>NC_141558.1:4419294-14419294 GCF_036417535.1 Chlamydotis macqueenii
TCTAGTCCAGTCCCCGTGCCACGGTTAGGCACAGCTACATTAGAAGTAGAGACAGCAAGAGTTCCCCAAGGAAAATGTTCTTCTGCTTACAGATGGGCCTTGACCACACGACTACTAAGTGGGGACAGCTTCAGTAGGCCCTGTTGACTCATTTATTTTCTCTGGGATTTAGCCCTACTAAGTCAGTGTCACTTTAAACAGTCACAGGATACTGGGATATGATCAACTGGGCGCCTTGATGTGTCTGCAGTGGGCTAACTGTAGGCCGTGGATTAAACTTCAGTATATAAGCCAAAAATCCCAATGGAGAAACATAGTATAGGCAATACTCTGACTCGTCTGAGGGGGTCTCCTACTTTTTTTTCTTCCAATACTTCCCATGCTATGGGAACTACGCTATGGGTAACTTCGTTTCTGCTTTTGCTTTACGTTTGTGTGTGCAAATGTTTTGGTGGACGCTCACGCACACCCATACACATGAACCTGTAAAAGGCTGATTGAAACCTTTCCTCAGATATTGAGTTATATTACAGCATAGAAATCTGAAGAAAATACAGTATATGAACAAGATCAAAGTTTTTGAAATTATTGAGTTATACTTGTAACGGCAACAGCAGAATTTTGTGCAAATACATGTACAATATACAAAGACACACAGAAAGATGTGTATATAAATATATATATTTGTGGATATATATGTCTATAGCAGAGACCTGCAGCAGTTTTGCCCTCTCAGAGGTGTGCACCACTTCTAACTGAAGTTAGCTCTGAATGCTCAGGACAGATTCTGGCCTGTTGACTGGTCTCATCCATCACTAGTAGTAACTATGGCCCAAGGGTAAAAATAGCTCTTGAGTCTGTAGCATAGTGCCCAGAGCTTAATGATATTGCCCTCCAAGGCAGATGGTATTTGTTTTACCGTCCCTCTGGTGGTTTTCAATTAATGACTTATTACCTTCCTCCCTATCCCCCCCAAAAAAAGATTGTTTCAATTAGATTCAGTTTGTTAAATAATAGACCATCAATATTACATGGATAAGGAGATGAATGAGCATGTTTCTTGAGGAGGCACTTCATATTTGGGAAGGTAACCTACCATTCCTTTGCAGGGAAGTGGCTGCTCAGAGGAATGAGTGGGAAGACATGTGATATGATGCGACTGGACATCTGATATGGACGGCATCCCTGCGTACATGGAGAATTGCCATCCGCCATGGATTTGGAGGGCAACGTCGCGCAAAGAGTTCTTATAATGTGGCACATTTAAAAGGAAACAGGTTGCTTTAAAATCTGAAAGATAAATACCACATGCATGGGCACACTCTTTGGCAGATACACCTAGTGTAGTACACATATATACATATATCGTATTTTGCATTGTGCCTATAAATAGTATATACAGATGCCTCCGGATTGCCTTCGTTGCCCCCCCCCTCCTCCACTACTTGCATCCACATAGCTGGCTAAGCTTGGTGCTGACAGACGTTAAGCGTTGTCATCTGAGCAGAAGAATAAAAGTCAGCAGACATGGATTCTCACTCCTCTAATTTTGTGGAGAATATCAATATCTTCATATTAAGCATTCCTGGAAGAGGTAGCACTAATTTCTGAGAGATCTGCTCTTTGGGAATGGAATTCCCACAGAAACAATTCATGGCATTTCTGCTTGCCTGGATCCAGAATAAATCCCTATACTTCATTATACTATCAATGCAGCCTACCCTCAACCGAGATGTTAACAGAGGTTCTTAGGAATGAGGACAATTATTTTAATAAATAATCTTATGATCCCTTAAAAGTTGTGAATGCAATCTGTATAATAGTGTGGAATAGGATTCATCTCTTCCAGCTGACACTTGTAATTCAGTTATCTTCTCTAAACTAGCCATCTTAACTTCTTTCATAGTTCATGTAGAAACTTAGGCATTCTGAAGAGATTTTTCTGATGCAAAGGTGGGATGACTCAGACCATGCAGTGACTTATCCCTCTCTACTAATCGCAGTGTTCTAACCATTTGTGTCCTAATTTTTATTTTTTAAGGATATTAATATGAACCCTGAACAATTCCCTCCCAGCTGCATTTTTTTTAAAGACAGAATGATTCAAGTCTGACTCCAGAATCAAAATGTTGGCACTTTCTGGAAAACAAAAGCTGTAAGAGGTTTATCAAACAATAAAATAATTTTTGCCACCTAAGGGATGAATGTTTGGAAGCTGGAAGGAGATGATTTTTTTTTTTATTTAGGGAATGTTTTTAGAGGTCTTTTTCTTTATATTTTGTGATTCTTCTCTCAGATGGCAACTTGGCCTGTCAGTTTTGTGTCACTGCTTGTTTATGCCATAAATGTCATTTGGAATGACAACACTAGGAAAAGGTCAGGGCTATTACTGAACAAGCTTACCCCCTGGAGCCTAATACAGTCAAGACACTGTGATTCAACTGCTGGGAGTGGCTGGAGAGATGGCAGCAGGGAGAAATATTTAGGTATTTTTCAGTGCTGGTCCATGGAAATCATACCTTGGGGCTCAAATAGGGACAAAGCCAAGAGCTGCCTTATGCATTTGATTCAGGTAATATATTCAGAAGAATTAACAGCAAGCTCCAGGATTTGAGGAGGCAAGCAGAGCTGTCTGTTTCTTTTTATTAGTGTATGGATGCTAAATACTACTCAGAGAATGAAGTTTGATCAATAAATCATACCCTAGTTGTTGTTGTGCATTGTCTTCTTTGCCTGGACTGTTAGAAAAGGACCATGTGTTTGCCTTTTTTCTTTCCCCTCAGAGTAAAAATCCTTCAGCAAGTAGAAACATGAAGAAAAGAGGAAAACAGTTCTAGTTAAATACTATTTGCTGTCATCTGTGGCTTAGTTAAATAAGCTTGCATGCAGGTGACTCGTGCTAAGACACTTGCATCTCTAAATAACAACAAAAAAAAACACTTCAACCCCGAACTATCACAATCAAACCAGTCAATCAAGAGCCACCTAAGCAGGAGGAATACAGAGAAGAGGTATTCCTTCCTTCCTTACACCTCTTCAGATCAAAATATTTGGCTCACCTATGGCAAGACCAAGTAAGAAACCTTTTTTTTTGATGCACCATCAGACAGATAAGATTTCTTTTTTTTTTTAATCAGCTGTTGGCAGGACTGTAAGACTTCCACATTGGACATCGTCTTAACAGAGTCCCGAAGAATATAATTCAGCTTAGACCAATGAAATTATTTACATATTCGAGTTGAACACGTGTCTACTATCCTTATTTGATGCTACAGGAAAACATAGAAGTTCTTCTCTTCAAGAATGATACTTGGAAAAGCCATGGAAGTAAAAACATTGAATATCTGCTGAAAGTTGTCCTAAAGCACGCGTACTAGTTTTCTTTGAAGCAGGGAAAAGAAGGAAAGTAAAAAAAAATAAGCAAGCAAACAATTGTCTCATCAAGGAATGATGAAAATGTGAAGTTGTAAATACCTGACAGGTAATTTCTGGCTGTTTGGCCACTGGAATTCTCTTTGCTCCTGATAGAAGAGGAAAGTTATCAAGAAAAAATGTAAAGACAAGATTGTATGCTCAAAAATTTGTTTTTAAACTAAATCTTTGGAACTGATAGAAGATCTTATCTTTCTTTTGAAGCATTGGTTGGTAAAATAAATCATATTTTATATTAAGAATGTACTTTTACTGGTTAACAAAAGCCAGGTGTAAGAAAAAAAGTCCCTTTCAGATTTTCAGAAATTTTAAAATTCTACTTCCTTCCTTTTTACTATTTTTTCTCTTTTAGACAAGAAAAAAAATATCCCCACTGTTTGACTTTATACTGAGGTTTTATTCCCTTATCAGATGAAGTCTTGAAAAGATGCAAATAGGACTATTGCAGCTATACTTGTATTTATTTATTTCATTTCTATTTTACAAGCACTTATCTAGCAATCTTAGCACTTAATGTTCCATGAAAACAGCACCAGAAATTCACACTGAATCAGATCTACCAAAAAAAAAATCCAAACTCACCATTAGCAGTAAAAGATCCATAAATACTGATAGTCTTACTGTATGATAAATTGGACAGGGGGAGAAAAAGAAAAAAAAAAAAGGATTATTTTGTGGTAATTATTATTTATTATTCCATGGTGAAAAATGGAAACATTGACAAGGGATGTGTGATTGGTCCCATCTTCGGCACAAAGTTCCCAGTTCATTTTGAATGACACTTGCCATTTCTTCACTTCTTTTTCAATAAAGATGTGTACATTCTTTAGAAGGTAGAATCTTTCCAGATATTTTTGTGCAACCATTCACCCAACTTTAATAACTCGGCAGCCCTTAATGAGAAAGAAATACCAAGTCACAGCTGGGGATTAAAGTCAGACCTTGCAGCTAGCTTTGCATGTGCTGTAGCAGCTTAACTACAAGGTACGCCATACCATGCCATAAGTGCTCTTCTTGTACTTGAACCCGCTGGGTTGGCTCCCCAGGAGTCCAACTGGATTAAGAATGAAGTCAAATGTTGCTGTTGGTCTTATCAGAACAGATCTGAGTCCAAAAACAATGAAAACATAAGGAATCAGGATCACGGTATTTTCCCTCAGTGCTCTTGTCATAAACAATTGCTACAACAGTAAGAACATCAAGGGGCTGTGCTCTTACTGTGAGATATTCAGGTGCTCCCTTCAATTTCCGCTGCTTTTGGGAGCTGATGACTGCCTAAACTTTTCAAATCCAGGGCAGCTTGGCAGAAGGGCTGAGAAACAGCCCTTTCTAGCACAAATCTTCAGCAGACCACTGTCGAGAAGAACAGAAGGGAATTCTTGCACATTAAGAGCAAAAGCATCTGTCCTTTCAACGTGGCAAAAGGCAAAACTGCAGCAAATGTGTCTGTTTTGACAAAAAGCACGGAACAATAGTTTCATGTTGCTGCAGGAGGTTGGGGGCTGTGGGAATCAACAACTGAGCTGTCCCATCTCAACCAGCATTGCGGGATTTAATATGTTCGCTTCCCTTCCCCTCCCTACTTGTGCGCCCACAATTTCCGTCTCTATGAAGCCAGGCATCAACAAGAATGAAATTCATCGGGGTATATTTTGGAATGCTAAGTGATGAATTTCGCATCCAGGCTAGCTGCTCTCCATTAGAGTAAGTGGGAACTGGAGAAGTAGAACATTCACCTAACTGTAGGTGTTGGCCTAAGGTGCTGGAGAGCTGATACAAGAGGCTTGTGTTTTATGTGATCTGGCAAAGCGGAAATAGTAGGCAGGAAAGAGGAGATTTGGGCAGTTCGCACAACCCTCCCAGTGCCTCAGTTTCTCCATTGGACAGAAATCTGCATGTTATACTCCAAAAGAGTCTCCCACGTTTCTTCAGGATACGCTTTTATGAGTCTCTGTATGCAGAAGCAACCTTTGAAACCAAGCTCAGGGCCAATTATCTACACAGACTCAGGCACTACAATTGTTGTATGTAAACTATTGCCTTCCTTTCTTGCGAAACTGCAGAGCAGAACAGCAAAGTATCTTAGGTATGGTGGTTGGCCAACAATAAACAAAAAGACTGTAATCTCTGAAAACCAATATGGTATACCGGGGCTGCATAGCAAGATGAATGAAAAGCTGTGTGGTGTATGGAGTGTTCGGAGGGATTTTTTTTGTTGTTGTTGTTTCAAAAGGAGGGTTTTTTTACCCCAGGCCAGAAGCCTTTGTGTCAGGGAGACTGTCTCATTTCTCTGCTCAAAGGCTGTCAGAGATGACTGAGATTTGAAAATGCTTTCTGATGTTGACGAGGTCAAGGGAGACAGAGCTGCCTACCATCAGTCTCTGCATCAGTGGTGGGATTGGAGGACACGTGAGAGGGAGAATGGAAAAAAAATAGTGAAATTATTGTCTCTGGAGAACCAGATAAAACAAAATAAATAGTATAAAATAAAATACAGGAGAAAGAAGAGACACAGGTCAAACAGTCACACCAAAGTTTATGGCATTAGTATTCAGCTAGAATAAGGGAAAATATCTCGGTTCCCAACTGGGGATGTTCTGAAGAGAGGGAAACTGACTGGAGGCAAAAGATATATTAATATTACTCCACTTAATCAATACATAAAATCCTCCAATGTGTTTTTTGTACAAGTCTGCTCTGCAAAGTTAACACCTGCAGTGTTTTCTGGTTTCATCTAATTGTGCTTGCAATACTTCACATCAGGACTGACCAAATCAGACAGAAATTGAATCAGGCCATGGGAATGGGTAGATGAGCTGCCACAGAGTGCACCCATCTTGCCCAGAAGAAAATGTGCCAGTGCCATTCTCACCTTTAAAGATGGACTGTCTCTGTCCCAGCTCACAAAGAAGTAGCAGAAGGCTCCTTGGACCAGCTTGGGATATTATGTCTAACTGATGAACATTAGACAAAGACAGAAAGGGATGCCCCTGTTTACAGCTGGAGATTTAAATTGGTCATATCTTTCTTCATTTTTAGAGCTCTGGTTTTAGCTCTGATTTTTGCTAAAATTACTGGCTCTGAAATCACAGGTCAGATTTGAAAGTGTCTAAGGAAGCTTTTAAGACATTGTGGATATCTATTTCAGGCAACTTTGCTGAAGACATCCTTTTTTTTTTCTTTTTAATTAAAAATAAGTACATTTGAGTTTCACCGTTTCCTTTCTGGGTGTTCATGGTGCCCAGTTGTGCTGGCAGTGGCTCTTGAACTTGACAATGAAACAAATTGTGGTAGTTTAGCACATAAAATTAAAAACAGCAAAAAAGCACAGCAATTTCTATGTCAAATATCCTTCTGTAGCCTATTGTTTCAGTGTTTATTGAAAGGCAGGCAGGCAAAATGAAGTAACTAACACAGTTAAAGTAATTTGTATTTATTTCTCCACTATGTTCCCCTCATAAGTAGGGAAAGGTACACTTGCTGATCCACATGTGCTGTGCAGGGAACACAGCTTCTCCTTCATGGCTCCTTGTAGTTCACCCAATATCTCAGCTGTGTGAACCATTTGTGGTTGTGGTGCCACAAACATCCTCCTGCTCCGTGATTCCTCAGTTTGCTGCAATGCCCAGTGGAGCACAGGAGCTGCTGCCCACTGTCGGATGGGCTCCTAGAGTCAGAGAGAAACTGTAATGATGTACTGGCATAAAGGAATGCCACCTTAGAAAGCTATATTCTTCAAAGGATCCTACAAGGTGGTAAAAGTCCTTTTTAATGACTTCTTCCTTGTCAGATGACCCAATGTTTAAGAAGTAAACTGCATGTGTGTGACAGGTAACAATTTTTTCTTATATACAGGAAGAAAGACATGGGAGAAGGCATGTAAAATGAGTCCATATGTACCTGTTAACGTTGCCTAGTCAGCCGTAATTGAGCACTGAAAAGGACGACAGAGCATCTAGCAACAACATATTGCTGCAACACATCCCAGTAGCCATGCATATCAGAAGAGAGGGCATAGCAGGTCGGAAAGACCTCACTGCACATGCCTGTTCTCACAGCTCCACATTGCAAGTCACACCCCACCAGAGCTAGTTTAAGACATTTCTACCCTAAGATCATGTTGACAGACACTCATTTCAGTCTCTCCTTTCCCTAAAGTTAACTTTGATTGCATCAAATCAGCTGTTTGGAGTGTTGATATCTAACCAAATACAGTCTTAAACCAATACAGCTGAGTGGGAGCCAATCTTCAGAGGTCACAGCCATTTTGCTTCAGGTAAGGAAGGAGGCTTCCTCTCAAACTCTGTCTGTGCAGATGATGCGGAGCCACAATTATTTCTGTATTAATAAATGTGGAGAACAATTAGTTCTGTATTAAAAAAATTAAATAGTGCCAGGGCCTTTTAACACTAGAGCCAGGTGGCATGGCATTGTCTATGTTCATAATATTAAACTGTCTGGCCCTCCAAAACTGAGTGGCTGTGGCCAAACTACCTACCTGTTTAATTTCCTTTTATAGACATAGTCACAGAGTTTAAATTTTAATTCTCTCCAAGCCCATATTCATGGCCTGACTAAGGGTACAGCTTGTTGTGCATTTCCTTGTACATTTTTCTGCTTTCCACAGGAATCCAGTCTGAGGTTCTGAACCTGGCTACTCATTCCCATCTTCCTCATATTACCATCTACTCTCCTGCTTACCACCAGTTCTGCCATTAAAATTATTGTAGTGTTATGTTGTAAACTTATCAGTGAAATGACAGCAAGGGAAATAAAGACAGCAGGACATGGCATTAGTCATTTGCTTGCATTAATTTGTTTATTTCAAAGTGAGGGCATCATGCATTAAATCTCAAGGTGGCTTCCTGATCATTATTTTATCCTAAAAGTAGGGAATGCTAAATAATCTACTGTATGAGCCAAACCAATGTAAATGTTGAAAGGGATATTGCATCTATGGTGTCATCAAGGAAATGAGAAGCAATGACAGTTTGCACCAGCTAAGCAGTCACCTCTACACCTTCAGATCACCTTGAGGTTAGGGATGGGTAAAGTTAAAGGTGTAAAAATACCAGTAGAGAGAAAACCATTAAAAAACAGAGAAAGAGAAAATAAGAAATAATTTATTCTTTCGCATCTACTCACATAGTTGCAACTGGGTAGATTATTATAAAGCAGAGGTGATTGTGCCTTGCAAAAGTGAAATTCCTTAATTCCTAGAAACCCAGATCTCCAAAGGCTGTTGGGTATTACCTAGTTAGGTACCACCTGGAGTAGAGCTCATGGGAATTTCTGAGAGAGAAGCTAAAAACACCTTTGGAGATTTGGACTAAAAATCCTATCTGCTGTGTCAGAAAAGTAAACAAAGAAGAATAACTTTTAAAATAGGGAACTAAAGTGAGATTCCTAAGTCTATAATCAGCTTAAAGGTGTAAATTCAAATAAAACTCTGTTCACACTCTCTTTTCTTTAATTAGACTTACAAATAACTATGACTGTTTCTTTGCCTCTAAAATTTCCATTTATTTCAAACTCCTTTAATTGCTGCTTCGGTGGCCATGAGATAAAGATTTGCTTCTTACCTTAAAACCTCATCAAAATGAGCTTAAAACATAACCCACCTCCCTTCCTGGGAGGAAATTCTTCTTAGGTGTTTTCTGCATCTACAAGCTCTGGGACTTATCTGTGCTTACGAGGAAAGCAATTTTCTCCTTCTAACAAGATTTTACTCTGGAGTAAAATATATTTTATTTGAGACAGTTTTAGTTTATATAGCTACAATAAGCTTCCATCTAATTCTTTCATTTTATTTATTTTTTTTTTAGTTGATCTAGAGGTACTTACCCTAGTCATTTAAAAATCAAGCAAATAAACACATACATGCTTTTCACATAGCTTTCTATAAAAAAACAAAACAAAACAAAACAAAAAAAACAGTAACAGAGAAAGTGAGTATCCAACAACAACAACTTGGAGTAGATTTACAGTTCTTCAGCCTTTGCTCTAGCCCTGGAGCCTGATGGGACGCTGGTGTCCTTGGAGGAATGGTAGAAGGAATTGCTAGGGGCCAATTGCTGATTTTATCATTCAAACACAAAATTTGTTACACCACTTTATCGGTCACAGGGAAAGCAATTATAGTGTGGTTCAATTTTCCACTCAATGGCTGTACTGGGGATCAAAGTCAGTTTTTTATGACAGAGAAAAAATGTTTTGCTATTTTATTTGTTATTTAAAAATAGTGATAATAAAAAGCTTGCACTTTCAGTTCAATACTGTGTTTGCCTGTGTGCCTTTTTTCTTTCTTGAGATAGAGCTGATTATTTTTGGTTTTTCTCTTGTTACATAATCAGTGTATTTTGCTGGTGTTTTACTTTTGGTTTTTTTTTCATTCTGTCCTCGTCATTGACTAAAGTCATTGCAACGTAGAAATGAAATTGTCACGCTTAAAAGCAGTACAGCATTAGAACTCTAATCACAAATGCTGGAGATAAAATAGTCTATATGCCACATTTCTTAATGTGAACTCTTCTCTTTTGGTAGCCTTTCAAACAAGAAAGGTATGCAGTGTGCACTTGTGTTTTTATGTCTTTAGCCATCTAGAATATAATTGTCACTGTGATACAAAATACTTCGGTTTCGTATTGAAACATAATTCATTTGCAAAAGCAAACACACATATTGAGGGATGATACAAAAAAATAATTGGATTGGAGTCCACTGTAACACAGAAATCATCTACAGAACTCTCTTTTAACACTAAAAAAAGATATTCCTTGAAAAGATAAAAAAAAAAAAGGAATCAGAATGGGTAACAGAGGAAGGAAAGCATATTTCCTCGACTAGAAGTGTAGTAATTGTACTTACACGGATCTTTTATCTGCGAAGCTCTTTACAAATGTTAACTAATATATCCTTCAGACACTCCTGTGCAGTAAGAATTTGAGCAGCAAGAGCAAAATGTTGCCACATCAAAGAAAATCACATCAATTATTTAGACAAATATTTTAATCACTCATTCTCAGAAAGCAAAACAGAATTTCCTAAAGATTTTTTTCTTCTTCAATTACTTTTTTTTTTTGCCTTTTTGAACTGGTTTAACATAATCTTGCTCCTTAGAGTGGCTACATAAAATAACATCTCAAACAACTGCGCAGATACAAGTTCCTCAGCTTACCTCTTTTGTTGTTGCTATAAAATTATCTCTTCCTTTCTTTCTATCAAAATCAAATTTGTCCTTGCTAGAAGTAGTCTCTGCTCAGTAGGGATCCGTATGCCTTTCTTTCTCAAGAGTTCACTTTGAATGTGACATGCTGCAGTCAGTGAAACTTCCCATATTATTAAATTTAAGCATAGGCTTAAGTGCCTTATTCTACTAAGCTTCAACACAGGGAGCAATACCCAGGAAAAAAAAAAAATTAAAATTGCCCATTTAATTTTTAGAATGATGAAAAAAAAATTTTAAGACTTTGGGGTTTAGTTGTTCTGGGTTTTTTGTTTTTTGGTTTTTTTTTTCAAATCTTGTGATACTTCCAACAGCACTGTGCTTCACTGGTGATGAGACATTCAGTGCACACATTCAAGAAGCCAGGTTACCAAGTACCATCTGTGAGACAACACACACTACAACTTCTGCTAATGGGATGTGAACCCTTCAGCAGCCCAGTGGAAGGTCTCATATCTCACCACTCAGCCCCAAGGTTGAACAATAGAGTTCATGCAATGTGTGCTGGATACATCACAGATGCAGAGTCATTTCTCTCCTCTTTAACCAAGGCCACTTTAATGACTTGTAAAGACACCACATTCGCCAACTTCATTTTTCCATGAAGGTGCTGGAAAAAGTTCACAATCAAGCATCTGCCAGTTTGTATCTGAGCTTCTCTACTATGGCTTTTGGATTTTCTGATGGGGCAGTGACAGTTCATAGACACTCAATAGAGCTGGAGAAAAAAAAAAAATCTAAAATAATAATGCTTCCACTCCCAAAATTGTTGGGAATTGTCGAAAACTTCCACTTACCTTTTGGAATAATTTTTCACATTTTTCTTCAAACCATTGTACTTCTATTCATCACATGCCTATAGTTTTAACCAACATTAATGACTGAATCACAAGTATTTTTAAGGATGTTGCAGAAGGGTATTAAAGGAAATATGTTTCTTTTTAAATAATAACATTTGTCTGAAAGATTTGGACTATCTCTTCTAGAAAAGAGAAGAGAGAAGAGAAGAGAAGAGAAGAGAAGAGAAGAGAAGAGAAGAGAAGAGAAGAGAAGAGAAGAGAAGAGAAGAGAAGAGAAGAGAAGAGAAGAGAAGAGAAGAGAAGAGAAGAGAAGAGAAGAGAAGAGAAGAGAAAAAGAAGAGAAGAGAAGAGAAGAGAAGAGAAGAGAAGAGAAGAGAAGAGAAGAGAAGAGAAGAGAAGAGAAGAGAAGAGAAGAGAAGAGAGAAAAGAAAAAGGAAAAGAAAAGAAAAGAAAAGAAAAGAAAAGAAAAGAAAAGAAAAGAAAAGAAAAGAAAAGAAAAGAAAAGAAAAGAAAAGAAAAGAAAAGAAAAGAAAAGAAAAGAAAAGAAAAGAAAAGAAAAGAAAAGAAAAGAAAATCTCAAGGGGTTAAGTCTGACCTGCAAGCAATACAGCTCAGTTTGAAAAACCTCCTGCTTCAAAATATTAGCACTGAATTAATGCTCAACAATTCTGGCTTCTGTAACAACAAAAAAAAACCCTCATTCCCAGGCACTGTTTGAGGAATCCAATTTTGTTTAATATATTTGCCTGCTTACAGTAAAATAAAAATAAAAAATAATTACTTTGTCCTCCCCAGCTATAAAAGCAGCCAGACAGCTCCACTCTGACAAATTCAAATTAGCGGAAGGTTTCTCCCACTTGGGAGGCTGCAGCCCTGGCCTGTAGTCAGAGATAAATTTTTCAGTAAACCTGCACCTCGAGTGATTAAGGGAAGCCTCCCAATTCACTCTGTCACAGCTCAGCTGATAACACAGCAGTGTTGCCTTTTTGTTGATGCCCTTGTACATCACGCAGGGGAGCAGGAGCGATGTGGCAGACGAGGAAAGGGAAGAGGTCAGTGATGTGAGGAGCTCTCTGGCTGGGGACAGTCAAACCAGGTTCACCCAGCCTGGCTGAAGGTAAAGGGACCGATGCTGGCCTGATGGATACAACTGAAACTGTTTGTCTATGTCTTGAAAATAATAAGTTTTGGAAGATTCCCAATAAACATAACAAAATTAAATGTACTGCAACAGCTAGAAGCAAGAGGCAAGTATATTCTTAACCCACCAATAACCACCAAGTGTCAGGAATTCACCACACTTTATTTTCAGTGCCTTGCCTTCCTTCTTCTGCTTCCTCGTGTTTTGGCTAACATTTCCCTTTTCAAGATTTTGTTTTGAAGAAAATGCCCATCTCACCAAGATCTGAGTCATTTCAGAGACATTTTTATTTTTAAAAGAGTAATTACTGTGGAAACAACTTGCTGTGGAACATGATGATGCAGGCTGTTTTTAAAGAAAGGATCAGTCGCTTTAACTCCTGAACAGAAGTGTTGGGGGGAAAATGCACATATAAACATGCTAGTTTAATCAGGAGCTCTGGGATGTGGGGTATTGCTGTGAAGTGAGACTTCCTTGTTTGCAGTGGGAGGTTTTCTCAATTATCCTCTTCAGCAATCCGAGAGATTTGTGCAGCAAGCAAATGCATCTGGCATGGAAGAACCTATAGAGACAAAGGATGATAGAACAACTGCAGTTGACGTATGGGTTCGTGGAAGAGATATGTGGACACAGGTCTTGTGGTGGAAGGTGTGAGATTGAGGCTGAAGGTTGAATCCCTGCTCCATAAAAGAGAGTGGATGCCATGCCCAGTGTTGTCACAGAGACAGTTTGGACTGCCATAATGATTTTCCAGACCGTACTCTTTTTTCTTTTATTTTCTTTATTTTGTGAATGACTACGCTAGCCTCTGAGGATCAAACTGGTGAACTCCAGAGATAAAAGCAATGTTCTCTGGAGTGTGAGCTTAAAGAAGCAGCTTTCAGAGCTGGCAGGAATAGCAAGATCTCTGAAGCATCACAGAGAGGGATCTATCTAAGAGGAGTATTTCTCCTTTTGTTGTCAACAGGAGAAGTCACCTTGTAATGGTCATTATTTAAATTAGCCTATGCACTGTAATGGAGAAGGAGCTTGATTTTAACAGGTTGCAGAGAAGATGTTCAGCAAAGTGATTCTCATCACTTCAGCTGAGAAGGCTGACTGAGTAGCTGTTCATTGGAGTTAGCAGTGATCTTGCATTCAACTCCTAATTCTTTGGGAAGAGGACAAAATTAACCAACTTGGAATTATTTCTCTGAATGTCCTAAATGGAGAACAACTATTGTTTTCAAATCTTTACACATGCAAGAGTGAGAATTGTCTTGTGACAGGTGATTTCATGGTCCACTGATTAGATAATAATTAGAAAAGTCTGTATCCAAATATCTGTGGCTGAAAGTGGATAAATACCTTGTCAATTCTTTCTTGTGTAGTCCTCAGAAATACAATAGAACAATAAAAAGTTCATTCTTGTACTCTATTGCTAGTAAGCCAGTCTTACTCTACATACTAGTAGGAACACTTTTGCATTCTCTTTCCAACAAAGGCTGAAAATAAAGTTTTGGGGGATTGTTTCTTGTTTTATACAAGTTTTATGATAGAAATACACAACATTGTATTTTAAAGAAAAGAAACACTAATATTTGATGGCATTTCTTTGACAACTTGTCATGTCTCAATCTAAATTAAAACCACATCTGACACGCCAAAAACCTTGTCTTGATCTGTCTTGTTTGGATAGTGCCAGTCCATGATATGACCTGAAATCTATTCCTTGAGGTCATTTAGACAGACTCATTGAAGCAATATATACTGGCTTCATATATTGGCTGCTGGTCAATGAAAATGCTGCCTGATGTGACACTGGAGACTCTATCCCTGTCTGAAAGTAGTAAATGGATTTGATCTGGGGAAGGGAGAGAAGGAAGCAGAAAGTCTCTCAAAGGGAGAGTTCAGTGATATGGCCCTACCTCACATGAATAGTCCCCGTGGATCACCTCCTTTTCTCACATGGATGAGCACAGATGAGGATAGCTCAAAGTTAGAGAGCACCTGACTTAGAAGAAATGAATCTTGATTTTATCCCCTGGATTTACTACTGTGTCACCTTGGGAAAATGCCTTACAACAATTCTGTGCAATTTTTTTCCAGGTGGAAAAAGTGGGAGATTCCTGCTTTAGTGAATGGACTCAAATAGCTGCACACAGCAAGACTGTAAACCCTTGCAAAATTGCTCAGATGACTTTCAGATAGAAACTATAGATTAATACCTATCTTCAGAGGGCTAGGGAAAATACTAATCATAGAACCATAGAATTTTTAAGGTTGGAAAAGACCTTGAAGATCAGAAAGTCCAATCATTAAACTAACACTACCACGCCTACTAAACCATGTCCTGAAGTGCCACGTCTATACGTTCTTTGAACATCTCCAGGGATGGTGACTCCATCACTTCCTTTGGCAGCCTGTTCCAATACCTGATCACTCTTTCAATCAAGAATTTTTTCCTAATATCCAACCTAAACTTCCCCTATCACACCTTGAGGTCATTTCCTCTTGTCCTACCACAAGTTATCTGGGAGAAGAGACCAACACCTGCCTCCCCACAACCTCCTTTCAGTTAGTTGTAGGCAGCAATGAGGTCTCCCCTCAGTCTCCTCTTCTCCAGGCTAAACAATTCCAGTTCTCTCAGCCGCTCCTCATAAGACTGGTTCTCCATACCCTTCTCCAGCTTCATTACCCTTCTCTGGACATGCTTCAGCAGCTCAACATCTTCCTGGTACTGAGGGGCCGAAAACTGTACACAGTATTTGAGGTGAGGCCTCACCAGTGCTGAGTACAGGGGCACAATCACTTTTGCAAAAGCAAAGTCCCTAGACCTTTATTTTCAATCCTCTATCTTGTCCTGAGAACTATGAGTTTTACTAGAAGTTAACTCAGAGTGGTTTGTATTTCCTTGAATAACTACTATGGCTTAAGGAAACAGGAATAATATATATACCAATAAATTAAACATGCCTAGACTAATTATCTGTCACTGAGGCCAGCTGGCACAGAATGGCCCACATCTGTACTCTTGAACTCCCTTAGCTTCTCGAGGAAGGAGACTACATCTGAAGTGCTGACTGCCATGAGTCATTGTTTTTTCCTAATTTGCAGATGCATTGGGTGAGGGCTAGGGGCCCAGAGTCAAATAACATCCCATTCACACAGTTTAATGGTATAGATTATCAAGTTTGGGAATATTACCTAGAGCTGTTGATTTACTACCATAGATCACAAGCATCCTTTCCTCTAAGCGTTTTGCTAAGGAGAGTACAAGTAAGCAGTCATGGGAAAGAAAGGGGGACTCTGAACCTTCAAGTAAAGCCTGCATCTCCATGATCCTGAATGGTCACTTTTTTTCTTTTCCCTGAATCCCTCCTGCCTTGGCTGTAGCCTACTCATCTCACCAGGGCTGCTGAAGGACAACATTCATGCTTGACCCCACCAGGATATGAGTGAAGCATTCACAGGTTCCCATACTATGAAGATGCCTTAGGTTGTCTAATCCACTCTCATTGTATTAATATCCTTGGAGGGCATTAGCTTTTCACTTTGTTTTCAGTTTATTGGCAGGTGTCTTTATTAAAGCTTTATCACAAAGTTATCTGCACCTGATCTGAAGACATTAAATGTTGGAAACTCCATCCTGTGCCCTGGCAATGTGTTCCAGTTCCACACTGCCCTCACACT
Source organism: Chlamydotis macqueenii (assembly GCF_036417535.1). Classification (NCBI taxonomy): domain Eukaryota; kingdom Metazoa; phylum Chordata; class Aves; order Otidiformes; family Otididae; genus Chlamydotis; species Chlamydotis macqueenii. The sequence goes on from NC_141558.1 coordinate 4,435,565, forward strand.
TTAAAATGTGTGTCTAATTCTTCATTCGGATTTCTCTGCTTCCAGCTTTCAGCCGTTGGATTTTGCTATGCCTTTACCTGCCTGATTAAACAGTCTGTTAGTTCAGGGTACTTTCTCCTTGAAAAAGTAGTGCTGCTATTTCTTCATTTTCTTTTTGATAAGTCTGAGCTCTTCAAGTCTCTGATGATAAGATATTTTCTCCCACCTATCTGGGAACAATTTTCCAATGTATTTTTCTGCTATTAAGGACATGAGAACACCTGTATTGTAGACTCTTTTTCCTCTTCCTTACTATTTCCCTATGGTGGTAGACAGTATCCAGTAAGCATATTAGCCTTTCTAGAGCTGGAACTCCCTCAGAAATACCACTGACATTCTATTGCCTTATGGTATTCCTTCATACTGACTTTACATTCTAGCAGTGGCAAGGCATGGGCATAGGATCTTGAACTCTACCATCCACACTGTAAAATTGTTAAAAGGTTCCTTGCAATGTTTTTGGCTTCCAGCACAAGTCCTTAGTGGGCTTCGGAAGTTAGCATAGCCTTTCACAATAAGTAGTTTGGATGCAACCATTCAGTCATAGCCCAATGCTCCAGTCTTATCTAGAGGCCTTGCAGAGGGATCTAGGCAGATTGGAGTACTGGGCTATGATAAATAGGATGAAACTGAAGAAGTCTAAATGCCAGATTCTGCATCTAGGATGGAGTAATGCAAGGCACATGAAGGTCAGGCAGTTGAACTAGGCGACCATTGTAGGTTCCTTCCAAGTGAAACAGTCTATCCTATCCTAGCCTAGCCTAGCCTAGCCTATCGTATGCTATCTTTTCTATTCTAATTTTAGACACTGACACAGTTTAATAGTATGGAGGTGGCCAGCCTATGTCAGATGGCCTCCAGGTTGTAGAAGAGGAGCTGGCACTTATACAATCACAGATACAGACTAAAAGGTCAGACTCCTTTTCAGAAACTCCTTTGATAGCTTTTTTTTTTTTTCCAGAAACTCTTTTTGATAGCTGTTCCAGATAGAAGTTCAGCAGCTATACATGTTTCAGGCAAAAATTGATTTATTTAAAACTAACCAAACCTAGTAGGGCCACTTGGTTAAAAACAGAGCTCTAGAGATTTAGGAACTCCAAATTAAACCTAGTGACTTGTCACAACTAGCTTTCATAGTTGAAAATCCCTGTCTTTAACTGAATGATAAGAACTGAACCAAGCTGCAGGTTACATCCTTTTTTTACAGGACAATCAGACACCAGTTCCACTTTGTTCACAACACTGAACTCCTCCAAGGAAGTTGAGTGGAGTGAGGATTACCACAGCCAACTGCGCCTCTTTCACGTGGAAGAGAAGCTGTTTTGGGGGATTTGCACATGTAAGAGCCAAAGCAGGTTGCTGTGTGGGGAAGGGATTTCAATTCTCGCATTTCCACCTCTTATGCTCCACATCTCTCCAGCACCTGTTTTCACAGCACTTTCAATGAGGGCAACTGAGTACGGTGAATGCTGCCGTGGTTAAGTCGAACTTTCTGATATCACACTTTTGCCAGGGATTATTTCAAGTGTTAGTACACTTCATTGTGAATGAGGCCCCTAACTTCCTGCATTGCTTTCTGTCATCATTTAGATCACAAGAGAATTAGCAAGACATCTTCGCACTCCTTTTCTAGCAGGCATTTTCTGCAGGCACAGAAACTCTTGGCAGTGATTTGTCTTGTCGACTTCAATAGCTGAGTCTTTCCTCCCAGAAGCAATCCAGATTTCCATCTATGAATTGCTTCCATAAGGTCAGGACATGTTATTTTATACAGAAACTGTCCTGGAATTGTCCCTGGAGCTCCTAGCAGTTGTCCTCCATAAGCACCTTGTCCAGAGGTAGCAAAAGCAGTTTTACAGAATCAGAGGAGACTGCTTGAAGCATGTTACGTTTTCCAGAGACGCAGGGCTGAGTTTCTCAGTGCAACATCTCCTCCTCAGAACAGGGACAGGATATTTAGCAGGAATTCAGAAAAGAATTTTGCACCCACAGGATCATTTAAGAGAAAAGGCTCTCTGTTAGCCAGTCCCTGACTTTGAGTATCCCAAGATGGCAACCACCTTTTAAATAGAATCATAGAATAGTTTGAGTTGGAAGAGACCTTTAAAGGCCACCCAGTCCAACCCCCCTGCAAGGAGCAGGGACATCTCCAACCAGATCAGGTTGCTCAGAGCCCCGTCCAACCTGGTCTTATCAAAGACAGAGCCTACTGTGCACAGCTTGGCTTAGAAATAATAACCATTTTTAATATTTTCTGTAGTCAGTTGATATGCAAATATATATCTGAAACACAATTGGATAAAATTGCTACATACCCTATACTTATCCGAAGATAGTTTACCGAATCAAACCACTTCATTTTCAACTTTACTTCGTCAGCCACAAGCCTATGTTTCTGTCTTGTGTGCAAAAGCTGCAAGTTCTGTAAGCAATATGACTGTAAACAGCACTAAAAGTAAGCACGGATGATTAGCTGCAGAGTGGCAAATTTAATTTGAGCAGTTCTGACAGGTTGTGTTGCTTGGGTTGAACTTGAAATAATGTCTTGACATATCAGTGGTTCTTGTGCTTTTCCAGGTTGAGCCATTCCTTAAGGTGTTGTGTCATATAACTTGATGATGGAGTGTCAAACATAACGTGTTAAACTTGAAGAAAGACAATAACAGACACCATGATGATCAGCACATGTTAAAATATGTTTTACTATTTTTAATTAAATAGGGTAGATTTTCAGATATTTCAGTTCAACATATAGCAACAGCTTTGAAATGTCCCCACTATGTGAAACAAAAGGTACAAATTGTTTTAAATGGATGGAAAAAAAAAAAAACCAAACAAATTAAGACATTTCCATTTAAATTAAACAATAAATAGTTTATGGTTTTAGGATTAAAAGTTGAAGGCGTTTCTGTGAGGCTAAGATCACCCTTAAAAGAATTTCAAGCCCAAATATCAACACCAAAAACGTCTAGCAGAATAAAGCCCAGTAGAAGGCATCTACTAGGAAGCATGTGATGTGAAGCAGCTTAGTGGTATTTGCATGCAAGGAGATGGCAGCTGTATAAGCAAGAGATAACAGAATAGTTGGGACGGAGAGCGAAATTTATCATAACATGGCTAGTGATGATTAAAAGCCTGTGCTTATTAGATGCATAAAATGTATTACTAAATCATTTTTGGAACATATAATTTTCCAATTATTTATGCATCACAGTAATTAATGATAGGAGGGACAGAGTCAATGATTCACTGTGTAATACATATGGTAGTTACCTGGGGAGGAAAAAATTACAGTGCTACCAATTATTTGCTTTAATGTTTTTGTAATTATGCCCTACACCCAAGTTGAAAATTTCTTTAATTCTTTTTTAAACTCTTCATTCCTAACAATGAAACAGCTTTCTTTTTAGCCCTTCAATTAAGTCTAATTTTTAAGCTGCCATCCAAGAAATATACAATTCCATAAATGCCTCGTTCGCTTTTATGTTTTGCTGGCAACGGTCTGCAAGTATGAAATCTTGCCCTTCAAGCATCTTATTGACGAACTAATTTAGCCAGTCTGAAGGATGATCTTCTATTTAATACACATGGCTGGGATTTGCGTGATCTCAGTTTCTTTTCTACTTTGGCCTTAACTTCTTAACCGCAGGAAAATGAACCAAACCCCTTGAGCTGTTTGTCACCAAGTAGATCTTTATTCTTGCGGGTGGGAAGGGAGAAATAATTCCCCATTCAGCAGAGTCGCTTTTGCACCTCTTTTAGGGCAGAGGGATCTACAGATGGTGAGAAAGAAGAGCCAAGCAGAAAAAGAAAGCCTGCAATGCAGGGCCAGCTGAGTTGAAGCCGCTCTTGTCTAATGGTACCTGCCCGCAGTGTGAATGTTTATATATAAGCTGGCCATGTTGGGCTCCTTTCATAGCCAAGGGAAAGAAAGTAACACCCTGGGGTCAATTCTTCTGATACATCTGGGAGATTTTGTTCAAAAGGCCATAAATTATGTCCTAAAAATGTCTCTCTCAGTGGACTACAAAGAGCATTGTGAGTACCCAGCTTAGATGAACTTTCTAGCTATCTAAAGCCAGATGAGTTAAATCCCTCCACCTACATCTATACTGTCCTATAAAAATTCTGACATTCAAATGAAATTGCAGATACTCATAAATTTTTAAGTGACATGGCACGTTTTTTTTTTTTTCCCATACGACAAAAACAGTTTGTGAAACGTTTCTCAGACGCTGCTTATAAGCTAGTATGGTCTAGGGACTATTCCTAGTAAACAGTCTGGACGTATCCGTCCAGTTTTGGAAAAGAAAAGAAAAAAATAGCGTAAGTGCAAACTCTTTTGTGCCAGTTTGCCCCAAGTGTAGAGAAAAGTTCCGGTTCATTCCAAGATTTGGGTGGACATTTTGAACTTAGCTACCACCAGACAACCACAAGTAATTTGGGTAGAAAGCACACAAGTCATGCAGCTTCACTTTCTTAATCCTGCTTTTATTATTCTTCGCCTCGCAGTGAGCCCCCCACAAGGCTACACGCTGCTACACACAGCGCATCTGCAGGGATATTTCCTCTTTCTATTCCCACTCAAAACAGAAGTCACGGCAATTCTTCCAAAAGATCAGGCTGCATTTCCCATACAACTGTCAGCTTTTGGGGATTTTCATGTCATGGTTTCCAGGAGTATGCTGAAATTTAGTGACCTGAGATGAACTTATTCCTTTCTAAGAATCCTATCTAACAACCTCTGCTTTACTGTCTGCTATGACAGACAAAAGTCATCGCTTGTCCATGGGCTGGGCACGGTGCTCCCAAAGAATTCATGCAGGTCCCTCGGGACAAGAGAATGCATTTCCTTTGAGCTACAACCAAAAGCCTTTTCCAGAGCAGATTTAGTAGTGTTTAAAGGATTTATTTAATTCTTTTCCCCCAAATAAATGAGCTTGGAGGGTTAGACTTAACTGCGAAGAAGATTTAAAAAAAAAAAAAGTGTAGTGCATTTTGGCAGATTATGTGGGTGGTATATGAATCAATAAAGCTTCCAGCTATACAAAGCCTTTGGGTGCATTGAGATGTTTGTTTGTTTTTTATTTATTCCAAACAGAGCTAAATCTGAATAGGATTTTTTTATTATTATTTTTGCCAAGAAATGAGGACTTAACCCTCCCCCAACCTTTTCCTGTTCCCTGCTGTGCTACAAGTGTACCCTTATCAAGCATTTATTTATTGCAAATATTCATAATGAAAAACTGTTGATGTTAATGATGGAAAAAATATTCTTGAGATGCTTCCTCCATGTCTACTCAGGCATACATGTATTTGGTACGTACTGGAGATTAGATACCTATGTACTTAGCTGAGTTTGCTCTTAGGCTACATACAGTCTGATGGAGGCAATGGCAAAGCTGCTAGAAGCCTTAACCGGTCCCCGACATCCATGGCACCTTCTGGGTTGCTGGTGTAATGCTACTTTTGGTTATTATGACCTGCTCCATGCTGTAAAGTGTCTGCAGCAGGAATAAATTAAGGGTGGTTTCTTCTCCACTTTTACCCAAGCTTTTTAGCGTGCTTGTTGTGGCTAGGTCTGACTACTTGCTGTGGCTTGCATGAAGTTGTCCCAGTGCTTCTGTGCTGAGGTTCTAAGTTCATGAAAGGTATCAAGAAGTGCCTATGATGACCAAAAATCTGTCATGGATGAAAAAAAGCTGAGATACTAATTCTTACAATTTTCCCAGCTCTACTGGAATCCATATTTGAAAACAAAAGCTCAAAATTTTAGTAAAGAGAACTTAGCTCACACTCAAGCTTCCACCTTTCATATGAATGTCTCAGATTAGGAGAAAGAAGAGATAATAGTCATTGCTTTCCAAGACCTCTGCAAGGGCCATTTCATTCTACAAAGACACATCCATCGAAAGGAATGCAGATAGCATCTATGCAGTTATATTGGCTTTGTGTGGCAAGGTTTCAGTAGCAGGGCGGCTGCAGTGGTGGCTTCTGTGAGAAGCTGCTAGAAGTTCCCTCTATGTCCAGCAGAGCCAAGGCCAGCTGGCTCCAAGATTAACCCGCCCCTGGACAAGGCCAAACCCTTCAGTGATGATGGTAGCACCTCTGTGATGTTATATTTAAGAAGGGGAGAAAATTGTGCAACTGCAATTGCAGTCAGAGACAGGAGTGAGAATATGTGAAAAAATTCTGCAGACACCAAGGTCAGTGAGGAAGGATGAGGAGGAGGATGTGCTCCAGACACTAGAGCACAGATTCCCCTGCTGCCCGTGGTGCAGCCCATGGTGAGGCCGACTGTGCACCTGTAGCCCATGGAGGCCCACAGAGGAGCAGAGATCCACCAGCAGCCTGCGGAGGACCCCATGTCCACATCTGAAAAAGGCTGTGGCCCTATGGGAAGCCCACACTGCAGCAGGCTCCTGGCAGGACCTGCGGACCAGTGGAGAGGAGCCTGAGCTGGAGCAGGTTTGCTGTGATCTCACGAGGGACCCATGCTGGAGCAGTCTGTTCTTGAGGGTCTGCACCCTGTGGAAAGGACCCATGCTGGAACAGTTCATGAAGAACTGTAACCAGTGGGAACAACTCATGTTGGAGAAGTTCATGGAGGACTGTCTCCAGTGGGAGAGACCCCACTCTGGAGCAGCGGAAGAGCATGAGGAGTCCTCCCCTTGAGAAGGAAGGAGCAGCAAAGACAAGATGTGATGAACAGACCAAAACCCCCATTCCCTATCCACTTGCACTGCTGGAGGGGAGGAGATAGATAGAGAATTCGGGAGTAAATTTAAGCCAGGGAAGAAGGAAGGAGTGGGAGGAAGGTGTTTTTTAAGATTTTTTTTTATTTCTCGTTACTCCACTCTGATTTGATTGCTAATAAATTAAAATAATTTCCCCCAGTTAAGTCAAGAGAGACAGGCTGAGGGTGCAATTCGTCTCTTTTAAAAGTCTAAATTGGATCACATGAGTTATATTCAAGTTGTAGTTGGATTTTTGAAGAATGCTACAGCAACCGTACAGCTTTTGACTGTATAGTTATGACAAATTGACAGGAGGCTGAATGATTTTGTGGAAAAGAAATCGAGGGCACTACAAGACGGAGATTTGTTAGGTGACATTTTTCCTAAATTATTAGCATTGAGGTTTTCTTTCTTGAAGAAATTTTACAACTGGAGATAATATCAGTGAGAGTGACTGGTAAAGGAGTCAGCCTATAATTTAAGAGGTTAAATTTAGGAGGCAAAATGTAGCTGTCTAGGTTTTAGTTAAGTGTTTAAGAGGTTTTAAGAGGGAGGATGCAGTTAGACTGTGCCAGTTGACCTGGAGGCCAAGGAGTGGTAGTAACATTCAATACGCCAGCAAAGACATAGCATTTGTGTTTTTTATAGTGTGTGTTTTTATGCCCTTAAAAGTGGGACAAGCTTCCAGTTTACTTAGGAACGTCTCAATTTTTTATTCCTCTGTCTTTGAGGCACACAGGTATTTTGTGCAAATTTGGCCCTCAGTGATTTGACTCACATTAAAAAATGGCAGGGAATAAGACACACAATTATGCCCGCTTCTTAACTATTACAGCTTTTCTAATGGAGGCTATTGCAAAGCTGGTCCTATCGCTTATTAGTCAATTTTTGTGTTCTTTGTTTCCATCTCTCCTCCTTCTGTTGCTGTAGCAGCCCTCTCAGTACCTTCTCCTGCTTTTGTCGGCGCAGAGCAGTGCACTGTTATTAATGTCTCCTCTCATTCCCACTTCTTTCTGCATCTCTTTCTTGTTGTTGCCTCCAGTGACATGCCATGACGATAATGGGATGCAGTGCCACTGGCACGCTACCCCAAAGCCCTGCAAGGACTGGTTCGGAGGTACAGAATTGCTTAAAAAGCCAGGAGCTTCTCTATCCAAGGGGAGGAAAAAAGCGATTGCTTGCTGTGTCAGGATCTGAATGCTCCTTGCCACTTCCTAGCACAGCAGTTTAGAATCAAGCTCCACTGGATGATAATTGTTTTAACTACCATTGTGGTCCTCTCTTTTATCCAGGGGCATGGCTGGGGAGGATGGTTGAGTTGTGCAACTGATGTCTGCCTAATTCACAGGGTATTCCTAATTGGTTGGGATAGATCTCCCTGCCCTCCCTTCTCTCCCTTCCCCCACTGTGGTGCAGTTTGATTCTTTATTTAACAGCTTTTCCAAAGAAGTTTATGCTTTCTTTATGCAGTCTGCATAAAAGTAAAGGTGACCAAGATGAGTATCTTCTGAACACAGCCAATATTAAAAAACCCTTCATTTTTTTTTTCCAGAAAGAAGAGATGTTAAAAAAAAAAAATCAATAAACCATAATGATCTACATTTTTTATAATACAGATAAATGCAGCTCAGCTGGCAAAGTCTTTGCAAGGGGAATTTAACGATAGAGATGACCATATCTGTTCACTCAGAAGAAATGCTGTATGGTAATCAGATTTCCTACTTCAGATATTTACAAAGACAGTTCAGGTAGCCTACAAGTTTAGACTCAGTTAAAGGAAGGGTGTGCTATCTCTGAAGCGTGAACTAAAGCCCTTAAATGAGTTGCATATGGTTTTCTGCTGGGGTGGTAGAAACCTCAGTGCTCCCACTGGCTGAGCTGGGAGACACCTAGACCTAGCTGGTAGTCAGCATGAGGGACTATAGCAAGTCTAAACGGAGCCTGACCTGCTGTTAGCTGGGAGCCTCAGCTGTAGGCAGTTGGGAAGATGTTCTGATGTGATCCCAGAGCTGTGCATCTACATCTTTTCCCTTTCAGTCCCCATCTTACGGTAAAATCAGATTTCCTTGGCACAGGGGATGGAAGGGTTGGACTCCACTACTCTATTTGTGATGTTCTTTGCCTTTGGAAGCCATCAATAAACAGTTCCAAATGTGTTACTAGGCATCAATGAGCACAATAAATTTCCACACATTGAAGTTACTAATTGTATCAATGAATGTACTCTATCAATGAAACCAACAATTTTCACCCCATAGCAAATTTTTGTTTCTTTCTGATTTATTTAGTCTTATGCAGTGAGATATAGTCAGATGTGAGCTCTGAGGTTTACCTGTTTGAAAAACCCTAAAAACCAACTGCAATGTTTCCACTACCACTTTGGCTCTATACCAGTTTTGTACGAACGAGAGGTCCTTTTGGACTAATAAACATGTCCTGCAGCGTTATTCTCTGTTGTTGTCAAATAATTATGATGAACATTGTCTGCCTACGCTTACAGATTCATTCAGATCACAGTTTGTTACATTTCTTCTGTGTTTTCCAAAATATAAGTCATTGTCTTGAAGTCTTTCCACCGAAAATATGTACAACTTCTTATGCTGTTCTTGCAAAATTCTGGCTTAGATCTGAAATAGGATAGGCAACAGAGTTCACTTTTCCTATAGACTTCAGATTTTTCATCAAGCCAAAGATAGAAAAAGACAGGTTGCTAAAGGAAGTCAAGAATTTCCTCATTAAAACATTATATATAGACAAATTTTATTTTGTCAAAATTAATTTTGTCAGGTAATGTATGCACCTGTTCCTACAGAAGCAGCAGAAGCAGTTTCTCACATCAGGAAAAGAATTGCTGATAACCCACTTTGAAAGATCTTTTGGCTTTGTGCTTGGGGCACTCATCTGTGATGTGGAAAAGTGCAGTAAAAATCCCTAGTCTGCATGAGAGACAGCACTAACTTGAATCTTAATCTCTTCTACCATAGCTATCCAGGGCTCACACTGTTCATACACTTTATTATTTAGCAAAAAAAAAAAATATTTTTTTCTTAAAGGCTAATGCTAACTATTCCAGTAGCCTGAGGGATTTTGTTTATTTTCTTCCAGGATCCTATCAGGGTGTGATTTCTTCACCAGATTTTGGCAGGTAGGCGGAAAGCCAGAATAACCACAACTGATTCAGATTTAAAAAAAAAAAAAAAAATAATACAGCCTCTTTTAAGCTTCAGAGTCTTACACTCTTTTTGTGCTGTCTGATTCCAAAACTTATTTTGTATCTCCTGCTTTTCAGTGGCATCTAGTAATCGCACCATAGTTTCTCAGCTGGCCTCTGCTCCTGAGAGCTTGGCTAGATGAACAAGTTACTGGTCGGCAATGCAGGCTGGAAATTTGAGACAGCTTTATCTACTCTGTGGTTCCTATTTAAGGCAACTGAGCCATCTATGAACATCACTGAGCTTACTTTCCTTGGGAAGTTATTCTCTTCATTCATAGAATGATTTAAGGACACCAAATCCTGCACGAACCAAAGATGCCTTAAAACTAAAAATTAATAATGAAGAAACTTTTGAAAAATAAATTGAATATAAAATCTAAAGGCTAGTCATGAATACTGGGTCAAGAAAACGTCACCATGAGGTCAGCGTGATCTAAGGCTGCCAGCACAATGTCCTTACATATTTAAGCAGAGAAGCAATTCTTCAATAATAAACTCTGATGCAACTTAGTGGGAGTACCTCATCCATCTGGCTACTTCTTTATGACTGAAGAAAAAAAAAAAAAGGAACAAATGCATTTGGAGAAGAGTGGGGACTTGTGAGGGATCAGTTTAAAAGAAGGGATTAAAAGCACTGCACACAGCCCTGAGGGGAAGCAATAGTCTACAGACATTGGAAGATTGCAAGCATTAAAGACTGAAAACAAACATGTGAGGTACTAGGAGAGGATTTAGTCAGATCCCCTTTTCCCATGTGAAAATGTAGGTGAGTTTTTAGATAAACTTGTTTAGAGGGTTAGCTCTTTGCTTATAATAGTATTGTGAACAACAGTGGGAGGGAATTTAAAAAATGCTAGCATGGTGCCTAGAAAAATAAGTGTGAACTGACTGTAGGAAGTAACTCTATACAGGCTTGGAGATGGTTTAGCATAATCAGCTTTTTCCATCCATAACTCAGAGGATATTGTGCATTATTAAAAGCAGATACTTCTGGGCCACTTGGCTATTAGTCTCTTACAGCTGTAAGAATATAAACGGTAGGTGTTAAAATCAGCCACAGGAGGGCTCTTGCATTATTTCCCTGCAAGCCTTTAAACATATTGAGGATAATAAAGGAAGAAACCTATTCAAGCAAGTATAGACAGAGGCTAAAAAGATCAAGTCAATCTGTGCTCTAGTTCCTGTCAGTATGTGCAGGAAAGGAACGCTCTGAATCATGAATAGTTCACTGTGCATTTTATTTCATCTGCTTGTAGAAGCAAGAGTGATTTCCCCTTCTGTGCTTTTTAGCTGGATGTCATGTTTCTCTGACAATAAGGCACAGTTCAGTATGTACTTTAGAGGTCTGGATGTGAGAACTGAGATAAAGACGAAGTTTCCATGGCATTGCTAAGTTTCCAGGTTTTCCAGACATCTAGATTTGGTACTGCACTAGTTATTGCAAAAGTACTTTTTCTCATTTTCTGTTCTACTGTCTTCACTATGACTTGAGGTCCATCAGTCAGTGCTACAGCAATTTAGCCAAACTCCCGAAGTAGCATGCTGAATTCCAACAGCAGCAGGTCGGTGTACATGGCCTAGGACCTTGCGGATGCTCAGGTAGGTCTCTGATTGGAAGCGGTTCCAAGACACAAGTGAAACCCTTGTAGAGACTGAATAAAAGCTTGGAAGTGTTACACCAGTTGTGAAACAGCGCTTACTCCAAAGGAACAAACATCCGCATTGGAGCTGACTCAATCGATATCTTGCTTTCTTCTTTCCCTCAGGAAAAGAAACTCTTACCCTATGCTAGATTTACAGGTGCTAAACAAGGACCTCCCCACCAGCCGGTTGATCCATAGGCTTTCTTTTTTGCCTCAGGGATACCCAGCCAATGTTTCCATTTACCAAGCATACAGACATCACACAACTTTATCTTCTTTTCCCTTAGGACGTCCCTATTGCAACTTGTTACTCTTCCAGAAAGACTATTTCTTGTAGGCCCCTCAAAATCATTCCTATCCAAGGGCAGGGATAAAAACACTTCCTTTGTGCTCAAGGAGAGTCTTCCAAAACTTGCTGCTTGCTCTCCAATTTGCTCATGCTTTCCAGATGAAGCACTGGGGGGGCAGAGAGGGTGTGTGGAGAATTATCTTCTTTTTGCCCTGATAGGAAAGATTTGACACCCCTTCCTGTCTTTATATGCAGTTCATAATGCAGCAACAGCAGACCCAACTTAAGAAAATAATTAAATTTTGCAAAAATTGGTTTCTTTTTCCGTGTGGCATTACACATATACAAAAAAAAAAAAAAGAAAAAGGAAAAAATGTAAAAGTAGATGTTCAAGGCCTTCACACTAGTGTTAGAAAATTATTTCAAAATACAGCTGAATGAAACAGTATCAAGACTTCACCTCTGATCTGTTCTTCCTGAGCTGAAGCATTTTTTTTCCACTTAATGGACAGAGGCAGCTCAACTCACATGAGAGTTGTTGCTCTGGAAGTCATCATCCATCAGCACTCGTAAAATGTCCTTCCCTCTCTACTGATATGGAAGGAAATTTAAATGACTAGATTCATAAATGAGCACCTCAATTAAATATTAATTAGATTAATAAATAAATTGATTGAGAACTCCATATCTTTTACTTCCCTCAATCTGCCCCTTGAGTGATCAAAATACCAGGCTATTGTCTATTTTGGTATGGTTTGAGAAATAGGAAGACAAGGTTTATTTACACATGAGAATGATTTTTTCTTCTTTTTTTTTTTTTTCAATTAATGTTTTCCCACTGAATCCTTCCTGGAGCACTAAATGCCATATTTTCTGGAGTATCCACGTTTTTAGCAGCATTTGCCCCTTTGGGTGTTGGAGCTTCAAAGGGAAAATCCATCCACAGGTGCCAATGTGAGGGATGTGCATAGTGTGAGATGCTGCGTTGTTTGGACATCTGCACCTGGCCTGTTTCGAAAACCATCTCCACCACTGCTGCCTCTGGCACTTATCCTTTTTCCCGGCCGGTGATGTTTTTTTACAACCCCCCGAGGCTCAGCATATCTGGCCATCAGGACAGCAAGCCACCAAGCAACGATGAACAGCAACCATGTGCACAGAATTCCTTTAGAGCTGTGTGTTCCCCCCCTCCCGATTCCTCCCCTTCTGAATGTTTGCTCTTTCATACTTCATTGGAGAATTGTGTTATCTCCACGAGATGCGGCTGAGCTTAACGCGGGAATGTCTGCAGCGGCACACCGCCCTCCTCCCAGAGACTCTAGAATGGGACAAGTTGCCTAATTGGAAGGAGTCGGAGCTCTTCTTGACTACAAGAAATACAAATAAATAAATAAATAAAAATAGAAGAAGGAGAGATGGGGAAAGGATAGTGGGGGTGAGAGGGAAAAAAGAGCGAGCAACTTTTCCCCCCCCCTTCTTTTCCTCTGAAGGAAGCAGCAGTGTCTCCTTGCAGAACGACAACCCTCAGGATACAGCAGTTGTCTTCAAATCTGTGACCATAAAAAATCATTATCTCTGTGAAATACAGCAATTTGGGAGATAATCAAACAGTGACCAGGGGGCAGAGCTGCCAATCTGAAGGATTATGCTCTGTGCACGCTTGATTCTGTCTGACCTTCCTCCGAGCCAGCTGTCAGCTTGGCGAAAACGCACACGGATCGACTCAGGGCACATTCATTAGACTGTCTTCGGTGAAGAAGTCATTTGCATAAAACCCCAGCTTTCTTAATTAGTACTTCATTTTTCCCTTGACTTATTTTGTGGCTAAGTTCACTCGCCTTTTTTTTTTTTTTTACTTGTCGAAAAATAAAATGGGGGAGGAGATTTCTTTTTTTTTTTTTTAATGTGGGGGCAGTAGGGAATATGACTTGCAAATTAACTCAGTGATAATTAGCCTATTAACATTTTCAGAGATGTAGGAGGTTTCCAAATGTTAAAAAAAAAAAAAAAACAAAAGGAATTAGAAGGGGGGAAAAGTATGTGGGGGAATATTGTAGTTGAAATTTATTATCTAAACTTTTGGATTGACAATATTGAAATGTTGGAAAAAAAAGACCCCACAGTCCATGTGCTGAAAAATCTCTGTCCTTCTTTTATGATGATACATACTCTACTTGTTCTCAAAGACTACTTAGGAAAATGCTACTGTATCATTCCCATGGACAAGCAATGGATTTTTTTATTGTTAGAAAAATTAAAATGTATTTTTCTTCTACTACAGTCAATATTGGGTGAACTGTTTGGACTAGGAAGAAGTTAACTGCAGTTACTGCAGTTTTACCCAGATTTTTCTTATATGTACCAACAATGATTTTCACATCTCTTAAAAGCTTCAAAATATAGTTGTGTCAAAATAAACTGTAAATGTGTGAGTATGAAGTATTCTCTTAAGATGCACTGCACTTTACGGATTTAAAATTGTTATGTGATCACTAGGAACAAATAAGCCACAGGAATGACTGCCTTGTGTTACAAGGAGTGTTCAGAGTAAAGAGAGATGCTAAATTAGTGCGGACATTATCAAATTTGTTCTTTAGTTCAAAGTGGGAGCTAATAATCCTTGTTCTCTGTTTGATACGCTACTCTTGCCTGATGTAGGAAGGTATTTCAGAGTCCTCCTAATCACAAACTAGTTCAACTTACATCTCAGTACCACTATCAAAGCATAATTGTTGCACAAGCAGAGGGAAATTCTGAAGTCCAAGCAGCATCCTTGTCACTGACGAATCAGAAACTAGCAGAAACAAAAGATATATACAGCCTGGAATGCTGCTTTTGTGGCAAGACTCTATTTAAAATGGTGCAAAAAGCAGTAAAACTTACTGGCATGTTTTGTAAATTCCTCACCATCATGCAAGAGAGCAAAAATGTAACTGGGGAATCTCTGTTCTCAAATATATATTGCAACTCTTCCTCTGGTTTTACAGGTCTTTTCAAACATAGGACTTAAACAGTTTCAAGACAGGAAAGGTGGCTGCAGTCAGGATATTGAACATGACTAAATTTGATGAATCAGGACAAACCTTTAGAATGCAGAGTATTTCAGGTAATTGTGTATTAGTGAAATGAGTAGTGCCAGGACCTTTTCTCTGGTCCTGAATGCAATAGGCTCAGACTGGTTGTGTGCGTGCTACTGAATTGCTTCAGCCTCCAAAACAGCATGAATGCATCCAAATTGCCTAAAACAAATTGTCCTTGGCTCACACTAAGACCCCAAATATGCAATGAAATCATTTGGGAGAACACTGGTTGGTCTGCAACAAAACCACACTGAAGACTGCTCTGGATATATAAAGGTATGAATGGCCACATTTCAGTGCCTGTGTCCACTTTCAGCAGCGTTTCATTTATTTGCACAGATGTACCCTCCGCTATTTCCATTTGGGAATTAAACTAGTTTTGAGGTCCATTTCAAATTTTGTTCACTGGGGTGTTGCAAGAAATGTACTTAAGCAATTAACTTTGAAACTTGTGTAAATATGTCAGTAATACTATTACTAAAAAGGCATATTACGGAAATATTCTAAAGACTATGCATATAGACTTTTTATAGGAAGAATGAATGCAACAGCATGTTAAGCTCTTGCTTTTCTGAGTTATACGTTGGTATGAGTTAATAAACAGCGGTGAACCACTTCCAAATTTCAGCTGCTGTGGCCCTGCTCCAAAGGACTTCCACATGTCTGAACAGAAATTCCTGATTTTCTTTCTGTCATGACATACAATAGCAGTATTTCAAACATGCCCAGAGCAGCCGTAGTTATGGAAGACTAATGCAGTCAACAGAAAAATTGTAAAGTTTACTTCAGTCGTTTTTACACTAAGTTTCTCCCAATGAAATTTGGAATTTCACAGGGAACTGTCAGAAATAAAAAAAACACGTGTAATCTTCAAAGATTTTTATTGGTTATGTGTAGTCTGAAGATACTCAACTGACTACTAGGAGCTATTCAGTAAAGCTGGATAAAAATAGGAAAAAAAAATCTGTAAAAAAATATCTTCACAGTTTCATTGTCATAGAAAAATGATCTCCTGGGGAAGAACTGGACTTTGGAGCTGACTAATATGCAGTCCTTCTGTGAATTATGCCACACTTATCCTCACTAGGTTTTGGGCATATCCAGTACACTCTTAGCCCCCCAGCATTTGAAATCTACTGTCTGTAGCCTTTGATGAACTCCTGTAACCTTCTGTTACTCCAGGAAAAATTTACTACATTGCAAAAGATGAAAATTTATTTCATTAATAGACCAAAAGATTCACCAGTAATTTGCAATTTAGTTACTAGGAACAGTCTAAAGTCTAGTTATAAACTTTTCACACTGCTTTTATGCCCAATCAGTGCCACCACACTCCACAGATGTGTTCATTGAGCTCTCAGCCGTTGTACCCCAATTCCAAGACTCCTGGCACAGACCTGTAAGTACTTCACTCATGTTATTCAGAGCTCTCTCCTTATTCTATTTCCCTCTGAATTACAGTGGCAATTCGGAAAGGTCATGTTCTCAGATGTAAATAAAATATTGTTTCTATGACACATTCATATAAGTCCAAGAGCAGTCATCAATCACTGCTAGTTGATACAATACAGTAACAGTTACTTTAGGTCCTTATCAAAGAATTCATTTTGCATTCTCACTCTAGGCAAAGGTCATTTTACCTAACTTTTCCAATCCCAAAATTACACATTTAGTCTGAGCTAGTTGAGTATGCTTCTGCTATAGTTGGAAGGAGATAGGTATGTCAACACACAAATCAGTTCCAACTAAAAGAGAAACCAATTTTTTTATGAGATAAATCTCCCTAGAATCTAGTCTTTCATGCTGGCCATTGGGGAGTGTCTTGACAGTTAACTTAGTCAAGGAACATCATTTCTAGAAAACTACAGTTCAATGAGATGGGTCAAGGCACAAATACAGGCTGGGAGGGGAATGAATCAAGAGCAGCCCCGAGAAGGACTTGGGAGTGCTGGGGGACAAGAACCTCAACATGAACTGGCAATGCGCCCTTGCGGCCCAGAAGGCCAACCGCATCCTGGGCTGCATCAAGAGGAGCATGGCCAGCAGGTCGAGGGAGGTGATTCTCCCCCTCTACTCTGCCCTGGTGAGACCCCACCTGGAGTACTGTGTCCAGTTCTGGAGCCCCCAACATAAGAAGGACATGGACCAGTTGGAGAAGGTCCAGAGGAGGGCCATGAAGATGATAAGAGGGCTGGAGCACCTTTCCTATGAGGACAGGCTGAGAGAGTTGGGGCTGTTGAGCCTGGAGAAGAGGAGGCTCTGGGGAGACCTGATAGTGGTCTTCCAGTACCTCAAGGAGGCTACAGGAAAGATGGGGAGAGGCTGTTCAGTAGGGCTTGTTGTGATAGGATGAGGGGTAATGGCTTTAAAATAGAGGGAGGTAGAATTAGATTGGATATTAGGAAAAAATTTTTACAATGCATGTTGTAGAACACTGTCCCAGGTTGCCCAGAGAGGTGGTGGATGTCCCATCCCTGGAAACGTTCAAGGCCAGGCTGGATGAGGCTCTGAGCAACCTGACCTAGTCAGGGATGTCCCTGCTCCTTGCAGGGGGATTGGACTGATGACCTTTGAAGGTCCCTTCCAACTCTAACCATTCTATGATTCTATTGTTTGATTACATGGTACAGAAAACCTTGACAGCTTTCTTGTTATTGCAGTAATTTCAAATTAGTATAATAAAAAATTTTACAGGTATAATGTCTTGAACCTTTTTCCAAACTCATTTTATATCTTCCTTGTTTTGTCTCAGAGCATTGGGAATGTTAGAAAAGTGATTCTTATTGAATAATACTTACACTCAGCAGGCACTTACCAGAGATGGTCCCTTTTATCCATTTTGACTCACACCTAACTAAGAAGTTAGGTGTGCCATCTGAGGTGGAGGTTCCTTCATTAGGGAATGAGGAGACACATGAATCCCTGGAGAGTGATCAATCACACCTACAAGAGGTGATTAAGATATCAGAGTTGAAATGTTTCTTTGGATGTGACTGGCTGCAGGAGATTAGATATCTAACTAAGGCTAGGCTCCTAATTTTTTAATGATTAAACTGGACTAGAGTTTGTTGATTACTTCTGTGTATCATGAATAGCACCACTGAATTTATTAGGATTCCCATTAAATAAAGCAGTATTGCAGCCTTCAATTATTTTGCAATGAGTGCTAGTAGTTGATGGTTTCTCAAATCCATGAGTTCTAGGTGCTCAGAACATACGGAATATTTTCTGACGTTCCACTGCTTCCATTACTGGTTCTTTGTACGACACCTAATTACTTCTCTTGTGTTATCCTGAGATTGTACAGTCTTTGGGGCAAAAAGCATCTGAATTCTGGGTGAAGACTCAATGCATGACTGTTCAGAAATCTCTGTGACTGATTCTAGCGAGAAAGCATGTTTCAATGCTACATGGAGGCGCTTGTGGAGAGCAATGTAGCTGTATCAGAATGCTGCTGTTTCAGCCAGCAAAGCATCTGTCCAATTATAACATGTTATTGGTCAATTCCAGACAGAGTTGCCAAAAAAAAAAACCAAAAATCACCCTCTCCACCCCCCAAACAATGCTCATAGTAAAATCCATAAGGCTGGATGGTAGACTTTGATAATTATATAAATACTTATTTTGTTCCCTGAATTGACGCATTTTTTTACTTTACCATATCTTCTTCTCTCTCTCTTTTTAACTACTAAAATTTAACCTAAATTTCCCTGCCACAGCTTAAATCCATTACAACTTGCTCTGTCCTAGTTGACTAATGAGAATAATTATCAAACTATTTTTCAATGTGAATTATCTACTCAGGCTAAAATAAAACCACCAATCTCATTTTCAGTGAAAATCCTGAGTCTGGCCAACAATTGCAATCCCTGAAGTAAAATAACAGGGTTTTATTTACTAAGGTCTTCAGTCTATTCATTGGTTTTTATTGGCATTGAAATAACATTTGGGCAAGATTATATTGCATATCTTTTTTTTTTTTTTAATATGGCTGTTTAAAAGCTCACAATTAAAAAGCCTCTGTTAATACTGTGATATTGCCACTAGGATGGAAAAGGGATTAGTGCCAGCATTCTGGGCTACTAAAGCATGCACATACCACTGAACGCACGCTCACTGGAATGCTCATTTCCAGAAAAAAAAAAAAAAGGGGCATGGAAATAGGATTCTTTCCAAGATGCTGCAAGCATCAGCCAAAGGACCAGATCTTTGTGCTGCCTTGGCACAGGGAATCTCTCAGCTGGTGTAAAACTAGTGTACCTGGCTCTTATGTCAGCTTTTCCCTTAATATAGCTTGAAAATCCACTGCACTAATGCTAGTCTGGGACGTGATTCCTGGAACCACAGGCGGTCTTGTAAAATACAGCACTTTCTATGCTGCCCTGAGTCGCTCTTTGCAAGGACCAATAAAGACAGGGCTTGATGCTTGCAGAATTATGTTGTATTAGGATATAATATCTTACTGTGATGGAGACTAAATATGTACAATTAAAAAAAAATAGAGATAAATAAAATATTGTCATATTACTGTGAATATGCTCAATAGTGGATCAAACCTTCCTTGGGAGGAGAGAGCATCAAGCCTAAAAATCCTTGGGTCAAAAAAATGCAAGAAAACAGCTGTGGTGTGCAAAATGAAGACGTGATTCCCCTATAGGAACCGCCTTGATTCCATCAGCTTAGATACTTAACAGAGCTTGCATTACAAGGAATGAACACATAAAATCATAGAATCATAGAATCACAGAATAGTTTGGGTTGGAAAGGACCTTTGAAGGCCATCCAGTCCAACCCCCCTGCAAGGAGCAGGGACATCTCCAACCAGATCAGGTTGCTCACAGCCCCGTCCAACCTGGCCTTGAATGTTTCCAGGGATGGGGCATCCACCACCTCTCTGGGCAACCTGTGCCAGTGTTCTACCAATCTCATTGTAAAAAAAAATTTCCTAATATCTAATCTAAATCCCCCCTCTATTTTAAAACGTTTACCCCTCATCCTATGTTAAGTCAAAATCATTGTCCAGCATCAAGAAGGTTCTGGAGTCAAGGCGTGGATGCTGAGGAGCTCTGAGGTTAGTTCTCGTCATTGTCACAGGAAACCCATGTCATTTTGGCAGTACCTGTGCTCCGTGTGCTTCAACATCAGCTCTAGACAACATTATCCCTTTGTTCAGACGGCTCACAAACTCTCCAAGGATTGTGCCTTACCATGCATTTGCACCATCTCTGTCTTGAACGGTTCCTGAGTTCACTTGGAACCTTGGGAGTACAAATACCACCAGAAATAAAAATGATAGCAGATGGAAGGACTCTCCTTATTGCATTTACACACCTGTTGCTAATCACACAAGTGCAGTGCTGTGAGTTGACAACCTTCCAGAGCAGTCCTGTATCTAATCCATGTAAGAAGATAATAGTTGTCTTGTGATGCTCGCTAAAGGAATTGCAGCATAGTAAAGTAGATGTCAGCTAGCAAGGGTATCTAAAACATCCTCTGAAGACCTTGCTCTCTGGAGCAAGCAGAGGCCAAGCAGGATATCTCGTGGCATCCAAATGACACAAGATGTCTTTGTTAACATGGCTGAAGGCCTCTCACATTTTCAAGTCAATAAGTTTTACATCTCTCTGTTCCTAGTTTCATCTCTTGGCCTAATGCTGAAAAAGAAAAAAGAAGTTTGGCAGCATGACTATGTTTTTTCCCACATTCTAATTTTATCAATTGTTGTGTGGGGTTTTTTTTAGCAAAATAAACTGAAATTAAAAAATCTCTTCTGCATAATTTAATATCTATCATTTCACTCATATTTATTATGAAATGTCTTGCTTACGTTTCTGTTAATTTTATGAGGAAAGAAAAGTTTAAATCATCCACCTTAACATTGGCAAAATAAATTCCAAATATTTTATATTTTTAAAATAATTTTTAAATTATTTTTATATGACCTTATTCTGAGGAAGAATTCATCATTTCAAAATTGAAAAATAAGAAGAGAGCTAAAGCATATATCTTTTCCAGCTACGCTGCTAGTTCTGCTGCTGTGTTTACAGAAGGCATTGCCAGAGAGACGGAAAGGATTTGAGCACAGCAGGAGATTTCACAGAGATTTCTTAGGGTTCAGGACCTGGACAATCACAACTGTAAAAACCTGTAATTTCTGAACTGAAATACCAGGTAAAAGAACTTAAAATCACGCAGAAAAGGAGATGCAGTTCTCTAAAAGAGCAGCTGGTAGCAGACCAAAGTTTGAATTTATACAGTGACTCTGAATTCACTGGATTGTTTCGTGGAGAACAGCATCTTCAGTAGCAACACTGAAACTGCTTTTCCATGAATTAAAAAAGACACTAAATATAATCTTACAGTAATAGCCATGCTTTAACTTCAGTTCCAAGATAAAAATAAAAGCAACAAATGCAAGCTTTTGTCACCTCAGTGTAAATGACCCCAGAGAGCTTAACAGAATTATTCTAGATATTCACCAATACAAATCAAACCAGGATTTTAGTTATCTTACTTGGATGGAATTAAAATGCAACTTCAGATTGCTCCAATTGCCTAGATATATTTATCAATGTTGAGTGTCGTCCTATCTGCAGGATGCAGTAACAAAAGGTTTACATCAAGTCCAAAACTTCACTGTACTAAGTGCTGTTCCTACCATAAAAAAGGCCAGATCCTGTTCTATTTGCAGTCTGCATAAATGAAGCAGATAAAACTCGGGGATAAGGAAATGATATTGTTCTGTGTTTTAAAGATCATGGAATGAGGCACATAGCAATTAAGTGTTGCAGCCAAGGTCACATTGCGATTTGCAATCCATAGCTAGGTTTTGAACCCATGTTTCAAGCTTCACAACCAAAGCAACATTTTTAATTATTTTTTTTTTTTTTTTACAAAGTAAAACGTTTATATTGGGGTTTTTTTGTGGTTAGCACATAACGTGGCAAATGCAACTTTAAAAATTATGTCACTTATCAATTCTCTGTTTACTTAATTTATCCTATTTTTACATTTAGAGTGATGAGGCTATTTTTCTTTATTTTTTCTTTTTTGGGGAGGGGGAGGGTTTGCTTAGGTATCAAATTGCAATCTTACATAAGTCTAAATAAAAGAAAATAAAATAAAATTGCTACCTAAATACCATTACCTGAAATTTTGAAACATTAAGACTTCAAAAGGGTTAATTAATTACATTAGCTGTGTCATTATCCTGGCAACATTCTGCCTGAGGGTGTATAGATCTATTCAGCTGCTGAGTTTGAAAGAGCTGTGTCCTTCTCTCACAGAAGAAAATTCATCAGACATTAAAAACATAGTCGTTAGCAGAACATATTGTTTTCTCTCCACCAGATTGGAGAACATCAGATGGAATAATCAAAACAAATATTAAATAAATACTTTTTTAAAAAATATATGGAACCCAGAATTCATCACAAGTCAGAATAGATTTTTTTTCCATGATAAATTGAAACTGCTTAATATTTATTGAATGTGGAGAACCAAGCTCTCCACAGTCTCACATCTTTGTAGTCAACAGTGGGTGTAAAATGTTCCCGTACCAGAACGATAAAATGATATAATCACTTTTAACAGGTGTAAATAACAGCATAAGTTACCTCTAGCATAAATATAGAAAAATTGGTAAAATAAAGAAAGGAGAGCAAAGATGCTTAAAGGTATGAAATGGGTTCCGTGTAAAGGGAGATAAGCTAAAATAAAACTCTTCAGCCTGCAAAGACTAATCATGTCAGGATGTGACAGAAGTCTACAAAATCATGGCAATCATGGAGGAGGTGAAGAAAGAACAATTGCTTACAATTTCTTGTAATACAAAATCTAGGAGGTATCAAATAAAGTTATCTAAAGGTGGGCTCAAAATGAATACAGGAAAGTACTTTTTCACGCAGCACATAATTAAACTATGAAACTCATTGCCACAGGATGTTGTGAATGTCATGAGTTTTCACGGGTTCAAAAAGCAATTAGATACAAACATGGAAGGGAGACCCTTCATAGACTACAATAGACAAAGAAATAACCCCCAGGTCAGGAAATTGCATAGCCACAGATTGCAGGAATCTGGAAAGCTAAAATGTGGGAATATCAGTGTATGTTTTTCTTTTTATGCTCTTTCTCAACAGGCAGTCATTACTGGCCATTGCTGGAGACTGAAAAATTGTCTATATAGTCTGTGGTCTTACTGAATATATCTTCTTCTACAAAGCAGTTGAGAATTAATTTTAAAAAATTAGCCCTAGAGTAAGAGGAAATGTTTTTTTCAATTATAAACATATCCTATGTTTTCATGTGGTGCTGTAGATCTGGTACAGAGACCTGCAGCTTCATCCTTTCTGCAGTGTTATATAGCACTATTGTGGGGCACATGATGAGGAATATGTCAGATGCTTGCAATAGTTTGGGAAGATCTTTCCTGTCAGAAGAACTTGGAACTGCAGCCACCAGAAGCGGTCCTGTTGGAAACTCTTTCATCTCCATCATCCAGAAAAGTCAAAATGAGGGTTGCATATCTTTTGTGTTATACACCCATCAGTATGTACTTCTACTAAATGCTTCCTAAACCAAAAAAAAAAAAGAAAGAAAAAAAAATTATTTATGAGATATCAGGCACCTAGAAGAAATACTTTGTTTAAAAAAAAAATTAAGATTTATCCCTGTTTTTATTTGAGCTGTACAAAAAGTACTTGCAGTTATATCCTAATGCCGTTACTGGTTAGTGATGGGCTTACGTGGAGAAGGACCCACAGCACATGACAGCACTTCTGATTTCGCAGTCTGATGTCCCTTGCTTTTTCCTTGGGCACACACATGTGCCCAAAGCAAAGCAACAGTAATTCTGAAAGTTAAAAAATTTCCAACTACATAGGCACAATGGTAGAGAACGAGCTCTCATAAGCATCTTTCATTCTGGCGTAGAGGTAGAAACGCAAGCCACAGTAGGCAAATAAATTTTCAAAAGTATAAAAATCAATCAAATCTGAGCAACATTCATTATACCTGCAAAAGGCACCATCTTGATGCCTGTGCCCTGATACAGTTCACAGTCCTGGAAACAACTGAAGAGAACAAGAGTGCCTCCAAAATTTTTTATAAGAGAACCAAAACAGATACATTTTCCCAAATATTATGCAGACCGTCAATTTTATATATGGGAATGGCAGAAATTATACCATAAAAGCTGAGCATATGAACAAGAATTTTTTTGTTTGGTTGGTTTTTTTTTTTTGCTGTTGTTATTTAAAACTCTAAATAGTGATTTCTAATATGCCAGTGATGTAAGTTATGTGAGTATAAAGAAGAAAGCTAGAAATAATAAGAAAGTAATTTTATTGATTATAAGAAAAAAAAGTTTGAGGATAAAAAAATTAAACCTAGCAACAAAAAAAAAAAAAACTAATTAAAAGAGTAAAATCAATAATTGATCTCATAAACAGTTAATTTTGAAGTGGTAGTTGCTAAAAAGGAATTTGGAAGGACCCCACCACCAGCTCATATTGGAAATGACTTATAGTAAAAAAGCAGAAAAGCTTATGAAGCAGACCTATAGACATGCCATATTAAATACACCGAGAGTATATACATCTCTATTCTCATACAGCAAATCACATGATCCCAGGCAACAAAAAAATTGAAAAATCCCTGCTTACTGATAGTGTACCAGACTTAAAGGGCAAATGGGAATCCTGGCAACAGGCTCAGACCCAGGATAGCACAGTAAAAATGTTACATCTACCTAGACTGTGTGGACAAACAATCCAGCCTCCCTAAAGTCTATGACAGCTCTGTGCAACGCCTACACCGCTCAGAATCTGTCAGTGAACACTACTGTGTACGAGGCCATGTTTTTTTCCCTTGTACTAGGCTTTTCCATTGCAAAAAGTCTGCTGGTCTCTTGTTGGGAAATGGCGTGGCTACAGGAGGTCGTTAGCACTGACAAAGGCATTGTAATGTAGAAAGCACCAATACTTTCTGTTTTTATCGCTACTTGATTCGTTGTAAGAACCTCTTCTTGATGGAAAGGTTGTTTGGTTTTTTTTAAATTTATCACTGAATATCAAAGTCGTGACATGAGCTGCAATCTCTGAATCCGCCTTAAAATGTCAGTTAGGGAATTTGCTGGTTCAACCCATCACTTCATATTTGAGTTATTCACCCTGAGCTGATTTACAAAGGTCTTTTGGTCACTGACAGGCACTCCAGACTCAGTTCAGGTGCCTCACGGAGACACCAAGTGTAACTTGAGATGCCAAAGGTATCCCGAACATCTGCACAGCCCAGCTAGATCTAGCTTGGGAATTTTGGGAGACCTTATCACCTCTGGAGCAGTGGCTGGGAGTCACTGCATATCAAATGGCATTGTAGACTGAACTGAGTGCTTTGAGAGATTTACAGGCAGGTGCCTAATTCCCCATGATAGTCAGAATGGCATCAGGAGCCCATCTGGCCCAAATTATTTATTATTTTTATTCATTCATTCATTAATTCATTCTCCTTTTGTGGGTTTACTATGGTTACCTACACAAAGATGTTTGGTCCATTTGAGTCACCTAAGGGTGCCTGGTTTCTGCTGTCCCTCAGGAATGGCACAGAGCACTGTATGTCATGAGTTGTATCTGTCAGCCCCCTGCAGTTGTCTTGGATCCCAGTCCTTTAGCTAAGCTGATCCAGACACCAGTTTGCCTCCTTAGACACAACACTGCTGCCGCAGACCTGACCTACCCAGTCTATCAGTATTTAAGAATGGGTGTAATTGTAAAAGAACTGAGATTTGCTCCATTACACTTCCACTGAAATTGCTCTTTGGTGCTTCTACCAGCTGCCAGAAGTTTGTAGCAAACCTTTTGATGGTTGGTACATAAAAACAGCCACAAGTGTCATTTAAAGTTTAGAGGTGATGTCATTGCCAAGGGATCTAATTCTACACCCAGCTTTCCCCATATCTCTGACCCTAGAGTGGAACTGATGCAGCATACAGATGTTCCTTCCAGCAAAGGAAAGAATAAATCAGCATTTTCCAAAGCCTCACTGAATGTTTTATTCACTAAGATGTAACATGTGAAATAACAGTATTTCAATTTTTTAAAAAGTTTCTTAGTAGTTATTTTCAACACCATCTGGCTAACAAACTTCTACCTTCTTAAAATAAAAGTGCAGTATGTTCTATAGCACAACAGGGACAAATCTCTCCAGTTAGTATCACGGATGCCACCATAGCTGTATCCAAGCATGTCTCCTGTTTGAAAGCTCCCAGGGGAGCTCACTACCAAAGTCCAAAATGCAGGGTAGCTTCACAGATTGGAAATCACCTCCGTGCAAAGAGCTAACACGTAACACATAAGTATTTTCATCCTTATATTTTTAGGGACATTCAACTAGTTTTATAGTTTTTGTACCACGTCTCCACATAGGATAAATTGTATTGCTGGTCCATGGGCTTGATGGCTGAAAGGTATGGCAACAGAAATTTATACATTATTTCCTGTGGTAAATAATGTGAGAATTTAACTGCTATGTGTGGAAAATAAATAACTTGCTTCACTTCATAGTACTTTGAGGGTAAGAGGGAGATACTTATGACTGTGGATCTTTTTTTTTTTTTCCCTTCTCGCAGCTTTTCCACTGACAATATATTGGGAAAAAAATGAAATATTAAGCAGAAATATTATAGAATGGCTTTCTGTTTCACCAGAGGATGACAGATGAAGTGGAGAGGATACCTGTTGAGTTTATGGAGCCGATTTATCAGCTTTCTGTTTGACCCACAGCTGTCATCTTCTTACAAATCAATAGTTACCACTGTTAAATGCCTTTGTCTTGGATAGGATAAGAGGGGAGGAGAGGTAAGGCAGAGGAAAACCTAAAAGAGAGGTTTTGTGAGGAATTGCAGGGAACATACTACATCATAAGCTAATTACAGCTCAGCCTGACCGAGTGTCACTCTGCAATGGTGAATTATAGGCGTGAGGCTGCAGCACTTCACTTTCTTACTCATAACTAAATCAGAATCCTTTTAAGTTTTAATTAATCTGCTTAGCTTTAGTTGTAAGGGAGCAGGGGAGTGGGGAAGGAAGGCAGATTAACCCTTCAATTGACAAGTACTTTCACAGTGTGTCCTCTTGGGCTATTTTTTTCTGAAGCACCTGAGGGAGACAGCATTATCAGTCTGACGTGGGGGCCTATTAGGCAGCAATTTTTTTTTTTTTTTAATTTGCCAGTGTCTGGCTAGTCCTTTCTATTTCATTATCAAAAACCAATTAATTTTCTGTAAAAGCATCAAATTAATTACAAAATACTATGGAAATATAAAGAATGGAGGAATTTCCCTCTTCTCTCCTCCTACCCTTGCCTCATTATGGGAAACATGTTGGGCCCCTTGGCAGCAAAGCCCTATTAAAGAACTACAGACTGTCTAGCTCCTCATTTAAAATTCTGTTGGTGGTGTCAGGAGGCCTATGTGATGGGGGTAAGTCCATTTCCACCCACAGAGATCATTTTCCAATTCCCTCGCACAGAAAAATACAGTCATAAAATCATTAGACGTGAAGCTGGAAGAGAAGAAACCCAGTCCATGCCCTCTACCTGTTCACCAGATCTTCCAGGTATGGGCACATTACAACCTTTCTGGGTGATCCACTCCATTTCGCAAGGATCCACTTCATTAGAAAGATGTCCCTACTGCAGCTTGTGTTCATAACTATTTCTCCCATACTCGTTGAATATACAGAACAGTTTTCCTTTTCTTCTTTACATATGACTTCTAGGCATTTGAAGACTGTTATTATGTCTTCACTAGTCTTTTCTCCAGTCTGTTTTGTCCCTCTTCTTTCTATCTTTTCTTTATAGTTACCATTCACTGCGGCTTTTCTACTCTGGATGGCTAAGATGACAACGGTAACGATGGAACTTATGTACAGCTTGACTACCCCTAAATACAGACATATAATTCAGACACTTAAACATTGGTGTTCAGTGCTATTTGAAATGTCCTGTGTCATGTCTATTACTTTTGAACAAGGGTCACATCTAAAATGGCAGTAGATGCCTATGTTCGTACAAGAGAGTTGAGCCCCAGGCGTATGTCTGTAGGTATCTACAAGAGAGCAAGCTTTCACAGTACTCAGTGGAAATCTAACCAACGCAATTCACTGAGTCTAGAAATTCAGTTGACCAAATAGAAGTGTTTGCTTAAAAGTAAGCTGAACCACTTTCTAACCTCCTTTGACTTTGATATGAATGAGACCTCCACTGACTATAACGGAAGCTTAGATAGATGTTATTTACAGGTAGACACAGAGCTCTACACATTTGTGTCTAGGGCTGACTCCCAGTCCACTTCATGTGACTCCTTTAGTCCACTTCATGTGACTTGTTTAGTAGCTGTGGCAGCAATGGTAGTGGGAAGACGGTTGGACTAGATGATCTTATAGGTCCCATCCAACCATGTGATTCTATGATTCTATGATTCCTACATACGTAGTAGAGTTGCAGACACTGTGGTGTGGGGAAAAGAACACCATGTTTGTAGTGCCAGTGTAGATACAACTACATTTTCTAATTTGGATCCATCTCATATAACTTTGATTGTCTGCTAGACTAACATACACTTCTGGGCTTAGACACAGAAGGGCTTTGCTGAATCTAATCGCCTGGGATAATAACCGTGCAGAAATAGTCCAACCTCTGTGCCCATGTTTAAATGTGCTCAGACAGACAGTGTAATTGAGATGTATGGGAGGAATGATATATGTGTTTGCACAAAAAAAAAAAAAGCAGATTTTGATTATTCCTATAAGTTATAATTATGATCTCCATAACTAGTACAAAAGGTTCATTGTATTTTGGTTAAACTTACAGTTATATCGGCTAAATTATGTTGGCTTTCTTCCTAAACTCCTTTGGTTTTGTGTCTCTTACTCAATAAATATACTAAGTATTGAATGGAGAAGGCTCATTACCAAACAGTGAAGAAGGCTCATTACCAAAAACCAGTGTTCTAACCCCAGAATCCACTGTCTTAAGGCATCTCAACTTCGGAGTAATGTAGCAGGCCTATCTCACTTTATTTTTACTCTGAATTCTCCTTGTAGACCACAATTTAAGCAACAGCAGTATATGGAGCCCTAAAGCAAAACTAGCTCCATTTGGCATCTGATACATTCTCCTTAAGGCTATCAGAGCAGAAGTAGCTCAAACACTCAGAGGACTGTAGGAAAAAATGAATGTTGCCTCTGTAAAGACTAGAGGGTTTGAATCAACACAGAAGATGTGATGAAAAGCCCTAGAGATCTAAGTTTTCTGATCCCACTCCTTCCCAAATGGTGATGACCACTAAAAAGGTCACTCCTACACTCAGCCATTCTTTTATCCATCGTGTGTCCTCCTAGATTGTAATAATAACAGCCAATCAAGATTTTCAGGCAATGCAAAGCAGAGAGTCTTGGCCATCTTCTGGCCGTTGTCATTGCTGCTATTCCTGCTAATGAGGAATCTATTATAGGATAATGGAATAACAGGGTCACTGGTCCTCTG
The DNA here is from genome assembly GCF_036417535.1 of Chlamydotis macqueenii. NCBI lineage: Eukaryota > Metazoa > Chordata > Aves > Otidiformes > Otididae > Chlamydotis > Chlamydotis macqueenii. The sequence continues at coordinate 4,465,114 of NC_141558.1, forward strand.
TTCCACATCCTGCTCATCCAGCCACTGCACCTACAGATTCTTATGTTACAGCAGGGCTCAGGAAATCCCCACTGGTATTTAGGGTACCTGATAAATGTGGGGAAAACTGTATTAATTTTGACTGAATAGAGGAAAATAACTTCGGAAGAGGGAAAGCAAACAGAAGGAGGTGAAAATAGCAATGTTCCTGTTGAACAGTCAGTTTGAGAGAGGAATTTACTACTGTGCAGAAGAGTTTTGCATCAGTTTTCTCTCTCTTTTGGTGAACTATGACATTTTATTTAAGTTACAGTCTTTTGTCCAGAGTCCTTGTGTAAACCAGAGTGCATTTAACTGACAAGCTTGTTTGATGACAAAAGATTCATCTCATCTTTATTCAGAGACAATATATATATAGTGTAGATAATAATGTGTGAATTAGCTGTATTCTCTCATTTATAGTCAGTAGGCAGAAACACACTTCTAGATCTCAGATAGTCTGAAATATTTCAGATGTTTACCAGAAGCAAGGTGATTTGGATCTTTTCATCACAAGTGCGCTTAAAAGGAGCCCAGGATGGCTAGCTCAGATATGTGTGTCAGTCTAACAGACAGCTGAAGTCATATGAGATGGATCCGTGTTTAAAAATAAAATAATGGCTATTCCAGCACTACCTGAATTCACCTCTGCAGTAGGTACAGAAATGAGATGGCAATAACATGTATTTATTCCCATTCAAAAAATGTTTCAGAAACTATCAGTCAGTGAGAAATAAATAACTGGATTTAGAAATACTGATAAAAACATATTCTACTTACTTGTGACTTCAGGAAGTCTTGAAAATACGACTCAGTCTTCAGTTTCCGCAGCTCCACCCGTTCCATTGAGCTGGGCAGATCTATACCAGCTAAAGATTAGGATCAAAATATAAGCCTAACATCTTTAAATGCTTTAATTATTTATCCAAGGCTGTTTTGACTTGCCCTCTGTAGTTGGCTGTGAGTCAGAGGAAGCCTTAAGTAGTGTGTTAGTAATTATTAGCCAGCTTAAGCTTTCACTGCATATTAGGAATCAAATCAGACTTTTTTATTCCTTTAATTATTATTTTTTAGAGAATGGAACAAAATGTCTAATTTATCTCTGTAAAATAAAAGGCTGAAATAGCGCTTTGGGTAAAAATGTCTCATTTACATGCTACCAGAAGTTGAGGAGGAAAAAAAAAAAAAGAAAAAGGAGCAGCATAGAGAAGCATTTCCTAACTTCAAAAGACTGCGTAAACATCGGCTGCTTCACCACCCGTTGCTCATATTTGATGATGGAAAGTCATAGTCTATAGGGGGCAGAGTGTCAGAGACAGCTTTATCAAGACGTAGACTGGTTTTCACCTTCCATTTTCCTGTCATGGAATCATAGAATCATAGAATGGTTTGGGTTGGAAGGGACCTTCAAAGGTCATCTAGTCCAACCCCCCTGCAAGGAGCAGGGACATCCCTGACTAGATCAGGTTGCTCAGAGCCTCATCCAGCCTAGCCTTGAACGTTTCCAGGGATGGGGCCTTCAACACGTCTCTGGGCAACCTGGGACAGTGTTCTATAACTCGCATCGTAAAAAATTTTTTCCTAATTTCTAATCTAAATCTAACCCCCTCTATTTTAAAACCATTACCTCTCATCCTATTGCAACAGGCCCTACTAAACAGCCTATCCCCATCTTTCTTGTAGGCCCCCTTGAGGTACTGGAAGACCGCTATCAGGTCTACCCGGAGCCTCCTCTTCTGCAGGCTGAACAGCCCCAACTCTCTCAGCCTGTCCTCATAAGAGAGGTGCTCCAGCCCTTTTATCATCTTCGTGGCCCTCCTCTGGACCTTCTCCAACTGGTCCCTGTCCTTCTTGTGTTGGGGGCTCCAGAACTGGACACAGTACTGCAGGTGGGGTCTCACCAGGGCAGAGTAGAGGGGGAGAATCACCTCCCTCGACCTGCTGGCCACGTTTCTCTTGATGCAGCCCAGGATGCGGTTGGCCTTCTGGGCCGCAAGGGCGCATTGCCTGCTCATGTTGAGCTTCTCATCCACCAGCACTCCCAAGTCCTTCTCCTCAGGGCTGCTCTCAATCCATTCCCCGCCCAACCTGTATTTGTGCCTGGGATTGCCATGACCCAGGTGCAGGACCTTGCACTTGGCCTGGTTGTACTTCATGAGGTTGGCACGGGCCCACCTCTCCAGCCTGTCAAGGTCCCTCTGGATGCCATCCCTCCCTTCCAGCATGTCGACGGCACCACACAACTTGGTGTCGTCAGCGAACTTGCTGAGGGTGCACTCTATCCCACTGTTCATGTTGCCGACAAAGATGTTGAACAGGGCCGGGCCCAACACGGACCCCTGAGGGACGCCACTCGTGACCGGTCTCCACATGGACATCGAGCCGTTGACCACCACTCTCTGAGTGCGGCCATCCAGTCAACTCCTTATCCACCGAGTGGTTCGTTCATCAAACCCATGTCTCTCTAGTTTAGAGAGAAGGATGTCATGCGGGACAGTGTCAAAAGCTTTGCACAAGTCCAGGTAGATGATGTCAGTTGCTCGTCCCTTGCCCACCGATGCCGTCACCCCATCATAGAAGGCCACCAAATTGGTCAGGCACGATCTGCCCTTGGTGAAGCCGTGTTGGCTGTCACCAACCACCTCCTTGCTCTCCATGTGCCTTAGCATGGTTTCCAGAGAATCTGCTCCATGACCTTGCCAGGCACAGAGGTGAGGCTGACCAGCCTGTAGTTACCTGGGTCTTCCTTATTCCCCTTTTTAAAAATTGGGGTTATGTTCCCTCTCTTCCAGTCATCGGGGACCTCACCAGACCGCCACGACTTCTCAAATACGATAGCCAGTGGCTTGGCAACTTCATCTGCCAGTTCCCTCAGGACCCGCGGATGGATCTCATCAGGTCCCATGGACTTGTGCACCTTTAGGTTCCTCAGATAATCCCGAACCTGTCTTCTGAGCTGCTGTGAAAGCTGCTGTAGTGTAACAGTCTTCTCAGTCTACGGTCTACAAAGATTAATGTACTTAAACAATGCTATACTTTTACGTCTCAAGGTGCAAAAAAAAAATGTATTCTACTACAAATGTGGAAGAATTCACTTCGATCTCACCCTCCTTGATTCAAATGAGAATGGTTGGTGGTATCTGGTGGGTGGATTCAAAAGCAGACAAAGTTAATGTCAGCTCATTGCTTTATGTGCCATTAGCTACAGAAATCTTGTTCACAGTAGCTGCTGGATTGGCTACGGAGGCTTGAGTGGCTTTTTGATCTTTCGTTAAGAGCTCGACTCCAAAATGTGATGGAAGACATTAACATCTTTGGACATAAAGGTTCAGGCACAAAAAGGACCTTAGGTGAACCTGTTTTGTGGGAGGCAATTAACACTAAATAAATGCGCACGACTTTGAGCAGTTTTGAGTGTCTCATTTTTACTTTGTCAACAATGAGTTAAGGAATAGGTGTGTGTCAAACTTAGGGAAAAAAAAAAAAAGCTCTACCTAGATAGATGGAAAAGTTGGGGTTGTATACATGATAGTACTAAGATAGCATTTCAGGGGTTAGGCACAAGGTTGGGACAGATGCTGAATGATTTCCTTTTAGTTACTAAATTACTGGCATCATGTCTTCAGATACTGCTCTGGAGTTACCACACTGAACTGCAAGGATCTCAGGTTCTTAAGCTGGTAACTCAGTCATATAGAGCTGTCCTTACTTCCACTGAGAAACCCCTCTGTACTCTCTTGACCTTCAAAACAGGGTGGCTGGATACTAACGTCTTGGCCCTAGCACATACTATCCCATTGAACTCTGCTTGTGTGTTACCTGGGAAAGCGTTAGTCTGGTTAGCTATTTTAGAGATTGGACACTGGTAAGATACTACCAAACCCCACGCTCTGGACCCACTTAGCTTATTAAGGTACCTCTAACCACAGGAAAATAGTCAATTCAGGGTATCTAAGTTAAACACTTTCTTTCAGCTGCCTGCTAAAATGCTTTTATTGAGGAAACTTTCATACAAGGATTCTGAAGAGATTGACTTATGGAATAGAATCACAGAATGGTTTGGGTTGGAAGGGACCTTTAAAGACCATCCAGTCCAACCCCCCTGCAAGGAGCAGGGACATCTCCAACCAGATCAGGTTGCTCAAGGGCACCTGCCCTTGAATGTTTCCAGGGATGGGGCATCCACCACCTCTCTGGGCAACCTCTGTCAGTGTTTGTGATGGCTTAGCCCAAATCACCACACAGTTTCTCGCTCACTCTCCCCCTCCCCAGGGGGATGGGGGAGAGAATTGGGAAGGAAGGAGAACTCGTGGATCAATTATGTTGTCTGTCTTTCTCCCAGCTTCCTGCATCTGCAAATTAGCGAGACTTGGAAAGCAGGACGGTGTCCTTGGTCTCATTCACAGCAACTGGTATCATCAGGGTGTTTATGAACATTCTTCACACACAAAATCCAAAACATACCAGCTACTGAGAGGAAAAATTAACTCCATCCCTGCTAAAACCAGGACAGTGTTGCACCACTCTTGGTGTAAAATTTTTTTTTCTTCATATCTAGTCTGAATCTATCTCTTTGTATTTTAAAACCATTACCCCTCATCCTATCACAACCGTTCCTACTAAAGAGTTTCTTCCCATCTTTCCTGCAGCCCCCTTTAGGTACTGGAAGGCCGCTCTAAGGTCTTCCGGAGCCTCCTCTTCTCCAGGCTGAACAGCCCCAATGTCTGAGATTAGTTTCTTTAGATACCAACACATAGACATCTGAGGTCATGAGCATCTTAGATCAGTTTGCTCTATTTTCATACATGAAAGTGCCCTATAACACAGTCTATTTCACAGTTACTTTTGTCTTCAATTTACTGCAATATATCAAGGGCATTCTGGTACCCTTACATGGAAAATAGTTCGTGATGCCCTTAAACTGAAATCAATAGGACAATTGAATAAATACAAATGTTAAAAGGTACACCTTTGTTTCTGGTTCAGTCATGAAAGATGAAATTAAACTTGCACAGAGAAGAACAAAGAGGCAGCCTTTCTTGGCACCAGTAATTAGAATCTCAGATGGCCCCAAAAAAAATCTTTTTTTTTTTTTATTTTGAGCCAGTCTGACAAATAGGACAAGCAAGAGAACCAGAAAAGACAGGGAACTTGGCAAAAGCCTGTAAAATGGCAAAACCATTGAAACTGTGGGTTGTTATAAAACATGCACGGAAGGAATACTCCCCCAAGCAGGACATGTCAGTTGTATGGGCATGGCTTAGAAAAACAGTTACTTAAAGACTCTGACTTACAAACCTCTGAGATGGAGGCAGAATAAGTGCCATAGGGGTGTAGCACAGATGAGAAATGAATTAAGAACAAATGAGGAGAAGAAAACTGGAAGAGTCAAGGAAAGTTTCTGAGGTGGAAGATGACATGCCCTAGGAAGACATGGAAAGCTGGGATGAAGAGAAATTCTCCCTACAGGCACAGTTCTTGTCTGTTGTGTTTTACAGTATTTCAGGAACTAGGTTAGAGGACAATGATTTAGTAGTTTGCAAAAATCCTTCTTTTCAATAAGAAAAGACTACACATATACCTGTATCTATCTATATTTATACCTGGAATTGCTAGCATACTGATGTTCCTATGTTTATGAAAAAGAGAAGCTTATTAGGACATGAAGAATAATCTGGTGATATTAGTATTAAATTATGGTTTTGAACACAGGTATTATAGTCACAGACTTTCTTCTTAAGTCGTTCTTACTGCAGGTTGGAAATTGTTTATATATACACATTAAAGAGACAATTCTATTAGCATCAATAGTTAACACATTTTTTAAAACTGTCAATTTAATTGATATTTTTTCCAAATCTCTCAGAATGGAATATTTCCATCTCCTTATTTGAGATTGCTTTCTAGAAAGAAAACAACATTGTGGAGAAGGATATTAAGTTTAAGAAAGACAAAATAAAGGAGTTTTTGTGTGATAGATTTTTTTGATGCCCTTATAACGTTATTTTTTACAGTTTCACTTAATAGAAAAACATTTTGGAATAACCAAAAAGAACTAACTGTTTAAAGGAGAATATCCAGTTCTTGCCCAGGGCTGCTTATGACGTCAGTATCCTAATGAATCAGGATAAAAACAATGTTTCATATTCATAGACCTGGTATGGTCTGAATTTGTGAAAATAAGTAAAATAGAAGGGTACAAATAACAGTTGTCATCAGTTTGCATGTAAGGGTACCCAGGAGGAACATAGAGGCACTGTCAGACCATGCAGGGGTCAGAGTTAGGGGTCCAAGTGAAAGTTGATTCTGACAAACAACATGAAGGTCAGCAAGACGGGCTTCTACAGGTGGATCAACAGCAAAGGAAGACCAGGAAAAATGTGGGCCTGCTGCTGAATGGGGCAGGCAACCTGGTGACAGATGATGTAGAAAGAGCTGGGGAAGCCCATGCTGCCTTTGACTTGGTCTTTACTAGTAAAATTTGCCTTCAGCAGTCGCAGGTCTTCTAGAGCAAAACGAAAATCTGGAGCAAGGAAGACTTGCCATCGGTGGAGAAGGACCAGCTTAGGGAAAATTTAAACAAACGGGAAACACTCAGGTCCTTGAGACCTGATAATATGTACCATGAGTACTAAGGGAGCTGGCTGATGTCACTGTGAGGTCACTCTCAACTATCTTTGAAGGTCACGATCACTGAGAGAGATCCCTGAGGACAGGAAAAGAGTAAATGTCACTCTTTTCTTCCAGAGAGGGCCAGAACAAGGATCCAGTACAGGTTGGTCAGCCTATCCCGGATCCCTGCAAAGGTGATGGAGTAAATCATCCTGGAGACAAATTCCAAACCTATGAAGGACAATAAGGTGATGAGGTATAGTGAACACGGATTTATGAAGGGCAAAACATTCCTCCTCAACCTCATGGCCTTTTGCAATAAAGTGACTGCCTCAGTGGACAAGGAGGGAGCAGTGGATACTGTTTATCTTAACTTTGAAAAAGCTTTTAATGCTGTCTGCATCCATAGACAAGTAGATCAAGTATATTCTAGAAAAGCAGACAGTGACGTGGATTGAAAGCTAGCTGATCTGCTAGCCTCAGAGAGTTACGACTGGGGGCGCAAAGTCCAGATGGAGGCCAGTCAATAGCAACATATCTAAGGGGTCACTAGTGGGACCAATGCTGTTAAACATCTTTAATGGCTAAGATGATGAGATAGAGTGCAAGTCCGGAGATAATACGAAATTGGAAGGACTAGTTGATATGGAAGACAGTTATGCTGCCATTCAGAGGGACTTTGACAAACTGGAGAAATGGACCAACAGGAATCTCATGGAGTTCAGCAAAGGGAAATGTCAAAACTCAGACATGGGAAACACCATGCACCAGGGAGTGAATAATTGGAAAGTAGCTTGGCAGGAAAAGACATGGTGATTCTGGTGGACAACAAGTTGAACACAACTCAGCAATGTGCCCATGCAGAAAAGGTGGCCAACCATATCTTAGGCTGCATTAGGCAAAACATTGCCAGCAAGTCAAGGGAGTTGATTCTTCCCCCTCTGCTCACCAGTGGTGAGACAAACCTGGAGTGCTGTGTTCTGTGCTGGGCACCCCCATGCAAAAGACAGGTGGACGTACTGGAGAGAGTCCCGTGAAGGGCTAGCAAGATGATTAAGGGCTTGGAGGTCAAGTAGATGAACACTGGAACAAGTTAGCCAGAGAGGCTGTGGAGCTGCCATGCTTAGAAATATTCAAAACATGACAGCATACAGTCCTGGGCAATGTGCTTGTGTTGACTCAGCTTTCAGCAGGATGTTGGAATAGACGATCTTCCAAGACTCTGTGATTCTGTTAAGTGGATAGACAGTGATTCTTTGATTTCACCTAAAATTTACACTTTTTAACAGAAATCTAACCAGAAATTTAAATAGAAATTCATTGCTTTTCCATGTATTATGAGTCATAGAGAAACTGTTAAAATAGTTTATAGGAACTATCCACAATGGACAGGACAGATTAGCCATCAGCCCTCCAGGAACAAAAATCATCAACATGGGTATCATGAGGATGACTGAAAAATGGCTGATGTTGCATGTGGTTGTAACAGAGGTGGAGCTGTCATTTTCTTAACAGCCACCATGCAACTCATTTCCACTGTCCTCCCAAAGTCATCTCAGTACACTAAAGTATTTTTAGACTCTTCCATTTCTGCTTCTCTGTCAGCTTCTATTGCTATACATCATACATATGTGCTACATACGTGCATACATGATGAGATGGCATGGAATTTTATTGGCATAAGCTTGGGCTGACCACGACGTGTATGTGCAAGCTATGTAAATCTCCTTCCCTTCTATTGTCCTGCACTTCTATGTTCTGTGCACGTTGTAAGGGAGAAATGTAAACTGGAATAGTCACAATACATTTGCCCTGGGGAAGTAGGCAGCTAAAAGCAAGAAAGAATTCTATGAATTACTTTGGGAAATTATTGGATATTCCTTATACCTTACCCAAATTCTATCACTCTTTTTTATGCTGAGTATACTCTCACCTCGTAAGTAACCCCATGTGAATCCGTGAAAGAGGCTTTTTGAGGAGTAGAAATCTATTTGCTTGTGGACATTTGCAGTCTACTTAGTCATCTAAATTAAATGTTCTTTTGTGGAGGTACCTATGGCTTTCCATTGATAGTGAAAAAAGTCCAGGCACCTAATCTGAGCGTGGAGAATACCACCTGCTTTAATCAATGGACGTGGTGAACATTGCCCGGGCAAATTAAGCTGATAGCATCTGGTGTCATAGCAAGTTGTAAGGTTTTTGTTTTTTTTTTTTAATATTAATTTCCTCATGTCAAATAGAAAGAATGTGGGAAAAAGGAAGAGGCGTGGCTTGGAGATCATCCTCTTTCGTTGGCTGTAAAGACAGGTAGGCCATAAATGAAGAGAATTACTTTGGAAAAATTTGAAATTGAGATTGTCCTTGACCAATAGAGGCTTTTGAATATTGCTGGAATGCATAAGCACATTCAGATGAGCTCTCAAAAAATATTTCATAACTAATGATTATGGATCAAAGAATGTTTTTGATCTCTAATAACTGGCACTGGTGAAGACTCAGTATATCATCATTAACCTAAGACCTTGACCAGTAAGCAATCACAATATTAGTTTCAGTAGATGAGAAATATGCTAGGAAAGGAGGAGGAATAAAGAAGAAGAAAGCAAGAGATTCTGTATGATTTCCTTAAATAAAGGTTGAAAATTTCTGCAGAAATTTTCTGAGAATTCAGAAGGCAAAGATCTGTCTTTTCCTTCAAAGAAAAACACTATTTAGAGTACCTCCAGAAAATGAATATGTGATAATTTTTTTTTGTACAGCCTGCTTGGATAAACTTGGCCCTAAAACCCTAGCTTATATAGATTTTAAATAACTGTTGGAAGTGCTAGTTCTGTTCTGTGTGGGTAGTGGCATCAGCATCCAAATTCTTTTACAAAGCCCTAAGAGATCATTGGGTGAAAACAAATATAAATATACAGAGCATTTTTCTTCTTTCATTGTTACTGTACCAATAATCTTTTCTGCCATACATACTGAATTTTCTATTTGTAGCACCTGTGGTATTAAGATTACAAATAATTTTATTGCAATGCCACATATTTTTTTTCGGCACCCGTGCTTTAACACCATTCCCACAATGGGAACTTTTTAACATCACCAGGACCAACAGGACAATTTTTTCCTGTAAAAATAAATAAATTACTCCATATGGTGCTTAAGCAAATGTTTAAAACCTTCAATTTGTCATCTATATTTGAAAAATCTAGCTGAAACTTTTCCAAAAACCGTAACATCTTTCTTATTTATGGAACATTAAGTTAGTGCAAGCTGCTTGTGGGTCATTTGTTTACAGAGTACTGAGAGACAAGGTGCTGCTCACTAGAACTGGTAAATATTACGAAGTATCTATGAACATGCATTTTGAATACAAATCAGAAAATTTCCATTATATATGCAATCTCTTTTTTTTTTTCATTTCCCATTATATACTCAGCAATATTATTGAAGAAACAGAGTTGTATAAAAGCTCATACAAATGCTCATTTCTTCCGTCTACGATCTGACACAAGGAAATAGTGATAAGGTTATCTGCTTCTTTTATTGGACTTATTAATTTTGCTGAATATATTCAAAGACATGGTGTATCATTCAGAGTAGACAATGAAAAACTCAACATTAAAGAAGGAAGAAAAACGTGCTTATTGTGCAGTGCTGTGATAGGTCAGTTTTTGAACTTCAGAACTGCTAGTGTTCACAATTTCTGAGTAGCAGTTATTCAATATCTCCAAAAAAATAGCTTAATGTGCACTGAAACATTTCAAGTGTTATAGTTTCTTGCATATGTCCTATAAAGAATTTCAACTCAATGAAGGAAAAAGTTGTTTGTTTTTTTTTTTTAGTGTAAGGTCATTAGGACAATAAAAACTAACCCATACCATTTTACTGCTAGAGAAGTTAGAACCTGATTCAGATTGTTTATTTCCTACTTATCCAAAATGTTAATAGAGAAGTTTGTTCTGTAGTGATGTATGTTGCCTTATCCTATAAAGTTGTAAATATATAAAATGTTGCAAGTATATATGTGTAATTTATATGTATAAACATATATATAATACCATGACATTGTTCTTCTACATTTAAAAAAAAAATATGTTGGAAAGGTTTTGAAAAGAAATAGATCCTCTCCAGGACTTTCTGTGCAGAAATAAATGCATACAAGCAACCTATGGGTCAGATGCTTTGGGGACTTGTTAAATTTATTGAGCAGAAACAGCTAAAATATTCATCACATACCATTGTCCCATTGTGTATGGTAATGTCCAAGACCTGTAGAAGTCATTTGCATTTGGTCACTGGATATACTTAGGAGTCCTAGCTCTTATGTATTGCAGTCTCTGACTGAGCTGCTGGGACATCCATCACATTCATTGTTGAGGGCACCTTTCAACAAAACTCACCAAACCTTCACACTGCTCTGAAAGAAAACTGCAGTGTGAAAAAAAATAAATATCTGCTGAAAGAAGCACAAATGTACAGCAGCTCAGTGAAAAAGTCTGAATTTGACTGACCAATACACCAGAACATTTTATATGGAAACTTCTTGTGCCCAAATGTCTATATCTTGGCCGTAATAGGAATGGCCATCAAAGAGAATTCTCTCTGCTTTTTTTGCAGAAACAGGGTGAACTGGGAAAGAACGATGGATAAAGCCTTTTAATTCCTATGAATTGCCATAGCATCGCTCTTTTTTTTTTTTTTCATTTTCTTTAAGTATGTATACATGTGTACCTAACTAATATGTATACACATATATTAGATGTCAGGTCCTATATACATATGAATATGTGTAAGAATATCCATATTGGTTGTCCCAGACCAGATCTTTGTAAGTAGATATCATTGCAGATAGGTCTCATCGGAAATACTAAGGACCAAAAGGGCATAAAGTTTAAATAATTCTCTTGCCCTTCCAGGTGGTTCATCACTTCAGGTCGTGTTCAAGATCTATTGATTGTGTAGCTTAAGGGAAGGTCACAGAGCTGCAGCCTGCCTTCCCTCGGGTATTTCACTAAAGCAGGATGTGCTGTGGCTAGTTGGGATCTCATGCCAGCTATCCAACAGGACTAAGGCTACTGAGCAAAACAACAGATTTAAAATAAAAATGAGATTTTCAGTGGCAAAAGCTCTATATTTGCCATTTTTATAAAGTGCTTCAAAGTAACACTTTGGCTTTCTGTTACTTTATAGTGGGGGTTTTTTGCAGGTGTCATAACTGATTCTAATAAGGCCTTTGTATGGCAAGTTGAGTCTCTTTGTTTAAATAAACGGCTCTCTTTAACTGTGCTTAGACTGAATGATCCCATTCAACAGAGATCTTCTGTTCAACAGAGATCTTCTGTTATCCTCAGGAGGTCAGGACTTTTAGCATCTCGCTCAGAATACTCTGAGATTTTCTGATTTTTTGTTTTCCTTCTGTCATGAGGATCATCCAGTGTAACTGGGACTTCCAAGGAGCTGTATATTTTTTGGTTTTAAACTAAAAGGATGGAAAAAAGTGGAAAAAAAAAAAAGACCTGCAGGATACCTCTCCAGATGAACCCTTGAGGAGAGATAGCTGGAAATGATCATCTATTTAAAAAAAAGACACAATGTTCTTTTGCATGCAAATTACTAGAGATCCAACTCACATAGATCATATCCCAATAGGAGGAAATACAGCAGAGCTGACAGATGTCATCAGTTGACTTAAATGACTGCATAAAAATTCACAACGTAAGTCTTTTATCTACAAACCCTGCATGTTTAAAAAAAAAAAAAGTGCCAGTGGTTATAGGCTGCCACTTTGACTGCTAAGCCTTTGTCACCTGCAATTCCATGGATAAACAGTTCTAAATTATGTGCCTTGATAGACTTACTTGACGATACCGGTAATTGTAATATAAAATGTTAAAGACATAGATTTTTTTAAATAAAAATTGAAAAGAACCAAGAAATTACTCTTGTGCATGCATGTTTCTTTATGATCCAACGTGCAACATTTTTATAGGCTGTTTGTCTGAAAGGAGGTATATAATGATGTTTAATGTGTAGTTGAGAGCAAAATTATTACAGTTTTATATATAGTGAAGCCATATAACAAAAGAGCAGTAGCTAGTGTTTGCCCTTATATGAGATGCAGTCATATAATAGAGAGCCTTAAAGCTAGGGTTTACTGTACTTTGGGAATTAATCACATAAACTATAAACTGGGTTCAACAGGCTGGCTGGGTAAATAGGCGCAGCTAATGAGGACACTATGAGATCTTATAAGAGCGCTGACTGCCCCAGGACAAAAGTGCCGAGCTGCACCTGATGGAAAACTAGAAGACATCAAAGCATAAAGGATTAGTGCTCTCACAGTGTTGAGAAATGGCCAGGGGGAGATTCACCAACTTATTACCCACATCCAAGCTAATCCTGTTATCTGCAAAATATGACTGTGTTCAGGAACTGCCACCACCTAAACTTGCAGGAGACTAATTCTGTGTTTACACGGACAAAAGTACGGGGAATTTTCATCTGGGCAAAGAATATAAGAGATTAGAATTTTTAAGGGTTTCCTTTGTATCAAATGCATGAAGAAGGGAAAATATAAAATTAGTTCTTTAATGGATAATCTGTATCCTGTATGGATATCCTATAGGACAAAATTTCTTTTCTGAGAATACAGCACAAAAGTCATACAATTTGTTCTCTCTTGTTTATTTGGAATTTAGTTACACTTTCCTAAAAGAAAATCAAAATATATTGAAAGTAACTTTGAAGATGAGAGGGATTGGGAGTCCCCCAATATTCCTGCCCAGGAAATCTTTTGTGTAGCGAATGTCTGCCTGATGTTTTTACAGTACAATGAAAGAAGGTGAAAAATATCCCAAGGTCCTTCCCAGCATACCACAAAGTAGAATTCATTATCCAGCCTAAGGTATGTGAGTAGGCTCAATTATTTTTGGAAAAGGCTTATAATTACCAGTGCTAGAAATCTAATATTTTTTATACCAAAGATCCATCTAGTACACCCAGCACCTATCACAAATAACGGACTTTTTTTTTCAATTTGGATAAGAGAGAAATAGACCCGAACAGTACCTCTTGAAGCAGATAATTCCAGGGAAAAGCAGATAATTTAGGAGAATGTATTCTATGATTCTATGATTCTAAAAGGTCTCCAACTTATATTTAATCTAAACATGCAATACGCTCCTTCCGGTGGCTCATCAGTGCCAAGGATGGTTGCCTTCAGGGCTGAGTTAAGGCGTGATTACCCAGGCAAGCCCATGGCTAAGTATTTATATGACATTAAAGAACGCCCCTGGCACACAGATCTTGCAGGCAAGGATTTATCTAGCTATCTAAGGGAAATTATTAACTTTGTAGGTTTTAATTTTTTTTTGGGATGCAAGAATGCCAAAGTGCTTGGTGATGGAAAAGAATCAGTGTAAGGATGGCATTGCCCGCAGGCTTCCCTTGGCTTTCTTACTGTTGTTGCTGTTTGATAGCACCATACGTAAGTCGGAAGAATATTGCAATTAATGTCCTCCCATTAGCAACTAAAAATAAGCACTCTGGTGAGTTGAAGCTAGTGATTACCTGATGCTGGTGAATCACAAGTAAGGAGTAGGGGAAGATTGGTGTGGTGACCCCAGGATACCTGCGGAAACAAATGAATACTTTCAAGTTGCTTATGAACCCCTTCCCACTTGTGTCCTTTCTAACCCTGGACTTTTCCTTTTCTCCTAGCATCATCCAGTCTAGTAACCAGACTGTCTCACCCATAAACTCCTGAACTATTCATTAACTTTCAGTCCAGACATTAATGGATCCTCCTCTGTCTATATACACACATCCCTTGATGTCAGAGAATAATCAGGGAACAGATCGAGAGACCAAGGAACATTCATTGTATAAATCCACAATTTCTTTGATTTGGCAGGACGAGGTTCTTTCCCTCATGTAACATATAAATTGAAATTTCAGACACTGAGATTTCTCAAGGACCTCTTGATTTTACTGAGGTCTTTCTTTTGGATAGTGAAATATATTTGTCAGTTTTTTTTAAAAAATACACAAATGCTCCACGTCTAGAATTTATTCTGCATAAAGATCTCTCTTCCTTGAGTTTTGATTGAGATTATTTTTTAATTTTTTACTCTATTTTATTTCTCTTTAAAAAAAACACCAAAAAATCACAATTGAAAATGTGTAAATTCTTTAATTTAAAGCTAAATAATTTATCAGTGTAAAATGCCTTATTCAATCCAAAATAGATCCACATGATTTCCTAAAGAATATTTTGCAGTTTTTTAAACTTCTGTAAGAAATTTGAAGATCCATTACAACCACTTCCCTAGCCAGGTGTTTCAGGCATCAGACGGCTACCAATGAAGTGAAGAATAGCTTCAGCTAAGACACAGGTGGCTAGAAAAACAAGCTAGAAAACAGTAGAATAAAGAGGGACAGATTTACAGACATTAAAAAATGAAGTAGTTACACAGAGCACTGATAATCAGATAAAGTTCTGCATCATTGTCTGATTATGGGCTGAAAAATATTTCTTAGTTCTTCACCTTATTTAAACCAAAACAAAGAAATGAAAGAAGACAAAATACTGTGCATTCAAAATATGAAGAAAAACAAAACCTGATGCCTGTCTGGAACCTGTAGGTACCAACATGGTAGTCATAACAACTATTTCCCTTCTGGTTTTAGACCTCTACTGATCAAATGGGAAGAGGGAATGAAAATTAATAATATTCACTAATGATTTTGCTTTTGTTATTGTTTTGACATTTTCAAACACAATTTTGGATGACAGAACAAAAGCCTCAGGAAAGTTACTCACAGCTGAAGAAAAAAAAACTAAGTTTGAAGCTGTGATTTATACAAATGCTATCTTTAACCTGAGATTGGGGAGTGCTAAGGAAATTGAAAGGTCTTATTTATTTAAACATTTTCTGATTTCAAATGCTTGGTACATTTGGCTTAAAGTTCAAGTTGTCTGTTATTTTCTTCTAACCTCCTTTCTTCCCCATGTCTTGCCTCTAGAAAATTCATGGTCAATAATCCTGACACGCTTGACTATTTAATTTTTCAGAAAGTATAGATCACCTGCTCCCAAATCAAGCTATGAAAAAAATTCAAAAATTTGCATCCCAAGCCTCAATTTCTTCCAAAAATCTTGACTTACAACATATGGATCCCAAAATTGACAAAGTTTCACCCAAAATGCATGAATGAAAGCTTACGACAACAAGTTCCTGATGATTCCAGGGTGGATATGTACAATTTTCCTTGGTCCTGGGCAGACATCAGCTCCATTTGATCATTCTTGCTTTATTCAGCTGGTATGTATAGATATGCATTTATGGAAAGATGTTTCCTAGCTGGAGAAAAGGTAAAACTAGATAGGTCAATAACTCCTCCTCTTCTACCTGCTCCCCTCTCCCCAGGTCACATCAGAGAATATTGAAAACACTTAGTCTGTATTCTTTCAACTGAAAGGAGTATTTTTTTTTCTCTGTAGTCCAAGCTGGACAACAAATGTGGCAATAGTGGACTCCTTAGCTTGATGCTAAGTCCTTCTGGAATCAGAGTAAAACTAAGTCTACAAAGTATCTTGTTTCCATTGACTAAATATTTTGGTTTTATTTCCCAAAGCTATGGAAAATGTCAACATAACAAATTTCAAACTACTGAGGAATTTGTGGCTGCAAAACTGTGCCTTTACTTTCTCTATATTGATGTTTTATGCTTTTGAGAACTGAGCTTGTCCAGAGACACAACAGCCAGTTCATCTTCAGTGCATGCATTTAAGGGACATGTGACCAGGCATTTACCTCGCCTAAAAGTTAGTTCTAAAAATTATATTCAATGTGGTTCTTGGCATAAGAGTACTCACCACAAATGACTGTATATATTTACAGTGTAGAAACCTGTACTTGAGCTAGTTAATCTATGTAGTCTATTGGGACTGCTGGTGTGCAACTTCTCATGAAAAATAGATATCTAAAAGGGTCAATCGCTTAAGGATATCTGAAGTTGGATTAAGTGAATTCCACCTTTTCTGACCATTCTTTTCCTTTCTTTTCCAAGCCTTGAGTGGCCACACTTCATCTTTTGTTTTTTGGTTTTTTTTTTGTAATAATCTTCTCATATCCAAAATAGAAATGTTTTCGGGGACTGGCTGGTGTGCAGCTTTGAGTTTTTATGTTTGTCTGATGATCCAGGAGGCTGAAATAGGGATAAAAGTTGGTTCTGATTCCCCTTTCATTGTCTGGGAGATTCACGTTTTTCATTTTATAATGAAAACATGTTTTAAATGGCTCATCTATTGTACAGATGTCCATGATTAGAACAAATATTTACTTATATTACTGCTGTTGCTGTTATCGCTGGCATTACAGGTTTGCTTGGGTCTACTAGAAGAGGTGATACTCTGGCAGGTGATGTGCATACATGTGGCAAGGGTCACTATAATCTGAAACAGCTACCTATAGAAGTAACTACATAAAGTGAGTGTTGCCATCTTATTCTTTTGGGGAGTGACCTTGTGTGGGGTGGGAATGAGAACTCAAAGTCATGCAAAGAAGTCTGTGGTATACTCAGTCACCTCTTCAGAGTCAAAATTTCTTCAGTCACACACAAATCCTTTGTTCCTATATCATGTTTCCCTCCAGGGTACCTCCACAGTGCAACCAGGAGATACAGCTGTGTAAAGAACTGAGCTAAAATTAATCTAGTTCTTCAGAAATTGTCACATAATGTAGGCTTCTGAGGCTCATGGCATTATCTTTAGTACTACTGAAGCAGGACAATTAAAAGCTTATGAACTACAGAGTGGACATAAATTTAACTGTTACTACATTAGGGATAAAATGCAAAATATCATCTTAATGTTTCTTGCTTTATGCTTTAGTGACAAAAATTACTATTAAATGTTTTGGATTGCCTCCCTGCTAGGACACCTGATGCTCTGTTTGCTCGTATTGATATAAGACAATTGATTCAAAAGTGAAGAGATAAAGTCTGGACTTTTTGAGTCCACTTGTAGTAACATGAAGTTAAAGAGTCACAAATTCATAAAACTAAGTGTTTTTTTGCAAGGTACATTCAAAATTTTAGGATAGACTGAGGAGCAGGAAAGGCCTGAGGTGAGCAGTGTCTTTTGAGTCAACAATGTACTCTGGGCCTGCTTATGGCCATGTTTGGCTGGAAAGCACTAATTAGATTAGATATACTTGGCTAGAAGGCATAAAGCTTAAAACATTAACTTTTTAAACATGTGCATACATTTGGACTATAACATATTCTGCTTTTTGGAGGTATGTTCTGAGTAAATATCTTGGCAGCATGATGTTATCCTTTAGTATCTCAAATGGAAATACGCTGCTTCAGAGTCAAATCTTGCTCTTGCATGCATGCACACTACCTTTACATAGTGTTCAGACAAGAGCATGGATCCAAAAATGGTACTAATCTCTACTTTTTTCAGTTAGAAAATATATATACATGCTACACATTTGCTGCTATTACAAAAATACTGGAGTGATTTATTTCTTTTTATTTTGTTTAAGATCACTGAGAATAGGGCTAAATAAGCACTTTTTCTTGCTCAAAGCTTCCAAGCTTGAATTTTGTTATCTTAGGATGAGATGATGGGAAAATACATGATCCCATGGCAATCTATCTTTCATGGTTTTCTTCTCGTCTACTTGCTTTTTTGCTGGGGCACACAAGACCACCACCTAAACATACAGGGTTACAGAAAACCAAACAGTCAAAATACTATCTCTTTGGGAAGATCATAAACTTTGAGAAACTCCACAAATATCAGTAAAAATTCCCACTGGGAAGAACTGAGAGTGATGTTGGGTTGAGTAAGCCTGTGAAGTGATCATTTATATGCTGAGGAGCCAAAATGGATGACTGTTCGTGGGATGACTTTTTGTAGCTTTCACAAGGTGAACAGGCAAAACTTCTTTCCACCTTTGAAAGTACTATACTTTCTCTTGGCCTGCTCATTGATTTCAGTGGTCTGGATCAACTTGTGAGGGCAGAATGAAGTCTACCTTATAATTTGAAACCACTTAATGGGTACAGTGAGAAAGAACAGCCAAGCCCAGTAGGTTTTGTTCACCTTTATGTTCAGTGCCCACCCAAAGTAGTTCTGGAGTTTTTTTTCTGTGTTTAAGGCAAGATCCTACAAACATATGGGAACTTGAGTATTTTTTTACTTGAGGAATATGGTCCATAGATAATTATTCTGGGATTTAGGAGGCCTTCCAAGTTCCTTTTCTGAGACTTAGGTTCAAGACCTTAATCTTCTGGATATTTATAATGTGACCTTGGAAGATCTGCATTTAGGCAATGTAGCACCGCAGTCTACATATTTTGCATTCCATTGCAATTCAAAGTTTGGAATTATGTCATTAGGCTTTTGTTGTACACTGAAAATTCCTGAAAATAAAATTCCTAAAATATTCCTGAAAATAAAATTCACAAAAAAAACCCAAAGTTTGGATGATCACTGGGGATTTATGATCTTGGGCTTCAGTCTTCTTAGGAGGTGGCTGTCTAAATCTCATCTGCAGACTGACATATCTTTTTTTCTTAGGCATTTTTAATTTCAAGGGATTTTCAGCTCTCAGAAAATGTCCTAACTAAAATATTAGAAGTATTTTTTAACCAGTTCCACTTCATAGACATTGGGTGTGATTCTTCTCTTCTCTTTCAGGCATTTTCTATAGTATGAAATGATTCAAGCTCTAGAAATGTCAGAAGGTAATTTTTCCATTTTTTATAAGGAGAAGGTAGGATATATGGTTAAAGTTAAGACAGGTGAATCCTACCCCCACTGACTGGGACCAGCTGTTAGATCAACAGAATTGCCTATTTTGTGAATCCTGAGCTGATTTATATGTGCACCTAGGTTCATTCATCCCATCTAACTGAATTGCCTTGGATTGGGATGAAATTGTTCCAGGGTCCCTCTGTAGTCGGTGGAGATAGATCTACACCTCCGTATTTTATTTAGATCTTAGGTGGGCCTCCTTGCTCTCTGGGGAACTCATTTCTGTGCATGTTGAACAGAAGGCTTAGCAAAGAGAAATTTGGTGTAGAACTCATTCATCTTCAGTTCTGCCTAAATTACACTGTATCCATCTCAGGATTCTTAGCACCTTGAATTCCAATCTCCCACTTCACCATTACAGAAGTAAAAGGTAACAATATGTGTGTCCCTTAAAGGGGATTAGATGAATTGTATCCCAAAATACCCAACGTTTCATATTGATTCCTTATACTCTTGGCAGAGGAAAGTCGGGCTAGATTGCCCTGTAAATGTGTCTAGTTAATAAGATTAGGGAAGCATCACCATTAGGTGGACCAGATCTGACTTTTCAGAAGTGATAGAGAAAATTGAGGTGCTTATTTAAAGAAATACTGAACCACTATAGGCCAGATGTTTAAAAAGTCAGTGTCAAAGTCTGGACCTAAACCAGGGGACAGAATTGCACCTTTTGACATTTAGAGGCTTAAATTTCAGCAAAGCAGCAACCAGAGGTTTTGTACTCAAGTTCACTCCAGCCCTTAGTTAATCTATTCCCCAGTTCCCGTTTTTAAAATGTGAGTATTGATGCAGGGGTTGTGAGATGATATCTGTTGAGGATAATGAAGTGTCCGTATGCTGCGGTGATGGTTATCACAGAAAGATTCAGGAAAGGAGTGGTCTCAATAAACTGCTGAACAAACTTACTCCTGACAGGGCTGTGAGATCAAGCCCTTAAGCCAAGATATCACAGAAGTCTTGGCAAACAAATCAGATGTGTTTTGTCTCTGAAATAATCCTGTTCTGCAATGGATAGGGGTTCTTCTCCTTGCAGCACTGAAAAGCTTCTGTTGATTGGAACAGGGATATCTTGGGGTCCTCTAAATTACACCAGAGACACAAAGGTAGCAAGGAGATGCCTTTTTCTCTGTCCCAGCTCTGGGCTGCACTTTCTTTACTGTCCCTTATACATTAAATTTCACAAAGCAATATACGTCAAGCTATGTATATTTTGGGACCAAGAGACAGTTCAGGCTCATCAAAAGGAATGTAAACAAACAGAAAATACAGGCTCAGGAATGTTCCTGAGGAAAAGTCACTCTCTTACCCTTATAACAATACATAACCCTGAACTGTCAGAGTTTGCATAGTGCTGTGTACATGCTTTTAATGAGTACTGAAGCCAGAAGGCTTTCCTATTATATTTGCCTAGTTGGCATTTACCTTTCCATGGTTCTAGGTGAAGTGATGGCACAATACCCACAATTCCTTCAGTTCCCCTACCCACTGCAGCTTCAGCTATACTAGCTGACAATGTAATACTCATTCAGCAGCTGATTATAATTAAAAATATCAGAATAATTAAAGTCCTCAGCTTGACAAGCAGAGCCATAACTTTGCCTTCAGACATTCCTCTCTAATTAGTTAATTAATCCTAATGCAAATTATAAGCAATAATTAGTCAGCCAAGCTTGACATAAAAGTCTGCTGACTTACAGCTAAAAGGCTTTTCTAGTTGTTGGTTTGTAGCTTCTTAAGGTGCCTTTTGTCCACTCACAGTTTCTGTGTCTCCGGTCCTGTTAACTTGCTGCTGATATATAGATATGCAAATTAGTTTGCAGACTGAGAAAATACAGCTATAAAAATTTTCACTACCATAGGCGCTACTTTATTTGCTTAATAAACTGGATAGTCAAGATGTGTATAAAATATAAATAAAAGATCACATATGCATTCTAATATAATATAAATATATGTTTTAATACAAATATATACATTTAAGAGCTTTCATGTTCACATGTTCAGCAGAATATATCTGCCTGTAGATCTTCTGAGATGTTCTGGACAATGACAGAATGTAAAACCCAATGTGATTCTAAGATTAAGCTAGATTCCAATCTCCTGTATCATAAATTAAATCTAATTCATTTGTGCCAGGACAACTGGTATCTGATTCATGGTTTTCCATAGTTTTTTAACAGATCAGGACTCTGTTAAAGTGAGATAATTTGAATTATCATCAGATACATCAAGATTGTGAATATTGTATTTCACATGGCAATGTAGGTGATGCTGGTGTGTTGCATTCTACAAAGCCATGGTGCTGACATACAACAGAAAAACTCACAATTGACTTGGAGCATTCATGAATGCTTATGTATTTATTCTTTTAAAGCATTTTGTCTGAAAGTATTCTTATTTATATATAAAAAAAAGCAAAGCTACAGTGCTTAAAAAAAGTGGAAGGCAAAAATGGAAAAATCATTCAGAATGCATAAATATTTTGTGGTGAGAATCCTGCTTCTAACAAAGTGATAGTAAGTACACTTTTTATACTGTACTATGCTTGCTTGCCTTCCAGCTTCTCACATAGTTGGGATCACAGGACCATGAGACACCTGCCCACCTATTGATACAAACAAGATTTTCTGTTGGCAGTTTAATTATGTCAAATATTATGGCTACGAAGAATTTAACTCAGAAGCATGTGTTTAACCTGTACTTTTCTGAGCCAATGCAGTCACATTTTTTGTGCTAGTAACATAGTACAGAAAACAGGAATAAAAAAAAAAAGCTAGAGTCAAGATAAAACATTAACTTATCTGAGTTCCCTTGAATTTGTAACACTTTGATTAAATGTAGAGTTTTAAGCATCTTTAATTTAGCTTCAGTGAAACCACAGTCAAGACCCCGTCTTGTTTACTAATTCTCTTGTTATTCATCTCACCTGACTTTAAGTGCCTGAGCTATGGCGATTAAGACCCACATAGACGTCCTCTAGAGTTAGGGAGGGAAAGAGATTCATGTTGTAGTCTGGCCAGAATCACCCCTGGGGATACTGATCTTTTTTCACTGTCTACAGAGAAAAGGTAAGGTGATGATAGCCCTGAATTAAGCCCTCTCAGTTAAGTGCCTAAATTTGGGTGAGAAACTATGAGCCTTGTTAAACAGCTTTAGTGATCCAAAATGTAGGATAACATCTATTTATAGTTTACAGTAGTCTATTCACCTTGTGAAAGGAATAAAATAGAACAGGAGCTATTATACAGTAAATCACACAATGGATTTAAAAAAAAAAAGCTATTTTCAGGCAATTTCCTCTTCAAATTTACAAGTTGCACAGAGAAACACAGATTATTCAGGAATAAGTAGGTAAATTTTCATTAATTTTGGAAGTAGTCTGGAAATCTGGCAATGGCAACATTAAGTTATCATAGAGGATCATGTTAAGGTGGCAAATAATGGGGAAATGTTACAAATTTCAGGGGAGTAAAGCTTCTACATGTATATGAAAGAGGGAGAAAGCATTTGTGTGTGTGGAAAAATATCTCACAGACATGATGATAGCTTCCAGAAGTTAGTGGTTACTCTGGATTTGTACCAGCTCTTTGGGATCAGTTAGGATTGGAGGCTTGCATCTGTTTCACTACATTCTCCCTTTTGCTAAGATCATCTCCTTTCAGGAGAAGAAACAGCTCTTAAAATAGCGATTACAGACCCATGACTTTCTGTTTCTTGAAACTCTTGCTCTGGTCTGTGTATTTCTTTTGTTAACTGACTATTGTTCTAAGGCCATGGTTAATCCCACCAAAATGTAAGTCCCTGAGGTGTCTACTTTGTCAGTCACTCAAAGATCCTTGTAGAGAAGGAATGAGAGGAGCACTTCTTGAGGCCATCAATGAATGCAGATTGAAGACTCAAGAATACAGATGGGAACTCTTCTTTTTACCTTTTCATTGGCAATGTAAGGATATTAGAGTGTAAAGGTTCTAATTCTTAGTGGTCAAGTGCCTACAAGTATAGGGGAAGACATTCAGCCTGAGAATCCTCCACTGATAAACATCACTCCAGTCCCTTCCCTGTTCTTCATTCACTCCTTTCAGCAGGCATCAGGAAATTTCAGGGATTAATGACAGGAATTTCTGACCCACAAGGAAACTGAAGGGAAATAATCTACATTTACCTATTGCAATTATGTGTTCTGAAACTTAGCAAGGCTTCTTTCCCCCCCACTATCCTCAGCTTGGCTTTCATTGTGCAACACTTTATATGTGTGAATTATTTTTCTGCTAATGAGAAGTGCAATGATTTTGGGTGCTAATGGAAAGTAGTAGGAAATTAATGAGAAATGGGAAACAAGGGTAGATTTTTATTTTTCAGTATGCTTGTGTATGAATGGGAGTTACTCTGTTGTATCAAGGGGAGAATAGATTAAGCGTTTTGGAATGCACAACCCAAGAGGGATAGTTAATCCTGTTTTTGACAATCGCAAATGTAATACGTACAAATGAGGGGAAGCATTATGCATGATTTTCCTCATTTTACATACAGCACAATATGTTATTTTCCAGCTCTTAATTCATGTCTTCATTAAGTAAAACTGCTCTAAGTCTAACTGGAGCATGCTGTAGATTTGGGAAATAATTAAGATCTCAACAATGATACATTACGTTTTCTTTCCTTTTAAAAATGTTTTAGGACATGAGCTTCTTATTAGCAGAGGAAAATGTATGATAAAGAAATGTGTCAATCAGGCATAGTTTGCTTGGCTACTATTGACTGGTCTGGGGTGGCTGCGCAGGCCACCAGCTGTAGCTGTCAATGTCATGCCCAGGGTAGATACCTGCTGTTTTCCAGAAAATCAGTAGTTGAAGACAACCCTTATGCTTCTAATATGCATATCAAGGCTCAAATCCTAGTGCTATGTGGTTTATCTCCCTCATCTTCCTATCCTTCATGTCTGTGCTGGAACTCCACATAACCCAGAAGGCAGGACCCTACCCACGGCCATGGCCAGCAATTCTTGTATGATAACCGTCAGGAACAACTCTAGCACTTCTTGGAGCCTTTGATTTGCAAAGAGTCAAATGAAACACCTTAATGTAATTTATGCTAGTTGCTACTTCAGAGTTACTCTAAATCTTTGTGGGAGATCAGTTTGCATCTTGGCCAAACCCAGCATGTTGTAACCTCACCTGCTAGTGCTGACTCCACATCAGGGAAGATGCCCTGAGGCTCCAAAGAAGGGAAAACATAAAATTTCTTCATTTCTTCACTTAAGAGTGTCATAATTTTAACTGTTTACCCTATATTTAACAAGCTAATTAAAATTGTCAAAGTAAATATGTTTCTATATTAAAAACAACTGCAGTTGTTTCAGGTTAATTATTGTCAAGATTGGTACAAGATAAAGCAAGGTAGCTATTAAACATTAGCTGGAGAGATGTTTAACAGTGGGGTTCTCCAATAGAAAAAAGAAATACTGCTTTCTTTTTTAAAATTACTAAATACTAAATGCATCCTTACAAGCTACTGGCTAAACAGTTACACAATTGTGTTGTTGAAACTGAACACTGGAATACTCTGAAGACCGAATTATACTCCTTCTCGAGAGTAAACACAGTAGAATTTTTTTTTTTTTTGCAATATGTAGCAGTAATAACCAGTGAAATTTGACCCGTGAAATTTGAATTAGATATTGTTACTGAGATTCATTATGCTTATTTTTAGTTTTCTGTTAGTTAGCATCTGGTCTAAGTCAGTTGTCAAGGTTCCCTCTACAGAGAGTTACTGGAATGAGCTACTCTTTGAAGATGTCTGTCTTGCTCTGTTGAGTAACAAGGAAGCTGAATTCCGTACTGATTTCAGCTATCACTGTTCTACACCAGGCAAGAAAATGGCTGAAATCAGGAAACTGCTTTCAAAGCTATAGCAAAGCAAAGTAAGAATATGTACTGTAGATAAAACAGCTTAAAAGTGAATAGAAAGAAAAATCATTATCAAAAGGATGGAATAAATAAACTGCCTTTATGGTAACTAAATTATAAGGTCTTTAAGCTGAGAAACACATGTTCCCTTGCAGTTAGAAAACCCTTGTTTACTACCAGTATATAGAAGTCAATAGAAAAACTCATAATTCTAGGAGGAATTGGAACAGATTTCTGTATGTTGTCAGGAAAGTGGCAATGTAAGTAAACCATTTAATGTTCAGTAGTTAAACTAAAAACACAGTCAACTGTAACTTCTGTGACAGTTATCCTCAAGACATGAGATTTGGACTTGGGAAGACTGAGTTAAACCAAAAGACAACTTCCAAGTTTTTAAGATTCTGATTTAGCAATTCCAGTGAGAGTTGAGATTAAAGATTCATACTTGCATTAAGGTTCTAAATACCCCATATGCTGTGTTGAAATGACATTCCATTCTCAAATAAAGACACACTGCTAAAAGGAAGTGCAGATTTAGATTGGACATAGAGAAGAAATTTTTTTTTACAATAAGGATGGCAAGAAGCTGGAACAAGCTGCCCAGAGAAGTTGTGGATGACCCATCACTGGAAATGTTCAAGGTCATGTTAGATGGATCTTTGAGCAACTAGATCAAATTGAAGATGTCCCTGCCCAAAGCAAGGGGGGTTGACTAGATGATGTTCAATGATTCCTTCCAACTCAAACCACTCTATGATTCACTCTATGATTCCAAGTTCTTACAAATTAAATTCTGGTTTTCTTAAAGCTTAAATAATTACTGTATATTTGGAAGGTCTTTAAAGCTCAAAGTACCACACTTTTTACAACCGGGATAGAATTCCTAGGTTCCCTGCTGTTCCATAGAAACCTCTGTGGCACAAATCCAGCCAACAGGAAAAGCTAGGGCATCACCCTTATTTGATCCCAGCTAACCCCATTAACTCTTTCAGGAAAGTGGTCAGATGTCTGATAAATAGCCTTTCTACAAAACAATAAGGAGGGACCAAGTGTGTTTGAACAGAAGATAAATTCTGGATAGACAGTGATGAACCAGACTGTACAGTGTCTGCCTAAGAATGGCTAGGTTTTATGAGTTCACCTTCCTGGAATGTGCAGCGGCCCACAGTTTTCCCCCTTCATGCCAAAGAAAATGGTTGAGCACTATTTAGGTATGGGTCTAAGTAGCTGTCTCAAGACCTAGCCTGGATATCTGCATTCCTGTAAGAATAAACCTGAAAGTATTGCAAAAGAGCACTGTTTCATAACCTCAGTGACAGTTGAGGTAACGGGGAGATATTGCATGTCTTCATTATTTCTTTTCCTGTGGAGTACAGAAACTTAATGTCCAAATGTCTCAACCATATAAAAGATCTGATCATCAGAACCCACCCTTAAAGAAAATAAAATGCTGTTCCTTGAGATTTTATAAACAGGGTATAAAAACACTGTTGACAAGATTAGTTTTTGTCCAACTTCAGAAATATTCAGAAAGGACATTGAAGCTGGTTGTCCAACTTTTTTTTTTTTTATGATGAATAAGGAAAAATGGAAATATTTAGGAGAAATTTGTATCAACCCAATGAATTCTGCCTCAGAAGTGCCTACTCCTCCACACCCACTATAACAGAAGCTGAGGTCACTAGCTCAGATATGAACATTTGCAATGTTAGCCTGGTTAAGCATCTGAAGTTAAGTGGGATGGAACTCTCCTGGAGACATCCCTGGGACTGACTTAACCTAATTTTAGTTCACTGTGGTGGGTGAACTTTGGCTAGCCACCAGGTGCCCACAATGACACTCCACTACTCCCTCTCCTCAGTAGGACAGGGAGAGAAAATACAATGGAGAAGCTTATGGGTCAAGGTAAGGACAGAGAGATCACTCAGCAGTTACAGTCATGGGTAAAACCAACTGAACTTGGGGAAAATTAATTTAATTTATTGCCAGTTAATAACAGAGTAGGATAATGAGAAATTAAAACAACACTCAAAACACCTTTCGCCTACTTCCACTCATCTTCCTGGGCTCATATTCACTCCTGACTATTCTGCCTTCTCTCCCCTAAGCAGCACAGAGTGGATGAGGAATGGGGGTTGTGGTCAATTCATAACACTTTGTCTCTGCCACTCCTTCCTTCGCATGCTGTTCCCCTGCTCCAGTGTGGAGTCCCTCTCATGGGATACAGTCCTTGACAAACTTCTCCAGTGTGGATCCTTCCCATTGGCTGCAGTTCTTCAAGAACTAGTCCAGTGTGGGTCATTTTGCATGAGATACATTCTGAAGGAATGTATCTGCTCCAAGATGCTTGGCCCATGGGAGAAACCAAGAAACTGCTCCATCTTGGTTCCCCCATGTGCCACAGTTCCCGCCAGAAAATCTGCTTCTGTGTGAACTCCCCTCTATTGGCTGCAGCTTCCTTCAGGGTACATCCACCTGCCCTGGTGTGTGGTCTTCCATGGGATGCAGGTGGATCTCTGCTCCACCATGGGCCTCTGTGGGCTGCAGGGGGACAGCCTTTGTCTTCACCACCGGCTGCAGGGGAATCTCTGCTCCAGCAGGAGCACCTCCTCCCCAATCCTTCTTCACCATGGTGTCTGCAAGGTTGTTTCTCTCACATTTTTCTCACTCCTCCCACAGTTGCTGCACGTCATTTTTTTACCCTTTCTTAAATATGCTATCACAGAGGCGCTACCAACGTCACTGATGGGCTCAGCTTTGGGCAGTGGTGGGTCCGTTTTGCAGTTGGCTGAAACTGCCTTTGTCTGACATGAGGGCAGCTCCTGCTGTATTCTCACAGAGGTCACCCATGCAGCCCATACTACAGAAACCTTGCCATGTAAACCAAATACCTCCACTAAATTTAAGCACCTAGTCTAACAAAGTCATCTAGCTTCCCTCTATAAATCATTCATAGTCCATTCCCCTTGTCCCAAAATAGGCACCCAAAGGAGGTGAATCACCTTCTGAAGGATCTAGTTGTTCTCCATTATCTGTCAAAAGAGCCCAGATGACTGATTTAGACTCACCTTCTTGATGTTTGTAAGTTAGGTGAGATGAATCCCACTCCAGAGATCAAAACCCAAGGACTGTTTGGTGACGTCATATTGATATTGTACTGGTCAACTTATTCTGAAAAGGCACAGTTATCAATTCTTTTTTTTGTTCTTATTATTATTACTTTATGTTGGAGGAACCAGCTCAATAGTTTCTGTGTTATGATTAAGATTTTCATAACTCTGTAAGGAACCTTGGGACCAATCCAATTCTAGTATCTGCTTTCTGTGTATGGCTCTGAAGACAATAGTTTCTATTTTTAAACTGAAATTGGAACCTACAAGTCTCCAGGTTCCTATGCTACGTTAATATACTCAATCAGATACACTTGTTTCTCACACTAGAAATCTTGCACCCATTCAGATGGGTGATCAGATCTAGAAAGGAAATAGGTTTTGAATTTTGTTTTAATATGACTTTTTTTAAAAAAAAAAAAGATAATCAGGGAACAATTTTTGTGACAGGGAGACAGAATCATATGGAGAAAATGGGGGTTTTTTTGTAACCCTGAAGGGCTACAGTTAAACTTAGAACAAACTTTTATATCATTCCAAGCTTTTAAAAATAGAAAATCAGTGTGTCTCATCTCAAAAAAAGGTTGAAATGGAGTATTTTGAGTTTACTAGGACATTCCATTCTTTTCTTGTGTGCTTTGGGTAGAGTAGAATGAGTTTAAATCAGAATGTTTTCACCATACATTCTACACTCAACAGCTCAGCATTTTCAGAAGGAAAAAAAATCTTTGCACTGGAAATTTTCCAGACAGCTTTCTCTTGATTTTTTTTTTTTTTTTTTAAGTTGATTCTCTCATTCCTTAGGTTTCTGGACAGAAACTCTCAGCAGAGTGCTGTGATGCAAACTGCTCATGAGCCACTTTTCAATTCCAAAAATGTAACTTCAGAGAATTTCCTAGTCTAGCATCATGCCTGTGCTCATGTGGTGTATACCTGTGGCTTTTTTTCAATGAGCTTGTTTGCTCCCACTAAGTCAGAAAAGCCCTCGAGCAGTTTGAGAACCTGCAAGCGTTGTAGCGTACCTGATTTTCAGCCCCGTTTGCTGACATAAGTCCACTGCACAGGTGGGAGCGTGAGTCTAAGGAGCGTAGGATGCCATGAGCTTCCCTGATGTGTCGTAATTAAACACCTGTGCTAAATAGCTCTTTGCCGAGCCACTGTGAAAATGCATGGAGTGCTCAACAGTCCCGAACATTTTTCCATCACTCGCTTGGGCAGGTGGTCTCATCTTTGAACTCTGCTGTTCAAATAACACCGAAGACAGAGATAGGATTTCAAGACCTCTTCAAGGCCTTTCTTTTGTTTTGTTGCTGCTGTTATTTTTAATGTTAAACGGTAATCCCAAATTTCCTTATTTACCATTCCTGGAGTATCTTTATATCCTGTGCATTTACAGCCATGCGTACAGTTGGCAAAACTATACAGAACACTATATGGATTAAGAGCCTAAAAAAGTTATCTACCACAAAATGAGTTCATGCTAGCAAAGGGAAATGACTTAAATAAATGTATTTGTGGGAAAAGAGGCTAATCATAGAATTTCCTGTAGTCTTAGAGCCTGTCTCTAGAGTCTTTTTGTAAACATGGAGTTCTTCAAGATCTCATAAGTCTCTACTGGGAACAAAGGCTATGTCTATACCAACAAACAAATCAAAGCCAGAGCATGTTCTCAACCTCCATCCTGCAGTTATCCAGAATATGTAATTGTCCGCATGCTTCCTGTAGGGTTTTGGCTTGCGTTGGCTAGCACCTTCCTAGACTATGCCTGGGCATGGCCTTGGGGATTTGCACATGCTATGGACTGCTCCCAACAGGCAGTTTGGACACTGCCATCCTGTCTGGAGGGAAAGGGAATTTAGGCATGTGTCTACAAGAAAGACTGTTCCCTTTACCTTCAGGATGGGACTGACCTCTAACTGATCCGTGACTTGTTTTGTTTAGTCATATGCACATAAGCAAAAGTTCAAAACCAAACCTCCCAGTAAAATAGCTCTAATGAGCTTGAACCTGACTCTTTCTGCTGAGGTGTACTTCGTACAACTAGGTGACCATGAACTGATTCATGATGGTGTAAAGCAGAAGGCAGCGGTGAGTCAGGTCATGTGGCACAGCAAGGGAGCATGACCATCAATCCTGCCACAGCATGAGATGTGGGTCAGGGGAGGCTCCTCTGGCCTGAGTGCTAAGGTCGGAGGCAAAGAGAAAGTTAAGGGAACACCACTTCATTCTTCATACAAGGTCCACCTCTAACGCTACTGACCCAAGCTTCAGCCCAGTAAACTGCTTCATTCTTGGAGTGATAAGGAGCACAATAACAGACAAAATAACTGATGAGTTTTATGTCACTATCTTTTAAAATTCCTTCAGCTACCCTATGCTGAGCCGAGTATCCTGTGTTTAAAGAAATCAGCACCTATGGGTTTTTTCATCCTAAATGTTTGTTCCAGAGAGGTCTCCAGACCTTTTCTGAAAAAACCAAGGGAAAATTTTTTCCCCAACCAAGGGAAATTTTTGCTTAAAAGCAGTGTGGAATCAAAGTGTATGTGAGGTATCTTATTAGCTTTGAGTTAATTCTCAATTCAGTCACAGGAAATATCCATTTTTCTGAAGAAGCAGCAGTTGTCATATTTTGCTGCTGTAGTGTGTGTAATATCAATCTCATGTTTATTTATGCATGTAAAGATTTTATTATTTACATTTAAATATTTATAACATTTCTGCATAAGCAGCCAAAAAAGTTCATCTCTGCCCTTTAGGAACTAAGCAATTTCATTTTACTAGGTAGACTTTTTTCTATATAAATAATTGACACATTGATTTCTCCCTCTGTCTTTATGCTATTTATATAATTTCTTAAATGCAAGAGGGTTATAGAACTAACAGACTGACTGGTCTGTTTTTATTGCCTATCAAATCCAAACAGACTAATATATCACATGAAGGATCTGGAAAAGGGAGTGGTGATAAAACACTGAAAAAATAGGAATGAATTCATTAGAATTCAGCTATGGAAGCCTATGCTAATTACATTGCTTCATTGAAAAAGTGTTTGCTTCTTCCTGGAAATAACTTTATGGAAATTTTTTTTCCCTGAGATTAGTGGTACCGTCTAGCTGTATAGTAATAGATAAAATTATTGTTCCTTCTTTCAGTAGAACTATCTCAATACGGTGTTGTAAAAATCAAGGTGTTTTGACAGGATTCCATGAAGCCATGATGGTTCTATAGGAGGCTCTACTTGGAACAGATTTTCCACTGTCAAGCATCTCAGACCAGTTGTGCCTGCTTCTGAGGGTCAGAAGAGCATCTCCTTTTTTTTTTTTTTTCTTTCACTCTTCCTCCTTCACTAACTACCCTGGACAAGTTAACACTGTCTTTAAAAATTTGTCTTCTTGAGTGCTGCTGAAAAAATCCCCTGATGTCTATCGTAACAATGAGAGAAGCAAAATCAGTATTCACTAATATTTTAAAAAAATAGAAATAGAAGGGGAAAGTAGATGTACAGTTTGTGGAAGAGTAATAGAGCAGGCAAAATTCCTCCTTCATTTAATACTACCTTACCATAATGATTCAATGACCAGTGGAGGTAACATTTTTCTTTTTTTTTTTTTCTTTTTATCTTTCATTTAAGTCATTGCAATCCAAATTAGGAAGAAAGTACATTGATCTTTAAGAGTTCAATTCAGCCACCAAATAGAGCCTACCAAATGGCAGGTATGTTAGGCATTTTTACCAGTTGAACCCTTGTGCAAGACGGTGTTCAAAGAAATAGAAAATCTCTTGTCTCCATCAATTCTGACGCAACCCAAGCAGTCAAGACAGCTGAAAAGAAAACAGGACAGCCAAGTGGCTTATCTGAGGTGTCGGGTAAATTGCAAAGGCAAGTACAGTGTCCAGGTTCTGTGCTCTAAATTAATTAGCTCTTCTTAAGTCCATCCTGTTCCGTTAAGCCACTGTTAAACAAAAGGAAAACAAAGTACTCTTTCTTTTAGTCATCATTCATAGTTTATATTCCTTTGGCTGCTTCTCATACTTTTTCCTATTGTGTATTTTTCCCATGTGGAAGCAAAAGATGGGATTGTCTGTTCTTGCTTCTGAGCTAGGAATATAGTCCTTAAAATCACACCCAAGACACCACATAAGCTACTTCATAAATTTCCTTTGCAGGTGTTCGGGAACCAGAGCCTAGGGGTAGGTTTCCATTGTTTCTCCTGGATCTATTAAAATCATTTCACATCATTTCAGTTTGCTATTTTAATTCTTAAGGTTTCATTTTGTTTCTTTACAGATTTAGGGATGAATATTCTCCTTTTGCTTAATTTCAACACCAGAAGATTATGTGGAATTTCAAAAACTCCAATGTGAATGTTGCCAGCTTTGCAATCTGCTTAAGTAACCCAAGGGGAAAAGGAACAGAGGAAAAGAAAGGGGGAAAGTATAGCTTATAGTTTAATTTGTACCTCAGAAAGAAACTATATTGAAATAGCTTTATTAAGGTTGAAAGTCAGGCATGAGAGCTGGATCGCTTCTGCCAAAATGTGGATGTTTCCTTTGTTTGTTTGTTTGTTTTTTCTAATCACTACTGACCATGACACACAAAAAGAAAAGAGTCCATTTTGCAATTTATGACATTTTGTTTGGAAATTCAGAGTAAACTATGTCCATTATTATTGGAATTCATCTCACCTACTTTAAGCATCTAGAAGTCAGATACATACACCTAAAGTAGCCAGACCAGACTCCTTTTACAAACAGTGGAGAGCAAGAGGTGTTTTCAGAGAGCAGTTCATCTCCTCCTAGGGTATAAAAGACAAAAAAAAAAAAAGAATCTGCCTTTGGAGGTATGTATTTTTCTCCACTGACTGCATCAGCCAGTTCCAGACTCAGATGATTAGCTTACAGATCTCAGATGGCAGGTGAGATAAATCTTGTTTTCTGTGACTTGCATGTATTACAAATATTCCACAAAATGAGGGAACATTTTCTCCTGAATGTAGCAGAAGCCAGATTTTTAAAGGCTATAGGTAGCTCCAGGTTTTTCCATTTTTAGATTTTAGAGT
This sequence comes from Chlamydotis macqueenii, assembly GCF_036417535.1. NCBI lineage: Eukaryota > Metazoa > Chordata > Aves > Otidiformes > Otididae > Chlamydotis > Chlamydotis macqueenii. The sequence continues at coordinate 4,498,643 of NC_141558.1, forward strand.
ACAAGATTTACAAGGCTTCTGATATTACATTTTCAGGCTGTTCCTTTTTCAAACCCTACTATGAGATTCAAATTTATGAATATATATTTGAATATACCATAACTCCTACAAAAATCTCTGAAAGCTCTAGATGCATAGCTGATGATTGCCATCATCCTCAATAAGTCTCTCCCTACTAGAACAAATTTCACCTAAAAGACACACGTTTTGATGGAGGGTGGGGGATTGCATTGGTTCAAATTTTCAACAGAAAAAATGTTAAAAATGGAGAAAGCTTGGAAATATCAAAAGAAGCCGTGGACAGATTATTTAAGGAATTAAAGTAGTTTAACCTATTGAAAGCACTGGAGGTTAGGTGCTGTTAAAAAACACGACTATACTGCAAATCCTCACCCTCCATTTACTGTATGCAACTGATGCCAACATTCATAACGCTGTTAGTCCCAAGGAAATGTCCTTACTAGTAGGCTCGCTTGCAAGAACTGTGAGACTGATGCTGCAAGTGGCTTGCATGGATACCGTGGGACCTGCATCTGAAAACAAAGGAGAAACATTCATTAGTTTAAAAACAGCTTGGCTTCTTTTTCGTCTTTTTCATCTGTTACCACTGCTCTGCTACCGCTTTTGGTCTATATAATCAGCTAATGAGATTTCCACTTCTTCAGGCAACGAGGCAAGTTGTGCTTGAAGAAAAGTTGTGCCTAGATTCATTGCAATGCTTTCATATACTATTAAGAAATATTTTACAGAGCAGCACATTTAAACAAATATTAAATTCACACAATTGTTAATCAGTGTGCCATCTGGAAACATTTGAAAGTTTAGACTCTTAATTGCCTGAATCTCATAAATGTTCAAAATTGTTGCATACTACAGGCTATATTGCATTTAGGACTTTTTTACTGTATAAATACATGTAATTAAAACGTGAGATAGGAACACTTTCCAGCAGCTGTTGTGAGAGCTGTAACCATCTTCCCTATTAATCTTCAGGGATTTGAAATATGTGTTGCTGAGCACCAGGGTCAACGACATGCCGTTACATTTGAATCCCACCATTTGACAAAGCATTGCATTCTGTTTCTAAATTCTTTCATGTGACTGACAGCTACATCCATTTCTTCCCGAGGCCACTCTTTAAATTCCTTTGTACTTGTAGAAGCAAGTTTGCTGGCTCAAGAATTTTGTCTTAACTCTGCCTCTAAGACTTGTCAACGGCAAATTAGGACAAGAAATTCTAATTTATGTTTCAAAGGCACCTATGGTAGTAAGAGAAACTATTTTTATTTACATTTTTTTCCTCAAAAGTGTCAAATCAAAGACTCTATAATTACTATATATTTTCAGGAGATGTCATATTATATTGACTTCAGGGGGCAAGTGGTAGATAGGGTTAATCTGAGTAAAGTCAGTGAAATGCACAAAGGATTTCTGTTCATGGCAAATGTTACTTAAAGAATTAACTATCTCAGTAAGAAAATAGAAATGCTTAGGCTATCAGCTGCCCTAGTCCTAGTTGTTTGTGTCTTTGTGGAAGACACTTATGGGATAGGGCAACTTCTTCATGCCTATAGGTCAGTGGAAGAGTGTCTTTTGTCATATGCCCTTAATAGTTTGACTAAGGTCGGGAAAAGGTTTTCAGTGATGATGCATCTACTGTTTTTCAGCAGACATGTTCAACAATCTGACATTAACGGGTAGTTTTAATAGCATCACTCTTTTTTCTTTTTCAGGAAATTCTCCGTATCAGTTTCCTGTACTCTCTGGTTCCCCACCGTGAGTCACAGATACTCCTTACTTAGAAAGCTCAGAGGTAATCAGTACTTTGTTTATCTCTACCTTAGCTCTCAAGCTATGACTATCAACCACCATTACCTTTTACAACCAGACAAACAGCTGGAGACATATGTGATACAGACTCTGTGTTTCCAGATACTAAAACATGTTATTAAAGTGGGGTTTTTTTATATATTGTTTATAAATACTAAATAACTGTAATTATTACTTGTGAAAAGGAGTGATTCAGGTGGTCTTGAGACAGATGACCCATGTCGGTATAGTTGGAAGGGATGATGGTCAAGTTGGTAGCTGATGGGAATAATTCTCTCTACAAATGTTGAGCAGGATTTTTTTTTGGTGTGGAGTTGCCAGAGGACCCAAGAAACAAATTAAATACTGAATGTCCTTACCCCTAATCCCTTTTTTAAGACAATCTCCATCAGGAGAAAAGAAAAGCATGTTTGGGAACAGAAACCATACATGTTGGGGAGGTACATGGTTGGCAAAGCATTACTGTTATATGAGAAAGGTATAATTTGTCCTTTACCTTTTAGATAAGAATCAGCATGTAGTGAACCAAATAATTTTTTTTTTTTTTCTGAACTTGCATACCTGGCCCAAGAAATAAACCATAAATTGGATCAACTAAGATTTGTCTTGCTGCCTACATTTCCAAAATGCTGTCTTCACTAGTATTTTTCAGTGATAGACCCCTGAGGGACTAGACACCTCCAACAAAAAAAAGCTTTTGCCCAGTGAGTAGACGGAAAACACTGCTAGCGGGAGCAATGGTGCACTTGAAAAAATCAGCTGTTGGTACTCCATTTTCATCCTGACAGCCCTGATGGGACTCCTCTTCTTAATCCCTTTTCTGCCCTCCTGCACGTGTGAGGGATGGAGAAATGACCTCTTTAGCAAGAGGAGAGGACAAATATTGCTTTCACAAGTCAGGATCTCGCAGAATAACTGTAAACTGAAAGCCTTGGCATTTCTTCTTTATTATAACAATCACTTGTTAAAGAAAGGAAGCTTGAATGGTTGTTTTTGTGGTATCTCTTTTTCTTGAGCCTATCTGCTCTTGAAGGAGTACGTAATTTCTTGAGAAGAGGAAAATTTAAACATGGGAGGGCATCTGTAGCAGTTCTTATCCAGACATTATTGGAAACATGCAGAAGAGGGGAAAACAGAGCTTTAAATCAGTATTTTTGTGACATAGCTGACGGAGCATAATGCAAGTAGGGCTTCCATACCTTTGGGTTATGAAATGAGAGACACAGGGCCTGAGTTATTAGTGTTAAAGAGAAAGAAAAGTGCTGGTTTAGCACAAATGAAAAAATACCACCACTTGACTAATGCAGGTGGTTTTTTTTTTTGTGAGTGCAGAACCAGATCCACAAATACAGAATAAAGAAGCAAATCAATTTAAATAGCTAGAAAGCAGGGCTACTGTCCTTTAGACAGAGATATATCACAGTTATAACTGGGTAAGGCTCTGGAATTCAAGAGCAGCAGGTTTCTGTTTTGAGACACCAACCCAAGATCTGTTTTCCTTGTGCTTGTTATCAAGGAGCTGATTTCAACCTTTCTTTCCTGAATTTGGAAATTTTTTGTGTCCCAAATTCAAGGTCTGACCTATTGTACAATGTAATTGCTTTCTACTGCTCTATGATTTGAAACAAAAGATTATTTCCTTTGCCTTACCTTGGATTTGAGCTTAGAAGTATTTATTTTTACTGATCCCTACTGCCGCTTTCTGATGTGACATTGGGCAAATAATTTCACCTTTCATTCGCTATTCATCTGTTTCATTCTTACAATGGTAAGGTAAAAACATTAATTTCTCTGGTCCATTTCAACTGTTAGTTCTTTGGTCCATTTACTTGTGTATGACAAATGCAGACTAATAATTCTACTGAAATGTTCTGAAAAAGAAAGAAATAGAATAAATCAAGTAGAGGTGAAAAAAAAAATGCAACAAAATCAGTTATTCTGTATGCAGTGGGACAAGTGACGCCAAGCTAGCAACGGGTTTGTGTTTCTAACTGATCCTTCTTACGTCCAACAAGTGCAAGCTCTAATTCAGGTGTTTGAATGGTTGCAAAATTCAGAGCTTCTCTTTATTCTGTTGATTATTTGGTATTGTTAACAACTGAGAGTATATTGATCCTACTCTATAGAGTGGATAGTAATGATATGTCTCTCCTCTGTCCAGCCACCTAATTTTACAAAACTCAAAGGCTGTAACATTCTTGCAATCTGTACCCCATCTGTCAAATTTTGGCTGAAATTGGCCAACAGATGTTTTGCAATGCTACTGCTTCTCTCCAGCTCCTCCACATTCTTCCCTCAACATGCTTCTTTGAGACACGCACCCAGCAGTAAGGTATGCAGAAAAGGTAACAAGGCAAGGCTTTTAAAAGGGTTATACAAGAAGATAGCTGTAAAAACTGAAAGGAAATTCAGGCTTCTTGTGTCACACTAATTCTCTATCCTGGACTTAGCTTCACATTGTCACTGAAGCACATGATCTCCAAGACAGCCTCAGTCTTCCTTCTTGTGAAGTCCAGCACGCCAAAGTCCAGCACGCCAAACTCAGAATTTCCTGATGGTCTTCCTCTTACGTCCTGCAAGATTTTTTGCTGCTCACAAGGCAATTCTAGTTCTACAGATTTTTCAGATTTGATTATGCCATTCTAGTGTTACAAACTATTTGGACTGGATTATTTAATTAGACCATTTTAAAAGAAAGTATCATAGAACTATAGAATCATAGAATGACTTGGATTGGAAGAGACCTTTAAAGATTAGCTAGTCCAACTCAAATGCCATGGGCAGTGACAGGTTGCCCAGAGAGGTGGTGCATGCCCCATCCCTGGAGACATTCAAGGCCAGGTTGGATGAGGCTCTGAGCAACCTGATCCGGTTGGAGATATCCCTGCTCCTTGCAGGGGGGTTGGACTGGATGGGCTTTAACGGTCCCTTCCAACCCAAATCATTCTATGATTCAGATTGCTCAGAGCCCCATCCAACCTGATTTTTAACACTTCCAATGACGGAGCAGCTACCACTTTTCTGGGAAACCTGTTTCAGTGTCTCATCACACTCTGTAAAAAATACCTTCCTTATGTCCCATATAAATCTACCCACTTTCTGTTTGAAACTGTTGCTACTTGTCCTGCCACTCCAGGCACTGATAAAGAGTCTCTCTTAATCTTTCTTACAAGCCCCCTTTAAGGCCACAATATTGAAAGGCCACAATATTGAAAGGCCACAAAAAAGTCTCTGGCTGAACAATCTCTCAGCCTTTTGTCATAGCAGAAGTGTTCCAACCCTATGACTGTTTTTATGACCCTCCTCTGGGCCCAATCCAACAGATCCATGTTTTTCTTTTAATGAGGACCCCAGAACTGGATGCAGTACTCCAGGTGGGGCATCAAGTCATAGTGGCTGAGTCATCACAAGAAGATGCCTCTACATTGCAAAGTGATAGCCCTTTGGTTCTGATTCCGTTCAGGGATAAGCTCCTTCCAAATTTTTCAAAACAAAGACTTTGCTATTAACATATCCCATTCAAGGTGAAATAAGTAATTTCTAACACATCCAAAAGAAGAACTGCAGGCTATGAGAGCCTTTGGAATTCTTAACATGGACATTAACGTGAGACACCACACCCACCATGTTCAGCAGGAAAATTGTGGACAAATTAAGTGTCACTGATCTTGTCTTAGATCAAGGGATGGTACAGTTATCTTTCAAAGACTTTCCCAGCATAATTTTCTATGATTTCCAGGAATGCTGGTCCACTGTGCTTCTCAACAGAACAGGGTATTGAAGCTGCACTGGGGAATATTTCTGCTAGTAATAGGCACAGATAATAAAGAGATCAGAAGATAGGCACACAGAGAAATAGATATGATATGGAAGTAGACCTATAACTCGTTTGAATTTGACAAGCTTGATGTTGGTTTGCCTGATAATCGCTATTTATTCTCTTGTTTCTTACTTCTTCCCCTAGCATTTTTCTTTTAAAGCAAAAGAAATATATTAATTACCAACCCCCTTCCCCTAAATGTCTCTCATACACAACCTACTGAATCTCTGGATTAAAGCAATGTAAGAATGAGATAAATCTTTCGTCTTCAACAAACAGGCTGAAGAAAGGGTTAAAGATATTTTCTGCACCTGGAAATTTTTTTCAACAGTAGCAGAGATGAGCAGTCGACAGCAGCCTTTGATCTTTCCATGCTGTGTCACAGCTTGTGCAAGAAAGTATTTCATGTGAGGTTTGGGAGAGTCTGCCATCTGACTATGATAGGTGGGGAATGCCATGATAAAGAACGTTAAGGAAAGACACTCTCTGAGGCCTTCTTTCCTCAGATAAGGCTGTCAATATCCCTTTTCCTTCTATATTACAATCACAGCTGGACAGTCACACAGCTGGAGGCAGTCCTTCTTGCAAGGTCCTTCCTGCCCAAAGTGTAGACGGACACAGAGGTAGAAATACTTTTCATAATGTTATCAAGACAGTTCCCTGTAGAGCTGATTCTTATTACTCCCATAGGAATCGAGGCCCAGATTTATCCTATATGACTTAAGGTACCTGAGCTACCGTAAGAATATTTTGTACTCAGGGAAGAAAGAAAGAGAGAGGTATCTTGGGAGGAACAGCCAACCTACCTAAGACCTAAGTCATTCCATGAATACACTTATATCTTTCCCTGTATTGACTACAGAAGTAGCCTCTGTCACCACAGAGGTCTTGAGTAAGTAATTCAGGCTGGGTGGGATGGATATAGGCCTGTTGACCCAAACTACGATCAGAAAACAATCAAGTTAATAATATCTTGTAAAGTAAGAAGTCACTTCAGAGTTCACCAAGTTAAATCTGAACTACTTCTGATTTCAGTATGTTTTCCATAAAATTATATGACCTTATCTGAACAATAGTTTCAGTGTATTTTTGTTGGTTCTTGCACATAATGTTGCTGCTCTGATTTTATTTTAAGACAAGAGTATAAGTATAAATAATGTCTGCTGCACACAGTTTACTAAGACAAAAATGCAAGCATTTTTGTGAAACATGGAGAAAGAGAAAGCATATCATCACACTACTTTTCTTCAATTTTTTTTTTCAGGCTTTATTTGATAATCCGTGAAAAAGAGCCCTGATAAAGCGAGACATTGCAGAGGAGTTTAAATTCAATGTTTGTATCATCTCCACCATCACTTTACATAAACGGAATCTGTAGGAGGTAGAGCTGAAGAGTATTGCATGAGGTCCTCTGCTTTAGTCCTTAATAGGAGATCAAGATGCAATATCAACCATATCTAAGCCCTTTTGACAGCTACTTACCTATGCTGCTCTCAAAAACCTCCAGTGGTGGACATTTCACCATCTGTTTCTCAGGCAATATAATCTTTCAGTGCTTCATTTTCCTTTACCTTTCTCTTAACATCAAGATGTTAGAATATGCCACATGAACATTTAGTAAATAGTGATCAAAGGAATAGAAAAAAATATTTTTTCCTTTTAAATTAGTTAGGATTACTTTTTGTAATGCATTTTATTTTATGTCCTTGCACTGGAAACATATGTCATGGTTACTTTTATTTATTTATTGAGTGGAGAGCACAGAAGAAGTAAAACTGAGTTCTCATATATGGGCCAAGGACAGCTTTTTGAAACATAAAAATACCCCAACTTTTAAACTTAATATACTGGATTCTTCATGGATTAGAAACAAGTGAAAAGGACCTCTGGGAAAAAAAGAAAATAAAGTGTGACTCTCCTTTCTTGCCCTGCAGGGGCTGAAGGATAATTGATTGTAAAGATTTTGGCATGTTTAGGACTGTTTCAGGACTTACTTTTGCTTTCCAAGGGCTTGTGCAGAAATGGAAATCCACATAGAAAAGAGAGAAGAAATTTTTATACTACTAGATCTTTTCCTTAATAAGTCATAAATAGTAAAAAGTAAAACAAGGATTTGGAGAACTAGAATAAATCCATGCAGGCAGAGAAGAGAATAGGTTCATAAGTAGGGTAGAAAAGAATGGTGGTATGTAAATGGGCTTTTCATTTATCTTGTTGTATCATCATCTAAACATCTCATTTATATATACGCAACCTGGGATGTGTAGATGCACAGTAAATTAAGTTTGGGGACAGGTATCAGCACGTGTGTATGTGTATAAACACTTATGTGGCTTTATATTCATATATGTAAAAATGTATTATACTACCTTTAATGTCTCTCCTTTTTAAAACAACAACATGTAGTTTTCAAACATTATTGAAGTTAATTATTTTGTTCTTTTTTTTTTTTTTAGTTGGAAATGCTTCACTTAAATGAATAGATTCCTCATAACCTTTTTTTTTTTTTTTCAGTCCTTTCAGAGTTTACATAATTAATAAGTACTGAAATTTTCAGTAGACATTTGTAGGGCAAGATCTGGACAGAGCTGTGATGTGGATGGAGTGTAGACATAGAGGACAATTTAAATAGCTGTTTGTTAGTCACCTGTCACGAGTCAGAAGTTTCTGCAGCACAATCGGACCCATGTCTGTCATAGAATCATAGAATGGTTTGGGTTGGAAGGAACCTTTAAAGGCCATCCAGTCCAACCTCCTCTCCCTGCAAGGAGCAGGGACATCTCCAACCAGATCAGGTTGCTCAGAGCCCCCGGCCAACTTGGCCTTGAATTTTTCCAGGGATTGCGGCATCCAACACCTCTTTGGGCAACCTGGGACAGTGTTCCACCAACCTCAGTGTAAAAATGTCTTCCTTATTTCTGGTTTTAAAATGGTTTTAAAACCATTATCCCTTGTCATCATAAGAGGCCCTGCTGAAAAGTTTCTCCCCATCTTTCCTACAAGTCCCCTTCAGGTACTGAAAGGCCACTCTAAGGTCTACTGGGAGCCTTCTCTTCTCCAGGCTGAACAGCCCCAACTCTCTCAGCCTGGCCTCACAGGAGAGGTGCTCCAGCTCTCTGATCATCTTCGTGGCCTTCTCTGGACTCACTCCAACAGGCCCACGTCTTGCTGATGTTGGGGGCTCCAGAGCTGGACGCAGTACTCCAGGTGGGGTCTCACCAGAGCAGAGCAGAGGGGGAGAATCACCTCCCTCGGCCTGCTGCCCACGCTGCTGGGGATGCAGCCCAGGATGCGGTTGGCTTTCTGGGCTGTGAGCACACATTGATAGCTCGTCTTCTCTCTTGACCTTGATCTGATTGAAATACATGAGCATCTTATTGCTCTCTCCTCTAGAGCTGAATACTGTGAGTCTTGCTGAAGAAGCAGTAGTAATATCAACATTAACAATCCTTGCCATCAAGACCCCTTGCCAAAGATTAATGAATATAAATTGGTCAAGCTTCCCAAATTCCCATAATACAAATTAGATACAATCGAGGGTGAAATTAAAGGATCTCCCAGACTTTCTACAGCCACTGATCTTGTTTCCATATTTAAGGAAATTATAGTAGATTAAACAAAGGGAATCCTGACAAGCATTTATTTTTGTTTTCCTTTCAGAGCTTTCACAGTTAATAAACACTTAACATTTTCGAAATTAATTGCAGTGGAATTTTCTGCACTATTTAGAGAGCCTTGAAAAAAGGAGTTGTCAAACAGACCCAATATGTCTCAAACTCGACAACCATATGACTTAGCCTTGTGTTTTAGCCATACGGATAAGGAAGGCAACTGTGATTACTCCTCGTGAAAGGGGAGGGGGGAAGTGAGACAAGATTGCTAATGTCAGCCTGGGTTGTCAAGTGTAACCAAGACTGTGGAATTGCTGAGCTGTGTACCCAAGAGTGTGTCAGGGCTGGATAACTTCCATAAAATAGGACAGTCCATCACGTGGTGCTTTGAGCCAGTTAAAGAGTATGTGTGCCTACAACAGATGTGCTGTGTTAAAGATAGTACCCAAAAATGGTCAGGTGCCAGCATAACAAGTTTGTGAGCAGATCCTCCCAGCAGGAGCCAATTTCAGTGAAACAAGCTGGCAAGGCAGCACACTTGTCATGAATGCAAATGCCAGATTTGGCATCTGCAGGTTTGTGGCACAGAGTGGGGGAGAAAGATCCAAGCTTCCAACACCAACTGGTGCCAGGGCTTCGAAGAAGAAATCTCTCAGACATTTGGTCTGTGGAAAATGTTGATATGATCACATAAATCTCATAAGAAAATTAAAAAACAAACAAACAAACCAACCCAGAAGGGAAAGCAACAACAGCAATGACAAACCAAAATGTCAAGCAGTAGCTAGTCTAATTTGATGACCTTCTTTCCCTAGTTGTCAAAACAATAAATTAGTGTCCTGGCTTCTCTGAAGTCATATTCTCATCATGGCATCACTTCATGCTTGTATGAAAATATTCACAGCCCGGACAAACCTGGAAAATGAACTATTGTTAAAATGTGAGGGCACATACTGGACAGTTCTTTGTAGCCTTCTCACTCATTAGCGATAACTAGAGTTTGTTTTAATAAACACAGAAACCTACTGTTACCAAGTTCATTTCTCACTATAATTCTTCCATGGGAGTCTAACTTATTTTTTTTAAGTCTGATAGCTTCCCAGAAGATGGCTGTAACAGAAAATGACAAATTTGTGTGGAGAACTTTCTGATTTATTGAATGCAGGTGTCACTTGGGAACAGAAGGCACAGGAACATGTGTTTCAGGATTCAAGTAAAGTGGTTAAGGATGAATTTTCAGGACTGTTTCCTCCCTCCAAGGTTTTAAAATATCTGTGACAGTAAAATGTTTGTGTTTGCAACTTCTGTTCTGCACAATCTACAAGTATGACTGGAGAAAACTTCCACCTTGCACCCAGATGGAGCATCTCCCCCAAAGACTGAGGCGGTGCCTAATGGTTACCATCAATGAAGAGATGTTCTACAGGGTTCAGATTCACACCAGAGACAGATGGCTTGCAGTTTCACTTAGTCTTTTATTAATGGTAGATGCAAACAGCCTGTAGAACAGGCTTGCCAATATTACAGAAGCAATGACAAACCAGCTGTTTTTTCCACTGCCTGGAACCAGCAAACTCTGGTTTTCTCAGTTTCAAGAGAATGAATGGTGGCTTAATTTCCAGGATGACATACCCATTTACTACAGTCACTCAGTTCCTTTTCAAAGCAGTAAATGGTATCTTTTCCTACAATTCAAACAAGTAGAAGCTGGCAAAGGCAATCTGAGACTTCTTTTCTCAGGAATTAGATTGACCAGGATGAGTTGGATCTCCTACACAGGGTATTCCAACCATGTTTTGCCAGTTGTTCTGTCCACCCTATAGTTTGGATCTAAGCTGGTTGAATAAAAACCATCCGTACAAAAACACTGGTATAAAAATATAGCATATATGAATTTTAAACTCAGATGAGTAAAAGGAGAAAGAAGTGAGAAAAATTCTGGAGCTACACTGACTGAATTGCTCTCTAATCAGATAGTTTTGTGTATTAGCTGAAAAAGTGGACAGAGGAGAGCATTTGTAGCACAGCCATACTGCACCCAAGATAAATAGAATAAGGCTATGGCTACAGATTGGTATAATATGGCTGGAGAAAATAATTTCTTGGAAAAATAATATTATTTGGAATCCGGAAGCTCCTTACATCCCTTCCATCTCCCTCCATTTTCTAATCCCTCATTTTTTTCCTAGGTAAGCTGAAGAAGATCTGAAAGATTTCATGAGAATAGACAACACTGTAGAGTCTTTCTAGGGCTACAAACTCTTATTTGCCCATAAGGGGAATTTCTAGGGTCAGTAGACAAATATTTAAAGACACTCAGACTGGACTGAGGCAGAAGTTCCTTAGAAATAGATATGGATGAGCTGATTTTACAGTTTATTTCAACTAAAGTTGAGATTGTCGAATTGGCTAAGCAATTCCCCAGAAATTACTCTTTCTGTACAGTGATTATGAGGCACATCAAGATGATCAACACAAACACTACAGAGTGTAAGCTCACATTAGCTGAATCTGCCTACACATCTAAATCCAAAAATGCCTCAAGTGTGTAAGTTAGATGGCTCTAAGGTGTTAAAATCAAAACACTGTTCTCTTTGCCTCCTTATATCATCAGTGAGATTATATAGAGAAGAGAAAGAAGCCCTTCCAGAGACAACTCAAAGCTTCCATATTAGAGTCTGTTTTGAATCTTCCTTTGGAGTTGTATCTGATGACTACAGGAGGCTGGAGAATCACCTTGGCTTTGACTCCAGACAGCAGCTTTACTTCAGACACTGTGAATACCTACATTCATTCTGTTTCTTCTACTTCCTTCCTACCCCCTCAAGTGTATAACTTCATTGCCATTTTCTTTTAAAGAATCATAGAATCATAATACATAATTTTAGTACCAGTTATAGTTCCAGATGTCTCACAATTCTCAAACAAGTTACAGTAGTCCAAGATCTTAAGTCAATGTATTCTAATTTATGTTTTGCATGTGTCGTCATCACCATCTACTTCATCATGTGTCAAACCATCTCCATGACACTTCGTTGTGCTTAGCCTTCATGAAATAAATTAGGATGTCATTTTTCTCAGCTAACTTTATGAATTGGATTCAGATTTAGGTATCTGAATCTAATGTGTTGATTCAGTTACTAAAATCTATGTGTCTAGTGCTATTTGTGACTGTCCGTGGTATCCAAGAAATCTGCTGGCAGATGACATGGGACTTGCAGCTGGAGTCCGGGCAGGATAACCAAGAGCTTCTCAAATGGCATCACTTATATTTTGGTCACTGGACCGTACTCCAGCCAATACAATCAAAGGATATCAATGTGCTTTTGCAGAGGCAATCTGAGGTCAATTTGTGTACCTTGCACTACATGACCACATGTAGACAACCGAGTTTAACCCTAGCTGCAACAAAGTAAAACCAGGGACTTTTAAGATGTAGCTGATCTGACCTGGTTTAAGTTATACTTTAGGATGAGTGGAACCAGACTCTCAAACATCAATTTCTTCTCTTTGACTGGAAAGGAAGTCTAGTTGGTTAACACAGGTGGGGCTAGCTACACTGAAGAGACAAAAGTCAGATGTGAAGATTCACACCCTTAAAGGTGAATCTAAAAGTGCAAGAACAATAAACAGGAAGCGCATCATGGAAGAAAGATGAGGTATGAAAGTATTCTGCTGTTTCAGAGAGAGGATCTGAACACAACTAAGTGTCCTTTCATCAAAGCACCAATGTTTGACCCTACGTTTCTTTTTAAGGAACATTTCTTCAGAATTTTGTAATGTTTAGATTATAGAATCACAGAATCACCGAGTCACAGAATCACAGAATCATAGAATGATTTGGGTTGGAAGGAACCGTTAAAAGCCATCCAGTCCAACCCCCCCTGCAAAAAGCACGACATATCCAGCCAGATCAGGTTCCTCAGAGCCCCATCCAACCTGGCTTTGAATGTTTCCAGGCATGTTGCTTCATATACTCAAGGGGAAAAATAACAGGGGTAGCTCATGAAATAGCCAAGGAGGCAAACCCAGGGTGCAAGGGGCAGCTGCCTTGCTAGTGCCCTTCACCTTGCGCTCCCAACCATGGCCCGTGGAAGGGGAGGGCTGCGGGCCTCTTGTGGAAAGGAAGATCCTTTTCCCTGTCCATTTAATTCTTGGCCTCTGTTGTGTCTGTCACCAGCTAGTGACAGAAATGATAGCATTTAGTGGCAGTTTCACCTGTCCTACTAGCACTAAGAAGAAAGCAGCTCTATTTCTCTGCTGCTGCTAAATCCCCACGAGCATATGACACAACTGAAGGAAACCCATCCCTTCTGCTTTGCTGTGATGCCCTAAGATTCAGCACTGTCAAAGAGGTAGGTTTGTAGAGCCTGCATCTTCCTGCAGTCCAGTTTGAGTAGTGCAACAGCAGCACCAAAGCTGATTGACATATTGGGATGCTCAACATTGCAAAAGGAGAGAGCAGTTCACATTTTTGCAAGCACATCCTTACACACACATAAATTCCACCAAAGCTACCGTGTTCATCCCATTGTGCTTGTTTCAACAACGTTTTCCCTTCCTTCCTGAGACTGAGCAGGAGTGGCTTCTCTGTCTCAAAGAAGTATTCTACACATAAACTGATGTCAAAATAACCTAAAAAAAAAAAAAGGTGGCTTAAAGCTGCTTTAGGTGTGGGAATCCTTGTGCAGAAAATTATTGCACCATGAAGGCAAAAGAATCAATTTTGGTCAAGATCATTTGTTTCTGACCTTCACTATATTGAGTTTTGTGACTTGGACATTCAAGTTCCACACAGTGGCTGTGTTTACATCAAAACAGTCCAGAAAAAGGAGACTAAGGGAGTGCCAGTCCTCTCTCCAGAAGCTGCTTCTTGTAGGGGATGTCCCCATGTGCTGAAATTCCTTTGCAGTTGCCTATCTTCTCCCATTTGAATTGGGGCTGTCTGCCTTTAGTATAGTTACAGAGGTATAACAATATTGACAAATCTTTTTAGAAAGGACACATCCTGTACTGATGAAAAACTTCTTTAGTTGGTACAGATTGAAAAATTCCTTCTCCCCAAAGGAGACCTGTATAAGCTAAAGGATTTTTATTCTATTTTTTTAATTTTAATATTTATCCTCAAGTTTTGCTGCTACTGCTATTTAGTTCTTTTTTACCCTACTGTTAAACAGCATGCTTACAGTGGTAAAATTTCTTAAAGCAGAGCAAATTTGCAGGGGAAGCTTGTAGATTCTCACTAGAGAAGTTAAAAACACTGTCTAGGCACAGTCATGGGCAACTGGCTCTAGGTGGCCCTACTTGAACAGGAGGGTTGGACCAGATGACCTCCAGAGATCTCTTCCACCATTCTGTCATTCTGTGAAATTTCAGTTGGTTTAAGTATGCAGCTTTAGATATTTGTCATCAGATTAGTTCATGATACAATTCTTTGATACTGGTTTTTAAAAATCATACACTGTTGATGATGATGATGATGACGATGACAACAATAATGATAACAACAACAACAGCTAATGACAGATTTATCCTTCTATTACAAAACTAAAAAGGCTAAAAAAATTCAGTTTGCAGCTGGGATCTTGTAACAATCTCTATAATAACAATGTTGTATCAGCTTGAAATACATATTCTTTTGAGATTGTTCTTAAATTATCTAGTTATAGCTTAATCAAACAGAATGTAAGTATATTTTTCCAATATATTCCAATCAAAATTCCATTAAACATGGGCAACTACAGGTAAAAGATAGTATGAAATACAGTAGAATAATTTGTAAATCTGGCCTACTGCACTTAACTTTGAAAAATATTTTATATTCTATTCTATTCCATTACTACATCTGTTGTGTTCAGTTACGGTAGATCCTGGGGAGACACAATTGTGAATTCTAGGAGATATGAAAATGGAAGTGAGTCTGAAATGTTATTACATTCCTGTTAATTTTAAAGATATTCATCGATGTTGGGTCAATGACTTCATTATGAAGCCCATGTTTAATATTAATAAGGGTGTTATGATAATCACATCATCTCTTTGTAATGGAACAAATTATTTCCATGTTCAACCTTTTAAGGCTTCTGATTTTGTTCACTTTCTGTGAAAACCGATACTTTTTCTATTTGTTTCTTTCAGATTTGGTTTATATTTTTTTCACCAAATGAAAACCAAAAGTTCACAGCAAAGGACTCTTCAGTCTTTTTTTTTTTCCAACTATGGTGTCTAGTCTTCATGAGTAATATTTCAAGAGGCACTAAAACGAAAAATAAAAAATATACACAATTTTATCATCTATTATACTGTAAGTTTACTTCCAAAAGAGGGGATCTGGGAACGGTAATGCTTTTATGCCCACACACACAAATGTTTTCTTGCATACAAACCACCAAAAAAAATATTAATAACTTTGGAAATGAGCACATGACATTTTCCATGACTACAGTTTAGAGTTATCCCTCTGAATATCTGTGGAAAATTGTTATTGGAAATATGTCCCGCAATATTTCTGGAATGCAAACTGTGAGCCTTTACAACAGTACTGTGTGTTTACAGAGTTTTTTATGATCTACAAGGAAAAAGAAACTTATTTATGCCTATTCTGTTCTATTCCGCATGTACATGCATAAGTGCCCATCAGTGCTTGCATAAAAGAGCATTTAAAAAGCTACTGAAGTGAAGGACTCCAAAGCTAAGAAATGCTGGACTTTGCCACCTGTGCAGGTACACCTTCTTCCTCTCTCATACATGCTTTCTCATGAAATCTTTAACTCTCTGATTGCCTATTCTTTTTACAAAGATTCCATGCTTTAAGATTCAAATTGGGGACAAAAGTCTGTTCTGCATTTAAAAATAAGATACAGGCAATTTTTATCTTATATGCATATGCATCTATGTGTGGACTGAGTGTTTATATTTGATTGTTTCTATTCACCTTTAGCTTCTGTAGTGCAAAGAATGGGGATTCATACTCCCATGAAACATCTACTGACAATGTCTATGTGCCATTTTAGGTTCATTTTAATGCTATAAGGAGTGCATAAGCCTTCCTCATTCTGCCAGAGAAGGAGAAAATTCTACTGACACATGATTTCAATTTTCCGTGTGTTTGGGTTTCTCAGTGGCGATATGTCACCACAGGTCTATTGGAAAATGCATTTCTCCCTCTGAGCTGATCTGGGAAATCCTAACCATTACTCTACCTTCCAGGCAGAAAGCTGATTCAGACTTCTCAGGTCTGGACCTGAAGATTCAATCTTCCAGGACATGGACTTGTTGGAGCAAGTCCAGAGGAGGCTTCAAAGATGATCAGAGGGCTGGAGCACCTCTCCTATGAGGACAGGCTGAGAGAGTTGGGGCTGTTCAGCCTGGAGAAGAGAAAGTTTCGAGGAAACCTTACAGCATCCTTCCAGTATCTAAAGGGGCTGATTGGAAAGATGGGGAGAAACTCTTCATCATCATCTGTTGTGATAGGACAAGGAGTAACGGTTTTAAAATAGAAGGAGGTAGATTTAGACTTGATATAAGGAAAAAATTTTTTACAATGCAGGTGGTGCAACACTGGCACAGGTTGCCCAGAGAGGTGGTGGATGCCCCATCCCTGGAAGCATTCAAGGACAGGTTGGCCAGGGCTCTGAGCAACCTGATCTGGTTGGAGATGTCCCTGCTCCTGGCAGGGGGGTTGGACTGGATGGCTTTTAAAGGTCCCTTCCAACCCAAACTATTCTATGATTCTATGATTCTCATAACTTGAGCTATGAACTAGATGAGGCTATTAATCAGGTAGGTGTTTTGACAGAATACTCACCCAAAAAAAAAGTAAAATAAGTAAGTTAGCTTGGAGATTTAGTAAGTGCAGTCAGAAAAGACCAGATAGTCATTCAGTTGACCTGAGATAAATATGGATGAGACAAATTACTTTCTATGTTCCGTGGATTGTATAGACTAGATCTCCATGGACCAGAACCTAAACATAGACATTACCGTAATGTGTCCACTTACACTATAGATAGTGTAGACATCAAAGAGTACATACCTTAATTGTAGTCTGAAATCTACTCATCTATTTGGATCATGTGAGCACAATAGATTTAATCTAATATCAGCAGTCCTAAAGGTAGATTAACTAGATTTGAACCCTTTCTGAACCACTTTGGTGCATATTATGATTAGTTAGCTAAATATCAGCTCCCAGAATGTCTTGTAGTAGGTATTTAGTCATTAGGTAGCAGCTAGCTGAGCTGTCAGAATATCTTACCGCAGGTATACCTTTATCTTCAGGACAGGTCCATCTTAACAGAGAACAGCTTGCATTGTCTTAGCCATTTAGCAAACAATTGCTAAACACTGACTATATCAAACAGTTTGGAAAAGTAAAGCCTGGAATCCATTAATCTCCCTTCCTGGCTAAGACTCCTGCCCAATAAACCACAATATGCATTTCTTCAGGTCTGCTTTCCTTGTGGCTCTGTAAGTGGTTGCCCATGGCCTGTCTTTTCAGAAAGGATAGAGGTTCCTTCTCTCCACCCTGCATGGTTTAGATATATCTGGTTAAAGCATGCTGTAGGGTTATGGGAAGAGCAGGTTTAAACCTTTCTCAGGCTAAAACTGCCCTGCAACTCCAGTTCTGAGCTTCCCAGGACAATTTATAACCACGGGGCCATTATGTAAAAGATGAGTGTTGGCAGCTTCTCTCCTGGCAGGTGTGAAAATACTGCTCTCACAATCCATGCCCAAAGGTTTGATTTAGAGACTTATGCCCAAAAGAAAGTTTCTTACCTTGGGTACTTATTTCTCTGAATTCCACAAAATCAAGGCACAGAGAGTGTTTCATACCAACCACTTCCCTCATCTTTTCCAATGAGCTGGCTCAGATGTTTTACCACTAAGTTGTTACCTACGAAAGGCACTTAACTTTTCCCAAGTTTTCTGAAGTTAAGCAGAATTAACTGTCGCTGTGCAGGAAATGTAAGCACCTCAATCTGCAAGGTGAATTCTGGGAGACTGATTTTAAGGTCCACCGATGTCAACCCAAAATCCCTTTTAGGATTTGGCACATAGAGCCTATTCAAGTCCTTCTGAAGTCAAAGAAAGACCCTCCTTGCATCACATCAATTTTGAGATGGACAGCTGACAAAAATGAAGTCTTTCTGTTCTTTGTGAATAAGTTCTATGTGTGAATCCATGTTTCTTGAGACAAAATAGGATAAAGTGGGAGTTCATGTGTGCAGCAGGATAGTCCAGGTAGGTATCCATAACATGGATCTATCCACTAATCTCCTTTTTTACTGGAACCTTGCATTCTGTCCCGGTTTTGACTGGGATGGAGCTAATTTTCTTCCCAGTAGCTGCTGTGTTTTGGATTTACTATGGGATTTGATATGTGAAGAATGTTGATAATACACTGATGTTGTTGCTAAGAGGTTAAGGACTTTTTTCAGCTTCCCAGGTTTCACTAATATGCAGGTGCAAAAAACTGAGAGGGGTATAGCCAGCATAGCTGACCCAAACTGGACGAAGGAAGTATTCCATACCATAGGCATCATACTCAGTATATAAGCGGGGGTTGGCTGCTGGGCAGGGCTCGCTCTCTCTCTTTCAGGAAATTGCAGTTCTGAGATTGCTGCTCTGGAAATCACTGTGCCAAGATCACTGCTCAGGACTTTTCTGAGATGGCTAGTGGTTCTGTTCCACGGTTGCTGCTCAAGATAGGCTGTATCGAGCATTGGGTCATTGAGTAGTGAGAAATTTGTGCACCATTAATTTTGTATATTTTATTATCCCTATATTTTTAATTATTATCATCATTATTTTTATAAATATATATTTGTTATTATTATTATTGCTTCCTTTGTTGTCCTAGTAAGCTGTCTTTATTTCAACCCACAAGTTTTCCTTTTCTTTCCCATTCTGTCCCTCATCCCCCCACAGAGGGGAATGGTGAGCTAGTGACTGTGTGATACTTAGCTTCTGACAACAGTTAAACCATGATGTATTGAAACTGGAAGAGAGAGAGAAAGGGACATGGCTGACATTGATCCATCAACATGGAAAAAGTGATAATTCTCTAAGGATCAAGAGATGGTCAATGGAAGAGTATATTTCCCCATGTATTCACAGAAGTGCTCCCAATCACCTGCAGCATAATTTACCAGCACAGCTTTAGTACCGGAGGTGATTCTTCACAGAGAGTATAATTGAGTAGTGAATTACTATTTTTTTTCTGCAGAGTGCTTTGGATCCCAAAAAGCCTACAGGGGTTGACTGAAGAAGTTCCTGGAAGATAAATTAATGGAGACCTATTAAACATAAAGTTACAAACTTGGTTCAGCCCAGAGCCAAAATTCATTGGAGGCTGGGACAGCACATTGTGCTCACCGCATGCTAACTCCATTGCTGTGCTCTCCCTAAGATATTCACCCCTAGTCATGGTCAGACATGACCAGCTGGGGTTCAGCTAGGTGAACCTTTGTTTCCGATTCAGAAATTATGAATCTTACATTCCTATACTTAGATGAGCTCCACGATCAGGAAATGAAAGTGTATTAAATAATGTTAAAAAAAAAAACCACCTCCAAACAACATTTTCTGTGTGTCTTGTCTGTCTTCGGTCATGCTGTGGTAGCAAAATGTGCAGCAATGAGGCTATTGAGATTCTACCAGTGACTGATACTTATCCATTGCTCAGGACCAAGTTTTAATCTAGTAAAGGCAGAATAAGTCTTTCAGATCCCCAAAACTCAACTCACTGACTGGGAACAGGAAAATAACACAAGCTTGTCACAAGTCTTTCTTTGGCTTTTCTGCTACAAAATCCAGAAGTGTGCCTCATCTGGTGGCAAAGGCAAGGGTATCTTTCACAACAGTGGATTTGAAGAAATTTAATTAATAGTTTCAGCATCTGTAAAGTTTTTTGGAAAAAAAAATACAAAATTAAAAATTATTGCAAATTATCTTCCACTTCATTACTTTGGTGTTTGGAAAAACAAATATAAAGTACCAAGAATGAAAAAAAAAAAAAATCACCAGACTATAATGAGGTTGTTTTTCAAACCGGTTAGCACCAGTCGCCTGCAGACTGGGCTATCCTAGTCCATCTACAATGAGCAGCAGTGCTGTATGGTGGTACAGGACAGAAATACTGTAAAGACGATTGTGCACAATGAACAGTTGCATTTCTTATTCACTTTTATGACAGGAGAAAAAGGAAAGAGGATAGACAGGCCGAGTTCAAAAACTCTTCAGTTTTGTGCTCTGAGCCTTCACTGCCAGAGAAGAAACAGACAGGGCTTCATCTGAAACGTTCCTACCCACTGTCATCCAGTACAGGCAGTAGAAGAAGCCCTGATTCAAAGACAGGACTGAGTAAGAGAGATCACTCACTAGTTTTTTATGTCAAAAAGTTAAGAAAGAGGAAGAAAGGATTGTGTCATAAAAAGGATCAATGTTTTTTTTTGAGGAGTCAATGGAAAAGCTCACACTTCTAGCCTTGATCCAAAAGACAATGCAGTATGAAAGGTCTGATTAATAGATTCATATCAAAGGCCCAGAATGTGGCTAAATTCACCTAGATAGGAATAAAATATAGTTCTAAAAGCAGAGAGAGCATCGAAGAGACTTGTAATGGCCTCGTTTGACTTCAAGGGGATTTTTAATAAGCATTTCACTTTGTGCTTTACTTTGGGTTGCTGGCTTAAATTTGACCCAGGATGTAGAGACTGAACCTTATTTTCACCAGATGTTTATCTGATGACCCAGACAACATAAAATGACTTGTTAGACTCAATTCCAAGCAGATAAATGGCACATCACTCAGCTGGTACGGACTAGCACTCCTGATGACAGTCTTCATACAGTGAACACAGAAGATGAATGAACAGTGTGCGTGTGGACTTTTTCACTCTACAGACAGTCCCTCCAGGTCAGGACTGGAAGGCAATTTCACACATTTCATTTTTTTTCTGCCCTCTTCTTCTAATGTGTCACACAAAATCCTGACTCTGCTTACCAAGAAAGCAGAAGACTCCTCCCCAAATTGACACACCAAAGCAATGGTGTAACACTGCAAGAAGTTAAAAAAGGATAAAGAATGGGGCTGTGTCACAAGAAGGATTTATATTTTCTTTTTGTGCAGTCAGTGGAAAAGTTCCTTCATCTATTCTTAATCCAAAAGACAAAGTAGTAAGCTGCAATAGCTGGAATCCAATGTAAGAGCCAGAGGCATGTGAAACTCAGCTATTTCCAACTGCACAAACCTGTGCAAACACAGCTTTCATTCTCCTTCCTCCTAAAATTCCCTGGTAGTTGTCAGCTTCTAATTTCCTCCTAAAATTTCCAGTAAAACTTAAAGAAACAAAACGCCACTTGGTTGTGTGCTACAGCAAGAGCTTTTGCAGAGTTCTAATGTGAAACTTCACTGTTGGTTTCTGCTGAAGGGACTGGAAACCCTTGTAACGACTTGAGTGACTCTGGCTTGATGTCCAGTCCTTTAGGGTTGGAGCTTGTTAAAAAAAAAAAAAAACTTTTTTTTTTTTTTTACATTAGCAAGCTGTTAGAATAGCCACTGACTTCTTTTTAGCCCAAAGCATCTAGCACTGTCTCAAGGAAACCCCTGCTATTATCCAGGAGCTGGCTCATAACACTGTAATAGGCAGTTTGGGTGCAGCCTCTCCCTTTTAGAGAGTAAGGGGCTTTGGGTATGGATGGTTGGACCATGGCAAATGTCATCAGAGCCAGGGAAAGTACACTAGCCCTGTTTTACCTGCCAGCACAAACAGAGTCAAAAAAAAAAAAAAATAGGGATGCAACCACACTGACAGTAAGGCATCAAACACAGCAAGACCTGAGCACACCTGAGCTTGAAATAAATGTTACTTCAGCTACATTATTTCCTGGACTGAACTAAGATGTTTTATGCAGTACAGTCCTGCTTCCCAGTCCTTGGTGATCTCTATGGCAGAGCTTCAGTGCCCAGCATAGACTAAGTCTACAGGTTGGCGTTAATCTCACATGCCATGAGCCACCTAAAAGTTGATGTAGAGCAAAACTACCTAGCTTCTGCCATTACTTTAATCTCTCTGGAAGTTTATTTGACTCCAAAGAGAGTGTTCCACTCATGCTGGCAATTACATCTGAAAACTGATCAGGACAAACACGCTCTTCCTCAGGTTCTCATTTAAGGAAACCGTGTCATAAAGTGTCTGCAGCAGACCTTTCCTCAGCACAAGGCAGGCAGTGGGAACAGTGCAACAGGGACAGGGCAACTCTTTTCTGTGTCTTCTCTCTCTCCAGGAATGGTCTAAAGTAACTGTGGGAGTACACCCCAAGTTCTTTATCCAGCATCTCCTAAAGTTGACAGAGACAAGTATCTCTAGAGAACAGATCCTCGCATCCACCCATATTACCACCTCACTGTTCCTGCCTTCTCCATTGTGCACAGTGAGGCTCAGCAAAAAAATTTAAGAGTACATCTCAAACTTGAAGACAGCTGGACATAAATTACTTTCCTGAGATTGCATAGGGAGTCTAGGAAAGAGGCACTGGAGTCTTAATTCTATACCTTCAACAAAAGATCACCTCTCTTTTTGAAACCTTATTTCTGTGTAAGAAGCAGTGGAGTGGTCTTGAGTATTTATCTTTTTGGAAGTTAATTTTTACCTCAGAGAACTGCCAGTGATCATCTCCAGCTCCAACTGCCGTCAGCCCTTCCCTTCACTGAACTGCAGAGAAAGAGGGAAAGCTGTTAATTAAAGCTCATCTAAATGCCAGGGACTGAGCTGCTTTAGAGGAGCTAAAAATAATTTCAGCTGCCTGTGCCACCACCTCAACATAATGAAATTCCAGAGTGTCTCAGCATCATAACGAGTGTTCTCCCAATGAAGAAAACACATACGATGCTAGTTTTATGAGGGTCATATTGCTTTGCCGGCACTGCTTTTGTACAACCTCAAAAAAAATTTTAAATGGCATTTGGGTGTATTAAACTTTGGAAACTCCTGTTTGTTAATTATTAAGACTGAAGGTAAGATTTCAGTTATTCTAATCCCATAAAATTGTTTATTTTCTTTTTTTTTCTTTTTTTTTTGTTTGTTGTTTGTGTAATACCAGCTGGCACACAGTCCATTCTGTAGTCTCACTTCACTTCAAATCCCATAGTGGTAAATTAGCAGTACTCACCCCATCAGATGGCTGCTCTGCAAAGTCAAATAAGCCTGTGCTGAACATCCCTGCAGATGTTGGGACTAAATATGGATTCAGCAAGGCACGAAGCCTGGATAATGTTGCAGGTTGCTGTTTTCCGCCCTCCCTGAACTTTTCTGTTTCCTCTTTGGGCCTATGAAATGCCAAGATGGGTCGGATCATATGTGAGGTGAAGAGGAGAATATGTAGGAAAGGCACGTTCAGCTATTCCAGGAACAAAGTCCAGGGCTCCAGGACTCCCTGGGAAGCCAGTTTCTTCATAAGTATTTTCCAGATCTTAAGATTGGTTTGAGTTGCTTGGGATGGTTGGGGAGGACTCCTCCATTTTTTAATTCCCTCTGGCTATTTTCCAGGTTTACAGTCATGTTGCTATATTTTGTCAACTGCCTGGATGTAATCTCTCAGCTGCCTTGTGCAACACTGTGATTCTTACCAAAGAACCAGGAAAAGACAACTGATTTCTCAGGAATTAACAGTGAAAGAAAGTCAAGCCAAGTATACTTTTCTTAAACATCAGAGCTTTAACAACTTTTTCAGAACATGCCCTGCCCATAAACATGTCCTTTGATGCTCCACGTGCCAGAGATTCCAGAGGCTACGCTGCAGCTACCCTGAGCAAGGGATAAAATAACATGGAAGTCATCATCACTTCAGTCAGCCAACTGGAATTCAGCCCAAGGTTCCTATACAAGTTTGTTTTGTTTTTTTTTTTTAATAGAATATAGTAATCCAAAATCGAAACCAGAGTGGCCTTGGCTTTGTTGCTATTTTAATTGATTTTAATCTCAATTCAGCCAGTTTAATGATTATGTTTGCCAGAACTGAGAACATTATTTCTATAGTGCAAAAACATTTAAGGCATTTGAATGCCTAAATTCTGCCAAATTTCCATATCTGCTCTAAATCAAATGAAAGACTACAGAAAACAATCCGTATTTATTAATGTACTTAAACATATACGGATAATTTTAAAAGAATTCTATTTATTAATGCTTCATTCCTATTGAACTGTTTTTAAAAGAGCAGGTAGCTGGACAGCATGTCAGATACATTTGTATTCTAAATTTAGAGGGTTTTTTTAAATAGTAAGGTCAACTATTTAGATGTTAGATTAAAAGCCTAGCTTTCTTAAATAATCTTCACTCCATGTGAATAGGAAATGTAGTCGTAACATCCTTCCTCAGGATCAAGTGCTCTACAGAAGTAGGAATCATAGAATCATAGAATGGTTTGGGTTGGAAGGGACAGCTAAAGGCCATCCAGTCCAACCCCCCTGCAAGAAGCAGGGACATCTCCAACCAAATCAGGTTGCTCAGAGCCCTATCCAACCTGGCCTTGAATGTTTCCAGGGATGGGGCATCCACCACCTCTCTGGGAAACCTGTGCCAGTGTTCTACAGAATCCTCTTGGAGATTTTGTTTCTGGAAAAATTTCGGTTGGAAAGGATCTCCGCAATTCATCTTTAATTAGTGGGTGGAGTTTCTTTGGCATCACATATCCTCAGGTGAGACCATTGGGTTAGGATGACAGAACATTGCAAGATGAGTAAAGCAGCAATTCATAGCTGTCAACATTTGCTTGATTAGTAACATTTATTCATTTCTATACTTCAGAATGCCTTATCTACTGAAACCTGCTCTAGTGCATCAGTCACCAGAATATCTTCCAAGAGTGGCTGAGGAACTCATCTTCAGAGCCCTCTACTGACACAGCTGTGTATTATTCTGCTGGTTTACAGATGTGGAAACTGAGGCACAGACCTGTGGCCAGAGCAAGCTGAAGATCCTAGACCTCTCATCAGCTGTTAGGACCAGAAATCCTTTGAGTTCTGACTCTGTGTCACAAACGCAAGAGTATTCTTGCCTTTATTCACTAAATGATCCATTGATAAGTTAAAATCAGAAGAAAAGGAAAAAAATAAAGGATAAGAATACGAAGGGAAATGGATTTTGTTTCTAGCCAAATTATATCTGCATGGGTGGATTCGAAATAGCTTCAAATAGCATAGGAAATATGCACCCGTTCCTGTCACCTGGCTAAGCAACCCACTAGGGACAGCGAATCCCCCTGTAGCTGAATTCCAGAGCTCGTGGGCACAACACGTTGTGGGCTGTTGTAGTCAGCGCTATGAAATCCAAAATCTTCCCTCCCCACCCCTCTCCCAATTTCATTCCCTGTCTCCACCAGTTCCTAGAGCAAAAAGGCAATTGTTGTAGACCTGTATCAGAGATGCCAATCTAATTTTTTTTTTCTCTTTTTTTTCTTTTCTTTTTTTGGACATTGCGTCTGTGGGGGAGGGAAGGGGGAGGACAGGGATTTGCAATGGTGGGGGCAGCTGAAGAAAGAAAGGAGGGGGGAAGAAGAGAAAATATTTCCTTTGGCAATTCTGTTTCGCTTTCGAAAGGGACTACTTTCCTCACTCCTTATCCCTCCTGACAAGTATAGGCACTTTGGGCCCTAACTGGATGTGAACATTGTCAAAAGAAATTTGGGCTAAAGGGAGGCATCTGCAGTTCTGTTCCTATTGCGTTCGGCGCTGGAGCCACTTTTGCGAATGTGGCAGGGTGGCTGGTGGGCAGACACCAGTACAGATGGGAACTTCACATACTGTATGCATCATGACCAACTATAAAAACAGTCACAACGCATCAGTTGTTACCCAGCCAGTCTCCCTGGAACCTTCACTTTCAATTTCAATCTCGCTGACATCCACAGCTTACAGTGAGCTTTTATGTTTAAGCATCAATACAGTGCTAATGCAGGAGAAAAAGGGCGGCTGGGCTACCCCAGCAAGGAATTAAACCTCTGATCTTGGCCAGCCATTGGAAGGGAGGAGCAATTCGAGGGGAATTGTGTAACTGGACTCTATGCAAAAGCAGGGAGAAAAAGCAGGGGATGAGAGTCAGGAATTTTTTTTGACACTGTGAACACACAGCAAGTCAGGGGGCTTCTGAAAAAGAACCGTAGCAAGCAGGCACTCTCCCAAATTGTAATTTAATGCTTGGAATAATCCTATTGTGTCAGCTACTCACCGCCAAAGAATTGAGGATAAATATAACTTAAAAAAAAAAAAAATTAAGGGGATGGCAATTTGAAAGGCTTAATGTTTCTTCAAAGGCTAAGTGATGGAAAGCAGCGCTGAAGTAAATTGACAACTCAGAATTAACTGGTTGCTGGCACATCTCAGGTAAAGGTTTGATGGTAACATGAGCTTTCCAAAGTGTTTCCAAACTGAAGTATTATGAAAAGGTAAATTATGTTTTGTATTCATGACTGAAAGCATTTTATTTTAAAGCCGGCGCTGCTGATGCTGTCAAGGTGGAGATTCTAGCTTTATGTACAGTGCCTCTAGCCTTGCAATGTGAGTGAGGCGACATGACAGCTTGTAATAAGTAATTTTTATACAGTTGCATTTATCACTCAAGTAGGCTTGGCAATATTAAACACAGACCTTAAAATGCTGCAGAAGAGGAAGGACAGGGGCTGGAGGCCATGTATATTGTGTGTGTGTGAGCTTGCGTGTGTGCGTGAGTGTTTGTAGCTTTTTTTTTTCTCTTTCTCCAGGCCCGTTCCTGTTAATGTGGCACTTTTTAAGATATGCACCGAAATGCTTCCAAATTGTTAATACATCACTAAAAGGTTACAAATGAAATGACCCTGTTTAGCCCAAAGGATGTTATTTTAGGCTTTAATGAATTAGACATTGCTGCCATTTTCAGGCAAAAATCAATTGCCTCAATTAAGAAATTTGCACAAGTCCAAATATTTACAAAATAAAGGCCCAGAAACAACATTCCTTGTTTCTTTTTCTCACTCCCTGCCCTGTTTCTTCATTAATGTCTTAATTTCCATGAAAGTGTAAGGCATCTGCTCTTTCTCTGAGCTTGTGAAGGTCTACGTGTTGACAATTTTCTTATTCTTTAGAGGTTGCTCTTTTCTGTTTTAACAGATTTTCTTTCTTTGTCATGAATAATTCAGGGCAAGCTAAAAGAAGTGGAGGATGTCCATTTGTTCTCCTAGAAAGAATAAAAATATAGTCAAGAAAATTTTACAAAAAGAGAAGGCAATTTATTTTAAGGGATTGGAATGAGAAGGGAATTTTCTTCTATTCATGAGATTTATAGGAACTGTAGCTTCAGTCTAAACCAAGAGGAACCGAAAATCGCCAAGCCAAATGGCAGACTCTTAAGCTTTCTAAAGCACAGCCCTGACATATGGTTTGGTTTCCACTTCTGTTGCAAGGAGCTACAAAGCCGGGTGGATGTCAGTGAACTCAGCCATTTCATGCTGAAATAACATCAGATCGAAGGCAACATAAAATTGAAAAAAAAAAGACCAGTCTCTATTATTATTCATATGACCCAGTTGAGAAAATTATGCGTTTGCACTGGGAGACATGTCTAACTCGAGCATCATGGCTGCCTCAGGACATTGGCTGTATGGGAGATGAGGACTTGCAGCCCTGTGCAGCTAGCTGTCTAGACTATCAGAGAGATGACAGAAGGAGCTGATTGTTTTGTCTATTCCATTTGCTTATTTCATGCACCTTTGATATCCATCAATGATGTTAAATTTCATTCATTTACACATCTAACTCACACTAACATGAAGAGGACATTCCAGGATCTGCAGGTTATTGGAATTTCCCAGGACAGCAATTGAGGATGGCATTGACTTCTTAACGTTTGCTGGAACATGAGTCTCCGACTCTTAGTAAAGGTCTCCAGGTAAGAGATACCGCCGCATATACAAGGGTGGCACTTACCTTTGCAGCAGTCCAGATTCACAAGTATCAACTCTATATACAAAGAGAAATCAAAAAGAACAATCAATAACAGTCAATAAATGTAAGGAGTCAAGGCCTGTTATTAATTTTGCAAATGAGTTCATAAATCAGCAAAAGAAACTAGATCTTCCACACAATAAGTCTCCACAATCATTTTGATTCTGAGTTTCAAGGTTTATTTTGTACCATTTAGTTATATTTATAAGACGTTGAAAAACAAACCCTACTTTTTCCCAATAAAAGTATGATTTAAATAGATATGTTGTGAAATATTGTTGCTTTTTTCTTTGACTGTAGCTACTAGAAAATTATTGTATTTGAGACCAAAAAAAAAAATGTTATTATTTTCTGTTCTGTATTGTGGACATGAGATTAAGCACTAGAACTCAGTTGTGGCTAGATGTTAAGAAAAATCTTTTAATAAAGCCTAAAGAGGTTGCAGTCTTCAGTATTCCAGATTTTAAAAAATAGATTAGACAAACCTTGGCCCCAAATGACTAAGGTGTATTTGATTTTTCTTGGAAAAGCAACGGAGTAAGTGACCTTATTGTTCTGAGTTGGGCTTTCAGCAGAGGAGACTTCAAAAATCTCTAGACAGTTTTGGAAAATGAGGGTATTTGTGACACAATTTTGACAAAACTGAAGAGACCTTGACGATGAGGTTCATCTTATTGAGCTTGCAATATTTACAGTACACATGATCACACCTCATTTAGTTATCCTGGGATTCTTTAATAGACAACATAAAGAAATAGGTAGTTTTAAGGTGCAATTGCGTGACGTACAAAAATGTTTCATTTGGCCAGATGCATCTCATCACCTTTGTCCAAGTGACTCTTATCCCAGGTTTTTTTTTCTTTTCCTGTACTCTCTCTTCCATCATAGTACACCTTTTCCCCTGTAACCCATCTGCTTGATATATGACTTTATATGTGCAGAATATGAAGATGCAGGTTTTAGAACAGGACTTGCAGAATTATATGGAACTTTTGATTGCTTTTCTGAGTGTACACAAGAAGATGAGGGCCTGAGTATTATAAAGTTGGCTTGACCACTAGTTCTTTTGCTATAACAACCAGACAGTCCTTTTTTCCCTGTATTCACAGCAGTAGTCCAACAGGTATCTCAATCTAGTATTGCCTCTGAGGAAAGGTAACCTATAATAGAAGAAAGGAACCTGGGATATTTGATATACAACATGGATCAGTCTATGCTCAATACTGCAAACATTAAAGGGCTTGATTTTGAAATGAGTTGAATACTCCTTCATCCCTCAAAAAAGATTTTTTTAGGATGCTATCAAGCATTGAAAAAGAGACTCTTTCATAATCATCAAACTCCTTCAAAAGCTTTACTTTAAAATATACAATATCAAACATAAAATATAAACATAAAAATATACAGACAGAGAAGGGATGATTTTGTGATTTAAAACCTAGGATCGGTACTCAGGAAACAGTGGAAACTGCCCTGCTACAAACTTGCTGAGCTCCAGAGTCAGACAGTTTAACATAGATGTAATGTAGCTGTAAATCTGCTGCTCTCTGAGCTTCCACTGTAGTCAACAGAAGTTAAGACTTGAGTCAATTGCCTGGCTTCAGGCATCTCTAGTAGAGTTTTAGGTAATCTGTGGTATTTAATGCTCTCACAGGTTCTGGCACAGACAGGAGCTACTGGAGAACTTCAGAACTCTTCTGAAAAGGAAGGATACCTTTGGACATCCCAAGTGACACTAGAAGCCTGTGTTTAGTCAAGGGAATCTGGCCCCAGCAAATGCAGTTAATGGAGGTTAATGGAGATGTTAGCTCACCTTTAAGTAGAAACCTAAATTTGGTCAACTGAATAGCTCTAGATGTCCTAGGGAATCTGAGACATCGCCACTGGGCTCTCAGATTTGAACAGGTTTGTGCTGTGAGCTAGCAGTCAGTGGCCAGGTGTAGCTCTCATGGGCATCTCAAAAGGCACTAGACATCTCTGTTTAGGCAACTAAAACATGCCCACAGGACAGGCTTCACTTGCCTAAGCATAAGCATCCAGTATCCTTTTAGGTGCTCTGGAGTATCCTACCTGACCACGGAAACGTACATGCCTGGTTCATATCTGCTAACCTCTTCTAGACATCCTGAACACAATAACACATCCCAGATGGCATTGGACACCCAGGTAATAGAATCATGGTCTTAGCTGCAAGTATCAATAGGAAGTAAGACATCTACTTTTTTAGCCAGCAAGACCTTAAAACACTATGCATTGGTGCCAGTCACTACAACTTGTGATGAAAAATACAGTGAAAACTTAAGAGGTATTCTGTTATTATACTGGTGGATGTATAATGATCAAGAATAAGAGAAGAATTTTCTATTTTAAAAAATCTAGACTTAGGGAATGCTTGTTTAAGCAACGTGTGCAGCTCATGCATTCATGTGTAAGTAGTATTACTGAGAGAACAAAGGATGTTCCTGGACATTCCCATTACATTACAAAGCTAGCCTTCCAAGAATAATATGCCTGAGAATAAAACATTAATTATAAAACCACAAATGCAATCAAAGCAGTGCTGCCGAAAACCTGAAGCACCTCAGGTTTACAAGGCATGTAAATATAGCAGCTTGGATAAAGATGTAAACTGTTACACTGCACCCTTTAACATCTCGCACTTCAGAAGCCAGTGGAAATACACTGGACTGAAAATGTGAATAGACAAATGCTGAATCTCTGATAAGAAATGCTGTTCTTTTTCTTTTAAAGCTGTGTGAATACATGCAAGCTCAAATTAAGGAGAGCAGATAACCAACTGTATGCTAGAGATGAGCAGGCTGCTTAAAGCTACCACATAATCGGTGAAGCTTTAAAAAAAGAAGAAAACAGCTTGAGGCCTTTCTCCCTTCTTCCTTTAAAATGTGACATCATTGTATATGACACAACACCTTGGAAGGAACCATATGGGGAAATGTAGACATGTTGCTAACTAAATGTGAGCTCCTTCGCAATGAAAAAATCTCATTGCTGGCCAAGGCCTGGATGGTCTCATAAAAAGCACAGCTTATACAGCAGAACTGACAGTTCTACTTCAAGGATATTTTTCATGCCTAACGCTCTTTTTATACAGTATTTAGAAAGGGATACCAGGAATATAATGCTGGTTTTCAATCAGATCTAATCAGAAAGGGTTGATTTAAACTCAACACCCTAAAATACATGAGATGTTCTGATGCAGGCTTTTGCTTGACTTTTTACAGGGCTGATCTTTAGATCTTTAAGCTCACTAGTCAATGTCAGTTATTCCACTGATTTAAGGAGTGTATATGTCTTCCCTCTACCTTGCAATGTTTTTCTAGCTTGGTCTTTGAATGTCTCTCTCTCACTCATTCTCTGTTTTGTTAAATGTTGACCTTAATGCAGTTTTGGATTAGAAATTTGATCTAAAAGTTCCATTTTTTATATTTTCGTTACAGTCATTATTATCAGTAACAGCAGTAGTAGTACTAGCAGCACCAGTAGCAGTAATAGTAGTAGTAGTAATAGTAATAGTAGTAGTAGCAATAGTGAATCAGTGAATTCAATTCAATACAGTGTAAATGACCCACTAATTTTTTCAGGGCTAGTCAGAATGTTCAATGATTGTGTCTGAGGATATGAATTTCCACAGAGTAATGAATAAAACCTCTTTGCTTTAACTCTGGGTCTTCATGATGAATATCCACACTCACTTAAAGAGCAACTGATTCCAAAGTTGTCTTAGGTGGCTTCAGTAGAAAAGGAGATCCTGACAGCTTTAGTTTGTGAGTGTTAATAGAAGAGAAAAGGGTAAAATTAAAACGAGGAAGCTGCCTGAACAAGTATGTATTTGTGCATTAAAAATTATGAGAACTGCAGTTAAAAGTTAGAGGAACTTCCCATGGAACATATCATTTGCATTTCTGTGAGTACTAATAGGATGGGAGTCAGGAATTTCTCAGAGTTCTACTCTGTGATATTCCCTCTCCTCTTTAGTCCACAAACTGAAAAAGAGATTTGACCCCAATTTAGCAAACACTCACATTCAACTTGGCTGAAAAACCACAGAAATCCATGTAGATCATTGAAACTACTTAGATAAAATTAGACATTTGATTTTTCCCATCATTAGAGACTAAAATCTATACTTAATTTTAATGATCCGTCTCATGAAAATGACTCATGAAAGCACTTAATCGTGTGCTTGATTTTCATTTAAGTCTCTAATTGAATTCCATAGAAATTAGTAAAATTTAAGAATGCCTTTAGGATTAAGTATGAGCTTAAATGTATTCTCAGTTAGGTACATCTTTCTGAATTATTTTTGATGGGTTTTGATGGTTTAGGATCTAGGTGAAAGATGTTGTTATTTCATTTTACAATTTGATCATGAACCAGGACTCACAAAAAAGAAAAAAAAAAGGGGAGGAAAAAAAGAAATCAGCTGACTACTTATGAGACAAAGAGTATGTTGGTTCTACAAAAACGTGGTATGATGGTTCTGGATTATTGAGTTTTGAGCAGAATATTTTTTTCTCCTACCTATTTAGTCTCTTGCATGCAAAATTACTTATGTATACACTCCCTCATGTAAGCCTGATATATTCAGACTAACATGGCTTCAGCAACTCCAGGCCAACTACATCTCTGGGGTAAATGCATTGCCTGGAGGGACAGAGTTGATTCATAATGGCTATGGCTGTATTACTGTGAGTGCTGGAGTGTTATTTATGTTCATCTGAAAGTTCACTGAAATTTTTTAGATCCAGATCTCTCAAAGGATGTAAGTTCAACATGGGTTAGATTTATGTGGCCAAATCCAGGTAAGCAATCCACAAGCCCTGCCTTAAAACATAGGTTCCTCAACTTTCACCAGTCATTTTCTGTGGACGTTCAAAGACCTTGTCCAGAGCCTGTCCAGGCAATCTACTCAGTAAAACATTCTCCTTTAACTGAGTTTGACATCTAAGGATATTTTAGATCTACAAAACAGGTAATAGCAGATCTAGATCCCTGATGTTGTGGGCAAGTTATTTGCAAACCAGCCAGTCCACTTCACCAGGAAATGGAAAGCTTGATTTGGTCAAAACTCATTTCCTTCATTTCCTAGAAGTGTGACATTATCTGTAAGCACTCTTGGACATGAATTCTATGCACTATGGGCATGGAAAGGGATCAGAAAATTGGGAAGACAGGAAGGGAAAGAAGAAATCAGGGATTTTCCATGGCGTATATTTCCTGTGCTACTATGCAGAAGGAGTTACAAAACCCCTGGAGCCAGGGAAAAAAACAAAAGAAACAACAAAAAAAACTGATGATAATTCAGGAGTTTAGCATATACAGAAAAATCTCATCTTCTATTCAGGTGAATACAATTGTATAATCTGGGAGAAAACTGTGACTAAATGAGTTAAAAACCACTGGGAAATCGTATGAAAATTTAATCATAGAGATAGAAAACTTTCAGTTTAAAGTATTACTAAAGAATGAAAAATCAAAATGTTTTCCTTTCGAAAATTCTGAAGTAAAATTTTAATATTTTTGTTTAAATTGTATCTTATTTTACACTTCCTTCATTTCCTTATATATTTTCTTCCATAACTGTTAAAATGTATGTCCCAATTAAAAGCCAATGCCTTAAAATGAAACTGGAAATGAGGTTTTAGAAGTCATTGATTAGTATTCTTCCTTTCCTTCCCTGCCATGTCTTCTATGGACAAGTAAACATTTCTAAAAGTGGTATTTTGTGATCTTAGTCTGAAGGTTTTCTGAACTGGTAAAATATTAAGTTGTCCGGTTTCCACTGCTCTCTCTGTCTGCAAGACAAAAGCTGAAACACTAATCTATCCACCATTAGGATCATCATTACCACTGCAACATAAAGTTAGATATGCAATCAGAAACTGGGATTGCACTGGGCTTAATGTTTGATGATCATTATCTGTGAGAGTTTAGAAGGGAAAAGACAGGAAAAATGTTAGAATGATTATTAGAGATACAGAGCAGTGAAATCACTCAGCTGATATTACTTCATTATGAATGTGTCAGACACAGTACATTTGCAAAGAATATAGCAGAAAGATATCCACACTGTATTGTCAGATAATGGGTCTTTGAAGAGGAAGAATTTCTAAAATGAAAGTTGAAATCGGGATTCCTATATCTGTACTCAAACATTTATTAAAATGGTCTGAATTTCATAGGAGCATAGATCTGAAAGGGAACCTGCTCCCAGATCAACAGCTCTAATCTCCTGCTCTGATAGCGTATCACACTGTCTAACACCTTTTACAAACAGATCATGCACTTAAACAGAAGATTTTCTTCCTCTTTTATATGTTATTGGGAAGAAGCTGCTCTAGAACTTCATTTCTCTGCTAGTTAGAAACCTAGTGCTGTATTCAGATGGCTAAGAATTAAGCACATAATTTTTCACATTAAAGTCCAATAAGGCTGTTGAAAGACTGTTTTTAAGAGAAAAAAAGATCACATTTAGGGACGGACATAAGAACCTAAAGCCTCAGGGGTGTATTTTCAAAATGGTTAAATGCATACCTCTTCTGAAGCATTAGGGACATGTGACAAGCTGGAGAAAAGTGGCATGTATTGTCGGGATTTACAAGTTCAAATCTGCTTTAACTTGGGAATTTCGGCATTGTGTTCCACTGTACAATTGAGATGCAGTTTAGCACGTTTCCAGCTATGTGAAATACAGACACAGGTAGCCACATACAAGCATTGCCCACACTCTCCTTGAAAGTGTGGAGGACAAGATCAACAAAAAAAAAGTGTTTAGGTACACATGGCTGTGACTGTGCCTTTCTTAGTAGACTCTGCTTGGTACAAGTACTGCTACACGTCTGCTGTTTGGGGAAGAGGATGAGAAGTTTAATCTGAGTTTCCAGAGAATCCAGTTATTGTGAGCCACGAGCATGGCAAACAACTAGTTTTTATTATTATTATTATTATTATTATTATTATTATTATTGGAATCCTAATATAAAATGCTATTTCAAAACATAAATTAGAATCTCAATTCATTTTCATTAAGTGGAAAATGTTCACTGCAAGTCATGGTTGAAAAATGCCCATAATCTTGAATTCTAACTTTTGCTTCCCCCCTTTATCTTGCAAAAAGCTGAGAAGTAAAATAGTGAATGAACTAATCCTAACCATTTGTCTTTTAGAGGGTTAATGTTACTTTCTTTTTTCTTCCTTGCTTTTACCCGGTGCTGACTAAAAAGAACACCCAGGTTCAATGAGTGACAAATCATTACAGACCGTACAGTGTAATTAAAAAGCACAGCCATTGATCAGCTATGAGCTAAACCTGAGACAAAAAAGTGAGAGACCCAGAATAGCTGGCAAAACTTCTCATTGAATCTGTCTGAAATGGAAGATGTTCTCCCTGGAGGCATGGAGCGTGGCCCATTGTGCATTTCCATTAGAGATACATACTGACTCAGAGCATGCCATTGATGTTGGCCTATTTATGAAAGGCTGTTGAAAGAGGTTTCAGAGTTAATTGAAAAGAGCTGTTTCTGAAGTAAAGTAACTTCAAACAACACAGCTCTGAAATGTGTTTTAATGGACTGGAAATCAGTGAATTTTCCATAGTGCACATGAAATAAAAATGGACGGCATAAACAGAAAGCTGCATTGCCATTTGGTGGGATTTCTTTTATTATTATTATTTTTATTATTATCATCATCATCATCATTATCACTATCACTATTAATAAATATTTTAACTATAGGTCTCTAATGGACAGTGATAAAACAGCTTCACTCTTGATTGATTAGAGGATCATCTTCTAGGGTCTACCAAAATTTTCAATATAAGTCTTTATTTCACACATTTATGACACAGCCTGCCTGCAGAAAGTGTCAGACTCGTGCCGTTGTAAACAGAAGGTAAAGCTTTTTCAATTGTCAGGTACAAGGGGGTTCCAAGGCCTTCTTTTACCAAGACACATTGTGTGTAAAATGTGGTTATTCTTAACAATATTTCCACTTTAAAATTAAAGCATATGCCTAAATTCAGACATGCTTTTATTCAGGCATTTGTTTAGTCTCTGCCCTGAGCATAGGTCTTGCACATAAGTTTGTATTTAAACTCGTGCTTAAATAAAAGCCTTTTCAGCAAGACATGCACCTGAATTTCATAAATACAAAAAGTAGCTGAGTATATGTTTAAATCTCAGCTTGTGATTAAATACGTTTCTCAGCTGAAAACAACATATTTCTAAAGTATTTTTAAAGCTTAGCACTGTTCAATAAAAATAGGAATGACTGAGTTGAATTTATTCCTTCTTTTAAATTCTCTTGCATGAATTTAGAGTTAGCAAGAAGGAAAGCAACTCCTTGCCCTTGGATGAAGTGAACTTAGACAACTCTATGGTATTCAGGTAGAAAGGGACAAGATCAGGTTGTGAGATCCTTCATCAGGTCTTGATAGACCCTAGAAGATGATCCTCTAATCAATTAATACCTAATTTCTTGAGAAAGTTCATATATCCCAGTGAATTCCAGGGGAAAGGTGAGAGTAAAGTAACCCACACAAGCAATAATCAAAGAACTTCTGACATAGAGCTTGAATGATAAATGAGTATTTTACACTTCCATTCTACTCTTAACACTCTAAGTAATTCACAAGTTCTGTTGAAAACCTCCCATGTTCCATTAAAAGAGATGACCTCACAGACATTAATTAACTTAATCTCACAAAACTCGTTTGAAGTAAGGAAGAGCTATTGTCCCCATTTTTAAATAAGGAGTGAAATACAAGGACAGTAACGACTTCACACAAAACCTACTAAAATCAGCAGAAATATTTAAATCACAGCCTTGCACAGTACTACCTCCATTCACCATTTTATCTTCTGATAGTCCTGATTTTGTCAAAGCTTCACCTCCCAAAATCAATACTTTACCTAAAAAAGTCAACATTGAGTTATTTCTTTAACATTATTTTTTAAGTTTTAAAGCTGCTCAGTAAAAAGGAAAAAAAAAAACAGAAACACCCCTAGGGCTCAAAAAAAAAAAAAAAAAACTAAGAACAAGGAAAAAACAGAAAAATTGCTTCAGTTTTAAATAAATAGAAATCTCATTTTTTAGGGCTGTCACAACATTTTGGCATCTGCACTGATTTTTGCAAATTTGTGGCTGATAATCATGGATTAACACGTGCTTAACTTATCTTTGAAGTTACTGAGGGTAGTTACATACATAGATTAAGAATGTGCTACTTGTTCTGCAAAAGTGAGCACAGGCCATCAAAAAAAAAAGAAGGTGATGAAGGCTATAGTTGGAATCTGAACTTAAGGACAACATAACTCCTTACTTAGGTAGCTAAACAAACAGTCTGAACTTTCTGAAGCATTAAATATTGAGTAGAGAGATTTAATTTTTCTGAAACTCCAACACTTCTATTCGGAATAGAGAGAATTAGACAGTGAAATTGGGATGACTAACAGGTGGCGTGCATACATAATGCGGACAAAAGAAAGAGAAGATGCTGGAGGAAAGAAGAAAAACAGAAGGAGCAGCATGAATTTTTGTGCCTAAGACACGTATTTTAGAATTAGGGTTAAATTCCACTGGGAAAGTAGGATTCAGAGTCTGAGAGTTTCTCTTCACGTGTTGACAAATGTATTCATTCAAGAAAAGGGACATTTGAGACATCCAGATGTGGACCTTGAACTTGCACTTCCGTTCTTCAGGAGGAGTGTTCTAACCATCAAAAAAAAAAAACAAAACAATTTGCTTCTTGGTGTTTCAGTCAAAGTCAACTGTCAAACATCCAAGAATTCATAGCCCTTTGGAGTCAGAAGTGTCGTTACTCTGTTCTAGCTCTTGCTCCTGGAACATTTTGAGTTGGATTCATCTGACCAAACACACAGCTCTAGTTAGTCTAATTCTCACCTGGAAGTGCCTTTTTCTCTCT
Source organism: Chlamydotis macqueenii (assembly GCF_036417535.1). Classification (NCBI taxonomy): domain Eukaryota; kingdom Metazoa; phylum Chordata; class Aves; order Otidiformes; family Otididae; genus Chlamydotis; species Chlamydotis macqueenii. The sequence continues at coordinate 4,536,832 of NC_141558.1, forward strand.
ATTGACTATAGAGGAAGACGAGGATGATACATGTATGTAAAGCATTTTAGCATAGACCCTCAGGCTCTGAGAGTGCCCATACACATGGCTTAATTATCCTTTTATGTTTTTTTAATATACTTTCATATTCCTAGAACAGGTGGAGGTTCTCCTCCTGCTCTCAGGTGAGTAAGTTGTGTTATCTATGCTCTGAGGATGCATGCTCAAAATCTATGGGTGAAGAAGAACAAGAAACCCATGTTCAGATATGTTCAGATATTACACTAGGCACCACTTACTGCTTCAATTCAAAACAATGCAAACAAGGAAGTCTGAGAAGGACTAAGAATAAAAGTCCTTAGAGTTGGCTAGTTCTTTATCTTTAGAGAGGAGAACAGGTCCCAAGCTGTGTCATAAGTGCTAGGCAATGACTCACATCCACAGTGGCAAAGCATTAGGTCTCATAAGATATTTTTAACCAAAATCTTGGGGGTCTGGGGCATGTTATATTCCTAAAAAATACAGAGTTTTCCCAAGGTGCTATCATGGCCTTAGGTTCATTAATGATAATTAAGGATCCTTCATGCTCTGCTTCTACTTCCATAGACTTCTGAAGAAGAAATTGTGATTAAACCCCTCTGAAAGTTGCAATAACTTTTACAAACAGGCCAACTGATTTATCTTAGAACTAATTCATTATAAGCAGCACAGGCACAGTCAAGGTAAACATACAAGACTCATCCTTCTTGAGAAATAACACCCATCACAAATTTAGTAAATAAGTGGATGATAGAATGAGATTCTGGGGATATCACTCCATAAGCTCCCAAAGAACAGTTCAGGGCAATGGCAATCTCAAGTTTAGAAACCTAGATGTCCAGCTTTATAAGGTTCTCATCAAGGTATTGCAATGTTGTTCAGGAGGCAGATGAACTATGCTTTCTCAGAGTTTAACTTCAGGAAAAAAATTCAGACTGAATGTCACCTAGGCATTTAATTGAATCAGAAATTAATTCCCTAAGGTCAGCTAAGATCGAAACATAAACCTGACTATAATCAGCATAACAATGTTAGCTGAAATTATGCCTCTGAATGATAGCACCTAATAGAAGTGTAGGGCAAAGTTTCCCTAAAGAGATATTAGAAAAATGTGCTGCTTTTTCTATAGCCTTTGATATTGGGCGAGATGTTTGCATATTTCAAAGTGAACTGTAAGACCATCTGATTTTCATATAAGTACTTGTCTATAACCTTCAGATTTCATTATCCTTCTTGAGCAAACCAAAAATATCAACAAAAAAATAATTTTAAAAATATAAAGATGGAAGCAAGTCTAGACTGTTGTTCCTTAGTATGGAAATGTATGACGTTATGTTTGTCTTCAAAGATGGTGGGCTTATTAAAAAACAGTAGAGTGTTACAATATTGGTATAATCATCTGGCTTTTCGACCTTCTCTTAGAACTTCTGACCATGGCCAGATACAGAGCACAAGACAGGGTATGCCAGCAGGCCGCTGATCTCTCTAAGCAGAATTTTATGTTCTGCTAAGTTGATTTGAAAATCAAATCAATAGGATAACAAACTGTAAGATCTTAAGATCATCCGACTTGGAAAGATTGTGTGGAAGAGGATATGGATACCTCAGTAAGGCATTATAATACTCTAAAAAAGATAGCAGTAAGCAACCTGGTCTGGATATGAAACTAGCAAAGTCACATTAAATCTAAAGCAGTGTGTTTTTAAGTGTGTTCTAGGTCCTTCACATAAAGAGGAGAGGGGAAGAAGAAAGGAATGCCCGTAGATATCTCTGTTAAAAAAAAAATGATGAATCAACATTGGAGGATATGAACTTAAACTAGTTTTCAGTTTCTCAGCAATGAGAACATTATAGAAGAACTGGTCAAACAAAGTAATTTTTGAATGAATAATGAATAGTGAACTTTTGAAAAACTCTCTAGCAGAACAACATGTTAAAAATGATACTTCACTGAGCTCAGGTTTGAAACATCTCAGATTTTACAGGCTTTCATAAAATCCAGAGCAGAACTCTGAGGAAACTCTATTTCCATTCTTGTTTGTCTGTGCTGGGAATTCTGAGACATGGAGAGCTGACAGATATATTTTTTGGATCTACCATAGCTTGTGGGCCTCCAGGTTTTGGACAGACATATCTGTCCCAACCCACTCATGAGAAACTGAATCAGTCTGTGGAGGTCTACTCAATGGAGTGGTACTCAGTGGAGATCTACTGCAGCATAACTCAACTGGAGTGGGCAACTTGATTCAGCTGCCTAAACTCTGGTACTTAGCACAATTTAAGACACCCTAGGGCATCCATATCTTCCACACAGCAATTGCTGACATGGCACAAGACCTGTGAGAGACATAAGCATTTTTGCCCATTTGGAGGACAGTAGCATACCTGCAGGCACCTCAGATGCTAGCATTTGACACCTACATTTAGGAAACACACTGGAGTAATTGCATATTTGATGAAGTAGCTTAATCTGCAAGTGAAATCCCATCTCTTGTATTTACCAAAAATATCAAGGAAGATATTTCTGCGTAATATCTAATGCATTGTAATAGTTTTGCTAAATAATTCTGATGTGATATTTGAGCTAACTGCACTCCAAGAGTAAGAAGAATTCCCATGAGTAGTTAAATTACTTTCTTTTATTTTCCCCATAAATTATTCTGATGAGATTTCTCACTACATTTAGAAAAAAAATAATTTTAAAATTCTCATTTATATTTAATACTCTCATTTAATTTCAAACATCTTGAGAAAGATAACTAGAGGATTTTACCTTGACTATAGTTAAATTGAGAACTTTGAGGTACTGACTTTTAAGTCTGTACTGGCAGCTAGCAACCAGCATTGTGCTTTCATGAATTTGGTTTTCCAGATCCTGTTGCATTATAAATACAGTAATTATAAACAAATGAATTTGTAAATACATTTATCAATACATTATAAATATATATCTATAAATAAATTGTAAATAAAGATAATAATGCTATATTATATCACACTAATAAAAGAGTATAGCTGTTAATAGGAAACATGGTTCGTACAAGCTACTTTTTTTTTCTGTCTTTCACCTTTAAATAAAGATCTTAAAATTTTCCTTAAGTAAGATTTAAGATATGTACATGTAAAGACAAGTGCTTCATATCTGTAGATGTTATGTTAGGGCATAAACTCATTTTTTTAACATTGTATCGTTCTACATCTGTTTTCTGAAGAAAGGAAAGACCACCTGCAAAGCACAAATTTCTGTTGGTGGAAATGCAGATGAAGTCTTATTTGCACATTGCTTAGTAGGGTATTTCTTTAGTAGGTCTCTCCTAAAAGACCTGCTTCCAAAAAGCTCAGGGATGCTCAGTGCAGGTACACCTCTGCTTCTCAGGAGCATCAAAGTCTGGCTCAAATCTGGAATTGCAGTCTTTCATCCTTCGAGACACAAGGCTGTCAGGAGTCTCCACTGTGACCTTCCTTTGCCAGCCGTTTCCAATTCTGATGGTATTTCAGATGTTTCGCTTGAGATAAACCCTCCTCTGCTGGTGCCTAACTTTCCCTATTGGCAACAGAGATGGCTAAGGCAATTAGTTTAGGCTAGGTTCATTATTCATTTGCAGTACTCCAGACATGTATTTAAGTTAGGTGTTTGGATCGCTAATTCATATCTGTCAAATGCTCTGTTGCGGTGAAATCATATTAGTTTTACATGTGTACAAAGGTACAGTTTATTCTCCAGCCAATGATGTGATGTGAGCAATCTGATTTAATAAGCCCTGCTTTGAGCGGGCTGGGACAGATGACCTGCAGAGACAGTTTCTGATCACAATAATTTTGTGACTAGATATGATAAATAAGTTAGTTTAACCTTGAAGATCATCTTCTTGACTCTTTTTTTGTTGCTTTGACTCTGTAGTTTATTAGGTGGGTATATTAAAATGAAAATTTAAATATGAACATCAGGTAGATTGTCTAATTTGGTTTCAGAGATATGACTGCTCAAATCAGCAATATGACTTTTGAAAAAGTCCATTCAGAAATCAGAAATGCTGTAAAGTGAGAAATACACTTGAAGAAGGGAAAAGAATAGATTGAACTATGTACGACAAATTAATCCACATAAACCAAAACAAAAGCTCTTCTGTTATTGCAGAAAAAAAAAATTATTAGCTGTCACTGGAGTTGTGGAAACAGTGCAATATTTTGAGTCAACTTTATAAACACTAGAGAAGGGTAAAATATATACAAATCAGCTTCATTAATAATGGTTGCTTTTCCATGCATATTTATGCCTTTATGTATCAATTCACTGGACCACATTATGTTACACAAACAGAAACACTAATGAGAGTGTGTTTCTCTCTGGCTAACTGTGATTTTCCTTCAGGTGTTGGATTTCTGTGAAATTATCCATTGTTTTATCCTCTAGTCCGAAGCATTAATCACAATTCCTTTCAGAACAACTGCCAGGTTTATCAGTGCTTCTTTTCAGAGCAGTAGGTAAGCAATATATTTTCCTCCTTCTCCATCCACCAAGCCAACTGATTTTGAAGTCAGAGGGAAAAAGTTAGCTGAATTAAACAAGAACAATATGTTAAATGTAGCTTTCCTCCATACAAGCTGACTTTAAAAAACACACACTCTAACTACTGTTTTCTTTTATCTGTGACTTAAATATTCAAACAAGACAGGAGTTCAGGCACAGCTAACCACAGTCAAATTTTTCCTTTTATTTCCTTTTTTTTTTTTTTTTTTTACATTAAAACTGATAACTGTCTTTATGGAAAGCTTCTATATATAACTAGGGAGAAAAAAAAAGCAATTAAGGGGAGACAGAAGGTTCTCATCTAGTGTAAATTGGCCCAATTCCACTTATCTTGCCAGAAATCACTTCTTTTCTTCTTCATTTAGTTTAATCTACATCTAGAGCTAATGTAAAATAAAAGTGTATTTAAGATGCTTGAGAGCTCAGGTACTTACAGTTGAGAGACAGAAATGTTATAAAAATGAAATGAGCAAGACATAATGAAAAATAACATCTACATTTTCATCTAAAGATCCAAATATAGAGTAAGTTTTGAAAAATGGTATATATTCCCACAAACTTACCGGGTCAGTCTATTCTGAGAGAAGGTTTCACATGAGCACTTCTGAGACATACAGACAAGGTGATGTACAACTCACAATCCAATTGTACAAGGAACTTAAGTTCACATTGGATTTCTCTACTTGAATGCTCTCAGTGACATGGTCAAACAATAACTTGCAGTCTTTGACCCGCATGATAAAGGCGAAGTTCAAATGAAGACTAAGTTGGACGTCTTTTATAGTGTAACTCAAGCATCATCCAACTTAGATATAACTAATTCAAATGAGAATTATACTCTGACTGGGACACAAAGGATTACTACATACCTTATGATTTTGCCACAGGCCATTAACAAGACCTTTAACAAGCCACCTCTCCACCTGGGTAACTCTGTAGGGTGTCCCAAAGCCAAACTGAAACCCTGGTTCTCAGTCCTGAGAGGTACTGAGCATGAAAGCAGTTTATGCTGCGTTAGAAACAGAAGAGACCCTTCCCAGTGCAGGAGATCCAAAATCTCTGACACTTACCTCCAGCACTTCATAGGAATGCAGAAATAGAAGGAAGGGTCAGGTCTAGCAGATCCATATCTTGTCCCTTTCATAGATTTCGATTAGATATAAGGAGGAAATTCTTTACTGTGGCGGTAATGAGGCACAGGAACAGGTTGCCCAGAGAAGCTGTGGAAGCCCCTTCCCTGGAAGTGTTCAAGGCCAGGTTGGATGGGGCTTTGAGTGACCTGATCGAGTGGAAGGTGTCCCTGCCCATGGCAGGAGAGTTGGAACTAGATGATCTTTAAGATCCCTTCCAAACCAAACCATTCTATGATTCTATGAAGTCCTTTCATAAAAACAGTGAGATTTTTTTATGATACTTTTCCTTTCAGGAGTTTCATAATCTGTTTTTCCTGAATGGTTTGCAACTTTCTTCTCATTATCAATCTACATTGAGGGTAGCTCATGGTCATTTGTTCTTAGGCCAACATAGACCAACAGTTCATGCCCTGTCCCTGTAGCACTGTTCACCTCATCATGATGTACAGTATCTGGGGCTTGATTCACTTGCCCAACCTTCAGTCATCCAGTGTCATCTGAGATGCCATCCAATATCTGAAATATTTACAGTGGGCCAACAGTTGGGTTTATGAGAGACTCACGCTGGTCTGAGCTGGGAGCAGTTTCAGATATTCTAAAGCATTGCAGATGCGTCACCTCTTCTTATGTGGATAACTGAATGAAGCACTGCCTTTATTGACTGAGAAGATGTAGCTGTCCAAACTTTGCCATCAAGTGCTACTTGACATGCTCTGAGGAAACTGGGACATCTGGCAGAAATAATACTGTCCTACAAAAGACACATGCTCTTTTGGAGATGTTTTTTTTGGAGATAGAGGGACCAAGTAGCTGAAGCTTTTCAGCACCTAACATAACACTGGATGCTTTAATAATTAAAACTTGCAGTAAATCTCCATTGACCATATTGGGAGCTCAAAAACCTAGTGCATTTCTAGAATTCTGGATGTAGACAACGGGATATTCCATTGCCAGTACACTAGACACTTATTTAGTGCAGTTTAAAATGTCTTAGTAAATCTTGCCTGGTCTCTAGTTGCTACTGCAGACAGATGTGCATTCTAGAGGGCACTTGGTACCTGCAACTGGTCAACTGAATGCGTCTACTAAATTTACATGTCTTAATTGTATATTAAATCCCGTGCTCAGCATTTATGCCGTGTATTTACAGATAGCCACGATATATTCATATTCATGTTTAAATCTTAGTGCCAAAGCCTAAACTTTTTGGCCTCACTTCCCTTCAGAGTGGAGAGAAACAGACACCTTCAGAAAATAATACATTTCACCTTGAGATAGAATTTTTGGATGTGCCATTGAGTCACTGTCTAGAGATAACTTTCTCCAATGACTATTTTGGGAGGTTTGGCTGATTAGGTTAAGTTCTCGGACCTCTAAAAATAGGTGAATATCAGTCTATGCATTTGCCCAAGGTTTATGCAGTGAAGTACCAGGCTGGCTGAATCACCAGTGCTAGAAGAATAGTAACGATAAATACTTATGTCTACGTCCTCTTTGTTCCTATACGTACACTTTGGCTGGCAGAGTTCATTGTGAACTTGTCTCTAGGTCTTATTCTGAGGAACAGAATACAAGAAAAGATAGTTCTTATTCAAGGTCAGTGGATTTATGAAAGCAACAAAGTGCCGTGAGGGATCTTTGGCCACTCAGAGATACCCTCCTAACTGCCAGAGTTTTCTCCAGCTCACCATGAAGCTGGTGTTGCTTTCTTCTCCCCTGATTACAGTGGTACAGCTCTCATACAGGCTTTAGTCATATCCACATTATTTTATCCTTGCATGTTGTAGAGAATGATCTGGCTCTTGACAAAAAAAAATGTATGAAAAGTGAATTTTACAAAGCTGAAACTGAGTTGGATGTTCTGAATGCCTAAGCACGACCCGGCCTGATGCCTCTGAGACAACACCACAGCCTGTTTGAGGCATGTGTTTCTTTGTTCTAAAATAACTTGACAATCTTGAAGGACATTTTCAAGAATGAAACGACCTTCATTGCAAACTAAAAATGCTAGTAGGCAGGAGATGTGTTTTCTGGAGGAGGTAACTGGCACCTTTTTTATATTTCCTGACAATCTGACCTTAAATTGAAAAGGACTTGAATTCATATTTAGGAAAATCTACTGCAAAAAGAGAAGACACTAACTTATGTCTTGTGCAGAATAATAATAGCATCTAACTCCTACAGAATATTTTTTAGCATTTTGTCTGAAAACTTTTTATTGAAATAGCCAGTGCCTTCTCTCCACTTTACAAAGTAGAACTGAATAAAGCATGGGAAAATGGGAGATAAGGAAACATGGGATTCCCAAGGATACTCAGTAAATTAGTAGCAGAGCCAGGATGTGGTGGGTTGACCTCAGATGGCTTCCAGGTTCCCACTGTGCCACTCTATCACTCTCCTTCCATCAACAGGACGGAGCGAGAAAACACCATAGAAAAGCTTGTGGGTCAAGATGAGCGTAGGAAGAACACGTGCTGGTCACCTTCGTGGGCAAAATAGACTTGACTTGGGAAAGATGAAATTATTTTGTTGCCAGTTAATTTTACATAGTAGAACCAACAATACTAAAAACACCTTCCTCCCACCCCTCCCTTCTTCCCAGGCTTAACTTCACTCCTGACTCATCCCAACAAGTAGCACAGGGGGATGAGGAATCGGGGTTGAAGTCAGTTCACAATCATTTGTCTCTGCAACTCCTTCTTCCTCACGTTCTACCCTTGCTCCAGCATGGAGTCTCTCCCATGGGACGTAGTCCTTCACAAACTTATCCTTCCTATGGGCTGCAGTTGAAGAATCACTCCAGCAATCTCCCTTTTCCATGGGAGAGGTCCTTTAGAAACAAGTCGCTCCAGCATGGGTGCAGCTCCTGCAAGGCCTCCTCTCCACAGGCCACAGCTCCTGCCAAGAGTTTACTCCAGCACAGGCTCTTCATGGGCTGCAGCTTCTTCCAGGGCACATTCACGTGCTTCTACAGGCCACAGCCTCCTTCAGGCATCCACCTGCCCCAGCGTGGATTCCTCCACGGGCTGCAGGTGGATCTCTGCTCCTCCATGGGCCTCCATGGGCTGCAGGGGGACAACCTGCTTCACCATGGGCTGCACCATGGGCTGCAGGGGAATCTCTGCCAGGAGCAGCATTACTGCTCCTCCTCCTTCTTCACTGACCTTGGCGTCTGCAGAGTTGTTTCTTTCACATATTCTCACACCTGTCGCAGAGCTGTTGCACAGTGTTTTTTTATCTTTAAATACCTTATCACAGAGGTAGAATTACAGAATCACAGAATCACAGAATTATTATCAAGATTGGAAAAGACCTAAAAGATCATCCAGTCCAACCATCACCAATACTTCTCAGCTAAATCATATCCCTCAACACAACATCCAAACGTTTCTTGAACACCCCCATGGTCGGTGACTCCAACACCTCCCTGGGCAGTGCATTCCAGTGCCTGACTACCCTTTCCGAGAAGGAATATTTCCTAATGTCCAGCCTGAATCTCCCCTGGCGCAGCTTGAAACCATTGCCTCTAGTTCTATCACTGTCTACACGAGAGAAAAGGCCGACCCCTAGCTCACTGCAACCTCCCTTCAGGAAGTTATAGAGAGCTATAAGGTCTCCCCTGAGCCTCCGCTTCTCCAGACTGAACAATCCCAGCTCCCTCAGCCGCTCCTCATAAGGCCTGTGCTCCAGACCCCTCACCAGCTTCGTAGCCCTCCTCTGAATGCGTTCCAGGGCCTCAATGTCTTTCTTGCAGTGAGGGGCCCAAAACTGAACACAGTACTCGAGGTGCGGCCTCACCAGTGCCGAGTACAGGGGGACAATTACCTCCCTGTTCCTGCTAGTAACACTGGTTTTGATGCAAGCCAGGATGCCGTTGGCCTTCTTGGCCACCCGGGCACACTGTTGGCTCATGCTCAGCCGAGCATCAATCAGTACCCCCAGGTCCGTTTCCTCCACACAGTCCTCCAGCCACTCCGCCCCAAGCCTATAGCGCTGCCTGGGGTTGTTGTGGCCGAAGTGCAGGACTCGGCATTTGGTCTTGTTGAACCTCATCCCATTGGCTTCAGCCCAGCTCTCCAGCCTGTCCAGATCCCTCTGTAGGGCCTCGCTACCCCCAGGCAGATCCACACTCCCAGCCAATTTGGTGTCATCTGCGAACTTACTGAGGGTGCACTCAATGCCCTCATCCAGATCATCAATAAAGATATTGAAGAGGACAGGCCCCAGCATCGACCCCTGGGGAACACCCAGGTCGGTGCTACCAATGTCACTGATCAGCTCAGGTTTGGGCAGCAGTGGGTCCGTCTGGGAGCCAGCTGGAACAGGCTCTGCCCAACAAGGAGGCAGCTCCTAGTGTCTTCTCACAGAAGCCACCCCTGCAGCAACATCTCTTGCACAGCCCTGCCACCAAAACCTTGACACGTAAACCCAACACACAACACACAGGATGAGAGATGAAATAACAGGCTGGAGCTGACTTAGAATGTTACCAAATCTCCCAAAAAGAATTACATATATTTGAACAGTTGCAGCAGGTTTTTTTTTCATATTTATTTACGAGTTTAAGCTAACGCAGTTATTTTGGCACGTGTTGGGTTTATTCAAGGATTACAGATTTGTCTGCAAAGGGAAACTCCTTCAAAACAAAGTGCACAAGGAGTTCACAGTGACCAAGGTACACCTCTCTACCTCTCTCTGGTTAAGTCTATGATGAGCCATGAAAAAAAACTCAAGAGATGATGATTGTACAAGAAATCTTTGAGACCCTCACACTCCCAGTCTGCTTCTCATACAATGACATGACCACTGTGCTGGGCCCAGCACTCAATTACCATTACTGCATTACTTTTTTGTGTTTTACTGCAAAGCAAGGAAATCCCTACAACTACTCCTTTGGCCTAATGTCCCGTGTACACCTTGGAAAGCTAAATAACAATAATCTATGCCTCAAGTGAAATAACAGAGTTCAGATATAAGCACATGCACTAGGGTTTGCCAGTTCTGAAAAACATGTTTGTCAAAAACAATGCACACTTCTGTGCAGTCAGTGCCAGAGACTCTAAGGGGCCAGGTTTTTCAGGTGTACCCACTAATTTCTAGGTTTTCACAGTATTCTCAGGACCGTTGTCTTTGAACAAGATCTTCAGCCAGACCAGCAACAGAGCTAAGTTCAAAACAAATATGTTGAATTTCTCTTATCTTTATTTAAACCCCTGGGGCTTGCTGATCTCTTCAGACTTATTCAGACCCACAGTTCCTCACTTTGGTCCTTGCAAAAGGGGAAATCCATAATCTGGATCCCTGTGATGACCACGCAGCTTGTTCAACAGCAAAATTTCCATTTTGCTTCTCTTCAGTGATCGTTATTTTCTCATCTTGCTCTCCAGCATGTGTGTAACTCACAAAATGACACATTCCAGCTCAAACTCATTGAATTTAACCCACAAAGAAATCATTCAAGTTGCTAATTCACCTCTGAACTTTTCAGAGCTGGACCTCAAAATCCAGCAGCTGCCTATCACAAACCACTCTTACATATTTCCCTTACTGCAATCAATTTCAACCTCTGCCATGCTGGTTGTTGTAGCAATAGTCACTTTTTGTCATTTTCTATAAAGTGCAAATGCTACAGGCCCTTCAGACACTGTCTGCTCTACACACGCAGTGAGCCTACCTTTAAAAATGTTTCTCATAAATCTTTTCTGTCATCTCTGCTTTGCTAACATTAAATTGAAAAGAGGGGGAAGGGGAAGAAAAAGGTCCTGTAAAAAGCTATTCTGGGTTTTGCTTTATAACACTTTTTTTTTTAATTTTACTTCATTTTATTTTTAACCATAAGCTATCTTTTTTTTTTGCGTTGAAAAGCCAAGTTACTGTTTCCCGGAGGTTTACACTCAAAACCTCAGATTGTCAGTTCATTTAACGTCACTTTACTTTATGCTTCGTGCCAGCTTTAAGGCTCAGCAAGAACTGACAATGCAATCCTTTCACAGCATCAGCTGACTGTGTTTTCTCTGATAGCAAGATTTCAAATCAAGATTTTAATAAACTGGTAGCTCTTCCAGTTAGCAGTGAAATATTCTTTCAATTCCACCACTTAAAGAACATCAAACAGACCTCAGCTATACAGGAAATATTATAGCTAAACCAGAAATGCAGCTTATTTGCATGCACAGGATCTCCAGGATTTGACTGTAAGAGAGGGAAAAGGCGAAGAAATGTAATTTTGCTTAAAGTAAATGTGCACGTGAATGTGCATGTGTCTGTAAGCAGACTACACATACAGAGAAGTAGAAAGGATGAGCAAGAGATTGGAGACGATGCATACAGTGGCTAAATTACTCGTTTGTGAAAGCGTGAAGTAGGTGAAAGGCGGTTTCATGAAGCTTGCGTGCTGAGTTAGTTGGGAAAAGGTGTTATGCTCTTCAGAAGGACGGCATCAACTCTGGACCCTTCAGTGCTGAGGTTAACACCAAATTCCACCGAGCTGCAACCCCTTACACCGTTTTCCATTCACTGACTGACCTATCTGCCGTCCCAGCTTCTCACGTCACACTTCTGAGCTTGGCCAAGTGTTCACACACCCAGAGGGGAGGAAATGTAAAAAAATCTCCACCTGTGAAGCCTAAAGGGCCCTTTAAAGTACTCAATGCAAAACATCTTGTATGTGTGCTTTTCTCTCCCTGCAGGGGCATGTGGTTGCCGCTCCGCTAAGAAATGTAATGAAAAAGGAACACAAGTGATGGAGAAGAGCAGAAATTCTTGTTAATCCACAGCCATGCTGCTGATCTCCTGGTGTAAATTCAACACCAATAGCGTAACAGTACAGGGATGCCCACCTCCACGTGTTGCAGTTGGATTGAGCTGGTGCCCAAGAGTGTGCTATAAAACATGCAATACTAGGGGTGGGTGAGGAAGGAGGGGTTTGTAGGATATGTTTATTTGTGCCCTCATTTCAGAAACTATGCTGTAGCCAGGGGTATTTTTAAATTCCTGAGCTGAGTTCACAGGTCAGAGGTATTGCCACTAAAAATTCCTGGAAAGCAGAATATTTCTGAGATGTGTTTCAGGTCTCTCTTCCCTGAGCCTGTATTATCTCTTATGGAAGAACTGGTAATGATGACTCTTGCACTGAAGTATCTTCTTCTTTCTGCTCCCAGCCAGCTGGTCCAGTTCAAAGCAACATGATGTCAACTCTTCTCAGCGAGAAATTTTTACTCCTCACACCATTATCTCTCCATTTCTGTTCCATCTTACATAGAATCATAGAATCATAGAATGGTTAGGGTTGGAAGGGACCTTCAAAGGTCATCTAGTCCAACCCCCCTGCAAGGAGCAGGGACATCCCTGACTAGGTCAGGTTGCTCAGAGCCTCATCCAGCCTGGCCTTGAACGTTTCCACAGATGGGGCCTCCACCACCTTTCTGGGCAACCTGTTCCAGGGTTCTATAACTCGCATCGTAAAAAATTTTTTCCTAATTTCTAATCTAAATCTACCCCCCTCTATTTTAAAACCATTACATCTCGTCCTATCGCAACAGGCCCTACTAAACAGCCTTTCCCCATCTTTCTTGTAGGCCCCCTTGACGTACTGGAAGACCGCTATCAGGTCTCCCCGGAGCCTCCTCTTCTCCAGGCTCAACAGCCCCAACTCTCTCAGCCTGTCCTCATAAGAGAGGTGCTCCAGCCCTTTTATCATCTTCGTGGCCCTCCTCTGGACCTTCTCCAACTGCTCCATGTCCTTCTTGTGCTGGGGGTTCCAGAACTGGACACAGTACTCCAGGTGGGGTGTCACCAGGGCAGAGTAGAGGGGGAGAATCACCTCCCTCGACCTGCTGGCCACGCTTCTCTTGATGCAGCCCAGGATGCGGTTGGCCTTCTGGGCCGCAAGGGCGCATTGCCTGCTCATGTTAAGCTTCTCGTCCACCAGCACTCCCAAGTCCTTCTCCTCAGGGCTGCTCTCAATCCATTCCCCGCCCAGCCTGTATTTGTGCCTGGGATTGCCATGACCCAGGTGCAGGACCTTGCACTTGGCCTGGTTGAACTTCATGAGGTTGGCACGGGCCCACCTCTCCAGCCTGTCAAGGTCCCTCTGGATGGCATCCCTCCCTTCCAGCGTGTCGACGGCACCACACAGCTTGGTGTCATCGGCGAACTTGCTGAGGGTGCACTCTATCCCACTGTCCATGTCACCGACAAAGATGTTGAACAGGGCCGGGCCCAGCACGGACCCCTGAGGGACGCCACTCGTGACCGGTCTCCACATGGACATTGAGCCGTTGACCACCACTCTCTGAGTGCAGCCATCCAGCCAACTCCTTATCCACCGAGTGGTCCGTCCATCAAACCCATGTCTCTCTAGTTTAGAGAGAAGGATGTCGTGCGGGACAGTGTCAAAAGCTTTGCACAAGTCCAGGTAGATGATGTCAGTTGCTCGTCCCTTGTCCACCGATGCCGTCACCCCGTCATAGAAGGCCACCAAATTGGTCAGACACGATCTGCCCTTGGTGAAGCCGTGTTGGCTGTCACCAACCACCTCCTTGCTCTCCATGTGCCTTAGCATGGCTTCCAGGAGAATCTGCTCCATGACCTTGCCAGGCACAGAGGTGAGGCTGACCGGCCTGTAGTTACCTGGGTCTTCCTTATTCCCCTTTTTAAAAATTGGGGTTATGTTCCCTCTCTTCCAGTCATCGGGGACCTCACCAGACCGCCACGACTTCTCAAATACGATAGCCAGTGGCTTGGCAACTTCATCCGCCAGTTCCCTCAGGACCTGAGGATGGATGTCATCAGGACCCATGGACTTGTGCACCTTCAGGTTCCTTAGATGATCCCAAACCTGCTCTTCGAGTACAATGGGCAGTTCTTCATTCTCGCAGTCCCTGCTTGCACCTTCTACAGCTTGGGCGGTGGGACAGGAACTCTTGTCGGTGAAGACGGAGGCAAAAAAGTCATTGAGAACCTCAGCCTTCTCCATGTCCTGGGTAACCAGGACACCAGTTCCCTTCTGGAGGGGGCCTACATTTTCCCTGGACTTTCTTTTGTCCCCTACGTACCTATAAAAGCTCTTCCTGTTACTTTTTATATCCCTGGCCAGATTCAGTTCTGCCAGGGCTTTGGCCTTCCTTACCTTATCCCTGGCCACTCGCGCAGCCTCTTTGTAGTCCTCCCAGGCTACCTGTCCCCACTTCCACCCTCTATAGGCTTCCTTTTTCACTTTCAGTTGGTCCAGGAGCTCCTTGCTCAACTTATCCAAGCTGTGTTCACCAGCTTTTGCTTAGGAAGAGTATGTTTCTTGGAAACAAACACCTTTATTTATGTTACTTAACTGAATCTACAGGCCTATCCACATAACCATGGTCACTAAATTTAATCTGAATTAGCTGTTTTAAGTGGATTAATTAAACTATTTTAAACTTCTATGTGGACACTCTTGTTCAAAATTAAAGAGGCTTAATTCAATTTAGCTGAATTAACTTTCAAAGTAAATTAAGCCAAATTGAATTACAGCCATTCCAGTCCGCACAAAGATTTAAATTCATATGTTGAGCACTCTAGTTACGTTAATTGAGCAAACGGCTGTAATGAGTTGTTGTCATCTCCCAGTTTTTTATTACTATCTTGTTACCAGAGGTTACTACTGTCGGAATCAGCAGAACAGAAGTTATGACCATACTTATCCACCTAAGTTCAGCCAGGTACCTTTGAAACCTTTCTTCATTAGCAACTAATACACCAGACTGCAAACCAAAGCAGTTGAGACAGCTGGACACATGCTGTGCCAGCTGTCTTAGAAAGGTGATTACATCTGATGGGGGAGCTGAATGGAAAGCCAGAGTGGTAGCATCTCAGATCATCTCTACATTTCCCAAAAGTAACCCATGAGAACACCTGAACATCTCAGAATAACTCTTCAGAGAGTTCCCACATAGTAAAACAGTGAGAGGAAGTGAGAGAAAGTGTCTAGGATACATACTCTGTAATGTACAACAGATTTTCTTGCTCCTGTAAAACCCAGGAAGGATACCATTATTTCTTTTTTTTTTTTTTTAACCTCCTAACCTCTCCTAGCAAATCACTTACCTATCAACATCTGAAAAACACTCTTTTAACATCATTTGGCTGGCATCCCTAACACAAACTGAAAATATCACCAGCAAAATTATAATTCAAATGCTATGTGATTGCAGCTCATTATGTATTGTGCAGTGTTGTTTCTATTTCCTGTCTGAGTAATTTAAGTACATGACCAACTGCTCCCAAAGGGCAGATTTTGCAATGAGACAGACCATTTCAAAATCCTCCAGCCCTGAATGTTAGACCACTGCAGGTTGAAACTCATTTTTGCTACTTGTCCCAATAAATACTCAAGGATTCAGGTTCTTGTGAAAAAAGGTGAAAAGGGGAGACGACTGCACTTAGGCTATTATTTTCTTTTTTAATTCAAATTAATATTTTGCAGGGAGAAAGAAGAGAACAATTTCTTTCTAAACATTGATCACAAAGACATAGAAATTAAAGACAAAACAAAAGCCCAGCTAGACAGAAGTGTAATTCTGTTGCTGGACAAGTTTGTTTCCTTCAATAAGTAAAACACTGCATAATATGTAGTTCTGAAGAAAGAAATTAGCAGTCCCCTTCTCCTATGCAGTAAATTGGAACAATTTTCTCTGAGTCTATTTGAACTCACTTTCATTGCACCACAAGTCAACTTAAGGAGTGATCCAAAACCCATTTATGTCATCAGGGGTAAGATTTGCGTCTCTTAACTTTAGACAAGTAAATATTAGACACCTAATCTAAGCTACTTACCCTAGGCTCCCGACAGAGTCAGTGGAGGGAAGCCTTCTGAGGCAGATTCATTCTATTTACCTTAGGATACGTGAATCACCTTAAGAGAAGCTCGCTGCTCTTCACTGACTATAAATGGAGCCATAGGGTGTCAGATTCAGATTTAAGCAGCTAACTTGCAGATATTTAACTTAGGACACATGCATTTCACCCTGGGAAGCTTATATTTTTACTTCTCCAAGTTACAGATCTGATCTTATATAACTCCAGTAGCTCCAACTATTCCTTGCAAGGCACTTCAAATGCAGAAACTCAGTCCTAGTCTTTATATTGAAATATTTTGCTATCAAAAAAAAACCTTTATGACTAAAACATCCTCTAGGCCCAAGAATTAAACTTGGTTTCCAGAACAACAACTTCTGTCTTTGTCTACCATCACTTTACTTTTCCCATTTGCTCACCTTTCTGTACGTGATCTCCTCTTTTCTCCCACTTCTATGTGTTTGGGCAAGCTGTTGCCTGTGCTGATTGGCCATCAGGCTGTTTTTTCCCCAGAATGAGCAAAGAAGTGATTTAAACTCTCTTTCCCATGACGAGGGCTGTGTTCATTATCTCTCCCTTCCCCAGCTGCCAGTTTCCACAAAACTTGTCTGAACACCATGTCTTTCAGGCATTTATGTTCTCAGTTGAATGCTGTTAAAATTGGCCAATATGTTTGAAAATTATTTTGGGGGATGAAGAAGAGGAGGCAAACATATTAATGGTCAGGACATATTCCCTTAAAATCAGACTAAAAATACAGTTCCTTATCACTAAGAAATCTGGTAAAAGTTCCAGTACGGACATACCTACAGATGTAGGAAAGACCATGTTGGGTGGAGCAATTCCTCTCTTTGAGTGGATGATATAGGCTACATCAACAAAAACACAATGCTATAAAGCATTTTTTTTCTGGATATAGTGGCAAAATGGCTCTCCTTTTCTAGCCCAGGTATTCCAGTTTCCTCTTCAGTCCTACTCTGTGGGACAGTTATCTTAGCGTATTTACTTTTTACCCACTGGGCTTTTTTTTTTCCCCCTGGGAATGCCTTAGTTTGTTATGCCCTGAAACACAAAGTGTTAACAGCATTTTAGAGAGTGCCAACACATGGTGGAGGTAGCTACCTGCTCTGTTTTCCATAAAATGGGTGTTAATAGGCTCTAGAGGGGTCCCTCAGTAAAGAAACGGAGGAGTTCAAGCATTTATTGACTGGCTTGTATCTCGTAGAAGTATTCGAAGTGGAACACAGGAGATGTAGAGAAAAGCCACACAAATGAGAAGCTACTAATGAAGTGTTTTTACAGTTGGAGTTCGATGTGTGAGCTTGTAAAAGCTGATTAACTATTATTGTGTTTTCATCTAACTGGTTTGATAATTTGTTGGTTAAATGGCTCAGCTGAGAAACCAGTGAGTGTCCTTGGAAACATGCTGGTGCAAGAGTTAAAGCCTCAAATTCACACAGAGGGGGCAGGTTTATGTTGTGGATCCATGATACACTTCGCTTTTAATAGGTGAAAGAAAGAAGTGGCTGAAAAGTCATATTTTGTTCTTACAGGGTTCTCTTTGAACATATTTCAGTCATTAAAATGGAAATACTCTTTAGATAATTTTACATAATAAAGACAATTAACAAGTTAATTCTCTTCTTTTTTCTTCTTTCTTAAATTCCTCTTTCTCTCTTTCTTTCTCTTTATTTCTCTTTCTTTCTCTCTCTGACTCCCTCTTTTTCTTCCACTTTCATTAAAGGACTCTATTTAGAAGAGAATATTCTGGGCTTGGTTAACAATTAACTCAAAACAGTTAACTCTCACATTAGAGCAGCAACAGTGTAATTGAGGAGACTTTAAAGAGCAGGTTGGAAAAAATTGCAAGCCTCACTTTTTAAAAGAAAATGGCTGTAAATCTGTAGTAGTGGATGGATAGGAGACGGACATGTGGAAGTTTGTGATTATTATGCTTTACTGTCTAGTTTTTCAAAAAAATCTTCCCTTGTCGCCACTTCTGATTTCAACTCTAGCCACTTTAAGATTGCAAAACCTGTTGGCTGACATAAGAACTGGGAATTTTATGGCCTTACTGCAGACATATGTCTCTGAACCAACAGGTCCCTGCAAATCCTACTGATTTTAGTCTAATGATGGTCTTGACTGTCAGTAAAACTGAGTTAGATCTTGGTGGTAAACATTTACTATGTTTAAAGTACTAATGAACAACAAGCCTGTGCGTCAGGCATCCCAAAAAAAGGACTCTGCAGGTGGATTGGGTGTAATAAACTCATCTCTAACAAACTGAACACATCAGACTCTTAAAAGATGGACTGACTGAAAATCCTGATTCAAAAAACGAAAATGTGTGAGAAGTTGTGAGAGTTTTTGAAAAAAAAAAATATATATGTTGTGGTGAAAAAACCCTGCCATAATAATTTGACTCAGAAAATGCTTGTGGGGCTCTGCTGGGGGTCGCAGATTAATTTTTTTATGTCTTCCTCCAGCATGACATGGATTCCCCAGTCACATTGAATCTCTCATGGTGCTGCAAGATATAAGACTCCAGGACGTACCCACTGCCCCTTATTTTGAGAGAAGCCCCTGTGCACCACAAAGGCATCCAAAATCCCATAGGGCACTACAACAATATTTCTCAGTCAAAATAAGTTTATCTTCATTCTGCTTTTGGCTAATAGTTGAAATGATTATCTTTATTCTTTTTCAATTTTCCAGCGAGTTCTACTAAGAAAAAAAATTCCTGAAAAAGTCTCACAGCCATAAATAGGTTTACCATGTTAACTTACTTTTTCAGATGTAGTTCCTAAAAACGGAGTGTCGCTTCCCCGTTTAGAGGAGGCAGAGTCACGGTCAGGTCTTAAGATTTATTTTACTTTTTTTTCAAACAACCGTATTGAAAAAGAAAGTTAAAATCACAAAAACAACAAAATAATAGCACAATTTCATTTTAAATGGATCTCTGGAGGACTGTAGCTCAACCTCCTGCTCAAAGTAGGGTCAACTTCAACCTTATATCAGATTGCTCAAAGTCTTGGCCAGTTTGGTTTGAAGTATCTCTAAGGATGAAGATTCTACTACCTCTCTGGGCTCAGCTTCCAGTGTCTGGTAATTCTTTCTCTTTTTCTTTTTTTTTTAATATTTAATTACAATTATATTTATTTAAACTTTGTTGTTTTTTTTTTAATCTCTGTGCATCTCTAATGGCAGTCTGGCTCTGTCATCTTTGCAAACTCCCATTAGGTAGCTGAAGACAGCAATCAGATTGCTCCTTGCCATTCTCTTCTCAAGGTGGAACAGATCTAATCCCTTCAGACTTGCATGAAATGTGCTTTAGTCTGCAACTACCTTAAAGGCCTCTACTGGACACACTCCAGTTTCACAATATAGGGTTTCCCGTAAGCCAAATAAAGGGGAATAATCACTTCATTCAATCTACTGCTACGTTTTTTTAAAGTACCTAGGATGAAGTTGGTCTCTATCACTGCAAGTGTGCACTGCTTACTCATCTTTAGCTTGCTGTCCATCAATCATCCTTTACCACAGAACTGCTACCTAGCTGTTAAATCCCCAGTCTATGAAATTTCATTAAATCTCTCTGTCTCAGGTGCAGACTTTTGATTTTGACTTTGCTGAATTTTTTTAAGTTCTTGCCGGCTCACTTCTCCATCTTAATTCCTTCTTAGTGTCATTCCTCCTGTGCACCATAGTCATTCCTCGTCTTCACCATCCGCATCCATACTGAAGAATCATATCCTTTTCTGATGCACAAGAACTGGAAAAAATGTCAAGAATGAAAAGGACTCAAGGGAGGGAAATCACACACATACACACTTTTATGTATTTTGAGGCCCAAATAATAGTGAATCAAAGTGTGAGACAACTGAGCCAGCAGGGAAAGACATAACAAGACTGACTGTAAGTTAAAAACAGACAAATTGAGATAAAATAACAGTCACGACTTTTGAACACTGAAATAAACAATCATGATGACTAATGGAGTCTCCAGTTTTTTATATCTTCAGATTAGGTCCAATTGTCTCTCAGAGTGAACTACTTCAGCCAAACACAAATTGCTGACCTTGACACAGGGAAAAGTAGATGAAATGCAATGACCTGTAATATGCATAAGGAGAAACTGAATTATCTAATGGACTCTCCCAGGCTAAAACTTTTGAATTTATGAATAATGTCTGGGACAAATTTGTTGCTGAAATGATACAGATGTCTATAATGATTCCTACTTATTCTATTGTGAGGCTGCTTTTCTTGCCAAATGTAACCACATAATGCTTCCAGAAAAATGGGCACTGAGGCACGTATCATTCCAGGAATTTTTTTGTTCAAACAGGACCACTAATATAAACATTGCATTAAGTTCTATAATACAGATGTGGACACATGCAGGGTGGGTAGACAGATATCATACTTACACTTTACATCTACTTTTATTTCCTATATACACATATACCATATAAAACTTATATACCTATAGCACATAAAACAAAACAAGAATTTAAAGGAAAAACAAAAAACACTCCTATGTTAAAAATTACTTCAACTGGTTATACCTATGCACGACACAGGAACTCCATGTCAGAAGCTGGGAGAGACACCCATCCAAGGCAGCATTCAGTCCAATTTATGACTATCATTTCTCATCCTCCTATCCACGCATCTCTATAGAGCCTGGCCTGCTGGGACCAACAGGTCCTTCTCAGCGGAGCTGCTCCCCAGCTAGTCAGATCTCAGCCTGCATGGGTGCAGAGAGTTAATTCATACCATATAGAAGACTTAAGATTTGCCCTTGCTGGATAGCATGAGATTCCTGTGGGGCTGTTTCTCCAGCTTGTCTAGATCTCTCCGTATGGCAGCCCTACCCTCTAGCATATCGGCTCTCCTCAGTCTGGTGTCATCCGAAGCTTTGATGATGATATGTTTTGTCTTCTCCAGGTCATAGATATGGATCCTGGGATAGATCTTCAGGTGGAGTACGAACTATTCAGGAACACATTTGCCACCTGATCTATCCATTTTCTCACCCATCTAATTATCCATTCATAATATGGCCCAGAACTATTCAGAAACTTATAATGAATTTTCACATCCAACCCAATATTTAGTATTTTACCTGAAGAGCAGGTGTACAGGAACGGTGGAATTAGTCCAGGAACTCTAAAAAATGTATTGGCTTTTATTCCTGTTCCTATTGCAACCAAAATCTATTTTTACCATTCAAATGCATTGTTCTATTTTTGGCCTGAAATCCTTCCTAGAAGCTTCAGGATTTTACCCAATATTGCCACAGCATTCAGATTTATCAGAGTGATATTACAGAAATATTACCCTAGTATTATTACGTTCCACAAGACAAATTCAGTGTCCCTAAATAACAGAGGAGCCAGCCACTCATGTCATGTGTTTGTGTGAATAAGCTATGTTGTAAATATAATAAAATAGATATGCAAAATCTTCTGTGATTCCTGGTTTTATAGCAATTAATGTTTTTTTTAAAGTTCCTGAAACATGCACTGCCACCAGACAATCAAGAGTGAGAAAGAGAGAGAGATGGGGAGAGAGAAAAAGCTGGCTCCATGCGGGGCCTTTTTGCTTACAGCTATGAGACAGTACTGCACTTTCTCCTAATAACCTTGACCTGTTTTTCCTGGCTCAGCAGTAGCATCTGTGTCACATCGGCTTAGCATCTGTTTATCAATCTAACAGCACAAACCTGATTCCTGCTCCTATTCTCTTTAGTGCTCACGATATTAAAATGACTGAATTAAACCAGCAGAATTTGGGAAGAATAAGACTTAGAGATGGGAATGGCTCTGACGAAATAAGAGAAAGGAGGGAAAAAAAGAAGCAGGGAAGAGGGAAATCGTATGTAGGAGCTCCATTTATTTATTCTCAATGGATTTAAAGGAGAAATTTGTAATGAATAATCACTACTAAAATCTCTTGTGCAGAATTCAGGGCCACAGGCTTTCGAAACAGAGAAGGTAGGAATAATCTCAGACTTTTCCATGGATCTTAAGAAAAGGCAAAGCAAGTACAATGAGGTAATAAATTACAATCTGCCTGCAGTCTCTGCCTCCAGGTACAAGAGCAAAACACCAGTGAATAGGATTTAGTGCAGATCTTTAATAAGCAGGGTGAAAGATTTTGGGAGATCCCCAGGCTTGTCCCTGTGGTTTACTTTTCCCCTTTTGCCACCACTGCTACGCTCTTTCCAGGTTTGAGATGTTTCTGAGCACAAGAAATCCTGAGCTTGAGGCGTTTTTTCACATTTACCGCTGGCCTGAGAAGATGTGGACTATGCCCACCCACTTAAGCCATCCAGAATTCCCACATTATGGGACAGCTTCTGCTGCTTGGAAAAGCATAGTTCATTCCCTGAGAAGTGCCTCCATATGAAATAGCTCCTGACTCCAGAGCTGTCCCAGAACAAAGGAGAGCTGTCAGCTGGGGAGTTTAATTGCATGAAGTGGGCACAGCAGGCCAAAACCGAGGTGTCAAATAGGCCAATATTATTATTTATTGTTTATTATTGCCATACTCAGATCTGAAAGGAATCAGAGCCCCACTGTGCTGTGCATACACAGTTTAGTGTTTAGCTTCCAGTCCCCCACCTACACAGAAACTGAGACAACAGAAAAAGAAGGGAAAAAAAGAGAACTGGAGAAACTCTCTGATCTGCTGGAAACTACTTAGTGAGTGTAGGGTATTGCAGACTTGAGTAAAGGTCTCATGAGTACCTAATGTTTAAACCATAAAACAGAATAATAAAAAAGTCGTACCCCAAATTAATAAAAACACACCGTCTGCCATATGAGCACAAATAGCCAGGGTTTTGGGGTTTTGCCTCCTATTCACAAGAAAGTTTTTTTCCATCAGTGTAGAGATCACTAGAGTCCACTAATGTTGCACTGGAAAATTTAGTGGGTACTGATTTCAACAGGTATTCCACCTAGAGATACATTATGCATCCACCTACTGAAGGGTGGATGACCTGGAGATCTCCCACACTCACTTGCTGACAGTGCTGTGGCTGAACGCCAGTGGCATGTTAAGAGGTCCTTTTACAATAACATATATACACATCATTACTTATCCTTCCTTCAAAATGCATTAATGGAGACTTTAGACTACATCTATAGTAATGCAAGTCAAGCTGCTCCGCCGAATTTTGTCCCTATATCCATGATTTGGTGATTGTAAATAACGGGGGGAAATAGATGGAGAGAAGGGACTCATTGCAGTTATACAAACCACCAGCTATCAAAACCATATGACTAGATCTCAGTGTGAGGTAAATACATGATTTACAGGCTAATTCATTCCTCAGGCCACCTCCAGTGAACTTAGATTAGTCAAGAGATGAGTTTAAAAGAGAAAACATATGTAAACAGTTGCAAAGAAGGTTTCTTCCACAGGGAAGCAAAGAGTAAAATTATTTGAACTATAGATCTGTGAGAGCAGACAGCTAATACCGAGCTTGATCCAGCATGTTGTTATTCCAGAGTTCTTCCTAATGTAACAGTGCACATGGCTATGCCAATAACTTGAAATCTTAGCCCTTTTTGCCTTTTTAACAGCTTTTCACTCTCTCCATGTTGCTTCATCATTTGTCTGAGAGCAGTGCCAGAAACACATATGTCATCAAGGTTGTAGGATTCCACCTGTATTTCACACAGGAAAGCTTTATCGCCCCAGGATTACTCAGAATCTTTCCCTAGCTCATTTTTTTTCAAAGGCTGGGCTTGATTCGCGTCAGTAGCTGTCCAGACTTCACTTTAGGATTCCTCATGCCTCAGGCTGAAGGCAGAAAGTACAGGAGGTGGACAACAGGTTCAGTTTGAGATCTGGCTGTTATGAAAATCTGGACTCTATCATTACAGGATTACATTTATAAATAAAATAGGAGATAGTATTAAGAGCATGATAATGGGTCTCAAGACTAGAGCTAACTTTTATCCAGGAGGCTTTCTGGAGCAACCAAGAGGTAGTTAAACCAAGAGTTAAATGAGCAGGAAAAAGATGTGAAAAAGGTAGAGTTGAGATATATGGAACTTTATTCCGCTGTTCACAAACTCAAGAGTTTAGACAAAGTGTGTGACAATATAAAAAGCCAGTCTTTTTTTTTTTTTTTAATATCTGTACAAGGAATCTAGGTAAGGCGCCAATAGCTCTCACTGAGTTGCAGCACTGTAGTACAACAGAAATAGGATAGTTGTCATTAATAGTGTATTAAAGTTGGTTATAACCTCTTCAGGAAGGACCAAATGAACAGGAGAAGGTACTATGGGTACCTAATGGTGGCTTTCTTACCGAAGACATTCTACCTAAAAGTGCATAAGGAGATGAGGTTCACACAACAGTCCCATATATCTCATCTAACTGTTAGTCCCCAGCTCCACCAATAGCTTATGAAATCCTTAACTAAATTAAATCTATTTTAGCAAAGAAAGAGGTAGCAGGTGGAGAAAAATAAAGCTTTTCTCCACATGACTGTGAAGCCAGCCACTGAAAATATGCACAGATCAAACTGAATTCAGCAAACACTCTTTAGGCAGCTAGGCAAGATGAAGAATAACAAGGATCAGATACTGGGACAGAGGTGGGCTTGATATGTGTGGAACAATAATGTCCTGGGGAGGAATCAGAGATATTACCATTGGGCCATGAAGGAAGTGGGACTGTGGTCCTAGAGGTACAGGCATACAGGGCATGGGCTTCATTGGTTGTGTTCTATTTAGAACACATTTTTTTTAGTATTACCGGAAGTTTAGAAATTCAGGATCTCAACTGACTATTGATCATGCAAATGTATTATGTCTAGATATGTATATCTGCTGTCTTAATAAAGTCTGGCTGAGGTATTTGAGAAAGCAGGAGATGTCACAGATCAGTGAACCAAACAGCCTGAGTTACTCCCTGAGCAACTATCCATAATGATAAAAAACAGAAGAAAATATCTTTTTAATGGGGGACTTAAATTTGGGAGACATATGCAGCCAGCAGTAAACTTCTCTTCAAATTTCAGAAAAATATAAAGATAAATTAATTATGGGCTGGCAGTTGGTGGTAGCCTAGGGACGAACTGTTATTATCAGATTGCACTCCATACAGACAGAGGACAGAATGAACCAATAATAAATACAGTTGACTCTCCAAAATAATTAATTTCTCAAAACTGGGAAATTAGAATGAGATTTAATAGGTGGGGGGAAAAAAAAGCATGAAAACAAGAATGAACATTGGGATTTCTTTAAGAGGAGTTTATGAAGCTATGAGTCCAACTTTGAGTAAAAGTAGAACTTTGTTCAAAGGCAAAGGAAATGCACTAATTAGAAATAAGAATGCAGCATGTGACAACGGGAAAGAAAGAGACCTTAACACACACAGCAATATAAATTAAACATTATAAAGTGTAGAAAATTGATAAGGGAAGCTAAAGACATCAAAGAAAATCCCATGGTTAGTAGGATTAATGACAATGAACTTAATTTTTAGGAATAATTAGGAACAAACTAAATCCTGCAAATAGCGTAAGAACATTTAGTAATGGAAACTGCAAAACTGTTTAAACCATACAGTGTAGGGTCAGGTCTCCATACGTTTCTCTTTATCTAATAATGCTTGGACAATTTGCATCCTCAAAGAATTTACACACTGAATAGTGCTCTATATCCTGCAATTTTAAAAGTCATTATTAAATTAGTCTTATGGCAACTTTTCTAGTATTTTTTTCTAGGGTCAACTTCAAAGTAATCAGTCTATCCTTTTTGTCAGTTCATTTATCTCTGTTTTTAAATATACTGACATAACACCAGCGTATTTTCCTTTTCTAGAATTTCTTTGTTATGCCAAGATTACTAAAAATTAGAATCGTTGATTGACTGTTGATTCTGTGATGAGATTACAGTCCATTTGATAGACTATGTTGGTAACCTCATATATCCAAAGACATTTAAAATGACTACCACATATTGTAACGCACATCTAAAAAGACGCCTCTGAAATTTAAGGAAATTCCATAATAAGAAAGCAAGCATTCAATGGAACAACAAATGGACCACAAATATTAAAAAGACAGGCTTTATAGAGGAACAAGCACTGAATAAAAGTTGTTTCAGATTCTTTTCACGGAGAACAAAATTGGTTACTCAACAATTCCATGGTCTGAAAATACATATAAAATAGATGTTGTTAAAATATGTTTAAATCAACATAGAAAGGCACAAAATGATAAGACCAAGCAACCAGATAGAGTAATCTAAATGTCTTGATAAACCAAGTTAAAAAAAAAAAAAAAAAAAAAAGATGTGAGATGTGTTTTAATACTGTTGCAAGGAAACATATGAACAAGGAATGAGTTCATATCTACAGAGTGGTGTCTATATCCTGGCAAGTAGTGACTGCGAAAGGGACCTAACATGACGCTAAGGTTTAAAAGGGCTTTGGCAAAACATTTAGGCAAACAGAAGTTACTGGGCACCATAGAGTGAGAAAGGGTTGAACACAATACAGTCTGTGAAATACCAAAGCTTGTTCTGGGTGATCTGAGGGACCCTTCTGGCCTAAACTGTAAATGTTGATGAGACTTATTTCACCTGAACAGATTTATCTATGCCCTGTTAGACATTCCAGAATGTTATTGCTGAATGTAGTGAAAGATGTAGTGTTTCATAGCTACATAGGTTTTGTAAGCTAGAAGGGATCATTATAGTCTGACCTCACGTATAACAGGGCTATTCTAAATATTTTGCAACCTGTGGCCCAAAACACGTTGCTGTACCTGCTAAGAAGAACACAAACATGTCATTTAGGAAATCTGAATCTGATTTTTCATTGCTAAACAAAAAAAATAAAATCAGAAGCTCATAAACAAAGATTAATTAACTCAAAAAATGTTTACATTCTACCGCTGTTGACATAGACCACTGTCAACTCTCCAGCTCTATCTATAGGATGGACTATCCCTGAGCAATATAAATTATAAAGCAAACTATTCCAACATTTCACAACATTTTTTTACCAAGTGGTTCTTGTATCAACTCAAGATCTTTTACACAATCAAAGTGTATTTTTTTACAAAGAGTAATAAAATGGGATCCTACCTCACTAGTTTAGTCCTATTCTTTTAGTTATCCTTTAGTTTAGTTCAACAAAATTTTAAGTTATTTTAGAACTTTCCTATCAGCATCCACATTCCCCATATGGTCAACAGTTAGAGGACACTTTTGAAGTCTTGCAAAGACAGACTTTTTTTTGCCCCAATGGACATTTGACATCACTTGACTTTCTTCTTAGACAGACACAGACACAAACACATGCACACACACACAGAGAATAAAAGAATCATTTATGAAGAATAAAAGGCACACATTATTTGGTTTGTATTGTCTTCTGAACTGGTATCACCATATTTTGTCTACATTAATTCAATAAGCAAAACAAGAACTTCCAAGGATGGCTTCAAAGTTCAAAACACCGTGTTTTCCAGTCTAATTTGTGTCTGCACCAAGAACAGGATAGATTTGTAAAAGCTTTTTTCTGACTCCATGTTTGAATAGTCTCAAATGCCTCATGTCACCAAGGACCTGACCTATTCATAGCATAAATTAGAGTATCCGCAAAGCTACTCTAATTTGCACCATTATGCTTGTACAACAAACAACTTGTTCTAATGACAAGGAAAGTGTGGTTTGAAGGAATGTCACATAGTGTAATTTTACTTATGCTCTTGACACCAAAGAGTGGTTTATACAGGAACTACTGAGCTTGCTCTTCGCCATCTGGAGACTCACTCACGCATAACAAACTCCCAAGGGGACAGTTAAACTGGTTTTCCAACTGCAAAACAGCTTTAGCGAAGACCAACATCTGGCCAAAGTGTCCTGTCAGGGACCTATGCTCACTGTGCATAATAAACATGGCTTACTATTATTCTTGGTTTATTTTCTTCTGTCACTTGAGATCGTAAGAGGGGAAAAAAAATAGCCGATAAAGAGGAGAAAGTATGGTAGAAATGATGTAGTAGAAAATACAAGTGTTTTCAGAAATTCTAGTTTTAAAATGGCATAACCTTCCTTCAGAACACACAACAGTATCATTTTCTAAAAGACCTATGGCTTTGCCCTAAGCCACTAGTTAATGTTCATGATGGTGTTGTGTCATCTCCCACTGGCAAACTGTAGCACACCACTAATATTGTGAATTGTTCCTAGATTTTTCATGCCGGAGATTGTCGTCAGTTCCTGACAGAACTGAACAAATTTGTTCATCCTTTCTTGCATTTCCAGTCTCCCATTCTCATCCACTAGAAAGAACGTTTCATCTCAAAATGCATTTGGAGAACCATCCAGCCTTAGTCATCTTCCTTCAAATTCACAAGCAGCACTGACTGAAAAAAATTTCATCATTTCTTAAATTTTTGTTCTCCACAGATCCATCTGATCTATAGCAGATATGGTTTTATTCTACTGGTAGTCTATAGTACTTGCAGATCAACGCACAATGAACCCAGCTTGAGTACATTATACTTTATGCTTGTCTCCAACCAATTTAGTACTTCTAACGCGATGAAGAGTTTTGGGGTGCTACTTACACACCTCATGCCCTGTGCAAGCATCTTTCCTACTGTATCGCTTTATGAGGAAAGATCTGTTTGTTCAAATAGCTTACTCCTCTATTCCTTTTCCATTCTCCTTTTGATGAACAACTTATAACTTACTGTCTGCTTTCCACAAAAGAAATTTTCCGGTAGTTCTTTTCCCATCAGCCCAGGTATCTCTCACAGTTGTACATTAGGGATATATTTCTCAGCTCCAAAGCTTAGTCCAAGATTTACTTTACCCGTCACCTATTTTTCCTGATTATTACCTGACACCTTCTCAGCTCTCCAGCATCCTCAGCCATTCTCCGCACCTTTGGTTAGCATAAGACTGTCAGCACCCATGAACATGCTGCACTGCTTTTTTTCATATTCCTTCTGCTTGTCTCCCTTAAACTCACCTTCATTCTGATTATTTCTACAGCGTAATACCAGAAAAGTGAAAAATCCTATTTAAGTATTGCCTTGACTCTCTTTTGTACCTTGAGTTTGATTTCAACAACCGTACCAGTCTTCCAACAGTCTCTCAACAAAGTTCCCTTCATATTTGTTCATCAGCCCTTTCATCATGAAAAATTCCTAAATGTTGCCAATATCCAGTTTCTATTATCTCTTTTCAGTATTATTAGATAGGATCGTGCACTTTTTTTTTATTATTATTGGGTTTTGTTATTTCTGACATGAGAGTATCATGTACAAAAAGGGGTTTTATCCCTTTTTCCCTGTACTTGGGAAATACCTGGGCTCTTGTTTTTCCTCTAATGGCGTATTTATTCCTCCAAGACACTAGTCAGCTAGGAGAATATTTATGTGGTAATAAAAGACTTTAACAGAGGGTTGTTTGGATCTAATAGTCTCAGGTATTTCAACACATCTTTGCTTGTCATGCGTCATGCTGAATTACATCATGGCCTGCATGTGACAGGAGCCCATAATGTGACCTGTGTAATACAGTTTGAAATGTAATGTAGTGGGAGGGGGGCTTAAAGGGAAAAAAAAAAAAACACTATTTCATGCTGGATAAAAGCTGTGGATTCAGAAAAAAAAAAAAGCCACTTCAAACCTCTGGGGAACAGGGAAAGATTAAATGATGGCTCAGCCACAAACCTGCAAAGAAATCTACAATAATATATTAAATGATATCTATAACACAGGATGTTAACATTAATAATTTTCATTAATATTTTTGCATTTTACAGCACAGATCGTTTTTCGTCTAAGCCATCAAATCACTGCTAAATCTTAATTTGTCAATTCACACTTGGCAAATTATAAATTATTTATAATTAAATATAAACACAGAAAGGTAAATAAATATTCACAGAGGATAAATGGCTGGCTGGGACACAGGGACAGAGCCACGGAGAGAAACCAGGTCTCCTGATTCTCTGGACTGACCTTTGACTTTTTGGTAACAGCTCTTTCCACCAATACTGATATATCCTGGCTTCAGAAAAAAACTTGCCGCTTTACCGAATATTATAGATGTATCAGGGAGGAAAAGAGGAAGAGGATAAGACAGATTTCCATTTGAGGTAAAGGAATGAAAAAGTCCTTCTGTTCTTACAGAGGATCTGATTCTCTAGGGAAATGATGCTATTTGCGTAGATAAGGAAAAAAGAAAAAAAAAAAAAAGCTGAACTGTTTTTTTCTGGCAGAAATGGTGAAATTTCACCCTTCAGCAATTTGGTGAAAGCTGATAGCTGTGGACACTTCTCAGCCTGGGTAGCACAGCAAAAGACTGCACCATGTGAACTGGCAGATGCAACGAGAGAGAGAGGGGAAAAAAAAAAATAGCATTTTAAAAGCATGTGCCAGGCTGTCCAGCTCAGTTAATCTGCTCTGCAGTCCTTCCTGCTTGCACATGGCTGGTGTAACCTCAGAGAGGAGAGAACCGTGCTCATTTTTGCCAGCTGAGAATCCCACACATGATAAAATAGATCGCTATGAACCTCTGGTGAGGTGGTTGCACTAGGGGAATATGTTCTTTAACCAACCTGTGCTCGGTCACTGTCCTTCTTTCCTGCACGAAACATGAAGAGGAATCACACACAGATCAGATCCACTAAGTCTAGCTCATTTTTGGAGCTCCAAATGGAAGCAGGGCTGTGACACAGCTTCGAGAAAGAAATTCAGGCCAAGCCACAAAGGAGCATGGTGAAAAATTCCAACACAGGACAAAATGTAGGTGCTTTGTTTTGCACAAATCAACATTGGGAAAAAAAAGTTCAATTTTACAACTGGGATAAAGTTACAAAGGACAGCCTGTCACCAGAACAGGCCATTGCATTTAGATCAAGACGCTTCAGGTGAACAACCCATATTGACCAGGCTTCTTTTCCCTTTGAACATCATCATGAATTAAAAGATTAATGTTATTAACATTTAATTATTACATCATAATTACAACATAATGCCATATACTATTTTCAAAGCAGAGTATGCAATTTGATTTGCTAATATACAAGTAAAATTAACATTGCAGTCTATTATTATTATTATTATTATCATCATCATTATTATTAAATTTCATATTAAATTTCAGGATTGTCTGGCTTCAATACAAGAAAAATTCCAAGGCTTTTTGCTTGCAGAATGGAAATGTGAATCTCTATTTTTGGAGAATCCATACCTTAAACTAGTTTAAGGCCACTGTGTCAGAAAAGTGGTAACCGTTTCCAAAATCGTCAATGGCTTGTCAGGGGAGGACAAGCCTGTGAATAATCACAGAATGTCTAGAGTTGGAAGGGACCTTCAAAGGTCATCTACTCCAACCCCCCCTGCAAGGAGCAGGGACACCCCTGACTAGATCAGGTTGCTCAGAGCCTCATTCATCATTCATCCATCCTCATAATGCTTAGTTTGCCATTTAGCTCTTCTCAGTGTGTGCTGCAAAACGGAATGCTGCTTTTGGCAATGTGCTGTGGTGAAAATCACCCCAGAATGTAAGTGACATAAGAGAAATAACAGGGTTAGCATTCAGGAATACAATAAGGTCAGATATGAATGTCCATTTGAATGATATTTGGTCAATAATTAGGGAAATCTTGCCATAGAGAATTTGGTAGGAAGCTATAAAAGTGTCTGGGTATAATACTCACAAGTGTCTAGTGCTATTTGAGATGCTCCAGGGTACCTGCAGAGGTCACGTAAGGCTGGCAGATATGTCCCAGGTTCTATAGGAGACCAATGCCCACCTGGTCTGTCAGCAGGAAGCTAGACAGAAAACCTAGAGTATCTCCAATGGCACTGAAGTTTAGGAATGTAAGTTGAGCCCCCTGTTTCTCTCCTTTGACTATAAATGGAACTAGAGGAAACTGGTTCCAATATAGACACTTATGGACCTATTCAGTCACTCACATGTAGGCATCTTGTGCCATCTGAGACATCATAGGTTCCCCCCTGGCCTTCAGCTGCCACTCCAGAAGGCTGCTGGTTTCCATCAGTCCTATGTCATATCTGTCAGCGTTGTGCAGATGTCTTGGATATCCTGAAGTACCTCAAGTGGCATGAGAAGCCAACGTCAAGGCAACTAAATTCTGCTACTATAATAGGATTCAGCTTGAGATTTAGACAAAGCTCCAGATTTAGTTATTAAACACAGGCTTCTAGTGACATTTGAGATGCTTCAACATTCCTGAGACATCTGCACAGCACTGGCAGATGTGACAGAAGCCTTACAGGAGACCCACAAGGTCTGGAGTAGAAAATGGAGGCCAAATGGAAAAATCTGACAGTGCCGTAAGTGGCACAACGTGTGTATGGAACTGAATCTTTTCCCAAGCCAACAGAGCCAACAGTCTAGTTGACTGTCCAGCTGATCAGACCGAGGTGTGTACTCCAAGGTGATATTGCCACCTGCCCAAGCTCTGTTGGCTGTATCAATTAGGTCTCCCTTAACTTAATGGGAACTTCAATACACAGCCTATGCAAAGGCACTACCTTTACAGATGCAATTCTGAAACTGAATTCTAACTCAGTGTTTGCTGGATTAATCTCACCCTCAGAGTTTAGAGGAAGGAGTGAGCATCTCTTTTGTACAAAGGAACACATTTTTTTCTACAGAAGGTTTTATCCTAAAATTCCCACTATTTCCACTGGTCTCTCAGGCACTAATACATTAATAATATGGGAAGACATTACACGTTTGCCTAGTTCAGCGCAGATGTAGACTTCTCTCTAAGACTCCTGTTGCAGATTCAGATAGTAAAGCTTTTAATGAGCTCTTAAAGTCTTTGCCAGCAATTTAAACCTCCAAGTTTGGAGCTCAGCAGAGGTATCTTTTCTAGCAGATTCTGCATATCACACTTTATGCTTCTGTAATTAATGTTGACACGTGAATCAAAGTGAGGTAGTTCTTCAGTGTATCTACAATAGACTGGAGGTGTTGCTCTGAGAGGAGAGGTGTGAATAGTAGTGTAGACATACTCTATAGCCTAGTAAAAGGTTATTCGCTCCAGGAATTAAGGAAATGTCATGTTCTGCTGAACGTCAATGTTTTTCAAAGCTTTCTGCCTCTGCCCTAAGTAGGCAGGATGTGTGTGTCCATACTTTTGCGATGGGTAAATTTGGGACAGATTTGAGATTGGTTTAGCTTCCTAATTAAATCCCTAACCTTGCTGAAGTGATATTTTTAGATTTGGAAAATGTTCCTACGACCTCAAAGGCATTCCTGCCTGACCTCAAATTCTCCCTCTGTCCTCTTTGACTTCTCACAACATTACGTGATAAACATCAGGAGGCAACACAGTCTGCAGTAGAAGGGCCCAAACATAACCGACCATAAAGGTTGATGGGATTTGTAGGCAAGTTGTGTAAATGGGAAATTTAGTCTCAAGGAACTGAGCTTCAGAGACACTCAAAGTTAACAATTCTTCCAAGACCTCACTCTGCACATATGCAGCCAATGAGATTTCAATATTGAATAAAGGAATCACTTTGAAATTCCCTGCCTTTTTCCTTCCTTTACAGCATTTCAAGGGTAACACAATAGCCAAGTAACGTAGTAATAACAAAAATAACTCTAACAAGCTACGCTTGATTCCACTGCAGTGCAGCCTGTAAGGGCAATCTTTTCTTTCTTTTAATAATGCTTTTATTGCACAAATTTAACAGAATTATGCTCTAATTATAGAGGAATTTTTTTTATTTGCCACTGGGAGGAAATACAGCAGATGAAGCTGTTTGAGAGTGCATGGTTCGTACAGCTGTATTAAATGCTTCCAACTCTGTCTTTATGGTTGTTAACAAGTCAGGACCAGACATGCATGCATTTTCTGAGTGCCTTTGAGGATGGCATGGATTATATTTGTATTTTTATTAGAGCTGCTCGACTCATTCACTGAGAAATAATGTCTGACCATGCTTTCAGAACTGTGACCTGTAACCTGATGAGAAATAAAAGGATCCCTAAAGACAGACAAATCACATTGCACATAACTTGGAGTCTAAAAGTGAGTGGGCTGTATCTAGTCTAGACCGCTTATACTTCCTTTGGAATGAACGCAGGAAAATAAGCAGTTCCCGAAGGGGTTAATTTCTCCCCTTTACAGATGTGTAGAGTAGGTCACCAAATGGATCCTCACAAGATCCCTATTTCTCTCCATCAGTTTTAAAGAGAGCCTGGGGTATTTCACAGACAGAAATCTAAAGTTAAGAGATGTAAATTTGGGTGAGATAAATCCTACACAAAAAGCTCAACTCTTTTAAGGTATAGACTAAAACTGGACAAATTCAGTGGGAAGACTTACACATTATTTAGTGAGTGGGATGAAAAAAAAAGCAGTCAAGTCTCCTGACCTTACCAGCTTCTGTGCCTTCCTCCTCCTTACCTACATACCAAGTTGTTCATTCCTGTCCTGCTGTGCACACATAGTTATACCCACACAGATCAGATTACAAGCTGGCACCTTGGGAGTCTAGCTTTGGAATCACTTTGACCTTGTGGTATTTTGAGTGTCAAGTGTGAAACAGGTGCTCAATTTTCATAAAATCGTGATCACACGTGCTAACACACACCAAAGCAAATAAAGCAAAGTTGTTATCCAAAACCAAAGACAGCCAAAGTAACTGGTTTTCAAATATAGATTTTCAAAAGCCATAGCTTATATCATCATCTCATGTCATTGGTGTAAATCCAGAATAACTTGAATAGTTCCATTAACAAAACAGGTGTTGGCTCTTCGACTGCTGGCAAATCAAATGCTGTAGGTTCAGATTTCTGATTACTGATAAGTCTCAATAAAGTTTTAAATATTCAAATGCTTTTTCTTAATTTCCAAATTATGGCTCAGCAAGCAATTTACACTGAAAAGATAATTTAGCTTTTTCTCTCTCTTTTACTATATTGTCCATCAGTAGGAGCTTGCACATCATCCTCAGCAAATGTTTGTGACACCTCAACATCATTGTAGAGCAATGCAATCTGGAAGAGATCCCAACAGGAACCAAATTCCATTTAGAAGCTGTCAAGTGTTTTTCATTTTCGTCCTAGTTGTTTCTGATACAATAGGAAAAAGAGGTGGATAAGATCAGCTGGTTAATATTTGTCCTCAGGTTCCCAGTTTTGCCTGGGAAGTTTTTCGTTCTTGTTCATTGAAGAGTGTTCAGCTCTTGGGGGAAGCAAGGTAGGTGGCTATTCACCCTAGAAAGAAGTTTAAAGTGACAAAGTTTAAAAGCATCACAAGCATAAATAATTTATTATGTTTGTGATAAGTGAGTTATTTTGTTAGAGACAGCAAATTACCAATAGTGATCAATCCTGATTTATTTTAAGAATTTGCTGAGGAAATAAGAAATTGACTGAGCACTAAGGAGAACCAGAAGTCCACCTGCCTAATCAGAAGAATCAAATAAAGCCAGCACTGCATGAAAAAAAAGATGCTTACCCGTTCCTTGCACAGACCAGTCAGATCAAAGAAGAATGTTCTTTAGGTGTTACGTTTAGTCTGTGAGGATTTGACTTCAATTCCCATCTCTGCCCCATAATTTCTGTGTGACTTGGTTAAAACATTTACTTTCCTTGTATTTTTTATTTTTTGCATTTATACTGTGAAAATAATAGTTCTTTTCCTCATGAGAGGTTGTGTAGCTCATTATTGTTTGATAGATGTCTTCTGGGGATGTTTTAAGTAGAATCATTTGTCTCTTGAGGCCAAAATGACCTCCCTAGGTCCCTCTTGGCTCAATTTTCTAAGCCTCTGTGATTGCTTTTTAGATGCTGCAGTAATAGAGAGCATATGATGACCTAGACAGATACTTTTAAATGATTCAACCAACAGAGCATCTGTGGTTACCTTTGGGAGACTCTTTCACAAATGATCTAACAGACACTTAAGAAGTTTGTCTAGATACCCAACTTCATTTTCCCTTTGCTCAATTTCATCTCATTGCCCCTGGTTATGAATCTGTGAACCACCCTCAACAATCCCTCTCCCTCCTCGCTGCACACATCCTTCAAATGCTCACAGAACTGCGAACATCTTCTCACAACACAGTTGGGGACAGCAGGGGAGAAGAGCGGACGAGCACCTCTTTCGAGCCTGCAAGCACTCAGAAAGCAAGCACACTGCCTGCAGAGATGCCCATGTGGATTGTCTATATTAAAACAGCGAGCACCTGAGGAGAAACCCACCTGGTGAGTGAGCTTGCTTTCATTTAAAAAAAAAAAATCATCAAACAGTGTTTGCCCTGCGATCTTAATTCAAGCACTTAATTAAAGCCAACAGAGGATTCTAAAGTAAGGGAAAAAATTAGAGCAACAACTTTTTAATTATGCTGTAGGCATTTTCTCTCTTACTTATTCTTTCTCCAAAAATCAAACAACTCCTCCTCTAAACACACATTTAGACAAAGACGATGGCACAGTGATATTACGGACTAGAGCTTGCTTAGTGCCTAGCAAGCAAGTACTGGAGGTTGTCTGCCCAACTTCATGAACTAAATAACATGGTCACCTCTTACCTGGGTCACTCCTTAGCATCCCTTTCCCCAAGTCACAGGAAAGGAGCAGGAGAAAGAAGGGATAGGAGGTAGCTTAAACTGTGGTTCCTTCCGGGAACCTCTACCAAGTGAAAAACTTTCTAGTCACACAGAAGTGTTACTATTCCAGTGGTACAGTAAGTTGCTGTCTGCCTCCAGACAGCGGGAGAAATGGAAAGACTCCTGGCATCTCCTAGAACAACACAGATCCTGCCTGTCAAACCTACATCACCCACTCTAGTTCTCCAGTATACTAGTCGCATAACAAAAAAAAAAAAGTTTATCTTTACAGATAGCAGGTGATTTTATATTACTTGGGATGGACAGAGTAACATTGACATGGACGTGGTCAAGATTTAAAAGGAGGTCCTACTCAAGTCTGATAGAAATAGCTTAATGCAGAACCCATTGTAGAAGAAAGAGGATGTTCTTGTCATATCAATCCGCATAAAAATACGAACAGTTACTTTGCTTCTGAGTGTAACACCTCCTGTGATTTTATCAGTCCTGCCTGCTTAAAAGCACCCTGTGCCAGTCTTCAAAAGGAGACAGAAGATACAAGCATCCTTCTAGAAAAAGTCTGACTTAGCAAAACTATGGTTTGTGCAGAGCTTCATGCAGAAGGATAATTTTTTTTGAAGTTTGTGGAACTGGGCAGAGTAAGTCTCAGTAGATCATGTTCACAGTTGCATCAAAAAAGCATATTAAAGAACTAGGCTCTTAGGAAAGTGAACCTTACACCACACAGAAGAACTTAAGCATCAGTTCAGTACAGTCCACACAAAATTCACATTCAGATGTCACACAATCTTCTTACCTATCTTCACTCTGCCATCAGTTTCTGGAATTACTAGTTCCTCAATTGGGGCTTTTTTTTTTTCTTTTGGTCTAGAAGGAAAGAAAGAAAAACGAAAACTGAAAAGAGAATATTTTGAACATTTCGAACATTTCTGAAGGCTGTCCAAAGTCACGGCTTACACAGAGTAAAAATCTAAGCAGACTAAGTCTTGCTAACGGTGAGAGAAAAGATTGTGGTCAGGATCGCAGAACTGCATCTAATTATGTAATGGGCATTCATTTGTAAGAACGTCGTCTTTGTGTGAACAAGACCAGATGTCTCATGTCTCAGCCTTTCTAGGACAACAGACTGGAGATATTTCTTGGCTTGACTTTCCTTTGTGTGTGCCGAATGGTTGGACTGGTGTGTCTACCTCGCTTAGCCTCTGCACTCAAGAGACCCCAGCTGTGACTCCCAGAGTGTAAATCCCATCACATATTGTTATAGCAGGGAGAGAAAACAGCCAAAAACTTTTCTGAGATCAGATCTAATTTTCCACAATCCTTGTCTGACAAATAAGGGACAACACAGTCTAGATGGAAAATCAGTCATATTCTACTTCATTCTAACCTTTGGAGTTTCAAATGATTGAATAAAACCAATCATATTTGACTGAGAAGCAGGATTTTGAGTTGTCAGGAAATTATAGTGTTCTTTAAATATAATGCAAATGTCTAAATTGGCCTGAAATAAAACCATTGCAATATTTCACATCAATGAGAAATTCCCTGTGGTTCAAAGAAACTGAAATTACTTCAGTGTCACTGCTGAAAGTAAGAACCATGAATTAACAACAATATCCTCTTTATAGGAGATATAAAGGTGGCTTCCAGAACCCCACAAAGCCTGGGGGTTCATCCTAGATCTTCCTAGGATCAAGTTGTAGTCCTAGAGCAAGAAAACTACTTTGAGTAACTATGGATCCAACCAGACTCCTCTGGGTATTTATACCTTGCTGCAAAGATGGGACTTGACCCACACAGAGTCAACATCTGTAAAGCTTTGAAACTCTTCATTTCATAACAGAAATCTGTAAAGCTCTAAGATTACTGGGTTTTATAGACCCATCTGTACAAGTAAACTCAAGAGGGTTTGGGCATGGCCTAAGCCAGGGTGCTCATCTTTCTATACTGTTGAATTTTTAGGACACTCCCTTGCATGGATTTGACCTATGCCAGCTCACATTCTGCCAGATCATGCCTCATGGTTCATAGGTAAGCCAGGACAGTCCTAGAAATATCGAGTCTTTATTTCAAGAAAGTTTCATCAAACCTGAGACGTTAGAAAACATAACAATAATGATTTGTAAAGTCGCATGGACCAATCAGTCTTTTAGTTTCCAATTTATTTTGCATAATTTCTCTTAAAAGGCAAGATAGCTCAATACAGCCCCACTTGGAATCGTTCCTATCTCTTCAATAAGCCTCTTGTCTGACATTTCACAACACACTTCATTGCTCTGAGTTTTAGCTCCTCACCTGTAATCACTCTGTCTCTTAGCTATTATTATTTGTCTGTCTCAGTTATTTAAACATCAAAAATGTATCTAACAGAGGAAAAAAAGCCTGGGTTTTAATTGTAGCATTTTGCTCTCCCTGGATTACTTTTATATCTGAAAGAACAGGGACAGAAAAAAGAGAAAGGAGATGTAGAGGCAACATTAGTAAATCATGTCCTAATAATGTGACCTCCCCTCAAAATGGTGAGGTAGACTAGATACTAAAAGTAAAATCACCTGAAAGGTTTTTAATCTGACTTTCAAAAAACATCAAAAAGAATCAAACCACCCTGGGAAATACCGTCATAGCTACCAGATAATTCAGTGTAGCAATACTTTCTCATCTCCCCGTCCATCTATGAAAAACTGAAAAGTTCTGACTGTGTAACATATTTTTTAATTTACCTTCTTTATGTTTTTTTTTTTTACTGTGTTTTTGGAGGAGACTCAGGAGACGGTATGAATAATTTTCTAGCCTGTTGCAATGTGCTCTAAAGAGACTGACTACATGGATCTTATCCTGCAGCTTCAATACTTTTAACTGGTCATTAGCTGATTTCTCATTCTCATTAGCATGTCAAAAGAGTGTAGGGAGTTTATCCTGAAGAGATGCCTTCCTTTTTTATGATCTTTGTCATTAAAATGTCAAATATGGAGCATCTATCAAAATAACATGGCAATTTGCCTTTTTCCGTGTGAGAACTGTATTAAGAACAGGAGACAGTACATGAAACATCCAACCTAGTGCTTAAAAATTATCAGATGCCTTCTGAGAACTTTGGAAATTTTCATTTTTTGTAATGTTAATATCAAAAATAATTTCATGGCATGAAGCCATCCCCAGAATTGATTTATAAGATGGGGACAAAATCTATCTTGTGGATGTGATTCACATATATAAATACTTGAGACTGATACAATTCTATTCTTAGTCAAATCAGTGTTAAAAAAAAAAAAAGAAAAGCATAATACTAAATATTTGTTGAAACTCCCATTCAGTGCTTCATGAAACTCCCATTATGTGGACCCAGTTATTATCTAGCATTAACCACTAATGGATTCTTTTCTCAACAGACTTTTGGCCATAGAAGCAAATATTTTATTCTGCTTTACACTGACAAACCAGAACTAAAGAAAGGTATAAAACTGTTTGCCTTTGAGACTGATGCCTTTATTTAATCACAGAACATGGGAAGCAGCTATAATCATCTTTCCCACATTGTCCCAAATATTATACTTATATCCTGGTGCTTAGGATCAAAGACTATCTCAATTTCTTGTCCTCATATCCTCATTCAGTATTTGGCTTTGTAGAGGGTGTGCCAGAAAGGGCCCCTCATATTCCCAGTAGTAGGGATTATTTTCATCATATCAACATTTGTCCAGAAGATACTAAACTAAGAACACTTATTTATTCCATGCACGCAAGTTAGACATCACCCTCACCCTCCCCTGATATGATTTTTTAAATGATCTTCAGTAAACAAATTATGGAGAGCTTTGCAATAAGATTAACTTGGGAACAGCTCTTAAAAGAGAACATATCTTTTCCCGCTAACCCTTATCTGACTGACAATCATAATGGTTTGGGAAGTGAAAAGGTAGGATTACCAATGCTGAAAAGTAAGAAAGTGCCTGTCGCACTAATCTGAAAGTATTTGGATTATTATGTGGATTACTGCTGTAAACTTGTGCACACCGAGCTGGCAACAGTACTGCGTATTTATACCCCAGGCAAGGGAACAAAATCACAGGCATAAGCAAGCACACACATTGCTGTAGGAATCAAAGGGTGAATTGGTTCAGTTGCAATCAGAGAGGTACCTCCACATAGTAAAAAAAAATAGACTCTTAGTTGTCTAACAACCTTAAAAACACACAAAACTGATAAATAGGAAAGCACCTCTCCAAACTGAAAACTCAAGACAATGACACAGATCTTCTTCTTTCTTGTGTTGATGTTATTTATGAGTGGGTACTGTTGGACTGAAAAAATCTCCCAATCTCACAGCACAGCTGAGGTCTCAATATTTCCCCCTTTTGTGCTGGAGACTGGGTGTGGAAAGTTATCTTTAATCAGGCTGGAACGGTAGTATTCAGGTGAAAAAAAAAAAAAAGTGGATTCAAATTTCTTTTTATATCTTTTTTTTTTTTAAAAAAAAGGTGCCTATATCACAAGCTATGAATAATGTACATATGATTCTCCCAAAATTATGAGCCTGAACTAGGTTTTGGCCATACCTAAATCTTTTTCTCCAATTGTCTTTGCTATGTTATCAATCAATCTTCATATCTTACTTTTCCCCACCTCTGTCTTGGATACTCCTGTGCTCTATTTTCCACTCACTTCACTGTTTTCCTCTTCTGGGAAGTAATTTTATATAGTACCTCCAGCCAGCCTTCTTTCTGCCGTAAGACAAACTTCTCACTCCCTCTGGAAAGAATCGGCACACGGGATGCTGCTGTCCCATGGTTTTTATGCTGTATCTTTCAGCAACCCTCAGTGACTTCCCTGCTTCACCCGTGTGTTTTCAATCTCTTCACAAACACATTCCAAATCACTCTTATTAATATCCTCCTGTTCCCTACAGTTTTTCACAGTTGTCTCTAGGAAGAAACAAAACAAACAAAAAAATGGAAAGGAAATTTCCAGACAAATTTATCTTTACCTCTAGGATTTCCAAAGCTGAAAATCTCAGAAAAGACACTCAAATCTTCATTTCACCTACTTTTTGTTGTCTACATCGCACTTCCAAATTTGTTACTGTAGATTCCCTTTCCTTTCAATGAGAAAAAACAGTTTTAAGGGTGTGATTCTTCTGATCCACTTTCTAAGAATGAACAAACTCCCACACCAAAGTGATCTCTTTCTCTCCACTGCTATTATATAGGGTCTGAACAACCAATGCTAACATAGACATCTGCATTATAGAGCTCTAAGTTGCAGACATCTGCACTTAGTCAGATGAATGCCAGATAAAGCTTGACAAACAGGAGCCATTGATCTGTTCAAATATTCCGAGCAACTAACATGGCAAATTCTCCTTTGATTTATGCTCCTAGCCAAATATATGACTCCTAGCAAGACAAAATTCATCTTATTTTCAAAGACCAATACTGCATTAAAAAATCAAAGGCTAAGTTTTACTGAGACATAGTAAGAAATTTGACGTAGTTTTGCTTGATATTTTAACACTCCTGATTTGACTCCATCTGCACTGAACAGGTTATGAACCACTGCAACTGAAGAGAATTGCTATTACATAATTTACCTGCGGGTTAAGATGATAATATAAAGATGGAATGGAGAGTCAGTAAATCCCTCTCCTTCATCTGAATTTTAACCGAAAAATCTCAAGTGCTCACAATATTCCCAAGTGCAACCTCAGGGTGTTCTTGGGCTGCAGCAGCAAACTCTGGGCCAGCTGTGAAAGGACCTCCACTGAACACAAATGCATTTGTCTGTCTCTTCTTTACATTTCATCTTTGACTATTTTTCCCTTTCCTGAGAATAGTCTGGAGTTCTAGCAATGTCCTTGGAGAAATACCTTGCCTGAAAGAAACATTTGGTTAAAATTACAGTGGAAAACAAACAATGCTATCTGCTGCCGTGTTCCCTTGAAATCCCTCTTCTGCTGTTAAGCAAGAGTCTCAGTTCAGCAAAGAAAGGGAAGACTGGGATTTTTGTTGATTATGTGGGGGGTTTATTATTATTATTGTTGTTATTTAAATTTGTTTTATATCTTGAGAAGTAGCTAGACCAACAGTTTTACTGTCTTGCCACTTTGTGGAGCAGGTTTAAAGTATGACATAGTCAATCTCCTTTGCTCAACTAGTTTGTTACTGTCTGGACAAGTGTTTTACATATTGGTGCTTTACACTAACCCTTGTTACTTTTCCCCTAAACTACAAAAACTCTAACAAGCAATTGCTTCTGTTATCTGCTCTATTGTCTCTATTGCTTTCTTGCTTGAATCACATTTTCAAGTTTACCACCTTTCCTGTGTTTAAACTTCTTACTTGCACTCCTTAGTTCCATGTCTAGATGTCAAACTTTGGATCCATCTTACCAAAACCAGCAAGAATTTCAGTCATTAAGTTCTTTTCCTGGAAACACAGAATCATAGAATCCTAGAATTATAGAATAGTTTGGGTTGGAAGGGTTATCTGATTCAATCCCCCTGCAAAGAGCAGGGAGTACTCCAGTACCTGGAGTACTGCGTCCAGTTCTGGAGTCCCCAACACAAGAAAGACATGGACCAGTTGGAAAGGGTCCAGAGGAGGGCCACAAAGATGATCAGAGGGCTGGAGCACCTCTCCTATGAGGACAGGCTGAGAGAGTTGGGGCTGTTCAGCCTGGAGAAGAGGAGGCTCCGGGGAGACCTGATAGCGGTCTTCCAATACCTCAAGGGGGCCTACAGGAAAGATGGGGAGAAGCTGTTCAGTAGGGCCCGTTGTGATAGAACAATGGGTAATGGGTTTAAATTAGAAGGAGGTAGGTTTAGATTAGATATGAGAAAAAAAATTTTTACAATGAGAGTTGTAGAGCACTGGAACAGGTTGCTCAGAGAGGTGGTGGATGCCCCATCCCTGGAATCGTTCAAGGCCAGGCTGGATGAGGCTCTGAGCAACCTGATCTAGTCAGGGATGTCCCTGCTCCTTGCAGGGGGGTTGGACTAGATGACCGTTGAAGGTCCCTTCCAACTCTAACTATTCTATGATTCTATGATTCTATGACATCTCCAACTAGATCAGGTTGCTCAGAGCCCCGTTCAACCTGGCCTTGAATGTTTCCAGAGACAGGGCATCTACCACCTCTCTGGGTAACCTGGGCCAGTGTTTCATCATCCACATCATAACAAATTTCTTCCTTATGTCTAGTCTGAATCTGTTCTCTTTTAGTATAAAACCATCACCCCTGGTCCTACCACTATAGACTCTACCAAAAAGTCTGCCCCCATCTTTCTTACAAGCCCTCTT
Source organism: Chlamydotis macqueenii (assembly GCF_036417535.1). Classification (NCBI taxonomy): domain Eukaryota; kingdom Metazoa; phylum Chordata; class Aves; order Otidiformes; family Otididae; genus Chlamydotis; species Chlamydotis macqueenii. The sequence continues at coordinate 4,581,262 of NC_141558.1, forward strand.
TAGGCACTGGAAGACTGCTCTAAGGTCTCCCTGGAGCCTCCTCTTCTCTGAACTGAACGGTCCCAACTCGCTCAGCCTGGCCTCACAGGAGAGGTGGCCTCCTCTGGACTCTTTCCAACAGCTCCACATGCTTCTGATGTTGGCAGCGCCAGAGTTGGATGCAGTACTGCAGGTGGGGTCTCACCAGAGCAGAGTAGAGGGGGAGAATCCCCTCCCTCGTCCTGCTGGCCACACTTCTCTTGATGCAGCCCAGGAGGTAGTTGTCTTTCTGGGCTTCAAGCGCACATTGCCAGCTCATGTTGAGCTTCTCATCCACCAGTACCTTGAAGTCTTTCTTGGCAGGGCTGCTCTCAACCCTTTCATCCCCCAGTCTGTGTTGATATTGAGTTTTGACTCAACCCAGGTTCAGGACAATAGGGTGTTACAGCATAGAAAAATCCATTCTAGGGCACAGTTCCTTTTATCTTGGTGATCAGCTGCAAAGGTAATTCAGGACAACTGGCTCAGAGATAAACATGTACGTTGCAAAGTTAAGTGAGATTAATTCAGCTCCCCATATCCAGTTCTTTGGTCTGCCTGCCCACAAGACTGTATTGCCTTTTTCCATTTTCTTTTGATCACTGTCTCCCAGATTATCTCCTTGGTACTGAGTGGTAAGGCAGAATTTCTCCATCAAGCTATCTTCACTCACCCACCTGGACAGCCACTTCTTTCATGACCTTAAAACACAATAGTCAATTCATCCAGGACAGGAACCAGCTTGATTTCTGCGATTTGCATAATTCAGAGAATAGTGCTTATTGAAAAGTTGTCTGTTTTTTAAAATGAGTAAACACAATATTCACATGAGGAAAAAAGTGTGTCAGATAACATTCAAAAACTTTAAAAAAAAAAAAAAAATGTGAGAAAGCAACTATTTTTGTCCTGGCAAGTGAAACTGAAAGTCAGTGTTGGTGATCCTATTTTCCAGCAAGACAAGAGCACTCATTACAAAATTGAACTACACAGACAGATTGCTTCTAAAGTAGTTCTTAATACTATGGGAGGACAGAGGAAGTAACGAAAGAGTAATGCAGTCAATATGTTCTGTATTGAAGTACTGTACGTAAAGCTCATCCTGAATCTCCTGAAATCTATAGTAACATCAACATCATTATCACATATCAGAGTGGATGAGTTTCCTGTAGGAATTAATGTCTTCAGAAAGTGAAGGTCTCTAATGACTGAGCTGCGGGGTCACTTTTATCTCCTGTTCAGCAGGACTTCACAAGATAAATTGCAGTGCAGCCATGCCTGAACTGATACAGCATTGCATGGACTAGAAGCAGAACAGCTATTTAAACTCAATGTCAAACCTGAGTTACTAAGCCCTGTTGGTGGATCAGACTTGTCTTAACATCATATTAATACAGCTAGACTGCATTCAGGTTTACAATCACTCGTTACTTGAATACTTAGCTGAAGTGCCTCAGTGTTGAACTCCCAGTCATTCTGGGTTTGGGTCTACCTGGACAGAACCAAAGCAGGTTTTTCTGATTACGGCAGAAGAGCTATGTCAAGTCAGATTGAGCTCATCTAAATTCCCTCATCTAAAAAATAGATATTTATTCATTTTTTTTTCTATAACTAATGCAGAGAACAATTCTCATCCTGTTTTCTGGAGATATAGTCTATTGACTACAGCAGGAACCTAGATTAGTGGTCAGATGGGACACCTGCCCCTTGTTAAGGCTGCAGGGACATGACAAAGCTGTTGAACAGACCATGTGAAGCTACAGGACATGACATGAGAAACTTCTGGCTGTGGCAGGTACCAGTGTAAGAGGCTGAGAAAAGTTTCAGGGATGGGACATCCACAGGGGATGGCTGGACTTCAAAGGGAGTTAAGGACGGATTACGTGAGAAGCATAAAACCTCACAGATAATTGGAGAGGATTATTGGAGACTTCCTAGCACCCAGACCAGGCCTTTTTTCTAACCATATGAAGAGTCAAACCTACTTCTGCAGTCAAGGGTTCCAGAGAGATGGATGGGTTGGGATGGGATGGGATGGGATGGGATGGGATGGGATGGGATGGGATGGGATGGGATATGACAGAGTAGTTTCCCTGCATTGATACAGACCAAGCATTCTTGTGCCAAAAATAGCCCCCATCGATTGTCTCTTTTTCCCAACATAGTCGATGTGCATTGTTAGATACATAAAGGAGAACCGCTTAAGCTGAGAGAACAAATGGATCCATCCCCGAAGATAAACTATCACTCCGTGATTAGGCTTCTGTCCTGAGAGGCTAAAATACTAGTCTTTCAAAACAGACAGGAGGATTGAGCCCAAATATACTAACTCAGCCACAAAGTTTACATATACACCAGTAAATTATTAATTCCAGGTTCTGCTTTCTGGCCAACTGCATGATCTGGTCACTTCCATATTATGAAACCCTCATAGTCTCAAATCACAGTGGCTGCATCTAGCCTGCTTGTTAGGGATAATTTCAGGCCCACTCCAGCCCGTGAACTGTGCCTGGGAATTTAAATAGTGCTAATTTTCCCTGAACCAAACTGTACCAGGGACCATAATGAGTTCTGGTGCCTGAATCTGAGCCTTGCTACTGTTTAATTTTCTGCAACAGATAAAATCAAAGAAATGAGCCACTGCTTTTATTTAAATAATTTCAACTTGATACTTAACTTTTAATTCAGTTCAGAACTCTTTTTCTTTTTTTGGGGGGCTTAGCCAAATTCCCCATTGACTTGCAGTTTATTAGAAAAGAAAGAAAAAAAAAAAGACAACTTGGTTTAACCACAGCAATCAGCACAATTTGAAGGAAGCAAGCATGACCAAGGAAGGTAGGAGGGCTTCAGCTGCCTTTTGATTTGTTTTATGCCAAGATCATCAGCTGCAATCAGTTAGTAGCATTATTTTTACAATGCCTCATATTTCATTCTTAATTATTTCTCAGTTTCTCTGATATGGCTGAAATAAAACCTGGAACAATTGATTTCAGCAAGGCAAAGCCTGATAGGAAGAGTACACTATAAATACAGGCTAGAAAGATATAGCTATTGCCCTTATTTGACAACCTAACTGTTCCCCAAGCACTCATCCACCAGCCTTATAAAAGGAAATGTAGTTACTGAGGTCCAAATTCACCGTTGGCTTAAGCGTGTGCAATTCCACTGAAGTCAACATAATTGTATCCGTTTACTTTCACGGTGAATTGGGACCCAGACCTTTACCAAAGTAATAAAAGGTCAGTCAAACATACAGGCAAGAGACCAACTTCTTGTTTAAATGGAAGCTGTGTCTTTGCTCAAAGTTCTTGACAGAGATGATAGTATCAGGTAACAAACGAGCTGAGCAGGTGGTGAAAGAATAAGCATTGGGGTATATGAGTAAGTTACAGAGGTTTATGGGCATGTTATGTTACCTGAGTCACAGTAAATAATTACATTTTTTCACCTTCTGTAAATGCAAATAAATATGTCTTAGCTTATCTCATGCTGGAACAGAAGTAAAGTGATAAAACAGTGGGGTTGAATATCTTTAAGATAACATGCAATTTTTGCCATTAAAGACAAAACGAGTCTGATACAAAAAAAGTCTCTCATACACTTACGTGTAATTCCCTCTGAAGACATTGGGTTTTGTTCTGAAAGCCTAAATTGGCTCATGAAAACAACACAGTTTGTCTCGCAGTCACTTCGTTGTGTTTGGGAAGCTCATATAATATCTACAAGCTTTGTCCCACCAGTCCTGCCTAAGGTAGCACAAGTGATAGCAAATAGCTAGAAAAAAGGATGAGTTCGACTTGCCAGGTATAACTTGGTCTCACGGTTACAAGGTCTCATTTACTCAGATTAGTTTACTGTTTAGGAGCACAACAGGACATCAACTAGTATTCACAATGTCTATGTTGAATGTACAGTTAGGAAACTACTTTAAACAGCTATGTTTAAACCTAGACTCTCTCTATAGTCAATGGAGACTGTATAATTAGTAAAAGCGATTATCATCCTGATACCAAAGAGATTTGTGTATTGCCTGTGGCACAAGTGGAGGAAGACATGCATGCAGGAGGACTTTGGAGGTCAATACAGGAGGTGACACACAGAGCCAAGAGAAAGCCAGCAATAACCAATAACAATGAAGATAAATACATTACAAAGCAAGCTTACAGCAATGAGCCTACAACAAAGATATTCAGTATCTTACTCATGTTTCTGGATCTCAGCCTAAGACACCAGAAGGTGTTACGTGAAACAAATGCCAATTGTGTAACACAAGAAAGTAACAAGGACACAAACAAAACTGCAGTGGTAATGAAGCTTTCAGAATATATCTAATATATACTTTGCAATAAAAAATGTTGTGCCAAGGCTGAATAAAGTAGATTGGATTATTTCAAAAGTTAAGTGGCTACAGATACTAGTTTACAATGGGTAGTAAGCCTTCTAATCCCATTTACTATGACCATATAATAGTAATGATGAGAGCAGACAGATCTTACATGGCTTTGATAACATCTCAGCACCCTTTGCAAAGATGGCTTTCTTCTTTGCAAAGAAGACACATTCAGTTAGCAGAACTGACAGAGAAGTGTCATGCAAGCTGTCTGTTGGGAACCATCCCTGGACTGTGCTGTCCTTGACCCGGGCCCAGGCACTCTCTGGAGAAGCACCAACTGGCCTAAGCTGTGAACCAAACAAGAAATTTAACGGTATGGTTGACCTAACTGCAAAGTCTGGACCCATATTCTGGCCTTGATTGGTTTGCTGTTGGCCTTAATTAATTTGCTGCACAAAGATGTAGCTTATGTATCAAACCAGAGAGGAAAGCATTTCAGTATAGGGCATGAAAATCTTTAATTTTAGCACTTTAAGGTAGAAGCTGCTCCTGAGAGGGAAAGTGTTGCTATTTTATTACAGTTTTAACTTGCAAAGATTTAGGTGCACTATGTAAAAACAGAGAAAATAAGGCTGGACAGGAGCTAAGGAGATCCTTTAGTCCATCTTCCTTCCCCAAGGCAGGATCTTCGATATCAAACTATTTATTATATATGTAATTATATATAAATAGTTTGATATAAACAAACTATATGTTTGCTTAACCTACTCTCAAACCTTTCCAGTGATGGAGATTCCACCACGTCCCCAGGCAGAACTAGCCTACACTTAGTGACTAACCTAAATCTTCCTTGCTACAGTTTAAGCCCATTGCTTCCCATCCTACTCCCAGTGGATATAGAGAACAAGTTACTTCGTTCATCTTTGCAGCAACCTGTTCCTTAGCTGCAGCCTGTTACCTTCTCTCACTTCTGTTTTCTTTGCTCATAAAATTAATAATAATACTAAAATAAGAGCATAAAATATTTAATATATACATTAATTCCACATACATTATATTAAACAAGTTACTTGTAAGGGTAACAATTGCATATGTGGGATTTTGCATCCCTCTGTTTGTCTTAAATACATTTTTTTTTTAATTTTCCTTTGGGAGAGGGATTGTTTGAGTCGTGGGATTTTCTTTTAAAATATTCAGGTCAATCTGTCTTTTCCTCTAACCCTCAAAGGGTTAAGTCCCTGGCTGATAATTCCCTTTGCAAGTCAGATCCTTCATTACAAGTAGAATCCTTACAAGAGGACATATTTCATTTTTTAACTGGAGCATATCTAATGATCCGGGGGAAAGCCCTGTCTCGTAACATTTGATCTAGCCTCAGACAAGAAGAGCAAGGTGGCATCAGCCTCTTCCTATTTAGTCATGAGCCAAGGAACTGCACCAGCATCCAAGTGACACGCAGAACGCATGCATCAAAGTAGCAGCTCAATCTGTACGGCAAATAACACTACTTCACGTCCCAGCATGGTTGCTGGCCCTGAGCTGTAGTTCCAGTAATTGACATAGTTACCCAACGCTAGAAAACAAACTCAGAAACTATTCTCATTAGACGTCCCCCTGGTTTGCTGCTCCGTTATTGTAAAACCCAAACACTGAGCTTCCTACCAGCGTGGCTCTGTTTTTAATTAGTTCTGATGGCACTGGGCGACGCGCCAAGGAAAAAAAATGAACTTCCTGTGATTGAGGCTTGTTGCTCAGTATGTTGCTTCCTCCACACAGAGATTGTTTTCACAACATTTTCTGAAAAGGAGCTACTGACAGAAATAGTATAAGTTTTTACTGCTTTTGATTTTTTTTATTCTGCCTTCCGCGCTTATAAAAGGCAGCTCAAAGTCAAGGATCCTTAAAGTTACTGTGTCATTATTTTGTCTTTGTGTGACTTGGCTGATTAAAGACATCCTAGCAGATTAATTTTTTAATAGAATAAGCACAGGCTCCTGTTAAAAAATTTAAGACCTAGGACTTTTTAGTGTTTTAAATAAATTAATTTGGATATGTTCAGACGTGGGGTGGGGAGGGGGTTGAGGCTTATATTTAACAGCATAAGTTGTCACAGTGTGAGTAGGGGTGAGAGAAATGGCAGATGAATGTGATTCAAAAGCAGAATTAGTGTCTGCGTGTGGGGATGTGATGAGGCATTCAGTGTCTTAGCAGGCTCCTTCATTTCTTCTTATGAGGCTTTTCAAGTTAATTTCTTATGAAGCAGGGCTCAAACATGATCATTTTGTTCCAGTGACAGCCTGTGGGTGGGACTCAGACCCAGACACCTACATTTAAGTGACTCAGAAGTGCATGTCTGCATTTGTGCTGTCTCTGGTTTGAGTAAAAGCCACTGAAGATCCAGTTAACACCATCAGTGGAGTCCAGGGAGTAGCTGACCTGACCTAAATGCACGTAGGTATTTCTAGCATGACCTGAACTTATTTCCAGGCTCTATTGACTTGTATGGACAGGATTTCCATTAATTGTAATGGTAGCATAGACATCTAGAGCAGATAAACAGACCTAAATTATATATTTCTAACTACAGACCCATATAATAGTAGGCATCTGCCCTCAGGTGCATTGAACTGCTCTCTAGACTCCATTAACAACACTGATGAAGGGCTTGACTTAACCACCCACACAGGTGTCCAGCACTATCTGAGATGCCCTTCACTAGCACAGGTTGGCCAGAGAGGTGGTGGATGCTCCATCCCTGGAAACATTCAAGGCCAGGTTGGCCGGGGCTCTGAGCAACCTGATCTGGTTGGAGATCATAGAATCATAGAATCATAGAATGGTTAGAGTTGGAAGGGACCTTCAAAGGTCATCTAGTCCAACCCCCCTGCAAGAAGCAGGGACATCCCTGACTAGATCAGGGTGCTCAGAGCTTCATCCAACCTGGCCTTGAACGTTTCCAGCAGATGTCCCTGCTCCTTGCAGCGGGGTTGAACTAGATGACTTGTAAAGGTCCCTTCCAACCCAAACCATTCTAGGATTCTATGAATTACTCTGATGGCATTCAAGAGTACAAAACAGCAGATTTCAGAAGTCATCAGCTCTTGCAGTGGGTGTATAATGGCTTCTGTGAACTAAGTGAGTAATTGCATGTTAACAACAGGGCACTAAAGAGGATGGTTGATGATAAGACTGTTCTTTAGTTCTGCTTTTTTTCTTTTTTTTTTTAGCATCAAGACACAGTCTCTTTGAAATACTTCTGAAAATAAAGAACACTATCATCCCTCCAAGTAAGTTGTCTTCTCTGTTAAAAAATATTGAGGTAGTGTTGTGGTTTAGCCCGAGTCACGGCAGAGTTTCTCACTCACCCTCCACTGGGATTGGGGAGAGCATTGGAAAGAAACGAAAGTGGGTTAACATGAAGACAGTTTACTGGAATAGCAAAGGAATATTACAATAATAACAGAATATAAGGATACTAAAAAATACAAAATGAACAATGAACAATTTCTTACCACCCGATGTCCCAACGACCAACACAGCCCATCCTGAGCAGCAATGACGAAAATGAAACTGAGCAGCAAGCAAAGGAGAGAGAGGGAGTCAAGCCCTGCCCTGAGCAACCCCTACTCATATAGCGAGCATGATGTTTATGGCATGGAATACTCTCTTTGGACAGTTTGGGTCAATTATTCTGGCTGTATCCCTCACAGCTTCCCACATCTGCACATTAGTGAGACCTGGAAAGCCAGACAGTGTTCTTGGTCTCATTAGAGACAACTCATGTCATCAGTGTGTTTATCAACATTCTTCACATATGGAATCTAAAACACATTGGCTACTGAGAGGAAAATTAACTTCATCCCAGCCAAAACCAGGACTGACAGGTAGAAAATGGTAGAAAAATCCACTGACAACTGTTGAATAGAGAGACTCAGAGACTCCTGAGACACAGATCACCAGGGGCTGGAAGAACTGTCTAGGACATAGTGCCATATCATTATCACTTTATACAAGTCCTTAGCCACACCTTGTTGAGCTCAGTCAGACACAGGATATTTGACTCAGCAGATCCACTTTGCATTCAGTCCAAACTGAACTAACCTCTTTGTCATATTCTTTGGGAATCTTTCTGTACCTGATTGTCACGGTTTTGCTAGTGAGGGGGGGCCTAAGGTGGTAGCTTCTGTAGGAAACTGCTAGAAGTCACTCCCCTTTGTTCAGTGGACTCAGCCGAGCCTAGGGCGGACCTGCTGCTGGCCAAGGCCAAGCCGATTGGTAGCAGAACGTCCCGTGATAACGCCTCTGCGATAACGTATTTAAGAAGGGGAAAACAGGAAAAAAAAGAGAGGAGAGAAGATGTGAAGAAGCTGCAGGGGGACAACCTGCTCCACCATGGTCGTCACCACAGGCTGCAGGGGAATCTTGGCCAGGAGCCGCATTACTCCTCCCCCTCACTTCTGAACTGACCTTGATGTCTGCAGCCGTTCCTCACAACAGACTGGTAGATGTCTCTCGGGATCTTTTTTACATCTTATTCACTTCTCATCTCCTCTCCACTTCACTTCTTACAGCCAGGCTGGACCGAGTCGGGCCCAGTTGGCCGCCTGGCGAGAGGCCAGAGGGTGAGGCCTGCAAGGCCCATGAGGCCTGCGCCTCCCCCTCTGCGCCTCTGCCCCCGCTCAGCTTCTTCACATCTTCTCTCCTCTCTTTTTTTTCCTGTTTTCCCCTTCTTAAATACGTTATCGCAGAGGCGTTATCACGGGACATTCTGCTACCAATTGGCTCGGCCTTGGCCACCAGCAGGTCCGCCCTAGGCCCGGCCGAGTCCACTGAACAAAGGGGAGCGACTTCTAGCAGTTTCCTACAGAAGCTACCACCTTAGGCCCCCCCTCACTAGCAAAACCACGACACTGATTTAGAGCAACGACAACTCTGGCAAAGAAAACTGATGTTTCTCTGTTACCTTTGGTTATCCTCACAAGACTGCCAGTCTGGATGGCATTGAAGACTGAAATTTTCCTTAATCTCAGAGCACTTCTTTTGGATTCTGAAGGACGTTCTGAAGACAGATAGATTTCTAAGAGCAGATCTCTATGTGCTTCAGTATTTCAATGCCTACAAGCACCAATACAATCAGTAAGGATGAAAAAAATAACATTTTAATGCATGTACTGACTGGAACTGTGGAAAGGGGAAAGAAAGGGAGCAACTCTGCCCTCAGGAAAAAAAAAATAAAATAAAAGTGCACTCTGCCCTATTTCCTAGATCATTCATGAAGAGGTTGAACAGTATTGGCCTCAGTACTGACCCCTGAACACACCTCTAGGTACCATCCTCCAGCTGGACTTTGTGTCACTGATCACAAGCCTCAGAGCACGGCAATCAGTTTTCAGTCCATCTCTCTGTCTATTTCTCTACCGTACACTTGATCAAATTGTCTGTGAAAATACTCTCCACCTGATCACCAGCCTAGCTTCTCTGTTTGAGAAGGTAAACAGAAGTTTATGAGTTTATATCTTATCACATCCCTTGCCTATGTCTTGAGTTTGGTCTAAAGCTGAGATCCAGGCAGTGGTAGGACGGGAGGCACCAAAGTCCTGCTGTGCAGAACTTGCCCTTCAACCTGATTCTGACTCCCAGTACAGAGTTGGCCATTGTTTGCAGTTACTTTATGTAACAAAACATAGCTCCATTCAAGAATCAGTCATACAGGTCTTTCATTGAAGTATTTTTTAAAGAAGAACAAACATTTCTCAACAAAAGCAATCCAACTAAAAATGTCGATGACTTTCTGATTAAAAGCTAGTGCCGTTCTTTAGTTCAGTTTTCTTTCCCTGCCCAACCCTTGGCTCCTTTCCCTACAAGAATTTCACAGAAAAGCCCTTTCAAACTACCCTTTTTCTCTCCTAGCTCTTCAAGGACTTTGCTGAAAGATCTTGTCTTCCTGGTAGTGTTTTAGGTGTCTAACCCCAAAAAGCATGTAATTCTTTCAGCCTCCTCTACAAATCTCAGTCTTCAAATGGCTTTACACATCAGGTAGCAGGAGCTATACAGGTTGGCTTAATTAACAAGGCTTTCCCTGACTGAACAGTTATCAGAGTCTAGTTTTTAAAACCTGGGTGTTTATATTTAGCTTACACATTTGAATATAGGGTAGGTCACAGTCTTCAGTGTTTAAATTCCAAAGCAGACACTGGAGTTACACGAGGGATTAATTTGATTCTGTATTTAGATTAACAGTACTCATAGAAATACTGAATTAGAGCTGATGTCAATCTTTGATGCTAATTGCTAGTTAGACCCTGTACAAAGACACGCTTTGCTTGGACCACTTTTGCAAGATTGCTATCTATCTGCTGTGGAGAGATTTACGCATTTGCTTTCCATTAGCATTAGTAGGAGCTGTCCACATAAATCACTCGTCACCGGTAAGAAAAGATAAAGTCCTACTAAATTCAGAGAACACAGGCTTTCCCAATTGAAAAATCTATTAATAATAAAAAACCTACAATGTAAATATCTGACATCTGAACTGCATAGTAACACCGTGATACAGAATAAAGTGGCCCATGAAGTGATTGCTTCAAGGGGAAGCAATGCTTGGCTATTTCCAAACCTTTTTTAAAAACTCATATAACTCCTCTGGTATTGGTAAAAACATAAATAGAGCAAATAACTGCAAAGAAAGAAGGAGGAGCAGGAGCATAGTAATTTCAATTGTTATTTTTATTGTCCGTTATTTTCTTCTGCAGGATAGGGACAGATCCAATAAAACACCTTGTTATACATGCAGAGAGGACCAGGACTGCCAGAAATAATACCAAAGAAAGCTCTTAGCTAATCCAGATGTAACTGGGCATCAGATCATTTAGGCTAAGAAGTTAAAGGTGTCCAGATGCAATGCTTGCTGCTTTGCTCCTTGTTGCTGTTTTATACAAAATTGATGTAATTTATCTCACTAGGCCAGGAAAACACATAGATCTTTGGCCAGGACTCCCTGGTACTTGGCATTGGGCCAGCTCTGATTGTGATCTGTGTAACTGTATGACATGATCGTATATAAAAAAGAAAAGAATATTGTTTTTCTCTTTCTGGTGATGTAAATCTGGATTGATTCTAGTGAGTTTACAACAAAGTAATGGTGACTAATCAGAAGAACCAAGTTTCATCCATCATGTTGCCATTCTTTAATCCTCTATATAGCACTGAGTACTGTTTTTAAAGGAATGCTATAAATGGGTTGCCAAAAGCCTTATCTGATCAAATATTGAGCATTAATTAGAAGCCATTGGTACAGCACTGTGTCATTAAAAGTCACCTGTTAGAAAGCAAGCTTGATGCAATGTTACATTTTGCAATTAATGCCTAATAACACTAATGAAACTAGTGAAGTGAACATTGTGTGGACATGTGACACGTGAGGAAGGGAAATACTTTATTTTCAAAAAACACCGTTTTGTCTGAATTAAAATATCTCATGGAAATATATCCATTTTAAAAATATATTTTGAGTTTCACAAGTGAGCATCTAACAAAATTATTTTGGTTTTTCCTAATTAATTTCTTACAAGGAACACAGTTTTAGCTTTCTGATGCCACGGTGTTCTGTGCCATTGAGCACATTTTATTTAATTTCAACACATCTCAGACAAGCTCCTGCCATGCCCCCAAGAACCCATGGTAGATCCTGAGTGTGCACAGCATATTTCCTCTTGTCTAGGAAAGAAAAAGAGCCTTAAAGAAATCAAATCTGCAGAATCTACCGCTTCTCCTGGAAAGTTACCATGATGGATCCGGTGAGCTCTTGGCTAAAAATCTGAGGTTTCAATTTACCCAGCCACAAAATCATGGATCTTATGCCTCTGTCTCTTTGTTACACTGAAGAGCCTTCCAGTGTGACATGTAACCTCCCTGGATAAGTAACTCCAGTTGTGCTGATATAGTTCATGAAGTAATTTACTTAATTTGGGATTTGGCCAAGGTTTTACCACTGGCCTTGATTATTAGGTGGAGAGGAACAATTCCTCTCTCTTAAGGAGCACTGTGGCAGCCAAAGGTTAGATTGACTTTGGCTGCCATAAGCAACGTCTTTCCAGTTTATGAAACGCCTGGTAAGCTTGGATTCACACTCAATACTCAGTCTAAACATCCATTGACTTTATGTAGGAAGTTGGTTGGAAAAAAACAACTATAAGTGATAGTGATAACTTAGAAAAACTATAACATCTACATGAATGGCTGGGCAGGATGCGAGTGAGGTGTTGCACTTGGCAGGAAAATAAGAAAAAAAAAGAATGAAACCTAGTGAAATGCTTAGATATTGTGACTTGTAACACCATACTCCGAATAAGCTGCTAAATTGTATTCATTATCTTTTTAGGGTTGTCTGAGATCCTCACAGAAAACATATCACTTGTTTCTTATCTGCTTGGGACCTATCACAAGGAAATAAAGACAGGCAGGCAAACAGACAGGTAGATACTAAGAACATCTTGTGGTCTCATTTATAACACAGTACCATAACGGGATTTATAGCACAGTGGCAGTGCACAGAGCCCTGCATGCCATTTACATGGCTAAAAAAAAAAGGTAAAGGAGCCTTGGTGTAAATGCAAAGAACATGAAACTATTCCTCATCTATGCAGAAATATATGAATGGGATTCTGGTGATAGTATTCCAATTAGGAAGCTTTATTTGTTGCAGAAACATGTCATTCTGAGGATGCACAAAAAGATGCAGCAGAACCAAAAAAATAAAAACAATTATTAGGATGAACCCTCTGAAAAAGAAAAGGCTGGCAATGAAAAAGAAAGTTTTGTTCCTGTCACTGCTGAGAATAACGATAGACAGAACCTTTAGGAAAAAAAAAGTGTAACATAGATATTTTACTCTTAAACTCTTTTAACAAACAACACTGAGACTCTCTATAAAAAAAAAATAAACTAAATCCTCAAAAAAAAGGTAATGATTGTATAGATACATGTATATGTAGGCAGACAGATGGGGTGGAAGAAGAGATACTGTGATAGAAGGAGAGAATCAAAAAAGAACGGAAATGGCTGATTCTTTCTTTGTGACATATTTTCTCTCTCATCCTTGCATATTTGCATTAAAGTGATTGTGAATAATGTACATTTGACCAGTGCTGTCTGCGGAACTAATGCCTATTACAGTGATGGGAAGTAGCATATGTTGTGCCTTGGGCAGAGAAAGTCCAATCACCCCCACTGTGTGCAAGTCTCCAACTAAAATACAGGACAGCCTGGGTTTTATCCTAAATGAACCCAGCAGGGAGAAACAGGACATAGTCCCTCATTCCACATTTAAGCTTCTAAACTAAGGTTTAAAGTGTTAGATTCAGAAAAAGAGAACTGTAACATCCATCATTTAATTTACACTTGGTGCTAATGTTATTTTATCTTTAACCGGTGCTATCCATACAAAGGAAAGCGGTAAGGCAGGGGAAGTGGACGTGATTTGTTTCAAGAACTGAAATGCATTTGCTTTATTGGTACCAAAGGAAAGAAAAAAAGGAAGGAGGAAAAAAAAAAAGGAAAGGAAAGAAAAGAAAAGGAAAAGGAAAAAAAAATCTCCACTGCGCCACTCCTGTTACTCTTTCACATTTTCTGCCAGTGAACAATTTTGTCAGTAATTGCAAGACGGTTTGGGTTTCTTTGGTTTCACTTTTATGTTCCTGCACTGTACTAGAAATGTTCTGCTATTTGAACAGTTTGTAAAGCTTTTTGAGTAGTATTACATAATCTTTCCAACGACCTCCAGCATCAAGTTCAGATCTAAAGCAGTCTTTCTTCTACCTGTGTGAACTTGATAGCTGGGGAAAAAAAAAAAAAGGCAATTACACTGTATGAGAGTAACAAATTCAGCTGAACTAAGGAAATAAAATTTGCCGAATTGTCATGTTTAGATCTGTAGCAACGAATTTTGCTTCATTACCTTGAGCATTACAAAAGGAAAGGGGGCAGGGGGTAGAAGGGAAAGGAGGCAGCCTTTTTTTTTTAATATAGTATTCATAGGAGGAATTTATTTTCATTTCCAGTGAAATAAATCTGTCTTAAATAGAACTGTATCTCTTAGTGATGTGGAAAAACATTTGCTGCCAATGTAAATCAGGAGCAATTGCAATGAAATGCATGGATTGGCATGGGATCCCAATTACAGTGGCTCAAGTTTTGAATATCCCATGGACTTGCAATCAGTCTACTGAAGGGAGATGGCAATTTCTTCTTTTTTCAGCATAAAGGTAAATTGAATAGTTAATTTAATTTGTAGTCTCAATAGCAGATTATTCATGTGCTTTAAACATTAATTATTGCTGAGTGAGAGTTTCAGAATTGATACTTTCAATTGTCTCTTCATAGAGTCTAAACTAAAAGTTCTGACACGAGCTGGAGTCAAACCTTGAATTTGAGCTACCACTGAAATTCAGATCCAGATTTGTAGTTTGAAAATCAATTCCATTCAACCTCCAAAATCCAAAGAAGTGAGCTTCTCATTCGCACTTCTCAGTTAGTGACTGTAGATAGGAAATGTCCCCATTTTTTTTCTGTTTATTGCTGCTGCTACTTAACTTTAAAAGGTAATGGGTAAATTAAAAAAAAAAAAAGAGAGAGAGAGAGAATGTATTGCTGAGATAATTACAAGAAGAGGCTATTCCCATTAACAGAGCTTAAATTATATGATTAGACTTCCATTACTTTCCTCACTGTTGCCTAGGAAATCTAGTCTGGCTTTGAAGGAATTATTTTAGCTTTTATTTCCTCCTTTTTCTTATCTTCCCTGAATAATTCCTTAATATTAGCAATAATAAAAGCTCTATTAAATACTCAGAGACCTCAGCTGGATTCCACCACAGTAAGCATCCTACAGGCCCTGCCTGGCTGTGTCTAAGGCTGGTTGCCTTCACTGGGCCTGATGGTGACCCTGACTCCAACTCACAGGCTGATGTCCCCATCTGCCTGATGCCCTGGACTGGAAGGTGCCCCCAGCTGCCCCCCTTCCTGGTCCAGAGGTGGGATTTAGTTTAAGATTAAGACACTCAACTTTGATGTCTGCATACGGGTGTCTAAACAGACAGAAGATGGTCAGTACAGTTATAACCAATACAGTCAGTAGAGTCATGCCTGGATCATTTTGCCACTTGGCACAGTTTGGCCACCTGCACAATTTAAGCTCTCCTAGCCTCCATCATTTAATCCAAAATGAGATGGGCAAGTCCAAACTCCTTATTGGGAAAATTCTTTGGTCTGTCCTAATTCACATGAGCCTGGAAGATTTTGCGAGAGTAGCATCTTACCTCAGCCGAAACCACGCTACAGCCCTCAGCCCTGGCATTGTTGTATTTCCTAGAATAGATGTTCCTTAGATGTCTACCTTAAGAGGAGAATAATTGCTTTCCAAGCTCCATTGACTATATTAACTAAGAATTTGCTTCAAGTACTCAGTCTTAGGTGTCCATTGCCACTTGTGATGATGTAGGATATTCCATCTAAAGAGTTCAAGTCTGTTGTATGTCCTGTGCCATATCTAGTAGCCTGACTTGGATGTCTTAGTAGCATCCAACACCCTAATAGCACTATGGACCCAGCTGACTCAGTCAAGCTTGTTTTGGGATTTTAGCCATCTAGACATGAACACCCAAATGTAGGTCTTAATTGGAAAAGGAATCCCATGGTAGAATTCCTGAGCTCACCACTGCCTCCATCATCTCAAGAATATGAGGGTGAAGAGCTCACCCCCACAAGTTCCTTAGTCAGGTGTTAATATTGTCGTAAATGAGTTTAAGACAGAGATTATTGATTTCTGACCATATACTAGCTGCAATTATCAGACACCAGCTCCTGATGCAGGAGGTGAGAGTAAAAGAAATGAAGGCTTTGTGGGAGTGGGCAATTCAACACTAAAAATTTTCTCCTTTTTCTACACTGAGTAGTAGTCTGAACTACTCAGTAACTGACAGTTTCAGTCAACCTATCATTATCTCAAATGTCAATGTTGTTGCAGTCAGGTGAGAGACCCACAAGAGGCCATTTGAATATGTCCATCTCTCTTTCTCCCCCTCTCCTTGTTTATTGCCACAGGAAACAATATCTAAACATGTTCCTGTTCATCTGGAACAGACCACAGTCTCTAAAATTAGTAAAGATCAAGGAGCAATGTCCAGAACAAAAGGTGCATGAAATCTAAATAATACCAGGCACAACTTTGTTCCCACTTAGAGGACAGTCGTCCTTCCCCTGCAGCAGTGACTGCTCAAGTTGGACACAGACTATGGCTAATTCAAACCAACAAAATGCTGTTGGTCTCCATGTATTGTAAATAAAAACTTGGTTCGGGTCATTTGAGACTTAGCATTGAAGATGACTCTTCTCACTGCAAAAGCCAAAAGGAACAGATTTCAGGGGTTGTGAGTGATGCTAACAGAAGGTTGATTGTCCCTCACAAAGTTACATCAGCTCCTACTGGCCTGTGCCATGCCTATCTTTGAGTCTAGCCTTGATGTATTAAGTGGCCTCGCTTCCTAGTTTATTCTTACTATCTCTTTGCAGTCTCTGTTTTTGTGTACTTATCCATTATTAGTTCACTTCTCATAATTACAACTCCACTTTGGATGGTATGTTTTAACTACTCCCCTGACACCACAGTTCAAGCATGAAATAGTCTCCATGCACCCTTTTTGGTGTACATCTTGCTTAAATGTTTTTTTCCAAGTTCTGAGATGTGCTCACTGCTATTTTTGTTATGTTCCCATCATGTTTATGTCTTTCTCTCATTTTGCAATCTTTACTGTTCTCAGTTAAGAAACTAGGATAGGAAGAAAATGAGTAGGATAGGGGTGAATTACAATCTTAAATAGAGATGTTTAAGAAACCCTTATGGTTATCCAATCTGACTTCACATATGCATCTGAAAGTTATGTGGCTAACCTGACCATTATTATAGCCTTCCGCAGACCTATCAAGCAATGTAATGATGATGACAAAATGATTAAATCAACACGAAGAGCTGTGAATTGAAGCCAGCTCAAAATTTCAAATCCAAATTCAACCCTAAGGAAAATAAGTTTTTGAAACACCAAATTTACAGACTTTAGGTGCTGCAATCCTGTTGACTATTGCAAAAACTGATATACATGTTCAGCACATGTATATCAAAACCAGGGAGAACCTCAGAGCTGTGTTAAGTAATTAAACTCTTGTCCTGTTTGAAGTCTATGAGACTTTCACCATTAACTTCAATTATTCTACAAATTCTTTCCCGGTACTTTTTGTGTATGCACTGATATGATTTTGAAGTAAGATATCTATTCTGTGACAAACTATGAGTTGACAGAGCTCATGGCTTGGCTTCGCGCTAGAAGGAAATTCTGTGCAGTGGTAGTTCTTTTACCCCATGGGAGTACTGTACCTCACTGTTGAAAAGCTTTATAACAAAATGTAGGAGATAATATAAATAGACTCAGTGATGCCGCTAGGTCAGCCAAAAAATAACTTACTCTTTCAAAGATGGCTGGACAGTACCAGATATCTGTACATCTTGCTCGCCTTTTTGGTCTTTTTTCATTGCTGATTTCAAAATGCATCTATTTGTCCTGCATGTGGATATGTTTGGCAAAGAAATTACATGCAGCTACCACCGAGCACAGCTGTTCATTGTCATCATTGATAGCAACAAATATGATCAGTCCAAAACAAGATCACTCCTCTAAGGGGAAAGTATGTTTAGCTATCATTCACAATCCTCAGCCTGATGTCCTTGATAGTTCAGTAACTCACTGTTTTGCCAGTGGGGCTGATAGAAGTTTCTTTGTTGTGATGGATGTGTTTGCCATTACTCACCATACCGGTTCTCCCCTCCCCTCCAGCTGTTTTACTGTGGTACAATATCCAAAACCCATGAATCTTGCAGTATCCTAGCAGCCCAGTCTGTAACATTCCAGCTTGACAAAATTAGAGCTAATAATTCAAACAAGCTAAAACATCAAATGCGAAAGAGTCAAAGGAGACTTTTCATTAGAGCCATTGACTATTGGGAAACCTGGGAGATAAATGGTGCTCTAGTAATCATCCTTGCCAAATCAGAAAGTGTCAATGTATTGATTGCATCATTATAACTGAATTAATTACAGTTGTATCTCTCTAGATATTTAACTTACAGCTTGATATTAGGACTTGTTTTCCTTGCCAAGAAGATGAGGTTTTGTTTCAAGGCCCTCAGAAGTTTGATTTATTTGGGTTGCCTTTCAATATGAATTGCATGTTTTGCAAAAAGATGCTGACCTGGAAAATGAATCTCTGCTTATCCGTGCAAACAGAAACAACATCTTTGCAAATTTCCAGGCTGCCAGCTCCTTCTGAGATATTTCTGTGAACCGCAGCTAGAAGAAAAAGGGGTTTGCATTTATTTCACTGGAACCAGAATGTCAATATATGCCACAATGTGACGGATCCTAATGACTGCATTTATGATGTGCCTGTTGGTAAGTAAGGAACTGTACTAGGAAAACCAACTTGGGCCACGTGATCCAGGATGTGGTCACAACTTTATAGAAATATTAACTTCAATGATCCAGAAGTCAAGCACCAACCTCCTGATAACGTGTGTATACAGTAATTACAAGATCAAGCTGCCTTTCTAGTTTTAGCTTGCTACCTTAGATAATTGTGTCTGAATGTCTGAACGTCTCTCACCTAAAGTCAACAGCAATAGGAAAACTAATAGTCCCCTGCATTAAATGTAACACTTTAGAACAGAAGCTCCATGTGAGATGCCATTGTTTTAGTGAATGGTTATATTCGATAGAGATTATATCTGATTTTTCTATCCTCTTGTCACTCACTGATTTCCAAATGCCTGCTTACACATATGTGGAAATACTGGCATAGGAGGATTAGGCATCTCTTCTAAGTTCTTTCAGGAAAATAATTGCAGATACAAGCAGCTTGGGTGTCTGAATAGACAGGGGAGCGTGCTATTCAATAAGCTGTTTTCTCTTTCTATGATGTTACGACAACACCTCTTATGTATATTGTTCTTATTTAAAGCTAATGTATTTTATACTTTTATCTCTAAAGGTGTCCTCATAATTGACCTGGAGTAAATGAGATGAAATCTGATATTGGATCATATCTGCTGATACATCAGAGCAATCATTAAGAAGTCCAAAGCTGTTAGGCTTCTCAGGCTAATTTGTATTTGTTTCAATGATGTAAAAACACACTTGGAGAACAAAAAAAAAAAAAAACCCATAATTCTTTAATGTTGAAAGGTGTAGGTCTTTTACAGGTGCCTATTATTTTGACTAGCTTTACACAAGGGATATGATTAACACGTGATTAAATCATTTTGTTTGGTTTTTTTAAGGTAAAACTCTTTTCAGTATTTTATTTCAGATCTACAGTGAAACACAAAAAGATCAAGAGAACATACACTTTTAATTGCCAGGTTCAGCTGTGAAGATCATGTTGCCTTGTGATTCTGCCTCAGCAGAGAGGGTCACATTAGCAAACTGTCTCAAATCACTGCTTAACTACACATTCCCTCATCTGGGATTCATTCACAGCTTCTTTCCCTAAAGTATATTTACATCTCTTGGAGGCTGAGTCCAGTTAGACTTCTCCATGTGCAGAAATTATACTCAGTCTTAGCTCTATGCAGTAACAGTGCAGAAACCATGAGGTCTAAATAGAAAAATGCTGGACAATCCTGCGTGCTGGTAGAGGAAGAGAATTATCATCCTTTGAAGGATGAAGCCTAAGAAACCACAGCCATGCAAAGAGCTTGATAGCAGAGGGACCAGAGGTTCAGAAAAACATATGCATAATTCATTGTCTCTAGTTGCAAAACCTCACCAAGGCGCATATTTCTGCTTCCTGATCACTATCTCTTGAAAAAGGCACATACAAACTGTTTCATCCCTAAAGCCAGGGACATAGCACTCTGTGGTCCTTGAATCAGAACATGATGTGCAACAGGAGCTGAATAAAGACACTCTTTGGCTGTGTTGAACACATATCTACAACCGCATTAGAAAAAAGCATTGTGTGTTTTCAAGGAATAGTAAGACAGACACGTCTGAATCCAGATCATTACAATAACACCTCCCATCACTTTCGTCAGTCTCTTAATATCTTTATTTTTTCTTTCTTTTTTATAATATGGTACGACACGTATAATAATAATAATTACCTCACAAGAAAGATATGAAGCTTAATTAAATAAAGACTAATTATCAGAAACTCAGAGCACGTGCAGAGCCTGTTTGCTATAGTTTTTCTGCTGCTAAGCTTTTCTGCAGATCAAGCCTGGGCTGTACAAGAAGTTATATGAATCATCTGTATCAAAAGAAATATGACTCATTCAAGGCAGAGCCATCCAAGACCACAAATGAGGTATTATTTTGATAATGAGACATTTATAGAGGAGACACAGGGAGAAGGATCTCCTGGTTCTTTTAACCTAGCCCCTATTCTAGGCCCCTACGCAATCTCCGTAAAAATGTACATAATCTTCACTTGAACATCTTGACTGAAAAGGACTAGCCAGCAATTCATAGAAGATAGAAAGCAGATGAGTCTCAGTCATTTTTACACCTAAACTCAAACCAGACTTCATCAAGTTCCTCTAAAGTTCTTTTACTGCTGGTTGCAAGCTGGGACTGGAAATGGAAATGCCAAAGTATCCCAAAGACAGGCAGCATTTGTGATGGGATGAGAAGCAGATGTTGAAGAAATCTCTGAAGATATGATCTTCTCACAGAAATATCAGACCTTTTTTTGCACAATTCAAGTTCAAGACTTCAACAAACAGGTGTCAGCAGCCTCCACTCCAAAAAAGCTCTGTTTATAATGTCTCTTCTGTCATATCCAACAGCTCCATAGTCATTTGAGATATCCTGGAGCATTTCAAATGCCAACACATGAATCACTAATTCAAGTTCTCAATGTACCTTGATTTCACCTGCCCAACTGCAGATAGGCCAAAATGAGACTGACAGTTTAAAGTACTGCAAGTTCTTTAAGAGAGAAAAACAGGCATTTCCAGAGAGTCATTCGTCTCGGCTACGTTACATTCTTATCAGGAATTACCTGTCTTCTCCTCTGCTTATAAATGGAATCCGGAAAAACGTCCTTAGATTTAGACTTCTAGCTTGTAGACACCTTAAAAAAGCACTGAGGCATAATTTAACATTTTTAACTTTAACCAGAAAGCTGGCTGCAAGCTTCTTCTGGCAGAATATTTACAATAAGATCTCTGTTCATTAAAAACTACTTTATTTTAAGAAAAAAAAATATCAATTTTAAGAATGAATGCATTCCATTTTACATTTTATGAGTCTACAAGGAGCTAACAGAATGTAATATTTTGACTAAAGAGGTTTTTTAAGGGCAATCAAACCAAATGGATATTAAATTAGGATACTGTAAACACATTCATAAAATATTATTTCTTTTTACCTGTGCACTGTCTTTATTGTTGCTATATACCTTAGTATTTGCATTTTTGCCTCTAACTCTTCAAAAATATCAGAGCACTTTACAGTGATTAATTAATTAATTATAGCTCAAACTCATTCTCATGGATAGAAAACTACCTGATGGATTCCCTGAGGCACAGAGTCCCTTATGGTTAGAGAACAAGTGGAGGGAAAAATCAAATTTTTTGCCTCCTGCTTTACCCCCAAGGATACACTTACATAGTGCACCACGGGGCTCAGGCTACAATTTTTCATCCCAACCTGTTTGACCAGTTACCTGTGGATATCTGAGGCTGCATGTCACCATGGTGGTTGATGGGAGCCTTCACAAAATGAAGAGTAGCTTCACACTCCATCAAGCAAATTATTTTAAAGTAAATAGATACTTCACTCCTATTTATTAAAGCCAAAAGGAATTTGGAGACAAATTTAAATTTCATTTCTTATAAAGTGGACACTTCTAAATAGATTTGAGGTGCTTTTGTTTCTGAAGCATACATAAAGCTTGTATCACTAACACCTTTTAATGGTGGCACTAGTCACACATAAGTGTGAGTTAGGCACCTGGACCAAACCAGTCACCCAGCTTCCATGTGTGGGTTTAGTGTAAAGGAGGTGGGAACCTCCAGACAGAAATTCATTTAGTCCTAAAACAGGTTGCTGGTTGATTAACCAGGACTTGGTGTCTAATCTATAGACAACCAACATGAAGAGAGCTTAATCCCTTCATAAGCAGTCAGCTACTGCTATAATGCAAGCCTTACCCAAAATAAATTAGTCTTTTTTACTACCAAGTTGACCAGACCACTTGTCTCAAGCCCAAATAAACATCTCGGGTAACAACGAAAACCAAATGTGGGAATTACCAACATAAACGCTCACTTCGATGAAAAAATAAATCCCTGTTTTCTAAGGCTGCTTGGCTTAAATCAAACACCCAGCCTACCTTTGAACCAGCATTGGGAAGTTTCCATTCCAACGAGGGCTTTAGGAATGCATGCCAACAACCTACACACTATCCCCAGTTGGCAGGAGGTTGGCAGGGATACAAAAAAACATGTTAACAATGATGCTTTTTTTCTATATATACAGTAAACCTTATGTGTATCAACACACTTGTTTAAACAGCTTTTTGAATCTGACTCACAATCTTCATGAATACATAAAAAGTTCCAGATGTTAAAATGTCCCAGGACATGCATTTTAACCAACTTTGTTCTGCATTTGTAGCCTGACATGCAAAGGGGGCATGTTGATTAGAATTACTGGCATACCTACTGCTTCGGTTTTCCTGCTTCCTACTGAGTGGTATTTGCCATGGAATGACTAGTCTTTGTGTTATTTGTTCCTTGGATGGTGCTCTTGGGATCCTGGATGCTTCGGAAATTCCCTTTGCATCAGTAGCTGGAGTTGAAAAAGGAAGAAAGAAACGGGGGGAAAAAAAACAATTTGAGACTTTACAGGTGCGATAAAGGAGAGGTTGAGGGGCGGAAAAGAAGGGAGTGAGAGAGAAAAGCTGTTTCCCCTTCTGTACACACAGATCAGGTGATGATCAGGTAACGCACAGGTCTGTGTCCAGGAAAGCCGGCTGCTCAGCTGCGGTTCACCATTGGCATGTCCATTGCAAAGCCCTTTGCACTGGTGCAAAGTCACTGTTTACTTTAACTCTTAGCCGTTATTAAATTTAAGACTTAGAATCCCCCTTAGCCATTTGCTTTTATTAACAGTGAGCATGTGTGCACCGCAAGAAAATCCAAGGCCTGGGAGAAATAGACTGCAGAATGTTACAGCTTCAGAGAAAGCCCGTTAGAAGCAAGGTATCCTGGATGATTTGCATGGGAATTATCATAAAGTCTTAGTGGAGCTTAAAAAAAAACCCTGATTTTGTGCCTGTTTCTGACCTCACTTGCATTGATGTTATACCAGTGCCACTTTGCTGGTTTCAGTTTAGCTACTTCTGAATACAAATGAATGAAGTCTAGGTGCATTTTTTCTGAAGTGCATTCCTTATTCTGTTTATGAAAATTATGAAGCACTTAGCTCCAGGTCCGTAATGCCTTCATGGAGCCCGTGCTGCTCTGCGCTTAGATCCACATCTTAGAACCTTATCCAGATCATTTACCACAAACACCCAGAACAGGTATCTCAGAAAGCAGCAGGTAAGCACTCGGCGGGGTGATCCGAATGACGACATTTAAGCTACCTGACAAGTCAGCAGGCACCGCCAAGGCTGACAAAGAGCTATCCAGGGACTATGTACACTTTTTATTCTATGACTTTTCAGTGCACAATGCATACATGGTGACACAAGCAGGAGTCTTCCATCCCAGTGCACAAGCCAGCTTTTTTTCCTCTTGTTGCCCTGGTTCCATGAATTTTGCATTCCTCCCTGCAGAATGGCCTGAAGGATAAGTCCCTATTTCCTTTTGTTTTCCTCCCTCACTCCAGATCTCAGGCTATAGAATAGCTCTTTACATGAAAGATGCCTTCTGGCAGCGGGATCGATGTTTTCTTCAGGGCTGTGATGTTTGACTTGAACTCATTCTGGCAGAGATAGGAATAGTCTGGGCAAGTCCGGCTTTTGGGGACCTGACACGACAAGTCAGGTAGGTAGTTAGCTGAGCAGAGACACACACAGCTCTGGGTATTATGTAGAGATAAATGAGAGGTGGACAATGGGTAGGTGCTAGGGGCTACACAGTCTTGGCTACAACTTTAGATGCACGGGATTTTTCAGACTCAGGACTGGGACAAAATAACTTATGTTTGGCCTCTCAACTAAATCTTCTAGGATATCAGGTTAAAATGAAATGTAAATGTGAGCTGGCACCCTCTCTATGCTTCACCAACAGTGTTGACTACTTCCCATAGTAGGACACTTAATACTTGGAGAGGCCATAGGTACCTGCGTGCTGAAAACAACATTTACGTGCTTTAACCTCTAACTGAATCCCACCTCTCTTTATGTCTGAATGATACTTTATGTAGCTGCGTGTTTGGTTTCATCTGGCACTGTATTGTAGACTGTGCCTAAATATAGGCGTAGGATTTAGGTATTATCCAAGCGATGGGAATATGGCCTCATGCCCCATGAATTTGGCTAATTATGGCAGAGAAAGGACAGATAAAGGATAGATGAAGCAGAATACCATAACAATATAATTAATGCTTAAAGACTGGAGGTGTACAAAAGCTTGAGCAGTTTGAAGCCTTTGGCTTTCTAATATTTAGATTAGCGATCTAACCTAATGCATCTCAAACACAAAAGCATTTTTTTTAATTGGAGGCGTTAACTTGGAAGCACAGGAGGAGTGAATTCAACTCACCTAACTTTAACCATCAGAGGTTTAGACATCTGTCTACACTATTTAATCAGTTCCTCTTATAGTCAGTGAAGAAAGACGCAAACCTCTAGAAATGGCCTAATCCATCCTAGTATAAGTGATATGAACTGCTCTCTGGAGGATTCTGTCTGCTTCCATTGACTATTGAGAGATGATCAACAGCTTAGACAACTCTCTTGGATTAGGTACCTACCGTCTAGACATTTAACATTACATGAGACTCATCTACCCCCCAGATATTCAGTAGCTCTTTAGAAATCTCATGAGTGTTGTTGCAGTAACAAACACTGCTTTTTCATATTTATGCTTCCCAGAAGCAAGTTTTGATTTACTAGTGCATCTCTTTTTCTTCAGCCATGATTCATTGTCATTCTCCTCTTCCACTGTGTGCATGTGTGCATATGTATGCATATACATAGTATACATATGAACTAATTGTATCTGCATATGTAAAGCATCATGCATCTATTTTGTGGCATTTATCTTTTTTTGGTTCCTTATCAACAGAAAACTGGGAAATCTGACAAAGACTCCAAGTTTCTGCATCTGAACTCTAGACATGGTATACTTTTTGTGTTAACTGTTGACCATGGGAAACCTCTAGAACTTACCAATCTTACCAAATTATTATTTATTTTATATGCTTCAGGGTTATTTTAAAATCAGAGTTTCCCAGGTGCTGTAGTTAGCTTGTTCTGGAACACTTAAGTCATGTTAACCTTTGAACCTGTCTCATCTTTTCTTCCAAACTTAGTCAGCTGAGGCTTTTAAAGTTCACACTTAAAATTAACCTCGTCTGTCGAGTTTTATAAATGTCCTAATATACAGCTTGTGGTTCTGACCTACAGTCAGTGACTGTCAGCTACACAGCTTAAATAATCAGCTTTTTTCAGCATTTGAAACCAGAAAAAAAAAAAAAAAAAAAAGGAAAAAAAGCAAACAATACATATACAGCCTGTTTATATCCTAATAATATCAGATGGACTTTTTTGCAGGAAAATAAATTACCAGACAAATAGCTTGCTTGGATACTAACCAGATTAGCCCTTCATGCCATTTAAAGGAAGAAAACTACTTTGTAACAGGAAAATTATTTTTCTATCTTCTATCTCACCTGGTGCATTTCCCTTCCATTCTACTGATAATTTCAACATACTTTTTATGAAGAGCAATTCCAGACCCCATTATTGTTCCAAGCTCTGACATTCATATAGGAAATGAAAAACTGCCCTAACCTTCCTTCCTGCTCATAAAGTCCTGGAAGAGGTGGATAAGACCACAGAATCTTTTGACTTAAGGTACAATTTTTTCTGCATTTGCATAAATCCCCCAGGCAGGCAGGAAGAGACAATATTTCAAACCCAATCCCAAATATTTCATTTGGAGCGGTTATCTCGTAATTACAGAGCTGCTGCCAATTAGCAAAAAGAGAAACCTGTAGAATATTTTTGTGCTGTTAGATATGGAGGAAGGAATGGGGCTGATGGGCTTTAGCATGTATTATGCGTAAATATAGAGTCCTGAACTAAAACAGGCAGTCCCACAGAGTGACCAACAACTTCTTTGCCTGGAGGGTACACATGCCCTATACACATTGATCAAAACACCTTTTCCTTCTGGAGATGTTTTCTATTGTGGGACAACCATTGCTGCCACAGTGATTTAACAAAACAATGCAATATTATAGGCAATCTGAGGCACAGACTCTTTTCACTCACCAAAAATGCACTGAGAATTTAGAGACAACGTAATTATCTTTGGCAGGGGATTAGTGTCCACATGCAGAACTCCCCTGGAAGCCTGACAACTGTGGAGAAAAAAAAAGTTTTTCCTTTAACATTACCTGAAACACAGCGTCTGCAATAGCAGGTATCTTCTATGTTGTGTGTGTCCGGAATAGAGCGAGATGAAGAGGACTACCTTTGGGCCATCTGCAACTCCTCCTGAGAAACTTCCTCTTAAAACATCTCAGACTCCCCATTCCCTCACCGGCAGATCAAGTTTTGCCTTTTGAGGTCATTGCTACTTCATGTCTTATTCTTGAAGGTTTCTAACCCACTTATTTACTTATCTGCACACATGCTACTTAGGTTTGTAGAACATAAAAATACAGGCTGCTCAAGTCTTTTATGGATTAACACATGAGGCCATGGTAAGGAGAAGAAGCGACAGGAGGCAAAACTGAAGAACCCTTCCACCTCTGTGATATATTTGCCATTTATGAACCAGACACGTCTTGCGATATCTCTCTAAATGAAGAACCCTTGTGGCACCTTTTGCAAGTGAAAAATTGAGTGTGTTTCTCCTCAATTTAACATCAGACCTTGGCCCAGGATATGAGGTCATCACTTGAATCACTTTGAAACAGTGATTACTGGTCTTTTGGGCAAACAAAAGTGTAAAGGATTATCTCACTTAGTATGAAACATCCACTCATCACTTCTCAGGCTCAGGGATGAGGAAAACACCTCTCAAAGCATGGTTCTGTCTACAGCAGGTTATTATCAAATTATCAAATTAGAGATCTCTAATGTAGAGGAAATACCGTGTCACCGCTGCTTGACAGTCAAATAATTTATGTGTCAGTCCCAGAGTGCTTGAAACGACCTGGGTCTCTGGATGGTTGGATAAGAGATGTGGAAACTCTGCAGTTTCTTGAGTACCGCACAATGTATAACTAAGTAGGTTCGTTCCTACAATGAGCTGAGGATGTTGAAGATCATATCCAGTACAAATTTGATGACTGCAACTACGTGAAACTCTTCAGCAGGACCTGTTGTGATAGGACAAGGGGTAATGGTTTTAAAATAGAGGAAGGCAGATTCAGATTAGACATAAGGAAAAAAATTTTTACCATGGGTGGTGGAACACTGGCCC
The DNA here is from genome assembly GCF_036417535.1 of Chlamydotis macqueenii. NCBI lineage: Eukaryota > Metazoa > Chordata > Aves > Otidiformes > Otididae > Chlamydotis > Chlamydotis macqueenii. The sequence goes on from NC_141558.1 coordinate 4,609,326, forward strand.
AGGTTGCCCAGAGAGGTGGTGGATGCCCCATCCCTGGAAACATTCTAGGCCAGGTTGGCCGGGGCACTGAGCAACCTGATCTGGTTGGAGATGTCCCTGTTCCTTGCAGGGGGCTTGGACTGGATGGGCTTAGAAGGTCCCTTCCAACCCTAACCATTCTATGATTCTCTAATTCTATGTCAAAGCAAGGAGGATAAAAGACTCCTGCCTGTTAGCCCTCTCTATACTAAAGAAAGTCCAAGTGTGAGTGTTTCCAGCCCTTCCTACAGTGGTAGAGTTTCTGCCTACTAATTTACTGGCCCTTTGTGGTTTTAATTAGAATTTAACTTCATTATTTCCAAAAAATCCTCTTTCTCCATATGTATTCTACAAGGAAAGTTATTTACACGAGGATAATAAAATCACATCCTTGAACGAGATCTTATGACACACTGATTCTGACCCATCCCGAATTTCATGAGTTCTCCTTTACGAAAATTTAAGGAACATGTTGTGTTGCTTTAGGAGGGCAGCAGAGTAAATTGATTACTTTAGAGTGGACAGGCCTGAAGTAATTAAGGTCAGGCCCTGTTCCTACTGAAATCAATTAGAATTTTGCTACTGATTGAAATTAAAGCTGAATCAGACTTCATAACTACTTTTCTGAGTACTGTAATAGCCAACCCTGTGTTTTTATGTCTGTATTTAAATGGCTTATTCATTTGATAACATCCTTTCTCCTTTGTTTATGCTACAAATAAACAGAAATTGTTGACCTGATGCCTAAAAAGGAAAAAAAAGAGTAAATGCTTTCTACAGTAACAACTAAAAAATAGGATTCACCTCTGTCCCTGTATTTGTTAAGGACAAATTGAGTCCAGTAATTTTTATTGCACTCACTATAAAACAGACCACACACTAGTTTCTTTTATAAATGTTTAATCAGGGCTTTAAAAACATTTGTGTGGCTCCTAGGACCCATATCACCTTAAGATGTACAGAAGGTATCTACTGAAAAGGCTCACTGCTTCCCCTCCTGATCTGTTTGAAAAAATACAATTTCTGGTACAATTAGAAAGAGTTGGGTACTGGAGGCATTGTCTACTGCCGGCCTGACACCAGAAGGTGTGATAGTGTCTGCTTTTGCATCAAAGTCACCCATATGAAGAATAATCTGCCCCATATGGATACTGATAAGACTAGATTGTGCCATTTGGGCCTGATGCCAAGTAAGTGGAGCCTGGTAGCTCCAAGCTGTCTACTGTAGAGCATGGACTTATAACTCCTTATGTTAGAAATATCATTTGAGTTTGCCGCTGTTTGGGTCCTTTTTTTTTTCAGTTTTTATGTCAAGAAAGGATCTGGCCTACTTTTCTTCTTTCTTGTGAAGCTTATCCAATGTCCTTTCTGCATGTCCAAGCAAAATGACAGCTGGCTAAATGCCATCTAGCATTTCTTTAAATAGAATATGAAAGCAAAGAAAAAAAATAAAGTGGAGGAGAAAAAAAGAAGGAATAGCCATGAAAATGGGGAAATTAAAATATATAATAACATCTTTAACAAACAGGGGGAAGATCATGAAATTACTAAGATGGACTGTAATTTTTTCACATCTCATTTCAAGTTAGTTGAAAGAATGAAGGAATCGAGATGGGAAAGTCAATAAATTCTTACAGCTGGTCTTACTACTGCTTTTCCTCAGATCCAGGCTACACTCAACCTCTTCCCTGTGCACTGCATCGTAGTGTTCTGCTACCTGGCAGAGCGATGAGTTAGCTCTGAGTAAAGCAAGCCAAATAGGTGTTGTTCTAAACAAAAGGGAAAATTGCTGCTCCACTGATCTTATAAAATAAAAAGGGAGCCTGGTATGGCTCTGGCTGGTGACAATAACCTGAGCGGTCAGGCTGAAGTCACACACACACTGTTGTGTAAGGACTCTGCCAAAGCAGGGTCTATAAATGCAACGTATGGTTTCAAACCATGGGTCACAGCCAGCCTGCGGAAAAAGTGCTCATGTTTCAGCCTGCAGGTTAACCAGGGAGATTTGAGGGAAGGGGGGAATCCTGTCCCTGTTTCTAGTGCGGCTGCCAAAAGCTTCTGCTGCAGTTTACACCTCCAGAGACCATGGGGGAAAAAACACCTCACAAATTTTCAGCTGGTGAGTGCGTCAGGAAGGCCTCTCCTTGTCTCACTGCCACCATTCACACCCAGAGTTATGGTCTCTAATAACCTTTCACATGGCCTGAGAAAAGCATGGTCGGTTCCTCTATTTTCCCCATAATAGGAAAGAGCAGAAGAAACTTTGCAGTTTATGGACACAATAATCTCATTAAAGCTTCACCGTGGCTTCCAGAAGTTTTAATAAACCAGCTGGTTAATTACAATAATATCCCTCCCCCCTTCACTTTATGGAAAGATCCTGCGGTCAGGAAATATAAAACTCTCAACACGTTGACCACAGCGAGGATTACAGCCTCATGCAGTGACACTTTTCCAACTGTAGATCTTGTGTGCTGCACAAACCTCAAACAACCTCATAAACAAGTTTGAAGCAGACCTAACGCCAGGCTTGCCAAGGAGAACATCAAGAGTGATTCTGTTAATGAGGTCTGGCTGGAGCTGAAACACCTCTCCTAAGTGTGTTATTTTTAATCAAGTCATTTCCAGCAGGAACCTTTATAGAAGTGTGCAGTGATTCATTCCTTAAAATTTACACTTGAAGGCCCCAGTTTTGGGCCACTGATGTCACTGAAAGCTTTAGCAGTGACGGATGGGTGTTGAATCAGATTCCATGGGCTTGACATTCAGTGGCTTAACACCCACAGATCAGACTGGAATACATGTCCTCAGACTCTCATACCTCATAGAGAAGATCCAAGAGCTCACATCTACAACAGGTAAGGAAGTTAGTAACAATTCAGAGGACTGTTCCTGCATCGTATCACCACTGTGCTGAGCTCAGCTAATAGGCCTCTTGCCTGAGGCTCACACATGGGTGTGCCTGAGCACCCGGAGGGGTCCAGCCCAGCAAGTGTGCTCTGATCTGAGCAGGGTGGGTGAACAGCAAGTGGTGTCATTTCCAGGTCATGGCCGTTTTTATTCAAAGTGCACCTGAAGTAAGAGCCGCTTTTGCCCAGGAAGAAGGAGATTTAAGGTTAGTATCCTGCTGCTCTTGAAACATTTCAGGTCACTGTATCCCAACAAAGTCCCTTAAAACACTGGGATACTTTAGAAAAAAAAAAGGCTTACTCCCTCATCCTGCGATTAAGCCATTAGGAAACCCACTCCAGGAAAATCAGAAGGATGGAGCACCTTTCCTGTGAGGACAAGCTGAGAGAGGTCGGGCTGTTCAGCCTGGAGAAGAAAAGGCTCTGGGGAGACCTTAGAGCAGCCTTCCAGCACCTAAAGGAGGCCCACAGGAAAGATGGGGAGAAATTCTTCAGCAGGGCCTGTTGTGATAGGACAAGGGGTAATGGTTTTAAAATAGCAGGAGGTAGATTCAGACTGGGCATTAGGACAAGATTTTTTACGCTGAGGATGTAGAACACTGGCCCAGGTTGCCCAGAGAGGTGGTGGATGCCCCAATCCCTGGAAACATTCAAGGCCAGGTTGGATGGGGCTCTGAGCAACCTGATCTGGTTGGAGATGTCCCTTCCAATCCAAATCATTCTGTGATTCCATGATTCTATGATTTTATGATTCCCTTCGGATAACTATTTTGCATCCTAAACCTGCCTCTGTGTTACAAGTGGTAGCAAGTATTAAACGTGAAGACTACATTCAAAGATCCTCTGCTATTAGTAGAAGTTATGTGTTCCTCCTATCAAAGCCCACAAATGAAAGCAGAGCAACACCAAGCACCTGAGAAGGTGTCAGAGCAAAGTGGATTTGGTGAGCACATCTGTGACTCTGAGGATCCTCTGAAAGTTGAACTCATCTCTTCCCTATTAGGCCACAAAAGCTGAATCCTCCTGTGTCGAATATACTACAAGTTAAATCCACTTATGCAAAGAAGCACAGGACAAGGAAGGAGAAAAGTCTACAGCAGGAATGAAAACTGCTGAGGAAGCTCAATTCCTTGTATCTGAAGACCTCAAATTGCTTCTTAGCATAAAATAAGTAGCAACGGTCACCTTTTTACCATATATTTGTGCCTAATTTAGCAACTGTATGAGATGTGGCCTCTTAGTTCATTAAGTGTACCACTAAGCATAAAAGGCAATTTGTACCATCTCCTCTGAGTCCCTGTCAAGTCCATTGAGAAACAGAGACGTATAGATGATGTTTATCCAGCCCATCTAGATACTCATGTCAGGATGGCACAAGCCAGCTGCTGGAAGAAGCTCCATCATATAGGGGGAACCTCTGCAACTCAAACAGGTGCTTACCTTGCAGACAAGCAAAATCTAGTGAGATTAACTTCAGTCCCTTAGTGAACAACCAGAATATGGCTCTCTATCTCCATTTATGTGTATAAAAAAAAAAAAAAAAAGACAGATAAAGCAGCTGTTCCAGCAGAGCTGCGAAAAGACTACATTTTTTTCCTCGCTTCCATGTCATGTCTTCACTCACTGAGCCACATTGTTCCTCTAAAGGCTTTCTACTCCTGGAAATTTACTATTTCTGGATAATGATTCCCATGTAGTTGTTTAATTAAAGCCCCCATGTAGCCAATTTTATTCCAGAATTCTGGAATAGCTATTCTGGTAAATTCTGAAGTGTCAAGAAGCCCTAAGGCATGTGAAGAGAAGTGTGTGCCTGTCTCAATGAGAAGCTGTTAAAAGGAAGGTGAAAATAATAGGAAACTTGCCTATATTGGTAAATGGCAGTGAGAGTTTTGCTTGTAGCATCATTTTAAATCATTTTGGCACACAAACAGCTAGGGCTGCACAACTAGTTTGGAAAGGAAAAGAAGGATTGAATTAATTCAACTTCTTTTTAGATTCACACATGGTCTTCAAGGTTACAGTTTAGTCGTTATTTGAATTCACATTCCAAATAATTTCTTTGAGGCATCTTGGTCCCAAGTGTACGAACTGTTCATTGTATACTTTTGATATATGAAAATCAAGCTGGGCTAATTAGTTTTGATTAGATGCATAGTTTATGATGTGTTAGCTCTTTGCCTTGAATGGATTAATTTAGTTCTTAGAAACACGTGTTACATGTGAAAAAAAGTATTTGAAAATACCTCTGCCACAAATATTCTCTAAAAGTCATTGGAAGTTCCTTGTTTGTACAAACTTTTCTGCAGTAAGCTTGCAGGCTAAACTATGCATTAAAAAATTAATACACTGGGAGCATGAACACAGAAAAAAAATACATATAGTATTTTATTTGAGCAATTAGTCAATGTTTGGTAGACTAGTCCAGCACCATTCACTATTGGGTTCATTAACTACATCCACTAATTTTGTAGTCCTTGTTCTTGGTACTGAGCACTTATTCACGCATGTTCAGCTACGGTAAAGTCAGTGAGATTGGTCGTGACTTGGAGCACACTGGCAGAAGGGCTGTGCCAGCTGATGCTGTGGTTTAGAAAACCCATTTTGATGACACTCTCCACGTTCACCTCTCACACCTCTCACGCCAGACACACAGGCTTTCCGCTGATCTCTTGTGGTCCTACTGCTCCTATCCTGGTTTCTCAGAGTCCTCTGCTCACACACCAGCTCCATCGCGTACACACTCAGCCACACTCACCTTCAGCTTCAATCATGCCCTTTTCCCTCCACTAACATGTACTCACTCAGACACTTTCACATTTGGTTACATACCCAACTCCCAGCACTCACATCCAGTTATGTCCAGAGTGTTACACCCACACTTAATTACAATCACACCCTCACACTACTCCCCATTCAGTTACACCACCAGTGCTGCCCACCTCCCCCCACACTCAATTATAATCACATGTGATTAAACCTGCAATTCTGCACCTACAGAATAATCCTTCACTGGCATTCGCATCCACTTATGCTCAACGGCCTTCACTGGGACGCACGTCTGCTCATCACATTCATGCATGCATGGAAACACCAGATTTCTTCTTTCATCCTGACAGCAGAGGTTTTTTTTAGTTTTTCTTTCAGCAACACGAAGAGCATCCACTTTTCACCAAGGAATAGAAAGATTTGCTGTTCCTGTGGAATGTTGCCTTCCCAGAAAAATCACCTTGAATCTTTATTTTATACCTCCTGAAGAATGTATGCTGTGGTTGGTTTTATTTCAGTACCTCGCAGGAGTGAAAATCAAGGTGCCATTTCACAAAATGCTGGGCACTTAAAACAAAAAACAGATCCTACCCTAAAGAGATTAGGGCTGTATCTACCTTTCAATTGGAAAAAGCAATAGACTTTCTTACAAAGGAATATTGAGATCACCTTCTCAATCTCCTGTTGCATCTATGAAAATGTTAAGAAAGGAAATTAATGATATTCCCTAACACATGGCCAACCACTCACCACTGCAGAGACTCATTGTCCAAGCAGTCTTGGACTTGCAGTTGTCTGAGATGATCTGGAAGTATATGCTTTTCCGCATGACTGCATGGCCATCTTTTGCAGTTTGGTAATGGTGATGTGCAGGTGAAATCCTTCTCCTCCTGAAGTCAGCAAACAGGCAGTTTCAGTGGCCATGGACCTTGCCCTTAGACCCATCAGGTCCTCCTGATGACAAGACCCACCTCAGAGGTGTGTGAAGCCCACCCAAATGCTAATAAGAAATCTGGGCTACTACGGGACTGTTTTCACCCAATCTATTCAGTTCCAGGAACACTAACCATAGCCGTGAGCATTAACAAAAGATCAGAAAGAAAGGAGGATAGAAAAAAATATTGTGAGAAAGCCATCACTTTAGAGGCATAAACAGAGAAAGCATCATCTGTACCAGCCCATGTGCACCCACGAGCACAGACATCTTACTGGTTTTATTCCAGAATTTAAAACCCACAATCAGTCTGAACCAGACTTAAGAGGAAGCTCTGATAATCTGAAGTAATTTCTAAAGCAGGTTTTGATTTAGAAAGATAAGGCAAAGCTTTGACTAAGAAGCCAAATTTCTGATTGCATATTCCTGACGGGGACTTGGACTTGGGTTTTTTAATCAAGACATAAAAATCCCAATGAAATTCACACCAGTTCTTACAGAACTAACAGCAAGGGGTGGGGGGAAGAGAAAAAAAAAAAAAAAAAAAAAAAAAACCAAACCTAAAAAACACCCTGCAGGTTGAGACAGAGCCTATGGATAAGTGCCTGCCGCCACAATGAGATACACATGGCCTGTTCAAAGATGCCTTTGCAGGGAGCCAGGCCACAAATAAAAAAAAAGACACGTGGTGTGGGTTTGAATCGGCCACATTTTTATTAGATCAACGATTGATCCAAATCAAGTAATTCTAAATACTTTAGGAGGTCTTTGTTGATCCTGACCAGAACTAATATGCACAGATAACCTACACTTGGTCTTATCATTCCCTGCACAGCTACCACCCATCAGAAATTCCACTTGTCTGTATCTCAGGGAGGCAGGAGAGAAGATGAGAGAGAAGATAGGAAAGGACACAAACAGAAGGAACAATCTCTTTTTGTCATCCAAGTGTCTTAAGCAGTGTCTGAGTCTGAATGGATACAAAAGGCAAAGGGCGGGGGGGACCAGTCTCAGTGTTATGGGGGCGGCACCCCCATTCTGTGCCTACCACCACGTGTTGTGCCCAGTGTTGCGTGCAGGGAGGGTTAAAATGCCATGACTGCTCCTACCATAATTCCTGATGAAGTCGACAGAAGGGGGTTAGAAAAGCAAGAAGGGCAAAATACATCCTGCCATTTGCCCACAGAAAGATTAAAAGCCAGATCTTTGCCACAACATGATGACTTTAAAGATGTTATTTCTAAGGGAAATTATAATGCGACATAAGGCAATCAGAGCGTGTTTCACAACAGCAGTTGTCATAATCAACAGAGATCAAAAGGGCAACACAGAAAGAATATTTTTACCAGAAGTCTTGCAAAACTCTCCTTTGAAGAGAGTGAGATTAGGTTTAGGCTGCTGTGAATACTCCACTTACATGATTGTTGTGGTGCAGATAAGTTATTTTGCTCCACTGTTCTTGAACAACTTTTATAAGGTTTTTGAACCTGCTCTATGACTACTTGCTCCTCACTCTTTTTCAGGACCCCGTATTTTAACCACCTTAGAGAAGAAAACCTTTTTTTAAGGACAAGCTAAATGGCACTGCTCCACAGGACAGTCTTACGTGTCCTTCACAAATTGAAGCATTTTGGAAAATGTAGTTTGATCCTGATGTAGCTAAGATAGCACCTGTGAGTTTCTGCCATATGGAAGGGAAGGATTAGGGCCAAAAAGCAAACACCTGGGTTCAGAAGAGTGAAAAGTAGGATCATGACAATAAACATTACTATTACATCATTTGCTACTATAATGAAAAAAAAATATTGAAAGGATTCACTGTCTAGGAGGTGTATTCTTCTTTTCAGCTGGTAATTAGTCAGTGCCTGGAGATGAAGATGGTGTCAAAATACGAAAAATGGAGACTTGATCCTGATGGACTAGTCCCAGCCCTGAGGGTCCTTCAGGATCTCAGCAGAGCTCCTGTGGCACCATTGGCATCCCAGTGCTCAGTTCACCTTCTCTGGTAAGTGTTTTTGTGGATTTACACCCAAAACTATCCAGACTGGATGTTTGTAGCAAGCTCATTTCCTATGGAGTAAAGGAAAAGGAGAAAAAAGCAAGCAGCACACTCTGTGTCATTATTAAAGTCAAAACAATAATCACGATAGAGCAGAAAGAAACCTTCCAATAAAAAGATCCTGACTAAGATTTTGGGTCTACACCTCTCAAACGGCTTGTGGGAAAAACAGTGACAACGACGACAATAAACACAAGAGCAACTAAAAATGCGGGGTCCCAATGCCTGTGCCCACAGTGAGAATAAAAAATGCAAAGCCTGGGCCACCTCGCCTTTAATTTCCTAACTGCTGTTTTGTAAGGCTGTGTCATGCTTCTCAGTTCAAACACGCTTTGGCTCTTTATTATTCATGGGCCTTTTTCTCAGTCAGTGGTGTTGAATAATAAAACAGCCCAGGATCAAATGGGCCAATTCTCCACGCCTGACACCAACTGCTACTGTTCGCTGGGCTCTGCCAAGCGTTGCCTCTGATAATGAGTGGGATTTGGTTAAACAGTAAATTAATGAATAATGAAATATCCAGGTTGATCAGTTAGAGAGCACGCTTGCTTTGCCCCCGGCCAAACGCTCGAGGCAGAAATGACTCTCAAACGGCACTTGCCTGTGTGCTGGGCTGGATAACTATTTTACAGCCTATTGCTCGGCAGGATGTTGGGGAGGGGGCGAGGGGAAAAGGGGGGGAGGTCGGGGAAGCAAAGCGGGCAGGGCAATCTCCTTATCAGCCCGCACCGAGGGGAGAAGGGACCGGTTTGGGGTGGGGAGGGGAGAGGAGAGGGGTCGCAGGGCTGAAGGAGTCCGGTACGAGGCTGGGGAAAGGATGAGCTCCCTCCTAGGTCTTCCTCTCTCCTCTCTCAACTTTAGCAAGGGGTTACCTTGACCTTGGCTATCACTGCTAACTGTTGGGTTTTTTTTTCTCCTCTCCCCGCATCATTCCATTCTCTCCTTGCATCAGCTTTGTCCGAGCGTGTTTCTGAGCTGGGACCAGCCCCTCTGGGCAGGGGTTGTAGCCCAGACGGCAAGAAAGAGCCTCCCGGAGCCGTCTATCAGGTGGTTTTTTGGCAAATAAAAGAGCCTGTGAAAGGCTGTTTGCACGGGGATGGGGCAACGGCGTCTAAACGGGGTGAGATGAAGAAACGCAGCGAGGAGAAAACCACCCCGTAGCCTGCATTTTCTGCACCGGGAGAGATAAATAGCTGTAAAACATTTCTCGCAGGTCAGTAACACAAGGACATAGACGTACACAAACTCACACGCACGATTTTGGCAGCTTTTCCCACCCATCCTCCGGAGTTGCCCAGCGTTCCAGCCCAATGTGGGCGTTTTGGGGCGGGGGTATTGCAAGAAAACCCCTGTAATTATCATCTTTTATCCAGAAGAAAAACTCTCTGTAATCAACTCTCTCTCCCCTCTTGTTCTTTCTTTTTCTTTTTTTTCTTAATTATTATTCTTTCCAAACTTTCCAAACAAGCCCCCTGCAGAGCAGGGTGGGGAGGAAAAAAAAGAAAAAAAAAAGGAGAGGGTGAAAAAACGCTGTTTCCAAAATACGAATTTTACAGGTCGGGGCTGAGTTGCTTTCTCTCGTCTCATGTCACTCTTAAGTTAAAGTTTAAAGTGGCGAGGTCCCAGGAAAGCAAGGCTGGAGAGGTTTAACCACAGCCTCCTTCGCTTTCCCAGTCTTCTCCGCTCACTCTCCCTGCGCAGGGTTTTGCCAGTGCAGGGATGAGCGGCGGATGAACCTGCTGCTCCCCGGGGCAGGTTAAAGCCGATGTTTATTTTACCCATCAAACAAAACCATCTCCCATATCCACCGCCAAACCTTAATAGTAAAATCCAGAACTTTTCGTTTTAAAATATTTCACCTCCTTCCTTCCTGCTCGCGTTATACCCATTTTAAACAGATTTTTAAATCAAACCTATTCCCGTGAAAATCGTTTATCCAAAAATGCTTTCTATCCCCAATTGCAATTTCCACCACCATCCCTTCCCATTGTCACCAGTTACTCTACTGTCATTTTCTATACAGAGTTGGAAAAGGGTTTTCTTTTTTTTTTTTTTCTTTCACAGTTAAAATAGGATCCACTCTGCACTGAAATAAAACAGCATCAGAATGCAGGAGAGACCGAAATTTATTCTAGTCCTGATCATTGCTCACAGCTTTTGGAAAGAGTAGTTCACGCAGTTTGGGTTTGGGGGTTGGTGGGTTTTGATTATTTTTTTTTTTTCCCCTTTGCAGGCAACAGCAGCTTTCGGTTAAGTCACTGGGAGTTTGGCAGGAGCAAAGACTGCCAGGTGTGCACCAGGAGCAAGAGAAACTGTTGTTAGCGCTGGTTTCGTGAGGCAAAAGATCCCCCCTGGTACTTTGGTGGATTTTTTACAAAAGAAATGTCCACACGTATTTCATTCACCTTGGCATTTTAAGCGAGTAAAGCCATAGATATAATTGCAATTGTACCCAATGATCTTCGTAAATCTCAACACGCACTAATTTATCACCTGGAAAGAATCACAGGTTTCTGCTTTGAAGGAAATATTCCTCTCGACCTGGGGGGAGCATCCTCCTCGCCTCTTCTCGGAAGATGCAGGCAGTTCTGCACCCGCCGCTCTTTATTTAACAGCACCAGTAACCACCAGCACAGCACCTCCCCTGCGCTGGGAACCGGGCAGGTCCCACTGCACCGGGTAGAACTCCGGACAGTGCTTGCCTTCGTTTTAAGAACACCTTGCCAAGTGTTAAGCCCTTTGTTGTTGTTGTTTTGGATTTTTTTTTTTTTTTGGTTGTAGGGATATTTTTTTTCATTTGCTTCATCCGGGGCAGATCCGGGGCAAGAAGGGGGTAAAAGGATGATTGTCTCTGAATATTCGGGTGATAAACGCACACGCAAACACACACACACTCCTTTAATTTTAGTGTTGTTTGGAGGAAGTGCCAAAGTAACTGCGGTGATGTCGTAATTGCGTGAGATTCGGGGTTTTTTTTCCAGCTTCATACTAAAGAGGGTATAGAGAGTCTCTTAACTCCTAAATCCCCAGAGATTTTCCTTCTCCCTCCCCAGTGGTGTGGGAATGGGAACGCCTCTGCATGACTAAGTGGAGCTAGGAGCAGTGGTGACACAACATGTGTGTGACAGTGTCCTAGTACAGCTGTGCACATACACTGACACACGCCCGGCTACGGGGAAGAAAAAAAAAACTGTGTGGATGCCTGTTCACGAGAGAGATAGAGAAAACAAAGGAATTCGGTGAATATATTGGTACTGGGGATTATTTAAGACATTTGACTAGTTCCATCATAGGGACACCAGATGTTATTTATGAGATCTTGTACAAATGTGGGCCATACCATGCAGGTGGGGAGGGGGAAAAAAAAAAAAAAGAAAAAGGAAGAAAGAAAAGAAAGGAGTTCACCCCAAAGGGATGAAAGACAAAAACGATGTTTATGACGATATAAATCAAGGTGAAGTTTTGTAATAGAAACTAAAAGTACCTAGAGTTTTAAAAAGAGACTGGAGCAAGGCAGGGGAGATGGAGAGAAGGTCCCCGCTGGTCATGACTGGGAAAGCAGATTATAACATCAGACTGGTGAGGAGGGGAAGTTTTGATGAGCTAGGTTACTGCTGCTGTTCATTTGTTTTTAACTGTAACTGGGTGAGAAGCTAGAAGGGGAGAAATAACAGAAGAAAGAGAGCAAGAGAAGAGAAGAGAAGAGAAGAGGGAAGGAAGGAAGGAGGGAGGAAGGAGGGAGGAAGGAAGGAAGGAAGGAGAAGGAAAAGAAAAAAACCAAGAAAACAAAAGAAAGAAAAGAAGGAAGGAAGAAAAAGAAAGAAAGAAAATAAGGAAGGAAGGAGGGAAAGAAAAAAAAAAAAAAAAGAAAGAGGGAAAGAAAGAATCTGAACTTGGCTTGTTGCAGACCTTCTGGGAAGTGCAACGGAGCAGGGGAGATCCGCAGGAACACTCCTCGTCCCCGCCCCTGCCTTCCCAGGCCCGGCGGGGACCGAGCCCACCCCGGCCCCGAGGGGAGACAACGCGGCCCCGGGGGAGGCAGGGGACACCGGCAGCCCCCCCGAGCGGCTGGCTGTGCTTTGGTGGCGACACGTCCCCGGGTGTCCTCTGAGTTTGTCAACTGACTGTCACCAGGAGCCGGGGTGAGCCCTTCCTCATCCTGCCGGGTCCCATTTTAGTGGGAGCCCTGGGTTTCCACACGCGGGTGCTTCTGCTGAGCTCTAAAAGAGCTCTCCCTGGTGCGTTTTATTTATTTATTTTTTTAATCCCCCTTTTTACGTAACTGTTGCACAGTTCTAGGACAACAGAGAAACTTCCTGATTCCCCGCCTCACCCCCCGTCCCCCGAACAACCCTCCCAGACTCCGCTGGGAACGGCGAGAGCTGTTTTGAAAGGTTTTCATGTAAAACATATGCTCGGCTAAAAATAATACCATCGGGGAGATGAAAACAAAAGCAAACAAAAGCAACTAAAAAAGCATGGCACGCAGCCTGGCTTTGGGGAATTAGCTCCGGTTTTCCCAGCTCTCCCCGCCCGCGGGCATCCTTCACCCCACACCTGCCCGCAACTGAGTTTGGGGGAGAGGAGGTTTGGGAGGTCCCCCAGAAAGGACGAAAAAGGGTAAAAATGAGGAAAAGGGGTGTGGGAAGAGGATTCCCTTTTTTCTTTTACTCCCAGCTCCGCTCCCCCCCGGCCACCTCGGACCCCAGGGGCTTCGGCCGCGGTCCCCCTCCTCACCCACCCACCCACTCCCTCCATCCTGGGCCCCCCAAACTTGCTCCGGGCGTTTTTGCCATCACACCACTGAGAGAAAGTGGGTCACGGCTGAGTCCAAGCCTGGCTGAAGCCGAGGCAGCCGAGCCTCGAAAGCTTCCCCACAAAGCAGACTTTGGGGTCGTCGTTTGCAATGCCTTTTTTTTTTTTTTAATTATGATGAGATGATGATTTATTTTGGACACCTTGGGCGATCAGCTGAGTCGACTCCTGTAGTCCAAGCTGGAAGGAGAGGGAGAAGGGAGGTAGTTTGGGAGATGGAGGTGGGGATTAATAGTTTTTTAACTTTTTTTTTTTTTGCTATTTCCCCACCCCCACTCCGAGAAAAACTAAGTTGCAAAAACCGATCCACGGCCTGTTACAGCTCCAGCATCTCTCCCTCTGCCCTCTTAAACTAGCACTTTCTCTAAAAACCAACAGATAAAACCCCGACCCAGACAAGTCTTCAGAGCCGGTATTTAACTAAAATACTTCACGGCAGTAAAAGCGATGCTTTAAACCGGTTTCCACCCTCGGGGCTCCCTGTTTGAGCACACGTGTGTGTTTGTTTTCAGGGAGACTGTGGGGAGGGCTCAATTGCCAGTCCTTTCCAGCCTCTGACTTACAGGCAAAAAAAAAAAAAAAATAAATAAAATATATATTTTTTCCATAATAAGTCCGGAAAAAAAAAAAAGAAAAAATCCTGAGACTTTAATCTGTCCCCTCTCCTCCTCTTTCACTCAGCCGCAGGGTAAACCCCGAGTCACTCCGGAGTGGCTCCGGGTTAACCCCAGGGATCCGGATTTCCCCTCAGCTCTTCTTCATGGGTGTCCATTACAAACCTAAAAAAAAAAAAAAAAAAAAAAAAAGGCGACTTGGGAAAGGAGGGGAAAGAGGGAGAGGTGGAGGAAGAAGGGTGTGGTTTTTTTGTTTGAATATTTTCTTTTGCTAGTTACTGGTGCTGCAACTGGAGACCTAAAGGTAGAAAATAATCCCGCGTTGTGAATATGAACATCACTCCTGATCTGTATATAAGAGCATATACATATATATATACACACATATACACACTCACATCCACGTGTACATAAGTGAAACGTATAGGAACACAGGAGTGGGAAAAAAAAAAAAAAAAAGAAACCTCTTTCCTGATCTCGCAGGCTTACAAAAGATTTTCTTTTAATGGCTAATACTTTGAAAAGAAAAAGAAGGTTTACTCCTAATTCAGCTGGTAAAAGCAAAATGAAACGAAAGCTCACGTTAACATGACATGAGGTTTATTATAGGTCTGTTTAAAATGAAGAGGTAAGAGTTGTCAAAATATGGACACTTTTGAGTCAGACAGAAATAAAATACCAACATTTCTGAGAAGCAGTATTTATTGTCTTTTTTTTTTTTTTAATGTAGAGACATGTCCTGAATTTCCCCAAAACCTAGATTGGGAAAATAAAGACTTCTTGGAGTTATAAGTAAATCCGTCTGCAGAATCGAAGCAGCACCAACATTCAAAAAAACTGAAGAGGAAAATACAACGAAACACAACAATCTCTCTTTTTTTTTATTCTTATTCTTATTATTTATGTAAATCAGGTCATCACTGGACAAGAAACCAATTTCTACCCATTACCATAACAGCTTGTCTATAAAGAACAGAAAAGATTCCGATAGGATACTATCTAGTCAAGCGGGATTTTTTTTTTTTGTTGGTTTTGTTTTTTCTTTCTTTTTTGTTTTTTTTTTTTTTACTTTTTGTTTTTAAATTCCCCCACCCATTCACAGAGGTATAGATTCACAGATAAATAACCCAAAAACTACTTGCTCGCCATATTTACACATTCCCGTTAAATTAAGCATAAATAAATATATACAAACTCAATACTGAATGCCTCTCCGCGTTTCTTCTCAGGAAGAGTCGATAAACTGATATTTCTCACTGCATGGTCAGATTTTTTCAAGAAGAGGAGGTGAAAGGGATCGTTTGGGGCATAAAAGGAGATTTTTTTTTTTTTTCTTTCATCTTTCCAGTTTTTCATTCGCTTTTTCTGAGCTTTGCATTTGTTTTGGGTTTGTGTGTTTTGTTTTGTTCCTGGGTTTTTTTTTTTCCTTTATTTCTCGCTGGCACACAATGTTTCGTCTCTCTCGAAGTGTTCAGGCGTTTGCCAGTGTGTTTGGGGACATTTCCTTTTACTTTTTCCCTTTGTATAAGAAAATATACTATTTGTAAAAAGCCTACGGTCTCTCTCACGCAGGGAAGCCGGAGGGAAGGGGGAGTGCGGCCGGATCGATCTGGCAAAGCTTAGGGCAGCTGAAACGAGCACCAAGTTCTCCGAGAAACGCATTAAAACAGAGCCGAATAGGTCTGCGTGATAAACCGGTCAGAAAGAGAAGAGCAGGGGAAGGGAATAAGCCCTTTGGGCACAGCTCAACGTCTTAAACCCATCCTCCCTCCTTTCCCTCCCAGCCCCAAATGCAAATTTGGGGATTTTGCGGGAGGTTGGTCTGGGATGCAAAGGGACTTGAAACAGCTTCTCACAGAGAATTTCTATTAGGTGGGACAAGAGACGACCCGATTTTAAAGAAATCATCGGGTTGTAAAAGGATTTCCATAAAATTGGCTTCTTGTTTCCTTCACACCTTGTGTGAATAACAACCAGGAAAAAAATAAAAAATAGTCAGGGAGAGTATGAAAACAGAGATCTTTCCAATGGAAAATAGATAATTGTTATTAAAAAAAAAAAAAGTGAGACTAAGAATGAAATAAAATTTACAGCAATCCACCTGTTTGGTTAGAAAATAAACTTTTCCTGGTCTCTCCTCAAACTTTTCCCTTGAGTTAAAAAGCAAAGCTGCCGTGTTAATCCTCCTGTTTATTAATTTATGATCCCGAGGAAACCAAATCTTTTAATAACTCAATTATCAGATAAACGTCTGAGGTGCCCCGCCAACTCAAGTAGTTGGGTTGGGAAAGTGCAAGGGAGCAGGAGCTTTCCAGTGGGAGGGTGAGTTTGATTTTTGAGGGATTTCAGTTCTCAGCACTGATAGGAGCCACCGGGCGGTGGATGTTTCCCTCTGGGACCAGCATTAGGCTAGGGGGAAGAACAGTGGTGGGTGTACTCCTACACCATGTTTTCTCCCTGTTTATATTTAAATCAGAAACTTTGTGGATTTTGTCTCCAGACTTTGGGGAAGAAACAAGGGGAGTCCCACCAAAATCAGTGGGAATTTTACGTTCGCTTTCATTTCACCTGAGCGAAGCACAGCCTGGCATTTTGAGCCTGTCTCTTCCAGGTAGAAGGCATGAGAGGCAGATCTAAAGTTGCCAGAAGCCAACTGAAACTCTTCCTTCAACCTTCTCGGGGTTTGAGACCCTGGTCCAGGTGACCAAACCCGTGCCTAGGGGACACTTCAGCAGCAGGATCAAACCCTCATGCATGCCTAAGCACCTGCATACATGTATGCACGTCTTTACCCAAGAAGTTGCAAGTGGTTCCCTCTCCTCACCAACTTGCAGTGGTGGTGGGATACTGTCTTCTGCAGTTAAAAGGAGCATCCCCAACATCTCCCCAAAGGCAAGGAAGGACCATCCCAAACATCCCCCCCAAAAGCCTTCAGCTGGAAGCTCTGGGGTGGCAGGCAGCAGGTCCCCACATCCCTACGTGTGCAGCTGGGGAGGTGGAAGACTGAGAGCTAACTTGGAGGTCTCCCCATACCCAGGAGCCCCACTGGGCTGGGTAATGCCGGAGGGCTGGGCCCATGGGCTCCTCACAAAGGCTTTTTGCAGAAAGCAGACAAAGCACGTTCAACACTTTGTGCTCTGCTTTAATAAACTGTATATTGTCATCAGGCAGAGAAGGGAGATGTGCTTTCAGGTGGTACCATCCGTTCCTCCCCAGATACACACACACACACCCCCTGTATGTTTCCCGCACATCATTGCTGGGTCATGCCCTGCACTGGAGTTTGGATTGTCCTTCCCCAGGGCTCCGCTGAAACTGGCGGTGGATGGCAAGGGCTGGGCTGTAGAGGACCAGGGGCTGCCTGGGGGCTGCTTTTCAACCTGGGGGTCCCCAATCTACTGGTGGGGGATCCATGAGATCTACATCACCCAGGGATCCACACCTCCTCTGGTGACATCCTCAGGGACATGCCAATTGCCAAACCCAGGGACCTGCCAGGGTCAAAGCCTACCTCCAGCTCATCCCAGCATCCACGGAGAAGGCTGCCTGCCTCAGTTTTCCCCTTCTCTAATGTGAGATTTCCCACAGCGTTCTGCCACAGAGGAACGAACAGTACAGGACTGCAGAGCAGCTCTGGAGGGGTCAGTGCTCCTTGGGGCTGGATGATTCCTGGGATTCTATTGCCACACACGTTCCCTACCTGTGAACTGGATGCAAGAGCCGAGACCTTTGCTTGGATGTAAAGATTTGGAAAGCAGAGCAGGCCCTAAGCCACAGCCATTTCTCACATAGCTTAGGACACTAAGGGTGACCATCAAGAGGCTCGTTTGTTTTTTTTTTTTGTTTTAAGAAAAATTTTGGGGGTGGTGCGGAGAGTATTGCTGAACTATTTCTCCCCCACCATCCCCTCTGGAAAGTATCTAGAACCTAAAACAAGGCTAAAGTTTCTCTTTACTCTCTCCCCTGTTTTGAGTTCAAGTGTGCCTACTTGGGTGGGTGGGATTGAGTCCTGCAGCTTTCACAGGGATGCCAGGGGGAGGCCTGACCCCACTGGAGTTTTGGCAGTGACTCCAGGAGGTTTACCCACACCGAGTAACTGTTCTGATACAAGCAAAAAGACGTGTTAGTGCACCAACCCTACCCCACTGAGAAACACATGCAATTACCCAGTACGGCAGAATCCAAATAGAAATTCGTATCCTTACACTTCAGCATTATTTTTACCATAGAAGACAAAGAAATGTATGTTAAAAAAAAAAAAGGAAATAAATCAGACTCCCTCTCCACCCCCCCAAATCATATGCATAAGACATCCTGTCACACACCAAACCACTGAGATAAACATTGGAGTTGAGAAGTTTTTTCCCCCCTACCACACCGACTTGTTCTAAAGCAAGAGTCACAAGACATATTTCTTTAAAAGCTTTCTAAGAGAAAGAGATTTCCTCAGACCGAGCTCAGAAATCAGGATATTCCCTGGCAAACCCTCCCCACTCCCATCACGAGGAGCCAGCTCACATGGCAATCCTTTCCTCTCTGGGTACAAAACCCTAGTGCCAAGCAAGCGCGGTAACATTCAACACAGCTCTTATTTTCTTTGCAATATTACACCTCAATTTCAACTTATATTTTTATCTCGTTCAAATTATTCCCTTTGAGCTTCTTTAAAGAAGTGCACCTACAGAATTCAGAAACAACTGGCTTTGATTTGAAAAAGGAAAAAAAAAAAAAGAAAAGTATCAGAATATCAGAATTGTGGATTTTTTTTCTCTGTACCTGATATATTGTGTAGGGATCTCTAGTCCTCTTTGAAGAAGCTCATAAGCCAAGCGGGCAAAGCTTTAGGAAACAGAAGAAAATAAAATAGTGCATACTCCTGAGAAAGAATTACATACTCATATCACTCATTTTTTTGTTGTTGTTAACAGTTCTTTAAAAATGAGGAAAGATATCTCTCAGACACACTACTCAAGGAAACTGAGGACTGAAACATTGGCATAGTTAAGAATCTAAAACTCCCTAGAGAAAAAGAGGAGATCTCAGAAAATTAAGAAATCAGATAGCGCTGACATTTTACCAAACCTCACTTTCAAATTTTGCAATCCATGATAGACAAGGCATGGTACCATCAAAGGCAAGTACTAAATTACAACGGTATGTTTGCATGCATGAGTATGTGTGGCTATACTCACATATATATATATGTACACACATATATATATATGTATATACAAACATACATAGGATACACACACACCCCTCTCCAGGGGCACACACGCGCCCATACACACCTGTAAACGCTGGTAACATAAACAGAGAGTCTGTCTAGACCAGGAAAAACAAAACAAAAAAATTCTTAAAAAAATAGAAATAGCTAATTCGACTGAGCTACGATGACTTGAAACTTCCTGGCTAATGTTAAGATGCTGCCATGAACGCAGCTCAAACCAGCTGGTGTCGATGACTTCGTGAGAGGTCTACACGCTCGCCTCCCCTCCTTTCCTAGTCTAGACAGAAACAGGGCGGTGAGATGAAATGGGAAGAGCTGGGGGAAAATGAGGCGATGGGGTTGCTCAGAAAGGAATGCTCTGGAAGATCATTTTAGCTAGGGTGAAGACAGGACATCATTCAAGAAAAAAAAAAAGAAGAAAATAAAAATAATAGCAAGACAGACCGTGCAGCTCAAGAAATCAAAGCACTGACACCAAAAATGTTTCTCCAATTTCTTCCAATAAGTTATTCATTTCTTTCTTTTATTATTATTATTATTAATTATTATTATATTCCCCTCCCCCCCAATCATTATTTTAAAAAGGTGAAAGAACAGAAGTGGGAAAAAAATCCTGGTGGTTGTCTTCACATGATCCTGGCAAGAGACTCTGAACCACTGGTCTTGCGCCATTGTGCTCCTCTGATCTTAAATTATTGTCTTTCTTTTATTATTTTTTATTATTTTTATTATTATTATTTTATTATTATTATTATTTTGTCCTACCTAATAGAATTCTTCCAAAGCCCAATCCAACATTTTTAAAGCTAAAATTAAGACGGTTTTGTTTTAAAAGATTCTCTCTCTCTCTTTTCTCCTTTTATTTAACTTTTTTCTTTTCCTTTCTTTCTTTCTTTTTTTTTCCTCCTCTCTCCCTCTCTCATTTTCTGTGTTTTTCTTCCTTGTCTCCAGTTTTACTACCTGGTCCTTCGCCAGATGTGTGCCTGTTAGCAGTGTTGTTGTTCAAGAACATCTTGTCCATGCCTTTGAGAGCTTCAGTCAGGTAGTTTTGAAGGGCCGTGAGGGCGGCGCAGATAGCAGGGGCCCCAAAGCCATGAGTGATGAGGCTGAAGTGAGTCAAGCAGCTCTGAATGCCTGGTTCCAAAATAGGGGTAGGCCGGCTGTTTCCAATGGGCGTCCTGTCCTGGGCCAGGAGATCTGTAAATTCTTTACAAAGTTGCCTGCATGGAAGAAAGAAAGGCAAAGAGAAGACAAGAGAGAGAGAAAAATGGTGGTTAGGCCCATCCCACATTTCTCTGAGACAATTAAGGTTGAAGGAGGGTAGGTGCAAGCCTAAGCTGATCCCAAGACCCAGGATAGGACCTTTTCGCCCCATTCCTTTCCCTCAGCAGTGCTTGGGGACTGGCCATGGCAAGCCAACAGCTCTCTGCTCAGGATGACATTCTTCAGGAGGGAGTGAAACAAAGTTCACTGAACGCTCAGCCTCCGATATTGTTTAGTGAACTTCTTTGTTTCAGGAGGTTTCTGCAATTGCAGGATAACACCGGGTCTGGAGAGAAAAATCTCTCCTACAGCCACAAGGATGCTTCTGGGAAGGTTTAGATTGGATATTAGGAAAATTTTTTTCACTGAAAGTTATCAAGCATTGGAACAGGCTGCCCAGGGAAGTGGTTGAGTCACTATGCCTGGAGATATTTAAAAGATGCGTAGATATGGTACTTAGGGACATGGTTTAGTGGTGGACTTGGCAGTGCTAGGTTAATGGTTGGACTTGATGATCTTAAAGGTCTTTTCCAACCAAAATAGTTCTATGATTCCGAAGCACTGTGAAAACCCAGCCCTGCTTGGTAGCTCTAGAAATAACCAGGCCAAAAGGGACATGATCTGCCAACCACTGCAGAGAGGCCTGACCCTGGCTCAAACCAGCTGTTCCTGGAGGAAAGTGCAACCATGCACTGACAGCTACCGGGTGGCACAGGGCCGTGGTGCAGGGAAGGGTCAAAATGGAGCCTCCGCTGAAGATGCTCTGGTTGAGCCACCTTGTCGAGAAAGCTCAGGATGTTGGGAGTCCATGCTGGCTTATTCACTGTATGAGAAGCAAAGCTAGCATTTCCTTTTTTTTTTTTTTTTTTTGGGGGGGGGGGGTGGCATCCCAATTAACACATCAGAGTTGACATCTGGCTCTTGTTTGTTTGCCCATGCCTTTGAAAAATCAGATTCAATTTTTATGATTAATTCCGGCCACACATTTTCTTTTTCATTGCTCTGGTCCAAAAGGCCTTCAAGTCAACAGGTGCTTGGGCAATGTAGAAACCTTAGGGTTTCTAGTGGGGTTCCCAAATGAATAGTTTCTTCGAGACAGATGCCTACCCAGGGACTGGAGAGGAAAAAAAACGGCCAGGAAAAAAAAATAGAAAGAAAAAGAAAAAAAAAAAAAGAAAGAAAAGAAAAAGAAAGAAAAAAATAAACCCTTAAAAAAGGCATTCAGCTCTTATCCTCTGAAATTCTCTGAAATTCCCGGTGGGTTCAGGGTTTCAGAGGGTGGGCAAAGATAAAGGTCTACTTCTATGTGTATTATCCATTAAGAAAGTGCAAGAGAGGAAACTTTGAATTTGGAGAACAAACAGTAATGAGTCCAACATTTTACATCTTCAAAGAGCAAAGCAGGGTCTGCGAGCAATTAAAGTTCTGGGACATTAATATCTTCTGACCCTGCGGAAAAGGCCAATCAAATTCCAACCACGTCTAAAAAACATCTGGACAAATTTGAGCAAATGATTTTTCAACCCTCCATATATTTCTTTAAATTACACTGTCATCGGAGGCAAGCCACGTCCCAGAGCATGAAATAAATGAGAGCTGTTCGGGCTGGCTGTGTTTTTTTTTTTCTTTTTTTTTTTTTTTTCCCCATTTTTTGCTGGATAGACGGAGATGTATGGAAACACATAGCACCCACTACCAAGGATCCGAGCAAACTACGAAGCTCCTGGTTTGTAACCTGGGAGGCACAGCCAAGTGTAAATCATCAAGCACAGCACATCCACAGAGAAAGTCCCAAGGGAGAGAGATGGGTTGGGGGGACCAAACCAACAACAATTAGTGGGCTGTTCTCCTTTTTTTTTTTTTCTCTTTTTTCCCCCTTCTTTAATTTTTTTTTTAATTGAATCGTATGGAAAAGACATTGCAATCTGATAGCAGACAGACAGATATATCAGGAGGGACAGACAGATGTGCTGTGGAAGCAAAATGTAGATTTTTTGCTCCCCTTTCCATAAAGATTTTTGAACTGAGGGTGGCCTGGAAGCCAGGTACAGTAGCTAGAGCACAGGCTCCTCCATCCTCTATAGGGACAAGCATGTGTTGACAGAAACCCCACTGCAGAATCTATAGGGTCTGCCCTTCCTATAGGGAGATCCAGCATCCCTCCTCCCCGAGTGGCCGGTGTAATTTAGGGGCTGGAAATGCTGGCTGCTTTCAGAACGAGCTGGGAGGAAGGGTTTGAGGAAGGGGGAGGATTTTCTCGGAGGGGTGGGCGGGGGAGTTAAGTTCGCACTCACTTTGTAGCAAGCAGCATGTTTTTCCTGGAGTGCAGGTCGCTGGGGTCCGTGTGCTGCCTGTTCAGGTACTCGGAAACAGCTTTGGCTGGGAATTCCGTTTCGCAGATGTACCCAAAATCCCGAGCTAAATGAACGGCCTCACCTGGAGGGAATGAGAGGGGAATTAACCCACCCTGCCGAGGCGGCTACCCACCAGCTCTTTCGGGCCGTGTTTAGAAACCTTCTGACATCCCTCACACTTCAGGGTGCAGGTATGGGTTGTCCCTCCACAAGCCCTGTTTTGGGGGCAGAAGTAAGAGGATGGGACAATTTTTCTGCTGATGAGATTTGCCTTTGCTACAAGGCATTCATGATGATGCCTGCGTATGAAGCTAATTTCGCAGAACTGGGGAGAAAAATACACCCACACACAACATACATACATACATACATACATACATACACATACACACATGGAACATACATACACACACACTTTCAAATAAACTGGGCCAAAAAAAAAACTAGGGGAAACTAGTTAAATCCCGAAAGACAGAAGGACCCAAACTTCCCTTCCAGCAGAGAAATAATTCCTGATTAAATTCACCAGAACACAGTCCAAAATTTTACAGATGTGGACATAATGCTAATGTAAATGTGGGGGTTTTTTTGTGGGACATGGTATATACACTTGTTTGTACACCCACATGGAGCACTTGCATCGTTATCGCAATTATCGCCACATCTGTCAAATGATGGAGATAACTGCATTTCGCCCGATGGAAATTATGAATCTGCTTTCTTAACTGACCATCAGGCAACAGGAACTCCTCTCTGCCCGGTGGAAGGATAGCAACTAATGGCAATGTTTCCCACGAAAAAAAAAAAAATAATAATAATAATTATTCGAACTCTAATTCTAATTGTCACTTTTTCTGCCTGCCTGCTTTCGGGTTTCTTGCCTCCAGAGGTTCGTGTCATCCAACTCCTACTGATGTATTTTATGCCACAAGAAGAAGATAGTAGCTGAAGAAAGGAGGAAAAGAGGAGGGAAAAAAACAAAAAAAAAAACAACCAACCACCCCTCAGACTCTAAGGGGATTCCACCAGATTATAGCTCAGCCCCTCTAGAATAAAGCATTAAACCCTTTAAAGCACCGCCTGAGGGACCGAGAGGGAAGATTTCCAACACGCAAACCAGATATGTCTAGTAACTCCAGGACCATATTATTTTTTAACGATCGGGAGTTGCTTTCCAACGTCACCGTTCTGTTTTTCTCCCAAGCCTTCTCACTAATCACCAAATCGCTTCGGGAAAACCACAGCAGCCGGTGGGGCCCCGGGGAGTCCCCGCCGCCCTCTCCCCGCCCCGGGCAGGGTCCTCCCAGGCTACCCGCTCTCGGGTGAGCCCAATCGGGGCTGACCGGAGCTTTTCTGCTCTCGGCGAGATCAGAGCAGCGAAGCTAAAGCCTGGCTGATAGCAGGAAAGAAGATAAATCAGCAGGCACAGCTTCTTCCAAAAAAAAAAAAAAGAGGGAGCTCTCTTAAGGTAAATTGTTGATTTGTAAGGAAATCAGGGGAGAGGAGGGTAACGCACTCCTTTCCACACACTTGGCAGAGATTTTAGCATCACTGTACCACTGTGCAACCACCCAGGCTTTGGAGCCTCGAGCCAGCTCCGAGAAGAGGCCGACTTCGCTGTGAGTGGGGTGCACTGATTTTTTTTTTTTTTTTTTTCCGCTGAGGTGAAGCTGCACTAACCCCGGTGTTACAGGGCAGTCGTCGCACTCGAAATGCTTTGCATTTCCTATATCCGACCCCTATATCCATAACCTGCGCCGTGCTTTGCACCTAACCCCTGTGCGGGTACCAGGAGCTTCTTCCTATGAGCCCCCTTTTTTTTGTTGTTTTTTGCGGGCCCGCCTTCAGCTCAGCATGCGGCAAGGTCTTATCGCTCTCCCAACTTCGTCAAAAGAGTTGAAAAGTTAGTACCTCGCACGAATGTTTATGCACGCCTATATGCAGAAGAGATAAGTGGATTATTTATACGCCTCTCGGTGTGTATGTCTGATGCAGATACATATAATTCATAATTGCGTCCCTGCTACTGCGGTTGTGTTTTTTTGGAGAAGGTCCAACTTCCCTCCGCATAAACACGCGCATATCCCAAACGTATTAGCGGCTCTAAATTTTACTTTTCAACACCGTAACAATAAAAATCAGAGAAACACGCCGAACACCGAAATTACATTAACTGTCTTGAAATGGGGTGAAACTTCAGTCTCCCTTTCCCTCTCCCCTTCCTCAGGATTTGCTCAGTGCTAGCCACCTCAAGGTAAACCGCGCTCTGTGACTCTTCAATTGCTCTGATTTCTTAAGATTGAAAAAAAATTTAAAAAAATTGTGGTATTTTTCCTCACTGATCATCCCGTAGTGGCCATGAAGAAGCTGGGAAGGAGCGAATTAGAGGGATGATGGAGCAGATGTAGGGTCGGAGAGCTCAGGCTGGAAATCAATATCCATGGGGAATGGGAATGTCCTGCACAATCGCACACATAAATACACATATACACGCATACACACACATATACACACGCGCACATTCTTGCCAATCAGAGGGGTCAATGACCAGTGACTTCATTTTTGGGGATGGGATCCTGAACCGTGCCAGTGTTCCTCCTAACCCGCCCGGAATTTCACCTCTGCAAGATTTTCCCACCTGATTCCGATTTTTTTTTTTTCCTGTGTTTATAAAACGTCAGACAGCAGTTGAGAGTAGGCAGGGGTGTGAAGGGAGCTGCGACCCCCGGCTTACCTTCCACCAGGGAGGTGAGTAAAGTGACATTTGCGGCCTTACGCCTGCCGGCTGGTAAATTCAAACCGATTTTTTCTAGCCTTTCTCGCAAAGATCTCCCCCCGTTTTTCGATTTGGCTCTAGAATTGCAAAGAAATTAAGATCGTGATTAACCCCGCGGTGTTCCTGGAAGAAAGGTTTACTCTGTACAGTCAGTAGAGCTGGGGACGGTCTCTGGATGTGTTGATTTCTTGCTAGGGTTTGCTGAGATTTACTTAATTTCTCCCAGGGGTGGGAGGATGAACCCATTTTTCTCCCTGGTTTTTTTTTTTTTTTTCCCCCAGGAAATCAAATCATGCCAGATAGCAATAACTAGTGGACAGGGTTCTGATCCAGTGAGCAAGTCGGTTCCTATTGTACAACAGTAGTTAGTATTAGGATGGAGTCAGGAGATGGGCAGAAAGGTAGAGGAGGAGAATTAAATCCTCAATTATTCCAGGAAAGAGCCAGAACGGGAAAAAGAATAAGGGGAAAAAAAAAATCTGAAAGGCTCGAAGGAAGAATGTATGTGCCTGGGGATAAATATAAAAGGAGGAAAAGATTTATGAAACTTCAGGAACCATTTCGTGAGTGTGTGAGTGGGTTCTTGTGCGGAAAGGCGATGCTGAGAGGAAGAGCTCACCTGAAGGCAGGGAGCGTTATACAGAGGGAACAGATTGCCCGAAGGCAGATTTGAATATCTGTCGGAGGTTACTGATTAGGGCAATAAAAAGATGAGCGAGCTATAGGTGGGAAATACAGAGCTATTGTTTGGCCGCCTATACGTATGTAAACCCCCAGGGACGAAACCTTGCCCCCTGCGAAATCAGGGAGAGTTTTAGCACCTAAGATCAGAGTCCTCCCCAAATACCTCTTAGTCTTTGCTTAAAACGTGTTTAAGAATTAGCAGTCACGCTTAGCGAAAGGAAACCAGAAACGACAGAAAAGGCAGACTGGCTTCCCACGATTTTACGTCGAAGAAAATAGGGCTGGAGAATCGCAAAAGAGCACCTTTCCCTATTTCATCTGCTCTGGACCAAAAGCTAGTCTAAAATTTAGACTCAAGATAAGAGCTCAAGTAAGCCAGTGATTATGTCTTGGGCCGTCTCCAGAAATCCACTGAAGTCCAGTAATGACGCCTCTTTACCTTGATAATTACATTTTCTCCAGTGTATGTCCCTGCTCCATTTGCAGTTGCGCAGAACGAGCAGGCAGGTGAGCATCTGTAAGTAAAAATCTCTGCTGCTCTCACTGGCAAGGATCACAACTAAACATTGATTACAGACATTCACGTGGAACAGCGTTTATTTTAGGAAACCCTAATTCTCCCGTGTATTTTTGGGTGACTGACTGCATGTAGCAGGACCTTCTCCGTATCTCCAGACACGGAGCTGGAGCCCCTGACGTCATCACTTTAAAAAAAATAATAATAATAACTACTTAATTTTAAATCGCCTTAGAGTCAACGTTGCCCAACTGCTGCTACAGGAGTTAGCAAAATATTTGCATCTCGAAGATTAGCAACTTTTAAACGTGATCTGAAATTGATTCAGGGTCAGTTTGTATGCATTTGTTCCTGTCTCCAAGTTATGCTTCATCTTCCAGTTTGGTGTATACCTCACACTTAGAAAATGAAGTTTTACTCCCTCTCAGCTTTCTGTTGGCTTGAGTGAACTGGTACTTCATTATTTCTTCCCTGTTCTGACCAGAGCTGGAGCTTTAGCTCACCTTTCTTACAGACCAGTCATGTTGTCAACTCGCTTCTCAACTTCAGTCACTGTCAAGCAGATAAAGCCCTTTTTCCCTGATAGTCCTTCCAGCTGATGACCTCGGAGCTTAAATTCTTGTTGCTGGTCCCCAAACGCACAATCTCTCAGTTGACGTGATGGAGTGGCAACCAGGCCTCCAGGTTCTCCCTTGCTCCTCCTTTTCCTCAGTACCAATAACGCCAACTATTTAGAGGGCGTGATTTGCACAAAAGTTAAACAACAAAGGCCTGAAGACAAGGTGTGAGTAATTCCCATTAGCAACCTTCTCTAGATGAAGCACTAAGTTTCTGACTTTCAAAGCTTTCTGTTGATGGCTTCTCTTTAGTCAGGTCCTTACCTACCTTAAAGGTTGCCTATTAATCCCCTACCAATTTCAATAATGACCTGTGTGGCCCCATGTTAATTGCCTTATCAAGGAACCTCACAGATTTATCTGAAATACAAACAGTTCATCCTGCAACATCTAACTGCAACATGCCCACCATGGCATTTTATTTTGTTCATTTGCTAAGAGAG
The DNA here is from genome assembly GCF_036417535.1 of Chlamydotis macqueenii. NCBI lineage: Eukaryota > Metazoa > Chordata > Aves > Otidiformes > Otididae > Chlamydotis > Chlamydotis macqueenii. Next base: position 4,637,325 of record NC_141558.1, read on the forward strand.
AAGTGTGAGGAGGAGGAGCAAAGATAGAAAGTGGGTGCATGTACAAGAGTGAAAAAAAAACTTCTTGTCTAAGTTCATTTTGAGATGCTTTGACAGAAAACGTACAAAGCCAACTCTTTCTCTAGTTTCCACATGTTGGCCTCAATGTCTGCATACAGCATATTTTCCCCTTATCCCAAACGTTATGCGCACGTGCTGTGACAATGAGATCAACACATATTTGCAACCACCTTTACCGTTGACCAAATATTTCCGGTGCACGCATGGATGCCTACAGAGGGGCATGGCCATGCGTTTGCCCCCAGTCTCTTACCTTCTGAGTACTCCTCCTAGGAGGGATGCGTTCAGACACTCCGGAGGAGAAAGGCGTCTTTGAACTTCTCCCACAGTTACTTTATACTTTGAAGTTGAACTAAGCAAAGACAAGCGGCCAGGTACAGAGCAAAACACCTCTCCGGTATTGACTGAAATTCCACCCAGGAAGCCATCTTTATTCATCATCAAAGAAGTAACAGATTTTGGAGGAACTGGAACTGGAGAAAGAGAAGGGGAAGAGGGGAGAGAGAAACCATCATGCCACGAAGGAGTGCAGGCTAACCACAGCCTCTCTGACATGCACAGAACAGCCAAATGAAAGGGAATTTTGAATCTCTGGCTACCTCCAGCAACCTAAAGGGTGCTGCTCCCCCAACCTCTAGGAAACTGCTCCATGAATGATGGATGGGGAGGAGGGTGGTGCAGTGCAGCCTCTATGCAGGGTTTGATCATTGGGAAATATAAATATGTATTGGCAAGCACCTGGCAACTTTCGGGTTTGAGCCTGTGTGTCACCCAGAGCCCCCCGATGCCTTTTGTACAACGGACAGCGCCTTTCTGGAGGGGAACAAAAAAAAAAAAAAAAAGCAAAATTTACTCTTTTTTTGCTAATGTTTCCATTACTGCTAAACTGAGCCAGGAATAAATTCACTACACGAAGTTGCTGTCTTAAATAAGTACCAAGGCTGGAGGATACAGCAACCAGAAGACAGCTCTGTTATTGCTTTGTGGTTTTATTAAGTCTAGTTTATGAAATAAAATGAGTTTTTTCCTTCAGAAAAATGAACACGGGAAAAAAAAATTCTGGTCTAATCATGGCATTCCCCACCTTGATCATACTGTGCTGTCCGTGAAGCCCTGCCCCTAATAAAGCTGATCCAGTTATTGTAAAACATACTTAAAGGTATTTGTGTGGAAAAAAAAACCAAACAAAACAATAAAGTGAAACTAAAAAGAACCCAAACAAACAAATCCAACCATGTTATTCTGTCCACGATAAAATGAAATATTTATTTTCTCTGAGAAACTAGCCAGGTTGTTTTAAGAGTAACCAAGGGGATTATAACGAACAAATTCCTATAATAACAACTCACTCAGAAATAAACAAACAAAAAAAAATGTGGCTAAACTAAAAATGAGAGCAATTCCCCCGTGACATGAATTTTGTTTACAAATGAACTTAAATAGCTCCCTCATAATTGTGTGTAACTGTTATGATTTACAGCAGGTGCTCTAATCAATCACCCAATCACTTTAATTTATAGGGAGCCTCGCTGCATTTTCCCAGTTGTTTCATTTCTGCAAGTAATTGATAACAAACCGTACTTAAGGTATGTTTTATGCAGGAGTTAATAAGAGCTGACAGCTGCTACTGCTGCTTCCTCTCAGAACTGCAGCAACACGCCTTTCTTTATGGACAAAAATACCCCAAAACTGGGGGTTTGCTGGTAGTAGAGTCCAGGCGTGCTTCAGAGGACAGGACTAATTGATTACACACCCTGCTCGAGCAGATACCGCTTCCCAATCTCCCGTTTCCACTCAATCAATCGCAAAACCAATTCGGCAAATAATAGGGTTCTATTCTGCACATATGCCAGCTATTTAGGTAGTTATAATGCATGTCAGTTAAGCCATAAAAACCCCCTGTTTATTTGCAACATATCTGGAGAATCAAGCCATTAGGGTTGAGGGGATATTTAAGTCGTCTGGAGCTGCTAAACAATAAGATCGGGTATCCCAATATATTACCAAGTGCTAACTACTGGGCAATTGCCAATTTTATAACCTCGGTGTATGGAATAGACACAACCGTGTTCCACCGGTTTTATTACAGATCATTTCCTACTGCCAGACCAGACCCCCACAATAAAAGCTCCATAACAGCTCAAAACCAAAAGGCATGTCGATTTTAGGCGTACATATTGCTTCATATGCCTTGTACACAGTCTCCAGCATAAACAAATTATTTTGAGTGGCTTTACTTCAGGGAATCGGAAAGTGGAATGGATTCCCATTTCTCTATTATTTTTAGTTAGGCACTTTATGCAGCTCATAAAGGCAGTTTCAAATAGTTTGAGAATGGCACAGAAACAGTTATAAAAGAGTTAGAGGCCTGCTCCTGCTTTCGTTGCTATTAATATCATTTGTTGCCATTGATTCTACAGGAAAAGACTTTTGGGGTATCAGAAGTAGTATTGGAAGTGAAAAATATAAGTACAGCTCTATCTTCTCCCATGTTGTACATAGAAATAGAACTTATTTCATGCACGATGTTCTGCAATGTCATTTGAGTGAAGCATCAAGAAAAAGTTTTTGTTATTAAAAAAAAAAAGGGAAAAAAAAGGGTTAGATTAAAGCAGTGCCACCAGACAGATTTTCATGACTGGCATTTTTTTTTTTCCTCGGACAAACACTCAGTGGCTCAAACACACCTTTGCAGTGGCTATATTTAGTGACCAGTTCATCAGGTCACTGTCCAGTGAACTGAGAAATTAAACAAGAGGCAGCAATTCCACGAGAATCTGATCTTAGTCCAAACTCACTAAAGACAGAGGGACCCGTGCAATGCTTCAGTGTCCCTCACCTCACTCACTTTGGCCTTTTGCAGCACTCATTACATTACTTAACCTTTGAAATATGGATTTTCACATGCTCAGTTTTTGGTTGGTTTGGTTTTTTTTTTTCTTTTTTTTTTTTTCTTTTTCCTTGCGAATTGCTTTTTGGGAAGCAGGCTGGCTCTCTTCCCTGCTATACTGAGAGCTGCTCAGCTTTTCTTCCTACCACTGCCTCCTCGAAAAGGACCCTATGTACATATCCATCAGTTGGAGCCTAATAACTCTATACCCCATTTTAGCAGCTTACCAGGCGGTGTAAGCATATCTATTGCAATTTCATAGCTTCAGAGAGATGTATTCTATCTAGATTCTATATCTTCTGTAAATTACCTAATGCTGCCTCAAAAAAAAAAAAGTGTTTGCCATGGAATGAATTATCTCTATCTCTATCTGTATCATATCTATATGTTTATCATGGCTATAGCTTTTCAGATACAGCCCAGGCATTACCAGGGAGAATACAACGTGGAGGTTTTAGTGGGTGAAGAGAGACACGCATCCGTGTGTGCAGCTGCATGTGTCAAATCCCTGCGTGTATGTAAATAAATGGTAATACACAGGGTATTTTTAGTCGAGGTCAACTTTCCCAGTTGGTTAAGGATTGCCACAACTGCTGAAATAATCCAGAATGACACACGGGGATACACACAGTGTCCCCACCACTTCTCCTTTAACTTTATCCCATTTAGTTCTTGTTATCCCCAGCAGAAACTATTCCATTTTCTTTCACTCCCAAAGTCTATTTGCTGTGTGTATGTGAGCACTCACAAATACATAATTCACCCTTCCAAAATATCTGCCTTCTCTCTTTCTTTCTCTTTATTTCTCTCTCCCTCTCTCCTTTCTTCTTTTCCATCCCTTTCTCTCTCTTTCTCATCTCTCTCTTCTTTCTATTTTTCTCTTTTCTCCTTTTATATCCTTTCACTTCTTTCTTCATTTCTCTTCTTTCTCTCCTTTCTTCTTTTCTGTACCTACCAACCTTCCTTCTTTCCTTCTTCTTTCTTTCTTTCTTTCTTTTTCTTTCTCTCTCTTTCTTTCTTTTTCTCTCTCTTTATTTTTTCTCCCTCTTTCTCTCTCGTCCTATGGTTACTTCCAGCCTCTTTATCATTTCTCCCCCTTCCATTTCTCTTCAGCTTATCAATAAACCGGGAGAGCAACAGTAGCCGCTTGATTTGTTAGTAATTATAAGCATACTGTTCCTGCAAACGGGATCTCTAGATGAGTGAGATCGCTTTAAAACGACAGCAGGAAATGGTGGGGAAATGGAGCATGGCGAAACTCAGCGTGAAGCTTTCAGTTCTTTACATGTTTACAATTTTCTGTGCATACATTAAGTCTCAGGGTTGTTGGGTTTGGGTTTTTTTTTTTGTTTTTTTGGTTTGGTTTTTTTTTTGTGGTGGTGGTGGTTCTCTGTTGGGTTGCTCTCTACAACCACACATAAATGCACGCGGACGAGAGGCAATGGAAATAAAAGGGCATTTCAGCAACACTAAAAATAAACAAATAAATATAATTATGTCCAATAACGAGGCTCTAAGCTATAGATATCCTTACAACAAACCTGGCAAATATCTGATAGTCCATCAGTCAAACAAACAATCAATCAGAATAAGTATTTCTTACTAGCAAACGTCATGGACAAACTTATTACTAATCCGCTATCAAACTGCCTTCAAATCTCTTTATCTGCTCACTGGATCTGAAATGAGTAAAAAGTCCTTTGTCCGTTATAACACCAGAAATTTGTTGCTACTGGTGATTTGGTTTGACTCGGTAGGCAGCCCTAGAAAGTCCATGGACAACGTTTTACTTGTTGCCACTAAAAGACTCCGTTCTTATTTTAATGAACAAACACAGAAATAGTGAGTTCATGTCCCCATTCCTCCTGTCCCTTTCCTCCCCTCCTCTTTCCCCCTCCTCTCCTCCACCGCAACCCTTTTCCCCTGAAAGCAGGGACCAAATTTCAAAGTGCAATGTATTCCCTCGAAATTGTTTTGCATTCAGTTAAAGGGGATCGTAAGGTTCAATGGGTAATCCAGGGAAAAATCACGGAACCCGAGTGGCAGCAAAGCAACGTCTCCCATTCCCAGATCTATCACCTGAAAAGCTGAGGCCAGAGTGGTTTTCGGTTAATCATTTATCCGGATATTTCAAGAAGGGGTGGGGAGGAATCTTATGCTGTGTTAATAAGAGTTTAAAAAAAAAAAAAAAAGTTCGGGCATCTCCTTTCAAGTGTTTCTTTAAAATAATATGAACAATAGAGAGTGTTTGCAAGGAGACAATGAATTAAGGTGTTAGGGTTAAAATGCCCTTTCGTGCTAAGTCAGATGTGAGCGCGCAGAAGCAGCTGAAAGTGAATAAATACATCGGGATAATGTTAAGGTCACTGACTGTGCCCCAGAGTCACAAAAAATTAACTTGGGACTCGGGCCACGCAAGGTTTTGCAAGAGGACAACTTCCACCGCTGTAGACTGTGCCAAGCAAATTTCAGATGAGCGGTTGACAAGGGGACCCGATCAGCTGTTCTCGACATAGGGAAAACTTTCCCTTCATTTCAGCAGAAACCCAGGGAAAGGCCTCAAAACCTGCAGCCGGTAAGCTCTTAAAGCCGAATTAAATCTGTTATTAACGCTCTTGGTGATTATGATCATCTTGATTATTTATCTGGCTCCCTCCCTCCCACTTCCACCACCCAAATCTTAATGGAACTGGGAGTTAACGATGATTTTTTAATGTCTTGTTGGATTTTTAGCCTGTTAATGTACCGCATCCTTCTCATTATTAGTTTATTGATTGTTCATTGACCAGCCCCCTTCAAATCGTATTAACCACCCTCTGCCACTTTAGATTAGGGGAGTTTAAAAAGCACCTTTCATTATTTCCCCACCACCACGGTAGAGTTCAGGCTTGGTGGCTTAATGTTCGCTCTAATGGGGCAGCTAAGAGACGAGGGGCCACGGTCCCTGCCTATTGCATTAATAGCTCAAAGGGGGCTAATACAGAAAATTAGCCTTAAACGAGCTCTGGAGATCTCCAAATGAAAGAGCCATTTATCACGCTGGCTACCTTCACTTCACTCGTTTGCTCTCTCTACTGGGAACAACTCATTTCCTCTTAACTAAATTACTTCAGAAATGTCAAGTAAGCTCAGAGAGCAAACGTAACGAGAGGCGGTGTATTTGTAATCTCTTGCGCGGGATCGATACGCGGGATAAATCGATAGCCGGGTATGAATCCCTATATAATTTCCCTAATATTTTTTAGCAATCCTTTTGCATAGAGAGATAATTCCCTCCGCAGGTCTCAAAGACCGTAAAGGAACAGACACTTGCAGTCTGGATGCTATAATTAAGTTTAGGCTTCAAGTCCACATCATACTTTTTTTTCCACTAGATTGTAATTAAAGCATTTCAAGCGTCAAACTAGGTCTTGGTGAAGCAGATCCTCTCCAATCCTCAGCTAGCAAATCCGTATCACGGGGAGTGCTCCACTGCCTCAAAAGCAGTCAACACCTCTCTGTTTGTCTACCCATGCCATCCGCCTGCCACAACGACTTGCAGAGTTTAAATAACTTATTCTCACTTCCAAGTGCATCCTCACAGCCACAAACTGAAGGGAACAAAGCGAAATTGATGCTGAATCCTCTCTGTGTTGCTTTTTTTTCCTCTCGTCCTGATTAAATATTTTCTGCCACCAACGTGACCTACTATTTATTACCCATTTCTGTTCCTCCGCACCCAGGAAAGCGGCTGTGCAAAAAAGAAACTGAGCTCACAATATTCCTTTGTGCTGGGAAGTTTCTTAGAGCTCAGCATTACTTCTAAGGAAGAAAATACTCCTACAGTGACTTCAAAACAGCTGCAGAAGCATCTCAGGATTATTATTTTTTTTTCAGTAACCTCATTTCCAAACTGTATATGTATCCTGTTCATCGCCCAAACACAACGAGCACACCTAAATCTGTACCTAACATATAAAATTATTTACATATCTTTGTCTTAACTGTACCACTCAGCATGCACATTAAATATCTCTGCTGTCTTCGCCATCTGAAGGAGGGAGACACACAGAGGGAGGAAAGGAGGGAGCAAAACCAAAAAAAAAGTGTTTTGGACTCGTGATCAACAGAAGAGTGTTCTGCGACAAAAACAAACAACAACAACAAAAAAAAAACCAAACCCCACAACAGATTGCGAAAGGAAAATGCGAGCGCAGAGTAAGGTTAAAGAGGAGGCTCTGGACCACAAATCAAGCACCAATTAATCAAATACACCCAAGAGGAAACGTCGTGTATGAGGTGTCAAGTGGGGGTGGGGAGGGGAGGAGCGGGGAGGAGAGTGAGGGGAAAAAAAAAAAAAAGAAAGAAAAATACAACCAGAACCCATCAGGTTACAGATCCTGAGCACAAAACCTGCTGAACATTCAAAATCGACCAAACCAGGAGAAATAACTCTTTTTTTTTTTTTTTTTTTTTTCCTAAGGATAAGTCTGTTTCTCCAAAAACACCTTCGACTTTTCAACCAGTGGTCAGAAATGATGCTGCCAAATGGCCTCCAAGTTTTAATCTGTCCTCCCTCAAATAACTACAACTTGATCGTGTGTGTGTGTGAGAGAGGATTTAAATGAAAAAAAAAAATAAATACAGGGAAGGACCTCATGCTGCCTTGAACACATTTTAAATAAACACCCTCCCTGTTATTTTGCTTTACTTTCTAGAAGATCGTCTCTATTAGAGCATTTGTGCGCGTTTGACAAATAATAAGGTCCTGGAGATAAGTGCTGCTGATAGTAAGCATAAGGGGCAGCATTTCTGAGGCTCATCTCTGGTACTTAAAATTGAATCTAGAAAGAGAAACTCCTTAGATAATTAAAGATAGCTTTCCCTGCATTTGCAGTGTGTGATCTGTTTAATGTCTATCAGCATAACACAACACTAATCGCCAAGCATCTTCGAGTGACTGTCAGAGAAACGTAAAAAAAATTAAGCAGCTGCAATACGCCCAAAATGAGTTATTGTAATTACATTTAATTAGTTTAATTAGTTAATTATTTTGCTTACAGCTGTACGAGAGACTGCAAACATTTGTTAATATCACATTCCCTTTAACAGTATGGGGTGATTCTGCAGTTACACTAAATCATGTGCGCATATGTAGAAAGATTTAAAAAATGGGTATGGGAAGGGGGGATTCTTGGGGGAAGGAGGTCGGGGCTGCCTTCCCACAGGCGTTTCTTTCTCTCCCCTTCACGTTCCATTCGCCTGGGAAATGCGTTTAAGCCCCAAAGGGAATCATCCCCTTCCCCCCATTAAAAGCCAAGGGGTCTCCATCGAGGACTACGGGGCGAGGGGGGCGGGGGGGGAGGAAGAGGAGGGGAAACTGCGTTTGAGCATGGGGTGCTGTGTTTGAGAGCATTTGTGTAATTAAACCCTTTGAAGGACGGGGAGGGAGGGATATCAACTCTTACTTCCCAATCTCTTTCCTTTTCCCCCTCACTTTATCTGATCCAGCTCCTCATCTTGCTGCCATGTACGCCTGCTTCCTGGATAAATATGTTGCCCCAAAGTAAAAAATATATCATGAAGATATTGCAACACAGTCAAAGTTTGTCTCGCTTGTTGGAATAATCCATACCTTTTTTAATGACAGACTGGTCCAATAAGTTCATACCGCTGTTATTGGCATCTTCAACTGACTGTGGATATAAAAACATCACTATTCAAATTGACTGGATATTAAAGAATCACGTACATAAATCATGTCATTCCAAACTGGAGTTTCTGTTATTTCCATTTATATTAATTCACTAGGGGAAGAGGGATTTTTTTTTTACTATTATTATTGTTATTATTATTCCCCCAAATCGACAAGGAAATGAAATTCTTACAAATTATATAGTCTTCTAATAAAAAAAAAAAAAAAAAGAGGTGTGAAGCATATGGGGTGCAATGCTGTTTTTGTTATCTTATAAAACATAGATATCACATAGACTTCTTTGCATGCGATAAAGCTTTATATTTCTTCCTTTGAAAATCTGGCAATCTGGCAACATCTGCAAGATCTATTGCATGACATAAATGAACGCGATTAAGGACAACTTAAATTCTCCCTCCCCTTTCCTCCCCCTCCCTCCCCCCCCTTCCTCTTTTTTTTTTTTTTTTTTTTTTTGGTTTTGCTTGTTTGTGTAACCCTGCTACATCTTAATAATTCAAGGACCGTTTACTTTTTATATATAATAGTTTACATTACGGACTTTTAATTAAAGCCTGAGCAATCCGGAGTGCAGCGCAACGCCCACATCGTGCTGGGTAGAGGCAGAAAGAGATTTACAGCTCCCGAGGTTGCTTCCATGTCCTGAATTAGTTGGGAGGGGGGAGCGGGAATATACATTATCGAAAGTATAAACCAATTTTGGCCTAGAAAAACTCTCCTGATCTGCTTTTCAAAGCCTTCTTTTTTTTTTTCTTCCTTTTCAACCCGCTTAGGAGCACACCTGTTATTATGGCATTAACTTCTTTAGGAGGGAAGAGAACAAAAAAGGGCACAGAGGACAGAGCAAATGTTGGGTTTTGTTTCTCAACACGAAAATGGGATGTACAAAAAAAATCAACCAACCAAACAACCAAGCAGCCAAGTACCACTGAATCTGCGGTCGGCGCAGCCAAATCGTCCCCCGAGGAGAAGAGATGTCATAAGAGCAATTTATTGCAGAATGACGACAGGTTCTGTTTTAGGGTAAATTCTGGGTTTCGGAGAAAGGGAGGACCCGTGGGTTTCTTGGTTTTATTATTTTTCTCATTCTTGTTTAGGGTTTGGGGGTTTTTCCCGGGTTATTGCATATCTGGGGAGCTGTCACTTTTTTTTTTTTTTTCCCCTGATAAGGAAAACATCTGTACAGTAAAGCAATGATTTCCTTCCCTATTATTTTAACTTTATCTTTGCTACACCGAAAGGCTGAGCTTATCCGCATCCAACCCTTATCTCCGGCTTCTCCCTGCTCAGCACAGACGTTCAAGATGGAATATGATTTAGGAGAAAATTACATCTCTCCAAAATGCGACCGAACAATATTTTCTATGAGATCTTTCCTTTCATTTTCCGTGAATCCCCACTCAAACCAGAGCGCACACAGAGCGGTTCCTTATGTTGTGTGTTCGTGCATGGCTGTGTCTCTCATAATCAATAGCCTACATACCTAAAGGGCACAAAATAAAATTACAAAGTCTTCCCTCCTTTCCCTGAGCAGCTCCCAAAGAGGGATGACGAGCAAATCCTTCTGGAGCGAGTCGTGGTGCACCTCGATGGCGCAGAATTGGGGGTAAATAATAAAAAAAAAAGCCATATTTTACCTTTTTTTTACTTTTTTTTTTTTCCCCCCGTCCTTATCTCACCTTATCTCTGGAGTGGAGGGTTGTGCACACCCTTTATGTGTGTGCGTGCCCTCCGCTCGCTCCATCAGCAACGTGGGTTCGTTGTTGTAGTTAATGAGAAGACTCCTGTCTGATTTTCTATCTAATTACGCCCTCCTGCTGGGTTTTTGTACAGGATATTCGCTCAGCATGCTGGCAGTTAATAGTCACAGAGAGGATCGTAAAGATTTAATTAGGACTGCATGCGGAAACGTGGAAAAACAACTCAGACTTTTAATTACTAGACTTCTTTAGTTAAAAGTGATACCAGGGGTTACTTTATAAGAGACTTGGGTGTTTTGGTGCAACTTAACTTTCCGTGTCTCTAGCTAGCACAGAGGAGCGGGGACGGCAGTGTGAGTGAGGAGGGGGAGGAGGAGGTGGAGAAGGAGTGGAGGTGTGTGTGCAGGGAGGGGAAAGGTGATGAGTTTCTAGATATACTTAGAAAATCTAGAGAGGAAGATTCCCCTCCTCCAATAATCTGATAACATGGAGCTTCCTGTGTATCATATATATAGATACACCTTATTCAACAGCTACGGATATATCTGAGGAAAACCCCCTGAAGCCTGATTTTTTTTTGTTTTGTTTTTGTTTTCCTTTGAAGAATCTGAATTTTCCCCTGTATTTTCTTTATCCTATCTTTTACTAACATAACCCTACTTCTGCCTAGCCGGTGAGGGTGAGGAGGGAAGATATCTAGGGTATCTAAGGGTTGCTTTTTTTTTTTTCCTTTTTTCTCCAGAGTCTTTATTAGATGATGCAAATTTGTTTTCAATAAGCAGGTCTTGGCTTCTCTGTTCCCTGTCCGAGGGCTGTAAATCGCAGATTGAGAATTCCTCTGGAAAGGGGCAGCAATAGCGATACAGCGCGTCCTGTTTACAATAACAGAGCGCTATCGTATTACAATCACTTAATTCTACCCCCGGACAAGGGCTCACACATGGCCCGGATTTGGTGTTTATGAAATAACCGCAGTTTCTCTCTGTCACGCACACTTTTCCTCTCTCTCATTCTCCCTTGGCAGCCCAATCCAGTCTCAGGGCATGTATTTGATCAGACAGGCGTAAGCTAAAGCAAAGACAGCTCTTTATTCTTCTCTATACCTAGATACTTGTTCAACTTTTTTGGACTATGAAAAAAAAAAAAGAAAAAAGAAAAGAAAAAAATATTTGGGACCCTTCCTGGAAATTCTCTCTAGTGTTCATGGATAATAAGTATTTGTCGCCTAAATAGGAATCCCTGCAGCTAGAACGGATTCCTTGTATGCAGAATAAATCGATATTAAAAATCAGGGTGGAAGACTGCCCAGCCTCATCTGTCACGAGTGGGAGGACAAGAATGGAAAACACCGAGCGGTAGGAGCGAGTGCTGGGCTGCTTTCGCTGCTGCCTGTGCTAACTGGCAGTTGGACACTTCTCCCTTCACGTGCTTCTCCTTGGGATACCCTCCTCTCCCTCTCTCTCTCCTCCCCCAGCTTCAGACCAAACTTTTAGAAGTAAAGGGCCTGTTCATTGCCCAGCACCCCAAAACAGGAACACCAGCCTCGCTGGCCCACAGCCTCGTCTGCCCCGGCTCGTCCCCATTCCCATCCCATCCTCATCGCCCGGGCGAGCGGGTGGCGAGTGGCCGCGGGGCGCCGCGCTGGGCTGGAGCTGTCGGGGGAGGCTGTGCCCTGCCCGCAGAAGAGGTGATTTGTTGGGAAAGGCAGGGAGAGCTGCTTTACTCCAGCTGAGCAGGACTTTGCCTTCTTTCCTCTTCTTTCTTTCTCTCTTTCTCCTTCCTTTCTCCCCACCCCCCCTCGCCCTCTTCCCTTTCTCTCTCCCTTTCTTAATTTTTCCTCTCACTTTTTATCTATGTCCCTTTTGTTTTTTTCCTTATTTCTCGCTCCCTTATTTTTCTTCCTTTCCCTCTCTTCTTTCTCTCTCATTTCTCCTTCTTAATCTCTCTTTTTCTTTCTCCATTTTCTTTTTCCTTCTTTCTTTTTATCTCTTTCCCTTTTCTTCCTTCTTCTCTCTCTTTCTCTCCCTTTTACTTTTCCTTATTTCTCTCTCCCTTCTCTTTTTACCTCCTTCCTCTCTCTTCTTTCTCTCATTCTGCATCTTCTTTTTCTTTCTCTCTCCTTTCGCTCTTTCCCCCTTTTATCTTTTTACTTCTTTATTTTTCATGTCTTTCCCTTTCCTTCCCCCTTCTCTCTCTTTCTCCCACAACAATTACCTGCTTTTCTTTGGGGAAAGTGTAAACACCAAAGCACAAACACTACTTAACGTATATCGGTTATGGAGAAAAAGAAGGAGAGCCATCCCCTTTCTGCATTCGCGGAGCTAAAACTCGCCTTCACCCGCAAGCCGGTTTGTCCGAGCCAGGAACGCGAGACGAGACCTGCGCACCGCTCCCGTGGGGGTGAGGGGCTGACCCCAGGGCTCCAAACCCACTGGGAAACCCGCAGAAACCAGCGACCCCGCGGCCACCGAGCTGGGAGGAGGCAGCAAATCCAACCAGAAAAAAAAAAAAACAACCTTTCTGGTTTTCAGCAACTCGTCCCAGCAACGCTTGGGATTTTCCCTTGAAAGCCTCAAAACCGATGCAACATAGCCCCTCTGCTTCCCTGCCTCTGGTTCCTACCATGTTCAGCAGGATCCTTTTTCACCCATTTTTTTTTCCCTTCTCAGCCTCCTCTTTTCTCCTTTCTCTTTTCCGTTTCTGTAACTTTGAAGCCTGTCTCTCACCCAGTGCTCCATACCTTTATTTATCCCAAGTCTAAATATATATATGTATGACACACATGATATATACATTTTGGAAAAAAAAAAACCAAACAAACAACAAAAAAAAAAAACCAAAAAAAACCAGGATTGCAGGGGAACCCCCAAATCCCGACTAGTAAAGCCTAAAGAAAGATCTGGCCTCTGGAGGCTCCAGCCTTCAGCTTGGGGGTCCCCACCCGTTGGCGATGCCCTGTCCCAGCAAGGTGCCCAGCACCCCACCACCAAAGCTGTTAAGGGCCTTACTGTTTTTTTTTTTGGGGGGGGGGATTTTTGATTGTTTGTTTGTTTTTTAAATAACACGTGATTATGAGTTTCGCGTGGGATGGGAGAAGGCTGGGAAATACTGTGCTTTGAGCCGAGTGACACTCCTTTGTTACCTAAAAGAGGGAATAAAACTATTTAAAATCAGTGCTACCCTATAGTTATTTAAAAAAAAAAGGGGGGGGGGTGACTTGTTCCTGATCACCGGTTATTGCTTTTGGTTTGGGATTTGTTTATATTTTCCCTCCCTCACGGATGAAAAATGTAGTAATTTGACAGTTTCATCAAAATCCCTGAACTGCAGGAAATTGGTTGAAGGGGGCGGGGGAGGGAGAGCTGAGATTGCATGGGAAATAGCTGGAATTGGAAAAGCCAGGCTTAAACTCTGCCAGCTTTTGAAACACGTGGAATATTTCGACCAGCGTGCCTGCACTCTCCCCCTGCACTCTGCTGGCTTTGCCATGTAGGGGAGGGTTTACAAAGCGGAGCTTGTGCGTGACACCGATGAAATAAATTATATTAAAAAAAAAAAAAAAGAAAAGGCGAGGAAGGAAGGAGTATTACAATTATGAGCCTGGTTGACTAAGAGGTGGTAACCAACACAAATATTGCCTTAAAATCTGATTTCTAGCTGAGGGATGGAGGGATCCAGCCTGGAAAACATCTGCATTGCCAAGGAGAAAGAAAGCGCGTGCCTTACCTGGACCTCCTCCATCCCTGGGTGTCCGATTCCGTGCAGAGAAAGGCTGTCCCCCATGCCGGAGTCAAGGCCATGGTGAGCTGAGTGGAGGAGGACATCTGGCCTCCTGACACTGTGGTAGTCCCGCCTGGGGTCCAGTCCCGAGAGCTGGGGCAGGGCGGCCCGAGGCTGTGGCAGCAGTGACCCCGTTTCTGATCCCACCTCTTGCCTCTGCCTCTGTCCCCAGGGATGCTGCTGGGGTTGGTGCAAGGGGTTTAGGGAGTAGGGGTCATTGACATGGGAGTAAGGGTCCTGGCTTTGGTGGTAAGGAAGAGGCTGGTAGGGGGGTGGGAAATAAGGCGGCTGGAAATCCGAGGATGGGGTGTGAGAGAGCGGAGGAGCGCTGGAGTAGGGTCCCTGGGAGACGGATCCCAGCTGGGACAGCCTGGAACTGTGGCTGGGCACTCCATCATGCCGGTCCTACGAGTGGGATGAAAGAAAAAAACAACAACAAAAAGAGAGGACTTTTTAGGAAAAAAAAAATATATAAAAGGAGCACATACCCACACCCAAATAAAATAAAAATATAAACTGTTATAAACCAGGGTTCAGATGTGCCCCCTTTCCCTGCCGGGGATTAGAAATGTCCCAGAGTTTAGCACCCAGATCCTGTTTATTCCCAATAACTATAAGGAAGAAGGAAGGGAGGGAGATGAGGGAGAAATGCTAAAAACGTAGGACTAGTGCTCCGTATGCTTGTGTGATCTGTGACTTCAGTCCAGTAGCACCATTCCCCCTCCAGCAGCCCCCCCCCAAATAAAACCAGCCGTTAAAAAAATACTACTACTAATAAAAAAGAACCCCCAAACCGCTCGTTGTCTCCAAACAACCCACCCCTTGTCCTGCCTAAAGTTTCCAAACATCTGTTTATTCCCTCTGCTGAAGTCCTGAAACTCAAAATCACCGACCCATCTTCACGTGGAAAAGACTAAAAAGAAAGTTGTACTCCTCGGAGGACTCCGAGGTAAGAAGTTGTCCGAGAAAGGATTTTGAAAAAAAAAAAAAAAAAAGTCACGGGAGCTTTTTGTATAAAGACAGTCCATCTCTAAAAAAAAAAAAAAAAATTAAAAAGGTCAAAATAAAAGTAAGTAAAGTAAAAATGAAACACCGGCTTTGAACAAATCCAGTCGCTGTGATTTCTGCAGCAACTTCCAGTGTCTTTTGTCTCCATTTCCAATATTCTATTCCGAAGAATGGGGTGGGGGTTAATTGTAATGAAAAGTCTTTGGGGTGTGCGGGGAGACGTGAGGAGGGGGGGTGGGGTGGGGGGGGAGTGTGTGGAGGCTTCAGAGAAAAGGTGGGAGAGGAGTTTTGTCCAACTCCATCGCGCTGAAGCTGCGAGACTAAAGTAAACAAGAAAAATATCTGTTCCACAAAGTGTAGCTCAAACCCCCACAAGCAATGGCACACATGGTTCAAAAAAAAAAAAAAGGAGAAAAAGTTTCTTCCCCCCCGCTCTCCCCCCAGACTCCCCTAGCTCAAATCGAGAACACACAATGCAAAAAGGGAGAAGCAGCTGCAAGCCTCCTCCAATTATTGTGCTAAATTACCAAGCCAAAGGCGTTTAAAAAGAGAGAGAGGGAGAGAGAGAGACAACAGATCGAGAGAGAGAGAGAACATGCAATTCTAGTACAACATGGATCCAAACTCACCATGGCGGAATAGGTGTGGACTAACATCTGGAAATAAAAAAAAGTCTTGTAACAGCTAAAAATAAAATAATGGTGATAATGCTAATAAGTGGAGGGAAAAATATCAAGGAGATCTGCAAAGGGACGTGTTGGACACAGGAGAACAGCTTGAGATATTTCGAAGTCTATCCATCAAAAAAGAAAAAAAAAAAAAAAAAAGACCAATGCCCCCAAAACCGAGCCTGGAAACCTCTATCTACATATATGATTTACCCCTCCCTCTCTGTTTTTTTTTCTTTTTTTTTTCCTTTTTTTTTTTTTTTCCTTTGAGCTCCCAAATACAATCCTCTTCAACCCAAGGCTAGGCTCAGACTGCTCCGCTACCCCTTCCTCCCTTTCCTTCTCTACACCGCCTCATAATAATTGATATTCATGACTATTAATATTACACGACTACTTTAAAGGGAGAATGCAGGACCAAATGGAGCGTGAAGCTGGCAGCCAGCTCGAGAGCTCCCCTACTATTGTAAATGACGTTCATTCAGTGGAGAATTACTAGATGTAATCAGACGAGGGGGGCTGGCAGAGGCAGAGTTTGGGGAGAGGGAGAGGAGGGGGAAAAAAGTTTAGCAAGGAAGAGGCATAACTTCAATTAACTCCAGCGGAGGAAGATGAGGAAAGTAGACACTGCTGAGCTGGAGCAAGGAAGTGAGATGAAGCCATGCTAGAGGCGAAGAAAAAGAAAAAAAATTTTTTTTTTTTTTACATTTAATTATACATTCCTAATACAAGGAATTGATTGCCTTCGGTGCTTTTGTTCTTCTTTTTTTTTTTTTTTTAAACCAAATAATGAGGAAAAAGAAGCTTTTCTAATCCTTTTTTTTTGCCTTTTTTTTTCTTTTTTTTTTTTTTTTTAAGAAATGGAAGAAGAAATGTGCAGTCACTATAATAGACGTCTATTTACAGCGGAGATTAAGCCCTTCTGGTGCATGTTACAAACCGTATTTATTCGCAATAGGCAAATAAATACTTGAATCTGCTTTATGTTGGGCTACACTTTTATTCTGAATCCTGTTCCTCCCGCCCGGTATGAAAAGAAAATAAATATATATGTACGTATACACCCCGATTTTCACCCAAATGTAAAATGTATGCAGTGATTTTTAAAGGATAGTAAATTTATAGTTTCGAGGCAAAGCCAGGGGCGATATAAAACCTTTTTGATGTTGCAGGAACCCGTTCAACTGGACCGTCTGCCATTTCTGTTAAAGTTCAACTTACGTTCCTTCCTAAATAGGCTCACACTTCCCAGAGCAGCCCCCCCCCGCGCACACACACACACACACACTTTTGTTTTAAGAACAGAGTCAGCTTAAGTGGCTGAGACGCTCCTACCATCTTGTTGTTAATTATAAATGGGAAAGAAGAGAGAGAAACACTTTTTTTTTTTAAGATAAATCTAGAGGGCTTCAGCTCTTAAAAAAAATTAATAATTTTTTTTTTTTTAAGGCTACACGTTACAAAATGACTCGGAGCGCACCCTCTAGTTAGGGTACACCCTGCTCGCAGCCAAATCCTACCCAACGGCTCCCCCAACTCTGCTCCTCTCCCACGGCAATCCAGAAACACGAGTGCCCTTAAAATGCGCAGCGGCTTCAAAGATCCCCTTTAAAAGGAGGGGAGAGGGTAAAAAAAAAAAGAAAAAAAAAAAAAAAAAAGGCAAAACCCTTCAACATTCCCCGACCTCGCTGGGCAGGGAGGGGAGATGTTTTGTCGCCTGCTGCTGCGAGCAGAGACAATGGCCAGGCTGTGCCTGGGGACGGGGAGGGAACAGCAGCGAGGGCTCAGCCGGCGGGACACGGACACCGACACGCACACGGACACGGACACCCCGGGCTGTGCTCATTCTGCACAGGCTGGGCTTTGGCAGTTGATCATTAACCCGACGGCAGCTTTCGGGACCGCGGAGCTTTCTCTCGTGGATCCCCTCCCCGCTTCCCCCTGTCCCGTCCTTTCTCCGGCCGCGAAAAGCCGGAACGGTGTCCTCCCTCTGCCTCTTTCTCCGGTTTTCTCGGGATTTTCCCCGCTGTAAGTGTCAACGCCGTCCCGGAGGGGAGGGATGCGGGGGGTGCGACGGGGCTGGGACCATCACGGCCCCGACGGCGCTTCCCTGGGCTGCGCTCTGGACCTCTGCCCTGTAACCGGTACCCAGCCCCTGCCCGGGAACCGGTACTCAGCCCGGTACCCAGCCCCTGCCCGGGAACCAGCACCCAGCCCGGTATGCAGTCCGTGCCCGGGAAACGGCACTCATCCTCTGTCCAGTACCCAGCCCCTGTCCGGTAACCGGTACCCAGCGCCTGCCCAACCACCTCCCTCCGGCTCAGCCCCAGCTCAGGAGCTGCTAGTTCTGCTCCCTTCTCCAAATCTTCCCCCAACCCATGGATCGACCTGCAAATGCCTCCTCCAAATTAAAAACTAAAACAAAAATTTAAATTCAGCTATCGTTTTGCAGAGCGCTTTTCCTTACGCGTCATTTTCCCGTTTTGGAGCAAATGCACCACGCTGGTTCACTTACAAGAAATGAATTCGCGGAGCCTTTTTGGGAAAGATCCGGGTCAGGAAACCGTGCAAAATTAAGACAGATTTCTCGGTCTTTGCGCTGTGATTTTTTTTTTCTTGGTTTGCTTTTTGACCTCCAAAATACCGAGGATCTCTAAATAAAGCACACAACTTTTCGCGTCCGTGGGCTACGCGGAGCAGCCCTTGAATGTATCTGTTCGGGTGTGTGTACTCACATACGTACAAGAATGTATGTGCCGCTTAATTAAGGCGAGTATATGTATACATTGACATCTTATCAGTTGATTTATAGGTATAAAAAGTCATTAAAAACGTATCCGATTGTGAAAACAAGAAAAAGAAACAAAAAAAAAAATCCAAATTCAGGTTGAGCTTAGTTTGGAATTGCAAAATAAAAAAATAAAATAAAGAAAGAAAGGAAAGAATTTTATCCAGTCCCTGAATAACAGATTGTGTTTCTCCTCTATTTTCAGCTTTTTTCCCCCCCTCGATATTTGTCCATATTTAATCGAATTATATTTAATTCGAGGTCTAAACAATCAAACTCTTGCCTTTAAGCTGCTTCATTCCAACCCCCAGACCGTTTCTTTGATGTTTTAAATCGCATCAAACAGCTTTTCCATGAAAGAAAAAAAAAAGTTTAGGACTTGGCATGCTGAATACAAATATGCAAATAAATAAGCATTTAAACATTTACTCTCGGTTTCCCGTCCCTATACTTGTGTGTGTTGGTGTATGCATCTCTGTATCTGCCTATATGTATATGTAGAGCTATATATGTATTATATAGTCATGCCTCTATCTATATACTAGATGTGTATTTAAATATACATATACTCTCTTACTCATATGCATATTATATACTCACCTCATAGATATCTTCATACTTGACATTTTCAACCAGTTTCCAGAGCATGATGGCAGGCTGTTCTCTAGGAGGTGAGTGCATTCATGTGAAGAGCAGATGTCTGGATTCTCAGTACTTCTCTGTCTGTAATGATCCATCTATAATTGGAAATGGGGGACAGACACCAAATCCGACGTTCCTCTTCCATCGCAACTTATATCTGTTGTCTGAAACAATAGGCTGCAGAAGTCTACCTCAATCGGACAGTAAAAAACATTATCTGTTACACAGTTACATATATCTACAGACATATATGTGACTAGATATATACATATAAACACATATATAGACTTAGACTTATATGCAGGCATATAAAGACATACACATACATGCAGTTGCACATGCACAGATGTACATATACATACACATATACACACATATATCCCCGAATATATAACTTTTTCCATGTACAGACATATATAAATTGACACATTTATATATGTAAA
Source organism: Chlamydotis macqueenii (assembly GCF_036417535.1). Classification (NCBI taxonomy): domain Eukaryota; kingdom Metazoa; phylum Chordata; class Aves; order Otidiformes; family Otididae; genus Chlamydotis; species Chlamydotis macqueenii. The sequence goes on from NC_141558.1 coordinate 4,656,996, forward strand.
TTATATATATTCTTGCGTATGTAGGCACATGGATACTACACGTTACATATGCATGTATACATACAAACCTGATCAATTTATATAGAATTGTATATAAATGCATATTTGTGTATATATTTATACACCTACACATATATACGTGGAGATACAGTGATTAAATATACGTATTACATAGTGCATATATCCCCTGTTTTAGTAGATAGATGGACAGATAGATAGAACGAAGAAATTAATGAACAGTTTTTCCATCCTATTTATATTAAAATAAAGAACAGGTTGCCTCTGCACTCAGCGATTCATCATTTACAACGAGGTATTATGCTTTTCCCCACACGCAGTATGCTTTTATTTACATGTCCAGAAATTATCCTCTCAGATGCAGTAAAACACTAAACCAGCGCCTCATCAAGCACATTCAAGCAAATCTAAAAGGAGCAAATTTAGATCAATGGTTTTCATTTGAAAGCCTTACACTTCAGACTTCTACTGTATATTCTATAACTTGGAAACACTTTCTCTGGAAAAAAAAAAAAAGAAAGAAAAGAAAAAAAAAAAAGAGTTTAGCAAACCCTTCCCTGCACACATCTGAGTAGCGATTAGTACTTTCTGAAAACGATTCAAAACAGAGTTGGATTTCAGCGTTTCCCGGGTAGCCCTCGGTTTGGAAGGGGAGAGGAGGAGTTGGACCATTTTTAACCTTTATTTTTTTTTTCCCCCAGGCAAACCTGCCTTCGCATTGTCCGGTTTTTTTTTTTTTTGTTGTTTGTTTATTTGGTGGTGTTTTTTTTCTTTTTTTTCTTTTCTTTTTTTTTTTTTTTAACACGTTGTACAGCGAAGAGGCGACCTATTCTGCAGGCGAGCAGAGCCCATCTCTGCCTTTGAAAGGAAACAATCGAGCCTTGCAATGGGCTGGTGCACCGGGAGGAGGAGGGGGAAAAGGAAAAAAAAGATAGACACAGAGGCAGAGAGACAGAGAGAAAGAAGGTGTTTCTAAATTCAAGGTCCTGTCTCTGGAAATTTCAAGCTCTGTCTATAAGGTTCCGAAAAATCTTTGTTATTCTGCACGGGATCCTCTGGGAAAGTGCACAGTGTCCTTTGTACTTTCAAAGGTCCTACAGGTAAAGATGCTTTTATATATATGCAATCTCAAAAATGAGGAGAACTTCATCAGGAGACACTTCTGGTGGTGTTTGGTTGGCTGGTGGGAAGGGTGGGCTTTTCTTTTTTTTTTTTTTGTTCGCTGTGGCCTCAAATTAAAGCAGAAAGTATAAATTCATCCCTTTTTCTTTCAGCCTCCACAGCCTCCCTGTTCCACCCTCCCCGTTTCAAAGTGTGCATCATCTTCTAAAAACTCAGCCCTCAAAAGGCAAGAGAGAAATAACAGTCAGATATTATAACAGGAGCTGGACAACGGTCTTGCTAGAAGTTGTTAAACCAGATATAAGTTGGTTTTTTTTTTTTTTTTTTTTTTTTTTTTTTTTTTTTTTTTCCTTAGCACAGCCACCGCTGCACAGAGAAGGAGAAAAGGGCACATCTTTCAGTGGGTTGAACAGATCATTTCAAGTGAAGCAATAGTGTAAAAAATGCAGAAAAAAGGAGACAGGGTGTATGCTGTTTGCATGAGGATGCGTGGAGACACCCATGCAGACACCCCACACGTGCCTTCATGCACCTATAGATCTGAATGGCCCTCTTAGAAAAATACCAGGCTCATAACGGGATAGCTTGCCATCACTTTTATGAAAGTCTTTGAGTCACGTCCTGAAAGGCCAGCACAGGGCAGAGTGAATGTGCTTCATGACAGCTAACGTTTTATAATTCCGTGAATTAAATATGCTTATGTGCTGGGGGAGAGGAGAGGAGGGGAGAAAAGAAAGAAGCTAAAATAGATTTGAAGACCACTGGCTCTCTGCTATCGGAATGGTAGAGACAGTAAATTCTGACTTCCAAGTCCCACTATTACTACATTTCACTTGCAGTTGCAAAACATGACAGACGTGTTTCAAGCGATGATTTAGAAAATTAAACTGAACAATAGTTCGCATTTTTTTCCTGCTTGTTTTGCACCCAACATCCCCGCAGCTTCCTTAAATCTAATGTAGGAATTCAGAATCGGAAGACTGCAACAAACTCTGGGTCCAAAATGCTAGAAGAGTACTCAGAACTGACCATGACAAGCTATACTCTAAAAAAAAAAAAAAAAAAAAAAAGAAGCGGTAGAGGGATGGAAATAGACCTTTTTTGGGCAGGTTTGGGGTAGGCTTTTACAATCTCTTGGATGGAAAGCCTCAGCTTTTTCAGTGGTGAGCTGGGCAGGGGCACTGAAACCTCAGCCTGGCAGCAAAGGAATATTTTATACTTTTTTTGGCTCTTTTTTTTTTTTTTTCTATTTTAAAATAAGGATATCTCCGCATGCAGCCCTGCCTGTGCCGGAGGAAGCCCCCGCCGCTGCAGCCGCAGCCAGGCCGGGCGACGGCCCCGAGGCCCCGGCAGCCGGAGCGGCGTTGAGCGGGGCAGCGGCGCCCTCTGATGGGGGCTCCCCTCCCGCAGCAGCTCCCTTCCCAAACCTGCTGCCTCCCCCACTCCCTTACACCCACAGCTGGGAGTTACGAACAGCCAGACATTCAGAATCCTAGCATCATAGAATCGCTTAGGTTGGAAAAGCTCTTTAAGATCATGGAGTCCAACCATTACCCTAGCACTGCCAAGTCACCACTAAACCACGTCCCTAAGCGCCACATCTACACATCTTTTAAATATCTCCAGGGATAGTGACTCCACCACCTTCCTGGGCAGCCTGTTCCAGTGCTTGATAACCCTTTCAGTGAAGAAATTTTTCCCAATATCCAATCTAAATCTCCCCTGAAACAACTTGAGGCCATTTCCTCTTGTCCTATCACTTGTTACTTGGGAGAAGAGACCAACACACACCTCACTGCAACCTCCTTTCAGGTAGCTGTAGAGAGCAATGAGATCTCCCCTCAGCCTCAGGACTCCAGGTTAAACAATCCCAGTTCCCTCAGCCACTCCTCATAAGACTTGTGCTCCAGACCCTTCGCCAGCTTCGCTGCTCTTCTTTGGACACAGTTTGGTCCAGCAACTCAAAGCCTTCCTGGTACTGAAGGGCCTAAAGCTGAACACAGTATTTGAGGTGCAGCCTTACCAATGCAGGGTACAGGGGCACAATCACTTCCTGACTCCTGCTGGCCACACTGTTCCTGATACAAGCCAGGATGCTATTGGCCCTCTTGGCCACCTGAGCACAGTGCTGGGTCATTTTAAGCCAACTTTCAAACAGCATCCCCAGGTCCTTTTCCCCGGGCAGCTTTCCAGCTACCCTTCTCCAAGCCTGCAGCATTGCATGGCATTGTGACACAAGTGCAGGACCCAGCACCGAGCCTTGCTGAATCTCATGCAAGTGGCCTTGGCCCATCGATCCAGTCTGTCCAGATCCCTCTGTAGACCCTTCCTTTCTTCAAGCAGATCAATACTCCCGCTCAGCTTGGTGTCATCTGCAAACTTAGTGAAGGTCCATTCAATTATCTCATCCAGATAATTGATAAGAATATTAAACAGAACTGGCTCCAATACCAAGCACTAGGGAACATAATTTGTGACCAATTGGATTTAACTCCGTTCACCACAACCCTTTGATTCTTTCCTGTGCTAGAAACGATGCTGATATCAGTGTTTCCTCCATTAGGATAAAGCTGTAAGTTTTTATGTACACTGATTTCTTTTCTTAACAGGCTGCTTGATGTTTGAACCTCTACCTTATAATTATGATAAACCTTTTATCCCCCACTTTTAAATGCACTGTGTAGCCTAAGTCAAATATCCAGCTCACCACAATGAGATGTCTTTTAATAGCCCTGGGAGGAGAAAGGAGCTGCAACATTGTGATGACCACTTTGGTGAGAAGTCAGGGGAAAAAAAAATTGATTTTAATTCAAGAAGTTATGCTTCTCTCATGTCATATGATGTTTCTGGGATTTTTTTTTTAACTTTGCCTGCACCTAGTCAAGATCGTGTTTCAGAAACAGACCTTCAATTCTACTCTGCCTTTTAAATCCAACGGGATCTCTATAATAAAGTATATACCTCTCTATATCCATCTCCCTGCAAATCCGGATTATTGGCCAGAGTTTAAAATAAATTCATTTATCTCAGCGCCCTCTGCTGCTCACTGCAGGCTCTCATATAAAGGCAGGTTTCTGACATCTCTGATTGAAAATTCAGTCTTTTTGGACATGTTTGATATCTTTTATTAGAAACTATCTCTTTTTTTTTCCCCTGACACTTTTTCCATATGTTCTCATGCATATTTCAGAATTCAGTATTTTTTATAAAATATTTCATTGCAATTTTATTCACAGGAGAAAAAAAATCATATAACATTGCAGGTATCTCCAAATGTAGCTTAAAATTTACTGCCTGCTTATTCATGGATTTACAGAAAAATCATTGATTTAGAGTGCATTTTATGCCTTTTCTTTGTGACTAATACTAAGACTTATTGCTAAAATAAATCCAACTTCCTATCTTTTTTTTTTTTTTGCTGATAAATCTAGTTTCCCTGTTACATCTGCAGACATAATCAGGGTTTTTCATAAAATTATAAAATGGTTTGAGTTGGAAGGGACCATTAAAAGTCATCTAGCCCAACCCCCCTGCACGGAGCAGGGACATCTCCAACCAGATCAGGTTGCTCAGAGCCCCGTCCAACCTGGCCTGGAATGTTTCCAGGATGGGGCATCCACCGCCTCTATGGGCAACCTCTTCCAATGTTCCACCACCCACATTGTAAAAAAAAAATTGTTATATCTAGTCTGAGTCTAACTTCTTCAAGTTTAAAACCTTTACTCCTTGCTCTATTGCTACAGGCCCTACTAAAAACTCTGTCTCCATCATCTTGTGTTTTCCCAAAACTGCCAGTGCTCATTCTTCATGAAGGGAAATCACCAAACCTTATCACTGCTGTCTGCTCTCTCAGATGCCAGGAGTAGTTTGCAGCAAGCCAGGAAAGGTCAACCACATGTACTGAGCCGCAGTGGACAGGCCCAAACAGTTTGCCACATTTAATAACTTTGTGGGGAAGAGGTTAGAGACTTTCCCATCAGTGGTGACGTTGTTGGGACAACCTTTGCCACAGCCCCTTTCAGGCTGTTCCAAAGCAAGGATCAGGGTGAAGGAATCACCCCATGGACACCAGGATCCACCTCTTACTGCCCTGGCGCTGCCACTGACTGACTCCCCCTGCCCCCATATCACTGCTTGCAGCCAGGGAGGACAGGGTCGAGACAGTAACTTGATCTGAAATATCTTCTGTAAAAAGGGCTCCAAAACATCCTGTAGGGGTAGGTAGGTTAGAAATGGTTAGTGTGACCATTTCTACCATCAGTACTACTGATGGTGAAAAGAAGGGACAGAAATATCTTCCTGAAGGCTAGGAGGGTTTTCCCTGTGATTCCTGACCTTTTGTGCGAGAGGAAGTTGGTCAAAAGTTCTGCACTGGACAGACTCAACAACGAACGATCAACCAAAGAGTCACAAAACAGAAACCCCACCAGCCAGTTGTTGCCTCTGTCTCCCTCTCATTTTAAAGACTGTTTTTAATGATGTTTGGCAATCTCAGGGCATGCTTTGGACTCCTTTCTGTTAGTAAGACTGAAGTCCTGTTAGTAAACTGTGCATAGTATGTTTGTTGACATTTAGTCATTTCTACTGCCTTTGCTTTGGGGTTTTCTCTTCGTCTTTCCCCTCTGCATCTGGGTCTCTTGGGATGGTGACGAATTGCAAGGGATGAATGACAGGAAAGAGTTTAGGATAATCAGAAATAACCATATGGAAATCACAGTCCTTACCACAAGGAGACACTGAAGATCCCTGGGTAAATATTTCCAGTTGAGAGGGAGGACACTGTCCTGTTTATTTTTGGCAGCAACTGTAAAATCGTCAAATAGCTGAAAAATTGCAAAGAGAAGGAAACTTAAAAGAAGAGAGTAGGTGGGTAGAGAATAAATTTTAAAACAACATCTCAGCAATTTGGTTTGGGTTTTTTTTTTTTTTAGGGTGAGAGTACTCTCAAATATGAAGAAGCAGATAGGTGTAAATTAAACAGCACTGTACAAAACATCAAAGATTGTTTTGAGCTAGTAATAACAAATATCCACTCATAGACAGTAAAGTCATGCTGATGCAGTCTGAAAGATAGATTTGGAGAAACAATTAAGTTTATGGATTTCACAGAATCATAGAATAATTTAGGTTGGTAAAGACCATTAAGATCATCGAGTACAACCATTAACCTAACACTGCCAAGTCCACCACTAACCATGTCCCTAAGTGCCACATCTACAGGTCTTCTAAGTATTTCCAGGGATGATGACTCAAACACTTCTCTGGGCAGTCTGTTCCAATGCTTGACAACCCTTTCAGTAAAAAAAAATTTCCTAATATCCAATCTAAACCTCCTCTGACGCAACTTCAGGCTGTTTCCTTTCATCCTATCACTTGTCATGTGGTAGAAAAGACCAACACACACCTTAGAATCATAGAATCATAGAATCACATGGTTGGATGGGACCTATAAGATCATCTAGTCCAACCGTCTTCCCACTACCATTGCTGCCACAGCTACTAAACCTTATCCTGTAGCTTCTCATCAAGCCGCCTCTTGAACACTGCCAGGGACGGAGACTCCACCACCTCCCTGGGCAGGCCGTTCCAGTGCCTTACCACTCTTTGAGAGTGCTACAACCTTCTTTCAGTAGGTGTAGAGAGCAATAAGGTCTCCCCTCAGCCTCCTTTTCTTCAGACTAGACAACTTCAGTTCCTTCAGCCACTCCTGATAAGACCTGTTCTCCAGATCCTTCACCAGCTTCATTGTTTTTCTTTGGACACACTCCAGCAACTCAATGTTTTTCTTGTAGTGAGGGGTCCAAAACTGAACACACAGATTTGTCTAATCTTCCTAAAAAATTAGTTCCCATGTCACTCATCTATCTGTGGTACTCACCTGGCCACCAGTCTTTAATAGCAGGAATCTCAACTTATGCAGCCCAGGATACTGTTGGCTTTCTGGGCTGCAGGAGCACATTGCCGGCTCATGTCCTGTTTTTTCCAATCTATTTTCCCAGGCCAAGCATCGCACAACCTGTGGGCTATTTAGAAAAGGGAACCCCTCCAAGTGTTGTCTGTATTACTATATTGAGGACACCTCTGGTACCCAAGTTTAATTATATACCTTACTCATGTCTCAGTGTTTTATCCCTCTGTACTACCTTTTTTTTTTTTTTTTAACAAGAAACCTGAGTACATGATGTCAACAAGGACCTAGACCTTGAGGCAGTGTGATAGGATGCCTCACCAAACACCTAGACGCAGCTTTGGCATTCGCTCTTCAAAAGTGTTCTACATGCTCTAAACTCTTTGGAAATGAAATGACAATCAGATCTCTCAGGTTAAAAATTAAGAGTTTTTCAGGTATTTCTTCTTCGCATGCCACTATCACTTCATCTTTGTTTTGATCAGACGTAGGCGCTCAACTTGAGACAAGGGTAGTGAACTTCAAATAAGTGCTTGCCTCCCTGAAGCAGAGAGAACAGAGTCTTGCTCAGGTCTTATTGTCCCATCGTATGAGCTTGGATTGTTCTGTGTCCCTGTACTCAGCACTGGTGAGGCAACACCTTGAATACTGTGTGCAGTTTTGGACCCCTCAGCACAAGAAGGATGTTGAGTTGCTGCAGCACGTCCAGAGAAGGGCAACAAAACTGGTGAAGGGTCTGGAGCACAAGTCTTATGAGGAGCAGCTGAATAAACTGGGATTGTTTAGTCTAGAGAAGAGAAGACTGAAGGGAGACCTCATTGCTCTCTATAGCCACCTGAAAGGAGGTTGTAGGGAGGTGGTGTTGGTCTCTTCTCTAAAGTAAGTAGTGACAGGACGAGAGGAAATGTCAAGTTGTTCCAGGGGATGTTTAGGTTGGATGTTAGGAAAAATTTCTTTACTGAGAGAGTTGGTCAGGCACTGGAACAGGCTGCCCAAGCAAGTGGTGGAGTCACCATCCCTGTAGGTGTTCAGAGAACGTATAGATGTGGCACTCCAGGACATGGTTTAGTAGGCGTGGTGGTGCTGGGTTGATGGTTGGACTTGATGATCTTGGAGGTCTCTTCCAACCTTAAGATTCTATGATTCTATGCTGCTGACTTGTGTCTCCTTGTCTTAGGACCCAAAACTCCCTTTGCTCTTTGAGAAGGAATCCTGAGTGCTAACTTCATAGCTTTTCATGATTGACAGGAAAAGCAGGAGTTAGGTGGTGTAACGTTAAACTGAAGACTTTATGCACAATCTACCACTGAATTATTTATCTTTTGTAACAAAGGGGAGCCTGAGGAGTCCCAAGAGCTGCTGTCACAGATACAGGATTATCCTTTCTCTCCATATCCACCTTTTGAAAGTGAGTTAATCCTTTCTAAAACCTGTTCCTCCTAGAAGCCAAACAAAATAAACGGAAAAGCTGCTAAACTCGTTTCCTTAAAAATTTTAAACTAACCATATAAGGATACCTTTCAGTTTCCTCAGCTATGATATTGACACTTAAATTTTGAACTAGCTCATTTATCTGAATAAAGCACATCCTTTTTATTTATTTATTGTTCCCATTGCCAAAAAAAAAAAGGCCCTGTACTTAAATATAGAGTCACATAATCAAGGACAGGCAAACTGCAGCCATTAGAGACATCTCTCAGTTTTATTGAATGTTTAACATGACAGAAAGTTAGGAGATTCCATTTTTATTTGTTTAATTTAATACAGCTATATTTATGTGGATACTAACTGTTTGTATGTGATTTGTCTGAAAAGTAAGTTTTAGGCTATATTTACCTGACGAAATTCACTCTTCATATTTTAGGACACAGCCTGTAGAGTGAGTTATCTATGATCAAGATATAGCATCTAAATTTTGTGGCAGGAGAGAGTTAATCAGTTTTAAGGAAAGAGAAGAAAATTTCAGACCTGATCTGTTATCTGATTTGAGAATATTTTTTTTTTCCTCAAGTATCACCCTCCCTCACTTTTTAATTCCTCTACTCTCTTAACTTGCTTTCTGGAAGTCGGGGCTCATATAATATGACCATAGGCAATGCTTTAGGGAGTTAAAAAAATCCGGGTACATGAAAGAAGACATAGCAGTCAGGAAACTGTATCTATAGGGTAAACGTATTCCCAAAATTGCTTACAATATACCCAGAGTCAAACCATTCCCAGGATGCCCCCTTCAGTTTAGACCTATACTGTACTGTGTCCATCAGGGACTTCAGCCCAAATAATAGTAGGGTCCTAAACTAAAATTTCCATTAACTGTAGTTTTAAGGGAATTAAAGACCCTTCCCTTCCCTTCCCTTCCCTTCCCTTCCCTTCCCTTCCCTTCCCTTCCCTTCCCTTCCCTTCCCTTCCCTTCCCTTCCCTTCCCTTCCCTTCCCTTCCCTTCCCTTCCCTTCCCGCACCCTTCCCGCACCCTTCCCGCACCCTTCCCGCACCCTTCCCTTCCCGCACCCTTCCCGCACCCTTCCCTTCCCTTCCCGCACCCTTCCCTTCCCGCACCCTTCCCTTCCCGCACCCTCCCTTCCTCCAGTATCAAAGAACATTTCCGGATACTCAACTTTCCAGGTGTAGAGGTTGAGTTTAATAATACAAATACAAGCTACTCTGTGCCAGTTGGACTCAGCTGAATTATCTTAACTGTATCCTCACCGCCTTCCATGCAACAGTCATTCTAGTGATAGAATATGATATTAATATTAATATAAACACACAATTTAGAGTTATAATCCTAAGGTAATTGTATATCATTGCTTTCATTATTATAAATGCACAAGCACAATAAAAATCAAAGTTTCCTACCTAAAAGGCATAGGAATAAGCAAGTGTAAATGAATAATTTTAACAGCTCTGAAATTAAACATTTTGTTCCCCAGTATAAAAATGAAAAAGTTGAAAATTCAAATTTTTGTCTTTCTCCCATCCTTAGTTTTGAAATGAGCACCTAATGATTTTATTTGGCTACCAGAAGAGAACCTATTTTGCAAAAACTTTAGAGCACTTGTACTTCAGCAATCAGTATTTTTTAACGGAGTTTCACAATACATTCCTAAAAATGTAATGACAACACTCCTTAAAAAAAGGCTCACAGAATCACCACTCCATTTTGCCAGCATTGGTCTTCATTACTGAAGTTCAACATGGACATTTTTTTCTCCAACTAAATAATGAAAAGCTTTAGCCCACTTTTGTTTCAGGGGCCTTAGACTGGGTTTCATCACATGTTGAAATCACAAGAGCAGTTTCACAGCTCCCTGAATGACCAGCCTTGTTTCATTTTTTTCTTTTTTTTTCAATCTCTGACAACTAGGGTTGTTTCAAAGTTTATGATGAATGTGTTAGACTTCAGTGAAAACATAGAACAGAAGTATCCTTTAAAACACATGGGATATTGTCTTAGTTTAGCCCTGCCTGGGACCAAGCTATACAGCCTTTCACTCACTCTCCCCACCCTCCAAGGGAACAGGGGAGAAAAAATATAACAAGAAGCTCGAGGTCTGAGGTAAGGACAGGGAAGGGAGAGATGATTTAAATTACCATTATGGGTAAAATAGACTTGACCTGGGAAAAACTATTTCAATTCATTATTAACAAAACTAAAGCAAGATAATTAGAAAAAAACCCAACTTTCTCCAATCTTCCGGGCTTAACTTCCTTTCAATTATCTCTACCTCCTTCCCCATCCCAAGCAGCACAGGGGAGAAGAGGGAATGAGAATTACGGTCAGTTCATCACACGTCACTTTATGCCACTGCTTCCTCCTTGGGGGAAGAACCCCTCACATTCCTCCCCTGCTCCAGCGTGAGGTCCCTCCCACGGGCTGCAGTCCTTCATGAAACTACTCTGGCATAGGTCGTTTTTCCATAGGGTGCAGTCCCTCCAGAATGGTTCCCCTAGTGTGGGGCCTCCAAGGGCCAAAGCCTCCTTCAGGCCTCCACCTGCCCCGGCATCCTCCACGGGCTGCAGGTGGATCTCTGCCCCTCCGTGGAGCTCCATGGGCTGTAGGGGACAGCCAGCCTCACCATGGGCTGCACCACAGGCTGCAGGGGAATTCTGGCCAGGAGCTGCATTACTACTCCCCTTCCTTCTTCACTGCTCTTGGCATCTCCAGCTGTTCATCCCACCAGAAATTCTTCACAGCAGGCAGGCAGACTCCTCTCAGGTTCTCTTCATATCTCATCTCCTCTCCACTTCTTGCAGCCAGGCTGGGCCGAGTCAGGAGGCCAGAGGGTGAGGGCCGCAAGGCCCACAAGGCTCGTGCCTCCCTGTCTTTGTCCTTGCTTCTGCTTCTTCTCCTTTTTTTTTTTTTCTTTTCTTATTTTCTCCTTAAATACGTTATCACAGAGGTGTTATCACTGTCACCAGTTAGCTTGGTCCTGACAAGTGATGGGTCAGCCCTAGACCTGGCCAGTTCCACCAGACAAAGGGGAAACTTCTAGTAGCTTGTCACAGAAGCTGCCACTGTAGCTCCACCCCATAACATAAAACCAGCACAGATATAAAAGAAGGGACCTTAGTCAGTGTAGTGAAGAGGGGACAGGAATTCAGAATGGTTTCTTCTCCCAGCCCTACTTGCATTGCTTCCATGTACATAACCTTGGTTCAGATCTACTTCCTTATTGAAGCTCCATTCTGACTTGCCTTTCTCCCTTTCAATCGCCAGTCCTTATCACACAATTAATTAAAAGGGACCTGATCACACCCTAGAGGTGTGAACATCAGGAAGATGCTTGGCTGACAAAAGAAAAAAAAAAAAAAGAAATCAATGTTGCAGCAGCAAGAACAGCATTCAGTAAAGTTTCCCATTGTGTCAAAACTCCTTATGCCATGTAGGATCTCTTGTGCAAATGAAGGATGATGCCTCTGTGGTCAACTTCTCTCATTCCCTAGGGGCTTCCATTTGTGTATCCTTTGAATATGGAATTAGTATAAAGCACAGCAGTCAATCTATCTTGTGTAAGTCACGAAAACAGCCACAGATAGACCAGGAAGAGTGGGACAGTAAAAACTTCAGAGAAGCAAAAGCTGTAATTGCTCAGTTAGTCTAACTCCTGCAGAACACGAGCCAGGAAACCTCCACAGTTTAACTATTGAACTGCAATGTACTTTGTAGAAGAATTGATAATAATACTGTCTTGGTTTTACCTTGGATGGCCATGGATGTAAAATCTTTGCCTACCTTAATGAATTGTTCCTTCCTTAATCACTATCTCTGATAAAGATCTGTTCCCGGTTTTGTTGAACTTGAAGCTTAAACTGGTAAAATCTTCTGTTCGAGTATATCTTTTATCCCATTTCAGTTCTCTGTATCTCTTTGTTATTAAGATGAATAAATTAAGCTGTTTGCGTCTTCCATCATACGGTAGATTCTCTTATACTTCATAGCATCACAGAATCACAGTATGGTTGAGGTTGGAAGGGACCCCTAAGGTCATCTGGTACAGCCCCTCTACTCAAGGAGGGACACTGTGCAAGCTGTGCCAGTGCTCAATCACAATCACGGTAAAAATATGTTCCCTGATGTTCAGACAGAATCTCCTGTGTTTCGTTTGTCCATTGCCTCTAGTCCTGCCACCGGACACTGCTGAAAAGAGCCTGACCCTGTCCTCTTTGCACCCTCCTTTCAGGTATTTATATACATTTATAAAATTCCACCTGAGTCTTCTCTTCTCAAGGCTAAACTGTCCCAACTCTCTCATTTGTTCCTCATGAGAGATACTGAAGACTCTTAGTCATCTCAATGGCCTTCATTGGACACTTTCCAGTATGCCCGTGTCTCTCTTTTATTGAGGAGCCCAGAGCTGGACACAGTACTCCAGGTGTGGCTCCAGGTTACTGAGTAGAGGGAAATGATCACTCCCACCCGCTTTCAACACTCTTAATGCAGGCCAGGATACCATTGTACCACCTTTGTGGGAAGGGCACATTGTTGGTTTATGTTCGACTTGGTGTTCACCAGGACCCTTAGGTCATTTTCTGCAAAGCTTCAGACAATGCTTTGACAGTACATCAGTTTACTCAGTTCACCAACAGCTGTCTTGAAAGGAATCTAACAGAAAGGAGCATAATAATCCACCTACCATTGCTTCACATCAGTGACAACATGACCTTTATGAATAAGTACATTATATCCTTTTATTTATCAGACACAACACAACCGTCAAGGTCAAATTCATAGTTAGGGGGTTGTCAGCTATGACCAACAATTGCCTTTCAGAGTCACTGTCTTCCAGAGCACAGTCCACCATCTCATAGGAAAAAGATAAGTGTCTTCTTCTTAGATATACAAATTCCTTTTCACTTTGTTAATAAGTTGTTTGCTGGCATCCAGCTTGTTGAACAATCCAAATCATGGTACATTTTTCCCCTTCATCAGTTTTCCTGCAATCTTTCAGTCACTTACAAAAGTTATCATCAGTGATGTTATATTCTCATTGATGAGAATATAAAATAATGTCAGGGCAGGAACTGAAACCTGAAAATCTATTGGGAATGTACATGTTCCGTTATTATTCTCTCTTCTTTATCCATTTCAGGTTCAAATAGATAGCTTTAGATCCATTTAATGCATCTAGTATCTTATCTAATTGCTATAATTGTAATCAACATCCCTGTGATTGCAAGTTAAATGTGCTCTAGAGTCAATCAAATTTGTAATCTCATTAAAAGGAAGAAAACCAAGTTCATTTGACAGCATCTATTTTCTGTAAACCCATATTGACTAGTATTAATTATATTATCCTCCTTTAATTTTTTTATTAATTGAGTCCTCAATCAGATAATTCAGTAGTGGGAACAGAACTGGTGCCAGACTGTTAAGCATCTAATTATGTGGACATTTCTGTTCATATTTTAAAAATTTTAGCAACAAATTAACTTCTATGCTTCACCAAGTTATAAAAAAAATAAATACTTATTTTCCAGACAGCTGATAATTTCTTTGCAAACTCCTCAAATAATCATGTTGTAAGATGTTGAGCAACCACAGATAAGTTATTCCTTTGTTCTTATTCATAGCACTTGCTATCTTCTTCTGAGGCATTAGCAATAGTGGATTTGAGAGACAGGTTACTGAACCTGCTGATCTGGTTTGACACCGTTCTTACACTGGACTGATACACACTTTTATAATCTTCTTCCACTACTCATGTGTAGAAAGCAAAATCTGGACACACTTTCAAATTAAAATCTTACCTAACAAACAGGACTTCTTTTCTTGTTCTTGAAGTTTTCTGAATCTAGAGGTCAAATGAAAACAGTGGCTTTCCATGATTTTAAATGAAGAATTGAAAACGAACAGTTGTTAGACAGTTGTAAGAAAAAAAAAATTACCTGAAAATGACTGTGGAATGTTTCCACTTCTTCTGCCACCATGTCCCCTCAACATGGATATGAAATCAGAGTATTTACTTATACTGATCTTACACATTACCTGCAGGGAAAAACTGAAATTATAGAATCATAGAATGGTTTGGGTTCAAAGGGACCTTAAAGATCATCCAACCCACCTCCCTGCCCTGGGCAGGGAGACCTTCCACTAGATCAGGTTGCTCAAAGCCCTGTGCAGCCTGACCTTGAATACTTCCAGAAATCCTCACGAAAACTCTGTGCACATAACGCATATACATCTAAAATTTATGAATCATATAAATTGGAATTTGTAGATCAGTAATTATCTATGGACTCATATGAAACAGTATTCCTCCTAGAAGCAGGTTGAATGCTGCACTGCTGTGTAGTGAACATACAGTGTGGCTGTAGAATAGGATTTTTGATGGGACAGGAGATGTTTGGGAATGGTCATATGAATTTCAGTGGCTGAAGAGAATGCAGTTTTGTTGTCATCGTTTTTGAGAGTAAGAATTTTGGGGAATCATGAAGGAATAGTAAAATAGTAAATAGCTTGAGCACTCTCCTGCAATCTCTACCAATCTCCTATTATCTTACACTGCTAGAACAGCTCCTGGCAAAGTTTTGACTTGGACTAACCAGTAGTCTCCCAGGCATGGGGGAAAAAGATGCAGTACAAGTCAGAGACCTTTCCTATTGCGCAGTCTGGATGCAACCACCTCTTTTGAAGTGAGAAAGTCATGCTGTATCACTCTGTAAACTTCATATTTGTGAAGAGTACAAGAAGATATCATACAGAATAAGGAACAAAAATTTTGCTAATAAACAGAGTTGTCTGGAATTAATCCTGGTCCTACTAATGTCCATGGGGATTTTATTATTGACTCAAGTAAAAGTCGAATAGGGTCATCAAGACAGCCCGAAGATACTGAGTACTCGAAGTCAAAGATATAGTGTGATATTGGAAAATAAAAGTAATTATCTCTCTCTTTTTATATTCTATAACTAGGTGAAAGTAACAAACTAGGAGGTTCCCTTTGAACTGACATTTGGAGAAGATTAAAGAAACCACTTTGTTTCCCCTTGTAAATAATAGACACACTATAATTATCTTTAAATATTATTCAGTGAATTAGACTCTTGTTTCTCATCCTAAGAATTATTAGAGTGCAACTAAAATTAGAAGAAATATTTAGAATTTTGGAATATAAACATTTTATTATTATTATTATTATTATTATTATTATTATTATTATCATCATCATCATCTTGCTTGGCAATCTTATAATCATCATTACTTGAATAATATACATATTTAGGTTGTCTACTAAGTGGGACTCTTTTACCTTGATCTTGGGGTCAGTCAACACTTAGAGTAAATGCAGCCTTTCACGTGAACACCTTGGAGCCTGAGTATGTCCACTCGCTTGAGGTTTCCTCAGACCCTGTCCAGAAGCCTTGAAGTATGAGGCTGACAGATATGACATAGGACCTACAGGAGATCCACGTCATAACTCTGTAACACTTATTTTAATACCATAAAATAAAAATTGTATGTGTAGCTCACTTCAAAATATAGTGAGTCATTGGCTGGTTCTATCTTTGGCCTCATATTTGGCCCTCTTACCATAGAGTCTTGGTTGACAGCTGTGGTGGCACATTTATCTAATCTAAAATACATCCAGACATTTTATGGAAAGTTTTTAATGATTCCTGGGAACTACCAACCTGTCAGCCTCACTTCTATGGCTGGGAATGTCATGGAATAGATCTTCCTAGAAGCTATGCTAAGGCACATTGAGGACAGGGAGATGATTTGAGAAAGCCAGCATGGCTTCATCAAGGGCAAGTCCTGCCTGACTAACCCAGTAATCTTCTATGATGTCCATCAGTGGACAAGGGAAGAGCTACGGATATCATCTATCTAGACTTGTGTAAGACATTTGACACAGTCCCCCACAACATCCTTCTCTCTAAATTGCAGAGATATGGATTTGCTGGGTGAACTGTTCAGAGGATGAGGAATTGATTGGATGGTTCCATCCAGAGGGTAGCAGTCGATGGCTCAATGTCCAGATTGAGGTCAGTGAAAAGTGGGGTCCCTTAGGGTTGCATATTGGGACCAGTACTGTTTAATATCTTCATTGATGACATAGTGGGATCAAGCGCATCCTCAGCAAGTTTGCAGATGACATCAAGCTGAGTGGTGCAGTTGACAAGCCTGAGGGACAGGATGCCATCCAGAGGGACCTAGACAAGCTTGAGGAGTGGACCTATATGAACCTCATGAGGTTCAACAAGGCCAAGTGCAAGGTCCTGCACATAGGTCAGGGCAACCCCTCATATCAATACACCCTGAGAGATGAAAGGATTGAGAGCAGTCTTGCTGAAAAGGACTTAGGAGTATTGGTGGAGGAAAAGCTGGACATGAGCCAACAATGTGCGTTCACAGCCCAGAAAGCCAATCATATCCCCAGCTGCATCAAAAGAAGCGTGGCCAGCAGGTTGAGGGAGGTGATTCTGCCCCTCTACTCTGCACTGGTAAGGCCCTACCTGGAGTGCTGTGTCCAACTCTGGAGCTCTCAGCACAGGAAAGACATGGACCTGTTGCAATGGGTCCAGAGGAGGCCACGAAGATGATCAGAGGGCTCGAACATCTCTCCTGTGAAGCAAGGCTGAGAGAGTTGGGGCTGTTCAGCCTGGAGAAGAGAATGCTTATAGCACCCTTTCAATACCTAAAGGGGGCTTTTAAGAAAGAGAAGGAGAAACTTTTTAACAGGGCCTATTGTGATACGATGAGGGGTAATGGTTTTAAACTAAAAAAAGCATAAATTTAGACTAGATATAAGGAAGAAATTTTTTACAATGAGAGTGGTGAAGCACTGGCACAAGTTGCCCAGAGAGGTGGTGGGTGCCCCATCCCTGGAAACATTCCAGGCCAGGTTGGCCGGGGCTCTGAGCAACCTGATCTGGTTGGAGATGACCCTGCTCCTTGCAGGGGGTTTGGATCAGATGACATTTAAAAGGTCCTTTTCCACCCAAACCATTCTCAGATTCTATTTTTCTATGATTCCATGATCTTCCTCAAGATAGGATATCTTTACTGCACTTTGCACAAAGTTTGAGACTATTTATGTGTCAGAGGTGACTGATAGGAACATTTTATGTAATGAAATGTAATCAACTACCCTAAAGGAGCAGACAAATGGGAAGAAGCTGTTTATGAACGCTGAGATCACAGACTCCTGAGAGAGGCTGTCTGGAAGAGACTTACAGCATCTGAAATTGCATAGTCAAAATCCATCTCCTACCATCCTAATTGAATGACCACTGAACAGAATCCAGCTAAAATTTTGCAGGCAATTGATAAAAAAATGTGCACAGAGCTGCAAATATATGTACCTGTGAATACAGACTGAAATATATTCACTGCCCCAAACACCCTTTTTGTTGCTTGAAATAGCTGAAAGAGCATCTAGATCATCTGGTCCTGCTGTCTGTGTGTCATGCAGAAAGGAATCCAGTGTTGCTACGAAGACGTCACATGATAGGGAACCCGTCACTTCCTTGGTTATTTGTTGAAAATACTTTTTCAGCACAGGCTAGAGACCATTCCTTGTTTGGTATGTGGCTATTGTATTTTGGAGTCTTTGAAAGTTTAATTGTACAGGTATGGCCAGACCGTGCCAGTTGGCTTCAGAATCAGAGAACAACCTAGGCATTGTGTAGGAGCACTAATGAAAAAACCCAACCAACCAACCAACCAAAAACATGAATTGGAACTTCATCTGGGGTTGTTTGGTTTCCCACTGGTGTAGTTTTGCTATTTTGCTATGGTTGTCATGAAGAATATTCTTCATGTGTCGTTTCTTGCACATGTCTGTGCAAGAGCCATTTTTGAGGTGATCTGATTCTTTTTTTCCTCAATACAACAACCTTGTATCTAGCTAAGCAGGTTAATAACAGTCAAGAATCTGGAGCAGAGGCTCTAATATCAGCTAACTAACTGCAATTCAAAACATCATCCAGTGTGTTAGACGAATTGAATGTGTAAAACTGGAGGACAAAGTGAACTACAGACACGATTGCTACAACTTTTTCATCAGAGGCACCAAGTAAATTTTGAGCTGAACGAATGGCTATTAGAAGTTTCTCTTATCTAATTTTAACTGAAGTGTTAAATATTTTTTTTCTTTCTACTCAAAAGTTAGGTATTTAATCAAGCCAGACTTCTTTGACAGGCAATGAAGATGCTCTAAACAACCAGCCTAAATAGGTATCTGACTCCTATGCTTAAGATTACAGACCTGGGCAAAGCTGTGGTTTTGTTGAGGGCTTCAGTGAAAGGCAGAACAAAGACACTTAAAAACTAACGCTGTGGTAACAATTAAAAGAAAGCAAAGGTCAGTCATATCTCTCTTCATTCAGCTCCGAAATGACAAGATTGGTTCTACAGAACCTTCTTCTGCTACCAGAGTGTACTTTGTTCATTAAGCAGACATAGAAGATTTTTTTCCTTAATTGAAACACTTGTTGCCACCACAAGCATTCTTCTGATGCAGTTTTCAAAAGTGGTTTTATTGCACAGCATTTTGACTTTCAGTTTTAATTAACAGGATTAAAGGGTGAGAAATTTTATCCTAATCCCTTTCAATCTGAATCAAAATCAGTATGTTGTTTTTCAAATTGTTTTCCTGATATACCTTTCTCTAGTTCATTGTGTAACATTTTTTTTTTTCTGGTGAATAAAAGATTGTTTGTTGTCTTTCATTTTTATTTTCACATCACAGGTGTTGTAGTTTAGCCCCAATTGGGACCAGACTATGCAGTCTCTCTCTTACTCCCTCCACCCTCTGAGAGAATAGGGAGAGATAATATAAGAAAAAAGGCTCGAGGTTTGAGATAAGAACAGGGAGAGATCCTTAAAGTTACAGTTATGGGCAAAACAGACTCGACTTGGGGAAAACTATTCATTTATTATTAAAACCAAAGCAGGATAATGAGAAAGAGAACAAGATAACTTCCCCCCACCCCTCCCTCTTCCCGGGCTTAATATTATCTCTGCCTCCTTCCCCCTCAAGCGGCACAGGGGGGAAGAGGGAATGGGGGTTACAGTAAGTTCATCGTGTGTCACTTTACACTGCTGCTTCATCGTCGGGGGAAGAACTCCTTGCATTCCTCCCCTGCTCCAGCGTGGGGTCCCTCCCACGGGCTGCAGTCATTCGTGAAACTGCTCCAGTGTGGGTCATCTCTTCCACAGGGTGCAGTCCCTCCAGAATGGCTGTCCCAGCGGGCCCTCCACGGGCCACAGCCTCCTTCAGGCACCCGCCTGCCCCGATGTGGGGTCCTCCATGGGCTGCAGGTGGATCTCTGCTCCTCTGTGGGCCTCCATGGGCTGCAGGGAGACAACCTGCTCCACCATGGTCATCACCACAGGCTGCAGGGGAATTCTGGCCAGGAGCCGCATTATGGCTCCCCCTCCTTCTGCACTGACCTTGGTGTCTGCAGCCATTCCTCTCACAAGAAATTCTTCACAACAGGCTGGCAGACACCTCTCAGGTTCTCTTCACACCTCATCTCCTCTCCACTTCTTGCAGCCGGGCTGGGCTGAGTCGGGCCCAGTTGGCCACCCAGAGGGAGGCCAGAGGGTGAGGGCCACAAGGCCCACAAGGCTCATGCCTCCCCCTCTCTGCCCCGAGTCTGCATCTTCGCAACTTCTCCTTTTTTTTTCTCCTGTTTTCCCCTTCTTAAATAAGTTATTGCAGAGATGTTATCAGGGAATATTCTGCTACCAACTGGCTCGGCCCTGGCCAGCAGCGCCGCACCCCCCCCGCCCCCCGGCCAAATAAAACCAGAACGTTAGGCAACCTTCAAGGGAAAGTTCTCCCACTTGTTTCCCAGATCCATATGTGACAATTAAGATGATAATATTCTGGCATACTTCAAACAGTTTATTCAGAGAACATCTAATTCCACCAATATACTCTCTACTGTCCATTCCTAATTTTCTATGTAGTTTTATTACTGACTTCATACTGTATATTAATTGTCAAAGGCTCAGTGCTTTGATAACTCCTTAATTTAGCTGTCCATAATGATGGCCCAGAGTGGTTCATTAATATTTGTGTTAAATGCATTAATTAATAAAAAAAAAACCCTGTGAAAACTAGAAGGCTCTGGGTGGTAATAGTAGTAGGACTCATCCTTTTGCTGTTATATGACTGATCCAAGACTAGATGCAGAAGTTGACTTTCATAAGTCATGAAGCTGTTTGTGTACGTACCACCAGTACATTGGCTTGTATTGGCCCAGGGACCAACATGCAACTAAAATATGTGACAAGCAGCTGCTTTTTTTTTTCCACAGTTTCATGCATTTATGGACTAGAGTATCTAAGGAGTCAGAGTGAGGCTGGAAAATATGATGTATATCCTCTCTGCAAAAGTACGTACAAACTGGGCAGGATACCTTATTTGTCTTAAAAGTTGTTTGATCCTGTGTGTGGTCAACTGAACTGACTCCAAAGGGTTCACTGAATCACAGAACAGCTGATGCTGGAAAGGGCGCCTCAAAATCATTTGGTCCACCTATCCTGCTCAAAGCAGAGTCATCTTGAGCACATTGCTCAGGATGATGTCCTGTCAGCCCCCGCGTATCTTCAAGGATGTAGACTCCACAACCTCTCTGGGAAACTTAGTCCAGGGTTCAAATAAATTAGCAGTAAAAAAGGGGTTTTTTAAAATGTTTTTAATGGTGCTTCTTGTATTTTAATTTGTGCATATCAGCTCTTGTGCTGTCACTGAACATTACTGAGCAGAGTCTGTTTCTGTCTTGTTTACTTCCCCATCAGATATTTATATACATTCCTAAGATGGATTCACAGGGATCTATTGGAAGCCCATTCTATTCTGGATTGGTAGATGGACACCAAGCAGAATACTTACTCCTGGACTGCTGAAATGGCAGCAGATGCCTGTGTATGGGCAACTGAATTAAAATGGTACTCCTGTGTGTTTACACAGTCTGTGTTGACTGTACTGTACACGTACAGTCAACACGTACAGTTTGCTGAAAGATGATGTTTGGTACTATTTCAGGTTTCCTTGAGCATCCAAGATACACGGAAGGGATTGACAGATACAGTGAAGTTGCGAGAGACCTTGATCCTTCTGGAGAAGCAGTGGGAAGCCAGGCAGGATAGGAAAGGCTGTCTAAAATATCAATTGATGCTTATATGTGGGTGATTGATTCATACTCCCCGCGTGTCTGTTGGCATAAAATGACAGAAAACTACGTCTTGATTGTCTTTGCATGGGTCTGCCTAGTGTGCTAGATCCTAAATGAGCAGAACTCTGTCCAGTGCTGTAGCGTAATCCTGGTAGTGCTTTCTCCAAAAGCAGGATATTTTGAGTTGCTTCAGCAACTGCATTTATATATCGTTAATTCAAGTATCTTTCCATTAAAAAAAACAACATAAACCTTTGTCCAGGGCGATGACAATTTCCATTAAGTCTTGGAGTTCCTGTTGGTTTCTTCTTCATGTCTTTTCTACAGGAAGGTGAATCGAAATAGCAGTTAAGGGACTGGAAATTTAGTTATATTTGTCTTCTACTGCCTACCTAGAAACTATAGTCTGCTTCCCAGCAAAATATAAATGAACACTCAGCCTCTCTTATATAAGTGGGACTTCTGTTGTTAAACATGTGGACAAATATTATCACACATACATCATCAATTCTGCTAATTCTGTGAGTTCAGGACACTCAGCATTTTACAGATTTGGCCTCTTTTTTTTTTTTGCCTGGTCACTTACTTTGAATGCAGATTTGCCCAAGGTCTCTATAGGCAGTTTGCAAGTAAAATCTGATACAGATGGATTTTTTTTCCTATTCTTTTTTCCCTTTGATTTCCTTGCATCTTGCAGTGTCTACAAATTAAAGGCTACTTGTGTACATTGACATGTATTTTGGCACTGCACTTCTGCAAATCTCAGCAGGTTTGTCCTCTTTTTGTTTTAATGGAGTGACTGGAAAATTTACACACCAAAGTGAAGAGATGGGAGAGGCAACCTCTCATGTGGCTGTATTCGAAATACTGATTCATTTGTCACAGTTGTGTTTCCTTTGACTTTGGAGAAGAGTACATACAGAACTGATCAGAGGAAACCACTATAGAACCTGGGAAATTGTATTTTGCAGAAGATTAGACGGGTAATATTAATTAGTGAAAGTTCATTTGTTAGGGAACAGAGGTCAGGGGTGGATAAACCAAGTTTAAACATGTGGAAGCGGTCTCCTAAACCATTTCCTTTTTCAGTTGAAATTATTCTGAAGTTTCTGCCATTGCAGCTTTGCCCTTAGTGTTTCATTGTCTAGAATTACTCATAAAGTCATTTCTGCAAGCACTGAAACAATGCAAAAAGAAAGGTTCACATCAGATTCCCAAATAGTTTTGAAACAGTATGTTTAGGAAATTGCTTAAGGAGCTCTCTTTTTTCTTTATTTTTTTTTTTTAGTAAAACTTTTCAGATCTGTTTGTTTTAGACAGTTTGGCTAAACATCTAAGCTAGAATTGTTTCAAGTCTTCAAGTCATACCTGAAAGACAATACTATTTACATATAAAGACTTTTTTTCTTTTCTTGTAATAATTTCTGCCTGGGAAGGGTCAAACCTTGTGCCACAACACTGGGGTCAAAATCTGGAGTGGGAGCATTGGTGATTAACCCAGGCCCTTGGCTGAAGTAAGACTTGGAAATGAACCACTGTAAGCTTGCAGGGAGAAGATTAAAGAATTTGTTTGAGATTGTGGAGACATGGATTTGATTACCAGCATTGTCACAGCCTTTCTATGCAATTGTGGGCAAGGCACTTTTGAGGGCATGTGTCTTGATTTAGTCTGGTCATCTAAATATTAAATATTCGAGGTTAGCTAGTCTCTAGACTCTGTCCATTGTCAATGGATAGGGACTAGGATTCCTGCCACTTTTCCCCTGTGGTCGACTGAGAGAGACTAATTTAATGTAAATCATCCCATCTAGCTTTGATTCCTGCTTTAGGACAGTATAAATTGCCTTACTTTTAATCTTTCTCTTGATATCGCAAGAGAGAAATCTGGTAAACAGATTCTAGATGAGATAACTATTTAATATAGCTACCCTTTGGTGGAATAAACCCAACCTTCAATCCCTGTATAAGCCAATCTTCTCACTGTAGTGCAGGAATAGTATTATTGCTGTTCCTCTACTTGGTATGTCTGATCTATTGGATGGACGTTCCAAGTATAGATGCAGTTCCTAGATATGTTTGGTTGTCCTTATTTCTCCAGAGATGGAAATTATTTTCAAGCACCAGACAAATCAGGGATAAATCAACATAGATTTTATTGCCGTGAAATGTTTGATCAAATGTGGTCATTATCTTCATAGACTCATGTAAAACAAGTAGCTTGTATAGGAAATAGAAATATAAAAGATTATGTTTTTCACCACTGAATTATAAATTAAGTTGAATTGAGTGGAAGGAAAAAAATAAAAAGGAATCGAAATCCCAAACCAATAAATAGGACATTGTTGGTGACCAAGTGCGCACTCACATTTAAATACAATCACAACAGCTGCTGTACAGAACAGAATTAATTGTACAAAATAAAGAAAAGTAAAGGATAGCAATAAAAAAAGATCAGATCTCTCCAAATGACCTTCACCTGGCAAAGGAAAAGTACTGTATCTTCCTCCTCCATTCCCCACACAGCTGTACTTGGAGTCTTGTTGAACCTGTAATAAGGGCAGAGGCAGAGGATACTTTTATACACACAGTTCCTATATAATTTTGTTTGCTGATTCTTCCTTGTGTTGCAGGCTTGTGTCTTCTATTAATGCTGTTTCTTCTTGTCCTTAAAATTAAAGAATTAGAGCAGCAGAACTATTTCTCCAAAGGATAAATGAAAGACAAACAACCTTGGAATTCATCATCAGCCCTTTTGGATACCTAAGACATCTAAAACCAAAATTCCTTGTTGGTATTAGGAAACAAACAAACAAATAAAAAAGCAGTTAGAGAAATTGGCTCTTAGGACAATAAAGCAGCCCTTCTTGAGCCTTGCTGCAAAATTCTGAGCTGCAGCTGTGCCACTGAGTCACGTTCAACGGAAGAGATGAGCTGGGGAAATATTTACACAGAGGTCCAGGATTTGGAAGGACTATACATTGTGCCTGCTTTGTAGCAGATTTTTTTTTGTTGTTGTTTTTAGGAAAAGTTAAAGAGAAGCTTCAAAGAGCAGATTCCTTGTTGATTTGGAGAGCTGAAGTCTTTTCCCGGTGAATGCTGGAGTTTATCTTTAGAAAAAGAAGTAAATTAAAGGTCCAAATTCACTCCTTGTACCAGTTCTCCAAGGCAACAGAATGACACCTAGAAGGAGTTATGGTTTAAGATGGCAGCATGAAGGACAAAATTCTTGACAGTCTTCACTTGTAGGTGGCAGGGTCATCACTGCTTTGCAGTTGTTCACTCCCCTTTGCAGGCCATACGAATGCTGTTCCAGTTCTCACCGTCTGCATAAAACTCTCCCTTCACTATACATCTCTGCCATGTAATGATACTGATGGAGGAATGTGTGAACAGAGATCCACATCCTAGAGCAGAGGTTGGAGGAGAGAATGTCACTCCTAGCTCTGCCACAGACTTACCTTCTAAGCTTAGTCAACACATGAGATATTTGTACTCACAGTGAGTAACACCTTGCTCTAGAAAGAAAGGTGTGGTTAGTCAGTGTGTTCACTTCATGAGTAATCTGTTAATAAATCCGAGCATCAACAACTGGTCTTGGTGAGCCAAATGTGTCAGGGCTTACTATAAGAAGTAAGTTCAGAGATCTACTTAAAGTGGTTTGAAATTCGTGATGGGAAAGGTGTAATGTATACAAAGATGAGCAATGGGCTGAACTACAACAGGATCCAAATACTCAGACAGCACTTGAGCTATGAATCTATTTTCAGGGTTTCAAAAATTGTAACGGTTCATTGCCCTGGCCACAGAAGTTTGGACACTTTTCTATACTCTTTTGATATTTTTGACCTGAATAGAAAGGACAATGCCATATCTCAAAGGAATAATTTTTTTTTCAGAACAGATTAATCTCAAAGTCAAAAAGGTGCAAATAGATTTGAATTTGCCACCAGTGAGCACCTGCTAACCTCAAACCATGCCCTTCCTTCAGGCTGATCTAATTTATGAATGTGTTTTGAGATGGGAACATTTCCATAGAGACAAGGACTAAAAAAATAATTAAAAAAAAAAGACAACATGGACCATTGTGCATGTATAAGTGGGTGAGAACGTAAACTGAGATTTTAACAGGAGCATCAGGGAATTCATTGCTTAAAACCACACTGAAAGTTCCAATTAAAAAACCCAAAGACATTTTGACACTAAATTGCTCTGATAGCTAGTTCAAGCAGAAAAGAAAGTAATAATTATTTTTTCTTTCAATAAAATTAAGTACAGTTAAAAATAAATAACAGACAACCTGTGAATGTCAATAAACCTTGCAGATAGCTTTTAAAAAAAATTTTGTTTTTAAAAAGTGCTAAGATACTAAAGAAAAGATGGGGATATAAATGCAGATAGTCTCTTAATGTTAAGAACACATGGTAGTTCAATCAGAGTGAATCAGAACTGTATTGAACCTTACAAAAAAATATATGTAGGTGTCGTTAAGTAAAAAATTGGAAGTTCTGGGGCTTCAAGAGTGCTCAGATCTGTTGATATTAATCGATCAAATGGTAATCCAGGTAAAAAATAATTTGTTGCCTGTAGAGCAGAGGCTTATAGTGATTATGTAATAGCAAAAGATGCAAGTCTTCACATAAATTATTGTTGGGATGTTGGACCATATCCTCAATAGGCAAATATTTCAAATAATGCTATACGCGTGTTATTTCCAGTATCAGACATTTGAATTTGATTGTAATAAAATGCTGCTTTCTCAGCAGTTTTACAGAATAATCTATACAGCCAGTCATTCTTCCTCTTCCAGAAGACTGATATTTTAGTGAAAAAGATTGAAAAGGATTAATTTTTTTCCTTTTTTTCACCTCTATCAAAACCTGATTTAATTTTATTCATATCTTGAATACGAATTAAATTCCTTTACAGTACATTTTTATGTGGCAAATCTGCGTATTTGACACAGTCAAACTTTTTTTTCCCCCTCTTTTCTTTTCTCTTCCTCAGTTTGGGCAATAGAAAAAGCAGAATGAGTTACCTTTTCATTTTTAATCATGGTTATCTATTTTCACATGCAAGTATTTAGTGTTCTAGAACAGTTCTACAATGTTTCTGTTGAAGACATTTCTGAGGATCGTTCATTTGATTATAGCACTTCTCCAGAGGCACTGGAGTGAAAAATTCATTCAGTAAAGTTTAAGTTCTCTTAGGCACTTAGCTGACCTTAGTGTGGTAAGGAGGTGGAGTCCCGTGGACATACATCTGTTTCCCTTCATGCATAAGAGGGTGCTTAGGTAGCACGGAAGTAGGTATCTAAGCTATACACCTACTGTGAACAAGGACAAAACTGGGCAAAATATTTTTCTTTTTTTTTCTGTTTTTTTTTTTTTTCTCCAGATTTCCTTATGTAAGCAAATGGGGACTCATTAGTTCCTAGCATGTTTTCTCACCATAATGGCAACATCCTTACTGACCTCAAGAGGAACAGTATCATGCCACAAGAGCTCTATTTCTTTCCATACATTTGGAAGGTGAGGCTGATCTTGTTAATTCAGGTTGACTCCCTACATCGTGGCTGTAAACACTCTCAGATATTTCTCATAGTCCCTAGGTTTAGTCTAAAGCTGGTCATCCAAGATGCAATGCTAACCAGTTCTAGAAAGCTACGATGAAGACACGTGTATGAGCTCTTTTATCCTTGCCTTGGTTTATACCTAGTTGAGAAAAATATGCACTTTCAGGGCATGATTCATCATTACTTTGAGGTGAGATAAACTGCATACTATAAGTGCCTTTTCTCTCTGCTGATTACAGGGAGAGGAGGGCGATTAATCCAATCATAGTCATGTACAATGCAAAATGCTGCCATTACATTCCAACTATCATCTGTGGAGAATGACAGGCACTTCCAGACAATCCCTTCTACCTGTCTTGGACACTTGGTGTAGAAGTCAAGTGGCCATCCATAGGAATCTAGTGCTGTCTTCTAGGATCCTCCAGCCCCTCCTCCAGGTGGGTCCAGTCCTCCTACAAGTTTCATGTCTTATCTGTCAAAACTCTGTGGCTGTCTTAGATACCCTAAAACATCTCAAATGTCTCTAAACACTTAACACGTGGACAACTATGTTATTTTCTACCATAGAAAGAGATTAATTGTCCCTTGGAAGAAAAAGTCTGATTTTGCTGATCTTAAAAGGAGTTTAGATGGCCAACATAACCCCACCCCATAATACCAATCCTTCCTAACTTTCTTGATAAAGTGATATCAGAGAAACAAGAAAATGAATTAAATAGAAGTCTTGTTGAAGAGGTTAGAATGTGGCTGGAAAAAGTCTCTTGACTCAAAGAGACTTGAGCTCAAATTATGTTTCCAATGTTTTCTGAGTGAGGATGTGTGGTAGGTGGTAAAGTATTATTATAAAAGTACATTAGCAAGGTTATTACCATTTAGCTGCTGTGGACCAAGCCAATCTGTCTTGTGATTTTATTTTTATTTTATTTTATTTTCTGTAAGTGAGTGGATTCTGTTAGGCCTCTGCACTTCAGGTGGATTTCTAAAGACAATAGAGCTGCAGAAATAAGCTGCTGAAGAAAAAAAATCATCATAAAATCAAGGCAACACAAAAGGTGACTCTGATTGCCTGCACTGATCCTGTTGAACAGAGACCCAGATGTGGTAGACTGCAGCGCTGTGGGACCAGGATCTGAGAAGATAGAGGACAGAAGCCTGTGCTGTCATTTAATCTTAAGTTCACAGAGGGATCAGGGCTCTTATTGACACTATCAAGGTTATATTTTGTTTTAGTCTGCCATGCCCTTTTCACAAGAGACACCACATGGCTGCTTCTTGAATGCTCAGGACAGATTCCCAACAGGTTCTGGCCTCATTCCAGTGCAGCTTTATTGTACATTCCCAAGTGGGGATGAGCAGCCCCCAACACCAAATGGTTCATTTGTCCCACAACCCAAGAATTCCTCTTTTGCCAGGTTTCCATATCCTTTTCCCAATGGTGAGTAGATCAAGCATTTCCGATGGATCAGAGGAAGCCCTTCTTTCAATCTATCCAGCACGCAAGCAAAGCCAGGATGCTGGAACTGCGCGTCCCACAACAGATGTGCTGGCCCTAACTGTGTTGCTGGAGAAGAAAGTGCTTCAGATTTCATGTGCCACCTCAGCCAAGTCCAGAAGTGCTTATAAAAAACAGTGTTAGTGTATCATTCAGAACAATCAAATACTACGTGCACGAAAAAGTAGTTTAGAGCAACATAAATTTTTAAAAAGTGACACTTTCATCACACAATTACTGTACACTGCTGTTCTTAGGGTTGAATACTTTCCTCTCTCACGCTCTCTCTTTCTCTCTGTTTTAATCTCTCTCTTTTTTATTTTCTTTTTAAAATTTTTTTTTCTTTTTTTTTTTTCTTTTTCCCCTTTTTTTTTGGATTTGGTCCACTGGAGACAAATTGCCCTCAATGATATATATATTTAAAAAAAATATCAGCAGCAAGACTCTCTTGAAATAGATTCTGTTTGATGTAGCTAGTCTGTCTTTTCTGTTTTGCCCTCTTTCACAGCAGCCTCTGAAGTTTTCCGCAGGGGGGCTTTCTCCGAGTTGGCGTGTCCTTGGCCAGATTCCGCCGTTCCTCCGTTTTTGTGCGATGTATGCTTTTCCAAGTAGTTCAGCATTTCACTGAGAACAGTTTGGAAAGTGCTTAGGGCAGCACATATTGCGGGAGTTCCAAAGCCATGAGTGATCAAACTACAAATAGGAAGGAGACAGAAAAAGAAAAAGAAATACACACACACACATAAATATAAATGCACTCACATACATTGGATAGTTTACAGTATGCTCATTTTGCTATAGTGAAATTCAAGATTTGCTCCCTAAACTATTTATTACCTATGGGAGAAACAGAAAAGAAAAGAGTAGAGCTGAAAAGCAGACTACATACAGCTTCAAAGGTTGGTTTTGTTCGGAGTCTCAGTTCTGAAACACCGTGGGACAGATCCTCAACTGATGCAGATTGACAGAGTTATTGACTTCAGAGAGGCCAGGAGACTGTCTCCTAGGCTCTCCAGCACTGCTACTTTTCCAGTCCCAGAAGGTTTGGCTTCCCCCTTCTCAGGTAAATGAAACCAGTTCTGCGTGGCTTATTCACTCTCCTAGATCAGAGTCTTGAAGAAGACTTGGTTATTCTATGTGGAGGTATGGCTACACTTGTACTAGGAAATTAAGCAATGTTGAGGTGCAGTCTCTGACCCCCAGCACAGTTGGCATGATGTGGCCATAACAATGCTGCTAAGTCCTCTGATCATCCAACAGGGTGGAATCGGAACTGCCTGTTGGAAATAGTCCATGGCCAATGCTAATGCCCAAACAATGACCAGGAAACGTTTCACATAAGGCTAGTTCAGCCAGCCTAAATTCATGGACCGTCCTAACCAATTAATAGTAAAAATAATCAAGTTCCAACAAACTTTGCCCTCATGATGTTGAATTTACTAGCACAGATTTAACTTGTTGCACCTTTCATCCAAATAAGGTGGGTTTTTAAGACAATACTGAATTTTTCTTGTTTTTCTGCACAGCAAAGCAGCTGAATTCCAGTGATGCTCCTCACTAGTTACTGAAATGACGTATTAATGCGGTTGCCAGGCAGAGCTATAGTGGGTTAATCCCATCTCTGTTTAGAGGAGCATTTCAGTGCACATATATCTATCTACAGTCACTTAAGAAGTTTTGGGCATTCAGTCTGACTTCCACCTGCAGATCTAGAAGTGTGCAAGTCTCCTACAGGTCCCGTCTCTTAGATTCTATCTCTGTGAGGATGTATCAGGCTTCCACTTGCAGATCTAGAAGTGTGCAAGTCTCCTACAGGTCCCATCTCTTACATTCTATCTCTGTGAGGATGTATCAGTTACCTTAGGATATCAGAAATGACAGTAGAGACCAGTTTTTAGATGATTTGCTTCAGCCCTATTTGCCCAAATATTATGTGTATAGTATAAGATGTTCATGTAAGGGCCAGGAAAACTCAAATTGTACTAGGCATCTTATTATGAGCACATAAATTATTCTAATTGTTATAACGATGCATTTTGATAAGAGCTAAGTGAAAACAAAAACCCAAACAAACCTTCCAGATTTTAAATTTTCATTTAGAAACAAAAATGAAAAATTATTTCAAAGGTTGAAATGTCGCTGCCGTTTTTAAAAGACTGATTTGAGTTATCTCGCTTCTGCTCAGAGCAGAAAGAAGACAAAGAGAGGAAAAGAAGCTGATTTCTGAGTTTGCGGACATTTTTGAGAAATCAGTAATTTATATTTGCTTTGGTGAGGAAAAAAACCACAACAAAATGGTACAGTGATTCTGACAAAACAATAGCTATTTCCCATCCCATGCTAGTTAAAATCTTATCCCTGCAGTAACTCTCTGGGTATCTTAGGCACCACATCAGTAAACCCTGCTCTAATGCAGAGAACTGGGCGTAGGTCGGAAATGGGAACTTTTCACTTCAGTGAGAACCCCTCTCCTCTGCACTTTGGCTTCTCAGTCTTTCCAGCTGTTTTAGAAAAAAGTGAAAAAGTAGAGACTAAGGGAAAAGAGATTACACAGGACTTGGACAATTGCCAGCATGCTGGAATTATTAAAAAAAAACAACCTCCCCAAATCCAAACAAAAACCTGTGGGAAAGGCTCTAATATATCTTTTAGGTTGATCTTTCTATCTATTGGACATGGGAATCCTTTTTGCTAGCGAAGTTGATATTCTAAGGAAGACACTAAACTTACAGGAGTCCTAATTAAAATGAGAGCTCAGTTTGGAAATATCTCTCCATTTCATATTGGGAGTGGCACAGTCTTTTATAAAAGGTCTCCCAAAGGCTATTTACAAATAACTGGCTTTTAGAATGTTTATCCATCAGTCTCCAGGCACTTCTCAAACTAGGAATTGATGTTTATCCCCAGTTAGTAATGAGAAGAAAATTATAATTAAATATTTACAAATACTCTTTTTCAGACGTCAATTAATAATATCACATGACTCTTGAAGTTTGGACTTGTAGTAATATCTGAATTTAGCATTAAAAAGAGGTAAACATATCTTGCTTTATTATTATTTTTTTTTAAGAAGTCCCTGGCATACCAGGAAAATAAAAATCATCGTCATCATAACTGTGTCGTGTTTTGAATAGCAGTAAAAACAAGATTAGCAGTAGCATACAGATAAGAGTGTTTTTAGCCCCTTTAAGTCCTTTTAGGAGTCAGGTGATTTCAAAATATTGTGTTGCATTTTATTGTCATTGCTAGTCTTCATAAATCCAGGGAAATTAAAATGTGATGGAGTTTACAGTAGCAGAAAACAAGAAAAAGGAAATTCACATGTAACATTACTGGTTATAATATCCCATCATTTTTACACTGCTTATGTGATCTTTTGGTTCTTGATTTGGGAAACTGACTATACGACGACATATATAAAAACTTTATGATCTCGCATGCAAAAGAAACTAGGTTTTTCTTGTTTTAAATGTTGGCAGTATCTGCAATCATTCATTTCCAGTAGACGCAAGTAGTAAGTTTAAGAAAGGATTGAATAGAAGTCTTTTGTTTTGCTCTCTTTGAACCTTTTGACTCCTGAGCAGAAGGAATAGTACTGTGTTCATTTGATAGCTCAATACACTCTGAAGAATAAGTGGGAATACTACAGTGAAAACTTACAGAGATTGCCTCCTAAATGATCTGCAGGGCTGAGAACAAAGATAGAAAACTTCAATGTTCTCATTTGCTGAACAAAACTCTAGAACATACTAGAACGGGACAAAAAAAAAGGCTAAGTGCAGGGTCCTGCACCTGAGTCGGGGTAATCCCACGCACAAATACAGGCTGGGAGGAGACTGGATTGAGAGCAGCCCTGAGGAGGAGGACCTGGGTGTACTGGTGGAAGAGAAGCTCAGCATGAGCCGGCAACGTGCCAACCGCATCCTGGGCTGCATCAAAAGAAGTGTGGCCAGGAGGTCGAGGGAGGTGATTCTCCTCCTCCTCTCTGGTGAGACTCCATCTGCAGTACTATGTCCAGCTCTGGAGCCCCCAGCATAAAAAGGACGTTCCCCTGTTGGAGAGGGTCCAGAGGAGGCCATGAAGATGATCAGAGGGCTGGAGCATCTCTCCTGTGAGCACAGGCTGAGAGAGTTGGGGCTGTTCAGCCTGGAGAAGAGGAGGCTCTGCGGTGACTTTATAGTGGCCTTTCAGTACTTAAAGGGGGCTTATAAGAAAGATGGCAGCACACTTTTTAGTAGGGTCTATAGTGGTAGGATGAGGGGTAATGTTTTTAAACTAAAAGAGGGTAGATTCAGATCAGACACAGGAAAGAAATTTTTTACAATGTGTATGATGAAACACTGGCAGAGGTTGCCCAGAGAGGTGGTGGATGCCCCATCTCTGGAAACATTCGAGGCCAGTTTGGACAGGGCTCTGATGAACCTGATTTGGTTGGAGATGTCCCTGCTTCTTGCAGGGGGGTTGGGCTAGATGATTTTTAACTACTCTATGATTCTATCATTCTAAAATCTGATATTAAGGTACCTAAGCGTAGGTGCCAACTTGTAGGTATATACATCAACAGTGCCTAAGCTCCCATTACCATCAAAGGGGACTTAATGTAGTTTCCTACTTATGAGAGTCTACAGTGATTTGAGATGTCCTATCACATCTGAAGCATCTAAACGGATGTGCTAGATATGATATAGGACTTAAGTGTATCTTGCTTCTAGGTGTTTTGATGGCAGGCAGGTGTGTGCCTTACATGGCACTAGATGCCAATGTTTAGGAGACTGAATTGAGCCTTGGGGATTTACTCAATACAGTCAGAAAAGTCTGGAGAACAATTTAGCACATGAAATAGATGTGTCTCCTTTATGGTGAGCTGCACCATTCTTCTGGTTACACCAAGAGTTCCATCAAATTGAATTAAAATGTGTGTTTGATGCTATTTGAAATGCCCTATCGTAATAAGATATGTGCCAGGTGAACAGGTAATGCAGAGGGCTTACAGCTTACAGAGGAGAACAGCACCCTTCTAAAGCAGCAATGGACTGGTGGCTTACCGCATAACATCTGAAAAGATGCTGCATGTTAATGTTTACTCAGCTATATCTTGTCCTAGGTCTTCACTGACTACGTGGGAAGCTTAGACTTTCAGCTTACATGGAGACACCTAGGTATTTCATCCTGAGCAGAATCTTAAACTTGTTCTCTGACTAGTGTTGATAGGAAAAGGAATTTTTTTGGGTCAATTAGAGGTCTATCTCCTATACAGTTCAGCCTCTTACATACCACTATTGGTAAAACACGGTAGTTTTTTTTTTCAAGATAACATTGTATTTCTTGTGAAAAAGCCAACTCTTTTTTAGTGAAATATCACTGCAGAGTCTCATGGAAACTCTGCTTTCAGTTCCTGATGAATACATTCTTCTCCACAGATGGGGATATGCAGAGTTTATTAATTTTCTCATGAAGCCTACCGAGACAAACTGTTTTATGGAAAATTTCTGACCAGCCTTCCTTGCCATGCTCCTGTGAGGGTGTAGTTTTTTATCCTCACTTTGTGTAGAGGGCATAAAAAAGCTGAGAGATATTATCTTCTACTTTATCCTACATTTTTATTAGTAATTTCCCTTGCTCTAGTTTTGGTGTACTATTTATTTCTTTGCAA
This sequence comes from Chlamydotis macqueenii, assembly GCF_036417535.1. Classification (NCBI taxonomy): domain Eukaryota; kingdom Metazoa; phylum Chordata; class Aves; order Otidiformes; family Otididae; genus Chlamydotis; species Chlamydotis macqueenii. Next base: position 4,691,392 of record NC_141558.1, read on the forward strand.
GTTATAGTCTAAAAATCTAAGAAAGTTGAATAATTTCCCTTTACTGATGAAAGTAAGTTTCAAGTTTGGGAAAAAATCTGATTTTACATTTAAATCAGACATGACAGACAGGAGATTTATGGCAAAACATTCAAAGGTGTTTCATGAAAGTGGCATTAGTTACTTGACTTTTCAGGCTAACCAAGCTCCCACTGAAACTGGTTCATTTTTGGTGTGCTCCACATCTACAAAATGTGTTGCTTTCATTGTAATACTTTCAATTGGGTTTAAAATCTTAAAATTAAATGTGGCTGTTTCATAATGGAATCTTCTGGGTATTCTTAGCTTTGCAGTGCACCTCATTGCAACTCCTGTAAAATGGTAACTTTATTGTTCTAAAAGGCAAGCTAAAATCTCTGGTTTTGGTACTATGCATGGAGAGCTGCAGAAAGAAGGCAATGAATATCAGGCCAATGTATTATAAATCCTTATGCTTAAGGACATTCAGACCTGCCTGCAATTCTGCCCAGTGCTATGATGCAATTATGTCTGCTCATGTTTTAATGATGGTCTTACTTAAAAGTGAAAAGATCCAAGCGTGCCTGAAGGCTTGGACTCTCATTTGGCAATTACCTCAAGGACTTCTCCCTACCCTAGGCTGATGAAACTCCGACATGCAGCAGAAGAAACAGATTCCCTCTCTGTGAGGGGGGGTGGGGGAAGGGAAGAGGCCATCTGCACTAAATGTTTACACCCTCATTTAAAATAAATAAATACTTTAAAACAATAATAATGAAGGGAAAGCAAGCTTGAACTTATTGGCCAGACTTTCTCAGAATTTTGAACATGAAAGTAACTTCATAATTGTCCAAATTTAATAACACATGGCAGAAGACAAATAATAAGATCTGATAAGACTTTTGATGAAAAGAAAATGGAAAAAGTTTTGAATCTCTTCACTGACACAAGTAACATCCTAAGTTAGACGTGCCTATATTGACTTTGAGGTGCTTCTGTTGATTTCAAGGTCTGTCCTGTGAAGGTTGGCTAGAGAATTAGAATAACTTTACTTCAGAAGGTCAGTTGGCCTAACCATGATACATGTTAGACTGATAGTCAAGGTAAACGTTGGAACACTACCAGTATATATGACAGGGATAAGTAGTCTATAGCATTAGAGTGGCAAACAGTGCATACAAAAGTTGCCTTGCAAAGTAGACCCTCATGCTTGTTTTCTGTTCACAACCAAAAAAGTGTATCATGGACATGTTCTCCTAAGCAGATGGACTCTCCTTTTACCATGTGTAAAAGCAATAGAGAAAGTAAGAAGAGAGTGCTAGAGCTGACGCCTCATATTTCCAAAATATTCTATTTCAGTTCTGTATATTTTAGACCTTGGGATTGATTTTCCACACTAGGAGAATTTCCCAGGGAACATATCTGAAACATCCAACACTGTAGCTGTGGTTAAACCACAGCACTGTGGTGAACATGGAGCTCACGGAAGCTCTTGGATGTTTGCCAAGAAATGTTTGCCAGCATAGCACATTATATTCTCCAAATAAAACACTGGATAAAGCTGTGACTTGCTGGTTTTGAGTGATAAAAACATGTACAAGCTGCTGCCTAACTGTGGATGAAAAGTGGCCTTGCTGTCCATTACTAAATGCGGAGCCAAATACACCAGTGAGACCAGGATGACTGGATACTTTTGAAAAACAGTGAGCATATCCCTCAGTTCTTCCTTCATTTTCTCCTTTCACTTAGTCAACAGTTACACTTCTGTCCCGTGGGAAGGCGGAGAAACGAATAAGATTCATCCAACTTGCTACCATGCATAGACTTTTTCCAGTGAGGCAGCTAATGTAGCTGAGAAACCCCATGGCTCTCCACAAATTAGAAAGGCCAAGAGGTAAGCATTATAAACATGCTGATGACAGGGGAAAAGCAACTTTTTAACATAGTAGTTTGGAAATGAGGGGATGGCATTCCTTTTTTTTTTTTTTTGGGAAACACGAGAGTGCCTTAAATGTTTTAAGAAATCTTGAGTGCTGGACTGAAAAACAAATCAAGCCCCTCAAGCCTTTTTCCATCTTTGATGAATCTGTATTTGCATTTTCCTTGGTAATCATGGAACTTATTTGTTAATGAAAAAGATAAAGAGAAGAAAACAGATTCTTATCTGTTCTCTTGGTTCCATAAACTGTGATTTTAAAGGAATATGGTGTCATGATAACAATTGTTTGCAATATTAGAAATTCACACCATTACAAAAGGATTTTGGTCATAAGTAGAGCAGGAGAAGGTGATTGAACCCTTGCTATGGAAAGATCAAAGAGGCAAACTCTGGAAAAGAGAGTGAGCGAAAAATCCCAGAGGAAGAAGATCTAATCCTGGAGGGTTGGACTAGACTACCTTTAAAGGTCCCTTCCAACCCAAACTATTATATGATTCTATGAATACCTTTGTTAGATAAAGAGCCAAGGAAAAGAAAGGGAAAAAATAAAAAAGAAATAAATTTGTTGATTACTAGCACCTCAACACTAGGAACCAGTGTTGTCCCTGTCAGCTAGCTGAATCTGAAGCCAGATTGAGAGAGATCATGGAAATCAGGGAACTCTAGAGGGCACCAGAGATGTTTCACCACAAACTTCATTGCACAACAAGCTTCTTCCAGCCTGTGCATCCAAACAGAAAGATGCTAATCGAGATGACTGTAATTATGACAGCAGCTGCTTACCTCCTGGTAAGCAAAAAAAGTAAAAAAGAGAAAAATATATACTGGGAGTACATCTGCAGAGGCAACCCATCAGTAAGGCTTTGGGCATGGCACTTTGTCACAATTTAAAAAACATGTTGAACTTCAAACCCCATTGCATTGCTCCCTTTTACCCTTCAGAAATAAGAACGTTACTTTCTCGCTGTTCCCAAAGTCTGAGTCTCTGGTTTCTTGCCTGCCGCTTTTCATGTCACCTTGTCAGTGCGATGCCAGGCACTCGCAGGAGGCTGACAGCTCCAGGCTCAGAGACTAACTAAACAACAAAACTCTTGTCTCAAACAGTTTCGTGGCAAGGGTGTTTCATATCAGCTGGATGGCTAGGCAAAATTTGTGAGGATGCTGATTGCTTTCATTATCCTGCTTTGGTATTCTGAGTCTATTATTTTTTGTCTGTTTCTATAAGGTTTCTGCACTGAAAGAAGTGTCACTTGCAAGAAAGTAGTTTTCCCTTTGCTATTTTGCTGTCTTTATCTTTTATATATACAACAGATGATCTGGATGTGATTTTGCATATTGATGAAATGTAACCGTGACGTTAAAGGATCAAATCCAGCTTCTGTAATCAGTTGGTATTCATCTTTCCCTATGTGATGGATGACATTATTAGGATATCTGAACTTTACGAACACTAGAGTCTTGCAGACACAAGTGTCCCAAAGGCAGATGTAGAAGGTATGTCTACACCCAATTTGAGAAGTGAAGAAAGTGAGACTAAGAGGCTGACTAATGAACTTAGGGAGTCTGTGTGTGTAAGCCAAGAAAAATATACATATCTCTTGAGTATGATCTCAGCAAGACTTCTCCCTGTAAGTTTTTTGTGTTATGTTTTTCAGCTTCCCAGCATAGCCATTTTTAGTGGGTTTTCTTATTTTTCCTGAAATTTTGGGGAGCTAAAAAAGACTTGTGCCAAAAATAAAATTAAAAAGAAAATCAAAGCTGTTCTGATGGAAGGGCAGATTATGAAAGCAAAGACAAGACAAATGTCAGTGCAACTTTCAGGTTTCTGGCTGAATCTGTGGGAAGCTCAGATATAACAGTGGAATGGAAGAGAGAAGTAGATACACATTCTTTTCATCCAATGGGAGATAGGTAGAGTCTAAAATAAAGAAAAATACCAATTTACTGTTTTGGGTATTTGGTCCTGTTGGAGGAATGTCCTAAATTTTGATTCTTGGACTGAAGGCTGGTTTGATACTTCATCAACAGACTTAAGTGTGAAATTAATAAAGCAGGATCCTAGATTCAGAACTATAGCTTTGGTTTAATGCACTACATTAGATAATGATACCTATGGGCTCTCATTCTCAATCCAGCCTTAAACTTTCCTCTGCAAAATCGAACAGCTTCAGGATGAGGGATGGAAAGAAAACACGCAGGCTCACCCATGCCACCAAAGATGCCATGGGACATTTAGAGTATTTATAAGGTTGGGAGATGTGATGCAAGATTCACAAAAGACCCTTGAACTGAGGGAGTGGCAGATGAATGTGAGACAGAATGTCCTTTTATACCTACAATGATCCTAGATCGCTAGATTAACCGGACAGGTGAATCACCCTAAGGTTCTTAAACTGAAGACAGAGGATGTCTTTAGTCAGCTATATCTGTATTAGCTTAGTGAAGAGTGCCCAGGCTCCTTCTCTGATCTTGAGTAATCTGGCATAGCCTGGCCTCATCTCCATTATTCAAGCATTTCAATCTGCAAAGTAGTGATCATATCTAATCTTCCAACTGAGAACACGCTCTTGACTGAGATAAGGCTGACTTGTGCCTGGGAATTGTTTGGGACAGAAAGAGTAGGTCTAGGCCAAATACATACAAGGACCTGCACTAGCCATCAAACATTACAGAAAATTGTGTTCCTGTGTCCAGGACCATACCCACACAGTTTGTTGGATTAGTTTTTGTGCATATTTTGGGAGGTCTTAATTTCTACATGTCTCCATTCCTTCTCTGAAATGTTTCCTTTCTTCACAGCAGGAATCTATACAACTGAAATTGTTTGGTTCATCTGGTCTGGTTCTCTGCTCTGGAGAGGGCTGGATGCACGAAATGTCTGGGAAGTACAAAATTGCTAGAGAGATGTGTGATATGCAGGTTAATCCCAACCATTTCCCATACTGACATGCTTTAGATCTCCCTGCTTGCCATTAACAAGAAAAGGATGAGGCTTGATGATTGTGCTGGTTAACATTGTTCCTGATCCAGCAGAAGAACCTGTTGGCCTGCAATGTCACCATTCAGCTATGCTGAATTAGTGGCAGGATTATGGATGTTGGGGATTAGCCAAGGCTTCGCCATCTCCTGTCACAGCTACCTGCACCATATAGTCTCTGAAAGTATGTCTCAGAGCTCTTGTGTCTCCAGCCAGCCCTGACTTCATCTACTGTAGGTCAGGATTGCCCTAGTTCACCATTTTCAGGCTTTTCTGAAGTGAATGATTCTCAAAGTCTTATATATTGTGAATTATTCTCAAAGTCTTATATATTTGCTCTCTTTGTACCCATCTTTTTGCTTTCTCTAATTATTCCAACTCTGTTTTTCCCTCCCATCACCCTGGATAATTGAGAGCTGTCTCTCAGTTTCACTGAGCGTGAAAGTAGGCTCTCTTACCAGTTCTGAATCTCAAACCAATCAACTTACATGGCTAAAGAGAGATTTGTATAACCCTTCTGTCCTGAAAAAATAAAGATGAAATCTCAGCTTTACAGACATCAGTGGGATTTGAGATTTTTTAAGTTTCAGAAGAAATTAAAATGCCAGCTTTTCTCTCTTGCATACAGAGAAAAATGCACGTGTATGCAAAAATCTTGCAGGATTCTGTGAGGTTTTTGGGAGAAGAACCTCTGAATTACAAGTAATAGCGGCATTTTAAAAGAAACTGAAGTATATCAAAACATATTCTTTCTCTTAATTTTTTCATTCTCTTTATTTTTTTTTCTTTCTTTCTTTCTTGCTCTCTCACTCTTCCTTTCCTGATGTTCACTCCATTTTGAAAGCAAAGAGTGAGAGAAATAAGTTCCTCTCATTAAAACTATAGAAACTTCTGAATACTTTTCTAATACTGATGTGCTGACTTTGCTCTCTACTGTAGTAGACTCATAAATGCATTTACACAGATCAGCCTTTAGAGGACAACAAAGAGACACTCATGTATCTGGACAAAAATTCTCAGCACTTAGTAACGGGAACGGATTTTTCCAGGGTTCTCGTTTGCTGTGTGGCTTAATGCTGATTCTGTCTTCAGAAATTGGGGACAGGGTAGATAAAGTGGTGTCTTTCAGGCCAGATACAACCCACAGGATTATTCCACTTGCTCCTCTGCGTTTATTATTAAAAATCAAAGAAGAGCTGAAAGACAGCTTGAGTAGCCCTACAACAACTCTTGAGTAGGGTCTGCTGTGACAGGACTAGGGGTAGTGGTTTTAAAATAGAGGGAGGTAGATTTAGATTAGATACTAGGAAAAAAAAATTTACAATGAGGGTGGTAGCACACTGGCCCAGGTTGCCCAGAGAGGTGGTGGATGCCCCATCCCTGGAAACATTCAAGGCCGGGTTGGACAGGGCTCTGAGCAACCTGATCTGGTTGGAGATGTCCCTGCTCCTTGCAGGGGGGTTGGACTGCATGGCCTTAAAGATCACTTACAACTCTAACAATTCTATGATTCTATGAACATATCACCTCTTCTTGAACCCACACTTATGTATATGCTCAGAAATCTGAGCTGCCCCAACACTTAGCCCAAGCAGCCATGGCTGCTGTGACTCAGCCATGACAAGGTTGAACTTCTCTAAATCTTAGTACATTATTTATAGCACGAGTAAGGCACCTAACTGGGCTGGAATAAGGGCTGGTTCTTCCCTGAATTCTCAAGCTACTTATACATTAGTGATATAGATGTACCATTGTGCCCAGGAATATTTTAGGACAGTGCTAGTTAGACCAGACAACAAAACCCCAGGAATTCTACAGAAAGGCAGCACAGGCAGCCAAAACACACCTGACACTACTTTTATTTACTAATATCAAGATAACTTCTCTGCAGTGAGATACGCCAAAAAGTATTGAAAAGGGAGAAATCTTGACTAAAGCATACATAATAGTAACCTGGCTCAGCTAGTGCACAACAGTTACTGTTGTGAATGTAAGGCTCTACAGAATCGTCTACTCATGGTCAAACAATACTAGGAAATCATTCTTCCTGCAGCACTGAGTTTTCTGGTCAGATGGACATCTCAGAGAATAGCTGCACAAACATGATTATACTAGGGCTGTAGAAGAGCGTCTGGTTTTTTTGTGTATCTGGTAAGGTTGTACAAAACTCAGCAGTTTTCAAGCTCCCTGGCAGCTCCTTTGAAGATTTATCCTGTTTTATGCTTTGCATGAACTTTGAGTTTGGAGTTTGAGCAAATACAGCAATTCTGATCCCTTTATGGGGACTATCCTGTCCTTCAGATTTGACACAGGTTTACAGATCTTGATGAATTGGGACTCAGTGGAAAAAAAATCAGAGAGAAGTGTGAAATTCAGGATTTAAAACTGAGGGAACAGGAAATGCTACTTCAATCTGACCTGTGCCAGTCTGTGAATCCTGGTCTTAATTATTAAGATTGAGCCAGTAACATCATGAGCAAGTGGAGCACATAACTCTACACTTACCAGCTGTAGAGTAATTTATTCCTAAAGAAAAATCCCTTTTACCCCAAGGTAGTAGAGGCTGGATTCCACTGTAGGTATCAGGTATTAGATCTGATATTATATCAGATATTAGATCTACTCTTTCATTATCTTAGAATTTATTCTAATAATAGAGATCTGTGCGATTCCTCTGAGTTTTTCTGGTAATAAAAAAATCTCTTTGACTTTCTGACACCGTATGGCGTAAGCATATACATATATGTATAAAATACCAGCTTTTAATCTTGTGGTTTATTTACTGCCTTGATTGTGGTTTACAAGGCAGAATTTCTGAACCTCTTCTTGTTATATTAAATCTGTATGAAATCATGTGAGATTTCTCATGCACAAAAATCAAGTCTTATTGAATAGTGGTTGAAAACCATGCTATATTTATGCTAGAAACATTCACAAAACCTTGTCAGAGATTCCAGTGAAAGACTGTGGCTTGTCCTTGCCAAATGCAATATTTTGGCTGCATCCCAACCTAGAGATTTATACAGCATAGAGACAGAGAAGCTATTGTGATAAAGCCCACAGTTCTGGAATACATATAGAAATTAAGATGAAAATTTCCCTATTGAAAAAGCTTGTTATAAAATTTGTGATGACTCTATGGAGTCACTGCTTCATATTTACGTCTCCTCTACAAGACCTATTTGTAGAGCAGCAACATCTTTTGGCATTTTGGTCATGAATAACATTAATTTCATATGTATAATCATGACCAGCCTCTTATTAATTTAGACTCTGACTATTGTAGATGTCATCAGAGTATTTGACAATTACTATAGAATCAAGGTCAAACCCTTCTCTGGCATAGAATTGCAAAGCTCTTTATCTACAGCTACAGATACAAGATAATTGTGTTCATTTCATTGTAACAAATAAGGACAACCTGCTCTTTTGGAAGTCTAATCTTAGGTGAGACCTATGACCAGGGATGTGCAGGCCAATGTACTTTGAACATTTGAACTCTTAGTGTTAAGCATGTGCTTTGTTAGGCAGGTGCTTTGTTAGGCAGATTCTTTCAGCATCTTTTTATGAAATGATTCCTGACTGATGTATAATGACAAGCAGCTATTTATGTTTGTGATAAGAAGGAGGCTGTTCTATGCCTCAAACAGAGTGAGAATGTTGACCGTGGGTTACAAGGACTTTCTCTGTGTGTTAGGGCACCAAGAATTTTTTCCTCTTCTCTCATGCCCAGCAGATCAGGTGCAAATTTGATGTGACAGAGGTCAGTTGAATCTGAGGCTCATCTCTCAGAGAAAGACAGAAACCAAATGATTGGTCAGAAGGAATCTGTGTTGAAAACTTTACTCAGAAAATACTTAATGCTTCTGGAAAACATGGTGAAGTGCATTCTTGCATCTTCTCCGCCATCTGACACAGACCCAAGTGTGTTCTGTGATATTTAATCTCAAGAAGACAAGTAGTGGTAGGAGAGGATCAGATGACATAGCAGTGGAGACTGGCAGATTTAGGGGGTGGGAATAATGATTTTTTTTGCCTACACTAGATTTAGCTATCTGCAATATAAGTGTCTAGTGTGTACCGGTTGGCTAAGCTCCTATTCAGCTGGAGATCTAGAACAGACTATTCAGTCAATGGAGTTCAGAGAGAAATTCAAGTCCCCTAATGCAGATGTCTATGTTAGGTCTGCTTAATTGTAATGCTGATTTCATGGTCTATACAGATGAGATCCCTAGAGACTATGGCAGAAGATATACACCTGGCTGAAGTGGAGGCATCTGCATGTAGAAAAATAGTGTTAGAAGTCTGAGTCAGAAGATGGATCTGACCTCAGCTTCTCCACAATAGATGGAAAAGGAACATGGTCTCAGCTCAGCCTCTGGGTCTGGCAGTGCTCCTCATTCCCCAGGCACAGATATGAGAAAAGGCTGCCTGATTTAAGCCCAGGGAAGTACCTGTGTAGAATAAGACCTGTGCTCTTCTAGGTGCCCACCTCCAGTCCAACACTTACTGCCTGCAGCAGGCATGAAAGAAACTACTGAATGATCCAGGAGCTGCCAACAGAAGCTTTGCACTCCAGCCTACTGAAGTAAAGCATAGAAAAAAGGATAGGAGCTGTAGCAGTTGACAGCTTTTGTAGCTGAAGCCTTCAGCACTTTATCCTGACTGCTCTTCCTTCTTTAAACACAGGAATCCTTGGGGATTAGCTACCTTATGTCATATTTTCTTTGCGTGCATGTAATGTGGAATTATCTATTTTTCCACAAGCCTAGGTAGCCCATGAAAATCCCTCTCTGAGTACCTTGTACAAATAAATATGTCTTCCTTGGTATGCAAGTGTATTTAGGTATTTTGGAGTATGTTTGCATAAGGGAAAGTATACATAGACATAGGTGGTATGTGTACATGTGTGCATATAACTTAATGAGAATAGAAGTGGAGTTGTCTAGGTGTGTTTGTATATGCATACGTTGCACATATGTATGTGTAAACAACTCTCTGGAATAGTTCTTTACATGTTGATTTTTTCAGGTATCAGGTATTGGCTACAAAAAAATAAAAACCTGTAGCCTCAGCTAGTCTTGTGTTCCCCTCTGTGGTCTGAGCAAAGATAAGAGCACCTCTAGGATGTTTCATCACACTTATCTTTGATAAATATCTTAGATGACCCCACTATTTCAAAGTGGCCCTCTGGAAGTTCCCATCTCACTCTTTAACTCTACCTAGCACATAGCCTAAAGCAAAAACCTGAAATTGCACAGCAACTCTTGGGCTAATAATTCTTTCTGATCCCAAACCATCTATACAATTTTATCTGTAACTTGGATAAAATTCCAACAAAGTTTGAACTTGGTGTGCATGTACCCTGCGTCCTTATCTTCATAACAGATTCTTAGGCAGTCTACACTGGTAAATTAAATATTATTAGGGCATGGGCACAGGAACTGTATCTAAATATGTTAGCAGTCTCTGACTTTTTGGTCTGAGACAGCTTGCATTCTCCCAGACCTTTCCAGGGTGTTGTTTAGGAATTAGTGCAACGAGACCGTTGCAGTAGGTAGTTTGCTATGAGGCTAGTCTGCTTTGGAGGCCAAAGAGTTAATACTATGGTCATGGTAATGTGATGTCAAATGGTCTCAGTAGCATAGAGAAGGCTATGGAACTATTTAGTTCATTGGTAACAATGCAGCTTAACTGTTCCTCCTTTTGTTGCTACTTTGACTCATCAATGCTGCCATTATGGCTCTGAATTTGGGTTTCTAGACCATCCAACTTTGTCTGTTGGTTGACTTGTGATTTGGTTCACGTCTAGAGCAAGTCAAATGTCTGGCCAGATCTGGCCAGCAGATGTGGCAAATTACTTACTCAACCCAGACTGTGGTCCCAGAAGCAAGGTGAATGCAACTGGCCTGAACCTCATTGCTTTTAACAGGCGAGCTTTTAACAGGCACAGATAACAGAGAGAGTATAGACATTATCATAGTTTGCTAGGTAACATACAAATATTTCTGTAGCATTGTATGTGGTTTTTACCAAGATTATGAATTTTGAGTAGCTATTCCTCTTTTAAAATCATACCTGAAATGTGTTAAATGTCTCTGGATGTCGAGGTCTAATATTGGAGTCGGTCTGGAGGATCCGAGGGGTGATCTGTCTTGACTTAGAAGATCTTGGAATTCTTTACATATTTGTCTGAAAGAAAAATAGAAATTCTTAAATTATCCTTCCCATAAAGGTAATTCCCATAACACTGTCACCTTATCCTGAGTGATCTCATTCATAACAGAAATGTTTGGCAAACAAATCCTCCTCTTGCCTCCTTGCCCCAAATTCTCAGAGCCAACAAAACACAGCATCTTTTGAAGAAAAATTCCCCTGTGAAAGCACGTTAGCACTGGCATTTTAAAATGTGATTTCTCTCCTGAATTGTACCCAATTTGGCAGTGTTAAGTCTGGCTTACCTCACCTACATTAGAAGCAAGGGTTACGGTTGAAAAAAAACTAGGAACTAGTATTAGAACATGTCTGAAGACTTTGTGTAAATACACCATTACTTGTACATTTGCCTCTGTGCACTGGTTTAGCTGCAAGTAAAAGTGGTGGCCATTCCAGCCTTGCCTTCTTGACTTCCAACTCTTAAGACAAATGGAACACTAGGAGTTGTGAAGGAAAATGTTATCTTTGCTCTCCCAGTTTCCATTTGTATTCATACTCTACATCCTTGTAGAGTCTGGGGCAGAAGAACTGATGGATCCTCAACTGAGACCTCTCCCACTGGTCTGTCCAGAATGAGAATTTATCCCAGTGGCAGCTATTTAAATTTCTTATTGAAACATTCATTAAATTATTTTACATTTTTACTGTGTATCAGACAGCCTAAAGTAGATGTCTATAGCTTTACTTTGTAAACACAGACACAATTACTGATACTAAAGAGCATCTCTGTGATCCATGATTTCTGTTAGAAGACTCTTTGCACATCTGGTCCTAGATAAAGTTCAAGTTCTTCATTATCACCTTGTAACTCTTGTCCTTTGGGACAGGTGCATAATGGAAAATAAGTGGGTAAACTCAGCTTCTTCGTCTTTAGAAGGTCCTCCGTTGCACAGTTACAAGCAAGGAAACTACACTAACATGTTTTTACCCTGCATTTTATCACTGTTCTGCAAGTTTTGGATGTAGACTTTGGATACTACAGCTCTCTCCTGACAGAGGAGAGGACATGCAGAAAACTATTTCCTGCTGCACTGCTGGACTTCATCCAAGCCTGAATTCTGTAAATGCTTGTCATCTGTATGGACCTAGACACTGACTGCTTGAAAAGACAGCTTCGTCTTAGCCTTTCAGGCAAAGAGAGCTATTCAGCAGAAATGTATGTAAATGCAGCATACAGTTTTAATGAATCAGGTCCTTAGAGGAAAAACAGTTCCTTTCAACAACAGAAAACAGTCAGTCATTTTGGCTTCTAAACAATCTACTATCCCCAGTCGGCCCTGTCAGCACAGTTCTTCTCTCCTTCCTCCAACCTCCACTTTCTACCTGTTGAAAAAGTTCATCTTAAAAGTTCTTATATTTTGACAAAGGAAAGTGTCAGAACCAAGTGTGCAATTAAGTTCCCTTCTATCTTCACATGTCAAAAGTCTTTACTGAGTGCTGGCAGATTGAAAGAAAAGAAAAAACTTTTTTATTATACATGAAAACCTGCAAAAGGCAGCAACCTACTTTTTCAAGGGGATTTCTAGGCAAAGTGGTGTCTCAGAGCCTCCACTACGAATAAAACATCACCTGGGGTAGTGGCAGGGAGAGGGCTGACAGTTATTTGCTGAGTTGGACTGTGACTTTGAAAAAAACAAAGATGATTATGCTGTCTTAGGGGCAAAAGATTAATAAAAAAAAAAGAGTCCTGGTCACTCCTGCAATGGAGGCATCTAATGATTTGGACAGATGATCAGATGTTCCAGTATATGGCAAAGAAAAGATAAAAAAATCTGTACGAAATCTGAACAAGAGCCTATCTAGTCCATGACCCTACCCCTAGCATTGGCTAAATCAAATGCCTTGTGATGAATAAGAGTGGGGCAAACGCGTGCCCGTGAGTTTGACGTATTTTAAGTGTGGTAGAGTTGCCAAGCATCCAAAGATCAGATATCAGAGAGGTGCTCAGCAGGTCCTGTGCATCCAATCTCAGAGCTACTTTTCAGAAAACTAGCAAATTGAGCACATAATGTCATGAGCCAGCTGTTGATTATTCTGTACCAACTGTAAGCAACCCCACAATAAAATATTTGGTTTTGGTCTATGTAAATGTGTATGTATCTGTCCCCCTGTCTCATGTGGAAGGCCTTGTGCTGCCATACTCTGTGATGTTTTCCATAGGGCAGTGTGCCTCTCCATTAAGTGGAATTATTATGTGGCCTTCAGCAGCTCTGCATCTGTCCTAGCTGCAGCCTGATGAGGTCCTGTCCCCTGTTGCAAAGCCATTCAGGGTCTCCCACGCTTCTGCAAGTTGAACTAACTCATGCCTAAAGACCCTTTAAAACCACGTCCTAACTTTCTATTTTTTTTTCCATTTCTGTGTGGATTGCATAGGCATGTGCTGAAACCTTTCTAAAAAGTCTAGGGTTAACAGGCCAGTATCAACACCTTTTGGACAGAACTGTAATAATTCAGTCTTGTTTGTTTGTTTGTTTGTTTGTTTGTTTGTTTTTTTAAGCATTTTGCTCTGGAGTGCCCAGCCAATCTTCTATTCAGTCAAAGGAGGTGACTGCAGAGAAAGAGAATCAGGAGACTGGCTTCTCTCACTGTTTACCTCTTTCTTATCCTTTAAACTCTTAAACAAAGCTTGCTTCACTCCCATCCTGCCTTTGGTGTCACTTGCGTTCAGTTCTGTAAACTGGCCACACAGCCGAAACATCTCTTCTTCCCATGATAATTATCTGGTAAGGCTCTGATTCTACGTTGTCTAGGCCATCACATTTTTAGAACAGGCCATGGCACCATCAAACAGTACTGTCCTAGGCAGATCTTGAGTTTGCAAATATGAAGGACCATTTCCAAGAGGTAATTTTGGAAGATCAAGTAGTTTGACACAATAAATATGGTTTGTTCCATGCCAAAAAGTGGTCCTGATTTCCTTCACTGTACTGCTGTCAATATAGCCTCAGACTAAGTAGGGCTGAGGACGGCAGTGAACGGCATGTTAGCTCAAGCTTAGTGACCACCAGGTGCTAAAGAGGGCTATTGACATCAGAAGTAGCAGTCTTTAGTCTTCGCTAGCCCATGAGCCGCAGTTCTGTGCATGGCAGCTCTGGGTGGGTGGATTGCTTGATTATAAGATATAGGTGCCCTTGATAACACTGGAAGTTTCTACTGGACACCGGAGATGTCTGCATTGTAGATCTTGAAGGCTCTGCTTAGTTACCTACACGTAGATATGTAGAACCCAAGACATCCATAGTAACTGGCAGGTACAAGAGAGTAACAAAAAGAGACCTGTCTGCTTGTGGAGTGGCAGCTGGTAACCAAACTGGGTAATCCAGTTCATCTCAAATAGCAGTAGTTCGGGCAACAGAATGAGGCCACTGAAGTTGAGTGTCTGAATCCAGAATGGAGTTTCATCTATATACTAGGAATTGCAGAAACAATTTTGTTCTTTCCCCTTATTATTTCTCAAGGCCTCACATGTGGAAGATCTCGCCAATTCTGCCAAAGGCACGCTTCTATGGGCTTCTGGCTGTGTCCCGGAGTACACAGTGGTTACACACACAGGCAACAGCAACCCATTTCTTTCCATAGGCAATAGAAGAAGCTTACAATGAGTAATTTTACCACCTTGGAATTTCAGTGTCGTTTTTTGTGACAGCGTAACATTCCATCACCTTTTCTGGTGTCATAACTCACAAGCGCATGATGCAGGGGAGTTGTGAAATTACTAAAATTACAAACCCAGAGCTTATATAGCCTAGTGAATAAGTTAAACTCCTGACAAATAACTAGAGTAGAGTACCTACTATGAGATACGCGGAAGCATGGCATACCATGCTAGTATTATGATGTCATGGACCTGTGTCTCCTGTGGTATCTGAACAGGGCTGGTCTGTGACTCATTGTTCTCCTTCCAGGCAGGAGAGGGCAGTAGTAGCACACACATTGACCCATCTGTCCCTGTTACAAGCACTGCAGTAGGATGTGACCTATCCCCGTATAATTGACAGACCTCTCTGACCAATTTACTGGTGATTTTAACTGATGGAAGAGGGGGAAAAGTAATTTCTTTTTCCTTACAAGTCCAGGATTACAGCTTACAAGCCCAAAGTTCATGGGAAGTAAGAGTAATGCATGCCTGCGACTCTCCATTGCAGTAGTAAGGGAGGGTGAGAAAGTAGGTATGAAGTGGTGAGAAAGAGTAGTGAGGCTGTTATGTGTCTCTCAGTTGGACAACCTTTGGACATAACAACTGTCCACTGACTGTTACAACTCATGGCAATGTGATCTCTCCTTAGAACCAGAAAAGAAGAGGGAAGATTTGCATCATTATAGCTGAGTAACATTTTATAAATGGGGCAGATCCTCCAGCTGGGGCAATTTACAGTCTTAACTCTTGATTAGATTGTGCTGCCCAGCGGTACAATCAGCTTTTACAAAGTTAGAGGGGCAGATTGTTAACAGGCTATACAGCCATGGGAGAAACACCTTGCAGAGAGGAGCTGCTTCTTGCCAGCTGGTTTATTCTCATGCCTCTGAAACCTCTTGGGCCCTTAGAACAAATGTGGATGTAGGTAAGAGTAAGATCACATTCCACTTATATTATTCCTTTTAATCTACAAAGGACTTAGAAGCAGAATGTGTGAGGTCTCTCATCACCTTTACAACCAGCAAGTGTCCCCTGAGCCACATGGAACTCTGCTTATCACCCCAGGGAGACATCACAGGCTATATTCACGGAATTTGCAAGTCTGAGATGTTCCAATGCGTGTCATTTCTGAGTCGCCTTTAGGATGAAGAGCTCTGGATTCAAGAGGGACACCAAAGCCAGAAGTCCTGTTCCCCATAAACAGACAAAGCAGAAAAACACTGCGATAAAAAGGATGATCCTGTTGCTGGTCATCTTTTTCCGCTGCTACAGGCTGATTCCTCTCTGTTGGATATATCACAGCCTGGATGATTCCTAAGCATTTCCAGCACTGGGATGGTGGTTTGAGAGCTCAAGCTTCTGTTCCGAGCTCTACTGCAGCCCCACTGTGTGACACTGCAGTAAGTGCAGGAAGAGTAATAAAATCATATAATGGTTTGGATTGGAAGGGACCTTTGAAGGTCATCTAGTCCAACCCCTCTGCAAGGAACAGGGACATCTTCAATTAGAGTATGAGTATGTTCAAGGCTACCCCATGCAGACATACCACACACTTCGTGTGGTTTACGTTGTTCCATGCAGACTATTTATTCCTGTTTCCCATGGCTCATGAAGGCTAATTCCTCCCTCATCAAGGCTAATTAACCTAGATGAGATGTTATCCTAACATGATGTTACTGCTCTAGGGAGCTGAGTGGCTTGTTTAGAGCAGTCAAGTGTCTCTGTGGGTCTTTAATGACTTCAGCAAGGCTTGCCTGCTGGTCTACATTGTTCCAGCACCTTTGACTTCAGGGAAACTCTTGCAATTTCCATCCAGAGAGAGTCTATCCCTCTGCAAACCAACTCTCCCTCAGTAAACTAACGATAATTATCCCACAATAACTACTACTTCAGTATAAGCTTAGATCTCCTGCTCACATGCAAACAGCCTCTGTCCTATAGATCTTACCACAAAATGATGTCCCTCCTCTCATCTAAACCAAAGCATCTGAGAAAATGTGTGTGTGTCTCCTTGACCTCAAGCAATGAGAGAACAGCCACTAAAACCTTATGGCAGTAAATAAGATTCCTCTTAGAGCATCTCTAAAGAGGATTGCTCTCGCTTGCTGTCAGTACTGTTGTGATAGCAGTCACAGCAATCCCAGCTCCACACTCCCACTCCTCCCTCCCCCAGCCCCCAGATCCAAGATGGAGAAGTGATAGATTTCTTTTCCAGTTTCCCCTCCCTTCTTACTTTGTCGCTAGGATCATCTTTTTCCTCGCTGTCTGCTCTTTCTGTTCCATGTGCTGTCTGGCAATGTGCTCTCCTACCGCCTTGGCAGGGAACTCTGTTTCACAGGTGTAGCCGAAATCTCTGGCCAAATGTAATGCTTCCCCTGTGGACAAACAAAATGAGTCAGTTAGTTTTTAAGGTTCTTCTTATTATTATTATTATTCTTACAGAATTTCTTCCACTCTTAAAAAAAAAAATCATAATGCCATAACAAATTGCTTTTCTAGACATTCATTCCTAATCTCAGTTACAGATCTAGCCTGCTCATGCTTAGTCATCAGATGGTGCCAGCCAGAAGATAGGGAGGTTATTCCTCTCATGAGAAAACACCTGTCAAGACACTTGGGTTTAATTCCTTCCCCTGCCACCACTGAGCACTGGGCAACTGCTCAAGCCCAGCTCATCATTGATATTTAAGGCATGGAAATTAGTGGAAGGTAGGAATGAATCACTCTGAAGAGCTGAAATTCAGCCTTTGGTGCTCCACTTGTCTATCTCTAAAGGAAAAATAGCCTCCTACCCCAGGAAAGAGCTGTGGAGATAACTTACATTTCAGTATATTTGCTTAGGAGTTAAGCCAGTCAGCACAATACAAGTGCCCCGTGCTGAAGATGAGCAGACCTCAAAGTAGAGCACAAGAAACAATCCTGTTTCCAAAAAGACTGCAATCAAAATTAACCAAACAAAATAAAAAGAGATTACAATGAAGATCACAGTTACTGTTTTATAGGTGGGGAGATCAAGGCAAAGGGAGTACACGGCTTGACCAGGCTTTATGAGAAGTTTGTGACAGATGCAAGCACTGAGCATCTCTCTACCTCACCACAGAGACTGGACACCATAACCCAACTCCATGTTGGATGCCAAATACCTCTAGAAGAACCCGTCCCTCTCCACCAGCTTAGAGAACCCAGGAATTTATTTTAGGGTTTACTGAACACTCTGGCCTGCATGCTGTGACTCTGACAATCTTGGTGTGGGATTAATCTGAACAAACACAGCTGCCTGAGTGTGAACATCTGTGCCTAAGTTAGTCTTTCCCTGGTGGGAAATAGGTACTTCCAGATGATGCTTGATTTAATCTCATCGTAGAAGGTAGAAATAGGTCAGCTACCAGAAGTGTATGTTGAAGCACATCTGCGTGAGTGACTGAGAGATGTACTCTAGAATAGTTTGGGGGTTAGGGTGTTGTGAGGTTTTTATGTTATTTTTCTTTTTTTTTTTCAGATTTGTGCATTTGATTGCCATCATGAGAGGTGGCATTGGACCCTGGCTTTTTGGAGACCAGGCTGATGTTCCAGCTGAACAGTTAGGAGGGGTGCAGGGGTGCAGTAACTCTTCCTTTTGAGAACACGTGGAGTGGAATTCCTCCGAATCGATGCCAGTCTTGACTTCTGACCTAATACTTTCAAATCAATGGAGACAAGCTGGCACTTGAAGCATGTATCATCCATGCTGAAGTGGAAGGCAAAAGAGGATTAAAGGAATTATAGAAAAGTCCATGTTAGAAGGGAACTCAGGAGATCACCTTCTGTTGAAAGTATGGCCTTAGATTAGGTTATTCAAGGACTTTTCAAGCCTCATCTTGAATATTTCCATCCATGAGGATTCCACAGCTTTTCTGAGCAACTTAATAAAATGTTTAGTTATTAATTTAATTTAATTGCCAGTCACCCGGAAGTGCTGATTTCTCCCTGTTGACTACAATGAGACATGTGAGGGTGACAGAGACCATGAGATGAATCCCACTCCCAACAAAACTGAATCTGCTCTGCTGGCCACACCAAGGAAGATGGAAACTTCCATGGGAGCAGTGGTCCTGTGCCAGGGGCAGCATGAGGCGTAAGGAACCACATGCACTGACCTCTATTTCAGTCTCTGTTCTCCACCTTTTAAAACTTTATTGTCTCCCTTTCTGTCATTGGAGTTCTTGCCAGAAAAATATCTTTTGTTTCCACAAGTAAATACTTTGCTGTTGTGTTTATCTGACTTAATTGGATTCAGGTACCAGTAAAATACATGCACTACTCCCAGGAAATTTGTTTGCTGACATAAGTCAACAACAATCTTCACAGCTGTAACCAGTTTTATATACAAAAATTGAAGATTATACTCAAATTAATATGCCTTATTTGGATTTTAAAAACCTGATTTCCAGTATACCTAAAAAGAATAAGACATTAATAATCAATCACTATCTCCGAGTTGAAAGGAGAAATGGTTTCCACTTAGTTTACAGCTTCTGGAAAAGTAAAACAGTTTCCAGTGAAATTAAAATGGATTTTAGTGGTGTGTTAACAGTGAGTCAGAATGAACAGACACATAGCTGACTGCCAGTTTTGTATTTAAAATGTTTATCCTTGACTTCTTCATGGATGAGTACAAATTAAAACCATAGCTGCTAAATTTCTGAAGAATTGCTTCAAGATTTCTATTTCAGCTGTGCTTCTACTCTTCCTTAAATAAAGACTTACTCTTTAAGTCAACTGCAAAAGAGTATCTGGTTTTCGTTTTTAACCAAACTCCATTAAAACACTCAATAGGTTTGTTTTCATGCCAGCGCGGAAAGAAGACAGAAGTCGAATCCATTAAAGCTGTCATCAGGTGGAATTACCATTCTCCAGGCATCTCTATCCTGGTCCCAGTCAGACCCAGGCAACAAAGCAAGGAATCTAGTTTGCAAAGCATTTAAGCATTTAGCCATTAGAAAAGTCTTGGTTTCAAGAGAACAGAATTTTATGTGATGAAATGTATGCATTTATTTAACATGGTCAACAACAAACTCATTAGAATTTGTACGTAATTTTCACTTAATGTCAAAAGAAAGGAAATTAAGATATGAATTATCGTTAAAACTTATTCCTAAGATGGTGTGTATTATTTACTACAGCTGAGAAAATTATACTAAACTGTTTTGATTATCTGAGAAAATTATATAAAAGTATAAAACTTGTCTGTTTTTCATGGAGTTGGGATTGTAATTGAATGCTAATGGTACATGAAGAGATAAACTAATGAGAAAAATGAAACGACTTACCTACTTGTGGACATATATAGGTAAAAATGTATATACCTATAGTGAAAAAATAAATCTAAAATTTTAAAGTATATGTATATTAAAATATATTTTAAAAGTAGAATTTAAAAATACATTTTAAAAATGTGTTTTTGTTGGAAATGGAAAGTTGATATATATTAGGAATGCACATTATAAGTATGTGTATGTATTCATACAAGCAGGCACTTAGCTTCCATATGTTATAAGGAATAGGCACTCTAAATTAGAACACCAAATCCTAAATAAAAATAGAAAACTGGACATGAAAATGCTCTGCAAACATGATTTCTCATACATTGTTGTTAAGCAAAGATCTCATTTTGAACTGGGGCCAAATGATGAGGTATTTAGAAGTGGATTGTGTTATACTTCTATACATATTATTTGTAGTTAATCTCAGTTTACAGAGGTCACATATTACCACACAGTAGGAAATAAGTCTGCTTAGTGGGGGAAAGTAGTTTGTACAATATGTCATAAGAGATGTTATTTCTTTTTCTAAATCATAACTTGAACAAAAATTTGTTATAGGAGAAAATATGGAAATGTGAATGAACTGACCTCTTTCATTTCACCTTAGATTTGTCGTCTTCTGCTTACTTATTTTTTATGTCAAGAAGGAGTCATACTAAAGGGAGAAACCCCTAAAATCCCTGTTTTTTATAGCCAGTTGCTTCATTTGAATTTAAAATCAAATTTCCCTGTGTGCAATATCCCCAGCTCTTTCTTCCTGCAGAGACAAAGAACGGGTGCTGGAGACTGTTGACTCTTTCTCCTTCAATCCAGCACACAGCTTTGCAGCTATAGGCAGCACTGCCTTTCCTACGTAATTTGACAATTGACCAGAGAGCTTTGCATGATGGAAAATGACAGTTGCTGAAGCTGAATTGGCGGAGACAGCTCTGGAAAACCTCAGTGGAGAGACCAGCATGCGTACCTTGACAGGCTTCTGTGGGCAGGTGCAAGGAGCAGCGTGGACGTCTCCTGGGTCTAGCAAGAGTGAAAGATGCTCCTATGCAGAGTGAAGGCAGAAGCTGCATCCCAGGAGACGGACGGTCTGCATCTGAACCTCCTACTCTCTCCTTGGCTTCGCCTCCTCCCGATGCTCTACCCAGCCGAAACAGTACCCAGGGGGAGGAGGGACAGGCAGGAGGTGAAAGGAAAGGTTTTTTTCTATTTGTAGGGTGAGAAGGGAGGAGGAACAAGTGAAAGGATTGGGGGAAAAGAAGTGGGGAGAAAGTGTGGCAGTTGATAGCAGGGTGAAAAAAAGTAACTGCTGACTTATTTTTCTCAAGAATTTTGGTCCCCAAATGATGAATGCAGTCAATTCTATGTCTAGTAGATTTAGTGTCTTGTTAGGCTTGACAGAAAAATAAATTCTAGATTTTTTTTTGTAAGTGTTTTTTTTTTTAATTTTATTTTCGTAAATAATCTGATGGTTTTATATTCATTTATGCATTACTTTTACCTGCACCTGCATAACACTTATACTGTGTTCTGCCTTGTAAGTGACCTGTCCAAATAAATGGGGACATCTCTCGTCTTCTGACGTCCTTTCTTGCTCCTACTGGGGAGGCTTTTGACTGCTTTGAGCCAGCAGTAAGGCTTAGCCTTAGCAATGCTGGTATTTAATGGATAAGCCTTTATTGTATTAGCTGAGATGTAGGAATTTTCGTTTTAGAGCTGGTGAGAAAAGTGACCTTTCCCTTCCTCTAATCTAGGCACTAGAGGGCATCCCGCACCTACAGGTTGCGGAAGGCTGTGTCCTATACTGCTGTGGAGAGTCTTGCAATACTGAACTCATTCTCCCTGTCTCTTTCCATCCATTGTGTTGATTTATGTGGATGACCATATAAAGAATAGAACTGACCTGTCAAACTAATCCTACACTGGGCCCCAGAAATCCCTACCAAAGACACTAAAGATGCAACTTGACCAAAACAAGAATAACAGTAAACAACCAGCAGCCATGCTGAACTCCAAAAGAAGTAAGTTTGCAGAAAACAAGCCATCACAGAATAATTTTCATCAAGTCTATATCTTCATATGACTACCACAGCCTAGAAATTCATTGTGGTTCCTCTGTTGTACTTGGCAGCACTCCCAAAGACTCAATTATTTTATTCTGTTTTAGAGGAAGAGAAGTCTTAGTCATGCCAGAGACTTTCAAGATGTCTTTGATCAATATAACTGATCACCATAAAATTAATTTTGTCTTTTCTTACCTCAGGTATTCAAGAGGCTGAGCATATTCGTACCTTACAGAGATATTAAAGGCCTCAATACACTGAAGACTGTGAGGATCTTTAGTAATAATAAACTTAGAACTATCTAAAGTAATCAAGAGTGACACAATCCTGGGTCCTTACAAGAAGTCCACACAGTGCACCTGATATTTAGGAATTTAATAAGACTAACAAATCATGATGTCAATTTGTGTGTTAACATCACACAGGAAAAGCCAATGCTGTTTTCTTCACATTTTCTTCTCCTCTAAAACCTGGAATAAGCCTGTGTCTTTCCATTTCTGTCTCCTCCAGCATCAGGAGCCATTGAAAAACGGGTTTCCTTGCAAAAACTGTGCTATAAGTTAGTACCACTTGGAAATAACGTCTGCACGTACAAAAAGAGGACAGCTTATACCACAAAGAATTCAATGAGCACTGCTAAGTTTGACTGAGGATTGGTTACATAGACAGAAAATAAACTTCATTTCGTTTTCTATTGGAATGTTTACACACATGGTGGTGCCTTTCCCAAAAATTCCAGTAGACAAAATTCATTATTAGGATATCTAGGCAAACAGATCTCTGTCAAAGTAAGCTCAGTCTCCGCAGTATATATCTTTAGGACTCACATTAAGGTAGTTCAAGAAGAAAAGCAATACCATAGACTTGATAATAGGTTTGCTATTGGCTTTGCGGAAAAGGCAGGGAGGCAAGCACAGCTTCATTCTTGGAAAAAAGTAGTCTAATCCTGACTTACAGTAAATGTACTTTGCCATCAATCCCAGGCCAGCAGTTGAAAGAGGGCATCCTCACTCTCAGTCTCTTCTAATGAATATGTAGCTGGCCACACACCTCTGTTTATTTTTCCCTGCTAAGAGTCAAGATCCATGAAGGACGGTGAAGGTAGTAACACACTTTACTCCTCTAAACTGAGGGAGAAAACTCCCTTTTCTAAGACTGTAACTCCATTATGGCTTTCTCTTTATTACAAGCAGGTGTGATATAGACACACCTGTAGTTCAGAGCAGCCCCATTGTAGTTGTGTGTACTCCGTGGCCCCTGAGAATTTCAGTCCCTCCCCTTAGATGGTGAAAAACATCCATTGTTCTGGATTCAGCACTATTTCTCCATCTTTTAAGATACTAAAAATCTGACTAGACAAGGTCCTGAGCAACCTCTTCTAATTGACCCTGCTTTGAGCAGGAGGGTTGGGCTAGAAGATCACCAGAGGTCCCTTCCAGCCTCAGCCTTTCTGTGATTCTGTGGTAATATGTGCTGAGACCTCAGCCTACTTACCTAGATCTGTACGGACCTTTCAGGTGGTGATCCTAGAAGGTGTTGACCTTTAGGATGAGCTGAGTGCTCTCAACATCAAGGAGAAGGGATCTGAAATTCCCAGAGTTGCTACTCGCAGACAGACAGCAAACCGAGTACTTAGTGGATTCATCCAGAATAGAAGAGATGCAGGTACAGTTTCTTCCCTTTGCCTGAGGGGTTTGAACCTGTATCTCCCAGCTGAAGGTTTGAAGAGCCTGGCAGTATTTGGTGAATGATATTTAAACAACAAATAAAGGCCAAGCAAGTATCTCCTGGGCCTGTCTAGAATTTATCTGAAAACAGATTTCATTTACTTATGTGTGGGGAAAAGTCTTGTCTAAATATTTTGCCTTCCTTTGGAAAAAAAAAAAGGAAAAAAATCACATTTTGGATCAGCTCCAGGAAATTCACAAGTTAAAAAAAAAAGGAGGATAAACAAACCTACTTATAGAGTTGGTATAAGACATTCATCTCTCTCACAAGAACACTTGGATCATCGATTTGTAAGACAGATCCCAGCACAGAAAGCACAGATCAATGCTGAGGAAACTGCAGGACCAAACCACTTGCTGGGAGCCAAGACATCGCAGGGTGAGCTTCCATTTTGCCACTCCTTCTTTCTGTGGCTTTAGGCAAGTCAGTTCTCCTCTTTGTACAAAATACAGAATTTTATATTTAACACTGTGTCTGAAAAGTGTTGTATACAAGCAAATACTTTAATTCTGTTTATATTATATTGCAATATTATAAGCCCTACCTTCTACCAAGGAAGTCAAGAGTGTGACATTTGCAGCTTTTCTTCTTCCTGCTGGCAAATTCAGTCCCAGTCTGTCTAATTTTTCTCGCAAGCAGCGTCCTCCATTCTTGGATTTTGCTCTGTCATGAGAGAACAGTAGGAGAGAGAAACTTGTCTTTATTCTGCACTTTTTTTTGCCATATTAACATAAGTCTAGAAATTGTACACACCTTATTGACAAACATGTGGGGTAATGCCTGCACTAATGACATCAATGGAAAAATCTTTCAGAGCTGTATTGTTACCATCCTGCTCACCCTATGTGAGTCTTTCATGTTGGTCCTTTGACAGAATTAGAAATTTTATTGCCTGTCACAGGGGCATCAGATCTTCAGACAGCTTTGCACCTAGTGGAACCCATGGTCCTGATTTGGGCACTGAGCCTGGGATTGCAGTGACTGAATATAAATATTGACAGTGCAATCGCTGATGTCTGATCTAGCCTTCCCAGGTTCCCAAGTCAATCGAGAGAGAAACATGCATTTCTAGAACAATATTAAACAGATATCTAGAATGAGTTGACTTTACCCATCTCTCTCACCTAACTAAAAAAGGAAGACAGATGGCTACTCAGATGTAGTCGTCCAGGTAGAATGCAGCTCCAGCTATCCCTGTATAATTTATGTAGAGACCTGGGTACTTAGAAATGTAGTCTACAATGCCCAATACTTACAAGGAAGAAGGCTAAGGCAACAGGAAATGCTGAAGCTAAAATCCCAACCGTCTTTGGTCACCCTTGCCCCTATCCCAAATGCCTACATTATTTTGTTCTCACAAAATGGTTTCTGGTGCATCCCACATCTGCTTTTCTGCTGTACCTCAGTGTTTGAAGCATTTGAGACATACCCTCTTACACAGCAGAGGTAGGTTCAATTTCTTGCTCAGCCTGAGAGAATTTTAATATTTTGTGTTAAAAGGTTAAAATGTGTCTTTTAGACAAATGCAGCAGTTAGCTGGCAGTGAATAACTAATGTTAAAATGCTTAAATATTGAATAGAGCAGTGACTGGAACAAAGATCTCTCTCATCCCAAATGAGTGACTTGGACATCACACAATAATGTCATCACTATAGTTACACCTTTGCTTTTGTCCAACAAAATGAGACTGAGGGGCCTTCAGCTTAGAATAACCAATCACTAAGTATAAAATACACCTAACTAGATGCTTTGAGGTGCAAGTTCAAGTTCCTTCAGGCAGAGGAAGGAACCAAACTTGGGATACCACCATTTGGATGGTTGTTTTTACCTACTAAGATATACTGCAACTTTGACCCTATTGGATGTCAAGAAATGTCTTCTGAGAACATTTTATCCAGAAAAAAGAAAAAGCTAGTTGGCAAAATATCTAGACAGTGACTACTGACAGGATGCAAAACCAGCCCTGGCAGGTGTCAGGCAAACCATTAACAGGATTCAGTTTTTTTTACATCTCTGCTGTTCAGCTACAGAGTGAATCTGTTCTCTAGTTGTGACACCTACAGGTATAGCCCGACGCAATCTATTAATTTACACTCTGCTCTGTAAAACAGAATTAGCACATCTAAACTACTGGCTGGGACTAGTTCCTGGCTTATGCTAACTGCTGAGCCATGTCCGGGGTTGATTTGGAAGAGTAATATTTGGTCTTGGTCAAAAACTTATGGGGATTGTTCTAGCATTTTAACAGCACAGAGAAATAAGTCCCCATGTTCAGGCGGATGCCCTTACATTCTTAATAGCTTGCACTGGTATTGAAGAAGTTTATGGAATGAGTATTTAAAGTGAATATTTCTGTGACTATTAGCTGAAGGCCTTTCCAAGCTGAATCAGTAAGGCAGGAAAACTTTTGTGAATGTAGGTTTTGTATTTCAATGCCTATAGAGGCAGGTAAATAGGGCTTATGCCCCTGAAACAATTTTACTATCTATAATCCTCCCTCTGCAAGATGGCTCGAGGCAGCTCTTGGACTGCTACGTATCTTAGAACATCGCAGGTTGGTTAAAACTACTTTCAGTATAAGTACGGGGATCAGCGTGGCCTTCAGTGACAGCAGTGAAATAGCCTATGACTTCCCAGCTAGTTTTGATCAAAGGGCATCCAAGTAGCTTATGCCATCTAAGTTGACGCCTCAGGGCCATTGCGACTTACATACGCCTGGCTGAATTACAGTTCCCGCCCTGTTTTCCACTTGCAATGTGAGGCAAAGTCTGCCACTTTCCTTCTCTCTGCTACTGCTCTCTGCACGTGTCTGTTCTGGTCAGTGAAGGGTCAGAGGCAAAATTGCACCTAATTACTTGCTTCTCCTCCAGTATCTCACACCGAGAAAAATAAAACCAGCATATTCTGCTAAGTCTGTCTTTTCTGTGCTCAAAAGGCATACAAGGGAGAGTGAAAGGAAATGACATCCCTACACCTGCGTGTTTTAGGGTTTTGATGAGCAAGGGTTGTAACTACACTTAGTAAAACAATTTACGTTGAAATACATTCTCAACAAGAACTCAGATTTGTAGCTCTCGTGAAATTTTCCACACACTAAACGTCTTTTTTTTTTTCATTCAAAACAAGAAAAGTGCCACCTGTCCATCTCTGATGGGTGATTGAACTGAGAGGGGGAAAAAAATAAATTCACTGAAAAATATAAACTTTCTGTGAAAAATGTTAACACAATTTTCATTTTTCTCATTTACTGAAAATTTCCCTAGAAACAGTGTTCACTACCAATCCATCTCCTTCTGTTTTCCCAAACTGTGACCACCTAGCCAAGTGGGGAAAGAGAACAAAAGCTATTTGTAGAAAATAAAATTACAGAAATTACAGCACTGTCTAGGACTTGTTATTCTCACCTTCAACTTACCTTCTCAAAATACCTCCTAAGAGGGAAGCATTGAGGCATTCTGGTGGCGAGAGGCGCCTTTTCACCTCTGCAATGGTCACCTTGTACTTCGAAGTGGAGCTGAGTAGAGATAAGCGACCAGGAACAGAGCAGAACAGGTCGGTGGGGTTAACAACGCAGGTGCCACCTACAAAACAGAAGAAATATTACAGAAAGGGAAACCTCATATTCCATGTTTTAACAAATTCAAGAATGAAGAACAATTCTGTTGTCTACTTGTGGTTGTTGGTGGTGGGGTTTTTTTCTGGGGTTTTGGAGTATTTTCGGAGGGGTGGTTTTGTTTTCATTTTTAAATATTGCATCACATTGTTGCTTTGAGAAAAATGAACAGATTGAAATTTTAGTCTGGGAAAAATGAACTATTAGATCTTATAAGCTTTATAGTCAAGTTAGGTAGTTACGGCTACCTCATTTGATTTCATGCTTAGTAAAAATTACAGTCAGTTTTTAGAGTCTTATGTCTGGTGTGATTGACAACATAAGACTGAACCAGATTCAGATATGACTCATGATTTTTAAAAATACAGTTGGTGAAAAATTTAGGACATTGATTCTAGTGAGAAATGTTCATTTTAACTCTCACAGAAGTGTTTAGGGTAACAAAGATGCAACAGCACTATAGATTTGCAGCCAGAATAGCTTTCCACGCCTTTGAACTCTCATATACTCCCTCTGAAGTTAGGTCAAATTGTCAACTGATGTTAATGATTGAAATCTATTGAGCTACATCAGTTTATCTCAGGTTCATCCAGGAATTGTTTATTTCTTGAAAGTGCAATTACTTGACCTGGGTCTAAATCTGCTGAATGATCACCAAATCTTTTAATGAAGACTGTAATCAATAACTCCTCAGGCAAAATCGAGACTTTAACTGAAGTTAATATGTGAGAGAGCAAGAGAGAAAACTTTCTCTGCAACTGATCCAAGAGGATAGGGCAAACTCCCAGGGAAAAAAAAAAAAATAATAGTCTTAACTAGCACATATTTTATCACCAAGTGCAAAACACTTTTCTTTGACCTGCCTTCTCCAACCTGACTACAACAAAAAAATTCTGTGGAAGAAATAAATCTTACCACTGCATGCACAGTTCTTCCCTGAGGGAAAGATGAGAAAAAATAATGAGCTGCATATGACAGTGATATAAACTATCATATAATTCAATGCACTACTAGAAGGGGTTCAGATGGTTTTTGTGAGGATTGTGGTATAAAGACCTTCTTACAGCAGAATGAATCTGTGCTCATCATTCATGTTTAAAGGAAAGAGATTGTATTTTTTAAAGTACCGTGATAATTTCTTCTTTCCTCTGAGCGCTCTAATCTTTTTGAACTGCAAGAGCTCACATTATTATGCTTAAAAATTTTAGTTTGTAATCTAAGTTATGTAATGTGAAGAGAAGAGAAGAGAAGAGAAGAGAAGAGAAGAGAAGAGAAGAGAAGAGAAGAGAAGAGAAGAGAAGAGAAGAGAAGAATAGCTTGCTTTAGACAAGATCCTAACACTTTTACTTCATCTTCTTCCACATGTAATCCCTCTTAAAATTAAGGTGACTGTGTATGTTCCAATTTTGGCAGAGACAGAGGAATGTAACTGAAGGATGAAACTTCATTAAAGGCAGACTATCACTTGCTTACATAAGGCAAACAGAATTTCTTTCCAAATAGTTCAGCTTTTGAAGGTATATTTAAACATTTGTGCTGACAGCAACACCAGAAAAGAACATCTCTCGATAGAAATCCCAGATGGGTGCTGACTCAGTACAGCAAGGTATTTTATGACTTTTCTAATTATGCTACAGGATAGATATTAGTGTCCACTTCTCAGACAGAATACAGAGACAAATTGTGCATCATCAAATAAATATACATATCAAGGGCACTTAATCACATTTTTGCACAGCTCAAAGCTACAATTCATGAGCTCATATGCTCAAATACAGAAATCTGGTGCCACATGCCTGAAATGTTTTCATTGTTTTTGTTGTTTCGGTGGCTTTTTTTTTTTTTTTTTCTTCTTTTTTCATATCTGAGGTAGGGCTGCACAGGAACCTATAAATATTTTTAATCAACATTTTCAAACTTCCAGTCTGTCAGGTACATTTGCAAAGAGTGTTAACACTGAGTAGATTTGTTTGCTTGGCATCTCCTGCCACACAATACATGTACACATGCACACGTATTTACGTGTCAAGAAAACGGTAGCAATGTGTACATATTTATTTACTTCAGTAAGTCTGTATATTCTATAATGAGTGAGACTGTACTGAAATCAGTGTCATATTAAAGTTTATCTTCTTGCCAGCTTAAGCTAGTATGTGCACCATTTATGCCAGATAAATAATTGTTCCTTTAATCCAAAAACCTGTTACCCAGCAGCTGCTCCTACCCTAACCACAATTTACTGGAACACTTCTCATTACTATTTAGTAGAAGGCTGTTTACAGTCTAAAATGTTTAAAAAATATCATGCCTATGCAGCATGACCTTAAACAAAGCAATTCCAGGTAAGCCAGGAATGGGTTAAAAGTAAAAGAAAACAAGTCTAAGTCATTTGCTTTCCAGAAACACGGAGAACAAGTTGCAAATTACAAGAAGGTAAAATCTGTTGCATATAATTATTTCACTATATTAATTATTCATTGACACAGCAACGGAGCGTGTTGTGGTGATTTCTAGATGAAGCTATCTCTTTGTCACAAACTCTGAGCAGTTTGGAAGGCACGGGTCACCTACCACAAACAGCTTGGAGAGGGGATGGATGAAGTCCTGGCCTTTACACCAGGTAGACAGAAAAAGGGATGACAGTAAACAAAGGGAGGGCTACTGGAAAGAGAAAGGAAAGGATAAGTGTTACCACACTGGAAGATGAAGGGTTAGATTTCTTTCCAAACACACACAGTTCAGTCTATTCCTTCCCCCATATTCTAATCATGTGTTAGAGTGAAGAAATGCAGCTCAATGAAGAGAGGACAAGGTATGTTTTAAGT
Organism: Chlamydotis macqueenii; assembly: GCF_036417535.1. Classification (NCBI taxonomy): domain Eukaryota; kingdom Metazoa; phylum Chordata; class Aves; order Otidiformes; family Otididae; genus Chlamydotis; species Chlamydotis macqueenii. Next base: position 4,721,685 of record NC_141558.1, read on the forward strand.
CGCTCTAAAGAGTAGTGGCAACAACCAGCTTTTCTTTCCCGTTAACCCAATGCCGCTGTAGATGCTGTTGGAAAAGTCAATCCTTTTTTTGGCTGTCGAGTTGGTCTTGTCATAACAGGTATTTGAGAAGTGGGATGCTAACAGACACCAGCTGAAGAAGCAGAAGAAAATGCCCTCAAAAATAGAAAGGAAATAGTGCCTTTCATGAGTCTACCAGTTCAACCCAGAGATCCCTATTCTTCTTCGCAGCTTTTACTTGCTTTAGAAAACTTTACAGTCTGGCTTCTGGTGCCAGGATACAGAAGACACCATCGGCTCATCAGATGAACAGTCCCACACATAGCCATGGCAAAGTGATGTGCCCACCAGAATACATAAAGAAGCGAAAACTGTGGCCCTTGCTCCCTGACTAGTTACCCACACCATCGGTCCTACTGCAAGGCTAGCAAAAAGAAAATGACAGCAGGCAGAAGGTGGGATATCTGGTAGGATCACTCAGCAGATTGCCTCAGCAATTTCGTGCTCCAAGTATCACAAGAAACGGGCCTGTGAATGTTAAAAAGGTTCTTTTTAGGAAAACTGTTTATTCACAGAGAGAAGTGATTACGTGGTCTGGTCTGACATCATCTGTTGCCATAAGATACTGTGTTAGAGATGACTGGAAATTCTGGTAGTTGTGCTATTACAGCCACAGAGGTCTAAAGGCACAAGCAAGAGAAGATTTAGATAAAGGGGGAATATCTTTTATATGGCAACTGATAGGTTTGGAGGGAAAAAAAGAAAGAAGGGAAGCTTTCAGGCGCACAAACTCTTCTTTAGGGCTTCTCTTTTATCCACCTCTGTTCAATTACTTCTTCCTTCTTCATGACAGACTTTTACCCTCTGATCTGTCATCTTCGTATTGATTTCAACAAACATGACTGTTTGAAAGGAAAAAGATGCGAGAGGAAGAGATATACTTTGTGCAGCAGATCACATATGGGTGAAAGACCTGGAGCCCGGTACTGCCATATACAGAATCACCTCAGCTACCAAATCACCTCAGGAGATCATTGTCAAGTGGTCTGGGAGAGGAATAACAAAAGACTACTCTTATTTTTGCCAGCTAGCTTACTTTTGGGACTCAGTCTTTCTCCTTGTAGCTGACTGGTTCGTACTCAACACAACACACTCCTTTGTGTGAAATGCACTTTTCCTTTGTTTCCCAAGCCTCGTATGAACAAAAGTTAGGCTATGTGATACTGCAAAAGGCAGTCACAGCAAACATCGGGAGAGTATTTTCCCTTCCTTATTCCTGTCTCCCCATCAAATAGCACAAGTCAGTACAAAATGCCAACACAAACTGATGATGGGTTGTATAGATGACAGCAGGGAGAACAACAGAGCCATACTTTAACCCAACAGTCTTGTCAACACAATGAAAATCCCAATAAAGAGGGATGCAAAAAGAGCTTGGTCTGTTTTGATTGTAGATTTCCCTTTGTACAGATGAAGAGGACAATAGGGTGGCTGGAGTGCAACAATTTATTCCGATTTAGTTATGTGCTTGGGCATCGTCTGAAATGTAAGTCTCCATGACGCCCTCAGAGTTAAGTATTTGTGTGTCTTTTCATTGACAAAATCCATATTTTCACATGTTTTATTCCTTTCATAAGTAATGTTATTGCTTTATTAGGAATGAGAGAGAAATATCATTGATGTCACTGGATGATTTTTACACTTTAGATACATTTTTTTTTTAATTTATGTCCATAATTTTCTATACATACATATATCCCTGCACTCTGCAAGGTCATTTCTTATTTGTTAATCGTAACAGCTGCAATATGATGAGTATTTTATATTTATTTGAGAAGATATTCACCCATAAATACCGTTCAGTTATAGAAGGGAACATCATAATATACTGGAAACGACAGTGCAGGAGTACAGTTTATTTTGTTTTTCAGGATATACAAATTTGTGTGCTTGTGTACATTATTAAGTACAAGCACACGTGACTGCCTACAGATTAATCTTATATAAAATATTAATAACATGCTATGCTTTTTATTAGTCTATTATTTATATCTACAGGTGCTGTTAGTAGGAGTCTCCAGCTTACAGTATATTTTCCGCTCTGCTCTGAAATTCAGGCAACTTTACAGTACGTTACAAAATGAAGACAAGAAAATTTACCTCACGTCAACTTTTTTTTTTTCCCTAGCAAGTAGCAAATTTAAGAAAGCAGCTAGCTATATAGAGTTTATCAGTGTTCTTTAATCCTGTGTTTAATTCCCAGAGGCCTATAAGCAATTAAAAATGTTCTTCAGATTATCCTCACATCATCCAGTCATTGATCTCAGGAACTAAATAGTCAAAATTCTAAAATTTATTTACATCTGTCAGGAAAAAAATAGTAAGCACTGGTTTTTTTTTCCCCCAGTTATTCTTTCGTTTTCACTTGGGTGTACAAACTTTGCATTGTATAAATAGCCATGTAAACCAGCTTGTTCCATGAACATAAATAATTCTGAGATAAAGTCCCTCACTACAACATTCACACTAAGGAAAGACGGACACGCTTGCATGCACAAGACAAATTTTTAAAAATATGAACCAGAAGATTCAATAGGACTGAGGGGATGGTCAGCAGTTTTTAAGACCAGTCTCTTACCTAAACAGCATTTTTAAGAGTGTTAAGAGTTTTAAGTTTAAGCAACGTTAAAAAAATAGTTTGGGAGAAGTGAGGTACTATGGTGGAAAACAGAGTAATACAAATAAGGGGGAACTGAACTTTAAAGGTTGTTTGAACATGCAAAAAGACGTTACATCTCAGGCACCCAGGCTCAGCCCTCCATCAGCGAGCTGCATCAGCACTGACACAGGAGCACTCTTACGGCTCCTGGGGCAAAGGATAGGACCCAAACCTCAACCAGAGCCAAAAGAAAAGATATGTGCTTTGTTCCTCTTTCCTATGCACAAGCCATAAGAACTCATTGGCACTTTTTGACTCATCTTCGGGCCCTCTGCGGCAATGGTTTGGGAAAATAACTGCGTGTTGCTGGACAGTGTGCATGGGGGCTGCAGGAGGAAGGCTGGGACGGGTTGTGGTGGTGTGTGGGGTGTGGTAAAGGTTTGAGGCTCAGCCTGTGGTGTCCCATGAGTGAGGTCTGCATGCAGCAGAGAAAGTGAAGTTGAAGACGGGGAGCTGTGATCCCCATGAGAAGTGCTGGCAGGTTATGTATGCAGTGTGCAGTGCGCATGTTGTGTGTTCATGTGCATTGTGTTTTTACACACTTCGGTGAGTGTGTGCCTGAGTTTGAGGGCTTCTCTGCCTGGTGTGCATCCCGTGTGTGCATGGCTCCAAAATCTCTGCCGAGGCAGGCCAAGTTGGAACTGTGCGGATCCACAGAATGGAATGGAGCCAAGTGAGACAGAAAACACATAATACACAACCTCTACCTCAGCAAGAGAGGGAAGCAGCACAGACCCCCAAAGCAGGTGAGATCCCTACCCGGGGCCTTCCCATCGCCCCTCTGTGTGCAACCAGAAAATACCCCTTTGCAGATCAGCAGGAAAAACAAGCGAACAAACAAATGAAAACCCACAGAAAAATAAAAACAAACAAAAATTCCCCAAAACATCCCAAACTCCAGCCTTACATCTCTTTCCCAAACTCCCAAAGCTCTTGCTGGTGCCAGGACCTAAGGGAACCGGTTCCGCTCCCTTCCCGGCCCGGCAAAGCTCTCGGTGTCCGGGCAGAGCCCACTTTAACCGGTTACTCAGCCCCCTCCGTCCTCTTCCCCAGCCCCAAACTCCCGGGGAGCTGAAACTCGCCGGCCGATTTGGCTTTAGACGGCTGGAGATTATCTCAGCTGGAGCCACGAAAGGCATTAATTAAGCCCGCTATTTAGGATTTTAATGCGATTTAAATTGGCTTTTGGAATAGAAAAGAAAAGGAAAAGACAACAGTGCTAATGACAGGGCGTTGGGATCCGAACACAATGATGGGCCGTTACAAGAGTCCCGTGGCTCTTGTAAATCTGAGAAGAGTCGGGAAAAAGGGAAGGAAGAGGACAACAAAGGGAAGAGCAGAGGGGACCTGCCCTGCCCTCTGTGGGCTCCTGGATGAGAGAGGGTTCAGCCCAGGGACCCCCGGTCCGCCCGCCTGGGACCACCTTCACCTCCCGGAGCTGCCGGGCAGTGCTCTGGGGTCGAGGGTGCTGGAGAGGTGGGGAGAGGGGGGTCCTTAGGGCACCTTTTGGGGGGCGCGAGGGGGTGGGGGCTGGCCACGTAACTCCAGTTGGTTTATAGAGGAGATAGTAAAGTGCAGAGGGGTGTACCTTCTGCCTATTCCTGCCTCCCAGGATGCTTGTACGAGAGGGCGAGGGTTGCGATAACAACCCAGCACCCCCCTCTCCCCCCCCCCCCCCCCGTTTTTTCTGCACATAAAGTAGCAGGGGAGAAGATTCTCCTGGGGAGAGGTGCAAAGCCCTCAGCCCCTGCCTTCACCCGCCTCCTCCAGCCCCTTGCCCGAAGTCTCGCCGTTAATGCCTGCGTCGTTAGGCGGGCAGTTTGGAGCTTCAAAAGTTAAAATTAGAACGGGGGAGAGGATCAAGGCTCAGCCAGTGCCTTTCAAATGAGAGGCGATACCACGACTAAGTACATAAAAGGTAGAGACGAGAAAGGGGAGCGTCTTTCCCCGGATTTTATTGGCAGACTTGATGGTGACTGATGCTTCAGCTTTTAAGAAGAGGGTGGGGTTTTTTTTCTTTCTTTCTTTTTTTCTTCTTCTTTTTCTCCCTCCCCACCCCTTTTTTTTTTTTTTTTAGTCAAATAAGATCTGAGGGTTGTTCCTAGCTAGGCACTAATGCATTCGGATGTCAGTCACCTCTAAGCGATTTGACAAACTCAAGATCTCTTAAAACGTGCAAAGTTCAGATCATATTAATTCCCTAAAAATGTTTTGATTCAAAGTAGTTTGTATTTTACGTTGCCAAGGGCAATCGAAAAAGAGCTATTGCCGATAGGTTGGCCCTTCTCTCTTCATGGCCCAGAGGCGATAGCAGTATTTAAGCTTCTGAAATTAGCCTGGGGCAGGAGCGATGGATGATCACAAAGCGAAACAAGAGCTTTTTTTGGAGTTTGCCATCTCGATTTCATAAAACGATGCAGGCCAAATGTCATCGTGTTGCCTTTTTAGTCCAAATATATGGAGGTAAGGACAGCAAGCCTGCATACACTTCAGGTCCTAGAGAGGGGGAAGGGATGGCTGTGGAAGGGGGCTTGGAGGGCATTTTAAAAAGAAAACACGCCCCCCCCTCCCAAAAAAAAAAAAAAAAAAAAAAAGGAGAGCGAGAGAAGGGAAAAGAGAGAGGGGAAAATCAAACAGGAATCAGGTTATTCTGCTTTTAAAATGGCAACCTAGAGAGGAATTAAAAGGGAATGGGGATGTAATAAAAGCCTGAGACGATTAATAGGAAAGTATAAGAGGGGAGGGATTTTTTTAATGATTAAAAAACACAGACGACTCCTGTAAATAGAAGCTTCATTTCTTCAAGTGATTTCTTTTGAAACGAGCGATCTGAATATTCAACTTTAAGGCAAAGCTCCACTCTGTATGTACAACATTAATATGATCTCTGCAGAATTTGGTACTCAGAAATATTAACATATCAAAGCCGCTGCCTGAGGCTAGAGAAGCTATCGATACACGAGCAGTAGGAAAAGTAAAGATTATTGGTTCTGATGGTTAGAGCAGGGAAGCTCCGGGCTAAATCCTGCACACCATTAACTGAAAGTGATAGCATGGGGATCTCTGCCCTCGAATCGGTGGCAAATATTTTCTCTAGCTAGTAATTAGCTCGCCAGCACCTAAGCCTTGCAAAAATCTTTTACTTTCCGAGCCTCATTAAAAGCAAACACCAAATCACTGCACTAAATAATCTAGAAGGCAACTGATATGGGCAATGGCAGCCGCAGATGGAAGCAGGGAAGAGCCGTGTTTGTGGTGTTTGTCATTCCTATCAGTGTTAATACCAGGACTGCAAACCATGGCACTTCTTAGAGGTTGCTTTTTTTTTTTTTGGAGAGGACTGAAGAATGATGTGTTCCTCTGGGAAAGTATATGGGAAGTTTCCTTTCCTCTCTCTCTCTTTCTTTCTTTCCTTCTTTCCTTCTTTCCTTCTTTCCTTTTTTCCTTTTTTCTTTCCTTACTTCTTTCTTTCTATATCTTTCTCCCTTTCTCTCTTTCTCGTTTTCTTTCTCACTGTTTCTTTCGTTCTGTCTTTCTCTTTTTCTGTGTCTTCTTTTTCTCTTTCTTTCTCCTTCCTTCCTTCCTTCCTTCTTTCCTTCCTTCCTTCCTTCCTATTCCTTCCTTCCTATTCCTCTTCTCTTCCTCCTAGTGCATCTAAAACAGTCAAAGGCAACCTTTTAAAAAATATATGTATATATTAGTGACAAAAAATAAAATAAAAAATCTGACATGAGATGTTTAAAATATTAGGGAAGCCACTCTGGAGTTAATATATTCTTATTGATGTATTACTAGAAAAGAAGTGTGATTTATTTATATGGGATACTGCACAGCGCTTAGGCGCAGGATGTTTTGATTACTGCTAACACCTATCGCTTTTTTTGAAGTCGGACAAAATATTTATTATGTATTTTTAATATACATTTGAAACTTATACTCTCGCCTTTGATATCTTCCTTGAATATGCCAAGAGATAGATAGCAGTGCAGTAGTAGTTCAGCACTTAGATCAGGGTAGAGAAAACCTCACATTTTCATGCTGGATTTCCTTTACTATCAATCTTTAAACCTTTGAATAATTTGATCGCTTTTAAAAAGGAGAGAGAGAAGGGAAGAGAGAGACTCGACTACAATCATCTGCACAGGTAATTGGAATCTCCTTAACAGGAGAGCTGAATAAACTGGAGTTAAGCTTAGCTGAGATTTGAGCCGCCCTTCAGCTGGGAAATGAGAACCGCAGTCAAACGCTACAGACACAGAGCCCAACTGATGGGGACTCTGTCTGACATTCTCTTTTTCAGCTCGACGGTCTCCGCTTTTCGGAGGTCAGTTCTCGACTCAAACATGAAAGAATTCTCCCTCTTCCTAGGGATGATTAGGAGCCGCACTGACAAGAGTTGGGCAGGACAGAACAGGTTGCCCAGGGAGGTGGTGGATGTCCCATCCCTGGAAACATACAAGGCCAGGTTGGATGGGGCTCTAGGCAACCTGATCTGGTTGGATCCCAGCTCCTTGCAGGCGGGGGTTGGACTGGATGGCTCTTAAAGGTCCCTTCCAACCCAAACTATGCTACGCTTACGTGACTTTGCAACCCCGCCGCGCTGCCACTCCTCCCCACAGCTTCCGGCCAGCGGTGCCCAGCGAGGGGCCGGGAGATTTGGAGTGGCCCCCACACCCTCTCCTCACCTTCCCCGCGTCCTTCTCCCCTCCGCCACCTCCGCCCCTCGCCCTCCCTGCTCCGACCGGCAGCGGGGCCGGGCGGGGCGGAGCGGCCGGGGGGGAGCGGAGTGGCGGGGGGAGCTGTCCCTTCAGCACCACGCTCCGCCAGACCGGTCCCGTTACCATTCCCAGCCCCGTTCTCGATCCCAACCCTATTCCCGATACCGGCCCCCTCCCCACCACCCCCCGGCTCTCCACCTCTCGGCTCCCACCGTACAGAACAGACAAAGCCTGGTCTGAGTCGGTGCGGGGAGAGGGTACACCCAAAAACTCCTCTCCACTCCCGCCTGCAGCCCTGCTTTTCATCTCACCCACAGCTGAAAGTATGACTTTCAGTCGAAAGTTTGTCTAGGTGGCTAAAATCAGCTCTCAGACACCGTAGTGTCACATTGCCCGAAATACCTCCTAAATATCTGTTTTTCCTGGTGGGTACAATGAATCAGGAAAGGCAGTGATGGGATGAGGAATGTGCATTCCAAGAGGTTGAGTCACCAAGTATCCTGTCCCCGACTGCATTATTGGTTTTATATTATAAATGAAAGTATGTATTTAAGCTTGTAAGAAGAACGTGCTCCTACGTTGGACCTTTAGATCACTTTTGTTTCTCTTCACGGTAAATGATAGTAATAATACACACCCCCCCCCCCGCCCCCGAATACTCAGATTTCACAAATGCTGAAGAAATGCGTGTTTAACAAGACTTCCAAACCTTTCTTCTAACTTTGACATCAGATATTTGCATTGACAGATGGCTATCAAATGAAGTGACAATCAAAAAAGAGTTTCACACCGGTCTGTAGCTCTGCTGAATCCACATTTCCAAAAAAGCTCCTTCCTCTCCCTACATGATATCAAACTGCCGATTTAACAGCCCGGAGCCAGGGAACCCGTTTCTCAAACTCTCAGGGATCAGCTCGATTAAACAGGGAATGATAAAACGAGTCAAGAAAGACCTGGATTCAGCGGGAGTATCCAGGTGCAAATGGACTGTGAAATGTGGAGTGCTCTAAACTGGTTTAAACGTAATTCTGTCAAATTATCACTATTTCGGCAATAACTCCAAACTAGGCTAAACAGCGGGCTAGGGAAGGAGAGAGAGAGAAACGGAGAGGGGTTTGTGTCTACAAAAACTGATAGACGCAAGTATTTGTAACCTCTTACCTCTTCTTATGACACCTCCTTGCCCGTTCAGTACAAGTCCACACTGGGCCTCCACTGAGCTCTTAAGTAATGAGGGGAAAAAAAAAAAACAAACAGGAAAGAAAGGAAAGAAATCAGATACAGAAACCCACAGAGAGATCACACAGCTTTGCTTTGTTACACGACTCGCACAGGAACAATGGTTAAGGTGAACTGGAAAACCACAGTTGCTCTCATCGAACTCAAGTGCCCAGGAGAAATCCCACCGCCATCCGGCAGTCTGCCCCACGAAGTGCAGAATAATTGTCACTTTCATTGCCATTTAAACACGAGATTCCCCTGAGCTGAGGAGTTAGATCCGCAGTTATGTGTCAGGATAGAGAGACAAACGAGTGGTCTTAAAATAAATGTGATCATGCTCTAGAGTTGCACCAACAAACGTAAAAATACACTTTCATATAGTATTTTTCATAGAATCATAGAATGGTTAGGGTTGGAAGGGACCTTCAAAGGTCATCTAGTCCAACCCCCCTGCAAGGAGCAGGGACATCCCTGACTAGATCAGGTTGCTCAGAGCCTCATCCAGCCTGGCCTTGAACGTTTTCCATTTTTGTTTGTTTAGCTGTATCTTTATGTATATACACACAGTTAAATTAATATGTACGTTTCTTGACACGTTTATACCGACTTACAAAGTGTGCACAGAAGTAGACAAAGAGCACAAACAACAGGCGACCTATTGGGCTTTGCCGGCTACAAAGAGTCGCAAGGGTGTTGTAGCCACGCGTGTGCCCGCACATAGGTGGAGATGAATACGCATCTGTGTGCACACACACACAGGCACCCATGTGTGAGCCTGGGGTGAAGAACCATCCAAAAACCTGCCTAGGGCTCCTGGTGCACATCCGAGGAGATCTCACTTCATTATTCTCCTCTCACACGGCTAATTATTTGGGGATCTTCACCCTCCTCAATAAATATTTTTATTGGAATGATAAAAGACTTGAAAGGGTTGGGTTTTCTTTGGGTTCTTCCTTATGTTGGGGTTAAAAAAACACAACAAACCAAACCGAAATCTTTGCCCAGTGGAAATGTGTTAAAGACGCATTTTCCTCTACAAACAAACGAGGTATTGGACATGAAAGAGGCCTTTAAGGGTGTTAACCTACTCAACAGCCCGTGAAGAGTTAAGTAAATGCGGAGAGAGTCGGTGCATAATAAAAACCCCACTTTACAAAACAACCTTTACAGTCCTGGCTCTCTCCCCCACTTTCACCATATTGGCGCTGGCCCTGTAAGACCTTCCTTTTCAAGGCTCTTTTTTATTTTAAGTGTTCTGCCTTAAAGTGATTATGAAATCAATATGAAAAAAACTTGGCGACTGAGCATAAATTAAAGCGGTGATGGGAAAAGGTGTGACAGTTTTCTTTGTTGCCCATGGAAAATCTTTTTAGGGCACTGAAAGATGCCACTCCAGCTCCAAGACTGTTTGCATCTGTTAGGCTGACTTAAACCGCCCTCGAAACTATTGGACATTCACTTAAAATTCTGTGCAGGGAAAAGTATATTTACATTTGTTGCATTTGAAATGAGGCATATGCTGATGAACGTTTTAAAAAGAAAGACTAAGGAGAAAGGGGAAGACTGGTTAGACCACGATTATGGTTTAAAAGTATTTGTGCAGAGTCGTGTCTCTCTTCGCCACCACAACGCTTCCTTCTAAGCTCAATGTGATACTCGCAAGAGTCCAAGTTTGTTCTGAATCATCTAAATCTTAACGACAAATATTAATATTTTCAACTTCGCATCGTTCAGGCTTTTCGACACCTCAATACACCCCCGCTTCTGTTCGGGAAAAGAGGGAGGAGGGAAAATAAAGAGAAGATTAACCTAAATCTTTTACTTTCGAATAAAGTGTGATCGAAAAATTAATATTTTTCAAAGAGAAGCTGTTCATTTTTTTTCCTCTTTAAGCAAATACTTTAAAAACCCAATGTGCCTCTAGCAGCTTAACCAACCTCTTCTCTTTTTTTTTTTTTTTTTTTTCCTTCTAAAGGGAAACATGTTGTTTGGTCGGATGACATTGCATAAATGACCAGTTGAATGGCACTAAGTCGAAAATTGGATAAACTATGGTGCTTTTTTGCCCGGGATTTAGGCATTGTCTGCTGTCTTGCAAACGTTCCTAATCCCCTCTTTTGAAAAATACAAGGCTTTGTGCCTGCCAAAGAAAAAAAATTTGTACAGATACAAAAAAATCAGCAGCAGACGTGGTTATAAAAAGGAGTAAATAGGTTTTAGTTGGGTTGAGCAGTGAATGGCAGGGTTTGGGTTGGGTTGTATTTTTTTTTTTTTTGAGAGGGGTAACATAAGGAGATCCTTGTGAAAAATGTAAACAAAAAATGGCCAGAGAGGATAAAATTATATAGTGAATTTTAATGGAGAAAGCTAGATTTAAATAGGTAGGATTCTCTAGAGATAGAAAAGATAATATTATTTGTTGTTCCGTTGTTGGATTAAGTTCCTCCTTAAAAAAAAAAAAAGATCAAAAGAAAAAAAAATATTTTCTCCTACATAAATAGAGGTTTTGCGTTTTTTTTTTTTGTTTTGTTTTGTTTTGTTTTCAGGGGAAGAAAATAAACCTTCTTAGTTTTACAAACTTCGGTTGTTTTTCTTTTTTTTTTTTTCCGAGCCTGCGACGGCTGCGTATTTTTGGAAAGACAAACATAGCCAGCTTTGTGTGGCTGGGAGAGAGATTTGGGGGAAAAGTAAGTACAGTAAATACGGTCCCGTTTGTCTCTCCCCGCTGTTCGGGAAACCTTTAGTTCCTCAGCTCGTCGGGAGAAGGAAGGTTTGCTTTTGATTTGGGAGACTTTTCGAAACGGGTCTTAGAGGAGGGCGTTGTTTGCGATTTTGGAAACAAATTTCCTTTCAGCAATCACCTCAATTTACCGGAGGTGAATTTTTAGTGCGAGGGAAAGGATTTTCGAGAGGATAAAGCTGAGGTTTTGATACATAGAAATAGACTTTTTTTTTTTTTTTTAATGGGTCCAGATGCCGTTTAGGGGGGAGCAGATGAATGATTAGACACACAGGTGGACGAATTCAGCTTTATCTGCTCGTATCTCTCTCCCTATTAACATCTAGATCGGATATTGCGAGGGATTTTTATCACATCGAATATTTCTGAGGAACATTTGCTCCCATGTGTTTCTTCCCTGCCTCATGCCTCGGAGTTGAACGAAAGGTTTGCTTTTGTATGCATGTCGGAAAGTAGATTTAATTCCTCTCTTTGTTTCTGCCTTTTTATCTTTTCCTGCTCCACTCCTTCCTTAACACATTTCCCTGCTCTGTCGGTACCTGTTGTTTTAACGGCTCCGTTCGCCGAAAGAAAGGAAAAAAGTTTAGGAAAAGCAAGAAGATGGGTTTGGTTTGGTTTGGTTTGGTTTGGTTTCTGTGCGAGGTCTGCTACACGCACACACGGACCCGCACGGGCACACACGTACCCCGACATCTCCGGATAAGTCCCCACGGCCTCATCCGTCACAGAGATACAATCCACGCGGGGATGTTTTTTTTTTTTTCTTTTTGTTTTCAAGAAAGACCACTTGCTTTTTTTTTTCTCTCCACAGTTTTTGGTTGATACTTTTTTCCTTTTTTTTTTTCTCCACATTTTTTGTTGCTACTTTTTTTTTCTTTCTTTCTTTTTTTTTTTTTCCCCCTCCGCATTTTTTTTTTTTGTTGCTATTATTCTGGAGGAATATGGGCTCCGAATCAGGTTTTGGAGGCATCTTCCCTCCTTTGTATGAGCAGAGGAAAACGGGGAGGGTGAGAAGGGGGGGGACCAGGGGCAGGGGGAGGGGAGAAGGTGCCTCGAAAGGAGATCGCATGCTATTTACCTGCAAATCGTCTGCTCCCGAGGCTGCCAGCCCGAGGCTTGGTCCTGGCAGGAGTCTTTGATCTGGATGCATCCCATATTGGGATCCATGGCTCATAAGAGAGAGGTCGTGGCGGCGGTAAGCATCTAAGCACCCCAGCTCTCTCCTCTGCTCGTCCAAGCAAGAGGACTTGAGCGCCCGCGCATTGTGCAGGTTGATAAAATCGGTGGGTTCCCCATGGTGGATCTGCTGGTAGTATTGCTGGGAGTGATGGAGAGAGTTCAAGGAGTAAGCGTCGGGGTTGACGGCCGGGTGGCTGTGTTGGAACTCGTAGTGGAAGGACTGGTGGTGCAGTGGGGTGTACTGGTGGTTAGTGGAGAAGTACGGGGAGGCGAACTCGGTGCCCGTGGTAGAGTAAGTGAGAGGAGATGAGGAGGAATAGGCGACGGTCGAGTTGGCCACAGACTCCAGGCATCCCAGCTGCATCAAACGGTAACTGTTTGATCCGTCATGACGTATCTGAAAGGAAGAAGTGAAAAGAAGACCCCAAAACTGGAGGTTTGTCATTGAAAACCCCGGGTGCGGCTCTGCCAAGCACGCCGTCCTGCATAGCTTCTCCCCTCGCAGAAGCGTCTAAGTCTGCGACCGGCAACCCCAGCAACAAAAGATCCTTTCCTACCTTGGGCTGGTGCCATCAAGGTCTGTTAAAAAAAAAAACCCAAACAGCCCAGCCTGCCCTTAACACCGCCAAGCAAAAGGAATCCACGCGCTGAAATAAAAACTCTCGCTCTTTCTATCTGTCCATCCATCCATCCATCCATCCATCCATCCATCCATGTCCTGATCACAGCTGTAATATCTGGGGCTGACACCCAACAAAAAAAGTCATCAAACAGAGGAAACTACCGAGAATACACCCAAGTCCCGTCCCTACGTTAGAGCGTTACACATCGAGAAAGCTTTGCCGCCAGCTTGCCTTCCTTTCTTCCTTCCCTTCTTTTTTTTTTTTTGCTCTCCTCGAACCCCTATTTTTCTTTCTTTCTTTTTAAAATAACGAATCAGATCCAAAATTCGCCCCCCCCCCCCTTTCCTGCGTTTCGAAAGAAAAGGAGAGTCCTGTTTTTTAGTGAGAACTCCCCATTCCTGGCGAGCTGGTGGTGATTTCTCTCCACTTCATTATATTATTAGGGGTATTATTCTGATTTTCGTTCTGGCAACGGTTTTAACGTGGTAATGAGTTGCCCTTTCTGGCGACAGATGTCATAACGAATTTTCTCTCTATACTTCTTTAAGTTATCTCTGAAGCCGGATTATAATTAAACGTAACGGTCCAATATGGATTTAAAAAAAAAAATGGAAACAACCACACAGGCACATACACACACACACATATGCACACACACGCACACACACATCCACACACGCGCGCACACACACACACACGCTCTCTCACACACACAAAATACCTCTGCATCGTGGACGAGACCTGGAAAAGTAGTTGACATTTTTCGGTTCTCCGAAAAAAAAAAAAAAGAGAGAAAAAAAAAAAAAACCCTTCTGGATAAAATTCCCCTCTCCAAATTAAAAAAAAAAAAAAAAAAAGAAAAAATTGAAAAATCCAAAGTTCATGTATTTCCCCAATTTTTTTTTTTAGAAAAAATCTCTACAGACAGAGAGAATTTGCAATGTATCTGCATAGATCAGATCTCTCGCTTTTCCATGCACCTCCTTAAAAACCTGTAGGAACAAAATTTTCCCTCTGCACAAAAGCTGCTCCCTGGATCAGATTTTGTACTTGCTGGGTATTTCTTTGGCTGATGTCGTAGGTCCCTTGGTAATATAGAAGTTTTGAAAATTAAGCATCAGCACTGAGAACTGGGAGGACAATAGATAGAGGAGCTTCATCCCAGGAGACAAGGAATAAATATTGTATCTTCGCCTAATAAGGAACTGTAGGTTCTTTCAACATTTTAATACATTTTTTCCTCCACTCTTTAGAATGTTTTTTCTTACCCAGGCTAATATGGGAGCTAATCTGATCGAAGGGGGTAATTTGTATACATTTTATTGGGAAGACATAAAGCTAATATATATTAATAGATATTATTAAACCGTCCTTTTCCATAGGTAAGTGCTCCTTCCTGTTGATTATACTGCTTTTAAATACTGACCAAAATTTGAGATTGCACATTTGTATGTGTGTCTGTTTAACTGTAATTTTATTTATTTCCTAAATGAAAACTATGTGGTTTGTTTTGGTTTGGGCTTCTTTTTTTTTTTCTTTTTTTTTTTTTTTTTCACCCTTGTATTTACATCGAATTTAAGTCCACCCCACACTCCAAGCTGCTTTTAAAGCTTCCTAATATGCTGTCTTACAGGCTTCTTTAAATAGCGTTTTCAAACATAAAACTAGGGTGAGACCACAAAGTACCACTGCAGTGGCGTACTGTATGGAATTATACATTAAATACATATAGATCTATGGAATCACATCTGGAATAGGAGAAAGAAAAAGAGGGAAGGGAACGCAGGAGGTAAAGATCACCGAGAGCTGGTTTCCCTTCAACATTTCCAAGTGCCGATGGGTTTTAGCGATGGAAACGCACGGAGCCTTGGGTTGCAAAGCTGCGGGGGTACCTTATTTATTTCTTTAACGCTCTGTGGAGTTACCACTCGAGGAATAAGTCCTCTGCCCCTGCCACCCCCCCGGCAGTGACTCTCCGGCCCCCGAAGCGGCTGCGGGCTGAGCCCCGGGGGGGACCCGCCCGCTGCCAGGGGGAGAGGTGGGGGGTAGGGAGAGTGGGGGGGAGTCACACGCCCCCCGAGAAGATGCCAGCCCAAATGGCTCCGCTGATGGCTAGCTTCCACAAATGATAAGCCCGGAGACAGGGGAGGGTGTAGCTTGCTTTTAATTGCCATTTAATTTGGGTTGCTTTTCAGCGTTTAAGCTGCGAAGGTGTCTTAATAATGAGCCGCAGGCAAACAGGCGTGTGGCTCGCTCCCTCTCGCTCTTTCCTCTTTTTTTTTTTTTTTTTTTTCTTTCCAAGGGCCAGGTTTTGGGAGGGTTCCTCGCGCTCTGCTCGGGCTGGCAGGGGCTGTAGCTCAGCCCTCGTCTCCTTCCAGCAGCGGACAAAGGCACAGGCACAGGGCCGGAACGGGGGAGTGCGGCTGCCCCGGAGCGCGGAGGGGGTCCGCACCTCACACCTCGGGCTGCTCCCGGCCAGCCCTTCCTGGAGGGAAGTGGGGGGAAGATGGGAAGGGAGGGAGGAAGGAAAGAGAGGGAGGAAGAAAGGAGAAAAAGGAAGGAAGGGGAAAGGAGGGAGGAAAAGGAAAGGAGGCAGGAAAGGAAAAAGAGGGAGGAAAGGAAAAGGAGGGAGGAAAGGAAAAGGAGGGAGGAAAGGGAAGGAAGGGAGGGAGGAAGGAATGAGGGAAGGAAGGAAGGAAGGAAGGAAGGAAGGAAGGAAGGAAGGAAGGAAGGAAGGAAGGAAGGAAGGAAGGAAGGAAGGAGGGAGGGAAGGAAGGAAGGAAGGAAGGAAGGAAGGAAGGAAGGAAGGAAGGAAGGAAGGAAGGAGGGAAAGAAGGAGGAAAGGAAGGAGGGAAGGAAGGAAGGAGGGAAGGAGGGAGGGAAGGAAGGAAGGAAGGAAGGAGGGAAGGAAGGAAGGAAGGAAGGAGGGAAGGAAGGAAGGAAGGAGGGAAGGAAGGAAGGAAGGAAGGAAGGAAGGAGGAAAGAAAGGAGGGAAGGAAGGAAGGAGGGAAGGAAAGAAGGAGAGAAGGAAGGAGGGAAGGAAGGAGGGAAGGAAGGAGGGAAGGAATTGCATCTTTCTCTTCATTTGGATTTGCTACAGTTCTAATGCTGTTAATGAAATAAAAATATTTCTCCCCAGTATATATTTGGGAAAATTCTAGGAATTGTTCCAAATTCAGATTTCGTGTGGAGTCCTCAAGATTTGTGTAGTGGAGAGAATAAAAGAATACGTAGAAATGGGCAAACTCTTCTCTTTCCAACATTGGAGCCCGGCGAGCACAGTTTGAGGAGCCAAGCCAGCCTTGAACAGGACAGTTTAGACCTAAAAAAAAAAAAAAAAAAAAAAAAAGGTTAAGACACCTTGAGCTCACCCTCCTGACAGAAGAACTGTCCCTTTCCTTCGAGGAGGAAGGCAACTCCCCTCCCACACATCCAGATGAGCGCACCTCCCAGTTCGACGGATTCCCCCAGCCGATTATTTGTACAGTGTTACTTTAGTCCCGTCTGAGTCTTTTTTTTTTTTTTTTTTTTTTTTCCAGGGGATGCTGGTATTTTCCTTGATCTCGTCAAGGAAAGCCCAGCTTAGTGAATAAACGGGAGACACACAAGGTGAGGGGACCCGACGGGGTGTCCCCGGGCAGGGGGGTGCAGCCCAGTCCCTGTCGTGATTTATGGGTGGCAGCGCTCCCCACCTGCTCATCTCTGCAGGACTTTAATTTAATTTAATTTAATTTTTTTTTTTTTTATTTCTTTTTTCCAGAAAACTACGAGTGTGGGAGAGGCTGGGAAAGTATTTGGGAATAGACTCCCTTCTTTTGGTTCCTGTGGGTGCCGTGGTGCGCTGCCTCGGGGAGGGGGCTGCCCGGCCCCTCTGAGTGCGGGGAAAAGCTGATGTTTTCCCAACTCGTTTCCCGAGCTGCCAGGAGATCAAGACATCCATCCTGCGAGAGATCACTCCCCCTACTTCGACCCCTTTCCCCTCCACCCCCCCCCCCCTCCCCACGCACACACAGCCCAGACAAACCCACAGACACAGCACCAGCCAGCTCGGAGCCCAACTTCGCTTCGAACAACAACAAAGCCACCAAAATGGTTTTGTTTGGGGGAAAGTTTGTAAGAAACCCGGCTTGCCAGATGCACGTTACTGGTCAGTTCCATCTGTTAGCTTCGCTTACAGACCCTAAAAAAAAAATCATATAGACCGTTTGCGCTTTTACCCCCCGCCCCCCAATCCAATTAATAACGCGAGTCAAACTGCAAAGCAGTTATTAATTGCTCGCAAAGAAAATCTTTCAGGAAAGTTAATTGGGAGCTTTCTGGTTTTCCAGCCAGCCCCATGATCTAATGGTCAGGGCAGACAGATTTGGTGTTGAGCTTCACTGTGGCTGGGCACGTTGTTTATCCCCTGCTTAAAGTTTGGTTCTGCTTCTAGGCTACAGAAAGGAGTTAGGGGGTCTGGTAGTTGTTTGTTGTTTTTTTTTTTTTCGTAGGCGTCTGGAAAAAAAACTGACTGAGCAATTGGAATGAGTGGAGATGTAAGGGGGGGAAAAAAAAAAAAAAGAAAAAAAGCTCCCTCTCTGGGATCATCTCTGTTTCCCTGGTAGCTCACTCAAGTGTGTGAAGCGGTTGGTGCTGCTGCAGGGACAGGCTGGGCTCGACGTCTGGCTGCTGTACAAGAGCAGCTCCCTGGACTCACAGAGCTCTCTCACCTCCTGTTTGACTTACAAAACTTTCCCAGCATTTAGGAGCCTGAAATTACAATTTTTCCTTTCCTTTTTCCTTCCTACAATTGTAAATTGTGCTAATAATTGTTTATCCTATTTCCTAATTAAGAACCTTCTCTTCCCCTGAGAGCCACCAAAACTTAGTCCTTGCTGGACCTAAACTTCTGATGACTTTTCCTGGAGTTTCTTGTGTCTGAATGAGACCAGAGAGCAGTTCAAGCTGCCACAGGCAGCTGGGGTCAGCAGTGCCAGGACATTCTTGCAGCAGGGTCCATCCTCTGTGATGCCCTTTTCTTCAAAGGACCCAAAGAGAAGTCCCCTTCAGCAGCCAGCAAAGGCTTTTTATTTAATACTCTTTTCCATCCCCTTTGTTCTCTTCAGTTCCTGAAGTCTGGAGGCTGTGAACTTTAGGGACACTCAGCTGACCTAAAAAAAAAAGGAGCCCTGAGGTCCCTTTCGTGCATCACCGGGTCCTGGCCATTGTTTGCAGATCTATTGTCGTCGATCCTTTGTCTTGTCCCCCCACCATGGGCAAATCTTTTTCTCCTTCCCCTGCTCCCCTGCTTGGCTGAACTCCTCCCTCTTGTCTGGCAGAGGGGATGAACTTGAACATGACCGAGCATCACCACCCCGTCTCCTTCTCCTGAACTTCACGTGAAGGGAAAACCCTGGGAGAGGCCCAGAGCTGTGTGGGTTGGAGGGAGGGAGCTGGTAGCACCCCCCTACATGCGCACACAGACTACTGACTTTCATTTTCAGGCAAATCTGTCCGTGCCTACCTTTCCACTCATCTAGCCCCTGTCTGGCAAATAAATAGGCTCTATACACTCTCAGGGGGAAACAAAAAGACTGAATTTTGGGGGAGATGGGGTGGGTTGAAGTACAGATTTTTTTTTTTCTCTTGTCTCCCTTTAAGAATAATTATTTTGAGATTTACAAATTACACTTTACATTTTCTCTTCCAAAGAGGAAAAAAGGAGAGAGGAAGATTTAACACTGGAGTTCACTGACTTCAGTTGTGGGTAATAAGTGTGGGGAGATTTGTAGGGGGTTTCTTCAAGCTACAAGACAGAGATGTCCTACCTTGGGCTACGGCAAAAACCTGCCCATTCTGAACATACCTAATCTGATGCTCACCGCCACATTTCCTGCTCCTTGCAAATTTGTATTCTGCCTCACTGCAACAGCCAAAAGGCAACATAATGGGACAGAGAAAATGCATTTGCAAGCAATTAAAATGTTGTGAATATATCAGTCAAAAATTAAAGGGGATAACTGGCATCTCCAGTCATTTCTTTGATGTCAGCAAGACTTCCTGCTTGCTAAGGCTTGCATGGAGACTCAAGGGCGGCTGTATTTCAACCTACGTGCCGGATATCACTCAGAGTCAATGCAAAAGGGAAAGACGAGGTGGCTTCAAAGGTGTCGATATCGATCAGTATTGCCTTGCAAAAAAACAGACCAGTGCTTACTGGGAGTGAATGCCCGTGCAAGGATCAGGAGGGCAGACTTTGTGGCCACTGCATTGCAATGTCACTTTCCAGACATTTAATAAGGGTGATCCATTGACTGTCTGTTAATGAGACATCCTCTTCCCCTCCTTTTTCCAGCTCAGCTTCTCCTCTCCTCCTCTTCCTTGAGTCTCTGTTTCCCCTGCTGGTTGCTGCTTATTGCTGGCCAAATGGGACTATGAGACACACAGTCTCTGTTCCTGTTGTGTTATTTCCTGTGATAAGTGTCTTGGTGATGTGACTACCCTGCTTTCTGCTTTAAGCACCCTGTCCCGCAGCCACATGTTTACTTCTTACGTGGAGCTGCTCCTCATGTTTATCCTCCCCACTCAGCTGATCTTACAGCCAGCTCATTTCTTCCTCTCCTGACTGCTTCCTCACAGTTCCCTGAGCTGTTGAGTGCCTCATCCCATCTGTCTTTGCTCTCCAGCCAGATCTCAAGAAAACAGCTTCTCTTGGCTCAGGCTTGTAGAGGTGCGGAGATGGTACCGAGGAAGCTGCCTAGGGCCCCTTCTTACATGGTTGCTAGGGCTGTACCTGCTCCATGGAGGCCTCTCCACCTGGTCCTCCTTGACAGTAGCCTCTGGTGTACCTTGGTCTTTCACACACTTTTGCTTTAAGGCGTTTATTTCACCATCACTGTTGTGTTTTCAAGCTGGCTACTTGCCTTTTCTCTCTCCTTTAGGCACATACATCAAGAAAAACAGGCTGACTCCACTCTTCTCCTTTTGGGATTTCCCCCCTTCAGGTATTCGCACAACACTGTGGTTTTGTCAGTGCCTTTTACTGCCACATTCCTAATTTCTTTCAGCATCTCTACCATGTCCCTCAGTGGAGGAACATGACGACTGTCTGTGGCAGCTGTCCTCTCTCCAGTTCCGCAAACACCAAGAGAGTGGAAAACCTCCTGCTCTCCCTCCTTCCAGCTTTCTTTTGAAAGCAAAAGCTACTTCTTCTGTAAATTGCTCCTGCCATCTCTTAGAGGCTGTTTTCATTTTCCATTGACCTCTTCTGTACTTGAAGAATGTCCTGTTACTTTACTTATCTTGCTCTTTTGTGCAGTTCTTTCATTCTTCAACATAGCTTCTCTCACATGTTTCACACTTGCTTTCCTTCATAAGGTAATCCTCTTAGACCTCTTTTCTGTTTACCTGGTCTGTCTCATTCAGGTAGGTCATCTTTTTTACCCTTAAATCCTTTTCCGTGGCTGTCTGAAGGTACTTACTGCTGTGGACAATAGAATTAAGATAATTTTGGAGAATCCTTTAAAGATCTCTTTCTTTTTCCTGTCTGTCCAATGATTTGTCAAATTTCTCATATTCTGTGTGTTTTGCTGTTCTGAAAGGGAATGTTAGGTTATAATCACAGACCTAGCTAGACTCTAACAAATCTTCTATGTGAGAGCCTTGCCTTCCTTCACATGGTGGCTCTTCAGTCACTTCCTCTTTACTTGTAAGTAGTTGACACTTTTAAATTTCGGCGAAGAATGCAGTCACAGAGATCTCAGCAATGGTTTGTGCTCTCAAGTTTATATAAGGGAATAAGACAGAAATTCTCCCTTAAAGAATCTTTCTCTATGATAACAATTTTTGTTTTCAAATTGTGATAATGTAATTTCTTGCTCCAACCATACTAAATCCTTCATCTAGGATTGCTGTAAGTTATTTCCAATATTAATGCCACACCGTAAAACTGTTGAAAGGAAACACAGACATAACCATCTCTGTTAATGAAATAGGATGAGGTTAGCAATTTAACAGTAGAGCAGAACAAGATCTGGTTCTGGAAAACCACATGATGGTGAAAAACCTCAAAGTGTGAAAGGAATTATTGTCCAAATTCTTGTTACATTTCTTTTGATATGGAGATTTGAACCTAGTCCTTCTAGACCTAATAATTTGTGTGAAAGCTTGTAGGTTTCAATAAGGACATTCCTCTGGATCAGAATGGAACTTTGGAAAAATGTGGAGTTAGGAGAACTATTCTCTGGCATTCCCACTTGGCTCTGTAAACTGTGAAGTCCATACTCTCCTTAAAATAGTCTGATTTCAACAAAATTCATAAGACGCTTTCACTGACTTTTTTTTTAAACTAACTACCAAAGTAAAGTTATGAAGCCTGCTTCTATAGAAAGCACTGTAGGAAGCTGTATGAGATATTCCTGCTAATTGACGTAGCATAATATCCATACCCAACCAGGGCAAGAGGAAAATTCTATATGTGACAGGGATTTTCTATCAGGCCATCAAAGTTCAATGGGAATTGTCATCACAACCTTGTATTTTACTGCTCAAGAGAAAACAGTGGTGAAGAAATTGGAAATCTTACAGTTAACTGTCGTACCTAATTAAAAGGTTGTGGGTGGTTTTGTTTTTTTTTTTTTTTTTAAAGCGTGTTCCCCCCCCCAGTTTTAGCCCACAGGGCAATTCAAAACCAAACTGTCCACATGTAACGAGCTAAACTAGGACTTTAGAAATTCTCCTGATCATGAACTGGCTAAGATGACATTACCCACACTATTTTCTGGATGCCTTTCGATATATGAGGCAAAATCTTATCATTAAACTCCTCTCTGGTAGTGGAGAATGAAAACATCTGTAGACTGTGATGTATTAAAGATGTACCTTATATTAGAATCATCCATAATTAATGAAGACATTCCAATAAATAATACAGTGTCAGGTTCTTTGGATTATTGAGTGTACTTCACTGTGCTCATATACTCACGCATGTGGCAGTAATAGTGAGCAAGTTTCCTTACCTAATTAAACACTGAGCTTTATTATATGTTTAAATAGCATTAAGGTTGTATCACAAACTTAAAAGAGTAAATTCAAAGGTAAGGTTGACATCTTTGTCCTCAGCTCATGAGTCATGTATTGATGGCTTCTTCCTTCTTTTCCCCACCTGCGTGTCTGCAAGGACATACATTTTAATGGATTTTTTTACCCCTTACACTTAATTCGTATCCTTAACACTTTAAAATTAGGTGTAATAGTATTAATATTTTAAAGAGATTCTTTCCTCAGGAGCCTGGAATTGCTCTGAATAGCTCAAATAAATCTGTATTTGGGTTAAGTAATATATAATTTTCACTGAACACATATATTTGTTAACATATTTGAAAATGGGACTTGTATTGACCCAAGAATCCTGGGTAGGTGCAAAGAAACCACTATGTATTTTTTATTGGTTCAGTATTCAGGCACTTACTATTAAAATGCATAAGATGTATCCCCAAAACTGAAGCTAGCTACTTCAGAGACAAGATTCCACCAAGGGAATAGGTATTTATGCTTTAAAAACATATTTTAATTTCCCAATTGATCATAATAGCTCATGCATAAAATCAAGAGATTTTGGGATTTCTATTACATTAAAATTAAGCATTAAAATTCATTTGGAAGCAGGAGGTGGTGCTTTTTTGTTGTTGTTGTTGTTTTTTTTTTTTTAATTTATTTCCAGAAATAAGATCTTTGCAGGATCTGATTCTGGAATGATATCTTTGATAGAGGGGACATCATTCACAACCTGACAATAGCTACTAGAGAATTGATAATGAGTGTATTGATAGAGCTCACTGTGAGCTCCATTCTGCATCCTCGACTCATGTCAGTAATCCCTGTATAAGCCAGTTGTCTCTTTGACCTCCAAGGGCCTGAGCACACTAGTGAAGGTGGAGGGGTCAGGCAGTAAAAGACTAGTACTCTCTTGCATGAGGGACCTGATCCAAAGATCATCTTAAGTCAATGGAACTCTTTCCCTGGAATTCAAAGAGCTGTGGAAAATGTCCCAAACAAGTGTTTGGATTTGTAATGTGTCTAAAAGATGAGAAGAATAAAAAGGAAAATAAGAATGTAATAATGTTCACCTAGAAAATATCTTAAAATAATTTAAAATGTTAGTTCTATAGTCTGAAAGCTGAATAACATTTATTATATTTTTGAGAACTGTAAGAAAAATTATTTTCCTTCCTTCCTTCCTTCCTTCCTTCCTTCCTTCCTTCCTTCCTTCCTTCCTTCCTTCCTTCCTTCCTTCCCTTGCTCCCTCCCTCCTTCCTTCCCTCCTTCCTTTCTTCCTTCCATCCTTCCTTCCTTCTTTCCCTTGCTCGCTCCCTCCCTCCCACCCTCTCTCCTTCCCTTCCTCCCTACTGTGTAGTAATACCATTATATAGATGTACATACACATACTAGCTCTGTGGACAGCCTAATTATTCAGTTTCTAAACTGTGACTTAAAGTGTGATTTTCAGCAGTAATTTTCCTCAGTTCATATAGTCTGGCTGCTCAGAAATGATTATTTGTAGACGAGTGAATGAAACATGGACAATCAAGAATTTTTGATTGTACAATAAAATGACTGCAATTGAAGTACAATGTTTTCAGCAGTTTAAAGACAATGGGCTATAGCTAACTGACCTCATTCAGTAAAGTGCTTAGCTGAAACAAGTGCTTGACTTTATTTCTGAGTGTAGAGTTTAAAAAAAATGCAAAGGAGTGCATTTAGCACCAGTAAGCAACATTCATTCGAGATGAAAACAGAAACTGGTAATTAGGTTAGCAAAAAACAAGATGTAACTTTGGTTCATATGTTTTAGGGGCAAGGGACACAGACCATGCATTAAATGATAGTCAAATGGGTATATTATTTCTCATTAAAAGACTCCACATTGCTATTTCTAACAATACTTATGTATATTTTTCCACTTCCTTAATGAAACAAATCTGTGACAACAGTAAATAAAGACCCTCTTCCTCTCTACAAACATATATCTCATATATACACATCATACAGATGCATAATGCACTTGCATGTGTATGTGACAGAGAAAGAGAGAGATTTTGCAATAATTTGCACAGCTATTTTATAACTTCATTTTAGATGAATCAATACAGCTATGTTAATATAATTGATTCACCTCCTATTTGCATCAGCTGAACCTCTGGTCTGCTATTTTGAAATACAGAAACACACTCCTTATGCACTTGCAATTCCTCACCACATCGATGGGAAGTGCTGAGATATTGTTAGCAATCTCATCTGCAAGTGCATAGTGTTGACTTTGCACCCACACTCATACTCCCTCAAATTACTATTTTGGTTATAGTGCATCAAAAGTGCACAGGAAGAGGATGTGTTTCCCTCAGCTGGAAATATGAACATTCGCTTTCCACATAACCTTAACCTTGACCCTAAATTTGCAACCCTTAAAGATTAGTTTAAACAGAAGATCAATTTTGTTTATAGTGATGAGCATTGATTTTTCTCCCTGCAGTGCATGACACTGGCCTGGCTATTAATAGAGAAGAAAATATTATCCCCTATGGCTAGGAAGTTCTATAACATAAAAAAGAAGCTATATATCATAGAATCATAGAATGGTTTTGGTTGGAAGGGACCTTCAAAGGCCATCCAGTCCAACCCCCCTGCAGGGAGCAGGGACATCTCCAAGCAGATCAGGTTGCTCAGAGCCCCGGCCAACCTGGCCTTGAATGTTTGCAAGGATGGGGCACCCACCACCTCTCTGGGCAACCTGTGCCGGTGTTCCACCATACTCAGTGCAAAAAATTTCTTCCTTATCTCTAGGCCAAATATATAAAAATACATATATGTGCATATTAAGATACATATATGGAGTGTGTGTATTTTTTTATATATATATATATATTTAGAGATATACATGGAATGTTGTCATCCGGTTAATACCTGCTGCCCTGCAGGATGAGTTTCTAAAATGAAAAGTTACTTTATTTTCCTCAAAGAGCTCCCTGAGCTAGGTCAGTTGTTTATAGTAAGCCAAAGGAGGAAAAAAGCCTGTTTAGTACCCCTCTTCTTTCTTGCAGCAAGAAGCGGGCTGCGATTTGGACGCCCCCACCCCCCCCTTCCCCTCCCCCAGCTGCGGGGGGCCGGCGGGGTGAGTCCCCCCGGCAGGAGCTGTCCATTCAGCACCCCGCGCCCACCGGCTGCCTGCCCGCCCGCCAAAAAACAGCAACAAAAAAACCACCACAAAAGAAGGGAAATATTAATTAATTAAAAAGAGGGGGGAGAGTTAAAAAAAAAAAAAAGCCAATCTGCTCAATCCTCTGCCTGCAGGCAGACTCTAACGGAAACCACATATGCTTTGCCTCTCCCTATAAGAAATCTTCATTGGGGCATTAAAATACTTAAAAGGATTAGTCGTTAAATACTTGTACATTTGGTTTAATTCACTAGAAACGCTATGTCACAGGGTTACATCAGAAAGCTAGAGAGTTTTAATCTCACTTGCAGTATTTACCTAGATGTTTTATTCCTCCTGCTGCTTGTTACAGGGATAATATTAATATCCTACTTGTCCAGAGGGAGGAAGTTTAAAAAAAAAAAAAAAAGACCTGACTGCTTTCTGATGGTATAAAAATATCAGAGACTTTTAAGGTGAAACAAAACAATATGAACTGGAGTGTTGCATTCCTTCCCACAGCCTCTTGATTAATCCTGATGATGATGACAACGGAGAGGTAAGGAGCTGTTGCCTTAGGAAAACAAGGTAACTTAGTACATCACACAGTCTTGGGACATTGGAGACAGCGTCTTTGTTTGAGGCTATCTCCTTCTTTATCCTCAGTTTTCGTATATGACAGGTGTGCAGCTCCCTCATAATTCCTTTTTCAGTGTAGTAGCTAAAAATACACTGTTTTGGCAAGGGTCTAAAGTTGTCTTCAACTAAGTAAGTAAAGGAAAGAAGGGTCATAAATCTAATGAAGGCAGGTACAGAAATGCCTTACTGTGAACTTCTGAATGAGGAGGGCAATTAGTGTGTAGGACATTGTCATTTGAGACTTGGCTCTTTTTGTGACTAATGAGAGAGGATGGACTGTTAAAGCTTAAGCCTTCCCTCACGTAGAGGTTTCTGCATTTAGTCCTGGCATACCTTCTGCAGCCTTACTGTAACTGTATCCATCCAAGAAAGACCTCAAGTAATGAGATATCAGTGAAATTCTTTGCTTTTAAAATCAAGATCCACTTTACTCATATTTAAGGCTCTCTGGGAGAGAAATGACCTAAGGATGAAATTCCGGTCCCATTTAAGTGAATGAGTGCATTGACACAGATTTCTGTTTATTTTTAGAATCATAGAATCATATAATATTTTGGGTTGGAAGGGACCTTTAAAGGTCATCTAGTCCAACCCCCCTGCAAGGACATCTTCAACCAGACCAGGTTGCTCAGAACCCCATCCAACCTGGCCTTGAATGTTTCCAAGGATGGGGCATCCACCACCTCTGAGAGCAACCTGTTCCAGTGTTTCAGCATCCTCATTGTAAAAAATTTCTAAGAAAACCTCAGTGGAGTGGTATGTATATATTATTTCCAAGAAATAAGTCCTAGATCTTTTGTAGAAAGGGAAGAAGGGATTAAAACAAGTTCCATAATCAACTTTGTTGTTTGCTTTGCAGTGTCTGAACAGCAGAACGTCCCTTAGCAAACCATTTTTATTGTATTAATGGAGTTATGACTGTAAAGAGTAGTCTCACTGGAAGTTCTGCTGTGACTTCAGTAAGGCACATCCTGATCTCATGGTAGGTCCTCTCAGCCACCATCCTGAGTCAGACAATCTTCAGAAATAGCAACATAAACCACCTGGTCAAAAAAAAAAAGTTAATAATAAAAATATAGTGTCACTGGCTTTGTATAGAGATACAGAAGAAAAAGTAACATGCAAACTTCCCAAAGCACACCCACACATTCCAAAATGCACACATATCTACCACTAACCTGGAATGTAATTTCAGTGATGAGATTTAATCTCAGATTCTGTCCAGCTGAGGTAAACAATACATTGTTCTACAGTAGTGAGGTATGGGGTGAGGCCTCGCTAAGACTCATCAAATTAGGCACCAAGTTGCTTTGGATTCAGCAAAGAAGATCCTATTCTAGAATTGCCCATTCATTCTTCTTGCAAACTATGGAAGAGGAGCATTCCTGGGGATTGACCAGAAGACTTTCTGAATGCCTGAATGATTTAAGCAGCATAAGAAATACCATTCACTACACAGTGACTCAGGAGACTTTTTTTTACCTCTTATAATCAATCTATTATTTATTTATTTATTTATTTATTTATTTGTGGAACCCCTCCTTATTGTTTAGGGTGTTTTATCCCTCCTAGACCCCTCAGCCTAGTTTAATTTTTGGGGGCGTCTGAAAATCAACCTGCCCTTGACATAAAGGATAGTTCTTTGTGAGGCTTTGTGCCTTGTTGTGCTTTTTTTTCCCTCCTCAAAAGCAGAGAATGGTTTCTTGTATTCAAAGCATAAACGCAGCTGCCCATGAGACTGCTTGGATGAGGACTAGATAAGAGAGTTACATTAGGGCAGAAATTCGGGTCACATCATATCAAACTGAAAGCATCAGGCCAAAGACAGGCTTGGCTAATAATATTTATACACAATAATTTTAAATGTGAAAACTCCTCCTGCCATGAAAGAAAATAGTTTTCAGTCTCGTATTGGTGCAGGTATTTTCAATAGGTTTATGTCACCGCTTGGTAAAATGCGATGCATTTGCATCTTCTTTGCATTATTTATTGTTATCCTGCAGGCTGGATTGTCACACTAATCATGATTTATGTCACTGAATTTTATCAGCTTCTGCTAGATTATATTTGCAATTGGTGCCCCTGGACTTTAGGAAGAGAAATGTCAGTGCAAGTCTTTTACACCTGTTACACAGCATAGGTGGATGCTGCTTGTTGTCAAAGTCACGCAGGAAAATGTCTCTCCTTCAGCAGCAGCTCCTGGTGACCTTAACGCATCCTTAGCAGACAGACTCTTTAATGCTTTCAAAGCCTTTAGAACCGTGTTATAGGAACATTTTGTGAGTTTACGCTTGACAGACCAAGGGGAGAATTTTTCCAAGTCACTGTGATGCGTGCCGCAATATGTGACACAGTGGGCTCTGCATGTGATTAGAGGACAGTGGATGACTGGGGTGGGGGTCGGTAAAGGTTTTGGGCTCTATACGGAGGATCACTGCTCGCCTCTGCTACTGACATTCTGTGTCACCTTGGACAAACCACCTACCAAGTTATTGCTATGTTCCTTGTATTTTGCATGTGTGGTACATACATTTCTTCTTTTCTTTTTATGCCTTATTTCTTTGCAATGCTAGTTCCTTAGGGTGAAAGCTGAGTCTTGCTGTGTGACTGCACGCTGCTTGAGAGAATGGGAACCTTGATATAAGCTGGAAGCCACTCAAAATACAAAGAGTAAAAGTTTTGCATCTTTCTTGGGAAAAACAAAAAGAAATGCCACATATGAGATGAAACCTTGAATCGTCAAGACCTGCTTAAGAACTTGCTCCACTTTAATTTCTTCTGAGAGACTTTGCTGTGTCACAGTCTGTCTGTAGGTCCATATAAATAGTATGAGTCTGCTACTTCGTTGGCAAACAAAGACACTCCATTGCTAGAAAAAGTGAAATTAGGAGTCTAATGAAAGCTTTAGACTTTGTTGGTTGATCCACACTGATAAATGAAATATTGCCATGGTAGTTCCAGTTATTAAAATTACAGCCGGTCCCTTGAATTTGCTACCAGAAAATAAGTATTTTTACTCTATGGCAAAAAAATATCTCCTTGTCCTCCCACCACGCAATAAAGGCTTGAAGTTTGAAGCCATTGTAATCTGTGATAGTTCCCCACCTTTGCTCCCATATCTATTCTCCCTGGCTCTGAACTTCAGGCCACCTGGAATTCCTCTGACAGTACGCCGCTCCTGCTGTTACCTACATACTTACTAGTGCCATAAAGATATTTCAAGGTGTCATTAGCCTTCCTTTTGTGAATGAGGAGTGAACTCACCTGAATGAGGAGTGAACTTCCTCTTATTTGCAATTTTGCATTGCTTGAAGTCACAGAATCATAGAATCATAGAATGGTTAGGGTTGGAAGGGACCTTCAAAGGTCATCTAGTCCAACCCCCCTACAAGGCGCAGGGACATCCCTGACTAGGTTACTCAGAGCCCCATCCAGCCTGGCCTTGAAAGTTTCCAGGGATGGGGCTTCCACCACCTCTCTGGGCAATTTGTTCCAGTGTTCTATAACTCCCACTGTAAAACATTTTTTCCTAATTTCCAATCTAAATCTACCCCCCTCTATTTTAAAACCGTTACTCCTTGTCCTATCGCAACAGGCCCTACTAAACAGCCTTTCCCCATCTTTCTTGTAGGCCCCCTTGAGGTACTGGAAGACCGCTATCAGGTCTCCCCGGAGCCTTCTCTTCTCCAGGCTCAACAGCCCCAACTCTCTCAGCCTGTCCTCATAAGAGAGGTGCTCCAGCCCTCTGATCATCTTCATGGCCCTCCTCTGGACCTTCTCCAACTGTTCCATGTCCTTCTTGTGTTGGGGGCTCCAGAACTGGACACAGTACTCCAGGTGGGGTCTCACCAGGGCAGAGTAGAGGGGGAGAATCACCTCCCTCGACCTGCTGGCCACGCTCCTCTTGATGCAGCCCAGGATGCCGTTGGCCTTCTGGGCCACAAGGGAGCATTGCGGGCTCATGTTGAGCTTCTCATCCACCAGCACTCCCAAGTCCTTCTCCTCAGGGCTGCTCTCAATACATTCCCCGCCCAGCCTGGATTTGTGCCTGGGATTGCCATGACCCAGGTGCAGGACCTTGCACTTGGCCTGGTTGAACTTCATGAGGTTGGCACGGGCCCACCTCTCCAGCCTGTCAAGGTCCCTCTGGATGGCATCCCTCCCTTCCAGCGTGTCGACGGCACCACTCAACTTGGTGTCGTCGGCGAACTTGCTGAGGGTGCACTCTATCCCACTGTCCATGTCGCCGACAAAGATGTTGAACAGGGCTGGGCCCAACAGGGACCCTTGAGGGATGCCACTCCACATGGACATTGAGCCGTTGACCACCACTCTCTGAGTGCAGCCATCCAGCCAACTCCTTATCCACCAAGTGGTTCGTCCATCAAACCCATGTCTCTCTAGTTTAGAGAGAAGGATGTTGTGCGGGACAGTGTCAAAAGCTTTGCACAAGTCCAGGTAGATGATATCTGTTGCTCGTCCCTTGTCCACTAATGCTGTCACCTCAGTCCTAACTGAGGGCTGAGTTTTCTTTCTTTCAGCCACCAGGACAGCAAAAGCTCTGATGAGAAATGGGGGAACAGGTGTTGAAATGCCACATGGTCTGTGGAGCTGCATTTTTTTTTTTTTTTTTTTGTGTAAGTGGATCATCTAGGACATTTCTCTTAAATAACAGCGTTCTAACCTGGGGTAGCAGATATACCATTGGTGTAAATCAGCACAACTTCCAAAGGACATGTGTTGATTTTACACCCACTGGACATGTGGCTCAGCCAGTCTGTGATTTTTAGCACTTAGTTTTCTTCATGAACAGAAAATAGCATTATCATTTGCCTGTGATAAGGATATCTTTAATCTTGAACTGGGTTCTAGTGTGCAGTTAGGTACCAAAAAGACAGTCCTTAATTTAGAAGCATCTTGGTGTAGCATAGAATTGCTCCACAAATGCAGGAAACTGAAGTAATAAAACAAAATGATAATGAAATAATGTTAAAGTGCTCAATTTTATGTGGACGTGACTTGTTTAGGGATATGTATTTGTCTGAATTCTTTCCAGAGCAGATTTAAATGTGAAGGAAGAGAATTCTTTTGTTTTCTTTAATATATATTCAGCTGCAAATGTTATCATTTTCATCAGTAGGAATATAGAGCAGGTCAATGGAGTTATGCTAGCACAAAGCATAAGATGTGCATCCTGACTATTATTTTTGAACAGAAGTAGGAAAGGAGAGTTATTGGTTTGATAGCCCAGCTTTAAATTATTTCTAAGAACATCCTGTGGAAAGAAAATGAATTTGAAAAGATATTGTAAAGGAAAATTCATTTACATCTTTTGTGCAGAAAGAACCTGTTGAATGACATTTAAAAGAGGATTAAAGCTGATTTCTTACAAGCAGTAGAATAATCAGATTTCTAAGCTAAAGTGGAATTAAGGTCCTTCAATTCATCTGCAAAGCTGACTGAAGTTGAATCATCGTTTGGTAATTTACATGTCATTTACAGGGGCATTCATTGTGCTTTTAGTACTGTAAATATGATCTGAACAGCTTTTGATCTTTTGCAGCATTTGCAGGAACATATTATTGTTCCTGAGAAAAAAAGGAAGAGTTTTATAAAAAAAAAAAATCCGTAACACTTTTTTATAATGTCAAAACAAATGTGTCAACCAAATGGTAATATCTGCACTAGTTTCATTTATCTGCACACGGTGGTTGTGAGGTTTAATGATTGTTTGTCAGAAAAATACATTTTAAGAGAAGCAAGCAGATTGCTGAACAGCAAACATGTTTTATGGAACATGTAACATTGTGAACACATTTTTGTTTCAATAGGATTTACAGAGGATTGCAAAATGAATGTGTTCATACAAAATGAGAAGTAGACAAAGCTTATATTTTCCTATCTAAGCATTTTGCATTCATATTTGCACTTACGAAAAGGATTCATTTGCTACCATTAAAATTCACACCTTCATAATTTTTTCTACTGGACTAGTCTCACCTTTGAACTGGGACTAATTCTTCTGACATATATTTGACCACAGCTCCCATAGCAAGAAAACCCTCCCACGTTTCTCACAACTGCCAACCTT
The DNA here is from genome assembly GCF_036417535.1 of Chlamydotis macqueenii. Classification (NCBI taxonomy): domain Eukaryota; kingdom Metazoa; phylum Chordata; class Aves; order Otidiformes; family Otididae; genus Chlamydotis; species Chlamydotis macqueenii. Next base: position 4,753,805 of record NC_141558.1, read on the forward strand.
GTTTATCCTGTCAATTCTCTCTTGAAGGATCAGATCTTTAACTGTGCCAAAGCCCAGGGAAGTCAATGAAAAGATTCCCAAAGGCTTTGAATCACTCTGGCAGCAAAGCAGCAGTAACTTCAATAGAATTACACCAATTTACTTCAGCTGAGGATTTGACCTGGCATTTAATACTGCACTCATCACCATTCTGAGATTCATCCTCAACACTTCTTGGCAGCACAAAAAAAGAGATGTTCTGAAACCAGAATTTTGGCTGAGGGTGGGGTAGACGAAGATAGTTTTTATCATAGAATCATAGAATCACATGGTTGGATGGCACCTATAAGATCATCTAGTCCAACCGTCTTCCCACTACCATTGCTGCCACAGGTACTAAACCGTATCTTGTAGCTCCTCATCAAGCCGCCTCTTGAACTCTGCCAGGGACGGCGACTCCACCACCTCCCTGGGCAGGCCATTCCAGTGCCTGACCACTCTTTGGGAGAAAAAGTTTTTCCTCACGTCCAATCTAAACCTCCTCTGGTACAACTTGTGGCCATTTCCTCGGGTCCTGCCTGTTGCCTGGGAGAAGAGGCCAAACCCCTGCTCATCACAACCTGCCTTCAGGAAGCTACAGAGTGCAATGAGATCTCCCCTGAGCCTCCTCTTCTCCAGACTAAACAATCCCAACTCTCTCAGCCGCTCCTCATAAGACTTGTGCTCCAGACCCCTCACCAGCTTTGTTGCCCTTCTCTGGACATGTTATTTAGATAACAGATCAGTCAAATAATTAATTAAAGAAACTAAGGAAAGAGAAAGTTTGGATATGATTATGGGATGATGATGTCTTACAACAAATTTCTGTCTACCTGAATAGCACTGTTGATGTGAATTATAGAGGGAATGGTGATAAAATTTATTGTATGTTATTGACAACAGATTTATTCTGTAATCAGTTAAAATAATACCTAGAAAACTCTATAAAGCTTATTTTTTGTCCATTAAATTATTTGCCTCTTTTTATTGACAAAGGTTCAAGAGTCCCTTCAGGAGCATGACATGGTAGTCACACAAAAAAGACACTAGTTGGTGGTCAGTCAGAAAATACTGGTAGCTTTGATGTTACAATTACAAGACTCCATCTCAAGATATAAAAGCAAATTAAAAGAATGTGATATAATATTAATTATCCTTAAATAGCTATCTAGATTCCAATCGATGGAAGTGGACAGATGCATCCAGAATATCTTTTACCTTGTTCACTTTGGGCACCAGTTTTAAGATCTGATGAATCACCTTTTGGAGTTTCTGCATCTTTCCATTGATGGTAGAGAGCTCAATGAGTAAATTGTATCATTTTTACTGTTCAGGGTGCTGAAATTGGGCAGATGATTCCTGCCAATACTGATTTAATTTGTAAAAGCAATAATGTTTACAGTCAGGAGTTATGCTGCCTGATACTGGAGGTTTTTTTTACCATAATAGTAGGATGGTAACTAGAGTTTGAGTTTTAAGCCCTCGTTAAGCCTCAGCTCATATTTCATTAAAAGGATCTATAATCTGAAAGCAAAGCAGTTCTAATTAGGTGAAAAATACTGGATCACAATCTGTCCATTACATGCAGAGCCACAAGCTTAAAGTTTTAGAGTGATCTAAAAGGCATATAGATGTCTAAATCCCCTTGATATATTTAGATTCAAAAGATTATTAAATCCTATTAGCTTTGAAACCAACACCTCATATCTGGCTTTAAAAATCCTTGCTCCAATTTAAAGCATCACAACATATGTGAAATTCATGTCAAGCTGCACTGGTGTTCATACTCATATTTCATACACATCTCCCTAGTAGAGGTCTAGGTAGTTCAATTTCTTTCTCCAGTTCATGCTGTCTACCATTCCCTTCCCTCTTCCTGGAATATGTGGAGGATTTATTATCAGTTTAAATTCATTAACTATCAGATTTAGATGTGTAATGCTCCTCAGCTTCCTAAATTACTTCTTGTATACCTGCTCAGAATTTAATCTAGAAATTTTTGTTGTCTATTTTTCTGAAAAAAATACCCAACATTTGAGTTAATCATCTTAAAGGTGTATTTTCTTATGGTCTGTCTGTTTTTTCCTTGTGTCCTCAGGTTCCATTTCCTCCACTAGCTTATAGGTGGCACTCAGTATGAGTAGGATGGCTGTGATATCACTTGTACAATATTCATAATATTTAGCACTCTCTTGCTCATACCAGTTTCCTATGGTACAGGCACAACATCATAATCTTGTTCCATCCAGCCACTCGTGTTTCATCCAAGAATTCTACAACATCTGGTTTGATGGTTAGTTTCCACATATGGACAACTTGTAGGTAAGCAACTTTTTCTCCCTTCCACAAAGCTGTCCAAAGGCATCAGGAGCTTATTTCAGAGGTGCCGTGACTGACCTGTTCTCATACGGACACTAATTTCACATTCAAAATTTCTTCTCCCTGTCTTCTCACCTCTCTTTCTTCTTTGTCTATCAAGACATGCTCAGATCTTATTTTTGGAATGCAACAATCAGCCTCACTGTGTCGCTTGCTCTCTATTAAATGAGCCTTTTTGGGTTATCAGATTCCTGTAGTCCTGCCTCACCAACTTGGTAGCACTCTGCAGTACGCCCACAAAAACTGAGTATATCTCTAGGTCATGCTGCATCTATAATAAAGTAAAGAAATTTCCTCTTCCCAAGAGCTGAAGGAATAAGAAAGGACAAGTGCTTGCAGCGAAGAAGAGACTATGAGACAGGAACATCGTTTGCCATGATCAGGTATCCTGTGTATCTGGGGTATGACAGGGTAGAAGAGTGTGTGGTATCTCCATGCACAGACAAACCATGTACCTGACATCTGGATGTCAGGCAAAAATAAGTGAAGCAGTCAGTTGGATTTAATCCTTTGGAGTTAAGAAATTAAACAAGACATAGTCACTGTTATGTCTTCTACCATACAGGTGTTGTCTTGGAAAGAAAACTAACCTTATCTTTCCTGCCCTTTTGGTCTGAATGCAGACATCACGCCCTAGGATCTTCTTCATTGCATAGCTAAAGGTTCAAATGAAGGTATGGGTGGAGGAGCTCTTTGGAGATACGGGAAAACATGAGTTTCTTGATTTTTTTTTAGAGGTCTGTGTGTGTGGGCACATGTATCTGTGTAAAATCCTCTAAAAAAAGGCCAAGTGTCTGGCTGCTCATGCTGAGGGTACATCCTTCTACTGTTTAGGAAGACATTGATGTTTCTGAGAGAAAATGTCATAAATAATAGGTGAAATGATAAATCTATGGTCTCTTTTTCTTGCTTATCCATTTCCTCTACCTTGTTGGAGGAGTCGGTCTTTTCCATAAATCATCAGAGGCTTTATATATGTGGTGGCACATCTCAAGCCCATGGGCAGCTCATTCATAACTTTTAGCTGCCCCAAGAAAAACTTGTACTTCTCATCTGTTTCAATGAATATTGATATATGACTCATATCCCTTCAGCATTTCTTCAGATCCTCAGCCCTCAAGCAAATACCCCAAAGGAAATAATTTCTTGGTCAGATTTCCACAGGCTTGATCTTTAGTGATGCTTGACAACTTTTGCACAAGGAAGAAGAATGTTTTGTGTTTTATTATCAGTCAGCTGAATTTAGCTGTACGTGACCAACAAGAGTTACCCTTGACACCATTAGGGCTACTACTCCTAGGTTTCCTCCTTGACTGAATCCTTTTCAGCAATTTTCCAGAAGATATTTTTGGTGGTTAAAGGAATTAGAAATGCCTCCACCTGTCCTACTCCATCCTTCCTTTGAGTTTTACACCATTGTGAATGAGTGGCTGTTTTCTGCTTCTCATCTACCTTAGTCATCTGTTTAGGCTTGGGTGAATTGGCCCTTGAAGATGCCTGTCTCTCCAATAACTCTAGAGACATCCCACGTGCTTGGCTAGATGAAATAAAACATCTGACTTTCAAATGTCTCTGTTGAAACGAGGTGAATCCCATCCTAAGTTGGCAATTTTATATTTTGGAAGCTGCAAATACAAAACTTTCCCCCACTTCGTCTGCTCGTAATTGTTCTTTTCACTGCTTGTTGGTAGTTTGCGTTCCTTCTTGTTGCAGTAGGCTGCCAACTGCTTTTCATTTACCAAACGAATAGATTATGGCACCATTTCAATGGAGTGATTTAATATTCTACTTCAAGAGGAATTCTCCTCAAGTTTTTGGCTTTGATTCATTGATGTGGGGAAATTGCCGTGCTAGTAATTACATTTTTTATAAAGCATCTAAAAACTTTTAGAAACTGTTGCCTGAACTGATTGTTTATCTCATTTGTAATACTACTCAATACATTAAATGACTCAGGGGTATTTCTTAGCAATCCTGACTCACTTCTGCCTTGCTTTGTCCCTGCTCCTTGTGGGGGGGTTGGACTAGGTGACCTTCGAAGGTCCCTTCCAACTCTAACTATTCTATGATTCTATGATCCTACAGTACTAACACAGCTGAACAGCCATTGAAGTATCAGAAAGCAAAACAAATGATGCTGTGGCTAAATAGAAGCAGTTGGATATAGGAAATCAGGATTAAACTTTATCTTTTGTATGGACATTACCATCCTTACTGTCATTATGTAATTTTTCAGTCATGGATCCTTTGCTGGTTATCAGGTCTGACCTCATAAATGAATGGTCTCAATTCTGCGCAACTCACTGAGATCACCATTTAGGATACATGTCCATCATTACTGTTCATATCCTTGGAGATCTGTCCCAGGAGTGCAGCACTGAGAAAATTTTGCTTGAAACAGTTTTTACTTCATCTGTAGTATTTGGTGCAACCACTTAGTAATTCTAGTCTTTTTTTTTCTGTCTCTTCCATTAGATTGAAAATCTTGACCTCTTGAAAAAAACTTACTTGTAAGAATTTTCATAATTTAGGATGGAGAAAATGGAAAAGATCTAAAATATTAGGTTTAGATGTCAATCATACTGTGGTGGCCTCGAGGCTTATATATATCTCTTACCGGGTAAGACCTCTCTCATCTTTTTAATCCTTTTTTTGAAACTTACCTGAGAATCATACAGATTGTTTAACTTTTCACCAACAGGGGTTTTAGAAATCAATTTTTGCCTCATTGGAACTCCTAATCACAGAACTCACATCCACAGAAATGTCATACTTACAGGAGTATAAATAGGAGTATAAATATCTAGATTAAATAATATCAAACCCTATTATTACTAGTTTCATTTTTTAAAAAAGAATTAACTCTTTCTAGTTGAATTTGAAGTTTAGTAACTATTTAGGTCAGAACTGTTTCATTCTACTTTAAATATACCACTACTCACAGGTTTTGTTGTAAGAGCGTCTATGTAAGGAAAATATTTTTGAGAGTAAGAGCGGAATTCAGACTAGCTGTGAATATTTGAGGGACATCTATCTTCCCTAATGTGTCCTCTCTTGTCATTGTTTTTTTCTGACTGTAATTCTCAAGTGGAGAAAGCTGATGTATGCATATATATGCACACATACCCTCACACTACACTCTTTGTCAGCTGAATAGGAAAGATTGATTTTATGTAACTTTTTGTATGATATTCCAAGCAACACAAGACACTGTGCCGTTTATTAGCATGGCAACAGAACTGTTCTCTGAAGACTAATGGAAGTGGCAATTCTTAGCCGAATTTATCCTCATCCCTTACCCTGGTAAATCAGCAGTTTCATATCTCTCATGTTAACTGAAAGGAAGTTTATATTGACAAAAAACCCACAACAATCTCCTGGGTCACTCCCTAGCTGGTGGAAACTGCAGCAGATCCACTCGTTTTCCTTCCCACTGTCATGGCAGGCTGCAGGCATAAGCGAAGCAAGCAATGTCCTCCGGGAGCGGATGCCAAAGCCATCTCACTTTCTACTTTGCCTGTGATTGCGACTAGGAACAGAGTGAAACCAGTCGCACTGATAAAGGAACATTTCTAAAGCAGGCTAGATTTACACATCAAAATTAAAAATAAGTCTTGTGCTTAGTTACTCTGTTAGACTACCGACCCCATTATAGAAGTAATTTGTTAAAATTCTTAATCTTCAATCTTATTCACCTGATAAGATGAAAATAAGAATCCTTCTGGACTTAAAAAATGAGATCATAATCATTAAGATCATGTTTATATACTTGACTGTATCAAAATCTAAGCTCTAATGAGGACAAAATGGTTTGCATAGTTGTAGCTGAAAGAAGAATTTGGCTTTAGGTTGCCATTCTCTAAAGCAAGGTAATTTTTTTATGCTAACAATTCACCTTCCTCAGTCAGAATTAGGCTAGCTAGATTATTTCCAGAAAATAGAGAAGCTTGGACAGAAAGCTCTTTTTCCATTACAAAGAGTACATCAGCAAAAAATTTAGAGTAAAGTGGTTAAGAGCCTTTAAGAGGTGCAACACCAACCACAAAAATAGAAACAGGAGAGAAAATACACAGCACCAACCAGATTTGTGCAATAATTAATCACAAAACACTTTGCCTTCAGACTGTACTACAGCAGTGCAGCACTGGGTGAATTTTATCCTCAGAGTCCTACTTCGCATGGGGTACTGCGAGGCTTAATTAATGAGCCTTTGTATTGTGGTTGGAGATCCTCAGATAAAAAAAAATTGATACATGAGTGGGAAAAACCAAACAAATGAACAGAAAGGGCAACAGGAAAATAATAAATCTCTACACGATCTTGCCAGAGTTAAGATGCCGTTATTTCAGCTGTGATTAAAGAATACAAGCTTTAAGAAACTGCAGCAGTGAGCTGCTTCTGTGGCAGAACACTGTGGTTTTGTGACATAAAATAGGGCTGTTGAGTTGATTAGCAACAGCGTCGCTTAAAAAAAAAAAAAAGCAGCTTCTTATTCACATTCAGCTTAAATAATTAAAATGATATTTACAAGTGCTGCTAAGATCTTTTGTTATTTCGCTTGGCATGTGTTGCTTTTTTTTTTTTTTGGTAGGGCTAATAAGTAAATTGCAAATATACATTATTCTTCACCATTCTCCACTCACTTTCCTCCCACTGGCAACCAATCTACCAGAATTTTCTTCCATTCCCATTAATTGGTCCTTAGAGAATCTCCCTCGCGTACCTTTGCAGTGACAGTCAGTGAACATTTCTTAGTAATACTGAGTCAGAAACCCTGTGATAGCTCGCAAGTCACATATTGAACTGGAGCTGTACTACTCCCTTCCATTATGTTTAATGCATGAGGCTTCTTAAATGGCATGGCTCAGGTGATGGATCATACTTTTACTTCCAGAGTATCATGAGTTCCTCTGGTTATTTCTTTAAGATATTTTTATTTTTTTTTTCCCAATGTAATGATTTCTTGGCAGTCCATATCAAATACAATAGTATGGCAAGTAAGATAGCCTCATGCTTTCTGAAGCTGCAAAATCGCAATGTCTCAAATGACCATAGCTCTACAGGAGAGAGGTAAAAAAAAAAAAAACAGCCATACCTCCCAGACATTGATATTTTTAACATGTTTGAAAATTTTGTACTGGGAAAATTTCAGTACAGTATGGAATCCACAGGGTCTTGCAGAATTTAAGTAATCCATGACATTTTTTATTTTAAATGCATATTGTTCAGCAGTGCTACAAAATCCCAGGTGAAATCAGGTGTCTACTTTGCACACTGCTGTGCATAGACAAACAGAAAAAAGAGTTTTCACTACCCCGAAGAACTAACAATAAAAGAGACAAAATAAACAATTATTCTCATTTTTCAGAGGAGGAATTAACATGCCAGGTGATGAAGTCTTGTTTAGAGACAGTCTTCTGTATATGTCCAATGTATTCGTTGTGTGAATTTTAGGAAGTCAGGCACTGAGAACAGTGGGGTGGTTCAGGTTGGTGCAAGCTGCCTGCAACTGCTGTCAAAACACGTAAGTTAGAAACCAAGGGTGAAATTTATTACAGCTAACTATAGGAGTGGGAATTTCACCCACCTCTGTGTTCACTGAATCCACAGTAGGTCTTTGCCCACTTGGTTTTCAGCTGCCAGGCCAGAAAAGTGACTGTACAATTGTGTCACGTCTGCTAGCCCCAGACAGACGTCTTACACCCTGTAAGGCATCTCAAATACCACTTTGTCTTCTCCTGTGAATTTTGAGCTCTAAACTAAGGATGTTATTTAGATTATGAATATGGAGAGAGCCAATGGAGAGAGCTAGACACCTCCAGAAGCTGGTCTGATCCTTTCTAATAGAGGTATCTGGAATAGATGGGATGGTTCACATCCTGGAGGTTCCTAGCCCTCTCCACTAAGAGCAGAAAAAGGCTAGAATCTTAGCTTACACAGGATACATATTACTGAGGTACCTAAACTCCTCTGAAATGCTCCTCCCATGGCTGAGAGAAAACAAGCAGATAAAGTGTCTTCTCCTTCTCCTTCTCCTTCTCCTTCTCCTTCTCCTTCTCCTTCTCCTTCTCCTTCTCCTTCTCCTTCTTTCTCCTCCTTCTCCTTCTCCTTCTCCTTCTCCTTCTCCTACACTTAGGACTGGAGCCATGAAAAGTCACCTGACATTCTTATCTTAAGATACATAAAGGCAGTGAGGTGTTATGAAAGAGTAGCACAGTTCTGTATATCAAGAAAAAAAAATCCAACTTATAGTACACTTGACTGCAGATCCTTTGATAGAAGGGGCTATCACTGACTTTACCTCTGTATGGAAGTTCTCTCAGTGAATTCTTACCTTGTTAAGGCTTCTCTCTGCTATTGCAGTAGGAGTGGTAAATAGTGATATTACTGGAACCAATAATTTGTGATCCAAGGGTGAAAAGCACTCATATTATAATAGAATGACTTTTTGTAAAAAATATTAGCAAGAGCTGTAGCTGTTCAACAAACAACCTAAGCACGTTTATTGTTATATATGAAAGCTACTTCCTATATTACTTTCCTTGCTATCTTGAGATGGACTGCATCTTCCTTTAGCTTCTCTTGTACCTATAAAGAACACCTGGGAATAATTCTCTAGCATGAAGGTGTTGAGCTCCCAGATGCAGCTGGAAACTGATTTTGTAATAGCCATTGTGACTCTGCTGAGTTCTCTTATGGATGGTGTTCAGCCATGGATTAGTGATTCACAGATCACTATCTGTGTTTGTCTTCTCAAAGTGGTGAGGAAGTTTCAGTGTAGCGATACAGGACCTTTTTCATCTTAATTCCTACAGGTCTACATGCTAGGAGACAGCCATTGAGAAAATACTGTGAGTGTGAGAAGATATTGGAAAGCTTCCGTATATACAAAACCAAAGACAAGTACCTGTTTTTTTCCTCATGCCTTTGAAACTGTTTTGTTTGGCCCAGCTGGGTTTTATTTGGCACCTATACCAACATATTAAGCAGAGCCAGGGTTTGTTCCTAAGCGCTGGAACTTGGTCATCTGTACTCCTTAATAATTAATGAATCGCTTTGGCCTGCTCCAGCTAGCAGTCTCTGAAATAACTCCTAGGCATGATCAAGAGTTAGCATGAGCTAGAAATAATTCTCAGCAGGTAGTTCAGATGTTGTCACTCTGTTTTAAAACGATGTTGCCAGACTGTCCCTGGTGACCTCAAAGTCAGAGAATAGACTCTGGCATTCTTTAGTATATCCATAAAGATGCAATCATTTGAAATGCAAATAAAATAAAAAGAATTTACTTCCCTCTTTTATAGGCATATATCCAGAGATTATTAAAATATTATCCATACTAATTGTTTCAAGAGGAAAACATTAAGTTCCCTGCCAGTATTCCAGTGGAAAGGGTGCTGCATTCACACACATGTATACCAAAGTTGTCCCCCTAATGGCAAACTGCTATCAATATACTTGGTATGTGGTTGAATCCCAGATGTTTGGGTAAATAATTCCCATGTATAAGAATACAATCCTTTATCAAAAGGGGCCAGTGATCTGTGCAAGCCTGTAGGACTAGCATTGCCAAGACATTCTAGTTTCTGTAGCCAAAGGCGGCAGTATGGCCAACATCAGGATTACTTACCTTGGCTCCTTCAATTTCAGCCTGGATGATTATATGACAGCTGGGTCAACTTGCCTTTGGCATGAATCTGGAGGGAGAATTCATTTAGTACAAGAAGTTTACGGTGAAATGCGTTAACCATTGCTACTGCTGCACACGAATCCCATAGTCAAGAATGTCAGTTACCATTAAAAAAAAAAAAAGTGTCTTGAAGTAGCACTGTTTCCTTCTTTATTTTGTTCCTTTTTGCTTCCTTACCTCCCTGCAACAAAAATTCAGTTGTTATTTTTGAGTTTAACACATGACTTTTACAGTTTGTGTAAATCAGTTTTTTCGAAATCCAAACTATTTATGATTTTTTTTCTTTACCAATATGTCAAATGAAAAGTGTTTGTTTTTTTTTCCTGGAAAAGTTTCATAGAAGCTTAGTTTCTTCTGCTTGGTAACAACTTAGTCTAAAATGCCAAGATAGATCGGTTGATTCTTCTAATGAAGGATGACTCTTCCAATATTTTTTATAAGAGCAGGAATGTTCCCGTTGAGCTGAAATCAAAGCCATGTTTTAAAATATGACTTCTGGATTTTGCATTGTGAATGCATGCAGAACAGGATGTCCCATATCTATTTCTAAGGCTGGAGTTTATCTATCACTGATAAAATGGGCAATGATTAATGGGATGAAATTAATTGGGCAATGATCAATGGGACAAAATTTAACAAGTCCAAATGCCAGATCCTGCACCTAGGACGGAGTAACGCAGGGCACAAGTATAAACTGGGAGAGGAGTGTCTGGAGAGCAGCCCTTCAGAAAGGGATCTGGGGATGCTGATCGACAGCAGGCTCAATATGAGCCAACAGTGAGCCCTGGCAGCCAAGAGGGCAAATCACATCCTGGGGTGCATCAAACATGGTAAAACCAGCCGGTCAACAGAGATGATTATCTTGTATTCAAGTGCAGCCTCACTTCAAGTACTGTGTGCAGTTCTGGGCCCCACAATTTGATGTGAAGTTCCTTGAATATCTCTAGAGGAGGGCAACAGAATTGGTAAACGGGCTGGAAGGCATGTCCTACGAGGAGTGGCTGAGGACTTTGGGTTTTTCTAGTTTGGAGAAAAGGAGGCTGAGGGTGTGACCTCATTGCTGTCTACAGCTTCCTGAGGAGGGGAAGCAGACAGAGAGGTGCTGTGTTCTTCTGCCTGGGATCCAGGGACAGGATGTATGGGAATGGTTGAAAGTTGCACCAGGAGAGGCTTAGGCTGGATATTAAGAAGCATTTCTTTACTGAGGAGGTGGTCAAACACTGTAACAGACTCCCTAGAGAGGTGGTCAATACCCCAAGATTGTCAGTGTTTAAAAGGCATTTGCGCAATGCCCTTAATAACATGTTTTAACTTTTCGTCAGCCCTGAACTGGTTAGGCAGTTGGAGTAGTGTCGTAGTTCAGCCCCGATCGGGACCAGACTACGTAGTCTCTCTCTCGCTCCCCCCACCCTCCGAGAGAATAGGGGGAGATGATATAAGAAAAACGGCTCAAGGTTTGAGATAAGGACGGGGAGAAATCCTTAAAGTTACCGTCACGGGCAAAACAGACTTGACTTGGGGAAAATTATTCATTTATTTCTAAAATTAGCAGGAGAATGAGACAGGGAACAAGATAACCTCCCCCCACCCCTCCCTCTTCCCGGGCTTAACATTATCTCTACTACCTTCCCCTCCCAAGTGACACGGCGGGGGGCAAAGGGAATGGGGGTCGCGGTCAGTTCATCACGCGTTGTTTTACGCTGCTACTTCATTGTTGGGGGAAGAACTCCTCGCATTCCTCCCCTGCTGGGACTGGGTCCCTCCCACGGGCCACAGTCCTTCATGAAACTGCTCCGGCGTGGGTCATCTCTTCCACGGGGTGCAGTCCCTCTAGAACAGCTGTCCCAGCGGGCCCTCCACGGGCCACAGCCACCTTCAGGCGTCCACCTGCTCTGGCGTGGGGTCCTCCACGGGCTGCAGGTGGATGTCTGCCCCTCCGTGGACCTCCATGGGCTGCAAGGGGACAACCCACTCCACCATGGTCTTCACCATGAGTTGCAGAGGAATCTTGGCCAGGAACCGTATTACTCCTCCCCCTCCTTCTTCACTGACCTTGGCGTCTGCAGCCGTTCCTCACAGCAGGCTGGCAGACGCCTCTCAGGATCCTTTTGACATCTTATTCACTTCTCATCTCCTCTCCACTTCTTGCAGCCAGGCCGGGCCGAGTTGGGCCCAGTCAGCTGCCCAGCAGGAGGCCAGAGGGTGAGGCCTGCAAGGGCCATGAGGCTTGAACCTCCCCCTCTCTGCCCCCAGCTCAGCTGCTTCACATCTTCTCTTTTTTTTTTTCTGTTTTCCTGTACTTAAATACGTTATCGCAGAGGCGTTATCACGGGACATTCTGCTACCAATTGGCTCGGCCTTGGCCAGCAGTGGGTCTGCCCTAGGCCCGGCCGAGTTCACTGAACAAAGAGGAGCGACTTCTAGCAGTTTCCTACAGAAGCTACCACCGTAGGCCCCCCCCCACTAACAAAACCAGAACAAGTAGATGATCATTGTTGGTCCCTTTCAACTGAAAATATTCTATTCTATTCTATTCTATTCTCTTCTATTCTCTTCTCTTCTCTTCTCTTCTATTCTATTCTATTCTATTCTATTCTATTCTATTCTATTCTATTCTATTCTATTCTATTCTATCCTATCTTATTGTAAAATCTTCTACAGCTATAGCAGAGGCACTTTTTGAAAATGTCATCCATTATGGTGGGGAAATGTATTTGAATTCTCCATTTTATACATTCAAGGTTTACAAGTTCCATCTAGTAAAGTATTGTCTTTCTAGCCATTCAGTTTCTCCTTTGAGTTTGGATGAGGTTGTGAAGATGTCTAGGTACCACTAGTCAATGAATGTGTGGTAAGATCATCTGCAAAAGAAACTGGATATAAAAAATAAAAGCAGGGGGGAAGGATGAGAAAGGATAGTAATCTTAGCCATCAAGTCACATGGTACTCACACTTTGTCTACAATGATTAATAATTGTCATTAAAATGATCTGTAGCAAATCTGCATCGGAGCTATCCTTGTTGAACCAGTGTTTTAAGATATCGTATGTGTAATAACGTGAAACTTGATGTCTTAAGCATAGTTGGGAAAAGTTGCCAGATAGACCAGTGGAAATTACCACTCCTTGAATTTAATTGTGCCCATCTAACAATTTTCTTTTAGAGATCATATTTTTGAGATGGAGCTCCTAATGCCTAAATTGGGAGCTCAGAGTAAGTCATTAATGGAAAGTCATCAACAAACTGTAAGTCTCATCTCACATAACTCTGACAACCAAAACCCACCAAGTATTAATTTAAGCATGTCACACTGACTTCTTCTAGAGTTAACAGAGAGCGAAAGTCCACAGGGGATTGATTCCTAGCTTACTGAGATGCTCTTATATGTAGTACTAAGTTGCAGTCTAGAACTCCTCTTTCCAACTAGAGAAGGGAAATCTAGGCAATTCTATGAAGTACGTGATGTTAACTGGATGTTAAAAATTTATGTTACTTCAATGAAAGGATGGGAAAGTTCACAGAGGAAAAATCCATAGAGGCTTCCTAATGTGTGGATAGCAAGTGCCAAGAATTTTGTTGGCCACAAATTGCTGAAGGATGCAATAATACTCAAGGGGAGTACGATCTAATCTTGTCCTGTCTTCTGTTCTCAAGCAACCTGTTTTGGGGCCATTTTTTAAAGACAAGTATAGAGATATATGAAGATGGAAATGTTTGATCAGGTCCTATAATACTTCTCTTCCTTCCTGATCTAAGCCTACTGGTTTATGTTGGTGCTGATATATCTCGTTCATTCCTTAAAGCTGAGTGATGTGGAACAACACATTGCAGTAAATCAATCATATTACACTTACTTGACAGTGCCTGAAATTATGACCATTGTAACTCTTGAAGTTAGACCATTGTACAATATGTTAATCTAATGCTCTCTCTACTTGTTTTTTCTATCGTAATGTTGGCCGTTGTGAAAAAAAGTCATTACGCTGTAAAATTGATGGACATTCAGACCTGCTGTCTATACAACTGTTCAATGCAAGTGTTGCCTCATTTTGTAGGGTGTCTCATATGTGCGTTGAATCACAGCTTTTTAGGGTGGGGCAGGGGGGAATCAGTGATTCATTTGTTCTGCAGTTATTTTTCTTTCTTTCAAAATATGACTCAAATGCCTCAAAATCACTGGAAAGATACTCCAGATAGAATTAATCTAGCATAATGCTCATGTTTGAAATATAAAGGTCTACCTCTGAGCTAATCAGCCTGGGTTCCTTTTGTGGTCAATGGAGAGGAATAGGTATCTCGAGGCTGTAACTGATCTCACCAAAAGTAGAGCATTCAAGTAGGTCAAATGAATCAAGCCTGAATGTGTCTGTTTCCTTTAAAGGCAGATGCAGATGTCTACATTAGAGAAGTCTAAAGTACCCCCTGAGTGGTATTCCATCCTTCAGCAGTTCAGAGGTACAAGCAATGCTTAGCTAATTCACAGTCAGATTATTCTATCCAAGTTCCACTAAGATCATAAGAACATAAGAGAGATTTTACTGAATCTCACCATCTATCTCAGCATGCTGTCTCTGACAGCTGTCGAAAAGCAGATGCCCAGGGAAGAGCCATAAAAACAGGGCAAACATATCATATTTCCTCCAGCTTCTTTCCCAGCCTCTAACCATCTGTAGCTTCAGAACTCTCTAAGCCAGACATGTTTTTGATGTGTTCAGTAATCTATGAATGTGTCCCATCTTCCTGCAAACCAAAGTTAAAGACTTAACCATGCGCAGCATCCTTTGGTAAGGAGCCTCTCAGCTAAACTGCAGGCTGTGTAATGAACTTCCTTTTGTGTGCTTTGTTCCTACCTTCTGCTAATTTTATTTGAAACAGAACAAAGTGATCGCTGCAAGATAGTTGGCGTAGAAAGGCAATCTGCTGGCTTTCTCCAACCTTAAGTGTGCAAAAGTTGGTGACGGTAGAAACCTATGTGCTCCAGTAACTTACACTAACTTTTGTGTGCTCTTCTAGACACCCTAGCTGATGGCAAGCATCTGAACCAGATGTCTTGAACTACAGCCATACAAACATTTCTTTATCAATTGTTGGAAAAAGGTACTCAGGTGTTTTATGTTAGTCTCTAGAACTGTGTTCAAGCTAAATATTGTAAAGATTGTCTTGTTCTCTAGTTTCAATATAGCAGAAAGGTATCAATGCTCTTTGGGATGTGACACTGCATGTTTTATCTATTCTTAACTAGTATTTAGTTTTTGTTTTCAAATTTTATTTGACAAAATTACAGTTGTTCAATTGTCCATCCATTCTGTTCCATTTTCTCCTTAAAATTCTGGCATTTATTCACAGTTGTTTACCCAAGCACTTGCTTCACTTGCCACAAAAATGATCAGAGTGATGGAACACCACTTCTGTGAGGACAGGCTGAGACAGTTGGAGCTGTTCAGCCTGGAGAAGAGAAGGCTCCAGGGAGATCTTACTGAGGCCTGTCAATATTTAAAGGGGGCTTATAAGAAAGATGGAGAGGGACTTTTTAGTAGGATATGAATCGGTAGCACAAGAGATAATGGTTTTAAACTAAAAGAGGGAAGATTGAGACTAGACATAAGGAAGATTTTTTTTTTATGCTGAGGGTGGTGGAACACCAGAATGGGTTGCCCAGAGAGGTGGTGGCTGCCCCATCCCTGGAAACATTCCAGGCCAGGTTGGCCGGGGCTCTGAGCAACCTGATCTGGTTGGAGATGTCCCTGCTCCTTGCAGGGGGATTGGACTAGATGGCCTTTAATGGTCCCTTCCAATCCAAATTATTCTATGATTCTATGATTCACAGTTGCGCTGTAAAGCTGAGTGAAAAATGGAAAGTCAAAGAATTACAAACAACTAAGCCTAACGTGTGGAGAATTTTGTCAGAATATTTTGAAATGGAAGGAGAAGTAACAAACTGAGGAAGTAAAACCTGAATCACTGTGTCTGGATCAAGGGCTAAGAACAAGGTTTAGGTTAATGTAATTGCAGAGCATGACAATAAAGTTAGACATGATCATGAAAGATGTCCAGAGAATAATATATAAGAGAAATAGAAAAGTAACTTGTGTTAAAGACAATCAAGGGACAAAAAGTGAGATACCTAGATGTTTTTGGAGATTGGATGCAAAGAGACTGATGACCACAAAGCAAAATCCCACTTACTTATTTTCTTGTACTATGTTCACTTATGAAGATAAAAACTACAGTGAGCCGAGCTATGGTAAAGAGGAAAGAAAGTACATGAAAAAAAAAAGAAGAAAAAATCTTGAGAAGGCCTTGTAAAGGTAAAAAAACAAATGCAAACAAATTAAGAAGACTGCTATCATCCATCAGGTGATAATAGCTTCTGAGGCTTTCTCTTCCACTCTCTTTTCCCTTCTTTATTTCTCCTGCTAAGAATCAGCTTCCTACCTGGTCTACAAGACTTCAGTGACTTGCTTCCTCCTTCCTGTCCCCTTTTTGACCCAGTGAGTTCTCATGTATCTTCTCTATCTCTGCTAATTTCCAAGTCTCTTGCTCCATCTTACAAGCACCAGACCTGTCAGTCAGAGCCTGCCATATTTCGGAGCCATGAGCAAAGCCTGAACCAAACCTCCACCTTCATACCAGTATCTCATGTATAGATTGGACTGTAAAGCTTTGTTCCTCCTTCTGTTCCTTTGTGATTTGCTTTGCTTGTATTTTCATGTATCTGTGGTCAGTATACCAAAGTACTGAAATCTCCCTTGAAATCTTAATTTCACGATAACATTGCACTTCAGTAAATATTGAGAATGATTTTGTAAATTTTCAGAAGCTACACAGAATTTAATAGAAAGCAATATCTGAGTTACAGACAGCAACAAGATTTTTTTTTATCCTTTAAGCCAAGAGAATTGTTTTCTCTATTGAGAAATGCAATTTCTTTAGAGTCCTATCAATTTTTGTAGCCTAATTTTAGTCTTGTTCAAATTGTTAGAATGCTTTCACATAACATTAGAATAAGTGGTGGCAGATTTCCATTATTAATGACATATTGTAACAATGAATAGCTAAAAGCAATTATTGGAAGATTGACAATGGGCAATAAAAATAAATTAGTTAATTCAAGCTACACGGTAAATACTTTCACATAACCAGCAGCATCTTCAAAACCACGGTAGATGTTCCATAAACAGTTTGAAATTCTCCACAAATACTGTTTACAGCAGACAATGTGTTGACAATCAGACAAGACTGAGATTAAATAGGGTCTGGCCTTATTTGTTATTTTTGTTTGCCAAACATTCCTTTTATACAACACACTATATTTGGGTTTATTTCACTGTTCACACATCTCACATGAGTATCACTTCTTAATTAGCAACACTAATGAGGGCATATGACTCAAAAATCATATTAAAACCTTTGCTGTTTGCACAGCCTAGATTTGCAAATATCTTAGCAAAACGACCATGTCATTCAATATCAAAACACCCTCATCACCTACTCTAAACAAATTTGTTCTGAAGAAGGATGTGCTTCACCATCATATTTATGAAATAACAAATAAAGGAATGTCTTCAATAGAAAAAAAAATCAGTGTCCAAGAAAAATAGTTTCTGCTTTCATTTCTATTAGGTGAACTAAAGAAATACCAGTTGAGCTAGACCCACAATGGCTTACACTGTTATTGTCACAGAGAACTTCCCAGTGGTCCATGCTGGAAGAGACCAGCAGTGTGCTCTGTCCCCGGGAAGAAAATAGTACTTTCTGAAAACACATGCTGAAACATTGTTTGACTGATGCAGTTCCTACATATGCAGTCCTCAATGACTTAGGAATCTATAGTCTCAACATTAGGATTAGTCTATACATGAGATATTGCAGTATACACAGCATATTTTCTGAATGCACACTATAGGTCCAGTTCTGTAAAATCTTATCCACCCATCAAACTATAAACATAAAAATTGGCTTCAATGTTTCTGTGTTTGCAAGTCTGGGTGTATGTCTGAGCCGTGCAACTTGTTGTGCACATTTGAGCATGACAGCAAGAGAGCACAGCTCAGTTTGTGCTGTTTCCAGATAGGTTTGGCTTTTACTTCCCATTATTTTAAAAGTATAGTTGAATTCATATTCACTCCATTGTTGCTCTGCCATTTTACTGACAGCTGTAATTTATCTGTCTGACTTCCTTGATTTGAAATTCTTCAGAAATATCTTTTTTTTTTTCTTCTTCTTAAACTCTGTCATCAGACTTTTCCGCCCCTCACTTACCTGTCAGGTAAATGGATTCCTGCCTTCAGCAAGTGGTTCAGGATGCAGTCTTAATCTCTAAGAAAATCTACTCTCAAATAGACAATTGTCCACTTTAGAAGTTCCATGTCAGGATTTTATTGAGGCATATGACATGTGGTGGTTCGACCACATGGCTGGAAGATACGGATGCTGTTGGAAAGGATGTTTCAAAACAGCTTGAATCACTTTCACACCTAGCATTACCATAGTCCAGACTAATATTTAGTATTCTCTACCTGGACTTGTGCAAAGCTTTTGACACTGTCCCGCATGACATCCTTCTCTCTAAACTAGAGAGACATGGGTTTGGTGGACGGACCACTCGGTGGATAAGGAGTTGGCTGGATGGCCGCACTCAGAGAGTGGTGGTCAATGGCTCAATGTCCATGTGGAGACCGGTCACGAGTGGCGTCCCTCAGGGGTCCGTGCTGGGCCCGGCCCTGTTCAACATCTTTGTTGGCAGCATGGACAGTGGGATAGAGTGCACCCTCAGCAAGTTTGCTGATGACACCAAGTTGTGTGGTGCCGTTGACACGCTGGAAGGGAGGGATGCCATCCAGAGGGACCTTGACAGGCTGGAGAGGTGGGCCCGTGCCAACCTCATGAAGTTCAACCAGGCCAAGTGCAAGGTCCTGCACCTGGGTCATGGCAATCCCAGGCACAAATCCAGGCTGGGCGGGGAATGGATTGAGAGCAGCCCTGAGGAGAAGGACTTGGGAGTGCTGGTGGATGAGAAGCTTAACATGAGCAGGCAATGCGCCCCTGTGGCCCAGAAGGCCAACCGCATCCTGGGCTGCATCAAGAGGAGTGTGACCAGCAGGTCGAGGGAGGTGATTCTCCCCCTCTACTCTGCCCTGGTGAGACCCCACCTGGAGTACTGTGTCCAGTTCTGGAGCCCCCAACACAAGAAGGACATGGAACAGTTGGAGAAGGTCCAGAGGAGGGCCATGAAGATGATCAGAGGGCTGGAGCACCTCTCTTATGAGGACAGGCTGAAAGAGTTGGGGCTGTTGAGCCTGGAGAAGAGAAGGCTCCGGGGAGACCTGATAGCGGTCTTCCAGTACCTCAAGGGGGCCTACAAGAAAGATGGGGAGAGGCTGTTTAGTAGGGCCTATTGCAATAGGACGAGGGGTAATGGTTTTAAAATAGAGGGGGGTAGATTTAGATTAGAAATTAGGAAAGAATTTTTTATGATGCGAGTTATAGAACACTGGAACAGGTTGCCCAGAAAGGTGGTGGAGGCCCCATCCCTGGAAACGTTCAAGGCCAGGCTGGATGGGGCTCTGAGTAACCTAGTCAGGGATGTCCCTGCTCCTTGCAGGGGGGTTGGACTAGATGACCTTTGAAGGTCCCTTCCAACCATAACCATTCTATGATTCCATGATTCTGTGATTCTCTTTGTAGCCATAAGCAAATTGTATAGCACCTTCAGTGAACCAGCATCCCCCTTAACTAAGCAGGAATTTTGCGGCTGAAACAAAATGCAAGTAACCTTGGAGTGCAGTTTCCAGTCTATAAAACAGAAATTGTGGCCACACTTCAGCAAAGCACTTCTTATTTTTAACCACATGAATAATTCTTTCTGCAGGATCACTGCTTTGCTTAATTCCAAGCATGTGCTTAAATATTTTGCAAAATTAAGGCCAAGAAGTTGTAATTACCTCTCAATGGTGTTGATATTTAATTATTTTTCTGTGTCGCTGAGACAATAGTAGTGCTTGACATCATCATAATAATACAATAACAAAAAATAATACTGCTATGAAATTCACTTTGCTATTATAGATCTAATGTGGAAGACATTCATATCACTTATAGATGGACTTGCATAAATCCTTACAGAGGTACAATATTTCTCTCAGAAATGAATATTCAATGACGTTATCTTGTATGCAAAATATATAATAATTTATATTACACATCTTAGGTTACCATGTTGAAAGTATATTTCCAAGGCCTTGTCTTAATCTTCATTTATCTTTTCAACAAGGAAACACTACTGGATACACAAAGCAATAATATAAAACAAAGTAACAACATGAGTCAAAACAAACTGATTATTTGCACACATTTTCCTGAATCCTAATTGCTTTCAGTGTTCTCAAAACACCATTAGATGGAGAAATAACAACTTTCATCATACAGTAAAAGGCAATTACATCAACTTTGAAAAGATACCTTGGGAATCTTCGTTATCAAGCTTGATTTACTCTGATGTTCTGCAAAGATGTGTACCAATCGCAACAGTTTTGACTCAACTCCAACACAAAACAGAGTTCCCTAAAGTTCATTGGAGGTAAAGCTACATTTTCACAGTGGTCCCTTCTGGCCTTTAATCTATTAATCATGGTCTTTCTAGATTAAAGTAGCAGAATTGCCTACATAGCCCATCTTCGTACTCATTTTCCTATAGTCTTTCTTCCTTGTTCTGTATTTAAATTTCATACCCCTCTCCAGCCTTAACATATGCAGTGCATCCTACCTTCCTTATCTGAGCCTGCTTGTGAAACTGGGTAGCCTGGTTTGTATGGACACACCAAGAGAGTATTTCTGAACAAAATAAATTTCTACCTAATTGCCACCTTCAAAACAAGAAATCGTATCCTTTATTATTGAATGAAGCAATATCTGAAAAGCCAGTGCAAGGTTTTTCAGTAGAGTAATTCCAGTGGAGCCAGTGGGAAAAAAAAGGCATCTGGGATTAGAAGTTCCAAAGAACTGGGAAAACCACTCCCTACTATTACTTGGAACAGCCATGGCAGTGGTCACTATTGCTTCCAGGAGCAAAAAAAAAAAAAATATTTAGGAGGCTCATTAGCTTGTAAGTCCTGATACCTCCTTTTATGGAAACAGATATATAAGGAATTAAAAGGCTATCTTTGCTCTACCGTGCTGGTCACAGGCAGAGATCAGCTGTATGGGCCTCATAACCTGCACCAACAACAAATTATTTTTCTCTTCTCCAGAGGCAAAGTAGGTGGAGGAATTATAGAATCTCTTACTGGGGCCAGTTACTTTAAATTGTCTGTCATGAGACTCCTTGACTGCTTTGCCTATGTCAAAAAGCATCTCTATGAACACATCAAAGACGTATGCACAGTCTCATTGAAATTAAGGAAACTTGCTTCAAACTGTGGCTAGAACTTGTTTGCATTCACTATTAATACAGCAGGTAGCGATATGGACCAGGTAGGAATATTGATCAGGTAGGAATAGATATCCAGGAGCCTCACATGGATATCAGGATGCATCTCAGCCTTGCCACTAGTCCTGCAAACTGGCCAATAAATACATAGTCAGTCTGTTCTATTCAAGCCTTGCTGAATTTGTTACATCACATTATATCCAATTTATTTACATACTGTATTAGAAACCATGTTCTGATTAAATGTCTGACAATGGAAACTGCAGAAAATTTGCTACATTTCCTCTTCTCCCAAGCAAACAGAAAAAGATAAAATATCAGGAAATAGTACAGTTCAAAGCATGATTCTAAATCACATGGAAAATCCATGGAAGCTCTAATTCCTTGTTATTAGGTAATTTGGAAAAATACATGCTCCCTCTTTGCCTCCCTCTCTCTTTCTTCTCAACCCCTCTTCTTGCTCTCCTCCCCTTCCCTCCTTCTCTCCTTTTTCTCTCTGAAACTTCATACTCTATGTAGTTAGATTTGCTTTCCCAGTAAGGATTTTAAAGCAGTTGTTATACTATGTAAGAGAGGTCTGATGTAAATAGTTATTAAAACTTCAAACTGCACACTCATTCTTCTGTTATCAGCTCTCTCTTATGACAGATTCTGTATATATGATGAAGCAGAAACAGACAAGTGTAAGGTAGGATTTTTCAAGCTGAAATGCTAAAAAGTATATAAAAGCTGAATATCTCTGTTATTTATTATTTGATTTGTGTAACCTTCAGAATATCAAGTCTACACCTTGTGGTGGACATGGTAAGTAAAACCCTTCAAAACAGAATCCAGAGATTTGTACAGCTTTCTTTCAGCAAATATGAGACAAAGAAACCTTCAAGATCGCTCAGTTCCTTCGCTAATAATGAAGTAAACAGTGGACACTTTATTACCATTCAGAAAAAAGAAAATTACATATACTGTCATTAGTAATAATATAGTATTACCTATTTTGCAGAGTTCCCTAGATATGCAAAATAAAGAAGAATTTAACCAAGTGTCAAATTAGAGAATGAAAACTTCTGGTTGGATTCTTTGGTGTTCAATAAAAAAGTAGCCTTGTTAGGGTCTTCTTGTAGAGTAGAGTCACTCATAGTTATGGAAGTTATTTGCTTTAACAGATTTGAGATCTGTAGACTGATATCAACACTGGCACAGGTTGCCCAGAGAGGTGGTGGATGCCCCATCCCTGGATACATTCAAGGCCAGGTTGGAAAGGGCTCTGAGCAACCTGACCTGGTTGGAGATATCTCTGCTCCTTGCAGAGAGGTTGGATCTAGACGGCCTTTACATGTCCCTTCCAACCAAAACTATTCTATGATTCTACGATTCCCACTGAAATTGGTGATAGGTTCAAAGTTATTGGGAGAAGGTAAACAGAAAGACAATGACACGCTCATGCACAGTGTCCTCATAAAAGTCTTTTTTCTCTTAAAGAAACAGACCAAAAGACGATCTTCCTCCACAGACAAAATTATGTAACGAAGTAGAACAATCTTAAACTGATAAATAAACATGAGGACAAGGCAGCAGTGAAAGAAACAAAAAAAAAATGATCGTGCAAATTTGGGTTTATGTATCTATTTATTTATTTACTTTATGTCTTTATATAGCACAAGGAACTTTCATAAAGCTTTCATAAAGCATAAAGCTTCAGTGATCAGAGTCACCTCACTTTATGCTGGGAATCTAAACACTTACTACACAGTCAATAGCTTCTTGGATGTCATCTTTCTCCAGTCATGTAGAAGGAGCTAAACCGAAGAAATACTGTTCCGTTTCTAATTATTGACAGACTTTTTCTTGGCATCAGCATAGAATATTTAAAAAGAAGTTTGAAGGAAGGCAATAGACTATTTTTCAGTTTTACATTGCCTTATAAAAGAGCATTGTTACTGAATTGGACACATTGATGAGTCATACATGCCTGGGAGTATTTAATCTGAAGTTAATTTCATTATGCTTTGATCTGCCCTTCATGTTTCAGTTTCACTTGTGCTATATAATTTTATACTCAGAACACGTATGTTCATTGCAGGAGCCTGTCATATGATGCGGTAGCTTTGGGAAATGGATAAGAAACACTCCAGCCTTTGCAGACTCCTAACTTACTTAGAGCAGCTTAGAATTTTTCCCTAAATCCATTGAGTGCATCCTTTAACCCGAAATATTACCAATCAGTAGCTAATGACATTTTATAAGTGTGGCACAAATTGCTGAGTGACTCAATATATAGAAGAACAAGCACCTTTTATTGTGAAGAATATTTTTATTTATATTTCAGGTGAGCTACCTGCAGACTCAGAAAAACATGCCTGTACGCATTCTGTGACAAGCAGTTTGCATGCATGGAATTACCACAAGGGACACAAAATGATCGTAACATTTTTTCTTTTTTTGTTAACATTTCAAATATCACAAAACAATTTTTGAGAAATGTTTCCTGTGTCGTGCACAAGGCCATGTGTTCATCATTACCAGCACAGTCAGTTCTCTGTCTATATAGGAAGCAATCAACTGATTTAACCACAAGCTGGCTCATGTCTTTAGTCGCCTCAAAAGTCGTATTGTCATGGTTGCAAACAAGGGTGATCACTAGGAGGGATAATGACAGCAGCACGATCCCCGCAAATTCAGGGAAAGATGTTAAAGACACGGATTTCAGACAAGCCACATCCACAGCCATACTTGGGGACAGCTCTTGGCACCCTGGTAAGCTGCTACGCTTTCTGGAGTTCTCAGAGGGTAAAGTGAAACTAGTAATGAAGGTGAACAGAAGCTTGTACTTGCTGTTGTGAGAGGAGGGGAAAAAAATAGACACCTTACTAGTTTTAAAAAGAGTTTTCTGACTACATGTAACTGGCCATTTGATTAGTGCCATGAGGACGCATCTCTGGGAGGGAGTGCATGCAGGGTAGGGGAACTGAAGTCTCCTTTTCATGAATCCTGTTCCTGATTAAGAGTTAATTAGATTGTAATAGCAACTTTTTCATGCCTCTTCTTATTTTTCCAACTAAAATCCCTAGTTTTTGAATGCCTTTGATTCCAGTTAGTCCTACAGATCTAACTTACTTTCGAGACTAATCAACTCTTCAACAAGAGTTGATCCAGCTTCCAATAAAGTCAGTGGCAAACTGCCCGCTGGCTTCAGTCAGCAATTGCAATTTCAGAAACCATGTCACTTCTGATGATGTATGAGATGGAAAGAGCGTGGGTTGATTTTCAGATCCTACAACTGAATGGGAAGTGGGGTTGACAACTGGAAAAATAATCTATCATTACCTCTAAGCATGTTACCTATCTACCTGTCTGCCTATGTATCTATATTTCTCCTGAAGCAAATTTAGAGTGATTCTTCACTATAGAAGGCTGAACATCTAATGGAATACTTTGTTGGCGTATTATTTCAGGGAATTGTGAGCATTTTATCTTTGTCAAAGACATTATTATTGTATTTACTTAAAGTCTTCAGAAAATGTCTTATTTTACATCTTTTCTCACACTGCAGCCATCGGAGGGATAACCTAATTTACAGGACTTTATAGAATCATAGTATCATAGAAAATCTCAAGTTGGAAGGGATCCATGAGCATCATCAAGTCCAACTCCAAGTCCCTGCCCCTCACAGGACTAGCTAAAATTAGACCATGCAAGTTGAGGTGTATTTTCACAGTTTAATTAATTGATCAACATGTAGGAAGAAACAGATCCCACATTTGATCAGTACCTCCTGCAAAAGATTTTTATTAACACTGCCTGAGTAATCAGGTCAGTTCTTGCTAAATTATCAGCTAATACAACAATAAAATAAGATACAGTTTGACTGTAAGACACACTGTCATCTTGGCAACTAAACATGAGACAAATTGAAGATAAGAGATAATATTTTTCCAGTGAAGGATTAATAAAAATATATAAAAATCAAGTATAAGTGTAATAGAGCCAAAGGCAAGTCCTGAGTACTTGTCATGCAAATGGTCAAAGAGGAAAAATCAAAGCAAGAATACCATACTGAAACTACTTTTTGATCTTTGCAAGGGTTCCAGTGGTTGGTTTCTATCATACAGAGTAGTTTAGGATGAATCTGAAAAGTTCACAGACCCTTCTTGTAAGGTGGATTTGGAGGTTCACATTTAATTCACTGAAGAAGTGCGTGTTTGTGATTTGGCCATTGAATTTGGAAAGAAGGAAGAAGGAGTAGATCATTCTTCTTGAGGTCTAGGGGAGTTTAACTGGAAATATTTTTTTTTAGTGTTATTTCAGAGCAGATATTCCTTTATTTGCTTCCTGATGTGGGAAGGATGAATGCGTAAGAACTAACCAGGCAGAATCCTAGCCCCACACAGCTACCCAAATAAAAATGACATTTTATTGGAAATGTGGAGCACAGTAGGCACTGTGTGTTCCAACCCGAAATTTATGTCTTTTGTTCTAGCTATATACTGGCTCACTCTTGTGAGTATGCTAAGCATTTTCATTGGAGCTGCTGCATTCAGACATCCCAAATGCTCACAGCTCACAGCCAACTTCACATTCCTTTGGTTAGGCGGATTGCATTTTTCCTTAAATTCTCCCAAATCTCACTTTTTTCATCGCTTTGTTTGAAATTGCATGCGTCTTTTGCAAGAAAACCTGAGTGACTCACCCAAAGTGGTCTCGATTATGTAGTGGACAATGTGACCTGGTAAAAGTTGCCTTTACATCATCACTAGTAAAGTTTTTTTTTGGGAGGACACTGATGGTATTAAAGGTGGAGTAAAGCCAAGTGGCTTGATGTTCTCAGGGCTTTATGTAGCAAAAGCATTTCTGTTAGTGTCTGTGTGTGCATCTAAACAGATCTGCAGGGGAGGATTAACAAAGGCTAATTTTGGCCTGAAGAGGTGGATATCTCTGAGCTGCCCTGTAGTCAGGAAAGAGAAGGAGAGAGACAGGCTCCTTCAGGGAGCGATTAAGGAGACCCCCTTCCAGAAGAGTATATTTCGCTCCTCTGACCCAACAGAACCAACTGCTGTAGGCTAGCGTTAGCCTTTGTTGACATCACCCTTAAAGTGTTTGCCGTTAGCTTAAGAGCTAGGATAACTGGACCTATCACAGGATGGACTTCTACTTGGAAACTGTAAGTCATAACTCATTAAGCCTTTGGTGATGTGAAAATTTACATGCACCATTAAAGGCAATGAGATTATTCACAGTGCACAGACATCACTATCAGAGCCCCGACTGCCATCATTTTTAGTAACAGTTTGGAAAAAAATGTGTATGCCTAGCTGTAGGCATAATGGATAGCAGAGCTAGTTAGAACAGCTATTTAGAAAATGATGTTTTGTCAATAACAAAAATGCATTCTAGGAAAATAACTTTGTCAAGACATCTTGCTTTGGGAAAGGTTTCTCAGGTCCAAGAGAGAATTTCTGTCCAGCTATAGGCATGCTGGAGAACAGCCAATAGCCCAGGGCTAAGGCATTCACCTGGGACAGGGGAGACCCAGGTTGTCTCTGCACTGCCTGATTCAGCCCAGGTGTTTGAATTTTTCTTCCCATATTTCAACTAAGTGATCTGATGCCTTGGTTAACCGAAGGTGGGACATTTCCCTCTGGAAACTCAAAAAGTCTTCAATTACTTCAAAAGGAAAAGGAAGCAGATTTAATTATAAAGCAGCTTAGTTAGAAATGCATTCAGATTTGTTTTTGCATATTCCATTAAAGTATGAAGGCTTTTATTGCTACAAGCTTGAGAAGGCTTCTTTTGGAAAAAACACCCTGCATAACAGTACATTTTCAGGTCTTAGCTAGAAAAAAACCTGTGTCTCATTTTCTCACTACATTTTATGTTCTTTCTGGCACCTGTTATTTGGTAATTTTCCATTAGTTTTGAACCATTGCTTATCTATATCTTCCTTTATTAGTAAATTTATAAATGTATTAATAAATTTAGGATTTATTAGTATAAAAATTAAAACTGGTTTTAACTGGTTTTATAGTCAAGAGCCACCTATTTACTGAGAGTTATCACACTAGATCAAATTTTCATGCCACATTATGACAAGAAGGCATACATCATAAGTCCCAGCTCTAGTAGGAAATAGCTAGCTTAAAAAATTCCCATATTAAGATCAGAAAATAGCTTCCCAGTATGTTCTTGTAAGTGATGCTGTTGCCTCAAAAAGGGCAACTTGCAGTCAGAAACACTGAGGAATTTGCAGGGTGTTTAGTGGAGAAAGTAGTTCATCTGTCTTTTAAAAATAAATCACAGATGGATGAAATGCTCAATAAGCAGAGATTTCATCTGCAATTTTTTTTTTACTTTTCCAATGTAATAGAAAAAGATAAAATAATACTGATAGTCTGTTTGTAGGAGTCTTCCTGCTCCTTATAAACTGTAGCAATTTATTTCTTTATTTTAATTCCAGTAGTGCTTCGTTGTCTTTTACGTACTTAATTATTGATAAAAATGGACAGAGCAGAATATGGATTTGATTTGAATAACTACTAACTTGCTTTTGATTAGCTTGGCAATTAAATGTAATATTTCACAAGCAGTGTTCAGCTTCCTGCAAGAACAATAAAGGCATTGTTCAGCAATATCTCTAACTCTAACTGTAGTAAAGGAATATTGTAAGAGCATTATTATGTTAAGCAAGACAATAATGTAGTACTTTCCATAGAGAGTGTAACTTTTGTTCAAAAAATTAGAGTAAAAGCAGAGTATTCTTAGCGAAGTGCCTTATTTTTATTTATTTTTTTTTAAATGGCAACATCTTTTACTTACCCAAAAAAACCCCAGATACAGTCCCAAATACATTGACATGGAAAATTTACAAAATTATTAGTCATACAACCCCCAACAAAACAACTTTCCCTCAAACTAAAGAATTGCTAACTTTGATCCTCACGTGTGATCCCCTGGAAACACTCAAGGCCAGGCTGGACGGAGTTCTGAGCAACCTGACCTGGTTGGAGATGTCCCTGCTCCTTGCAGGGGGGTTGGACTGGATGGCCTTTAAAGGTCCCTTCCCACCCAAACTGCTCTATGGTTCTATGTTTTGATGGGTATGATGAAAAAGGCTGACTGGCAAGGTACAGATGGTATCACTTGACCCAAACCCAGATATTCCTCTGCTTGGAGCATTCAGACTGATAGCTGTACCCCTTCTTGCTCTCAGTCTTTCCAGCCCCACTGGAGTTGTTCCTATTCATGAGTTTCCTACAACAACAGTTGAAGCGGAGGGGAGTGTGTTCGGCAGCGTGCCCTGCACCCAGCTCACTCATTCATCTTTGCTGACATCTTTGAGTGTTATCCAGAGAGAGATGAAGTTTACTTTTGTGTCCTCTTAGTACAGTGAGTCTCCAGTTGTTAGATTTGTAGGTAAGTGAGGGAATTTGGATATTTTTCTACCTAATTTCTGAGAGACTCAGAATAAAGACACAGTGAGATTCAGAAAAAAAAAAAGGCACGAGTGCTCCAGGAAACAGCCATGAGGAAAAACTTCAGATAACACTGAATGCAGGTTGAGGGAACCCAAAGGCTGGTAGGTGTGTGTTGCAATAGGCCTGAAGTCCACCCGGCCTCTGTTTTGGCATTAGCACTTGCTGAAGAATAAAGAAGGAAGGAGGAAGAGAGAATTATGAGTGACAATTTTAAAATAAGTTCAGGAAGCTACTTTTAAACACAAAAGTATTTCTGTTATCTCTCTGGAGTCAAATACCTTCTGGAAAGTAAGCCTTGTATTGCTCAGTTGTTTGTACTGAAATATCGATCCCAAAGATCACATGCTAATTGAAAGGTTTGGATATGAATCCTGGCCAAGACCTCAGTTAACACACTCCATATTTCCCCTGATTAAATGTGATTACACTCTGTCTTTATGAAAATAAACAGCTAAGGCTCCTTTATAGCATAAGGCTACAAATGCTGTCTTCACGTGCAGTTCTGAGTAGATCATTAAGGTCAAGTGGCTGAGGTTGAATATATAGAGACAGTTTTAAGGCTCTGGACATAAATTTTCATGTATGCTTGTGTTTAACACGTAGACTAATACTGCACTCATCTCTCTGAACATTAAAGCAATGCATTGTAATGCTAAACTAATAAAAAATCATCCTGCAAATACATCCTGAGAAATGTTAATATTGCAAAAGACAATTCTGCTGTATTCTGTCCTGCAAATAGAAGTGGGTTTTTTAAGACAAATGGGCCAAATTTGTTGGTATGTGTAAATCAGCAGGGTTCTGTGATGTTTATAGAACTACGTAAATTTCCATCAGCAAAGAACCTGACATTTTTCATAGAAAGCAACGATTATTTACTTACAGTTTCAACTATTAAAATTCACTACTTGGAAATTCTTAGGCTACATTTATTGAAGAGAAATTATTGCCGTAAGGGTACTACTTCAATAACCACCTACCTAGCTCACGAAAAAGCCTCTGCAGTTATTTTCCCTTGTTGCACTCTTTGTTATTTTGTTTACTGTTATTTTAACCGTATATTAGTTTAGCAATCATTGAGATCAGCTTTAGAAGCTTAGAGATTGGTATGAGAGTTGCATTAAGACTATGATTTACCATCTGATTTTGAAAACTTAGTAAAGCAAAAAATTATACATTTGTAAGCTATGTTTCACTGCATTTTTAATGGAATGAATGTTAAATATTAGAATTTTCATTAGTTTTAGTTGCAATAGCTCCTTTTAAAAGATAAGTAAAGAGGACCTGCATGCTTTCTTTGCTTACAAATGCTCTTGTTAAATCTTAATATATTCTGTTTCCCATATTTAAAAAAAATATATTTTAAAAATATGATAATGAGACATATTTTTATTGTAAAGCCTGAGAAGAGTAGACACCACCCTGTGAAATAAAGCACTTCTAGAGCCATTTGCTGTATGCTGTTGATGTTAGATATTATGTAGACTGCACTCTGAGTACAATTACCTTTCAAAATTCTCTTTTGCATGGACAATAAAATCAATAGTGCATCATAGCTGAAAATCTATAGTGAATCAGTAAATACAGTTCACTTTGATCAATAATTCTTATTTTAAAATTTATTAGCAAAAGGAAAGGTTGAATCAGTAAAACAGGGTTAAATGGGTTAAGTGGGTTAAGAGAACTTTTTTCTTGCTTTTGCTTTGTTTCCTGTAGTTTCACTGTTTCTAGGAAGTTCATTATTTCGTGCATGAGAACAATGGAAGGTTAAAGCTAAACTTTAATTTTGCTTTTTGGAATAACATTTGAAACTATGTTAAAAATATTGTTTATTTTCCTTTCAAATCTATCTATCTCCTTTTAATTCTGTTTGTCTCTTTTTATGTATGTGTGTATGTGTTTGATAGAAATGTGCCATAAACTCAAATTTGTTCTGTTCTACTATAATATTGTTCTCTTAGAAGAAAGCACACTAAACAAACAATCCCCCTAACCTGTTATTTCTCACGTGAGTAAACAGAAACAGCAATGCTGCTTTTATGTACATTCCTGCATGCAACTTATTTTTTTATGAAATCATATCATGCTGAGACAGACATATAGGAAACTCTCTGTAAAAATGTTACACACATAATTCTAAACTGCTATACCTGTTTTGCAGTTTGCAAGTTGTCACATTAGAGATAAATGCCACAAAATCCTACACCATATCTTTGAGGTTTTAATTTTATTTAGATTAAGTAGTGAGAATAATTTTAGTAGGGAAATAGCCAATTTTGAATGCATGTCCTGTAATATTTTCTAGTTAAAATTACACCTTCTATACTTAAATGGCTGGATTAATATAGTAAGTGATTGTTGTGATTAATCTTGGTATTATTTTAAAAACAATTAAAAATTACATTTCAAAAAACTTGCTTACTGCTTACAGTTTTCTCCATGAGTGTGATTCTGAACACAGCAATATCAGACCAGATTGGAGATTTCATGTTACTTTCTGCATTTCAAGCCTTAATATTAAACACTTTTCCTCGCCTAGTATTAGTTTCATATGTTAATATCATTTTTTATTAACATAATACAAATATCACTTGCAGTACTACATCCTTCATTGCTAGCGGCTTTCATATCAAATGTCACAGCAAATTTTATTTTCGCTAATAGATTACGACTTGTACATTGTATTCGTGAAAGTGAACATTATTACAGGATGACACTAAAATTAAAGAACATACTGTACAACAGCACATAACACTCTGCTAAATTACCTACTCCTTCTGACCCACTCTTTATCCTATCCTACCCTGCAAAATGCTATCAGAAGTTCTGTTAGATATTTTATTGCTTCTTTGGAGAAAACTTCACCTTTCAAGAACCTCACTATATCCATTGTCAAAATATCACATTATACAATTCACTGGAAGTGAACTTATTGCTAAATACCCATTAGGTTCCCAGGAGATGCCTTACATTAATTGTTTAGTGAAAGCACCCTAAGGCTATCGCTAGGGAAGAACATTAAATGCATAAAAAGAGAAGTTGACAGAGATCCCTGTAGAACAAGATACATCTACCGGCTTAAAACTTCTCCATGAAGAATCTTGCAAGTCGCTGTTCAAAATGGTCATTTTGGGGTTATTTTTCCACCTGCTCCTGCAAGCACAAATACAATTAATCTGAAAGGAAAATCAATGCCGCATCATTAGAGAGTCTTTAAAAAGCGATTACGAAAAGGCAAACTGGAGGTGGTAAACAAGGGGGAAAAGAAAAAAAAAAGAAAAGGACAATGCTTTGGACCCGAGGTGTCTGTATGGCTTGCAGAGATAATAACAAGGGGCAAAAAGTTGGAGAGAAGAGAAACTGCAGAACTAATGCTACAGACGAAACAGAAACTAAGAAAAAGATGGTCAGAAGAGAAAAGAGGGAAAATGAAGAGAGAAAGGAGAGACAAGGTGCTCAAATGAGCTGTGTATTCAGAGCAGTTGTATCTAAAATGTCAGCTAGCTGTTCACGAGCAAGAAGTCCAGTTCAGAAAGGAAGGGTAATGATTTTAACAGCTAGGAACACCGTATTTTCCAATCTGCTGTATCTTTCTTCCATGTCCTCTTAACATTGTTCTTTTCACCAATATTGGTGCCTGAGAGATCTCCTCTTGATTATACATCTAATACCATTTCATCTGTCTTACTATACTCTGTATTTAAACACCTCTGAAACAAACCTGTATTTTACACCCTGTATTTTTCTCATCTTAGGAAAATAGATTTTGGGGTTTGGTACTGCTGCCAAAGTACCACAAGAGGGGGCACTAGTTAAACAAGACACGATAATGTAACTTTCTTCGGGATTTTTTCTTTTTGTCACTCATAAATATAGAAAAAATATCCTCTTTCCCCGTTGCACTAGAATATGATGCTATTATGTTAGCAATATTTATTCCTATTGGGATGATTAATGGAAGACTAGCTATTGTGAAAAGGGACACAGAAACATGAGTGTCCTCAAAAGTAATTAGCAAAATAAAATGAAGGTTTTGTTCACATCCCCCTTAAGAAAAACATTTACCTACGAGGAAAATAAAATCTCCTTTATTTTGGGCTGAGTCTTCAGATCTGTTTATAATCAACATTTGAAAACATGGGGGTCCTGGATATTGAGGTGTGTCTGTATTTTTAACTGTCAGTGCCCCGCAGCTTGTATAGTCATTTATCTTTGTAAAAAGTGCACACAAATGATATTATTCTGAATTTTGTTTCTTTTTGGCACTCATTTTGTGCAGGTGCAAATGCCTGCAAGGCTGTAAAAATCAAGCATATGTACTTTGATGCTTTATACTAGCTGCCTGTCTTAGGGGCTTGTATGCCTGCACTGAGCATGTAAGCACCTCAGTCTGTTCAGGATTTTTCTCCAAGCAACCTAAGAAGGTAAGAAGCATCATTATGTCTAGTTTTATATTTGGGAAGCTAAGATAACCGAAGTCTGGAAACGCACAGACCTTCAGCTTCCAATGAAATAACTGGAGTCCAGACAATCCCATATATGTAAGTAGCTGAGCCTGGGTATTTTGCCCCAAATCACTGGAAATGTCATGAAACTGAAAACAGGGATCCTCAGTCCTAAACTGGAAGATTAAATTCTTTCTCTGTAAGCAAAATACCTGCCCCCAAACTGCCTCTATTCTTATTTGCATGAGCTTTATCAAAGTGCAGCTCTTCAGCTTCATGACTGAGGTACAGAGCTCTCATATTCCCAAATAACTGATGTGCATTTAGTGGTGCTGTTCCTAATATGCAATGTGAGGAGAATCAGAACTCACTTTTCCAGCTCTTCCAAGATTTTTTTTTTGGCTTTTTCTGCACTGAAGTTGCCAAGTCTGGCTAAAAACTGCACTTCAGACTTAATTAGGTTACTGAAAACTCTCTGATGCATGTTCCCACCAGTTCACCCACGTTAAAGATCCGGGTAAGTGAGGACAACAACTCAGGAAAAGAGGTATTCTGTTTTCACATATTGCCATGGGCTTTGTCCCCAGTCTGCCCCACTACAGGAATTATTTATGCACCACTAACCAATTTCTAGCTTGGTTTACTGTGGAAGACCAACAGGCTATTGAATGGGAAACCATCCCTCACGGTGCCTCTGATCTCCAGTCATGCTGAGCAACACTGATGAACTTTCAGTGCCTGTAACTGAAGAGTCATACATTTCTCATTATTGGATTAAAATAGGTTTGTTTAACTCAACTCAGTTTGTCCAGCATGGGCAAAGTTGCAAAAATGGCAAATTTCTCATAAAGAGGCACTAAGCTGATGAAAAATGAAGGAAGACCAGAGCTTGAGCAGCGAAGACTCAGCTCCCTGCTCTATCACAGATGATCCTTGTGATCTCAGCTAGATATCTCCAGACCAGTTTAAGGGACTGTTTCACCGGTAGCTTGAGTTGGATTAACTGTTCACTGCAACTGAAAGAATTAGGATTGTTCCCTCTCTTACACACCTTGAACCAGGCTTTATGTACGTCTCATGGCATGACAATGCCAACTCAAACCTCTCAAGAAGCTGAAAAATGACATGGCCAAAAAGAAAACAATTCTTATTAGATTCATGGGCTGAATGGTCCTGGTGTGTAAATTTGCAAGCAATATCAAAAACTGATGGGAGGAAAGGGTTGCAGTGCTGGAACTGGGAATGAGCACAGGGAAAAGCAAAGGAAGGAGCAGCAGGAAGGTGGCCATGCATCTTTAACAGCAAGAAGCCATGAGCTTGTTTCAGCTGCTTGTGAAACA
This sequence comes from Chlamydotis macqueenii, assembly GCF_036417535.1. Taxonomy (NCBI): domain Eukaryota; kingdom Metazoa; phylum Chordata; class Aves; order Otidiformes; family Otididae; genus Chlamydotis; species Chlamydotis macqueenii. The sequence goes on from NC_141558.1 coordinate 4,788,571, forward strand.
CACCTGTGTTAGGAAATCAGAGCATATAATGAATAGGGAATGGGATGGATCCTGAGAACGGGAACCAACCCTCTGATGAAGAACTGTCACCAGCAGCCAGACGGAAATATGAAGAGGAGAGTAGCTTTCATCCTCATGGTGCTCTGTGGGGGTTCATGGGCGGGATGTTCTGGCTAATTAGAATCAGCCACTCCTTCTGGAGTGAGGAACACCCTCTTACAAGTTGCCTTTGGAAAAGGACATGACATTTCTATCAAGAAGCCCTGGGCTAGAAGTATTCATTCAGAATATGGGGCACAGCTCTTCTCTGTATGAGGGCACAGGGTATCATCATTCCTACCTTCCCAGTCAATCCCCTAAGCACCAGGCTATATATCAGCATTTCTGGAATGAGATGATTTGATGAATCAGTTGTCAAGGTGCTGTCAGCTGAAATTTGTAAAAGGGGTTGATTCAATATCAGGACAGGCTACATCATCCAGTGGACAATATTTTTTTTACAGTGTCCACAGCTGAGAAAACCAAGGACCACGGTGCTTGAAATGCTGTCAGATTCATGGCCTGTGCAGGATCCATAAGGAGACGTTTGGAAGAGTTGCGCAGACATCAGGCTTGTGAACACAATCCTTTTGGCCAGGAGTGGATATAGGCATGCAAAGAAAACCCTGGTATGAGTTAGGAAAATAGTATGTTACTGTAAGATACTTGAATAAAGAAATTGGTGATGTAAAATGCAATCTAGAGGCTTAGTACACTGTTTGTCTTGTGAGTGATATCCCAGAATATTTTCTCAAGTATAAAAGCTCAGGAGTCTGCATCAGACCAAAAGTCCACTTAACTTGAAGTCCTGCCTTTGGTCTCACAGAAATGCATACAGAAATGACCCATTTTCCCTGTTGCGTCTTCCTAGATTCTGGGAGTTTTCTTGCCTGGGGATGTTGAGAGACAAGTTATAATGATGCCTTTGATGGACTTTTTTTTTCATTAATTCATCTCATCACTTTTTGAATCCACTCATCATTTGAACTCCATTGCACACTGTGATGAGGATTTCCACAGTTTAACTGTGTATGCCAAATGTAATTAGTTTTGCTTGTTTAAAACTAGTTACCAGGGAATTTTGTTTCATGCCATCTAGACTTGTACATTATAAGAAACAATGAATAAACCTTTCCTGTTCACTTTCTCCATGTCAGTCATAATTTTCTGTGTCTTTACCATGTGAGAGTGTTGTCCCAAATCTGCGTTCATTTACCCGGTCTGCAGTACACCAGTCTTACACACAGAGCAGAGGTATTTATTTATTTCATTTCTGCGCAGAGATGGGTGCTAGATGACAAATCCACAAAGCTAGCACACCTGGTTACAATTGCATGACATATTTATACAATTCAGAATAACAGTTCCGCCTTTTGCTCACACCTACTTAACTACAATTGGTTAGTTCTTTTCTTACACTAGTTTAAAGATACAATACTTCTTAAATTTACTATGCATGCTTGGTGAGTAGGGGTCTTTATTTGAGGAGGGGGTGATTTTAGCACTAGAGGTGTGGTTTTCATATTATAATGCGAGCATTCACTTTAAGGACACTAATTAGTGGACTTTTGTTGACCATTCACAACCTTTTATTGATGTTCTGCACCTGCAAGGGTATATGTCCCCTTAATTTAATAAATGTTTTCGTGTTCTGGGTCTCTCCTTACCTGTTTGGGCTTCTTCAGCAGGTCTGCTCTCCCTGAGCTTATCTTAGAGTTTCTTTGTTTCGGCAGATTTACGGCATCATCCTGCTCTTTCAGGGCCATGTCTGCCCTGTTGCTCTTTGCTTATCTTGGTTCTCCCTTTCCCATGCAGATCCTTACTTCATGCTCCTTTGAGAATCATCCAACTTTCAGCACCTTCTGGGGCAAGATGTTTTTTTTTTATCAGTCTCTCAGTTTCTCTTCAAGGCTATAGTTGTTAGCAGAGTACGCATTGTTTATACAAAGTAACTTGGCTTGCTTAAGCAAGATTCTGTTTCACAAAATATTAATTGTCCTTGCCTAATGGAAAATTTCATAAAAACTCATTCAAGTAAATGTCATAAAAATTTCATTCTTAGATATCAAGAGGGGAAAGTTCATAATGGGTTTATGTTCTTCTTTCCTTCACTCCTCTGTGGTATAGTACATTTGTCTCTGATTTCCAACATTCAACAGTCTAGACTAGAACAATCCCAGCTGGACTAGACTGCCATCTGGAACTCCTCTGCAGATAACCACCATGTATGTGCAAGCTAAATGATAATACAGAGTGAGTCCTATTGAATCTGTAGAATTGGTCTCAGAGGGAATGCCCAAAGCACACGTCCTGAATACCTCAGATCCACTGGACCTTACTTGCACTTTCACATTGTGCACAAATAATATCCAACATAGCTCAAATTCTTCATACTCACTGTAAGTGTAGCATAGATCTGAAACTTCTCCAAATTGAGATACGCACCCTGAAAGTGTTAATGTGTTTGTTACATATATATATATGTATAAGCTGAATACGCAACCTGCTGCAAGTGATGAGATAGAGACAATGTCTGGCTCTGGAAGAAGTCTCCTAAACTCCCAGACCTGAAAGGACTGAAAAGACCAGAAGGCGAAAGAACTCAGTGGTTCCCAGTTTGTATAACTTTGGCTGGAGGATGAGGCCTTCCTTACTTTCCATGTGAGTTTTCCATGCTCTGACTGTGTTCATACTCTGATATTCTCCCAGCTTCCAAAATAGGATGACCTCTTCCAAACATCATCTTGGAAATGGCTCATGTTAACATGTTATTTGGCAGTGACCTCTTTGCCCTGCTTAACTGTCAACCAGGCTTCAACCTAAGAAGTTAAGAACAAAAGTGGTCAGTGTCCAGTATCTGCATCCATGCCCAGCAGTGTTTAATTTACAAGCATTGCCATAATCCCAAAGAGCACTGTAACTTCAGCATGAGGTGTGTCAACCTGTACGCTCCACACATTAGGCCAGTTTTATTATTCCTTTTTCCTGCACCCTCCTCCTAGTGCCACCATCTCAAGTGTGTGCAGGACAGCGTGATGATTTTTCTTCCAGGGCAGGACAGGCTTACTACATGAGACAAGAGAGAAAGATTTCATGGTGTTGTGGACAAGGTTCTGATTTCTACCCGAGCCCTATCATCAAGTGGTCCCTGATGGAGGATACATACCCTAGGAGGCAGCTCACGGCTTTCTCTATCATGTTACATGAATATACAATATTCTCAGTTATATTTGTGTGAATTGATCTGTGGAATGTCACACTTCAGTATCTGGGAAAACTGAGTAGTTTGGAAATGGGGAAGAGAAAGGAAAACTGGGGTGGAAGGAACTATTCTCACTTCCTGAAGCAGTGACAAGAAAGTGAGGGAAAGACCTGAGGATCCTTTTATAGTCCAGAGAAAGAAAAAGGCTCTTCCAGGGTAGATTAGAGGAGTAACTCTTTAAAGGTGTTTAATTCATACATGGAAAACCTGGGTTTAGTCCTTGTTTCTACTGGAGGGAATTTGATTAACATCTCCATGTTTGACCTGTCTTTTGATGGGGACTGCTAGGCAGGGAAGAGGTGGGAGATGGCGTGACCATGTTTTGAACATAATCCAGGCTGATAGACATGCTCTAAGAACACCTTCTAAAGTAAGATCCTCTAAGGAAACAGGTGGAAGAAGGCTTAATTTGTGGATATCAAGGGCCATATAGGTATTAACTTGCTGAATTCTGTCAGCATTAAGATGCTATGGGGCACAATCACAATTAGGGACTAAGAAAACTTCACTGTATAATATTGGGAAGTTGATTCAGGTAATCTAAATTTTCCTCATTTTGGGATTTAAAAACATGAATTTCACACACATCACTAGAAGAAACTCCCTTCTGCCATCCACTTTTCTGCTCTCTCCTCACGTAGGAACCTAACCCCAGCAGTAACCACCATGTTTGGTCTCCTGGGAGACTGCTGTCTGACCTCTTCTTTGTGCTTTTACAGTTTTAGAGAAACTACTACTTAAAGTTTAATTTCTTGGCACAGTTTGAAAAATGTAATTTGTTTTCTATGTGTGTCACTTTTTTTTTCTTGTAATAAGTAATCAAATGATTACTACATCTACTCAGAAAGCAAACAGCCAGGGTTCTACATCCTCTCTGGCAGGAGTGCGTCCTAAACCACCTTTCCTTCATTTCACAGAAGTGCCCTAATCACTAGACATTCTCAAAGAGGAACCATCCCTGTTTCTAAAGATTACCACCAAACACTACAAGTCTTAGTGTCCTGGGCCAACCTGCTGGTTTAATACTGACTTCTTAGTAAACATAGAGGTTGGCTAAGTGAAAGGATCTTCCTCATTGGCTACAATTCCAGTTGAACTATTTCAATATGGTCATTTATATACCATGCAGAGCATCTGTGACTTCTTCCACTTGCTACATTTCTACTTCAATGTAAAGAGATGTAAAGGTAGAAGATTAAAAATGGACATTGTTCAGGCTTTTGAAAGGAAAGGAGTTGATAATGCCGAGTCATATTATGCAGTTTCTAGCCATGTAGTTTTTGACTCATTCCTCTCTGGTGGAATTTCCTCCTCTAGAAAGTGGAGAGCTCACAACATTTTCCCAGTGTTGGCTTAAACTGTTCCCATTCCCTTGACTCTGATTTTCCCGAAGATTTTTTTATTCATAAAAAGCCTGAGTAATGGAAAAGATTTCTACTCCGAATTTTTTTTTTAAGACTATGGTTTAATGACTAGCACAAATCAATATAGTCTAAGTCCATGCAACTAATTAAGGGAGCAATTCCTTCAAAAGCAATTCTGGAGCAATTCTTCTGTTCCTTTTCCTTGCTCTGAATTGACAATCGTGGTTGAGTGATCAAGTGGATCAGAAAGGCATTGGATGAAAACAATGAGCTTTTCTGATCTCTTTTGGTATCTTGACTGGTATCTTGACTCTGATATTTTAGGAGGTCTGTGATGCCACAATGGTGACTGCTGAGAGTTGGTGGTTAGCATGGAATGTCCTCTTTGGAAACAGCCTTATATTGCCTTAAATTCCCTGTGAAAATAAACCCATTGTTTAGGACAGTGAAGCTTGTTCTAGCTTTGCATGCATCTGACAGAGAGACTTCATTGAGATTTAACTCAGTTGTGTAGGTCTGTGATCGAGATCAGGGTTCCCAGGATTTAAACACTGAAGACTGATCTGGCAAAGACAAAAGCAAAACTTAGAGCTGCATCTACAAAGCACTTTGTAAAATATTCAGCTATTTTCCTTGAAAAAACATTGTTTACACTTCAGAGGACTCATTTCTCTAAGGTAATGTTTATATTTGGGTGTGAACATTTTTTTTACTGTTGAACATCCACTTAAAGCGATAGCTGAGAGAACCAGACCAGCAAAGGATTGAGACTGATTTCATCTGTGACAGAACACACCCCAGTCACATGGACAGATGTGGCTTCTTTCATCTAGACAAAACCATAATAGTAGATACTAGCAGTATCTACCAATAGTAGATGCTTCTAGATTCTGCGGACAGCAGCTCCAGGTCTTGTCCTCCAAGAAACACCAGTCCCTTGGACAACAGGATAAGGATTCATCTCACCAAATTCAAACATTTACAGCATAGAAATATAAATCTATGGAACTCATTAGAGTGTCTCTGAGTAATCAGTGGAAAGAAACAAGCTTTCTAGGTTGTTACAGGTTTCTTCTTAACTCAGAAGTCTAAAATAGGCCATGCAAATAAAACTAAAGAACCAGACTGCATACTGCTACCAAGTATACTTTCTACCTTTTATCTGTATTTCTGCAGGGGAAAAACCCTGGCTCCACAGTGCTTAGACTGGTAGAAGGTTTTAGGATTCAATCTGCTGCATAAAGAAAAAGAGAAAGGGAGAAAACAGTTGGTTTTATGTGGTATTACATACATTTGGCTCCATTTTCATATTGATTGTATATATAAAAAAGGGGAAAAGTAAATAAACATGAGGAGGATAATGTCCCAAATTGAGTTTTATCACAAGTGCCTCCTGCTGGGATTTGAGAGCAAAACCTTCCCTCGAGGGGACAGAATAATATCATTTTAGTTATGGCCATATTCTTCATTTGGAACCTCCTCATCAGCATGTCAATGCATGTTATTCACTGCTTGGAAAGACAATAAAATCAAAGGGCCCGTCTTTAGAAAGAAACGCGCACGTTACCAACATTTACACTACAGAGATCTTGGCCCTTAATAAAACCTACATCCAGTAGCGAAGTTATCAAATGGAGTTGTGCTCATTTTCTTTTATACGCAATGAAGGGGCACAATATATCTTTACCAGCAGCTGGGAAATTAATGCTACAACTAAAATGACATTCCGCGTCTCAGTGAATGATTTCCTGTGGGGTTCGGATAGTGGCTGTGACGAGAAGAGGTGTGATAATGGATCTAAGTCCATAATGCATTTATCCCCAGGTGCACTTGCTCAATCTGTTCCTTGTGCAGCTTTTTTTTTTTGGGCTTAGTAGGACTTTTAGAGTTTTATTTTGCTGCACTGAGGCAAATGGTTATGATTCACTTTTACAAATCTGCGACGGGGAAGATCTCTGTGCCTGTGAGATTGTGTGAAATGAGATTGGGCTGCTTCGCCATGGCATTTCTCAGAAAGGAAAGAATTGAGATTTTTCAACAGCAGTGCAAAACAGAGTTGTGATACTATTTCTTTTAAGACAGGGAAACTGAGGCACACAACAGTAAACCTTCATAGGCAGAGGCAGGTTGCTAAAATCCAGCTTCTTTCTGTGTCATCCCCCTCCTGCCTGGAGAGCAACACTACAGGAAACACATCTTCCTTCACAGCTCAAGTGCAAGTCATTTCTAAGCATGCTTCGTATTTAGGTTTACCTGTATTAAATAATTGAAAAAGGGCTAATATATGATTCATAAATACTACAAGTATGTTACAGTCCCAAGTAACATTTCTCAAAGAGGACAATAAGAGCTCCAGCAGATCTTTTAGGTAGTAGGTTGTACATCAGGATGATATCATTATACTATTCCGTAATCTGTATGAGGGAATTAAGTGCTTTTGAAAACAGTTCCTTATAAGTAGGGTTGTAATGCAGCAGATTTGTCTTTTGTGATGAAGGAAAATATGTGGAGAGACAGAACAATGTCTTGAAATCAGAGAATCTTAATCAAATACATTCAGGCTGGTAGAATATTATAAGTTGAGGATGATTGTGGGAAGGAAAATCTGGTTTATGGTTTATATTGCCTTTCTTAAAGGGGAAAAACCCCACCTGTTTTGCTGTCATTTCATTTAAGGTAGATTATTTCCAGTGTCACATGGACTGCCACTTGATTACTTATCTCTTCCGTATTGTTAGTAATTGATGTTAATACATTATTATCACAAATGCATGCATACTAAATACCATCTATATTGCAAACCCATTACTAAAGTCTATTATTAATATTAGGGCTATTGTACCTCTGAAAGCTGAGATGTGAAACTTTTGGACAGAGGGAGCTCAGGTTTTTCTGGAAGGCCCTGCACGTCAGTGCAGCTATCCCACTGGCTTGGAGAACTGCACAGCTCCCATCAAGGCTGCCGTAATGGCAGAGGAAAATACAAATCCATTGGTGCCCTATGTAACATCTACCTTTGGGTTCATATGGTGCTGAGTGCTGAACAGGCATGAGTCTGACACATCCAACCTACAGTCCAAGTGCTGGAGATGCAGAGGTCTAGAGCTGGTGGTGTGGAGAAGGCACTTGTTTCTCCATCAGGCTGCTTTGGTCCCAGCATGAGCTGACTCACTTGGCAGTGAAAACTCTTCTGTCTCAAAACTCATCTCCTCTGTCTGCAAACCTCATGAAGTTCAACAACTGGGATTGCCCCTGCACACAGGTGGGTGGTGGTCCACGTTGCCCAGAGAGGTGGTGGATTCCCCATCCCTGGAAACGTTCAAGGCCAGGTTGGACGGGGCTCTGAGCAACCTGATCTGGTTGGAGATGTCCCTGCTCCGTACAGGGGGGTTGGGTCTAGATGGCCTTTAACTCAAACTATTCTATAATTCTATGATTCTATGAAAATCCCCCCGTGGTCCACGTGCTTCTCCATCTGCCTGCAGGAGACTTTGTGAAGCTGTTCTGGGGGTGGAGATGCTGAACACCTAAAATCTAAGGCTCCTTTGGGACTTCCTACCTCCTGAAATACCATGGGATTGCTTGGGAAAATATTGTAAAAAGGCAGTACGCAGCACTGTTCCCTGCTACTGTAAGCACGGTCTGAGCCACTCTCCAGAAGGTTGAGTAACTCTGAAAATTCAGGAAAGGAAACAGCTTCTGCTCCTACCCCCAACCCTGTAGGAAAAAAAAAAAAAAAGATTTTTATGGAAAAAAAAATCTGCAATTATCCAACACCAGACAACTTTCTGAATCCAGCTCACCTAAGCTGGTTTTTTTTCCCCCTCCACGAGTGAAATGAATGCTGCAAGCAGTCACAGTGCTAATGGTCTTTTTTTTCACGTTGCTTCCCCTTGCTCCTCGAACTGAAGGCAGAGCTGCAGAGACTTCAGGAGACTCTTCGTGCTATCACTTCACAGGCTGGAAGGTGACAGCTTCGCCAGGGAGTAATGCAGGCCGACATAATTGAATGTGGCCTGCAGCAAAGCAGCTGCCTGGAGCCACTGTTGATTGTAGCTGTCGTCAGGTGGAGCTTGCTGCAGTAAAATACAGTCCGGAGGAATGCGGCTCTCGCGTGCAGCTCCGTGGTGATAGCTTATTTACTCTTATCCCAGTTTTGTCGTTAATAATTGTCAGTATCACACTGTTGAGTGAGCACAGACGCTCAAGCTCCAAACCATCAATAATTTTGCTGGTAACCTGGTCTCGGAAATTAAACAATGGCCCTAATATTCCCATTTTCTGGGTGTATATTGTGTGTTTCAGCATGTCATCCTCTTTTTATTTTTTTCTTAAATGATTTTAGAGATATTTCCTACGTCTGTTTATTTAACTGTCACAGGATGTGGGAGAAATATAATCTGCTAAATTAGGCATGAAAAACTGTACAGAAGGAGAAGGCTCTCTGATTTCTGCCTTGAAAAAGAAGTGTCTTTAATTACAAATTCAGATAAAGAAGCAATCACGTCTTCCATTTATACAGCTTTTTTTCATTTCAAAGGATCTCACCACAATGAACAAGAAATAGGTTTAATCTTTTCTCCTTTATTTGGAGATTGTGAAATGTAGAAGGAGTGTGAGAATATTTCTTACGAACAAGACTGCAGGATCTCTCTCCTAGTTGCAGTAAGCAATGTATATATCAGATAACACTGATCTTTGCTACTTAAATCTTGCCTAAACTCTTAGTGGAAACCTATGTAAGCTCTAGGATAAACTTGGCCTGTTTTTTTGATTCCTATTATTCATAAGCTATTTATAACACATTATAAACTGTTCATACTATATTTAAATTTAGGATGCTAAATATAGTATATACAGTACTTTGTACCAAATATATATATTTAGTATATTTGAGATCTCATATTTACGTTTAAATATAATATAAAAACTTTGGTCTGTGTTAAAATATATACAGACTGAAGAAGAGGATCCCGTAGCTCTCAAATTATTATGCAGTTGTGCTGATAATGTATTACTCTAGTTAAGTTTAAGAAGCATCATTTTACTTTAAAGACTTGTCATTTGCATTTAAAAAATAAATCATATTGGTGTCACCGGCTTTTAGACACTCAATACTTCCACATCTTTGGCAACTAAGGAGGTGCAGAGCTGCAGGTACATCAAAGAGCTCAAAGTGAGTTGATTGAAAAAGAAGTAGAAGAAGGGATATTGGAGAAAAGATATGAAAAGAAGAATTGTCAGCCTACGTCTGCTGGATGTTTTGATTTGGTTGCTTTGCTGTTTGTACCTGCTTGGCTTCCGAGGAGATTAGCTTGCTGGGGTTGATGGGTGGTGGCTACATCTGCATTGCAATGTGGTGCTCACATTCCTTGCTGGGGCACAGGAGTTGTGCATCCCTTTGAATGTCTTCCAGCCTATAGCACCTGGATTAGCTCAATGGTAGCCTCCACAAGTCCCCAGAGGCTCTGCAAACTGGAGTTTAATTTGCAGACAATGCTTTTCCTGAGCAGATTTTTGGGCCTTACTCAGGTTTTGATTATGTTGGTTTTGCACCCGGTCCATCTCCCCAGCTGCATCATGGTAGGAGTAAATGAGATAGCAATTAGACTTGTTATTATATGATTAAACTTACTGATTCTAGTTTTCATCCAGGATTACATTATGCATGCTTTTTTGACTTGGCACTAAAGGAACTAACATTTTTGTCCTTTGTCCTAATTCTGAACTTCTGTTACTGCAACACATTAAGAATAATTCTGGTATGAAACTGGTATACAGTAAGATGTTTATCCGTCGTATTTATCCCATCTATGAATCTCCTGAATGAAAGCTGTGGGTCTGACTCTGATCGTCCTTATGGTGGTTCCGCAGCAATGTAACTTTAATGACTTCTGCAGAGTTACTGCTGATAGCTACCCTCACGAGTAATCAAAAGCAGAACCAATCGCTCTTCTACCACAGACAGAAACGAAAGGTATTTCTTTCCAAACCTCAGCTACTTAGTCAGTTGTGAAATATTTCTTCCCTTCCTTGACAGAACTGGATCTGCTGTTTATGAAAAGCAAGTATTAATTATACAAGGTTTAGCCACAAACATCTGTTTTTTCTTCTTTTAAATAAACATGTCCCTTCAGCTGGTACGGAGTGTTCTCGGGGAAGGGAAAAGATGCACACTGCAAAATATCACAAGTGGTCTGATCGTCTTGTCAGGGATGAGTCCGTACCTTACCCAAAACACGAGCAAGCAATATTCTCATAAACAGAAAAAAAAATGTATTTTTAGTAGGAGATCACGATGTTGGCTCAGCTGTCTGCTTGTATTTAGATTTTGGGAGCTTGCAAGAGGATTAAAACCACTTGTTTCTTTTCTTTCTTTCCCTTTTTTTTTTTTTAATTTTTTTTTTTTTTTAACTTGTCACTGCAATAAAGTTGGCTGTGGCTCTGGGGAGTCCTCTGTAAAGTACAACGCCCTGGGCTATGGGAGATGGAGCCCTCAATAACTGATATGAAAGGTCCTTAATTAAGCACTTAGCATTTCAAGGCAGTTATCACGGCTAGCCCACAGCCCGAGCTGGCAGTCCGTCACCACCGATAGGCCACCTAGATGACTAACGTGAGTTGAGTCGAGTCTTTTGTACTTGAGGCGAGGAGCCCCGAGGCACAGGCTGATCTGGTGACCCTCCCAGATACACTTTCTCTGCCGGAAGGAACTGGATATCGGATGTGACAACACTGCAGACAGGGAACGTGGTGGTTTTTTTATTTTTTTCCTTTCCCCCCCGAAGAGCAGGGATTGAGGGGAAAGTTAGAATGACAGTGGCACTTTCTTGGCTCTGTGCGTTGGTATGAATATGACCAAACCAAATGAATGAATAATTATGAATGTATTATGAAAACAGAAGGGAAAACCCTGTTGCTGTGGTGCATTCAATTATTGCAGCGATTACACATGGCCATTGGGAAGTTAACTAAGAAAGAGACTGCTCTTCCCCCCAGTAGCACTCTTCTTCCAGTTCTCTTTGTAATCCTCTGGACAGGAGAGCATAAATGTTTCAGAGGAAGTTTATCTTTATATTAAGGAGAGGGGGAAGACTTTTGTGGCATTAAAATGGAAAGGGTTAATGGAATGAACTATAGATTAAATTGTAAAGCAATCAAAGAAAGCCAAACACTTTATAGCAGACAACCATCTTCTGGTGTTTGGGTCTGTGTCAAGCCATGGATGTGGAAAATTAAAGCCATACTGAGAAGGGAAATGAACCATGTCTAATACATCCCCAGCAATAAAATGTTTTCACTAGGACTGTAAAACTGTGGCTTACATTAGGAAAAAGAAAATCAAACTATATGTCAATTCCACATCATGGGACATGAAGTGTCCACAAAAATTTATATTACTATTTAGAAGTGTTTCATTCTAGTGTTTTATTGTGATTGGATGCGCCCTTCTCAGTATCTTTTGACTGGTATGAAAATGATTTGAACTACTTTTTTAGCATTTATTTTACATCTATTACCTGTTCTATTACTTTTTATTATTTTATTGTGCTTGTGTAGAGGATTTTGCACAGTTTTCATTATAATGTAACATTAAGTCAATTTATTTGTGTATTACACGCTGTATAATTGCACCTTTTTTTGTGGAACAATTTGGATTTCATTATCCAACAAATCAGCAGTGTTACATTTTGAAAAGCTCTTGTTAGAAATCAAGTGCATTTTCCAACTAAGACAACAGAGGTCAAGTTTGCACCAAAAAGGGAGCAGAAGATTTCTTGCCTAAAACACTTGCACAGATGAGGAAGGTCATGGTGGAAACACAAATATTCATTTCTTTGAGAAAATATTTAATTACTATGGTCCAGATCAATGGAGATTTGTAAGAAGGGAAATAGTATGGAACAAGGTGGTCTGACATGGAACAGGTTTGAAGGGGAGTAGATCAAGGTAAAGCCAAATAAGTGCAGGGAACATGTTAAATGTAAGAGCATTTTTGTTTAATATTCTTACGTATCATTCTGTTCCTTAATTTACAAGTGTCATAAAGAGTATAACTAACACAGGCAAAGCAGAGTGTACATCTGTTTGTGCAGATCTGCTTTGCTATCATTTATCAGGCTTAAACCTTTCATAAGAGGTGACATAACAGCAATTGCATCTCTCTCAAAGGTGAAATGACAGGCCCTCTGAAAAAGGAATGCAAAATAACTTTGTAAGTAAGACACCAAGAATGAGAATTGATGTGAAGATACAAACCTTCACCTTTTTTTAATCTGCAAAATTGCTACCTGGATCCCTCTGTTCTTCTCTGGTAGTTATTACAGGTTCACTTAGAAAAGTTAAAATTAGCTCTTGAGTAAATAAATTAGTAGGTTGTATCTTGAAATCCTCATGTTATGAGGAAACGTTTCCACTCTTAGGCTATGTCATTCAACTGTCCTGTCGTGACACTGTGGGACCACCAGTTTGCAGAGGGGTATGTTTTCACAAGGATCACTTGAACTTCCATGATCAGTGAGCCCTCCAGGACTTCCATAAATGAGGAAAACAATGGAAATAACCTGCTTGCAGTGTTTTAAATATTATTAGATTTTATGTGGAATTGAAGTCCCTTGAACTGAAATGGATGCAGAAAATTAGAAATGGAATGATATTTTGCAAATGCATTTTTTCCCCTCATATTGGAACTATTTTGCTGTTGATAGATTTATTCCTCTAAAATATTGTTCTGACAGACCTTATGCTCTGTACTGAAATTCCTTAAGGAAGATATGTGTAAAAGCAAAACAGATTTGGATGCTTTTTCAAATGTAACACTTTTCAACAAATTGTCAAGTTCACTCTTGAGCTGTGGTTTAAAGTCTTCATGGTAACAGATGAATCAGAAAAAAAAAAAAAACTGAGTATTTTGATTACTAATAATACCTTTTAAGTCAGTTCTTTAATTCTCTTTTCCGTCACAACTGGCTCAGAAGCTCTACTGCAGAAAACCTTGCTTACTTCCACCTCCCTCCCCAACCACACATCAAATCACAATGTATTTCAAAACCTCTCAAAGGTTAAACAGAGGATTGAGGACTACAGAGAACAATGGAGAGTAACTACCCAGTAAACAATATTTTTTTTTGTCATTTCTGATGTCTGTAATTCAGGGTCTGGACTGTTTTGGGTGAGTGTATATGCTATATGTTTGAATACCACTAAGTGCTCCAATATTAAAAGCATCATATATTTAGCATCTCAAATTCTTGAGTTGATTTGAACAATTGAACAGATGTAGTTTTTCGCGTTTAATGAGATTGAAAATGGATTTTTCTCCCCCACTTCTTTATTTTCAGTGAGTATTAACATCTTTTATGGGCTGAGATGAGGTCAGCAGCATACACACACGAGGTATGTTCCGTATGGAATTCCATTACAATGCTAATAAATGATTGTACTTAGGTCCGAAAAAAATATCCAACTCCTGTTTCCAGACAGAGATCAGTGAAAACCTTTACTTCTTCCTAGTAGACAGCCACACACAGTAATCACTGGAGTAATTAACTCCATCACTTCAAAACATATAGTCAGAAACCGAGTTGAGCAGCTGGGTTGGTGATGATCCAATGTGAAGTGTATTGTCGCAGTTCTTTGGTTTCCCACAGACTTTCTGAGGGAGTCGTTGAAGCCATTGAAATCCAGGCTTCTAAAGATTTTAGGATATTTAACAATTAATAATACTGAAAATTTTGGCTTTTTCCTTTCCTCAACTCAGTTTCCACACGTAAAGGGTAATGGAGCTTTTCTGTGACTGCTCTTGGATAGCCATGTTGTTTGCAGTTCAACTGAGATTCTAAGAAAGGGGAAGCTTTGATTTTTTTGAGGGCAAGATTGAACAAGTATGACTTCCATTCAGTAGTAAATTGTGTAAGTCCATTCAGAGTGATGAAAATGTGCTAGCATATGAGTTCTCAGTAAGATCTTTTCTAAAAGGAAAAAGACAAGCATGGCAGCATACTGCAAGCAAAAAGGAGATAGCTTCAAAATGCATAATTGTTATTATTTCTAAGCCATTCAGATTCTGTGACAAAATCTTACTCCTTGGTTTAATGGATTCTGATCAATAGGAAGAACTCAGACTTCAGAAGAGAGGAAAAATTCACCAAAATACTATAAAAGAGAGTCATCAGAGCCAACATTTTCAATACAGAGTGGATAGTCTCGCAGTTAAGTATCTATAAAATTTTCAGAGTTTAACTTTAGGCACTCAAATTGAAAATATTTACTTTAATATTAATGGCAAACTATTAAAGCTTTGCAGTTAATGATTTGGTTTTATGTTTGCTTTTAATCATGCAGAGGTGACGTTTAATAAAGAGGCTGCACATAAGTATGTAAAAATATCACAATAACATATATAAAGGAATTGCTTGTGTATTTCCATCTGACATTTGGATTTATCTTAATTTAAAAAAAAAATTACTATTATTACTCATAAGAACTTAATATGCTAGTAATTTATAGCAAAGCAAGTAGAACTAGTTAAATTTGTATCTATGCATTTTCATATTTATAAATGGAATTCATATTTTACAACAGTTTGTATGACATCTCTGTCTTTTATAACATGCGTGATGTCACAGGTTCCAATTCTGAAACCATTTTCTTAATTAAAACACAAATAACACCATGCAGAGAACAACTGTACGTGACATCAGAAAAAAAAAACCAAGGACAAGATCAGAATATTGGACTGCGAAGGACCAGATGTTTCATCTCCTGTAGAAATGAGCAACCAGATAATAGATATCTCATTTAGAAGAAAACACAGTGTCAGCCTTGCACCCTGTCACGCACTGTTGGCCATAAGACACTTCCTCATACTCTATAGAAAATAAGAGGTATTTGTTATGCATGCTGTGCATGACCAAAATCTTCAGCTATAATATGACAAAGTGAACAGGTGAGAGCAAGAATATTATCGAAAGCTACTAACTCTACAGTAACAGGAAATTTGTTCATTAAAATTATGTGATAATCCTAGGAAGCATGACATGCCCTGTGCTAAAAGAAGACATTTACCTCCTGCCTAAAAATAATATAAAATAGAATAAAATAAAATTAAAATGGAAAATTTTCCAGTGTGATCAATGGGAAAAATTGTCTTAGCATTCCAATTATATGAATAAACTTTAACCTGAACCTCTACATGGGAGACACAAACTAGGCATGTGATAACAGATTGAGAAGAGGTAGCACCCTGCCTGACTCCTGTCTCCAGCAGTGTACAAAAATGTGAAAATACCCTACGCTGACAAAAACTGGCATTTCTCAATTGTTTTCAAAGTAACAATTCTGTCATATAACGACTCTCAGAAAGTACAGCCTTCTTTATTTTTTAATAATCTTAGTTCATGAAGCATTCCTGTTGATTTCTCCACACCTTGAGTAAGTATTTATGACTGTAAATGTTCAGACTCTTTAATGGACATTTGTACTAGATGCAGTGAAGTTACCCCAGAGATCTCCCATTATCTTTACCAGTATTTTTTCTTCCATGTTCATCCATTTCTGCTCTGTATTTATCTCAGAAGAGCATCTTGAGTCCCAAAGAAGTGTTTGATAATAAGAATTCATAAGCAGTGACTTATGCATAAGCAACGACCTATTTACATGCAATTGATTCTGTGGGGAGAAGGAAACTGAACCTAAGATAAGAAACTGCACGACACATTGAAGACCCATTTAATTTACATACCTAATCCAGGGATGGAATCTGTACACTGAAATTCAGTTTGTCTTTACTGTCTATTCCCCCCTTCCAGGAAACAACTGTTCTTGAAAAGCCTGTAACTGGGCACTTCTAATCTAGTAAACCAGAAAAATCTTCGTTCCTATGACTCCTTCACCCTTTCCCTAGGCAGGGCATCTGCAGTGGAGTAGGATTTTATTGGTGTTTATGTGTAAAAAAATATATGGGTGTGAAAAAAATGTTTCCAACTGAGAACAAGTTGAAGGTTAAACTGGTATAGTGCATTGTCTTTGGTTAGAAGTTCAGGTGTGCCTGTAGCAGCAACAAAATCAACAAAACCCATTTATCTTCTGCCCCATATTCCCCAGTTTCTCATTAGTTGGTTACAAGTGTTGCTAAAGGTGAAGAAGAAAAAAGCCCCAAACTGCTACGACAAATGAAATTACTGTAGTGAAGGCTCAAATAAAGAAGAAGTAGGTTTTCTCAATGCAGGGTTTTATAATTATAATTATTTTATTTTATTGTTTGCTGGGGAGAGTCAGAGTTTCGAACAGTACTGGCACGTAGCTATTTCCTCTCTTGTGAGAAAGATGGGAGATGACATGTCAGTGCAATTCTTTGTCAGAAATATACATCTGCATGAAGAGAGTAGAGTTAAAAATTTAATCTGCAAAGCTATTTAGAGAGTGGATAGGCCTTGACAGGCCTCCCAAATGTATTAAAAGAACAAGAACAGCAGAGTTATGGAAAAAAAAAAGCTGTTGCAAGCAAACAGAATGAAACTAAGCTTTCTTGACAGAATCAGTTTGCCAAATGACTTTAAAATTGCACTATGTCTTGTAGTTTTTCTTAAATAGATTTTAATTTAAATGTGTAAAGCAGAAGAAACTTGCTTAACTTCAGAGACTTGCACAGCTTTTCCTTAAAAAAGAAAATAAAAGAAAAGGACACTCACTGTGATGTTTACTCAGGTCATGAGGCTGATGAAGGAAGGATGAATGGTGCCAAGGTTGAGCAGTGGCTTGGAACTCTGGAGAACCAGCTTCAGTTCCTGCCTATACACAGACATCGTGTGTGACTTCAATCAAGTTATTTGATCTTACTGGACTCACTTTTGCAAGCATCTAAATATTCTGAAATTTGGGTTCCTGTGTCACTGAAGTGCACGTGGAAATACTACCCTTTTCACTACGTGCCTGTGACATGAAGACATGCTTCTTTCTTTATTAGTCTTTTCTGCATATATAACAAGTCTTTGAGTCAGGGCAGCTAAATTTAGGTGGTAGGCATCTTGCCTAAATAAAATTGTCTGAAAGTTAGACATCTATTCTAAATCAGTCTTGACTTTTTCTGCAGTCAAGAGTCAGGCATCTCCAGAGACCAATTCATTCTATCCATTTTAGATGTGCCTATCAGAACAGGATGAATCACACCCTGAAAAGCCCATTCTTTCTCCATTGCCTGTAGAAGAAATATTGATGACTGATGTAGACTTTCACATGGCTAAAGCCAGGAATCTTTTACGTAATTAAAGACAATCCTATTGTCCATAACAAGAGAGCACTCAGCACAAAGAGCTTTCTAAGAGCTATATTAAACAATACAAACCAGTCAAGTCTTAGATAATTGACAATTGATTCTACTCCCTTCAAGACAAATCTGTACTTCCAATATTTACAGCCTAGCACTGCAGAAACATTTACACAGTTCTGGACATCACATGCTTGATATGATCGTATGGAGTTTCTGGCTGGAAGGAAGCCTTCAGGGCTGTCCTGCAGATGGGTGTTTGCTTCATGGCATGGACAAAGTAGAGGGTAGCCCCAACACATGTTGTTAAGTTCCTTGGCTCCTCTTCCTGTGCCATACACGTGCCTGACAGCATTACTTGAAGAGTACGATTTCAAGTACTGAGGAAAAAGCACTTCACAGTTGTAATTAGAGCAACTCTAGCCACACGTAACTACTGACCATGAAAAATGAAGTCCACATGCTGCTGAATGACCTCAGAAGACCTTTTGTAAAACATTTTGTTGATATGAAACTGTATAACTTTCAAAGTAGTGAGTAGATTGAAAAAAAAAAAAACCAACCTAAATTTAAGTTCTAGATGAAGGGAAACACTCTTCTGCTCAGGCAATTCTCTTTCTCAGGAGACAGTAAGAGAGTAACCTGCACGTGGTAGGTTCTACTACAGTTACTGCCACACCTTGGAAGCCTCTGAGAAAATTCTGGGATGAGGTATAGAAAACCACAGAGAACAGAATTAAAATTTACATAAAACTGTGTGGTGTTCCGCACAGACGAACCTGCAAGCACGCAAGTTTCAAACTATTTTTTTTCATATAATAAAAAAATTTCTACTTTCAAGGCTTTATTTCAGTATAAAGCAATCAGTCATTAAGATTATTGCTAATACATTGGCTCTTTTCCCAGGTTTACTTGAATTCCCAGTTTAAGCTATAAGGATGGATGGCTCACATAATTCACACAATACTGATAGTTCCTCTTGTGTTGTAGGGTGATGCTACTTGTGACAGGAAAGTGTAGTAATAGCATTTAGAATTACAGATTCTAAAGCAAAAGGATAATCTAACCTGATCCTCTCCTTAATGGAAAGTAAAAATCTAGAAATATCCCAATAAGTTTTGAATTGAAGATTAAATATTTCATAGACTAATGCACTGCCATTATGTAGATAAGTTAACTCACTGTTTGCTTAGCTACGAAAAGTACATTTTCTGTTCCTTATTTACTACTTGTTGGTAGAAACCATTTTGACTCCTGTTCATATTAGGGGTGGCTGTAGTTAGGGTTCTTGCATGGAGTCAACTGAAAGAAGAATTTCTGGTCACATCCTTCTGTGAAAGTGTCTGTGCAGGGGCAAATGATTAGTTTTATCTCCTGGTAAGCATCCCATACTTAATGGAAAGTAAAGGAAGCTGTTATCCCACTAGTTTTCTTAACACTCTGGAAGAGTAGAGGTCTCCAGAGTGAAATAGGTGTTCTGCATCCACTACTGTAGCAGGTTCAGATCAGATGACTGGGAAAGAAAAATAATAATCAGAAAGTGATAGAACTTGTCTAAAGTTCTGCTTGTTAGCACACAAGGTAGCACAATTGAGTGACTTACATTTTAACTTTGAGTAAGCCTCTAAGCTGTGATTTTTTTATGTGTGTGTCTTCTTCCTTTCTGTCATCCTTTCTCATTTTCTTCTTTTCTTAAAGAACAGTAAGGAGTTTTTTTTTTACTGCTGTGGCTTCCATCAAGTGCCAGTTCAGCCACAGTATTTACAACTTTGTTATCAGTCAAGCTCAGGTACTTGGTGAAGTGCTAGAGGAAAATATTTTCTTTTTACGCTTTATTTCTGTGGCTTTTGATTCCTGGATTAGGGGGTCATAAGCAGGTCTTGCTGACAGGACGAATAGGTCTGCAAAAAAAAGAAAAAATGAAACATCACTTTTTCATTCCCAAATTAATAATTTGCTAATATTAAAATTTTTTATATCGATAAAAAGGATTGTGGAAGAAGAGAAAAAGAGTATGTCTATTTTCTTTTCCATTATAATTCTGATCTCATCTATTTAAAAAAATATTTACACTATATTCAATACTGCATTTTAATTGTGCAGGTCATTTTAGCACAATGTAAAATACATCATAAACACTTAATGTTTTAAAACAATGCAATAAGCCCAAATAAAATGATTGGAAGTGAAAATAATAAAACCATTTTCATTCTTTAACAATGGACTGTTTAATATCCCTTAATAAGATTTTTACTTTAAAGATCTGCATTTTTTTATTCAGATAAAGCTTCAGCCTGTGTTCTCACAACATTTTATTTTCCAAATGCCCAAACTACCTAGAGGATAGACATAGTTTCCTGCACTACTGTGATATCATAGCAGACTCAAAATTACAAGAATACATTGTGTAAAAACAATACCAAGTTTCCCTGAAGAGAAGGGTAGGGAAAACTAAATGGACTACATAAGCGACGGGAGAACAGAGAAGCTGGAGTAACTGGGAAGAAAATGCACAGACCTGCACCTTAACAATAAATGACAGGAATGCAGATAGTATTGTTTGTGGTTATAGCAAAGAAATAGAAATTTAAAGAAAAAGTTGGAGGGATTTTGTATGTGATACATCTTGGAAAACACTGGAACCCCTGGATTTTGTGTCTAAATATAATAATCAGAAGACACAGAGACTTCATTCTTTACCTTCAGCCTGGTGCTGGGTAAATTTTTAATTTCTTGGAGACAAGGTTTTCTTAGGTAACTTCAGAAATACATTCTCTCTCTTAACCTGTAGTTTAACAGCAGAGATTGCTACGAAATCACTGTCAGATTATTTTTGTGCCTCTAGAGGGTGGTTCATCTCATTCTAAACAAAAAAAAAATCCAAGATTTATCAGATGATTCACAGTTGGAAACACCTATTTGTTTCCTCTGAGCATAAAGGAGCTTTGGATAATGATATCTGACCTAGACATATGATTCAGTTGAACTGAATCATGTCCTTTATTTCACACTGAATTCTGTCCCAGATGTGTATAGCTGAGGCCAATGACTTCTAGTTATTGTGACCTTATACTTCTTTTCTTTAACTTGGAAAATAAAATAAAATAATCTAACCAAGAGAATGACCTAAGCATCCTCACTGAAACATGGCAGCACTGTGGCTGTTGGAAGCGTGATGTCAAGTCAAGAAGTCTTATTCTCTTCTAGGAATAAGAAGCCAAGTATTTAAATAAATCACAAGGTTTTAAGAAAAACTTACTTTGGAATAGATAACCTATTTCACTGTCAAGGAGTTACCACTGAAGGTACTTAATAAGAAAAGAAAAAGGAAATAGCCGAAATATTAATGCACAGAGCATCAATACAAACAAAAACTTGAAAAAAAAAAAGAGACCCATCTTTGGTTTTAAATGTTTCCTAGGCATCAATATGTCAGTCATTATTACTTTTTACATAGCTGGAATGCTGATTATGGTACTACAGCAGAAGTAGCAGAACAGATTTTTAGTTCTTCTCATGCTGAATTGCTTGGTAATCAACGGGATCTAGCTATTGTGCATTCATCCCCTCTTTATTTGTCCAAATTTATCATTGCTTGATTTTATCACAAAATCTTGAAGTGGAAATACAGAAGGATATGGGAACCAGACAGAATATTGGGAGCAAAACATAGTAACTTTAGCCAGTTTATTTTAATGGAAGTTTTGCAGAAATCTAAGTAGTGGAAGATGCTAGAAAGTCTTCAGATAATAAATTATTCTTCAAATAGTAGCATCAGACCTTGATGACTGTTTGAATAAGTTAATCTTTGAAAGTATACCACTAAAACCATGCAAAACGGATGATGATCGATTTTAGGCAGTACCATCTGTGAATAAATAGTCTGCCTCCCATTCTGTCCACCCAATCCATTGACCAAGCTTACGCCTCTCTAAGAGACCTGAAGTTATTATAAATCATGTTTGTCTGGATGCAACATTTCATGCTTACAGAAACTCATACACTGAGTGCCTTTATAAGACTTCAGGATCTAAAATATCCTCAGGCCTCAGTTCCTATTGAGGAGTAATAACGTATCCCTTGCATTTAGAAGCCTATGAAGGGCATAATTTTTATTCCCAGTCCTAGCCTTTAGGTGTCAGATTAATAGGGTGTAGAAGATTTAAAAGTAGCATCCTGAGGCCCTGAAAGCAGGATTCATCTAACCTAATTTTCGCCATCTAAAATTTAGTGGCTTAGTTTAATAGCCCACGCATGCTGTGGTTCCCAGTGCCATTTGAGACTTAGAGTTGCAGCTGGAGACCAGTTGGAATACTTTAGGGTATCCCATATGGCACTAAATATTCGTGTTTAGGTAGCTGGCTACTCAATGTCTACTTCATATTAATTATCTAGGATGTGATTCGGTTCAAGATGAATCAACCTAAATTTAGGTGTTTGCAGTGTAGGTGCTTGCGTAAGTACTGCATGTCTAAGCTCCCGTTGTCCATAATGGGAACTTAGTCGATGTAGTTCAGTTGCCTAAAAATGGTCATCTAGTGCCATTTGAGATAAATGAGGTTATCCCCCACGATCTTATTTTTCCACAGCAGAAGCTCATGTAGGTCCTGTACTACACCCACCATAACCATGCAGAAGTCTCGGATACTCTAGGGAAACTCTGATGTGGTTGTGCGAGTGAAACAATCCTCAGGAGGTCCTTGGGAGCTTTTCTACTGGTTAAATGGACTTGGATATTGACTAAAAGTGGAGCTTAGTCATATAGGGATTAATTCATGTAATCACTCAAGAATTCCTGAATTCCGTTTTCATAGGTGATCCTAAGAAGGGCTAACTACAGATACTCAACCACAGATGACTCTCCATAAAAGACAAAGATTAAATAACAACAACACACTTTGGGGCAGTGGGGAAGAAAAGAAAGAAAAAGTTTGACTGACTGGAAATCATAGGTATTTTTCCTGCTTGTTGGATCAGCTCTCCCAAGAACATGACACTGGTCACCAAGTCAAGCTCCTTGCTGTCACAGTCCATCATATCATTCACTGGCTAAGCTTCCACCTAAAAAGGAGCAGTAATTTTGTTCTCATTTAATCTCATTTTTTCTTTCTTTTCAAATGTTTTTCCTGAATCTCGTTGGCCTAATAATTGGAATCTACCAATAAGTTCAGATCTTGGTCAGCTTCCATATGTGGGGTTTAAATCTGATTCAGCCCTAGAAGAATCAATTCACTGAAGTGCAAGGGTACAAGTGCTGCTTTATTATATCAGGTACTTACTGATCCCCTGATGTTTCTTACTACATTGCCTCTGAACACAAGCTAAGAGATTGTATTAAAAACTTTAATGCCCCTAAAGTTAGATTCAGAATCTCCACTGATTCATATACACAAAAATTGCTAATTACTTTAAGCCTAAAGCCAAGACCAGAGTTTTCTAAATCTTTCATAATGCACTTAACTATAACATAACCACTCATATCCAGTCATGTGTTGACGTACATTTATCCACTACCTTTTCTGCTTCCTTTTTTCCTTGGCTTGAGACAAACTATATCCCAAGCCTGTCCAAAATATTAAAGCTAACTCTAAGCAACATTTTTATGTATTTAAACATTTAATAACAGGTAAGTTACACCAATTTAAAAAATATTCATTAGTGTATGTCTGTAATTAAAAGAATATTTTGGTTAAGATTTATTTAGTTAGGGGTTGGGGTGATATTTTTGGGGGTTTTTTTGGTTGGGTTTTTTTACCATGCTACCTTTGAGAAAACAGGTCACCTCTGCAGATAGACTGCAGGAAGTCTGATTTATGGTCAAACCCTACAGAAAAGGAATCCCTATGAAATATTCACTTTGATTCAACTGCAGTGGGAAAATGTAAAAATAGAGAAAGCTCATGACATGATATATGAAAATAATTCATTCTGCTGTATATGAAAAATGAGGGGATCCGGCAGCATCAATGATTCATCCTCTGCTAATACAAATTCAAAGTAGAGGAAATGCTGGATTTTGTAAAACAACAATCTGACAAGAGTTAAGCTGCCAACTATTGTTTCAGATCATTATTTCCTGAAAAATGGGAAGATAATTATTGTGTTTTCACATGCTGCAGCTTCCTAGCATTCTATTAGCCTGCACAAAGGGGTTTCTATCTAGTTCGCACCATCCACGGACTTATTAAGATTGCAAACATCTGGTGAACTGTTTTGTTACTGTTTTCAATGCATGTCACTTTTTTTTTCAAGGCGTATCCTATCCTATTATGCTGATGAAATTTTCTTCATCAGCATAGTGGGTCTGTTACTCAGCTGGTGTAAATTGGCATAGCTTCACTGAAGCCAACAGAATGATGTGGGTTTACACCAGCTGGGAATCTGGCCCACAGACCCTAAGACAAGAAACAGTAAATTATTTATAGGCTGAATTTCACACGATTCTCTGTTTATGAAAATCTTTAATTTATTCTGCATTCTATGCAAAATTGCGTCACAATATTTCCTTTGGCAAAGAATCCTTTGAACTGCAGATGTCTTATTTTGAAGGTGGTGTGTACATTGTTCATAGTAAGTTGATGTAAGATTGCTTGAGTACACATGAGTTTCTCAGACTGTTACAGATCACTTCCTCTTCTACTTGCTTTGGGTGATATAACCATTTTTTTGAATAATATTAACATTATTTAACATTTTATTTTGCTTTCTTGAATTTAAAATCTAGAACCACGGAGGAGGTTCTGTCATACACTCTGTTGGTAATGATTATTCTTTGACCACAGTGGAAGGTCCACTGAAATTTATGATTGTGACCACATGAAATTATGTATGTCCCCAGCTAGGCGGAAGAACAGTGCAGTGAATTGGACACAGGATCTAGGAGACTAAGATAGATTTGGAATCTCTTCCAAACTTGTAGAGAACCTTCTCACCTACTCAAGGTGACTTCTCCATACCACGTTTCCCCTATCTATCTGCAAAATAGTGAAATAATTCATGTATTTTTAGGTTTCCAAAAGCTGGGCATTTAGTGTGAGAAAGCCAAGAATATCTCTATACACTCCATGGACAATTTATCCCACTGACATGTCTTGGAATGGGATGGAGTTGTCTAACTCTTTCGATGATTAACTCTTTCAGCTACTCTGAAACATTCATACTCTATGCTGTTAGGGCTGGCAATACAATACATTTTTTTTTCCTGAAATTATCTGAAAAATATTATTAATTATGAAGGTAAAAATGAATTAACAGTTGTGAGCTTTTAATGTACATCTCTTTTTCTTTTAGGACCAAAGACACTACCACTTTTTAATTTTAGCTTAAATTGCTGAATATTGGTACAGATTTAGCCCTTTGTTTTGAGATGTTTCTTCCGTCCCAGTGACAATCCATCCCAGTTTAGTTGGGATGAAGCAACTTGATAGCGAGTAGTATTCTCAAGGCCTTTTCCACAAAGCAACACTAAAAGAAGAGTTGGATTCAGTTCCCTAAAATTAGGTGTCTAGTGTCATTTCAAATGCCCTGGGTATCTAGCTTAGCACCATGGGGCTAGCAGGTATCACACCAAATCCACTGAAGACTCTGGAAGGTAGCAGAAGGTCAGACACACTACATCAGGGTGCCTTAAATTGAAGTAGAAACCTGTCTTTAGGCAATGGAACAAAACTGTTGTAGAGCAGCATTCCTGGGCTGCATCAAAAGAAGCATGGCCAGCAGGATGAGGGAGGTGATTCTCCCCCTCTGCCCTGCTTTGGTAAGACCTCACTTGCAGTACTGCATCCAGCTCCAGAGCCCTCAACATAAGGATATGGACATGTTAGGGCGAGTCCAGAGGAGGCCACAAAGATGATCAGAGGGCTGGAGCACCTCTCCTGTGAGGACAGACTGAGAGAGTTGGGGCTGTTCAGCCTGGAAAAGAGAAGGCTCTGGGGACCTTATAGCGGCCTTCCAGTACCAAAAGGGGGCTTATAATAAAGACAGAGAGAAAATCTTTATCAGGATCTGTTGTGATAGGATGAGGGGTAATGGTTTTAAAATAGAGGAAGGTAGATTCAGACTTGATATAAGGAAAAATTTTTACACTGAGGGTGGTGGAACACTGGCCCAGGTTGCCCAGAGAGGTGGTAGATGCCCCATCCCTGGAAAAATTCAAGGCCAGGTTGGAAAGGGCTCTGAGCAGCCTGATCTGGTTGGAGATGTCCCTGCTCCTGGCAGGGGGGTTGGACTGGATGGGCTTTAAAGGTCCCTTCCAACCCTAACCTTTCTGTGACTCTATGATTC
This sequence comes from Chlamydotis macqueenii, assembly GCF_036417535.1. Lineage (NCBI taxonomy): Eukaryota > Metazoa > Chordata > Aves > Otidiformes > Otididae > Chlamydotis > Chlamydotis macqueenii. Next base: position 4,814,786 of record NC_141558.1, read on the forward strand.
TAAGGTGCAATGGCACTTTAGATTCTATGAAGCATTTACTTGATCTTCAGCTGCTGTTCTAGAAAGGTGTTAATCTCCTACATATCCTTCGACTTCATGAAGACTTCTTGGATACTCTAGAGTATCTTCTTCAGAATTAAACATCAACATTTAAATGATGACTCTGTGCATCAGTATTCAGCTCCAGATGAAGACAACTAAGTTTAGGTGCGTTCATACACGTAGCTGGATGTGCCCTACGCACCTACCTCCTGTTACAGTCAGTAGATAACTGGTAAGTAGGAGTCAATTTGTCTGTATACACAGCCACATTTAGTGTCACTTGAAATACCCACTAGTTTTCCAGCTTTTGCTCTAGAAAAACATAAGGATCACATAGCATAATGGGGCATCACATTTGCCAGATCCATGTAAATATTTCAAATATCCTAATGCATTTCAGATGACGGTAAATTCTTATCTTTTAGCAAACTGACAGCTAAACTGTTCTCCCTTGGCTGCACTGACTAGGTTTCCATTAAATATAACAGAAACTTAGACAGCTACCATACCTGTAAATATGCTTATGTAGACACCCAAATTCAGTTGCCTTAATCGCAGATGAATTCTACTCTATGCAGAAATATATAGTGAGAGGTGAATCTGAAAGGCTCAGAAAGGGCACCGACACCATGTGCTTTGTCTAGAGTAAAGTACATTGATCCAGGACTAGCATCATGATATCACCAACCTGCTCTCTTTGGACAGGATTGGGGAAGTCTGAGACATTTATTTAAGTGCCCTTCTTTCTGCGGGATTAATCTCATCTAATCTGAGATGTATAAAGCACAAAAGTTTACGTCTCAGATGGATGTCTGAATGCCCTTTGTAATTGAGGGAGAGAAACATATCCCTAACTTACATTTTAACTTTCAACATTAAACAAAACTTTTTTTTCACCTTTATTTCCTCATTTTAAATAACAAAGAGAAGCTGTTTCTTCAGCAGATACACACTGGTTTTATCACCAGTTACTCCTATAATATTGTACTGACTCCAATACTCTTACATATGTGAATTTTTTCTGAGTTTCAGTATAAGAAGTACAATTAATAAAAATATATTTTTTAAGATTATTTCAGCATAAGATTTTTAAGATCATTCACAGCTCCATTTCCAAGATAAGGTTCAGAAGTCACTTTGTCCTAGGACCAAAAAATGAATACATGACTTTGAGAAAACCATTTAAAAATGTCACTGCAATATTACCATATTTTTAGAAGCTCTGTTGGAGTCATGCCTCCATGTTGAATATACATAATGCAAGATATTCATTAGTTCTCCCTGCACAACTGTGTCGAATCCAAAATCCATCCTCTGCTGTCCCTTATTCCATTGGAGCAGCATCGTTACATATCACCAATATAAGAAGTGATACGATTTTTATTTCAATGCAATGTGGTGTCTGCGAGCAGCTTTTATGGTGGGAAGGGGGTTCAGAAGGTAATAATTGTTGTATGCATGGCATGCCAATCTGATCAATAGACTGCTGAAGCATGTGTGGCCGGCTCTTCCCAGCCCCACCATTTGCAACCTAATTAGCAGCTGCTCAGAGATGGGAAACAGGTGCAGATCCGGGCCCAGGCCAGGGAAGTCTGCCTATAATTAACAAGGAAAAAAGGGTCAGATATTGGGAAGAATATCAAATCTTGGTCCACTGGGGCTATCATGCTGGCCTCAAAGGCATAGTCACCTGAGATCTTAGGCATGCTAATGTAAATTATGCAAGCTTTCAAACAACATGGCTGCATAATCAGTTGGCAGGGAAGAAATGACTGGCTGGTTTTGTGTAGTTTAGTCTGAGCGGTTAAAAAAAAAAAAAAGAGAAAGGATTTCGATGTTCTCACTGTGTTGCTTTTTTTTGTTTTGCAAATAACAGTGGTTTGCTGTTGAATAGACAGAAGAGAGAATGTCTGACTTCTCTACTGGTAGTAGTAAAACGCAGGCATACTATTTAGCTCTGAGATTTTATTTAATCATTGAACTGAGTGAACACTTGCATATGCAGAAAAATTTATTCTGAATTAACAAGAATAACCCTGGCTAGCAAGTATATGGGCACTTCGTAAGCTGGAAGTTGGAGCCTTCTGAATATCATTGGTATATTTAAGCTATATTTATGTAACTTGTGAAGAACTAAATTACATCTTTTAGATATTTAAAAAAAAGAATTGGTGATTGGTTGATTCTGGCTGTGGCGATGGTACCCAGAGCATCAACTGGGGTTCCAGATCTCCTTGGACTAAGCAGAATATTTTCATGAGAGAAAAAGGAAGGCTTTTTATGTCAGAGGAGAAAGGTAGGAGACTCAACAGGACTTTCTGGATGCCAACAGGTACTTCAAAGGAAGGGCTGTTTCCCCTTGTGTAAGGTATGATCCCTCGGTTTGCTCTTTGAAGTTTATGTGATTAACTTCAGTTCTGTAGCAGAACAGAGGCCAATCACATGTATTTATACTAATAAGCCCATTACAATACATATCTAATTGAGAGGTTATTAGTATGTCATTATACACAGACTCACACACATACACAAATTCAGCCTCACCTTTAAAACAGTGAGATATGGGGAAACCAAACTAAAAAGAAAAAGAAGGAAGGCAGTGGACTTCTTAATCTTTTCCATTGTAAAACTTCTGTACATGTTTTATTTAAATGTATATTTTTAACAAAAAGGCAACCAGAGAATAATGTTTGTACCTGTTTTTTACTAATTTTTGCAGAATAGGCATTCTTCTGCCTCCTAATATCTTATTTCTTTATTTAAAAATATATTTATTTAATTTATTTTTTCAAAACCACCAAGAGAACTGAAATGAGATTTCTAGTGAAGAGGGAGGATCCTTTTGTGACAAAACTCTTTTTGTTTTTTTTTTTTTAACACAATCCTTTTTTTTTTTTTGAGAGGAAATAATACTACACTGAAAGTAGAAGTATTTTGTAACTGGAAAGGTTGTAAAATCATTCTGTTTATTTGGATTTTTTTAGTTACATCTATTTTGTATGTCAAAGTTCTAGTTCTGAAACATTTGCCAGATTCTAATTTCTTGCTCTACTTTAACATGGGAAATATTTCTAAGAATTATCATTGTTCAGTATTATTTGCATCATGTCAGAATTTAACAACAGAAATAATGAAAGCAACATAAGTTTTCTGAAGAGGAAGGATGCTCCTGTGCTTACAGGGCTGACTAGACTTGAATGTTTCTCAAAGCAAACATCTCCAGAATCTCCAGGTCACTGTGGGAAATGAGCTCCTAGGAAAAGTAAGAGATGACTAGCTGACAATAGGCAATAGGCAGCCAGTGAAAGGAACCACAAAAGCAGCTGGAAGTCAAAGAGCCTCTGAGGATCAGCAACATGTCCAAGTCCACACAATAGGTATTCCTGCAGGCACAGGAAATCTGCCCATGCTATGTAAGGAAAGCTGGAACAAGAGTCTTGGAAGGAACTGAGTGTTTATGAGTCTGAATATTTACATATGTGATTGGCTGTAAGAATGGTGACTCTGTAAAAAGTGGCTTATCCTGGAGATTTGGAGCATGTATGACCAAGAAGACTTACTTCACCAAAGGGCTACCACTGGACATTAGGGTGCATATTCTGCCCTTCTGCTTTCTGTGTCAAAAGCTTCTGTGAAATTGACTTATTTCTTCAAAATTTTTTAGTTCTGCCAAATCTGGTAGAAAAATATTTTACTTGGTAAATATTAACTGACTGTACTCAGTCTGGACAAAAGGAGCAGTGAAAGGACAGAGGAAAGGGAATATTCTTAGCTTTGATCAACTGATGGGGGATTGAGTCATGGTGGATTTAAAACAGTTACCCAAGACTGTGTGAGAAATTGAGACTGAGCTGGAAAAGTATGCTTGGACTCTATCTAGTATATTTTTTCCCTTCCACTAAAATCCATATAGCTCTACCTTAAAGGTAAGAAGTAGCAAACAAAATATTACTAGTTTTTGACTCAATCACACGTAATCATAGAACAGGAAAGCTTTCTGCATCCTTTAAGAAGCTAAAGCACAGATAATAGAATTTTATTTGTTTGTTTTTCTTAATCTAAAAATAAATCTAGGAAGAAATTTGCAGAACTGCCTTGGTTTTGTGTGCTTGTCTTATGATTATATGTATAGCTCCTGAAAACAGCTCTGAAGAACTGACCAGTTTTTTAGTGATCATTTGCCCAGTCTTGTCTGTGGTAGCACAGAGTACTGAAGGTTTGTGATGCTGCTTAAGAAGCTCGAATGCATCGATATTTGTTTTTCTTAAAATAAAACTTTTTCTTTCTTTTTTTCTTGCCCTCATAGCAGCAACAGCAGGAGCGATGTTGTACCTCTCAGTGGCCCAGACCGCAGTATAATTTACAATGTCTGACAAAGCCCCACAAAGTGGGATACAACTAACTCCATATCATGCTAGAAAAGGAAAGCAATGTGAAATTTCTTCAACATCAATAACTTCAGCTTCTTGAGTCTTCTGAAGGAAATGATTTCAAGAAAAGAGAGAAAACTTTGTATCTGGAGATAATTTGGAGCTGGGAAGTATGACTGTCATTTGAATTTGACAGCATGAATTTCCAAGACAGGGTTTTTTGATTATTCTTGTTCAAAAATCTCAGTGCTGATTCTAGAATGACACCTTTTACACCTAACATACAAAGTAAAGGAAATATTTTTATATATTCTGCATATGTGAAGTTACATATACATACATGCATACCTTTTATAATCCCTAGTGACTTGAAGTGATTAATTAATCATTACAGTACCCTTGGGACAGGAATATTATCTCCAATTTAGAAACAGTGAAATGGATGAAAACAGTTCAAGTGATTTATTTAAAGACTAAGAAGCCAGCAAAGGAACTAATTATGACTCATTTGTAACTCCTTGTGTGATCTACATATTCCTGTATGTTATTGAACACAATATTGGAACTTTGCGATAATTCACATTGAATTGACGTCTAACTCTCTAAAGGTTTATATAAAAAATCCTGGCTGTACTATCATATTTTGCAGCACCAACTCAACTAGAGAACAAAAAACTTTACCATTGCGTTATAATTATAACTATACATTCCTGTGTCCCAGTAGGTATGTAACACATAGATAATTATTTGTCAGTAGAATGAAAGATATCACCACCCCTTGCTAGCCTTATTTAATTTCTATCCTTAGAGCATCATAGCTAAACTAACCATACTCTTGTAATGTAAGGCAGAAAATATAATCACAGTCCTTGGAGTTATCATGATCAAAGGAGATAAGGGAAAACTTGACATTTTTAGTATGATTAAACTGAAGGTACTTTTCTAAAATAAGCCTCTATTGCTGCAGAATATAGCTTATGCATCTTAGGAACAGAGATTTTCAGTGGAGTGTCTGGCTCATGGAAGAGCTATTTGCTTTTCTGAAAGTGTATGCTTACAGGTTTTTTTTTATTTCTCTCCCTGCTACTGTCATTAACCCTGTCTAGTCACCATTACAAGCATCAGACAAGGCAATCCAACGCTGAGGCACTAAATTATTGCCAACCCATTTGTACCATCTGCTGCACGAGTGTCTGTTGATGGAAGGGGTGGTGGGGCACCTGGCGACCGTGATGTCAAAACAACATTTGTAGGGGAGGCAGGGAACGGCAAAAGGACTATGTAAACAAAGCATTGGAGCAGGCAATAAACTGAGATTAGCAGAGACTTCAAAGCGAGCAAAACTGATGCTCTTCTGTTTTGAGAATCTCAACCGCATACATTGCAATGGCCTTCTCAGAAGCGGGAGCAAAGTGGAATTTTACGATTTATAGGTTACAGAAGTGAGTCAGTACCATTGCTACTACAGGAAATCACAGAGAGAAAGAGAGGAAAAAATAAAGAAATAAGGAAGGGAGCTGTGGGGCTTGCTCAGCATCTGGCTGAAGGAACGGGGAAGAGAGAATCGACTGCTGCTGCTGGGAGGGGTGTCCTCTCCCTCCCTCCAAATAAGCACATTGTGTTTATAGGACTTGGTGTAGAAATAGCTGGCAATGCAATTAAGGTTGTTTTTCTATTATCTATATGCAGTCTATTTATCTCTTTCACCGGTATGAAATAATGTGACACCACCTATGCGTTTTTTTTTTTCATAAACCACTAATGGAATAAAGCACAAAATTCTCACCCTAAAATCTGTCTGATTTTACCCTTACTGAATATCCTCTCCCTGCACCTTTGCCTGTGCAGTGCACCATGCTAAGCTCTTAAGCTTAGATGTTCTCCCATCTCTAGAAAAGCCTGGGTTTTTTACTTACGAGATGTTGTGGCTGTGTTCATCTCTGTTTACAAGTATCTGCAAACATTTTCGGCGTACCTGTTAGTTACCTGCTCAGTTTTTTTTCCTCCAGAAAACTCCACATCTCTCATATCATGTTCTACCTACATTCATGACTGACATCACTGAATTTAACTGATATTTCAATGACTTTAAAATATATTTTAAAATAATATGGTATCAACTTCATGTGGAGTGCACTTTCCTTTTCTGTCTCTTTCTCTAGTGCACTCTTTCTCTGATAGCCACTCTCTGAAGTGGCATGGATTTGTAGCACAAACTTCAAGCTGATTTGATCTGGTAGGTTCATTGCTCCCTATTCTCTCGGAGGATGGGGGGAGTGACAGAGAGACTGCCCAGTATGGTCCCAATCAGAGCTGAACTACAACACAATGTTACGCAATAGCTAAAAGTCTTACAAATTTCAGATGGTAAACATTATTTAGTAGCCTGGCAGGCCTTTTTGTGTTTTTTTTTTTTTTTTTTTTTATCCATAAATTCCAAGGTATAAGTTTTACATTCTCTAATTGTCTTACTAAAGAGTCTTACTTTTCTTCTTCTCCTTCTTTGCAAGTAATGTTCTGAACAGAAACAACAAATACAGATGTACTACTTATTAAAAAACGTATTTGCCTCTGTTTTTTTCAGGTCTGTTCCCCATATTCAGTTATGATAATAATTTATGTCTATAAATACTGGACTAGCACAAATCCTCACAGTTTTTGTTAGAAAACAAAAAGCTTAATATGAAGCAAAGTATCTTACAAGGTATTCATCCTTCCTTTAGGAAGAAGGGTTTCTCAGGACCACAAGCCCACAAGATAATTGGTGAATTCAGCATTTGAAGCTTCCATGAGGCAGGGTATCAGGGGTTTTTTTTTTCCCGTTAATGGTATCTCAAAAGCATCTGCAAATATTTTCTCTGTTCTGGTCTTTTAATCTTTTTAAACAATTCTGTAAATATTTATACTTCTTTCATCAGCTTCAGAAGTCTTTCAGGAAGGGCTGCATCTCTTGCCTCCAATTTAATTTAATCTTTTCTGTGTTATTTGACTCCGTTGTTCTGGCTTCAGACTTTCCTAAGCTTCTAGTTTCTGTGTTCTACAAAGAGTTACTTCTTATTTTCTCGAATCCTTCTGTTGAAAAGTTGATACAAAACGTAAAGAAGTTTTAGTTAGTCTCATAATATATTTTTTTTTCTTATAATCAGAAGATGCAATTTCACAATGTCTCCAAATACATCTAGACCCAGGCCTGAGGTAGAAGGAAATACCTGAATAACTGTGATAGAACGTTTTTAGGTACTGATTTACTGCCTTTGGAGAGAGTCTGTAATGTTCCATAGCAGAAAAAAAATTGACAGGCTTATTTTACGAAGCAAAACTCATATGCAATTTTCCATGATAATGAAGAGCCATTATGCCTTTTCCTAAATCTTTTGGATAAGACATAGAATTAAAGTTCTGACCATATCTGCCATTACACATTCAATAGCACTTTTTGTCTAGCTGTACACCTCTCTACCTGCCTTTCTGTTGGTGTGGTTTTCAGTTCTTCAACGCTGGCGTTCATTTAACTATTCCAGCATCTGCACTCTGTTCAAATATGTGCGACTCTAATTTACCTACACAATGACCCAGTTTAGTTTCTTCTAGGAAAACTAGTTTTTGTTCCTCAAGCTGATCCATGGTGTTTCATCTCTATTTCTAAAACAGAGATTGTTTTCCACTCAAGATGGAGCTGCAAACGTAATTCAAGATTTACATACACTGCATAGTAAGGTTGGCCTTCCACTTTTATGGGTAAAGTACCAATTAGCCACTGACTAGGAAAAGAATATGAGCTCCAAATAGTTTTCTTCAAAATCAGAAAACTTTATAGCAGTGCTTGAAAATGAGAGGTAATTCAAATAATGTTTTTTCCCTAAGTCACTCCTATAATGTTTGAGGGACAAAAGTAAGTCATCTGAACATGAAATTCATAAAATAATAACTGTCTTTGTATCTGTGACAGATCTTTGTTGGTTTCAGAGCATCTGGGTAACTTTGTCATACAGGCAGCCACTCATGTAATCTGGAATATTGTCTTATTTTAATAATAGCAAAGTTTGCCTTAGGGTTTACTGTTAATTAATCATGTCCAAATATTAACTGACATCCATTCTTGGGTGTGAGCAAAACTCCCCCCCAGGGCACCTCCTCTGTGGAAAGTGTAGCATTTCCATTTAGAAAGTGAAAAGGATGAAATGGTCTAAGAATTAGTATTGTCGTATGCAATGGTAAAAACAGCTCACATTAACTACGTGGAGACAGGGAAAGACCAGTTGGCTCCTGGGAGCCAGCTGAGGAAGAAGTCATCAGTTTTGGGAGGGTTTAAGTGAAAGACGGGAGAAAGAAAGAACAAGTAAGGAGCTACCATCTTCCCTTGGGATCACACTGGTGTAAATCCAAATGGACTCTAATGTGAGTAGACGACCTGATCTTTGATCAGTATTACATTAATTTTACATTCTTGGCGATCTGTGTAGCCTTAATGGAGTAATTACAGACTTATAGCAGAGTGAATGAGGGTAGACCTAAACTTAATGAGAAAATGCCTTTTGTTAGAAGAATAATTTGGATGAGCAAGTCCATATGGAATCTTAACACAAAAAAAACCAAGACTCACTGAACTTTTGGAAAGCTTTAAAATGGCATGCAAATGAACAATGAGTGTTTGAACTATTTGGCTTTCATTTATGGAAGAACTGAACATTTAAAAATGACAATCTTGTGGAATGAGATTATTATAACGTACATGTATGAAGAAGCACGTTGAGACAGCCACATACAGAAAACTTGAAGTCTGTGCACAGAGAGATTTCACTCCCACTGTTTCTTCATCCCATTGTACATACATACTGAAAAAAATCACCTCAAAGTGTTAATTTCTTTCCATCAAGTATTAGAGAGGAATACTCACCAATATTTTTTAAAAAATATTCTGTGTAGATACCTATTTCAGAGTCTTTTTCTCAGAACCATCTCTGCTTCCCCTGGCCATGAGTATTTACTTGCCTAAATGCTAAAATATCTCAACAATGTGGACTAAACCACATATTTAAAGGTCTTATAATCACAAAATTTGAGTAGTTTGCTACCACAAGACACACTTATTATGCAATAAGGAATCCTCTATCTTCTCCTGAAGAATTCTTAAAAAAAAAAAAAAGATAATTCCTTTTATTTCTTTATAAAAAGTTCAGTAATGAAATGGCTTGGAACATCTGTAGTAATTAATTGAATTAGCTTTATACATACAGCTCAGGGTTTTTTTTTTGTGTCAAAAGAGGTGCTTGATTTAAAGAAACTAAGCTGGGCTGATATAATGCATTTTCAAGAAGTTTAGTTCAATATTAATGTTACAGCAGAAGCTGTACTTTCAAGCGACATCTATTACACCATCCTCTTAGAGTCTTTGCACTGAGTTCCCTGTGTCTGAAATGAGTGTGTTACTAATCTAGAAATGCCTAGTAAAGGAGACTGTCAAAGAGATGAAGGTCCCCACTGCAGCAGTATACATACTCAAAGTCATAGCCAGAGAGAGTCAATACTCCAAGGAGGTCACAGCCTAGCATTCAGAACAAATCTGGATTTTTCAGAGGTTTCTGGTCACTACATGTACAGGTTAAAAATGAAAAACTCATTGAAAGCTGTAGTAAAAACTAGAATCCATTCACTCACGTGGTGTAAGATGCTCTGGATAAACATATGTTACTCTCTGTTTCCTGCTTGAAAACTTTGCAATTCAAGCCCATTTTACTTTGAGGAACAGATGGATAGCAACTTGCTTACATTTCCATACTTGGCCATTGAATGAGCCAGGAATAGAGTGAATGTCACCATTTCAACTCTTACTTGAAATTTCCCCTCCTTATATTTCCCGTTAGTAATTACAGTAAGTTTGGGAGAGTCTTTTTTCTCAAAGGTATATTGACAATGTTTTGAGATTGTCTTTTTTTTTTTCTTTACTGATTGAAATGTTCTTATTCAAGAATGTAATGTTCTAGATCACATCTGGTATACAGTGTCAAGTTTTGGTCCCTCCAATGTAGGAAAGATATCAATGAAGTGTAGTGACTTCAACGAGGGCCACCAAGACAATCAGCACTGGAGCACTTGCCCTATAAGGAGAGGCTTGTTTAGCTGGAAGAAGTGATGGCTTTGAGTAGCTTGGGGAATGGAGAGAGCTAACAACAGCCCTTCAAGTAAGTAGGAAGAGGGTGTCAAGGAGACAGACCCAGGCTCCTTATAGTGGTGCATGAGAGGAGGATGAGAGACAAAAGACAGAGGCTGAAACAGAAGTTCTGACAAGATATAAGGAGAAACTTCCACCATGAGGGCAGTCAAACAATGGAAGTAGTTGCTCAAAGAGGTTCTGCAGTCTCAATCACTTCAAAACCACAGAGGTTTTGAACCACTACCTGAATCAAGCCCTGAGCTACAGCTGTCCCTGCTTTGAGCGGGAGGTTTGACTACAGACTTCCTAAGACCCTTTCCAGCCTGCATTAGTCTATGATCCTATACAACTGCGCATTTATTATATGATTCTGCAACCTCATTACAGTTGTATTTTGTATCCTACTGAGTTCTTTGTACATACATTTTTTCTTCTTTCTCAAAGAATTCCTTGCCTTGCACTTATGCAAAACTCCTTTTACCTCACATTAAAAATTGCTGATGTTTCCGATGTTTTCTTGTATTATATTGATAAGTTCTCCCATGACCCATGGCTAAGAAGTCATTCCTAGATGACACTTACTTTGGTCTCTCTTGCAATCTTTGCTGAATTTGCTTTCTTGCTCTTGTAAAATGTATTCAACATCACGGATACACGACAGATAAGTGAACATTCTGGCAGATTCCAACCTCAGGAAAATAAACCATTTTAAGTCTAAATTAGTATCAAGCTATCCATCCCTGTGTGTACATATTTTGACACCTTCGTCAACACAATTTCACTGTGCTTTTATGGAGTATCTATATATTTCTTGAAACCTCTTAAAGTAGATAAGCAAAATTCAGGCACTTTTCCCAGTTTACTGAGTTTTCACAGCTCCATTTATAGTTTAGTTACTTCAGAGGGTTCTGGAACAAAAGCTAGAGATAGGAACTGAGGAGTTTGAAAAAGTTGAAAGAGAAGTAAACGTACTTTTGTTTGCAGATGTGAACGTAAATATAAGTGCATGCATGTTTCTTTTATACAATCTGCTTCTCTTTCTTTTTTACAGACCTTAGAATTTTTTATATTGTCAAGTTTTGTGCTGTAAACCCAAGTTTGGCTTGAGTTATAGCAACTCAGATTGAGAGGCTGTCAGTTCTACTCCTTGGAGTTTGACTGAACAAGCAAGCCATCACTTCTACAAAATACGCTAGGGTCTCAGATTATGATTGGAGTAGGCAAAAGGTGATGTCCCAATGCATAATTACTCAACTCATTTTACCAGGGTATACTGAAAATTGTACTGACTGGTGGTGATATCCTTTCAGTAGAAAACTGTACATTTTTTGCAGCTTTTCTATGCCAACAAGGCATTCAGCACAGCATTCATGGCTGAGATCCATTGCTGCCTACGATATCAGAAGAATATAAAGAAATAAGGAATTTCACATAAGAATTCAGGAGGCAACACAACTACATCTGTACTGGTAAACTAATCAGCCAGTTATAGTTTTCTGTCCTATAGGCCAAATGACCAGATATGTCCATACTATTAAGTTCTTTTAGCCTTTAAAATATAATAGGAACATTGAAAATTCCTATTGAGAATAGTCCCTAGCCTGTGTTGATTCAGAAACTGTGCTTAAATATTGAGTAGCATAGGTTACCTGGGCAAAAAATGTCTCAGGAATTATACCAATAAAATAACTCAATAAATTTCTAATGCCTTTATCCAGGATCTGATGGTGTTCAAATTACCAAAACTGACAAAATTTAGGTGCCTGAGATCTGAGTAAAAACTGGGAAAAGCTGTCTTAATGGTAAGACTATTGAGGAATATGCTACTGGAGAATTATTCCTCTTAAATTGTATCTGTGGTTGTAAAAGCTCATAAATTTATTTTGTTAGTCCCTTGTTTGATCACTGGGGTGTATATCAGAAAATCATGGCTGGAAGCAAATTGATATGAAATTAGACAGGCTTCCACTACCACTGTAACATATTTCTGAAGATAATGAGGAGTTATGAGCCAAGTCCCTTAAGTGATTGCCATTTATGTGTGCTGAATCACTGCACATTTTGTAAATTTGAACAGAAGGGAAAAAAAAGAATTTTTGAAAGGTTAAGCTTTTCAAAAACAAAAGCAGAGAATAGGGGAAAACTGGAAGAATAAAACCTGATGATTCTTCAGATTTTATACAAATATATGGTCCCCTCAAATTACCTTTTAAAAGCTCCAGAAATTATGTTTTTTTTTTTTTTTATTTAGTTTTGGGATTTTTTTACTAGTGCCAGCAACTTTGTTGGCAATATAAAATATTAAATATTGTCACAGGGGTCAAGTCAATCATTTTGCTAGTTAGCTTGTTTGGAAGGAATAATAGCCTCTTGTTTAGAAACTCTAGAGTTGTTCCTGAGTCACTTTGGGTCCCTGTCTTGCATTTCAGGTGCGTGGGCAGAGTCCTGTCCTAATGTTACACAACAAGGATCTCCCTAGGCACAGAAAATTTCAGGAGCCTATAGAAATTTCAGTCTTGGGTGGTACAAAATAAATGAAACATTGCACAGTTTCTGAGAAGGGGGAATTTTTGTTGGTCTGGCTTGTTTTACATGTCATCCTTCTCCAACAGATTGTCACAGACTATCAGCAGCTTATGCTGTAGGAGTCGCAGCATAGGCTAGTTATAATTTTTTTTTATTAAATGCCGCACCAGGGGAATAAGCCAGCTTCAACATGTCATGTCATATGTGACTATTGATTGCTATGCACGTCTAAGTGAAAACTAGAGGATAATGAAGAACCCAACAGCAGAGTTATGATAAGCTATGATCCATGGGTAAGTCAATTATTTTCTAACCTGCAGTGCATTTCCTTATCTTCATGTCTCTGCTCCTTTTTCCTGTTCTTCCACATACATAGATTGGGACATGTATGAAAATTTGAGTGCCTACTGAGGTCAAAAACCAAATCTTTGCAAAGAATGATAATTGGAGTCAGAGAACTTTGAGCATCTTTATACTGAAGGAGAGCATGACTGTTGACACTAGAAGAAAGAATAGGTGGTGGGAACAATAGAAGTGGCGTTTCTCTTGCAAAGTAACAAGCCACAGTTCTTGCTAGCATAGAACCAAAAACTGTTGCCTTTATCAAAACAAATAGCAGAGCAGTTGGGATGGAGTGCAACAGATTTACTATGTGGATATGGATACGAGGTAGAAAAAGTGAAGACTAAAGAAAAAACAATAATCATACGTCACAGTGTAAGAAAGAAACAGAAAAAAAACGTGTAGAGGTATTGTATGAATTAATGCAGGCTTTCAATATGCTGTATTTTAAAAAGGAGTTGAGAAATGGATAATTAGCAGTAAAAGGGGAAAAGAAAAAAAATATTGAGTTATAAATCTACTTTTTCAAACCTGGGGCAGATATTTTCAAAGGTGCTGAAATTAATGTGATCTCAGTAGCTAAATCCCCTTTTTTTTTTTTCACATAGATGCATATGATTGGGCTGCTAGATCCATAATTAGGCACTTAAATCAAAGACAACTAATTTTCAGAGAAGCTGACCTCTTCTTAAATTTATTCAGAGTTCAGTGCTATTGAAGATCAGGTCATTTTGATTCAGGTCTTGGATACATAGCCTGGGTATTTTGACCTCCAGGGGCATCTTGAACAAGAGTCACAGGGTTACAACCTTCCTGGCCACTCAATGTCGAGAAATGAAAAGAAGGTACTGCAAAGACCTGTAGAAGAGACAGCCTGGTACGGTGAGAATATTGAGATGCAACTTATGGTCTTACGGGCTTGACATGAGATATTGCAGGAAGGACAACTGATTCCCTGCTGGCTATACAGTTCTGGTCAGATGTTTTTCTCTGTGTCAGTCCAGGTTGAAAGGTGCACATGAGTGGAATAAGAGCCAGTCATGAGGCTGAACTTGCAGATATGTGACTGACCCACAATTCAAATGATTTGGTTCATTTCCTCATACCAAGATTCCTGGGTCAAGGCTGGCCTAGACTATCTCCTTTCCTTACTTCAAATTCAGTGCAAGAAGCACTGCTGAAAACTGATGGACTATTCTGCCACCCTGGGGAGGAATTCGTGATGTGACCCTACTTGAGGGTTCAATTTCTTGGTTGTGCAGAAAATAAAAATAAAAAAAAAAAGAGAAATCTTCTGCTCCAAATGGTTGTCATCCTTGGAGGATTTCCTTTATCTATCTCTTACTGCAAGGCAAGTAAAACAATGATTTTAGTTCCTATGACAAACAAGGGGCCCTTAGCCACCTCTTTAGTTCTGTCCTGGTCTAGCCTAGTTTCTTCCACAGTCACGTTTACAAAACAAAGTCCAAGGAGATCTATAAGAAGCTCAACTCAGCTACCGAGATGACTAAGCATTGTAAATATAGGTAGGTTCATTCTGTGCTTATTTAACTGATATAATTCAAAATCTCAAGACACACATTTTACAACTGTTGATGCTTGTGTAATTTTCAGGTAGTGACAATACATTGCTGGAACCAGGGAGAGAATTAACATCATCTTTAAGCTCCCTCGAAACCATTTTACCACAATTTTTGTCCCAGTACAACTGCAATGGGTTTGTGCTTTGATCCCATGTGTTAAACCTTCAATTTCTCACTCCTTTTCATTCCCCTTCTTCATTTCTACTTTAGAACTCTCTCTTTTGCCAAAATCTGGTCTTTTTTTTTTTCTACTCTCCTCCCATAATTTCCTTTTTCCTTGACTCTTACTTTTTTAGCCACCATCCTTCAATGAGCTCACGTAGCCACCTATTTTGTACTACAAGAGTTAGACAATGTGAGGAACAACTGTCTTCCTTTGTGGCTTTGATGCTGCATCCTAAGATTAGGAGAGCTGAGCTGGAAAAGAAATTGATTGTATTACATTATTGTTCATTACCTGAACATACTAATACTGTTGCTTTTCCTATCTAAGAGTGATTCTCTAGCTTAGATAAGTGTGAAACATGTGATGTGATTCAATTCCATATGCAGTGATGGAGAGAGAGCTGGGAACCTGCCTATCAGAAACCAGTGGAAAACAGAATTCAGTTTCAACAATTTTTCCTTTAATGACTTCACACATAGACTATTAAGGGCTTCAGGGAGCGTTGTGCCTGTCTCCTCTGACTTCTTGCATTATTACACAGGCCACTGAAGTGAGCAAATTGATCTCTGCAGCAGGCCCATAGCTTGGATTAAGCTCGTACGAGATCCTAACAGCATCGGTACTGGGTCAGAGCATCAGTACAGTGTCTGTGCACTCCAGCTCCTTCTCTGACTCTGCTTCATAACAGGACATAAAAAAATAATGGAGCAAGTTTATTCCACACCTTTTGGGAAGACATCTAGGCTAGTGTTGGTTTTAGCTCAAGAAAGAAAATATCTTTAGTGTTTCTCCATAATCAGTGCAGAGGGACATATTGGCTCTTCCAGTAGGTTAGTCAGGGCAGTCAGAGTTTCACCCTTGTCATGAATCTTAACCTGACAGGAACATTTTTCTTCCTGTTACTGACTACTGTGGAGATAAACATTTCTAGAAAGAAGTCAGCCTGTTTGAATGACACCCTCAGTGTCCTAATGGTAGAGAATTCATTTGCAAATTGATTATTTTTATTATTTTTTTAAGCAGCTGTTTTTTAAGGGAAGAGCTGAAACATTTTTGAGTGAGAGCATAGTTTTGAAATTAAAGTATTTCTGTTGTCTTTAATGACATAACAACAGGAAAAAGTATTAAGAGTGTCAACATCATCTGGGGCAAGCTAGTGCTTCCTAGTGGATAATACTTACAAGAGACTTCAAGTAGATAAGGCAACATTGGTGCATTCACATGCTTACAGCCAAGTGTTTGTATAAGACTTTGAGGTTCAATATCATGGTTGCTGGAATTCCCCAAGGAACCCACAAGTGAATGATCTGTCCAGACAATGGAGAACATGAACAAGTTAATGAGTAGAAGGCTATAATATAAATATCTTTGAAAAACCTTGTGCACCCAGTTGCTAGTATAGACAATACATTACTCAAGTCTTAACCCCCAGTTTTTTAATTGCATAAAAATAAACTATACATACAATTGATTTTCAGATATAAAAAAGTCAAAGGAGTACTGTTTTTCCCCATTATCCATCCGTCTCTTATTCTCTTTCCTACAGAAACAGAGGTCCTGACCCATACTGACTGTAATAAAATTGTCTGCACCCGTTATTATTAACAAAGGAGTTTAATTCTAGGATCACACTGAAATTCCAGTGCAGGTAATTGCATTTTGCATGTCTTAATGTCCCTCAGCTCCTTCAGCTGCCTTCAGTTCATGTCCAAATTGTTGCAGCATATTGTCAAATCTGTTTAATAGCTGACACGTTCCATGTCTGAGGTGGCTCCATTTTCTGTTTGATGAGGAGGTGAGTTCAGAGTTTGTATCGCTGACATACCTGACAAAGGGGAGGGGCTCTGCTGAGGGTTTACACTGAGACTTGGTTAGTTAATATTCATAAACTTTACTTGAAATGTGCTAGGAAAAGGTGACAAATTATTATTGTTGCTGTTAGAACAATAGCGTCATCCACCTATTTTCATTAGCTCTTCCTTTCAATAATTAGCATCAAGTGCTCAGGAAACAAACAAACAAAAAAATCAAAAAACCTCTTGACCAAAAGAAAAAAAATATCTGAAGGTATTAGAAGAAAACCTTTCATACCCGATTTTTTGTGTGTGTGTGTGTGCGCATGTTTAGCTCTATTCATTTTTTGTTTGAATTGTATAAAACTGTTGAAACAAAATAATTTATTAGCTCAGTTTTATTTGCAAGGAAGGTTCAGTTGCCCTTTATATTATTGTTATATCTCAAGACAATGTTTCTTTACTTATGAGCAGATGTTTGAAATCCTCCAGGAGATTTTTATAAGACTATGGAAATGAACTTGGCATGGGTACCGGTCTCCCAGGTGGAGCGGGTGAACACAAGCCTTCTTAGAAGTCTCAGATCAAGGCTAGTCAGAAAGAGCAACAGAGCCCAGCCACCAAAAGCCTAGTGCTTTGGTGACTGACAGGTACAGGCTCCTTCTGAAGCATAAAAAGGAATGCTAAATGATCTCACTGACAGAATAAATCTTCTATTTGTTTGGTCTGGACCAGATGTGCTACAGGCTGATGTGGAAATGTCTGCTGATGCCAATCTCAGTTTAAATCACAATTTGGCAGCAGGGGTTTTTTCCCCCCCTCCCTCTCCTCTCCCCCCACCCTCTTTTTTTTTTTTTTTTTTTTTTTGAAGTTGCAAGCCCATTCTGTGCTCCTAAAAAAGTTTCAGCAATGATCACAATTAATTAGAAAGGGCCTCACTTGCCTTCGTTAGGGCTGCGATGAGCAGTATTTCAGGCTTTGCTGCCTACACCTCAAAGAAGGCACGACAAAGTCAGGAGAAACTCCTCAAGGTGTCATCCATTGAGGCCTCTGCCCCATCCTAATACCATCCATCCATGTCATTATGCAGACTTGGAGGTCTTTCTAAAACATGGTCCAACAGAAATGGTTGAGATAGTTTTAGGTCAGGTAGTTTGACAGATCTCCATGAGTTGGTATAGGTATGTTTGTTTTTTAAAGTATGTGAAAAAAAAAAAGGTTTAAATCTTTTAAAACAATGAAGCACTTTAAAACCTTTAATATCTTTGTCCCTAATAATAGCTCTCTGCCATGCCTAGTGTCATCTACTGCAAGAAGAAGTCAATTTTTTAAAATTGAAAAACTAACATTTATTTGTTTTGCCACAGAACATGCGGTCAAAATACTCAAATCTTTCCCTATAAATTATTTTTTCCTAGAGGTATATTCGAGGGCATTAAAACTTCAGTCAAGCAAGAAAAAAACGAAGAAAAAAAAAAGAGTGGAAGCATCAATGTTATGATTAGTTATTATTATCCATTGTGTGATAAACAACCATACAAGAAACCTCTGGTTTCTTTGGAAGCCTTGACAAGATTAAACAAGTTTGACACACCTAAGCAGAAAGTCTCTGGCTCAGAGAAATGACAGTTTCCTGTTGGCATTGAAAACATGGAGAAATTGTCACAAACAGAGGAATGGGTGTTCAGTTAAGGCACTGAAAGTGTAGGGCATATGCAGTTGAGCTTTGCTGCTTGTAAAACCCAACAGTTTTCAGAACTTCCCTTCACACACTAATTCATTATCCGACACTTCCATTGATTTCAGAAACTCAGATACATATTAATGCAGAAGTGTTGCCTGTGTGAAGAGTGACAGAACTATTAAAAAAATAAATTTATCACGTACCTGTAACCTCCTCACAAACCTTTTGCTCATGGATCTGTTTCCACAGGACTTAGTCCAGAACTTTAGCCCTCTGGTGCCTTTCTTTTTCTTTTAATGCAACCAGCCACAAAAAACCTCTTCTCTTTCTTCCTTAAAGGTAAAGTTTGCTCCAAGGGCAAGATTCAGTCCTTCGACAAATGAAAGATTTTCTGCATCAGATATGCAACACCTTTCAAATGGCTTAGAGTAACTGGAGGGCTAGAAACGGGAGTTTTACCTCACTCTGTGGGATAAATGTTCTGTTCCACAGTGGGATCCAATATCTAATTCTGGAGTTATAAATAATAGACCTCTTTTTTGTTATAGTATGAAGATTTGAATGTTACTGTGGTCTTTAAGTTCTTTAATAAATGGGGTGAGAGAGCAAGCAGTGCATGACTCAGAGTATTGAATAATGAATTGGCATGTCAAGGGGAGTTCCAAAGATGTGTGGGAAGAACACTTGTCCCCATTTAAAACATCTCTGAAACTGAATCTGAAAGTGGCCCTTTGTGGACCAGAACCCAAACAGGAAAATAATTTTCCTTAAGGCATTCTGACATCTTTGCTTCAACCTCCAAATTTAAAAGGCAGTGAGATTCAAAGAGAAAGGGGATGTTTTCCTAGCTTAAGTTTGTTTCCTGAATCAAACAAGAGCTGAAGGGCTGTCAGTGGTATTCTGTAGTTGCTGCCTGCGTCTCTTTTCAGCTTCCGATCCTCTAGGTCAAGAAAAGAACTGCATTTGGAAAGCAAGGTATGATGGAGGTTTAAAAATAGCCAAGGAATCATTATTAGTTTGGCAGACATTAACACTGATCAAATCTGCTAGTACATCTGATTATGATGGATTCTATGTATGTGCAGCCACATCCAAGAAAAAGGATGTTTGCATTGCTTTAATTCCAAAGCAAATTTATTTCAGATGATGAAGCCGAGTTGGTGATGTTAAGAGTTATCATCAGGGTTTGCAAATTTTGTCAACATACGCATGGAAGAATTTCTGAATTGTTCCCTTTTTTTTTTGTCAAGAAAAAAAGCCACTGCATTTCATGATGCTCAGAGGGCTGGAGCACCTCTCCCGTGAGGCCAGGCTGAGAGAGCTGGGGCTGTTCAGCCTGGAGAAGAGGAGGCTCCAGGGAGACCTCATAGTGGTCTTCCAGTACTTAAAAAAACCTACAGGAAAGATGGGAAGAAACTCTTCAGCAAGCCCTGTTGTAATAGGATGAGGGGTAATGGTTTTAAAATAGAAGAAGATAGATTCAGATTAGACATCAGGAAGAAATTATTTACAATGGGGGTGGTGGAACAGTCCCAGGTTGCCCAGAGAGGTGGTGAATGCCCCATCGCTGTAAACATTCAAGGCCAGGTTGGATGAGGCTCTGAGCAACATGATCTGGTTGGAGATGTCCCTGTCCCTTGCAGAGGGGTTGAAATAGATGACCTTTGAAGCTCCCTTCCAACCCTAACTATTCTATGACTTTGTTATTCTATGATTCATGACAGAGCAGACGTGCACCAACTGCTCAAGCATCCAAGGAGTTTGTTGCTTTGTGCCAGTGTGTTTCAGAAGACTGCATAACCAAGTCTTCAAATAATATTTCTATTGACAGGAAAAGGTGGGCAACAATCCCAGGTGAATCAAGTTTTTCTTTCTCAATGGTCAGGTCACTTGCATTGCAGTCAAACGAAGACAGTTCTTTGACCAAACTATGATGGAAGACGAGTGTTTTGGGGCACCTAACTAAAATAAACTGAAACTGAGGCCAGGGCACTAGGGATGGAGGATAAAAGACTAGCATGGACAGCATCCATCTTTCTTGCACAGAGCATTAGTCATACAAAGAGAGGATTTGACAATTCTGTGGGATCATAGAA
Organism: Chlamydotis macqueenii; assembly: GCF_036417535.1. Classification (NCBI taxonomy): domain Eukaryota; kingdom Metazoa; phylum Chordata; class Aves; order Otidiformes; family Otididae; genus Chlamydotis; species Chlamydotis macqueenii. Next base: position 4,835,542 of record NC_141558.1, read on the forward strand.
TCATGGAATCATAGAATGGTTAGGGTTGGAAGGGACCTTCAAAGGTCATCTAGTCCAACCCCACTGCAAGGAGCAGGGACATCCCTGACTAGGTCAGGTTGCTCAGAGCCTCATCCAGCCTGGCCTTGAACGCTTCCAGAGATGGGGCCTCCACCACCTTTCTGGGCAACCTGTTCCAGTGTTCTATAACCCGCATCGTAAAAAATTTTTTCCTAATTTCTAATCTAAATCTACCCCCCTCTATTTTAAAACCATTACCTCTCATCCTATCGCAACAGGCCCTACTAAACAGCCTATCCCCATCTTTCTTGTAGGCCTCCTTGAGGTACTGGAAGACCGCTATCAGGTCTCCCCGGAGCCTCCTCTTCTGCAGGCTGAACAGCCCCAACTCTCTCAGCCTGTGCTCATAAGAGAGGTGCTCCAGCCCTTTTATCATCATGTATAGGGTATTTCTAGCTGGTGAACATAATGCCAACAATAAGGATCTTGACTGAACAGTTGTGGTCAACATCTAGTTCTGAGAAGGCTATTTACATACATATTTTAGGAGCATCCAGTAGCCTAAAGAGTTTTCAGTGTGCCAGGATGGAAGCAGTCACAGTCCTAACAACCATTTCAGAATAAATTCACGGTCCCCTGGCAGTAAACATAAACTGAATTTTAGAACCCCATGTATGAACCTGAACAACATTCCTGGGAGGATGAATAAGACAAGAGCTCTCCCGAGCAAGACTTCCTAATCCTGCCACTGAGATGGAAGTGGTGACAATTGTTTCTCAAGGATTTCATTTTCTGTATAAGCAGCCACTGACTCTATAAAGAAATGTTTTCCTCAGCAAGTGCAGGATGAATCACATTACTTCTGTGCAGAGGAGAATCAAAGATCCCTGACTGGGCAGCTCATACTTTCTAAACTGCTGGCACCTGTCTGTTCTGTCAAAGGAAAAAGTGTCAGTAAATCCCTACCTGCTTCCTTCACCTCCATTTTGCTGCCCCTAGCAGACTTCTACCCTGGGTTATGACATGAAGATGGCTCTAGACTATCCTATTCTTAGTCTTCTCATTTCTATGAAAACTCTCCAGCACAACAGAGGTGACCATAGTCCAGGTGAGGGACTGTGGGCACTGCAGATCCCCTGAAGTTACACGCTCGTCAAACTCCAAAGCTTGTATTGCTTATCTGTAGATGGGACTTCATCAACCAAGGTGTGAACATCCATTAGAAATGTTTGTTAGCTCTTACTACTCTTCTCAAAACATATCTTGGGGAAAAACTTATGGATGGCTTCCTTGTTCACATAGACCCTCAGATGCAGAATCAAAAAATCATCAGTTCTTTATTCTCTCCTTTTCTGCACCTACAGGAGACACTAGGCCAGGTCATGAGGCCCTGGCATGCTACCAGTAGTGATCAGTGCATCTTCATACTTGATATAATTGAAGGAAACAGAGGTGATCTTGTGAAAATACCTCGACCTTACCCATAGACTTCTTCAAAGGCATCTGCACTCTGACTGCTGAAGCAGTCTATTGTTTTGTGGTTCTGTTAGATGTGTCCTTGCTCAAGGAAAACCTGACAGCAACAATAGCAAAAAATACCAGTGAATATCAAGTATATACTGTAATGCATATTTCATCAGAGCTCAGCAGCTCTTTCTCTGGCTCAAAATAAGTACACTTCTTTCACTGTGACTCCCAAAATATAAACACAACACAAAGCCTTTCCAAAAAACAATCATCAAAACTGTGAGTCCACCTTCTCAGCAATGCTGGAACTCCAGTGTACTGTTTACTTCACTGGAAGTCACAAATTATATTAACTGTTAACAGAAAAGCTGCTTCTTTAAATATCTAGTTTCATGTCTCTGAATACTGAGATTGACCCTTCTCCAATTAATGTGGTGAATATGTGCTTTCTGTTCTTATTTAAGATGTCAAAGTGTCAGGTTGTTTCTTTACAGCTCAAACAGGAGACACGTGTTTACAAAAAACGAAGTAGAATAGTTCAGTCGTAGCTGCAGTTAATCATTTCAGAAATGATACAACAAGATAGAATTACTATTGTATTATGGTTTAACATGACATAATTATGGCAGGCCTTGACGTGTGCTGGGCATGATTGTCTGTCACGCAAAAGTGTTGCTGGATCTTCACAAAATCAGTCTTAATGCAAGCAATGCAAAACAGAATTTAAGCCGGACAAATTCAGGCTGAGCAGAAGACTGATGTATTTTAATAGTGAGAGGAATTAACCTTTGCAGCGAGGATTTTGATACATATTCTATCTTATGCAAATTTAGATGAAGATTTTACATTTTTACTTTATTTTTCTAGAAGAAGAGAGTTAGTTTAAGCACAGAGATATTCTATGCTATCCAAACTAGATGAACCGCAGTAACCTTTTCTAATTGACAGAAGATCTACTTTTAATGCTTCTACCACAAAACTCTCAAGTATTTTTCTTAAAGGAAGATAGTTGTTACCAGTCCTCCTTTAGAATAATTAACCATTGTTTTACAGTGTCTATCTGCATGTGATTTAAAGAAGCCTGCTTTTCAGTGAATGATGACACAGCTATGACATCTCGTCCAAGATTAACTGTGTAATTATTAAACGTGTTGTCTTTATCCATTTCTGTGGCTAGAAAATTAATTTATAAGGTATAAACACCATGGAAACTATGGAGGGCCATTTAACAAGCTGTTTTTAAAACTAGATAGCCCCCCAAAAATGGATTTTAATTAGCTGACTGGCTTTGCCTTGACAAGCCCTCAGACATTCCATAATCCCATGAGTTTTCTCAAATAAAATTAATTAAAAATAACACTTTAACAAATTTTGTTCAAGCTTGGTAGGAGTATTTTCAGCACTGTGATACTGCAGCATGAACAATCTTACAGGTAGAGTCTTTTTCTCCTTCATAGTTAATATAGAAACTTTCAGGCTAAGTGCATTTTCCAATTCTACGGTATTGGAGGAAAAGTGTAAGGCTTTATAGCCAAAGGGGCTATAAGTCAGAGTTATTTGAAGGATTAATATGCCAGAGGCCATCATCTTTCAATATTGCAAAATGAGTTAATGGCTTTCATTGCATAGAGTATAAAACCACAAGGGATCCCACTAAATTTTGACCTTCTGTCTATCATTGGGCACTCAGTGTTACCCAATATCATACCCCGGATTTGAGTTAGTCAAAGCATTTAAACTTCAGGGTTTGTCAGTTGTGTGTTGTTGGCAGAGAAAAAGAGAAGCCAAGGTGTGACCAAAACCTAAGGTTGCAAATAATGGAAATCAATTGGATGTGCTTTTTTTCCACTTTAAATTTGAAGATAAATTGCACCCTAGCAGTGAAAGGTAACCTACTACACCCAGAAAATGCAAATCTTTGCCCATTGGACCTAAGTGGAAAATTCTGTCCTGAATCCAGGGAGTGCTCTGACTGTGAAAGAACATGAGTTGTCTGTGCCATCTTTGACTACCGAGCAACATCATCACTGATGCTTCTGTGGGAGACTGAGAAAAAGAAACAAGCCAACCCCAAATACATCTGGTTAATGGTGTACTCAGGAAAAAAAACACCCACTCCTTGAGCCCTTCAGGAAACTGAGGCATGACATTGAATTGTTATCTTTCTTAATGAAAACATTTTGAACATGTCAGGAGCATTTTATCAGTTTAGCAGGATAGAGTCTGGCCGTGAAGGGAGAAGCCTGAGAGTTGAAATGAACAGGGTATGAACTATCCTCCCCATCCTTCTCTAAGATCCTTCCAGGTCATTGCTGAGTTTCAGTTTACAGAACACCATGTGTAAAAATGATGCTTACACCCATAGGGCCAAATTTGTTTCCAGACAGATGGAAACTTTGCTTTTCAGGGGTTAGGAAAGAAAAAAAAAAAGAGAAAAATCAACACATTGGTGACCAGGCTTCTTTTAAGAAAGATCTCAATGTCAAGGTCCTGAGGGCATTGATAGGTCTCAATGGCCCAGGCCAGCCTCACCTGGGGTCCCCATCCACCTTCTGGCCATGGACCTAGCAGCTCTGTTTAAACTCAGGCCCGTGGTTCAGTCCCTGCTTGAGCTAAGTTGTGGGTACGCTGGTCTCCAGTCCTGACTCTGACTCTGCTTCCTGAATGGACTTTGGACCTGTATTGTAGCATTCTTTTCAGCCATGTCTCTTGCCTTGACCCATTCCTGACTGGGTCCTTGGAGAGGCCATGAACCTGGTCCATCCCCTTGCTGTGTCTAGGACTGTTTGCAGATCTCATTTCCAGCACACAGCATTACCTGGCATCTCCAGAATTACACCTTGTGAGTTGGGATACTGTCTGTGCTGGGGTCACCCTTAGCTCCTGGCTTGTCCTCCCTCATTCAGTGACCTGCACAGGGGGCTATATCAGCTCTAGTGAAGAGAGCAGGCTGAGAAAACTGAAAATACTTCAGATGTGGACTCACTGGGAAACAGTATGCAGCTCTGTGCTCCTCAGGACAAGACAGGCATTGATATACTGGAGCAAGATCCAAGAGGGCTGTTAGGTGATTAGAGCACATGATGTACAAGGACAATAAAGTACGTTCAACAAAAAGAAGCAGGAGATCTTGTTGCCTCCAAAGGGCACAGAGGAGATCATCTAGACTTTTGGACACGTAGAGTTGATAGAGTTAGAGGCAACAGACATGAGTTGCAACAAAAGAAACTTCAGCTAGGAGTTTGGAATTTTTTCTACCGTGGAGGAGGTCAAACATTGGAACAAGGGCCCAGAGAGACTGCGAGGTCTTCATACTTGGACACAGTCAAACCTCTGGCCAAGGATGTGAGCTACCCGATCCAATCTGGCCCTGCTCTGATGAGGAGAGTGAACCAAGTGAGTTGTTGCAAAGGTTGTTTCTGACCTATCTCATCCTATGGCACTAGTAAAATATTTTAAAAAACATTTAGCTACAAAAAACTGCACAAGTGAACTGCACAAGTGATGTCTGAAATCACAACAGAGTGGCAATTCTGCCTGTCCTATTTCTTCTCTCTGCCTTTATTAGCAGGGGCTGGTCTCTCAAAATGGAATTATTTCTCAGGAGCTTATCTGTTCCTTCTGTGTCAAGAACAAAGGAAAAGAAATATTTAAAATGAGTGTGATGTGAACAGGATCATTGCAAAGTAAGATGTTTTTCAGAATTTCCCAGGAGGTATCACTAGTTTTTCAGATCCATCTGGAATTCAGTCATTGTTACTTGCCAGCTGCTGCTGGGACCTTCCAGTTGTTTCTCCTCTTCTGGACACAACATGTAGTGGGAGCAGTTGTTGCTGCTGATATAACTCTGAAGGACAGGCACATAAGCTGGGGATAGAGGCAGCTTGTTTTTTTTTTGCATTTTGAAGTGGACCAAATTTATTTCGTACTGTCTTGGTTGCTTACAGCTGAGGTTATTGGAGGGTACAACTTGTGAAAGCTCATGCAGAATACAGCCTCTCTGCGACTGCCAGCATCAGAATCTTTTCACTGTACAATCCTGACAGTTTTATTTAATGTTACAGGCATTACCAATAGCTCGGTTTTGGAGTACATACATGATAGAATCTATATTTTAGATTTTATTCTTGAAAGACAATCTGTAAAGGCCTGCAAATCTCTCTCCAAAACTAGCACAATTAACTTGCAGAATAATTAGTAAGAACCTATGGACTCTAGGTATTAGACCTCACTACACAGCAAGATGCTTGACCTTGATGTAAAAAAAGCCAGAACCAAACAAAATTAGTTCTACCCACCCATTTAAACACCATGAAATATTTTTTCTGCCTCTTATGGTATCTCAGTTTGGATTACTGACAGGCTCTGAATCCCTCACTGTCAGTAGAGAAGAACTGCATCTATAACCTAGTGCAGGTGCTGAGTTCAAGCACTGCAATGACTCCCCACTGACTATGATCACTTAGACTCCTGAACAGTAGATAGCTTGATGAACACATCACACTCCAGCAAAAGTGCCTTGCTCTTTCTTAAGTTTCCTGGAAAGTGGTCTGAATAGCATTTCAGAGATGTTTGAAGAGCTTTGTGAACACAGCTCAACTTAGTTGCCTTAGACACCTGCAAGCTTCAGGTAAAAGAAAAAAAATAATCCAACTTAAAGCAACTGCTTGGGAAACAACTGTTAAGATGCTTGTCCTTGACAAGGCTGGCAAGTTAGTAGCTATAAATTTTTAGAAGAAAAATCAATGAACCCCTAAGGTGTCTTTTCCTGGGTGTCTTAGGGCTAATCCTGCTTTGCATCCCATATGGATGCCTTGGAGGTTTGGCCTTTTAAAATCACACAAATCTAAAAGGAATGTGGTAATACTGAACATGACAACATGTTGCTAAAAACAAGCTGCCAAGCAGCTTTAAAAAGCTATCAGACTACCTGTCAACAAATGTGCATGGTTTGGTGAAGTGGATCCCAGCTGCAAATTCTAGGAGATGAGAGGGCGTTGAACACATCACAACGTTTCTCTTTGTCCCTGCATGAGCAGGATCTTAGGGCAGCAAGGATGCAAACAGACTGATGGCATCAAAAGAAACGTCTCAGGAACATTATTGGCCTTTCTGGTTCGTATTCAACCAGGCAGCATCTCAAAACTTCTACCCTGTCAAATAATGAATCAAGACATTGGTAATAGGAGGAAGCCTTTTGCCCCCAGGTTATTGGTCTGAACCTAGACAGGTAATGGATTTTGAGATGGAGGCCTATTATGTGGTTATCATTTGTCCAAAACAATAAAAATTAAAGCATGTTCAGATCCAGGGGTTCGATCTATGACATTCCTAAATCAAGTATTGACTTCAGGGAGCTAAGGCAGGGTTTGCCAAAGGTGTACGTCACGGTGTGATTAAAAACTGAGTTTGTATTCCCAAGGTAGTTTGCATATTGCTAGCAGTACCATTGCATCAAAGCAGTGCTGTACAGGTTAACCACCCAAATACTTAATTCTGGGTAGGTTTTTCAGATTGTGCTTTTTCTTCTATTACCAGGATTATAATATTATAACTCTACATCCTATCAGACATTGTTAGGTCAATTAGATCTACTGTAGGGCAGGCAAAAACAACTAGTCTTTTTCCATACTCAGTCATAAACCGCATATAATTCAGTGAAAAAATAATATTCACTGTATTCATAAAAAAGTAACGTATTTATCAGGGTGAGTAACAGGATGGAACTGGGCAGAACTGAATAACCTTACAAAGGAAATCCTACAGGTGTCAGTCATCTCCCAGTCAGGAAACAGTATAGAAAACTGGAGGAAGTTTAAACAGTTTTCATATCTTAAATAGAAACAAAGGCAGACTGGCCATAAAGCATTTGAAAATCGTAGTTGTTTCTACATATAAATAAATATGTTCAAAATATTTTCAGTGAGTTGACAGAATTTGCATCTGATTGATATAAAAAAGCTTTACTTTTCTTTTCTTAGCACTACAAAGAAAAGAAACATCTAACCCAAAACATATTGAGCCAGTAAGATTTCAGTGAAGATGTGAGAAACTTGGGGTTTGTTTAAATCATTTGGAATCAAATGGAAAACCGTATGTCCTTGTGTAACAGACAGAGACGTGCTTCAGATGCTACTCCAAGGGCAAGGTCTGGCTTGAGAACGACTTGGTCTATCCTCACTGAGACGAAGACACAAACAAAAAAACAAATAGCAGAAAAGAAATTACTGGAGTGATAAATGCTATGATAAAAATCTGAATAAGGGAATGCGTGCAGATTGTAAGTGTTTTGAGATATTAAAAAATGAGTGAATTGAGCAGAAATGTTATACATCTTGGAATTACTTCTTCTTTTACTCATAATTTTTTTATCCCTTAATTTCTCTGTTACATTTTCTCCCATTGGTATGATTTGACTGTTTGAGGACAAGAAGCTAAGGAGAGGGATGTTTCTGAAACAATGTGAATTTGTTTCCATATTTGTCATGGGAAGAACAGAGACTTGAGGTGATGAGCCACATATTACAGGGACGTACTTGTGGATCCACATCTCAGCACACAGGAGGGAGGAGAGACCTCAGAAAGCTCTAAATGAGTCATGGGTGTTCCAGGTCATGGTCAAATGGACAGCAAATATACAGAGCAAAACTCACTGCAGCTTGAACTTTTTTAACTTCTGGTCCTATTGAGCTGAATCAGATTGGCTTCATAATGTTTGAAATAGAGGAAAAAGGGAAATCCAAAGCCCAAGTAAAGTCAAGCACTGTGGGAACTCAGTAATAACACAGTACTAAAAATAGGAAAGCTGAAACAAGAACAAAAGTTTGAAATTTGAATTTAAGAAAATTACATACGTAAATAGTTCTGAGTGTTAGGAATTATATTTTTAATTATTTTGTATCAGTGGCTAGGATTTTTTTGGAGGATATGGGAGACCCAGAAAAAGACTGTGTCTGGGCCTTTTTTTTTTTTTTAACTTACAAAGATAGATGAGTTACAGAGTACTAGCTGGAACCAAAGCTGCAGAAACTGTGGTATCGGTTAAGCACTAGGAGTGACCATGCAGTAGAGGCGCAGCCGGATTTTCTTAGTCCTTGCCTTTGCCTGCCACTGCTCTCCTCTGTGTAAGTATCAACTACAGAAATTCTGCAAATTGCCTTGCAATGCTTGCTCAGTGATTAATTAAATTAAAGAGAAATCATTTCTAGAAACTCTTTCTGGAGTGAAACTGGTGCACTTAGGCATGGCTGCTGCTGATATTGCTACCCAAATGCTGAGCTTTTCTGGGTTACAGCACAGTATTTCAGAAGAAATCATCAAATTTTGCAGGAAGATTGAATAATTAGAAGTGAATTACTGTGTGGATTGCCACCAGGCACTATGGCTGGTGCAAAAAAACAAGGGATCTTGATAGCCGTTGTGAAACAGGGCTTTTCCACCTACCCAGTGTTCCCTCTCACTTCTTGTTATGACAGCCCTGTACGGGCTGAGTGGTACCATTTTCAGTAACACACTTTCCGCTGGCGTTTGAGAGACTACAAGGGAAAGAGTGAGTAGGAAAGAGAGATGAGGATTACAATGCATGATGTTACCCAGCTGCAACGTCATAATGAAGAGTCATCCAGATGCGGTGGGCTTTTTGTTTCCTGAATGCTCCTCTGCGAGCTGATGACTGAACCTTTGTCGCAACACAACACACGGCAAATGGTGAAGCGGACAAGTGACAGCTCAGTATGAAGTCTCAGTGCTCAGATTTTTCATTTTCTATTCAAATCACTGTTTACAAGCTTCCTGAGCAGCAGCTCCAGGATGCAAAATTGCATTCAGTGTCCCCCCTCTCATTTGGCTTGGCAGAATGAAGGTCATGAGTGAGTCTGTCAGACTGAACACCACGGCTTTTGCTCGCTGTGACAAATAAAGAGCTAATCTGATGCTCTAGGCTCTGTCACCTCTATCAAATCTCATTTTGTCTTCAGTTTGTTGGCAGTTTCCAGTGGTTGATTTTCAAAAGGTTCTCTCCGGAATATATGAATTTGGGGCTTTACATCTTTTTGTCACGAAATGTTGACATGCCGCTTAGAGCACAGACTAATGATTGAGACTCCTTTTTGAGCATATGCTGTTTTGCACTAGTCTGGTTTGGAGAGAGGTTTTCACATATGTACTTGTTTAAACATACTCAGCTCAATGTGAGCAGTACAATCTAAAATGGGCTGTGGGGTTTTTGTTGAGTTTTTTTTTCTTCTTTTTTTTTTTTTGTAATGCAAAGAATGTGAAATTAAAAGAGTCAGCTTTACCTTTAGTGTTGCAACACAGTTCCTTTTAACTTGCCTCAGTCCCGTGAGTATCCTGTCACCTTAATTTCTGTTTAGAGTAAGACAGGTTTGTAGCACTCTTCTCAGTAATTCATCTCTGAAATAATGTTGACTTGGGGCCTCATGTCTATCTTGAAGTAAAATAGTGTCATTTACTGTTAAAAGTGGCATCAAGAGATCCTTTCTTTTGTCACATTTGCAGCATCTCAGTAGAACTAGATATTTTCCTAAAGATTATAAAACTGGGCCCTGATCTTGCTAGTGATTTTTGAGAGTGAAACATTTTGAATTTGTGGTCTTTTAGACCATGACTCTTACAGGAAAGAGGATGTTGTTTACAGCAGCCTGTGGCTTATAATACCTAATAAAACGAGTGCTTGCTTGGGAAATTGGACTTTTTTCCCCTTGGTTTTATTTGGTTTCCCTGTCTCTAGATTGTTAGAGGTTTTTACATTTTAATTTTATTTTAGCTTAGTTTATTTAACATTTTTCAACCCAGATGTTTTAATTTCTGTGTGAGTTAACACCAGTGTAACCCTCCAAATCACAATGTTACCAGTTGTATTTCCATTGCAAATTTGATTACAACAACTCTGTTCTCTAAAATAGAGTATTGTACAAGTCAAACAAGGACTGACATCTTCATGAAATCTCAATTTGATAAACTATTTCAGCTTTTATATGGAACACTTTCCAGATTTAATCTGGGCTGTACACCCCTCACTCCCCAACCAAATTGCTAGGCTTTAATGTACAGGTGAATCCAAGATGACTCCCCTTTTTCACTGGCTTCTCAACAGTTTCACTGAGGAAAACCACCATGGGAAATAACACTAAAAATGTTGGATCTTCACTCTTTCACATATTACACGCAGACATTCCTAGTGTTAAAACACATCTTTCTCATTACCAGTACACAGCTGACAGTTCACAGTTGAGTTTGCTGCAGGAACATCGTTTTATTTCTGAGCATCTTTGTCATAATTATCAACATTCAGAATCAAGGGTGTCAGACTTTACAAAACCAGGCATTTCCTGTCACTTAACGTTTCTCTCAGAATTTGTATAGAAACTGCATTTTTCCTGTCAAGGTATCTGTCACACAATGAGGGCCATTGTTTCCCGATTCCTGGTTGCTTGCTGCCTTGAACTAAACAGGCAACTTTTTCTTCCAGGTCTTAGCCCTTATTCCCTTATTTCAAGGATTTCCTGAGATAGACAAGGACAATTTTTTCCTGCCTTACATTTAATCTTCTACTCTGAAAGAGTCCCTGAGAAACTCAGTAAGTTTGCCATAGAGGATATTATCTACCTTGCTCTTATGGAAGGAGAAGGAGATAACGTATGGCCTTTAGAAGCCTCAGTAATATTTCTAAACATAATAAAAGACTAGAATTTCCCTTTACTTTTGTGTCTTTTTCCCTCTGGAGAGATGGAACCTGTCTCTTCTAGCATCACACACAGGTAGGAGGCAATGTCCCTCTTTCTTCTTTGCTGGGTGATTATCACCTCTTCCATCCTTCTCTAGCTTTTCTCTGGACTTTCTGCTTATTCAGTCCTTTCCAGTTCATTCAAAAATAAAACCAGACAAACAACATGGCTACCTCCATTTTGCAGACAACCTTGTGCCTGTTTGCTTTTCCTTCCCTTCCCACCCTTTTTGACAGTTCGGGTTGCAATATTTTGAACCATCATTGTCTCCTTCTCTACTATAATGACAATCTGCTCTTGAGTTATCATTGTTGGTACTGTGTAATAATGAGTATGCTTATCTGTGCGTAAGCACAGACATACACACCACAGCAAAATAAGTTAGACTTTGTATAACAGCTGTGACCATTAAAAAAACCTTGCACCTATTCAGATCTGTATTTATTTCAGACTATTTTAATCCTCATTTACACTATGGATATTTCATATCACTGTCACTGTGAACATAAATTATTTTCAGGAACCAATTACTACACTGCAGTTGTTGAACAATAATAGAAATTGCTCAACTATGCTTCCAGCATGGGATGAAGTGAGTATAGTGTAAATGGCAAGCATGGCCATTTATTTTTCTTTATAGCCAAGCTGACTCACTCATCCTTAGTTTAAGTGGTAGTTCAAGCTGTGAAAGAGTTGTTATCACACTCATCATTTTTATTACATAGGAAATGGTTCCTTTGGTTAATTGGATTTGGAAAATTTGCTGAGCGTTCAGGTGAACCTCCATGAATCCTAGCAATATTGTGATACCCTACAAATCTCTGTCAGCTGTCCACATTCTAACTAAGCCTTCCATTTTCTGGAATTTTGAGCTCAGAATTAAAAAAAAATAAATCAAAAACAAACCCAAAACCTCCATGAAGTCTATTTGGACTTGATTACTGTAATATATTTTGCAGAGAGAAGCCTGGCCCTGTGACCAATACATGTCCATAAAATACCTAATGAAATTGATTTGCTTTTCAGATTAACACACTAAAAATCCTTTCCTTAACACTCTAAATGAATGGAAGAATAGAGCACTTATAGATGTCTCAGCTGTACATTTAATAATTGTCATTCAGTTGTCTTATTCAAGACCTGCCACCCTCACTGTGGGACAGTGTTTCTGGATCTGTCCCTTCAAAGGCTTTTTGCTATTTAGAAACAAAACTATCAGGGGAAAAAAAAAAAACAAACAAAACGAAAAGAGGGAACCACTCAAGAACTTGATTTTCCTGTTCGCTTTTCTAAGGCTTGGTCTGAAAGCCTTCAGAAGCATTAGGATACTTTCAATTTACTTCAGTGGATTTTGGATGAAGACTTTAGGGAACACTGTTCCACAAAGCAGCAGACAGGAGTGTTTCTTTCCCTCTCTCTCTCAATAATGAAAAACAGTCCTAGCAAATTACAAAACATTCTACAACTTCCTAAGTATCCTCACTCTGGGAAACTGAGGAAAATAAGTTACAGGCTCTTAATGAGGCAAATAAAAACAAAAGAAGCATAGGTTAAGTTAAACTGTTCTCTCCATTTTAACATATCTAATTATTAGTGCATAACTGAGATCTATATCCTATAAAAATTACATTCTCCACAATACAATAGGGATAGTTTAAGCTACCCTAAATCGCTCAACCTGCAATACATCTGAAATGTTAATTAAGCAAGTTTTTTATTCTCACCTCTGCTCTGCTGGCTTTAGTGAAAGCTTGTCTGCCAGGGAAAACTCTCTATAGGTACCACCAATTCTGTTTGAAGTTGGTGATCTGGGTTTGGCTCATAACATTCACAGTAGATTTACCTGAAAGATCAATAAAAGTGTGTTCAAAGCAAGATTGGCTTCATAGAGCCTGGGATTTTATTAATTTATATAAACTTCCTAAAACTTTAGCTGTAAAGAAAAAGGGAAAAGCTTGAAAGTATTCACAATTGTACAGCAGGGTAATGAAAATGGTATAGAAAAGTTCTGGAATTAGTTTATCTTTCCCCAAAAAACTCCCTATCAGAATGACAGGATACTACAGACACAGATGAGATTTTCAAATATCACTAGAGCTTTCAGATGATTCAAGTTGTAACACCTCAATAGGTCCTCATTTTCAGGGGGTTGTAAGTACCTCACCTTGGAAACATGTCTTTAAAGTGTCTCTTATGAAGCACCCCAAAATAACCTTTACAGTATGCCTCCCTCAAAAATTTTTATCATGACAAGTCCTTGATTGAAAGCTGTGTCTTCTGTCACTAATGTCATGAGACAGATCGTCGTAACAGAAGAAATCTAAAAACAATGCTCATTCCCTACTGCTAAATGAAATAACATCCCTCAGTGTGGCACATGCTGATTTCTTCTTTTTTCTTTTTTTTTTTTTTTTCATGGTGTATAGTTTAGTAGAATATAAAATCAGAATTTAAAACCCAATCAAGCAGCCAGCAAGACTTTGATCTTTAAAATGCTGGAATTATCTTTAATCAGAGGAGATTTATAAGTAGTAGTTGAATTAAAGGTGGAATTACTGTCTGGCTTTGTTCATTTAAGTTTCTCTGCTCTTTCCACTAACAAAAATTTTGTCTCAAATATCTCCTATATTCTTTGAGAGGGATTTGTAATAGGCAGTCTTCAGCTTCAGAATTGGGTTAATCTTCCAGGTCTTTAGTGGCAGCACTTTAAGAAGATCTGTGAGCTTGGAGACCCTTATCAGTGAGAGAGTATTTGAAGCTCTGGGAGCATGTGTTCCCAAGCCCACAGTGAACTGCCTCAAAGAGCAGAAGAAAATCGAGTAATTTTGGATGGAGAAATCCTTGTTTTTAATGTATACTCCTAGGGAAAACCAGACTATTTTCTTTTGAAATTCTGCTTCTTTGGATTTACTTATTTGTTCTCACACACTTAATGATTCTTACAACGGAGGAGGAGTTGTTTGGTTTTTTTTTTAATTGGAATAAATGGGAATATATGTTGAGATGCTCAAAATGAATTAAAAGTTTCATAGAAAATGACACTTCCTTTACAGGTCTCATGAGCAATATGAAACTTGTGACAGAGATGTCCCGTCCAGGAGAGGAAAATGGATGTGCCAAAGCCATGGACTCATGCATCACCAGACCCTTTCGCTACAGTTGAGCACTCTGTTACCTTCTTTCTCATGCTACCCACTTCAGGTTTGTCACTTCAGAAAGGAGATATTAAGTCAGAAAAAGGTTACTTCTATCAACAAAGCAACAAACTCTTCTTTTTAGTGTGGCCAGCTTCACTATCCAGCCATCCCCACACTAAAAGCAAGGTCGGCAACGTTCTGATCTCCCTTGTCAGATTTTGAAATAGTAATATTTCCTATCCCTCATCTGAGAAATGTAACCCAAAAAGACAAAAAAAAAAAATCAAATGATGGAATGACACATGTAAATAGAGCCTCCCTGCCCCTGCTTCTTCTCAAAGTTTTTAACAGAACGATACCAATAGACAGTGCATTCTTCACTCCCCACAGCCTTACCAGGTTAAAGTTTTTTTATTTTATCATTTGCTGGCATTGTTCATGTACCACTGGAAAGCTCTCTAGTCTCTGAGTTCACACCTAACAGAACAAAGGTTGGAAGTCATGTTTTCCTTGTTTTTCTTGATACCACCATGACATGAAAGGCCAATAAAGACAAAGTGAAGTTGCTTGCATGGCTGAGTAGCTGGAGGATTTTCTTCCATGCACTTCATTGCCTTTACAGACTCTGCATGGTGCCACTTTCCTCCAATTCCATCCCAAAAGTAAATAAAGTAAGTGACATGGCTGTCTGGGGTGAAGTTATACAACGGGGAACTGATTAAAGGGAGTTTTCAGGAAAAACAGTTAGTATATGGAGGGGAAGGTGTGATATGGAGAAGGGAATATTTAGAGAAGACGTTGTTGTTTTCTCTTTTTGTTTTTTTTTTTTCTGTTTTGAGTTTCCAAAGAAAGTGCCAGGTATTTCTTTCACTTTCCAACCCCTGTGAACCATACATCAAGCCTAATCCACTGAGCCCTTTGCTGACTGAGCCCTGCTGGATTCATCCTGCTTTACTTAGTACATACTATCTGGATACTTTGACTGCTTCAGATTATTATGGCTGTAATTCTTTGTGGGGCTTTACTCCACCATACCAGGGCATAATAAAATCTTAAATACAATTAAAAAAAAAAAAAGGAAAAAAGAAGAAAAGAAAAGAAAAAAATATCCAAATCCCCCTCATCTGTGAATAAAGGCTTTTATAAGCAGCATAGCATTGCATTCTGCCTGACTGTTCTTGCTGATAGTGTGGAAAAATAAGTATTCCCATTACCCCTTTGCAAGGAAAGGTCTAGCTGAGGCAGAGTGAAGAGCAGTTTAACGTTTCTTGGTTTTCTTTTTGTTGATGGGTAACTGGGATTGCTGCTCTCGTAGCTGCGAAGTAGGGCAAAGTAATCCACAGATGCAATTTCCACAAAGAGAAACCCAGGCAGAACACTCTTAGTAGACATCCAGAGAGAAGGGATAGCTAACGCTCCCTTAAGAAAACACAGAGACATGTTATGACAGAGTTCTGATAAAGGTGTAAGTCAGTCAAACCCCTATTTCTGTACAAGAAAAGGAGCAAAATCACTATGAGGTTCCCATGCCCACTGCTTGGGATAAGCAGGAATCTTTATGACTTATCTAAATACACTATTTGACTCTTAATATGCCTGTTCATTGTACAGCATGCTGAAAGATGGGGCTGACAATACAAGAATATTAATAAGAAAAGAAAGGTAAGGACAAAAAAAATTGACATTTTTCAGTTCACTGTTTTTTTGCTGTCAGGAAAGGGGAACAGGAGGGAACATTTACCAACCACCACCCAGGTGATGTGGCAGACACCACCTGAGAAGACATATTCTCTACACTGAGTTTTATAGTCTGGAGTACGGATTGATGCCATGGTACATCTCTAGTTCTCCTACCATGATGTTGGTGTGTATATGATATATATTTCTCTGCCTGCTGGCTTGAGAAAAGGGACAGGGAAAAATTACATATCCCATTTCTAAACTTTTGGACACAACAGGGTATTGAAGAAGATGTCTGTGTGACAAAATGTATTTCAAGGCTCTCGTGTCCACTCTGGGATCTCTGGTGACCCTATCTTCTCTCCTAAACACGCCTTTTCTGCGTGTTGCTTAGCTGAGATTCATGTTTCTACGGTGACTTCCTCAGTTCCCTGTACATATAAGCAGCTCTTTCTGAACTTAGCCTTCCATCCAGACTTTCTTCCCAAGCCCTACTTATCTACCAGTCCTTCCCATCAGGATGAACAAGGAAACAGGTTTGGGTATCATCCTGCAATCACAGAATCATAGGATGGTTAAGGTTGGAAGGGACCTTTAAAGGTCACCTAGTCCAACCCCCCCTGCAAGAAGCAGGGACATCTCCAACCAGATCAGGTTGCTCAGAGCCTCATCCAACCTGGCCTTGAATATTTCCAGGGATGGGGCTTCCACCACCTCTCTGGGCAACCTGTTGCAGTGTTCTACAACCCTCATTATTAAAAATTTTTCCTAATATCTAATCTAAATCTTCCTCCCTCTATTTTGAAACCGTTACCCCTAGTCCTGTCACAACAGGCCCTACTGAAGAGTCTCTCCCCGTCTTTCCTGTAGGCCTCCTTGAGACACTGCCTGACTTGTCTAAATGCTCCCAGCTATGGTTTTGATCCTTGTTAGCTAACACCCATGCAGACAGTGTCTGAATATTTTTTCAGGGGTTAACACAATATAGGAGCCATTTCCAAGCAGCAGGTGGAATGCAGCCACTCTATTTTCAGGAGGAAGAGTGTCTAAGCATATGGAGGCAAGCTGTCTCCTCCCAGCTGGTCTCAAGGACAGAGAACGAGCCCTGGATTTTTTTGTTTAGGAATATACAGAAGGGGAGAATTCTAGCAGCAAACAATAACTTGGGGAGCAGATGTGGTTTCTTAACATTCAACTCATTGTTGCGGTTTCTAATTATGTGTTTACAATTAAATTATGTATGCTTACAGTTGACTGTATTCCTTTCTTAAAATGAAAATAAATGGCTCATTTTCACAGAAAATATTCACATGGGCATTTTCAGATGCTTTTTTTTCTGTGATTACGTTTCTGTGGCTGCGCATCACTGTCTTCTTAAATGCATCTTTCTCGCAAGCCTGTTAGACTTTAATCTGTTTGTATCTTTTCATCATATCACAAATTATTGCATAAATACCTGATAGTCTTTAAACTTTTTCCAGTAAATTAATTTCTTTTCCTAATTTTCACACTTTTGTGTGATTCTCCCACTCTTCTATAAACCTTCCTGTGCAACAAAACAGTTTACCTAAGTAAAAGTGCTATGCATAACTGATGTGTTCTCTGTTCAATAAATAAAGTATCTATCATATCGGGGGTAAGATTTCCAGTTGCTAAAGTGGTTGGATGAGTAGTAACAGTATTTTTAGCTTCTGTCCAGAAGAATAGAAAAGGTAAATCTGTTGATTTTGGTAGGAAATTATTTATTTGGAACATAAATTCTGTCCAAATAGATATCTGAATGAGCCCTTACATTTTTTTTTTTCACTCTACTGTACATCAGACTTTCAGAACTGTCAGACTTGATTCACTGTTAATTTCATAGTAGCAAAAAAGCCAGTGGAAAAAAAAATAAAAAAGATAAAGTTTTCCTGCTGTTAATGAGACAGAGGTGACTGTAAACAATAGATGCCTTATAGCTATTCTCAAACAGGAATCAAAGCTGTAATTAAATATAAAACACTGTCAATGATAAGCTCTTTAATGTAACATATCTCAGTTGCTTTTCCTCTATCAAATATCTCCACTTAGACAAAAGCTGAGAGTGACTGGAAAGAACAAGAGAAGAAAGACTTGCGCTGAAGACTGATTTCTCGTTGCTTATGACACATGAGTTCTGTAGCTTCAACAGCAAGTATTCTTGACTAGAAGTCAGAACAGAGCTAATGTAACATAATTTTAGTGGCATCCGTCTGACTAAACGGTGCCATGTGGAGACGGTTTTTTCATTGGCAAACGTAGGCTTCAGCTGAACCCCAGAAAAAGGCAAATCCAAGCAGTTTTTGCAACTGCTACTTGCTCTACAGAGTAGGCGACGAATAAGAGAGGAAATACTTCGGGGAAGACTGGTGAAGAGCTGAAGCTTCTTTACCTTTGTGTTTTCAAGTTGTTTTATAACAGAAATTTGTGAGTGCTGGATGGTTGGCAGCATTCTTCCAAAAACACGGGTCTAAAGTGTGTTTCTTCATGAATACATGCAACCGAGAGCAAAGTAAAGGGAGTACTGGAAGTCAGAGGCAACTCTTGTGCAACACCTGCCTGAGCTAATCAAAAGGGCGCACAACTTCTGCACAGCCCTTGATCAGCTGTGCGATGCCTCCAGCCAGAATCCAGCCTACGTATGTAAACAAAGAGGAGGCCCTGAGCAAGTGCTGGGAGATAGGCTGCAGGATTTGGTATAAAGAACCACAGTTTTTACGTGGTGCACATTAATTCTCTTAGTGTGTAATTTTCTACTTGCAAATCAAAAGAAAGAGCTTCAGAATCTGAGGCTAAGGCTATAAGATAAACCCAAAATCTACACCACAGAAGTAAGTGCATCTGCACATAAACACATTATAACTAATCTGTCAGTTTGGGAGCAGCATAGCAGCTAAACCCAGGGTATTTCAATATATAACAGAAACAAAACAATCTTTCATCTATATTACAAGAGGAAACAGAGTCAGAAGGAAAAAAATTCTATTCCCAGCTAGCTCAAATAACTCTACTACAGAATATGACCCTGGAGAAGCTCCACTGTAGGAGATGTTCACCAATGACTTCCACTTTCTAAAACAGTTGAAATAATGAAACTTGGTTTCTTGTAGTTTGAAGTGGTGAGTTTGGGCTTTCTGATGTCTGATAAACTGCATCCACTGCTGGAGGAGTACGTAGTGCCCCTTCTCTGCAGATTCGCTAATAATCACATGTTGAGTTTATGCTGCAACTGTCTCTCCATGGAATAATAAAAAAAGGTTTTTCTCCTTTATCAAGCTAGCCAGTGACATTCCTGGGAATTTGATGTAATGGAAAGAATTGTCAGTCTTTCAAACTGTGTTGACAATGAAAAATATGTTAAAGAGTCATTAGGGAGAAACAGACAGACAGGTGAAAACATACACACATACACAGTCTCAACCAAACTGCTTACAGATCCTTATGAGAACCAGGCTATGAATACTGGCGACTTAAGGCCCAGAAACTCCTTGTGGGAAGAAAGAACAGCACACAGATCTCCTGTTTCATCGAACTGAAGGGCAGAAACATCCTTGAGGGACAGCAGTCTATAAAGGATCCACGCTGGAGCAGAGGAAAATTAATAAGAAGCAAAGAGCTAGGCTCTGCTACAAGCATGACCCCAACCTCCTGGACCGCCCAGCACATCAACAGAAGAATTGGGACAGGCTAAGTGTAACACACAACAAAAAAAGGGAGGTATGAAACTAGGAAGAGGGGAGAAGAGTTGCTGACTGAAGTAAAGGGGGGAGAAGACATTTCCCTGAGTTTTTCTTCAGAAATTAAAAATTAGTGTTAATTGGAAGTAAGTTAGGTAAAATTCTCCGTGTTGAGACTGGCCTGTGATACCTTTCTCCACTATCCATCTCCTAAGTGGAAGCATTGCAATTTCACAAAGCCATCTCTCTCCTGCCCCAATTAAAAATTGCTAAATGCTTCCTAGCTGGCAAATTAGCATTGCCTGAGTGGATACTTTTCTTTGAAACCAATGTGCAGCTTTTCATAGTTACCACTGATACTAAATAATATAGGACAGAGAGAGATCCCACACGTTCAACTGCTTATCATTCCTCCTGCTTTACTGCTGACGTGTTCTCTGTCATAGTTATCATCTGTAGCAATAAGAACTCTTCCAGATAGAGCTTAAGCATGACTTGGGGGTAGGACATGGCATGCCCTGTCTCTTGGGGCACATGGACCAAAACGCTTCTGGTTTGACTTCCATCCTTACGTGGTACTCCAATACGTCATGGTAGGCTTTACAACTTCGAAGATTGTTGCATGCTTTTCTGTTGCACACACAAAACATTTCTTAGTTGCATACCAAGGAAACACTATTCTGCTGGTGAACACTTTTGACTGAAAAAAGAAAATTTGTACAGAGATAACTGTATGCCTTGGAGCCATAGGCGCTCCACACAGAGCCCCACAGGGATCCAGAAGCAAGTGCAAGTTAGAGTGAATATTGCCAACCTTGGCTTCAGGACCAAGGAAAAGTGGGACTCTAGATGGGAACAGCTTTGCCACCCCAGATAACATGTTTCTTCCCCTATTCCTTGGGGTAGTTCTGTAGTCCCTCTCATCACAACACGGGAAGTATATCACAAGCATTTGTGTATGTAACCTTTCAGCTTTGCTCACGTTAACAACTGAGGGAAGGAACTGGCACTTAGAGCTTTGTCTTGAACTCACGTCAAATCAGCTCTTCTACTTGATCATTTTGATGGCCAGAGATTGGATTAATGTCTTATTCCTTGGCATGTTTTTGTCTACAGAACTTAGCGTGTCCCAGTAATCTTGATTTGACAGGCTGCTCATATTCAGTCCACTGACTTGCAACCTCTTAACCAATATGTAAGGTGAGTGGCTATTCTAAAAATTAGGTTTTGGGGGAATTTGAGTTCTAGACAGCATAGACAATATCTCCAAGATTATGCTACATACAGTTTAGTGGAGAAGAGGCTGGATATTATGATATCAATTCAATTCTTTTAGAACGAGCATCTAGAGTAATTTGCAATGCTGTACAGTGTCTAACCTAACCTTTAGGTGCTTCTCCAGAATGGAGCAGGTTTTATGCATCTCCAGTGTCATATTTGTCAGCTTCAAGCGCAAGTCTTTGATACTCCAATGTAACTCAAAAGGTACAATTTGTTTTTGCTTAGACAACCAATGTGACCCAGAGTCTATTATAATAATGAAAGTTTTGACCCTCGGTGCACTTTCAGACAGCTAAGTTTGCAGCTGAGTCTCACTTACTTTTCTTGAAACTTAGATTAATCTACTGGGGCCATTTTTAAGTCTAGCAAGTAATTTTCATTGTATAATGATAAAAATAATATTTGACATAGTGTTTTGTGTACTAAATTCCCTCCACAGAGTTATACTCTAACTTTTTTAACTCTACATTGCTTTTTTCTTCTTCTCAAAGCTAAAGGACTGACTTGAACAACAGTCAAGGCCTTCAGATTCCTCAAGGACCCTTCAATCTCCGAGCTTCACAAAAGCAAATCAACTGCTTCAGCTAATAAAAAAGCTGCTCCACAGTCAGAATCAGTCTGGTAATATTTTCCCAGTGCACAGTGGCACCGGTCACCTTCTTTCTAATTAATTACCACCCCAGAAGACTTGTACCAATGTGTTTTGAAAAGTTCTCAACAACAACAGTCTGTGAAGTGGCTTAAAACATGCACATTGCACTCTGTTTTGATTGATTGATGAACCTCATTTCAGTGTATATAATAATGTGCTAAATGTTACGTATGCCCTTAGTGGGTAATTTCAGGAAATTATTAAAATGTGCTTCTTTTAAAAGGTTTGGTAATGTAAGTCAAAGAGACACTTAACAGACCCAATGCTGATTAGTGTGGGTGACCATAGTATACTGGAGTCTTTGATATTTCTTGGCTTTTTCTTTGTTTCCCAGAGGCCCTTTGGACGAAGCAAGAAAGATGGCTGAGACACCCTTGGCCTTCTGGGAAACTCAGTGACATTTAGAGACTGCTGGGGCCTACTCTGCTAATATCTAAACTAATTAAAATCAAATCGTAATTGTAGAAGCTTGTTCACCAGAATTCTAATAAGCCTTGGAGCGGTACATGCTGCATGCTGCTGTGCCAAAGGCTGCCTCAGCTATGTGAGAAGTGTTTTACTATACAGCGAATTGTTCTCAGTGATTTTTCTCATTCTTACAACCAGCTTCTTATATAAGAAATGTCACTTCAGATGTAGGATGAAGACTTGCTTCAACATGTCTCTTTCCATATACACTGAATGCATTTTGCTGTATCATGTAATGGGATATTTGTCAGGGTGTGGCAGGTTTATATACACCGACTGTGTTATTAGGACTGAGCGTGATACTCTGCACTGAACTTCCACCTTATACCCATACCTTATACTTACACCTAAAATTATATTTGACACCTGAGGAGGCAGAGAGGTTGAGGAATAAGAGCATTTGCTGAACAGCCATGAGTTAGGTTTCCTTTTTCTTACTTCACTCCCTGCATGGTCATGGTCAGTTCCTTCAAGAATTTAGGAACTATTTGGGAAATCAAAATTAAAGACAGCATGTGATCGTATAAACCCCTACTTTGAATAAAGGAAGCAGTTAATTTTTTTTCAATTAAAATCATCTGTCGCCCCCAGAAATGGTACAAAGAAAGGTGCTCCAGGGTGATCAGAGGTAAAAAACACCTTCAGTTTTCCTTGATTAGGAATCCTCAATGTGGAAAAAAGAACTGAGAAATTGATAGCATGGAGAAAGTGAACAGAGAAAGTTTATTCATTGCTATAATACAAGAAGATCATCAGGCAGCAAGTTTAAAACAAATAAATAATATCTTTTTCATGCAGCACAGTTAAACTGAGGAACTCACTGCCATAGGCTATTGTAAACATGTTCAAAGAGGAATGAGGAAAATTAATGATACTTCAGTTGAAAATCTGAGTTAAAAATTCCTCTACACCAATAATGGCTAGAGGCTGCAAGAATGTATCATGGGAAGGATCACTCTTATATTTTCTTTCTTATGTTCCTTGGTAAACATTTCCAATTGGACACTGCTGAAGACTGGTAGGTGGGTATTTTCTCTGATCTGAGATATTCAGATTAATTTCTTAAGAAATAAGTGACACATTAGAGTGTGTAAGTCTTAATCATTTCAACAGAGCAACTAACTACACTAAATGTTTAATCGGTTAAATTATTTGAGTACAAAACAAAGCAAATTACAAAAAGAAAGAAAACATGGACCACACTCTAAAGTATGCAAATATTGCAGAGTAAAGATTAATGAACATTGGGGTTCTTATCAAGTGAAAATTTCATTACTCATTACACACTTGTTGAAGGCAATGAGAACTTCGTTACAGACTTTACTGGAAGCAGAGGAAGTATTTTTAATATGTCTCCAGTTCCGTTAAAATTATTGAGTCTTCCATCTGCACTTATATCAGACCATGAGAAGGCTGGTAGGGGTAAGCATCACGATTAAAGGTAATTAACCCAGCACGAAATTCGTTCTCAGGTAACTATTGACATGATAGGGGCTTGGGGAGACAAAGGACAGGAGAGGATAGGTGTCATATATTCCATCAGAGCTTTCAAAGAAGGGCATCAAGGGCCCAGTTCCACTCCCTCAAAGTCAATAGACAATGTCTTCACTCAGCTTGAGACTGGAGAACATCGTGGACAATATGTTATCGCCCCTCGGTGCAATATTGTAAAGGATATGGTCACAGGGCTGAGCTGAATGAGAGCTGTGTCTCCATGATGTACATGCTGCTGCTGAGGTATGCGTGTGTCAACTTAGCTCTGAGTCTGGCAGGTCTTATTTTTAACATCTGTGTGTTCAGTGTCACTGTGACTGAACAGTGAAATACCTGCGTCAGATCAGTAAGACGCTCTAACCGCTGAGGAAAACAGCATGAGAATATAACAAGTATTAAAGCATATAGGAAAGGCTTATTAATATTTAGCAAAACTAATCTGTTTCTCACTAGCCAAAACATGCACATCCAGCCCTTTTGGGAAGACAGCTTTGAAGATTCGCTAAGTTGAAGTGAGGTTTTCTGCACTGTATGTAACCATTCATATTCTCTGTGGGCTAAATACTATTCCATAATTTTGAAGTCAACCTTTGAGATTTGGGAGATCATTAGAGGGTTTGTGTATGTTTTCTTCATTCTGTTTTTCCAGATAGACCAAATGTAGTCACTTTATAGATGGGAATGTGATTTAAATAATATGACTTTGCTAACATTACATTTTGAATTTATCTTTATTAAGGCTGCATTTTAATTTCATTTCGTGTATCCTCATTAAGCAACTGTTTGCTCCCTCAGGCATTTTTTCAAGCTAACTTTTAATCTACCTATTGGTACTCAAAGCTGTAAAAGTTAAAGCCTATTTGAATTTTTATTTGGAAATCTGCTAGATCTTTTCCCCTTTATAGAACTGCAGGCATTCTACTTTTACTGGATATGGTCTATTTTCCCTGTATACTTTGATAAATATTAAATAACACATAATCATATTAATGTTTTGTATGCAAAGCCCTGATCTCCAGAAAATTATATATTAGCTACAGAAGTGTTTTATTTTACATTAGTCTTGCAGAAGCTCTGCCTAATCAACTCTCTGAAATCCTGTAGCATTCAGATGTTGGATAGCCATTGAAATCAGCTGTAAGTGGGCCTAAAGGACACTTTTCCTTATTTCTATTGATTCTGACTTCTGAATAACGCACATATTACTTTAAAATGACAGGTGATGTAAGAAAGTTCAGTGAAAGACAAAGTCAGTGATGAGGAGATGCTTTACATACTGTCACATAATGTGGCTTCTCTGGACATAGAACAAGGGTATTGTCTGCATCACATAGAAAAAATTCTTTTTTTTATTATGGTACACTCAAAGAACAAATTTATTTTGTACTATGTATAATAAAGACATTGTCATTTGACTAAAAAGATGGGAAAACAGATGTATCTTGGGGAAAATAAAAGGTCACTGTATATTTACCTAGAGAAACAAAATTGTTGGTTATTGGTTTGATATAATCCTTTGTTCCCAGAGCTTACATAGTCTACAGTTACTGACTGCTCTCAAACTAAGTTATTGTTTAGAAATATTTCTCTAGCTCAGCTTTTCTTGTTTTGAAAAGCTGGGTGCTTCAGCAAAAAAATAAATAGAACTTCTAAAGTAGGTCAGGACTCAGAACCAAAAAGGCTGCTCAAGGCAGGCTCAGATCTGTAGGTATTTGCAATTTTAACTCACTGCTTGTTCAAAATATAACTAAAGCTTATAAGCATAGAGTACAAAGAGCTAGTAAGCAAAAATTGTTTGTATTATAGGTGTCTTCATGTGCCTTAATTACTACCTGCTTGGTAACATACAAATAAAAATGTGGAGAAATAAAACTAGATATAAATAGATATAAATAGATATAAATTGCACAAACATAGCTACTTTTTTTTTTTTTTTTTTTTGCTTTGTGGTACTTATTAATTTAAGTTTTAATTTCATATACCCTTTCAGTTATGACTGGATGTCATTGTAAGTGACACTCAAAGTTCACTGCTGCAAATGATTGTTCTGAATAAAAATAATTCTACTGAGGGATAATCTGTGCTTTTGTGGACTCCTGCACTGAGACACACTCCAGGCACCCAGCAGGAGGAACAGGAAAGAAGAAAAACTTTCAGAAAAGGAAAATGCCTGTGTTGGTGCTAATCCAAATGGTAACTGCCTTTTTAATTTACTGCATCGTCTTCAACCATAAATACTGCTTCTCCATTGGTGTTTCCAAACTTGATTCCTCAGCCTCATAATAAACAAGCCAATCTCAATGGTAGAAATAGTTTAAGTACTACTGCTTGGAAGTCATTAGTGGAAGATGCAACGAGGTGACAATTTGCCTTTTTGCAAAAGATCTCTCCTGTCCAGTATCACGAGGTATGGTTTGTATCAGATATATACTGAGCACAAGAATCACAAGTGGTCTGGAAAATGTGTGATTGATACACCTAATAAATGCAATTGAGTAGCAGAAGCAAATTCAGACAAATGTCCCCATCTGACCTTGAAATCACATGGTTTTAAACCTGAGGTACCTAGCAAATTACTTCAGCTGACCTGTACTCTGCAGGAAGGGAAGCATTTCCTCCGACTCCCTGTTAGGCTGGCTGTTTGCATATCCAGCATAATTACTTCTATTAGAAGTAATTGACTTCTAATGGAAAATTTCTACTGGCTTCTGCTAGAGAAAGTCCCTGAGATCCAGTGCAATGCTGCCAAAGTGCTGCCTGCAATACCCAGGCTGAAGACAAGACCTTGTGGGCTACCAGTGGGAATTTAATGGGAGACCTCTTTATTCATCCCATTTTGCTTCTTGACAGATCTCAACAAATGCATATAACTTCTGGAACTAGAGTCAGAAACTTATTCAGGCTTGAATCTTGAGCTGGAATTCACAGACTTTTTCATTCCTTTTAAAAATACCTATATTTTTGGTTTGTAAGTCCATGTAATTTGGGTGTGCAATTATTATTTTTTCTTTGCATAAATCTGATCCTGCTTCTAAGACATTGAGGTGAAAAAATGAAAAGAAAACATTATCTCTGATTTTAACAGTTCAAGCTTATGGATCTGGCCTCACCAAATGAAGACCAGATGCAGAAGCACTGCTGACCTCACAATTTATCCCAAACTACTACCGAATAAAAAACTGGATTCTTGCTTCCCATTGCAAACCCATTAAAGGCTGGTACGTGCGCACCTGCAAAGTCCTGAATACTTCCAGCTTAATTTGACCTTTTGAATCTTAATTCTGAACTAACCCCAGTCCTGAAAATGATTGAGATATTGAGATAAAATCTTTTAATGCCTGCCATAAGCAAGGATCCAGCTGGCATAATACTATATGACTACATGTTGCTGACTCCTCTCCCCTATTGCAAAATTTGCTGTACTACATCAAGAAGAACAATGTTTGTAAGGGAACCAGCAGGCTGGACAAAGAAAGGAGGTTTTGTTCAAACCTCCTACTGATACTGGGCTTCACAGGTAATAAGCAGGACTGGCCTAAGGCCAAAAATAAACTTTTTATTTGGTGTTCTCAGCAAAGGAGTCTCTACTCCTACAACACAGGACTTCAGCAAACTTTCCCTGAAGCTAATGAAATCTCATTCAACTCAGGACTTTTAAAAGTGATTCTAGAAGATGGCATAACTCAAGTCCCTTATACTGGTTTTCTTTCCAAAGTCCTGTCAGCAGCTAAAGAGTCATTTGGCAATACATTACGAATTTTTTTTAAAGGTCTAGATGTATTTGGTGTTCATTTTATGCACTGTGAGAAAAAAAAGAATAAGAAATTTCAGTTCTCTTTTTTTCTTTGCAGATTTTTCTGTAACCACAGGAATAAACTTGACTGTGCACAGGCCTATGTACCTTTTTTAATCAAAGGATAGAAAAGGAAGCATCTTTAAAGAGTCCCATAACTGAACTGTACTGTGTAGCTAAAAAAAAAAAAGTTAGAAAAGTCTTAAATTAAAAATATGTGCCTCCAGAATTAAAAATATGTTCCTCCAGAATTCTGAGGGTGTTTCACAACTGAATGAACAACAATCAGCTTCAGGAGATAGTTCTTTTCCCCTACCGGAAAGATTTGTTGCCTCTGACAGAAAAACAAAACAAAACAAAACAAAACACAAAATTCTGAGAAATGCAAATCAAAATTATAATTTCTTTTTTTAATGCAGAAAATGTCTTTTCCTCTTACATTTATCTTTGACTTCTCATCCTCAGTCCGGTAGTTGTTCTTTTGCATTCTATGACATTAAGTACAGAAGTGCTTGTGGAATCTTCTTTTCTAACATCACTTTTCTTTCTTAAATGTGACTCAGTAAAAAAAAATAAACCCACAAACTGATTAACTATTCTAAAACCATTTCGTCATACTCCAAAGCCCAACTGGTGCTTGAAGAACAATTTTTAAGTTTTATATTTAAAAAATAATTGAATATTTCTAATCCTAGATGTCCCAGTCCCATGTATTAGTTGCAGAACTAAGTAAATAACCTTCCTTTGTACTTGCATTTTAAATTTCTTTTAACAATTTGCAAAATAGGTTTTCTTACAGAGAACATTTCTCTTTTTTTTTTAGAAACAGATGCCACTCTAGCTGTCATTTCAAAGATGTGTGACTGAATTTCTGAAAGTCTAAGGGAAATGTTAAAAGTGACGTGAAGTAAAGCAAATTATTTGACCATTGACTTGACTATTGTCAAGTGTTCTTTTTAAAGATTTAAATGGAAAAAAACCCTGAAGACATTATTCAGTAATAATAATAATGATCTTTCTATAATGCTTTGAATTTCTAAGGTTCTTACGTAAACACTAATTAATTGAAATAATGCCTACAATTTTTTGGTGCTAATACTAACCTTACAAAAGTAAGTAAATTTGCGCACGCGTGTGTTCACGAGGGCTACGTTCCCTCCATGTGTTCACATGCATGGACTACAGAGTCATTTGTCAGTCTCTAATAAGAAACAGAAGTGACATCTGTCATGCATTCCAGTAAACACATTAAGCAAACACAATAGGACCCCAAAATGTTTACTCAAGTACTCTAATTAATTGTGACTTGCTGTAACAGAGTTTTCTATGAATTAAACAGAAAAACCCGTGCTCTCTCCTCCCTCTGCTGTAGCTTTTTGTGCAGTGGGAAAAGATTTAAACTAAAGACTTCCCTTCTGGCCCTGCCAAGGTGCATTCTTTCCTCATAGACTTGACTTGCAGTAGAAGTTGATGTGAGAATTTGTCACGGCTGTTTTGACAGTCCGGTCATCCTAATCCAGGGATCTGGTCCCTGTGGTTTGTCAATTATCCTACTAACCCTACAGCGAGAGGAACACTCAAGGCACTGAACTGTCATCCAATAACCAAGAAATAATGTCAGCAGCCGGTGAGCAGGGATTGTGAGAGATGGGGATGTTCTTGACAACGGAGAAGTGTGGATCATTTCAGCATTTATTTCATTTATAGGCTTTCGTAACAAATTAATTATATCTTATTGCAAGGCTTCACTAAAACTTGCTGGATCCAAACCTGCATGCATGCACAGGATGATAAGCAAAATTGAGTGCAGAGATTGCAGCACGGTAGATCCAGGCATGGAGGTTCTATTCCCAGTTTCTTTCACCCTGCCTCTTGCAACCTTGAGCTTGTTACTTGACTTGGATATGTTTCAATATCCCCCTGGATAAACTGAGGATAAAAGCATCCACTCTTAAGAGCAGACAGAGCCTTAATCAATTAGCGTCTGTAAAGGACATTAAGATCATTTAGCAAAAGGTAGAATTAAAGTGCAAATTACGCTAAGGTCCTATTGAAATGAAAGGCAAGCATGTTTAAAAGGGGATTTAGTTGCAGAAGGCTAGACAGCAAAGAAAATCTAGGTGGAGGATCACAGGAGGCTTGATTCTGATCCAGTGTGTATGAGGATAATTTGGCTTAACTCCTCACTTAGTACTAACAAAGCAGGGTCTGCCCTGGATTCTCACTTGGTGTAAAGTTACACAGATCTTTGATTGAACCGGTTAAACTGAGAGTCCAAATTTTTTACTCTTGAAGTCCTCATAATTAGAGCTATAGGTTTTGTTGGTTTTTTTTTTTTTATTTTCTGAGTCTGTTTTTTCCTGTTGTTACTCAATCACAGGTTTACTCTAACCGTGTTGAAGTGAGAAAATACGTCAGAAGAAATGAAGTAATACAGACAAATTAAATCTCTGGACTCATCCTGTTTCCAAGTAAGCCACAGCATGGCCATCTAGACTAGATGGTGGCATGGGTACCAATGACAGTCTCTTACACTTTTAATTTCCCTAGTTGAGATGTGGTACCGCACCGGCAGTAAACCATTCAAATTTTCTATCTCCTTACAGCTCTTCAGAAAAGCACAGGGTGTGAGATGGCTGAATTCACTCGGCAGGCATTTGTCATCATTGAGGTAACTTTTTTTTAAACTTATATACTCAGTTTTCTCATTTCCAGCAAAATGATGTGGGAATAGAGTAGCCAACACTCTATTGAGATGAACTCTGACAAAACACAGCTGATACGAAATTTAAAATTTTAAGGGCTTACTTTAAGATTACTTCTAGTAGACTGAATAATTTGGAGATCCGATTTGTGGTGATTGGGAGGGTTGATTCAGGACACTAACATAGGAATGGAAAGAAGAAATGTATAAGAAAATCCTTGGAAGGAAAAGTTCTTCCTGTTGTAGGTATTGTTTCAAAACCATGGGTGCTACCATTAGAACAACTGAATGTAGTGGATCATAGTAAATCACACTATTGTGCTGGTGGATGAGAAGCTTAACATGAGCAGGCAATGCGCCCCTGTGGCCCAGAAGGCCAACCGCATCCTGGGCTGCATCAAGAGGAGCGTGGCCAGCAGGTCGAGGGAGGTGATTCTCCCCCTCTACTCTGCCCTGGTGAAACCCCACCTGGAGTACTGTGTCCAGTCCTGGAGCCCCCAACACAAGAAGGACATGGACCAGTTGGAGAAGGTCCAGAGGAGGGCCACAAAGATGATAAAAGGGCTGGAGCACCTCTCTTATGAGGACAGGCTGAGAGAGTTGGGGCTGTTCAGCCTGGAGAAGAGGAGGCTCCGGGGAGACCTGATGGCGGTCTTCCAGTACCTCAAGGGGGCCTACAAGAAAGATGGGGAAAGGCTGTTTAGTAGGGCCTGTTGCAATAGGACGAGAGGTAATGGTTTTAAAATAGAGGGGGGTAGATTTAGATTAGAAATTAGGAAAAAATTTTTTACAATGCGAGTTATAGAACACTGGAACAGGTTGCCCAGAAAGGTGGTGGAGGCCCCATCCCTGGAAACGTTCAAGGCCAGGCTGGATGAGGCTCTGAGCAACCTGATCTAGTCAGGGATGTCCCTGCTCCTTGCAGGGGGGTTGGACTAGATGACCTTTGAAGGTCCCTTCCAACCCTAACCATTCTATGATTCTGTGATTCTATTCATCAAATAATTTTGTCTCCTACATATCCCCTACATGACTGAAGCATGAACATGCAGTGCTGATATTTAGGGAAGTCTGGGAAAACAGAGATGTCTCAAAGTGTCTCTTTAAAATCACCACCTTCATTTTTAGCAATATTGGTGAATTAAAATCTGGAGCCTAGGACTTTTCATGATCACATCTGGTATTAGACTCTAGCTATTTTAATTGCAGTATTGTCATCAAAACTGGAAAAGTGTTGGAAGCCAGCCCAGGAAAATATTGAACTTTAGCAATGTGTTGCTGTGTGAATATCACTTAATTGTGCAAAATTTAAACTATCTTCTTCCTGAAAACCTTGAAAGTATTTATCCTACACAGAAAAAAACCTAAATCTTTGGAATAGCCCAAATGAGAAACAGCAGATCCAACTGAAATCAGCTGAAACAGATGGTTCTTGTCATTCTCCATAGCATTCAGGTAGTTTCTTCTATATAGAAACATTATCTTGCCATCAAATACTAAAAAAAGTCTATGCTAGGGATGAATATTTGCAAAACTTAAGATAGAAGGCATATTCTGATGTGCCAACATGCATTGCATAAGGAATGAGAGTAGATTTAGATTAAATAGAAGGAAGAAATTCTTTACTGTGAGGGTGGTGAGGCACTGGAACAGAGAAGCTGTGGATGCCCCATCCCTGGAAGTGTTCAAGGCCAGATTGGATGGGGCTTTGAGTGACCTGGTGGAAGGTGTCCCTGCCCAGGGCAGTGGGTTGGACTAGATAATCTTCAGGGTGTCTTCCAACCCAAACCATTCTATGATTCTATGAAATAACAGAGGTCTCAAGAGCCAAAGCCATAAACGAGTCAACATGTCTCTCCAAATGAAGACCATTAGAATTATTTTGTCTCCATGTATCTCACCATTTTATGATCTGAATATGATCCCTGCTGTTGTTGAAATGTCAGTCAAGAAAATATTTTTTGGCTATACTTGCCTTCTTGTAAACATAGATTCTGATAGCCACTTGCCAATCTAATGGTAGTCGTTTTGGTAACTCCTCTATGCAAACAAACTGCAGTAGAATTACCATACGTCTCACACCCAAGTGCTCAGGGATAAACTTATTTTATACCAATGACTTGGGAAGCAGCAATAGCCATCCCAGGCTTCAGGCCAGTCTGAAACATATTCATCCCACCCTCAGTGGGAAAGAACACACATTTTTTCAGGTCAGTTGTTCTGTTTTTTAGAAGATGGGCATGCAAATAATATGAGCATGTCTGAAGATATTCAGACATGTTAGGACTTGTGTCTGGGAGGTGGATATTACAGTCAGACTGCTAGTGAGGGGGTTGAGGGAAGATGGTAAACACAGCCCATCCCCTGACTCTCCCCATGCCGATGAGTCTAACTCTCTAATACCTCAGAAGGTTTATTCCATAAACACGGGATCCTTTAAAACAATTTGCTGGAAAGTTAGATTATCAATGAGAAACTTTAAACCTCTAAGACTGCTACTTGACAATTTGTCACTCAACTTCAGCAAAACTATAGGGGAAAAGCACAATGAATTAATGAATAGCAACAAATCCCCATGACAACGTGTTACTTCATTAAAATTTTATCAGCATTCTTCCTAAGGAAAGCATGCCTTCTGTTCTATGCTGAGTTTCTTCTACAGTGTTTTACAGACAATTCACAGCATTCTGGTGCTTCAAAATTAGTTCCTGTGGAGAGTGAGCTACACACAGGCTCTAGATTGTGTCACACAGTGGTCCTCTGGGTGCCATGATGAAGTTTTGCCTACATTTTTTGTGTGTATCTTATGCCTTAAACATTAATCAAGCGTTTCCCAATTGCTTTCTTTGAGAATAGGTTAATTAGCTGCAAATGCATCTCTGTGTTAATTTTCAGCAAATGCATCAAACTGCATTTCATAAATATTTTCCTAGCAACCAAATAAAAGCTTTGAAAGGAAAATGTTTTCATTGCTTTCGCTTGGGCTCTATCTTATGGGTTTTTTTTTCTTTATTCTTTTTTTTTGGTGGAGATCCATAAAACATACCCATTGGTGTTCAGCGTATTTCTCAGTTCTGGATGTAAGTACAAAAAAGAATAATAATAAAAATAATTGCTAGATACTGTAAGTTTGCCAAAATAATCTTAGGATTTAATAAAAAAAAATTCCCTGCTCAAAAATACTGAAAGTATTTGCTTGGAAAATCAAATTGTTTTAAAGAGGAAAGAACCATATAGACCGGAAGAAAAAAAAGCCAAAATTACTCTTAAAAATAAATAATAGTTTATATGGAAATCAGTAACCTGTCCTGGTTATATCAATAATGTGTTCCTTGGAGTATTACAGACCACTTACTACATGTATTTGACTCTGTTCCCAAAAGCTTTGTAAGCTGAACAGCTTTGGGAGCCAAAGAGCTTTGGGATGCAAAGGCTGCAGGGAAGGAAATGTATTCCTTGTTTTTCACCTGTGAACTAAGGTGTATGACACAAGCATCAGGGTGTTGAAGTGAGCAGCTAAAATCCTGATTTTTTTTTTTTTTTTTTTTTTTAGTTAGGTAGGAGAAAGGAGAATTAATGTCCATACTCATGATCTAAGATTTCTGAGCCAGATGGAAGGTATGAAAAAAATGATGTTTCTTTAGCATTAGATAGTTATTTTCTACAAACCATTAACACTGCAAGAGGAAGAAACCAAAGCTTCCTACTCCCAGCCAAATGCCTGAACTGCACATCTCTGTCTTCTCCTCTTATGGCCCCGTGAATCTTGCCTGTCTTGAGCAGTGATGCTGTAGACAACACGTGGAGATCTCAATCTGTAGAATATCACAATAGTGAGAAAATTCTGGTTGGATGTGGAAATGGCTGTCATAACCACCCATAACCACAACTCAAGGAAAGTCTCAAAACCAGGTCTTCTGCCTTCCACATGACTAATCTAACCATTGGACTGTTATGCCAGATATTTTTACCCTGTATTTTTTTTTTAATTGAATTCATTACAATCTTAGTAAGAGGCTTGATTCTGAGCAAGCTGAGCAATGTGCATCCCTCAAGTGACTGAGTGGAATGGATATCTTAATCTTGAACCTGAGCCTTTTTTTTTTGGAAATTAGGCTAGGTGTTCACGGTAAGTTCAGCAAAGTCAAGGCCTTACCAGACATTTGCCACAGTACGGCTTGATTACACAATGAAGCCTATAAAGTGAAATATAAATGTCAATAGCACCTTTCCTCAGGTTTCACCACTGAAGTAAGGCCCTAACTGCATCTACATAACACGTTCAGGTAAGATAAAAAACAAGTAATAAATGTCACAATGGTTTGTAGTCTTCTGCATCTCAATGGGGAACATCAGTGTTCATTGGGAAATTATTTCTCTCCATCCATTGTTTAACTTTTTATTTTTCTGAGTTTTAATTTTTTTTCCCCAACCACCTGCAAACCAGCTAAGCCAACATATTTTTTATTGTGATCATATTCTTATACAGAATATTTAACAAAAGAAATATAGTGCAGTCCTGCTTCTTTTAAGGGGAAGTTTCCATTGAAGTCAGTGAGCTCAGGTCAGGTTCTGTAGAAGCCTGTTATACAATCTTGGTAGGATAAACATTGAAAGAAGCATTGGATTTAGTAAATTAAGGAAACTGAGATATGTTTTATTTGAAATCTTATTAAAAAAAAAAAAGCTTTAATAGTAGTGGTTCCTCAGCCACACTTCTGTACAGTTTTTGGTTATAACAATTAATGAGATGTCATCCCATGACTGATTTTAAATTAACAAATCCAGGCTCAGCATGTTACAGATCCATTTATGACTCCTCTAATCTTAACAAACCAAACACAAGACACCACCACACTCCTGAAAAAAGACATCCCCTTGTCCTTTTCCTGCAATTCCATCTCCTTCTCAGTTTGTCTCATTTCCCTTTCCATTCAACAAAGGATGGGCGTTGGACACTTTAGGATGGCTGGTGGTTGTATGTCTTTGTGACACCATTATGAGGAAGTTCTAGACCTCCAATGTCTATTTGTTGCTTCCTGGAATTGTTTACTGGGATCTCCAAGTTTATTTTGTCAGAGTTAGATAAAGACTCAAGTATCTCATCATTATGGTTTTCGGCAGCCAGTAGGCAGTATGTCAGTCATCTGCAGATGCATCTTTCCATGTAATTATGCAACAACTTGACCTTATGAGAATGTTTATCAAAACCTCTTTACTTTTTCAGTAGCTCCTGCTTTTTTCAGGTTCAGCAATCCCAATACAGGCACAGGATCCCTTTACTTCGTTATTTGCATTAGGGCGAAGAATGTAAAAATAGCTACTGTTATTTCATGGCAGCAGTTTTCAGAAATACAGATAATGCCACGTTGCAGACAGTAGGAAATTGAATATGATGTACTCGATGCACTTACTGCCATAGGTGGATTTAATGATATTTCAGGGTTCAGCAAGCCATGGCATGAGTGTCAAAGATATGTTGTGAGCAGATTTCAAATGGCATGCAGCAGGGTCAGGAGCTGGGAGTTACGGTACGCTGAGACAGACCTCAGAAGGAAGCAGGCGGTATCAGGCTGCAAGTTACCTGTTACCTTGCTCTCTTGCAAAATACAGGATAAAGGAACTGGTACCACTCTCTTGTGGAAAGATAGAATCTCCTCATGCATTTATTTTGGCAGAAACATCTTCAAGTTTGGGGAAATAAATTTAGTCAAGGACATGACCTCTGCAAGACTATCAGACCGCTAAATGCAACGTATTTTTCTAGACACTGTGCTGTTCAACCCAAGCCCATGTTTGTGTGAAATGTCTAGCAATATTTGGTCAGACAATAGAACTAAATCACGATTCTGAAATTGCAGCTATCATTACCCATAATCAAAGCCAAATAGACAGCATGTTATTCTTGGAGAAAGCAGAGGAAAAAACTATTTCCTTTCTTCTCTTGCTTTCTTTATCCACTTCTGAAGACATCAGTAACTTGTGAATTAAAAAGCAAGGGGAGGTGGCTTTGAGCAGTATTCAGATAAAGCTGTCGTGGGGAGCATGTGGTGCTATTTAAGTTCCTTCTGAACTCTGCCTGCCCGTCTCTGTCCTGTAGTCTTTTTGAGGCAGCTTTTGTTAAAGGCAAGTCATGCCAATCAATCCTGGCAGGTGGTCTTTTTAGTTCCAGGTGTTGACAACAGGTATTTACTTTGGTCTCCTATATCCTGTATCACAAAGGGAGGAGGTGAATTCAGCATGCGTTGGCAGAAAGATGACAGGTGACATTTGCTGGCTCAACATTCTTCATGTGACCGTCTCCAACAGTTGTCTGAGTTCATGTGCCTCGTGGTAAGGAGTAACTGCAAACTCAGGACTTGAAAATTCATTGTCCTATGAAGTGATCTCTCCACCAACGTGCATACTTCAAAGAAACACTGTGGTCCCTGGTTCTTTTTTTTGTATTTCCTTATAAAGGAGCTTTCCATTCAGGCTCTTTTAATTTATCCCTGAGTTTTAGTGAGTTGCACTCTATTTTAGTCTTAGTCATTTTTACAGAAATCTGACGGTGAATTAGAAACAGATGCATCCCTCGCAGACATTTCCTAAAAACTACAAAGGGCCATTGGGGACTGATATATATTTGTGTACCTTTATTAAATTAAGTTAATTATCCGAGAGCATTAAATTATCTCAGTGCCTGATCTTTTTATTTTTCTGTTTAGCTTCTGTATGCGATGTCATGTATGCCACGTATTTACAGTGCTATATTTCAGGTAAACCTCTGAATTAAGGTTTTAGCAATCAGAACAATGCTTAGAACATACCTGTTCCAATAACTGGAATGTGCTGGTTTGGAGATAAGTTGCATTTATTTAGCTTATATTTATTTATTTATTAATGCATTGTGGGTCATTGTTGTTTTTAGTGGCTTTTTTTTGCTATTGGGGAAGCACCATCAGGTAACATGAGCAATGTGAACACAGTCTTCTGCCTCATATATTCCAAAGCAGTTTTATTAAATAAGTGTTATAGACAACTTGGTGAGCAGCTAAAAGTAAACCCAAAATTCCTTAAGAACTTGACTATTCACATTCTGGTTTTTTGGAAGAAGCCTTCCCAAGGGAAAAGGGCAAGAGAGAAAGAAAAACACTGCTGGGTGGTGAAGCTAAAGAATTAAAGGAAAATGAATAAATGAGAGGAGTGCTCTCAGTGATCCCATCCAAATAAAAAGAAGAGAAGAAGGGAAACATTAAAAAATAAAATAATCCTCTGGACTCTGAAGTTCTTTTCTCTAGCCATCCTCAAAATTGCCAATGCTGACCTTTGTTCGCCTGATGGAACAAAACACTTCTTCATCCTTGCCTGGACGATGGGTCAACACATAATTAAAATGTCCCGACAAAGCCCAGAGCAAGCATTGTGACTTCAAGTGCTACATCTCTAGACTCTGCTCAAGATCAATGGTAGGCAGATGATCCACATCTGTACTAGTAACCAGCTGCTCCCCACGAGACACAGGTAATTGTCTGCCTCAAACAGAGGGTAGCACCCAAACTGGCGGTTGGGTAGGGTGGCTGGGGTAGAGCCTTGGTCCACGACTGGGAGCTGTTGGGCCTATGCTAACTGGCTAGTGCTAAAACTGTGCCAGAGCCCATATTACAGTTTTCACAAAATATGTGCCAATACTTGAATCTGTGCCTTAAATTGGTTTATTTTATTAATAAAGAGGTAGCCAAAGCCTCTGTGTTGGCTTACAAAGCTCTCAGTATAGATGCTGGAGGACAGGGCTACAGAGTATTTCCTCTGGAATGGAATGGAGTAGAATATAGTAGAATAGAATAGAATAGAATAGAATAGAATAGAATAGAATAGAATAGTTCAATTGTTTGAGACCTACAATGATGATTTAGTTCAACTAGATGCAATGTTGTGTCATGATGTGCCAACTGCTTGATTGTGCCCATGGCCTTTCCTATGAAACTGGTCTGCTCCACTGCTCAGACTGTGTCTGTGCTTGGTGCCTGTTCCCTTGTTAATGTAGAGCTTGGAGATGAGTCAAGCTTCAAACGAGGCTTGAACATGATAAGGTAGACATGCTTGGGTTCCTCTCGTAGTTTCATTAGCAAAATGACCTGTTCATACCCTTTTCCCTGCAGGTTGTGTTACACTCTGCACCAGCTCAGCCTCACTGGTATATGAACTTGGAATTAAAAATTGCAAGCCAGGTTCACAGCATCCCGCATTAACCATGTTCAGCCAGCATTGCTGTCTACAGGACCTCTCTGTCTTGTCTTTGGTTTCTCCCTCACTAAGTATCTCCAGTCTGCATAACAGACTTTATCTTAGTGTCTTTTAGCCTAACTTTATCAATAATTTTTCAGTCTTTATACAGTAGCCCAAATAACACATTTTTTGTTTGTTTTTTATCTTTTTAAAAATATGGTTAGCGTTCCTATATTGACTATCTAAAGAGGGGAAGAACTCATTGAAATGGTGGCAAACACACTGAAAAGCTTCCTCTAAAATGAAAAACTGTTTTGACTTTTTGCATTTTATTCTCAAAGAGAGGTCTTTTATCGACGCCAGCTCAGCACCTTGGAGAGAAAAATGATATCTTGAAAAAGGCTTTTAAACCCTGAGGTTGGCTGTGTTTTTTTTTTCTTTTCCCTAGACTTTGTAAACACTTTTCTCTGTAGAAGTAATGCACATAGTTGTGGGATCTTCCATCATTTTGTAAGCAATATGGTCTAAGTATTACAAATCTCAAAAAAAGCTTTTTTTTTTTTATTTTTTTCTTTCCCCAGTTTTTGGATGGAAGCTATCCACTTAGGAAATAAACGCAGAACACAGAAATGTCATTTTCTTTCTTAAACAAGGTCAGTATGCTGACAATAAGGGCACTTTAAAAGCTTTCTATTGTGCATGTCTTCATGGGGGAGAAGGAGCTGATCAATGTCCTTTCAGGTTTTCAGGTTTCTTTTTAGGATTTTTCCTTGGTTTCTTTTTTTTTTTTCCTTTTCTTTTTCCCCTGTTAAAAGCGAATTAAACATTTTATTTCATAAGGAGGAAATAAAACATCAGTTACATTGCCATATTTTAGCAAGGAAAATCAATCTCGCCCAGGTCTGAGTTGAGGTTTTTATTTTTTCCTTGCAATAGCTAAGAAACATCTCAGTAATATTGTAAGAAAAAAGTATTTGGCTACTTGCTTTGCAGGAACAGATTGCCCCCCAATCCTGCATACTATGAGGCAGGGCTGCAGTTTTATTAAAGTACTACTAGAGAAGCCATATCATGAACATTTACAGTTAGTCGCTGGTTTAAAAATTCTCTCGGTAGACAAGCAACAGAAAGACAGTCCTGGTTTTGCCAACAGTGGCCTCATGAGATAAAATTCATCTCTCCTAGCTTTGTCTCTAGTGTGGATGCTTACATGTTAGTCAGCTATCCTCAAATCCCATAGAAGTCAATGAAACAAAATTATTCCAACTTCACATTTTATTTCCTACTTTTTCTGCCTCACCTTTAGTCACGACCTCATAGTGCTTTCAATTTGTGCTATACTGTTAGTATATTTATTACAGCAGGAATGGGTGCAGATAGCCAGACTGATTGACAGTTATTGCTATATCACAATATTTGCCTTGCCTAGGAAGCATTTTATGGCACTGATAGTATAAATACTGACTGTCCTTTCAAGGACCACCTTCACTTAATAGTGTGTACATTACAAATATCAAGATATACTGAACTAATTCAAAAGGTAAAGCTTGAGGAAATAATATGACCAATGCATAGAGAATGATAATGCTGCAGATGTTGGTATGATTTATCTTTCCTTAGAAAAGTGAAGTTTCTTGCACTGTTAAGATTTACAGAACTGTGAAATACTTTATATGACTAAATGTGAAATTTTTGGAAGTGCCATACTTAGAAGAAAAAATGTCAGTGGTTTCTAAATGAACTTTTGCTCTTAATTCTGCTTGAAAAATACGCTAGTTCAGCAAGGCAATAATGGCAAGGCATCTCTACCAGATCTGGGTCTTATTCAGCAAAGCATCCATACGCACAGCCAGATCCAAACCAGCTCAGCGAAGCACTAAAGGTGGGCTGAAGTTCTCTGTGGAGCTGAGTGGAGCTGCTCATGTGTTTAAAGTGAAGGATGTTCCTCAGAGCTTTGCTGAATCAAGGTCAAAATCAGTTTCAAAAAGCTGAAGACAGCTTAGCCCTGCCGACCCGCAGACGGGTACAGGTGTCATACATGGTCCCAGTGCAGTGGCACGTGGGGCAGTTTAAGGCTGGAGTCGTACTTTGCCTGCTCACATCTCTTTAAGGTAGATAGAACGTTACTTTAACATAATTCTGATGCTGATTTCATTATAGTGTTTAAAGGAAGATCAATGTAAATGTATGATACCAGCTACCTCATATAAAAGTCTTTTATATAAGCAGGTGGTTTTGGACCTTGCCTCCAGCTATACCTTTTGATCATTTAG
The DNA here is from genome assembly GCF_036417535.1 of Chlamydotis macqueenii. Taxonomy (NCBI): domain Eukaryota; kingdom Metazoa; phylum Chordata; class Aves; order Otidiformes; family Otididae; genus Chlamydotis; species Chlamydotis macqueenii. Next base: position 4,876,140 of record NC_141558.1, read on the forward strand.
AAGGCTACTGATGTACCCCAGGCAACTTACGTAAAACGGTTATTTGTACTCATTTAATGCTATACCTTTAAACATGCCTTTAATCTGTTTGCAGCTGTAAAAGGCTCGCAGTATGGAAATGTTTTAAAGGAGTAGGTTTAACTCCACAATTAGGCTGGATTTTTTTTTTTTCTGTATAAGAAAGCTCTACCTCTTCTTCAACTTGTACGGTCATATACACATCCAAGCACACATGCTCCTCCTCTATTCTGAGAAAATCTCTAAGCAGGAGCTCCTCTAGCAAAGATGGGTGCTGCTGGATGCAAACAACTAAGAACTGTAGGAATTTTTATGTCTGTTCCAGAAAGTGCATTTCAGTGCTTCAGACAATTCAGGAAACCTGCATATTTTCACTAAAAATGAAATGTGTTTGTACTTATCATTAAAAAAAAGACAATTTGTGTTTATTTTTTGTTATTATGGATAAGCTCCATCTGCCAAACAATGTAAAACAGTTAATAACATGGCCAAAGATGAAAGCATAGACCCCAAATTCCTTACTGAGATTGACCTTACTAAACTTATGTTAGTGGTAAGTTTGGCCCAAGGTCTTCAAACTATTAAAAGAAGAGAGTCTAGTGATTTCATTCTTTATTAATAAATTTATCACAGAATCATAGAATCATAGAATGGTTAGGGTTGCAAGGGACCTTCAAAGGTCATCTAGTCCAACCCCCCTGCAAGGAGCAGGGACATCCCCAACTAGATCAGGTTGCTCAGAGTCTCATCCAGCCTGGCCTTGAACGTTTCCAGGGATGGGGCCTCCACCACCTTTCTGGGCAACCTGTTCCAGTGTTCTCTAACTCGCATCGTAAAAAATTCTTTCCTAATTTCTAATCTAAATCTACCCCCCTCTATTTTAAAACCATTACCCCTCGTCCTATTGCAACAGGCCCTACTAAACAGCCTTTCCCCATCTTTCTTGTAGGCCCCCTTGAGGTACTGGAAGACCGCTATCAGGTCTCCCCGGAGCCTCCTCTTCTCCAGGCTGAACAGCCCCAACTCTCTCAGCCTGTCCTCATAATAGAGGTGCTCCAGCCCTTTTATCATCTTCGTGGCCCTCCTCTGGACCTTCTCCAACTGGGCCATGTCCTTCTTGTGTTGGGGGCTCCAGAACGGGACACAGTATTCCAGGTGGGGCCTCACCAGGGCAGAGTAGAGGGGGAGAATCACCTCCCTCAACCTGCTGGCCACGCTCCTCCTGATGCAGCCCAGGATGCGGTTGGCCTTCTGGGCCGCAAGAGCGCATTGCCTGCTCATGTTAAGCTTCTCATCCACCAGCACTCCCAAGTCCTTCTCCTCAGGGCTGCTCTCAATCCATTCCCCGCCCAGCCTGTATTTGTGCCTGGGACTGCCATGACCCAGGTGCAGGACCTTGCACTTGGCCTGGTTGAACTTCATGAGGTTGGCACGGGCCCACCTCTCCAGCCTGTCAAGGTCCCTCTGGAGGGCATCCCTCCCTTCCAGCGTGTCGACGGCACCACACAACTTGGTGTCGTCGGCGAACTTGCTGAGAGTGCACTCTATCCCACTGTCCATGTCGCCAACAAAGATGTTGAACAGGGCCGGGCCCAGCACGAACCCCTGAGGGACGCCACTCGTGACCGGTCTCCACATGCACATGGAGCCGTTGACCACTACTCTCTGAGTGCGGCCATCCAGCCAACTCCTTATCCACCGAGTGGTCCGTCCATCAAACCCATGTCTCTCTAGTTTAGAGAGAAGGATGTCGTGTGGGACAGTGTCAAAAGCTTTGCACAAGTCCGGGTAGATGATGTCAGTTGCTCATCCCTTGTCCACCGATGCCGTCACCCCGTCATAGAAGGCCACCAAATTGGTCAGGCACGATCTGCCCTTGGTGAAGCCGTGTTGGCTGTCACCAACCACCTCCTTGCTCTCCATGTGCCTTAGCATGGTTTCCAGGAGAATCTGCTCCATGACCTTGCCAGGCACAGAGGTGAGGCTGACCGGCCTGTAGTTACCTGGGTCTTCCTTATTCCCCTTTTTAAAAATTGGGGTTATGTTCCCTCTCTTCCAGTCATTGGGGACCTCACCAGACCGCCACGACTTCTCAAATATGATAGCCAGTGGCTTGGCAACTTCATCCGCCAGTTCCCTCAGGACCCGCGGATGGATCTCATCAGGTCCCATGGACTTGTGCACCTTTAGCTTCCTCAGATGATCCGGAACCTGCTGTTCGAGTACAATGGGCGGTTCTTCATTCTCGCAGTCCCTGCTTGCACCTTCTACAGCTTGGGTGGTAGGACAGGAACTCTTGTTGGTGAAGTCATTGAGAACCTCAGCCTTCTCCATGTCCTGGGTAACCAGGACACCAGTTCCCTTCTGGAGGGGGCCTACATTTTCCCTGGACTTTCTTTTGTCCCCTACGTACCTATAAAAGCTCTTCTTGTTGCATTTTATATCCCTGGCCAGATTCAGTTCTGCCAGGGCTTTGGCCTTCCTTACCTTATCCCTGGCCACTCGCGCAGCCTCTTTGTAGTCCTCCCAGGCTACCTGTCCCCGCTTCCACCCTCTATAGGCTTTCTTTTTTACTTTCAGTTGGTCCAGGAGCTCCTTGCTTATCCACGCCGGCCTCCTGGCCTTTTTGCCCAACTTGTTTTTCACCGGGATGCACTTCTGCTGAGCTTGGAGGACGTGCTCCTTGAATATAGACCAACTTTCCTGGGCCCCTCTTCCCTCCAGGGCTGCCTCCCATGGCACTTGGCCCATCAGGTCCCTGAAGAGGCCGAAGTCCGCCTTCCTGAAGTCTAAGGCAGAGAGCTTGCCATGTAGTTTCCTTGCTGCCCCGTGGATCTTGAACTCCACCGCATCGTGGTCGCTGCAGCCAAGGCTGTCCCTTAGTTTCACATCCCCCACCAGCCCCTCCCTGTTGGTGAGCACAAGGTCGAGCATGGCACCCCTTCTTGTTGGCTCCTCTATCGCCTGCAGGAGAGAGTTGTCATCCATGCATTCCAGGAACCTCCTGGACTGCCTGTGCCCTGCCGTGTTGTCTCTCCAAGAGATGTCAGGGTGGTCGAAGTCCCCCATGAGGACCAGGGCCTGTGACCGTGAGGCTGCTCCTATCTGCCTATAGAGCACTTCATCTGCTCTGTCCTCCTGGCCAGGCGGTGTGTAACAGACCCCCACCGTAACGTCCCCTGTCCGTCCCCATCCTCTAATCTTGACCCATAAGCTCTCTGTCAGCTCCTCCTCCATCCCCAGACAGAGCTCCACACACTCCAGCCGGTTGCTGACGTAGAGGGCGACACCCACTCCTCGTCTCCCCTTCCTGTCCTTTCTAAAAAGCCTATACCCTTCCATGTTGACGCTCCAGTCGTATGTGTCATCCCACCACGTCTCCGTGATGCCAACGAGGTCGTAGCCCTGCTCGTGTGCAAGCATCTCCAGCTCTTCCTGTTTATTCCCCATGCTGCGTACATTGGTATAGAGACACTTCAGCTGGGCCCCCAACAAAGCCGACTTGCTGGCTAGAGCGACAGGGGTGCTATTGGACCGCAGTTTAGGTTTATTTGCACTCATCTGTGATCCTTCCTCAGCTTTTGGACCCTCGGTGCTGGCACTGGTGCCATGCTGACAGCAGTGGACTGAACTGTGCTCCCCCTCCCTCAGCAACACTAGTTTAAAGCCCTCCGGACGAGCCTGGCAAGTCTTTGTCCAAGCACACTCTTCCCCCTCTTGGTTAGGTGCATGCCATCCGCCCCTCGCAGTCCGGGCTTCTCAAAGCACGCCCCGTGATCTAGATACCCAAAGCCCTGGCTGTAGCACCACTCCCTGAGCCACGAGTTGACCTGCCAGATACATCTGGCCCTTTCAGGTCTCTGCCCTTCGACCGGGAGGATTGATGAGAATACCACATGCGCCGCAGAGACTTTGACTGTTGAACCCAGAGCCCTGAAATCCCTTTTGATGTTTTTCAGACTGCTGCCAGCTGTGTCGCTGGCCCCCACATGAAACACCAGCAGTGGATAATAGTCTCTGGGCCGTATGAGGCTAGGTAGTCTCTCGGTGACGTCCCTGATACGAGCCCCTGGGAGACAGCATACCTCCTGAGAGACTGCATTGGGGCGGCAGATGGGTGCCTCCGTACCTCTCAGGAGGGAGTCACCCACTACTAGCACTCGTTTCTTTTTCTTGGTAGCGCTAGTTATTACACGAGCCGGGCGTGCTACCTCGCACGGCTCCCGTGCCTCCCCCAAGGTGCTGGGCCTCACTTCTTCAGTCTGCAGAGCAGCAAAGCTCTGATAGATTGATAGATTGAAGTAGTTTTTCCATTTTTCTCCTTTTTTTTTTTTAATTTCCCAGGTCAAAACAGCAAACAATGACGTCCAGGTAAAATGTAAGAGCACTTCATGCAGCTTAATAATGTGATTTTAATGTATGATGTATACTCATGTGCTCTGTGCTATGATCAGCAACAAATCTGCACAGCAAATCCATTTTATTAATACCTTTAATTGCTTCCAGAAGGTTCTGGTGTTTTATTCTGTCAAACCAGCCATAGAAAGGCAATTAGATATCAATTAACACACTTACTCTTCTTATTGTTTTTTTTGATAGCAACAATCATAAAAGCATTCCTTCTCCATAATGATATTCTGGGGAGCCAGGTGTTCTGCGTGTTAGAACAAAATTACTACCTTATATAAATAAAATCTTTCTGTAACAATGCAGTAGCAGAAGGTGGAAGGGATATAAGAAAGTGGTTACATGCTCATATATATTTCTCCCCCTTAGATTCGTTTGCAGAAGCTATACACACATATCTATCTATGTATAGACACACGCACACACACATGCATGCACTTTCCTCTTTAAAGCGCAAAGTGGTGGCGGCTATCTGGTATTCCCTAAGCAGACCCATTTCTCTAGTTTATGATGTGTTATCTTCAGATGCTAAAACCAAACACAGAGACCTACGTCCAAGCTAGTTGTAGAGCTTCCCTTCCTAAATAGTCAATTTCTTCTAAAATCAGATTTTTAAGAGAGAGATGGCATCAGACCCCAAACTAACCATTTGTCTCCCCATTGGCTGTGAAGGAGGTCTGGTATGGTTTTATCTGCAGATGTTTGTTCTGTACACATTTAACACGATGCATGATGAATCTCATTCTTTCTACTCATTTTTGCAAAATTCAGGACAGAAAACTCTTTCTGATTTACTACTTTTTTGTTACTGTAAACACCGATATCAGAAAATAATTTTGATAAGCACAATAAACTCAATCTCAAGAGCTGAGAGTAATTTCTACTCCTAATTCTCCTATTTGAAGTCTATTCTTCATTGTTTTGATGAATAAAACCTTAGTATTTTCCTAATTTTCTAATGGACCCTTTCTATGCACTGAACCTTCTTTGACTAGAAAAGCAGTTAGATCCTATGTTTCATGGCATATTTCATTTCTCTCCCCCTCATTCTCAAGAATTCATCAGAATCAGAGACAAGATTAGAAATAAGTTGATTTAAAATACAATGACCAATGTAAAAGGGTGTCTCATAGAAAATAAAATCAGAATTGCAAAAATCAAGCTAAGTGAGAACTAGATGATAAAATAAAGCAATGGAAAAAGTGAAGTATGAAGTAAGGAAAAAAGTGGAGTAAGTTGCAAAGATGGGATGAACACAAAGTAAGAAGGTGAATGGATTGTTTACCTCAATCACCATCCAGGGTCAGTGCGTCCTCCTTGCTCAGATGTACATATCTTTCCTAATGGATCTGTTTTCCTCATAGCATCTTCATTATTTGGCAAAACTTAATCCAAACCTGATCTGCCACATGTTTGCTCATTGAATTTGTCAGAGAAATGCGTCAGCTCTAAAAGGAGTAACTGAATCTTACTGGTAAGCTTTTTTTTGTTCTTCAGCTTTCATCTGGGAGCTAGCACCTCTTCCTAATGATTTAGTTCATAATAACATTTTTATCTTGGAAATGTATAGATAGTACAATTTATAACCATACTGCGATGTAAAATACATACATTTATTTATGTCTGTAAATATATTTACATGTATGTTTATATAAAACACGGTGTATTTAATCACCACAGAAATCTCTCTCTGTATTCACATAGCTCCTCTTGACAATCTATAAGAGGCTTCAAGAATTACTGTGCCAATAACTCTTTCATGTTTCTTCCCCTGTGTGATTTTGACCCAGACAGCTTCCCTTTCACCCAAGATATTCCTTCTTGTTTCTTTACTGTTGTATTAAATAAATCAGTATACCATCACCTTTAACTATATTCTTTTTGATTTTGAACAGCTCGCCCCTGTCAGTTCCCATCTTCCAGTCTTGACTGCTGTTTCACCATGTTCCTGTCACCTTGTAATACTCGGATTCACAACCTGCACCAGTAATTCCTGCTCCTTCCCTGGAGGTGAAGGATGGTCTTTCAGCTTACCCATTAAACTCTTTGTCTTTGTCCAGCTTTTCACACATTTTCTAAATGATCTTTCATGGCTCAAGCTCTCTGCTTGTGGGATTAGGAGAAACAGGAGCATCTACATGTCATCTATTAGAATTACCAGCTGTCCAGAGTACAGCCTGTCCTATTAAGTTGTGCAAGGATCTTGCCTGTGGTCTATAAAAACTGTAGCAAACACTTTCTGTCAGGGAAAGGACCATCCAACAACAAACAGCCTCTGATGATTGAGGCCAGAAAGTTCCAAGCATATAAATTCTGACAATTTACCTATTGACATGATACAACTCCTCCAAAACTATTTAAAATGACAATCTTGTCAGTCTTGCGCTATGAACCCAACAGGCTACACTGAGAGCTCTCTTCACACCTCTGCCCACTTTTTTTCTCATAAGGAAAGTCAACAATTTATATTTTTGCTCTCACAAAAATGCCCCCACTGATATTATGACTGAGAACTATCTTTTACTCGGAACAAATGGTATTGAACCAGAGAGCTTTGGTGTTAAAAGTATGATCTGTTTGGTTAAAAAGATCCAAACATTTACAGATTGGTAGAAACATCTCATCTCATTTGTGGATCAGCTAATCTGAGGGCAGAGAATGCTTACTCACCTGTGTCAAAATGAATCAAATCCCAAACACTAATTGCTCACCAAGGTCTGAATACTGTAAAAACTCATGTCAGACACCTGAGGAAGTGACCCAGCAGAGTCTACAAATTGTGTGATCTTATAAAGTAGGCTACCTGGTTGTACTGGTCTTGTAGCTGAAGGTCCACGAGTGAGAGCAAGGAAATCTAAGTATTCCATGCTTTGTTACAACATTTCTATCTGCCTCTCCAGTCTGGAGAATGGGAATAATAATGTCAAGCTCCTGGATTGTGTTGCTGAACCTAGCAGTAAACGTACAGTGAGTTCAGATCCTTAAAACAAAGCAGTTCAATACAAGGTTAAATATTACTGTCCAATGGAACTGGTTAACAATAACATGTATAAGTATATGTGTTTGACTGAAGAACATAGACAACTGGGCATTTTTTTCATTTGTGTTCATGTTGATAGACATGTAAAGAAAATAAATCACTGAAGTTGGCCGATGCAGTGAAGACTGAAGACATGCAAATTTACAAGCCAGTAATCAGATGCCACCTTCTGGTTCACGGAGAGAAGGAGAAAATCAATAGCCCTATATAAATTAATCAGTCACGCTGTATAATACCTGTCTGCAATATCCATACATGCAGAGTGTGGTATGGGTTTCTGTTTACTGTCACTTAGCCACATACTGGCAACTGGAAAAGAAAGTCTCTAAAACAGAAAAAGAAGGGGAGATGAAGAAAGAGAGAAAGAAGGAAGGAGAAGGAATAGTGAAGAAGGGACGATTTTGTTCTGGAAAGGGAAGAAAAGCCATGCACAACCCATAAGGGATCCCGCGGCGCATCAGGTCTTGCCTGAGCCCCAGGAGCCACTGAAGAGAGGCTGAGTCTCCAGAGCAGTCCTTGCTCCCACTCCTGGCTAGAAGTCTGGTCCAGCGTCAGAAAAAAAGATATGCACTAAAATATTATAGCCTCTTAAAATTAAGTGCAGCCCTAAAAGTAGCTAAACAACAAAATACCAAAAACCAAACCCAGTTTTTCTAATGCCTCCACCATAGGATCCCATTCTAAGAAAGAAATTAGGAACATTTTGAACAAATTTCTGTTTGTGTTGCAGTGTTTTAAAAATTCTAAAAATTAGCATGCTAATTCCACTCTAAACACATAATTTACAAAAACTGATTTAACTCCTGTTTAAAATGGTACTGGGATTAAGAAAAACATATTTTAGAGCAAATATTTGTCATTATACAATGGTATAATTTCAATAAACTAAAATTAATATATAGAATCAAATTATCTCATAAATTGGTGTTAACAAGTGAGTCTTCTTACACAGTCAGAAGCAGAATGAGGAATTGTTAAAAAATTTTTAAACTAGAACTTTTTATATTGCACATTATAAAATGCAGCTCGAGAGATTATCTAACATATTCACATTACCAGTGACTCTGACAGAGAAGACAACAACAAATACCTTTGTCTTTACAACCACAACTGAAGTTGAACAAGAACATGAATATTTGTCTGGTCAGGGTTTAAATAAATTTTGGACTTTAATATGACTTGTGTAGAATTACTTATTAATTTGCTAAAGGTAAGTATTATTCTTTTCTGTGGTTTGGAAAGCTTTTTGCTTAATTACCTCTTCTTTCAGCCTCTAAGAAATATATTTCACTTTAATTCTGCAGTTTGTTCATCAGAGTCATCTGGCATTGTTCCAAGTGCAGTTTTCAGTGTTGATTTAAACAGCTGGAAGCAGGAAGAAGAGAGGGGGATATTTAACTAATGAGAACAGTTCTATACTGTTGATGTATTTTCATCTGAATCCCCATACCTGTACAAACACACTTGATACAAATCTGAAGTAAAATGTCAGTCACTATCTAGTAAGTAAGTAAGACTTCATTTATCCTTTTCCAAGGCAAAGAAAAGCCTGAATCTATGTATGTGAAGCTATATATTTATTTAAATAAATGAATAACATTTTAGTGTATCACCTGGGTTAACAGAAAGTACCAGGGACTAAATTGCCTTAAATTCTATGTTCTAGTAGCTAAGCCTAACCAGTAAAACCAAAATCCTTTGGAAGATAATATTAATTGAGGAAGAGAATTCAGAATGAAGATTGAACAAAGAAGTTTTGCTTACATTTTAAAATAATTATTAAAATAGGAATTTTAAAGCACAGTGATATATTTCAAACTACTACAGTTCTAGTTTACCAAAACACATGGCTCACTCTCATTTGAGTTCAACACAATTGTCCACAGTATAAGATCATAAATGTCTTGCATTTTTGCTCCAACAGGAAAATTCCTGTGTACATTAAAATGTGTCCCATGTAAAATCATTAGTGTTTCTCCAAGAACTGAGTAGCAGTCTATGACCTGTTTAGTTTTTTTTCTCCTCCAGATTAAGACTATTTTGACCTAGGTCAACAACCTCATCTGGTTCACCAGAGTGCCCAGTCTAACTGCAGTTTAGGAATACACGTGCAAATTTTCTTGGCCTGAGTTTTTAGCAGAAATACTATTTTATTTTAACTGGAATGAACGAGTACTTCTTACAAATCTCAGAGTTCCTGATTCAAACCAATCTAGCGAAAATTCCTTAAAGGAGCTTATTTAATATTAGTAGACAGATCACTAATAGGTTGCAAAGGGAATGCATAAGGCCTGAAGACCTATAAGATTACCAAGATGTGCCCTATTATTTATCTGTCTGTATCCCTCCACTAACTGCTACATGTTCAAAGGTGTTTGTGTTATTTTCAAACCCAGACAATGTGCAGATATTTGGTGTATGGTCATACGTGTTCCCTATCTGTCATAAGTACAACTCAGGGAAAGTCTTTAAGGCCTCTTCAGTTTGCCCTTCCTAAGTGGAGAGTAAATGTTTCATTGGTGGCTCTGAAATTCACCTAATTGGATGGCTCTGAAACTCAGAAGAGTGAAAATATGGATTGTTTTGCTCGTATTTTAGTATCATGGTTCAGTGGTTCTTTCTAAATCTTAGACTGATATCCACCTTGTGTCTTAGGAAACTTCACAGATGAAATATTAAGATCAGCAATTAACCCTATCAAGGTTAAGAGCCTAGGTTCCTGGTATTTAATAAATACTTGTAAGCTTGTGGGAAAAGACTGGTTAGATCTGAAAGTCTACAGAGGTGGAAGCTGAGCAAAGCTATTGTACTAGACCTGGCTCCTGGTTAGAACTTGTACCTCATACACCTTAATTCCCCCCAAAATCCCCTTGGTAATCTCCCTATTTGAACACATATGTGAAAGACCAGAAGAGATTATATTGCTCATTTTTTCATAATAACTTACCAGTCAGAAAAAAAAAAACAACATGGTCCTCTTTGAGTAGAAGGCTATTTTAAACAATTTGTTTAATCACTGAGCTGTTAAGCAAAAGATAATTCAGGAAATCAGGGCTAGAAAAATACTAGCAAACTTAGTCGTGTCAGGAGATGAGCACATGGAATTATCAATGTTGTTGGAACAATGTGCTTTTTTTTTGGTCAACACTGTGCCATGAAACTTCTGTTCAGGGAGCCAGTATGGTTCATGGACCATTCTCAATAGATCGTTTGTCTATGGCTGACCTATACGGGGAAGCAAGAGAATTTCATGACATGAATGAGGCCAGACTGTGCCAGCTGATCTTAAAATCAGAGAGGGCCTTTCAGCTATTCAGTTCACTTTAAATAGATGTAGCTCAAGAATCATGGTCCCAGAAACACATTGATGCTGACCTTTTAAGACGAAATCTGGTCAATTTTTGTCCTCACACATTGTGGTATAGTGTAGTTGCCCAAAACAGCAAAACACTATGCTTGGTGGTTGAGATGGTCAATTCTGAGAACATGTTCTTAAGTGGTGGCTTTACATTTCTTCCCATAATATTTTCTGTCTCATTCCTTGTCCTTCCTGCCTTTTGCACATAACAGGTCTGCACAATTTTTTATTCTGCAGTCTGCAGGCATGTTCCCTTCGCAACTGACTTAATAGCTAATATTTTATATTAATATTTCAAATTATTTCTTCTAAAACTGCAGATGTCAAGAATTAATGGCACTTGCCCTTGTCATCAGCTTTCCTGAAGTTCAGTATTATTCCTTACCTTAAATAATCCAAACAAATTTCATGTGACAGCGTTGTTTATTACTAGCCAGTTTTCTTGTAGTGACAAAGAGCTTCTATGCATCTCACCAGCTGGAGATATTTCCGTATGTATTAAGTCTCATTCCTGAAATGTATTCCTTGAATAAGAAAGACCTACCTGAAGGTCCCACCACGTGCTCCACCATAGCTTGTTCAGCATCATACACAAGAGTGACACAGGATCTCAAAAGTTGTTCTGCTCAAAGACCTCACGTGTCCTATTAACCCTGTCTGCAGATCGTGGACCAGACTGGGCAGCTATGTCTGTGCGTGAGGTCACAGAGGAGAGAGACTGCACTACTGTAACAACAACTGTAAACAGGCTACCGCATATGGCTCCAGAAGGCTCTCTCCAGCCAGGGAATATCCTGTCTGGCCACATCTGCAGGTGAAACCTCCAGCACGGGACTCAATGCAGTGATATCTCCATGCGTTGGGGGAAAAAAAAGAAAGAAACAAGAGGGCTACAGTGTCACCCATTAGTTCTACCTACAAATTCCAGTTACTTATCCCACATTTTGCCATCCTTTTCTCTCCTTTCATGCTCTATTTGTGGGCAACATATTAAAATAAATATGTTTATAAAATATGTTTGTACAATATAGTCAAGTAAATACGACTAACCAGTAAATCTGTCGTTAGCTATTATTGAAGGGAGACGCTTATCAATAATATGATATGTTATAATACAATATTGGCTCTAGCCTTAAATTAATAGGTTCTTGAGATACCTACATCTTTGTAAGATAGTCCAGATATTGGCTGTTTCTGTCTGGAGGAGTTTTAAGGCATTAATTAGGAGGCAAACAGGAAAACCTACCACATCTGAAAATGTTCCATCCAGGAATTAAATAAAAGTCACTCTGAAAACATTTGTATCAGCACAGAGAACAAGCGTTTGTGGAAGACTATATTAAATCCTCTGGGGAAAAGAAAATTTATTGTTTAATTTGAAGCACTTTAAAATTCCTGAGAAATGCTCTTCTTTTTTGATGAAATTCAGTGGGAATTTTCTGTAAACAGGTTAATGTATCAAGAATGAGTGTGAAACAACTGCAAACTAGCTCATGACATTTCCTGTAGACCTTGATCTTATACACCTAGAACTAGGAGAATGTGCAACATGTACTGCAATCACCCCTGAACAGGACTAACCTCTTAATGCCAGAAAGCATAAGATTTACCTGATTTGAAATGTACTTCCAGCGGTGGACATATCCAAGGTGCTGCCCTTGCTAAGAAAGAAACTTCCAGCAGAAGCCTGACAGGTCCCATTATGCAGAGTGGGCTGAGATATTAAACAGCAGGCTTAAAAAGAAAAAAAGAAAAAAAAAAGGGAAAAAAAGAAAAAGCATCAATCCCACATTTTCTGGTGCTCTGATAAACGTCTCTAAAAAATGTGCATTAAAGAAGCCAGTCAGCTTTCATCTGAGCAGGTCAAGAGGGGAGAGAAACCTTTACGGCACGCACAAAGAGGGTGTAATGTTCAGTCTGGGTAGTGCCTTACCTGATGAATTCTGATTGCATCCTCATTTGACTCGTTTAAACTGTTGCTAAATGTTCTTTAACACCCAGTGAACTAAACACATTGAGGAGAACTTAGTTTGAAAGCTATTATCGTATTCATTTCTTTTACACTTCTGAGAACATTGCTTATGGCACCTTACGAATTCCTGTGAATTCCCTTTTTAGTACCTTAGATAGAGGGTGTGAAAGAGAATATGATCAAAATTAATGCTGAAACATCTCCATAGGCAAAAAACTGCCTGGAAAATCAGGCCTTAAGGAGAATTCACTGTTCAACTTTGGCTTTACATTCGCAGCAGAGTGTATTCTAAGTGTTTTATATGGAAAGTAACATCGATATGAGCACTTGGCTTACCAGTGAATTAGGAAATCCTGCTGTTCTACCACTTTGCACAGAGTATTGGAAAAGCAGAGATGATACACAATGTGTAAACAGGAGAGGCTTTCTTTTTCAACGATACTGTTGTCCCATTAGCAATAGGCCTCAAGACCTGCAGACGAAGCCCTTATGATCATTCGTTAATGACCAGATAGTGTTTTATAAATAGCTTAAGTTATACGAATTTAAGTGAATTTTTTTACCATGACAAGATGAATGAAGTCAAATAATGGTAAAAGTACTGCAGTTGAGAGGAATAACCTAAATGGTAGATACCTGAGTATCTATCCAGAGGTGACTGGAATTTAGGTATTTATGAGGATCTTCATGTATCATTTCCGTGTTAGAACCTCTTAGCAAACAATAATATATGAATCTTGATATTATAAGAGAGAAAATTGCTCTCCTCATCCCTTGTAGAACAGAAAGGTGAAGGTATAAAATTGCAGCCTCTGAAAGATTCTGCATAACTAGAGTATTGCTGAAGTGACTGACAAAATTAACTAACACGTAATCTTTTTGTTAAATTGATATTCCCACTGATGTTCTGAGAGCAAATCTTCCTCTTTAATGAATCATTTTAGACAGTCAGGAGGAGGTGGTAATGTGCAAAGTGGATGATATTTTAATCTCTCTGCACTCAGATACGGTTTGGGGCTTGCTGGTTGTGATTTTCTCACAATTAGCTTGGAGGTCTCTTTGTATTATGAAACTTTCTCTGATGAGTGAAGGGCCCAACCAAGAGATCATATCACGGTGTCATCTGACATGAGATGATTTTGAGGACAATCAGTCACATGAAAAGCTCAGAGACTACGTAGAAATGCAACCAAATCTGTATAATGTAGTTTTCATCATTTACAATGCAAATACCTATAACCACATGCTCTAAACTCCATGTAGAAAGAAAGGAGAAAAAGAAAAATGGAGGAAAAAACTAATTTTTTTTTTTTAATCAGTGCAGCTCATTCCAAATAAATATCTCAGCATGGTCAGATTAATTACTTGCTAAAAGCACCCATTTTTCTCTGTTGGATTTTTTTTTTTAATCACATGCATAATATTTATGTCAGGTGTGACCTGATGGATATAACCACCTACCATCTGTCCTGGCATTGTAGCCTGACATTAGACATAGAAATTTGAATATCCTCTCTTTTCAAGAGCAACCTTTACAAACTGGGGGTTAATAGCAGAAAGGAAGAGAAGCATCATGTACTTTTTCTGTCTACACAATACCCAGATGGCATCAATCTGATATCTCCAAGAAAACCCATGATAAACTGCAACATCCAAGCAAATTGAAATAGTGGGCTTGCGTAAAATCTTGTATGCATTTAGAAGGAGAAGAATGAAAATAAGCATTATTGTCCAACAGTTTATCACATAGTATTTATCATATGCACTTGGTTTGCATCTGTATGTGTTTTTTTCCCTCTCCTAATCCCGTTGATTGCACTGTATTTTAAAGTCAGATGAAAGGAAGAGCACGCAAACAGAGTTTTTTCCATGGCTTTGATGTCACTAATGTTCTGTCAACTGGCTTATTAAACCATACACTCTTAGTACTCTAAGCAAAAGCTTGAGTGCTTTACAAGGTGTCTAAAAATATACTGTGATCCTTAAAAGTATGATCATACTTATTGGACAAGACACTAAATAAAAGATGATGCTCAAGACCTCTTTTATATTTTATTCACCTCTACATATAAGTTTAATCAGGGCGGCAGACTTTTCCATTCAGTCACGATCAGTTAAGGAAGTCTTGCGGAGTCTGGAGGTGAGGTTTTTACACTGTGTATTTTAAAAACAGTTTAAACAACACCACCCAGCTAATTTCCAGTTGCAGAGTAAACTGGAATGAAAATGACACTGAGAGGAGAAATTGCTTGCAGCGTTATTTTGTTGCAATGGAGTACAACAATCCCACAAAGGAACAGGGGGATCGGTGGTAAGCGTTGAACTCACAAGTCTTATGCATAGTGCAAAGGAGCTAAAAATCTGAGTTGAATTACCAGTCCAAAGTGACCTGTTGCTCTGCTGACACCGACTCCTTCCTTGCTCTGCAGAGAAAGTTCTTTTCTGCTCCCTTTACCTGAGTTGTTCAATCCCTGCAGGATTCCTGAATTTGTTCTATAACATTTCAACTGAATGGAGAGAGTGAAAAATGTGACCAGGTGGCCAGATTTTTAGCTGGTGCAACCTGCCATCCCTTAAATAGTAGGACACACAACAACTTGTCTCCAGACTCTCTTTTGAAATAAATGTAATTACCTGGAGCCCTAAGAAACATTTCCAAACTATTTAGTCTTTCCTGGGACCCAAACAGCAGGAATGCAGTACTAGTCCCCAAACTTTGACTTAAAGTCTCTTTTAAAATAATGAGTCCCAATTTTAAAAGATATTGTATTGTGGTGAATTTCTATCTCTGTTGACATCAGCAGTGACTCTCTTTTGGTTTCAGTGGGACCAGTATCTTACACTTGGTTTCTTTTCCAACTAAGCAGATTTTTTTTTCCTTTAATATTTGTGATATTACCTTATCTCAGATATTTTTTTTCTTTTTGCTGCCGAGTAGCATTCCCAATAAAACTGGGTCACAGGAGTAACAAGGAGTAGCTTCAGAAGACGTGTTGCTCTTGCCCTTTCCCTGCTTCCTGTTTGGTACTTTAAGCCTCTGTAGAGCTTTTAATCCCAAATCTCTGGATGGAATTCAACAGGCTTAGCAACAAAACATAAAAGCTTACCAAAAGCACCCCAGAAAGGACTGCATTCTGTTTGCCTTTTTCCTAGCTGATCACTTATTCATTCTGCTTTCATACCTACCATTTTTAATTACTTTTCCTCATTTTTGGAAGCCACATACTGTTGCTTTGCATTTGAAAAAAAAAAATCATCTGGCTCAATAAACCCATGCAGTCGTGCTGAACAGGGAATCTGCATTTCTACTTCCAAAGGCAGCCTCCAGGTCAGCACATGAAAACTCTGAGGTCAAAATGTTGTCAGTAATGAGATCTCAGACATTTCAAAAGTTCACACAGCCCTTTGTACAACGCAGGAGAATCCCTCTGTTTCCTCTGGTGCTGTTTCATGCTAATTTGGAAGCTGCAAAGCGGCATGAAACATTTCAAATGAAACATCAGTTCATCTCGGATCCTAATTTATGGCTTTTGCAGAGTGCTGGGGTTGAAGCTGTTGGATTCTTCAGAATGGGAAAATGACAGTGTATGGAGCTAGATAGCACACAAGTGAAATGAGGAGTGAGTTAATTGCATATATTCCAAATACATCTTTTACATGAAGTCAGGGGTCTGTTATTTCCTACTTTATGTTTCTGATAGAAAACATAAAAGATGCAATAAATAATAATCGCTTTGAGCAATGACTTTCTGCCCTGCCCTCCCTTTTCCAAAGGATATTCTACTTTGTTAGACACAAATTAAAAGCCATGAGGCGTCCTCACCTTATTCTGATAATCTTAGGAGCAACTCAGCTGTTCACGACAAGCTAATTCCAATTTCATGATACAAATTGTTGCAGGAGGATGGAAACAAATGTGCTTATCACTGCAAACAGATAAAGCTTCATACCCTGCCACCTAGAACTTCCCAGAAGTTCTCAGCTAAGTCCTCAAGCAACTTTTGACACCAGCAGTCCAACTGACCTGTAGATCAAGACTCCATGAAACAGTAAGTCTTCATCATTTGGAACTCTTGACATTTTAATGGCAAAATAGTTTATTTGAGATTCTAAAACACATATTTTCAACTCTCCTTCCCCACTTATACTGCAAAGTTCTTGTCAGAGCAAGGAGCAGAGAGAAAATGGATCATGAGAAATTTTCTTGTGTTTCTTAAGCTAAAGAAAATGTGGACATCAAGGAAGTAATACAAATGTAAGAAGTAGCATTTTACTATAGTTTGCAAGGGGCCAAATCTTAGGTAAAGGTAAATAAAAGTTAGTGAAAACATGGGAACCAAGTACCATTTTTTCTTTAACATCGGAGAAGTTTTCTTGTAAGTCAGATTATTTGAGGCTACATTCTAAAGTATGAGATTTTTATTTCAAAACTTTTCTTAATTTTTTTTTTAGAAAATATATTATGACACTAGATATTTACCTTTCTTCCTAAGATCACAAAACCTGTTTATGCAGCACCTGCAGTTCAAGGCCTAAGAGATTAAGAGATGCTTGGACCCTTTCTGAGCTGAGCCCTGGCTCTGAACCTTTTGAGTTTTGTCCGTCATTGATGTTTGTATCCTGCTGGAAATGCAGACAAACTGGACTTCCAGTCCTTCAGAAACAACCTTGAGCTGCAAGAAATGGTATTTTCCCTGCTTTGCACTCCTGTAAACAAACTCAGCAGGGTGTATCAGATGTAGATTGAGGATTAAGTTATAATCACAATCAATATCTTTGCCATGCCCGCCTCACCAAATAATATATATTTCAGTCAGTGCACTTTGGGGATTTATCTCTGCAAGGCCTGTTTCTGCCCAAATCAGTGTGTCTTTCCCTTTGATATTCCCACAGTGTTCAAATATACCCTCAAACATACACAGCCCTGGGTAATATGTCTCCAATGCGATGAAATCAATGGGAACACAGCCTTTTTTGCCTGACAGTATTGTCAGGGTGTATTATCTGGTTTAGGCTGTGGCTTCAGTTCATAGCAGTCGTCAGTTAAATTTCCCTTTCTGAAGCTGAGCAAAGTGTGGTAATGTCACAGCCACAGGCGACTGCCGCTCACAGGACGGTTTACCGGTGGAGCTTAGCCTCCTGGCTTGTCACAGTGTATATATCTCAGGGTCTTCTTTTCCTTCCTACTCAGAGGTTTCCAAGAATGTTGCCTGGAGCAGTCATGGGATGCAAAAAAAGAGAGATTTTTGTTCTGCACTTAGCAACATTACCACACTTCACACTCAGTTTCTGATAAGGGGAAATTTAACTGACTGCTCTGAACTAGATATACCAGATAATACACTCTGACAGTGCTGTGGATAAAGGCTGGCAAACCTACTAATTTATATTTCATTATCTCTGCACTTGGCTTAATCTGTTATCTCTTGCTAAATGTTAGAAAGCTCACAAGGAGAGCCACACTGAACAGCAGAAAATGGAACCACAAACGCCTCTTGAACACAAGGTGGCTTCTGTGCCAGAGGGTAGATGGGGCATTTTGGCTACCCAACCTTCCCAAAAGCTAATGTGCAGGACTGATGAACTGCCTGTTGTTTTAAACTGAGATTTGTATCCCCATATGACCACCTCTCTGTCAATGCAGAGTGCTTTTTTTCTTTACTGGGTCTCTGAAGGGGCGTTCACTCCATCTGTAGGTGTTCAAGATAGAGGTTCATCAGGATAGCTGTGGTTGTCAACACAGCCCACAGCTCCAGCTATTTCAGAAGTGGGTGATATCCACAGATCAAAAAGCGCCGTTATTTTCCAGTCTCCAAGGAATGGCAATAGAAGTAGTTGTAGATGATGATGCAATATAAGTAGTTGTAGGAGATGATCAAGTTTTAATCTCCTCAAGTCTGGAATACAATGTTCAAAATCTTGCACAACTTAATCCATTCTTTGACTCAGTTGTCCACTTTTTACCAGGATCTTAGTCCTGTTAGTGTAGTAAGCAAGAATAATCCAAGATCTATCTCCCAATTAATACCAACAAAAGAACATTCAGTATTTTTATAGCTGATTATCTGCAGGCAATAACTTTTTCCATCTGTGGGTGAAGGTAGGACAAGGAACCATACCAAAGAAAATGTCATTACAATATGAAGCTTACTTTTACTTTAGTGGAATTGCAGTCTTAAGGTCCTTCTCACCAAGCCATGAGAAAGACAGGGATACTGAGGGTCATTTCAGGACCCTAGACATCATTCTTAGCTCAAATGTTATAAGATACTTGGGAGGTTTGCAAAGACATTTTATTCTAGTTAAGGTTTTAAAATACTTGGAGGTAATCAAATGAATACTGTTTTATAGTAAAGACTTGATTTCGATTAATTTTGTGTTCCTGAGTTTTGAAAGACATTTCTGAAATGTCAAATTGGTCCATTCTAACATGTATAAAAGGAAGATCTTAATTTTTTTTTTGTTCGAAGTAGGTCTTTGTATTGAAATGTAGAAAAAAAATGATAATAAAAATCTAAAATCAAAATGAAAGCTCAAAAATATTTAAATGAAGCAGTCTGCTTAATGTTTTCATCAGATCTCTCAATTTGCAATGTAAAACATAGCCTTTCTGTTGATCTGGGATGGAAACTGCTCAATGACTAAAAATCTCTTGTGAGACTTGACAAATATTTCCTTTATTTGTAATAACAGAAGGTATGAAATAAGGCAGGTAGATAGATAAATGGATGGAAATTCATATAGACCAGTCTAATTTGCCTTTTTGCCATATAGCTATGTAGAACATGGTATATTTCAACTTGTTTCCTGCCTGTATAAGAATCTTTGCCTTTACATTTATCTCTTCAGTTAACCTTCATTATATTAATTATTTTTCATAACACTTACAAGAATAGCATGTACGCCCTTATTTGTACAGTGCATTTGCTTTACAAAAGACTCAATATTTATTTTATTTCTTCATTTGCAGGGCCAGCCTTTGTGCCACTTCATGATGCTTTCACATCAAAAGAAACTGTTATAATTTTTTCTGCATTTTCCATAAGAGACTGTCTGTTGTCTGTACCTGTTTCACCAGACATAATATCACTGTGATCTCCTTTACAGACGCAAAATATTTTAACCTGTATTTAAAGTAGCTTTGCATTTTTAACCCTAAGGAAAAACAAAATGAACTTTCAGATCTTAATTATTTTTTTTTCTTTGCCTGCTTTGATTTCTAACATTGAGATGGCCTTCGCCACTCAGCTTTTTAAATCCATCCAAGCACTTAAACTGATTTGGCTTTACATCATCTTAAACTATAGAAGCATCTTTGTTTTGATTTTTCATGACTTACTGACTGCAAAATCTGAAAGGATTTTTTTAGGTTAGGATTTTGCTTCCTTTCACTTTTAGTATACAAAAATGCAAATTTTTCCCTACTAAGCTGTCCTTTTAGACTCAATCACCATTCAATAAGCACATCATGAGCTACTGACAGAAAAAGATTAGATGAGATTTGGGTTTTTTTTTTAAATATAAAACCTCTCTGACGTACATCATACAAAATATGAAAAACACCAAGCAATAATGATTTCTTAAAAATTATTTTGTCTTTAGCAGTGGTTTTTGTCCCGCTTAGAAAGGAAATGTGTGGAGTGTATCCTACACATCGGCTTGCTGTGACTCTTTTCCAAAGTGGTAAGAGTCCTTTCCCTTTTCCTGACTAATATTTTTAACTTTATAATTTTTGTTGATCATTCCATCAGAAATCTGGGACGTCTCTAGAAAGAAGACATCTTAGTCTGCATATGAAATCAGTAATTTCTACTTAAGAAACAGAATCTACTAATGCTAAGCAAGAAAGAGAGAAAGGAGGGTAGATTTTGCATGTCTATGTTTAGGATGCAAGCTGAATTCTTTTTATGTTCAGAGACGATCATCAAAGCACTTGTTTAAGTAGACTCTATGTGAATGTGAAGACTCCAGGATTGCTTTTTGATTTTTTTTATCATTCTGTTAATCTGTTGCTATTAATATTACATGATAATATTAATTTGCTTAATATTCTAAAATGTGTTTATTATATGTAGAATATGGTCTTGGGTGTAAATATGCCAGTCTAAAAAATAGGTGATCTGGATTCATTTGCTGGCTTCAATATAAATGTCCTGTGTGTCATAAGTCAAATGGTTTGCTATTTCTATACCTGTTTTTAAAATGGGGTAGCCAG
Organism: Chlamydotis macqueenii; assembly: GCF_036417535.1. Taxonomy (NCBI): domain Eukaryota; kingdom Metazoa; phylum Chordata; class Aves; order Otidiformes; family Otididae; genus Chlamydotis; species Chlamydotis macqueenii. The sequence continues at coordinate 4,897,150 of NC_141558.1, forward strand.
TCCCTTCCTCACAGGGGTATATCAAGAGAGATAAATTTTATAATGATGGTGAACAGCACTGGACAGGGAGTAAAGGTGGCTTTGAGCTCAACGCTGTCAATTAGGATAGCCCCAGGGCTTGTCTAAATAACGTATTGCTTCTCACAGTCGCTGTGAGGTTAATGAGCTCTGACGGTGCCCCATTTCTGGCCTTGGCCTGACTCTCTCCCTCTCTTCCACACTCCTGGCCCAGCTTCTTTCCTGTCAGCTGAGGATGGACATATTGATGGAGTCGAGCTCTTTGTCATTTGTCTTGGTGTTTGCTCTGTGCTTAGCATGATCCCTTGCTGAGGGGTTTAGCAGGGTCGTCTTTAAACTCAGCCAACTGCAGACTGTGTCTCTTATATGACTGCAAGAAGATAGACTTGAAAAAAAGAAACACCTGCAAATCCATCTCCCAAAACTCCACAGAACCTCCTCTCCTTAGGGAAAAACACATCACTAATCACAAGAGATGCTCTGACACTTTATAGCAAACTTAAGAGGTGCAGTAAAATACCCAGAGCAATGCCAGGCTCCTGGAAAATTGAAGTCCAAAGCCTTGTCCCATGCCTCTCTGGCAATGAGGAATTTTTTTAGACAATGGTCCTAGATTACTTCAAAATGAGGACAGTTGCCCAGAGCACAGAGGAAGGTTGACAAAAGAAAATTTGTTTTTCACCCTAAATCTAGTGGTGAGTTTAACTCTGAGTGTAAGAAAAGGGGAAAAAAAAATCATAGCAACAGTAGATCTTTCTGTCTCATAGGAGTACATGGATAATCTAAGCATTAACAAGAGAATGTTGATGTCTGATATGAGAAATACACTCAGAATATTGTTATTTTGGTTTACTACTTAAATATTCAAAACTAAGTACTTAAAAAAAAAAGTGGAAGAATTTTACCTATTCCAAAACTGTCAAGAACATTTGTGTCTAAAAGAAATGCCAGATTCAAAACAGCAGCAGGGCTTTGTAATGTATTCTATGTAATGCAGCAATAATTAAGACTCTGTTCATTTGTTGGCTGTGCCTACATGGGTAGGAGCCTGCACTCATCACAATATTCTGTAATATTCTGGAGTAAGAACTCCTTATACTCTCTTATTTGAGTGATTGCACTTTGTTTAGAATATTTAAATATTCAGGACTCTGTGTCCTGGTGTTTGGACGATCACTCGGGAGGTGGGACAGCTGCGTTTCAGTCTATGCTCCAGTGCGTGTTTCATTATTTATGCAAAGAGAAATAGCACCAACAGGAATGACTGAAAGCATTCCACTCCAGGGTATGTTCCACACTGATGATGAAGGCACTTTCTTACCAAGTGAAAGATGAGTGTTCAAACCTCTGTGTGTGAAAAAGAGGGACTGAAATTATTTTGCACATCTAAAGTGAATGCCTTACCTTCCTGCTTGTTCAGTAAAAAAGGATGGCCTACTTCTATGGCAATGTTGTGACTGAAATCTGTTTATTGCTTTCTTCTACCAAGTATCTAAAATTATATTTTGCATCAGATGGAATAGTTCATGTAGTTTTATAAATTTTTGCTTAAAATAAAATGAGATCTTCAATGAAATCGAACCTCTTCTTCTTCTCCTCCTTCCTGATTCTGTGGCTAAACCTCAGATCAATTATAATTACAGTCAAATTTGAAGCAGTAATTAAACTCCTCTTTCTAAATGAAAGATTAAATGGACAAAAAAAAAAAACCCACCAACAACCCAAACCCATAATGCGTAAAAGCAAAGGTAAAAGAATATGAAAGCTGACATGACATTATCCAATGCAAAGTTGGGAAAATGATCTTTGCAGGCTGTTTCTGGTTAGATTTTGTCAGTGCAAGATTATATTTGTGAGGAGGAGATAAAGCAACAATCGAGCAACAACTCCTGCAACGATTGAGAAATGCAATGATGAGTTTCCAGGGGAGACTTTCAGCTCTGTAGGTGGATGAGTCAGACCATGTCTTTCACATAATCTACAGAAAGGTGTCTACCCTATAGACATGCCCTTGTCAACAATGACACCTAAGTCCTGAGCACAGTGACCACAGGACAGTAATACTTTTCGGCAGTCCCATTGTCATTCCCACCCAGCCAATTCAGGCATTATAATTAATAGACTCAGTCTCTGCATATAAGTTCAAGATCCACACAATATTAAGTTCCTAAGACTTATGTTGTCCAAAGGCTTTTTTCAGACCCTCTGCCTCGAGACAAATATTCCCCCTTCATAATCATGCTGACTAGTATTCGTTCACCTAACTTTAAAGTCAAAAACAAAATAGGCACTCGTAGATCGTGGTGGGTAATGGTCCAACCTATTTTATGTGTCCACACGAGATCAATTGGACTATGAAAATGGTGATTTCTTCCCATTGACTACAAAGACAGCCTAGGACTACTAGCTCACATCTAAGCATTTATAGTTGAAGAGAATAATGCCATTCATAAATGCTTTTTTGTGTGTATTGCCATCCCGTAAAACTAAATCCCATACTCTTAAAGCTACTCAGTCTGCTGTTGGCTTCAATAGGCATCAAAATATCATGGTAATCTTTTAAGTCATGGATAAGATCTCCACTGCAAAGCAACAAAATTTTAAGCTTAGCTTTTGAATTTCTTTTACTGTGTGACTGTTCTCCCCTCTAACTTCTGATAGATGGTCACTCAGCTTCAGCTTGCAGCATCCAGGGCTCCTCGGGGCATTATTCAGGGCCCATTACCTTTTTAGCTCTAATGATACCCTGCCAACAGCAATCCTCTATGCATGCCATTTATTCCATTACACTAAACAGGGATAATTTGGTAAATTGAGTGTTTAAGTAGCCTTAAGGTAAATATTTTTTTTTTCTTTTGCAAAATGATGGTGTTCCCTTTGGCCTCAATAGATTCTTCCCTTTTGGAAGGGCTTACCTTAATTTGCCTTTAATTGTTCATAAAACTAAAAGGTTAAATAATGCCAGACAGGGAAAGGTTAAATCAAGCCCTCAAACAAATGTTAAATAAAACAAAAATCAAGCAATCATTAAATTAAGATTTTTTTTTTAAATGTAACTTTGGATAACTTCATACCAAGCCGCAACTAATTAGAACTAATCTGTCAGTGCTAAAGCGTCAGGGGTAGTTATATGATATTAACTTAATTACTCATCAAGGCCAATAGATTATGACTTTTATGAAATAAAAGCTAGAAGAGATTCTTTTGATTAATGTCTCTAAATAAAAATAAGTTAACTTGATTGTTCTAGTCAATTACCTTTTTAATTTAGGACATTGCAAATTAGTTAAATGAGCAAAACCAAACTTTTGTAGCACTCACCACGCTAATGAACTGCAAATGCTTTGAGTGTGTTGGAGACAACGCTGAGCTTCTTGTGTTCTCTGCAGCTCATAATGCGACAGAAGAGGAAAACATTTATGTCATAAGCAAGATCATGGAGTGGCCAAAAGAGGTGACCAAGACTGTCCCATCTTCAGTTGAACTGAACAATGAAATTTTTCCTGGAATCTGAATTAATTTTTAAACTTTTTTTTTTCAGAGAAAAAAATCTAATTTCATTTTTAAAAGTAAATTAATTACATCCCCTGAATTTGTCCTGATATTCAACTCTCCCCACTCTTAGAAAACTGTATCCAGCTTAGAGGCTGAATTTGTTTCAAAATCCAAACCTTCCCTGTTTTCAAGTGAGTTTCTGTAAAATGCAGAACTAAGAGGAAGCTTGGGGTGGTTAACTCTTTGGAAATTTCTCTGTAGAAACAGAAGCTAGTTGCCAAGCTTAGGTCTGACACCTAACTTGCAGAAGACTAAAACTTAGTAAGATGAATATCACTCCAAGCCTCCAATGCAGATGCAAACAAGAGGCGAGAGATGATGCACTAGCCGTATGTTTGATCTTTTCATCCAAAGATAAAAAAGGCCTTAAAATACCTAAAAGAAAAATTTCCTTTTACTCACATTCCTTCCTTGGAGTATTAGTTTTATCCAATGACTAAGTGCCACAGAGAGCCTATCTCATTTATCTTCATAAAGCCTCTCCTTTCCAACCAATAAGTTATTTGTTTAGGGAAGCCTTAGAGCCACAGAGCATAATTAGTTGCTGGATCAGGCCACAGGAGCTCAGAAACAAAGCACATCAAGAAACATTTTAAATTTCTCCAAGTCTCTGAGGAGACAGAGTTTTTATTTTTCATATACTCTATTGTGACATGTTTGTTGATCCCCAAAAGGACAGTGTATTTTGATTTTTATATCATGAAAATAGATAACCAAGAACTCAGGGGTGACTAGAGTTTCAGGCTAACAAGAATTTACTCCAGCATAAACAGTGATCTGCTAGCTGCTAGGCCTTATTGCCCTTAGTAAGGGTCACTGAGCCTTGAGGTAAAGGGAAACACAAAGGTCAGATTCATCTTGTTTAATCACAACTGTGCAGAAATTAACATTTAGCCAATTGTCTGGTTGAGGTCTTAGTCAACTGAGAGACAAAAGCACCTCCAAAAGATCATTCACTCCATCTTAGGACAAAGTCTATCACCCTTTGGAGAGCCTTATCCCACCTCATTTTCTACTCAAGGAGCCTACAGCAGTTATATAGACTAGATGGTTTCTTTACATTGGCTAAGCGCAAGTAAAACTTGCCTCAACCTTTATCTGAGTGGCCCAAAGCAGTCTAGCTTGCTATTCCACCATTTAAGGATATGGTTATGGCCTTAAGCACAGGAGCACCCAGGGCACGTGTTCACTGATAGGGCCATATGAGTGCTCTTCTTCATCCCAGGCTGTGGATAACACATGCTTGACTTGTGCTCCAACAGCTACTGCCTTATTTTCTTGTATGCTAAGTTCACTTCTTTTTAAATGCAGACACTCAGATTTAAAGAGCTTGCTATGATTAATATTTTAATCCATGGTAGAGAGGGAAGCAAGGGTTGAGACACTGGAAAAGCATCTGCTAAGCGTGTCTTCTCCTAGCCATTTTGAACTTTTTGTCCTTTCAGCAGTTGAAATGTGTGATGTGAGTACATTTATGTACAAAGAGGGTGAGGCAGGGGAAGGATGCAATCAGTCGTAGAACATGTACTGTACTCACTACATTAAAAATGTGTTTTCTTCTTCGCACAAATAAAGAACAAATCATTCACATGGAAATGGAATAGATCCCTGTGGTGATTAAAAACTCCAGTAGAAAGATACATATTTAATGAATAGATAACACAGATAAAGAAGAATGCATTTACAGTCAAAAGCAGCTAGAACAGCTTCAATGCATAGCATTTATTGCAACGTAGAATCAACTGAAAACACAGGCTTATTAAGCTGTTTAAGTGCAAGGGCAAGGCATTTAGGAAGGAGAACGGAAAAGTTGGGAGCATGTGAATATAAGAAGCGTGTGATATGAATGTAACTACTGTATGGCTGGAAAATGGCACTGGTTGAATCCACATTCAACGATCAGTCTAGGATAGAAACTCAGTATATAAAAGGAGGTGGATTATGGCCTTTGATGCTTGAAATATAGTTTGTCTGTCCTATATTATCATGTAGTTGGATTGTCTTTTCTACACTAAGCAAAATAAAAGTAATTGTGTTGTCTTCTGGTTCTTTTTGAATCAATTAGATGTAACCCATGTGTCAGATAAAGCGATCCCCATTTTAAAGGGATGGTCATATGGATACACACATAAATACAGTAGTAGAGTCTTAAATTTGTTGTGAAGGTTGTATGATCATCTTTTCTACAGCAAGTCTTAACTGGTTTTGCATACAAATTACAAAGCCGCTTGGCCCAAAATGTAACTCCTGAAAGAGATGGTAAGAAAATTTACCTCTTGAAAAGGTTGTTCTGTATTTTGTACTCTGAAATGGCATCGTACAGGCTTCTGGAGGCTCAGACCTCCAGCAGCATGTGGCGCAGCAGCTCTGGCAGATCAGAAAGCATACTGTGCCTGTCTGATCGCCTCGAGGGCAAGAATGTTTTGTCTCTACCATGAAATAACGGTATGTCTTGTGGGTGACCTTGATAAATGATACTCTGGTGATGCGCAACCTCTATTTCCAATTGCCAGTATTCTAGAAGAAGCAGTTGAATATGAGGTCCCACAACCTCTCGTGTCATCCTTTAGCATAGAGAGAAGTTGGGAACAAGCCAGCACCTGTGTTTAGCCATTTGAATGGACGCATAGATATGAATTAGGTACTCTCACCTCTCTTCCTCATCAGTAGAGAAGCCAACTTTAATTGCACAATACATCTTATCATTTTAGACTTTAGGACTGGTGAATTTCTCCTTGGAAATGCTTATTTCTCTCTGTTATTTTTAAAGGGATAGCAGGCACCAGATGACTCTTGGTGAAATGAGTCCCATCCCACATCTTTCACTAGCCTAGATCCTGTTGGATGCTTTCAGTGTCAGGCAGATAGCAACAGTCTCTGGGAGGTATGGCTGAGAAATAGAAACTGGTAGAGAGCCAGGAAATTTAAAGTGATAAATTAGTTGATTAGGAAAGGAGAAGCACAAGAGTAGATAGGCCTTTTTCTTGTTTTCTACAGGAAAAAAAAAAAAAAAAAAGAAGTCTTCCATAAAGAACAGCTCCCTTTTTCTCTTAAACCGTTTCTCTGAAAAAAACTCAAACTCAGCACACTGAATTAATAAGTTCAGGAGTTTAGGATATTTTATATATAAAAAAAAAATCCATGAAACTAAGAAAAACAAGAAAGAGTTTAATCCAAAAATTTTAAAATAAGCACTACCAGGATTTTTTTCGGTCTGCCCTAGAGCCAGTTGGACTTTTCTTCTGGGATGTTTCTCCTGTCTTCTTACACATCCACCACTTTAGCAGACATTTTTACAGTAAGCAGGAGAACTAAAATTATAATCTGAGGAAGAGTTCCTAAATAATAAATGTGCTTACATTTGGGGATTGTTTCAGGTGTGTTATAAACCTTTGTGAAACAGTGTGGGTAAATAGAAAGTTGGTATTAGTCAGTTATAATTAATCCCAATAGCTTTAAGGCAGAATCTTCCTGCTCCAGGGGTTTACAGAGGAGATAGCTAGAAAAGCATGGAGGGATTCTTTGGGTAGGAAACTGAAGGGCTGTAGCAAATAAGTTTATTCAAACCTCAGCAACACCTGATGATTTGGAGAGCTCTTGCTTCTTTCTGACTGAGACCTCTGAGCTGCACTCTGCTGAGGAAATTAGCATTCGTTAGGCTTTGCTTTCACCGTGGAAATGCACAAAATATGAGTCCTAAGCACCTTAAAGGAAAAAAAATGCTCAATAAAAATAGATTTTTTTTAAAAAAATGTTCTTTTGTATTAATTTTCCTGCATTTGTTGAAATTATTCACCAAATGAAAGTAGTCAGAACCCATGCTTCCTAGACCAAGAGGCTATTGAAATCTACTAACCTGATCTAATTTTTGCAGGTCATGTAAGTGAGGAAGCTGATTTCTGCCTAAAGTCCTGTAACGGACTGTTCAGAAACCTTACAGGTGATCTGAAAACCTGGTCGGTCAGTCTATTCCTCTGTCTGTCTCTTGGTGTGTCTAGCTTGTTCACAATGAGACGCAAGCAGCAATTAAGGGAATGTTTGAAAGACAAATTTAAAAGATCAACTGCATTATCCAAGTTAACTCAAGCTAACTCAAACTTACAAACATGTTTTCAAAACATTCATAGTGGTTTGGGGAGTTATTTTGAACCATTCTGGCAATATTCAAATTACTGCAAATAGGCATCCTGGACTTTCTGAAAAGTGGCCTTTGTTATGTTTTGCAAGGAGTATGTTACTGCTCCCTTTGACTGATACAATGGAGAATTAGCTTGGTCACAATGAAGTAATTCAGAATAATAATTTAAAAAATGCTTAATCAGTAAACAAAGCCTCCTTTGCATCAGACAGGTGAAAGGGACCCAACTAATTGAGAATAAATAGCAAGTGACACATGAAACAAACTAAATCAATACATGAAAAGAAATCTAAAGCCACTTGTAGTTGAAGTCCATTTTGGAAATGCTCCAAATGTGCAGTTCCCAAACACATTCATGCCTTTCCTTTCCAATCAGTCTTACAGCTCATCGTCTGCAAAGCAGACTAAAGCAGAAAACACAGATGAGATTCACCTCACCCAAACCAGCTAAAACATAAACGTGTAGGAGAATTCTTTAGGTTCCGTATACAGTCCGTTGAAAAAGAAACTTTCAGAGGCAATTAATCCTGTCTTACAGTAGATATGTAAGATGATATTTGTGCTCTGGAAGGAGTTAGCTTTCTTCCCAGGTGAGATGGAAGTTAGATGTAGGTAAAATGCACAGTTGGTTCTAGATAAGGACAAAAAGAAGGGGGAAAACAATCTCATGATGGCATAATCTTCAGCAACATTGTATTTTCCCAAAAAACACCTAACAGCCCAGAAAAAAAAAAACAAACCAAAAACCCTAAACTAGAGAAAATTAATGTTGGATGTGACATAGTCTAAGAACTGGTCTGAGGAAAGAGGGAGATGGAAGCATTGAGAATAGTGTAAAATATGAACTGACAACTAGGTGAATTTGAAATGTAACAGAAAATACTTAGTGAGATAGTAGATCAATGTAAAAAAATAGGAGAGGGATAGAGAGAATGTTGCAGAATCATGATCAGCTGCAGTATTAAATCTGTGAAAGAATGGATTTTTTTTCTCTGTGAACAGAAGGGAGGAATTTTTTTGTAATGAAAAGAATTAAACTTGTGATGTTTTGAAAAAAACAGACTAATATTAACCTGTTTCTTAAAAAAAACCCCAACCAACCAAAAAGAAATAATTGGAAAACAATTTAAAAAAGTGGATAGGTATAAAATGGCATTCTAAATCATTGTTATTTCTTCTGAATCTCTCTTATCTGTATAAAGGACTGTTATAGGATATGCTGTATCACCTTCTAAAAGTGTGTACCTTCTCTGACTACAGAGGTAACCTTAATGATGAACCTGGAATGGACATTGAAATTTCAGTACTTTAAAGTTAGAGTAACAGATTCACAGTCCCATGGTGTGTTTCTGCTGCAGTTCAGAGAGTTGAGTAGAGAGATGTTAATGAATGATATTTAACGCACCAGGTGTGAGTGCCAGCACGTGTCTGGGCACGCTGGCACAGATCTGTGTCTGTAAGCCATATCTGGTGCCTACTGCACCTCATCTACAGAGTTATAGTGAAGAGTGATTTTACTTTTGTCCCCATAAATTCCCCTTCAGATTCCAGTGGAGGTATATTCTTGATCTTCCCATGCCTTATCTCACAGTTTGAAAAATTGGCTATTTAGGTGGAAAATCCTACAGGAAAGCAAGCATTTCTTCCAACACATTTCCTCAAGGCACCACCACAGTACTCTGTACTGCAGGATAGGTGAAGGAAGGCGTTTTTAATTGGGTGATGGCAAAGACTTTATTTTTTTTTTTAAGAATTAATATGGGTAATTTAATAATAATTTGTCCATGTAGCTTATATGTTAAGGGATTAGATGGAAAGCTGGGGAATATTCAGGACAATATAAAAGTTGTTCCTTCCAACACAACTACAAGCTAAACGAGATATGTCAGCTCCAGATATGCACAGGTCTACATGTGTCAATGCTCATCTGCCATGTGTGAAAAACAGCTACACTACACACCAAGTCTTGTTAAACATCAGACTTGTTCAGAAGAACTATGGCATTAAAGCAAGAATATCATTGAAACCAACTGTCAAATAAGCCTGCCTTCCTTTCCTAGGTCAATTTGCCAGCAGCTTATTGGTAGCTCTCAACTTAGGATCTATCTTTTGGATTTATTAGAGAGGATATTGGATCTGTCTGTACATATGCAGTTATTTTAGGGTACCTAATTGCAGACAGTTCATCCAGCTGGACAACCAAAGCAATAATATTAAAGATTAATGCCCCAGTTCAGCAAATAACCTGGGCATGTGCATAATCCCTGTGGCTTTGCTGAGGCACACTTACAGGCAGGCTTGTTGAACTAAATATATCACTGAAAGAGGGTCTTAAAAATCATGAATTCACATCACAGATGCCATGCAAACAATTATAAGAAATTTTAAACTATTATTGGCTTTGACAACTCAAAGTTTAAAGCTCTGAGTACCAGTACAGAATATCATAATGTTAAAATATAAACAAAAGTATCCATAGTTCCTGTTGCTGGAGCTCTTTTCTCTGAAACAATTGATACCACTGACAAACTGATTTGGCTGATGATAAACTAGGTTAATTTGGACCTAATCAGTATAGGAGTCCTTCCATTTTTCCTCTGGGATTCGTCTCACATGATTTCAGCTGTATGAAAGTGGGGTAACTGATCTCAGCTAGAGATCAAAGATCTCTCCATAGCCAAAGGACATCAGTAGATACCTCAGGGGGCAAGCCATTCCATTTACTTTAGAATGTATTGAATTGGCCTCTGGAGGTACCTGCTTCTTTATATCATCTGCAAGGGGCAAGACTAATTGCCCACTTTTGGACTTCAAATGTTAGGTGCACTAAATCCTATCTTACATATTCACTCTCTTCTACTGGAATATTTTTTCTAGCACTTCAGTGTTTCTGATATGTATGTGCAGCAGAAAAACATAGAGACAGAAACAAGCATGCTAAATAAGTCTCTCCATCAACACCATTTCACTCCACTCACGCCAAGATGGGTGGAAACATAAATGACAGCAATGTTTGGCCTGCCACTGACACCTATCCACACATAAACAGTCACAGTTAGATGAGAAGCTTCACAGTTTCTCTGAATATTTAATTAGTACAAACTTGGTTTCTTTGAACTCCATCAAAAACAAGATTTAAAAGCCCAGCTCCATTTACCTCTTGTTGACTGTAATGAACATTAGAGCTTCCCCCATCGCCACAGGTTTAGCTCTGTGGCTAACACTGAGATGTTGGCAATCAGAAAAGACTTGGGGCAAATCACACTTCTTTCTCACCACAGGGATAAACTTAAGTGACAGATACACATGGGCTAATTACTTTTAATAGTTTCCCATTGCTTTGGCTGATGATATAGTACTAAAAAACCATGCCCCCCTCAATAAGCCAGAATTTCACTTACATGGCACTACGTCTTTATTACCGCTTCGTTACTTCAGGGAAGCCGTGTTCTCTAAAATGCCTTTCCCTGTGGCTTAAAGTAAAGATTTTTTAAATAAATAAATACAGTTTATGTTGGGCATCTACCACTTGAAGGGCTAATGATTATTGACTACCCTCCAGCAGACATCAGGGAGTCTAGCCTCAGGCCCTTCCCGCTCGCCCCCAAACATGCCGAATGTTAACACATGTTTCTAGATCCTGGCTGGGATTGGACACAAACAAGGCAGTCAGAATGGACCATTTAGTGTACAAGTCAAGATGACAGATCTCTGCTTAATACAAGGAAGACAAAAATTCGTATCTTATTGAAAAAGGCAGAAGAGCCCCGGGTGCTTTCGCTTTGTGATTCTGCAGCAAAAAGTGGGTTGTGTCAATATAAGTCTATGTCACCCGCTCGCAGCTGCCACACTGAATTGACCCTGCTAGCTGCAGACAGAAAGGCCTTCCATTTCCAAATTCTCTCTAATGCTCATCTGCGAGAGCGAGCACGCAGTGGAAAAAAGTGAACAAGTTACTCCTATGCACAGGAGCGAAAAACAAAACAAAATAAAACAAAACAAAACAAAAACGCCTTAACGCCATGAGACTCTCCCTGCTGCCAGTTTCTAATGAAATGCTAGAAAAACTTTCTCATCTGAAAGCATTTCAGAGGATGCTTTGACAACGTGAGCTTTATGTTTTGTAAATCATGTTCTTGTAATTCCTTGTAAGTCTCCAGATCCTCTTCAGATAGAGCAGCAGAGCATTAAATATTCTTGCAATGCTCACCAGAGCTTAATTACTGAAAGTTGAAACATCTTTTAAACTCCATAATTTTTTTTTTTCCCCTGGATATTCCCCAAAGAAAAGATACAAAAAAGTTGAAGAGTATGCACAATAACTGTTAGTTAAGACCGTGTTTCCAAAGGAGGGAAAAGAAGATAAACAATTTTGAACGTAAAAATAGACTATTTCTTGATACCATTATAGTTTAACATGACAGCATTCACTGATGAGTCTGTTTCTCACGTGTATATTTTACTAAGCTCAGATGTTCATAGTAGTGAAAGGAGTTAAATGGAAAAAAAAAAAAAGAGGAAAGGTCCCAAGTTCCCTAAAATGTAAAAAAAAAAAAAAAAAAAAAGGATAGATCTTCAATGAGTTTAAATACAGAATTAATTTCTGGAGAAGTATGATCATTTAGGGAAGCTGGAAATATTGCTAATATTATAGACATTTAAAATACATTTTTGAGCATTATTTTTATGGACTCACTCAAGGTCTATGAAAACGTACAAAAAAAAAGTTTTTCTTTACCTCAGATTAACCTATATTCAGGCAAGTGGTTAATAGGTAAAGAGGCAATAAGACGTAAGCATATTTTATTAGCAGAAGGCAGAGATTTTTTTTCTTTTTTATGTGTTTCCGTGGGGGGCTAGTGAAGCTTTCGTTACCTCTTTATCTAACTTTATTATAAATCACTGGATATTCCAACCCAGTAATCTGACTTATAAATATACCTCACCTGACTGTGACATCTTCAGAGGTGACTGGGTGATGTGTGAATACCACAGAGAGGAAAAATTAATCTTACTTAAATGTAACTGCCTGAAGGTAGCAGTCTAATCTAAGTGGTTGTCTATGGTTTTTCTATATGCAAGATAAAGAGAGAGAAGAATTGCAAGGAGGCCATTTGTCACACTGGTCTTGCAATGGCTTTCCATAATCCTGTGGAAACAATTCTTTCTCTACTGAAAATCCACACATACATGGTTAGCTAAGACTAAATGCCTATTTTCTGTACAGCTGATATTGAGTAACACAAATGCTGATGTGCCCAAGAAGAATCAGGTTTTAATTGCCTCTAACAGTTGCAGAGATTTAAGAATTGTCTCTAAACTAGGGCCAAAGAAAAGCACAAGTTAAGGAGCAGGAAAGACTGAGGCACGTCAGTTTTTCTCCACTGTCTATAAAAGGCAATGTAGATGGTTAGCTCAGATAGAGATGTCTGTGATGTAGTTAGCCATATTTGACCACTTCAATCCATCTGTGAACATATTCTTAATTTATACCAGTACCAAGTCCTTTCTCATGCTCTGCAGTCTGATGGCAAGATCTGGTCATACCCATACTGTGAATCTTAGCTACATCCCTCCCTACCCTCAACATAAATCACAGAATCACAGAACCACAGAATAGTTTAGGCTGAAAGGGATCTTTAAAGATCATCTAGTCCACATCCCTGCAAAAGGCAGAATTTCTAAATAAAAAAAAATAAATAACCGGAGCTTCTAAATAAAAATTTTCTTTTGGGATTATTTCTTCTTTACACTCTGCAAATTGTTTGGAAGAGTACTAACTGATTCGATGCAAAATTGACATTTTCAGTTGTGTGGTAATTTGGGCAATATCAAATGAACAAAAGGTCCCATTACTCCTTTTCAGCTCCAGGTAGATCCTTTAGGGAAAAAAAAAAAAAGATTTTATTCAATTTCAGTTACACATACATAGCTTTAGCCAAACCTACTTTCAAAAAAGTGTACTGATTACAATAAATGTGATTTATTAACAGCAATTAGAAAACTTTCAGTCTCTTACCATATGATGGTTTTCATAAAACATTATTTTTTTGTCTATTATGAAAGAGTTTGAAGAATTATAGGATTACCTGAAAAACTGGGGTTTACTTACAGTTGGGTTTACTTCCTTGTAACATTGATGGAAGAGGAATGTGGAAAAGATGCGTTTTACTTTCTTTTTATTTCATAATGTTGAAATATTCTTTTAAAGTGGATAATTTAACTGGAAGCTATGAAGAGCTATACTGTGAAACTGTATACCATGTGTCATTGCAGTGATTGCCAGAGCGCTACCCAAGATGTCTTCTAACGTAAATGAAATCTGCTGTTTAAGGTTGACTCTTTGCTGATAATTTCATATATGACCCTTAAAAACACTGAAGACAACATTGTGATATGGTTTATGAGGCCTTACCTCATAGTTGCGCTCTGGTACATAGAATTGAAAGTCAAAGACATATTCTGGACTCACAGTACATAGACAAGTGTATCAAGTGTTTTCTGGAATCCCTAATAAGCTATGCATCAGGCTGTTCTCTTCTTCACTTTTCCCTTTTGCAAAGGCAGTTATGTTTAACTGAACATTGCAGGCTTTTGCTTGAGCACCAGTTGAAGATGTTTAATGTAGCCAGTTTTCTTTGAGGAATACTGACAGCGACTCTCAGATCAAGGCAACAATAGGGAAATGACTGTGTATAAAAGTTAATGTTGCTCAGTTGTGTCTCAATAGAATGGGCTGACAATGCAGAGAATTAACAGCCTGAAGCCAGCAAATGTTCCTTTACAACATTGTGTGGTCTTGAAAGTGTGGTCAGCTGCAAGACTATCACTCATGTGATCCTGGATCTTACCTTACATGTGTAAGGTAATCTGCCAAGAAACGTAAGGGCAAACAGCTTATTTCTTTGTGCCTTGGCCCCATCCATCTCTAAAAGTGGGATGATCATCATCCTGGAGTTTGTTATTTAAGACAGACAGATTGAAAGTGTCTATGTCATGTAGTTAATTTCATTCCATATACAGGTCTTATTAAGTTCTTGAGGATTTTAGCTATGTTGCTTGAGCCATTGTCAACCTGGAGATCCTCATTTTTTTTTCAATGCCGAAGGCTTTTGTTCCTATAGCAAGCAAGGCAAAATGTGCCCACTCTTCAGGCTCAGCAGATCACAGAGACTGGTATTAGCTTGAGCCACTGATGAGCAGTGAGGTTGTGAGGTATCACAGCTGAAAGCCTGGGCTTTCACTACTGCAGTTCCTGGTGAAGGGCATGGTGGTAGGCCAGCAGTTTTCTGTACTCACAACAGGTGATGAATTAGAGTCCTGAAACATGTGATGGTCCACAGCTAGTGACACACGAGGGAATGGGGTGGTTGAGGATGGAATGTCCCCAGATTACTATATCCTGGGTTTAGTATACCATAGAGAATCTGGAGATAAGTTCCCACAGAATATAAGAGCTTTATCCAAGCATTTGTATCCCAGTCGTAATGTCTGTTATTAAAGCAATTCAATCTATTGTAACTTCCTTAAGAACCCAATGAATTCATTTGGAGATCTTCAGGACATAGACTTAATCTTTTGTTACGTCTAACAGAAAATGATTTTATGCCATATTATGCTCCCTTAAGCTTCTCTCAAGATTTCTAGACTGTACATCAATGAGAAAAAGAATTACAGCCAAGCGTACAGGAGCAAAGCAGGGCAAATATGTAATTTTTTTTTGTCAATTTTTTGGCTTCTTGACAAGTTCACTCTCCCTTTGTGGGCTCACTCAGCATGCTTTGAGAGCACTGGCCTTTTTTCCACCGGCTTATTCCAGCCTCGGAGCAGACCTTCAAGGCATGTCCAACCCATGCAGTGCTGAGAGCTCACTGCAGACGTACTGACTACACAATAAGAAGACAGGCAACTCTCCTGCTAAGGTTCTTGCATCAGAGTCAGATACTTTTGTGCTAGACTGCAACCTACGTATGCAACAGTTCATTTTGAGCTCAGTCAGGTATCCACAGAAAGAAGCCCAATTGTATGGTTTCGGTTCAGTAAGAACAACTTAGTTTCCTGAACACAATGATCTGGTGTCCTTTGAGATACTCTTGGCTGTCAAAGGATTCACAGGAGCTCTGAACACTTCTGGATTGGCATGATAGCCCATAGTACCTGAAATGGCACTAGACATCTGTGTTTGAGGAGCTTACTCCTGCTCATTGTGTCCTTTGGGAACACTGAAATTTACGGCAGGACTGAGTTCCCCAAATATCATAGAATCGTAGGATGGTTTGGGTTGGAAGGGACCTTTAAAAGTAATCTAGTTCAACCCCCCTGGAAGAAGCAGGGACATCTCCAATCAGATCAGGTTGCTCAGAGTTCTGTATAACTTGACCTTGAATGTTTCCAGGGATGGGACATCTACCACCTCTCTGGGCAACCTGGGCCAGTGTTCCACCACCCTCACCGTAAAAATTTTCTTCCTAATATCTAGTCTATATCTACCCTCTCTTATCTACCCCCTGTCCTATCACAACAGGCCCTTGTCAAAACTCCCTCTCCAGCATTTCTGTAGGCCCCCTTTATGTACTGGAAGGCCACTATAAGGTTTCCTTGGAGCCTTCTCTTCTCCAGGCTGAACAGCCCCAAGCCTCTCAGCCTGTGGTCATAGGAGAGGTGCTCCAGCCCTCTGATCATCTCCACGGCCTCCTCTGGACTCACTTCAACAGGTCGACATCCTTCTGATGCTGGGGGCTCCAGAGCTGGATGCAGCACTCCAGGTGGGGTCTCACAAGAACATAGTAGAGGGGCAGAATCCCCTCCCTCGACCTGCTGGCCACACTGCTTTTGATGTAGCCTAGGATGTGGTTGGCCTTCTGGGCTGTGAACACACATTGCCAGCTAATGTCCAGCTTTTTATCCACCAATAGCCCCAGGTATTCCTTGGCAGGTCTCTACTCAATCCCTTCATCTCCCAGCCTGTATTGGTACCAGGGGTATCAATATATGTCTAGTATAGTTTTAAGCACTGAATAGATACCTTGGATACCCTAGGCTTTCTCAGGTGACATTATACTACTGTGTTTAGGAACTGAATTCCACTCTAATAATGCAGAGCCAGACGATGAAGTGGTTATATAATATTTTTCCCCATCTCTCTGGCAACATTATGAGTAAAGTCTGTCTGGTTTAGTCATATAGGTCCTTGTACTGAGACATTCTCCTAGGTCTCAGCATGATGCAACATGTACTTATGGGAGAAGGAAAGACTGCAAGTGCTTGCAATGATTAAACACCAACGAGATCTGGTCCAACAAAGCTTCACACTGACTCAGCTACTAAGTAAGATTGTGTTAAGCATGTAGCAAGCACATTTATACCACAAGACTTGAAAGGATAATCTCCACTCTTAAGTTGGCAAGTGACTGAATTAGACAAATATGATACAAGCAGAAGAAAAAAAAATCTAGTTATTTTCCTCCGCATTGTGGAATATATCGATAAACGTATGTTAGCATTTAACTATTCATTCTTTCGGAGAAAACTGGTTAACCCCTTAAGTGTTTTGCCCTGAAGGCAGACATTAAAAGTTAATTATAACCACATGGGACAAGCCCCTGGAGGACCGTGACAGCATTAAGATGCTACCAACCAAGCATGCAGGATGCGCAGCACTCTCAGAGAACACCGTGTACAAAAATGATGCTGTCTCCTTGAATGAGTTTTCAGAAGTTAAAAACATGCTACTTTTTGCATGCACAGTAAAAAGGCAGATTGCTAATGTTCTACTCAGAGCAAAAAAAGCTTCCAGTTGAGGAAGAATTAGAGCAAATGAAAGCCCTGAGTAATGTGATTAAGCAATGTGGCACAGCGAGAGAGAACTACCACAAGTACTGTTTTACTTAGTGCTGCAAGTAGAATATGGTAAAACCTCTTTTAAAGACCTTGGATTGTTGCCTCATGATAAACCTTTCCAGTACCATATATGGCCGATGAGGCATTTTGATTTTACTACTATAAAAAGGGAGAGGACATAACACTTGTCCTGGAGAGGATAATTTAGAACATATGGGAAAAAAAAAAAAAGAAAAAGTTAGTTCTAAATGAGATACACTGACTATGTCTGTGCAATAAGTTAAGTGTGGCTCGAAGACATTGAGGTTAAGTAACATGGAATAGCCTGCACCTACACAATTAAATTTTATTCCCCTTAAATTAAAATACCTGTATCTAAGGTAACTATCAGAAATGGTCGCTGTGCTATTTCCCAAACCGTGCTGGGGACCATTTAGAAAAAGTCCTACTGTTGTGGACCAAAAAGCATGTGAGAGGGCTTTTCTGATAACACAGTGGCAGAGAAAGATGAGTTCCAGCAATGGGAAATATCTCTGACTGTTGCTTTTTAGTACAGATGTAGTCACCAGGATCTGAAGGTCAGTCATTTATGGCATGGAATACTTTCTTTGGCCAGTTTGGGTCAACTATTCTGGCTATATCCCTCCTGGCTTCCTGCACCTGCACATCAGCGAGACCTGGATACCTGGACAGGGTCCTTGCTCTCTTTAGTAACAACTCATAACATCAGTGTTTATCAAGATTCTTCAGAAACAAAATCCAAAACACATTGGCTACTGAGTGGAAATTAACTCCATCCCAGCCAAAACCAGGACGACTAATCATTTAAACTCTAATCTAATCCCTAAAGAAACTGGACAACTCCAGAGGGTGTTTAATCCCTCTATCCTAGAAAACGACATTGACTGGCTCTCTTGCTGTCTGGTGGTATCCCTCCCTCTCTGCCTGCTTCCCCTAGAGGAAGTCCAAAGAGTTATATGAAATATCTGACTCTTAAATAGTTACATCTGGGTAAAATTGCATGCAATTTTGAGAATCAGCATTTCGATTGTCTGAGAGATCATGTCTCTTCTATAATCCCATCAGTCCTGGCTTAGTTTTCAACCCCAGGTACAGGCAATAACAAAAAGCAGTATTACTAAAATGAGGTTTAATTCTTGTACTTTATCTTTATGCTTTTTTTTTTTTTCATAGAGAGGAAAGCCATATTTTCTGATTTCCTTCACCCAAAGACTTATATGGCATAGCACAAGGGAGGGAGCCTCAAAGTGGAACAGAACTGACTGGGGGAGTCTACACTGTGCTGGGTCAAGACAACAGCTTTTAAAAGCCACGTAGCTGCCTTGGAAAACTATGGCACCTAATTAAAGAGATTTTGGCTATTATATGTTTCCAGTTGGGTGCTAGCACAAAAATCTCTTCACTGGACCACATTCCACAATGTGGCCTG
Organism: Chlamydotis macqueenii; assembly: GCF_036417535.1. Classification (NCBI taxonomy): domain Eukaryota; kingdom Metazoa; phylum Chordata; class Aves; order Otidiformes; family Otididae; genus Chlamydotis; species Chlamydotis macqueenii. Next base: position 4,916,151 of record NC_141558.1, read on the forward strand.
TTATGCTTCCATCCACAAGGTCAAAATGTAAGATCATACTTTTGGGGAAAAACAATGACAGGAACGTGGAAACGGACCTGTGAACAAAATTGGTGATTTTGTAAATGCAAATGAGACCCAATTGTAAATATTTGTAAAGCTTGGTTGCTCAGCTTCCAACAAAGATTATTTAAGTGGTAATTAATCAAAAGAGGGTACATCCTGAAGACAGGAAATGAGAAGTCTTTAACATAAAACAGAGTGGAAAAGTCTCATTTATCTTCCTGGAACAAAGGGCTTGTACCAATACCCCGGGAGACCAAGGGAAAACACTACATAGTGGAGGGGCAAAAGCATCTCAGTGTTTTCAAGTTGGACCTCAAAAAGTCTGAGAAATTGTTGATGAAACTAAACAATGATAACTGATTGCACACAATGACATAATGAAATAAAGATGGGATGATGCCTGGGATAAAATCCTATTGACTCAGTGACTTAGCCTTATATTCCTTTGTTCTTGCATGACAAGGAGACACCCCAGAATTTCTTACTTGGTTGATACTTCATCAAGTCATGTAATAAGAAGAGGAAAGAATTCCACGTGTCCAGTCACATTGTGGATAAAGTGCAAAGTGCTAGGGCTGAAGATGAGTGTCCATCACCAGATCATATAGTGGAGGACAACTGCACTCTCAGTGCTCACCACTGGGTTACATGGTTCAAAGCACAGACTCCTTTGTCCTATCCATCGTCCAGGATATTGTGAACAATAAGTTGTCAGGGCTACAATTTAAGAAACTGAAACAAAGGAAGTCCTGTGTCTGAGACCAAGCACTAAGATGATACAGTGCTCTAAATGTTTCTGTTGGGACCTGGGATAATGTCTCTATTTTATAATAATCTCAGGCAAATTAGTGCATACAATAATTGTGTTAAATATGCCTCCTCTGGGACCCCTTCAAGTATGGACACCAGCTGACAGTCTCTGTTCTAGCTGCTTATTCATACTATATGCTCTCTTCTACTCCGTAACACCGAGTGAGGCATGGCTCATTGGTGGACCACAAATGAGGCCACTCAGCTATACCTCATTCACTGGCCTACAGAGCACAGAAAGATCATGGCACTGTGATGGAAAATTTCTGATGCAGGGAGAGGCAAGACATTTGGGATGCAAAAGAACAGTTGTGGGAAGCCTTGCTTCATCTGTGAAACCAATGTGTTCCAAGATGAGGTCTGTAGCTCCTGCCTCACTGAGAAGTGAGGTTCTGAGAAAGGAAGACTTTGCTTCCAGAGAAGAGACCCTGTGGCTTCTAAGACATGCTGTCTTTAACCACTAGCGTAGTGCTGGTCTCATTGGGTTTCGAGCCTGTACAAACCAGAGTGCAGGGCATGAGGACAGGCATAGCTCAGGCAGCAGAAGTAACTCACAATGGGGAACAGACAAGTTCAGAGCAGTGAGGAGAAAAAGCGTACAAGGAAACTTTGCAAACGCTTGAGAATTTTTTTAAATTCCTGATGGCAACTTTTAAAGAGACTTACATAGCCCTGGCGCTTATGCTTATGCAGGCATAACCTTTTGTAATTAACATATTTATCCCCTTCCTAACCCTCCAAAGTAAGGGAAGATACTGCTTCCATTTTAATGCTGTGGAAGTGAGGTAGGAAGTGGGTCATTCTCAGATCCACGCACTGAGGGACTCAGGCACTCTAAAGAAGGAGAGAGGGAGAGAGGCAGGACCAAGAAATGAGATTCTTCCCACCTAGATTTGCTCATATAACAATTCGGCTTCTCACTGTGCTAACTGTCTAGGTTCCATCTCTATCCTTCATTAAGAAAATGCTTGATTAATCCCATTAAACTCAGATATAAGTCTTAATACTGCACCACTGTCTGCCTGAACCCTGAAAAGAGTTAAGCAGTGTGACTTCCTAAATTTCTTACAGGAAAAATCTACAATCTTAAATCCATAAGAAAGTACACAATTTTTTGCTGTTCCCTCTGCAGATATCTCTCTCCCCATCTTTTTTTTTTTTTGTTTAAATTTTTCCGCGTTTAATTTGGTTTATTCTTCTTTGACAGACACACTGATTCTTTACCTTTATTTCTTTTAACTTTTTTTGCTTTACAAGCAACAGTGTGAATTCAACAACCATGCAGGGAAATAAAATGTTCTGATGCTCCTGAAGGGGCTACTTGCACTTTGAATCCAGTCAGGTAAGAAAAGCAAAGTGATTTGTTTGCTTATGCAGTGCCTCTAGCAAAGGAACAAGAGGCAAGGGAACAAGAGGAATGGGAGATGGATAGAAACTTGGCTCCCTACTTCCCTTAATTTCTGGACAAAGGAGTAGAATTTTAAATAGGGGGAAAAAAAAAGGGAAGAATTATGGAGATGTGCAAGGACTATGAACTATTAGACACTGTTGTAGCTCCATAAAAATAAGCAAAAAAAACCCCATGACACTTGTCCCAGATCTAAATATGCTACCACACTGTTTTGAGGGCAAAGAGCCTCCTATGACAACATGGTATGTGGACTTCGAAGGCCTGAGTCAGCAAAAACTCTAGCTGCTCTGCTCTTTGTGTCACTGAATGGGGAAGATGCCCTCAGAGGAACATTTCAAAGGCTAAATGCCTCCTTCAGCTATTGCTATGCAGCATATCCACACAATTACTGCAGACTGCGGCCATCTTTTTCCCCACTTTACTTGGTAAACAGACTTCTGTACCACTCCTGTGCATGGGCCAGAAAGTACAAGATCAACTCTGCTGCTCACAGACCTTATTTTGATTCCCATCTGCTAAAGGTGCTGTAGTGTCAACCAAACCCAACATTAAAGACTGTGCTGTTACCCACGCTGACACATCGAGGGTCATGGGGACTTCACAGTCACGTAAACATAATCTATTATACATCTGAAAAACTGCCGAAGCCCCAGTGTCGGAAGTCCCAGCAACACGTGAACCTGTGAAGTGGCAAACCCATCAGCCATATGACAGCTTCATGCCCAAGGCTAGGAAGGCTGGACGTAGCAGGAAGGGAAGACCCCTGCAACGTCTGGGGAATTGGCTAAATGGACCTAATAGGTCTTTTCCATAGCAGGTGTCTGTGGGCGACATTGCGCCCTTAGGCTGAGTCCTGAGTAAGGAGTGGCATGTAATTATGCTTCTCTGGGAACAGCCCAAGGAAGAGACTGCGACAGAGAGAGTTACGATATTTTCCCCAAATCCCTTTAGCTACAGGATGGGAGGCAGTAAGTCCTAGTGACCTGGAAGCAGAACATTTTACTGTTCTAGTAGCTCTCCCTCAGCTTTACCCATTTCTACACTCTCTATCTCATCCCACCCACTTCCCTGCTCCCTCTTTCTTCCTGTCACACCTTGTGAGAATGTGTGGCTGTTGGATGGTGCTTGTAGTCAACACTGAACCTAAATCTTATCTGCCTAAAATGTCTTCGCTGCTTGAAGTCATGTCCAGCAGAGAAGGTTGGGTAGTAGAGTACAATGGTTCTGCTGCCACTTAGCAGGCGGACAGTGTCCTGGAGAGCCAGGGAAGGTCCCTTCTTATTGCATTATGGGGGACTGTGACAGGAACTTCTTAAACACAGGAGACCTACTTAGGAGGAGGCCTTTAGAATACTGCGCATGAGCTTCAAAGTAATTGCACTGTCAGTCTCAGAAACCAAATACAACTGCCAGTTTATGGTCTTTGTAGGCCCAGGAATGAGTTGGAAAAGCCTTTATTTCCTGTCAAAGATGGAATTACAAGCTCACATTGTGATTTGGGGGCAAATTCTTCCCTTATTCCCCCACAAACAGTCTTACTTTTCAAGAGGTCAAGTGCTATTTGGAGTGGCATGGCTGAATTCAGCTTGTACGAGCAGTTCATAGCGTCACATCTCTTTGCTAGAAGATCAGTTCAGATGGTCACTGGAGCTGGAGGAAATAAGCAATAAGCTGGAGGAAATAAGCAATAATACTACTGAATCACAATCTATTACCTCTTTCTATCCATCACTGTGTATCATTCGTTGAGACAAGAGATTAAGAAAGTTACTCTCCATTTATATTTTCTCATAGGAACTAAGCTACCTAGGAACTCTGTGTAAATATATATGTATATATGTATACCTAATATCTACATCTATTTTAATGTAAAAGTCATAGTATTGTCTACATAAGCAGAATATTTAAAGCGATTGTCACCAAACATTTTGCAAATATGCTTAAGTAGCTGAGACACAGGCGCTGCAAGCTGGCATTCTTTGAGAAGACTGACAAAACTGGTAAAAAGAAGGAAGATAAACATAAATACAGCTAAAGATAGACAATAATAAATGCTTATGTAAATAGATTCAGTCTGATGGGAATTATGGACTTGGGACAGGACATCAGGTGATGCTCTTTGGTGCCTGGATTTTCATTTGTTGGTGATTCTTTCCCTCCTCTGTCATTGTTGTCTGAGGTAGGGAACAAATTATTAACATAACACGAAGCCTTTTAAAATCAAACACTCCATCCAACAGCTCCCTTCAGTGACGACAATATGTGGTTTTACAAACAGAGACACTAAAGTTGAAGATGCTAACTTGTTACAGGAAAAATAACCCCATAGGTGCAATTCTGAGTACATTCTTACACATTGCTTTGAAAATAAGTGTTCTTAACCCAATTGATTAAAATTTGCACTGCCCTATATATTGTGACAGGGAGCCGATAGTACACAGTTGTAGAAGAGGGACAGGATCACCTTGATGTTAATGCTTGATCTTTGGCCTTTCTTTCAAAAAAAAAAAAGGTGAAAATTTCCCCTGTCACTATGTTGGGGTAGAAAATTTCTCACCCTGAATTTAACTCCGGTGATGTAAATCAGAATCACCACAATTAACTGTTTAATCTTGCTGGTGCCCTCTTACATGCAGCGTTTATCCATTTTATCCCCGTATAGATCAAACAAAGTACCAATTATTTTCTTCTGCCTTGCAAGAAGATCTTTTCTCTATTTTACTAATATTTTGTTCTCCCTCTCTCTTTCTTACTATTTGAAAACATTTAAATGAACCGATAACAGATCTCAATTACCTGATAAATGTCTATTTTTCAATTTGCATGAAAGAAATACACAAGATCATTAAGACAGAATGAGGGAAAAAAAAATAAAAGAGTGAAAGCATTACTTAGGACAAGAGGAAATGGCTTCAAGCTTGCCAGGGAAAGTTTAGATTGGATATTAGGAAAAAATTCTTCACTGAAAGGGTTATCAAGAAATGGAATAGGTTGTCCAGGGAAGTGATTGAGTCACCATCCCTGAAGGTATTTAAAAGATGCGTAGATGTGGTGCTTAGGGACATGGTTGAGTGCTGGACTTGGCAGTGTTAGGTAAATCGTTGGACTCAATGATATTAAAGGTCTTTTCCAACATAAATGATTTTATAATTCTGTAAAAAAGTCCTGATGAATAAGATCTCATTAGAAGAAAATGCAACTAAAGTATTAGTCTAAGCCAGCTTTGTATTTTCTGTAAGTAGGTGTTCTGGTTTTGTTTAGTGAGGGGGGGCCTAAGCTAGTAGCTTCTGTAGGAAACTGCTAGAAGTTACTCCCCTTTGTTCGGTGGACTCGGCCAGGCCTAGGGCGGACCCGCTGCTGGCCAAGGCCGAGCCAATTGGTAGCAGAATGTCCCATGATAACGCCTCTGCGATAATGTATTTAAGTACAGGAAAACAGAAAAAAAAAAGGAGAAGATGTGAAGCAGCTGAGCAGGGGCAGAGAGGGGGAGGTGTGAGCCTTGTGGGCCTTGCTGGCCTCACCCTCTGGCCTCCCGCTGGGCAGCCGACTGGGCCCAACTCGGCCCGACCTGGCTGCAAGAAGTGGAGAGGAGATGAGAAGTGAATAAGATGTAAAAAGGATCCTGAGAGGCATCTGCCAGCCTGTTGTGAGGAACAGCTGCAGACGCCAAGGTCAGTGAAGAAGGAGGGGGAGGAGTAATGCGACTCCTGGCCAAGATTCCTCTGCAGCCCATGGTGAAGACCATGGTGGAGCAGGTTGTCCCCCTGCAGCCCATGGAGGTCCACGGAGGGGCAGAGATACCCCTGCAGCCCGTGGATGACCCCACGTCGGAGCAGGTGGAGGCCTGAAAGAGGCTGTGGCTCATGGAGGGCTCTCTGGGACAGCCGTTCTGGAGGGACTGCACCCCGTGGAAGAGAAGACCCACGCCGGAGCAGTTTCATGAAGGACTGTGGCCCATGGGAGGGACCCCACGTTGGAGCAGGGGAGGAATGTGAGGAGTTCTTCCCCTGGTGATGACGCAGTGGCGTAAAACAACAGGTGATGAACTGACCGCTACCCCCATTCCCTCTTCCCCCCTGTGCCGCTCAGGCGGGGAGAAAGTAGTAGAGATAATGTTAAGCCTGGGAAGAGGGAGGGGTGGGGGGAGGTTATCTTGTTCCCTGTCTCATTCACCTGCTAGTTTTAGAAATAAATGAGTGTTTTTGCCCAAGTAGAGTTTGTTTTGCCCATGATGGTAACTTTAAGGATTTCTCCCTGTCCTTATCTCAAACCTCGAGCCGTTTTTCCTTATATCATCTCCCCCTATTCTCTCAGAGGGTGGGGGGAGCGGGAGAGAGACTGCGTAGCCTGGTCCCGATCGGGGCTGAACTATGACAGTAGGCCATGCTAACAGTGGGATTCATATCACTTCAACTGAGCTACCTGAAGTTGGTTCTTAAATTAAGCTAGCTATGATCATTCTCCTTCATATTATTGGAAACAAAGACACATCTCCAGAAGATTTCTCTGCCTCACAGACTTACCTAGGGAAGGAATAAATTGTCTCAGGGAATTTTTGTTTCTTTAATTAAATATAGAGGGATCTTAGACAACTGGTTTATGTCGCACCAGTGAAGTCCACATTTGAGATATATTATGGATGTGGTCAGCTTGGCCTGTGTCAATGAATCTCACCTTAAATTATTACCTTACCAAGCCAGAGGATGGCTCTGATGCAGAAAGTGTTGCTAACATAACTATATAACCAGGTAGATGTTATTAGGGTTATGGTGTCTTTCACAGTGGTTTTGAAATCATTAGATGTGGGTAAGAGCAAGTGAGCTTCTTTCTGAAAATATTTTACTTAGTAAAAAATGCATCTTTGCAGCCTCAATATATTTTTCAGCTTAGCCTGAATTCCGTGTATGATTTCAATGTGGGAAAGATATTTCAAAAATTACAAAAATGTTAAAAAATACAATTAAAAATGAAATATATATTTTTTACTTATATAAAATTAATTTATTACAGAACAATAACCAAAGGTTAAGTACAGTTGAAAGTTCCATCAAAAAACCTTAAATTTTTTCAACTGAGGTTTGTCCTGAAGCAATCTTTTTTTGTTTTTTAATTTGAACACTAAACTCAGAAATGAATTATTAATGAAGTTTATTTATGAGTAGACCTGGCTGATGAATGCTTTTCTGCATCAGAAATAGGCTTTTCTTAAAAATGAAAATTTTCTTGAAAAATTGGCAGTGTTAAAGACATTTTCTGTAAAGCAGTAAAACATTTTCACATTCTTCAACATTTTTTATCACTGATTGTGTTTACAGTAAACCACAGTACTGGCAGTTAGTTCTTTATAAGTTGTGTTTATTTTGAAATGGTATGAAATAGGAAATATGTCAGAAATTTCCAAGAAAATCAGAACATGAGTCTATTTGCTCTTTAAAAACAATAAAAGCCCTCAGCATTTCTAAAATTACATAAGAAGCAAATTCATGTGTTTCCAACATACCTGAGTTCTTAGACAGATTATTTCCTTTGCATGTTAAGTTATTCTTTTTTTTTTTCTTCTGTCAAGGCACCTCAAATTCCAGTTAGCACGCGGAAGACAGTGTGATGGAGGTCATTTTACTCAATGCTGCGTATCTAAAAGTTAATCTGTACAAGCCCTCCATATTCAGTGAAAAGAGACAAACGTTTCCAGAGTAATTCATCCAACCACTTGCGAACACATACTTTGCAACGGGAGGAATTACCATTTTCATGAGGTGACCTCCTTTTGGTATCTGCAGAATAGAGAGTTTAGTGTTTAATCCAACTTTTACCTTTAAAAGGTTTAGAAGAAGTGAAATGGATACCACTTCAGCGAAGAAATAACATTTTTACGACCATAAATCAGGAGTCAGCTGCAGCACTCTGCTCATACACCGCAGTCTGAAAGAGCTGAGCCCTGCTGCAGCTTGATCATATCCAAAAGGTAAATTGAACTGATGCCAGAACAACACTAAACAGCTAACTGAGACAGACCCAGGGGCTAATCCAGAGCTTTCTGACCTGGTTTTGCCTTAACTTCCTTCCCATAGAGCAGAAGTAAGTCTAGCTGTAATCTGGTTTAGCTGGGGTCTGTAATATGAAATGACTGAGCTTCAGAAACTCATACTTCACCAAGGGCAGATTGTGCCTGACCAATTTGGTGGCCTTCTATGACGGGGTGATGGCATCCATGGACAAGGGATGAGCAACTGACATCATCTACCTGGACTTGTGCAAAGCTTTTGACACTGTCCCGCATGACATCCTTCTCTCTAAACTAGAGAGACATGGGTTTGATGGACGGACCACTTGGTGGATAAGGAGTTGGCTGGATGGCCGCACTCAGAGAGTCGTGGTCAACGGCTCAATGTCCATGTGGAGACCGGTCACCAGTGGCGTCCCTCAGGGGTCCGTGTTGGGCCCGGCCCTGTTCAACATCTTTGTCGGTGACATGGACAGTGGGATAGAGTGCACCCTCAGCAAGTTCGCAGACAACACCAAGTTGTGTGGTGCCGTCGACAAGCTGGAAGGGAGGGATGCCATCCAGAGGGACCTTGACAGGCTGGAGAGGTGGGCCCGTGCCAACCTCATGAAGTTCAACCAGGCCAAGTGCAAGGTCCTGCACCTGGGTTGTGGCAATCCCAGGCACAAATCCAGGCTGGGCAGAGAATGGATTGAGAGCAGCCCTGAGGAGAAGGACTTGGGAGTGCTGGTGGATGAGAAACTTAACCCGAGCAGGCAATGCGCCCTTGCGGCCGAGAAGGCCAACCGCATCCTGGGCTGCATCAAGAGGAGCGTGGCCAGCAGGTCAAGGGAGGTGATTGTCCCCCTCTACTCTGCCCTGGTGAGACCCCACCTGGAGTACTGCGTCCAGTTCTGGAGCCCTCAGCACAAGAAGGACATGGACCAGTTGGAGAAGGTCCAGAGGAGGGCCATGAAGATGATAAAAGGGCTGGAGCACCTCTCTTATGAGGACAGGCTGAGAGAGTTGGGGCTGTTCAGCCTGGAGAAGAGAAGGCTCCGGGGAGACCTGATAGCGGTCTTCCAGTACCTCAAGGGGGCCTACAAGAAAGATGGGGAAAGGCTGTTTAGTAGGGCCTGTTGCAATAGGATGAGAGGTAATGGTTTTAAAATAGAGGGGGGTAGATTTAGATTAGAAATTAGGAAAAAATTTTTTACAATGAGAGTTATAGAACACTGGAACAGGTTGCCCAGAAAGGTGGTGGAGGCCCCATCCCTGGAAACGTTCAAGGCCAGGCTGGATGAGGCTCTGAGCAACCTGATCTAGTTGGGGATGTCCCTGCTTCTTGCAGGGGGGTTGGACTAGATGACCTTTGAAGGTCCCTTCCGACCCTAACCATTCTATGATTCTATGATTCTATGATTCTAAATCTTCCTTGGAAGTGCTTCTCTCTCTTTGTTTCCTATAAACCATATGCTGGGATTCAGTCAGCTGCCTCTATTATTAGCTCATCTAAATCAACATGCTACTGATATTAATTTATCACAGCTGAAACCAGGCCCTCTGACACTTTCTGATGGCTGCTTTTAAAACCTGTTGAATTGCAGCCTTGAGCCTGACTTCATCTGCCAAGATTGTGAAGGAGCATATTCAATAAAAATTATGTCTCAATTCAAGGAGACTAAATCAAGTTTTCACATTTGGCTTCAGTTGAGTGTGTATTTTTGGACAAAATTAAACACATACATAGTTAAAAAAGCATCCCTTCCAGCCCCCTAAATTGTGATAAATGCTAAATATAAGAAGAGCATTCACTAGATTTTTTTTTTTTTCATTTTGGAAAAGCAAAAGGATGTATCAGTATTTTCATAATAAAATTGAGGCAATATTTCATTGAAAACATCCACCTACAAAAGAAATCTTAAGTCTAAAAAAACCTCCAAAATACAACCAGTTAACCAAAATAGACCTGGCTTAACTCATCATTTTAAATCCAACAGGAAATTTCTTTTTCACTTCAGCACAGCTTAATAATTTTCCTCAGGCTTGTTACTTCAGCAGCAAACTGGAAAACATTCCTTTATCCAACTCTTGTTGCTACTAGAAAGATTGAGTTGTGGCCAAAGGAGCATCAAAAGGGAATGATTTCAGTGCTGAGCGTTGGAGCTGGAGCTTGGCAGAGACGACAGACAACTCTTGCTGTTCTAATCAGGAAGAAATGTGCTCCATCCATGTGCCAAGAATACACAAGCAATGGAATATTCTGCTGTTTTTATTTACATATTTCCCAGGTAGTTCAGGTATCTCTAACTATCCTTAAAAATGAGGAGGAAAAAAGACATTACATCATTTTATTGCCACTAGCTAGAAAATGATGGATTCCCACAGCATGGCTGGAGGGCTTTTATGGGATTTGCTTTTATTTTTTTAATCTTTCTTTCCTTCATTAATATTTAAGTCTAAACTTAGGGAAGTGAAAATGAATACATAACCAACAACAACCCAAGTTACTCTTTTCAGGTCTAGTTTGAAATTCAGAGCACTAGTAGCTGGTGAAAATATCAAATGGTAAATATCTATTCTGTGGGACATGTTTTTACTGCACCTTATCAAGAACCGTGTAACATTTCTTAATGCAATGCCATACTGTCTCATTCACTAATTACTGTAAATTGGCACAGCTTCATACTGCTAATAGAGTACTGCCCAATTACGCAAATGGATGACCTGGATCACTGTTCTGTAATTTATCTTGCAGAACCTTATAATGAAACACTATTTCCCTTTTGGAGAGAAAAATAAACCTCTGCTGATGTAAACTGAAGTTGACTGGGCCTTATTTCTGGAGAGTTTATCATAAAATTATTCTGCTGGCTGGGTTTATACTAGCATCAGGAAAAGTAGAAGCGAAAAACTTTTTCGTGTAATTAAAAAACCACCCAAACCCTCCAACCCTCAAACGCTTAATTAAACAGTTCTAGAGAGAAGTGGCTAGAGGCTGAATTTGGCATGGAAAACACATTGAAAAAAACTTTCTAAAGGACCAAATGAAAACGTGTTTTGATTTGATTAAGTTATAAGTTTTCTGGGAAAAAAATATACATCCTTCAAAGCAGTCAACTTGGTAAATTCCTGCAGGACTATTAATGCTAGAAAGAAAAAAAAAATATATATATATCTTTCTAACAGGAGCATAATTTGACCTGAAGAAAAGATGGGCCATTTCTGGATTTTACAAACACCAGTTTCCCAGGACAGAGTCTATCCAGTGCTCTTCTTGTAGGTCCTAATCAACTCATCATTTCAGCAGTTGGTATTTTGCTTTTAGACTAGTCTACAGGCCTACTCCAAGGACTAGGTGTTTCTCCAAGAGTGTGAAAAATAAGCAGTCTGCAATCTGTATTTTTGTGTATGCACCTGTCTGTAGAGTTTGACTTGGATTGGTTTTTTTTTTGAGCCAAGGTAATCAGTTTCCATAGTATTACCACTCATTTATAGTACTGATATTTTCCTTAAAGGCATGGCTCTTGAAATCAAGTGTTTGCTTAAGAATCTGTCTTCTGCAAACAAATAAACAAACAAACAAAAAAGATTCATCCCAGAAATAAAAAAAGTTAGAAGCTACTATTTAAAAAATAATAGATTTCTAAAGCATTAAATGCAATGGGGACTGATTCAACCTGTTAATGATTTACAACTGGAAGAAATTAATAAAAAAAAATTAAATTAAAATCTTATGATAAACTTGCATATACTTAGGATGTCTATGAGTCTCTATCTCAGCTTGATGAAAAAAATAGTGAAATGAGCAGGCTGAAGCAAGTGAGACTTTTAATGCTAGAGGAAAGCAAGGCAATTTCACAATCTGACCCTCTCTGCTTATTTTAAAGCTGATACTCAGTCAAATCTAAAGCTAGCTTTCATCCTCTGACCCAAAGTCCTTTCACCGAGGACAATTTCCAGACGGGCTTCACCCTTTTAGCCCCTAGCCATCTCCACTATAGAGCTACGCAATTAAATGTTAGAGCTTTGACTGTTACTACTGAGCTAACAATTTATTGTTTCACAGTCACTTTGTTTAAAACTGTTCAAAATGTTTCGGAACAAGATTTTACATGTTATTGCTCTAGAAATGTACACAGTAATTTAAGGTAAGAACTTTTAGTCCTTGTTAGTAGGGAAGGCTTTTAATGGATAAAAACCTTTCCCTTCAGAAAATACCTCCATAATGAAAAGAAATATTACTCAAATGTGCATAAAGCTACTTTGTTGATGAAGCAAAATGGTATTTCTCTTGTACCCATTTCACAGTATGTAAAAAGTACCTACTGCATCCCTGAGTGCAAATACTGACCTACAACTTCTGCAGTGTTCCCACGGCTTTTCTTATGTGATCAGTCTAGAGACTCTTCTTGTTTAAAAGGTGGCCATACAACATTTTACCAACGATTTTTGAAGAGTGATTCAGGGTCCTCAGCCTGATCTAAAAGCCATGAATGTCTGCAGCAGATCTGTTCTCTTCACTGGGCTCTGCAGTAGGTCTCTAGCCCATTGAAGCTGCGTCAGGGGAACAGAGCAAGGCAAAGGGGCTAGCTGTCGTCTCAGCTCAGGCTAGCTGGAGGGGATGAAGAGAAAGTTTTTTTCCAAGTTTAAACTGTTTTATCTTTACTTGTTTCCAAATGAAAAGACTCGTAAAAGCAGTCCTCAGGGAAGCTGCCCACAATGTGCTCCAGCTTTGAAAAACATCAGATTCATTCATCGCATAAGCAGTGTGGGAATACTGGTTGTGAAGGCTGACAAGGCTTGAGGAGCAGGTGCCATATGTGCCAACAGCATTTTGGGACTCCCTTTCTGTTCTGGGCATTGGTCAAGAAAAGCTGTATTCCAAAACCAAGCCAGAAACCTCGTATCATGGTTGATTCTCTCTCCTAGCACATTCAGCCATCTCCATCATCTCCAGCTGGTGTTCCTGCCGTGAGATGTGATGAGAAAATGGCTTCAAGCAGCGCGGCGCGGTGCAGAGCAGGCAATGCCAGAGCAGAGATGAGGGTAATTTCTCATCTGCCCTGAGGGTCCAGTGTCCCAGAGGAGTTATCTGTGTTAACTTTGCTCTTTTTTTGTGTGTGATGTCACTTGACAAATTAATACAGCAGGCTGATGGAGGCTATTGTTATTGTGCCAGTGATACTCAGATCTGTATCATCACCTCTCACAACAGAAATTCATCCCTGAGCAGTGATGCTGCCTGGCTGGAGCAGCAAGCTGGGACCTGGCTCATCACAGACAACTGCAAACACACGAAGGACCTGCAGGCTGCCTGTGTTGTTGCACCACACTGGAAACTTTTTAGAAGATGAAGTAAATTGAACCATCTTTCCTGTTTCCAGGCTTAGAATGAAGTAGCAGCAATCTCGTCCCTCATTTTTGTGTCAAAACCCTGAAGAAAAGGCGAAATCTAACCTGATAACAGTCTGCAAAATTGATGCTCAGCTCAAAATTGATGCTCAAAATGCTATATTCACTGAGGCCACAAAGGGAGGAAACGGACAAACAATCCTAGGAACAATCCATGTGAAGCAATTTTCTCCAAAACAAGCAGGAACCAAGGAATGGGGCTCTGCTTCATAGAGGTTGAGCTTGTATGGTTCAGTAATTCAAGCAGGGAGGCATCATATTTAGGCAATACAACACAGCGCTCTCTTCCTTGTTTGGTATCTAGGTCTCAAGAGGTGCCTCCAGGTCACACAAGAAATCTGAGGTGAACCAAAATCTTGGACATATTATGTCTTCCATCTACTTAGAGATAGCTCTATTTCCTCTCCTGGAAAAAAAAAAAATCAATGTACTACAACGCTGTAACAACGTATTTCAAGGAGATTTACCCTTCTGCAACTGCTGTCAATTCTGCTTTAACAAGGGCAGAAAAGTATGTCGTCTGAGTTTTATTAAAACATAGAAAGAACATAGTCCCTAGTGCAGAAGTTACTCATGATCGAGCTCTGAACCCAGGGCAGGCTTATGGGACTGGGAAGGAAGAGTTGCTTTGAATGTACAGATGTTAATTATTATCCAGCTGCATCACAGTTACCTTTAAATTAGAGCAAATTGGGCACCTGAAGTAGAAGGGGCAACTGGGAAGTGGTGGATTCACCATCCCTAGAGGTATTTAAAAGATGTATGGATGTGGCACTTGGGGACATGGTTTAGCGATGGACTTGGCAGTATTAGGTTTACAGTTAGACACGATGATCCTAATGGTCTTTTCCAACTTAAATTATTCTACAATTCTATGATTCTGTGACATCCCACAGCTCATATTGCATTGCTCACCTTCACCCTGAGGCTTCTGCAGCCCTGGCTGCTGCTTCCAGCCCTGACCGTTCACTGGTGCCAGCTCCTAATTTGAACTGAAATGGCATAATCTTTTGTTGACAAATGTCAATGCTCCTTATTGAAATGTTTCTTAAGAGTCTGTCTACCTTCTGAAACCTTACAGTAGACTGTTTGTGAGCTATTAGGGTTATATATGAACAATTAGGTGAATGTTTCTGAGGTTTTCATTCTCTTCTCTTTTTCTCTCCTCTTTCCCTCCTGTATAGCTCCCTGCAGTGAAGCTGGTGGCAAATCAGCCTTTCAGGACATGTCTGGCACACAGACGATGAGATTGTAATTGATTTTGGATGGAGTAAGCCAGAGAACCAGCTATGTCCTGGGACACAGGGAGGATGTATGAGAAAAGGAGAGCGAGCTGTCAGAAAACTGAGCATGAGGCTCACAGGACAAGATACGTGTTGTCAGGAGTCCATGGTACGTGAGAGCACTCAATCCATGGATACCCTCGTGGCTGCAGAGATGCTTTTCTCCCAAAACGTGCTCTGCTTTGTTCTGTCTGACCACTCGACAGCTGGTTGAGCTATCTTAAAGCTTGAGAGCTTTGCAATTTCTTCCCACTCCTTTTCCCCTTTCCCCAGTCCCACCCTTCCTACTCCTCCTCTCTTTATCTCTCTACTCTGAAAACGTTAGCAATGATAACTCAACTTTTAATTTTTTTTCTATACCTGAGTAACCTCTTGTGTGCAGGATATTTTCTGCTTTAGGGCACAATCTGTTGCAGCACAGTTATAACTGTTGCTAAGGCACCTATTGTCATTCTATATGCCTCGGCAACAAGGCATTCTGTCGTGTTTCTCATCTGTGAACCCGGTGATTTATTGATAATGCTAATCTTGTTTGAAAGTTATAGAGCTTGTAAGTCAAATGTGTTTAAAGGGAGAGATGGAGATTCCTACTCCCCAACTTTTTATTGTTTGCGTTTCAGAATAATCAAGTTTTTCAGCCACTGTTAGAGGAGCTCAAGGTGTTTCGCAAGCATGAATAAAGCCTCACAATGGTACCAAAAGGAGGCTTTTTACATGCTCATTAAATGCAACAGAGAAACTGAGTGGCAGAAATGACAATATATAACTTAACCTGTCTGACATCAAGTAACCGTAGAACAGAACCTCAAGGGAATTTTGGGCAAGTTTTACGCTCTCTTTTCTGCAATATAGAGTAATTGATTTGTACGCCCATATCCTCTGTTGAAAACACAATTTTCTATTAAAAACAATTTGGATGGATACTTTTTTATTACCTTTCCTATATGATACTCTTCTATGGTAAAAAGATGGTCCCTGCCCTAAAGTGCTTTCCGTCTGATCAGCTCAGCCAGACGAAATAAGTTTTACAGTCTCTGTTTTACAAATGGGGAAATAGGATGCAGAGACATTAAGGAGGCAGCTTTTGAAAGATCCCAGTAGCCAGGGGATTCTCAGGAATCATAAAGGAAACTTCAAATTCTGACCACTTATGGAAATACAGCTAATAGACAGATAAAGAGGCAGATACAAAAGCTTTCCATTTCTTCCTCTCCTACTCCTTATTACAGAAGGATCTGGATTTTACTGTCATTGTGGTATTCAGCTCTCCTTCAATATCGGAAGACACTGTTTAGCTCCATTTTTCAGGTGCTGAACTCTGGCACAGAAAGGCTAAAGCTTAGTTCCAAAAAGGCATCTGAGCACCCAAATGCCTCTATAATCTCTTGAATTCAATATTCTGATGTTATTGGCATTTATATGAGCCCTGTTCAATTTTAGTCTTGCTGTAGAGATGCCTGAAGTCCCTTAAATATGTGTGTTGGCACAACATTCCCTAGGGTCTGATGCCACCAAGCGATTAGAAACCCTAATTATATCTAAACCCAGTGCCTTCCCAGTGTGTTCCCTTCCCTAGCTTACCTGAAAGGCTCCTTTGAGGCAATTAAGCTTTTATTTTTCTTTTTTTTTTTCTCTCCCAAAAGATGAGGTGACATTTTCATCTTATCAGCAGTTTAGTGTATAATCACTTAGGATACAGATACAAGTCTCACTCCAAAAATAGATTTTACTGTCTGTTCATAATACAATTGCTTTCACAAAAGATCCTGGCAGGAGACATTAATGCCTTATGCTTAGCAGCTTCTACTCTCCTTGTGACTTTGTCAGTGGCAATGGCCCAGGTCACACCTAACTTCAGACTTTCAACTGAAATGCTCAGATTAAGGTTCAACTAACTTTATTTTAGTTTCCCAAAAGTTAACCATCCTTGCGAAACTGTTAGGCTGTCTTGGAGTCAGTGAGGAAAAGAAGATCGTGCCTATCTGAGATGTGATTCACATCTTCAGAACGTACTGGTGTCTCACTACAAAAAGAAAAGGAATTTTGCTGGCTAAGCTCCTAAAGAATGTAATTTAGAGTTTTCATGTTGTACGTAAGATAGTTGTATTAATAGCACGAATTGCATCTGCTTCCTCTGGCTAAATGCTTCCCTTGCTTTGTGTGTGCCACTCTCTTGATCTCCTCCCTTCCCTCCACGAATTACCTCCAGAAGCTGAAGCATAGAAAACTAACCCTAACAAAAATAAAAGAACCCCTCCCAAAACTCCAAAACCCAGCAGGAATCATTGTATTCACACTGAATGAGGGATCAGATAAATGCCAGAACTGACACAAAGGAATGGCACAAATATGTGGCTGATGGCAACAGGGTTTGAGGGCAGATCTTTCCCTTTAGCAGGGTTAGTGATTAGATTAGATGAATAATGTGAAACCCTTTGGTTAGTCAGGCACAAAAGGACAGCATGGATGTATCTGAGACACAGACACAAAAATGTAGACCAAAGCATGCTTGGTTCTAAGTTGACCGGTGTCAGAAATTATTCATCAGAGAAGGGACTAAAACCCAGATCCATCTGACTGTTATGTCCTTACCTCTCTTAAGGGTCTGTTATGATAGGATGAGGGGTAGTGGCTTTAAAATACAGGAAGATAAATTCAGATTGGATATAAAGAAAAAATTTTTTACAATAAGGGTGGTGGAACACTGGAACAGGTTGCCCAGAGAGGTGGTAGATGCCCCATCCCTGGAAATATTCAAGGTCAGGTTGGATGAGGTTCTGAGCAACCTGATCTGGCTGGAGATGTCCCTGCTCCTTGCAGGGGGGTTGGACTGGATGATGTTTAATAGTCCCTTCCAACCCAAATCATTCTATGATTCTATGATTCTATAATGACGGTATACGTACTTCTGTGCAGTCTTATTCATGGGTCATCTGTTTGGCATTTCTAGATCATTGAAATGGCAGATATTAAGAAAAATATCCAAAATGAGGTAATAAATCACTGGCAAATCTACGAATCAATGTTGCTTTGTCTTACACAGTTCACTCTAACACCACTATTCCTGTTTACTGTAGGCCTATGTAGATCTGTGGTACCCTGTGCAGCTTCACTAATGCTACCTCATACAAATAAAAAAAGCAGACGCAGCACTGAAATAAACAATCACTTTTATGCTTTGAAACTATAGATACATATATCTATCAAACCAGCTCCAACACTCTAAAAACCACTGAAGCTCCTCTCCAGCCTTCTGGCTTTTGTCTTCATTGAGTGATGGGAGGCAGCCGGCCGGCATGAATCAAACATTCACGACTGCAAAATTCTCTCCCATCTGCTGTAAAACCAGTGCAAGCATGAACTACTGAGAGGTGAAACAATTTTTCAACCTCCTCAGCAATCTCATAAATTATCTGCAGCTAAATAACCTAGAAAGCAGAGCAGAATCTCCCAGCCTTAGGTAACAATTACACTATGTGAACTTTGAGAAACCTCTTGCCAGCAAAATTAGGAGCTTAATACACAAATGAATAGCGAAGGCATGGTGACAGCGGTGTTTAGAAAATCCTTTTGCAACCCACCCAGGTGGTGTGCCAATTTGTTTCTGAATGGGGAAGTGTTGTAATTGGTTTCACTGGAAAAGAAGAAGTGTAGGCTGATATTGCCTGTCTCTGAAATAGCGAACAGAGTGCATCGGTTTGCTTGCCGATGAAAGACAAGGGAATGCTCGGGTCACCTGCTTAGCATCAGGTGCTTCATTTAGACACAAGTGCAAGAGTACAGCTGTCAGACTTCTGAGCTCTTCTGGAAGTCAGAGTGAGATTTTAGTTCCCAGTGCCACTGGAAATACGACGAGTCCCTGACAGTATGCTTTCCAAAATTTTCTCCCCTAATTCAAAACGTATTAATTTTTTGTTAGGTCAAGCACTTTTGATCAAATGATTCATCCATGTCTAAGTTTTCTTTCATTTCTTAGCAATTTGTTTTTCCTCACCCTCCTAAATAATCTTTCTTCTGATGGTCCTGAAATATTGTATGGGGCTATTATATTCATATTTCCACCTAACACATCCATTTATCAGTATTTTGCACTTATGAGCCTCCCACCAACACCTTTGTACAGCTTAGAGTAAGAAGGTCTCAATTAGACGAGAAGAGAGAGCTCACAAGTGGGAGATTATTATGATTTCCCAAGAATCCCATAGCTCCATTGGAGAACAGGGCTGGGCTGAGCATCCTGGGACCAAACGAGGCTGAGCTTTCAGTATAGAATTTTAGAATCATAGAATAGTTAGTGTTGGAAGGGACCTTTAAAGGCCATCTAGTCCAACTGTCCTGCAAGAAGCAGCGACATCTCCAACCAGATCAGGTTGCTCAGAGCCTCATCCGACCTGGCCTTGGATGTTCCCAGGGATGGGGCATCCACCACCTCTCTGGGCAACCTGTTCCAGTGTTGTACCACCCTCATTGCAAAAATTTCTTCCTTATGTCTAATCTACCTCCTTCTAGTTTAAAACCATTACCCCTTGTTCTATCACAACAAGCCCTGCTAAAAACTCTGTCCTCATATTTTCTACCAGCCCCCTTTAGGTACTGGAAGGCCACTATAAGGTCTCCCTGGAGTGTTCTCTTCTCCAGGCTGGTCAGCCCCAACTCTCTCAGCCTGTCTTCATAGGAGAAGTGCCCCAGCCTTGTGGGGGATCATCTTTGTGGACTCCTCTCCCAAGTGATAGGATGAGAGGAAATGGTGTCAAGTTGTGTCATGGGAGGTTTAGATTGGATATTAGGAAAAAATTCTTTACTGAAAGAATCGTCTAACACTGGAAGAGTCTGCCCAGGGAAGTGGTGGAGTCACCATCCCTGATGGTGTTCAAAGAACGTGTAGACGTGGCACTTTTTGACATGGTTTAGTAGGCATGGTGGTGTTGAGCTGACGGTTGGACTTGATAACCTTAGAGGTCTCTTCCAACTGTAATGGTTCTATGATTCTATGAGTGCAGCTGTCCAGCCAACTCCTCATCCACTGAGTGGTCCATCTGTCAAATCCATGTGTCTCCAGTTTAGAGACAAGGATGTCATGTGGGACAGTGTCAAGTGCTCTGCACAAGTCCAGGCAGATGATGTCAGTTGTTTGTCCTTTATCAACCAATGTTGTAACCCCGTCATAGAAGACCATCAAATTTGTCAGGCATGATTTGCCCTTAATGAAGCCATATTGACTGCCCCCCATCACCTCCTCATTTTCTATGTGCCTTAGCATAGTTTCCAGGAGAATTTGCTCCATGACCTTGCCAGGCACAGAGGTAAGACTGACTGGCGTGTAGTGCCCTGGGTCTTCTTTATTTTCCTTTTTAAAAAAATGAGTGTTATATCTCCCCTTTTCCAGTCAATGGGAACCTCTCCAGACTCCCATGACTTCTCAAATATGACGGATAGTGGCTTTGTTACTTCATCTGCCAGTTCCCTCAGGACTCATGGATGTATTTCATCAGGTCCCATGGACGTGAGTACCTTCAGGTTCCTTAGATGGTCTTGAACCTACTTTTCTCCTGCAGTGGGCAGTTCTTCGTTCTCCAAGTCCCTACTTTTGCCTTCTGTGACTTGGTTGATGTGGCTGGAGCCATCAATGGTAGAGACAGAAGCAAAAAAGTCATTGAGTACCTCAACCTTCTTCATGTCCTGGGTAAACAGGTCTCCTGTTTCCTTCCAGAGAGGACTCACATTCTCCCTGGCCTTTCTTTTATCCCTGATATACCTTAGGAGGCTTTTCTTGTTGCTTTTGGTGTTCCTGAACATCTTTAATTCTGTCAGGACTTTAGCCTTCCTTACCTGGTCCCTGGCTGCTCAGACAATTTCTCTGTATTCCTCCCATGCTATCTATCCTTGCTTCCACCCTCTGTAGGCATCCTTTTTGTTTTTCAGTTGGTCCAGGAGCTCCTTGTTCATCCATGCGGGCTGCGTGGCATTTTTGCCTGACTTCCTCTTGGTTGGGACGCATTGCTCCTGAGCTTGGAGGAGGTGATCTTTGAATATGAACTAGCTTTCTTGGACCCCTCTTCCCTCCAGGGCTTTATCCCATGGTACTCTGCACAGCAGATGCCTGAAGAAGCCAAAGTCTGCTCTCCTGAAGTGCAGGGTAGAGAGCTTGCTGTGCACCTTCCTCCCTTCTCTAAGGATCTTAAACTCCACCATCTCATGGTCATTGCAACCAAGGCTGCCCTTGAGCTCCACATTCCTCGTCAGCCCCTCCTTGTTGGTCAGAACAAGGTCCAGCATAGCACCTCTCCTCGTTGTCTCCTCTATCACTTGGAGAAGGAAGTTCTCATCCAGGCATTCCAGGAACCTCCTGGATTCCTTATGCCTTGCTGTGCTGTTCTTCCAACAGATATTGGGGTAGTAGTTCTTGTTGGATAAGTTTCTTCTTCGACCCTGCATCTGGGTCGTGGCAATCCCAAGCACAAATACAGGCTGGGCGGGGATTGGATCGAGAGCAGCCCTGAGGAGAAAGACCTGGGAGTGTTGGTAGACGAGAGGTTCAACATGAGTGGGCAATGCGCCCTTGCGGCCCAGAAGGCCAACCGCATCCTGGGCTGCATCAAGAGGAGCGTGGCCAGCAGGTCGAGGGAGGTGATTCTGCCCCTCTACTCTGCCCTGGTGAGACCCCACCTGGAATACTGCGTCCAGTTCTGGAGTCCCCAACACAAGAAGGACATGGACCAGTTGGAAAGGGTCCAGAGGAGGGCCACAAAGATGATCAGAGGGCTGGAGCACCTCTCCTATGAGGACAGGCTGAGAGAGTTGGGGCTGTTCAGCCTGGAGAAAAGGAGGCTCCGGGGAGACCTGATAGAGGTCTTCCAACACCTCAAGGGGGCCTACAGGAAAGATATGGAGAAGCTGTTCAGTAGGGCCTGTTGTGATAGAACAAGGGGTAATGGGTTTAAATTAGAAGGAGGTAGGTTTAGATTAGATATTAGAAAAAAATTTTTTACAATGAGAGTTGTAGAGCACTGGAACAGGTTGCCCAGAGAGGTGGTGGATGCCCCATCCCTGGAATCGTTCAAGGCCAGGCTGGATGAGGCTCTGAGCAACCTGATCTAGTCAGGGATGTCCCTGCTTCTTGCAGGGGGGTTGGACTAGATGACCGTTGAAGGTCCCTTCCAACTCTAACTATTCTATGATTCTATGATTCTATATGTGATTTGATGCCTTTTGTGCCAGCATGAGCCCAAGGAATGATCAGGTGCCTGAAGCACAGTCAAATCATACCTTAGCAATAGGCTGGTCTCCACTGATGCGGTTCATAGATACAGTTGATGTATTTACTTCATGGCTCCCAGGACACTGCAGAAAGATAACTATGACTATATCGATTTAACACAGAGGAAAAATACAGCAGAGAGAAACTCAGGAAGTCATCAATTGGATTTTAGAATAGAACCACATCCTCTTCGCATAGATATAGTGCTATGCTGTTATTTCTTTTCCTTTTCTTTAAGGCTCATCTTCCTGTGGAGGCAGTTGAGACAATGTGTGGCCTACGTGCACAAAATTGTAGAAAATATTGATAAACTTAGGAGACTCTGATTCCCCACAACCATGAGAACATCCACTAAGAAATAGTTTTATTCAAGATAATCACTCCTTTCTCTTTAAAATGTCCCTGTCTCCTGAATTATTCTATAATTACATGATCTCCAAATAACTACTTTTCCTCCAGTGCCTAATCCCTTCTACTCTCATTTTTCTTTGCATTTCTATTTTTTTTTTCAAGGATACAGATCTCAAGTAGGTATCTCAGGTGTGTTCTCATGAATACTTAATAGCAGAGTACTAATCTGCTCTAGTTCTCTGATTTTGTGCCTCCCAAAATCACATCGGTCTATGCTATTTATTTATTTTCTGCTATAGCACATGGCAAACATGTAAAAACTTTTCTACTTACTCTTGTCCTAAATTTCTTTCAGCATTCACTTTCTGCCCAGGCTCTGCCTGCTAGCAAATAGCTTTATTCCTGTTTATTGCATTCAGGTAAAGCAAAGAGTAATTTGGTCCTTTTTTTCTTAAAAATGCATATCTTCTGGTAACTATAGCAAATTGTTTGGGATTTTTCTCCATGAATTATTCATGAGATTCAATTTAGCATGATTATTAATTCTAACCTCTGCAGTGTATGAATAAGCAATTTCATTGCTTAATATTAGTGCCTGACCATTCTTCTCTCCAACTAATGACCTGTCATAGATATCTGGGTCTAACAGTCACCAGGAAGCTGGAAAGTACTTAATTACTATTAATTTAATAAAACAATGATTGAACTAATAGTGAAAAGCTGTCAAGACTTTGCCCCCAATTAATAGGAAAATAAATTAATAATACATCTGGAGTGACACATCAGCAATCAAAATAGTTTTTGATACAGGGGCAATTTTGAGTCTGCATTTCCCTGTGTCTAAGTCTTTCACTGTCACATGTCAGCATGGGAAAAAGCACAACTCTGCCATCCCCACTTTTGTACAGTTTTCTGGAAGAATTCTCTCGTGCATTTCTTATTACTTTAACTTTTCTGTGTAGAATGTCTGATAGAAAGACAGTTTGCTCCAATCTCAGTCTGAAGGACAGATAGGCATTAGAGACATTATTTTGGCTCTCTGATACTCAAGAGTTTTTTAAACCATGTCCAGCAATTAATTCCTCTATTTCGTCCGCCCTAACCTTTAAATGAGTTCAAGCTGATGTCTCAGTTTCATCAGATGGATATTGGTAAGTTCACTGAGCGGTCTCACAAACATCTGGATAAGAACAACTGAATGAGTGATTACTGTACGATGCAGGTGTGCACTGGGAGAACAGGAGATCCACCATCTGGCTTTGCTGCTGAAGTCAACGTATTATCCAACTACTGCCTTTGGGGTCATTGTAACCTGCAAATCTTCCAAGTAATTCATGGCTCGGTACACAGGAATGAAACTAGTTTTAGGAAATGGCACAATTCAGAAAGAAGACAATGCTGATGATCAGAGAACACTTTTAATGACAGTGACTTTAACTTAATTGCTTTCCAAGTTTTGGAAATTTTCCTTTTATTGTCATAAATTAATGTAACACTCATAAATGTTCACAGTCTTTCACAATAAGGACAAAAAAAAAGTCATTCGTTACCCAGGGGAAATCTTTTGATAGCAGTAACATTAGCATCGGATGAAGCCACCACCAATGGCAGGCTTTATGGCTGCAGATAAATAAATATGATTAAGTAATACCTTTACCTTGAAGAACTGGCACACTGAGAAAGTTTAACCCCTCAGTCACAAAGAAGGAGAAACTGGCAACCAACGTCTAGAGATCCCAGAACTCCTGGTTTCCCAGCCCAGCACCAATCTCAAACATCTCGCCAACATTTGAGTGAAATTCAGATTGGACTTCCAGGGCCTTCAGTAGCAGATTGCAAGGCTAAAAAATAACTCATCACTGTAAAAATGCAGAAGAATGAGAGAAGTGACAAGTGAAGAAGGTGAATTTTCAACAAGATGCTGATATTGTAGACCTACAGATCTACACTTACATATATATATTTATGTGTATGCATACATACGCACATATTTCATGTAGCATAACACTGAATATAGGTTAGTGTTTGTGTTCTTCTGTCTTTTTCTGATTTTTAACCACATAGCAATAAATTATACACTTTTGTGTATGGTATAAATATATATGTGTATATGATATAAACTGCATAAACACAGATGAACTGCTACAGTTGTCATATCATCATTAGACAGTTTAGGCTTTGAAGTCATTCTTTATTACTCAGTTACTGTGATTTTCTGACTTTGATTGCTATAATAACATCAAAACACAGTGCAGCTTTTAAATATATTCACTTCAGCCTTTGTTCTTAAAAGAGACCAGTTATTTATTTCTGTCTTCTGAGGAATCTTGTAATACAAGTAAGGAGTTAAGTGTCAGGAATGCTATGAAATGACTAAGAATTCATGTCTATGCAGGTTTCTACATAAGAAACATGTGTGTGATTTTTTTTTTATTGTATAATTTTTTTACATGTTTGTGTCTGTGATGTAGAAAAAAAAAACATTAAGAAAGTGTGCTTTTCCGTATGTGTATGTAGTAAGTATATGCAAAAAATATGGCTGCTGAGTGAACACTTAAAAATCTGAAGGTCTTGCCAGAGTAAAAAAAATGGTAAATCTAGGCATTTTTACTCATGTAAATATTTGCATTGAATGAAATTTGCTCATTTGGTCATTAAAGCTCTACTAATGGACAAATATAAGACATTCATTTTTATCTAAATAAGCTGACTTGAAACATCCAAATATCTCTTCTTTGTATTACCATAAAACAATCTCATTAAGCAGTATCCCAATTTTCCAATTGTTTTGTTAATATTATGATTCTCATAATATTTTGGGGTTTTCTCTGATTTATAAAAAAGTGAGTTTTATAGGATCACACTCTCCATTTGCCTGCCTATCTGAAAGTCTCCCCCACTTGCATCCCCCTCTCTGCCCAACAGTTTCTGAGTTCATCAGGCAATTTTGACCAAAATGGCAGAAATATGTCCTTCTGAAAGATGTAACATCACGACAAATGTCATGAAAGCTTGCAGCTGGCTGAAGGAGAGAGACATCCAAATTAATGACCTAATTACAGAGAACGATTCAATATGAGTTCAGCAGCTATCGATTCTCTTTAGCCTCATTACTGGCCAAGTAGCACACTTTTAGCTGAAACTGGAAAATATCATTGCATGCACTGCTTTTTACCTAGCCCAGTAGTTGCCAGCCAGGGGAGAGTGGTGAGGGTTTTGTGGGGAGGGAGCAGGGAAGAACAGAAGAAATGGTGGGAAAAAGGAGTCTAAAAAGAATAGGAATTTTTACAGTGTGTACATTTTTTCAGTTTACAGTCTTGCTGAGATATAGATTAAAAATATGTACAAACACAGTTTTTCTTGCTCTTACGTTCATTGAGCAATTTCTTAGAGCTGTCTGCTGGAAGTATGCTATTTTCTTGAATTCTTTTTTAATTAAAAAATATTTTTGCTTATTTTGATATGAAAATAACCTGGCAACACCTAAAGGCTCCAAACTTCCTCTCCCTCAAATAAAAAGCACCAAGATTATATATCTTTTTATATGAGTTGTGGAGATATTTGAAATATTTCTCCAGTGGGTCTCATTCTCAATTCTGCACATCCTTAGGACACCAACACAGAAACAGTGTCTTTTCCGTTTCACTGGCTGAGGTTCTCTCATTTTCTGAATTTCCTCAGTGAATGACTTATATCCTCCCCAATACAAGGTGATGAAATGAGACTAAGTTAATTTCAAGTCCTGTGGATTGATAATGATGTAACTGGGATTGAAATCCAGATGAGCAAGAAGTCACAAGGAATGGAAAAAGCTCCCAGGAGAAAGCATTTAAAATAGTATCTTTGGGCTAGTGAAAAATCCCTTGTTATCACAATCTTATTTGCAAAAGGACTCAAGAAAAATGATGACAGACATAAATAAAGAAGTATTCCATTGTTTAACTTGCAGTTAAAAGTGAATTAAAATGTCATGTTTAAAATAATCACAACTCATCAATCAGTGCCTTAGAGTGCAGTTTTGTACACTGCTCAACAGAAGGCATAGTTTTTCCTCAAACCTTATGGGCACTTAACACTTTTTTTTTTTCTTTTCAGTTGGCACAGTGGTCATATGATATAGGCTAACCATATCTCACAGCATCAAGAGAAAAATGTTTGTGTGGCTAAAATACTTACTTTGTACTAAAAATGTCAAAATGCTTGTATAGCTTTAGACTTCTATAATTCATAAAAAAAAAAAGAAAGGAAGAAGTGCTGGTTGTCTTGAAATAAATAGTGCAATGACACGAACAACAGGATTCTATATCTAAATAATACATGCTTCTTGTTTAAAAAAGAAGATAATATTACTTCTTTATCCTATATAATTTTTCAAGGGAGAAAACAGAAAATATGTAGGAGATGCTCATTTGCCATGATAATCAGGTTACATAAATACAGAGAATGATTACTACACAACTAAGCAACTTCATTTTCTTGTTCCAGAGGCCTAAATGATTGTGTGCAATAGTGATCTATTCTCAGGGTCCCAAATTTGTGACAGGCAAATTTTAAATAAGAAATCAGTTCAACAAATCTCACAATAATGTGTCTTAAATGGATGTGATTTATAAGCATTTTAAAGGACTCCATTTTGACATTTCAGTTGTGGGTTTTCTTTCCCTGGAATATGGATATTTATCATTATTATGCAAACATTAGAAATAGTTTTTTACTAATTATTTGATTAAGCATCCCAAGAAAGTATAAGGATGGAACTCATATTCCCAGCAATGATAATTGTGTTCATTTTGGGATCCAAGATGAATACTAATTTGACAACTTTTTCTAAATTCCATCCTTGTCTATAAAAACCACCTTAGCTTAGGTCAGTGATCTTGAAGCAATATGCAGAAGTCCTAACTGATTTCAAGATTTTTTATCTTCTTCAGAATTATGCATAAAATCTATATCTCTCCTGTGAGACCATCTCGAATAAATTGCATTAATTCTTGTATTTGCTGAAACTGTCTTTCTCTTGCTAAGCCACATGCATCCAATTATGTGAAATGGGAAATGCTTTAAAATATCACATTCTGGCATAAAGTGTTTGAAAATCTTTGGGGGATGTTAGTTTGTCTTTAATAACAAGTCCCAAATTGTGCCTAGTGGGCCTCTTCTCTGAAAACAAAGATTCCAAACTGCTATTAAAAAAAACCCCCAAAACAAAACCCAAAATTATCTCATGGCTACTATCTGTCAAATGAAGAATAATTTTATAACTGGGAAGAAAGGATGAAGGGTAAAAAAGGAAAAGCTATTTTTATTTATTTCAAGAAATACAAATTAAAAAATGTTTTTTTTCAACCCCTCCTTTCCTAACCTTTATAATTAATAATTTCTCATTATTTGCATGGGCTTTTTTTTTGTTTTGTAAATTAGAGCTATGATAATTTCCCCAAAAAAAAAAAAAAGAAAAGGAAAAAAGACTTTTAAGAATTTCTACTAGGCATTTAAAA
Organism: Chlamydotis macqueenii; assembly: GCF_036417535.1. NCBI lineage: Eukaryota > Metazoa > Chordata > Aves > Otidiformes > Otididae > Chlamydotis > Chlamydotis macqueenii. The sequence goes on from NC_141558.1 coordinate 4,944,205, forward strand.
TGCTTCTTTGTTCTGCATTGTGCTACATTTTGCCTCTGTCAGACACACCATGGAGAATGTCAGTGGGCATTGGTGGGTTGTTTGGTGAGTACATTTTATTTTCAAAAATTATTTTCTTCCTAAAGAACCAAATAGCAATTGAAGCATCTTGTTTTATTTTCTGTCAGACAGACATTTGCTTCTGGGTGTGTGAAAAGTGCAAATTAGCAACAAACATCAGAAGAGAGAATGAAGGAGGTCCCCACTGGGTAGAGATTTTTTTTTCCTTTTATTTTTTTTCTTTTATTTTTTTCCTGGGATCTGAAAATGCAGACATATCCATAGGGGAAACAGGAGAGGAAAAAATTATTGCAAATAACATTCACACAATTGGTCCAAGCCAGCTCCTAATGGAGGTTACAGTGCCTCCCTTTCTCTCCAAAGACAGATAGAAATGAACCTAAGAATATTGGACTGGAAGACATATCCTGGATTTCCAAGCTTCTTCCCCAGTTATTGCAGAAGCATGTTATGATCCCTATAACACATGTACCAAGTTCCATCTGAAAAATAATTAGACTTTGGGGATGATTTTCTGCTCCCTGTACTTGTACTGCAGGGCTGTTCCGAAACCTTCCTCCTCTGATGTTTTTTTAACCTATTTCAAATTTCCATGATAAATATACTCATGGGCATTTTACACTCGGTTGTTCTTGGGCCAGAGTTGCTCTTTGATGTGAATAGTTTTTCTCTTACACATCCTGTTGTATTTATAGACAAGTGGAAAAGCATGCAGAGTAGCTCGTGTGGGGCACAGTGGGATCTTTAATGTATCCTCTAACTACCCCTCTTGCTTTATCCAAAAGGCAAAGTCAAATCCATGAGGATTCTTGATTCCAGTGCAATTTCTTGAGCCCAATGATCACTGGAGCCTCTGGACTTCATATACAGCATCTCTAGTCCAAAGTGAGAAGACAAATCTCCCCAGCTCAGAACAAATACAAAGGTGTTTCCTGTAAGATCTTTGACATTTTGCCTGTGTTTTCAGCATTTAAAAAGCTTAATATAAATAATACAAGTAGATAAATAAATAATATGAGTAGATCAGCCTTCTAACTTTAGGCATCTTCAACGTGAATGTCCTCCTTTGGGCTAACTCAAAGCGAATTTATGGCCACTGGAAAAGAACACGTTTGCCTGACCTGTATGAGATCCCTACTCTAGCACGAAATGAATCACAACCAAGACGACTTTTTTTGGCCTCTTTTTCTGTAAAAGAAATCTATATAGGTACCTCAAATGTAGGTGCGTATGCTGTCTGTGACAGTGGTCAGACGAAGTTACCCACTGTCTCATATAAACATATTTTTAATTCTGTAATCATTAATATATTTTTGTTTCAACTTTCCCCAATCTTGTCTTTCAGTTTCCAGAGTCTATCCTCATGCCATTGTCTTCCTTTTTCTATCTGCTTTTTCTTCCCTTCTTCTTTTTATTTCTGTCCTTCCTTTCTCCACCTTCACCGTCTTTTAATTTTCTCTGTATCCATCAAGTCAATCTCTCTCTATTCCCACAATGCAAATAAAAAAGCAGAGATACCATTTTTTACTCCCAGCCTTATCACCCTCTTTGTTGCATGCTCGCTTACACTTGTTTACTTTTGTTTTACAGGTTTTGATCTAGATCTCATTGGTGCCATTGAAGTGTTGACTTCAGCTGGCTTCAGGTCAAGATCAGCAGCAAAGCCAGTATTAAATCCTCTCTGCAAAATAAGTTCTTCAACTCCCTTACTTGACCACCGTGTTTTGGAAAATTGTGAAAAAAGTTAACTGTGAAAGATGTAGGAAGACACTGGGAAGAAGTTATACGGAAACAAATCTATCTTTCTTGTGCCTAGAAAATTGTATCTATTAGGCTGATAAGAAGAATGCTTGTGGAAAATGCTAACAGAAAAAGGGCTTTTCATAACCACACAGTGTGCAGAGAAAATACTTGCAGAAGTATATGGGAAAGTCTTTGACTTGTGCATGATCTGAAGTCAGCAACAGTCACTTAAGTCAGCAATAGTCTTTCCATTATCTTATTCCCCTTGGATATGTTCCAGACGGAGCTGAAACTTGATCAACAGCATCACTGGATTTCTAACTCATTAGTTTTGTGACTTTAACCTTGGTGTTGACTAACTCTTTCAAAGAGCTCAGTACTGACTTTTGAAAAATTAACTTGAATCATTAAACAATTAAGAAATTAAATTCAAATGATTAATTCCAATCTTCAAACTCAGAGAATATCCATACTATTATTACCTGGATAAACAGGCTAGGCTTGGCTTTTTACAAGTCATTACTCCTTGATTAAAGACAGTTGACCCACATGTGTTTGATGAAAGAAAATCGTTCTTTCAAAGATAGTGAGCCATTACTACCCACACCCTTAAAACAATCCAAATTGATATATAAGAGATGACTTCTACAATTTAACTTTCTCTCTAATTGTATCATTATTCACCTTTATGTTTCAATACTGCTGATATCTCACCATCTTCTGTATGTCTGTGGGTACATGAAGAATAGCAGGTAAGGAAACTAAGAAACTGATCTCTCTGAAGCTGCTGTACTTGCATGGAAATTCAGACATTAACCCTGGATTTGGGAAACGAGGAGGGCAGTCTCTGAGCTGTAGAAGACTTGTGTGACATTGGGGAAATCACTTTTGTCCAGACTGGATTCTCTAACTATTCCTACGTATCAATTTTATGCTGCTGAGCCTCAGAAATGGATTCAGAGTACATAGTCTTAGTCTCTCAGTCCCAGGAACACTAAGATAAACTAGCGTGTCTACACTGGGGCAGGTAAGTCCCTTGGTGCTTAAATATCCGAGAACAATAAGGGAGGGATTGCTTCTTAAGGGAAGAGGAGCCAGGAGCCAGGGTGACAGCAAGACCATCAGAGACAGCGGCCTCACCAACAAAAGTGACAGTCACACAGCACTTGAGTAAGTGGGCAGAACAGGTGTGGTGATGTTAACCAGGTTCAGCCAAGAGTCCAAATAACCAGTCAAGGCCATGGTCAGGGCCCAAGACCAAGACAGGACACCAAACCTATGGGTCAGATCAGTATCTGGAACAACAGATTACGTAGTCAGACATGGCTTGCTGGAGATAGTTACCTGTTTTGTCAACATAGCTTGCCATAGCCAAGCAGATATGTCCCTCAGATTCTTAGTTCAAAACAGGAATTTGCAATATTTAAAGATTATCTAAAGCACCTTATCTTTGGCACATGTTTTGAGGAAAACTACAAAAAAAATTGTGAGGTATCTGTCAAGTATTATGTCAGGTTAGTGAAGGTAGACATAGCACTAGCAAATTTGTCAAATCTCATTTGCTGCTAATTAATTCAAGCATGTCATATAAAGTCACCAAACTTAATCTTATAATGGATTTAGTATTGCGCCTGCTCCTTCCCTCCAGTACTTCTGAAAAATTATACTTTGTGTTCTGTTAGGGGCATCATATCTTATTACCACTCATGAAAAAGTACAGTCACAAAAGTCGTTCTGAGCCTTTCTGTTTCCAGGGGTGGATACACAGAGCTAAAGCACTGAAGCAAATAGTGTTTCTGTGCCAAAGCTGATATGAGTTTTCAGTGCATGAAGAGTTTTAAGGGATTGGTGACAAGAATGATTGACATGCTGGAAGAATTTTCACAGCAAGAAATAATGAATGTATAAGACAGGGTTATGAAGTCTGCCAGTATGAAAAAGATGAATCTGTTAAAGGGGAAAATGCATGATTTGTCTCTGGAATTTGGGATCAGAGGGCATCAAGCAAAACTATTTTTAACAGATTAATCCTTACATAAATAAATATGCCATGACATAAATAAAGAACACATTTGTAATTATGACAGTAAAGATTTTACTTTAGAAATAGAAGCCTGGGAAGGACATAAAACAAAGGACATGCAAAGGATATAAATCTAGGACATGATCTTGTTTCTTCCAACCTTTGTATCACTGATTTCATATAGCTTCATTTGACTGTACTCAAGAGGCAGGCAGATGAACTCTTGGGTACATTGGCTGCACCATTAAGGAAAATCTTAATGGAAGAAGTTGTGCATTGCGTTGGTCAAAAGTGAAATATAAGATGCACATACTAGTATCATCAAACAACTACTCATAAATGTCAAAGAGATCAGAAACAAAGAAGGCATTTGTATGGTTTCCAAACATAATTCTCTTGAGGATAGGGAAGGTGTAGCTGTTAGTCCTTCCTACCTCCACACACACTTCAGAGAACAAAAGAGTGATCTAATATGAAGCAGAATTGTTTCATCCCCTCCAACTGGAAAATAGACATGAATGAGCATTTGCCCCTGTTAAGTAGCATCAAAGACATTGACTACCAGGAGAAGGTGGGGCTTTGAGGCACTGCTGCTCCATAGAGTGACAGGAGCTGCTGGCCTCATTAAGCTCTGCCCTCATAAACAAGGAACTTCTGAGAGGTTAAGGAGACAGAGCATAAACACAGGTCAGTGTAACAGGAGGAAAAGAAGTAGGAGTTGTATATTAGGCAGCAAAATCTTCTATAATGAGGGCATAGCTACAGCCTAACATCTGAAGGGAATATATCTCCATGGACAACTCCTATTCTCTGCATTCTCTTTTTCATTATCATTTTATCCATTAGTGTAATTTCTCTGTTATAGAAAATGAATGTCAGAAACCAGAATACTTTGCTTTATTTGTACCCAAGCCAGTGCCAATCAATACCAGAAGTATTCCCAGTGCCCTGTCAATGCACTTCAACCCTACCTTGTTGAGAGTCCTTCTTAATTGACTCCAGTGAAGCAAATCCAATTTCCACATTCTCAGTCCTTGTACACATATGCTAAGACAGCTAAATTTAAACTATTTCTGCTCAGTTTTGTGATGTCTACTCTGACACACAAGACAGAATGAGATCACCTGAATTTGTTTTATATCTTATTTTTAAGACCATTTAATTGGAATGATTTTCTGCCATTGTTTCTGGGTGATATTAAAGTGATATCCTAGAGGAAAAAAACCAAATACATTATTCTACCCCATCATCAACTCTCTCTGAAACCACCTTCTTTACTTTTACTGCCGGATCTGATTTATATCCCAGACATAAGTGTCAATAACTTGTTTTTGATGGGCGAAATACTGCCAGAAAAAATGGATATAGTTGAACATCAGGCTATAAAGTGGGGTATGAAGCATAATTCAGATGGACTTCATGACACTTGTCCCTCATATGACACACATTCTTTTCATTTCCAATTTCATTGGAACAAGGGGAAAAAACTGTTTCCAATCTGTCCCACCTCATAAAAATAGACCTGTGTTTAATTCTTCAGGACCTAAAATTATCCTTTAGATATTGTCAACCAATCATCCAAGGAAAACGTTCATGGACAAAGTAATAGAGAAATCTTCTAGGTGCAGAGATGGCTAAAATATTGCTGTAGCTTCAGTTTTAATGACAGCACTCAAAGTATTAGCGGAAAGCTAAATGCACTGATAATAGTGGGGTCGTCTGGCATATGCCATTATTTTTTTAGCGAAAGGTGTAGTTTGGTCCATATATCGCTGCAATTTATACATATAAATGATTTCACAAAAAGATATAGCTAATAATATTCCTTTATATCCAGTGGAGAAACTGCATGCTCTGAAAAAGAACATCCAAGTACTACTTGGCTATACATGATTACAAAATTAAAAGAATAACCTTTGTTATGCATGGTTGTCTGTGTTTGTTTTTATGCCTGTCTGTTGAGCCACAGCAGCAAAGCCTTGATGTAACTTACCTTGGATTTACTTGCTATTTCCACACGAGGGATAGAAAATCAGAACGAAAACAGGAACAGTCCAAGGGCCAGCTATGGTTCATATAATCTTCTAGGTGAGTTCTGGACACTTTCCTAGGCAGACTGCTAGTTATATCAAAGTAGAGTTGCTGACTTGATGAGACAAATTACTTTGGGTCAAAGGCTGGCAGTCTTTATCACGTTGGAAAGGACTTGACCCAAAATCTCCATATTTCTGCTAGGTTTGATTCCTGAATATCAGGGTTATATCATAGGGATCCAGCACGTGTAGAAATCATAGAGCCAGATGAAGGATCTCCTTCATGGATGCTACTCACAGAAATAGCAGCATTACTTTGCAAGCAAGCATTCAAAACAGAGATAAAAAAAACAAGTCAGGTAGAAGTTTTTTCTCCATATAAATAAAGTTGAGGAAAGGAATGATTTGACTTAGACACACATCACCCACTATCTTCTCAGGATTTAAATCCATTAATGGTCTTCACAGTTACGATTTTGCCACTGCAGTCCTCTCAGATGCTTTAATTCTGCTTCCATTAACTTCAAGCAAGTGTTAACTTTGGCATTAACTTTACCAGGAGTTGACCACCTTGGACTGTTTTTGAAAGTCTCACAAATTTCATCTAATGCAAACAGAGTACAGCCATGCTCAGCAGTACCTATTTTCAGTGTCTACATCTGATGCTACGGAAGGACAATTGTTATTCATTTTGACAATCCATACCTACTGCATTAGCTCTTTCAGGAAACCGATTCACTATCCATTAGCTCTTATCCACTATCCACTTTAAATTGGATTATAAAGGCAGATGACAGAACTGCAGATGAAGAAATTTGGGTGTTTTTTTTGCAACTTCTTTTCAGTACTTTAAATTTCTAACTGTACTATGCCATTTTCAGCATGAGTAATGTGGATTCTCAATCAATTCTGATTTTTCAGGCTCTTTTTCTGTAGTAGACTGCAAAATTCTTTTCCTGCCTCATCTGTTATGATGTTAAATTTGGCATTGGTCCTTATTTCAGCTATGCAGTAGGTGTTTAATAGGAGTAGAAACACCTAACTGTGAAAGACTTCAGAAGAGTTCTGTTATTCACTTAAACTATTCTGGAAATACTCAGCAGCTCTACAGTGGCTAAAAAAAGTTGTGTAAATCTGTGTGGATTCACTAAAGGCAGAGAAGTTATACCATAGAAGCTGAGAATATGGTCCCTTGAGCCAATAGTATGCCAGATATAGCTCTACAGGAATGAATGGAGGTACACCAGAGATTAATTTAAACACATTTCCACAGCTAAATGGAAAAATAACCCTGTGTATTGCCTGCTATAGCAGAGCTGAAAGACACTATTCTTTTGAGTATCGGCTTTCAGTGTAAAGAAAAGGCTGCTGATTTGACCCTGAAGGATTTAGACCCAAGATTTTTTTTTTTTTCTGATTTGCAAACCCTGCAGCATCACAGGACAGAAATCAACATAAGAAACTGGTCTTTTATCTTTTCAATTTTCAGAAACAAATCAAAACTATATGATAAAATGTAAAGAAACCTAAGTATTTTGAAAGATAGGTCATTCTAAAATTCTATGATTAAGCAGGACTATTTGTCCTCTAATGATGCTGTTTTCTCCCCTTATTGACTGTAAAGGCAGTTCAGAAAATTGCTTTCATGTAACTTCAGTGAAATAAAGACTTCATGTCTTTATCATCAGGAGATAAGGAAGTTCTACTGCTCTTGATCTCCTGAAGACAGTGGTCTCATAGAATCGTAGAATGGTTTGGGTTGGAAGGGACCTTTAAAAGTCATGTAGTCCGACCCTCCTACAGTAAGCAGGGACGTCTTCAGCTAGATCAGGTTGCTCAGGAGCCAGTCCAACCTGGTCTTGAATGTCTCCAGGGATGGGATATCTACCACTTCTCTGGTCAACCTATACCAGTGTTTTACCACTCCCATTGAAAAAAAAAAAATCTGCCTTACAACTAGTCTAAGTCTACTCTCCCTTAATTTAAAACCATTACCCCTTGTCCTATCACAACAGGCCCTGCTAAAAACTCTGTCCTCATCTTTCTTATAAACTCCCTTTAAGTACTAGAAGGCTGCTCTAAGGTCTCCCTGGAGTCTTCTCTTCTAGCCCCAACCCTCTCAGCTTGGTCTCACAGGAGGGGTGTTTCAGCCCTCTGAACATCTTCATGGCCCTACTCTGGACTCATCCAGCAGGTCCATGTCCTCCTTATGTTGGGGGCTCCAGTGCTGCAGGTAGGGTCTCACCAGAGCAGAGGGGCAGAATGACCTCCCTCAACCTGCTGCTGGTCATGCTTCTTTTGATGCAGCCCAGGACATGATTTGCCTTCTGGGCTGCAAGTCCACATTGTCCATTCATGTGCAGCTTTTCATCCATCAGTATCCTCAAGTCCTTCTCAGCAGGGCTGCTCTCAATGCCTTCATCTCCCAACCTGTATTGATACTGGGGGGCGCCATGACCCAGGTGCAGGACCTTGCACTTGACCTTCTTGATCCTCATGAGATTCACATGGATCCACTTCTCAGGCTTGTCCAGGTCCTTCTGGTTGGCATCCCATGCCTCAGGTGTGTCAACTGTAGCACGCAGCTTGATGTCATCTGCAACCTTGCTAAGGGTTCACTCGATCCCACTGTCTATGCCATTGGTGAAGATATTAAACAGTACCCATCCCAATATTGATCCCTGAGGGACAACACTTGTCACTGACCTCTATCTGGACATTGAGCTGTTGACTACTATCCTCTGGATGTGACCATCAAATCAGTTCCTCATCCACTGAACAGTCCACCCAACAAATCCATATCTCTTCAATTTAGAGAGAAGGATGCTATGGGAGACTGTGTCAAAGGTCTTACAGAAGTCCAGATAGATGATGTCCCTAGCTCTTCCCTTGTCCACTGATATAGTCACTCCCTCACTGAAGGCCACTAGGTTGGTCAGGCAGATTAGTAGTTCCCAGGATCCTCCTTTTTAGTCTTTTTAAAAATGGGTGCAAAGTTTACTTTTTTTTTCAGTCACCAGGGACTTCACCTGACCACCATGACTTTTCAAATATCCTGGAGAGTGGCTTGGTAACCACATCAGCCAATTCTCTCGGGACTTTGGGATGGATCTTGTCAGGCCCCATAAATTTATATATGTTCAGGTTGAAACGAACAATTTCAGAAAGTGGCTGTTCTCTGAAGTTGAAAGTCTGGTAGCTTATTCATCAACAGTAAGAATGTAAACCATATACTGCAAGTACACTTCTGCTGTGAAATTAGCATATTTGCCTGTTGATTTAGAGAAAACTTGCACAAGGTTTGTTTAATATTCCACTCTTAAGACTGTCACAAATGTCATACAATTGACTTTCCAACTCAAGTGAAGATCACATCAACCAGTTGTTGTTCCCCAACTGGAAAGATGAAATCTCTATTGATTGATTGACTGATTAGACATATCTATAGCAGAAATTTGTAGAAAAGCCCAGCTCAATCCTTGGTCCAGAGTAAGGAACTTTTAACCTCTTCCCCGGCATTCCCTGCTCTAGTTGAAATATTATTTTCTTGTTAAAGCGTAAGGCTGAAGAGATGAACTCCTTCTCCATTCCAAAACCTGTACAAGATGTCACTCACCAGTCTATAGATGACAACAGATTGTGTTTGACAATTGTATCTTTCCCAAGATAGTCTTTATGTAAAGAGCAAGAAAGCACAGAAATTCTTATGGCAGTTTATTGCAATGTTTTTGCGCCTAAAAAAATATAAAGAAATAAATTATGCTTTATGCTTTATGTTTGGAAGTTCTTGATTTCAAACTTCAGATGTTTCATGCTCCACCTCCTTTTGCGAGACAAAATAACCCTTTATCATCTGATGTTTTCTTCTCCTGTTATCATACCGTTCTTTCTGATTAACGGTCTGAACAATCAGCAAACTAAACTTTAAAACACTGTTCAAGACTTCATATAGTTTTCACCATTCTTAACTGTAACCTCTTCAACTTTTAACCTTTTTCAAGTATGGACATCAGAACTGGTAACAGTAGTCCTCTGTGGATGACAACAATACTATGTGTGGGGGGCAAATATCTTCTCTGTCCACAACTGGTCTGTTATTTCCTCTAAAGACTCCATTCACCTTTTTATGCCCCAACACTGTATCATGGTTTTGTTCCTATTTTGTAGTACTTTTCAGGAAGTCTGATTTGCAGGACACATTCTATTACCTTTAGGCATCATCTATATTTTCATCACTAGGATATACAGTCTTCACTGCATAATTTGTGTGTTTTAACAAATTATTTTAGCAATAAATATAGATTATTCTTTATGACATGTTCCCTGTTATTTGTGTCACTTTCAGGTAAACAGTAACATTTATAGAGTGATCTTCTATTTCCTTTACAAACATAACTCACTTCAATCAAGTTGAGGATGGTGTCAGTCAGAGCATAGCTTGCCACATTATCAGCCAAAGATGGTAATTTCAACTGACCATTAAGATTAGTGTTGCTTAGCTAATATAGTTGTAAATGATATTATATGAGGATTCAAACTTTCACTTTTATTTGTAGTTAACTAAGCCTTTTGATGACTATCAGACATTTAAAAAAATCTGAAATGTTTATCTTCTTTCACAATAAAAGAAACATTTAAAGAATAAAGTTTTGTTTCACTTTACACTTGTTCCTTACATTGTGAACTCTCTTGGGCTTGAATGGTATCCTACCTCTGTAGGATTTCCATCCACACCTGACTTTAGGCATCTAACTTAAAAATGTACACACCTTATGTTATGCCACTGTTGTCATTATCCTGTGAGAAGAGGTAGCTTCTCAGGTAGATTGATCCTTCAGAGCACAATCAAAGTATCTAGTTTATACTTAATAGAATAATCCTTCAGAGAAATAAGTTTGTTGTTTTTTTTTTTTTTTTCCCATTGATAGTGTCCGCTAAATCTATACTGGTGAACAAATTCTCCCTGGATTGCCCTAAACTCTATACTGCTCACTATCCGAGTTGGCCCAAAGCTAAATCATGTCAGGGATGAGGTTAACAATCATATCTTGTTTATGTCCTGGCCCTCTTACTCTTCTAGTGTGGATGTAGCTATAGAGACTACAGAGGGACACCTTCCTAATTTAGTCACTTAAATTAAATGGCTAATGTTATGCTCTCCAGAAAAGCTTGACTTGTCTGCAGTGAAGATAATGCAGGGGTGACTTCTGTCTGCAAATACATCGAGGGAAAAAAATTAGTTAAGCTAATGGACGTTGCTTATTGTGATGACTATAAACTAAATACAGGCTGGGAAATTAAAGCAGGTGTCTAATGACCAGAGCACCAAGAATTAGTAGGAGACAATTCTCCTGTACCCCAATTTTCAGACATTTAATTTTTTTTTTTTTTAATGTAGTTTTCTACAATGTTTCAGTTTGTAATGGTACGTACTTTGTCCAACTGATCTCTAGAGTGTCATGTCTCAGTTTTCATTCAAGCTGTCCCTCCAGCTGGCTTGCTGCCTTGTGCTTCTATGGTTCTGGACAAATTGAAGCAAATTGCTCCCAGGATGTATTCAAGAGTAGCAAAACCAAGCAAGTTTGTTTTTTTTTTTCTTTTTCTCCCAGGCTAAAATGTGCTTCTTGACTGCAGGTGCTGCTGGGTAGAGATTGCTCCCAGTTCTCTGGAAATACTGAGCATGGTCTCCTGAAAAATGCATGCCTCATCAGTTATCCCAGGTAATATCAACAGGGGTCCTGTGTCTCTTCCTTACAGATTAAAATATCACAAATATTTCAGACACATCTTCTTTCCATTCCCAAGCTCGTATCGCTCGGAGCTGTGAGCAGATCTTTTATAACCTTTCCAGCATATGGTCCTCAAAACCATTGGCCTAAAGATATCCTTTCCTGTCCTATCCTTCAATAAGCTGTCTACACCAACTCCTAAAAAACCCCATGCGTTTGGTTCCTATTCAGAATAGTCTACCCTGTAACCTTTAAAGCAATCTTCCTTAGTAGTGGGCTGATAAGATTGCTTTAACTGAATCTGGCTTCTTATTTCAGATGACTTTTTATTCCTTCATTTAGAAATTTCATTTTGTTTTGTGTGTTGCTCTTGGAAAATGTTTTTCACAAGTTTTAAAAGTATTTCTGGCTAAACAGGAAAAAATTATATTGCTTGTGTGATTGAGATGTTTCTGCAATGGGTATGACCAAAAATGCTACGGTTGATAAAATAACTCCAGAATGTCTCTGTTCTGTCTCTGTAAAGTCACGAAAAGGATGACTGGTATATGTGCTTTGAGTTTGTCTGTATTGATTATTTTTTTAATGTGTTAATGCAGAAGCATACATGAATGAATAATTCCTTTAAGTATACTTCCTAAGAGAGTGCGTACAGAATAGTTCTGAAACTACAGGACTCATTTCAGATTAGATAGTGTAAACAATATAAGCCAAAATAAATAGGAGTGTAATCAAATGCATCATGTGTCATATTCATTACTATATATATATATATATATTAAAAAAAAATGGGTTTGTGTTCAAAATCCATATGGCATCTTGCCTGAGATGGTCACTGAGTATAAAGATAATGGATCTTATTGGTTTTAGTAAGTGAATAAAATTTAGAAATTGCTATTATGAAGATGATATTATTCATATTTATGCACGTCAGTTGTTACGATACATTGCTCTAATCATGCAGATGTCAGGCTGAAATTTTTAATTGAATTTTCAAGCAATCTTTCACAGTGACTCGGGGAAAAGAATAATGATTAGTCACTACATCTATTATTACAAAAACTCCATCTCCCACTATTTCTCTCAGAGTCTCAAAAATATCAGAAGTAAATGGAGTCTGACCTGCACACTGTGAGTGGGAGACAGAAAAATGATAATTATATACAGAATAGTAACAGTTCCATGAGAGACATATGGCCCTGGTATGTCTTCCTGTTAGCTGGGAGCAGCAGCACTTCATGGTTCAGTGATCTGTTGGATAATCACAAAATAAAATGAAAGATATCATTTGTTACAGAGAATAAGCCTCAATAATGCTGTTGAACTACAAAACGACTCCTCTGTAATCACTGGCTGTAACAAGATGTGAATGATCCCTGTGCCATACACGACTGACATCATGCTATCATTTACACTACTAAATAAATAAGCATTTGCTTTCAAATGAAGACACATTACTTCTGTCTCAGAAACAGCGCTGTCATAAATTTCACTTGTTATTGTATTCATATTTTTATTTTTCCCCTTAGGAAAATAAGTTATCCAGTAGAAAGCCTCCAGATTCCCACAAAAAAAAAAAAAAAACCGAGTACTGCCAATGGCTCACCATGATCTTCAGTGACGTGCAGTGCAAATAGAACTAGCAATGGTCAGAGTTTGGCCTGTTTAGACATTTAAGCTAAGATGTTTCAGTGGCATCACTGTAACTGAGAATGGATGTCATCCTAAACTTCTCCCTAAATATGCTGAACTGCCTTTGCTTTCACTAAAATCAGGTATTTATTTGAAAATAAACTGTGGACATTATCCTTCTTAGAGATCTGCACTTTGGTCTGCCTTCTCTTGTCTGAAGTTGGCCATTGGAAAAATATGTCCTACTCGTATGGAAAGCAACTTTTCCTTTCTGGTTTAAAGCAACATCCAGATAAAGTGTTTCAGCGGTAAGCTTGCCATCTAGATTATGAACAAAATGCCTGCCACTAATCCATATCGTTAGGAAAGGAATTTAGAGCCCTTTGCATTCATTCAGGATGAAATTCCCAATGTGAAGACAGCCTAAGACTCTGGCTAAAGAACGCAACTCTCTTCTCTGGCCCTGAGATGAACAGTTATCATTTATCCATACTCAAACTCTTATTGAATTTTGCATCCCAAAGGAAGGTCATGGCATTGAAGCTGGAACTAGTTCCTGGAGTGTATTAAGTCCTAAAACATTTCAGGAAACAGGAGAGCACTTGCCAAGTGTGCCATGGACAATGCTGGCAGCTGAATGCTGGTTTCCAGTGCCTCTACCAATGGCCCTGGGATTAACTAATGTACTAGGACAGACATAGCATGTGTGTTCTAATTCTTCTTCTGAAGTCTAGTGTAGATTTAAGCTGCTTTGCTGTCTTACACCTGTGAATGAATTTTGCCCTTATTGATTAAAAATACTGAACAGGGGTCTCAAACCCAGTTGCCCAGACTTTGATTTCACTTTTAAGCATTGAAAAAAAGCACCCTGATTTTCGAAAGTATGGTTTTCTTAAGGATCAAGAGTATATTTTCTCATACATCACAGATCTTGAGTTTGGAATCTTTGAAGATAAAAAAAATCTAACAGCTGTGAAAAATAAAGGTGACAGATTTTTTTTAAGATAAAATGGTATTAAATACTTCAAGAAGTTTATCTAGCCTCTTTCTGCTGAAAATGTACAATGCTGGCATAACTGCGTTTTTGTTCTGTTTGCAAATTAGTCACAAGTTATAACAGTTATGTTTGGGTTTTGGGTCTTTGTTTTTTTTTTTTACTGCCTTTTCAAAGTATTTACACCAGAAACTGATCAATTTTTAATCAAGAACCCTCCAGATATTTAGGTAAACTTTTGTTTTGCAATAAATAACTATTAAGTATATTATTTTTCATACAATGCTTGAGCCTGTAAAAATTACAGAAAAAATAGTGAGGATTTTGTTTGCTTTTATTTTGTAGCTATTTATTTCAATGTAATAACATTATTTGATTTAATAGTGATATTTCAAAATAATAAAGATTTTTAATTACATAAAACTTAGTTGAAATTGCAGATTTGCTAATATTTGTGAATATGAAGTGTTTGTTGCCATCATTATTCTTTTCTGAGGTTTCCTTCTTCGAAAGCCTTCATTTGAATTTTTATGAGATGTTTTCTGTATTTTAGTTTGTTAAACATACACTCGCACATGTGACAACACTCCTAACCTATTGTGTATGTATGACCAAGTGTTCAGTGAACTGCACAACACTTCTGATTATTTGATGTAATACTTTTGCTCCATGTCTGTGCCAAAGCAGCCAGAATACTTAATGAAAAAAAGAGGAAGTTATGTCAAAGATTTTGAAATGTTGTAAGGACGTAAGAACATAAAATTACCAGAGAATTTACAGATATTGGGAAAACTACTGTTCATTCATTAGTCACCTCAGAATTGTTCCATGCAATGAATTTTCTAGAGCTCCATCCAAATGGAGTTGCCAGTTGCTACCCAGTAGAGGTTTCACAGATGTTTCATTTTCTACATTTCTTAGACTCTCTGTTAAGCAAGACAATGATAAGCCTGATTTTTTTACCTTTACCTTTTCTACCTGCTCTGTAACCTTTTATAGTTCAAATCTGGATAAGATACAGCAGAATGACTTTGTCTTCAGTGTAGTGTTTGGATCCTATATGATGACATTTCAACATAGCTGTAGTAACATTTTAATATCTAGAGTGCCCCAGCCTCTACACCTACTTCCCTACATTCTTTCATGTTTACCCACATTTATCAACCCTTTGGTAGCAACAATGATGGATTTTCTACACCCCTGTACTACTGCTGGGTATAATGGGAAAATACCCTTGCCAGCATCTATTGCAAATATAGACTAAATATTGAGAACTTTAATGTATTTCTGTATATTTAGATATATGTATGTATTTTTTTTTCTCACATGCATTTATCAATATAGATGGTATGGATGGTTGTATACAAACTTTTGAATATAAACATGTGCATCTCCACATCATCTGAAAGGATGACTAGGTTTGTCATTTCAGAACCCCAAAGTTTCCATAAAATGGATCCTATGTCTACAGAAGCACTGAAATTTTCTTAAGTTGTTTAGAATTTCTTTCTTGCTTCTAAATTTAAAACTAGGCTTTTGGGGCACGGGCTGTACTTTCTCTGGGGGTGTAATTGTCATGTACATATTAATATATGCAAATAAAATTGGAGTTTCAACAGCCACTATTCCTCCAAAGGTTACATTCTCTAATTAGAGCCAAGCAATTAGTTCTAAAAAGTTTCCTTTTTTTTTTTCCTACAAGCCTTGCATTTCCTTAACAGTGAAATTACATCTTAGCCATTCCTTTTTGTTTCAAGATATGAAATAATTTCAACTGTACCTTCATTTCATCTTGCCCACTAATTGCCCCCTTTTAACACAGATCATTTCAAATGGTGCCTCTTTGAGATTTTATAGCTGTCTAATGTGTACATGAGTATAGGTGGAATGTTAGAACAAATTGAACTGTTCTTTATCATTCTGACATCTTAAATCCCATGTTGCTGACTGATGTGACTAGGGAACCAGCAGTAACTAAGTCTCCAGACTTAATCTTTTATTTTCCCTTTTTAAAAAAAAAAAAAAAATTAAAAAGATTTTGGTTTGATGTAGGAATAGTGTGATCCACTGAGTGCACTCAAAGACGGATGAATAGTTGAACATTTTTCTTCCTTTAGTATGGGATCTTAAATTTTAAAATAAACTGTATCTGACCTTAGTATGACTTTTTGATTCCTTCTTGTAAATGGAAGACTCAACAACGATAAAATGAAAAAGGTTAGTCAGTGAGAACAGCAAAGCGATTCATGTAACTTTGAATGATTCACGGTACATGATCATTTTTGTCATACAAAAAGAGTAAACAAATCAATGTAACGTGCCTGTCAGTTTGTCGTCTGAAACAAGTACCCGTATCCACAACATGTAACTGGAGGCAAAAAAAGTCTATTCTCCCAGCATCTCCCTACAGGGAGATACAGGCAACTCCAGAGAGTAAGTCATAACCCCCAAGATACACACTTCCCTCCAGTGTGCTCATCTCTTTTTCCACTGATTATTTGTGTAGCTCAGAGTCAGCAGGCTTGTAATGTAGATGCCTCAGTCAAGTGCCTAAAAATACCAAATATCCCAGCAAAGGGACAGAAGTGAAGGGAATCCCCTGTGTGACACTTGGGCAGTCAAAAATAATTGTGAGCTTCTCATTTGCAGAAACTGGTGGGCAGTAGATGGGGGGTTTAATCCACTTCCTCAGCTCACGGATGTCCCCGAGACATCCCAGAGTTCACCCTGCACTCTGTCCCCCCATTTCACGGTGGTGTAAAGAGAGGTATAAATACCTATACAAACAAGGTAGAGAAAAAACCAAGGTGGAGAGGCCCAAAGAGAGCTGCAACAGGGTCGAGGTAATGACATGACACATACAGGCAAATATGCCAAGGACTTGTCAGATTGCACTTGTCCAGAAAGAGATCCCAGATGTCTACAGCAATCTGAAGTAGCAGCAGAACTAAGTGACCTGAGGGAGCTAGAAAGAGCTGAGGAGGCTAGGAGCCCTTGGAGATTAGAAAGGACAAGCGCCTAGGGAGAAAGAGAGTCCAGTCTTGCCAAAATGTCTCATTACTTGTATTCAGAGATATGATGACACTCAGAAAGGGCTGGAAGATAATTTTGCAATTAGCCTTTTTTTTTTTTTTTTTTCCTTAGGGGGAGGAGGAGAAGAGGAGGAAATTAAGGGGAGGAAATTAAGGGAAGGAAATAAAATCCAACCTGTTCTTTTTAGTTTATGCACTAGCCCTTGCTTAAGGCTGTGCCTTAAGGCACAGTATAGCCCATACTGATTATTATAACGATTTTAAGCTTATTCCCACTTCCAGTAAATTGGTACACTTATACATTTGCATACATATTACATGTGACAGTGACTGTATTTTTTTTAAAGAAACGCAGATACTGCAAGCACCGTCAGGCACTTATCACTCCATAAGCCAACAAAGGTGATGGCATCAACCGCAGCCAGGACCATAGATCCACTTACCTGCCTGCCTGTATAGAGACATAGGCTCTGCCTTAGGTGGTGGCTGATATTCACAATATAAAGCCTCACATCCTTGAAACCTAAATCAATCATTCAATAAGTGGGCAGAGGAGACATCTTGAGGAGACTCTTAAATATTAGATACATAACTTTTTTTTTTTTTCAATGAGGGAAAATAGTTATTGAGTTTATTATGTTGGTTATATTTCTGGCGCATTATTATTGTCTCATGTATTTTCTCATGAATAGTAGTATTCATTTGCTTAGTACTGTAGAGAAAGCATCAAGAAAACAGCCCTTCAATATATTTTTTCCTGAAATTTCCAGAGGAACTGAGAGGAAAATACTCTGGTTTTAAGCACTGCGTCATTGTTTGCCAACAATTTGTACATTCTTTGGTAAAGGAAAGATCTGCTCACAGTGATCTGATTTAATCTGTAGCTTTGCACTGTCATCTGTTGACATAAACAAAGGTCCAGCGTGCAAACTGGAGAATAAATATCTCTCTCTGGCAAGACGCCTCTTCAGGAAGGCTTTAAATTCTTTGCCCCAAGTGGATGACTTCACATGAGAGGCTACTGCTACAGTCATTGCTCTCTAGAGGGCATTTGTATATTTGGAAGACTGTCCTAGCAGACAAGCAAAAAGAAGCAGTCTCACCTGCAGCTACAGGATTTGTATGGGGGCTACAGAGTATTTGACACCTCCCTATCCTGTAAGAACACACGTTTTTCTGCATATGAGAGGACACACAAGTAGAAACTATTTGAATGTAATGCATCTGGAGTACTTCTAAGAGTCAGAAGCCGAATCATCTTCATGAAGCAATGGGTCCTACCTCATCCCTGGATCAACAGTCATGAGGAGCTCCTCTCCTATGGTCATGGTACTACTTCTCGGCCACTCAGCAACTACTTGACTTTTGTAATGTTCAGCAGCTCCCAAACTTGAACATTGTCTACGAGAATGCTTAGTCTCTAATCTGGGAAAGCAAGCTATATACATCCCACCCTCTGACAAAGATTCTCAGTCCTTTATCCCCAGCTCACTGCACATGAAACCACGCCCAGCTGACATAGCCCCCAAAACTGTGTTGCGTCAACCATGAACCTGCTGACGCCGGCTGGGGTAGGGAATGGATTATGTGGCCTCTTGAGATCTCTCCCAGCCTTGTTTTCTACACCTTTATGAAAGGAGCAGCAGGAGATGGGTTCATTCGGTTCAACCACATGGGATCTTCCCTCATCAAGTTTCTGTGGAGCTAAGGTGCAGTGTAAAGCTGTCATCCCTTTGGGTGATACACAGGGGAGCAGGGACAAGGCAAACACCATCTGCTCTTTCTCCTTGGCACTGTGTCTTCACAGGCTCTGGGAGGTGCATTGGTACCTCCATGTGGAGTTAAATCAAGAACTCACTCATCAAAGATATTGTAATAGTCGGCCAGAAATCTCATATAAATGTCAAGCAGTTGTTTTCTGAAATATCATAGGCGTCGTTTGCCATATTGCTGCCTTTACCTTTCTCATGCGAATTTAGTTAGAACTGGTAAAAAAGTGCTCCAAAAGAACATGGGAGACTGCTGACCGGACAAAATGAAACTTTTTTCAAGAACATAACAATTTTGTCAAAATTTTCAGGGGAAAGTATTCAAATGTTTGGTTTCATTAAAGAAAAAAGTTTAGAGTCCTTCACTTCCACTTTATCATGTATCACGGATTATATCATGCAAGCATCCATACAAAAATTGTAATATAAATGCCAAAAAAATTAAAATATATTTGGTTTTAAAAACCAGCAAATTTCAGAATCTCAGAATTTCTTACACAATTAAAAAAAAAAATCAAATTTTGTCCACAAAGTGATGAAACTCTACATATCAGACTGAAATTCTGCAGAGGTAAAGTGTGGCTGTGAAGGTCATCTGCATTTTTCTCAGTGTTAAGCTAGAGAAATCCTTCTAAAATTTACTAAAATTCTTCATATCTAGACTCTGGATGCATAAAATAGGACTTCAGACCCAAACTCTATATTTTTCTATTCAGGTGAATAGTCACCAGGTCTTGGAAGAGGCTATGCTATTATGGTATTTCTCAGATTATTTAAACATTTCTGAAGCTCCTTGAATTCCACTTTTGTGCATGCTCAGAGATGTTCCTGTCTGATTGTTTTGATACCACCCTCACAGCAACATCCCCTGAGGCAGTTGAACTGGCAGATGTTTTCAGATTACCAGTTTACCAGTTCAGACGCACACTTCATTAAGTAGAGATACAGAAACTTTCTAATGAGAAGAGTAACAATGTCTGTCTTTCATATTATAATCCAATGGTTAGAGCATAGACACACGTGGGAAAGAGGGCCATCTTCCTTCTCAAGGACACAAATTCATTTGCTTTTCAGTCAGAAGAGAAGCCATAGCATCTGGTGGGTTCAAGCTGCTGCTGTCTGAGTTAATTTTTTATTTCAGATGGTGCCTTTTGCAATGATGTTTGGTGCAAAGACAGAAACACCAAGATCTCTTAGTGAGCTCTCGTTGGAGACCAGTAACCTGTATGACTGACCTCAAGCCAAGAAGAGAAGAAAACCCATGTTTCCAACTTTGAAAAGAAGACTACATCCAGCAGGTTATGATATAAAAGGTGGGAGAAAGCATCTCTACACATGTTAAAAGCAAAGAGATCACTGTCTTTCCAAACACTGAAAAAAAAAGAAATTCTCTGGAGAGCACTGTAGACTGTAAAAGAACATACTTGACTCCAGCTCTGTCCAGTTGCCAAGCTCTGGAGACCAGCAGGATCTCAGATGCTCCTATACATCCAACCAGCTCCTTGTCGGGAGATGATACTTACATTTAGATTTTCATGCCTGAGGTGCACAGTCCTCCCTATAAGGAGGACTTCAGCATATAGGGAACTTCAGCATGTAGGACATGGCTATGGAGTGTGTTATGCACCCAATACCAACAAGGCAAGTATCCATGCTAGTAGACCTAGCCATTCTCCAGCTACTGGAGACCTAGCCCTAGACCTAGCCTTCAGCTGCTGACTCTTCTACTCCCACTACCTGTAGTGATACAGGAAATCCATCAGATTGATTGCATGACTCAAATTCAATTTAACCTCAGTGCTACTTCAGAGTGCATCATTTTTCATGGTGGGTACCTTTAGGGCAGTGGAGCTATTTCTCCAGCCATGCTGCTCATATTCTGTGGTACTGGAAACTTCAGTAGAGTTCCTCTCCTCATTTACATTGCACTGTAGGAGTTAAAAGCCTCTTTGAAGAAGTGAGGCTAGAGAAAGGATTTGGAAGATGAGAGAATGGACAAGAGAGTGTAACAGCCTTTTCATTCTTTAGATTTGAAGGGCATGTGAGATCAGTATGCCGTAGAGCCAAAATACAGTCACAGTTTTTGTATGCATCCACTTATGAATTACGAATCATATAGAGAATCTTCCCCCCACCCAGTGACAAAGGGACAGACTTCAGGGGTCTGATATTAAACTGGGGTAAATTATCTTAGTTTCTCTGACATCAATGAAGACTTGACAGTTTACACAAGCTGCTCACAGATGTCAGTCGCTTGCAAACACTGCCATTGTAAGCCAAATTTTAACGGGTGACCTATTGATTAAAGGCTTATGTGTTTCTACTGTCCTGTTCCTAATCCCTCTATCAAAACTGTTTTGAAGAGAGTACTTTTTGAAGCATGCAATGTTAGTTCTCAGTAAAAAGAAGGCCAGTCTTTAAAAAGCAGCTCTTAGTGATCCGGTAAAGATTTCTATTTCAGGAATTTTGCCTCATTAAACTTCTTTGGATCTTACCAAAACATAAGTTACAGTAGATCATGACAGCAATATTGAGGACTAGCTTGGAAATTGTGTCAGATCTTTGACCAGAAAGCTCCTGAATTGGTTTCACTCCTATTAAACTAACGGATAGGGCTTTGTGTCTGCAGGAGATGTTTTGTTCCTCTTGACATTGCACGTTGCAGGACCCCTGCGGAGGCATTCTGTCCCGTTTTATTGTTTACAGTTTATGTGTTGCTACTGGGCTGTCAGTTGGAAGCATGAGGTGGGTTAGACTGCATTGTCATGCAAATGTCATCCAGATTTACATATTACCCCAGACTAATATTCATTGTGATGTCTCAATAAGGTTGTCTTTGATGGTTAATAATTTTTCCAAGACTACAGTCTTCTTTGAAAGTGCAAATTAAACAGAAGCCCTATTAATAAGATTTCAACAGTCTTTAAATGCTGTCAACTGTTCAACTGCATTGTGGTATTCCAGGGTCAGATTCTGCCATCCGGATTTATGCTGGTGACTGGTGACTGCTCTGCAAATAACCTACTTACAGATAAACCTATTACTTAGACTGAGTCCAGGTGCTAGAACCTGATCTTTCTACAAACATTGGAGAAGTACAGACAATTCTGGTGATTTTTTTTCAGCTAGCGTAAGTATGAAATTCAAGAAATAACAACCAAGACCTGCAGTATCTAACAAAAAGTTCCTTCATTATATTATCTTCAGTGCAATATACTGCAAAAGACAGGATATTTGAACTTTGTAAAGGAAGACTGCTGAAGATATCATATTCAATGGTCTCCACACCAGTGAAACGCCAATATCTATACTTTCAGTGGGCTTTGGAGATGCCTGTAAGACAGACTTTTACATATCACCCCTTTGTAGGAACTTCTTTTAGTAGCAGGAAGTACAAGGAAGGCTTTAGGAGAAATGCAATCTATATTTAACATCTGTTTCATCAGGGACTCTGCCCTTCATCCAGACTCCATACCTAACAGATGTTCTCAGTTTTATTTTGTTGTTTTATTCAGAGTTTCTGCAGTCACTGTGTAGCTCCTGATGACTGGGCTTCCACTCCTACATGAGAGGATTAGCTAGGCTTCCAAGCAGGGAGTTATTTAAGTTTTATTTGTGCTGCTGGGAAAAGCATGTTCCTGGCTGCTGTGTCTGAAATTAGATTGTCATATTTTTCTCTGGGATTTCCAGAAAAATGACTGCTTTTACTATACTATACTGAGTCAGTCTACTATAGTCTACTATACTGAGTACCTTGAAAAGGAAAGAAAATATCTTGGACACATAAAGACTTCTGTGGAGTGTGTGAACAGGAAATCTGATGCATCATTAAAGCGAGAGATCTGTTTCACCTGGGCTCAATAAAAAAGAAAGGGATGGAAATCTTTAATAAATGTCCTCAGTTCTGAAATTCTATCTAAAGAAAATAAGCATGTATGAAGAGAGGACACCTGTAAGGGTGTACGCCTTACAGGGTACATGGTAACACATGTCTGACCCAATTAAATTTCTACAACTTACACATTTATATCTGATCTAATGACTCTAAATTCTGCTTACAAGCAGAAGAGAAAACAAGAACTCAGAATAAACAATCCCTAAAAGTTTTTTCTTTCTTTTTCCTGCTTACTTGCTTTCTGTCTGTCTATCTCTCTGCCAAAGTATCCTAAGGTACTGTGCCCAGATATAATTGTCTACACTGTAGATGTAGTTAAGAGAGGTGAACCTCCCCTATGATACCCTTACAGGCCTTCAGCCTGGCAGCATTCTTTCTACTTATAACAGTGAGTTCCAAATTTCTTCCTTGGAGGCTGTATTGGGTTTGCATGGCAAGGTTTTCTTAGTGGGGGGGCTACAGGGGTGGCTTCTGTGAGAAGCTGCTAGAAGCTTCCTCAATGTCCAACAGAGCCAGTGCTAGCCCACTCCAAGACCAACCCACTGCTCGCCAAGGCCAAGCCCATCAGCAACGGTGGTAGCACCCCTGTGATAACATATTTAAGAAGGGGGAAAAAACCTGCTGCAGAACAGCAGCCAGAATAGAGGAGTGAGAATATGTGAGAGAAACAACTCTGCAGACACCAAGGTCAGTGAAGAAGGAGGGGGAGGAGTAATGCTGCTCCCCGCAGAGATTCCCCTGAAGTCCTTGGTGCAGCTCATGGTGAAGCAGGTTGTCCCCTGCAGCCCATGGAGGCCAATGGAGAAGCAGAGATCCACCTACAGCCCGTGGAGGACCCCATGCAGGGGCAGGCAGATGCGCAAAGGAGGCTGCAGACCGTGGAGAGAGGAGCCCACGCTGGAGCAGGTTTTCTGGTAGGACTTACGATCTTGTGGGGTACCCACGCTGGAGCAGTCAGTTCCTGAGGAACTACACCCCACAGGAGGGACCCACGGTGGAGCAGTTAATGACGAACTGCAGCCCATGGGAAGGACTCACGTTGGAGCAGTTTGCGGAGGACTGTCTCCTGTGGGAGGGACCCCACACTGGAGCCAGGGGAAGAGATGCACTGCCACCCCACACTGGAGCAGCAGAACTGACTGCAACCCCCATTCCCCGTTCCCTGCACCACTGGAGGGGACGAGGTGGAGAAATTGGGAGTGAAATTGAACCTGGGAAGAAGGGAGTGGTGGAGGGAAGGTGTTTAAAGATTCAGTTTTATTTCTCATTACCCTACTCTGATGTGATTGGCAATAAATTAAATTAACTTCCCCAAGCTGAGTCTGTTTTTTCTGTGATGGTATTTGGTGAGTGATCTCCCTGTCCCGTATCTTGACCCACAAACCTTTCATTATATTTTCTCTCCCTTGTCCACACGAGGAGTGGCAGTGACACAGTAGTGTGGTGGCCACCTGATGCCCAGTCAGAGTCAATCCACCACAGAGCCAGAGCCTTTGCAGAACTCTTCTGCAAATGTAGATCTTTCCCAGATATCCTGTAAGAGTTTGAAACCTGTGCCGTTCCAGGATCTTCAGCTCTAGCAGCTTGTTGGACTCTTAAAGGAGTCCTGTGTAGAAACAACCCTGTCTATCTGAGTTACTAGGGATTTATCAAGATCCAATGACTATTAACTTTCCAATACCTAAGCCCTAATTTATATGCATGTGGGCTAGTGGGGATTCTTTTCCATTTAGAAGTCAAAAATTTAACCTAGCACTTAACCTAAACCTTTAGTATCACTCCTAGGCCAATCAAAGGAGTGAGACAGGCAGTTCATTTCACCTACATCAAGGTGAGATAAATTATTTTCTGATAATGCTCATCCCACTTCTATGACAAGAAACTTAACTTTAAGATAGCAAATGTCTGTGATTAACTAATGTATATCAATGTATGGTATAATATTAATGTATAGAGTTATTCTCCTACTTAAATGGTTATCCTGGGCAAGAGGTAATCGCTATTTCTTTGCCCTTTCCTCTTGAGAAACCCTAGAAATTAGCTGGTATTTGAGAGAAGCGTATTATAGTTTCTGAGAGATAAATTAGATGCATTGCACTGCCTCTAGCCTAGCAGAGAAATACAGATTTCTCTGAGAGGATTAAGGATATGTTATATGCTCTTTCTCCCCATGCAGCAACAATAACTGCCTCCTGGAAGAAATCCTGCCCTTCTGGAAGAGAGAAGTGAAGTTATTCTGAATTTGAAGACCATGAAGATTTCAACTATTAATCGTACAGTGGCAGCTGGGAAAGCTGGAGCAGAGAATTCTGGGTATACGTAACCAGTGAAAAAAGCAACCAAAACATACAGCCTTTGATATAGCTTTATCAATTACAACGCTAACTTATTATTTTCCTTGGCTTCATTAATCTATAACTAATGTGAGTGAGCTCCAAGCTTGCTCTCTCTCATTCCCAATTAACCCAGTGGCAATTATCACCGGCTTTAGTCTTTAATATCTAAGAACTCTCTTTTACCTCTTGAAAGAAGCTTTTGAAATCTGAAAATGCCAAACCAGCTAATGTTTTATTTAAGCATAGAAAATGAACTTTAGGTTATTCCCCTTGCCATGGGTTAACTAATTATTTATGAAAAAGAGGGAAAGGAGATTAAAAAAAGAAGAAAATTAAGATTAACATCAAAAACCATCTCAGTTGTGCACCCCAACTTGTATGTTAAAAAGTTTGTTGTCTGGGCATTCAATATACATTCAATAATTATCACTGTTAATTTTGGTCAATATAGTTACATCTATGTTAATGAATTTACATCTACTCTAACAAAAGTAACATTCTCTGGCCTTAGGATATGGTCTGGTAAAGTCCCTGCTACTGAAATAAAACAAAGTGGCTGGTTGTAAACTGCTTACTGGGAACAGTTCTTCATCTGTTATAACCCTCAGCACTCTTGAGAATTTTCCAGGTCACACTTTGGTTCAGGCCATAAGTGTGCCAGGGTCTGTGCTAACAAATCACATACTAACAATCAAGTTTCAGTGCTCATTCCCAAATGCCAGCAGTGTTTAGTTACTCACAAAGTCATACCTGACGGTCCCAACGTAACAGTACACTTAGAATTTGGCCCGATTTCCCTTAGGACATCAGTGAAATTCCCACTGACTTTAAAATTTGGGGTCAGTCCCTAAATTTCTTACTTAGACATAAAATTGTTTTACAAGATAAACAATGTGACTGAAACAAATTATATATTTGTGGTCTAAATCTGCACCCATACAGACCCAGGGTGTCGAGGTGGGAGTAGTGACAGGTGGGAGGAGGAAGGTCAGTGTTTTATGTGCATTACAGCCAAAATGTCACTTATATGCCAAGGGCATGGACAGACAGAATTTCTTAAAGTTCTCACAGGGGAACATGTATTTATTTGGGCCTGAATATAGATGGAAAATAAAGAATTAATATACATTTAGAACTAACTTGACTTAAATAGGTAACCTACCTCACTTTCCCTCTTCATTTTTGACCCTTCTTACATATGATGGAGTAAAGGTAATCAGACTTTTGATTATTGTTTTGGGGGATATTGTGAACAAATAGTTGTGAAAAAGGCAAAACAAAGGGAAGAGTGTTATTATGACAAAGGAGAGACAAAGCATCACAAACAGTAGCCAGAAACCAATTTCATTTGTATTTTTCCATGATAAGGACAATTAAAAATAGTCATTTTGGTGTAATGATATTGTAATATAGAAGTAAAAATGAAATAAAAAGAAAGGTTGATCTCAGCAAAAAGCTGGAGAAATGAAGACTGAAGAACCATTGAGGAAGACAGAGGAACCTCCTTGATCTTTTGGCTCATATCCTGGTCAGAAAAATTTGTCGCAAAAAGCTATTCATTTAGTTGAAATCGGATATTATTTTGTAATTCTGTTTTATTTAATACGGCAATAAAATTGTACAGTCTAGATGACTGGAATTATCTCTCACTATCTCTTACTACTACCTCAGCGACTGCACTTGCTGGTATAGCAATCCAGTCTACACCTGTTGAAGACATTTACGTCTTCAGTTATTTATTGCCATCAGTAGAAGATTAATGCCCCCACAGTCCTGCTACCAGAAAGCAGTATGTGAACATATCCTAACCTGTGTCCCAGCAAAGTCAGTCAAATAAGCTAAAAAGCATTTTTATCATGATTTAAATGGAGAATAGCTTACATGGCTATTACTGAAGCAGGTAGGAGTACTCACACAGTCCTTTCCACTATCTGCACGTAAGAGAATTAACCTCCAGTTAGGATCACTGACACAACAGCCTATAGGTGACAAGGCTTAAAATTGCATTTATTATACACAAAGTGAACACAAGTCTAGGATCTGAATGTGAAAGCCTATGTGGTTTATGAGGGTTTTGTTTTCCTCCTCTAGAATCACAGCCGTTTCCATGTATCAGCAGGAAGGGGGATTTGAAAATGTGAATAATTTCATAGCAGAAGAAGTGTATCACAGAAGCGTATTAATATTTAATCTCCACTTTAAAGGAAAAAATAATGACACATCTTTCTGATTTAACCTTTTCAACATTTCTGCTACAGTGAATGATACATAATATGTTATAGAAATCAACAGGACACAATTTGAAGAAGCAGAAATGTTTCAAGAATATCAGGTGTTGCAATAGAAAGAAAGATCCATGGAAACAACATTTTTTTTTACTCAAGTCATGCCATGGGAATGCATTTAGATTATGAGGAAAAGACTATGAAAATTTATTTCAGCAGCAAGCTGTCATTCATCTCTGCTGAAGGGGTTGTGACCGATGTATCTAGCCATCACGGGCTAGTTTCTTAGTTTCTTTCTGTAAGAAAAGAGGAATCAGGAAAGGAATTCATGATCTATTTTGGGGGCAGAAGAACAGTGTTTATGCAGAGAAAGAGTACACTACCCTTTGTACTGTTTTCCTAACAGAGTTATTTGCCAGGCCTGGAGGACTTGTTTCAATGAGCTAAATTCTGGTAACTTCCTCCAGTTTGAGTGCTGCCTGGCTGTGGGCCACCAATAAGCCCTTAAATACTAGGAAGCAGTAAGTACACAAACCAAAATGGATTTTAAGCTCCATATAAGCACTATATAAGCATCATCTGTTTTTTCAGCTCCTTCACCTTCGAGGTGATGTTAGGTAGCAATATCTGGTGTATCAGCATATACTAGGTTGAGTCAGCTCCCCTTGCGATTTAGCTATATATGGCCCCTTAAAAGGAACAGCAATCAATATCTATTAGGAAAAAAACAAATACAGTGTTTTCTGGAGTAAGTTTAGACTACAATTTCAAAACTTATGTTGAATTTTTGCTTAGGAAACAAGTTCTTTCTTCAAGGAGAACAGAATTATGAGGGAAAATTGTTCAAGACAATTGTTCAAAAAATGTTTTTTTTTTTCCTTTTTCTTCTTTTTAAGTATGAAATTATTCTTGGGAAGCAACTCTGTTAACTGGCAATATCACGAGGACAGAGGGACAAGCAGGAAGCCAAGAAAAGCCTCTTCAGAGAGAGTTTCAAAGTGATGTGTTCCCTCCCTAGAGTAACTCTCTGAATCAGAGTCCCCTTCTTGTGCTGCTCCTACTAACTAGGTGTAAACTGTATTTCAGGCTCAGAGAGCTAGCAGAACCGTGTGGACACCTCTAGACATGCTACAGGCATCCTGCAGGCAGCAATCCACAACATTAGAGCTGGGTCAGACAGCATGCTCTGTCTGACGTGGCTTCCTGCCTTACATCCTCAGGCAAACCTCTGAAATTTCTTCTCTCACAGGGTTTGAGGCATCTGAACCAGGTAAAGTGCGGGAGGAGAAAAGCAGGAGATCATCTGACTGGGGAGAAGCCACAGAGCTAAGTTGCAAATTGGGAGGTGTGCATTAAAGGAGGCACCTGGACGACAAGGTGCAACCAGATTCCAACTCCTCTCAGCTTCCAACACATGGTGGTGGCCTCTGCCTTTGATCCTTGACCCTATAAGCTGGACGCTGCTTCTCAGATCACCAGTCAAGCTGACTAGCTGCCATCTAACACATCTAACATCGAAGCCATAGAGCAGAAGGGATGCATTAGTGCTGTGATGCAAAGAAGCAGTAAAGAAAACTTAGATCAGGAAATTGTGTAAGTCGGACATTGGAAGTTTGAGTGAGGCCAGTATAGATATAAATATCAACAGCATAGCAACACTTTCAGCTGAATCACTTTTCCCTCTGTAACAAATGATCTTGAGAAACGGAAACACAGTATTAGATTGTATAAAATTCATTTTCTGTAGAAAACAGTCTTTAAAAATAATTTCTACTTTCTCATTTTGATTAGCTGGAAATTATCCATTAAAATTATCTCTTTTGATAAGTTCATTCTGAACATATACATATAAATATATATATATATACACTTTCTAATGTTGTCTCCTTTAGCACCCTAAAAGGTAAACAGATACATTTTGATGTCTACATTTTAGCATCGCATATACATGCATACACATATACATTTTGCTTTAATATTGGTCTTATGAAATGAAAAATTCCAGTTACTCAGAAAATCTTCTGCTGCATGATTCACATTTTATGCCTTATTTTTGTGATTTTTATTTGACAATATCTTAGCAACATGATCCTAGCTGTTGAACACCATAAGTGAAGACAGAATTAGTTCACATATTTGTCATTTTTTAAGCATTTTTTTTCTTTCTTTCTTTTTTTTCTTTTTTTTTAATATCTTACTATGGAAGAAATGGTCACCCTTATTTATACCCATCTATACCCATGTTATACTGTAGTTTTGTCATAGAAAAACATCGGCAGCCATGAAGCTGTAATAGATTTCCTTTTCCTCCTCCTAATGGCCACTTATTTGCACCTCTATACTGCAGCCTGCCTTCACTTCAGACATATCATCACTAATGTTCATGATCCCACACTTCAAAGAGGAAGTGCTATCCATGCTTCTTCTTGGGCTATATTTTTTCTGTTCTTCAGAACTAAATCCTTTCAGCGAGGGTTGAGGCTGATGGATGGAAGAGGACATACAGGACCAAGCCAGAAGAGAAGAAGAGAGAGTGTCAGGATTTGGACAACGCTTTCAGAAAGCAGCAAGTTATAATATTATTGGTTTTGATTTTTCACCTAAATGTCCCCATGAAAATGTAGCAGGTGGAGGATGGGGGCAACTTCCTGGCTGGCTGGCTGTTTAAAAGAGAGATTGTCTAAGAATCATAAAATTAAAGCCTTGGACTGGACTTTATCCTCAAAATGGTTCCTTGGCTTTTAGGGGGCTATGTTAGTCCCAGGAATGAAGCTGAGTTCCGGAAGTCAAATATCCTAGTCTCATTATATTTCAGGAACATATATTTTATTTTTTTTTTAAATACACACAAACTCATTCCATTTTATTTACTGTTTGTGATTTTTTTCACAGTATGATTATTAAGTGTTAGTAGAATTATTTTGATGAATAATTTTCAGACATTTGGTTGCTCATGAGCTGTTTGCTGCAACTATTTGATGTTTGTTATTCAAGTTGTATGATTAGCTGTGCAAGTCATGCATAATTCTTTCTGATACTTCCTTCGAAGATTATTTTTCTAAAAGCAGATGGTGAATTATGGTGTCTCTTACAAACATTTAGAATAATATTCTGTTGTATTTGTGAGAATATCAGGATCCATGAAAGATTACACAAATGCTCACTCTGCTTCCACCTGAGCACTCACAAAAGATGACTTTTTGTTTAGTGTTTCTGCAGCTTCTAGTACATTCAGGGTTTTTTCTTGATACCCCATCACAGTGTATTCTAAGCTCTGCCACAGCCGAAATGGTAACATGAAGAAGGAAAAAGGTACAATGAACAGTTTTTAAAATTAGTCATAAAACTTTATTTTTCTCCTTATGAAAACAAACACAAATTGGAGTTTTTAATATTTCTCCTGCTCTATTTTCTTTTTTTTTTTTTTTTGTATAAACAGTTTCTTCTCTTAATTGGAACAGTTGGATGCCGCGCCAGCCACAAAGCTTCCCTAATTAACCATGTTTTCCTGCACTATTTACTATCCTTTGATTTTTCTTCCACTAAGACTTCTGTAAAGGGAAAAAAGAAAATATTAGAAATATGTTTCAATCAAGTTTCTTTTTATTTTTTTTATGTTGTGATTTTTTTTTTTTTTATTTCATGCTTTCATAGCTCTCAAAGGGAAAAACACTTTTTGGTACCGCCAGAATTAACCCCTGAAATAAGAAATAATATGTAAAGGAGCTAACAGTTTCCTGTTTAACTTCAGACTCTTTGAGTTCTACCACCAGCTATATATCAATGTTACTTTTGTGGTATGTTCAGTGGAGGATTTCAAGGGCTTTCCCAAAGTTAAATGTGCAATCTTCAGGAAACAAGGATGTATACCTTTATTACTATTTCATTAAAGTGAAAAAGGAAAGTAAAAGGAGATCTTGTCAACCAGTAGAGTGAGTGATTCCTGCTTAGGACTAGGCATATCCTACCTCAAAACATATATTTTCTGGAAACCTAGCGAATCATCACACCATAAGTATAAGCTCAAAATGAGCCAGCAATGTGCCTTTGCAGCCTAGAAGGCCAACGGCATCCTGGGCTGCACCCCCAGCAGCGTGGGCAGCAGGGCGAGGGAGGGGATTCTGGCCCTCTACTGCGCTCTGGAGAGACCCCACCTGCAGTACTGCATCCAGCTCTGGAGCCCCCAACATCAGAAGGACGTGGAGCTGTTGGACAGGGTCCAGAGGAGGCCACAAAGATGATGAGAGGGCTGGAGCAGCTCTGCTGTGAGGCCAGGCTGAGAGAGTTGTGGCTGTTGAGCCTGGAGAAGAGAAGGCTCCAGGAAAACATTATAGCAGCCTTCTTGTACCTAAAGGGAGGTGATAAGAAAGACGGGGAGGGATTTTCTGATAAGAGAATGTAGTGATAGGACGAGGGGTAATGGCTTTAAACTGAAACAGGGTAGATTTAGATTAGATACTAGGAAGAAATTCTTCACTGTGAGAGTGGTGAGGCACTGGAACAGGTTGCCCAGAGAAGCTGTGCCCCATCTCTGGAAGTGTTCAAGGCCAGATTGGATGAGGTTTTGAGTGAGCTGGTCTAGCAGAAGGTATTCCTGCCCATGGCAGAGGGGTTGGAATTAGATGCTCTTTAATGTCCCTTCCAACCCAAACCACTTTATGATGTGATATGCTGAGGTATGATAGTGAAAGAGGTACAAAACCACCAAGATGATTGTAAGAAGATACTGAAGCAATAAAAATTGGCACAACCAAATTTAAGGCTCAGTTTAACAATCCTTGTCAGATTTAGCAAGACCTAAACTGAAACAAAAGGGCTTAAAATTAATATTCCAGGAACATATCCCCATTCCACTGCCTCTGGTAAAAGAACAGCAAGCTGCAGCCCATGACTATGGCTGACAGCTAAGCTGGCAAATTCCTCAGTCATAGAAACGAAATTTGACAGCAATCATCAGTCAGAGTCTTTAGCAAGTCTAGTTTCCCTCTTCTCCAGAGAGGAACTCATGCCATCCCCTTGCTTGCTGCAGGTTTAAGCTCTATCACATCACCTTTGCCACCTGAACTACTGGAGACTTCTAGGCAATTTTTTTTCCTTCCCTTGCTTCCCACTTCTGTCAAACCACCACAGCTTCTATTTCACATTTGGAACAACTTAAAAAACTAGATAGTCCTACAGGGGAGCTCTTATTTATTTTTTTTCATTTCCCCTTGATGGAAACATTGTCACAAAGATTGGTGGAGCCCAAGAGATTTAAAAAAAGATTAAAGCTTCTAACTGCTGGCTTAATTTTTAAGTTATAATCTCTCCTGACTCTTACTAATTAAATCCTGTTGATTTGCACAAAAAATTATGTAAAACCCACCTAAAGCTGTACTCTCACCCTTGATTTGTGACAGAACAGACCTGTGGATCTCCCATGAATGCATCTCTTTTGTGAAAGCAGCTCCAAAAGTACAGGAATTTTTTAAGTTCAATTTATTATTTTTTGTTTTAAAGTTTTTAGATTTTCCCCCTGTCATTTTCTGATTGTTAAATTCTGGTGCAGAGATGAGGCAGTGTGTTTGCTCCTGCATGATGTCCTATTCCACTTGAAGCTTTGAGATCTTTCTTCGCTTTGCCTTGTCCAAATTCAGTAAAATACTAGGAGGTCTCCTTCAAAATGGAAATAATTCAAAATCAATCCCTGGTGTTGTATTTTTTTTTTGTTTGCGTGCTTTTTTGGTTGGTTTTGTTTGTTTCAGCTGGGGACCAGGAGCATCATACCCTTAATTTCAGCGACCTTCCAAGGACAGACGAATATGTGTTATGAGCTCACAACAGGATTGCAAACAAAAAGAATAATTTGGCTCAAGCAGTGTGTTCTGGTTTTGTTAGTGAGGGGGGGGCTAAGGTGGTAGCTTCTGTAGGAAACTGCTAGAAGTTGCTCCCCTTTGTTCAGTGGGCTCGGCCAGTCCTAGGGCGGACCCACTGCTGGCCAAGGCCGAGCCAATTGGTAGCAGAATGTCCCATGATAACGCCTCTGCGATAACGTATTTAAGTACAGGAAAACAGGAAAAAAAAAACAAAAGAGAGAAGATGTGAAGCAGCTGAGCGGGGGGCAGAGAGGGGGAGGTGCGAGCCTCGTGGGCCTTGCAGGCCTCACCCTCTGGCCTCCCACTGGGCAGCCGACTGGGCCCAACTCGGCCCACCCTGGCTGCAAGAAGTGGACAGGAGATGAGAAGTTGAAGTGAATAAGATATAAAAAGGATCCTGAGAGGCGTCTGCCAGCCTGTTGTGAGGAACGGCTGCAGACGCCAAGGTCAGTGAAGAGGAGGGGGAGGAGTAACGCGGCTCCTGGCCAAGATTCCTCTGCAACTTGTGGTGAGGGCCATGGTGGAGCAGGTTGTCCCCCTGCAGCCCACGGAGGTCCACGGAGGGGCAGAGATCCACCTGCAGCCCGTGGAGGACCCTACGCCGGAGCAGGTGGAGGCCTGAAGGAGGCTGTGGCCCATGGAGGGCCCGCTGGGACAGCTGTTCTAGAGGGACTGCACACACAGTACATCTCGGTGTACTTTTTGCAGCACACAGGGGCTAAGGAGAGCACATTGACACATAACACACACAGAAGTCGAACAGCTGTAAAAGTCTGGAGCAAAGGCACTGTTAGAGAGGGAAAAGAAAACTCCCTGAAAATCAAGGTCTGACTGGGAGTGAAACTTAAAACAGATGAAGAACACTTCAGCGTGAAGTGCGGCTTTGACAGCGAATCTGCTGTGCAGGGAAGAAGAACAGAAAACTGCTTTTCTGTGTTGAGCAGAGCAGGAGTTAAAATGATGAATAATCCTAATGAATAACCTCTGGAGGGGGGCTGTGTGGTAGTAAACCAGATTTGTGTAATCAGTTCTCGTTTAAGTTCTGCTGCTAGCTTAAATAAATTGAATGAATTACAGAGATTCCTAATGAGACGAGCCTGTTTTTCTTGAGATAATTGATATAGTAGCTCACAGTAAATAATAGTGACTTTAAATATTGCCAGTGCTAAATGCTATAAAGTTTAAAGTGTTTTCATCAGTCAGGAAAGGAGGGAGCTGGGGAGGGCAGACCTCTTCTTCTGTGCATAAACAAACATAAGAATTGATTGAATTGGGAACATTTGTTTCTTATGAAGCAAAAAAAAAATGCTAGCTAAAAATATTCTCCCCTGAAAGTTCTGTAGATCCTGCAGAATAAATGTTGTAAACAAACTTTGTTCCATGACTTTGAAGTCTTCCTAACCAGCTTTTCCCAACTTATAAAAATTAGACTATTTATAAAAGTGCATAAATTGTAATTTAAGTAAAAAGCCTTG
The DNA here is from genome assembly GCF_036417535.1 of Chlamydotis macqueenii. NCBI lineage: Eukaryota > Metazoa > Chordata > Aves > Otidiformes > Otididae > Chlamydotis > Chlamydotis macqueenii. The sequence goes on from NC_141558.1 coordinate 4,979,006, forward strand.
AAATTTTTATCAAAAGCATTCAAATTAGTCTCTCCCCAGGTCAGCTAATGAGTTGTCATGAGCTGGCCTCTTACTGTAGTGCACCTCCTGCAGACTAAGACAGTGAACCATGTTTTCATCAAAGGAAATGCTCATTAGTAGAGTTTTCAGAAACTGATTTGATTATAGTTTCACTTGTTAAAGTGAAATATTTTCAGCTCATTAGGATGATTACGATTCAAGGTCATCTTTTGAAGCTAGTCCTGTCAATATAAGATAAATGGGCCCTCATCTTTTTCCCTTCTTTACGTCTGTGCTTTTTAAACTCTTCTGTGCAGAGTTCCATAGCCATAATTAATTTTAGTTCTTCTTTTACAAAGCTGCTTAAAAAAAAAAAAAAAGAACAAAGATTTTGGCTACCAAAAAGGCATTGAAGAACTATTAAGAGGAGGAGGAGGCTATCTTGTTTTAGAGAAATCAGAGAAAATCCTTGAAAAGTTCAGCTTTTGAAATCCAGCTATTTTCTCCTTGACCTCTTCCAAAGTTTCTAAAAGGTACTTTGTACATATTTTTGCATGTATCTTTTAATCTCAAAAGTGTAAAACGAAACTGAAAAACCACCCAAGAAGTACTGGTGGCTTATTAAATATCTTTTCTTTTATATAAATTGAACACCTTTTAAAGTTTTTTTTTTTTGGTCTCCCCCTTTGTACTCACAGTCTAATCTCTAAGTGGTTACAGAGCCATTTAAACATAAAGGGAAATACTACTAACTTCTATCCACATATTGAGAAATATTACATTTACATAGAGCTTGCAACTTAAACCTAATTGGCTAGATATTGCCTCATACATCAACCTGAAAGATGAGGTCAGGAGGCCAGTTTTTGTGCCGAATAGATCAGACTTGAAAGCTGTATATTAAAATGGAAAATCAGTCAAAAAAAAAAAAAAAAAAGAGATTTAGTCTCTCCAGGACTAAGCAAGTGAGTTTAAATGAGTTTAAAAGCAATACAGATCTCAATTCCCCATGGTGACTCTGAAAGTGGCCCACCAGTCTGGATTATTGGTACAGAGTGGAGTATGTAGATGCGAGTGCTGGGAGTAGAGACCAGGGAGGAGTAAGAAGGGAATTAATAGACTTCCCGATTAACCGTCAAATGATAAATGATTAATCATTTTGTCAACAAATTATCCACAATGAAGCCTTGCCTTCACACCAAAGCAGTGCCAATTATACCAGTGTAATTGCATCAGGGCAACCTCCCTAGCCAGAGCACAGTAATAGAACTATTTATCCAATATGGTTTATTCCCAAAAGGGGAATAGTCTCACGCAGCATTTTTATACCAGTATACAGCTGCATTCATTCTTAGACTTTAACTATCATCCCTCTGATTAAAAGAAATAAATAAATTCCCCTGTAAATGAATTATGTATGTGAACACAAGTTATTCTATCTACTCACTCTCTTAAGATAAGTTTTAATAAAAACTGATTGCAGAATCAAAAAATTCCCTACACTTCTTATTGGATATATGCTTTTCTCACTGCTGGTCCAGCCCTGAGGAGCTTCTTCTACTTTGTGGTGCAGTAAGAAGGAGTTACACAATTAGTGAACTAATGAAGCTTAGCATCTTAAAGGTTTGTATCTTCAAGGTTGAGTTTTCAAGCTGATTCTCTGTTGAAATCATAGACCCGCCTAATCTGACAGATCAACAGATCTTGTTTGATTCTTTGATTGTTTTATTTTGGGGACTATGTGTCTTTTTTTTTTTTTTTCTTTCAAACGTGGACATTAACAAGCAGATAGAGCTGCAAAGTACTACCAGCTCCCTAGTAAGATGGTTTATTCTACCTGGAGGCTTGTCTGCACTGTAACTCCAGCGATTTTCAAAATTGATTAAGTTGATCCGGGTTCTGGTTTTGCCATTTCATTGTTCTGTGACTTTTAATAAATCCCTTCATGCTTCTGTGTTTCACTGCTACTATTTCAAGCAACACAAAACAGAGAAAGGCTCAACATTTACAGTGAGTTTTATCTTGGCATTAGCCATGTATGCTGAGATATCTAATCAGCTCTGCTTTTCTGAGTTCCGTTTATGGTCAGTGGAGAAAGGTAGTCTCTTTAAAAAATAATTAACAGTTCTTAAGAGAAAGAGTTATAGAGCGCCTTTGGGATATGTCTTCCTGGAACTTTCTGAATTAGTTTATTTAGTAATTCTGGTCTTAAATCTGCTTGCTTGTGTGTAATCAAAGCACTTCTCCATGAAAAACTGGTGGTTTTAACCTGAGGTCTCCAAGAAAGTGAAGAATGAATAATTTCTTTTTATGAAAGTTTGTCCCACTGAGGAGCGACTGCCATTATTTCAGATCTATGCCTTTATTTGTTTGACTAACTTCCAGCTCCTGCTTTACATTTTACTTTTCTCTTTTGGGTTACATGAACTTGAAGTAATTGACAATACAGGACCCCAGGATACTTCTTTAGCAGAGTTTTTCTAACTTTGATACCCAGAGAGTAATTTAAGACATTCAAAAAACTTTCAGAGATTTTAGATGGTTTAAATTGTTTCTGCACTTCACTGAAGCTTATCACACGAAGAAGCCACTAGAGAAGAAGCACCAAGCTGTACTGATTGCTCTTGCCCCCTTCCTGTGTTCCTAAAGAGAAGGGAGGAACCTGGACTGGTTTGAGGGAAATGGGACTAAATTTTTCTTTGCAACATCCAAACACTACCTTAGTAGCAGCAGACAGTGTAACAAAGGGTAGCAGCCTCACATTGCATCTTGGGAGATTGAGATTGGACAATATCTTCATCAGGACAATGTGGCACCGAAATAAGTACTCGGAGAGCTGTGAAATCTTGCTTCTTGGAACTTTTCGAGGTTTACCTAAGCCATAAGCCGACCTGGTCTAGCGCTGGTAACAGTCCTACTTCAGGTGGGACATTGGCCTAGATGACCTCCAAACAGATCCTTTTCAACTAGCATTTCTATAACTGTGAGTGTCCCCACTGCAACTGAGGGTGGTATTGATGAAGGGTACATGCGGAACCAGAAATAAACTAGTTTCAAGCTGATTATCTGAGTGTCAAAGGGAATAGGGCAGCAGCTGTATGGACCCTGTTATGGTTTATCTTCCCAGAAAAGTGCCCAGAGCTCTGGGTAGGCACAGCAATTTTGCATTGAAGGCTCATAAACTGCAATTTTTTTTTGCTATTGGACTATCAATTTTGAAAGTCCTAACACAAGTGGAAGCCACAGCTCCAGCTAAGATACAGACCCTTTTCACGAGTAACAGAATAGTGAAATAAATATTTTGGAGAATCTCTGGCATGCTGTTACTTTACTCATCCTTGACACGGGAATGTATCTGTATGCATCATTAATTTGGAAAGCAGTCATTATATCCTGCTGGGCAGATTTGTTTTCCTTCTAAATAAAACATTTTTTAAAAGTATGGGAAAAAAAGGGCAAAGATTCAAGGTAGGTAAACGTATTCCCAAGTTCTTTGGGAAGGTGAAGAAGATGTCCACAGAAAATTGAATTAAATTAAGACATTGCAGCAAGAAAGCATTTTGTCCAAAGTTTTAAAAAATTTTCAAAGCAATGAAGGAATTCAGACTTTCAGGAGAGAGACAAATATCTTATTGCAGTGGGTAAAATGAAGTGTATAGAGACAAATGGAACATTTGCAGTTATTCCATGAGAGTGTGTTAGAGCGATTAATAGAACCAGAATTAATCTGCTTTGCATAATTTGCCACACAATTGGTTTTAATCCTTAATCAAAGGGGCAAGAGGGAAGAATTCATAATTTTTACTATGACAACAAAAATCCCTCATGTAGAATTATAAAATCATCAGGATGGAAGTTTTTCTGATTTCTTTAACCAGACAGGTCAAAAGTTGCCAGCCTCCATAAAGTTGTTCCCTTGTTTTAAGAGTCTGTGTGAAACTGTTTGTGTGGAACCCTGCAGGCTAACTCCAGGGGAATTTGGTTCAGATCTGTCAAAGACCAAACAATGAGGATGCTGAGGCGTATTTTTATTTTTTCCTCTGCTAATATGGTGATGTTAGTTTCCAAACATATCATTCAGAGCAAACCAAAGCTGCAAGAAATATTCTTATAATGTTTCAAGCAGTATAGATGTGATCTCAGTAATCTACCAAGAAACACTTTTACTTATAGCAAAATTAGGAAAAGTATAGCTGCAGATATAGTTATAATTAAGTGATCACTTAGTTTAGTTTCATTAGCAGCAGAAATTTGGAGGATGAAGAACAGTTTAAGAAAATGAAGGAGAGAAAACAAATTGTAGCACTGCAGATGCAAGGTTGCGATTAAAAATCAGGACCTAATGGAAAATAAAACAAACAAAAATGCAGATAAACCACAAAACCGGACATTGATGATTATAAAATCATCAGTGACCACTAGAACTTACTATTCTTACAGTCTTACTATTATATTCTTACTTCTGGCTAAATCATAAGGTTTTGATTTAATTTCTTTACTGCATAAAAGGTTCCCTAAAAAGGATTAGTGGACAAGCCATTTAAGATGCAATTTGTATCACAAGATATGTTTAAATGTGTTTAGTGTTGACTTTCTCCAAGGGAGGCCTGAATTTTTTTATATATGCAGAAGGGAACCAGCTGAAGAGAAAGATTTCCAGATATTCTCTTTGACGTGGAAATGTCTGTTTCTGCCAGGACTTAGCCTGTCTAGAATTCAGCATCTGTATCATAAATTTTTGAGTATAATTCATCTTCCATTTCTTTCTTTTTCTAAGACTTTTAGATACATTGGAGAGAGGCTGCATTGAGAGATATTTGCACAGTGCCTAAGCTCTGTCTTCAAAATCATCGGATACCAACAGATCACTCTTGTGGGAAGCTCTTCATGAGCTTCCAGAATAAGTGTCTTCCTTATTTATCTAGAAATGCTGTGGGATTCATCCTACCTGACTGTAACCATCTATAAGTTCACCTCTGATCTAAACCTGCCATCAGGTCTTGCCCTCTGGTCAACAGAGAATAATTCAATGCGTCTCACCTTGAAAAGTTGTTTCTGGGAAGTGCTGTGAACACCCTTCTGGACATGTTTGCTTCATGGATAACCACCTGAGCCTGACAACTCTTTTAGAGTAAACTTTAGCCACCTAAAAGAGAGCAGTTAAGCAAGGTGAAGTGCCTGATGACTGAGGCTGAAGCAAAAGCTGTTTGAAAACCCAACCATGGAGAACTGAAGTGAGTGAGAGACAATAAATGTTATTTTACCAGCTGTGGAGGGATTGTTCATTGTGAGTAACAGCAGAATATTTTCCTACCTTCTGAGCCACAGGGGGTGAATCGAGAACCTCCTGAGCTTACCAAAACCTTCCTGGGAACAGTTTTAGCCATGAGGAATTTGGCATATATTACATGATCCTTCAGGATATGGGGACCTGTCCCAACCCTAGAGAGTACTTCAAATACCATGAACAGCTTTAATAACTCTGGCACTTTTCCCAGAATGCTGCATTTTCCTCAGACTGGAATTTCAGCCTAGGTATCATCAATGTAGGGCCCTGAACTTCAGAGTTTGCTTCCCCTGCTTGGCCCAAACCAGCTTTTAGTTTATCAACTTGCAGGGCACCGCGTGAAGCTCATCTGTGTTCTCAGGTTTTCGCCTGAGGGGCTGGTGATAAGGAACATGTCTAGCTTATCCTAAGAGAGTTTATTTAAGGCAGACATTAGTCAGCATGTTTGCATTTTGTATTTAAATTATGTAAATGTGTTCAGAGACTGATGGGAGCCTATTTGAGAAACCTAAAAATGAGTAAATAAAAATAAGTGAAGCATAGTGGCATGAAAATGGAAAACCCAAAAGAAAATTACTTTTCAGGGACTTTATACACACAGAAAAAGACAAAAATCATAAAGTTCACAAGCCAGGACAGGACAAAGGTCACAAATGAATCCTGGGTAAGATGAAGAGAGAGATTTCTTTTCTCATCCTACTTTACTAATACTGGAGCCTAAGGCACCCAGGAGTACAACAACCACAGGGAACATCCTCCCTCAAGGAAACAGCAAGAGGAGTAAATGCTTTAACTGGTACCAAGGGCTTTTATATGACTTGCTTCTCAGCAGAGATTTTTAGACATTGTTTTATCTCCAGATAAGGAAATCATGAGGACCACAATGTGGGAGATGAAGTGGTAACAAGGTGGAGTGGCCAAGTTCAAGTTTCAGGAAAGTTTTGGACACCTCTTGCAGTGTTGGCTTTTGGTTTTATTTCACCTGCCTCTGTCCAAATACTGACTAATGTGTAAATGCTGATATACATGAAGGAAAATGTGACAGTTTTAAAAATTTCCAAGAGATGTCATTTGCCTCAAGCTCCTAACATCAGATAATAATTTTTTTTTAATTTGAGGTGATCCAAGAATACTTGAAAGTGATACTTGGGGCTAAAATAAAGGGGTTTGATTATTTCCTTCTCTCTCAAGTGTTAAATAACTTTTTGACAGAACTAAAGCTATATCTGAAGATTCTAATTTGATAAAAATTTCCACAGAAAAATTCTATAAGAGAAAATAGTGGGATTTTACCAAATAAATTGGAAAATTTTTCAGTGAAGAAAATGCAAACCAAAATCCATTGTTTAGGGATTTTTTTTTTATTTAAGATGATTAGAATGAAAAATCTTATTGAAAAAATTACCTCAGGAAAAGTGAACTGGATCCTAACTAGCTAAGTAGATTCATTTTGGAATTACAGTTTCTTCAGAATTTTGTGAAAAGTTTTCAGATGCCTAATCACTAGGTATATATTTGAAGCTCTTTGATATCCATTATTCTCTTCTTTTATGTATTTATTGATTTCAGTCAGAAATAAGTTGTGTCTTACAAAAGGAACTTTGGAAAAGAAGAGTACATGAAGAAGTCAAATTTTGCTTTTTTAAATTCATGATAGTTGTACTAAATTATTTGGTTAATCTGAAAACACGACAGCCTGCAAAAAGAAATTAACCTATTCAGTGAGATAAAAATGGAAAAGAAATTAAATTCCCAATTTATACTGTATTATATTATTTTGCAATCTATAGATCACACAGTAGAAAGCAGATTGAGACATTCTGGTGTCTTTTAATTCTGAGGTTTGTGGTTCATAATCATGAAAGGCTAGACTCCAGTGAGTGTTTTTTCCATTTCTAATATTACTCTGTCTGTATAATTATTTGTATATATTTGCATAAGATCATCCCAGGGTCTGCTTGCATTAGCTCGTTAATTATATAACCAAACCTAGCAGAACCACTTAACTACAACAGAATCACTCCCATGAGTAATCTTGCACCTAAGTTCTCTCTACCCAAGCAACTCCTATGAACTACAGACAGTGAACAATACTTGTTAAAATAAACAGAATAATCAGGCAACACAATCTGTTACTGACTTTACCATTTCATAATGTTCATTATATTTACTTGCTGGATATAAGGATAAGAAAAGCAGAAAAGTGCCTATATTTTATGACCTGGGTGTAAGCAATCATGTGTAATGGGACTGAAGCTGAGAAAGAGAAAGTTTGGGATTAAGCCTCTGACTTTTACAACTGGCAAGGTTATCAGTCCAAATCGTTATCAATTGGTGTATTGTTTTTGTGCATAGCATTTGTGCTGTTTCACATTACAGGTTCAATACAGGGCAAGGAATCTTTTTTTTTTAAAAAAAAAATTACATCTAGTATCACTTGCAAAAACGATATTTCTGCACTAAGGATGCTGCACTTGCACTCTTGTAAAAGCTGAATAAGAGAAGACAAATGCAGAACTGGGTCCTGAAGATTAGTGAAACAGAGCAAGTCTCAATATAAAGATCTCAAGTAATTTGTGGGGGTATTACCTCAAACTCAGCATTGTGTTTGCATTGGGATGTGAGGATACTCAGATAATTGAGAAAGCTCAAAAGCTGTGGTTAGATTTTCAAGGAAGCTGTCCTGTCATATTATCTATTAATTTTCACAAAAGCCAACATTTATGCAGTTTGCATGCTTTAAATCTCAAATATTACAGCATCAGGTTGCCATAAGGTTATGTTACAGAACAAATCTCTATATATTTGGGGTCAATGAGAAGAGGAAATTGGTTCTTCTCCATATCTTTTTAAATAGTTCATCTTAGGGACTGGCAAAAAAATGATTTTGTGTTTTGGACGTTCTTTTGCTTGTGTTGAAATTGGATAAAAAAGCACAAATCTCATAAGTGTTCATCTACTAAAACATATAATTAAAAATAAATGTGAGTAATTTAAAATACTTCATTTAATTAATTTGAAATTAAAAAGAAAATTTATCATTGAACATTCGTGAATTAGTGCTTTCAAATGAAATGCCATTTCGAGATCAAAGTTCCAGTAATATAAAACCATGTTTCCACAATTTCAAGCCTTCTTCTTAAAATTTTATTAAAAGGGAAAAGTCATTAAATCTATCTTCCCCAGCAATACTGTTTTTCATTGCATTAATTAGGATTTCCCCACAAAACATCATAAAATTTGTTATCAGTGTTCTTTCTTGTGTGACAGAGGAATTATGCTTCGTTTCTATCTAAAAAAAGAAAAAAAAAAAAAGACAGCTGAGGTTTTAAACTTGCTTGTGTTGTCGGCAGCCAGAACTTTAGAAGAAGAGTCTCACTGATGTGGGAGTCTGCTCCTCTGAGAAGAGGAGGTTTGCTTCAGATAACTATGTAAAAGTCAGGATAAGTCTTAGAAGTTGTCCAGAGTGGAAGCAAACTATATTTACCTAATATTTTATAGATACTGTGTAACTAACTCTGTAACTTTTTTTTTTCCTAGTTTCAGCAACCTATCTAGAAACTCCTCACCTTAATTTGACACAATTACTGTGAATTAATTTAAAATCATGCTTTGGGGTGGGTGGGGTAGAGTGGTCAGCAGGACTTTTTGGAGCATGAAATTCTTAAACATCAAAACCTAGGGTAGATATATTGTAATTACAGTGTGTCTGATTAAATTTATCACACTTTTTTTTTTCTATTGCTAGAATCTCAAATATCACAATGCTTACTTTTCATATTCTCTACGTAATTTTTTCAGCATCTTTACCTCAAGTCCTAGATAATATAAAAAAGTGAAAGAGTAGAAAATAGAGAAGCAAAACATCTTAAGTAATATTTCTTTCAAACTTGAGATACTTTCAGAGGGAGAAATGTGAAAAAACGCTCTGCTTCTTACTGTGCCATCATTCTGCTTTAATATTTTTTCGGCTCAAAATGTTTAGACTTTTTAATCACAACAGAATATTTTTTATTGACTCTTCTTGTTGTTGTGCTTCTTTCCTATTTCACCCCACATAAAGAATTTGCTGCTACTGTCTTTCTGGGAGAAGCCAAGAACAGGAAGAATGTGTGGGAACAGGAATGTCAGACTATTATATAGACAAGGTTTTCTGCCTGGGGGCAAAAAACGAAAAACAAGAAAAAGCAGAAAACACTTGAAGAAAAATATGACATTTCTAAAAATCTTGAGTGGCAGGAAGAAAATGAAGAAATGATTGTTCCTTGTCTCTCCCAACACAAGGGGGCATCAAATGTAATTGTCAGGTAGCATGGTCAAAACAAAGAAGAAAGGTATTTATTTACACAATGCATAGTTAGGCAGTGCAGTTCTTTGCTGCAGAATGGGTTCCAAACCAACCATGCAAGTTGAATTTGGAAAAAAAAAAATTAGGAAAAAATCCTCAAGGACAAGAATACAAAAACACCATCAGCTGCTTGTAACTGTTTCAGAGAAGGGATTTGAACCTTGATTGTTTGTAGATGGTTATCAGCTTTCCCTGATATTAAGGGGGAAAAGAGGATGATCCTTTTCCACCCATGATTTTAGAAAACTGACAGTGGCTCTTGAATTTATTTTTGCTTTTATCTTTGATCTTCAGCAGGAGCTTTGATCCACACTTTTTACCTTTTGATGTCACTGGTGTAAGGAGGCGAATAAAAAAAAGCAAGATATTCAATATGTACAAATGGGCGTAACTCCTAAAAGGAGTTACAGATTGGTTTGTACAACTAAGAATCTAGGTCAACACATAGAAATTTAGTCAAAAAGGGTGGAATTAGACTCCTTTAACTTTATCTTTTTATGAGAAATTAGATGTCTGCAACAAACACTTAGTTGAACTAGTTACTGATTTATATTAGATGTCTACTTTAGAAGAAGATGAATCACAGTCTGATTCTAAAGAGAAGTTCAGGGTGTGTATTTTGCAGAAATAATTCCCTTTAAGAGGACACAAGCTAGGATTTGTAACCTTGAACTTTTATCAAATATATACCTAATAGTTGTTCAGTCTTTCTGTTTCCACTTTCTCTTTAAGTGTTCATTCTTCTTCAATAAAGATTGCAAAAAATATCCTTTGTCTATCAAAATGAGTAGACATAATTTGCTACCACAGTGTTACAGCATTCATAATTAAAAAAAAATCCTTCACTAATAACAAAAAAAAAAAAGTAGTGGAAAATAAGTGTTCTAGAGAACACTGTAAAATTTAAATTCTGAGTGAGAAAGAAAGAAAAAACAAACCGGCCTGCAAATTTTGTTACAGGCTTGTAGTGCATCGGAGTTGAGACAACAGATTGAATGTGTTTATTGCCTCTTGCAGTAAACTGGAGCTCCAAAGGAGCTTTTTATGATGAGTTTTCATTTTAGCCACGCGGAATATACTGTTTCACTGAAAGCTGTCAACCTGAAACTAAGTGACAGGAAGAAAATAAACTTTTTTCCCCAAGCTTATCTTAAAAATATAACTTATCCTAAAATATTTGTCTATCTTATATCCTTGGGTGGTAACAATTCAACCTCTACTTTTAGGTACTGCATAGACCACCAAGAATCCTCATATCATGTGTGAAAAGTAACTAAAGGAAATGGGCTTTTTGTCAATAGGCAGAACCTCACTATTCAGAAGCTCATCCCTCAACATAAAAAAATGTAGATGTCTGCAAACAGATAGATAGATCATCACAACCTCATTGCAACGTTAGGTCCAGCCTCTGAGTTTTGGCTTAATCCTCTGGTAGGTTTTGGAGGAAATCAAATGTCACACTTGATGACATGCCTTGATTGTAGCTCCTATTTGAGTTGAACCAAAGAGTCAGTAAATACAGATTAATTTGATTCTAGGTCACTCCACTACTGTAATAAAAACTGTTATGTGTTTGGGACTGCACTGGATGTTACTTAGGACAATCAGACTGTCTTTATACTGGCATGCTGAGTGGTCTTGTGACTTCCTCCCGAAAGCCAATTTCAATGTGCTGGCTACATCCACACAACTGAATTATCTCACTCTCCAAAACAGGTGGGCACCTCCTAACTGCTTGTTGGAAATGATCACTGCCAAGGGAATTCCTGAACTGTGCCTACAGATTGGCTGGGAGAGAAGCAGTTAGATTGAGCCAAAAATAGACTAGAGTTTTTCTGTTCATGTAAGGGTGAAGACAATCAAATTTCAGTGCCAATGCTATCTGGCACAACCTAATTTACACAACAAGAAGGATATTTGAATACTGAAATTGTTAAATGGCTGTATTTTGCTGTATGCTTTCAGCATGATTACGTTGAGCCTTCAAGAGAATGCAGGGCATGTGGGAGTGTGTGGTGACATAAACTATCACTAAATTATACGTACTAGACTTGAAAATTACTGTATTGAGGTATCAGGACTCTTCCTGCATAACTTATGTGCAGCTGACACAAACAGCCATGTTAAATTTCCTACCAAACTCAGCAGGACAAAAATAAAGGAAGAAAGAAACCACAACCACCAAAAGCCTCACACTGCTGTGATTTTTTGTAAAATACTCCTGAGTGAAAAAAAAAAAAGTTCTTTATGGAGCAACTGTTTATAATGCCAACTTGGAGACATATTACAAATTCAGACATTCAAGGGCCTTTTCTAATCCTCAATTGCAGTTTGTCAGTGCTTCAGGAATATTCCCTTGCTCCAATTGTTCATCCTCAGCAGGAGCTGGATTAGTAACATCAGAGTCTGCAGATGCGTATTGTTTCCCATTAGTCTCAGTTTGAGCCTGGTGTTATGTCCTTTTCATCAGGAACCTCCAACTCTAAGTCAGTGAACCAGGACTAATGATCCCAGCCTTCCTGGGAGACATCAGAGTCTCTGTGCATCGTGTCCAGAGCTTTCACTTCTGCTGCTGTTAGACATTTAATGTGCTTCTTAAGCCTCAGACCACTTACCCTCATTGCATAAGCTACAGCTTCCTCACAGTGTTTCCAAGAAAATACACACTTGAATATAATTTTCACTCCATCCCTTTGAATTTCTTCTATAATTGCATCTGGCAGGAAACAAGGAGTGGGGAAAAGAGAAAAAATCAAACGCTTAAATGTGGATGGCCAACATTTGTAATATTACTGGCAGACTACCTGCAAATAGGAATTATTTACAAACCATTATTTGGCAGAAATAAGGGAGAAAAATGCCAGCATTCACATAGGTGAATACTATCCAAGGAAGATTATTCAGCCAAGTCTGTTCAAGAGTATCAGTTGGAGAAGTGCTTTATAAAGGTTACTTCTGTCCTTTCTCTCTCTCTATTTTCTTGCTAACCCTGTTGGCCTTTCATAGATATCAAATTCGTGTTTCCATCTGAACTCAGCGAATAAAGAGCTCCCTTTAGAAACAAACTTTTTTTTTTGATAGAGCTGGGGATATTTCTTTAATGGAACCAGCAACCTGAACCTTCTGCTCTGGACTTTAATATGAACATATAAGACTTCCCCTGGCTGCCCTCCTTTTATAACCAGCTGCCTAAAAAAATATTTTTCATGCTTTGTGATACTATCTGTATTATTTAATGAAGGTTTAAAGAATTTCCTCCAAAGTTCCTCCGAAAGCTGCACACAACAATATTTCAGTGAGGTCTGTTTCTTGATTTGCCAGTCTGTTTACAAGGCTTGTAATACAATGTTGAAGTAAGAGAATTTCACTTTAATTGGCATTGCTCCTAGCTATTTAAGCAATGTGCTGAACTGTCTATCATCAAACCTGGGCAGCCAGAACTGTTTCTTACCACCAACTCAATATTATGTAGAGTCAAATACTCTACTTACAGCCTAGATAGTGATGTTTGTGCTGTATTTGGGACTTTAGAAATAATTGTCTGTAAGTGCCCCAGGTATGTTTCCTATTCTAAGTGGTTTGGCTCAATATACACAATCAGTATGAAAAAACAATCCTTGGGATGTTTAAGATCCTCACTTCAGGTGTTTATTGCTCTTGTTAGATGTATTGTGATAAGACCCAGAGGTCTAAATAAGGATCAAGATTTTATTTTCAATTGACTGCTATCAAATTATCCAAAAGGAGACCGACTTCCTGCTCTGGAAAGACTGAGATGAAAGAGAAGTTAGATATGGACAACAAGATGACCAAAAAATTGCTTGGATGATTGGACTCAGAGGGTGGTGGTTAATGAGTCATACTGTATCTGGAGACTAACGACAAGTGGGTAACTCAGGATCTCTACCAGGACCTGTCCTGTTTAATTTCTTTATTGATGACCTGAAGGAGGAGTTGGAGTGCACTCTCAGAGAGTTGTCAGGTGACACCAAACTGATGAGAACAGTTGATACACTACAAGGCTTGGTTGCCACCCAGAGTGATATAGATAAGCTGCAGGAATGGGCCAACAGGAATTGGATTAAATTAAACAACGACAAGTGTCCTGCAAATGGGAAGGAAGAGCCATTTGCAGTGATACAGACTGGGAACTGACAGCTCAGGGAGCAGCTCTGTGGTCAACATCCTTGGTCGTCAGACAGAAGTGAGCCTTGGCAGCAACGAGGGCCAACAGCATGCTGAGTTGCATGAACAGGAGCAGAGACAGCAGACCGATGGAAGGAATTATCCTGCTTAATTTACATCTAAACTTCTGCATCCACTTTCAGGCCCCTAATAAATAAAACACTGATCAACTAGCATAAGTGCAGTGGAGGGACAATGAGATGCTCAGAGGCTGATGCAAGGAGATGATGGGACCTGGGATTGTTCAAACCAGAGAAGAGATAGCTTGGGAAAACCCAAGATCAACCTCTAGTACCTACAAGGAAGGGCAAATCATGCCTGACTAATTTGGTGGCCTTCTGTGACGAGCTTACAGCATCGGTGGACAAGGGATGAGCAACTGATGTAATCTACCTGGACCTGAGCAAAGCATTTGACACTGTCCTGCACGACATCCTTGTCTCTAAACTGGGAAGTCATGGGTTTGATCAATGCACCACTCAGTGGATAAAGAATTGGCTGGATGGCCACACTCAGAGAGTCAACAGCTCAATGTCCAGGTGGAGACCGATGACACGTGGCATTCCTCAGTGGTCGGTATTGGGACTGGCCCTGATAACATCTTTGTCGGCGACATGGACAGTGGGATAGAGTGCACCCTCACCAAGTTCACTGATGACACCAAACCGTGTGGTGCCATTGACAAGCTGGAAGGGAGGGATGCCATCCAGAGGGACCGTGGCAGGCTGGAGAGGTGGGCCCGTGCAAACCTCATGAAGTTCAACCAGGCCAAGTGCAAGGTCCTGCACCTGGGTCATGGCAATCCCAGGCACAAATACAGGCTGGGTGGGGAATGGATTGAGAGCAGCCCTGAGGAGAAGGACTTGGGTGTGCTGGTAGATGAGAAGCTCAACATGAGCCGACAATGCACGCTTGCAGCCCAGAAAGTCAAATGTATACTGGGCTGCATCAAAACAGCATGGCCAGGAGGTCAAGGGGGGTGATTCTGCCCCTCTACTCCATTCTTGTGAGACCCCACCTGCAATACTGTGTCCAGATCTGGAGCCCACAACAGCAGAAGGATGTGGACCTGTTGGAGAGGGTTTAGAGGAAGGCCATGAAGATGATAAAAGGGCTGGAGCACCTCTCTTATGAGGACAGGCTGAGAGAGTTGGGGCTCTTCAGCCTGTAGAAGAGGAGGCTCCAGGGAGACCTGATAGCGGTCTTCCAGTACCTAAAGGGGGCTACAGGAAACACAGGGAGAAACTCTTCAGTAGGGCCTGTTGTGACAGGATGAGGGGTAATGGTTTCAAAATAGAGGGAAGTAGATTTAGATTAGATATTGGGAAAAAATTTTTTACAATGAGGGTGGTGAAGCACTGGCCCAGGTTGCCCAGAGAGGTGGTTGATGACCCATCCCTGGGTCATTCAAGGCCAAGTTGGACAGGGCTCTGAGCAACCTGATCTGGTTGAAGGTATCCCTGCTTCTTACTGGGGGGGGGGGGGAGGGGGGTTGGATTAGATGGCCTTCAAAGGTCCCTTCCAACCCAAAGTATTCTATGATTCTATGATTCTGTGTAGCCAGGCTTTACACATTGGTGCATGGTGAGAAGACGAGAGACAATAGGTGTAACCTGAAAGAGGAGAGATTCCAACCAGAATAATGAAAGATAATTTTCCCATGACAACCAGGTGTTGGAACAAATCATCCTGAGGGATGATGCAGTCTCCACCCTTGGAGGGTTTTCAAAATATATCTGTACACAGTAATCTGGTCTGACGCCACAGCTAACCCTACTTTGAGCAGCAGGTTGGACTAGATGCCTCCTGAGGTCTCTTCCAAGATAAATTATGCTATGATCTTATGATCTTTTGATTCTAGCCTAGAAGAAGGAAGAGAGCTTGACTTGGGATTTGTAGACCATTGCTCTGATCTAAAAATCAAGGAACTTGTTAGAAAATATTCCTTTTAAATTTTTGTATGGTTTGGATTATACTGTGAAAATATGTGGATTCTGTTTTGATCTGGTATCTCAAGGTGATGGCTCTTCAGATGAAAGGAGTCTCTGTTTACTGTAAGGATGCAAAATCGTATAGATGATAAGATGAAAAGGTGTTGCCTGTGAAGGGAAAATATTGTTATGTTGATAGGTAACCTAAGAACTTATTTTAAAAATTATCACTCTCTCTGTTTCTAGAAGGAGTTTGACAGCAAATATATATTTAAATAATTCTACCTCTCCTAAAAAAAAAATCAGATTTAAATAATTTTAGATTTTCTCTCTAATTACATGGACAGAGATATGCTTTCTATTTTGTACACAGGCCCCTAAGTTTTGACACTAAGGCTTTTATCCGGTATCTCAGAAGACATCATATTCACCAAGCTGTTAGGCAACTGAGGATCAGGTATTTTCTTTGCCTGAGTCTCACTATCAAACTATAGAATTTAAGGAGAGAATTGAAAGAAAGTGTATTTTTTCCTGAACAGTTTTGTGACTTTACTTGAAAATGTTATCATCATATATGCACCTTCCCTAAATTAGCCTTCATTCCCAAGAAGTTCTGATTCAAACAACATAGTTTGTGTTAAAGAAATTATTTGCTGGAACAAAAAAAAAGCTGATTTCCTATTACTGCATGTACCAGTTTAACCTACTATTCATAGTCATATTCTTTACAGGGTTATCACACATATAGCCCGAGTAAGCTATACTTAGTACAAAAGTATAATAGTTTAGGGTTTGGATATCTTTCTCAGCAAAGAATTATCATTATCTTTTTAGCTTATCATTATACACTTTTTTTCTTCCCTCTGTTAATCATGTAATTTCTTCCAATTGTTGTGTTGATTACTTAGGTTGACTTTTTTCTTATTTCTTCATCTCTGGAGCTTCCCCAGAACCTATACACAACAATCATAGGCTTCTGAACCTGTCCTTCATGACATGCTTCTTGGTCAGCTCTGCTTTTGACAGGACCTCAACAGCAAGCCTGAGAAAGCTCTGTTAGTGGGACACATCTCTGCTAGCAAACAAAAAAAATGCTGGGGACTATCAGTTCTGATAAGCCAATTGGCATGTTCTGGCTGTTGTCATGCTATCAAACCCCCTTACTCTCAAAAATACTTCAATGCTGACATCTATGTCTGAGCTACTTTTTGGGAATGCACTTTGACATACATCAAATCTTGTACAGGGCTTGGGAATTGTTTCAGGGTGTGGTAGGTGTCCTGGATAAAAATCTGTGCTGGCAAGCTTGCTGATGATGTGACAGGATGGATGGTCAAACCTCATGTTGTGAGGAGAGACATAGCTCTTGTGCTCAGTCCCTTACAACTCTTCACTAAAGCCTTGGCTACTGGCTGTTCGACTTAATTTCTCTTGAGTTGTAAGGACATATGGTCTTAATTCTGGATAGCTGAATAATCCACCCTTGATGGCTCAATGTAGCAAATTCAGATATGTATAATCTGGGGTTGAAAGTCTGGTTTTACACCAGGACATTTTAGACCATAACACAAGGTGATTCTGCAGTACTTCTGTTTAATTTAATTTTATGGGGTTTTGTCCCAAAAAAAAAAAAAAAAACAGTCTGAAATGCTGATGATTAAAGTCAATGTTGCTAGAATCCACTTACTGAGCCTCAGAAACTTTTCTGTCAAGTGGGCCATGTTTTTTGCTGAGCTTTTACAGCAGTGGAAAGACTACGAAGTTCAATGCCTTTGCATGCAGTCTCTGAGTTCCTCCTCACTGCCTCCTTTTACCTCATCCTTTTCCTCTTTAGGAAGCATTTTTTATGCAGATGCCATAGGCTTCTCTGGGCTATTTGGCATTATGTGAGAAACTACCACTCCTGACCTCATACAGTGAAGCATCAGTAGTTTAACAGATTGGCAGGGATGAGACAAAGTGCACTAAAACCCTGGAGGATGTAAGTGTCTGTTTAGCCAACTTGAAAGTATCTTGACATTCTTTGACCAATGCCATTATTTATTTTTATGTAATAACTCTGTCACATAACTAACTATAGTAGACAGATTCACTATGAATTTCCCTTGGTAGTTCATCATAGCCAGAGAGAAAGTTAATTTCCATACCTTTTTCTTTGTACGTGAGCTTGTGTAATATACAATATCCAGCTGCTTTGCTGAAAGAAGAGTGAAATACCTCTGCAATCTGAAACTTAACTGCATCTGTAGATTTTCCTAACCTCAGCCCTTATTTTGCTAGAGCCTCAATGACACCTCCAACAACTTAAAACCTTTCTGATCTCTCCCTTCAGGAGATAAATGGCGTGCAATCCCCACCTTGCAAAACTCATGCATTGATGAAAGGAGTGGATAATGGGAACACAGTGGGGAGTTATTTGTTATAGCAATTATTCCCAATAGTTAAAAAGCACTTAGAGTTTCGATGAGTGAGCCTCTGCTATCATACTTGGATGTGTTAATTCAGCACATTGCCTTACAATGTAATGATATTCTTGTTTACTGCTGATCCTCAAGAAATTGCTTGAGAAGTGTTTTACAAAGGAGATCGGTGGCATTCCCTTCATTTTATAGAGAATTAATTTGTTCTATGTCATCTGGCTAGGCCACGAACAGAATCCAGAAATCATAGATCTTCATTCACTGCTTTTTTTTTCCCCTATAAAATCACTTGAATTCTTGTAGTAATGCTCAGAGATCCCAAGCGAGGGAGAAATACAGTCAGTGCTTAATTACAGCAGCCTTAGCCCGAGCATAACTCTGTATTTGTACTTCAAATCAAAACTCTTCCTTAGGATTTAAGCATCAGTTTTCCATTAAGAGCACAGAAATAGTATTTTTGTCAAAGGAAAATATTCATGTCACATGAAACCCATAAAAGTGATAGTTGTAGCACATGAAGAAGTAATACAGGTGTCCACCAGCCTTCGATCTTATTTCCAGTAATCATCTTTTTTTTTGTTACAATTGAGAGGGAGTTTTAAGGCACAAAAACCAGTTAGATTTCCAATCCCCATTAAATCTATGAAAGTGAGAAAAACAAGTCCCTCTTGGGCTTTTCAAAACCTACTCATTATTTTAGCATTTTTATTGACCTCTTCTGATTTAACAAAGAAGTCTAAGATGACCCTGTCACAACACTCTGATGTCTTTCATACATTTTGAAAATATAAACCATAGAAGTCTCAAATTCAATGGTTACTTGTTCTCATACAAGACTAAAAAAAAATATGAATCGGTCAGCCCCATTGAAAAAAGAAAAGATTTAAAATTGCTCCCATTATCCCTAAGACTGTTTATTCCAGTTTTATTTATAGCCAATTATTGACATATGAGTAGCTGAAAATTAGATCCATTGAGGTCACTTCTGTTGTTTGCTTCTCCAGAGAACTGCAATAGTTCTGGTATTTCACAAGTGCTCTCAATGCAATTAACAAAACATTCATGGCCCTTGGTTTCCAAAGGAAGACAATAACAAACAATATTAGCCTCTCCTGTAACTTAAAATAAGGCAGCATTGTAGGGTGTTTTTGTTTTTTTTTCCAAAGGAGTTGCATGGTCTGTCTGCCATCCCCTGGAGATTCACCATGGCTTACCTCCCCAATGACTTCTAAAAAAATGCTGCCTTCTTCCCCTGCAACCTTTTTTAACTAACACTTTTGGTGTAGAGAATGGCTTCAAAGTCCACTTTCCTCCTCTAATCATCCTCTGCAGCAGGCTGTCATTTGGCCCACCTGTGGAGGAATCCTCTGAAAACGGACTATGGCTACATTAGAAATGGCCATCCATCTGTGCTTAGCATGAGGCAGCCTCAAGGAGAAGGGCTGTGACACCTTAGAGCAAGTATTTGATATACCTCTAAAGGTACTGTGATGGAGAAGCAAAAGATGGGATTTCGAACATGAATCAATCTGGCAGTACATGCTACTTAATAGATCTACTCATGGAAATTTGTTTCTCACCACATATGATGCAGATAGGCACAGTATCTGTATCTGTAACTGCACAGTATCTTGGATCTATCATATGACGTTAAAGTAAATGTCAACTTCTCCCAGGTGCCCAAATATTTACCATTTTGACCCACAGTGATAAGACCCAGTGTAAACCCAAGGGAGTTATGGGCTGTGTCTGGAGGCGCTTGTTTATGGTTTCCTCTCTACCAAAATGAAGAGGAAATGTACCTATGAAAGTGGTCAGTTTCTAGAGGTCAATGTGCTTTAGTGATAATTGATAAATGCTGGGCATGCATATTTGATCTGTACTAGGGGCACAGAATAAGATAGCTTTTTAGCTCCTCAGTTGGAGAAAAAGAGAAATAAAAAAGAATTCTGCTTGAATTCTTTCATCAATGTTTAAAATGGTACCATGGTTCAGAGATGTAGCTGTACTTTCGACATCTTTCTCAGTCTTTCTGAGAACTATAGAGCCCATGCGTAGACTTTTTTTCATAGTGGATCTCCATTTATCTAACATGTCTTTGTCTGCATGTCTCCATTTTCCTTCTCTCAGATACAGTACATATTTGACACGTAAGGAAACACAAGCCCACCCGGATTTATCGCCTGTTTTAGGCTTTGCCTGGAATGTTTTTATGTCAGAAAATTGCAGTGCATCTTGACACTTTCCTCAAAAGAAATGATCTTTCATTTAGACATGCAATGGCACAATCCCAGAGGAAAGTAGAGAATAACAGACTTGCTCGCATACTGATTCATGGTCTTCTGTAAAGTTCAGCCATTCCCCAGGATTTCCAGTTCAAAACAGGGAGAGATATTTGTAAATATTTGATCTTTTCAATCAAATGAGTTGGAGAAGTCCTTTTGTTCTGATTATATACAAGTTATGCATAGTTTGTACACAAGCACTACCTCATCACAAAAATTTGGGATGCTATAGTCAACTTCTTGGGACAGGACAGACTTTCTGGGCAAGATTAATTTTACTTAGTATAAGACGTCTAAAAAATTAAGCCTTATGTTTGAGTAGAGTTGATTCAGTCACCCTGGGCTTTCTCGACTGTTAGTTAAATAAAGGAAATAAAAGAGGCACTTCTAGAGGATAACTCATCTGACATATATCGAATATCTTCTACAGGGTGGAAGACAGGCCCTAGGAGTGCCTCTTCCTCGTTGCTGATTGTAGAGAGCTTAGATGTCACTGAGTGGATGTCTCCTTATGACAATTTCTGCTTCTGTGTCTGTGGAAGTCCTGGTTCATGACTAAATAGTCCAGATTTTTTTAGCAATGACATTAGAGCAGCTCTTAACAGGTGGGATCCATCTTCCTAACTTCACTTTTTTGAAAACTGAGCACTTAAGATCCCGCTGTTTAACAGGGAAAATGAAACTTTCAGAAAATAACTCAATCCATGTTACCCAATATTTTTCTGTTAAGATTGATTCAATCAAGGTTGGGAGATATTCCCCCTATTTTTCTCCACTGATTATGGAGGAGAAGTAGATGTCCTTACTAGACACAAAGCTAGCAATAAGCTGTTGACAGACGGGGATCAGGATATTTTGCTTCAAACAGTCCCATCCTAAAACACAAATCTAAAAACAGGAGGAATGAACCTCACATTGGAAATGTTTGTTCTCCTCCTTCACCATGGAGACAATCTTCAGCAGACTCTCAGTCTGTGGTTTATTGTATAAACAAGGCGAGGGCACAGGCTTTGTATCTGGTCATCCGCACCATGAGGTGATCGGCACAGCCAGGGCACAGGCCAGGGTTAGCACAGAGTAGGGACCGTTCCCAAAAGGCAGGCTGGAGGTAGCTGACCTATTTCAGAGGCTGAAAGTTTGGCTGTATGCAACGATGCGAGCCAAACCTTCCCAGCAGGACCCAAGAGAGCAGTCCCTCGTCCACTTTATTTGCTAGTATAACTATAACCTTAAAGACCACAAGGTGAAAGGAGTACCACCCGAAAACACCCGCTCTATTATTCATTGTGCAAACCTACAGGAAGGGCTGCCCCTAGCATGAAGAAAGAAACACCACAAGCCTGAATCACAGTCAAGGTGTAAAGGTACTGCCCTTAAATTTATTGTGGTTTCTCAGTCCTTTAGTGAGCGGGAAAGGGAGAGGGAGGCAGAAGGGGCATGGAGCGAGCTTCATATAGGAACATTGTGGGGTCTTCTCCTCCTCACTGCCCATCCCTGAGGGCAGTAGCATCAGTAGAAGGATTACTTTTGCACCAGGCACATACATTAGTGTCTCCAGATAGGTTTCTATACTCAGCCGCTAAATCAACCCAATGAAGCTATTGGCTTTTGACCAATTACACTACCTGGAAGTTTAAAGAAGCTAGCCTAGGACTTGAAAAAGAAGGAAAGTTATGTTCAGTATATAAATGTTATGTTTTGAAAACATTTGGCTTTGCAAATTTTCAGCTTTGATTTTGTCTTTTTTCCTTTCCTGCCCTTTTTCCTTTTTTGCAACTCAAAAAGGAAGCCTGAGGAAGGGAAAATAAAGAGGTCTGGGATATGAAACCTAAAAGAGCAACTTAAAATAAAAAAAAAAAAAAACAACATGCTTGCTTTTCTGAGAAGAGCAACAGCAATGTTTCCTAGGAGCAGGGAATTGGCTTATGAAACCATGATATTATGAAAAAAAAAAAAAAAAAAGAATTGACTTTGTTTTTGCCAGCCTCATTATTCACTTGTTAAACACAGGCAGCCTGACTGGTGAGATGTGAGGCAGAGATCAGAGATGGAGACAAAGTTTGCACCCTAAGGTTTATAATCAGAGTAAAAATTATTTTCAGCATGATCCATAAATATTAACTGGTTATTATCAGCCAAAGAAAATGAAGAAGTGTAGATCAGAGACATATTTATTTAAAGGCATGGAGTGAGCCACTGTCAGACCCTCTTTCTGCAAAGAGCTCAGGCACACACTTAAATTCCTGTGATCCACTGAGAGATAAATATCTTTTTTTTTTATTATGCATACATGCATTTGCTTTTCTTGTCTGGGCCAGCTCTTGAACTCAAATCCAGCACTTCTAGGTCCTATGTTTATGTTCTAAACTTATATATATATTACTGCTTTCCTCTTGTCTTTTTCCTAGCTTTCGTATTAGCAAAAAAAAAAAAAAAAAGGCAAATCAAAAGCAGGGGGGAGATGGTTGGCGTGTGAGCACAGATCTTGACACTTGGACACCACTGAAAGTTCAGTTTGGCATCTCCAGGCTCTGTTTCTGTGAAAAGTCTCAGCACATTTTTCATAGCAAGGATAGTTAGTGTCTTAGTATTGGGACAGTGCCTAGAAGAGTCTATCTCTATCACTATTCCCCAATCACAGCGTGGAAACAAGTAACTCATAGTAAAAGTACATTCCTTTCTAACTTAATACTAGAAAGAAAATGAGAGATAAACAGTGAAGAAGCAATCTTAAAGTTTCCTAGAGGAAAAATTCTAAACTTTGGTCCACATACAGCCATTGTGTAATTGTTCCTGATTAATCAAATACTGCAACGGTATATAGATTTTTTAAAATTAGTTACAGTTTCTTAGCTCCGTACCTGGCCACAGTATGGCAATTGGTTTCTTCCTTTTTGAATGTAAGATAAATTTATTGGAGTTGTTCTTAATAATAATCTCTGCATTTTTAAGGTAGATGAAATACAGACTTAAAACAGCTGCCATCACACCCTTACAATTGCTTTTGATGCTTCTTTTACAACCTTAGTTAAAAGTCCACAGAGGAGGCTTTTCTTCACGATACGAGAACTCGCCTCTTTACCATGATTCCCTTCTTCTCTTGATACCAAATATTGCAGTATTTTATGGAAATCTCCCCTCTCTTAAAACCACAAAACAAGACCCACCCCTTGTGAAAAACTCATCTCAAACCAAATGATGATGATGATGAAGATGATGATGATGATCATCATAATAATGATGATGATATCATAATAATAATAATAATAATAATCATCATCGTCATCCAGATCCAAGCTAGCAAGCAACGGACAAAACTTTGCCTCCTATGGTTAGCTTGGCCAATATATGCAACTAACTCTCAGAGAGGTTTTCTGGAAAACCAGTGACAAGATAGGCACTGTGGGCTAGCCCCGGGCAGTCAGCAGTGGCAGAACGCTTCACACAGCCTCATGTGTAAAGTTTCTGAACTGACACAAAGCTTAATGGAAGTGAACCCTGACGACTGTGGCCAACCGACTGTAAGTGACATCCTGGGTGCCTTGCCACTATGCATCTATCCTCCTTCCCCTGCTCCCCCCCTTCCCCTTCTGCCTCTCCCCCTTGAAGGTATAATGTCTCCTGTGGGAAGCCTTGGCGCTAAAACGCCATCGTACTTTTTGTCAGGTGATTTGCGGACTACCAGCTCCTGTGCATAATCAGTGTAGAGCACTCAGGATGGGAGAGTGCTGCGGACTTGCTTTTGGAAGGAAGCAAACAAGCAAAGTGATGTTCTGGCAAAGAGCGGGCTGAGATTGTGTCTGAAAACACTGTCTGCATACTCTGAAATTATTAAAGCCAGAGAAAGCTGTTTGGGGGGAGGAAACGCCTATTTCAAAAACTGAGTGTCTAATTAAAGTATTGCTTAAAATGAGTGTTTTTGCATTTTACGCTTAAATCTAGATTTTCAAATTTATGAGCTATTTCACTGCATCAATACATGGCTTTGTGCTTAGTACTTTTGAGCAGGCTCAAGACTCCCTTTTAAGGCAGTGAGATCAGCCTATTTGTATACAGCAAAGTACGGATGTCTCTAAAATGCTAATACTCTGTTTCAAATGGATCATTTCTACTCAGAGTGTTGTAAAGCACTTCGCAAACACTGGGAATAGCAGTAGATACATAGCAGAAATACTATTTAGTTAGGTCTCCCACAAATACAATGTGAAACCAAAGCCCCGTCCTCAAAAACGCACAATCTACTTGGATAAAATAGGCAAGATTGGCAGGCAAAAGAAGTATGGAAAGGTTAACAATGGCTGTTATCATGTAGGTAGTGGAATTATGAAGAAGTAGAACTCGGCTCTCATGAGTGAAGCTCGAAATCCTTACTGCTAAAAAAATGCTTGCCCTTACCTCACAATTCCTAGGAAAAAAGTGTGGTATTATCTCCATTTTACAGACAAATAAAGCAAGGTCAAACAGGTAAAACTACTCTTTTCTGAGAGGGAAGAAAATACAATCTGAGTTCCAAGTCCTGTCCTCTAATTAATATCCTTTATCTCCTCCAGCTACAGGATGACACAATGATGTTATGAAATATTCCAGTATTTCACAGCAGTGTCATAATCTCAGAATATTTGGGAGTGGTTTTATCAGAGTAACTGTTCCTAGAGGTATAAAGTTTGTATGAAGAATCTCATCTTTTCTTTTTAATTTTTCAAATGATTAACATTCACTAAGCTAGGAAAAAAAAAAAAGAGCATTAAAATCTGAACACAAAGGGCTCTGAAATTTTGAGGGAAATATATGTAGACATGGAGCTTATGGACGTGGTTTAGTGGTGGACTTGGCAGTGTTAGGTTTACAGTTGGACTCAAGGATCTTAAGGGTCTTTTCCAACCTAAATGATTCTATGACTCTATGATTCTGTGAAAAGCTGTGATTTCTAATGATTTTTGAATGCTTAAGTTTGACAATGTGGGTAACCAGGTGAGCTGCTTTAAAAGTGAGTGCAAGCCACAGCACTGTGAAACCTGCCACTGTAAGTGTAAACTGTGAAGGATCTCCCCCATCCAGGTATGGGTTTGGGTGCAAATGTGACTTCACAATATACTCAGTAGCAATGAGTTATATATTTCTATGTAATATATAAGAAGTAATATTGCTGTACATGTTTGTGTTTGTTTTGGTAAAAAGTATGAAAGTTGTGAAGACCAAAACACCCTGAGTTCAGTGAAATGATATTTTATTATATAGAAGAAACATTTAAGCAGTAAATACTTAATGATCTTGGGCTAAATTTAACAAAAAGTTAGATTGTTCTTAGACAGTTATGAAATTACTAATGGAAATTATCTCTGTAGTACAACTCTCTGGGAAGAAAGAAACCTACAGCTGAGTGTGGACAAAACACATCAGAGGAGGACATTGTAATGGATCTATCCAGACAAATAAACTCTTTATGCCTCAAGTATTGAAGGTCTTCGGGCCACTACTACCTGTTTGAATTTTGATGGGTACTAGTAAAACTGTCCTGATTAGGCAAGAAACCGAAATACAAATTCTCACTTCAGGTAAATTAGCAAAGTCCTAGTAAATTATGTTCTTCTGGCATGAATCCTTCCTTTCCACACCAATAAATGTATAGTTATTCCCAGTCCATTTGTGATACTGCCTTAATTTTGAACCCATAGCAGAATAAGGTTCCTCTTTTGGGTGGCTGAGAAATAGGGCCTGGAAGAAGAACCTGGCATGTGCTTGGGATTATGAAAACCTTTTCAAGTGTTTGTCTTCAGGGAAAAGAGGACAGATTCCTATCCTGTTCCCATTGAATTAAGAATTTTCTTTCTTCTTTTGTGAAAGAGGGCAGTCTAATGAGTCAAGGGTTGCCAAGCATTTGATGAACTCGTATTGCATCTTGAGGAAAGTATGCAAAGAAAGTACCTTTTGGAGGTGTGCAAGGGAGCTCAGTAGAGGAAGATGACCCAGCTGGGATGAAGAAAAAATAGAGAGGAAGGATCATTAAAGGTCTGGAAAATGTGCTGCTTATGCATGCTTTCTTGCAGTTTTGTTTCTGCAAGAAACAAAAAAATGGTGGCAAAAGTTAGGGAAAAATTGGGAATTGCACATCAGCATTGGAAAACCTGTTTCTTGTTTATAGTTTAGAGATGAGTAAGAGCTATCTTGCACCATAACATTGTCTTTGGTTTAAAAATCTGTTGTTTATCAGACAATAAATTTTAAGGAGAAGCTCCTATACCCTTTAATAGTGCAGGATTTTGGATACCTTAGACACCGCTGCGTTTCACTTCTGTAAGTAGTAGACAGTTATCATTTCCTTATTTCACAGAAAGGATGCTGAGTGCAAAATATGAAAACTGTGTGAGCAAAACTATTTGTACTCAAAAAGCTTTGGAGATGTAGCCCAAATGTTTTACCCAAGGTCACATAAAGAATCAGTAGCAGAGATTGAAATTCAGTTTGAGTCTGCTGAGCCCCATTCAAGTGCCCAAACAATGAGACCACCTTTTCTAACTGACGTTTAATCTATCATCTGAGACTTAAAATGTTTTGAGGTGACAGTAACTGACCCAAAAACCCCAAGTTTTATATGAAAATATTTTCTAGTCTAAACAGTTATGTTAAATGAACCATTAAAAAATTAAGCATTGAAATGAACTGACCTGAACACCAAACTAAAAAATGCCTGAGGCATCAAACAGGTTTCTTTTCCTTTTATTTATGATGGATGATGCAACAAAAGAATTCACTAAATTCTGACTACTAAATAAATTAGTCATAGCTCAAATGCCACTTCAATATTTTTTTTCCAGGGAACAACCACCATAGTAGCTTTTCCTCATTTTTGCCCCCTTCGTTCACCTGGTCTGTAAGATGTCTCAAAAATGGAGAAAATTGAAAGACAATGAAACATAACGAGTCCAAATGCCAAATCCACTGAACTACTTGGTCATCTAAGACACAACTGGGCTAAAAGCTGGGCACAGATGTCCAGATTATACCTCCATGTAAATGTTACTGACTCTTAGATGCATCACAATTCAGGAGCTCTCCACCTGTGCATGTGGCCACCCTGTTTTGGAGGGTGACAGCCCTCAATAGCACGAATACAGTAAAATTGTGACAGTTGAATTTAGGACCAGATAACTGCACAGATGTTATTTACTGCTAGAGTCTTATTGTATTATCTGTTGAGCAATGGTCCTAATCGCAAGGCACATTGTCTTTGTGTAACATGGTACGTGTCATAGCATAGTATGCAGATCCTTGCATTTTTGCCTGATTTTGTTTCTGCAATAAAAATATTTGCAGCTATAAGCTACTTTCTTCTGTGCCAGATTTCCAATTTTTTTTTTTCTCTTTGAAACAAAACAAAACAAAAATATTCATAAGAAGTGCTCAAGTTCCTCCTTAAACCCTAAAGCTCTTCTGCTGATAATCATTTCCATAGACTAGGATGAGTCTATGAGTTAGGAGTTGCTGCAGGGGGAGAAACAGGTGGAAGACTAGCAAAATCACAGACAGAAAATAGGAAAATCAGACGAGAAAGAAGAATGAGGAAACAGAAAAAAATAAAGAATAAGATGGGAGCAGACTCTCCCTTCAGGGTACACACTTTCTCACTGGTTATAGCTGAAGAATTGATTAAGTGCAGATGCTGAAGATGCTGGTTCCTTTTAAAGGACACATTTATTCCTTGATGTCCTTTTTAAGTACTCCAGACATGGATTTGTTTTAAAGACATGTAGTCCCTGCTAGCTGATGAGGAGGCAGCCACCAGCTGTCCCTCTACTTTGTGGGTACCTCTGACCTTAGACCTCCTCATGAATCTACAGAAAACAGCTGTGGATGAAAGCAAATACCGTGTCCAAAATCTATATCCTGGCCTGCAAATCCTAGCTAAACAGGGATGCTAACTAGTAGATCTGACGCTTTGAGTAAGAGAGGCCCCTTCTGAGATTCCTCTTGTATTGTATGTGTTCTCCTTGGCTATCATCTCCTTGCTTCCTCCTTTCTTTTCTGGAATAAATGAAAAATTAATTTTCTCACACAGCTTCAAAACAAAATGGAAGGTGCGTTACAAAGGAAAGATAAATGGACAGTTTTATGCATAGATGAGTAATTTTCAATTATTTTGACAAACCCTCTTAGTCAGTTTTTTCCCTTCATAACACTCAGAGTTATTTCTACCCTTATTAACCCTTTATTACAGTCCTGGAGTGGAGTCTGCATTTCATTCGATTTGCAACTGTGTAGTGTGGAGCATTGGTTACACAGAGTACACAGAGCCTTTCTGGAGCAATGTACGTGGATGTTTCATCTCCAGTGGGTGCTGATATGAAGGTGAAAACCTCCCACAGTGGCAACACACAATGTTGTACCCTTAGCCTGACACCTTCAGGCTTCAAAATTAAAGCTGGTAATGGTTTTATCTATCTATTGCAATGGAGAGAGCTTTAAAATGCTATATCCTCACCTTTTATTTTAATTACTTTTAAATATGTATCAAAAGAAAGTGACTTATCACAAGGACGTCTGCTTTAGAGATGAGTCACTCACAACCTTGAGATGGTTCCAAACTTCTTTGTTTTGCTCATAAATTGTAAATTGTTTGAAGGGCTCACAGTATAAAAAGGTCGTAGTCCTGTTTGGTCTCCATATGTGTGGTGGGAAAAGGATGACAGAAGAGAGTTGCTCCATAAATATCTCTTTAGTGGGGAAAAAACCCAAACAAACAACAAAAAAAACCCAAACAAAAACTAGCGGAGAGGAGAATTCTATCTATCTTTTTAAAAGTTTATGATAATTTTCAAATTTTGATAAAATATTGCAATGCAATTTCTCATTTTGTTTCCCCTCATTGCAGATTATACCTACTCTTCCTTCACAACCTAGATAAAATAGATATATTTTCCAGTACCTTCCATAGTCATAATGTCCATTTTTATAAGGTGGTTTGCATTGTGGATTCCCCATCCTTGGAGATATTCAAAAGACAACTGGATGGTGGTCCTGCTTGAACAAGAGGGTTGGACAAGTTGATCTCCAGAAGTCTCTTGCAACCTCAACCATTCTCTGATTCTAGGAGTCTGTGATTCCTAGCTTCAGATTGAAGTACTCATGTGAAGTACTCCATTTTCATAGAATCACAGAATGGTTTGGGTTGGAAGGGACCTTGAAGATCATCCAGTTCCAACTCCCCTGCCCTGGGCAGGGACTCCTTCCACTAGACGAGGTCACTCAAAGCCCTGTCCAACCTGACCTTGAACGCTCCCAGGGATGGGGCATCTGCAGCTTCTCTGGGTAATTGCAGTTGCTTTCCACCTGTCTCTCAGGCTGTGTTGCAGAAGGAACTTTCTGGAGAAGGAAAGATATGCTCTGGCATATGCCATGTTAGAAAGGATCCCAACTTGCTAGGACTCACCTTACTGTGAGTTGTATATACCTTGCTTAGGGAACTGTGCCGCCAGTTTCTTCCCCGTGCTTTGCAAAGGCAAAGGCTCAAGTAGCCTTGGCGGGGGATGTTTGGTGAGCTACAGTTTGTGACAGCTGCCCCCACTGCAGGGGGATAAAATGGCCTCAAAGAGAATGAGCAACATTTGAGGTCTCCTTCCTAAAGCTGTAAACGTTCATGCTCACTACAGCCACCTCCCACCAAACAAGTCAAGTCTCTTGACAGAGAAATTTGAAAACTTGGCAACCTTCCATGGAGGAAAATAATCTTTAAGGAGCCTCAAAACTGCCCTTAGGCAAATCCTCTATTCATAGTCAAAATAATAATAATTAATGAAATTCCACAGTATTCAGAAAAAAAAAGCCAAAGCTTTTAGAAAATCTCCAGACTGCCATTTCCAATAAGAAATTGCCATGTCCAGTAACATCACTCTGATAAAGCAGAATGCTGATCTCTCCAGGCAAGTGAAGATGCATCTAAAGTTGAGATAATATCAGCACCTCTCCCTTAAGATATAAAATAAACTGCACAGTTTATTAGATTAACATATTAAAATAAAACCTAGCATCCCTGCCCCTTCACCCAAACTAATGACAGGGAGCTCAATATTTGATTATTGAATACATTTTGCTGCTTGGGGATGAATTATTAATTCTTTCCAGTAAGAAAACATCTGATTTCTCAGTCTGTCTAACTGTCTGACAAATGCTTGCTACAAGAAATATTTTACTGAAAACAGAGACAAAGAAAGAAAATAAACAGGTAAAACAGGCAAAGCATTGAAACACAAGAGAGGTTTTTATTTTAACAACATGCTATTTAGAGGTTTTAGAAGCAAACCACTCTCTAATTGCTAATCTAATGATAGCATTCCACAGGGTCAGATTACGCCATTTTTCAGGACTGCCATGACAAAACCTCAGTTTTGTTAATGTAGATCCATGGAGCCCAGCACATATTGGAGAAGAGCTTTATGGCACTGTAAATTTGATCAATGTAATGTTTTTGGGGAATTGCATGAAATGCTCTCACCATCTAACTGTGGGATTAATTGATTAGTTCTTCGAATTTGACAAATTAAAAAAAAAACGGTGACTCTATTCAGCTATGTGTAAGACGTATATGAATTAAGACATAGGTATAAATTGTATATGAATTAAGACACTTTGCTTTTGTGCACAGAATGGAAGTGTGTCTAAGGAAAGAAAATATTCATTTTGTAGAAGAGGAACATTTGAGCTGAAATCTAAAATGTTTTCATAAAACTTTCAGAATTCTTAAACCTTTACTTTTCTGTTCTGCTTTTGCTGTAATCTCAAAATTACAACTTGTGCCTGTAAAATGCCTCGTTATCAGTCTACCTTTATTGTTTCACAAAAATGTTTATACTGTAACATGTTGTGCAGGGAACCTGTCCACAACGACTAAACATATACTCCTGTCAGGGTGAAGTTAGGAATCTGTATTTGAATTTCAACACTGAAATTTGGTTGTGAACATGCTTTTTTTTTCAAAAAAAAAAAAAAGCAAAAGTGGCTGGGTCTCTTCTTCTTTTATAAAGGAACTGAATTCATGTACAGTTGAAAATCAAGCAGAAGAAAATGTTTGTTAACAACGCTGCCCTTTTGCTCCTTTCTACTCGGTGGGAAACCAAAGAAGTAACAGTCCATTATACCCTTGTACTCCAGGTACTGTTTTTGTCTAATAAACAGGAAACCAGAGAAAATCCACTTCACAAATACTTTTAAAAACAGTGGAGGGCCTCCATCAATTGTAATATGGAATTTAAACATGTCCTTGTGTCCTAAAGTTAAAATATATCACCCTCAGCCTTGTAGAATTTTGCCTGTAGAGGGATGATTTATAAATCATTCAGTAACAGATGATGTTACAACTAAAGCAGTGGGAGTTTTGAAATATCTACATCAGATTAGGCTTGTGTTTATTTCAAAAAAAGCTCTGATCTACTTTGGATTTTTGGCAGGCACAACATGAGCCCAACATGAACTACTGTAAATCAAAGTCTTTTTTGAAAGTCAAACTTGGAATGCTTCCAATCTCAATTAAAAAACATTTGATGCCTTTTGGACTTCTATTTTTTAATATTTTTTTTCTTCTCACTTATCCTGTCCAGACCTGTCCGTAACAAAGATCTCATCAGGAACTAACGAAATTGCAAATATTTTCATGTTTCCTTTACTTGTTGCTCTTTTTGAATGTGCATTTTCTCTGTGATAATTTTTAATAAACAAATTAGGAGGAAAAAAATAATCCACAGCCAACCACTTAAATTAGTCAAGATTAACATTTCATGTGTGTTGAACAGTATCTCAGATACAAATGACAACAGAAAAGACAGCAATCAGGCAGCATTTGAAATCCTGAAAGTTATTCAACGCAAGTTTCATGCTTTTCCTTCCTCATCCCTCCAAGATGATGATAAACACATTACTTATCACTAACTTTGCTGCATTAGTGTAATCTAACACAAATTCAGTGGCAAAAGGGTTCCTGTTTAAAGTTAAATGAACCCTAGTATACACATGTTTTTTGTTGGATAGCAAATATAAATGTCAGTGGAAGATGTATGAATGTTAACAATTTTGGATACAACCACATTTACAAAGAGTAGTAGAATTTTCCTACTATGCTGAGTCAAATTTACTACAGAATCAACTTTTTTTTTTTTAATTTACAAATCTCAGAGTAAAGCGTCTGTGTATGGAATCTCACAATGGGTTTACAACATTTTACACCAGGACAGGACTTCATACCAGATGCCTCTTCCTCTCACTCTGTCAAGGGTCAAAGAATAGGTAAGAAAGAAGCAAATGGAGAGGCTCCTCTGAGCAATTCGTTGTTCCATAAATTTGAAATCTCATGGTGTTCATTACCTTGGTATAAATAGCCTAATGAACTCGGAACCATGAGATCTCCTGCAGGTGAAAAATGCAGTGACAATCTGCAGAGCAGGATTGTGCCAAGACTGGTATTAAAACTTCCTATACAACGATTCCAAATAGTACTTAATATTATTTCTACTTGCATTCATGATGAGATGGACTGGACTTCCAGGTTATGCAACTTGAGCACTTCTTGCTTGAAATATAACATGTATTGCAAGAGGCATGAATCCACCAGCTGCCAGGAAACCTCAAGCTGTAAAAAATACTGTAGGATGATTCTTGCTCTTCAGACCACCCCTGTGACCAGTCACAGCTGTCCTCTGCTGTTCCTGCTAGTTGTCCACACAATAGTGACAGTCTCAGCCCTCATTTCCATGCACTGGGTGTTCCTGCATTTCTCAAAGCCCACAGAAATCTTGGGAGTTAGGAGCTATGGGCAGCTTCTCTGATCCAGTGAAAGGAGAGAATTTACTGCGTAGATGATGACTGCTTGTGCAGGAAAAAGTATGTGTGGAATGTAACAAGAGGATGGAGGAAGCTGGGCAGTAGGGGACATGACTCTCCAGAAGTATTGGTGCAGTATCTGAAAACCAAGTTGTTTCCAGGGTTCCTCTAGGACATTGGTACGACTCCTCAGCTCCTCACTCTTGGCTGAACCTCAGAGGCTGTGATGATGACATTTATATATACATTAAAAAAAAACCTAAATAAAAGCTAAAGTAAGTCATGTTGTCGGTAGTTCATTCAAGTGCTAGTTGGTTCCAAACTTACTTATGACAAGTACACTAGCAATAATTTTAACGTGAGTAATATAGAAGAGGTGATCTTTATTATTACAGCTCTTCAGTACCCTAGACATGGCACATTCTTTTTTAATGGAAGGGAATAAGAACTTCTAAGCTGTGATTTCTTGTGATCTAGACATTGTTTTAAGGAGCAATAAAGCATGGTTAAGAAGTGAGAGTTTCTCTGACTCTGAGACTGCTATAGGCTTGATCCAGACGACTTCTCATATTTACCAGGATACAGAAGATTGCAGACTATTTGGAATGAGCACTGAGCTAATGAACAAAGTGCGGTTCCTTGACCAAGAAGTCAGTAGTGGCCTCATCTCTGTAACACATAACGTGATCCACACCAGTCTCCTGTCCCCAATTTAATTGTATTGCCTACATACTCACTAACCACGACACAGGTGAGATATCTAAGCACAGGGACCTTGTAGCCAGGATTTTACATATGCTTTTTAGCTTCATCTGCTTTTGGAAGGGTTGTCTACCCATGATCATCTGCAGGATTTCCTGCTTGAACATGTTTTCTCAATACAGTGCAGCACAAATGAAAACCTCACAATGACTGCTGAGAAAGCATGCTCAAGACTGGAAACCAGATGCAGCTACGGGCTCAGGCTCTCAAAATGCTATGATCTACATATATTGCTGCAACAAACATCAATATTTCCATAATCATTATTTCATGGGTGCAAAGTCTCAGCCAGTCTTCACTTAAATTGTGTTAACATAATGTCGCCGTGACCTACGCAGGCACACATGCTGCCCTAGAGAACAAACAGGCATGTCTTGCAGTGTTAACAAGTAAAGAGGACAAACTTCATAATTATCTCACATCTTTTCAGCAACATTAGGAAAATTGAATTTTATTGTCTTAAGAAAGTAATAACAATTTGTAGAAAATAATTTGCCTGGAACAAAGTATTTGGTTTCTTTAGTGCAGTGGAAGTGAGGATCACAACAGGGACTGCTGAAAGGGACCTGGGGGTGCTAGTTGACAGCCAGCTGAATGTGAGCCAGCAGAGTGCCCAGGTGGCCAAGAAGGCCAACAGCATTCTGGCTGGTGTGGAACAGTGTGGCCAGCAGGAGCAGGGAAGTGATTGTGCACCTGTACTCGGTACTGGTGAGGCCACACCTCAAATACTGTGTGCAGTTTTGGACCTCTCGCTACAAGAAGGACATTGAGTTGCTGGAGCATATCCAGAGAAGGGCAACGAAGATGGTGAAGGGTCTGGAGAACGAGTCTTAGGAGGAGTGTCTGAGGGAACTGCGATTGTTTAGTCCGGAGAAGAGGAGGCGTGGTGGTGTTAGGTTGACTGCTGGACTTGATGACCTTGGAGGCCTCTTCCAACCTTAAGACTTTATGATTCTATGACTTTATGCTGGATGGAGTTGTGTGCACTGGCTGCAGCAACAGCTGCTCTTCAGACCTCTGCCCTGCTCTGCGTGCCCCAGCAGCACCAGCAGCCTAGTGCCTGCTTTTGCTGTGTGGACAGCAGACAGGGACCAGCTGCCGGTGCAGTGTGTCCTAGTGAGACATCGGTAAGGAAAAAATACTAGAAGACTTCATTTGTCACTTACTCTGGCCAGCTACTATTTCTGAGTAACTGACTCCTTTGTTTTACCTAGAGCTGTCCTTGGCCACTTTTATTTATTTTCTTACGTATATAATTGAGATATTTATTCATGCTTATTTTTATTGATTTTCCCTATAGGTAAAGTTTGTGCTGATTTTTTGTTTTCTTTTTATTCAGAAGCAAGATACAGACATCATTCAGCAAAACTAAAATGTGTTTATTTATGTATTTGATCCATATCTATCTCAGCATTTTGTTACTTGACTTGCCACGTTCAGTGACATTCAGTAAACATCTCAGTGAAGTGAATGTCACATAATTTCAGAATATGTTCTTGGCTCTCAGAGACCCAGGATAACTAAGCACTGTCATTTCTCTGTCAAGTTTCAGAGCATGATACATTTCTGATAGGCTTTGCATAAAACCCTACAGTGGAAGAAAGTTACTGAAACTTTTCCAGTATTTCTTTCTGATTATTTTCTGAGTTGGGGAAGAAAAGAGGAGAAGTTTTCAAAATGCAGAGGGGGTGTGAGACCCAGGAATGTGCAGTTTCATGACAAGCTATCTTAGATGGCTTTGAAACCTCCATCTAAACGCACCCGTGTCAGATGCATTTGTAACTTCTTGCCTAAGACACTGTGTATTTTAAATCTCAGTCCTTGAACTGTTACAAGACAGCTGAGCAGATTTGTATCAGTGTCATAGGAGTGGGAATCAGTTCAGTTCCTGACTCAGTTCTCAGATTTCCAATTCTAGACATGATCTTATCCACTTTTTACCAAATGTTAATTGTTCACCCTGATAAAGTGGCATTCAGCTCCATATTGAGGAAGCTGAATTTCAACGTCCGTACTGTAACAATGTGAGTGTCTGTATTTGAAAGAGGTGTCTAAGCTTCCCTTTTTACACTGAGGGTGGTGGGACACTGGCAGAGGTTGTCCAGAGAGGTGGTGGATGCCCCATCCCTGGAAACATTCAAGGGCAGGTTGGACGGGACTCTGGTTGGAGATATTCCTGGTCCTTGCAGGGGGCTTGGACTAGACAGCCTTCAAAGGTCCCTTCCAACTCAAACTATTCTATGATTCTATGATTCCTACAATTATATAAGATTTTTCTTCACATTAGCCATTTTTTCCTCACTTTTTCATCTTTCCACAAACAAGATCTAAATTTAAACTTCTTGTGCTGATTGCCAAAACAGCCAGTATCTCCAGATCAACAAATCTTTAGCTACTTACTCATGTAGATAAGTTCCTGGCGACAAGCTAGAGAAAGACAATCATTGCAGAATCATGAATGATGCAACAGATTAAGTCCTGCGGTTATACATTTACGTTATACAATAACCCAGATTTGAGGCTATCTTTCACAGCTTTGCACTGTATTTTCTCTCATCCTGCTTGCCTGGTACGTCCTCAGCCCCATCTCTGATCTACTGGCCATCTTTGTGCAGTGTCACCAAGCAGGAAAACATCCATGTTGTTGAGTTGCCTCTAAATGTTTTCAAAGGAATCCAAATTTGAAGCTTGGAAAAATTGAGGTTTATCACTACACTTTTTGTTTGCTCTTTTATGGAAGTCTACATGTTAGGAGAGTATACATTTTTATGGCAGTCATTAGGAGCTCAGTAGATCTCATTAAGAGGTCAGCTATTTTTATGGCCTTCGTTTTGGAATTTATTGCAATCATTATTGTATTAATCTCCATTGTTCTGCTAACATTGGTAGGGATATAGTGACACATTTTTATTAAGACAGGGTATGAAGGATTAGTCTATATTATCCATAGCCTAAAGTAAAAGATGATCCAGTTGACTACATCACCTTTTCTTTAAATTTGAAGTAAAGGTTACTTGTCTTACGTTGCTCTACGTTGCCTCTTTTTTGTGTTATCACCTACTGTGTTCTTCTGAGTCTCTTTCTGTCATGCTGCCTTCCAGCACCCCTTTCAATATCTCTTTGCAGCATTTCAGCTTCATATTTGAATATTGCAAAAGCTGTGAGTAAAACATTAGAACAAGGGAACACCAAATAAAAATTCCCATTTGTGGATACAAACCTTCTTAAATTGCCATTATATATTTTGATGATTTTTTAGCCTGTGGGTACTATCACTGTAATTTGCAGTGTATAAGTTTTAATAAGTCAATTATAAATGTAATGCATGCTGCAAATATCACCACAGTAACAGCTTAATAAACAGGGCCTTTTTTAATCTTATCCTCAAAACAGAGTTAACGTACCATTCTTCTAATTTATAATCAAAATGCAAAACAAAATTCAGCTTAACGGTTAAAGTGTAGCTGAGATGCTTCATATCATTAACTTGAAACACCTGAAGGCAAACCTGTTATTTTCTAATTGTAAAAGACACTAGACAATTACATTTATGTATCTGGATAATATACATGGTTTTGTGTCTGTATACGCATGTATATGCATTTACTTCTACCTACATTTGTAGATAGACAGAAGACATATACACATATGTTCCTCTGGAGTACAGAATTTCTCAGTATAGTGAAAAGTTTATAGCAGAATGATCTTGTGACATCAATATTGCTCTAGTACAGAGAAGGCATTTTGCACAATGTATGTTGCACAGCAAAACTCCAAGGAAACTCATTCAGAGAGTCTCAATCTTATATGAACATTATTTTTTTTTTAATCCCCACAGCAGTTAAACCTATGTTCCTTTAAGTGGAAGCAGTTATACCTAGTGGATTTTACAGTCAAAACTCATCCTCCTAAAGTGTCTAAATTCTCTACACAGTAGGTGAAGTGAGCTGGATATCTCTGAAGGCTTGCAAAGGGAAAAGAGAGGTCATGGCTGTTGCTCCTTAGGCTTCATAGTCCTGTCCTGAAAGTGCAGATCACTCCTTCAGTGGTATGTTAAACTTCTGCCTTCAGAAAGGGCCAGGTGTACGCCTGACAGCTAGGTAAATGGAATAACATCCTAACAGCAAGCCTGAACCCTCACTGATATCTTTTATTTTGGAAAATTAGTCATCTAAAGATTAGACATCTAGTCTATGTTACTTGTCTAAGCTACTTTTCACCAGTGCAGAAAGATTAATATTTCCAGAAAAGAACTCATCTCTTCTGAGAAACCTAAAAGATGAAGTTGCCTGGAGTGCCTATCTCTCTCCATTAATTACATAGGAGACTTTGGTGATTAATGTAAACTACATGCTTAAATTTGAGGTTGCTGAACTAAGAAGAAATATCGCTTTCATCCCTGCATCCAGTCCACAGTGTCACAGGGTTGATCTGCCACATAGCAAATTTGGGAAATTGCATGAGTAATCCTTTGTATTAAGTATATGTGAGCTTATGGGAAATTAACTTTTTTGCTTTTCTTTTAACACTCAATATACTTGATAAAAGTGTGTTTTCACTGACATCTTCTGAAAGGAAATGAAATAAAATTGCATGAAAGTGTTGTTCACATTGGATTACTCAACCAGCTTCAATGACTTCTTAACTGTTCTTCATAACACAGGCACATGTGTATGTACAATATTTACTGGGAGGCAGCAAAATGAAGTTGTGGCAGAAGATAAAACCAAAAGATGCATCACAGATTCTTCACAGAATTTTTTTTTTCCCTTTACTTTGGGCCCGGATCCTATTCACATCAGTATCATTAACCAGCATCCACTTTGAATCTGATGACATTAGATTCTGTTTAAAGTAAATTACATCTAAGGGATTGTGTGGGAAAATTTGAATTTGAGTGCATGTAAGAAGTTACAATTCTCCACTCTGAGCCCTGGTTTCCTATTTATTGTAATACAGAGAGAAGTGAAAGCAATGGCACTGATTTGAAGGATTACATCCATAAGTCTCCCAAAGACATCTGGAAAAGTTTAATTGCTTTCAGTTTCAACTTAACACTGTCTATGCAGACAATATCCAAAATATGTTAGTCTATAACTGTTACTGAAGTCCTGTGCTAAAGTACAAAATGCTTTGCAGGAAAGGTGGCCAGGAATGATAGCAGAAGAAAAAGACCAAACAACCCTAAACAGAAAGCTTTACTGTGACAGATCAAAGAAGCTGAGAAGTAAAAAAAGTCACCATTTGAAAAATTCAGAATCCATAAAAAATGAGGTAGGATTTTCAGCTGGGGTAAAGCAAATAATTCTGTTCCTGACTGCCAATTCAAAAACCTTGGATAGTAACTCAGGACATTTCAAATATTGGCATCAGGTGAGCCTTCTGAGAAGACGCATTCAACACGTTCCAGTGGCAAATCTACTCTGACATGGATGAAATTCCTGTGAAATTCATCAAGGAATTCAGAAAGCAATTCAAGGAGATTCATCATGAAAACTTACTTATGTTGCCAAGACCAGAGGCAAAAAGTGGGATCCACCCATGAGAGGGTTAAGCCTAAGGCTCTCCTGAGAGTTTCTATGTCTTGCCACTTTGCTTTTGCACTTGAAAGCCAAAGAGTTAGAATTGCCCAGTCTTTTCCACTCGTCCCTCTCCTTAGCAGAGGCAGGAAGCCCAACTCCCTAGTCTAGATGAGTGATTTTGCCTTCAACTTTAGGACAACTTTCTGTTTTCTTTATGCAACTGAGATAACTTTATCTCATGCTAGTGATTATTTCAGCCTACTTCAACCAAAAAAATAACCTAAGAAGAGATAAGTGAGCATGTGTACACTAAGACTCAGTTGTCATTACTTTTTTTTTGTCCATTCCTCTCCTTCTCTCAGCTTACCTTAAGCTTACATGGAAACCTGGAGAACTTAATAAGAAATATCAGAGATAACGTTTTCCGACACTTGCAAAGCGTGACTTGCCTTCCAGACAGGATTTCCTCTGTCTGCTCTGTTCTAGATATGAAACCGTCCTGCGGTCTGCCACTACCGCTCATGCACAGCAAGGGAGAAAGGGGCATTACACAGTACATTTTCCACTGCTGTGCCGTATCTCATTTACTCTTGCTACAGAAATACATAACCTCTAATTAGCTCGTCCAGCTCCACTCCTTTTTTTTTTTTCCTCTGAGATGGGAAAAAAAAAAGTCATTTATTACTGGCTAACATTCATTAAAACTTGTAACTAGTTTATTTATTGAAACCAGACGGCATTTCTTCCCCTTCCCAACCTGTCACTATGCGGTATAGTCACATATAAAGCATCAATAATTATACAATGCATTACAAATGAGCTTTTAAAGCCGGGATGCAAATTAGGAATGTAAATGTGGCTTCTAAATTGGCTATGTTAATATGAAATATGATTCTTTCTAATAGAGTGGGAGTAAGCCCCAGTGGTATTGATCTTTTCCCTTTTCTGCTTGAACCCCCCCCCCAAGTTAAGCAGCAGTGTCTTTTCACCTCCCCACGCTGAGACTCATCTGGTCAAGCCCAGCTCTCTCCTCTTATTTGCCTGTGCTGAGCCATGAGCACTAAATGAAGCGAGTAATTTGGTGCATTGTTGGGGGGGACAGGAGGAGGGGGACGAGGGGGAAGGGGGGCAGCTGACAGTGAATGGTGTCAGCTGCAGAGGCAGCAGAAAAAGCCGACATCTTAATAAAACAGCCTCGGGCAAAATCCCATTAAAGCCTTCAGAAGCTTGTTTCCCTGCAGTTGAGCAGGTAGGCGTCGTGCACTGCGTGGCAGCCCTGAGTGCTCTCTGGGAGCCCAGTTCAAAAAAAAAAAAAAAAAAAATTGAGTGCTTTTTTTCCACCTCCCCACTTTCCCTCCCCCCTGATCTAAATCATCCACCAGCCTCTGCTCCTCAGAGTCATTTGCAAGGCAGAGAGAGAGGGAGGGAGGGCGCGGGAGCAGGGAGAACGCGTGTGTGCCTTGATGTGCAGGGACTAAGTGCCTACGCAGTGGCAGGAATCGCTAGCGAGTGCTGCTCGCCCATTAACGCTCCGGCGCAGACCTCGGGCTGACCTTTGGAGAGGAGAGGGAACAGGGGGACACGGGTAGAATAACAATGAGGAGATTGGGGCACATCAGAGTTCCTCCCTGTGCGACCGCCTCTGCTCGCCGCGGCCGCTGACCTGGTGCTGAGGATGTTGGCACCGATCTCTGGGTGGTGATGAGCGAGGAGGGAAAAAGAGGGAAAACGGGACAGGTTAGCAGAGAGCTGTTGGCCAGGTTTGAAATCAAGGGAAGGTGACAAAACTCTCCTCCAAACCTCTGGTGTTCTGAAATTAAAACTTGCAAGATGTTTTTAGCGAGAAAATGCCCCATGTTTTTTACTGGAGTGAGCAGTGGCTGGACTTAATGCTGTTTGAAGGAAAGTTCTATGCGTCATGGCACTGAGGGCCAGGGCATCATGGTGTCAGGGGTTGTACATGCACACAGAGCCAGGCAGATGGTCCATGTCCTTCAGCAATCACAACTTCAACAGGCAAAAAGACCAAGCTGCAATTACAATTTGTTTAGCCCCTTTGCAGACTGGAGATGCCCTCCCTCAGTCCTACGCACATCCCTCTCTCTTTCTTGATGTTCCTTCTTCACACATGAGCTCTGGATGCAAGGTGTTTTTCGGGAGCGTTTCTAGAGACTGTCTTTACCCATGAGCTTGTATAGCAGAGATCTAGTGGATACTGACAGTTCAACGCACAGAAAGGAACAATTCACACCATTATGTAGCTGATCTGATTCTCTAATAAAGTACAGCAACCTCCTAAACAGACAAATGATGTACTTAGTACATTATAAAGACCGGCTAGGTCACTTAGGAGAATAGAGTCTGCTTTGGCTCAAGATCGCTGTACCTCTGCATTGTATATTTAATGTTTGATGGGTATCTGGCTAGAAAAAAAAATGTGCCTTTCTTATGTTAAATCAAGTTCATCTATTCTTTCAAATCCATTTGTGCTTATGAGTGACCCTGTGCTGAAAAACATCCTCAGTGCATCTAGAACTTGGTGCAGCAGCTTTTGTTCAGCTATCAATCATTTCTCTTGAGGGCAAGGAAACAAGAAGTCTTGTCAGCTTTTAGTTTAGCCAAAAACTCTGGTCAAATCACACACTCTGCCTTCATTTCTCTGTCTGTTATGCAGCGAGAGTAGGAGCCTAGCTTTTGCTTTATGCAAGGACTGCTGCCTCTGCCATAGGCTGCAATATTCAGGCAAGTACCAGAAGGAATAATCACATCTCTGACAAGGAGAAGGCTCATTCCATTATGGCTGAATTACTTTAGTTTTGCCAGTGTCATGAGACCAAGCCTGAGCCACTAGTAACGGTGTAACTTTGTGAACTTCAGTAGAAGCCTCTCCACATTTGAGCTTTTCCCTGGGGCTCAGCTAGAAAAATCTCAAATTATTCCTGTACTCTGAATTCCTACTTCTTTTTTTCCTCTGTTCTTTTCTATCTTTATTCACTCTTTATTAATTCCTCATTTTCCCTACTTCCTTGCCTTCCTCACTTTTTATTTTAAAGTCTGCTTTCTACTCTGGAAAGTCCCAAAGCATTTTCCAGACTGAGTTTTTAAAGTTTGATTCCCCCATGAGTGTGCATCCATTGGCAGAAGCTGAACAAATGGGATTATTCCCTCACCTCTGAATTGCAGCCACTTCTGAGGTAGAGCGCTGCAGCCACTCCATCTTCAGCATGTGCTGTGGGTCTCTGGAGAGGGAATGAAGGGTAACCCTTTCACCTCAAAGTACCTTTTTAGGTAAGCTGAATATAACTTGGAATTAAGCCAGAATACAGCAGTTAACACTTCTTTACAAGCATGGCTTGGGATTGTGACCAGAAATGACAGAACACTCCTTTGATGTCTGTCTATTGGACCTGTAAATGGAAAGTGCAAAATTTTCATCTTTCTCTTATAGGTATGTGTGTATGTTGAACTATGTGTACGTGTGCATGTGCATTCCAAGGCTCTGAAAGCAGAGCGTCCTGGAAAGACAGAAGTAAACAACCAGTGGGGAATGTTTTCATAATGGTAATTCTTTTGACACATTGATGTTCCACTGGATCTCATAATATATACAATGCTTTTTAATACCTCTGGGTAAAAGCAGATAAAACTGTTTGGTAAAACCCCAGACAGGGCTTCCTTTTCACAGCATTCTGCAGTGAGATGTTATTATTCGGATGATGTGACAATAATGTTCGGTTACAGCTTGCACACAGTACCTCCATCTGCTTTTTTATGCTGTTTTGCTGGTCATGGATTGTGCATACAATTCAGACTGGCTAATACTCATCTAAATCTCAATAAATCTACCTGTTCTCCATGACTGCTAACCCTTTGTTTATATACATACAATTACCTTGCCCTCATGTAAGCTCCTTGGGTCATTAACTTCAGCTACCTCAATTTGTTCAGAAGTTCAGGTTTCAAGAGGTTTTTGCCTCCCACCTCAAGTTTCCCTGTCATCCAAACAAGATGAAGTTCTTAAGGTTCACAGAGGAACTTGTGGAAAGGTCAGGAATGCAGATAACCCAGGGAAGATGCTACCTCAGGGCTCAAGATTGGATGCCTCACTTGGAGTATGAGATGCCATGAGTGGTCAAGTCACCAGCTCACACATTATCTTGAGTGACTGTGGGAGAAAAAAAAAAGGCCATTTTGGAGGTTTTACAAGTTTCTCTGCAATCTTACAGTTAAGAGTTTTTGCTGAACCAAAGCAGAACATCTCAAAACTGCTGTCTCTCAAATGCGTATAAAGTTTACCCCAGATAGCCATTGGATAGAGAGCAAAATCTTTTTAGGGATCAGCAGCT
This sequence comes from Chlamydotis macqueenii, assembly GCF_036417535.1. NCBI lineage: Eukaryota > Metazoa > Chordata > Aves > Otidiformes > Otididae > Chlamydotis > Chlamydotis macqueenii. The sequence goes on from NC_141558.1 coordinate 5,022,899, forward strand.
AATTTTAGATGGGAAAACATCATCAGCAAGATTGTAACAATCAAAATGGAAATTCTGCCTGTGCGTTAGAACATTCAGGATTCTGAATTTATGTCTCAACTGCAAGAACCAGGAAAGATTCTAGCATTGTTCTCCAGGTTTTATTTTTTTTTTGTGTGCAATATTACATAAAAGTGGAGAACTAACTCTACTTGGATATACCCAGTGGATAACCTTCAGATGAAACTCAGCCTTCTTTAGTTCATCTGACCTCCCAAAAGTGCAGAAAAATGCAGTTAATTGGTTTATAACTCTTCTAAATAAGGTACCCTAACAGTGAATGTGGTATAAAAAGGGCAAATAAAATTTGTTGCTTTTCCACTTTTATCAGTGTAGTAGTGTGTTTACCACTGAGAAAAGACCAGAAACAGCAAAAGGAAATCTGTCATCAACAGAGCGAGCAACACTGGATGAGTCAATGATCCGTAGCATTATTTTTCCTTAGATCTGTCAAACATACACTTACGTGTCTGTGTGCACATGCATAAATACATATATATGCAAAAATACGTAATGGCCTGTCTGTTATGTTTTTGTATACATTTGAATCAGGTGTAAACAACAAAGCAGACAAGGGTGCATTTTCATATTCAGGTACACCTATTTCTTTAAAAACAACAACAAAAAAAACCTCCTCTGTGTCTATGTTCATACCTTCACATCAACATGCACACAAACACATCCTTCTCCTCCTGTTTTTCCTTATTAGAACACTTTAAAGGAAAACATAGATTTTCATAATCCATTCTGGCAGAAAACTGAAATGGATAGCACCATATTTTTTCTTTTTTAAGAGCATAATGAATGAAGATAAACTATCTCAATTTTCTTCAGCTGCTTACGTTCATTCCTCTGATGAGTTATTTGAAGTGTGCATCACTAGATGTGTGACATGTGTACTCTATCACAGAGCTATCACCAGGGCTCTGTACGTGGTGGAGATGTAACAGGGAAACAATCCAGCTCTGTACTGACCCATTAGAAACATGAGAAAGAGCAGAACTTCCTTGTGAAATTTGTTTATAAATTAAACTCGATATCGTATGGTAAACTGCACTTCACACAACTAGATCCCTTCATGTTAGTGATACATGTGATGACTAAATTCTACATATAAAGTCCAACACATCAACTACTTTAAAGTGACCACCAGGTCTTCTCCAAATCACAAAAGAAGCGAACAAGAGGAATCTCTTCTAAATTTTCAACAGACCAGTTAACATCTCTTACTATGCAACAGATATGGAAAACAAACAAAATGACAGATTGCATAAAGAATAAGGTGCCTCAAATAAAACTGTCCTACATAACAAATACTAGCTACTTAAATTACTCTATGAGTTTTAAATACATTTTGCCATGACTTATTTCCACTGAAGTAAAAAGTAAAGCTTTCACAGTCTTCCATATTTCCTATCGTGAAAAATCCCATTGAATTCACGGGGCATATATGAGCAAGTATTTAACCTTGTACACACACTTTATTGCAGGATCAAAGCCTAAGGTCAGACCTCATTTCCAAAAAGCTACTTGCCTTGAAAATCAAAGCTGATTTAGTGCAAAAGAAATTCTCATTATTGCCTTCTTTTTCCATTCAGCCATGATATAACCCATACCTCTTAGAAAAAAAAAAATAGTCATTGGGCAGAGAAATCTTCCAGGAGAAAGAAGATGAGGAACAGAGACCTATCTGAGATCTAGTTTGTCTCAAGAGAAGATAATGAATCTGTGATTTGTCACTAATAATGTAAAAAGCTATATGTTAACTCCATAAACACATACAACTCCAACTTCTTATTCAAGATATTTCTTTACTGTGCAACCTCATTTGTTTTTCTGTCTTTAAAATGTCCCTTTAACCTGGTGCTTAACAGACCAATTCTGTTCCAGGGTGGAAGAGATTCTGTTCTGGAAAATGCTCAGTATTTTAGAGAGTTTTATCTTCAGCTTCTGCTTTCCATATATTTTAAGAGGTTTTTTTTGTTTGTTTTTTTTTTTTACAAAGAATCCTGTGAAAACCCCTTCCCAAAGTGTGCGTGCAAAGTGTGTGTTCTGGGTAGAACAGCACAGGACTGTTCATGCCATGTCCTCATCACGTTGCATCAGCCTTGGGGCTAATATCTGCAGGTTGCTCCTTTGCTAGTAAATTGAATAATTACTGAGTCAGATAAATGGATTCAGATGCCAAAATTAACTGTTTATTGGAATAAATAAAGTAATTCCTGGCATTTTTTGCATGGACCAGATAGCACTTACCCCATCCAAATACAAAAAAAATTTGTGGCATTCACATTGGTTTTGGATATAGGGGATGCTACAATGGAAATGACAATAATTGTATTCATAAATTCAAACAGTATTTTGTTGGAGTGTTTTCCTGGTTACAGGCAACCTAAGCACAAGACTTCATATCCTCCACTGAGCAGTATCTATACAGTTGCTGTACAGCAATTTTGTCTTCGGATTAGTTAGGGGTAATTCTATTTTGGTTTATAAAGTCAATGGAGCAGACATTGTCATAGGATAGTGGTCTCCCACTGCTACCTCGTTTAAGCAATCAAGCAAAAATAAAGCATATGTTACACCTTGTAATGTATTTCTCATTCTTGTATTCTTACACTATTTTCATTGTCATAATGATCCAGTATATCTTTATCTGCTTGGACTTTTTATATAAGTTAGCTTCTCTCTAAGGTTTACAGGTTAATAATTTAACCAACAGCCATGTACTATATATTATTTTTTTCACCCAGAAGCACAGCCTTCCTGAGTTACAGTCCACAGAAGATAGTTCAGCTACAAGAGAAATGGCCTACATATGACAGCAAACTTCAACTGTTATTCCACATTGCATACCTAATCTGTGCTGTGTTAGGTAGTCACTGCGCCCTTCTCAAACAAGTGACTTCCACAGACTGTTTCTGACATACACGAGAGCATTAAGACACCCGAGGCTTATGTTAATCAGGATTCTGGGGGAATAGCTTGTGACTCTCTTGTAGGAAAAGAGAAATAATATGAACTTCTCTCAATAGTGAGTGAAAAATGCACAGATAAGTTTAAAGTTAAGGTATTTTTTGTACATGAAAATAACTGTGTTAAATTCTTGTTTTAGCTATGTTGTCCCTGTAAGACTTTGAGCTAATGACTTTGCCTCAAAAGCACTTAGGATGATGCTAAGTCATGTGAAAATCAATGGGAATCAGCAGGTATCTAAAAGCCTTTGGAGGTACGATCCTTATTTGTTCTCTTTTAGGAAAATAGCTTTATTACCATTAAGAAATAATCATTAGGATAAAAAAAAAAAAGTTATTTTCCTCTATCTACTTTTTCTATTTAGGTGGAAAACATTACCGTTAAGACACTTAGTTCTATTACATATTCATATTAATCTTTGTCATAAGCAGCTCAGGAGGATGCTGTAGAGCCAGTATAATCAAGATAACAGGAATCTATGTTCGCAGTGTCAAAGCAAAGTCAAAGCTGTAGGGTCTCAGCTAAGTTTCTTAAGCATCATCAACTCTAATAACATTTTTAATATCCTACAGTATCCTACCTCTCCTTCAGCCACCAGTGCAGAAGGGTACAAAACTCATCTTACATCAGAGCTGCCACCTCATGTTGGTGTCTCAACTACCCTTGAGCTTCTCGAATGGCACCAAATGTCAATGCAGAGTCAGTTGTGTCAAGCCCTTGGTGTACTCTTAATTTGTTCATCAGTAAAGCCAGTTAGACTGGATGTTTTCTTGAACTTTTAATACAATTTACCTTTTTTTTCTATCTGCAGCTAGTGTCACTGATGTGTTGTTATTTCATAGTTCACTTCTAAACAGGTTTAGTGCCATCTCTCCTGACTTTGTTCTTAAAGTCTTAAGGAGAATGAAATTACAAAACTGGGTAAAATAATATTTTAGCTAAAGATCAAGAGAAGTATCTATTCCAGACCCCAAGGTCTGTTTGACTGGAATTTTCTCCCAAGAGAAGCAATGGAAGCCTCAATACTTGAATTATTTAAAATTCAAGTAGGGAAAGAGTTGGAGAATCTTGTAAGGATCAATTCAGTATTGACAAGGGGATGGACTAGCTGAACTGGCAAGGCTTTTTCATCTCTAAATTGGGTGATTCTGAAAAACAAAACTGTGACTTTAATGAGTACTTGCCCTACTCTGTGGGTGCAGCGGCAATAGCAGTAGATACGCTGCTACAATTAATTCTTTTGGCTTGGGTGAAAGTGGTGAACCTGGGAAGTCTGAAATGTCATTTGAAGTTCTGCAGTGTAAACAGAGTGAACTTTTTGTTTTGCTTTTTATACAGTACACTGTACATCAGGATCTTGACTTGGAACCAATACTTTTGAGGAGGGGAGGGAGAAGGCTAATAATAATAAAAAAAAAAAAACAACTTACTTGTTGTAAGTTATATTTTTTTTCAGGATTTTTGGGGGAAAGGAGGAGGCAAGTTCCAGTTTTCTAAGTCCAGTCGGCAAGGTGCACGCCTATAACGCCTATATTGTTCTTCCAAGTTGTACCAGGGATGTGAGGCATGGTCCTTAACAATGTAATATAACTTCAAAATTGTTCCTTCTTTGAAAAGGGATCTGTTCTAGATTATTTCCTGACATCCCTTGCAACCTAAATGACTCTATGACTGAATTATTTGGCTTTCTCCACATGAGAGCCCTGGAGAGAATTAGTATGTATGTGTTACTGATGATCTAGAGTGTGAGTCTAGAAGAAAAGCAAAAAGTGAGTCAAATTAACTGCAGCATTCAAATGAAAAAAAAAATCATTTGTCAAGCTCACTGTTTTCTTTGTACATCTACAACAGAACTGCCATAATTTGATCCGTTTATCAGCTAAGGGCTCAATGGAGGTCAGTGTAACTCAGAGCCATATTGCGAGGGTTTTAACTCAGTTTCCAAGGCTAACTATATATGCGAGTCACAGACTCTAGAGGTTTTACTGAGAAACCCAAGATTTTTCTTTTTCTCTGTTGGAAACCAGGACACTAATCCTGCAAACACTTAGCAACAGTAATGACTCAGTGTCAGCCACATTATACCAGACAGAGGTTTTATCTTCATTCCTCTTTAAAAAGCCTTTGTCTTCCAGTGAGGCAGAGATCCCTGACTGAGCCTTTACCATGCTATTATGGCAAAAACAATAATAATAAAATAAGTAAAACAATTATCAAAACACCCCCAAAATGCAGGTCTTCCATTACAAGTGAGGATAGAAGGATCAGTTTTCATAGTGGTACATTAGATAGTTGACGTTTATTTGATGACCTCATCAGGTAACTCCAAATTACCCTCCCAGTGTTGCATGCCTTTGTTTCAACATTCAAGTGTTGATTCTGCAGCTTCTGTTGTATTGAAGTGAAATGGTCTCTGCATTGCCAATGACTGAGACGTTTAGTAAAATGATATTTTGGCTTTTATTGTAACTTAGTCTTGCTGATATTAGTCAAAGTCAGAAGTTTTGACATAATGGAATGAAATCAAGTTCCTAAAGATATCCATACAGCATAAGCATTCAAATCTGGAAAAAAAAAAAGAAAAAAAAATGATTCGTTACCTATTAATTTAAAAATAAGTGGTTTTGAACTCAAGCTCCCTTTGAGAATGCTGTAAAGAATATGAGTCACGATCCAGCATACTTTACTCCTTTTGACTAATGTCCTTTTACATAGGAACTGTAAAAGGAGAAAAAAATAATTGTGGTTATTCTTTCTTATTTATTTACACACGCTGGGGCAAATGACTTTGCTGTCACTGGAGGGACATCAAAAAGGAAAGCAGTTGCAAATTTCTCACATAGCTGAACTTCCTGGAATACTTTACTTGGCTTCCAGAAAATATTATTTAAAAAGTCATTTCTTCTTACTTTCACTATCTCCTTAAGGCAGGTGGAACTGAGAAATAGCTAACGGGTGGTTCCATAACTAAAGAATTATCTAGAGTATTTTATCTTGATTTTTTTAAGTATCCAGATCTGACTTTTCAGACTAGCTTATTATTAGCTGGAATTCCTGCTGACATTATTTATATATATTTAATTCCCTACTTGAAACAACATAAATGAGACTGATTTCCAAAAAGGTATTAAAACCTCAGTTTTTTATGTTGAGTATTTTGAGACTACCATTTTGAAATCATTAGTAATTTTGGAAAATCTTGGGTTCTCAAGAGGTCTGAGGAATTTAGATGTGAGTGTTTGGCTTACTGCTCTTTTCTATTCATAATCGTGGGTAGGAAAGGGATTTTTGTTTGTTTCTATTTCATCTCCTGAATATTAATATCAGACCTGATTCTGCATCCATTGTATGGTAACTGAAGTGATGAAAATCCATTCAGTGTTGATGTGAGCTTTCTATTACAGTAGATCACCATTAAATTAAGATTTTTTTTCCCCAAAATGCATTGTAAAATTAATACTAGGAAGAAAATTACTATTAAATAGTGTCATCAAAAAATTGCTACAGCAGACATAAACATTTATACTCATAGATATACAGATTATTTCAGGCAAAACCATCTCCCCTGTTATTAATTTTTACTGATAAAAGAATAGTTCTAATTGGAGGTACTAATGCTCTCCAATTCTCTTTAAAGATGTGAAGAATTCAGCAGAAAATAATAATAAAATACCTTTGCAAAATTTTACCCGGAACTATATTCCTTTCTATTCTGGAAGATTATTGCATTGCCTTATGGGAACTATAGGGTGAGCACTTTAGGAGTCTCATTCACTCTTTGGAACAGTTCACATTATCCAGAAAGTATGAAAACCTTACTTCTTGGTAAATGGTGATGGGATTTCTGTAGCTTCCCGGAATACGAAGTCCAGCTATTATACCATATAGCTGAATAGGATAGCACAGCCTCCCAAAATCTTGTCAGTAAGATAGGACTTTTTTATTTAAACTGAAGATAATATAATAGGGACTCTGTAGACTTCTCTGCAAAGTCTGGGCTTGTCTACTCTCTCACTTCAATAAGGTTTGAATACAATACCTTACCCTGGCTTATTCCACCAATAACTGCAACCTTGCCCTGAACTAGTAGGACCATCTCCATGTATTTTTCACTCCAGTGTCCAAGCAAGGGAGAAGGAGTTCTTTCCTGCTGGTTCCATTACTTGTCTGCTGGAGTGCCAGCTCTATGTAATTGAGGGAAGTCCTTTATCAGCTATTGAAATTTGAATTTCCCTGCCTGACAAAAAGTAGCCTTACCAAAGGCATTCCTACTGCTGGGGAGTTCAGTCAGAGTTAGCAGAGGGATTTTAGAATGAAGACATGGTGATTTTAACAGCAATTATTCTTGGTCATGTAGTTGCACTTCTGGATATGTGAGTTACTTTCATTGGGTGTTGCCACATTATTCCTAGCCAGTAAAAAACCCGAAATGTTTAACTACACCTTTATTGCTCTAGCTGTAACTGTTACCATAACACTAACTATATGTACAAAATACACTCTTTTAGTACACTTACATTTGTATTCAGGACAAACCAATGTTAATTTTAACCTAATTAATCTATTTCTTTATAGATATCACAGACCTCTGCTTTAACTACTGCAGTATCTTGCTCTTGCCCTTTTCTTTCACAAAAAAAAAAAAAACAACCCTCCTCTAATTTGATAAAAATAACCATTTACTTTAGATTGTCTGACAAATTTCACTGGAAGCTGTTACTGAGGGGGAAGGAGGGGTTCTCTCCAAGGGTGATAAGCTGCCAGACACTTGAAGTTCAATTTTGGTCCCTGAGATGCTGGAGCGATCAAGCCAGCTTCGGAGCTTGTGAAGGCACATCGCAACTCTGCCTGGTCTCAGAGCGATGCGAATATGAGAAGCCACAAAGGTGACCTAGAGTTGCTTTCCTCCTCCCATCTCTGGGGTGGGTAATGGTTTTCCACCATCATTCCTAGATGTGGTTTCCATCGACCCTCCTTCCATTTTTATCTTTTCCTACAGAAGTTCTCCTTGGGGGCTGGCAGAAAGGGATGGCTGGGCACTTAGAACTTGTCATATTTACTACTTTATCTTCTACCAGTCTGCAGGGGGAAAAAAAGTTGCTGAGAAAGGTGAATAGAAGGAGCGGGAAAGCGTCTGACTTTGGAAAAGAACATTTAGTACAGAGAATTTTTTACTTTATAAAATTGCAGTTACAACTCTTTTCTCCTCCCTGTACACAGACAAAATCCAGCCAGCTTCTCAACCAGCCTTTCAAAACCTTTTTCTGGCTTCAGGCTAATTGCAACTTTGCAGTCTGGGAAATAAGGAGGATGTCCAAGCCATTGAAACCTAGTCTTAATTTGGACCTGCGTTTCCTCCTTATTAAACTGTTGGTAATTTGGTACATGAGAGGACTGCTCTTGCGAACAAGAGACACGACCCCCTCTCCATCCTCTTATACTACAAAGCTTGCATTTTTCACAGTGGATTAGCAAGTCTAGACATCCTATAAAATGTCAATGAACGTATGGATCTTCTGTGCATATTTCTCAGGAGAGCTATGCTTGTTTGCAATGCTGCTCTCTCGGCCCGATCAATACAGCCACAACAGCCTTTTGCATTTTCTGTCAGAAAACAGAACCCCACTCATTGAATTTTTTTTTTTCTTTCTTTCCAAGGCAGTTAATCAAATAGTGGAGGTAGAGGAAAGCGGGGGTGGGTAGGGGGTGGGGAGTTAGATCATATGCCAAGCACCCAGGGAAGCTGTGAATAAAGTATTTTATTTTAATTATTATTACTAACCACGAAGGCACGATAAGAATTATCATGAGAAAAATCATACCTCAGGGGCAAGACAAGGGCTGGGGAAGAGAAGGGAAAGGAGGTGCAGCTGAGTGCGAGAACCCCCACGGGATGTGATTATCTCCTGATAACAACATCCCCAGACTTATTGCTATTATGAAATTTCATTTTTCCATTTTTTTTATATACACAGATACATATATAAATTATTTAGGTGAAGTATTTCAATTCCCTGCAAACTGCGAGTTTGCATTAAAATGATTCAACTGCGAGATTCCCAGGTATATTAATATCCACCCTTTTAGGATGTTGAGCAGTCCATCAGAATAAGCTCTTCATCCTTGGCTGTTTTATGATATTATTACAATGTATTTTAGTTGGGAAATAGCGGGTAGAACAAGTTTTCAGGGAAATAGACTTGTTTGGGTTCCATTTGGTTGCTGGAGGGGAAAACTCCACATAAAACGACTCTGGCTCTTCAGTAAGGCATCCTGATTTCTCATTATTATTATTTTTTCCCCAGCACAGCTCTATTTCTAGTCTGCTTTTTAGAAGTCCCAAGTCCCCTTCCCATCTACTTTAATAAAAGTGAGAGGGAATTGCAGCCACAAGACACAGGGACCTCGAGGACTGCATTCAGATGTGTGTTTTGTATGTCGAGTTTCCTGGCAATTATATATAAAAATGGAGACAGATTGATCCTGTTATTAAAAACAATTTCATCAATGTACAATTGTTATTTAACAAATTTTAGGGCTGAAAGATACTTAAAAAAAACCTAACTCCACTTTTTGTTGGACTCACCCACCTTATGTTTAATATTTTAAATTTCCTTTTAACATCCTTAATTTTTTCAAGACTTGATTCCAATTTAGGATTCTGATTGTACCTCACTGATTTCATTTTGGAATAAGGTTTCCAATGAAGTAGAAATGGCAATGCCGTCTCATGGTACTCCTGAATTTCTCAGGAGACACTGCTGATAACAGCAACCATTTTGCTCATAGGGTCAGCCTTAAAGTTTTTGGATGTAGTGAGAAACTCTACAGCAATTTTAACAGAAGGGCTTGGTGTCAGTCATGTAAGGAGGTGGTGAATGGTTAGAAGATTTCAAATTCGGCTAAGTAAAGAAAGTAGAATCTACTGAATTACATATATGCTCCTTCCACAGAGAAGATGTGCATGGACTTTGGTTTGTCATACCAAGTCAACATAGAGTTTAGGGGAATTTTTAATCCAGGATAAACCCACATTAAATACTCTTGTATCTCTGGTTTTAATATGCCTCTCTTTTCTGTTTTGTGTTGGAATAGCTGAGAGTCTGGCAGTTTTATATTCTGTATCAGTTTGTTATAAGTAAAAACATATCCCTGATGAAATTCCAACAATTATCTTTCCCTATCAAATGACTTGTAAAGGTTAAATTCATGCTGGGAAAGAGGGGTTCTACACACTAAAGAAGACAATGCTGATTCTCACTTCAATTCCTACTTTTGCAGTAGTTTCTTCTCTTGATTTGTGTGTTGTTTCAATGCTGTTTTGTCTCTGCTGACATCATTGGAGCAATTCCTGATACATATTTATTCAGAAAAAAATCACAAACAGCCCTTCAGAATTCATGAAGTTGCTCTCTTTCACTAATATAGCAAACAGGCATCAAAAATGAACTGGAGAAAATGTTTCCTGGGCTTTTCTTATCTATGTGAAGCATTTTGTGAGAGGGGAACCCAATCCTACTCCAGTTCACCAGTGAAATGAATGGTCTTAGTTACCCTGACATCTATAAGGAAATCTGTGGGTTTACACCACTAAAAAAAAATAAATAAAACTACAGATTCTCATCTTACATAACTTTCTTTAGCTCAGTTGAAATCAATAGAACCATATTTATTTAGTCGCAGATTATGGTCTAGCTTGGGATCAGTATCACAAGCCTGATGGAGTGTATATAGAAAAAAAAGAAATAAAAGGTAAAAAAAATATATACACACAGAGGAATAAAGTTGCAGAAGATTAAAGATCCTATCAAACTCCACTATCTTGCTTACCAGGAGAGAGGTCAGGCTTCTGAAACTCAGGATCTCTGCCTGCGTGGATGGATACTTGCAGAGCAGTCACCCCTTCTGCTCTTGGGGCTAGGAGAATTTTGCAGCAGAAGGATGACGCAATTGATGCTCTGCAGTTTCCCAGTTCTGGATTACATGCTGTGATTTGTCCCACCTACTGCTGAGTTGCTGGGGGGTCTTGTTTAAAAGGCAGCAGTCAGGTTTAGAAAAAAAAAGTTTAAAACCTTAAGACTTCTATGCAAATGCAGTCATACCTGGTTTAATTTCAATTTAATTGAAGCATATAATGTTGTTTTGACATTCAGCCTTCCTAAACAAATGGGGTTTGTAACAGCTTTTACCTGAATATCTAACAAATCAGCTTCAGTGGATAGTAAAGTTAGTAAATAACTTTTCTGGGCTGCAATGTAAGGCATTGTAATCCTGGAAGAGTGAGGGCATCAGAAAGTAAGAATTTTTATTGCACATCCCATATTTTTTTTTACAAAATGACATCCAATCATGTTGCTATCACTCAAGATTATTTTTTTTTCCATTGAGAAAAATACATCAGACAAAGCTTTGCTGTCCTGAGAGGTTGATGTCCTCAGGGTAGAAGTTACAAGTCCTAGCAGAGACACCAAACAGGTTTATAGTCAAGTATGTCATAGATGTGCAACTATTTTGTGTATTACACTACATAAACACTCAGTAAACATCATGAAGACAGTAAATCTAATTTTGCATCTATAAAAGCGATACAATCAATCAGAAGCCAGACAGTGGAATATTGTGACCATTAACTGCATCTCATAAAAGGGCATAGCTATTTTTCAGGAGGATATGGATAATATGGGGAGTTCAAAGGAGTGCCGCAAAACTGATCCATGGGTTGGAAAACAAGCTCTGCGATGTCAGGCTTAAGGAGCTCAACTTAGATTATCAAAGGGAAAGTGGAGAGGTGAGTTGATCACTGCGTAAGGTACTTAGAAATGTTTGATAGCAGGAAGCTTGTCATTCCTGCTAACAAGGGCATAACAAGATCCAATGGCTGGAAGCTGAAGTTTACATAAACACAACTTTAAAATAAGATGGAATTTCCTAGCACTGAGAGGATATAGCTTAGTGGCTTCTAACCAGTGCAGATGTACTTGGTTTTTGGATTTTTTTAAGTGTAATTGGACATCTCTTTATCTACATATTTTGATTCAGCTGTTGGAATAATTATTTAGCCTGTGTCTCCAGCAGTGGGAGGAGGAGTCCAAATGCCTCAGTTCAGGTTCCTGGAAGGAACTGACAGTGGTATGTCTTTAGCATGCCCAGGAAGGACACAGTCCTATATTTAGGCAATATTTGCAATCACATTACATGTTTATGAACTTTAGCCTGATATTTGTTGAGTGAGAGTTTTCTTTGAGGGTATAACTTGGCTGTTGATTATTTGCCTTCTTCTGAAATGTAAGAGGTTGTTTGCAACTGGAAATAGGATATAAAAAGAAAGATTTATTTTGATCCTTATTCTCTACGTATTTGCTACCTACACTGAGCTGGAGATTTGGACTGAGAGGGTAAAATTTGTTCAGCTCCTATCCGCTCTTGAAGGATCTGACCTCCCTGAAGTCTCTGGGATTTTTAGCACTTAAACTCTTCTCCCAACACATTTTATCTTCCACTTGTCTGTGTTGAATTTCATCTGCCATTGTGTTGCCCAATTACCTTACAGTAGTTTAGTTAGGTCCATCTGGAGTTCCTACCAATCCTCTTGGGCCTGGAGTAACCTAAATAATTTTGTGTCTGTGTCATAATAACCATAAAATAATTCTGTGTCAAAACAATTTTGTAAATTGGTGTTTCAACATTTGTCCTGAGTGCAGCTGAACAAAACCCTCTGTGTATAGCTCCAGTCTTTGCGCCTCAAGGACTGCCCTATTATACACCTGTTCTTGACAGATTGAGGCCTAAAACAGGGTAGCTTAGTCACATATTAACCAGCAGGAAGAAAGCCTCTCCTTTTTATTAATGTCTGCCTACTAGTTCAGTGTTTGGAATTCAGTCCTACCTATAAATCAACATCAGAGACTACAACCCAGTGTGTTCAAGAGCTTTGTTTAAACATCAAAAGAAGAACACAGACAAGCACTATGATAGAAATATAACTAATCACTTGCAAATACATCTTTCCTGTCAGTAGGAGCTTAACCTTTTTGTTTAATGTTACTGGAGGAAAATGCATTTATTTCCATTCTATCTATTTTCTTTAAAGCCATATGCAGCTTCGCTGTGAAAAATGATCGTATTTATTCCTAACATAACACAAATCTAGCAAAATGGATTTTAGAGGTATTCAGTTGAAGGAAGATCTATGGAATATTGCAAATTTCAAGGCTAGACAATAATTAATAAGAACAGGAACTACTGAGATGGCTAAACATGTTTGACTAACCCGTCACTTGAAAAAACGACAATTTATTAAGGAGGAGAAATATATCTAGGGCTTTAGTTTGCTTGTTGACTAGCGATGAACACAACATGATGGCATGTGGCACATTGATTGGATCAATTTAACTTTACACTCTCCTCCTGGCTTTCTTAGCTCATAGGGGACTCTGCTAGGATTTAGCTGTAGCGCACAGAAAATCCTAGAATCTATAGACCATTCCCTTTAATTTGTATGCTGCAGATTATGGATGAAAGATTGGTCACCTATAGGATTTAGGACTTCAAAGGAAAGGAAAATAAAGAGAGACACAGAGGGGAAAAATACAAACAAAGAGCCCCTGTGAGAAAGAAGTGAAAATACAGCCTCCTACAAGATGTGGGGTTGGGTTCAATAGAGCTCCAAATTAGATTTTCCACTTACTCACACAAACTCCGCTGAACTCAGTGGCATTACTTCTCATTCACACATTGGGAAGAGAAAGCAGAATTAAGCCCATTTTTTTTTTCTACTGTAGCACAGTACATTGCCAGCAAACACTAAAAAAGATCACTACGTTTCTGGTTTACTTTCATCTTTAGGGCTTGATGCTGTTTCAGTCAATAAAAGTTTGTCATTGATCAGCAGCACGCTCTTCATCAGCAGGATCAGGACCTCTGTATTCATTGTAATCTGTTTTGTAGATAATAAAAAGTGCTCCTCCCAGAGGTGCAGTTTGTAATGCAAAAAATGCAAAAAAATCTGATAGTACATTGCATATAGGACCTTCCTTCAGATGATACAAGTTGTCTTAGCTCTGTGCATGTGTAAATCCTCAGGTGGAGTTGGCCAGCTCCAGAATATTCAACTTCAACTGAAAAGCTCTTGTTGAATTCCATGTGTTCAGCATTGTCCAGCTGGGTGACCCACAGGTCTTACCATGTACTGTGGTTTAACCCCAGCAGGGAGCAGAGCCCCACACAGTTACTCTCTCACTTTCCCTCAGTGGGATGGAGAAGAGAATCGGAAGGGCAAAAATGAGAAAACTTGTGGGCTGAAGCCAAGGCAGTTAAACAGCTAAAGCAAAAGCTGCGGAGAGAAGCAAAGCAAAACAAGGATTTTCGTCCACTACTTCCCATCGACAGGCACGTGTTCAGCCATCTCCAGGAAAGCAGGGCTCCATCACGTGTAATGATTACTTCGGAAGACAAACTTCTTCACACCAAATGTCCCCCCTTCCTTCTTCCCCAAGATTTTATTGCTGAGTAGGACATCATATGGTAAGGAATAGCCCATTGGTCAGTTGAGGTGAGCTGTCCCAGCTGTGTCCCCTCCCAACCTCTTGTACCCCCGCAGCTTACTCGCTGGAGGGGCAGTCTGAGAAGCAGAAAAGGTCTTGAAGCTGCGTAAGCACTGCTCAGCAATAAGTAAAATATTCTTGTGTAATCAACTCTGTTTTCATCACAAATCGAAACCAGCACCATACAAGCTACTGTGAGTGTCATTAACTCTATCCCAGCCACAAGCAGTACACCATATCCATAGATATGCGGCAAATAGCCTCGGGTTTTTCTGTCATGGGTGTCACAGTACGTGATGGAGCTGCCTCCATCCTCCTTCTCACACATGCATTTAGCATTTGTTCCTTTCCTCCACCTCATTTCTGTAATGGCCTCCATAGATGTTTTCTCCAGCCCCTTAGGGACCTTGTATCACTCTGGTTTTCTCACTTCAACCTCATTGGCTCATCCTTAGAGGCTTCTGCACCACCTGGAGAGGAAATGTAGCCCAAGTGCCTACAACAGAAACCCTATCCTCCTCTTAAACTCATGAGAGTCCCTCATGAGAGGGACTAGGAGACTTCAGAGAGTGACAGACAATTAAATTAAGAACTATGCTCCTAAGCTGGGTGCTTGGAATTAGTTTGTTGCCTGGACTTCAAGACTTTCTTTTTCAGATTTTGTTTTTTCTACCCTTTCCTACGTTTTTCTCCCCCTCCTTAGTACCAGTCGGTAGCAGAGAGATCTCTTCTTTTAGTCTCTAGTCACTGTCTCTTCAAATCCTTCCACCTCCACTCCACTCTGCATCTCAAAAATTAACTGAAAAAAGAAATTATGTCCTTTTCTGGGCCCAATATTCTGGTTTTATTTAGTGAGGGGGGCTATGGTGGCAGCTTCTGTAAGAAGCTTCTAGAAGTATTTTCCCCTTTGTCTGGTGGACTTGGCTGGGCCTAGGACGGACCTGCTGCTGGCCAGGGCTGAGCCAATTGGTGACAGAATGTTCCCTGATAGCGTCCCTGCAATAATGTATTTAAGAAGGGGAAAAAAAGAAAAAAAAAAAAAGGAAGAGAAGATGTGAAGCAGAGAGGGGGAGGCGCGAGCCGTGTGGGCCTTGCAGGCCTTGCCCTCCGGCCCCCGCTGGGCAGCTGTCTGGGCCCGACTCAGCCCAGACCAGTTGCAAGAAGTGGAGAGGAAATGATATTTCCTAATTTGATTTTTCTAGTATTTTGTTTTAGTAATTCTTCACTCATCCTAATCCTGTAGACCACTTCAGACTCCAATTTAAATGAAAGCTGCTGTGCCAAATAAGACTGCCTTGAATTGCCCCTGTCATAATGTAAGTTGCAATTCT
This sequence comes from Chlamydotis macqueenii, assembly GCF_036417535.1. Taxonomy (NCBI): domain Eukaryota; kingdom Metazoa; phylum Chordata; class Aves; order Otidiformes; family Otididae; genus Chlamydotis; species Chlamydotis macqueenii. The sequence goes on from NC_141558.1 coordinate 5,038,788, forward strand.
TTCATTTCCTGGAGTGCTAATGGTAAAAGTACAGCACTAGTGAGCATCACAGGCTGCACAATACATTATAAATAAAGGTACATGCACTACAGTATTCAAGATAAAAAGTATTAAGGTTACTGTAGGGGTACTGTAAAATTTAGTGCTCTGTAGAATATGCTAGTAGTTTCTAAAACAGTAGTCAAGATACCCACTATGCGTAAAACCAAAGCAAATTCAGGAAAGAAACTGTCAATAGCACAAGCCCTAGAAACCTTCAAAGGGTTCAGGTCTCATTTATTTGCCCTTATTCAGTAATGCTTTTTTTTCATGACCATTGAAATCATGATGTGGAAAAAAGTATTGTGCAATACAGAACAAGTCAGTACCTGCAAACTCTTCAAAAAGAGCTCTTGCCAAAATCATACAACTTGACATCCAGCCAGGTTAAATAATGGTCACCTAAACATACACCCTTCTTGAACTGTAAAATCTCTTGCAGTTTGGTTCTGGAATGGTACACTGCCTCATGCTGCAGGATCCTGGGGAGGATGGAATTCCAAGCCACTATAGAAAATCACTGCTAAGATAGGGAAACACCATTGATACGAGCAATAATACAGTCTATAATATCATGTCCCTATTCCTTTTTGTGGCATCTCATCACCCTCTTCAATCTCAGAATCTTCATGAGTTCCTAAAACAGCCAAGATACTTATATGGTATCTCAGACAGTATTTACATTGCTTAGCCTCCAAAAAAAAAAAAAAATAAAAGAAGTTTTGGCCCCACATAGCTGTGTAATTGATGTGGTTTTACATCCAAGAAGCTAAGGTGAGATGTTGATACTTATTCTGGAACTACCTGCTGTGTAGGTGGCTCAGTGCAGGTTCAAGACTGAATTTAATCAAAGGGTAGGACTTCAGGTGCGGCTAAAACCCCACTGGCCCTGACTGTGGGTCAAAAACACTGGCAACCCAGTTGTCTGTATGTTTGAACATCTCAACGGCATTGCTTGAGCTCCACTTCTGTGCCAGCTATTGCTAAACACATTTTCACAGGAGCAGCTTTTTGACTCTGCTGAACTCTCCGGAGAATCCTCATCCAAGAAGCTGGCATGTTTATGGAAAGGAAGTAGATAGCAGATTATGTCATGTAGTTCCATTGATAGGTTCATCCTAATTCTCATGCCTTTCCTTATCTTCCCCTATTGTAAATCTTCTCATTTCTCCTTTTTTTTTTTTTTTTTTTTCTGAAACCTGCACTCACATGGTGTCTTTGTGGTAACCTTTTGATTGCTTATTTGAAATACTACTGCTTAGGAAAATTTATGATTATTTGATTTACTTTTAATCTTCTACTGAGACACAGTGCAAGGACAGGTTCAAGAATCACAAATAAAATAGGCATTTTAAAGTTTCTTACCTAATAAATGGATTGTGTTGAAAAGTCAGAGGCTTGGCAACAGGGCTTCGTATGAAGATTTGGGGTTGCCTAAGGTACCTTTACATATGACATAATTTCACATGCAAAACTCATCCTGAAGTAAAGCGGACTCAGTATTTTTTTGCACTAATGTCTTGGAGTTTGGTGCGTGTTATCACTACAATAAAAAAAATCACCCCTTTTGGAGAAACCAAGGGAAAACTAAGGTTATGGTTGCATTTCAAAGTTAAGATGAGGCTAATCTAAGACCTAAGCATGGTAATTTCTGCATTGTCACAGATAGCTCAGCTGTAACTTGAGTTGAGAGGGGAAACTTCTCTGATAAAATGAAGAATTTCTATCTAAGATGCTGACTCAAGACTTTCAGTGAACATAGAAAAGTGAGTATTCTCAGAGAGCAAGTCATCTTATCCTGCTGGAAGTGCCTGCTCAAAGCAGCCAGACACATAACACACTGAAAAAGTCCATTTCTCTCCACTAAGTTCTAAAGAAATCTTAGTGTGGAACTCAAAAGCTAGGTGAACTGACCCCATTCTAAGGTTATACTAATAAATTAAGTACACTTGCATGGTGTTGTCTGGCAGGGAGGCCAACAGAAACAGAGCAGTCCATTCTCTGAAACTTTAGAACAGTGTGGCCTCATCCAAAATATCCATTAGGAAAAAATTCCAGTCTGTTCTGACTTCCAGATTGTGCCTAGGAAAGAGTTTCTAAGAGGGTGCTAGCTTCCAGACCCTGGAGAAATAGCTGTGATATACTGAGAACGGACAATAGCCATCCAATGTAAGGCAAAGCTCCGAGGCACCATTAAATTTAGGAGAGAGGACAAAGTGTTTCCATGGTTCTTAAAAAGAGATAACCCAGGACAACCTGACAGAAGAGGCTAAGTTGCTTTGACTTGGTCACACCTGGCCAATACAGATGTTTCACAGTCCATATTACGATACGCATTATACAATCATAGAATCATAGAATGGTTAGAGTTGGAATGGACCTTCAAAGGTCATCTAGTCCAAACCCCCTGCAAGGAGCAGGAACATCCCTGACTAGATCATGTTGCTTAGAGCTCACCCAGCCTGGCCTTGAACGTTTCCAGGGATGGGGCTTCCACCACCTCTCTGGGCAACCTGGGACAGTTTTCTACCACTCGCATTGTAAACAATTTTTTCCTAATTTCCAATCTAAATCTACCTCCCTCTATTTTACAACCATTACTCCTGGTCCTATCACAACAGGCCCTACTGAACAGCCTCTCCCCATCTTTCTTGTAGGCCCCCTTGAGGTACTGGAAGACCACTATCAGGTCTCCCTGGAGCCTCCTCTTTTCCAGGCTGAACAGCCCCAACTCTCTCAGCCTGTCCTCACAGGAGAGGTGCTCCAGCTCTCTGATCATCTTTGTGGCCCTCCTCTGGACCTTCTCCAACTGGTCCATGTCCTTCTTGTGTTGGGGGCTCCAGAACTGGATGCAGTACTCCAGGTGGGGTCTCACCAGGGCAGAGTAGAGGGGGAGAATCACCTCCCTCGACCTGCTGGCCATGCTCCTCTTGATGCAGCCCAGGATGCGGTTGGCCTTCTGGGCCACAAGAGCACATTGCTGGCTCATGTTGAGCTTCTTGTCTGTCCACCAGCACTCCCAAGTCCTTCTCCTCAGGGCTGCTCTCAATCCATTCCCCGCCCAGCCTGTATTTGTGCCTGGGATTGCCACAACCCAGGTGCAGGACCTTGCACTTGGCCTGGTTGAACTTCATGAGGTTGACACGGGCCCACCTGTCCAGCCTGTCAAGGTCCCTCTGGATGGCATCCCTCCCTTCCAGCGTGTCAACGGCACCACACAGCTTGGTGTCATCAGCGAACTTGGTGAGGGTGCACTCTATCCCACTGTCCATGTCGCTGACAAAGATGTTGAACAGGGCCAGGCCCTGAGGGACGCCACTCGTGACCGGTCTCCACATGGACATTGAGCCGTTGACCACCACTCTGGGACTTTTATGTCCAGGATCTTCTTCCTCTCCAAAGGCTTCTGCCATCTGGGCTAAGCCAGCATTGAGTTTATCAAAGAGCGGCTATGCCTGCCTGCACAGATGATAGCCTAGCATGCCTTCAACCTCCAAAAATCCCCTCATTTACTCCCTGGAGTCTAAACCCACAATAGCGACAAATTAGAAGATGTTTAATACCAGGTTTTGGTGCCTAGGAGGAAATGGAAAACCCCCCTTCAGTGCTCAGAGGCCAAAAGAAAGGTGCAGAATGCTGTGGAAAAAAAATATAAAAATAGAAAATTCTCATTACATGTGCTGCTTTTTACAACAGGCAACAAAGTCCAGTTTTGGAGGGCTCTCCTTCCAGCCAATGTGCTTTGTTATTGGCCTCTGATGCTGAAGTCCACAGCATTAGTTACATGAACAAAACATTAGCTTTTTGAATTGTCATCAGTGTGGCCTCATAGAATTTGGCTCTGCTTAAACAGCAAGAATTGCTGATCACTATCTGGACCCTTATCTGTCATTATTTAACTCAAAATTTCCTTTAAGTTATTGGAAATTTGCTGTTTGCTCTGCAGTACTCTGCATTCACCCTGTCATGTTTCTGACATGCCATTAAATCTTAAGGACTACAGATGTATTATTCATACACTCATTGCTTCCAAATACATAAAATCAGATATTGCTCAACTGGGCCCCAATCCCGCAAAAATAGGTACATGTGTTGTTCTCAGCACCTGCACAGTGTGAAAAAGGTGAAGGGAGTCCTTAGTCTTAAATCGTGCACACTTGCTTGTAGGATTATCACTGAAATAGCCAAGTATTTTGGGTTAATTTGTTACTTTTTTATTATTCCCTTTAAAAACGTAAGTTGATTTTCAAGTAAAACATCCCTCTGAAATGGAAAGTTCAAACATTTAACTTGAAAAAGAAAAGTCTATGCCAAGTCATTTAATGTTTCCTCTTTTCTAATGCTGTATTTCAACGAAACAATTAAAAAAAAAAGTGATTGAATTTGTATGTAGTTTTGTTCCTTCCAGGAATATACAGTTTTGATCAGTTCCTGCTTTTAAACTGCTCAGCTAGAAACTTGTGTGAAGGCCAGGGGTTTATAGTACAAAAATAAGCACAAGAGAAGGGCACAAACAGACTAAGTGGGCAGACCCCAATACAGTGGGATCTAGTGTTATATGAAACTCCCCAGAGTATCCAGGTCATAGAATCATAGAATGGTTTGGATTGGAAGGGACTTTTAAAGGTCATGTAATCCAACCCCCTGCAAGGAGCAGGGACATCTCCAACCAGATCCGACTGCTCAGAGCCCCATCCAACCTGCCCTTGAATTTTTCCAGGGACGGGGCATCTAGAAGTATGACCAAGTGTGACACAGGGTTACAGATGACCCATTCTCTTCTGGAGCAGCAGGTCAGCAGTAGGCATTTCAAGTGGCATTGAACATCTGTGAATTGTGTCCGGCCTATCTACATGACCATATCCATATTAGGTAAAGAACTCACAATTCTCAGCTTGTAGAGCAAGGTCTGATCATGAGATCCTAGAACAGAACCATTTAAATTTAGACCTTTAAGATAGTCTATTGAATCCCTGTAGAAGGGACAGTGACAGTGTCAGAAGTGACATTAGGTCACTTTCTGAGAAGGGGCCTTGATATGTCATTTGGTGAAGGTTTCCATTAAGTTGCACTCTCTGGCTGCTTGACACTGTTGTCTCTCTCCATCTCATACACCGGATTCTACTGTTTGTTGGCTAAAAAAACACCATGCCAATTGTCTGTAGCAAGCAAGGGAGGTCGCATAGCAGAAAAAGGAAGCAGTTGAAATGAATGTGAGCCTGTGCAAAGGCTGCAAACTGAGGGGTAATGATGTAGGACTGAAAAAATACAGAACGTTCCCAAAGCATGGGATGTGATAGGTTTGAGCATGGGGTGATCCTTAAAGCTGGGGAGAAATGTTGAGACTCCAGATCGCTGGTAACCTTCACCACATATAAAGCAAAAAAATAAACATACTTGTATACATATATTTTGTCTCAACTTTAAAGATGATAAGAAGAGAAAATTATACTCTTTTATTTATGTCCTTAGTGTTTTCTGATAAACAGTTCATGAGCTGTTAGCTAAATGTGCTTCCCAATGACCTGCAAGTAGTAAGCAAAGCTCCAGCTGAAAGCTCTATACTTAGACACTGATCAGATTAATAACCTGCAACACGCAAGCTGGAGTCCTTCGAGTACAGACAGTATGTCTAGAGGCACGTACCACTTGAACAATATGTGTGTGTGCATAAATACACTTCTGTCTCACCATGGGGCAATTGCCCATTGGGAACAGGGCAGTCTCTGCCACTCCGATCACCTTTTTCCCCTGTAGTCACTATAGTTGTGATAGAGGCTTGAACTAAGGCAATGTTTTTGTGTGAATCTCAGCTGCTGGTACAGAGACCTTTGGGAAATAATCAATTACGATATCAGAATAGCGTGTGGCACGGGTGGAGATCTTTGCTGACAAAAGCCCTGCTCTCAGAAGATGCTCAGCACTGGTCCCTTATTTTGTTTTTCACACCTTTCAGGACAGGACATTTTGACATGAATAGACCAAGCAGAGTCTTCAGCTGATCTGGCCTTTACTCCAAATACCTTGATTCACAGCAGCAATAGCAGGATTTGGCATCAGGACCTTAACAGAGTATTTTTCAGAAATTAACTGGGCTCAACATGCTTTGACAGGCTTTATTGTAAGCAAAACTCTGTAATTGCTTGTAAGCGATTTGCTAAGTATCCTTTTACACAAATGTAGCCATTATTATTGTTTTGTTTTAATTGCTGATGATTCTTTAGCTGAATTCAGTGATTGGAATATAAGGGCATTCTTGTGAGGCTTTTGAAACAAAATCCACAGTGGAGCAACAGCAGTTCATCCCTGAACCTCTTCCCATTAGTGATAATAAACACTATCTAATCCTTAGCAACATTAAAGAATGCTTTAGTTTGCAGACTGTCATATCCTTTCAACGTGTTCTCCAAGAAAAAGAGAGAGGGATATTAACACAGTGCATCTCCTCCTAGTGGTAACACAAGGGAAATCACAAATTCACTGCATTCTACCACCGTGACAGAATGTCATTTCAATTGCTTTATTAACCATATGAAAAAATATATCACAACAGCGAGAAAACTTCTCGGTTATCTATATCTTAGCCCTAAGGCTATTGTCATGAGCCAGTGGCATTCCAAGGAAAGAGTACTAATTCAGTTGTCAGCTGCCTTGCCTATTAAACAGGAGGAAAAACACCAGCAACAAAATTGAAACAAGTAATAAGGGTAAGAGAAAGGTCTGGATACCCTTGTCCACTTGATTTCTCAAATTAAACAAATACAATTACTTGTCCTGTTTTCCCTGTCACATAGCATTGTACTGGGAGTATCGTTGTCTTCTAATTGAGTATTTACTCTGCTTGAAATGCTACATGGGTTGCACTTTAAAAACGTAAGTGCTGGAATATTATACTCCAAGTTCATGACCTGCATTGTAAACCATAAGACGACGAGCAATGATCTGCTAAACCAAAACACGTTCAGGGACTGGAAAGAGCAGGCTCACTGCTAAGGATTAAGGAAATCTGTTGGTTTTTCTACAGATAATCTGGGTTGCTTGATCAACCATAGCCAAACTCTTCACAGCAGGAGGTCAACTGTCTCCAAGTGTTTGTTCCACAGAGATCAGAAAGATTTCTAAGACAAACGCAATGACATGATTCTCTGCATCCCTGCACTTTGCAAAGCCATTCAATGCAGTTGGCACTGAAGACAGTACTCAGTTTCCTCAACTCAGTGTCATTTGGGAGGATTCTGCAGTTTCGTAAGTATGTGGATCTCCCATAAGCCCTGTGTCAGGCCAGCCCACCCTGTTCATGTATCTCAGGGTATCTCAAAAATGTCATTACATGTCTGTATTTAGCCAGTTGAAACCTATCATAAGAACCAGCTCCACAGCTGGTGACAAGGGAGACAAGCTCTTAGTAGTACCTTATGATAGGACAAGAGGCAAGAGTCACAAATTAAAACACATGAAAATGCTTTTTCTTCTTTGAGGGCAGTTAAACACTGGCACAGGTTGACCAGAGAGGTTGTGAAGTATCCATCCTTGGAGATATTCAAAACCCATCTGGACACAGTCCTGGATGGCCTGCTCTAGGTGGCCCTGCTTGAACAGGGGCTTTGGCTAAGATGACGTCCAGAGGTCCCTTCCAATCTCAACCATTCTGTGATCCTGTGATGAAGTCACAGCTGGTTTGGAGGCCTCCGGCAGGAGCTCAGTTTTAGACCTGTTGTACCTTCTTCAGCACCTGAGTCTGTAAGGGTCTCATTCTTGTTGAACACCCTCTGCACCTGAATTTTCCCTCAATAAGATCAGGAGTTAGGCCCATAAGGTCTCTTTATTTATGTCAGTTTTCCTGTTATTCTTGTCAGAATTGCTTGCATTTGAGCCTAAGGTCTGGGTCTCTTAACTTTAAATGCCTAGAAGTTAAGTTTACCAAAGGGAAAGATAATATTTTCTACCTTTATATTCAATTAAGGAAAACAGATACCTTTGGAAGGCAACAAGGCCTATAAGGACTCTATAAGGAACCTGAGCACACACTCCATCCTGGAGATCTGGCAGCTGGGACTTTGGGCTGAGCTGGAGATGGCACAGAGGAGATCTGTATGCCTGCCTTTGGTGACTTGAGACAGGGCTCTGAGTCTGTGCTGTGCAGTCATCCAGGGCTGATCCCTCTACCTGGAGGAGCTGCCTTGAGCTGGGGCTTTTGTGCTGGGACCTCACATGAGCCCCATCATGCCACAGCGCTGCATGGACCTGGCCATAGGCACTGCTGGTCTGGACCTGGACCCCGACGCGTGAGTTGACATCTCAGCCTTGCCTCAATCTGTCCCTGTCTCCACGGAGGTGCCTGTTGACCGGGGTTCAGATGAATGGAAGTGCTATAGGAACAGTTCAACCCTTTTTTTTTTTTTTTTTTTCCTGGGAAAGCACATTGCCACTGCCACTGACTGTAGTAACCGTGGTACTTGGGGTAGAGAGAAAGTGGTCTTCATGGCAGCGAGCTGGCAGTCAAGCAGCACTGGCTCCATTCGTGGTTCTGCCTAAATCTTCCTTACTTTGGACAAATTGCTAAGGCCTAGATCCAGCAAATTTCTTTCCTGAAGTTAAGCTGTAGAGGGGACTAGTAACCAAATCCCAAATTCATCTCCTTCAACTCCTTACTCCAGACATCAACGTCATCCAATGTACGAAGTTCCGCCACATCCAACAGTCTCTTTTTCTCCTTTGGTTGTGAGATGTTTTAGGTCCATCAAGCATCACAAAGCAGAGATCCCTTTCTCATGACCTGATTCGCTTTCTCAGGGAACACCTTAACAGGGCCTCCAAGGAGAAATGCTGCAGCTGACCCCAGAGGCAGAGAAAAGACCCTCACTCTGTTCAGCCTACCAGTATGAATGTCAACTTTAGCCTTTGCTATGTTGTCATCATTAATACAATCTTAACAATAAAAATACGGCACACATCCTATCCCCTGGATTGAAGCTATTGAGAGGTAAGGTAGTTGGTATTTCCAGAGAGCAGAAAGCCATGCTGGACAGTTCTGTTAACATTATAATGTGGTAATGTCGCTATCATTCATAGTACGGATATCCAGTAATATCAGCCTGAGCAAACTCACAGCTGTGAAAATAAGTTTAAAAACTCTCCATGGAGATATTTCACTGAATAGTTATTCTCAGTGTTCCTGAGAAGAAATATTTATTCAGGTGAAAATATAGATCCAATTCCTTTCAGTAAATTAGTAACAGACAATGCAGAGTCAAAAGGGTATCTTTTTTTTCCTCTTTTTAAAAATTTTATTTGTAGCAAGCCTTCAGCAATTTGTAATTAGATCTTTCATGCTGGGAGAAAAAAGAGAAAAAGAGAGAGAGAGAGAGAGACACATATTTCTGCAAAATCATTAGTACTTTTGGCAGCAGAAGGCTGGATCCTCAGCTGGTGTAAATTTGAGGTAGATGTACTGAAGGCCATAGGACGACGCTGATTGACACCATCAATATCATTCCCACTGCCTGCAGGAGCTGAGTTTAAAGCAGCAGCAAAGCGTGATGAGCCTATATTAGGTTAGACATTAGCATGTTTGAGGAGGAGATGTGGATAAAAGAAGAGATCTAAAAGGGAGAGCAAAGCAGGGTGCAAATGTGTGGGGTCCTAGAGAAATCAGGCCTGTTGAAAAGCAGGAGGAAATGGAGAGGGCGTGGAGTGAAGGACTGAGAAGTCTGATGGTCACAATAGGCTGGTAGAGATCTAAATGAAGGGGCAGGAGAGTCAGCAGGGTATTGAAAGTGGAAATCTCAGCAAACTCCCCACAACTCCATAATAGGGGCTTGGTAGAGTACTGGGAAGAAATTAAGTCTTTCCATTTTGTCAGGTAATAATCTATTACTGGATAGGTTAGTCAATGGAGTAAGCTACCAAAAGACTTGGCTGAATGACCCCCTTATATATATCTTGCACCAATATAGATTCTTCTGGCAGTTTTTATTTATACCCATGAAACTGGGTCAGACAGAGAGGTCTAACAGTGGCTATGAATCTCCTAAGTACAACAGAGAAGGAATACAACTATTTAGACATTGAAAGTTTTGGTGAAAGGATAGTCTTTGACTGTGTTACTCCTGGAGAACACCTGGTGTATATATATCCACATAACACTGTGTGAAGCAGGGTCACTGGACTAGCCTGTACTCTGGAACTCAATGGAGCTGAATGAATTAATCATGTCCTGGACCTGTTCAAGCTCTCTGCATATTACTTCAACAATATTTACCAATAACGAAGGCTCATCCACAGCCAGGTGTGATAAAGTGCTCTAGTTTCTGTACAACAGAATCATACCGTTTAATTTTTGTTTCTTGAGGTCAGATGACCCCCTTGGTGCCATTCCCAGGAGAGTTAGCATAATCTGAAATTGTCTCACGTCTCTGACCCTCTGCTTTCCTCCACACTGTCGTAACGCTTCAGTAGCACATGTGCTTTTCTTTCAAGGCAAGACTCCACCCTCTACAGTGAATTGCAAGATCCCAAGATTGATAAAGCTGTCCTCCACCAGTTGATTTGGTAGTGTTTTACTTAGGTCTTGTAAAAGATAATCCTTCATCCTAGTTAGTCATCTGGATTTTCTTACACTGTCTGTGGAGGCAGAAATCTCCAGAGGGTGCTTCATCCACATATTGATGTTGCTGTTGTTCAATGTGTCTCCATCTCGTCTACATTCACCTTCCAGCTAAAATCCTTATTTTTCAGGGAACAAAGGGAATTTTTTTTTTGTGGAGGAAAAAAAACACCACACTTTTAGTGCCACACATACATTTATTTTCCAGCCTGTCTTGGAATACCAGGTTCCCACTTTGTACTCTTCCCATTTACAAGCTATAATCTATGTTCTCTGAACATCCTCCTGAATTCGCTCCAAGAAAACGATTTCTGCGTATCAAACTATTGGTCCTTCTGTCCATCTGGCTCACTAATCTTCTTCTCAGCTTATTTTTTCGGGTTCCTTTTGCTGACATATCTGCGTGTCTTCGTCGGGGAAAAAATTCTGCATGCAGGTTAAATTGCCTGGAATACTTCTGCCAACAACAACAGGTCTGAGGACAAATGGAAGAGGATTTGCTTAAAAATACCAAATGAATGTCTGTGGGAAAATGCTGCTGTTGTGACCATCTGTGTATTGACATATGTTTGCTATAGAGGGCTGAATCCAACATTCAGTGTTTCAATAGGAATCTTGAGTGCTTGAAGAATGGAGGGCTCAGCCTTCTATGCCTTGCTCAGGTCTGGGTAAGCCTTATTACTGAATTATACATGATCACCTAAACTAATGCACAGGTGAAACGGAAACTCCAAAGGACGTCAAGCGAGTTATGGTTGGAGCAATCAGTGATTCCTTTTAAAAAAAAAAGAAAAAAAACTCAACCAGACCAATCAACAAACCAAACAAAAGGATTATTATCCCATAATAGCAATAATAAAAAATGTGACAATCCAAATCAGGAGGGTGAAAAGTCTCATTTTGTCCATGAAAGTAGCTTGCTTCAGAACATTACAAAGGACTGAAATTTAGAGTCAACACTTTCTTTTGATTGAAGGAAGGCTAAGGATTTTGCTTTAATGAGTCTGGGGAAAGCTATGGACTGTGTAGCTGCTGCTTTGAAAGACTGCGTATCAGCATTTAAACAAAGAGTTACTTATTTTTTTCTTAATGTAACTACTGTTTTACGCTTCTCTGTGGCACAAAACTTTCCAAGTTATTGTGCCAGAATTAACATCTTTATTACATCCAAATTTTGCCTTAACAGTTATAACAATGAGAAGTGAGCTTCATGGAGGCCAAGGTCAGCCTGAAAAGACTGTCTTCAACGCAAGAAGCAGCAAACACAGTGTCTTTCACGGTACTGCATGCCTTTACCTGCCTGAGAATGGAGTTACAATAAGTGGAACTACATACTGAAACTATACATTAATGAACCAGATAGTTAGTAATACATATTAAGCAATTTAATCTGGTTGCTTGAAAGATGTTTGCACTGGATGCCAGAGCACTGCAGACTCCTTTGCCCCACATTCATTACGCAGCATTACGCATTACACACTTCCAATCTGAGGGGTATCCACACTCAACTAGGACTCATGTAATTGGCTACTTCAGGTGCAAGGCAGTGCTAAAACAACTTTCAGAGAAGACGTGAGAAAAAAATACTTATGGGGGTTAATCATGAAATTGCCTGTCTTCATTACCTCACTTCAGCTGAAGATGTGGAAGGACACCTCAACAATTTTAGTATGCAATCTTCATGGGATAATTGCAAGCATGTTAATTTGCATTCCTGCTTTTGCTCTTCCTCATCTCATTTGTTCTGTGATTGTAAGGGCCAGGGAGTGGGTTATTTTTCATTGCAAAGAGCCACATTTAGACCACCCTTCGTTTTTTTCCTTCCTGCACGTGTTTAATTTAGGCTTCATATCACATAGCAGAGCACCAAAGTTTAGTTCCCTACACATTCTTCCTACCAGACAGTTCTGGATACAGCCTGAAGGTCCCCATGTCACCCTTCCAGTTCATGGACTATGTAAAGGAAGCCCTCTGAGCTTTAAAATGCCTCTCTTGAGTCATGGTGTCTTCCACAAGTAAAGAGAAAGGGCATTGCCTTTTCCCACTTTTTTTTTTCATCTGGGATTTTGGAAGACATGCATTTTGGAAATAATGAGTAAGGTTTGGATATTACTGGGATATTTATTTGGCTGTCACTTCACTGTGATCCTTGGGACCAGATCAGAGACATTTTGGTGCCTGGAAGTGTAGAGAGGGTTCAAAAAGACTTCAAAAAGAATTTTCAGCCATGTATTTCAATATCCAATAACCTTTGGAAATTCACACCAGGGCACATTCTGAGAAAAATAGATCATCCAAGCCCCACATATTTCAGTATCTGTTGAATAGAATTCCTTTGTCAATTTTCTCATATCCGTGTCCTGGGTGGGGGGACTGCTTTATTTCTAATTTATTGACTGAGCAAAGAAACATGGAGAATCTAACAGCAAGAATATGGTTTTGAAAACTTTTCAATAAGTTATCTTAAAGGGAATTATGAGGAAATAAACCCGTTTGGAAAGGAGGATGGTGGACTCATACTGTTAGTTGTCATATCTGATGCTTCTGAAAATGTTAAGTCCAGTCTATTCTTTGGGCATCACTTTTTTCACTGACATTGCAATTTTTTTCCCAACATTTGCATTAAAAAAGAGAAATAACAAGTGTTTTTGCTGGTCTAGGCAATTTACTGTGCCAGAAGCTAATGAGACATGAATAAGGCCAGAACTGCACATCTTTTCACTTCTTTAAACTTTCTGTTTTTTAGCTGCTTCTGATTTTTCCTCAGATATCAGCACAACTTGGCTGTGCTGTCAAAGTCTATGTATGATCATATGTCTAAAAAACAGCAAAAATCCCTCATTTTATCCTTCTCCTTTTATTGCAATCTAAATGGATGGCTCTGGGTGAGAAAAATAATCTGCTGTTTTCATGGTATTAATGAAAACTGTTCTTGTATCCCTCCCCACCCTGTAACGGCATATTAAGGAAACAAACAAACAAATTCCAAATCCACAAAAATCCTTGGGGCTGGCAACTACTCTTTGGAATTTTTTTTTTCTTTTTCTGTAAGGGGTACTGAAAGATTAAGAATTTGATCCAGCAAAGAGAATTTTCCAGCATAAGGAAAGTGAGTTTAGTGCCTGCTCAAGCCAAACAACATACGGGCTGTTCAGCTCTGCCCACCTCCAATTACACTATCTTTTCTGGTCATGGATTTATCCCAATGAACAAGAAAACTGTATTCAAACAGGTAAGGGCAAGGAAAGGGCACTTGGAAAAGACAGGAAAAAGCAGGAACCTTTTTGGGGCTGCCCGCACCTCAAAAAGTTTACATAATTTGTGAAATCAGAATCTATGAACTGTTTCAAAAAGAAAACCAATTCCACCAAAGTAGCCATATTTCATCCTTGTGGGAAAATTCTAATAGTATTTTCATTAAAAAATATCTATATAAGTGAGAGATTTCCAAAGGAAAATGTATTGGCCTTTATGAGAGATTTCCAAAGGAAAATGTGCTTGCCTTGTGGAACAGCAGCCTTACTCTTTTTTTTTTCTGTTGAAAAACTTCAAGAAAGTCTGCATTTAGCATTTAAGTGCATAAAGCAATCTCACACATATGGGTACACATACTCATGCAAAGCTCTTTTAAGTCGATGCATGTGCAGCCATTCATTTTATTAGCTTTTTTACTTTGACTTATATATAAACTACATAAGACTTCAAAGACATTTTAGGACCAAAATAATGAAGATGAATCTCTTCCTTATTGCCCCAAAGAAATCCAGAGAGTAATTCTAATGTCTCCTTAGTACACACTGTGAGTAAGACCTGTAATTTTCTCCTGTTCTTCCAGTCAGATAAAATTCTATCTCACTCCTTTGCAATATTGCTGTGGTTTTGCGGTATAATTAATACTCTGAGGAAACACACACTGTGAGAATCTCTTCTAGAAACTGACCTGGCAGATGACCTTCATGTAAGATACGGAGTAAACCAGTATCCACTTAGCTGGTAACTAAAGCTGATAGAATAAGTAACTCTGACATAATATTGCTCACAATCAGCAGCAAAGGCACCAGATTGGGCGAACAGGGTTGTTTAGACCCTTGGCCCTACCACTGATGCATCTTCAGAACCTCCTGAGCACCATGGCAGACCATCGCTGTGCATCACTGAGGAGCCGCATAGGGGACTAGCCTGACACCTGTGTAACTCTAGTGCAGTCCAAGATACTCAGACCAGTTCAATACCCACTGTGGAATCCAGCTCATCATAGTCTAGTAGAAATGCAGAGCTGAAAGGAGCCCTGAGAGACAGAGCAGCCCACTCCCCTTCCCTGGGAAGTGAGGAGGGTGGTTTCTGCACTGTGAACATTTTT
This sequence comes from Chlamydotis macqueenii, assembly GCF_036417535.1. Lineage (NCBI taxonomy): Eukaryota > Metazoa > Chordata > Aves > Otidiformes > Otididae > Chlamydotis > Chlamydotis macqueenii. The sequence continues at coordinate 5,053,793 of NC_141558.1, forward strand.
GCCTTTGGTCACAAGAGCTCCGATGAGCAGGATGCAGTGTTTTCTTAAAAAAAATAAATTAAAATCTGACTCTTCATTGCAGTGATGGGGTAAACTCAAACCAGAAATGTTGCTTATCCTATTGGCACACATAAATGCAATTCACAAAGTTTATGACAACCGTAAATAATGTGTACTAAAGTTCATCAAAATAAATACTCGGAGGCCTCACAAAATCATGACCTGATAACTCTGATTAATTGTCTGGAGTTGATTAAACACAGATTGAACTGCTAGCTGTAGCACACTTGCATCGGCTCTTTTCTCTTCAAAAGCACTAATCCTGAAAAAAGTTGCCCACATCCTTGATTTTATACCCAGGAATTTTGTCTTTGATTTCAATGGAATTAGGAGATAAGGAAAGGGGAAGGTACAAGTGATCACACCCATATGACGAGGATCAGGCTTGAATTTTCACCTCCTCATGTTGGATGGTTGAACCCCACACTGGCAGGACTGCAAGCTCATTCCTGTGTGTCCTATTCAATATCCTCCAGTCCCACTGGAAATTTTATAAAGATCAAATTTGTGCTAAATGTCAAATCATCACCTTTGTTTGCTTTTTAATGAAAATGCAAACAAACCAACCAGTAACTTTTAACACAGAGCAAGCCTGGGCAACAAATACGATGTCATGGAATCACTGAAGAAGTGGTGGCAGCTCTCTAAGCTTCTACATTGCCTGCGAAGCATCGCTGGGATCTCTGATGGTTTTCGTCGTAACAACATTGCCACCTAGTGCTGCAGCAGTACAGTTCAGACAAAACTGGGAAATTACGTGCTTTAGCAGCCTAAACATGTACACAACAAATTTGTTGGATAGTTTTTAGTATTTTAGAGTGGACATGCTGCAGGAAATGTAGTGGTTCTTTTGGGTGATCCACCTTGGTCAAAGTGTGTGTAAAGTGCTCCCAAGAGGGGAGGCATTGACATTGTAGTCACTGCATGCTTCCAAAAAGAAAAGAAAAGTGGGATTCATCACATTGAAATCTATCCACTCTAAAGCTAGGAATAAAGCCTAAATTGATCATCTAGACTCCTGCTGTTGTAAACAGAGATAGGCAGCACCCCCAGGTTATAATACATCCAGTTGACACAGAATGTGTTTATTAATAAATATAGTTTATTAATAAACATGTGTTTATAGTATATAATATTATGCACTATGTGTTTATAATATATAATATAATAATAAACATCATCTCCGTGTTTTTATTCTCTCTGCTTATCACCCAGGAAGACATGGGGAATCACACTGGATGCCTAACTTACAGCTGGGTAATTTGGGGTGAGATGAGTCTGGGTATAATTCTATGGCAAAACTAGGAAAAAAACCTGAGATCTTTATAAACCTGTATTTTAGCCACACCACCTCCTCTCCTGTAAACTAACTTTCAATGAGAGTGAAGGAACATGCCACTTCTGGAATACTTCAAAGCTTACTTGCTCTGCAATGATGTGTGAGGTATAGTTTCACACTACCTTTTGAGGAATTGGGGGGTTTGAACATTTTAAATGTGATCCTAGTGACTATGCTACTATGAAGAGAGAAAGGATACCTGCAGGGTAGAGGTAGCTTTTTATTCCCAAAAGAAAACTGCATAAGAACATCTATTCTAGACAGTCTTGGGGAGAAGGGTCGAAGTTTTGTGCACTGTAACTGTGGTGATTTAATTTTTTGCCAAGTGAAATAACTGCCTTTTCTGCATATCGCCAGGTACGCTACAGGAGGGAGGTTTCTGCTGGGAAAGTAGAGATGGGATTGAAATGGTCTGGCTGCAGACTGTATCCTCGCATTGTTCCTACCCAGGATGGTTTTGGAAGTCACTTATTTTATCTGTACATTTTCATATAAGATCTGATTTCAGGCATCATCATGGTAGTTTTTATCTACCCACATGGACTCAGACTGAAGACACAGTGCTTCTGGCTTTAGCATAAGTCATATGAGTCCACCAAAGGCTCTGAGAGTACATAGGTATCTGGAACTGAAGTCTGCACCACCACATCTTCTTGCTGTCTCGTTGGTACCACGGTAGGGTATATTTTAGGTACTACATCTACTGCTAAATTTAAGAAAAAGATAATCACCTTCCTCTTGTATACGCCTTCTCACTGAACAGTTATATGAATTGCAACATCAGTATGGATATTTCTCTAGGACAGACTGTCTTTATTGCTACCATTTACTCTAATAAAAATACACACAAAACTACATGTTTCTTGCTTCTCCGAGGTAAGATGTGTCAGTACACTGCCAGCAAACCCAAGTGGTTAGTGCTTTGGGTTGAAATCTCCTGTAAAAGATGTTCCACTAAAACCTCTAGGCAACTTGCATGTGGATGAATCCAAATGCAGGTCTATCTGTCAACACAAGATTTTAGGATTACTCTATTGGCTGTGTCCAAGTTACAGGGGAAGTCTTCAGACATGAACTGCCCGGCTCAATAACCCATACAGGTAAAAGTCCTGATATTTGTGATAGTTTACAGTAATATGCTCAGTATCCTACAGCTGTACCTGGAAATGTAAAAGGTTTAGCAAATCAGCAAATTTTTCTTGTGGGCCTTCTTGTTCTTGAACCGGAGAAGTATTCCTCTGTGTCCTAGCTGTCATTACATGCTTGACAGATTTTGGAATGGGATGTAACAAGGTGTCCAAAACCATCAGAGACAGATTTTCCTCCCATACTAAAATATACAGCAGTAACTTTGTCTCTTTAGCAAGCATCATGTGCCTTGTAAAACTGGTAAGTGGGTGGCTGGGACCACCTGGCTCTAGACGTGACTTAGTAGATACCTGCAGAAGGGGAAACAGCAGCCTCTGCTCCTTTTAATTGCTTTATAAATTGTTTTCCCTTCTTTTAAAAGTAATACATGTAATTACATAGATGCAACTCCCCATAAAATGTGACTTCTTAGGAAACACATCTAGTGCTCTAAAATTTATTGTTATAGACATGATACTTATCTGATATTGGTTATCTCTATCATACAGAAGTTATATGTGTCACCATGTCATAATCTCAATATATGCAAATAATAGATGAAGAAAGCTTTATTTTTCAGCTGAGCACTTGAAAATCTGTGTTTAAAGTAAAACTCAAGTACACAGGTACGTGGCTCTCATTCTTGCCATCAAACAATACAGATCTCCTCTTGACCCATCTTTGACTTTTAAATCTGAGTATTAAGTAAATGCAAAGAACAGGTAAAGATATTAGAGGTGGGATTCGTCACTGCTAACTGAAGGGATCTATTTCTGTAGACAGTCACACCCTCTTTAAATGGGGACAAATATGCTCTTATGGAGTGCACATATTCTGGCATGCTTTAGAAAAGACCATCCACCTTGTCTGTGCTGATCTTTCTGAGATGGCTTTGCATAGATCTGGAAAGGTCTACGTCAGATTTAGATATCTACAGTGAATGCAATGTAGCTGGATTAATCCCACTTGGAGTAGGTACTACTGTAAATGACTTCCTTCAATGTAAGGTAGGGATGAGCTCATCCAGCTAATTTCCCAGTGCAATCCCGTGACTCGAAAGCATTTTTTTTGTGACCTTGGTGTTGTAACTACAAATTCCTTGGCATCAATAGGCCCATTCCCCATTAACTTCAGATACCTCAGTCCTGCTAGTGCAAAGCTGTTCAGAAGGAAGAAGGCTTAATGACACTGACATTGACAATTGGGTCTGATTCGCACAGAAGCCCTCAAGCAGAGGTGATAGACAAGGATGCTACAGCTCTCGCTTAGTGGATTCATTAGAGCAAGTTTAGGAACTTTTTAAAAGCATTTAAGAACATAATTTTTTTTTTTTTTTTTTTGAGCTTGGACATCTTAACACTACTGTGAATCTCATCAGGTGTTTGTGCATGTCTATAGTCACTCAGGTACATGTGGAAACTTCGTTGGTGATTCTGAAGGTTCCCTATAGAGAGAGATCACACCTGAGTTAAACTGTTACAGTTAGAGTCAAAAGTGAAAGGGCTGAATATCACGTATATGGTAGGTCTTGCCAAACTAAGAAAGAAATTATGAAAATCTTAATCAGTGCAATTAAGTGCTTAAGTGTTAATGCTTGAGCTTCAAATTTTTGTACTTTTATAGTAGACTTAAAAGGAAATCTAAAAGCTTTGCAGAAATACCCTGACTATTAGAAAGTTCAGCTTACATTATACCAAGGGCAGAAGCAAATTCCAAGCTGTCGAGCCTTCACTTAAAATAACTTCTCTATCACTGTCTGTAAACAAGCACATCTCAGGACTGTCAGCTGTGATGTCTCAGGACTGTCAGCTGTGATGTCTCATGTGTAGAAAACTGGTCTTTGGTACAACAGATCTCGAACCAGAGGTTATTTAGCTTTGAGAATTTTTAACCAAGGTTAAATTCTGTCCAGTTTCTGAATTCAAACAGGAAAATCTGCTTTTACCTGAAAATCAGTGTCCCTGCTGCATCTACAAAAACTAACCTCCATCAGGTAAGGTGGTCAGTATAACTACTGAACTGCATAATACGAGGTGTACTTGTCCACAGGGAAGAGAAGAAACACAACTCATTGAAATGAATTTAAAATTTATTTTTTACTGAAGCTGGTAAACAGTAGGGTTCCTCCAAGCTCCCTAATTCCCAAATTAAGAAGTACAACAGACTGTCATTATGCAAACCTGCTTAAATTCAAGTCCAAATGACTTACTGACTAAACTAAGCAAAGCAAATCTTGGCTTTGACTGCAAATAATAGTTTTTTCAATTTGACATTGAAAAAGAAAATCAAAAAGAAAAGTCAGCTTGAATGAATCAGAAAGAAAGAAGTTGTATGATTTTTTTCCTTTCTGTTTTTAATTTTTTTTTAGTCATATTTGGGAGACTAGGAATGGGAAGACATAATGTTGTAATTGCAATGCCAAGTGAAATATTTTTATATTTAAGAACAGAAAAGCACAGTAAGGAATCAGATCAGTATCCTGTCTTCAGTAGGTGCCAAAAATTAATGTCTATGGAAAAGCATAAAACAATATTTATCTCGAATTCTCTCCCAGTCTGCAATACCTTACAGCTCAGGGATTTCCTGAGCCTGAAATCATGCTCCATATCTAACCATCTCTAACAGATTTCTAACTGTATCAGTGTACTGCTTTTCTGCAAAGTTGTATAGGCAACACTTGAATTCATCTAAAGTTTTAGCACTTGCAATATCTGATATCAGTGTCTGGAAACAGAATTCCATGAGTTGACTGAACATTGTATGATGACAGTCTTTCCCTACCTTTTTTTTAAAATCTCTGACCTGTTGTTTGATTTGATCCTCACTGTTGCACCAAGAGAGTGAACAATAATTTCCCAATTCATCAAATTTCACTGAAGTAAAAAATTTCCCAAACATATATAATTTGCTGAATGAATGCGACTCATCTTGTTTCTGGCCATGAAGAAGAAAATGCTTGTGTCACCTATGGCTCCCATTGCTCATGTGTGCACGGTGGAACCTTTTTGGACAGAAAGCTCTGCTGTGAGCTAAAACTGGTTTGGTATCACAGCAGATAGAGAGCAAAATTCTTGACATGATCATGACTGCTGTTGTTGGATGGGCAAAAGAAGCAGTATTTTAAAAGAAAGGCACTCTCTGTCATGGTTTCTGGGCAATGATGCCAAAGTTGAGAAATCCTGCCTCTAAGACTGTAGTCTTCCTCTATTTTTCTTCTATCTTTGTGTGACATCTGTGATTTGCTTTCAGATGTCTCACTGTTTTTATTCTCGTTACATTTTGTGTCATATTTCTGATCTGAACCTAACTGGAAACCATTATCTTATCTCCGTAACAAGAGCATTCATAGATGGACTTCACAGCTCAGACTGGCTAGATGATGATATGCGAAAGTGATGGAAATTACTTATTAACAAATTTTTATCTGGAAATCATAAAAAAACCCCTGCACATCAGGCTACATATATGCACATCCCCTCACCCCTCCCAAATGTCTTAAATAAGATATTTAAATCAACAGTAAACAGTGGGAGACACCCACATCCTGAGGTGTGCTTGTAGTATTTCCAAGTTTTTCTTTGGTATCACAAAGTCTAAAATTTTCACAGTTCTTATTAAACAGATTTTCTGTAAACATCAAATCTAGTACAGGTGTAAAAGAGTTTGGATAACTTAGACACCAAAATTCAGTCAAAGTACTGAGTCTTTCCCAATTTAAACATTAACAAAAAAATGTCTCCATATGTGCATACTAACAAATAAACACATTTGTATGTGTGCATTTTCCACTGTATATGAGGGGAAATGTTTGGTGTCTCTTCTGAAGGTAAATTGTCTCACCTGTCTGCTGTCAGATGTCAGTGGATAGATTAAGCCAAGAAGATGAGAAATAAATTCCGAGCAAATGTGCTGGAGAAGCTGCTGGGAGTGTCAGTGTTGATCCTCATCTGTGTTGAAGAGCAAGGCAGTCCTCAGAAAGAAATGAGCTTCTTGGTTCACAGAATATCTCTGCAAGATAGACATAAATTTCATTTAAAGGATGCTAATTAAGGTCTGTTAAACTCTCCGGATGAATTGACTGAGACACTAATTCAGGACTTGCAGATTTTAAGAATGCTGAGCAAACTCTTTTGTCTTATTTCTAGCAGGTAATCCTTCTATTTACTAGGACCTAGAAGGCTCCTGGCCTTTGAGCGGACACAGACTTTAGTGGTCCTACCTCACAACCAACAGCACAGCAATGGAGGAGGTTCAGAAGAGCAAATCCCGACATGGCAGTGGATCATCTCTCTGATAAGTGCAGGCAGTAACTAGGTTTCAGGACAACGTAATGACTTAGCCCCCCATTGACTAAAACCATCAGCAAGAAACTCTGTCATGTGAATTTACACAAAACATATTTCTTGGGTCAGGCATGAAATCAAAATTCCTTTAAGGAAGATGAGACTTTAAACACTTGCTGTCAGGAAAAAAAAAAAGTCTCTGAAGGCCTTATCTCACACATGATACAGTCACAAACATCTGCTTCCATTTCAGTTTTTCCTTCTGTTAAAAACTAAAGAGAGTGTTTCCAGATCCCTGGAGCAGCTGTCCCTTTTAAGCCAGATACATACCAATACAACACACTCTGTTGGACTGTGGATGGAAAAATACTGTATTTACCAAAATAGACTATTTTTATCTCTTATTTTTGGACAATTGCTAGGTAAAGCAGTGGAAGTCTATTACCAATTTTTTTTCATACAGTATTTTGAATTCTGAGTCAGTAAATGGCAAATATATGCGGCGTATTTTAGGAGAGTCTCATCAATAGCAAATGTGAGATGCAAATTCAAGTAAAGCCTGCAGTTTAATCTTCATTAAGAGACTCGTTGGTGTCCACTTTATCAGAATAATGAGATCGAAAACAAGGGTCCTAAGGGAGACCTTAATTAGGAGTTTTGGCAGGTCTGCTATAATGAATATATGATGACTGATTCTGTAGATTGCATTTTGTTGCTAATATGCATTTGCAAATGTATCTTGTTTCCCTAAGCTTTGAAATGCATTTAGGGGTCTAGTTCAAGTAGCTCTCCTCCTTCTATGATTTTTTAAATCCTTCCTCCAAATTCCTACAGACCTTCAGTCCCTCTGCTCAATTAGAAAAAAAAAACAAACAGGCTTTACTTGCACAGCTTCTTATAAATTGTTATGTGTTAGTGGTCAATATGTGAAGCAGTCTGAACCTTACCAATCTGATTAAGGATAATCTTAGGGCAAAAGCAGAGGAGAGAAATCTCAAACAGGACACATATCCCCTGTTCAAGCTGGGGCAAATAATTTAATTTCTCTGTGCCTCTGATCCCTGCCTGTAAAATGGAAAAGAATATTGTGTTGCTGCTTGTGTTATTTCTATCATTATTATTATTTTTACCTATTTTAAGCATTCTCAGACAAAACCTGCTTTTTATTGTATGTGCATGGACTACTTGATCTCTGATGCTGGTTGTGGATATTAGCTGTTCTTGTGAGATAAACACATACTCATCACACCACATTCCTGTTGGACTGCAGCACCCCTCCCTCTTCTGCTTTCTCCACAACTGAAGTACTGCTTAGCTATCACCAAATACTTGGCTGATAATTCAGCCACTTAAATGCTATTTCATGGACAGGTAAATTTCCAGAAGCTGAATGACTCTGCAGTGCTCTGACCTCAGAAGCAAGGAAGGATTTTCAATGCATCAGCACAGCCAGTGGCTCAAGAATGCCCTGGGCGATCAGCTGGTGGGCTCCAGAGCACATACTGGAGAAATACCTGCCTGTACCAGCCTGTTCTTGCTGTCTTTCTCACGACTCTTTTACTGGTCTCTACCCAGACAAAGACTTCCAAAATATAGGGACATTTGGTCTGGCTATAAGAGTAATAAAATAAGTTTCACCTTCTATTGTTATGCTAGTAATTTAATTTAATAACAATTTATTACTATACTATAAAAGTCAATAACTTTCCCCTGATCCAAGACAAGAGAGTTCACATCTACATAGATCAGCTTTCTCATCCTCCACAACCAATGACTGCACATGAGTTGCCTACTAGGTGTGATCCCTATGTGCAAGTCACCAGAGGCAATGTGGCTGTTGCTGGTAGGCCTGGGCCAAAACTGAGCTGTGAGTCCAGGAACCACTCTAGATTTTAAAGTACAGTTTACCACATGGCAGTGCTTGAACCAGGGCCTGGCTGCGCTTTAGTAGCACAGCTGCAGCCAAAGGGACTTAAATACAGACACTTGCTCTATGGCAGTATGTATGCCCATCACACTGACAAAGAGAGACCTGCATAACTCCAAAATATTTTACCTGCAGAGACTTCTGCTACTAATGCCACATCTGTGGGTTGTTCAGGACCCCACAGGGCTGGCACATCTAGAAGGGAGAAAAGTAATCCCACAGGTGTGCCTAGATTGGTACCACTGATTTGTCCAAGAAAGGACAACTGTCCTTTTCCATACAAAACCAAAGATGAGCAATGTTGGTAGAGGTTCATTTTCATATGTCACCTAGAAGTTGGAGAGCTCCTGCAGGACAGAGGAAACCTGGGTTCTGCACTCTTCTCAACATGGAGAACAGGTTAAAGCAACAGCTTTTTCAGTCACAGACTAGGATGGGACCATCTACCTCCACCTCCTGTCAAGGTCAGACCTCTGTGTAGAAAAGTTGCCACCCAATGACTCAGTTGTCCACAATGGAAATCTAGAATAAAATCCCTACAGTGAACTCCAGGTTCATAGCGATATTTATCCTAGAGCTGCACAAAATTGATTATGTAAGACACATTGGTTTTGTTGTCTTTTCAGGTCAGTTGGTTAAAATAATTCAGCTCAGAAAATCCTTTTGTAAGGTACATAACCTGCCTTGCTCTCTGGACGCAAGACACGAGCTCTCAGTTCTTACTGGGCAATAGCTACTGCACTACTCTGGGAACAGAGAATTTAGGTTCCTTTATGGCTGTGAGATCTAGTGTTTAATCCTAAATGTATAAATTAGCAAAGCAGTCCCTGGGATGAAGATGGTGCATAAGGCCTCTGGAGGGACACCCTAACTGTTTTTTCCGGAAATAGAAAAGTTTGAGATGCCGAACAAAGACAACAAGGTTGTCCAACTTTTCTGGCAAGGCTCCAATTTGATAATTACTGTTTCACCTATCCGCATTCCCTGTGCAATTTTAATTGCAATAGATTTCATGTGTTTCCCCCTTGAATTCATGGGATGTTGCTCAATCGTATTTCATATTTGCTACACTGCCTCCCAAAATAAAGTGAATTTTGTCAAGCCTGGCAGAGCAGAGGAATGTATACCAAGATTCCTTACCTCTGTAATTCCATACACAAGCAAAACACTGTGTCCCCGTATGCCACCTTTAGAAAAGATCTTTGGTACAGAGATGATCTGAGATCATAGGAAGGTCTTAGCTCTTCTAGACTTCTATAGCAGCTTAATAATATCAAGTGAAGATGTTATTTTTATAGCAATACCCTATAGTTATGATGCCTAATATAGGTCCTAGTAAAATTCCATGATTCCATGAAAGATTACTTACAATTGTATAGATGACTTTTCTTCTTATTGGTCATCTTGAATGAAAAAAAAAAAAGTTTGTTTTTTTTTTTCTAATGTTGATTTGCCTGGCTTTTAATGTCAGGTAGTATATAATGAGCTTTTCTCTTTGAGATAGAAGAGTCTTACAATTCCTGATATTATGTACATGTGAAGTATAAACTCTGGGTTGTCACTGTTTAGTCCTAGCAATGTAGTAAAAGACATGGAACTCTCTAAGTTTTCCAGTGTGAGATTTTCAGTGCTAACAGTAGCTTTCCGCATATTTTTCAGTTTTCCAACATCCTTTTTTTTAATGTCTAGAGATCTGAACTCAATAAAGTATTGATCTCTTCAGTGATGTGCTTGGAGACAAAATCACTGCTATTCATTACTACCCTATGTTACACACATAAGAACATTATTAATTCTTATCCCTTCTAAATTTTTTTTGCTTGCAGAAAACAAACCCACTCTACAGACAGGGCCAGCTCATGTCTAGAAGCATGACTTTATAATTGTTTACTTTAAGCATATTGTCATTGAACAGACATGTTTGACTAAATATTCCAAGTCACTATATATGGCAATGGCCAATTTTTTTTACCTCTGAACAATTTACAGTGCTTTTTATGATATATCTTTGCTTCCCACTCAGGAACTTTCTGGAATAGTGGCTTTGTTTGTTTACAGAATTGAGGATTTATTGGTGTATTTGCTACGTCTGGACATGCAGCAGGTAGTTAATCAAGACTAACAGCTCCTAAATCCCAGCTGTGCCTACTAAGCACATAGAAACTGGAGAACATTGGATCTGCTGCAGATGTTAATCCTAAAAATTCCTTATCAGAAATCCTTTTGCTGTGCTATTCCTCTGAAAACTCTGTTCGTAGCAGAAGAGTTTTATTAAGAGCAAACTAGTTTTCCTCTGTACTACCCGCTACCCCTTGACATAAGCAGTTTCTCTCCATCTTTAAACATCCCCATTTGAGGAACGTTATTGATAAGGTTATGAAAAATCAAGCGTGGAATCACCCAGACATTTCAGATTTCCTGGAGGGTTTCTGGCAATGCTCTACTTGTCTGTATCACATTTGACTCCATGGTACCTGAACACCAAGCTGAGTCAGAGGGACTTGAGTTGCTGATGTGTTTTATCTCTGAGAAAATACACTGTAGATGGTTTCAGGATTGCCTCAGGGTCTTATTCTTGAGGTTTTAGTGTGCATTGGTTACAAGGGAAAACAGTATTAACTAGAAACCAAACAGAAAATAACTAAACGGGGTCATTCCACAGCCAGTTATTATAAGAGCTTTCTAGCCTCTCAAAGGCTTTCCTATTTCTGTCCAGACACTGATTTTACAAAGTGCTTCTTTGGAGAGACAACTTGCATCTTCATTTTCCAGTCCTGTCTTTCACGCTTGTGCAAAAACCTTCGCAGTCATTAATCATCAGCTTGCAGCAAAGTAAGCAGAACCTCTGAACCTGTCTCACACCAGACTACCATTAAGAAAAACAATTTATCATTTAACTCAACGTTGGTTGCATGTGAAGTTTATCTCTTCTAATGAGATGTTGCTCTCCGTGGGTATTTTTTCCCCTATTTCATTATTATGGCTCCCTTTAGGCAGGTTTCCCTTGAGTTTTAATTATGAAAACAACACCTGTTTTCATTGACACTGTTGGAGTTTTCATCCGTTCCAGAGAAAGAATTTGCTTCTCTGTTATCTTGAATGTCTTCCACTCTCTGCATTGATTTCCCAGAAAATGCTGTATCGATTGTATCTTGGCATTTCAGTGAATGCCTCATCTTCCTCATTCTTCCTTCTTCTGAATTTTAGAAAGCTACACTTGCTCTTGTTCTCTGCAGTCTTCCAATTAGGGAATACTTGTGATTCTCCTTCTCTGTTTTAAAATCCTGTGTGATCAGATTTTTTAGTGCTGTGCCCTATGCTTTTTTGAATCTGCTCTCCAGGCCAGTTGGGAAATGCAAGAATTTTCTCTTGGTCTTTAGTCAAACCTTAAGACCTGCTTCAATATTTCTACACAAAAGATTGCTCTGCTTTTAAGCTCCAATTTAAGAGTTGTTTTCATCTGTCACATTTGTGTTAGTCTGAATTGAAGAGCCTGGTGTTTTATCATGTTCGGTATATCCATCATATAATCTAATATTAAATTATGCCTGTGTTGGCTTTAAGACCATGGGCAAAATGTTTCTACTAAAGTATTCTGCCTATATTTGGAGTCTGTGTTATTGTTATGTTCATGTTTTATTGCACTAGAAATAATAAATAGTAGTGGATAATAAAGTAGTTCTTACCTTGAGTATCTTCTGCCTTTATCTCATATACAATTTTTCATTGCTGCTGTGGGGAAAATAGGGCATCAAACAGGCAAGAAGAATAATTTTCACTATATAACAATAAAGCAGCAGTTTGTATCTAGCAACTTATACTGAAAGAACAAAGAAACGTAGACACACTGCCAGGCTCGTAATATTACTAATCTAAAGAGCTGGACAGAACTGACTATTATACAAAAGATCTGTAAGGAAATTTCTAGACTCTCCCTAAGAGAAGTGAGGAGAACTTTTCATTAACAAAATAACAGCTACTAGATCAAATTCACAGATATTATTTTGAGATAAGTGAATATGGGCATAAATCTAATTGTAAAAAGTACATTTAAATGATCTGGAAGATACAGGATTAGCAGACTTTTCGTTTATTTGGAAATAGTTTGTCCTAAATTCCCCTTGCCATCCCAATAGCAGATGGTAATTTCAGTTTAGAGATGGTCATGAACAGCATCTTTGTATCTTTACTACTACTTAGAAGAAACATGATAAGTTCCTGTCAAAGGTTATGAAAACAAATTTAAGCCTTCATTCTGATTTTTCTCATGGAGGATCCTCTCAAGGCTTTAAATTCAGGGCAATAGAAGTAGCATGAGATTTTCCTCAGCCTTACAGGACTTCATGAGCACTACATCAATATTCCTATACTAATTATTTTTCAGATCTGTACTAATTTTCCAAGTTCCTTCACAGATCCACATGTTTCCCCTTCAAGAAGTTCAGTCAAAAATAATTTATTCAGTATCATGGTTTTTATGCGTTGTGTTGTTTTTACCCTTCAGTGCTTGCCAACAATGATACTTTCGAGCTAAACCAAAGGTATACAAGGATTGTCACTAATATGGAGGTGGTTGAATATTAGTACTGAAAAAAAAAGTCTGAGAATAAGGGTTTTCAGGACAAAAGACAAGTCTTAATTACAATACAAAATTTCAGATACAGTGGAAAAGCGATGAAGATTCTTAAGAGCCACCTATTGTGGTAGATGTAATAGTAGATCATGTGGGAGACGAGTTTGTGCAGCTGGATGCCAATGTGACTCCTATCTACAAGAAGGGCTGGAAGGAGGCCCTTCCCTCAATACCAGGGAAAATCAGGGAGTGGTTCATCTTGAGTGTGCTCACCAGGTATGTGCAGGACAACTACGGGATCAGGCCCAGCCAGTATGGGTTCATGAAGGGCAGGTCCTGCTTGACCAGCCTGATCTCCTATGACCATGGGACTCGCCTAGTGGATAAGGGAAAGGCTGTGGATGTTATCTACCTGGAATTCAGTAAAGCCCACAGCATTGTCCTAGAGAAGCTGGCATCTCATGTCTTAGATAGGTGTACTCTTCACTGGGTACTGGCTGCATGGCTGAGCCCAGAGAATTGTCCTGAATGGAGTTAAATCCAGTTGGCGGCTGGTCACAAGCGGTGTTCCCCAGGGCTCAGTGCTGGGGCCAGTCTTGTTTAATGTCTTTAGCAATGATCCATATGGGGCAATTGTAGATGTGGCACTCCAGGACATGGTTCAGTAGGAGTGGTGGTGTTGGGTTGATGGTTGGACTTGATGATCTCAGAGGTCACTTCCAACCATAATGATTCTATGATTCTACGGATCACAAAAAAGAGATTAAGGACCTTGACTTTTGGGAAGATCTACAAGCTGTGGCATTAGGCGTCAATTTTTTTTCCCCTAGGAAGTTCACAACATGTCCTGCAGATCATGGTTCAGGTTTTTCCTAGACTATGAAAAATGAGGATGTAGTGAAGAATAAAGAGAAATAGAAGGCAAGACTGGAAGAAGATTTCTTAGTTTTCTAAGTTTTGCAAGCTCTGAGCAATTCACTATAGAATAAATTCAATCTATTTTTATGAATAGTCCATTTTGTTCCAGTGGAAAACCCACAGACTGCTATGTAACATGTATAAGTATAACCTGGCCTTTACCATGTTATTAATTTGCTTTATATTTTTGTCTTATTATTTTAATCTAAAAAAAAAAATCCTAGCCAGCTGTGAATAAGGAGTTTCCAATGGGTTTGTTTTGGTTTTGTTATACTGCAGCAGGAAAAAGGAAAGAGTAACAATTCCAGTTATCCATGCTCCCAACAATTCAGATGACTCACATCCAGAAAGTCATATTCCTTAAAGCACTAGTTTATGGGAAGCTTTGCTAAAACCACCAACCATTCATAAAGAGATAATTGCCAGCATTGGATAAACTTGCAGAACCCAAAAAAAGCTGAGGGACTTTTTATGTTGCCGAAGACTATTACTCATCGGATGGCAGTTGCAGCTTTGGAACTGCAATTGCTGTTGTGCTTTGTTAAATTCGGTATTCACAAAAAAAAAAATAAAAAAATCCACAAACAACACAAAAGTGAAACAAAAGCCCTGCTATGTTTAAATTTTATAGTGAGATACAGCCACAAGGCACTAGCACAGAAGAATATTTCTGATTGGCTACCAGCTGTTGGAGCTGAACAGATGAGCTCGAAAGTAGCAATTTACAAGCTATTTCATATTTAAAACTGTTAGGTCCTGTGCAAAACAATCTTTTCTTTCTCAGAAAAACAACAGAAAAAAAAAAGGAAAAAAATATCCCCAGAAGAAACAAAACATCCACTGAGAACAGATTCTTTCAATACAATGAGAAATTTCAGGTTTCTTTTTATTCTTTCAAATATTTTATTTCTTTCAAATGAATAATTTGTTCTTTCAAATGAATCTGTGTCATTTAATTATGTTAAAAATCAGAGTTGTTCCTTAGAAACATTAATTACTAAATGGCTTCACTTCGCCTCTGCTGTATAGTGTCACAGTTTAACTTATGTCTCACTTTTTAATCATTGCTGGATTGGCAGAGCTATTTTAATACAAAGTCTTCCAGAATTTCTGAATGCAGTTATGTAAATCATAATTAATTAAGAAAGATTATTACACTTAAACTAGAATGGAAATAATAAATGTTTGTTTCAGGAAAATGTAAAAGATTTGTGCAAAACCATTGCATTCTATATATAGTCCTTCATTTAACAGCTCTACAAACCTGCAAAAGTTGGTTCTTGTTGAAAACTGCCAGGCTACATACAATGAAATCTGGAGTAGCAATACCAGAGAGCTGTCAGTCAGCCATCCATCCATCTAATTGGCTTCTTACCATCTTTCCATCATGTTTTTTTTATAACTGGTCGCCTCTGGCTAAAATGCAAATCACGAGGAAGAGCCGTCTAGAAAAAGCTGCTGCTTTCTTAATTATCTGTCAGAGTATGGACCAGTGGACCCTGGGCCACAGAGTAGAGTTATGCTAAGCAGCAAGGCATCACGGGAATTGGAGTGACAGCTCATTTTCCTCCTGTGTTTTTTCACTGTTCGAATGACAATGCAGAAATACGGGTTTTTCCCACACTTTCTCTGAACACCTGGGCCAATGCTCAGGGGAACACAAAGCCAAAACTGTCACATTTCCAGACATGATCTTATTGCTGTCACTGTGACAGGATTGTTGACAAATGCCAGCAGTCATCTCAGCATCTTGGGAAATGTCTGCCGTGGTTGTGTCAACAGCCTGACAGAAATTGTTAATGTTTAAACTTCTTCCACTGACAGAATCCTGTCTTGCTGACAGTATTTGTCATATGAAACTCAATCTTTGTCAAACTTGCTTAAAAATTAACACTTCCTCCATTTCTTTTGCGGCTAACTGCCTGTGTGCTTTTTTTTTTTTTTTCCTTAAGTAATAAGATTTCAACAAGGTAATATTCCACAGTCCACAATGAGTCCAAGAGCACAAGCACATTGTGAACTTATGGCCAGCTTGTCCTTTTGACCTCCTCTACAATGATAATTATGCTTTTATTCCTTGCCCATTTTTTTTGCCTTAGGAATCAAAGTTCTGAATTATTCAAGAGCCATAAAAATCCTATTTCTCAGTGTACAATGTGGAAAATCAATTAAACAGAGTTAGCTTAGCACTTATATAAAAATCAAGTTACAAGTTTGTAGACATACATTAACTGAGTCCTTCTTCAACTTTGGTTTTGAAGGTCAGTCCAGCTAGGTAGAGAAACAGGGTCAGTAAATTTTACCTGGGAACCTTATTCCAGCTCTAAATTTGAAAAGTCCTAGGATAAGCATTGGTTTGTACACATGAAAAGGTAAACCACATAATCAATGTTGTATATCTTCCAACAAATGGCATGGGAATATCACAGATCATTTAAATTTAATGGAGTGAACATGGTCACACTCAAGAAGACTTGAACTAATCATCAGTATCACGTTGGGTGCTAACAATGAAGTACTAGCGTGGAAGATTTCTTCATACTTCTCTGCTTAAGTAGGAAAACCTGAAGGACAAATGTGCACCCAGAGGTGTGGAGACGTTCAGAATGGTGCAAGACATGATCTTGGAGGTCCATTAGGAAGATTTTTACCTGTGAATCCCTACTGATATCAAACCCATGTCCCCTGGTGGCATTATGCTAGGATTAAGGATGTGATCGTGCCCCTATTACTCTGCACAAGTGAGGCTGCACTTCGAATGCTGTGTTCAGTTTTGGGCCCCTCACTACAAGAAAGACCTTGAGGTACTTGAGTGTATCCAAAGAAGGGCAACGAAGCTGGTGAAGGGTCTAGAGAACAAGTGTTACGAGGAGCAGCTGAGGGAACCGGGATTGTTTAGTCTGGAAAAGAGGAGGCTGAAGGGAGACCTTATCGCTCTTTACAACTACCTGAAAGGAGGCTATAATGAGGCGGGTGTCGATCTCTTCTCCCAAGCAACAAGTGATAGGATGAGAGGAAATGGCCTCACATTATGCCAGAGGAGGTTTAGATTGGATGTTAAGAAAAAATTTCTTCACTAAAAGGGTTCCCAAGCACTGGGACAGGCTGTCCAGGGAGGTTGAGTCACCATCCCTGAAGGTATTTAAAAGATGTATCGATGTGATGTTTTCACGACATGGTTTAGTGGTGGACTTGGCAGTGTTAGGTTTAGGTTGGACTCGATATTAATGGTCTTTTCCAACCTAAACAAGTTTATAAGTCTATGATTATATGCAATCAATAGTTAATAGGATGTCTCTAAGTCACTGAAAAAATCAAACCTTCACTGTTCTCAGTGACTGAAGATTTAGCAAGAGTGATGTCCTGGATATATTTTAAAGATCAGCATTTATAACTTCTCCCACGTATTACTTTCACAGAAAATATTTCTTTTGGGAAAGTGAATCCATTCCATTAGTAATTCTTGCATAGACCTGATGTTGTGTCCCAAATGTTTCATTTAGATGAAATATTATTCCTCATTTAGCTTCCTAACCCAATTTCTGTGTATTGTTAAGTGTCTTTTTGTTTCCGGCCACTGAAAAGGACAGAAGCAACCTCTAGGCAGGCAAAGAGTTACTCATATGTAGCGTTGATGTAAAGAAGCAATATAAGCCAAGACATTTAATTAGGCCGGAGAGCTAAAGCTGTCTTTATCTTCACTTCAGTATTGACTGTGCTTTTCAGTGTATTTTTTTTCCAGTTGTATAGTTCAAACTATTAAAATTTGGGTGTCTAAAATTAGTTCTGAAGCACCATGCATAAGTAATTAAGTATGTGACCTGTTTTTAGGAGTCATCTGACTCTTCCATTGTAGACAAATAATGACTAAAGGTGTTCAGAGTCTCTATGAAATAGAGTATTCCTTTAAGCACTAGGTTCTTAAATAACTTACGGCATTTGGTCTGTAGCATGAGTTTGGACTTGGTATTTTCACATCTTACTCCTGCTGCTGGGCGGATATCCTCACTGTGGTTTCCTGTACAAGGTATGAGAACAGCTAGGTACCTAACAGTGAGACCTGTAGAAGCCAGCAGCCTGAGCAAAGGACTGCCTATAAGAGTAAGAAGTGTGAGAGATCATGAGAGTGAATCTGTGCTCACAGCCCTTACTTACATGAAAATATATTTAGTGTCATCCAGGCCTGTTTTATGTTCCCGGCCAATTAAATCTAACTGCTAAGAGAGGTCAGGGAATGCATTTGTTGTGAAACCCTGGAATTTTAGGTGCTGAACTTTCCAGAATCAAGATTTGTGTAGTTTATGCTCACTGAAAGGGAGGTGTTTCTGAAGGGGAACCAAGGTAGCAAGGAAAAGTAGACTCCTCTCCTATTAGAAAGCAGTTGAGAAAAAATTCTCTATAGTCTAGTTACAGATGTAGCAATTACTACTTAAGCTTAAAAAAAGTATTTAAGAACAGGCCTTTATCTTGCCTATATTTTCACTTGTCCACTTAGCAAATTGAGATAATTATATTCAGCTGCTCTGAAATATCTAAGAAATTGAGAGTTGCAAGCTAATAGAATGCCTAATGTTGTTATTTCTTGTTTCAAAGTGATTTGGAAGTTTACCACCAAAGCATCATAATGATGTAGATTTGACCTGGTTTACATTCTGGACAGTGAAATCAGTTTGAATGTATTTGAAATTTTATAAAATTTCTAACAGAAATTGGAAATATTGAACACATAACCATGACCTGCTTCCAAGAATGAAATTTAAACACTGTTAAATTAGGATGCACAAAATATTACCAGAGGAATCCAATCTTTCCTGAATCTTGCATAGTGTAATCTCACGAAGGTTTGCCTATGCTACTGTATTTGAAGCTGATTATCAAGCAGAATCAATTATCTTTTATCAATTATCTTTTTTCCAGTGTGCAGGAATTACATCAGATGAGTGTAGCAGACTGTAAAATTTGATATTGTCAATGTAATCTGTAATTCTAAGAAAGTTTCAATTCAAAGATTTAAAAATTCTTTGTAAAGCGATGTCACCTCTATTTTACAGGTAAAGAAACTCAACAGACAAGCCACAGCTACAAAGGTAAGTATGTAGACGACTCGAACTGATGCCTAGACATATTTATGTGACGTGGCCAGAGCCATAAGGCGAATTGATTACAGACCCAAGTTCAAAATCTCATGTGCCCAGAATCTTACTCTTTGCATAATGGAAACAATCCCATATGTGTCTGTCAAAAAGCATGCTAAAGAGTTTGAAACAAATCCATCCTGCCATTTCTGAGTTAGCTCTGGGTGAAAGTTATGTGTATCTGTATAAAACAAAATTCTCGTTATAAATTTGTTTGGTTTTTAAAGTTATCTCTGTCAAAAAAGAAAAGTTTGAATGCATAAACTTGATTTCCAATTATTCATTTATGAAATATTAAATTTAACTGGAATAAAAAAGGATTTTGATTGAAAAAAAAAAAGTAGTCAGTGTTGAACAATTCCATACCAGACACAAGCAATGAAAAAAATGGATTGGGTCCTGTTGGATGTAAGACGCAAAATTCAGCCCTGCAAAGCAAGGTTTTGGATCCATACAAGGTTTGTCTGGAGGCTACTTGGAAGTTGGCAAACTGAAATATAGATATTGAAAACTTAAACTGGCTCTTTGTGCTCCGTGGCCAGCCTTGCAGTAACCTTTTCTTCCCCAAAACATAGCACATCTGTGCACAGCTTATCTGAGTGATCACCTGTACTGAGTGAAATTGAAAATCCTTCATTCTCCTTGACATAACTAAGATGATGTAAAGAAGACAACAGAGTCAAAATGCCTATGAGAGCAGAGCAGAGCATAGACTATGCAGCCTGAGTCCTGGGCTAAATAATTATCTCTGGGTATTGTATTATTTGCATAATTAAAAAGTTTGGCTGAATTTCCGACACGCTGTCTCCTACATCAGGGAGGTGGTGGGGGCGAGTTAATCAGCAGGAGGAAAGTGAAGGTTAATGAATTGTTATTCAGATGGTGCAGGCCCTGTGAGATTTGTGGATAATTGATACCATTTGGGAGCTAAGGCAGAGTGGAAGACGAGAGAGGAGCTGCCACAGCAGCTAGACTGGAAAAGAGCAAGCAAATGATAACTTAGCAATTATCATTTTGATGGGTTTGTTTGTCTTTTTTTTTTTTAACTTCTTTCTCTGTCTCACTCTCTCTTTTTTTCTTTTTTTTTTTCTTTCTTTTCTGTTCCCCCATGAGTTGAGTAGAATTAAGATGGATGCAAAAGAATCATTCAAAAAAAAAAAAAATCTGGCAAATGCAATGGCCTTTTAAATCTCATCTGGGAAACTGTCATATGGAGGATGGAAAAGATAATTTAGTGTGAGCTGGAAGTGTGATAGCAGCTTCAGGTTGCAGAGGTTCCTTTGACTTCAGCATGGGATTTTTCCAGCAGGTGAAATTATCTTTTTGCAGAAGTCCAGGATGAGTTTTCTATGCCATCAGCCCACTATCACTTATTGTTCATGCTGTGAAAACATCTAGAAGAGAAAAGCTCAAAACCCACTGTATTCATCATTGTCCAAAAAGCTTATATTCCAGGGACTCTACCACTGTGATCAGTAAATCAGCATGAGAAGAAACCCATGAAGTGACATTTAGTACATAAAGCTACAAGCAAGCAAGAAACAGAAGCCACATCTCCTGAACTGGGCCATTGTAAATTAAGTATTTTAAACAATCCTTCTGAACCAAGCTGCAGAGGTTTACCAAGCTGCATTCATTTGAAATCCAAAGGAAGGTATGAGAAACATCACTAAAAGATTTCTGTCCAGGAACAACTTTCAGATGACTGTGATTAAAGATTGGTAAAATGGAGATCCTGTCCATCTTGCACTGTTCTCCTGTCCAATAAAATGATTTATAATTTAATTCTGAGAAAAATATTTCTAATTTAAGCTATTTATAGAAAAAAAAATACTTTAATTCAGCTAATATTATATTACTGGAATTGTTTAGGGACCCAAAACAATCCTCAAGAAGCTCATTGACGCTGGTTGCCTACCAATATGAGTTTGAGACATTTCACAAATGCATTTCAAATGCTTACTTTTGGCCCACAATCAAAAACATATCAACAAACATGTTGATTTTTTGTCAGTCTAGAGACAGAACAAAAAGTATTTAGGCAGCAGTGCTGTTCTTGGACAAAACGGAGAATTTTAATGTAGGATATTTGAAAAAATCATTGCTGTGGATCCCAGATCACCTGAATGGGAATTTGTCTATTCTCTGCTGCTCCCTCACCAAATTCAAAAGGCTTGGGGTGGAATATTAGGCCTTCAGTGAACAAGCATTTTGTGAGAAAACTGAGGTCCATGTGCAGACAGAAGGTTGGAGGGAAAGGCTGCTCAAAGCAGGGTTGGGATAAATTGTGTTTGTTTGTTGCCTCTTGTTTAGACAAAGATGAAGCTTAACGGTGAAAATTATTTGGTGAAAATAACTGAAAATTATTTTTCTCTGCCTCTAAGACACCTAAATGGCTGCTGTGATAGAAACACGAGAGCTGTAGATGAAAACAGATCAGTACTATGTTTGAGATAGTATCCAAAAAGTTATAATATGATGTCCAATGTAGTAAAGAGATTATGCAATGGCTTCAACAAATGGGGCTACGCAAAAGATGGGCAAAGCACTTCAGAAAACTCTGGGATTTAGTCTGATTTTACGAAAAGCTAAAGTTTATCTATACATTATGACTAACTTACTAATAAGTCTAGCCTACACATCACCTAAGAGGAAGAAGGATCCAGTACAACTGTGTCTTACTGGGAAGGAAGTGATTCTTTAATTATGGTATCTTTAATTATTGCATTCCTGGAAGATTTCTATTTTGCTACCAGTGAAAGTTTGCTGCATCCCCTAAGCATTTTGATGTTCATTTGAACCCAAACCCAGCTGTCTTTGGACAAAATGCGTAAGATCAAGATGATATTTATTTGGGCTTTGTTCATATTTCACATCCCTTCTACTGGTGTTAGTCTAGAATAACTCCATTTTCCTGTTATGTCCCACTGAACTGATCTTTTCCTTTCAACCTTGCCTGACTGTCTTTGAACTCTTTTATTTCTTTTCTTTTTTTTTTCTTCCTTCTTTTTCATATTACAAGTTCCTGCACCTTTGAGACCTTAGTAACTTCAAGAAAGTTTTATTTATTTATTGAATAAAAAATTCAGTGGAAAAAGAACATACACTCACACGTACCTGTATGGTGGGAAGGGGAGGGGGTGCAGAATCTAGGGCACAGCTTGCCGTGATGAAAAAGATGACAGGTGCCCCCCACTGCAAGCGTGGGACTGGGAGACCGTGGATTGAATTTAAGGAGGATGCTAGTGACTTCAGGGAGAACTCTTCTACCTGCACTATTTCCTTGTAGTTAAAATATACAGCACACTGCTGAAGCGAGTTATAGAGACAGGCAAGTGTGAAAATTAATTTAAGAGGCAGTTACACAGATTTTGGGTGAAGGTCTGAATAATGAAAATAGCACTGCTAGGGACATATTTTTGGCTGATTCCAGTGCTGAAATACACTGTAATGTTGGCTGATCTCAATTTAATACAATCCTGCAAGCAAGTGTCCTTGATGGTGCTTCAAGACTTCTTGCAAATAACTCCTTATGTTGCCACTTTTAAAATATGTGGGCAGTATTGTTGGACACAACTCACAAACATGAAATAAAAGAAAAAAAATAAAAAAGAAGACATGGCATTTTGCATTGAGGAGTGAAGCACATACAGTAAGTGGGTTATGCTCTGACAATAAGCATGGTGGAAAATACAGCTCTGCCAATGTGTCAGGGAAACTGAAATAAGAGTTAAATTAAAAATTCTTAGATTGATAAATACCCTCTGGGTCACACAGATGGCAGCAGTGGTCAGAGTGAAAGACTGGATGCAGACCAAGGGAGTTGATGACTCCTTGATATCTCTCTGCAGTCCATCATATATAAAATATTGCTACTTTCCCGCTGTGTCTTGTGTTCTCATTTTTTCTGTCAATCTTTTGGTGCTACTGCCTTTGACCCAGGGACTGCCTACATCCTAATAGCAATTTTGGACACAGTTTCATTGAATAGACAAAGGCACATCAAATCTCTCTACTCAGAAGCTGAAATCTGAAAAACATAAATTTAAAGACAAAGAAGCTTTCTGAAAACCACAGATATTTCAGCATCACTACCAAAAGACTGGAAGAATCGTTGTCCCTTCAGCTCAGTAAATCCAGCCAAGCTTGAATTTTTGACATCCACGTTTAGCCTACTAAAACCTATGTGCTCAGTTTAAGCTAATGGTCGATATTTCCTCACCTTTAATAAAACAGGGCAGCTCCTGGGGAATATTCTACATTAGACATTAGAGAGAGAAATCTAATAGAAAATAACTCTCTCAAGATGGCTTTTTTTTCCCCCACTGACTAAATTTGAATTATGTAAATACATTCCTGTATATCTGATTTTTAGCCAATTAAAAAGATGTAGATTAATCCTACCATCCTACTATATTCAGTGAGACATGTATCATTTCTGATTTTTTCTTTATCACTGTCTATTATTGTTTATGAGGGTAAATGCCAGGTTTTGAAACAAAACAGAATTGAATGTGATCCTAAGCCTTGATTTCTCCCAGGAAGAAGACATTGAGTTTTGCTGCAGCAGATGCCATCACTGACCATTAAGCTAGAAACTTTCTACTTTATGGGTCTAGTGCAAAATTTAATCCAATCTGTTTGATTAGCAAAATCCAAGCAGTCACAAAGCATATTCATCTGTTTTGGAGTTATTAAAATAGAAAGGATTTTAGTGTCTGGGGGAGCTGAGCTTTCCGGAAGACACAAGGGATATCTGTCCTTCTGACTACAGGAGGGTAGATAATCTTATACCATGACAATATCTTCTGTCCCCATTGGTGGAAAAGCAGGAGTGGAAGAGATGGAAGTCTTCACATAGGTTTTTGCCTAGCCTAGTGCTTTACCCCAAAGAATATTTCTTCTGCATCGACAGCTGCACAGCAAAAGCAGCTCCGTCTGTTAAAATATGCAAACGACCAGCACGCATCTTTCCTCCCTCTCCTACTGGGCAGGGAATTCTGAATCTAAATTTATGGTGGAAAAAAACTGAGAATCAGAGTGAAGTGAACATCAAACCAAGGGACTGCAGTGCATTTGGTTGGATATTGATTTCAGCAAAGGAGAAACAATAAACAGAGACATACATGCTGGTTCTAGCAAAGAAATATTTCAGTGTAGAATGTTTCAGTGCAGAATCAGTGGACAGGACAGAAGGTCACTGAATTAGGGGAAAATTAAAAACTAAATTGTAACACTGAGATATCTTTGAAAGAAAATTTACTTTCTATTTATGGATAAATGTACACTGAAGAAGAAAAATAGTAGACTGGTGAAATGGACTGAGCTGAATAAGAAGAATCAATTTGCCCTAGAAGACAAATAGCTTTTATTTATTAACTCAAATAAGAGAGTAACATTAACTCCACTTTCCATTTGTTATGTTTTCATTAGCTATGCCTTTTGGTCTGTTTGGTTACACTTAAAGTAGACAACAGTTTAGGCTAGGTAAGGGTACCTGATTATAACAATTCAAGACACTCAGTGCTGACCTGTCCTTAAAGCCACTAAAGATGGTATCTGACCTCAGCATTTGTTCAAAACAAGATTCTATTCAAAGTCTTAGTGTCGTAGTTTATCCCCGCTCAGAACCAAGCCACGCAGTCTCTCTCTCAGTCCCCCCACCCTCCAAGGGAATGGGGGAGAGATAATATAAAAAAAAAAGGCTCGAGATTTGAGCAAAGGAAAGTGCAAAACAGACTCTACTTGGGGAAAACTATTTATTTATTATTATTAATAAAATCAAAGCAGGATAATGAGGAAGAGAAAAAAAAATAACTTCCCTCCAAGCCTTGCTCTTACCAAGCTTAGCTTCATTTCAAATTATCTCTACCTCCTTCCCACCCAGAGCAGCACAGGGGGGAAGAGGGAATGGGAGTTATGGTCAGTTCATCACATTGAGCTTTCTACCACTCCTTTGTCACTGGGGGAAGAACTCCTCACGTTCCTCCCCTGCTCAATCGTGGGGTCCCACCCACGGGCTGCAGTCCTTCGCGAGGACCCACTGGTGTGGGTCATTTTTCCATGAGGTGCAGTCCCTCTGTAATGACTGCCCCAGTGCAGGCCCTCCATGGGCTACAGCCACCTTCAGGCATCCACCTGCCCTGGCGTGGGGTCCTCCATGGGCTGCAGGTGGATCTCTGCCCCTCCGTGGACCTCCATGGCCTGCAGGGGGACAGCCTGCTCCACCATGGTCATCACCACAGGCTGCAGGGGAATTCTGGCCAGGAGCCGCATTACTGCTCCCCCTCCTTCTTCACTGACCTTGGTTTCTGCAGCCGTTCCTGTCACAAGAAAAATTCTTCACAACAGGCTGGCAGACCCCTCTCAGGTTCTCTTCACATCTCCTCTCCTCTCCACTTCTTGCAGCTGGGCCGGGCTGAGTCGGGCCCAGTCAGCCGCCTGGTGGGAGGCCAGAGGGTGAGGCCTGCAAGGCCCATAAGGCTTGTGCCTTCCCCTCTCTGCCCCCACTTCAGCTTTTTAAGTCTTCTTTTCTCTTTCTAAAATTATTTTTCCTAATTCTTAAATACATTGTCACAGAGATGTTAGGGAACATTTCGTCACCAATTGGCTCGCCCCTGGCCAGCAACGGATCCACCCTAGGCCCGGCCGAGTCCAGTGGACAAAGGGGAAATTTCTAGCAGCTTCTTGTAGAACAAGATGACAAAAAAACCCATACTTAGCTATAGATGTTAATAATTTCTGAAAGAAGCAAAGATTAAAGGTCTGCCTTTGAGATGGATCCAGCACAAAAAATGTGATCACTTCTTAAGAAGGAGGGTTGGGAAGTATATCATGGTGTACAAGCACAAGATCACTGAGGATTTGAACCGTGTTTTTAGAGATTGAGATAGCTGAGTTGCCTATGTCTTATACTCTATTTTTTTTATTGTCTTCACGCTTAATTCTTACGTTTTCATTCAGGACTGGTTCCACTGCACTCTGAACTTAGCAAGTGAACAAAGCAGAAATCTAACAATTGGATTTGAGATTTTTTTGAAAGTTGATACATGTCTTTTCTTTGAAAAATCCTAAAATTACTCTGCTGAAATACACCTATGGAAAAGTTTTGGTTTCTCTCTCGTTCAGATTTCTGGGGTACTTAGCATTCTAAATTCAGACCTTTATTCAAAGAATAATAAATGAACAAGCTGGAACATGTTATAAATACATCTGACCACTCAGTGTAAAGATATATCATACTTGGTTTCATAAATAAAGAAGTTAATTTTCTAGTGTTACATATTGGACCTTTCAGAACTACCTCCTAAACCATCCACTAAAGGAATTTGGACTTGTTGGAACAACTTGGACCTGTTGGAGTGAGTCCAGAGGAGGCCACAAAGATGATCAGAGGGCTGGAGCACCTCTCCTGTGAGGCCAGGCTGAGAGAGTTGGGGCTGTTCAGCCTGGAGAAGAGAAGGCTGCAGGGAGACCTCATAGTGGTCTTCCAGTACCTAAAGGGGGCCTACAGGAAAGATGGGGAGAAACTTTTTAGCAGAGCCTGTTGCAAGAGGACAAGGTGTAATGGTTTCAACTGGAAGGGCGTAGTTTTAGGCTAGCTGTAAGGAAGAAATTTTTTACAATGAGGGTAGTGAAACACTAGAACAGGTTGCCCAGAGAGCTGGTAGATGCCCTGTTCCTGGAAACATTCAAGGCCAGGCTGGAGGGGACTCTGAGCAACCCGATCTGGTTGGAGATGTCCCTGCTCTCTGCAGGGGGGTTGGACTAGATGACCTTTAGAGGTCCCTTCCAACCCTTACCTTTCTATGATTCTATGATTCTATGATTATCCTATTTAGTCATATCTCAGCATGAGCTTCCCAGAGTCATCTTTCTTCTGCCAGTTTCTTTCTGCAAAGTTGACTAAGAAAATCCAAGCTGGTTTTCTTGAAACCATATTACTCCCTCCTTATTTTCATAATTGACTTTTTTCCTGTTTCTTCCAATCCCTCTAAACTTTCATTCAGCATGATTTTTATAGGATTTTTATCTTCACACCCTAGGTCTCAGTAGGTGAAGGGGGAAATGCCAGAAGATTCTGTGTTTGTGTTTGTGGTTATTTAAGCACCTTGTCTAGTTAGCAGGAATAGAGAGAAAGAGAATATTTCTACAGAAAAATTTGATGATTTCCTAAAATACTTATCTAAGGCATATATTGCTCCCTGGATATATCACTCCCTGAGAGTGCTTTGTCTCAGCTTCTTACATGACTGAACATAGTCATCTGATGATCAGTCAGCTGACTCTCTGTCTTTGGGGCATTTTCTATCCATGTCTCAGTAGAGTTCTCAATTGGAACAAGGGTTTCTGATCCCTATAGTAATAAATAAAATAATACTAGTAGTTTGTACTTTAGTGGATTTGTATAAATAAAAAGGAAAAAGAATGCAGATAATCTGACAAAAAGAATATTAAAGTTCTTGTTTGGAGATACAAGTCATTCCCTTCTTTTTTTTTTTTTCTTCCTAATGAATTCAACCTCAGTCTAGACATGAAATATTGGATTTGTGGGTCCACTTTAAAGATGGAACAGCAATGGCATATAATCTATACAGCTGAGCATGCAGTATTTAGCAAAAGTCTGGCTAGCTTTCTACTTGCCAGCAAGCCACATTTTTGGCTGGAAGAACCAGAGTTGTTCCAACTTTATTGGCTCTAATCGCACAAATGCTTGCACATTGTAGTACTGATGCCTAAGTCATTCATGTCCATTTCAGTTCCTAGCAATGACTATGAGATCTAATTTTGTTTTCTTCAAAGTTATTATGTGTATAGTGCACATGAAAAAAACTTTGGTGACATATAGCATTTTTCATCAGCAGATCTCAAGGATCTTTGCAAAGGAGGTCAGTATTTTCATACCCATTAACAACTAGGAAAACAGACATAAGCAGTTGAAGTGTGTTTACTAAGGTTTTATTTCTTTCTAAAATAAAAAAAAAAAAAAGACTGAGGAAAGAACAGAACCCAATTTCCAAGGTTGCATCTATACCAATAAATGAACAAGCTCCAAAGCATAGACTTCAGCTGGGTCCCACAGTCTTCCCACCTTTTGTTGGCAAGTTCCTCAACACAGTTTTGGCTGGTGCCAACTAGCACTCCATAATGTCATCTCCCTCTAGTGAAAGGTCCATGGTCCATTTTATTTGATAGTATAGATTCACTCCTTAATGTAAATCCATGCCTCTTCTTATGAGGATGTGTTGTTTCTCTACTTAATCAATGTAATCTTTTGCTTTTCATTAAATAAGTACTAGAAGATTACCACCTCTCTAACTCATAAATATGTTTGAATTGATAAACATGGTTGTCTTTGCCAATGCTCTCATACCTTTTTTTTAAACCCAAATTTTAATCCAGAGTGGTGACTTTGAGCATAGTAACACTAAAAGGAAAGAAATAAAATATAAACCATTGTTCTTGTCCAATGTGGAAAGCAAGAATAAAAGACAACAGGTCTATAAGGTGAGTTATCATAAGAATTCAGATCCTTCTTTTGCTGAGGAAATAAGAAGCGTGTGTGCATATATCTTCCACGTGGGAGGTAGGCAGCAGGCAGTTTTAAAAATGAAGATAGAATACTTGAAGACAAGAGACAAATTAACGCCTGAAAAAGCAGAGTGTCCTCTCACTAACAGTGGCAAAACCAAAATTAGATACAAGCAACGGAAAGATATCCCCTGGGATCCGTACCTTTTCCCTCACCTTTCCTAATAGCTATATATTTTTAGTGGTATTGTTCAGGAATTTTACAACAGAAGATTTTTATTTTTTTCCCCTCAGCAGAATATTAGAATATGCCAATTTTTCAGAAGCAAATCTTTCCCTGTGTGAGAAAGTATCATTTTCAAGGATTTTTCTATTTCAAGAGCATTCCAAACTGTGAGTTTATTTGCCACTTAAGAATGTGTAAAAAAACCCTAGTTCTGAAAAAAAATGTTTTAAAATGATGAAAACAAACATTATTTTTGACCCGATCCAAAACAGTATCTATTTTTTTTATTTTGTCTAGTGAAAATGTTTGCTATTTCACTCTCACCTTATACCAGAATTGAAAATAAGGCGTGAAAATAAAAATTATCATAGTTTAGAGGCTCTTTTCTGCCAGTTCTGATTTTGAGTCATTCACCTTTGTCTCACTGCCGTCAGAGAGCATAAAGACACCTCACGAAGTCTTAAATATTCAATATATTTTATATGGACTTAGGATAGTGTGGGTCAATTCCACCTGCTAGGGACAATTGCTCCTGAGTTTCCATGGAGGTGTCACAAAACAGAGTGGGGGCAAAGACTGCTGCTGAAGCTCCGTTCACATAATCGTCAAAATATACCCAGAATAAGGGAGACAAGTAATCCTGAATTGCTTTGCCAAGATCTTGGGGTATCTAAAAATATCAACTGACCACTTTGAATTTCTACTTTTTTTTTTTCTTCTACAGAACTGCGTGGAATGTAAAATTCACTCTCTACATCTGAATAGTGCCCTCCAGCTTGTAATTTTCTATACCTTGATTTTGCACATATAAAATAGTAAGACTGATAGTTCCTTGGTCTTACCCAGAGCTGATGTTTCCTATTTTAAGAAAAAGGTAGTTATCACAAGAGCTGACCTTTGATAATTGCTCGATCTTAAGGACACCAACATAAATACAATCACAGGAGTAGTTAATAAAAAAGTGTTTAATAAAGCCAATAATACAGCCCCATAATGATAACAATATGATACTTCAACAGCTTAGTGTTGGACCAAGATTATCAAGTTTGCTTGACTCAAGTCATGTGTTTAAGTCTACAGAAAAAAATTCTTTTGAGTAACTCTATTGAAAATTCACACACCTTTAACTGTCACAAAGCAAGTGTGAGTAAGTGGAGGTATTGTTTACTACCTCTTTCAAAATGTAACATAATTTACCAGCACTTCTCAAGACTACAGGCAAGGCAAATAGTTTTCCTTGCAACACTTCCCTTTTGATTTAATTCTTAGCTTGGTTTTGAGGTATCCTGGCTGTATACAGTAAACTGTAAGCACTGTCAATTTTTTGTCTAGTTTATAACTTTAAATATTTGAGAAATAAATCCTGACATTATTTCTAGCTTTTTATGCAAGTTGAACATTTTACTAAGTTCCTTCATAATTATAGGAATAAATAAGAGGCAATTTAAAAAGAAGAGTACTTCATTTCAAGAATACAAAAAGAACTTTCACTATTTTCTACATTAACGAATGCTGATTTGCATAAATCAGGTAGGAATTTGTGCCTTAAATGTTATGCCTGGCACCCATTCCTATAAGCTCATCAGAAACATTACCGTATGTTTTATTTTAGTTATGCGCAAAATGTGTGTCCAATGTAGAATCACATCTTTTCCACTTTCAGAATTATATCAAGGTTCAAATTTTTAGGAATACAATACACTATGAAGTTGTTTGTTTGGTTTTTCTTTTTTCAGTTTAGGCTCAATTCTTTGCAATCAATAGATGTTTTGTCATTGAATTCCTTGAGTGTAGGATCAACCCCTCAAGCAACAGTAGTATCTGACGTCCTTTCTGAGGTTAACCCAAACCTTCCATTTCAATGGCCTATTAACCACAGGAGAAACAAACACAAATGCAAGTCCATCTCATAGTTCAAAGAACTGCTTAAATAGGGGTGATTTTACAGAATCTCAGTTAAATGCACCATAAGATTAAAAGAGGGCTTTGCCAGAGCAATTGCTTTGCAGGTACTTCATCTGACTGTGACTTTGGGAACTTTGCTGTAGGTTTACACACTCTGTGGCTTTAAGTATTTCTGAAGTACTGTACAGTAATAATTAACTGCCAGAGGCAAAATAATAATTGCTAGTTTCATTTAATGCTAAAGCCAAAACTAGTATGTTTTCTGTTGGTTGAAATGTCAGACCTTATCTGCATTATTCTAAGATCAGATGGAAAAAAATGCACTTTTAAACATGGTTCTGAATAAGTTAATCTGAATGTAAGGTATGCCTTCTAGTGGATAGAGAGGACCATTTGAAATAAGCAGATTGAGCTAATATATCAACATAACTGATTTATGAGGAAATGCTAATAAGTAAATCAGAATTAAAATTAACAAATTGAATCAATGTTGAATTAATTTAGGTAAATATTAATACATTCAATTACATTCCTGGGAATTCTTTAACGGAAAGATGTTGATAATGTGTCTGAGCAAAATTTTTTAAAGAGCAAAACCAAATCAGAGGCACTGTTTTCATAAGGCCAACGCCATTATGTGAACCACTTAACTCTCCAAAACTTAAGCCTTGTTTTTACATCTAGAGATTCTTAAAAAAATGTTCCTAACGGGTTGATGGACACTTGAAATCTCACCCATACACATTAGAAAAGCTACACAGAAGTACAAATCTTCCCCCAAGTGTTTTTAATGATGTGTATGATTTGTTTTCCTCCCCATCACAACACAGGAGCCATTTGTTGTATTCTACTTACCAAGAAATATCTTATCTAAGTTATGGTAAATGGACAGTGAAGGATGTCAAATAGTCAACTTTGCTTTGTTTTCATTGTCTGCAGAGCTAGAACTTTAGAAGAGGCTGAACAGATCAGATTTCTTTTTCTTTAAGTTTTGAAAAAAGAAAAAGTTGTTAATCTCAGACCTTGTATGCCAAGTTTCAACAAGGAGTGAATTTTTATGGTCAAATTACAAAACCCTGAAAATAGGAGTTTATAATGGAAACGCTGATACAACCGTAACTATGGTATTGCAATTGCATCACTATAAGAAAATTGGTTTAGATAATATACCCTTCTGGAATGACTGCAGTTCTAAATGATCCTGCATCTCCATAAATCTAAGCTAACTCAGTAATTCAAAATTACTAAGATTTAAGTTTAGTACCAATAAGCAATAAACTTATGGCTATTGCTATAATAACCGCTGGTCTGTGCTCCTTTATTTCACAGCAGGTGGTCTTTGCGTTGGTTTGCAGCCTGAATGAAAATACTTCCACCTAATTCAAAACTAATTCCTGAAGTTGAGTGCAGGCACATTTCCAAACTTTCTCACAATTCCCTTTTGCTAATAAAGAGCTTAGTTATTTGGATTTTTTTTTCTTCCTCCTTTTCTCTTTAATCAGTGCCTAAGCATATTGTGCCTTTTTACACTTTTTTTTTTTATAATACTACATTATATGACAGCTGACTCACTGTCTTTCTGCAAACTGTCAAGGGAAATTCACTGAGGAACACGTAAGTTCCTCTAAACACACTGTGTCTCTTTACATCATCTTGCTTCCCCCTCCACATCCCCTATACATCTAATATTCCAAATGCTAAAATCTCATGCCTGATTCTCCTGTCAGACTTACTAGCTTTATCTGGGCACAACTTTAGTGACTGATTCAGACTAGTAGCAAGGGAGAAGAAAATAAGGTTAATAAAGTCTAATCCCGCAAATGCATCTGAAATCTTTTCTTTGAGCTATGACAGAAATGACACCCAACTTGCCATTCGTGCAAGGGTAGGCTTGTCCCTTTCTGCCTTGGGATGTCTGGTCATACCTTGCCTTTGCATGAGGGAGAGGGCCCTGAGTCTGGCATGCAGTGTAAACCATGGCCTGGAGATACTTCATCTTCCACAGACGACAGTTAAAATGCCGTGGTCCACTTCCCAGCTTGGATTTGCATGTTGTGAGCCATCCATATTCTGCCTATATACATCTTTGGCACTTCTGCTTTAGATTGCCATGTTATGTAGATCTGATCCATAATGTTCATCCTCCAGTTCTTGCCTCACAGGATGGCCTTACTACCACCGGTGTCTCCATCACCTTCTTCCAGAGCGACAAAGAGAAAAGCTCCTGGCAGTCTTACCGATCCCTCCCCACTCTTCAGAATGAGAATCATAGAATGGTTTGGATTGGAAGGGAACTTTAAAGGTCATGTAGTCCAACTCCTCTTCAAGAAGCAGGGACATCTTCAACTAGATCAGGTTGCTCAAAGCCCTGTCCAGCCCAACCTTGAATGTTTCCACGGATGGTCCATCGACCACCTCTCGGAGCAATCTGTTCTTCTGCAGATCTGTTAGTCAAAATGAATAGGCACTGCCTGCAGATGTATTTTTCTCTTCTCTTTTCTCTTGCTGGAATCCAGCAACAAACGTTTGATAAACCAGTTTGAGTATTTAATCCTTGAAGAGGAAAAATTCTTTAAAAATAGAAAAAAAGCTCATGGGATGAGCCAGCCTATAAACTCTGCCAAAATGCTGCCTCTCAGTCTATCTTGAAAGAGGATCTTTAACTAGCTAGAAACCTAGCAGGAGTGTAATATTTTGTTCAGCAGAGCCAAAACAAATCTGCAGGGTACAAACCAATGTTCTACTACAATACTCAGTTTTAATTTTAAAGTGCTCATTACTCTTTTAAAATTAAGTGTCAACAGAGGGATTGGTAACTAAAGTTATGTCAAATTTATAGAAACACTTCAACCATCATCAGCTTTGGCTAAGGTTATGTTATTAACAAGTAGCTGGCAATTGTAGAAAAAGGAGTGAATGTACATTGCATTCTTTTGTGCTGCAAGAGCTTATTGAAAAACTGCATGTTAACCCTTTCCAAGCTACTATGCATTCATCCTGGGCTTGTTCTGTGGTGTCTGGAGGTGAAGAGATGCTCCATGGTACCGCAATTTGACTGCAATATACAAAGACAAAATATCAGATATATTGTAGTCCCAGAGCTACAAACGGTGGAGCCAGTTTGTTCTGCAGTTGCATGGTCTTATCTCCTTCCCTAAGTATGTGGTGTCAGCCACTGCTGGAGACCGTGGTGAAATAGGCAGATCTTCTGTAAGACTCACTCATGCATGCAACAAATGAAATGCCATATCTTTAGCAATTCATTGTTAGTTTTCAGCTGAATCAATTCCCTGCTCCACCTCACAGTGTGGTCACACAAGCACCCATGCTGGCATGCGGGAGGGTGCTAGAGTAAAGAGCCGGGGAACAGGATGTTCTGGCAACAGTGCTGAGCTGTGTTAATTAAAGTCATTGTGGAGTTACTCATTTTTCTCATGTGAGCTTACTATAAAAATCTTGCGTGCGCTAGAGAAGGTCTGTATCTTTGTCAACAAAAATTAGGGGCCATGTAACCTAGAAAGGTAAAAAAGCTAAGGGTCAACAAAATTTTCATTTTATTAACACATAGTCAACTGAAGATCATTCTACTGTTCACAATAAATCATGAAATAATGTCTTATTTTTACTTTAGTGAATTGCAATTTTTTTTTTCAATCTGGTGAGACATAAAAAAATCATTCTGTTCATTTTCAAATTGAAGTTTCTCTGAGCACTTCTGCAATGTTTAATTTGGGAGACATTTCATTCCAGCACTCATTTTACAGCAGAATTTGAAAAAAAAAAAAAAAAACTATTGAATTTATGCCAGTCCAATGGAGAGCTGGGAATGCTCCAGGTAGCAATTTTCAGAAAACAACTTTCAAAGATATAGAGTTTATTTTTTGTTTGTCTGTTGTGGAATAAACTTTTGGGTTAACTCAATTTTTACAAATCAAAATATCAGACCATTTTCAGACATTTCCAAAGTCTTTGAAGGTTTAGTTCCTGCACCTCTTATCCATGGCTACATTTGAGTAGACCTTGTTGGACTCCATGGAAAGAATTGGAGAGATAACAGTTGGGCATTACATGGGTAACTCCATTAAAAGAGGACTAATTCTCTGCATCTGTGCTGCTTTCTTTCATTGCTGAACTTTAATAAGACTTTATCCTTTTCTCAATGCCTTTTTTTCCTCCTAGCAGGATGAAAAATCGGGAGGGAAAGCATTTAAATAGAGAAAACACTACATAGATCAATACTGAAATACAAGTAGGAAATTTGTGTAGAAGCACAAGTAAGAGTCTGCATAATAGTCGAGGTGAATGGCAGAGAAACTCCTAGGCTGGGATATGCTCCCATGCATCATCTTCTCATTCTCAATAATGAAGACATTTACATAGACCAACTGTCAGTGCCCAGCTTGTAAGCAAGAGAGTCTGAATTCATAAAATAAAAAGACAAATCCTCTACTGATGGAAAACAACAACTCTGTTGACTTCAAGTCAAATTGTGCCAACTTGTGAATTTATCCCAAACTACTAGCTTGGTTCTCTTCAGTAATTACCTTGAATAAATGTAGATTGGTGTGAAATAGATAAAAAGTGGTCTGTAGTCTGTTATCAGTGCATTTTCCTACTCCCAGCCTTTAATCCCATGAGAGTAGCAGAAGTGAAAAGGTTTCAAACTTCTTATGAAAATATTTTTCCACCATGCCTGTTCCCTAGCCCTGTCTGTTCTCCTTTCTCTCTGCATAAGCAGTTTTAGACTTTATTTAAGTGTCGCATTTCCAAGTGTTCACGACTCTGTACAAAGCTCGTCACACATCACTCATGCCTTATTTCACGGGTTGAGCTGGTAATTAGCATATTTCACAATTAGCCAGTGTATTTGCTTTGCTAATTTCATTCCATGATGAAGGTGCTAACTTGGCGTGAAGCTGTAATGTACTGGTTGATTTATTAAGCTTCCTCTGATGGATGAAAATCACATGCTGTGCCTTTACTGTCGGGAAAGTTAACAACATCCATTTGTAAGAGATGGTATTTGAAAAGTGATGTTGGTGTGATTGAATGTGTGAATCTGTAATGAAGCCAAGTCAGATAGCTCCTTCCCGATAAAATAGTATTCATCTTCTGTGGTAGCTCCTTCTTGAAACTGGGCTTTTCTGCCCTGGTTCCTCCCCTAAAGTATGCGAGTACCAAATACTCATCAGGTATTTAGCACTCAGGTTTCTGCAGATGGAACCCAACAGCTGTAGAAGAGTTAAGTGCCTAAATCCTCTGAGACTCTGCATCTCATATTGTGTGCTGATAGGACAAAGCATTTGCTGTTCTTTTCTTAATGAAGCAGCACATAAAATGCATAGTTGACGAATCAGTCTATTTATTTATCAGACCACAGGCTTTCAAGCAGCCCTTTAGAGGAAGAGCTCCATGGCCCATGACCTCTGGTTGTGAAACCCAACATAGTTATGTCCACGTACTTTTCATCTTTCAAAACAAATGTTTGACTTTGTCATTATAACTATACTATTAAACTAAGAAGTGGCAGGTCCCATTCTTTGTCCGCAGAGTCCATGGGTAGCCTGCCATTTCCATACTATGACACACTCTTATTCTCAGAAAAAAAAAAAAAAGGAGCTGTATGCAATCCATCTGTTGGAAACGGTTCCTGGCCACCGGTAACCTAGAACTGGATAAGGCAAATTAGTTTGCTCATATGAATGTATTGTCTGGCTCAGCAAGTTAGTTATCCTACACTTTTGCATTCCTCAGGGTTCGATATTGCGTCTGGCCCCTTTTAGCATCTTTGTCGGTGACAGGTAAGGTGGGATAGAGTGCACCCTCAGCAAGTTTGCCGATGACACCAAGCTGTGTGGTCCCTTCCAACCCTAATGATTCTATCATTCTGTGATTCTATTATTCTATTCTGTGCTAAACACATGAGATCCCTCTAAAGTTGATGGAAAAATGTGACGTTCACAGATAAAATCAACATGTAGGGCAGATTTAGAGTAGTTAGGAAGGAAGAAATTATTTACTGTGAAGGTGGTGAGGTACTGGAACGGGTTGCCCAGAGAAGCTGTAGATGCCCCATCCCTGGAAGTCTTCAAGGCCTGGATGGGGCTTTGAGTGACCTGGTCTGATGGAAGGTGTCCTGGCCCAGGGCAAGGGAATTGGAACTGGATGATCTTTAAGGTCCATTCCAACACAAACCATTCTATGATTCTCTGTTTCTGTGATTCTATGCTCTGACCTACATCGTTAGCCAGTCTGTCTCTATAAAAACTTTTTTTTTGTCCATAGTATAAATATCTCTGATACTAGTGTATTCCAGAAAGGATCCACACACTCCTGAGGTGATGTTCCTTGCAGAACGATCGCTGCTCCCTTCATATTATTCTGTGGTCTGTGAATGGGGTATTTTAAGCCTATTATCCTTTTGATCTTCCAATATTTCCCTTGATTTTAACTCCCCTGAAGATTATGTGTTCTCTGGAGAAATGTTTTTGAGAGAGCACTTTGAAACTTCCAATGCTTGTATGTCCAGAAAGAACAGATCAGGTTCAATCTCTCTCTAAAGAGATCACATTTTTATCTTCTATCTGTGTGTTTTCTCTAGTGCATCAAATATGAACTATTGACAAATCAACATCAACCTGTCTTGTCAGCACAGTTTAGAGTTTCAAAGGCATAAGAAATTGGATTGCTTTATATCAGAACTTGCATGTGTTTCACAAAAAAAAATGTGAAAGCAGAAAGAAAAAGCAAAGAAAAAAATATAACACAAAGATGTCAGGAATAGAACCACCCCAGAACAAGGATTAAATTGATTTTATTTAAGAAAATAATAAAATTATTCAGATTAAGTTAGTATGAGCTGATGATCTTCATATTTTGTTCCTATTTTTCTGCCTCTCTATTCTCTCCATGCCAGATTCATTTTTGTTTTGTAAAGCTATACACATATGTGATGTTATAACAGTATTAATAAAAATTAGATTCAGGAAAAAAAATAAAGCAAAATTATACATCTATGTATGCTTGTAAGCATGTCTACCTTTCCAAGTAAGCATGTGCTTAACTGCTATCAACTTCAGCAGCTTAAAGATAAACACAGATTCAGAGCATTAAGTGCTTGATTCTTGCACCCGCTTTTGAATTATATTAGCAGGTTTGGGATCAAGGGCATTGCTTTCTTGCACCATTGAAAACGGTTTAGCCTGTATGTAACTAGATGTTTTCCCAGACGAAAAGTTGGAACATCACTGACTTTGGACTGCCCTTCCACTCCTGCCACAAAAACGCTTTCTTGTGTCCCTTCCCTTCCTCCTCTATAATCACCCCACCCTTATGCCTTCAAGGTCTTTTTATTCCTTGGCTCAAGTCGATTTTGTAACTCAGCAGAAGGCAGGAGCTGCTGCTTCACACACATTTTGCCTCCGTGTGAGCCCCCAGTTCACACTTCCAGCTGAGCTTTGAGACCACAATCATTAATTATTGTTACTCATGTTGTTGTTTATGCTCCAAGAGCTGCTTTTTCACCCCAGAAGAGTTACAAGAAACTTAAGAGATTTCATTTGGCCAAATTTATATCACCAAAGAGTATGTGTAACTCAGTACATTAAAGGAAAATCATAGAGTATGTGTAACTCTACATTAAAGGATACCTTGCCTGTTTTTTTTTTCATTATTTTTAGACTTAGCTTAGATTTAGCTAGCTAAAACCTGTTTTTGACGGGACAAAACCTTCCTACCAGATACGGAGTACTATAGAAGAAGAATGGAAGGCTTTTGTCTAGGTTAGGGCAAATGGAACCTTTCAGAAATATATAACCAGTAGTTGTTTAATTAACTTAATCTGTCAAACTGTCATGTATGTGCTCTTGTAATTATGTGACAGTGATATTGACAGAATTATATATTTTTAAAATATTTTTAGATTTAGGACAAGTCAATATTGTTTGGGTATTTTTTTTTATGTAGCAGGCAAGCAAGATATATTCCTCCCATATTTTATATGAAAAATAAGGACTGTTTATTTCCTTAAGATATGTCACTTGTTGCAATTGATTTTATTATCAGTTTCAAATCCTGTCTCCCTGAGGGCACTGAGCTACTGCTGAGGCAGCCAACATAAAAGAATCACAGTTCATGGGTTAGCCAGGCTTAAGGGGGCATCACCATCCTTCTTAATTCCTCTTAGTCCAGTAGCTGGACATGGATTACAGAAAAGAAGAAACTTTCCCAGCAGAAGTTCCCTGAACTGGTAGGATCGGTGATTTCCGTGAGGTTTTGCCATTGTCTCGCTGAAGAAATCAAGCCTGTGCCGTTGAAACGAGGCTAACTCCAAACTGTTTTGTTTTGCCAGCTCAGGTGAGAAAGATACTGGAACCCTTGTCAAGGCTGAAAATTACTAGAACAAAACTGGAATTACCCCATAGCCAATACTTTTGTTAGGAGATGGACTTCACGACTACTGTCAGTGTAGGACACCGGCACTGAACAGAAGCCCTTTTGTATTTCTCCTATGCAACATATAGTACTTGAAGCTGCATCAGAGAACAGAGGTTGAAAGAGTAGCTTATGAGAACTCGCTCATTTATTAATGATCCCAATTGCAAATTCATTAATGATCCCAAAATTTGGAGCTGACTTTTGATGCTTCCAGTCAGCTGGAAGAAAGGCTGACGATAAAAAGTTACAAGGAAAATGCATAATACAATACATAAGGATGTGGATAAAGGCAGGGAGACAGGTCAGTTTTGTGGATAGGGGTCTCTGCTTGATGGGAAAGAGGAATTTTAATACACATACCTTCAAGCACGACAAAGTCCTATGCATAAATTCAGGTGTTCAAGGCCCGAGCTCTGCTTCCTCTCCTTCCTCTCCTTTCCCTTCACCAAAAGCTTACAGAGCACTCTGTTCCTCTGCATGTCAAAATGACCACTTTGAGAAGGTTAATTGCCTGCACCAGCTCTGGTCACTGATAGCATAGTCTCATCAGGCTTTATACCTAGCTGAAGTGCCATATTTGGACTTCCTTGGATTTCCTGCAAGGCATCAGCTGTCTTGTGCAGACTTTTGTTTAACCCTTAGATGTTGGGCATCCAACTCATCAGTCTACTACCCAAATGTTTAGTTACCACAGGCCCCATCCATCAAGTTGCTAATCTCTCAGTGCTTTAGGCTTCCATCATTTTAGCATCATTACAGCTTAGAGAGATGGGATATCCTACACAGTAGGACAGCGGGACATCCTGACAGGACAGATACATATTTCTGGAAAGTGTGTCTCCAGTAGGACAGGTGAATCTATATATCTATCGGAGTAGAAGTAAAAGAGTTTGGTCATTCAGGCTACTAGCTAGAGGAAAAGTGCAGACCAAAGTTGACTGCTGTGCCCAAAGATATGTTTTGCCACCAATCATAACATATCCTGTTCTGAAGCCAAATACTCGTGATTGAAACTGAAAGAGGGTAGATTTAGATTGGACATAAGAAATTATTTACTGTGAGGGTGAAGAGAAACAAGTTGTCCAGAGAAGCTATGGATGCCCCATCCCCGGAAGTGTTCAACACCAGACTGGATGGGGCTTTGAGTGACGTGGTCTACTGAAGGTGCCCCTGCCCTAGGCAGGGGGGTTGGAACTGGATGGTCTTTAAGGTCCCTTCCAAACCAAGCCATTGTATGATTATATGATCAAAGTCTCGGAAGAAAAAAAAAAGAACTGAGCAGAACACTTCCTTTGGGTTGAAAATCCTCCTGTTGAATTCTCTGCATTATCTAAATCCTGCTCTGAAGGATTTTGCGAGCAGTTTCTCGGAGAACAGAGTGAAACTGCCACTGTCTTTTTTGTAAGTAGGTAATAGAGTGGTGTGGGAGACAGTGAGATGCTGAACCTATGATGAAGCAAGGTTTGCTCTGTGCAGCCTGCAAGCTTGTCTTTCATGGGGCAAGCGTCTTTCGATAAGGTGTCATGGAGATAAACACCAAAGGAAGGCCCTGACCTCTCTACTGTCTGTGACTGTTTATCGACTGCAAATGCGCCAGAATGCCTCTGTTCCCTGTAAAGTCATCCTGACGCCACTAGATGGTGCTTTTAATCTCTGCTACAACCTGCAGTGCTCGCAGGCTAGATTTTTTTTTTCCTTAGACAGTAACTGGAGTTTCGAGGAAGATGGATTTTTTTGCACAAAAGAAAACTTCTCCTGCATGAGGAGAGACAGCCAAAAACACAGGAGAAAAAAAAAAGAAATTCTGCACTGCTTTCTTTCAGCAAGATCAATACGCTTGTGATCCCGAAGCAAAACACACTCCCTAGGTGCCCTGACAGCTGCTGACAGCGAGGGACAATCTGGCCTGTGACAGCAGTGCCTTTTCACGGTGGCACTAGCCAGGCTCCATCAGGCCTGCACAGGCTGGAGGACTCACAGCTCCGGATCAGCCCTGGAAAGGCTGCACGTATGCAGATTGCCCTGAGAGCGTCGGTCTTCACGTTTTCAGACTCCCAGACCATCTGGCTCCTGGCTTGGACACCAGCCGGTGGGATGCAGGTGTTTGGGCAGCCTGGGGAGAGAGCTGGCCCGTGAGTCAGGCAGCTCTGGGGATCTGGCACTTCACTGAAGCCACCGACCCCACATGTCCCGAGCAGCACAGCCATCCCTTTGGCTGCATGTGCGTTAAGAAAAGACTCTGATTCTGTTGTCATTTAGTAGAGACACGTAACATGTAACAGCATCACTGATTTCTCCTCAACTCTCACCTTTTCTCTTAGGCTTTGTTCTGGCCAACTGATGCTTCTTCTCTCAGTCTAAAGAAGCTAAATTTGCAAAGTTTAAATCAGAAGGCTGATGTTTCCTACAGCGTGAGCTCATCATTCATTGTTTGCGCGGGCAGTTCCACATTTGAAGAAAATATGTCCCCTCTCTTGAAAATCATTGCTCTGCAGTCTTTGACAGAAGTCTGGCCTGTGCCACCATTTGGGAAAGTTTGATGAACCCGATTATTTTGCTGACATTTGTTGCAGAACAGCTGAAGCAGATACTAAAGTCGGGATGGCTGCAAGTGTCATCTTAATTTGATTAGTGTTTCCTGGAGAAAATAAGGGGTTTCTGGTATAACAATGGAGCTGCATTGACTACAGTGATGTAACAGCAGCTGCTAAAGGCTTCGTCATCCTCAGGTGACACTCCATATTCTCAGACAACCTTCGTGAAATCTAGGTAACTTCCGTTAGATAATACACATTGACTAATTTAGTTGTTATTTTTTGAAGATCATTTTCATTTCCAATGTCAGGAGTAAATACAAAAAAAAAATATTGATGTGTAGAAGAGTGCCTCAGTAGCTGTTATATTTCACACAGGGAAACATTTATTTTTATTGAAGAAGTTTAGTGTTGCAGTGATACTTTGCTCTCTATTTCGTGTTACTTTTCTCCTTTCACTAAATGTTCCCAGACAAATTATTAAGAAAAATAATATTTATACAAAAAATCCAAAGCATACTGCTATTTCAAAGATGTCCTGAGCACAATCCCAGCAAATTAAGACCTTTGCTACTGACTTTAGAATTTCATAGATTTACAAAGCAAATTGAGATGGTTACAACTCCTAAGAGCTTTTGTGCAATACAGCGATAATATCCTATCCAGATACAACTGTATTATGCTAAAAATCCCTCAAGTTGCATGAGAATAGATCTTCCAGAAAGACATTCAGTCTTGATATAGAGGCACCAAGATGAACTACCAGAGATGTTCAGTCTTTTCTGTTAAATACACACTTACTGCTCTGCTGTGATTTGCCTGGCTTCATCTTACAACCATTACTCATTTTTATTCCTTCCGCGGCTGAAAAGGAAGTAAATTCCATAAAGGAACACGGTACATTTTTTTACCAGAACGAGGTTATAGACCTCACAACATATTCAAGCCAACTTGTTAGGACAGCAACAAAGAAAGCCCTAACGAGATACGTCTTTTCTTATGTTAGACTTTTCCATGATAAGAAGAAACATTTACATGGTAAAGACAAAGACACCATTGTACATTCCAAATTCAAATAGTAGTAATAATAATTTC
The DNA here is from genome assembly GCF_036417535.1 of Chlamydotis macqueenii. Classification (NCBI taxonomy): domain Eukaryota; kingdom Metazoa; phylum Chordata; class Aves; order Otidiformes; family Otididae; genus Chlamydotis; species Chlamydotis macqueenii. Next base: position 5,096,883 of record NC_141558.1, read on the forward strand.
TGGCTCCAGATTTATGTTTCCATCTGCCTGAAGTGACTTGGCAACCGAAAGCATAAGCTTTGTTTCAATTCTTGGTATCAACAAGTACCCTTAAGGCATATTAGGGAGGTATGACAAAAATCTAGTGAATGCCAAAAGCAGTGAAGCTTAGTTATTGGCTTGCCAGCATGAGAGAAATATAATCTGCATTTTGTAAGTATGAATATAGAACAAGCCCTGGCATTACAAGCCGCTGTCAGTCAGGAGGAACTTCCTACTTCTTTACAGAACATATTTCATTTTATGCCAATTTATTTTTATAGTGTGCTTTAGCGAACAGAGGATTAAGCAGAAAGGTGTGGCATAAAACAACGTATGTGTATGCTTTATATACACATTTTCTTATTCCACACCATTGCACTTAGCCCAGAATTCCTTGAGTAATGGATAACGAAGAATGAGTTAATCTCAGAGCTTTCTTGAACGTTATTTTTAGTGTCCCGGAAGTGACTTGAAAGAGTTTAAAAACCTCATAGTTTTTCAATCCCTCTGTCCAGGGTGTCCAGGCCTTAGCCTCTGCTCTTTTCAAGAAGACAGAAATGAGTCTTCATTGATGACTTTGGCAGAATTTGAATAAAAATTTGATTCAAAAAAGAAACGGAAATCTTTAGTGTGAAGTAGACAATAATGAATAGGACATTCCACTCTGGATCTTCTGCCTTTGTTTGTATTTTTTATTGTTTAAGAGGTTCATTTCAATTCTTCCACAACTTGAGTTTTCAATGTCAGATAGCTGTGTTCTGGTTTTCAGCAGCCAAGGAAGCATGGTCAGGAAAGAAGATGGACTGAGGCTGGAAGACATTGGTGGACAGATGGAGTTTGAAACATGGGTGCTACAACAGATCTTTTGAGACCTTTTTAAGATAAATTAATCAGTTGTCTGACTTGTAATCCTGAGCAGTTTACATGGCTCCTGAGCAGTTTACAAGGTGGCCCAGAGCAACACTGAATGATGAAGACATCACATAACTAGCCATGGGCTTGTGCTGGCTGAGCAACCTGGCTTTTGTGAAAGAAAATGAACCAATGGGAGCTGCTGAAGCTACCATCACTCCATTATCCAGGTATCTGGTTACACATCCATATCTTCATCCTATAATGGACATATGAATGTTTTGGTATGCGACTTACTGGGTCTAGGAGCTTGGCTTCCTCCATCTAAAAGAATCAGACATGAAATAGTTCCAGATGTTGACTTCTTTTTTTTTTTGTTTTTAACATTGACTGAGCTACAGAAGTGACCTGCTGGCCTTACTTTTCTCCTATTACTCCACATTCAAAGTTTTCCACATCTTACACTTTGAGGCAAAATGGGAAAAGTCTAACACAATCGTCTTTCCCCTTTGCCCAGGTTTTTGTTGTTGGCTAGGTTCACCTCAGAGGACAGTTACAGGGCTGAGCTCACCTATTTCACCAGGTCAGACCAAGATCCTGGAGCAATGTTTGCTGTCAGTTCCAGGCCATGATTCTGAAAACAGTGAAACTTCATGGAGTAATTTTTTTTATTATTATTATTATGCAATTGATTAACTCCTGGCAAATAACAGTCAAACTGTAGCAGATTTTCAAGTTCATCAGGTCCAAGCAGGTTTTCAGCCTCCTGAACTGTTTGAAGGTAGAGATTATGGAGAAAAAAAAATAGAATTTGAACTCTGAGCCAAATGTCTCCTTCTCTTTGTGCTGCATTACAGTAGAGCAAGTGACTGGAGACATATTTCTATGGCTTGTATTTTATCCTAACAGAATTATTGAGAAGTGGCTTTTATAGCTGGTAAAGTAAGAATTTACCTTAGAAAGTGGTCTGCTGGAACAACAAAATAATTCTACTACCTTTCCTATGCTAGGGGTTACCAGGTCTGGTAATTGAGCAAGCTGCACCATCTGAAATGGTAACCTCAGTCTCCTGGCTGCACAGCTCAACATAAACAGCCTCACTGCTCTTGCCACTGAAATAAATCTGAGTGGTGGACAGTAGAGCAGAAGGGAGAAGAGTCCTTCTCAGCACTGCCGTTTTCTTTCCTATGCCTTCTCCTGCCCGAAGCCCAGCTTCCCAGGGCTGCTCCAGGCTCTGCCTACAACAACTGATGAGATCCATCCGCGGGTCCTGAGGGAACTGGCGGATGAAGTTGCCAAGCCACTGGCTATCGTATTTGAGAAGTCATGGCGGTCTGGTGAGGTCCCCGATGACTGGAAGAGAGGGAACATAACCCCAATTTTTAAAAAGGGGAACAAGGAAGACCCAGGTAACTACAGGCCGGTCAGCCTCACCTCTGTGCCTGGCAAGGTCATGGAGCAGATTCTCCTGAAAACCATGCTAAGGCACATGGAGAGCAAGGAGGTGGTTGCTGACAGCCAACATGGCTTCACCAAGGGCAGATCGTGCCTGACCAATTTGGTGGCCTTCTATGATGGGGTGACAGCATCGGTGGACAAGGGACGAGCAACTGACGTCATCTACCTGGACTTGTGCAAAGCTTTTGACACTGTCCCGCACGACGTCCTTCTCTCTAAACTAGAGAGACATGGGTTTGATGGACGGACCACTCGGTGGATAAGGAGTTGGCTGGATGGCTGCACTCAGAGAGTGGTGGTCAACGGCTCAATGTCCATGTGGAGACCGGTCACGAGTGGTGTCCCTCAGGGGTCCGTGCTGGGCCCGGCCCTGTTCAACATCTTTGTCGGTGACATGGACAGTGGTATAGAGTGCACCCTCAGCAAGTTTGCAGACGACACCAAGTTGTGTGGTGCCGTCGACATGCTGGAAGGGAGGGATGCCATCCAGAAGGACCTTGACAGGCTGGAGAGGTGGGCCCGTGCCAACCTCATGAAGTTCAACCAGGCCAAGTGCAAGGTCCTGCACCTCGGTTGTGGCAATCCCAGGCACAAATCCAGGCTGGGCGGGGAATGGATTGAGAGCAGCCCTGAGGAGAAGGACTTGGGAGTGCTGGTGGATGAGAAGCTTAACATGAGCTGGCAATGTGCCCTTGCGGCCCAGAAGGCCAACCGCATCCTGGACTGCATCAAGAGGAGCGTGGCCAGCAGGTCGAGGGAGGGGATTCTCCCCCTCTACTCTGCCCTGGTGAGACCCCACCTGGAGTACTGTGTCCAGTTCTGGAGCCCCCAACACAAGAAGGACATGGACCATTTGGAGAAGGTCCAGAGGAGGGCCACGAAGATGACAAAAGGGCTGGAGCACCTCTCTTATGAGGACAGGCTGAGAGAGTTGGGGCTGTTCAGCCTGGAGAAGAGGAGGCTCCGGGGAGACCTGATATCGGTCTTCCAGTACCTCAAGGGGGCCTACGAGAAAGATGGGGAAAGGCTGTTTAGTAGGGCCTGTTGCAATAGGACGAGAGGTAATGGTTTTAAAATAGAGGGGGGTAGATTTAGATTAGAAATTAGGAAAAATTTTTTTACGATGCAAGTTATAGAACATTGGAACAGGTTGCCCAGAAAGGTGGTGGAGGCCCCATCCCTGGAAACGTTCAAGGCCAGTCTGGGTGAGCTCTGAGCAACCTGATCTAGTCAGGGATGTCCCTGCTCGTTGCAGGGGGGTTGGACTAGATGACCTTTGAAGGTCTCTTCCAACCCTAACCATTCTATGATTCTATGATTCTATGAACTCTCCTCCATTTCATTGCCCTAAGGCAGAACCAAACCGATCCCCTCCCAGTCTTCACTGGAATGGTGAGAGCCCAAGAGTCCCAGAAAACTAGTCACGGCCAATTGTCTCCTGTGCTGCATAACAAGAAGGGTGGCAGCAGGTCGAGGGAGGTGATGCTTTTCTTCTACTCCACTCTCATGAGACCACACTCAGAATAGTACATCCAGCTCTGAATCTCCCAGTGCAGGAAAGGCATGGACCTGTTAGAGTGGGTCCAGAGGTCCCTTTATGTGAGACCTTTTGTAAGAAAGGGGGAGAGATACTTTTTACCAGAGCTTGTAGTGACAGAACAAGGGGCAATGGTTTTAAACTGACAGAGGGTAGAGTTACATTAGACATGAAAAAGACACTTTTATGCAATGAGCATGGTCACACACTGAAACAGGTTGCCCAGAGAAGCTGTGGATGCTTCGTTGTTGGAAATGTTCAGGGTCAAGTTGGATGAGGCTTTGGCAAGTTGATGTAGTGAAAAGTGCCCCTGCACGTGGCAGGCGGATTGGAGATAGACGATCTTTAAAAGTCACTTCCAGTCCAAACCATTCTATGATCTATGATTCTGTAAGAAAATGTGTGACATAGAAGGTTCTTTTTGGGGAGAAGGAAACTGGTAGTAGAAAAGCATGTTACAATCTGACTGCAGCCTCAGTCTGATCAGCTGTCAAGGGGAGGATAATGAAAGGTAAGAAAGGGGGAAAGGTATTTTTCTCCCAGAAATAACTTCCTGAAATCATTCACCTTCTTTTGTCTCATTCCTAAGCCCCCCTTCCGAACCATAGAGCTCCCTTCAAACCCACATCTTCATCCTCCATAACCCTAATAATACTTCATCCCATCTATCTCCATAAAATCCTTCACACTTCTTCTGTCATAGTCACAAAATGCAGTTTTACTTAAGATGTCTCAAATCAGCTCTGCCACAAGGCGTAAGAAAAGATTTAGGATGACACAACAGCCTTAGAGAAATCACTAACAGTTGCGAACACGCTGTTTCAGGTGAATGCAAGTGTTCGTGAACATCTGTATTTGTACGGGTGCATGCACAGTGGGGTGCATGATATAGCCTACAAGGTAGAGACCGATACTGCTTGAAGACTTGTCTTTCCTTTCTAATTAAGTATCGAGTAGTAAAAGAATTAACTTTAAATGGCTTCTACAGCTGTTTGACATTTCTCTTTATGATAAAACTCAGATTATTGCATGTGGACTTACACGTTCACTTCATCAAAAAAAAAAGGTACTGGTCTCAGTTTGGAAGAAAATGTAGTTGGTCTAATGATTTTTATCTGTGAGGCTTTACTGCTGCCTGGTAGGGGTTCAGGAGATCTGAATTCTTCACTTTAGATCTGGGAAAATCACAGTCTTCTCAGTCCCCTTTAGCAGGAACACTTTATTTTCAGTCTTCCAGAGATATTTTCCACAGCTGGACAGAGGAATACAGAGAAAAAATTCAGATGTGCTCAGGAAATATTTATTTCACAGTGATACTGTTGCCAGTCTATGGTAGCTCTTCTGAACACTGCGTGAACTAAAACTGAAAGGAAATCTAAACTGCTGTGGGTAATAACTGTAGTCCACAATTAATGAAAATATAGGAAACCAGGAATCTTATCTTCACAACTCTGTTTTATTTGTAATTTTGTCTTATTTTGAAGGGGTTCAATCAAGCACTGGCACGGAAATTGACATTTTTAAAAGCTAAACACAAAACCTCCCAGATTTATTCAACTTTATAGTTCTTCTAATGCTTTTAAGTCCTCAATGAGCATGGATTGGCCATTCTCTAATATTTTTTCAATTTCTACACTATCTGACAATTAGACTGATTAGCAACTGAAATCTGCAAGAGTTCGTAGGTTCACAACAAGTTAGATTCATCCTGAAAGTCATCATTTTGTAGTAGAAGGAATTATCAGTGGTTCACAGAGGGTGTCATCATAAATCCTTTGCATAAGCCAGGGTTTTTAATTTGGCCATTGAGAGTTTAAAGATACACAATGAAATCATAGCAATGTGTCAACATTCCACTGTATGTTGCTTTCTCTTTCTTTTAGGGGCAGGCAACATGGGTGCACTTGCCAGATATTTTTGAAAGTTCTGTCTTTCTTCATGGGCTGGATTTGCAGACTCTACTGGTGTCATTTAAACAGCCACACCAGATTTAAAGAAATAATAATGTCCAAGGATGTCCAAATATCTTAATCCACAGTCTCACACAATGGATGTGTATACTTTTCTTTATTTACTTTCTGTTTTATTTTCCTTCTATAGTTATTCTCAGATGCAGAAATGACAGACGTTCAAAGGCCATTCTAATGCGTCCTCAAAATCGGGATGTTGGACTAAAGGGCTAAACGCATAAAGGATCTTGACGTTTTGCAGAACCTAATTTTAAGCTTCCTTCTGTAGAGAAGATTTTCCAATTTTAAATTAGTTACCCATGCCCAAATACACTACGGTTGTCACTTAAGCATGAGATTCACAAAGTCAGTGAACTCTGTGGAGAGACACTAGAGCTAATGGCAGCCCTGCACCCCAAAAATAAATTAACAGTTTATATTCATCACAGCATCTCTCTTGAAGTTAGATACATAAGCTAGTTTTTTTTTCTGATAGAAAAATATCTAGCTACAGATAAGAAACAGGATTTTTAAGGCCATTCAAATATTTTCTATTACAAGGTATTTCATTGTAAGTGAATTGTAAGTAGATAAAATACTTAGGAGTTAGAGATATTATTTCAAATGATGACACAGATTGATTGGGTGCAAGAGAAGCAACTCTTTTTCCACAGAATAGCAAAGTGTTCTGCAGCTCACATCCCACACAACTTTTGTGAACATGACTGTTGTCCTGGCAGCATGTCCTTCAGCTCTGGAAATCACTAAGGCTGCACACAGAGGGTTGTGATGTCAAAATGGAAGACTCTAGTCTTCAAGCTGTGCTGAAGAGACAGCATAGATGGTCAGATTCACATCCCTAAGCTTTAGATATTGACAGTCCAATTGGCAATGTCTGAAATCACTGTGTGGTCAGTTTGTAGCTCATGGAGATACATAAAATATGATGTATTCTCCCCTTATTAGCCATCCAGTTAGGATAAGATGAATTGCAATGAGAAGCTTTCTCTCTCTGACTGTAAAGGGAGTCTAGATGAAGAATTTAATTTAAAACAGCTATGCAGCACATGCTTAAAGGTAGAGGTAGAGCCGCGTTAGTGGCTAAGTTATGCTCAATAAATTTGAGTGAAAATTAAGCCATAGCATAGATATGTTAAAATGGGGTGAAAATAGGAGATCAGAAGTGATATTCTGTCACTTCAGAAATATCACTGAAGTGACAGAATAGAAGGATTTTCACTAATCATTTCCTCTTAAACTTATTTATGATTGAACTAATGATCAAGGTTTTTTAGGATAAAGGTTATTGCTTATGTTTTATAGAGGCTTGTTCTAGATTAATTTAACTCCAACAACCATTGAACCACACTTCACTTCACTTATGGGTTACATAATGCTGAAGAAACATTTGATTTAGTTCTGTTAGTTTTCACCAAGTAACTCTCTTTCTATTCTCCCTCCTCTCCATATATACACATACATGTATGTACAGTAGTTTGTTGCTTTTTAGAGTAATATACCTGTAATGTATATCATATAGTATATAGGTATATAGTATAATATGGCTACATGGAGGTAAAAGTTAAAATTACATAAAAAAAAAAAGACTACCTCTTCCAGAAAGGAGAGGATTGGTAAATATTAACCGAACTTTACAATTAAATGGGAAGCCCTAGTTAATGATCCATATTTTAGTTCCTTTCCTAACATCCATCACTCTGTTGAGCACCTTGTTGATATGAATTTATTTGCCCTCACTGCATTGCTGAATCCCTTTCCCTTCAGTCAGTCTCTGAGCAAGCAACAAAGGGACAGACTTCTAAGGGGACACAGGGATGGAAATGAAATCAGAAGTCAAAAGTGGAAGATGCTCATGTTGTGCTCTTGTCCGAGAAAACCAAACATTTGAACTTCCATTTAGGAAGAAAAGAAGCTCAGTCTTTTCCTTCCACTTTTTTGTACACATTTTAGCCACTGAAGTGTCGTAGGGTAGTGGAGTATTACCAGTCCAGCCTCCATGATACACGTAAAGCACATTCAGAGGATGACGACAAGGTCTGCTTCCTCAAATGACACAGGCAAAGGAACATCATCTTTGTGAGTCAAAGCGGAACCTAGGCAGGAAATGAATTCTTATGTGCTCATTTGTAAAAATTTATGGTGTACCAAGCTCTGGGGAATTTTATTGTTGCAAAACAAAGATACCTACAGCTCTGAAATGACTATAGAGTTAACTAAAAGAGTTGGAGAAATGAGCTTTTAAAATATAATGCCTAATTCCATGTAAATTCCATTTTATATTTGCAAAATATTTTCACAATTAAACAATGTGTGTGCCAACACCCATGTACTTCATATAAAACACAGATGGCACTTTATCTATGGTCCGTATGGACCAATATGTTACAGTGGACCAATAAAATATCTCCTAGCTCTAATTATATAGCAGCCTGCAACTGCAGAGATTCATCCAAAATTTTTTCTTAGATGATTAAGGAAGGATGGACTCTGTTTTTCTTGCACTGACCTTGTAGATATCAAGTTTGTGCTTAAAAATCTTGCCCAGGAGTAGCATTACTCCTCCCCCTCCTTCTTCACTGACCTTGGCATCTGGAGCCATTTCTCTCACAAGAAATTCTTCATAATCGGCTCAGGCAGACGCCTCTCAGGTTCCACACCTCATCTCCTCTCCACTTCTTGCAGCCGGGTCGGGCCGAGTTGGGCCCAGTCGCGGCCCAGAGGAAGGCCAGAGGGTGAGGCCTGCAAGGCCCACAAGGCTTCCGCCTCCCCCTCTCTGCCCCCGCTCAGCTGCTTCACATCTTCTCTTCCTTTTTTTTTCTGTTTTTCCCCTTCTTAAATACATTATCGCAGAGGCGTTATCAGGGAATATTCTGTCACCAATTGGCTTGGCCTTGGCCAGCAGTGAGTCTGCCCTAGGCCCGGCTGAGTCCACCAGACAAAGGCGAAACTACTTCTAGCAGCTTCTTTCAGAATCTACCACCATAGCCCGCTCCCACACCCCCTCCCACTACATAAAACCAGAACAGTGTAAGATCTTTATCTTACTAAATAAATTACTTTTTAGACAGAAATCATCCATTATTAATGCATTATAAAAATCTTATTAAAGCCAAGAACTCTAAGCATGGTTTGAGTTGGATCAGAGATAGATTTTTCTCATTGAGAAAATTTCTGCTCAACCTCACAATGAATGGGACATTCAACTATATGACTCCAGACATCTTCCTTTGAGTCAACGCTTTCACAGCTCATTCACCCAGGCAAGCAAGACAAAATATCTGATGTTCCTTTTCCATCTCAGTTACTACACTGCTAATTTAGTTTATATCTATTCATATGTCTTAGAGGTACCACATTACTGAAACTAATTATGATATCTCCTTTAAAATTTGGAGGTTTTTTGTTCTTCATAAGCAGTGGCACTGGCAGTTACAAAGCGTGCTAGCAGAGTGATTTTTTAATTTATTTTTCTTTATTCCTTGTTGGAGAATAAAAAAAGAAAAAAAATAAAGAGTCTAAATCATGTCACTTATTCATTCCAAAGTTTCCCACATCAGGAAAAAGTTGCTTGCCAGGAAGGTGTACATCTTTTTGCTGCATGTAACGTTACAGTCAGCTATGCCCATTTCCAAAAAAAACCAGCAGGTTTGAGAAGCAACTATTCTCCACATTAAGGAAATTAAAGATGATGGTCAATCTGGAAGGGAAAAAAGTCCTTTTTAATCATATTCTGGAAAATACATTTTGAGGGGTTTTTTGGCCAAATTTGTGGTTAAATTTTTGAGAAAAGTAATGTTTGAAATAAGAGGTTTTAGATTAAAAAGACAAAAATTCCTCTTTAAAATGTCAGTAAGGAGGAAAAAGTAAACTGCATATATGTGCATACACATATGAATATACAGACATATTTGTGGATATATTTAGCTTATAGTTAATCATAGACTGATCTTCAATGAAATTTCTATCATAGATAAAAAAACAACTTGTTCTTTAAACTTTTGACTTTTTGCTAGATCTAGATGCAAGTACAAGAGAATAATTTTTCTCTACTTAGATACTACTCTTCACATTATTTGCTTGTGAAGTAGAGCATTGAAGTAAGCCCTGAAGGTACAGTTCCTTTCCACAATGAAGTGAAAATCCCTCTGAAAGTCTACTAGCCTCCCTGTTGTGGTCAAAACTGGAAATGGATATTTCCACATTTCAGTTCATCTCATCTTACAGCAAGTACTAAAATTTCCAGTATTACTTATGTCATTAAAATTCCACCTTCTTCTCATTGACTTTGAAGAGAAATCAAGTAACTACTTCATACATCAACATCTATATTTACAGGAATGTTATAGCAATACTTAAAGCATAAGTTCTGTTGCTGTGTCCTGCTCCGCTCCAAGTAATTTTATCCTGCTCCCTTTATCTGTGATAATGTCTACGCTTTTGATAAACTCTACACTTTTAACACTGATAAACTTGCAGTAACAGGCTGCTACCATTGTTGTTTCATCTTGATCTGTAGTATCAAAATCAAAATCATAATTATATTAACAGATATGACCTCACAAAATTTGTGAAGCTCAAATTTTATCTATTTAAGTAATATTTTTTACATGGGAAAATTTTAAGGTGATCTAATGTTCTTTTCATGGTAGTATTGTAAAGTAATGGACCATTACTTCTGGATCACATACCTGAGACTCCACAGGTAGCCTTGTTCATGTGGTAAATCACGGCAATAGGGATTACATGGTATTAGTGTCCAAAGGCGTCAGTGATGCATTATGGCCCAACCATGCAGGGTGTGTAGAGAGAATGAAGCAACGTCTCCTCCAAAGAATTAATGAATGATGTATTTTGAGTAAACATGCTGGTGCAACAAGCAGGAAAACCCAAAGAAATGGTGAGAAGCTCTGCAAACACCTTAAGGAAGCACCCTGTGTACCACTGGTCTAGGTGGCTTATGCCTTGCAAAATGTTTTATGGATACCTGATATGATTCATAAAGATATTTCTGAACCAAAGTAAATATTTTTCATTTTCACACATAATTTTGGAAACCAGCACCTTGTGATAAAGCCCATCACAGACACCTTGAGATTTACATCTCACAGGTTGTCTTGCTTGCTGTAAGATAAAGATACACCTCAAAAGGAGAAGTAACCTAAAAACTGGAAACACGTAGATGAACACATGATCTGTCTCTTGACAGAGGTTAAATTTATTTTTGCCTCTGTGCAAAGAGGGATCAACATAAAAAAAAAATTTCATAATTAACATGTTGATAATCTCAATAGGAAAAAAAAACCCTACAGATTGGGACTGAACTAAGATATTTACTCATCTACGGAGAGGATAATTCTGGATAGGAATTGTGTCATATTGGCAAAATGAATTTGGGAAAATTACTGCTGCTCTTCAGAGAGACTCTTAGATAGATAAGGAACTGATTGGATGGCCACATCCAAAGATTTATCACCAATGCCTTAATGTCCAAGTGGAGAAACTTGAGCACACAGTGAGATGCAGACTCTTTCAGAGCATGAATGTGGCAGATTGTGGTAGTTGGTTTTACAGTGGCAAAATAGGAGCTGAAAATGTTTAGCTTACCCATATAGTCTTCCAATAATGAGGGGTCTGTTGGCATGCCCTTGACATCTGTGGATGTGACAGAATGTGCTAAGTACTTGCTATAGCAAATGTACAAGTGCCAGTGCTGGAGTGTGGTTGAAATATCTCAGGTGTGACCTTGAAGAAGAAGTCATGGTAACCCACTGTTATAGTTTAGCCTCACTCAGGACTAAGCTATGCAGCCTCTCACTCACTCCCCCCACCCTCCAAGGGAATGAGGGAGAGATAATGAAATAAAAAGGCTCGAAGTTTGAAACAAGGACAGGGAGAGATCCTTAAAGTTACCGTTATGGGCAAAACAGACTCAACTTGTAGAAAACTATTGCAATGTATTATCAATAAAACCAAAGCAGAATAATGAGAGAGAAAAAAACTAACTTCCCCCTACCCCTCCCTCTTCCCAGACTTAACTTAATTTCCAATTATCTTCATCTCCTTTCATCCCCCTCAGCGGCATAAGGGGGAGGAGGGAATGGGAGTTATGGTCAGTTCATCAGTTATTGCTTTACGCTGCTGCTTTATCATCGGGGGAAGAACTCCTCACATTCCTCCCCTGCTTCATCATGAGGACCCTCCCACGGGCTGCAGTCCTTCATGAATCTGCTCCGGCGCGGGTTGTTTTTCAACAGCTGCCCCAGCACAGGCCCTCCACAGGCCACAGGCTCCTTCAGGCATCCACCTGCCCCAGCATGGGGTCCTCCATGGGCTCCAGGGGGATCTCTGCTCCTCCATGGACCTCCATGGGCTGCAGGGGGACAGCCGGCTCCACCACGGTCATCACCACGGGCTGCAGGGGAATTCTGGCCAGGAGCTGCATTACTCCTCCCCCTCCTTCTTCACTGACCTTGGCATCTGCAGCCATTCTTCCCACCAGAAATTCTTCACAATCAGCTCAGGCAGACACTTCTCAGGATCTTTTTACATCTCATTCACATCTCATCTCCTCTCCACTTCTTGCAGCCAGGCCGGGCCGAGTTGGGCCCAGTCGGCTGCCCGGCGGGAGGCCAGAGGGTGAGGCCTGCAGGGCCCACAAGGCTCGCACCTCCCCCTCTCTGCCCCTGCTTCTGCTTCTTCACTCCTTTTTAATTTTTTTTTTAATTATTTTTCCACTTCTTAAATACATTATCACAGAGGCATTATCTCTGTCACCAATTGGCTTGGCCCTGGCCAGCGGCTGCTCTGCCCTAGACCTGGCCGAATCCACTGGACAAAGGGGAAACTTCTAGAAACTTCTTGCAGAAGCTGCCACTGTAGTCTCCCTGCTACATAAAACCACTTTCATAAAAACATGCAATGGTGTTTGTACTCCAAATTTTATTTCTATGATTTCAGGCTAGTATAATTGAGTCATACTTACTTCACCCATTATATTTTTAGGCTTGTTTAAATCTTATTATACTATCTAGTCATCTTTCATCTATATGTCTATTTTTGTCACTATTTACCTTAACAATATTTGAACTTACCTTTCAACCTACTATGTTTGACAAAAAAGGAGGGATTTCACTGGCTCTAACTAAACTTAACACTGTGCCCACAGGCAGAAGTGCATAAACAAGCCATGTCGTAATATTAGAGCTTTTTAACTTCCAAAACCAGGCAGTCACATCCAAATAGTTTCTTAGTAATGGTCTTTTGTCCGTATTACCTCTTGGATCATGCCCAGGAATTGTTTGGGACAGTGCAAATTGTCACAGGGCAACAGCAGGTCAGGACCCTGGCAAACACAGCAACCAGGTGCCAGTGCTTAGGAGTGTTTCCTGGTGCTGCTTCACTTAGCGGCATCAAAATCATTGCAGGTATTAAATTTCTAAAATTACATGAAAATTAGTAACTAGATAGAGAACAAAAATGGAAATTTGTGCCCCTAACAAGAGAAAGGCAATGATAATCTTGTATAATTCAGACACATGATCAGCTGAACAGCTCTAGATTTTCCTGTGTAAGCTGAGCTCTCTGATTTGAACACCTAGTGCACACCTACCTGTGCACTTAAATACAAATGTCTTAATCTACCGGCTGAATTTCGTCTGCAACTTCAGTAGTTCCACTGTTCACAAAACCATTGTTTAGTAGTGAGAGTGTTGCAATACAAAATTGAGGTAACCCATCAACCAACCCATGTCTCAGTTTTCAAAGACATTATAAAGGTGACAGAAACTTCCTTCAGTTGTCAGTAATTATAGTGTTTCCCTGTCCAACAACACCATCTCCATGCCAAATGCAAACTAGAAAAATCTAGCTCAGCTATTGCTTCATTCAGCAATAAAGCTGCAATTAATAACTTTAATTTTTATAGTTAGGATGCGTTTGCAATAATAAACATAATAGGCTGGGATTATAATTAAACATGTTCAGTTTTGCAGGATTAAGGAGCTGACTGTTAATGAAGCTCAATGTGATACTGTCAGTAACAAATCTGGTAATTGCTTACCGGGAAAAGGCAATTTCAACAAATGCTCCTTCATGCAGGTGGCTGGTAGAAATTGCTTTCAGTCAATTATGCCTTCAATTACTTTGGATGAATGAGGCAGGATCTTCTAGTTCATTATAAGCCCAAATCCACAATAAGTAAGTAAATATTTTGACACAGTGTTGAAGCTGACTTCTGTAAAAGCACGTATAATATTTATAAGCATTGAAAAGGTCACATATTGTATAATCATCATTCAGTGCCAGCTAAAGGAAATTCTTCATGAATCATTTGAGTAATATTTTAATACTGTGAGCAGTCAGTAGTTTTCTGAAATACTGTCAGAGATGACATGGCTGATAAATACTTGTGTCTTGTGTCACCTCTAAAAAAGGAGGAAGGTGAGGAACAAGGAAACTTGTACTTTGATTATGGGTGTATACTAATACATATTGTACAGGAAAAGCCATATCTATCTATCCTGGAGCAGAATTTTATCTGATTTTCTATCAAAGAACAGGCTGAATAAAAATATGAAAAGACCAAAAGTTTTGGACTTCTAAAGCAACAAAAACTTTTGAGGGGAGTGGGGAAAGGATACTCTAGCTACACTGAAGATTCATTTGACATGGCTCAGGATCAGGCTTCATAATCCTTGCTTCATCTCCCTGTTCATCTGGAAGGAAACGCAAATATGAGATTACTACCACCCACTTTCAGGAGAACTGGTTATAAACCAGCACTGAGATGTCATGGAAGGGACTTTTTCAAGTGAATGAAGTGACACATGGTAACCGTGCAGGCAGAGCATATGGAGCAATTTCTGTGAAGGTTAAGGTTGTCCTGGGTTATATTGTCAAAAGAAATATAAACTGGTTTTAAGAGGACATTTTATGAATTGAAAAGAAACTATCTAATTCCGTTATCTGCAATATCAGTGGGACTAGACTTAACAGTTCAGAAAAATCCCTTCTAGTCTTGCATCCTGGACTACTTCTGACATGGAGCCATAAGAAGAATAGCAAACATCTGTGCTACATTACGTTTTGAGAACATGATATGATGTTCAGGCTAAAATCTTTAAATGATCTAACTGCCTGTTTCCATCACGTAGATATTTTTCCAACCTGCTTTTCAGATGGTGCCTGACCATAAGCACTTAAACTTCTGTCAGCTAGCATTTACAAAACTGTATGAAACATTACTGAGACCCAGTATACAACAAATTGCCTGAAACTCTTGTTGAGACTTAAAGTCTGGAGAGTGGAAGTTAATTCCTCAAAGCTGGCTGGGAATGGCCATACTACGAGGGAGTCCTCAGCTGGTACGCAGTCAATACAGCCAAAAACTGCCTATCCTGTAATATACACATAGTATTAGAGAGAACACGATGATAGCTGCTGTGCTCCCCAGCTGGCAGAGTGGCTTTCAGTGCTAAAAGCCATTTTCTACACTTTCATCCGTATCAAAGCTGTGGAAACCTGCCGTAATGCTGGGTGAAGCGCTAGCACAGAAGGGCCCCGGCATCAAGAACTGGATTATTTCTGTTTGTTCTACAACCCTCATAGTAGTACTACATGATGGAATTTGTTTTTCAAAGACAATGTAAGACTTCATTTATTTTTAATCTTACAAAAAATAAAGGTAAAGCTACTTTTAATCCTTTTTTATTTGTCCATTAAAACAAACATTAAATATCAGGATTATTTAAATATGACACTCCCTTGGGAGTTGTTGGGAGTTATTCTGTGTTAAACCAGCTGGACTGATTGTGAAATGATTGTAAGAGTGTATTTTATTTTAAATTATACATAGTGCCTAAGTAAATGGCAGGGATTAGCTGAAACTTGCAACAGATGTGGCACAGTTAAATAGCTAAAGAATGCCTGTAACAAAGAATACCTTCAGAATATACATGAGGCTCCACAGATCCTGAAACCTGTGGCACCATGACTGCCATACTAATTTACTGTAATATCAGCAGCTAAATGAACCCAGAGACAACTTCATATTCTGACTATATTGCCCACATTGTATGCTACTGGTGTCTACAGTAACAGCCAGGTAAAAACTTAAATATTGCTTACATCATTCGGGAGCACACATGACAAACACAGAAAAGGTTTCTCAGCTTGGATGTGATCAGATATTGCTTAAGACATAATGGCAAAGCAGGTAAAAAGGAAGATAAGTATCTCAAATTACTTCATATCTTGATACCATTCATTTCTACAGTCTTCCTAGAGAGCCTGAAGATTAATTCTCACTCCTTTCATTAAATGTCCATTGATTTTAATTTTTAAAAATGGACATCATAAGTAAAGGTTTGTTTCCTTGCCAAAATGATGACAAGAAATGTTTTTCTAGATCAGTTCCAAATGAGACAGTGTTATAAACTTCTCTTTTACTGCTGTAGTATATTGGGTAATAACTTAGTATCGTTCAATTATCTTGGCTATTTCTAACAATTTGCAATTGGAAAAACACCAAAAGTCTAATATGTGTCAAGCTATTTATCTGTTACACACACAGAATTGCAGAAGTTGAACTCAATGGGGTCACAATCACTTTTCTGTTTAAATAAGTGTATCCTTATGTCTACATAAGCCTGTGGTTCCCAGCAGTATATGAGCAAAAGTGACAATGAAGTGGTTTTCTAGTGCAAAACTGAGCTGGAGTCTTACACAGAGGATTGAGCTCCTAAGAGTGCTGGGCAGTTTGGCTTCTTTAGTGCTTGTGATTGAAATACAAAACTTACAGCAAAAAGATTGAACCATCCACCAACATGTTTGTTTTATCATTCCACCTCTACTTTATAGGAGTTGGTGCAGTAGGACTATTCCTCCTATAGGACTGATGCAATTTTCATGGTGTCCTAATTATTCTGTATTTTGGACGGAGAGATACCTCTGTTTTTTTCCTATCTGAGCAATGAGCCCTTTGATTGAAGGCCCATAATAATTCAAACCCTTATTTGAAAAGTGATTCATATTCAAAATAGCGTTTAAAGAATTGCCTAAGATAATGACTGTATTACAAGCTCATTAGGATCAGAGAATTGTGAACAAAAATGCTAAGAATATCTATTTTCCCATCTTGTCCTAAGTGAGAATGAACTGAAGCACATATTTCAGTTTTTTGCTGAACTGTAAACATGGCTTTGTTTTTCTGTTACAAAAAAAAATGAAACAAATAAAAACGTTATATGAGAAGTGAAACAAAATGGTAGTGACACTTGTGAGAAGTATATTCTGAAATACATCAACCTCACTGTGTTTCCTTAAATCAGATCTGCATTCAGATCAGGTTCATGGGCTGGTGGGAAGGGATCTTCTCATCAGGATACATGGAAACTTTCCATGGGTGTTTGCCAAGACAAATATATCAACCTAAGGCATCAGAATGTGTTACGAGCCATGACTTGCTCATTTTCTATAGCACAACCTACCTTTAGGCTGGCAAAGAGGGAAAGCTAGTCATGGAAGCCAAACTTGGAAGATATAAAGACCATTTAAACTCTTGTCCTATGGCAGACAGCTCATGCTAGGAAAAAACTCAAGGAAATTGGCCTGGATTTTAGTTGTCTCATAACCGTTAACAAATCATAAACCACTGAATTTTATTTGCACCTTGAACCTTTCCACACTTTCTACCATAGTGAATTCAGACAGAGATGTGGCCTTTATGGGATGTTTTTCAGTAGTAGTATTCGACTTGTAGCTTGTAAACACATCAACAACTACTACCAACACTTAGCCTAGAAACTGCTACTAACCCCCATGTATCCTCCCTCAGCATTTGACTCTGCTGTCTGTGTGGTTTTGTATACAGCCCAAATTTACTACACTGTAAGGTGAAGCAGTTTTGTTTATCTATATAGGCAACAGCATACAGTCTTTCCATTCTACAGCTGGGACTACATCTATACAAGTGATGTAAACATTGCCAGGCCTATCTTCCAACCCTGAGGCCAAGTCATTGGGCCCGGCCACAGCTGTTACACTCCAGACAATATAGCCGGATCCCAAACTGTCAGTTGAGGACAGTACTCGGTCTATGGTAACTCCTGATCTTTAACCCGGGATTGTCTAGAATGCACTCATCAGCCTGAACTCCAGCTATGGACCATGTTAACAGTTTAACCAATATGCTTTGCATTGCACTGCAGTGTGTAGGATGATGCCCTATATAATTAATGAGTGAAAATATACAGGCTGATTCATTGGCTGGAGAGCTGTAAAACTTGGAGTTGATGGAAACTATCATGAAACACCCCAGTATCATGGAATTCATGTGCAGATGGGCTGAAAGACTTACCAAGTAGACTTGCCTAATAGGTATCTCACATGCACTTTAACTTTTCTTACAGGGGTGAAATCAGATTTTGTGTTCAGCTCTGATAAGTCAGATGTTATCTTTGACTGAAACATTTCAGAATGAACACCCACCCTCAACACTTACTGCCAAGATTAAGACAATCCCATCCTAAATTTTCATATGTTTTGTTATTACTCATTCAATAAAGTCACACTCTTTGATACATCAATTATATGCCCTTTGTGAGATGGTTTTATGGGAACTCTCCAGGTGATTAAATTTGCAGCAGTTTAGGGAATTAAAAAAATGTTTTTATTCTTTTGGGTACGAGTGTGCCAACTGTGCTCATCTAGCCAGTTGTTGGATCCCATCTACTTCAAACAAGTATGAACTTGAAATTTGAGGTACTCCTGCAGACAGCTGAGGTGTTTCCTTAGAAACCTTTTGAGAAGAGTTGACATCTGGTAACCACAAAGACTTCTTGGTTCTTTCAGATGAACAAAACCACTTGCTTTCTGAGTGGTCTGAGAAATTCTATCATTCCTTGTGTTAGTCTTGAAAATGTATTTCTTTAATATGTATTGCACATGCATATACGTCAAAGGCTCAATTTGTTCTTAGGTACTCATGTAATGAAAGCAAGACCTCTGCAAAAAGTAAGTTGGAAAATTTGTGCATAAGAAAGTTTGCAAGGTAGATTTTATTTTATCCTGATAGATGTTATGCCTTTGCCTCTGCCATGAGCTACCTTGAAGTATGGTCTTCTTGACATTGCAGAAGGGAAATGTAATCTGATGTTTATGACCAACTTTGAATTGTCCACACTGAACCTAACTGCCCAAGAACTATACACCACGTATCTGATGCTTCATATTACCCTAGTAAGTGCCAAGATGAATCACAGTTTCTCTTATAGCATATGAAATTGAGATCTTTTAGTAATAAATTGTGAATTATATGCCTTTTTCTGAGACTATCTGCACTTGTGGGTGGCAAAAAGAAAAGAAAGGATTTGTAGGAACTGTAAGAAGTCAAAATCAGGGATTTGTGTGATGGCAGCAGATCAATTTATAGTGTTTACAGATTGTGTGCCCAGATAATTTCAAAGCACATGGTACGAAGGGGTCAGATCAGCCTTGTGCCAACATTTTTTTCAGCATCAGGCAAGACTGTCACTTAAGACCTAGCCAAAAGATTTACAATGTAAATGGTTAGTGCATATGGACATGAGATTGCCTAAAATCCCCAGCTGCCAGTGTAGACAAAGCCTTAATTAGCCAATAATGCTGGAAATTTGTGCTAGTATGGAAGTTTTCTTTATTCAGTAAGCAGTTCCTCAAATAGTACTGAACTGAAAACAACAACCAGTTTGACAAGTAACTGAGGAACGTAGCCTTAGCTCAGTATTTATTAACTAAAAATTTAATCAGTTAGCTAAAGGTAAAAGTTTATCATTATATCTCATGAGACATTGATACACTAAGCAAATGAGAACAAGTTTATTTTAAAAGATTAGGTATCTATATTTGGGGATCTAATTCCTTAGGTAGAAATGTGATTACGTGGCCAGTTTTTATAGATTTAGAGAAATACAGTGTCCATGAGAGACGTAAGCAATTTTGAGCACTTGTTCTGCAGGCAGTTGAACTACCTCTGTACACTAGGCTAAGAAATTCAACAGGTCCTAGGAGTTTAGACACACAATTCTCGGTAACAGGCATGGAACATATCAACTTGTATATTCATCTTCAGGTAAAGCCGCCAAAGCAGACAAACTCCCTTCATTAGTTTATTTTACCCTTTGAATTAATTGTGTTCCTTGTCCTGTATTTTTGCAATGTGTGAAATGAAGAAGCTGCAAAGAATGCTAAACCTTAGGCAGACAAGTATACTTTATCTTATAGTTCCAATTACGGTAGATAATGCAAAATTCAGTTTGTCTGTTTGCTTGTTTTACTCAAGTACTCCCTAATTGATCTAAGCTACTTGGTATTTTTTTTTTGTATATAGGGAAAAGAGGACTAGAAGTATAATAAAATTATTTCCAAACCCACAAGATTTCTGAATTCTTTTCAATACTGAATAGGGGCTTATAAGAAAAATTGAGACAGATCTTTTAGCTGGGCCTTTTGCAACAGGACAAGGGGCGATGGTTTTAAACTAGAAGACGGAAGGTTTAGATTAGACATAAGGAAGAAATTTTTTGTGATGAGAGTGATGAAACATTGGAACAGGTTGCCCAGAGCAAAAGTCAGAAAAGGATGAAGGGAAAGACTTCCTTCAAGATGAGGTCCACCTGATTGGACTCTAGGCATTGATAAAGACACTTAGGAAAGGGTCAAGCTTTAAACTCTTTTATACTGTTCTGGTTTTGTTAATGAGGGGGGGCCTAAGGTGATAGCTTCTATAGGAAACTGCTAGAAGTCGCTCCCCTTTGTTCAGGGGACTCGGCCAGGCCTAGGGCGGACCTGCTGCTGGCCAAGGCCGAGCCAATTGGTAGCAGAATGTCCCATGATAACACCTCTGTGATAACGTATTTAAGAAGGGGAAAACAGAAAAAGAGGAGGAGAAGATGTGAAGCAGCTGAGCAGGGGCAGAGAGGGGGAGGCGCGAGCCTCATGGGCCTTGCAGGCCTCACCTTCTGGCTTCCCGCTGGGCAGCCGACTGGGCCCAACTCGGCCCGGCCTGGCTGCAAGAAGTGGAGAGGAGATGAGAAGTGAATAAGATGTAAAAAGGATCCTGAGAGGCATCTGCCAGCCTGTTGTGAGGAACGGCTGCAGATGCCAAGGTCAGTGAAGAAGGAGGGGAAGGAGTAACGCGACTCCTGGCCAAGATTCCTCTGCAGCCCGTGGTGATGACCATGGTGGAGCAGGTTGTCCCCCTGCAGCCCATGGAGGTCCACGGAGGGGCAGAGATACCCCTGCAGCCCGTGGATGACCCCACGTCGGAGCAGGTGGAGGCCTGAAGGAGGCTGTGGCTCGTGGAGGGCCCTCTGGGATAGCCGTTCTGGAGGGACTGCACCCCGTGGAAGAGATGACCCACGCCAGAGCAGTTTCACAAAGGACTATGGCCCGTGGGAGGGACCCCACGCTGGAGCAGAGGAGGAATGCGAGGAGTTCTTCCCCCAACGATGATACAGCGGCGTAAAACAACGCGTGATGAACTGACCGCGACCCCCATTCCCTTTTCCCACCCCGTGCCGCTTGGGAGGGGAAGGTAGTAGAGATAATGTTAAGCCCGGGAAGGGGGAGGGGTGGGGGAAGGTTATCTTGTTCCCTGTCTCATTCTCCTGCTAATTTTAGAAATAAATGAATAGTTTTCCCCAAGTCGAGTCTGTTTTGCCCGTGACGGTAACTTTAAGGATTTCTCCCCGTCCTTATCTCAAACCTTGAGCCGTTTTTCTTATATCATCTCCTCCCATTCTCTTGGAGGGTGGGGGGAGTGAGAGAGAGACTGCGTAGTCTGGTCCCGATCGGGGCTGAACTAAGACAAATTATACAGGTGAATCAGCCTAAAGTACAGTCAGATTCTCTTATACACAAAGCCTTTATCTATATGAGAGTGATTTTTGCAATGTAAACAGGTGAGACAGTTGGGATAGCAGCAATACATTTGCTTGCATTTGCAGCTCTCTTCAAGCTGTCAACAGTAGATCAAAGAAACCTTGGTATAAATGAAAGTCAGGTAGAAGTGTTTAATATACATATAGGCATGCAAGAATGATCATCTTAATGTTACTAAAGATATGTGTTGCTAAATATTTGCATGCCATCTGCTTTAATTCTGGAAATTTTATAGCTTTTCTTTGACAAAAGCAAACAATCTCTCATACTGTATATTGTCTACATTTTTTGAGGGAGGTGATTCTGCCTCTCTACACTGCTCTCATGACACCCCACCTGCAGTACTACATCCAGCTCCTGAGCCTCCAACATAAGAAGGACATGGACCTGTTGGAGAGGGTCCAGAGGAGGGCCACAAAGATGATCAGAGAGCTGGAGCACCTCTCCTGTGAGGACAGACTGAGATAGTTGGGTCTATTCAGCCTGGAGAAGAGAAGGCTCGAGGGAGACCTTAGAGTGGCCTTCCAGTACCTAAAGGGAGCCTACAGGAAAGACAGGGAGAAACTCTTCAGTAGGGTCTGTTGTGATAGGACAAGGGGCAATGGTTTTAAAATAGAGGGAGGTAGATTCAGACTGGATATCAGGAAAAAATTTTTTACAATGATGGTGGTAGAACACTGGACAGGTTGCCCAGAGAGGTGGTGGATGCCCCATCCCTGGAAACATTCAAGGCCAGGTTGGATGAGGCTCTGAGCAACCTGATCTGGTTGAAGATGTCCCTGCTCCTTGCAGGGCTGTTGGACTACATGGCCTTCCAACCCAAACTATTCTATTATTCTAAAATCCGTATTATGCAAGTGCACACACCTCCTGATCATCTTCAGTCCAGGACTAGTCTGATGAAACCAAGAGCTTCATGTTTAATGGACAAACAACATCCAAGACAGTGTTGAGAAATCAATCCCATGTATTATTTGAACTACAAAAATTATGCTTCATCAGGAGAATCAGCTTCTTGCTGTGTACTACTGCCAATAGAGGTTACAATGGCAGCAGTATCTCCCAAAATTGTGCCCAGCTTTTACTACTTCGTAACAGCTAGTTATTACTCAGTACTGCTATTAGTACATGCACCCAGGTTCAGAACCCATTGAATTATGCTACTGTGAAGTTCTCCCTACAACAGATAAGACTAAGGAAATGAGGGAGACCAATGTTTCTCGGCCATTCCTAGAACTTTATTTAAGTTGGAATTCAGTTGTCTAAAAATTAGATAGACATTAGATATTCGTTTCTCCCTTTGGGTAGCATCTGCAGCACCAGGGAGTAAGGTTTCTTATCTTCTTGGGAATAGATATAAAGAATAGATTTTTGTTCCATTCCTCATCATTTGAAATTTTCAGAGGTCATCTGATGCGCTCTACTTATACATCTTACCCTAAAAGAATCACCTGCAGAAACTGTCCTCATGTTTGCAACAATGGACTAAGCAGTATGTAATAGATGACAGTAACTCTTGTGAAGATTTGATGTGGCTTTGATACTGTTGAGTTGGCTAATCCATTCCAAGTTCAGTCAAGAGGATTTGACTTCCCTATTCACTTTAAACAATACATGTTTGTATTACCGAATGTGTTCATATCGAGTAAACAACCGACAATCTGCCATGAGAATCAAGGTGGGATTAACTGTTATGGCCTTTTAAATTCAGAACAAATATGAGTAAATCAGTGTGAATATTATCGATGACTACTTTATTGCGGATCAAAGAAGTCAACAGAGTATGATAACTGTGTTACACACATCAGAGAATAAAAATTCCTACCTCAATTTTAGACTAAAGAAGAACACTGAGTCTTGGAGCCTTTGCTAATAGTTACTTTCAGTACATATTGACATAGTCTTAGTCTCCTCAATATCATCACTGATCATTTTAGATTTGAGTATCTACGATGTAGTGTGTACAGCTGAGCAAGATTAGCAAGTAACTGTTGTTGCCCATGGGAAAACAGGATGAAATTAAACATATACATGTAATGCCATTTTAAGCACTCATAGGTGTCCTATTTAGTATGCAGCTGCTGCTCCAGAAGGCTGGGCATCTATATTCTAGCCATCTAAATATATGCAAATTTGTTATATGATCTGACTTCCTGAAGTGGCATCCGTGCCAAAGGAGCAACTCCTTCTTATATCCTCTGTTAGTGTTATTGTTGTAGGGCTATTCTCACTGATCTCAAAGAGCAGTTGTGTATGAGGAGTGCAGCCACTCACTGACCCAGCCTTGGGCTGGCAGAGTGCTGGGTCAGATCAAATGTAGGGGAAAGGCTCTTTTTAAAAAGCAGGGAGAATGAATGTGCTGCTTTGTTTATATCACTTCAAAGAATCAAAATGGTAAGTGGTAAATAACATGCCTGAGAATGCAATGACTTCCCAAAGCCCAAATGTAATGGCTCCTGTAGACTCTTGAGCTAACCTGTTGTTAGTATGTGCAATGCCATCCATTCACAATTCCCTCCCTAAATGAGAGCATCAGCAGGACACATTAAGGCCAGGGTGCCATTCCTCCAGGACATGACTGTTAGACTCACCTGCACCCCTAACACAGACATAAACCCTAACATGGAGATGCTAAATTAATCCTTTTCTCTCTGCACAAGAAAAAGGTTAAAGCTGACTGTGAAACATTCATCCTGCTGGCCTGGAGCAGCTGAATTAGAAGAACAGTCTCTCTAGTCTAATCAACCCAAATTAAACAGAGGAAAACCATCTCAGGTATTCCTGCACAGGGTATAACCACAGCTCTGGGTTTCAGGAAAGACATAGCCTGGTTTTTGCAAGTATGAAGATACAGGCTCACAACAGAAACAGAGACGTTCTTGCAACGACCCGTAAGAACGCTGTCCTGGTTCCTATAAATGCATCACTGAGATAGAAAAATACTTGATTTAAAAGAGTTATGTAATTGTCATAGGAAAGTTTAGTCTTTATGGTACAATAGAAAATATCTGTAATAAGAACACATTTCCAAAATAAATAAAAAAAAAAACAAACCAAAAAAAGAATCCCAAAAAACTATGCCTACTCTATAATTATAGTATGGCTGTATTATAATTTAGCTATAATATATCATCTTCCAGTAAGGCTTTATTTTCTATCAAGCATTGCTACCTATTAACTGGAAATTTTTCCCCTTTGAGTCTCCTTATATATCAAGCAAATTCCCTACTGAAACAGCTGCACTCTCATAATCTTGTTTTTTCTAAAAGTTATTTGCTTTGACATCACTTGAGAAAACTCAAGAAAGGTACTGCTTTTACACAGTTCCTTTCAACTTTTCATCACAATGTAGTTCTCAGAGAATCTGCAATGTCTTTATTTTTGTGCTTCTAAACTCCTAAAGAAAATTCAAGGCATCTTGCCTAACTGTACATTTCTAAACATTCAAGATCTGATCCAATCTAGTCTGTCCATTATTACTGGACAAAATTAATCTCTTGCAGACAATGTTTTATCCTACTTTTCAGAGACATCTCTGAAAAGATGTGATGAATAGCCCTGTAACAGCTTCCTGTCTTTCTCCATCTACTACTTAGGAAGCCTACACGAACTGTTAGATTAGATCCTTAAGGTGAGAAGATCAATTTCAGTGAGATAAATTCTACCCTCTGTCAAACTACTTTATAATTGCATTTCTAATGGAGTAATTACGAATAAGATGAAAAACAGAAAAAAGGAATGAGATCAAATTTCTCCAATATTTTATTTTTTTTTATATAAGATGCCCTTTTATCTCCAGAAGAGACAAATTAAGGAATTTTCTTATCATAAAGGCAATATTAAGCAGGAGCACACTCTTAACTTTTGCTCAGGCAGAAATTCAGGCATTTGAAGTGTGGAAAATCAAAAGGAAGCCTGGCATTTAAGCAAACTGACATCTGTTTCATTAACAGACAACCTGGATAACTTGATTTTGTGTGTAAGAGGTTTTTATTTGTCATAACTCTGCAAACTGAAGGAACTGTTTAATCAGCTTCAGCAGAGCATAATCCCTTAACTTTGATATTTCTTCCTCACAGCACTTAGCAATGCAAACAATATTCTGAATACCTGGAAGCACTGCAGCAGATTCACGGTAGCAACCTGTCATAGTCTGCCCATGTACAATTGTTTCTGAGACAAAAAAATAAAAGGAGATTACCAAGAGAAAATGGCTGTCATTTGGGAAATTCATATTAATTGCCTACAGTCATAGTCAATGTCAACTGACTCAGCAAGGAATATTTAACATTAAGGTTTGAGTAGTCCCCAGAAAATCAACCTCTCTGTTTTAAGTCAGTTGCACACTTTAACAACTGGCACAATAGGATTTTCAGCAAGTCATTTGCTCCATTGATCTGGAAATGACAAGATTTAGGACATAAATTTACATAGAACAGAGGTGAGGACAGCTTGGAAAAGTTAGCAGCGTATGAAATTTTCAAGAACGTAAACCTGAGGTTTCCATCATGTGCCATATGTGTGCCACTAATGGGCACTGCTAAATAGGTAATCCTGCATACCTAAAGCTATTTCATACTGGCAGCAAGCAAGTCAGAAAAATGGAGAGGAAAAACTATTGAGGAGAAATACAGCAGTTATTCAAGCAGATATGGTTTCAAAAAAAAAAAAAAAAAGGAAAGCAGAAAAAGCAGTAGCTGTCATCCTCCATGCGCATTTCTAAACTGCTAGACTGCAAGAGAATCCACCCATCCTCAAGATATTTGGGGGGAAAAGAGGAGAAGGAAAAAAGGCAGAAGGACCCAAATCATTTATATTAATCCCTGATTGTCATGGTGGTCTGGTTTCCTCAGAACACATGACCAATATATTTCTACCATTACTGAACATTTCCCTTCTTATCAGTGTAGGAAACTGCCGTCTTCCTCAGCATTAATTAATTAATTTCCCCAGCATTAATTAAGGAGAGACCTTATAATGGTCTTCCAGTACCTAAAGAGGACTTATAAGAAAGATGGGGAGAAACTCTTTAGCAGGGCCTGTTGTCATAAGACGAGGGGTAATTGTTTTAAAATAGAGTGGTCTAAATACTGTTCATATTATAAAACATTAAGCTTACAGTGTCCAGGTTAGATTCCTCTAGTGTGCAGCCAACATATGGCCCCAAATTGATGTTCATTTATAGTAGAGTAAGAGATGGTTGTGTGTACTAAAATGAACAACAGACTTCACTGGTGCAGGATGAGTACCAGTAAGAGTGAAAAAGCAATCATTTTAAATGTACTGCACTAGTTTTAGATTTCAGAAGGATCCGATTCTTTTGTTTTGGGAGTTTCTCTATTGTCCTGTAATATTATTATATTGTTAATGAACATACAAATGGCACATTAAAGCTTCTGTTTTTTAAAAAAATAAGATACACAAGGAAAGAAGTCATTTAGAAAGCTCTTTACATGTCTATCTAAGCAAATCAATTTAGCTGCGAGTTTTCACTTTCAAAGTTGCCTTCAGAGCACAAAGGTGGAATTCAGCTTACCTGCCCTGGAGCATGTATGCAGACATGTCTATGTTTGAGTTACGTACCTAGGCTCCCACTACAGCCAGCAGAGATCAAGTCAACATAGCCAAAATTAATAGCTCTGCAGACTCCACTGATTCACCCAGCACTGTAACAGGTAGAAGAATACCTGCCTATCTACCTCTTTCCCAAATAATATCCAAGCATGGCTGAAGAATCAGCATGGGTCTGTGACCAACCTCAATAGGCAATTTCAATGCAATCATCCAGTTTGGAGGCTGAGAGAGTCAACAACTTGTCCCAGAGCTACAGAACAATCCCTGGTATGGATATATTTGCTACACTTATATATGTATATTATGTGTATACACAGATATATGTTTATGTATGTATATACAAAGAAGGAGACAAGGATAGAGAATCTATATATGTGTATATATGTAAATACATACACATACAGTAGATAAAGTCTCAGAGCATAGAGAAATAAGACCTTAACTCCAGCACTGCCATTTAAAAATTTGTGCTTACTTTTTCTTTTTTAGAAGCTAAATGTATGACAGTATAATTTATTTGGCAACATTTAGGCTCATATTTCTGTGTTTACTGGTTTTATGTGCTGTGCCTTTCTTCTGGGCTTACTGTGCAAATTCGAAATTGGAAAATTACTGTTCATTTTATACATTAGGAAAAACCTTTGCTTCTATATCCAGACTGCTGGAGATGATAAAAATAATGCAAATGGAGATAGCATATAGCTCACAAGTCTATCAACTGTATTATTGGTGCTTTCTCCAGACTCTTCTTTCCAGAATCCTTCTGAGTTGCCAGCAGCATCCTTTATGAGAATCCTGCATACCTGCATGAATCTCAGGTGCTGTGGGAGTCCATAGAGAATCAATGGCAATTCCTGTAATTTGGCCGGATATTTAAGAAATTACTCATCTAGAAGAGGTATTACACCAGATGAATTCCCCTTGATGTATCAAAGCTCATGGAGATTTATCTTACTGAAACAATAAACTGTTTCTGAGCAGAGCTATTGCTTCCTAAGACAAACCACTGACTATTACATTGCAGCTGAATGACACAAGGATGTGCAACTACTGAAGTGTAAAAGAAAGTGCCAGGAACCTCAGAAGAAAATAAGACATTTATCATTCCTAGCAGTTCATGGAGATGGGTGAAGACAGTGATTAGCAAAATGGCAAAAGTGTAAAATGCCACCTGTAAATAACTATTAAAACAGTTGGTATGAATACTTAATATGAGTTGGGGAGGGTTTTCTTTGTTTCTTTGTTTCTAGATTTTTACATAGCCTTGTTTAAAGTTTTACTTAATTACTCCAAAATTTAAAAAAAAAAATAAAATTACACTTGGTTTCAAAAAAAAAAAAAAACCCAACCAAAAAAAAAAGTAAGTAGAAAGAAAAATCAAGATCTTGATTAAAACATCAAAATTTTTTGAGTGTTCAGAAGGAATTAAGATCCTTTGTTTAGTAATCTGTAAGGCAGATAACTGTGTCAAAGATCTCTGTAATCAATGAAACAGTGCATGCATTTCCAGAATGCATCTTGTCCTAAGTTGTTCAAGTGGGTTAAATCATGCTCCATTGACATCTTTTTCAGTGTAAGCTCTACAGGACATCTATTTCATTAGCTTAAACCAGACATCAGACTTTAACATATGAAAACTTTGTTAAAAAATAATCTCGCCATTCATACCTAAATATGGTTATGTTATTCTCTGATATATAAAAAAATACCATCTGTTTTGTGTAACTCTGATCAATAATAGGCCCTTGTTTAGTGAAAACTAATATGAAGAAACATTTGCAAGGCAACTGTAACTTATTTCAAGTAAGGTAATTTTGAGTTTCATGTGCAGATCTAGTGAATACAATGAAGCTATTGAACAATGAGACAATGGCAACTTCTTGAGATTACAAAAATATAGTAGAGAAAGCCCACCTTTGACTACAATTTAATTCCCAGATGTACTGTCATGTAGTAGCATTAGGGCATAAAGAATCTGCTCTGTTATTTGCTTTGCTGTGGGCTTTGAGCCAGGGAGTCATTCTGCCCAAGAGACAAAAGACGCTCTGTCTGTGCAGAGATCCCTGCATCTTCCCAACACGTTTCCTCATACATTTTGTGAACTGTCTTTCCCCTCCCCTCTCCCTCTGTTATGTTAGCTGTGAACTGCAGTGAAAATCTGTCTGTGACAGACACTTGCAGTACTTGGTCAGCTGTCAGACAAGCATGAGGTGAAAGACTTCAAATATGGCATCAGGCTCACAAACACACATACACACACAGAGAGAGAAACAGCCATCACTGGCTACTGCTTAGGTTCAAACAGGAAAATAAAAACAAAACACAGAAAAAAACCCCAAGGAAGAGAGTGCTCCTATATAAGTCTGAGATCTTGCAAACAAAGAAAGTGTGTTTAATGGTTTAATTAAAATCAAACACATAAGGTCTAAACTCTAACTGTAGGGTTAGTAATGACTTTATTCTATACCCAGAACTCATCTGTGGCAGCATCTACTGGAGGTGATCTCCACTTTGAAAGTTGTTTCCATTAACGCCAATGTCAAGACAACTAGAAGGGAAAAATACTCGATGAGAAGAAACCTGTGAACAGATGAATGGCCTAGGCTGACTCACAGAGTATGAACTATAAATCAGGTACTTACTTCACAACTGGCAATGCATTTTCATAAGTCTAGCACTGTTAGGGCCATGCTGTTAGGATGCTGTAACCTTCCCATCTTAGTTTAAGGTATGTTGCAGTGAAGTCACAGTGTTTATCTAATATGCTGGGGCTCCAAATGAAATATCCTCTTTGAGTCTTGTACGGTGACAAAAAACTGTTGTCTTCTCCTACTGCACCAGCTGCATCCTGTCTGTAAATGCAATGCAGCATGCAGGGAAATCAAAAGAAGCATCTCAACTGGATCCAGACTGAAATCAGGTCATGAAAGTCTTGTTTGTTCAAGATCTGACCAAATAAAGCATCTAGGCTAGAGTACACAAAGGCTACAAGAAGTTCCTTGATTTTCCTGTGACTCTGAGACATATTTTAGATTCATTAGGCTGCATCACTCTTTTAATGTAATCTGTAAACCTAAACCAACAACATGGCCCACACGAATATCTAATATTCCAAGGCATTACTAATGTCTCTTGATGCCTGTGGACAGCTGATTCTTACTGCCAGTGATTAGAGCAAGAGGCAGGACATGCAGGGCAAGTGTAGATGTGTGAACTTGAATCCTTCCATAGGCTCACTCCTAGTCACTGGAGAGATATAGGCACCTGTAGAGGGTGGTTAACCCTTTTCTAAGGTTGAGAAAGGATCTATTAAAGATAAATTGGATAAAATATATGATTTTTTTATTTTTATTAAGTATGGATTGAGTCTTAAGTTGGAGTAAATCCCTAACATTGAGACAGCTGCTCTCCATTTATTTCCCTGACCTTAGCTATTCTTGGCTGTGTAAGATGCCCTAGAATATCTGAAACAGCCACTCAGGGCTGTCAGATATTTCAAAACATTGATGGGAAGCTCCAACTTTCTGAACCAGTAGCTAATGCTAAGGCTATCTTACAGCATGTCAAGACAGTGTCAGGCACTGAAGCTGAGGTAACTGAATTCAACATCTAAAGAAAAGTGACGGAAGCAGACAGTGGGCTATATTCAGCTGCTCAAACTTTGCTTTAGTGTCATTTTAGAAAACATGCAGATACGACTTTCCCAGAAAACTTCTGGGAAATTCCCAGAGTTTTGAAGTGTAGCTGAGGCCAGGCAAGATAATTCATGGTGCCTGAAACAAGGATTTACCTTATACCACAATTATCATAAGTGATTCACTTGCCTACACACAGACATTTAGGATTATTTTAAATTCTGAAAGATGTCCTACCTGGCCTCCATCTGACACCTGGCTGTCTCCCATAAGTGCTGTATAATATCTGTTAGTACCATGCACATCTCAAATATGCTATGGCAAAATTGGCAACATACATCCATTGTTTCAGCAACAAAATCCTCTCTTGTATGTCTGCACTTCCCTAAGCATGTGGAGATCCAGCCTTATAAGTTGTCACCAGCCTACTATTGAACCACAAGTATCAACCAGCCAAGGCACAGAGCAATACAGTGCAGTATGGTGTGTAATCCAAGGCCGATAACCCTCATCCCCAGGCAGTGCTCATGGCTCCATGAAATGAGACATTTTTTCCTTCTTGCAAATGCTCCAAACTTGCTCAGCTTTGTCTACACTTACTACTGAGGACATACCCAATGAGGTTGCACAGACCATTTTGGTGGATGTATAGCACACAAGTTAAGATCTACATCATGCAGATCTCTCTTAATGACATTTTTTGTAAGGGAATGAGAAAGGAAGGACTGACTTTGTATACAGAAATTAAGTTCCACTTGTGACTGAGCCACAAACTTCCTGCATTTGACAAGTAACAGTTTTCCTCTTATTTTCTCCTATCATATCCTGCAAATAATATTACTTCCTCTTTTCTGAGATAATTGGGTGGACACATTCATTGATACTTATCAAACATGTCGAGAAATATCTTTACAACTGAAATGTTTAGAATCCTCAGGGCTTCATGCCAATGAGATAACAATCAGTTATCTCTTGACAATACTGAACTTTTTCACTTCTCTTCAACCTCTTTGGTCCTTCTTGTTTTCTTTATTATGAGCTCCAAAAAGCTCCTCTTAATCTCCACAAATTCAGTCTTCATCTAACGTCACTTCCTCTTCCACATTTTGGCATTTGTCATTCTCTTCCCCTTGCCCTGACTCTGAGTGGATCCTGCCTTTTCTTAATCTGTCTTCACAAAAGTGACTTTCCTCAGCATGAGAAACTGTAGAAAGTCACACACAAATGAGAGAGAAGCTATAGAAACTGCTAATAAACAGAAGAAAAGAACAGGAAAGACATCTCCAGAGATGTGCACGAACTTTGCACATGCTATTCCCTTCCTTCACTCATTCCCCTCAGCTTCTGCTACACCTGTTTATCGTAATAATGAGGCTAACTTTTAGTATGTCTTTCATTAATTAACTAAATACAAATAATGAAAAAAAGTAGGAAGAATGAAAAAATATGAAACTTTAATATGGCCATCCAATAATCAAAAGATAAACAGGTCCTTCTAGGACACAGCATGATTTTGTTTAGGCGTTAACTTCAGGATTAAATGGAACACGTCCCAAAGTTGCCTGTTAATTTCCAAAGCCTATGGAAGGAGTCTTGCTCCTTGTGCTAAATTTGCCCCTTAAAAAGGGCCTACACTTGTTCATAGAGATGATGGAAAGGTCCACAGAAGCTCTTTTTGCTCTTGGAGCTCTTTGCTCTCTTTCTCCTACATATTAATGAAGGGCATAATAAAGAGCAAATCATATGTTGGGATTCAGGTTTGAGTGGACAGTCTGGCTTTGCCTGTAAAAGGAGATGGAATACTTTAGGTCTCAGTTCCATTCATGTGATAACACATGCACCACCACAACCGGTGAAATTGGAATTCCAACTGAATTTTGGAATACACCTTTAGACGTTCTGTTTCCTTAAACAATCCTTGTTCAACAAGAGGTCAGAAATATATAACGGACATTTATACAAATCCACAGAATGCTCCTTTTCTGCCATGTTTTCCAGACCCAAAATGGTTATCACAGGTGTTCCCTTCCATGACATCTAACATGTTCTTCCTGACATTTTAAAACTGATAAGAGCAGGTATGCTGGGAATTAAGTGTACAAAAGACCTGAATAAGGCATTAGAGAAAAATATGGTATGGTAGAAGCATATTATACAGCCTTGTTACACTGCTAAAATAGTGGCAAGCAACACCTAACCCTAAACATGAAACACTTTTTTCAAATAGACTATGGGAATTTAATTTTATTTTCAGTTGTGTTTTTCCATGTGATCGCCTTAATAGAGTAGATCCTTGAAACATAATCCTTCTAAATAAAGGTACTGTTGCTAAATGCATTTGCTATGGCAGAACTCTGAAGTTACTAAATAAAGGAGTTGTTTAACCTTCTTCTACATCATCCGTGATTAGAGTTACTGGCTTTTGTACTCTGGCAGTACAGAAGAGCCTGGGTTTTGTGCTCTGCATGGCAGAGTTGAGGATAATGGAGAGGGAAGAAACAGCCATTAACTCTTGAAAGAATGAGTATTGTCTTTAGGATGGAAGCACTGTGCCTCCATGATAGACTTTGCAACCAGTCTGTTCCTAGAGATACTTAGTGGAGCCTTCAGGCTGAAGTTTTCCAAATGTTGTGCTTACTGGCACAATAATTCCGTATGTTTACTGGTAAAACTGAGGCCTTGGGAAACAAAAATGAGGTGAAAATGAAAACGGAGGCATCAAGTTTCTTTCAGGATTATTAATATAGTTCAGAATCTCAATAATGGACTCAAACTATTTATCAAGCATGTAATCTGAGGTTACACTGTTCGCAAAGGAATTACCTCCCTGAGATAAATGAAGATGATACACAGAAAAGAGCACACTTTTGTTCAGGGTAATAAAAAAAAATGATATGCTTGACTAACCGAGAACATTTTCATCATATGGAGTATGAGAAAAGAATGTCACTGATTATGTCTAAATACCAGTGGGAAAGCTGCCAGAAAGTCTCTTTGGCCTTTAAAAGCAATGCGTTTATTGACTGTTCCATTTGTGTAACAGGCATGAAACTCCAGATGAGCATTTGGGCAGTTTGTAGACGGCAGAAAATGAGTCAGCTTTACAGGACTGCTGAACAGAAGTGACTTTATGGTTGGAAAGGTGAAACTTCTCTCTCAAATGTTTTGAGATCTCTAATTCAGGTGTCTGTTTTAATCAGTGAACAGGAATATCACCCAAGGTTGGTCTCTAAGTGGGATCAACCTGGAGGTTACCTGGCACTTTAAAGACTAAAAATGAATTTTTAGATTGATAAACTTAGCTAAGATTAATCCTAATCTATGATAACAGTTATCTAATTCTTTCTACCTCTGATTTTCATCTAGTTCTTTCCACAGCCATGAAGTGGAACAAAACCAGGAACATCTAGATATTTTGAGACTGTCCCCCACATACAGGAATGTTTTAGCAGAGTGGAGTTTCGGAGGCTTTTGTGGCATCTAGACTAGGTCAGGCTCTCTTTGTAGCCAACATGAGCAGAACAATACTTTTAGAAACTAGTTTTCTTAAAACAGGTGTCTAAGGAAAAGAGAAAAGTGTCTTTTAATCTCTCTTGACTATTGAGACACTAGACAAATAGACACCTATTTTGTGCTAGATATGCATCATCTGGATGTCTAATGAGGGGTGAGAGGAATTTGAACTATGATTGTATAGTTTATAAGTGCTTTTTCTTCTCATTGTGGCCTCTAGGATGC
Source organism: Chlamydotis macqueenii (assembly GCF_036417535.1). NCBI lineage: Eukaryota > Metazoa > Chordata > Aves > Otidiformes > Otididae > Chlamydotis > Chlamydotis macqueenii. The sequence continues at coordinate 5,131,586 of NC_141558.1, forward strand.
TGTTCTGTGCTAAGAAACTATTTTAGAAGATGCTGTACAATTAAGAATAAATGGATGCTTTTCCTCCTAGAAGGTATATAGCTAGCTGCCAGATGAAATAAAAGAGGGGTACAGATAAGGGAATACAGATACAGAGCGACCTGGACAAGCTCAAGAAGTGAGCCCATGTGAGTCTCATGAAGTTCAACCAGGCAAGGTCCTGTACATGGATCAGCGAAATCCCAGGCACAAACACAGGCTGAGCGGAGAATGGATTGAGAGCAGCCCTGAGGAGAAGGACTTGGGGGTACGGAAAGCTCAACAGGAGCTGCCGATTCATGCTTCTAGCCCAGAAAGCCAACCGGAAGTTTGCATAATATACAAAACAGAAAGGAGTAGCTCATACACCAAGTGGTTGTGCTGCCATTCAGAGGAACCTCAACAGGATGGAGAAATGGACCAACAGGAACCTCATAAATTTAAGCAAACACCAAGTCCTGCCCGTGGGGAAGAATAGCCCTATACACTAGTACATGCTGAGGATCTTCTGGCTGGAAAGCAGCTTTGCAGAGAAAGACCTGGAGGTCCTGCTAGACAACAAGATGAATCTAAGCCAACAATGTACCTTTGTGGCAAAGGTGACAAACCGCACTGTGGTCTGCAGAAAGCAGAGCATTGCCAGCAGGTCAAGGGAGGTGATAATTCCCCTTTGCTCAGCAGTAACTGAAGTGCCATGTCCAGTACTGGGCTCCCCGGTACAAGAGAGAAATGAACATACTGGAGCAAATCTAGAGAAGAGCCACTAAAATGATTAAGAGATTGGAGCATCTCTCATACGAGGAAAGGCTGAGAGAGCTGGGTCTGTTCAGCCTGGTGAGGAGAAGGCTCAGGGTAGATCTTATTAGTAAGTAGAAACATCTGATGGGAAGACAATAGAACCAAACTCTTCTCAGTGGTATTCAGGGAAAGGATGAGAGACAGTGCACACAAACTGAAATACAAGAAATTCTTTTTAAACTTGAGAATTTTTTTTTTTTTTTTTTTTTACATTGAGGGTGATCAAACACTGGAATAGATTACCTAGACCCAACTGGACACAGCCCTGAGCAGCATGCTCTGTGATCCTGGCCTGAGCAGGAAGATTGAGCTAGATGATCTCCAGAGGTCCCATGTCAACCTCAAGTATTCTGTGATCCTGAAATCAACATAACTAAGGCCTCCAGCAAGAACAAAATTATGTGGGAGGGAAAATTTCATCTGAAGATAAATTAGGTCTGAAGTCTAGAAATGAAAGGCATGGGAATTCAGGCTAGAAGTACTTTATGAAAACAGACGTATAGTATCATTGGCGTCTAATAGCAGATGGATTTCTAGAGTCAAGGAGGCCATTTCTAAGTCTATGTTTATGCAATGCATTGTTTTGACATCAAGACAAAACCACTTGATATAGCCACCTTTTGTCATCCCTGATACACATTTTAGCAGTTAGTTTTTCTTCAGAATCTTGGGGGGAGGAGGAGGGCAGGGGGTGGGATGGTGTTAAGTCCCCTGTGCACAAGGAGGCAGTGGCCCTTCCACTAGAAAAGCTTTAGTAGTTTATATGCAAGTTTATAGTCTTTTATATACAAGTTTATAGTCATTTCTATAAAAGTTAAAGCCAAAAAAACCAGAAGGAACAGGAGCTCCATGCCCAGTCTGAGAGTTATGATATCATATCATAACCAAAAAGCCCAGTATAGGCTAGGATTTGTGTGGCTGGGGAGCAGCCTTGCTGAAAGGGACATGGGAGTCCTGGTGGCTAACATGACTTAGCAGTGCATCACTGTAGCAACAAAAGCAGATTGGTTCCTGGGCTGCATCCTCAGATCCTCGCAGAGATAAAGATGTCATCATCCCACCCTACTCACTGCTTCTCAGGCCACACCTGGAGTACAGTGTCCAGTTCTGGCACCTGCAGTTCAAGAAAGATGCAGACACACTGGAGAGGGTCCAAAGAAGTGCCACAAAGATGATCAATGGGCTGGAGAACCTGCCCTCTGAAGAAAGACTAAAGAAGTTAGGTCTTTTCTCCCTAGAGAAGGGAAGCCTCAGGAAGGACCTCATCACAGTATTCCAGGACTTAAAGGGTGGCTACAAAGAAGATGGAGGCTGTCTCTTCACAAGGAGTCACAGAGAAGACAGAGGACAAAAAGTACAAATTGTACTGGGAGAGATTTAATCTAAACATAAGAAATAAAATTTTCACAGTGAAAACATGCATTCATTGGAACAACCTCCCCAGGGATATGGTAGAGTCCCAGTCACTCGAGATTTTCAACATGCCATTGGCCAGGATGCTAGATAATCTCATCTAGGTTCCCTTTCCCATGGAAAGTTGGACCAGCTAATCTTTCGAAGTCCCTTCCAACCTGCACTGTTCTAGGATTCTATGATTCTTTGATAACAAACTATAGGAACAATTTATGAAGTGTCATGACAGAATCTCTATTTGCAGAAATGTTTTTAAGGGACAGAATGTTGTTCTGAATCACTCACTTGGGTTTTCAAACAGGTCTTTTGTTTGAATGGGGAGTTGATTCAAGAGGTCTCAGTGTATATTAGGCAAAGAGATGAACAACATGAGCATAATAGGACCAAGTCTTTACCTTAGGAACTATGGTTCACTGATCACTTGAATGCAAACTTTTTTTGTTAGTAACAGTTATAATGATTATTCTAGTAACGCTTTCTTATATAACAGTTAGAAGTTCCCACTGTAGTTAATTAAATTGTTGTACCTGTCAACAAGAAAATTAAGACAAATCTCATTTGGTGCCTTTCCAGTGTGAACAATAGAGAAGTCACACAACCTTAGAATAATTTTGGTTGTATAGGACCTTTGAAGGTCATCTGTTCTAACACTATGTTAAAAGCATCGCCAGCTTGAAAGTTAGATCAGATTGCTCAGCACGTTGTCCAGTTTTCTGTCTCTCCAAGTATGCAAAATCTACCAGCTCCTTAGTCAATCTGCTTCAGTGCTTAACAAGCCTCACTGTAAAAAAATATTTTTCTTTATATCTAGTCAGGGTTGGAATCTGTGACCCTTACCTCATGTCCATGTTGTAGGAGTCCATCTCTCCCTTTTCTCTTGCCAACATAGTGACTCTTTTCTAGGCTCAGTCCAATTTGTTAACATCTTTCTTGTACTGGGGACTCCACAACTGGACACTATTTCAGAAGTGCTGAAAAAAAAAGGGATATAATCACTGTTTTCGGTACTCTTGCTACGTAGTGGCTAACGCAGTGCAGCACATCGCTAGCCCTCTGTTGCAAAGGTGCACTCATGTTGACTCATGTGCAACTTGTCGTCCAACAACAACTCTTAAGTGCTTTTTGTTAGAGCTGCTCCCTGGGCAATTGGTCTCTCCCAGTTGTTTACTTTCAGATCACTTCTGTCAAATCACTTCTCCATCTTTTTGAGATTCCTCTGAACAGCAGTCTTATTATCCAACTTATTGACTGCTCCCTGCAATTTGGTGTCAACCACAAACTCGCTGACAGTGTGCTCCTTTCCATGTAATTACAAACCAACAAATCACACCACTACCATTTTGTCTGGTAGAGCCAATATACTAGTTTGCCAGATAATGAAAAGCAAAAGATTGTTTGGAAGGAACACTTCAGAAGGGACTGGGGTAGGAGCTGAGTGACTATGAGGAAGGAAAATCTGAATTTACGCAGAAAAATAGCAATGTTTTATATAAAAGTAGACAATAACAGCTGCTCTGGTCAATAGTTACTTAAGACTAAATGTGGATGGAAACAGTCAATGTGCACACAAATGTTCTTCTGATCTGCAGTGTTTCCACCCATTCTCATCTTACTCCATGTCAGCCCAATGTCAGCCCAAACTACTATATGCATTTTAATGACAGTGCACACAACTATCCTTTAATCTTTATCCAATAGTGAGTAAAAGTATCAATATCAGAAATATCCTTCTCTTCTTCTTTGACTTTTATACTACAGGATTGATGCAAAAGAGTCATAGCATGAACAGGAACTTGGCCCAAGACTTTTTTTACCCCCATGGAAAAATCAATAGGCAAGATTCCATCTTGGTTACCACCAAGTCAGTGTGGAGACACCTCAGTAGCCAGCTGAGTTATTTGCATTGCTGGAGATTAAGATCAAGTCTCACTACAACTGGATGCGTCAATCATTAGCAGAGAGCCTTTGTACCTGGCGTTCACATGACTGCACATTTCACATGCAAGGAGCAAGACATACAAAACCCATTTGGGAGTATTTAATTTCTTCCAACACAAAAAGTAAGAGGAAATAAAAATGGAACACAAGCAAACATCCTCCTTCTTGGAAGAATGTGCACTTGACGAATGCGCTGTTCTATCTGGTCACTATTGGAATTTTACAATCCCTGTGACCCTGAGTCACCTTGTCCTATCAGGAAACAGAAGAGCTATAAATCACCCTCCGGTGAACAACTCTGGTCACTTCCACAACCACCTGAAGAAGGACAGAAGAAACTTCCAACCTTCCTGGAAACAAAAGGTAGGATTTAGATTTATTTATTTGCTTAAAGTATTGCAATTTTTTTTTCATGTATTAAAATGCAGCTTGTTGTCAGAAGCTTTCTTGAACAATTTAGGACAGTGACAGAAAGAGGATTTTATTCAGTGTGAAATAAGGATTACATAGGCAGTAGTGTAACACAGCCCAAAGAAATGGGAGAGAAAATTAATGAACAATCAAAAACAGATGAAAACCACCTGTATGCAAGAAAGCAATATCTTGACAGATTATATGTACATGGAGAATGAGATAGAGACAGACTGAATGTATTGAATCGGATATATATTCAGTTCAGTATATTCTATTGCTATATATAGCTATCACCACTTACTTTCAGAGTGGCAAAATTACCACCTTGTGCAACTTACTGCTCTTGTGCAAGGTGGCTGCTAAGTAGGACTTTGTGCAACAATGCCGTACAAGTGAAATGACAGCTTGTATTATTCCACTTCAGGTCTTTTACAAGGATAATAAAAAATAATTGGAATGCTCTTTTGTAATAGATATTCAATTGTATGAATCATTTAGGATACACTTTTTTTTTTTTTTTAGGCGGAGGGATAAAAAAAAAAGTATTCACACAAGTTTTCTAAGCTCATACAAACAAGGGAAGATAAAGCACCATCTTTCAGTGGCAGATCCCTGTACACAGATGGAGTTATAGGAAAGTCAGTAAGACTTGGCACATGTCCTGATTTGTGTTTGATTGAGGGGGAACAGGGGAGGGGGACAGAGAGACTGATTTTAGGACCAGTGCCTAGAAATTAATGCAGAGCAATTAAATTTACATCTCATAAACTATAAGCATTTGGTTGAAATCAGTGGGATTGCCAAAAGTATGTTAATACCTTGGAGCAGGAAACCCACTGGGTCTTAAAAAGCATTCCAATGGCATTTTGAAACTTGTACTGTGTATTAAATTACCAATTATATTTAATTGTAAGTTAATACATAGAAAATATTACAGTAAATTAATACTTTGTGCATGTCTTTAAGTTAGCTTCTTCAGTCTGGTTTGCAAAATAGAAAGCTTCACAATTTCAATGAAGAGTTATTTTTCCATTGAAACTGAGAATTTGTTTTTACATGTTTTAGGTGCAAAAAGCATTATTTTCTATTTGCATATCATCACATTTTGCACTCAAGAGATGTATTTTTGCTTGTAACTTTAGTACAGCTAAAAATAACTCCCACCTCTATTTACTTTCTAGTTAGAAATGAAGTGAAAATAATAATTTTTCATGTTACTGGGAGCATTATCTTTTATTCCTAAACACCTAGGTCATATACACTGCAAAGTTTTGTAGTGGCTCTGAGAAATAAGTGGTAGAAAAGTTAGTAAGAAAAAACTTACATGGTCCTAAAGCACTTGAAGGAGGCATAGATGATGTTAAAATTAAACATAATTCACATAAGCAAATATCAAGAGCAAGAAATAAATGGCTTATACTGTAAATTATCAGAATAGTTCCCAGTATGATTTTCGCCTATATGAACTAGATTTTTCTTAAACTATAAGTGCTTGGAGGAAGCCACCCTATTTTCAAGACTCTGAGAGTTTAATTGTACAGATGTGGCCAATCTGTCCATTTTTTTTGCGTCTGAGCTACAACTGCCCATCATCCCAGTCCATTTCAAACGGCTTTGCTCTTTAGGAGAGTTGGAGCAGCATCCCTGCCTACAGGTGGCCACTGTACGTCACCTCCAGTGCAATGTAAGAAAGCTGGTGAGGAAAATAGGTCGTTCTGTACTATTTCTTACCCACATGTTCTCCATGAGCCGAAGCACCTTGTGTTTCATATAAACTGGTTGCCACAAGGTAAAGGGGCTTTGCCGAATATCGAAAGATTAGCAAATCCTATAGGCTTTTCCCTAGGAATAAACTAAAACTAAAACCAGCAAACCCTCAAAACCAAATAAGAAATTAAGCTAATAATATATCTCTGTGGCAACATGCCCATAAATTCCCTTGGCATGGGAGGCTGGGAAAAATGCCAAAATAAGGAAATTCCACTCTAGTCACCTGCTTGCCTGCCCAAGGTAGCTGAGCAGAAACAAGATGAATGTAACTCCTATGACTGATTGCAATCAGACACCTGAACTTTGAAGTGACCTACATTACCTCCTGGATCACTGTGGTGGGATGGTATGGTGCTTTGAATCTCCTAAGCAAGTAGAGTCTTGAAGTCCAGGATATGGTGGTTGCTTTTTTAATTAGAGAAGGCTCTCATTTCTGTTGCCACTCCACACTACCTGTAATATAATCAAGAGATGCCTTCAAAAAAATGAAAACAAAAAATACTTTCTGAAACAAACAAAGCCTGTACTGGTCCATTTCTGGTCCAGCCTGTTTTGCCCCATCTCACGTGCAAGGCTTTGTAGTGCTGGTCGTTAAGTAAGGGATGCCTAAACGTAGAGGTCTGCACGTGGGCTAGTGACTAATTCCCCTTTCAAACAATGCAGTCCATTCAAAGCAGGCAAAGGGGACTAGGGGAAGTTTCAGAATAACAGGTACAGAAACAAGCTAAAAGCAGCATTCTACCCCAGCCGTTCCACAGTGTGGCAACAAACAGAAAGCTTCCTACAGGAAGGGAGGCGCAAATGTCCTCCTGTGCTGTGAATTCAGATATTCAGCCAGGATTACAGCAGGAAGTATGAGATGTACAAAGCAGTTGATTCACAGAAATTTGGAAATGCAGAGGGGAATTAATTTTACTTTTTTACTTCTAAAAATGAGAGAAGGAGGAAAAGAAATCATCACCTTGCCACTTGAGAAAGAGTCAGGAAAAATACAGAAGATACATTACACGTTCAGAGAAATGAAAGCTCTCTCAAAAACAAATTAAATCCTCATTCTCCCCTTTTCAGAGATGATTTTACCAGTGGTGTTCCTGTGTCTCACAACTGTGCTGACTCCGTCCACTGGAGAGGTAGGACTCATGTTTTGTACTCAGAAACTCTGGGTGGGACCTGAGGCACTCGCGGTCTGACTGAATATGGCTTTTCCTGTGCACACTGAGCATAAGCAGAAAGAGTCTGATTAGGTATCTAGGATCTGCGAAGTATTTATCCTTGAAGTCTGTTTAATTTCAGAGCGGGAGACTGGTTCTACACATGCACATTAAACCATCTATAGGCTCAGTGTTTCTTATGAGTTGGATCAGAGATGACGATATTTTCCAGAAGCTCCCATCCACAGCAATCTGGATGTCCCAAAGATCCAGCCTTCTTTCTGTTAATTCCCCACAGTTTAGCAGGGAGTAGTTATCTAACTCTCTCCCTTTCTCATCCTGTAGGTCCTGAGCTATGTACCTCTCCCTTTGCTCACAGTCCCATCCTCTCAACATGTATCACTAATTTCCCTCAAAAAATGAGCTAACTTACTCAACACAAACTTAGAGTGGTTCCTCCCAACATATACTTAGTCTGAAGTTTGAAATTTGTTACTTCTGCTTCAGAAACACCAATGTGACTAAAGGCTTGACTACATTTCCCCCTAGTTTTTCAATTTCTGCTCTCCATGCCGCAGTCCAGAAGACTGATGAGAATGGTTGTAAAGGAGATGCTGAGTTCTGCATAAGGCTATTTTTTAATTAGAAAATACATGAAAAGTTTGAGAAAGGCTATCAGTTACAGCAGGAGTGGAAGAAAATCTACGGCATGAAAAACATAGGCACACTTTTTTGGTCAGTGGGATGTCCTGATGAAGAGGTCTGTGACAATTCTGTCATTAAACAGGTTCCTTCAATTAAAATAAAACATTGATAAGCAAGTTTAAAATGCTGAAGAAGGGGAACACCACATAAGTACATTCACGTCTTCAGCTGATTTTCAGATCCTGTTTCCCCAAACATCATGAATAGTAAATTAAGTCTGATTCAGTTGCCTAAATTTAAGAGTCTACAGGCACATGAGATGTTGCAGGATAATTCAACCTTCCACAGAGAGTTGGCAGATAAGATGCAGGAACCAGTGTTATTACTGCTAAGTTCTACACTATGGAACCACTGAAAGTGCTATTCCACATGGAAGCATCCCTAGAGATACTTAGGAGACAAAGTATCACAGTACCTCCTCCGTAACAAGGATACCTTGGTTGATATTAGTATTTTGCTATTTTAATATTTCCTAGACAGGATTCAGGATTTAGTCACATTCAAATAAAAAGAAAAAAAAAGAAATATGTTCTTTCCATTTAGGAGCCTCAAGGTTTCAATGCTCTGTCAACTAGCAAAGCAGACCAGCAGCAGCTGATTGTTGACAGACATAATGCCCTCAGGAGGGGAGTAAAACCAACTGCCAGCAACATGTTGAAGATGGTAAGTTGCGTGCTGCAAATCTCTTTTTAGTGAATAAGGGACCCTATGAGACATAGAGGACCGTATGCAAGATCACATTATTTTTTTTTAGCCACAAATTCACCCTCCAGACCTTTCCTAAGGATTAAGCATGGTTAGCACCAAGAGAAGCATAAAGCTGAGCAAGTGGGAAAAAAAAAGTCTGCAAAATTTGTGGTGTGTGAATTTCTTTTGGAGGAAAAAGAAAAGGAAAAGAGGAGCCACAGCAGTGTTCATTTCTTTCTGATGTATTCTTTATCAGTCATCAAAATTTCAGTTCTTCTCCTTGGTGTGTAGTAACTTTCTTCCTCCTCCCCCTACCCCACAAAAGGGGAAGAAAAGGATTTTGTATATGATTGTTTCTAATTTGAAGTGTAATTTCCAAATGTTGTTCCTTAACAAGGGGTTATTAATTGGTATATATCTGAATGACTAATATTTTCTTCTTTCATTAAGGAATGGAGCCCTGCAGCTGCAAGGAATGCCCAAAAATGGGCCAATAGTTGTACTTTAAGTCACAGTCCTGCTAACATGAGGACAACCAGTAAGTGAGGCATGAGTAGTAACTGAATAATATCATGTTATTGATGTGACCAGTTTGGTTTTTGTTTTGGGGTTGTTTTTTGAGACGTCATTTCTATTCAACGTGCATGAGACAAAGGTAAAATTCTAGATATAGATCTGTCCAATAAGTGAGAAAAGTTCACTCATTCTCATCCCAATAACTATATAACTATCTTGGAGGTTCATGTAAACACTTCAGTCTTTGGATACTAAAGTCACAACTGTACTACGTTAACACACATTGACCTCTGTCTATACTGTATGTAAGGTGCGGATTGTCCTTCAGTCCTCATACTTTTTTTGCTAAAAACCAAATCCTCTGGTTCTTGCTAAAGTGAACCCCAGATAAGAACTAATGCATACACAATAGGGCTGATCAGGGCACTAGACTTGAATAAAAACAGTACGTGAATTCATGTAATGGTGTAGACACCTTCCTGTGTACCAGAAATAAGCTTTGAATTATTGGGATTTTCCCAAGATTACTGAGTTGTGACCTGAATCATGACTGGGTTGTTATTTTCAAATAGCAAAATCATAGTCATGAATCTGTGGTGCACATGTGCAGGTGTATCTACAGACATGCAGAAGGTCTGTCAACAACCAAACTACCAGCCAAACAGGCTGGCCATGCTGCAAACTGGTCAAGTTACACCTTCAGTATTGACAAAGGGTGATGTCACTGAACCAGAAAAAAAAGAATACCCTGTTACCCCATCTGGGGTGAGAACTACCCTGGAAACCATACTACCTCTTGCTGTCTTTTTCTCACACATGTAGTTTTTATGCATTTCTCAGTACCTTTCTCTTTTCAGCTGTACCATGTGGTGAAAATATCTTCATGTCATCCGCCCCTTTCCCTTGGTCAAATGCTATTCAGGCCTGGTACAATGAGGAGAAAGATTTCGAATACGGAACTGGAGCAAAAACCCAAGGTGCTGTGATTGGCCATTACACTCAGGTAGATATAACTTTTTTATATTTCAGGTTGAATAAATAAATATTTATGTGTTAGCTAAGCAACATTTACCCTCTCATTATATTTAAAGGGAATGAGCACAATGAAGACATGAAAGTTGTTCTGACAAAACAAGATGAACACTTTCAAAATAACAGATTCTGAGCAACCTGATCTGGTTGGAGATGTCCCTGCTCCTTGAAGGGGGATTGGACCAGATGACCTTTAAAGGTCCCTTGCAACCCTAATGATTCTATGATTCTAACAGTATTAAAATGAAAATAATAGGTTAAGTGTCTTTACAGAGTAAAGAATAAATATACTGGTATTACAAAACTTCAGGAAGAAACAAAGGGAAGAAACCTATTTGTTTGTTTAACGTACGAAAATTGCTCAGACACTGGAAGAACAGGGTTATTAAAGTATTAGGAAGGAAATGTAAATAGGTTTGTTACTGTCTACAGAGTTCCATTGACTCAGAGATTTTCTAGTTGGAAAATGGCTTATGATAACTTCCTCTTCACCTGCATGAAACACAGGATATAAAATTGTACATCATGATTCCTACGTCCTCTTCAACAGTTTTAACTGAACAGAAACATATATAATTGAGACAGTTTAACTCAAATGTTTTATATACATTTGTGAAAACTATCATTATACCCTAAATGTTATTTTATTCAGGGGTGAAAGCAAGAAAAAAAAAGCTTTTACTGCAAGGTGGAACTTATATTTTATTATAAAGAGTAAATAAAGTGACTTAACTTGGTTGCAAATGTTTCCTTAATGCATATTGTACTTAAGAGATTTTTCAAATGTTTATTTTTAATTCTGCCATTATTTTTATTCTTCTCTCTACAGGTGGTTTGGCACAATTCTCATCAAATTGGTTGTGCTGTTGCTTTCTGTCCCAACAGTAGATACAAATACTTTTATGTCTGCCAGTACTGCCCTGCGTATGTATTGATTCTGATTCTAGAATTTCTTATTACATTATCAAAATTAGTCAGGAGACGGTGACATTTGTAACAGGGCACATCACCCATAGCTGAGGAATAGATTCAAAGAGTATCCTAGGAATAGGAAAAGATAGAAACATAGTCATCAAAAGAACTGTCAAACATGCAAAAGTATAAAATACATAAAAGTGACTCTTATTTTCAGATAAAATTTAATTTGCCTTAAAATCCTAATTTTTGCAATAGTTAATGACAAATAAATGTCCACATTCTACTTGAAACCTGAGTTCAGAAAGGCATATCAATATGTACAGTACAGTGAAAACTGCCAGTAATACCAAAAATTTAGTGGGAATTTTAAGGAAGAGTGATGATTTCATAACTGCCTAAAATTAATTTTCACATTCACATTGTAATATATTGCAGTGGGTTGACCTTGCCTGACTGTCAATAGCCCACCAAGTTGCTCTATCACCCCCACTCCTCAACAAGACAGAGGGAGAAAAAATATGACAAAAATCTCACGGGTCAAGATAAGGACCGGGATATCACTCACACAGGGAAAACAGACTTGACTTGGGGAAATTAACTTAATATTTTTGCCAGTCAAACAGAGCAGGTTAATGAGAAATAGAAACAAATCTAAAAACACCTTCTTTTTATTTCTCCTTTCTTCTCAAGCTCAACTTCTCTCCTGATTTCTCTGTCTCCGCCCCACAAGCACCCCAGGGGGATGGGGAATGGGAGTTGCAATCAGTTCATGACACATTGTCTCTGCTGTTTCTTCCTCCTCATATGCCCCTCCTGCTCCAGCATAGGATCTCACCCATGAGAGGCAGTCCTTACAAACTTCTCCAACGTAGGTCCTTCCCACAGGCTGCAGTTCTTGACAAACTGCTCCAGCGTGGGGTCTATTCCAAGGGGTGCAGTTTTTCAGGAATAGACTGCTTCAGCGTGGGCCCCCCATGGGGTCACAGTTCCTACCAGCAAACCTGCTCCAGTGTGGGCTCCTTTTCGTGGCATCATAGCCTCCTTCAGGAGCATCCACCTGCTCTGGCATGGGGTCCTCCAAGGGCTGCAGGGGAATCTCTGTGCTGGTGCTTGAAGCACCTCCTCCTCCTCCTTCTTCACTGATCTTGGAGTCTGCAGGGCTGTTTCTCTCACATATTCTCAGTCATCTCTTCTGGTTGCTATACCACAGCAGTTTTTACCCTTTCCTAAACATGTTATCCCACGGTCAGTACCGTTGCCACTAACTGGCTTAGTTTCAGCCATCAGCAGGTCCCACTTGGAGCCAGCTGGCACTGGCTCTGCAAATTCCCCCCCACCTCACTGCCAAAACCTTTCCAGATAAACCCAACACATCTATAGAAATTGACATATAACCAAAGACTGAGTGTAAATTAATTTATGTATGCGTCCATATCATTAAGTGTTATTCTCAGCTATAGTGACTTTATAGGTTATGTTGGTAATGTTGATGTTTCAGGGGGAATCTAAGAAGTTCAATTCGGACACCCTACAAAAAAGGAGAGCCCTGTGGTGATTGTCCCAATGCTTGTGATAATGGATTATGCAGTAAGTTTTAAACATTTTAATTATGACTCGGGTAAGGGTGATGCTTTAAAAAAATCCCCATTAATTTATGCAAATGGAAAGATTTTGAAATTATTTATTCAAATACTGGGCCAAGAGTACTATTACAAAGCCACACTTCAGCATGCTGGGTGCTTTACCTAGGTGGGATGAGTTGCAGAGTGAAATCAAGGAGGAAGGAGTTTATGACAAGGATTGGCAAATATTAGACAGTAGTTGGTGTACCTTGGGACACGGATACCCTCCACTTCGAAATGTTCATATGCCCTAGATACCTTCATTAAAGATGATGATGATGTCTGGGTCTGTATATGGAAACTCTCATGAATACTCCCTAGTATAAGAAGATGCATTGACAGCAGTGAGGTTAAAGATATGTTTATACTAATGGTACCACAGAAATCTCAGGTCAAGGTTTCCAGCTGCAGTTCATATGCTTTTCCATATCTAGGAGAGGCAATTCTCATCCTTGAATCTAGAAAATGTCAGGGAAGAAGGGAACTTCCTTATCTTTTTTTCGTCTTCTTTTTTTGAACAATGGTAGCTGATCAAGTGGCAGTAGCAACACACTTGATAGCAAGCAGCAAATCTGTGTTTTAAGAATTCAAGCATGAAATAAAAACATATAGGCTGAGTTTCATAACGCAAGACTTAACTTCAAGTCTAACTTCTGTTACACAATTAGCCTAATTCTCATCATAAGCTGCAGTATAAAGGAAGAAAGCTCCAAAACACCTTGCCAGTTCAGTAAGAAACCTCCTTGAAAGAGCTAAGGATTTTGTATGTGTAGTCAAAGGTTTCAGATGCTGCTGTGGAGTAAATGGCAACAAAGAGGAAAGAATTACAGAGGAAGGAAATATTGATGAAAAATTATTCTGAAAGGAAGTGCTGCAGGTTCCCGTTTACCATATATTAATTTTGTGTTTCCTTTTCAGTCAAGCTTTGAAAGTCTGAAGATGTTTATTCCAGCTGCTTGGCAAAGTCTCCTGGATGTACCCATAGCTTCGTCAAGTTCACTGCTCTGCTTCCTGCCAATACAAAACAGAAATCAAATAAGAGGCTCAGCTTTTCCCTTCCTGAACATCCATCTCCTCAGTGACTTCTTTCACAAAAACAGATTCCATCCTGCCTTTCCCACATATGCAGAAGGACTAACTTCAGTCCAGTGACTCACAGGAGAAAAAGCTGTAGAAGGATATAAATATTCTATTTGTATAATGGTCTAGAACATAGTGGAGACCTTAACGGGAATTTGGCATTTGGATATCAGATATATTTAATGGTTAGCTTCTCACATCTTTATTTTCCCAAAATGTTATCTACGGAGCATTATTTACAATTCTGTGGGTCCATATGTTTCGTATGTTCTTATTATAGATGTATAGTCCTTGGTCATACAACTAGCCTTAACTTGACCAACACTGTGAACTACTGTACTGCTAACAGGACCAGAAAATTAACAGGATTACCTGAAATATGTAGTTCTCAAAAGGAATTAGGAGAGTAGCGCAGTTTCTGCTAGAACTGTTCTGGTTTAGACTCTATATCTTTTGCTGACATACATTCTACTGTAAAATGCTCAGTAGTATTCAAATGTAAAAAAAAAAAAAAAAAAAAGGTGTACTTCATTTAAAGTAGTTGTCCTACTTATAGTACAAGACTGCACTTAGCATAAATACAGGTAACCAAACCTGCCCTTTAATGGAAAAGAACTGAGAACATTACTTAGTTCAGAAAAATAGATAGCCTTTGGAAACTTTGCTTTCAATAACAAGCAAGGTTGTCTTATAAAATTATTTTTTTAATATTTGCTTTTGCTATATCAATCATTAAATTACTCATTCTTCACTGACCAATTCATTGTACTTCTTCTTTCTTATTATCATGAAATACAGTTCACTTAACTTCCACTGAGTGACTTTATTAGCATTAGGTCTTGAAGGGAGCCTGACTCTTTAGCAGTGTAAGCAGAAACAGTTCATATGAGAAACTAAAGATTTCCTAGGCAAAAACAGAAGTCAGGCAAACAATTTTTCTTCAGATTGTTTTTCAAAGAGAATGACCATTAGCATAAATAATATGCAATACTTACTTCTGTGACCTTTGGGAAGCAAGTGTTCTACTGTGCAGTCAACAGTGGGACTAAATATTATTTCAGTCTTACCTTACAATGGTTTCACATTCCAGCCCTCTTTTAGTAAGGAAGCTACTGTCATAATTGAGATTCCAAGTCCCAAAGTCTTTGGCATAGAATTATTTCAGCACACACTTCTGACTCATTCATTTCAGTAGCAATTTCAACACACATTTCTGACTCACTCATTTTGGTGGCATTTCTTCTAGTATAAAAGATGAGCATTAAGTTAAAAGCCTGGTTTCACAATTCAAAGTGCTTATTGTTTGGCTTTTTTTTTTTTTTTCTCATTCATCTCCACCACAATTTCCCTCCATGGAATACTGACCTCTCATTTGAGTACATCTCTACTAGTAAATTAAGCAATGCCAGGACGTAGATGTGGGCACTGGCACATGACTTACTATACTCTTAAATAGGTAGCACAGATCCAAGTAAGAATGATGGTAATGCAATAGCTAATCCAGCGATGTTATTATCTAGGCATTGGCCAGGGAGGTGGTGGATGTCCCATTCCTGGAAACATTCTAGGCCAGGTTGGACGAGGCTCTGAGCAACCTGATGTGGTTGGAGATGTCCCTGCTCCTTGCAGGGGGGTTGGACTGGATGGCCTTGAAAGGTCCCTTACCCCCTACTCCTAAAAAAGTCCATTTACTATCAGTGATGGATCTAGAAATCTGTTTCTTTCCATCGTAACTCAACACAAGAACTGATTTCTCAGTCACTGACAAGAAGAAAGAAGTAGTGTATTGAGGTAAAAATCAGCCCTCATACACCTCAGCCATGAGGACCCAGGAAACTAAAGGTCAATAAGCTTAATTTATTGATATCTAGGAAGACAATGGAGCAAATTGTTTACCAGTCATTGTGTAATCAGTAGAGTATAAAACACCAGCATGGATTCGTCATAAGCTGATCTTGCCAAACTAAATTTTCTTCTTCACTGAGTGATCTGGACAAGTGGATGTTGTTTTGGCTTTGGCAGCGTGTTTGACAAAGCTGCAAAAGACATTTGCAAACTAGGGACACTGCTGTTCAGATGAAAGTAACAAGACACTGCACATACACGCTGTTGAACACACATGTCCGTGATGCTCCTGTGCAGGGGGTAGAGACAGAGGCCTTTGGCAATGCAGGTAGGTGTCTGCACAGAGGGACAGTGTCCACATTCAGAGCTAGTTGCACAGTTCTCACATGTGATGTCCATGATTTTCCCCAGCCACATGTCACAGTCACAGTTGAAGGCAGCTTTTGCCAATAATAAGGAAGATCTTCACTGAATACTTTTCTTGGGTAAAGGAGGGTCAGATCCATATTCCTATTTGCAGTAAGCACATTTAGGGGGTTTTCTTGGACAAAACCAAGTTCTAGGTTCCCAGATTACTTCCAACGAACATTAAGAGCCAATTCTCTTCTAAGAAATAGGCCAGAATTTTAATCCATTACAGTTTACTATAAAATGAATAACTGATACTTCGGAGAGACAAGATCTGAAGATGTATAACAATTGATAGGTCGATGATGGTATGAACAACCCTTGGAGCAGGAAACCCAGGGTATCTTGTGCTGTACTAATGATAAATGAAGTTACTTCTGTTTGCTTCAAGGTGTTTCATATTATTTTTCTCTCCAAAGGGAGATCTCTTTGATGGGTGAAATACAGAATGTTTTCCTTACCTATTCCAAACAGCATTTAACTTGGCGCTCACAGTGTCTTCTTCACAAGCTTTGACTTTGTTGCAGACTGGTATTGTATCAGGTCTCCTGTTCTGATGCATTCTCTCACTACAAAGTAAACTGGCAAAAAGTAGACCTCCACCAACACCTGGCATGACCACTTTTTTATGTGGGGTTCAGCTACAGGTTTTTTTTGGGCATGAGAAAGGTTTAGTGACTGACTCTGGTACCAAACGTTCCTGCTGCAGTCAGGCAGGTAAAAGACACCAAAGTTGTTATAACAAGGCCAGGTTGGACGGGGCTCTGAGCAACTTGATCTGATTGGAGATGTCCCGGCTCCTTGCAGCGGGGTTGGACTGGATGGCCTTTGAAGGTCCCTTCCAACCCAAACCACTCTATGATTCTATGATTCTATATATTTCATAACATATTGCAAGGCAATGTGCCTTGTCCCTGATAGCTCCCTGGTCACTGGGGTCCCCACATCAGATTGTGCGTTCCTCCTAGCACATCCTGTTCCTGGATTGATTCACCTTTCAAGGTGAACACCTTGCAAACCCTTCCCACCTTTACCAAGGATCCAGAGCAGACAAGGAGCTGCCATGGGAGGCCCTCACAGAAAGGGGTTGTTTCCCATTCCTCCTTCTCATCTGCTTCTAGTGGAGCTCCCTGGTTCACTATGGAGAGGAGAGGAGAGGAGAGGAGAGGAGAGGAGAGGAGAGGAGAGGAGAGGAGAGGAGAGGAGAGGAGAGGAGAGGAGAGATGCAGTTGGAAGGGGCCTACAACGATCATCTAGTTCAACTGCCTAACCACAAACTGCTTTAGAACTAGTTTCTCTCTAAACTGCAGGAATACTCCCACTAGTGTAATGGTGTAACAGGAACAGTGAGACTTTATCATATGCACACTTCAGCTAAGACAGTATCCCATCTCACCATTACAAAAGCAATGTCTTTTAATGGCAGGTAGAAAATTCCTGTGGCAGGTAGAACTGAGTTTACTCTTTCCCCAGATTTTTTCCAACAGTCACATCATCATTTCAGTGCTGAAACAGAAACTTTAATGTCATTTTGAAAACGTATTGTTGTTAGTTATGAAATTTCTGGATGTTCTTATAAGGTATGCAACCTTCTGAAAGCTGTAAGACAGATATATTTTAGACACTTCTCATGCTGTAGGCCTTGGTTCACTTATTTTTCCAGAATTTGAAGAAATGTTCTTGAATTCTGCAACGTAAAAGCACACAGTAGACTTTTAAATGTGTGCCTAGAGCCTTGATTATTTGACACCTCAAAGTGTTACAACAATGTTTCGGGGGTGAGGATGGAAAAATGGTAAAGTCTTGTTAAGTGTGGTGGGTTTGAAAATTCCCTCCTGAAATTGTGGGTTGCTTCTAACTTAGACTATCTCCTTGCTGCACGACGCAACAACTTTCCCAAAATTCAAATAAAAGATATCACGCATGCTTTATAGTAATGTTTGTTCTCTGTGAAAGGGAGTTGAATGAAACAAAGTGTACATCAGTCTGAACAAAATAACGGCAAGAAGGATCTCTGATTTTTAAATAACATCCTCCTCACAGAGCTAACTTTCCTTAAGCCAATGAATGCTTTGCATTTGTTGGCATGTGGCAGGACAGTGATGTTTAACAGTGCATCTGTACAGCAAAAGAATTAAAAGCAAAGGGTAAGGAAGGCAGTGGCTATGGGTGGGAAGTGGCCATCTCATCCACTGTTTATTCAGCCTGCAGTGCAGATCAGAGAGGGACACGTTCAACTTTTCTTATTTATTTAAGGAATGTAGTCCTACTGCTGCAAGAAGTCCTCAGTGCTGTGCAAATCAGTGCATTTAATCCCACAGTCTTCAATACAGGAAAACAAGTAAGTCAAAGAGTTGGGATGGTCCGTCTATATGCATTCACAGTGCTGCATTGAAATAATTCTTTGAGTTTTCCAGGGCTTGTTGTGATCCTCCATTCACATCCAGTTGTGTGCCACACCTCATTCCGGTGATTCTTACCAACACTCACATCCCTATGGATAGGACTCTTACTTCTACCTGAAATCAGGCTCAGTTCAGAGACGAAATTTTCTTCTTTGAATAACTGCTCTTTATCACTTGCAGAGTGGTCAAGTGTTTCACATAAGGGTGTGAAAATAAAGTGCTTAACCCCATTCTGGCTCTGTCAGCTCTATTGTTAAATTCTGAGGATAATTTATATCTATATCTCTGATTGGTTGCATTGCTTGTTCTGCCTAGTTAAGGAATAATTATTCTCTGAACATTAGACAGGAGTTTGTGCAGCACCCTTCAAGCCAAGCTGTAAAACGAGTTTCCATCCCCTCAATACACCCTTTGTTATGAGAGTCAGTACACCAATCAAGTACACAGTCAGTACACAGATCAAGTCTGGCCTTCGTTTTCTGTATGTCTTGTACTCTAGAAATCAATTTCATAATCTACAACAAATCAGACCCTTCAAAAAGAAGTTTAAATCAATCTCATGGAAAGCAAGTACCTTCCACAGACTTAAATATAAATGCTTAGATGTGTCCATTCTGGAAGGTGGTTGGAAATATTTAATGGAAAGGATCTAATTTCCTAGTCAGTCTTTGTCTTTTGAGAGTAATTTCTCACGGTACTTCTCAGTATGAATAAAGACCTGAGCGAATAAAGGTAAGGGAAACCTATTGCAATAGTCTTGCGACATCAAGTATTCTGTAATAACTGTCCATCAACATGCTCTTGTCCTGTAATAAACATGGGATAACAAAACACACAGTGAAAAAGGAATATATTGCCTCCTGTTTTCCACTGTGCATGTGGAGAAAGAGCAGACATTTGAGGAGTCATAGTGGGTAGATATTCATCGCCACCTCTAGCTTATCCTGAGATAATTTGATTTAGATGCTTGCATGCTCAGGACCTAGACTTTTAATGTTATTTTTGGGGGACTTCATCTTTTTTACTTTTCTATGGCTATACCTTGTGCTGAAGATCTTTTCCTATCAACCGTGGTTCACTCTGGCTAGCGGGTGAAGGAGAGACCGTGCAGTCACAGGACAGACTCACACCATGACCATCTAGTACTAACAAGGACCTGCATTTCCCTAATCCACCCCTTCTTCTCCCTCCTCACCAAATCCAGATCTGGTTGCCATAAGAAGTAACCAAGATAGATTTAGGTGCCTTCAATGGAAGAGTCCTGCTGCTTGATTAATTGAGTTAAATCAGCACACTAACCCAGCAAAAAACCTATTCTTCTAGTTAGTTTTCTCTTAGATGGGATGACTCCTCTCCTCTCATCACAGCATCAAAGCTAATACAAACCAGAAGCTCAAGCAACCGAACGGATCTGACTTGCCTACAACCTGTGCCTGTCCTGAGCTGCTAGCATTAAACGCCCACATCCACACAAAGACAGAAAACTTCCTGAGGCGTGGGGAACGGCGAAACAAGAATTTGTTTCTAGTTTAAATAAGTCTTAAGATCCGCTGCTGCAACACTCTAACAAAACAGAAAACAGGTCAAAAGAAGCACTCGTTAGATGAAACCCTTCTGCAGTGTTAGTGCTACCATTTCAGTGCCGGGGGAATACATCGTAGAGTCTGTCATGTATTTATCGCTCAGCTTATCAGAGGATTGTGTCAAAGAAAATGATAAGTAAAAGATAAGTTAGTCTGAGACTGACAAGACCATGTTGTCTAGGTTGCTTGAACAGCAACGCAGCAACATGTTAACCAGCATCATTAGCAAAATTGTGAATAGGAATCGCGTGCCTGATGGCACTTGTGAGGAGCAGCCACCATCTAATGAGTGCCACGGGTCTTTGGTTAGTGCCGCGTACTGCCAGCTACATCTGTGAAACAAGGTGAAGATAAAAGATAAGGAATAATAAAGTAGGATGTCATTGATCAGCTTCTACAAAAGTAGCATATCAGTAGATAGCATTTAATAATACATCGCCCCAAGCAGCTCTGTGTCTGAGCCTGATCTCATCTTCTGCATAAAGCATCTCCCTTGGGCCCAAGCTGCCTTTGTTCACTTTATGAACTGCAGTGTCGGACCTGCTTTGCCATTAGTGGGTGGTAGCAGGAGGCCCATCCTGCCAGGAGGTGATACACAGATTACTTTTTTGCTGCATTTAAGGAACTAACAACACATAACAAGGCCATTCGAGTTAACCCATCACTTATTGAGGTGTAACATTGGCAGCCAGTCCACCTGTTACCCATTAATAAGAAACATGATTACACAGGTTAGGCACTGAAGACATCTGTTAGCCAAAAGATACCACACAGCTCCTGGGTCAACCAAAGCAAGTGAGCTTACCCATTAAAACGTCAGGAATACCAATATGGGCGGTGGGCTCGATCTTGGATTACTTTAGCCATCTACAGCCAGTTTAGTCACACTGACAGTATGACTTAATGGGGACAAGGGAGGAAATTGGTAATTTTGTGGAACAATGTACAGGAAAGTCAACATTTCTTCTTCAACAGGGGCATTATGTGTTACTCTGGGTTGGCAAAGATCTACACATAGGGCTGCTGGGTACTCTATAGGATCTACAGAAAAGCAAAGAGATATTTTTAGACTATCCAGGGCAGCTGACTTCAACTGACCAGAGGGATATCCCATACCATATGATGTCATGCTCAGCAATAAAAGCTGTAGGGAAGAAGGAGGAAGGAAGGGATGTTTGGAGTGATGGTGTTTGTCTTCCCAAGTAACAGTTAGATGTGATAGGGCCCTGCTTTCCAGGAGATGGCTGAACACCTGCCTGCTGATAGAAAGCAGTGAATGAATTCATTATTTTCCTTTGGTTTTGCGTGCAGCTTTTGCTGTACCTGTTAAACTGTCTTTATCTCAACCCATGAGTTTTGTCACTTTTACGCTTCTGATTGTCTCCCCCATCCTACTGAGGGGGAGTGAGCGAGTGGTTGCATAGGGCTTAGCTCCCTACCATGGCTAAACTACAAAAGCCATAAAAACTTATCAGGGTAGGAGGGTTGAAAGTAGATGATCTTTAAAGGTTCCTTCTAGCTCAAACTATTCTATGACTCTATGAGATGTATTGTTTCACGTGAAAATAAGGTTTTTTTTCATACCATTATTTACAGTAAGTGTGTCATGTAAGTGCACCGTACAGATGAATCAGTGTACGAACTCAGTTCTGGGGAAGCAGTAGGCATGTTTTGAAGACAAAACAGTGGTTGTGCAGCACGCCTGGATATTTCATATATACGGAATACATACGGTATGTGTAGTACTGTGCATCCTCACAAACAGGTGTTGTGTGACTGTGCAACTGGGAAACATGTCAACAACTGCACTGCACTCTAAAAACAGCCCTCAGATCTAGGGCAGGAATGAGTGATGTGTGTAGACACCAGAGCTATGAAGGTAGTTACGATTAGCTAAGCAGCTGAAGAATTGGAGAGGTGCAATTTTGTGTTGCTTCTCACAGAAGAAACACAACACATTTCAGTTATTCTTACAGACCATACAGAAACATCATCAAGCAGATTCCAAAAGTAACACACTGAAGAGAACATTAATCAGTTGTGAGTAGATTTTCCTTCTGATGACTTTGCACTGCTGTTTCCAATAAATGTGAACCATCTCAAGTGTGTCTTCCTTACACCTGTCTGTTGCAGTCTAACACATTCTACACATTCTGTTGCAGTCTACTACACATGTATTTTAGAGGATACATGCATAGCACTGTTGGTCAATCACTGATGATATTCTACAGTAGGAAGAGTAAATACTGCCCCCATGGCATGACTTGAATTTATTCCTAGTTTTAGACCTTTTTCTAGATTTTCCTCCAAACCCTTTCCATCCAATCTTTTTTGCTTGTCTCTATCTATATGATAGGCTACAGAGATCCAGAACACAGGTTTAAGCACAGATGTGATATTCTGTATCTTTATAATCTAGCTAGATGAACTAGCTAGACATTCTTTGAATTTGAATCCTGAATCTGTCTCCTCCTGAAGCAAAATTGCAGATTTGTAGGAAACCTCATCTTCTTGATCTCCCTTTGATTACGTTATGGATTATGAGTTTGGCCCAGAACAGGCAGTGACTGACTCATTTGCTGGAGCACAGTAACAGGGTGGAGAGGTGTCATCACAAAACGATGCAGGCAAAGAAGTAATCTTATAACAAAGTGCATTTGTATCTAAAAGCTGCCTAGCTTTTTTTTCTGTGATTTCCTCTGTTTCCAATGAGACCAGCGGGTCGCAGCCACGTGACATCTGTAGGGCCAGTGAAGACCAGTGATTTTGTGAGCACCTCTTCCAGAGATACAACCAGATGGGAAAAACTGAGACAAAACCCATGCCAAATGTGTCCAAAGGAAAAAACACAACTGAGGGGAAAGGATTGCAAAAATGCGTGTTTACACCTGTGTTAGCCCAGCCTGGCTCTCCCTTGTTCTCTCAGCTGGGTTCAGGTTAACATAGATGCTTCCTTGGTGCAGACTTGAGTGTGACTGTCTGATTTCAGACTGTTCCGTCTCAGTGACTTCATAAGAAGGGAAAAATATTTACCTGTTCAGTTTTAGAGTTGCTGTGAGAATTTGACATGATGCCAGAATATGTAAAGCATTTGATGTGTCATATTTCCAATGTCTACTGACTCTGTTCATATATATTTTGGTCAAATTACCAAAAGAATTTATTTCCTCTTTAAACTGCCTTTGCCGAGTATTTCAGTAACTAAAGAATGAGACTATCTTTAATAAATCCTTAGGAGGTAATTCAGCCTTGACAGAGCCTGTTAAGGAATGTGTTTTAGCCTTATATGCCTAGATAAAACAAAACTCTAATTTTCTCCAGCATTTTTCTTCAAAAAGCTTTGGCTTCCTCATGTGGATTCCCTAAAAACTACAATTTTTCTTCTGTCATCAAAGAACAAACTACATAGATTCTCTTCAATGAAATATATTACCTTAACTACAGTGACATATTTCCAAAAATTGAGGAAAAAAGATGAAAAGGGCTCAAAATCCCTATAATACATGACTCGTGATAGGGACAGAGTCCAGCTAAGCTAACAGGCTCTTCAGTGTCTATAGATTTGACTACAGATATTTGAAGTTTATTGTATATTTACATAAACTCCCAAGCATCAAAGCTACAGAATCCACCCAAGGTACATCAACTGTCAAAGCGATTTGATTTTTATATCCATGAACTAAGATAAAATCACTGGACAGTGTGCAGAGGGTAGAATACTCCATAGAAAATGCTGAAAACTGGTATCAGCCCCAGTGACACAGGTGGCCTCCTTCCTCCTCAGGAGGAAGGCACAGTTCCCTTCAATCCCAGGTTAAACCGGGTCATACCCTGGCCACATCAGATGCTCTGTGTATGAACTGATTGACCATTTATTTTACGTGCGTAAGCCTGACACATCTGGCATGCTGAAGGTTTGCTGTGCATGATCAGGTAGCAGTGGAGGGTGCCAGACGATGCACATTGTTGACAGACGTGTGACGGGGTGAATCCAATCCTGCGTTTTTCCGCTTGCCGCCTCGCAGCTGGAATTGTACCGTGCACACCAAGCTATGCAAACCTGCTCGGAAACTTGCCTTCATTAAAAATATAGGAGTGCCCTCTGGTGGAAAACTGAACATCTGAAGCTGAAATTTCAGTGTCACTAAAAATTACCTTTTTCCTCACCTGCAAAAGCATGCAATTTGTTGCTGATAAACCAAAGGAAACTGCAAGTTTGTGACAGTTCTCACTTACATCACCTGGAAATAAGAGAGTTTACTAAAACATTGCCCCTGGTCAGGCAACCTGGAGGTTTTGGTTTTTTATTCTTAAAAAACCCCTTGATTTAGTTTTCATCTTCTTTCCTGCTTTAATAAAAGCCTGGGGACATAGCTTGTCTTGGTGTACTAGGGATTGATGTTTCGTCTCCCAAAACTTAAAAGGACTGTCTGCTTAACACTTACCAAGCGTAACACATTTTATGTTGAATATATAATTTTGGTGGAATTGTAACATTCTGATTTAGATAACTAAACTTTCTCTATAGGTATGGGAGAGTTAGGCACCACCAAAAGAGCATCCTTCATTGTCAATATACCACAAAAACTACTCTTGCAACTACTCTTCTGCTCCTCTCCATGTTTTTTGGACTTTGGTAAGCATCCTGTGCACATATGTCCACAGTCATAAAGGAGGTCTAGACCTAAACAGGCAACTTTCAGACCTCCACATCAGGGTAGAAGAATGTCCTCTGTTGGTGACAAGGGAATGTCTGTGCTTGTTTAATAGCTCTAGATTCCTCACGCTCGATGAAGAGCACTGTAAGAGCAGGGAGAAAAACCTCTCCTCACCCTAACTGACTACTGTCAGCTTAGCCTTGTGATAGAGAAACGGTTTCCATCTAGCAGGATCTCTCTCTGTTGAAATTATTTATTTAAAGCTAACAGTCACACACGTAGAGTTTGATTCTCCAAGACGCTCAGTCTTTGGTTTGAAAATAAAAATTTATGTGCTTAAACTTACATGTATGCTTAAGCATTTTTCTGGATCAGGGCCCAAAGCTATCAACCACTTCTGTCAAAATTGTACTGAGAAACCAGTTCAGATACAGTGAAGCACTTGCACAGTTACGATCCTTCCCTCAGTCTTAGTCATCATTACCATAGCAGAACAAATTACTCAAATGCATGGTATCATGGAGTACAGATATACTGCTAGCATACCCAGAATGAGGTCATTCCAGAAAAGAAATAACACCCCATTTGAATATCTTGTAAGTATAGCAACAGGGCTTTATGTATCCTAAGATATATTTTATATATATATATATGTAAAAAATAGATCTTAGGATGTTTGGAATAATGCAGCACAAAGTAGACCGAAACAAGAATTCAGTTCCCATTTTTCAGGTTTATGCAAATAGAGGTGGGGGTTTTTTTTTGCTAATTTCTACTGAAAAGGGAGTTGGAGGATGTCCATGCAAAAGCACTATGACAGGTTTCAAAAGCCAGAAGACTGTAAAACCTGATTGTTATGTTTGGTAAGGGCTTGGTACCTGTTTTTCTGTAGATGGTAATGACAACTGCAGCACTATTTTAAAATAGTTCTCCTTGCTTTACTTGTATGTAATTTCCTTCTTAAAACTCATTGCATTTTTTCAAAATGTTGTACTTTCAAAGGTTGTTAGGCCAACTCATGGAAGAAAAATCTGTCAAAGACATTAAATATAGGTACATTCTCTCTAATTCAAGGAATCCAGCAGAGGCTGGGAGATAGCCTGGAAAGCATCATAACTTTATCTTGCCCTCCAGTTCTTCCTAACAGTTTGCTTCCGGCCTTTCCTTCAGAAAGACAGTGGGATTAGGCTGACTTTTGGCTTGACACACTGGTGTCTTTTTCATATTTTTATTAATTTATCTACCTAAGCTCAGAATCACTAGGACAGTAAGACAGCTGAAAGAGCTCTGTGAAAAAATAATGTCAGCTCTACCTCAAAGAGCAAAATTATTGCTTGTCTTTAACTTCAGGGCTCTGAAGACTTCCTTGCAGACTCACAAGGCTCAAGACCAGTTTGAGGTTACAGCAGAGCTTTCCCTGTGGCTGGGATGCTGAGAGAGACAGCTGGTTTGGAGAAACTGCAGACCTTTCACCTTCAGAGAGCAGGATAAGCAGGCAGGTGCCATTTAATTCTAATTCTCAGAGTGGGCTTATGTGTTACATGATATGTACATATGACTTCCAGTACCTAAAGGACCCCTACAGGAAAGATGGGGAGAAACTCTTCAGCAGGGCCTGTTGTGACAGGACAAGGGGTAATGGTTTCAAAATAGAGGAAGGTAGATTCAGATTAGACATTAGAAAACATTTTTTACACTGAGGGTGGTAGAACACAGGAACAGGTTGCCCAGAGAGGTGGTGGATGCCCCATCCCTGGAAACATTCCAGTCCAGGTTGGCTGGGGCTCTGAGCAACCTGATCTGGTTGGAGATGTCCCTGCTTCTTGCAGGGGGGTTGGATTGGATGGTCTTTAATGGTCCCTTCCAACCCTAACAATTATATGATTCTATATAGTAAAGAGATTTGGTATTATAAATAGCAGATGAGTAAGTATAAACAACTGCTGACAGTACATGTTCAGTGCAGCTTTTATAATGTTTGTAGAGAATAATATAACAATACATCAAAGATAAGAAAACTCGGAAGAAAGAAATGAGTCAAGGTTTTCCCTGAAGAATACAACCGAGCTATAAAGCAATCACTGTTTGCATAGAATAAGATAACTGTGTATTATCAACAAAGACTGTGTAGTGCTAATGATATCCAATCAATTTCCACAGAGGAAGAAAAAAAATTAATTAGTGATAAAATAATAAAACAAATATTCTTCTGTGACAGGACTCTTTTTTTTTTTTTCCTGGCACTGAGCCTGTCTTCAAGCAGGGATTTCCATTCCCTCAGACCCAACAATTTTTTTTAATTTTGTCTCTGAAGGAACAAAATCTTAAATGTTAGTCGTTTCTTCATGTTAATTTAAGGCTATGCGTATAATCATAGAATCATAGAATGGTTAGAGTTGGAAGGGACCTTCAAAGGTCATCTAGTCAAACCCCCCTGCAAGAAGCAGGGACATCCCCGACTAGATCAGGTTGCTCAGGGCCTCATCCAGTCTGGCCTTGAACGTTTCCAGGGATGGGGCATCAACCACCTCTCTGGGCAACCTGGGACAGTGTCCTACAACCCTCAGTGCAAAAAATTTTTTCCTAATATACAATCTAAATCTACCTCCCTCTATTTTAAAACCATTACCCCTTGTCCTATCACAACAGGCCCTGCTGAACAGCCTCTCCCCATCTTTCTTGTAGGCCCCCTTGAGGTACTGGAAGACCGCTATCAGGTCTCCCCAGAGCCTCCTTTTCTCCAGGCTGAACAGCCCCAACTCTCTCAGCCTGTCCTCATAAGAGAGGTGTTCCAGCCCTCTTAATCATCTTTGTGGCCCTCCTCTGGACCCTCTCCAACAGCTCCATGTCCTGATGTTGGAGGATCCCAAGCTGGATGCAGTACTGGTGATGGGGTCTCACCAGAACAGAGTAGAGGGGCAGAATCACCTTCCTCGACCTGCTGGCCATGCTTCTCTTGATGCAGCCCATGATGCGGTTGGCCTTCTGGGCAAACTGAATGAGAAAGAAAATATCATACAGTTCATCACACTGTAACGCATGAACAACTGGAACTATATTGGTTTTTATTTAATATATAATATTGTGTTTAAAGTTTTATTTTATGTTATTTTATTATTTACTCTGAGAGACAAGGGAGGGAGTGGGGGCTGCAACTGTCTCCCAAAGCCAGTTCAGCAGAGACTAAATTCAGCAGAGGCAAAGCCAATTTAGTCCAACAGCTGTCTGGAATGCTTTTGGTCTATTGCATTCGGCATTTGGGCTTTTCAAAGTTTCTTCCAATTCTATTTTTCATTTGAGCAAGTACCTTCAAAGTGAAGTGTAAGTTACTTTTCATTGCTCACCATTTGTTTCTAAGTCTTAAAGGAAAAATGAAAAGCATCTTCTATAAGGAAAAACTACTAAGTGGGGTACAAAAATGACAAATCTCCAGGGGCTCATGGGATATTGTCATCATCCCATGAAAAAATAAAGCAGCACAAGCCAAGACTGTAATTTTAGTTGCATTGACATGAAATTGTCCTATAGCGATATCACTGTCCCTACTGGGAGTAGGTCTGTATTAACACAGTAAATCTGTGTCACTATAAAGCCTTTCTATCTGTATGTCAATGTGTACAGATTTAAAGTTGCCATCAGATATCACACCCTCAGTAAATCTACTGAACTCACACAAAAGCTTGCAGACTTGGGCTTGCAAGGAGGTGGGAAAACCTCTGTCATGAAACCCATGCGGTTGTATCCGCAGATTAGCCATCCTACGTGCTACAATTAACGGTCAGTGCAAAATCTCTGCTTAGTGGAAACGGTCTCCTAAATCATTTTGGGGATGCACCACATTGAACTAAAGCATCTATCACAACTGGCTACGCTTTGGACAGGGACGGGTCAGGGAAGGATCTCATATTTGCTGCCCTATGGTGCCCTGCGGAGAAACATGTCTCTGCAGATGGAGTCTGGGATG
The DNA here is from genome assembly GCF_036417535.1 of Chlamydotis macqueenii. Classification (NCBI taxonomy): domain Eukaryota; kingdom Metazoa; phylum Chordata; class Aves; order Otidiformes; family Otididae; genus Chlamydotis; species Chlamydotis macqueenii. The sequence goes on from NC_141558.1 coordinate 5,160,511, forward strand.
GCTTACTGGGAATGTTAGGCACAGATGGTAGAATCATAGAATCATAGAATCACATGGTTGGATGGGACCTATAAGATCATCTAGTCCAACCGTCTTCCCACTACCATTGCTGCCACAGCTACTAAACCATATCCTGTAGCTTCTCATCAAGCCGCCTCTTGAACACTGCCAGGGACGGAGACTCCACCACCTCCCTGGGCAGGCCGTTCCAGTGCCTTACCACTCTTTGAGAGAAAAAGTTTTTCCTCAAGTCCAATCTAAACCTCCTCTGGTACAACTTGTGGCCATTTCCTCGGGTCCTGCTTGTTGCCTGGAAGAAGAGGCCAAACCCCTGCTCATCACAACCTGCCTTCAGGAAGCTATAGAGTGCAATGAGGTCTCCCCTGAGCCTCCTCTTCTCCAGACTAAACAATCCCAACTCTCTCAGCCGCTCCTCGTAAGACTTGTGCTCCAGACCCCTCACCAGCTTTGTTGCCCTTCTCTGGACACGTTCCAGGGCTTCAATGTCTTTCTTGTAGTGAGGGGCCCAAAACTGAACACAATACTCAAGGTGCGGCCTCACCAGTGCCGAATACAGGGGGATGATTACCTCCCTGCTCCTGCTGGCCACACTATTTCTAATGCAGGCCAGGATGCCGTTGGCCCTCTTGGCCACCTGGGCACACTGTCGGCTCATGTTCAGCTGAGCATCAACCAACACCCCCAGGTCCCTTTCCTCTTCACAGTCCTCCAGCCACTCAGCTCCGAGCCTATAGCGCTGCATGGGGTTATTGTGGCCAAAGTGCAGGACCCGACACTTGGCCTTGTTGAACCTCATGCCATTCAGCTCAGCCCAGTGATCCAGCCTATCCAGATCCCTCTGAAGGGCCTCCCTACCCTCAGGCAGATCAACACCGCCACCCAACTTGGTGTCATCTGCAAACTTACTGAGGGTACACTCAATCCCCTCGTCTAGGTCATCAATAAAGATATTGAACAAGATGGGCCCAAGTACCGACCCCTGGGGGACACCACTTGTAACAGGCTGCCAGCTGGACTTGACTCCATTAACCACCACCCGCTGGGCACGGCCCCCTAGCCAATTCTTTATCCAAAGAAGGGTATACCTACCCAGTCCACAGGTATGAATATCTCCTCTCATTTGCCCCTTTGTTTTAAACAAGGGGAAGACAAAAGGGACACCTTAAAACAGTATTACTCTACAGGTTTACCAAATCAGTCTCCTCATCCACTTCACAAGAAACTTCAGCTGTCCTTGCATATCTGACTTGTGTCCAGCAGGTTGAGGGAGGGGATTCTGCCCCTCTACTCCACCCTGGTGAGACCCCACCTGCAGTACTGCGTCCAGCTCTGGAGCCCGCAACATCAGAAGGACATGGACCTGTTGGACCAAGTCCAGAGGAGGCCATGAAGATGATCAGAGGGCTGGAGCACCTTTCCTATGAGGCCAGGCTGAGAGAGCTGGGGCTGTTCAACCTGGAAAAGAGAAGGCTCCAGGGAGATCTTATAGCGGTCTTCCAGTGCCTAAAGGATAAAATAAGAAAGATGGGGAGAAACTCTTTAGCAGGACCTGTTGTGATAGGACAAGGGATAATCGTTTTAAAATAGAAGGAAGAATAATCAGACTGGACATAAGGGAATTTTTTTTTTTTTATAACGAGGGTGGTGGAACACTGGAACAGGTTGCCCAGAGAGGTGGTGGATGCCCCATCCCTGGAAACATTCAAGACCCGGTTGAACAGGCCTCTGAGCAACCAGATCTGTTTGAAGATGTCCCTGCTCCTTGCAGGGGGGTTGGACTAGGCTTGTAATAGAAAAGTACACATACAAATATGTATGTAAATAGTTTAAGCTTTGGATTTTACACCGAGAATGAGTGTAATCGTGTTGCTTTGCAATCCCAGCTGTGAGCTCACCCTAGACACATGCCAGGGTTCAGCTGCCTGTGTTCCTGGTGTCCATGGCCCAAGTGTGGACTCTTAACTCCTATTGCCGGGAAAGAGTAGAGAGAAAGTCTGTAAAAAGACAGCAAACTAAAAATAGAGAGGTAAGACAGTTGAGACAGGATTGTTACTAGCTTAATGGTTCAAAAACGAAAATATCAACATGGAAATGTGTAAAATCCTAAAAGTAAAAAAACAAACAAACAAAACAAAACAAAACAAAAAAAACAGCCAGGGAGGCAAGTCAGGAGATAATTGGGAATAAACAGGCTTTTGGATGAGTCATCAGAGCCATTGGTTTCCACAGAGCTGGTAGACACTGGTATCTCAGCACCACTGGAAATCCACTCTAACGAGCCAGAGAGGCCCTGGGTGCCTGCCCCACAAGCAAAGATCTGCAGGGTTGTGAGCCTAATAGCGTCAAAGCTTGTCAGACCATAGCCACCTTTGCATATGATAAAAGTCATATAAACCAATAAATAATTGCTTCATATTTTGTAACCCTTGCTTGAACAGTTTGTACCTGACTAAAGATACCGGAGCAAATGGACCCAGGAAAAATGTCATAGCACAAGAGGTGACTGAACAAAGAATGGAGCAGCTGGAAGCATCCACTGAACCTCCCTCCAAACTACCTGACCTTCACCCTAGGCCACACATTTGACCAACGTTGTTGTCACTAGTTGTCAGTATGCATGGTTTTCACTGTGTTTGCTCAGGCCTTTCACAAAGGAGTAAGGGACAAAGAAAGAAAAAGAACATTTAGGAAGGAAAATCAATGAAAGGAGCTGTAATTTGCTCTTAAACTCAGACTTTCAGATGGTGACGTTCTTTTAAGGTAAATATACATTAACTTGTTTATTTGATAGGCTGAACAGAGCTTGTGATTCATTGCTTGGCATGAAAAGTATTCTTAGAGCAGATGAAGAAATGTCCTGGTTGTACAACATGGAATATTAAAGAAAAATTACTTTGGCAAACAGAAAGTTTCCTGGTAAACACTCTCCAGCTCTGTGGGTGTGGTACTTCACTGACCCAAAGTGTTTGCTTTCCACAGAGCAAAGGACAAGCAAGACAAAAGTCTGTGAGGCTGTAATCTGCAGATCTGTTATACGAGAATGTCATGATGTAAGATTTTTTTTCAGTTTCTTTCCTAAAGCTGCACAGATATGGGGATGCCCCAGGTAGCTAAGTTTAAACATCTAGACATACAGGGGGGGAATGCAGTAAATCTTCATGTAGATTATATTCACTACAACAGAAGACAGGACAAATCTATCTGCAAGCTTGAAGACAACAATGAGATAGCAGAGATGTACTCAGGTCTGATGAAATCCAGCACCAATACTTAAGGAACTAAGTGAACAAATCTTTGAACTGTGAACAACCAACTTCACAAAGGCAACCATCTCATGGAAGAAGTGATTTAGAGTTTTTGGAAGATGAATATGGAACTTCTGTCTAAAAAGGGAACTAAAGGGATATTTGAATTGTTGTAACTTAGGACCAGGTTGGTCTGGTTTGATTCAGGGAAATTTCCAGACAAAATTTTTTGAAAAAGCAATGCATAAATCCGTAAAGGCTTTGTTGAGAACAAAACACATCTAATATTTCAAAATTCAATCAAGCCAGCCTGCAGATGAAGAGGACTCATGGTAGCTAAGTCCTTAAAAGGGAACATTTACATTTCCTTTTATGTACATAAAGCAGAAATGTGAAACAATTTACTCTGCTGCTCTGGTATGCAAAGCATTAGTATATAAGATAAGAACCTGCTTGTGTTCAACTGGAGAGAGGCAGAAGAATCAAGGCTAAAGCACAATAATTACATCAAGTGACTGGATATGGTAGAGTAAATACAATCAGTATGAACTGGAAAAATGATGGGTGTTTTAGCTTGCAATGGCACTGTCAGGTTCTGATTTCAGATGAGAGGAAGGCCCCCTTGTGTTCTAGCCGACCTCAGACGAGTCTGGGAGGCTAGGGGTGGCTAGACCAACCTCTCACACACCGGAGCGTGGTGTTGTTCGTATTCTCGGGAACAGAATTAAGACTCAAAACGGAGTCAAGCGCCAGGTAACTTTATTAACCCGACAAGAAGTTTGTAAATGCAAGAGAAAAAGGAGAAAGAAAGGAAGGAGGGAAAAGAAAAGAGTTTCAATTACAATAGCTACCACCACCGAGCTGCAGTGTCCCAACCGTCCAGTTCACTCCATGGGGGAATGATCCGTCCGATGTTGGTCGTTTCAATGTTGATTCTGTGGATGTTGGCTCCGTCAATGTTTATTCCGTCAATGTGTATTCCAGCGAAAAATGAAAATTCCGTCGATGTGTATTCCCTTTTTATGTTGGTTGTTTTCATTGTATTCCAAGAGCTGGTTTTCCTATCCACACCCCTCACCTGGCTGTGATATGTATGCCCATTACCGGGTGATATGCATGCCCATCACCGAGTGATATGCATGCCCATTATCGTCTCTGGGCGCATGCTGGGGGGGGCGGGAGGGTAGGGCTAAATTTCTCAGAATCAGCTCTGCATTCAGGTTCGCAGGACAACAGGAGTTGGCTTGCAAGATAACTGGAAGCCATTGTTCGGGTGGTGGTTTGATGTTTTGACAATGTTGAGACAAGTATTCGACACAGTCTTTTACAGGCACTCATACCTACCATATCAGTAATACCATATAAGGGCAAGAGTACCTAGGGAATGTTATCAGAAATATCAAGTATTTGGATAACTCGAAGCAAAACTAGGATCAATTGGGGAAATGCAATTAGAAAAGAGCTGCTTATCTGAGAGGAGTCTGAGCAGAGAAAATGGGGTGCAAAGGCAGTAAAAAGATGCACTCAATCTCAGAAAAATTGAAACAGAGGAATAAAATCAAAGAACAGTAGTCAGGGAGTCTTCTGGCAGCAAGAGTGTGGACACCTACAGACATCAGTGATGCCAATCTGTTGTTGTGAGTCCACCAGCACAATTGAGGGTCTCCCATTGGACAACGCCTTGTACTTTGCATCAGGTCAACATCTGATATGAGAGGAACAGCATTGCATCACAGTATTTATGGAATTGTAACTTAGTAGTGGATCTACATGATTAGTTAGATTCAAGAATTATAATTAACAGTTGCATAGTTGCACATAAACACCTGCATAGGTATATAGCAGTCCATCAGTATTAGTAGCTTATTGTTTTGTTAGTTGGATTATGGATTGGTTTTGGTTTCTTAGAGTACTGATTGAGATGAATGACTGCTCTGCTTATTACTTTGAAGTGTGTTCACTAATCAAAAATACCTTAATCAGTTTGCATAAGTTACATCTATAGAGTCCGATCCAAAGGCAGAATATCAACACTCAGATGGATGATTGACAAATTGAATAAACCGAAAGCAAAAGAGGAGATATAGTTTGACTTTAACAAGACTTTTGATAATGATTTGTATGTCATTACGTATAAAGAAAGAAACTGTTTTGTACGTTAAATATCCATGGATCACAGAATCATAGAATGGTTTGGGTTGGAAGGGACCTTTAAAGGTCATCTAGTCCAACCCCCCTGCAAGGAGCGGGGACATCTTCGCATCTTCAACTAGATCAGGTTGCTCAGAGCCTCATCCAGCCTGGCCTTGGGAGGACACAATTGAAGGGAACGCACAGTTAAAACTCGGAAAAGTTTCAATTAATATTTCAGTTTGACATGAAGAATTGACATCAGGTAAGGACCCTGAGGGCTCCCATGCTGCATGAGCCAATCACTATTTTCATTGTTTACTCACACAGTTGAACAGGGAGATCAATTCATAAGAATTTTTATAACTGATCTTGGTTGAGTTTCCACATCATGTATAGTGTGGGACTGGAATTCAAAAAAGAACCTAATAAATTAGAAATGTTATCTGGGCTAACAAAAGATGAGACAACACAATAACAAGATATATGAATGCAAATTGGAGGATAATGAGCTAGAACACCTGGCAGAAATTGACCTAGAGGTTTAAAAATTATGAGACATGAAAACCAGTATGATTTGTTCTGGGATGTATTAACCACCATCCTTTTAGCAAGACCTGGAAATTAATAATTTCATTCTATTTACTACCAGTAAGTCCTAAGTTGATGTACTGGTATTTCAAAGACATTTATAATATATCGTTACGTAAATATTAGTGCAATGTTGACTCAATACATAACAACTATACTGCACTTTCTGGAATTCCTAGCACAGTTTGTTAGAACAGCAATGTGTGAGTTCAACTTTATGTTGGGCTAAGTAATTTACATGATAACTTAAAATATTACATGGCTGCAGTAAGCAAGAAAGTTACTTCTTTCTTGTAGATATTTGAAATTTGCTCTTTGGTGGTTTTTTGTTGTTGCTGTTGTTGTTTTTTTTCTCCTAGAAATTTACAGCTGTAATAATCCCAGCAGCATCATTTCTCCATCTAGAGCAACACTTTACCACAGGCAATGGGAATTTTAGTGAAAATACATTTGGCCCACGCAATATATCAAGACCTTCCTCACTTTCTCAAAATGGTTGTGAGACTGATAACTTTCAGAAAAAAAAAAAATAGCAGGAAGCAGTCTGAGCAACTAGAAAAAAAAAAAAAGGATTTATTTATTCTTTCTTTCAAAGGGAGAAGAAGGAACCAGAGCTTTAAGATTTAACCAAAATACTTTGAATGGCAGGGTTATAAATTTAATTGCACTTGAAATAAGAAGCCTGAAAAGTCACCATTCTGGCATTCCCATATACACTTTCTCTATTTTTTTGCATCCAGTGCATTATTTCTCCAAGATTATGAGATGGTTCTTATACAAAGTGCTTAAAATAATTGACTGGAGGTTATTTTTCAGATCTAGATACAGACTATTTCTTTCTTCTACCAGATCTTTACAAATGTTGACATCAACCCTATTCCCACACCTCCCTCGCCACAGAGGAACTGAAAGATGTCCAGCGTTGTACTATAATAAAGTATCCTCAAAGAGAAATACGAATGTGAAGCATTATTGGAAAAGAGCACTCAAATGTTTTGCGGCGACTTCTCATTGCCAGCAGCGGATGTGAGGAAAAAAAACTTGTCTGCTGGTCTAGGAGCTGATTGTCAAATTGCTTGTTTAGCTGCTCAATGTGTGGCCAATGCATAAAATAGAGCAGAATTTAGTGCTAACCACCTGAGCAGCTCACTGTCAAGATTTCTCCACAAACCATAACTGCAGGTGAGAACAAATTCAACAGTCGTTGAGCCCCGTTTCATAGTTGACTTTGCTTTGAGTGTACCTGTGTCTTACTTTTGCATGGTTCTCTTTTTACACCCCATTTCTTTCTGCTCCTCCTCACTGATTCCTGCTTGCTATGTTTTGTTCTACCATGTCCAACATATACTAGGTAAACCAAATAGAAAGGTAGTCCTTGTTCCAGTTTTGATAGCAATAAAATACTGCAAAATGTCAGAACATGGGACAAAGGCAGCTACTTAAATGAGACATGGTCAGTAAATGCACTTGAATTTGGAACAGTGGGTGAAACAAAACCATCAGACTCACATCTCTGAAAACAATTGTTATGAGCCAGACGAATTTATTAATATAGACATGATTTATGAGACATTAGTCACATAAGGAAAGCAGAAGTTTGGGAGTATTTGTTTATTATGCTTCTAAAATTATTTCTGGCTGCTGCAAGTTGAATTTTGCATTATTTTTTCCTCTCTGCAGATTAATTCTGGCATGACTGGTCCAACCTAAACTTCCTCATAGATGGCAGATACTTCCCGTTCATTACACTTCATTGCCGAAGAGTGAGAGGTGAGATTCAGTTCTCCTGGATTGATATATCTATAATGCAGACCAAATGCTACAAATTTCTTTTACTGTTAGCTGACAAAAAAAAAGTGCTTTCAATCCCAGATTTATGTGGTCTGGTTTAGGATGAGACATTCAGGCAGTACACATCACATCTCAGAAGTGATTGTTTTTCTCCAGTGACTATGAAGGGAACTAATTTTAAATGAAGACAGCTACACTACAGATATATACAATTTAGTAAGTTGAATTCTACCCCAGTTATCAAAAGACTACGATTGGTACATGTAATTATAACAACAGTATTGCAAGCCATGAAATAAAAGGTACAGACATACATACTTAAAAAAACAGGGATGCTTTGAGTGCTACTGATCTCATCTGCTTCTCACCTGGAGATTGATCTCAATCTACAAGTTTGGTTTTTAAAAAAAAAAACTATTCTGGGTTCCTCTCCTTGATGGAACTAGGTCAACAAAGATGAGAGAACTTCCAACACAGTAAACTTGCTGAAATGTAGACATCTTAGCATGACCCAAGACACCCCTCGTTGTCTTATGTAAGTGTTTAATTCAGTTGGATATCCAGAACCTGCTGAGATGCCCCAGAGTGTCCTGCCAGACCTGCAGCTATGATTTGGAAGCGTGTAGGTCTTGCATATGTCTTTTGTAACATCCTTAGCACTTCAAAGGTGTCTTGGACATCTGGTTGTATACGAAATGGTGCCAAGTGCTTCCCTGTAGGCTGCTGCATTTAGATTTAGGTCTCCACTTAACCTAGAAGATCTCCTTCCCACTGTTGGGATACCTAACCTACATTTTAGGTACCCTCTTTTAGTTAGACACAACTGTATTTTATGACTTCTTTCAAAAGACTCTATTAATTGATTTATGAAGAAATGTATGTATTTGCTTTTCCCTGCCTTGATCATAGGAAAGCACTAACGTAAGCACGTGTGCTTAGATATCGTTGATACTAGTGTAAATAATTGGATATTTTCCAATATCAGAAACTTGTAAAAGACGTGTATGAGTTTCAGCCAGGAAATACTTATTTTCTCACCAATTATTTTTCTGCAGTTCATTACAGAACAGAATGTTCCAGGCTCTGCTTCCTGGACTTTGTGTACATTTTCTATGAGATCATGTCTTTCTAAAATGGAAAAAAAACATTACAGGGTGCAGAACCCAGAAATCTATGCCTCATTTTACAGCATTTTTTCTCAGGGCCTTTTTTATATGATTAAATACTCCCTCTTGCTTTTTTTTTTTTCCATCTAGCCCTATTATTCCTGCATGTCAGACTGTGGAACGGCTCAGCTTCAGCAAGGTATGTGGAGACCCCTCTCAGTCAATAGGTATGTAATATGCCCTCTGGTTATATAGGTTAGATCCATCTTTTATCAAGTAGTTTCCCATTTCAGAGTGTTATAACTTCTATGCTGTTACAAAAAAAATAAAAAAGGTGAGAAGTTGCTCCACGCACAAGCTTGGCTGTGGCCAAATGCAGGTGGTTCACTAATTACTATGAGTCAAACTGCAATTAATCAGCAATATCATTTCCAAACGATTCTTCATGCTGGGATACTGTGATTTCAAATGGAGATTATCTTAATACTTCTTTTCACTGCTCCAAGTGTTTCTCATTTGCTTACTGCAACCAATCCAATAGTATCATCCATGCAGGACTTACTGACTAGCAAATCAGATTTTCCTGTTTTCTTCTATGTTTTAACATGTTTGCAGTCCCAGCAAGTTGAAGACATCTTTTACTAACTGATTACTGTTACAAAAATACCAACCTTCTTTCCATGCCATCTACAATGAAGTTTTGGTATACTCCTATGCCAAGTTTGTGAGAAGGCTAAAATTCTTACATATGGAATGAATTTAGGGCTGATACTTCTTCAAATAATTCAGAGCAAGAGTCTCCACAGTCATCACTATTGTTAGATTAGAGAAATACCTCTTCCCAGTAAATACATGCAGCAAACAAAAAGACATTAATGAAAACTTTCACTATTAGTTAGAAGGAAAGGGTTATATTTTCACTTTCCTTTTTTTAAAAAAAAAAATCACTCAATAATTCACCTATATCAAAAGTCAGTTTGGATTCTGAGAACGTTGTTATTTGTCTGCTTTGTTTCCTGTTGGTCAAATTTATTCCAGAAAATGGAATTGTTCTAAAACAGCCGGACATAAGTTTTGTTTCGTTTGGTTACATCAAACTCTCACAGAGGAAGACATGTCTGAAAAAGAAGTTTTGATCCACATGAGGTTTCCATACAGAAGTCTCCTGTGTTCACCTTCTTTATATCCTTCCATATTGTTGTTAACATTCACTTACAACAGGCATTGGTTTATTTACTTTATGGGAGAAACGTGATTGAAGGGATGTAGCTTATCTGTGTCATTGACCTCTACCTGACAGTTTCACTTATTCTAATCTAACATTTTAAATGCTTTAGATATATTGCTTCCCAAAGGTTACTTTAAAAGAGTTTTTTTAGCTATTCACAACAAATGGTGATGAAAAAGATTAGCTCAAATGCAAATGATTTCACAATTGAGTTGTCCCAGGAGTTGGAATGAATTTTATCCCAGATTTCTTTCCTGGAGCCAGATCCTTGATGTCCCATAGTATAGATTTAGAAAATCTTTCTAATTAATTATTAGATCTAAACTGTAGCTGAAGTGCCCATCTGTATGCAGTTAAAAAAGAATAATGTTACATTTTTACATTGCCCAGCTTTGCCACATTTCAGCAGAGAAGATTGAAAAGAGCATGAACACATGCACATATTGAACTTTGATATGAAACGTGTATGATTTTAATAATTGAATCATTTGCTAATGCATTTTCAACTTCATGAAAATGACATCTACCCTTCAAAAAAATTCCCTTTTGCAATTTCATACATTAGACTTTAAAAACAGTTTTTGAATGGTAAGACTGAAAGGAATGAAGTTTATTACCCAAGAAAACCATGAATTCTCCTCACTGCAATCTTTCAAGAGCCAAGGACTTCCCGCTCTTCAAGAAGGTAGTCAATAGGACCTCCTGGGAAACTGCCTTCAGGGACAAGGCTGCAGAACAGAGCTGGCAGATCTTTAAGGACACTTTCCATAGAGTGCAAGAGCTCTCTATCCCCAGGTGTAAGAAATCAGGCAAGGAAGGTAAGAGACTGGCATGGATGACTAGAGACCTGGTGGTCAAACTAAAGGTCAAAAAGGACACCCATAGGCAGTGGAAGCCGGGACAAGTATCCTGAGAAGAGTATAGGGATGCTGCTCAGTGTGTAGGGCTGGGGTCAGGAAGGCCAAGGCGCAGCTGTAGCTGAACTTGGCAAGGAGTCTAAAGAATAATAAGGGCTTCTACAGGTATGTCAGCCAGAAAAGGAAGGTCAGAGAAAGTGTACCCCTCCATGATGAGCAAGATTGGCAAGCTGGTAATGACAAGGAGAAGGCTGAGGTACTCAACACATTTTTTGCCTCAGACTTCACTGGCAATCTCTCTTTCCACACCTCTCCAGTGGATGGACTGCAAGATGGAGACTGGAGGAACAAAGTCCCTCCCACTGTAAGAGAAGATCAGGGTCGTGACTACCTGAGGAACCTGAACATACATAAGTCTATGGAATCTGACAAGATGCATCCAAGAGGCCTGAGGGAACAGGCTGGTGTAGTCGCAAAGCAACTCTCCATGATACTTGAAAAGTCATGGTGGTCCCCGGTGACTGGAAAAGGGGAAACATTGGACCCATTTTTAAAAAGAGTAGAAAGGAGGATCCTGGGAACTACAATCTGTCAGCCTCACTTCTGTGCCTGGGAAGATTAGGGAACAGATCCTCCTGGAAGCTATGGTAAGGCACATGGAGGACAGGGAGGTGATTTGAGACAGCCAGCATGGCTTCATCAAGGGCAAATCCTGCCTGACCAACTTAGTGGCCTTCTATGATGGAGTGACTACATCAGTGGACAAGGAAAGAACTATGGATGTCATCTATCTGGACTTCTCTAAGACCTTTGACACAATGCAAACTATTCTATGGTTCTATGACTCTATGTAGAAAAACATCTTTCAGGCACAGCCTATTTATAACAGATTCTACTCTAGTGGTAGAATGGAGGAAATAGGCCTCTCAAAGTTTCTGGTTGACAATTTTTAAAAATTATTCCATTATACTGTGCTTATGCAGAGTTACTGTTGGTCTGTTTAGTTTTTGGGTTTTTTTTTTTCTTTGGTTATGAGTGGTCACATATGCAGTGCTTTCAGGTTTCACAGTGTCATGAAAGACTCACTGCAATCACTAATGCAATCACTGCATCTTCTAGGCACCACCAAAAGTTGAATTCCTTTAATTGGGAAAATCCTCTGGGGAGGATCTAGATCCAGATTTTTTGCTTCAGGATGAATACTTTCATAACTTAGCCGCGGTCCAACAGACAGGTCCAACAGCCGCGGTCCAATCTAGCAGTAGATTGGAAGCAATGACTATGATTTGTGCATTGCAGTCAGTGCTGTTTCCCTTTGCTTGAGAGATCTGGGGCTTTGCAGAAGCAGGAGAGTTTAAAAAAAATAATATCCCTGTGCTCAAAATATCTAGCAGCATCTCGTCCCCTCCCGCAAAGGGGAAGCATGTAGAAGGGACAAGGTGGGACTACTTGTTAGCGCGCTTAGCACACTTCATGTGCTCTTAATTCAAGCCATGTGCCTGAGATCTCTGACTTCATATGGAAAGAGTGACCTACTGGTTATATCAGCCTCATCTACTGACTACTAAGAGCTTAGATAATGAGTTTGAAGTAGATGTTTAACTTCTCAGCAGCCAATGTAAGGGAAGTGAATCCTGCTTCAAATCTGGTAGTCAAAAATTCAGTCAATAAAACTAGCAAATTAACACATGCTCTGTGGGACTTCCCTAATATGGTGATTATAAGAAGTGATAGATTAGCTAAACAAGGTAGACTCATATTTGCCCATGGAAAAATAAAACAAACAAAAAAAACCCCAAACTTTTCGTCTTTATTAAGAGTATTTTTTTGTGTGCGTGTAACAATATGCTAGAGTTATTATGGAGAGACAATCATAGAAACATAGAATCTTTAAGGCTGGAAGAGATCTGCAAGATCATCAAGTCCAACCATCAACCTAACACCACCATGCCTACTAAACCATGTCCTGAAGTGCCACGTCTACATGTTCTTTGAACACCTCTAGGGATGGTGACTTCACCACTTCCCTGGGCAGCCTGTTCCAGTGCCTGACCACTCTTTCCCTAAAGAAGTGTTTCCTAATATCCAACCTAAACCTCCCCCGCTGCATCTTGAAGCCATTTCCTCTTGTCCTGTCACAAGTTCCTTGGGAGAAGAGACCAACGCACGCTTCCATACAACCTCCTTTCAGGTGGCTATAGAGAGCAATGAGGTCTCCCCTCAGCCTCCTCTTCTCCAGACTAAACAATCCCAGTTCCCTCAGCCGCTCCTCATCAAACTTGTGCTCCAGACCCTTCACCAGCTTCGTTGCCCTTCTCTGGACATGCTCCAGCAACTCAATGTCCTTCTTGTACAGAGGGGTCCAAAACTGCACACAGTGTTCAAGGTGTTACCTCACCAAAGCCAAGTACAGAGGCACAATCACTTCCCTACTCCTGCTGGCCCCACTGTTCCTGATAGAAGCCAGGATGCTGTTGGCCTTCTTGGACACCTAGGCACACTGCTGGCTCATGTTCAGCTGGTTGTCTACCAGCACCCCCATGTTCCTTTCCACGAGGCAGCTTTCCAGTCACTCTTCTCCAAGCCTGAAAAATAACCTGAAAAATATTTATTCACAGTAGTGTTAAAACTACAAGTCACTGACATACTAGGTACCTAAGCATACAAAGCTCAGCAGCAGCCACTAGAAGGATGGGACTAAAACAATCTCAGGATTCAGAAGTCTCTTTCCAAATCTAGCTAGTAGGCAGTGGTTTGGGTCTTTCTCACCCGCTCTACATCCCTCATCACTACAGATCTTACTAAACCATGTTCATCAGAGGCTTAAACTCAGCCAGCCAAGTCAATGCAGCCCAGCCAATGAAGAGCAGTTGGCACTGCCCATCCACAGGTCTGCCTCTCACAGCGGACCTGAAAAATCACCTGTAGGCAACAGTGCCTGAAATGTCTCCTTTGCAAAGTGAAAGCAAGTTTCAACCCTTACAGACTGCAGTTGTGCCACAGTGGGCAGTGATCTAATCAGTGCTTCTGCTTGGACTGAAAGATGGTGGAGAAAAGCCATGGTGAGTAGCTTTGCTCTCCAAAGACTGTGGGCAGACACCAAATGGTGTGCTTCTCTGAGGAGAGTGTATTTACTCTGTCTGCTCTCCATGGTGGCTGAATACACATGTCCTCCAGTTCAAGAACAGTGCTGCAGTATTATAAGGGTACTGTAGTCAAAATTTCCAATTTGCAGGTCATCTACACCCAGCATCTCTAAACTTTGGTAGTCCAACAGCCTTCAGAAATAGCTTCTGCATTTATCTGCCTTGCATTTGCCTGGGCTAGCTTTTTTTTTTTGGCCTTTTTATTTTTTTTTTTGGTGGCATCTACCCCCATCTGATAGTAAGTCTTTCAATTATTACCCTGTTGGTTATCTCCCTAATAAGAATTTTGACTTACATCTGGAGTGGAAGATGAGTTGGGTTGTGTGGAAGGAATTAATCATGTTCTATTTTGCAAAACAAAGTTGGCTAAATGGATGAGGTCTGAAAGGTGTTTTGTACAGTTAAGAAAAAGATCTATGCAAAGCCTGAACCACACAGAACAGCAAGAATTTAAATAAAAAAACATTAGTTAATCTGTCATTAACTACAGTGGAACTGAAGAATTGAAGAAACTGGAATTTTGCCTTCATTGCTTGAGCTCAAATCAGAGTCTGATAGTTCAGGTCTATAGAAGGGCTAGAAGAAGAACTTCTACAGTCCACTCTTTGGAGGTGATTTTTTTTTTTCCTAAAGAATCTTCCATAGATTTATCTTTAAAGAAATACATACATTTGCAGAAACCCATGGAATTAATTGTTTGGCATTTTTAAAAATTAAATTACTCCACCCCTTCAGGTAATCCACCTAAGAAAAAGGGAATAGATATGCTAAATTGCTTTCTGTACCATGATCCCGGATGTCAGTTTTACTAATCTTTGTTTTCTTCCCAATTATTTTACCCATAGACCATGAATTGTAACATATCTGACAGAAATCCTTTGTAGAACAAATAGATCTTACTATTTAAACAGGTGTGGTATGCTTTAAAGAAATACTCACGGTAGTATTATTTCATTTTAACAATACAAATAAAGCTAAAGTGACTCTAGCAAATTAATGAAAATCACTGACTACAGTGGATGGAGTACAATAATGGAACTATCTCCCAGGACATTGAGTACCTAGAGGTGCTAGGTTGCCTCCCCTCACCATCAATAGAGATGCAGGCTTAACAACTACGATAGGCAGTTTTTTAGGCTTTCCTATGGTGATGACCCTGATCTCATCAAAGTTGTCACAAGCACATTATATAAAAAACCACCCTTGTCCTTATCTCAGAACATGGAAGGATGTGGGAGACCTTATCACAAGTGACTTCCCTTAGTGCTGCCCGCTATACAAGTAAAGAACAAAAGCAGCTCTGTTAGAAAGGAATTATAATCTGGTATTAAAATACTGGCAACAGTGTATAGCTGCAGAAATACTGCTGAAAATGGGAATCAATGAAACAATATTGAGTTTACGACAGACAAAGCAACTCGTACCTTGACCTATCATAACGAAAATGGTGCTCAGTGTGCAAGGCGTCACAGCAAAGGCAAGGATGAGGAAGGGAGCTGCAAGAATGAGGAGATGTGCAGATGCTTTATGCCTTCTGAAAGCCAACAGGCAGTATGGAAGGAAGCAAGGCAGGTTGTGTTTAAATAGAGCAGAGTTGAGTATTGAGGATCTGTCAAAGCTGACTTCATGATATTACATCATAAATGAGTGGAAGCAAAGATTCTGCGAAAAGGAAAGGTGAGCTAAATGATGCTGCACTGGAGCAAAAAAGCAAACACATCTCTTCAGACTAAAGTGAGAAGATGCACGTCTTTAGCCATTTTGCCAGTAGGTTACTCTTGAGCAACACACGGGGTGAATTGTGTGTACAACGCTGCCTAGTGCCACAGCATTTTCGCCTCAGTGAGCTAACGTAATATACATTTTATTTAGCAAATGCAAGTTCAGGAACCACTTGGAAGAAAATATTACTGTGTTTGCCAAAGTGCAGGTCATTCTGTGCATAGCTACGAAGTGAGTTGCTGACTTACGTCTCTGCCTCAAAATATTTATTCCACTTTTTTTTTTTTTTTTGCCAGAGCCAGAAAAGACAATTGCAAAGCAGCCATCCCTAAACTTGAGCTTTCCTTTTGTGAACACCACATCAGTGCTGCAGCTTGTCCATTGGACTACAAGTATTTTGACAAAGTCAAAGTGCTGCTAAAAGATAGACCTGTTATCTTCTCTCTTTCCTTCCCCTGGAGACAAGAAAAAAAAAAAAAAAAAAAAGCCAGAACAATGCAGTTGCATTGGTTCATTTTCAGTCACCTGTTTTTTAGGAAAAGTTCTTTCCTCTAAAATATCCAGCCCCAAAGCTGATGTCGTTTATCAGAAATAAATATTGACAAGGAAAGAGAAGGGAACGCAGATATATATACAACTCTAGAGTGAAGAGAGCCTCTAATTCCTGCCACTCTTCCTAAGATACAGGAGGACTCTGGCTGGACAAAGGTAATGTATGCAGAATTTAATTTCAATATTAGAGATTTTATCCATAGAATCACTTGGTCAGTATTGATTGGGCACTGTGTTACAACAGCTAATGTAGTTAATATCTAAGTTCTACCAAATGTGATAACTAAAAGAAAACTTCTGCTTATAATAATCCCAGAGGAAGAATTTAAAAATAAACTATATCTGCTGCTTAGACATCACACCTCTCACCTATCTGGGTGACAAATGGCTTCGGTGAAGTCTAATTCTCGTGTTTCTTTAGATCAAAAGGTAATAGTTCAACTGACTTCATTCTTCAAATGTGAACAAAAATTAATCCGTTTTGCAGAGGGTGCTCAATCACAAGAAATGTTTTTCTAATGTCATTTGAATTATTGTTATGTTGAATTTTTTTCACTTGAGTATTGGGATATGCCAGTACAGATGAACTCACAATTCTGCAATCTATAAATGTCAACTATCTAAGCTTTCAGGTATATATAGTATTAAAATATTTATTATATCTTACAGTATGCAGTAAGCTGATTGTGTTTTCTTAATGCTGAGTGAAAATTTTTTTTCAAAATGAAAGTTAAAGACGTAAACTCAGAGCAGGTAGAAAAGACTTATATTAAAGGAACTGGAACAAGAAATATTCCCACTCTCGCAAACTCTCAAACTCACTACACAATGAAAGTTTTATCAGCTGGCAGAAAAAAAGGCTCTGCTGAGGACTGAAGCACCAGGACCAGACACAAAAAGCCTGGAGTGTATTTTTCAAATAGAACTTTATTTCTGGCTTTTTACCTATGGATTTTTTTTTTAAGTTCAAATAAATTTGCATGCAATGATGTCCAATTTTCAAGCAGAGCTACATAAAAGTGCTTTGTTAGCATTTGCCTTTTCAGAAGCCTAGAAGTGATTTAGTGGATTGGATACTATTGACAAGGAAGGATAATTGTATCTGGGAACTGTCATCTTCTGACTTTAAAAGTAATGCCAAATATATTTACTCAAAGAGACAGACTCGATTGTACAGTCTGACAATCGAAGGTGTGTAGTAGTACTTTAATCAAGTTTAATTCTAGAGCTAGAAATGTCTTATGTTTCCAGTTGTGGCACTTTCTGTGTGCGAGGACAAAATAAATCCTTAGTGGCCAAAGATATCCCTTTAGTTTAAGAATTTATTCTTCATTAATATGATTGAGGTCTCTGTCTCTACCTCATGCAAGTGATTTCCTTATGCAATCATGGGAAAACAAGATAAGATTGAATAGCTGAATGAAGTGAAGTCTTTGGTATGATAGGATATGTCTTGTCTGTTTTAAGGTAAACCCTTGAGCTCAAAGTAATTTCTTGGGATTTTGCCACATCTTTGCTCTTTACCGACTAAAAAGACATGATATCCTTTATATCCTCAATAATACATGATATGTAACCTTTACTTCTAACATGTAGAAAAAATATGCCATGAATGTGAGGGAGTTTCAGACTGTGTGTGTATATACTGTGGTATTTGCTTCTATGAGGCATCTTAGCAGCCAGAGGGCAATAGCCAATATTATTTCATTGAGATTTTATTTATTTAGGTGTAAGGTGTAACTTGAGGCTGATCACCACCATTTACTGGAGCCATTATGATGCTGTTTTGATGGGAAAACAGGAAGCAGGAAAGCAGTGGAGACAACAGTTGATGCGTTCAGTGCTCCACTCCACAATACCAGTTCCCAATACAGATGATGCTTGCTTGAGCAGAGCACCAATGTGACCGTACTGAACAAATTAATGAGCTTTTTTTTTTTTTTTAATACAGAGAGGAAAAGATGAAGGAAGCACCCTGCTCAATGCAAGGTGGAGTCTTCTCTCTGTACGAGGTAGTGGTGCCCATGCAGCATCCTACTCCCATTTGCACAGTTTCAGCACATTCAACTGTACTAGGTGTCAGCAAAAATAATCTGTGAGGCAGGCTTGACTTTGCAACAGTTTTGTGTCTTGCTTACATACCACATTATACCACAAACTAATCCAAGGTTAATGGATTTAGGGGATTGTTTTTTGTTGTTTTTTTTCTCTGTAGAAATGGAAATACTTACAGCAATCGTTTTCCTGGCTACTTTGCTACACCAATCTGATGGACAGGTAGGAGCATTCATCTATTCAAAAGAGCCATATCTGAGCACAATGTGAGGGTATCTGACATGGCACAGTCTCGTCTAGTGATCTCTAGAGCTTTGCAATTCAGAGTTTAAATTATTGTTAACATGTTAACATAAGACAACAAAGATGAACCCTTGCTTTTCTCAGATTTTTGTATTAAAATATTCCTTCTGCTTAAAAAAAATATTATTCTCTTCACAAGAATAGTTTTAAAAATACATTTTCCAAAAAAAAAAAGTATGAGCTGAAGTTATTCTAAAATAGTTTTTCTAAGTCTCAGAAATCTAATCTTCACCTCTCTTTAGAAAGAATGAGTCTTGTAAGATGTTGATATCTACCACATAGGCACTTGAATATGAGCTATTTATCAAGACCTGCTTATTAATGAATGAAAATAAACAAGTACTTCAGGGATGCCAATCATCTCTTTCTTCAGTAAATCTCTGGTGAACTATGTCCTAAGTTGCTTGTTTCCTTTACCTGAGTATACCAGCAGCCTAAAATAACTGGCTGAGTTGTTATTTCTACAACTGTAAGTTTCTTAAGTTAAACAAGATGTACAACATCTCTTGGGGTAGGTTCATGTTGGCCAAACAGAAGTGTTTCAGTGCAGCTTGAGACTCTCCAGAGAATCTAAGCCATTCATGGGTGGCTGTACAGACAGTTATACCTTTCTGGAGCAACAGTCTGAGGCTAGGTAGGGCTCTTTGGGCATTAGGTGCTATTTTAAGCCACTGACTACAGTCTTTAAAACCTAGAATTGAGCTCTGAAGGCAAAGCAGTGGAATTAATTCATACTACTCAGACATTTCAGGACTGGGTCTCTCTAATTTTATGCTTTTCTCCTTGACCATAAACATAAACTGAGATTTTTAGTGCACGCAAGAGTTCAAAGCCAATCTTGAGATTTAGTTCCAGAGCTAAGCTTTCTCCATGTTTGATGTGAAACCATCTGAAGGTAGAACCCCTATCCACAAATTTACTCAGGATCACATCTCCTAATGAAAAATGCAGCTCGAATCATGGAAGTAATACCAAAAAAAATTCAGTAATTATAAGAATAGAAGAACCAATAAAGGAAAGTTAGGAATTTCCAAGAAGCTTTACTTTGACAAGAAGCTCATAATTCATCTTGCTTATTAAAATTCTGATAACTGGAGCCTTCATTGTTGCTGTTTTTCAGGCCTTTCAGTATAAACAAGTGGGCATTTCCTCCTTTCATAATTCTAAGTTTCAAAACCAAAACCAAATCCTTGAGAAACACAATGAAATACGGAGATCCGTAATTCCCACAGCCAGGAACATGCTGAAGATGGTAAGTTATGCATTGCAACTCGTTTTCTTTCCACATCATTAGCAGAAGATTGTAGCTTTGTAAATAACCCACACTCAGTGAAGAGAGATGGCAGGAAAGGTGCTCTGGGTGATGAAGAAATTAGAATTTTGTCCCTTTGTCTCTGCAGGTTTCGTGCTTAATTTTGCACATCTTGGTGCTGCAAGCACCTGTAAAATCATTGCAAAGGTCTCAGAAGGGGCCACAAGTGCTGTTTGAAACCTCTCTCTCCTAACCAACATGCCTTAGTTTCTCCACTTAGCAAAACTCAATTAAGCAACATCTGAGATGTTCCATGTCTAGGGTTGTCTACAGGAGCTACAAACACAGGCTTGTCACATCAGGCTGAGAGAGTTGGGGCTGTTCAGCCTGGAGAAGAGGAGGCTTCGCGGAGACCTTAGAGCGGCCTTCCAGTACCTAAAGGGACCCTACAGGAAAGATGGGGAGAAACTCTTCAGCAGGGCCTGTTGTAATAAGAAAAGGGGTAACCGTTTTAAAAATAGAGGGAGGTAGATTTAGATTAGTTATTAGGAAGAAATTTTTTACAATAAGGGTGGTAGAACACTGGTTGCCCAGAAAGGTGGTGGATGCCACAGCCCTGGAAACATTCAAGGCCAGGTTGGACGAGGCTCTGAGCAACCTGATCTGGTTGGATATGTTCCTGCACCTTGCAGGGAGGTTGGACTAGATGGTCCCTTCCAACCCAAACCTTTCTTAGATTCTATGATTCTATTTATTGCTGTCAAACCTACATTAACATAACCTGCACAGTGGATCACAAGCTCTTGCTTATGTCTGCTCATTACAATAAACAGAAAACCTTTTCAGGGAAAGTATTTAAACTGGGGATAAGGTACAAAATGTGGTGATGGCTCTTGAATTATGGGTAACACCCCTTAAAAGAAGGGAAACACATGCCCTAGACAAAGGAAAGTGCGTGTAAAGCAAAGGTGCAGCAGGAGCATCAGTGGCAACATGTTTGTGAATCTACAATGTCAGATCTGCTTAGCTATTTGTCCTCAGCTGAGCTTGCTTTGCCCATCACTGCTCCCATCTCTGTTGCCCCAGGTATTCTTTGTTATCCCTATCCAACTAGCAGATGATCTGCACTAACCTATGAATGACCTGGATACGTCTTCCTTTGTGTCTTTCAGGTGTGGAGTGAGAAGGTTGCCGCAAATGCTCAGAAATGGGCAAACAAGTGTGGGATGAAGATCAGTCCAAGAGAGCAGAGAGTCATTAATGGTACCTGACAAATGTGGAGTCTAAGTTGATGGGTTAATGATAATCTGCAGATGGCCCCTGCGCATGTGAACTAGAAATAAGGACAATTTTAATCTGTTGTAAAATATCTTTTGAGGATTATTAAACACATAAACATCATCTTTATTTGCAGCTTGAGAGAGAGGGATGCTACATACCTGCCCTATTTTCGTATCTGTCTTTAAGTGTTCTCTTTTGACTCCTGCTGGAGACAACAGTGCAACAGATGACTTGGTATGACTAAGTACAGGCATTTTTGTGTAATATTTTTTAGTCAAATAAGTATCTGTGACTGAAAGCTCACCAAAATCAGAGTAACATTTCCAGCAGCTTTCATAGCTGTCCTCTCCTTAAATCACAGGGCAAATAGGTTGGCATTGTAGAGTTTTTTTTAGGATGTAGCAACAACCCCTCTGCCCTACCTCTCACCCTATGGCTTGCCTCTCTCATAAGCAGTACAATAGACTTACTTCTACTTCAGGTTTCACCTGTGGTGAGAACGTGTTACTATCATCTTACCCAAGAACATGGCCTGAAGCAATTCAAGCCTGGTACAGTCAGTCCTCCAATTTCAAGTATGGATTTGGACCAACTGCAAAAAATGTCAATATCGCGAGCTATACCCAGGTATGGAGAACTGAAAGAAGCTGCAATGATATGCTAGAATTACAGGAGTACACTTAAGAGAGCTGTGAGAAATTTATAATCAGAAAAAAAAAATAGCACATCATTCACATCCTGATCCAAAGATGACTAATAAATTAAAACTCTGTTTAATCTAGTTCTAAGGCAATGGAACCAATATTCTGGAAGAGCTGTACAGAAGAGAAATGTTATTCTGTAAGAAAAAAAAAAAACAAACTATAATTTTAATTTAAAAATAAATATTTTCTATATAGGTGTTGAAATACCTGATTAAGAAATACTGTGTTCAAAAATATGTGGAAACTCATGACTAACAAGAGAACACGGTTAACTAATTTTTCTAGCCATTCTTTCTGACAGCTAAACTGAAAACTTAAAGAATGGACAAAACAAAACAAAACAAACAAAAATTAAAAAAATTATCTTCTAGTTCTGTCAGTTTGCAGGCTCTTTAATAAGAATCCAGCAAAACATGACTTTGAAATAATGTGTTTATTTTTTGTTCTACAGCTAATCTGGTACAACAGCTACCAGATTGGATGTGCAGTTGCCTACTGTCCTAAGAACCAGTTCAACTACTTTTATGTTTGCCAATACTGTCCCTCGTAAGTACCACCCTTTTACTCATTTAAGATGTGATAATTCTGGACATGTTTTCAAAAACTTGTGTGGTCTATTGGTCATGTGTAGGATAAAATGACTAGAGTTTATTTTAACCATTTTTAATTTTGAAAACACTGATGTGTATTTAATAACAGGTTAAATAGTAACAGGTTTTTTTTCACATTGAAATAGATATTAGGGATATTTTAGCACATAAACAAAGAAAGTTCTGTCACTGTCATCCTATAACTTTGACCACAAGCAAGAAAGTCAGATCCAAAGTGAAAGCCAACAGCAAATGAATACTCACAGAGGTAAAGAGGATGCATCTCAGAAGGCAGCTGCTGAGGTTATTTCCTTATAAAGCACAATCACTTGAAAGCCATTAGAAAAGCAGAACTAGGACACACATCAGATTTTTTTTTAGCTGATAATGATATACAAATGCAAACAATCAATTAATTTTCTTTCCTTAACCCTTATTGTCCTTCCTATTTAAAATCAAAGTTTTTGTACTCTATGAATATCAGAAACTAAAACATGACTGCCTATGAGAAAAACCTCTGGATGTCTTTCACTGTGATAAATAACATAAACTCTGTTAATGGCTCAGAGCTGCATTTTGATGTTGTTTTTTGTTGGTTTTCTTTCAATTTTCAGAGGAAATAATGCAATGCAAATAGCTACACCTTACAGAAGTGGACCAAAATGTGCAGACTGTCCTGGCCACTGTGACAGAGGGCTTTGCAGTAAGTGGATGTATTTTCCTCCTTACAATGAACATTGCACTGCCTTAGATAATAATGTTTTCCTTTGTAGTATTTTACTTTTTCACACTTACCTCTTGCTAATCTGGAGGAAAGATCCTAGAACTGCCCCTTTCCTTTCCCCTTGGAAATAACAGTGGTTAAATATGCCACCAGAACAGGCACAATCTTGAGCAGAACATTGGACCTGATGACCTCCAGAGGTCCCTTCCAACCTCAACCACCCTGTGATAATGGGTAAATTGTGTTGCTTTTGAGCAATAGGTGCATTATCACACCATCAATCTGTCCTCTTCTGGAAAGCTCAAGAGAAAATGTTTTGATGTACATCTGCATCTAAGGTCACAAACAGATTGTCAGGCTTCACACATCCCTATGTACGTGAAGGTCTGCACAGGCCCCTGGGTTCTGCAGACTTCCATGTGGAGGAAGTCGAAGCATGTGAACTGTAAGATACCACCTTTCTGACCGCATTCCCTTTGCTATAATATTTAAGGAATTTTAACAGTAGAGCAAAAGTACAAAGAATATATAAACTTGAAAATTTGGAATTTTTGGAAAATGCAGAAGTATCAGATTAGGGCTTGGTTTTCAACAAATAATTCATGGGGTTTTTTTCTCTCTTTCTTTATTTCAGCCAATCCTTGCAGGTATCAAGATGTGTTTGGAAACTGCAGAAATCTGAAAACCTTGTTTGGCTGTAATCATTCAATGGTGAAAGGAAAGTGTCCTGCTACATGTAGATGCACCACTCAAATCATATAATGTCCTGGTGGATGTCGTTATAGCTGCTGTGGGACTTTCTTCTTAGGAAAAGGTAGAACTCACTATGAAGTATATTCACTCTCAGTGCATCAGCTGAGTTTGACTTATGGGTAATTTTTTTTTCTGACATCTCACCACTATTTTGGTCCTAAATAAGTCTAGTAGCTAAAAAAACCTCTGATGTTATTTTAGACTTTACAGAAATCATGCTTAAACTACTAATGTGTTACTTTGTGGTGTTCCTTGCAGTGGATCATCCACTGATTCATTTCTTTTGAATGAGAAATACATTTTTAAAACACTTGAGTTTTTTTGCAAGATATGCTAAATTCCGCTTAACTTTCTTCTGTTACCTTTTCTATGACTACAAATGGAATTATTCCTGCTAAATAAATACATGATTTACCACTGGTTCACAAACAGAGCTTTTGACTGAAGTTATTTATGTTTCGAATTTTTCATTTGGAAAATTCCTTACGGATATTTCAAGACTCTGATAGTTTATGTGAGTAGGAATAAGACTGGAAAAGAAAGACAAGGCAAAAAAAGGCATGCATTACTTTGTACAGAGAAAATAAGGGGCTTACTCTGAATCTGCCAAATTTGCCCTGTGACCCAAACACAAAGCTTCTGATACATCTGTGTAGGCAGGCGATAACTGATAATTTTTTTCATATGGTATCAACAATCAAGAAATAGTGAGCTTTTTAAAAGCATTCATACAAAGAAATAGGTACAGATATTCCTTCCCATCCTCTCTATGAGTAAGTCAGTCTCCCACTCGCTTGGGATTAATATTGCAGCATGTAGAAAAAAAAAAAATACAGCCAGCAAAAAAATCCCAAAAGGCAGTGGATCACAGTTCCCAAAAATCTCCATCAAAATATGTGATTTACTCCAGAACTTCCCAGAAAAGAGTGCCAATTCCTAGCAGTGCACACCTCCAGGTGTGCCTCCAAGAGGATTAAGTTCAGCTGAAAGCCTTAGATGTGCCTTCTCCCACCTCTACTTGCAGTCAGACCACCAGCTCCTGCCTAGGAGGAAGTCCAGCTGGATCTGCTGCTCTTGGCTGCAGTGCCACGTTGGTTTGTGTATTGCTTCTAATGATGCATTTCCTTGAGTAAGGTTTTTCATTTCATGTCTTTCCAGGCTCTTTACAATGCAGGGCACGATTTCAAAGCACTGTGTATCTGTATTGACCCAGAACTGAGGAACTAGATTTGTTACCTGTCAGTGTCGTTGGTTACTTGGAGAATCTTTTTGACCCGTTTAGTGAGGGGCATTATCACAATTGTGTCTCTGACTGACAATATTATTGCATTGATAAAACAGAATTTCAGAATCATCTTACAGCTTTTTTTTGTTTACATATTATAGGTTTTATCTCATATTTATATTTCTACCTCTAATAAAATGGTAGATACAAAGGAAACAGCAGCCCTTGATGCTTACAGTTTATAAACTTTGACAGATGTTAAAAAACAGACAGACATCTGGAACAACATCTTCTCACTGAATAGAGAAGCTCCTTCCTCCAGACATTTCTCCCAAGTGATACCTCCTGGTGCCATGCAGGATGCACTAGGGTGTCCCACCGGACCACCAGCTGCTCCTCAAGACAGGTGCTGGTCTCCCATGGGTCCTGAGTCACATATACCATCCCTGAGCAGGACTGATCCCACTTACCACATTCCTTTGGTATCTTAGACCAGCAACAACCCAGTATCCATAAGACTGCAATTCTGAAGAAAAACGCAAGAGGGTGAACCATACTCAGACATTCAGCTGCATAGGTTTTTTGCTAGTGTTATGAAGGGCTGCTTCTCTTACTAGAAACTGAAGCTCTGGGCCTGCCCTGATCTGTTTTCAACACTTGCCAGCACAGAATGTCTTAGCTAATATTGGATAATTAAATAATCACTACACATAGGAACAGTTTGATAGTGGTTTCTTCCCTTCCATTATTTCATGCTGTTGGACAAACAGTTTACACTATCAAATTAAGGTAATTTATATTCCATTATGTCAATGGCTAATTCTGGTAGCCTTGATTTTCTATTGCCTGAAGATCAGTTTCAACATCATGACTGCATGCTACTATTTAAGGTTCCTACAACCACAGTGATATTAGCAGAAAGTGTAATTCAAACAAAAGCTGGGTGAAAATTTCCTGAGAAACCCATGTTTTCCTCAGAAAATACTGTTTTATAAAACACCTGTTCTCTTATAGGAGGATTCATAATTTTGGCAAAACTCTCAGGTGTTTTCTGAGATATTGTCCAAGATTTCATTTCTGCTTGCAGCCAAGGAGATGAGGGTTAAAACTCCTTCCATGCACACACTTTCTTTTTCCTCCCTCTCTCTCTGGCCTGATGAATATTTAAAGAGGAACGATTTTATTATCAGAGATTTCTGGGACAGCTGCCTCCCCAAAGAGCCAGCTTTTGTGCTCTGGATACCCAGCTATGTTTTTTGAGATTAGCAGTCTCAGGAGCTGGAAGGTAGCTTCTACATCATGAAGTGCCACCCTGGAGCATCATGCATACTGTCGGGTATCCAGGCATTAACCTTCTTATTTTCCTAGGGGATTTAAAAAAATTTTGCTTCCCTATTGATGTGGAATAGGTGAAATAGTAGGTAAGATGAAATGTCACATGAATTATCCTGTTTCTCTGTACAGACTTCAAGGAGATCTTGGCTCTCTCCACTTAGTTGTTGATGTCCCTGGAAAGGTTAAGATACTTCTGAGTATGAACTTCCTGTAGGCAGGTGAGGTACAAGCAATACGACATTTTTTGAGATGCAGTGTGTCAAATAATGCTTTTTTCCATTCTCTGACTGAATTTTCACAAATTTATTTTTTATACTGGTGCCCTGAGAGTTGTTTCCTTTATGGTACTAGCATATGCTTTTTGATAGGTGCTACTGTTTAGATGTCCTTCAGGGGAGAAACTGATAACACTGAGAATTTCTTACAATTTCCCTTCTGGTTCCAGATATACTCACAAGAAGCACATATGCTGAGAGGTGATATGGAACAAGTATAAGTCTTATCTGTGGAGAGTGATGTAAGAGCTCTTAAGGAGTTAACTTACATGTCAAGGACTTTAAACACGGAGTTTTGAACAAATGTTGTAAAGTAATAGTCTTGTGGCTTGTAAAGAAAGAACATTTTTTATATTTCAAATACATCAACTGCAGTAGTCACACTATCTAATTTGACTGCTTGAGAGTCAGCCTCTGGGCTAAGTAAAACAAAAGGTCTTTCACTTTCAGTATCATAAAGTCTTGCTGAGAGTTACAGGTCTAAATCTTCCTTGTTTTTTTCCATCTATCAGTGTGAAAGAGAGTACAACTCTTCCATAGATCTTGCCTCACTCAGGTCCTTAACATATCACACCTGCAATAACAGCAGATTAAGCAACTAAAGCTAAGACTTTATAGTAAATGGAAAGCAAGGATTGGAAACCTTGACATGCCATTAGAAATTTGTGTTGTCAGAATACCCAATTAATGCCCAAGAAACAAAATTTTAGCAAGATGCTTGAGCAAGACCAAGTAGCAAAGGGCCATCAGAGCCAGGACAGGACGAGGATGTTCCCCACCCCTGGGCTGCTCCCAGCTCTTCTAGGCCAGGCTGCCACAAATCGAGTTTCTTTAAATGTAAAGGTCACAGCTAAACTGTGAAAAACAGGAGATGGACTTTCTCATTAAGAAGCTATTTGACAGCTACTGTCTCCGCTTGGGGCTGCAAGCAAGACATTTAACCTCCGTGCTTCGGTCTCACCAACTGCAACGCAGAGATAAACTGACATAGTCAGAGCAAGGAAGATTAATTAGTGAATGCTGAGAAAGAGCCTATGAAGCACTAAGACCTGTTAATTACAATATCACATTTGGTAGCCACACCTCCCATATAATTATATCTCAGTTTAACCACAAGTCAAGAGGACATGGGGCACCGGGAGATACAAGTGAGGAAATTACACCCCCTCCCACGCTGACCTGCCGGTGGTGTCTGAAGGTTCATGGGCTGGTCACTGGGCTCAGTCATCTGAACTTGGGTCTGTGCAATGCAGCCATGGGGCTGTTCCCTAGGACTAGCAAAGATATGCTGACACGCGCATCAATAAAAAGTCTTGAAGAAAGGCAATGTTTAGGAAAAGTTGAGGTAGCAGATTGGCATGGAAATAGTGTTGCATACACTAAGGAAATTGCCTACATTAACTACTTACTCTGTTAGTAATGAGTAACACAGTGCTCAGCACATGTGTAAGTCAAAATGGCTCTAAAAATGCTTAACATCAGAGTTTTGTTTTTGTCCAGAGTAACGGAAATTATGATTTCCAGCCAAATGTCATTTTTCTCTTTCTATTTTACATCATTAACACTGCTTCTTTGCTCTCTTCTCCCACTTCTGCATAAAAGGAGGAAAACCCAAGCACTCAAACTAAAATCAAAGTAAGGCTTTTATTTGTTTTGATGAAAAAATTTTAATAGAATACAAGGGTTTTTTTCATTGACTTTGGAACATGGATTTTTATTTTAGGGCATGCATAACCATTCACCTACCTTCTTCAAACAGTCCTTTCCCAATCTAAACATATTCCAGAAACCTATACTGAACATAACAAAAGAATATCTATTAAACCATGTTAATTTTATTCAGTGATATACAGCATTCTTTGTGTAGGTACTTATGAGAACCTGACTTTTCCACAAAGTGATTCCTGGATGGCGAAAAGCTTCTTACTTTGGCAAAAGTCGAAACGTAGACCTTGTGATTTTTGTATAGGATCAAAACACGGAGGAATATGGGAGTTGCAAAGCTTCTGAAGCACAGATGTTACACAAAGCCAATAGTTTCAAAGCAAGAATGGATCCACCTCTTGTGCACATGTGAGTGTACAACTCTGGTCATATAACAGAGACTTTCCTCCCTCCCTCAACAGTGTATCAGAAAACATATAAATATCTATTTTTTTCAAAGCAGACTCTTAAGCTAGTGTCCTGGTTCCAACTAGGATAGAGTTCAGAGAGGCACTGGAGTTAGTGGTCCCTATGGCTGGGGCACCCAGCTGGGATAGGTTACTAATCAGCCAACAGCTGGGGTAAGTTTACCCAAACTGGCCAGAGGGCCATTCCGTCCCACGTGGCACCATGCTCAGTATATAAGTGGGGAGGGTGGGCGGGAGTCTCCTGCTACTTGGGAGGAAACTGGGTGTTGGGATTTGCTGTGAGCTATTGTACTGTAAATTACACACTTCAGTATTTTCTGTTATTAGTTTTGTTTGTTTTCTATCTCAGTTTTATTTCCTTCTGGTTTGTTTTTTTTTTTTTTTTATCTCAACCTATGAGTTTTGCCTTTTTTTCTTTACTAATTCTCCTCCCCATCCCCCTGCAGTGTGGGAGGAGTGAGGGAGAGACTGCATAGCTTGGCCCTGAACAGGGTTGAACTATGACAGTTAGTGCTTTGTTTTCAGTAGTGGTGTCCTGCGCGTGTGTCACTGTTTCTTATGTAAGATGTTTCTCAGTGTATTGGTTACCATAAGTGGCAAATCTCCTCCCCCCCCCCGCCTTCTTTTTCTGTTACACAAGGAGTAATGCAAAACTGTGTTTGACTAAAAGGAATAAATCTGGAGAACTGAACTTTTTCAGGAACATTTAATATCTTGTAAATTCATCACATGGAACAGCTTAATCATCCAGTTTAACCATGAGTTCTACATTAACATTGCAGTATTCATCCCCAATCTGGTTTACAGGCAATCCCCCTTGAAATTTTTTTCACTCCTATGCTTGATTTCATACATATTTCCTTAGACTGAGGAGAAGTACATAATGCAATACTGTTCAAGTGCATTTCAAATGTTAGAATGATTTACAGGAATATCTTTGTCAACTCACAGATGTGAAGAATTCTCACCTTCCAACATTTCTGTATTGGCAGAGGTTCTACTGGACAGAAGCTTACAGTAGCAAAACAAATCCTTCATCAGAGATTATTTTTTAATATTAGAAAAATATTATCAAGAGAGATCTTTTACTACTAGAAGCTGTGTGTCCAGCTAGGAAGGAGTTGGAAGGATGCTCCATTTACATATGAATACAGATTTCTCATCTACAAGTAGACTAACTCAAAATCAAGTTCTGTTTTCACCACCTTCATCCACAAGGCAATGGAAGTCTAATGACACAAGATTCCAGCCATAAATAATTCCAGTAAGCAGAAGAGTCCACAAATTGGTTGTGACAAGAGCGTATGTCAGAGAGAGACAGTTAATATTTGGCAAGATCTAGATGAAGATCTGGGAGCAACTAGTTTGGACATGCTCTAACTCTTCTGGAAGGGTAAGGACAGCATTCTTTCTCTGGGTTCAGGGCAATATCTGGGTGTCTGAGACAATGGCAGGAAATGAGGCAAACACCTCGTGTCTGAAAATTTGGTAAATCTGGACATGCTTTACTCGCAAGCCTTTTCAGATCAAAGGCAGTTTTTGAGTCTCCTCCCTGCTATTTTTTCCAAAATAGGCACTATTGTTGCAACTTGGTGGTTATCTGGCAGGCTTTCCTGGAATTCTGTGGTTTCGTGACTGTCTGGAGAACTATTGTTGCAAGCTAGAGTTTCATTTACCACTTGACGTACCCGGAGGAGGAAGCTCAACTCTTTACCTTCTCCTCTTCCTCAGGCACCAATACTGAGCTGATTGTTTGCATGCAGAAATGGTGCTACCTAATATGCTGTTGTTTCAGCTAACCTTGTTCGTAGGAGAAATTAAAGCAGCCCTTGTTTAAGACACCTATTTATTTTTATTACATATTTGGATTTAGCTATAAACAACAGACAGAACTGTGGTTATCTTCAGGATGTGCTAGGAGTAGTCAGGCCTAAAAAGCTTTTTCCAAAGCCCATTGGACACAATGGAGTGAATGGGTCTCTTTGACACCTTTCAGTGGCACACAAGATGGGATATGTTTCATTTGCCAAAACATACACCCAAACTTCTCGCTGCCATTCACAGTGAATTTTCTGATAAATCTACCTAAGAATGGTATTTGACACTGAGAACATAAGAATAACCCGACCAGCTGTCCTGCAGTTCCAAAACAAACTTCTCAAAAGTCAGACTGATGCTTTGACACACTTCATATCACACTCATCTCAGCCAGTTGAGGACAGTGTTTCCAGATAAGGCACCGGCGCTGGAGCATAGCAGACAGGGATCCTGGTGCCCAACTTCTTGAGCGTCCCCTAGAAAGGATTCTGGAATAAGTCTGGGCCTGATCCTCAGACTGTGGAGGATTCTTTCCTTTAATTTCTCAACTTTGAAACAGAAATCATGTTTTCTCAATTTAATAATATACTATGCAGCAAAACTAGTTAAAGTCTGTGAGAATTTCAGGTGTGATTCATCTCTCTTAACTTTAAAGGCCTGCGGAGTTAGGTTTTTTTCATATTTGAAAGAGAGACAGAGAATGAAACAGTGAGAGAGAAA
Source organism: Chlamydotis macqueenii (assembly GCF_036417535.1). NCBI lineage: Eukaryota > Metazoa > Chordata > Aves > Otidiformes > Otididae > Chlamydotis > Chlamydotis macqueenii. Next base: position 5,192,067 of record NC_141558.1, read on the forward strand.
TAAGTACATTTTACCTATTTTGGGCAATATGTTCTAATGCACTCCGAAAATAGCTATTTCCTTTATCTCTAATAAAGGGAACACCACCTCTCAGAGATGAATTTAGACATCAACAATGTAAAGGCTCCTTTCTGTAGATGCCACATGCAATTAAAAGCTAGGAACTCTCCATTCGCCCTTTCAGTGATACAAGAAATGTATTATGGCAGAAACCTTAAAGATATTTGAAGTGTGCTACTAGTTGTCCTCTTAGTCTTCTCTAGTTCTAAATAAAATTAAAACTTTAAATTGCTCTTTCTGGGTCATTGGGTAGAAGCCATATATGCTGCAGGTGAGCAATGTACCTTCTTTAGATGATGGTAAGTTATCTGTCCGGTTCTAAGCACCTCAATCTGGAGATTTTTTGTGGTCAATGAGGAGGAAGAGAAAATAGTCCAAAGCTAGCTGGATGAAGCCTCAGACCGTAAAGGAAATCAGTATGCCTGTTTAGACTAGATGTTTAACATTTACTTAGTTTTCTGTGACAATGTGGGATACAGTCAACAAGAAGCGACTCTACGGTGGAAAATCTGGATATATTGATTTCAGGATGCCACCTTACGGTGTATCACACATTTCCAGAAAACAGCAAGAGTTAACATTATCTTATATTATATTGGTGAGAATTGATTTGAAGTTCTGTTCAAAACTCCGGTTATTTGTCATTAAGAGAACTGAAATTAAGCTCCAAAAGAAGACATTAACATGAGTGGCGTCCCTTAGGGGTCCATGTTGGGCCCGGCCCTGTTCAACATCTTTGTCGGTGACATGGACAGTGGGATAGAGTGCACCCTCAGCAAATTCGCTGATGACACCAAGCTGTGTGGTGCTGTCAACACGCTGGAAGGGAGGGATGCCATCCAGAGGGAATTTGACAGGTTGGAGAGGTGGGCTCGTGCCAACCTCATGAAGTTCAACCAGGCCAAGTGGAAGGTCCTGCACCTGGGTCATGGCAATCCCAGGCACAAATACAGGCTGGGCCGAGAACGGATCGAGAGTAGCCCTGAGGAGAAAGACTTGGGAGTGCTGGTGGACAAGAAGCTCAACATGAGCTGGCAATGTGCTCTTGTAGCCCAGAAGGCCAACAGCATCCTGGGCTGCATCAAGAGGAGCATGGTCAGCAGGTCGAGGGAGGTGATTCTCCCCCTCTACTCTGCCCTGGTGAGACCCCATCAGCAGTACTGCATCCAGCTCGGGATCCTCCAACATCAGGACATGGAGCTGTTGGAGAGGGTCCAGAGGAGACCACAAAGATGATAAAAGGGCTGGAACACCTTTCCTATGAGGACAGGCTGAGAGAGTTGGGGCTATTCAGCCTGGAGAAGAGGAGGCTCTGGGGAGACCTGATAGCAGTCTTCCAGTACCTCAAGGGGGCCTACAAGAAAGATGGGAAGAGGCTGTTCAGCAGGGCCTGTTGTGATAGGACAGGGAGTAATGGTTTTAAAATAGAGGGAGGTAGATTTAGATTGGATATTAGGAAAAAAATTTTTACAATGCAAGTTGTAGAACACTGGAACAGGTTGCCCAGAGAGGTGGTGGAAGCCCCATCCCTGGAAATGTTCAAGGCCAGGTTGGATGAGGCTCTGAGCAACCTGATCTCTTAGGGGATCTCCCTGCTCGTTGCAGGGGGTTTGGACTTGATGACCTTTGAAGGTCCCTTCCAACTCTAACCATTCTATGATTCTATGATTCTATGTTCAGGAAAACAGTCTGCAATATCAGAAAAAAAACCAAAGAGCCCACTTGATAAGAAGAAGCAAAAGCTGAAGGGGGATATGATTATTGTCTATAAATATCAGAAGGGTTAAAAAAAGTGTAAGAACAGCTTGAGCTACCAGATATTTTTATCACAAGAAGAAGATATATACACTGTATGAACAAATTTAGTGAAGAAATCTGTTTCTAAGCATTGAAACTGGAAAGGTCAGCATCAGCCCTCCAACTGAATCAAGAAGGACATAAAACTTAACTTTAACTTTACAAATAGAGGGTACAACATTCATAGAAGGGATTATGTGATAAGTTACCTAGAATTCCAGGAAGAGTCCTCATTGACGTAAAAATTCCATGTGTTCCTATACAGTCAAATGCTGGGTTACTGAAGAAGTAAAAAATGTCAGTCACAATAAATAAAATGTTGGAAGCAGCCATTGTGCTTCTTCCACAGATTATAGCGGTCTAGGTGCTCATGAGGAAATCACCTCATAAATGGGAACGGAGAGAGGACACAATGGGGAAAAAAAGAGACATATATAAAGAACCAGGAGGCAAAAGTGAAATGAAAGCAAGCACTACAATGTGAAGGTCGGAAGACAAACCATAAGACAAGGGAGAGGCCATCCAAAAATTTAGAAAGTTTGCTAGGCAGGCAAAAATCACCAGAAATATAAATGACCATCTAAGCCTAGTATTTAATAACAGGCATTGAGGAGGTTTTAGGGTACTGAGGGCACTCACAGGCTTTAATGGCACTGACCAGACTCCCTTGGAGCATCTCCCACCACTTGCCCATGGCCCCAGGAGCACCATTTTAGCTTGGTCTGTCTGATCTCAGTGTACCTGTCTTCAGTCTTGTTTTATGCCCTGTCTCCTGGATGTGCCTTGGACCATACTTTATGTAATCAAAACATAAGGATGGGTTCTTTTGAAACACAACAGCTATCCAGACCATTTTGACGTAATATTGACCATAATATGTCACAAACCAAGCTTAAATCTTTGGAGCTCACCTTATTCCAGCAGCTTCTCACTAACAGTCATTGCAGATCTAGCTAGACAGAGCAGCTGAACAAACCAGTATGAAAAATTTTTATCCAGCCTTATATGAGTTATTTAGTGCTGGTAAGTATATGTTTTAGATGTACCTGGAAAGCGTCTAAGAAGAATATGACATCTAATGAGCTATGGCATGAAAACTTGTACCTTTCACGGGTCAGTGTGAACATTTCAGAGACTGGACTTTTCCACTGAAATAATTTTTCCTCGTATGCACATATTTACTTGCTCTCAATGCATTGTTGTACCTCCAGTACTGGCTTGTCCCGGAAGGGGTGTTTTATTTTAGATAGTAAGTTGGGTTGCAGTTGTTCATTGAATTTGTGCTTGGCCCATTGCAAGGAAATAATAAATTCATCTTGTCAGTTCAATAGTGCAGGACTACTTCTGGGTGTTCAGTGATTTAGTATCTACTTCCCGGTAACTAGAAAACAGTCATGTAAATTAATTATGAAGGTCACAAATAATTTCTTCCATTTGGTCAGCATTCAAGTTACAAACAAAGGAGACAGTATTTGCCTAACATTCAGACAACTGAAGGAGGTATTAGCTTTACACAGGAAAAAAGAAACAGCATGGGAATTCCTTGTAGAAATTTTTTGATGTACTGATTGTTCTACACACATTTGCAACTTGTGCCATGGTTGTGCTGGTTTGAACTTGTGAATTAGTGTTAACGTATGTACAGAAAGCACAGTTTATGTTGTATTTTAACTTGTGATGTGGCTGAGAGTTTATAGTGCTCACTGAGCCATTGAAATCAAATATTTTCTATCTCTCTGTCTTAACAAATCTTCATGTAGGTCAGACCAATTATTTCATGCATTGTTACTAAATGGCACCTTGCTGCTGTGCCACCAAGAACATTACAGCTTGGCCCCTGAGAGGCTCATGTTTATAAAAATGATGAAAATGGCACACGTAGCAGGAGGTCGTCTAGGATCAGCTCCCTGGAGCTCATTTCCTACAGTCTCAGTCTACAAACACCCTCTCCGATCTGGCTGCTATGGATGGGTTATTGTACAAAAGTAGCACTGGGAGCTATATTAGCTGGGTAATTGAAGCTAACATATCTTTTCATTGAGGAACATTCCCTAACCACCCTCTTTGATTCTTCATGCATGCATTGCAATTATTGCAGTAAACTAGCTTTATGCAGCTCACTTCAGATTTCTGTACCATTTGTGTACTCTGCAAGATTTAGTGGAGAGAGAAGTACTTAACCTTCTCAACAGGAGGGCACGGTGAAGTGGAAGAGATATGAACAGGCCCTCTCGCTGAAATGGAAAGCATGCCAATTTTCCTGTAGTCATCACTCCAGCAATGTGGTCTTTCTTAACAGAAAAGGCAGCACACAGGACTTTTGCAGGAATAGCACAGCATTGTACTGAGGAAAGTTGTAACTGTAAAAGACCATCAAGGCCAAAAAAAAGGAAGAGGATTTATAAAGCTGAAAGGGGTTTATCCAGCTTTCAGCAAAGAAGGAAATGGAAATCACACACGACATTTACAGATAATGGAATAGACACTGTAAAACTCAGAAACACAGAAAATTAGTAAAAAACTTGATATGAGGAACAAAAGATCCTAGGCCTCAAGACAAGGATTGTAACGCAACTCGTCACCGACAAGGCAAACAGATGAACACACTTAATGTTGTGGTTACATCACCTAACATCATAGATCTATAGAGTCACTATTTCTCAAAAGCACTCTCTTTTTTTGCCATTATTCCTCACAGGGAAGGAGATCTCCACCCATGTGCAAACTGAGGCACCTAAGTTGATAATTTAAATTATTACAGTGGTACATGTGATCATTTGGAATTAAGCAAAGCAAGGGAGAAAAAAAAAGCCACTATGTAAATGTAACTGTTAGGGAAGAAAATAATTTGTAGAGAAAATTTGTATTACTTGCTACATAGAGTAACCTATAAGGTATCCCCCGGAGCCATCTCTTCTCCAGGCTGAACAGCCTCAATTTTCTCAGCTTGTCCTCATAGGAGAGGTGCTCCACACTCTGATAATCTTTGTGGCCCTCCTCTGGACTTACCATGTCCATAATCATCTCCCTGTGCTTTTTCAGAAGCTTACTACCTGCTTGCCTTTGGAGCAAGATGTAAGTAAGGGACTTCACACTGGCAGGAACAGCATCTCTGTAAGAGCCATCTCAAGTACCCCAATGTGATTAAGCACAGAAGGGTTGGTGGGGAGCAAGAGAAACATTTACATTAACACGAGAAAGGACAGACAATAGGCATACATGATTTATCACTAACATCTTTTGCAAGTAGCATCTGAGACTTAGAGCATTCACCTCATTTATACTATTTCTAATTGCTTTCTCAGGATAACAGGTAGAGGTGTTTGTAAAGCATCCATCTTCCCTGTGGTAGTCCCTTTTTTATCACAAGAACAGTACAAACTGACTCTTGTATAAGGGAAAACGAACTCCATTATCTCTTGTAAACAGCTTTCCTGCAACTTTGAGACACACCTCAACCAAAAACAACTCCTTCTGCATTTTATTCCTTCTTCACAACTCTCATGCAATAAAGCAAAACATGAAAAAGTGAAGTTTTTGAGACCACCATGCTCCTCTTCAACAAGGTATGCCTTAGTCAAACACAGCTGAACTGGAGGTAATTCTCTGGCCTATTTTATTTAGAGAGAAGAACAAAAAGACTGAGTAATTCCTTCTAGTCTTAACCTCTATCAGTTCTTTCTGTGTTGGAGAGAGGGAAAATTTGTATAGTAATCAAGCAAGGTCTTCTATAGAGAAGAAAGTCTGTGTGATTTCAAATGGAAAAATAAACCGCAGTTACTTCAGCAAAAACCCTGTAATAACAAGGTAAACTAAACCATCAACTATCTGTTAAGTTGTGATTAATATTTGTCCATTGTGTTTCCTCAGTCTTCTGATGGACATCTTAGTGTTCCCTGTAATGAATTTTTAGTGGTACATTAATGACTTTATTTTCCCTGCATTTGTAAGAAATCAGGTAAGAGACTGGTGAGGGGGATGTGAATCCAGTCAAGACAATCTTATTGTTGCTATCCAAAGAGTCAGAAAACACACTCATTATCACTTCCCTCTTCAAGATGAAGGAGTCTGTTTAAGTACTGCATGGACAAACTGCATTTACTTGGCTGGGCTTTCAACTTGACATGAGGTGGGTGTCTGCTGACTCAAAGCATTAAAGTTAATGTTTAATGAAGAACTCTTCTACCGTGACACCATAGAAATGGGATAAATGTCAGTGTTCTAAAAAGAAAACAACAACTTACTCAGCTCAAAGTTCAGGAGATCTACAAAATATTTTTGTCACAGTGTGTAGGCAAGCTGCACCTTATCTTGCCCTTCTGGTTTCTGGAGCTATGTCCACAGTAAAAGCACGCATCAAGAAGTAGCTTAAAGATTGGTGTGCAGCCAAGTTATACTCCGTAAATCCACATTATTGTCTGAGGGATACTCACAGCTTTAAATTTAGAAATTTAAATAACATCAGCCTCTTCAGCAGACCACATCAGTTCTCTTCTAGGAGGCTTCCTGAAGTTGATTTAAGCCTATGTCAGCCAACAAACATAACCAAGAAGGCACTGAATGTTAGATCCTTGTATACACCTGGCCTATTTAGCCTATGTTAGGTATCCTTCCTTTAAACTTCCAATTACTCTTGGAAGTTTCTATTTCTCTCTTCTGACTTTAAAGGGAAGTATTAGTGGTTAGATCAGATATGGAAATGCATAGCATATGTCTGGTCAGTTAAATGCCACTCCTGATGATTCTTGAGGGTATTCTGTAAGAAGATTATTAAATGCAACTTCTTTTGCATTTTTTTAGGTGAGGATATTGCTCAATCTGTCCCTTTATCTCTTATTTTTATTTGTCTGGAAGCTTGAAAATCTGCCATAACTTTTTACATTTGTTTACATTAAGGCTGTAACCTTCACCAGCACCATATTTTTCCATGTTAAGATGGAAAGGTAGAATGAAAAACCCAATGGCCATTTAAAAGACAAGTACCAAGAGTTAGTTGGTAGATCCAGGTTTGCAGCAATATTTATCATAGAACACCCTCACTACTTCCATTGTATTTATAGCTGTCATGATTGGGCTGAAGCTCATAGTGAGACACAAAGGAATTTGCTAGACACTAGAGACCAACAGTTCAAGATGTGTGCATTTTTGACCGCCCTGTGCAACAGTTGGATGGACATGCAAAGGCTGCTGGCCTTTGAAATGAGATGTTGCAGGTTCCCCACCACCTTGTCAATGGCTCACATTTTTTTCCTCATTGTCGTGTTTCTGACGCAAACTTGACAAGCCTAGTCTTGAGTGAAGTTTCAAGAGTTCGGATGCTTAAATCTGAGCTAGTCACCAAAGGCTTGCATAATCAATGCAGGGAAATTAGATTCTCCAAAACATTCAACACCTTTTCCTAAGACAACTTTTTAAGAGAGTTGAGATTAATCATTTTCCTGAGATGCACATAATTTCCCATTAACTACAAAGGCAGTATAATATGACTGACTTAGACATGCATGAATAGCCTTTCAATATAGATTGTGTGTGTGTATGTTTATGTACCTGCATGCAATTTAATGTATAAAAGAAATAATCTCAGAGGAAGTCCTGATTGAACAGACTGGACTTGATCCTATTTAAAATTTAAACATTTATTAAAAGGCACTTTTCCCAAGAAGATTTCAACAAAAAGCCTTTTCTGCACCCCTCAAAGGACTTAGTATAAGGATTGCACATATGTCGTGTGAGATATTTACTGGGGAAAACATTATGTGATGATTAACACAAGATACTCATGGTTGAGCTATGGATAAAAAAACAATGAACGTTACTAATTATTTTGGTCTTTTATAATCACTTCCTCTGCAAATGAAGGAACTCACAGGTCCTTACAATCAAACATTGTTGTCTGTCTTATCCTGAGGTACATCAAGGATGAGCAATAACCTTTTAACAAAGCTCTGCTTCCTCTCTTTGAGCTGTTCAAATGAAATACAGTTGCTACGTATATGCTTATTTTAGCTTTGCTACTCGTAAGTTTGATTCTGTGATAGACTAGTATGTGCTTCTTGCTAAATAATTTGGCCTCCATTCCAAATCCACAGACACATTTTCAAGGAGAAAAAAAAAATTGAGATAATTTTCAAATTAGTTTGACAATGGTCTAATTCTACCTTTATACTAGAAAACTGAACAGTGCCAGAGCTTTTATCCTCCCTAAGATTACAACAACAGCGTCAAGTAAACTCAGTCCAGAAGTTACCATGAACAGGAAAGCATTCCTAAAAGTTCCCTCATGTCAGGGGATTGCCAAACTAAAGCTTGACAAATACCTAAATTGGCTTCAGAACCAGAGAAAAGGCCATGGCACTGCTTGGTACACCAGTATAGATGTACCCTAAGAAAACCTAAGTTCTTTAAATCTCATAGCATGTGAGCAGTTTTGCAACAGTAGTTTCCCCAGGACAGCAGCCTGAAGTAGCACCGCCTCCCATGATAATGCCAATTTTTATACCCAAGGACTGACACGGCATTTATTGCTGTATCCTAGCACTACCACTTCAGACCAATTAGTCTACTGCTATCATCCCTTTTTTAATAGATAGAGTTTTTCATCAAATAAAGGCTCCTAGCACAACATTTTTGCCTATCTTCTCAATACTGGATTAGCAGAGGCCAAGTTATTCAGTATCACATCAATAAAATATTTTATCCACAAAATTTTTAAGAGCCAACACAAATTTTGACAAGTGACGTGAATCTCAAGAACAAGTAATTATCCAACAGTGATCTTAGTGAAATGTAGTTTTCTTCTTTATTCAAGAAAAAATTTACAAACTGAACTTTTAAAAATAATATAAGAAATTTAGTCACTGACCTATTTCTGTTGTCTAAGCTAAGAAAATTGCAAAATTGAAAAAAAATTTTTTTTTTCAAATTTTTCTTTTTAATAATCTACATCTTTATTTTCTAAAAACTAGAAATATACTTTAATTTTCTTCTTAAATAACAGTTCACAATGAGAACTTGTGCTCTGTGAGTACTTCATTCAGTGTGAAATAGAACAACTACCTCTTCAGCCTGCTGAAAGAGATTCTCTTTGCCTGTCATATCCTACATGAAGAAATAGGAGATTATCCATATTTCATACAGGATTAAAATTATTTACCTTTTAAAATGAAAGCTACAACTTGAAGAAATGATTGACTACAGGAAACACAATTGATTGTCACTGTGTTCCTTACTATGTGCATCAAACCAGGCTATATGAGATTTTATTTTAGGCTATTTCCTTTTTACAATACGTGTAAGACAGCAAGAAGCATTTCTGTGGCTAAATGAGCTGGTCTGCATTACAAATACAAAAAACGTCTAAGCCAGCACTTCATACGCAGAAATATCCTGGGAAATAGAAATTGCTATATTGACCCATACTGCTTCCCTCCCGTAGTGGGTGTGACGGTGTGCTCGCCTGTCTCTCCATTTCTTTTTTTTTTCCTCTATCACCCAGATACAGTGAATTAGGCAGCTCCGCTGAAGGCAAGCGTTCTTTATCGGACTCTCACAGCCGCCTGCTCTCCTGTAATGCCTTCAGCCCTTGAGACCAACATGAGGTTCAAGTTCTCGATCCTGGCTATTCTTCTAGAAGTGATCATCATTGTTTTGTTTGGGATATTTGTGGAATATGACAACACTGAAACCTCTCAAGACTTATACCCATGTAAGTGTTGCTGTCTAGAATTTGTTTAAAATAATCTTAAGCAAGATCTCTGAATAACTTATGAGATAGCTAGTAAAGAAAGGTATGCTTTGGGGCAAACGAACTTTTTCTGAGGTGTGAAAGCAGCAGACTTCAAAGACAGATTCAAGTTGAGCACATATAAAATTCTGAAAGTGGCTAACTGCTGAGAAGTCAGCAGTTCTGGGAGAGAAGAGCCCTGAAAAGAGTTGTAGTGTTGGCATAGCAAGTTAAAACTTGGATTGTTTTGAACAACTCCAGCATTTTCCAGAGGTGGATGGTAGTGCTTCTTGCCAGACCTTCTGTCCTGATTACTGTACCAAATAATGAAAATGAACTGAACATTTCATTACTGTCATCCAGGTTTCAAAATGTTGTCTTATGAGAATGTGGAAATTGGGCAGCATATTCATCATCATTACAAAATATATTTGCAGAAACTGGACTTCAAGAAGGACAATAGTTTTTATCACAAGAAGCATAACCCCTTCCTGTCTTTCAGTTGTAGACAGTAATGGTTCAGCCTGCAAACTATTATGTTGCTTTGTTGTTCAGCAAATGCTTTATGAAGTCCAGGGAGAAAGCTTTTGACTTGAGAAGTAGTTGCTGACTTCTCCCACCCTCCTCCTCCTCATTCAGAGATCAGACTGTGGTAAATAAACAGAAAAAAATAAGCTTGTAGTGGAGCAGCCTGTGTCTTGCTGTCAGTATTGAAGGGTTGTTGTTCATATTCTTGGCTCTAATGTCTTAACAACTTGTAGCCCTGATTGCAATCCCATTAATGACGATCACAGTGGCACAGAACTCCTTGCTTGTACATAGTACCCATGTAATTTTGAATGTGTCTCTCTTTTTCTCTCATTCCAACTGGCCTTTCAGTGACTGTTATGGGGGAATGAGGTCTCCGAGTAACTTTGCTCCCTAGTAGTCTTGTGTTTTATGTTTCACAAAGAGCATTGTCCAGCTGAGAGAACAGTGACTGCATGGCGTTACTCAGCTCCAGATGCAAGTCAGCTGATGAACATTGGGGTCTAAGTACTTATGTTTGAGTTAACTCCAACGAGATGTAGCAGTATTCTCAAGAGATAGTAACTTAGGCTATGCCAGAGCTCGTTCTTTTTCTGAGACATAGCTTGGCCATGTCCATGACATTGACCTATCCCAGTTCCTAGATTAAATGGCCCTATCTAAACAGTATACTGGGAATGACCTTTGGTCCACTGTCAACCAGGAGGTGACAGGGATGGCACTGGGAAAGGCTGCCAAAGGAAGTGGTGGAGTCAGCATCCCTGGAGGTGTTCAAAAAACGTGTAGATGTGGCACTCCAGGACACAATTTAGTAGGCATGGTGGTGTTGTGTTGACGCTTGGACTTGATGACCTTGGAGGTCTTTTCCAACCTTAAGATTCTATGACTCTATGATTGTTGGCCTAGGCAAAAACTGTGCCAGAGACCGCACTAATAATTTGACAGCACAGATAATTCTACTCCAGCACTGTTATTTTGTTAACATAGTTGTTGATTAAAACTCTTGTCCACCTAAGTTTTCTCTGACTCTATTAAAAAAAAAAACATGACAACAAATACAGTCACAGAACAATAGTGTTTTGGGCATCTTTGTATAATTTGGTAAGCCAGAAGGATGCTACCTGGGACATGGGTCCTTCAGACTCAGATTAAGGTCTGTTTGCCCCACAAGAACAGAGAAAATGACCTTATCCATCTGAATATCGTATCATACCTGCTGCCTCTGGAACCTGTGTTTTCCTGGAGTTCCCCTTACCGAGGAAAATGAAGAAAGGTTAATAGGATCCTTGTTTTTATGCCAATAATTTAATAGTCTTCAGTGGCCCCTTACAGCACTGTAGTGCATTTCTTAGTAAGCCTTGAGTCTTCCGGATGGAGAGCATCTGTGCCACATGCATCACCATGGGTACTGTGTTCCCTGGGGTGCTCCTGGGACAGGCTGTTCTCCCACTTAGCAAAACCCTCTCCCAGCCCTTGTGTGGAGCCCTGTTTTTTTTAATTTAATATCTCAATTTTAAAAAGGAGTCGAGAGAGGGCAAAAGATTCACAAATATCACAGAGAAAAGCATTCTCACTGGATGCTAACACTACAATAGAGGCATTTAAGCGTAACCTGTCCAGGCAGGGATAATCTATAGACATTCCTTCCCTAATACCAGTGTCTAAAATACATGGGAGAAATTGCCTGCTGCCTCCCATGCCTTTCTGCACAGGCAGTGTGTGACTATGTTACACCTGCACATTGTCCCCAAGCTGTCCACACTGCTGAACCACTAGCAAGCTTCTGGCATGGTTTTAGCTAATGTAAACCAGCACCTTGACCTCATCCTGGGTTTGGCTTTAGGCATAGCATAGGTAAGGGACTGCTCACAACAGGTAGCTTAGGTGAAAACAGTGTTTTGGGAGGGAAGAGCACATAGCTGTACAGATGTGAGTTAAGCCATGCTGTTTACTTTTTGGCCAGGCCGTTCAGTTTACCGGCAGAAACATAAACTAAGCAAACACCACAGATACAATGTTGGACTTTTAGATGCTGACCTAAGAGCTGATTAATCTCATTCACAATAAACAAGAGGAATAAAAGCAAGATTTCCCAGTACCTGTGTTTTCACTTTTAGGCCCTCTTCCTATGAAACTTCCTTGTCTACAAAGAGCACACAAGAACATGGTTTGACCAAGGACCCAGCAGAAAGTTAATGCTATGGATGTACAGATGTATTAGGACATATCCTGAGCCAGGACTTCCCCTGAGTTCACAAAATGACATGTTAAAACTGCTTCCCATGCTGTTCACAGGGATCTTAACACATCTGTACCTCATAGATTTAGTTGTTTCATCCAGGAGCCAATTTATATTCTCAGAACTGCAGTGCAGGGCCTGGTTTTATACGCCTTGAATGCCTCAGCACCATAAATCAAATCTGTTTCAGTATTTTCAGAGTGAAGAAAGATTAAAATAATAATTGAAGATTACCATAGTTTTGCTCTCCTGATAAGGGAGCTTGAGCTGAGATCATTCCCAAAGCGTAGCTTTGCATTATATCTCTTTCTGGTGGATTCAAGTACAAGCATAGTGAATGGGATCGACAACTTCAGGTGTGCCGTGCCACTAGAATGGCAGGCCGAGGGTGTGTGATGGTTTTTCAAGTACTCCTGGACAATTTATTTAGTGCTGGTATCCTGTATGTAATGTGCTGTGATTTATCTATGACTCATGGCTTAGGAAAACTAATCCGCCTCTCTTGTTCAGTGTTCTACTCCTTTGGGCAGAGTGAAATAATGGTTTTAGTACAAACCTGGATGCCAGAAATATCTTTGCATTGAGACTGACCATCATGAGGAGATCTTGCAGTAGAATTAACATGTTGGTCTCAGGCAGCTTTGCAGAATAATTTGCAAAGTTTTTCATCTGGATCTGCTGGAGTTTTTTTCACAATCTTTATTCTTCTGTCTCACGGAACAGAAGTACTATGTTTTGTTAAACACAACTTGTTACTGAAACAGTTTATTTCCAATTGTGCTGTTTTCTCCATAATCTGAAATCATTCCAGACCTACTTGTCTTTAAAAGAATGCGTAAGAGGTAGTTAAAGCAAAAGGTGCAGGCTAGATTAGTTGAAGACCTTCACTCAGTTTGTGAAATTTGTCCTCAACATCCATGAATTAACCTAATTTTAACCAGGACTTTTAATCTTTTGTGTAAATAAGTCCAGACAGCTTTAAAACATTTATAGGAAGCCCGGCCAGCCCTCAGGAGGACCCAGGATTACATGTCAACCAGCTGCTTGTTTCAAATACAATGGCTTTTAATCTCCAGGGCACCTTTCAAAAGAGACCTGAGGATGCAGAAGCCCTGCAGACGGGCACTGAGAATTAAACTCCTCAGTCATCAAGGTGCTTTTGAAATTTGTTCTTTTGCTTATGTGTAGATCAGGCTACGTAAGTGGCAAAACATCTTTTACTAATCTAGACATGATTTACTGAGATGTTGTATACATGAACAGGATTGTTTTGATGAGAACAATCTGCGTGCTTTGTCTGTAATGATTTAATCAGGAAATTGCAAACAAGAACAAGCAATATCCTGAATGCTAGCAAACTATAATCTCCTCTGGGAGACTGGGAAAACTTTCTTACCTGGACCTGACTACCCTGAATGGGTAAAAGTAAAACTTTATTGGAAAATTCATGAAACAATAAAAAGAGCAGAAGTAGATAATTTTCAAACATACTCCTCATTTTGTGCATGAAACTCAAGTCCAATATAAACTGAAAAGGAGAGTTGCTCTAGGTCCACCACCACCGCCAAGTCAGGCATGAAGACACAGCTCTGTGTTCCCATGGCACAGGCTGCTGCAAGCTGGGAGGGTGCACAGACAGATCTACCCCTCAAATGATCTTGTACTTTAACACCCTTTTCCTAAACACACCCTCCTGATGCCCTCTGACACAGGAATATGGGCAAATTAAGCTGTGTTTGGGGTTCTACACCCCGTAAGACAACCACATGCATTTCTACACCATTTCTTAGATGTGTGTAGCTCAATGTAAAGGATCTCACTATACATATATGTGCTTAGGTATTTCAGTGCTAGGTCAGGGCTGGAATGCAACAGTGCAAATACAATAGAGTTTATTAGGAATCTGCAGTAACTTATACTTCTGGGCCCTCTTTTGGCTAGACATGGTAATGCATACAGCAAAACTATAGGAATGCCGAAAGTATGTAAACGGGAAATGTAATTTCAAGCCAAATATTATACTAATCAAGTCAATATATCAAGTTTTCCCCACATATTTGCATGTAAGAGGCAATGAAATAGAAATGCAAAGCGAGTTTTTCTGTGCTGAAGTTTTCACTAAAAATAAAATCAGAAAAAAACTTTAATTACAAGACTCAACACTTTTTGGTGTATTGTTCATTAAATCACATAAAACAAAATATCTTAAAATATAAAATATCCATATTGTGGTGATAAATCAAGTTTGTATTAAAAATCCTTAAAAAAGGAAATTAAAAACAACCCTCCAAGAAAAAAGTAAAAAAGATAAATACCCATATTTTAACAAAATGAATATTCTAAAAAAGGTATATTTGAAGGAGGGCTAAGTATATACTAAATTGCAATATTAATTTACTAGTTTAGATATTGCCCTAAATGCCTTTTTCTTTTACCCAGGTAAAGAAATAAATCTCTTGTACAGTAATTTTTAGGTATCACAAGCAAATGTTTGCATTAGACCAACCAGCATTCTATCAAACAAATCCCCTGTACAATTTTGGAGTTAGCCAGAACATGCTGGACGTGATGACCTTTATTTAAGAAGGAAGAGAACTTTTCTATAAGAACATGAAGCTGTGATGTTCCGGGAGATGTCACACCCAGAGAACAGCTCCAGACACATTAAATTTGACAGTATAGAGATCTAGTGTTTCCATAATGATATAACAAGATGTCTTGGTTTCAGCTAGGATGGAGATAATTTGCTTCCCAGTAGCAGCTGTATTTTGGGTATAGTATGGAATTTGGTATGCGAAGAATATTAATAAAACACTGATGTTATTAAATGTTGCTAAGAGATCAAGTACTTTTTTCCAGCTTCCCAGATTTCGCTAAAGTGCAAAAAGCTGGGAGGGGTATAGTCAGTACAGCTGACCCAAACTGGCCAAAGGAAGTATTCCATACCGTAGACATCATGCTCAGTATGTAAGCACGAGTTGGCCGGTGAGCAGCTCTCTTGCTGCTCAAGATCGTTTCAAGATTGCTCTCGGTTCCGTTCTGTGGTCACCGCTCGGGATGGGCTGTATTGGTCATTGGGTCACCAGGCAGTGAGAGATTGTGCATTGTTCATTTTATATATTTCATTATCCCTGTATTTTATTATTGTTATTAACATTATTTATATACAAATATTATTACTATCTCTTCCTTTGCTCTCTTAGTAAGTGGTCTTTATCTCAACCCATTAGTTTTCCTTATCCTTCCAATTCACCCCTCCATTCTCCTGGGGCAATGGTGGCTGTGTGGCATTTAGTTGGCAACTGGGGTTAAACCATGATACATCAAATAAAATCAATAATTGGGTCTTGCCTTTTCCAGACATTCAATCTTCAACTAGTATATTGGTCATGAAGTGGGGAAAGGTGGATCATATTGATCACATGAGTTTGAAACTCTTCTATTTTCTATTAAATCCTCATTTGTCCCTAGCTTTCCTCCCTACATAGTCACTACATAGGCGTGTTTTCCCTTCAGTCTTTCAGGATGTCCATGTGATGATATTTGTTGGATTTGGTTTCCTGATGACCTTTCTGAAGAAATACGGATTCAGCAGTGTTGGTATCAACATGCTCATTGCTGCCTTTGGTCTCCAGTGGGGAACTCTGATGCAAGGATTTTGGGACTTGGACAGAGGGAAAATTCATGTTAATATCAAAAGGTACACATGAATTTAACAAAATTTACATTTCTATCCCTTAAAATATCTGGAGAAGCCATAAACTACAATATCTGTGTGATCAGACTTCTAAGTTCTCTGAAATTTGATTGAGCCTTACTGTCCACCTCTTGACATACATCTGCCCTTCACCTGAGGTAACACCTGGCACACTGGGCCAAGGGAACCAAAGGGTGGGATGAAATTTGAAGGGGCCATGTTACATGTAGGCCATAGGTCATGTAGAGAGATTACTTTAAATCTCTGGAGCTGCAGAAGCTGGAAGATTTCCAGCCGTAGCCCAGCACCTCCTATATCCAGCAGGCATGAAAGGATCCGTCCTTCCATGACACACAGCGTCACAAAAGAAAGGCTAGGACAGTTTGTCTCTCCACTCATGAGGTTTTCACTTCTCAAGGAATGATTTGCATGAGCACAGACTGCAATAGGTTTTGGACCCTAGTAATGGAATAAATGACCTCACGAGTCGTGTCTCTAGATGCATTTACTCCCCCTCCCATTCATCTGTGCTGCTTCTACCAGGGACTCAGAGTGTTTTCCACATCTGCAGTTCTGTTTTCTGAGATGACTTGTAGACAATTTTGAAAGAAACAGCATCTAAACATTATTTAGGGACAAGTAGAAATAACGTAAGTAGTTTTTTAATGATTATAGATAGGCATTTGTAGAGGGATCCATAAGTTAGTGCCACTCTGTGCTGGAAGTTTTTGACCAGTTTATGTTCTTATTTATCTTTATCAGTCCCCATAACATGTTAACACTGGTCCTTCCTGACAGCTAGTGGAAATGTGATGCACAGTGACAGAAAGTCATGCGAGGCTTTTGAAATGGGCTAAACCATCTGGCGAAAGCTAAGAGCTCCCTGTTATCCTTGGAGTTCAAGTGACAGTCAGAGCTGGAAATATCCTTGCACATCCAGAAGACACATCTTAGCTGATTTTTCACTGTAATTTCAAATAGTCAAGCACATACATGGTATATGGAGGAAGTAACCCTCCTACACATTTTCCACTTTTTTTTTTACCTTTTGGGGTAAGATTCCCACAAAATCCACCTGCAAATGTTTGACTTAATTTTCATCCACAAAGATTATCTTGATAATCTTATATCTGAAGAATTGCAGCCCCATCAATGTATTGATATCATAGGATTGATATTACAGCCTTATTTCAGGTCTCTAAACTTTTTTTTCCCTGTGTTTTTGTTTTGCTTTGGTTTATTTTTATTTTTTTTCTTAACTTCAGCATGATAAATGCAGACTTCAGTACAGCAAGTGCTTTGATTTCGTTTGGAGCGGTCCTGGGGAAAACAAGTCCTGTTCAGATGCTGATCTTGACAATTCTGGAGATCACAATCTTTGCATGCAATGAACATCTCGTTACAAAAGTACTTCAGGTACAGCTATTTAGCAATAATTGTTTTCTGTTTATAACAAATGCTTTCACTTTGTAATACTTCCAGTTTACATATTCTAGGTTCTAGTTTCTACCACAGAAAATGAACGATTAAAGTCATCCAGACTTCTCCTTCATCAAATCCTCATCTTTATGGTTTGTGTCATTATTTTGGATCCTTATTACAGGCCACAGATACTGGAGCCTCAATGACTATCCATACTTTTGGAGCTTATTTTGGTTTGGCTGTAACCCTAGTGTTGTATCGTCCTGGTTTGAAAAACAAACATGAAAATGAAGAATCTACCTATCATTCGGACATATTTGCCATGATTGGTAAGTGAAGTGATAGTGAGTGCTGATCGTTTGTTCATCCCTCTTTCATCTCTATGTTTTAATGATTGCCTGTTATTATGCTGCATCTGGTTTTGTAATTGCACTCCTAGAGGCATATTCTTTTTTGTCTGATGCATGCACGATGCTTTCAGTGACACACATTTTTTTACCGTTTTTCCTTGGTTAAAAAAAAAAGGAAAGATCAAATTAAAGACTCATTTTCACTGTGCATTAGTGGTGACTCCCTTTTCGTTAAATCTTGTTACAAGCAGCACTTCCATAGAAATTGGCCATAATTAAAAGTTCTGAGCTGTGCCTATCCCACTAATGAACGTTAGAAATCATACATCTATCTGTCTGTGAGGTCTATTCATAGATCAATTTACCAGCTAAAACTTAGTTATTTCAATAGATGATAAAGGATTTACATATGTGTCTTGCTAATCCATCCTATTCTGGTATGGTTTTCACAGGGGTGGTGAGCTCTGGCAGTGCGTGAGGCCTGACAAGGGGTCACAATGTGTTAAAGTCTTCCAGTAAGATTTGACAGAAGCCATGTGTCAAAATCCCAGCTGCCAGTGTCTAAATCTTCTGCATAATTTACTATTTCTTCCAGTATTTTTGGTATTTCATGTGTCTTATTGATCACCTTCCTCATTTCTTGAAGCTGCTTCTGTTGTGTTGGATCTTTCACATTGAAATACTAGTTGTGACAGAAGAGTCTTACTTTAATTTTGGTTTATATTCATCCAGGTACCCTGTTCCTTTGGCTTTTTTGGCCCAGTTTTAACTCTGCCATTACGTCTGAACAAATTTACCGGATTAAAGCAATTGTCAACACTTACTATTCCTTGGCTGCATGTACTGTTGTCACATTTGCCCTCTCCAGCCTGGTGGAAAAGAGAGGCAAATTCAGCATGGTAAGAATCACATCACAACCTCTGTTAAATAAATCACCCCTCTATAAAAAGGATGCACAGGCAAATTCCCAATGTTTGTGAGCTGCCTGGAGCTTTTGCTCACACTGTGGGCAAAACTAGAGCTATTATACCTCTAAAAGTTATAATGTCAGACTGGGCCCTGAGGCAACCCACCCTGCTTTAGGTATGTGATGTGGCTCCTCAATGGGATCACTGCATCTGGAGACCAAAACACTCTTAGATATTGAGTGATGGTCCTGCTCCCTTGTTGTCTCTTGTCCACAGAACCTGCTGGACCATACTGACATTAGTCCAACATTCAGGTGGACTTTTAGATGTCATTCCAAAGAAGATCCTACATGAAAGTGTAACAGGGAACTTTGTTTTAAATTCCTGTTTGGACTGGGATGGAGCTAATTTTCTTCTTTCTTCTTTCTTCTTTCAGTAACTAATGTGTTTTGGATTTAGTATAGGATTTAGTATGTGAAGAATGTTGATAATACATTATTATTAGTGTTATTAGTTGTTGCTAAAGAGACCAAGGACTTTTTTCAGGTTCCCAGGTTTCATTAATGTGCTGGTGCAGGAAGCTGGGAGGGTATAATCAGTACAGTTGGCCCAAACTGGCTAAAGGAAGCATTCCATACCATAGACATCATGCTCAGTATATAATTGGGAGTTGGCTGGTGGGCTCTCTCTCAGTCTTTCTTTTGTTGTTTGGAATCATTCTGGGATAGTTTTCAGATTTCATTCTGTGATCACTGCTCAGGACACACTGTATCAGTCATCGAGTTGTCAGGTGGTGAGATATTGTGCATTGTTCATTTTGTATATTTTATTATCCATATATTATTATTATTATTATTATTACCATAATTATTAATATAGATTATATTATATCTTCCTTTGCTCTCCTAGTGAACTGTCTTTATCTCAACACACAAGTTTTCTTTTCTTCCCAATTCTCTCCTCCATCTCCTGGGGGGGTGGGGTGAGCAAGCAGCTGCATGCTACTCAATTGCTGACCGGGTTTAAATCATGACACAGTTCACTCTTAATTGGAAAAATCTCACCTGAAAAAAAGGAAAGCTTGTGTCTACTAACAAATCTTACAAGTCATTCAGCCGTAAAACAAACCTCTGTTCCACATATATCGTCTCCATCTCTGTATACTTTTTGTAGGTTCTCATTCAAAATGCCACCCTGGCAGGAGGAGTAGCAGTGGGTACGTGTGCTGACCTGCCAATCCACCCTTTTGCTGCCATGTGCATTGGGAGCATTGCTGGAATAATTTCTGTCCTTGGGTTCCACTTCCTGAGCGTAAGTATCGAAGAGCCACCTCTGTTCTCATTTACTTATTGCTTCGTTATCTTTACAGGAGCTCACTTGTTTTGCTAGAAACAGTATAGAGCGTAAATTCGAGATAACTTTTATTTTGAAATCAGTGTGATTTAAATATATGCTTATGCGCTAACTTCAGTCCATCGTCTAGCTAAAAGCAGAGAAGGATCACAAAGATATTAGAGTTCATTAAAGTTGGGATTTCTGTTCAAGGAGCTGGCAGAATTTTGCTCCAAGTCCATGTTTCATGAACCATCTCCACTGTAAGAATTGTTCTTCAGTGAAACAGGACTAATTAAATGTCAGTCTTTTAAAATTTTTAAATAGATCTGTAATCAAAAATACTTTCAAAGTATGAAATTGAAGTGCTTCATGTGCAAAATGTAGAAAAAAAATATTTAGACTAGAACTGTCTAAACTGTCTTTTCCTCCTGGAGAAACATTCTGGATGAAAATATCTGGCTACTAGGCTCAGAACAGGTGTGTATGTGTTACATAGCCACCCTTTCAACCTTTGCTGCACTGGATGAAAAGATCAGGAATACCAATTGAGTGTTATGTATTTTGTACCATTATATTTATTAGATTAGATACTAGGAATAATTTTTTTACAATAAGGGTGATGAAACACTGGAACAGGTTGCCCAGAGAGGCGGTGGATGCCCCATCCCTGGAAACATTCCAGGCCAGGTTGGACGGGGCTCTGAGCAACCTTGCAGGGGGGTTGGACTAGATGACCCTTGAGAGTCCCTTCCAACCCAAACAATTCTATGATTCTATGATTCTGTATTTATGATGGTAACTTGGACATTTGCACTGCTATCTGTAATTACTTGGTTTTCTCTGCATGTAAATAATTTCACAGTGAAGGTAAAGATAGCAGATTTTATAGCTAAACTTACCTAAACATTAAATAAGTTAATTTTTTTCTTGTACTTCTCTACGTTCTTTTGCACAGCTTTCTAGAGATAATGGATGACTATAAACTCACTATAAACTTCATATTTCATTTCAGCCTTTTTTGGCATCCAAACTGAACATTCAGGACACTTGTGGAGTTCATAATTTACATGGTTTACCTGGAATACTGGGAGGTATCGCTGGTATCATAGCAACTGCAGTACGACGGGAAGTTAGGTGAGTTACAGAGAGAAGAGAGAAATAAGTTTATTGATTTTTTTAAAGTCTGTCCCAATTTTCTACTTTCCTTGCATATACTTACAATTTTTTTTCAGAAAACGCTTCTTTGATTTGATGTCAGAAGTGATGCTCTGGTTTAAATAGGACTCTTTCTTGATGTCCTGCCTTTAACACATTGTTTATATGCCAAGCTTGCTCCAAATTAAAAGTTCAGGTTAAAAATAAATAAATTTTAAAACATCATAAAAAACAACATGTAGAACCATTAAAACACAGAAGAATCTTTATTATGATTCTGCAATTATACTGCTGGTAACTGTAAGATTTCCAAGAAAATTGGCAAAATGAGCTATTTCCACTGTCTTAAAAGACATCAAGAAGATGAAATGCTGATATTTTTGATAAAGAGGCATATTGTCTAAAGGCTAAAAGATACTAATAACCTTTTCAAAGAACTTGTGTTCACCTGTAGTCTAAAATAATATCAATCCCACATAATTTCTGTCTTGTACACAGCAATGACAGGATATTTTCCTATGAGCCATCTTGTCCAGCAGACAAATTTGATGTTTTAAGATCAATTATCAGTCTCAAAGTGTAACAATTTTTTATTCTCAATGGTTTGTTTTTCTGCCCTTTTTAGGCAAAATATCCACTTTACTCCTGGCATGCAGGCTGCTGCCCTGGGCAGTACAATTGGAATTGCGCTGGTGGGAGGAGCATTGACAGGTCAGTGTGATGCGTATAGCAACTGAAATGTGAATTAACAGGTTTGCCCAACGTATCAGCAATTTCATGTGAATAATACCAAACAGAAAATTAGAAATAATGCATGATGGCACACTGGCAAAAACTTAAACATTGAAAAGCATTTTTCTGACAGTTTTGTCTTCAAGTGAAGTCTAGAATACCTGCTTCAAAGATACTGGCTTGTATATAGGAATAGTAAGATGTTGCTCTGGATGGAGTTATTCTCTAGATTCCAACACTTAAAATTCTGAACAGAAACAAATTTGACATTAAGACATGTTCATTTCAGTGTCATACATTTCAGTGGATACTTGAAAAATTCAAGCTGAAACAGAAAATTCCAGTCTGAAATCTCATAAAGGTTTGAGCAATTAAAACCAAGCTCATTCATGTTGACATGAAGAAATGAGTGACATGGTGTCCCAATATGGTTGGGCATTTCTGTAGATTAGAAAATGAATCAGAAAACTTAGCTGACTCTCCAGGGCACATCTAAGGAACATTTATTTGACATTTTGTCCATTTTTTAACCTCTGTTTTTCCTGCAGGTGGTATTCTAAAGCTGCCTTTCTTGGGACAAGCATCTGACCAGAACTGCTTTGATGACTCTGTTTATTGGGAGGTAAGATACAATCTCTCTTTATTTTCATTATGTTGGAAGATGTACAGCACACTGCAGTCTTGCTCTTCTGGGGTTTGTGGTTTGCACACATGAGTCAGCTTTCACAAATGTTGCTCTTCTTCAGGCTGTGAATTTATCAAGGTCACCTTCAGGATCTTTTTTTGGACTTGCTACCTAGTCATCTCATTTAAATTGGACTAACCTTGAACAAAAAGTAGAAATAGAGCCAACAAATCGAGACCTCAATGGAGCTATTCAAGTGCTCAATCTGTCAGGTCTCCTCTTCCTTCTTGTAGTTTAGACACATTATATTTGCATTTTGGGCTAAATGGTGCTGCTGTTCTAATGTTATCTAGAATTTCATACTGACGAAATTTAGAGCTGCTTTTCAGTATTTGTAGGGACAGTCTCCCTTAGCCTGAGCAGAAGTTGTTCTGCTACCTGGTTGAATGATGTGACAATTAAGGTTACTGTTCAGAAGACGGGCCTCCTGGAACTAATGTTTTATGCATGAACACACAAACAATGGGGTTGAGAAGCAAGTACATCTGAGATAGCCTTGCTAGGCTTTCTTTACGTTCACTGAAGACATGCTCCTAGATAGGAGTTCATTTGGATCATTCCAGATCTATGTTAGGTTACACTAATTAAAACCTTGAAAGTCTCTATATTCCTCACTGATAATGAAAGACCTTTCTTTGCCTACCTCAGATGTAGAACTCTACACTGTACAGACCTAGATTTTATTAGTTTAGTCCCCTATACAGCTCTGAGTTGGATGCTTACAATTAAGTGCAGAGGAGAAACTCAGACGTTCCTTTCCCATTGGCTAACCGAGGATGGTCCCTGTACTGTTTGTAGACTTTCTGCATCTCCCTTCATTAAAGACTGATGACAGAATCTTAATTTAGGCAGTCTGAATTTTATCCTTTATGCCAGGACAAAGTCTAATAGGCAAGACAAGAAGAAATGCATGGTATAAATTCCTTGTAATTAAAAGGTTGTCAACTCAAAAGGGAGATTTTATTAGTTTTTTTAATTAAACTCCAGTATGAATCACACAATTTGTCTCTTGGTGAAAGAAAGTTTGGGGTCTAAGGGGAAGTTTTGAGACAAAAGATCAGCTGTAGCAATGACAATCAGAAAAAAAAAAAACAATTTTTAATGACAGCCCTGCAAGTCATTCACTGTTTGATCTCAGGAAAGTCAAAGCACTGGTTTTCGGCAACACCTGAAACAGGTTGTCATATGTAAATGATAAAAAATATCAGGAAAGGGAAAGTTTTAAAGTCTGGCTGAAGAATTCACAGCCTGTGTTGACCAGTGGCAATAATACAAACTTGCTCAATTGAAGGTCCTGTAGTACCAGTAGAACTGCTCAGAAATATTCTATTCTAAGTGAGCTTTACCAGTTAGTGGGAAGGGACATTGATATTTGGCATACAACATCATTTACATTTAATTAGAGAAGGTCACCTTGTTTCTTTAGAGCTCTTTGAATATCCCAGACTCTAATTTCACACTCTTGTATCTAACATCAGTGTTAAGGAATTCTTCTATTAAGAAAACCATGAACTCATCCCTCAGACTTCAGAACTGGTGGTTCATTTCAGGTTGGGTCAATGTTAGTAAATAGACACATAATATAGACAAAGAGAATGACATTTGCAGGGCACTTCAGTCTCTTTTTATGGCAAAAGGAAGTCTACATCTCATCAACTGAACTTTTCTCTGATTTTCATGGCAGGTTCCAGAAGAGGAGAAACTACATGAAATTCAATCCAACAACTGTGATGAGCAGACTAGATTTGAAGCCACCATGTAGAAAAATAATTCATCTATTATATTTGTCCTAATGATTCTCTATTCAGTTTCTAATGCTAAAGAAACAACACCAGAGTATTGTCCTAACCACAGTAGATTTTCAAGAAGGGGCTGTAGATAGCTACATTTTTGTAATATAAAATGAGCTCGATTTTGGAATACATAGTCATTATTCCAAGCTCAGGTGAACTAATTAGATCCTTCCAATACATATGTTCATCAGAAGAACCCACCACAAACTGTTCTACCAAGTTATCTGTATTTTACCTTTTGTCATCACTGGGTCAATATAGCCATTGAAACATTTGTGTTTCAAGTCTGTTACATGATGCCATATTTAACTGCAGGATTTCTGAGTTACAGTCACATCCTTCAACTACGTAGGGGTAATCAAGAAGAAATGAATTGATATTGTTTATTTGGATTCTAACAAGCTTTTCACCAGAGCATCTCAGATTAACCATTTAAGAAAGCGTGTTATCTTATTTTTGGATGGGGGAGAAAATGTGCTGTATTTTGAAGATTGATTACGACAGGAAACAAAATGTTGAAATCATTTTCATGACAAAGCACAAAATATAGTGATTGAAGAGCTATACTAAGTGGTAATATAAGTATCAAGATTTTTTGTTAATATGGGTGTTGAAAGTGAAATGTGAAAAATTCCATTATTGGCACTGATTTATTTAGACTGTTTCAAGGACACAATAAGGGAATTGAGTAGGAGCTATGAAAAAGAGGTAATTACATAATATGTCTTATTACATCCAAAAGTAATAATTGGATAGTAGCAGTCTTAATGTCAATAGATATAAACTGAACTAAACTCTAGCTCCAAGAAAAAGCATGAGTTGTTAGGAACTGGTTGGAATGCAACTATGTTCAACCTACAGAAGACTCAGTGGAGTCTTCTATGTGGTGAGTTGCTACCTCTGAAGTCACTGCCTCCTAAAACAAGAGAAAGGAAAAAGAAGAAAATTGAAGCTAAATTAAGGTAAATTAACTCCACCTGAGAAGTTATGGTAATGGATACTCTATTAAGAGAAACAAGAATTGAGGTATCTGAAGGAACTCTGTGAGATGACAGTAGCTGGGAGCAGAGTCACACATCTGTGCCTACCTACATGGGGTAATCCATTAAGAGGCAATGGATGGGAGATAAAAATCTAACAGAAGGATCACAGTGCCTCTATGCATTATTCAAACACAGAAAGCTACTGCTGTTGTCTCAGAAGGACAAGCTACAGTGGATGAACTCTCAAGACTTTTTTATATTAGCATCATATTTCAAGTCTTACTTATTAGAGTTAAGGGGGAAACTTTCTCATATAAAATAGCACAGATGCTTTGGGTTCTGCTGGTGTATTTTTCCTTGAAAAACTTTAGAAAGATACTAGGTAGGACTGTTATGTTACATCAACTATATATGTCAGATTTCTACCAATGAATGAAAATACATCTGTTGTAACACACTTTCGTTCAGATATGCTCTTTTGCAGATACACAACTACTGACTCTTTTCTACTTTGTTGGCTAAAAGACATCTTTTATCTTTTCAAAGTTTTCACACGATCATTTTTCTAAAAACTGAGAAGGCATTTAACAATGTTGCACGTGTAAAGAGTTTAGAAGTATTTTGTGTATAATTTACAAGCACAAAATGTTGAAGTACTTGAGAAAAATTCCATATGTAGATAGACTGTAAAAATCTTATCCTCAGTACAAGAAGCTCACCTCTCAAAATCCTGCATGGAGATTCAGAGGGTCTTTCATTCACCTACAGCTGTGAGGTAATTTCAGTGGTTGTAAGTGTTGGCCACAAATGAATACTTGAGTGAGAAAGTACCACTTGCTGTGAGTAAATCTTTCAGAATTTTGCCCTCATTAGTTATCTTTAGTTCTTTAAAACAAAAAAAAAAGGGAAAAAACTATGTAGTTTTTTTTCTCCATTTCTCCTTGTAATCTTTCCATAGTAGCCCAGACCCTCATCCACTGAGTACTCATTATTGTCCCCTGCCTTTTTTTCAGAAGATTACTGCCCCAGAGAAATAAGTCCTTCAGGTTATTTCAAAAAACAGAGTAGGTAGAGGGATCCCTTTACATGGAGATTTATTCCACCTAAGCTAGCTATCATTTTCAGGAAATTCTTTGTTTCCATTTTGACAAAGAGGGACCGTAGAAGTAGGGCCTGTAGTGATAAGACAAGGGGCCTGTAGTGATAGGACGAGGAGTAATGGTTTTAAGCTAAAAGAAGGTAGATTCAGACTAGATAATAAGGAAGAATTTTTTCAAAATAAGGATGATGAAACACTGGTACACGTTGGCCAGAGAGGTGGTGAATGCCCCATCCCTGGAAACATTCCAGGCCAGGTTGGACGAGGCTCTGAGCAACCTGACCTGATTGGAGATGTCCCTGTTCCTTGCAGGGAGGTTGGACTGGATGGCCTTTAATGGTCCCTTCCAACCCAAACTATTCTATGATTCTATGATTCTAAGTCTAGCTCAGCCTGGGAAACTATACTTTAGATGGCTGAAACCATGTGAGTAGTATATGACTTTAACAACCGGAAGACAGATTACAAATACATCTGTGGAAGGTCCACAAATACATCTTCTCAAGGTCCACTCTGATGTTCACAATACTTAAAAAGTAAAAAAAAAAGGTTCCCCTATCTAAGAGTTTGCACATCCCTAAAGACACTTTGACAGACCAGAGGCTGAAGGCAAGTATGGCCACTGGCCAAGGCCAAACCAACTGATGACAGAGATAATGCCTCTGTGATAATATATTTAAGAAGGAGAACAATCAAGAAAAAAAGGAGTGAAAAAGCAGAAGTGGGGTCAGAGAGGGGGAGGCATGAGACTTGCAGCCCTCACCCTCTGGCCTCGCACCGGGCAGCCAACTGGGCCCGACTCAGCCCAGCCCAGCTGCAAGAAGTGGAGAGGAGATGAGATGTGAAGAGAACCTGAGAGGCGTCTGCCTGAGCCGGTTGTGAAGATTTTCTTGTGAGAGGAACGGCTGCAGACGCCAAGGTCAGTGAAGAAGGAGGGGGAGGAGTAACGCTGCTCCCGGCAGAGATTCCCCTGCAGCCCGTGGTGCAGCCCATGGTGAGGCCAGCTGTCCCCCTGCAGCCCATGGAGGTCCATGGAGGAGCAGAGATCCACCTGCAGCAAGTGGAGGACCCCACGTGGGGGCAGGCAGACACTGTGTGTCTGACAAAACATCTGACCAAACTCTTCAGAGCATAGACACTGGAGAAAGGTAGATCTCTGAATGAGTTCAGAGACTCTTTTTCCTTCATCCGCGACATTTTTGTAGGACGCTTAAGAAAAATCAGAGTTTTATGAAGGTAAGAATCCCCCCACCTTTCTGTGACTCAGATGCCTGGTGTCTGACAGGCATTCGTACTCTTCTACAACATGATCCTCTATGGCCTTTTTGCCCATTCCAAAGTCTAATCAGGTTGTAAGAGTAAATATTTGTATCACTTTCCAGTTTTCTCCATCAGAAAACACAACTCCTGAAATGGAAAATAACAACACAGAAATAGAAATTTCATTATGACAGCAAAGATTCCTTGTCTACCCTGAATCCTGGTAAAGATGAGTGCTGGCAGAAAACCTGTCAAACTCTCAAGACATGTTTTGTCCCCACATAGAATGAAATGAGACAGAAAAGACATGTCAGGAGAAATCTCTGAGGAAAGCAGTCATGTTCATGAGGTGTCTGGTGTGCCCTGAGACATGAGGACTTTCATTCAGCTTTGTTTAGAACAACGACTTGAATTTGTGGCTCTTGGACATCACCTGGGATGATGGGTGTGCTCATTAACCTTAGATGTCTCCCTTAGGTGACATGCATCCTCTGCCAAGAGCACCTATGCTCTTTTGTAGGTGGTAGAGAGTAAATGAAACCTCAAATATGGGTGTCTGTTTGGAAAATCTCCCCACTTGGCCAGAGTAGTCCCACTCCCATACACACTCAGAAAGCTGCAGGTAATTTTCAGTGGCATCTTCAGAGATTTTTCTGTCAAGCTGGTGCTGCTATTTACTCTCCTTGCACCTATCATGCTTTCTTGTTCTTGTTCAGAATCTTGTTCAAGAAACTGTCCCTAATGAGGAAAGAAAACATTTGCAGATACATTGACATTTAACAGCACATTGGTTACTCAGAGCTGGTCACAAGATCCAGATGTGTTCACCCTTGCTTTTCTGTCAGAAGACAATTTCTCATGTTCCTACTTCCACAGATCCTATCAATATATACAGCAATCAAAAGATCCGTTTCCGTGTGTAACACCTGTGGAGGGTGAAATCTGCACCAGAACTCAGAACAAGAGTGAACTCCCTCTGGGGAAGGAAACTAAAGGATTTGGATTATTGTTTGTTCTCTCTTAAAGGGAGACATTCTCAAATGTGAATTGAACTGGAAAATTTAAAATGAGAATTCAATTATATCAACCGCACAAGGAGAATTTGGAGATAGTGCTGCTGATGTAATAGACACTTTGCTGACAGCTTGTATTGGGTTTATGTGGCAAGGCTTTTGTAGTTGGGTGGCTGCAGGGGTGGCCTTTGTGAGAAGAGGTCAGGAGATCCCCCAGTGTCAGCTCCTCCACATGTCATCTCTAAGGGAAGACTCAGCTGCAGATTCAGACCTCCAAATTATGTGTTTATGTGTAAATTAAGAGTATCAGCTCTCCTTATCCTTGATAGATATCACCACACATTGTTCAATTTCCACCTCTTTTCCATTGCCTCACGTTTAGCAAAACAATGTGAGTTCTGCATTCCCCTCTCTACAGAGAAAGTCTCATCCTTCATTGCAGAAAGCAGTTGTATGTGGAACAGAACAGCACACTCACCTTCTCCTTTTTCTGTCTCTTCAAAAACTTGTATTTTAGGTCTCCTTGTAAATGCATCCACCTGGTTCGCCAGAGCTTCCTTCACTGTGTTGTATCCTGATAGCACCACTATTTTCCTTAGTCCCACTTGAATGCTGAAGATTAGGCCGTACGTTTTGGATAGCTAGTGAGACGAAACGGGACATAAAAACCAGATGATTTTCAGCAAGCTCAAAATACTTGGTTTTCAGCAAGTTTAATGTTCTCTTTCCTGCTTGGCATTGGCCTTTAAATCACTGTCCAAAATCTGGAGAATTTGTCATATAAATGTTGGAGCTTTCATGAAGAAAAAGATTTACAATGGAGTCTCTAATCCTCTGTTAGGTATTTGAGTAACAGTCTTTTAGAGGGGCTAAAGGAAAGGCTGAAGAGCAGCCAGGCTTGGCCTCATATTCTTTTGAAGAGATAAACGGAAAGTGAATTTCTTAGTAATAGTGGCAAAACCTGTTCAGTCCTTGGTATACAAATCTGAGTAACAACTCTTAAATAGCCTAGAGTTATGCCTTTAGGTGCATCTGGAGTTACTGCCTTTAGTGGCAAGGTGCAAGAGCTGCAGCCACAACCAGGCAGTAATAGATTGCATGGCTCACATTGGGATGAAATCCAAGAAAGAATGTTAAGAACAGCTCCATTTTGAGTAATGAGGTAACTGTCTTCACCACACAGACTTTTGATTAAGAAGACGAGAACTCATAGAGGATATGTTGGAAATGTCCCTCAACCCAGACAGAGACCAGTTTTCAAGTTACTAGTACATCAGGTCACAAGAATTGTCTGAAACTCTTAGATTTGCCATTCCTGTCTTTGAGGAGTGGTGCAGTTACAGGACCACAAAAATCATACACTATCTGACTCTCATACACCAGATATGAAACAATAAGCGGTGTTTGTTTGTTTCCTTCTTTGCTTTGGGAAACCAGGAAAGTTCCTCCTTCACCATATGGATGAAGGGAGAGGATCAAGAAGCTTCTTTCTGCCAGTTCCCTGTTGGCTCAGCCTCCAGAAAGGTCTGGTCTCCTCCCTAAGTGTTTCAGCAATCCCTGGTGGAAATTCTTCTAGGAACAAGGGATGCAGAGCCCCTCTCTTCTAGTTATCCTCACCTGGAAAGCCCTAGCATTTTCAGTGTTCCATAGAAATGAGTCAATTCTCTTGATGATGTAGCTAGAAGTCAATTCCTCTGCACAGATGCAAGACCATGTGATAGGAAGAGCAGTTATTGCTGGAGAATTAATTCTGTAGTGTTTCCATCTATCTGTCCAGAGAAAAGTTTGTATCCCTTCTGGGGAGTCAGTGACTGCCTTAGATAGAGAGCTCTAAGAAAAGGAGCAACAGAAGTTACCTCTAGCATCGTCAAGTAAGGTCTCTTCAGGTCCGTCATGTGCTGATTTCCAATGATAGGTAAAGCCTGGGCCCTGGAGGGAAGTTTTCTCTTGTGTGGCTCTTCCAGACATGTTGTCTTTTCAGAATCAGCAGGAGAATTAGTATAAACAGTAATCCTACAGGAAGAAGGCTGACCAAATCCATTGTCTTTCAGCAAAGACTTAGCTGAGAAGATGAAAATTCAAGCAGAGTGTGATGTCCTGTCAGAAAGTGTTTCAAACATTAATGGCACCACTTCTACACATACAGAGATATGAGTTCACCTCAAAGAAATGGCAGAAGTTCCTATTTTGGATTTTACCCTTGGAGAATCCCTACTAGGCACTCTCATCATCATGCTCTGCTCAAAGATGCATGGGCAGAAAAATGCTGAAGTAAATGATTGAATTACTTGGGTGGCCTCAGTGACTGCAAGCTGTTTTCCAAAACACTCCTGTCATCACTGACGTTACCTAGCTGAAGATCCTTGTTGACTTGAGTGTGCATTTTTTGTGGGCAGCACAGACAGTCCAAGCACTTGGACTATCTCAATACTTAGCGCAGGTTTCTCAAGTGTTCCCCTCAAAATTTTCTTATCTTTTATGGTTAACTCCTCCCTGAGGGCTGCATATGAAAACTTTTCCCTGTTCTCCAATGAAAAAGTGTCTTCTTGACTCTTTATTCAACTGATATTATTATTGTTTCGTATATCTAGGAGAATGGAAAGGCCAATGGATATTTCCATAATGAAATGGAAATGTAGTGCTCTGTCCAGTTCTGAGATTGCCAGTAAAAAAAAGAGATATTGTCATATCGGAAAGAGTTCAGCAAAGATACTGAAGGGATTAGAGCATCTTTTATATGAAGAAAGGCTGAGAAAGCTGTGACTATTTAGCCTAGAGGAGAGAAGCCTCAGGGGGATCTTATCAGTGTGTATAAACACTTGGAGGAAGGATACAAAGACAGAGCAGGGGCATTGGACCATACGACCTCCAGACGTCCTTTCCAACCTTAACCATTCTTTCCTGGAACAGATATTCTGTGGTTCTGTGATTTGAAATTCCCAATGAATTCAATGGAAGCAAAGTTATACCAAGTCCTAAGCACTTTAAAAAAAAAAAATCCCTGTGCATTAATCACTTGGGCACTGGCATTATGATTTAAGTTCTCAGGGTATCATGATGAAAATAATAAAATAAAAGTCATAAACTCTGCATGCTCTTCAGATTACTGATTAACTAATAACCTGAAGACCATGCAGAGTTTCTGACTTTTATACGAAACACCAGGTTGATGACCTTTGGTCCTCCATGTTCTTGGACTTTAATTCTTGGACAGTGAGCTATACGCTCACCCAGTCACACTCACTTGGCTAGTAAATATTTACTTGCCTCCATACCATACTGAGGATTCATTAGCAAGCACAGGGGACGAGAACAAAACCAATCACCGACCACAAAAAAAAAACGTAGCCCTCACTAGGAAGGAGGTTTACGGACTAGTACAAGCATCTCCCAAGGGAAATTTTTTTCAGGAAGACAGTGATCCAGGGTCCAGATTTTCTCTTTTCTCTTCTGTAGCAAACACTTGGCTGACTAGAGATGGACTGGAGCAGCTGCACTTCCATTGTTTTAGTGTTCATCCTCGCTTTTCTATCTATTTTGAAAATGGGAGGTTTCTGGAATACCCACCGGAGAAAGAATTTTCCCCCCGGACCAAGAGCATTACCTATCATTGGAAATCTGCATTTGTTTGATTTGAAGAGACCCTACAGGACTTACCTACAGGTAGTCATTACCTTTTATATCAGTCCCATAATTTTATATATCACCAAGACCCACAGTCCAAGATGTCAGAGAGTTTCTTCTATCGCACCTGAAGTGTTGCCTCCGGAGACGACCCTTAGCAAGGGACAGGCAGTTACTATTTGAGCAGAAAACTTTGAATACAGCACAATTTGTTCTTTACTGTAATACTTTCCCCATTCACTGCAACTTAACTCATCTAGGTTTCAGCCTTAAACAACATTCAAATTAACCACAAGTGTTCACCTTATTTTTGTTGTAATTTTGTGAAAAAGGTAACTGAATAGGGAGTGATTTTGATATATGGCATAACTCCCTTCACCTTCCACTGATTCACATGTCTGGGGTGGTGACTGCAGTCTCCTACCTTCACTGATTTAGTAGTCCTTCTCACTACCCTTTCCTCCTTTCCTCCTCAAAAGCTGCACGTAACTACATGCTCTTAATATTCAGGACCAACTGTTGCCAGAATACACAACAAAGCTGTAAGCAAAGCAAAGTGATAAATACTTTTGGTTGTTCCTACTGCTTCTTTACCTGGTTTATTGCAGGACTTTCCTGATCCTGAGTCACAAGACTTCTATGAACCTAGTCTTTTCTTAGAGGTTTTTCTACTTTGACACTGAAATCACATATGTCCTCCTTGCTGATTATTTTTAAAGGGATATTTGCACCTACATATCTGTATGTGTGTCACACCCACAAATCAAAAGACTGCTCAGATGCAATACCTGGAAAATCATCTGTAGCTATCCAATGCAACCTAACCGGGTTGGCAAAAGCAAGCTCCATCTCTTTTCAGTCCAACAGGACAGACATATCTCTGTTGTAATTCCAATTAATCCATTCTAATGGAGAAGGCTGGCTAGCTCAAGGTTTAAAATTCACAAATACTTGGTGTGCCAATGCAACTGGACACCATATGCAATCAGCATTGCAAGGATTGGAAAGCCCTTACTGGAGATCATCCTTTGAAAAGATCATGTTCTACCACAGCTACAGCAGTATGGGATAACAGTATCATCGTCAAAGAAGCTACTCTTGATTCAGACACATGTCACTACTGCTATGTTATTTCATACAGCTAGCTGGACTTCCTTACCAGTCACCGAACATTTTGCATATCAATGGTAAATTGTTGCCTTCTGTTTTTTTTTCTGTGCAAACACACTAGAAAATAAATGCAATCAGGCAAACCCCCTCCTCTTGTCAGGAGAGTCAGGAACATGGAGTTATGTGAAAATAAATCCGCCTGTACAAGCTAAAAAGATGTCAGTTTAGGCCAAACATTGTCTGTAAGACAGATTCATGGTGGATGTAGCCATATACAAAAAGTGAGGATTTACCTAACGCTAGATCCTGGCTCAGAATCACATTGGGATTTTTGTACAATAATGGTAGCAAAGGTTTGAATAGATTTAGCCTGTAAACAAAAGAAACACAATAACACAGAGATCAGTGTGAAAACATGAGTCAAAAATTTAGTTTACAGGGGTTGCTGAGGGAAGACAGAGCTGTCAGCACAACCCTTGACTGATTTGAGGTTTCAGCTGTTAACTTTTCTACTCAGTTTAGAAGAACAGGACTCCACTCTTGACTCTGTCATTTAGTCATTAGCCATCATAACGTCTGGCACATTCACATTATTTGAATCAATTCTCTTTCTCTGTACTTAGCAAAATGCTTAACATTTTAGTAACCTAGAGGCAGGACAGGAAAATAAGCAGCACTGAAAGGGCAGTGAATTTCTTTGTAAGCTGTAAAAGCTGTAAATCACTGTTATCTTCTTCCGACAGCTGTCAAAATTATATGGTCCAGTCTTCAGTGTTCAGATGGGGCTAAGGAAAATAGTGGTGCTTTCTGGGTATGAGACAGTGAAGGAAGCTCTCATAAACCATGCAGACGCATTTGCAGAGAGACCTAAAATCCCAGTCTTTGAAGATTTGACTAGAGGAAATGGTGAGTTTCTTTTCTTTTTCTTCATCAGCTTGACTTATTCAAAACACTTTCTTTTTTTTCCTACAGAATAAGCAGAGGCTGGCACATCACCTTGGATCAGAGACATGATAAGACATTGGAAATAGGGAGCAATTCCATTTACTTCAATGGGTTTGTTCACATTTGAAACTACTGACAGCGACAATAAACCAACCATAACTCTACCAATAACCACAGCAACAGATAATGGATAGTGTCATGCTTTCAGCATCTAGAACAGGGACATGCATGCCAGGAAAGGCATTTCTAGCTCTCATGGTATGGTTCTGGACATCCATTGGGCTTGTAATAGAACCTCCTCTTCCTGAAATGAGTATTATACTGTGCCTTCCCATTTCAAACGGTGAACAGTACTTTTAAAATCTGAATGTGATAATAGAATGGAAAACATACAGAACTGGGGATTTATTTTAATCAGGGAAATACTGTATAATGAGCTGGGTTTCCAAATGAGAGTGTCACACCCAAACTTCATTCTAATTTTGCTTGAGAGTTTCATATTTACATTTCCAAAGACCTTTGGACAAATTCAGGAATAATTCCGCAAACATTTTAACAGTTGCTCTTTTGATCACTTTATTGCATGTAAGCTTTCTTTACATCTTATTCTTTCCTTTGAAAAAAAAATATAACTAAAGTAGTTAGCTACATGGTGTAAAAATTCCAGTGAAAACCTAAATTTTGAAGACTTTTGTATCTAGTCAGGTTTCTCTTGCAATCACCAGAGACATGAGAGCTCAGTTCAATTCCACTTCCAAAGTATGATGAGCAGCAGTTTGAACTTGAATTTCTAATGTCCTCTCTCTTTCAATGACAAGTGTCTCTCAGAGATATATATTATTCTTAAGATTTGATTAAACGCCTCTTAAATGGTTTATCCTCCTTTTTTTTTTTTGTGCAATATATCTATTGTTGAGGCCTGAAAATACTGTTTGTTTTTTCCTCAGTTAAATGTAGTTTAGCTGGTTTTAAAAGTAATTGCTACTAAATATCTACATTATTTCCTAGAATCAGAATACTTTGGGTTGGAAGGGACCTTTAAAGGCCATCTAGTCCAACCTCCTTGCAAGGAGCAGGGACATCTCCAACCAGATCAGGTTGCTCAGAGCCCCGTCCAACCTGGCCTTGAATGTTTCCAGGGATGGGGCATCCACCACCTCTCTGGGCAACATTGGACAGTGTTCCACCACCCTCGTTGTAAAAAAAATGTTCCTTATATCAAGTCTGAATCTGCCTCCCTCAATTCTAAAGCCATTACCCCTTGTCCTTTTGAAACAGGCCTTATTGTAGAGTTTCTCCCCAGCTTTGGTATAAGTTCCCTTTAGGTACTAGAAGGCCACTATTAGGTCTCCCTGGAGCCTCCTCTTCTCCAGGCTGAACAGCCCCAAATCTCTCAGCCTGTCCTCACAGGAGAGGTGCTCCAGCCCTCTGATCATCTTCGTGGCCTCCTCTGGACTTACTCCAGCAGGTCCAAATCCTTCTTATGTTGGGGGCTCCAGAGCTGGACGCAGTGCTGCAGGTGGGGTCTCACCAGAGCAGAGTAGAGAGGGATTATCATCTCCCTCAACCTGCTGGCCATGCTTCTTTTCATGCAGCCTAGGATATGATTGGCTTTCTGATCTGCATATTGTCAGTTTATGTACAGATTTTCATCCACCAGTACCCCCAAGTCCTTCTCAGCAGGGCTGCGCTCAATGCCTTCTTCTCTCAACCTCTATTGATACTGGGGGTTGCCCCAACCCAGGTGCAGGAGCTGGCACTTGGCCTTGTTGAACTTCATAAGGTTTACATGAGCCCACTTCTCAAGCTTTTCCAGGTCCCTCTGGACAGCATCTTGTCCCTC
The DNA here is from genome assembly GCF_036417535.1 of Chlamydotis macqueenii. Lineage (NCBI taxonomy): Eukaryota > Metazoa > Chordata > Aves > Otidiformes > Otididae > Chlamydotis > Chlamydotis macqueenii. The sequence goes on from NC_141558.1 coordinate 5,228,368, forward strand.
AGGTGTGTCAACTGTACCACTCAGCTTGATGTCATCTGCAAACTTGTGCAGAGTGCACTTGATCCCATTGTCTCTGTCATTGATGAAGATAATTAACGGCACTGATCCAAATATGGATGCCTGAGGGACACCACTTGTCACCAGTCTCCACTAGGACATTGAGCCATTGACCACTACTCTCTGGATGTGACCATCCAACCAATTCCTCATACACTGAACAGTCCACCCAGCAAATCCATCTCTCTTCAATTTAGAGGGAAGGATGTTGTGGGGGACTGTGTCAAAGGCCTTACAGAAGTTCAGATAGATGACATCCATAGTTCTTCCCTCATCCACTGATGTAGTCACTTCATCATAGAAGGCCACTAGGTTGGTCAGGCAGGACTTGCCCTTTGTGAAACTATGCTGGCTGTCTCAAATCACCTCCCTGTCCTCCATGTGCCTTAGCAGAGCTTCTAGGAGGATCTGTTCCCCCATCTTCTCAGGCACAGTGGTAAGAGTGACTGGTTGTAGTTCCCAACATGCTTCTTTCTACCCTTTTTAAAAATGGGTGCAATGTTTCCCCTTTTCCAGCTACCAGGAACTTCACCTGACTACCATGACTTTTCAAATATCATGGAGAGTGACTTGGCTACGACATCAGCCTGTTCCCTCAGGCCTCTTGGATGTATCCTGTAAGGTCCCATAGACTTATGTATGTTCAGGTTCCTCAGGTAGTCACGACCCTGATCTTCTCTTACAGTGGGAGGGACTTTGTTCTCCCAGTCCCCGTCTTGCAGTCCATCCACTGGAGAGGTGTGGAAAGAGACATTGCCAGTGAAGACTGAGGCAAAAAAATGTGTTGAGTACCTCAGCCTTCTCCTTGTGCGTTGTTACCAGTTTGCCAGTCTTGCTCATCATCACTTTCTTTGACCCTCCTTTTCTGGCTGACATACCTGTAGAAGCCCTTATTATTCTTTGGATTCCTTGCCAAGTTCAGCTCCAGCTGTGCCTTGGCCTTCCTGATCCCATCACTACACAACCAAGCAGCATCCCTATACTCTTCCCAGGATACTTGTCCCGGCTTCCACTGCCTATGGGTTTCCTTCTTGACCTTTGGTTTGACCACCAGGTCTTGACGCATCCATTTGGGTCTCTTGCCTTCCTTGCCTGATTTCTTACACCTGGGGATAGAGAGCTCTTGCACTCTATGGAAAGCATCCTTAAAGATCTGCCAGCTCTGTTCTGTGACCTTGTCCCTGAAGGCAGTTTCCCAGGGCATCCTGCTGGTTCAGTCCTTGAAGAGCTGGAAGTTTACTTTCCTAAAATTCAGGGTCCTGACTTTACTCTTTGCCTGACCCATATCCCTCAGGTCTGTGAACTCCACCAATGAGTGACCACTGGAGCCCAGGCTGCCTCCAATCTTGACGTCACTGATGAACTCACTTGTGTTGGTGACCATCAGGTCCAGTATCAGATCCCCTCTGATAGGATAGGGGATAAGTTATCTATTATCTGACTTAACAAGTTATCCTTAATGTATTCCAGGAGTCTTCTGGATTGCCTATAGCTCTCCGTGCTACTTTTCCCATAGATGTTGGGGTGGTTGAAGTCTCCCAGCAGGATGAGAGCCTGCGAGCACAATGCCTTCTGTGGCTGGAGTAAGAAGGCTTCATCAATAAGCTCCCCTATTGTCTACAAATTCATTATTTAAAATCTTCTGCCACCTTGAAATGTTCTCTTTGTGTCAGGGATTGTTTTTGCTCATGGTGAAAACTGGAAGGTGATGCGAAGATTTACTCTGACAACCTTACGAGACTTTGGAATGGGAAAAAGGGCCATTGAGGACCGCATTGTGGAGGAGTATGGGTATCTGGCAGACATCATTCAGTCACAAGAAGGTGAGTAGATGATTGATTCTTCAAACCTCTAAGGTTTTGTTCAAGTACTCAGAGGCTTGCCAATCATAAGTCAAGGTCTTTTAAAGATGTACTTTATATTGTATCAATTTGATTAATTTGGCTGCTCTGGCATTTTTGTGTCTTGGCATGCTATTCTAACATTGTATAATAATCAGTAATAGTAATAAATCATAAGAAGTAAATAGCAATAATTAGCATTACATTTATATCTACAAATTACATCTCTTGCCACAATGTAATATATTATTTTATTCATTGTATAGGAAAGCCCTTTGATGCTAGTAAAATAATTAATGCAGCGGTTGCTAACATAATTGTGTCAATATTACTTGGAAAACGATTTGACTACAAAGACTCCAGATTTGTGAGACTTCAAAATTTGACCAATGAAAGCATGAGGCTTGCTGGGAGACCTTTGGTTACGGTAATGAAAAAAAAAATTATGTTTCTGTTCCACTGGATGCCATAGGAACCTAGTAATACTGCTAGTCAGTTGTTGCTATTAAAGAGAAAAATCTGAGACTCTGAGAGATAATAGGTTTACAAGCACTTTATCGGGCAAAACAAAGCTTGGGAGACCCTCTGGGAATCTTAAAGCCAACAAAAAACCCTCAGTCTCTCAAAAACACACTTAGCCTATAGTTTGAAGACTGCTAAATCTGGACTCAAAAAGTCAGACCACATAGTGCATGACCAGGAAGCTCAGCATTCCTCAAAAATATGATTCACACGTATAAAGTGACCAGGCAAAACAGTAAGCTCTCAGAATATGGGGCAAAGAGAAGCTATACAGTGTGTGGTGTAGCTGTACAAGAAGCCCTGATACAAAATTTATTTTAACCATGCTTCTAGTACACTGAAATGTCCCAACGAATAATAAATACTCTCTGATACTCGCATGCAACGCTGTCACACAACAGATTCACCTCTGTTACTTCAGGCTTTGAAACAGAAAAATAAGTTGGTGGAAGAGCTGGCTAAAACAATTTTAAAAGTTGCTGGCCAACATTTCCATCTGCCTGATGGAAGTTGCAGGTGTTTGAGTCTGACATCGACACTACTACTGCAAAATAGTGATTTGGGGCTGAGAGTTTTTGTCGTAGTTCAGCCCTGCTTGGGACCAAGCTACACAGTCTCTCGTTCACTTCCCGCTCACCAAGGGAATCAGGGAGAAATAACAAAAAACTCAAGGTTTGAGATAAAAACAGAGAGAGATCATTCAAGTTACCGTTAAGAGCAAAACAAACTTGACTTGGGGAAAACTATTTCAATTTATTATTAATAAAAACAAAGCAGGATAATGAGAGAGCACAAAAACAACTTCCACTCATTTCTCCTCTCTTCCCAGGCTTAACTTCATTTTCAATAATCTCCACCTCCTTCCCCCTCCCAAGTGGCACAGGGCAGAAATAGGGAATAAGAGTTGCGGTTAGTTCATCACATGTTGTTTTCTTGTTTTCTGCCGTTCCTTCCTCCTCGGGGGAAGAACTCCTCACATTCGTGGGGTCCCTCCCACAGGCCACAGTCCTTCATGAAACTGCTCCACTGTCATTTTCCAAGGGGTGCAGTCCCTCTGGAACACCTCTTCCAGCGGGCCCTCCACTGGCCACAGCCTCCTTCAGGCATCTGCCTGCCCTGACATGGGGTCCTCCATGGGCTGCAGGGGGATCTCTGCTCCTCCATGGACCTCCATGGGCTGCAGGGAGACAGCCTGCTCCACCATAGTCATCACCACAGGCTGCAGGGGAATTCTGGCCAGGAGCTGCATTACTGCTCCCTCTCCTTCTTCACTGACCTTGGTTTCTGCAGCCATTTCTCTCACAAGAAATTATTCACAGCCAGCAAACAGACACCTTTCAGGTTCTCTTCACATCTCATCTCCTCTCCACTTCTTGCATCCGGGCCGGGCCGAGTCAGGCCCAGACGGCCGCCCAGCAGGAGGTCAGAGGGTGAGGGCTACAAGTGCATGAAGCTCACGCCTCCCCCTCTCTGCCCCTACTCCTGCTTCTTCACTTCTAATTCTTTTTTTTTTTATTATTTCCTCCTTCTTAAATACATTATCACTGTCGCATATCAGTTTGGCCCTGGCCAGTGGCGGCTCTGCCCTAGACCCAGTCAGATCCATCAGACAGAGGAAACTTTTAGCAGCTTCTCACAGAAGCTGCCCCTGTAGCCCCCCTACCCAAAACCAGCACAGTTTTCTGTATGTTCAGTGGTCCTTGATGGATCAACCTGATCTAGTCAGGGCTGTCCCTGCTCCTTGCAGGGGGGTTGGACTAGATGACCTTTGAAGGTCCCTTCCAACCCAAACCATTCTATGATTCTATGATTTTCTACCATGAATTTGTCCAGTCACTTTTTCATGTTCTAAAGTACAAAATACTGATGATAAGTAGATTTAGATTAGACATAAGGAAGAAATTATTCACTATGAGGGTGGTGAGGCACTGGAACAGGTTGCCCACAGAAGCTGTGGATGCCCCATCCCTGGAAGTGATCAAGGCCAGGTTGGATGGGGCTTTGAGTGACCTGGTCTAGTGGAAGGTGTCTGTGCCCAGGGCAGGGGATTGTAACTGGATGATCTTTAAGGTCCCTTCCAAGCCAAACCATTCTATGATTCTATGCCTCTAAGTCTTAGTCTTTGTATCTGCAAAAAGCGCACAATAATATTAATTTGTTTCTGTAGTGTTTTCAGACCTCTGTCTGGTAAATTCTCTCTAACATCTTTCACTCTTGTAGATGTACAACATCTTCCCACACCTTGGATTCCTCCTGAGGGCTAACAAGGGTCTTCTTCAAAACAGAGATGAATTCCATGCATATATACAAGCTACTTTTGTAGAACATCTCAAAACCCTGGATAAAAATGACCAAAGAAGTTTTATTGATGCTTTCCTCGTTAAACAGCAGGAGGTAACTGTATCTTTTCTAATTTATTCCAACTTTTATGGTTACATGAACACAGTCACAATTTCCTTTCAGTCCTTGTAATTATAACTGTATTCCTTTAGGGAATCTATCTTTGACAAAACACATATAGTGAACCATTAGAGTTGAATAGATATTTCACTCAGTTGCAGTTCCAAATCCTTTTAATCAGCAAACATATTTATGCTTTTGTTCATACTGCATCAATATATTTACAGAGGTTGTGTCTTGTTATTTGCTGTCTCTGTTACCCTAGACCTTCTGGCTCTTTCGAAAACGTAGTGTATGACAGAACAAAAGTGCTACGTAGGCTTTACCGGGATCCTTATTTGAAGTCTCTGATGTATCTAGTGTACCTTCTTCATAGAGAAACCAGCTCTCTCCGCAGCTGGCCCCAGCAAGAGCAGAGTCCATGCATAACTTAAAACCCATGTCAACAGTCTTCTCCAGGAACAAGCTCAAAGCTCTTCTTTGTCTTTCACTTTTTTTTTTTTAATCTAAGATGTATTTTGTAGTAAATATTTATCTACATGCATCACATTTTCACATGGAAAGTTTTAAGTTTTCATCCTTTTATCTCAACCACTTCTTTCAGGAGAAATCCACTACCAATGGGTATTTCCATAATGGCAACTTGCTAAGTTTGGTGAGCAATTTGTTTACTGCTGGTGTTGAGACAATTTCCACCACACTAAACTGGAGCTTTCTGCTGATGCTAAAGTACCCTGAAATTCAGAGTAAGTGGTTTTGTGACAGATGCTGCCACACTCAGTGCATTAGGAATCGAATGGGAACCTGGAAGGTTAACATATCTGTTATACACTAAGTTACAAAAAGCCAAAATTTCCAGGTAATTATTATCTAGATATCACTGTGCCCTGTGATTCAGACCCAGTGAGGGGCACACCAGTCATCCTACCAGTAAATTATAAACAGAGTTCCTATGGGCCAGGTCCTTTGCTCAGTAAAATCACATTAATTAAAAAGAAGAGAGCTGTCCTGTGTTGGCCATTGAAATCGTTCCACATTTCCCTCAAAAACAGGCTGTTGATAAACCAAGGGCCTGTGCAGATGTTAAATGGACTGTACTGAGGCTTTAAATGCCTGAGAAGATTCATGGAATTGTTCTTTGTCTGACATCTGCGTTCCATTTATGCTACAGGGCTGTAAGCCGTCAAGTGAGGTTTTTGAGACATATCTTTGTCAAAGCAAGAAACTTTAGGTAGAAGTCTTTAGGTTTCTTACTGGAAAAGAAATAATCAAACACTAGTTCTGTCCACCTCTCATTATTTCTAAATGGAAAAAAAAAAGATTTTAGGAGAATTTATGGTTTTCATTCAAGATCTTTTATACTTTACATCAGTAACACACAGTATGTCTCAGGGACAAATGAGTCCTTGTCTCTTTCTTACAGTTGATTCTTCCCTCAGGAAAGGTCCAAGAAGAGATTGAGAAAGTGATAGGGTCAAACCCCCCACGGATCGAGCATCGAGCTAAGATGCCATATACCGATGCTGTCATCCATGAAATTCAGAGGTTCGCTAATATTCTGCCATTGGATTTACCTCATGAGACAGCTGCAGATGTGACTTTCAAAGGCTATTTCATTCCCAAGGTGAGATGCCTACAGGATTGTTTCCTTTAGGATTTCTTCTTTCTTAAACTTGGTTAATGTGATGAACACAAACTCTCTAATGAAGCCACTTAACAGCAGTCAGAATAACCTTTCTCCAGGCTGACAGTTTTGAAGTCTTATTGCCATTATTGCCACCACAATATTTGTCCATGGATTCATTCCACTATCTTATTTTGCAGGGCACCTACATCATCCCCTTACTGACCTCTGTCCTGCAAGACAAATCACAGTGGGAGAAACCAGACATGTTCTATCCTGAGCACTTCCTTGACTCCAATGGAAAATTTGTGAAGAAAGATGCTTTCATGCCTTTTTCAGCAGGTGCCTTTTCTTTTCGATTTACTGCATGGCTTTGTTATCATACCTCTGAAAACAAAGTATCCTCTCTTTCAGATTATTCTTGTACTCAATAGACATCTAGAGCTACTGTGCTCTGTACACATAGCTAGGATATGACATTTCAAGTCTTCTGGATTCTCACTCTCTTATGATTGTTCTGTATTTTGTTCCAGGGCGAAGGATCTGTGCTGGAGAGACTCTTGCCAAAATGGAGCTCTTCCTCTTCTTCACCAGTCTGCTGCAGAGGTTCACCTTCCACCCTCCCCCTGGCGTTTCTGTCTCAGACCTGGACCTCAGCCCTGCCATTTCATTTAACGTCATCCCCAAACCCTATAAAATGTGTGCTGTAATACGTTCCTAGAGCTCTAACCAGTGTCAGTTTGTTTTAAAAATGTTTAAGTTACTTTTTCATGACATTTCATGACTGATGGATCAATCTATTAGATCAACTAATCTGAGCTAAATAACACAGGCCCTCAGCTTTCACATTCTTCCTTCAATTTTCACTTGGTAATGTGTGTTTGTTGAAAGCATGTCCCCTAGAAATGCTCCTAAGTCCAGGTTTCTCCAAAGAGACATATGGACCATGAAGCTGTGCCTAGCCTGTACTATCCTACTTAAAGATAAGAACTGCAGAGCCTCTGTGGTGAATGTGGAATTGTCAGAGCTTTAGGTCTACAGAACAGAAGGGTTGTTTGATCTTGGCAAGCAGATGGGCTTGAAGCTGGGTTGGATAAACTGATGTTCCCCAATACCTCACTGGAGCTTCTCGCCTTTGCTCTTTTCCCTAATCCTTACCCTCTTCAGGAGCATTCAGTCCCTGCTTCTGCCTGGGAAATAATCAGTGCTGACTCTCTGTGATATGTCTCAAAGCTCAGCTTTTCCTAGGTTGGCTATTTTACTTGACATTAGAAGGACAATATTCCCTATCCAGCCATTTCTTATGAGAGTAGATGTTGAAGCAAGACATTCATTCCTTCTTCTCAAAGGAGACACCCCTCTGAACATTCTCTTTCACTTGATCTCATTCCTTTGGTTTGGAGTGTTTCATATCAATACTTCTTCGTATGCCTTTGTCTCCTTACCCAAATAAGATTCCAATAATTAAGCTATAAATAATTAAATAATTATGAGGAGATTCAATCCACTTTTAAGTTGATATATGGCGAAGAATTCAGTTGCTTTAACCTCAAGCCTCTAGCAACATTTTAGATACCCTCAGATCTTTTGCTTGGCCTCCAGTTGCCAGGCTGATGGGACAGGTCCTGTGCCATATAAACCCTGTGTTCACCTTTCAGATAATCTAGATACTTCAAATGTCTATGACTAGAGACTAATGTTTAAAGATTCAAAAGTGAAAATAAAATGACCATCCAAAAATTATATGAATGGTTGCATCTTTTATTAATTTTCAGGAGCAAATCTGCCCTCATCTTGAATTCTTCTAATGTAATAGTTTCCTTTTAATTTCAAGGAAAATTTTTACTAAGGAGTAGTAAACTTCTCATTTAAATCTGTTTATTTTAGCTTCCAGACTCACAAAGGTGTGGGATAGAAAGGAAATCTAGCCTGACATTTTTATTTGTTTCCAAATTTCAGGAGGCAAAGACTTAAAACTCATGTCTTTCCTACTTTCCAGTCCAGGTTGCAGAGCAAGCGCAGGTGAAAACTTTGGCAACATGGAGCTCTTTCTGTTCTTTACAAAACTGCTGCAAAATTTCTGGTTTTTCCTGCCCCTGGAGTGTACATTTTAGATCTGAACACAACAAAGCAAACTGGCCTTTTGTTTTAGGATCTGGCCTATGATTTGATAGCCTTTTTCTTCTAATACATAAATCCACACACTCCTGTGACCACAGAGTATTGTACAAGTGCAATGGCAGCAGGAGTCTATTTTTTCCCCACTTTTTGTGAACATTTATAGATGTCTCCAAATCCATCCTTCAGCCTGGCCATTTTAAACAATACACAGTTGCCCCCACTTCCAGTAGAGGACAGACCAGAAAGCAATGCAGAACAGTCAAAGTAAGAAATCCAGTGTAACAAGAAGTATTGTATTGTCCTATAAATAAAGATTCTGAAACCATAGAAGGAATGTGATAATCAAAAGTACAATCACAGTGCATGAAGAGGTGGAAGGTGATACAATTGCACTGTTTTCCTGAGAGAGTGTTTCTGTATGTACAAAACAGCTAATCTTATGTAACCGTCTTCGTACGTATTGATTCACATGACCTCCATTAACCTGCTATTGGAGGCTTTTCCACATATTTATCTTCAAAGACAGAACCACATCAAAATGGATTTCTTAATCTCTAATACTTCATAAAAAACCTACTCAGTTTAAACACTGTTTGTTCACTTAGGGGTTTGGAAACAAAATTATGAAAAGGAATTATTTTTTCATGAGCAAAACAGGCCCCTGTTCTTTACACTATTTCTTGCCAGTAGTTGCCACCAGCCCTGGAGAGGCTAAATCTCCATTTCTAGGCATTTACTAATTCAGAAGGAGGTGGACGTCATCTGAGAGAGAGCAATGCCAGATTGTTGCTGAGTTGTGGCACATTTGCTTGATGTTTGCAAGATGAGCAGGATGAACACTGTCATGGAGGGAGGCTGTAACTTCTCCAGGAGAGATCAACACATTTCAGAATAGGACAGAACCCAGTTGTCCTAGAAAAAAGACATTCAGTCATATCTAATATTCACCAAAAAGGCCCATAGTTACAATTACAAGAGTACTTAGTCTGTCGGTCTGCCCAGTTACCTGGGACAGTTTGGGCACACTACTGTCAGACACACCAGCTGACTGACTGTTCCTCACCCTGAGAAGAAAAAGAAACTCTCCTTCCACCACATCACACTTGCATCTGCAAAGTGGCAGTTCAATTTTTAATCATTATTTCTCTCTCTCTCATTTCCCTGCCATTTTCTGTTGACTTTCTTCCAAAGATTAAATGCTTTCAATGCTACAAGTAAGTCAAACAGCCATGAAAATTTATTTCACAAATATAGATGTATCTGACACAGCCTACTATATGCAAAGAAATAAAAGTTGTGTACCTGTTAGAGCAGATCACTTCTCAGAAAAAACCTTCAGCCAAGTTGATCTGAGTCCAACGGGTCATTAAGATGTTTCCTGAATATTCCGTAACTGAATAACTGGATAACTTCAGTAAATAAAGCATGCACCTGTGGCAAATAGCTGGTGCTTTTGTAATGATCCTTCTGACTTGCTGTTAAACATTGCGTAAACACTGTCTGCAAATTCCAGCTGGCAGAGGGCTCCCACCTCCTGGCAACAGTAAAAGGAAGTTAAAATTGACTGAGAGCCAAAGTAGCCCTAGATTGGCACCGCTTCAAGCCTCCACATCTGCTTTGGGCAGCTTGGGAGTCGAGCAGAACTCTTGGTTCGTGTCCAGCACCCTCAGGGTGCCACCCAGACACATCAGGGCTCATCGGCTGACTGCTGGTGTAAAGACCATCATTGTTTACTGAGCAATCACTGTGGCATGCATAGGGGACCCTTCCCTCACCAAGCGTGATGATGGTCACCTCTTTTGTATGTGCTTATTGCTTGTCCTGACTGTCGTAGTTTAAGCCCAGTCAGCAATCTAGTACCATGCAGCTGTTTCCTCAGCCTTTCCCTCCCCAGTGGGAGGGGGAACAGAATTGGGAAGAAAGGAAAACTTGTGGGTTGAGACAAAGACAGTTTACTAGGACAGCAAAGGAAAATGGTAATAATATAAAATATAGGGATAATAAAATATACAAAATGAGTGATGCACAATTTCTTACCACCTGACAACCGACACAGCATATCCTGAGCAGCGATCAAGGAATGAAACCGAAAGCAAACCTGGAATGACCCGGAACAGCAAGGGAAAGAGCAAGAGAGTGAGCTGCCCACAGGCCAACACCCCCTTAAAATACTGAGCATACTTTGTTTGGCCAGTATGCCAAAGCTGTACCCCTCCCAGCCTCCTGCATCTGCACCTTAGCAAAACCTGGGAAACTGAAAAAAGCCCTTGGTCTTTTCAGCAACAACTAATAACATCAGTGCATTATCAACTTCTTCACATACCAAATCCCATAGTAAATCCAAAAACACAGTAGCTACTGGGAAGAAAATCAGCTCCATCCCAGCCAAAATCAGGATATTGACTCTTCTGCTGGCTGTGAAAAATAGAAAGTTTCTGGAATAGACATTGCAGATAGAATTTGCCCCAAACCAAAGTCTTTACACATCATCGTAAACCTGCTCATCACAGATCTGACGGGGCCCTCCTAGGCGTTGCTAGTGTAAACCTTATTTTTCTTCCTACTGTCCTACCATGCTGTTAACGAGCATTTGTAGTAGTGCTCGCTGCCCAAACTTCAACCCAGGTGCAGAATTACATGTATTAAACCAAACTCCACCTAAAAGTGCAATAGGAAAAATTCAAATACTGCATAATTCATTCTCTTTACTGTTGATGCCCTTTTATCACACTGCCATATAATTTCTGTTTTATCTCTAAAAATGTTTTTGGCAACTAAAAGGGATCATCCCACTTATGAAGAATTTATATTATTTTGAATACACAAAGCATGACCAGAAAAGAAGGATTTATAGCGAGGCACAAGATCATGTCTGCCTCTGTGAGAATCTGTTGCAAGGGCATCAAAACGTCTATACTGTGGTCACAGCCTGCTCCAGTACTGGGTCTGTAGACCCCAGTATGTTACTTTTCCTTTGGTGAAAGATAAGTCGTCTTCTCCTCACATGGCAGATGGCTCCTCATGCTCTTCTATTAACTGATGATACGTCTAGGAGTGGATGGAGAAGATAAACCCACTTCTATGAGAATTTCAAGTTCTTATTATTAACATTTTTCTAAAGGCAAGAAGACAAAAGTAGTAAAGCTTGTATCAGTGCTTCAGCGAGTTCCCACACATTGAGGGTTTTCAACCAAAAAGTCAACAGTCTTGTCAGAACTCACCGTGCTATTTCTGCTAGGATATTTATTTGCCTAGGCACCCTAAAAATGGTCCAATTAGGCTGAGTGAGATGGAATCTAGAGGCAGACATCTGGCCCTGTCAAAGGCAATAGCAGAATTTACCTGGACTTGAGAAAGACAACGATTATAATGTTTATATATTCAATTATCCTAAAATACTAGGCTGCCGTAAACCCAGATTGGCCTTTGAATCAGGAGGGTATACATCTGTGCACCTGCTCACACACTTACAAAGCACTATTGTTCCCTGTAATTGTCACTTTTCTATGGTCTTGCAGAAATTCTCTATTGTATGCCAATAGTTCCCTTCTGTCAGGAATCTCTACTTTGCTCAAAAAACATATTCACTTTTTTAAAATTGATGAAGTAGAATTGTAGCTTGGTTTTCTGAAATCAAATCTCCCAACTCTGTATAAGTGACTCAAATACACATACTGTCTTTCAAATGGCACTACACTTACAAGTGACATTTTTATATTTAACGCAGTACGAAACTCAGAAAGCTAAAATAATAATGTAATATTTGAATATTAGCGAAAGGAAATGTCTCAATTCACCTTTGTGCCCTCCTTTAAAAAAAAAATTATAATTTTTATTCCAAGACCTTATGATAATTCAAAATCCTTTATGCCCTAAAAGGACACGTGCCTCCTACTCTGCTCCAGGCATGGATTTAGCCATGATAGGTACCTTCCATTAATATCATCCTGGCATGTATACACTGCAAGTCAAGTTAACCTGGAATTAGCCCATGAACAGGTCAAGCATCACTGTCTCACAGACCTGCAGGCATCCAGCCCTGTATTACTCTGGCCCTTCCAAAGGTCTATGTCCTTAAACTACTAACCTTTCTCAACTCACCTGGGTGGTTGTTAGTCAACCCATTAGATCACAATGTTAGTGATGCCAAAGGATGTAAGGAAGAAAACTAGCAAGCCAATCAGTTGGATATCGTGTGAAGCTTTGAAACGACATGAAGTCAGAACTCTCATTTTTTGAATTTTCAGCCGTTTGACAGCTGCTGTTCGGAGGCTCCCTGGCAGCTGGTTGGTCAGCAATATGCCACTGCTATGCCTCTAGTCCATATTCAAAGGAGATCTGAGTGACAGTATTGACATAAGTCAAGCCAGTAGCCTAGAGGACAGGCAAACCTTGAAGGAAGAAACAGTCTCTTCAGTATTAACCAATCTACTTTTTTACTTGAATCTCTGTGAATGCATTTTTCCTCTCTTGCTTTCTATAATACACCTCCTGGGAATATGCTGTTTGCATTAAACCTTCACAGCAATGGATCCAGCAATGGATCCAGTTAGTCAGCTTTCATACAGGACTAAGGACACCTTTACTGTCAGTATCAGAACAAAAAAAAAAGTAGAAAATACAATGAACATACCCATGTTTCCTCCCCAGTCCCTTCAGAGCCTTTCTGTAGGCTTGTTCTCTAAGGTCCTTCCCCTAAAGCTTGTGGCTCATTCTCTCAAGTACAGAGACCAACCTAACCTTGTTTCTCCAACAGGTTATCCCCTCAGATCTTCTTTCCCTTCCCTCTGTGGCTTGTCTCTCTCTTTCGCTCTGTTTCCCAGAGAAATCCAGGAACAAATCTACACAGCTTTACGGGGTCCCTTTCCACCACCTGGACTTTTTGTTCTGCCTTTGTCCTCCACCTTTCTGCTCTCCTTCCTTTGCCAGACAGGCCTGCCAAAAATGAGTTCTTATTCAGGCTTTAGTTAATCTCCTTTCACAAAAAAAAAAAAAAAAAAAAAAAAAAAGGACTCCTTTTATTCTAGACCTGGGAGGTGTTGCAATCACAGCCTGTTCCAGTTCAGTAGATAAACGCAAGCTTAAGGCTGATTCTTAATAGTTCCCATTAAGTATTTAATTCAGGTCTGTGAGGAACCTTACCAGCAGTGGCTGGTACGTGTTTGCACAGAGACATCCACAAAATACTAGAGATACATAGCAACATCACCGAAAAGCAGCACCTGTAGACACGCGTCCACTTCACAGTCACATCCTACTTCCAGTCACACCCATTCAAACCCAAGAGGTGAAACTGTGCTGCAAAACAGGAATGCTGATAGATTCACGGGCTCACAGGACCACAGGATAACTCAGACTGGAAGGGACTGAAGGAGGTCAAAGAATCAGCTGTGAAGTCAGACCAGACTGCTCAGGGCTTTATCCAATCCGATTTTGGATCCAGATGGATCCAAAGACAGTTTTGGACATACATAGGTGTAACAGAAAGTATCATGTCTTTCTGGATCAAAGTTAAATGCCAGGGTGGTACAACGAGCCTCCCACTGTTCTATTTTCCAGTGGAGATCTGATTTTGGTACACTTCTCAAGCTGAGATCCAGGCTTTTTGGATGAGCTTGCATAGCACGATGCTTATTGCTCTATTTTGCCACCGGCAGAAGGCACTGGTGTTCTCCCAAATCTGCGTTCGTTTACCCAGTGTGCAGTACACCAACCTTACACACCAAGCAGAGGTATTTATTTATTTCATTTCTGCACAGAGATGGGTGCTAGGTGAAAAATCCACAAAGCTAGACACCTGGTTACAATTGCATTACATATTTATACAATTCAGAATAACAGTTCCGCCTTTTGCTCACACCTACTTAACTACAATTGGTTAGTTCTTTTCTTACATTCATTTAAAGATACGATACTTCTTAAATTTAAGACGCATGCTCGGTCAGTAGGCATCTTTATCCGAGGAGGGGGTGATTTTAGCAGGAGAAGTGTGGTTTTCATATTATAATGGGAAAGTTCACTTTAAGGACGCTAATTAGTGGAATTTTGTTGACCATTCACATCTTCTATCAATATTACGCACCTGCAAGGATATGCATCCCCTTAGTTTAATACATTTTCATGCTCCAGGTTTCTCCTTATCTGTTTGGGCTTCTTCAGCAGGTTTGCTCTCCTTAAGCCTATCTTGGAGTTTGTTTTGGCAGATTTACAGCACCATCCTGCTCTTTCAGGGCCATGTCTGCTATGTTACTCTTTGCTTATCTTGGTGTCGTAGTTCAGCCGTGATTGGGACCAGACTACACAGTCTCTCTCTCACTCTCCCCCCCGCAACCCTCCAGGGGGACAGAGGGGAGAATTGGTGAACCAAAAAAAAAAAAAAAAGCAAAAACACATGGGTTGAGATAGCACAAAAAAAAAAAAAAACTTAACAGCAATAACAGAAGAAAACAAAACAGTGACGGAAAACAAATACAGTATAATGCCTTACAACAAACCTCCACACACAGTTTCTTCCAAGTAGCAGAAGACGCTCCTTAGCACCCTCCTCTCTTATACACTGAGCATGATGTCAGATGGGATGGAATAGCCCTCTGGCTACTTTGGGTAAATTAACCTCAGCTGTTAGCTAATTAGTTAACTATCCCAGCTGGGTGCCCCAGCCATAGGGGCCACCAGCTCCAGTTCTCCACCCAGCTCAGATGAATATTAACCCTATCCTAGCCAGAACCAGGACAATTGGTTCTCTTTCCCACATAGATCCTTACTTACTTCATGCTCCTTTGACAACCATAAAACTTTCGGCATCTTCTGGGGCAAGATGTTTCTTTTTTATCAGTCTTTCAGTTTCTCTTCAAGGGTATAGTCGTTAGCAGGGTATGCATTGTTTATACAAAGTAACTTGGCTTGCTCAAGGCATATTCTATTTCATAAAATACGCGTTGTCCTTGCCTAATGGAAAATTTCATAAAAACTCATTCGTGTAAATTCACAAAAATTTCGTTCCTGGATATCACTGGTGTGGTGTGGTGAAAGTAGTCTCCAGGACAGTAACAAATTGCTCACAAATTATGCCTAGAGTACCGCCAGTGCATCATTGTTCTCCTTTCTCTGGGGATATACTGGTAAATAGACATGCTGTAGCATGGAAAGATAACAAACACTGACTAAATAACAAAGTCTAATTATTCTAAAAATGTAAAAAAGAATCAGAGTACTGGACCAGATGCCCTGTGAAACTTGAGTCCTCACATTTTAAAGTTTTTTTCTGCAAGGTGCTGGAAGAGGTCATTCAAACCAGTAACTTATACAATTCCAGGAACCAATAGAAATACTAAAAATTATGAATGTCCTTTAGAAGCAATTGCCTTGATTAGCAAAAAAAATTGTGACCTCCAGCAAGAAAAACTTCCAGAGCTGCTCTTCCCACACTACTTTGTTAGCAGTACCTCAAGACATATGCTGTTAATTAAAAGCACATGCATCTGACAGGATTCAGCTACAAATTCAGACAAATTTAGGCATCTGAATTCATCTATATGTGCCTCTGTGACTTAATTCAGCTGTCTTGATCCTGAGTGTTGAGATGATTTATGACAGCTGGTGTCCAGTGGGTAGCCCAGAAGAGTGTTGGTGTTGGTCTCCCATTGATCCTTTGAACATCAAGAAGATGTCTCAAAAATCCTAAGATGTCTGAAGCTGGATTAGACACCCATGCCTAGGCAAGTAAGTAGTGGTTTAGTCTGCATTGTCATCTCCTGAATGCAATCAATGGAGCCTAGACAGTGATTTGACTTGACCTAAACAGACACTTATGTTTGTTCAGCATTAACCAAACCCTGCCTTTATTGTCATATCAGACACCACAGAAGATTGGAGATACCTGCACAGAGTTGACAAATGTGACATATGGGAGATATGTTGCCTTCTGGACCAGCAGCTGCAGATCGGGAAGGCACAGCTTGCCTTCAGCCAACGGAATAGAGCCCTCATTGTATTTTATATTATGTGTAACCTGGCTTTGATTGTTGTGCCACTCAAGGAACAACCTCTTAGTCATGTCATCCTTCCAGAAGGCTCCTGTGCAACAGCCTTAGCTTTGGCGTGTTCAGGACTTCAGTGATAGCACACTCATCAGTGCTCCCAAGCAATCTCCTGGCCAGTAGGATTTAGCAAAGGGTCCCACGTGCCTAGAAAATGTGATCACTTCTCTTAAATACACATCTACACTTGGACGTTCTTGACTGAGAGACAATGTAGATATCTCACAGCTTGTCTCTGTGAAATTGTGAGTTTTACACTGGTATGAAAAGTCAGACTGCCTTCCACCACCAGAAGGAGCATTTATATAGTATTTGGAGTAATTTACTGACAGAATTGATGGAAATGACTTCTAGCAAGTCCTTCTGACTTGTGATAAAGCACGTATGTGTTAAAGTTAAAATCTGCAACACTTTTTTTCTTTTATCCAGCTTTTGCATGTTTAGCTCTACCATAAGTGGAAGATAAATAGATAGACAGATTTGTCTTGAGTGTAAAGGGGACACAGTAGAAAAGAGACAGACTCATTCCCTTATGAAGCATTAAAAGATTCCCTTATAAAGTTTTTCTTTAATTCAGACTACTCCTTGCAGGTTTATCTGCTTCTTGATTTCACATACTAATCTCTTTTACACCATCTTAAAGAAGGGAGAGGCTTGAGGACTTACACCAAGACATGCAGATGGGAGTTAGAGATGTCTAAGGATTCTGCTGTAGATAACTAAGAAAATGGTTATAGAGAAGGAATAATTCTTCAGTCAGAAGCAATACAGTTACAGCTGAATTATAACAGAACTATTAAACTTAGAATCATTCCTAAGTTTTTTTGATTTGCCATAAGCAGATTTCCTTGAGCAGAGAAGTCATGAGCAGTTAATATCTTCAATTTTAGGCTTACACAGGAACCTCTTGTATTATTTCTGATCTCACTCAAGCTATTAAATTCCACCAAAGTGCTCCTGCAGTGTATAAAATTTGATCTGAATGTAGAGGTTCATAAGGCTTGGCTATAAGTGAGATTTGGCTAAAAAACGAAAAGGTGTGTGGATCACTCTAAAAAATGAGCAGGGAAGAAACTGAGCATTCATGCTTTTCAGTAAAGTTATTGATGGTATATTTGTCTCCAGGACATTACCCTGTGCTGGAAAGCCACAACTGTGTAATTTCTTAGCTAAAGTGGTAACCACAAGCCTGCTATAACACTTCCTTCGATGTTCTGGAAGAGTATAACTATGAATCATGGTGGCAAACTGGTCTGTCAGGCTCCAGGAGATGGGATACCCATTTTCATCCAAGACACAGACACTGGGAAAGCAGCAAATGAGGTTAGCAAGGTACTTCTCACACCTCAGGTTTCCTCCCCGTGACCAGGTTTTGCTGAGCAAGCTGGCATGGGAGATGTCCAAGTAAGACAACGTTAATTTAGGATCCATCCTAAGAGACAATACAGAAAGTGTATTAGGCAGAAAGCTGTGCCTCATATTCTCCAAGCAGCTGCACTACATTTAAAGCTGTTTTCTCCAGATTTCCAGGTCTATATCAGAAAGGGAAATCAAAGTGAGCTGAGTGCCTTAGACTAGAGTTTTGGGAATAATTATACAGGGCAGCACCTCTTCATTTTAGGTCTTTGTTTATATAAGCTCCTGAGTCCCCACAACACATTCCAGAGCTGCCTTATTCCTTACAGGAAGAGTGAAGAATATGTTAAGGAAGGCAAGGAGACCCAGTGATATATTAGGTGGCCTAGGGGAGTGGAAAGCATTTGATTTCCAGCCTCTTTATCCTCCAAAATGTGTCCAAAAAAGAATGTGTCCAAAGAAGAGCAACAAAGCTGGTGAAGGGTCTGGAGAACAAGTCTTACAAGGAGCAGCTGAGGGAACTGGGATCGTTTAGTCTGGAGAAAAGGAGGCTGAGGGGAGACCTTATCACTGTCTATAGCTACCTGAAAGGAGCGTGTAGGGAAGTGGGTGTTCATCTCTTCTCCCAAGTAACAACTGATAGGACAAGAGGAAATAGCCTAAAGTTGCTCCAGGGGAGCTTTACATATGATATTAGGAAAAAAAATATTCACTGAAAGGGTTATCAAGCACTGGAACAGGCTGCCATGGAAGTGATTGAGTCACCATCCCTGGAAATGCATAAAAGACATGTAGATGTGGCACTTAGGGACATGGTTTAGTGGTGGACTTGGCACTGTTAGGTTCGCAGTTGGATTTGATGATCTTAAATGTCTTTTCCAATCTAAATTATTCTATGATTCTATGACTGATAGACTGTCACTGGATTTTGTATTCACTGCTGAGAAATTTATTTCAGGAAAAAAAACTGGACCCTCTGGTTCCCCTACTCTTCTGCTCTGATGTCAGACCAATATCTTGCCAGTAGAGAGATGTTAAAACTTAGAAAGCTTCAAGCAGTTGTGTAAAGCCCCCGTGTGAAAAACAAATTTTGCAGGAGTCCCAGATCCATCTATTAAATCTAAGGAGCTTTAACAAAGGAAAGTCAAAAGAGATGGAAAGCAGACATGTGGATTTCATGTATACATGACGAGAGGAGAGGATGGGGACTATTCTAGAATATAAAGCTGCAAAAGTGATAGATTGATTAATTCCTCAGTCAAGTTTTTGACCCAGTCACAGAGAAAACCTATCAATCTTCCTGATATTTTTGATGTAAATGTACTTTCAAGAAATACATTGCTATAGTAATGACATGGACAAATGACATGGAGTGTTTAGACATACTTAAGTCTGACATCTGGCAGCATGTCCGGGTCTGAATGGATAACCATCTGGGAAGAGGATGTTTTCACATCTACCTGCTTAGATAAAGCCACCGTTCTGGATATTTCACATATTCCATCCTGGAGCCCTGTGTATACAAAGATAAATACTGATGCACTTTAAAAATAAAGTATTTTTTTTTTTAAATAAAGTCTAATAGTACACTTTTAATGGAACTAGCCAGGTATTTGAAATCTCCAAAATTAGGTTCCCTCCACACTCTGGCTATAGCTTTACATACATGAAGGTGAGAAGGCACCCCACTTTTCACCTAATCCGATCACTATAACAATGAACACACAAACCCTTTCCAAGTGACTTCTTTATCTAACTCCTGCCCCCAGTTTGAGCCACAGGAAATTACTCCATCCTAATACAAAGATTTCAAATGAAGAGGAATCACCTATTCCATAAGCAAGTTCTACTAATTAGGAACATTCAAAATGTGTATAGTTTCCCATTTAGGTCTTGTCTGGGTTCAGCTTCCAAACACTGGTTCTCGCTAGACCTCTTATTACCACAGTAACTGCTGCTCAGCTCAGTGTGTGTGTTGTCTACAGAATCCTATGGCCAGTAGCAAAAATAAACATAAACAAACATGCCTTCCTGCCAAGGAAATAGCTCCATCTAATCGACAGCTGAACTCAAAACTGTAAGAGTGAATATGATACGGTTCAAATTCAAAAGCTAGAAAATTCATGTCCTAGATGTTGTTTTACACAAGTACAAGAAACCTTTCTATACAGCAGAATGGCAGGGTCCATTAAGACTTTTAAAACCAACTGGTTTATCTATTCTGTTTCCTCTAAACCAACTAAGGCTGGACCGTACCTTGTATCTGAAAAATTTGTCCCCAGTTGATGGCATTTGTGTTTTCCAGTAGCTCCTGGTAAGCTTGTAGGTCCTTGTAGAAAACTGCATGAGCATTGGTATAATGGTCAAGGTCATCCATCTCATTCTGGGGAGAAAAAATATGGAAGAATTAAAAATTCTCCCTTTTCCCACAAACACATCTTTCACATTGGAATCAAAATAACCTGGAAGTCAACCCCAGAGATCTAATAAAGGGTTGGAGTTTCAAGGTGGCTTCTTTTAGGACGTTTTCCTTGTCACTTTCATTTTCATGTTTCAATTATGAAACATCTGCTGCTCTCCACAGTGCCACATCAGCAGGAAGCATCACTGGCAGTAAGTCCTCATGTACCCAAGATACAGTAACTCAGGCTTGATGGTAGTTTCTTGAAACTCTTGCTTAATTCATTGTTCAAAGCTCACCTCTGATACTGGTTGTCCTGAAAACCATGCTGTGTTATTTGGTCACCAAAGTCAACATGTTTAGATCACATCTTTTCCAGTAAACAAAATAGCACCAATGCCTGTTCTCTGCCCCTGAGCTGAAATAACACATCCTGGCCTTGCCAATACTCTCTATTAAACTCTTTATTAGACAAAACAGGTTGGCGACATCCAAACTGCCAGGTGGGGGTTATCCATGTCCCGTGCTGACTCCTGCACTGCTGGCCTAGGAGAGCTGGTTGTCCCAAAGTGCATGCCAGGGATTCAACTGCACAGGCAGTACTCCATGTGAGACTACACCAACAAGAGCTTGTCTCCTAGTCTGGAGTTAGAAAAGCACCCACAAATCATGCAACTCAGAAATTGCTTTATCATGGTGGACAAAAAGTGTTGAGGGAATTCCTCCTCCCAGCTTCTCTTTAGTACTGCCTGTTATGGACCAAAAGACTGCAGAAGGACCCTTCTTTCACCTTGCAGCTGCATCTGCCCCATCACAAGCTCACTAAGGCTTTTTTTTTTTTTTCTGTCTGTCTGTGCAAAGGCTAGAAAGACCAAAGGATCCTTGGAAAGTTCGGTGAAATGGTGTAAGCACAAGTAAAATGTGTCTCTGTATAAGCTATGCAACTTAAACTTCAATCAGTGCAATCAGGATAATTACAATCAGTTAGAGCTTGTACTTCATAGATAAGTTTTGTTAGGCTACATGTGCTAGGCAGAATGTTTTAGGAAAGAGCAGCACTCCTTATAGTGGGCTTTGTGCTGGCACACACTGGGATGTCCTATTGCACTTTACAGCTCCCACCCACCCCTTGTTACGTACTTCCCAGATAAAGCTAGTTCCATCACCAAAGCTCTCAGAAGGCTGAGAGAAAGGCCTCAGTCCTGTTGCACCCACTTCTCAGAAACAAAAATTAAAAAAAATATGTTGATCTACCTCCCCCTGGGGCCGAGTGATAACAGCTTTGAAGTCTGGCCATGAGTCTACCACCACTTCCTTCTTGAAGGGATTTGCTCGGTTGATGTTCATCACAGCTCCGTAAACCTGCAAGGTGAACAGCAAAGAGAAGAAAGACAGTTTGAGACATACTAACATGGCACTTGTGTTAGAAACCAGAGACTGAACCAGCGACAAAGCTGAAAGCACACATTTAAATTTTCATACACACACGCGTGAGATAGGATGACACCTACAGACTCACCAGTAAGGTGAAGATAAACCATTGCCTAGTTATGCCAACTCTAATTACTTTGGAGAGGAGGTGGATCAGTTTGCTTCTTTCTTTACTTAAGTGTGTGGATTTAGGTTAGTAAGCAGGGCTAAATTGACATATCAGATGTAGTCATCTAAATAGCAAATACCAGTAAGTCCAGAAGAAGCACAACCCTCTCCCCACAGCTTTGATTCCCCAACAAGAGTCCTGATTCACTGATGAAAATACCACAGAAAATGACAAGTCAGTGCTATGTTACCTTGAGGGACTCAGGGAAACTCCACCTTAGCATTTTCTCCAGCATCTGCAGCTTCACGGGGCAGTTGAGCACCAGCATCTTCCTTGCTGGGAACACACATAAGGTATAAAGAGACACTCAGAAAAGCACTAATGTGGAGGAACTGTGTGGTGTAATTGCTAATTCCATAAAATACAACAGCTTCCACAAGTTCCTTGTTTCAACGTTTTCCTATGGAAAGCGGTTTGGGAATAATTTTTGTTTCAATAGATGGATGTGCAGAGAACAGCAAGATGGGGTGGTGTTTGGCAGAACAAGCTGAATTCAGAAAATCCTAGGCTTAGTCTTTTATTCTACACCAGGTTTCTTGTGCAACATCAGATAGGTTCAGAAGATGGCTTTCTCATGTTTGTCCCCAAAAATCGTGTTAATTTTGCTGGTAGAACTGTAAAAATAAATTATTACCAGCAAATTCTTTAAGTCTAAATATGACTGACCTCTCTTACTGGTTACTACAATTAATTTGTACTATGTTAATTCAACTTTAAACTTTTTAGGCTACTTTCTAGTAGTCAGGACAAGGGGTAATGGCTTTAAAGTGGAAGAGGGTAGATTTAGATTGGACATAAGGAAGAAATTCTTTACTGTGAGGGTGGTGAGGCACTGGAACAGGTTGACCAGAGAAGTTGTGGATGCCCCATCCCTGGAAGTGTTCAAGGCCAGACTGCATGGGGATTTGAGCAACCTGGTCTGGTGGAAGACGTCCCTGCTCTTTGCAAGGTGTTGGACTAGATGATCCATAAGGTCCCTTCCAACCATTCTATGATTCTATGATTTGGGACAGTTCACCTCCCAGGGTAACTTCTTCAGCAGAGAAGTTACTATGAGAACAACAGTCACAAATCTTATTTGTTAAACAGCTGAGTTGTCTTGTTATTTTTTTTTTTCTTTCCTCCTTTGCTGTAAATCCAAACTAGCCCATCCAAGACAGCACAGTTACAGTCTGTCACAAAAAGACCCAGGTGCAACTAAACCTGATTTTCCTGTTTTTAAAGGAAATAAAAAGCAGTCACATACTACAAGTGTTGAAGAGTCTTAGCATCGATGACTTATCTTGTCAGCACTATATATTAACCTTATAGGTGATCTACTGCAAGTTCTATTTACTTATTCTTAATATGATGCACCAATCTGGCCATTTCTCTTTTTTTTTTATTTAATTCTACAGCTTGCATAGCATGTTTTGTTTTTTTTTTCCTAAAGGCTTTTGCATCTCATAACTTCAATCTTCCTTCCGGGCTGTGTTTAGGTTTCAAACATTCAGTCCAGTTTCCAAGTGACAAGATTTTTTTTTTAACACAGAAACAACACAACAGTCAGCACTAATTGCCTCTTGTTGCCCTCAGAGGACAGACTAAGGGTTGAATAAACCAAAGCATTAAGCAACACACTTACTTACACAGGAAATCTGCTCCCCAGACCATGGTAGAGATGTGAACAGAGCAACATAGTGAAGCTCAGGCTGCCCCACTAAGACACCTGTGCCTTAAATAAGAAAATATCAGCATCCATGTGATTCACCGTCAGCCTCAAGCTCTCCCCTTGTTCCTCATCTTGCTTCACCAAACATAAAAATTAAAAAAAAAATTAGCCCATTCTATGATCACATGTGCTTATTCACCTATCTTAAAGTTTATATTATATTTCCTCATCATTTTCAAGGGGAAAATTTCCTCTGCCTCACAGCGCATCAGTACACATGTAACTATATCTAAAGGCAGCGTTGATATACGATTGAATATCCAGCTACTTTTGCCTAAGGACAGTTCTTATACCTCCATGCCTGGAAGTACTTGCATTGTAAAATAAACATTGCATGGATAAAACACCGATCGCTTACCTGCTTTCAGTCTGTATCCTTCCAAAGGGCAATGATAAACTTGAAGTTAGGAAATAATAAAATGCATCAGCTTTGCATCTGCTTCTGCATGGGACATGGTAAGACTCCTTGTCCAGAACCTTAAAACTGTAATTTTATTGATCCAAATTGTTCTAAACTGGTATACTGTTCCTAAGAGCTTTATTCTTTCTTTCTTTTGGGGATCATGGAAACAAAAGCCAGAGCCAGTCACACCTTTGGAGGAGGAGAGAATCTGTAAGCATAGTTAATGAAGTGTCAGAAGGCTTGTCAAGAGTACAGGCTTTAGCAAGAACCTTTAATTTTTTTCCTGAAGACATATAATCTCTTTGCATTCTTACCAGTGAATGATCCGCTTTGCACATACTTATAATTATCCTTTTTCTCCTCACTGGTAGTGAAATTAAAGTAGTCAGTTCTCATTCTCATTGCCAAGTTCTATACCATGAGGGAATTAAGAGCCTAAGATAAACTGAGACACGTTCTGCCAAAGAGAAAAACAACTCCGTTAAGCAGCCCCAAACTCCATTTTGAGGTGGCAGCTGTGTTCACCTTTTGCCTCACTTTTCGGTCATCCCTGTCAGTCCAGTTTGATGGTGCTAACCCACATTGCCCTTTTGATTTGGTCTTGATAACCTATAGCACAAGGCAGGAGAGTCGATAGAGAAGGAACATCAAATTGTTACGGGAGAGCACATGCAGAAAGATGCTTTATTTGAGCACAAGGAAGAGTTGATGTGGGATATGGATTGATAATTCGGGCTGTATCTTAAGAAATCTGTAGCTTGTAACTTACCTACTTGAAGCCAAGGTTTGTGAAATTGAAATTTCAGATGCTCCCAGGTCAAATTGCACAAGTTCCCAGCTCCACACACACCCATCAACAGTGAACCTTCTCCTAGCAGAGTCCTCTAATCTCATCAGAAACCACAACCTGATCATTCTGCAACTCTTGCCCAAAGGTATCCACCATCAAATGAGTTGAGCTAAGTCCACCTCCTAGAAGTCTGGATTTATGTTCCTGTTTTATGTTGTCCTGTTCATGTGTACATGAAAATCCCAAAGAAACAACATCCACAGTCAGCCAGCCTATCATAAATCACTCAATGTCAGGACAAAAAAGGTAAAGTAAAATTGTGGCTTGCCTCTGTAACTCTCTAGCCCTGCAATGCAGTACCTCCATAAAAAGCAAGTGAGTACTTAGTCTGGTTTTCCTGATCCTACATGTAGCAACTATGGAGTGGCTCTTAATCTTTCATAGAAGAATAGAGATAATTAGCTCATGTCTCAACTTGTAAAAGAAAGAACAAGTGTTTGTGGGTAAGTCAAGGTAAAGACAACTACTGTCTTCCAGCAGATAATTTGATGAGAGAAAGCACTTTATGACAACTGAATCGTTTTAACGGAGAAGCTCTAGTGTGGGAAAAAAAAATAGAGGAGACGTTAAAGTGGATGGGAAAATAGACTTTTGACCTAATTTTTTTTCCTCCAAAGCTGAATATCTGACAGTTAATGAAATACAAAGTGAGTACACAATTCTGAGATTAGAGCTTTGCTCTATAATGTTCTTGACTGTTTTCCCCAATCATCTAGATAAACCAAGTGTGAATGTCTTTGTTCAAACTTTAAGCAGTGAATATGAAAGTTTACAAAAAAAAATTCTGTACATTTAATAAAAATTATTCAGTTTCCTGCCATGGAGAGTTTTTATTAAAAAATGGTAAGAAAGTTGAAAAGGGTATGCGCAGCTGAGTGTTTCATAAACATTTTTTACTATGTTTCAGGTTTAAATAGTATTTAACCCCTAAACAGACGTTAGTTTGGTAAGGTATTGCCTTCACCAATTTACAGATGTGATACAGAAGTTCAAATATAATGGAAAGGTTACCTTATTCTCTAAAAATGCCCAAATTAACCTAGGACCCATTTCCCTCCCTTCTGTTAAGACAGGTACCTATCACCATTAGAAGTCATCACAGGTCCAAAACCTCCCCCTAAAAAAAGAAAAAAAAAAAAACAAACAACAAACCCTTCATTGATCACTTAAATCACTGAAGTCCCAGGATGTATCTACAGATTTATATACAAATATTCACAGAAGATATTTTATCAGAAATTCAGCAGTCACAACAGGAAAGCCATCAGGAAGAAAATGCTGTTTCCACAATCAGCATCCTGCTGCTCAATATTAACACAGAGTGCTGGCATGGGTTATCTCCTTCAAAGGAGACTCTATATATTTTGGTTTCTCAAAGGAAGTCCACCTTCTCATAGGTCTTTTCAATGAGGGTTAACATGTTCTTCAGGTCAGTTGACTGCTGAATAGTGTTCAGATCCTTTAAAAGGCCTTTCTGATCTTTTACCTTCAAAATTTCTTCCTAAAGAAAGAAAGATAGAATAATAGACAGCAAATAAAAACCAGTTTTTATTGAGTCCAACAGAAATTTCACTTTCATGCAGCCTGGCTGTACCTAAATACAGCTAAAATAAAAAAGATTCAAAGACATGGAATGAGACAGTTTTCTTTCCATCAGTTACAGAGAGATGTATTTTAGAAATGATTACAGGTTCCCCAGGATCATAAGGTTCCTAGGAAAAGACATGTGATCCTTCAAATGGCAGGTTTTCTAAGGCTTTGGTCTTATTTTAAAACATAAGTATACTATTCTCAAGAAGAAAAAAAAAAAAAAAGAAAAAAGAAAAGAGAAAAATTTCAGAATTTCCAGGGTTGCCCTCACTCGCAGAGGTCAAGTGATAAAAGCACATTTTGTTGCTTTTCTTCTCATAGCCAAGTTGTCTCTGAAAATACATTTCATGCTCACCTGCAAAGTGGGTGCCTGTAAACTGCGCTTGGGGAGTTCTGGAAGGTGGAGTGCTCCACTGCTGTTTTCCTGGAATATCTAGATGGGGAAAAAAAAGGGGAAAAAAAAAAACCAACCAAACAAAAGCAAACATCAGGCACAGAAGTTGGAAAATAAACTGGTTGTCATTATCCAACTTCTGAAAAATAACGTTCTTAATTTTGCAACTGAAGTTGAAAAGATGGAAAAGCTGCATTCTCAAAGGCAAAATAAGGCCTTCCTTATAAGATGCTGTCTGCAGAAACAGCTTGGGTGCAATAGCTCTGGAAACACATTCTCCTTAGAGGAATGCAGGAACATCACTCTAAGTACCTTCTTGGCCTTTTTTTCATCTTCCTCTAACTGGTTCTTGAGCAGCTGGATTTTGTACTGCAGTTGCTGTATAGTTTCTTCATTGCGATCTGCTGATCGTTCAACTTCATTTATTTCTTCCTAAGACAAAATAGACACAAACCCAGAGCAAAACTTACTTTAGCGATGGTGAGGCTTTTGCATATAAGATACTGGCAATCAGCATCAGCTGATTTTATTCCCTTCCTTGCCCTTCATACCTGCAATTGTACCAAAGACTCTTCATTCGTCTCGAGCATTTGTTTCTCTGCCATTTGAAGGCTCAGGATATTCTTCAGGTTGGCCAACTTCCCTGGTGGCACCTTTAAAGTCTTGAAAGATCTCAGCACCCTTTATTAGAGAAAAAGGAAAGCATGACTTGTTTGGAGTTCTTTGCAAAACAAAAAGAAAACTGACCAGTGACTTCTCTGGGGAAAAACTAAACTCAGTTTACCCAGTTGCTGCCAGTGAAGTAAGAAGACCCAGACAGGAAGAAGAGCTGTTGAAGTTGTTTTCCAAAATCATGTGGAATAGATGTCTAAGCAAGGAACCAGGAACAAAAAAATCCCACCCTTCCATCCTTTGCTATTACACTGACGTTGTGTGGTTTCTAACCCATTGGCCTGTATCCTCCCTGACTGCAAATTGACATTAACTAACATTTTCCTAGTTCTGACCTTTCTGCTTTTCAAAGTAAAACTAAGTTCTAAAAGCAGCATTTTTCACTGCTTCCAAACACTTATCATTTCAGTAAAATCTGTAAACGCCTTTGTGAAACATGATATATAGTTTTACGCCAGAGGAAGAGTTTTAGCTTGCTCTCAAAGGTCCTTCTGATTCTGAGGAAGACTTGAATTCTTACAGGTTGGATCTGTCTGTTAGATAAACAAAACTGTCACAAATTCCATGCATCTCAGATGAGATTGCAGGAGTTTGGCAACTCAGAAATTAAACACATCACAAATTAAATATTAAAAACAAAACAAAACCATTTATGAAAAACTAGCTCCTCATGTTTGGGGTACTGCAAGAAGAAAGGAAAACAACACTTAGGCTCAGGCTCTGCTAAGAGCCTGGTATACCGACACACATGGACACAAAAATTCTCAGAAACCAAAGCACATGTAGTTATTCCCACAGTGACATAAAAAGGCTACAAGTTGTGGCCCAACACAAAATTTCAATTCTTTCTGAAGTAACTTCAACAGCCAGAAAATGAATTAGCATTTAAGAAAATGCAGCTAAAATGGCTCCTGCCACTGTCACAAAATGGTAACAAAATAAACAGCTGCCCACAAATTTAAACATTGTATAAAGAGCACAAAGGTGATGGAAGGAGCTCTTAAGAAGAGCTCCTAGGTTCTGCTACTCATATAGAAGCAGTTAAAGTGGGTCTCTCCACAACTCTTGCTTGCCCATTTCAGTCAATGTACTGGCAAGATATTTCCCTCCCTGATTTTGCATCAATTTCTCCCTTCCAAGATTTCCCAAATGTGATTGCTCCCAGAAGCAAATATGTAAGCATGGTACAAAACAACTGAGTAAGTTAAATCCCTACTCTCCCTCCCTTTTTTAAATTATAACTTCTTACCTTTCTTTCAGTAAATTGAGGTGCTTCTGAACATCACCTTTTTTCTCAGTTTGTTGGCACAAAACACATCTGGAATGAAAATAAAGGCAGAATTTTCATCATAAAGCCTGCAAGCGCAGGTACTCCATCAAGTGAAGTAAAATACAGTGAGAACTTCTCTAGATAAGAATTTCCAACTTCAGACAGAAAGTGTCATATTCTACAGTACAAAATATACACAGCCAGTTATATTGCCCAAAAAGCTCCAAAGCTTTTCCAGTTCAAGAAACATTATGATTTTCACTTCATTCCTTGTGGAAACAAAGAAGAACCACCAAGATATTTGGCACTTACAGTACTGCTGAGTCCATTACAGTTTCCAGAAACTGCCTACTGCTCTCTGAGAGAGTCTGCCAAGAGCCTATTTTAGCACTGGTTAGCTTCATCTTTTTTGAAGAACCTTTTTCTCCTGTTAACACAAAGGAAGAAAGGAAAATATACAATTTGTCAAACCTGGATAGACAGCTTTGTGACTCAATTCAGTCAGAGTCTAGTCAGAGGCGTAACAGTTAGTTTTGTGACACGTAAAAATCGTATCAGGTCAAATCTATCCACATTAGGTGGTATTTATTATTTGCAAGTCACAAGTTGTTTAAAAAGCACAAAATAGTTTCATTCTAAACAGATACTTTCCCAAAATCATTGGCAATACAAGTGAGAATGAAATTTAAAAAAAAAAAAAAAAAAAAAAAAAAAAGGTGAGAATATACGTAAGTGAGAAACTCAGTGTAGCAGAGGCCTCATCTCATTTTTTATGTTCAATACAACACATACCAGTCATAAGACAGAGAAGACAATGACCTGTGAAGTGTGAAGAGAAAGTTAAGATGTTCTGGATGCTTGTGGTGGAATTTTACAAGAGAAGGACACCACTTGCAAACAAAAGCATACGATTAATACATGCGCATACAACACTATATAATGGACTATATAACACTATATAATGGACTTGCACTATAGCTAAAACTGGAGTGCAAATATTCTACGGAAAGAAAAAAAAAAAACTTTGAAATTTGTTTCAGTGACATCTCAGACATCTATGTTTTCAACACAGCAGTTACTACTTTTACTTGAATTGTTTTTTTTTTTTTTCAAAGTACTGAACTTCCTTGAAGCATATATAAGGAAAGAACACAGTCCTACCTGCAGCAGAATAGTCCTCGTTTTCCTTAGCTTTCCTTTTGACTGTTTGAGTGGCCTGCTAAAAAAAAAAAAAAAAGAGAAATTACAGCAAATATGGTAATTTTGAAACATCCTCTGCTGTGCAACCATTCATCTACTACTAACAATCCACTATAAAAAGGCTGTTAAAGCACTTCAGTGCTTTAACAGAGGTCTGTTGCTATTGACCACAAAAAAGGCTTTTGGAACTGTGAAAGAGTAATTCATATCAAGCAAGTTAAAGAAAGCAACTCACTCTTCTTAGTTCCTCCAATTCAAAGAATGAGGTAATAAAATAAGAAATGCACAAGATGTTTGGCTATCCAGCTGCATCTTGAGATCATGAGATCATGCCGTTCATAAGTGGTTAAGTAAGCTCTCTCCAACAGAAAGCTGCCTAGGCCAATCCTAAAATATGCAAAGAATATTCTCCAGAACTGAATAAACATCACCTGAGCTGCATCTCTGTTCAAAGAGATGCTATGCAGCCCTTCAAACCTGCACAGCCAGCTTGCCTTTTTATTAATCATCAGGCAATGCTTCCCTCTACTTGTCAAAGGCACAGTAGCATGCAACTGGAAATTCTGGAAACAAGGGAGCAGCTACAGCAGTGGGTCTCAAAAGAGCTGTTCACACTGAACATTTCCTTAAGAGGATTACATTTAGTTCACAAAATATTTTCTATCAATTCCAGTAGAAAACTGGGCAAAAATGCCTTGTTTTTTTTTTTATTTGGTTACTTTTCTAACTTGTTTGATCCACAATAACGATTACCTTCTTTTTTTGACCTTGGTTTCTTCCTGCTCCATCTGCTCCCTTTTTTTTGCTGGAAGGTCCTTGTTGATTTTGTGATTTAAAGGGTTTTTTTGCTGATGCCCCACCAGTGGCCTCCCCCATTTTTCTGGAAGGTGTGTGGCAGCGTTTCATTATCTGTAAAACAAACAGAACAGGAGGAAACAAAACCAAAATTAAAATCCAATTGTAACCCATGCAGTAGAAACTACACGCCAACAAGCAAAACAACGGAAATACCCTGTGCTAAATTGGCTGAAACGTTTGCATATTTTTCAACCCAAAGCCTAAATCTTGCATATTTTTCTAAGTGCAGGACCACTAAAAAGCATCCCCAATTGCCTTTTAGACAAGTCTTTGTGCATTCAACATTTCTTTCTAAATCTAAAAGCCAGTATGTCTATATGCCAAAGAGCAGCAGAGGCAACGCAAAGGGAACTGCACTGAGAACAGGCTAATTTGTTCTTAAAGGCCTCAACAACATAAATTCCTTAGCTTTCTAATCCAGTTCAGTGCAGACATCCTATTACCAGAACTTTTTACTTTAGCACCTCACCATAATGTGCCTTGCTGCAGTTAAAACCTGTATTTTTTTTTTCTTACTCCCTATAGAGATGAAGGAAAAAGAAGACACACAGAAGAAAGCAGTCATTACACCCCACGAGCCCTCACTTTTCTAAGCACAACAACTCGGGTACATCCAGTTTTTCTTTTATCCCCTCAGGTCGCTTCTTCCCTCAAGCAGCGGCCCTGTCACGGCTCGCCAGGTGACAATGAGGACCGACTCCAGGTAAATAGGCCCTACCTCTCCCCCTCCACCCCATAACTACAGATTTTGTGGGACAGCACTTGCATCACATCCCAGGGCGAGGCGCGGACTACAACTCCCAGCATGCAACGCTGCCCGTCGCCGTGCCGACACAGCCCCATCGAACGAAATGTATGCTGGGAGTTGTAGTCTTCATTACTAACACCCCGACCCCGCACCCCAAAACTCCTGCGCCCCGTTGCTACCAGGCAACACCGCGAGAACCTCCACAAAGCCTCCCCACCAGCTCATCCCGCACCGAGACTCACCACCTCAACGGTTCCGCCGACTCCGCGTTAAACCGCCCAGCCGTTAAACAAACCCGCGCAACCCGGCACCTGCGCACTGCGACTTCCCGCCGCCTGCGAGGAGGGCGGTGCGCAGGACGGCTTTGTGCGCATGCGCACTGCCGGTGGGTACTGCCGGAGGGGCTGACTGCGGGTAGCGGTGGGCTGCCGGGTTCGGGTTCTGTCCTGGCCTCACCTCACCTCCAGCGCTCCCATTCCTTCTGCGAGCGGGGCCGCGACCCTCCGGGAGTAGCCCCCGTTCCGGCCTCTCGTCCCTACTGGCCGCTGAGGGGGCGTGTTGGGGGCGGGCGGTGGCAGCGGGAGGTGCTGGGCGCTCGGCGCTGCGCAGGGACGGGCCTGTCAGGGCGGTGCGGGGCTGGCAGGCCGGGCCGGTGAGCGCTGCTGTGTGATCCCTGTCTCCCCTCCGGCTGTGGGGTGAGGGGTGGAGGGAGAGGTGCGGAGAGGGGTGGCAGGGCAGCTTTGTCGTCCCTTCGGGGTGCGGGGCTGGGGGGAATCGCCTTGGGAGCCGTGGAGCAGCAGAGGCAGAGGTTTCCTTCCATCCCGGCTGCAGGATCACGTCTCTACAGGGAACCGAGTGCTCCTCTGGTGCTCCTTTTTTCGTATCAGATTATATGTATATCACACGTAGCATACGTATTATTAAAGCACTTGTGTGGAGCATGTTGCTGCAGCACTGTAACAGTAGTAGGGATGCATTCCAGTTTTGCGCAGACTTCCTCATAAAGCTTTCTGGGAAATGTGTGTTCCCAGGAAGCTGAGAAGGAGATGAGGGAGAGAAGAGGTGGGCTGGCCCTTGGAGCTAAGCTGTAAAGGTTTTGGTTTGGGGAGGGTACAGAGAGCAGAAGCAGAGGAGTTTACAGCTTTCAGGAGTTACTGAACGTATCCGCCATGCTCTCATGCATGTGAGACAAGCTCTGCAACTTGTATTATCCCTGTGTCCTTTCATACTGCAGTTTATTGCTGCTTTCTTTCATAGTATAGCTCTATACTCTCCAGGCCAAGCCACCTTTTCCAAAGTGAATAACATGTCAGCAGTTTTCTGACAGTTTTCTGACGCTCCTTCAGAGTGTCTCTGATGTTGAAGGTCCCTCTTTGACATAAAGGAATTCCTAGATGAGAGGCAGATGGGAAGGTGAGAAGGTAGCTAGGCGTGCCATCTTCATGTGTGACACTGACTTTTCAGTGACAGATAAATGATGGTGCTGCTTAGGGACTGAAATAAGTTACACATTTCATACATGGATGTGGATGAGTTGTAGGAATGTTTTTCTTAGCCAGAGGGAAATGTAGGGTTTTTCCTGAACTCTGTTTTATGCACTGTCTGGTTGAAAGGCAAGGAGAGGGAGTATCTGTCAAATGAGTAAACGAATAAATGCACTTCATTTTTTTTGAGTAATTGTTTTGGCTTTAGCAAACTGCTTGACTTCTCCCTGCTTGTTCCTCCCATGTCATATTATATGATAATGCAAAAGACGTGTTTTTCTTTTCTTCAGCTCACCCCATACTTGCCAACCAGCTGGGCAGACATGCTAAGAGCCAAGGATGCTCTCCTGCGCCTGCGGCCACACCACTGCATGTGCCTGGCACAACTTCCAGCCTGCCAGCTTGCCTGGCGTTCGCTGCACAGGCAGCCGCTGCACCCCGAGTGGGCTGCCCTTGCTGAAAAGCAGCTGAAAGGCAAGAATCCAAAGGATTTAATTTGGCACACCCCAGAGGGGATCGACATCAAGCCTTTGTACTCCAAAAGGGACACAAAAGACCTCCCTGAGGAGCTGCCAGGGGTGAAACCTTTCACTCGAGGACCCTACCCAACCATGTACACGTACAGGCCGTGGACCATCCGCCAATATGCTGGCTTCAGTACAGTGGAGGAGAGCAACAAGTTCTACAAGGACAACATTAAAGGTAACAGAGCAGATTTGGGAAACAACATTGCGTTGCAAAGCAACAGGGAATATTTGTATCATGAATTACATGGCAATTGTGATTATTCTGCCTTGTGAGTTTTGGTTTCTGATAGGATCTTCCCAGTGGTGCTGTATTTCTTTATTACTGGGAAATTGGATCATTTTTGTAACTGCTTTTGCTTCATTTTGCTATGGAGATGGAAATGAATGTGTTAAATGCTGTTTTTACTTATTCTACCTTGACACTTAGACAAAATCTGGCTGTATCCCAGAGTCCAACCAGCAGAGATCATGAAGCACTTTACACTCATTTTGTGACCGTGAGAGAAGATTGTAGGGGAAAAATCTGTTGAACTTTTGTCACTTAGCTAAACTTCTGCTGTTACTGCATTCTCACATTTTGGGTTTCCATCTCATGTTGTGAGTTTTAAATGAACTCATATAAATACATATGAATAGTGTTGTTCATGGTGTATTAGTAAAGCCAGCTTCCTAAAAGTATTTGTAATACACCTGTGATGTTTTTATTTGCCACTTCACAGTCCCTCCTACTCGAAACGTAACTGTTCAGGGTGAGGGAGAGGAGTTGTCTGGGGGTTTTTACCTTTTGCGATATCATGGTTAGCTAATATGAAGCAATGTTAACTGCTGCAGTAGTCTTGCAAGTATTCTTGATTCTCTCCATGTGTAAAACTCACAATAAATTAAGAAATTATACATATAGGATATTGGAGGCTTGCAAACAAACATTTCAATAGAAAGACTGTTCCGAATATACTTGTTTTACCGCTGAACGTTGCTGCTGAAGCAGAAGTGAGTTAGCTGGCAGCACTGCTCAGGTAATCAAGAATGTTTGCTGCCAGGAATTGTACTCTTTATTCAAGTTTTGACATTGTGATATTGTGATTTTTGTCTCTCTTGTGGTGTTAATGGTTGTTTTAATATTGAATTATTTAGCATAGATTCTGAATCTGACCTAGTTATTTGTAAAGCATTTCTAATAATTCAATTAAAATCTCTCTGTAATTAGAGGAATGCTGAAAAACAATTAATTTTCTGTTCTCATAACTGCTGAAATGTCTATTGCTTGGTCTAAACTAGACATATATATACTAGGCATAAATTTATTTTTTTGTCATTGTGCTTCAGAGCTAACACCTAGCTTTTTAGATCAAAGATGATAGCTGGTACCTGACAATTAAGGGCTCTGCTGATGCTGAGAAGCAGATTTGCAAATGCAGTAGATAAAACTACTTCAGAAACAACAGTGCTGGTCAGAGGGTGAATGCCTAAGTTTAGGAGAGTTTCAGGTACTGATTTCAGGTTGCAGCAACAAGTCTGCCAAGAGCTCTACCTGTCCCGTTCCCTGCTTTATATAATTTTCTCCTACTACAGATTTCACAATGCATCACTTTGCTTTACAAATAAACACTGTATGTCACTAGAGCCAGGGTAACGATCAGTGTGTGTGTGTTTAGTTTGTGATAAAGAGAAGGTAATGTGACGTAGTTTATCACACTTCTGTTTCCAGCTAAGTAGAATTTCTCTGTATAAGCCCTGATACTGTTTGCTGTTAAGCATGGTAATTTGTGTGGCTGAGCTAGAATGACTACAGTATTTTTTTTCTTAATAAAATGCCTTAAAGCTTAAGACTAGAAGACGTCGGACATGTTTGGGGAGGCAACAGTGTTTATCATCAAAAATTGGTTTATCATCCAAGCCTGGATCATGTAAAATAAAGTTAATAAATTTAGATCCAATTCTAATGCAAATCTGTTCAACACTTCTGAATCAATCTGTTGTTTGTTTGTTTGTTTGTTTTCTTTTTTTTTGTTTAGCTGGCCAGCAGGGATTATCTGTTGCTTTTGATTTAGCCACCCATCGTGGTTATGATTCAGACAATCCACGAGTTCGAGGGGACGTTGGAATGGCTGGAGTTGCCATTGATACAGTGGAAGACACCAAAATCCTTTTTGATGGAATTCCTTTAGAGAAAATGTCAGTTTCTATGACGATGAACGGGGCAGTCATTCCCGTGTTGGCAACATTCATTGTAACTGGAGAAGAACAGGGAGTGCCTCAGGCCAAGCTGACAGGGACAATCCAAAATGACATCTTGAAGGAGTTCATGGTCCGAAATACATACATTTTCCCCCCGGAACCATCGATGCGGATTATTGCTGACATCTTCCAGTACACCTCAAAGGTATTCATTGTTTAAATGTATTTACTTCTGTTATTACATCTAGTTAACTATTTATGAGCCACTTTGGAGAACAAAGTGGAGAACAGGAAGACCTGTCATAGTGAAGAATGATGTGGTTATGGAAAGGGCCGGGAGGAGAAGTTAAGATCCCAAATCACTTGCAGCATAAATTTTAAGATTTTTAAGTCAGTCCAAATCAAAGTCAGATTAAGATGAGCCTAAGACTGAAAGGATGGCAGGAAGCTTGGAGATGAGAACAGGCAGGCTCTTCTTTGCATAGAAAGTAAGAATCCCTGTAGTTAAGAAGCATTATACAGCTGTAAGCAGGAGTGAAGAGGTAAGAAATACTGAAGGGCTTCTGCTGCAAAATTAAGCATGAGAAGGAGGTAATGAAAGGAGTGAAGTCCTGAACTGATGACTGGAAGTTCAGTACTACCAGTTGTTTTCTTTGTTGTGTTTTCATTGGAGAGGTGGCACACAGCCTGTAACTGAGAAAGGTACTTACCGTGGTGGGTGATAGTTTCAGCACAATGAATAGTTCAAAAAGGTAAAAGCATGTGAAGTAAACATCTGCAAACTCACTTAATAGAGATGGGTTGTATTTGCTGTCTACAAAGAATGTATTATTTGTGAGTGTTCTTCTCTGATCCCCCATTCTGCTGTTGTACCCTGTTGTCTTTTATTTTTGCAGTATATGCCAAAATTTAATTCCATTTCAATCAGCGGGTACCATATGCAAGAGGCAGGAGCTGATACCATTTTGGAATTAGCGTATACTATAGCAGATGGCTTGGAGTACTGCAGAACTGGACTTAAAGCTGGCCTTACCATTGATGAATTTGCACCCAGGTAAGCTAAAGAAATTTGCAAGTATAAAACTCACTTTTGGTAAAACCTCTAGAATTTAATATCAAATTCAGTAGTTTTACACACACAAGGAATATTGGCAATGCTCACATTGCAGATAGGTTTTGTTTTGGTTTGGTTTTGTAACACAGTTTAATCGGTAAGAAAATATATCTGGTCCAACAGACACTTTGACTACATCTACACTGATAAACTGAATAAAGCTCATGCACAAGCCCAAGCATTGTCAAGGTCCATTGTGACAGTCGGTCTCTGGATCAGAAAGAGGATCTCTAAGCTCATATCTCATATAGATGCAGCTTTAGGACTGCAGAATACAGCAAGAGCTCTTGCAGTTCTTCTATGCTGTAGTGTTATTGAATTTTTTTCATTAGTATTATTTTGAAATCCTTGAGAAAAATGCTTAACAAGGAGGAGTTCGGGTAGTTCAATTTAGAGTTGCAAATTTTGTAAAAATAAAATTTAATTTTTAAAAAATTTAATTATTTTTGTATAGCTACTGCCAAACCAAGCAGAATTACAATTTTGGTGGTCTAGTTGATTTACAGATTCCCTAACTATACAGTGGGCCTATAAAACAAAAGGCATAGTTCGCGTAGCCTGTTGCACATTCAAACTATAGGAGTCAGCTCAATTAACCTGTGTCTGAGATCTGTGGCAAAATCAAAGTGGATCATGTAGAAAAAGATACAGCCTTATTTTCAGACTTTCCAGTGATGGAGAATCTGTAAGAGCCTTTGGCAAATTGTTTCAGTAGCTAATTCACTGTTAAAAAATGCATCTATAGTATAATGAGTTTTACTGGCTTTAAATATGCATGTTTACTTTTATAAATCATAAAAGCTATAAGTAGGAAAAAGTAGATCAATCAGTCTGTTCTCTGATATAATATCTAGTATTGAACTGCTGTTTGGTTTGGATTTTGATTAAAATCATCAGGAAAAGGATGAAAGCAGGCTAATGATATGTAATGTCTTCTCATTAGAAGTAGTTTGTGAGCGTAACTACACTGGTAGATTGTGCCCAGGAGCATTCCCTGGCACTAGAGTGCCACTGTCTGTATTAGTGGTTTGCTGGAACACTGCTTGCCCTAAGACTCCCCCAAAATAATCCCTGGGGACAGTTTACCAGTTCCAAGGACCATTGTCACTGACAGTTTGCCTGCAGCAGTCGCCTTGTTTGGAGCCTAAGACAGTTTATTGACATAAGCGTGTATCATTCTGTAGCAACTGTCATCAGTGTCCAGGAACATTCCCATCATCTTACGTCTGGGTTATATCTGTAAAAGTAAATTAATCGGAGGCCTTGCTTTAGGACTTCTCCTTTACTGAAACAGAGTTATTAGACTGGTTTAATGTTTTATCCTGTTCATGTGCTCTTATTACAGGCTCTCCTTCTTCTGGGGAATTGGCATGAACTTCTATATGGAAATAGCTAAGCTGAGAGCTGGGAGGCGGCTGTGGGCTCACTTGATAGAGAAAATGTTTAAGCCCAAGGATCCCAAATCTCTTCTGCTGAGAGCTCATTGTCAGACTTCGGGCTGGTCACTCACTGAGCAGGTTAGAAATTGGACTCTTATCAACTTCCTCATTTAAATATGTTCTCATGCTGTTTATCTTATAGAGGGCTGCTGGTTTTACTCATAAAGACGCAGCTTTCTGAAGGAGACAACCTTACTCTCAGTCTGACAAATGCACACACTAGCATTGGATACACCTTTTTGCTTACGTAACACAAAAAGTTTTGTTGAGTGCCAGCAGCATTGCTTCCCAAAATGCTGGTTTACGAAATACTTCAGTATTCTGCTCTGCCTGGTAGCGCTCCGGTGAAAGGGCAGAAACTAAAGGCAGAGTCTCAGTGCCTAACTTTTTGTGGTCTCGCTTAATTTTCATTCTGGAATCATTGTCTTAAGCGTGTGTTTTCTCAGTCTAGTGAATACTGAATTGAGAGTAGGATCCAGACCTGCTAAGTAGAGAGAATTGCAGAAAGGTGCTTATATTAATTCAGGACTCAGAGCATGAAGCTCTCTCTTGGATTTTTCCTGTAAGTTATCCTTTCAGAATGCAGCTGAATGAGGAAGTAGAGGCTCCTTTTTCTCAAGGTCACTGGCTTGAGAATTCATTTGAGCGTCCAAGGAAGTCATTCATGCCCCTGTCCCTTGCTGCTGAAGAGTGAAGTAATGGTTACGTCTTGTCTGCTCTTTTGAAACTGGGTGCACTTCCTGCTTTTCCTGTTGAGTTACATCACAAGAAGAAAATAAATCATTGAACTGCATATATAGTTTCACAAGTGAGGTCAGAGCTGGGTTCTAGCTCTTATTCCAAGGCCTGCTCTCAATCAGTTTCATGCAATATGAGTTATTTTTAGGTTGTGATTGCAATCATTGCTATTTGACTTCTGTGCCTTGGTTTTATTCTTTTTTTTTCAGAGCAAACGTATTGTTTACTTACATTACAGGAATACTGTAAAACTAAAACAATGGAATTTTTGAAGAGTAGCCTTTGCGGGCCCTCCCACTAAAAGTATTGTATGAGTGTAAAATATTAATATTACCAAAAATATGATCAACTGTCTTCTAGTGTCCAGTGTAAATATATTTCTGACCAGATCATAACCCTTTTTTTTCCTGTCTAAACACTGTTTATCTTTATATAGTGCACAGTGTTTGCTCTTTATAGGTTTCAGAGGGCAAATACATTTTTCTTTGGCCTGCCTTTAGATAGGTAGCCACTCATAAATTAGGTTTTACATTCTTACTCATCCAAATCACATTTTTCTGTAATTCTTTAAATGGAATACTTGAACCAGAAATAGACTCCAGTGTGGGTAGAATTACCATGTCCTTGTAAAATAGTGATATTAATTCCATTTCTTTACAGAAAATAATGTAATTCACAGATTTCATTATTCCTTTTGCCTTCTTGAAGGTCATTGGTAGCTCTTAATTTTTTGGGATACATTTCATCCCAACTAAGCATGTCAAGAATTAGGTAAGCAATCTGAGCTACTGTTACGTTCCCTCAATAATCAAATGAAATAAGTTGAGCAAATGCAGTGGGTGAATCTTTACTCCATCTCAAAACACAAGTCAACCCCTGGAGATCATGGTAACTCTTCTTTGACTGTAAAGGCACGTATATACAACTCAACTATCTAGATGTGTGAAAGAGCAGATAAAAATTTTGACATAAAAGCTGAGATTTTATTTTGTAATACTAACTCTGTTTCTGTACCTTGTACTCCAGATTACCTGTTTGTTTTGGTTAATATCCCAGTTCACCCACAGGTATCTTTCAGTTTTATAGCACCAGCAAATTTCAACAGTAATTCCTACCTTTGTGTAATGCTGTCATTATTGAAAATATTAAATACATGTAGTTCCAAAATGCATCTTGACTAGTAACCTGTCTGCCAGACGTGCTATTCACTGCTCCAAGACTTCTGGAACTCCAGGATTGGGAACATCGGGACTAAATATTCCATCTTCTCCAACTTGGATTCATTAAGTTCTTTGAAACACCACTAAATATAAGTGAAGCTTTGCTTTGTTAATCATACACTGATATTTTTGGCTTTCTTTATGGATTAATCTTTTTATCCAAGATACTGATAAGTGACATATCAATTTGAGTGTTTATTATTGACTGTTTTCTTTTTCAGTTTTTGTTATGATTACAGTGTTTCAGTGGGGAATCTTGCATTCATTTCATTGCAGTAGTATATGTGTGATTAATCTGTCTCAGCCTCGTGGCAGAACTGTTGAGAACTCCTTTTCCTTCCAGGATCCCTTTAACAACGTTATCCGTACTGCGATTGAAGCGATGGCCGCAGTGTTTGGAGGTACACAGTCTTTGCATACAAATTCATTTGACGAAGCCTTGGGTTTGCCTACAGTGAAGAGTGCTCGCATTGCTCGGAACACGCAGATCATAATTCAAGAGGAGTCGGGGATTCCTAAAGTGGCGGACCCCTGGGGGGGATCTTACCTCATGGAGTGCCTCACCAATGATGTCTATGAAGCTGCTTTAAAGGTCAGTTTGCATAACCTTTTATGTTTTGTGGGAAAATTTTAGGCATAGGAGTTTTGAGAAATGTCTTTTAAGGAACTATTTGATAACTTGGCAACTCCCAAAAAGGGAATTATTTTACACTTATGCTTCAGAGATTTCTTTGTAAATGAACTTTACAAAGTAAATACAGCATATATTTAGAGAAAGAGAGACTTCAGCCTTCTGGTAGACTACATTCAAAAGGGAAATATCTCAGTGTGGAACAAATAATCAGGCCTTGCAAAGTTCCTTGCAGACTGAAGACTCCCAGTTTGCTGGGATCTCTGTTTTATGCATAAGAAAAAAGGGATTTCAACAGAACAAAGAGTCAAACCAACCTACTTAGTTACATGCCTGTGGTGATCTGCTTGAGGCTTTAAAACTAGGGGTTATTGAAAGCAAAATTTTATAGTCAAGCATGTAGGCAGAGACTTGTCTGGCCATACTTGAGTATTATGCAGAATTTAGGAGAAATTTTTCTGCTGGATCAGAATACCTTTTTTTTTAATAATATTTTTAGCTGCCAGTCATTACTTGCATGTGGAAAGTACTGTGCAACAGTAGTCCTGACTGGTGCCAGTCCTGCATAAAGATAGATGCCTACATGTCTAGCTTAGCTAAACCCAGTGTTTCTCTTTTCGAGCAAATTATTGCTCCTATTCAGAGTCCCAAATTAATAAGCTAATGCAGCCTGCGACTATGTAGCCACAACAGTGTCTGATGTGTTTTTTACATCTTTGTCAACTAGGACTCTTCTAGACAGTGCGAGGCATCATCTGATGGCCATTTTCAGTAGGCAGCTTGAATGCAGTCACCCTGTTTGGAGCTGAATGAGCTTCTGTTGTGTAAGAGCTGAACCATGCCGTGGCACTTGTGTTCAGGATCAGAGAACTGACCCTGACTTTTTTTCAATTTATTTATATTTGTATACATGTAACCATAAGGGCTGGTTGGTAGGCAGAAGTCAGTTGAACAATGTGCATGTACTGTTATTGAATTCATGGGGGTTTGATAATAAAAATGCTCTTTGGTTTGTGATGTCTCTTAATTTATACCAAAACCTGTAGTCAGAGACATGGGGACAGGAAACACACTTTTAAAACACAGGACTGTATATGCAGTACAAGTGCAACGCTCATTTTGTGAACCTTGTTACAACTCACTTTCTCAATCCTTTTCATTTCTCAGCTTGTTGAGGAGATTGAAGAAATGGGTGGAATGGCCAAAGCTGTTGCTGAGGGGATTCCCAAACTTCGTATTGAAGAGTGTGCCGCTCGAAGACAAGCCAGGATTGACTCTGGTAGGGAGCAAGGAGATGAAAGAAGGGAAAACTGCCAATAGAATACCTTTGTGTAAAGTTTTTTTACACACATTTTTATTGTTTTTTTTTTCTTCTTAGTTTAGGAGTAGTAGATTGTGAGTAATAATTTAGTAATATTTTTATGTCAGTAAAAGCTTCTGGAAATAGATAGTAGTGTGTATGAAATACAGTACCAGTATGAAAACAGTCTTGCTTGACATATTTTAGACTAGATTCGCCAAAGCACTAGAAAGACTATTTTAAATGAGAATTTTGGGCCTTCAGTAGTTAATTGCTTAATTTCTGATGGTATCTTTAAACTGACTCCTGAATTTAAAAGCAAGACTGCCAGCAGATGGCGAGATTGAATGTATCGGGCCAAATTCCTGGTTTTGCTTGAGAGCTGCCCATTTTTCTTGAAGACCAGAAAAAATGCAGTCATCTGTTGCAGCTCTTTGTGTTCAATATATATATGTTTATGCATATGTACACATATATTAGGTTTATGTGGAAATGTGTCTACGTGTACATTTATAGCTCTGTTCCACTTTTTGTAGTCTGCATTCCAGTAGCAGTCCAGTAACAGAAGCTAGGGATAACTCGAACATGAAAGAAGTTATATGAACTTTTTTGTTTGGAGGATAAATTTGAAGCAGGTCTTTAATTAAGAGCGTTAAAGAATAATCAATAAAGTTCTGCGTTTTCTCTCCCAAGGTAAATTACTTCATGTTGCTTCAAAGCATGTAGTAATGTTATCAGGCACTGCAAATAAAAATGGTTGTAAAGCCCACACTGGTTGATAGCTAAAATACAGTTTTCCAACATAATAAATTAATTTTTATTCACATGGAGTAGTTTTAGGTAA
This sequence comes from Chlamydotis macqueenii, assembly GCF_036417535.1. Lineage (NCBI taxonomy): Eukaryota > Metazoa > Chordata > Aves > Otidiformes > Otididae > Chlamydotis > Chlamydotis macqueenii. Next base: position 5,271,500 of record NC_141558.1, read on the forward strand.
GAACTTCACTTTCTTATTTATCTGGTAAATCAGAAAAGTTAATGCAGAGCAGTGCAGGAGACCAGCATTTCTGCTTAATTTTGTAAGATTCAGTTATGTAAACTTAAAAAGAGAAAAATAGCTAATGTATATTAGTGACTCATTACTAAATCAGTTTGTAAGATAAATATTGTTCTATTTCAAATCTTTTTTTCTGGCCCAGTATTCACTGAGTTGAGTGTTAGTGCATCAAATCATCTCTCATCGTAAAATATGGAAAATACAGACTTAAGTCCTTCCTATAAGAAAAAAAAATAAGTATTTTTATATATATAGTTATAAAACAAACTCTTGCGTTATATTGCTCAAAATTTTCTTGTCCTATTAATATTGTGTCTTTTCACAGTAGTTTGCAAATGTATTCTGAGTTTCTGGTGTTTCCACTGGAAATAGGGTCTGAAGTAATTGTTGGAGTAAACAAGCATCAGCTAGAAAAAGAGGAGACAGTCGAAGTTCTGGCTATTGATAATACTTCAGTCCGTAGCAAGCAGATCGAGAAGATTAATAAGGTGGGAACTACCTTCTTAAAAATGAAAGTTCTTGTAATTGCAGGTAGAACTTGAGTAAAGGTGGCTTGCCAGAAACTTGACCATCAAATTTCTGAGAATCCATGCTAGTCTTTAGCCAAGGAGCTAGATTTCTGTTCAACTTCAGTGGAGGCTGGTGGAAAATCCCAAGAAACACAGTATCAGAATACAAACAAAAATTATTTTGTTATGTTCATTTGGTTTTAATCATTGTATTTCAGGTTGTCTTGTGAATATGTGTCTAACCTTTCAAAATTGAGAAATTTCCATTTTCTGAAAATAAGGTAGAAAATAGCTATGCAGTATTTTGCTCTAAATGTATGTAACGTTACTTAATCACTCAGACTATTTGGTGCAGCTTGTCACGTGCGATTAAGGGACAGGGTTCTGGAACCAGCAATCAAAACCTACCTTCATAATTAGTAGAAATGTAGAGAAAATGGTTTTAGAGTTATTTAATGGACTTGTACACACTGTAAGGTCTGAGTCACCTTTTACTTCTAATCTTTTTGAAATACATGGCATATATCAACAATTAACTTGCCTCCAGAATTAATATTTGAAATCAGGAGGTCATACACTTGACTTCCCAGTTTACCTTTTAGTTTCTTTTAACTTAATATTTTTCTCTCCACTTTAGGTGAAGGCTAGTAGAGATCAAGCAGCAGCCCAGCAATGTCTCGCGGCTCTAACACAGTGTGCTGCTACTGGGGAGGGCAACTTACTCGCGCTTGCAGTGGAAGCAGCACGTGCAAGGTATGGGGGCGGAAGTGAATATCCAACTGCTGCCTAAAAATCAATGGTTCATTATCATCTTTCGACTGTTCTTGAGTGTGGTGTCAGTGAGGTCTTGAGATGTTTTGGGTTTTTCTTCAGAGGTGAAAGTAAAAGATGGCTGCAGTTTGACGTTGTAATATAGACTATTACATTTTACAGTCTCTTAAGGCTATGCTTTAATTTCTCACAAAGAACAATGCAGGTACAAAAACTCTCATATGAAATGATGTTCATACACATTATGTTGTTTACAACTCAGACTCTTACCAATTTCAGGACATAGCTAGGTTTCTCGATCACCCTGCTGTTTCATAGTTCAGGGAGCTTAAGAAGTGTCTGAGATGTGAAAATGGATATTCACAATCTTACCATGGTCTATTGCTTCGTCCTTCCTTGCACCACAGATTGGTGTGAAAACATTTTTTGATTGAAAGAGAAATAAGTTTATTTAGCCAAGCAACGAAGTAAAAGACACTCTTGAGTAGAGCAGTGAGGCATCCTTTAGAGTCCAGCGGAACATTTACTCTTTTCACCTAAGGTGCTTTCAAGGCTGTTTTCATTCCTGCTTCAAAGCATCAGTCTCTAGAATAGATCACACCTGTCTGTTCTTTGATTAACTAAATGCTTCAGAAATGAGCAAACCAAATTAACTCCTTACTGGGACACTGTCCCATTTTTAGTGTGATGTCTCAAATCTCTTCGTTCTCTTTCCTTTAACACTTAACAGCCATATTTTGAATATGTTTTCTCCTCCAGAGAGCTCATCACAATTCTGCCAGCAGCATGTCTACATGCTTTGAATTGTCTTTGAACTGTAAAGGTCACAGGAAAGTAGAGTTAGATTTACCAGGGATTCATGTCTTCTGTACCAAAATTAACCAGTTAACTGCTAGTTTCTCTCCTTGGTGACCTTGTTTTTACTATTTGTAAAAGCATTAATTGACTGCAGATACAAATCCACTTTGTAAGTTGCAAACACAAATCTTCCCTCTGCACCAAAACTATATATGGGATGTAACCACAGCAAGAAGTTGTCATGACGTCTTATAAAGAGTGAAGGAGGACTGTGAGGTCTCTGAACATTTACAGAAAGCCCTTTTGTCAGGGGCAACATGGGAAAAGATTTTCAATGATCACATTCATCTTTTACAAGTAGTAGACAAGTAGGCCAGGATGACCAGCATGTTAGTGACAGATGCTTGTCCCCTACTGAATGGAAAATGGTTTTAATAATGAAGACAAGTAATGTAATTCAATTGAAATAAAAGGAGTAGCACAACATTTTCAGTGTTGAACTATGGAAAAGACTCCGTGACCTAATGTGGAGATTTCAGTGCTGACAAACACAAACAGAAAAGTCATTTAATTACTGTAACCAAAGTAATATGGCAGGCCAGTGGTGCTAGGGAATGGGAGCAGTAATGCCTCCCTTCTGTGCCTCCTTTCTCATGAGAAGCCACGTTACAGGAAAATGTGTGTAGTTAGGTAGGGCTTTGAGATGAATTATGCTAAGTTCTTTCTCATCTCCTTCATCTGCAGTGCTGTTTTGCTGTCCCTCTCCAGACTTGCAGCTGCTGCCGTGCCAGCAGTGATGGAAAAGGAAGGCCTGAAGTGCAATGTAGCATGTAGTGCTGCTTCTTTCTCTGCCCAGTCTGTGTCCTCATGGTACTTTGTCACCTGATTACACAGTGCTACCTCTCGTTACTGGTGAAAGGCAGAGAAGCAGCAGCAGTAGGGTGAGACTGAGCAGACAGAAGGTGACAGTCCTAACAGGCACATTATGGTCAGTGACTTTCTTTCTTCAAATTCCTGTTTGTGCAGCATAGCCCCTACAGCTGGTTGTGAACTACTGGGAAAGAATCACAGCACAAATTGCTAAAGGAGATAGATGCTGTATCTGATAGGACACACTGAATTGAACAGTACCCTCTCCAGCCATCACAATTGTGGTTGTCTTTCATCCCATTAACCTTGCTGAATTGCCCAAAAGCTTAGCCAAGAGCCAAGCTTCTCTTGTTTGTAAATCACCTGCTTTTGAGGAAGCACAGGGGATCTCTAACCAGTTGAGGGCTCTGATATAGTACAGTTGGTCAGCAGTGATTCTGAGCAGTGCAGAAGTTTGTAGGATGCAGACTGTAGTTTATGTACAAATATGCCGTCCTTGCTACCAGACGTGTTGCGAGTGCTACAGGCTAATAAAGCACAAAACAGAGTATAGCTATCTTTTGGTCTCCACTTACAAAATCTAAAGTTTATTTAAAACCACAGATTAGGTTATAAATTACCTCTTAGCCAGCAAAACAAAGGGTGCTATGAAAACATACGGTTCCACAGAAGGCAAGTGTGAATATGAAGGAAGCAAAAGTTTATACAATAAAGGCAAAGTGACTTCTCTTCTGTCAGTTTTGCATAATTGTCTAGTAGATTTTTATCAGCATGCATTGAATAAGCTGTAAATTAATAACAAGAATTGTTGCTTATGCTACTTAAGTTACAGTAGTGAGATGAAAACTTGTTCTGGTTGTCTCCAGAACAAAATTTTGCTGTAAAGATAAACAGAAAAGGGAGGGGTTTTATATATCCAGATTGTAAAAAACTTGTCCAATGTTATGGCTAGCTGATTAAAGAAAAGTGTAATCATCGTTAAAAATACGCTTTTCCTCTCCTGTTAAGAAGAGAGACTGTATTCCTGCTCCATACAGAGCTATTCCACTTTAGATTTGAAGTGTTGTAGAGACTTGGGGCAGAATTTTCAAAATACCCTAAAGGGATTTCAGAAACATTGTTTACAGAAGAAAGAAATGTATTTCACTTTTTGAGCAGTACACAAAAAAATCTTCATCCCAGACACCAGATTATGCTTCAATAAAATTGATAGTCCAAACCATTTACTTTTCACTTGTTACATGAAACTTTCATTCGCACTTTTACATGAAAACAGAAAAACACATCATAACTTTATCTACATTTGCTGCACTTTCATGTAATGCTGAAGTTATACTTAGATGCTGCTTCTGTAAAAGAGAAGGAGGAGAAAACTTACAGTTTTCTCTAGAAGAAAAGATGTGTGTTATGCCACCGTAAGCCTTCACCAAACTGCCAGTGTTTACCCAGGAGTAAGTCATAAATGTTTATGCACGGGAGATATCTCTATCAGCCTGTGATGTCTGGCCCTCTGAGAGGGAGTCAGTATTTATAGATACTGTGTTTAGGTCTGCTGCAAACTTGCTTTTTAACCTTGGGAATGTCACTTAATCTAGCACTGATACAGTTTGCTTTTCAATTTTTTGTTAGTAATATCAGAGAGCTGTAATATTAATAAGATTATTTAATTGTCCTGAAAAACAAAAACTGATTATATCAGTAAGAACTGAGAACTGTTGTAACTCAGGTACAACTGAGTTGTTGTAACTCAGGTACTTGCTAAGCTTTCTGAGATACTACAGGCGCTGTAAAAAAACAAAGCATTTTACCTAGTGATGTCAGTGCATTCTGATGCAGTCGAGGACAGTTTGCTTTATAATTAATGCTTTCTAAATCATTACTAATAAAGACGTTAAAATAAAGTATCAGACTAAGTCCCATTCACACATAGCTATGCAGATACTATAAATTGGTATTACTTTGCATTAGCTGCTTTTCTAGACTATGACTCGTATAAATCCAGATATGAACTCCTTAGCATGCTGAGTAAGAAAATGGATAAAAGCAGAGAACTTTAAAAATCTAATTCCAGAAAGCGAGGAGAGGGGAGATGACAAAAAGTGGCCAAGACTGTGTCAATAACGTGAGTTAAAAATGCGCATTCTAGCATGATACTGTCTTCTGGACAAAGCAGGACACCTGTGAAGAGTGATACCTAGAGAGAAGAGGTCATCTTCAGACATATGCATTATACAGATTTTACCTATATGCTAAAAATAGATTTCTGTCATTTTACGTTAGCATAGTTACAGTTTATGACTATGGTTAATTTTGCTGAGTATAAAAAAAATGAGCTAGTAAAATAGCTAGGAGGTCACAGGAAGTAAATTATCTCTCTGAAATTTGCTGAAGGATTCAGTTAATACAGCAGAAATCCATCTTCTCTTACATACATGTGTGGCAGATTGCATACGGTAGGAATCAGATAATAGGTACCAAAACTGCAAACAGCAGAAGGAGAACTGAGTACGATTCATTTGGCCATCTCCTTCTAAAACTATGCGCACAAGAAATTGCATCTTGTCCAAAGATCCTTTGAGCATTTTATATAAAAGCTTTAGAGGATGCTTAACCTAATTTTGCCTCAGAGTAGCATATAGTTAAATGCGATATGACAGGAGAAAATTTAATTCTAGGGTTTTGAAATGTGCTTAGCAGTAACTGAATGAATGGGGTTTGGTCTCTGTATTTGTAAGCACAATTTTAAAGTGGTTTGTAAGAGTAGTATTTTTCTTTCTTTCCTTTGACAAAGTTTGCAGCAAGTTGTATTCATTTCTTAGTATACACAAATTCTCTAGTCTTTTCCTAGTCAAGTATAAGCTAAAATATTTTCATCAAAAGCTCAGTAGCACACCTTCAAAGTCATTACACAGTACTGACTCCCCAGTTAATTTCATACCAGAAGTAAGCAGCTTGCCGTAATGGAACTAGCTGAACTGCTCTTGTCTTTTTTGGTACAGTCTGCATTATAGATTTTATGCAGAAGGGTGGACTCCATTAAGCATGAGATTTTTAAATGCTGTGGGACAGAAGCTGTTATTTCTGATATTTGTACAAGAAGACAGCACAGCCTAGTTGGCTTCTAGCATTTGTGCTACAGCAGTAAAATGTGTATTATTTCGAACGTGCACGTTGTCTCCAGTAGCAAACAAAGGTTGTAATTTGCATGTAAATGGATTTCCCAGGTTCTTCTGCATCTCAGTGTATTAAAGGAGCTATGTTAGAAGTACAGAAGAAGAATAAATACTAAAATCTGAAAGGAAAAAAAATTCCAGTTTGAAAGTTAGGCTTCAGCCTTTTCTGTGTGTTGTTCCTTTTTTTTCCCTCTTGATTTATATTTTGAATTTTAGTATCAGTCCAAATGCAACATCTTGCAGTCTAAGCCCCCAGAAATTGCCAGTTGAGAAAATTTGATTTAATTTCCTAAAATATTTTGTACGCAGTGGTCCCTATTGACTTGTCACTTATAAAATCACTTCTCACATCAGCAAAACAGTATTTTCTTAAAGATGCTCTTGCATGTGCTATTAGGGGGTGACACTGGAGTGAGTCAGATGTTCAGAGTTGTAGCACCAAAGGGGAAAAGAGTGTAATTGAATTTGTCCTGCAGCAAGACAAATAGTTGGGCCACTGCCAGTGATTTTTTCTGCATTCTCTTTTCATATAAGCATCCTGATCGCATGAATACTTTGTGTCTGTATCTTAGGTGCACTGTTGGAGAAATAACCGATGCAATGAAGAAGGTGTTTGGGGAGCATAAAGCCAGTGACCGAATGGTGAGCGGAGCTTATCGCCAGGAGTTTGGAGAGAGTGATGAAATCCTTCATGCCATCAATAGGTGAGAATGGCTTCCCAGGAAGCCGAACGCAACCTCACATTTAATCCATGAGATATGCGTGCTATTCACTGTGCCCTAAAAAAGCATTCCCCAAACCTGAAAGACATCCTCAGAACAGAACAAAGACCTGCACAGTCATTCTCATGCCTGTAAGCAAGTAAGCAGAATGAAAAGAAATAAGCGCAGTAAGAAAATAGTCAAAACTTAGTTGAACTTGTATTTGCTTGCAAACAAAATCCACTGAAGTGATGTTATGATCTGAGGATTCTGTTCAGACAGATTAGGCAGTGGTAGGGATTAAGAAGCTTAAGAAACACTTCCTGAAGTCCCCATATATAGAATTGCTTCTTTTGAAGACTCTAATAGTAATCTCTACAAATACTTCCAGCAATTCATGTTTGCAAAACCTGGTTTTGGTCTGCCCATAAGGTGTCCCTGCAGCTTTATTCTTTCTGTTCCTAAAATTGTAAGGCTAAAATCTATCTGGATTTCCACATACAACTTCCAGTCTAAGGGTGTTACTTACTCGTATCACAAGGGAGAAAACATCAGAAGATGGTAGTATGTGTGAAAACAGTGCCCATTTGTGCCTTTTGTCAGCTCCTGCCTTTGCTGCTGTCTTGGGTAAAGTGGCTGAATTGCTGTAGTGGGTGGTGATGTAATATGAATCGATGCTCCTAATTCCCTGCTGTGCCGGGGCTTACACGTTAAAGAGCTGCAGAATCTCTTAAAAGGGAATTACTTGATAGTTTCACAATGGCGATGTTTAGCCTGACTTGAAAGTAGTTGTGCTGGGGGATGTCACCTTGTTTTTTTCTTTCAAATATTTTTTTTAAGTTTAAATATTTGTAATTATGCATTTACATGAAACTGAACTGAACTGATTCCTTGAGAATCATGATGTAGCTCCCTTTTTTACATACCTGCCTTTATGTCCAAGGCCCGATGTACCAGTTAGTAAACATGGTAACGAAACTGGTTTTACTACATCTCGCCTTTGTGTGGGCCTTCAAAAGTGTGATTTCACACTTGTCCCACACTTAAACCAAGCCCTGAGTTGCAGTGACTCAGGTGGTCTTAGCTGGGCAGGCTTGGAGCACCTAGAGCTGTTCTTGGTGAGAGGAAACCTGTGGATGGGGAAGGAAGAGAACAAGAATATGGAAACAGAAAATAATACAGAAAAAAGGATTGAAGATACCACAAATCAATTCAGACCCCTACTTCACTGATATTCTCAGCAGTCCTTAGGTATAGAGAAGGCAGGCCCAACTCCTGTATGTCCTCAAGCAGAAGCTTTGTCAGTCTGCTTCTTCAGGTTCTCTTAACATAAATCCTTTTCAAGCTGTCCAGGTTTTTTCCCCTCTTACATGATGCGTATTCCTCTCCAGGAATCATGTCCTGAGTCTCTTTAAATCTGTGCTGATAAATGCTTTCTCTTGAGTCATTCTTTTCCCCAGACCAAGCCAGTGGATTCATACGGCGATCATCCCAGTCAGGTCAGCATGTGGTTTTAGGGCACACCAAATCATCGTTAACAGAATGCTCAGAACAGTACAATGTTAAAAACCAACCAACCAAACAAACCAACCTTTTATTTCTGACAAGCAGTAGTCTCAGTGTCCCACCCAAGGACCGATACTGGTGGTACATGGATATTGAGAAGTAAGATGAAAAATTACTCTCTGAGGCTGTGGTTACAGAGTCACTTTCACTCAACAGAAATCTGAACTGCTGCTAACCAGAAAAAGGGAGGCACTCAAATGAGCCCACAGAATGGGGGATATGGTAATCATTTCTGCACAGATGTGTGCCCAGTTGAATGATGATGCACAGTATGGTCCCTAGGACCATTTCTATAGGCTGTGTGCCATGCAAGTACTTTTGAAATAATTGGTCATAATTAAAAAATTGTGGTTTAGTTAGTTGTAATGCAGTTCATCAAACCCTCAGAGAATTCAATATTTTGTCTGTGGAAGAAAAAAAATTAGTGGAGTGGTTTTCTTTAAAAAAAAAAACATTTTATTGTTCAGGATAGTAATTACAAGAAATTGGTTAGTAATCATGTAACGTGAATATTAACATAGTATGCCAACTACATAGAGAAGCCATGACTTAGAAGGTCTTTTGATTTGATGTACAGAAATGATGCTATGGTTGCAACCAGTGCTTTTTTTTTATTTGTGGAAATACTTCTAATGATTCTCAGTGACTTATGACGATACAATACATGTTTTCAAACAGAGTTAACAAGTTCACGGATCGTGAGGGGCGCAGGCCTCGTATACTCGTTGCAAAGATGGGTCAAGATGGCCATGACAGAGGAGCTAAAGTTATTGCTACCGGATTTGCAGACATTGGCTTTGACGTGGATATAGGTCCTCTCTTCCAGGTATGACTGATTGAGCACCGTCCAACGTATTTCAAATGCAGCGATTTTCCCTCTAATGCTTGTTCAGCAACCAGGCTGGGGCTAATATTGTTTGTCATGTAATCCTCTTTCCATGTAGACGCCTCGAGAAGTGGCCCAGCAGGCGGTTGATGCAGATGTGCACTGTGTTGGTGTGAGCACGCTTGCAGCAGGTCATAAAACTCTTGTGCCTGAACTTATCAAAGAGCTCAACGCCCTTGACCGGCCAGACATTCTTGTCATATGTGGAGGTGTCATCCCACCTCAGGTACAGGTCAACATAATTTTCATCAAGAGTAGGAGACTGCTTTATTTCTGTCCATGCTGGTTTTAGCTATTTCCTATATTTTGTTAATATCAGAGGTGATTTACAGCACTGAAGGCTAGTGCATACAATCACCAGGGTCAGCACAGACCTGCAAGGTGGTCGCAGAGCGCTGTCAGGTCTCATTGATCTGATTTCCGTACACCATGTCCTGGCTTAACTTACAGTGTTTGTTGGATTAAGTTGTGTTGTGAAAAAATGAGCCTCAGGGAGATGTTCTTTATGCTCTGTTGTTTCCAATTACCAGTACCTTGCATATTACTGATAAAGGCTAGCTCCTGCCTTAAGAGATTTTGTGACTTCCAGTAATTGTTTGGAAGAAGCACAGCTTGTGACTAAGACACCTGAGGGGTCTCAACACCAATGGGCTACACATCTCATTCGCTGTTTAGCCTCTCCTCATGTTCCCTGTCATCAGGCCTCAGTGTTGCCTCTCATTCCCTCTGCTTTCTCCTAAACTGTTGAACAGTTTATTGGATTCCCTTGCAGTCAGATCTGTGTTTTTGTCTTAAAATTCTCCTTAGCTCATCCACAGTTTGCCTGGCTGTATCACCTATAGGGTCATCTTCTGTCTAGAGAGATTCAAATTGATTTTACACGTAAATCTACTGTTCCTTCCTTTTCCCAGACCTCTTCCTTTTCTAGCCAATCAGGTAAGTGTTCAGACATGACAGACTTCTAATTTGAACAAACAAAACTCAGTATTTTTCTAGGAAACAAATTGTGTTCTGTCCAGTATCTCTCAATAGGATGCTACTGCCCTGTGGTTGATAAAGATATAATATATCCTATATAGAAGTAAGAGAGACTGCATAACTGCTTTGTAGGTCTTTTTAAAATTTCAGGACAGTCATCAAATTAAAGTAACTTAGATTGCAAGGGAACACTGGCAGCCATCTGGTCCAAGACCTTGTTTAAAGCAGTATTTTCAAAATTAGAAGTTAGATCAAATGTAGGTTAGATTATTCAGGGTCACATCCAATTAACTTTTGAATATTTTCCAAGTATTTGACATTAGTCCGATTGTAAACAAATAAAACCTTTCCCGAGGATTTTTTTTTTTTAATATTTCCTTTTTACCTCCTATACCTCCTAACTACTGTTTTTTTACCATTTCCCTTGATGCTATGCTGCCTCTCTCTGGGACTTGTTGCATGTGCTTCCTCAGGTCCAGCATACAGGGTAGAGCACACAATAAATCAATTATTAATTTTCTGTTGCACTATTAACTATAGATCTTAACTTTCTTCCTGAACAGGATTATGACTTCCTGTATGAAGCCGGCGTTACCAATGTGTTCGGTCCAGGGACTCGTATTCCAAAAGCAGCCGTCCAGGTGTTGGATGATATTGAGAAGTGCCTGGAGAAGAGGCAGCAGTCTATGTAACGCTGAAATTTCGCACAACGCTATCAGCCTTATACTAACTGCTTACAGAGTGTAATCATCAGCAAGGGATGGCCAGCCACATACCTTTGGTTCCACTGCCCTGTGGCCTGGTGTTTTGTGCTTTCTAAGAAAGTTGTAAATTCTCTGCTTGTTCTAGTTGAGGATTATTTATATATGTACCCATAACAAAATTTTAACTCTATGACTTCACGGAATGAAGGGAAATCAGTAGGTGGGTTTGGTTTTTTTCAGATGTATTGATAAATAAAATATCAATTCCAGCCCTTTGGTTGATCTCTTTTGCATGCAGATAACTTCTTTTGATTTTTTTTGGCAGGCATTTTAGACCTGGAAGTCTTCAGGCAAAATTACTAAAGTTCAGCAGAGATGTGATTGAATCCAGCAGCACTTTGATGTTAACATTAGTCCGATTTAACTCTCTTTAGAAACATATAAGTGGATAAAGAATAATTTTTCAAAGTTCATGCTTTTTTTCATGAGATACAAATCCTGTATCTGGCAGTGACCTGTATAGCAGCAGCTGTGCACCTCCACTGTTTACATCACTGCCCTTCCCCAGTACTTCACTATTTCTCAAATTAAGTTCATTTCAGTGCTCATTCCCCCTTGTTCTGTATTTTTGTCTAGTATCGTTCTTGCTAACCCTCTATTTAGCATTTGGACTTTCTTCAGGTAAATTGATCCTAAATTCTTACCGATTTTTGTCTCCCCTCCAGAAGGAACTGGATTTATACATGTGAAAAGTCCTTTGTGGAATCCATACAATGCAAATGGGATGGGAGGGTCTGTGGAGGGGCAGCCTCTGGCATGGTGGCCCTATCCCAATTCATTTTGACTTGTTGCTCATTGCATCCCCTCAGAAAATGCGACTGCAGCCTCCCTGGGAGAATGCTGGTATCTGCCTTGGGGTGGAAGAGACTCCAGCACTTTTCTAAGAGGTGCAGCACCATCCTACTTCATTCAGAATAAGATTTTTCTGAGTTGGCTGGAAATGGCAGATCCAATTGATACCATTGTATCCTCACTTCAAAGATTGCAATTGATGAGATCTTTACTTAAAATAAGCTTATTTAGTGGGGCACGTGCCTGTAGTCTCACACTGCTCAGAAACAAGGGAGGTTAACTGACTTGCTATTTTCTTCTCTTTGACTTTCTAGGTAAGGTTTAAAGTATTAATCCAAACCAAACTTTTGCCTTTAAAACTCCATGGGGTTTTATCCTCACCTACCTATAAGTATCTAATTTCCTCCAAGAAAGATCAGAATGGTTCAAACCAGGATATACAGAAAGTAACAATAAAAATGTTCCCTTAGGTCATTTCACAAGCTGCCTTTCCTGAGTCAAAAAGTTGGTGACCTCTAAACTTTATAATGTCAGTGACTTAATCCATTTCTTTCTGTCTGTGGTTTCTCTGCTCTTTGATAATGTATGCCACCTACCTGTGTTTGCCTTAGAGTCCATTTTTTTTTAAAACTCTAATGATCTTTACATTGTGCATCTTGTTCCCTTGAATTCAGTAAGGAAATCCCCACCAACTTGAATTGGAATCGCTCCAAGCCTTCAATGCTTGAAGGAGGCTGCTTTAAAGCTCTAGATGGGAACTGACAAACGTACATTGATTCTCTCCTGTAATGTCAAGGTTGAAAAACAAAATGGTGAGTCTAGGGAAAGAATAGTTTTCTCACTCTACACACAGTGTTTGTATTAGGCTCTTTAAGGAAAGAAAATATTCAAGTGAACAGACTTCCCTTCAAGCTTATTGTCAGTTTGCTGCCTAAGCAGAGATTCCTTATAAGATGACAAGCTAAGATGGAACATGCTTTTCCCATATGTTCTCTGCTGCTGGAGCAGCATAGCAGTGAACGTAGCGCTTACTGACAAGTTGATGTCAGGCTGTCAGCCCTCATTGGTAACGGCGAATGGTTCCCAACTAAAATCTCGGGTGCTGCGCACGCTCCTCATCAACCTGGCTGCTTATAACTGCACTGCTCTTCAGGCTAGTGAGAATTTGGGTTAGTGCAAAATCAAGTAGGTACTCTGCAAATACGCTGAAAGATTTAGTTTCTATATGAGTATTTTTGGCATATTCCAGGACAAAATAACTAAACTATGGGACTAGACATTCAGGCCTTTCCAATAGGAATGAGCAAGGCAGCAGCAGGTTACTGCATGGCTACATCATTTCTATTAGGAAGTTCCAAAACAGTAGATCTTTTTTTATGTGTAAAACATCTGATTTGCAAAGCATGTCCAAGGAATGCAGATAGGACAAAGGGCTGGAGAGTTGGAGATCCTAATTTACGCACAGGAATTGACTTACTGCAGTGCATTGTCTTTCATGAAAGATGCTCTGATAAAGCAAGAACTTGGGCACGGCACCAACTCCCAGGCCAGTGCCCTAAGTGTGAAATAAACTTTCTTCTTGACTTTCAGTTGTAAAGTAACCTCTCGAGCATGGTAGATGATTCAGAGGACAAATTAATAGCAATCCATTCATCATTTTTAGTGTTACACAACCTTCAGGACTGGTGTTTTTGCACTTGTATTAAGCTATTCATCAAACAATCAGTGCTTTACAATGATCAGCAGCAAGACTCTGTGGATACAAGAAGAACCCAAGACCAAGTTTAAGTGATTTCCCCAAAGTCACACAGTATTACTGGCAAAGTAATGGGGTGGAACCCAGGTCTCTGCAGTGTTAGCCTCATGCTCTAATACTAGAACAATGATCTCCATCAAATAATTGATCTTTGTTCTGAAATGAATCACAGTTAATTTTACAGATGGGAAATTGACCTTTAACAGAAGCGATCAGATTCTGTAAGTTATTCCTGCGCCTAGATGGATAGACTGACTACAAGGTTTTTCAAAGAAAGGCACTGATTTGCAATTATTTTAATGCCAATCAGAGTGCTAGTTGTGTTATTTAACCTTATGCATCATCATCTGAGTAGAGAGCTTCGTTTATCTTCATTGGAAAGAAAGGAGCGGAAGGTGGCTCACTCAGATGTGGACGTCTGCGTTGTAAACTTCCATAGTTCAGTGAGATAACCCCTAGTATGTGAGGAGGCCGGATGCTGTGGGAGTTTTTACCTTAAACACTTGTTTGTATTGGGATGGCAAACATAAGATGCCCAGATCTGCTCCTGATGTAAGTACTTGCCTTCTGCTTCAGTATCTTAGAAGATTACTTAGTTGACAACACAGTCCAGGGCTGGGCAGAAGCACCATTAAATCAGAGTTATAATTTGACCATAAATCAACTTCATTAAACTTATGAAGAAACAACTAGTCCCCTATATAGGATGCTATACTTAGAATCATAGAATCATAGAATCATAGAATGGTTAGGGTTGGAAGGGACCTTCAAAGGTCATCTAGTCCAACCCCCCTGCAAGGAGCAGGGACATCCCTGACTAGATCAGGTTGCTCAGAGCCCCATCCAGCCTGGCCTTGAACGTTTCCAGGGATGGGGCCTCTACTTCCTTTCCTAGTTCTCTGGTCAAGGGTGCCCTGCTTTCTAAATTTTCCGTATATAACATGAAACCATCTAAAATTCAGGGTCTTTACTGGGGAGGTTTGAATTTGCTTCTCACTGAGTTTGAAAAATGAAAAAGAGATTTGAGCTGTATTTGATAACACAAACACCTGGACTCTGATTTTTAAAACCGAAGTACGAAAACAGGTAGTAAATCAGGGTATTAGAGCATTATACTTAAACATTAATGATATACAAATCTTTTGGTTTTTCAGAGAATTCACTGTATTGTGGAGTGCCATATTTTTCGTATTACGTACACTTTGAAAGTGTTTACAAGTGGATGTGGACCTATTTTTCCCACATTTTTCACAGAGGAAGCTTGTGTTACATCACGTTATCAATGTCCATGTCATTGTTCCACTCACAAATCTGCAACTGGCAGATGGGAATATGTTTTGTTGTTTATTTTAAACATCAAGCAAGTGAAAGCAAAACCTCTGAGGTGGAAGATGATTATTAAAAAAACGGTCTCATTTTCCTATCAGGTAATTTTTTAAAGCTGAAAAAAAAGCTGATAATTGGCATTTACCATAACGAGTCCCTTTCCAGCACATCAACATTTTCTCCACCCGCTGACACGCTCCTCTGACCCCTCTTGTGTTTTACACTACTGTCACTTTTGCTTCTTCCTCTGCCATCTCCTCGCCCTCCCCACAAACACACTTGCATGACACTCTCCTGCCTCTTCTCCTCTTCCCAAATATTTTCCTTCAGCTTTCACATGCTCCCCTCTGAGTTGCTGGTGTTTTCTCCTGCTCCCCACATCCCTCTTCCCTTTTCCTGTTTTCCTGTGCCATGGGCTGCCGCAGGTGACAGTTTCCCAGAGGATGCTTCACCTCTTTGTATCTGGGACAGAAAACAGCACAGTCTCATTCCATATGAACAAGATGATGTCGCCGTGGAGGCCAACTTAATTTAGGAATTTTTCACAACTTTTTACACATAAACCTACTTGAATCTAGTGGAATATTGATGAGAGTTGGCAACACTGCCAGTTGCAGGAATTCAGGGGAAGGCAAACTCCTTAAAGCTTCCTTACCCTCAAATTACTAATTAATTTGTGCCTTAGTGTACAATACAGCTCATGTTTCGTTCTGTTTGTTCTTTTGTAATCGACAATCCACAGTAACAGAAATTCTCAGAGCCACAGAAGTGTTTAAACCAACCTCTTAATCCTGTGCTTGGCCTTAGCTGTAGTTTACAAAATGAAACTAATTATTAGAGTTTGAGTGTGGCAGAAGTTTTCAAGAACTCCAAGACTTCTTGTCTTCATCGAACCTAACGCAGAGAGATGTGGTCAGCTGAGCAGGCAGGGGAAGCAAGAACTGCTGCAGCTATCAAGCCGTGTTTTGTATGTTTCAAACCCTAAAGATATGTGTTTATGGCCTTTAAAATCACCAACAGTATGCCAGAGAGAGACATTTAAACTGTAGGAGCTCATCGTTTCCACCTCAGAACCTCTGCTGTTAAACCTGGCTAGCAGGATGATGTTATGCTTTAAACCGAACCAGCAAACGCTGTTTTCGGTTGCAACGGTGCCAGTGCTCCAGCCAGTGGGGAACTCAGTCTCCCAGAAGCTCCCACTGAAGCGATGAGAGCTAGGACTGCATCTGCAGGATGACTTACTGCCAGGCAGCTTACCCTGGGGATGTCTGTTGGCACGCTGTACGAAGTGCTCCTCCAGAAAACAAATGCTCCGACAGCTTTCATGGTAGAAGAGCTGTTACACCCCGGCAAGCAACAGCACAAGAGCAAAGTTCCTTTCGCTAAGAGATCCCTTCACTTCTCCTTGTGCTATTTGTGATATGCAGAAGGCGTCCTTCGCTGACTGCCACGTTCCCACCCAACCTCTTCAGAGTAAGGCTGCTCCAGTCCTTTTCGACTGTGTTTTAAGGAGATAGATCTGTACCTCTGCCAGAGCAAGGAGCTGTAGATCTCTGTAAGACATTTCAATCACAGCCACTTTATCAAATTTTCCTGGCAGTGAGTATTTCTTGCTACCCATATGGTTTTCTGTCTGTGTTGGTGGAAAGCTACACTCTATAGCTGTACTTATTTGGTAACACTTTGTGTTCAACCTACCACTTTCTCTGATGGCTGTTCTACAGGTAGAGCCGAGAGTTTGCAGATAGACTGCATTAAAAAGTCAAATCTATAAGAAGAAAAACAAAAATAATAACTCCTCTCTTAATTATAGCTGTTTCCCTGAAAATAAGTTTAGTTTACATGTTTTTATGTCTAGTACATAAATCTATCTATTTCCTCTAAAGTGGAAATTCTTGAAAAAAAATAGAAGGGTTGTTTGTTGTGTAGCTTAAAGACAATATTTGAAAGTTGCTTAAAAATATATACTTAAACCTCTGTATTTGACATAAGATACGCAGTGGCAACCCCACGTTCTGCATTCCTACATTTGGACCCATGAGTGAGCCCAAGTTTTGACCTGTGTTGTGAAACCACGGCTGCGTTTCAGCGAGTTGCAGCTCCCTGGTTCTCCACCTTTGCAGCTGAAGAGAGACGTACATTGTCTCTCCCACTCCACATCATCGACACAGGATTTTCAGCAGAGTTGTTGGTGCTGAAGAAATGGACTTGCCAGCCGCAGCAACACTGCAACTGTTTAATTTCGCGGCGGAAAGTTTTGCTGAAGATGTAGTAAATGAAAGGGTTGTATGCTGTCGAAGATTTGGCAAACAGACAGGGCAGCAGCATAACAACGGGCTGCAGGGAATCGCTGGAGTTAAATATGGACCAGAAGCTGGCTGCTGCGTATGGTGTCCACGAGCTCAGGAACCCCACCGAGATGAGCACAGCCATCTGAAAGGGAAACAGGGCTTCAGTTCTCAGCTTGTGCTGACTGCGTCTGATACGTGGGGTGTGGTTGAAACCACGCCTGAACCAGCTGAAACACCTGAAACTGTGTGCTTGCTGTGGTGTGACACGAGCACTGGTAACACTGGGCAGTGTGTATGTGCTCTTATTCCCACCAAGCAGAGCTGCACTGTGGGTTTCTTATGAGGCAGTTGTTGTTGGGCAGTTGTTTTCATCTCCTTCCCTGACTCTGGCTGCAATATGTCAACCAGAAAGTATAGCCTATGAATATACTGGCCTCTAGAAAGCTTGGGTCAATTCTGCTCATCCACAAGAAATGAGCAACTGAAATGCTTATTGGAAAAAAAAAAAAAGTTATATTAAAAAGTCCTATTTCCATACAGAATTTCTGTGCAGCTCTCACTCAGAATACCCACTGAGTCAATCAAAAATATCTAGAATGACAGAACAGGACCTTCAACCCAACTACAGTGTGAATGGATTCAACAGCTACTACAGCATGAATGGAAATCTCTATGTTCATGAAAATCATGGGTACAGCTGCCTAAAGAAGGTTTAACAAGCCGTGTTGTACCTCAAGTAGATAATTCTGATCAAGCTACTGAAACTACAAGGTTTCCAGGAGCCCTCCACTCCTCTGAGGAGTGCAGAGTGTGGGTGAGACTGGAAACACATCTCCATCTTTGGTCAATACGAGACAAAAGCAATGAAGGGTCATCATGAGCCATGCATAAGCAGAGCCAGTTCTCTGCAAGCACCTGATTATTGCAGGCTCTTCTCATCACTGGGATAACTCACCAATGTCAGCTTTTTCTCCAGTTTAGCTGCATTAGGGATCCTGTCAATATTCTGGATCTCTTGGTACGCTTTATGAACCTTCCAGGCAATTCCCAAGTAGCAGGCAACGATGGTCAGTGCAGGCAGGACTGTGCACAGGAGGAACATGCTCAGGATGAAGGAAAAGCCATTGGAGGAGTTGTGGAACTTGCTCCAGGCTATTGTACAGGAGATGCCAAATGGCTCAGGGCCATAGTAGCCCCAGCCTACCAAGGGTAAAATGGCCCAGAGCAAGGAGTAGAGCCAAATGAAAGCAATCAAGATGCGAACAGTGTTCTTGGTGATTTTGTTACCTGCAAGAAAGAGGAAGAGCAAGTATATATGAATGTCATCTCAACCACATGGTTTTGGCCATAACTTCTTTTCCAACAGAAGGATGGTGGCTACAAATACGCCTGGGCTGCTGCTGCAGTTCCCTATCCTTTGGTCTTCTCCAGAAACATAACAGAGAGTGTGCATGGATCGGGTGAGACCTCAGTGCAGCCCTCAGTGCTGATCTAAAGTTTAGTAATTCAGGGAGCTTTACAACATCAAGTTGACTCAGGAATGCCAGGAGAACACTCTTTGCTCTCACGTTTCAGTATGTCTGCTTGCAGACAAATAGGAAGATAAGACAGTCTGGTCCAGCAAAACATTTGGGCTCCGCACCCTCAGGTAGTTTCACTTGGTATTACCGAGAAGTGAGAAACTTCACTGTTTCATGAGGAATTTAATCGGATCCTTCTAGGAACATTAGAGGTTTGATATTGGACTAAATGTTGAGGCTTACTCCTACAGTTACGGAACTGATTCTTCACGCCAAAGTACCTCTCTGAACACAATAGCCCAAATGAGGTTCCCAGAGATGTAATGACTTACTGTTTGATTTGGATGAATTGGTAACAAGGAATCGGATCACAGCCATGGCACACAGGGTCATCATGCTGCAGACACCAAAAAGAAAACCCATCAGGGCGTAATATACGCAGGACGCATCTCCTCCCAGCCAAGCGTGGTTCCAGGCGGACGCAATGGCCAGCGGGTACATGCTGATTGCCATTCCAATATCTGCCACTGCCAAGTTGACTGTAAGCAGCTCCGGTGATTTCAGGAGGGAAGAGCGCTTCACAGCTGTAGCAAGGACGGCTGAATTTCCAAGGATTGTGAGGATGGCTGAAAGAGAAGAATCAGCACAGACAATAATATCACACAGTTAGCAGAGCTGTGAAACGCTTATCTGTACAAAGGATGTGAAAAATGCCAGCTGTGAGCCTGGGACTAAAGTCCCGAAGACAGGACAGACTGGGAGACTAGCCAGAACTCAGCACCTCCCAGGCCAACACTACGTTCTGCTGATGCTTTGAAAACATGCCAGTGTGTATGTGCTCTGCCCTGCTATGAAACCTTGTTCAGCTGAAGCTCATGGCGAGGAAACTTCTTCTCTTAGATAGCAGATAGGCAATGCCACCTGGATGGTGTTTCTGAAAGCTGCTACACAGCTCAGCATCCCCACCACAGCATCCACTGCTTTGCTTCAGCTAGCTCTTGGGTTTAATTCCTGCCTCCCTGCTAAACAGGGATTTATTTCCCAGTCAGGCTGTGTTTCCGTTATGGACCTGGTAGAGCAAAGAGGGCTTCAGATTTCTGTTCACAGCCTCCTGTGGTGCTGACCAGCCTTCCAACTCAGGGAAAGTTTGTCAGATGAATAGTAGACCATATCTTGCCCCTTCCTAACACCACACTATAGCTCTTCGCTCCCATGTCACAGCCCCCTCTCCATGCACTATATCCTACCTCTTCCCTTGTAGCTCCTACCTCATGTGAACAGCCCACACTGTCAAGTAAAACGGACCCATCCACCTTCATTTTTCCCTGGTAATATTCCCATTTCTCCTTTCTACTGAAGAATTCCAGCTGTCCTTCCTACTTGTCCCCTCCTCTCATCCGATGCCCTCCACTTCCCAATGCCTTCCCTCTTTGCGATGTATCTTCCACCGGAACCCAAGCACAAGCCTCCTGGGCCCTGAGCTGCCTCCATGGTCAACACGTGCTAGCTGGGCACCTCATGGTCCTCACTGGTCAAGGACCACAGTCACTACGTGCTGCAGTTCAGACACCCACACTGTTCTGGTGGTCTCCGAGCACGCTGAGGCTCGTAGGAATTGTTTTGCCAGAGACGTGCAACAGACCAGAGACTGCTTCCCAAAAAGACTCGTCGGACATAGATTATTCAGATACGCCATAGGGCTTCAAAGCATTCACGACAACAGTGTCAAAAGTACAGTTAGCAAACAACTCGCTTTCTCTTTTCTTTCAAGTGAATATTGTGCTGGAGCTACATTTTGATCAAAGGTTTTACCCAAGAAGGTGTCCTCGAAAGTCAGAAGTGGAATAGAGAAAAAGATTCTGTTCTGTTCCCTCGTTGCTGTGAATGCAGAAAGGCTGCATTTGCTCACACATAACAAAGTGCCCACAGAGGAATTAAGAAAGGCACATGCCACAAAATGGAATAAATACATTGGCATAAACCCAAGAATGGGAAGGGATGCCAAGAGAAAGCCTTAAACAGAACAGAGGTACGAATCTGAGACCCCTCATCCCCCATTCATTCACTTTCTAACCGCACGCGTTCACTTGGCACCTCTGGATACGCTTGAAGAGGTCCCCGATGCCCGCGGTGGCTTGGCACGGGACAGCTTGCTGACAGAGAACAACCTGCGGCTTGGTGGGAAGAGCACTCCCCTGCCAAATGACAGCCACAGGCTGGGACATGCTCAGGCTTCAGGAGAAAAATGAACCCAGTTCAGTTCCTTCTGTGAGAGCTCTAACCACTACACAAGAGGTAGGAAGTAGCTCTTAGGCTGACCACCACGGGTGGACATTCAGGCGCACCCTTCGTTTACTTTGACAGATGCTACTCCCCTCCATCCCGCTACCTGGCATGGGACAAAACTGTGAACTGCATCTATGTTCTTACTTTAGGGTGAGAAAACAGCAAGCATCCTGACTCGCATTAAAAGAAAAACCCTTCGTTGTTTTGCAGTCAGTGATTTTTCTCACCCGGAGTTGTCCTCTCTGCTGTCAGCACAACGGAGGGGACAGCACAGCGCAGGGAAAAGCGTGTAGAAATGGGGGTGAGATGTGAAATGCTAAAGCCCAGCATTGCTGCCCAAAGCCTCTCTATTAAAGCACATAAAAATATATGCTGGTCTTTATTAAATGTGTCTCAACCAGAGTTTTTGAATGAGCTGAGGGGAGGAAGGTACTTGCATCTTAGCAAAACGCAGTTGGACCGTATGCCTAAACCAATTCTGCTCCTCTCCAGATCTACGACGATCGCAAACAAATGGCCTCGGTACGTGCAACAGACAGAGAAGGAAGAAAACACTTAGCTAAAGCCATGCTGGAGCAGGCTGGTACATATCCCCACTTGTATTGCACTGCCAATCTGCCTTCAGCAGGGCAAACATAAAAATCTGCCAATCTGCCTTCAGCAGGCCATCATAAAAACCAGAACTGCTATTTGGGAACTCTTTGCTATCTCACACCAGTTTATCCTACCAAGGCACAACTGCTCTTCATCCCTAACGAAACCTCCCACCAAGGGTCAGACCAAAGCTGCTCTCCCCTGATCTGTCTCATGAAATGAGCTGCATCATCTCTAAATTCACAGGACTGAGATGCCAGGCTAAGAGGCAGACAACTTATTTGGAATATTTGTGACGACGCATAGGCAAACTTATGCTGGCAAGTCTTCAACATTGAAAAAAAAGATTGCAAATCTGAGCGCAGAGATTAATCCTGGCATCCAACCAGCTCACAGGCAATAAGCAGGAACCTATGTGGAAATAAATTTTCTATCATTTCCCACCAACTTCCTTTGGCTGACGGCAGCACGGACGGGGCAGCGCCACTGTGTCCACTCTCAGGCTTGAAGCAAACAGGCAGAACTCACCTACGATCAGAAGAAAGACCCCAGCTCCATAATCCACTACCGGGTGGAGTTTGGAAATGTATTGCTCCTCCATCGTCCCTTGTGGAAGTGGGTGAAGGTTTTAAATCAAAGGTGAAGGGACTGTAGGGGCAAAGAGCCCCTTCCTCATGGTTTGCCTGCTGCAGATGTGCGCCGGGCAGCCGGGTGCTGTCAGTGTGAAGGGACCCTTCTGCTTTCTCCTCTCTCCCTCCCTCTCGTGAGAAGAGGGAGAGGGGGAGAAGCCTGGAGTGAGAGAAAGGCTCCCTCCCTGGGGAGACAGAGTGAAAGCTCGGCAGAGCCACTGCCGGAGCGATCCCGCCTGCCTGGCTGGCAGAGCATCTCTCCACCCACTCCCTCCTCTCACATCGCTCTGCTCTTTGGCTTGACAAGCAACTTCGCAATGCAAATCCCCTCAGACTGCCATCGCCGAGCAAAAGCAATTGTCGCTCAACCATCAGCAGCCTTGGGAAAGAAATCAAGGCTGAGGGATCAGGCAAGGCTGGGAGTTTGTTTTCTAGCTTTACGGCTGTGTATGGGAATCCTAGAATGGTTTGGGTTGGAAGGGACATCCAAGTTTACCTTCTGAGCCTAAAATCATCACAATGCTCTCTCAGTCTGTATAAACAATACTAAGTTTTGCTCTGGGCTCCAAATATGTGTCACAAGCTCACCTATCAATTTACACATGCAGGTCTTGATTTTGGTGCCCAGGGTTTACAGGTCTGAGTCTCAATGCCATTAAGTTGACATTTAGCCTGGGTAGAACCCAGCCAGCACAATGAGGAGCTGATCTATTCTAAATTATTTAATTCCAGTACCTGGATATGCTAAGCTGCATTAGCATCATTCTCTGCTTGGCCTATTTTACCCTGTTCAGACACAAGGAATTTTAAGATCCCCAAGAGCACAGAGGCATCTCATGTACAATCTAGGTGTAATTTAAGCACTTAAGTATAGCAGTACCAGCTTAAATTCTGAAATCCTTAGGAATCTGAGAGACTTTAAAAGCTTTCAGTTTCACCAAAAAGCAAAACTGGCTGTGCACAGATACGCTGCCACCTCAGCTCCGCTGCCTGTTTCTGTGCTTGCTCCCTGCTGAAGCTGCCTGGGATTTCACACACCCAGGATCCCTGCACGGAAGACTTTTTGAGGAGTTTAATTCAGCAATGAAGTACCTGCAACACAACACGTATAGCACAGGGCTCAGTACCACTCACAGCCTTCTCAGGGTTTGTCCTAAAAGCTTAGCAGTCCTCCCTGAAACGGAGAATTCGGTTCCCTCCATTGGTTTCAGAGACTCGGATCCATGTTTTTCCTGTAAGAGTGTTCTGTTGTGCAGTTTATAGATGCCTTGGGTTGAGGAAAATGACCCAACAGACAGGTGCTTTCCTCTCCACTTGAAGTTGGATTGCTCCACACTGAACTCACAAGATTGGAGGGAGAGAAAACAAATGGTATCTGACTCTGTTGCATGGTGTTGAAGGGAGCCCTTGCTTCAAAAGTTGTTAATTTATTTTACAATGAACAGCTACAGCAAAAAGAAATGTGTGGGGTAATGGTGGTTCAGTATTGGCCACCAGCTACAGTTTCAAAGTGAGACAGTCTTACAGAGGTGCTGCTCAGGGCGTGGTTATGACTCCAGAGAAACAAAATCCTGTATCCGGGACCGTGGCCCCACATCAGGGCTCCCCGCTCTCAGCATGCTGTCTGTTAGGAGTTTTGTTCTTACCAAATCTGCCTCCAGCACTGAATAGGGAACTCGGACACCAAATTCAGCACTAATTCTGCTGTCACAGACACAAACCTTATTTTTAAAGGAGACTGAGCACTACTAAGAGTTGGGTGGCTTCATTAGTCCAATTAGCAATTCCCCAGTTCCCAAGTCCTGCTGCCAGGAGCTGGATGTAGGCAGGATATAGTGGAGGAGAGCACAGAGGGAATGGCTGTTTTTCCATCAGAGAATAGATACTGTACCTCCTAATATTATCAACCCAGTGATTCCCATCCTCAGAAACAATTTTCCTGTGATAAACTACTTCTTGGCTGAGGCTGGCTTATGTGCAGTCAGCTCAAGTGCTTCTGAAAAATTCCCCCAAGTTGCTTCAAAGTCATTAGAAGCACAATGGAGTCTGCTTGTATTCATGGCACAGATAAGTACTAGGAGATGGAACAGTTCACCAGCTCTTCTCCAGAGTTTATAAAATTCTAATTCAATGACAGAAATTGCTGGCCTGAAAAATCTTATTGAGTGAATAAGACAAAGAGGTTGCAAAGTTCCTGTTTAAACTGGACAGCTAGGAAGGCTTGACTTATAGGTAGAGGGAAGACAAAACGAGCAGGAGGGACTTTGCCTCTCATCTGGGTGAAGAGGGATTGATTTTCCAAACCTTGAACCAATGAAAAGAGCACAGAGAATCACAGAATCACTGAAATTGGAAGGCGCCTCTGAAGATCATCTAGTCCAAGCCCGCTGCTCAGAACAGGATCAGCTACAGCAGGTTGCTCAAGGCTGTGTCCAGTCGGGTTTTGTGGATCTCTAAGGATGGAAACCCCAAAACAGATGGAGCTCCTCTGTGGGCAACTTGTTCCAGTGCTCCTCTGTGGTCCCATTCAAAGTCTTATATGGTTTTTAAATAATGACACCACCTAACTCAAGAAATAAGCACCTACTCATGAGCTGTTCAGTGTAGATGTCCTTCACCGAATGTTCCTTGGCAGCAGATAGTCAGCTGAATGTTGTTGTTCGCCACAATGCTTCTCAAGCCTTGGGTGTGTAAGCGAGTATCAGTTTAGACTAGGAAGGTAGAATACACACAGTATTTATTATAAAATGAAGTTCTCATATCAAAAAAAGGCTAAAAAGGGGAAGACATGAGGTCTCAAAAACATGCCTAGTAATGAGAGTCTTAAACAGCTCGATCAAATCAGTGTAGTCTGTTCAAGAAAGAGAGGTTACCATTTGATCCCAATTTGGGGAAGAAATGTCTGCTAGAGTTGGCAAAAGAAATAGTAAATCCTGTGACAGAAAGCAGAAGATTGCTGCATTCTGACGATTAATCCAGTACAGTGCACACAAAACCATAATATTGATACTGCCAGATCACCACAAAGATGCTGGGATTCAACTGTTCACTTTGCTGAATTCACAGAACAGTTGCTGGCACTGTTTTGGGCTGGGCCAACTAGCTCTGTCCTAAGTCATTCTCAGGCACAGGTCAGCTAAAACAGGCCCAGGACCATTCCCAGTAGGCAGTAAGGTCACTGGTTTTCAAGACAAAGTGACACTGTTTAGTTCCCTGCTGATGTTGCCCATGGGTTTTGCTCTTATCGTGGCTGCAAACATTTGGCTGAGAAACAGATTCTGAAGGCGCAGTCATTAGATGAGAAGTGACTGTTTTAAGGATTGTTAGTGCTCAAATAGAACTCATAATTCTGATAAAGAACATCCTTTGGAAAGTTTCCTGGCCTGTGCTACGCAGTCAGCTCACCTAATGTTTCTTCTTGGCCTTTCTTGGTGAAAACACGACAGAGGGCTCAGTTCAAGGAGCCTGCTGTCATCATCCAATCCAAGCCACATCTCCTGCTTTCCCACTTGTTGCATGGTCCATCCTCTCACTACTGAAATAAGACGTTAAATTTCTTCAGGCAAGCAAAGAGAAACCAGAGGCAAGATTAAAAAATTTTGCTGAGAAATTAATTACTCCCTGGAGGCCCCATTGGCTACATCAGGAGCCTAGTCCTCTTCCAGCTTTTGTGGGTACCTTAGATTACACTGTGCGGACATTTCATGCTGGTTTAGATGGCATTTCATTTATTGTGAAACCCTGAATTTAGCTTTCACATGGGGTAGGATTACATCAACAGTTCAGTTATGAAATGGAAGAAAAGAAAATAAATGATTAAAACCAGAAGAGTTGACTAATCCCAAGCCCAGTGCATTTTTCATGTGTCATTTAACAATAGCAAGTTGAACCCAGCATTATCTTTCTGCACTTCAGATCAATCTAGATTATCTGTTTACAATCAAAGCACAATCAAAGTTTACACATCTTGACAGACCCAATTTTGGGCCACCATAGTTTAGAATTCTTTTGTGAAATTTCCCTTCAATTTAAGAAATTACTCTTTAAATTAAACAGATGGAAGAATAAATTTGCTACCTACTTACTTCTGAAAGGTTATGTAAAACTTCAAACAAAAACTGAAGTCACTATGAAATCACATATGCATATTTGATGGAAATATACACATGTACATAAAACAAGTTCCTATTGTTTATGTAAAAACAAGCTACGGGTTGACTAATTACTTGATGCTACCAAGTTAGAACATCCTACAATCTTATTCTTCCTTTCTACAGAAAAGAAGAAGAAGAAAAAAAAAGAGCATTCTGAAGGCATGAAGGTCTCTGAATCTTTAAGAGCAAAGGAATTGTTCTGAATTATCCATTTGCCAGGATGTGGTAGTTCATTTTGCAGAGATAAAATGTCTCAAGATTTGGAGCTGTTTTGGTCAAGAATATTGGGTTTGGTATCATATATCAACATTGTTTATATCTCTTGATATCTGGAGAGGGCTATGAATCTATGTTCACATCTGCACAGAATTCATGTCTATCAAAAATAGCCGTGTACAATGGTAGAGGAAGAAGAAGGAGCATGGAAGAAGGAAGAAGAGGAGCATGGCTTCGCTATCCTCTTTTATCTCTGTCTACTCTGTCCAGATCTCTTCTTCTGTGAAGACTCTGAGATTTCAAGCTGAGCAGAGCACTGCAAACAGTCTATTTGGACAGTCCCTTTTGGGTGCCTTCTCCTTGCTTCAAAACAAATCTGCCATGATGGACACTCAAGATTTTTCAGTGACAAATTCCACCTTTTTCAAACTCCTTGGAGGAGACAAATTCATCATATTCTCCAGGAATTCCTACAACTTCCTTCCATTTAACTAGGAGGCTATTTCTGCAGTCTTGATTTTGGAAGCTCATCTTTGAGCTGAGACCTCTAGCTGAGCTTCTAGCTTTCACCTCCATTTATGAAAACCAGAATCAACTTTTAAGTTGAAGTCTCAGAGTCTGCTCATGAAGTTGTATGTTTTCAACAACCAAATCTTGTTTAAGCTGGTATTTGCAACCTCAAGCATAGTAATTTGTAAATTGTTTTCTTCTGGACATCTGCATTGACTTACATGTTTTTGCCTGGGGAGTTATTTACAAAGTCTAAATTTGGTCTAGGGACACTAATCTCCCCAGCTTCCCTCTACAGTAACTGAAGGTAGCTGCCCCCTTAAAGAATCAGTTTGGATCAATAAATTTTGCTCTTTCACTAAAATAATTTTTACATGTAATATTTGGCTGCTGATTAACTCAGGCGAAGTGAGTACAGCTCTCCACCACAGCCGTTAGAGACTCTACCAGGGAGACCAGAGCTGCAGCTGTTATACCAGTGAGTGTTTGAACCCGGAGCAGAAAATGGACTCTTGTATGCACAGGACTGAAAGATGATTTCAAGACTTTTTACATCACTTTTATTCTTCACTTTTAAGAGTTATTCAATGCTACTGGCAGTTTGAGGTGAGAGTAAATAGTTTAACACTAAATGAATGACCAGTGATTGAGATATGAGGAAATAAAAACTCGTCCAACTTCCACACCAGCACTGGTAAGTATATCATGGAACTAAAGCCAGAAGCTCACATTTATTAAACAACAATGTCATCACTGGTTGTAGCTGGTAATCATTGATACTCATTCTGCGTTGGTGACAAGGAGAGGACAAGATGTACAGCTGTGAGGAAAGCTGCATGTGGAGTAAAGATGTGTTGTGTCCCTGACATGGCAAGCCAGTTTTTTTTTAACTGGGCAATAGGCTGCCCTCTCGGGGACAAATTTGTTAATTATTTTTTTTTCACAGGTAGGAAGGGAAAGATGGTAATGAGATACGAAAAGGTGAATTCAACATGCAAGTATGAAGCTATTTCTTTCAAAGGTGTGAGATGACAGACACTAATACACTATGAGTGGGAAGGAAGTGGCACCAAAGGTGCTAACACAAAATGAAAACTCCTAGTATGTCAGGAACAGAGAAGAATAAACTGTATTGCCCATGGTGTGGAATTTGACAATGCAAACATGCTCATATTTAATATGGTGGCATTGTTCCCACACCTCAGTTTAACAGTATGAACAGCACTAAACGTCTCTTTTTCAAGGTTTCAAAGACAAATTCATGTCTTGTTACACTGCATATTGCACAAATAACCACGAGGGGACACTTGCCTGCAGTTTAAGTAATTTTTCAACCATTTCTTGGCAGTAGGTCAGCTGGGGACAGAGCTGAAGTATATACTGACACACTGACATTCTTTACCCAAATGGTTAAACCTAGTTGTGATGACACCACGGAGTCTTCTCTGGACACTCTTTGGGTTTACAAGCACTGTCTGCAGGACTGAAGCTCCAAGGTGCCCTCACCTCTATTCCCTCTTCCAGTTTCTCCACAAAGGCAGGAATACAGCAGATGAGGAGTGTGACACCAAAGCAAGCATGGCTGCATATCCAGCTGCTCTGGTTTTGTTTAGTGAGGGGGGGCCTAAGGTGGTAGCTTCTGTAGGAAACTGCTAGAAGTCGCTCCCCTTTGTTCAGTGGACTCAGCCGGGCCTAGGGCGGACCTGCTGCTGGCCAAGGCCGAGCCAATTGGTAGCAGAATGTCCCGTGATAACGCCTCTGCGATAACGTATTTAAGAAGGAGAAAACAGGAAAAAAAAAGAAGAGAAGATGTGAAGAAGCTGAGCGGGGGCAGAGGCGCAGAGTGGGAGGCGCAGGCCTCATGGGCCTTGCAGGCCTCACCCTCTGGTCTCTCGCCAGGCAAGAGGGCCCAACTTGGCCCAACTTGGGGCTGAACTTGGCCTGGCCCAGCCTGGCTGCAAGAAGTGGAGAGGAGATGAGCTGGATGATGTGAAGAGATTCTGAGAGGCGTCTGCCAGCCTGTTGTGAAGAACTTTTCTTGTGAGAGGAACGGCTGCAGACGCCAAGGTCAGTGAAGAAGGAGGGGGAGCAGTAATGCGGCTCCTGGCCAAGATTCCCCTGCAGCCTCTGGTGCAACCCATGGTGGAGCAGGTTGTCCCCCTGCAGCCCATGGAGGTCCATGGAGAAGCAGAGATCCACCTGCAGCCCGTGGAGGACCCCACACCGGGGGAAGTGGATGCCTGAAGGGGGCTGTGGCCCTTGGAGGACCCGCTGGGGCAGCTGTTCTGGAGGGACTGCACCCCGTGGAAGAGATGACCCACACTGGAGCAGTTTCATGAAGGACTGTGGCCCGTAGGAGGGACCCCACAATGGAGCAGGGGAGGAATGTGAGGAGTTCTTCCCCCAACCATGAAGCAGCGGCGTAAAACAACGTGTGATGAACTGACCGCAATGCCCATTCCCTCCTCCACCCTGTGCTGCTCAGAGAGGGGAAGGTAGTAGAGATAATGTTAAGCTTGAGAAGAGGGAAGGGTGGGGGGAGGTTATCTTGTTCTCTGTCTCATTATCCTGCTGTTTGTAGTAATAAATGAATAGTTTTCCCCAAGTTGAGTCTGTTTTGCTCGTAATGGTAACTTTAAGGATTTTCTCCCTGTCCTTATCTCAAACCTTGAGCCGTTTTTCTTATATCATCTCCCCCTGTTCTCTTGGAGGGTGGGGGGAGTGAGAGAGAGACTGCGTAGTCTGGTCCCGATCGAGGCTGAACTACGACACCAGTGCAGACAGACAGTGGCGTAGGGTTCAAGGGTGCAATAACACGGCACTACAGATGAACTCGATGGCCCTGCTCTGGCCCTGCTATCACCTACTGTGTGACACTCATCGAGTCACTTCTTTCCTCTTTCTACCTCTGATTTATCCACTGAGATCGTACATTTTTCAAGGCCTGATTGATCTCCCACTATTTCTCCTCAGTGTCTGGTAACAATGCAGCATCGTTATTGGCTTATGCCTCTCAGCACCATTGTGATACAACAACAATGGTTTTAAGAAAGAGGCCAATTTTCTTTCATATTAGGATTTGGCTAATTTTACTCTTACTAATTTCTAAATGGACCCACACAGGGAATTCAGAAATGCCAGGATTACAACTTATTATTTAGAGAGACTTGGAAGAGAAAAATATCTGAGAGACTGAATCCTGCAAAAACATAGTGGAAAATATGAGTGGAAATTCATGGAGATGCTTCTCTCAGATGGAAAAGAACAGGTTTCCTTGTTCAGTCTAGAGCACAATGTTTAATGGAGAAAGAAGACAGAAAGATTGGGAAACAAAGGTGCAACAGACTTAATGATACCAAATCTCTTATTAGGTAGAATGGGGAAGACAGAACTTCTGTTCTACAATAAGCTGTGGTGGCACCAACAGTACTTTTAAAATGACCCCGTTAAGGACAGCATTCAGCATAGCTGCCTGTGCAACAACCCACTGCTAAGGCAACTTCCCTGGATCTTAACTTCATGTGAAAGATGTTGCTCGGCTGATTGAGTTTAAGGGTCCTGAGAAGCAGGGACGGCACCAGAAGCCTCGTGTCAGGACCCTCCATCGCTTTTGAGGTCTTCATCAAATTTGCCAAATCATGCTCAGGCCTCTTTTTCAGCCTTCAGATTATATTTATGTGAGTGAGAGAAGTCACAGCTGTTCTGTCTTGACTCCCTTCCCATGGCCTTTTGACCCTTGAAGACAAGTAGTGTTTAATCCTCGCCATACCTTTAAGCTGGCTGTAAATACAACACAGAGTAGGACTGTGAAGCAAAGAAGAGAAACTACTGTACTACTTTCTTGACTTTATTAGATATTGCTACTAGGATTTTCATTGCTTGAGTTTTCCAAGTTAACTGAGCTGCAGCTACATGTTGCTTTCAGAGAGCACATCCCACACCTCGGTGTTGGAAGGTGCTTTAGGATTTACTTCGCTCCCTCTTTGCAGGGATATAAGAGATCATCTAAGTTGCAAAAAATAATTTCCACAAGTGTTATTAACTCGCAGTCAGGTTCTCTGCTCATTGCTCTTGATACCTGCCTGGAAACAAAAGTGGGATCAGAGGGCAAGTTAAATATTTAGTCAGTATTGCCTATGTTTGCACAGAGAGACTTTCAGCTATTCCATCTGTGTTTAAACTGTGCTCAGCTATGCTTTGCTAATACTGAGTTATCCCTCTGATTACCTTCCAAGGGCCAGCCTATAGTGAAAATCTACTAAGAAGACAAAAAGCCTCAGAAAAGCTATGCATCCCTGCAGCCCTCTGCATCTCTAGGTAGGTATAACACAAATCCACTGCTGCTGAAGTAATCTGCTGTACATCGTAAAAAAAATATTGCCTCACTTTTAAGACACTGGTTCAGATTATTCTGTAACAGCCCATGCTTAAAAACAGCAACAGCAACTGTGACTACTTTCTGCACTCAATTACACTGAGAAACCAAAGATGAATCTAGCCTTGGGAAAAAAAAAAACCCAGTCTTGTGGCAAGGACCCTGGGGAGCGCTGGGTTCAATTCCTTGCCTCGCCACAGTGTTCCTGTCT
The DNA here is from genome assembly GCF_036417535.1 of Chlamydotis macqueenii. Taxonomy (NCBI): domain Eukaryota; kingdom Metazoa; phylum Chordata; class Aves; order Otidiformes; family Otididae; genus Chlamydotis; species Chlamydotis macqueenii. The sequence continues at coordinate 5,303,236 of NC_141558.1, forward strand.
GCTTTTCGGCAAGTGATTAAATCTTACAGTGCCTTCATGCCCCCAAATTAAACTATAGATATCAATAAAGCTTTCTTCTTCTACTTTATATTCTTTAAATCGCTAGCACACTTCCTTGCGGAGTCCTGGCCTGTGCACATCAGCATTCTCTCGGGCGATGCCTGGACACAATTCCAAGGATACCAGTGGGCCAGGGACCATTCCTGGTGGGCACTTTCCCTCCTGCATTGGGAGGGAAGAAGGTTCAGGCATGTAGATCTGAGCTGTGCTATGCCACCTGCCCTGATGCGCAGAGCACAGACGATGGCTTGTTTTACTCACAAAAGCACAGAGTTTGGGACCAAAAGGGTCTTGTTGTTGGGGGCTTCTTGAACTCACACCAGTACATGGGGGTGAAGACTCCCATGGCACACTTTGGCCCATCTGGAAGTAGTGATGCTTGTCACTTGGAGAATGCCTCCCCAAGAGCATTTTTTATTCAGCCTGTGTGGCAAATATATTTATTTGTTTGTTTCTAGACTCCATTTCCTCATTAGGAGAAAATCTCTGTATTCATTCAGACAGGAAAATTCTAAGCCATCTTTATCCATTATGGTTATTTAGAAAAATTCTGACAGCATGAATACAACAGGCACAAAAACCATGAGGTAAATAAAGAACCATAATTATGATGCTTTTTCACTCATCGTTTCTCTGATACTGACTTGTGACCACTTTAATGCGTGGAGTTGACAGGATAATATTAATCTATTTTTGCCTGTAACTCAATATATTAGAATATTTGTCTGTCACATGTACTCAAATGGATTTTATAACCCCAACATTAGAAACAATATTTATTTATTGGTTTGTAACTGAATATATTAAAATCTGTCACATGTACTTAAATGGATTTTATAACCCTAACATTAGAATAGAATTTATTTCAGCTGAATAAAACCATTCAAAAAGTTTCAGATCTAGTTTAAACTGGTCATTCAGATTTCTAGAGGAAACAGTGAAACACAGGCACTCTCGGTGTAGAAATATGCACCTCATCTGAATGAGATCAGCTGCCATTTGGAAGCGCCTATTGACTTTACTCAGAGCTCAGAGAAGTGTCTTAAACCAGCCACCTGGTTTGAGGTGGCTACGTTTGGTGGAGCTGAATCCTGTCCTAACAGACTTAGTGCAGACAACACAAGAAACCTATAGGAAAGGATGAACTGGAAGCTAGGCATCTCAGATCTTGAGTTAAGGCTTTAAACTTTGTGTATATTCTCCTTGTTTCCATTACTACCAAAATCTGAAAATTCTCAGACCATGCAACAGCCATGAATCCTGCTTGCTATTTAAACTGAAAGAGTATTTTAGCCATCCAACTTTAATATTATTTTCCCAAAGGCTTTAAATTACCAGTTTCTTCCTGTAGAAACACAATTAGGACAATGATGTTATTAGTACTTGAATGATCCCAGTTTGACTGTGAAAGTTATATCACGCTGACCTGGACAACAGAGGGGAACATGTGTTTGCCACTGTGTGGTTGCAGAAAATTGTTGGTACCTGTAAGGCTCTGCTAGTAGGGCATTAGCATGTTCTCTGAGGCATTCTCCAGGCACAGAAGAGTAATCTTTCCCAGAAACTGAAAAGAAAGATTGAGGCAGTGGGGTGAGTAAAAGTATAAGTATTGCAAAAGCACCCACAATGCCACAAAAATAAGAAAAATCCTTCAACCCTCATATTTTCTCTCCAAAGTCTTCACTTGTCCCAAAACCTACAATGTCCTTTCATGTTACTTATTGTCGGTCAATGAAGTTTCACGCTTCAGTAATACAGTTCAATAATATATTTCCTCTTATCAATTCTCTCTCATACAAGCAACATCTCTGCCCGTCTGGCAGAAAGGAAGGACATGTAGTTTTATCCCATAAGTTTTCTCTACGTCGAATTCTTATCGAAGGTACTTTCAGTCCTCTCATCTCCAGCAGTATTTTGTTTAATCCACCGGACTTGCTACTTGCTACACCATCGTGCTTCAAGATGGTCAAATGATGAAAGGATAGAGATTGTATGCCAGGGAAACAGTTATTGAGGGATTCACAGTCTGGTTACACTCCTGTAAATGTTAGTCGCCCACAGGCACTCCTTACGGTGCAGAGACAGGCAGAAACAGGCACCCTCCATATCAAACTTCATCCCACCTCCCTTCACCTGCCCTTCAGTAGGACCTGTTGTGACAGGACAAGGTGTAACGGTTTCAAAATAGAGGGAGGTAGATTTACATTTGATATTAGGAAAAAAATGTTTACAACGAGGGTGGTGGAACACTGGAACAGGTTGCGCAGAGAGGTGGTGGTGCCCCATCCCTGGAAACATTCCAGGCCAGGTTGGACAGGGCTCTGAGCAACCTGATCTGGTTGGAGAGGCTCTCCTCCTTGCAGGGGGGTTGGACTGGATGGCCTTTAAAGGCCCCTTCCAATCCTAACTATTCTATGATTCTATGATTCACAGATCCTAACCAGAACCTATGTAATCAGTTTAAAATAGATTCCCTAAGCCACTTGTGCCTCTGGTGAGCCCGCTGCCCAAACTGTCGGGGCTCTCCGAGGAAGGCAGCTAACACCTAGATTGGATAGGGAAGCTGTGCTTTGTAAACCATGGACCAGCGGCTGCCTTGGATTAGATGGACAAAAGGATTGAGATTGATTGGCATGATAATGAAGACTGGACTAGATGGACCAAATCAGAGGAGACTTGGGTACTAAGGGAAGGGATTGCTGTGCTAACGTATACTAACAGGACAGCATATACACAGCCTTTACGATCGAGTGACCCCCCCGTATTAGTCTATGACTCACTTTGCTCTGCCAGCTCTGCTGCAAGAGTGGCGACTTTTGGCAAAAACATTAATAATAAAAACCAGAAGAATGGTATTATCTTAAATTGTGGCACCCAGCTGCTAAATTAACATATGCTGAATCCCCAGGGTTTGCAAAGCCCACTGAAACCAGTGGAAAGATTCCCATTGACCTCAGTGGGCTGTGAATGATTCTCAAATGGAAATGGAGCTCCAGTTCCAGTGGCTGTTCTTATCTCCATGCAGAATTAGTCTCGGGACAGATCCCGTATCAGCCATGGCGTTTGCTGGGTGCTAAAGCTATTTGCTGTTGATAAAGCGAAGCACAGCCCCATTATACTCTGAAGTGGGGATGGGATGAGTTCATCTAATCCCGTTAGACATCTACATCTAAGCTAATTACCCTCTGCTTCTCTGGTACTCAGTGGAGAAAAGTCAGCATTTCATCTGCAACTCATCACTCCAAAATGGACATCTAAAATAGGTCAGATGACTCACGCTCTAAATGCCTGTTTCTTCTCATTGACAATAAAGGCAGCCTGAGGTAATTTTCTCAGATTCAGACATTGACATGTGGTTGGAAGAATTTCACTCCAAGCATCGTCATTAGACAAGCTTCAAAAATGTTGCATTTTTACATTGGATTGCTAAACCACACAGCTAAGTCAACACAAGATCCTAGTGGAGACAGGTTCAGGTAAACTCAGTCGGCTTTGAATTGTCTTGCATGAACTACAGAGCTTTGTCTCATTAGGATTTTTGTATTAACAGCCAAAAAATATATCAATTTTTTTTTCAGTGACAAAACAGTCTTTGATGTATTGTGCTCTGGTTACATGTTCTGGATGACAGGTCCAAAATGGTCTCAGTTAGATTCCAAAGATAACAATCTTAAATGGACAAGAGGCTTCAAATTATTACCATTACTTTATTCTCGTAAAGCTCTCATCCCACTGGTGAACACTATAGGGTGAAATTCAACACCACATTCAAACTTCAATGTACATGTTTACAACGGAGTCTAGGCTCCTGTTACACTGACTGGAGAACAAATCAATACAGGCAATAGGGACTGGAAAGCAATTCACCTGTCTAAATGTAGGTGCCTACTTTAGAGTGACTTGGACTACACTCTAGGCTCTGTTGGCTGTAGAAAATCCCTCTCCAACCAGGACTTTGGCCACCAGCTCCAATGTAATCACTACACAAAGAAGATACCTAAAATTAGGTAATTACAGTTGAATCCCATCCACTGGAAGCTGCCCACTTGGTTGCCCAGTAATGACATAGAGCCCTCTCCTGGACCATATCCTGGTAGGATACAGTCTGATGAGATGTGCCATATCCTGGACCACTAGAATGGTTATATCAGGAGATAATGAACTAATACAAATATAAAATGAACCCAAAAGAAGCTTTGAAGTAATTTCATTTTGAAGTAAAGTTTCCTACAATTTTTTCTTAAAGAAACACTTTTCTAAATGGGCAGGAAAGTTTTTATACTCGTGGTTTTGTTCAAGCTGAGAATGAAAATATACCGTGAAACTTTGATATATGCCATGAAATGGAAATGCTGAGTTTCAGACAGCTCAAGTAAATTTGATAAAGCCCTGCAAACACGAAGCACAAACATCTTCAGCACAACCAAAACCATAAACTGGCTCCACAAGGGGACACGTAAGTATGACTGCCAGTCTTTGTTGCGTCAGTCTGATCCCCTTCCACCAAATGTTTCTTGGATGATAGTCCAGACACACCAACATAAAGCTTCTCATGAAATTACCCAAAACATAATAGAGTCCTTGTGTATTTGAAAAGCTCTATTCAGAAACACAGCTTCTAACTTGGCACTTATTCTCAAAATATTCATGATGGTCAGCAGCTATTAAAAGCAAGAATAACAATGGCTATTTCCACAATAGCTGTATTTTGAAATCTTAGAGCACTTTGTGAACTTAACAGACTTATCTGAGATGTAGAGACTCATATCATCTATCAGGGAATGCGGGTCCCTCTGGGGCAAGAACTGGACTTCTCTTTCTAAAAAATTCTATACAGGAATACAGATAAGGCATGAATACAGATTTCTGAAAATTGAGCGCAATTTCGATTTTCAGGTAGGCTGAATATCAGTTCTGCTCTCAGAATGTGCTTAGAAACTATACTTAGTCTTTGAAAGTGTGGAATGGTTTCCTTTTTTAACGAGCAGCAGTAAGTAGAATTTCTTTCTTTTGCACTAGAGAGATGGCATAGGGTTTTGAAGTACTGCAGTATCAGGCAAGGGAAGTGATGCAAGGAGACAGCATGGGCTGCAGAACCATCAGTGCCATAAACAACATTCACTGCCTTTTGTGTTCCCATTGACACAGCACTGAGATGGCACCTGGGACACCAGGACTGTGTTTCACTTCTCTGTTTAGACAAGAGAGTCCTCTGTGTTTTCTTTTCTCCATCTCTAAAATGAGATCTTTCCTTTGTAATATTTTTGGTGAGAAGCCTGTCTGAGTGAACTACGGCTTCTCCAGATTACCTCTAGCTAAGGAAAAGTCTGCCAGTGTGAACTTTGCCGCTTCTGGACTATGTGCTACATGCAGGTACAGTAAATGACCCCCTGGAAAAACCCCAAGTGCTGTTGTTGTCTGCCAGGGAAAGAATGAAGAGTCTTCTTATAGCACGTCACAGGTTGGTCTCTGGCGAAGCATCACAAACTGGTGGCTTGGGACAGTTCAGGGAAACCACGTGTGCCAAATAAGTTTTCTCCTAGCCCCTTTCCTTGGAAAGCTCCTTCAATTCAGCATTATGTGAACTGTATTTTTCAGAGCAATGCTTGTCTGTGGGTCTCATCTGTGCTTAATTACAACACAGCCAGGGCAAATATAATGCCTTTTGACTGATAAGTCACCCTAGTAATCATCCCACTCTAATGAGAAGTCCATACCACTCGGTGAATGCCTCAATCACTTCTAACGTGTCACTTACGCAAGGCAAAATGATGGGAGAAAAAAAAAAGAGTATTTTGTGTTTGCATTAATAGAATTCGCTTGAAGCCAGACTCGGTACTCTGCAACATGCTGGGGAAAATAATTCTGGAGAGAAGTTTTGTATCGCATAAAATGCCCCTCATGTGTTTTTCCATTATTAAAAGTATAACCTAAACTATTTTAGGATGGAATAATCTAAGCTGGAAGGAAAATACAAAAATAGACTAGGAGGGACCTGATGTGTTTAGCTGGGGAAAAGGTTGCAAACACAAAAAGCTTTGGCTTCTTCTTTTCCATAATTTTCCATCATTTTCAATCTTGTCAGCATGAATAATATAATTGATTTTTGCTATTATTATGAAGCAGCCGCAGAATACATAACAAAGTTGAAAAGCAGCTGAAAAACCATTTATCTATTTTGTTTTCAATTGAGACACTCCTCCCAACTACAGAAAAGTAACTGAGCCGACTATAATTCCATAAGCCACATCTCATCGGCACATAGTTCAGGCTTGGGAAGGATTTTTTTAAGAAATCTTTTGAAACAAACAAACAAAAAGTTGGTTATAGTCAGACAAAATATCTTTCTCTGTAGTCAAATTAAATATCCTTTCTGCAGCCCACAAGAGAAGTCCTAACTCTGAGGTTTCTTATTGGACCTGTTTAGTCTTTCTTGCTGATGACTTTAGTGATTAGCAGATGGAAGCTTCTCAGGAAATTACAGAGGTGCATTTGGATGGGAGTCATCTAAGCTAGTCTAGATCCCCTTTACACACTACAACAGGTATTTCCAGGTGAAAGATTAATGTTCTTCTAACAACTAAAGGTCAGATGGACTGCACACTAAAGGTTTCTATTTCTTTTTTACCCATAAGAAGGGTCTCAGGGTCTAGTTTAAAGTAAGTCTTATGGAAGGGTAGATAGATGAGATTCTAAGAACATTATTCTAAGAACTGGCAAAGGAGGAGAAAACAAGGTGGATTAGTTCTGATTGGCCTAGTTTTATTTTAAGTTTTCCTAAACTGTGCCTCAAAATTGCTTAGGAGAGTTTTAGTTTGCCGGGCCAGTACCTTGTTGACAATATAGATGGCTTCAGTTCTACTGCCTTGTGTAAGTGTCTGTCACTGTTTAATTTGTTGGGGTAGCCGTGCAGAGACAGACAGATGGATGGATAATTTCCAAATGGCAGCTGGGATCTAGCCACTCAGTTTTGGAGGGTAAGAGAAGTTCACAATAGGACATGACCAGATCACACCAAAAGGCCTCCAATCAGCAAAAAAGCCCTGCCACATCCAAAAATCATGTCAAGAACCAGCTAAACAATCAAATACTATCCAGTCGAAACCAAGTAGAACATTCTCCATTTGCGTGAGGCACCTTAGCCATGAAGTTGTGCTTATCATGTTTTCAGGTTGATCTTCAATCCTTGCACCTGTAAAGAAACTTTTCCATAAATAAATAATGTGTAGTTTATTTTATCTGATGTGGATGTTCTATTTTAAGTTATTTTAAGTCCATTAGGGACAAATCAAAATGAAATAAAGAAACTTTTTATTGTTATTTATGTTCAGCCAATGGAATTGAGCTTGCAGCCAATATCGTCTATGGAGTCTAGAGAAAGATTAGCTGACCAAATGTAGCAGGTAGATTGCATTGCCTGAATAAAAGTGCCAAGCCATTTGAGACACTCTGATTTATCTTGCCTGGTCTACAGATGCTCTTCCAGACCGGCTGATTTGCCCATTGTATCTGACATATCTCCCAGCCCACACAGATGTCTCACATGCCCCATGGCACCTCAGATAGTTCCAGACACCTGTGTTCAGGCAACTGAACCATGTCTGTAGTGGCTGATCAACTTAATTACTCCCTAGGGTCTACCTTCTATAACAGGAGCTTAGACATTGGCTGCACCTGTAGACACATGTGGTGCAGATCTCTTAATCTGTAGCTCAATCTCACTTTAAGGACTCCAGTCAGTTCATAGATGGACTTCCAGCACTGTTTTAAATGCTCTGTGATATGGGAGACATCCTCACAGGGGTGGCCAATATGACACAATTAGGATACCTGCTCCTTCTAGACCAGCACCAGAAGAACCAGTAGCACAGCCTGGGGCTTCTCAATCAGTCCAAGGCACCCATGTGCAGGTAACTGGTCTGAGCCTCGTGTCTTAATCATAACCTGAACTCCACCAACAAAGCTGATCGCTTCTTGTCTGTACAACAGATATTTTAGTCTTACACGCTCCACTAAAGAAAACTTCACACAAATGGTAAATCATTAAATTCCTTCCATTAAGCAGATATACTTTCCTTGAGCTGCGGGTTACCCAGCAACTGACAGTTTGGCAACAATACCCTTATTTTTATGATTAACCTTGTCAATCCACAGGCACTTGCTCTCCCAAACAGCTGACCTTTTCCTACAATATTATTTGTGACAAGCGATGGCTCATTACTGTCTGTTAAACAGTCAGTATTTTAATGTTCCATTTTCAAATTATTATTGAAAGCAGAGGCACCAATATCCTACATTAAGATTTCCTCACGCTTTCCACAACAAAGTCTTGCTATGCTGGAACTTTAAAACTGAAATTTCCTTTGCCACAATTGTTTCACATTGATTTATTTTTTCAGAAAGGTTCAATAAAAAAATCAGTAATTTCCAAGACCAATTTTAAGAAATATTTTGTGTATGTAAAATAATTTAAAAATACAGTCAGTCACACATTATTGCTGAAAAACTCTAGCATTTCTGTGCTTTGAAGCAAGAATTTGAAATCAAGCCACACATGTAACCCTGGGGACAATATTGTGTCTTTGGCTGTTTTCATTATGTTCTCCCAAATGTGATACAGCTCTGAGCCCCTGGAAAAATCAGTATATACATGCTCAGGAGAGATTAGCTCTCTACAGTTTGATAGGTGTATTGTCCAATGTGCTGGCACTGAGCTCCTCCCAGCACAGCTCCTTTTTCCACCATCCCTTGGATAATTAGGCACATCCACCCTGGGGTTACTGGGGCTGAGCAAGGCTTCCCCTGTAAAGATTTCTCCAAGAAGTTGTAGGTCATCAAAGTACTGGTCAGTGATACAGAGAGCAGAAGGAACTGATGGAGCTCCTACCATGAAAAGAAAGGTGCAAACTGAGTCAAATGAAGATTTCTGCAAAATGAGGATCAGACTGAGAGTGAAAAGGTTTAGGAGAGAAAGAACAGGGAAAGAGAGCAGACAGATAAGAATCTGGGGAATGCAAAAAAGGAAACTGGCAGGTAGGAAAAAGAGACAGAAAACTGTAAAAGAATATAAATAAGAGCAGAAGGGATATCAGATTCTGCAATACTTCTTGTAGAACATGGGCAGGAGATGAAGGGAAGTGGATGGCTTATGCATTTACCTGTATTTAAGACACAGGACCTCCAGGACTCCCTTCCTTCTAGGGAAACAGCTGCAACCAGGACTGCATGACAGAAATATCTGGTATCATCTGTTGGTCCTCTCTTAAACTGCAACAAAACCCACAACTCAGAATTTTTAGGTAATTGTTCAGAAACAACATTTAGTTTCTAGTGTGTTACTGGTTTGTTCTGCATACCTTCAAGAACAACAACTTTGGTACTAGTCTAGTCTCTAAGTGTGGCTTTACAAAAAGCAATCCTTTTCTTGAAGTTCTCAGATTAGTGTCCTTGCTGGCAGAGATTCTCCGTCTTTCACATCAGAGGCACAGGAGAGCTGCAGGGAGAGAGAAAGTGCAAATTCAGTAGAACAGACCATGCTCAATTTACCAGCGAAAGGGCTGTGTGTTTCCCGAGTTCTACCTTGGATATATTTTTCTCTTGATTTAGGGAAATGCTGTGTATGGCAATAAATCAAACTGTTTTCAATTACCAAGAGCTGCAAATGCTTACATAACAGCACTGCACTGTTCTCTTTAAGCAATGTGAAGAACTTGAAACACTTTGCAAACAGTAGTGATCTATACAAACCTGCACAAAAATCAAGAGTGGAAATCAAACTTCCTGGCTCCTATGCCTTAACGTTAAGACCAAATTTCTTCCATAGTCAAACACGTTCAACAAGGAAATCAGCTTAGGGCAGAAATCATTGAAAAGAAGAGAGCACTAGGGAGTTCGTGTGACTCTCTCAATCCCTAGCTGCCTCCCTCCGTGGGTGTTCGGTGTTAGAAGGCTCTGTTCCTAAGTGTTGCTCAGTTCTTTGCCAATGACTAGCTCTTCACTGATGTGTTTTCTTCTCTTCCCTCTGGAGCAGACTTTACTGAAGCTGTTCGCAAAGATGAAAAAAAAAAAAAAAAAGTCAGTGGTAGTGTGAAAAAAACAACAACCCAGCAGGTTTTACAATAAAAGGAGCCATTTAGTCACTAAGTCTTGATCTGTTATTGCAACATCCTGTCTCTTAAAAAGCTCTCTGTCGTTGTAGCTTACAGTCCTAATACAGCTGATATTCTGCTGACCAGCCCTTCGGGAGATATTTTTCTTCTTTACATTAAGTGATAGATTAATGACTGAATTCCCAACTTACACAGCCTGTTCCTGTGCTTTTCTATCTGGATTTGTATTCAGTTACCACTTTCCTTCTAATTGCCAGACTATAACTGCTCTTACATTATTTTCCTAGGAACAATCCTCTGACTCTTCTTGGTCTAAAAGTGACATTATCTTTTATCCCTGGAGTTTCAGGTTTTTTGCCCCAACACAAGAAGGACAGGGACCAGTTGGAGAAGGTCCAGAGGAGGGCCATGAAGATGATAAAAGGGCTGGAGCACCTCTCTTATGAGGACAGGATGAGAGAGTTGGGGCTGTTCAGCCTGGAGAAGAGGAGGCTCCAGGGAGACCTTATAGCGGTCTTTCAGTACCTCAAGGGGGCCTACAAGGAAGATGGGGAGAGGCTGTTTAGTAGGGCCTGTTACAATAGGACAAGATAATGGTTTTAAAATAGAGGGGGGTAGATTTAGATTGGATATTAGGAAAAAAATTTTTATGATGCGAGTTATAGAACACTGGAACAGGTTGCCCAGAAAGGTGGTAGAGGCCCCATCCCTGGAAACGTTCAAGGCCAGGCTGGATGAGGCTCGGAGCAACCTGATCTAGTCAGGGATGTCCCTGCTCCTTGCAGGGGGGTTGGACTAGATGACCTTTGAAGGCCCCTTCCAACCCTAACCATTCTATGATTCTATGATTCTATGATTCTATGATTTTTTGTTATGTGCCAAACTCCCAAAGGTTTAGCTGAAATTACAAGGAGCAGTGGATATCTATGGCCAGATGACAATCTGAAAGCGTCCACAGATGACCATATTTGTCTTGAGGTTTTAAACAGTATGTTGTTAACGCCTAGGAAAAGCCTTGTATTGCCATCTGCCAGCAGTTACCAATGACAGGTTCTGCCGGTATCTGTGTGAGTGATAATGACACACAGCCACTAACAGAAACGGAATCAGGAGCATGAAATATGAAGTGGCACGTGCAAAGGCTGCAATAACAGTATTTATACAGCAGCAGCACTTAGAGGCTGTAATCACGCTGTGCTCCGCTAAGCAAAGCACTATGCAAACAGATACAGAGGGCAACACGTACTCCATCTCATCTCAGTCTTGTAGCCAGACTAAGGCTTTCAACCTTCTTCAGCCTGCAGTAGCCTTAATGATCCGTCCGGAGGTACAGAGCCCCGTCTGGCAAATTGAAGCATACTGATATAAGATCTTACAAAATTACTGCTACAGGCCCCTCCAACATGCAGCACTAGATTCATGAGGATAAAAATCCACTGCTCTAGAAGTAGCCCACAGTGACTGCACTCTTAAGTTACGCATTTCAGGTCAATACCTTATGTTAGTCGAGATAAATCCAGGCCCCAGAGATGTCAAAAATCCACACTTCAAATAACTACATTGTATTGGGGATACTTCACCTTCTTACAGTGTCCAATATTTTCTGTATTGTTTTTTAAAATTTATCATCCTCCATAAATACAAGATACATATTTGACTGGTAATCAGCGCAGACCAAGTTTCAGTACAAATCAGTGTCTGATTTTTATCTTGCAGACAGAAAGCTGTAGGTTGCTGGGTTGTTTTTTGTCAAAGCCCATTTTTCAAAACCATAATATCTCATATGCATTTTCCTGTTTCTGTCACTGCTGACTAGGAAATCAAAGGAACATTCATTGGCCAAGTCACACACATGCACTGATAATCATAATCAAAACTCATAAATAAAGACCTTCGGCTATTAATAACCAGTGGCAACTCCTCCTCCAGTTAACAGTGGATCTGAAGATGCTCTCTTTCGCTCAGATTTTTCACAGAGTTAGAAGGCAGAGATGCAGGAATGACAGAGATTCCTTATAAGATACTTTCCAGAACTCTATTTTTTCGTGCTGGAGTGTGGCCACAAGCACTGTTGCGGGTAGATTTCTATCACTCCACTGCAAGTTGAATTTGCAGAACATGGTTTTGTGCAATGGGTGTGGAAAGGCAGCTTCATCGTTCCCCAGACTCACTTTCCATAGGCCAAATGTATTGTTTAGCCATTGCATGATAACTTTATTTGCTGGATGACAGCATCAAGGAGGACTAGGCTGAGAGTTACAGTTTGTTACTTTAAGAAAAACTGGAAATATTCACTTTCAAGGAAAACGTCTTGTCATTTATAGCTTTGTAAAGTGGGCACAGAGTTTTACAAGTTTTTTTTGTAGGGGAGATATTTTTCAAATAAGATTGTTTTTAAGTTTATGCTTTAAAAAAGAAAGAATGGAAACAGATACTGATCTCCTTCCAGTGAGAATATATGAGCAACTAAGCCATTCCCAATTACATTCTTCTCATCCTGATTTTCTGCATTTCCTCAGATGCAGACTCAGGTTACAAGAAACACCAGCTGTCTGAGTTGTGACATCCTTTTCAGTTGTTAACCCCTGCACTTTTAAAATGCAAATTTGGAACTAGCTCAGGAAAAAAAGGATTCAGCAAATGGCTGAGACACAACTCACTACAAGAAATCAGTGCGTACATCACTGAAAATTGAGACATGACTCACAGCCAAAAAAGAAATCCTATTCACAATGGATTTCTTGCAGTTTAGTCTCTTTAAAACAGCTGAGTTTGTGCATTTTGGAAGTCACCTATGAAACAGGAATAACAAATCTGTGGGATATTACCTTTCCATTGGCTTTGATAATTACAACTGAGATGACATATTTTTCCTCCTTGATTTCAACTTGAAATTCAGATCTTACCTGCTACCCCTTTTCACAGGAGATGTTCTAGACCAGTTGAACAGGGATGGCATTATTTGTCATCCCTCGAGTATTTGCAGGGTTTTTCATTGCAGAGCCTTTCTCAGCACAGCGACAGAGCAAACTCGTGGCTGCAGAGCCCTCTTCTGGAAAATCAGACGGTTCTGGGAGCAGAAGAGTTTTTTATTACTTTTATTTTTTTTTTCTATTGCATAGGAAGAACAAGAAGAAGGATGTCCTAACGGGCTGCTGTGGCAGGAAAAATCTAGGCAAGACATCCCTCTCACCCCCAAGCTTCACCCAGCTTGGAGCATCAACAAGTCTTCTTACTCCAAGAGCTGAAACACAGCAGCCAATATTCATCTTTGCCTAATTTAATACTCCCAGTTAGGAGGGTTTTGACAATGCTCCTGCCAAGAGGTTTTGCCACTTCTACTCGAAAATATAACCATGCCATCTGCATTTCACAAACTGAACCTACATATAAAGGCAGGAGGAAGATGGGTATTTCAGTTACTCATTCTGATGTTCCTGGAGTTTCATATTATATTCTGTTAAAAGGGGGCTGCAACCCTGCATTTCGGAAGAAACACCTATACATAATAATAAAGGCTTCTAGAATAAAGGCTACCAGCATTCTTGTATGTACAAGAAAACCACACCTGGTTAGTATTCACGGAAGGCAGAAAGGTAGAGCCGACAAACTTAGAAGGAGGCACATATTTAGCTTCGGATGGTACTGCCTTTCTTTTACCTCTTTTAGCTTTCCAGTTGTAACATTTCTCTGTATATAAAACAACTTTTTGCAAACGATGATTGGCTACATGCCAAACTTATCAGGGATTTGGTTGAATTTTAACTGGATAGAGAAGGTTACCCCTTATCCTTGTCTTTATCTATCCACGTGTGTTTTGATCAGACCTAACCAAACATTGCTGTATGTTAAACATGTCACACTTTAACACAACCCAAAGCAGTACTCAAGGGACCTACATGCACACCACCGATAAAAAAAAATAAATAAGCAGAGGTGCATTTACGTCAGGAAGCAAGGCAATGAAGTTAAGACCTGTAATTAGGTACTTGCCTGCTTTTCATGGCTCTTAGGAAGAAGGTAGGGAATAGGGGAAATTCCTCATTGGAGCAGCTGAACGTGCCACCTTCTTCTGAAGGAATGATTAACAAGTACAGAGCCTGTAAATGAGAACTGGAAATCCTCTAGCAGTGGGATCACAACCTGGGGGTGGTGATAAAATATTGTCAGGGTGTTGCACAGACTGGATGCTGCCTCAGGACCAGGGCACTGGGAGAGGAGGGGATCCTTGGGTTGGCAGGACAAGGACACTGCCGGCCAGGATCTGTCCCTCTGACCCCAGCCAGGGAGCAGGGCAGGCCCGGGGGTGGCTGCCTGGATCAATGAATCGCTCAAATCACCAGACAAATGGTGATGACTTCAGATTGGGAACACAAGTCAGTAAGGCGTGGTCAGGATCGGGCCCCATGAGGGTAGCCAGGGTCAGACACAGCCCAGAGTCAGATGGGCAAGCACGTGGTGCTGATGCAGCCAGCCCATGGGTCGCGATCAGGGTCCAGGTTAGTGGGCCCATGGCCAAGCACAGTCAGCACTGCAATGCTGCAGGGCTGTAGCTCAGGCAGGAGCCAAACACAGAACTTATTGTTTGCATAATTCAAATCTTAAGAGTCTCATAATTATTATTTGAGATCTAAGTTTTCAGGGGAAAAAAAAATAATTAATTAAAATTGTTTTACACACACTTAGTTTCCCTCATTTTCCTGGTGATGTGCTCATCCTTGCCTTGCTCCTGCCGAGGCAGGTAATTTCATTCTGGGGTTGTGGGGGGAATAACAGCAAACTGACCTTCGCCCAGAGGAAAGCTCCCTGCACATACAAATTTGCATGATTTAAGTTTGTAAATATTTAACTTTTCTAGAGATTTTATACCCATGCTTGCAGAAATTGTAAGCCTTTAACTGAGCTGTTAAAGAAAAAAACAAGACTGAGAATCTGAACCAGATCAAGATTAAGCCCTGTTAGCATAGGCACCTGCATAACAATTTCCTGATCCAGCATCTAGAATACTTGCTGTTTGCAATCAGTTTAGATGTAGAGAGACACGGTATCACAAAAAGAGAGAAAGAAGCCACAAGCTGTTGTATGTGGATCCTATGCCCTCACTAGCACTGAAAACCAGTTCATTTTTGTGTAAAAAAGTGTGTGGCACCAATATAGACCATAGAAGACTAGCCATATATCATAGGAGACAGACAAATTACAATTCAAACAAAACATAGACCTTTGAAGTACAGTGTCAGGAAAAGTACCAAATAGGCACATTTCCAGTCCAGATGACAAGGGGGATACTTGCCTTAATGAACTGGGGAATGGCCCTGAATTCAGGACAGATTCTGTCACTCACAGCTTAGGGACTGTTAAACATGGGTGCTGAACATGAATGTCCACTACTGCAGGAAGAAGAAACCAGCAACGTTAACATCCTGTTCTTCCCAATGAAGGACTTGAGAATGACAATTCAGGTGTTATCCTGCTCACAGTCAAAAATTTCTGAGTTTAATACCCAAAGAAACAATGAAAGAGTGAGTGTAACACCAAGAAAAGGTGATAGAAACTAGGAGCATATTTTCAGTTTTAATTGCGTTATTATTATTTTCTTCTCCACGGAAGTATTGTAAGTGCAATCATATTCTTTCTTTTTTTTTCATAATAAATAAATCTAGACTAATAATGATTCTTGAATTAGACTGTTAAGATATCAGTTGTGCTAACAATAAATTCTTGGTTTTATATATGTAATATAAAAGGCATGTTGCTTCTTTGCCCATAAACGAGACTGAGCACCCCACCAGCTATTGCAATGATCCATACTATCTGTACACACACACATATATACATATTATGCACAGATATATATACACAAACACAAACACACACATGTATTTGTGAATACCCATCCACTGGCAGAGTCCCCCCCTGATCAGGCAGTGAGGACAAACAGGATCAGGCCATCCGTACCATTCATATTGTGTGAGTGCTTTGTGTTTTTTTGTCTCAGTTTATCTGTGTGGCTGACCATGTGTATATATATATATTTAAATATGCATATATGTATTTGTGTACTGGGTGTATGAACACGAGTGCCTTTTAGGAGCACATGCTCAGCCTTGCTACTGGCTGGATCAGGGAGCATGGAGCTGCAGCAGCCTCCCATGTAGGGGACTACTGGATTTGGCAAACCCTAACGCTTTTCTCTCAGGCCTTGCATGAGAGATTCACTGCATCCTTACCTTGTTCTAAGGGACTGCTGAGCTTTTGGCAGCACCTGAGTGCTCATCAGACCAGTTGAGAACAACCTCTTCAGGGCAAATATGGCCAATGTTACTCTCATTACTGATTTACTTTTTATTTCAGTTTACCTTCCTTTTGCTATCTTTTCTCTCAACAGCCCCGAGCACGGATAGTCGAGCAGTAAACAAAAAAGGAACAAAATCTCCTATCACTTGGCAAAATGGCCATCAACACCTGCACGGGCTCTGGCTGGGATGGAGTTAACTTTCCTCACAGCAGCTCACAGGGTGCTGTGCATTAATTTGCAACTAAACAGTGTTAATAATACAGGAGGCAGTCTTATGGTGTAGAATGACCCTGTGGGTCATTGGGATCAAACTCTGTCGGGGACTTTTGGTCAGCTGTGCCAGCTGTGTCCCCTCCCAACAGTAAAGGCCTTGATGCTGTGCAAACACTGTTCAGACAAAATACTGGTGCATTATCAGCACTGTTCTGGTCACAAATACAAAACACAGCACCATACTGGCTGTGATAACAAAAATTAATGCTATCGCAGCCGGACTCAGTACAATAATTCACTTTCTGTGAAGCCCTTTGGGCCTAATGACACAATGACTGTTTTTTCCTCAGTTTATAAGCCAAGTTGGCAAGGACCTGGCACAGAGCAGCGAGTGAGACTGGGGCAAAGCAGACTTTAAGCCCTCAGAAACTGACCAAGAAACCACTCCTTCCATAGGTCCTTCAGGAAAGCAGTACACTTAATTTCAGAGCTCAGACCCTTACCCACACACTCCTGGAGCTGCCTCTGAGGGAATGGCCACGATACCCACAGACACAGCAGGCTGGGTGAGCTGGAAACCTCCGCCAGCAAACGTCTCCTCAGGCCTGCTCTGCAGCAGCCTCTCCCCTCCCCTGCGTGCTCTCAGACCTCCCGAGAGGCCGGGCCGAAGGCAACACGGGTTTCCACGGCCAGCAGCGCTCGGGGGCACCCAGAGGCCCGAGCCCTGCGCCGCCCGGCTGATGGCCTACCACCTGTTTTTCGGTTTGGTTTTTTTTTTGGTTTTTTTTTGGTTTTTTTTCTTAAAATGGGAATGGATTTCGCATAGCTTTTGTAAACCACTCCCTGCTCACCGCTGAGGCGTTCTGGCCAGGTAATAGGTGATTCAAATTATTTTTAAACCACGTGAAAGCCACCGCGCACAGACCCAAACGACACAGACCAGCGACGCACGCGCACGCAGTCCACCCAGGGAGGAGGAGATCGCGCTGCCCCAAGCCACGCCCCCTACCGCTCCCGCCAATCAGGAGGCGGCAGCCGCACCCCCCCCCACCCCTCGCTCCTCCCCGCCCACTACGAAACCGCGCGGCCGGCAGCGCCATCCCCCGCCCCTCTGTGCATGCGCGGCGCCGCTGTGACCGGGGGATTGCGGCTGTTTGGTTACGGCGCGGAGGCCGTGGGCCGGGCCGGGAGATGTCGGCGGGGCAGGGGAGGCCGGAGCCGGCGGACGATGGCGGTAGGTGCCTGTTTCCCCGGTGGGGACCCAGCGGGGCTGCGAGCGGGCGGGGGCTCAGGGGCGCGAGGGACTGGGGGAGGCCGAGGATGGAGGCGGGGGGGGGGGGGGACCGTACGCCCCCCATCCCGCGCGCAGGTGGGCGGGGCTGGTGCGGCGGCGGCGGCCTTGAGCGTGGGCATGCGCAGTGGCCGGCCGGCGGGCGGAGCCGGGTTGGTGGCATGTTACGCGCGCAGTCGCCGGAGGTATTTTGGAAATGGCGCTGATATTGTCCTTTTCGGTCCTCAGAGTCGGATGTGTTTGAAATCGTTCTCCCCATCACCGTCTTTGTGCTGAGCGATGATGATTTTCTCCAAGATGACGCTGAGGAGCAAACAGCGTCGCTCCCCGAGTTGAAGGAGGATGATGAGCCGGAGGCTGACTTAAACCACAACGTTTTCCTGAAAAGTAGTGTGACACCTTCAAATGACAGTAGCAGTTTATGCACCTGGGAAGAAAGCAAGACTGCTTCAGATAAGGATAGTAGTCTGAAATACTCTGAAGAGGAACAGGTTGCTGAGAGTGTGTGTAGCAGGTCAAAATCACCTTTAAGTGATTGTTGTGATGCAGCCACGGATAAATATGGTCAAAATTGTGTGTTGCCTACATCATCTTGTGAAACAGAGCTTACAGAGATAAAGGAAACCAGTGACAGAAAAGAATGTGGTGGAGATGATGGCTGTCAGAAGATTCATCCTCTCCTCTCTGCTGTCAGTGAAGAGACCGTCAAGACAAGCAGACAGTTGGCATTGGCAGAGATATCCAGATGTGAAGAGGAACTTGTCAGTGTTGCAAGTGTTCCTTCTGATGGAAGTCAAGAGAAACAACCAGAAATCCACAAGGAGATGGAGACAGCTGTTGAAATGGAAGGTAACTTGTTAATAAGACTCATGTGAGAGTTTAAGAAATCTGATAAATTATAATTTTTTGAAATAGGTAGGAATGTGTATAGGAGGAATGCCAAACTTGTTTATTTTACAGTAAGTGTTTCAACATAGATTAATATCATAGGCAGCAGAAAGAGAGTATTGGCTGGAGCATGCTTACTTCTTTCACAGACTCCTCTGAGAAACAGTGAAACTACAATAAATTGGTACTGTTTCATTCTGCTGTAGTTTGCAAAAGGGCAGCATTTCATTAGGGAAAAGGATCCAAAAATAAAAACTTAGGTTACATGTTTTTTAATTCCAATTATAGATAATAGGAAGAGAAAACCAACAGGCAGTAACTCTCAACAGTATAAGCAGAGATTGGGAGAGGCAGAATTTTTTAAAATAGAAAGAGGTAGATTTAGATTAGATATTTGGAAATTTTTTGTTACGCTGAGGGTGGTGGAACGCTGGCCCAAGTTGCCCAGAGAGGTGGTGGATGCCCCATCCCTGGAAACATTCCAGGCCAGGTTGGCCGGGGCTCTGAGCAACCTGATCTCGTTGGAGATGTCCCTGTTCCTTGCAGGGGGGTTGGACTGGATGGCCTTTGAAGGTTCCTTCTAACCCAAACCATTCTGTGATTCTCTAATTTAGGTTTAAACTCTACCATTCCTTGTAGCAGATGGATGTCCTTCAGGAAGAAAAGCGTAGAGAAGTACTAAGAGTACGTTCCCTTCTAACAGACAGAAGACAGCAGGAGGAGCATCATACTTGTGGGAGTAGAGCCCTAGCAAAGCTTGGTGACAGTACTTTCATAGGACTTCTGGCATAAAGCTGTTTCATTAAAAACTGGAGGGGATGCAGTGTTGTCCTGGAAAATTCAGAGCTTTTGGTGAAAAGAGGAAGTGGAAAGGAGGAGGCTCCTAGCTAGGATTTCTTCTCTTAAAACATTGTTTAAATGTTGGAGGGGGGAAACATGGAGAGAGACGTTAGGAAAGAATTGGAGATAGGACAATATTAAGGAAGCCAAAGGAGTGAAGAGCAAGCAAGTCATTAGATAATTTGGGATTATTACTACCAGTTAATCGTGAACATTGGTGATTGTATGAAATTTCATGCATGTGTGTTTTTATCCCCCTGTAGGTCCTGGTTCCTCAAAGAATGGAGATAATAAAGCTAATAACAGAAAGAGGAGCAAATTTGAAGAGGAAACTCTGAGTTCGCTTTTGGAACACGACTTGAAAGAAGAACAGGAATTTACCTCTAGTTGTTCTGCTCCGTTTGTTAATCGATGTTCTCCTACTTCAGATGAGTTGCTAAAAGATGCAGGGGATTTGGAGGTGAACGCTTCCACTTCTGCTGAATCAGGTACTACTGGAGAGCGTATCTATAAGTCATTAACACCAGTTCCTAAAAAAAGATATCGGCAACAAAAAGTTGTTTCTCCTCATGCAAGCCCAAAAGAATTCGAAAGCCAGCAAGAAGGTTTGGCGTGGCTCAGTAATAGTGTGAGCATCAAACCTCTTTCAAAAGCACCTTGTTCTGTAAATAAGCAAGAAAGATTGAATGTGAAGTGCAGGTTTTGTAGTTCTGTGTATAAATGCAGTGCACATCTAAAGAAGCATGTTTATTCAGCTCATAAAGATAAGAAAATACATAAATGCTGCTTTTGTAAAAGAACCTTCTTCTTTTCTGTCAACCTGAAGAATCACCTTAAGTACCATAAGAAAATGACAAGGTTACAAAAGGCGAGAAAAAATAGAACAAATGCGAGAAAAGTTAGGCAGAGAAGATCTGAAGAAAGAAAATCTGAGACCAAGAAAAAAGGAAGTAAATATGAGAAATTTTTCATCAAAATTGAAAGGGACTTTACGCATCTGGATGTGCCAGTTAGTTTTTCCTGCAAAATTTGTTTCTTTGCTTCATCAAATCCTAGGATTTTTATTCATCACCTGAAGGGACATAAAGAGAGACCCCCTTACCAATGTCCTCAGTGTGATTACTCCTGTGTTAGCTTATCCTATCTGTTAAATCACATGTACTGGCATGCTGGATATAAACTGTACCAGTGCAGGTTTTGCACCTTTTTTTCATTGTATTTTGCAAGCATGGTAAGGCACAGCTACATACACACAGGGGCTAAACCTTACTCCTGTGAGTTCTGCCCGTCAGCATTCACAAGAACCACTGAGTTAAAGAGGCACAGAAGATTACATGCAGACAAAGAAACATGCCAAGGGCAGCAATTTGACTTCGTAAGTGGAAGAAAAAGAACTCGAAGACTTGTAAAGAATTACACATGTGATGAGTGTAACATAGCGTTTTACACTGAAGGCCTCCTCAGCTTTCATAAGAAATTTCATGAACAACTCAGAGCTACTGCTAATGGTTATACGAACCAGAGCAATGAGTATCGTAAAAGCAAAATATACAGAGCTGACAGCAGTTCCCAGGACCATGTTTCTCTGTCTCTTTCTGGTAAAAAAAAAGATTGTCTCAATGGGGGAATGCTGCCTTCAGAAGTAGACTTTGAGGGGGCAGATGATGTGCAGAACAATAAGAAAATGTGCTCTAGAAAGAAATTCCCTGGAAACAGCCATGGAAGCAACAGCTTACCTATTGTTGGGAATAGAACAGAAGTTCCTCTGAATTCACATAAAGTGGACACTGTCCTTTACAAAAAGGAACATCTCTTCAGCTCCAGGGCCTCTTGTTCACAAGCTCAAGATGATGATGCATATCATAGATTTGTGGAAAACTTAAAGGATACGTGGCCTTCCAGTTTGTCTACGTTCAAAATGTACAGGTGCCAACACTGCAGTTATGCTACTGCTGTTCATAGCGACTTTAAGCTGCACCTAAAAATACATACGGATGAAAGACCATTTGTGTGTAAAGAATGCAATAAGACATTTAAAACATCAAACCATCTGCAGAAACACAGCCTTATTCACATAAAGAATGGATACGAGTTTGGCCATTGCCTCCATGTGGATAGCCGTTTAGAGAATCTTGAATTGCATCACGAAATGCATGTAGGCGCGTGTCCAGAAAGAGATTTTTATTCCTTGGAAGGTTCAAACGGTGTCCATTCCTTGCTTGGCTCGGAGGTTTGTAGAGTACAGCCGGATGTCCAGAGGGGCAAAGGAAATGATTTGCTAGCACAAAGTCAGCCAGGATTCTATCAGTGTGCAGAGTGCGAGTATGCTACTTACATTTTAAGCAACCTTGAACTACATGTAAGAACTCACACAGGTGAGAAACCTTACAGCTGCAGTGTTTGTCAGAAGAAGTTTCGTACTTCCAGTCACCTGAAAAGACACAGCGTGACGCATTTTAATATGGAGCATCTCAAGTGCACGAACTGTGACTATTCAACAAACAAATGGCTGTCCCTGAAACAGCATCTGGCTTCACACTCCTCTGAGGAAAGCTCATCTACTGGCTGGCCCTATGAGAAAAAGCAGTCACCTGTCAAAACGTACACGTGCGAAGAGTGTGGCTACTGTACAGCCCGCAATGGAAACTTGAAGCAGCACTTGAGAATTCACACAGGGGAGAAGCCGTTCAAGTGCGGTCAGTGCGCTGTGGCTTTCCGCACGTCCAGCCACCTGAAGCGCCATTTACTGACTCATTTAAAGTTGCGCTGCAGAAGGTGTAAATTTTCTACGCTAGATAAGCGTGCGTTCCAAAAGCATGTAAAGACGCACCAGAAAAAGTACAAGTGTGGAAAGTGTAATGTGGTGCTGCCTACCAAAAAACTTCTGGAAAAGCATAAGCAGCAATATAAGCTTGGGAATTGCAAGCTGGCACTCAGTTCTGGAGAGGTTTGCATGTCCTGAATTTGTTCGTTGCTTTATATTCCCCTACTGTCCCCAGAATGGTGGCTGGTAATGGAAGCAACCAGCGTTTTACTCCAGAGAGTAAAACTTGGATAGTGGTTTACTCCAGGTTTTTCTGAGAGCTTCACTTCTAACTCAGGCTGTGCTAAAGATCTTGGAGGTGCTTTTTTATGCCCAGTTGAATTTTTAATACCATGAGGTCAGTTACGATTTGGCCAGTGTTCATTAATTTAAACAGTTATTCTGTGACACTTTCTTATTAAAAAAATAATAAAATAATAAAAAAACCCTCTTGTCTAACTGAAAGAATGTTTAGTGGGAGAGAGGTGCACATTATATTGCATAGTAATAACTTTTCATTTTGAAATTGTCACTTTTTGAAGGCTTAATGCTACCTCCTATCTGCTGAAAGTTGCATTCCCTACTCCCAGGTTCTCTTGCAATATCTGCAAGAGAAAAAATATTATCTCACTAAATTAAAGAAAAAAAAAAGATTTGTGTCATTACTGGATAATTGAGATATGAAAATGTTTTTTTCTTTATATGTGTGTATATAAGGGGTTTATTAGACAGTTAGCTTGTCTATACTTGTGATAATTTTTTGAGTAGTCTGACAAAAATGGTATTGTTGTCCTTAATCAGATATTTTATGATACTGAGAGTCCTTAAATTGATCTTCATTAATTTTATGTCAATGTCTAATGTTAATCTAGTATGAAATGCCTTATTTTTCCTCAGGCTAGTAGTTACTGTGCTCTTTGTTTCTTAAAATAGACAGTATCATACTTTTTGAAGAATTTCTCAGTTAATTTGACCACTTGTTCATGTATTGCAAATACTGCTTAGTTACATTGAAAACCTTACTGTCTTGAACTGTAAAATTTATTTTGTTGAAGAGCTTTACTGTGCATCTAAAATACGGTGTGTAAGGACCACTTAGCCAAACAGCGGTTGTTACCTGGTTTGGTGAAGACAGATGGATGCTTATTCCACTTTGTATTCAAATCTAGACAAACCTTGGCTTGTTTTACGGAGTTATATGGTGCTAGAAAGTCTGTCTGGACATCACTGGCTGTAAGAAGTTTGGTGGTGTTGATAACAGCCGTGTTACCCTCTTGTGTGAGGAAAGATGATGGCAATGGGCTGGTGCTAACTGTCCCCTAATGCTACAGTTCAGTCCATGAAACAGCAAAGTAAACCTGTAGCTTAATTTAGAGAATGTAAACGTGAAACTACCACTGCATTTTTTTTTTAAGTGCTCCTAAATGTATGCTTTTCTTTATAAATATAGATAATATCTTGAAGAGGCTTTCTAGTAATGTATGGAGACAGGTTGCCCAGAGAGGTGGTGGTTTTCCGTCCGTGTGGATGTGGTCCTGGGCAGCTATCTCTGGGCGGCCCTGCTTGAGCAGGGGTTTGGACCAGATGACCTCCAGAAATCCTGCAGCCATTCTGTGATTTGAAATGCAACTTTCCGCGAGTTTAATTGAAACTCATTAACAGATGGATGTATTTAGGGACAGATCAGCAAAGGTATTTAAGCGATCTAGTTCTTTGCAGTTGCAGTAAAAAAAATATCTGTGACTCTGAACCCTGATGGTTGCAGGTGATTTTACTACAAGCTGGGAAGTCAATTTGGGAATGAGTGATTCAGGTCTTAGAATGACTGAGCTAACCACCTAATACAGTTGTGAGAAAGGAGAACCTTATCCTGATATGAGTAAAGCAAAGCATCTCTGGGAAATACTGACACTGTTACACAAGTGTGGAGGAATTGCGCGCATTGCTGTACAATTCCAGTCATTTATTTGAAGGAAAATTGAAAAGAACAGGTACAAAGAGGAAACAAAAAAGGGAATTGTAAGAGTCTATGTCAGAGAATAACTATTTAAAAGTATCATAGAGTCACAGAATGGTTTGGGTTAGAAGGAACCTTCAAAGGCCATCCAGTCCAACCCCCCTGCCAGGAGCAGGGACATCTCCAACCAGATCAGGTTGCTCAGAGCCCCGGCCAACCTGCCCTGGAATGTTTCCAGAGATGGGGCTTCCACCGCCTCCCTGAGCAACCTGGGACAGTGCTTCGCTGCTTTCATTGTAAAAAAAAAAAAAAAAAAAGTACAGTCTACTGTGATGAAGAAGGGAGCCCAATTTAAGGGGCATACATTTATTGAAGGAAATTTTGAAAAGAGTTTTTAAACAGGTTAAGTTTATTTTAGTTGTAAGGACAACAGAATACATTTTCGGATGGAGCTTGATAAATTTGTAAAAATAATTTCTCCAGGTAGTTGCTTCTAATAAAAATAAATGAATAAATCTGACTGATGAGGTTCCCCTCTGTTCCTTGTGCCCTGCATTTTGGAAGACTGGAAGAGATTTTCAAGTCTGCCAAGTCAGAAATTTAAGTGTGAAAGCATATTTGTTTTAAAATAAGGACATGGGCTGTTCTTGAGATATTTGGCTAGCTCAAAGTGTAACTTTTTTGTTCTTGCAGAGTTTTAACAATAATCAAAGCCTTTCCTAAATAATACTATGAAGTTTTCCATTTCATACAAAAAAAAAAAAAAAATTGCTTAATTGTCTTTATCAACACATCTTGAATTTGGACAAAACGGTAAAATGTAATAGGAAATCCCACTAATGACAAACAGCTTAAGCAAGTGGGTGTAGTTTTATCTGACATATATCTACAGTGAATAAGTGAATAAAAGTTAAGCGCGAGGTGAAGTAAATGAGTGCAGGTGAATCGGGCCTTGCAATATGGTTAACCACCATCCCAATTTATCTACAATGGAAGGAAATACGAATTTATTTTTTTTTTTACGTCTTATTTTACTTCTGCTGTCCCCTTCCTTCCCTGTTTGTGTCCACTGGGGAATTTGACAATTTAATGAATGGTCACTTAATCATTTCAGAGCAGGCCCGGTAATGGCCTGCTGTGCGCACCTCCGGCCGACAGGTGGCGCTAGCGCAAAGCCCCCCGCGCGGAGCAGCCCGCCTCCCCGTTTCACTCGCCTTTCTGCGCCTGCGCCAGCGGTGTCGCCTCTCTCCCCCTCCAACCCTGCACGTCCGTTTACCGTGCCCCGCTGTGCGCCTGCGCAGAGAGCGCGCCCTCAGCGCGGAGTGCGCCTGCACGGGGACTGGGCCGGCCCCGCCGAGGCGAGCGGCGTTTCCTTGCTTTCACCGCGTTTTTCTGGGCAGGCCTTCGAGCCCCCTTCGCCGCCGAGATGCCGCGGATTATGATTAAAGGCGGTGTGTGGCGGAACACCGAGGTAAGGCTCTGCCCGCCTTCGTGCCCCAAGGGCTGGGGCCTCAGCGGCTGGAACGGGATGTGGGGGCCGTCGGCCTGCATTAGTGCGCAGACGTTGCTGGAGGGGTCGTGGTGCGCATGTGCTGAGGTGGGAGGGGGTGGGTGTCATGTAGGGGAGTGTGCTGTTAGGGTGCTGAGCCGAGGGGAAATTTTGGGATCTTTTCGGACCCTTTGTAGCAGGAGATGTGGAGGGTGAGGCGTCTGCAGGCGCTTGGCTCTGATGGGCTTGATTCCGCAGCGGCCTGCACCCTCATCCCCTGCCTTAGTGCGCAGGGGTCAAATCGGTGTTGTTTCTTCTGAAGACTGCGCGTTGGGGAGGACAGGAAGCCCAGGCATGCGTGTGTCCTGTCCCTGCTTCCTGGAGAAACCATCCTCGAAGCAGCTGGAGGGGATGTACGGGCCGTGTTGACCTCGGAGATGTCCCTTTTGTGGGCTAGAGTGTGCCTTACACTGCGTAGGCAGGGTTCTTATTCTCTAGGAGTATGAGGGAGCTGGAATCTCTTGCCTGTGAAGACCCTTTCAAACGTGGAAGTGGTGAAGATGGGTATGGGCTCTTTGTAGCCCAGAGTGTTTTGTACACAGAAATTATATACTCTTATGTATTCAAAAAAGAGAAAAAAAAAACCCAACACCCCTTTCTCCCAGTTTTGCTGTCACAGGCTTTCAGAACTGCACATGATTGTGAAAAGGGAAATAATAACACAAGAAATCAAGGATGTCAGTTTTATTAGATGCCATGTTTAAAGCAGAAGTAGGTGCCTGACATTGTTAAATCAACATCTCTGTCAGTGTATGTTGTGAACACTAGGCATATACATAGTTCCAAAAAAGCAGTGAAAAAAGTTAATGGAAGTTAAGTATACTGTGTGTTGGGAAATGTACTGCATGTGTTTTTAACCACTTAAAACCATGGACGTACCAGCCGTGTGCCAGGAGGCAGCTAAATTGGAGGTCAGCAGAGGACAGAAAGAACCACTGTTCTTCCTTCCATAGGAAGGCCTTCTGCTGATCTTCTGTGGTTGACTAATTTTGGGGTTTGTTAGGAGAAACGTCAGTGGGTTAAACAGGTCATTGTTTCACCCATTTTTATGTACAGAGGTGAAATAACTCTCCTTGGTGCTACTTTTTTAATGAACATTTTGATTTTACATACGACGTAAAAATTACAGAAGGCGGAACCAGTCGATATCAGGTCGTTAGGAAAGTGACCAATTGCTTGCAAAAAAAAGCCTGCTAATGCCATCAGTGTGGCTACTGCATGCCATGTAACACCAAGTAAATTTTAAAAACAAGAGAGGATTTATTATCTGTTCTTCAATAGAAATTACGTTAATTGTTTGCGGTAGCAGCTCAAGCCAGAGCTCATTGACAGCTTACTGTTAAAGCTGCTGTGTGCTCTGAGAGATGTCTGTGCTAGACAGAGTGTCTGTGCTTGATGACTAGCATCTGCGCGGTGCAGCTGAACAGATTGTGAACACAGCTACAAGTACTCACCGGATACAGAAGAGGAATATTTGTAGTGGACAAGGCTGTAAGAATAGCTTTGATGCATTTGAAGTACCACTTTCTGACCTGTGAGGAAACCAGAAATAATGAACCCATTTATCTGAGGGGAGGGGAGAAAGGGATTGGTGGATGGATTGACAGACAATTAATAGAACTTTGAACTTTTGATCAAATCTCAGTGCACGCTTTGATGTATGTGAACCACCTGGCTGTCTGTTACATTTATTTTTTTTTTTTTTCCCCAGAAGTTTATAAGCTTTGGGATCAGCGCTTTTGGATGTTACATTCTGAACATTGAAGTGATTTATTTTAAGGTTTACTTGTTAAAGAGAAACTTACTATAAAGTTCCTGTATTTTTCTGATTCTTTTTTTTTAAATAGCATGTTCCATTGATAGGTAAATATTCCATTTGCATTAAAATACAAAAAAAAAGAAAGATAATTTTATGATATTAATTAAAACAAGCCACCCAAAGGTATGGATCAATTCTGGTTTTTTTTTTTCAAAGTATTATGTCATTACCAGACAAACACTTCCCTACCTCTTAATTGCTGTCCTTCAGGGAAGACATACAGAACCTTTAAAAACAGTGCATTAGAGAGCATTGAAAATAATAATTTTGGAAGTTCTTCTGGGTCCGTGAAGTTGGCCACAATAATCATCACATGTCCTTTTCATTTAATCTTTATTGATTTCATTGGCCTTTGAAATACAAATCCTCACTCATCTTGAGAATAAAATGTGGAAAAGAAGCAGCCGTGCTGTGCTGCTTCCAATGGGTCAGCCCATTAGATGAAATCCACCATCTTCTCCTCTGCTTGAGCTCAAACTTTCTGTTTTGCAAGTTCTTGTGATCTGTAACAGTATTTTTTTTTTTTTTTTTAAGGATGAAATTCTGAAAGCAGCTGTGATGAAATATGGCAAAAACCAATGGTCTCGGATTGCTTCTTTATTGCACAGAAAATCAGCAAAGCAGTGCAAAGCCAGATGGTAAGTGGGAGGTGCTACGTCTGGGAACGTCAGATTCATAATCAGTGGGAATTTAGAAATTACCACAGATTAATTTATTTCCACAGAGGAGCCATATTTTTAAGATTGATTTCTGCTGTCGTGGATATTTCAAATTCCTGTTGCTTGAAAACAATGGAAGAAAAGTAGCCAAAAGTTCTCTTTGCTAACAAGTGTTCTCTTTGGTAACACACTGCAGTGTTAGCAAATGCAGCACCACTTAAAAGTATGTGTGTGTATGTGATTTCCCCCCGCGCACGCGCAATATTTTAAACATTTTTAATCAGTGAGTATTATCAAGGAAGCAAAACTGTAAGATACTAACCTCTTCTACAGGTAATTTTCTAATTTTTCCTAAAAGGAATTTGGCTGGAGGATAAATGTTTAGAAATTGCACTGTGGAATTTAATTTTATATAAAAAATAGAAGCTTAAAACAAATTCAGATACATGCATTATGAATCTATTTGAGACTCAGACTTAGTTTCTCAAGTACTGAACTTCACATATTTGTTAGAATACTTCTATATAAAGGTAACAGCACTGGCACGGTTAAAGATCAGTAAGGTAACTGTTGAAGGATCCAGACCAAACAGGTCTACCATTTCTGGTACCTTTGGTTGTTGCGATTTTTACTTTTCTTTTGCTGAATTAATTTTATGACTCCTTCCTGTCATAGTTCAGCCCTGATCAGGACCAGACTACGCAGTCTCTCTCTCACTCCCCCCACCTTCTGAGAGAACAGGGAGAGAAAATATAAGAAAAACGGCTCGAGGTTTGAGATAAGGACAGGGAGAAATCCTTAAAGTTACCGTCACGGGCAAAACAGACTCAACTTGGGGAAAACTATTCATTTATTACTACAAACAGCAGGATAATGAGACAGAGAACAAGATAACCTCCCCCCACCCCTCCCTCTTCCCAAGCTTAACATTATCTCTACTACCTTGCCCTCCCAAGCGGCACAGGGGGGAAGAGGGAATGGGGGTCGCGGTCAGTTCATCACATGTAGTTTCACGCCGCTGCTTCATGGTTGAGGGAAGAACTCCTCGCATTCCTCCCCTGCTCCGTTGTGGGGTCCCAGCCCTACGCCACAGTCCTTCGTGGAACTGCTCTGGCGTGGGTCATCTCTTCCATGGAGTTCAGTCCCTTCAGAACAGCTGTCCCAGCGGGCCCTCCACGGGCCACAGCTGCCTTCAGGCATCCACCTCCCCCGGTGTGGGGTCCTTCACGGGCTCCAAGTGGATCTCTGCTCCTCTGTGGACCTCCATGGGCTGCAGGGGGACAACCTGCTCCACCATGGTTGTCACCAGGGGCTGCAGGGGAATCTTAGCCAGGAGCCGCGTAACTCCTCCCCCTCACTTCTGAACTGACCTTGATGTCTGCAGCCGTTCCTCACAACAGGCTGGTAGATGTCTCTCAGGATCTTTTTTTATGTCTTATTCACTTCTCATCTCCTTTCCACTTCTTGCAGCCAGGCTGGACCGAGTCGGGCCCAGTCGGCTGCCTGGCGAGAGGCCAGAGGGTGAGGCCTGCAAGGCCCATGAGGCCTGCGCCTCCCCCTCTGCGCCTCTGCCCCCGCTCAGCTTCTTCACATCTTCTCTTCTTTTTTTTTTCTGTTTTCCCATTCTTAAATACGTTATCGCAGAGGTGTTATCACGGGACATTCTGCTACCAATTGGCTTGGCCTTGGCCAGCAGTGGGTCTGCCCTAGGCCCGGCCGAGTCCACTGAACAAAGGGGAGCGACTTCTAGCAGTTTCCTACAGAAGCTACCACCTTAGGCCCCCCCTCACTAACAAAACCATGACACTTCCTTTGCCAGAATAGACATGGGAAAGGAAGAAGAGGCAATATCTGTATGAAAAGTGGTGGATAAATAATACATTTGAAAGCTCAAATACATATGTCTTAAAAATACTCTGAAGTAACATCCTTTTGTACACAAAAAACTTGTATGAAATTTGCATGACAAGATTTTCAAATCTTGTGATGTTTTGGGTGAACATGGTTCTGAATTGATTCAGACAGATCAATGGATAGCTTGGATCTGTCGTCCTTATTTTTTTTCACTTTTTAACAGGTATGAATGGCTAGACCCGAGCATCAAAAAGACAGAATGGTCACGGGAAGAGGAGGAGAAACTGTTGCACCTGGCCAAGCTAATGCCAACCCAGTGGAGAACCATCGCCCCGATTATTGGCAGAACTGCTGCACAGTGTTTGGAACACTATGAATTTCTGCTGTGAGTTACTGTTTTACTAGAGATGCATACCAGGAAAATCTGCGGAGTTTTTTGTAGTGATGCGTCATTCCATTTTCCTGTGGTGCTGAAGTATGATGGTTTCAAGTTGACTGAGTCCTTTTGTAAACAAATCCTTAAGGACAGTTTCTTTTCAGTCAATGTGTCCTGCTTGAAATAAGCTTCTGGAACCTGGAGAGCAGACTTGAATAGGGATAGGTGTATGTTTTCTTGCCTCTGGTCGTTCTGGCTAGAGAATTGTTAAGATTGGTGCTTTTTGTAGGCTTCCATGTCAGGTTTGTGTGGGTGTTTTTTGTCTGGCTGATCAGCATGAGTGAGTGTATGAGAGAGAAGAAAAAAGACAGACACAAAGCACATGTTGAAATGGCTGAATGTGCAGCTGTCATCTCTTTATGCTACAGGGGGTTTCTTTAGGCCTTTAGAAGAGAAGGAAAGTGCAGTTTTCGTTTGTGAGCTTTCCTAAATCTGATGTGTTTCACTGGGTATAAAACTCAATTGTTCATTTTGTCACTCTGCTTGAATTCTTGTCCTTACTGTCAAAGATTACCTGAGGAGAGTTCTCTACTATTAGCTTTGTCAATATTTTATTTCATAAAACATTTATTGTTGTAATTTAATACTATGTTGGCTTCTTTTGTCTGATTTAAGATTGTGTAACTGTACCATTGTCCATGAATCTTTTCTGCAGTAATTGTATGACAAGTTTAATGTGTGGCACATAGTACAAGGTTACTGTTTTTGGTCAGTCTTTGGGGATGTTTAAGGGATGGTTCTTAGGAGCCTGGGGGAAAACAAGGAGCCGGTTGTGACATACATACAATGTGTTTTTAGGGACAAAGCTGCTCAGAGAGACAATGAGGAAGAAACTGCTGATGATCCTCGGAAACTTAAACCTGGAGAAATTGATCCAAATCCAGAAACCAAACCAGCCAGGCCAGATCCTATTGACATGGATGAAGGTAAGACATGAGTTTTTGGCAGGAATCTGATCTCTTTGCTTTTCTTTTTTTTTCCTTGCATAGCGCAATGCTATGATCTTAAAAATGTACATTGCTAAAACTCTGTGAATGGACCGATGGTGTTTTTGAATAATTACAGGTTTGCAAGTAAAGTGCTCTTGGATCTGAATGTAAATAAAATAAACAAATTCTCTAATATAGTACCCTCAGATGGAGATGTAAATGAAATTAGAATTTCATTAATGTGGTCAGTTTGCCACTTTATTTAGATATCTTTATTTCTGTAGATATTAGTTGAATTATTTTCAACATTAGGCATTTTTTTCTTAAAGTCTTCCATTTCATCTGGCCGATGATTTAGAAAATATGTGGGAGTAACGTTGAGAAAACAAGTTTAGCAGTTGTGTGGAATGCCTGTGAAAACATTGATTCATTCAGCTTTTAAATATTACTTTCTGATCTTAATGTCACTTTTTCCCCTTAATCCCATCTTTAAGGGCAAATTCATAGCTGTATTTTTCTGTACTATTGTAGATGAACTTGAAATGCTGTCTGAAGCTAGAGCTCGTCTGGCTAATACACAGGGAAAGAAGGCCAAAAGAAAAGCAAGAGAGAAGCAACTGGAAGAAGCTAGGTAAACTTATGCTTAGTTTGATATTCTGGGACTGTTCTTGCTGACTCTGGAGCATTTATAATGCATAAAGTCAGGCACAGCCTTAAGTCATTGCAGAATCAGACTTTCAGATAGTCCATTGTGATGAGCTTCATTCTTGTTGTTTAAATACGCGCAGCCCTATCTCAGCAGCAACTGGTTAAAGTAGTACCAGACCTTAGGAGTGACGTGTAGGTACGCACTTTACACCATGTAATGTTACTGTTTCTTCAGGCGGCTTGCTGCTCTCCAGAAAAGACGAGAACTTCGGGCTGCTGGTATTGAGATCCAGAAGAAAAGGAAAAAGAAGAGAGGTGTGGATTATAATGCAGAAATTCCATTTGAAAAGAAGCCTGCCCCTGGTTTTTATGATACATCGGAGGAAAACTACCAGTCCCTGGATGCAGATTTCAGGAGGCTACGTCAGCAAGACCTGGATGGAGAATTAAGATCGTAAGTGTGTGTTATACTAAGGAGGGAACAGTATATTTAAAAAAAAACAAAACCAAAACCCCATATATATGTGTGCATGTACATATATATATAAAAAAATAAATGTTATGTCCTGGAAACGTCTGCAATACAATGTGGGTAGGAGTCATATTTTCTGTGGGACAGATAGCAGTGCGGGTTGCTTCTGCCTTTTCAGTCCCCTGTATTTTTTTTATCTTTATAAAAGGTCTAGTTGACCTTTTTTTCCATGAGAATAAAGTTCCTCATGCACACTCTTGCTCTTTAAATGGAAATCTTGGGGTTTTTGAGGTTCATTTTCTTTTAGCAGTAGATTTGCTTGTGTATTTGCAGTCCTTTCTCCAACATTATTAAGATTGCTTACAGGAACAGATTTTACTTGTTATAGTATTACTTTTGATGGAATTGTTCTTAAGTAGAATCTCCTTAAATGCTTAATTTCTCCCTGTCCAACAAAAAAAAATCGCAAAATGCACAGTTGAGAAATTAACTGCCTATTTTCTTCATGAGCAAGCACCTGTTGCTTAATTCCATAATTTAGAAGCATGACACTGCTTTGTAGGTTCTGCTGCAACAGATATGCAGACCGTATCTAATCACTTAACTTCTGCACCACAAGGTGGTTCACTCTTCCTGCAACATGTCTTATTTCAGCATATCCAGCTTTTGATTAGGGTACGGGCTTTTTGCTCTTTGATTATTTGTTTTACTTTGTAGCTGTTCTGTGTGTTCTAAAATGATTCTCTTTTCCGTAATGACAGTGAAAGAGAGGGAAGAGAGCGCAAAAAAGACAAACAACATATGAAACGGAAAAAAGAGTCAGACTTGCCTTCAGCTATTCTACAGACCAGTGGAGTGTCAGAATTTACCAAAAAAAGAAGTAAACTAGTGCTTCCAGCTCCTCAGGTAAGCTGTTCATTGATCAATAAATGGCTTATAAGGTCAATGCCAATGTGTGCTTTCTCTGTGGCTTTCAGTGATTATCAAGTGGCTCTTGTGGTTGTATTTTATCTTACTGTACCTTGGAATTTTCTCTTTTAAAGATATCTGATATAGAACTTGAAGAAGTTGTAAAAGTTGGCCAGGCAAGTGAGATTGCACGCCAGACTGCTGAGGAATCTGGAATTACAAACTCAGCTTCCAGCACTCTTCTGTCTGAATATAGTGTGACCAACAACAGCATAGCACTAAGGACTCCCAAAACTCCGGCAGCACAAGACAGAATCTTGCAGGTAGAGTATAAGCATACAGAATGCGCTTTTAGTTTTAGTGTGGTTGTCAACTGAATAGAAAGTGTAAGTACCATAGAAACATTCTTGAGGTTATCTGCGGTACTGGGGTTTGAGCTGACACAGAATCTCCAGGACACACGGAAAGGCATAGAAGCAAATGCACTTCTGTCTGATCATTTGACGTAATGCTTCAAAACACTATGTTTTGTTTTTTTTTTTAATTAAATATTGTGTGCAACGGTTAGCATTAACCATTCTTTTGGGGTCTTATATAATTTCACCTTGTCTTGAGTAGATCTCAGTGTCAAAGATGTATGTAGTGTTCATGTCCTTAAAACAGTGTCTTCTGTGTTGTTTCCTACTTAGTTCTGCTGTTCAGCTTTTATTTATAGATTCATGGAATAGTTACGGTTGGAAGGGACCTTTAAAACCCATCCAGTCCAACCCCCCTGCAAGGAGCAGGGACATTTCCAACCAGATCAGGTTGCTCAGAGCCCCGTCCAACCTGGCCTGGAATGTTTCCAGGGATGGGGCATCCACCACCTCTCTGGGCAACCTGGGACAGTGTTCCAGCACCCTCAGCATAAATAAAAATTTCCTTATGTCCAATCTGAACCTACTTCCCTCTATTTTAAAACCATTATTCCTTGTTCTGTCTCAACAGACCCTGCTAAAGAATCTCTCCCCATCTTTCCTGTAGGCTCCCTTGAGGTACTGGAAGGCTGCTATCAGGTCTCCCCGGAGCCTCCTCTTCTCCAGGCTGAACAGCCCCAACTCTCTCAGCCTGTCCTCATAGGAGAGGTGCTCCAGCACCTCTGATCATCTTTGTGGCCTCCTCTGGACTCATTCCGTGAAGGTCCATGTCCTGTTGGGGGCTCCAGCCTAAGAAGGACATGGACCGTTTCAGTTAACAAGAAGTAATTAACTGCAGCAATGCAAGAATATTTTCCTACCACTTTATTGGCTTAAAACCACTTAAGACAAATATTGTCAAAAACCTGCCTTTGCAACCTCTGAATTATGTTTATGTTACACTGATTGTGTGAGTGTCTGGGTTCTTTAAAAACTGCTGGTGTTTGGCAGTGTTTTGTTGAGTATGGGGAAATGGCAAAATGAAATCAGTGCAGCTAGTGTGTAAAACAAAGAAAACTCCACCCCAAAAACTCCACCTCAAAACAAAAAAAAAACCCCTATGTTGACCATGAGCTGTATTTCAAAAGTTTTGTAATAGGAGAAAAGAAAAAGTTCCTGACTCTACAGATCACGACCTAAGTCTCCGCGGTGTTTGCAGGAATGGTCCCATTCACCTTCAAATAGTGTACTGTGACATCACTTATGTCGCAGTATTATGCATATACACAGTTCTGTAGATGGATTAGTAGTCTTCTGTGAACATAATTGCTGGATGCAGTAGTGTCATTATCTCAGTTCATTTTCAGAGTGCTTTGATTCTTCATTGTAAAAAGAAAAAATATAATAAAAAGTAGTGAGTTATTAATAAAAGCCCCAATTGAGTAACGGACCAAAAATCTGAGTAGTGACCATCTCTTTTGGAACATTTTCTTTGAAGTGCAGTTTGGATAAACTTCATTGATGTTGAATTTCAGAGTGCACGCTGTTCCCTCTAAAAATCAGGATCCCTAGGATGACCTGAGTGTTCAGTCACTAATAAATCCTGCAGATTTATGGAGTTGAGCAAACTGAAGGAAGCTGAAACATTAAATAACCCCCTAATTTTTGCAGCTCCAATTTACAATATATTTTGCTGGATATGAAGGTTAAAATCCCTTTCAGTGGAACAGTAGGGTTTGTAAATACCGGTGTATGGGTGTTAAAGATAAGTGTTAAACATCTTCCACAAACTGATTGATATTCAAATAACTCTTCAGCTGTTCTTACTGCTGCTGAATCTGTTAAACACTTACAGCAGAGTGTGACTGTGAAGGTCTCAGTGATGTACTGCATGTGTTGTCTGTTACACAGGAAGCGCAGAATTTGATGGCTCTCACAAATGTTGATACCCCCCTGAAAGGAGGTCTTAACACTCCCTTGCATGAAAGTGACTTTTCAGGAGTAACACCACAGAAACAAGTTGTTCAGACTCCAAACACTGTGCTTTCCACACCCTTCAGGTAAAGCAGACTCTTTTTTTCTAATGAGTGCTTGGCTGGGCACGTCGGTAGTGGTGGGTGGAGGGAGCAGATTGCAATGTGTGAAGTAGTAGGTTATGATCAGGGCTTCAAAACAAATTTTAACTTTCTTTTATTTCAAGCTCTTGTTGTACAGCTTTCTCCTTCTCTGTGTCTTTCACAAGCTCAGCCACATTATCATCATCTGTATTTGTACAGTGTGTAGCTCACTGGAGTTTTGATCCGAAATGAGGTCTTCTGTGGTCTGGAGCAATATAAATTGTACTGAAGTAATACAGGAGTAAAAATAGTAAGATGGAATGTCATTCCCTATGTGGATCCTAGCCTTTCCAAAGTATTATTTCTGAGTCAAAGGTGCGGGAGGTCCCTTAGCCAAACCCACAATGAATTTTTGAAAAGCTGGTGTAAATATTTTATAAGCCATATATATCCAAAATAAAATATTTCTTATATTGCCAGTCTAAATAGTATGGAATTGCTGGTTTAACACTTATAGTGGGTCCTGAATAAATATATATCCCACAAATGCCAAATACATACAGCTAAAAAGTACTACACTTGGTACATTTTGTCTGTCAATTTTTTCAACTTAAGTTCTAATTTTACTTGTATGAAGCTAGTAAGAAAAGTGGAGAATGAAATAAAAAGGACCTTTATGGCAGCTTTT
Source organism: Chlamydotis macqueenii (assembly GCF_036417535.1). Taxonomy (NCBI): domain Eukaryota; kingdom Metazoa; phylum Chordata; class Aves; order Otidiformes; family Otididae; genus Chlamydotis; species Chlamydotis macqueenii. The sequence goes on from NC_141558.1 coordinate 5,340,110, forward strand.
CAAGAGCAGCTTTGTTTTGTTGTTTAAAAGCTGTGTGCAAAAGCCCCGGTCTTTTAATTAGATCTACATAAAACATAAATGAATCCTTTTCTGGAGATCTGTTGGCGTTAGTGCGGTGCAGAATGAATGTAGAGTTTGGCCTGGAGTGATCTGGCTATTTATTTGGGTTATTTTATATTCAAAAAATGTAAAGACATTCTAATTTTTTTGTTTGTTTGGGGTTTTTTTTGTTTGTGGTGTTTTTTTAGCTTCTGAAAAAACATTTGCACATGTAAATATGGTATCTGCGTATCAACTTGGCTTGCTTGCAGAAATGCTCTATGAGTGTGAAAAGCCAAGACCTTGAGCAGAGAGAAAAAAAATGTCCATCAAATGGTTAAAAATAAATAAAAGGAAGCCATAACTTTTTAAGGAGGCAGAGTAGTGAAGCAGAGCCATCAAATATTTAAGTACATCTTTTTTTCCTGTGATAGTATGAAATGTGTAGTATTTTCATGCAAGGTTTTTATGGAGGTTGTTGCCTTGCATTAGGATTTTTGTTTTGTTTGGTTTTTTTCTGCATCCTAGTTATGATAATTTTTTAAAAAGGTATTGAGTTGAAAATTGTAATAGGATTTTAAACACTGCATGGAACTCATACAATTAGAAAAAAACAGCTCGCCTACTTGGAAATTGTTTCTTCTGGAAAGTTAGCATAAAACTTTTAGTATAATCAAAGTAAAAATATCCTATGAAACATTCATTTGAAAACATAAAAATTCATTTTGCTGTTTTTTTGTGGGTGTCGTCCTGCAAATGTTATTGCTTGTATTTATCCTAAATGAGAGTTCATAGAAGTCTGTGAACAACCTAAAGTAAGAGGAAAGTATCACTTGCCTGTCACAGGCATACCCTGTAAATAAGGCACTGTTGTACCCCTTAAAAGGAGACCAGTACTGGGTGTCAGGCCATATATACAGTTATGTTTGTCCACCATTACATCATCTTACTGGCACTACAGAATTACAGTAACTAGTAGTGGAAATGATGTATTGAATCACCTTGTCCAGTCTGTCTCTGCCAGGGTTATTCTCTGCAGCATACATACTTGTCATTGCTGCCGGAAAATATTTACATAAGTGTAGGTACATAATGCAGGTTTTCTTTTCTAAAAGATGTACCCCTTCCTGAGCTTGTTTTCTTTGAGACATTTAACAATGTCTTACCAGTTTATTATTATTCTAACTCTGTGAAACCTTGTTACAAGTTGGCAACAGAAAACTTGTCGCTATATCCAAGACAATGTCTGCATGCCTTTCGTGTAGTAGGTTATTGGGATAGAGAACAACGTTTCTTCCCAGTCCAGAGGAGAAGCAACTGAGGCCCACAAAGTCTAAGACTTAATTAATCTTGCCTAACCTTAGGTGCTTAAAAGTAATTATTGTAATGTAATTACTCCTTCAATAATTGGTGAAAGCAAAGAGGCATCTTCAGAGTGATTAATTTGATTGTAAGATGGGACAGCTGTTAAGCCAGATGAATTCAGAGTGAGTGACTTGCCACAGGTGGTAGGGAAATCAGAGCTTGCAATTAAATACTGACTACTGTATGCCAGAATAGTGCCTAGTGACTAGATAATCTGTTTTCTCAAAAGTAGCAATGGGAGTTTGTGTTGAGGTAGTTCTGAAACTTCTCGTAACATAATGACATGCCTAGATTTCAACTTGACAGGTACTTGGTTACAATTAACAATTGGTAGAAAATAACAGGTTTTTTTATTATTCTTCTAACTGCGTATTACTCTTTCATTGCCTCCCAAGAAAAAAAATCTAGATTGAATTTATTAATGCTATTTAGATAACTTTTTGCAACATTCAGACTTTTGCAAGTAGAGCTCTTTGAGAAAAAAATAAATTACTGTATCCACACTTCTTCTAGAACACCTTCTCATGGACCAGAAGGCTTAACTCCTCGTGGAGGACTAACTCCTAAACCTGTGGTTGGTACAACTCCTGGTAGAACTCCACTGCGTGATAAATTGAACATCAACCCAGAAGAGGGAATGGCAGATTACAGTGACCCATCTTATGCAAAACAAATGGTAAGAAGTACTTAAGAAATGGATAGCAGTGGTCTAGTAATTTTCAGGATTTTTAATTCTCATCTCCTGAACTGAATTTTAATTTATAGCAAGTGTTATTTCTGCCACTTGTCTATAGGTCTGTACTCATCACCTAATAAAATCAAATCTTTAATTGAAAGAACAGAAATCTTGCCACTTAGAATGGCTTTCAGTGTGCTCAGTAAAAGCGCTCTAAAGCTATTCATCAAAGAAGACATAGTCAAGTTTCAGTCCTACTTGTATCTTTGAAGCTGAGCAGAAAATATATCTCAAGGAAAGATTCATTTTTCTTGCAATCCTACACAGACCTCAAGTCCCTCATCATCTTGGCTTTCTGATTTACCTACAGGACCTTTTCATCACTCTGTCCTGTTGACAGGAGCTAAAGGAGTTTAATTTTTGCCATTAGGAGCACTTGGTTTTGAGATATGCAGTAATCTGAGTCCCATCCAGATTCTTTCATCGCCTTTGGCAACAGATGTTTCCATTCTTGGAGATTCAACCAGATGTACCCTGCCAATTATGGTATAAAAGGGCATATACCTAATAGGTAGCACCTTGGGAACTCCTTTTATGTGGCTGATTCTGCAGCCTTAACTGCGGCTTTGGGTATCTCCCACCAGAGCCATTGACGTTTTCCTTTTTGGGCTAGCTAAGGATATCCACTTCAAGTTTTTGGCATGTTGTTCTCGCAAAAATAACTCTTCAAGTTCAGAATTTCAGATTTCCTCTTAGCTTGAAGGACAAAGTTTATTTGTTGTCCTTGTACTTACTTTAGTTCCATCTTAGTCTTTTTGTAGTAAAAAGGCTTTTTGCTACTAGAAGGAAAACCGGAGCTTCAGTTTCCTGATGGACTCCACTGGTTTCCAAATCTGGTGGTGTTTGTCTCATTGTCCTACTGTGCCACAATCCCCAGATTTGTGAGCAACTGCCAGAAAAAAGTTCCAGTTAGGCTTGCAGATACCCCTGTGTCCATCATCAGTGTGGACACATTTTCACATGTTTTCAGTTTCTTCCAAGATCATAGAATCATAGAATGGTTAGAGTTGGAAGGGACCTTCAAAGGTCATCTAGTCCAACCCCCCTGCAAGGAGCTTCTCGATGTGAATCTCTGCTGTTGTACTGAAGCTACTGGGAGGTGAAGGTGCCATGCTGTTGTTTTACTTGAGTATTTCAGCCTATTTTAAGATTTCAGGAGCTATTTTTAAGAAAGCTGTATGTTGTTTTTTAGCATCAGAGGGTTTTTCTGCTTAGTAGTCCGTAAACTCTGGGGTGGTGGTCTGTAGGCCAGCCTGGATTAGTAACACACCTCTTTTGTCAGACTTCAAAGATTTTGTTTTGGTTGGCTTTGTAGCAGACTGAGATTACCAGATGATACTGACTGTGTATTGTTCATGTCTGTTAACTTAGATGAATGAAATATTGTATTGCACCTTAGTGCACTATATCCTTAATGTTACTTCAACAGGAGAGAGAGTCTCGTGAACACCTGCGCCTCGGACTCATGGCCCTTCCTGCTCCAAAGAACGACTTTGAGATTGTTCTACCTGAAAATGCAGAAAAAGAACTTGAGGAACATGAAGTAGATGAAGCTTTTGTAGAAGATGCTGCTGATATAGATGCCCGCAAGCAGGTAAGTGTGTGAGATGTGTATAGTACCTGTTGTTTAAAATAAAATATATTCCTTGTATGGTTCCCGTAGTTTCATACATGTTTAGTGGAAGTGGTACAGCTTCTGCAGAAAAACAGTAAAATGTACCTGTTTTCTCTGCTGCCATCAGAGTATGCCCACACAGAGGCTAAATCAGTTTTCCCTCCGAGTCCTCTTCTTAAGTTGTTAATGTCATGTATCACATGTCGTTTTCTGTGATTTAAGTCCCCAAGAGTGTGTACGTCCTATCTCCTGTGTCTGCCCCTAAAAGATAAAAATATAATTAAAAGCATTTTTCTACAGAGGCACATTCTTGCTTTTAAACACCTGAGAATTGTCCAGTGGTTTTTTTTGTTTGGTTGAGTTTTTTTTTTTAAGTTTCAGATTATTCTCTCAAGATTAGAAGTTACTGTTTCTGAAATGTAAGACAGGTGTCTACAAATTCAGGCAGGCTGGTAGCACACAGATGGAAATCTGCTGTGCAGTGGATGGGCCCCGTTTGTATGACTTGTACCAACAGGATTACCTAGACTGCCAAGCTGTGAATGGGTCCCTGGTTTTTTGTTTTGTTTTCAGAATCAGTGAAGACTGGGTAAAGTGCTAGCTTAAATTCTGCTGGTTGAGTAGCTGTACTTGCCAGTAATTAGAGACACTTTAAAATATTCTGCCGATAAGAACCGTCTCTTTTCCATTTTTTGCTTATGCTAATTTTTGTGATGCAAATCTGGTTTTGTTACATACCTTCAAATAAATGTTTGTTTTCGAGTTCAGAGGGGATTTTGCCAGTGACTGTGCTTTGACAAGTGAACAGGATATTTTTTAAAAATCCTGTGCTCTGATATCTTCTAATATGATAAGCGCTTACCAGAATTTGATTTGTAGTGTGTCCCATTTGGGGAGGAGCATATTATATATGCATGTCTCCTGCATATTACACACACACAAGCACACGTGCACACACACACTCACTCTCTCCCTGCATAAGTGTCTGTGTAGAATAAAGAAAAGAATTTGAGTTGTAATATTATATTAGAGAATGACGGAGATTAGAACATGGAAAATCTTAGTCATCATTCCTGAAGTTTTAGACAGCACTGCGTTTTCATGTTACTTATTGCCTGAAAGTGGAATGTAAGGAGAAATCTCATGGTTTTAACATTTTCACAAGTATTGTTGTAGTGAGGTAGTTACTTTACGTCATAGAAGAGGGCAAATAAAGTCCTGGCTGCAAATTTAAGAGCCTTTCTTTTCATGGTGGTTTTACTATTTGGAGAGTTAGAGCAGATATCAAACTTGATGTGGAGAAATTTGTAAAGAACAAAGTCTGCTGAGGTTGAGACTGAAGAACAATTTAATGGCTGGAAATGACTTTTTAGGACATCTCTCCTCTTAGAGTTAGTCTGCTGTGCTATTTCCATTTACTTTAGAGGCAGTAAATTGTGATGTCATCATGTAAAGAGTGATCTGTTACTTGGCTCTGGCTTTATAACATGAAGTCTTTGCTGCAGTCATCAATCAGTTTTTATATCACAAACATTTGTAAAAGCATCTGATTGTCATATTGTAGCCAGAGTAACACTTAGCTTGTTTGTCTAGGCTCTCCGAGATGCAGAGCGTGCAAAGGAACTGAAGAGAATGCATAAAGCTGTTCAGAAGAATCTACCACGGCCCTCAGAAGTAAGTGGAAACAAAATCCACTTTTAAGGAAAAAAAAAAACAGAAATAAAGGTTTTAACCATTATAGGAGGAAATACAGTCTAAGTAGATCATCTTTATTTGAGTGTGCTGATTTCAGTTTTTCAGGAAACTTTGACAGCAAAATTGTCATGAGATATTTCATACACACAAATGAAAGCACAGTTGGGTGTTTGGGTCGTTGCGTGTGTGTTGCACCGCAAAGGATTTTGGCACCTGTTCTGCGTGGGTTAGCTGATGTATAAAATTCATACTCAGATGGAGCTATATGAATTTGATGTGATCTTTAGTATATATGATGTTTATGAACTTTTTATATATTCCTGGGCAGGTTAATGAAACAATACTGAGACCCTTAAATGTGGAACCACCTCTAACAGACTTGCAGAAGAGTGAAGAGCTAATAAAGAAAGAGATGATTACCATGCTTCATTTTGATCTTTTACACCACCCATTTGGAGATCAGCCTACTGGTAAGAAGGGGAAAGGCCCAGGATTTGGAAGCAACAATGCAGAACATATGGCTTACTTGGAACAAAATCCTTATGAGAAGTTCTCTAAAGAGGATCTCAAGAAGGTGAGAATTGTATGGCCTAGTTATCAGTGACCTAATGTTTCGTTATGTCATGGTCCTGTAATCTTGCAAAAAAAAGGTGGCTTCAAGCCTGCACAGAATTTAGTTGGGAGATCTCCAGAGGGTTGTATGAAGAGCTGGAAGGATAATTTAAGTGCACATTCTCTTTTCTGTGAGGTAATGTTAATCTAGGCACTCAGCAGAATGATGAGGATTCTGTGTTTGTCCAGAGACATTGTCTTTTAGATATAAGCAATCACAACACATTTAAAACTCTCATTTTGAGTAAGGGTAGGAGCTGTAATACCCCAACAGTTGCCAGATTCTACTTTGCTCTTTTTGGAAATTAATGTTAAATCATTGAGATTTTAGCTAGGTGTGATATCCACCTTCTGCTGTCTGTGTAGCTTGTTAATCCTTTAGCAACTAAGCATTTTTTTTTTTCACGCAGTGCTGACTAAATAGGACAGTGGTAGCCACCTTATAACTTGGAGCAGCAAATGAAGTCGTTTAATTATGCTTGTCAAGCTTGATCCAGCAGAGCTGTGCCAGTGCAGAGCCTGCTGGGCTATGGCAAGTCATCTCAAAGCATACCTGGTTAAAAAGCGCTGAGTAGGCAGAATAGGTCGTTGCTGGGTGAAATGAGTAGGCTGTCTGGGCACTCTGTCCTGTTTTGCATTGTAATCCCAATTTAAATAGCAGTCCTGTACCAAGTGTTCCGGTTCGGGTTATTCATTTATTTAAGCAGCCTCAGATGTTACATTTCACTGCCAAGTGACAGATAGACGGTTCAGACACACAGTGCTGTGGTTAGCTCTTTCAAAGAGTTTCACCTGTGAAGTTGTGCCAGTAACCTTTGACCAAATGCTTACAGGAATAAAAATGAGTGAAAAGGACAAAATCACGTGCCACCAAGTCATCTGGTTTGTGCAGACTCCTGCTATCTGAGACTTGCATTCTGACAATAGCTGTGGTATCTCTACACCTAAATCCCACAGTACTTTAAAGTGACTCTAAAGATATACAAGCGGATTTTAAATCTGTCTCCTTGACCATATCTGACCAATGAATAAAGAGCCTGGAATGAGAAACACTGTACAGTATGTACTTCCAATTTGCTGTTAAATGAAAAATTATACGTGAAGATTTCTGAGCAGGAGAAGTTAAAGATGGAAAATACAGTTAGATCATGAATTTCACTGCCTTGCCAGTGTCAGATTGTTCCCTTCGGAATACTCTGCTTTCTCTGGTTGTTTTGAAGTGCAACGAGAATTAGGTTTTCTATCACTTCCCTTAGAGACTGTTACACAGTCAAGTAGTTTTTGTCTGGAAACTTTTTTCAGAGTCCCTGGAAATTTTGTCTCCTAAGTGATGGCCAGAAGTTGTTTTTGCATGCTTTCTCTCTAACATTCAGCATAATATTCCCTCTTTGTCTAAAATAAAATTCAAACCAGGAAGTTTTCCTATCTCTGTGCTCTCTCATCTGGGGCTTGTTTATTTTCCTTTGTTTTTTCATTTGTTTTTAGAACATCTTCCTACTAAAATCCCGTCATAAAATGCTCCTTTCTTTTCCTGATGCATAGTGTGCTTTTTGGAAGGATTAGCAGTAGTGCTAAGCACAGTACACTGAGCTCTTAAAGCTGTGGAACTGTTTTGGTGCCACAACTAAGTAGCTTTAAATAGTTCTTAACAGAGTCCAAATAGAGGCTAACTGAAAGTGAACCTTTCTAAGATTTAGCTTTGTCAGGTGTGGTTAGAGTACTCCTATTCTGTCTGTCTAGACACCAAGGACAAGGAATTATTTTTTCTTTCCGCAGTATCCCTGAAATCATCTAATCTGGTGATAACCTGAGCTACTTCCTGGGTGATATGCTATTATAAAACATATGTCTGCTTGCAGTGAGGTATCTGCTGCTGATACGGAGATTTCTGGTGTGCGTATAAATCCTGTGGAAAGAGAGGACATGCACTTGTAACCAATGAAGTCCAGATCAACAAAGATATTTTAGTTTTTCAGTTACTAATAAACTGGGAAGGACCTGGGTGCCTATGTAGTTTTGTGGACCAGACTCTTTGTCAGAAATATTAAGAGTTGTGAGAACACCGTGAATCTTTTCAGTTCACTGTAAGTTATTTTGTAAAGTAAACTGGAAATAGCAGAGCACTTCTATCTCACTAGTAGTTCTCTAGCAACAGAATGTGTGTGTTAGTCAGAGTAGTATTTCCTGCACTGGAGCTTATACAGCTCACCCAGTGATGTTTAGAGTTGACTTTCCTGGTTGTGTGGAGAAGGGCAAGCAAAAGGAAATGAAAAGTGATTTTTGTTTCATGAAACAGCTGCTTCTGTCTGTACAGTTCTCCCTTCCCTCAAGGTCCTTGCTTTTATCTCTTTTCTTCTGCAGCAAGATGAAGTATCTAGCTGTGCCACAGCTTTCATTAGCTACAGCAGAGTGATGTCAGGTTTGGCCAAATTATATAAAATGAGGGATAGTTGCGCTTTGAGTAGCCTTCTAGCCTGCATTTCATTTATAATCCACAGCATCTGTGTTAGATTTCATAGTTAGCTTAACCTGATGGTGAGCTTTTAGCATGAAAAAAGAAACTGCCCCTGTGAATTGCATACTGAAGGCTTGAAAAGAAGAGGAATTTTCTTGTATCCTGTGTATTGTAACTGCAATTTATTTCTCATCATTTCCAACAGGCACAGGATCTACTGGCACAAGAGATGGAAGTGGTAAAGCAAGGAATGGGGCATGGAGAGCTCTCAAGTGAAGCTTATAACCAGGTGTGGGAAGAATGTTACAGCCAAGTGTTATACCTGCCTGGACAGAGCCGCTACACGAGAGCTAACTTGGCCAGCAAAAAAGACAGGATAGAGTCACTTGAAAAAAGGCTTGAGGTCAGTGTCACCTTTTTCTGCTTTTTGCACCTGCCTTTTTTTTTTTTTTTCCCCCAAGTTTCTTCCTGTGTATTTTGTTTCTTTTTTCTATGTAAGAGTAACAGGTTACTTTACAAATAATTCAAATCTTTCGGTGGAGTTCCCTTGGAAAGGTTGTTGAGGAATTCTCCTAGGAACTTTATAGATGTTCTTGAGGTCTTTAAATTGCCTTCTCTCATCCTCCTCGTTTTCTTAAAATATCCCTAGAGTATTCCCACACGCAATTTCTCTTTGCACTATTAGCAGAGCCCAAGAACTGAAACTACGTGTTTTTCTACTGAGTTGTGGAGTACAGCATTCACCAGTATCGACATGCTTGCATGGGTTTATTCAAAATGTAACAGTCACAGGCCTTAACTCAGCGAGGCATTAAGATTTGGTAAGGTGTCCAGGGATTGAGGGAGATGTGTGTGGAGAGGAAATCATCTGAGGTGTGTTGCACTAAGCAGAAGAAAGTGATTCAAACCCTTTGACACCGATTTCCCTTGCCCTGTCCCCTCTCTAGAGTGTCACCAAAACACTTCACACAAAAATACACAGCTTTTATGATAAAAGGTAAGCTGGTTTTAATTAGTTTTTTCCCAAATAATATGTGTTTGTTCGGATTTGCGGTAAGTCATTAACTATTTTCTAAAACACTATTTTAGCTTAAAAGTCTCTCTAAATTATGCAGGCATGAGATTATTTTTTTCCATGGTAAAAGGAAACTTTTTGTAAAAGTTCTTCTGTATTTAACATCAACATAGCTACTGTTGCTAGAAGTAAACCCCCTCAAACAGCAACTACCACAGAAATAACATGAGAGAGGCCAGAAGGGCTGATTTTTCTCTTGATTCATACACATGAAATAGTGACAATGTGTATTTTATAAAGTTTGTCAGTCAAAAATGTCATCCAGGTACAGACTCCACAGTTGTGAGTCAGCCCCGCTCGGGCCAGGAGCAGTTCACCTGCACGTAGCCCAGTAGCAGAGCGTTGTAGCGTTAATGCCAGAGCGCTTGTCTTGCTGCTGCTCACCCAGCAGAGAGCACCATTGCCCTGCCCAACGCTGCCCGCTGCTTGACAGGCTCTCACACGCTCTGCTCCGCTCTGTTTTCACAAAAACCAGAATCTGAGCGCAGCAGGAGCTGGCTCGCATGGCAGCAGGGGCTGTGCTGGTGTCATGCCAGCAATCTGAGGGCTGTACCTAATTTGTGTACAAATGCTTTTGAAACTTAAATATCTTATGCCCGAAACTACATCAGAAGTGCAATATTAAAGTTGCAAAGTCAAACAGTTTAAGTTGGGGAATGCACAACAGCCTTACTCTGGCAGCCTTATTTTGCCTATGCATATGCATTATGAGGCAGTCTTTAATTTCATGATTACAGACTGGTTTTTCCACAGACTCATTTACTGCACAGGGTGGATGGTACTTGCTTAATGAGTAGCTGTTGAATATTTTGTTTTCTCTTTATTGTTCAGTGTGTGGCCTTGTGCCTTTATGCTGCGCACTGTTTCTGAATCGCTTACCTCTGTGTGGGCTTTCTTGTGCTGTTGATCTCTGGTCATCTCCTCCCGCTATTTGAGCGAGTAGTTGGTGGCGGTATGCTTATCGAGGATATTAAAGCAAAGAAAGTAAGGTCAAGTCATCCATTCGTCAAGCTCCTGTTGCATTTGTTCGTTCTGTAAGTGCTCGTTGCTCTGTAGTCACCCAGGCAGCAAAACACAAACCAGAGGTCTTGCCAAGATTAAAACTTGCTACCAACATTGCATGGAACTCTGGAAGACAGTTAACAAAATCCAGCTAGCTGTGTCTATGATCAGTTGCTGTGATCATGCGACTCCGTGTCTCGCTACATCTCTTCAGATTAGCTGGGAGCTTGGGGCACTGCTAGACAAAGCTAATTGCTTGGTGCGCTTAAGAGTAAAGCGAGTGAGCAAGCTGCTGTGCGTTCGAAATACCACGCACTCCAGTTCAGTCAGGCACCCAGAGCTTGCTGTGCCCCATAGCTTCAGGAGCAGTGACAGTACTGCGCTGCCTTTCACAGCTCGCTGTTTGTTTAGTGCAGCTGGACTCTTTACAAAGTTAAAATTTTGAACTGAAAAATCTCTCCCAAGCGTGTGGAAAACGCAGTTTAGTGCAGCTCTGTTGCCTGTCCTATTTAAAAGGCCTGTCCTTAAAGCGTGATATACTCACAAAGTTTTCCAAGTATAGGTATAGGAATAACTTCCTAAATAAGAAATAAAAAGCATAGCAGTTTAATGAACAAACAAATATACAATGAAGAAACCAGAGCAATTATTTTTTTTCCTCATCTTTTCTCAGCCATGGCAAAACCCACCTTCATTTTAATGTTCTTCCAAGGAAAATTATCTGAAAGCAATATCGATTGAAATAGATATTTTAATGGGAAGTATCAGACAACCTTAATGAAAAGCAGGAATATTAGCTCAGCTTTCAGTACCCCAAGATATTTGCTTGTGCTCTTAACTTCCTTTGAGAGAAGAGTAGAAAATGTAACATAGTTTGCCAGCAACAGAAACTGATCTTAGTCAGCTTTTGGGGCTGCTTCTTCCCCTTCATACTACACTAAAATAATTTGGAAAAAAAAAACATGGGAGTTTAGTGATATTTGCTGGAGACAGCTGCACATCAGGTAATCACTGCTTAATACTTCCATATGGGATTGCTAACACCCTGCAGATCCTCTGCAAAAAAGCGCCAGCTATTTCTAGTGCCGTTCTCATTGCTCAGAGATTGCCGGGTGGATTGATGGCGTGGACAAACAGCCGTCTTTCTCTAATTGGCCCCTTTTCACTGCCTGAGTGATTTAGTGGTGGCAGCCTTGTATATGTTGACATGACATTTATCTTTCTGAAATTGATGGTGATATCACAAACAGATTCGTGCTGTTATTGATGAACTTGAGGAGATGAAGTGGAGCAGTTGTGGAGAGCTTCTGTTTGGCTAGATATCCTGTCCAGGCGTTGTCAGCGGTAGTGCACGACTCAACAATAGTTTCAATATTGGAATGTACTGCTATGTTTTAGTAACACTTTTCACTTCTTTATTTTTAGGGTTTTGGACTCTTTGAACGTGTTACTTAACATGGCTTGAGTGTTACAAGATTATGTGAACTTTTTTGCATTGTGGGTGGGGACTTTAAGGTCCATGCAAGTGAATCCCTGTGACCTCACTATGTCTCTCTGGTACAGCTTAGATTTGCTTGAATCCTGGTGGAATTTTCTGATCTTTCCAGTAGCTTCTGGAAGCCTAGCATATTTGTTTAAGGCTAGGCTATACTGCAGAGCTAGCCATTTCAGAAATGGGAGTTTTCAGATACTCACGGTTACATGTAGTAACTGCTTCAGTTCTCTGCGATACCTTGTACTCTCTTCTCTTCCAAGCAATATAATTTATAAGGAAAACCATTACTACCTAAGGTGTATGTTAAACTAGGAACCTTATCAGATTAAATGAGATAGTATTAAATGACATACCTGTTTAACAAGCTAGTTGCTTCCCTTTGTAGTTCTTAATGTAGAAACTTCCTGCCAGTGTTACTTTTCCTGTGAAGGAGGTTCATAATGTTGGCTTGCAGCATACAAATATTTTTGTTAAAACTGTGGTAGTTAACATCATTTCATTTGATTGCTGAATTATAAACACTATTGAAAGTCTAAAGAGGAGGAAGCTGTAGTTACATTGGATATGCAACGCATGGTAAATTATCTGGTTTTTTGCAATATCCAAGACGTCAAGATGGTAATTTACCGGACCAAAGTGTCCATTTTTGCTTTTGGTTGCAGCCGAAGTCCTCTGAATTAGTTTATATTGAAAACTGGTTGCTTAGCTGGATTTTTATGGGTTACATGGTACGCTCTGCTACAAGGTGTATCCCTTACTAGTTTATTGGAGATTGTATTTTAATTTCTCTCTAGTTTACATGCTTCTAAAGCTTGTAGTTTCTTTTGGATTTTCAGGTGTGCCCTTGCTGAGAAAACACCTGGAGAAAATAAGACAATTTATAAGATTAGGAGTAGAGAAATTACTCCTAAAACTAAAATCTTTGAGTAGTCTGCTTTTATGGTTGCATGTATGAATTTGTACTGCTGTGTTGCCTTTGTGGTGTATGCTTTTTTTAAATAAGGTCTGGGAATGTACATGGCACCAGAGGATCACATCTGAGGGCTCACTGTCAAGGTGTTAGGGTCTGACAGAGCGGACTGTTTATGCAAGACCACTGTTGCAGTGTCTGATCTCTGCTTAATGTACAATTGATCATCAGAGTACATTTATTTAGCATAGCAGTTTTGGAGGGTATATACTTCTCCTGGGTAACACAAATATATGACAGATCCCTTAGGAATTGTATTTACCTGTGAGTGAAAACACTTACATGGTTTACCAGAGTGGTTACCGTGCGGTTTGTGCTATAACTAGGATGCTCTAACGTTTCCTTGTGCCAAAAAGGATCAGTGCTACTTATTTTTCTCCAGCCATTACCGCTGACCTTGTACCAGTACTCTTGTAACTCTGTGGTAATCTGGATCAGTTCATTGAATTGGCAGAGAATTAATTATTTTAGATTAAGCAACAGACCCCTTTCCACAGCGCCTGGATATTGGATCAGCTTAGCTATAACACATGCAGTATTTGCTTGTAGAATTTTGGAATATTTGTGAAATCCACAATGAAAGTAACCCATAACATGTAATGAGGAAAGCAATAAATAAAAGCTTTAGTATTGCCAAGGATAACTTGTGTCTACAGTAAAAAAAATGTGCCAGAGAAGATAAATGGATTTAGACGGAAGTCTTGTGTTTGCTTTCTAGCGCAGGTGAGTATTTGTTGCCTGTTTTTGAGCAAGTCCCGTGAGTTCAGATTTGATACACCTTATTTTAGCCTCCTCACTAAAACCAAGCTGCAATTGCCTTAGGCTCCCTCTGTTTTGGTAGAGATGAGGTACCTCCTGAGAGCAGATTGGCCTATTTAAGAGTTGAATTTCCCTTTTGAGTTTCCAGGTTTTTATTACAGAGGCATCTAGAGCGCCTCAGATCAGTGGAACAAAACTAGGCCTTAATGTCTCCCTTGATTCTTCTGTCACTGGAAGTGGAGTAATGTCTACTTTATGGGGCTCTCTAATTTTGTTTGCAAAGCACTTGTAGACTTGTGACTGAAAATCACTATGTAAAACTGCTAAATCTTTAAGTGTACTTACACTACCTGGAGAACAGTTGTCTTTCCCATTTACAGCTTGTTGAGTCGAGCTAGAGCTTTGTATCTTTGCGTGTTAGAAGTTTTGGAAAAAAAAACATTGTTCACTGTTCTTCAGGTGAATTAACTTATGTCCTTGGTTTTCCCCACAAATTACATTTGCAGTTAGCAGCTACCCTTCCCCAAAACCTTCATCACCATGAGGACGAAGGAGGAAAGCAAATCTAGTTTTATTCAAATGTCAACACTTAAAGCAGTGACACTTCCCAGACTGCCAATTGAGCAGCTTTGGGAAACAGACCTATACTTTTGCTGTTAAACAGTTATTTTTCAAAGGAAAACGCTACTAGTTTATTTTTTTTTACCAGTTCTCTTGCTATTGACTTACTTTGGGACCTTTGGAAGGAAGCAGATCAACGCCAGTAAGAGGGTTCTTCTTATTCTTGTTTCAGTGATCTTGCCTATGAGTCTGAAATTTGCCTTCAGGTTGTACCGCTCTGCTAGCCTTTCTTCCAAAGTCATAGTTTTTGCGGGGCTAGATAACTTTTTTTGTATAGAAAAAAGTCTTTTTCTGCATGTCCTCAGTCCAGGATGTGCCAAAACATTGGAAATGACCAATGAAAAAGTTATTTAAAATAAGCTTAGACTGCATAGCAGTTACCTTTCGTTTGGCCAGTTGCTCATAGTACAGTGGGAGGTTTTCTCCCTCCTTGTCTAAAACCATCACTTTCCTCTGTGGCGGTTGGTGAAATCGGGTTTCACATTTGAAAATGTAGTTCATAATGGGAACTTAGATGCTTAGAAATAAAGTTTAGCATTGACAAAGCCCTTCATTGAAAAAGGCCTTTGCACACCATCACTGTTGAAAATTGTGTTTGGACAGAGAAAAGTATAAATTGATACAATCTTTTGCTGGAAGCCACCTCATCTGCAGACCTGTCAGTCTTTAAAGCCTGTCCTAATGGGAAGCAGTGTCAGAACCTGTGACTGTTGGGCCAGCGTGAGTTGCTGCTCACAGAGTAACTTGCTCCATTTATACTTGTGTAATAGTAACTGCTGGAATACAGTATTAGTAACTGCTGCAAGCTTATCATGGGGCTTCTGCTATGTATTGAGAGGGAACCAGGCTGTTTGCTGACTTGTTTATTGTGTGAGCTTCCACCAGATTGTTAGCCTCTCTTCTGGAAGAGACCAGTCCAAAAGCTTTGGGTTAGCAGTGATAGTTTTTAGAAGATAATTACACTGTGCTCACTGCCATGTTATCTCATCAGACACAGCAGTAACCCACACTTGCTTACAGTTAATCAGAGCTGCTAGCCTGAGGTAGTTACTGCTGTCTGTGATCTTACTGTAATTTTTTTTTCCAGGGAGAGGTAGAGAGTTTTCAGAAAAGCTTAGTAAAAATAAATTATTTGGTTTTCTTCTTAAACTGTGGCCTTCTAGATGTGTTTCTGCTGTGATTATGATATATCAGTATCACTGTTAATACTGCTAGTCTTAGAAGCAATTCTCGAATAAAAATATTCAAAGTGGGCTTTACTGTCATCATTGCAGATCAGCAATGACTGCTAATTTATCCAGTAACTTTCTGGATTATTCTAGATCTAGGTAGTTGGATGCTATGAACTTCTGTGGGAATACTTGCTCTTGATGTGCCCTGTACTATCTTTACTCAACAGTCCTACCAACTGGTGTTACAACACTTGAAGGCAAGTCAACATTTCTGAAACATAGTTCACATGGAGCTTGCTCTTGGATTATTGGTTTTGACTCTGAGTAGAGAGAGTAGCCTTCTGCAGATATCACTAAGTCATAATGATATAGATCTATATAACAAAGTACAATTAGGAATTTATGTTGAAGATTCCCTATTCAGTTGGGGAAAGGTAGCTTTATTTTCCCATGCGAGCTTTGAACATTTGGTCTAGTTTCAGTTGTGAAGTTGCAGTTGCATACCAGCAGTGCCTTAATTTGAGGATCACCTTTGATTGAATCTTTCCATGAAAAAATTTGTGTGATCCCAGTCAATTAGAATTAAATCCTACTTTGTCATCTCTTGACAGTCATATACTTGTCAGTTATATAACTTTTTTGGTTGCTCTGATACTGATCAGCACCTTTTCTTAATGATCCTCCTACACCCTCATACATTAAGTAAGCATCATCTTCATTGTTGCAACAGAGCGCTAAAGTTGTGTCAAGCCATGGAGTGGTTTCAGTTGATTAGCTGAGCTAATGCTAGTGTTCATGCCAGTTTGATAGATTGAGCCCGTATTGTTCTACACTGGAAGTGAAATCTTTTTGGTTGATAGTAGCTCCAAGCCTCAGTTTCCAGCAGAGTTGACTGTTACCATTTACTAACTGATAGGTAAGAGACAGGTTCTACAGAGAATTTTGTCTGGGTATACTGTAGACAGATGAAACGGTGTTTAAAGCAAAAGAATGGAGAATTCTGTCCAAGAGCAGGAAAGTGGAAAAATATTTTTAGATCAGTTAATTTTTGTTTCAAAATGTGCTGTTGTAGAGTGCACGATCGAGCTTATGAACACCTAAACATGCACCGAGGATGCCCTGGTGTTACAGTTATTGTCCCTGGGAAGGTTTGAAACGCTGGTGAAACCTGTTCAGTGTAACCTGGCCTTGAGCAGAAGGCTGTTGTCTTAGAGTACCTCGTCTCATTCCAGCTACTCTGACTGACTGAGCCAAAACGAGGCAAGTTCACAAGCCCTGCTATTTAAATTAAGTTAATGCAGGTCCTGCCAGCAGAATTGAGTATGGGAGGGCCACTTGTGGGTCTGAGGTAAGGAAGGAAGTTATAGTAAGGTTTGGAGTAGTCCTATATAGGTTCCAAGAGTAACCTATTCAGGCAGCGTAGCTGAAGCTGGCAGAGGATTTCTCTGCACAAGCTAAGCAGCTTTATGATATGTTGATTCTCCAAGGTCACAGAACAAGTTGGTTTCCTTTTGACTATGGCTCTGGTAAGAACATGAAGCAGTTTTTCTTCCATGTTTTTTGTCCATCGGGCATGATTAAGAAGATCAATTAGAAGACAAGAGAGCTTAATGCTATTTAGGGATTACCAGAAGCTCCACATTTAATGGAAGGAAAACAAAACAGTCAGTACAGAGGAAAACAGCCCTTTGAACTGAGGAGGGGTGTCCTCAGTAGACTTGGTAAGATGAAGAATTGTGAAAATACAGTTTTGAAGACACTTGAGCCCTTCCTTCCTCAGGGTCAGTTTTTCTGAAATCTTTCCCAGTGGATGTTTGTTCTCATAAGCAGTCTTTCCCTGTTCTTTGTTGTCCTTAGTTAAACCTTACAACTAACCTTCTATCTAAAATTTCCTTGCCAAATTTAAATCTCTCTTCTTTTCTGGGTGTACATAAGAACAGAATAATTTTTCCCAATGATCTTTGTTATGTTTGAAACATGTTGTTGCGTTTTTCCTTATTTTTTCTCTTTTTGTTAGATGGAGAAAAAACAAACAAACCAACCCCTCCCTCCTGGTTTTTCTGTCAGTCTTCTGTTTTTAGATCGTTTAGTATAAATCTCTGATTTTGTCTGTTGTTCTGTTTTGGTTTCTCTTCTTTGGATCTCCAGTGTAATATTGAAAACTGAACACAACTCTGTGAGGCGTGAGGGAAGGCTTTTGCATAAATAGTTTTGGGATGGGATGAGGCTCTCACACTTGCCCTAAGATCATCTGTAATTTTACCCCATGTCTGTACATGTTATTCCCGTTTTGCTATAGCTGGTACAAAAGTCAGTGGAGCCAAAACCAGCCAAGGAGCAGTACAAAATAAATAGCGAAGTGGAGAAATCTTTCAAATGTCTTTACGTTTTCTGCTAGGTTCAGGGGGGAAATGGTTGTCAGATTTTACTGAAATCTATTTCTTAGCTTTAAGCAAATAATGTAGACTACTGTTTAAACACACCTCTTCATAACTGCTTGGAATTTTTAGCTTGGTATCTGAGCCTTAAAATTTTACGAAGCTTGAACTAAAATTATATGCAGTTGTTGGCATTAATGCAGCAGTCAGCAATTTTTAATAAATAGTATTTGTTACAAAAGCTGAGACCTCCTTTTGACCTTTTCATAGTAGGTTCTAAAATCTTCTAGTTGGGAGGGAGGGGGAAAGGTGATGAGTGTTCTCTATAAGCAGAGAAGGAAGAAAAGGCTGTTATTTCTGGGTTTAGATACTTGGGAGGCTTTTTTCCTCTTTTTTTTTTTTTTTTTTTTTTTGGTACAGCACTGAGGCCTATGATAATCCAAAATAGACAAGGAACTGAGTATAAAAACAAGAGCTGAATAGCAATATAGAACCTAAAGAGCTCTGGTAGTTAAAAGTAAGAATGTATATCCAGAACAGCTCAGCAATATTAAGTCCAGTTCTCATTGTATAAAAATGTCAAGTGTGCTTATATAATCGGGGTGTGAAACTATAATGAGCATTGGATTTGAACTGGCTTTGTTTTTTCTTGGAGGAAATAAAAAATGTTTTATTATATGTCATACATTAGAACAGTACACACTTAGGGTGGGATTGATCCACCTGACCTTAGGTAACTGTGTCTGAGCAAGCAGTCTGTGCTCCCATCTTAGTAGAGAGCACTTCAGTGGCGTGCTTAGTCTTGTTCTGAGAGCCTGGATCAGATCAGCCATGCCCTAGAGTTGCCAGTTTCTCTCCTGGTTATGGAAAGACCTCAAGTGACAAGCTCAGATGTTGATGTTTAAAGCCAAGCTAAGTGAATCCCATCTGAAGTGTGTAAAAGTGCGTGACCAACCCAGTACTGCCACTGCTACTGGTGATACTTGGAGCGTGCAGGTAATTCGGGACTTCTGACTGCAACGCCCTGCTCAAGTGTCTTTTCTATACAGTGGAGATAGCACCTATAACTGCATTTCATGTCCTCAGGTACTCAGTGTTTAATATTTTATTAGAAAATTAGGTTGTTGACAGATCTTCACTCAGGACAACAGGATAGTGGAACTTTCCCAAATGGTCTTTTTTTTTTTTTTTTTAACCTGTTCTCGAAAAATGACGTTCTGATTGAAGTTTCATTTTACACTGAGTGTACTCTGTGTTGTTGGTAATGCTGTGAAACAACACGGGACAATTTGTCTTTGTTCCATTAGACCTCTGTTACAAACAAAATTCTGTTTGCCTGTGCATCCATCTATTCCATGATCTCTAAATGTCAGTGGCTCTCAACACACGTCTTTCATCCAAGAAACAGTAATTGGAAAATAGTTCATTTACCGCACAGCTGTATTTGTTGTTGCAGTAATAGCATATTATTTACCAGTGAAGACATTTAAAGCTTTCATACTTTTCCACCAGAGAGTATCCTCACAAATCCCTAATCTATTTATTTAATTTTCTCTAGATTTATATAAATATTGAAAAAGAGGCGCCTTTCTGTATGCTTAAAGCACCTTGGGCATAGCTTAAGTCTACATTGCAAACAGAATCTGAAAAACATAGCCGTCTGCATCTGTCTCCCCAGGAGCAAACTAGACAGCCCAGTCAAATTTCTCTTTCACTCCCCCATTAACAGTTTTCTCCCTTGACCATTCACTTTGTTTATCTCTGCACCACCTACTAAAACTGTTTCAAATGAGTGAATAAATTGTTAAGGCGTAGGGCATTTTACAGAAGCATGCAGCTGTATAATAGAGTGTACTTTATTAAAGTTGAAGGGTTGATGAAATGCGCTGTGCAATAGCTTGGTGCCAGAGACCGCGGTGGCTGCGCTGGTTCTAGTGGCTGGGGTTGTCTGGGTGACTGTAGTTCCCACTGTAAAGGACAGATCAGAAAATAGTTCCTTCCCAATGGAGTTTAGTTTCGTTGGGAAAAGATGGTCTCTCAGGTAATTGTAGGGTTCAGAGCAGTGAAAAGCTTCAGCTTTTTGGTTGATCAGTGATAATGCCTTTGTATGTAAGAATGTTCGCCAGCAAAGTTTTGATTTTTAAAGAAAAAGAAGCAAGGAAGTCACAGTGGTTCCAAGTTAAGCTTTTATATTTTAACACTTGAGAAACTTAGACATTTTTCTTGATCTCCTGCACTAATGTATCTTTAACCGTGGCAGAAAGCAAAATCTGAGAAGCCTGATTCCGTCTCTGTTGAGTTTGGCATCTTTAACACAATACTTTCTGAAAAAAAGGCTGTTATTTATTTTTTAAATTTTTTTTGAAAAGGAAATAGCATTAAAAAATTAAGTCCATATTTAGAGATGTGAAATGCTACACCTCTGCACGGTTTTGCTCAGTGGTGCGTCCCTGTGTTATTTGTTGGTTTGTGATTCAGTTAAAGATTTCTTCGATGCTGTCCATCAGGCTTTAAAAATGCTGACAGCTGTTTCATGCTTTTACAGCCCATTTAATTTTGCTCCACTGAATATAAGTATAAAAATACGCAAAGACTTCTGTTACCTTTTGTATTTATAAATGTTACTATAAAATATTTTAACATATTAACATGATTATACTTGTTTATTTGCTTTGTGTCCCAGTTGGCAGAATTTTGTAATTTGTATCGTTTGTCCGTTTATGGATTGTGTCTGGATTATGGTTTTAGAGGACTAGCCTGCACAACTTTGGGGAAACTACGACTTCTAAATCCAGGGCATGCTGAGTAGGACTTGCCAGAATGGTACAGGAAGGAGAGCTTCGTATCTAACATGCCAATTGCTTTGTGGTTTTGATACCACATTTTAATCTCATCACTTCGTCACATCTGTTGTGCGCACTGTCGGATTGTACATTGTGGGGTTTTGCTTCTGGCTTTTGCCGCTGACCTTAGGCAGCTGATTCATTGTGCTGTCTCAGTATTTGTCTGCTAGCTAAAGATAATCTTACCTTCTTGCTGTGAGATCCGTAAGGGAAAAGCCCTGCACAAAGGCAGTGTTACTTAAGAGGCCACTGAAGATCTCCAGGTTTTTGGTGTGGCGTAGGATGAAATAATGTTGCAACATAGCAATGTAGTAAAGCTGAATGGGAGATCTTATAGATGAATGAGGTTACTTTAGACAAAACCAATTTCACTTATTTGCAGTCTCATACTCACATGCTTACAAACACTAATCATGGAAAGGTTTGAGTTGGAAGGGACCTAAGATCATCTAGTCCAACCCCCCCTGCCATGGGCAGGGACATCTTGCACTAGATCAGGTTGCTTAAAGCCCCGTCCAGCCTGGCCTTGAACACTCTAATCAAGTAATCTGTCCAGCATTCAGCTACTGAGACATTTGAATCCAAGTGGTCTTTTTGGGATGTTTTATGGTGACACCAGGAATGAAGGGTCACTGCCTGTTGACTTCTCATCATGGCGCTTCCCAATTGCTTTTTTATTGTAAAGGATATGATTTAGATTAATCTTGTCAGGGTAAGCAGAAGGATTGCAAGATGTGGCTGGTTTTGCAGAATAAGAATGTAGTTTTGAAATGGAAGAACATAATCTTTTTATTTACTTTTCCTTTACTGAGGCGAAGAACTTCTCCTGTGCAAGGGAGATGTGATTTGGCTGCTTACTTAGCTCAGCAACTGCAATAATTCCTGTCTGTGAAGTCGTACTACTGTAGTGTGTCATCACCCCCTGTTTTGGCTAGTGGACTTCACCCCTGGACTAATGTATTTATTCATGTTGTAAAGGTTTTAATCCAGAAATCTAGATGGTTGTAAAGTGTGCAGTATGATTTTGAATCAAAGAGCCAACTCTGTCAATTTGTTAATAGAAATCAAAGAACTCTATCAGCTTTATAGTGTTCTATAGATATGTCTTCACTACTTATTTTTTTTTCTCTTGAGTTCCAGATAAATAAAACAATTATTGTGTTCCTTCTGACAGATAAACAGAGGTCACATGACAACTGAAGCGAAGAGGGCTGCCAAGATGGAGAAGAAGCTGAAGATCTTGCTTGGTGGTTATCAGTCTCGAGCAATGGGCCTCATCAAACAGTTGAATGATTTGTGGGACCAGATCGAACAGGCACATCTGGAGCTACGTACTTTTGAGGAACTGAAGAAACATGAAGATGCTGCAATCCCACGGAGACTGGAGGTGAGATTCTGAAATGTAATACCCTAGGTCAAATACAGGCACTTTGTGGAAAGGATGTTTTTACAGTGCATGGGCTCTGAGGTTCACAGCCTGAGTTTGTATCAAATCTTTAATGTTTTTTTTAAATTATACTTTTGCTATTACCAGACTTTTCTGCTGTTCACTTCAGTGTCAAAGATTCTGTGACATTCTGGGACCAATCTCCTAGTATGTTCTTTAACTTTGTTTTTATTTCCTCGTGTGGTTTATTAAATTAATCTACAATGCATGTTGGCAGAAGTTCTGTATCTGTCTTAATTTGGCTCATTTTGTTTTTAATTACTGTTAAGACATAGGGTAGATCTGAAACTTGTGTAAAGCCCCCTGCTTCCTTACAAGTCAGTGGACCAAATGCCAGTATAGACTACAGGAGATTCTCCTTTCTTTTCACGTGTTGATTGTATTCTTTCCTGAAGCTATGTCGTTGTCAGACTTGCAGATGGCTGGACTTATAAAATCAGTACAATAACCCCATTTCAGTACTGGTTTTCAACAAGGCTCTCCGTTTCAGAAGCTGAGAGCAGTTGTTCTGTGATTGTAGTTCTGAGGCAGCCTCAGAGTTCAGGCCCTTTGCCTGCAGTCCTGTTGCTCGCTAACAACGTGGGCACATCTGATCTGGACCACTGCTCCTGAGTAATACCACGTGCCTTACCAGCCTCTAACTGGTTGGCATGGCTTTTAGGAGGAACATATCTCTTAAGCAGCCTTAACTTCAGCCCAGAGCTAGCAGAATCCAGGTACATTAAGGTACCTGAAAACCATGCCTCGGAGCCACTGTTCTCAGTTTAAGTATCTCCAGAATATTCTTCTCTTCTTTATTCAGCAACCCTCAAGCAAGAGTCAGTCCTAGGTTTGAGCCAGTACCAGGCTTGCTTTCCAAGAAATAAGGGCTCATCTGAGCACAGTTTTTCTTTCTTTTTTTTTTTTTTTTCTTTTTTTTTCTTTTTTTCCTTCTGGAAGAGACGTTTCCATTGAGTCTCAAATTGTCTCAACCACCTGCTATAAAAAAAGATAAAACATATCAGTTCTTAAAACTGATTTTGTGAAGTTGCTTTAGAAATGCTGATAGATGTGTTTACAGACTCAGAAGTGATTAATTGATTTAGTGAAAGTTAACAATTAAAATGTATTAAGTAGCTTGCTAGGTACCAACAGCACCTGTTAGTAAATGGCACTTTACTCAAGGCTAATCCTCGGCATACATTTACCGTCTCATGTGATACAAGAGTGAAGGGAGATCAAATGAGCTAGCAGCGAGCAGTTTTAGAACAAGCAGTAGTTCTTCACGCGCTGTGTGGTTAGCAGAAAAAGGCCTGTGGAAGGCTATGTTGCAGTATGTGGGGTTAATTAGGACGG
The DNA here is from genome assembly GCF_036417535.1 of Chlamydotis macqueenii. Taxonomy (NCBI): domain Eukaryota; kingdom Metazoa; phylum Chordata; class Aves; order Otidiformes; family Otididae; genus Chlamydotis; species Chlamydotis macqueenii. The sequence continues at coordinate 5,363,724 of NC_141558.1, forward strand.
TTACCCAAAAAAGGTTTTGAACAAACTCAGGGAAGAAGAATCCGTGGATTCTTCAATACAATGTTCAATCGTTCAATACAATGCACTGTTTGTGTCGGGTTTCCAAACTGAAATCTCTCCTTTTGAAGCATTTGATATTAAGTGCTCTCAAAAACAGGGTAAGACACCTGATATGTGAAGTAAGATAATGGTGATTCTTGATACTCTGCATCCACCACTCTGTTCTCTGTTTATATTTAAAATACGTAATTTTAGCAGTCTCCTGTCTCAGTTCCTCTCCTTCCTCTGAAGGAAGTAAAATATAACCTTGCTAAAGATATTAATGGATGTGACTATTGGACGAACTGACTGGTTGCTTAATTATGTTTTCCCTTCAGTGTCTGAAGGAAGATGTGCAGCGACAGCAGGAGAGAGAAAAGGAGCTCCAGCAGAGATTTGCTGACTTCATGTTGGATAAAGAGACTTTTCAAGCAAAGTATTAAAGCACAAAATTCCATTTGTCAGTGATGTAACATTTTAAAAGTGGACAGATACTTCTCCAGCAGCTTTTGCCGTCAGTTGCAGAAATCAAGTGTAGTCTGCTGTTTGCATCTTGTCAAGTTTTGTTCCTTTAATGGACTGTTCCAAATGCTGTAGGTATGAATGGCTTTGGCCAGTGTTAAAAATAGGATTGAAATGTCCAGAATTTTATTAAAAGAAAAAAAAAAATCACTCTGGTATGATTTTAGCCATGTCTTCATTTGCTAGGATTACCACATTATTCCTAGTGTTTTACCAGTCTTAAGACCTGTAAGATACATGCCTGCAGGAAAATGTCTTTTGAATAAACCTGGAACGTTAAAAAATAATTAAGAAATAAAATGCCTGTCTTTTAACTGAAATAGAATCCTCTGTATCGTAGGCCTCTTGTGTGTTTCTGGTAAATTGCCTTTCTTCCCTTCCCCTGCTGCTACTTTTATTTTCCAAGACTGTAACTTGTATTAAGTAGGACCTGTGCAGGATAATTGTGATCAGTGTAATACCATGTTCCTGATTCTTCTCCGTGCTTATGACTAAACACTCTCATTTATATCAAGATATTCAAATGGTCATACTGGCGTTAAGCGTAACTTCACAATCCTGAAACAGGGTAGGCTTAAGTTTTATAAAAGCACCCAGCATAGCCTAACTGTTGACATAGATTTTCTGCTGAAATCTACCCTTAAATTTTATAAGTATTTATGCTTTTAAAATCATATGTGCATAGTGCATTTTCCCTCTGTCTGATTGATGAACCTTTTCCTGCTGACTTATATACAGTGGGCAGAAGGTCTTGAGTAACATCACAGTTCTGCCTTGGCCTGGACCTTGCAGAAGATGGTTGTGGAGGCTGTCTTACACACCACAAGCACCGGAACTCAGTTGCTTGTCCTGTTCAGTTTTTAGAATTGTCCTTTACTCTGTTCTGGCTCTGATCAGCTGGTGTCTTTAAAGCACCTCCAGGTTATGGTTTGTGAACCAGGAACACCGGGAATAGGGGGAGACTGTTCAGTAGGGCCTGTTGCGACAGGACTAAGGGTAATGGTTTCAAAATAGAGGGAGGTAGATTTAGATTAGGTATTTGGAAAAATTTTTTTACAATGAGGGTTGTAGAGCACTGGCACAGGTTACCCAGAGAGGTGGGGGATGCCCCATCCCTGGAAACGTTCAAGACCAGGTTGGACGGGGCTCTGAGCAACCTGATCTGGTTGGAGATGTCCCTGCTTCTTGCAGGGAGGTTGGACTAGATGACCTTGGGAGGTCCCTTCCAACCAAACCATTCTATGATTCTATGAATACTCAGTAAGCTGTGGGGATGTGGCCAGCCCTGGCAGCTTAACCGTGTGTGTCTGTTGTGCCAGTTAGCCTGAGTGCTCGGGAGCATGCTCCGAGCATTGTTTAGTTTACCACTGCAGACACAGACACATCATTTCACCACATCACTGTTACATGCCATCGTTTAGGGGTTTGTGGAGTACATCCTAAGCACATAGTACTTCTGAAATCCTGGTAGTATTTCCTGTTGCTCCTTCAGAACTGGTTGCTCAGCATGCTTTGTTGCGCAGAGCAGTGTGGAGCGGGGTAGAGAAAAGCTCCCTGTTTACTACTCCTGCTCCCTGTTGACTACTCCTCTCACCACATCTCAACAGGTTTTCGTTTTCGTGCTACTTTGACTGTTCTTCTGAAGAGTAAGGATGGGATTATCGAAAGGGATAATTGTGCTCATTGAGGTACTTCTGTAAATCTCATCCAAAATCTTTATCTGATTACTGTTTAGTCAGACCACACTTGAATGAGATGCACTGTTTAAAATTTTATCAGCTATCCCAGTGCTTTTAATACATGCATTCACCAGTCAGGCATCTCATTAGAGGATTGCTTTCCTGTTTTTATTTTTCTGGAGATGTTCATCACTTCTTCAGTAATCCATCTTATTTTCAACCCTTACACTTTGGGTCTTTCTTTCATGGAAATGCATAGCAAAAAGGGCAAAACTATTGTTAACAGCACAGAATTCAGCCAGTAAATACATCCAGTTGCACACATAATGCAGTGTTGCTTGTATGTATTTGAATTTAAAGGAGGACTTCACTGTTTGCAGTCTTACAGTGTTACAGAGTGTTGGTTTGTTTAGGCCTTGGGACTGTTACTGGGGGACACTGTCAGGCTTGTGGTTGTGTAGCTGTTTAAGAGCCATCCGCAGCCATCAGTGGTAATTGGAGAGATTTTTTTAAAGGCAGGGAGTAGTTACGCAGCCAGCCTTGGAATATCTTCCCTTTACTCACCAGGACATCGTTCTTCTGAAGTATTAATGCCATTATAGACAACATACTTCTAGAAATGTGTTAAATATTTAACTAAACCAGAGCACATCTGGAAAGAAGTATTAAGCATCAATCTTTTAGCATATGGGGTGTTTTAGCTTGGATGGTTATTCCCAAAAGGAAAAATCATATAAATGCATATCATGACAGTTCTTGTGGTTGTGTGGTAGCTAGAGATATTAACAGAAAACCCTTGTAGGTTTACCAATACCACAACTACAATTATTTCCTTTTTGGGGCTGCAGCAGAACCTCTTTGATGTTTCCTCTATCTTTGACAGCTTTGGAGCTAGGCAGGTATTCAAACACTCGGCGTTAGCAAATATTTTTAATGGCCAATTCAGAAGGATTGATAAATTCCAAAAGACACTTTTCTTTCTTGGAATACATACAATTAACCGGTTGTTAATTGCAGCAGATAGGTATTTGTAGCATGTAACACAGAAGGTACAAGGTTATTATATTTGAAAGGCACTCACAGGAGGTTTGTTCAGTGTTTTGTCTGGTTCACTTTATTTAGACAATGCTTAAGCAAGTTTGCTGTTTCTCTGTCTCTAGTTGGTTTTTGTCCTGAAGTTTCTGCCTCTCTCAGTAATGAAACAAAACTAAGGAGATGGAGTTTCTTGCCTTATTTAAAGCTCAGTTGTACCCTGCTTTTGCTTTTTACCTGCCCTGAGCTGCCAGGAAATCCTGCTGTGAGCCAAGGAGATACCCTTTTGGTTCTGAAGGTCCCCGAGATCCTGTGGAGCTTCTTGAGCTCAAAAAGGGTGCTGGAGAAGGCTTGATGTCAGGTACTGCTGAAGGTCCTAAATGAGCCCTGCTGTAATCGGGACATGAGAACCAGAGGACAGAAAGTGCAAAGCTGATACTAAGCTATAGAGACTCCTTATTCCCTGTCTCATCTTTATCCTAGGTATCTGCTACTAAAGCTTTGGACATTTATTTTTCAGACCCCAAACACTGACAGCGGTGGGACTATGGCACAACTCCTCCCTCCTTTTCCAGAAGTATTTCAATGCCATGGCACAGTAACTTGTCACTGCAGATGCTTAAGATGTTGTCTGAAGCTGTTGGTCGTGGATATCATTAATGGCCTCATTGCCCATTTTAATGCAGCCAGCAAAGAGGCTGAAATCTTAGATCTGCTGAAATCACCCCTAAAAATTCACACTGTAGGCTTTATGCATGTGTCTGTTGGATCCAGAGGGATGCGAATGGAGCACCAGAGCCTGGCACTAGGATAGAATCATAGAACAGTTTGGGTTGGAAGGGACCTTTAAAGGTCATCTGGTCCGATCTCCCTGCTGTGAGCAAGGGCATCTTCAACCAGACCAGGTTGCTCAGATTCCTGTCCAACCTGGCCTTGAATGTTTCCGGGGATGGGGCATCCACCACCTGTATGGGCAACCTGTGCCAGTGTTTCATCACTCTTATTGCAAAAAATGTCTTCCTTATGTCCAGTCTGACCCTACCTCCCTCTATTTTAAAACCATTAGCCCTCGTCCTGACACAACAGGCCCTACGGAACAGTTTGTCCCCAACTTTCCTATAAGCCCCCTTTAGGCACTGGAAGGCCGCTATATGGTGTCCCTGGAGCCTTCTCTTCTCCAGGCTGAACAGCCCCAGCTCTCTCAGCCTGACCTCACAGAAGAGGTGCTCCAGTCCTCTGATCATTTTCATGGCCTCCTCTGGATCCTCTCTAACAGGTCCATGTCCTTCTTCTGTTGCGGGCTCCAGAGCTCGACGCAGTATTCTATTGAAGTGCTTAGGAAATTTGTTCAACCAAATTTGTGTGCTGGTAGATGTCAGTGCTTCCAACAGTAGGTGCTGATGGAGCTTGGGCTTTCTAGATCCCTTTCTTGGGCTTAGGCCCGGTTTATGTCCCAAACAATGCTCCTTGAATCTCTTTCTAAAATGCTTTGTAATTGAATACAGATGTTTGGTGGACCCAAGAGTGACCAGCACACCTTGATGTTAAATGTTTATTTTAAACTTCTGAAGCCAACCACTAATTTGGTCTTTGTTTCCAAGAACAACGGTAAGTATAACCACAAGCAGTGTGAACTAGTTAACAGTTTACTGCAGTGGGTAAGCCGTAACCCGACTGAGTGACAGAGGTGGGATGGGGGTTGTGTTGTGTGTGTTAACAATTATTTTGAGAATTATTTAACATTCTCCCTGAGAAATTCCTTCACTTCCATTTAGCATGCCACGATATATCTGCAACTCTAAAGAATTTCAGCTGGTGATTTTCCTCCCTTCCTGGAATTGGACTTGGCGTTTACACATTGGATCAATCCCGTAGCTGGACCCTGATTCAAAGTCCGTGGAGTTGATAAGACTGACATTTACTCTGAGTTGGAATCGGATACCTGGGAAAGCTAAAAGGACAGCCGCGTTAAATGTAGCATTTGAGTGTCTCATCCATACCCAGCAGATTGCAAAAATCAAGCATGTGCTGGAGTTAAGGGGGAGACTTTTCTAAGGCGCAGGAGGTTCCCTGTGAGAAGTCCAACAGAGCTGGAGCCAACTCTTCAAAACATGGCAGATCTCCAGAGAAGCAAGCAGTGTTTTAGCTTTGTAATTAGTCACTCCAGCCAGCAAAGGCAGAGATACACTGTAGTCCTCTGGCTTCCTTAAGCAAAGGCTTCCTGTGCCAAAGGAGCATCTTGTCTTTACTCATTGCTGCTTTTGCACCCTCAGTTGCTGGTGCAAGCACTGAGCAGCCACATTTGTTTTAGGACGTGTTAATCCAGCTTGCTTGTCCAGTCTCCTGTACAGACATGAGCTGGGCCAACTTTTGAGGTAGGAAGTGCAAGCGAAGGTGGAAGTGGGGCAGAATTGCCTCTGCCCGAGGCTGTGCCCCTTTGACTGTGAAACGTGGTCTGCAGCGCTGCAAGGTAGGTCGTTAACATGAGGCAGCTACCTACAATTAGGCACTTTGACTGACTCAACTGGATCTGAGCCCTTGATAGTAAACACTGTAGATTCATGGCTTTTTGCAAACACAGTCTGAACATAGATTTCTAAATAAAATGCATCAAAACCCATGTCTGAACTTTATATTTTGGCTGCAAACTGGCTAGCAGGATCTTAAACTAGTATGTGAACTTTGGCTTGCCTTCAATATCCCAGGACAGTGATGTTGCTGGAGAAGATGACATTATTGTGGTCTGGACTTAATCTGCCTCACATTCATCTCAGGAATCCAGCTTGCAGTTATCTTCCATGCCATGGGTTCAAAGCAACACCTGTCTTCCAAGGAGGATTTAAAAGTGAAGTATCAAATAGCATTTCCCCCATTTTCTGAGTTGAGTGAAATGCATGTTGAAAAGTAGCCAGATACTCATGTAAAACCAAAGTGTCCTCCTAACTGATTCCAGACTTTTTCTTTCTGCCTTTCTAGGACTCCAGCTTGTACTTTTGCTTTCTAACAACAGAAGGCCTGATTCTGCTTGTCCTGAAGACTTGCATCACAACGACTCATGTGGGAGACAGCGATCAGACCCTGATTTGGAAAAGGACATGCTTAATGTATATGTAAGCCAATCCGTCCCTGTGTCGCCCCCAAAGTACATACAATTGTCCATCATTTTAAAAATTAAAGAGGGTCTCTGAGTGCTGTATTGAATCAGGGCCTTAGTGACTTTGAAGCAAAGGGGAGTAGCAGTGGATAAAAAAAGGAGCTCCACTTTTTGATTGTGTGCAGGCCATGCCATTAGGTAAGTCTCTCTTCTCCCCTCCAGCTAGACTATGGCTCATTAATTTTTGGATGTTATTTAAATGAGGTGGCTTTAACCAATTCCTGCTGCCTGAGGCGTAACTGTGATCCACGCAGTAGGTGAAAATGTAAAGAAGTGGGTACAAGCAGTGTTTTACAGCATCAATTCTGCTGCCGGTATGATTACTCATAGTGGGTTTGATTGTTTGCCAGTTGTTGGGGGGGGGTGTTTTCTGGATTTCCTTTATAATTTATGAAGAGATGCCTTAGTGTGAGAGTTAGAAAAATCTCACTTTCAAGTCCAAGTCAAAGGTTTTTCACATATCAGATTAGACAGGTTCTGCCTCATCAGATCACTTTCAGGTTTCCAAGTTACAACCATGGTTCTGATGTATTTGGATTCCTTAAGGATTCATCAAAGGAAATGCAAGTACCTCTTTTAAGATCATTTATGTACATCGAAAACATTTATGAATTGTGACGCGAGGAACCCCAGACTATTTTATTATTTATTCAGTTCATATATCAGATCTTTTGCCAAGTACATGCTACAGGTAAATGCCTCACAGGATCAGACAAACGTGTGTGTTAGGTTCCTCTCTTCTCCTCCCACTCCCTCCCCTCTCTCCCCAAAAAAAAAGAAATGTGGGGTCTATTCTGTATAATTATCATGCCAGTAGCATTTTAAAGTATGTTATGCAGCTTAGGTGACATCGTGGCCTCAGTGAAACCAATGGGAGACTTGGCTTCAACTTCAATGAAGCTGAGATTTCCTTTCCTCTCCTCTCCTGTCTGTATTTGATGAGACTTTCTGTCAGGAGGAGAAAGAGATCCTTTTTTGAAAAATAGTCATAGATGCTTAATAAAGCTGAACGAGCCAGCCAGGATTACGTTTTTAGCTCCATGGCCAGCCAAATGTATTCCAGAACTAATTCTGATTAAAAGAACTGAATCCACTGGGTGAACCTCAGACACAAAGGCACCTCTGAAGTAATTCAACTGTATGATTTTTTTTTTTAAACTAATTATTGCACTGATCTTTATAATATCTGGCCCTTGTGTAAAGCATTGATTTCAAAGCTGTCTCCCTTTTATCTGTTAATGTTCATGAATTATCTTAGGGCTTGGGCAGGACCATCACTGTAGCTGGATCTTAAAAAAAAAGAGTGAGTTTACTGGTCACATTAATTAATCTGCATGGCAGACCATGAAATGACTATAAATAGAAGTTAAATTATTCCACAGATTGTGTCCTCCCTCCTTTTCTTTCTTAATTTGAACTCAACCACATCAATCTCTAGCACAGAACAGGATTGCCCCTCCTTGATCTGTGTTCCTACTAAAGCACTTTCAAGGGTTTGGGAAGAGGTAGGGTGTTTCATTAGACCGTATAGGTGGAGAACAGAGATATTCATGAAGTCCTGAACTCTGAAACTACAATCTCACCTCCCTTTTCCAGCTGGTTTATTCAAAGATATTCTCCCTGTTTCTGTGTCCTTAGCTCATCCTAGCTACAACAGTGACCTCAAAGATTTTCTTTCCTCGTTTACCTGGCACTTTAGTTGAAAAGAGACAATGCTGGTCTTATTGCTTTAAGCTTAGAGGAAAACAAAACAAAACATAGGAGCAGTAAGTCCTTTGGTAAAAGAGGAGAGAGTTACATAAATTCTAATGCCCCCCAGCTCTCAGACTTCAATGGACCCTATCTGCTTCAGGAATCACTCTGTTGACCTGGAGTGAAGGAGCTCTGAGCACAGAACCTACCCAATCATGATGAACCTGCTTATTTTTCATCATTGTTGATGAGCTGAACACAGCTCAAGTACCCTGACTGCACCATCACCTAGTGACGTGGGAAACGGGAGAGATGGGTTTGGCAGGTCTCAGTTCTGTGGGCTAAATCTAAAAGGTATTTCTTTGTGGTGCATCTTCACATGTCCAAACCCAACCTTGGGCTTTCTGCTGTTACAGAAACCTTCCTCATTACCATGTAATGGCTCCATGGTTTTTCCTTTGACCATGTACACCTCTGACCAGCATCCTGACAGGACTCACACATGCACCACTTGCAGCCTTGGCCAAGCTGAGTCCTTAAGGGACACCAACCTGCATGGCAGTTAATGGAGAAGGGAGCAGGATTACTGGGAGAGCAGAAGGAAAGTCTCACCCTCCCTGGCTGAGTCAGGGCTGAAGCACTCCCTATTTGAAGGTCCAGACCTTGGGCGACACTTTTGCCAGTCCCAGAGATCAACCATCTGGCATCACTACATTGCCTGGAAACCATCCGAATTCCAGTGAAAGCAGAATTTTTTGGCTCTGGACTCCAGCCTGGTCTCTAGATAGGAAGGTGGGAGTAGCTGGCCATACTCTACCTCACAAAAGGATTGTACAGAAAGGCAAGGAGGCTCAAGAATTGTATTTTATGTATTTCATGCTTGCCATAGCACATCCCGTGTCATTCTTAATAAGGGCAGTGCTACCAAAGTCCAGGGAAAAAAAAGAAGTCCTTGAACTTACTATCAACATGAAATATCCCACCTAATTCTAAATTACATTAAACTGGGGGTGGACTTAATTGTGGAGGAGAGGATAAAACAGTGAATCCAATTTCCTAGCAGGTCCCAGAATGTCTTGTTAGCAGCAAAACAACTTATCCAGCACTGGATTTAACTTCCTTTAAAGGCAAACGCCTTTTGGTTAACAGCAAGGATCTGTTTTAATTTTACAGTTACCCAGTGACCACAGCACGCAGATTGTGCATCTCCAGAGAATGCACAAACATCTGTCTGCCTTCCCTTGTTCCAGCAGATCATGGGAGCATAGTTAAGCCACACAAGGGGTGGTTGTGGCAATAATTGAAGAAACTGCCAAATCGGCCAGAAGAACAGCAAAAGCTTCAGCCAGGCAGACATGTCTCTTAGAAATACCAAGGAAAAGACAATGACAAATAATGAGGACTTGGCTAGGAGAGGTCAAGAGATGGCAGTTGGTTAGGAGGCACCTACCTACCTACTGAGAAGTCCTCTTCAGCAGGACAGCAGGTTACCAACCCTTTAGTGTTGTACTGGACAGATTTTTCCAAAGGACTTCCTTGCCTTTGGATGCAGAGATACTGAGTGGTACCTCCAAAAGTCTTGAAGTATGAGAATGAATGTAGTCATGGCCACTTATTTTGTGCTGAACTCCGAAATGAGGGCTGGGTTGCACCATACCTGTCCCTTCTGGGGACAGTTTGGCCCGTGCAAATCACAGTGGTTTAGAAAGACTAGAAAGAAGCCTCCAGCCTAGGCCAGTTCTGGGCACGTTTGTGACAAAGAAATGAGGAGCATAAGGACTGCAGAGAGCTTTTTGGGCCAAACATGCTAAATTCTGGGCAAGTGCCACTTGCAAGTGCTAAGATCTTCCCGTCAATCTCACGCAGTCTACTTGGACTGTGTCTGGTGTCTTCACAAACAGGAATCCAGCACATCTGTCTTGTTGGTTTCAAGGAGCAGCAGACACCTAACCTATCTGGCCACTGCTGAGAACAGCCCTTGGCACAAAAGGAAAATTTCCTTAGGAAAATGGCTGAAACTGTTCACCAGAATTTTAACCTTTCAGAGAAATTTGATCTGCAGTGGCCTGAGTATCCAAGACCATATGACCAAAGCTACAGAGGGTGCTTTAAGGAGGCTTGAACAGCTTCGTTTGGAGTTTGATGGTACTTGACATCCAACTAGACCAAGTCTAGTTTGGTGGCAAACCAAAATAGCACATCCTACAGACAGAGCTACCTGGGCATAGCACATTACAAGATCCCTTTTTGCCAAACTGGCTGCAAGAAGCAGAGATTCCCCAAGCAGCCACTAGATGCTTCTTACATTAATGGTGTGGATAACACTAGACTGCTATGACCCACATTCCTGAACTCTTTAGTTCTTGCAGCACTGCACATCAATTTAGTTGTCAGAAGGGTCCTGTGCCCATTGCGGGCAGTGTCCAAAGGCAATCTCCAAACCCAGGCTTGGGTAACTGCTTCTGAAGACAGCCAGCAGTAAGGATCAGCCTTTCCCCACTCATCCCATTGGTTTGGGGAGCAGAAGCCTGAGAACAGCTGCACAGCGGCTGAGAGCCTGTCACAGCTCACAGCTGGAAGCAGTTTTCTTTGCAGAGGCTGAGCACAGCTTCCAAGCCCCAGGGTGGAAGGAGGATACTGCAGGGAAGCAGGGCAAAGTGGAGGAAGGGAGGGAGACAAGGAGCTGTAATGAAGTGCACACATGCGTATGTGTGAAGGAATGACCTGACACATGAGACGTGTGCCAACAAAATTAAAGAAAAAAAAAGAGAAAAAAAGTGCGTGCTGATGCTTTTCTGTTCATGTCACACGTGCAGGGCTGACCTCAAATGCCTTCTGTCTGGCATCACCACACTCCCAGAGATGATGAGACTCAGGTGACGTATTTTGTCTTTGCCCATATCTGACTCAAGCTCCTTGGCAGAACACTTGGCCCAATAAAAACCAAAAGGAAGGACAGCCTCAACTGGAAGAGACTCATCCCCACAGCTCTTTGCTGGGAAGCAGTGCCTGGACCAGGCACTGCCTCATTTTGTGCTGTAGCAACAAGGCTCTCAGCTCCTCTTCTCCCCTCCCCAGGCCAGGCAGAGAGTAGCACTGCTAGGAAGAAGTTAGGAGGCTTTGTTTGGGTTTGTCTTCGTTTATCGTACCCATCCACTGTTCAATGAAAAATATCTGAGTAGACCCTGGACCTGGGTATAGGGTACAGAGCTGCTCTCTGCTTGCTACCTGCCACACTGAGGTTACAGGGTCCTCCTTCCAGTGCACAGCCACACCAGTGCCAGGAAACTAAACCATGTGTATACCTGACCCTAAGGTGGGGCATCACCATGCCCTTATTAAATTCATTCTCCCAGAATGATAACAGTGTTAAAAATTGGCCCTGGCCCCTGCTAATACCTGAGGAAAGCTTGGGAATCGGTGGTGCAAATGGAGCATCCTACCAGCCATGATATACGGACCCCCAGGTCCAGTGCTCTGGTGACGCATCGCCCTGTGCTGCATCTGTAACTGCTTAATGGAAAGTGAGCTGCTCTCTCACCCCAAAAAGTGATAAATGATAAAGATTTGAAGTTCTAAGACTGAATGAAAGATGTTGAAAGATGTTGACGACACTCCCTGGGAGACTACAGTGACCTCTTGACCATGCAAAGATGGTCATCTATAGCCATGAAAATGTTTCAGAGGTGCAGTCCATCTCCTTGTCCATGCTAGTAATAATACAAGGGCAGGAAACCTCAGAAACACTAAGGCTGTACCAGCAAATGGGCAAGAATACTCTTATTCATATGCCCTACATGGGAGGACATGGTTCACATGGAGGGATGAAAACCAACCCTCCAAAGCTCACTCTAAGGCTGGAGGTCCTCTCCACATAGCGCCTAAGCACGTGGTCAAGGTCCAATGACAACATGTTAATAAATGCCAACCACGTGCTGAAGGACTCTAGGGTTTCCCCCTAATTTCGGAATGCTGATGTGTTTTAAGGTTCTCTCTCTGCCCTGCAGCCATATCTACTGAGGTACACAAACCCTTCCCAGCCCCATCCAGCAACACTCCGTTCCCACTGCCTGCAGCAGGACACCCTCCTCCCGAACCATTTCTGCATGTCATTAAAGGCAACGCCAGACACCAACATCCCTAGCTGTGTAAACACTGCAGAGGTACTAAAGATAGCATCAGATCATTTCTCAAAATCACATCTTTTCTTCTACGCTGAGGCTAGAAAATGGCAAACAGGATGCAGGATTTGGCTCCACAATATTCGCTGTTGTCATGACTCATGAGTTATTTTTACCTTTTTTTTTGCAACAGAACAAATGGCCATGGTAATTAATCTCTGTCTGTTTTGACAATAGCCTGGCCAAAACACATTATGTTCTTGCATGCAGTCAAAGTAGGGAGAGCAGCACAACAACATCATGTGTGCGAGTCAGTATTTAAAATCTTTTCTTTATGTTTGCTTTTTTACATGTCTTTAAAATATGCTTGTGTACTATACTGAACGTATTAAATAAAGTCAAAAGGAGCAACAAGCGCTATTGCACAGGTTAGTTGCACAGATATAAATCTCTGTTGTGAGGCTCAACCACATGTGACACAAGAGCTAATCAAATCATGGCAAAGGCAAAATGAATTTGGGTCTTTTCAAGATGATCCAATGAGGAAGCACCCAATCCCAGTGGAAGATTTAACTCTGCCAAGCTCCTTCAAACTTCATTGGCTAATAATTATTTCTACAATAAAAAAAATGTTGCAATCAAACGCTCCCCCAATAGTATTTTATTTTCTACAGAGCTGGTTGAGCAATGAAAAAATTTATTAGTGGAAAATATATTAATGAGGAATTTGAGGAGAAACAGCCAAGAAGTCAGTGAGCAAGATTTCCACAAAACATCTCCGCAGTGTCAGTTTGCTTGCACACAGCTTGCAGATGCCCAGCACTCCCTATGGGGTAACAACCATACCCCAAACTCTGGAAACAACTATTTTTGCCACCCAGCATGCCTAAAGGGGAATACCGATTTAGAGTAGTAGTCCAGATCTACTGATACCCACTCATCCGTGAGTTCAAAGGAGCAAGTACTTCACGTTCTGAGTTCAGGCAACCCCTAATTGTTGGCTTAACAAAACACTCCTGCTTAGGATTGCTCATCCCATAAGCATAAATTATGGTTTCTTGTCCTTTCCTATGAAGCAGCATGTTCTCATGGTCTGGAGGATATGAGCTAGACAAGCCTGTCTAGTAAACTTGCTGTTTTATGACAGTCTCTTGTGGGACTTACACAAGTACATCCTAAAATAAGAAACACCCATTTTTGATAGCCACTAGTCACTACTAACATGCTGTCTGAACTATCCCGTCACCTTTAACAGAGTTTTCCTTGCAATGACCCATGAGAGAAGACAACAATTACTTATCCTTAATTGCTCAAAGTCTGCTGTGTAATAGGACATTGGTAGAACACCATCATCTTTCCATCTCAGAAAACATCCTCCAAGTCTTGTAGCAGTAAGTGTGATGCTTTTTCTTCCTTCAGCCTTTGTAAAAGTGAGAGGAAAAGCCAGTTTATTGAATTGTCTAGGCTTTTAATTTTTGTTTATCAAAACAAATAATATATTTTGGAGTTACGCTTTTCCTCACCTGTGGGAAAAGTTTGCAGGCTATATATTCCTGGTTCTTCCAGCGCCGGTATATCTGTATTTGTATCAAAGATAAACAGTGACAAATTTCTCTTATTTCCAATTTATAGAGAATTTGGATTGATGTATTTCCTGGAGTTCCATGGAACTGATATGTTTGATAGAATTCAGAAGATATTTTTAAACCGTTAAATGAAAATACACAAGTGTTTCCTGAATTTGTCTCTTCTTATCCCATAGTTTACATGAACTGTTCAGCAACGGGAAGCAAAAGCTGAGTTTCAACCAAACCCAGACCAATACAGAGCTTCTGGTGGAAACCATGTTGGGATTAAATGATTTCCTTTGGTTTCCATCCAAAACCAAGCTGAACGTGGATTTCTGGGTTGAGTTTCACTTTGCATTTTTGGTTTTATTTAGTTATGAAGAATTAAGTGAAACTTGGGAGGTTCAAACCCTCATTGAATGATCCTGAAAAACGATCTGCAAACCCCCTTGCTATGGAGTCCTATTTCATACCTTTGATCTCTGTGGATGTTGGGAGCGGCACTCGCGTCTCTTCCAACCTATAAAAAACAGACCAGTGAAGCCACTACATTTTTATGTAGAGACTTTGGTATCCAAGAGACAACGTCCATTCCCAGTCACCACTCTGAGGCCAGCTGGAAAACAGGAAATCCCAGAGTTCGCCCTTCTCCCGGACAAGGTCCATCAAAGCCAGCGAGTACCACCTTGAGCACTCCATGAGCCTACTGGGAAGTGCAGAGAGAGGCAGGCAACTAGAGGTCCTACTAACTTCTTCTAGGGAGAGGAAAGCATTTACGTTCCTCAGCTCCCAGCTTGTGCTGAAATCACAGGTGGTGCTCTTTGGGCTTCCCATCATGGTCAGTATGATCTGTGAGACCCCAGTTATGTGGCGTAGCTGTCACTGAGCGCAGAGGAGAAATAGGGCAATCGTTGAGCTGCCTGGCCATCCATGTACTAGACATTTTACTTTTGCTTATCTACCCATCTACACCCTGAGGTGTAATGCCATGCTGTGTCATCTTTCGCAGGACAGATGGTGCAAGAACTTCCTGTCCCACAATCTTGGATCGTCTTAGCTTGTTTTTTAACCAGGGTCATTTCCATGATCCAGCTTAAAGCCTGACCCACACAAATAGCCTCTGGTTGTGCCAGGGGAGGTTTAGACAGAATATTAGGAAAAAAATTCTTCACTGAAAGGAACAGGCTGCCCAGGGCAGTGGCTGGGTCACCATCCCTGGAGGTACTTTAAAAGGATATGGCACTTAGGGACATGGTTTAGTGGTGGACTTGGCAGTGTTATGTTTATGGTTGGACTCTATCTTAAAGGTCTTTTCTAAACGAAATGATTCTATGACTCTAAGGTGGCACTACGAAATTGAGGAGGGGTTAAATGCATCATAGGCTGAGTAGCTTTTGGGGAAGGAGAAGTCTTTGAAGCTACTGTCTGCACCCAGATACCCTCAGGTGGTCCTGTTGGACCCTTCTTGTGGATGTGTGACACATGTCTCCCAGTTAAGTCATCTTTATGGAGCACATATTTCCTGCTCCCTCATGTTTTTATTTTCTTCTCCCTCTTCAAATGCTTCCTGCCTTTGACTGTCTGTGATTGAATTCCCTGGAGCCTTAGTAGTCTTGGAACTCTTCCACTTTTATAACTTGATTTTACTATTTAGAAGAAAGTTTGATTCCCCTCCCAAAAAAAAAAAAAAAAAAGAGAGAAGAAAGGGGGAAAACAATTCTATTCACCCACCAACAAAGAAGCAAGATCCAAAAAGACAAGATTATTCTCATTCAGCTATTCATAGCTTTGGAGTGCATTTCATTTCAGTGTCTGCACAGGCCTTTGTAGCCACCATCTGATTGAACATTACTTATACTGCATATTATATGCACTAATGAGAAAATGATTCTAAATTGCCCCTAGGGATGGTTATGATTAAACTATTTGCCTTCACTTCCTCTACTAAATTAAAGCAACCAAAAGGAGACAAAAAAAAAAGAGACTCAATCTGGAAAGCAGTCAGAATAACGGTTTGGTAAAGTTTCTGAATTCCTGGGAACATTTTTGCTCCTAAACCTAGTGATTGGCTGGATGTTTCATGCTACAACTTGAAACTAAAGCTGTGACAAATAAGTGAGATGACGGAGCGTTCTGGAGGGCTGCATTGGGCAGGATATTCTGTGTTGTCAACCAGTTTGAAGCCCTGATCAGCTTTAATTGCACACGACTGAAGCTGCTAAAGCCCTTGCTGCCACTGAGGAGCTCCTCCAAGGCGTCAGGCGTCTGTCTCTTAAAAAGAGCATTTCAGAGGCTCGCGCACACGGAGCCTCATTCAGACGTTTTATTTAAACTCTTAAATCTTTTCAGCTTTGGATGAATAAACAAGTTCCTCAAATGCAATCCATTCTTGCTGGTCGGCGTTTGCAAGTGTTTTTCGCGGAAAAGAAACAGAATGTCATTTGTGTTTCCTTTGGCTTTTTTAAACACAGCAGGATTTGGGAAGCAGGGAGCAGCGTCACGTTAAATGTGCATGTGCCTGTGTGTGCTCACGCACGGGGACTTCAGTGGCAGTTTTATTGTCCATGGCTGTTGAATTACCTAATGAATTAATTAAATATGTGCAAACTCCATGGGGCAGATTGCCAGGTCACATAGCTTCTGAAGCACTAGTTAAAATCATCTCAATTCCAGGGTTCTCAAACTGCAGCCTACGTTTCTCTGGCGGTCTCCAAGTCTCTGCAAGGTGGCCCTCATCATCTTCACACTCTCCAACCTGGACACTGTCTCACTCCCATCACTTAACCCAATACGTTGGGGTCAATTGCTGCAGCTGGTTTATGGATTCCTCCCGTCGTCCCAGTGACAGGGAACCACCATGAGATGACCTCTCTTCCAACACACCAAAGCACTACGGCTTCTCTGCTACAGCCTAGGGCATGCACAACCCCAGCATAGAAGCATGGACAAGAGTTTGCCTCACTAAGCCCTGCAGATGCCTTAGTGGTTCCTCAAAAGACAACAAGGCACAGAATTTAGACACCCAACAGAAGAATCAAAAGCTGCATCATAGAGTCTTAGTATAGAGGTACTAATGATGTTACGTCACAGCTTTCAATGATGTGTACCTTATTTTATACTTTATATATCATAGGGACATGAAAAAAGTTTATTATGAGCTCACCTATTTGATACTGGAGATCACATGGAGCTTCAATAACTCAGGATGAGAGGAACCTGCTCTTCTTTCCTTTGGCCATGAAGAAGAGTATAATCTGAATAATTCAGATACAGATGTCTGCACCACTGGCATCTGAAGCGGAGGGAGTTTTACGGCTAACGCTCCATTTTTCTAGGGTAATGGAGACAGCTCCAGGCTCAAAAGGTCTCCGAGGTGCCAGGCAAGATCTTGGCTCAATGCTTGCATTAACACAGATGGCCACTGGGATTTATTCACACTGCTTAATTTGGAGTGAAGTACATCAGGGAGCTGAGGTCCACATCACTGAGGCTCTAATCCTTGCCAAGACTGTAAGTTCCTTTGTTAACTGGTTCGTTTGAAGGAAGACACTTCTGTCCACATACAGTCAGGGGTGAGAGAAAAAGCCTTTGAAGGTCTTGTGGGGAACACAAGTACCCACAAACGTAAGTGCCCAACCTACCTACCCAAGGGGGCTCTCAAAGGTGCTCACCATTAACTACCCAAAGAAATGTGGATCTTGGTTTTGCCATTAGCTAGATGCCTGAAAAAGACAGGATTTGGGCTGCCTATCAAGAAATGAAACTGAATGTCATGCTCTTGGCTAACAGGGGCAAGGTCTAATTTCACGCATTCCATGATATGCAGGTATCTGCACCATTGGGTCACCCCTGTGGAGTCTGGCCGTGCGCATTTCTGTGCACATGTGCAGCCGAGCATTTAGGTGGAAGGAGGAGGCCGACTGATCCGGACATACGCATTACAACCGAGAAGCTGTCCCTTAAATCTGGCCTCTTGCACAGAAGGATTCTGGCTTTGGTGGCGGGAGCGCATTTTCAACTGACCCCATGCTCAAACCCAAAGGCAGAATCTTCTTTCTTTCATCCCCACATCACTCTCCCCCTGTAACTGGAAGGTTATGTGTTTCTTAGCTACTGGTCAGACTGGTAGTGCCTGCCAAGAAGCTTTCAGGGAATTTCCTCACTATGTAACAAATTTATGAGTCATATGAAAATCTGGGAAGTGATTCAACCAGCTGTCTTGCATTGACTCAAAGATTTTTACAACACCTCGGTGCCTCATCTTTGATTGGAGCCAGCAGAATGGTTTATTGTAACATCAAATGGTCTTATGTTCTCTCGAAGGATGCTTCCTACTACCAAAAAAAAAAAGAAGAAAAAAGCTGTAAAACTTTAGATAACGGCCTGCTGCTAGGTGAATGATGCACAGAGCGACTATATTTATTTGGTAGGAATTGATGAATGTGGCTGGAGTGCTGCTTTCCTCCAGGATGGCTGCAGGGGTGGCTGTCACCAAGCGGTGTGGCTCGGCTGCTGCAGGTACAGCCTTCGTGCGTGGCAGGGATCGGGACTGCGAAAGCTTTTGTTCCATTTGGGGTTAACCGGCTATTTCAAGGAATTTGAGCAGCAACTCAGTTGTTATCTTTTCATCCCGCAGTCATTGGCATTGCCTTCAAAATCTTGGATTCGACGGAGCAGATAGGGATCCCAGACAAATGACCACCAAGCAGCCTTTGGAGCCAGCTTCACAGGGAAATCTGCGCTCACACGTTGTTTTAGACACCTTGGTCCAGACAGCATCCATCTCCTGCTCACAGACACAGGGCCCGTAGCTGGGCAGGAGGTGATCCCGTCCTCCCAGGCACACTCCTGAGGTTGCCTCTGTCTTACATCCAAGGACTGCAACTTGAGGTACATTATTTGCCCAGGGAGTAGAGCCTGAGCCTGCCTTTGTTGCAGCTGAGGGTGCAAAAAAAAAAACCTGCTTTCTTTTACCTATTTTCCTCCTGTCGGCAAGTATCTTGCAGTCCTGCCTGCAGAGAGACAAAAGATTTTTTTTTTTTAAAGTCTTATTCTGTAGCCTGTCTAGATGGGAGAGAGACGTTGCATCCTCTCAAGCAGAGCAGGAACTGGACCAGGACTTTCCATCACCATGGTGATCACACTGGCATCCCTGTGCAGAAGCGATGCTCACAGACTGGGTTGGCTGAGGGGCAATGGGGCGGGGGGCGCCCCATCTTACAGGCACTTTGATGAAGAGGAGGCTCTGGGGAGACCTCATAGCCTTCCTGTGCATAAAGGGAGCCTACACGAAAGCTGGAGAGGGACAAATGACAAGGGTATGTAGTGATAGGACAAGGGTAATGGCTTTAAACAGAAAGAGGGTAGATTCAGATTAGATGTAAGGAAGAAATTCTTTACTGTGAGGGTGGTGAGGCACTGGAACAGGTTGCCCAGGGAAGTTGTGGATGCCCCATCCTGGAGGTGTTAAAGGTTAGGCTGGATGGGGCTTTGAGAGACCTGGTCTAGTGGAAGGTGTCCCTTAGGGCAATGGGGTTGGAACTGGATGATCTTTAAGGTCCCTTCCAACCCAAACCGTTCTATGATTCTATGGTCCCAAGCATGTGGAGCACTTGGAGAACAGAGCTTCAGCTGGAAGAGAGCTGGACTGAGGAGTAGGCAAATATCTACAGCTGTGGGCACTAGGCTGAGGAGCAAAGTGGGCTAATCAAGGACATTCACTTGGGTGAATGCCTCTCTCTTGGGTGAGATAGCCAGCTTTTGCCTCTGCTCCTCTTCCTAAGGGGACTTCAAGTACCAAAAAAAATCCATCTGTAAGTCATTGCAGGTGGGGGATGTTCCCTCAGAGCCTCACTTGGCACCAGGATAGTCTACCAACCAGAGGTGAACCTTTAGCCAACGGCTAATGTGTGCCCCTATGGCGGGGTACACTGTTACAGTCCTGGTGGCACCACAGGGGAAAGCATTCCCTTGAAAGGTTTTCAGTCTCTCCCTCCTCCAATTTCAATTGTTATTCTCCTGACAGAGTAAAAGTTGGATAAAGGTCACTGCATTCAAGCCTAGAGTAATATTCTTGTAGGCACTGAAATTGCTTCCTCAGCATGGAAACACAAGTCCATCAGGAGCATGCAAGCCTCGCTAACAGCATTGTGTGCTGGGGAGAGGGGACAGGAGACCTCTGAAATCTCCATCAGGAGCCTGTGGCAAGGCCCTTACCCTACAACAAGTGTCATGAGCATGGTCCGTGCTCACACTCAACAAACACTAGTTTTATAGGTCTTGATGAGAAAATAAATGAGATCCTGCATGCAGCTTGCTGTGGCTTGGAGCCCAGGAGAGGGACACCGATGCACCCTGAGATGGTTATTGAGGACAGTACCACCAGCAACCAGCCTTTGCTGGAGGCAAAGCAGGACCCTGGATCTGCTGCTGCTCACCCAGGTGCTGCAGGCAACCTCCTACAACCAGGGCTGTGCTCGGCAGACCTCGGTTCTTTATTACCACTGCTATTGCCAACAATCATCACTGACGGGAACAGCGCTTTTTGCTCAAGAGAACAAAAATAAGAGCAATGAGATTTTGGCAGAGCTGCATGAGACCTGGAAAGACAGTCCACCTGAAGAGCCAGAGCACAAGAGGGGTGTCATTAAGCAACTACAGCCACAGTTTAGTCGCTTAGGATTCATGGACTCGCATTTCCTAATTTGATAGACTTACAAATACAGAGAAATTGCTGGGATCCTGTGCTTTTAAAAAACTTCTTAGGTGAAGAAATCCATTTAATAGATGGCACTAGAGCTAACCAGAGAATGGGAAGCAGAAATAGAGTAGAAATTATCCTTGCAGTCAGAATTACATTGCTGCAAACAAACAGAATAGAAGAAAAACTGTATTTTATTATTACAGAACTAAACCGACTATCTATATTAAATATCCAAATGAATTTAATTATTAGAACTCTGTTTCCAGCATGAGTTTCCATGTCTATGAAAGCAACCAGCCACACAAAGAATTTCTCACAGTAGCCCAAAATCCTTTGTTTTAGCCACTGGATTTTACTGCCAAAATGCTTGTGGCAGCTCTCGGCGCAGCTGAAATGAATGCAGCTCTTGCGGCACTCACCCAGCGCGTTGCAGGCGTAATGTGCCTTGCCAACCTTGAAATGCTGGGTGTCAGCACCTGCAGAACCCACCGTACAACACGGTAAAGGCAAATAATATACTTGAAACAGACAGGTCAAGTGAATTTTCAGAGAAGAGCAGTATTATTTCGATTTATTGAGGGTCACAGCATATAGTCAGTGAACTGAAACACCCTTCTGTGTCCAGGGACTTAGAGCAGCTGTACTCAATACAAGTGTTCAGGTAAGCAGTATAAATCCTTGTCAAAGTTTTTATTCGTCTCACAAATATACATACACTAGCTTGCATGAAACTCTTGCTTCTATCTGTTTCCAAAGGACACAAAGCTGGAAATGGTGGAGGATGAGGGAATTAGAAACTTGGGGCGAATAAAATAATTCTAAATGATGGTATTGTCTCCTGACTATTTTCTGGTTGAGAATTCCCCTTTCATCCCTCCATCCCCTTCCCGTCGAGCAGTGTTGTGGCTACCACTTGTAACAGGCAGAGAGTGCAAAAATGTCTGACTTCAGGGGATTTGGCAAAGATTCTGGGCTTGAACCTAACAGCAGATACAGAGCACTCGTAACATTCAAAACTGGCCCCGTCTTTCTTGACCTCTGTGATTTTTATTGCTTATCTGGGTGTATGTAATCATTTTAAGATGTCTCCTCTTACTATAAAATAACCATGAATTATTTTTTAAAAGGTAGATAATGAACTTCAGAATAACCCTTAAATGTACCCAAGCAGACAAAGGGGAATGTGAGGTCACTGTCATGAAGGATATCTTCTGGCAACTGATCTGAGAGAGCTGCTAATGATTTTAATTAGCTTTTGGAAGCACAATCCACCCATTTTGAAGCTGATGCTCTGCTGCCGGTGATGATGCTTTGGAAGATCGACAGCACAGAACGTTTTCCATAATGAGACGTTGTACAACTCCGTGTGTCAAGCAAGGAGAGATTTGTCTCCCACAGAACTACAGTAGGAAATCTGTAGCTGGAAGGTTTTCCAGCTGTGGACCTCCAGTAGGTAACACATGTGCTCCCCTGGGCAATTGGGGATTAACGACCAGGCACCGAGACCTGGCGCCGTCAGGTGCAAATCTGAAAATCCACTTTTCCTCCTGGCAAATCATCTCACCTCCTCATTTATTTCACCTATTTGGGTTTATAGGCTTTTCAGAGGGATGCTAATCTCTGCCTACAGGTTTGTACAGCGCCTAGTCAGTAGCAAGGACTCAGTCACAGTTGGGGCTATCAGCCTACAGTAACAGGTACAAGTAAAATAGCAATAAATTGGGCAAAGCAGCGGTAGACTCTGGTTCCTTGGAGGTGGTTGGAATAAGATCCTCCACTGGAGGACCAAAGCCAGATCATAGTTAGCAAGGAACAGCATATCTATTCTAGTGAGGAAAGTGTGATAGGAAAGAGATTTAAACTATTTTGAAAAAATGAAACTACATGAAGAACCTTTGCCTGCCTTCTCCTTTGGAGTCTAGTGAACATGTCAATGTTTTGTATGTTTGCACAGCCATACCTGCGCTGGCCAGAGCTGGGAGCAGTCCAGCTGCCGTTCAGGGTCCGGTTGGCCACAGGGTTAGGGCAGAGAGACAGCGATCCCTGCACGTCCTGCAGTCCATCTCATTAAGGAGCCATCCCTTAGACCTGAGATCTGAAAGAAGGTGAGAAACGCGTGCATACAAGAGTGACAGGCAGCTGCCCAGCCAGGCTGTTGGTTTGCAAAGGCAGGAACCTACAGCTTCCTGAAAATCAGTCTCCTGCTGAGGTTCCTCGAGTTGTGTGATGAAAAGCAGAGGGACCCAAAAGCAATAATATCTTTGGAGGCTTTCAGCAAGTCCTAGCAGGACAGTCAGCAGAGCTTGATGGTCTGCGGTACACATAACAGCATGGCTTTGCCATCCTCCAGCACCATCAACATCTCCATTACAGCTCACTTGGGAAGAGCCAAAAAAAACCCAGTGAACCAGGGGAAAGACACTTGGAAAGGACTTAAAAAACTCCCTGATGTCTGAACATACTGAATAACATGGAAATGACCTAACAAAACATCCCTCCAGGTCCATAGCTACCTTCTAATTCATGTATTTTAGGAGGCAGACTTGAAGCAATGGCTGAGACAAAGAGCAGTTGGTCCTTCAACATGGGCCACTGTTTACAGCAGGGAAATGCAGGAGAAAAAAAATGCAAGGAATGTATATTACTGGTGGGGAAAGAGACATTCAGATTACGAGACATTGAGACTAAGAGTTAATTATCTCAAGTGTTTAATTTTTGAACAGGTGGGATGACACCGGACAAAGACAGAGATGCCTCTGTGCTCAACAGATCCCTACTTCCCTCCCAACCTGTAAGGGAATTTGAAGTATTCCAGAAGAGACACGGAGGAATCAGTAGACACAGAGGTGGAGTCACCAACAATTTTAAGTGCAGTATGACTTTACGCTGACTGATGGAATCATAGATATGTAGATATTGAGCATAGAACCATAGAATGATTAGGGTTGGAAGGGACCTTTAAAGCCCATCCAGTCCAACCCCCTGCAAGGAGCAGGGACATCTCCAACCAGATCAGGTTGCTCAGAGCCTCATCCAACCTAGCTTTGAATGTTTCCAGGGATGGGCATCGACGATCAACGATAACAATGATCAATGATCAATTATAACAATGACAGATTATCATTTAAAATAGATCAAATCAAAGATAACAGGCATTGACCGGAATTTTCACTAAAAATGCAAATGAAGGCTGGGCTTAGTATTTTCTACAACTTAGAAAAAGTTTGGGTTACTTTTATACCCTCTATGATAAATCATTGGGCCCAGAGCACATGTTTAAGTACTTTGCTGAATCAGGGCCATTATGAGTAAGAGCCTGGCACTGCACCCCTGTTAATGATCTTCCAGGAAATGTACAATTGTTTTTAGAAGAAGTCTAATGAAGACAGATTTGTATGAGATCTCATTTGATGCAGCCAGAAAACCCAAACTCATCAACCAAACAAAAGCACGGGGGTAATTTTTTTTTTTGGTGTCTGATTATACTTCCAGGAGTGCTGGTGCATAATGCTTTCAAACTTTCATTGAACTTTACTCTCTCACTCCGGACGATTATTTTTCCTTGAAGTCTGTTGTTGAATGATATACGTGCACCTGCGCGATAATGGCTGGTTAGAAATAACTTTACTGAGCTGGGAAAACCCAGAACGTCACCTCTACACTTAACCATTTTATTTCTTTTATGGCTCTGGTATGGACCCCTTCTCTAAAAGCTACTGGTGGAGCTTACATTTGTCAGGGGAAATGTGGGTGTTTTATCATACCAGCTGTTTAAAGTCTCCTACAACTTTGCAAACTGCTTTAAGGGTCCTTGCTTTTATCACTGCTCAAACTTCCAAGCAGTCACCAGAACAAAGGAAAGAACAGCTGGAAAGTTTTAAAAGCAGCAATGTTTGCCATTTCACTCAGGTTTAAGCACAATAATTAATAAAACTTCCCCTCCTCTTCCACCCCATCTTAGCGCAAAATCGCTTCGGAACACCACTTCTTGCTGGCCCCTTCCACTGGGTTTCAGCAGTTATATCCCCCTGTTCCAAAATAGCAATTATTATTATTTTTATCATTTCACATCCATATTGTGCTGGTGTCCCAGCATTAACCTGCTAAAAAGCATATCTTCTGGTATTTCATTCATCTGAAGAAGAAATCCTGTGGAGGAGCAGGAATAGAGCACACATAGCCAAGGGAGGAGACACCAACCTCGCTTCCCTTCGGCCATCTAGAAGTGAATTATCTCACACAGGCGAATCAGATGGGCTCCACCCATAGCCAACGCAAAGAGCTGGGACCTCCGAAGGGTGATATATCTCAGCTGCCTTGGACCCCTCTCTTAGCATGGCATGAATCATGCCCTGACCCTCTTCCCCTCTCTCTACCGACTAAAGAAAAATATCTGGTATTGGCCAAACTTGCAGGCACTTGCAGTTAGGTCAGACGAATCTCATCTGGGCACCATGGTGGTCTGTCTGTCCTGGCTTTCCATCAGGCTTTCCATCAGCGGACGATGATGGATGCTCTGCAAGGATGTGAAACAAAGAGCAGCACCGAGATCTGTAACGTACGGGGCTGTGCAGTAATAAAGTGTGAAGAAAATTATTTCCTTCCCTCTGCGGTGATTAGTGTGTGCTCTGAAGTAGGAGGGCTGGATTGATGGCTGCTGTAATTTTATCCCGACTGAAGCTGCTGGAGTAGATTTGAGAGGTGGAAATAGTGCCGTGGATCCCTGGAAGATGATGCTGGGTATTCTGAAAAGACCCAGAGGCTTGAAATGGTGCTTGTAGGCAAAATAAATTGTGGGATTTTAAGGGGAAATAGCAGTGATCATGTTTCCACATAGTACATGCTTGGAGACATATCTGCAGCAGGTACAATTCTGAGTGTTTCCTAAAGGCACTTAGAGATCTTAACTCCCACTAAACAAAAACACAGATGTTGAAAAAACTGAGTTTTTTCCTTTCTCTGAAAATTAATGCCATGCCTGGTGGCTTTGGCCTTTTTGCTCTGCTCAGGACATCCCCAAAGCTGCTGTTCTCCATCCCAGCAGGACACTCTCTGTGCCGTGAATTGGGTCCTCCCTCTGATAGGTGAGATGGGGCCTTTATTGGTACAGTAACACCATCCAGCCGTGGTTGCAGCAGAGATCTTCCAGGGGTGAGATACCCTTGTCAGAAATGACGCTCAGATGTTCTGCTCCCCATGCCCTGGGGCTAACACCATCTGCTCATTGTGGTGACCTCCCATATGACACCAGAGGAAGGGACGGCTGAATCTAGCCTGAGACTTGGCCATTCAGCTGAGCATCCTTTCGCCCTGGCAGCTGTGGCCACACAGACTGGCGGCATGAGCAGGCTTTACAGCATGGAAAAACACTCAAAGCACGGTAAGTAACACAAGGTACCTGTGTTTCCCAGCTGAGACTTTTCCAAGATAGTGGCAGCGACACTTCCGACACTTCCGACAGACATCGTTTACAAATCATTATTAACAAAACAAAGCACTTTAAAGAGAGTCACCCCAGGGCACCCTGGCCTCTGTTAAAACAGACTTTTCAAAAACATTTATGGACTTAAATAAAACTCATTTCAGAACGCCAGCAAAATTGCCTCCAGGTTTCACTCTGGCTTTGCTACCAGTCTAGTCCTTAAAATTACTCACTGGGAAAGGGAAAGTTGTTTTTTTTTTTTTTCCCCTATACACAGTTCCCGTGTGTGCTGCTTGGCAGTGAAAGCCCTGCCAGAACGCAGCTGACCAGATGCGGGTGACTGAGATTTGATGCAGTGTATATACCAGATTGTCACTATTATTACTGTTGTTATTATTGTTATTATGTGTACTACAGCCTTGCCTGAAAGTTTGCATGGGCAAAGGGTAGGAGCTAGGAATGCTACAGCAGAGGGACGGAGGCATGCTGAGATCAAATGGTTTGCCCTGGGACACAACAGGAGGTCGGTGGCAGAGCTGGGAAATGAGCTCAGCTTTCCTGAGCCTCTCTAAAATAGGTCTAACTACAACGTTTTCGAGGTGTCCATCACCCTGGCATCCAAGCTCCTGTCCCAAGACCCCAACCTGCACATAAAGCACTGCGCTCTGGAAGCTATTCTTTATCCTTCTGCCAGTAAATGCAAAAACCTCATTAATAAGAATGGGAGAAATGGTTGCAGAAATGCGTTTGCTGGTAACTTTCACTCTCTAGCTCATATTTTTAACACACCCGGCTCCAAATGCTGGATGGCAGATGGAAATACTCATTGGCCTGATGGATTTATGGATGTCTAAATCCTTGTGGCAGTACATATTGCCTTCAGAACAACATTTTCTTCACAGTGAGCCAAGTCCTGGTGCAGTTGAAGTTATTGGAAGTTTTGCCACTAACTTTAATGGGATCAGGATTTGGATTTGTGTCGGCAGATAGAAAATAACCCACTATTGCAAATTTGGAAAGCAAAAGTTGAATTAAATGGGGTGAGAGTGAGGAAAAAGAGAGAGAAAAATTTAAGGTCTGGTAAGATTTAGGATCGAGTTTTGCCCCATCTCTGTGTCTCCTTGTTCTGAAGGAGGTAGTCCCATGACCATGCAGATGGTATGAGCAGATCAGTGTTTGGCCCAGGCAGAAATGTTTTTTCATCTCCAGGCACGTACCTGTAACTCCAGCCTGTACCCCTGGTGACCAAAAGCTGTTGTGGCATTTCCCTTTGTGTGGCATTTCCCTGGTGTGCTGCATGAAACCAGGTGTTGCTCTCTGTCTGGTTTCCAGCAGATAATTGTCCAGCCCTTAAAAAAAAATTCTTAAATCCAAGCATAAAATGGACATCCTGCTGTATATAGCAGGGGACTGAACTGAGCAGGGGACTTTGTCCTAAGAACAGTCCAAACACTTTATTTGAAATAAATCCATAGAAGATCCGTAAAGATAGGAGCAGGGACAATCGACAAAAGAGTTTTAGGTAACACTCACAGACCCCAGGACATCTTAGCAGTCCTCTTTCTCTGTTGCCTCCTCACCCGAAAGAGTTGCCCTGGGAAGCATTGTGTACGGCAAGCATTTCTAGTTGGGCAAATAACAAGAAGCACAAGACATTTCAGAAAACTGACTCTACTGGGGTGATTTCTAGTTTATTTGGTAAAAGAGCATGGTTAGAAATCTCACAACAACCTGAACTGGTACCCTGAGGGCAGACAGGGGGAGAGGGTGATGCTTCGGATGGTGCTTACGCTACCGTAGAATTGCAGGACTAACACACAACAAGCAGAGGCTGGAGATGTCTGACAGGTCTCAGAAGTCTGTGCTCAGTTGTGGTGAGCGACACCATTTCCAGGCCGACAAGTTAAAGGATGCACGTGGCGAGTCGGCCTTTTATGACACTCAGTGCGGCTTTTAGCTCTTGCCTGTGATGGGAGTTTATGTCACAAGATACTGCGGCATGGGAAGGTGGGTTTCGCAGTCAAAGCAAACCAACAGGAGCTGATAACATCTGGATTCAGCTCCTGATGTTGCCTTGGTGATTTTGAGGCTTCGCTGAAACCACCAGGAAAGATGGAGCTGCATTTGGTGAGGCACGGGTGGTGTGTCGCCTCCTGCAAGTCTCCTCCATCCCCTCACAGGGAAGAATACTTTACCATAAAAACTATTCCAGAAGCTGAAGCCAAAGACCATCCCCCAGGTTCATTGAGCATCTTCAGTCTAGCTAGAGAGGAAAAACCCGTCAAGTGTGAGTATTTTCACAGCTCTGCGTTGAAAGGGGAGACGAAATCCTTCCTCCTGAGCTGCACGGCTCGGCCAGCTCCAGCTGTGAGCTCACAGCCGCTCTCCTCCCTGGGCAGAGCGAGATAGCAATGCGGAAATCACCGCCCGTGGCTGATTACACAAGGCAGGTGTGATGCCAAGAACATCGTCACCCGATTTGCTTGCCAAGTACCTGGATGCAGCACGAAAAATCGCATCCTGCAGATAGGTCCGTCAGCCGATGAGCACACTCCCCTCGGAGATAGGATGACTGAACATGCAAACTAATGTGCTTGTGAGCCTTGCATGTGCAGAGCTGTAACAGATGTTTAAAGATCATCCTCTGGCACTGGGAAAGTGTCTAGGAGGCCCTGGATAGGAGTTTTCTTGGCACACTTTTTTTTTTTTTTTTCAGATGAGCTGAAGGTGGAAAGTTCCTGTTAGTGATTATTTTCTGTCTGTGAGCAAAAGGCTTATAATGTGTGTGCCCCAGCTGATGTATCAAAGAATGCCAAGCAGATAAATGCAGCTCTCCTCTTCCCCGTGGGTCCCTATCTCTCAGCAAGCTTGACAAAGATGCATAAGACATCCTTTTTTTTTGGTGACACCAGCAATTAAAAACCTGCAGCTGGAAGCACCTCACACTTTCCCTGACAGTGCTCCATGCAAACGTGAATCACAAGTGATACACACAAGAATATGAGCCAGAGATAATAGGGATTTGTGCAGAAACTATGCTGAATCTGAGGAAAAAAAAAAAAAATGCTCGTATGGGTGTGTTCTCCAGGGCTGGTCCCAGACATTAGAATAAGACACTTCAAATTGCAGTGTTATGAACCCCATTGCAGGAAGCCACAAAGATGATCAGAGGGCTGGAGCACCTCTCCTGTGAGGCCAGGCTGAGAGAGTTGGGGCTGTTCAGCCTGGAGAAGAGGAGGCTCCAGGGAGACCTTAGAGCGTCCTTCCAGTACCTAAAGGGGGCCTACAAGTAAGATGAGGGGAAACTCTTTAGTAGGGCCTGTTGTGATAGGACAAGGGGTAATGGTTTTAAAATAGAAGGAAGCAGATCCAGACCTGATATAAGTAAAATTTTTTTTACGATGACAGGGGTGAAACACTGGCACAGTGAATGGGAACATTCAAGGCCAGGTTGGACGTGGCTCTGAGAAACCTGATCTGGTTGGAGATGTCCCTGTTCCTTGCAGGGGGGTTGGACTGGATGACTTTTAAAGGTCCCTTCCAACCCAAATCATTCTATGATTCTGTGATTCTATCACTGACTTGTCACTTTGCAAATAAAGAATGATGGCCAGAGATGTCAACTGCAGTCCATCCAAGCTCTAGAAAATTTGAGCACCTAGAAGGTGAACCCTACTGATGCTGGCTGAGAAGCTCACTGCAAATCTGACTTGATCTTCCTCTGACTCTCTTCTCCGTGTGCAGAGGTGGGGATACCTGCAGCTCCTTTCTTGTCCACCTCCTTGCATGCACATCAGTGTATGGGCTCTCTGCGGCTGTGATTATATTTTATTTGCATGGTGCTGAGACTTTAAAATTCCTGTTTGCCATTTCTACTGAATAGTTAAATACCTAGCACAAGCAATCAGGATCACATCTAACCAAAGTCTGTATTCCTACTATGAAACCCTATAGCAACAATCAAAGCCGTCTTAGTGAGGACTGCCCATCCCACCATGAAATAATGCTGCAGGGCACCACCACATGCTGCAAAACCTACTGGGGCAAGTCTTGTTTAATCATTGAGGATAGCTGAAATGTCTTTGACTCACACCATGGGTTTGGCTAGCGTACTGTGGAGCTACCTATCTTTAAAGAAGGAGCATTTATCCTCAGGGTCTGATCCAGAGCCACTGCAGAGCACTACGACCCTTTTAACTGATTACACAAACCCAGGAATAGACCTCTACTGACTGCTGCAAAAATGTGGACCTTCTTTTTCATGCTGTTGTTGAGTAGAGACAGAGAAGATGCAGACATAGATAAATGAGTCATAGAAGACATTTTTCTGATATAGATTGGAACACCATGGGAAAAAACTCATTCGCTCCTGCTTCTTAATTTGTCAGTGGTGTGTTTCAAACATCGGCTTTTGGTAAAGAGATATTTCCCTATTAAGTTGTAAGGGGAAACCTACCATTAAATGGCCATCAAAGTTAAAGGGAGTTTTGCCCCAGGTGTCAAAAGAAGGACAGAGCCCCAGAATAGCTTTGTTACAACTACTAATAAAAGCTGGAGGCAGTTGCTCCCAGCTCGTGTTGGTAAAGCAGTGATTTCTCTCCCACTCTTCTGGAGCTATAACACTATAACTTTGTTTGCAGCCTAGTTGAACACGGAGTTTAATTCATTAATGTTTATAAAGTGCTTTAAGATCTGCAGCTGGATAAGCGCTAAATAGTCTTATTGCTGTAATACAGATGAATTTGCTTATCTTGCATGTAAATCAGCTTAAAACATTACCCTGAAATTAACAGCTCTGGGGTTAACAATAGGCTCAACCACATACTAAACTGCAGCACTTATCGTATCACAACATTGCCCTTATTAATTACACGCCCTGCTGTGGTTTTTGGACCAAAATCAGCTACACTTCAGATACGGGCAGCCGGACACCACTGGGAGGAAAGCGTTTGTAACTGCACGACACACATGTTAATCATGAAATTAAACAGATGGCCCAGTCACTCATCAGTGAAAGTCCACCAGGGGCTGTAAGAAAGAAGGAGATTTCCTATGTAACATAACAATTTGGACATCAGAAGGTTTCGAGTTACAAGATTTTTCTTTATCCTCCACCTGAAACTTTTAAGGGGTAACGTCAGGGAATTTCATCCGGGCTTTGGATACTAATCTAGTTTTATGCTGTTTTGATCTGTCTGTTGAGAGCTGGCAGCCCGCTCCGCCGACTCCACGTAAGCGTACACCGTGCAGCAGATGGACCGGCCCTTCACAGCCACGGAGATGTGTCTGGAGCTTTCAAATCCCCAATGCCTCCAGAAATCCTCAGATGTGATGAGCTGCTAAAAGAGCTAGGCCCAGCACTCACTGCATCGTGCGCCGGCAGGACGAGTTTCGGGGCTGAGATGCAGGGGAGAGGGAGCAAATATTCACTTCTTGCTCATCCGCGCATCTCTGATGAAGTAATGAGTGTGAAATCTAACATTAAACCGAGTTTCAGGCCATGTGACTGCTAAGCTCACATCAAACTCACTCTGCAATTTTTGCTGAATTTAAGTAGCATGCACGAGTAATACCTACTACAGTATTGCCTGGCGTAAAAACGGGATAATGGGCCCAATTAAGATTAAAAGTCAATTTCTGTCTGAATCCTGCATCCTTCTTCACTTATAGACATGAAAGGGATGATTATCAATACTTCTAACTGCATTTCTGGCAATGGTTAGCAGTTCTAACCAAAGTCAGGGCTCTGATGCACACATGCATGGTAGAGACAGCTTGTACACAGAATGATTTACAATCTAAGAGGACACCAAAGAAAGACTAGATGAAGGGAAGAAAGGGTTATTATCCTCAGAGCACCTAGAGCCAAACATTCGGTGGTATTTAAATGCCTACTGGTGTTTTCAAAAATTGACATCTAATTCCATTTGAAAACCTGTTCCAGATTTACAGAAGTTGGGTCAGCTCTCCCAACTGGAGATACATTTTCAAAAGAGCTCAGATCCTAATTAGACAAAGGGCGGATTTTTTCAGAAGTGCCTTGTGTGGGGCTTTGAGATGTTTTGGAAAAACGGGAATAAAAATCACAATGTGCACAGAGAGTATGAAAAGCCAGGTTTACATAGCCTCTATCAGTTGCAGCTTGCAATTGTATGTTTGGACTTGTTTAGACTTAGTTAAAAGCCTTTCTACAAAGAAGTTATTAATTCTAATTTTACTTAAGCAAGTATCTACCATCTTCCTCTTCTGTAACACAGAAAACTATGGATAGCCTTTTCTTCCCATGACATAGAGTTTCCTACAGAGAACAGTTTGTGGAGATGTGAACATTTTTCTCTCTCTGTTTAATAATCACAGAAAGAGGATTTTTATTTTATTTTATTTTATTCTCAAGTCATCTTAATTTTTTTTTCAGTTTCTTTCTGAATCCTGAAGCTTTTCATTTATCTATGTCCCTTTTAGAATTGACTGAGATTTAATGGAAGCCTTAGAGTTTCTATTTCAAATATATCAATGAGTATGAAAAAAATGCTCATTTTATATATATTTTCCATATGCGATAAAATGATTTCACAATAAGCCCAAATTAGAGAGTGGTTCAGGAAAACAGAGCTGGGAAATGCAGAAAAGGACATCTGTGTAAACTTTATTCACACACTGACTAAAGGCACAATATTGATTTGACTTTTTGCCATTTTTCTTTCAAGCAGAACAAAAAATTCCAAGTCTGCTATTGAAACATAACCTAGCGATTCTTTTGCCAAGAAAAGACCAAGTAGTGAATTTGCCCAGTAGTAATATCAGCTCAAAACCCATCACTGCCAGATCAGTGTCTTATATTGGGCTCTCTGGGTCCTATATAGGTGCCCCAGTAAGTGGCATAAGGTTTCAGATTGGGGTCCCATGAACCATGAAATCCCAGGGGAGAACATTTCACCTTTCTTAAAGACTGATCACTGCAGAGCCTCAAGCTTCACTGGGCGCTGTTGTGAGCTCTGCTAGGTAGAGCTAAGCAGAACTCACAACCTCAGCAGGGAAATTAAGGGAAATTTTAGACTTGATGATCTTGGAGGTCTTTTCCAACCTTAAAGATTCTATCACCAGCCACATCTAACAGGGCTCCTGGCAAGTGCAAGGCATTGGGGCCATGTCAGTGCTCAGCATCTGGTACCAGGAACACTCAGGGTGGCGGTACTCCATGCAGGGCAATGAAAAGCGAGCCGTTTTTTGCTGAACAGGTCATGCGTGATGCGCCTTGTGCTTGGGCCCAGGTACCTGGGAAACACTCCAAAAGCCACATAGAGGTCTCTTTATGACTGAGACAAAGCAGTGTGTATCTACATCCAAACATCTAGAGGATGCCCTGAAACCCCACTGCCTGCTTGGTTGACTAGCTGGGTGTATTTTGATAGACCACACTTACCTTTAGCACTGGTTTTGAAGCAGGGGAGGTCAGGGATTGCACCTCGTGTGTAGAATCATATCAGTGTCTGGGTCCAGCTTAACTTGTCAGGAGAATGAGGTATCTCTGCTGTCTCACCAAGGCAGTGGGTCACAGGACAAGATCACAGCAGCATCATCAGACAAAGCCCAACCACAATTGCCCAGGAGAAAAGCCAATCAATCCATCAACAATCATCACCTTGTAAGTGTGGGAACGCACAGCCATGACCAGCATGGGCACCCTGCAAACACACAGCTGGCACTGCCCCATAGCCAGAAGGTCCAGAGCTCATGAGCAGGCTTTGTTTCGAGGACCCATTACCTTTTGGCGGTAATATACTGCAGGTGAAGAGCAGAAAGACCTTCCTAACACATAAGCAAAAGTCAGATGCTCAACCCAAATTTTTCACTGAGAGGATTTGTGCCATAAGAAATCACCCCTCTTTGGTTATACCAACACCTGACAACCAGAAGAGAGAGAATAACAAGGGGGCATACATTGAATGAATAACACCGCAGTTCTTGTTAAACACTTTCTTTTATTTTTTTCTTCTTCTCCTTTCCCCCTCCTCAGTTTTTTAGCTTGTAACACCAAAAGGTATTGGAACAAGGACTCCCTGATGTTGTCACATTGCAGAAAGTCAGATAAGATGATCTCACAAGGCCACTTCAACCCTTTTATCCTCCAATTCTGTGATATGATTTAATTTCCTGGGGATTAACGACCAGGTGTGGTTAATGGTGCTTGGCTATAAAGTGAGCAGCCCGCTCCTCCCAGGTGGTCAGTGTTTATCCCTGTATGCTGGTCATAAGTGCTGCTCTCTGGGGGCAGCTGTTGTGTTTTTCCATAGCCATCTAGGCACACATCCTCCCCCAGAAAAGGTTTAGGAACAAAGCCCAGAAGTAATGACCCAGATTTGGAGGACAAGCGCTCCTGCATATGGTACCTTTGAGTTTTGCCCTTCTAAGCAAACTGCTAATGAAAAGCCAAAGTGCTGTAGTCATGGGCACCTTGCAAATAATTTCTTGTTGATTGGAGAGGTCTTCAGACATTGCTTATTCCCAGGACACGCTGAGGTAGCAGGTATCAAGCAGTCCTTTGTCAGCAAAGAGAACTCTACCTGGCTTCTCACCATCTGCTGAAGGCAAGGCTTGGCTTTCTCTGCCTGCATGACAGATGCCGTGACCTTCCCATCAGCACAGCTTGGTGCCGGGGTGCCAGCGGAAGAGTTTTGAAACGCTTGTGCCTGCAGCTCCATCGCTGCAGGGGGTTATTCTGGCAGAATTGAGGTGCTGGGATGGGGTACATGGACAAAATGCCCAGGATAAAATTTACCAGGGCAGCTGTGTGCTTACCTTGTCCATGCCCCACCCCAGCCCTGCAAGTGCACCCGCAATTGCTGAAAGATTTTCCAGCATCCCACCCACCTCCTGCTCTGGGAGCTGCTCCCAGCAGGAGAGAGGAGCTGAGATTGGAAGGGGTTTTCTTGCAGTAGTAAGAGGGTAGGGGAACCAAAGCAAAGCCCGTGCTAGCCCCCTCAGGCACAATTTCTGATCTTCATGAAATCATTAACCCTCAGTCCTGGGAATACAACTCAGATAAACTGCTCAGAGGACCTGTTGTGCAAACAGCGAGGAGGGGGGAATTCCCTTCCCTTAGCAGGCAAATTATGGGCTTAATAAGAAAGATCATTCACCTAAAGGGTTTTAGCCAGTTCAGACCTGGATATCTGGAGCACTTGGGCCGTGGAGGCCCATCACCCTGCATCCAGGCGGGGGGGCACGGGCAGAGGCACCCCCCCACCAGCTACCATGGCTCCTGCAAGGCAGGACAGCTGCGAATAAATGTGCAACTCATAAAGCTGAAGGGGCTCTGCAAGCTATTAGGTAATTAAGCAAAGTGAGGGTTTGGAGCGCCCGGCTGCTGCTTCCAGCCCATGGCTGCGCTCTCTTTAGAGTCTGATTGGATAAAGGATTTTTATTAACTTCATATTTTTGCTTCTAATTTTCCTCTCTTTGCCTTTCATTTTGCAGGCCCTGAGCTCCTCTGGTCTTGTGGTGATGTTTATTGGCACTGGCAGGTTGCAACACCCCTGCAGGCTTCCCACAGACAAACCCCAGAGCGCAGACCACGAACCGAAGCAACTTCATACGCCGCCTTTGCTGTGAAATTACTCAGGCACTTCCCTCCCGCTTTTCCTCTCGCCCTCCCCACCTTCCCAGCTGGAGCCTCCTCCTCCCCGCTGTGCCTCTCCGTTTCCAGCAGAAGAGGCAGCAGGCCCAGAAAAGCAGCTGGTTTGCAGGGCGTCGCCAAATTCATCTTTTCGCTGCGTCTTGAGGCTGTGGGCCGAGGTAGGAAACAAGCCCCAGCGGGCTGCAGCGGCCGCTGCTTCTGCGTGGTGCAGGATGGGCTCCAGACATGGGGAGGGATGGAGGGAGAGTGGCTTTGGAGCCGCAGGGAAAGCCTTGAGCATCCACTTTTGGCTCCACCATAGACTTGCCTCATCTTCAAGGTTATGTAAGTCAACCCCAACCAACCTGGACACCTGGAAACTTGTAGTTTGCCCCTTAAATAAACACTTATTGTCTTCAAAGTAGGTGTGCCAGAGCTTAAAAATGCAAAGGGTACATTTTCAGTGCCATAGTGCCAGTGTTGGGGCACCTACTACCTGCTCCAGAGAGCTCCCCAACCTTTCTTTGCGGCACCGAGTACCAAGTGCCCTTCTGGAAGTTTT
The DNA here is from genome assembly GCF_036417535.1 of Chlamydotis macqueenii. Taxonomy (NCBI): domain Eukaryota; kingdom Metazoa; phylum Chordata; class Aves; order Otidiformes; family Otididae; genus Chlamydotis; species Chlamydotis macqueenii. The sequence goes on from NC_141558.1 coordinate 5,399,834, forward strand.
CCTCAGCTTGCAGAAGTGGTGCCCTGGGATTGATTTAACCTCCTGCAGTCGCTCGTTATGCCCCATCGAATAATGGGCTCTGGTTTGCGAGTGGGCTGGATCGGCTAAATCGGCTTATTCTTTGCGACGCTCATGGGCACATCTGTTAGCAACAGCTGGCTGCCAGCCCAGCCTTCTCTTTTTTTTTTTTTTTTTTTTTTAAATATCACTTTGGGGTTTTACTAGTAATGTCTCTGGGCAGTCGGAGGCAAAGAAAGAAGCGGCAAACCCCCAGAGTGCTGCCAGTGAATGCAAATGAAAGGTGAAGGGGAAAGCGCCTCGTTGACGAGCAGCGGTGCCCAGTTTTGGTGGCCCTCCAGCTGCTTGTTATAATAGCAGGGGAGTGGCTGGGTCACTTGATGATTTATTTCAGCCCCTTGTCCTGGTTGGAAGAAAGCATAAAGGATGCTTTGTTTCCACAAACAGGAGACGGGGAGCCCTCCCGCCTCCAAAACCTCCCGCTTGCCAACAGAGCCTGGTGCGCTCCCCCATGTGGGATCCATTTGAGCCTGAAAGCTTGACAAGAAATGTCATAGCAACTCCAGGATGCTCCCCCATCCAGCACAGCAGCGGCAGCTTGTTTGTTCAGAGCTCAGCTGCTGCGCACAATCGATGCAACGTGTAGCGTGCGACGGGGGTTTAAAGATGTATGGGTAACCTCTGGCTGTGCCGAAAAGACGGTCTGTCCACGGGGAGTGCTTTTTGAGCCGCACTCAGCATTGTTTAAACTTCTAGGCATCTCGCCTGACTCTTACAAGCCCTCGTCCCGCCCAAGCACTTGTAAAACTTCTGAGCTGAGCCATTTCCACCCTTCTGGAGCTGCTGCCATATTCAGTGCGGATGTCCCAACCCAGACTGAGCAGCCTTTTGAGGTTCCTGCCTTCTTAAAAAGATGGATTTAGGACCCAAAAGCTGATATTGGATCTGGACTGACACATTTATGATTATCTGCTAAGTTGTTTTTTTTGGTTTTTTTTGTTTTTTTTTTTTTTAGAATGCCTACTACAATGAGGGTGGTGGAACACTGGCACAGGTTGCCCAGAAAGGTGGTGGATGCCCCTTCCCTGGAAACGCTCAAGGCCAGGTTGGACGGGGCTCCGAGGAACCTGATCTGGTTGGAGATGTCCCTGCTTCTTGCCAGGAGATTGGACTAGATGGCCTTTAAAGGTCCCTTCCAACCCTAACCATTCTATGATTCTATGATTCCACGATTCTATGATTCTATGATTCTATTCTTTATGGCTGCAAATAAAAGCTGAGGAGCACAGAGAGACATACCCAATGCCGTTGCCAGTTTGTGAGCATCCTGGAATGGTAGATGAGAGCAGCAGCGGCTGCTGCCTTCACTGAAATCTGCTGCTGCCCTGAGGGGAAGCAGATAGGTTCATCTTTGGAGGAGGACTTATAAGGACCCTTTTTCACATGTGCAGGGGTTCCTGTGCTGCGGCACTGGCATTTCTCAGAGCGGTCATGTAGTGGGTAAGTCTATGTAGTTGCCAGAAACTTAGTTAAAAGGAGTTTGTCTTTAGGTAGGGCATCTGCCAGGAGAAATCCAAAGTGTTCAGCAGTCTGTTAGAGGACCTGCACTGGTAGCAGGCTCTTTATTTTGAATAAATGGGTATAAATATCTTAAATAATTTTGAAGGCACAAGCTTTAATGGAAATGGCAGAGATCTGTGTCTCAGGATCTGTCTGACTTGGGTTCTGCTTTCAGTGGCACTGCTAGTGGCACTGCTAGTGCCACATTGAAGAGACATGGGGTGTGGTGCGAGAAGACTCCGAAATCTGAGATTAGCCCAAGCAAGTAATAAATCATTTAAAAACATCTTTACACAGTCCTTTGCAATCTCTGAACAATGATGCTGTTCTTTTTGAAATGAAAATTACTTCACAGGGGCTTTTTCTGCCTTTTTCTGCTACCTGCCTTTATTACCCATATTTTACAAATGGAAAAGCCCAGACAGGTCAACAAATAAATAGAAAAATAAATAAATAAATATAAATATATAGAAATAAATAAATCTGTATTGAAAGACTCACTTATGTGATTAGCTGCATTTTTTTCCCCCATGGCCATTCATATACTTGTCTGTGCTATCCTGAGAGTCACTGCAATGAGAGGTCTCTCTCTTCTTCTGGAAGAAGCTTTACTCCTGGCAAAAGAGAAAAGGCCATCTCATGTTACAAGGCAGCCCCTAAGTCAAGATAATAGTTTGGTGAGCAAAAAGCTCTGCTCAGAAATTATTCCGTCCATGCTGGTTAAGCTGTCACTGAGCTTCAGTGACTTAACTTTGCTGTGCAATGCTCGTTGATCCTGGGATGTAATTTATCAGCCTGAGCTGAGCCCAGAGACATCTGAACCTTTCCTCTACCCTCAGTTGCAGGGCAACACCAGACACTGATGGGAAGGACCACCCAGAAGAATCTCAGCTTTTCAGGATTTTGCTTTCTAGTGGGAAAGGAGGAGTTGTACTTCCATAGCTTCAGGATCACCAGGCATCACAAATGGTCCCAGCACCATAGGTCTCTCAAAGGGGCAACACTCCTCAACTTGAAGTCCTGAGTTGCTGTTCGTTTATTTTCTGGTTATCTCCTTCTCAGTCACAAGCTCTGCCACTGTCACTGAGGCTCTTTGCCCAAGCAGTGATTTTTCCTGCCCAGACTATAGCCAAATCCTTGTTGGCTTTGGCACTCACTACATCTGTAAAGGGCAGAGCCCAAGCTCCAACTGACCTTACCATGCCCAATTAGGTCAACCTGCAGCTCCCTTCCCTAGCTCCCCTCCACCTCTGAGAAACTACCTACCACCATCTGTGAATCATAGAATCATAGAATCATAGAATGGTTAGGGTTGGAAGGGACCTTCAAAGGTCATCTAGTCCAAACCCCCTGCAAGGAGCAGGGACATCCCTGACTAGATCAGGTTGCTCCGAGCCTCATCCAGCCTGGCCTTGAACGTTTCCAGGGATGGGGCCTCCACCACCTTTCTGGGCAACCTGTTCCAGTGTTCTATAACTCGCATCGCAAAAAATTCTTTCCTAATTTCTAATCTAAATCTACCCCCCTCTATTTTAAAACCATTACCTCTTGTCCTATTGCAACAGGCCCTACTAAACAGCCTTTCCCCATCTTTCTTGTAGGCCCCCTTGAGGTACTGGAAGACCGCTATCAGGTCTCCCCGGAGCCTCCTCTTCTCCAGGCTGAACAGCCCTAACTGTCTCAGCCTGTCCTCATAAGAGAGGTGCTCCAGCCCTTTTATCATCTTCGTGGCCCTCCTCTGGGCCTTCTCCAACTGGTCCATGTCCTTCTTGTGTTGGGGGCTAATCTGACTAATAGTGACTCAAGTGAGCTCTAAGGACAAAGAAAAGAATCCCAGCTTTTAAAACTCCTTTTTATTTTTGCTGTTTCCTTCAGTGTTTGTGTGTTCTTAAACTACCAGCTCTTGCAGGCCAAGGATGCCGTGTGGCTGCCTGGAAAGTGCTTAGCTCTCTGGAAGCGCTGCCATTAACAACTAATAAACGTCACGATAAACTCCATAATCACTGGTTGTTGCATCCAGACTTGAAAGTTCCCTGGATTGCTTTACCTTTAAGTGAAATCACCTCCTCGCTGGATTGAGACATGTTTGTGGGGCCAGAAGGCACTATTAGATTTTGCAACTCAACCTCAAGGGACGGATTGCAGGCTGAAAGCATTGAATACCCACAGCAGACTTGTTGGAAAAGTGGCCGAGTGCAGGGCTCGAGTTCGGGTACAACAGGCCCGATGTATTACTGCGAGCTGCCCACGTTCAGCCATGAGCCGATCACCCCGCCATAAGGTGACCATGTAATCCTGGTCACCTGCTGGTCCAATTAAACTGTGGACATCTGCAAAATATAAACCGAGAGACTCCCCGTGTCCTTGTGGCACGCAAGTTGTATTTTATAATGATTCCAAAACAGTTTTAAGTGAAAATAAGCCACCCTGCACAAGAGCTAATGCAGGCAGGGTGCAGAGCTGAAAAAGAACTGGAAAAAATTAACTTCTGGTATATATTTCCTATGGTTCCTTTCAGTTAACTCGCTGCAATGCTTAAAATACTTCCTTGCCATATGAATCTGCTGTGGTGTATTTAACACATTACCGTTATAAAACGATTCAAGTGCAAGCTTCTTTTATCAGCAAAGTCCAAACTGCTTTCCTTCCTCTAAACCAGCGATGGAGCTAAACCAAAACCACAGATCTGATCACTCCCTGAACATTTGAGCAAGTTTGGATCTTCAACCCAGCATCATGTACGGTCCTAATTTGTTAATAGGCCCACACCTAAGTCCCGAATCCAAATGTTGTTGGATTTGGAGGTTGTTCCTTATAATGAAAGTGATCCAAAACTCCATTTCTAGGAGGCTTGGGCTTTGAGGAAGTTTGGTTCTGACAAAAAGCAACCACTCACGAACTTTCTCTAAACAAAACAGAAAGGAGAAACTGGAATTTTACCCCTCTTGTGTTTGGACAGAAGATTTAATTTTGGTCCAAAATTCTCCTGGCAAACACCATGGTTTGGGGCAAAACAGTGAAATTTTACAGAGTGAGGAAATTATGTGTCTTTGAGGATTTGTCCTAAAGGGATTTGGGATTTTTTTTTTTTTTTTTTGTTAAGGATATTGTACCAGGTCTTTTTTTTTTTCTGGCATATATAACCATTTCTCTACTAGTTTTGATATCAAGATAGTGAGAACCAATGGATAGAGACAAGCAGGCACAGGACAGTTTGTTCTTCGCCTCCATCTCCTTAGGAATGACTTGTTCCTTGGACAGACCTTGCTGATGGCATCTGCTGTCGCGTTGTCAGAGTGGCCTTTGCCAGGCTGCCAGGTCTCTCCCAGGCTGCTCCCAGGGATGGTGCAGGAACAGGCATGCTCCTGGGACCACTTCCAATAGATGGTTGGATGCGGTCACCCTGTTTTACAGGCTAATAGAGTTTAACAGCGTGAATATAACCAGACTGTTAGTCTCCAAGCCAAAGAATGACTTCCGGCAATGTTTGGTTTATGAATACAGATGTAGCCATTGAGGTCAATGAGGCAAAATGAAGGGATAGACACATTTGAGTACTCTGAGAGATGAAAGCTGAAAGAAGATGAGTCTGCTCTATAAATCTGCTTTTTCACTAAATGCGAGTAACACAGGCAGCAGCACTTAATGCTGTATGACTAACCCAAAATCACAATTCTGAGCAAGATGTTCAGCTTTTCCTCTGAAAGCCTCCCAGACCCAGTCATTAGCTCTTTTTGCCAATGCTGTCAAGAAGACCCATCTGATGCTCTGGAAACCCCTAAACTTTGAAGAGGACCAAGGCAAACACACGCCACAGAGTCTGCCCTGTCATAGTTATAATCATCAATAATTTTAAGATCCTATGCTCTGTCTTGTTGTGCCCGGACATGAATGCTTTCTCAGCAGAAAGACTGAAGAGGAAATCCTAAGACCACCCTGCCCTTTAAGGGCTCTTCAGAGCATGACATATTCTGAATGACCCCATGCCCCAAAGGCCCTTGGCCTTACAGCATGTGTCACGCAGGACAGTACCACAGAGGTGGCGTCACTGCACATTGAAATCACATTTCCAAGCCTCTTCACAGCTTCCTGGACTAACCAGACATATGCCACGCCAGATGCTCATCATTAGTGGGACCACTGCCAAAGTCAGATTGCTTCACCATCTAAACAATGCCTAGAGAGCCCATGTGTGCCACTTTTGGGCTTGTCTCCTTATCCCTTTTCAACCCCCTTGCTCCATCTGTTCCCACACAGTCGGGTGGACTTGTCTGGGAAAGTTTTGCTTGGGTGCTTTCACACTCTACCACCCCAATTCTCCTGTACGGGAGACAGGGGGAACGTACTCAGTCTGGAATAGTAGCTTAAATTGCTAATGAATGTCAGTTTACATTAATTCACCAAACTCTGAGCTGCCTGAGGAGGAGGGCAGGCAGCTTAGAGATCAATATTTTAAACCTTCTGCTCAGCTTCTTGGTGGTGGATCAGGCTTGCTTTGGATGCTTCGGGCTGAAGCCAGACCTCAGACTGGTACCGTGACTCAGTTGCAGAGCTCCTTCTCTTCTGCTCCGTCACAGATCCGTATTACTCAGGAGGAAGAGGCACAAACAGGTAGGAGACTTTAAAAACAAGCCTGAGTAAGACAGCATGTCTGTGTTTCAGGTTCCTCAACATGCTCCTCAGTGGCAAATTCCTCTGTGTGTACAAAATGCCACTAACCTCCCCAGGGCCCGTGCAAACAGAGGCATCTCAACACATGAAGGTCACCAAGGCATTGCTGACAATATTTTTTGTTGTTTTTTTTTGATTGTTTGGATTTTTTGCTCCAAATTTCCCTCTTGTTTCAGACCACTTTCATCTCCCTCTGTCTCTGGAGCTCTGTCTCATTGTGCATCTGTTTTCCCTTTGCATGTTCTCCCTTCCCCCTATGTTTACTTTTGTAAGCAGACTGTTGTTTTTATTCAATTCCCTTTGGTTTTCTTCGGGTTTTTCAGTTCTTCTGATCTTCTCTGCAGCTCTCCCATTCTCTCCACGTACCTTCGATCCCAGACTGCCTCTGAAGCCCTGTTTCCAATTAGGTCTGTTTTGTCTTGTTTACCGGACCTTTCCTCTCCCCAGTGTTGCACAGCAGCTACGTTTTTTTTTATTTTTATTTTTATTTTTTTCCCCCTTACTGGTCAGAAGCCAGGAAGCTACTCCTTCTTTGCTGATGTTGGTTTTATTCGTTTACGTATTTTCTTTCCCCAAGAAATAGAGTAGATTGCTGTTTAAAAATATCTGCACTCTAATTGTAGTAACTGCTGTGGAAATTACTTTCATACATATTAAATTTTAGCAAAAAAGTCCATCCTAATATCCCCCTTTTTTTTTTTTTTAACCTCAAAGCACCTCATCAAATACAGACCCAATTCTACTTGCTAGCAAATTTCCTTACAGAAAGACCCACAGATCCTGGTTGCTGAGCACCCAGGTCCTCATCAAACCTTCTTAAAGACTGCTTCTGAGAAGAAGTCAGACGCATCCTTCTGAGCCAACAGAAAAGAACACAAATTACCAGTGCAACCTCTTGCTTAGGTCTTGTGCAAGATTTGCCAAAACCAAACCACCTCCAAGAAGCATTTGCGTAGTAGCAAACCTGCCTTTCCTGGTAGGAAAACAATCTGAAGGAAGAATTTCTCACTGGATCTGTTTCAAATTCAGTGTTACCTTGTCCTGGGTAGTACAGCAGAGAAAAGTTAGCATCACAAGGGAAGGAAAATTTTATTAACAAGAAAAAAAAAGCTTGGAAAGCAATGTGGGTTTCATCTGCTAATTTCCTTTTTTTTTTTTTTTTTTTTTTTTTAAGAAAAAGGCAACAAAATAAAAGTTAGCTTCTGCACTTGGCAGTCTTCTGTCCCCTCAAAGCTTAAGGGCCCTTTTCAACCTCTGGGGTAAAAAGTGGAGCTGACCAAGATGTATATAGGTAGCAGAATCAGATTCTACAGTAATAAAATTTGTGGGGAAAGTTATCCACCAGCCTTGAGAATTCCAGCAGTGCACAAAGCCGTAAATGTTTGGCACCACAAAGCATTCAAGAAATCTGAACGAGTAATGTTGGATTTGGTTCTTTGAAAGCTTTCCTTCTCACTCCCCTTTGTTATGTTTTTTTTTCCATACTCAATTCTTATAAGCAGAAGTGGTTAACTCATGAGTTTATGAAAAAAGAAACTTGGCTTCTATTCCTGGCTCTTGCATTCACTTTCTGCCTACTCTTGGAAAAGTCACTTAAAACTAGACCTATAAGTAGACTTGGGTTGTTGCAGGTATCAGACGCTCAGGAGCTCTATAAGTAGATTAGATGAGTGCATAGGATTGCCCAAAGACAGAAAGCAGAGCTTAAAAATACCTGAGGCAACCTGTAGAAAACAGGAAGATGGGCAAGACCTAGGGCTTCTAAATACCTGGTCCTGGATGAAGGAAGACATGGCTATCTGGGAGTCTCTAGCTGGAATTTTCAGCTCTGAGTCTTTTTCTAGATTAGATATCTAAGTCACATTAGCCCAGTTTTATGGAAATCTGCTGGAAGGTGTGCTGTTCTTGACAGTGAAAGAGGAAACTGGAGAGCTGTTTTCTCAAATACCAGTTGGAGAGTGTCCAGAGGAGGCCACGAAGATGATCAGAGGGCTGGAGCACCTCTCCTGTGAGGCCAAGCTGAGAGAGTAGGGGCTGTTCAGCCTGGAGAAGAGGAGGCTCTGGGGAGACCTGATAGAGGCCTCTCAGTACCTAAAGGGGGCTACAGGAAATATGGGGAGAAACTCTTCAGCAGGGCCTGTTGCAATAGGACGAGGGGTAATGGTTTTAAAATAGAGGGAGGTAGATTCAGACTGGACATAAGGAAAACAATTTTTACACTGAGGGTGGTGGGACATTGGCACAGGTTGCCCAGAGAGGTGGTGGATGCCCCATCCCTGGAAACATTCCAGGCCAGGTTGGGCGGGGCTATGAGCAACCTGATCTGGTTGGAGATGTCCCTGCTCCTTGCAGGGGGGTTGGACTGGATGGGCTTTGAAGGTCCCTTCCAACCCTAACCATTCTATGATTCTATGATTCTCACTTGCTTGAGTTGGGAACTTTGACCCATGTCTTGACTTTTGGGGTAGATTTTGGGCATCTGCTTGGTGGGGTAGGGAAACTAGCAGGAGACCAGTCCAGTTCAGTCACTGGGCTGGGGGATATGATGAGATACATGGCAACATCAGAAAATTTCACTGCCACCTCTAGTTGGTGCAAAGCCAAATATAACTCTGCTCAAAGAACAACATGCTCCGAAGCAGGTCCTAAAGGAAGGACCATGGAGCAAACAGGCAGTCTGAGAGCTCTGCTTTGCCTCTGATGTGACACAGGCTCTGAATGGAGTGACAGTTTCCAGGCTGATGTAATTTCTCTGCTGGAAACTCAAGGCCCATGGGGCTTTGCCAGCAGTAATGTGAATGTGCATAGCCCTTAGCCACAGGAATTTGGAGGATCCCTGTAAAATCCATGTTGGAAGCAGCACTTAGATCCATTTGCAGCTTTAGCTCAGAAGCCCAATTCTGTGATCTGTCTGCACCCCTGAGTGCTAGATTTCTTTGTGAAAGATGTGAATATTCGTACAATCCAGTTGTGTTGGAAAGGTGAGCTAGAGTCAGCCAATAGTGTAGTGTGTATGTGTTTAAATATTTCATTAGAAGTATGTTTTGGAAAGCCAAAAAAGAGCAGCATAATTTTAATAAATAATCCTATCAAATGTTTATGGTGCCAAAGCTATGATATAAATCAATATGTTTAGATTTGAGCATGATAAATATACCTTAAAACAAATGATTTGAAAATAATTTCCTTATTCACCTACCTGCCAGTTTTTCTGTACAAAGGCCTTTGTTTCTTCAACTTCTCTTGATAACATCATAGCCACTTGAAACAGCTCTTGGAGCAAACCTCAAAAGCAATCCGAAACTCATTAATCATGTCAACATGCATGCACAAGGAGCACAGTACCTGCTAAAAACATGGACAAGTGAAAATTATTATTGTTTATAACAAGCCAGGGAACACGGACATGCATGTAGTCCATAGGTTAGGTGATGAGCAGAAAATCTTGGCAAAAAGCAGTGCACAGGTGTGTTTATTCTGCTTGATCCCCTACAATATGCTGGCAATAAAAAGACAGGAAGAAGCAAATGTTTTCCAGTGATCAGTAAAACAATTAAAGGCTTTGATCAAAATAAAATGCTGCTTTACCTCAACCGTAGACTAGGCATTGGGCTTAGTGTTTGCTTTACCACTCTCTGAGATGCTTAGTTTTTGTTTCTGGGTACAGAATCATGGCTACTTGGCATCCACAACCAAAACTGTCCCCAGGATCAACCCTGGCTGCACCTCTGGGCAGCAGTGGGGATCCAGGAGAAGACAGCAATGGCAATGTCCCTTTTGTGAGGAAACCTTCTGCAATTGCATTTTTGGAGTCCACATCCCAATCCTGCCACATAATGTCGGTGGTAAGGTCTCTTCCAGTCATTCTTGTCATATGGTCTGTGGTTGCTTGGACCAGAGAGCTGTACCTTCTTGTCTGAAAGCAGCCACTCCACTGCTAGACTAGAATGACTGCTTGTCCAGGATGAGAAGCAGATGAGGTCTATGTCCTAAAGCTATGATGGCTTTTTCTTTGTTTTAAAAACATCCAAAAGGCAGATATTTTGCTCAGTGTATATTTTAGCTACTGGCAAATGTTTCTAGCCATGCTAGAGAGCTGATTATATCCCTCCCAAGCTTCCACTTTGGATGAAAAAAAGTCATAGTAACAGTTGCTAGCAAAAACATTCTGGAATGGATTTGTTGATAGAAGATGACTGCTGTGCTTTCAGAAGGAAAATTAAACTGAAGAACAAGTATATTTAAGCATAATTGCTTTAAAAACAGAACACATGCTATATTATAATATGTAGTTCACTGGAAAATGGAATAATCCAGAAGGCTGGATTCAGTACAGCGCACTGGAAGAGTTATGTTAATTTGCAGAGTCCTGCTTGCAGCTTTCTGTCAGACCGTGTGTAAAATGCCTCAGCACCACTGGATAACAACTCAGCTTGGATTCCAGTAGGACAGTGCAGCAAGCTTCAGGTGCAATTTTCAGGAAGGTCATTTTGCAGATCAAGATAATCGTACCAAAATTTGGGGTTTTTTTTAAACAGGATCCAATTCCCTCTGATGGCTGGGTAACCCCAATAGGACTGAGCCACTGCATGGGTCCCTCCGTCCTCCATACTCGCTGCGTAATGACCTTACTCTGGTGTTACGTAGCATCTTCTCATCGAGCTCTGTTAACCATGACACACAATTAGCATATTGTAATAAATGCTAATAGTAATTCTTCCACGGTGAAATTTTTAGTTTCCATTTGATACAATATCATCTTTGAGTCACTATCAATTCTCTTAAATTCTGAAACTCAAAAGAAGATGATACTAGGATCTGATTTTAATTTTGGAAAACTGGAGCTTCCCAAGTTTTTATGTGGCAGACTCAGAGAAGTCAGTTTGTCCAGCGGACCCAAATCCTGAAGCTCTGAAGAATGGCTCAAGACATCCATGAGCCTAAATATTATTTCAAACCTCCAAATAATAATTGATTTTATAGCTCAGAAATTATTTATTTTGGCAAACAAATAAACCATGTCAAACCACTCAACAGTTTTTTTTAACTTGCCTTTTCTACTTACTTTTTTTACCCTTTTCTCTTACTTTGTACCCTGCATCATATGCTTCCTGTGGAAAACGAGGCTACCTCGCAGGAATGGACATTACAGCAACTTTTCTAATTAGTGCTGTTGTACGTCAAAATGAATGCTTTCTGAACAGAAAGAACAGATGTAAGGCATGACAACAACAGCAAAGCCTGTTATAGACCAGAGTGCTGGAGGAACCAGCAGGGCCTGTGGGGCCTGTGTTGGTCAAACTTTGCCACACTGCAGTCTTACTGTGTTAGAAAGCAAGCTTTTTCAATGAAATGTCAAAAGATACCAAATCATGAGCAACACCAGCCTTCTTGTAGCTCTGAAGGAAGGAAATAATCCATCTCAAGATGCCTTGAGCCTGTTCTCATATAATAACCTATGTCAGGTTTCTTTGGAGCTTGTAAACCAAGCAGGAATAATAAACAAGTGAAAGCCGAAAGGGGTTGGAAGGACTCTGGTGTGTATAACAGGAATTCAGCTTTGCTGCCACCAGGATTTCAGCAGACCTTCTATGACAGCCTTACACTAGTCTGTTCCCAGTTCAGCAAGGTTTAATCAATTTTCCAAAATTCTTAAAGACCTGATCTTTGAAAGAAGTTCCAACACAACTTGGCATACACCCCTCTGATCCCATCCATGAAAGCATCCTGAGAAAATCAGGACGCTCCATCAAATCAGTGCACCAGTTGTCTCAGGCATATCTCTCACTGAAGTTGAGACTGTTCACTGGAGAATGGCAGGGCCCAAGCTCTGCTTAGGGACAGTGCTGCTGAGTTGACGTTGGATAAGCTATGCTCCTTTGGGACTACAGTGACCGGGACACAGGGCTGACCCATACCCTGTGGACATATTTTCGTCACAGCTTTCACCAGTGATGCAGATGTGAACTATTTATTCATATTGGCCAAAACTCCACCAGCATGTTGTAGACACTTAGAGATGGTTCATCTAAGAGCCTGAGATGTTCATTATGGTTAGCAGCTATGTTCTGATTGTCTGCTAAATGGTGTTCAAGACAATGAGGAAATACAGGAGTTGAAATGCTTAGACGTGCATTAACACAGTAATTACACCAAACTGGGAAGCTGTATTGGCTGTTTGTATTAGCACCACATTAGAGTGATGGGTAAACTGAGGCACAGAACAGTGACTTGGCTTGTTGGTACCACTCAGAAGGCTGGACGTGCACTACAATCTCCTGTGCAGTCGACCACTGGCCCTACAAGCTATAGCAGGGAAGATAACATATTGCCAGCAGTAAAAATCCCAGGAGTCATGAGATTATTAATGTCAGACATCTCTTACGCTCCCTGTGTATAGAACCACTGTCCAGTAAGACCAAGGATTATTTTGATAAGCAGTTGGTCTCAGGTAATATTAGTTTGTGGGAAAGTTTCTTGGATGTAGCAAGTCTTCTCTACAAGGCTCATTAAATTGCATTTTGCTACATTTACTGCACGTGGCCGGTTTCCCTCATATGGATTGACTGTTTATGCTCATTTCTCAGCTGTGTTTATTGGTAAAGTTTCATAGCCTTCATCACAAACGCATAACAGCCCTAACCAATATAGAGCATCCACCATTTCTAATAACATATGGTCTGACCACTCAATAGTTTAGATGCCATGGTTCATTAATTCTCCACAGGAGTAATAAGCATTTGGTATTGTCTTATGTTTTAAGCCAATTTGTTGTTCCAAATGGATTAAGAAACAAAAAAAAAAGACCTGCTATAATCTGAATTTAAACAGTCCCTTGCTTAGTGTTGCCAGAGTTTTGCTGCTGTGTAACAACAAAATCAAAGCCACAGGACTTCTCTCCTGGTTAAATAAATGTCACTCCCAATTGATTGCAAGCCATCAGAGACAAAACGCTAGTTCAAATTCACCTCTAGGTCATTCTGATGCCCTGACTTCCCTCACCCTGTTTTGGAGAACACCCATCCTTAGCATGAGAACATGAGAAAGAAAGAATGGTAAATTTCACAAGTGAATTTAGAACAAATTAGTTACTGAGCTACACCAAAAGCCTGCAAAACTTCCACTGTTGGAAATCAGAAATTCAGAAGAGTTGAAACTGAACTCATAAAACTCAGCAGTCTCCTAAGACTGATTTCTAAGGTTTCTAAGGAAGAGGAATACAGCATTTTTGCCTCAATTCTTTACAGTCTTGATGCCTGGATAATTTTATGGCTAATACCATAGTATATTAGCAGTCTAATCAGGCTCCATCAAGGAATTGGTTGATTTTGGCAAGTTTGAGGAGGTGTTACATGGCACAACAATTATTGATAGCCAACAAGGTGTAAGAGGGAGGATTATATCTTCCCCTGAAACTTGAAGCACCACGTGAAAAACTGAATAGCCAGCTTGATCAATTGGCAGTGGGACTGGTGCAGTCATCAGCCAGTAGAAGTGTGGTGATGGAGAATGATATCCAGTGGCTTCAGTCTACTTGAGTCTTTAATTGACTCCAGTTTGTAGTTTTGCTGTTCTTGGTTTTGTCTGTTAAAATACCAACATGTGCTACCACTGGTGGTAGCAGTAGTGGGAGCTCTGGTAACTTGTTAGCTACTAGCTACATTAGCTCCAAAGAATTTACTCATAACCACCAGAATTTTTAGACCTGGTAGGGGTAAGGTTAGCTAGGAAGGGAACTAAAGGGTGGCAGAAGGTTTGTCACAATGCTCAGACCTTTGTTGTCGCTTCAACTTTTCTTTAAAGTTAATTGTAGCAGTTGTTAGGGGCAGGCAATGGCCAGGGCTGTTGACTGGAGATCTACCAGTTGTGGAGGTATGTGATCTTTCCCCTTATCAGTTTTTCATTTATTCTTTTTCTTAACTTGTGAGGAAGGAACTAGTAAAATTGAAGTCTCTTTTCTTATCAGCCTTCTACTGGCATGGCTGACCAGAATGAAAATCACCCAAATGACAGTAGATCAGAACCAAAAAGAACAAGATGTAAAGGAACAGTGAGGAGATTAAATCCTTACTTCAAAACCTGATTGATACTTTCAGAAGTTATTTCTCTGTCTTGACAACTTTTAGCAGCTCTTAGCTGAGACTAAACTTTGTTCATTTGATTTCTCTGAAGTTCTGTTCTATTTGGCCAGAAGAAGAGCTATTTTCTTCTCTTGAGAGGTATGAATCCGATGAGATGTTTGTGACTGTGTCTATGCTGCAGGATTTGAGTGAGTGCTCTAGCCCAGTCTGAACTCTTTACCTGCACAAGATCACTCATCAGAGCAAGAGCGCAAATGCTCTCATTTCCCCACTTACATCAAGGTTGCACTAGAGAGGAAATCTAAGCACATGGCCAAAGGGCAGAAGACATTGCATCCAAACCCTGAGCCCACTGTGCCCCATTTTCCCTACTTAATGAGGTGGATGGGAATACCCCCTAGACATGAAGGCCAGCATGCATGATGAGACCATGTGTGTAGCATGATCTCTTAATCTTCCAAACAGAATGGCTGGGTGCAACCTGTCTGTTGGGCAAGGTCCTAGCTCGCAAGCCATGCAGGGGCACTATTTGGACACTGTTGGGCCCAATCTAAAGCATGGCAGGGTGAGTTCCAACAGGGCAATGGCAGAGATGATTGCATTCCCAGGTGTCATTTAGCTGGCTGGCGCAAACGAACTTTTGGGGTACCATGCTGTGGTGGGATACACCCTGCCTATATTCTCTGTATTGCTCTGAGAGTGAATAGAAATTAAAGCAAATAACTTCTGTGGAAAATCCTACTTTAAGGAAAGGGAATTTTCCAAAAGTTATGATTTAATTTCATAGAAGAGTTTGGGTTGGAAGGGACCTTCAAATGTCATCTAGTCCAACCCCCCTGCAAGGAGCAGGGACATCTCCAACCAGATCAGGTTGCTCAGAGCCCCGCCCAACCTGGCCTGGAATGTTTCCAGGGATGGGGCATCCACCACCTCTCTGGGCAACCTGTGCCAATGTTCCACCACCCTCAGTGTAAAAATCTTTTTCCTAATGTATAATCTGAATCTACCTCCCTCTATTTTAAAACCATGCCCCCTTGTCCATGACTGCACAAACAGCTATGCAACAGGCCCTGCTAAAGAGTCTCTCCCTATCTTTCTTATCAGCCCCCTTGAAGTACTGGAAGACCGCTCTAAGGTCTCCCCAGAGCCTTCTCCTCTCCAGGCTGAACAGCCAACTCTCTCAGCCTGTCCTCATAGAAGAGGTGCTCCAGCTCCCAAGATCACTTATGAAAACCATAGCTACAGATGGCAGATAACAAGGCATGCCTCTAAACTTTCTGCAGTTTTCAAATATAAAGTTCTACCTAAATCACTGATCTATGTCCATAGTTTTTATATGATGGGCATATATTTTGGGTCCCTGTAATACTTGTCCCATCTTTTTGACCAGTGAGAAGTACATGACTTGTGTCGCTTGTTCGTGTAAACATTCAGGCCTTTAAAAATATCTCTCTGACCTTCTTCAACTCTGCCTCAATGATTTCCTGTGGCAGGGAATTCCTTAGGGTGATTATATGCTTTAAACAGAAGTATTTCCTTGCATCCATTTTAACTTTGTTGCCTGTGAAATCGACCCAGCAACCCCCTTTGTTTCTTGCTTTATGAGGCTGGATACTGAGAAACTTCCGGATGGTTTTTCTACAAACCAGTCATTATTTTGTATTCCAGCATTATTTATATATAAATACATATACAAAAAAGAAAGACACAACAGCAACTCACTTACGTAAACAGGGAAAATCTAAAAGTCTTTCCAGAATCTTTAGTCACTTAGATGCAAGAAAGAAACAAAACTCAAGAAAATTACCTTGAAAAGTTAGCTGCAGCCAGTATACACAATAAATGGAAAAAACAAGATGGCCTTTCCCTCTTTATCTTTCCTTCAGACTGGAAATATATTTTTCTGGGCATGCACCTCTTACACTAAGAGAACTGGCCTTCAGGTCCCTCTTGCCCACTGTGGGCCTGTCCCAGACCCTGCCACCTGCAGCAGTAAGGCTGCTGTTGGAGTAAAGGCTCAGCGATCAGCTGTAGCATCCCAGCTCTGTGTAGTGTCCTCCATCCCTGCAATGGGGACACAAAATTCAGGAGGAAGGGTGACTTACCACAGCCATTCCCAGGGTGGCGACAATGGCCAGCACTGGAGGACACCAAGACCTGCAGATTCTTGATGATTCTGGGTAGCTTTTCCATCCTAGCAGTGTTCCTAATTCCATTTGCTCTCACCGCACTTTCTGCTGGTTGAAAATGACACTTCAGGACATGGTATTTTCATGTCAAGATGGGCAAACAGGTTAATAAATTTACTCAAGTTTATTGTGATCTCAACAGTGGTGACACAGACAGAGCTGAAGACATCCACCTCTCAGTGAGCTTCGTAACCCTTGTTACTAACTGCCTGCATGAATAATTTTACTCCTACAGGTAGTGTGCAATGGTCAGGAGATGGGTGGGAGAGGATCTTTGTGAAATGAGTTCTGCTTTAGCTTCCAGTCTAGACCATAGCATCTCCTGAAAGGAAATACTGGAATCTACTAAGAAAATAGAAATAGAAATTATAAAGCAGGGACATCTGACTTCCTCATTCAGAAACACAAAATCAGATCCCTCCATGGTGCCACTCTGGAAGATTAATGAAGCTGTCCTGGAGAGGGATGGTCTGTTGTGCCAAGCATGAAGTGTAAACACACATTCATATAATTAGAATGAGCTTTTATGTTGCCTGCTTTTTAGAACAGGACTTCTATCTCCCAAGTCACCTTTCTTGGAGAAAAACGTCTATCATTGAAATCAGGGATCTCAAAAGGCTTAGCAACTTAGTCTTTCTTTGCAGTCTCTTCCAAACTAGCCTCAAAGGTTTTGTGTTTGAAAAACAGAACCTTTACAGAAAAAAAAAAAAACAACCCAGTATTTTTAGCTTCATTCAGTAGCTCAGCTGAACAAGAACCCATTGGTTCTCTGAAGACCTCAGAACTTCAGGATCAGCCTCGTGTCAACCCTTGGGATGTGGAAGCTTCCCAAAGGCCACCATACCATACTTGCCATCAGCATATGTGTGTTTAATCAGGCTCTTGACAGGTAAAGACTGTGAAAAGAGGACAGTTTGTTCTCCCAAGCTGTTAGCTTTCTAAGCCCCATGTTTATTTTGGAAGTGAATGAATAACATTGTGCTGAGAAAGGAAATTAAAAAAGCAGGGTTGTAATTTACAGTAGAGAAAAGAACAGATTTAAGGGTCTTTTTTTTTTTACCCTCTTTTTCCCTCCTTCTTTCCCCCTCTTTTCACTGCTCTGGTTCCAAACATCCAAACGTGCTACAGCTGAAAAAGAGGACCTCAAGCCTTCCTTACTGCTGGCAACAACAAGTGAGTTACAATTGCCAGTCTCTGTATTCTTGCCAAGAGAACAAACTGCTTCAAGGCAAAAGAAAAAAAAAGGAAAAAAAAAAAAAAAGGAGGTTTATCAAAACCAAATGCCACTGGAAATCCTAATGCTGCCAAGCCCAATTCAAGATGTACGTTGAAACCTATCCCCAGCCATTTAAGGAAAAAGAAGAAAATGGATTCTTTAACAGAATATTTAAAATATAACAATTGCTTTGGAGTAAGGAATTCTACTCTCTCTGGTTCTTATAAAATCTTTAATTTTTTTTTTCTTCATCTCTAAGTAAACTCCCAGCAGTTTTCTTTGAAAGTGGATCCTAGGCAGGCACCTCTTTTCCAAAGCGCTCAACATTGTTCTAATGAGATGTGATAGGTGGTTTAGAGTAGGAGCTGGTCCAAGCAGCAGAGGTATTGCTTTATTGTGTGTTTGTTTTTCTTTTAACATTCAGTGATCTGGCTACTCTTCATTTTCACTTTAATGCTTCTTATTATTTCGTTTCTAACCTGTCCCCTGGATACAAATCAGATCCAGCCTCCTTCCCCCTTCCAAGCATTCACTGCAGAATGGAAAAGGGAGAAATTTAAGGCTTTTATTTTTAGAGTAGTTACAGTTTTGAAGGCCGGAGAGAATGAACTATTTGGACCATCCAGTTTGATTGTTGGACACCACAGAACCTAGAATTTCATGCAGTAATTTGTGCATTTTGTCCAGGAGCTGGACAACATTTTCTGGGAAACCACCCAAGCATCAAGTCCTGCAGGAGCCATCACAACCTTGAGCTTATAGAGCTAATGGGTAAGTCTCACCCCTACAAGTTATGTCAAGTTTTTGCCTTCAACACTAGCAAGTCTCAGTTCAAGACATTCAAGCTTGCAATAACTTTAGGACATGCTTTGTCATGTGCTGTCATTGTTCCAAGCTCTACCTGCAGGCAATGGTTAGGGCTGTGGTTCCTAAGTTTCATCTGAGAAATGATGAAATGGAAAAAAAACAAAAAAAAAAAACCCCAAAAAACCAAACCATGCTGGCCTGCTAACTTAAGAATCCACAGTCAAATGTCATCTGAGAAGCAAGTGGCATTGACTCACAGTGACGCAGCAGCCATCAGCAAATGCTGCCTTTGAGCTGAGACCAGAGTCTACAGCCAAACCAACGGATAGAAATATCCTAAAACAGTGGGAGGAGGGAGAAACTGCACAGTCAGGCTTTAATTTCTTCTGAGAGACTGGAAAGATCCTGGTGCCTGTCTGCATAAAAGCCCGTTCCACCTTACTCCTGCCCATAGGGAGGAGTACGTAATTGCAATCCAGCCTCAGCCAACAGATAGTGCTACTAACGATCAGATCAAAGCCTGGACCCATGTCTTCCTTGAAGTTCATCAGATGTGCAACACAGCAACAGTCTCACCAACACAAATACAAATGCAAGGCCATCTTCAACACATTATTTTCCTGCTTATTGCTGGCAAACGTCCCTGATAGATGCAATCATATTGTTTTGCTGGGGGTTTTTGTTGATTGCACCGTTAATCACCATTTCACTGCTTCAAATGCTGTCCACTATGTGATCTTTTCAATGTGTGACCATACTTGCTATCCTGCTGAGGTTAATTTAATATCAAATAATCTGCTTCAAAACCTCTTTGATTGGTGCTGAAGTCTTATTTTCTCCAATCCTTCATCATACAAGTTTTCTTCCTCCACCTAGCCTCATGCCTGTGATGAAGAGAATGCAGTCTAGACCCAGAGAGAAGAGTGCCAGAGGAAATAAGAGGTTCTGGATGCAATCTTGAGGTCTTCTAGGTTCCAAGTTTTGTTTCCTCCAGTAAAGTGCCTCTGTAATTGTTGCCCTGATATTTATATTTTCACTTATTAAATCTGTGCCATGTAATAAAATGTGCTATAAATTAAAAGCAGAGTAGGAGCTTTTTCATCTGTTCTCTGCTCCCTGTCAGCCTCAGGATGTTGCATTATGGAGCCTTTCCTGGTTCACCAAGCCTCCTGCTCCAGTTATGTCTGAAGGGAAACGGGTGAAATATTCCCTTGTTATTAACTGTTAATGTCTGACGTTTTTTACTTTTCTTTTCTTTTTTTTTTTTTTTTGCACACAGTGCTCTGAAATTGAAATCGGAGCTGCAGCACACCAGCAGCTGTTAACACATCTCTGTTAGCTTGTCCACCAGCCGCGGAGCACGGATCCCTTCTGCTCCGCAGCTGAGCTGCCAAGCTCTGTTTCAAATGAAAGCCCAGCTCAGCTTCAAAGTCTGCATCCACAGCAAAGATTCCTTAGCATCAAAGGTGTGGACAGGCCCTTACCAAGATGCACATCAGCCTCGACATCCAGATCTCACTGTGGCTTTCCTAGGAGCTAATAAGGATTTGCCTGAAAGCAAGAAATCAAGCAAAAAGCTTGCCAGGATTTAGATGCTGGGTTTGAACTCCAAATTACCTGTCGACTAAGCACAGATTTCCACCCCCAGGTCCTGATTTATGGAGATGAGTGACCAGCACAAACACTGCCCATGTCTGTGGGTGCTCCTCTCTGCTTCTTTGTTTGCGCATGAAGAGCAAGATGTGGCTCACGTGAAGGTGGTGTTGAGGGGTGGCTGGTTTGAGTGGCACCTTGGGATGGTGGCTGTCTCCTCAGCTTTTCACAGCTGTAGAGGCACTGTGTGCTTTCAGGAATTGGCACAGGGAAGGGAATCATTGGTATTTGAGTGCTCCTGTATCATCATTAAGTTCTCTAAAGTGTTTAAATGGGGTGGCAGCAGTAGAATTGCCAGAAATTTCTCTAGAAGTTGAATTAAGAAAGTTGTCAGCTACCTGTAGGGAACTCAGGAGACCATGGAAGTAAATGCTAGGATATCCTTGGTGATATCTCTATGAAGATCTTTTATATGTTCAAATCACGTGCCTAGCCTGGATTCAAATTCAGATCTGAGCTCTAATCAGACCAAGTCCTAAGTCCATGTCACAAGAGCCTCCTACACAGGTTGTGAAACCCTTGAGCCCCTGGGCCAGAGCTCAGCAAGGTCAGTTGACTTGCTTCTCATTTTCAGCTTAAAGAGGAGTTGCAATACAGCTGAGAGGGTCTTGGGAAGCTGCTGCTAGTAATTTCTTGGCTGCTGGCCCTCAGCTGATGTCAAGGTCCAGGAACAATGGGGAGAGAAAAGGAGAGCATCTCATCTCCACTTTGACCTGTTGCCAGGATCCAGCTTTAGGTGACAGTCACACCAAGACCTAGAAATACAGGGAAGGAGGTTGAGGACTTCTCCCTTGCTGTTCCCTGTCTCTCATGTCCTGCGGGGAGAGCCCCACCATAAGGTGTGGGTCTGAGCTGGGCGGCTGAGATCTGTGCCTTACTGCAGAGGAAATATCAGTAAATTCATCAATAGCTTAATAGCTTTGTAGTTACACTTAATGTATGAAGAAGCTGTGTCCATTCCACATCACCTCTGAAGAGGCAGCAGAAGCTGCAGCTTTTTTCATTGCTGTAATTGCTTAGCTGGTGGTTCTGATTATCTTGGAGAAAGATTTTTCTGTGGCAAAGTCAATAAATACAAGACAAAAAGGTTCAAATAAAGAAGGATTTGCACTTAGTGAAGGAATCCCTTTCACCAAGATCCTGTGTTATCACAGGCTATGGCATTATAAACTATTGATGTTAGAAGTGATAACATGGGTGAAAATCAGTGCTTCAGTGACACCACTAACAATGGGACATTTGACTCAGGTCTGAAAAGCCACATAGCAGCAATAGGGTTATGAGCCCATGTGTTCATTCAGTTACAATCTCCTATCAAGTATACACACAGTATGCAGGATGATTTTTTCTTCTCCATCCCCGCAAATGTAGCCTCGAATCTGAGATGCAGGGAGTTGTCTCCTTTCCTGTAGGTTTACTTTCAATGGTGATCCTGTAGAATAAATGATACTCTCAATTTCTCTGTACCTTACAACCACTGAATGAGTTACTCAGGGATATCTGTCCAACTCACAAGCTTCCAGTGTGTTTGATTAGAAACAACTGAAAGAAAAACAACTAATTTTATTGACTGCACAGGGAGTGAGAGGCAGCTGACTCGACCTTAACTATGTTTGTTCTGCAAGCCTAGGAAGACTGAAAGCCAGTGGCTCTGAGTGCATACAGCAGTAGGCATGCAGGCTAAGAAAATACCGTTTCCTATTAGCTTTTCAGTCTAAGAATCCATAATGGAACAAAAATAGCTACCTCTGAATCAGCAGAAAGAATGCAATTGTAGCTTCAAATGAATCTGAGCAAAGGGATACTGTGAATCTAGGATGGAGGGTATGGAGGAAGAACAGGTTATACAAGAATTTGTATTAAAGTTTGTTAAATGGACACTACCACAGCATCAGAGCTCTCCATCTTCCAGTGCCCTGATTCCAGCCAGTAATCAGGCATGCATGGTTTTAAATTTGTGAAAAAAAAATCAGCAGGCACTTCTGTAATCAGTATCTGATGTTAAACATCCCTATATTTATGTTCAGCAGAAGTATGGTGTTTTCAGACAAAGCTTAATAATATCTACAAGAACATGAGACAAAGCTGAGCAAAGTGAGGAAATTAAAGACACTAGCAAAGAAGCAGAGAAGTTAAAGGGTTTGTTTTTTTTTTCTTTTCTTTTTGGTATATTATTCTCCAACTATAAAAAAATAATAGGGAAATTCCTGCTCTCAGGGAATTTTTATGGAGAAATCTGAATGTGGTCTTGAAAGAAACTCCAAGTTTCCCCCCCAAAAAAAATTATGGAGAAACTTGAGAAGTTAAAGTGCAGTAAATCAACAGGAGTTGATGATCTTCATCCACGGGTATGGAAGGAAATGAAGTGTGAAATAGTAGAGATCTGAGTTTATGCCATCAGGGACCATTCCAAGTGCCACTGAAATCAGTGGAAAGACTCTCCATACTGCTCCAAAAACTGGGTCAGACCTTCCCAAATTAATTCAGAAAAACAATGACTACTCACAGGAAGGTGTTCATCACCCTTTCAGGTCAGACGTGGGAAGCTCAATGGGGTGAGGAGGGCTGTATCAGTAGGATCAGCCAGATCGGGAGGAACCCAGACCGTACGGAAAGCTCTCTGTAATTACAGAGCTCCACCTCGGCCAGCGCAGTGCAGCTCTGCAGGAGTTGGCCCCGTAACATTGGGAATGACATGTGACACTATGAGCATCGAGCCAAATCCTGCCACCCACACGGTGTGGTAGACGCTCTCAGGATCTGGCCCATCTCAGTGGCACCACTGTGTTTGCACGCCCACAGGGTCTTCTTGCAGCTCGGCTTAGCTCCCTGGCTTGCTAGACATAGTACATCTGAAAGCTGCTCTTTCTTCCCCGAAATCACTGCTGGCAATCATTTGTCACAGCTAAGGACAACATCTCCTGCTGCTTGGCGATAGGGCTTCTGCACAGACGATGCCTTATGGACAACTTCAAGTTTCCAAATCAGCGTGAGTGCGGAGCACAGGCCAGGCTTCCCTTTTCAGACACCGAGAAGCAAACACTCCCAGCTGCCAAGGATTTTACTTTATTGTCATTTAAGTTGGCTTCTTCTGCACAAGTCGCTGGCGGTCTCACAGTAGCAGGAGTTGAGTAATAATAGTATTTCCAGTACGCTCACCTCCAAGCAATGCTTGAGAGGAGAGACTGCTGGGAGAACAGGATGAGGACGGTTTGTATTGGCTGTTCCTTCTCTCTTTCTCATCAGACTGTGATTCAAACTAGCATCAAACTACAAACTCCATCACTCACATCCCCCCTGTAGATTTTCCATGTTGGCCCCTCAGCAAGTGGGACTAGACTACCATTCATCAGTCCTGGAGGTGCTGAGAGGGTCCTCTCATCTTGGAAATTCTGAAACAAAGTAATCCGCCAGCTTTTCAACAGTGCCATGGCTTTACTACACAGGGGCTGGGGATTGATATATTTTTCCCTGAGAAGATTCCTCCAGGAAGTTTGCAAAACCTAGACTCACCAGGCTTCACTCAGCTAAATATGGGACACTCCCTTTTCCTGGAACTGTCCTCATACTCAGAGACATGCAAAACAAATCAAAGAAAGTGCCTGCAAGCAGGGTAGTCATAGAACTCCAAAATCACCCCCAAAGTCATCAATGCACCATCTAAAACAACCTCTAAATACAATGTTATTATAGTCCCTGACTACAGAGATCCAGAGCTCTTCTCCATTTGCTTCTCTGAGAACACAAGGAGATCTTCCCCTACCCCCATCCTGTTCCTTAACATTGGCCTCCCCATTTCCAAAATGCCCCTTTTTCTAACTTAGAGGCAAAGTAACACTGTTGTGGAGCAGGAACACGTCTGCTTTGTTGGTCATCTGAGGCAGCAGAGGCTGGAGAAATGTTTAGCAGAGCCCTTTGAAAGCAGATCCCCACTCATGGTTCTTACCTGGCCTTGCTTACTTAGGTTCAAAGAAGCACCATGGTTTCTTGCCTGCTCTGTGATCTATCCTGGCAAAAAGATGCGTCAACAATAGTGCAATAGTACTTCAGTCAAGAGATAGCCCTGACTAGGCTTTAACACTCACACCTTGTTACAGAGAACCAGGAGAAAATGAAGGATTTATCGCTACTGCCTCAATTTTTTCTTTTGTGGCTGAAAAGAGTTTTATGAGACCATGGAATGAAAGGTCAGCTATTGCCTTGTTAGTTTGGTGATGGCTTTCTACCTCATTACAAAAAAAAAGCATAATGAATATTTACACCACTAGACAGAGTCTTACAGTTTCCAGATTTTTTTTTGGACAAAATTAGTGGGCCTGTGTGATGAGAGAGAATCTAAGAATTCATAAAGTCCATTGGGAAATACGATGACTTTTCTGTTTTCCACACGAACTCCTGATATATTCCCAGCATTGCCGCAGTCAAACTTCTTAGGACCCTGGTCCTGGGATGCGACTTCACAAAACAGTTAGATGCTTACATGCCTCTATGGGAAGCAGGTGATCAACCAGACAGAAACAGGATTTATGTAGCTGAGTTGTGGAGGGCAGCCTTCCAGTCAGTACAAAATGCTGAAAGATTGCATGGTGTGAAATTACGTCTCTGAAGACTGGGCACACAACAAACCCCAGGGCTAAGTAGCTGTGATTCATAGGTGGAATTCTCCAGTTGCCTCCCTGCCTGTACTTGGATTTGGGAGACCTCATCCCAGAGAAGTCTTGTTTTCCTTCCCAGAAGCTGTATCTGGGAGGACAGAGTATTTCATACATCTTTGCAGTGTATTTCTAAATCTGCAGAAATATGGCTTCTGACTTACTCCCTGCGTCATAGTGGAGAGTGGGGTGCAGTATCTAGTTGGTATTTTGATGCTTCCCGTCTGGGAAGTGGGATACTTGGATTTATCCACCACCTCAGTCTTCACAGCTTCAGACCCACTCATCTCACCTCCCAGAACAAAGCCCTAACTCACATGCTATCATCTACACCATGCAACGGTGATGGGCTGGAGACAAAGCAACACGGTGAGATCTCTCCTCCAGGCTCCCCTACAAGAGACAGCCCAAGATTTCATGCACTACTTCCTCTTGCACTAAAGAGCTATTCAAATTCATACAGAGATCTTTCCAGGTGGGACAGCCCCCAGATAGACCCACCAAGATTAAATACACATAGACATCTTTCTAGGCAGGAGAGCCCCTGGATAGACCCACCAAGAAGATTTCCCCAAAGCCAAGGTCTTCAGGATTACAAGGTCTGTAGCTGTAGGGCAGGGAATGATGCCAAAACTTCCAGACAGTCTCTCCTGGAGCCAAGAGCCTGGAAGAGTAGATATAATCTGGGCTCAGCTCCCAGGTCCACAGCAGGGAGCCTGGAAGCTCAGAGAAGCCTGACCAGAGCCAGAGCTCTCCAAGCACACTGGTTCTCTGCTGCAAGGCTGCAACTCAGAGCCTGGGCAAGGGGAGCAGCCTCCAAGTGTGGGGAAACCAAGCACAAATGCAAGTTGTCCTCTTCTGGCCCTAGCAGGATCAGCGCACAAATCAGGGAGAGGTATGCCAGCAGGATGATGACTGTAGTACAGGGCTTCAAGTGGTCTCCTAGCACTTGCTGGAACAAGGAAAATCTCTGTGTCAAAAAAAAGCCTATTTCTTTTCAAAGCCATCATGTTTTGGGAGTCCTGCAAGCAGAAATGTATTAGAAATTCAAAATATGTTTTGGTTTATATCCAGCATAGACGGAAATCAAATTTAAAAGGTAAATAAATAAAAGACAGAATTGGAAGAGGAAAAAAATCTCTTCCTTAAACTTTGAAACATTACCTTTTGCCAGAACAGTATCTGCTCTAGGCATGGATGGAAGGAATTGACTAATTTGAACAAAACACTTTTTTTTTTCCTGTATGTTTCTAAATGAGCTGATACAGTACTCCAAAGACAGAAATGTGGTCTATGTTCCTTACCGGCGCGTGTGAGTGCAGCTCCACTGGCTTCTGGCAGGATTTCCCCAAAGCAAGTTATTCGAGAATGAGTGCAAAACCCATCAGTTAAATTATTCACAACTACAGTCCCTGCTTTATTAGACTGTTTGAAAAAAAATAAAGAATAATTTATTTTAACTAATCACAAATTCAAATCACTTCACTGGAAAATGATATGCAAACAGCTCTAGTCAGCCTTAATAAGGTTTGGGAGGAAAGCCAGGCATTGATTTGGCCTCGTGGAGCTCTGATATCATGCTGGCCGCCGTGCAATGGTGATGGGAGTCAGGGATGCAGCATGCTGGCTTTTTCAGAAATCTCTGCCAGCGGAGGAGACAGATGCCTTTTGGACTAACACCCGCTGAACTCTCACAGGCACGCACACACAGAGGAGTGTTTATTCACTTGTCCGCGGCTCTGTTGCTAAGTGGATGTGTTCGCGCTCTCTCTCTGCTTGTTTTATTAAGTCCGACACGTTGTCGTGCGATGCGGCGCTCGGCACGCTGCAAAAAGGGGCTTTCGGATAAGGTGAATCCTTCCCGCTGGGCTCTGTGTGAATTTGGTAACTCTTCCTTTCACTCAGCAAGGAGAGATTAATAATAGCTACGAATGCAAACGCGGCCAGTCCAGGCTTCCCTTCGTGTTTTTCTGTCTAGGAATTTTTCCTTCCCATTTGTTGACACATCTCGACTGCAATGAAAAATTACATCTTTAATTGAAACGCAGGCTCTGCTAGCAGAAAAGAAAGGAGATCTTGTGGGACAAACACAATACGAGGAGGCAGGAGATGTTAGTTCAGGTTCTGACTCTCCTACAGCCTGCCTGTACGTTCCCTAACAATTCATATGATACCTCTGTGCTTCTGTTCTCCCGGTAAATGAGAAAAACAAATTGCAGACTTCCTTCCTCTCTCAAATTCTTTTAGCCTGCAAGACTCCTTGGAGCAGCCAGTGTCTCCTGTTACCCATAGATACAGGGCCTTCCCCAACAGGTTACAAACTCAGAGGAGATTCCTAAGTGCTACTGTAATAATGAGTCATTTTTTTTCCCCAAACTCCCTTATCAGGTTATTGTAGGACCAGACTGACTTTTACTGAAAGCTGAAAACTTTTTGAAGATTTAAAAATCAGAGCATGCCAAGACAAGAATGTCAATTACCTACAGAAAGAAAGATGATCATCTCCACTTCAGAGATAGAAAACTGAACAGGAAGAATAAGTGATAGTTTCCCAGTTCCCAGTTCCCTGTGGAGTTTTGGAGAATTAAACACAAATCTCTGTTACAGAACTCTTACTAACCGATTTTTTCTTTTGTATTTCAAAACAAAAAAAAAGCCAATCATTTCTCTCAGGTTCCCAGCAAAGTCAAAATGAGAAAATGAAGAGTTTTTTCCAGCCCTTCAATTATTTTTTTTTTGTTTGACAAATATTTATAAATTCTAAATTCAGTTAATCCCAGGTAATTTTTGGTTAAGAAAATGCTTGTGTATCAACCACTCTTCCCTGTTTCTAAATGAGATTGCAATTAAAAGAAATGCAGTTTAAAATATCTCACCTCGTAGTAGAATATGTGTATTTCAATGCGTATGCATACATATACTGATATATATATATCTTCTCTTTGAACTGCAAATATTTATCAAGCACACTAAATATTGTAAATGAGTACAGCTCTAGCACTCTTTCCAAAGACATTAATAACCCTTACAGAATAATATACATGAATCTTTCCTGTATGTTTAGATTTCTCCTGTATATTAATTTCCTGAATAGGGCATCCTCTCTGTCAGAGTCACAAAGCATCTTTTACACTGGTAGGTTCCACCATGCGCGTTACTATAACGTGGTCAGGAACTATGAATTTTTTTAGGTACCGTTCAGGGGGCATTTTATATGCATATTTCATGAGAGGAGGGGGTGGAAATAATATTTTTGGCAGACACTTGCCAGGATATGGATGGGATTCAGGAGAAGATGTCTTTTCATATAAGTAGTCAACTCCACTCAATTTAAACTGTGACTCTTGGGAAGCATTTAAAACACAGAGCTTAAATGGAGCTGCACTATAAGCAGGACAGAGCAAACTGTCCAGAGTATGTGTGCATATATATATTTATATATAGCCAGATGCTCAAGGTCAAACTCACAGAGCTAGCCATTTGGGGACTGAAATGATGAAGCCGTTTGCTGAGACAACTCGCTGTTCAGAGCTGCTTAGCCCTGAGAGGCCGAGAAGTTGTCCTTGGGGTGAACTATGGGGTCCAAGCCACTGCAACAGAGCCAGCGACAAGACTCATCTGAGGAGCTTAGGCAGCAGATGCAGAGAAAATAACAGTGTGGGTTGCTTGGGGATTAAAGTGTGAAGCCAGTTATCCTTGTACAGCTGCTCGGGACCCATCACACTAAGGCATCTTCCTTCCCAATGAGGTACAAAGGTCTAATCCTTACAAAAGGTGACACACAGCTGCGTGTGCAGGCAGAAGTGCAAAAATTCATCTGTGTCTAGAGTCAGCACCTCTTGAGCAAAATTGTGGGGAAAAAAAACCTCATTAAATAGGCTCAGTGCTCAGCATTAGCACTTGTGGGCACTTAGGCCATGAGATCAAGGTAGTCAGAACTTGGGGATGGCACTGAGTGCACTTGTCTTCTTAAGGTAGTCAGTGGAAACCAGACAGATGGAGAGGCAGAAACATTACTCAAACAGTCACAAAAAATGGAGGGAATGACTCCTCAGGACACTGCAAGGCTACAGGAATCCTCATAGTCAGATCCACCTGTGCTCTTTCAGGGTCCTGTCCAGACAACTTCCTACCCTGCCCTAGGCACCTGGCTTTTGGCCTGGCCCTCAGTAGACTCATCCCTGCTTTTCAGACCATTTATTACACAGTTAAAAGATGGAAAGAAATGAAAAATTTGGCAGTCTGAATCCATTACTAACAGATTTTGGAAATAAAGTAATCTGAATACGGTTCCAAAGCCTGTGTTCATCCTGCTTAACTTCAGGCACACAGTGGAGCCACAAAAATTAGTAGCATAATTGCCTTCATCTCCTCTGTAATTAGAGTAAAGACACAAGCACTTACAGAGGCAATATGTCTCTTAACTGGACTAGATATTTTCCTTTCTCTTCATTAAAGGCAGTGGAACATTTCTGTCTTTCTATGACCATTGCTGATTTTAGCCTTCTTGAACTTTCCCAGTCCTTCAAGAAAGTCTATCATCTTGGACGCTCTGAGCTATTTCTCTTGAGACTTTTTTCTCTCAAACGCTTGGATTTATTTTTACCTTTTCTCCAGTCATCGCCTTTACTTCATTAATGGTCTGAATCCATCCCAACACTTTCATAACTCCATTTGGCCAAAGCCAGATTAATCCCTGTTATCAAATCCAACTGTAATTTCTGTGTGGCACAGTAATGGTTTAGCAAATCTACTTTGTCTAGTTGATTTCCCAGAAAGAATTTAAAACTTTCTGATAGTATAAGACCAAATAAACTGCAGGTCAGCCACATATTCTTACTTTGTGGGGCAGTTTTTCACAAACTCACTTTTTAAAGAAGGTGAAAGCAAGTTTGTGAGCAGAGAACAGCTAAGCGTACCATTAAAATGGGCTGCTAAGATTAGTCCTGTACCACTTCAGCTTGCTGGCGAGCATTCCCAACAGCCCCCTCCGGGAGCAGTCAGAAACCAGAAAGCATCTGCCTTGGGACCAGTCAGTCATGCCTGCAACCGATCCTGGCGCCTGTCCTGCTGAGAAAGGAGGCTTGTCTTCACTAATTTAATGATGTCACCATTAGAAGAAGTGGGAAGCAGTATTTCCACGAATAATAATACACTATGAAGGGCAATCAGTGCTCAAGAACTATGTCCTTGGTCGTTGGCCAGCCAAGCAACCTACAGAGCTCTCCTCCTCATTGCACAGAGAAACAAGTTATTGATTTGCACATTGTTACAGAGGGCAGCTCTTAATCATAATTAGGCCACTGTGAAAAGTCAAAGCATTCAAATCATATGAGGGCTTTCACCATTGCAATCTGGCATCCATATGTTAAATGGCAACTCAAGCAGACTGCTTTAATTTTTCCATAGCTTTTTTCCTCTGAAGACGCAATATCATTTACCCCTTTCAATATGTCAGTTCTGTGTTTTTGGATATGCTGCCCCATATTGTTTTTCAGAAGGCTAAGTTAAAACACAGCACTCTGTTTTGGTGCACTATACAATAAGAAATCATCTCTAAGAAAAATAAGATACGACAATCACCATTGTATTGTGAGGTATCCCTACAAACTTGCATGCTTCAGTCTGAATATGGGTTGCTTCACAACCTGACCAAGTTTCTTAAATAAATTCTGAATAAAAGTAAGAGTAGCCAAAATACTTTTAGCTGATTGCTAATCTAGGGCACTGAATACATCCTTCAGATATTTCCAGACATCACTCATATATTTCTAGCTGAAAGGTTTAGTGTTGATGTTCATCTTGGGTTTAGCTAAGAAAATTTGAAAAAAAAATTGTCTAAGTAAAGCCTCCTCCTGAAAGAAGTCTAAAAGCGGTTGGCTTTCAGCAGTGGAGATCAGTAATCATTCCCTCTCATTGATGAAAAGGAGCTGTATGACTGAAAGAGTGATGGGGGCTCTGGCCTGGAGTATATTTACTCTAAAAATCAGATATAATTTTTAAATTTTCAGATGGCCAGGGTTTGAAACCATCTCACAGTCAGAATAGTAGCAAAATACCTTGGTAGTTTTAAGGAGAAGCATCTGCCTCCCTTTGTAGGTCATGGGCGCAGAGTGACTCTTCCAGGGCACTGGTCCTCAGCCTAAGGTAATGTTTGAAACAGGCTCCAGAAATCACTTCCTAGACATACCAGCTTCTTTCCACTGCCTGTAAAGTGAGCCTAGTGTGACTAGAAGGACAGAGCTACTCTATAGGCATTAGATGATATGAAACCCATCGATAAGGCAATATTTAATTTATTTCAGCAGCATATATCAGGTTTTTATGAAAATCTAAAGTCTGAAAGAAAAAAAAGTTTTGTCTGAGATCTGGAGTAGAAAGTAGAACTGAGGATGACATCATGTATTACAGCAGAAGATGTATCTTAGCTTGTCTGAGAATCACTGCAGTACATCAAATCCATCAGTTCTTCTTAGGACCTTTCTGCCCTGAGTTCCTTCAGCTTCCAAATGCCTCCCCAGGTGTCCTACAGTGCACATACCCCAGGTCCCTTGCCTGCAATGCTGGCCAGCTTTCCCTCAGCAGCACATCACTCAGTGAATCCAGTAGGAAGCAGGAAAACAAATGTCATTTTTTGCATACTTTTTAAAATTACATCCCAATGAGGATCTGCTATTGCCGTGGTCAATAATATGAGCAAGGCCCACATGAGATCGTTAAAATTATAAAAAAAACCAGAGATTAATTTCTGCAAGCATAAAAGCAATGTGGTAATTTAAAAATTCTAAAATGGGATGAGAACAGGGACATATACTTTCAATGCAAGAGATTTTTTTTAGTGATCCAGAGCCTTAATTAAGAATAAAGGGTAGAGTCTTAAAACATC
Organism: Chlamydotis macqueenii; assembly: GCF_036417535.1. NCBI lineage: Eukaryota > Metazoa > Chordata > Aves > Otidiformes > Otididae > Chlamydotis > Chlamydotis macqueenii. The sequence continues at coordinate 5,431,567 of NC_141558.1, forward strand.
TTAGACTCCATTTAAACAGGAAAAATATTAAAAACCTGTCACTTTCCCGATCAGTTCCTTAAAAACTAAGAGTTCAGCAGTGTGAGAGCTTAGGGCTGAAGGACTGACAAGCCCTGAATTAGTTTTAAACTTAGGACTCCTGGCAGAGTCTCTTTAGAGAGTTATGCTACATGATCATTAGTACGTCTCCAGCTCTTCATGTTGATGAACTCCATTACATGGCAACCCTCTCTCCCTAAATCTGAAAAAAAAAAGATAGTACTTAGCATAACTGTACAAATATTTATACTTATGGTGATGCCAGTTTGGCTTAGATGATGTCTTCACTGCTCTTCAGCAGCTGACAGATCAAGTGTTTTGCCGCAAGAGGCCCTTTACAGCCAGGTATTGGCACAATAGAGGTTTTTTTAATACAAATTGGAAGTGCCACCAGTCTCATAAGGCCTCAGTCTTGCAAATGCTGAAAAGATAAAGCTGCAAATGCCTTGTTCTCCTGAAATTGCAAAGGATATAACACTATACGATCTACTCCAGCATGAATAACCAAATTGCGTTCCTGATTTCCTCATGTGAAGTCCAAGTAACCCACAGAAATAGAAGACATGGCTCCTGATGTTATCATAATGAATTACATTTGTTACGCCTGCTTTAGCAAATTAATTGATTTTACATTATTTAGAAGGACAAAATTTTCCACTTTCATTTGGCATTTTACCTCAACACTGCCACATCCAAAAGACCCACAGAGAGGCAGAGGAGTTAAAATGAGGGACAGCAGAACTTGCTTCTCCTCTGGCTTCCCACCCCCTGCAAAACCAAGAACCATTCTGTACGGCAGCATCCCCTCTCCTACCCCCAGCCCGAAATACTATGAATAAGGACCACAGTTCTCTGTTCACTCAGGAATGCCAGATATGAAACCACAATCAAGCTTCGATCTCTTCAGCACAGCATGCTCCACATGCCAATCTACATGTTTGTCGAAAAAAATTATTCTGCTGGAATAAGTTTCTGTTATAAGCTTTCACTGTATACATTTTTTGGAGTTAGTATGTAATTCCTGCACCAGAACCCAATATCTTTTCTGTTTTACAACTGCACATAAATACAACTGCCTTCCATCTTAAAAAAAAATAAATATTCACAATGTCTGTTCAGTTTGCCCCCTCGCAGCATCTCTCTCCCTCTGCCCAAATATAATCGCACTTTCTAACCCAAATCACTCGTGGAGGGGAGAGCCAGACAAATCTCACATTCATAAACGCAGATGACAGCCACCTCGAGCCATAGGAATAGCACTGAATTTATTGGAGCCGCTCACGCAGTACAAAGCAACTGGAGTAAACAGTGGCTTCCAGAATAGGCAAAATTATTTGGAGCAGCTCCAGCATGCAAATGACAGAGGCTTTGATAGCTGGAGCAATTATTATTTCCTTTCCCCACACCCTTTTCCCATTTGCAGTTTGGCCAAATGAATTTCTCTGCAGATGCTGGAGGCACTGGAAATGCTGAAAATGGTGATGATTTCTATGGCCACTCTCAGGTTTTCAGTACAAGAATGAAAAAATGTCTCGCTTACCCATCACCATGAATTCACAGTGGGGATTTGGCCCAATGACATGTTCACTGGTTCTTCTTGCGACTGGTGAAGGAGGTTGCCTGACCAAGTGATTTGTGAGCTAATCGTTGTCTGCACGAAGAAAATAGGAAAAGGGCCAATTTGTCTGGAATTAATATTTTTTTTTAATAACTGAGCTCCCACAAAGCCCAGAAAGATGACTTCAAGGTTAAAGCACAAAACTGGAAAACAGGATAATTATTATTGGTAGTATTTTTACTGCTTTTAGCAGCCTCTCACCCAAACCAGAAAGCTGTTAGGACACGAGCCGTGCAAAAACTGAACAGAAAAATAGTCCTTGTCCCAAATAACACATGATCTTATGCAACAGAGACACTAACAGGGAAAGTACACAGACGCAGTGAGAAGTTGGTAGCCTGAATGAGACAAAATGAGAGAGACTCCTCAGCCACCTTCTTTTTCCATCTGTCTGGTTTCTTTACACTAGCAGACCCTTGGGTCAGGGTGCCTCTCTTTCTACGCATTTATACAGCTGCAAGCATCATTCTGGTCTGACGGAAAATTTGGGGAATCTTTCAGCAGATTTCTAAGTGAAAGGTATGCAAATGGATAAGACAGTCAGCCTGGCCTTGTTTGCAATCTTTGTTCTTGTGTTACATTCATATGTACATGGGATTGTGCCATATGTTTCCAGTCAACCCTTGAACACGGGATTTTATACGGGCAGGGAAGACATGATGCTGAGAGGAGCAGGAGGTTTCAACAGCAAAGGGTGCTGCAGCTGGTGCTTTTGGCTTAGCTGCCGAAATCGTTACGTTTCTTTTGTGCTAGGAAGAGGAGGAAAGCTGACCTAGTGTGACAAGCTGAAAAATTCTTTGCTTTGATATTTTGGACACATATCTGAGTGCGAACCAGTGGGCTGAGCACTGATTCAAGACCTGACAGGTACTGTTTAAATTTCCAGCTCTTGTGGATATCATTGGTTTTAGTACCTGTGGCAGCAATGGTAGTGGGAAGACGGTTGGACTAGATGATCTTATAGGTCCCATCCAACCATGTGATTCTATGATTCTATGATTGAGAAGATTTGGCAATACATATATGTGTTCCCATGGTGTTTTATCCTGTCTGGTACTTCTGCCTATCACTGCAGTCTGTGATCTTGCACAGTTAGATCCTTTCAAAGGATGTAATTGCTTCGTGGACCAAAGAACTAACACGCATTTGTTATCTCCTTTGTAATGCATCCTAAAAATAATCCGTAGCACCTCAAAATGTTGCACACAACAGTAATATAAACATATTATTCCTAAAACCTTCATAAAAAGTATGTAACACCACACAATCCTATAATACAGTAGCTTAATGCAACATTAACTGACAGAGTACCTCAATGGAGCACATTGTGGACATAATTAGCATCACCACAGCATGCTTCAGTACCAGCTATGGTCTTGCATCAAAGATTTATAAAGACCAGCCTGTCAACTTGTTCATCTTTTAATTCAGTCCCAGATTATGTTTTCTTTTCAGTTTAATATGGTAGTCTCTTTGCCAAGACCAAATTTCACATGCAGAAACCAGAAAATTTGCCCCTCTACTTCATCCTCTTCTCCCTTCTCCCACCTCAGCTTTGCTTTCAGAAATACTGGAGCTATTCCTGTGTCGTAGTTCAGCCCCAATCGGACCAGACTACGCAGTCTCTCTCTCACTCCCCCCACACTCCAAGAGAATAGGGAGAGAAAATATAAGGAAAAACGGCTCAAGGTTTGAGATAAGGACAGGGAGAAATCCTTAAAGTTACCGTCACGGGCAAAACAGACTCGACTTGGGGAAAACTATTCATTTATTACTACAAACAGCAGGATAATGAGACAGAGAACAAGATAACCTCCATCCACCCCTCCCTCTTCCCAAGCTTAACATTATCTCTACTACCTTCCCCCCCCCCGAGCGGCACAGGGGGGAAGAGGGAATGGGGGTTGCAGTCAGTTCATCATATGTTGTTTTACGCCGCTGCTTCATGGTCGGGGGAAGAACTCCTCACATTCCTCCCCTGCTCCAGCGTGGGGTCCCTCCCACGGGCCACAGTCCTTTGTGGAACTGCTCCGGCGTGGGTCATCTCTTCCACGGGGTGCAGTCTCTCCAGAACAGCTGTCCCAGCAGGCCCTCCACGGGCCACAGCCTCCTTCAGGCATCCACCTCCCCCGGTGCGGGGTCCTTCACGGGCTCCAAGTGGATCTCTGCTCCTCCGTGGACCTCCATGGGCTGCAGGGGGACAACCTGCTCCACCATGGTCGTCACCACAGGCTGCAGGGGAATCTTGGCCAGGAGCCGCATTACTCCTCCCCCTCCTTCTGAACTGACCTTGGCGTCTGCAGCCGTTCCTCACAACAGGCTGGCAGACACCTCTCAGGATCTTTTTTTTACATCTATCTTATTCACTTCTCATCTCCTTTCCACTTCTTGCAGCCGGGCTGGACCAAGTCGGGCCCAATCGGCTGCCTGGCGAGAGGCCAGAGGGTGAGGCCTGCAAGGCCCATGAGGCCTGCGCCTCCCCCTCTGCGCCTCTGCCCCCGCTCAGCTTCTTCACATCTTCTCTCCTCTCTCTTTTTTTTTTTTTTTCCCATTCTTAAATACGTTATCGCAGAGGCGTTATCACGAGACATTCTGCTACCAATCGGCTCGGCCTTGGCCAGCAGTGGGTCCGCCCTAGGCCTGGCCAAGTCCCGTGAACAAAGGGGAGCGACTTCTAGCAGTTTCCTACAGAAGCTACCACCTTAGGCCCCCCCCACTAAACAAAACCACGACATCCTGCTAAACCTTAAAAAATATATTCCGAAATTTCAGTTCCAACAGGTGAAGTAGGACAGTATTATAAGCACCAGAAAACAAGGCCATAAAGGTCAGTTAACTTGGAAGCAGTGGTACGTATCCTAACTAATGCGTCTATAAGCATTGCAAGTACACACACATGCACAGAGCCTGGCTTTGCTAAACGGACTTAGAAAAGGTGGCTGAAAACAACCTGGCTGGCTCTAGACCTGCAGGTGTTCAGGCACTGCTTTAAAGCCACCTTTTACATACTTGCAAGAGGAACTGTTTTAATCAAACCAATATTGCAAGAAATAAACACGTCCTTTAATCACTAAAAGGTGCCTGTGCAGTTTGTAAAAGTCACCAGCACCTTGAAACCATTTGAAATTCTGCTCTCATCTTGTTTCCCCTTCAGCAAAGTCATTGCTGAGTTAATGGGTATGATTGCAGTCAGGCTGGGCTAGCGTGGTAGGAAACACAAGAAGCTACTTGATCAACAGTAAGCAGGTCTTCAAGCTGTATCTCAAGTGAGATTTCCACTGAAAATTCCACTCTCCATATTCATAATCCCCATGTGCTGTCACTCTAGTCAAAATTATTAAATTATTCGCTCATGTTTTAAAAAATATATTATTGTCTTCACAAACAGCAACATTTTAAACATAACCATACACAGGATACAGGTTTTATTGCCTAGTTCCTGTCACTAACATCCCTATACCTTAGAAACCATTAAAATCTGCAAAACATATCAATTCATTCCCGCTTCAAGAGAAAACTATTGCAAGGAGGAGTAGAAATGATGAGCAGCACTTGTTTCGAGGTTCATCTTCACACTGGACTATTGAGAAACTTTGTTCTGCTGACAATAGATGCTGTCGTTCCCTCTTCCTTTCTCGTTTCCAAAAGCCCATGACTCCCAATGATAAATGGCTCCCAACAACAAATGTTTGGGATTAGTGCAGGAATAACCAAGCAAAGTCCTGAAGATCCCTTTATATCAGTAGATCATTTATGTTGACTTGTTCTTCAGGGTTTCCACAGGGAAGATGCAATGTAGCACAAATATGTTCCCATTCCTCAGTTTCATTGTCTATTTAGAGCCAAACTCTCATGAAACAACAAATTCCTTCTCCAAACGTTCCCTTATGTTGATTCTAAAAAAAAAAAAACCAAACCAAACCAAAACAAAACAAAAAACAAAAAAACCCCAAACTTCTGCAAGATTTTAGCCTGCAGCAGTCTACTGTGATGACCACAGTCACAAAGTAGTGTAGGTTGGAAGGCACCCTTGCTGGAAGGGTACATCACTGAGTCAAATACAACACGTTGCCCAGCGTGTAAAGGTCCTACTGAATGGCATCCCTGTCTTCCACTATACCAGTACCTTCCCCAGTTTGATGTTATCCATGCTCTTTTTGAGGTGCTCCCTGTCTCATCTTCAAAGTCATTAAAGATGACATTCAACACTATCGGTCCCACTGTTGACCAATGAAGAAAACTGCTAGCAACTGGTCACCGATTGCACTTCCTGCTGATGACCATTGTTCTGTAAGACCGGTGGTCCTGTCAGTTTTCTACCTACCTTGCAGTCCAAGCGTGCAGTCCACATCTCTCTGAATTTACAGTCATCTCATCATAGTGTCACTACTTCATTTTGTTTCCCAACTCTCATCTCTTCTTCTCTATTTAGATAAGCTTCCTGTGGAAGGCTGTGTCTTCCTGTTTCGAGTTTGTACAGTGCTTAGCACAATGATATACTAGCACGAAGGTACAGCTCCTGAGGAGTAAAACAAACAAACAAAAATCATACCAAAGTGTTGAGTTTGGGCTTTTTTATATTGCTTTAGGAGGACTGGAAAAGAAAGCTTTGAGGTAATACAAACCAGAGCAGGAGCTGTTGGTTCAGCTCATAACCAGATTTCTGAAGCTTTAGAAGCTATCAGATACTCACCTTGCCTGTGATAGAGATGCTTGGCATCCTAGAAAATTAGGAAGTGGCTTTAAACGACTTAGCATGTCTTTACCTCCAGAGTTTTCTGTTATGATTCCATATGTGCATCTGATAAGCATTAGCACGTATCTTCATACCTGTCAATCTCAAGGCCCGACACTGGGTTGTACCAGAAGAAAGCTTGTTTGTGCACTTCTTTCAGTCCAGTGAATAAAAAAATTTCAGAAATTTCTGAAAGTCTGAGTAGTTGCTTGCTTATTTTTCTGCAATAGCGAAAGCCTGGATCCACTTTACCTCCTGCTAAACCAGCAGCACTAGGGGTACATCTATATAATTTAAATACCCCCAGGGCACACTCTAGTTGTACTCATTATTAAATTCCCTCACCTACAAAACAAGGTTGTTGCATCATCTTGCCTGTAGGAAAAAGATCACGAATACCAATGTCCTGGGTCAAGAAAAGTAAAAAGGCATAAATCCTACTTTCTGACATGGTATATATGTATGTACATATTATATAGGTGTAAAAACACCAAAATCAAGAGTCAAGGCTCTGAATGCACTCAGTATTGCTGACGATGCAGCTGACTTCACCAGGGACCATTAACTTAATGCTGAGCACTTTTGCCTCAAATAAAACAGTTCAATACAACTATTTTGGGAGAAAATGCAGGCTTAGGACTCAGGCACTCATCTCTCTTCCTGTGAGAAGGAACAAATCAGATCACTATTTGATGATACTACTTTTCTACTTAGCAAGCACTATTAGGATATAATCTACCAAAATATAAAAAGAACATGAAAAGCAGAAAGCACTGGCCACTGGCAATGTTATCTGTTGTTATTATTATTTTATTATATAGGTATTAATTTTTTATTTGGTCCCCAGGAAATTAAATTTAGAAGCACTGTTATAATAGGCAAGATAATTTGTCCAGTTTATTCTGGAAAATTCAAGACTAGCAAAATGTGAGACAATAGCTATTAGGTATTATCTCCAATAGCTCCTGAAACATAGGTGAGATTACAGACAACTAGATCAACAAGACTACCAGGTAACTAGATTTTGAAAAATGGAAGAAGATGATGACTTTGACACTTGTGTATCTGTTGGCTCAACATCAATTCTCAGGACAAGTCTTTGAAACTTAAGGGTTTTTTTCGTCGTTAAAATGAAGCCTAAGAAGATTTGTATCTGAATTTGTAAAATCACAGAAAATTGCAAAACATATCTGAGATTAATTTTCAAGAATAAATAAAGCCAAACAATTCATATTGATTTATAACAGGCTAAAAATCTGTACGTCATATCTAGACTTTAATAAGGTTTTTGACATTGCCTTATATGAGCTTCTTGTGAACAACCTAAAGAAACATGATGTAGACTGGACTACGGTAAACTAGGTGTGCTCCTGTTCATACTCACAAAGCAGTTAGTAATAGTCACAGTCAAATGGAAAAACATATTTAGTCGTTTTCCTCAAGTATCTGATCCTTCTCTGTTCAATATATTCATTAAGGACCTGAATCATAAAACAGGTTTCCAATTTCCAGAAAGTTTGTTGTTAATCCTGGTTTGAGTTTGGGGGTGGACAGATGACCAGCTTGCTAATCGGCATTGTTCATCTCTTTCTTTTACTTTATTGTAATTCAAGCCAGACGATTATCCCAAGGAAAAATAAAAGGAATATTTTAAACAGAATATGCACTGCTACTCAAACACAGGTTTTGGGGATTATACTGCAAAGTATTTGTACTGTCCATTCATTATATCCCGAATAAACACAACTGATTTTCTATGCTGCAATATTTTTCCCCGGAGATTTCCAGAGCACTCTTCAAACACAGCTAACCAATTTTGCAAACCTGTCATAGATTTTTAAAGCTGAAGGGAACTATTTTAATCATGTAGCCTTATCTCCAGCCTAATACATGAAATATATTAATACATGAAAACAGGTTCAAGACATCCTAAATTTTTTTTTTAAAGAGAGCAGCAATTATCTGGGATTGATGTATTCATCTTCCTCTCAGGCCACCACCTTGGAATCTTCTTCTGCCATTTCCAATTTACTGAGCTGGGCATGGATTTAAGCCATTGCTGACCCTGGAAGAAAACCACAGCTACACTACAGACTGGTTTAGATTTAGGCCAGGGAGTATAGGCTCCAGCTTGAAATGCAGAGGTCAAACTTCAGTAACCAGAAATAATCTTCAGAGCTTTAAAATGGCAGGGATCCAAAGATCCAGCTTTCTCCTTGGTTTGATAAATGCTGCCCAGAAGTAAATCCTAGAGGATTTGTGTGTTTTGCACATATCTGGAGGCACGCAACATCTTTGTCCTCTCTGCAAGACAGAATGTTTCTAGCAAAAGCAAGCTCTCCCCAGCACTGAGGACCAGAGCTCCCAAGCTAGGGCATCTTTGAAGACACAAAGGCAGGAGCTAGCACAGTGTAACCATGATGGGCATCTTCAGGAGGTACTGAGGTCCCATCAGTTTGTGTGATTGCCACATGAGATTCTAAGAGAGATATCATGCTATCACACTTTGCATGTGCTGGGAAGCGAGAGGCCCAATGGCTTTCAGCTCTCACTTCTATTTATATTCTCGCAATCACAACTGAGAAGATAACATAGAAGCAGCATGAGTAGGGCAGGTTTTGAGTATGAGATTGGGGAGCAGTATTTTTGAGACATCTCTAAAAAGGGAAAAAAAACCTTCCTGATGAATCCTGGTAAATGGCAGCTGACAGTAAGAGGAAATCCCTGTTCCTCTCCTTTCCTTGTCATCCCTACTGCTTTTCCCATGAGTTTCCTCCTGGTTAAAGTGCTCACTGGAAGCAGGTAGGACCTCAGATTTACGTCTCATCTGAGCTGTGCCTCTTCTGAGCACAATAAAGCTCAGTTAACACAATACCGTAACACCAGATCAGATATCATCTGAGGAGGAAAACGTGTCACCCCTGGAGGCACAAACACAACTTCCTCAGCACTTGGGTGTTCTTGGAGAGCTCTTACTTACTAAATAGTTTTTAATATATACAGTTATTCAACAATGGCAGAGAGGGGCCACTGGGTGTTAGAAGAAAATAAGAAACCTTAGCTGAGCAGAGACATGGATTCAAAATGGATATCAAGACCAGCGTGTCACACAAGACACAGAAAACTCTAAAGCCTGCTGGGGTTTATTTTCCTCACTGACTAAATGATGTGACATGGAAGGAGAGTCCTGCTGGGAATCTAAGCAGGAGATTCAAACTTCAAGTCAGGGTGACAGCACAGGAAAACAAACCTGAGTGTGAGAAAACTCCTCCGTTTTCAACTACAGGTTTGAAGATTGCTTGGCTCTCCCTAGCTATTATTGTTACCTCTGACTTAGTTTTCTTGCTTTCTGCAAAGTTTGATATGCAAAGCCCATGTGGGAGACAGTGTATCCCAAAGGACATGGGCAAGCTCTGCTCCATCAGGTTACTCGTACCTCTCTCAAGTCCCCATGCTATGTATCTGTATGAACTGCAGAGCAGCAAACTTACTGCAGTAACCCCAGAGCACTTTCTGGGGAGATATTGATTCCTCCTGCTATCCCTTTCCTTTCCAGATTCAAACAAGGAAGCAGAAAAAGCAAGAAAAATATTTTAAAATGCTGTAGATACACACTTGGGACTCCTATAGCCTTAAGTCAGATGTGATTTTGTCCATCTCTGAAGTCATGGTAAGATCCTTCGGTTGCTGCAAGATGAGCTCGTACTGCACAGCTTTAATTCAGAGTCTAATTTGGATGTAAACTCTCAAATTATACAAATCCAAGAGTTTTGTTGTGGCTTACTACACATTTCAGCTGCTAGAAGGTTCCCAAAATCTGGAGGTGTTTGAAGCAAGGAGCTGCTTACTTCAATACTGGAGATGTTGGAGAAGCAAGGGAGAGTCTTGTTTTTGAATGCCTCTATACTTCCCATTTCACCTGTGAGTGGAAGCAGAAATGCTGCTCTATACCACAAAAACATTCACATTCAATTCCATCTCAAGATGGGATATAGCAGCCCCTCAAAACACAGAGAAAAAGGCCACCAAACATTTTCAACCCCCTAAAGACTTCCAGGTTCAGTTCAAGGCTTTGACAAAAACTTTGGGTCACTTCTGATTTTATTCAACTCTATTTGCCCAGCCCTAATTGCAACAGCACATCTGGAAATGCTACAGCTAAGGCCCTGCCAGTACTTTCATTATAAACTCTCCTGTTTTCAGGGTTTTGTAACTTTTTCTGAAAAAAAAAAAAAATGCAACAGCAGAAGGGCTGAAACTTGATATAAAAAGTTCTCAGCTGGGGAGCAATTTTTTTTGTGTGTGTTGCAATATTCTAAGGAAATCGAATCAAACCATTTTGAAAATGAGAAAAGAATTTGTAGAAAAGGGTGGGAAGGTAGAAAAACATTTTCTTGGGTTTGCTTTTTTCTTTACTTGAAGCACACAGTGAAAAAATACTGCAGCTATAAACCGTTTCTCAACTCTGACCTGTGGCTTGACTTGGATTAAAGGGTTCGGATGACTCTTTCAAAGGACCACAAGGACAGCAAAGAAGAACATTTGCGCACAGCACCTGCTTGGAAATGGCTCTGAGGGGCAATAAGTGTCAGTATGTCCCTGTCCTTTGGTGCAAGGCAATGTGAGAACGGCTGGAAACTCTGGGAGCATCTGGGATCTCTACTACTTAATAAAGGATGTGGGCCTGCTTGAAGTATTATTTGACAGAGGTATCCCTACAGTAAGCCCCCTCTAGCTTTGGAGAGAAACACAGAGGTCTCTTCCCAGACAACTGTTCCTGGATTTTACTCCAAAGCCCCTCGCTGAGATACTTTAGAGTAGCTCAGGTGGCATTAGGCAGCTGAATCACATTTTATATATGTATTTAGTATGAGCTGAAGCATTTACTGGACTCCATTGGTCACACTCACTGCATCAACCTTGTGTCCTCTAACTACAGTGGGAATTTGACAGGCTGGAGAGGTGGGCCTGTGCCAACCTCATGAAGTTCAACCAGGCCAAGTGTTAGGTCCTGCACCTGGGTTGTGGCAATACCAGGCACAAATACAGGGCGGAGAGTGAATCGGGAGCAGCCCTGAGGAGAAGGACTTGGGAGTGCTGGTGGACGAGAAGCTCAACATGAGCCGGCAATGCGCCCTTGCAGCCCAGAAGGCCAACCGCATCCTGGGCTGCATCAAGAAGAGCGTGGCCAGCAGGTTGAGGGAGGTGATTCTACCCCTCTACTCTGCTCTGGTGAGACCCCACCTGCAGTACTGTGTCCAGTTCTGGAGCCCCCAACATAAGAAGGACATGGAGCTGTTGGAGAGGGTCCAGAGGAGGCCACAAAGATGATAAGAGGGCTGGAGCACCTCTCCCATGAGGACAGGCTGAGAGAGTTGGGGCTGTTCAGCCTGGAGAAGAGGAGGCTCCAGGGAGACCTGATAGTGGTCTTCCAGTACCCCAAGGGGGCCTACAAGAAAGATGGGAAGAGGCTGTTCAGTAGGGCCTGTTGTGATAGGACGAGGGGTAATGGTTTTAAAATAGAAGGAGGTAGATTTAGATTGGATATTAGGAAAAAAATTTTTATGATGCGTGTTGTAGAACACTGTCCCAGGTTGCCCAGAAAGGTGGTGGAAGCCCCATCCCTGGAAACGTTCAAGGCCAGGCTGGATGAGGCTCTGAGCAATCTGATCTAGTCGGGGATGTCCCTGCTTCTTGCAGGGGGGTTGAACTAGATGACCTTTGAAGGTCCCTTCCAACTCTAACCATTCTATGATTCTAACTCAGACACCTACGTGTAGATACCTAAAAGTATCCACTCTCCATCCAGCACGCTGCATCAGTAACCACACAGTCAAAAAGCACTTTTCATCACTTGGCCTCAAAAAGCAGTCAAAAAGAGTGCAGTATTTTGCCTGTGGCCACTACCTAGACACAGCACGTGTATTAAAAGTACTTGAAAAAGTTATTACTGCCGCTGACCCTTGATCCATATATCGGGTTCAGCTCCCCCAAAAACATGTGGACATATATCTCAATTATTGCATTGTACCAGGTTATGGCGCAGAATCTAACCCAGGTTTCTGAATATAAGTGGTGGAAGATGTTATCTGCAGGTGATGCTCTGTCTCTCTTGACTACCAAGACAGCCCACCTGACTAGTAGACAAGGGTCCAGCTTAACACATTGTCTGCTGCATCTCTTCATGATTGACTGGACACACATTGACTGTAATGGAAGCTTGGATACAAATGAACACCAAATCTGGGTATCTTGATCTGGAGCTTATTAAAGTTAGTCATTTCGTGGAGATGACTTCCAATCCTCATCTGCAGCATCCAACAGCTTATGCAGCATAGCTTCAACGCCTTTCACTGCGAGCTGAACTGTGTTGCATTATATCTCATTTACAACAAGTCTGTGGCAGCTCAGCTGGCACATGGCAGCTTGCAAAAACACAGTAACTTGTTTGTGTCCCTGAGCCATAACTCTTAAACTGTTCAGATGTAAACATGCGATTTGCATTTTAGCTAAATCAAAGATAACAACACTTAAATCCTAATGAAGATTGATGAGAACTTGATGGAAGAGGATAGATTTTATTACGGTTTTTTTAAGCCTGTCTGTCATCTAGATGGAGCTGAAAGCACTATGGGAACATACTGGGACTTGTTTTCATTACACAAACCAGCCTGGCTAAAATCAGAATCTTTTTGACATGTCTTGACTCAGTTGAACCAAGTTGGATGCTTTAGGCTGGGTAACTACAACTGCACAGGTGCAAAACTATTCACTTCTGAAACAGTAGTCATAATCCAGGTCACCTGCAATCAAGAAAGATGAATTGGAAATAAGGATGCTGCAGAGAAAAGGATTGGGATCATCTAAGGAATGTGGAACTTTAGAGAGAGATAACTGCTTCTAAAGACCTACAGAGGACAACACACTTTGCTTAACCATTTGTCTCTTCCCCTGAGAGTGCAAAGAAGTCTCAGGAGAGGCTTGTTTTAAGTATCAGAAGAGAAGGTGAAAGATAATATGGCCACTTAAACTACAGGATGATTTTGGCATAAGGACAAATGGGTATTCACTGGTCGTGAATAAATTTGAGATGGACATTAGAAGATAATTTCAAACTGTCAGGAGAGTGAGGTTTTGAAGCAACCTTCCCAAAGGAGTAGTTATGGCAAGAAACCTAATAGCTTCTACAAAGGAGCACACTAATTTTATATATGGATTATGTTACATAGGAGACTGAAGTAGCATGTGATTGGATTTGATGATCCACAAGACTCCTTTCAGGCTACTTCAGAGAAAATGTTAGGATTTAATTTTCAAATGCCCTTTATACTTTCTTTAGGTAGTCTTGAGGGTAGAAATACTCTCACTTTGCAGTTGTCTTCTTTTGTGTTGTTTCTACCTTGAACAAATAAAGGAAATAATTGGAAAATCACAGGAAAGCTGATTCTATGACATTACAGACACTAAAATGAACACATAAAGCAAAAGAAATCAGTCCATGTTCCTCCATGGGCTGATTAACAACCTTTGCAAGGTTTTAGTATTAGACCCTCAGGAATATCTATTTTCCTTTTCTCTTACTAGAACCTGACCAGCGTGTGCTAGACTTACACGCTATATAGAGAGCACAAGCACAAGAATTATTGCACAATTCAAAGCATGTCAGTGGTATTCAAGGCAGTACAGAGGAAAAATATCTGGGAAATAATCAAATGAACTAGTTCCAGAAATGAAGGTATTATAGTTGTATTAGGCCAGAGTTGAGCCCGGGACAGCTGGCTAGCTGAGAGGCAGAGTTAGTCATCCTGGAATTAATTCCAGTCAACTTAAATCCCACTTCTGTTACAGACAACAAACCAGTCCATATATTTTCCTGGATTGCTCAATATACAGGTCCATAAGTTCATCAAATGCACCTTTATTTCATCAGAATTTTTTTTCTGGACACTTAAATCTATTACTCAGACTCTGCTGTGATCAAGTTCTAGCCTTTCCTAAGTCTACAGTTCTTTGCCTCCACCTAAGTCTTCTAGAAAGGGCTTTAAAGTTAGAAGTAGAGAGGACAATGATGTGGCAGTATACACCTTCCTTCTAAGAGTCTAAATGATGTAGAAACTGGAACATATTGTCCAGTGAGCTCACTGGGAAAGTAAGCTCACATTTTCTACAGTGTTTTGACCAGTACACCACAAACCACTTTTTTTTCTGGGTCAATTCTGGAGCAGGAGACAGACACAACAACAACAACAACAACAACAAAAATAACAAAACAAAAAAAAAAAGACAAGAGTCTAGTCATTAGAGAATAAGCAAGGATGACAGAACCTGCTCCTTGTAACGTAATGCAACTGATGTATTCCAGGATATGCAGTAGTTTAGGTTCCAGCACTCTACCTGGCCTTAACTTCATGACTAGGGAACCTTTGTGGGCACTGGAGAGTCAAACATCCTTGAGGCTGTGTAGACCGCAGGACTAGGGTCTTGGGGAGACTGTCAGACATGATGTCATTATTATATAAAACCTGGGCACAGGGCTCCTCTCCATTTTGTACTCCTAATGAGGACATGATGGGTGGACTGGATCCTGCACAGCTGACATCCCTGATAGTTTACTTCTACCCCTTTGCACTCTCAGGGAAAGAGATAAGAGAGTTAAGAAAAATGAGTTGTCCTCTGTAGGTCTTTAGAAGTAGTTATCTCTCTCCATTAGCTATACAGAAATTACAGATTGTTATTTTATGTACACCTCTTGGAGGCAGGTACCTGAATTTTTCATCAGGCATACACAGACTGAGCTGACTGAATTTTGGGCTCCATACTCAGGATCCTGGATCTGAGTTATTGTCTCTACATAACTAAGCAGCTCTTGCTTCACAACTAAGCATCAAGCTTAGTGGTGTAAACAGCCCCTATGGGTCACCATGAAAAAAACAGCTCTCAGGCTACTTAGAGACCTCAACTCAAAGCAACAGACTGTCCAGGCCCGAGCAACGAGATTGTTTACACCTGTTAGAAATAGAAAGGAAATGGTACTTAGCAGATTCAAAGGCATTAAAGTACAAAATAGAACGGAAAAGACCATTCAATCAGTAGTTTGGCCTCTGATTACTGCTCTCCAGTTTTAGTCTGTCAGCTTTGCTACCATTATTCAGGAACAAGATCCCAGAAGCAGCATAGTCAAACGAAGTTTTTCCGTAAACAACTCTTTCTTCTTAATCTGCCATTTTTGCAATTTTGGTCCACTCTTGATCACTGTGTAAGATTTCTATTTATTTAATGAAGATGTGCACCGCCATTCAACATACAGAGTTATATCCACTGGCTGGCAAAGCGCTAAGAACCTTCATTAAATACAAGGCACTTAACAATTCACCATGTCATTTCTCTTCTGCCCTCCACTTTGCCTCCAAAAATGGTACCAGGTTTGTCAGAAACTATGTTGTCTTCCAGAAACTACCTTGATTCCTTTTTATCAGCTCATATTTTTCCAGGTGTTTTGTGATCTCATCCTCTACTAATGTCTCCAAGACCTCAACTACTGTCAAAATCAAACTTTATTGCAAACCTATAACTCCCTGATTTCACCTTAGTCCTCTTCGTATGGAATGGGTTTACATTTGCATTGTTCTTGTCCCTTAGTACTCCTTTATATAACAATAAGCTAGTAAGTATTCTTTAGTTGACCAGTATCCTCTTCCACCATCTGTTTCATGAGATTCAGGTGTGACCAGCTGAGCCCTACAGCTGCCTCTTCTTTCCAGTGATTTTTTTTCTTAAGATTGATCCTCAAATTGCTTTGGCTTTCAGAATCTTTTGTTTTAATTTCTGGCACTGTATTTTGTTTCTTCCTGGAGACCTACTTATCACTGATGGTAGAGGACTAAGGCTAAAGTAATGATGATACATTAGCTAAGACAATCCACAGACTGGCCATTGTTTATAGAGCTTTTTATGTCCAGACAAGACTGGTAGTGATAAAGATAATGAACATCAGGTGTCCTCTTACTGCTTTACATGCCAGTGAAAAACTGTTCAATTTACTGAAATTTTTATCTGGAATATCAGGTCTAGCAAATTGGTCAGAAGTTCAGTGATCATGCTGTGATGGAGGAATACGTTTAAATGAATGAGATGATCCCAATTAAGGGATACAGTAGCTGCAAATCAGCTAATTTGTCCACCATGGAAGTGTCAGACCCACAAGGAAACAGCATAACAGATTTGCGTTGAGACATTTCCTATTCTCGTCCCAGAGATGACAAGCCTTGAGCCAGTCCTGAGGCTAGAGAGATGATTTGAGTCCAGGCATCTTGCAGTCCTCTAGCACCCCCAAAATACGACACTTATTTTGGAAATGTTTTGTAGAATAGAATAATAACTAAGCTCATGGGGACTACATAATTCCTTAAAAAAATCCCTAGCATTCAACAAATGTAAAGTCCATTTGTAATCCATTCTGTCAAATTTCGTGGACAAGATGTAATTCCATTTTCAGATTATGTGCAGTATTAAGATGCATAGTTGTAGTTACATAAAACTTACACATAAGGCTTTTTTTTCCTGTAGAAAAAAAATCTAATTTTAAAGCCAAAGGCTGACAGTCTAGTTGTTGAGTGGGCTCATGATTCCTCAAACCAGTCAAAGATTCCTTTTCATCAGGCCCATCAGAGGCTTCACACAAGTGAAAACAGTTTGACTGGATGCAGGGATCCTTGCGTAAACAGGGACCGGCCAGACTGAGGTCCTGAACAAAGCTTTTGTTTGCTCTGTCCCTTTTCTTTGAGTAACTGCAGGGTTTAGTTCTTTATGGTCTCAGTTTAGCGTCTTTCGTGTGTTTCCAAAAAGGAGTAAGCTAAAGGTAGGACTCCCTTAAAATGAGGGAGCATAAATGTTTCTAATATTCAGGTGCTCGATTTACTTCACAAAACCTGAATTCCTCCCTCCAAGGCCTTCCATGATACACGAGTGGTTATCACTGCCTTTGTCATTGCTTTGTTTTCTCAGGAGAAGAGGTATCAGGGTCACATGGAGTCTGATAACAGAGATTCAAGTCTACTTGGCCACAGACTTGAACAATCCAGATGGACTGAGATGCTGGACCAGGGGATTTAGGGATCACAGCTCTCAGAGATGTAGGACTATGCTTGATTCATTGCTGCTCTGTTTTGCAGGAAATTTCCACAAAGACTTGCACAAGGGGTTTTTTTGTTTGTTTGTTTGTTTATATTCCTCTTCTCCTCTCCACCCAACCAGCATGAGGTTCCTAATGTAGCTTTGAAGTTCCTAATATAGCTTTGACTCTTTCAGCTTCATATTCCATCTGAAAAATGAGGATAATATCACTGTCCTTCTTTATAGTGCGATTTAAAAAAAAATGCACTGAGGGCTGTAAACTGCCACTTAAAATAATGGGCGATGATGGCAATTCAGTACCAATAAACATAAATAACCAGCAGACGAGACCCCGCAGACTGTAAGTTTTTAGTAAATTATTTGGACAATTTAGATTATTCTACCACTGAAATCAGTGACAAAGTTTTCTTGGTTGGCAGTAGAAGAACTGTGTTACTGATAAGTGTCCTTGAATAAGAGCCCCATATATCTCCAGGCATTAGTCATTTTTAGCACGTGAGCTATCCAGAGAGTTGAAACTAGTGATAACTTCCCTTCTTGCTGAGCTTGTGCAAACATTTCCTGAAGCTCTCAATTTTACCACAATAGAAGCCTTATAAAGCTTAAATAGGGATAACTTGAATTATTAGCATTGATCCCCTAGCCCAACCACAAGCATGTCTGAAGCAGCTCTTGCTGATAACACACTGCAACAACTACATTTTCCTCACACATATCCACAAAATAAGCGGATACTCATGATTACCACCAAGTAGGAAATCACTGGGTTGCTGGGACTATTGCCCTCAAATAACCTTTCAGTTTCTCTCCTGCATTTTTTTGCTGAGCCATTTCAACATACAACTCAAAAAATTTCTTAGTGAAACCACAGGTCAGACACTGTTAACAGAAGTTGATGGCACCCTACTGAAGTCCGTGGCTCTCTGCAATGACTAACAGCAGCAGGTTTGGTCCTTTCCAACTGAACTTCAGATGTGAGGGCCTTCTCACTTACGCTCCTGGCATGCAAGAGTGGCTTTGGAAGCCAACCCATTGGTTTCACCCTTACCTTCAGCCAAAGCGAATCCACAAGTACAGGAGCACAGATTATAAAACGAAGACCTTATTTCCTTCCGTACATGAGCAAAGCAGTATACTGTTCCAGCTGAAGCCCAGAGCGTGTTTATAACTCAGTAAAGTTTACATTTCCTTACCTGCTGCTGACAACACTTTCAAAATATCTCTTTAGATCACATCTCCCTTCTTTGCTACAACAGAGAGGAGTTGTAGTTGATGGTCCTCAGTCACCTCCTGGATGGCTAACAATGCTGGTTTTCCTTCTTCCTTCTCCAACTGAAAGTCTGCAGCTTCCAGCAGAGCTCATGTTAGCAGGTGATCTTACATTTTATACTGTCATCTGTTCATTCCCATCTCCCTCCACACTGACAATTCTCCTCCAGTTCCTATCAGTGACTAGCTGTGACATTCTCCTCCCATTTGTATACAGTCCATTAGGAAATGTTGACTAGTCCTTAAGGCACCTCATTGCTAAACCCCCTCCTGGTCCAACAGTTCCCTTTTTGGTTACCTTCCATTCACTTTTCCTGTTCAAATCCATCTTCTTCACCTGAGCTTGCATCTGCTCACATAACATGATATGAAAGATGTCAGTGAAGACTTGGCAGATTTCTTTGTCTAGGCTTTAGCCAAGCACAGATATCTGATCAAAGATCCAGCCATGGTTCCTTGAAGGCCACTGTAGATTTGTAGGCACCCCTATGGCCAGGCAGCTGAGGATATCAGAGCCGTGTTGTAGCCACATATATCACCCATGATTAGTCATTCCTTTTCCACAGATATTTCCACATAGCAGCCTAGATTTCCCACAAGTTGGACACCAATATCCTACATCAGTCCTTCAACTCTCACCCATCAGATCTTGTTACAGGTTTTATATTTGCAACTGCTGCCTCCAGTGGCTTTATAATGCACAGGTAAATGTGAGGTATGGATGGCCTTTCCATGATGAATGAGGCACTGAGCACCCACAGTGAAATGTCTGTGCTCAAGCTGTACAAGCACAAAGTGAGGAAGGTTCCAACTCCATAATTAGTGTGTTAGCTAGCACCTTCCACTAGACATTTCTCCATCTCCCGAGGTTTTATTTTCTCTGGATGTTAGTTCTTTTGCATGCTCGCTTTGTATAACAATTTCTTTTATGCCTTACCACTCAGTTGCGCCCGTGCATTTGAAAGGGAAAGAATTAACAATTTGAGCTCACATTTCCAGGAGGACTTTTCTCCCATGGGGTCAAATGGAACTGGTAAGTGTGATTCTTTAATATGCTTTAGCAAGCTCAACTCTTGAGGTGACAATTAGGTCACCATGCTAAAACTTTTGCAGTCATATGCAAAGGGTAGCTAAAAGACACTGTGGTAAACTAGCTTGTTTCAGACAAATCAGGCCTCATTAAACAATTAATTGCTGCTCTTGGGGGTTCTTAATTAGCACTTACATCTCGTACTAGAGCTTCTTCCCCTCTACTCTGCTCTGGTGAGACCCCACCTGCAGTACTGCATCCACCTCTGGATGCCCCAACATAAAAAGGACATGGACCTGTTGGAGTGAGCAGTTTGGCCCCACTCAGGACCAAGCTACGGTCTCTTGCTCATTCCCTCCACATTCCAGTGGGGCAGGGAGGAGAACTGGTAAAGAAAAGAAGGCAAAACTCATGGGGTGAGATAAAAAAAACATTTAAGAGAACAACGAAGAAAAGAAAACAGATGGAAAACAAACAAAGCCCAATAACAGAAAATACCTAAGAACATAATTTACAGTATGATAGCTCACAGCAGATCCTGATACCCAACTTCCTCCCAAGTAGCAGGAGGCTCCTCTCACCACCATCCTCACTTATATGCTGAGCATTATGTCACATGGTGTGGAATAGCCCTTGGGCTAATTTGGGTAAACTATCCCAGCTGTTGGCTAATTAGTAAACTAGGCTGTATCCCCCAGCCACAGGTGCCACCAGCTCCAGTTCTTCTCCCAGCTCAGGAGAAAATTGACTATTCTAGCCAGAACCAAGACAGCCAGGAAGATGATCAGAGGACTGGAGTGCCTGTTGTATGAGGACAGGCTGAGAGATTTGGGGCTGTTCAGCCTGGAGAAGAGAAAACTCCTGAAAGACCTTATAGTGGCCTTCCAGTACCTAAAGGGGGCTTACAGGAAAGACGTGGAGAAATTCTTCAGCAGGGCCTGTTATGATAGGACAAGAGGTAATGGTTTTAAAACAGAAGGAAGCAGATTCAGATTTGATATAAAGAATTTTTTTTTTCACAATGAGGGCGGTGGAACACTGGCATTGGTTGCCCAGAGAGGTGGTGGATGCCCTACCCCTGGAAACATTCAAGGCCAGGTTGGACGGGGCTCTGAGCAACCTGATTTGGTTGGTGATGTCCCTGCTCCTTGCAGGAGGGTTGGACTAGACGGCCTTTACATGTCCCTTCCAACCCAAAATGCTCTATGACTCTATGATAGCTTTGAAAGGAGCTGGGATTTTTATAAGCTACTGCATATTTCTAAAAACGTCTCAGGGAAGGCTGTGCTTTGTCATTTCCAAACTATACGAGTGGTCCTAGCGTCCCAAACTCCACACATGCTTCAAGAGAGCTAAGTAGCACCGACTTTTGATGGCTTTAGGATATAATTCAAGTCTTGATAACTGGGTTTTTAAAGGCAAAATAAATAATCCCATTTTAAAGTCTTATTCTGTTCACGTCCTAGGGAATGGAAAAGCTGTCTTTCATTTCGACTGAGAAGAATAAGAGAGAGTTTTCATACTTGAACTTTTTGCCTTTTCTTTTTTCTCATTCTTCTCCAAAGAAAGAAAAAAATGAGTATTTTTCATCAATTAACTTTTTCAAAAAAAAATTTTATCTTTTTTTTTTTTTTTCAAAAAGATAATATTGCATTTTGAAATTTTCTGGAGAACTGCTACAAAATAGTGGGGATAACAGGAAGGACTGAAGAGGTTTGTTTTAAGTCTCAGCAGGACACAAAATCCATAACGCAAAAAAAATCAGGGAAAAAGATGTCTACTACTGTAATATTTAACTTTAAGTATGGAACCACTTGAAAAAGAGAATGTCAGGGTTTTTTAAGAAGTATAAAGGCACAGCTGAAAAGATCAAATTACTACAGTTGCTATGGAGACTTTTAAAGATGAGATACTATCATGATTTATGATATCGATCAACTAAATTTCTCCCTAAAATTTCACTTGATTGTATCTGCTTTTAAAAGATCAGAAGTTTCTTATAAAGGAAGGAAAAAGAGAAAAGTGTACTATGTTAGGTTAAATATGAAACATTAATAAAGCAGGTCAAGAAATTATTTGAGGAACCCAATGCCAAAACCATTTAAAAACATCTTAATAAAAAATGTTTCAAATACTTTTCTTTGAAAATCAGCCTGTCAGAGGGTCCAAAGAAGTAACAGCTGATTCAAAGAAAAGCCAGTTCTTAGGCAAGATAAGATCACAGCAAAAAAAACCCTAAATACATTTTTTTTGAGAAGCGGTGAGAGGTTCTTGCAAAAAAAAAACCAACTTTCCTCTGTGGCGCATTAAGCTTGAGAACTGTGTAAAGATGAAGTGTTATTAGCAGAAATTTTAGAACAAGCCAATAAAAATTTACAGTAAGAAACAGCCAAGATCAGATGTCATTCACTCGCAAGTTCTGAAGAAATTCACTCACAAAGCAGCAAACCTACTAATCATGGTATGGGATCTATCACTTATATAGGGCCCTGTACTAGATGAGAAGAAGATGGCAACTATAAAGTCGTCTTTTTCTTTAAAGCTCCAAACACCATATTGGGAATGCCAGATAACATTCTAACTTCTCTGTAACTCACATTGGTAGGCACTGTATGAAATAGTAGAATTAGTAAGCAGAGATAGATCTGATATAAAGAAGACAGCATCAAATTTCTTAAAAGTCAGGAGTCATAAATTTATCAGAAACCTTTGGGGGAGTAAAAGAGGATGTAGAGTATGGGAATCCAGTCTTACTACTTGGACTTTTCAAAGGCTGTCAATAAAACCCCGTAGTATTTTTGAGAAACTAACCTTTAATGGTATAAGAGGAAGTATCTTGACATGGATTGAAAGATTGGAAACAAGCTAAGGACTGAAATAAATGGCTGGCTTTAATAATGATCCCAGAGGTGAGTTAAGACTTGGGCTGTTCAACTTATTAGCAGATGATCTAGGAAAGGATTGAGATGACCAAATAATGTTTTTTCGAAGGTCATCAAAACTGAAATATATTCATGAAAGAGAGTGACTGGATAATAAAGTGACAAATGAAATGCAATATCATTAAAAAAGAAAGATTGGATGCATATAGAAAAATATTATCTGAGTTATACCCAATAATGGAGTTTAAATTAACTTTTACTACCTAGAAATGACATCTGTGTCATAATGGTTAGTTCTCTGTAAGTCATGTCTATGCTACATCATGTCAGATAAAATGTCTATTAGAAACTCTTAGGAAAAGAAATGAAGGCTATTATTATTATTACTATTTTATGGGGAAGAAATTTTGTCATGTGATTAAAACAAGAAGCCGTCTGAATCTTGTTCCTAGTTCTGCCACTCCCTTAACACCAGATTTGGCTTAAATTTCTCTGTCTTTAGTTCCAGGGTGCAAAATGAAGAGAACATTTCTTCCCTTTTCTCTGGGGCTCCTGGGATGCTTATCTAATTGCTCTTTGCAAAGCTGTTGGAGACTTGAATACTGAAAGTGCAAAGAATTAGAGGTCATTAATATTAGCTAATGTTGCCATTGCCCCACATAACAATTTAACTTTGGAAAGTCAAGTCTCCATAAAAGAGAAACCCTTCTTTGTGCTTGGTGGGGACGGATTATGATCATTCTAGGACTCTAGTTATGTTTGTTGGCATAAACTTAGAGAAGTTTCAAACAGCCAAAGTAAAAATAAATCTTATTATTGTACATTTATACTAAGCAGGGTTCACAGTTTCCTCTTTATTTTTTTTAGATTGCTATTTTGATTTTTTTCCCCTGAAAAACAAATACTGGAATATAATGTTATTTTAACTTTGAAATTTATGGTCTTCCTGACAACAGGTAGTCACAGTTGCATTCTTGCAAAAGAAAACAAAATTAAAAATATAGACACAGGAAATAAAATTAATTTTAAAATATATGAAAACATTTATTCTGTGCATCAGCCCAAGTGAACAGACAAGTCTCTGACTGATACCCACCACAGACTGCAGTTTCTTGAATTGATTGATTAATAGGACAGAAATGAGGAGGTGTGAATTTATTTTGGACTTCAACAGGGTTGAAAAAGGTTTGGCACAGTTCAGCTGGGCTTAATCTGCATTTTAAAGTCTGTGAACAGTGACCACCTACTGGCATCCTTCAATGTGTTAGGTCCCATAGAAAGGAAACATTTTGCACTAGACTTCATTTCAGCTAATGTTCCTGGATTTATAAAGGTATTAAAAACACAACAGCAATCTGATTTCAAACTAACAAAATACCTCTTTTCCCCTAGCGGGATCGACACTGAACAGGAGAGTCAAGGCAGGAGGAGGAGGGTAAGTGGGATTGGAGGAACAATTTCTCATTGTTTGGAGGTAGATTGTCCATGAGGGCAACGTTACCCTTAAAATAAAATTAAATTCCTTTGGGGTGTTTTCACCATTAAGCGTCAAGATTTTCATTTAACTGTGTGAAAGGTAGTAAAGATGTAATAAATAACAGTTGAAATGGGAAAAGGCTGCAGAGGAGAAAAAAAATGCTGAAATGCAGAGAATTTTATCTGAGCTAAAAAAATTGAAGCAGAAAGATCTCACTGTATTCTGCAGCAAGGATAATTAAAAACAAAGCCGTCTTTTAAGGCAGAGCAAACATTCCCCACCATCTCCCTTTTCTGGAGAAGGCAGGAAACACCCTCTGAAGTAAAATAACCATAACAAGAAAAGACATCTTCTTGGAGAAATTTTGACTCATAGTTTACTGCTTTATAAGCAGTTCAATAGAAAGATGTTCCACGCCATGGCAACTACTCAAGGATCCACATTTTTAATGCTCGTTAGTCTCCTATGTGATTATTTTTACAACATCTGCAATTAAAGACAGATTTTTCAGCTCCCTGATTGTGACCAGATAGAAAAGGGTTTGATGTGCACACACACACAGAGGGAAGGGAAACACCACCTCTCCCTATAATGGTCTTCATTAAAAACAACTTGGCCCAGCTTCTGTTTTATTTCATTTTGATGACTGAAATTTTCCTCGTCTAATAGTAGGTGGTGGTTTTTTTTTTTTTTCTTCCTTACACTTCACTGGTCCAAAGGAAAAAAACTGATAGTCCAGACTCCAGCATTTTCAGTCATTTCAGGTCAGAAAGGGATTGTCATGTTTTCAGAGGAAGGATGGGGCTGGGATAGCAGAGAGAAAGGGAAAACTCAAAATTCTCAGAAATCAGTATTCAAATCCCAGGTCATTAACACTCACAGAGCTGTTGGGAGAGTTTAATGCAGCTCCCAGTAGCATCATAGACTTGGGGTGATAAAGCCAGTCACCCCTTTGCACCTTATCGCGCCTGCTGAGGAATAAAAGGCTCAAGGCACAAGTAGTTCGCCTTTCAGGCTCACTTAACTGCCCACAAACTTTTTTTTTACACTGATCTGCAAACTTTGTCCTTGTATTTTTCCTAACTCTCCAGCATGATTTTAAAATAAAAGTATGTCACTGACCATGAAACTACCCACTGTGTCTTTCTTTGCTTCGGCACTTGGGTTACCAGGAGTTGTATCTGCCTTTGCAAACAAAAAATGCCTTTGTACAAGAAAAAACACAGAAAAAAAATCTAGGAATGATTTTGTCAATTCATTATACCATTTTTATAGGCATTGACTCAGTTCCAGATAAAATATAACCTTACAAGAAGATATCATTACTATTAAACTACTCTCCAGGTCGAATTTTCTGTGAATCCATCTCTTTCAGGGGAAGGTCTGGAGATAAATTTGTTTCCCTACGATCTAAGAGAGGGACACTCATAAAAATCACACAGCATTGAAGGTTCCTTCTTTCGTTTCCCTTGCTGGACAAAATAAAACTCTATTCAAGGGATGTGTTTATCCCAATGCTGAACCAGCGCAGACAGGCGCCTGGCTTTGATCCTGTTGGAAACATCCATGGCACTTCAAGGTGATTCAAGGTGGGCAAAACTACGGGGGCGGGGGGGGGGCATTTGTGCCTGCCATCCCATTTGCTTACTAGAATGGGAATACTCCAGAGGTTTGGCAGTTTATCAGGTGGGAATGAGGATTTTGGGGCTGTACTGGGTTGGGGGGGTGAGCACAGGCAGAAAACTTCCAGTTTTGGGCCCCGCCATCCCCTGATGCCACCAAAGAGGAGCTTATCAGGGCATTGCATTTTTATCAGCTGGCTCAGGATTCCCCAGTGCCTCTAACTTGCTCGCGTGGCCCAGACCTCAGTGTTCAACAGTTTAGTTGGATTTTTTTTTTTTTTAAATAAACCAAAAATACCAGTTTTCCCCTTGTTCCTTTGATGCTGAAGCCTCAGAGCTGTGGGTAGCATGAAGCAGGAATGCCACGCTGCCCAAACCTTCTTCCTTGGGATGGGTTTGGTTTTATAACTTGCTAAACCATGTCCCGACAGGGAGGTGGGAGGCTCCGCGTCGAAGCTGTCCACGTCTGTGTGTGTGCGTGCACGTACGCTGGGAAGTGCTGGAGCTCATAGGGCTCTCCAGGACTCTTTGGAGGGAAATACAGACCTGGAGACAAAAAAGAAGGTAGCATTCATGCCCAAGCACATAGCGGGGTAAACATATTTTGTAAATGAAAGTTTGTTATTCACATTGTACGACAGGAGTAGGTGTTTACCCACCACCGGACGGATGCCGGTGTTGCCAGAGGCTGAACGATTCAGCGGCGATCACTTATAAATAGTGCTGACCAGAAACAGGAACAGTGAAGAGTTTTCATTAAAAAAAAAATGTTGAATATTTATTTTGTTTTATTTTAAGGGAAGAATTAAACCTTTACATGTTTTTTTGATTTTTTTTTTCCTTTCTCTTCTCTACACTCTTTTATCCCTCTTCCTATTTTGTTAAGTTTTGGGTTTTAATTTTGATTTTTTATTTTGTTTTCAAATTGGTTTTTTTTTTAATATTTTTGTGTGTGTGTTTTATTTCACTTTGTTTCACCACTGCAAAAATTAGCAAGGATAGGAGAAAATAGAAAAAAAAAAAAAAAAGAAATGCAAGAAAATCTTAGCATTTGGGCACAAGTTGAAACACCAAATTCCCATTTCTTAATTAATACAAGCTTTCAATGAAAACTCCTGTTTTGTCAGAGATCAATTATTGTTATTAAAAAAAAATACTTTGAGAATCCCTGATAATAATAATTCATCATGCTTAGGGCCCACTGGTAGGTAAAAAAAACTAATGTCCCTTTGTCCTGGGGAGATGGAGGAACTCAGGAAAGCTAAAACTTGCCAGAAAAAGGTAGGATAATCCCTCCTATCTGTGAATTTTTTCTGAACACCTCGCTTTAATTCCTCGCTCTTCAGGTTAGCCTTGGGTACTATTAAGAGGAAGAAAGAGGGCAAATATGTCAGGAGTCTGATTTTTTTCTCTTCAACCAGCATGCGTGGTACGGCAGCCATGCCCAGTGACACCAGTTTGCATCCTCCTGTTGAATGCAGTCAAATCTCTCCGTCGTGTAGTTCCAAGTTGAAATAAAATACTGCAAATTCCAGGTCAGGCACTCATTCTTTTTGAAAGCTAAAGTGATCGTTTCCCTGTGCCCAGTTTTGATTTCCTGAGCATAAAAGTAGTGTGTGTTCTCCAAAACGTTGGCCCACACAAGCTGGGCACGTACCCACAGGTTTTTAAGGTTGCTTTTATGAATCTCACGAAGAAGCGCGGCTTCAGAAACCAGACAAAAGTCTGCCTTAAGTGAATGGGAGCTTTGCTTGTGTGAGGACTGCAGGACTCAAGCGCATAAAAGCGAGGTGATCTTTCTTTTGCTTTTTACAGGGGAATAATCTGTAGTGTTTTACAAAAATTATGAAGTTTACTTGCGAGATAATGGATGAATCACCAGTTCCTCAGCAAGAAAGGTGAAAACATATAACGTGTGTAGGGGATGGGAAATAAAACTAAGTAAATCAAAGATGATATACTTAATTTTGAGAATGAGAGGTGGAGGGATGCACTCTCTGATCATGGCTCTGCGTCTTCGTCCCTGCACATCCTCAGCCCTTGGGCTGAGTGCTGTGGAAGGGTCCCCTCCCTCCCAATGCACAGGACTTTTCTTTCGAATTTTCCACAAAGTACAAGTGAAAGGTATTTTTTTTTTTCTCCTAAATGTATAGAGTTGATTCCTGTTCCACAAGGTGGCAACATCACTTCAGATCTCACAGCATCCTGCAAGGCACAGACAGAAATTTCATATCTTTTAAACTATGTCAAACACGCTCTCTTGGATTATTTAAAATTAAGGAGGGAAAAGCCACTGTTCTCATTTTCATAATTTCAATGTTTTCTAAACAGCTGATTTAAAATTATATCTACCATCTTTTGTGCATTTTACTGTGCGTGCTACCTGTGTGATCCCATTTGCTGCCGCTCTTTCTGTGCAGCTGTGCACAGGGGAAGGTTGGTTTTACAGACAACAGTTTTTCACTGAGTGGATGCTCACGTCTAAAATCAGAGTGGCCAAAATAAGAAATGGAACCAAAGCTGAGCCTTGATCTTCAGAGTTGATCAGAAACCAAACTTTTATTTAGCGTTTTTGGCCAGAGCTTTACTTTATTTTTTAGTAACTTTTTAGGAGCCAAACTCTCTGCCTTACAGACTGTCCTTTCATACCTTTCTTCTCTATGTTCCTAATTCCTGTTTCTTTCCCCAAACTATTATGCAGTCGTTCCGCTCTCTTAAACAGGACGTCTAGTTTTCACTAATGGTTGCATGACTATTTCTTCCATGGAAGTTGAAAGGAAATGAAAGGACCCCACCTTCCTAAAAACCTGAACTCTGCTTGGCATAGACAGTAATAAGGGCATAAAAGTATGACAGATATTAAAAATAAACCACTTCAGAAAAGAATATGGATGTTGTGAAACTAATGGCAAGTGCAAGGTCTTTCATTTCCCACTCTGGATCATGCAGGCTGTGATATTGTAAAGGGTGTGAATAATTTGGCATGTGTACCTAACATCCTATAGTCCCCCTAGATCAGAATGAAAACTATTCTTAGCCATGCTGGGCAATATCCGTGGGCAAAGAGCAGAAGAATTAATCCAAGGATCCTACCAGCATGAAAGACTTCACCAGGTTGTATCTACTTGAGCTGTGAATCCAAACGATGCTCCTATAACATTACATCAACACAGCACCTACTTCACTTGCGGTCTTGTCTTCTCTGAGCTCTTTGATCTCATCAGGGACATCTGCATTAGAGCAGCTCAGGGGTTGTCCCAAGGACATGCTACCCTGCTGTAGATTCTCCAGATCTGCAAGGAATCTCCATGGCCAACTCACTGTTGATACACTCCCAAGGCAACAGCTAGTGCAGACAGTGTCTTTCATTAACCCTTCTACAATCACCAAATCTCCTGCTGCTCAGAAACGAACCAGGAGTGGGGGCTTTCCATTGGCTTTGTCAGTTTCTGCGCAAGCAAAGTTTCTCCACTGGTCCATGAGTAACATCCATATGTTTGTTTTTCAAAGGGCCACAGGGCCCAGAGACACCTTGATAATGGACACCCAATTGATTTGTGTATAAACAAATAACTAGAGAGGACAACTCAGCTCTTCTTTTCTACAGCCCCAACTTCTCCAAGGAAACCTTGGGCATTGCTCTTGGTTAACAGCAGAGATTCAGGCTAGAAGTGGCAAATACAAAGCTGCTCCCATGTTAGCAGCTGAACAGGCTTTAACTTTTCCTTTCTTCCCCTCCCTCCTCCTTCTTATTTTTTCCATTGTGACTCAGAGTACATTTTTGCAAGATATCCCTGAAATTACTATTACTACATCGCAATATTAGATCAATGCAGTGGTAACACACTCCAGATTGTTATGGCATTCGCATCTTGATGCCTTCCATACTGTCTTGTGGAATCTAACCTAATACCATGATTAAAATGCCTTTTACATTTCTCTAAAGCACACTGCCTGCTGCCATGACATAAACGTCTGCCTATCTAAGGTTTTACACCACCACCCATCACCAGGGTATCTGAGAGTCTAATGAAAAGGACCTCCACTCATTAAAGGGAGACGAAGGTTCTTGCCAAAGCCTAGGATTAAATTAGAGTCCATTACATTTCTCTTCTCACTGACATGATTAAGAATAAGGAAAAATGGTCCATTCAACTGAGTTGCCTTACAGCAGTGTAAAGCCAGTGTGAGTTCAGAATCAAGCCCTTTCATTTGAACACCAGCCTACCTCCGTTTTCTCTGGCAACTTTTTCCCACTCTGCCAATAGCATCCCTCAGTGTAATATATCTCCTTCTCACGGGCAAGCACTAAGTTTCAGAGGGAGGAACCTTTCAGAAGTCATCCTCAGGTGGGATGAGAGAGGGAAAAAAGTACAAAAGGATGAAAAAAAAGAAAAGGAGAAAACTGAGCTCCCACAGACTCTGTGTCATAGCCTTTGAGAGTGTCAGAAAGTACCTTGGTCACTGCCAAAAAGAACAGTGAGGCTTCAGATATTGTGCGACCTTGGGGTGACTGCAACCTTGGGGTGACTGCAGAAGGAGAAGTAGCAGCCCATTTCAGAGCTGAGTCCTGCCCTCCTTCACATGACTCTCAGGACTTGGAAAAGTGAGGCAGATGCACATGGAGAGGCACCATCTACACCACCAGATCTTCCAAGCCTCCTCTCCAAAGGCCTGGGAGTTGCCATCCTTGCCCCATCGTGAAGGTAAATGTGAGCAGCTAGCAGAGGAATCTTGATTTTCCATTGTCCCCAGGGGTGAGAATAATCTTACCATGAGATTAAATGTCCAGCAGGACCTGTGCCTCAGTAGTCCAGGCTTGGCATGAATGGACTTGAAAGGACAGTTTGGCACTACCTTGTTTAAGAAACAGGGTGGTTCCCACCACATTGAGAACCATTGGAGAAGGAAGCCTTTGATGACAACTGACAACTCAACAGGTCTTAAATTCATTTCCCACAAATGTGAAGCTACTGGCTTCAGCAGGATCCCACACACAGTTGGTATTTAACTGTCATGTCTATGTTGGAGGTGTAATCCTAAGGTTTCCTGCGTCATCAGTGAAAAAAAATAAATACTTTCAAGGGGCAATTTGGGTCTTAGGTGGGAAAAATGGGCTGTTCCAGAGGGATAGGATGAATCTGGGCCAAGGAGAACAAGTCACTTGGGCAACCAAACCGAATTTAAAAATGCTGTCCATTAAAATGCATCTGTATTTGTCCACAGATGTTGTACAAGCCCTTCCAAAGGGTCATACTATCATTCCACACAGCAGCACAACAGCCACTCTGCGTCATTTTCACTATAAAGCTGAAAAAACCCACCTAATTTTCAGGATTCCCTCTAGGTTGTCTCCTCTCCGCTCTTCCAACCTTATTAAACCTGATCTGATCTTTTCTTGACTAAGGACAAATTTCTGTGAGAATTTTCAGTTTCGGGGATGTTTGTACATCTGCTACTTACAGCAGCAGTGCCGGCTTGTGAAAACTTGAATTGCTGATTAAACTGCAGCACGGATTTCCAAGTGGTGGTTTGTGCTAAGGTGTTTGGTGGTATTCTGAGTGCAACAAAATGGACTCTGCTTTATATGTCTGTGAACCCTGGAGTGGCACAGAATATATTTAACTTGGCTTATAGAAAACTGAAGCACTGGGACTTATTTGTGTATCAATGTTACTCCCTGGTGATGAGCTCTGTTCTGTGCTTTAGCATCTCTGTGATACGGATGTTAGTACCAATCTCTCTTGTAGAGCCACATGAAAAGCTGTGAGATAGAGTGTAAAAAACAGAGGCCGTGAAAACAGTCATTGCAATGATTATAATTACTTATTACTAATAGCTATGAAGTGAAATTAATACAGCAGCATAAAATTAACAGATTTCATGAAATATGTCTGTGAAGTCCACATGCAAGCATTGCTACGTCTCTCTTTTGTGACAAACAAAATGATTTTCTTAATTAGGACACTTAACAAAGTGCTCTCATAACCTCAGTAATAATAACATCAATGAAAATAATAATAGTAACTATAATTCAATTGGACCTGAAATTAAGAAAACCCATAACAAACAATCAGCCAGAATGTCAGTAAACTTTTCTCACTGATAACCTGCGAGGAAAGCTGCTGGCTAAAGTCTTAGTGGAATTAAATCCTGGTGCTTCCTTGAGTCACTATAGGATGTAAACATCTTGTCTTTAGAAATTAAGCATGTAAAAGAGAGAAGCTTTTCCTGAAACTACCCACAAGCTGCATGGAAATACTTGGACACAACAGAAAGTCAAGGGCAGTGCAAGGCTGGCATGTGCTGTAAATTCATTAGGCAGAGGAGGAAACTGAGGCAGAGGTGAGTTGTGCATGGTAATCACGCCGAAAATCTATGGTGCTCAGACCTGCACCTTCTCCAACACCAACCCTTACAACACTCCTCATGCACAGCAGTACTTACAAGTAAAAATGAGAGATCAAAAGACATTCCATTTCATCTGTAAAGGCAAGCACAGGAAGACTGAAATGATTTTTTTTTTTCCTTCTTGCCCATTCGATTAACATATGTTTGTCTGTGTTTCAGTTTTTTACCACGTAGTCATATAAAATCCCTCTGCCTATTGTTCTTTCTTGGCCTCTCACAGGCTTGCACTCACTCTAGACAGCTCCAAGGAACTTGCCTACAGTACATCATCCTCATCCATGCCACCCTGAACCAGTTCCTACACCTCAGTTGGCTAGCACCCGAGTGCATTTTGGTTGTCTCCAAGAGGAGCAGATGCTCCTGCTTTAAACAACCTCAGAATAATCCTGGATCTACTCAATGACTTCAGGAGTGTTAGAAAGCATGTACCACTCAGGTCAAAAGGGAACCCAATTACAACCATGCCACTGCCTTTTTTCCCTTTTGGGAAGGTGGAGTGAGTCACAGCAGACAATGTTCTGTTCTGGTTCTTCTGGCTAGCTCTCAGGATTGTGGTTTCCAGTGATAAATCCAGCCCCTGGGCAATTTACTGAGGAATTACATAGTGTGATACAGGCCTCCTTCCACCAGTATTCAAGCCCCAGGATCTGATGAGGTTCAGTGCAGAGCATTCAGATTTGGTTTCTTTTTAATAACACTTGCTGAACGTGAACGGCTTTAATAATCCCCAGCAGCCATTAAAAGCTTTTCATCTTCAAAGTGCTCTACATATGCTAATTAATGCTCACAATCATCCTGTGATGGTATTATTATCCCCATGTGGCAGCAAGGGAAATGGAAGCAACGAGGTTAAGTAATTTGCCTGAGGTCAGAGGGAGCTGATGACGAAGCCACAAGCAGAACACCTCATCTTCTGCTCCACCATGCATCTTCCTTCTGCACCACTGTCATCTGGTGCCCAAAGCCCCGTCTCTGTTTTATCTTATGTGGGCATGGGACAGGTACCAAGAAGGGGTGAAAAATGACATTTTGCCTTGCATCCCCACAAGCTCTGGCTATGCCACCAAGCCTACACACGTGCCAGCCTACATGCATAACGGATGCACAAAAATCATCATAAGCCAATTTTCGAGACAAAGTTCCTACTGTGGCTCCCCATGCCAGCAGGGACCCAAGCTCTCTCTTCATGTACTCCAGACCTAGCAATCACAACCTCAGGCAGCCCACAGCTCAACCCACCAGCAGATAACTCAAGGCTGCCTCTTTCGAACGGCTCTATGGATTTTGGCTACATCAGCTCTAATAATCAAACAGTGCCAGGGCTCATCCCCACCACTGAGACCAACAGGGGCAGTGTGGCTGTACCTTTGCTCCAAGTCGCAACTCTCTAAGTCTCCCAAACACAGTAGCTATATACAAAATGCTTACGGGGAGCAGTCCCCAGCCTGGGCTAACTGCCTGACCATGGCTGGAAATTGCTGATAGCACTTTTGGTCCAGGCCAAATGTTTGCTAGAGACAATTCTGACAATTTAGTGGCACAAACAACCAAGTCGCAGTGCTCGGGCCAAGGCTTGATACCATTTGATTTTCTAGTCCAGATTTAGCCCCTGTAGCCAAACTACAGCTAGACTCAGCGATGTGGATACCTTGTGCTCAAGAATTTCCAAAGAGAAGCATCATTGTCTCTCAGCTGACACCATACAGAAGAAGAGAAGCTTAAGAGTCATGACTTACTCAGAATCATGTACTATCTCAGTGCCACAACCATGAGCATCACTTTGATCCACTGGCTCAAAAAGTCAATATCTTATTATTCGTTCAGATTCTTCTTTCCAAAATGCAGATACTTGACCATTAACCTAAACTTGTTTCACAGCCAGCCCGTTTATGGTGGGTTCAGCTGCCAAGGATTCACTTTTAGCCCACATGATTAGGAGCTGATGAACTTCTCCTTCTATTCTCTACCCATTCAAATAAACACTGAGCTGTGTTTTATTTTTAAAATAAACAAAGGCAGGCTGGACTGAAACCGTGCTAGGAATGGCCCTCATTCTGTTCTTGGCTGATCCGCCACTCGTAGAAGGTTGTACTACGCTTATAGGGAGAAATGACTTATTACTATTAGAATAATAAACTCCTTCCTTTTATGCTTCAAATCAAACTGCAATCTGGTCTGTGCAGAACACATTTCCCACTCCTCCTCCTCATTCTCTTCTTCCTCTACCACGGGCTTCAAACACGGAATCCAGATGCAAGCTATTTTTCCCTGCAGCAGAAGGATCTGACTTTTTTGGCATGCTGTGCAAGCTGTTGTGTGGGTGGTTTAAAACTTCCCCCTGGGTCTGTCATGTGGTTAGGGCTGTCTGGGTTGCTCTAAACTTCTGGACACCATTTTCCTTTGACTCACCTTTTATTCCAGCAGAAGCTGGGACCAAGCGTGGCTAGCAAACGGGACTACACAGAATTGCAGTTTGGAGCCAGGACTTTGACATTTTTTTTTTCACTCGTGTGAACCCTTTGGCTGGGTTCACTAGACAATGCTGTCAGAAGGCAATCGCTGCAAATAGCTGTCCCCGTGACTTTGCATTGAGCCAATTCCTGTTCATTTTCTGAGCTATTCCATTAAAATCTTGCTCTGTCATGTGTTAGTAGTTAGGTCAGCAGCAAAGTCCATTCTGAGTCCATCAGGAAGGCCTAGTCCCACCCATCAGGGCTGCAGCACTGCCTTTCCTCTGCTGCCAGGCTGCCTTTCTTTAGATGATGTGCAAGCAGTGTTTTGCTTCTGCATCTTGAAACATATGGAGATATGGCCTCTGTGTCTCCAGAGCACCATGAGTCAGACAAGCACACCAGAATTTTCCCCTTTTCCTTTTTAAAAAAATTTAAATGAGAATAGTGTTTTGCATCTTCCTGGTTAGGAGAAGATGCAAGTCTGGTAAAGCAGACACATCTGCTGGAGTCTGCGAGCAGCGTGCTCTAAGTGGAGTGAACCACCCCATTCATCTCATCTGGACTCCATTTAGCGTTGGCAAGCCAGAACACTGGGTAGGTCCCCACCAATATCATTTCATCAAAGACCTCTGAGTCCATATTGTGTGTATGGATTCCTTAGCTGCCATCTTCCCTATCACAGCATTACAAAGACAGGCTCTACAAAACAATCTCTCCACACTTAGAATGATCTCCTCTTTAAGTCTAACTGCTTCTGAAAGTGGAAGAGATTACTTCTGTGTGCATAACCTTTGCTGTTTCCCAAGGAAAAGCCACCGGATAACCCAGGAGTGCAATGATGGGAGGAATGGCACTTCCCATGGAGGGTGCCCTGCACCCTGCGACAGGGATGGGAATTGTGATTCAATGCAGCGTTGCAAGTGCTGATTCATTTACTATATATAAAGGATCACTGACTCAGCAGTGAGAGTATTACAGGCAGATGAAAGGAGGCACAGACTGTATTTCATGAAATACCTCTTCCCCACAATGTCCTGCTTCTACACCATCACAAACATCTTCAGAAGTCAGCATAGGCTCTTTTGAGGGCACTTCAAGCCCTCAATTGTTCTTGGTCCAAAATGATCAGAGCTGGTCCTAGTGGTGCTTCCTATGGGGAAAAGACTTGGTTTAAATTCTTGAAACCAGAACCACAAGTGTTAAATACCACTGAGGGAGCAACATCTACCTGTTTGGATAGGGTGTCCAATCCACACATTTGAAATTCATTAAGTACAATCTTACCTGGCAGCCTCACAAAAGAGCTAAGAGACAGTCACCATAAATATGACAATACTAAAATGTTTAATTCCTTGAAATGGATTAGTCCCTGCGTATGGAGACAGCCAATTTTCTGAGAGAGGCTGATAATATGAACTGCAGAAATGAAAGAATTGAATTCACCAGATCACACAATCACTAAAACATGAAGAAACATTGTAAATACTGGCAAACAGGCCACAACAAGTTATTTCTGCAACATGCAAGAGCAGGAAAAGTTGTTATGCTTTGGAGTATCTCAGAAATCAGGGAGGTCAACTCAGGACATGAAATTCAAAAATGAGGAGCTTTGATTCAAGTCATATTCAAGTGAAGTAGATAACTAACCTCAAATCTTTGCCCAGGGCTACTTAACAGGGGCCAAAACCATTTATTAGAGCTCTGAAAATGTTTTGATTAACTTCCCCTGATCTTCAGAAAGTACACTGATGTCTACTCTGCCTATCCATGAACTTTGGGCTTCCAGGAAGATGGTTCTTCCTGGGGTGTTTTTATGCAGTTCAGAAGCAAAGTGGGCTTCCAAGGGGATTTTTATTTCACTGAAGAGGCTTGCATGGTCTGGAGAGCATTCAAGCACACACCTGTGTGTTAAGATTAAACCATATGGTGTCCAGTGCTCGTCTCCACTAACTGCACGGCCTTTGTATAAGAGCCCAGGCCAAAGTTTTCAGAAATAGGCTGCTCAACAGGGAGCCTGGGTTTGGAAAGCACTAAGCACACAGCCATTCAGTTCACATCAGCATGACCCGGTAGACTGTGAATGCTTATTTCAATGCCTTGTTTTGGACTTAGGAGCTTAACTGGAGGCATTCAGGTTTGAAATCTGGCCTCAGCTCCCTCAGTACTTCCATTTCATCACCTATAAAATGGAGGATACCATTTCCCTACAGGTGTTTTATAAGGCTTAACTCATCCATGCGTGCAAAGTGTTGAGGTACTTGAATGAGCAGCACCATACCAGAACAATGTCTTATTTTGTGACCGTAACCTTCAAAACTTTTCACACCCTCTTAGGCCTTCCAATACTTCCTGCTTCCTGCCAGGCTGGGACAACTCCTTGCAGGACACTTTTGTGCCCTATCCTGGCTGTGGAAACAGCAGGTGGTGAAATGAACAAAAATGAATAGAGGTGGGAGGAAAAGTTATCCAAATATAGTGGGACCTCAGAAGAAGTTTCAGCCAGGAGCGGAGTGAGATTGCAGAGGGTTTTAGTTCCTGCTCCCCCTCCCTCAAAAGCTCTTTGCCAGTTCCCATCAACAGGAGTGCCATCCCGTTTCCCATTGACCATGCTGCTTTAAGATGTGCTTTGGAGCGAGGCGTGCTGCAGGAAGAGTCATCGGGGACTGTCACTACATCTCAGGGCATGGGGGAAGAGGGGCTGCAGAGCTGTTGAGATGATTTTGTGCCTCTGCTTCCTCCCGGAGGCACTGGGGAGAAGAGGGAGGTGGCAGCAGAGGCCCTCCTGCTGCAAATTTCTCTGGCTGTTTTCAAGCTGTTCTAGCTGATGGGGGGATAAAGTAGCTGAAGAACAGATGGGGAATTTGAAAGGAGCTAGTGTGGTTTCAATCGAGTTTGTCCTTTCTGCTCATCTTGCACCAAATGCTTCTGGGGCACAAAAGCAGCATCCGCCTAATGCCCACCCTCACCCAGACAACTTCTGCTCCTTCTTCCCCCTCAAACAATGTACGAGCAAGTCTAGAGCAGGAGACAGTGAGTGAATATAAGTACTTTCCCTCACCCCCCTTCCCAGCCCTGACATAATAACAAACAGCTCTCCAAAAAGCACTTAAATTTACGAACAGTTTATAAATTCACAGACCTTGATTTATAGACATTGGCTTGACCCAATATTAGACACTTTGGTTTCTTTTCTGTTTTCAAAGTGCTGCTGTTATGGCTTGGGTTCTGAGTGCTGTCACACACCAAAAACAGCCTCCAGGTCCTCCCCGTGGGCTTCGCTTTGCCCTCAAGGATGGGCTGGGGCTGGGGCTGAGCTCCCACTCTCTTCTAGGGATGGCTCTTCCCCTTGCTCAGCAGGATGGCTTCCAGCTGGTTAGCAAGTCGTGATGACAGGCTTTCTAGGCAGCTTCATTTCAGCTTCCTTGTCTGCAGGAATGGTGCATGAGGAGGAGCTCGTGCCTGTGTGTGTGGTATTCCCTGCTTACAAGTCCCCAGTAGGAGCACTGAATTAAACAGGAAAAAAAAAAAAAAAACAACCAAAAAACAAATGCCTCCAAAAAAAATATAAACCCCAAACCCTGCCTGGAGCCAGCGTTAATTGGCTAAAAGAAATACAAATGAGCAAATTTAAACTCAAGGAATGTTGAAATTCCATGCTGAAAATTCATGGAACTGATGTGTCCAGGCTTGTCATCCCGTAGCCACACAGCGTTAACAGAAAACCCCACATGCAGACCATGCCAGCAGGTGAGACGAGGGTTAGGGACAACTGCTTTCCACTCCCTGCAACTTCACGGTCATGTCTGGCTTGGAAACTCAACATGCGTGGTACCATATGGAGCTGTGGGCTTTGATGGGAGCCATGAAGGCCTGGCTGAGGAATCACAACATATTAATGGCAACTGCGACCAATTCGTCCCCACCCTCTCTACATACACACACACACATCAGTAAAAGATATATTATCTACCAACTGCTTCCATTTGCTCTTTTTCTGCCTCTGAGCAAGTCACCCAAGTTTCTCCAGCTGTGAAAAACGAAGTGATGTCTCAGCTTGCAGCCTGATCTCAGAGCTACTGAACTAGCAGAGAGGATTGCCCCTCTTCAGAGTGAAGGTACTGAGCTTGAGGAAATCCTATTGCTGGATAAATGGTCAGGCAAAGCGATGGGGTCCAAGTTACTTTATTTTGATTTTTTTTTCTCATACAGATCTTCTACAAAATACTTTCACTAATAATAATTATTCTAAATGTATAAAAGCCTGGAGATTGCCATCAAAATAAAATTTTACCATCAAAATGAAATTAAAATTAAGAAAGCAGTATAAGTTCTTCTTTGAGAAATGCACATATTTTTTTAGAAATGGAAAGAAAGCGATAACTCTTTTTGTTTTGCTTTTAATAGAACTAAAGACCAGTTCTCATCAGGTCATCTATATCTTAGGGATCTTTTTTTCCCTTGAGAAAAACTACCGGGGAAAGAGAACATTTGAGAACACTTGATAAGTTGATCTGTCACAGGCATGAGTTGTTTGAGGGCAATTTTGCCCATCTCCATTGCTAATTCAGCCCTAGCTGTGTTGTAAAGACAGTCTGCCATCAGTTTTGTAACCGTTAATGAACTAGAGAGTAGGCACTGGCCACCCAACTCATCTTAACTTGTGATTTAATACAGGATCTGAACTCCAGGCCACAGTTTCCTCAAGAGTCAACAGACTTGAAACATTCATGTTCATGGGCTTTGCCAACCAGAATATAAATCAAATATCATCTAACCCACCTCAGGAACAGTATGATGGATCTGTGGCCAAGACAACGGACTGGGATCCAAGAGACCTGAAGGTTAAATCCAAATGAGTTGGCTCCTTCGGGCTAAATTTTAGACCTGCTTGAGCCCTGAGGAAACCACTCATTGGGAAGCCCAATCCTGTCTTAACATTTATTCAGCGTGGGGAAGCTAGTGGATTTGCTAACGGAGCAGCATCCAATTCAGCGTTCTCTGGAGATCCAGCGGACCCACAGCAAAGAGTCACAGACATCAGCAGGCAGGGGCAGAGGGACTCACCCCAGTGCTTATTCAGGTGGTGTGCACCCATGTGCCTTCCAGAAGGACAAAAAAAAAAAAAAATCCTTGTGAAAAAGTGCACATAAAATAAATTACAGCAGCCCCCGTTCCTAATTGAAATAACTCAGCTCTTCTTTTTGTGTGTGCCTGTGTTAAAGAGAAACCTGAAAGGCACAATTTCACATTATGGACTAATAGCCTGGAAAATTTCAGTTTAAAAAACAAAGCTGGCTTTGAGTTACACAGAAGAGGCCTGAAAAAAGCATCTGAAACCACTAACTTCTATTTTTTCCTGCACTTTTTACAACGTAATATGGCTGAACAGATTTTATTTTATTTTATTTCATTTTATTTTATTTTATTTTATTTTAAAAACTTGCTTTAAAAAAATAATCAACACAAAAATCCTCTCTCTGGCCTTCATGTGCCAAGTTTCAGCCCAGGGCAAATTTTTTACAGCTGAATTATACACCCTGAAAAATAAGGAGCTTATAATGACAACATTGAGAGTCCCCTAACTATAGCGGTATGAATGGGGAGGGAGGTATAATAAGAATGGTCCATAGTGTGTAGCAGCAGCAATAAGTGAAGGAGCCCTTACTCAGCATGAGGAATTCTATATATCTTGGAAGGCTTTCATGAACCTAAACATTATTGCTAAAAAAGGAATAAACAGTTTGAACTGCTGTTGCCATTCATCCAGCGCTCACACACTGAGGAATACACAGAGTTGTTCTCTCAAAGACGGAGTGAAATATTCCAGACATAACTCTTTCTTACTTCGGGGCTGGAGAGGATTTCGAGTCGCTGGTTGAAGGCAAGCTGGAGAAACACTCTTGCTCTGGGAGATTTTTTTTTTTTTTTTAATAGCAAGGATGATAATTAACTGCGTGCCCACAGCTCTCGGAGCGGAGCTCGCGCTCGCCGATGTGAGCGACGTTGGCTGAGGACACAAAGGAGCATTATTGGCTGGACGCGGTATCTGTAGGTGAAACCAAAATAAGGAGGTTAGAAAAATGACTGCTTGCTTGGCGTGGTTCGGTTTTGAAGGTGGACCAAATCTGGTGGCCCAGAAAAGGTACAGAAAACTGCCATTTTTAAAACTGCTGCTTCTAAAATCAGATCATCCAGCAAGCTGGAGGCAGCAGTGGAATCTAGGCAGACATAGGACGTCTCCTCACAAACTGAGACAGAAATACAAAATTTCCACAGGGAACAAATCCCTTCTCTGCACTGCAATTTTCCCTTCTGCCCTCTAAATACATTAGGTCAACCAAAGCATTGGGCTTCTATCATTTAATAAATCTTTCGTTTTAATTTCAGCACATCTGTATGTGAACAGGCACACAAAATTGCACTTACAAACAGCTGTACCTACACATATCTATGTATTAATGTCTCTGCACTGTATTTTTATTTTCTTGTACTTCACATTTGCTATATGAAGAATCATGCCAACATGAATAACAGGAACTTTTCATTTTCTGAAAGGAAAATTCAGCTGAAAAATTTTCGGCCATCTCAGTGACCCTGGTCCTATTTGACCAAAAGACATGACTTTAACACATGATTCTCATCTGAAAGTGGACATCTGAAACAGGTTAGAGGAATCACATCTTAAAAATGTATTTCTATCGCTACTGATTGCCCAAGAGCATACGCATTACTAACTCAGCTCTACATGTCTACTTTGTTACCATCTCATGTTAAATAATAAAATTTCAACTCCAGAATGCCTTACTATGGTGCCCATATTCCAACACTTCTGCTAGCTTTCCTCTCTCCCTGATTAAAAGCCACAATTATCAGTAATTGCTGGATCAAAGGACTGACCTGGATTTCACAAC
This sequence comes from Chlamydotis macqueenii, assembly GCF_036417535.1. Classification (NCBI taxonomy): domain Eukaryota; kingdom Metazoa; phylum Chordata; class Aves; order Otidiformes; family Otididae; genus Chlamydotis; species Chlamydotis macqueenii. The sequence continues at coordinate 5,473,147 of NC_141558.1, forward strand.
ATTTTCATGCCGGTGCAATAAAATTTCAGTGTAGTCAAGACTGGAATGTAGATTAAATTTGTGTCTGTTAGCACAGAAATTAAGATTATATAAATTTCAAAGCACTCTACCATACTTCGTTCTGTATTAATTAATGAATAATTTTTTTTTAATTACTTCTGCTGTAAATCAAGCCTATGAACACAAATTGAACTTGCAAATAAGAATCTTAACAGAGAAAGTTGTTCATAGTCTTAAATTCACACTACTCAAGTAAACCCAGACTTTAATCTCTGGAACCCATCTTGGACAAACGTTTCTGGAGTAAGTGTCAAGTTTTTGGCAGTAAATTTGGAACAACAAACAAAAACCTCAGGTGAAGAAACTTTCTAAGTCCCAAAACTGCATGAGTTACAAAGTTAATGTTATTAAGAAGAATTCCTGAGTGTGATATTTTTTCCATACCTGTGAAAGGACTAAAGTCTAATGAGTTTGCAAAAAAGTTTGGACATGGAAATTAGTAAAAATTATGCATGTGTATAATCCTAAAAATTTGGACATGGAAATTAGTGAAAATGACATATGTGAATAATCCTAAAAGTAATTTCCTTGAAAGAGCAGTGAAAGTGTAGCCAAGTATTTAACTCTTGATTTTAAGATTTAACAAGACACTGGAAACGTAAAAAGCAACACATCTCTCTTGAACGTTTTGGGGGTGGCTTTGGTTCTGGTATCTCCCCACAAGACCCTTAAAAGAGAACAAGACTGGAGAGGGGGGAAAGGACTTCTTATGCACTATCAAAATATTTTTACTTCATATAAGCAAGTATCTTCTTTTTTGGTACAGCAACATTTACATTTCTATCTATGCACTAACAAGAAGATATGAAATTATGCTATAAAACTGAAAGCCTGATCTTGTAAAATTACACTGTATTGCTGATCTTCAAGATACCGGGAACTTTGTGATGGTAGAAATTTTGGGTTGAAATTTATATTTTGAAAAAAAAAATGGAGATTTCCTTTCTAAATGCAGTGAAGGGGGAGATACCTGCCTAGATGAGATGTTCCAGTTTACATATATAAAAAAAAAAAATATTTTCAAAGCTTTTCAGTGAGGCCAAAATATTTTGCCTGAATGTCTGAAGAATCTCAGGAAGATACTTTGGAGTAGAAGGAAAAGTTGTGAATGAAACCCTGAAGAATTCCTAGGAAGATGTGGTGAACAGTACCCTGTTCATGCAAAGTCAAATTTCTTTGTGGAAGCCCAAGTGGAGCCCTCCACCAACCTCAGGGGCAATTGGGCTGCCAAGAGGCTTCATGTTTGCAAGGGAAGAACTGCCTAAAACCTTTCGCAACTTTCTCTGTATTACGTTGTATTGTAGTCTAACAAATCCCTACTGCAGTAATTTCTTAAAGCCAGTACCCAGGTCAAACTGCCCATCTTCCCCAGGCCTCCCTGCGCGGTGAGTTCCCTCTAACCAGACTCCAGAAAGAGAGCCAGCAGATCAAAGTCAGCTTTCATTCATCTGTAGCAACAGGATGGAAAAGGGAGGTTAAATATACGTAACCAAGAGTGTCAACAACTAAAAGTCAATTTGCTAAAAGTCATCCATCAGGTCTTTCTGTCACAAACACTGTCATTTTGGTTGCCCACCTTGCCCTGCTTTGCTGAACATCCAATCTGTAAAAATCAGGTCTTCTCCAAGCTGCTGCAAGCTAAGCAGCCAAAGTCACTGATCATGGTCTTGGCCTCATTTTGTAACAGTGTGTATCCGCAGTAGCTCACAGGAGCTACTCAATTTCGTTCAGCTCCTTTTCTTTACACAGGGACTTTGACTAATCTCCTTCCTCTCCTTCACAAGAAAAGTGATTTTTCCAATGACACGGGCTAGACAGATGACAGATTGTCAGGACACACAGTACATGTTTTCTTTAAGTAAGCTTTTTATTTGTTATTTTAAGGTTATTTCCAGATCCCTGACACTTATTCCAAAAACTCAGGTAACCAAGACGGAGCCCAGAAACTGAAGTTATTCTTAGACTAATCAGCCAGTGATCTAAATCCACAACACTAATCTCATAATTTGGCATCACAAAGCTTAACCGGTCACATCTGGATAAGGTACTCCAAGCTAACAGCCGTATTTAGCCCTGCTGTTTTCAACCTGTTTACTCTGGGAAGTAAAACAGTCAGACTGTTTTATTTTGAGCTCACATTAGCGAGACCTACTCAGGTGGAGAGAAGGAGAATAATGACATGCAACAAGGTAGTGCATGAGTCATAGCTGCCCTAAGAGCACACAGCTCCATACTATTTTACTAGTCAAGGATGTCCCTGCTCCTTGCAGGGGGGTTGGACTAGATGACCTTTGAAGGTCCCTTCCAACCCTAACCATTCTATGACTCTATGATTTTGTATGTCCATACTAGGATTTTGTAGACTATGCTTGTATCTTACAACCTTTTACACCCTACAACGAGGTGTTAAAAGACACCACTGGTAACCAACAACCGTTGGGTTCTCAGGTTCAGTAGAGCTGTGTGTGACAATGTCACCAATGGGATCCCATAGTGGAAGGAAGGAAACTCCTTCCTTTTGATTGCACTCACTGAAGACCGTAAAAGAAATCCCTTTACACCACCCACTCCCTTCTTTCAACACATAATCTTGAGGGAAAACATTATTACTATTATTGTTACCATTACAGTAGAGCAAGAAGGCTGTGTTGAGACCAGGTCCCAGTTGTGCTAAGTGCTCTGCAAACAAACATGTGGTATGTTCATGCTCTATGCAGCATGAGAGACAAAGGCAATATTATTAGCATGCCCATGAACTGAGGCACGCTGAGATTACCCAACTTGTCCAAGGTCACGCAGGAAGTAAGTGGCAGAGCTGGAAATTGAACCCAGATTTCTTGAATTGCAGGCCAGGATTTTAACCACAAGGCCATCGTTCGTCTCTCTTTTTTTTCCCCATCCGATCTTTCTATTTTAACACACTTTTGAAAAAAATTACTCTTAAAAATCCATTCCGCAATACTTTAGGTATGCTGTGGCCTCCACAACCGTATTTAGCACAATTATAGGCTAAAAGGAACTCTTGCAAATTATGTGCAAATAGATACATCTTTATGTAAATCCAAGTTCTTGGAACATAAATCTACAGCCAAAAAAATACAAAGGTTTAAGCCAGAGAGGAATTAGGCTCCAAATTTTTTCCTCTTCAAAGGTTGGTAACTGAGGTACAAAGCTCCCCAGCTGAAGAAAGGAGAATATAGACTGGATGCCTGGGGAGTAGTTATGCCAGCTCTAATAAAACTATTGTTTCACCTACAGAAATGTGAAGGCAACAGACACTTGGTCATTGTTTTGGAGGATTCTATCACATATATGACTGTTTTTGTATACATATGTATTTTCTAAACCAGTTACAGTACCATAAGTGCAAGAATACTGAAAGTCAGCCAACTTTCTGATAGTGCACAGCCCCTCAGCGGATACGGGAGCCTGAGGAGAGGAGGGTAATTTGGTGTTTGGCTAGGAATGTTGTACAAGTTTAACCATCCAGGGAGATTGTCTGTCTACTGAAATAAATGCGGAGGCAGAGCAAGACTCCTTTCTCCCAGGCGTGCCAAATGCCTGGTCAATCCCATCACGAAATATGGCAGCTTCTTTGCTGTTGTAAATCCCAGGCATAGACCAGGAGACAAGCTACCATATTGCTCAGCACAAATGCAAGAAGCAGAGCCAGATTAGGCTTACTCACCAAGATACACAAACGTGATCTCCGATTCTCATGACAAGGACATGATAGCTCACGTGAAACAGAAGAGAGCTGGGTTTTGTGCTCACTCTGAGTGGCACTCAATGCACGGCTGTGCCTTGGCTGCAGTCCTGCCTTGGATCTGCAGCTCTGGGTACCACACCGGTTTTGTGTAGGCGGTCACTTACAAAGTTAAATTTAGGCACAGCACCCTAATTTTTGTCCAGGAAACTCTTACAGATTTTCTCATTAACTTACTCAAAAAGATCTGATTAATATGGTGTAACACCCCTTCTCCTTCCCTCCTCCAGAATTCAAAAGAGAATTAACTTCTTTATCCAGATACACTGTGCTATTCTACGTAATATGGTAAGAGGAAATATTAATCCACACAATTTTTGTATAAGAATAAAAGCTAGGCAAACTGTTCTGGGATGTACACTCTTTCATTCACCGTATAGCTAGAGACCCAAACAGTAAATGGATCTGTTCGCTAGTTTGGAGTCTGAAGAGCTGCCTAGGCACATTCATTCCATTCAGCTTTTTTAGTCCCTCAAACAGGACAGCCACATCCAAACTGCTCATCAGGAACAGGCTCTGGCTTGTGCAAGTTTCAGGAGGTGTTAGGTATCACCTACAGATGCCAGGGACTGCACCTGAGTCTCCGTGCCTGAACCTCTGTCTCAGCAGTGTTAGATTTACTCGCTAGAAAGGAACTTCTCCAAGACCATATTTAAATTAATTATCTTCTACTCAAAATCCTCAAGCTTTCAGTGCAAAGGCTGGGACCTGTAGTCCAAATGCTGGCTGCTCTCAGCCTCTGAGAATGGTTTATTTGTCTAAACAGAGCTGGGGGTGGTTGGGGTGGCAACAGGAGCAATGGGGGAAGAGGGAAACCCTAAAGTTAAATTGGGTATCTAACAGATAGAAGACAAAGATGGAGGGGCTCATCCCCTGCCCAGGGCATTTTTAATGGTAGACCTAGACTTTAATATACACATGATTTTCTGGAGCATGCTGGAAAACTTAGTTTCCATTTCATTTAGGAACAGAAGGTCACTCTGGCTGGGAGCTGGAGGGCAATTCTATTTCAGGACCACTTGTTGGAGCCAACACCAGTGGGAGTGCAGGATCAGCGCCCGCATACGCTATGGAATAGACACACAATTGCCAGCTTCCCTGGTTACATAGCCAATTCAACTGAACGTCATAAACCACGATTCTGAAGGGAGAAGCAGGTGCTATTCTGTGCATGCTGCACATGACAACTGCAGAAGGGACCAAGTAAGCAATATCCAGTTCTCTTCACAACAGGCATCCTTGGGGAATGACACTAGTGGCTCTAGTAGACCAATCCACCCCTGTAATATGGTAACCGTTGACAGTACTTGGCTTCTGCGTGAACGCAGGTAAAGGCTGTGGAATTTAATTTCAGATTAATCCAGCTGCAGGCAGGAGCACCAGAAGTGCTGGCTCAGCACTTCCACCAGGACTGGTGCAACTCACTGTAACTCGTTCCTTCTGGGGTCTTTTTTCAAGTGCCATCTGGGACTGTGCTGCTAAGCTGTCCTCCGAACAACACCACTGTTAATAATAATAACAATATTCAGGTCTTACGTAGCATTTTTCACCTTTAGATCTCAAAGTGATTTACTATGGACGGCTTTGGAGGGCTTTAAGTAGAGATTATACAGACATCTGTCAGGAATAAACCAGATTTCCTGACCCTGCCACAAAGCGGGGGAATAGTTCGATGCTCTTTCTAGCTCAGAATTTCTATTATTACCCCCTTTTTGTACAAAGAGGACTTTGACTCTTGGAGTAGTAAAATTACCTCAGTGGACCACGCAGCTACTGCTTTGAAGCTCCAGTAGCAGCCCAAGACATTTTAAATGGTAAAATAAAAGAATTTAATCTCTCCCCATCCTAACACTGTAACCAGCATTGTGGGTGGTCTCTGTGGAAATGCACCAGAATACCTCAGATTGGTCAATAATAAAAATTGTTACATAGATAACATTTCCAGTGGTAGGAAACTGTATGTTGCATTGAAGCCTTGAAGAAGGCCATAAATCAATGGCAAAGGTAGGATTTGTCCTTCAAGATGGGGATGAGTAGCCTTTCATTTCCCTCCACTGACAAACGAGGGCTGGAGAAGATCACTAGACTAGAGACTTGACTTTTTGGTTGCTGGTACTAGAAGAGAGACATTGCAGCCAGCCTGGAAAGATGAAGCAGGATATCTCATGGTTTCTTTGCAGAAAGAGAGCTTCCATGAGCACTCACAGATCTCAAAAGGCTCACTTCAAAGTCAGGCTTAAATGACTCTGAAGCAACACTTTGTCTGCAGCCTCATATACATCAGGACAAACCAAAATGGCTGTCACAGAAATTAATCAGCAAGAGACTTTAAAATATGGACCTTGGCAATGGCAGAGTGAAGAGCATGACAGCAGCCTGTGCATTGCTCGTGACGATTTTGGCACAGTGACACCCTGATAGCCTTCAGCTGCAACTGGGATACAAGAACCAGATCTCAGTGCACTCCAGAAAACTGCACCTTCCAGGTGAGGGGCAGTTGGGCTGACCTTTAGCTGCTGAGAAAGGGCCCAGGGATTCCCTCAATGCCTAACAATGAAGAGACCAGTGTCAAATTTTAAGGCTTACAATATTCTGTTGCAGTTTTGCTTCCTTTTTTTTTTTTTTGTAACCAAGAACTTAGCTCTTTTCCTCCTCCAGTACCTGGAGTACTGTGTCCAGTTTTGGAGCCCCCAACATAAGAAGGACATGGACCAGTTGGAGAAGGTCCAGAGGAGGGCCACAAAGATGATAAAGGGGCTGGAGCACCTCTCCTATGAGGACAGGCTGAGAGAGTTGGGGCTGTTCAGCCTGGAGAAGAGGAGGCTCTGGGGAGACCTTATAGCGGCCTTCCAGTACCTAAAGGGGGCTACAGGAAAGATGAGGAGAGGCTGTTTAGTAGGGCCTGTTGTGATAGGACAAGAGGTAATGGTTTTAAAACAGAGGGAAGTAGATTTAGATTGGATATTAGGAAAAAAAAATTTTACAGTGAGGGTTGTAGAGCACTGGAACAGGTTGCCCAGAGAGGTGGTGGAAGCCCCATCCCTGGAAATGTTCAAGGCCAGGTTGGATGAGGCTCTGAGCAACCTGATCTAGTCGGGGATGTCCCTGCTCCTTGCAGGGGGGTTGGACTAGATGACCTTTGAAGGTCCCTTCCAACTCTAACTATTCTATGATTCTATGATTCCTTAACTACAAAAAAAAAAAATTGATTCTCGTTTAAATTTATCTGGTGTTTAAAGTGGTCTCAAGTACCAGACAGAGCTACTGAGCCTCCTTAGGAACAAGAGACCCAATCCAAGCACATTGGAGGTGCAAACCTGCCCTGTGGAGACTCTGCAATGCAATACATATTTAGTGGCCCTTAGGGACTGGAGTTTCTTTGCAAACGTCAGTTAAAGAAGCAAAATCAGCAAGTGCCAAGAAAAAGATGAGCCAGCCTCAAGCCAGGCATGACCTCGTGTTGTTTTGCAAGGGACACAGAAAAGTGAAGAAAAATGAGAACATTCTGAACTGCAGGAATAAACTCCTCATTGTCACAGTTCATGGTTGGAATTTAGTCATCATGAATGCACTTTCATACCTGTGTTCATAGAGCAACACCTAAAAGGCCTCTGGGACAGGCAGATAGCAGCGTAGTCCTTAGCCGAAAGGCTGTCCCATGCAGATGCTGCAATTTTAAGAACTGTTTTACGAAACAGAAATTAATATTATAAATATTTTTGTATTTTTGCTATGAGTGTTTTTATTAACTTTTAAATTTTCATTTGAATTTGCTATGCGTTTTTTTTTTCTTGTTTCCTCAGCAAATGAAACAACAAAACAAGATATATCTTATTCCATTCTGCAAACTCTTCTTCTACTTTTGGAACAGTTTTTGACAAAAAATGGTCAGTGCTCAGTAAATATTTGGTTTGATGCACTTTTTTTTTTACTTCCAGGGAAAATCGTAATTTGTGACAAAAACCCACCTTTCATGGACATCACGTTTTGGTGGAAAATTTTGACCACCTGCGGAAATGACAGCTGCGAACAGCATGTAATTTAGGAGTCGGATGAAGATAAATTCAACGGACTGATTTTTAGTTTCTCGTGTTTCGGAGTGAGGCAGGGATCCAGGTTCCACCATGCCAGCACGGCCGCAGGGTTGGACGCTTATCAAAGGAGTTGCCTTCGGGGCTCTCACGAGATCAGGCTTTTACTCGGTGAGAGCTCCACATCTTCGGAGGGAACAGCAATGCCACAGGAACAGACCCTTTTCAGCATCCACTCTAAGGAAAACCAGGAATATGGAGGGACTCAAGAATTTTAAGAAACAGCAAACACAAAACTAGTCTTGATTTTCCCCACACATACAGGAAAAAGATGTTCAGACATAGTTTAAAGTTTTATATCAGGTTAAAAAAAAAAAAAAAATCCACATGAACTTGTTCACTCATCACCCTGAGTAAAAAAGGGCAAACTCTCCCCGTTCCATGAAGCTATTCTTGGCCACTGTGAGCTAAAAAGCAGGGAGGGCAGTTTAAAGGGGGTAAATACAATTAATGTTCCCGCTTTTGCCATATTTCTGGGCCCGGGGGACAAATCAGGAAACTTTATGTCAGCAGGAATGTGAACAATAAAGGCAAAGTGGGTTGCATGTTAGAAAACCGTTTCACTCCCTTTTTATATTTTTTTTTATTTTATTTTTTTGCCCAGCAGTATGATGTGTTAACAATTTTGTTGGTTTAACAGTTCACACTTCCAGCACATTTATCCATTGGCACATGGGGGTTTTATGCATTTAACAGTTTTCTTCATTAAAGTGGGTTCCACTGTGTCTTAAAAATTGTTTTCCTTAGACTGCGTGTTTGTTATTTTATATGGTGTGACTGAAAAGCAGGCCAAAATTTTGGCCTTGGAAAATGCACACTGCAGAGAGGAGCCCAGCGCAGGCAGCATGATTAGCCTCCCTCAAAGCCCACCACATATTCATTTAAGAACTGCTGATTGCACTTTGAAGCTTTCTTCCCTAATTGCTGGGAGATTCTTAATTTGTCCTGAGCTCGGGAAAACGAATTGCAGATGTCCGCGCTGCAATCAAAACCCTCCCTGCACGCTGTCGTTGAGATGGCCTTCATCCTCTTCCGCAGTGCCTTCAAACCACCTGTTTTTTACGAAAACAGTGCCAGCATTTTAATTTTTTAGGTTTTTTTTTTTTTTAATTTTGAAGGGAGAGCAGGGGCTGGGGGAAGGGAGAGGGCGGCTGCTATTTCTACAGAAGCAGGACTGGTTCTTAGAGGCATAAGAGACACCCAGGTGTTTTCACAGTGAGCCCTGTGCAGGGCCCTTTTGGAACTGAACTCGATTCCTGTTTGCCAAACTACACTTTCAAGAGGTGTCAGATATCGAGAACCTGTTTCGAATGCCAAGCCAAGCAACAGAGGGGAAAAAAAAACCAAGGGGAGGGAGGAGGGGAGAAGGGGGACGTGGGGGAAAAGGAAAAGGGGAAAACGTTCCTCCTCGAAGAAAAAGGTGGTTGTTCCAACTTGGCTGTTTCTTTTTAAAATAATTAGTTAAGCAGTGCATAAAAACAGGTAAGTCTGTTCTGCATTGCTCATAGCCTTGGCAGGCCCCGTCCTTCTCCGCGTTAGAGGAATTTCTGTGAACCACTGCTGCACAGGAGAAGGGAGGGGAATTGTATGACCGTGACCTAAGGCAACCCGGCTTGTAAGGTTAACCATAATTTTTTAAACTAACATGACCTCTGTTAACCCCTCCACTCCAATCTTAAAAAAAAAAAAAAAGAAAGAAATGAAGGAAGAGAGAGAAACATGTTTACAAAACCACTGGAAGGAGAAAGGGGGCAAGACACTGAGTCTTGTTCCTCCGCTCTCCCCTCCATCCCTCCATCCATTCCTCACCTGCTCCTTTGTTCCTGTGTGTCCACACCAGCAACTGGTGTTTACTGGGTCTTGATTCAGAACATCTAGGGACTTTGCTTTTTCTAATGAGTCACGGAATCATAAAATTAAGCCATTCTGGGAAGCCAAAAACTTTGGTTCCATGTGTGCATTTGGGGCTTTGCAGGAATGTTCATGTCTGGATGTCTGAGTCACATGCTCTCACGGTAAACGTGATACATCCTCTTTTTAATGACACCATTGGCTTGCTTTATTTATTTTATTTCCCTCTACTCATCCCTCTCTCCTTATTTTGCCGAAGAATGCAGGCCATTTCCTCCAGCTGGGATGCCAGGTTAACCCGCTTCAGGCACCCTTTGCCCTTCCCTCTTCTATAGCCGTCTTAAATCAAGTAACCAAAGCCAATGCCAGCACGGCCCCGGGCCAGCTGGAGGTGGCGTGGGGCCATGGTATATGGTGTAGTCAGCTTTCGTGTCAACATTTGGATGCTGAGTTCATCTTAACCAGAATGTGCCAAGCTCAAAGGAATCTGAGTTTGCCTCAGAAAATACATATGCAATATGCAGCCCACACAAAGACACTGGCTCAGGGAGGAGACTTACTTACTTCTGGTCTCAAATTTTTCCTTATGGCTTAGTCTCACATTAATTTCTGGTTACTCAGATACAGCTGTGGCATGGGCAAAAATGGTGTAGGTATGATATGTCAAGTCCTGACCTCATCTCCCACGGATGCACAGGCTGCGAATACTGCCTAACCACTCTTGAATACCCTCCTCCTCCATGCTCCACCAGCTCTCATGGTAGACACAAACCACTGGAACTGCAGTTAGGCCATTCTTAAAATGTCTTTTCTTTGAAACAGTTCCTTCCCTCCTTAAACAAGAGTAAACAAACACCCCTGCTTATATATTTATAATTATTAAGTGTGGAAAATCTACCAATTAAGTAAAGCTAATGTACAAAATAAGGAGCAAGAGGCCAGATTCTCAAGTGGTATGAGCTGGCAGAGGTTCAAGACTTCATTGGAAAAATAGTCCTGAACTACCATTCATCTAATATGCAGTCCAGGCCTCCATCCTAGAATGAGCTCATGTACAATTAATTGTTTATATACATGTATATTTGCAGTCCTGTTTGGGTGCAGTCAGCATGAGAAATACCAGATCTACCACAGACTGCTCACCAGCAGATGTGCTGAGCTCAGCTTTCCCCAGACCCACTGTTTGGGTAGTGTTTATACAGTACAGTGTAAAATGGCTACTCTAGCTGTCTATCCTGGGTGGTTGCCCTTCCCAAACCATTCCTACAGTCCATGAGAAGACACCCTACATCCAAGGATGAATCTGAGCATCCAGTTTCAGTACCTGCCCTGAATGATGTGTTCTGGAAGTAACTCCACTAAATAACAAGGGGACCTGAGTCCTTATGAAGGCACATAATTAAACAATTTAAACATATTCCACTCACCTAGCATCTACAACCAGTGATATAGGACGGAAGTGCACATCTGAGAGCTTGCTTTTCAGCCAAGTGGAAATAGCCTGTAAGTTGTGCTAGAAGTAGCAATCTTCTCAGCCAAAGGACTGGGGTTTAGGAGTGATCTCGATATCTTGAGCTATGAGGACCCACGGGCTTCAAGGAAGTGAAGTGGATTGTAAAGGTCTTGTAAATATCATCACTATGCTGCTTCCGCATGTGCCGAGATGGACTCATACTGCACGGCTGAACAATCTGAAAGCAACTGGGGTTAGACATAGAGCAGTCAGTTGGGAGAGGGTTTTGGCCCTTCTCAAGTCTTGAACTGTACCTTGGGAATTGTCTGGGAGAGTAACAGTTGGCCTAAGGCCTGCTGGGATTCTCCTAATAATTTAGCAGTATAACCAGTCAAGCCTTAGTGAAAAGGGCCAGGCCTTAACACAGAAGTAACATACTAGGTCACAGCTAAAATATCGCAGTAGGTCCCACTGAACCACTTTGTAAGACAGTTCCAAGGATGGAGGTCCAACCTGCTCATCTGTACTTGCATGTCAGCAACACTTTTCAATGACCATGTGCTTATGAGTTAATTGTCTGGTTTCTGAAAGAAAAGTAAACAAACTTTGGAGACTCATTTCCTAAACTAAGCAAAGAAGAAGAGAAACTGCTGATGGAGAAGAGTAAATGTCTCACTGAGGACCTTAGTTCCTCTAAAAAGACATCCCTGGCACATGTGGATTTGCGCAAGTCTTTCTATTCCCACCCTTCCTCCAACCTGCTTTTTCCTATGCTAAAGCTGTTTTTCCTTATGCTAAAGCTGTTTGCAAAATACTGTAATTCTGATTGTCCACAAATATTTAGTATCTTGGACTTTGAATGAATCTCTGCTACTTTTGCAAATTTACTTTGAGTTGAAGAAAAAAAAAATCAGTAATTTTTTTTCTACCTCATTAGGGGTCTGATTCCTACTTCGACCACCACACTGTCTTCTGCATTCTTTCTCCTAAAATTTTTATTTAATTCACATTCTTGTTTCTTGACATTGTGTCTTGAGAAGGTTTTCTCAGCCAGAACAGAAAGCAGTGCATGTAAGACATTCATTTAGTCTTAAAACTACTGCTGTAATGAAAAAATATCTTCTTTTCCTCCCTGGCCTGGAACACCTTGAGATTACAATCAGAGTCACAAGGGAAATATGAGGAAGATCTGGGTCATCTTTCCTCATTCTCCCTTTTTCTGCTTTTCTGGCTGATGAGTCAGAAGCCTGATGATTTAGAAGAAACATCCTATATGAATGAGAATATGTTGGGATTCTCATACTTAACCTCAGGCTCCAAACTCACAAGCAAAGAGCACTGTAATCTGTTCTGGGCCTTGATTTGTATTGATACTGCATGTGCACATTTTGTAATTTCTTCTGTTTACTAAAAGGACATAAAATAAGATTTAGGAAACTTTAAAAATACTCAAAACATTAACTATTCAAAATTTTAAGAGATTTTCTGAAGCTGCTGAAATTACTTTAAATTCCTAATACAGTTTAAATTGGCGTCCTGTAATCCGTGCAAAAGCAGGCCACGGTCACCAGTAACTGGGCATCTGAAATTGTTGTCTAATCTGAGGCAGGTTTTTCTTTGCCCTCTCTTCACAGGAACATTGTAAAGACCTTAAAGTACTTCAACGTTAATGAAATATTTGGATACCAGTGTGATGGATATCACAGAAGGAACTACAAGAGTATTCACTCTCCGGTGCTAAAATAAATAAAACCTCACGTTATACATCAGAGGAAACCAGTCAGTCACAGCAGCCAAAGAATATAGAATAATTCAAAGACAATTATATCCACCACAGAACTTTGTTTTCCTCTATAACACCAAGCATAGAGTCTTCTACTGACCCCATCAGACTTCTTCATCCCAGTCACCCCCACCTTTTCTGGTTGCCACTCATCTCAAAGCCTGGAGCTCCATCCCACTGTACTCCACACAACTTTTCTACAAGTCCTGCAAGCCCTCCTTGCAGTCTTTTCCTTCATTATGTTGGTAGGATCCTCACCATGAGATTAAGGCGAATTACCGTGAAGCTGCTTCCTTCCTCTGTGCTCTGCATGACACTAGGTGGTGAGTATTTAAAGCATAGCAATTAAAATCTTTCAGCTTTTCCACATGTCACTGAGATGGACTCCATATGGCAGGTGCAACTGGTGAGAAAATAATGGTTTTCCATTGGAGATCTGGACTGGATTATGGTGGTCAGCGTAGAGGCATTCTGGAAAAACCAAGCGCCTTAATCCTAGTAAGTCTCTATTGAATAGCTGAGCAGCCCCTAAATGAGATTTTCAGACACATTTGCCAAACTTGGATGGATTTTCACTAGAACTACCAAAGCCAAGTTCTAACTTCAGAGTATCCTAATCCTCCTCTTCCAAATCTTTTCTTAACAGACCAAGTCTGAGGGTCCAGAGGAGGGCCACAAAGATGATCAGAGGGCTGGAGCACCTCTCCTATGAGGACAGGCTGAGAGAGTTGGGGCTGTTCAGCCTGGAGAAGAGGAGGCTCTGGGGAGACCTTATTGCAGTCTTCCAGTACTTCAAGGGGGCCTACAAGAAAGATAGGGAGAGACTGTTCAGTAGAGCCTGTTGTGATAGGACGAGGGGTAATGGTTTTAAAATAGAAGGAGGTAGATTTAGATTAGATATTAGGAAAAAAAATTTTACACTGAGGGTGGTAGAACATTGGCAGAGGTTGCCCAGAGAGGTGGTGGATGCCCCATCCCTGGAAACATTCCAGGCCAGGCTGGATGAGGCTCTGAGCAACCTGATCTGGTTGGAGACGTCCCTGCTCCTTGCAGGGGGGTTGGACTGGATGGCTTTTAAAGGTCCCTTCCAACCCTAATCATTCTATGATTCTATGATTCCAAAATAGCTGGTTAGATATTTTTTTTTCAAGACAGCATAACAATGTCTCTTTTCCTCTGATATTAGTCTAGGAATATTTTTGGCTAAAATTTTGCAAAATAGCTCTGCTTATGGAGAGAAAACAGTTATGCAGACTTTCTGTGTGACACTGGGTATATCAGTCAATCCAGGTCTCTGTGTCCACCTGTGCTAAGGAGGATACACTTTTCTCCTGTTTCGCCGTCTGCCTTTTCTTTTGCACTTCTAATTTCTGAAGCAGAAACTGTCACTCTCAGTGTGCTGTTCTGTGAATACAGAGAGTTTTCAATCTCATCTAAGGTCCCAGATGCCGCTGTTAAAGAACTGGGAATAATAAAAATTCCCACTGAATTAAGTGGTGGCAGGAGGAAGCAAAACTGTGAAAAACTAATGAAAATCAAGATCTGATTCATCAGAATGTAACTCCAGTTTATGAAAAATGCAAAGGGAGGGACATTGATCCCCTGCACAGGAAAAGCAATTTGCAAAACCAAACAATTTCAGCTCACGTTCAGCAGAAGCAAAGAAATAAATCTGCGTACCCGCTAATGTGATTCCTCTGAATGAACTTGAACCCAACAGTAGCATATAGGCAGAAGCCTACATCCAAAAATAGAAACCTCTTGGAATCCACAGCTCATCTGGACAGGATTAGGGAAACACTCCCTGAACATTTAGTGAGTGACATGTCAGAAAAGAATTGAACCAATTTACAGCAGTCCTGGAACTTTCCAAGCACAGTGGCTCTGAAAACAATGGGATAAGAAGGAATTCATTGTCCACTGCATAAAGCAACTATTTCAGGCAGCAATATCAGGGACATTAATGACTGCAACCCTATCTTTGGGTAGCTCTGAAGGCTGTTAAAAACTGTGGTTGGCCCATGGGCACAATGCTGAAATTGTACCCAACCGAAATTTTTTTCACTGATTTCACAGTTTCAGGGGAGATTAGTCAGATTTGCCTCTGACTTGTTTTTCGGTCACCCTGAAACAGAACAATGCGTAACATGTTGACAGTGAGGTTTGCTGTGGGGAAATTAGGGTTTTCTTTCAACGGGGTAGCTGGAGGGGAAAGGGAGAGAGAATTGTCAATACAGCTGAGTAGTTTGAGTTGAATGCCTCCTGAAAAAGCCACTGAAATATGTTGCGGCCAAAATTTAGACATTGAGATAGACCAAAGTAGCCAGTGCCTGTAAAGCATCATAGGATTTGCCCTCTTTCCAAGACATATTGCAAGCTGATCTCCCAGATCCTAGCTGACATGAATCGGGAAAAATGCTTGGAGGAGCAGGACTGCACAACCTGGTAGAGAAATTATGTTATATCAGTGTTATTCTTTCAGAAAGTACCTTCTGTTTGAGTGCACGGTACATGAAAAAGGGACTTTTTGTTATTTCAGCAAGGTGTTATTTAGCAGCTGTGTATCGACATGAAATAATGAACTTCAGCCTCTCTGTCCTTCAACCTCTGTCTCCAGGAGGAAGGCAAGCATCATAGCCTTACTTTTGAAGGAAACAAAACACACAGGAGCCACATTAGCAGCACTCAGGTCACTGGGAATGAATGTAGTATAAACACTTAGGAAGAATAGGTGAAAATATCTGGGATATATTTGATCCCAAGTGGCAAAATAATGTTCCATATCACATCAAGTGGCCAAGCTGGGGTCTTAAGCCTCCACCTCCACACTATCGGAGAGATGACAATCACTCTGCCCCAATCCCAATTAAAATCTGTCCAGATTTATCTTGGTCTCTGGTATTTTTAGTTTGTACGTTCTTACCAACAAGTCTTTAAAACGCTGACATTGAACAGTTACTCCTGGCTTATGTCAAAGCAGAGCAGATTCATTCCCTAAGAGATCCTTTCACTCTTTTAAGCTGCTTTTGCTTAGGCTCTGGACAAGGAGTCAAATGCAGTGAGACAAAGAGTTTAGCAAGTTCTCATAATGGGGATTAGAAGCAAGAGACTTTTTAAGGAGATAAAATTCATTTAATTAGTAAAAGAGGTGAGGGCTGCTACAGTTCAGGTACCAAAAAGAAAATTGAAGTGCAAGGCAGCACTATGTGTGAGTCTGCACCTCAAAACTGGGGCTTGGATTCAAGTACCTGCAATTGCAGTAACAACCTCCCAGACATGGACCTACCAGGCTGCAAAATGTCATCAGAAATGCCATGAGAGTTTTCTTCAGACAAAAACAATCCTTCCTTCGCGAAAGATGCTCACTCAGATGTACTGAGTCATTGTCTATGTTTCCCTACCCGACAATCTACACAGTGAGGTTTTTTTAACATTTAAACGAAACTTTACAGAAGTTAGAGGTTTTAAAGATGTTAACATACTTGTAACTTTTAAAAAAATAAAAATAAGTGGTTAAGTGGAGGAGGAAAGGCCTCGTAATTCTCCCAAAGAAAAAAGACTGCATTGTGAGCCTAGTTTTTATTAGATACCTGAGAATCCTCATAGAGGATGGTAGATACAGATGTGCTGACTGTGCAAAGGCTTCAGCCATCATTCCTTACTTAGAAGACGTCAGAAAACCTACATTCCACATCACTGGTTTGTTGTAGTATGGATTCTGTGATGTCTAACGCAGAATTAGTTCACATGCACCCTCAGTGCAATTGAGTTTAAATGTCAGTCAACAGGAGATAAAAACCCTTTGGGAACCAGGCTTAACTAATACAGGCACTTGTGGGGCGACTAGTCTTAATGCAAATAATTGGGCAAATAGATGCAGGTTTCTACAAAGTCATCAGAAATTAAAAAAAAAAACCAAACCCTATTGAATATACAGCAGATGGGAATAACATCTTCAAATCAAGAGCAAGACATTTTTCAGGAATATGTATTTCAATTACTGGATTCAATTATGGAGGTAAATGCTACAGGAGGTAAATGATGCAGCATTTAGGTCTTATACCTACTGATTCAAGTACCATTAAAATATAAAAGTACGACTATAAAGTCAGCATAATTCCACTGAATTACTGTAAGACTTTTAAGACACACGTAAGCTCCTGATGAGCTAGATAAAGCAGACACAGCAAACAGAGAAGATCATTACAAGCACATTACAGCTTTAAGTAATTGCTTCCTCCCTCGCATGGATAAGAGGTCACTAGATACCCATACAAAAGATGCAATGCATCATTTCTCCCATGGGAGAAAAGCAGCCACCTCAGGGCTCAGTTATGCATAACACTATTTGACAAACAGTTTAAATATTTTGAAGTACAGTGTTTCTACACCAAAAATTTCAAGAGAGGTGTTTTAATTTTTTTATTCTTTGTAATCAGCTTAGAACTCAGAGTGGGAAAAATATAACCTCCAGTGGAGACCGTAAGTTATAAATTACTACTGCAACAGATTATTTGTTACAGCTTTGATTCATGCCCAAAGATCTTCCATGATCAGTGGACAAACCCTCAGATGTGCACCATATGGGGAAGGTATCCATCTTGTCAAAAAAACATACTCTGATATTGATCTTGACCGGGAGATTTGGTTTCCCAGTTACTAGTACACCCTTTACTATCCCAGTCCCAACAGGTCTTCAGGTGACTGGGCCCTACAATTCTTAACTCACAAAATGTTATTTTTGCCCTAAAAAAAGGCACTCTGGAGGTAGTCATTTTGGGACTTTCCATGTATCCTCTGCTCTAAGATCTGCATGAGCAACTGTTTGTTTTAAGATGAATCATGTCATGTTTTTACAGTTTCTGACACTTAAAAATATTTTGTTTCCGCTTGGTGGTGAAGTCAGCAACTGGCTATTATTAAACGTCGTGCTGTGTTATTCCCCATTTTGAGTGATGATCTCAGTGGAGCCCTTAACGAATCCAGCTTTGCACCCTCAGATCTTACCTGGATGGTATTGGTACCTCTCCCATTTGTAATATCCCTGGTTACCAGCTGCAGTTGGAAGTCTATGCTAATATGTTGGATTTACTTGTCCTCTTTAGCTGATTCCAGCTTTGTGGTTTATGGGTTGCCTTTGTGGTTTGCTAAAGGTCAGGCCCTGGATGGCTCTAAATTTTTTTAAGTGGAATTCAAACACCACAGATGAGTATGTTTTCAAAGTAGTTGTCTTGGGTGGTATGGATTCAGATTTGATGACTTGTGCTCAGGATTAATGCCTCTCGTCTTCTTTGGGGTAATGTTCAGACATAGGTGTCCCTATCTCTCTCAGTGCACTGTCCTCCATCATCTTTTGTTCAGAACCCAACTGTCTCCGAAATTTCAGGCCCGTGCTAGACCCCGAGTTGCATTTTGAATTGTGCACCCCCCCACCTCCACCACTTCCCCAAGCTGATGCCAAGATGCTGATCCCTGCCTTTGGCTTGACTCAGTAACTGTAATTCTCACTCTTTTTGCTGGCTTGCAGGCAGAAACTGCATCAGCCATAATTCAAAATTGCGAACAGATGACTAGATTACTTTCTTGAACTGTACTCAATCATTACATCACCCATATACTCAAAATCACAGCACTGGCTCCCCATAAGATTTTGCATCCACTTTAGGGTTTGGCTCCAGAGCTACCGGACTTACTCACTTGCTCCAGCTTACCTAAAAGAGCTGCTTGTGCCTCGTAGACATCCTCAGACTCTGAGATCAGTCGGTGCCGATATATTGATCATTCCAATGGTCTGACTGAAAACTGCTGGTGTTGAAGCCTTGGCTCCTCCAGACATATTTTGTGGAAATCCCTGCAACTTTCATCCAAGGAGGGAGAGGGAAAGGAGGGGGAAATAAATCTATTAAACTGTCCAAACACAAAGAGAAAACATTTTCTTTCAGCTGACAACAGCTTGGCCTCAGTAAAGGGAGAACTCAGATTTTCTATTTTTTCTTTTTCTCTTTCTGTCATTAAACCCTTTAGGTGCAATCTTTGCGTTGAGAAGTTTTCCTGACTCAGGCGTAGCTGCTAGACAGCATGCAGATAAGAGCAGCAAGGAGCCGCGGGGCTGTGGCAGCATGTTGAGCCACGGGGGATAATCCCCTGGGATGCCTGGGATCGCCCCCACCTCCCCACGCCAGCCAGCCCCGGTGTTGGGATGCTCAGACCCTCTTGGCACCTCCGGCACAGATGAGACTCAATGCTGGGTAGTTTTTTGCAGCGATCAAAACTCTGTCGGAGGTGCTGACCTTTCCTCGCAGCAGAGCCAGCCCTGGCTGGCTGAATTTGTCCTGCTGTCCATCAGCAGCTCTTTCGCTGCTGTTCACCCCACGGTTGTCAGAGCTTTGGACGTGATCCCCGCCTGCCCTTCTCACCCTTGCGATGATGTTTGGAAGCGGAGCCTGAACTACGTTGAGCAACACTTATCCTCTCCCTCTATGAAAAGCAGCTCAGGACAAGCTCAACTCCGTGTAAACCATGAGTCAGAAAAACAGCAAGGGCTTTCCAGCACTGTCATCGACACACAGCCATCCCTGCTGCAATGATGGAGCTGGGTGACATTATCCCCTGAAATACTATGAGTTGGCAGCCTGGGTCTCCTTTCAAAAGAAGAAATATCCACATAATGAAAGCCAGTATTTGTGACTAATTGGCCCCTTGCTAAGCAGGCTTACCAGCTGGGTCAAGGTCTGCGTGTGCAGGCACAGAAGAAGAGACAATTTCTCTGTCCACAAGTCAGGTTGGGTCAGTCCAGGACAACGGGTCAGCGTCTCATATGGTCATCTCTTACTGTCAGAGTCACACGCCATAAATCCTACAGCTTAAAGACCACTTAGTTCAATAAAATAAAATTAAATGAAATAAAATAAAAAGAACTGAGATAAAATAAAATAAAATAAAAATATGGAACAGATTGTTTTGATGGGCAGATCTGAAAATGTTCCTCAACCTTCTCTTTCCAGATTTCCACTCTAACAGAGGTCTTTGACATTTGCAGTTGCAGTCAAGATTTCCTCTTTAGAAAAGATTACTAAAAGTACTTCTGTACACCATCAGATTCAGGAAAGGACACTGACATGCTGAAGAAGAAAGGCCTCACTGACTCTGTGTAGCAATTCAGGCTAAACCCAGAGATTTCCTCTAGCAGTTGGGTGGTGCTATCCCTGTCTCTTACACATTAGATGTAAAAGGAGGAACCAAGCATACCTCCTGAGATGGAAATGGCTTCAAAGGGGAAAAAAAATTGCAGCCACTTCTCCGACACAAATGCCCACCTACCATCTTTCCTGATCCTCGTGAGCAACATCTGGCTGACAGCCATGGGACGTATACCCATACATCAGAGAGCTGAGGGGGAGAGACCTCTGGCAGCAGTTCACAGACAGGGGATGGTGGTGGGTTCCCAGCCATCATCTCACCACCCTCTGGGAACAAGGCTTGGTCCTTGGTGGGGTCAGCAGCAGCAGCTTCAGCAGCCCACCCTTTGCCGTGCTTCTTCCCTGTTGGTGTTTTGGGGCCTGCCCAAAATGGCAGAGTGGTACAGCTTTGACACCAGATGCATGTGCCTCTGGACCTGCAGGTTGTCCACCCCGTTATTAGCTCTTCCTTCTTCCAAACACTGCCATGTGTATTTTTGTATTCTCTCTCTCAGCTTTTATAATTACACGAGGGCTACAGTGAAGCCTCAGGAATGGCTTCATAAGCTCAAGTTGTCACACAATAAATGCCAAATGTTATTCTCAAACACAGCTCACAGACACATGGCACGTTCGCAGAGGTGCCCAACTTTAGGAAGGGCCCCCAAACACGCTCTAGACGTGTTCAGCTACAAGGCTTCCGTGCCACTTCACACAATCCTGGCAAAAACCGTGATGCTGTCTCAGCTCATCCAGGAAAAGGTAGGGTTTGAGTTAACAGCTTGGGGCTTGCTTTGAGCCTTCATGTGATCCCCAGCCCATCCAGATGTCGCTCTGTTCATTCCTCCTCTACACATGGCCAGAGCAATCCACTCCCTGTCATGTGTAATGAAGGGCAGGAAGGAGAGAGGATTTTTGACATGTTTAAATATTATCCAAAACAAAGAAATTGCTCAAAAGCCAGGGATGCATTTAAATAAATTAAAGCTGCCAGGAAAATCTCGTATTTGCTGCAGTTCATTCCATTTCATCCTCAGAGCCATCCCTCTGCAAAACATGGCAGCTCCAGTAGTTTGGTGTCCAGATGTTCCCCGTCATATGCTCTGCACTGCATCATGCCTTTTTTTTCCTGATGTGACTCCTTAAAAACAGTGAACTTGGATTCCAGGACAACCTGAATACACTTTTCCATAATGAGGGGCGACTGAAAAAACACAGTTGTTGACTTGGCCAGTGAAACACGGGTTTTTTTGTTCTTCCCTTCATCACTCTCTCTCCCTCTCTTTTTTAATTCTCCAGCTGGCTGGTAATCCAGCATCATCAACATCTTTTTGCATTTTATTCCTTAAGCCATTCATATTATACACATTCCAGTTTTTAAAATACAGATTTTAAGAGTGATTTGATGTGGCTTGGAATAGTGACATGCTTACACATTTATAAAAAAATTCATTAACGTGGGGGGAGATAAAATAAAAAGAAATAAAAGATTGCATCTTTTATTTTCTTTCCTTCCTTTCCCTTTCCTTCATTTCCAGAATATGAAATTATTTGCTGGTCATTTAGGAACCACAATGTCAAAATGCGGTTGCCCCATAGGGAGGAAAAAAGACAGTTCATCCTAGCAGTTTTCAAGTCAGTTGTTAAGAAGCAGCTTTGGCAAAAGCCAAAGCCAAATTGATCTCTGAGCTGCAACATTTAAAGGCTTCGTTAGCAGTTCTGCTCGCTGTTATTGAGAGCACCTCTTCCCACAGTCCTTAAATCTGCCACATCATGACCAAAATACGAAGCTGTACAGCGCCTTTCTTCCAACCTTGTGAAATCCCAGTCTCCAAGTTACAACTGCCAATTGCCCCTGTCTCTAGGCCCAGTCATTCTTGGACCTCCAGTGAGATCACAAAAAAAAAAAAAAAAAAAGCCAATTTGGAATCCTGCTCAGGAACACTGAAATATCTAATTCATCTAAGCTATAAGGTGACAACTTGGTGTCCAGTCCGCAGAGGGTTTTAAATATCTAAACTCCCACTGAACTCAGATGGCGTTTAGGCACCTAAAGGGGAAATCTGTAACGTAGAAGAGAGTTGCAAAGTCCTGTGCTCTTACGTAAAATTTTGCACAACTTCCTTTCACAGTGTCATACTGCATGCCTCTACCATCTCCCTCCTTGCACTAAATTGTGCCTTATATGCAAATATCACAAAGTAGCATTTATGGGGTTTTTCTGGAGCAGGGACACTTTACAAATTGGCAACTATTTAACTTGGGAGAAAAAAAGCAGCTCTGCTTAAAAGCCAAAAATATTAGTTCTGTTCAAGTTATAATGTGTGCAGACCTCTAGCAAAGACACCGCTCAAACCTGAGACCGTTTTCAGCATCAGTGGTGAAAACTCCATTCCAAGTCACTGGTTTCTATGTAAAAGCTTTTAACAGATTATCTTATTACCACTCCATTAAGCTCTATTCTCTCACCACTACATACAAAGTAAGTATAAATTATTCCTCTCCCACAGCAGAGGAAATTGCTCTGATCTTGGAAGCAACGAGTGATGGATTCTTCTGCCGGTTTCTTCATGTGAAAATAATTTTTTATTATCCAAGCTAATTCCATCTTCACACAAAAAGCCCTAAATTCCAGATTCTATCCTCTAGAAATATTTGAATCTGACAAATATTTTTAATTAAGAGTATTTTATTTTGTTATGACATAATTGTAAATCCCATGAGAGATTCATACTTCTATACAGAGTTATATTGAAAAGACAATCTATGGAACAAAAAAGAAGTACCATCTGACTTTTCCTGTTGTTTAGTCTCTTTTATTGAATTCCCTCTCTTCTTGACTTGTCATGACACTGGATTTAAAGAGCAGTGAAGAAGAAATTCAACCTCATCTCATTTTGATACCATGCTGCCAACAAGTCTAGGGTACAAGCTCATGATGAAGAAGCTTAAATCAGACTGCTTTGTCTCTGTGACATGAACTTCATACCAACACCAACTCAGAAGGCCAGGCAGAACATCATATTTAATAAAATACTTAAGCATATTCTTCAGTGGAGACCTCAGAATATCTAGATCATCCCGGTGTTCAACAAGACTTCAGCACATGCTTTGGTTCTTTGGCAAATAATACAGCATTGGTAAAACGTTCCTTTTCCGTCTGCCCAAGTAGCAATAAAAATCAAAGGATAAAATATTAGACTGTCCTGCAAGAGCTGGAACTCTCTAGATTCAGGCCTGAACCAGTGTTTTATGTAAAGATCTGATCTACAACAGTTTGTCTTTAAAATGACAGGGATATTGCATGACATAAAACTTGCATTCAAGCAGTATTAAAGCTAAAAAAATAATACAATCTAGTCCTAAAGTCTTATCCTTTTCATCCGCATACAAGACAGGGTTTTCAGCAATCAGTTAGCACTAAAGGGTATAATTTAATATCCAGTATGGTAACTATCTCCAGCTAACCTGAAGGAATAGAACCTGTCCTTCACTATATCTGAGCCCCCCAGTCCAGTGGTGGGAGGCCATGGATTTTCTTCCAGCCAGGATCTGTGGTTGTCTCACACCTGTCTTAGACTGTTCACAAGATGACAGTCTAACACCATAAGAGTTTAATCTTTGAACGATCAAAAATGTGGAGCTGTCGATTTTTGTTCCAGCTTAAAATCACCTTTGAGATTTTTATTTTTCAGTCCACCCAAAGATGACTTTGAAGATCACATGAAAGGGAAACAGAAAGAACCAACTGTGATGGGGATAATACAATGAAGCTATTAAGGACTGCCAACTGGGTGAATGACTCGCATGCCCTGTAGTAGCAGCAACTAATAAAAACAATTAATAATAATAAAGTCAGAAGTCATCCAGCCAGTCAGTGGCTCAGTGACCTCACTTATGAGCAACCAGCTACTAGACTGATATTTTGGGCTGGCTGAGTATAAAGGCTGAAAGAAGATTATCACGAGCTTCTTGTAATTGTTTTATGAACCCCCTGGTGAATGCAAACAGGGACTAAACAAGAGCCTTTCGTACATAAGCTGACAATTAAAACCTTGGCAGGCCAAACAGTAGTTTCTAGTCTTTCAGCAGTGAAGTTTAATGCTCAAAGCAGATCTCTTTTTTTTTTTTTTTTTTTTTTCATTATTTTGTCATGTTTTCTCCAGCTGGTAAGCATGAGTCAGGAACAAAGTCTGGGGGAGGGGAAAAGTGTCTGCTAAGAGACCAGTTCGCTCTAAAATGAGACCTCTCCACTCACATAAATGTCAAGGAAAGCTCAGTTCATGTTAGTTGATGTTCGCTCTGACTTTGCAGAGCAGCTGGGATGCAGTCACCATCAGGTCAGCTCTGACATCAGTCAATTAACACCCACAACAGTGACTTTTTCCACCCGATTATCTCAGATGTTTGCAGCTACCGAAGCCTAGACTCCATTGCGGACCACACACCTACAGGAAAACTACTCCATCCCACCCCACTTCCCTACTTACAACAAATAGGAGCCTGGAATTGCTGTGGGAACTGCATATGCTTCCTTCTTCTTCACCTAAGTGAAGCACCTAAACCACCGAGCTTTTCTGATACAAAATCTTGAGTAACCTGGTCTTACCTCATGGCTGACTCTGCTTTCAAGAGACCTCTTGAGGTCCTTTCCAATTGGAATTATGCTATACTCCTGTGTTATTAAGCTAATTTGGTCTGGATAGCCCTTTTCTTTTGCTATGTTAAACTAGAAAATATAAAGCCCACCATGAACTCCTGACTGTCTCACTCTCTTTTTTGTCCTGTAACTGTTATGGACCTTTCTTACATCATAGGAGAACTGAGCTCTTAGACAGCATCTGAAACAGGAGATATAACCGTACCACTTTAAGGGTGATCTCTTTGACAGACAACTTAACAAATCTTCCTGGTGTCGTGGTTTTGTTAGTGAGGGGGGGGCCTAAGGTGGTAGCTTCTGTAGGAAACTGCTAGAAGTCGCTCCCCTTTGTTCAGTGGACTCGGCCAGGCCTAGGGCGGACCTGCTGCTGGCCAAGGCTGAGCCGATTGGTAGCAGAATGTTCCGTGATAACGCCTCTGCGATAATGTATTTAAGAAGGGGAAAACGGAAAAAAAAAAAGAGGAGAGAAGATGTGAAGAACCTGAGTGGGGGCAGAGGCACAGAGGGGGAGGTGCAGGCCTCATGGGCCTTGCAGGCCTCACCCTCTGGCCTCTCGCCAGGCAGCCGACTGGGCCCGACTCGGTCCAGCCTGGCTGCAAGAAGTGGAAAGGAGATGAGAAGTGAATAAGATGTAAAAAAAGATCCTGAGAGACATCTACCAGCCTGTTGTGAGGAACGGCTGCAGACATCAAGGTCAGTTCAGAAGTGAGGGGGAGAAGTAATGCGGCTCCTGGCCAAGATTCCCCTGCAGCCTGTGGTGACGACCATGGTGGAGCAGGTTGTCCCCCTGCAGCCCATGGAGGTCCACGGAGGAGCAGAGATCCACTTGGAGCCCATGAAGGACCCCGTACCGGGGCAGCTGGATGCCTGAAGGCAGCTGTGGCCCGTGGAGGGCCTGCTGGGACAGCTGTTCTAGAGGGACTGCACCCGTGGAAGAGATGACCCACGCCGGAGCAGTTCCACAAAGGACTGTGGCCCGTGGGAGAGACCCCACGATGGAGCAGGGGAGGAACGTGAGGAGCTCTTCCCCCGACCATGAAGCAGTGGCATAAAACAACGTATGATGAACTGACTGCAACCCCCATTCCCTCTTCCCCCGCCCTGTGCCGCTCGGGGCTGGAGGGAAGGTAGTAGAGATAATGTTAAGCTTGGGAAGAGGGAGGGGTGGATGGAGGTTATCTTGTTCTCTGTCTCATTATCCTGCTGTTTGTAGTAATAAATGAATAGTTTTTCCCAAGTCGAGTCTGTTTTGCCCGTGACGGTAACTTTAAGGATTTCTCCCCGTCCTTATCTCAAACCTCGAGCCGTTTTTCCTTATATTTCCTCTCCCTGTTCTCTCGGAAGGTGGGGGGAGTGAGAGAGAGACTGCGTAGTCTGGTCCTGGTCAGGGCTGAACTACGACACCTGGATTCCCAAAGAACAGATTCAGACCCTTCTGAAGGTTTCAGAGAAGGATTTTGGCTTAGGGATGGTCCCTCAGCCCTTGGAGGAGTTTTCTCTCTTCATTAAATGTAGAAGCAGCATGGAGAGACCTGTTGGCTGACTTGGAAGACTAAAGTTGGATAGGGTAAACACCCTGTTTGATTCCGTGTGCTGAGATTCCTTCCCAAACATTATCTGCACGCAGGCAGAAGTGCTCAGAGGCAGGAGTGGGAGAAGGAAATGAAAAAAATCTATGAATAGGACGGCTGATGGAGGAGGGCTGTGGAAAGCTATGATAAGAAAAGATACAGGAGATGTATAGATAAGAACCAGAACTATGAGAGACTATAAGGTGAGGTTGCTTATTTTCTTGAAGCAAGGGGAAATTTAAGAAGATATCAGATTTTTGTTAGTAGCTGCTCCAGACTCTTAAATGGTGGATGACACATTCTGGAGGAAATTTCAAGTAAGAACAGAAACATTGAAACAGCTTTCACCTGCTAGGCTCTCCTAGAAGAAGATGAGATCTGGGGCTCTGCATCTTCTGATCTGGTAAAGCTCATGTTTGTATCACTGTGTTAGCATGAGCACCGACGCAGAGAATGGCCAAGAGGACACCTCACCTGTTTGGCCAGCATCTCAAGAAAAAGTCCACTGGTGGACAGGAAGCATGAGAGAGACTGGGAAAAACTACAGCCTATTAGGATAAAGAGAGGAAGAAAGACCAGCCGCACCAGGAGGAGAGGACTGTAACAGGGCAGGTTTGGCCTTTCAAGAGGGAGAGAAGACTGTCTAGGAGAGGGTCAAGTCCTGCTCCTCATGCAGGTGCCAGATTTGTAAAAACATCTGATGAAGGAAGAAGAGAGTTTCAAATTCTTGTCACTCTGACAGCTCTGCCTCCAAAGGGACAGGTGGTTTTTGTGTCTGTTAATTGAGTGGAGTTTCTCTGCTCTTTTATTGGGTTGAAAATGAGATGGATTAAGAGGCTTTTACCCCAGCGTGCCTGTGGCATTCTTTGTCCTTCTCAGCAGGGGATGAAACTGGCTTGCAGAGAATTGGCAGGGAATGAGCATCTTTCTTGTAATTAGTTCTGAAAGCAGAACTGCCACTGAGACAAACTCCCCAAGGGGGAGGCAAGCTGGGACGGAGTTACAGGAGGAAAGTGAGCTCAGAGACCTGTGAGGGAACTTTCCTGTTGCTCACCAATTACAGGAGTTGACGATACTGAGTTTTTCTCTTTCACTGAATGCTGAGTTACCAAAGCAGACTGAAAAAACACTGCAAGGACTTAGCCTGAAGTAAGTGTTTGGGGCAGGAATAAGAGAAAGAAGCACGCTACAGAACTACCAAGGAGTTTATGCACCCACCATTTCATCACGTAACCTTCAAGTATTAACAGTGTACCGAAAACGCCAGTCGCTTACAGCCTTTCCCCAGCTATGATCACTCCAAGAAGCGTTCAGTCAGGCTGAGCTGAACAAAAACCTTCATTCATTACAACCCGGTAGGATGCAAACAACTTCACAACTTGATAATCCCTTTCAGCCCTTATTAAATCAGCAACGCACTGCAGGTGGGAAGTCAGCCTGGAAAGGAGAGACGGCCCTTTACGCACTTTGCAATAAAGCATGGTTTTAGTCACAAAAAAAAAAAAAAAGATTTCCAGGGCTTTCCCTGCCTGCCTCTCCTCCTGGGAGGCAGATTCCCAGTGTCCCGCAGCAGATTACAGGAGCATCGTGTTTGCATTATGTGGTGGCGATGATGTGTTTGTTCTTGGCACCGAGGGGCTCTGACTCCGCAGAGCTCTAGAAACGACAGTGGAAATCTTTCAAGCCTTGAGCTGGATTTGCAGTTTCCCCCTCCCCGTCGCAATTCAGGCTCGCAGCGCAGAATACAGGACTCTTTTGTGGGAAAAAAAAAAAAAAAGGAAAAAAAGAGAAACCCACTGAGATTTGTTTTCCGTCAAAAAAAGAATGGATTTACAACCCTCAGGACACTGCCCTGCTTTTCAAACACAGGCCCCAAGCAGTGGTCGGATGCTCATATCAGAAGTTAGGCATGTATGGGCCGACTTTTTGGGCACATTTATAGATTTGATGTCCCATTAATGAGCCCAGCATATGTGAGGGTAGGAAGCAAATAGCCCATGGCCGGTTTTATTGACAGCGCAATTTTCTCCAGCGCAGTGCAGCCCCTGGAGCCACCTACACAGCATTACCAGCCCTTTCAGATGTGACCAGATGTTCCACTGTTTAATCAAAATATGGCAATTATTTTTAATTGAAGAGATCATCATTTTGACATAAGCTTATTTTTTAATTTTCCCCACAATTTTTTTTCTGAGTTGATTCTACTTATCTCCTTTTAGATATTTCTTCCTTCCAACTAAAAACTCTAAGAGAAATAAGCAGGTTCTTTTAAAAACTAAAGTATTAAAGGGAAATATTTCATTTGAAAAAATCTCAAAAGGGTTTTTGATCTAAGGCCAGCATTTTTAGTGTGAATGTTTCCATGTTTGGTTTTAACTTTTTTTCCCCTAAAATAAACAAAATTTCAGATCAAATTAAAAATTTCCATTTTGGTGGAAAAGCCGGTCCTTTTCTCTTGGAAAAATACTTTGATGCATTAAAAGAAAAAGCCTTTTGAAAAACACCTGACTTCTATTTAGATGAATACTACCCAGCTGAAAATCTCAAACCCCCAAAGCATAAGGTACTAAACCTGTAGGCAGTTTGCATTCCCACTGGCAGGCAGCAATATCTTTTTCTTCCAAAATGCCTTCAGCTTTCTGTCTGTTTGCAGACTTTCCTTCATACGGATTTAAGTTTCAGGGCTCCTAATTTATATATATATACATACATATATACATGTGTCTATGTATATATAAAAGTCACTGTGGCTTCATATCCTCAGACTGTACGCAACTGTCTCCTCTTGTTCCTGGCCTTGATACTTAGGCCTCATTTGTATGGGGACATTGAGAAAAGTAGCTGGAACGAATTTGCCATAAAGTGTCTTGGGGCCTACAAACAACTACATATGTTTAAACTTGAATTATTTGTCATCTTAGGTCCAAAGAGGTAGCTCTGTCTGGAACAGAAGCAACTCTGTTCCTGGGTTGAAAAGGCACATTTGCACACCTTGTCGTTTATGTACCGTGTTTAGTAAAGTTTATGTTTCATGAGGTAAATCAGGAAACAATGACATTTCAAAGTCTACAGAGATTTGAAGAAGTGCTTCTGTGCCCCAAAGCTCTTTTTCTCCCTCCCCACAACTTTATCAGCTGAAATCAGCTAATAGAAAATGTTATCCTTTCCTGCAAACTCTGCAGTCACTGAGATTTTAAGGGCATTATGAAAAGATTTGGCTTTAAAGCAACTGCTTTAGCTTTGTATTACTGTTGTATTCTGTTTTCTCTGAACTTTCAACTGTCATAAAAGAGAAGATAAAGCAAAAACACTACTCTCTTTTAACAGTGACAGTGCAAAGTGAAACAACTCTTATGGGACTACCACATCAGCAACGTTTTCTTTCCTTTTTCACACCAACAGAGGCAGGACACAGGTGTCTGTATTCCAAATTTGCCTTTGGCCTTTTCAAACAGAGCATTTTCGAAATCATCCTTTCCTTTGTGACCATGATTCAGATGTAGACAAGGTTGGTGAGAAAGAATCAAGTTGGAGGCTGATACAGGTGTTGGCAAGACTAGCTTGCATATATCTGACAAGACAGAAAAAACTAATATTGATAAATAATACTGAAAACTGTTGAAAATATTGAAAAACTTTGATGATCTTCCTTTTTTTTTTCTTCATCCTAGAGGAAATAACCTTGGGGGGCTGTTGTGCCATTGACTTTTAGTTTCTCTCCCTCCATCTCTGACCTTCACGATACGGAAAAGGGAACAAACTTTCCACTACTGCAACACTCCGAACTGTTGGTGCGGAGTTGTAAAGACATTGTTCTGCTCAAAGTTTTTAGGAAGGAACCTTTTGATGTGCTTGAGTCTCGTACAAAAGCAGCATGCATAAAATGAAGACTTATCGTCCCCATCTGATCTCAGCTGCAATGGTCAAGCTGTTTCTCAAGCCCCATGGATGGCTCTCAAGCTGTGACCAAGGCTCTTCCTCTGGCATAGGATCTGCTGCATAGTCCACATCAGTGGCAGGGCAGACCGCAAAAAGCGTGAGTCCTCCTCCAGTATGCAACTGTGGCATAAAAATCCATCAGTGATCCGCTTCTCAAACCACCCATTACTTTCATATGTCCAAGGTCATAGAATCATTGAATGGTTTGGGTTGGAAGGGACCTTTAAAGGCCATCCAGTCCAACCCCCCTGCAAGGAGCAGGGACATCTCCAACCAGATCAGGTTGCTCAGAGCTTCATCCAACCTGGCCTTGAACGTTTCCAGGTCCTATAGTCGTGGTTCTCCATTGTGTCATTTTGCATTTGGACCACTTGTGACATCACAGTGTGAGATGATCCTCCATCAGTAAGTGTTAGTCTTACTCCCAGATGCTGCAGGAGAAGACTCCATGAGTAGTTCAGACCAGATGCCCATGTTTTATTTGGTTATAACTAAGAGAGGTCAAGGTTAGTTCCAGACATGGTGCTGAGTTGCCTGGCATAGAAATAGAGCAACGCTGACTCCTTATAGATATTCCTCATAGTTTTTTTAGGCTGCTTAGGAGCTGATTATAAAATTAATGAATTTAGTTTTGTTTATCAGTTTGTTTGGGGTTTTTTTTAATTGTCTCTTTCTTGAAAATTCCACCTCCTTCGTTCTCAGCCAGCACCAGGTTTATGCATCTGTTGCCTCAGGAAGGTTGGAGCTATCTGGATGGATGCTGAAATAAAGCTTTAGTTCTGTCTGTTTGTTCTCACTTGGAAGATAAGTCTCATTAATATTGAGAAGATTTTGTAAAAAACATAATGATTAGGGATTTGGGGTAGCAGCTTTCTGCCTCTACCACCATTCTGAGACTTTCCTGAGGGAGCTTAGGACATTTTGCCCAGTGAGGTTTGAACTTCTTTTGCTGCTGTTGGGAGCCTTCAGATGCCATTGCCCCTAGGCTCTTTGCTTACAGCAGAGTCAAGTTACCAGGAAAATGAAAGGCAAGGTCTATGCTTTTGCTGAATTTTAGATGAAGATGGGCTGATTTTGCATCTGGATAAAATTTTTTGCTCTATTGCCCAGAAATAAATGTTTAATTTTGTTAGATTGGAGGGGTACCTCTGTAAGTACATGCTGCACAGAAGAAGAAACAATGAAATTCAGAGAACCCTCTTGAAATGTGTTGAGCAAGGCAGATATACACCAGCTGAGGACCTGCCGTGCTTTATTTTCGTCCTTCATACAGACTTCATTGATATGAGCTAAAATAGAGTAATTGGAAAAGGCATTTACGGTGGGAAGCAGAATGGAAAAAAATCAAATTGGGGCCAACCAAGGGAGGAAAAAAAACACCTGCCAATAAAATTGACACACAATGGGAATAATTGCAAGTTGGGGAGAAAAATACATTCTCACTCTGTTCTCCACAGCATGGTATCTTCTCTTAGAGCAGAATGAGTGAATTTATTGAGGTCATTCATCCCCTGGTAATTTGGCTACTGTAATATATTTCACAAGTGAGAGGGAAACAGCCTGAGGAGACAGCATGTGAGAATCCAGAGCACTGGGGGAGGAGGTTTATCCAAATTTATAGCTACCAGTAAGGACGTGGCTTTATAATTCACAGTCAACTCTCCCTCACTTTAGCATCGAGCAATCTGTCCTGTTAATGGCCTGTGCTGAACTTCCCAGTGCAAATTCAAATCTCAGTGATGCTGGTGTAAAATCCTCTGAGATTGATGGAGACTGGATTAAAACCATGACCTTTTCCATATTCAAAAGCTATTTTGGGTGAGCTGGAGCTTCCACAGGCTGTCATGCTTTCTTAGAAATAACTAGAATATGAATGGGGATGGAGTAATGTAATCTGGACACGGACTAGCTCATGTTTGCATGAGTTGCTCCGTGTAGAGAAACAGGTATGGTAGCAATTTCAACTATCTGTTCTGCTTCTGACTTTCCCCCTGGGTTGCCTCATACTACACTGCCCACACCAAGTTCTGCCTCTCTTCGCTGTCTTTGCCTTCTGCTTCTCTGTGGGTCCTGAGGTGGGATTTCTCTTATCCATTTAAAACCTGGTATAAATTATCTTCCTATTTCTAGCTCTTGATGCAAGCTGGCCTGCCATTCAACTTCCGTGTGTGACAGAGGACCTTCTGTTGAAACCATTTTCTCTCAATCCCTGGGAAAAAAGAACCTGTCTTACTGTCATACCAGACACCAAGATGCCAAGATAGTCTTGAGATTAAGAGATGACCCCACTCCCAAGACCCAACCAAGGCTAACATGAATGAGATGAGCTGAGATATCTATAAAAAGGTCAGAAACAACAAGAAAACTGATTGCAGAGATATTAATTTTTGCAGTATCTAAGGTTGCAAGAGCTCCACAGTGCCAAAATGCAACATTTTCTTTACCCCAGGTTAAGAATATTCTTTTTAAAGTTGAAGTCAATGACAGAAAAAAAATGAAGATGGAAGTCTAAGCGCTGCAGAGCATATAGTCTTTGGGGTTTCGAACACACTTAGAATAGAATAGAAAATGAAAATGGAAGCCGATCAAGTGCAGATAAGTTGGATTTTGCAAAATAAACCACTCAAAGTTTTCTTGTTAAAATTATTACCAAAAAATATCACATGAATAACATTAAATCTACCTTTTTTTTTTTTTTTTTAGTTGAAAAGGTCTACCACTGGTATCAATTATACAGGAAGTCAGACAAAATTACCTGGTGGTGGTTTTTGGTCTTAAAATATCTGTTTATTAAAGCTTTGGTTTCCAGCCTGCACATCTCTCCTGCACAGCAACCTCTATTTGATAAGATCGTAACTATTAATTAAGTCATGCTAATGAAGCAAGAAAGGTGTTTTCCATCTCTCCCACTATATTTCAAGTGCTGCTAATGTCAGCTCTCTTTTGTATCTGCCCCCAGCTTTGCTGTCTGCTGTGTTTCTTTGGTAGAGAGGGAGGAGAGTTGAAAGCAGCAAGTCATAAGTCACCAGACATCCTCATTTTAACAAGATGATCCCCCATTAGAAGAGGATTTCCCCTCGTCTTGTGAGTGGGAGTAATTGTTCTGTGACTCCTGGTTTCTCTTTGAAGCGTGTGGGAGAGATGCATCCTCTTTTGAAGCCCAGCTGTGTTACAGGACCAGCGGCTGAGGAGGGAGATGCTCAGTGGTGATGCCGGCCTGTGCCAGGGAGGGTGCATGGGAGAGCCCTGGCTGTCTGATCTGTTCCTCCTCTCCTTGGACATCACAAAAAAAAAAAAAAAAAAAAAAAGCACAAAAGGATGGCCTGTAGTCCTGGAAAGGAGATTTAGTGGCATAAAGAAAATGTGAATGCAAGATAAACATCTAGTCATAAGACACGTGCCTCAGTTTCCCCAAAATTTCTAGGGCAATATTGTGGTCTAATGAGCCACTCGGTGAACCAAACCCCACAAGGTCTGGCTTCATCCTGTTCCTTCCTCTTATCCCTCGCAGCGCAATAACCATCACATTTTTCTGCATTTCTGCCCTGTATTGCTAACCTGAGCCTGTCTGTTCAGTTTGGGTTTGAGGCTCCTCGAACCAGCTCTCATCTCTCTTCACAAACATGTGAGTGAATGCCAGTTCCATCAGGGCCTGTAGGTTCTGTCACACTACCAATACACACACACACAAATCCCCTTTTTTTTTTTTTTTCAGTTAGTCTGGTGGTCTGAGGTTTAATTCATTAGTAAAAGAAACTTGGATTACAGCAATGGCAGGGCAGCAAGCCTCGTCCCTGTGGCAGGAAGAAACGTGCACTTTTCCTTTCAAAAACAAACAAGCAAAACAGCAGAGAAAGTTCTCCTCGGCAGCGTCCCTGGGCAGCGGTGGAACATTTGAGTAAGGTCTGTGGGGATTGCTGTCTCCAGGCCTGACGGGTGGAAATGCTCTGAGGAGTTTCTGCTCTGTTTTTCCCTGTGCTGGCCAACTTCCTATGTATAGGATAAAAATAAGCCCTGAGTCCTCTTCCTTCCGTCCACTTCATTAGAGACATCCCTCTGTGCAATAACAAAACAGGCCCAGAGGAAGTGACACAGACGAAAACACAAGAACGATAATTTTCCTTACACAAATAAGCAGGGAGAGGAACTCATCTGAGGAAGCAAGTGAATGAAGGCAAAGCCACAGATGAGCAAATGATGGAGCCAAGAGCCATGCTCGGGCAATGCAAGCCTGCCTCCAGCACATCTCCTGAGCCATCCTTGCTTGGGAAACACTGAGTGGTCACCTTGTGTGTACCTCCCTGCAAGGGGCTGACCCCCGCTGAGCCCACACTCCATGAGCACCCAGACCAGGAGCAATCCTCACCCCACTTCTGGGCAATGTGGCAATGGGAAGGGTCTCCTTTTTCTCAGTGGGGACCTGGACTGACTCTTAGCCAGCCCTAACTGTGCCTTTCCTAGTGCTTCAGAAACACCAAAGCCATGAAACAGAGAAGCATGGGTTAACAGAAGGGACAGCAAAAGTTCTTCAATTCCAGAAAAAAATGGCTGGGCTCGGTTCACTCCATTATTTGCCAGTTGGAGGCACTGAGACTGCCGTTCTTCCAAAATAACCTCGGCCCAAGTGCTTATTTATCTAGAAACTCATCGTGGATATTTGCCCTATGTTGTAGTTCTGTTTGAAAAGCTTCAATCATCAAATCAAGGAGATGGGAAAACAAAAGCAGATCTCTCAGCTGGCCAGCCCTCCATTGCAAAAAGGAAGCAAAGAAAACAAACCAGAGGCTGAATGTTTCTAGCTGTAAATGATCAGTGAATATCTCTGAAGACTAACTCAATCCAAGGAAGCCAAGGTCAGTTTGTGAATGACTTGTTAAGTTAAAAAGAACCATATTCATAATAAATAGTCTTTGAAACCATTCTTTCATGCACACTCCATTTTCACAAAGTCATTTTTATAGGTAAACAGCCAAGCCCTCACTACCCAGGAAGTCAATGGCAGAGATAAGGAGACCCCAGGCTATGTCTGTTTTAGAAAATTAAACCCAGCCTGGACCACTCTCTAGCCTGAAGGCCAACTGGCATAGAAATGCCTGCATTCATTCATTAAGCTCTCTCGCTTTCCAAAACAGAGCGGCTATATCCAAGCTGCCAACTGGGAATGGTCCCTGGCTGTGCCGGTTGTCGAACTGTGCGTGGAAACTTGTTTGGAGGGATTCGAGTGAGCTGAGGCCAAAAGTGTGCAAGGAACCGGTCTGAGGATCAAAAGCAAATTAAAGAACCTGGGAATGCTCCTTTGCAATGTGCAATTCTGTAGTGTGGACATTGCCTAAGAGTTTGGTGTCATGCCTTGAAACAGTGTCACTGGACCCATGTCATGTAGCCAGAAAGCTTTGCTCCTTCATTCATATCTTGTCTCTGTATATCCACTTTGAGGATGTGTGGAGAAACTCGTTAGAGTTTGACATCCCTGAAGGCCTCAGAGCCTCTTTCACATCCATGTGTTCCTTTGTCAGTGTCCCTGCTATCAAAAGAGACACCTTGGACATGGGTGTTTACAGATAGGGGTTCAAACCTCACCTGTGCTAGAAAGTAACATTTATAATGCTTGAAAACCTTGAAAATTTAGGCACCCCCTCTGGGAACCTAAGTTGGATGTCTCATCCTTGTTAGCCAGCATGTCAACAGGCAACAAGGCTCATACTTCATGATAACAGTCCTCTTAGGGAATGTCCCAGTGGCATAACCACCTATTAGCAGGGGAAAGAATGGGAGAAGAATCAAAATGTTAACATCTACACAAGCATTTCCCACAACGATCATTAAATCAAACCATTGAAGAGCCCCTCTGGGGTTGGCCTGGGCCTCAGCATGCTTTGTAAGATCCCTCGTTTCCTCTGGCTTAATGAATTATGGAAGCCAAGAGAGGCTGGACAAAAAGGTGTGAATAAGCAGCCTACTAATTCCCCACAGTAATCACCTGCAAAAGCATTTAGGAACAACATCTATCAGACACTAAAAAGTAAGAAAAAGAGCCTGCAAGAGTAAAATATCTACAGCTCTTCAGGAAGAGACAAGGGGAGAGCCCAGCCAGGGAAGTGTCACCTTGTCGTGAATCTACTCCGGGCACTGAGCACACAGCAGTCATCAAATTGCTTGCTTGCGGTCCCAAGGCTTCTTCTGCTCATATGGCATGCACCTGCGCTTTGCTGGAAACTCATTTCAACGCATGTGAGAGAGTCCTAACTTCAAAGCAAGCCTTGTGATTTTTGATTCCTGTGTGTGAGAAGTGTATTTCTAAATGTTGTATTAATGGATCATCTGCTTACACGCTTCCCGTCTTAAAGACAATATTGGATCAACCTCCTTTTCCAAGACCTTCAGGCTTCTTGGATGTTTGCAGTGTGAGGCAAAAGCAAGATGGCAATAGCAGAAATGGACTTTGTAATCCAAATAAATAGAAACCCAGACCTCAATGCGAGGAGAGTTTGGAGACCAGTTCATAATGGAATTACAGAACATGGATGGATAATTGATCTCTAAACTGGCTGAATCCAAGCTCAAAATCAAATATTGATCCTCACAGTTTATGGAAGCTGAGAATCAGAGCCAAGGTTTGTACCTCTTCCAACTTGGGTTAACACACCTCCTAAGCCATTTCAGTAGGGTGGGAAACCTTCCTCCCTTCCTATTTTTATAAACAGGCCTCTGTCCTCATCACTTTCCATGTGATACAGGAGACAAGTGATACCCCAAAAATTTGATCCAGTCATGTCTCCATGGATGATGTTCTCTTGTTGCTGCCATCTTCTGAAAGGCTAGTCACCATCATCTCCAATATCCCTCTTTATGAGCAGATTGAATAAGGGTGACGCTGAATGTTAACATTATTTCACCGTCCAGGCCTTATCTGCAATGTTGAACTCCTTCTGTTGATGATGTCTGTGCTTTAAGATACCACAGGACATTGCCATGAATCATTTTAGCATAAATACTAGAGCTGGCTGGAAATTTTTAAGCCATTTTTCATGGGAAAAACACAATTCCTAGTAACCAAAACACTAGGGAAAAACATTTGTTTCAGTCACTCTCCTGACTCAAAGTATGCTGAAAACAGAAATTACTGAAATGCCATATTGTGACATAAAAGAAAAATTAAGGTTATCATTTTCAGAAAATTAGACTACGTAAAGTTAAAATAATTGAAAATTACTAAAATCAAAAGTTTCATAATTAGTTACGTCAAATGTTTCATTTGGTGCAAATCAAACTTTAAAATATGAGTTTTAGTTTCTTAGGGTTTTGTTTTTTTTTTTTTTTTTTTTTTTTTAATCTTGAGTGTTTATCTGTATGCTAGGGGGCTGTACTGCAGTATGTTTGTCATGGTTTAGCCCCACTCAGTAGCTAAAATACCACACAGTCTGTCACTCACTCTCCCCTCATTGCCCCCACAGTGGGACACGGAGGAGAATCAAGAAAAAAAAAGAAGGCAAAATTCATGGGCTGGGATAAAAACAGTTTAGGAGAACAACAGAGGAAAAGAAAAACAGTGATGGAAAACAAACAAACAAACAACCCAGAAACAGAAATTACTAAAGCATGTATTTACAGTACAATAGCCCACAGTGGATCCTGATGCCCAACTCCCTCCCAAGTAGAATCATAGAATCATAGAATGGTTAGGGTTGGAAGGGACCTTCAAAGGTCATCTAGTCCAACCCCCCTGCAAGGAGCAGGGACATCCCTGACTAGATCAGGTTGCTCAGAGCCTCATCCAGCCTGGCCTTGAACGTTTCCAGAGATGGGGCCTCCACCACCTTTCTGGGCAACCTGTTCCAGTGTTCTATAACTCGCATCGTAAAAAATTTTTTCCTAGTTTCTAATTTAAATCTACCCCCCTCTATTTTAAAACCATTACCTCTCGTCAGCAAGTAGCAAGAGGCTCCCATGGGATGGCACAGCCCTTTGGCCAATTTGGGTAAACTTACCCCAGCTGTTGGCTAATTAGTAACCTATCCCAGCTAGGTGCCCCAGGCATGGGTGCCACCAGCTCCAGTTCCTCTCCCAGCTCAGGTGAAAATTAACTCTATTCTAGCCAGAACTAGGACAATGTCAAATATTGTAATGGAACAGCAAAATTATTTTCTGCCCAGATGTAATATAGACCTGCTCTAGGCAATGCTACCAGTTCTGCTTATAACTACACCTCAAGGGAAAGTACAGAGAAGGCTTCAATGGAAAGAAAAAATGGTCTCAGATAAAATAAATGTTTAGCTGGCATTTGGCAGAGCAATCAGTGCTGTCTAACATTGAGGGAAACTGCAATTGTCATAACATACTGACTTTGGAGGCTTATTTCTATGCCTTGCCAGGAGGTCTAGCATCTTTTGAAGTCAGTCAGCTTTCTCTAATGTAGCAAAATTCATCACTAATCACAGATATACGTGTCCTGCTGGCATCTTTGATCTTCAACTTTTCTATCCATTTTGCTCTCTCTGTTTATTGGTCATAATGAGTTATGGCAGCTGTACGCTACACATTGTCCAAAACTCTAGCCGTCCAGCACATCATGGAAAGTTCCCAGGAAAGCTCCCCAGCCGAAAAGTTAACAACTCTGCAACATAACTCTCAGCGCCATGTGCAGCAATTCATCAATAACACTTCTTCTGTAGAAACCAACGGACAGATCAGTTACAAAAGCAGAGCTGTAATGTGACCGGCCAGATAGATGGAGATCCCCACAGAGAATTCACTGACTGCACAAAAGAGAGCAGGAACTCCTCTAGTGTTTCTGCGAAGAGGAAGAGCGCAGGGCTTGGATTAGTCTGGGCTGAGTATAACGGAGTCCCTCTCCACTCCACACCAGTCTGCTGCATAACCAGGGCTCCTAGAAATAAATGAGAAACAAAATGAAATCAAATTATTTAAAAAACCCCAGCTTTCCTTTAGGAATTCCAGTGACATATTAAAAGAAATAATTTACGCACGGCTGCTCCATGCCTTAGGTTTGTCTGTGCAATTACTTTT
This sequence comes from Chlamydotis macqueenii, assembly GCF_036417535.1. Taxonomy (NCBI): domain Eukaryota; kingdom Metazoa; phylum Chordata; class Aves; order Otidiformes; family Otididae; genus Chlamydotis; species Chlamydotis macqueenii. The sequence continues at coordinate 5,512,526 of NC_141558.1, forward strand.
AGTGCTGTGCTAACAAGAGGCTACTTTATAACGGGGGAGTCTAGCCAGGACACAGCCTGACATCTGGTCGAAGATCTTTCTGAAATAACACCCAAGACCCAACTTTTGCCTTATTTGAGCATTCTCTGCACAGTGTGCATGAATATTTTGCTGAAAAATCATGCCAGTATATTGAGATACTGTCTATTTTTATTACTAGTCTTCATTTTAGAGGACTTTTCTACTTTTTAAAATTTTATTTTACTTTTTTTTTTTACTTCACAGTGTCGCATCTTGAGTTTTAACAGGTTTAGGCTGTGGTATGGTGTGGCACTGATGCCCAAGCCTACTTGGTAAGAAGAAACGCATCCTGATCCCAAAGTCATGAGCAAGAGAGGTGTGTTGAGAAATGTAGGATTTCTTTCTAACAATTTTGCTCTTCTCATAATTTCCCAGCCATGAGGCTGAACCTAGCTATGCAAAAAGAAGTCATAGTTCAAATATCTTGTAGAGCATTTTGAAGGAAACAACGTGATATTAATATGGGTTAATGCAATGTATATGACAAAAGGCTTAAAAAGAAACTGAGACCTCATCTCTCCCACTTAATAACTAGCTAAAAAGATACAGAATTAAGAGTCAATTTACATAATAGAAGGAGGTCACATGAAGTTCCAAGCAGATGAGTGTTGTCCAACATATTCATAAAATCTGGGAAACAGTGACTCATGAAATAACAGAGTTTACAAATGACAGGATCTCATCAGGATCTCATGACACTGAGTGATACTCATTGTTGATGAGACCGCATTGCACTGAAAGAAATTCAGTGTTGATAGATGCAAAGTAATAGATATAGGATAAAAATAACCCTAATTATACATATGTTACAATACTCTTAATTAACTATGACTGCTCACAGACATACTGGGTTTTGTGGATAGTTCTCTGAAAACATTAACGCAGTCATCAAAAAGGCTGATAAAACACAAGGGATTATTAGGAAAAGAACAGAGAACAAAATAGAAAACCTCATTATCTCAGAGCAGAAATCTGTATTTATTCCTATTTTTCTTGACTAAAGCAAGCCTTCTAGACAGACTTCCTTGGCAGAGTGCAAAACAACTGGAAATTGTGCACAGAAAGAAGTGACGTGAATGCACTCTCTCACTGGCCAGTTCTGCCTCTTTCCTTCTGCTCCGGATTAACAGGACAATAGGGATCTTTGTACACAGTTCTGGACCAGAATTCTGCAGAGACACTAGAAAAAACAGGAAGTCTTAGGATGTTAACTCTGATACCTTCTTCCCTCAACACCTCTTGTTATCAGCAGTCTTTGCAGGGCACTTTCCCGTGCCCTGTAACGTAGCCAGGTTCACCGCAAGTGTAGGTCCCATATGCAGTCACCACACTGGGATTCACAAGATTTGAGATTTCTGCTGATGACTTAGATAAGTTCTTTACTTACTTTGTGTTAGTATTTCTCCTTTGCTGGGACCACAATATGCACCACTCGCTCCACAGGACACAGCAGAAAAAGTGAAAAAATTTTGTGATGACTGGAAGTTATTATTCAGCAGACTGCCTGACCAGTGTAAGACAGCTAAGGAACCTTCACTCTCTCCCTCAAAGCTGAATAACTTCTTGTGAAAGCAGAATATTTTGTAAAATGAAGAGCAGGTAAAGAATAGAACAGGGTTTCAGAGCCAGAGGGTAGAGCTCTGTAAAGCAGAAATGGGAGATTTAAAAAGAAAACCGTGAATGGGGAAAGTTGCTGAAAAGCATTTGCCAGATGATGGAACTAGTAGAAAGCAGATAACAACTTTCATATAAATAAAAATATTCACAAAAATGTTCACTATTTTTCCAATAGCCTTCATTTTTTTTTCCCAAAGATAAAAATCACCAGATTTTTTCAAATTAGCACATTTCTTCCAATCTGCTCCTTGCCATGATTCTCCTTTATGCTGAATAGAGTAGACATTGAGGGCTTGTTAGAGTAAAAATGTCTTCAATCAAAAATTTTACTGACATTGAGTATAGAGAAATTTTTTCTTCATCCAGTTAATCATGTAGCTCTTGCGCCCAGACAAGGAATAACACACATGTATGTAAAATTTGCTTCCAATGAGTTCTTGCTTCCAAGTTTTGTGCTGGATTTTCCATGTTTCCAGGGATTTATGGTAGATGCATCAGGACTGTATTCAAATCTAGAAGCAAAAGAATGCTGCAGAAAAGACATATTCCTAAAAATCTTTAACATATGGTAAGAGAGAGAGAGTAGGAGAGGGGAAATACATCAGAGCACTCTACACAATAAGGAATGAGAGAAAAATGAAAGGGATGCTCTCTCAGGGATGCTTTAAATGCCAAGACCAGACCTAACACTTCTGAGATCATCTTTGGCACACTGCACTTGAAGAAGAAACAGTCCAGTGGATCTGGCACGAGTCTGGTAATGAGAAGGCTCATCAGGCCATGACATGCCCAACATCAATGAGAGCTCCCAGAGTCCACGAGTAGGCTTTTGGCTTTGTGGCCACATTCCACTGATGGAATCGGTGCTACAGGAGGGTCCTAATCAGTGTGACCCCACTGGCAGTGCCAGGCTGAACACACAATCTTGGGCACCATTTTCTACTCTGTGGTGCAACCTGTGCTACCAATGCAACCCTAGAGAAGTAGGGGCAGTGCTAGGCCATCCATCATCTCCAGTAAGGTTGTGCTTGCAGCTTGCACAGATCACTCCAGAACAAATGGGACAGGTTTCTACCTGCACCCTGTGGCTCAGACCGAGAGAAGAATATTCAGATTAACAGAAAATTTTGCAGTCAACATATTTCAACAATGATTTTCCTCCAGGGAGGCATGTGGTCCAGTTCAGGGAAATGAGAACGAGAACAATATTTTTTTTTCTTTAATTTTATATTTCAAGTAATAACAGTTTTCTGGCTTCTTGTGCAGGTCACTAACAATGCTCCCCAGTGAAAAAAGTTAGCAGTTCCCACGTCTCTGACTCACTTGCTGTAATACAACCCAAGGCAAAAAAAAAAACCTCCAAGACCTGATGTACATTTGTACTATGGCCTCTTTTTGCTTTTCCAGTAGTATGAACTAGCCTTACTGCAAGCATCAGTGTCAAAGCTTCAACATTATAAAGGGGTCTGAGTATAAGCAAGAGCCAGTTTCACCAGTGTGTATGTCATCATTGTGGGAAAGGACAGGAGAATATTGATGCTGGGTAAAAACAACAAGATTTTTAAGGGAATAGAGGGAGAGAGGAGAACTGGGAGTAGAAGAAATAAATCAGTGCAAAGCAGAGCTAGAATGTGTATGTTCCCAAGGGCACAGGACTGAAATTCTGATTTAAGATTAGCACAATGCAATATCAGTAGAGCATAAAGAGAATGACTTAGGGACAGGTTGATTGACAGTGCCAGAAAGGGGTCATTAATGGGGAGTCCTCACCTTGCTGAGGATTTGTAGGGAGGGCTCCAAGGTCTGGTACATTTCAGCATTTCTGTCAATCATCTCTGGGACTAAATTTAGCATCACTATTAAGAAAATGTGTTTAAGGATCAGTGGAGGGCTAACTAAGGGGGGAACAGGAGTGTGACCAACAGCTCACTTGATAAACTGAGTTAGTTCAGAGAAAACGTCTAAGATAAGCTGAATGTGAAACCACAGGTTCAGGAACAAAGAATATAGACTGTATTTGCAAATGGGAATTGTCTCCTGCCCCAGGTAGAGGTTTCATTAAGATATTGCCTAGAGGAACTGCAGGTGTTTTGCTCCTGGGCAGGGAGTGATGGTGAATGCCATCATGGCCTCAATTGCAAAATGTGGTTGGGATGGAAAGAGCTACATGGCACTGACTACTTGCAAGGAGTTAACTAGTTTGGTTGCCTTTTATGCCTTAGTCTACCAGTGACATCAGGAATTTAAGCACTTTTCTCTGCTTAAGCTAAGTGCCAAGCTTTTTCACTTTCAGCACAGACACCCAGAAGGGCATGTAAGGCACAAGTGCTCCATTCTGCTCTTGGCAAGCAATAGCAGAGGACAGGGCTCTGAGCAACCTGATCTGGTTGGAGATATCCCTGCTCCTTGCAGGGGGGTTGGACTAGATGACCTTTAAAGGTCCCTTCCAACCCAAACTATTTGATGATTCTATGAAAAACTCTCAGTGAGAACTGGATGCCCTTCTCAGCCCAAGGCTTTCAGGAAAATAATCACTCAAGGATCCTTGTATGAATAATGGTAGGAGGAATGGATAATGGATATGAGGAAATAGGACTTTTCACTAGGGAATAGGGTAACCAGCAAGTGCCTTAGAGACCTGTGATGGCAACAGATTCATAAATGATCTTGAAAAGGAAATTAATAGTGAGGTAGTCACATTCACTGATGACATGGTATTTTGGAACAGACAAGCTTGTCTGTGAAGAATTGCAGAAGTTGTTTATTACATAGAGAGACTTGGTGTTAAACTAGTAGATGAAACTGAACACAGATTAAGGTAGTGATGCATAATGGGGAAAAACCACTCTAAATTCATGTATAAAAAGATGGGCTTGGAGCTGGCTATTACCGTTCAGAAATAAGATCAGAAATTAACCCCATTAGACATCTCAGATAGCTGCAGAATTCTTAGTAACATACAAAAAAAGTAAATTGGATGTCAGGAATTATTACGAGTAGAGAAGTATTATTACCCGAGTCTGTTACAACAGAAATACAAATCCATGACGTATCTGCATCTTGAATAGTGTGTGCAGTTCTCAAAAAGATTATAGCAGATGAGAGGATGATGGCAAGAAGGATCAAAGAATATGAGGAATCTTCAAACTTTGGCATCTGTGGGGAGATTTATACAGTTGTATAAAATGAGTGATGTGAAGAAAGTGATTTGGCTTAATTGTTCCCTGTCTATTCCAATACAAAACCGATGGAATATCAAAGTTAGCAGTTGGCAAACCCAAAAGAAGAAAGTTGTAGGACTTGTCAACAGGAAGCTGAAAGTTCGCATCAAGGAGAGATTGCACAATTTCATGGAAAAGAAATCCCATTTGCATTACTAAAAAAAAAAAAAATAAAAGAGAGCAACTTCTTGAACCATAAATTGCTGCATTTTGGAAGAGTAACCTGGGGAAGTGTCAGTATGTGCTTAGGACAGTCTGCTATGCTTGCTCTCTGCCAGACCATGCTCCTCTAGTCACTTATTTAAGAGAGGAACATTTATATTTGAGCTCCTCTGTAGCCTATGCTTAGAGATATTCCCAGGACATGGGAGATGAGGTTTAGTCCCCTCAAGCTGAGCATCCAGGTTTCCCATTTTCAAGTTCTGCGCTTTGTCCCTTAAACAGCTGTGCCCGGTGATTGGGCAGCATTCTCGTATTTAACTGTTTTGGACTTCTCCAGCCGAGTATAGAAATCCCACTGCTTAAACCTGGCGTGGTGCCACATGCCAGAACACGCGCTTCTGAGCATATGTGTGACTGAAGGTTTGAAGAAACTCCAAGACAAACACAGAGATGCCTTCAACATTAGACGCCAAAGAACCAATCCACTTGGAATGAATTCCACCTCAAGAGCCCAAGCTCAATGACAAGGAGACTGAAAAAGATGATATGAGTGTAGCATATTAATACCTCTGAGTGGAGAAATACCAGATACTAAAAGGCTCTGTAGTCAAAAATGGAAAAGCACAACAAGACCTGAAAGCCAGGGGAATTCCAATTAGAAATAAGGTACAAATTTCTAACAGTGATTGTGGTTAACCACTGGAACAAACTACCAAAGGGAAGTGGTGGATTCTCCACCTCTTAATATCTTCAAACCAAAAGAGGATGTCTTCCTGGAAGACCTGATTTAGTGAAACACAATATATTAGGTTCAATGCGGGAGATCTGGATGCAATTCAAGGGCTTTGGATTTTCCAAAACTTAAGTTAAATGATCTTACTGTCCTGTCAGGCCTTTAACTTTCCCAGCTTTAACTCCTGCAGGAGTCTATTGCACACAGAGGGGCTACAGACTGAGCTGAAGTGGCTGAGGTATGAACAGGGCTGGATTTAGAAGCCCTTCTCCTGTAGGAAAATCCCCACAAAAATAGCTCAGAGGAAGTTAAGCTTTCAAAGACCAACCTATCAAAAATTAAATGTAATAAAACAGTTTAGAACATTAGACTGGCCAATCAGTTTATAGACATAGAAACACAGTTAAAATTACACCAATGCCCATAGATCTAGAGCCATTTGTCCCCAACACTTTTATAGTCAACTGGACAACTGCATTTTCATGTGCCATATTGATTTCCAAAGCAAATGGGAAAAATACAGGTGGCTTATACATGGCTAGGAAACCACTTCCCACCTCCTGCTTTCAGTCCACTTGCCAACACAACTGCCTTCCCTCAAGAGCATGGTGCCACAACTCCCTGCTTCTCTGCCTCTTTATATATTTCACAGCGGTGCTCTGCTGGGTTTTTCCATTGCAGATGTCACCACAAAACATGTAGCTACCACCTTTCAGACCATAGCAGAGCAGCATCACCTACAAGTAACTCTTTTGCACGCCTTAGAGAAGACTTCACACTGTTCAGGCTAGAAGATTTACTGTAATTATATCTGTGGTAAAGATCTGTGATGAACTATGCAATCCTGGTATCTACAGATGAGTCACACCAATAGAACAGAAGGATGTGGGGTCCGAGTCAAGCTTGGAAATGGAAAATGCATACTTCAGTGTTTTAAAACATTTAGGTTTACGCAGTCAAGATTTCAGAATTTCAAGTATTTTTTTAATCTTTCTTTAAGCCTGGATTTGGAGAGGGGATTGGTTTCGGTATTTAGATTATTATTTTTACTGTTACAGGATTATTCTGTTCAGTAACTGTTAAGTCGACACAAGCTTGTTGCCTTCTCTTGCAGGAATCAGTTAAGCATCACAGATAGGGAAATATTATTCTAACCGGTTTACAGCCCATTTTGGCCAAGAATAGGACCAAGAATGCTGACTCTCAGTCACCTGCTTTCACAGCTAAGCTAATAAATGAGGTAGAAAGCTAATAAATGAAGGCATTGTGTACATTAACCCTCATATAATAGTACTTATCCCATCCTTGTGTTATATGCAGGAGGTCAGAGGAGATGGTCAGAGCAATCCCTTCTGGCCACAAAGCCAGTGAACCTACTTTTAAGCATGAGGCAACATTCAATAACCTGCATCAGCTTTGATTAACCGTTCTGCAAGATTGAAAGCAACACAAGCAGAACTAACGTGCACTGTGGGCAAAAAAAAAAAAAAAAAAAAAAGACGTCAAAGCACAGCTCATGATGGCAAGGTTTTTAGTGCATAAATAGTGGATGGGAATCTTGGCTGTACGGTTCGTGCTGACCCGTTCGGAGCAGTTCATCATATCCCCAGACCATTTTGGCTAGGGCTCTTACAGAAAGGCAGTGACAACTGGGCACTGTAGCTTCCTTCAAGCCTTCAGCTAACCCCAGTCTCTACCTCTTAAATACATAAATACACATATATATAATCAGATACTATATATGAGCTGCTATTAAGCAACCAACTTTTTTAAACATGCAAACAAACTTAGTATAAGCTCCATAAAACAGCTCTGCTTTTTCTGGTATTGATTTTGCTTATTTTGAAGTTAAGCGTATCCATAAATATGCTCTATGGTCCCTTGAGGTAAGTCTCATAAGGTATATTAAAAAAAAAAAAAAAGAAGGAGGAGGAGGAATTTTTTGGCAGCAATTGCCATCTCAGATAACCTGCCTGGGGTTGGGAAAGTGTGCCAGCAATCTGCTCAGAAATAGCTTTCATTTGGGCTGTTTATTTTCATATGCTTTGTCTGACACTTTACTGCTGCGGCTGGGTACTTAACTGTCAGCTTCCATTAAACGCTGTGTCAGCTGTTCCCACTCCAGGCAGAAACCAAAATTATCGTTCATCTCCCATTATTCATTACAGTCAACCTACTGGCAGGAAGCAAGCAAGATGACAAAGGAAATCATCCTTGTGCCAAATGGTGAGATTTCTTCAGGCTCCTTTGCTCCAGTGTTCCTCCAGTTCCTCATCCCTTCCTTCTCTTGACCACTCCTGTCATTTTCCTTGCTTGTGCCCAATAGATGGGGACTTGAGGGCAGCTGTTCCACTTTAAAGCAAAGTTAGGGGGACTCAACTGCTTTGCAGCAGCTCCAAAAATCTGGGATACTCTGAAAGAGAATAATGTGTTTGTTTCCCATTAGTTTGGGCAGTTTAATAACATAGGCGAGTATCCCTTCCTATGGCAAGACAGAGTATCAAATATACACGGGATGCTAATAAAACAGCTTTGCGAGTATCTATTGCATTATTTCTTGTTTTGTTGTGTGTGTGGATGGGTTAATGTTCAAAATTATTTAAACTGTTTTCTAAGTACCGATATACAAAGAGAAAGAAAGAGGGGTTAAGCAAATCCAGAAAAGGCAAAACATGTCATTTCAGGTCAAGTAAAACATTTTAAGATGACCCAGACTGATCCTCCTTCTTCCAGATTTGGTCCTATCCAAACCAATGCCCCTGTCCCCCCAACACTCTAGTTCACCCTTTGAACCAGAGAATCCATTACATGTATTGCTCTAATTATGGTACGGTTTATTTTAATAAGCAGATGTGGAACAGTATAATCGTAGCCTCAGGCTACCGAAATGGTGGACTCCAGTCTGGATCTGGACCTCACATAAATTTGCCCCGTGCCTTGCCAAAGTTCCAGACATACAACATCTCACACATTCCTGAAGGAGATCCCATGTTTTTTACCACACTTTTTGGTTTCGCAGAGAGCAGCTGCCGGGCCCTGCCAGGCCTTCCAGCCACGGAGGTGGTGTGCACCACCAAGCTGGCCCAGTACAGGTGAAGCCTGTGTACAGCTCCCTGCCGACTACTGTCTGGTGAGAATTAATAGACCTCAGTAAAATTAGCCAGTGGTCCTTTATTAAAAATTGAGACCCTGTTGCTCAAGACTGTAAGGTGCTTGCCTCTAGTGCAACAAAAGCCCCCCTCGCCCCAACAAAAACAAATGTTCCTCAACAACAGAGGATCTCTATTGCCGCTCTTCCCAAACAAAACCAGGCAATCTTAACATATTTGTTTCCACTCATGCTACTGGGGTTTTCAATGAAAGTCTTGAAGCTGTCCAAGTAGCTCATAAACCAGAGCCCCTTTCTGATTCAAGTGTGCCCTCCTGTTCGGATTTTGGGAAATGGGATGATTAATTGATTTCCATCATCAGTCTCCCTATAAGTCACAAGCCAAGCTGCTATTTCAAGTTTCCATTGACAAAGATTTCATTATAAGCAGTCATAATTTTTAACCAGCGCTGTGCAAACTTTTTTAGTCTTCAACTTGAATTAGGCCCATATGTTTCAGAAAAACGCAGTGAGAGCAAGTTGGAGGGGGGTGAAGTGGTGAGGGGAGGGGAAGGGAGCAACTGGTCTATCTCAGAGGCTGAACAAACTTCCACCCACATCACAGCATAAAGGGGCTCTGAATTGGTCGTCTTAACCCTTATCTAAACAAAATAAATCAAAAATACAATTTTCCGATTGATGCTGAAGGATTTACTTTCCTAGCCAAAAAGCAATTTTAAACTCCCTTGCTGAGTAAGCTCTGCCCAGATACTGAACTCCACTGAGAGCTCCTGGAGTCCAAGGTGGTATCGCTTAATTCATCTTCTCATGTTCTGCTGCTGGGATAGAAATGCCCTCAAATAGCACCTGCCACAGGATGCAGTGGAAACCACAGCCAAGTGCTGTGTTTATACCTGATGACTGAGAGACCTTTCCTCCAGAGGCCTTGACAAGTCAGTTGAAAAGACAGGAAAAATGGGAGAAAGGCAGTGTTGCAATCCTCAATTTATAGAGTCAAACAGGCAAAGTGTATTCCAGTAAATAAAACAGTGCCAAGCTATGAGCTCAAGAACGTGCCAAGATCATGTACATCGTTTAAAATGATAGCATAGTCCATGGTCATGAGCAAGGGACTATTAGCAATAACAGCTTTGTCACAGCCACCCTGTTGAACTGGCTCTAGCAGGGAGCGGGATGGACATGAGGATGGAAAGCACGTTGATCTGACCTGTTTTACTTAGCTGCACAGACAGAATCTTCAGCAGAGCAGAGGCCTCATCTGTGTTGTAGCTCCAAATCAGAGACCTGGAGATCTGGAGATCTGGAGATCTGGAGACTGAGCACCACCCCTTGCCATGATAAAGAAGCTCCACTTACACAACACTGTTGCTGCATCCCAGAATCACCTCTTCCCTATGATCACATAGGGGTGGGAATCCACTAGGTGACAGGGCTGGGCAACAGCAAGAACACTGTGAGGATGAACCAGAAATATCAAGATAGTAGCTTAAGAAGTTAACACTAAGCTATGTGACTGTGTGACATGGCTAAGCCAAAAACTGCTGGACATAGAGGTAGGAACTGGCAAGTCTGTTTCAGTCTCTCATTCTCTTTGATTTGGAATATGACCTTGGACAAATCACTGCGATGTGTTTTTGTCCCTTGCAAAAACAAGGGATAAATAATATCAAACTGCCTAAAATGTTCTCTGAGAGATGTAAACAGAACCCGATGTACAAGTGCTAGCTAGTAATGCTTTCGCAGCTTGTCATCTAGCATGCCAGGGCAGCACCTTGGCCCAGTGATCTCACACAGGAGGGCTACAACACTCAACAGCTTAGGGAATCCAAATCCTACATTCATATGATGGCTATTTCCAGCACGACTGAACTATGGCAGCAGCACAAGTCATGTTAGGATCTGGAAGGGCCAGAAGTTCATTTGAAATTTCCCCAGAAAAAGAAAAATACTTAGTAGTCATTGAACAAAAGCAGCAATTAAATTGCCTTCTCTGTCTCTTGAATGATAAATTTAATGGGAGCTCTAGGTCTTTCCTTCTATTATTTTCTTTCCTTTTAGTTGAGCCCAGCCTGGCTGGAAACTCTGGTTCTAGCACAGATCCCTGTGCTGTGAGGAATTTGTCTCAGTTCAGGTTGGACTGGTCAAAGAGATGATGTTGCAATAAGGTAGTGGTAAGCCAAGAGTAATATCCTGTATCTGACTTGTTTCCTCCCAATGCTGAGACTTTGCAGCCTGTGCATCCAGTTCTTGTCTTAGCAGCCTGTAATTTTTTGCCTAATCTCTATCTGTTCTCATTTTATTTCTGTCATGATAGTGATATATTTGATGATGTCACAAAAATGTCATCAGCTTCCATTGCCTCAGAGTCTTTTCCATAAAGTCAGGCAAGTTGGACAACCAAGGCCAGGCTGGATGGGGCTCTGAGCAACCTGATCTGGTTGGGGATGTCCCTGCTCCTTGCAGGGGGGTTGGACTAGATGACCTTTAAAGGTCCCAATCCAAACTATTCTATGATTCTGTGATTATAAGAGCAGAGAGTTTTGGGTACCCTCAGGATTTCAGAGAGCATGAAAAGTGGAGAAATTATATCCTACATATAGAGATTTTGATAAGAAATATCTAGTTTATGTCTTTCAGACTTCAGAAAGAGCACTAAATCCATGCAATTTAAGCCCAGAAGAAACTATTTACTTAAGACCCTTAAAGATGACCGTTCACCCATCTTGCTGTGATTTCAATGCCTTGTGCTCAAGTAGGCCCTCTTTTTCAGGATGACACACAGTCCTGATGAAAAGTACCAAAGAGATTAAAAATTCTCCATTTGCATTCATAGTTGTTCCTAGTGATTAATCATCCCGACAGTCAAAAATGTAGACCTTGTTTCTTGTCAGGATGTGAGTTCAGGTGCAGCTTTTGTTATCAACTTTACCAGGAGATCTTCAGTACTGTTATTTTATCTCTATGAAGATAATTCTGGGAGAAGCAAACCACCTCACAACCTTGCTTTTCACAAACTTAACAGACCAAGCTCTTTTAAGTCTGCCACTGCAATGCATTTTCTCTGGTCCTTAAATTATTTTTGTGTCACTTTTTGCACCTTGTCTGTGCATCTTAAAATCAAAGGCGTGCCTGGAATGTGTGGTCTGTCTCATAGCAAGAAACAAGCTGCTGCGCAGATCCATGATCTCGGGGATGTTCAGCTCAAGGTGCCAGTTGATGTCCCACCTCATGGTTCAGATATGGATCTGCACTCTCCAGATCATGCTGACATAGGAATTGTTCTCAGACCAGCTTGTCTAAATTGAGCTTTTCAAATTTCCTTCAAGTTTCTCTTGAATTTTACTTCATGGGTAGTTTCATCTAAAGGCACATCTGAGCCTAGGGTTCAGCAGCTCGACCTCAGCAGAGGTGATATCTAAGTCTGGGGAATTGCAATCAGTCAGTAGCAAGAGGTGAATTCAGCCAACCCTTTCAATTCTGGAGGCTGACCTTACAGGACAAACCTCCACGGAGCCGTTTTTGCATCTCCGGTGCTGGCACACAGAGATGTAATGTAGTATATGCCCTTCCCTATGGGACACTCCTCCATGAGTTCATTCCTGGCTTAGTCGGAGGAGCTGGATTTTACATTATTAGGTATTGAGTTGCAACATGAAATTACCAAAATGTAAAACATGGGAAAACATACTGTAAATCACTTATTGGCAGGTCTCTCACCTCTTTACAAGTGCACAACTGGATACATTTGAGTCTTTTGGAATTTCCAAATTAGAGCCCAGAAGACCTTCCCGAAGAAAGGTATTTTCTACTGGCACCAAAACAATTTTATCTGAGCGAAACAACAGAGTTAATGCTTCAGCATTCACACAGCCGTTTGCAGGCTACAAATCCAAACTTAATTTCACCTCCTTGTTGTACTGTAGTTCTGCTATTATTACTTTTTCAATGAATGTTATTTTTCTAGTAACTCTCCTCCTTTGACTTTTCAGAAGAAGTGTACAGAGACCCAAGGGACTGACAGTGAGAAGCAGAACCTTTCACCTTCAGGTGAAAACATTGATATCTTTAACGGACTTATCAGGAAGTGAGTGTACCTAAATGGGGTAAACATCTGTTCTTACTGCTGTGACCTCCAGCTCTTCTGTCCCCACTGCTCGCTACCCTCAGCTTGTGGCGACAATGGATGCTCTGAGGTGGGTAAGGGGTGATTTTGTGGTTAAGGCACCAAACTGAGAATCAGGCTTCCGTGATTCACTCCCGGCTCTGCCACAGTTTGCCTGTACACATGTATGCAAGTCACTTAATCCTTCTGTGCCTCAGTTTCCTATCTGGATTTTTTTTTTTTTTTCAGTCTCTTGCCATTCTTGTCTCCGGGACAAGAAAGATCTGTCAGCTGAGCCACAGAACAGTTGAGTGTAGACTGTATTACATGACTGTGTTTGGTGTCCAAGTGACTGGGTCATGCCTTTGGTTAGCTCAACCTTTCAGATGGATAGGAAAGAGGCAAATTTATTGCTTTAGAATTTGTCCAAGGCATGCTATTGTGCTTTGTCTGTGAAGACTGGGTCACAAACTGGAGGGTAGTTCCTGAGGAAAAGAAAAAGAAGGTTTAGATTTAGGATCAGAAATTATAGATTGAGGATTCAGAAAACAGAAGCAAATAAATATCTTGCACTTGTAGTATCCTTCATATGACTGATCCCAAAAAGCATCTGACTTGAGGTCCAGCTCTTTACACCTGTTGCATGGAAGGAGTTCAGGAAGACTCCACCAAGATCCAGCAATGAGTGGTCTTGGATCCTAAACTAAAATACCTCCATCTGCAAGAAGTTTACTCGCCAAGGCATAGGGTAGGTCATAGCAGGACACACTGCAACGTTTGCCTGCGTTAAGGGTCAAAGATGTCACCAGGAAACATTCCCAAAAACCACAGCACAGCTTGTCCCTTGATGTGCAAAGGCTGTAGCTCAGAACAGCTAAGACATAACAGATCTGTCAAATGAAACTGCCACCTAGAACACAGCACTGAAAGTCTCTGTGTTGGTAAGAGCACTTCGTAGCCCATGGAAATTATAGGGAACTACAGCTTCCCACATTTTCATTTATCTGGACATTAGTTTATTTTTTCTCTATTTCTTTTACTCTTAGAATTTGTGGAGTTGGTGGCAAGCAACCTGAGTGTGAGTTCTTCTTACATTCCTGTTTTCTGCTCTCAATGTGTCAAAGATCCCTCGTGAGCACAGTTTTGCTGTAGGGAGGAATTGGCTTACGCCATCAAGAGAGAGGAGGTTACAAAATAACAATGAATACAGCTTGCTGGGAGAAGGTGGCAAATATCCATTACTACAATCTGCACTTTTCAATTCTGATCATCTTCAGGAGCTACTAATTTTAAATTAGTAGATTTTTAAAAAGAATTAAGGTTATTTAAAATAAGAGTTACCAGATATCTGCATAGAGCTTATTACTTTCTTGCTGTTGCTACGATCAGTTAGTTTCTCCCTAAGCAAGAGAGATGTATCTGCTGGCCTTGCAGAGGGCACATCAGATCCCCTGGATTAGCAGGTCTTTCCATGGATAATGTGATGTGAGGCTGGTGTCCCGCAGGAGCTCCCAGATCACAGTACTCATTACGGAGAACACTGCACTTCAGTGCTCAGCTTGGGTGATGCTCCGGGAGATAAAATACAAAGTTACCCATAAGCCATCAAATGTTCCAGACCTTTCAGAATACTATTCGCTGGTTCCCTCAGAAATTTGTTAGCTCTACTGACTTTTTTTTTTTTTCTTAGTTTTGTAAAGCAAGCTCCAAGTCAGCTAGTACTGACTATGCAGAGCCCTGAAACCACATGTTTATTTTCCTAAGTTATAAAAAGTTTATAAGGGTAGCTGGTATCCTTACGGGCCACTGTACAGTGATTCGCTACTGCATTCCACACTGATACAGAAGAGCTCTGTGTTTTATACCAGAGGGAAATCCTTGTGATACAGCTGTCCAGCAGCCAACAAGAGTACAGACACCTTCAAAAATATAAGCCTGATAAAAAATGAATAGCTGAAAAGGCAGAAAACATCCCTTCTGAGAAACATCAGTCTGAACAGTGCGATGGCCTTGGGCATCGCAAGATCTGTATTACGATACCCTCGTGAACACTACAAAGTCCTTTCATCCCAGTCACGGTCCTCTTTTTAACTAGATCACCATTTCTACCTGAAAATCCTATATCTTCACAATAATTTTTAGAAGTATTATGCAATTGCTACCTTTTCTTTTTGCAGCTGATGTCTAGCCTCAGGCTTTCAGTTTTCACAACTTCATGTTGCTTTATTGACGTGAAGAGGCTTTGGTCAACTTACACCAGACAATGGAGAGACTGTTATGCATTTATCACTTAAAATAGTGAGTACACAGCTGCACAACATGAAGAATTAGGTCAGTATGTTGCTATGACTGTCCTGGAAGGAGAAATTCAGAGCAAAAAGGTAGATTTCAGGAGAGAGCCTGGAATGTGTGAAGAGTTAGCAAAATTGACAGATGCAATTGCAAAAATAAGTAATTTTACAAATCCTTAAACCACAATGGTTGGATTAGGGCCCTCATCATACAATTCTTGGGCATATGAACAATCTCTTTTTCACTTGAGTTCATTTCATTAGCTTCTCTCAGCTACATAAATACTCATACTCTCAATGGGACTGCTCACATCAATAAAGTTCGTCAAGCAAGCAGGGATTGCAACCCAATTTTCGTGGAACAAACCCAACCTCTGACTTTGATTGCATCCCTCACTTTTCTAAAAAAACTCCTTTGTTTCCAGCTAGAATGAGCCCACAGTCCCTGTGGAGCTTTCTTTCGCCACTTGCAAGCACAATCCCAGTTATTTATCTTGTCAAATACGAAGGCAAACAGGACTCTTCCAATCTCCCCAACTTCACCTCCCTTTGTAAAAACACTGCTGGGCCTTGAGCAGGCCAATTTGGATGCCTTTTGGAACTCCTGGGCATGGCTTTGCTATGATTGATAGATCCCCAATAGGGTTATCACGCTCACATGAAGTCCCAACATGTCTCAGCCAGCCAGCAGCCCTCTGAAGTTAAAATACTGCTCAGTTTGATATCATGAGTAATGGCCGTAGTATTAAAGCAATAATTACTCTGCTTTATTACTCAGCTGTAAATTATTTTCTAATTAGGCTTTCAGCCAATGGTCTTTGACACTATTGCACAGTGTTGACTGTGATTAATTCACTTACAGCCAATACAAACACCACGGAAAATTGCCCCTTTACCTATCAGTTCCTATCATAATTCTGATGGAGTCTTTATTTTAAGGTCTTCTGCGAGGGAGACAGGACGGGCAGTGCTGGAGTGAGACGCGCATCGCACTGCTAGAAGATGACCACTAAACAGACAATTTTTGCTCCCAACTGGCAGCAAGCACCACTGGGATCCCTAAGTACAAAGGACAGATGTTGAGTTAGAGGCTTCCTGTATATTCTGCAGGCAGCTTTTTATTTACTTCCATTCTGCAGAAGAAATAGGATGAATTTCTGTTTTGCCCCCAACTCTCCCTGTTCATCCTAGAATACACATTAATAGCTGAACATAGCAGCAAGAATAATTGAAACAAACAAGTTTACTTAAAAACAAAATAGCGCTGGGGATCAAACAGGATTTTTCCAGCAGCACATTTCTTGCAATTTGATGCTGCTTTGAACTAGGTAAGCCAGTATAGGCTGTGGGTGAGACAGAGGACCACACCCTGAAAGCAACGGAGCAACCTACTGAGACTTACAAACATTTTTACTAAAAGTACACAACATCTGTTTGTTTTTAAGCCATGCTTAGATGTATCAAGTTGTCATTGTAAATTTAGCCAATTTTGTGCCAAGACACAGAAAGATCTGGATTTTAGAGTTGTCTCTTTTTTTTTTTTTAATTTACAAAAATGCACAAATATAGAAGAAATATAAACTTTCTGTAAGAACTGAAACAGTTTTGCCTGATTTTCATGACATAGCTACCGTGAATACGTTCGGATCTCATATGGTTTATTTCTTCCCACCCCAGTCCTACTACAGGGAGAAGAAAAGTCCAGATGATGCTGCTTTTCTTCTCAAGGAGAGGACACGAAAAGTTGAATTCAGTACAAACTAGCCCCAGCCTGGCCAAACTTTGTTATTTGCACTAAACACCTTCTATTTTTCTACTATGTATCCAAAAATTTTCGTGAACTCAAAGAGATGATAGTAGTTTGGTTTGTAAAATCTCATCTGAAAGGGTTACACAGAGAAAATTGCAGAGAGAAAGGTTGAAGTAAATGGGTCTCGGAAGGATTAGATCAGAGGACAGAACTATTTTAGCTCGATGCTTCAATTATTGGCTTCTTATGTCAGTATTTCTCATCTTATCCAAGAATATACAATAAAATCAGGACAGCTAAATTCAGCCATTTCCTCTCAGGGCTGTGGTCTTGAAAATTCTGCTGACATGCATTGCTTCCAAAAATACCCATCGGATCTGGCACCTATCAGGTAGAGGCTTCATAGTGGAAGCCATGAACTCTTCACTTAGTGTCCTCTCCTCCCTTCGAGGTGGAAAAAAAGAAGTGGTAAGTCAATGAAGATGAAGCTGAAGCAAGATCACCTCCTTCCCCTCCCCTGCCATTATATTCAAGGACTACAAGATATCTACCAACAGCTCTACAAAAACTGTCATAGGAAATAAATATGCACAGCTATTTCTGTTCCAATGTTATCAGCCACAAACCAGTAAAAGAACCCTTACTCCTACAAAGTACAGACAGATGGACAGACCTGGTCTCCACGCAGTCGTGTTGCAGCAAGTAATAGCAGGGTTTGCCAAGTGCAGGAAAATCAGACTTGGTAAAGTAGAATAGGAAATGGATTAGGGTTTTTTTTTTTCTGTTGTTGTTTCTCAAATACAGTGCCAGGAACATACAAAAATACTTTTTATGGAACAAAAGGACAAGGATACCTGGAATACTGAGAACCCTGACTCACTGATTCCCTCAACAGGACCCGGTTCAGCATTGAAGCACTCATTTCAAGAAAAGGACATTTTTATCGAGAGCTAGGAATCACAGAAACCATCTGCAGGGTAAGAAAATTCTAGTAACATCCAAATCAGCTTGCTTTCCAAGACCCTGTGTATGTACAGGCTTGTTGTACAGGAGTACATAAATGTTAAGATTGTGTTTTCTTGGGAAAGGGAAAAACCTTTTACATTGTAATATAAATGTAATGAAATGTAATATAATACACACAAATGTGAAACCAGCCTCTGCTGCAACTTTCTTGCTCAGAACAGCATCTTATCATTCATATATTCAGATACACATGCAGTTTATATATATTCACATACATAAGCACGCAGTATTACTTAACCTAAAGCACAAACATGTGCTTAACAGAGACAAGTCTGACAGCCCAGAGACCTAATCTTTCCATTAGCAGCCTTCCATCTCCATTACCTTGTCTCACTGGATTTCCTTCTGTGTCACAATGAGAATGGCTTTTGCAGCAGAACAAGCAGAAGAACACTGAGATTTACATAAAGACCGTGCTTGATGTTTCAAGATGCAGCCGTGGCGTCGGCCAAGGGATGGTTTTCTCATACTGGAGGAATCTCAGCTGTAATCATCAGCTTTTTCACAGCAGATTATTAGGAGTCTTTCACTTCCTTCACTTGCAATTTGTCCAGCTCAGAGATTTACATGAAAGGGCTGAATTAAATATTGAACTTCATGTGGAAAGTGCATTGCATGATCTGGAAAATTAAGGAGTATCTCTGGAGTGCAACAATTTTGCAAGTTAACAACTTCTATGGCAAAAGGATGCTGTGGAAGGGTGATATCCTTTTCTCCACCCAAAATGCCTTCTATAGGAAGGCCACTTAAGTGGTTTAGCACTGTCTTGTTCGTCATCCCATATTTACTTCAAATGCCTTCAAGATAATTAATATAAATGGTACGTTAAGCATTTTCTGAAGTGCTATGCTATCTAATAGAGATATTATATTAGTGGATTCTGCCCCACTGAGTTTCATTGTCAGGACTGAAAACAGAATAAATTAGATCATCAGCCTTGACTATTTGGAGGTAATAGACTGCTTACAAGGAAGAGAACAAAGTGCCAGTACCTATAGATTAGTGATCAAGTAACAGGAATAAAGTGAGAACTGGAAGTGAGACACGGATCGCCTCAAGTTACTAATAATGTAAATAGTAAAAATATTCCTCTTTAGCCAAATGGATGGAAAGAGAACAATGACAGATGAAGTAAAGCCAATATGAGGTACATACAGGTTTGAGAATGACTGAAGAATTTAGAATTTTCTTCTTATTTCCAGTGACGACAATGAAGAACCATCTTGGACCCATGCAACAGTAGCTTCAGCCCAACCCAAAGCTCATCCAGTGTGGGTACAAAGTCATACCTGGGCCTTGCACCTTGCAGCTTGGCAAAAGGTTGGAGACTTCAGCAAGTTTGGGATTCTGCGAGTTTTCATACAGACTTTCAATGCATTTTCATCCTTGACACAAAGGTCAGTCTGTTTGCCAGATGTCAAGCCCTTCCTGCAAAGAACAGGGGGCAACAGAGCTGTTCACATAAAGGTTGTCAGAGTTTTTATGCATTTTTTTTCTGATTTTGGCTGACATTTTCCAAAATTATTCCGCCTGGGGCAGATACTCAGCATGAAGAATTTAAATCCAAATGGTTAAAGCCTCGCAAAGCTCTGAGAGACTGAAAACAGAGTCTTGTAATGGGAAGTGTCAGACAACCTCAATAATAGGCGACCGGCCCTGTCTGTAGTATGCAGATGATTGATGACATCAGATGTGAAATTTCACAGTTAAGTAGCTGCAGTACCGTTAATCCTCCCTTGCGAAGAAGATCAGTATTATAGTCCATCTGGAATGTATGTGCAACATAAGATTATGCTCTGCAACAAGCACAAGATTATGCCTATCACAACAAAATGAATTAAGAATGGAATTCACTCCACTTTTTAAAGCAAGGAGTAAAATTTGGACATCAGTGATTGAGCTGACATCGCATACTTTGGTTCAATGACAAGTATAGGGTAAGAGAGCTTCCATATATACATAAAAGTTACTGAGGTTTTTTTGTTTTTTTGTTTTTTTTTTTTCATTAAGTGAATATTTGTTACAATTTACTTCTTAATTAATTGCGTTCAGCTTCCATCTGGACATTCCTATGATTGAACTTCACAGGCCTAAATGTGCCAGGACAGAACATTTCGGGGTTGAATGGAAGAGCATCAAGAGGAACAGAAACTTAAACGTGTGCACCTGGATATTTGTACTGGAAGCAGTTGCAGTAATATTTCAATGAAGTGAGCAGGAACAGCATCATGTGACCGACTTGACCAACATGTCTCAAATTTTGTTATTCATGAATAAGCCAGAGGGCAAAAAAAATCATAATGATATTTGTCCAAGCAAGTACTGTGTAGGAAACTGCACTTAGCTCAGAGCTGCTCCCTCAGCAGGAAAAAAGGCTACATTTGACTAAATTATTTGTGGTGAATTATTCCATTAGCTGTAGTCATCATAATTCATTCCTGATTTTTACATAGCATACATTTTAAAAATTCTCCTTTCCATATTGTATCTTCACTTAATTTGTTGCAGTCGGAAACAACAATTAAACATTACTTTTAATGAATCTGATTATCTGACAGACACGTATCTTAGCTAACGTTTGCTACAGAGACGCTGCAAACAAAAGCAAAGATCACAGTGAATTTGAATAATAAAAAGGATTTTCAGATTTACTCATGAATAAATCTGTGGGCAAAACCAGAAATACAAGAAGTAGCACTACACTGAGTGAGACTCGCCATTCTTAGAAGAGTTTTGATTTGTTATTTTGTGGAATATAAGGACTTCTTAAATTAGCATCAGTCTGCAGCAGTTTTATTTCAGAGTTCTCTAGAGAAGGTTTGTGTGAATGCCTTTGTCTTGTGCTGGCACCAGCAATGTCAAGAGAGTGTTCCTGCAGCTTATGGTACATGACTGTGTGGGACCAGAATCAAGCTCTCAAGAGCTACAAAGATCCAAGCAGCAACATGAGGAGAAACAGACAGGGAGAGAGAAAAATGAAACTCAAAAACCTACTTTATCTCCGGAGAAGACAGTTGTATTCTTTTATCCAAGTCAATGAAACATCAAATGGGAAAAACTCCCAGGCACCATCTGGAAAAGAGCCTCATGTCTCCGCAGAGCCTCCAGCCACCATCGGACTCTGAATGCCCAAGCTGCTGGGAGGTGAGACATGGAGTAACTCACGCAACTGTGCAGGTTCTGTTTGCGAGCACTCATGCAAATCACTCCCTTTGCTTTGGTTTGTGTGGGCTTATCCCCTTCTGAGTTTTGGTTTCCTACAAACTCCATGACTCAAAGCAAAGCCAGCCAAAGCCAACGTGTTTTGCCTGGTGTCAGGTTGAAATCACTCTGTTTCACACAGTGTTCATCTTTAACCATAACCTGGCCCAGGTGCACTCAAATCTTGACCTACATCTTTTGAAAAAAAAAAAAAACAAACAAAAACCAAAACCTATTTTTTTTTTCATCAGAGCAGACCCAAATGTCTGGGATTGCTACAGCCCCCTAAACTGGATCATAATGGGTTCTTCACAAGGAGAATAACTGGGAACAGCACGTCCATTACCTCGGCACTAAGAACGGCTGGCAGAGTCTGCTAGAGAGAAAGGTACAACAGGTTCGCCCTATACGGACAACTGGCTGCAGTTGTAATTTGGGATAATCTACCCCATATTACGGGGTTGAATTACCCCCAGTTTCTCCTACACAAGCCTGGATGTCTAGAAGGGAGGAATCAATCTGGTGATGACCCTAAGGTTTATTGACTCTTCCCCCTACTCTTCATTCCCCCCGTTCTTTATTCTTCTTATGACTATGATGATAATGACCCCAGATGAAAAAATCCTGTAAATGATAAAAAGTGGAAGATTGCTACTTCTATTTGGTAACATAATGGCTTTACAACCTACTCACAAGTATAGGCTCTGTGAAACAAATCTTACGAGTAGGGGGACGGGGATTTTTATTTTCTCAGATTTCTTTTTTTTTAATTTTAGCATTGATACCAAAAGCATTCTATGCAAGGAAAGAATTAAAAGTCATGTTTGAAATTCCAGATTTTCAAGTGTGGGTGCCCAGGTAGATTCCTGTCTAAAGACTGAATCACTCTTTACACATGCAAACAAAAAACATATTTATCCAATATGCTCCATGCCAATGATGAATCTCTTGCTTTTTCCTTTGCTGAGGAAGTTGTGGGATGCTCTGTAGTATAACAAAGTCATAGATGTCTTTCCTTAGTCATCTTTGCTTAGGATGGACTTAGTCTCATGTGGCTTTATAGCTGTATGTATCAACTGCAGAATTAAACTGTAGTCACTCTGGGCTCTCTCTTGTAGTCAATAGCAGTTCAACTAAGCCGTTTCAGATATTTGCCATTATGTGGGATAGATTCCACCCTAAAAATGTCTATTTATTTGCTCTGTGAAGAGATTCTAGACATCCAGGTTACATATAGACATTCATAATCTGGCAGATGCATCCCATCAAAAATAATTTTAAATATAGAGTCACAGAATCATAGTTTGGGTTGGAAGGGACCATTACAGGTCATCTAGTCCAACTCCCCTGCAAGAAGCAGGGACATCTCCAACCAGATCAGGTTGCTCAGAGCCCGATCCAGCCTGGCCTTGAATGTTTCCAGGGATAGGGCATCCACTGCTTCTCTGGGTAACCTGTTCAATTGTTCCACGACCCTCAGTGTAAAAATTTTTTTTTTTTATATCAACTCTGAATCTGCTTCCTTCTATTACATGGAAACACGTGTGGTATACATCACAAGTAACAATTTGGGAACCAGTCTGGTCCAGAGCCCATTTCTAACAGGCAATTTAGGTATGTCTATGCCATTTGGCAGACTGAGAAGTTAATGGCATTGATGTGGCTGTACTGCATCTGGTGGCCTCCAAGGATGACTTCCACCATTGCTTACCACTACCTACAAAACCAATGAGACTTTCAAGGCCAAGTGATGGTCAAGGTGTATGCAAACCAACCTTTGCCTATACAAACCTTAAGTACCACTAAGGAAGGGATTTTACTTTTGCCATGGTATGAGAGAGAGTACTTTTGGAAAACTACATACAGTTTTGCTAATTATTTTTTTTTTTTTTAAAGTGCTGATGAAATAAGAAGAGTTCACAGATTTCTAACGATTTACTTAAGTCTGGAAAATCTGCCCTGGACTAGAGAAATACAGTATTTTCTTTATTTAAGAAATTAATAGAACAGAACAGAATAGAATCATTAAGGCTGGAAAAGACCCATAAGATCTTCAAGTCCAACCGCCAGCCCAACACCACCAAACCTACTAAACCATGTCCCAAAGTGCCAAGTCTACACATTTTTTTTTTAATATCACCGTGGACGGTGACTCCATCACTTCTTTGGGCAGCCTGTTCCAATGCTTGACCACTCTTTCAGTAAATAAATTTTTCCTAATATCCAATCTAAACCTTCCTTGACACAACTTGAGGCCATTTCCTCGTGTCCTATCACTTGTTACTTGGGAGAAGAGACCAACACCTGCCTACCTACAACCTCCTTTCAGGTAGTTGTAGAGAGCAATGAGGTCTCCCCTCAGCCTCCTTTTCTCTGGAATAAACAATCCCAGTGCCCTCAGCTGCTCCTCATGAGACTTGTTCTCTAGACCCTTCACCAGCTTTGTTGCCTTTCTCTGGTCACACTCCAGCACCTCAATGTCCTTCTTGTACTGAGGGGCCCAAAACTGCACACAGGTGCAGCCTCACCAGTGCTGAGCACAGGGGCACACTCACTTCCCTACTCCTACTGCCACACTGTTCCACACCAGCCAGGATGCTGTTGGCTCTCTTGGCCACCTGGGCACACTGCTGGCTCATGTTCAGCCAGCTATCAATCAGCACCCACAGGTCCTTTTTTCAGTGGGCAGGATGATATTAGAGATCTTTTCCAACCTTAATTAAATGGTTAAGAAGCAACTTAATTACAGGCTATATGAATAGAATATTTATGATACTGAGGCAGGGGGAGATAACTCATCAGTCAAAACTGACAGAATTAAATGGTGGAGAAATGAGGATAAAACAGTTGACTACAAACAAGGTGTAAATTTTGTACTGTTGCTTGGCACTAAAATAATTTATCCAGGGATGAAGTAGTACTCTTTGAAGACCTTATGCCAAGATTCAGATCTCTATAATCCCATGAGAAGTCAAGGATGTAGGAAAAATCATAGGCTTAGAGTTAAAACTAGAGTTATATGTTTAATCAGAGGAAATTTCCATAATAGTGTCCATCAATCTTAAACCTAAACCACAATAAAACTTTTACCCACAGGTAGGTCATCTTTTTATCCACCTTCTGCACCTTATTCTTTATCTTTTAAATGAAAGAGAAGAGGATTCTCTCTCTCTCCTTCCTCCTATTCGGAATATTTCCTTTTCATGATTTTAATTTCCTTTCAAATCAAGTTTGACACTTACTGCACTAACACTGATGTTGCTTTTGGCCTGCTCTCCTTCTCTAGTGTCTAGCCCCATTATAAGAAGGGCTGAAACCCTTGTTACTGAATGCAGGCAATAAGACTGCTGGAGAGACTTTGTGTGTTTTCCTCTTCCCCTGCAGAGCCTACAGCCACAAATTAGTGATAAAGATGATGCTTCAGGCCTGAAGTCTGCCACAGCCCATGGAGAATTGAGGACTCAGTTCTACGAAGCATTGGACCCCATGTTTGCATACCGCATTAGGCAGTAAAGAACAGGGATGGCATAAATTCTTGAGAGGTTACAGCTCTGCAGAAAACAAAAAATCTGAAATTATTTTTTTATCTCCATACACCGACTGTTCAGTCACTTTCAAGGGAAAAATTTAGCCCTGTACATCACTTGCTCCTATCACCTGTTTAACACATGATTTGTATCGGAAGAGTCCTGCGCCTCCCGTTTTTCAGATAGTATCGGCATCATTACTAAACTCAGACAATGCTAACCATATTTAAAGAATCACTGGTCTTTCTCGTTAGGATCCTATAGGATTTGGTTTTCCACAACTACAACCTCTCCAAAGCCACATTAAAAATAGGCTTGGTAATACTTTTCACATTTGTAGGCTGTCACAAATGGTTAGCAGGGAAGAAGTCATTCAAACACACATGACTTTATAATTAAGGCACCTAACTCTTATAAAACCCATTTTTCACAGAAGCAGTGACTTTTAATAAAGTGCAGTGGAGCTGTGGGGGATTCTGTGGTTTCTGTGTGCAGGCCTTGTGCGAACATTTCGACCCTCAGCCCTGACCACAGCGACCACAGTCATCAGGAGGAATATTTATTTCCACTCCAGCACTTGTCTGGTCCGGTGGACAAGCTCCCAAGCATGGAGCCGCGAGGCTGAGGGCATGCAGCCTTGTGGGAAACTAACGGTAGTCATCTCCCTTTGCTAGGCCTCAGTTTCTCCATCTATAAAATCGAGATGATGATTTCTTCTTCCTTTGAAAGCTGCCCTGCGAGCTAGGGATGAACAGAGCAAGATGCTATTATTTTTTCATATGGGGTCACTGAGGCGTGGAGAGGTGGTGGTAACACTGATGAATTTGGCGAATGAGCTGGAAGGGAAGTCCAGGAGTCTTAAGTCCCATTCCCTTTCACACTCTGAGGGATGAAGCTCCTTTTATACCTTGTCAGATGCAGGAAATTAAAACCTGGAAATTAAACCGATGATGCTCCTTTATCCAGATCAGCAGGAGGATCACACGAACGAGAACACTCTGGCTCTCTCTACGCATGTAGTAATAACACGCTCAAAGCCGGAAAACCCAGACAAAATTTAAAAGCCATTAGATAAACTCCAGAAATGAATTTAACTTCAGTGTAAAGGATATTAATTTCAGTTCACCTGCTGAGCAAAGTCAGGGGAAAATACCTGATTATCAGCGTGATGACAACAGGTGATTCACGCAATAAATTAGAAGCACAGACATTGCAACAGCAGACAGTCGACATTCAGGGACCTGTCACGGGGCCACCGGTATTGGTGTGAAGACACCACACTGTGAGAGCACAGGATTTTGGAGGGACATGGTCCACCTCTTGCTTGTGATGCCTGTCTGGCTGTGGGTCAGGGTACCTCTCACTGGGATTCTGGTACCTCAATCCTTCACCAACAGGTTCAATAATCCCCTCTTTTAACTAATAATTTGTCTGCTCTTGAGTGTGCGAAGTGTGACTTTTGGTGGCCATTTGACCTCTTGTTGTGGGATCTCTGTGACAGGTAACAAGCCTTACGGCGAAGGAAAAAGCAATAGATTCATCATTGGCGCTTGCAGGCTTCTGACACTGTCTCATATTCACTTTCCTAATCAGGTGTGGGAAACATGGGTCTAGATAAAACTGCTAGAGAGCGGGTACAAGGCTGTAGATATATGTACCCAGAGAGCAGTTATCAATGGCTCATTGTCAAAACAGAAAGCGGTGCTGGAAATCCAGAAAACATGACCTGCGAGGACAGACTGATCAAGTTACATTTTTTAGCCAAAAAGAGAGGGTCTTGGTGAGACATAACTGCCTTTGAGTACTGTAAAGGTTGTTACAGAGCGCACTGGTACAATCTGTCCTCACTGGTAGGACAAGGAATGTCTTTACACCCCTGCAAAGAAAAATTCAAAGCAGACAGGAACAAAATTTATGAGGATCAAGAACATCAGTAGATTCAAGACTGTGAAATCTTCATCCTTGGGGGGTCTTTAAACAGAGGCTGGATAAACTTTTGCCAGAATAAACAGGTATAAGTGACCCTGCTTAAGATAGGCAGCTCTGCTATAGGCTTTCTCTGTGTGTTTGAATGACGTCCTGAAGCTTGATGTGCTTCTGGCTGGGCTTTGTGCATCAGCGTCACTTGGGTATGGGCTGCTGGTAGCTCAGTGCAGCATGCAGAGATAACCCACTCTCAAGATGCCTAAAAAATATGAGCTGATGTTACAGCAGGTAAGAGTGGAGCTTTTCTAGGAGAGGTTGTGGTTGTGCAATGCTACTGACAGGGCAGATGGGAAGAAAGCAGCAGTTAAGCCAAGCGCGCAAGGTTGGGTCATGTGCAGACCCGGGTCTTCTCAGTGTGCTTTCCCCAAGGTCATCTCAAACCAGCTGTGGAGAAAGGATTTGTATCTAAGCTTGTGTCCAACAAGCCATGAAGTGCTGGAAAACTAAGTAGCATGGTGTCAGACATTGCAACCCATCCTGTGGCTGATGCCACGTTCCTGACCCAGCCCCTCCGCTGTCAGTATTTGGCAGATGAACTGGCATGGGTTTCTCCAAAATAATGATTTTGACATTTGCTGGGCTGCATTAGGAAAGCAAGCTGGGTCTTTGGCTTACTGGGGCTGAGTGTAAAGACCAGCAAAGTTAACGGCATCTGAGAGTGGGAAAGTAAAATGGTAAAATACCACGAAGAAACACGTGGAGGGGAGGCAGCACAGAGATGGTTTGGGGGATCTCAGAAAGGGTGTTACATGAGTGATCTCGGGGAGTTAGGAGCTGTTTGGGACAGACTGAAATCACTCCACTGCCTTCACACACACACGTAAGCCCCAGAGACTGAATCTCTGGCTGCTCAGTCTAACGTGCAACCAGGACTCCTGAATCTTGCACTGGCAGAGGGGAGCCCAATTAGGGGGAGTACGAGCCCATGCCTGCTCGTTCCAGTGGTGCTCAGGGTTCGTGCTTGTAAGAAGATGTGCTGCTTTGGGATAACCCCAGGGGAACACAGAGGAAACATTGTGGGGTCTTATAGAATCATAGAAACATAGAATGGTTTGGGTTGGAAGGAACCTTCAAAGGTCATCTAGTCCAACCCCCCTGCCAGGCGCAGGGACATCTCCAACCAGATCAGGTTGCTCACAGCCCCGTCCAACCTGGCCTGGAATGTTTCCAGGAATGGGGCATTCACCACCTCTCTGGGCAACCTGTGCCAGTGTTCTACCATGTAGCTCTTTAGAGTTGTGCAGTCCACTAAATAGTGAATTCACTACAAATACGGCACTATCAGTTTTTGGGTTCACACATCACATAATAGGTACAATTCACTTCAAATTTAAAAAGCAATGTAAACCAGATTTAAATATAAAATACACCCAAAAATGTAATTTATTTGGTCTCTGCTTCAGGGACTGTATGGTAGTAGCAGACATCTTTGGGGAAGGTGCTTTGCAGGGATTAACGACCAGGTGGGGGTTAATAGGCCACAGCTGCACTGTGATCCCCAACTCCACCCCAAATTAATGATCTTCTGAGGACATATCCTCAAATTAGAGGAAATGACAGGTTTAAATTGGCATGTGCCACACACAGCGCAGTGGCAAGCCCAACAGTTAGTATAATTTTTAATATGGCCATAGAAAACACCTTTTTATACTAATAGAATAAATCATGTTCTCAACACCTGGAGTTTACACTAGCCAATCTGTAATAACGCATTAATGCATAGCAGTTGCACATCCTGTTACAGAGCGGCAATAAAATGGTGAGGGACCCAAGGGTAAGGGTATTAGCTCCAGCTAGCAGTGCTCACTGATGGTTGTAGATCACCACTCTCCAATAGGGCAGCTGATTGCCTTCAGTACCACACTCAACTTATTTTCCTTCCTAGATGTCCATGAGCTTTTCTTTTTTTCTTCTTTCCTGAATATGTAGACTCCAATTCAGGAAAACATTCCTATTTACAATTTTCCTTTAAGAGTGTACTCTAATTATACCAACTTTCAAGCCAACTTCATGCCGGATGGGTGACAGATGCTGCCCCTTCTCTTAGAAGCACGCTATGCTTCTGGTCCTTGCAAATGCACTGATGGTGGCAAGACAGTATAGACTTATATCTGCAACATGAAAGTAAATCTGAGTAGGATTCCAGAGGTGTTTGATAATATGTCGCTGAGAAAAATGGTATTCTTCCAAACTACCAGTGGTGTCAGGTAGACCCCAGGAAATTGGTTATGCACAGGTCCAAGCGGTGCTCTGAAAGCAGCATCTTTCTTTCTTAAATGAAAAGATAAAATTCTGATTTCAGCCATGAAGCTAGTGCTTTCATGTGGAGGTTGTAGATTTACAAATATAATCAGTCAAGAAAACTCAAATTTTACCTTATGTGTGGTACCTTTGCTGTTCAGCAACAAATCACACATTTGGAGAAATTAAATCACAGCCTGGCTTGATAACTATGGAGGTTTTACATTTTTTTACCTTCTATCGTGTGGGATATAAGAATTCTGTCCAAACCACAGAGGGAACTCTGAGCCAGTAATTGCCCTTATCAGGACTCAGTGTCCTCCTGAGGCACTGAAATATTTGGGGTTTCCAAATCAGAAGAAACAAACACAGCACTTGAAGCAGCTGCTCTGCTGCATTCATCTCCATCTCTGAAAAAAAAAAAAAAAAAAAAAAAAAAAAAAAAAGGTTTTGCAAAGCTGTGGTAGGTCAGTTTTTCAGTTCCAGAGCTATTGCAGCTTCCATACTGTCACCTTTTCATTTGAATTTTGGGGCCTACGGGCTTCTCATTCTCATTATTACGATTAATATTTTAAAAAGAATGGGTCCACAAATTCATTCCCATGATACAGCCATAAGGAATTGAGGCTCTGAGAAGTCTGAATGGGAGCCCAGGTCTCCAAAAACCCATTTCAGTGCCTTGACCTTCAGTATGTGTTGGTAAGGGGGAGAAAAAGTAGCATTTGCTTTGCTTAAAAAGAAATAAATGAATCAGCAGATGTGCCCAATCTGACGCAAAATCAATATAATGCCAAATAGAGCGTCAGACAGCTAGGAAAGGCAGCAAAAAATCTTATTTCTAGACCTGGATGCCTTTGACAAGGAGGTAAACAGGAAAAGCCGAGTTGGCTGAAGGTCTGTAGAAAACAGGGAGAGAAAAGCCCATGTTTACCACATGGAAAAGGACAGACAAAGGCAGCACAGAACTGAATGTTATTTTCAACATTCCCAAAAGAGGATGAGACAGGAGAGAGGTTAAAGACACAACAACACTTTAAAAAGACTTTAAACAAGTCCTGAGTAGTGCTTCTTTCTGAATGGGTTTAGACTCTGGTTCCCTCTGCCTGCACAAGGCAAGGAGAGAAAGCACGGCCAGGTCACGGCTACTGCTGCAACTGAGAACTGTGACAGGTTTTGTCTGTTTTCTTATCCCCGTAGCAAAGTTTTATCCAGCCTGAGGGTGCTCTGGTGCATCTCTGAAGACAAACTTCCAAAGACCCATACTTATATTTACTGTCTCCATGATGTGACAGCTTGCCTCCTCCTGAAACGCATTAGGGTTACTGTCTTCATAGTTATACAGAGATTCACTGAATTTGGTGAAACATTCCATCAGGAACTGACAGGAAGAGGGAAATTTATTGGTTCTGTAGGACCCAGTTCTGCAATCAAGATCGATGTGAAGTTATTGATAACATGTCAGTTAATGGAGCACAGGCAGCAGGGTCCTGCATGGTATCCTTGAAAAGCTGTCAATATAAAAAAAAAATTAGAAAATCTAGTGTTTCTAAGCAGAACCTGTGTCTCTTATGTTCCTATAACCTTAGCTACTTGACCAGAGATTTCATATATTTTTTTATCTGCTGGCTGTCAAATCAAAACTGGGTCTGTGAGATAGACTTGGTCACCACGGCTCGAACTGCAGAACTGGTGCTCCATATAGACAGCAAGGAGCCAGCTGTCTTCTCCCAAACAGAAAGTGTTAAAAAGTGTAACCTCAGGTTGGATTTCACGGTTCCCACTTGATAAGGAATTCTTCCTCCCGTGACAGGACAAGATACTGTGTTGGGCGAGTGGAAAAACTAGACTTTGAGTTATGAAAGGGTATGACCCATCCCACTAACGTCAAGTAAACTCCTAAGCTCTGCACCTCAAACTACCAGTTGCTGACTGGGGAAATGATCAGCTGGGGTTCACCGCTCTTCCCACCTAAGACTCAAGATCTATCATTTAATTAAGTGGAAAAAAGGCTTGACCTATAATAGGAGCACTTTTTCTTGAAAGAGAAAAAAAAAAATGATACCTTCTTTTCTGAGATAAGTTTGTATCACTACAGGATTCAAAACATAAGAGATGATTTTAACTTTTTTTTTTGCCTCTGTATTGCACACAAATTGAGGGGCTATCTCTGACCTTCCCAGCAAAGTTTAACAGTAATGGTTTTAGTATCCATAAATTTTTGGGTGTCACTTGCTAGTAAAAAATTGGAGAGGAAAAACAGGGGGAAATAGCCTATCCATATGAAAACAATAATCATGTAATATTTATTGTCTGGGATTGAAATGTTTCAAATATTCAAAGCAATAAAATGTCAGGAAAAGCTAGACTTCCTGACGTAAAAAGGCCATAAATTTCTTCCTTCATAAGACACAAGGAGGGAGGGGGAAATCAATGCGATATTTTATGCAAAAGAAAGAAAGAGAGAAAGAAATAAATAAAGAAAAAAAAAAAGAAGAAAAAACCCCACCACCCTTCAATTAAGTTAAAGCAGTAGAGAGCCCCCAGGGGGCACAATCCACTCACCTTTGGGAGTCTGAAGGAAGGATGTGGCAGCCAAGAGCACAACTCATGTATTACAAAATACAAGGATTTCAGACACAATTTGAGGGAGCAATGAGGAATCTCTGTACCGTCCAGTTCCGACAACTTCCTTCAACAGTCAAGTGCTATAAAAAGTTGCCTTCAGTGCATAAACTGGGGACTTATTCCCAGACCTTTGAGATCTCTCCCTTTCAAACAATATTCTATTGGACTTACTTAAAAAACAACAAGAAACCAACCACAAAAAAAAACCCCCACACTTGCAGGTTTGAAAATGCCTTTTTCACACAAGAGGTCAGAGATAATTTTTCTAAAACTCCATGAAGCTTCAAAATCTCTTAAAGATCCACAGTGTGACGTCAAACTTCGTGCAAGAGAGAAATGAGTAATACAGACAGAAAAGAAACCAAAGGTTGCAATTAAATTATTTTCACAAAGTAAAAATCTTTATCTTTACCAGGATAAATCTACTCTCACTGCAGAGAGAGGAAGGTATCAAAAAAGGATCAAGTTTGCTTTTGGATTTGAAAAAGCAGAGCTGGTTTTCGGTATTCAGTTTTCTTGGAAAAATATGAATACATATATATTCATATTTATGTAATATATATGCACATAAATAAATACATGTTCTATGCCTCTCTTGCTCACCTATGAATAAAGTTTTATTAACAGTCTCTTTAAGTGCTGCATTAATTTTTACCTGCCTTTAGGACCACCAAAGAAACCAACTAAGATGCAAAATCCTTTCAGACTATGCATCACAAATACATACCAAAGTGCAAATAAAACAAGCCTCAACAAAATAAAAATGAGTCCAGCACCATCTACAAGCCCAACTTCAACACTGTAAAAAAAACCTCATATGAAAACTAGCCATGGCACAAACTGGGAAGGTTTGGACTTTGGCCAAAAAATGCAAAACTTTGGCTGCTTATCCCAAATTTTATCTTCACTACCATAACACTGGGAAGACTGTAACTTGCAAGCATGCCCACACCTCCTATTGCAGTCCCTGGCCAAGCCTTTCCTTCTTCTCGTTTAGTTTGACAGAAGCGTACACTTGATCCCAAGGCAACATTAATTTCCTACATATGCCCCATTCACAGACATGAGGCTTCACAGACCTGTCCAAAGAGGTTTAACGGGGGATTGAAGCATACAGACCAACAGATACTTAAACTCCAGAGCCCTGGTGCCATAACCTGTGTGCGGATGGAGCTTTGGCCATTTCTTGGCTGAATTTGTTGCAGGGACAATATTCACGCTCTCTCTCTCTTCTGGACACATCAGCAGAGCAACGTGGATGAGCTGAGATGGCTACACCTATTTGGGTACCCTGAATAAAAGTAACCAACTCAGACTCTGCTTCAAAATACATTTGCCCTTAAAATGTGAAAGGTTCTTAACCCAGTAGTCAAAAACAACAGCTACAGAAAGACAGAGAGCTGCTTACCACTGTGTTGACTATGAAACCTGACCACATATGAGAAATAACTCTTCTTAACTATTTCACCACCAAACACATGACGACAAAGTTCTGATCACCAAAGTGTGGAAATAATCACAAAGTAACTGTCAAAGAGGAAAAAAAAAAATGTTTTCTCAAGTGACATTTAGCTGAGTCCAGTCAGACCAAGGTTATTTTATTTCATCTTACCTTGGAATATTCAGTGTTGTGCCTGTCGATCTTCCAGTGGAATAATCTGTCATGTTTTTCCTCTTGGGTTTGTGTCTAATTTGCACAGTGAGGAGACAAGTGGGATGCATAAGAGTTTGAGGGAGACCTCAAGGTTGACCTCAACTGTCAGTTGTACAAGTTCAGGCCCTACAGAAGTCATGTATCAATTTTGCCACGGTCCCAGAGAAGATGAGTAAGAGTAGCACCTTCCATGGAGATGCTAACTTTCAAAGACATCCTTTCCCAGGTAGTAAAAGCATCCCTTAATAATTGCTTCAGTTTATTTCTGTTCTGTGTACACCAAATTCTGCTAAACAGCAAAAATTTAAGACTAGCAAAATGTTGATAACATTCCAAAATAGAAGACTAAAAATTCTTTTAATAGTAAAGTAAGGGCAAGGTGACATGGAGAACATGAGACAGTTCATGTCTAATTTACTGAAATAATTTACTTGAAGCTACAACACAATTAGAGCATGCGCAGCAGGTTTCAGCACTGATGATCACCAGATATGCAACGACCTGAGCAAGTCAGCTCAGGGAGGGAAGCTCAGCTGGAGCTTTGCTCCTATAAAAGCCTTCTTTCTCCTTCAGATTTGTTTTCACCTAGGCTTAACACATCGCTGCTGCCATTTCATTTGCAGATCTGAAGAAATCATGTCAGTACAGGAAACGCTATAGTTTCTTTGGTTTTTTTTTTTATTTTGCAGATTAATTAAATACTTATGGAAATGAGAGCTAAACAGAAGTGGTTTGAGCCAACTTGCTTTATTGACTCTTGGCTATCTGAATCCTGCTATGGCTTCAGGTATCTTACACCCTCTCTTCTTCCACATCTAGCTATAGGCTGAAGATCAACCATCACACTTCAGCTGCAGTTTATTAGATTCAGACTGAGTTAATTTATTAAAAGGTAATGCTTTACTTTATCTTTGTGGACACCCATTGCAGCCCAATCAAAAGAAGGCATTTATGTTTCTTAATTGTGTTTCTCCTATTATTTCTTGCAGCTCTGGTGCACTGTGCAAAGGCAGGTTGGGAGGAGATCAAGGTAAGAACCCTCTGGCACTGCCAATGTAGGATTTTTTTTTAATGAGTACGTCCCTCGTGGTGATCCCTGATGCAGAAATTCAGCAGACTGTGGAGGAAGGAACGTGTCCCACAGTCCACATTTTGGTGGAAACGTACCGTTTATGTTTCTGCATGAGGTCATTAAGTGGCTGTGGCAAATTTCAGCCTGAAGGTTTTAAAGTGTCGAGTCCTGGATTGGATCCAAATTGAGTGACTGCATTCTTCCTCCCCAAATTCCTCTCATACATCCAGCTTGATACTCCTTGTGCCACTTTCTCTCCTAACCTGTGGGGCTGGGTTATGGGCTTTCTGATACACCGATCATTTTCTCGGCAGAGGGAAGATGACTCAGAGCTGAGAGCATCAGTATGAATTTGGGAAATCCAGGTTTTCTGAACCACTCCAGGTTTCCCAACACGGGGCCAGTCATTTAGCCTTTCTGTGCCTCAGAAGCAATGGAGATAACAACACATTCTTATTTCAAAGCGGTGCTGCAGGCACAAATACATGGAAGACTGTGAGGCACTCAGATATTACAGTAATCGAAGTCATACAAGTACCAAAGATGGGCAGATCACACCTTCACAAAACCAGTAAGGAAATCTGTAAAGCATCTGGATGAAGATTAGTCCAGAAATACACAGATATTAGTCGAAGACTCTTGTGCCAATTTTTCTGTCTGATAGGAATGAAGATGAATTATCAATAACAAATATAGAAAAGAGCCATAAAATGAAACTGTATCATTACAATTTTAGTTCTTGATTTTCTGTATTTATCTTTCCAGCTCTCTTCCACTACTAATCTATCTTGTTTAGGAAAAACAATATATAAGTATAGTGGAGCTTGATTACTGAGAATGGCTGCTATTAATGTAGTGCCTCAGAATGCTCTCTAGACAGTTAAAAGGCTTTTAACAGTAAAATATGAAGGTTTTCTTCAAATTTGCAGTCATCTGCCTTCTAAAACTTTCAGTTGCCAACATTACAGTGATTTATAGAAGTCAAAGTATCTGATTTTTGTCTCCCCACAATAGATGAGAGCTATTTTTTCTTATTATTTTGTAAAGGCAACATCATTATCTTAAGCAGGAAAAAAAAAAGTTAAGAGCTACATTAAAGGTAAAGCTTTTAAAATAATTTTTTAAGGCATCTGGCCTTATTTAAACCATCAAATTTACATCCAATTCCTTCAGGGATGGCTCCGTTGCATTGCGCTGGCTCTGTGCCCTCCGAATAAAGCCTTGGATTTAATGCACGCCACCCGCCACCGCCGCGTTTCCCCAGCTGCACCGCCGCGCAGTGTGGATATATAGTAGAGGTATAAAAAGCCTAACCTTGGACAAGATGATTCACTTTTAGGGAAAAAAAAAAAAAAAAAAATCCCTCTGTAACAGTGTAAGCTTCAACTAGAGGTTAGACTTGTGACAAATGTCACTATCTATTTATTCTTAAATTATTGGAAGAAGTGTTTATGTACTATGAAACATTCTGCATGAGCTAGACGGGAAGCTATAAAACATTTTACGAGATCCACACGCAGCTGATGGCAGAACGTGAATACAATGCTAAGGTTCATCTAAATTCCAGAAGTGCCAGAAAAACACTTTTTATTTTTTTTTTTCCCCCCAGTGAGATTTTCGCTTGACAAAGAGAAGCGTAGTCTGAAAACCCAGGGTGGGGCCAAATTCTGCAAGATGCTGAGTGTCTCCAAAGAAATATAAAGCACCATCAGCTTTCCCCAATTTCCAGATGAAGGCAAGTGCCTTTTAAAGGGCTTTATTTTCTCGGAAGGAAGCCTGAGGAAGGACAGGTCAGGAAATGAGACGAAGCCCAACTAGAAATCTGTGTTGTGCCTCCCTCACCTCCGACAATTTTCAAGCTGAGTTATTATCCCTGTTTTGTGGATGGCTGGACTAAGAAACAAAAAAAAAACCCCAGCCCTGGGTGATATAACCACACAGCAAGGCAGACACCGAACTGTGAGAAAAATCTCTTACGCCTTTAAATGTTACGCAGTCCTATTCCTACTGAAATGGGTTCTGTTTCCCTTCTCCAGGTGACTACTAACATGTTAAATCATCAGCAAAACTTGATTCAGCTGCTATAAAGCCTTGCAAGTTGAAATTCCACAAGCACAAAGCTATTCGCACGCAGCCATTAAGTGAATCCCAAACTGATTTTTATATGTATAATAAAGGAAAAAGCTTAAGAAAAAATGTGTAGTGCCAGCTTAAACAAACATCTCTGCTTCTGCAGCAACACGACACGCTCTCTGTGCAGCACGAGCCTTAGTGCTCTCATTTTTGTTTTAAATAGAATTAAGAAAGCTGTGAAGATGAGGGAAAAAAAAGCAATTACTTCCCCAAATGAGAATAAACTGGGTTAGTCCACGACAGAGAGACACAATCTACCTTGTTTTATTCTAAATTCAGCTCACTGACTTGTGCGGAGAAGGGAAAGGTTATTATATGGGTTTACTGGGCAAACCCAGATTTTATAAATAATTGCCTGTCAGCCCATTCAAGATAGACAAACATACAGCAGACCAACAAAAACATGATCCGTCATATTTCTGAGAGAAATGTATGTTGAGTCTTCATTCTCTGGGACTTTAAGTAGACTAGTAAAAAGTAAGTGCCAGTATTTTTCCTGCTTATGCATATTTTAAAATGTAAAATCTGGGAGAGATACAGCTACGGAAGGAATTTTGATTCCAGTACC
This sequence comes from Chlamydotis macqueenii, assembly GCF_036417535.1. Taxonomy (NCBI): domain Eukaryota; kingdom Metazoa; phylum Chordata; class Aves; order Otidiformes; family Otididae; genus Chlamydotis; species Chlamydotis macqueenii. Next base: position 5,549,604 of record NC_141558.1, read on the forward strand.
CAGCGCCTGAAACGGTTTCTTCTGTCTCTATCCCTGCAGATCGAAACCAAATACAATAAATGCTGGTGTCCTCCTAAAAAGTCTGGATGTTTACAGCAAGCGTATAATTTTCCATGATTAAGGACGCCAACAAAAATAAGAGTGATGATAAAAAGAAAAGTTTAATGACATATTTCAAGAAGCACAGACGGAACATCAGAAACCTCCCCCTCCTCGTTTAATACATGGCATCGTACAGATTACTTGTAGTCCTTTACACACAGATTAATTCCAGAAAACAGAAGCATAAGCAGGTAAAAGAAAAAGAAATATTTATGAATGGCAGTAATATTCGATATACAAAGTTCACTTTTACAATACTTTGCTTGCAAAGAGGAGAGACACTTTTCTGTTTATTGAAAAATATAGATATATTTTTAAAGTTTTTGCAAGCAGGTTCAGGAAAGCAGGGCAACAAAACCACTTACAACTGACCACAGGAGCATACAACAGGAGTGAAAATTAAGACCTCACGTACTAAGCGCAAAGGAGGAGGCCGGCTGCACTATATAAAAGCAATATTTTGCTGATCTCCTCTCGATCCCTTGAGTGCTCTGTCTTAATTTGAGGTTTAAGTTCGATTTCAAGCCCGGGCTGGAGCAGACCCTGGGCCCACGGGGTACCGCAGGGACACGGGCAGGACGTGGCCGTAGCTCCTGCTGAGTGGCTGAAGGATGAGCCCTTTCCTCTGGTCAAGCATCGTGGTGGTTAGCTCTATATTTGTACAGTTTTTATGGGAAGAAATGAATGTGTTTGTGAGGCCAGCAACGGCTGGAGGAGCAGGGGACGGGAAGGAGCATAGAGGGAGGGACTGAGATTTAAAAAATAAGTCGGAAAAAAACCCAACGCGAACTAAAATATAAAAAAAAAAGGCAAAAAAGAGCCCATTTCTTTTTTAACCAAATCCAACAGTAATGCTGCCTTTGTCAACAACAGAGGCAACATCTGCTTCCTGAAGCAAACGCTGAGCAAGTACATAACGCTAAGCCTTTGCCTAGAACCACTGGGACAGGCACGGTTATTTAAATACTTTAGGATATATTTTTCTGAACAGAGGCCCGATCCAGTGCCAAATCACTGCAAAGGCTTTCCTTGATTTCAGAGAGTGATGGCTCGAGCCCGAGGAGAGGAATAGAATAAAAATAGAGATGGTAATACTGAGAATTTGGGGCTGACCACTTCGCCTATCCTTGGGTCCAAAAAAGATAAATCTCGAACTGGTAAAGTGTAGTTTACTTGAACATTTCTCTGAAAACATTTGGATCTGAACTTGGTATCACTTCAAAAAGCCCTTTACTAGATTAAACTGGGTTACATTGTCTGAACACTTAAAAATTAATTGGAAGAAATCAGTGGAAAAGAGTGGAAAATAGTTTTTCTTTTGGTGAGAATCACAAGGAAAAGCAGTGTCACCTTTACATAACCTATACAAACCTATATAACCCAGTCTATCCCTGGCCTCTTCCTGCCCCATCCCACTCTACAAAACAACATCTCTAGGAGAACACACAGACTTCCCAACACTTAAATAAAAAATGACATCGCCTTTAAGAAAGAGGCTGACAGCAGCAAACTTCAGCATTGTCTGATCTGCATTCTTGTCCACCTACACCCAATCCCAAACATCCTGCCATTAATTAGCTCAATGTTCCAGCTAGTAAACAAGAATAACGATTGAGGGGGCTGGAAAAAGAGACAAGAGTCAGCCAGCAGATAGTCACAACAAACCAGCCCACTCACTGGTACACGGCGACGCTGGAGCTTCTATTTTTTTTTTCCTTCCATGGAGAGGAAAAGCAAATCACCTTAATATAACACTGTCTTTCGTCTTGCTGCAGCCACATCCATATTAGCAGGCGAGAAAAGTCATCCCATTTCTGCGGTAGGCACTCTGTCAAAGAAAGAGAAAAATCTGTAATGAATTATCACATCAGCTTAACCAAGGGACGAAGGCAGAGAGAAAGGCAAGGCTTTCTTCCTGTTTTGTAGACTATTCCGGCTGCCGTCTAATAGCGTGCTTAATCTGAACATTTCTGGTGGGGAAGTTGTAAGCAACTGCTTTGTCTATTAAAAAATCAGTGCGGTTAACAAGTGGTTAGCGACTCTATTTCAGGAGAGCGAGAGATATGCAAAAATGTAACATCCTATTTTGTTAATTGCCTGCAAAATAGATGAGGCCAAAAATACAGTATTATGCTGAATCTGTTTGTCCTTTATAAGCACGTGTTCCCTATTCACTATGTCCAAGAATAATTTCTAACTTATCTTAATAGTCTATAAATTACTAAATAATTACAGTTTTCCAAATCCTAATTTATAGTCTGAATCTAAAGCTAGGTAAACAGACACTGGTATAATCCTCGCCCTCCAATACCAAACTAATCTCACAGATCCTCTGGTCCGTACAAAATAATTTGATATCCCATATATTGTAACCTGGGATCAAGTGTTTCCAAGAGCAAAGAAGCACAAGAGTTAAATAGCATTTGAGAAAATAATTTTAAAAGATCTTGTGGCACTAAAACAGCTTTCATGCATTTTTAACACGGCTTTCTGAATCAATATAGGAAACTATGCCTTTTTACGTCAGGCACACTGGAAACCCTATATTTTAAGGGGATATTCTCAGATTAAAAATGCATTGCTATTTTATTTTTTGTGATATTGTTATCTTCAAAAAGGAAAGGAGCTTAAATACTTTTGCTTTATTTGGTTCACCTTCAGCAGTCATTCAGTTTTGAAAATGAAAATATAGCCATCTACTTCATTACACTTACTGCTTCATCAGATTTATTTTATACTTCTTGAGTTCAAGCACTTAGCAAGTGTCATATTAGCTACCATTTGTAGTGGTTCTACCAATTTCCTAATAAATTTCAGCAAGATCAATTTCTCCTCTCTTAAACTAGAATTAGCAGAGTATCATTAAGCGTAAAGGATAACCTCAAGCAGTTTTGGATATAAATAGTATTTATACCAACCCGTAAGGAAATAGTTTCAAAAACAGCAAGCATGTATTCAGAGAGACATTTACAGACACCGAATATGCAAAAGGAAATATGTACAAGATGTTCATTGCAACATCCTTTACATTCACACCATACTTCAACATAGAGACCTAGCAGCATATGGCATTAAAGTCAAAGAGCAGAAGATTAGCTCTAGGATATACAGTCATCAGACATGACAGTACCACCGCAAACAAAAATAAATGATACATCCAAAGACGCTATACCCAAACACAAAATGCACAAAAACAGGCTAGCCAATAATTTTGAAAGTATCCAATATATTCCCACAACCACAAGCAGCAAGTCCAAGGGAGTTTGGATCTGCAGTTTGCCCAAACCATGATGGCTGGCATTTCGAAGTGGATGCAAAAGCAACGTTTTTAGCTCCTTGATCCCAATATTTTCACAGAGCTTTATGACCCAAGTGACAACCTTGAACACGTAAACAAAATATTCAGGGCTATTGTGCAGTTTGCTGGAAGATAAATGGACCCAAGTGTAAAGCTGGATCCACATGAAGGATAAAAGGTTGAATTTTATGAAAGGAATTTTGGTTGCAAAGCAAAGTTGGGCTTGGCTGGGCTCACCTGGGAAATAATGAAGTTCAACATTTTCCAACATGGGCAATATTATACGGTTAGTTATACCCCTGAAAAGGTCATTTTAGAAGCAAATTTCAGAGGAGGGAGGATAACACCTTCAGAAACTCGGACACATCCACCAGTCTATATTTAGCAATATATTATAACTAGTGTGGCTATAGTTAGGATTGAAAACTATTTCCTACTTAACTCCCTGTTTCACATACTTTAAACTTTCTGAAACATTTGCCCTTGGGCTGAAATTTCCTCTGCTTTAATCTCTGCCTGAAGTTCAATTTCTTTGGAAAGGACCAACAAAATTCCTTAAGCCATTTTGAAGTTCAGCAATAACAAAAACAACACATTTTTCCTACCCAAGCCAGTGCAAGTGATTCTGATATACGCATATTTTATTATGGAATTTAGCCATAAATTGAAGCATTTTACCCAGAAACAATCTTTACCTTCGACCTCATCTTAAAGGTAACTGTTTTGAAAATCAGTATTTCAGAGGAGGGAGTTTGATTCATCCCATTCCATAAGAAGATAACACTTCATTCTTATTTTGATACATTACTAGATAATAAAGGTTAACCTCCAAAATGCTTTTATGCATAGTAAAACTATTTTACAGTCATCCCGTAGTTCTACCATATATCTTTAAGATATATACAGCTGAATCTGTGATACTAAAAGACTTATCCTTACATGCCAAGAACTGTGAAGAGAAACAGCAAGGTGTTTTGTATAAACCTTGCACGTCTATGTGCCCTTGCAAGAGAGTTTATATGTACGTGGCAGTCATTTAATGTGGCTTGACATAATGTTAAGGGTTTGCACCACTTTTGGGTGCTTTATGCCACTTTGACAGTATCTAATTATTTAAAAAAAATATTACTTGGCTCAGAATTACAGATAGAGGATGTAAGATTAAAATGGGAAGCCATAGCTGTATCCATCTTCCTGGACAGGTCTTGCTATAGTCCGATGTCAGGAGATAACATAACCCCAGGGTCCCTCCTGGAGCCCTTTTTGGAAAAGCGTCTACTGCATCCAAATTTTTTGTATGCTCGCTCTCAAAATTTACTGTCTACCAGCCTGTGCTTTGTTTTTTCCTGCTGTGGGCTGACTCTTTGCCATGGCTGAAGGTCCATCAGCCTGTTACTGTACTGCACTGTGCGCAGGTGGTCAAGGGACCACCTTTTAGACATGGGAAATCACCTAGCTTGGCACAAATTACACAGTTCACCTTCCCAGAATGGATTCCATGCTCTGGAAAGTTGATATAACCTTGTTTGGCCAATTTAGCTCTCAGAGAAGCTCTTCTTGCTCCTTACTGTCATATGACAAGATTTTACATCCCCTTCTCTGACCTAATGAAAGGTGAAAGGAGAGATTGCTGCTATCCACAACCAGAGGCTAAGCAGGTTGGACCAAAATGAAAGCGGAAACATGACCTCCATCCTACCCAGTCCACCCTTGCTCCCATTTAGGGAAGAGGTATAATAATTTTGCTGCTTAGTCATCTACTTGCCAACACTGACGGCAGCCCATCTACCACGTGAAGAACCCTCTCATGGCTTCTCCAGCATCGTCTATTTGCCTATAGTACAGGAACCCTACCTTGACAATATTGCTCCTTCAAGTTATCCAAGCACATCAGATTCTGATATAAACATCTCCTCCGGGAATGTTATCATTATTTAATAAATGAAGGTAGTTTTTTTTTTCCCAACAGTCTGAAAGGAGGTACAATGAAGCAGAAAAGATGAGCAATGTTCACTGCTGTCAGTCACCTAAAACAAGATCAAGCTTTGCCCTTTTTTTGGTGGAAGAAGGGAAAACTAACAGCTTAAAAAGGCCACCTGGAACAAGAAACCTTGGTCAACGAACTCCTCACACTTCATGAAAAATCATCCATTTTCTACTCTTTTATGGTCCCATGTCTGTCCTGTAGTGGTAGCCCAAGGTAGCGTATTATGAAGGACCACAAAGAACCACTCCATGAACAGGGCAGCAAAACTCCTGTCCCCACAGCAGCTTACATGAAATCAAACAGTTTACTAAAGAGTTCATAGGATCCAGTTGGGGCAGATATTGATGTGTTTATTAACAGAAAATATATTAAAGCTGTGATTTCCAGAAACAAGTCAAAGTCAAACCTGAAGATGTGAGTACTCCTCAATTAGGTAACATATCAGACTAGAAAACTAAGACATCTGAACAGGCACCTTAGCTAGGAATGGTTTCCAGTTACAATTTACACTAATGCATAATTTCACAGCTGTAGCATAATGAGAAAGAATAATTTTGGCAAGAGAAAGAAACAGCTGTGATTTTTGAGTGGGTTGATGTTTAATTCTTATTTGGGATAAATTTGGAAAGTCTAGGGCAAAACATCTCCAGTGGGCATCCCAGACACTAAAGTTTATTGGGCCAAATCCTGCATTGGTTTAAATCTGCAGTTGTGCTTACATTAAAGCTAAGGCACAATGTCAGACCACAGGTCTGTTGTATCACTTCTTAAAGATGATAAATTCTGAATTATAGGTCCTGTGTACGCAAGTTACAGAACGGCACTTTTAAAACTCGAAGTCTCCCTTTCTCGGTGTCCTCTTGTATGTGTGTGGGCAAGTGGTTTAATTACAACGCATAAAGTGGAATGGCAGACAGAGCCCTCAAAATCAAAGAGCAAGTCCTGGCTGAACTTCATTAGCAAACACAAATACAAATAGGCACATCTTGTTTGCGACATGCCATGGTCCTTTCCTCCTTTGGTAATTTTACTCTGTTCTCTGATATTTGCATAAATGTAAATTGAACCATATGACTCGCACAGGCTTACGACAAGGGAATCACATGCAAAACTTGTTTTCATTAAATAATTCTCTCCATGCAGCCTTACAATATTACTGTGAAAATCAGGGAGGACTGGATCTCAGACAGTGAAAGCCTTTATTTAAGAACAGTGGAGGGAGCCCTGCCCTTTAAATAAGAGACTTTCTTGGATCAGACACTGGCTGGCAGGATGGAAAAAAGGATGTAGCATTAACTTTCATTCCATTCCAAACAACCTGGAACCCATAAAACACAAAGATTCTCTAATTTAAAATCTGCTCCTTCTCTCCTCGTGTCTTCTTTCCATTTTATTTTGGGAATGTTAACTTTGAAATTTCATTAGCCCGCCATAATATCAAACAAGTCATCCTCGACAGACTCATAGCTCTTTGTACATAAAAACATCTATGTTAAAACTCCTGTGATTAAAAGGTTACTCCTCTAATTTTTCCCAGCCTACATAGACAGACCACATGCAAAGAAGTGTCAGCTTATTTAGAAATTAAAATAATAATTAGTTTAGGAGGCAAAATACAAGCAACATTGTTTAAAAAAAAAAATCCATATGTTGTTTAGAATTAGTTGCTTCTGTTTAACTTTAAATACATTTTGTGTGGCTATAAAAATCTCCTTATTAAAAACGCATACATGTTACAAAAGAAATATAATGGATAGTTCTCTCTCCAATTTAAAACAATAGCATTGAAGGCTCTAATTCTACAAACCCATCTTTAATCAGTAGCTAAAGCACATGTCTGATATTTCTCAGAGGGTGAGGGAACGTTTTATGTATATAATGCCTAGTACATGGTCAATAATGAATAACAAACCCCAAATAGATATCTAGGAACACCCAGGTTTAGTACATTACGAACTCATGCTCCGGATGATCTGCCCTGATGTATTCATGAAATCTCACTGATTTCATTTATGACGGGGCCAGATCGACGTGCTGAAAGCTACAGCATCCATTTATCCACACAGTAATGGTCCCTCTGGAAGCACAACCACATTTGTGCTTACGCAAGCCCCCAAGAAACCGCGGTTAGGTGTAAGAAACACCAACAAAACAAGTCCATCCCTCAGGTCTGTTCCTTGAGTCTTCACCCTTTCAGTGAGATATCAGTGACAGTAGTGTCTTCCACGCCTTAAGCACCTGCCCTCCAGGAAGGGGGCTGAGATCCCCAGTACGCTTTACGTAGGTGACCACAAACATTACCCACTGATAAAGGCACTGCTGCAGTAAACCACCCTTCAACAGCTTGTAACAAAATGCTTTCCAGCGAAGTCAGTTCTGGGCTTCGGTTTACCTTCTATTTGCCAAGGGTGCAAACTTTCTCAATAATCACAGAAAACTGCGCTGCTGTGTCCAGGAACAGGAATATATCCAGGATAGATCATCTAAGTCTGTTAAAGAACATATTCCAGATCTCACCTACCCAACATTTTTTCTGTTGCTCTCTGCTATTGGGAATAATGACATTCCCAAAGCTGATGGAAAGCTAGGATCCCTGAAAAACAAAGACTAAATGCATTTCTCAGACACATGCAAACCACCAGTGGAAGGAGAATGAAATGTAGGGCTTGTACTGCTGTCCCCCAGCTCACTTGGCCAAATTTGCAATGCTGCAGTTAACTAGCAAATGCTGTTCTCAGGGCTGGGCTGGGATTACAAGAAAGAAAAACAAGGCGAAAGGATCATGGCTTCTGTTGCAGCAAGAACTGGGGTGTGGGAGTGGGGTACCAACGTCTGCCAAAAGAAAAAAAGAACAAAATTGGTAGGGAGAGAGAGATCATTTTAAGTTTCTCAGAGGGTACTGTAAACAGTGGAGAAAGAAGGAAAAAATGGAACTATAAAACAATACTTGGCAGCCAGCTTCGCAAAACAAACATATTTTCGCAAAGTTCTTCCCATCACTGCCACCAACTTTAATAGCTTTTATTTGTCTGAGAGGAAGAAACCCTTTTGAATTGTCAGAGGAAAGGCAACGCTGCTTAGCACACTGATAGAAATTCCTCTTCTGAGACCTGCTTCAACCGCAGGCTGCTCAGAGACAGGAATTCCTTCCCTCAGGCTGCAGAACCTGTAGCTGGGCTCCATCACCACCCTTCCCTGGACCAAGGGAGCAGGCTGCTTCTCTTGCGGAGAAAGCTGAAATCCAGCAAGTTATTATTACGGAGCACCTCTCCTGTGAGGACAGGCTGAGAAAGTTGGGGCTGTTCAGCCTGGAGAAGAGAACGCTCTGGGGAGACCTCAGAGTGGCCTCCCAGTGCCTAAAGGGGGCTATGGGAAAGACGGGGAGAAACTCTTCAGCAGGCCTGTTGTGACAGGATGAGGTGTAATGGTAGGGAGGTAGATTCAGATTAGACATTAGGAAAAAAAATTTTACAGTGAGGGTGGTAGAACACTGGGACAGGTTGCCCAGAGAGGTGGTGGATGCCCCATCCCTGGAAACATTCAAGGCCAGGTTGGACGGGGCTCTGAGCAACCTGATCTGGTTGGAGATGTCCCTGTTCCTTGCAGGGGGGTTGGACTAGATGACCTTTACAGGTCCCTTCCAACCCAAACCATTCTATGATTCTGTGATTATTGCCGTGGGTTTAATGCCCATAACTATCTCTTCATGACATGCTCCTGGCAAAGCACACATCAGGTCTGTTTGAGGCACCAAACCTTGATCGATATGACCTGTTGGACCCTGTTGGGAAAGCTTAATTCCCCCCCTGCAATGGAAATGCAGTGGTTTCTGAGTATCCCTGATCTCCTCATGCGCATCGCAATTACTTCACTAATTATTTTATCACCTTACATCAAACCGGTTAAAACACTTCCAGTTGCTCAGAGGCCAGCGTCTCCTCTTCTGATGCGTCTCAACTCGCTGCTTTAGCTGTACGGCAGCAATAATGCATGTGGGCAACTTTAATACGTCTGAGAATGAAGTTAAAGCCAGAAGCATTGAGACATACAAAGAAAAACTTCGGGTACAGGTAGATACTGAAACCTCTGGTTTATGACTCAGGCCACTGCTCCGTCACAGCACTCTCATGTGAAAACATACCGCTAATAATAATAATTCCTTCAACCTGAGAGTAATTCAGCATGAAATAACCTGGATGGCTGCCTCTCTCCAAGGATGGCTTTTCTTGACTTTTCAAGGTTTCTTTCTACTGCTGTGGAGGCTCAGGAGGTTTTCAGTACGAAGTGACAGAAGGGGTTAAATTCCCCCTCCGTGTCACTACTGCTCACAAGTCAGCATACGATTTTTAGCGAATTTATTTGGAAACAATATGGTGTGGTACAGTTGTCTGAGCACGAGGGCAGGAGCCAGGGCTGGGCTCTGCTCCCAGCTCCGACACTTACTTGCTGTGTGGCCTCAGACAAACCACTTAATGTCTCTGTGTTTCAGTTTCCCCTGCCTTTGAAACAGAAATACTATCACTCACTGAAAATCTTTTTTTTTTTTCTGAGGATTGTTTGATTACAGAGCTAATACATAGTGTTTTGAAAACACTGTATGCTATTCCATAATTATTATTTACATTACATTACATCTCCCATTGTAACGGCTAAAATACCAGATGTACAGAAATGGATGCCGAAACTGGCAGTTAATGGATAGGAGCAGCGGGTATTACTTTGAAATAAATTAAATTATTTGGGCAAAACAAGACAGTTCACCTACATTCTTTTCATGAAACTGTTGAAATTGTAATGAAAAAGAGCATCTAATGACATTTTGCAACATACTTCTCTTCCCCCACCCCCTGAAAGCATCCTGTGAATGCTCTCTGCAGAGGACACAGCATCTCTATTCTCCATTTGCATTTCACCGGGGAAATGCGAACCCAACCAACAACGCAGGGCAGAGAGTCAGTCTGTAAACAGAGAAATTTTCTCAGGCTCCCAGGCCCTTTGCTGGTGGCGGCATTTGGGTGCGGCTACTTCCTAGCCGTGCTCCGTACTGACTGATGCACTCTGTCTGCAGCGGGGCGCCGGCTCACCGGAGCGGTGGGAGGTAAGAGGAATTAAGGTAACGCATCAGTGGTTGCCAGTGGAGGAGATGGGAAGGAAAAAGGAAAAAAAAAAAAAAAAAAAAAGCAAAAAGGCAAAAGAAATATACTATTTCAATCAAAGTCTGAAATTTGTAGAAGTGGTTTTGGTCTCAATATAGAAAAAATATTTATCCAAGAAACTCCTACTCGGGTGCGAACATCCTACTTCTAGTGGGATTTTGTTTGGCAAAGTGCTGTGAAAGAGTGGAAGCTAATACAGAGCATGTCTATAAACAAATATATTTATTTAGTACAGATTGACACATTCACTAGAGTATTTCAGTGATTACACGTGTAAAACTATTTCCTATGGTGGTTTCCTTTTGTGATTCTGCTAATTTATTCAATCCACCCCATTTTCATGCACTGGATGTTATGAGCCGTTTCAGCCACCCAGACTGAAATGCGCGTTTGGAGACTGCGTGCCTGTTTTTTCATTTCATCATCTACACATAATTATTTGGTGATATTAGGAATCTGAGCTCAAATGGAAGCCAACCAACATTTTAATACCTTAAAAATCATACAAAATGAAGTCTGCCCTGAGGTTAATGAATAAGAGCCAAATCTTGAGGAGCTCTCTCAGTTTTTACTCACTTCTTATTCAGGCAAAAGTTGAATCAATTGTAGTTGGACTGATTAAAAACAGAAGAACATATATTTGGACCTTTCTCTCAGGTAGAACTGAATAAATTACCTAGGATTAGGCTGCAGAATGGCATCCAATCGATCTTTCTCATGTATTTCTGCAACACGCTGGAGAAAAATATCCAAGTGCTGAGGCAGTTTAACTGGTTCAAACATTACTTCAGCAGCAGAATAAATTATTACACACTACCAGGTTTTATGACATTTATATTAGAAATTGCCCTGAATCAAAATTCATTTCTGGTCCCTCATCAACTTCTGAAGACCAAGATCAAATCCAAACTTAAAAAATGGTCCACAAAGTATGAAAGCCAAAATGTCCTTGTCCTTCAAAACAAAGCTCCTTCCCTAATTTGAACTTTCATCTAGGCATATACTGATACAGTTATTTAATTTTTGATGACCAGAAGCATTTCTAATTCAGGAACATTATTCTTTAATTAAATGCAAACTGACTTGCTCCTTATGCAAGGAATGCAATGTGAATGTAAAAAATATAGAGCAGAGTAGTTTAATTCCTTTGACCAATTAACACTTTACTTGTAATTGGTGACAATCACAGGAAGATGCTTCTCCCTTATTTTAGTGTTGGCCAGCCATGCCAAAGTAACGACACATTTATCTCATTCAAGCAAGATGTAAGCATGAGGCTGTGAAAAAAAAAAAGTACATGCAAAGCAAGTAAGAGGAGAAAAAAAAAAAACCATTATACTTTTAAAATGACATTATGTCCGCATTCATATATTGGAAAAGTTGGTTCACAAGGCAAGATGGACTTCTAGTCTTTCTAACGTGTGGCTCAAGTTTTCTATAATCTTTCCAAATGCCTTTCTGTCCATCTGTTCCTTATCTGCCTAACATCTTGGCAAAACGGGCCATCCCAGAGACACTAGACAAACATTGAGTATAGCAGAATTCCAAAATGCCCTTCCTAGAATTGACTAAAAATTCCTTTTTGTTGTTTCTGATTGTTCAGTCTGTGGAGGGGGAGACCTTACAGTGGCCTTCCAGTACCTCAAGGGGGCCTACAGGAAAGATGGGCAGAGACTCTTTAGTAGGGCCCGTTGTGACAGGACTAGGGGTAACGGTTTCAAGATAGAGGGAGGAAGATTCAGATTAGATATTAGGAAAAAATTTCTTACAGTGAAGGTGGTGGAACACTGGCACAGGTTGCCCAGAGAGGTGGTGGATGCCCCATCCCTGGAAACATTCCAGGCCAGGTTGGACGGGGCTCTGAGCAACCTGATCTGGTTGGAGATGTCCCTGCTCCTTGCAGGGGGGTTGGACTAGATGTCGTTCGAAGGTCCCTTCCAACCCTAACGATTCTATGTTTCTATATCCACTTTGCAAAGAGAATGAAATAACTGGGTGCACTCTGAACTTTCATACTATACTCCCTCTTGATAGACCCCCTTATGTGCATTACCTGCTATGCCACACTTAAACGAAATGCTTTCAAATGCTAGGACAGATCAATGCCATTAACAATATCTCAGCGGCCTGACCCATCACATCGAACTATGTCTTCTTCAGTAGCACGTCTCATCTTTTTCTTTTCTATCCAGTTTTACAGAAGACATACATTTATATGCACATCTATAAAACTGATACTTGTCTGAAAACAAACTGGCCAGGCCATGAGATTCTTCTGGCTGATTGCCATTGTTCAGTCATTAAATACAGGCTTACGAATAGGGAGATGGATTACCCGCTTGTAACTCCATCAAGGGCTTTTCATGATATCGCAGCCCATATTTTTTTAATAACATTGAGGAATATTTAAATCCTGTATGAAAGTTTTTTCATAAGTGCTTCTTTGATGTTAGAACATTTTGATTTGTGTGCATGCTGACACCAGAACAGCTCGATTACTGCATGTTCATTTATCAAAGAGTGCGAGGTCGATGCCGTTCGGATGCGCAATTATTGCATCAAATACATAACATGCGCTAATCGTGCTGACAGCAACACCCCCACTTCCGATAGCTGGAAGTACAACAGTAAATAATTACTGTAAACAAAGAGTTAGTTAGGTCTCATTAAATGTGATTGTTACTAAAGCAGTAAAAAAGTTCATATTAAAAAAAGCAGAAAGGTGGTAGGGGAGATACCGAGCCCCAAATCTACAACACATTCCAGTTCCTGGTCTTAAAGTTAATGGGACCCAGTGGATCCAGCCTTCAGCAAAGAGAGAGCGTGTTGTCTCAGCCACATTATTTATTGTAATGGTGTAATTCCCTTTTTCTTTGTTTCTCCTCTTCCCCCCAGCAGAACGGCTGTTGGTAAGACCGGAATGTCAAATCCAGGTTTTCAGCTCTCCAGTAGCTCTGAATTTCCTGGCTTTTGTGGACTGAAATCAGACCCTTAACGTTGCTTATGTGCATTCTGTTTTGGGTAATTGACATTAATTTTTAGGTTGCATCATCAACATCAATCAGTGCTGTTCCCAAAGGACTAGAGTTAAGGGACCGCAATAAAAGGGCATGATATTGTTTCCTTTGTTTTATTTTTGGAGCACTTTGACTACTCTATACTCTTCCAGTTGATACATTCTTTTTGTGTGAGACAGTGTAAAACATTACTGACTGTCTTGTTTAAAATAATACTTTGGTATTAGGGTAAACGGCTCTAAAGACTGGGACAGTCAGTCCTGGTAAAAATTCAAGTTGATACCTTTTGTCTATGCAAGACTTTGAAGAAACTATGAAACAGCAACACATTTCTTTACAGAGAGCTATGTTGCCCGTTACAGATGTTTTCCATATGGTAAGTGGAAGGTTGGCCCCTTCCCCCTCCACTCATCAGTGTTCTCACATCGTAGAAGGCATCTACAAAGACAACAGGGCTGTAAATGATATTGCACAGAAGCCTCCATCAGCACATCCTGTAAATGAACAAGTTGATTTTCATCGTACAGGGCAGGAATATGCACCATTGTAGCCCGCTCATGGTGAGGCTTTTGACTCGTCAGCTTCCCATTTTCCCAGTGTACTGCACAAATACTCTGGGTCAAGAGAAGACAGACTAGGCTTCAGATGCTAAGATGATGAAATGGAAAAAATAGATTAAACTAGTAGAGATTACTGCAGATTATTATGCTGTATCATCTGGTGGGTTGAACACCTCCCTCAAATCCTTATGGGTGGAAAGGAAAATTCTCTCTCACACAAGATCATGATTTTAAGCAGAGAAGAATCTGAGGTACTTCAATGCGGCTAAGACCTGCTTTTTAGACATTGGTACATAGTCATATACACATGATCATGCGTACACCTTTATAACAGATAGCTTTGGGTGAAAAATAGATCTGTTGCTACATATTTTGTGTTGCTCCTATCAATAGATAGTAACAGCTGTAATTAAAATGGAGGTAGAAGCACAGCTGGACTTTTAAGAGAGCAGAGTTGTATTTCCAAATGTTCAGCACTGGGAATGGGAATCGTGTCTGCAAAAGATCTTAGAGCTCCAAAGCAACATTTTGTCATGCTTACAGTCTGGTTCAGAAGAGTTCATCACCCTCGATGTACTCAGGATATTTTTGTCCTTTCATAAATCCCACTACTTTTTTTTTGGATGTTGGAGGTATTCTAACACTTCAGTCTTGAATGCAAGTGTGACTTTCTAAAAGTTTAATGTGTAATGGAGGCATTTCCTTATCTCAACCACTCCTTTCCCAAAACATGTAACTATTTTATCTCAAAAGCAGTAAACTTCATAATAAAAAAGAACCCAAGCAAACACAGAATTTGTGTTAAAAAAAAAAAAATCCTTTTTTTTTTTTCCTATTTCCCTACACTTTTGGTTTTAGACAAGGCATGGAACTGTCTATGCTAGTCTATACTTAATTTGTAATGAGACTATTAAGTTTCTTCATGCTAGTCAATATTTGTAATATATACAGATACTAGTTTGTATATTTTTATATTAGTTATTATATATTATTGCATAATAGTAATATAATCACTAACATTTCTAGAAAATAAACTCTAACTTTGAGATTTTGAAAGCCAACTAGCGATCTTAGCTATTTCACTCCTGGTCATTTCATCAGGAGCAATGTGGCTAAAACTTCAAGCAGGCTCAGAAATAAACCTTAAATAATATCTGCTTAAACTTTTCATCTTTACTTTTTCATTCTTGTTTCCTTCTCAGTTTTCTAAAACGTGCACCATCATTGACTCATTTCTTAGAATCTACAAGATATTCTCCAATAAAAATATTTTCATTTTCTTTTTTTCACTATATTTTCCTGTTCACCTTTCTCTGTTCCTCCTGACAGCCTTTTTTTTTCTAATTCTTTAATACCAACTTTTTAACCTTAACTAAATATTCCTTTCTATTTATCTCTATCCTTGCCCTTAAGTTCAGTTTATCCACCCCTTCCTTCGCAGTCCACTCTCCCATGTTTCCGTAAGTCATCACTCACTCCCTTTTGCCTGGCATCTCTCTCTCTCTCTCTGCTGTTTTCCTTTCCAACCTTATTTCTGCAAGTCCTTGTCTCTTACTGACATCATCTCCTCTGTAAAGAAGTGAAGGGCTTCTCTGTCTTGATATAATTCCATCCAAAACTTACTTCATCCTCTCCCAACAAGCTTTTGGCTCCACAACTGTATTAGCAAGTAATTTCAGAAATGACAGAAAACTGGATCTACTGTTTATGATAGCTGTAGGACAGAAGAAGAGTTCTGGCAACTCCAAAGGGGGCACTGAGCATGCAAGATAAATTCAGTTTTTGTGTATAGGAGGATCATAAATGCCTGTTGAGAGTAGCCAGCTGTTGGCATCCAGGGCACAGAGCCTGGGATGGGGGGAGTTTTCGTACTTCCAACAGGCTTAAATTCAATCTTGGATATTAAATATAACTGAAGCATGCAGTTTTCTTTTTCTTGGCTGTAATTATTCAGTTTGCTTAAGGAAAAGAAAGCCAGAGGGAGAGGGGGAAAAAAAAGGGCACACGTCACCTTCATGTCAAAGAGAAGCATGCTTGTGCCTAGTCCATTGAAGAAATTGCTCAAAAACACTTCACCTCTGTGGAGATATTCCCCTTGTGAAAGGCTGGGGCTTCTGTCCCAGAAATTGTGGCCCCTAGGTTTGCCCTTCTCTGAGACAGGATGAACTCACAAGCCATCATTTCTAGCAAGCTCCTATTTTTCCTTGACAAATTGGTGTCACTTAATTGCTGTAACATTTCCTCTCTTTGTCTCTAGCTGGGCATGGGTTATCTCAAAATGCATGACTACGTCTCACATAGCTCTGAGTAAATGCAGAGATACTGTGGAGCAGAACATGTCTTGGGGTGATATTTATTCCTCAAGGGGAGCTGTTGATGGGTTGAACCATTGATCCTGACCCTCTGTAGGGGGATGAAATTCATCTGTCCCCATGGAAACAACCCTTTTTTTTTGCTATGCTACATGTAGTACTTATGACAGGTGTTACAGAGAACAAAACTGGGGACAACAAAATATAAGCATGTGCACATAGCACAATAAAACATCTTGATCCTGATCTGGAAGAGAAATAGCGAAGACGGCTGCTGATTCAGCTTTGGCTTCTGAAGCAACCGGCCAGGGTGCCAAATGGGGTGGTGTTTTTGTCTACTGGGCAAATTTTAATCATGCACCAGGCAGAGTCAACCAACTAATTACTCACAGGCCACTTGCCCAGTATGAAAAGGGAACAATTTTCAATCTTTGACAGATTGGATTTGAACAGGCAACAGAAGTGAAAGCTTCTATTGTCCATTATCCAGTCCAGCCCCGAGACTTCCAATTTCTCAGTTACCATGAGCCTGTTCAGAAAAGGTTTGTCAAGCAATAGCCTCTCTAAACAAATTACATCAAAATTCCTTACACTACGCCACATATTCAACTTGCCTTTCCAAAAAGAGCCACATAATAAGCTTCTAACAAGGGCACTGGTTATTAAAGCACTCTAGATTTTCTGGGTCAAAGAGGTGAATGGCAAAGTCAAAATAACTGAAATAAAATATTCTATAAATCATGTGTGTTTACTTAAAAATACCAAAAAGCAAGATATGAAGAGACCTGCTGCTATACTAACCAAAATTCATCTAACTCTTTTGAATTACCATCTTCTTGATGAAAGAAAGATTTAAGGCGCCAGAGTTGGCTTTTGGAAATACTCAAACAGTTCAAAATGAAACAGAGTTTAGTAGAAGCTGGATCCTTCTTTCTTTTCCCACACCTTCCTCCAAAATGTATAACACAGACATGACAAAGAAATACTCTGGTAATGCATGTTTTTCCTTTTTGTACAATTAAAGGCCAAAAGTAGACATCTTTTTTCACATATATGCTTGCTTAGGTAACCCAGGGATCTAGACTCAGAAACGTAAAATTTCTTAATGCATTTACAATGAGGATTTTTTTTTTTAAATTGCCATCTGTATCTCTTATTTCCCAGAAACATTAAGATGTGAGATTTCTGAAAAGAACATTGTACTATTTCAGCATATTTTGAGACTCTTAGTAGACAGGAAGAGAAAAACATATTTTTTCTGCAGTTTTCTTCTTTAGGAGACACTTCTTCTGTTTCTGCCTATCAAATGTGTTCAAACCCATAGTTGTTGTGAAGACTAGAGCAGTTTATCAATTTTTCAAGGAACATGCTTTGTCAACAATACAGTTTAAAACATCTCCCATTTCCTAATTTTCCAAGTTTCAATCTGCAATGATGATTTTGCAGTGGCTGAGTGAAACTAATTGAGAACGATTGTGTACTTAGTTAATAAAATGTTGATTTGAAGAAAAAACAGAAAAAAAAAGAAGAGTCAGACTAAGGGTTTAAATGGCTGCAAAGGAGCTGCAACCTATGTTCTAATATGGGGCATGGACCAGCCCAGTACAAGTGGAACAGTGAAGCGAGAAGGAAGTGGCTAAGAACGGCAGTGGATGTCCTCGTTCAATAAAGACTCAAAGCAGTCTCTGTTGGTGGGCTCCACAGACCCCCAGATGTAGATCTGCCCACACCCCACACTTCCTGGCAAATAAAAAAGAAAACAGTTGGGGTGGGCTGTGGTACCACTTGTCTTCCTTCTGGGTGAATCCAGAGGAGGAAGGGATCAGGATAAATTATAGGTCCCTGCAAAAGCTCTGTGTGTTTATGATCATGCCATCTGGAAACAGTGATAACTGCACTATTAATGGAGGCGTTACTACAGAAGATCTGCCATGTCTATTAAAACCAGTCATGCTGCGTGCTGGCTCATGATACATGTTTGCTCTAATTTCCTCCCCGACATTTCATTCCTAAAGCTGTCAATAACCCATTAACCTTCCTGGCACCGAAACTCTCAAACAAAGTCCTGTTTCAGCTCTGAATTTGAATCTGAGTTGTGATAAGCAATACCAAAGGCAAAGTTTACAACACATAGTTGCCCTAATCTAAATCATGCTGGAGGTGATTTTTTTTTTTTAAACTTGCCCACACAAAGCTCTTTGCATCATAAACCAGCATACAACAATGCTGTTATGCTATGTCCTAAAATTAATTTCTTAGTTTGATGGCAGAATAGCAGATGTTCCTCACTGGCAACTGACAGCTTGATCCTGCATTTTTCGATGGCCAGAAATGTCCTGTAATCAGAGGAATTGCTCACATTCATACAGTTTAAAGCCAGAAAGGAAAATTAGATCATCTAGTCTGACCTCCTGCGTACCACAGACCACAGAATTTCAGCCAGTTGCCCCTATTCTGGGCCAGTAACCAGTTTAACAAAAGCTTATTTTCCAGAAATTCATTTGACCTCCATTTGGAGTCATCAAGAACTAGACAATGCAGAACTTCACTTGGTAGTTTGTTCTACTGTTAATTTTCTTATGCCTTCTTTCTAACTTGAATTTCTCTGGTGTTACTTTTTTAACACAAATACAAGTTATAAGAACAGCAATTACAACTGTCTCCATAATAATGGTAACATTTATGTGAAAAGAACACGTCCATTCGGGATGTTAGGAAGCCTTCTGGCCACCTGCACAGAAATGTTTAAGCACTGACTGATCCAGCCACTGGATATACTGAGATGTCCCTGCTTCTTACAAGGGGGTTGGACTAGATGACCTTTGAAGGTCCCTTCCAACCCAAACCATTCTATCTTTCTATGTCTGAGTCAGGTACAAAGGGATACATCTATGGAAGCATTTTAATTTGGATCAGGGGTGAGGTTTTGAAACAAATCTCCTATTCATCCCCACTTACTGCATATCAGTTTGCACCGTGGCATGATTTCAGAGCACATTAATTGGACTCTTTTTGGATAAAACCAAATCAAAAGATGCACTCCAACCACTAACAGGCATTCAGTCAACAGGGCCAGACTAGATCTGGTGCTAGTGTTAAAGTGTGCATGTTGGGTCAGCACCAAACATTTCTCTCCTACACATCTGCTCCTATTTGTACTACTTGCAATGCAGTCATAGCCTAACTCCCCCTGACTGTAAAGAATCTTGTGCCAGTAGCAGCAGAGAACAGAAAATCAAGATTTAGCAAATTATTTCAGGAGAACAGTAACTGGAGGAATTTATTTAGTTGAACAATAAATCGGTATTAATCCATAATCTGAAGAACAATAGCAGCAATCAAAAGATAACGCGGCCGACAAAGACAGTTCCTTTTTTCAGGAAATAACAAACATTGTGGACTACTTCACCTGGCTCATCCTGAAAAGATCAACTCAGAAAAAAAATGGCTTCTAGGAGATCCGCCAGGAAAAGATAAGGTGAGACACTGATGTGGAAAAAGGACAAAAAAAAAATCTGACCTAATAAATATCAGAATAAGATTAAAGATTTAGGAATGGCTACTCTACAAAATTTTAGAGAAAATTAGCAGTGGGTTTAATTCTTTGTTTCCATTTAATGACCTCCAATATACTGTCCAAGGGAAGAAGAACAGGAACACATCTTCAGAACTTGCATCCATTTGCTCAGTCCAAGAGATACAGGTCAGTTAAGCATTTTATGCTAAAAGAGACTTAAAACGAGACATATAATTCCACACAATAGCACTTAAGAAAGTTGGGTTTTGTGGTTCTCAGACCAGCAGTGTCATTCTCAGAAATTAGTGTTTCTGCATGGGACAGAAACTACCGAGAAATGAGCAAAGAGTAGCAAGAACATGGCTAGATCAACGGTCACTTCAAAATATTTTTTATTTTTGTCGAGGATTTTCCTGGAGAGTATAAAGATCAGTAGATGGGTGATCATGACAAACCAAGATTTACCACGGAAACCTTTAGGGAAGTGACTGACACAGCAGAAGTAAGAACTATTTCAGTCATAGTTCACCATGGCTTTCTCCATTTTTCAAATCATATTTCCTGAAAGTACTATTTCCAGGAGTTGAAAGGCAGAAGAGCTATCAGATTGGCCAGTATAACCTCTTCCATATCACAATTCCCAATTATCCCATCTTTTTAGAACCCAGTAGTAGCATATGACTTTTATACAGGGAAAAATAAGCACTAGAAATTTCAGCATGCACTTTCAGAACAGCACAAACCTCTCTTCAATGTTTTCATAATAAAAAAATCCTCCCCTTTTTGCTTCTAATATGTTCAACATTCCAATGGATTGATTTATTTTTTATTTTTCTCCTCTCTGGGATGAAGAACTAAAGTACTGCAATATTACAAAAACAATGAAAATATTTGTTCCACCCAGAGCCAAGTACCAACATAAAACACACAAAAGCTTTGCTCTTAGCCACCCAGCAAAGGTCTGTCAATCCAGAATTATGAAATATGCTGCAGAAAAGAGCAGACAAAGTTAATGCTGATCTAATCAACGACTTTTAGGAATGTCCAAGACTGGAAATAGGTGCTAATTTAAAATCAGATTTTTGGTTTTGGACTGTTTGGGAAGGTAACCAATATCTACAAGAACTTTTCAAAAGATAAACTTGGTCATTGAATTCCAGATACAACTAAAAAAAAAAAAAAAAAAAAAGACATTCTCAACAAAAGGGGGAAACAGAAAAGAATAACAAGGTGATTTTGAAAACCTTGTAGGGTTCTGAGAAGTCTCTTCGGTCTTTGACCCTTTGGCTGGTGATGCTGGATATATGCAAACAGTAATCAGTTCCAGGCCTGCAGTAGCAGTGCTCACTCATAATAGAATAAAATTATAGCTTACATAGCAACTCAGAATTGAGAAAATCTCTGACTATTTGGCAAAGGAAAGTATCAGGAAAACAGAGAGGTGGAGAGGAAAAGGTTGTAAGGGATAAGAAAAGAAAAGAAAATTATACTGTTCAGATAAATTACACAACACAGGAGAAAAGAGGGGAAGAAGGACAGCAACAGTAGAAGGATCACAAAGCAAGCTCAAGAATAAACGGACATGGCACAAGTCAAAGAATTTGACAGTGGGTACCTCCAAGGAACCTGGTCCATATATCATTATCCATAGAGCAATGTCCTTGCCACTGCAGTTCGTTTTCACCAGCATATCTGCACATTCTCTGATGGACTCGCACACGTACATGACAGTCTTCAAAATGAAATTCAATATACTCCTGTCCCCACTGGAAACCTCACCTTCTTACCCAGTCTCTGCTAATGTAACCAGTCAGGCCTGGAAAGATGCCACATGTGATCATCTCCTGTATTACGGCTTTCTTTGCCGATGCTGGAAATGAAACCTCAGGCATGATAATACCAAGAGTTAACACACACCAGCACTGCTATGCCAGCTCAAACCAGTTACATTTTTTCTGACTCTGTGGTGGTTTTGAGTTTTCCTTCTCTCCTTCCCCCCTCCTCTGATCAAGGACACACATGGCTACCCAAAAGCAGCAAAGCCTTTCTACCAAAATTACTCTCCTTTGGTAACAAGACCGCAAAAGACTGAAACATACAACACTGTCTGCCACCACCCTATTCTGGTTGATTGTCTTTTAATAGCTACAATAAAGTTGTGCAAAGGAATAATATTCCACATCCTCGACTCTCCCAGGCAGCATATAGACAATCCCAAAGGAAAATGTACCTTAGCTGAATCTGCTACTTTATGAGTAAAACAGGAAGTTCAGTCCCTTTTATTGTACCTTTTTTATTTTTGAAAGGCTGCCCAAACAGTTCCAAGTTGAGTTGAAGCAAAGTTATTGATGTCAAGAAGCCAAGATCTTTCGCCATGGTTTGCTGAATGAGGAAGGAAGAAAACTGTTTGTACTCAGTTGTCCTTTGCTTCTCCAGGCTAGCTTGGAGCCAAAGAAGCAGGAAGAGAAGAAAGATGAATAAGTGAAAAGGGATAATGTTTATCTTTTAACAAAATCACAATGTTCTGCTCCGAGCTCTAGCAGCCAAGACTGGCTGTTGCATCTTTAAGACAGATAGTCTCTTCTCTGAGAGACGACAGGCTAATTATAGTGCTCCTGCCAGAGGGAACTCACACATGTAAACCATTATGTAAAATATAATTTTTTTCTTTAAGAATGCTCAAGATCATTAGACATGGTTTTTTCAATGCTAGAAAATCAAGCCAAAAATGAAAATAAACAGTTTCAAGTATTTGCAACATAATTCCCTCGTGCATTTATGGAAATAGAGTAAAAAGCTCCTTAAAAATGTGGTTTGACATTTCATGCCGCTCTGTTTTTCCGTTTTTCCAGTCCTCAACATTTGCCCTCTTGTCCTGTATCATTTCAGTTCCACTGCAGTTTGGAAGAGATGATGGTGGTAGCCTTTGTCATTTCTATAGCGCTTTTCAGCCTTGTTTCAACCAATGGGTGACAGAAAACATCACTTGCTGCAAATGATACAAATACTTTATAAATTCTATTCTTCATAAACCAAATGTAAATTCATTGTATGCAAACACGATAAAACCGTTCCCCAAGATGATTGCATGTACAGCATTGCTTCCCTAATGATGTGCTTTGGTAAATTAAGGCTAAAAGTGATGATTCACTTCATTTAACATGGAAATGCCATCACTTCTTCTGAGCTCCCCTTCCTCCAGAAGAAGGGGTTTGTTTGATACACTACTGCCTTCAAGAGCAGTCCTCACTTTAAGACAAACATGGAACAAATTCACAAAGTTTGGCTACGATGATGATGTGAAATGGCTTCATCTCTGTTTTATGCAAAGAGAACTGAACTCCTGCCTATCTAAACTAATTGGTATTTTAAAGGTTTTGTCTACTTTATAAAGCACGGGACTACTGACAAACCAAACACCACAGTCTAATGGATTAAGCAAGCAACTGCATGCCACAAATTCCTGAGTTTTAATCTAGACTCTCTTGGTGCTCACCTTCTTGTTCCATAAAATTGAGATAATATTTATCCTCTCCTTCATGAGGGTGTTGTGAGAGTGAGTAAATGTTTGGACAGCTCTTCAAAAGGTCAGGTCCTAACCAGGCACCTGTATTTTACTGAAGAAAACTGCTTCCTCAGATTCCCATGATACAATCATGGCTCCCTTCTCCAGAGCCTCTCAGATCACTTCATAATAACCATCCACATGTGTAAAGTCAGGCATACGTGAGGTATTTTCTGATTTGGGGTTTCAGAGTGGTTTCACCTGTAAACTCATTACGTATATAAATTATCCCCCTTATGTATATAAATTATCCCCCTACCACAGGAATAATTGAGAAAACGTAACTGCTAAGAAACTTCTAATTTATCACCGATCTTAAGCCAGAAACATGTTAAAATTGTTTAATGTCTGAATTGCATAAAAACATAAAGTGGAAAAATAATTTATTTTATAGAAAATGTTCTAAGAAGCGCTTTCTTATAGATAATTCAGCAACTGATGCTCTTTAAAGGTTTAAAATAAAAGCTTGGAAATCCCATGCTTTATTAGATGGGCAATTCCAGAGCCTCGACAGACTGTATAATCCCATCAGTGGTTAGTTCTCAACAAACAAGTCACACATACAGAAAAAAAGACTCTAGACCAAGGCAGGAGGCAAAAAGAGGTTAAAACCAGGTTTTTCCTCAGTTTTAACTCATAAGTGATGACATAAAACCCAGAAAAAAACAGCTCCAGCTTGAAAATGATTTAAATTTGCCAGCTCCAGCTATTTCTGGAAGTGAGCCAGTCTTAATTTGGATTTAGGCTTCTTGAAGTTTGCACAGCTCTAACTTTAACCTGCTGCAGCCTAAAAAGTGGACCTGGTTAAGAAACTTGTGTAATTCCACACAAGTGACAGTCTGTTCTCTCCAGGTACCCGAGCTCGGGATTGAAATGTTTTAGTTGCTCCATTCCAGGAGAGGGTGGTGCCGTGTCTTTATGAGCAAAGCTGTCCACCTTAGACATGCCTTCTGTACCGATCGAACGCTGACTGAGGATAATGCTCACAAGAGGGATTAGGACTTGTTTTCCAGGAGAGAATATTTTCGGAGTCGAGCTTGTAATTTGTATTTGCAAATCTCCAAATTCAACAATTTCTCAGCCTCTATAAACTTGCAGATGGAAAGATCTTGTATTTGGAATAAATAATGTCTAAGCTTCACCTTCATTACAGGGCATTTTCTGTCAGAAGAGTGCTATATCCTGACTCCTGGAATACACAGAAGCCCTTTGTAGTACAGCTATCGCACCAGGCTGTTCCAAGTGTGCAGCTAAGGAGGTTAGCATTAATAGTACCATAGAAGGATCAGGGGGAAAAAAAAAAAAAAGAAAATATCCCGACAAACATTGATTGGGAACGTCAATAGCTCTCTCAGGATCCTGCCTGAAATTCAAGGTTATTTTTTATTTTAATACATAAAAATGAACTTTTGTACTTGTTAAAAAAATCACAACATTGAAACATAAGTACATTTATCTTTTTACTATTTTTCCAGCCATTTTCCCAAAATCTGCTGGTTATTAAAACATTGCTGTGCAAATAAAAAAGGTTCTGCTTTATAACTTGCCTTCTCTTTCCCCTGCTTGCATGCATAATGTGATCATTGTTTGCTAGATTACGCTCATTCTCATAGCGACAGGCTTTGATGTCACACAGCAAGTGCTATGACTTCACTGTATGTATACAGAACACAGAAGGGTTGTGTGAAAACATTACCAGTCTACACAATAGATATCCAGTGCCTGAATCAAAAACCCAACAGAAGGTTTGGAGCAGGTCTCTGACCATCAGGAACATAGAGTAAACATACAGACCACACTGGGGTACACAAGAATACCAGTTTCAGCTATACAGTGTTTGATCAGAGGATCTCAAAGCATGGTTTGACATCAATCCTCCCAATGGCATCAAAGAAGATAAAAAGTGAAAGCAAAATGGAAAAAAAAAATTGTTTGTCTTCTACTTGTCAACAGCAGGTTGACATCATCATCATCATCACCACCTGTAGTTCTCACAACCCTGAGCTACCCAGTAGTGGTGCCTGCTGCATGCAGTAAGAGTAATCTGATATAATGCTATAAAAACCTATACAATGGGAGACGATGATATTTTTCTAATTATTACTTTTATTAATAAGCATTTTATAAAATGATGCATCAGATACTGAACATCATTGAAGGGGGTCTAACATGACAGCACTGAGGAGTTCTTAGAGATCACTGCACTTTCTATACTTTAATAGTTAAGAATGAGTTATTTATAAAAACACAAGTGACTAAAAAGTTACTGAGTGGAAGGGACCTTTTTTGCTAGACCAAACAGCATGTGGTAACATCATGAAGACTCTACACGAGGTTGCTCTGAGGGCCAGCGTTTAAGACTTCAGGCTTCAGAGCAGCCAACAAAACTACTTGATCTGAAGTTAAAACAGTCTCAGGGAATATTCCTGGACACTCAAAAAAACCCCTTTTACAACTTAAATTGTTCGACTAGCCCCAGGAATGCTTTTGGCACAGGGCAACTACCATTCCCCAACGCCGGGACGCAGCTCAGAGGTATACGAGGGCCAGAAACTGTTCTCAGGAGGCGGTTTGGAGACTGCCACCCTATTCTGGAGGAGAAGAAAATTGAATATTGAGGACGTGAGCCATTCCATGCCTGTTAGCCTCAGTGTCAGAGAGCACAGACACAGTTAATCTCCTGGTACAGACATAGCTTTATGCAGTCAATTCCCTAGGCTCCTCTGAAAACCTCAGCCCAGATAGCTGGAAAAGTGTCCTAATTGAGCGGTTAATAATTGCAGTGCAAGCCAGCATGACTTCTAACTTGAAAGCTATTATTTTAATATCCACACGAGAAATACACTTTGTTGAGGAAGTCAAATATGAGGCAAAACAGGTATCTTTGTGTTGCCATGCAGGCTGTGTTTACATGCTGATAAGGTCTTGTTCCACTAACGAGGGGGGGAAAAAAAATAATAGCCTTCGCTTTCAGAAAAAGCTCACTGCTTTATCTGACACAGCCTCCCAGAAAAGCCGTGTCCTTGTGCATTGGAATGGGCAGCCGGCCAGCTCGGGCTAAATTGCCTATGAGGAAGAAGACATAATAGTACGGTTCCTATCAGAAAACACTGTAATTTGCTTTTCGCTTGCAATTGTATCTGACAAAAACAAGGTGCTTGGGGAAAAAGAAAGAACATAAGGTGTGCCTGGCTGCTGGCAACTCCTGAACACTATCTAGCGGGGAATGCTTTGCTTGATTCGGAGCAAATATCATAGGGCCGATAAAGACAGGATCAATAAAAACATTAGGATGAGAAATCTGTTCGTCGCGATGAGAGAGAGAACAGCCCGGGATGGCAGAGTTTAGAGAATGGATGAACAGCAGAAAAAGGCAGAGAGGGTAAATAGCGATCTCCCATTTTGTCTCTTGTGCCAGAAAAGATGGGAAAATAAAAAAATAATGAAATTTAATCCTATCACTGAGACAGTTTAATACAGGTATTTACATGAATATTTAGATCAGATATAGTTCTGTTTAGGAAAACCTCTTCCTGCAAAGTGTAACTTAGAGAAACACTGTAGTGATTGTACCAGAGCTACAGCAATTATTTATTCTTCCTTCAGTTTTCTCTGTTCAGTCTTGAGCGCTATTTGTGACATTCCCAACACTTCACTGCTATAATTACATCCCATATCTGGGTGTTTCAAAGCATATGAGGCTCTTCAGAGATCCAATACAGAGTCCAAATAACCCACTGAAACATGGTAGAGTCACAAAAGAGGAACAGCCAAAAAGAAAAGAAAAGACAGAAAAGTCAACGATGACGATAATGAGATCATTAAATGCAGAAGCACATGACATTGCAGACGAGCAAGGACTTTCTGGAGCTGTTCTGGATAGGCAGGTAAATTCTCTTTTCAGCTTGTGGAAGAAATATAAAACTTTTCCATATTTAGATTTTTTTTTTTTTTAAACATGGACATCACATTACCTGGCTAAATTGTATATTTTGGGTATATGCGTAATGTACTGAATACTTCAGTTTAAGCTGTAATTTGCAACAGGCAGTGCATTTCTGGACGATTATAACATGTCTCTGGTAGCGTTTTAAGGCACGAAGCCAAAAGGCTGGATGACTTAAACTACCCGAGATGTGCAATAATCCCCCGGAAATGCTCTGGATTGTCTTACAGCTATTATAAAATGTGATATTTATATTATGCATATAAATAAGAACAGTTATAGCTGTGTATTTAGTAAGTCTTACTCACATCAGTAGAGCCTATTAGCAGCAAACCTAAATGTTCAATTCTGTCAGAAATATCTCTCAATTTAACAGCTGCCACCTCTACAACTCTCAGTCGCCTTCACCAAGATGCAGAAAGCTGGCTTCAAAACTGATGGGTGCACTTGCAGCCTACTTGTCCTGGATGATTTAGCTGCTCTGGATACGGTCCTTAAACCCATTAGCAGTGACAACTTTGTCCTCTCCCCACTCATCTTCCTCTTCTTGTCCTCCCTGTAGGAGAGGTCTTTCCCTTTAAGAGACCTACTTCTTCAGTCCTTTTCTCCTACAGCAATTCAGTCGTCTTCTATTTATTTCCAACGTTATTTTTTGGTAATTTCTGTGCCTGCTTGAGCTAATGACATGTGCACCAATAGTGCTTACATCTGCCTTTGGATGGCTGTCTCATCTCTTCTGTCTGATCCCACCTCTCCATCACTGCCCTTGACAGCTCCCACTAATATTTCTCATTTTAATCCACTTCTCGCATCAGAAACAAGACTCATATTCGTACACTACTTAGCTCAATGAGGTTTCAAGTTCCAGTCAAGAGCCTTGGGGTTTGATTTTAACAGACACGACAAAAAAGTCAGAAATCTCCAACAGTATCATGAATTTTCAAATCCATCAATTACTTTAAGTTTCTGGGTGCCACGTTTTCCTAAATTTGGGTATTTGCTGTGCAAGCAAATATTTGTCTATTCATAACACTGAAACTGATTCTTATTAAGCATACATTTAAAATGTGGTACTTTTTCTATGTAATTCTTGACACATAGCTTGTTTAAATAACATTGCATAGAACTTCTGCTGCCGTTAAATAAAACTTTTCTAAAATTTTTAAAAATTCATACAATATACTTTGAAATGTAAAATATTCTATGTAGAGTTTTCAAATACTTACTATTAAGATGAGATGGAAATAACCCCCCAAAAAAATCAACTTCTACCTTAAAGTATTTTACTAATTTCTATTACAAGTGAGATCTCTCATAGCTGCAACTGAAGACAGAGAAAAAAAAAATTTACTGCTTCTTTTAGGTTTTTAATAAATCTGATATTATTTTTGATATAGTAAGTTCCAGCTCTTCTTTTGCGCTTCATTTTCTGATCTGTATTCGTATACTTTATTCATTGAGAAGAGAAGGAAAATATATTTACTTAATTAATAAAATGTGATTATAAAACTGAAATTCAGAGGCATAATGAATATCAAAATCACTTCTAAGATGACTAACAGGTACTGAGATATGCAACAAAATTCTGAAAATAGTATTCTGAATATAAAAATAGCATGAATTATTAATACTTTAGACTTAATAAAACAAACATCATTTGTACTCTATCTGACAATCCTGTCATTAAGTCATTACGGAGCTAGCTCATCACCTTCTATACTAATTAAAAGTAAGACATACCAAAATCTTTTCTGCTTATTTAAGGTGCATTCACCGCAATTTTTTTTTTTTTTCATTTTAGACCATAGACATCTCTCAATATGAGCTTGTAACTTCCATCTTGATTTATACTCAGTGCCAAGAAATATGCTGTTTATAAGGACATGCAGCTCTGAAAGTGCCTTCTCCTATATGCTTGTATTTGATAAGATGAATTCTGATCTCTTTGTTTTTGGAAAATCCAAACTTTTTCAGTTTAATCATAGAAAACTCCATGATTTGATTATATATGTTATTTTAACCACTTCAGCCCTATAAAGCTGAGCTTTCTGATAAAAACAGTGGCTAATCATGAACATTTTCATCAAATGATGAATTATAGAATTACAGAATTACAGAATTACAGAATTATTATCAAGATTGGAAAAGACCTAGAAGATCATCCAGTCCAACCATCACCAATACTTCTCAGCTAAATCATATCCCTCAACACAACATCCAAACGTTTCTTGAACACCCCCATGGTCGGTGACTCCACCACCTCCCTGGGCAGTGCATTCCAGTGCCTGACTACCCTTTCTGAGAAGTAATATTTCCTAATGTCCAGCCTAATTATTACTGGCTTCCTTTAAATATCAAGCCAGTTGTCAACAAATCTGACTGCTAACTGAAACTCCTGAAATAGTTCCTTATTTTCAATGACTGCAAAGTTCAGTAAGCAACATTCTTAAAGAGTGACTTTCCACGCAAGCAACTCTCCCAACCTACTGCACCTTAAAGATAGGAGTTCTCAGCATGAAAACAAGATCTCTATTTACAAACAGGAGAAATTAAGTTTCTAAAGTATAACTGTTGGAAATTTACACGCCATACCAACTGCAAGGTGAGCAGTTCAGAAAAGCACACACCTTTCATTCATGGGTAGGATAATGGAAACATTGCATTTATAAAGTCTGAGGGTATAATGAGAACGCAAAGAATCATAGAATCATAGAATCGTTAGGGTTGGAAGGCACCTTCAAAGGCCATCCAGTCCAAGCCCCCTGCAAGGAGCAGGGACATCTCCAACCAGATCAGGTTGGTCAGACCCTCATCCAACCTGGCCTTGAATGACCATCCCTGTGGCTTGCTCAGACCACACAACGGTACATTCATATTGAAGGACTGGATTGCACCCTCTGCAAGTGCACCCTGCAACACTTAGCTACCCTCAAATATAGTTGATTTTTAAAATGTATGTAACATTTCAATTAGCTGCAGCAGTGCCCTCCGACAGCACGAGACAACTGGTACAGCTGCAACCATCTGGGTTCCTGTTGAGCGAGAGCATGTGTGTGGTCCTGCAGCCTGGTCCAGTTTAGCACACTTAACACCACACAATTTGGGGATGTGTTTCTAGATGAGCTATCGTGCCTTCTCAGGATAAGCAATGCACCTTATAGTTCAGAAAATGCC
Organism: Chlamydotis macqueenii; assembly: GCF_036417535.1. Taxonomy (NCBI): domain Eukaryota; kingdom Metazoa; phylum Chordata; class Aves; order Otidiformes; family Otididae; genus Chlamydotis; species Chlamydotis macqueenii. The sequence goes on from NC_141558.1 coordinate 5,580,238, forward strand.
AGTTTCAGCACTCTCCTCTGACAGTCCTGGACTGGTATTAATAGCATGTAGAGAGCCCAAATCAATCTGGCTGCTCAGCAGACAATAATGACTTTCAGATTGAATCTTGAATTATTATTATTATTATTATTACTTCCACTTTTCTGGGGAAGGCAGATAGAGAACATATATTCTATTAAGGAAGTCTCAGCCTAGAAAAGTGTACCACTAAGTGTTAATGCCTTTTAGTTTGGTTTAGAAAGAAGCAACAAGCAGATAACCAAATAGGTTCTGAAATATTTAATCCAGAAAAAAAAAATCTCAAAAAATAACCTTGAAGCCATAAAACTAGTGTTTACCAAGTCCTGCTCCACTTTGTTATGAACCCTTGACTCAGTGCTAAATTAAGAAATACGCCTCAACAAGGAGCAGGCCATAAGATACGTTATCAGGTTGTAATGAAGCAACAGACATATCTAGCCACCAGGAACAACAACCTCTTATGAAACTACTCAGAAAAACACGTCTCAAGTTTTCAGTTTTGTAAAGGCTCACCTCTGACTGATCTTTTCCGAAGCACAAAGTCCTGGCAGAAGGACTGACTAAACTCTTTGTTGATCATGGGTCCCTGGAAATAAAACTACGGTATATTTTACCTTTATAGAACCTACCTCATTAATGTGAATTACATCGAGGACACTCCAGTAAGTCAACTATTTGCAAAGCTTGAAAAGAAAATTACAGTAAATTCAGCCTTTTGTATATTGGCTTGAATTTCAGACTTCATAAAAACCTACAGTTCTGAAAGGCGAGGATCATCTTAACTACATTTTGAGACCAGATGATGACAGACTAGCTGAGCTTCCGGTGAAGTCCTATCAACACTGCCAGCCACTGGCAGCACAGCTACTGTGATCAATTAGGTTAATTAAAACTATATGGCATGCAGGCTTCATGAGCAATTCCTAGCATGGTTAGAAGGGAAGCAAATGTGTTACAGCATGATTTTAACTGTAACGGGTACATCTATAAAGCCTTTCGAATGCAGGTCTTGGATCCAGAGAATGATGAGAAGACAGAAAACTTGAAGTTACACAATCCCTAAACATGCTCTCAGCAACATTGCAAGTCACAGGCTAATTAAGGTTGGAAGGCACCTGTAGAGATTGTCTAGTCCACCCTATGCTCAAAGTAGGATCATCTAGAGCAGATTGCTCAGGGATGTATACCCTTGGGTTTGCAATATCTCCAAGGATGGAGACTCCACAGTGTCTCTGGGCAGCCTATTCCCATGTTTGATCACCCTCACAATTAAAGTTTTTTCTTTTTAAGTGCAATTTCCTGTATTTCAATCTGTGCCTCTCTTGTCCTTTCACAAGGAACCACTGAAAAAAAAGTCTGGCTCTGTTTTCTTCACGCCCCACAAAGTTGCACTAAGGCTTCTCTTCAGTCCAGGGTGCTGTTGACCGACTTTGCCAGAAGGGCACATTGCTGGCACATGGTCAACTTGGTGTCCACCAGGCCCTTTTCTGCAAAGCTCCTTTTTGAGATGCTTCCCTGTGGAAAGGACCCACATGACACATGACAATTGAGTCCAACACAGGTTGAAAACCTGAATATAAGCCACCCTGAGGACAGTATCGTGCCACACCAACCAGACAAAAGGGAAAACAAATAAGCGAATGGAACATGGATAAAAAAGAGCACCATCCTGCAGATTTTTTCTGACAAACTCTATCTGTCAACATAAACACAGCCACAACACAACAGGATCAGTATTTTCCCGCCAATGAGAGAAGGTAGCAAACTTTCCAATCCTCACAGAAAATATATATAAGAAAAAAGAAGATGGAAAATTACCAGCATAAGAATAAGGCCAAAAGCAAAACCCTGGGCCAGATATCTCTGAATTTGTGGAAACTTGAAACACAGAAGTGAGTCAAGCAGCATGACTCACATGCCACCCAAACTAAACCTTAAACCCAACTGCTCAAGGATTTGAAGAAAGAGGGATTTCACAGGCAGAGCCAAGCTTGCAGTGCATCACATGGAAAATTCCTCTGAATATGGAGGAAATTGAGTTCCACTTCTTGCAAACAAAGCTTATAAGTGAGGTTAAAGGCAAGTGTGTGTGGACAGAGGTCTGCAATGATAAGGTCTGCAATGATACCACCTAACTCAGTGTTATATGAAATCATACTCAAGGAGACCAGACCTAGCAAGAAGAAAGAGTTTCCCTTCAAGTCAGGATCAGGATTGCCGATATTTTATTTTGGTCTTGGTAAGACGCACCAAAGATGATGCTACAAATATTAGAGATTAACTTGGTTTTCCTGGTCCAAGGTTGAGTTTTCACATTGCTTATATTAAAAGTATCTATTAGTAATCTATCCTCATTTAAATTGCTGCTTTATGACATTTATAGTTATTTTATGCTGCAGTGCTGAATCCATACACACAGTCCATGACCCTGCTTTTTAAAGTATAAGAGGAATGTTAAACAAAATAAAACTTCTTCCTCAGATGTTAATGATCTTCATGTACGGGCAAAAGGTACACAAAGAGAAAAAAAAAAGGCAATGCAAAGAAAAACTCACACAGAATACTCCAGTATAACTGATATCAGCACACTGACAACCTAGTTACTGACAAGGTTTTTGCAAGCATTGCGGAAAAAAAATAGTGTTTTGAAGGAAGTATTTGAAGGACAGTGAGATAGTTTTGTATATATTTATCACTTCTTCACAAGCTTGAGGGCCTCAACATGGCATAAACATTCTTGTTTGGATATGTTGTTTTGTTTTTTTTTAAAGTAGTATAAGTGGACAAGCAATGCTGCAATAGTTAGAATAAAAGGTCACAAAAATCCTGTTTGCCCTTTAGATTAAAATAATTCTATACATAAACTTTTCCATATACATAAATTAGTAAGGAAGGGGATGTGTGTGGGGCAGAAACAAGCCCCTATTAATTTGTTGCACTCTCATCATTGCCACAAAATTTGCTACATTCTTTACACACTTTTTTTGGTGACCATTAAAGGCTTTCATCAGTGGAGACATGAAGTATGAGGTTCAGCAAGTAGATCTTTGAGAAGTGGTCTATTCACCTCAAATTATGGAAAAATTTGAAAATCCTCCTGGTTGATCCTTCCTAAAGCAGTCATGGTCACCATGCAACACGGAGGTGTTGGAATCCCTCCTCCTCTGCCACAAATCCATCCCAGATGGCTAGCACGGAAGACAGAATGAGGTTTAAACTAAGAGATCATCTTGTTACCTCTAGGTGCAGGAATATCTCACATTTTTCTGAAATGCAGCGCACAATTGCTGACGTGATGGAATTTAACGTTGTTTATATACACATTTTAGATCTGCTTGCTCAATTTGTGGAAAAGAAGATTTTGGCAAATACAGAGTGAAAATACATGTATGTGCTTAGTATATTTAGCATTTACATGTATTCATAAAAAAACAATTCATTATATTAGAAGATAATACTGAGTGAAAATGTTGATGTAGTCTCTTCCATATGCCAAAAGCTTGCGTGGGTATAGGAATAAAGAACATACATACTCAGAGACACTAACGTCTTGTAAAGCAATATGTTTCTGTTATACACACTCCAGACTTCCTAACAGCTGCATATTTTAATATACATAAACCCATACTTGAAAAATAATAAAATGTATTAGTTTTCCACATTAGGCATTTATGACCTAATTTAGGAGAGTATTACATCTTTATAACTTTTAAAAGACCCATTTTGATAAAACATCCCCATAAACAGACTGAGAAAATCAGGGTAACAAGCATCTGTTGCTGCGTTGTTTTCTTAATGGGGTAATAAAATAATAACACATTTTTATAACTTTTCACAACAATATAAAGTATTAAAATTGAAACTGATATTGAAAAATGTTCTCATGGTCCATTTTATTTTATTTTTCCACTATGTAAAGTTACAGTACTTACCAGATTAATATTAATATATCTTAATTATGTTGACACAATGGAAATTTGCCAAAGACATTCAAAGAATGGAAATAACTTGTTATTTCCACTGCTCTAATTAAGGTGGTGTATTTGGTCCATTTTATTCACAATAAAGGGGTAATACGAATACTTATAAGAATTTATAGAGACACTGCATAAAGGAATGATGACCCAATTTTTCTGAGAGTTTGAAAAAAAAGATTATTCCATTGACTTTTAAGACCAATGCTGATTATTTTTTCTAATCTATCTGTTTATAATAAAATATAAAAATTTCATTTCTGAAAACAAATGTCATTGTAAACAAATGTGATTACATAATCAATAGCTTCTTCCCAAAAACTTATGTTACATAGTTGTGATGCTTAGAGATCAGACTCCATTGTGTAACACAAAATAATGAATAGGTATGGAAAATTATAACTTTGAAGTGAAATTGTTATATTTAGAAAGGAAAATTACCACAAATTTTGCAAATTATTTTCTCTGAAACTATGCACATGAATATCAGGAATTCAAATTGGGTAAGCTGCTGACCTGCATTCAAAGTGGATTTGCACATTTACAGTTCACCAAAGCACCAGCAAAATATGATTTATAGCTCTCAGGGATAGAAAGGACCATCCAATCTCACTTTGCTGCATAACACAAGCCACACTATTTTCTTGAATCAGCTCTCCAGATCCAATAGTTGTGGTTGAACTTGAGCATAGCTTTTGCAGAAACTTCTTGATTTTAAAATTTCCAGTCATGGGCAATCTGTCACAATCACTGGTTAAGTTATTTCAGCACTTAGTTACGCTGTTAATATATATGCCCTATTTCTCATTTGAATTTGTCTAGCTTAAATGTCAAGCTGCATACTAGGAGAAGGATGCCTCCCACCTAACCTAGAGCTCTGCAATGTTAATGTCTACACACAGAAAAGAAAGGCATTTCCACAGCATGGTTCACTTGACTCCTCTTAAACATCTACCTTAGGAAGAGATAAATTACAACCCACAAATGCTTATTTCTCTCAATTGACTGTAAAGGAAATGTAGTCATTGTGCTCAGATATAGATGTTTGTACCTAGCCAGAGGAATCCCACCCTGAATATCCTTATAACTTTGATTACTAGGAGTGAAAAAACTAAAACAGGATATTTTTCCTCTTTAGTAGGTCCTTGAAGACTGACTACACAACACTTTCTTCAGTTTGATAAACTCCACAGACACAGCACCGTGTGTACCTCCAAGATGGAATTTTTTAGTCTTTCACAATTTTTCCTAAATCTTTGAACCCTCTCCAGTTGTTGAGGTTTTTGCTAAAATATAAACACCCAAAGCGGAACGATAGTTTAACTGTTTTCCCTGGTACAGCAGAAAACTCTTCTATTGCCTGTTCCCCTGCCTGCCTGCCCAAGGACTTCATCAACTTCTTCGGCTACAGTGTTGTACTGGTCCTATCACGCTCTACCGATTCCTCAAGACTCCAGGACACTCTTTCAAAATCATTACTTTGCAAGATACAGCCCCACAGCCTATAAACGTTGACCGTTTTCTGAATTCACAGATGAAATACTTAACATCTGGCTCTTCTGGAATGAAAATACTTTGCTTACACTTCATTTATCAAATGGGAGCTCAGTAACTCTCTGTCACTAACTTGTCCTCCTCATTACTTTACAATCCCCAATTAACTTTTTTTTCCAAAAATATTTGACAAGGAAACTAGACCCTAAATAAACTCCACTTGGAGAGTTTGCAATGTAAATTTTCCAAACCTGCAATACTCATGATGAATGCAGAGCTCCAGTCACTCTGCCTGTATCTATCTTGTAAAATACAGCATCAGGGACTTCTCAGGCTAACCAGCAAAGCCTTATTGCCTTTAATGCACTTGACTCCAGATTTCTTCTGCACCTTGACAAGACGCCCTTCCAGAATCACATCTTCATAGCATGAAAAGGAGGGTATGTGTTGAATTTAGTTGATACATGGCTTAAAAATACATGGTGGTGTTTTCATGTGCAAAGCTTCCCGGCATGGTGTTGAAGAACTACATAGGTAAGAATATCCAGATCTGGATAGTCTGGGTTTGTCTCTCTGACTTGATATTGCAATGTCAGTCTCATTTATAATGGTAAAAGTCAAAACTTCCCAATATCTAGTGCTGTTCTTGGGGTATATGTCAGTAAGCACTAAAGCCAAAAGGTTGCTGCTGACTACAGGCAACTGAATAATACTGCCACATCAGTTTAAAGTGAATTTTTTTTTCTTTTTTGAAAAAGACATTATTAGAAACCTTGAACCTACAACTTCTTAAAAATAAAGTTTATGAAATTGGGAATTGTTTCAATGAAAAAAATAAGAAATATAAGGGGTTGCTTCAGCAACCTAAAGGAAATTGTGCTTTGATGAATTGGGAAGTGTGCAACAAATTAGGGAAAGTAAAGAATACTGTGTGTGGCAGTAAGTTTTTCTTACCCTATAATACAACCGATAAAGATTTCTGGCTGAATAACTCTGGCCTAGTTAGCTTTTCATGTCCGTCTGAGAGCTCTCATGTCAAGCTGCCAGCTCAGGCTGAACGCAGATAAACTGGAATTCCTCTCCACTCGCCTATATTCCAAATGCTCCATCTTTGTTCACCAAGAACCTCATGACCACCACCACCACCATCAAGATGTATAACAGGGGTGTCATCTCTGATACTGGATACTCTCTATGTTCACACTCAGATTACAGCTATATTTTATCCTTTTCTTCCCAGACAACAATCCTAGTGGCACGTAACTGCCTTCCTCACCCTTCGTCCCGATTCTGATCTTCTCACTGAGGAAGTTACAGAAACGCTTGTGAATCTAGCTTTGAAAAAAGCCAACATTTTATTGTTTGTACCAAGTCATAAGGCTCCTGCCAAGCTCATTTTTCTTGCCCATCACTTTGAATCTTCCTTTCAGCTGCGTTCATTAAAGCGACTTTTCATTTTCCTATATGACGTATCCTCCTCCTGCACACCTACCATCAAATGTCAGATTCCAACCTGGATCAGTGCATTTGCTGTGCACACACCAAACGTTCAAGCCAGCCCATCTTTTGCACTGTCTTTTTGGTAGGAAAAAGCAAACAGCAGACTAACTTCATCACCCACTGTCACTTAATTCTTAAAACTCTTCTGTGCTATGACTCCTACAGAAAAAAATTCTCATACTAACTGGATAATTTATGTACTAAGGCCACTTCCTCACAAGCTAAACAATACTATCTCTCTTTCATTCTCCCGTTCATTTTATCAAATCTTCTCATTTGTCTTCTATATATATTGTAAAATCTTTTAAGCCATCATTAACTTCTGTTCTTCATTTGTGTATTACAAATACAGAGGAGTCTTGGACCTTGACTAATGTTCTTACATTGGTAGTGAGATTTTTTTCCCTTTTTTAAAGTTAAATGACAATTTACTTCTGACATGGAAGTTGAGACTTCTCACAAAATCCCACTTTTAGGAAATACCATCATGCACCTTTAAAAAACCACAATAAAAAAATATATTTCAGGCTGCGTATTCAAAATATCTAGTCACTTTTGATAATTTGGAACTAGTTTAAAATTATGTCTCAAAATAAATATTCCTTGATCACATGAATGTCTTTCAAGGTGTTATAAAGACCCATGATTTACAGCTTTTTATCAATTTGTTGAGCCATCCAGTTTCTCTCTTTTGTACGTAGTTATTTCTTTTTATCTCCTAAGTATTGCTGTAGTAAATTATGGACAAAGATGGACCTACCTACCTAGTAAGCTATTAAATCTCAAGCTTCCTAAAGTGGCAACAAGCATATACCTTTCTTCTGTACCATATGCTTCGTTTTTACAAAAAAAAAAATCCTCCATGCACAATAGTAAGATTGTTTAAACTTTCTTCTTAACAGATGCAGAAAAAGCTTTTCCTCAGTGTGCTTTTCCTCAGAAACACCTAATCTACACTCTGTATCCACACTATATCTTCTGATAGTAATTTAAGTATCATATCTAAACACCAATTAGAACTACACTCTCCTTGATGGTAAATATTAATAATTTGTCCTCCTTCTCACAAGAAAAAAAAATACTCAAACCCTTCACCACTGACAAAATTAACCAAGTGAAATGAATATGTCTCACTTCCAGACCATTTGTATTGCAATAATTCTGCGCGGAGACTGCTTGCTTCCAGCAGTTTTATCACCTTCTGCTGTAAAACTAACACGTGTAGATCTCTAGAGAGTCTTATTTTTTTTCCTGTTGTCTCAATTCTGCACCATTAAAAATGACAATCCTGTCAGCACATCACCACGTTTAAAGACCGACCTGTCCCAGTACACAGCCTGAAATGTTACATTTGTACAATTTCTCCAGGCTGGATACCAACCTCTTCCCTACCTAACCTGCCAGTGTTCACAACCTGCAAATGCACACATTTATTGTGTGATTTTTTCTTATTTTTATTCATATTCTTTATTATTAGTATTAATATTTATTATTATTATCCTAGCATTATTGAAATTTAAATTACATTAAATTAGAAGCATATAATTCTTAGGCAGAGTTCTTAGCTGTGGAATTCATTCCAAAGTGGTAACACAGAACAGGCTGATTTTTAACCACTCAGCTATATTCCATATTCCATAGTCAATGGAATCAAAGGCTGAAGGAAACCACCTATTTGACCCACATTCTCAAGGCCTTGTAGAATAGCTCAGGGTCTTTAAAAAAGACCAATACGTTACATTTTTATCCATGTGCATATGAACTAACATAAATACTCACAGAGACATGGAAGAGTGTCTCACCAAGGAAAAATCCCTCCTCATATCCTCTCTCCTGTAACTAAGTGTCATGGAGGAAAGGGTGTAACTTCTACCAATAAATACCTAAAGATCTTAATCATTGAGAAGGTAACAGAATTATCCAGGATGATATAACCAGGACTAAGGAGCTCTTGGTTTAAAAGCCAGAAAATCATCCTGATGATTGTGAAATTTTGTCACTGTAGAAGAGTAGATACAAGAGATGGACTTGAAAGCCCCAGTTGAAGCTTTAATCATAAACTAGACATCACAGTCACAAATATAAGCACAGTAGTACACAGCACTAAAATCATGACTGGTACCTGATTAACTTTTTTTCATTTTCTGCAGTCTGATATTCCTTTCAAGAATTTCCCTTAATTTCATGATTTTTCTCTAGTTCTGTAAACAACACAATACTGACCCAGTGCTATATCCCACTTAAGTTGAAATTCTGTTAAATATCTTCCAAAACTTTCCAATAAGGTAAATATCACAAGGCCAGAAAAAGGATCCAATCTTAATTTCATCCCATTTTTTGCCTATTCCTAGTATTTTTAAAGGACCCTTAACTATCTTCTCTTATTCTGGCACCTACCTTTCCAGTACTCACAGATACATAATTTGCACAGCTGAGCAGTTTCCATGCTTATTTTCAGAAAAGGACCACAGTAAAAATAACTGAATCTCAAATTTCTGTCCACTTCTTGCTTAAACAATTCTCTCTTTCCACTAAATATATTTTTAAAACATTCTACCTTTCATCCCAGCAGTAGAAATGCCAGAATCTACTACTGGTGCCTTTCAGGTCACCATCACTGACCAGAGAATTACCGTAAATTAAATGTCCAGAGAAACCAAGATGCCAGGAAGAATCTCTTCATGTACAAATACTAAAGCTTTTCACATGGCAAAGACTATTTTCTTAGTTTGGTTTACTAATATACATTTAGATATAGATATATATACATAAATTATAAAAGTATATTTCTCTGCATCTCTGTTTACATCTCTGAAAATCCTTTCCTCCTACAAGCATACTCCTCCATCTTTTTCTCCTATGTGCAATAAATTTTTAAAAAAGAATGTTGAAATAACAGAAGAATCAAAACATGTATTACTAATAATACTGAAAGCCTCAGTTTAGCACTTGTTTTTGTCAGACTGGAGGTATAGTTTAAAAATTAAGCAGATGACTGCTTTGCTGAACTGAGGTTTACATGACCTTGAAGTTAAAGTCAGAAAGATGGAATAATGCAAAACCTCAAGGAAAGGAAGAAACACAGAAACCTTAAACTGAAATTCATAAAATGTGCTCAGTTGCCTCAAACCTGGTGGTTTAGTTTGATTCTGCTAGAGAAATATTTGCAAGCAGTACCAAGTGTGAAGTCAGGCTCCCTGAAATGGGTCGAGTTTGGAGAAAAGGAGAACTTTGGTGTTAAAGAGGTTTTCTAGCAAGCGTGTAGCAGTGTTGCCTTCTGTTACCTGGAGGCACGTCAGAGAGATAAGGGGAGAACCAGCATTGTTGCCACAGGAGACAGAGAGGACAGAGCACACAAACCATTTTTTGTACCACTGCTCACAAAACAACTTTTTTTTGCTTTTAGCGATATCAAAGATTTAAATGAGAACAGACACCTCACTGTGCGGGGCATGGTAAATGGACAGAAACAAAACACAATGTCCCTGTTTAAACTCCAAAAATCTTTTGTCTCCTCCTGTGTGCAATGCCTAGCTCAACAGGTCCTCAACTCTGAGTGTTATTTTAGAACATCATGAACAAGAGAGTAGGCCACTAGAATGGAAAATAACAGATAATAAGAGTTATAAAAAAATATTTCCACTTGGTCTTGGTGTTCCCAGATTATTACTTGTTCATTTTCAGATTTACCTTGTTATTCAGAGATTTTACGTTCTTTATTTGCAAAGTGACAAGTCACTAATAGAATTACAGAATCACAGAATGCTTTGGGTTGGAAGGGACCTTCAAAGGCCATCCAGTCCAACCCCCCTGCAAGGAGCAGGGACATCTCCAACCAGATCAGGTTGCTCAGAGCCCCGTCCAACCTGGCCTTGAATGTTTCCAGGGATGGGGCATCCACCACCTCTCTGGGCAACCTGTGCCAGTGTTCCACCACCCTCAGTGTAAAAAATTTTTTCCTTGATGCCAGAGATGTCCACAGGTGTAGCGTCTATCCAAGCTCAATACAATAGGACAAGTCTGTCAAGTCTTAGTATTAGAAATAACATCTAAAATGGAGATCCTGTTCACAAGAAATTAAGTTCCTTGCAATTTTCCTCACCCATAGATTAATTCCAACTCAGTTATATGACATGATCCTAAATGTCTCATAATGTTTCATCTAGACAGCTCACATCCTGTGCTACAAAGCTGCACAGCATTGCCTCAGACTCACACAGCTGCTGCATTTCACATCCGAGCCGGCTCAGTCCCTGCTGTAGGTGAACTGACAACCATGAGCAGGTTTAGTTCGTAATTTAAATCTTTCAGGGAAAAAATATGAATGAATGCTCATGTTCAAGGGAAAACTGAAAGAGTTGTACAGAATACAACTGTAACAACTCATCTCGCATTATATAATGTTATAAGTACATAATACTGTCCAAAATATAACAGACTCACAAAAACATGAAACCCGCAGGGAGCTGCACTATTCCGTGTAATGATAAGTGAGAAAAAAAACCCACGTTCTTGTTAAAATTCTTCAGTTTTGTTCTTAAGATTCTTCAGTTCTCAAGCTTCTATTTGCTAACCTTTGTACCAGAAACTACATGCTACATGGATGAAATGTCACTATACTTAAAAAAAAAAAAATAAATTATTGAAGAGGGGCACATTTATATCTCTTTCCTTTGTGTAATATCTTGGAACACTTAATTAAGTTACCTTTTTTTCCCTAGTATATGCTGTAGAATTATATTTGCTTACCTTCCCCTTGAAGCAGATATTTACGTAACTGTATTACACGTCAGATTGCCTTGAGCAAAGTACCAGAAGTCAGATTCTCATTTATACCAAAGTCTTTTAAGCCTCTCAGGAGGCATATAAGAACACACACTTCATTTAAAAAGTTATGTATTCCTACCCTTGGATACTTTTACATCAGTACAACTGTGTGTAAAATGTCTCTCATATGTATTCGAGGCCATACAATTAGGCAAAAATTATTATATAAGGCTTATGAGATTAGGAGTTGCTTTGCTTTATATGAGATATTCAGTTGATTGCAAACTTCATAGCCTACATATTATCTTCTCACTAATAGAACTAGTACACCTATTTGCTAAACCAGAATGTTTAAAATTATAAGATATGAAAAGGAAGAAAATCTTTTGGTACTTTCAGCGTAACATGCTTGAACAGGCAGCGACACAACAGAGCAGCAACCCTCCAAGCCATTCTGCAAACTGCATGAGCAGAGTAATTTCATGCCAGTATCTCCTACCTCAACACAACCACATCTATCCGACCTGAAAGCCTTGCGCGCGGCTTGCAACAATTCATGTACTGTGTCATGTAGTGGGACACTGATGGATGTGCAATCCAAGAATTTTAAATGTCCCCACAGGATATCAAATGCTATCCAGACCGTTTGTAAATACTTTCCCAGCGCTCTGCAGAAAATGAGCCAGTTCTTTTCAAACTTACTTAAATGACTTTTTTGTCTTATCTAAAAATCTATGTTCCTGTTTAATAAAATCATCTGGGCAACTTACTGTTTCATCGGTACTGCAAGTTTATGTCTGAGCGTTAAGATTACCCCCAGTAGAGACAGCTGGGAAACTGCAATAGAAAGTCAAGCAGCACATTTAATGACCAACGAACTTCTGGAAACTTAGTCCAAAATGATACATCATTGTGTCAGATGCTCTTAAGCAATATGCAGCTTGGTCTCCCTCTTTAGAAACATGAAACCCCCTGAAACCGCTACCACAAATTGTGAACCTTTTAAATTACTGCCAAGCCACCTGCTTTTCTCCAGGAAACTTCATAAAACTCTCCAAATTAGTAATGTCATTAAGTAAAGCTTACAGAACTGTTGCTATTCTGAAGGAGTATTAGCTGTTTAGTTTAAGGAAACCAAGGGGGAATTTTTATCCTGGAAAGAACCGTCATGTATATTGTATAATCTATTCCAAACAAAATGTTTTAAAATTTTCTTAAATATGCTATTCTTTCACATTTTAATCTTTCTGGGAGACAACCAAATAACCGTGTTCTCAGGTTTAAACTACATAACGAAGAAATTCGTTCAGGAGAGGCTATGCGAAAGATTCTCAACCAGTTTATGTCTCTTCAGATGGTATTAAGATCTATATAAATCAAACGTCTCATTTTGCATTTTTGAATGGCACTGGAAGAAATAGTGCTCGGATCGAAGAGGGAGCCTGATTTCCTCTGCTCATTCTCTTTTTTTGAATGGTTCTACACAGAGCGGGCAAGGATGGATTATAGGAATGCCTTCTGTCGAGGAGTCGGCCAAAACCGTACCATCTCATCTTGGAGTAATTTATCCAATAAGATGATTTAGAGGACAGTTCAGTGGCACCATTTTTGGAAGGCAAAAGCAGAGGGGAAGGAATATAAATCAAAGGTGACTGGCAGGTAAAGGATATATGCAGCAATCAGCCAAACCATGTGCACACTGGCACAAATTCAACAAGGTCATTTATAAAAATTTTAAGTCAGGAGTACACAAAAGGGGGTCTGGTGCTAACTAAATCCACAGATAGATTACACGCCACTGAAATAAACACTTCCAGATGCTGGCATACAAAAACCTTTTACAGAAAGAAATGTTTTCTTTCATAAATCTGAAAGGAGGAACCTTGGTTGGGGGTTGGGAGAGAAGGGAACTGGATTTCCAAACTGAGATTTGACTTCCTACTGATGTTATAGAATAATAACTCGTATTTTTCAAATGCACAGCTTTAACACTATAGAATAACAAATAACTACAGACAATAGCTGGAGGTATAGACAAACACATAAGTATATAACTGTTTAATAAAATAAAATGCTTTTTTTTGCTTTCAAAATGCAAAGAAAATAAAAATGTCGATTTGGCTTTTTCTAGATCAGAAACTGAATGAAAAGTTTTCCAATGCCTTTTGACATAAATACTTACATTTCATTTGTGAAAACTGATTAAGAATGAAATCCTGACTTCTTCAAAATCAGTATCAATTAATTTTGAATATCAATAGGAGCAGTATATAATAAATGGACACCTAAATATCAGAGATTTCTTATTTGGTTTCTATGTACCTAATTTCTTTTGGAAACAGCATTCAAATTTTTTAATCATAAAAGTGCTTTAGAAAAACTTAGATGTAATGTATCCACATTGTGTATGTTGAAGCAATTAATGAAGATTGTATTGTAGAACTTCTTCTCACCATTATTTTGGTATGAAATATGCAGAATGACATTTCTTTCAGCTAAGAAGTTGCAGACCAAACATGAAGCTGAATTTTTCTTGAAGATTAAGGCACCTAAAACAAACTTGCTTTTCAAAATGTTCTGTTCTGTTAACCTCCACAAATATACCGCCATACTATCTTTTATATTTTCAAAGTTTCCCTCTCTTCTCTTCACCCCCAGAATCTGCTCGTTTAGTCTCTCACAAGCTCAGCTTTCCAAGGTCTTCAGCTACTACTCCACAAACTCCGTTTTCTAAGGGAAGTCAGTATAATTGTTACCAAATTGAAATTACTAAAGGTTTGTAACGAACTTCAGTATTTTTCACAACAGAAGTGGATTTACAGGCTGAAAGAGTTGGGGCTGTTCAGCCTGGAGAAGAGAAGGCTTCGGGAAGACCTTATTGCAGTCTTCCAGTACCTCAAGGGGGCCTACAGGAAAGATGGGGAGAGACTATTCAGTAGGGCCTGTTGCGATAGGATGAGGGGTAATGGTTTTAAAATAGAAGGAGGTAGATTCAGATTAGACATCAGGAAAAAATTTTTTACATTGAGGGCAGTGGAACACTGGCCCAGGTTGCCCAGAGAGGTGGTGGATGCCCCATCCCTGGAAACATTCCAGGCCAGGTTGGGCGGGGCTCTGAGCAACCTGATCTGGTTGGAGACGTCCCTGCTCCTTGCAGGGGGGTTGGACTGGATGGCCTTTGAAGGTCCTTTCCAACCCAAACCATTCTGTGATTCTATGATAATATGATTAAGCTGAGCTCAATCAGGATCAATAACAACCACTTCTAAAACATCAGAAGTGAAAGGTCTTGACTAAGTATATAATTTGATTGTGAAACTATTATTTACATGTACATGTAACGTATTGAAGTCTACACTAGTTGCATTTATTATTTAAGGATCTATAAGAGTATAGGCAGGGCTGTAAAAGGGACAAATAATGTCTCTGCCAAATAGCATTCTCTGGTGTTACATGTTCTTCATGCAGGGAGTGTCACAAGCACGTAAACATGGTTTTGTAAATACTAATTGTTTTATGATGCTTAGGCAATTTTATGGGGCTGAAATATTTAACAGGAGAAGGTTTAGACCAGCAAGTGTTTTCATGCTGAAATGACTAGGAACCTGAAGGAGCATTCTCCGCAAAAAGTAAATACCCAAAAAAAGTTGGTTATACCCTCTGTTCATTCAGTGTGCTCCATTTACACATGCATACCTTGCTGAATTATGGCAATTGTCTTCCGCACAATTGTGCAGGATTACAATTTACATTTCTCTTTAACTAAACATCTAAAACACTTCATTTCAGAACCGGCATAAACTAGAGGCGACAAAGAATGTGTTTTGGAAATATTTTCTTATTTGCCTGTGGCCTTCCACTGTTGTAGCTGACTGCTTTGCTTTTAATTTCAGAGAAGACGATGTTAGCTGTACTTTTTACTAGAGTTGTTCTCTCACGGTACTACTTACAAACTGTTAATGTACTACTTACATGTACTACTTAAAACTGTTCATATCAAGGTTTCAGGTTATCACTATATATTGATCACAGAATAAATACTTCAAAAGAATTATTTATTGTTGCTTATTCTAACTGTTAGAAATACAATCAATTCAAATAACTTAAAATAATTTATCTAGAGAAATTACGCTTGTATTCCTGGTAAGAAATATCCATGTGATATTTTTGTGAACACCTTGGCATACTAAGTATTATTTAGACTAATATTAGGATGAATATTAGGATTATACCTATTGGCCCAGTCAAGACTGCAGATCATTTTCACTAAGCACTTTACAGAGATGTGTATTTTAGATTAATCTAAATATAACATAGTATTATTATTTTACTTTTTTTTTTTGCGCCAGTCTGTAGAAAGATTGAGCTTGTTATAATTTAGTTTGGTATTGATTCTGATCCCATTTAAATCCTGAAACTTACTGAAATCAATGATTGTGCCCTGTTGTGAAGGAAGTACAAGTACAGAACCAAAGTTTCGTGAAAAAATATGGAGTACCCAGTTCATGCTACACGATAAGGCAATTTGCTCTTTCTCAAAATGACTTTCCACTGACTTCTGTTGAACCCAAATACATTCTGTACGTGTAGGAGAAGTAATCCTCTTATTCTCTTCATTCTAAGATGCACTTCAATGTGTCTAACAGTTAGACCACTGATCTGAATGAACCATGAAATGATCTAATTGTGTGGTTATTGTCTCCACGTGAAGTGTTGTAATACCAATATCACTGTATTTGAGATCCTGGGATAAACTGAGCTGATGTTTAATGACAGGACATTCTACTCCTTAACTATCTAAATGAATAATAAGAAAAAGAACATGTGTAGAATAGTACAATTACAAATAGAGGTTATATAAAAATATTAGAATATTCATATATACTAATTTATTATCCAAATGTGTATTCACCTCTCAATACAAAAAGTCTGCTAATCCTATGTAGACATATTTCCCATTTTCCTGAACCAAGGAAGCAAGATTTAACCTGCAATGAATTAATATACATAAAATGTCTCACTTCCTGAAATGCACAGATCACAGAGAAAGAGATTAAGGTACAACACATGGAATTGTATCATCCCACGTGATGAGAGTTAGATATTTCCCTTTCCCGTTTTGCAAAATTACATGTCACTATTTTTTTTAATCAATTATTTATTTCTCTCTCCTTGAAAGTCTGGACCATGCTTTAAAGTAGGCAATACTGAGTACCCTCCAATACCATTAGTAGACAATATATGGATAAAATATATGTCTAGACTACCTTAGACGTGATACAATGCAGAAGAATCTAGAGTACACTTGCTGCTTTCCATTGTGGCTTGCACTTGGAGACAAAACCTAAATGCTCTAATTATGTTAGTCATTTTGACATAGCTATTAAGGTCAAAATAAATGCAAACAGATAATTTTCACCAGTTTAATGTTAGTTCGCATTTATCATATGATTATAAAACTTTCAAAGAGCTCTTTTTGTCCAAACCAACATCCATCAAATGCTGCTAAAGAATAAACTACTCAGCTTAACTCTTCTTCGAAAACTGCCTTATTAGGAACACTTACTGGCAAATCAGATGGAAGAGAGGGACAATCACGATGAAACAGCAAAAAAGGGAAAGATGTCAGAAAATATAAGGGTTGTGCTTTACAAAAACTTATTAACCAACTCAAGAATATGTCTTTTTAATATAAAATATTATCTTACACTTGCTCTTGCTTTTTAAATAGAAATAAAATCTAAATTTTATGTATGGGACTGAGTTATTCGGTAGTAAAAGATAAAACTTGTGCTTACATTCATATTTTCCATTTTAGAAGTAACACTAGTATTTTGAGGTGTTTACAAAATAGAAGTTCTTCACATGATTTCCTTCAGAAGTCTAGTCATCTTGGAAAGAAAGCATGTTTGCATTTGGCTACTAACACTAATGAGATTCATCTATTTCCACCAAGGTTCAGCCAGTCAAAACCAGCAAGATTTGGTGAAACTAAAAATAAAACATGAATCACACTAGTACGACTCAGCAGTACCAGGGTTCTAGCATACATACCCCAAACTGCAGCAGAATGCAAAATAATTTTGAACATCTGAATACAGGTCAACTTAGGTCAACTCTTTCTCAAAGCTGAAAGAATGAGGCTAGCAGGAGTCCTATCAGGATGAGGACGGTGAGACACTGTAACAGGTTGCCCAGAGAAGTTGGAAGTTCCCATTGTTGGAAGTGTTCAAGCTCAGGTTGGATGGGGCTTTGAGCGACCTGATTTAGTGAAAGGTGTCCCTGCCCACGGTAGGGAGGTTGGAGTAGATGATCTTTAAAGGTCCCTACCAACCCAAACCTTTCTATGATTCCATGCTTAGTATCCCGAAGTGCAGGGTGGAGAACTTAGAACTGTGGACTCCTGACACTGGGTATAAGCTCCAAATTTCTTTTTATATATGCAGAAACCTGGAGTCAGAGAACATCCATTATCCCATAATGCGCTTTGGTTTCCTCACTACCAGAATCAGTTATCATGACCCACCAGCAGGCATGCACGTCCATCAGCTACAGGTTCTATGAGAAATTCTTTATGGCAAGGGTTTCTCACAGTCAGTAAGCACCCCGGGATGCACATTCAAAGAACTTTTGGTTTGTTTCTGCTCTTCCCTTTCTCTTGTCCCTCATTCTGGTGTCACAGATACAAGATACAATACATTGCAATTCTTTCAAAGAAAATTGTCAAACACAGCATGTTAGACATCATCCCATTATTATAAAGAGAACATTTCAATGTATGTTACCAGAAAAAAGTTTGCTGTTTGAGATGTCCATAACAAATGTGTCATAAAAATCCAAGTGTCATGGCAATTATTATTGCTACTAGTGCTGTTCACCTCTATAATTGGTATAATGCTTGAAAATACTCATTATCTCTATTTCTGTCAAAAACATCCATCTAACAAAACTAATAGTTACCTGACAGTCTTGAAGTATTTATTTATTCACTTAGAACTATTTACATAATTCTCAGATAGTGACGTAACTGGTTCTGGGCTAAGCAGTCACCGGCCCACTATGACTGCATTTAGGAAACACCTTGATCTTCTGGGAAACCTATTCCCACAAGGACATCCCAGGACAAAACACACCAGTATGCTAATGCAGTAAGTGTAATCTTAGATTCATACTCAGTTAAACACTGGATGCTGAGTACAAAATGTCTCAATCAATATTGTTAACTCATAATATTAAAAATGATACAGAGTGAACTTCAGGGAGACTACTGAACGCCTCACACTAGGCAGCATGGCAAAAAGCCAAAAAACAATTTCAGGTAAATTAAAAATTATCTCACAAACAGAAAAGTAAATGTTTACCCTCTGCCTTGTATGATTGGCTAGAATGAGGTGGAAATTATTTAAAATGAAAAAATAGTTCAGAGCTGTCTATTAGTTCTTACTGTTCTTCTATAACTCCTCCTTACTGCTCTATAGTCACACATGCAAGAAAATTTCAGAATAGTACAGACCTAAATTAAAATAATGTATTAAATCCCAATAACTGCATGGTGAAAAAGCTCATGTAATATTACTTTGGAAGACAGGAAAGCATTTAACGTGGTTCCTTTTTCTTTCCCCGATCTTTTCTCAATGGTCAGCACTCCAGAACAGTAACATGCTTTTGTTTTCAAAAAATTGTTGTTGAATACTTCAGAGAAGTTATTTTGCCTATTATTCCTCATATGAGATTTCCTGTATGTTCCTAACACATGCCATGTTATTTGGGATAGATAAGTACACGGTTATGTTTCTAGGATGGATTCTACATTCTTCTTGTACACGTACCATAAACTTGCACTGGAGTAATATAGAATTTTGGCATTAGCAGACTTGCACTTTTTTGTTGTTACTATTGTAAGAATGCAGAACTATGACTTTTACTTAAAGTTTAGTCTAATCTATAAATTTTACGGACTGAATTGAACACATATAGCTCACTAAAATGGTTGTTTCTTCATTGCTTTCCTTGCTTCTGCAGTAGGACTGCTAACACGAATGGTAAACTGTCATCAGAAAACTTTGTGTAAAATATCCGGATGCGCAGAAAGATCCTTTCTCCTCGCCTACAGTAGACTCTGTCAGGGCACTAGTTGACTACAAAATCAGATCTGATGTGGACGAATGACCAACAAGCTTAAGAGAAACGGAAGAGCTGATGTGCAAATGTACATTCCTAACTTCTCCACATGACCTTCAGGTTAGCTTTAGGGGTGGAAACAGCTGAAAGCATGACTTCACTGAATCTAATGACAGATACCCATTCCATATTTCTATCCCTGCAGTTTTTAAAGTGTCACCACAGAATCACAAG
Source organism: Chlamydotis macqueenii (assembly GCF_036417535.1). Lineage (NCBI taxonomy): Eukaryota > Metazoa > Chordata > Aves > Otidiformes > Otididae > Chlamydotis > Chlamydotis macqueenii. The sequence continues at coordinate 5,600,349 of NC_141558.1, forward strand.
AAGCACATTGAGTAAAACCACCTTTCCTCCTGTTTATGCCATCCTGTCTAGGAGGTCATGCAGATACACAAAGAAACTATTGCAAAGGCAGCAGCAGCAGGAGAAAGCAGAAATCACTCAAAAGAAGTGTTACCACAGTACTGTTCAAAATGCCTAGAGATAATATTTTTACTACAACAGTGTGAGAGTTTGGCAATATGAAAAGGAAGTCAAAGGAAGCATCAATCTACCTTCATATTTTCCGCACCTGTAAGGAATTTACAGGAAGTTTGGGGTACTTCCATTTTGGACAACTGTGACAGCAATGTTCGTCCCCAAAACTGCCACTGAGGGCACATTGACAGGAAAAGCGGGCAGATTGGCAGGCCTAAATGCACACTCTATAATAGCTCTCAAAATGCTTTTCCTGAACTTTCTCATTAAAAAAAGGAATCATAGTACATCTCTACAACATTTGTATGCATCTAGAAGATGACCCAAGATTGTCTCTTGGTCCTGGCTTGTTTAGAAGGAAGAAGACCTGCTCATCTCATCAACCACATTGACAGTAGGTAATGTCAACAAATCAAACGCTTCAGTTAGTTGTACTCCTTGGGAAGTTCACAAGATCGCAGGACATTAAAAAACCCCAACCCAAAACAGTCTTTCATTATATCTTGTGGTTGCAGAGAAATTTCAAACTTTGGTTAATAATTAACCAAACCACTTTTAGGTGAGGGAAGGGAGACTTACCTCTCTGCAATTGTTTATGTAAGCTCTTTACTTCTTTGTAATAAAATTAAATACATTCTCTGCTTTCTGAAGCTATTGCCATGTTCTTAGCTACATCTTTTAGCAAACTTCTGCTAAAGACACTTACCTATTTTGGACTAGAAATTCTATCCTATGCTTTACGTGATATTAATCCAGCATTTGTGAGTGGCAAAAGAGAGGTAAAATTACGTAAAGATAATTCATTGTAAATATGTATCAACTGTCATTAATAAACCAAATATTTAGTGCCATTTACAAAAGCATTGATCAGTTTTGACACTAGGGAAATTATAACTTTAGATACTCATTTACTCTTATTTTTTTCCTGTTCCTCGCTTTTGAATTCAAGTCCCACTATTTCCTTGATATTTATGGTTTTCACATGCTTCTGTATAATTTTTAAATACATGAATCTCCTCCAAATTCAGAATAATTTTACTTTCCTAAAATCCCTCCAAAAATGGACAATTTCTTCCCAATTTTTAGGAGCTCTAGCTTGGTGTTTTGAGAGGGTTTTTTCCTATAATGATTTCTTTGACAGTCATTCTTTCCTAAATGTAGATATCCTGAGGTAAGCAAGGATATATGCCACTTAGAAGAGCAGATAAGAAGAAAATGACCCCAATTTATGACATCAGAGATAGACTACTTGCACACTTTTATCAGCTGACAAAAATTAAATAAAGAATCCGTTTGGCTGCTCTGAACAATGGATTTGCAATTTGCATAGAAAAAATTATGGCAAAACCTCACAGCCCATCAGTGTTTTACCACAAGCTCAGTTCTATTACATTTTAGTGGAGGTTCAAAGTTGTCTAAAGAAACCATTCTCTTCTTTCTCCAGCCATAAATGTGTCACTTGAGAGTTCAGCTTCCAACAGGAGCAGTATCTGACACACAACTAATTTTAGAATATAAAGTGCTCCTCACCATATTGGAATACATATAATTTAAAATAACTGTAAACCTAAACTTTGCAAAAACAGAAAATTCAAGCACTAACAAAAAAGCATAATTTGTAATTGAAAGAAAATAATATTTAAAAGAAAAAAAAACTTTTTTGTCTTTCCAAAAAGAGACAGAAATTACTAAGTTTTATTTCCCAAGAGAATTATGCCACTTTTATAAAGAAAATTACAGTCACCACAAATTGCTCTCAACAATTCCAAAGCTTCTTCATTTGACCACTTGAAAATCAAAGTTCTTTAAGATTATAAATATAACTTTTTATAACTCTGTTATTACGTACTGTGAATGGGGAAAGGGGGCCAATCTTGTGGCCATAGCGTCGAATGGCCTCTCTGATGTGGCTGGGCTGGATGGCATCGCTTTGAGCCTCTGTACCACAGGCTGCAGTGCTCTGCAACAGAAAAACACATAAATTGTTACTAAATCAAAAACACACAACAGACCTACAGTGCATAAAGTATGAAAACAAACCTTTATAAAATGGACCTTTTTTTTTTTTCCTGAGGATACACATCATTGCTGCCACACACTACATTAGAGAAAAAAGCTATTAACAAATCAAAGAGGACTTTTACATGAACTTTGCTTAAGAGACCCAAAGAACACCATATTTGTCCTCTTAAATCTTTCACCTAATGCTGCTGTATCTTGCAATTGAAAAGAGCAGAAAATGTTCAAACTAAAATGAAAGGGTCGTATAAGTCATACTGCAATAACCACAGAAACTATTTTTAAAACATTTCAAGCTCTCATTATGATGTCAAGGGATGGGGAAAATACTGAAGAAGTACCCAAAGTGGAAAGCAATTTGACACAGAATCGCCATTAAGGAATATCAGATTGAAATTTGAAGATGAAACATGAGACATAACGGTGTTAGAGGGATGCAAAAATATTTTAATTACCTCAAACTGGAATGTTTTCAAATTTCAAATGACTTTTTGGATTAAGGACTCTAAATAGGAAAAATAAGAATTTACTGCTATTAGTCCATTGATTTTACAAAAATATCCCCAGGATTTTAAAAGGAAAAGTTACTCTTTTCTCCTTGCCAGTCAAAATGAAATGTTGGTTTAAGTTCCATCTAGACATGGCTGCTTGCCAGAATTCAGACGACGAATCAGAACGATGGTTGCTTGGTAATAAATTCATGATAACTGTGTTAGTGAATGCACTAACAACAAAAACTTAAATTATACACTGAAGTTTAATGCACACACATACACAGGCCCCTCATACATTTACACTACATAGTAATGCTATCAAACGTGGGATATTTTTTACAAAATGTTTTATTTTCAAGAGTGCTGAGTCCACTGGAGCCTGTGCATGTTACACAGAATTATTCATAATACGATGGCAGATTCTTCCCTTGCTGATTGACATGCATAAAGGGAATATGAAACTCAAATATTTTCTGCTGGACTGGGCCTTCATGGACTAAGAATAACATTCTTCACCAAGTTAACTCATTTGTCTCAATGTCTCAGTTATATCCAATATATACTTAACCAAATTGGATAAGTCATAGGAACATTTCATTAAAACTCTGAGCTTTTTAGAATACAATTATTTTAAAAGGCATTAAGTCAAACACTAAGAAGTTAAAATAAACTCAAAACACTAGTGAAATATAATGTATCAAGAACTACATCTCCAGCTAAATTCTTTTTCCTAGGAATTATAATGGGAATCAGCCACAGAAATCAAACATAATATAAAAAAGGAAGAGGAAAAAGCAAAAGTCTTCAGAGAGGTTTTTAGGACTCACTAAAAGCTTTCTAAATGGAGTATCAGGGCAGAGAGAAAGTTGAATGCATTAGGAGTATCAACACCACTGATGACACTAGAAGGAGAAAATACATATTTTTCTATCTGTCATTGTAAAAATCACTGGTTTAACTCTGTGAAAAATAAGTATGTGTTTCAGGAGAATAAAAACACACATGAGAGAAAATCACAAGTCAGTCCACTGTTTTGGAGCAAAACATGTACTGCCATCACATGTTTTCAAAAAAGCCCTAAGTGACTAACATAGTGCTTCCTATCCAGTTTATTTAATCAACTCTATTTCCCTTGTGGTTTTAAGGTACATATATTTCTCTCAGATAGAATGCCAAGGTTCTACAACAGAAGATAGGAATTGTAATATTTACATTTCACACACTGAATACGAGACGTCCATATTTTATGCAAAGTAAACAAATATTTAGATTGAATGCAACCAACTGGCATAAAAATAAAGCAAGTCAAGCAAAGTTGTTATAGGCAAAGAAGGCAGTTGCCTAAGGCTACCGGGAGCAGGAAAATCACAACCACTTCTTTGCCTACTTCGCTTATGTTTTGACCCTCAAAACGTACGGTAGCTGCTACTGTCAGAGTAGGGGATGATTATTTTGGGTGGTGTCTACCACTATGGCAGTAGAGGAGCAGCTCATCTCAGAAGCAGCAGTTGGTACCTCAACAAAATTCAGTTTGCAGGCATTATGGAGAAGCTTTAGCCTAGTTCTGACACAAAACACAACAAATCAAACATTTCACCCTACAATAACATTGGTAGTTAACGTGTGATACAGGTTAAAATTAATACTTAAAATGAGACACATTATTTCCTGAAGATGTTTTGATTTCTTTTTCTTTTCAGGCTTGTCCACCAAATACCTTTTTTCTTTTCCTTTGCTTGGATTTGGTAGAGTCCTGTCCAATTCCACCATTCCCCAGGGCTCCTGATGGGGTTTTCCCAAGATGTTGCTGTCCTGTGGATGCTGGGGGTGTGGGAGTAGGAGGCGGCGTGTTTTCAGGAGAGTCAAGACCGGTCTTCACACTTGTAGATTGCCCTAAGAAATGTGGCTATAAAAGCAAGATGTCAAACAGCCATTACATAATCAAATCACAAAAAAAAATAATTTTTGCCCTCTTAGATGAGTTGTAATAGAGAATTCCGTTTGCTCATTCTAGAGGTTACTATAATATCTATATGATGGCAATGCATGCAATACAGCACTTATTGCACTTGCCACTGTTGACAAATTTAATCTCCAAATCTGCGATAGAAAGAGTGTTCAATACAGAGTAGGAATTTCCACCCAATAAAAGAGGATTTGCATTTAAATATAAAGATGCCTTTAAGAGTTTAACATTTGAAGCCATAATTTAATGTCTTTCCATCTAAACTCCATAACAGAAGTCTGTATCAATATCAAATTCAATAACATCTATTTTAAAAGCAGCAAACTACCAAATACATGTAAAAATAAAACATAAAATGCATAAATATGTGAAAAAGCAAGATTTACCTCAGTAGAGTTGTGATACTGTATGAAGGTGGCAGATATGGCATGACTGAATGGGTCACCAGCTTTGGGAATCATGTCCTGCTTAACCAAAAGGGCCAAGTCCACCAACTGGAGGGGTAAAAACAGCCAACAAGCGGGTAGGTTCACTGACATGGTACTTACTATGAATGCCATCGTAACAATGAAGAGAGAGTGGAGTTGTGGGTTGAGGCAGAAAACCAAAACTATTCAGAGATATTTCAGCCTAAGGAACCTTTCTTTTCCACTTCTGTAAATATATGGAGTAATCTATCTACCCAAGAGGGCTCGACTTGGCACTAAGGTAACGTTTTGTTTTCCAGGAAATCCTGCTTTTTAATCCAATTGTGCAATGGGGTTGAATGAGCCTCAGCGCGCTGCCAAAGGTCACATAGCAAAGTATGCGGTTTCAGTCTGGACTTGAATAAAGTTCGTACTGGACTCCACTCTCCCCTGTAACCATTCTAAAATATTTCTATTTGTGTATCAGATGGACGAATACAGCACGCTACGCATCTGTCATACAGGAAATTGAAAGGCAGACAGGAATCCAGTTAGGTTTGCTAGCTGGAGGAGCGATTGCAGGCTTCTGAAGGGGCTTACAACACAGTCACCTGAGGCTGAAGCAGATCCAAGAGTAATCAATTCATTTTGTTTAACTAGATTTGAATCAGTATGCTCACTTACCTGTGCCACAGTCTCATATGCTAAGTACGCCAAAATCTCCATCGCAACTGCATTTGGCTTTATTTCCATACTGCTACAATCCAACCAGTCGCGAAACTTGGATGCTTTCTTTGCTGTCAGTTAAAATCACAAGGGGGAAAAGAAAAGTTAACAACAGGTAGGGCAACAAAATGCATTTTTCCAGTCATAGAAAATACTGCAAATGTGAAATAAGGAGTGTAAATTAATTTGACCAGCCAAGGAAGGAATTATCAAAATGGATTTAGTGGGGAAAAGACATTTCATACACAACACTTTGGAGACCCATAAGCAGCATGGAGTAAAGAGAAACACACGGTTTTTCTCACATGGGAGATTTCAGAACAAGGAAAGGTCTACCTGAGAGAACTGTAGACAGGACAAACCTGATTTTGAATATATTATTGTAAAGGATTGTATATGATTACATCACATCTTTGATGAATGAGAGAAAGCACTAGAAGAAATCAAGACAAATCTGAGTCCAGATAAAATGATATAATTGTATTAACAACAGCGAAGACAAATGAAAAAGGACAGAAGATCTAGGAAGTCCTTTTGTTAACCATGCAGGGATTAGGTGCCAACAAGCTAGCCAAAACGATTTCTAGATGAGCGTTTTGAAAATGTGCTTTGGATATAAAGAAGTAAGGATAGATGTAGATCTGCAAATGACCAGCACTCATATGAGAACTTCACACTGTTAACGGATGAGATCACTTAGGAGAAAGTACAGACAAAAATATGTCACTGAAGACAAAAAAAAACCAAAAAAAACCAAAGCAACTGAAAAAGCATGAAGGTGACAGCAGGACCACAAAATGTTTCCGAGAATTTAAATTTGTAACCCTGTAGTACTTGATCCTTTGATGGACCTTTTCTTTCACTTGCTTTAAAACTGCACAGAAATACGTGGTGCTGTAATGACGAATATATATTGTTACAGTGGGCTTCTTGAAGTTCCGTCCAGATTTATTCTCTTGTGACATAGTTTTCACAGGTTTATATTACAGTAAAAAAGGGTTTACTACTTTGAACATATCAAGAAATTAATTTTTTACTAAAAGAAAAGAAAATAAGCAAAAAAAATAGTCTTTGTGTTTTTTTTAAACAATATTCTGCATGATCCGCATGACAGCACACAGTGCGTGCTGTCTATTTGAGTTCATATTATGTACTTGAATTTGTGCATGGGTGTGTCTCTCTACTATTTCCTAAGCACTGTAATTTTCTTATTCTTTAATGACATTAAAAGTCAGTGAAAAGAACAGTATAGACATGACCTTTTGAAAACACTGTGCAAATATCATTGACATATTTTTATAGATCACAACCCTCTGGTCAGCAAGACAATTTTCTTCTGCAAATTTAAGATTTCTATTTGTTCTGTCTCCAGATGATAATTTTGGGGTTTTAAAAATGACTTTATCACAAACCTCTCATTTGCTGAAGTCACCCTAATCTGAAGTATCATTTATCTAATGGCTCACAGATGTGTGATGCCAAATTATAAGTAAGCTTACAAAACATCTTGAATTAGGAAAAAGAAATGCTTAGAAAACATGTTTTCCTACATTTGCTGACATTTGCTGATACAGAACAGTACTTCATACATGTCATTTATTTGCCATAAATGAGTCACTCTTTCTTTGAATTTAAAAGGAAAAACAAGATAAGGTCTCTCATTTAAAGACACCATTGTGTTCAAGTCTGTGTTGTAGGATCATGTGCTGTTTTGTCATCATTTTTACTGGCTCCTTCACCTCACTTTCTCTGACATTTGACCTAAAACCTTAGTCATCACTTAACTGCTTCTGTAATGATGTTTTGCTACATGATCAAGCCCATTAATTTACAGCTCATTATAGTTGTGGCCCACAAGTACTTCTAGTAAGCTGGTTTTCAGTGCTAGTAAAGCCCTAATTCTGTCATCATGTTATTAGTGTTGGAATGGCGTGTACTGATGAATTTGGCTAATGCTGAATAAATTCCACAGCAGGAGCTTACAGCTTAAAATAGAAAAGACTCTTTAGTAAGTTCTTTGTGTCTCTGCGGATAGGGAAATAAAAGCAAAACTTGCTGCTCTTCTCTAATTTTAGACGCATTCCGAAAAACCTGCAACCATGAAACTGTACTAATATGCTGACTGTAACACCACCACGACAGACTTCAGGCAAGTATGAGTGTTAATCCATTAACTGTTTACCAGTTCTGTCTTTGCAATCACCACTACCAGCACAGTATTTGAGCACGTAGAATGCTTGGTAAATATTCAAATAAAATACACTGCCTGACAGCCTGAAACCATGCTAAATTAATGCTCCCAGGAGTTACACAGACAAAAAATTTAAAGTTTTATTATTGCAGATGAAACAAAAGTGCTTTCAAAAAACACGAGGTTCTGCTGCGTTCTCTATTACATAAAATAATAACTGAACATCTTAATACAGTACAGCCATTATAATACTTACAAAAACTCAATTGCCGACTTTCACAAAATTCTGCGTACTGGACGGAGTCCATCATTCGTGTTTGTCTTTCTGCTCTCTGACAAAAGAGAAAAAGTACATGATGTACCTTATTCCAACAAGAACTGCATACCGCAACAGAAATTATAGCAGCAAAGCACTCCTGCCATAACCTTGAAGTAACCCTCCCAAATTAAACATGCATTGACCATGTTAAGATGCAGAAATATAAACCGCACATTGGTTATTAGTCTCGTGAGTTAAATTTCCCAGAGGAGCATGTCAATTCTTCTGCTTGCACACTGCGCACCTATGACAGTGATGAGGGTTGAGTTAGCAGAGGTGCTGAGCATTCTTGCCCTCACTGGGGTGCATGTTTAAACCGAAGCACATGAGCAGTCTGCCTACGTGTTTACGGATGACCAGACAAGTAAAACGTTCCCCTAACTCAGGTCAACGTGTTCCGCACTGACCAGAACTGAACCTATGTGCTTCTGAAATGGGACATTAGCTGTAGTGGAATGAATAAATTCCATCACATTGAGGATGTACTGGACAAAGAGAAGCATTGAAGTGCCCCTTCTCACATAGACAACCGATATACTGCAATTATTAAGTAGTAAATGTGTCTGCTTCATTTTTTTCACTGTTAATCTATTCTTAATTCTTCATACTTCTGAACATCTACAGCAGAGGAAAGGAAATTAGACAGAATTAGAGTTCATTCAAGAAAAATGGCTTAAAATGTTCACTACTGGATTTAAGAATGTATTTCACACAAAGTCCATTGTAAACCAAAAGACTATATCTCCAAAAAGTCAAGGTACAAATCCACAAACATTACGCACACCCTTGTAGAACACTGGAACAGGTTGCCCAGAGAGGTGGTGGAAGCCCCATCCCTGGAAACGTTCAAGGCCAGGCTGGATGAGGCTCTGAGCAACCTGATCTGGTTGGAGATGTCCCTGCTCCTTGCAGGGGGGTTGGACTAGATGACCTTTGAAGGTCCCTTCCAACTCTAACCATTCTATGATTCTATGATTCCCCTTCATGCATCTACCATGTCATAACTGGTTGAAGCAGCACTGAAGTTCATGGCGAGGTTTGAGCACGTGTTTGAGTTTCGTTTACTTCAACAGAGCAGGGTTGATTTTCACAAGATGGGGATCTGGTCTCTAGAAGAGATTAAATCCTTCACATCTCGGAGGCAGGAAGCAGCAGTTGGATTAAAGAGAAAGATTATCTTCCTCAAAAGCAGACAGCTTACTCAAGTCTCTCAAACAAGGGAAGTAGATTGTCTTAAACATAAAGGAAAGAATATAACCATCTTCCATAGAATAACCCTATGAACAAATCATTACACCTGGTAAGAAGAGAACTGTAACTAAAAACACAAAGTGGTATCAAAGTGGTTGATGGCACAGAGACTTTGCTTCTGCAGTGAGTCCATACAGCTCAAGAAACCATGCACAAAAGTCAGGTACAGGCGTGTTCGTATTAAAGACCAACACAAAAAAAGAAAACACATACACACAAAAATTTTGGTCTGATTCCCCATCCACTTTTATATCTGATGAAATTGAAATTGTTGAGTTCTTTAACCAGATTTAATGGAAAGCAAAAGGGCTGTTGATAAGAGCATTTGGAGATCAGCTATACATCCAGCATTTTATCTTAGCAGTTTCACAAATCAGAAAAAAAAAAAAAATCAGTACTTCAAATACAGTTTCTTCCTCTATTCTCTGCCTTTAACTTCACTCTCCTATAACAGTCCAATCGATCAATTATGAGATCTTGTTGATAGACAACATATTGAATTTAGTTCTGAACTGAACCACCAACTGTCCAGCAGTACACCTGGATATTCCTTCTTTCTCTTCTCCTCTACCCAGTCAATCATTTCTACTGTATTTTGAATATTAGTCACCAGGATAGAAAATGTTCTACTCAAGCACTTTTCAGTTCTTTTGCCACATGTGCTGCTGGCATCTTGACTACATTCTGTGGAGCTGCAGTTTCAGATAAGTAAAAATTTTCAGTCAATTTATTACATCAAGTCATTACGTAAGTCTAGACTGATTTTGTATCCTTTAAAAATAAATGTCACAATACATGCCATTACTTCAGCCTTCATCTAGCATAATCATAACAGAGATTCGGTTTGCCTCTGAATTAATTCAGTCTCACACGTGTGAAGACAGAAGGCACCACCAGGATCATCTAATCTGAACTTCTGCATAGCATAGGACACTTCTCACGTAATACATCCTAGAAATGGCAGCGTGCCCACCTCCCTGGACAATCTGTTCCAGTGTTCCACCCCTTCACTGTAAAAAAAAATTTTTCCTTATATCAAGTCTGAATCTGCCTCCCTCTATTTTAAAACCATTACCCCGCATCCTATCACAACAGGCCCTGGTAAAGCATTTCTCCTCATCTTTCTTATAGTCCAGCTACTGTTGCCTGCAGTAGTTGTTCAAAGACCTAAAGACCGGATGTAATTTTGTTCTTATATACTAAGTGAACACTCACACTTACTTTTTCTCTGTACAGATTTTTTTTTTTTGTAGTGAAATTACTTACATAACTGTTAAATACAATTGTTTTCTCCCTTCAATTCTCCTCTCTAAAAGAAGTCTTTCTTCAAGGTGGATTCTAGAGTGATTTTATGAAAACACCACCGTATGAAATAGCTTTTATCATAAATAACTGGACTATATTTTCTTCCTAACAGATTTTAACAAAAAAAGAGAAACATCATGACACAGAAACTCACAGTACAAGGGGTAAGGATAGCCATCCCAACAGTCCTACCAATTTTAGAATAGTCTATAAATAACCAGCAAATGTAGGAGAAATAAATACATGGATAGCATCTATTAAGAAAACACCAAAGCAGAATCATAGAATAGTTAGAGTTGGAAGGGACCTTCAAAGGTCATCTAGTCCAACCCCCCTGCAAGAAGCAGGGGCATCCCTGACTAGATCAGGTTGCTCAGAGCCTCATCCAGCCTGGCCTTGAACGTTTCCAGGGATGGGGCATCCACCACCTCTCTGGGCAACCTGTTCCAGTGCTCTACAACTCTCATTGTAAAAAATTTTTTTCTAATATCTAATCTAAACCTACCTCCTTCTAATTTAAACCCATTACCCCTTGTTCTATCACAACAGGCCCTACTGAACAGCTTCTCCCCATCTTTCCTGTAGGCCCCCTTGAGGTATTGGAAGACCGCTATAAGGTCTCCCCGGAGCCTCCTCTTCTCCAGGCTGAACAGCCCCAACTCTCTCAGCCTGTCCTCATAGGAGAGGTGCTCCAGCCCTCTGATCATCTTTGTGGCCCTCCTCTGGACCCTTTCCAACTGGTCCATGTCCTTCTTGTGTTGGGGACTCCACAACTGGACGCAGTACTCCAGGTGGGGTCTCACCAGGGCAGAGTAGAGGGGGAGAATCACCTCCCTCGACCTGCTGGCCATGCTCCTCTTGATGCAGCCCAGGATGCGGTTGGCCTTCTTTCCTCTGCACTTCTCAAGATTATAAAAAGTAATTATTTTCTCTGACTTCATCCCCTCTTTGGAAAAATTTAATATTCCCTCATCTCCACATTTCTAAGGTATATTTTATAAAATAAAAAAGAATCTATAACACAGGGTAAAAAAGGAGAAGAAAGAGTGAGCACACAAGTGTGAACACAATGTTACTCCAGGCCAAAAGAGGTTAAAGGAAACAGCATTAATGTTGGGGATGTCACAGAAAGTTTGTCAAAATTCTAGAACCTGTAAGTAGGACATGGACCAGTTGGAGAAGGTCCAGAGGAGGGCCACGAAGATGATAAAAGGGCTGGAGCACCTCTCTTATGAGGACAGGCTGAGAGAGTTGGGGCTGTTCAGCCTGGAGAAGAGGAGGCTCTGGGGACACCTTATAGCTGTCTTCCAGTACCTCAAGGGGGCCTACAAGAAAGATGGGGAAAGGCTGTTTAGTAGGGCCTGTTGCGATAGGACGAGAGGTAACAGTTTTAAAATAGAGGGGGGTAGATTTAGATTAGAAATTAGGAAAAAATTTTTTACGATGTGGGTTATAGAACACTGGAACAGGTTACCCAGAAAGGTGGTGGAGGCCCCATCTCTGGAAGCGTTCAAGGCCAGGCTGGATGAGGCTCTGAGCAACCTGACCTAGTCAGGGATGTCCCTGCTCCTTGCAGGGGGGTTGGACTAGATGACCTTTGAAGGTGTCTTCCAACCCTAACCATTCTATGATTCTATGATTCTATAAGTAATGCTTTCTTTTAAGCCTACAGAATACCCACTTGCTCTTTTTCACTGTTTTCATTTTTCAGCTATTTTTTTTCTTGAAAACAAGAAATGACACAGGATGTTTTTGCTAAGAAACTTCAATTTTACACAAGTGAAATTTTCCAAAGTCTGTTCTGGGAAGCAGTAGCAAGTCACTCCAACAGGACAAGTCCTCTTTCATCAGTATAAAAGCAAGTTTGCTAGGTATCCTTCCTACACTGAAGCCCCTAAGGATACTCACCTGCAAGGAATCTCAGCTTGAAACTAGACACAATAAATGACATCAATGACACTGCCCCACTGTTTTATCAAAATAATTAAAAATATATTGGTTTTACTCCTTCTGTAGTAGCACTAGTCACTCTAAGCAGTTAAGAAGTTGAGTTATGTGGCGTACAGCAGAGTTAAAATACTTTGCATGCTTTCCTTGGAACATGCTGAAGGATGCAGTAGATAGGACCTGGCACAGCAAATGTGCTTAGTCTTCCAAAAATGTGTTGCATTATATCTTTCTTTCAGCACGAAGAACTAAAAAGGAAGATTAAAAAGGGAAAGGAAATAAAAGGTAGAGTTGCATGTTGTCGCCTACCATCCAGGATGAAAAATAATTTTATTTTGATTCAATTTGAGAGATTTCACACTTGGCATATAAAGTTCTTTGTGTGGGGGGGAAGGCAAGAGGCCAAACGTTAACTTGCTTACCAACTATTTTGTGTCTGAAGGAAATGTGCCGAGTAGCTGCTAAGCTGGAACATTTGAAAAACGTATGCAGCATGGCTGGACACCCCTGTGTTTGGCAACAATGTTCGTGATGAAGATGTTGGCATCCCAGACTGCTTGCATATTCATATTGTGGTGTGATTTCCTGATTTCCTTTGCTAAAGACCTCTTTGTTGTGTACCTATCACAGCTTCAAAGGAGCTCGGAGACTACCCTAGAGAAAAAACAAGGTTGCCCTGCAATAGCGGGTTGCAGGTCAAAAATTACCTAGATTATAAAAAAACCCACATCATTTGAGAAATAAAGGCAGCTCAGTATTGAAGAGTTTACAAAATATGCTGAAAACACATTTTTAGTCTTCTGTATCTTGAAATTATCTGAGTATTATCACTATCTGAAGATTTTTTTGTCACATAAAGGAAAAATGTATTTACTCTGAGAATCACTTGAATTGGTAAGCAAAGAAAAAAAAGAGTTTTAAAAGTAAGCATTTTGAAAGATTAAGCTTACTCAGAGTTTCATACACAAAACAAAAAAGCCACTTGGGGAAAGATCAACAGCTTTTGTAATGTAATACTTGATTTGGCTATAAAATACAGACATACAGGGAATTTTTATCATTTTTACCCACCTCTTATAGAACATACCATACATTCTGCAGCAACCATTAATCTGAACAAGTCTGCATAGCAAACTTGAGGCCTTTGATGTAATACGGTTTTCTGAGTGCTCATGTTTTTAGTAAAACATTCCCAACATAAGAAGAAAACATGAAGTCTTTTTCTGGCAGACAAAGATGATCCCAATTTTAATGTATTTTTAGAGTTATATATAGTAAAAATAGTTTTGCTTTTTTCCTCTACAATATTATTAACCCCATTCCCCCAATAAAAGAGTTTAAGACCTTAAGAACCTTAGAAATCTTAACTGTTACAGAGATGTCAAATATCTGCAACTGTAAATGACATGAAAGGAAGCTGTAGATGATGACAAATGTAAATTGAAATAAATTTGTTTTCATTATAATTTTTCATTAAAGAAAATTGGTGGTTTTCTGTCTAAGGACAAAAGATGGGATTCACTTGAACAAGTTAGACATCTGCAGTATTGTAAGTAGTCACCTAAAGTTTCTTTATAGTAAAAAAGATATTAGGCACCTTTAGAGAGCAACTCCATCCTAAACTAGATGTTTAAAATAAGTCAGATGAATCACATCTACGAATTTGTCTAAAGTTCATCTACTGTGGACATCAGCAACAGAGTCCTAGGGACACTGGTTTAGGTCTACATGTCCACAGTACAGACATCCTCAAAAAGGCAAGGTGAATCCTGCTCTGACGAGCGACGAGTGAAGAACACCATCACCAACAGGACAACTCCCATTCTAGGGCTAAGCAAAAGCGAAGGCTAAAGAATGACTCAGTAAATTTGGTTCCTCCTCTGATCTCAAAGCAATGCAACTATATACAAAGGCGGCTTTGTACTCTGAGTGTTAACTCCATTCATCTTCCTCAAAGTATGTAAAACGTAATCTAACAAAGTCTGTGCAGATAAGTAGGGGGAAGGGAACTGGCAAGTCTATTTAAGATTATGTAAAAATTTCAAGGGAATTATGAAGAAAGGAAGCAAATGAAATTGCACAGACAATAACAAAATGAATGGATTAATTTCCAGCAGTCATGATCTCATTGCTGAGGGAATACATAAAACTGACCTCCTGATAGAGACTCACTGCCCCTGTAGCACTTTGCCCTTGAACATATGCAAAAGCTACACATACTGTATTTATTTGAACTAGCTCCATATCATATCCAAATTCCTTGTCTAAATTTATTACCACTAGTCTGAAATGTGGAGCTGGAACCTACAAATGAAACATTTTCATTTCATGGAATATCTTTGATTTCTACAGGAAAATATTTTTTCTGCTATAATAAGTATCATTATGAAGTTTGTAAAACTATGTGCTAAATTTATGGCTATATTCTACCAGTACTTTCAAAACCAATATAAAATAATTTCAAATAAAATATGCTACCAAACTTTAGAACTTACATGGGAGGATTTATTAATATCTGAAGATGACTGACCTTTTCTCACTCTTCTGATTGAGGACACTGTAATGCTTTTCTGCATTTTCTATCTGGCTGTACATCAAAAACTTTACATACCAGGTTAAAACTGGGATATTTTTATGTCTTCTGGATAGCATTCTTCTGAATGCTTATCCTGACTCTGTATCAGTTCATAAAATCATAGAATAATTTGGGTTGGAAGGGACCTTTAAAGCCCATCTAGTCCAATCCCCCTGCAAGGAGCAGGGATATCTTCAACTAGACCAGGTTGGTCAATTCATGGATGAGGTTCATATAAACAGCTTTAGCATCTCACAAGTAAAACTTACAGTCATCAAAATAGGCCTCACACACTGTCTGGGAGACAGAAGCAACAAAACAGTTCCTTTCACATAATGAGCTTTACATTTTTTTTCTTGTATTTATGGTCAAAATCAGCCATTGCACTCTATTTAACAATAATACAATAATTATAGAGGCTTACTTGTATGCAAAAGGAAAACATTGTAAGCCATGAGAAATTTTTATGGTATTTCTTTTAGCTTTATGACTAGAGATACGGATAGATAGATGGATAAATAAAAGGACAGAAAGATTAGAAATGTCTACCTACTTAATATTTACAATGGATTCTACACAAATTTCTTGTAGTTACTATATTATGTATCATCTCAAAAAATCCTCAACCCTCATAATACTTTCCTCCACAGTTATTTGCAGACAGGTTGTTTCGGAACCCAATTTAGGTACAGCCACTTGCATCCAGGACAGGTAATTTAGCACTTAGAAACTGAAAAGTTGCCTGACAAATCATCTGATTCTTTGAAACTGCATTCCTTCCACTCCACTGAAATCCTTCCCACACTAAGCTGATGTACTGATTGGTCTTGTGGCCAGAAACTCATGGAGTGTTTTTTGCCCAAAGGCTGTTGATGGTCTTGGATGGAAGCTGGCTCGGAGCGGTACAGGCACAACACACCTCGCACACTTGCTCACCATCCTGCGTATAGAAGAGGGTTGGAGGATTCAGTCCTGTTCCTACTGGTACAAATGGAATGGCATAAGGGGAAAGGAGTTGTTTCAACTCAAAGTTCACTGGAAGATCAATCCTAGACATAATTAGCTTCAGTGAAACTCAATTCCTAGACATATTCTATCTATTCACCCAACTACAGTTTGTGCAGAATTATTCACTTTACAGCCACGGCTTGTTAAGCACTTTATCCAGTAAAGCTAGTTAAACTGAACAGTACGTAAGTTTGGAAACAGCTAGGTACCAGCCCTCTTGTTCACTGGCTTTAACTGGTAAATGCAAGTAAGAGAACAAATCTAATTTAAAAAATTTGCATCACAAAAGTCTGTCCTGTTAATAGCTAGCATCAATATATGCTTCTGGAAAAACATTTGAGATTTTTACTTATGCTAGATAAGAAATGAAGAAGGAGGAAGTCCTCAAGAGCATCACTGAAAAGAAAGAAAAGCAAAGTGAACCCAAGGTTCATGCTACTAAGCAATACTTGTGATAAAAATCATTATTCTGTAAGGCACATCTCTATAATTCTTTGTCAATACGGCCTGCTGACTGACATCCTCCTGAATAATACTTAAACTGCCAAAACAATGGCAGAATGCACATGCACAAATAAGAAATTCAAGACACAATTAATTTGGTATGCAGTATAGCAATCCAATTCATAAGCTGGCATTTGGTCTTACAACTTACAGATGAAATCCTAGTTCTGTAGTGTCCCCAGCAAAGCTTCCATTAACTTCAAGAGCTGTAGGATCTCACCCTACAAACATCTCTCCTAACTTAAGTTTGCGCCTAGTAAAGAGGTTACCACCCTCTTGTCAAAGGAAAGCAGAAAAGTAGGATCTCAAAACAGGACACAGATCTTAAAAGAGCCTTTTCTCTATATGCTCCCACATGCAGATTAGAAATCCAACTTAGACTTTATATAAAGGTATTCTGGAATGAAAACAGGCCAGTACATCTCGAGAGAGGAGAACTCCAGATGCTGCTAAGGCGGCTGGGTTCTTTCATAAAGTCATTACTGCATTGCCTCGTGGGCTAGGACTCACCTCATAGAACGTCGGATGCTTTAGTGTGATCTAGTCACCCTTTATAATCAATGGGAAAAGAGAGGCATGTCTATAGGGTCATCACACCTACAGCAGGTGTGGTAAGGGAATGTGTCACCTCTGGGTGCACCCTTCTCCCTGCAGACACAGGAAAGCAGACGACTGATAGAAATAGGTTTTTGGGTGCCAGCTGAGAACGTCACCCTTTAGCCATGCAGACACGTTGTTAATACAAACTGAGAGATTATAAACTATGGGATGCACCTAGCACGAGACACTGATCTAGTTTTTGAATGGAAGGCCACTAATTCATTAATTCACAGAACTTATTAACTATAAAAATGAGTAAAACCACTTAGCTCAGCCATTTTCCATGACAAATCCAAATCTGGCAACTTTTACGATGAATTTGTAAGATGTGTATTCATGAATGTCTACAAGGAAAGAGCTAAATTAATTAATTAAAATTAATTAAAATTAAAGTAAATAATACTACGTGTAGATAGATGTGCTTTCCTTGGCACGTGACACTGGAGAATTACTTGAATTTCCTTTTTCTGTTAGAGTCCACTGTAATCAGAGAACAACACAGCCTGGTATTCAAAAATGTATTTTTGCTTCCTTAACACAAGAAGTGTGCATACAGACATTTCCCATTCAACTTGTGGCATTTACACTACTGAGTCTAACTCTGTGGTTAGATTTTTTATTCTTTTGGAAAAGCCTATCTAATTTGATAATTGCAAGACACGGAACTCCAGATAAAAATCACATCACGGAATTCAGGGAATAAGTGAGTCACACATTGAGTTGAAAAGGAAATGCTTCCCTCAGAAAAAAAACAGTGACCAGTATGCATTATATACAATCTGCACGTCTTTTTATAAAGACAGAGTACATTTCTATTTAAGCTCAAAATAATTGATAAGAGAGATGTTTCTCAACTTCCCAAGCTGAATTTGGTTGCCTGCTACCTCTTGAACAGCCCAGGCTTCCTAACCAGAAAAAGAACAGGACTTCAGTATTCAAAACTCCTGCCTGGGTTCTCCCACTGATTTACCATCTGAGCATGACTGAGTGCAAACGAAGGCTGAATTAATCACGTTTTAAGGGTCATTTCACAATTTTTGCAAAGCTTAAGTGGTCATCTGCAGTGACACTAAACCAGTGCAAAGTTTGTGCGCGGTGATGCCATGATGCATGCTAGCTGTGTGCACCCTGCTTGCCCAGGCTGGGGAGAAAAAAGCAAAAATCAAAACTGTACAATGTGCCCAGGTACGAAGAATAAAGAGACCCTAAAAATCACTGTCTGAATTGAAAGGCTTCGAAAAAAAGCATTAGTTGTTTGGTTTTTTTAAAAATTGTGATTTAATTCATGACACCGGGAACAGAATTTGGCCCAGCGTGAATATTTCATTAGTCAAATGTTAATGACTGTGCACTTGCTCTTTATTTAACTATGCAAAAATTTCTATGTATTTATTGTTATTTTTTCTTAATTTCTTTAAATATGAACAAATTAATTTTCTTAGTATCATTGTGAGCCAGTTGAGAAACAGAATCATAAAACAATTATTTTCTCAAAGGCAGTTTGTTTAATCAGCAAACACTTTTATTTTTTTCTCTACTTTCTCTTTTCTCTTTCTAACGTTAAAGAGGAAAAGGAAAGCGTGAAGATTCTGGAATTTAATAAAATGATTTAGCATTTGGAGTTACGTTAATTTGAACCATCAGTTAATTTGGCTAACTTGGAACAATCTATTTAGTTAGTTCCTCACACTATGTCTATTGATAAATGTACCACAAAATTATTAAGCATTTACAGAAAACCAAAGAAACATATGCTGTCATTAATTCAAAACAATCCTCACCATCCAAAGCCACTACAGGAGTTCTCTTATTAAACAACCCCATTCTCTTCTTCAGAAAAAAAAAAGGGAAATTTCAAAAAATAAATTTTTGAATTGCATAAAACTTTCACAATAATACTTAAACCAGTTACCTTTCATTTTGCATAAGAAGTAGAACTGAAACTTTCAGATGAAACTTTACTGACGTATTCAAAAGTAGAAAATTCAAAATTTTAATTTGTGAACAAAATGTGCCAGATTTTGTTCGTTTGGTTGAGATTGGAGGAATAATTCAATACCTTCAATGTTGAAAGAACAAGAAATTTACTGGCTTGTGAAAAACTATGCAAGCATATGCTGGTAGCTTTTAGTATCTGATATGTAGGTATTCCGTACTAGTGGAACCAGTTTCTTAACAGTGACTTTCCAATGAATTATACCTTAAATAATCTCAGTCATTTCATGGCAAAATAAACAACAAAGTTGATTTGGGGAGCCTCGTAAAGTCATCATAGCTTACCTTTAACAGAAGAAACAGGTCCCACACATCCTCCTCCCTTGCTCTGCAGCACTGATTGCTCCCCCTACACCCGTTACTACTGTAGACCCTTCATGCTTTTATAAACAATGAGGTACCATTACAATAGTTTTGATGGGATTTTTTTCTTTATTTACTCTTGAGATGAGGCGAAGGAGAGTAAAGAGCATCTACTGTGTATGGATTAATTACCATAAGCTTTACTGATAGTTTATCCTGTTTCCTAATGAAAGCAAAAAACCCCCACCGTGTCCTTATTAAACAGCAATCAAATTCGGTATCCTGGTGACACTTTAAAGAGCACATTATGTGGGAAAACAAAATAAACATTTACCCTGGCAAATGAAAGTGAATTTGGGTTTTGACATACTTGGCAGGAAGGTAGAATTATATTCATGTCAAGTATGCAGAAAAGTTAATATAATATTTAAATATTTGCTTAAGTAATATAGAATTTAAAACAACACATTAGAAGTAACATTTTTTGTGAAATATTTTTAATTTTTGTAGTATAAGACATGCCATGAAAGTAATACGTTCAGCTGAAATTTCAGACTTCTGCAGTCTTTGTTACACATTCGCTTCACTTGTAAAGTGGTAAAGAGTCTTCATCTTCTAGTCACAAGTCTTTATTTATATTTCCAAGACAAAGGCAGTTCTTACACTGATGGTTTAAACTGATAATGAATATATGCAGCTTTCCAAAGAAACAACCCTTGAGAATCTGAGTCTTACAAATATTGATATAGTGAGCTAATGTTAACACTATCTCAGCTAAATCCTACAGTATGCTCAACTATACTTAATAATGTAGCACTAATTCATAAATTGGGCTCGATATTGGACACTAGTTTTAATTCCAAAACTAACGATTTTGATGCACTGTCTAAATATGCAGATATTGGACCTTCCTTTTTGGGTGTAAATCTAAATTATTAGAGCTGCCTGTACCCACAAAAATCAAATTTACGAGTGTATCAGAATAATAAATGATTATGAAGTTTGAGGTACAATAGTCTGAATTACTAACAGTATTTTAAAACATTTATTTTAAGAAAAAGCTTTGCAAAAGTATATCTCATTTGGAGAGATACTCATAAATAGAAAATATTTTTAAACATTTCTAAATTGCCATAATAATTCCATAACAATAAAAGCAACTTCACCATTGTAGAAATGTATCAGTTTAAAATCACTTGAAAAGAAATAAATTAAATGTATTGATTTAGTTACGAACTAAATTTAGTTATTTAGTAAATTTAGTTATGAACTATTAAAATAACTGCTTGGATTTCCAGTTCTTCTAAATCAGCACAGCGCCTCTGAGTCTCATCATAAGAGAGAAGCCACTGCTTATTTCACACCAGCAATTAAAAGCGATACAAAGAGTGTTTGGACTGTAAGATATAAACAAAAAGGGCTACTCTGGGGAATTTGACTTTCAATCTTCTTAATTTCCAATGCTCGATACATAAATTGCTAAGCTGCATTAATAATACGTTTTGAACATAGTATTCCTTCATCCAGCCTGTTACAGAAATAAATTTAACAAGAGAATATTCCCTGTGTACGTTCTTAAAATTGCTTGCAATGAAAGCAATACCTTCCAACGAGGTTAGCACTGTTCAATTTAACCTGCAATTTTTTCAGTCCCTTACAAAAGAGGAAACCAGATAATATTTTTAAATATAGAAAGAATTCTTTTTTTTTTCTACTTTTATTGTACAGTTGCTCAAATGATTTTAAAAGCTTTGAATTCAAGAATTTAGCAAGAGATATCCCAGAATCCTACTACCACAATAATCCCCAGAAAAGGAAGCGATGGCTCTAATTCCTGTTCAAAATTCCAGTTCTACAGATACAGAATATATGCCACAGTTCAGGCTCATATTTCTATTACTGGGCACTAACATTAACTGGAAAATGAAAATAATTGAATTTTGGAAATGTCAAAACCTGTTCACATTTCTAAGGATTTCTTTCATTCTATTTAGATTTTTGTAGAGTCTCAGATTGACTGAAATGGAAGGGTCAGGGTTTTTTTTGAGGCGGTGGAGGGGTGGCAAGGTGAATCAAAGATCCATGAAAAAAAAAAAGAAAAAATTTTTGAAGACTCACATAGCCCTACTCACAGGATAATGGAAAAATGTCTTCAGTTCAAAATATTATACTTAGAAATTTAACATAATTGGGATGCAAAGAACAGTACCTTTAACAAGATTTTGAACCACAGCTTTGAAGGCTGAAGTCTATTGAGCAGTAAAGGTACTTTTAGTGTAGCAACACTAACAACCAGTTTGGCATCAACTACTTGACTGCACTGTTAGAAGTTCCTGTAGATTCCCATGCCATTATACACACTGTTGGAGGAAATTTGCTCTTTATTGGTGGTTGTTTGGCTTCCTTACAGTTTCTGAGTTTTTAGAGTCAGATCTAGCATTTCTCAAAGATGCCAATGTCTCTTCAGCATTTTTGTCTCTTTTTTTAAAACACAATTCAGGTTACAAGGTTAGCAGACACAGTAGCCATCTCACTAATACATTTCTTTAAGTACTGGAACTAGAAATCAGATCTCCAGCCTTGGGGTACATCAACAGTTAACTCCCGTCTTAAGAATGGTGTGATTAGTAGCTGGAAATCTGCCTGAGTTTAGCACATCTGAGGATGCTATTACAGTTTTCAGATATAAAATAATTAGCTGATGATATGAGCTGACAGCTAATACATCTATCATAAACATTAAAAAAATTCTTTCCAAGCGGATGTAGAGTACGTGTTCCGTTCCTAAGCTGTTTGATATGGTCTGTGTAAGGAGCTGGGACTCGATACCAGATGCTGTATGTTCTACAAGCTTCTTCTGCAGATGTCTGCAGCCTGAGAAAATCAACAGTGCTTTGAATAACACCCCTAGTAAAAGCATCTTCTTGTCAGAGTCACTGTATGATATAGGATATGAATCCCACACAAGTGGATGAACTGATTTTAAATAATACCATCTGACAATGGTAGGAAAAAAAAAACCTCTTAGTAGGTCTGGAAAAGTCCTGGAAATGGCTGTTAGCCTTGGGAAATAAAATCTAGCGCTCTGACAGAGACTACCCGTCCTTCTTTCGTTCGATCAAATGGAAAACTCAATTTAATGATTGCTTCCGAAGTTCCAGAGGCAAAGCTTCAACAGCACTCAACACTACTACCAAGGAGCTTTGCCCCTCATGCATGCAAATCAAAATAAGAGTCTGGAAAAAATGTTTACGAATTATTTGAGAACAAAACACATGCAATAATGTATTTTTGATACTGTCATTTTACATTGCTTTCTTGCCATTGCATTTAACGAAGTTTCTTTTAGAACACCGAAAGAAAAACAATTTAAGCCTCAAGTACAGTGTATATGATACAGATACCAACATATCAAAGAAATCCTAAAAGCCTTTCACTACCTGCGTACAAGAGTGCAGAGAGCTACATCTCAAGCCACAAATCCACACGTTCAACTGAGAACATTTTTTTTTCTCAAAAATAAACCTGTGGTCCCTCCACTTGATAAAGATTGTTCTGAATCCACATAAATCCATTTATAAAATTTATTCTCTATGCAAAATTTTTTGTAGTGATAATATTATGGTCTTGTCTTCCTTGAAAACACAGGTCTAGCTGTGGATGTACTTTCTCAAGCCAAAGCAGCAGCAATGCCTAATTGTTGCCACGTTAGAGTCAGCTAAATGTAAACCTTAGATTATTAAGGGGGTCAAATGCTGATATCAAGTATATCAGTAAGATTAATCTCTGCATTTTCACTCCATGAAGACTTTAAGTAAGGTAGCTATCTGAAAATGGAACTGTTACTGTTTTTCTTGAGTACACAAATTAAAATAACATTTTCTGATTCATTTAATAAAAGCGTGTAACTGTCTAGGTGTCCTCAATTTCAATCAAAAGTGATAAAGCAAAATGGAAGAAAGGAGAGGAGAGAAAATTTAAAGCCCTGAGGGGCAAAACATACAAATGGAGACCTTGTGTAGAGATAATAAACTCTGCCAGCTTATTACCCATGCTGTTCTGTTAGGAACGTTGTGGGTCCATTTACTAGTAGACTGGGTAATGATGCATCACCCATTTTGGAACATGTAGAGCTTAATTACATTATTTTACCATTTCAACAGACACTTAAGATGCCTACATCTCACTGCTTCTGATTCCATAGCTGCGACACATGTGTGAAGCTATCACCAAGTGCAATTTTGCACAGCAGCCAGATCATAGTCTTACGGAAGAATACAGCAAGCAATATTATAGATAAAATAAACCACAACGGCTGAGACAAAATGAAAGACAGAAAACTCTGTTCCTTGTATACATAAAACGTCTATTCCAGGAAATACCAGCAGCTACAGATTACAGAAAGTGCAGAAGCTGGAAAGTCCAATTATATGCTACCTAGATTTTTAAACAGTTTTTAGAAATTTGAGATGGTTTATCATTTATGTGTTTTATAAAAGCTTTTCTATTTCTACCCCACCTGCCATTTTAATATCGAAAGTGGGAAACTTCAGGACAGAATCATAGAATTGTAGAATAATTTACACCAAAAAATGTTTGTGACCTCTCCAGATACCTCTAGCTAAACTCTCTGCTTAAAAGAGGTCCAGTCAGATCAAGCATCTTGGGACCTTGATCAGTCAGGTTTGGAATATCTCCAAAGTTAGAGGCTTTCTCAACCTCTCTGGCCCACCAGTTTCAATCTTTGATCAGAATCTTTTTTTTTTTCCCAATGACATATTCCAAATGCTGTCCTTCACCTCTCACCCTATCGCCATGCACATTCAAGCAGAATCTGGCTCCCTCTCCTCTGTATCTCGCCATTAGTTGTAGATAGAAATAAAATTTCCCCCTCTTTTTCAGGCTGAAGAAGCTCTAGTCTCCCAGCCTTTTATCATAAGTCAGGTGGTCCAATCCCCTAAATTTCTTGATAACCTTCTGCCAGACTTGTTTCAGTATGCCAAAGTCCGTCTCGCACTTGGGAGTACAAAATTGGACACAGATTCCAGATGTGGTCTCACAAGTGCCAAATAACGGGGAAGCATTATTTCCCTTGACCGGCTGGCTAACCTCTTGCTAACGCAGCCCAGTATGTGGTTGGCCCACAAGCTGTACTGTTGCACGGCGTTACTGCATCCCACATTTGCTTTTGTTGAACTTCATGAGGTTCCCATCAGCCCATTTCTCCAGTCTATCAGCATGGTCTTTCTGAATAGCAGGCCTGCTTTCCAGAGATTTCACTGCGCCTGGTATCATGACTCAGTATTTATTTGCAATGCTATGAATTACTTCTTTCATTTAGTTTGTAAGATTCAACAGCTAATGATTTCTGAGTTTAATGCACAAAGAGAAAGAAATGCTTCAAGAAAATGCAATGTAAGGGGAGGCAGCTACCCTGGTTACGAGATGTTCTATGCTTGTTTTAATTCCTTGCATGTTCATTTACATGGAAAGCTGAAAAATAAAATCCCATTAACGTGAATACTTTGCATTCTTCATTGTACTTGTGTTCCTATTCTTACTCTCAATACTAAAATGATATCTCCTCTAAAAATCTGCCATAGGATCCTATTTTAGGGATTATCAGAGTGTCAGGTTACAACTATAGAATGAGCTTTGATACCAAAAATGCTGGTATTTCTAATATACTTCTTGATTGAACAGGAAGCAATGCATTTACTATTAGATTGTCTTAATGACCTTCACCTTAGGCAACAGATCATTTGGCTTTCCTACAAACATCTGAACTCCAGTGTGAAAATGGGGAGGCTTGGTCCCCAGTGGCTTTACAAACGGGAAAAAAAAATGACAACACTTACTTCGCAATGGGGTAATATGTACTCAAATCTTGTGACATGCTAGCTTTTTGACTGGAACTTACTCAAAGGAAGATGACGATAGTGACAATTCAGTGAATGAAGTGATTCTCAATTTTTTTTGCTTAAGAGCCTGCGACAAATGTTCACAAAATCCTATCTGAATTCAATCAAGTACCATAGGCAATACAAGAACAGAAGCTGGCAAAATGACCTCTTTACTTCTGAGGAGAAAAATTCTATTAGATCAAGCTAATCCTGTGGTCAGAAGAAAATAAAAAACCACAAAACAACGCAACACCAAAAGGAGAAAAGCAAAGATCAACTGTACCTAAGGTGGGACAGAGTAAATCTCCATTTAGCCCTGGCTGTAACCGTAGCTTGCCATGAAGGCTTAGGGAACAATACAAATACGGGACAAGCTTATAATAATTCTTTGCCTGAATAGTTACACAGCACCCAGTGATCTGCAGCTCGAGCACGTCCTTAACCAAATGTAGTGTCTTTGTATTCGATAGCCTTCAAGAGGCTTTTTCTTTTTTCTTTTTTTTTTTTTACCCCATTAAATTGTGTAGTTCAATAGATCTGAGCTCATTTTGGCTATATTTAGCTGGAGTGCAGCCTGCAAATTACTTTCAGTGCTCCTCTATATCATCTGCATGCTACAAACTGTGCATGGAGAGGCTATGATGACACACAGCTTGCTCACTCTACTCTCAGAGGGGAAATGCCAATTTAAAAGAAAGGGATTCTTAGTAATTTGGTAGAAGGTATTTGCAGGGCTAACCCATGAGCATGATTAAAACTGGGTTTTGGTTCCTGGATGGAGTGTAACACCGGGAAAGGCATTGCTATTTCCCCTATGAATATATGGAGTAAGGAGAGGAAAAAAAGGCTTCTCTATTGTATCTGTCATGTCTAGAAATAGCCGATAAATTAAGTTGGCACTGCCTTAGGCTGAGAGGTATTTACCTACGGAAAATCCTTCCCTTAATATTGGTTTGTGAATGTTCTTACCTATCTGTTCAAGTCGGGACTTTGCCTGTTTAATCTCAGAATCCTCTCTTTTGCAGTAGTTGAAATAGAATATGACCATCAAATTCCCTTATATTCCATGCCATAGGGCACCTTCTTCTATTGTCTTCATTTGTGAGAAGAGCTTATTTTCTTCCACAGAGGGCTTTTTGTGATATGGATCCTTCAATGTAATGAGAGAGAAATTAAGAAGCACACACTGAAGCTTGGTCAAACAGTGGCTGATGACCCAAGGTCATAGAACCATAGAATGGTTTGGGTTGGAAGGGACCTTTAAAAGTCATCCAGTCCAACCCTCCTGCAAGAAGCAGGGATGTCTCCAACTAGATCAGGTTGCTCAGAGCCCTGTCCAACCTGGCCTTGAATGTTTCCAGGGATGGGTCATCAATCACCTCTCTGGCCAATCTGTTCCAGTGTTCTACCACGCTCATTGTAAAAATTTTTTTCCTAAGATGTTCCTGCACCATGGAGCTTTGCAGGTGGGAGTGAGAGAAGCGGGTGGTTGTGAGGCTTTCTGCCCAAAATAAGGGGTGTCTGTGCTGAGGTTTCAGTCTCACTGTTCACAATAGTGTCAGAAAATCTCTTCTTTGCAACTAGTGAGAAGTGGGAATGTCATTGAGTAATACTGTGTTTGAAATTTTTACATAATTTTAATTCATTTTACAATTCCATGGATTTTTCTTTTGAGTTTAGTGAATCCTGTGCAAAACAAAAATGGTTTTATGCAAGCAACCAATTATTTCAGGAAAGCCTGAGATGATAAAACTGCTCTCAGTATAGGCCTGGTTAAGATCTTACCTTAAGAAATAAACTTACTATTATTAATTCATTCAGAAAGGACTTAAATATTAGGCTAATGGAACTGTATAAAGGACAGTCAGGTAGGTATAGGTAAGGTATAAAAGATTAGGTATAAAAGATTAGTAATTTGCTACATAAAGGTTCAAAGACCTGACAAAATCACTTTTTCCCCGTCAAAAGCATCTGAATTACATCCTGTCCTGTAGAAAAGATTTGCATTATTGCATCTCTACACAGCCTCAGAAATATAAATTATTATCAGCACTGATTTAATTGACACGCAATTTCAATAACCTACTACCCAACAGGACCTATGTCAGACCTCGGCACCATTCCTGCTTCCCACTTCTCCAAAGTTTACATGCACAGTAACAGGGTTGTGAGTACCAATATATCGTGATGAGTACATCTGAGCAACAAACATGTGAAACACAGGGTCACAAATAAGCACAGTATTAAAATACACTTAGAAGGAGAACGTTCCTTTAGTCTTACATTTGGCTCCAAACCGAATGCTCCATGGAAATACTGTTTATATGTATCCATGTCTACATTACAGACATAAATAATATATATATAAAGTTTCCTTCCAAAAGTTATGTTTAAACATAGTCATTGGGGTGTCAAAAATACAAAATACAACAGCCCAGAATCTTCCTTTTTCTCAGAGAAAGCAAACAGTGGCAAAAAATTACTCAAAGGGCTGAAAGACAGAAAAGCAAATAACACCTTGTCCTCCCAGGAAAACCGCCTAAATTTGCATGAGCAACATTGAGTAAAATGCTCTAAAACCAACAATATTTTACCAGGACTGAAGACCCAAACAAGTAACACACTTTAAGGAACCATAGCAATCAACCTCAATATGAGAAAATCCTAATAATCTTAGATTTGTAGGACTGTAAAAAGTCTATTGATATTTTTTTCCACTCGATAGCTTTTTCCCATTCCGACAAGAATGACACAATATTTACAGACATATAGAAAATAAAGAAAAACTGTTTCTGCTTATTTTCTGTTTACTTTTAACCAGTTCAACCATTACCCAAGAGAAATACTGTTTTCCCAGTATCCCAAACATTCCTAAGCAATGTGTAATCACAGAAACCATTAATACCAGCAGGCTTATTTTTATACTGAATAATGGTTACAAACACTTTGATGCCCAGACAGCTCATTTACACCTGCGACGCTACCAGTTGTGCTATCTTTGCACTCATCTGAAAACACTGGAGTGATGCAGCGAAACGAATTCCCTCTATATTTAGATTCCTAACTTTGGTAAGGTATGCTCTGCAATATTGAAAAAACATTGCCTAGAGAATAAAGGGGTTTTTTTTCTTGATTGGTGTTCTATCTATGCTCTTTTTAATCTTTGCATCTAAGTATATCAAAAGAAGTAGACAATATATAGGTGTTGACCTTGTAGCCTGTCAGAGATCACCATTACACTCTTTTTTTTCTCATGTCATCGAGGTCCCACTGTGTACACAGAACTTCAGTTTCCAAAAAGAACCAGCCAAAGGCATCAGAATTACTTTTCCTAACATTTGATAAATTCCATTTAAATGTGATTTAAATGCCTTTAAAAAAATATAGCAACCAAAAAGCATTTTTCTGTCTTAACTACGAAATGAACTTCCACCTGGATTGCTGCTCTCTCATTTCTGAGTGCAGAAGCAGATCTAAGTTATAGGAATGGTTAAACCTTTCGGCACTGACAGTTAAGTGATATCCAGCCCAACCTAGGGTGGTGATGCACAGAGCTCTCAAAGCAATTTGAGGGGATGGGAGAAGGAGATCCTGGGTTTTTTTTCATCACCATCCCAGGAATCGAGTGTCCTTGGGCACGAACTTTCCCACTCCTATCTGAGTATGTTACTTAGTCATTATGAGCCTCTTTTCAAATTCAAGACAACCTCCTCTTACTTGGCCTGGGCACATAGGTGAGGATGACACTGGTTTACACTTAGGGCTGTAATTATTTAGTCCATACAAGAACGTATCGTAAGACACAAGGCTTTAATGGTATGGCCTGTCTTTCTGTATCCCATCACCATGATCCCTTTGCCCATGCTTGACAATGTTGAGTAAAGAATAAAGAACCTTATTTTCCACTCTCTTTTTCAAAACTTAATGTCTTAAAATTTAAGGCTATAACTTGAGTTGCTGGTGTAAATGTTACTGCAATTGATGCAGCAATGAAGCTGCAATTCTATATGTAGACCAACACAAGTTAAAGACAGCACAAAAATGCAACTTGTTCGCAAGTGAGCCTGAGTAGTCATATGTAACCCCTTCACCAGTTCCCCAGAAGTTAAGCCTTTTCCACTTCTAATAATTTTTGTCTTTGTTTTTCAGCTTCCCCATTTAAGGCCAGGATAGAAGCAGAATGGTCACTGACAACAAAGAGAAATTTCCTTGCAAGATAAATCCACCCGAAGGAGTCTACAGAGCTGCATAGCTCACTGTAAAGAAACACTTAATCAGCTGAACAGCTCTCTAAACTCCACTATTTATACCGCCTGGGTCTCCAGTAATTACAGTGTGAGACGAGACACTTAGCTCACATGCAAAAATCCAAAATAAATTTAAACATTTTCACCTGTAGCCGAATCTTACTCAAAGATGTATTCTTTCAAATGGTGTAGCTGTTAAAATCTAAGAAGGGTTAATGCTGTAAATCTAAAAATAATAAAATATTAGATGTGAGCACAACATTGTGATATAAGAAGTCACCACTCAACTAAATGCAAAGATTCTGTCCCAAAATAGAGCTTCCGTCAACATGAATCTGAAATCAGTGAGAAAGTTAAAATAACTTCTTCTGAAGAAACAGAATAATAAGTTTATCATTAAAATTATATAGTAAAAAAGAGAAACAATATATATAGCTCTGAGAAACAATGCCCTGATGCTTAGTAACATAAAACTTTTTAGTTTGTTTTCCGCATGCAGTTTCTATTAAGTATGTGTTGTCTGTACTACAGCACTAAGCTTTCCATATGGGCCTTAAATCAAATTCCAGTTTGTTATTGATACACCCTGCATGAAGAGATGCTCCCTGAAGAGTAATGACCCCACACAGCATTTACACTGGCGTAATTTTCACCAGTGAAATGAGCACAGTAGTGCTAAAAGGCCTCAGAGCTCTTTCTAAATCATTTCCTGCTTAATCTCTTCATACATCTTTTCCAAATCAGCACAATGAATTTGAGTACTTCAACACTATCTGAACAGAAGAGCTCACAGTTATTTTCTGAATTATCTCACCAAATTTTAGCTCCCTCAACCAAAAGACACCAGATCCATGCCCTGTCTCCCGGGGGCAGTCAGCCATGCCATGGAGAGAGCTCCTGGCCCAGGCTGACTCCCAAACTGTGCCCAGGAATGGTTTGGGACAATGCTACTTGGTCCAGGTCAAAGTATGACCACACAAAAGTTTTAATATAGATGATCATATTCCAGTAGAAAATAATTTTTTTGGTCACTGTCTAATTTACTGCTACAGACACAACTAAATGCCGGGTCTACCTTATTTCTACAATTGAAACAGAGTGGACTTCCAGAGCACAATTTCTTGTACCCCAAGGTGCATTTACCTGTGTTCACGACTCTGTCAAGACAAAAATTCATTGTGTCTGAACCAAGATAAAATTAAAGGAGAGTAATTAAACCTCATGTGAAAAAAAATTATATATTCCAAATGCACCTATACTTTATTGCAATCTACTGCATTTTGCACAGGCCCCATTGCATTTTTGTGAGCTTTGTACAGATTTCCCACTAACAGAAGAATGCCAATGAGCAGTACGGGAAAAATTACATCCACAATGAACTTCTTAGAACAATAAGATGTATCTGGAGTTTTTAAACACCTAATGGAATTCATAGGACAATGCACCTTAAAGAATCACAAGCTTCAGCCAACGCCTTTCTGTAGGGATGTAACTTCGTTTTAACATTTTGCTGGTATCTACCCTGTTGTCAAGGTAGTGTGTTCTGCCAGGGAAGTTGTTTTCCCTCCACTCTTTACTCAAACTTGCAATGTAGTATGAAAGCATTATGGTGGCTGCTGCAACTGAATTATTTGAGTGTTGGAAATATATCCCTAAACTAAACAGATAACAGGTGTTTCTCTTAATCTTGAGGGAACAAAAGTGAAACAGAGTATTCACAGCGTGATGCTCCATGCATTCCTTTGTATGTCGGTTCAGATTTCTGATGGGAAGACTTTTTCCTGGTGGGGGATGTACTGGAACTATAAAACAAATGATAAGAAATGGATATTTACAGAACAAGAGAGAAGGTGGCTTTGCAATGACATTGACTGAAGTTTTAAAAGAGCTATACCTGATTTTAATAACAAGACATGGAGGATTTGATGGTGGTTCTCATACCAAAATTTAGCAGAACTGCAGTTACCATTCAGAAAATAACAAATTAGCCAAACCTGCAGCTAGTTTTACTACGGACAGGTCACCTGAGAGGTTCAGAGCAGCAACATAAGGACACAAAGACCCAAAACTGCATCTCTACCCTAACTGTACAGTAAGAAAAAATGCCAAGATTTTAAATCAGCATGCACCTTGTCGCCACACCGATTCAGCCACATGCTACAGGAATTCCAACTCTGCTCTCTAAATGATTTTTAAGAGACAGAGGAAAGCAGAATTGTGATCCATTTGTAAGATTTTATTTCTCATGGATTCCGTCATACAACAGGCAATTAGAAGGGAAACTGAATTCCCGAGCACCACCAGCTCTGGTTATTCCAGAGCCCAACCTGCACAATAAAAAAGGAGGGCAAAATACCAACAGTTACAAAGTGAGATAGAGGTGCTATTCCAGTTTTTATTTAGTTTTGATTCTGCCAATAGGGTTGGTTGGTTTGCCACTATTTACTGCTATCAGTGAAGCTTTTATAATAAGTCTTGAACACAATGTATCGATAACATAATGATGTATTACGACACAGTAATGTGATATTTTTTCTTAATTTCTGCCCTGTATTTTAAGAGTATTCCACTTTCCCTTTCACATTGCTACTATTACTGTTTCAGACAGAGTCCCTTTGCTTAAAATTAGGGCTTAAAAAGCCACAGGATACATCAATAAGTTCTATATACAACCATAGAAGCATGTCCTTTCTTTTTAATATGACAGCGTTAGTGAGTGTTTTTCAGTCAAAACTGTAGAACAGTTTGTTCTCCTTTAGTAATGTTTGAAAGCGGCCTGCAGCTTTGCTTACTCCTGCATGGTATGAATAAGGAGTAGGCCTCACAGAACACTAAGTGATCTCATGAAGTCTTAGCTCTAATTTTATAAAATGTTCTAAAAGAAATGAGTATAAACAATATTTGTTTTTTTGTATCATAACTGAAACCATGCAGCTAAACAATCATATCCTGTTTAGCCCATAATGACACCAGAAATATATGTTTATCATCTGGTCTGGACAACTTAGCATGATTTTTCCATTAAGAAGAAAAAAAAAGAGAATTATAACTATGGCAAGACAAAAAAAAAATTATTTCTTAGAATTTTCCATGAAATCTTGAAAATAAAATGAGGCCCTAAAAGTCAAGTATGAAATACTGTAATGTTACTGAACACATGAGCCACCTCAGCATAGAATCAAACTAAAGCATTCAGCTTCTAGCACTGAAAGGGTATAAAAAGCACTCTAAAAATAGCAAATTTCCAAGAGCCATGTATACTATATTGCTGTCTAAAAAGAATGGAAATTGGCTCAAACAGTAGTGTGGAGTTGTGAGAGTGCTAGCAGCCCAATTTTGTCCTTGATGTCTAGTTGCCCACACAAGACATGAGAAGGAATTGAGCAACTGAGCATAAACAGGGGCCACGGACTGCTCTTCATATGTGTTATGGACAAGGTTACCAAAAAGATAGGGTAGTCCTGTCCACCTACAGAAAATTTAGACACAGGCACCCAAGCCAGGCCATGTCAGCTGCCTTCAGGACCACAGAACTGGCCCTGGCCTAGTTTATTAATTAGTACAGATACAGCCTTTGGATCTTATAAACACTTCAGAGTAAATGACATTCAAGAAGATGCTCTACTGATAGAGAGGACATAGCAGTGACAAGATCTATAAGGCATACTATGATGTAGCATCTTGTGCTAGTATAGCAAAATCTCAGTGAAACTGAGTAAAACTAGCATCAAAACCAACTGGTACCAAAGACATTGTTCCACAGGCTTCCATGCCAACACAACTATACTGCTTCTTGATACACCTAACTTTTTGAGAGTGATATGGTACTGCATTCTGTAATGTAGATATAATTTTTTGTAAGTACATATATCACAAAATAGGACTTGAAAGCAGGATGAAGAGAAGAGCATATACTGAAGCATGTTTGCACAGAATATTTCAATTTCATCTGCAAGTTGTGTTACCTGAAAAGAGTCCTCAAATGCTATTGAAACAATTTTCTACTGAGAGGAATAATAAAAAAGAAAAAAATTATTGTGAAAAATGCCTGTGAAGTGTTTATGAATAGAATCTGCTTTCTACAGGAAGGAAATACAAATACATGGCAGACAGAAAGATCCATAACTACCCTCTCATAATCTTCCTTCTCAGCATGCGTGCTTAGATATCAGGAAACATTTGAGGGAATAGGAAAAATATGGAAATAGGATTCCTTTAGACCATCTGGGCAAAAAGAAAAAAAAACATTTAACAATGACATAATATGCAGCATGGAAAAGGTAACAGACCAGCATGATGTATGAAATATTTCACAGTTTTCTCTGCTGGAGCTGAGTATCAGTAAAAGAAAAGAATTACCTCCATCCGCTCTTGCTTGACATCATCAATCTCATCATCTTCAAACATGGCTAAGAGCTCTCCAGTCTGGTCAATGGAGTTGAGAAAGTCTTGAGCAAGCTTCTGTCGTTTGTTGGTGTTATTACTATTCAATTTGTCTTCACAAAGGTAAACAAAGAACAAGAAACTTAAGTTATTTGGCTTCTTCAAATATCAACTGGTGTCCCTAGGAGGGATATGTTTTAGAATCAGAGGCACTATGCAGAAATGCCTGTTCTCACTGTTCTCCTCATACAAGATGTGCTACCTGACCAAGGTGATGTCACTGCTGTGCTGCAGTAGCACGACAGTAAAAACCCACTTATGTGTTTTCTAGTAAAATCTAGTGCTTTTTCGTAATCTAGAAAAACCTAGTCTACTGCTCATATATCCTTATTTCTCACTGAAGGATTCACAGTGGATAGAGCTGTAGAAGAAACTATCCTGCTTTGGTTGCACAAAAACCTCACCTGCAGAACAGAAAATATAGAGGAAATGTTCTTTCCTGAAAGCATGCAGAACATCCTCTCCCTACAGCCTAAAGCAAACCATAACACAAACACTAAGATGCAGCTCCACAGGTGATGGACCCTTGTTCTACAGTCAAACCTGGAGAACCCCAGCAAGGTGATGTCTATTGTTCTAAACAGAATAGCAACTATAAAGACATTAGTTTCACAAAACAAAACTAATGGCTTCAATTACCAAAGCCTGCCAGAAAATGCAGTCTTTAATTCCCAGATGAACTGTGATTAGAAAGGATTTCAGGAGCACCTAAATGGCTCATGAAAATTGTTTATTTGCTTTAAATAGTGACATAGAGTTAAGTATTAAGAAACCCAAAGGTGTTAGCTAGGAAGCTATACTGGCAGATTGCTTGCACGAAACAAGGTACTTTGACACGTGGTGAAAATAAAATGCCACAGGCAAATTAAACCTCAAATGAGCTGACAAAAACTTACCCACAGATTGACTAAGTCAAAGCAAGAAGTACAACGTTTACCTAACATCAATGAGGATGCTCAGACAAAACAAACACAAGGAATTCATTGTAAGAGGAAAAAAAAATAAAATCAAGGGCTCTGAGAAAGAACATAAGTTAAATACAAAAAGTTGTGTTTGAACATTGCTAGATGTTATAAAAGTAAGGCGAGGTTTAGATTTGCTATGATAAATTTTAACTTTAAAAGTTACAGAACTTTTGCAAAGGAAATGCTAATTCCCCTATTAGTATAAATCAACAGAATTATATTAATATAAATCAACTTTATACCAGCAAATTATATGGCATAATGACCATATTTTTAATTCAAAGTGCTTTTCCTTTAAATGCATTGGTGATAAAATCTGTGACTTGCTCAAGGAACAGGGAAACAAAAGTGTTTCCCATTTTTTAAATTACAGTTTAAAAGTATAAAATGTTAAACCACACTGAAAATAAGCCCAGGTCATATATTAGTACTCAATGACTTCAGAATATGAGGGTTTTTTTGTAAAACATGTCAAAACCCTTTGATAATAATTTAACAAATGTCTACTCAATTGCACGTGGTAGCTGCCACGTTAGAATTACACACGCTGAAATCAATTAGCTCGTTAATCAGCACCAGTTTCTTACTTCAACAGAGTTCTGACATTAAGCAGTCTTACTCAGCATTTGGATGGTAGATGCAAATACTTACTTTTAAAGTATTTCAAAGGGAAAAGCAGAGATTTTAAATGAAATTACTCTGAAGACAGTATTTTTGTGTCTTTGACTATTAAGCAAGACATTAATACTTTGTGTTGAGCTGTTCAGTCCATTTACAAAACACCAAGCCTCCCCCAAATGAAGTAATTTGTTTCTACCTTCAAGAAGGTCATCTTCTTCTATTCCTTTGACGATTTTAGATTTATAGTCTCGAAAAAACATGTATTTAAGTAGCCTTCTAAGCTTCTTCTAAGAGAAAAAAATATATATATTAATTAGTATTATATAGTTATTTTTATTCAGACTAACTTTGCAACATGAATATGTAATACATTACTCAGTAAATAATGTTCATAATTTTCGATTCTGCAGAAAAACCCTACATAGAAAACACATCAAGGTCAGCAGTAATTCCACATTAAATATTATTTATTTGAGCTCCTTGATATTTTTCTTGCCAACTGTGAGACAGAAACGAGTTTGACTTTCAGAAAGCAGAAATTCAGAAATCAGGCTTCTTTAGGGCACTCTAAAATCTTTGCTTAGTTTGGAAATTCAGACCTACAAACGCACATTTCCAGGAACGTTGACATCCATATTAAGCACTGTTTTCAGGATAGCCTTATGGATCATATCAGATAAAGAAACTGCAATCGGTTTTTGCATTTTAGTGTTTTTTAATTTTTACACATTTTTGGTCATTAGGTTTCACCTATCAAAAGAAGAAAGAAAAACAAAGCAGAGAGAAAAGGTGGAAGGAAAAGAGGGAACTAATGAAGAAAAGGAGATAAAGAAGGACTTAATAATGTTGACAAAAATAGTTGGCAATAATTTTTTAATAATTTTGAAATTTGAAGAATGAAAATTAATTTAATCTTTGTATGGAAAATTTTTAGAAATTATTTATCTGCTCTACTTATTATCCAGGGAAAGCAAGACTATCCCAAAATTTGGAGATTTTAGTGAAATAGAATACAGGAAAAACATTACAAAGGAAAATCAAGATGATAGGATTTACTGACAGCCTAGATGCCAAAAATGTAATGGTCACAATGTCAAATGTCATATCTACACTCTGCATAACTACGTGGAAATGAGGATGAATTATTTTTAATAAAAGGGACATAAAGGGTAAGGATCAATATTTATACTTTTATTAAGAAATTGTTTTGAGCTCCAAGGGACATTACTCGTCCTCAAGCTTAGTGAAAAAATTATACTGATAATTGAAGTTTCTGGAAAAAAATGAGAATTAATTTAAAAGTTATTTAATTATTGCACTGTGTACAATACAACACAATTGCAGAGCAGCTATACTTTTAAATAAAGCTATTAATTATGATGAACTCCTTTCATAGAGGTTAAGCGAGCACTTTAAAACACGATAAGCAGCTTATTATGTAAAGTAAGAAATTTCTGTCTTACTACTGTACCTTATCTTTGCGCATTAAGAACAGGAGATCTTCAGCAGAGATGACTCGAGCTCCTCTCAGCTGAGAAACTTCAGCTGCTTGCTGCAACTAAAATAAATGAATAAATTAGGATGGCCGTTTCTGTGTTAAAAAAAATGATTCACTAGGGTTTCTTTTAAATAAGTTTGGATAATATTTTGCATGGTAGTGCACAGCAAAATATAAGCCATGCACTAAAATACAAGCTGGGACTCTCAAAGGTGTCACTCACTCGGCTCTTGTTAGCCAAGAAGGGAATAACAATTTTACAGAAAGACTGAAAGACTTTTGACAAATCTCAAGCAAAAGCTTTTTTGTTTATATTTTAAATGATTGCTTTTACAAAACACTACATTTTTTTCTTTTTCTTTCCTTGCACCACATTAGCCCAGAAAACGAACATATAATTCTCTCAGGTAATGTAAAAATGCCAAATTCTTGCCATAGCACTTTATTCGCAACTGCGGAAGGGTGGCTGATCCCTCTCACAATTTTTTAGAATAACAAATATTAATTTTAAACAGCTTACCTAAATATTTTTTTGAAAGAAACTCTACTTTTACTTGACTTATCATTAGTACAAAACAGATTCATATGAAGACTTTTTTAGGCATACTCTTATTTCATTTGAGAGAATGAAAATGAATTGATAGGAAACACTAACTCTATTTATAGAGTGACTGGAAAAATCTTATTGAGCAGACCAGGTCATTCAGATATGAAAGACATAAAGATGGGATTGAGCAATGAATGCCACAAAAACTGATAAGAGGTGGTCAAAGGAGTGTGAAGCAAAGACCTGTCCTCACCTCCATTGCGACAGTGCCTCTAAAGGCCCCAAACTCCTTAAATTGTGCTGTAAAGAGCAAAAATCTCTTTGTAAGGGACTAAGCACATCAGCCTTGGATTCACCTTCAGTAGCTGCAGGAAATTGGGCTAGTCTATACACAAATAGATGATATCAAAATCAGTACAACATTAGAAACCAAGTTGATGCTCATCAAACTACTGGG
Source organism: Chlamydotis macqueenii (assembly GCF_036417535.1). Taxonomy (NCBI): domain Eukaryota; kingdom Metazoa; phylum Chordata; class Aves; order Otidiformes; family Otididae; genus Chlamydotis; species Chlamydotis macqueenii. Next base: position 5,638,793 of record NC_141558.1, read on the forward strand.
CTGTGGATGTCCAACCCAAATGCAGAAGAGAAGTCTACGGGATTTGCTCCTTTCACCTCTCTAGTCTTTGGTTCTGGCGTAAGATGATGCTGTAGAGCAGGTGGAATAGAAAGGAAGCATCCACAGCATTCCACAGCATGTAATACATCTTTTCCTCTAAATTAAAAAATATTATCAAAAAAGGCAAGATTTCATCATAATCTTGTTGATGTTATGCTTGTTAACCATCTGATGGACTGACTGACTGTGAGTGCAGCACAAAACTTATCAAAAGTTTTGATTCTATGATGCTATGGAAAGAAGGGCCACCTTAAAAAATTATTGATATCAAAACTCATACACACCAGTAACATGATCAATAAACAGAAATTTAATTTATTTTGCAATATCTCCATATTCTTCTTTCAGAAATGTATTAATGCACCTGAAAATAATTTACAGAAATCCTATCCTGCATACTTGCACCAGCAAAGGTTTCACTCAGTATCACTGGCTGAATAAGTATATTATTAATCTGAGCTCCCATGCTGCTATGACTTGAAATAGGCCTATTCAGAACTTAAAAAGATCAACAAAAACAGTAGCTGTTTCTAATATCCAAAGGAGGAGAAGGGGGGAAAAAAGATTTTCATTTTGGCAAGTGTCCAGTGGGCAAAAGATTCAGTCCATAAATCATAATACTGGACTGCATTAATTTTTTTCCACACTAATCACATGCATACAAAAAGTTAACTGTATCTCGTATGCACAACACAAAACATACTGCATGAAGAGTTTCAGATTTTCCTCTTGAAACCCTCCCTTGGCCCTTGCAGTCACAGAGACCAGAGAGATTTCAGGAATTCAGAAGTCACAGTAATATAACCTCACTTGAAAAATGTAAGAATGTGAAAAACGATAGTTTTCTTTTTTGGTATAAGCAAAACTGTTTCTTATTCTGATTAGTTTGAGGGCATGCAAGCTACTTATATTTCTAACATAAAATATAAAGAGCTGGATAAAAATAAATTTACCAAGAATGAGCCAATATTCGTCTCTGGTGCAAATCTATGGCAGTTAATGGATTTATGCCAAGGCTGACTTTGGCCTCACTGAGCTTAAAAGTGTTACAAAACCTGACCTTAGCACGGTAATAACACAACACAGCTTTTCCAAATATCATCTAAAACAATGGCAGAAACATCTGATGTGAAATTATGCTCTAGTTCCCTAATACATACAGGACCGTAACTATAATCTTTAAGGTCCCTTCCAACCCAAACCATCCTACGACTCTAGAATACATCAATTTTCTTACCATAAAACTCAGATATGTGAATTTCTGCATGTACCTTATTTTTGCACATGATAAACATGTGACAGCATGGCTTAAAGCAAAATTTGTGTGCAAGCTCCTTACAGGAACCTCCCAATGAAGTAAGGGAGAGCAAGGAGAGGAGGCCAAATTCACATCCCATTTGCATCGAAGTAAATCCTGAATAACACTGTTTACTTTAATGGAGTTATTCTGGGCTAAACACAAGATCAAAATCTGGAATAATATTCTCAGTTTCTACCAAAACAATGAAAACTTTATTCTCATATTGCCTCGACTTTTGCATCTATTTTATTTTAAGGAATGAACACACAGTATTTAATTTCTTTGGCTTGAAGAAAGCAAAATACGAAAATAATTACTTCCTGTACAGTTATAAAATATGGATTATTTATTCAAACAGACCATAATGAGTTCTGCATTGGTACACATATTTACCTGGGAAACCAGGATATGCTCAGGTAAATATGTATCCAAGCAATTAAAAAAAAAATTACGTACCACACAGTCTAGGTTGGAGGGAAGACGTATTTATAGTCTTAATACACATATAATTAACTCATTCAAACCACAACATGAGTGCTTTGCTATAATTAGCATTATAACAAACTGTCTTATTTGACTGTCCCAGAGTTGCCATTAATACGCAATAAGCCCCGATTCCCTAATTTCCAGAGCCGAAGGCCTTGTTGAATCATTACCATGGCTGCGTTACATGATGAGGGGGGATTTTAGGAAGCCCTGCCAAAGAAATTATCCATCTCTGAGCACCCAAGCATTTATCATTCCAGAAAAGCAATTTTCAGCTATGCAATCATGAAGTCAGAAGGTCTTCCACCTTTTGCTGCAGTGGAAGCACTGAGGGCTTCTGCTTTGTGAGCAGCAAGTCTACTGCCCACGACTCCAGATGATAGGTGTGACATAAATACAGCAATAACTTTCCATAGATGAAGTTACTATATAGCAACAGTGGAGATATGGCAAGAATTTCCCACAACCTTCCTTCTCCAAGTCTCAGCTACATTCACCATCAGTCACAGAATTTGAGGCAGCAGCAGTTCCAACACACTTCCTGTCCTTTCCGAATTTTTTTAATGATTAAAATTAGTTAGTTGATATTACAAAATATTTTGACTTGGATTATCCTGAAGAACAGCAAAGAATCCAAACTATTTAGCTGCTTAAAGAAAAACAAGCTAAATTTCCCGATACCAGGAAACAATATTTGAGACCTCGAAGTCTGAAAGTATTTTTTATTACAGTCAAATTATGAACCCCTAAAAGTGAAGTTTAAATAACGGAAGTGTTGAAATGACTTTAACTATAGGAGCGCAAATAGCTCTGTTAATAATTAGGAGTTTATGAAAAATAAGTGTATTTTACAATTTTTCCCATTACAAAGAAGGTAGTATATACAGTAACTATATTTTAAAGTCTAAGAAGAAACGGCTGGGGAATAATATTTTAAAATGTAATCACTGGTTTAATGACTTTATGAAGTTAACTTTCTTGGCAGGATGAACTGAAGTATGTTAACAGTCACCTTACGGCTATTTTCTTTTTGCAACTTCTGCAAATTATAGATTTGTTGAAAGGAGTATTCATTCTCCTGTGACAGAAGCACAGTTACTTCAATGGTACTGTCTGCTTCTTTTTTTTTTCATAATTATTTTTTCTTCCATTACCTCCAAAGTCAACAATCACTGATACTTCTTCTACAAAAACGTCTTGACGGACAAACAGACAAAAAGATGGAGAACAAAAATATTATGTTGTGACATAAACCTTCCAGTTAAACTGCAGGACACAGTTGAACTGGTAATCTTTGCAAGCCTTGAAAATGCTGAGAGACAAGAATAACGCTTCAGAAGCTATGTTTTGTTTTCATTATAGAGGAAAATTAGATCATAGTTCACCTGGCTGAATTTTTTTCTGAGGCAGGAAGGTTGTTTTGTTATTAAATATGCATAAAAATGTCCCATTTTGTCATCTTTTCTAGATCAAAAGTATGCAACTATAAAAATACCAAAGAATATTCTGATTTTAGGTAGAGTGCCGTAAATGTATTCTAAGCAGAGCATTCCAATACTTGTTTGAAAGCAATTAAACTTTGTTTTTCACTTAAATTTTTCCATATAATATCTCACATACTACTAATACTGACACCTGAGCTTCTAATTCTAACATACATGGGAAACATACAGAATTTGTTTCTCCAAGTCAGCACAGGGATGGGCTTCATGCAGTTAGCACCTCCTGGAGAGGTGAGAGGAGAAAACAGCCCCTTCCTCGGCTGCCTTCAGACTGAAATTGTGTGAAAGTCAGTCCTGTGAAGTCCAACCATAGAATCATAGAATCATTTGGGTTGGAAAACATCTTTAAGATCATAAAAGTCCAACTGTAAACCTAGCACTGCCAAGTCCACCACTAAACCATGTCCCTAAGCACCACATCTACACTTCTTTTAAATACCTCCAGGGATGGTGACTCCACCACTTTCTCGGGCAGCCTGTTCCAATGTTTGACAACACTTTTGGTGAAGAAATTTTTCCTAATATCCAATCTAAATCTCCCCTGCTGGAACTTGAGGCCATTTCCTCTCATTCCTATCACTTGTTACCTGAGAGAAGAGACTGACACCCACCTCACCACAACCCCCTTTCAGGTACTTGTAGAGAGCGATAAGGTTTCCCCTCAGCCTCCTTTTCTCTAGAATAAACAATTCCAGTTTCTTCAGCTGCTCCTCATAAGACTTGTTCTCCAGACCCTTCACCAGCATCACCAGTTCCCTTTGGACATGCTCCAGCACCTCAACGTCTTTCTTGTACTGAGGGGCCCAAAACTGCACATGGCATTCGAGGTGCAGCCTCACCAGTGCCATGTACAGGGGGAAGACCACTTCCCTGCTCCTGCTGGCCACACTGTTCCTGATGCAAGCCAGAATGATGTTGGACCTCTTGGCCACCTGGGCACACTGCTGGCTCATATTCCGCTGGCTGTCAACCAATATCCCCAGGTCCTTTTCCACTGGGCAGCTTTCCAGCCACTCTTCCCTAGGCCTGCAGCATTGTATGGGGTTGCTGTGACCCAAGTACAGGACCCAGCATTGAGTCTTGTTGAACCTCACACAATTGGCCCTGGCCCATTGATCCAGCCTGTCCAGATCCCAATAAACAGCCTTACATCTCAGCCTGCACATTTTTTAACCATACCACTGCTATCAAACACCACTACAAATTAGCATGATGACAAAAAGATACCTTGTTATTATTCCCATTTAAATTGAACATTTAATATAATTTTGGCCGTCATAATCTCTCTTCGTTCTACTAAGAATCTGCATACTTCTTTTGATTATAGAAAAGGCTGTAGGGTTTTTTTTTGTTTTGATTTTTTTTTTTTATCAACATAGTATAATCCAAATAGAAGAAATGCAACAAAAGAAGGTACATACTTATAGGGAGAGAAAATAGCAAGGACAGAACACCCTGCAGCTTGCTCGAGCTGATATTCTTCATGTTACAAACAACATTCTTCCAAACATACAAAAGAAGGGGAAAAAAAATCTGAAAAATGTACACAGCCTTTAGAAAACTAGACGGACTCAGTCTGTGTAATGGAAAGGGCTAACAAGAAAATGCACCGTGCTCCTGGAGCTTACCTATGGTGTATTCATGGTTTCACCCCGCTGGAAATCCCTGCAGCTGGAAGGGGAAGGCTCTCTAATGACCAATGTCATTACTAAACAACCCTAAGTTAAAGCACATACCATTTCTTTTCAAAGAAGGTATAAATACATCATCTGAACAGGCTTGGCCACCCAAGGCATCTTCAGACTGTACGCCACAATTCACCTCAGAGCAGCAGATTCCCAGACAGCAGTGATTCATGGGGTTATCCTGCCACAATTGTGGACATTTACAGATTTATGTCCATCTGACCCTCAAGTTTATCAAGCTCTGGCTGGACTGAAGCTCTGCCATTTGTCAGCCACGCCCCAATTTAGTTTTACCAACAAAGTTGTTGAGCATACCCTGTGTCACCCATCCAGGTGGCTGATGAAGACGTGTAGGCCTCGTTACTCCAGTCTTTACTAATGCCTAACAGACTTAAGTGATCCTCCACAGGAGAAGGGAGGGGAAAAAATAGGTGAAAACCTTTCCGCATGTGTGAAATAATTCAATTTTCACAACAGATTCTGCATGTTTGTTCAGCTCCTTGGATATGGTTTAGTAACTCCCACAGCTCAGTAGGCAGCAGAGCAACAATCTCACCGTGAACTGGGATTAAGGACAGCTGAATACTCGTGCTCCCTAATTTTCATTTTCAGCAAACACAAACCATAGCTAAGCCCCACTGGTTGACATTCTCAACCATTCTCAACCATTCTTCTTTAGATTATAAACAAGTACAAATATTGGAAAAATAGCAATTTATTTTCAAAGCCTAGTCTTTGCTACTGAAAATGAAGATTTACATCTATTCGATATTATATGATTTTTTAAAAAATTGTATTGGGTAGATTAAATAAGGAAAACATTTCCAAGTAAATGGTGAAATTAATTCCGCTATTTTACAAAAGATGAGCTTTAAATCAAAGTATTTTTTTTTAAAATCTCTTCATTATAAATAATTTAAACTCAGCTTCTTAAATCAGAGCTTGTTGTTGCATTTGCTGCCACAGAGGAAAAAGAATTTAATGCATTTATGAACAGTAACTACATTTCAACCTAAGCTTCGGGCATAACTTTTTCCTATTTTTCCTTCTTTGAATTCTAATTCCAAAATCAACATTTTGGGACAACATTTTATGCCTGTAATTCTTCTACTCTTCATGAAACAAAAGAAACCCTATTGCACACCTGACCTGTATTGCAGGTGATATTGACCAAAGTGAACTTATACCAGCAACGTTAAAACTGTAAAGTCTCTAAGTGCAGAAAAGTATTCAGACTTCTTGAATTCAGTTTTAATATGGTCAAATTACTCAGTGGCTACACAGACTTTGTTAATTCAAGATTTTATATAGTGCTGGAAATGGCCACTGCTGATGCTGTCTCCCACTGCTGGAGCTCTAACCTCCACAAACACATTTCTCTTTCTGAAGAAGATGAGCATAGAGGTCCTCTATTGACTGTCCATGTTTTAGGATTGTCCAGATATTCTAGATGCTGACATAAATAGTGTCATCCCCCTGTAAATCACTGCCAGTAAATTTCTCTGCACCTAAACTAAATAAATGCTGACATTTTAGAGGATATTATCATAGAATAGTTTGAGTTGGAAGGGACCTTTAGGACGCTTAAAGGTCATCTAGTCCAAATTATAGTAAAAGTAAATACATTCAGACTCAAACTTTCACAATGAGCTGTTTCTTTTTTACAACAGTATCACTATAGCTATTCCAAGTTGAGAATCTCATCTATAGCTATTATCCATCTAAGTTACATCTTTGAACGCCTTTTTGGTACTAAAATTTACTTTGAAAAAATAAGAATGGGCAATCTTTTCAGCAATAAATGCATTCACCTTTTGTTTATTGAAACAAAAAAGCAATTAGAATTTACCCTTCTTAAGAACTGATGATAGTATTATTTTTTAACATTTAGTATATTAATTCAGATTTATTTCCTCTCCATCAATTATTTCTATCTTTTCTTTCTCCAGTATTACTATGGCATGCAAACCAACAGAGGTTTACATTATACCACAGCTTCCTGTCCTTTGGTTTCAAATCCTAGAAGAAACCACCATTCAGGATTACTGTTACACAGTTTCTCTAAAGCTGCAAGCAGAAAAAAAAAGTGTTCTTTGTTGACTGAGAGACTACCTAATATAAACAAGTTTCTTTCTACCATTGCTGTAGAGAGTAACACTTGTTGAAATCATGTATTTTTTCATTGCTCACACAGGAAAATAATAGTTGCCTTGTATTAGTTTCACCAGAACACCAAATAAATACTCTTCCTTTCCATATGACAATAAATTGGAATCAGGCCTCACTGTCTGTCATAGGGAAAATAAGACAGATATTTACCTATTCCAAGCACAGAGATGAAGGACTTTTAGAGCAAGCCTGAGGCTAGTGAGAGAGCTACAAAGCAAATATTACGTTGAAGAGGTGGGCAATCATAAGTGCACTGAATATGGAGAAGACAAGACCTTGATCCTCCGACTGAACTGATCTCAAATTTATTTTAAAAATCTCTTCAAACACCTCAAAATGAAAGACAAAAATATACCTCAAAAAAATTAAAACCCACAAAGGACATAAGCAAGACTGCTTTGAAAATTTAGTCTAGGAGACAGAAGGACGTTCAATCAAAAATACAAAATGGCAATATTTTCCATTAGAAAGTTCTGAAGTTATTCACCGCCCTGAAGAGATATGCCATTACATTCATTCTTGGAAATACTATGCTAGTGGTGGAAGACTGTAAGATAAAAGATTTTACCTGAAATTATTCATATTGGTCTTTGTTCTCATTTTTTTTATTCTCACCTGCTCAAATGCACATGTCCTCCAAGTGGGAGCTTCTCACCTTCCAAGGTAACTATAACTAAATGCTATAGCATTGCTCAGATTAAACAGTGAGACACAGAATACAAGTAAATGACTACTGGTTTAAATGGTTTGGATGGCAGAGAGGCCATACTGGTGTCTGGGTTTAACGTAAAGTACGTTGCCTGCAGAATTTTGACAGAGATATAAATGTCATCTTACAAGATGCACCCAAATTATCAATAGAAAGGGAAAAAAATAATAGAAAATAAAAATAAGTGAAAAATATATTTACGTTTAATGCTCTTCCAACCACAATATATGCATGGAGTGTACATTATGATGCTAGAGAAAGTCTTGGTGTGTTCTGATATCTTTAACCTTAGGGGAAAATAACTTGTCAATGGGTACGAGGTATAGTCAGAATGCATAATAAAATATGAAGTTGTACGAAATTTTTATCTTCTATCAGGAAATCTCTCTCCATTTCAAAATGGCTTGAAAATCCTGAAACTATAGCACCTGTCTTCCAATAAACTTCTAATCCAAGACGAAGATAAAAATCGAGGGAAATTTATGAAAACAATAGCCCCAGCCCAAGGTAGACCCATTTTCATGCAAAAGGAAGAGGAAAGGAAGTCCAAATTTTTGTATGTATGTGTTGGTTTGCTGTATCTTCTTTTTTATTTATATGAATTATAATCCTCAGAGCTGAAAAAAAATACAAGGTAAATTGTACAGATGATAGTATGAACATGACAGATTTTCTCTTGGGAAAATGAAAGAAAGAAAAAAGGAGGAAATTCTCGCTCAGAGAAAGAAAATAAAGTAACATGAAGGAGCATAAACGTACAATCTGAACAACAGATATTTGTGTCTGAAAAAAGCACTGATTTCCTAACTCTTATTTAATGTTCATTCCTTAATTAACATTCATTTCCCAAGGACATAAGTTTGAAAAACACATTACTTTAGCACGAAGAGAAAGAATCACTTTTAAGCCATGAAAAGGCTGGGGAAAAAAAAAAACAAACAAACATGCCTTCTGAACATAATTTCCTCTTCATTGCTACTGCAAAGTTATGAAATGAAATCTATTATTTAATTACATTGGATCAAGCAACAGGAAGAGAAGGGAGTGCTTGAGTCACAACATCGTTGTAAGGATAAATTACTACACTTCCTCTTGCTAAAAGACATTTTTAATAGACTGAAACTGTGGAAATGGTTAAAATCAAACTACTGGGAGGTAGGAAGATCTTCTTGGTAACACAAAAAAACCCATAAAATATACTCTGAAATTCTTAAGAGAAATATCAGTAACAATAGGGGGAAAAGTAGCAACATTTCTGCCAGAACATCAATAGTTTGAAAATTATTACACTTATTCAGACTCTCTCCAGAATCTGAAGATAATTTAAAAACTGTACAACAGCTTCTGGGCTTGCTTTGTTTTATGCTTTGCATTGGAGATGTTTAGATAATCTATTATGAAAACTTCAAAATTTATCTTCTATTACTACCAAACTTTTATTAGCCATAAGGGATTTCCCTTAGCTGTGCTTCAGTAATGTTTACTAGATCCTTCAAATTGAATGCAACTGTTGAAAATGTTAAAGCATTTTATTCCTTAAGTATGTTCTTGGCACTAAACAATGGGAGGGCTTTAAACTATAATGGAAAGATAAGCTGAGTTCTAAAATGTTGGAATAGATAACTTGGCAACTGGTATAGAGTCCACAACTGGGATATGAATGTGCAAATGCTGTGATCTTTTATATACATTTAAATTCTCTTTGACTGGTGTGGAGATGCTCCAAAATATCCTTTCATGGAAATACTCTCTTTTCTCAAATCTAGAATATACCAAAATATGAGGGCATTTCACAGATAATTTGAACAACAACAGAAAATATCTTTGAAGCTGTTCAGGAAAGCTACTCCTAAGCATAAGGGTAGGATGGGAGAAAGCATTTCTTTGAAAAAGCTCTCCTGGAGGCAACAGAAACTGATTCCCAGGCCCATCAGAGACTGGACTGATCTCTCAAGACTGCAGGATGGATGAGTATAAGTCATGAGGTTTATTAAGGAAAGATGCAGAGAGGTTTCAACATGGATAAAGGAAATGAGATAGAAAAAGCTGCTTGCAGAAATTTTCTAGATCAAAGATTTTCACCGTATTCTCCTAGTATTTGGTCCACGCTCTACTTCTAAACTTCTAACGCAGTCTATGAAAGTAGTTACAAAATAAAACCTTTCAGCCATATGGTATCTCATGTATGGCATTTTTTAAAGAGGTCTGATCTCCAATGGAAAATGTTAGAAGGCTACTTCTCCCTAATGTATCTAGAGAACTTAGACTTCACCCGCTGAATGTAAGAAACCAAGAAAATATGCCACAAATTTCATCATACATGGCATTATTTCTTATTCTTCTCTTGAAACTCAAGTTATTGGCTACTGTCAGACTTCAACTCATTATGGGGACATTTGGTCAGATTCAGTGATTTTTAAAATATTTAATCTACCAATGCTTCATAATTAAAACTTACACATTCTCAAAATGGTTATGAACCAGAAAGGCTTTGGAAGACAGTCAGTCGAGAGTCAATCCAATAAACTATCAACTGAATAAGCAAAAAGTCTGATAAAATAGAGGAAATTAGATTAATGTCAGGGATGGAAGTACTTGGTCTTTCGCAAAAATCCCTGGAAATGGCCAACAGGTCCAAGTCATGGACCTATATACATCCATTAGGAGAGGACAAAGAATTTGCCCTGTCCAGAGGAGATCTCTGCTTGGGGAATTCAATGGTACAATCTTACAATTAAATGAAGCTCCAGTAAAATTGCTTACGTGTTAAGTTAATAAGGCTGAGCAGAAAGCCAGGATATCCATTACTGGTACCAGAGGAGTCAGAAGATAATGTCAATGCTGCAGGTAGGGAGGAGGAAAACTAGTGTTTCCAGCATTTATCCTTATCCTTTGGGAGCCACAAAGGAAAGTGTCAGCACTACAGGTCCAAGTTCAGGAAACACTGAAACATCACCAAAATCTTGAAGAGGAGATGAGGGGCTCAGAGCAAAAAAACAAGGATTAGAAGAAAAATCTTGATTTTTTCCAAGTGATTCTGACTGTAGTAAAGGCTGACCCTTAGCACAATCACCAGGATTCAGATTGTTCAGCTACTAAAAAATGGTAGCAGATATTTCTTCAAGAGGAGACCTTGATATTTCTCCATGAGCACACAGTCTAAGGGGTCTGCAAAAGCATACCTGGTTCTCTAATTATTAGAGATATTCTCTGTAGTATTTATGGAAATAGAGGGAAGACTATCTAAGGATAAAGTGCAATTGATGAAACTTTAACAAAGAAAACCCTCCAAAACACAGCAGAAAAGCATTAAAATACAAATGGAAAAGTACCTTCATTGTTGAAAAATAATGGGACACTTCCATTTTTATCACGTATTTAAGAAAGTGAACTCAAATATCAGTCACAAACTGATAACTATGTTTACCAAAAATAAGTGAAAACAAGTATCCGTAAAATCAATACAGGTATGAGGAAGATAAAAAGAAATCTCTGTTCTCAGAATGACAAAGCAAATGATGCTCTTCTAAAAGACATAAGGACGGAGTGATCCAAAGTGCAATGTAGAGTGGATGGAGAAAAGACACAAGGCTGAGTAAGATGTAAGAAGGAACATTGATTATTGAAGGGATTTCATAGGTCAAGAATTTAGGGGATAAGAGTACTAACAATAATAAAGAAAAAATTCTCCATTAACAAAGATTGCTCCCTTTTCGTGTTGCTTTTAAGGTTGATTTCTTCATTGTGGAAAAGCTAAGTTACCTAAGTGAATTTTACATTTGTGTTCATATGTCAGTGATATCTGTTCTACATCCAGTTTACAAATAGGCAAAACAAGGCATGGAACAACTCACTGCGCATGGGCAAAGACACGACCAGGAGAAAAAAATCCTGTCTGCCTCCCTCACCACAAATTAACAGCATTCCTTCACTGCTAACGATTTTTCTCAAATGCAATAGGAAACATCTGCAAAATAATGCAGAAATGTAAAATAAAAAAAAAACAAAAACAAAACCAACAAACCAAGCCTCTTCTGAGCTCTAACTTAAGAGTTTTTTGTATCTAAACTTGTGCGCACTCCTAAGCAAAAGCTATAAATATTTCCCAGCGCCCAAAGCTGTGAAATGCAGAGGTGATTTAGCAGACACGCAACCCATAAAAACTCTGCCCGATATATTTCCCTCCTAATTTAGAGTAAGTGGGCCAGCCTTATATCATATGTAATCATAATTCTCAGTGACATTTAAACCAAAGACCGAGTAAACATTTAAACTAAAAACCTGCAAACCTCCATAAAGCTTTACAAATCGTATCAGTCATTTTAACAGAAAGCTAAGAGACAGTAGCATAAACAATGTCAACACAGTGACTGGTTTGCAGTTTTGAACATGGACCTGCAAGATTATAAAAGCAAATCCTTACATTCACAAAAAAAAAAAAAAACAAAAACACTTTTCAATCAGTGGCTTTCTGAGGAGGAAGAGGATCTGCAGCATGCAATAAAGCCCTACCATTAGAGGTCAAGAAGTATAGGAATAAAGAATTGCCAAAAAGTAAAGCTTAATTAGCTTTGCAAGTCAAGTAAGAAGCACAGGATGTTTCAGACATAAAACAGTGTGAAGAAAAATAATCTGTGCAGAATGAAACAGAGATGGAAAATCTAAACACAGTTCCAAAACAGGAGAATTATTTTCACTGAGCATTGAGGAGAACTGAGATTTTCATCATGGGAGCACACGTATGACAACTCATGGAAGAGGTATGTGAAAATAAATTATTTCTAATATACTGAATGGAATTAAAACAAACATTTTAATGCATTCCAGTCATCATCACTGGACATCTCAGATGTGAATGAACTGTAAACACAACTGAATGTCTGCTGGCATTAATATTCAATCAAATCAGCTAAGTTTTGGGAAGCTAAAGGGATCAAATCATTATAGGCTGCTGCCTACAAACACTTGCAGAGCAATTAGAAAGATGACGGATCCAAATTCTTCTTGGTAGAGTCAGATGATATAACAAGCGGTGACAGCCAGAAATTGCAATTTGGAAGGACCGAGTAAGATGTGAGGAAAACCTTTCTCACGGGGAGGACAGAGCAGCACTGCAGAAAGTAAGCAGTGCGAAAAATTCCTCCGTGCACCTTCCAAAACCTGTGCTGGACAAAGCCGTGGCTGACCAGATCTAGCACTAGTGACAGTCCTCCTTCAAATGGGTTGGCCCAGATGTCTCCAAGGGTTTGACTGTTTCCGTCCCCTCTGGATCTTGTATATACCTGCAGAGTTTTTGAGTAAATTGTTTCCTTCTGTTTGTACAGCACAACAGTCACACTCCCTTCCATTTGGAACAGGGTCCCCTATCTACTGCTACACCAAAATTAAAATTCTTATCAAAACCAGCATGTCAACGAAGTGGAACTGCAGAAAGCCAGCCCTGAGGACTCTGCAAAAGGCAGAGAACACAGGCGGTGGTGAGACAAACCTCATTACGTCTTCGAGCAGCTGCTACAACTGTCAACTCAGAAATTCGAACGTAGCCAGCTCCCCAATATCTATCATCAGCCTGCAACAGCACTGTTAATAAGGAGTAAAAGAATTAAGGTCTGCTCCTCCACACCAGCAGTCCCACTGTGCATGGAACAAGACGTAGGACAAGACAAAATCTGCTGACTCCTTCAGTAAGAACGAATAAATACACAAAAATAACGGGTTCCTTCGCAGCAAGTAGTCTAGGCTGATGAACGGCAGTTGTGTGTAAAATGAGTTGAGCGAGGTTATTGGGGTTTCTTTTGATACAACTTGAATGAAAATCAGGGTCTGTGAGGGTATTCCCAGAGTAGATTCCCTAATTATTTGCAGTCTTGGTTCATTCAGATAAATAGGCTGTGCTAATATATGTTTGGGCTTCATTTAGGAAAAAAAATAGTTATTCATTACAGATGTGAGTATCTCTGCTCTGCGTATTTAGCCACATACTGCAACTAACAGTAAAACGCAGAGTGGTTGAGCTCATACCTCACAGTTAACTTTCCAATTTCATCTAGTCAAGATTTGCCTTCTTAAAATCCTGTAAGCTAAATCATGAAGACCTAACACAAGTTTTTACAGAACAGCTCCAGAAACGAAGCCTTTTTAATGGATTCACATGAGCAGTGATTTATAGTCCAGAATTGCTGTTGTTAATAAACTTAAGGTTGTTGGGTTCTTTAGATTCTCTTCAGATATATTTCCCTTTACACCTTACAGATGTAATACATTGTAATGTACCGGCTAATGAATGAAAAAGGACATTTTTTTTTTTCATGAGAAGGCAGCACCACAGGGAATGTTTCTGCTTTTTACAGACACTTGCAGTGAAACTGGTGGCAAGGACGATGGAACTGAGATTGAGGTCCTCCACCCTAGGACAAATTTCAGGTTGTGAATAAACAGACAACACCACAAAATGCATATACTATACTGCTCTTTTCTAATAGTCTCAGAGTACTTTACAAGGAAACTCAGCAATATTATCTCAATTTTTCTAATTTACTAACTGAGACACTGAAACAAAAATTAATTAGTCTAGGTCACTTCACATTTTCCTGATTCTGCATCATCATTTCAGTACCTGACCCCATCCTGAGTATGACCCAGTAGAGAGGATTTATAACTTTTATCTGCTACTTGTCTTCAGAGACAAATGGTATTTCAGATATCTCCCTCCAATCATCTTCAATTTAATTAATATGATGGTAACCTGTGCAAATAATTCTTTAAAGCACACTGTGATGTCCACCTTTTGCTGTGATGTCCACCTTTTGTTGTCCTACTGATGAGTTCAGTCACATCTAATGTATAGTCAGTTGATGAGCTCTGTTAAATGACATTTAATGTCAGAAACTAGATATAAAAAGATAATGTGATACGCTCATTTCCCATAACTATCTCACAATGCATAGAAACACGTATCTGGGTGCTTCCCATTTCATTAACCTTCAGTCAGCTGCAGAAGTTTAGGCTTGCACAGTGAATGTGAACAAAGAGAACCACCAACAGAATTCACGTGTCCTGTGTCACCATGAAATGCATCATCCATCACGATACTCGTTTGAGATGTACATCACGTTGCTTAGTGAATTTGCATTTATTCTCTCGAAGACTACATTCAACAGAATCGAAGCAAGGCTGAACGATTTTTTTATGGATGATATTTGGCCCAGACACAAAGTTGAGTGTTGCAGATATAACAGGAGGTTCTTTTGACATATGTTATATCCAGACACAGGACGAAACAGTCCCTAACTCGAAAATCTAGCTTAATTTCAATGGATTTGTATCCTTAAAAGATCAATGCACTTTTGCAAATAGCTTCTTATAACGAAAGGGTTTTTTAATTAAGTAGAAATAGTATTGTATTCTGTCAACCACAGACTAAAGTAGTGGATCTGATTGTATTAGTAATATTATCTTAGATGTAAAGTGACAATTCCTCATCTAAATATTAACAAGCAGCTTCTACTAATGGCGTGCTTTATCCATTCAGTGCGTACAATAGCATTCCTGGCTTCATTACAGTTATGCATACATGAGTCCCAGAATTTAAATATGTATTCACTCTCTAAATTTCCTATTACTCCTACTTCCAGTGTGTAAATGCCAAGTATTAAAGTAAGTCTATAAATATTACATTCATTTTCAGGCTGTACAGTTAAGTCAGAAGGAGTTTCCTGTAATCCAGCAGTGCACTTGAGCTCACCCTTAGCCAGTGGAAAGTGGATCCCCTTGGTCTCAGCCGAGCTAAATGCCGAAATGATTTCCTGTTCTGGTCTTCCATTTCATATTTATTTTCACCATCACTATTTTATGCAGGTGTTTTTTCTGACAGATAGATTGTGCTCTAGTGCAAGTTCACTTTTTGTAATAGTGGTGTAGCCAGCAGTGTGTCAAAACAGCTATTTATAATTATAAGTTGTAATTCAAGTGTGCCATTCTCTCCATTCACGTAAGCCAGAATAATAATGTGCAACAGTTTACTTCTCTCTCAAGGAAAATAATATAAATAGTGTTCACTTCAGTGGGGGAATAGGTAATCAGAACACTCCCCCTTCTAACTAATTTCATCTATCCTTTTTTCTTTCCTACCCATGGTCCCACCTCTCACATCAGTAGCTGTTTCAATAATGCGTAAGATTAAGGGAAAACGGAGACGTGCACTACTCTTTCACTACTGGGACCAGAATTCAAATCTGATCTAAAGTACTGAATTAAATCAGCACCTGATCTTTAGCTGCCATCCACTTCACAAAATACCCTGTCATAGGATCACAGAACACTTTGGCTTGGGAGGGACCTTCAAAGCTCATCCAGTCCAACCTCCCTGCCAGAAGCAGGGACATCTCCAACCAGATCAGGTTGCTCAGAACCCCATCCAACCTGGCCTTGAACGTTTCCAGGGAAGGGGCACCAACCACCCCTCTGGGCAACCTGGGCCAGTGTTTTACCACCCTCACTATAAAAAAATTTTTCCTATGCCTAGTCTGAATCTACCTCCCTTTATTTTAAAACCATTACCCCTTGTCCTGTCACAACAGGCCCTGCTGAACAGTTTCTCCCCATCTTTCCTGTAGGCCCCCTTGAGGTACTGGAAGTTCACTATAAGGTCTCCCCAGACCCTCTTCTTCTCCAGGCTGAACAGCCCCAACTCTCTCAGCCCATCCTCACAGGAGAGGTGCTCCAGCCCTTTTATCATCTTTGTGGCCTCCTCTGGACCCTCTCCAACTGGTCCATGTCCTTCTGATGTTGGGGGCTCCAGAGCTGGACGCAGTTCATGGTTTGCTGCAGGTTGACATCAGTGGCAGCCTGTGCTCAGGAAAAGATGAGCGCAGTGCTAATTATCACTTGAGTCTAAGCCAACGTCATTGGTGAGGAGGTGTGGGAAATGGGACTGCACTTGAATCTCACCTCTTGCTCTTCAAGTTTCTAATACAGTTTCCACAAAATGCAGATATTAATATTCAAAATGTCATCTGTGTTTTACAGTATTATTAAAAAATTCTGCTATTTCCTCCACAAATCTCTTCCAGTAGCACCAATGTTGGCTAGCAAAACACGATCTTTATTGAACATCATTGCATACTCCTGCTTGTTAGAGAAAATACAAAAATACACAGCTATGTGTGACTGGATTTGTATGACACCTTAATTTGAATGTCCTTTTATGTTTATATATTTCTTTTAAATATTCCAAAACTCTTTACTTTTCAAAATGTACTGCTGAGTTTTTAAAAGCAAATTTCACTATAAATCCCTTTCTCACTTACTCTCTTTTTTTTTCCCCATAATGAGCTTTTATTTTGCCACGTTCTATGCCCAGTTTTGGTTGAGAGAAATGTTTTAGTTTGAGTGTGTGAGAAAAATACATTTGGTCATTTTCAGGTTAGTCACGATAAAAATAAATTTCTTACTTAAAAAGGTTTATGGGATTTTTATGTATTCAATAGTATGAAAAAAGTAAGTCTTCAAAGAAGGATCACCACAAAAAATTATAAATGTTCAATTAAGTTAGAAATAGTCAAACTAAGTAATTAATTCCTTTTAAAAAGTTTTCTAAATTTTCACTTTTTACTGTTTTTGCTAAGAGGCTAGAAAACAGATGCATAGTAAATGCTAAATTTATTGTTGAGCTGAAATGCTTTCAGCTAGCATGATTGTGATCACAAAAATAACATTCTCCTTGAACTATAAAATGGTCAAATGCTACTCTAAAAATATAAAGAGAAATGACTCCTATGATATCGAACATGGAAGCAGATGGGAGTTTGGGCAATAAGGACACGAAGATTATCTACTGAAAATATTGTGTTGAAAAAGTGGCACGATTTAGGTATGGCCCAGAATGAAGATACAGAGAAAAAACAAGCAGAAGGCCCCGGGTCCCGGGGAATGTTATAATGCTAATCAACTCTCCCAGAGTAAGGGACAAAAGATAAGGAGCTTGGTTTTGTCCTTCCTGAATTTCAGTGGATAAAAAAGTACTTCTAGGGAAACATGCCAAAATACAGTCCTGCGTAAACACAGAAGAGTTGAGAGCGAAGAGAGAAATATTCAAAACACCCGTGTTCAGACGATATTGAAACCTTGAAAGCAGATGAAGCTAGAAAGCCCACTGACAAAAAGGAAATGGGATAAGAAGAGAAATTTGTGGGAAGCCCAAGGAAAGTAAGAAAATTCTGTTGAAAGATACGTTGAATTATGTAGTGGAGGGAGAGGAAAACTAGAAGAATATGGTGTTTCTCCTTAGGTCGAAAAAAACACCCCACTTTAAAATAAGATTTAGAAATTATGTAACCCCTGTGAGAAGAATCACTTTATAGTTAAGGGACTGGAGATCCAAAGAGTCTCAAAAATAGCTCTTACCTCCAAATGCAAGAAGGAGTCATATTTTCCATTTTTAATGCTTACTAGTTGTCACAGATTTGGCGCACATCATGAGCACTTGTCCTTCCTCTTTAACAGTCCGCGGGGTAAGAGTAAGCCCATTCATTAGAACCTGTATTTCTGATGGAAACCACCAACCTAGCCCCCTTCTTGCAACGGTTTACTTGCCAAAGAGCTACACTGAATATAAAATTCCATATTACCTCTATCTTCTGTCTGAGCTAGTACAGAAGCAAACTGTTTTGCACCTGCAGCTTTTATAAGGCAGGAGTGGGATTTTAAAGGAACTGCTGAAGTGACTGAACACTTTATGTGTGAGAGCCAGCATGTGCTCTACATACTTACATTTGCTTAACAAATCATTATCAGCCAAATTAAACCAAAGTGTGAAATATGGCACTCTGAAAAATGACATTTACCACTTTTGCCTACTGGTGGAAAGAATAAGACAAGAAAATAGGAGAAGCTTTCGCACCATTCATTGGATCCTGCACTTTAAAAGCCCAGTCAGAGAGATGCATACATGAAAATGGGTTCTATCAGAGAAGTAGTGGTATTTCTTAGTAAAGTGATGCCTAACTCTTTTAATCATGCAGTGACTGGGTTCAAGGACCTCCACTTCTTAACCCATTCAGGAGGATTAGACATTTCCTAATGCTTTAGCATTACCAATTCTCTTCTCAACTCTTCAATTCAGAATTAACTACATACAGAGATGTCTCCAGTGTATGTGAACAAAAAGGCATGTAAAGCAAAATGCAAGGCTTTGATGAATTAATAAAGAATGGGAGAACTATTTATACACATAAGTGTATCTATCGTAGCAGTATCAGTTTACAGCTGAGCTCATGATATTCTGGAAAACGGCAAAAAATCAAGAACTTTGCCATGAGAGTGCAAAACTGCCAAACCAGAACAGATCAGCAACTAATCATCAGGTATAACGAAGCCAGAAAGGCCAAATGAAGCATAAGTTGAATTTTCTGCCAATTTTCTCATAAAATGCATTTTGTTTTGAAAATATTGATTCTCCAAAACTTTCAGAGGAAACACACGTACCAGAGACTGAGACCAGCCATCACTACTGAATGCCAAAACCTGACTATGAAGCAAAGGTAATCTTTCTCACTCACTCTAAGAAGGACTCCTCTTTCTATTAGTACTTCCTTATTTTATGTTATCAGGAAGCAATTTTTTTTTTTATTTAAAGCACATCATACATGAGCAACCTCTAGTGGGATAACGACATGGTTCCTGTCACTCTCCTGTAGCCAACAGACATTTAATTCTTCACAAAAAGTGAAGTGGCTCACACAGGAAAAGAACGAACAAAAAAGAGTCAGGCTTTTATGGATCTCATCTAGGAGAGAGAAAGCTGCAGTTGAATTCCCTTGCCTGAACTGGGCAGAAACTTGAGCATCAATCTCCTGTGTATGCCAGGCAACAACACACGTCACTGAATCATGGTGTAGAGCAGGTGCTCTTCTACATTTCAAAGAAAATTTCATGATATGTCAGTCTCATTCAAACATAGGACAAGTCTCTTCTCAAGCCTTATAATTATTGTTCTGGAAGGTTTATACCATAAGCTTTAGGCCTGATGATCGCTAAGTTCCAGTGGAAATATTGACAAATTCATTTCACTTAGAATATTCACAGAAAATAAAAAATTTGCCTAGCCTGTTTAGTCAAAAATATCTACTTATGCCAATGAAGATACTACAGGTAATGCAGTACTTTATATGACGAGGTTCATAAGCCAGGCCTAGAAGAAATTAAAAAAAAAATTAAAAAATTAAAAATGTTTTCTGCTAATGCAATGCCATATGTACATACATATGTACATACAAAATCTCATAAACCTTTTGAAGTAAGAAATTTATTTTCATTGTGGCTAACCTGAAAACGACCAATGCAATGTACAGTGACAGCTGATGTTTTTTCTGCATCATCTTTTCCCACCAAGAGTCATCAAACGCACACTCAGCAAATCTGGTACTCAAAAATAAATGACACACATAGATACGCATCTCCTGAATCCCTCCATTTACCAACGTTGGCTGGAAAGTTCTCAAAATCTTCCACGGGTTCTTAGAAATTACTGCTACCATCAGTTTTATTACCTCAAGGTCTTTACCACCTCTAGTCTTAGCAATGCGAATGATGAATCATTGAACTGCCGGCCCAGAAAGGTTTTCTGTCGTCTGTTAAAATTACAGGCTATGGAGGTAAGGATGTCTCAGTTAAGCACAGGCTTGGTGGGCTTTCTCTAACTTTTATTCCTTTAAAATACTTGAGATAAAGTGCAGTAGAAACAGCTCACTACTTTACTGGCATTGTTTAAGGAAAAAAAAATTGGTAAACATTGAAAACTTATGCATTCTTTTTTAAAGAATTATAAACATCTTTATTCTGCTGAATAAAATGTTGCCCCCATAAAAAGGGTTTTGCAATACCTGAGAAAAATCAGCCACCAGATGTTGTTGATTGGCCTTACGAAAAAACTGTGTTTGCACATGCCAGTGGATAATTGTTTGGAATTCAGAATCAAAATCTACAAAGTTTCCATCTGCAGCAGCCAGAGGGCTGGAAGTCAAACAGAATTTCGCCTACAATTTCTTCTCCTATGTAGCACTGGGCATATGAAATGAAAAGGGAATAAGGTTTTTTCTTAATTTCTCAGTGTCTTCGCTTCTGTTCCCCTGAGGAGGCATCTTGAGTGGAACATACGAAAAGACTGGGGGGAGAGACCTATTAGATGTCCCTCTTATACGGATGTTTAATGATAGCACTTAAATAAATTGTATTCATGGTTTTAAATAACGAAGCCCAGTGCAAAAGTCAGGAAATTGGTTCTGTCTCCATACGTATGAGAGACAGCACCATCTCATCGTCAGAGGAACAAAAATCAGAACATCTTTTCTCGTGATTTACCATCCTATCTTGAGTGCCCTGAGGGATTATCAGAACAGGCAGTGGAAGGCCAAGGACAGAATTGTTCAAGATCTCAGCTAATTAATGGAAGGAAAAAAGATGGTCAGTTGACAAGGGAAAAGAACCAGCTATTGTTCTGATGATGAAAGATGCACTTCAATAGGCAGGCAAGTTGTCTCCCTCCCATTACATCTCAAATAGTTTTGTTGGTGGCTCTTTTATAAGAATTTGATTGTTACAAAGATATATATCTTCCAAGGACAAATAAAGCAATAAACCCCCACCACAAGAATTTAAAACCTGCAAATTGTATCTTTTCATGTAGCATTTTGAGACAAAACCCAATCTTTTCATCAGCTGACGCTCAGTCAAGCATCTTGAGAGATGTCAATGAAACCAGAAATAATGAACATGGATAATGGGAAGGAGGGAGAATATAATGGGAAAGTTCATGACAGAGGAAAAAAAGGTACCAAAAACTGGTGATGAAGCATGGTATACATGTAATATCTTTACCCTGTTGGAGTCTGCACAGATTTTATTTTTAATTATCTATTTGAATTAGCAGTCATGATTTATAAGTGATACTTTATTTTAAAAGCACACTGAGCAATGATTCTAGACTATTCAGTCCAATTTATCTGTGATATAGTTGGCATGCAGTTCAGGAACAAACATTTAAAAATGCCCTGTGAATAAATAAATAAATGCTTGACCTCTCCATGGGTCAAGCATTTTATGAAAGTCATGCACATAAACATTAATATTTTAATATTATTTTCAGTATGACAAGGAGCACAGTCGTTTTTGAATCATCATGGACATATCCCAGTCCAGTTCTAAAAGATCTGATACATGAAATTTGTACTTAAATGAATTCAGCTTTAACAGGTTTGTAACCATGGCATCCTTTTTTTTTTTTTTTTTTTTAAAAAAAAAAAAGCATCCATTGACCCATGCTATTAAATTCAGGGTTATAATCCAAAACCAATTGTGCCTCAGCCAGCTTCCTATCAGCTGAGTCTTTTGTTTGGCAAAGACTCAACTCAAAATGAAGGGAATTCATTGGGGTGATAATTTGCTGTACGAGCACCTATAGGGTTGTTAAAATAAAGGTGCTGTGCCATACGCAGGTGTTCCAACATTCTTAAACAGTTCGCCCAGTATCCCCAATGCACTTGCAGTTACAAAATAAGCAAACCCAGTAACAGCAATTCTTCATCTAGCATTTAGTTTGGAGCCCCGTCTGGCAAACGTCACCGATTCTCGCTTTAAAGCACATCCCTTCTGTCCAAATGATGGACTGTAAGGAGTTGCGTTAAGGTCTCGGTCAAGTAAATTATTCCGGCTTCAAACTGTCAAGTAAACTTTGCAGCTCTGCACTTCATACAGCACAGTTTGTGATAAAGACACGGGAGCCCCAGGCTGCTGGTTTTGGCCATAAAACCACCCATTGAAGTAATCATCCAGTTCAGCATGTGCTGGGGGAATAGCGTTTACACAGCGGACACACACAGTTGGTGAGCTGATATAGTTCCAAACCTACTGAAAATTGCTTTTCCCCACATACCCCGAAAATCCCTCCTAAACCTTCATGGGACAGGAGCCTGGGACAATTTTGGTCCTAAGATGCGATAACTATTTCATCACAACATTGCAAACTGTATTTTTTCAAATATTTATCTGCTCCATATTCAAATATCATCTGCTTTTATTCCTGTTAGTGCTTCAGTAATCTTCCAAAATGATGAGATCATGTAAGCCAAGCTGCTGGAGGGATCTATAGTGTTTTTACATATGAATAAAGATATATATATATATATACACATACAGAGATGTCTATGTATGCATGTTATATATTTTCCACTAAAACCCTTTCATCCTGATCAGCCAAAGAGGGGAAGAGGATGAGACCAACGGTGCTGTTTGTGCTTGCACAGATTTTGTGTTTTCTGCCTGCGTTGATCTTTCTGGCTGGTCACATGTACAATTACATCTGTGGTGGCAGCGTGCCTATGTATACGTGTGTGTGCTCAGCGGGAACCCACGCTCCGCCTCGGTACAGGTCGGACCTGGGGAGTGCAGCTGCAACAGTCACTTCTCCGGGGCTACGAGATCAATCGACTCCAAACATCTCATACAATAACATAGGGAAAAATATTCAGCTCTCAGTGAGCAAAAGAAATGGTCGTAAGACATTTTATCTTACGAAATGGTTAAAAAAAGCATTATTTGTTCTTAGTCATTTAGTGAGCTGTATCATCAGTGTTGAAACATATATTCCCAAGCAGGACTGTAAGATAAACTCTGTAAATCTCAATAGCACAGTACAGCATGTCTTTATTTTTCAAATGATAAAACACCTCAACGACTTTCAGCACACAGATAAGATACCAGATACTTCTTGGTACGGATTAGGCCACTAATTGATGAAATTGAAACTGTTCAAGTTACGCTGTTCTAAAAAAATGTTTTTGTGCTGATCCAGTCTCCTTGAATAAAAATAACTGCATATACATACCATATTGTTTGCTCCACTTGCAGTTTTTATGAACTTGGGTAAAAACATAATAAAACCACATTCTGAAACTGGATGAAACTGCTTTGGGTCGGAGTCTGCATGTTAGAGATGAGAACTGCCCTTGGCCATTCAGCCTGCATGGTATTTATGAGCAACACTTCATTTTCACAATCTTAGAACACTTACAATAAACAATAATGATAATCATTTTCAAAACACTTGTTGAATTTCAAAATATTTTCCCAGAGAATAATGTTTGCCTCTCTCTGTTTAGATACATGCATCTGAGTTAGTATGTTGCACATAATGTTGGAAAGGTAAAAAGCTTCTGCTTATGATCTTGAGTATTAGCCTCTTAGATCTTTAAATAATATTTACTATTGTAATACACACAGTTTTATAAGCTATTTTAGAAATTAATTTAGAATACGAAGGAAAGTATATAACATTTTTCAGCTCAGCTGTGAAATTACAATCGCATTCTCACTCTAATTACATAAATAACGGCTTTCTCTGTCAGTTCTGGGATGCACAAATCCTCCCTCTCCATAAAATTTACCAAACTAATAAATACTGACCTAGAATCAGCAATTTTGGTATTTACTAGGGACTCTAACCGAATTCATAAATCAACATAATACCTAAGTGGGCAGTACTACAATCATTTTATATATTCTATATAACTATTTCACATCATATATTTAACGGTCAGAAACATTACACATTTAGCTGGCAAGTCTCTCCTCTAGCATTTAATAAATGCCACACTTTTACATAAGAAATTGTATTTCAATCTAATGTTTATATTTTGACTGCACCTAAAATGTGCTTATTGTAGCACACTGCATCCATAAACGAACAATTATTTCTCAGTGGCACATAACACACAGAGTGATGTCAGCAGCATTAAATTCTAGTGCCAAGTAGGGAAACAGTTAAATGTAGTTTAGCTATAAAATTAATATTATACTAATTTTAATAAAAGGAAAAGATTTACCTTATTATTTTTAGTTCAGACATGCAGTCATGTGCAAGGTAATTCAATACCCACTGTATAAAATATGAACTATGAAAATGTTTTACAGATGTTTTTAATCAGCTTCCTTTGTTTAACATTAGACACTAACCTCCAGAAGACACATACAAGCTGCACATCCTACAGGTAATGCTCTCCAGATGGGATGTTTTCCCTGAACATCATGCTTAATAACGTAAGGAATAAGGAATAACATAAGGAATACGCTGCGAAGAAAAAGCACCTTGGGAAAAAATTTCTAATGTCATTTTGTATTCAGTGGCATGACACATCTTTTCCAGCTTGCCTACTTGTGGAAAACTCCCAAAACATACAGCGTAAAAATGTCCTGAATCCAGACAGCTTTATGTTGACTGCTCGGCTCCAGCAAATACGAAATACAGTAATGATATCATCTTAATTAGTAACTCCTTCCTTTGGTTAAATTGTACAACTTCCCAGCTGTCAGATCTCTGGGTTATTCCTGCAGCCCTATCCCATACTGAATTTTCTCCGTCTGCACCAATTTAATCAGAAAGACACTGTTGCAATGAGTGAAGCAAGTACGTCTGTCTTGGCGACAAGAAACGAGATTTCCTTGCCTGGACGCTGGTTGGCAGGGACGAATAAAACACGAAGCTTCTGAAAGTCATTATTTGGGCATGAGTAAATAGTAACACTGGTTCAGAGAAGAGGTAACCAGCTAAGGCATCGCAGTTGAACAGTAAAAACACCCCTTGCCTTTAGCTCACCAGATTCATTTGCTGAACATCATTATCTCAATACCTCATTCCAGTATTATCTCCTTAGGAAAGGAAAAGCCCCCAAACACCCAGACAACTCCAGTGATTCTTGCAGAAGTGCACCCTGTAGTCCTTTATTCTGATGACTAGAGCAAAGGAAGGAAACAAAATCTTCCTTTAACCACTCCAGAGGGACAACTCAGGTAGACTATAACCTATCCAGTGTAAAAACTCAGCCCATATCCATAAATGTCCCATTGTTCCTCAAGTGGAACATGGGAGGAATTCAAGCACCTATATTTTTCCAGGGATATCCACTGTATTCTATGAGCTTGCCTAAAATTGTGTGCCACAGTGATATCGTTTCAGTAGGACTGAAACGTTCAAGGTCTAACCTGTCACCTAACAACTCTCTCCCTGGGAGGATTCAATCCTCTAGATATCCTCAATAAACGGCTCTGGGGAGACCTTAGAGCAGCCTTCCAGTACCTAAAGGGGGCTTATGGGAAAAATGGGAGAAACTCTTTGGACTAGATGATCTTTAAAGGTCCCTTCCAATCCAAACTATTCTATGATTCTATGATTCTATGATTGGGAGCACTGAGTTCTACTTGAAATTCAAAAGTCAGCATCACCTCAATTAAAAAAAGCATATGGAGGCGAAGATGCTCCCTAAAGTGAGTCCCTTTGGGGGATAGGTCATCACCTGGAGATCACAGCCATCGCCAAAGTGATCAGTTCAATTCCTTCCTCCAGCCAGCAGAGATCCAAATTTTACTCTCTGAGCCCTTGGGACAGTGCTCGAGCCAGGAACCATAAGCAAGGCTGCGGAGGGGAGATTTGCGCTCCTGTCCTGAGACTCTGCGTGCACAGGAGGATCTGATATTTGCTGGATCAGAAGGAGAGTAAAAGTGGGAACGACCCCCCACACTAGTGCTGAGGGTACTCAGTTTAGACAGGCTAGGTCAAGGTTAATATTGCTACAGTTAGTTTTAACTTGCTTGCACATGTCATTTGACGGCTGGTTACGAGAAAACACAGGAACAAGGCTGTAATCATAGCAGCAATTACACAGGAAACAGTGAAATCTACAGGTTTAACTTAATGGCTATGACTCATCATTATTCATTATTTTCTCTCTCTAAAACACCTCAACTCCTATGTTCAAGTGAATAAAAATACACACTTTTACGGAATAAAGATGTTAGATATTTACTTTAAGGCGAGAGGAGGTTTAAATCGCACTGACAATAAGGTGTGCATAAACAACCATCTCTGGAACGTGGGTCTACCTGCATGTCCCATCAACTCAACCTGAAAGAAGAGAGAGATCCGGGTGCTGACATAGCAGAGATGTTGCTTTTCTTCCTACCGCTACAAAGCACCATTGAATTCTGTCATCTGTTTGTAAACATAAAGGACTGATAACTGTTTGTTTCTAAGGGCTAAAAGGCGGCTTTGCTCAATAACAACAGCAGCAATGCACATAAAGTATGAAGAAGCCCAAGAATGAGGAAGTCACAATTCAACACACTCTGCTTCACCTGCAGTACTGTCTTCAGCTCTGGGGCCACCAGCATAAGAAGGATGTGGATCTGTCGGAGTGAGTCCAGAGGAGGCCACGAAGATGATCAGGGGCCTGGAGCAACTCCCGTATGAGCACAGGCTGAGTTGGGGCTGTTCGGCCTGGAGCAGAGAAGGCTCTGGGGAGACCTCATAGCGGCCTTCCAGTACCTAAAGGGAGCCTACAGGAAAGCTGCAGAGGGACTCTTTGTCAGGGAGTGTAGAGATAGGATGAGGGGTAATGTTTTAAACTGAAAGAGAATAGATTCAGGTATTACGAATAAATTATTTACTGTGAGGGTGGTGACGCACTGGAACAGGTTTCCCAGAGAAGCTGTGGATGCTCCATCCCTGAAAGTGTTCAAGGCCAGGTTGGATGAGGCTTTGAGTGGAAGGCGTCCCTGCCTAGGGCACCAGGGTTGGAACTGGATGATCTCTAACCTTCCAACCTAAACCATTCTATAATTCCATGATTCTTCACTTCAGAAGTTTGTAAAGAGAATTTTGGGGTAGAATTCAGCTGAAGATTGACACCCCAAATTACGTATGTATAATGTACGTTGGTGTCTAAGCTCCCAAACAGTATCATGAAACTGAGGGCTCTTGAGGTGACTGGACAGTAGATGTTTACAGAGCTGGATAGTTGGCTCTGCTTCAGTGGCTGCAGTGGGTACTTAGTTATCTATCGCAGAGACATAGATGCACATATACAGACCTGAATTTAGGTATCTGACTACAGGCTTGAATTCAACCTTTCTGTCTTCATTACAAAAACATGCATACCCTCCCCTATCATCTAGGACATAAAGTATCTCAGTCAAAATACATTTTAACAGCCCATCCACCAAACACAGGTTGTAGCCATCAGCCCAGGCTTGCAATGAAAAAAAAACCAAAAATGAACTTGGGGTCACAGAAAAAGCCTCTGACACAAATATATTTTCAAAAGACAGCCATGGATGTAAGAAACTACATTTTCTGTTAGGCAACTGCAACTTCCCAGAAAGAGTCCCAACATCACTGTAAGAGCAGATGGGTTCAGAGTTTCTGTAAAAAGGCATTGATATCTACGACAAATACACTAGAGATTGTTTTTTGAAAGCACACAATTGCTAGTCTACAGTCAGCAAAACACACAGAAAGAGATCTGCAATCCAGTGCTCATGAGTTGACTCAAGCCCACCTTACGGGGTTCACATCCCTTTGCAGAGCCTGGTTGGGAGTTCCAGCACACCTAACTGCTAAATACTAACAACCACTAATTAAAATGTTTCCTCCATCTGAGAATGGTAGCAGCTCTTGCGTAAGAACACAGTCATGTGTCCCACACTTACATTACGGAAACATTTGGAATTTTAATAAAAATTTAGATTTTAAATGGGTTGTGACAGGTTAAGATTAACATCCTCCTACTGCAATTGCTTCGAAGTAGGGAACTGGCAAGACACAGGCTATTTTTCAACCAGATGGGCATGTTTCTACCGACAGTGACAGAAACACTTCCATAAAATGGCCTCCTGCTGTCTCCAACGCTAATAAAACGCACTGCATACAGTGGCATGATGGCACTCCATTTCCCTCAGAATATGAAAGGCAAACTCTGTGAAATATATTCAGCCATCCTTCAGAACTGCACCAGATCTATAACTTTTGTATAATGTTAAGTCTTTGTTAGATAAACTGCTGAAGGGCCTAACTCCTCATTAAAAAACACTCCTTCCAAAGAAAAAAAAAAACCCACCAAAATTATGTGAAAAAGAAGGATTTGATATAGAAATCCAACTAGACATATCTCTTACCTACCATTTATGTGTACAGGGCAAAAAGGTCTGCAGGAGCTCTAGTTAGCAGATAAGAGCAAAATAACTAACTAAATATATGAACAGGGAATATCCCACTCCTGCTCCCTGAAACAGGTGTGTATACATTTTAATGACCGATAGTTTACATATTATCCATACAAAATGCATAATGGTGAGATGTAAACCTTTCATTATGATGACTCTGAGCAGTTGTTTCAATCACGCAGTCCTGCAAGACAGTCTTAAGTAGCTTAGGCATTATATTAGAACACAGTTATACAAAACCATTGCAACAAGGGCCTAGTCAGAGTCATTTGAAGTCCTTGACTTGAAATTCTAATATCTTCAAGGATGTTAAATTCGACAATAAATCTTTCTTTTCTTTATTAATTAATAAAGGAGAAGGATGACTGTTCAGCCTGGAGAAGAGGAGGCTCCGGGGAGACCAGATAGCAGCCTTCCAGTACCACAAGGAGGCCTACAGGAAAGATGAGGAGAAACTCTTCAGCAGGGCCTGTTGCAAATGACTAGGGGTAACGGTTTCAAAACAGGAGGAGGTAGATTTAGATTAGATATTAGGAAAAAAATTTTTACACTGAAAGTTGTAGAACACTGTCCCAGGTTGCCCAGAGAGGTGGTGGATGCCCCATCCCTGGAAACATTCAAGTCCAGGTTGGACGGGGCTCTGAGCAACCTGATCTGGTCGAAGATGTCCCTGCACCTTGCAGGGGGGTTGGACTAGATGACCATGGAAGGTCCCTTCCAACCCTAACCAATCTATCATTCTATGATTCACATTATTACAATACGCTACTGCTATGTCACAGGACTGCAAATTTGGCCATCACACAGTTGGACAAAAAAGAAGGACACTGTCATATGAAGTGTACAGTCCAGGATGACAGACAGCAAATGACAGACACACACACAAACATAACATGCAACGTGAATAGTAAGTCTCAGAAATTCAACTGCTATGGACATTTTTGCAGACACTAGAATAGATGGGCAGTTTAGCAAGAATTTGGAAGAAGCCAGTATTTCCTTTTTGGAATTAAACAAAATGCCTTTTCCTCATAAGGATGTATAGAAGGAAACAAACTTTAAAATACTGACTTCATTCTAACGGAGAAGATTGACATAATTTTTTAATGGCGGTCACCAACCCATGATAACAGAACGTAGTAGAGAATCGTGACAGACTTCAAACATGCAAATGTGTAGCATTGATGCAACAAGTCCACTGATATTTTTTTTTGGAAAAGAAAGAACATCCAGTGTTTCTCCTCAGATTTAAATCACCGAGACTAAGTTTTTTGTATACTGACCTTT
This sequence comes from Chlamydotis macqueenii, assembly GCF_036417535.1. NCBI lineage: Eukaryota > Metazoa > Chordata > Aves > Otidiformes > Otididae > Chlamydotis > Chlamydotis macqueenii. The sequence goes on from NC_141558.1 coordinate 5,669,039, forward strand.
TCAAAAATTGTCCTAATATGACACTATGGAGAACAAATGTAGTGGAAAGGAAGTTCTCCTTAAATGAGGAAACGTTGTTCTTTATCTTTGTCTATAAGCAATATCAGAGGATTGCACATGATAAGAAAAAAGAAAAAATCCATCACTAGATCAGACTACCATTTCTAATGCTGAATCACATAATCTGTTCAGACAATGCACTGCTGCATTTGGTATTGCATTACAATAACGTAGAAGGTTCAAACCTGCAAACGGTTTAAAACAACTTTTTGTAAATAATGAAGTTCACCACTAATATGAATTAATTACCATTAAAAATGAATAAACACAAAGCAATCAAGCTTTTATGAGACCCTGCAGCTATAGCTGAAGCAAGAGATTTATAAAAATTAGCTTGAATTATTGAACTACAAATAATCAAAGTATTATTTTGGATTAAATGCACATGTGAAACATATGAATAATTTAATCATGAGCATGGGTCAGTACATTGAAAGGAAATATTTTTCTATTGGAAAAAAAAAATGTTTTTTGAAAAAAAAATTTGTATTTTCAATTTTGTATATGGGTACTGAGCAATATTTCACAGGTCCATGATTAAGACCATAGAGAGAAATAATGACATCAAGAGATGCATTCACCAGTCCTATACTACGGCACTCATTCAGCATACGGGACACTCCATTTCAAGTTTATGTTCTTTGAGCAAGCAGAGACTTGAACACTGGTCTTTCCAACGCTGTTGTCCTACCTACTGGACTACCAGATAGATGAAGTTCCTCTTCAACTCAGCAGATTTTCACAAAAGTTTTTAAAAAACTTTTAGGTTTGGTTTTTTTTTCTGCTGTAAAAGTAAAGCAAATGTCTAAATTTTTCAGGAAATGGAATTCTTGTTTTCCAGCCAGACATAGTAATTATGGAGAGCTCTGAGCAGGACACGAACCCTGCAACGCTTGAGCAAGAGCCTGAATTTTAGGCTAGCAGTGTTTGACCAAGTTCAAAATCAGGCATCATTTGAATCAACTCTAACAGTAACAAAATAGAAATGCCGCCAGCTCCTATTGTATGTGCTCCCATACACAGAGATTTGAAGGAGTTTCAAATGCATGGATAAATACTGGAAAAGGACCAAAATGAACACAAAGGAAATTCAGGTCCTAAAAGCTATACTGAAGCAATCTGAAAGGCTTGCTTTAAACTTATTAAAGGAAGGAAATTCACAGTTGAGACTGAAAATCCTGGCTGAAACTCCAGCTTTCAAATACATATACTGCTCTGCAGAAACAAAAAAGGGTAGGCAAACTATACAAATCACGACCACAGTGTCAGACTGGATTTCCAGTTTTAACTATGATTTGTGACATATTAGAGAACACTTTACTTCATTCTGTTTCCATAAAGTTGTAGCTTACAGACGGACAAGCCAAGAACAGTCAAACTAGCTGAGGGTTAATTATAGAAGCAAAATCACTACCTTGAGGGAGTGAATAGATTTCTTGCTATAGGTCCAGAAAAAAAAAAAAAAAAGGAAATAAAAAAGGAAAAGAAAACAAAGACAGCAATACTTCTGGAAGTGACAACACTAGATTTAACAGCATTGCCTTTCCCAGTATGAATTTCTTTTTAGTACCAGTACTTCCCACAGCAATATCAATCAAGATATTTTGTGCAAGTACTTCCAACGCAATTGTTGGTACCTTATATCAAACTTTGAGTAGGCAGTTATCCATAATTCTTCCAAAAACTTGACTTGATTCCATAAATATTTGCATATATACCCATATTTATCCATATATGTGTATATATTTAAGAGCTTTCCTGAACAAAGGCCAAAGTCAGTTCAGGATCAGAGATATGGCTCAGATGACCTCTTGAGGCTCCTTCCAGCATAGTTCTTCTACAAGGTCCAAGATTGAAATTCCAGACCAATCAGGGTAAAAGTGTGTCATTAACCAAAAGGAAATGCTCGATTTATAACTGGTGTGCCACAAACACAGCGTGTAGAGAGGTCGAGGATCAGCCCGGGTAGTGCAGACACGGAACAGGCAGACTAAGTCCTCATACAGGTGTCAAAACCATTACACAATTTTAGGCAAGTCATCAAGCTGACTTTTCACATGTGAAGAGGAACGACAGCGAAATTCAGTACCAGTGTGAGGATTAACTGGTTATTATGGCAAAGTGCTTTGAAGACAACAGGTGCTGAGTAAAAACTCTGAGTTTTAGTGGGACGGCTAATAAAAATTGTTAGTTACAAGGAGCAACAATCAAAGGCGAAGGGGGTACCACAGAAATCCAAGACATCTGGGGAGGAGAATCGGTGTAATAAAATGCAAAAGAAACTAAAACCGTGTTATTTGGCAATCCCACATGCAAACCACTTGACCTCTACGCTTCTGGAGCTTACGTCACCATTAAGCCACCACCTACCCGCTTTGATAAAGCTGCAATTTAGAGAACTGTCATTTTAAAGCATACTATAAAGCTGTAATAGAGCAGCTATTCAAGAAAAGACCCATCAGATTAAGTCGCGTTACGAATCAGGACACTGCGAGAGTCGTCTCTCCCTAGAAATTAATACACCTCCTCCCAGCATTTATAAGAGAGGATGTAGAAAACAACAAATGCTCCTCAAGATTTCAAGAGGCTCTGATATATTTGGAGAATGTAAGTGTATTGTGTATTAAACAAAGAAATGATACACACTTTTAAAATACCACATACAGCCCTCCATAAATCCAGCAAACCCTCTCATTAATGGTTATGCTATGATTCATGTTTGTACCCGGCCATTTTAATTACATAGATAACTCAGAGTTCTACCTTAAAAACCAGATTTGTGAAACTGCAGTAGTTGCAGAATATTTTACTCCTGGGCTTGATAAAACACTAAACCAGAAACTGCTTTCAAATAACTGCCTGCCACAGCACTTTTAGCCAACTTTTGCACCTGGTGCCGAGAGAAAAAGCCAAGTGAACTTTCGCTCACTTGTTGCACGTCAGCTTCAATGCGACGTCTTTCTTCTGTTGTGTTTGGGTTTCTAACTGGAAGAGACAAGCAAGCTAAACTAGCAGCCAATCAATCCCAAAATTCTAAGAACGCAATAAAATTTGATACCAATAAATCTTTTCTTTTAACAGCCAGAAGAGATTAACAAAGTTATTTGAAATTTTATCCTCTTCTGTTCTTTCAATAGGACGATTACCTGACAATCCCGTTGAATCAAATAGCAAAATTAAAAGAGACACAATTAAGCTTGTATATACATAGGAACAGGATATGCATTTATGCATATCCCTAGTAGGTCCTCCGTTATTTATTAGCCTTGATGTATTTTTCTTCCTCTTACAATAAAAGTTATTACACCTTTGGATTGTCAAATAAAAATCCAATTGGCTGAGACATAGACCGTCAATATAAAATAGCTTTGCACAGCTTCCCTCTCAGCTACAACTTGTCGACTTTTTTCAGCTCTGCCATTCATTTGTTTCAAGGCACGGGGAAAATCCACTAAGTCTTCTTTTACTGATGAGAAATTAAAGTATAAGTGATGCTTTTTTTTTTTCCCTAATCTGGAATGATGATGGCAGACTCTAAGATGAAAATGGCAAACCATGTAAAAACATATTCAAGAATTAGAATGTAGCTACTGAATATTGTGACAATGGTTGCTAGCAGCAGTATGTTGTGAGTCTACTGAAGTGGATATACTAGCCTCAGACTGTGTATCACTATACAAGTGCGCATTATTAATCTCTCTATATATGTATACAAGCTTGCAGGTATGTGACGGTGCAAAGATGTACGCATTCAGACTTCCGTGTGTATGGTGATGTCCACAGAACAACAAAGAAGACTTTCCACTGTATCATGAATTCTTGACTGGGATGTAGAATCTGTCTCTCCCTTTCCTCTTAATCCTGTGCTCTCCTTCACGGTGACTCCAATGGCCATGTTCCACCTGTTTCATCATTACCCACCTACTTCCTACGGCCTCACCTGAAATTCAATTTGGGAGCCACACATCTGCTGATTCTCACTCCATTTGCTACTTCTTGATGGCTACCCTGTCATCAGTGCTTAATGTCCTGTAAAGCCACTTCCCAAACTAATTTTCCAGACCAGACCTTCTGCAAGCTCCATTGCACCAGCCACAGTTTCTCTTCCAAACCTCTCTGCCTCTCATTTCAATTATTCTCGTTCTCTTGCTATTGAACACTTCCAGAGAGGGTCATGGGAACCTCTTCCAAACTCCTTCCACTAAAGGTTTGTTTTCATCTTTCTTTATTCCACTTCTTTAAACAACTCTCTGTCGAATCTTGGGCTTCCTACTCCTTATTTGCAACATGGGTTCCTCTTTTAGCTCCATATTTTTTCTGCTAAAAGAGAGAATATATGCATTCCCACAAAGTTGCACCTAGTTTTTGTCTCTGAAGACCTTCTCTTCTCATAACTCTCCGTTCTTTTTCCCAACTTCACCCCCCTCAGTAGACGCATCATATCCTGTCTACTTAGTCTTCAATTTTTCTTTGCTCTCTGGCACTTTTGCTCACGGTGTACAGATGTCCTCAGCCTATACTCCCTTTTAAAGAAACCACATCTCAATCCAACCGGTCTCTTCAAATCCTTTCCCATTTCTTTCTCTCTCTTCATTGTAAAAAAAACCATAGAACATAGTTTTCAGCTAATGCACAGACTTCCCCTCTCCTAACTCTGTCTTGGATCAGCTCCAATCAGACTTTTCATAAATCCCCTCCCTTAAAACTATTAATATATGGGACACTGTGTGCCTCTTCCTGGCCAGAAATCTGGGCCTCCGGTAGGTCTTTATTTTCTCTGACTTTTCTGCATATCTGCTTATCATCTTCTTTTGCCATCAGAGAACTTCCCATTATCCTCCTGTTTTTTTGTTTGTTTGTTTGTTTTTTTAATTGCATTGAGGCTTTTGTCTAGGGAGCTCTGATACTCTCAGGTGGGAGATATCTGACTAAACACACAAGTCTACATCTGAGCTGGTCACCCAAGGCATCCTTTACAATCACAAGAGACAAATCATGATTCTGAAAATAAATGCCTAAAAGAAGTCAAACAAATGATATCTTACAAGTAACATTTTTCTCTGTTGTCTCTGATTACTTCTACGCAAGCACACTATGACTGGTTCATAGGAATATAACAATTGATTGGCAGCGACGTGGTACGGTATCTAAAATGCCATGTGCACACAGAGAAGTGCAATGCCCTTACCCAAGACAGGAGAAAATGAGCAGTCTAAGTTGATAGATTTTATGTTGTAATTTAAAGGAAGTGTATGAAACTAGGGCTGAGTTTCAGAATATTTATGTAAATCACAGATATAACTACTGCATGGAGTCCACTGTACTTAATACACTGTTGAAAACAATTCAGCACACTTAGATTGACTGTAAAGCATATACTTTTTTGAGAGGATCATCTCTGTATCAATTGGCACAGAGCTCCTGACACATTTTCTCAAATTTACTTCCTTTATACTCTCGTCCAACCAAGCCACTAAGTCCACCCTCTCATGCAAAAAAAAAAGTCCTGGACCAGCCACATTGCTCTTTTAAACATCAATTATCTTAATAGCACAAGAATCTACAAATTGTACAGGCGATGGGTCTGGAAGGAGAGACACATCTCTGGAGGGAAAGATTCAGCCTAAAGCAGTAGAATCAAACTGTGACGTCTGGCTAAATACCAGAGTTTAAACTAAATACCAGTTTACCAGAGTTTACGGGAAGAGAATGTTTTTATAGTCAAATGCTGGCCTATTTGGAAATCGGGTAAGAATCAAGGGCTTCCTCAAGAGGAGACCATCACCCAGGTAGGTACTCAGAGAACTGGCACTACCTCCTGGTTCTCTGAGAAGGCAAGGTAGTAAGTGTACAAGAAACTTAAAACACATACAACTCACTGCAGAATCACAGCTTTTTGGTGCACCTTCAGGAAAAGTAATCATGGAATCACAGAATCATAGAATGGTTTGGGCTGGAAGGGACCTTTAAAGGCCATCCAGTCCAACCCCCCTGCAAGGAGCAGGGACATCTCCAACCAGATCAGGTTGCTCAGAGCCCCATCCAACCTGGCCTGGAATGTTTCCAGGGATGGGGCATCCACCACCTCTCCGGGCAACCTGTGCCAGTGCTTCACCACTGTCATTGTAAAAAAATTCTTCCTAATATCTAATCTAAATCTACCTCCCTCTATTTTGAAACCAGTAATGAAAAGAAAAAGGGAAGAATGATCAAATGAAGGATAAGTTTCATATGCATTTTTTCTGCCTGAACATGTTTCACTTTTCTGTGAAATCCATCACTAAAACATAAAAATTCCTTGATATTTTTAGATACAGCCACACTAAATTTTTAATATATTATCTTAGATGATGAAATCTTTAGGTAACATACAACAAAATCACAAGTACAAGAGTTAGAGAGTGTATTTTACTCTGCCAGTTGTCTTTGTCAGGAACGCGTTACAATCCATACTTGGATTGCTCCATTTATCTGCAAGTCTTGAGATAAAAGACTGTTTGTGCCAGACTGTCCACTCAAGGACTGCGCTGCCACCAACATCCCTATCAGGTAGAACTTGTGGCTCAAAGATAAAAGAACACAGAAAGAAAAAGTGTTGACATCCCCCACAATTAAATAAATACCGATCTAAGGGTTTCTGCTGCTATCACTGTTTTTCTTGGCCAGTGACACTTGCAGACACAAAGGAGTTGTATTTGCCAAAACTAAAGCACTTAAATATTAAGAAAACAGATTTTGCAGCTCTTCAAGAAGTGAAATAGCTTTTGCCAAGTTTTCCAGTAGCGGTATACTATTTGTACTTCCAAAGTAAAATTGTTTTGAATAACGGTAACACCTTTCCCTTCAGTTCTTTTTTTTCTCTTGAAGAACAACAAAATTGTAAGATTTTGACAAAGGTGAGATCTTCCGTATTGACAGTTATCTATTAATAACAAAGTGCAGTATTAGAAACTCAAGATCTCTGAACACTAGGTGTCAGTGTAAGAAATGGAAAAATATCAAAAACCTGTTGTTTCCAATCAGGTGGATTAGCTAAGAAACCAGAACCAGCTGTGACCACATTTCCTTGTAACTGCGTAACACTGTTAACAAGCCAATCTTCCTAAAAAATGTTCTTCTGAAACTATCAGGTTTGCTTGAAATCAGATAAGGTGATTTAGAAACTACAATGAATTTGCTCTGTTAAACACACTGAGATGACCTTTCAGGTCTATGAGTTACACTTAAAGACCATGCAGAATTTAACACTACTCTCTTTTCACCTCGGATGTCCATAAATCATTTTGTGTCTTTACCAACTTAAAGTTCACAGATTTGTTTGACAGAATCCATGAAAAGCAAAATATAAAAAAAATACAGCCAGTGGCAGAAGTCAAACACCTCTCACTTCACTTAAGAAGTCCAGATTTTAAATGGATGGCCAGAATGTTAAATAATTAATTTAGGAGATGAAAACTCACATCACAGAAGTGCCCATTTACCTCCCCTGTCACAAAAGATGATCTGGCATCATTATCTCAGGTATAGAAAAAGGTGTCTGTTTGTGTTTAATGTTTGTTCAGGGGAATCCACTGAGGATCTCAGAGGAAAAGCAGAAGGAATGTTAACTCCACCAGACACTGACAGTTAACTCATTTGAACAGTTATTTGAAACACAGCAAGTAAGATGAAAAAAAAAAAAATTAAAAACTCATTGTTTATCAGATTCTGGAGCTGATTTCAAAGATATACTGATGCTTTTGAAAATTAACTTAAGTCCATCTTCCTAATCAAATACCCATGTGTTGCACACCATTGATAAACTTCAGATTCTTTTCATTTAATTTACTAATTTCTGCCAGAATTGGACTACTAGATGAGATGGGTCAGTGTGTGCAGATATGGACATTACACACATGTTCGTATACTTACAAAATTCAATTTTACATGGTACAAACAAGTTAAAGAAAGAAATCCTGAATATCAGTTTTCCATTTGACTTCTGAAGCTCGGGATGGAATTTACGATTTTTCACAGACAGATTGCTCCTTCATTTCAGTCCAGCTAAATAATTTGAGACACTTTTTAGGCTACATCAAAAATACTCTTGGCAAAAGCCTGCTCAGTCACAAACACTTTCAATAAAGGAGGTTAGACAGTAAAACCATTGACAAAATATTGATTAACCAGAGTGCATCATATTGTGCAATAAAAACCTAATGATTACTCTTCAACTTCTTAATTTTCGTTTGTTCTTTTCTAAAGAGCCCTGTGAAATTCTATGTGATTAGCTCTCTACCCTTGTAGAACACTGGCCCAGGTTGCCCAGAGAGGTGGTGGAAGCCCCATCCCTGGAAACGTTCAAGGCCAGGCTGGATGAGGCTCTGAGCAACCTGATCTGGTTGGAGATGTCCCTGCTCCTTGCAGGGGGGTTGGACTAGATGACCTTTGAAGGTCCCTTCCAACCCTAACCATTCTATGATTCTATGATTCATCCAAGATTTCTGTGCTATAGTCCTAACAGTGTACATAAAAATTAAACAGAGTATGTATTTACATTTTGGAAATTCAGGCTGGGATCGGCTTATCAGTTGATTCATAGAAGTCCCAGAAACCAAGGTAATTGAGTACATCTATATTTAATTATGCCATAGATTCCAAAGTCCCCATGAATGAAATTTCATGCATACTTAATTCCTCTTGCTGAACAGCCTAAACAGGAATCTAATGTGTTAAGGGTTGGAAAAAAACAGACCTGTATATATAGACACACATGTATACATACATGTACACCGCACATAAATCTATGTCATTGTTATTAAAGGCTGATACAGAAAATTAGGAAATACTGGTATTACAGCTGCCTGCACTACCCTTATTCTTTGCATTTTATATGCACTGCAAGACAATCTTTTATCACTGGTCACATTGCTTTTTCCACTCAATCTAGTCAATGGTTTGGATTTTTTTTCTTCACTATCGAATACATTGCTACAATTATGTGGGCATAACTATTAATTTCCTTCTGTTTGATTTTTTGTAGGGTTCTTGATAACAGTATCTTAGTCTTTCCACTTTTTAGATCAATGAAGTCCATCACCACCGGATGCTGAGCGGCATCTCTGCGTGACCAGGCATAAAACAGCAGCTTTTGTCTCATGGCATGTGTTGACTCTGCAGAAAGATCCATGGGAAAGAAAACTTCTGACCAAGGAAGTGCTTTCTCATCTTAAGAGAAAGCACAGATGGAGCCCAGAATCCCCAACTGGGACTCCTGAACTGTCTCCTGAAGTAGATTCAGTGCTTTAGAATAAGCAGGTCTAAATATGGTGATCAAGTAATAGCTAACGTTAGAGTAGAAAACTCAGGACATAACTTTTCATATAAATTACCAACAAAGAAAAGGCAAGACTTCATCAAAACTCAGACAAAAGACTTCATTGTTTCCAACTTCAATTTTTCATAAAACATCTCCTAAAAAGACATTTTATGATAGTCTAATATATCAAAGATGAAATGCTATTTGCTCAAGTAATCTAAAGTCAAGTGCTTGCCAGTCGAGAAATATCAGAAAAGAAAAAAAAATATATATATATATATTTTTTTTTTTAAAGAAATTGAGAAAGTGTCTTATGTCAAGTGTGGGCTTTTCTAAACCACTGTCATCTTAATCCATGAATGACAGACACACAGCCACTGAGCTCCTTTGGTACAGGAGCAATAGCATCTGATCGCTATAGAACGATAGTCAAATATTTTCACTGTATGGAAACAAATATAGTCAGAATGACAACATTTTCTATATACTATTCTGTACACTGACCAAAAAAAGTTTTTTGAAAAGCAGCCCTTCCTTTTAGAGTTGCATAAAATGTTTAAAAAAATTAAACACAGCAATGAGTGTGGTGAAGCACTGTCCCAGGTTGCCCAGAGAGGTGGTGGATGCCCCATCCCTGGAAACATTCAAGGCCAGGTTGGCCGGGGCTCTGAGCAACCTGACCTGGTTGGAGATGTCCCTGCTCCTTGCAGGGGGGTTGGACTTGAGTGGGCTTTTAAGGTCCCTTCCAACCCAAACTATTCTGTGATTCTATGATTCTAAATCACTGAAATCAATGTCAAAGATGCATTTTCAATGAAAGCAAACACACACACAAAAAAATACTCCTAGCAATGCAATAATGTAATCTAAATAGTGGCCACATTTAAATGATGTAAATGCACAGGGAACAATTAAAAACCGCTTACTAAAGTCTCTTCTCTTCCATCACACATGACCAATGCTAACACATTGCTGGTACCCAGGAAATTTTCATATTACAGACCTATTCTCCAGTTTTATTTCTTCGAGGGCAGATGTACCATGTGTTTGTTGCAAACTTATGTATGTTGTTTAATTTACCCTACGGTAGGAACAGAATGAATAGTTGCAGGATTTTTCCCAGATGTTTTTTGTGAACTCCTTTCTCCCATTCATGTAAACACACAACGTGTTCCGGTTTGCCGAGCTGTACATCCACCCTAGGACTTAGTACAAAGTCTCAATGTTTAGTTAGCCAGAAGATTGTTTCCATCTTGTGATTCATGAGGTCCCTATGGTACCCTCAACTTCCTTTATTTTGTACAATCACAAATTATATTAGTTTGTCTTATTTTGATAACCCTTCTAATTAATGTCCTGCACAGGAAACGTTATTACTGTTTTAAAACAGACTCATAAAACAAGGACTTTTCCCGTTACTGGTGTGGCATAAGTGACAGTTGCATATAACTTTGGGATGAAGAGTGAACGGTGCTTCACACTGCTTGTTTTTATCAGTGGGCAATTTCTGTTAATGAACGAACTACTTTCAATTTTTCCTTTTTTAAAAGGAATGTCAGAAATTCTACAATTACGCATATAAAGGTTATAAGTCTAACAGATCAAAAACACAGTAAACAAACAGAACTGTATGATTTCAGAACAGCATAGAGGTTACATACATCAAAATTACTAATCCAGTTTGTGAATGAACAACGAGTGTGATTTTATTAAAAAAAAAAAAAAATCTGTAGGAGTACACAGTAAAGAACCAAGAAAGCTCTACCCAGCAGGAATAAAGCTGGGAAGTAAAGAAAGCACTCCACCTTCACCTGGAAAATGCACAGCTCATTGAAAACACAAAATTCACGCTGATCATTATTTAAATACTTAGCATTTCATATCAGTAAACCTATCCTTATGCTTGTCTCCATAATTTTCACCACTCCTTCTTCTAGTCATGGCAAATGACTACCCAATCTTTATCTAAGGCCCTACTATAAAAAGCAATTTACTCCACAAGATGGATTTACTATGGACTTACTCAGGACTTGACATACTGCTGAATCTCTGCATCTCACCAGAAGTGTTCTACCTATGAACTACTGCTGCAGTTTCAAAAAAACGTACACATTCCAGTATAGATTATGTACCTACTTATCTGTGTTCTGTGCTTCAGTTGAGACCAAAGGGCTCATTCTTAATTAACTATATTATCTGTGTAAGAGACAATTAATTTCCAACAGTAATAAAGCAGAAAAAATAAAATTAGCTATGTGTATATGCAGGGTGTTCATATACATATATACGCAACATGAGATTCAAATCAAAACATGAGACTCATGCTCAAGGAAGCATGATAAATAATTTATATAAATAATAATTTATATGAATATATAGACATAAATTATTAGGCTAGATGAAATTAAATTCTTCCATAGCAAGACAAACGTACATGATATAAAAGACTCCCAACAGGTATCATGTACAACATGATTTTGGGCAAAGTTCCTTTCAGTTGACACTACTGCATTCTAAAAAAAAAAAACAACTGAGCGGGTTTGACTGAAATCATTTGACATCAATCGAATAGATCAGAGCCTATCTTCTAGCAGACACACATTAGCTGACAGGGAGCAAACCACAACTTTATTAACATGAATTCTATCGTTCATGACAGTGTCTGCAATGACTTACCACAGTCCACAAAGAATTCCAGTGGAAAAAAACATTTAAAGGCTGCAGTCCAAGGCTTTTGCAATGAGCTGTGGCCCTCCCTCGGAGCAGCCAGTCTTTCATGGACGGGTAAGGTTATTGCCAGTAGGTAGGGACTTTTGGGTTCTGCTGTTTACAAGCACATCTGTATTTTTGGTGTGCATAGGTGCAATTTTTCATATTCCCTTGCTGAACTCTGTGCTACTGCTAAAATGTCTTCGCTTTGTAATAGGCAAATCTGATCTCACCCCAGAAATCGTTTGATGTCTCACAAGCAAAACAGTAGTTCATTTTGATAATAAATGCCCATTTCCAGCACAAGGAAAATAACTCCTTAACAGCTTTTCTGATTTAAGTAGTACATCACGATGTTATCATCTAATAGCCTTTGAACGTGACATCTGAAGCATGAACATGGAGCTATGGCCCCACCAAGAGAAGATACTGAGAGATCTTTTGCTTTTAATATTAAAGTCTAATGATACTACATTTTCTGATGATCCAGCCCAGCATGTCAAAAATTCTGGACAGACATGGTGAAGGTGAGAAGAGACTTTTCCTCCTCCTTAAACATTACATGAAACAATTTCCAGATGCTTTTACATTTGTGTATATGCAAGACTTCAGCTATTTTGATGCCAAACCTCTCAATAGTGTTTAATTATGAAGAAAAATACCTATTCCATTTATCTTAGTTACAGCTTCTTCTTTTTGACAAAGTGCTGAATAATATTGATTAGTCCTAAAGCAAGACCTCTGAGTTCCTTTCTAAGGGTCTGAATAGATATCAATAGATTATTATAGAATGATGTTTCAAAACCTTCTTACTGCACATGCAAATTGTATTGGATATGATGGAAGAACAAAGTAAGAGGACTCATTCCACCTCAAAAGGTAATTAATGTAAAGGCTTGTCCCCTTTTGAATGATGTATTTTTGCATTCTTTGTTGAACCTTTTTTGTAGGCACAATTTTCCTTGTAACAGACATCTATTCGTGCTTAATCATAAAGAACAACACAGCCTTGACTGGAACTTCTAGTCTTACCACACATAAAAAAATACAATTGTAAGGGTAACATTAAGGCATCTATAAATACATAATAGATCTATTACTAAACAAATAATATCAGTCAAAAGTGAACTTGATTTCACATTAAAACTTAAATTCATCATGCTCTTCCTCTTCAAATACATTATGATTGAACAAAAAATATACAGAACCCCTATTTTAAAAAAGGGGAACAAGGAGGACCCAGGCAACTACAGGCCGGTCAGCCTCACCTCTGTGCCTGGCAAGGTCACGGAGCAGATTCTCCTGGAAACCATGCTAAGGCACATGGAGAGCAAGGAGCTGGTTGGTGACAGCCAACATGGCTTCACCAAGGGCAGATCATGCTTGACCAATTTGGTGGCCTTCTACGACGGGGTGACAGCATCGGTGGACAAGGGATGAGCAACGGATATCATCTACCTGGACCTGTGCAAAGCTTTTGACACTGTCCCGCACAACATCCTTCTCTCTAAACTAGAGAGGCATGGGTTTGATGGACGGACCACTCGGTGGATAAGGATTTGGCTGGATGGCCAAACTCAGAGAATGGTGGCCAAGGGCTCAATGTCCAAGTGGAGACCGGTCACAAGTGGCGTCCCTCAGGGGTCCGTGTTGGGCCCGGCCCTGTTCAACATCTTCGTCGGCAACATGGACAGTGGGATAGAGTGCACCCTCATCAAGTTCACCGATGACACCAAGCTGTGTGGTGCCGTCGACACACTAGAAGGGCGAGATGCCATCCAGAGGGACCCTGACAGGCTGGAGAGGTGGGCCCGTGCCAACCTCATGAAGTTCAACCAGGCCAAGTGCAAGGTCCTGCACCTGAATCGTGGCAATACCAGGCACAAATACAGGCTGGGCGGGGAACGGATCGAGAGCAGCCCTGACGAGAAGGACTTGGGAGTGATAGTAGATGAGAAGCTCAACATGAGCAGGCAATGTGCTCTTGCGGCCCAGAAGGCCAACCGCATCCTGGGTTGCATCAAGAGGAGCATGGCCAGCAGGTCGAGGGAGGGGATTCTGCCCCTGTACTCTCCCCTGGTGAGACCCCACCTGGAGTACTGTGTCGATCTCTGGAGCCCCCAACATAAGAAGGACATGGACCAGTTGGAGAAGGTCCAGAGGAGGGCCACGAAGATGATCAGACGGCTGGAGCACCTCTCTTATGAGGACAGGCTGAGAGAGTTGGGGCTGTTCAGCCTGGAGAAGAGGAGGCTCTGGGGAGACCTTAGAGTGGTCTTCCAGTACCTCAAGGGGGCCTACAGGAAAGATGGGGAGAGGCTGTTCAGTAGAGCCTGTTGTGATAGGATGAGGAGTAATGGTTTTAAAATAGAGGGGGGTAGATTTAGATTGGATATTAGGAAAAAAATTTTTACGATGTGATTTGTAGAACACTGTCCCAGGTCGCCCAGAGAGGTGGTGGATGCCCCATCCCTGGAAACGTTCAAGGCCAGGCTGGATGAGGCTCTGAGCAACCTGATCTAGTCAGGGATGTCCCTGCTTCTTGCAGGGGTGTTGGACTAGATGACCTTTGAAGGTCCCTTCCAACTCTAACCATTCTATGATTCTAACTTTGTAATTTTATAGTGTTTTTTTTTTTGCTTTATATCGCTTGATAGTCAAATAACAAAATATTTATTATAATTGCAATGTATGCCAAGAAAAAAAAAATCATGCTAGTATTCTGGATGAAATTTATCTCTCAACTTCTATTCCTATCTCCTAGACATTCAAACCCCAGCAAGCCGCCGAAAGATCCCTTTATTATCCAGTTGAGGAAACAAATTCCTCAAGAGATTCATCTCATCTAACTCAGAAACTGCCTTTAGGGGGATGTGAATCATCCTCTCGAGATGCTCATTTCCTTCTACAGGTTGGTGTATACTTTTAGAAGAATTTCACTTAAAGAAGTGTACATATTGTTGAAAACACACACACAAAAAAAGATCATAAAATGTGATGTCGACTTTAAACCGTCTGCTTTTCAATAATTTGACTTGTCAGTGCAGTCGTCTGCTATAGCAGCCGGTGCTCATGAAGTGTACAGTAGTTTGAAGCACTGACCATATAAATCTGTCCAAACCAGCCCTTGATTTAATAGACTGCAGATCAACTTTGAAAATAGGAAGCTGGAACTATAAAACTCCGAGATATCAGAAGTCAACCAATCAAAGGTAATAACACTGGTAACTTATTTTTTAATTCAGAAGCTCAAACCTGGACTTAATCAACAAGTATGAGCTCCCCTTACAAATGTTTATTATGAAAGATGTATGCAATGTGCCAGCTTTACTGCAGCCATAAAAGTAATTTCTACAATTTAGCCTTCTGGATGGCAAAATGGACATGAATTTTGTGAAGAAATCATTAAATTACATAATGAGAACTGTGTAGTCCATTAACATGGGTAATATGACAAAATCCAGGTAGTAAGCAATAAATTTACATCCGCAGCCTAAGCAATAAATTTTCATCTGCAAACTTAATTATAAAAATAGCTTTTTACTAGTATTGGATATGTACCCACACAAACAGCCAGATCTAAAGTGAAAGTTTTATATAAATACATAGGAACAACTCAATAAGGATGTGCAATTATTAACAATGACAAAAGTGCAAAAATCCCGATCAGAAGTCCGGAGCACGTGAAAAGCTCCTGATTTAAGAGTTCCGGCATGTGAATGCCAGAGGTCAAAGCAATGAGCTATTAAAGATACTTTCACTTCCTCAGAAATAAAGTGCTGTCTTGGGCTTGGAGGGGAAAGGTTAGAAAAGCTGTTTATCTGCCACTCTGTTCCCATTCTTGCTTCTGTCAGGAAATCCTACATGCTCCTATGCCCCACGCAGGGTTAACCCCAGGTCACGGTCATTCCCCAAGTAAGTGCCCAGCTTTGATTTAAGCGCAAAGACCACATGGCTGCAGGTTGCATTTTTCTCAAAAATGCGCGTTTTGATGTAAAGCTCAGCTCAGCTAAGCCTCAGTGGGTGTAAAATGTCATAGTTGATTTCTCAAGAGGTGCTGCTGAACTTTAATTAAAAACTACAGAGAGGTTCAAATTTAGAGCTGCTTCGTATCGATGAGATTCTAATCAGTCTCATCCATACAACACTCTTACTGGCTTTCAATATTCAGTATTTCTACATTTTTTTTTTTTGGCCAGAAATCAAAATATCAAATAGTAGGAATATGAGAACACAAACATTAGGCAAATAATGCATTAACACAAATACTAGTTCACAAAAATCAGCAAGGAAGTCTTCAGACGACTAGCTAGTTTTTTTCTTTTTAACAACTTCAGGTTTTTAACAAAAAGAAAAAACCATCAGCTTTATGCCAAAGTTAGGTGGGGTTGCAGATATCACTCACACACGTGTATCTGCAAGCCCAACAGTAGTGACTACAGATTACTGAGGCCTGAACACAACCCTCAGTTTCTGCGTTTTATTTGTCTCTAAAACCAGAACAACCTATTATTAGTCATTTGATCATGAAAATTTGATGCTGTTTCAAGGAGTTTTAGAGTGAAGATTATTTTATAAGCTATTTTCTTACCAAATTTATCAGTTGCGTGTGGACGATGTCTTCCACCAGTACTGCAGTTTCATGAAGTGGCCTGCGAGCATCTCCTAAGGAAAACCTGAAAGGAAGAGGTTTATTGCAAGGTTATGAAAATGAGTTAAAAAGAAACAAAGTAGGTGGCCTCCAGAAAAATAAAAAGAAAAAAAGATAAATAATAACAACAAGCTTAATACACCTGTATGTACAGAACGGATCGCTCGGTGTGGTGCAAGGAATATAAACCAAAGTAATATGAGTAAAGGAACAAAAGACTGCAAGGATGTGTACTAAAGCACATAGAGAGAAAAAATGAAAAGTTTAGGAAACAGAGGAAAATCCAGTTTGCAGAAACTGGAGCACGTTACAAAATTACCAAATAACTACTGTAAAATGTAAAATGCTAACAGGTATTGTATCTCAAATCTAAATGCTAGTGCTAAGACATGGAAGGAACTACTATGAATTATATGAATTAAAGGTAAACATTTTAATACATAATAATATATGAGAGGCTCTTAAATCTACACTGCAAGGTTAAATGACAAGAGATCATAGAGACACGATGGTGTTCATACAACGTGGCAATCAAAAGGCAAAGCCACTCCAAGAGGCATCGTTAAATGAGAAATTGCGATGAGGGGCTTTTCGCAAGGCTTTATCTTCTCTAAGAACTACCAGAGGTTGCTCTCTAGATCTGTCTTAACTGCTTCTCACCCAGCTGAAGCTGGCATTGCTCCTTTGATCTGGGATGGGCAGTGGCCACCACCAGCCTACTAAAAGAGACTGTAGATACTGCCTCTCCGGTTCAGACTACCAGCATCTTAAAGAGATGGTCATCTTCTATAACGTGTTGTACAACACCTCTAAAATGAGCACAACTCACATAATTTTTTTCTCTATTATGAAGGAGTGCACTTGTCCATGAATTATTCTGTCAAATACTTCCTGGGACTAAAAGCACAGGACAGCAAACAATCCAGATCCTATAAAATATTTTATAAACTGCAAACACCTGGATATTACATAGGAAATACATATAAAAATAGAAATATTTATTACCATATTACACTGGAATGTAAAATAACATTTAAAACATCACAAATTCAAAACAATTGGTTAAAATAAAACTTAAGTATTTATTTTTAAAAAAAAACTAAGGTGCATAGGTAAATTAACAGGAAAATGTACTTTTTTTTTTCTAACAACACAAAGTATATATGAACCCAAACAGAATTCAGCTATCACAATCAAAACATGTTGTTCATTCTTACTTACTAGCCTTTTAATGTTTAAAAGCAATTTTTCTTTCTAAGATGTAAAGTGCAAAATAAAACAAATACGTAAGAGAGTAGTAAGCGCCTGGCTGCCAGCATTATCATCTATAACATAACTTCTATGTCGAGGTGCCCTCCCTGGCTGCGTTTAGAAATCTCTGTCACAAGTTACTGTCAGCACTCTGAATGGCATGAGAAGCAGAAGAGACGCAATCAAGATGCAGCACATTGATCTGAGAGGAGACCAATATCAAATCTTCTTGCTCCATTGTGATGCAAAAGGACATAGAATCATGGAATCACAGAACAGTTTGGGTTGGAAGGGACAGCTAAAGGCCATCCACTCCAACCCCTCTGCAAGGAGCAGGGACATCTCCAACCAGATCAGGTTGCTCAGAGCTCTGTCCAACCTGGCCTTGAATGTTTCCACGGATGGGGCATCCACCACCTCTCTGGACAACCTGTGCCAGGGTTCTACCACCCTTATAGTAAAATTTTTTTCCTAATATTTAATTTAAATCTATCTCCCTCTACTTTGAAACCATGAAGAGAGATGCAAAATCAACTGCCCTACTTGGTTACACAGAAAATCAAGTTCCAGATGCACCTACTTTCTTCCTCCCTCGCTTACGGTCTTTCTACCTTCAAAAGCTCTTTCTCTCCCAGATTGCCTTCACTGTTTTCCCACGTAACTTCTGCCAACTTCTTTCCCACATACAGAAACCTAGATACTAGCATGGTGGTTTCAGCAAAAAAGTAAAAACCACCACACCTACCCACAGCTGCTTCCTTTTTCTTTGTAATGGATATGGGACTTTTTTAGACTAAAAAAAAATTTTTAGACTGAAAAAAAAAGTAAATCTTGGATACTCATTAGCTGTATTTGTATAGCATTTGATACGTTTCCTGACATCAGCTCCAGATTCTAACATGCTTATAGGATAATATTGTTTTAGATATCAAACACAAACTTTTAAAAACCCTTTTTATTCCTTTTTGCTACCAGAAGTAATAATTACAAATGCACAAGAAGCAGTTAAGGTAGTAAAATCTTCCATTTTCTTCTTAATTTTTGCCATTGTACTTCTTCATAGCAGAATAAACACTAAACTAAGAGTCAGGGGGCTCAGATTTTTGCCAAGTTGCAGAATATGAGGTAGGTTAAGAACCAAAAGAAAACCCTAAAAAAACAAAAGGAAACCAAAATTTGGTGCCCTTGCTTCTGGGAACTGAAACTTAACTTGATGTTTTAATAAGAGTTACAAATTTCATTTCACGTGTGCTTTGCTTTTAATGGCTCATTAGAGAGTCTTTTAAAGAACCTTCCATTCCCTAGAAGTATAAATAAGTCTTCCTATGAAACATATAAAAATTCTATTGAAAACAAAAAAGAGCTGTTTCTTCAGTATTTACCCACAGGTAAATACTGAAGAGGAAATATCTCAAAATATAACACTAGCAGTGCATCAAAACAGTAAAACGATATGGAAGACTGTCCCAATAATAGAAGCATCTGCCCATTAGACATGTCATTCAATAACAAAACCTTCTTAGAAGATCCAATTTCAAAGGTTTGTCTGTTTTAAGGAAACACTTTTACAAGGAGGTGATCAACTTACCCGGATTTTCACAGAAGGATTAAAATAGAAGCATGGAGAAAGGAAAGACTGCTGCAGCTCTTTTATTGTTTACTTTCAGCTTCTATTTCTAATTTATGTAAGTTCCTGTAATGATGTTTCCAGGCTCATCCAAAGGGGTAAACATCCACGCCACTAAAGGCCTATGTGAAGTATCACGGCCTACCACGTGCACTTGGTGCATGCCTAGGTACGCACAGCGCAGGGACCCACATTTGTAAGAACTTCCAAATCTTAGGCAGCTACAGAAATAGATAAAGCACTTTATTTGCTACATTTCTTCAGGTTTTAAATTCCTATGAAAGGTACAGGGCCAGGCACAGAAGAGGCTTGCTTCAAAAACCCCGCTGCAGAGCTCTGCAGGTGGCCAGACCACCAGGAGAGCAGAGCGTGGAGACAGAAGGCTGCTGCCATCTCCCATCCTCCACCGCCTCGAAAAGCTCTCCTGGCCAGAAAGGAAGTGTAACCAGGGTGGCTGGGAGTGCGCTAAGCTAGAAAAAATAGTTTCCCTTACTGGGGCTTCTATTGAGTTCATACCATAACAAAACTCATGTGGAATTTACCGCCTTGAATAAATTTGATGAATTTAGTATAAAAGCAATGAGGTAGACTGGTGGGAAATATGCTTTTTTTTTTTTTTTTCTTTTCTAGAAGTCCCTAACAATTTTCCTTTTCTGTTGCTACACGAAGGATTTGCAGCAGCAGAGATGGGATCTCCAGACTTGAGGGTTTTTTACGTGTTTGTGTGCCTGCAGTGCCAGGAACGGGAGAGACCTGAGCGGCTGCACATTGTGTACGTGGGAGTGTAGCCGGCGAGTAGGAGAAGAGGTTTGGGATCTACGTATCAAAGTGGCCATAAATTTGGGCTGGATACTGGAGAGACCAGAGGGCCTGTGAGTTGGCTACCGACGGAAGCAGGAGGTCCCCAGCAGTTGCCATGGAGACTATGGGGCCTGGGCCTTGTTCAAGAGACCCGTTTGCATCTGTGTTTCTGCACGTGAAGATTGAGGCTCTCCAGCATTGAATGACTGAGCTAGAGGCTATTGGATTTGGCAATTCCTAACTTAGGCCATGAGTCGAACGATCTGACTCAGACTAGGGTGACTGTGAAGGCAAGTATTTGGACATGGAGAAACACACACAAAAATGTACTGAGGAGATTCAAAAAGAAATCAAAGGAGCTTGGAAGGTGTTCAGACAACACGTAATGGGAACCTAGAGACTACACTCACACTAGACAACTACTTGCTGACATCAGAACTTGGCTGTCTCTATCAGCAAGCTGATTCCCACCCCTCATATTTAACTGACCAAAGAAGCAGAATATAATCAAGATATAACTGCTCACTACATGCAGAACCACCTAATTCACCATTACAGATCTAAAACCAGGCAAGGATCCCTTAAAATCACACAGGATAAATCAACGACTAGATATATTTGGATAGGATAATATCTGGGCTCACATCTACTCAGTATTGTAAGAATATACAGTAAATTTCTTTTCTGTCAGCTGTTTGGCAGGAATGCATTTGGAATATGCAGCATATTAGTTCCCAGAGATGTTTTCATACTACAAGCAAGTAAGTGTCCTGCTAAAGATGTCAATTATTAGAGACCTGATAGCCAGGTGGTAACAAAGAAAATCAGTTTTGCGGTACTTAGCACAAGAACACTGAGAAAACTTCCAGCAATTCAAATGCCAGAAGGACAAGCACTGCAAATCAATAAAACAACATAAAAATAAACTGTGGAAAATCAGTAATACAACATGTTGAAATAATTCAACTTGGTGCCATAAGATCCTGACTATGAAGAGAAAGATAAAAATATGGAGATCTGGTCCCTCAGATGACAGAAAAATGGGAAACTACAAGTTTCTTTCTGATGAGCATGGGAATGAGCTTGTTATTGCAACAGACCTCTCAGAAAAAAAATAAGGATAATACATTTTTTGATGTCTCAAAAGCTAAAGCTAGCACTTGTCTCTCCATTTTGTCTGCCATGGCTGTCACTGAACAAATTAGGCAGAAACAGAGTCTGAAAGGAAAGAGATAACTGGTGCCAAACCAGAAAACTGATTAGACACGCACAGGAGGACACATCGTATGGAGTGTGGAAGAGGAAAGAAAGAACAAAATCCGGGAGGAAGAAATTGCCCCAAGTAAAAGGATGATTGCAATAGGGGCAAGAGGCATAAACAATGAGGTCTCAAAATAATTTATATTTTATGTTAAGATACATTATATCAGAGAGAGATGATGTGACAGATTGGTTTTTTGTAGACACCGTTCTTTCCTAATACCATCAGTGAACTTAGTAAAGGGACATTAATTTAAAAATTAAACTACCTTGCTTGCTTATTGCCTTAGCTTAATGAAAAAGGGAAAAATTTAGAGCATTGAGTTATGTTAACTAACCAGCACGTCCCTGAAAAAGCACTGGAATTTATATTGCTATTTATATGTTTATCTGCTCCTCAGCTAACTTCCACCAAAGTCCACTTAAAAAGAAAAGGTAATCTTAAATCCAATCAGGGTTCATAGTTAATACATTTATCTGCTTGGATTAATGAAACCAAGTTTACATAGGTTTCTCACGTCATACTGAACGTAGTTCTTTTCCAGGATTTAGTGCAAGTACGAGAGATATAAAGTCAAACTGCAAGTTGTAGCTGTGTTAGCTTTTTCTTTAAAGTTTAGAAAAATTATGTTTAAGTTACAATAAAAACAAGCACTCAAAACCTATAGCAATTTTAATACAAAAATTACAAAAACCCCTAAATAGGGGTTTTTTCCATTTTTTTTTTCTGCCAAGACCTTCAGTGGCTAAACTTGGAAGAAAATACTAGCATTCTGCAAGAAGCAATTTTTGGAGATCCAAATTGTCTTGTGCTGTTTGGTACATCAGTAATCACCTGATGGTGGTTTTTAAAAGCTTGTGTGGCAACTTCTAAATAACCTGCCTGTACTTTATACCGTCACGGCTCCAGGGCTCCTCAACTCCAATTGCTGTGCATAGGTTACAGCCCCACCAAGCAGATCAGCTGCTCTGGGCACGACCAAGGCGAACTGCACTGCATGACCTGAGACATGTTTGGGAGAATTAGACCAAGCAGTCATTTGGTCTATTAGGAGAAAGGGATCAAATGGGAGAGTTCATTTCTCCATGACTTATGACTTGTTGGGAGCGTTTACCACCGTCCTAACTGAATCTGCTCTCAGCACTGAGGGGAGTTGCCCTAAACGTGAAGAGGAAACCAGAAATGCTGACTCAAGCGATATCCCAGACTTCAGTTTGTGCGGTCCGTATAGTCTATAGTCAAGCAAGGTCTACACTAACACTGGCAAATACAGCTTCTCCCTAATACAGGAGTGGGGTAAACTTACAAAGAGGTTGCACTAAGCCCATTACAGAAAAGTACTAACAAATTTCAGCGCCAAATTACATAAAGACAAAGTGTACAGATTTTTGTACATCTTCTCAGAAAGAACATCTGAAAAAGTAGACCCTGGATATTTTAAGAGTGCAGTTTCCTCCAGGATGGCACTTTCCCTTGTGCTAACTTAAGGACAAACAACGAGGTCCCCTATTCTCTGCTGCACTGAGCTACTCCATGTCACTCTAACCACTTCAGGATGCAACCATGATACCCAAGAAGAGACGAGTAGAATAGCCTCATTCTCCAAAATGAAGACCCAATAGCCAACTGTGAATCATGCTGCATTTTAAAATGACCCTATCTAATCTAAATGGTTTGTCTTATGTCCACAATTAATGGAGAATGCAACAGGGCCCACAGTTCCCAATTTCAAGTAGGCCTCTCCAGAAGACATCGCAAACCATAAGCTGTATCTTCATCTACATACATTACATGTAAACTGCAGGACCTGGGAGCACTCCCTAGTGCCCTGAGTACTTCCTCCTGTCTCCGACAAACTACATGGATTTGTTCTATCAACCACTGCAGAGTTTTACATCATTACGCTCTCTAAGATATGTCTCAGAACTACATACAAAAGCCTAAATTCCCTGTAGTTGATAGAGATGTAGATGCACACAGAAGTGCCTAAGTTTCAGGTACTAAATTCGGTGCCTTAGTTCCAGTCAAAATCCTGCATTTTTAGCACCTTTGCCACTGACTGAAAATAGTCCCAAGTGCTAACCCTGCACATATCTAAATAAACATGGGAGACACAAGTCTAGAACTTCTTTGTATACATACAGCAGCACAAACTAGGCAATTTGTATATTAAAATATATATATAGCTAGGCAGACAACTTGGTATATAGTATTCAGCTAACTAGGTAACAGTCACTATGTTATTTTACATAAGAAGTTGAGTTAATTGGTATTGACTTCAAAGTCTCTTCCAGTATTGCTCCTGCTTCTAGTCAAGAGAAGCTAGAGGACGTGACTAAAATTAATTACCATCTATTCATTCAGCAAGTGGAGACGTCCCATTCACTTGTTTAAACACTATAATATTAACTCAAAGAATTTGATTGCTGAACTATTGAATCTTTACTAAAAAGAAGTCAGCTTAAGGAAAAGGCTTTTTCTAAAATGTGTATGGCGGTGAGAACTGCAAGCACAGGAGGAAAGGGATGTTAGCTACAAAATGTTTTTTTTCCTTTAGTGTAACATTAAGTTGCGATGATGTCTGCAGATATTGGAAAAAAGTAAACAACAAGAAGAGAAACATTACCTCATACCATTTAATTATTCAAAAGTACATAGCGACAAGTAAAGGGATGAAATTTAGAAAAGGAACATTTAGAGCAAATTATAAGAAAAATATCTGAAAACAAGAGCTGTTTTTCTCTGTAACCATCTCAGAAGGAACAGAAGTTTCACTGCTGGAGCTACTGAAAACTAAGCATAACCAAGAACTGGGAGACCTTGTGATGTTAAACAAGTACACAAAAAGAAATCTGGATTATGTGACTTAAAATACTTAAAAATGAGGTAGGATCACATCCTAAAATGGTACATCACCTGCAACTAACAGATGATTCCTGGAACTCTGTATTTGGAGTTTGAAATAAGCTCCACTGATGCTTATAATTATTAAAATTCTAAAGCCAGGAAGAGATTTCATAATTAATACTTATTTTGAACTTACTGAAAATGTATTAATGCTTACTGAACAGTCTTCACTACAGATACTTCTCAATTACTATGGTAGAAAGCAACATCCAAAGGCATCAGTCAAGTTCATTGCCCCACTGAGGTAAGATCTAAACAAGGCAGGACCTCAGTAAGAGCAAACTTGTTTACCTGAAAATGGAAGCAGCTCATTTACTCCATGAGTTTTTAAATTGTAGGGTCTTCCAGACAGCATGATCAACAATGTCTAACATCTTGCCAAATAAAAAGTCCGATTACTTTCACATAAAGACCAACCCTGTCTTCAGTGACGCCACCATAAATCAAGAATAACACAAAATCCTCAGGGAATGGATTTCAGAGATGCTGAAGTCTCCCAGCTCCATGGGAGGTCACTCTGTCTTGATTCAATAAAATGGTTTTTTAAAGCATAAAACTTCTGAATCATGTTCTTAAGCTCACATTGAAATTGTTTTAATAACTTGTGGAAATAAAAAAAAATATCCTAAATTTTCCCATTTAAAAAGGGCAACTATTGTTAACATTTCTTTAACTACAATATAACATATGTGGTAAGAAATTTGCATCCAATTTTTGCCTTAATAAATTCATACTCATACATGGAAAATGACTGTGATGCAAGACAGAAGGAGGAAAAAAAAAAGGGACAAAAGAATATACCACCACTGCTGCTCCATGAATCACAGAACAGGCGAGGTAGGAAGGGACATATGGAGACACCTGGCCCAATCCTCCTGCTCAAAGAAGTTTGCTCAGGGCTGTGACCAGTTGGGTTTTGAGTATCTCCAAGGATGGACACTCCACAACCTCTCTGCATAGCTTGTTCCTGCATTTGACCACCCTCACAGTAAAAAAAAAAAAAAAATATTTTTTTCCTTATGTTTAAGTGGAATTTCCTGTAATTCCATCACTGCCTCTTGTCCTATCACTGGCCACCACTGAAGAAAGCCTGGCTCTGTGTTCTTTACTCCCCCTCATCAGTTATTTATAGGCATTAGTAAGATCTCCATGAGCCTTCTCTTCTCCAGGCTGAATAGTCCCAGCTTTCTCAAGCCTCTCCAGGCCTTAATCATCTCAGCGGCCCTTCACTGGACTCGCTCCACTATGTCCATGTCTCTCTTGCACTGGGAAGTCCAGCAATGGACCCAGCAATCCAGATGGGTTTCACCAGTGCTGAGCAGAGAGGAAGGGTCACCTCCCTCACCTGCTGGCAACAGCCTGCCTAATGCAGCCCAGGATGGTACCACAAGAGCACACTGCTGGCATGTTCAACTTGGTGTCCACAAGGACGCACCTCAGCCCTCTCTGCAAGCCTGCTTTCCAGATGGGCAGCCTCCAGCCTGTTCTGGTGGCTCAGGTCATATCTCCCCAGGGGCACGACCTGGGATTTCCCTTTGTGGAACTTCACGAAGTTCCTGTTGGGCCATTTGCACTCAGAAATAGTTTCTAGGGTTTCACCCAAGGATCAAGGAGAGTATGACTGGTCTGTCATTCCCCGGATCCTCCTTCTTGTTCTTTTTGGAGACAGAAATGGCATTTGTTTTCTTCTACTTCTCAGGAAGGAACTTCCCCCAGTTGCCATGACTTCTCTTCATGAGCAATATCATACATAAAATCAAAGCAGAATACTGTATATTACGTTATTGGAAGAATAAATATGTAAGTTAATGTCTGATTTCAAGCAGAAAGTGTTGTAAGATGATCCGTACTTAAACTTTTATGACTACAGTTAAGACATGAAAAATGAACTCGTGTATAAAAACTCAGAAAATGCATTTGAGTCAACTGTTTTTAAAATATTTTTCTTCCCCATGGTCTACTACTTTATGAACTATCAATATGCAAAATGTTGTCAATTTTGATGCAAGATGATATACAGCTCTAGTTCCAACAAACTATTTATAGGTACATATCTTTCAGGGTAAATGCGTCTAAATTCCATCAAAACCTAATTTTCTAAGTTTTGCTAAAGCTCTCCAGAATAATCTTTCTACATATGGTTTCACTGAACTAACTTGGTTACTCTTTGTAAACTGTTGTAAGTACAATACCCATTGGCTGAGAATGAGTGTGATTTTGTAAAGTAAGTGCTAGCATATGGGCAGCTATGTTATATAGGTGCCTCTAGAAGACCTGTCTATCAATGAAAAACAATAGACTTCATCCTGTTTCTGGGGGGGGATTTCTTCTTTTCTTCTATGCTATTGTAAACACTTTCTAACTGTCGAAAATCAGCAGATTTATCCAAACACAAAGCTGTGGCAAGAAACGTTTTCAGTACCATTGTATACTAATCAGAACACATCAAACTCTAACGGTTAAGTGTCTTAAACATAAATTAATTTTACAAATTCTTATGACTAGCAGAGGAAAATTATATAATTTATACCAGTTGTATAAAATAATACGTTCCATTCACTCATTCACAAAGGGTTTCTGTTTTTCAGGAAATGAATGAGACAACTGTCTTTCTAGACTATGCAGACTGGACTATGATCACTCATTTCTGCTCTAGGAAAAAGCTCATCTCAACAACATACCCAAACAAATGGAATTTAACAAAGCCAAGAGCGATGAATTTTCAGTTTGCTCTCAGGAGGACAGGGTGAAAAAGTGACGAGGAGAGCAGGAAGCCAAAACATCGTTTCACTGTATATATACACTGGAAGTGTTAACCAAATGTGGAAATCCCTAGCTATTTTACATCTAGATTAAAACCACAAGACAATTTAAACTAATCCACAAGATACAAAATATAAGCGAGGATGAATGCTTTATGCTAATTTTTAGAGAAATAATATTCTTTTTTTATTCTCCAAAATGTCAAGACCATTTGTCATTGTTTTAAAAATTCGCATCACAACTTCATGAATGAGATCTTTGGATGTTAAACAATGATAATTCTATGCAATTCTCAAATAACGCATTTCCTTATCGGATGTTAACACATTTGATAACATCAGGTTTTTTACTTTACTCCGCTTCCTGAAGTCAGTGCCTGGAGAACGAAAGCCACTTGTCCACAGTTGGTCCCCTATGCCTCCCATTGCCAGGTGGCAACACGTGCTCTACTGACAAATCAGGCTTTGCAAATCACATTTATTTTAATAGTAAATTAGCAAATTAGATTTAATTTTAATAGTAAAAAGAAAAAAAATGAAAAGTCCACTCATGCATGTAGAGAGCCTGTATTCTCATTATGCATCTTTGCACTACTTGTGTCAGACAGATGCTAAGTACTCACTGTAATAATGCAGAGAAATATAAAGCCGTGTCAAAACACATGACCTGTCTCAAAAATATGGAAATATTTGAGACCAAAAGAGCATTACAAATGTCAGCATTTCTCATGAACACTGTCAAACGTAACTATGAAATTAGTATTTGCATTATTTCTAGATTTTTTTTTTTTAGCTTTCATATATATTAACAAAACTGTAAAATACTTAATTTGACTTCTGGATCAGTGGTTCACAGATCATAGCTTGGAAATCTGTGCTCTGAATTAGAGTTAACAACTTATGGGCATGGCAGTCCATGCCTTCTACAACTAATGAAGCACTACAACCTCCCAATTACCAAAAATCAAACCAACTCCAAACTGTTACAGTACTTACTCTGTGTTATCACTGAACACGTGAGTGAAAAATATAAATTATTTCCCCAGTAGGCACAGATAGAATACATTCACCAAAAAGAAAAGATGCACAATAATTAAAGTATAGAATAATTCTTTTGAATAGTTGGGTTTAATTTAGGTTTAACTTCAGAATGCACTGAACACGTCAATACTCTCATTTTTTTTCTGAAACTAAAATCCTGCCATAAGACACATCAATTTTACTGAAAAAGAAAATGCTTTAACAGTGTATTTTATTTCAGAAATAAAACTATGCAACCTTCTCCCTAGAGTAAGAAACTAGAAGTTCTGTGATAAAATCTTTTCTGGAAAGCCAGCGCAATTTCATATCAATGGTGCACTCTTTTTCCTGCTTTCAAATGGATTACTTAAATGTTTTAAAATGTTATAACCCACAATAATCTGTTCCAGGCACCAATGAAAAGGAAGAAAAAAATTACAGAAGTCAAGATGTCGCCTGGAAGCACTTTATGGCAAACATTATAAAGATAACACAGAGCAGAGAAGCTCTGGTTCCATCCATTATAAATACTCCATTCTTCTTAAAATCACAAAAATGTATTTATAGTAAAGAACTCTTACAGGCTTTTTCCTCAGAAGACTTCATTTAAGTACAATTTGGCAGAATTTTTGGAACAAGAAAAGAAGAGTTTTATAAAATATTGATGTTTTACAGTCACCCTAGTCTTGATCTACTTGCTGCAAAAACAAAACCAAGGACTTTGGAAGATGACCACATCCGTGTCTCCTAATTACACTTTAGTTTTTCATTTTGTCCAAAATGTGCTCTCTAGCAGTTATACTGAGCACAGACATTAGATAATCACTTAGACAATTAATGCTTCATTAGAAATAGAAGTTACTTATCCCATTTGTTTACACAATATATTGTTCAAGGAAATACATGGGATTAAAAAAAAAAAAAACAAAGGGTTAAAATACTGACAAATTATATTCCTGTAAACACGATCTATAGATCCAACCTCTATTTTCCCATATGTCCAAACGACAGGATAGATAGTTGTCTTCTCTTCTTTTACCCCAGGTCCCTCGCAAGACTTAGGGATGGGGGTGTAAATAGAAGCAATAGGCTACGCTGACTCCCTTGTGCAGTAAAATTGTTAAATAATCACCTTGAGTGCAGAGACGATCAGAAAAAAAAAATAAGAAATGGCTTTCTTAGATTTCTCTAAATAAATTGTTTTATTTTTTTTCAATGAAAAGTGGCTCAGTGGAAAGCAGAAAACAGAAGATGTGAATATCTGGACTTTAGAAATATTTTCTTATAAGCAAATTTTCGATGATGTATGAACACCTAAAAATATTCATCTAAAATTAAATTTCCAAAAATATGAAAAATATTTAGTTTAGCAGGGAAAGAAGTAAATTCACAAGTACCAAATACGTACTGCCTGTTCAATAATACCACTAAAAGAAGGATGCGAAGCTATAGTGCAGCAAGTACAAGCTGTGAGTCAAGAACAAAAGACAAAAAAGAGGGACAAGTATCACTCTCATACAGCTCAACAGAACATCTCATGAAAGAAATGCAGGGTTAATGATTTCACTTTATCAATGGTAGTTCAAAAGGAATCAATGTAAAGGACAACTTGGCATCTATTCCAATTTGCTTTTTTTTTTTTAAAAAAAAAAGGATTTTCTGACCTTTCCCAATAAAAAAAAAAAAAAAAAAAAACAGGCAAACATGACGTGTGCTCATTCAGGAAAAATGTGCATGACTTGCTATTTATTGACACACATTAAGGTTTGAATAATTGGCAACTTAGAGAGAAGTTACTTTAAAATTATAGTTGGAGTGAATTAATATCTTATTATGAAAATATAATTTCAATTTACAAATTTCAGGGTGGTGAAGTAGAGGTAAAGCCTGTAATCAAATAGAAGCATTTAAAAAGATTTTTTTTTTCAAAACATAGTCCACCCAGCATTATGCCCAGTACACAAGTTAACAAAGCAAATCATTATCATGGATATTGTAGTCTGCTTTCTTATCTGTATCTGCAGAACATAATGTGAAATGCTATCAGGTAAAACCTAATTCCCTTCTTTATCAAAGCAGATAAGCTAGACAAAATAAAAAAAGCATACCAGAGAGTCCAAAAGTCATTCCAATGAACACTTCCAACTACTTATAGCACATTTCTGTGAATGCAGAAGGAAAAATTCATGAAGAAATTAAGTACACGTGCAGCATCCTAACCAATACCGACAGATGCTCAGTGGCAAGCAGTTTTTAAAAAGAACTTCCAGAATAAGGATTAATCTTTATAGACAAAAGTCAGGAATTGCCATGCTCGAGGGAATGGTATTCAGCATCCCATCTTTCCCTTTCTCTTCCTCCTTAGGAGCCGAGGAAGCAATGGCTGGAGTCAGGGAAAGACTGAATTCACCAAGAAAAGCTGCGGTTTCACTGAATCACATACTGCAGAGGCAAAAGCAAATGTAATTTTTGGTATCAGAATGATCTGTTACAGAAGAGTAATTAATGTCTCCCTTCATGCTGCAGTTATTGAACACTTCTCATTTCCTTCCTTTCGGTTTTTGAGTCGGAGAAGAGAGAGCAAGAGCCACGCTCCGGGGTACCCCGGGTGCCACGGAGGGGGCAGTCACAGAATGCTGAGGTATTCTCTTTTTTTTTTAAAAAAAAAACATCCTGACTGTGCTTCTATATCCACGCACAGTCGTTGCTTCTTAGAGCTCCAGCTTGGCATCACTCAACACACAGGCGATGGTGCTCGTGGCTGAGATTTGTGTGGTCTCCGGTCTGCTTCCTTGAAAATGTGTGGCATCATCCAGAGTTTATTTAGAACCTAAGTCTCTCGGGCACACTATGTAAGTTTATTGTTTATCATTCACTGGGGAAGTCTTCTGAGGTCAAGGTAAAAAGCAGGAGGTGATATTTGATGTAAATGATCCAAAGCACGTTATGTGGTTGCATGGTTGCAGCACTTTGCTGGTGGTCCGTGGAGATCTGGCTGGTGGAAGGTGCTGGCTTTCCCTCTTTCCAGCTGCTATATCACATTTAATGTATTTTTAGCTTCACTTAGTATTTTCCTAATATTCCTTTTCCATGCAAGCAATTAGTGTGGTTACCAGTGATGGCAACAGAAGTGATATTCAGCAGCCAGTGGGAGATGAGGTGGTCTTCACAGACGCGATTGGAAGAAGATGCAAAAAAGAATCTTCTTAAGAGCTGTAGCCTTAACATCTCTATTTCTCCATTCACTGAAATGAACAATTTATTTCTTCTTCCTCAAAAAATTCTGCTAACGTATTCATTATTATCACTGAAGACAAAAGAACAAACAAGTTGCAGTTTTTGGCCTTTTGCTACGAAGTAAAAGCAAGAAGGAAAAAAAAAACCCATGAAGTCACATTCGCTTTCCTGATTAAGCTTACAAAAAAGACATAGGCAATGGGATTAAAAAACATGTGAAAGTGCTGGCCTTGATTTTTGCAGGTTTATAATTTTTTTTTTAAATCTTAGCTTTGTAATGCAACTAGGTACAGTGGAAATGTCTGCAGAGTTAACTCACCAAACTAAAAAGCAGGAAAAAAAAAGTAGTCTGAAAAACATTTAGTCATGGCCCACTAGAATTGTGCTATTTTAACATTTCTTTTTGAAAAAACTGAAAAGTTTCTAGGATTCAAATAAATTTCCCAGCTTGCCTCCACTGCCTGAATTCATATTTACTTACTTTCATCTTGCCTCTGACTAATCAAAAGAGGCTCAACAAATCAATTGGAGACAACTTCAAAAAATATTACATGAGGAAAATACAAAATGAGGAACATTTGCTGAACAAAGGAAAGCCTCTTTTTATACTTTTTAAATTTTCATTCTTATTTGATTATCCATGAAACTGCCCTGACTCCAATCTGCTTGTGAAGGTACAGCTGAGGAAGTCAGTCCCCTAGCCACGCAAGCATGCTCTCCATTGCCTTTAAGGAAAAATACACTAAATATTAGAGAAATACAAATTAAAGTATTCAGCTTCTGAATTCTGCTAACTATTCTAACAACAATGCCTATGTATGAGTAACTCTTATTTAGGAAAAGAGTCCCTGGAGATGGGCATTTTATGTATTGAAGGGCGTCCTTGCCTCCCTCTGAAATGCAGCAGAGTTCAGGCTCCAAACGTCTCCCTCCTCCTCCAGATAAGAAGTGGGGGATTTTTTACAATTCTCAAGAGCTTTTGCCTGATGCCTAGAAAACACCAAATCCCTTATTGGCTTTAGTGGTCTGTGAGATTTCAGTAGAGCAGTCTCGCTGAATCACTTTCCAGGACTTTGCAACCGAGGGCCTTCCTAAACCTCAGCTTAAGGAGGATTTACAGAGACTAAATTTGCTCATCAGTGGCTGACAGAGTAACACACAAAATTGTACAAAGCTGGATGGAAAAATCACTTCCATGTACAAGAGTTTTCCTCTCTTTTTCTCCAGAAGCTTAATCATCATCTAATGGTTACTGTTCTTCCAACACTTCGACAGAGAGCACCAGCTAATGCTTAAAAATTAAGCAACACAAATAATATTAATAAGATGGGATGGCTGGTTTTGTTTGGGTTTGGTTTTTTTTTTTTAATAAACTAAAATAAAAATAACCCCACTGACTCATATATCCTGACTCTGGCATCTGTCCGGACAGTTACAGAAAAGGAGGGAGCATAAATATGTTTTTAGAACTACGTGAACATTTTTTTCCTTTTTTCCCCTTTCCTTTCCCACAAAGGCATTATCTACAAAGATAGGTTTCAAGACTAGCACTAGTCTTGAAACCCCAGTCCATCAAGGCAGAAGGAAATACAAACTGCAGGGAAAGTTGTTCTCAGTGACACGCTATGCAATCATGAGTCTCCTTTGTATGTTCAGGAAATTCTCATGAGTTTTTTAATGAAAAAAGAAAAATCACTAAAAAAAGGTTTGCTGTAAATATCTCATGAGCCATGACAAAGTACATTACAAAATATAACTATTCATAAACAGTCTAGCCTCTGGAATTAAAACACTGATACTTTCTATTAAAAGGTGCTTAGTCACAGTTCACTAAATATTTACAACGAATCATTTATGCTCTAATTTCATTGACTTTACTGTTATTAGCAAAAGTCAAGAAAACCTCCTGCATGTCTGTGAACGGCTTGCGTATGTAAACCGCAGCTCGCAAACTCAATTTTATGGAGGCAGAAAGATTTTCACATTACACAAGTAGGTCCTCTTCTTCTGTAGAAAACTATTTGCTTGAACTTCAATGGGATGCAAGTATTCAAATGAATTAAAATCATGCAAGAGTACACGTACATCATACTTTACAGGATAAAAGGGCAAAGAAAAAGACACCATTCTCCAAGCTCCCCAGCTCCTGATTTCCATCAGTAAGTTTTTCAGACAAATCACAGCATCCTTTCTGTCTTTCCCTCCAAACTCGGCCAAGGAAATAGAAGCTCAAGCAAGGACAGGATAAATGAAAAGTGTTTTATGCACCATTACAGAACTCATCTTACCAGAAAGCAGTGTCAAGATGCCCCATCCCTGGAAACATTCAAGGCCAGGTTGGATGAGGCTCTGAGCAACCTGATCTGGTTGGAGATGTCCCTGCTCCTTGCAGGGGAGCTGGACTAGGTGACCTTTGAAGGTCCCTTCCAACCCAAACCATTCTATGATTCTATGATTTGAGTTATAGGTGTTGACAGGCATTTCACCAACTGAAAACTGATGTTTTTCTGCTGCTGTTGGGGTAGAGACGGAATGCAAGGTTTGGAGTTTCGCTTTCAAGAACCCGATTGAGATGCTGTCCAAGCAAGGGAATCTCAAATGGCTTTGTAGGGAAATGAGGTGCTTATAAAAATAAACAGGTCTCTGCCAAAAAATGCAAGCTTTAATACTATCAGACAGTAGACAAGCTCCCACACTCAGCGCTGACACTAACATCATTCTTCTATGGGCTTGTGAAAGACAGAATACCATAAGATGCTGTGGTTTTATGACAGAAAAATATCTTTCCAGTAAAGCTTACGTTGAAACCACCTAATGGATTTATATGAGTACCTATGTCTGAATGCAGCCTCCACACAGTGTTTTCTTGTAACTCTCGAAACTTCCCATGGTTTGCTATCATTAATTTGTACGCTACTAGCAAGGTTATTGCTATCCTCTTGTTGAGATCATTTCTGCCTGTTTTTCCTTTTCTGACTTTCAGTTCCCACTATTGTTGCTTTAAATTCCCCAATGTACTTAAAGACAAAAATAGATTTTGGGTACACTTCAAGATGACCGCAGTTCCTCAGGCAGAATCACAAGTTGGCTGGCCTCAGACTCTAACAAGAACTATCTCTGTCCACAGTTCCCTCACCAGCACCAGCGGTAAGGTTGCCAAAGAATTACTAGTGAAGATCTTATAGGATAACAGCAGATCAACCACTAATCTAGATGTCTTGAAACAGAAAAATAGTTAAAAATCAACAGCAGTTTCTAAATTTTTCAGTAGTAGTTTTGTCCTAGAGGAAGCAATTCAGAGGAAGGGCTTGATGTTTATTAACTCATCTACTTTTTCAGAAGCTGAAATAAGGTTCATGTCTACCCTTTTCAAAGACTCTGAGGATAACTACTGTATTAAACATACTCACATTTATTAGAATAAAATAATCAAGTCAAAAAATCTCCACAAACAAAACTCAAAGAAATGCTTGAAGATGAGTGTTCTCCAGTCTGTTACCAAGAACCCCAAAAGCGAGAAACCGAAAAGGTGCTATTTCCAAATCAACTTTAACCACGACACCTAGCTTATCTCGTAAATATCCAAGAGATTTTAGGTGCATGATTCCAACTGGAAATATTTTGGTGACCACGGCACACGCAGACTTTCCACAAGAATCCTGGAAACAAAATGTCTCAGCAGTACGAAGACAAATGGGACTCTTCCAAACCCTTCCTTTGAAACCAAAAAAAATCCCACACCATATATTTCTGGCCTTCATACTTACCTTTCCTCCTTTTGAGGTAACACTGATAAGACAGAAAGACTAGAAAGCTTTCCTGAAAATCAGGCACACCTCTAGGTGCTAAAGGGAAAAGTTTCACAGGCTAATGGAAGTGGGTCAACTCATAGCTGCAGGTTTTCACAACACCCCTCTATTCCCAAAAGCCAAACAGGAATATTTAGATTAAAAACCAGATCGTTCACATGACTCTACCCACCAAATGGTCAAGATCTACTACTGTCCGTACCAGTTAAATGACATCAGATGCCCTAATCCCTTTGATTCAAGATAAATGTCAAGTAATTAGTCCAATAGTTATACTTTGAGCTACTACACTTGACAAAAAAAAACCCCATATATAAAAAGCAAAAAACTAATAGCATGTTAAAACATTAAATACTTCAAGGATATTTCAAATAACATGACCTAATTAATGCTACAAGTTCTTAAGCAATTGCATTTTGACAGTCATTTTAATAAATATGAATGACAAACATTGCATAATGCATGATGAATATCTAAGAAGTCATAAAGATGTCACTAACACCGATCTTTTCATAGAATGGTTTGGGTTGGAAGGGACCTTCAAAGGCCATCCAGTCCAACCCCCCTACAAGGGGCAGGGACCTCTCCAACCAGATCAGGTTGCTCAGAGCCTCATCCAACCTGGCCTGGAATGTTTCCAGGGATGTGGCATCATAGACATTAATGATAAATAATACATTTAATATATCACAGATGTCTATAACAAGTATGGTATCTTCCAGGTCTCTTATATGGTTTAGATTTCAAATTGACTCTGGATGCTACTTTTACTTACCAAAGGATCATTACAAACTGCAGTGGCAATTAGGATATAATGCTTCTGAAAATACAAAGCCCTTTGTTCTAAACGACTGACAACTTATCTTGAAAACTAATCAGGTAACAACGAGTGACATAACAGAGAAGTGGTCATTTTCTTTTTAACACGAGTTACCCAAGCTTGAAACAACACACTCTACCTTATCCATAGTTTCATGGAAATAATTTTTTCATCATTTCTTCCGAAGCTGTAAAGCAGGGCAAGTTAACCATCTCGTCTTTACTGTTGTTACATGTGATTTTAATTCCAAATGTCTTGGTATGATAAAATAAACAGAGGTACTTTGCTTGGGAAAACACTACATAGGAAACACAGTTAAATGACATCAGATGCCTTTTCACCAACTAAAAAATGACATGAGTACTGCCGGCGAGAATGATTAATGTGCAAGTACAATTAACATGTAATCACATTCCTATATTTCTATCACATTCCTATATTCCAATTAATGGAACAACAACACAGGTGAAGACTGAAAACCCACAGAAAAGATGGGCATGGATTATCACGTTGAATGTGCGGAACCCATGAAACTTCAGTGCCATTTTAGATGCAGTAAAAGAATGTTTTAAATCACTAATTAAAGCTTTCATAAATAACTTTAGGGAAAAAAAATCATTACAGATTATGCTTCTAGTAAACAATGAAGCTGTTTATGCTGGATTTTAGTTGGCAGAGTAATAATTCCAATGAATTCTTCCTATACTTCCTATTTCTTCCAAACACAGTCGTCTTACATTTTTAACTTCCCTTTCCTAAGTTGCATCAGCTATTTTAAACAGTGACAGTATCCCTTAAGTATACCACTCAAGATACAACTGATCTTACTGCTTGCAACCTAAGATGGATGACTTTCTACAACTAGAAAAATATACCATGTTTGAAAATATGCCAACTTGTGTTTTAAAGAATACGACTACCACTACAACTTTAGTCCACGCATATGTAAGTCAAAAGTTACTGAAAAATGTATTCATTTTCTGTGGTCATACCTAGACATTAGATGTTCCTAGAGAGCTTGGAGAAATTGGAAGAGTGGCATTAATCTAGATTTGTTCAAATGGTTTTAAAATACAGAAAATGTAAAATTATAGAAATAATCAGATTTAACAAATAATTTTAATAAATTGTTAAAAATATATTTTACTAAACTGAATACAGGGAGGAGAAAAAAACTCTCTCAATTAATGAGGTTCTGTAACTGTTGTGGTTTCTCGTGCTTATCAGGAGCGAAGAATGCACAAACTCCAAACATCACAAAGATCTTTTTACAACCAGCAAAAAGAAATCAGGTTAGATGAGGATACAAGGGGACTGTTTAGTTCCTCTCTTGACTTGGTTTTCATCCAACTTGTATATTCCAAAGGCCTTTAATCTCTTAAGTACTGTTTCATTAGCATCTTTGTAGAGATTCAGAGTGTTTAGAATATCTGGGAGGCTTTCATGTGCTAGAGTTGAAAAGCTTCATAGGAGAAACCAACAAGCCCTAGCAAAGTAAGCCTTGGCACAAAATACCGTATCATTTTAAGTTTATAATATACGAGCACCTTGTTCTCACGCCTGGCACTGCGAAAAGTTGTAAAAGAACTATCCTAACTTGTTGACCAATGCCAAAAAGAACAGACATTCAATACGGAGTGTAAATGCCTATTATCACTTCACCAGAGGAAACACTGACAACCCACAGGCCTGAGTTCTGCTGGAGTACCAGGGAGGAATGGGTAGACGGTTCTCTACAGAAGAACAGTAGAAGATTCAGGGGAGATGTTAAAGTTCTTGTGAAACTTCACTTAAAGTCCACGCTGAAGAACACACTAAGCAAATATGCCCGGAAGACCATTTGTGCGTGCTTGGTCCTTGCTCAGCACAGGAAGATCCCCCTGTCCTTTTCAGCTTTCTGAAGACTCCTAAGACTATTCCAGAAGTTTATTTCACTTTACAACATAACATTTGCAAAGGTGTTGTGGTTTTGTTTAGTGAGGGGCGGCCTAAGGTGGCAGCTTCTGTAGGAAACTGCTAGAAGTTGCTCCCCTTTGTTCAGTGGACTCAGCCGGGCCTAGGGCGGACCCACTGCTGGCCAAGACCGAGCCAATTGGTAGCAGAATGTTCCGTGATAACACCTCTGCGATAATGTATTTAAGAAGGGGAAAACAGAAAAAAAAAAGAGAAGAGAAGATGTGAAGAACCTGAGCAGGGGCAGAGGCGCAGAGGGGGAGGCGCAGGACTCATGGGCCTTGCAGGCCTCACCCTCTGGCCTCTTGCCAGGCAGCCGATTGGGCCAAACTCAGCCCGGCCTGGCTGCAAGAACTGGAGAGGAGATGAGATGTGAAGGGATCCTGAGAGGCGTCTGCCAGCCTGTTGTGAAGAACTTTTCTTGTGAGAGGAACAGCTGCAGACGCCAAGGTCAGTTCAGAAGGAGGGGGAGCAGTAATGCGGCTCCTGGCCAAGATTCCCCTGCATCCTGTGGTAACAACCATGGTGGAGCAGGTTGTCCCCCTGCAGTCCATGGAGGTCCACGGAGGAGCAGAGATCCACCTACAGCCCGTGAAGGACCCCACGCTGGAGGAGGTGGAAGCCTGAAGACGGCTGTGGTCCATGGAGGGCCCGCTGGGACAGCCGTTCTGGAGAGTCTGAACTCTGTGGAAGAGATGACCCACGCCGGAGCAGTTTCACGAAGGACTGTGGCCCGTGGGAGGGACCCCACAACAGAGCAGGGGAAGAATGCGAGGAGTTCTTCCCCCGACGATGAAGCAGTGGCGTAAAACAACGCGTGATGAACTGACCGCAACCCTCATT
This sequence comes from Chlamydotis macqueenii, assembly GCF_036417535.1. NCBI lineage: Eukaryota > Metazoa > Chordata > Aves > Otidiformes > Otididae > Chlamydotis > Chlamydotis macqueenii. The sequence goes on from NC_141558.1 coordinate 5,708,048, forward strand.
CCTTCTTCCCACCTGTGCTGCTCAGAGCGGGGAAGGTAGTAGAGATAATGTTAAGCTTGGGAAGAGGGAGGGGTGGATGGAGGTTATCTTGTTCTCTGTATCATTATCCTGCTGTTTGTAGTAATAAATGAATCGTTTTCCCCAAGTCGAGTCTGTTTTGCCCGTGATGGTAACTTTAAGGATTTCTCCCTGTCCTTATCTCAAACCTCGAGACGTTTTTTCTTATGTTATCTCCCCCTGTTCTCTTGGAGGGTGGGGGGAGTGAGAGAGAGACTGTGTAGTCTGGTCCCGATTGGGGCTGAACTATGACAAAAGGAAAACCCACGTGGAGTCACGTCTGTTCATTTGCAGAATTCTTGTCACTAAACCGAATGAGTTTTAACAAGATTTTCAGGTAACGGTATAACAAGGCATAAGACAACAGAGTCTGTGCCACTCTCTCAGGAAATGCAGTAGAAAATTTGTAGTTTGGAAAAGGAAGTGGGAAACATAACTGGAAAGCCCTTTGTGTCCCAGCCAGAGCTACAGGCTGCAATCCTGTCACCAGAATACCCCTTTCAATGCTGGGACTCGACTATCGTTCTCAGAAGGCAATCAGACAGCAGTCCTCACTTTGCCTCCAATGATGAAATTTTTCAAATATCAATTTCCAGGTAAAGCAAAAATCATCTTTTCCTCTTTTCTCCTCTTCCTTTCATATTTCAAACCTCTTCTTTTCCCTTTTCACCTTAAAAAACATTCAGAAATTAAATTGTTCCCATTAGCATCTACTCCACAGAAACCAACTACATGGCACATGGTGAAAAAAAAATGAAAATGCTTATAAATGCTTGAAAACTTTTTATTATCATTAAGGGGGTTAGATCCAGAGCCAGGACAACGAGCAGCCTTTTCTTTACTACATTTAAATTCTTTCACTTTGGAACACTTCAGTAAAGAGTAAATATCAAACTGCTGAAATTATAGAATCATAGAATCTTTAATGTTGGAAAAGACCTCCAAGATCATCAAGTCCAACCATCAACCCAACACCACCATGCCTACTAAACCATGTCCTGAAGTGCCACTTTACACGTTCTTTGAACACCTCCAGGGATGGTGACTCCACCACTTCCTTGGGGACCCTGTTCCAGTGCCTGACCACTCTTTCAGTAAAGAAGTGTTTCCTAATATCCAACCTGAACCTCCACTGCCACAACTTGAGGCCATTTCCTCTTGTTCTAACTGGCAAGTGACTAGACACCTACTAAAAATCTTGCCCTATGATGTCCTACATTGTGGAAAAATGTCACTAAAAATCTCAGTAAAATTTTAGGCAAAGCTGTTCAAAGATGTTTAAGAAGCATATTATATTTGTAATATAACAGTTACTACTGACTAAATACTTAATATGAGACTATTGACAGACAACTACCTCATAGGTGAGAGAAAATAAAAGCATATCAAACCATTAATGAGAAGTTCATACTCATAAGACAAAACCTTATGAAAGTCCTTTTGAAACACTTTGAAATCAAGACTTTACATTTTCTCTTATAACTTGGTCTAGAGAATTCATTTTTTGGGCATTGATATCACTAATATTAAGCTCAACAGATTCAGTTGATATCAACTGAAACTGTTGAGCTGTTAGGTCACAAGAGGACAAGCCACAGAGGTCACACGTCCAAAATGTATGCAAGATCATAGCACGGCTACCGGCAGCTCCAAACCACCGCCCATTTTGCATACCCTGCCTGCTTCCCTTGCCTCTGGACATAGCCAGCCGAAAGAAACCCACATCCTAAGCCACAGGTTGGCAGGCACCTGGGCTAACTCCTCACACAGGATGACAAAGTGCTTTAAATTTACCAATGTCAGGTGGACATCCTCAAAATTTGTATAGTGTTTTTAAATAATAAAATTACTACATCCTTCCTGACCTTTCCTGTGATGAAGGTAATGCAAAAAAAAAAAAAAAAAATCACAGCTCTTTCCCTAACCCTTACCACCACATTTGAAACAAGGGGATGTCAAGGCAGGTAAAGCACGAGGTTCATCTACTCTTCTTCAGCACAGATTTAATGAAGACAAATGACCACTTTGGGATGTGACTCCTCAATACACTACATATTCGTAAGACTCGACGACGCTCATCTTTTATTCTCTTCATGCAACCCGGCTTGCACAGCTGGGGGACTAGATGGGTTTGAGTGTGCACGCACATTAAGAACAAGGGGATCTTTAAAAAAGGAAATATCAATGAAACCTCCTTTCATCCATCAGTAAAACACACAATTAGGAGCTGTAATGAAGGATTATGAATTATTCTTCACACCTAGCTTGAAAAATGACACATTTTTTTTTCCTCAAAAATTGAAAATGTCTGCTATTAAAATCATTGATTTTTAACCATTCTTTAACTTTCAAATTTACTGGCTTGCTGCTGACAAGACAGAAAAAAAAATAAATCACAGATATACACACATAGCATTATTCCCTTATTCAGTCAATAATGCACAGGCATATGTGTAGTAAGAAATCTGCCTCTAATTGGCTTGATTAAAGAACTTCTGCAAATAAAGTACGTTATTAGTTCTTACTTCAAAGGCTATAAACAGAAGTTGCCAAAAATAGTTTTCATGGTGGCAAATTTTGTCAGCCCTCACACATTGTACCAGAAAATATAGACTATTTTGTTAACTTTCTTGCAAAAACAAAGCATAGTGAAGTGTTATGCTTCGTTATACAGTCAAAGAATCAGATCCAAAACCATTCAGGAAATCAAAGAGAGGTTGAACTTTATTTTATTTCAGACCCTTCGGCTCAGAGAGCAAATAATAATTTAACAATGACAATTAGATGCATTGATTTGTTTCATGTTATCAAGTAAATTTCTAACTTGGCCTACTCAGGTCCTTCGCTTTTATATTTGCTGTCAGAGAAGCTATAAAAACTTCCAAGACTTCTGCTTGGCAGAAGTACACACTGTAGATAATTGCTCTCAATTTCCTATCCAGTCTAATTATTAAAAATGAAGCTGGGACATTTTCATCTCCACAGTGAAGGCTTTGGAGCATATTTGAGCTCAAAATTCATCACTTACAAGGAACTGTAAATATTTGTAGAAATAAATTTGAAAAATTGCACTTTTAAAAAAAATCTATTTGATGCTAAAAATGTTTTAGCTAAATCTAAATAAAGATAAGGATTTCTTGGTTTTGGTTTTTTTTCCTTTCTTTCAACAATAATAACCTGTACAGTCCTGCTACTGGGGCAATTAATAAATCTGTTTGGAGATGTGGCTTTATTATTATTACGCTAATTCAATTTCCCAAACTTCTTTTCAACAAAATTAACTTTTCTTAGCTTCTCAATGCATGCATTTTGCAATTGTATTTATGGTTACATCAAGTACTACATAAGCTTTGTTCCACACTTACAATATATGCCAGTATTTGTTAAGTGTCTATTAATCCTTCTTTACATCCTTCAGCCACAGTGAACCAGTTAGCGTAGATCTTTACACTCTAATCAGCAAAAGAAACATCACTTGAAAATATACAGAGAAGTTTCACTGGTCCAATCTCGGAAATAAATCTCTCTGCAATCATAAATATTTCGTATTTGAGGAGGGCTGTCAGAAATAAAACAGCTGGAGAAGCTTTTTTTGTTGTTGTTGTTCTTCATTTCTAGTCATCGTCTGCCTGCAGCTTCCCCCAAGTATGTCCCTCTCTTGGTACCACCTCTGTGGTACAGAAGTGTCTGATCAATGTCTAATCTCTGTTTCCACAGACGTAACCTCAAAGATGCTTTTTTGGAACTTAGTCTGTTAGACATATATGTTGAGAAGTGTTCAGGACTGTATGAAAGAACTAATTAAAAGAGGTGATGTTTCTTCAAAAAAAAAATGCTGATGATGGTCATGAGGAGTCTGAGCTGGATTAATCTCACATCTGCCATGTACAAATACATGCGTCTGCACCTCTTGATAGCGTTATGAGAATGTAATATACACAATCTCCTTCTACCTTATGCTTAGGAATACAAAACAAAACAAATCCCAAATTCCTGGCTGAGGTTTTCTAGCTCATGCGGTACCTGAACTCCATTTGAAATCTAAGGAATTGGGCAGGAAAGTGATGGAAACCAGCACAGAGCCAAGGGCACAGCCCTGTGGAACCACACCCCAGGGTTCAAACAGAGATATATTTTTAAGCAAGAATACTGAATCCAAATACTTAAGCCTCCTTTCTTTCCTTAAGTGCAGAATTAAGCTTGAATCCAGAGATAAAATACACAGTGTGGATGCATCTTTTACATGCAGGTCATTTTGTATACTCCAACTCTTCTATTACCGTCGGTAACCTCTAAACATCCTACATCAGTAAGACAAAACAAAAATTTTCTTCAGTTAAAGTACTTGGATAACAGATTTAGCACTTGATTTTAATCAAGTGACCATTTATTAATTTTTCCCCTCAGAATCCATTTTTTTTCCTTCAAGTCTATGTTTTTCCCCAATATTAAGATGAAATTTATATTAAAATTTAAAAAAAATAAATAACATCCATCTTAATTACCCCGGTGCTAAGTTTTGCTTCCCTTACCAGGAATGACCTGGCAAGCATAAACTCAGGTCTTAGTATACTTATGATTTAATTCATTTTATATTTGTAGCATAGACCAAATGTTCTAAGGCAAAGGAAAAAAAAAGGACAGCAAACCAACATATCCAAGTATGCACTTCAATTTACTCTAAAATCAGATTTCTAGAAACAAAAGTCTTGATGTAAAGCATTTCTACAAAAATGGATGAGAACAACACTGGTGGTTTTTGCAGTGCACAGCAGAACTGGAAACTAAAAATATTATTTTAGGTGGTGAAAACAAAACTTTTTGCATATGTAAGTGAATTACGGTGGGTTTTCCTGTTGCCTGTAATTTAGCTTCAGTAATGAACAGCTTTTTGGGTCCTTCTGTGTTGTGTGTGTTCTTTTTCCCCAGGGAAGGGGGGATTTTAGCATTTCTTAGAAGTCAACTGAGAGTAACAGCATCTGAAAAAGATAAACAATTACTGATAAAATAATTGATTTGGTTTCAATACAGAGGCAATGGAAATGCTGTTGCAGGAAACCAAGGGCAGGCATGTGTCTTAATCACAAATCCTAAACCTTCATTTAATTGTTTAGTTTCCACAAACTTTCAAAGTTTAAAGTACACTGTAAGGAACTCTCAAAATTAATTCAACTAAACCAGCTTATGATTGCTTCCTACAGTTTCTAAACGATGGTACAATTCATATTTCTATGCCCTACGTTCGGAAATATAGAGGAAGTTTATTTAAAAAAAAAAAAATCACAAGTCTTCTCAACTACTTAATTTTACTAGAGAGGTAAGTACTTAAAATAATTTCTCCCCTCCCTCTCCTTTTTGGTTTTTTTTTGCTGATTGGGATATAACAATTATCATATTTAACATTTCAATCACGTTTTGTAAATTAGGAAATCACTTATTAATGGTGAGCAATCATTATCCTGAGTGAAGCATAGGAAAATTACTCTGAAAGCAAATGAAATTATTTTTCCAAGATCACTTAATAAAAAGGAAAACAAATTCAATTGTAAGTAGTATCCACTTTCCAAAACATTTTTCCTTTGCCGAACATACGCCATGTGTAAAACCAACAAGATTTTTAATGGCCTTTCTTATGCTTCTATTTTGAGCAAAACTTCCAGGAAGAAGAGTGAGAGTTTTATTTTAAGCAAAGAACTAAGTCCACAGCAACATCTCAGGTAGAGATAATGGTTTCAGGAGAGGTTTCCAGAAATTTGGGTCCACAGCAAATACAAGGCTGTGACTGAACCAGAGTTTGTGATGGAAAAATTATCAAGAGAATAAAACAGCTCATAAGTTTATCTCAATAGCCTAGTTGATAGTTAGCAATAAAACTGCACGCATTTCACTACTGACTCATGAGAGAAACACCAGCAGAGTGACACAGGGGAACTTACCCTTTTCAATGGAGTTGCATCTTATAAACTCCTAGGACAAGAGGAAATGGCCTCAAGTTGTGGCAGGGGAGGTTTAGGTTGGATATCAGGAAACACTTCTTTACTGAAAGAGTGGTCAGGCACTGCAACAGGCTGCCCAGGGAAGAGATGGAGTCACCATCCCTGGAGGTGTTCAGAGAACGTGTAGAGGTGGTGCTTCAAGGCATGGTTTAGTGGGCATGGTGGTGTTAGGTTGACAGTTGGACTTAATGATCTTGGAGGTCTTTTCCAACCTTAAAGATTCTATGATTCTATAATTGCAAAGCTCCTATGGGCATTTAAAGAAGATGTAAGTATCACAGGTTCATTGAATCACAGTGAGAGGTTCTAAACTACCTGTAAGATTTGAGCACCCTTGGTGGAAAAGTTACATATGAAGGGGAATAAAAAGGTTGACTGAAAGTCAGAATTCAATTTCCTTTTCTGAAGAAGATACTGTTTTACAGTACACAGAGAGCCATTAAGGTCCTATATAACAATCAATAGTCAATGTACCTTTTTGAAAATAGAGGAAATAAAAATAAATCGTAATGGTTAGAAATGACATTCAGGAGGTATATCAAAGGTCTGATTTAGTACAAAGATGACATTTTGGTGTCCCTGAAAAATACTTTGTTTCTATCAGCTTCGAGAGTTGACATTTTTTTTAAAAATTGACATTTCCAGGAACTGCCTCATTTTTAGATCCATCATCCCCGTCCATTTTTATCTCAGAGTATATTGTTGAGATTCGCTCAAATGTATTTAAATTTTTTGTTTAAAGTGATGCCTTCTTGTCTAAGTAAGTCTAAGTAAACTGTCCCATAAAAACCAGTGTCTACACCCAAAGCAAAGCTATACCTAGAGAGACACACTGCTTGTACTCTCAGTTATAATAGTGGTCACTTAAAAATGAATCTGTGTATCCCCAGCAGCGAGTGACGGGTCCAAATTTCTACGTGGCAACAATTTTGCATTGAAGTTTACCTGAGCATCAAAATCCTTACAAAGTTTAAACTGTTAACAGCCCACAGGTCAGAGCTAATCTCCCTTTTCTTCCTCTGTGTTGATGTATTTTAAAGCGACAGTTATTAAGGCAGTGAAGCAAGTGCTTCTCTGGATTATTTCAGAAGTCATTGCTAGACTTTCAAAGATTCAAGTTTTGAAGGGCATCCTAAAATCTCACAGCTACTAAGAAATATTAGTTAGATAATTTCCATAATTTTCAGAAGAGTAGAGGTATAATCAGAAAAAAAATCAAAGGATAAAATATTGCTTAAGAGTACTTATGCTGATTGAACAGCCCATATTCATCAAAATATAAAATTTCCCAGCTTGTCCATGACCTTCCTTATTGATTTTGATTGCTACAAGGGTGGCAACAAATGACGTCATAATAGGTCTTACGCACCAGCTACTTCAGATCCATTTCTATATGTGCAGCAAATCATGGCTGTAAAAGTACAAGTCATGCAGAGCAGTGAAAGTAGCGCAAATTGCACAGTGGCAGGGTAGGAAGCAAAGCTACGGTCTTAGGGGAGGGTCATAAAGAAAGTGCTAGTGAGCTGTTACAGGCATGCAAGCGCAGCCAGAGCAGCGCGCGAGACCCAGCTCATAAACCGCTGACTACCATAAAGAGCCCCTGAGATTTAGAAGTTCAGAGATGTAGATCTGGAGAAATTTTTCATAATTGTTTATGGTAACACTTGAGTTTTAGAAGTTCATACGGTAGGCGCTCAATTGTAAAGCTTGCTGCAGCTGGGAAGAATGAAAAATATCAGAGCATAAAAATTTTTAAAGTGGGAAGGGGAGGAAGGAGGCATAGAAATCTCATGCACCCGTGCCTGATCGCATACTGATAACAAACCCAGAATGGTTCTTCAAGGAGATCTCTATCCTCAGCCCATAATCTGCATCGCTCACCATGTATCATACCCAGAGAATACCTGAAGTCCTGAAAAAGAGCTTAAGCACTCAAAAGCTTCTCACTTGTAACCAGCTGTCTCGGTTCATGTAATACATCACCTCCCCCTACAAATCCTGCTTCACTTAAATCAATCTCTGTAAGTACTCAGTAATCACTTAAGTCACCTAATTTATTTCAATCAAAGTTTTGGAAATAGGCCATGATTTTGACTAATTATTAAGGCTATTAGGGGATGGTAAAAGAAAACATATTCAATATAAAATCACAAACAATTCTTAAGACCCCTTTTACATTATTGCTGTGTAAACATTCTTTTTTTTTTTTTTTTTCCCTATCCCCAATAATGTTCTGGTTAAAACCATCCCTGCAATAAAGCAGAGGAAAGGGATTCCCAGCCTGTTAACCCTGGTGCCCAGCTCTTGCAGATGCAGTATCTCTTGCCAGAGAGAAGATCTCGAAGGAGAACCTGAACAAGACACACTTCTTGAATGACTGCAATATTTTCATCTTGCCACATGCAACCCTATCTTCTCGGCACAATCCCATGAGCCCTTACAGGTGACACAACACATAGGAGCCATCCCCAGTGTACCACAGCTCTCGCAGACACATGTTGTATCTATGGTTGACACCTTTGCAAAACCAGTCCTCTGGGACAATATTTTAGATTACGGGAACAGGTTGCTCAGAGAAGCTGTGGATGTCCCATCCCTGCAAGTGTTCAAGGCCAGGTTGAGTGACCTGGTCTAAAGGGAGGTGTCCCTCCCCAGGGCAGGGGGTTGGAACTGGATGATCTTTAAGGTCCCTTTCAGCCCAAACCATTCCATGATTCTATGATTACAGAAGGATTAACTCATTGTCTCTAACAAAAATATTAGTGATAATATAACAAAACATCCTAAAGACAGAAAAAAAAGATGAGCATGAAGTTCATTTACATCACAGAGACCAATCTCTGAGGCAAAGCAACAAAGTGGTGAAACTCAGTTTTTAAATACTGTGTAAGCTTTCGTTTGTGCTTCTGTTTCTCTGATATTTCAAACTGTGGACTCCACGATGCACCAGCTGCATAAGCAGTTATCTATCCATCCATCTCCATCCTGTGCCCCCTTACCTTTCGCCTGCTAGGCAAGAAACAGCGTGTGCCACATCTGATCCACTGGCAAGTGGGTGCTGCTCAGCTGCTCCCTGCCCACACATTGTGCCCATGAGGAGGGAATTTATTATCTCTGATATCTTTATCACTCAGCTAAAGGTGGTTAAAAATGGCAATGATTTTAGTTGACATTTGCAAGACAGTGCAACTCCGTAAATTCATCTTCTAAGCATATCACACTAGAATGGAAATCCTTAGTTACAGTCATCGTGCACTAAAGGATTAATGCAGCAAGAAAAGTAAATAATGTTGTCCTTTAATCACACTTTGACATTATCTATAAGTAATAAACATCATCAGTGTTACATGCCTTCTAATTTGTACGTAGTGCTTTTCACGTACATTTAAAGTTACTTTAGAGATACAGGCAAGCTATGACGAGCACAGCTGAAAGTTGCTCAAGATTACAAATAACGCGATCAGCAACGCTGAAAAGACTGCGTGTCCGTTCTCTTGACACCCAAGCCAGCGCTCCAACCATACGGCATCCTATCTCCTACATAACAGCCTCCATTGCTGGACCTCAATGAGGTTTTTTATGTGAAATCTGGTTAGACCCTAGGTACTTGCTTTAAAAAAGCTTCTCTTTTCTCTTTCTATACAGTCTTACCCTTTGTGACTCCCTAATTATCTCCGTGCATGAATTACCAGTTCTTTTAAGTCTGAAGGCTAATCAACGTGGGAAGCTGGGTGCTTGATCAGGACCAAAGCACATGATTTCTGCTCCCATATTCCACTACCAAACCATGTGTTGTGCTCAGGGGTTTCCACCAGTGAGAAGTTTGGATCTGGGGAGAGCTGGGCAGGGAGGTGGGTTCACTGGTTTTTTAGAACTCAGGAAGATATGATCATATCTCACCTAATCTCACCATGAATCAAATCACAATTTGGTTTCAAATGTTAAAACAAGGCTCTGATATCAATATAGAAATACTGCTGTATTTTAAGCCATCACTTATTTTTGCTGTCATCATACCAGGTACTAATTTAAGCAAAGAAGAATTGCTCGCTATTAAAAATGATCCTAAAACTCTGATCTCTGACCAAGTGTCTGGCTAAAATGTACAAGTAAGTAAAAAGATAGGAATGGAAAAGGGATGTCTGTAGTTGCTATTTCTATTAAAAAAAAAAAGTAAGGGCAAGATTTTTTTAATTTTTTTTTTCCCCAAACCCTCAAGCATCAGACCACACAAAGACATTTTAACTGGTCAAAGCTCAGAAATTTAAAGAGGAAGTCCTCTGGACCAAAGAAAACAGCACTCCTTCCAGAAGAAACTATGGTGGGTCTAACTGAGGTCCTTAAAGCTGAGACCCTTTCTAAGATGCAGACTAAATCGATTCTTAAAGACCTTTCTGAATTTAGATATAAGATTATTTACTTCACAGAATGGTTTATATTTAGTGAGTACAGATAAACATAATGCCCTTAAAAAAATCCTAAATAAATGACATTTAACTGACCTACAGATTAGCATTCATCAGATTGTCCCAAGGATAAACACATTTCTGAACCCTATCTGTTTGAATGACAAAAATCATAGCATAAATCACAGAAAACATGCACAAACAGACTCGCTAACCAAGACTCACTAGATCTAGATTTAAAATTCCATTTAAAAAGAAGTAATTAACTACATGTCTTAGGACAGAGATCAGGGTTTGGGATAAGGTTTGTTTCAACAGCTAGAACTGTTTGAACACCACCAGGATAATAAATTTTCAATCACTGCAACAATTCTTATCTTTATAAGGAGAGGCGTAGTGGTCCACTTGGTGCTTAAACTCAAAGGAGACCTAGGCCAAAGTGGATTATCTGAACTACAGGACTGTAATATCCCAGTGGCCATCACAGGTAGTTAAAAATTTTAACACTGAGGCATAGTAGAGTGTCACTGTCAGGATCAAGCATCTGGCAAACCGTTAAATGTCTCCCTCACCAGTAACAGTGGGATAAAATCCATTTATCATGAGCATCACCTTGAACAACGATGGATATTCACACACTGATCTAAAATATACACATCCTGTAAAGATACCGATTCTCAGCATCAGAAATCTAAATGCCAGCTATGTAAACAATTGGCAATTACAATTAGGAGTAGAGAATATATTACATAAACAGTACCTGAGTTTCTACTTGGGGTACGACTTTCTTTTGAATCAATGACATGATAAAACAATTAGATTTGCACGGTGTGTAAGTTCATCTAAAACAGAGCATAACAAGACAGGAATGCCATATCAACAGAAATGTTATTTTCATTATATTTATCTTCTAACTATATTCAATTTTTATTTTTTTTTAAACAGGGGCATATACAAATTTACAGAAAAATCCAGATAGAATGATATTTTAAGAATAACAATTAACAGCTGCTCTTCTCACACTGGAGGAGCATTGCCATTTTTAAATGACATGATTTTAACTCAAGACCCAACTTTAGTCGTCAACCCAGAGAATTCAAGAACGTCTGGATTTTGGCATTCAAGTCTGAATGCCAAATTAACATAATTCAAACAGTAGCCAAAATACAGCTGTTCCGAAATGAACCTCCCCAAAATTTGGGGTTTTTTGTATTTTCATGTTTGACCATCTGATAGGTCATTAAAACGTATTAACACAACTTCCTGAAAATGCAGAAAAAATGTTTTGTCCAAAAAAGCTCTAAAGCTGGTACATAAATATCTACTTGATATTAAATATGGTTTCCATTTTTATGGAAAAATTTTCCATTATTTACATTAATTACTCTCAAGAGAGTTTTCTGGAGTCTTTTTATTATTTCATTTCCATCTGTGAATAATTTCTATTATCTTTTAATGAAAAACATTCCTCATGTTTTATTTCTAATGGATTGTTAAAATACCTTTCCACTTGAAGTTATTAACATCTCAAAACATATACATACGTATTTCTGTATAAATACACACATATATACACTTATCATCTGTGAGTTTTTAAATCTGGTGACAGATAACATATTCTTTAAATACTGAGGGGTTTTTTATTTTTATTATTTTGGGGAAAATGATAAGGACTTAATGAACTGGAGTTATGAGGTTCATTGACAAAGCGAATTCGAGACAAGTCAACTTTGTGTCTACAATATTACTTTTGGCAGTAGAATTCTTTGATAGGCAGAAGATGCAATGAATTACAAGTACTGCCTGAAGAAGACTACGTAGAAAGAAATATTATTTTCTCAGGGCTTAGTAGCGATGTGGGTTGTAAGGGGACCCTGATAGTAGTGTGAGGCTACCTAACCTTACTCACAGCTTAACACAACCATCCCTTTTCAGTTAAAACACTTTTGAACAGACACTTACAGCTGTTTTTTTTTTTCTAAAGAAGTACTCAGTGAAACTTTTCAAAGAAGTAACTTCATCAAAGTGCTCTAACTCACACGAGTGTGCTGTATCTTCCTCTGCTTCTTAAAAATAAAAAAGATTGCAACAGATCTTTTCATCTTGTACTGACAGCAAATATATTGAATATACAGTGTATTTCTTGGAACTGAGATAAAGTGCCATTCATTGTCAGAATTTAAAACTAATATTAAATTGACCTCAACTTTTAAAAACTGCAAGGGCTTATAATTTAAAAGAAAAAAAAAATTACAGTATTTTGTTACAGTAAGGTAATCCACAGCCTCAGAAATCAACTGCAAGTGGTAAGCTGTATTTTTTCTCTTTGCTGAGTATAATTATACACACAACCATTTCAACAGCAGAGCTGCTCACTATTTGTATCATTACATTTGAATATGCCGTAAAAACTACTACAGATAACGTTTACTGGTGGATCCCAAAAATACCACAACTAAATAACTGCACTGAACAAATGATCAAAGTAAAACTCGCACCCACATGCAAGGATGGTCACCTGGAACCACAGCTGGATCCCAAAGCCAACAACTCTGCACAACTCAGGACTACAAGAAGAACATCAATAACCCACTAAGTTTGTAGGATCAGGGCAGAAAGAGCTCCAGGTACCCAGCACAGCACCATGGCAAGAAGAGAACCCAATGGCATTGCCAAGATCGGAAGCACAACTGTTTCTTCTGTACTTTGGAAAAAGAATTTGCAAAATGTGGAATGGTTATATAGTTGTAATTTGAGTTCTAGAAAGAGTTGACATTTTAAAACTTGCTATAAATCAGAATTAATTTGATTTTACATTTGTATTAAGTCATTACAGTTAACATCCAAGAAATGTTAGATCAAAACTCCTAGATCAAAAACTCGCTAGAACTAAAATCAAACATATAATCAAATTATTGAGCCATGGTACACAGTACGATTTAGCTAGCAAATCCATCAGCCCCCAGAAAAGAGCTGCCACATTACAATGACAAGCTCACACAAAGGGTTAAATCATGTCATCATTTTGGACTCTTTCTAGGCTTATAGTCTAAACTAATTATGTAATTTAATTAATTACTTTGGTTGAGTAAAAGAAAAACTTACACCTGCTATTTCTGAAATGTTACAAGACAAAAATGATTACAAGATCCTTTTTTTTTTAAAAAAAAAAAAAAAAAAGAAAGAAAGGAAAATTGGGATCGTTAGTTGTTTTCAGAGCAATATATCCAAAACATTGCATGGTATTATCTGCAGCAGGACTACATTCACCATTTAAATGGCAAAGAAATTACAATATATCTATTTGAATCAAATTACTTAAAGAATTAAATGCAGCTCTATCTGGAGAAACAATTTACTATACAGAACAACTTTTAGGGAACAAATAGAGCTGGCGTGCCAAAATAAGCCAGAATTATAACACTGGATTTCTGGCCTCCTACAACCTTTTATTATCTCTATAAATAAGACTAGAGTTAATTATCTATCTTCTATGACATTTATAAGGCATAGTTAAGCCAGAGAGAACTGGACATATAGAATTTGATCTAAGAACTACTTTAATTAATTCAAATGTCCATATGGATAGCATGAGAACATAGGGGTGAAGGTATTTCTCAAGTAGCTCTGTTTGTCCCGGAGCTCGATTACCCCAGACAATACAGACCAAGGTGTGAAGACAACAAAATTCCGATTTCAGCCCCCCCGCCCCGCAGCATTCCTTGTGCAGAGAGACACAGTTACGCGTCTGTCTTCAGAAGGGCTCCTACCATTCTAAAAATACTGTCCCACAGCTGTTTAAAATTTATTTTTTTAGACCATAGCACCACTGTTTGGTTGTTTCCAATTTCTGAAACCACAAATAGTAAAAGTGTACTCAGTCTACTGCAAACATAAATAGCAAATGCACGCTTCAGCACTTTTAAAAGGATATGGAAATTGGCACCAAAAATGCAGTTCATGTCGAAAATTTACGAGGGCCCTGCCATATTTCTTCAGAAATACAATCAGGTAAAAATTAGGAAGATCTCTACCAGCTGGGTGGCATTTTTGTGTTTTCTTTCCTTATATTTTTTTTAACTGAAAGACTTTCATTATGTGACTGCTGGCACTTGATAAAATAGAGCATGGTACCTTTGCTAAAACCACAGTTGCTTTGGTTATGTTTAGCATTACACAAACATCTTTCACCTTAGATATCCTCTTGCATTAGCGTGTTTCATTTCAAATACTCCAAGGCACATTACTTTTTTAAAATTATTTTAATGACGATAGGTAAATGAAGTGTACAAATTATTCTTTCCCTCCCCCAATTTCATAGGTCATTTAAAAATAACCCAACCTTTCACAACTATACTTTCGTATATTCAGAGCTCTATGCACATATTTCTATTAAAACCTAAAGTAGTCCAATAATATCATATTTTCACATGGATTTATTTCAAGAAACACAGCACATAATGGCAAAGTATCTTCTAGGTAAAGGTAACAGTAGACATGTTAACAAATGTGATTACATTCTTTTGATGAACATCAAAAGTCTGAAAACCTGAAGGAAATGTCAATATTTTTGCGTCTGAAGTATAATTCTTGAAAGAAGCCCGGATCCCAAGGAAGTTGATGGGAGTTTAAAGTCAACGGGGCTGAGATTTCAGCCCCGCTGTGTGTGAATTCAAGTGAGCTCACTAAGAAAAATATCTATTTAGAGCGCTATTTGTGAACTAGTTTATCCTGACATAAATGCGACTAAAAGTAGAAACAGGTAATATTCCTTTTGATCAAAAGTAGCATTTTGGGGGTTTCTATAGCAACAGACTGTTTCTATCAATGGCATACCACTAGAAACCCTAACCTTTGAGATGTAAGTCCTAAAAAAAAAACAAAAAACAAACCCACACAAACATAAAACACAGTAATCCATGAGTTCACACCAGCAACATCTTTTAAAGTGTATATATTTCATAAAGGACAGAGATTTTTTTTTTTCCTGATCACTAAAAAGATAAAGTTAAAAATATATACAACTTGTTATCATTTGGGAGGAATTTCTTTTGATACAGAGCTTATTTGCCACAGGCTTTACTAGCCACACAGTTTGGAGGCAGCACGGGCATATATTTATGTCCTTTAAAAATAATTCCATACACTTCTGCATTTTTGCCTGAGTAGACATTTTGTGTATTCGTAGAAACCAATTTCCTAGTAACCTTGGGTGAACTGCAGAGATACACAGAGATTTTGCCATACAAGTTAGACTAAAAAAAAAGCAAACTGGAGATAAGACGATCAAAGTCAGACTATGAAATAAAAATGTGCCCAACAGGCCATAACACACTGGATGAAAGCCACACATGTTAAACACTCTGACAGATATATTTTTGCTGTTGATTTGATAATTTTTTTCTTTCTGATTTACTAAATTTGATATACTACATGTTTCTGACAGTCAGTAGGATACCACGATTAAAATAGTCCCAGCAGAAATATTTTTTTTTTTCCAAAAAAAATTGGAAATGGATAAAGTGCTCTTGTACTGAATTTCCCACTGGTACTTGACCCAAATCAAAATTCCCAAGCTTGGAGTTGAAGCCTCAGGAGGAGACACAAGTCTAGAAAGAACGATGAAATTGGTATCACGAGCCTGCGAACGATCTGGTTGCAGACACAGGGACGCGTCACAACCTCAGGCTGGCAATCACTGCCTGAAGAGGTGGCACGACTGGATTTCCTCCACGTTTTTATACACACGTTAAGATTTATTTTAAGAATGCACCACAGCAATTTTGTGCTCTCAGATTAGCTTATAATACATGAAAGAAAAAAAAAAACCATCCATTTAAAATGAAATCACAAATTAGCACTTATCTGTGTTATTTAGCCTAACTTGAAGATCTTTCATACAGAGAGCGCCTTACATTTTAATTTTATTTTTTTAATGCTGTTATATAGAGCCTGGCATAATTTTTTAAAAACTTTTAAAAATTTATCATTAATATTCTGGAATGAAAATTCTGGCCTGCAAAAATAAAGAGCAATAGAAAATAAAATAAAAAAAAATTCCTTTAATTAACTAAGAATAAACTGATGTGCACATCGCACTGCATTGCTACAGAATTACCTGTAAGACTGGGAATTTTTTTTGGTTGCAGTAGGGGAGTAGCTGGGATACTCAATAATTGCTTTGCTTCAGAAACTTTTCAGGTATTTTTCACTGGATATTACGCTTTGTGATGAAAAGACTTTCCCAACTGCTCATTAGAAGAAAATATTAGTTTAAAATTTAAACTGTTTGTGAAGTATAATTTTAACTAGGAAAATTCCTGTTGTAAATATAGAAGTGAAATACTGTGATGTGGTTAACTGCACCTGCCGCCCAAAAGGGGTTTGCAATATTATCCGTAGACTTTAAAGGAAAAATTATTTGAGAGAGGCAAATAATGGCAAGAGTACTAATAAATGTTTGATTAAATGTATTTAAAGGAATCATTTAATTCCTTTTAAAAAAAAAATACTCCATCCAGTTTACTAATATCTACATGTTCAGAATTTAAGTACCTACTTTTGCACTCACATTAAGAAAAATATTTAAATACATGACTTTCTTGAAGGTCGTCTTCAGGGCTAAGGCATATAAAAAAATAAATTTAACATAGAATCAACGCTGTTTGCCCATCTGTTAGTATGGGCTTAAAGGACAAACTACATTTGTAAACCAAAACATAATATGCTATGGAAAAAAAAAAAAAAATCTAAGATAGTAAAAGATACAATTTAAGTCTACTGAACACAGAGGAAAAAAAAATTGATGCTTCTAACCAAAATGTACTGCAGTCTTGCACAAGAAAGTGTTTTATTCTACAAGCTGTGGTCAAATAAATTATACAGGCAATATGCATGGTGCAAAAATTTATACACCTCACGCAAAGCATTACTGAGAGGAGTGTAGCAAGTGTCAAATCCTTATCTTAGTACAAAAATATTCTTCAAAAAAATAACATAGCAGAAGAGTTAAGAAGTAGAATGCCACTGGGAATATCACAGAAAAAAACAAAAAGAAAAAGTTTCAAGTCTGCCTTATTTCTTACTGGGAAGGAGGGGAAGAAGATATGGTATAGAACCAGTACAGCAGGGAATGAGTGCGGATGATAGCACAAGGAGATAGAAAAGGGCACAGGAGGGGAGGCAGAGCAAACAGGAGAGCCATTGGCTTTTCCAATCCATTTTCCAGGAGGCTTTTTCAACAGAAAACCAATTTTTTTTAACTTATTAAGCCTTGGGTTTTTTTTTCTCTAAAGGAGAAAAATATTTAGTCCAAATACCTCCTTCAAATCACACCAAACAAATTAAAAAAAAAAAAAACAAAACAAAACAACAAAATAAGAGAAGTCTTAATTCTTGCAGGAATAGTCAGACATTTGGCTCCTAGAAATCCACTTGCTTAAAACAGGCAGCAACAGAAACTGGTCCTTTCTCTGGATATAGTAACTATCCATCAGCAATATCTACAATTTAAGAAAATAAGTTTTACAGTTTTCCTTGAATACTTTTCAAAATTTCCTGAGCAGATTCTTGAGATGCAGCGGGAGAGTAGTGCAGCTAAATCTGAAAAAGCTGAGTAAATGAAATGTATACGTTGCATTGAAGAGTTCTTTGGTGCTGAACATCATCGTAACTTCTACGTAATAAATTATTTCCTTAATTTGATGCAACTCAATATTAGCAACGTTCTAACCTCTGACATGAAAGGAAACAGCATCGCCAGCCTAATAACAGGTAGCACGTAACGCCGAGCCTTACGGTACAAATCCTCTGGAGCAGGGTCTGTCTTCCCATCTGCATCGAGACGCCGTAATCGTGACGGGGCTCTCTGAGCACCACCGCAAGGCAAACAAATAAAATTACATACAAAAACTGCATTAAATAGCATCTGGAGTTGCAAAAGCCTGCATCCATAAATTGGGTAGTGCCAGCCTGAAGATGGACTGCTTGTATTAAGATGATGTATATTTTTTCCCCTTTCAACTGGAAGAATGCCTGTGTTTGTCCCAGGCCGCTAACAGGGCCCTGCTGCCATGCCATTATCTTCCCATCTCAATTTCCTTCCTCTCATCCAGCAAAGTGTGGTCTCCTTGCCCCACCAATCCATGTCTCATCCCCTCCAGGTGCTCTCCAGCTTTCACAAATATTCAATTATCACAGAGAAATGATGATAATCTAGGGTTAAGCCAAAATCCTAGGTTCTTCCCCTACATCATGGACGGAAGTATGTTCTGCTGCAAATAATTGATTTTGCTCTGGCAACTTTATATATAGTCTTTGCTGCAGTGTAGTCGTATTCCTCACAGAGCAGGTGCTTCCCTTACTTTCTGTTAATATTCTTTCCATTTTACTCAATCTAACAATTTTAATCTCCTTCTCTGGTCCTGGGGTACCACGAGAAGGTGCCACTTGGAGCCTCTCTGAGCCCCCAGAAAAGGCACTTGTGACACCCCCACAGCCCTGAGTTCAAGGGTACTCTGTAGGGACGCAACAAGGAGAGCATTTCACCACCCAACTAAAAACCTTCCCTTGGGAGTGTGCAACGAGCCTGTTTCCAGGACATCTTTCCATATGGGAGACTTCAATTCAAATGGTTAAACTGGCCAAGCTACTTGAAATAGAGGAACCACAGCAGATGAAGGAACCTTAAAACAGGCAACGGTGCTGATCTGAGCCATACTGACACCATGGCTTATTTATATGAACAAATTTACGTGTTTCTGTTCTGAAAATTACTGCTTTTTTTAGATCATTTAACAATAAACACAACAAGTTTCCTAAGTGAGGTTGAATCACGTATTTCATAGTTCAGTAAGAACATGCTGGGCTCTCCAACGTGAACAACAATAAATATTTCACAGGATGAGGTAAAACTTATGTTTGGCTAATTTCCTTATTTTTTAATCATAAGCACCTTTCCGCCACGCAGAGAAGGCTCCTGGAAGGAGTGCCAGAGAGACACAGAATAAATGCAAAAGCAGAAGTACTCTCTAAGTATCTTGTTCAAATGTTGTTAAAGTGAGCAAATTGGTTTGGTTTTCTTTTTGCTTCCTTGAGGGTGGTAGAAACTACACAGCATATTAGATGGCTATTACAATGTGAAAAATTCAGTTCTAACCAAGTAGAGCCAGCATTAAAAAAAAAAAAAAAAAAAAAAAGAGAGAGAGAGGGGAGTCATTTATCTATTCCATTTCTGACTATTTTCAAGAAAAATCATAAAGAGCAAAGCCTTGACAAGGCATGCAGAATATTTTATATTTTTTTTAAATTACAACTTTGATGTAGTATATGTTAAGTAAAACGTACTTTGGTTAGATACTAGTAACAATGTATTCTATATTAAAATCTGTGCTCTTAACTAATCCTCTCACACATTTACAGATTTCTTATTTCTTCTCAGTTATGCTACAGTTACACCTTCAATAATGAAGTATGTAACGCTTCTCCATTTCCTTCTCCCTATTTGTCTTTTAAAATTCCATAAATAAAATACTTTTACCTATTAGGCACATAAGGCGTATATAAATCAGAAATTCTGCAAAACAGAGCTTTTGAACTCATATTTTCAAAGATCAGTTAAGAAATATGTTGCTCTAAGACCAAAGTCTTACTTATATGAGTTTGTGGCTTAACTGACAAGTATTTTTCTGTGACAAGTAAGGGCAGACAGTTTGTATCTTAAATACCATAATCCAGTTTTCAACCCATGCAGACGTCTGGAAGGGAACCAGTCAGTAAAGTAAATTATATTATATCCCACTGACAGGCCAAATACAATCCATGAGATTCATGACTCCTACCAAAGACAAAAGGAAAAATACGGCAGAAGGGTGGGAGGGTCAAAAAACATTCGCAGGTCACAAGACTACTTAATCAAAGTAAACAGACTTCTCTTTTTAAAAATATAAATAGTTAGTTCTCAGTTTAAATGCAAACGTGGAATATAAGCAGCAGTTTGCTCCATTTTTATGTGAGGCGATGGGCTAACTGCTTCTGTTTTACAAGCTGCCAGGAGTTTGACCTCTTTAATTTGGTAGGAGACATGGAAACAGCACCTCGAAAATTATATTTCTTAGCTAGCATGAATATTTTCTCTCTGCATTTCTTTTACATGAGTGTATGTAGTATTTATTCACAAGAGATTTTCCAGTTCCTAGATAGTGGTCTCTCACACATGACAGACTTCATTGATCTCAAAGCCAAGATGTACAGATAATTGCAGTCAAAGCTGCAATTTAGCCTTTTTAATTCAAAAGTAACATCTGAGAAGGAACATTTCTGCATGAATTAGGATCTGAAGCTAAATAGTACTTTCTTTTCTTTCAGTAACCTCTTCAGCTAACAGCCCAAACTGGACATTTGAAAACTGGGTTTCACCTTTACCTCAAGTGGTTCTGTATGAATGAAGACAAATTCAATTTTATTTTTTTTTTTTTTTTGGTAACAGGAATTACAAACAGATAACAACTCAATCATTAGTTCATTCATAAGGTGTATTTTTTAAAAATCAAATTAATCTAAACTTTAGGTATACAGAACATTACTTATATTATACAAGATGCAGACAGTCCCTTCTCTCAATTCCAAACGAGAAACTGAGGAAATGCCATTTTTCATTATAATACTAGGCTGAATTTCCACATGAAGGTCACATCACATTCTACAGAACAAGAAATTAGAAATGAGGCACTAAATATGTAGCATTATTTTTTTTGTCTTAATTGTACTCTTTAATTCTCGTCTAACTAACAGCATTGCATTGAAAATTACTCATGTTGCTGCATTTTATAAAAATTACTAGTAGTTCAAAAATTTTAGAAATAGATAATTTTTCTCTGAACTGTCTTTTCCCCCGAAAACGTCCATGCAGCCACCACTTCAGTTTGGTAGGATTCACATATGTGAATCAACGGGGAAAAAAAAAAAAAAAATTTCCTTTGTTTTGACTGAAACTGGAAAGTCAGGAACTGGGTATAACTTCGGAGCTAGTAACTCCTCAGAAAACGCTGTCTGCAGCGCAGCACTTTCAGCAGTTCAGCTGAAATTTATTTCCATAAGACAGAAAAACGTTCCATTTTTGTGAAAATAGGAGAAACCTCTTCATAAACTCGGGAGCTACAACTGTAAAAATATTTTAAGTTGATGCATACGAGCACATGTTTTTATTCCGTAGGCTTGTATTATGGGAAGCTTAAATACAGATTATCTCATTCAGTAACTCCTCACTTTACAGTAGTAGCAATTCATTCTAATTGCCTGGGTAGCACACTCAGGAAAAAGAGTATTTTTCCTTTTCACTGAATAATGTTTCATGTTGGGTTAAATGCAGGAAGTTACACCACCGTTGGAATGCGATTGTCTGCAACTGCAGAGCTACTTCTTATTCACAGGTTTGTGTGCAGCTAAATATTCAAGTGTCAGCCATTCAGCATTACTCCTCAAAATAACTTCAAACTAGCTAAACAGAAGAGGAATCTATCCACTACAATCAAAATAATTTTAAACCGTGCATAATCATTTTGCACAGAATTTTTCTCCTCCTGTATGGAGCGGATTACAGTAAATGTAATTCACACATGCTGTTTCTTATTCAGAGGAAAACACAGAGTAAGGATGTGGAGAATTTCTAGCCAAATCTTCATTCAGATCCAAGATCCACGGACGCCACTGTAATTGAGAGACATTCACAACCAGATAGCTGTAGACTTCATTTTCGTTTAAAATAATACCTCTTCTACACGAGTTCCAACTCAAACATTAACGTTATTTAACTTCGAGCAAGCTGCCTTGAGCTGAACTTACAGCAGATTACGCTTTCTTGTTTTAATTTTGTTCAGAAGAGGACATTGCTTAAAACCATATACTTATATTCACATGTAGATTATGTAAACGTGCTGCTTCTTTTCAGACTGCTATAAAATTATGTGTAACTAATAACATTCTTCTTGCGGAATTTGACTTGCCTGGCAGTTGACAATGGAAAATGAACTATTCCTCCCATACCTCAATATAGACCCTTTACTATGTAAGTTATTCAAGTTCATCGTGCGCAGTCTAAAAATGCCTACTCATAACACCTAGGAATCCAAAATGGGTAATTAACTGTCAAAGAAGCAGTTTTATTGCTTTCAGATTTCAAAGAAGTTGTGATTTAGTTCCACCGCTCTGACATTCTGCTTCGTATCAAAAAGCCTGATTTCAAAAGCCACATTTAAAATGTTATAATAAGAGGGGATTTAGTGTTTGAATTATATCGTACTAAAATGCGTAAAGTAAAACAACTCCAAGAAATGTTAAAAGATGCACAGCTGCACAGCGTTCTTCACTAAGGCTCCTCAGCTATGCCAGAGAAGCTTACTTTAATTTTTAAAACATTATCAATTTTGTATTGTTTACACTGCCAGCTTACAAAGAAGAAAACCCGATTAAAGCAGCAAAATAAGTTGATTTCCAAGGTGATCTTATTTTAAAACCGACTCTAAAACAGCACAGAGCAGCTATTCCATACCGACTCGTGTGCTGCTCAGCCTCACCAAAGGACACTCCCCCAACATCTGCAGCTGACCGAAGTCATGTCAGACCTTTGATTTCTGATTCAAAAAATTTATACAAGTATTCACTCAGTTTAATAACTTTACAACTTCAACAAACTTTCATTATCGTGATGGGAAAATGCCCGCAAAGATAATGACATTTTTATATTATTTCATCAGTTTATCTTGTTTCCCACACAGAGAATCTTTATAAAATTGTATTTGCTAAATTTATTTATCATTTCAGTTAACCATACCACCTTTTGTATAACTTGTAAGCCACGTGAAACACACTCGAAACTGATGTGCAGATGCAAAAAGAAAGAAGCATCCTTTATGGAGTGACTTCAGCCCAGTTTCATTTGGCATAACAGAAGGGATCACGCCTCTCAGAACCCACAACAAAACCAGCCTAACACCCTAACACACTGCTTTCGTATATTCAGCTTCATGTACTTCCAACTAAATAATATTTAGAATAATTAGACTGATTTTAAAAACAGAATCAACAAACAGCTTTTGACACACAGTATCCATACAACAGCATTTAATGCTTGGAAGTTTGTAAGAATAAACTCAAGTGGCACCTATTTCCATGAGCAGAAAGGGTCAGAACTGGTGAACGATGGAAGGATCAGTGAGTCTATGTCTCTGCCTCATGACAGCATTTTTAGAAAATTAAAAATAGACTGCTTAAGTATTATTTTTCAAAAAAAAAAATATTTTCCAGCTATAATAAAAAATGATATAAAGATTCTTTTCAGAATTGTAGCATTATGTCTAAGGTAGCAGTAGCTGTTACTACACTATAATCTTGGCAAATGTTCCAGCACATGTCTGAATTTGATTTATTAAAAAATTATTTCATAGGTACCCACTGAGATAAGTTAAATGAAGTCAAATCACTAAAAATTCTATGTTGCTGAAGCACTGAAATTCCAAAAAGTTATTCCAAAGGAGAAGCATTTTTTCAATAATTTTAAGCTTCAATCACTTCCCTAAAACTTTCTAAATTATTTCCTTTAAAAAATATATAAATTCACAGTTAAATAACGCCCTAGAAAACCAATCTAGACAACATCTTAGAAAGCCAATCTAAATATTAATGATGCTTTTCTACCTTGTAATAATCACTAAAATCATTTTTCTCCTCGGTGAGCTACTATTGAAACTATTTTATTTTTTAATTTCTATCAGTATGGATTCTATTCCCAATTAATCCTTGAAGTATGCTTTTATTATGAGACTAAAAAAAAAAAGTCTGGTTTTGTTATGAAGTCTCATTTAAATGCATTTAAAATTAAAATACATGAAACTCAGAAGCAGCATTTCTGAGCAAAACATTACTATTTAAATGAATAGCAAAGAATAAAATAGTATTTGAAAGTAAAGAATAAAACAGTACTTGAAAAAAATCAGTTTCTTCTTTTGCACCTCTTAAGAGAGTTAAGCTGTAAAAATATCTATAGATATAGTAAAATAGTAAAAATGTATTTAAAGTTATTTTCCACCGTGATCAGCAATTTTAAAAGTGAAAATAAATGACATTATCACATGACAGGCCAGCACGAGACACGTAGCTTTAGCATTGATTTGAAATAGCCATTTGCAAGGAACAGTTGAAATAACAGGGGCGAAGCGTTCAATGTTTGAAGTAAGTACTGCTAGAAATGGCAAAAAAAGTGTCAATGGAAATTCAGTCGCCACACAGACTCTTCATTTTCCAACATCAATATACTGAAGAGAAGGTCTCAACTTCAATACTCACATTCAAAAATTATGTTAACAGCACAGAAACCGATGCATTTTAAATTTCTATATTTGTTAAATTTGTTTTACTTTCGCTGAAGCATTGCCCAGGCAGGAAAATAAAATTGGTAACCTCTCAGTACTTTAATTTACGATGCCACAACTCAAATCATAGCAAGTAAGGTTTCACATAGTCAGCACTGAAGTAAGATCTGTAGAAACGAAATGAAACATGTATTTAAAGAGAAAAGGAAAAAAGAGATACCATGCACTAGGTGAACTGTAAAATTAAATGAAAAATACATGCCTTTATAAATCAGACTAAAAGTATTAATTACAGTATGTTTGACCATAAAACACACCACCCACTTATTATTAAATTGTAGCATCTCAGAAGAAAACTGAGTTAACAATAACAGACTAACTTACCATTACTCTATAGCGAATTAAACTACAAAAAAGCCTTTCTTCTTCGCAGTAGCCTCTTATGCTCCAGTGTCAAATCCACTCATTAAATTTATTCTGTTTTTTTTCTTGAATAATTTTCTGCCCTCTGATGACTCCACACCAGTAAGATGGTGGTGTTCACATCCATGCCACCACAGATGTGTAGAATGTTCAGTTGGAAAAGGGTACAAACTGGTTCCCTACCAAAAATATTCACTTCAAAACACAGTTGGATAAAACAGCTCTATGAATAGGTATCACAACTCCAGCTTTCCACACTCTCTCCATCAACGTGCACATCATGAAGGGTCAGGTTCACCATTTGGTACCTATGACTTCTGTCCCTGGTGGTATCTTGGTCCAGTTCAATAGGATCAAGGTGAAGAGCAACTACTAAGACCCTCTGAGGCCTGATAGCTATTCTGTGGGTGCAAGGCACCCCTGGGACACATGACCCATCCAGTCGGCTACAGTCCAGGCTACAACTCCTCCCAGATGCCATGAGGGCATTCTGAAAAAATAGTCATTATTAACAATATAGTTCATTCTACATTTAACTTTTATCTGGAATATAGGTGCAGAATTCAAACGTCTGTCTTCCTAAACCTGTTTGTAGGTAGGACAGAAGGGAGACAGATGTCCACTTCCCCAGAATAGGCATTTTTGAGTATATGTTGAGGAAGTAAAGCCAAGTATGCTGTAAACCATCATGCTAAGTACAGTTATGGAATAATTTACATTGGAAGGGACCTCTGACCATCATTCAGTTTCAATTCCCACAGGGGGTGGTACACTATGTAAGCTATGTAAAACACTAGGTAGTGTCCAAAAGCTTATAGGACTTAACTGCTGTCTGAGCCTTAGGTGGATTTCAGTGTCCAAATCTCAACTCAAGTTGATTATTTTTTTTCCTATTACTGAGGTTATTTTTCATTTATGCAATCCATAAGTTCATATATACTGAAATTTCCATTTTTCTACCTCAAGTATTCTTTATGAACGCCATTAATGGAAACCTACTTACTTGCACACTCCAGTGTCTTGCCATTGCAAATAAACATCAACTATTAAACCAGCTGCAATGTGAAATGCTCTGCCTTCACTTCCAGTAGAGCACAGTAACAATTTCTATATTCCAAAATCCATCTGTCTTTATCCCTACTAGAAAACCGTATGCAATTAATTTTTACCTAAACTCCTTAAACTTCTCCTCTGCCTTGCTCTCTTACTCAAAGTTTTCCAAGGTCTGATGAAACCACTGTACACTGCTATCACTTCAAGGCATTATACATATTCAAACCTTGCAACAAAAGATTTTCCAATCGTTTACCCTCATCTTCAAATTCAAGTTTGCTTTACTTAATTCTCACAGTATAACTATGCTCCTGCAAAAACCTGCAACTTATTTCCTCCTGCTCAACACCTCCTTTCTGTCCTATTCTTTCTCCAGTATTAAACTTTTTATCTCTTCCTTCCCCTGGCCACTCCGAACTCACCACTTCCATGAAGGCTCCTACACAATTAGGCAGATGGGTCCCTTTGGAGCAACAAGCTGATTGTTCAGGAAAATACACTTTATTTCTTTTTATTTTGTAAGGTCACGTACAGATGACTCAGTAAGACCAAGAAATTGCAATCTCTTACCCACGGAGAGTGACACTTTCCATGAGCGGTAAGACTTACTCAGCTACTTTCTGTTTGATAGGTTACTGGATTTTTTTGCATATGAGGTCTGCTTGGACAGTAAGATTTCCAAAATAGGATATGTCTTATATTTTTCTGAGAATGCCATAAATAACAAAGGTACAATACAAAGATTAGCTTAAATTATTAGGTCTTTGTAGCTAGTCACAATAGAGAAGGTAAGTGAGGAGAGCCCAGCTTCAGTGGACATCATTACGATGACAAACTGTGAACAGGAAGAGAACAGTAAAAATCACCCAACACTTAGCACCTCTGAAAGATATTGTTGCTTACAAAGAACAATACAGTTAAACTCAACTATCCTTTAGGTTGCATATTTGTATTTTCAGCATGACAGAAGTATGAGGTTTGTCACCTGCTTTGGACAATTTTTACTCTTAACTATTTAAAATGACTACAGAAATAATGGTAATAAATAATACAAAAGCTGTAAGACAGGATGCTTCACTGAAACGATGATGGGATACAGAGACTTGTTACTTTTTCTCCTTTTCAGATTTTATTCTGTGGCTTAAAACTAATAGGAAATGACAATCCTCACCTTACCAAAGAGGTTTACATATAAAAGTATCTCAACATATGTTAAACCAAAAGCCCTAGAGTATATCCCACAAAGACCATCCTACCATAAATTTGAAAATATTCGTATAAGTCAGTATACCTGTCCTCCTTTGAAAACTGGGCAAGTCAGATACCAGACAAACAAGGTGCCCCAGATCATCCATGTCCATCCCAGTAGAAAACAGAGCATGCAGACAAGCCCATGTCTTTTCAGCTTGGTTTTCAGACTACAGGTATATGGGCAGGGGGAAAAAAAAAATAAATAAAAAAAAAAAAAAAATAAAATATCAATCTGATCTACTGCTATACTAAAGAACAGTGAAGTATTTTTAGGAACCCTCCTAATCACTTGATAAGTACGGCTGATTAAAAGATGCTGCAGAAAGATGAATGAAAAACAGATTGCCATACACGCTACTTAACATAATTTGTTAAGTTACATTTTTACCATAATAAATTTAAGCAAGTGAAGAGAACACTGTCAAAAACTTTACAAACCTGAAAACTAAACCTTTCTAAGCTAGAAAAATGTCAATATAATGAGAGCAATTAACTGCAGGAAGAGATTTTAAACACCAAAGCTATGTATAAATGAGCAGCAGGGCTCATGGTGACAGTATCTAGCCATTCGATGACCACCCAAGTACAGAGAAGTTTAGAAGCAAGTAACGTATTTCCTACAACAATCTCAAAACCTTCTGACCACACACAGGCTGTGTGGCAAAAAAAAAAAAAAAAATATTAAGGAAAACAGTCTAACAATTTAAACAAACAGAAGTTTACAAATGTGTTTTATTAAAAAATCCTAATTGATAACATCCAAGAGCCTGAAATAGGAGTAGAAAAAGCCAACCATGAAAAAGTGACAGTAACACGAGGGGACACGAACAATTTCTCACTTTTTAATGAAGTCCTCACTGAAAGGAATGAAATGCTATCACGAATTTTAACTACAAGTGAAATTCAAATTTATGGTAACTATATGCATTGTAACTATATGTCAGGCAGATCAGCCTCAAAATACATGGAAATAACTCTACACAGACGGAAGTACTGTATGTAGAATACACAAGTTTGAAAATCTATTACTCAAGATGCCAAAAATAGCATCTCTGACTTTTTTTGGTATTACAGTAACAACCTGAAGACTCAAAGGGAACATAGAATGCTCCGGGTTGGAAAGGGCCTTTAAAGATCAGATTTCCTTCCTCTATCTGCCATGGGCAGGGACACCTCCCACTAGATCAGGTTGCTCAAAGCCCCATCCAACCTGCCATTTAACACTTCCAACAATGGGGCATACACAACTCCTCTTGGCAACTTGTTCCAGTGCCTCACCACCCTCATCATAAAAGATTTCTTCCTTATATCTGATCTAAACCTACCCTCTTCCAGTTTAAAACCATTGGCCCTTGTCCTGTCACTACAGGTCCTCGTAAAAAGCTTCTCCCCATCTTTCTTTTAGGTACTGGAAGGCTGCCATAAGGTCTCCCTGGAGCCTTTTCTTCTCCAAGCTCAACAGCCCCAACTCTCTCAGCCTGTCCTCACAGGAGAGGTGCTCCATCCTTATGACCATTTTCATGGCCCTCCCCTGGACCCTCTCCAACAGGTCCACGACCTTCTTATGTTGGGGGCTCCAGGCGGGGTCTCACCAGAGCAGAGTAGAGGGGCAGAATCACCTCCCTCGACCTGCTGGCCACGCTGCTTTTGATGCAGCCCAGGATGTGGTTGGCTTTCTGGGCTGAAGGTCTGCAGTTGTAAGCAAAAGGAAACAAAGAGGCAAACCATACACTGGTAGCCCAAAAGGCCCACAACATAAGTTTAAGATAAATCATAATAGGAAACAGCCATAAAAGAGAAGACAGATGGGTAGATGGAAATAGTTGGAAAAGAGGCAGATTTGTTAATGTCAAGGAGTAATCATGTCTCATTACCTGGCTAATTAGTATCAGCAGTGGCCCCTAGGCATTACAGCTAAGGCAATGAAAGAAATCTAAATTCTCTAAGAACTGTGCTTATAAATATCCATGCTCCTCACCTTGACTCCTTGCTGCTTTCTAGCGTTTCAAATGACATCTTGTGTTGTTGGTTTGTTTTTTTTTTTCCCCACTGCAAAGCTTGGAACATTTCTGTTACACAAAACAATTCTGTTCCTCCACCTAAATTTCCTTAGTTATGCAGCAATAAGGTTTTTGGAGAACCACAATTTCACCAATTGTTCTAATCATGCTTTATCTTCCCTCATTTGTGTGGGACACCAAGCTCTTAATGGGCAATACTGTATATCAATCTTTATTTCTCCAGTGTTGTTAAAGTCTATTTACCACCTTAAATATAAACTTTTATATGACAGTAGCAAACAAGTAAAATTGAAGGGTGGCATGAAGATCCTGAAGATAATTTTATCCTATACATACTATGGATAAAGAAGAGCTTTTTATATAATCATATTCTTCAGATAATTTTAATGCAAAAATTAAGTACTCAGATTTTGTTATAGATCTACATGGTGCTACAGAATAAAATACATCCACATTATATATATATATAATATAGGATACTACCTGTTTCCAAAGTATGGTACTATATGTGTACAAAAAAAATACACCAATGTTGGAGTTTACTAACACTTTAGTTACACGTATACACACATGATATGTTCTTTTTTTAGACTTGTACTTTGAAGGTTAGGATTATATTCTTTTTTTTGTCCAGCAATATACATTTCCTATAACAACATTACACTAACTACAAGTAAGCAGAGCATATTATATATATTTAACGCACTTAAAAATGTGTTTCTAGTTCAGACTTTTTTTTTCTAATACGTGGAAATGCCTTGTGTTACCTGCAGTACAAATTAAAACACACTGCAGCTATCACATATCATTTTTTTTGATCGGCCAAGTCCCTCAGAAGGTATGTAAAGATCACTCTTTTCTGTCAGCATTGTCTCTACACTTGTAAGTGTTAAAAGAATTAACCCGCAATGAAATAACCCTCTATTTTCCTTAATTGGAGAATGCCCTCAAAAATACTAGAAATGTAGTCGTTCAAGAGGTCCAAATCTTGAAAAATAGTATGAGTACATAGGTTTCAGCCATGAAAGTTCATCGACGTATTGAAAAAGCCCAGCATTTCACTTCTAATATTTTACAGAAATGAACTTTCCATAATTCATTTCTCACTTGTAATTTCCTCAAGTCTTCTGACGCTGACTCATTTAATTGGCTACAAAAAGCAACAGATCAAGATTACTAAGTAATGATTTTCACTCAAAGCAGGTATTTAGACTCACCTACACTTTGTGGTAAACTTGCTCAAAATAAAAACTATTATTTCAGATCACTGAAATGAAGTGTTTGCTTAATTAAATATTTAATCAAAACCATCTCCAGTCTTCTTGACTTGGCCATAGAACTTTTAACTCCTACATAATACTCTTGACTTCAAACCATTTCTGTCATGGAGAGCGACACATTAAAAAAAAAAAATTAAGACATAATTCATTAGCAAGATTCATTTCATGTCTTATGTAGGAAGCCTTTTAGGAAAGAAAAATGTCTGACTTTGGGATATCTTCCCCGTCTTGAAATTCACCACATACACAACTTCATCAAAGAGGTCCTTCCATCAGCAATTGATTTACATACTCAACCGTTCAACATCATAACGGGAAAAACTAACAGCCTGTGGTGTACTGCTATCCGCTTAAAATGAATTCCAGCCTTGAAACATGCAACAGCATCATAAAAATAAAAGTAGCACTCTTTATTATCTCAAACTACCAAAAGGAACAGAAGGCTTGAAAGTGCTTATAGGGTGGTTGCCAAATATCCTGATGGAGACTATTTACAGGTTAGTTAAGACTTTATTGAACACCAAAATTTAAGGAATAGGAAAATGTAAATAACTCAAATTTAGCAATGATTTTCCAGATAATGATCCAAGAATGGAAATTTTGAATAAGCCTTTAAATACCAACATGTTGGTATGTATAAAATATAATGGTCTTTAACAGCCAGTACAAAAAGAATGGAAAAACGTAATCAAGCTATGCTAAATAAAGCCTCCTGAGTTAGCAAAACAGATTTTACATAGCCTTCAAAGGAAAGTATTCCAAGAAAGGATATTTTATTCAGATTTTTTTCAAATAAACTATGTCTGGTTAGAAAACAAATTCAGTCAAGCCCAAAATAAAGTTTTGTCATAAACTTGTAGTAACTCGTCTACAGAAAAACTGCATAACATATGCATTTCTAGAGAGTGTTTGATAAGAAGTTACGATCATAAACCTGACTTTTCATTCAAGTATTAACGCCACTAACTATATATATGATAAGAGAAAACATCCCCAGAGGACATTATCATTTATTACAGGACTGAAGGCACCTAGTTTACGTAAATGTCAATTCTGCATCTTCACTTGTGCTTTTCACCTGATACAGGCCATCCTAGTTGGTGATGTAAGAAGGATTTAGCAACCATTATTTCCTTCCTGCTTTTCCCCATCAGAAAGAATTAGGGTTATGGATTTGAATTTGGGACAGGCTTTGCCAAAACAGTCTGTCATTGCAAAGCAAGGACTGTGCTGCTTTAGAAGAATTTGCTGTAGCCATGCTTGGTGACTACCTAGAGTCCATTGACACGAAGAGGGAAACAACAAAGCACTACCAAAACTGGAATAGGAACTTAAACCATCACCTCCAACATTTGGGACTGAAAGTGAAATGGCCAGTGGCAGATCTATACCCACAAGCAGACTTATTAAAATTAAAGACAGTTTTCTGAAGTTGTAAAGTCGGTGAGATGACAAATGCATCCACAGTCAGATACAAGAATGGCAGTATTTTTTCTTTAAAAAATCCTATTCCCATCATTATTCTTGGCATCTGTTTCTTGCAAGAGCTCCGTTTGCAGAATTAGAAGAAATCCTTACTGTCTGCATGCTATGAGATTATAAGAACAAATACATGTCACTGTTTGGCACAATATTTTTATTTAAGGTGCCAGATTTGGTAGTACTACGTAAAACAAGATTCCAGTATCTGACTGTTTGAAGACAATTCACAAAATCTTTTGAGAGAGCAACAGATGTTGATCTTATCAACAGCGCAACTGATATCATAAATGGTTTCAGCAAAGGCCTGATGTCCAGGTAAGTCAGTTGGTGAGACGATATGAATCGTGCTAAGGGACTGCTGCAGCTTTCCAGGGCAGCATCCTCACAAAACAGAAGCAGTAAGGAGAAGATGGACCAGTTGGAGAAGGTCCAGAGGAAGGCCACGAAGATGATCAGAGGGCTGGAGCACCTCTCTTATGAGGACAGGCTGAGAGAGTTGGGGCTGTTCAGCCTGGAGAAGAGGAGGCTCTGGGGAGACCTTAGAGCAGCCTTCCAGTGCCTAAAGGGGGCTGCAGGAAAGGTGGGGAGAGACTGTTAAGCAGGGACTGTTGTGATAGGATGAGGGGTAACGGTTTCAAAATAGAGGGAGGTAGATTTAGATTAGGAAAAAATTTTTTACACTGAGGGTGGTGAAGCACTGGCACAGGTTGGCCACAGAGGTGGTGGATGCCCCATCCCTGGAAACATTCCAGGCCAGGTTGGACGGGGCTCTGAGCAACCTGATCTGGTTGGAGATGTCCCTGCTCCTTGCAGAGGGGTTAGACTGGAGGACCTCTGAAGGTCCCTTTCAACCCAAACCATTCTATGATTCTAATTAGCACCAGTTCATTCTTCACTACACAAGGAGATAAATCAAGGTTAATTGTAGTATTTCCTAATTTTCACTGCTTCATTTTGCAACATTGATGTTCTTTTAACATGTTCATAAAATGCAATTTGCCATACTTTTTTTTTTTCAAAATGAAAATAATAAACACACATGTTCATCTGAAGGCAAGCATTTACTGCATGTATGGATCATGAGCTATTTTGGAATCTTTAGTCAAGAAATTATCACCTATCTCTTGATTTAATGCAGTAACAGGTAAAAGTGAGAGGTCATTTATTATCTCTGAAGATTTTCCATGTGGATACTTGAAGGATCTACTACTGTTTAAAACAAAGCAAAGAAATACTGAGACTCAGAACTAATCTTAACAGAGATGTCTCAGGTATCAGTTTATTCCTTTCTGTTCCGATCCACAGAACTACTAGGTAACATTTGTGTTTAGTGCCTATCTCTCGCCTCCAGGCCCAACACTGATTTCTCAACAGCCCAGTTTTTACCCTTATCCATAACTCCATTTTAATTTTTTCCCTCTTATATTTCTTTCCTGCTGCTCTTCTGTTGTGCCTTTTACATACCCGTTCCTACTAAAAGACAATCCATTTCAAATTCTGTTTTCTTGTAGGCTTTTCGGGCCTTCATACTGAATACTCTGCTGAAAAAGGAAATCCCATTATTTCACTGAAAAATAGTGTCATCCAACAGAGGGCAGGTGAGAAATGAAGGAAATTACTTTCTAGAATCTTTGAAGTAAAGATTAGAGCTGACATGACGAGACAAAGTTGATAAGAGGCCCTATTTCACTTCCTTAAAAATAATAATTGGACAAAATTAGCTTACATCACACATTACAAGCAGAAACTTCTACTAAGAAAAATCAAAAACTTCTATTCAAAAGTTTCTGCTCACTGCATATTCTAAACTTTTAATCCAGTCAATTAGAAAATTGCTCGATTTCACTGTCTTCTAAATCAAAATAAATTTAGTTCTGTGCCATACAAGTGATTAATGTTAACTTATTCAAAATTCAGGCATATTCCATAAAGCCAGCTTGTGATAAGTCAGCATCCTGAGTTACATCTGGAGGAGCAGACGGGCACTGAACAACGTTACAAGGCATCGGCCAAAGGTTTTACTTTGTGGTTTCAGCTGTACTTTTTTGTATGCACATGGGGTTTAGTGAAAAGGATACAAAAGTTAAATTTTCTTATGCTAATTGTTTTTTTTTAAATTAAACACTGAGCTTTAGAGCATTACAGGTATTTTTAGGGAATTTGTACAACAAGAAGGTAAGCAGAATATATTTTAAGTGTAAAGTATTAAGTTTTTATTCTTGGCTTACTGGCAGTGTCCTCTGATTTTTAAAAATAGGAATCTAAAGTGCTGATGTGACTTATATCATTAAAAATATCTATAAGATGACCCGCAGACCAAGTGTAACAGTCATACTGAGTCATACTGTACTTTCTTTACATGGTGTAAAAAGACTAAGTAGCTCTCAGAGCACTTTCATCTATAGTTGTCAGAGTATATTACCATAGATCTAGCATCATAAAGGTGAGGTTTATGACCATTTCATTTTATAAAAGAAGAAATAAAGTCATGTTTACATTAACAAGCGTAGGAAGTTTTGCACTTACTCTGCTCAAAGCCAGCTGGACATGAGTCCGCAGTGGTTCAGAAAACACTCACCTGCATTAACAGCACTGTGAGTCAGTACTAGGATATTATGCCTCAGAAAAGTAACATAACTTGATCAGGATTGAGCTAACCAGCCACTGACATAGGACAAAAACAAAAACAAACAAAAAAAAAAAAAAAAAACAAAAAAAAAAAACCCAACTTTGTTTTGGTCCAACTCTGAAGTTCTAGTTGCTTTATTTATCATACAGCAAACAGCCCAGCTGTTGGTACTAGTCAATCTTACAAAAATAACAGATAAAAATCATTAACTTTTCCAACCACTCCTCCTATCCAAAGATCAAGGGAATTTTATAACCATTAAAAGTCATGCTGTATAAGCAGGAAGAGGAGACTTACAGAAGGACTTGCTGCAAGCTACTACTAAAAGTTCAGATAGGTTCAAAGAGCAGCTGGATAAACTCATGGAAGAAACATTCGTCGAGAGCTACTAAAAACAAAGACCTCTAGCTCAGGAAGTCTGAACTACACATTAGCTAGAGGTTAGGAAAGCATCCTGTGGAAGTATCCCTATAGGTTTCCCCTTTTCTCATATTCATCCTTAAAATCCACCGTTGGCCAGCACTGGAGATGATATAACAGGTTAAACGCAGCTTTGATCTGATCCCAGTACAAAGTTTAACACTTAGTCTGGATGCTTTGGGAATAAAGCTTTAAATTTCTAATCCTCCTTTTAAGGTAGGATTAAAACCCATTATTAAGCTATATTTTTTTCTCACAGCCTGTCAACCAGCTTACATTAAGAACAATTTATCTCATTCTTTTGTAATTGGTCACCACTGTTCTATGCTATTCAGTAGTATTTCTAGAAAGGATTCATTCAGTGTTTGATTTCATGTACTTAAGCTCCTGTATCCTTATGTTTTGTCTTCATATTTGGTGTTTCCCTTGTATTTATCACAATTTTTAAACAAATGATGGAAGAATGGAAGCCAAGTTTTAAATCTGAGCTACGTACATTTTCCGAGTTTATGGAATAGGTACTGTCATTCATATGGTAAAAGTTGGAGTTCAGATTTGGATTTCATCTTCTTCCAAAAAGTATTTGGGTCTCCCAGCTTACACTGGCCCACTGCGCAAATAAACAGAGGCAAGTAAACTACAACCCTGGTTAAGTTTCTTCTCCTGAATATCCTAGATATTCAGGATTTTGAATTATTGCATTACACATTAAGAACAAACAATGTGTTTAAATCAGAGCATAGACACAGAGTCTTCCCTTCCCTGAAAAAAAAAAAATCTCATTTTGTATTCATTAATTTAGCTGAATGCTTTACTGAGCATTTGTATGAAGAATCTAGTATGCCATACAAAGAAGAAAAATCATTAAAGGTGTTTTGCAAGTAGACATAAAACTAATAAAATCTCATAAATGAACATGAAAAAAACCTTTTGTGCTGTAATCTTATTTGTTAAAATGCTTTCAGACTCTCTATTTGCAACACACTACAGAATCTTCCATTTATTAAAGTTCTCTAAACACCAGCATCCAAGTGTATTATAGCTTTATCTGACAAATCAATTTGATAGCAACACCAGGTTCAACCCAGTTTCCATCCTAGCTACTGGGACATGCCATTTTTCCTCAACTGAGATATGAGTATCTCACAGATTTACGAACTGAGCAATTCCTTTGACTCAAGTGTGTCGTAGTGTCGAAAATCAAAAGTCGGTAAATCTAAGAAAGTGATCTTTGAGGACTACAGGTGCATCTGCTAGGTCAAAATTCCAAATCTGTGATGCTTACAGATATGAACTTTCCCATACACATGGGGAGGAAGAAATAAAACATACTCCTTGCAGTCTATAAAACATGTGTTAGGACATCACAAGAGTTAGGGTTAGGACATCCACCCACTGAAGTCGCATGTATGTGACCACCAGGAAAGGACTGTGGTGTGATACCTGATGACCGGCAAAGGTACCAAACAGACGCCTTCCCTTCAGTGCACGATCCTGCGCATCAGCCTGGGGGCAAGGGAAAAGCGACACCCCTCCTCTCTGCTAACGCCCAAGATGTTGCTACCAAGCTGGTAGGGACGAGAGAGTTAAAGGCTGGCTGAATGGGCATCGCACTGAGAGCGTGACACTTTGCAGGTCTGAAAACTGTTACAGGATTAAGCGAAGTGAGTGAATTCCAACGCCAACAGCTCACAGTATTTGCAGTCCAGTTTTGGAAAAAAAAAGAGCTTAAACAGACTGCTTCACATTAAATACAAGAATCCATCCAGATACTAGAAAAAATTGTTAATAAAGGATAGGTTAGCACCCCATTTTACCAATACAGGTTTTAAAAGCAAGAAATTTAAAAATAAAACCTGATTTACATTTAATCTAGCTTATATTATTTCTCTTCACTCTCCCTACTTGTGGAACGGGTTATGCCAACTACAGCAGGAACCTGAGTTGATGTGATTGACCTCATTTAGCCTTCCACTTGTGCTTACACGAACCTGCAAAACAGCAATCGCTTCTCTCACGTGGCATCAACATGTCCACAATCTTAAAATTACTTTTAAAATAAGAAAAAAAAAAAACAACCTGAGCCTTGAGAAAACGGCTGTTATTTCTGAGAGTACTGTTCTCTCCAAACGTTAAATTGAATTAACTCCTAGCAAAAATAACTAACAATATATATAAAGCTGATGAGAAAACACCACTAAGGGCAAAGAAAAACATTTTAAGCTTCAACACGTACTTGTGATCTGCCACTCCAGAATACTTTCTTTCAAAGTACCATTTTTGGAGACAAGTCACAAACCAAAGCTTTAGAGCTCACATATCAGTTAAATATTAATGTGTAACTGAGATTTTCACATTACTTTTAAAAGACTGAATAGCAGAACACCACAAAAATGAAGATTAAAGAGACAGTTACTTGTTATTACATTTATTTTCACAAGAACATCCCTTTCTATTTATTGGCTGCTATCTTCCCTTCCTGCTTATCTGCAAATCATGGTTTTCCACCTCAGTTTCCCCTCCTCAAATCCTCTTCAGAAACAGAGGGAATTCCCTTACCGAGGAGAAATTCTGTAACAATAAGAGGAATAACTATGAAATGCTTTACAGGAAATTCATAAATAAAGGCCCTTCTGTTGCTTTTGGTAGGACTACAGCTACAGGATTCCTCAGAAAAAGCAAATGCTTGAAAAATAATAAAGAACTGTTTTCCATGGGACTGAAACTATTCCAGAACTAAGCTGGCTCTAAATTATTGAAGCTGTAGATTCACCAACTTACCTGGGCTCTTCTCAGTCCTAACCACGTTTCTTACCCTTAAGTACTCATATAGTAATTTTCAGATCTGATTTTACATATAGTGACACATTTTCTGACTGTCTTTTGGATTCAAGTATTCTCCCCACTACCCTGAATCTCCAAGGAAGTCTGCATGGATAATCCCAGCCACCAGAAACTTTTCTCTGATATATTTCTGCATTGCTTGCTTCAACACTAAGCTCTGCAGCAAAGGGGGAAAACATCCAAAATCCTTTGAATATCTTACAGCAACATAACCAAGTGCCGAGCACCGCTCAAGCACACGAGTATACATGTCAACATGATCAAGGTATATACAGCAATGGATCCACTGGTGTTTGCCATTTACCCTGGAGAAACTATATACAGGCAAGAGAGCTGAAAATTAAATAAACAAGGGATCAAAATGAAAGGAGAGATAAGCATATAAATGTTACTTAGTTTCGCTCCAAAGGTTTCTCTCAATTTCTGTAGTTCAAGTGGCAGTTTATTAGCATCCCAATATTTGGGGCTTGTATTTACACAGATTCATTTATTTTCCTTCTCCTTCTGAACACCTTTTCTTCCCTAACCCAAATATTTAATAATCCTTACCCCAGTCAGAAAGGTATTTTAACCTTGCTTTATCACTAGCTCTCCCACACTGGGAATGCTATTTCCCTCCTGGCCACAATCAGCTGTGATTATTGCCTGGTTACCCTGTAAGCCCAGTCCTAACTGTGATTTAAACCTATGCTTTATATGGAAATAAATACTGTCTTCCAAACAATCATTTATCCCGTCATAGTGCTTACCTGGTTTTAAATGACACTAAAGTAGTGCATAAAAATGAAAATCGAGCAATGAAAATGGATACTTTATATATTACATACTAAGCCAACAGTTTTCCTAACTAGTAGTAATCCTACGTCCCGCTACTGTTAATTTCCTATATTCTCTGGGTTTCTGAGCGCAAAGGAAACCTCAGAACTTAAAGCTTTCCAGGCATCTGTTCATGATGGATCATTACAGAGTCACAGCTGGGGAGGAGGGGAACACAAAACGGGAACAACATCCTGGTTTAAGCCCTGATGTGGAGTTCTCTCGGAGGGATGGGTGAAAAAATGAGTCACAAATAAAGAAAAAGTATTAAACGTAATAATGCATAAAGCATTCTATTCCTGAATGTTTTCTTAATCAGAACTAACTGCCAATGTAACGCACACCACCCTTTATTTACATTTGTTTATATGCATGAGTATTTCTAGAAGGGGTGGGAAAGGACTACTTCCAAATTAACAACAAAATCGTGTAACGTTCCCTTCACATTATCTTCTTTCCCTAACTAGGACAAAATCCAGGAGTTTTCACCTTGCGGGATTTATTGTCAATTAACTCTCATCGTACTTGCACAACTACAGAAAACAAAACTGCCGGTCAGGAGCATTACTTACAAGCGTTTCAGCAATTTTCTGGTTTATATTTTAACTGTTCCACATCTGGGTACTAGACAGTGCCTGATCACAAAGCAGCCAAGCAGTGCAATTATTCACACTGGTTGCAATAATCGCGTCTGCATAGCTGCAGCATAAACCTGTAATTACACAGGCAGGATATCCCCAAGGCTTGGGAAACAGCGTTAGTTTTACAATATGAATTTAACAAGCCAAAACTTATCCGTGATTGAAGGGAAAAAAAAAAAAATCAAGTAAAGATTAAGCCTTGCCAATTATAACTGAAAAACTAAAAATACATTGGGGACAAAAACAGAACGCGAGGACAATGCTCACAATCTTTCTTGCAAGGACACAAGGCTACTGAGGCATCCAGACTTGGAGAGAGGAGGGATCCAGGAAAGCTGGCTGATTTTCACAGATCACCTCCTCCAAGCTCCAGAATGGTCCATCACAATGAGCAGGAAACCGAGCCGAGGAGGCAGCAAGCATGTTTGTGTGAGCGAGGAGCTCCTAACTTAACTCACACATGAAAAGGAAGCATAGAAGAGGTGGAAGCAGAGACGGGTGACCCAGGAGGAGTAGAGAGACATTGTCCAAGCAACAGGGTTAGGAAAGCCAAAGCTCATCTGAAGCCATCTGGTGACACAACAGGCATGGACTGAAATACAGGAAATTTCACTTAAACATAATTAAAAATTTTTACTGTGAGAGGGGTCAACCATTGGAACCACTTGCTAAGACATGTTTATGAAGTCTCAATATAACAAATTCGAAAAACAACTGGACGCAGTTCAGAGCAACTTGCTCTAGCTGACCTTGCTTTGAAAAAGGCTGATTGGGCTAGATGACTTCCAGAGACTCCTTCCAACTTCAACTTTTCTGTGATCCTACTTAGATAAACTATAAAACTTGTCGGGTTTTCCCCCCAAATAATAATTCAGTGCACTATATGTCCTATATATTGTGCCATAATGATTATTTTTTTAAAGTTATCACAAATTAAGCAAGTAGTAGCCAGGGTGATTAAACATGTTAATTTGTATCAACAAGGTCAAAAGTGGAATATACCTTTACTCACTAAGCCCTCTAAAGCACGGAAATTTTGTAGGAAAAAGCATGGCTACAGAAGAATACAGGGTCCTACTAGGCATTGAAAGTTACATTTAAGAAAGTTTAAGAAAGCAGACAAGACAAAAAAAAAATTCCTACCCCAATAGACATGGATGTTTGTGTACATACACAGTGCTGGAATACAGTTTTTGGTTTAGGGATATTTTGAGAAGAGAAAGGAAGGCTTCATCAATCTAGTAATCAAAGAAGTTTCAAGAATAAGGAATAATGGAACAAAAAGGGCTAAAACAGATAAGAAATTTAAAAAAAATAGAGGGACATGTGAGGGTGACTAACATTAAAGAGCACTGATGCACATTCTCTAGATTCATTAATAATTTCTGAAATACAGCTAAATACATTATTATCCTGAAGTCTGCAGCATAGGAAGACGGAGCAGATCTGGCAGGCAAAGTCAGAGGCAGCAGCGCTCACAAGCTGTAGCTGACCAAACAAGGCAAGCAATTTCTGATCCTTCTATGCACAAGGGGATGATTAAGTTGATGAAATATGGGCTGGATGAGCAGTGGGGTGGGTTGAAAACTGTCTGAATGGCTGGGGCCGGAGGGTGGTGATCAGTGGAACGAAGTCTAGTTGGAGGCCAGTAACTAGCAGAGCCCCGTCCAGCCTGGCCTTGAATGTTTCCAGGGATGGCACGTTCACCACCTCTCTGGGCAAC
Source organism: Chlamydotis macqueenii (assembly GCF_036417535.1). NCBI lineage: Eukaryota > Metazoa > Chordata > Aves > Otidiformes > Otididae > Chlamydotis > Chlamydotis macqueenii. Next base: position 5,749,456 of record NC_141558.1, read on the forward strand.
CTGGGACAGTGTTCTACCAAGTCCTCTATGAAGTCCATAGTCCTCTTCCACTTTTGCTATCAGTTGGTGGTAGTAAGAGAAAATAAAACCTGAAGTTGTGTCTGAAAGCATATTTCCTGACTAAGTATTCTTTTACCAACAGCGACTGTCATTTTGTTTGGCTGTGTTCAGCTCAAACACATTTCTGTCCTTGATCAGTGAATGACCACTGCTCTGACTCTGTGATAAAAATACGTGTTTCATGAGTACTTTAATAAAGTAGATTTGTGATGCACATGAACATCAAAACAGCATTTGTTCACAGTGATGGAGTAAGAACTGAATCTAAGCAGTCCATTTCAAAAAGATGGAGATAAACAGAGCCCCAGTTGATAGTGAAAAATTGCCTAGCCAATTCAAAGATTAAAAAAAGAAAAACAAAAAAAAATATTGTCTTCATCAGTAAGACTAATGGCCCCAAGAAAGGTCTATTAAGTCAAGTACTTATAAATACCTGCAGTAAAAGTCACGCAATATGAAATGTACTTTTCACGTATTATAAAAGGTGCTCTGACTTTTCCTGATTCTTTCTAATTCTGTAATTCTATCAGTTAGAACTGATATTTATCAACTACCCATGACATAAACAGAAGAGAGGAAAAAAAAATACGGCATATTTGGTGTTAGCTCATCTTAAATCAGGAAAAATCTAAAATAACTTCACATAGCATATCTCTGTTCAAACAGCAGCATCCTCAAAAGTCAAACTGTAGACAAATGTAAAAATGTAGGAATGTATTGTTACCACTCTAAATGATATAAGTATTACGTCGATGGTACATAAAAGGTGTCCTCTTTTTTTATTATCCTCCAAAAATTGCAATAATTAAGTAATATTTAATTGATAAAAACACACAGTTAGAAAGTTCACCATAATAACTGAAGTTTATTAGATGCCCTCCAATTCTTTAAGTTCAGCAGCATTACGAGTTCAGAGGATAAGGAGTTTACAAAAAAACCCTACAACCCTATAGAGTATTTCAGCAAAAACTTTCTCTGGGCTAATTGCTACAGCTAATATGTTTGATGTCATTTCAAGAGGTAGAACAATGTGACATTGTGTCTTTTACCAACTGCATGCTGCAATTAACTTCCTTTAAAATAAATAAATAGATAGATAGATTGGTGTTTGATATCAGCCTTTTTTACTAACAAGGTCACACTGAATGTTAAGAGATTAAAAGGGAGTTTGTTTCTCTTATTTCAAAATTCTTCCAGCAAACAGCATTTAAAAGATCCTGAAACTATGACCCTTAAAAAAAAAAAAATCATAAAATTCCATGGAAAATATAATGAAGTTAAGAAAGTAAACTATCTTTAACAATACATATTTGGTTCCTGACACACACACACTCTGCCCAATTTTGCAATTTCTGCTTAGAGCTCAGGTATCCAGCTTACTAAAAAACAGATGGCAAGTAAATCAATGTGTGCGATAATACGGAGACTTATATCCCAGTTCACAGCTCCTGCTCAGGTCTTACCACAAGATATATGGTTTGATTAGTGGTGTAACAGGACCAGGACCAGTTAACTTCCAATACAAGGATACAAAGAAAACATTGACAAATCCTACATACAGCCACTCTGGATTTACAGAAAGATGCGATGCCATACTTCACTGCGGATTTGCAGATATACTCACATGGAGATCTGGAACAGGATTCAAGTAGTGCTTCAAATAATCAAAATCTTTTTGAAACTTTCGTGAGTGAGTTTCAGTACCGCACATGTTGCATTTATACTTAACACCATTTATAAAACCAGATCAAAAACATTTCTAAAGGAAACCAAGTTCTATAAAATGGATTTTACAAGAATTTAATTCCTGCAAAATTACACGTGTAAGGTACAAAAATCCTATATTTTAACAAATTGGTCTTAACAGACTCATTTTTGTTATATTTTTAAAACCACTTTGATACATGAGTAGTTTCTGTCCGTAGCCTGACGTTCTTCTATGCACTATAAATTGAACACAAAACTCCTGAAGAAGAAACATCACTTGTGTGAAGATCATTTTTTTTTCATACTAACCCCTCTACCTTCTATCAGGAAGTCCTAAACACCTCAGAAATGTTTAGAGAGTATTGAGAGGGAAATTACTGTTTAATTATATGAGTTTAAAATATCTTCAGTATTGCTGGAGTTCAAGGAGACAGCAGTCCTTATAAGTTTAGTAATACTGGTGGGTATCTATGCTATTGAGTGCTTTTTAAAGTTTTGAGATGTGACAGGTGTCAAAGGGACGACTACGCTACCAAATTCTACCAGACTGCTACTTCCCAGTAGCATCACAAAAACCTTCGTTATCACTTAACTCAATATGGACATATTCAGGATAAAAATTATAAACACAAGAAACTATTAAATGACAACTACAACCTATAGGGAAAAAAAAAAAAAAAACAAACTTTAAGCCTACAAATACAAGCTTCAAGATGCTATGCTGAACATAAAGCGACAATTTATACTGAAGAGAGACCCATTTCAAAGCATTTCGGTAGTGATTCACAAAATATTGAAGTAATTCACAGTTCCGGGTAAGTGATTTTTTCCTTATCTTCTCATTCTGTAAGACGCCTGAGTGACTGTGAACATAAAAAAAGGTTCAGGTAAATCACAAACAAACTGAAACAACTGCAGTTTTTCTTCACTTCTAAGAAAAGCTATTTTTCCTGAAGTTTCTATATTAGATTTTTAACTTCTTTTAAAAATGACTACAGACTGCTTTACGCAGCTGATCTGCAGAAATGCTGCTGCTACAGCTATGGTACAATGGCTTTTTATGGAACTGGGAACTGCCCAATTCCATAAAAACGTAGAAATAGTGGTTTAGTAGACATAAAGCCCTTCTTATTAAGATGGAAATAGCCAAACACAGTAGGCGTCTTGCAAAACTCTGTCCTAAACTCCAGAATGTGAAAATTTCTCTCCTGGGAATTTTCAAGATTTAGGCATAAGGACAAAGAAATACTTCTCGATTAAAAAAAAAAAAAAAATCCCACTATAATTAACCCAGTGAAAAAAAAAACTCAGAGTAGATTTGAGAACACCAAGGACTTTAAATAACACTACAAATAAGGTGCTGATCCACACCTTTTAAATACTTGTGAATATGAACTTTAACCATTAAAAACTTGAAGAAAATAAAACCAAGATCTCAAAGCAGATTTTCAGAGGGCCTTAGGGTCAATACTGAGTTTTTATGGGGCCACCAAGCTCTGCCTTTGCATGTATGTGTGTGGCATGGAGGGAGGGTAATAGAGAGGAATCTGTGGAACTAAAAAGATTTAAGATATCTTTAAATACTTATTTATGATCCCCAACTTCTAAGAAGTTGGGACTGTTGATACAGACGGGAGAAAAATGCTGGCTTCTGAGATGGAGTGGGATGGAGCTACGATCAAACGCTCTTCAGGATAAATATAAATATTTAATATCGTTTTCCTTAAATTAGCAGTGACTACCACCATAAACTTTCTGAAAGTCTTAGGGCAACAGTTAATCCAAAAAGTTTCATTTATGAATTCATGAAACCAAAAGAAAAAATATTAACATCAACTGGCAGTACCATATGGGGACAAAATGCAAAGATACACCCACTTTAAAGGGAAAAGCAAATTTTTTTCTTCATCTGGTGGTCTTAAAACATCAAATGTTAAAAAGTATTTCTTGGTATGTACTTAACTGGCAAATACAAATCACAGAATCATAGAATGGTTAGGGTTGGAAGGGACCTTCAAAGGTCATCTAGTCCAAGTCTCAGTATACTGTTCTTTACCTAAATGATGAGTTTTTTCTTGCCAAATTCTGCATCCAAAATCCACTGCATGGGCCAATAGGTGTACATGTTCTAAAATCACCAAACCAGCTGTTGTTATTGATCCAAGGGTACAGGTACCATGTATACAAACTTTGTCATTTTTACTATGGAATTAGGAGAGTTAACATTTCAGCAACATTCTAACAGTAAAAAAAAAAAATAAAATAAATAATTAGTGTCTGAGACAGTTTGGTTTATGAAAACAAACAAACAAAAATATGTATGAAGCAAAGCTGACGATGGAAAGGGAATTCTATGCTCTTTGCTTCATCCTGTTGAGACCTAAGAATTTCTTCTTTCCAGGTTTTCCTCCTACCCCCAAGCATGTATTTTTCCATAATCAGTACATTACAAAGGTAGTGGTCAACAACTGGCATCCAAGGGCTTGGCTTCCACTTCACCTGCCCTTCACACAGTATTGCAGAAAGAATGCAAATTGGGTATAAACACAATCATGTACCCTTTTCACTGTTTCATTCAGAGTTAAATGGCTTTGAATCATTGGAAAATTGCAAAAACATTCCAAAAAAAAAAATAATACCTTCAGCAAGTTTGCTTCTATTTTCCAAGACAAAAGACTGTGTAGAGACTTTGTTCCAGCTCTCCACAGAAAATAAAGACTGGCTAGTCCTTGGTAAATAACAGAGTCAAAGCCATTGCCCTGATACATGTTCAAGGGAACCAGATCATTCCCTACGTGAATGAACTATTGAACACATCCATCAGGCACAGAGAAGTATAAAACTGTACAAAATAGAAGAGATAAAATGGTACTAAGTGTGAAGAAATAATAGAAGGATGAGTATCACTTTCTCCTGGTCTGCCTCTTACTTCTAAAATATCATAGGTCTTCATTCTGGAAAGTCTTAGCTGCGCTTTTGCTCTTCTTATCTTCCATTCCTGTCTGCAACTCTCCTTCAGTAGATCATTTCCTTATAATATCAAAAAAATTATTCCATTTATTCACCTGAAGTGTTATCTGAGTTTTATTCAAATCAAGTGCTAACAGATATTTTGAGTATTAGATGCAACCATCAAAAGATTCCATCAGTACTGTTCCCTTCCTACTATCTAAGGGCCAGTTCCTTACCAAGCATGAGGTCATTTACTGGGAAATAGACCAAGGGACAGATGGGCAACTCAAACTTTAAATCACAATAAAAATAGTAAATTTCTATCTATACACCAATTGAATTCTCTGCCAATTCCTTCATAATTAATTTTTATATACCGAAATATTACCACAGCAGCAAAGAGTCCCTACCATAAAATGGTCCTGGTGTCAGCTGAATCTCAGAATGCTACAACAGCAACAAGCAGCCAAAATCTGCAAGGTAAGTCATGTAAGTTAACAAGCAATGAGATGTACCAAGCAGCATCTCAGAATAAAAACCGTATCTACTTATAAAGTCAAGAACTATCCAAACTAGAAAAGTGACAGAGAATGATTTTATTAATGGCATTATAGAGGAATTTCAAAATAAGAAAAAAAAAAAAAAGCCAGAAAATTTAGGAGATGATGCTTAAGGATTATGTTGTTCAGGAAGCACCAGAAGAGAGCATCCTTTTCAGTAGCAGAGAGAAGAAAGCCATGCTTAGAAAATCCTATTTTACCCTTCAAGTGTTCGTTTTCTAAAACACTTTCTTACAGCAAGAGGCCCCTCGAAAAGGTCTTCTCTGAAGGCTTGGTTTACACCTTGGTTTTGTTCTGGCATTCCATTACCGTTACAGTCTTTACACGCCTTTACGCAAAAACGGGAGCACGTGTAACTGGATGTGTCATTCTAAAATTCATTTCCATGCTAACACAATTTCTACCTACAGACAAAATCTCTCCTCATGTTAACAAGAAAATATTTCAAAGAGCTAGAAAAAAAAAAGTAATCACATCCAGAAAATTTATAATGTTTCATTCGGTTCAAATGCAGCATCAGAATGCATCCTCTCACTTGTACAAAATACAAATGGAATAATTTCAGTTCATTCTATGCCATACCCTACCTGAAGCCTACTTTCTGGTCACTGAGAAATGCGTTTATTCACATGAACAAAAAAAAAAAAAATTAAAGATTAGTTGACCTTCTCCAGCAATCAGAAATCTGGAAATGTTTTCTTTTCCTGAAAGAACATTTGATATTACCGCAGGTGGCCAGACTAAGTTACAGTATTAATATGTGCATGCAGCTGTGATCAAAACTTCACATTTTATGGAAATTTAGAAGAGTTGATTACAGACTTAACAGTGAATTTCATAGATATTTTAGTCACACTCTCTTTTTTGTTGCATTCCATTGCTGGGCCCTGGTTTAAAGTACGTGATGATGCCTATAAAAGAAACATTACTCAGATTTAACTACACAAAATGGATCCAGAGAATGTAAACAAAGTTCCCTTTATTGTAACCACAATTTGATTCCGTTAAGCCCAGAAGCGATATATATGGGCATACATCAGAAAAATTATTTTGCCTTTGGAATTCCTGCACCAGCTTGACCCCAAGGACCTCTCAGGCAGTTCTACTTCTGAGACAACTTAATCTAGTTTAAAAATAATAATAATAATTTTTAAAATATCTCTGTTCATATTAGAGTTTTGAGGAACACTGCAACTGAGACCTCATCGCGTTATGGTCTTTTTTTCCGCTGAGGAATGAGGTAACTTTGGCTGTTCTTAGAGTTCTCTTGTCCACCTCTCCTACCTTTACCTTCTCCTTTTTCCTTCACATTTTATCCACCTCTTCCTTTTCCATTCTTCAATTCTTCCATCAACTTCTCCTGTCCTATAACTTCTCATCCTGCTTCATCTGCACAAGTCCATGCACCTGTTTCAACCTTTGCCAAGGGTTATAAGTTGGGAGACTGGAAAAATCTGAAAAAGATGTGGTGGGCTGACCCCAGCCAGCAGCTAAGCACCCACACAGGTGCTCACCTCCTCACCTTCCCCTCAGTTCACACTGCCCTCACAACGGGACACCATCCCAGCACCATCCAGTACAAGAGAGTAAAGTAATTTAACGTGATGTGGATTAACTAGCAAATAGGAATCTGTTCAAACAAAACACAATTTGATATAGATCTCAAAGTAAAGCTATATATTTCAGAGAAAAACACACACTATACCTGCAAAATGGAAGACAACAGTGAAAACAATTTAAGATTTAGAGTAGATATTCAATTTAAGCCTCCACTACAATAAGAAGTCAAAAATGTTTAATGAGATCACCAGACGCAAGAGTGGAAAGGTATTCCACCTCTCTATGCCTCATTTGTGATACAGGTATTAAAATTGTGTGCCTAGTCCCAGGATCCAGTTTTAAAAGACAAGAGAAACAAGTTACTGACTAGAAAATATAGCAAAGGACAAAGGGAATCCAACTAGAGGGAAAAAAAAAATCAAGAAGTGACTCAATATCCTAATAAAAGCGTATCTCCTGGAGGAAGATGCATGAAAGAGTGGAGACAGCCAAAGTGACTGGAAATCAACACCAGACACTCTTAAATTTGATTTAATACAACTACTTCTTAATTGATTTATTGATTAATTAAACAGAATACCAAGAGACATGGTAGATTCATTATCTTCTCATGTTTTAAATCCAACATGTATTACACTTTGGAAGAAGAATTTTAGTCAAACATCCACTAATATTTTTGGTGAAGTACTTTTTAATAGCGATAACTGATATAATAGGTTAGGCCACATAAACAAAGATACTCTTTTGGCCTTTAAACGCATAAACAGAAGACATGTCCAAGGGCAGAGCATAAGGAAGCCTAAGAGATGCATGGATTAACCAAAAGACATCCAGAACGTTTGCAATGTTGAAGTTCAAGGAAGTGAAATATGGTGTCGCTTGGGAAAACCAAGTTGTACAGAGGAAATAAGTAGGAGGAAACATGTATTGAGTCACCCAGAAGGTGCCAAGGAGACCGGGAGGAAGCACCTCATAAATATGGCAGCTAAATGAAAAGGTGGTAGCAAGGTCTGCTTTCTGTGGAGAAATAAAAAAGATAATGTAGACTGACAATGGAGAAAAGTAGGACACTACACAAGTGACAAGAACTGCTGGCGTGTGAAGGGACTCTTTGACTGCGGTCACTGTACTAGAAACACAAAATAGTCACAAAACAGAAACGGACTGCTTAGAAATAATAAAAAAAAATTAAGTAACCAACTTGGTACTATCTCTATAATTACATTATACAGTTGATAATGTTGATGTACGTAATAATCTCAAGGAAGAGCAATTCTTACGAATTATTTTTTCTTTAAAGAATAAGATTAAAGAGAAGTGGCTTCCGTGAGAAGCTGCTAGAAGGTTTCCCCATGTCCAATAGAGCCAATACCAGCCAGCTCCAAGACAGACCCACCAGGGGCCAAGGCTGAGCCCATCGGCAACAGTGGTAGCGCCTCTGCAATAATATATTTAAGGAGAAAAAAAAAAAAAAAAACAAAAAAAAAACAAAACAAAAAAAGCTCACAAACAACTGTGGAAGAGGAACTGCAGCGAGAAGACAGGAATGAGAATATGTGAGAAATATGGCCCTGCAGACACCAGGGTCAGTGAAGAAGGAGGGGGAGCAGTAATGCTGCTCCTGGCCAAGATTCCCCTGCAGCCCGTGGTGATGACCATGATGAAGCAGGTTGTCCCCCTGCAGCCCATGGAGGACTCCACGCGGGGGCAGGTGGATGCACTCTAAGGAGCCTGTGACCCCATGGAGAGAAGCCCACACTGGAGCAGGCTCCTGGCAGGGCCTCTGGCCCCATGGACCAGGAGCCACACTGGACCAGTGAACCCACACTGGAGCAGGTTTGCTGGCAGGACTTGTGACCCCATAGGGGACCCATGCTGGACCAGTTTGTTCCTGAGGGACTGCACCCCATGGAGGGGACCCACGTTGCAGCAGCTCATGAAGAACTGCAGCCTGTGGGAGGGACTCATGTTGGAGCAGTTCATGGAGGACTGTCTGCCATGGGCAGGACTCCATGCTGGAACAGGGGAAGAATGTGAGGAGGAAGGAGCAGCAGAGACAACCTGTGATGAACTGACCGCAACCTCCATTCCCCATCCCCTGCACCGCTGGGGGAGGTGGAGGTAGAGAAATCAGGAGTAAAGTTATGCCTGGGAAGAAGGGAATGGTAGGGAGAAGGTGCTTTAAAATTTACATTTATTTCTCATTATCCTACTCTGATTTGATTGGTAATCAATTAAATTAATTTTCCCCAAGTCAAGCCTGTTTTCCCCATGACGGTAATTGCTGAGTGACCCTTCCCTGTCTTTATCTCGACCTACGAGCCGTTTGCTGTATTTTCTCTCCGCTGCCCAGCTGAGGAGGGGACCAATAGAGTGGCCTTGGTGGGCACCTGGCATCCAGACAGGGTTAACCCACCACAAAAATCTAAGTAAGCAAGTGTTTACTTAGTTTCAGTGTCAAGTAAAACAACGAGCAAATTTAGTCAGAAAACATGTTACCAATAAACATATAAAGGTTTCAAAAGTTCCCACTAAATTTATTAGGAACTGGATCAGGCTCAAACTAAATCTAGCAAGAATTACATCTAACAAATTAAATTAAACTATCTAAAATACCCACCAGCATTAATCCTTCTGAAAGCAGTTATTCTAATTTGTGTAACTTAGCATCTCTAAATCATTCTCATTTTTCAAATATTAGTGCCTGTGTTTAGAAACCTAAACGGATTTGGACTCATTTGCAAAAGCGCTGAGCATTCGCAATTTGCCACAAAAACAACGTGAAGTGCCAGAGCTCCACACCTACAAAAGACTGACCGTGTTTCTGTAGATACCCAAATATGGATTTATCTATTGAACTTCAGACACCCACAACTGAAAAACGTGGCTTTTGTTTATAATTCTATTATTACATATTAATTTTTCTTGCCTTTGATACTCTAATTGCCGCAGCATCTCTCCTACGCTACGCTATCCTCCATTGGTTTAGATGTCAGTGGATGAAACCCTTTTCATTCATTCCAATATTTCTTTCACATGTTAATACTTTTTAAATTAAATCATTCCCCCTGCACTGACATCACAGATTTAACAGTTACTTCCTGATTAGAGAGGAGAGGAAGATGAATGCCTCCAACTTTTCATATACATACGAGAATTTTTTTCAAAGCATACCTCTTGAACCCCAAAATCCCAACAGTTAAATAATTATAAACCAGATAGGTCTTTACACAGAAGCTTTATCATATAATTACGATGCTGATCATTTAGAACTATCCAAAACGTCTCCAGCATTTTTAAACAGCTAAGCAAAGTTATTTTTAAAATCAAACATATGTGCTTTTTTCTGTTTATGTCTTCGGAAAGAACATTCTGTATAATGAAAAACATGACCAAATTTTTCACAGTACATCACTATAAAACCCTATAATTGACTTTTTGGGTTGGTTTACTCTATATCTATTTTTGTCCATGTAGAAAACAGCAATGATGTGGTGAAAAGACCAAAATGTAGGTCCTGTTGCAGGATAAGGCTCCATCCTGATTAGCGAAGTAGTATCATGTTTTCCCTGGGAAACATGCCCATTTTGTAAAAGGGAATTCAGTCCACATGAACCTCCTCTTTGGGGAAGAAAAGAAAAAAAAATAGGAAAAAAGAAAAAATAAACAAAAAAAAAAAATCAGTCCTTTTAAGCAGCACAGACTCTAGTGATTGCTCTCTGCTTTGGCTGAGAAAGACTCACCAGAGCCTTTCCATTAAACAGAACGCAACTCCGCTGACTGAGTTTATTGTAAGTTGTCCCAATATGAATTTCCTGCTTTTCAACAATATTCTTCAAAGCTTCGAGCTAAGCTTTGCTTAGATTATTATTTTAGTTCAACCTGAAATGACAAAATGTTTAACATCAACTATTTTCTCTTTCCCCAGAAGAAACAAACTTTATAAAACCAACGCAAACACAAGCAGGGTGGTGAGAACATGCTCAATGTTTCAGTTGCTACCGAGATTACCACGCACATAACTCAATGCAAATGCAAGTCAACTGGAAACAGTAAGTCAGAAAAAAACAACACCTGCACTAAAATAATCTATCATTTTGTATTATCCACCCAGAAAAATTAATTCAGATTATGCATTTTAATTTATGTACCATTCTCATTCCTCTTTGAATGGACTTTAAGCTCTGTTATCACAGATTACTTACATGGACTGGATGACCTTTAAAGGTCCCTTCCAACCCTAACTATTCTATGATTCTATGCCCAAATCACAGAGTGTAAAGGAACTGTGCAGACATTTCCAAAAGAGTTCACATGCCAAAGGAAAAAAAAAAAAAATAAGTACTTCTTTCAGAGTTAATTAAAACAAATCACACAGCATTAAACTTTTAAGTCAAAGTTTGAAGGAAATACTGTTATCTCGCAAATTGTTTAACGGCAAGATATGCCATAATTGCTCTGGGGTAAATCTTAGAGAAATTGAAGATGACATCTAAATGGTAAGCTTAGGAAACAGGGAACATACTGTCCACAATCAAGAAGAGAGGACAGGTTTAAGGGGAAAGGTAAGTTATTTCCTTCAGCTCAGAGACTAAGTTAAACTGCAGCTGCAGTCACTAATATTGTCACCAATTTTAGGTTCTCTGAAGATTTCAAAGAATCTAGGATCTGATACGAAAATGAGAAGTTCCAATAAATCAGTTTAAAGTGCTGGAAGTCAGGTGTAGTTTCTGTATTGGTGTGAGAGTCTCTAATGGGCTGCTCTTACAGCGTAACAGCTACAGGAGATTATCCTACCCCAGCCATACCTCACTGAAAGGCTTCCACGAGGAAAGATGCTGACTCACAAAAGTGCTTTTACACAGATGAAACGCGATGAATGCCATATAAGAAGTGCAGGTCCCTCCTTGGTGGGAAATCTCTTACTGGTGACAGAAACTTCTTATATAACATCCTCTATCCAGGGGATGCTGTAAGGAGAATCAGCAAGGTTCAGACGTACACTTTAATAGAATGATAGAATCTTTAAGGATGGAAAAGACCTCCAAGATCATCAAGTCCAACCATCAACCATGTCCACTAAACCATGTCCTGAACTTGAAGGCAGACAAAGCAGCCCTCATCAACAGACCCTAAAGGTCTTGGAACTAGAACTGCCCCAGTATTTTTAAAATTCTATCCAGCTCTAGGGGGTTAAAATGTTCTGGGTTACAGAAGGATTCAGAGGGGAATCACACTACACCTTTCTCAATCTAATGGACAGATTGAGCTCAGTCCTGCTCTTACACAGAAGACACTTCTGTTGGAATTCACAACAAAATCTATTATCTGTGGATACTCTTAATTGCTAAAACCAGCATAAGCCTTCAAAGCAAATCTGTCATTGTCGATATCAATGGAAAACAACTGTGTGGTGGATAAAGTATGGAATCATTTGATCAACATGAGATGTAAGTGCCATAAGACAACAGAAGGGTTACAGAACTCTTCCCTTTGTCAATGCAGAGTCCTTTGATGATACCATCAAAACCATGAGATACTGTATCATCACACATTGCCTGTATGCCATGACCCTAATGGAAAGCAGAAAGACTTCATGGAGTCTAGTCACTCTCTCCACTGAGTTCCAAGAAAAAAAAAAAAATGCTTATTTCCTTCTAGAACATAGCCCAAGTCTCAGATTAACCACTGACTGAAAGAAATAATCTTCCCACAGAATGTACTCATATTGAATAACTCATTAGCAGTTGATGATGTTGAGGACAAGTTAGCAAGACATAAAGATAATCAAAGGGCAGCCTTAGAAAAGGCTAAATAGGAGACTAAAATTTCACTAACCTGCCTTAGAAGTGTAACAATCACCAATATTAAGTACAGCTGCTATGGAAAAAGGGAAGATGAACTCACCACACTCTCAGTATCCCTCACCAGCACTGCCTGCAGTGTTAAGGAACGCAGCTTACGCAATCGCACTGACCAGCTGTCTACCACCCCAATCCCTCTTAACCTTGTCAAATTTTGCTGAAATGGGCTAATGAGAAAAGAGGGGCAGAAATTTTGTAAAAATAAACTGTTGTGTAAAGAAAAGAGCCTTAAATCAGCTGTGACCCAGTTCCCTTGCCAAATCAAAGTAGTAAAGACTAGAGATGGAGCTTCTGGACAAGAGAAAAGTAGGACTCAAATGCCAAGAAAAATAAGTTCATTGAGAGCTACTATTCAAACATGTTTTGAAAAAAATACATGATCTGAGGTTCAAAATTTTATCTCAGTATTATGGATTACAATCAGACCTTCTTGGAAAGTTGATTATCTCATGTATCTACTCCAAAGTTTCTTTCATCTTTCTCTAAAACATACAGTGATGGCCATACATACATACAACACAAAACCTCAGGTTAAAGTTGAATTAAAGAATTCCTAAATTCCTGTTAGATATAATATTAAACACGCTTGTATTCCGGAAACTTAAATCACTAACTGATGGTTGGGTACGTTTTTTTCCCCCATATGAGCAGGCTATTGCACCGCTACCTCACAAAACTCTTGAATGCATAAGAAAGAGGAAGGGGAAGTTAGAAATTTTTACCTACTACCTCTGGAAATAATCAGGATTCAGGGAAAACTGGACTGAGTTTTATGCAACCATTAAAGAACAAAATACAATATGTGTGGTCCTTCTGTGATCCAAAACCATGGTATCAACGCTTTTGAATAGAGTTCTGAATGTACTTCGGATGTGATTAGATACATTTGCACCAATCAATCTTTCAAAAGGAAGTTTTGATTCACTAGTGTACTGTGTTGAAATGTTTGAAAAAGAAAACACTAAATGTTTGAATATAATCATCATAAATCTGTGATGATATAAGGATAAATCAGTCCAGATGGCAATGTGATAACATTTTGTGTTTCTAATCTATAAAAAGACATATAAAGTTCACCCTCAGGCACATATAAAAGCATGTTTGAAATTCGAGATGATAAATGTTGGATTTAGAACTCAAATTTAAAATAAAAAAAAAAAATCTCAGCTAAGTGTTTAATAGCAGATACACATTTTATTTCAGTATAATTTGGGGTAAAAAAACAGAGGAAAACTCTTCAGTAGGGCCTGTTGTGACAGGATGAGGGGTAATGGTTTTAAAATAGAAGGTGGTAGATTCAGACTGGACATTAGGAAAAAAGTTTTGAACAATGAGGATGGTGGAACAGTGACACAGAGAGCTGGTGGATGCCCCATCCCTGGAAACACTCAAGGCCAGGTTGGACGGGGCTCTGAGCAACGTGATCTGGTTGGAGATGTCCTTGCTCCTTGCAAGAGACTTGGACTGGATAGGCTTTAAAGGTCCCTTCCAATCCTAACGATTCTGTGATTCTATATCTTGCCTGCTTATCACGTTAAGAGTTATTATAAATTATCATCTACAATGTTATATTTTGAATCTTTACTGGAGCTTTTTTATTATTAAGCACACCTTACAGTGTAATTTTTTCCATACCTAAGGATGAAATGGAACCAAATTTATGCCCAAAAGGTTTCATTAAAGCATACTTTTAGGAAATAAGTAGGATAATACTGAACACACAAGTCAATCCCTCCCAAAAGTCAGTCATTTTAGATACATTAATATAATTTTAGTAGCTTTTATACTATGGGCATTCACATAGCTTTCACTGAGGCTACTTCCTTCAGAAAAAGGCTACAAGATTAAGGTGCAGATCATTGAAACCAGCATTTTCCAGACATTTTTAAATGGTACTCCCTCTCCCATTTGAAGCATCACTTTTATGATACATACAGCTATTATGCTTAGTCATACAGCCTTCAATAGGCCAATTCTTCCAGAAAGACCAGGCAAAATCATAAAGAAGATCAGCAACTGGAGCACAAAATATCATCATTCAAAGAACTAGGCTTAAAAGCGTCAACAAATAAACAATAGATTTAAATAGGGGAAAAAAAAAATAAAATAAAACCTCAGACTGACTACCCTTATAAAACAAAACTGGAAAATACCCTATTGTTTTAAAAATTCACAGTGAAATATTAATGCTTGGAAGACCAATAAATTACAAGTCAGATTAAACTACTGAGTTTCTATGCTTTTGAAAATACTTCTACGGAAGCACAGCCTACTTACCTTTATGAGCACAAGCAATTAAAGTTCTTAAGTTTCTACATCCTGATTTTATGTGGGTTATTCATTTGTACATTAACATCAAATCTTTGAAGATTTGGTGACTTTTTTCCCACAGCAATACCCTGTTACACAGTGTGGAGTGCTATAACCTAGGTACCGTTATCAGCCTATCTACACACAAACCCTTGAGCTGGGATCTGTACGGAGACCAAGTGCTCCCTACAAAGGCCAGTACTGAATTCGTAGGGAAAGCCCCTACTTGGTTTTCTCTCCTAAAGTTTAGCCTCAGGTTCTGACTAGACAACTGTGCTTTACAGCTACAGATAAACCTCACCTCCACAATCTCCCCTTATTCTTTTTAAGCTACAATAATTTTTGGCTTCTACAGTACCTTGTGGCAATGATTGCATGAATTCAACAATTTAATTACGCGCTGTTAAAAAAACTACTTCCTTGAGTTCATTTTAAGCCTGCCATCTGATAATTTAATTAGGTGCCCCTAGTTTTTGTTATGAAAAAGGGAAATAATTGTTCCCATTCACTTTCTCCACATCGCTCATAATTCTAGATTTCTATCACGTTCCCCTCCCAGTTGTCTCTTTCCAGGCTTTGGGATCTTACCAATTTAGTTTCTCCTTGTACAGAATTCATTCAATTCTTTTCTAATTCTAGAATATTGCTTTTATACGGGGTGAGTACAAAGCAGAAGTACTAGTAACACTGTTTTCCTCATATACTCTCAACTCCTTTAAAATCTATACAATTTTGGACAATTACTAAGCCTCAACTACTAAGCTTTGAGTTCTATCCATTGTGAATCTCAGATCTCTTTTTCTATGAAAATAAACAGCACAGAGTTCATGCACATGACTTCAGGCTCATCAGTAATGGATTTTACCTATTTTATTGCCCACTCAATTCTGTGAAATCCTTGGGTGGCTCCACACAATCAGCATTGGCTTTCAGTACTCTCAGTAACTTTGCCATTAGCAAGCTTGCTCACTTATCCAAGATCCTTGGTAGATCTCACATAACTTTGCTCTAGTGTGAAAATAAATTATTTCCACCCTTAATTCATTCTCTTTTATTTATCTGGTATCTTGTAAAAGGATCTCTTCTTTATATCACAGAACATTTTGTAAAGATATTGAGACACTGAAGGTACTGAAAAGCCAAGAAGGAATCTGCTAAAAACATTGAAACTGCTGGGGTTCTACCAAACTCCACGTCAACATTGCAATTACTTACTTCTTAGCAGTGATACAGAATCTGCAAGCACATAGTTTTGCAGCTCATTTTTAGAAAGTATGTTCCACATATATTATAAGTAATTTTGTGCTGAAATAAAGTGCAGCATTGACATTTAATTGATAATCACTGATTTTAGTCATTCATTCATTCTTCCAAGAAACTCTGTTTTTAATCAAAAGCTATAGTCATTAAACAAATCCTTATTTTGTGCTATATGGAGAACAGGCAATAATAAACTACATTGAATATTGTTTGAATAAATTAAATAGCAATACTTGAAAATAATAAACACGTCTGCTCTTCACACTTTTTTTACACAAACCACATAAAAAGGAGGGAATTGTGTCCCATACGAATATGGGACACAAAAAACAGGGTAATCAGCTCTCACATGACGACTGAATTTTGTGTCAAGTCATGAATGATCTAAATTGAAGCAACATAAATAGAAAACTAATGCCGCTGGCAAACAGCCCCGTTCTGTAACGTTCTATTTGGGAATCACTGGGTAAAGGAAAAGAGACGCTGAGCTTTGACAAAGAACGATATGGGAGATGACATCAACTTCTTTCGGCAAATGAGCTCAGCGTGCCAGCCAGCTGACAAACGAGCTTCCAAAAACCACTAACAGTAGCTTACAAAGTCACAGCTGTTACCCTGTTTTGAACAACAAAATGTTGATTTCAGTTGAAATGTCTAGTTTTACAGAAGATTGGTAAGTGCTCTGATTTTTTGTTTTCTTTTTAAACAAAGCAATAAGTTATACTGAGAACAGCACGAGGGACTGTACTATGATGACTGTACTCTGATGACTCCATAGCGATGTTTAATAGACAGGATTAAGTATAACACTTGCTCATCTTCTGCACCCTCCTTAAATTAAAAAAAAAAAATAATCCCTAGAGTTACAGGATCAGTAGCAACATAAATCTACAAATATGAATGTACCATAGTCACTAGCAATCTCTTTAGCTGACACAAGCAGTTCCCAGGATATTAACTTTGATAGCGGGAAGAAATGTAACACAAAACCTGACATCAGAGAACTTGTAGGAGAATCCATGAAGGGAGTTAAATCAATTGAAAGATGCTAATACTCTGCTAAAATACTCTACGATACTGACTGGTGAATGAAGTTGAAAAAGATCTTAATATGACTTAGCACTTCAACTATTTAAGTAGTGTAAATCTTCACTTTTATGGTGAAGTACCAGGCAGTCTTCTCTATTTCTCAGAGTTATAGGAGGTTAAAAAGTCTATCAAACACAACAGAGAAACTCAGCGTTAACGTTGGTACTCCTATGATGTTCGTCACTGGTATCTGAACATCCCTCAAATGAATTAAATTAAATTTATTAAAGCAAAATAAAACTATCATTCTCATTTTACAGATGACAAACCAGAGAACAGAACAATTTAGCTAACTTGTGAAAGTTCCAATGGAAGCCTCTGGGTCAGCCCCATAGCTAAACTCACCTCTCAGGCACCAGACTACAGCCCTTTGCCACAATAGCATTCTCTCTGCTTTTTCACAGCTCTTTTCCCTATATAAAATTGCAATCACTTCAGCACAATCACTCCTGATTTCTGCTAAATGAAGGAAAAAACAAGCCAAAACAGATGCATGTCAAGTTCAAGTGACTACCTCAAAGCCAGCAAAAAACCCCACTGGTCAAAGCTTGGATTGAAATTGCTAAGATCCTATGTTTAGACATCTAAAAAAGACCTTTATTTAATAACGCCACATAAGGCCTGTTTCTATCAACACATTTTCATATTTTTTCATCTTTAACTAAAGCATAGATAGTCTAATAATGAAGTAAATAAGACTGAAGGCCTGTTAAGAGCTGAACACAACCATGTATTTTCGACAGCAAGTCAAGTACCTATTCTGGAACAGGTAATACTGACTCCCAAATTCAGACCCAGAATCGGTCTGTCTCCATAATGTACTTGTAAAACATAATTAACTTGTTTACCTTCTAAACAAGCATGAAGGAGGAGAGAAGCAGCTAATAATTAATATCTGAAAACATAAAACACAGCAAGTTCCACTAACAAATACCCTGTTTGTTAACCAAGTGAAAAGTAGCAATACAGAAGATTTTTTTCTCCTTATTTTCTTGGTTCTATTTCCACAGAAATATGAGAACTCTGAAAAAGGAGAATTGTGCTGTACAGACTTCTATACAGCCATCAAAAGAAATGCAAAAAAAAAAAAAGAAAGAGTTACATACAACATTTTAATGATCTTTCCACAGCTTCGTATTAAGAGTGGTTTTGCTGTTTATCATTTTTATCCTTTATCCTCAATATGTTAGCATCTCCCCACCCCAATTTCACAGATCAGCAGCTTACAAATGAAAAGAAAAAAAAAAAAAAAAACCAACACCAAGACAATCCGACTTCTTGAGAGGTATTTTAAATACCCTACTTCCCACTAAAGCCAACACTTTTGAGTTTGTTAATCAAATATCTCAAAGCAAGACTGTGGTAAAATGAATCTATGTGTCTTGATGGTAAATCAATATCCTAAATAGTGAAACATCCTTTTGATACTTGCTCTGCATATAGATTAGTTTAAACACAGCTCCTGTGCACAAAACATGTCAAATGATCATCAGGAGGTCAGTGTTGGCACGAAAGCTGCCAAAATAACCAAATCCTCAATTTTTTTTTTTAAGGAAAATACAAATGGTTGAGACGGAAACACCATCTTGGGACCCATCTCCTTACCTCACCTTGCCCTGTTTTACACTGAAGTGGACCGTAGCTCCTACCTGTAAGCCACCTGCAAGTCATCCAATTAGTCACACAGTCAATGTGTCAGGAGTTTAGGCCACAGGAAGAATCTGGTATTCAGGTGAAGGAGACTTGTACCCTCAACCTATTGCTTCCAGTATTATGATGAAACCATTTGGTCTCCATGAAGCCACCCACTGGAACCTATAAGAAGTTGCATATGTTCTTGATCATAAAAGCGGACATGCTGAGCTCCAAATTGTTAACTTCATGTTTGGAAAACACATACAGTGAAGCTCATCTACCTACAAGAATAAAGAAATGTCATACTAGATCAGAACAACACTCCAATTAACCATGCTCCCTTTTAGGAAGTGATCAGTAATTACTCATTCCTTGTTTAAACCACAGTATGTGATTTGCACAAGTTCATCTATATATTATTGAAAAAAATGAGCCATTTAAACTTACGCACGTGTACAGACAAAGCTAAGCATTTTCACAAACAGTACACCCTAGTTGGGTACTGCAGAGTGACTGTGAAGTGTGGGTTTTAATTTGTCTCTTCTTTCTAAAATTTCATTGTCTCTGTACCCCCACCAAACTATGTATTTGATACAGAGAACAACATATTTCTCCCAAGAGTACTGTGAAGAAAAGAATACAGTATCTGTTGAGTGCTCTCATAGTGTGACATGTGCCACAAAAGAGCACATGAAAGTTAGTAATTCTTCTTCATAGCAGAGTCAGAATACTGTGCAGGGAAGATGGCAGGCAGCCATACAATGAGCAATGAGTGATAAAAAGAAAATCACTAAATAACTAACTCTGAAGTGAGCAGGAATCATTCCATGCAAAGAATGAGTCAGGACTTCTAGGGACTGAAAAAAAAAAAAAAGAAATGCAATCAATTAACACTATTATCATGTACCACATACAATGGGGCTGTACTAAGGATCACCAGAAACCCTAATTTTAGCATTTCTGTGCTAGCTTCATCAACTTACTCTTACGGTGTGAAATTTAGCTAAACTTACTTTTTTAGCAGAGGAACATGGATTTAAGGGGAGGGGGGGAAACCCACCACACCACCCACACACACCCATCAGCTGGGAATAGTTCCACTTCCAAGTTTCTCAGATTAGACCTCAAAATTAATAGGCAATCTTGAAGACGTTTACTATTTTAGCTGCATATCCGTCACATGTCCAATCTAGGAACAGTTACTGATGAGAGTTGAAAAGAAAAGCACTCAAAGAATTAGTGTTCTGTAAAATTCATGAATTCTAAAAATGTGTCTGGGCATAATAATGTCATGTAATGAATGTCTAACTCTTTCAGCTTATTTCAGTTAATCAAAGGGAAAAATAACCTTAAATTACTGTAGTTCCTATACACAGATAAAACAGATATTTTCTACCCACATCAGAAAATTAGAAGATTGAACTGTATTCAGTTATGAATTTGATTTGCTCTTCAATTAAAACAGAAGAAAAATGAATCATACTGAAGATAAATGACAAATCAAACGCTATTCCATTCTAATTTTGTCCAAAAGACAACTAAATTTGTTATTCCTTCAACTCTTTGATCATGATGTTTAGCTTGTAAATATGCCACTTACTACTGCAAATTTCTGAACAGCCTGGTATCATTTTTCCTGAAACTGAAATATAAACATTCTGCTAGGGAGCTGCTTCAAACCCACACTGGGCAAAACTGGACTTAAAAAGCAAGAAAATATTTAGATTTTCATAAAAAGTAAAAATACTTTTAAACTACTTTGAAGAAAGGACAACAATTACAAGTTTTAGAGAATGAGCAGGATAAAGATGGCAAAATAAAATTGCATATTCTGCTTTATTCCCAAATCTCAACAGTTACTGAAGCTTCTTTTTAAAACAAGAAAAAGTTATACTCCACCTCCAGAGATGCAAAGGCACAAAATGTAAAGACAAAGGTCAACTCATTTAAAACTTTACAGAGAACCCAGTTATTTCTGAGGGCCCCACCTCAAAGCCCATGCCAGGAGAATGAACGCTGGCTCACAGAAGGCCACACTTCCTTTAGTGTTGGGATTTTCAGCAAAGCAGGAAACTGCCCAGAGCACTGCTTCATCCTACAGAAAGATCTGGTGGCATCAATCCGTACATCCCCATGGGTTCCCCAAATACATGAGGCAGCCTGGCTACACGGACCTGCTCTGGCAGCAGGACTACAGACTATGAAATCCAAAGGAGATGAATGTCACGGAGGCTGTAATTCTTATAACTGACCTCATCTAACAGATTTCCGTACAAAGTGAGTGTTATAGGAATTAATCATGGAATCATAGAACGGTTTGGGTGGGAAGGGACCTTCAAAGGTCACCTAGTCCAACCCCCCTGCAAGGAGCAGGGACATCTCCAACCAAATCAGGTTGCTCAGAGCCCCGTCCAACCTGGCCCTGAATGTTTCCAGGGATGGGGCATCCATCACCTCTCTGGGCAACCTGTGCCAGTGTTCCGCCTCCCTCAGCGTAAAACATTTTTTTCCTAATATCTAATCTGAATCTACCTCCTCCTATTTTGAAACCATTACCCCTCATCCTATCGCAACAGGCCCTAATCTATAATGTAGATCCCACATCCCTAAAATACAGCTTTTTCTAAAATACCAAGCTTATAAAGTACAAAGAAATGTTATTATTCCACGTAAATATTAACCAATCAACATGTCTTTGATATGCGAGTACATGAAATCGAGATTTGTTTGATTCTAGAACTAATTTTCAGACAGAGTGATAACCTTGAGTCCAAAGTCTTTTCAGGCCCAGAACAATTAAAAAACACAGCTCCAGAAGCAGAATGGTCTCAAGAAAGGAATTTAGAAAATACTAGAGAACACTATTTATATTTCAGCCTGGATTAATTTGTGACTATGCTGTTGAATTTTCCAACAAAAATGTTTTCTAGTGACCCTGTTCCAACATGCTCCTATTCCAATCACTAAAAAGGAATTTGGCCATACAGTTTCAAAAGTGTTTCAGGTACTAACTGCCCATTCACTGCTAAGGCCTGTCCTCATACATGATGTAATCAGCAGGCAATACCCTACTCTAGGTTGTCCACTATCATCTTGAAGAACAGAAGGCTCCGAGGAGACCTTATAGTTGCCTTCCAATACCTAAAGAGGGCCTATAGGAAAGACGGGGAAAAACTCTTCAGTAGGGCCTGCTATAATAGCACAAGGGGTAACGGTTTTTGAAAAGAGGGAGGTAGGTTCATATTAGATATTAGGAAAAAATTTTTACAATGAGGGTGGTAGAACACTGGCACAGGTTGCCCAGAGAGGTGGTGGATGCCCCATCCATGGAAACATTCAAGGGCAGGTTGGACGGGGCTCTGAGCAACCTGATCTGGTTGGAGATGTCCCTGCTCCTTGCAGGGGGGTTGGACTGGATGGCCTTTAAAGGTCCCTTCCCACCCAAACCGTTCTATTCTATCATCTTTTTAGGCCAAAATGTAGAATTTCATCCCACATAGCACCTTTGACCCCTCACAGTACCTACAGCCAAGCAGCAGACCCAGAATCTGCATTTGCTCTTGAAATGTAAACATAACAATTCACTTTGATGATAGGCTGGGTCTCTAAGTTAGAAGCACGCCGTTCACCCAACTGGCAATACGCTGCAGAGCTAATTGGTTTGAGTGCCTTCTAGACACTTCCCTCAGGAGCTAACAAGTATATGCAGTGGTGTATCTTCTTAAAACAAATTATTATTTATCCATCTAAACAGAACAGAAATAAATGGTTAAAGCAATAAAATATTTAACTATTTACAAAACAAATAATACATATACTGTCTTATCCACACAGAACATTTCCTCAAAGCTTGCATTATTTATCTTAGAAGTTATAGGTCTGGATTCTGGCAACCAAACCACAGGGTCTCTCTGAAAAACCAGCCCTGCTTCCTGCTTCTGGGGTCGGAAGGTTAGAGAAGGAGGAGGTATGAGTGGAAGGAATGACTGTAATTTTTTTTTTTTTCCCCTTCATTACCACCATTCAGTTATGAAGCAGTCTGTTAGTCAGAGCATGACCAAATAAAAAAAAAAAAAAAAAAATCAAAAATCTTAAAAAGAATTGACACCTGCTTATCTAAACACCAGTGAATGGACTGTCTATAAATACTGCTTGTTTTCTCCTCCAGATTTGAAAAATCAACCAACCAAGTCTCCAGCTGAGAACACAGAGAATACATCGCGCGTTGGAAATTTAATACAAACATATCCCATGTTCTTCCCAATCCCACTTTATGTCTGATTCGCTTCTATTATTCTTTAAACATACTTATATGGGGCATTTTAAGCGCTACACAGAGACCATCCAATTCACTCCAGATGAGCTCAACACCACACTGAACACAGCAAGGCTGCTTCCAGTATCTGAACCAGCTATCTCAGAACAAACTGGGTTTCACATTGCCTGGGAGATCAGAGGGCAATTTCTCCTACGTATGCTGTCACCATGAAAAGGGCTGCATATTTTTGCTCTTCATCCTGTTTCAGTGTCTTCATTTTTCCTCATCTTCTGTATTCCTTCTCTACAAAATGGGAGCCATACTGTTAAAAAAGAAACTCATTAAAACCTAAGATTCTCCGTTTAACTCTCCTCCTTCCAACTTCATTCCTTCCGTTCCTCTCTCATCCTCTTTTCTACTCTCTTTCTTGTGAATGATCTTCAGATCTCTTCTCCAACAAAAAAAAAAAACCACAATACATTTTTAATTACAAGGGAAAGCTTAGACGGTTGACAAGCTGTGGAAAAGAAGTAGAACCAGGTACTAAATACTTTCTGAAAAAAAAAGAAAAAAAAAGAATGTGGAGAGATAAATGGGAGAAAGGATTGAACTACCTTATTTTCCTTTTTTTTTTCTTTTTCTAAAAAAACACTGTTTACAGGACTGAGGATCTCAAACTTATGTAAACATCACAAATAGCACAGAAATATTTAAACTTGCATTTGTTGCATAAGGAAATGTTACAAGGTTGGGGGTTTGGGTTTTTTAGGGGTTTTTTTGTTTTGTTTTTCAGAAAATATAGAGAAGCAACTGTGATGATCAGGCATCATGCTCAAGTTCAAGCAGATAACAAGACCAGCCAATTGCACACAAACAACTGACACTTTTAATACCAGAATATGTGGAGAAAGTTAATAATGAAATTAAAGCCAGCTACTCTCCCTTCTTCATGAAATTCTTCAAATCACTCATTTTTATTACAGTTCATTATATGGGGTTTTCCCCCTCCCTCTTTTTCATACCTTTCTTAAATGGCTAGCTGCATATATTTAACTGTATACTCCTCAGGGCAGTGACTATTTCCTTAATTGTCTGTAAAGTCTGTTGCTATAAACAACAGTACTATGCAATGTTAAGTAATAAAAAAAGAGAAATCTTTTGCTGAGAAATAATCATGCATTAACTATGAAAGATAATCAGGAAAATATAGAAATAGGGAAAAACTATATCATTATGAACCCGTAACTTTAAAGCATCACTACCCAATGAATGGTTTATGATATTCCATTTCAGTATTATATTTAATTTCTCTTGAGGTATTTGAGAAACATCTGTTCTGAAAGTTACCGAATGGGTATTGTTTACCCAGAAATTCTACGGGGTGCAACCCCCTTCTATACTGTCAGTTAAATGTACAATATTTTAAAGACACATTAAGGAGCCAACTGTTGAAGTAGGCACTTAGAATGCAAAGAATATTCTATGCATTAAAATACACATGAAAAATACTGTCCAGGAGTTATAACATAAATCAAATACAGATTCTAAATTCAGTATTTAATAACTATGCAATTTAAAAAAAAACATTTCGTTTTTATTACTTACTGAACTAATTTCATGTTTTAAATCCACATTGCTGCAGACTTATACAAGCACAGAAGCTACTGAAACTGGTATAATTTTAAAACCAGAAGCAAATTTTTATTGCTGAACTATGGCCCTGAAAATGGGGTTTAATATGAAAACACTGACACCAAATCTGATGAGCGAGAATACTCTGCTTTAATATTTTGTAAAATCTGTTCTCTAATCCTGACTGAGGTTTGAAAGTAGCAAGTCTGTATTCTTCCAGCGTAAATGTTGTGCAAAAGCTTTACAAACATAGATCTAAATCTGCAATTGCCATTACTAAAATAAATGAAAAATCTATAAGCAGCAGTCAAACTGGCATGCAAATAAAAGAACTGTCAAGACATATATTGCCTAAAAATAAGCTTACAATAACTATTTTAAAGACTGTGTGTGGTCTTACCCATATATTTTGGCAAGATGCACTTTCTCCAACCACAGCTAGATTCATCCAAAAGCAGTGGCACTGGAGAGTCTCTGTCTCACCTGTCAAACTTGAAGAACGTTGTTCAGCAGACCACCATGAGTCCATGGATAGGATCCACAGCACACAGCAGCTGTTCTTGATAAGTGTTCTCTAACTATAGAGGCAAATGCTTCAAAAATGTTCTGTAAGAGGATCGCCCTTAATATACGTGCATTTAAAAACAAATAGAAACAAAAATATCTAGAAAAAGGCTTTCAGGACATCTATGGCAGAGCAGCAGCAGTGACTTCATACATATCTCTGTCTGATATTTAGAAATAATCACAGAAGATCCAAGTCTATTCAATCTACCTTAGAATTCAAGTAAATTTATTTACCTCTCACAAATTATTACCCTTCAAATTGCAGACAATCAAAAAAAGACAACTAGAATCCTTAAATTTTCATATCATCTAGGAAGATGAACTTCCCTTGTCTCTGTTCCTTTCCCACATATGACATGGAAAATATTTTCACACCAATCTCCAAACAGATTAAGTGGGAAGGAGAGGTAAAAGGCTGCTTGGCTACAGTACAGGTAAGATTCAGTGAAAATGGGAAGAAGCAAGAAAAGCTGCCAGTTTTAAAACTGCATAACAGGATGTTTTGACGACCAGAAAAATCTAAGGAGAGAGTTTATCTGAGTTCTGGCTATATAAAACAGCTTCAACTGTTATTAAAAAGCATATAATCATTAATTTCCACAGCAATGTGAATATTTTCTAAAAATAGGTCCCTGCGTTTAACTACTGAGATCTGCTCTGGTTTAACTACTGGTAGCATTGTATCCTAGAAGCAAGAAAGGCTCTAGAGAGATTACTTTCACTTTTCCCTAGATATATTTAGTGTACTAACTAGCATAGTTAGGATATTATTTTTCTTTGGTTTTGTCAGTAGCATGTTTGAAATAAATTTTATTAAGTGGTAGTGTATGTAACATTGCATTGTGGGTAGCAGTTTCCTGCCTTAACCTAGCCACATCCTCAGCTGTTATATGAGACAAGTTTCCCATATTTTCTGCAAGTTGACTTTAAAAAAAAAAAAAAAGGAAAAAATACAGACAGGAGAAAATAGCTGGAAGGTTAGGATGATCTTAAACACCATATATTGACTGTTTAGAATGTGTGTATCTAAGCAAAAGGGGGTTCTCTCTACAAGGTATGTATTTGAGGGACACAAGAAAAGTAACACTTAGCAGAAAAAAAATGTTTGAGCAGCAAGAATAAGCAAGATGAGAGAGATTTGACCATTAAGATGTAGCTCCTTATTCAAAGCCTGATCAGGAGTTAGATTATTTCACTGGAGAACAGCTTTTCTGTTCTGTGAAGTGAGAGAGCTGGCACCTCAAGACGAATTAAATCGTTTAATACTACTTGCTATCATATGATGCGCTCACTGGTTAACAGATTACTATCCTTTTAATTTAAATAACAGTTCAGCTTAAGGTTTAATTTGATCTTCAGTAGCCTCATTACATTGTATGGAAAACAGACAACATTTGTTTACACTAGAAACATAACAGCATTTTTTAATATGCTTAATGGTCCCTGGCACCGTCTACTTCAAGCCATATCTTACTTAGAAAAAAGATTATAAGGCAGAGAATAGGAAATCATCATAAAAAAGGCAACAGTAAAATTCAGATGTTCAATGCCACTCCTTGAAGACACCAGTAAGTAGCATTTTAACATAATAACCTGGCCGCTACAATTTCTTTAATTAATTGGCAGTTTTAGCTTTTGCTTTAACAGATTAGTATGTATGTGATATCGGCACACTTGAAGCTGTTGCAGAGATGCTGGAAGTTAGAAGTCTATAAGACACCCAAGTCTGGCAACAGAAGTTCCATGACGTGTGCAAAGATTTTACATCAAACGGTATGTTGCATGCATTAGCTAGGAACCATCAGAAAACAGAGTACTATCCCTCTAAAAATTATAATTATTTCTAGACTATGAAAAATAGAGCCAATGAGAGAGGATTCACTCCTTAAAAAAAAAAAAGTTTCTTTAGTGTAAACAGATCTGTTAGCAACACCTACAGTTAACACCTGCATCTGAGGAAACTGCATTAGGACTTTCTTTAGTATAAAAAAAAAAAAAATCAGCATCTTTTTATAGTATATATTGTACGACTTGTAAGTAAGTGCAAGTTTGTCGCTATATTGCTTTAAGCAGAATATTTCTATCACTGCGGTTGTAGCACAGAAACAAACACTTAAGTACAACCAAGCTCCCAGCAGAGTATCATACTGTTATCTGCTGTATGAACTCCGAGTGACATGAGGCAACATTTTGGGAAATAAAGCATGGCTTAAAAGTTTCAAAACGCATTTCAAAAAAAAGTGCAAGATGTAATTATCTTTTAGCGTTGCATTACAATTGACTTTAAATAAGATTTTGCTTGTCGTCACAGATCAAGCCCATAGTTTACCAGAGAAATTCCTTAGCATAATACTTCCTTTGTAAGTGTAATTGCGACTTAAAGCATCCCCTATGGAACACATAAGTTAATTTTGATTTTTGTAGATCTACCTTTCAAACAAAAGACTGGCAAGCGTAAGTCTGCAATCCAGACATTGGTTATACAACGGATTTTCAGGATTCACACATCTGCTTCATCAGAAGCCGAAACGAGACTGAGAGAAGCCGTCCGTTTCACAGGTATTACGTCTGCATGAAGTTCAGCTTCATAACGTCTCTGTACTAAAAAACTAGCATTTTTTTTCAGTGGCAGCTTCTGCAAACTACATCTAGATTACTCAGTTAAACTGTCTGTTTTTCTGCTTTTACTGCATTTCGTTTTACTAGATGAAGACTTCACTGTAGTGGGCTTGATCTTGACAGCACAGGTGAAAAAAAAACTACGTATAGTTAAAAAAAAAATTATAAAGCTATCATATCAGAACATAGTTAAAAAGTTAGAGAATAACTTTGCAAACACAAGTGAAAGAACTAAAAAGCCATTCCAGAGAAAGCCTGAGCATAGTATTTCAATTGAATAACTTTCAAAATTCAGATTTCTGTAGGAAGTTCAATATTCTAATATTAAAGAAGTGACTAAGAATAAATTCTGGAGTTTTAAAAATCAAACGACTGCACTCATACGAACGAAAACAAGTATTTAGGATAAACACACGAGTTATCTATTACATAAAAATACTTAATCTACCTACCATCAAATAGAAGTTGATAAATATCTGCAGTGCAGAACTGCAATTGAAGAAACACTGTGCTTACAATTAAGAGTTCCACAAATAATGGAGGCAGCAGCCTCTAAAAACTTTTGCTGCACCAAAAGCTGATTGAAACTGCAATGCACACAAACTTATTTTGTTTATAGGAAAGAATTCTTTCCATCATTTTTATACCCTTAACTTTTTTTCCATCGATATTCTTAACCATAATGTGAAAATATAAAGAAATAAAAGCAATCCATCATTAGGAGAATTAAATGTCACCCTTACTTTTATACGAGGTGAGTGATTTGCAGAACACTCGTATTTCATTTTAAGGTAGAATTCTATAAATTTGGCAATATCAAATAACTTTCAAAGTACTGAATTAAGAAAAATGTCATTTACTGTACAATAAATATTATGAAAGTAGTTTTTATGAACAGGGTTTTATGTTGCTTTGATAAATACATAATAAAAACAGAAACGCAATCTGTACTTTTTACTGAAGTCTCCTTTCTCATTTTCTCTCTATCCCCACAAAACAGAGAACCTGCTCTCCACCCACATCTCCAGCTATTCATCTCACACCATTCCTGGCCAATTTCTTACTGGGAAAGCTGAGGACAAAGAGGAAAATAAAAAAGGAATGATGGCAGCTTCACTGAGATGTATCTTATTTTACAAATAAAAGCTGAACAATATCTAGAAAATGTTTCACACAAATCTTCTGCTCCTAAAGATATAAATCACAAAAAGAAAATTGAAAAAAAAAAATCACTCAGCTAAAACTCAAAAATACAGTGCATCTGTGATACAACCATGCTAATAAGAAAAGTTCTAGACATAATGTCCAAAGAGGCAAAAAAAATAAGATACTTTCTCAAAGATGTTTCCAATTTTGTTCTGAATCTGAGTGAGCAAATCAAGACTACTAATACACACTGTCTGTGCACATTATTCCTTACTACACACAGCATTTTGCAATTTATTTCAAA
This sequence comes from Chlamydotis macqueenii, assembly GCF_036417535.1. Taxonomy (NCBI): domain Eukaryota; kingdom Metazoa; phylum Chordata; class Aves; order Otidiformes; family Otididae; genus Chlamydotis; species Chlamydotis macqueenii. Next base: position 5,778,979 of record NC_141558.1, read on the forward strand.
GCCTCTATTATAAACAAAAAAATACTGCTTTTGTTAACCCACTCCGTGCTGGTACAGTAACGGCTTGCATTACACAATCAAAGTCAGAGTTACAATACGTGAAGTATATAAAAAATATTACACACACATGCACACATATGATACTAAGTATCTAAATCTTACATATGCATCAAATTTATGTTTCATTTTCAAACTAAGTGTTAACATTAACTGCTGAATAAAGTTATTTATAGTCTCCCTAAAAGTCTAAGACTGTTCTACTTCTCCTAAACACTGAAACTATCGTAAGTAATTAATGTAAGCGCGATCAAAGCCTCCCAGCTCTCACACCTCATTGTTACGCAAGGTCTACATTAAATCCCAGCAACACCAGTGTTCAAAAGCATCCCTTAGACCACAGCACACAACTAGTTATGATAGCCAAATGCCAGATTTTTGCCCCAAATAGGAAAGAAACATAATTGCCCTTAATTTGCATGACATCAAACTGCCAAGTAGTTCTGAAGGCACGTAAAGCAAGGCAGAGGGGATTTCAGGTTTGCAAAGGAATCCCCAGCCTAACACTTCTGTGACAGCCAGCCACAGTAAAAAAACACAACCCCAACAAGCAGCCTGCTACCAGAGCTTCGGAAAGGTAACGTTTCTTACAATGAGTTACAGATTCACAAGTATAGGAAGACAAGGAGAAAAAGTAAAACAGAAGGAATCCAGCCACCCGGCAAATACGAAGCAGACCCAAGATCGTGCTACAATCCAAAGATGTAAATTATTGTAAATCATCACTGTTGTTCAGAATTTCACACAGCCACTTGTGCCAATTTTGCTCACTTTTCCACAGACACAATAATGAAGTAGCGAGAGGGAAAGGGAATGGCGAAAAAAAGAAAGAAAAGGAAAAAAAAAAAAAAAAAAAAAGGAGGGGGGAAGAAGAGTGGGGGGAACCTGAACTGAGAGTACAAATAAAGTTCTGCTGCCCATATGCTTTAACTGTACAGAAGTTTGGGCTCTTACAGCATTTTGTACTCTCTCCAAATCCTCATGAGTCACAAAAATTAAAAAGCTATATCCTTCTGGATGCCAGGAAGGGCCTTACCACGGGCCTTTTGTCAAAATATTAAAAAAAAAAAAAAAAAAAAAAAAAAAAAGGAGAAGAAAAAAAAAAAGAAAAGGAGGAGGGAAAAAAAAAAAAAAAAGGAGAGAGAAAGAAAAAGCCACAGTGTAGGCAGTCCTACTTGGAGTCCTCTGATGTCACAGCCACATGACTCGCTCGCTCCAGTAACAGTGCTTGCAAAAAAAAGGAGTTTTAAAGCTTTTGCTTTTTTGGATTGTGTGAATGCTTCATTCGCCTCACAAACAACCACAGAACCACAAGTGCGGTGCAAACTTTCTCCAGGAGGACAGCAAAGAAGGCTCTGGTTTTTAAATGGTTAATCTCCGCAGGTCACTACCAGCCACTGAGACCAACAGAGTCAGTAAGTGCTCTCTAACCACAGTCTATGCAGTAATAGTAGGTCCTTCAAATATTTGCTCATTCTCTTTTTTTTTTGTTTTGTTTCCTTGCTTTTCACATGTTACCAGTGCTACACAATTTTTTGACAGGGAAAAAACCAACTCTAGAGTCTATGCAATCCAGGAACACTGCAAAACTAAAACAAGGTTTGGCTATGGTTTGTGTTTTCAGTTTGAGGATCCAAGAAGTATTTACACCAGGAGGTGAAAGCTCTGCGTGAGGCGAGACGGACTATGGCATCAAACAGCCTGTTCAGTTCAGTGACACCATGTCAGCAAAACTTCTTTTGGGGTAAGTCCTGGAATATTTGAGCTTCTGTTTTCCGTTGTCGGGAGTTTTCTTACTTTTAACAACGCTGGTTACAGTTATCTAAGCAAAAGCTTGCTGAATGGGATGTTAGAGTGTTAAAATAGCATACCTGGTTCGTGCGGGGGGAAAAGAGTCACCATAAATAAGTTCTGCAGATTTATAAACGGATTTGTTAGCTGACAAGCTGGGGAAAACAAAGTCAGTGGCTTAGTCCTCAGTGTTTGACAGCAGGTGTGCTCAGCTGTCACCTGGGTCCAGGTGGAGCTACAGAAATTTGGGCGAGACTAATATTTGGAATCTAAGATAATGTTTAATATTATCTCAGGGAAAAAGATAAAGTGTTTAGTGAGTTAATCAACAACAGCACAGACTATCTGACTAAGATAGAGATTATCTGGTGTAAAGTGGAACACTTTCAAATGCATCCACCATGACTGGTTAACGGAAGATATTGCAAGAGACTTTAATTACAGGATTTAAGACTGCTTATTCTCTAAACTTGATGAAAACACGTAGTGTGTAGCATATAGCAGCCTATCCTACCCATAAGTGCCCTGTCATTGCTCCAGACATTTTTAAGCATCTATATCAGATGGAGTTATCAGTGCAAATCTGCAGTTCTCTAGGCTTTTGTTGCCCTCATTTCACAGCAGAGCATGTTTGATAATGTATGCATTTGTAAAAGCAAATTCTTCTCATTACACTTATTATGAACACAGCAAAACATTCATGCATAAAAATATTAAGATATGAAACAAAAAAAATACATGATTTAACATGCTGATGAATTTAAGCTTTAATTCAAAGTGGGATTTTAAAAACTCTGTAGAAGAGCACTGCCAAATATCTACTTCAATATTCTGAACTGTAAACACAAACTCCTTTAAGAAATCATATATGTCTACTGAGGTAATTATTTATATGCACTGTATACATACGTGCCCACAAAAATCATAAATACGCTATAAAATTGCACCTCTATCATTGCTCGCTTTGAAAAGCTTCTTCGTGTCAGATACAGTCTTAAAATCAGTACAGAGCACTTCACTCACAAAATAGTCAATAAAACTGAATAGGACTTTAAGGGATTTATCTGCAAGTAAATTATGTTTTAAAGGGTGTCGGAAAATGTATTGTAGTCATCCTTGATGAGCAGTAAGAAGTCTATTTAAAATTATTTTCAAAGCATCTTTTCCTGAGACAGGATCAGGAAAACTAAATGAAAATTCTGAAAGATCAAGGAAAAAAAAAAAAAAAATTCTGAAAACTTACAAGATTTTCTTAATGGTGTCCATCATGTTGAAACTGTGTTGGGACAGTAGCTAAGCCTATTTCTTTTCCTCTCATGCCCCCCTTTTAAGAAAAACAATGCTAGAACCATTTTCAGTATACACATCCCGATTAAGCTTGTATTGTAAGGAACTGATGACTGGAGATCCTTTTACCCCTCCTACTTCACATGTTTTGACTGGTTCCCAGTTCAGCACATGAATAAGACAGTGTGTAGGAAAAGAAATGAAGAATAGCTTTGTCCGGGAGACAGACTCATTTAATTTATGATCTGTAGATACCAGAAGAGATAGCAGAACCTGTGGTGCCCATGCAGCTACAACACACCGAACGCTGAGCTGAAATGCTAACGCTAAACTGGGAAGCAGCTTTTCTACTGCAACCGCTGTCTTAATGAAGCACAGTAGAAGCGCAGCCAGACCACATTATCCCAGTGTTTACAACAGGAAATACAGTTTACATGTATAGGGACTTTCTTTTGCTTTTACTTCCAAAAGAGATTAGAAGAAATTCAGTTGGCTAAAATTATCAAAACACGGAGTGCTGACTGCTTAATTCATCCACTTTTGATCACTCCTAAAGTGAGTGAGAAGTACTGTAACGTGAATAATACTTTTCCCCAAACTTCACTAAGTAGGTTTGAGTACCCAAATTTCACTTTGGGTGCAAACAATGGATGCAAGGAACTACAAAATCTCATCAACTCTATCACTATGTAAGCAATATATCTTAAGCGAAAAACAAAACTAAAAACCCCACCTTTATAAAAAGGAGACAGAGTACGTTTTAAAAAGAACAAAAGCCAGAAGACCCAAGTTACTTGGGAATTTGCCGTTCCCTACCAATGGACATCAGAATGCAGGACCTATTCTTCCTTTCTGCGCTGTCTGTATCTCCTTCTACTCCCATTCCCAACTTATTCCTTCCAGAACTGTTGAATTTAATTATGTTTCTCTTCAAGAATGAAGTGATGAAACATAATGAAGAGTAATAACAGGGAAGGAAAACAGCGCTATGACGATTAACTCGCATGGTTGCTAATCTCTGCCATTAATCATATTTCTGAAAATTCTTATTTCACTTACTTTTCTCTATGTGTTTTTGACTTCATATGAAGGGCAAACGAGAGTAGCTACGAGGAAGGATTGTTTCCTAATCAACAAATATATATATATATATATATATATATTCCTCTACAATTCAGTATATTTGAATTAACTAAATATTATGTTTCATATCCAGAGTATTTCTGCCTTAAGCTACTTATACACAGGTTTTGACTGTATCATGCCTATGTCAACCTTCTTAAGCTTTTAAAGATAAGTGCATTAATTTCAAACAGCAAAGGATAGTATATTCAAATCCATATCATCTGAAGAAAAAGAAATGCTCAAAATAAACACTATGCAAAAAAAAAACCCCAAACATCATGTTTATCAGAAAATTTGATAAACTCTGTTTAGAAAAAGTATTTCAGCAATTAAATACTTCTTAAATGCCTCCCACAACAGTTACAATTTAAAAAAAAAAAAAAGTGCGTTTTCAAATATGTTCTATGCATTTTCATAGCATCATTTCATCAAAGAAAGCAAATTAGATCAAAATTTGTCTGATAATTTAATCAGTTATTTCACATGTAACTTCTGGAAACTGATCCCAATAGACAGACGTGGTAAATCTCAATGAAAGTATTCAAGTTAACAACAAAAAAAAATTTAGTCTGCTTATATTAAAATACTGCTCAATATCTTCTCATTTATTCTTAAAAAAAACCCAAACCTTTTGTAGATTTCAATTCTCAACTGCTAAGGACTCTTGTTTTTTTCTATTTTAATTAAGGTATTGATAAGAGAGAAACAGAACCTTTTTGATTTTCTATGTACATAGAGCAGAAATTCTCCAGCTCTGTTTAACATATTCATATTATTGTGAATGATAAGCAAAATCTCAAGAATCACCACCCTTTGCATAAAATATAGTTCAAAATATTAGGACTTTTAAAAAATAATACTGAAAACTATGCAAGAATGACAATTCTCACGTACATTAAGAAAGCTGCAAGCTTCTCACGAAGGCTTTCGGTACACGAAACCTCTAAACCATGCAGAATTGCACTACATCACTCACAGGATTCTTAGGCAGCAAAATGCACTGATCTGTTAAATTATCTGTCTCAAATGAACTATTAATAGCCAATGCCGTTTAAATCAACTACACTGATGTAAAATTTGCTAAGATCGAAATGTTCCAGTTTGTTAGAAGAACATTGAAATATCTGATGGTTAAATAAACTGGGGAGAGAGGAGAAAAAAAAAAAAACCTAATTCATTAGGGGCACTAAGATTTTATCAAACACACAGGATTAATCTCTATTGAATAGAACCATTCACAAATCAAAACTTACTCCACTTCAATACTTTCATGCAGTGCTAATCAATTACAACCTTTTCTAGTTATTCAAAATCCATGTGCTTTTAATTTTATTCACTGGTGGTCTAAAATATAATATTCAGGCCAAGCTAAGTCATTCTGTATTGCAACTTTGCTTTTTTTCAATAAATATTCATCTAGAGGTTTTCTTAGAGAGAACTGCTCATATGAAGACTGTGGTAATATTTTTATACTGTACCTCCTTGTTGAAGCAAAAGGTTAGGGGTTACCTAAATACCTCAACTGTATATACAAAAAAAGGAAAAGGTAAGTATTCACATGAAAAATCCAAAGGGACTATATTATTTATTTTTGCATTTCCTATGATTAATGATGCACCAGTGCATACTTGAAAACTGAAGTCAAAATAGGCTAACACCTCAAATTCCTTTACAAACTGTACAAATATCAAACTTCCATGCTGTATTAACTGCTCCACCAGAAATATTTAAAGGCTCTGCCACCCCACATTAAGAGCAGAACAATAATACTGCAATTCCTCTCAAGCAGTGTGATTTCTTGGTCGTGGTCAGCCTGATATTCATCTTAAAATTGCACCTTATACCTTTATTTTTCCCCGATTGCTTTTCAGAACACAGTCGCACTTTTTATGAATAACGCGAAGCTCAGAGCAGCCTTAAGTAAATAATGAGCATTTAATAGTGTACGCAGTTAGATATACAGAGAAAAATAAAGTAGTAAATGATTCTTGCGAGAGATGCTAACTATGTAAAGAGAAGTTAGACAAAAACTGTGTGTAAGGATGTGTCAAGCACCCAGCAATGGGTAGCACTAATAACAACTGAGAAGAAATATTTTCTAAACCTGTCAGTTCACCCAAGAAGTTGAAAACAGAAGCAAAATTTGGCATTTTTTATGCGCAAGTCCAGCATACTCCTGTGGAAATTAAAGCAGAGGGAAGGGAGGAATGGTCCTGTCCTTGCCAGGCTGCAAGGGTGCTGAGCACCCACATTTCTCCTGCTTGGCTGCTGCGGGAGCCACCAGCAGCCGCCAGCGCCGGGTGCCTCTTGAAAATCAGCCCTTCTCTATGTTTTACTCCATGTAGCTAATAAAATCAACATTGTGTGTTGTAGGTGATGGAGTTGGTTCTGAAAACTCATTAAATACACTCCATTAATAAGAATTACAATAAATTGCCACGTTTAATATACCTTAGAGTATATATTATTTTAATTAAGGCAGCCTCAAGATAAATAGTGAGTTTAAGATGGTAAAACCTGAAGCATTTTAAAGTCTTAACTTCGACACAGAGACTCTGAGTTTCATACAACCAGTTAAGAACATGAAAATATTCAACTGTTCCTTTAAATATTTTTAAAAATAAGTTCATTTGTCTAAAAGGAATAAACACAACAGTGACTCTGATAAGTGTACTCAAAAATAAATTAGTAAACTGTGTGCTATTTCAAATAGATTCTCCTTGCAAATTTTGCCAGACTTCAGAATTAACCACAGATTTTTCATCCGGAGACAGCAGACACCCACAAAATGCAGAAAACTGCTACCTCCTCCACCACAGAACCCCCACAAGCAACTACTGTTATCGGCAAAACTAATTTTTGCTCACATTATAGACAATAGCTTGAATTTCTTTTATATATGTTTATTTCCAACTGGCTTCTAGAGTCCTATGGGGAACAGACTAAGGAGGTCGATCTTCTGCTCTCAGGTGTTTTTGTTTTTAAGTTAATAAAGCTTAAATCTAAGAGCAGGTTTCCTTACATAAACATGCTCTCTTCTACAAATAAATATAAGCCCTGCCACTTAACATGCTGAAAAGCTCACTCTGAAGAGAGTATTTTAAAGATGAGCACAAAGACAAAATAAACTCCGGTTACTATATCGTAAAGCAGTTTAACACTTCCAATAAAAAAATCCATTATTCATGCATCTGTTTCCTGTATATATTTTTTATTTTGCTTGTTACCATACTGTGTACAGTTCTAGCCTTCCTCATGTAGCTATAAGTTTCCTATTTCATCTATGAACTTGCCCTTGGAGGGAAAAAAACATTGGTTTTCTACTGCCTTAAACTGCTCAAGTCATTTTAATCAGAGCAATTAAATTATTCTGCACAACCTATTCCTTATTAAACTTTTTTATTTCTAAAAATCAAATTTAGCGTAGCAAAAGATTAAAGGGAAAAAGGCTACATTTTCCTTTAAATACACAGGGTGCTTTAAAAAGGAAGGTATTTTTGTATTATATTTACTGTATTCTTTACAGTTTTCTTTAAAAATATTTTTTTTCTTCTCTAATAAAACTACCTTTATTTTTACAGCAAAGGCTAAAAACAGTTTCTTCTGCTGTCCATCTCTTAAAAATGCCATATTCATTAAGGTCAGGCAGTTCTGGAATTAACAATAGTTTTAAGTTTTAATATGTTATAGCTAAAAACCCCGTAGCAAAAATATTTTGGCAAGAATTCATCCGAATATGGTTACTGTATTTCTGATAGACATTAGCTTATTTCACATATTACATTTCATCCGAATTGCTAGCATTTCATGATGACTTAAAATTTATTATCATTCATTTTTGTGAATAAGGAAAGTTAAAAGCTGATGACCTTACATACATTTATTTTCCCCAGAATTTATTTGAACCGTAAGTGTGCCAAACCATTGTTTACTTATCCCTCATGGTCAGATATCTTACATCTAAATCCACTCTGTGGTTTACTACAACAGAAAGACAGAGCCGCTGCCAGTTACATAATATTTTATTGTTCAGAGGAAAAGGACCCAGCCTCGATCACACAGAAAATTAACTGTAACACTAATAAGATGTGTTTGTGCCTATACACACGTATACGCATATACGCCAACGACCATACGCTGGGTGCAGTTCTTCTGAAAGTGGGTCTTGTCTAACAAATCAGAGCAGGGTGACATTACATGTCATTTTTAATTGTTGAATTGAATCTCTTCGTCAAACATTTAATATATATGTGACCCTACACACGTAAGCAAAAGAGCAAATTGCTTATGTTTTCTAATGAAAAACAGTATAGACAAATAATTATGCCTAAGTACATTCACTTCCAGATAGTGTTAATCCCTCAAAATAGCTGCAATGCATTTAAATGCAAATCAGAAAAAAGATTTTTAAAAGTATGATAATTTAATGTATCCATGTGTGGTATTAGAACAGGGTATTCTTTCTTTTAAGAAATGTTAATGAGCTGTGTATGTGCAAACATGCACGTGTATACAGTTCAAACCTCTAATTCCTACTAATCCATATGTGCAAAATTTTGAAATTCTTCAAGTAAAAGAAAAAAAAAAAACAAAAAACCAGTAATAAATTTAGAAAACGTCTCTATTGGTAGAACACTTTATACCCTGACGCTGAAGTTGCAAAAGAGAATGTCCTATCGCATTCAGATTTGCCAGCAGTACAAATACCCAAAGAATATTTACAGCTCTTCTCATATCTCTTCTTACTGTGCTAATATGCAACGTAGGGACTTGCAGCAAGGGTCTTGTCTTAGTATTTGTACAGAAGAATGTCTCTTAAAGCTATTATAGTGTTCTACGTAAGTCGTGTTAGTGCTACTAGTGAAATAATAGATGGTAGAAGTACTCATTTTAAAATAGATGGCAGTATTTCTGAGGAAATATATGTTTGGGAGTAAGTCTCTTGTTATCTTCTTGCTTCTTCATATAGTCCCATGAAAAGAGAAACTGCTTTTCTGGACATTAGGGTGGCCAATCTTCACTCACCTCAACTTTGAAAGTGAAACCATAGATTTTAGCCGAAGTAGTCTTATTTGTAGGTCAGCTGCTGTTTTTATACACAGTGCAATATATTTCTTCTGAAAGTGATAAAAAAAAAAGGCACACCACATTTACAGTGAAAGAATTCTGATGTGAAATGCAGAGTTGCACTGCCAAGAACTGATATTACTCCACAACATTATTTTCATATTAATACTACAATACTTCAATAATTTACTAGAAATACCTACCTTCATGTAGAATCAGCAAGAGTAATTTTACACTGATTCAATAGTTAGGATTCAACAGAACTTAAAAAGCATTTTAAGGCATGACCAACAAAAAGTCTAATTCCGAGGACTGTGTCAGAATTTGCTATTTTAGTTTATCAGGACTCAAAAAGCCTTTTAGGTGAGCCATAACACTGAACTGCTACACGATCTACGCCCTTGCTGCATTTTTTGTCTAAGTTCCACAAGTAACTGCTTTCGTTCAAAGGCATCATCGATTCAAGTGAGAATCCTTCACCTTTAAAGAGAAAACTTTTAGGTGAAAAGGGAAAAAAAAAAAAAAAAAAAAAAGAAAAAAGAAAAGAAAAAAAAATGTCACATTTGCTCTCGAACATTGAAGGGACACATATGGTCTGGCTTAGTGACTCTTTATTAACAAGCGTTTGATGAATTAATGCTACTAGCTATTGTATAATACTCCAGCACAGGAGCAGCTTTGTAACAGGGTACTTAAAATCTGCAATATATTTACTTCCTAACACAATCTGCAAAACTTGTTTCCTCTAAGTAAAGACCACCAGTATAAATTCACATTAAGAGAGTTCATCATCTGTGTTTTTCCAATCAGCGGTATCAAAGTTTAACTCCAGTGTGTTTGGTTATTTGTGGAATAACCACGCCGTAACAATGAATGGTTTATTTAAAACGAACAGCACCAGAAAGCAGCAACTATTTACTTAGGCGGCGTACCTTAGTATACACCAGTAAAAATGTTCTCTTTTCCCAAAAGGATTTTCTGCATAAAGGGCATTCACTTTGCTTCCTTCCCACCCCTCTTACATCCAACTCTGTACATTCAAGACTAAGTGCTGTAGTTTTCTTGCTATGCAGTGTATTTTTATTACCTGCTTTCTGTTTAAAAGGCATGAACAGAAATGCTAAAACAAATTCAGAGGGCAAACTCTTTATAGCAAAGTTTTATTAAAGAAACCAACATTCAGAAAAAGTCCAGTCATTCGTGAATAATAAAACACCACCATCCAGCTAGAGAAAAAAAAAGTGTCAAATGGGAATAAATATATCTTCCACAGCACAAATAATTTTCATCCTGTAGCAAGAACTTTTTCATTCTAATGCAACACGTGCGACCGCTGGAACAACTTTTAATTTACAGTATTTCAGAAATGTACCTAAAATCATGCTGTTATTCTGTATAATAATTAATTCAGTCATGATCTCGTAATAATTTGGGGTTCTAAGCCAATTAAAGTAACATTTTAATATTACCTTTAAAAGCAAAATCTTAATTACAGCTGAGCCACCTAAATGTGTATTAAAACATCTGAAAATAAATGAAGACTTCAGCTTGTCCACAAAGAAAGATAAATTATTACAATACTCATTAGGTACAAAACGAAGGCTTGAAAGAGTATAATTTTGTTACTTTAAATTATAACACTAATTTACTAATTTCAAGGCACATGTGTAGAGCATATGTGTAAAATCTACTTGATGGAGCCAGCTTACGTATACACACACACACATGAGCTGGAATGTTCCAATTCTGATCAAAGATGTATGTAGCCGGATGTGTGGTTAATTCACTGATCAAATTTTCACAACTGAAAAACATCTTGAAACATACAGTCCTAGTTACCAGTAGCATGTGCTTTTTACTTTATCATCAGAGTTACTCTTCATCATTTCACATTTTAGTGTATATCATAAAAATAATATAGCCTCTTTCTCACACTTAAAAAAAAAATTTAAAAAGGAAGAAAAAGATAAAAAGGCAAAAAGGAACTGGTTTTCAGTTCAAGCGTTTTTAAGGTGCACGGTAAGACCGAGTGAAATAAATTTAAAATACCCATACAATCTGAACTCCCCTCTTAGTGACATGTTCTAACAGAAAGCTTGTGCTCCACAAAACCCATATAAAAATGTCAGGAGCGTAGATGCATAGCACATGCATGCAATGTAAAACACAAATCTGCCCTGTAACAATATACAGTAGCTCCTCAACATGCACGAAAGATTCTGAAATACACTAAATCTAGAAAAACAGTCTACTGTCAGACCTCAGCACTCTCTTCTGAATCAACCAGATGTATTGAATAAACACTACTTAATGGCTACTACATTTTACCAGCTTTGTATAAAGTTAGAAGAACTTGAACTAACAATTCCTTGAAGTCTTCTAGCATCACATTTAATAATCTTATTTGCTTACTGAACTGGCTAGATATAGAAAATACACATAATATAATGGCTATTCCACTCGATCAGATATGCATAAAGTAAGAATAATCTAATCAAACTAATAAAGATACTGAGATGGGCAACAATTTTACTAATCTCAACACTGATTTAAAAGACGTCTTTTTTTCTTCTTTACATACCTGGTTGTTATCAATTACTGATGTGTCTTCACCCCTTCTTGTTGCAAAACTTCCTTTAAAACTTACAGCACACACAGCACAACATTTGAGACCTATATACATAAAAATACTCTCTTTTTTTTCAGTAGCCCAGAAAATCTGAAGGTTTTTTTAGGCTGACGATATCTTCTCATAGAAACACAGAACGTCTGCAGACAGTAAGAAGCCTTTAGTAAGCCTTTTTGCTGCACCATAATAATCTGATCCAGAAATTCAAGGGTACCTTAAACAACGGGCTACCTGTTCTAGCCATGCTTAGGAATGTGGCCAAATCATTTTTATTGATTTAACCTTTATAGGAATGCTACATATCCTCAGAGCAAAACATTTCTAATGCATTTATAATATGATATACCTCTGAGAAGTTATGGAAAAAAAAAAAAACAACCAAAAAACAAATCTTATGACAGATAGGCTAGCCCCCCTCCACTATTATGCTTTTTCAGATTTAGTGATCAATAGGCATTCGAGTCTTAGAGTATTTTCTGAGTTTGTATGTGTCTGTATTCACAGGATGAAGTCAGAAACTCTAACATTTACAGAGGAGAAGACTAATATCTGACCTGTCTTTGTTTAAGGAATAAGAACTGGTGAACTGATAGCCAAGACTCTAAATACTCCTTTCATTCTAGAGTTACACATCAATCATGTTACCTGCAAACATATCAAGTTAAAACTTCCCGAATTTACAGTCCTTTTTGAATAAACTGAGCAGCATGCTAGTTCTGTTCAGAGAGCTTACAGAAGGTGGTTTGTGTATCTCACCAGAATCCTTAAAGAAGTATTTCTCAAATTCCTTCTTCATCAGAAATGTATTTCATACCTATTTCAAACCACTATTTCTTGATGTCAGATTCATATTCTATTATTTTGAAGCTCACGTTTGAAAGAATAGTGTATTTTAGTATTTGCTGTTCTTTGGAACGTTACCAACCACACTTGAGCATTACCAGGAGTCACTTGTTTTTCAGAAAGTAAACTGTTCTGAGTTGCTCATTATGGTAAAGTTCGTAACAGTGTAAAGCAGAAGTGAACACAGTGACTGAAGAGGTAGCCAAAAAAAAAGCAAATACACTTGTGTTACAAGTTACATTAGTTATATTTCTTATAAATAAAATTGGGGGATAGGAGGGGTGTTTGTTTCTTTAAAAAAAAAAAAAAACACATAAACGCAGAAAAACAGGTAATGAAAATTATTCCTACTTCTAATAGCTGCTAGCATGAAATTCAAGTATGTTATTCTTCACAACAGAAAGAAGTGTAGGCAGGCACAGTTTAGCTGGGCCATACACTGTAACACAGACCACCTATTTTAGTAAGATTTATATCTCTATTTTTTCTGAAGACAACAAAGTCTGGAAACCGCTAATGTTAAGGTCTCTGTCATCTACAAAGATACACATAGCAAATCGACAAAGAAAGAAAAACATTAAAACAATCAGTTACTGAGATAAGTGCCTATCTACACATGCAAGGTAGGCAAGTTAGCATGTCAAAGCACTGAACTGTAATCAGAATGTATGGCGTATCAAATAATACAGATCTGCAAATTCCCACAGATAGCTTTTAATTTTTTTTTCCTTTTTCAATAAAAGCTTAGCTTGTCTTTTAGACCATACGTCACTAATTTTGTTTATTCTTTTTCTAAGAAATATTCTAAAGATGAATCCATACCCAAATAAACAACATCCACACATAAAATATCCCTGACACAACAACCCTTACACTTTGCTAAACTAGATTAAACTAAGACCTTAATGTGCCATGCAGCAGTGATTTTTCTAGGACAGCCTAGTTCTACCCTCATTCATGCTGCACATCAAGGATTTGACCAGATGAGCACTTGCATTTTGCACTACAGTAGACTGAGAGCATTCAATCAGTTATCACGTGCAGACCAGGGACAATATCCATGAATAAATACCTAGTAACTCCACACAAATCCTAGAAATATCATTGAAGCATATCAGGTCGTACTTACTTGATTTCAGCTTTAGTACTTGTAGAATAAAAGTTAATGGAGCAAGAGGAAAAGAAACAACCAACAGATTTTATTTTTAAATATATATATCCTTTGGATGATACATGTTTGAAAAATCTTTGTAAGGAACAGACTGTTGCTGAGAGCTGTATCTCTCTTCCACTGTTACGTTACAGAACAGAACTTCTGCTGTCACTTGCTACTACAGTGCACCTTAAGGAAGGACCTAGGCAATACTGAAAAGGAGTGGAGTATGCTAGAAATGCAAATTTTTACAGACAGTGACGATGGAAAAAGGCCTAGTTTAAATGCAGTTACACTAATGAAACTACTTATAGTAGCAGACATTCTTTTAATAACATAATAGATACATTTGTACAAGAGGATTGATTAGCATAGTTGTCCTGGCAAACAATAACATCTTTTGATGCTACAGAAAAGCTGCTCTGTGCTGGCATGTGAGAAAGGTCAGATGGTGGAAAACTAACTTCATGCTCTTAACCTGTAAAGCCTTTCCTTTCCTGACTACTAACAAATCTCCTAGCAGGGGAGACCCAGAGCCTTTCCAAGAACTCACGTAGGGAACCTTTTGCTCCGTTCCGACGGAACACAACATGTGCACGTTCACCTTCAGGAGCGCCGCCCTCCGTGGCAGCTCTCCGAGTAAGTCTGTCTACATATGTTTGCCACAGAAAAATTGCCTCCAGATTTTCAGTTCATAAAGGTTTTATATATACACACATATACACACATCCACACATGTAACCATATATATATGTCTGTAAAAAGCAACACACTTCACTACTCAAGTCTGCATGCTATTAGAGGAGCAACTGTGGTACTTCAGGGACCCTAAAGCTTAATTTCAGTGTTTGGAAGACAAAATAAGGAGACAGCAAACTCTGGGTTTTTTATAGGGACTCAAGCAAGAAAATTGTATAGATAAGGAAAAGCTATCTTTCTGACATGTGACTGGTATTATACTACAAAGAAAGGAACACCAAAAACTACTTGACCTTGGTGACATACACAGAGGCTCAGGGTGACGGGAGCATTAAGGGTCAGGCAATGTACGTATTTTGGCAACCTGTAATTTGAGTAAAACAGCTTGTTTTCATGGCAATTCTGATAATTCTTCCATATTTCCCATTTACTACCCACCTCTCACACTTCTGACCTTCTCAATCTCAGGTCTTGAAAGTAAGGAGTATAGGCCTGGCCCCATTTTCAAATGCCAGTTCTTGACCATTGGTCTTCTCTTTCAAAAGTGTTTCTAAGCATCGTCACACTTGTACACTACCCTGTTATTTCCTCTGTTTTCTGATAGAGCAGGGCATAGGTGCCACAAGGAGCTGATTCCAAACTTACTTGAATGTATCATGATCATAAATCATATTTTTCTACTTTCAAAATAATCAAAAAGAACACGACCACCTGAGTAAAGTTTTTTCAACTGTCCTATTTGCACACGGCAACAGTTATCTGGTGCACCTTTTAGAGGTCCTGGTCCCATGCAGAAGTCAGAGCCACCTGGAAATTCTAGACTTCTTAACAAAAAGGCCTGTATCCTTCATTTCTTCAGCAAGGATTTTAAAGATTATATTTTTGTTATACATCTGTTCAGTGCCTACCATAATAAAAACACTGATCCACAGGTATGGCCCTTCTATGACAAGATAAATCAATAACAATAGCAGAACTTTTATGAACAGCATCATCAGTTCAGCCTTGCAGAGCATTTGTTTTAGCCCAAATTAAAGCTGTCTCCTTTAAGGTTAACGTATTTTGATGTATATGTGAGAGGTCTGTTCTAAAAAAAATTAAATAAAAAGACATACTGATGACTCACATTGCCAGGACTTGGTAATTTTGGTTCTTGCTGGAAAAATGCTTAGCAAATATTGTCAGCAAAATGCTTCCATTTTTTTGTGTAAGCATATTTTAAACCTGAAAACAGCAATGCTAACAATTGTGCCATCACCAAATATAGCTGTTCCCTACTTTGGACAGGATCCTGAAAGTATTTTCAACTAGAAAATTAGTTTTGGCTGCAACTACAAATTTAAAAAAAAATTCAAAGCATTTGTGATTTTAAAAACCTCACTGACTGACTTGCTTGGGTCAACAGCACCATGCAGGATTCTGATTAAAGAGAGCTGATTATTGTGCTTTATCTCAGCCAGTTTCTTAAAAGCTGAGTTTACACTGTATACAAAGTATTGTCCTGCATCTGGTCCTCATACACCAATACTCTTCACCAAAACCACTGCTGAACAAATGGAAAAGTCAACCCAGAAACACTTCCAGAGTAGCAAGGTGAAAAGACAATCAAAATGGATTAATTAAGAATAAATTAATCAGTTAAGTTGATATGTAATTCACAGAAAAATTTACTTTATCAATAAAGATTAAGAAGAAGAATCAAAGCAACCTGGCTTCAGAAAAAAAAATGATGCTGCCCACATATTAGCCAAGGGAACTTGTAAAGTCAGAAGAGCGTAAATGTCGCAGTACGGAGCGTTGCAAACTGTAGTTGACTCCCTGTCAAAACAGAAGCTATTTTAAGAGTCTCACAGAGATATGCTATGCCCAGTTTTGTTTAGGTTAATAGATTCAGCATAAATGAGAGAATAGGAACCATATCTATTGCAATTTACTATGACATCAGGCTGGAGGATGCTCAAACATCTGAAGAGAACATGATAATCTTGATCAACTAGAGAAAGCTCAAAACCAACAGGATTAAATTAAACAGACAAGCGTAAAAATGCAGACTTAAAGAATCAACTGTTTATTTAAATGTGAATAACTTTCTCAAAATGGTAACTTAGAAGAAAATCTGTAAATTAGAAAGTGTTGCAAACTAAACTGGTGGCAGGCATTCAACGCGTTCTCACAGATGCTATCAGGCCTGCCACACACAGAAAAAGTAGGAGATGGATTCTGCACATTTCACTGATGGGAAAAGCTCAATAAGAAAACTTCCTTTGTTACTTTTATTTTCCCTTTTGGATACCATATTTTGGGGGAGGGAGGGGTGGAATTCCAAAACACTGCTGTAAAATAAGATTGTTAATATCAATGTGGAAATGGTAATGAAACTGGGTTAGTCACTATCAAGTAAGTGAGTGGCAATCAAAGCTTCCTTGGTCTTGTGGTTGAAGACAAAAAAAAAAAAAAAAGAAAAAAAGAAGCAAATGAGGTGTAAAAAGACATTTTGAACAATTCAATATTCCATGGCTAGGTTGCAACTGTGCCATGTATGCCACAAAAGGACTTGCCAGCTTATATTTTCTGGTCCTTTTAGGCCTGCAAACCTATCTACACAGCTTCTAAAGCCTGTTTGTGTCTTGAGATATTTACTTATTTTATAAATAATGAGAAAGTTGATTAAATGCATCCTCCACATCCAATCTATTTTCACATTATATCCAGAGTCACTAACATTGATCAGTCATACTCTCTCTATAATCTTCGACCAAAAAAAAAAAAGAAGTTATGACAGGTATCATTTCCCTAGAGAAACAGAGGTGTAACTATCTAACTATCAGAATGGGCTTCACTGCAGAGTGGTGCTGGTTTGGTTCAAATAAATGTTAAAAATCCTGCCAAAATAAGGGTATTTCGTCTTTAGTTAAGGACTATCCCTTGCAAATTTTAAAAAGTTAGCACAGATTTCTGAAAACTGATAGCTTTGCAGATAAATTGCTTTCTACCATAGCTGGAGCACCTCATCTACGAGGACAGGCTGAGAGAGCTGGGGCTGTTCAGCCTGGAGAAGAGAAGGCTCCATGGAGACCTTATAGCAGCCTTCCAGTACCTAAAGGGGGCCTACAGGAAAGACAGGGAGAAACTGTTCAGCAGGGCCTGTTGTGAATGGATGAGGTGTAATGATTTCGAAAAAGAGGGAGGTAGGTTCAGATTCGACATCAGGAAAAAATTATTTCCAATGAGGGCAGTGGAACACTGGCACAGGTTGCCCAGAGAGGTGGTGGATGCCCCATCCCTGGAAACATTCCAGGCCAGGTTGGATGGGGCTCTGAGCAACCTGATCTGGTTGGAGATGTCCCTGCTCCTGGCAGGGGGTTGGACTGGATGGGCTTTGAAGGTCCCTTCCAAACCAAACTGTTCTACGATTCAACTCTAAGCAGATTTGAATTTAGCCCACCCTACTTTAGCTCAAAAATCAAGTGGATTACTTTCAGGTAGATGTCCTTACCAAGACTTAGAAGACGTGACTCCAGTGCTTAATCTGAGACCAATGATACCAAGGCCCAAAGTTAAGAAGATACAAAACCAATCATACGGGTCCCTCTACTAATAGTCTTAAAAGATCAGAACTGAGACATATTGACAAGGTGAAAGGAAAGACTGCATCAGCTCATCATTACCTCTTTGAGAAAAAAAAGCACTTGGCATTTCCATTTGGAAAAAAAATCAAGACCACTCACACATGTTGTTGCATGTATTATAAGCAAGTATATCAGAAAATCCTCATGAGAAACACATGACTATTACCTCTCATGCAGTATTAAAGTTGCAGCAACTGTTCTTCATGCTTTTATTATACCACATTTAAGGCGACAAGAGACTACCAAACCAGCAATAGCAGTGACAGCTATCGTCAGCTGGAGATGACTTTAGCTTTTCAGCTTAGTGCATGTGAACTGCTAGTGATACTAGCTACCAAAACTTGTCTTTAATAGTAGATGCTTACACAAGAAACACAGCATGCATGGAAAGCCACATGGCAAGCTTACATGTAGCAAATAATGATACCCCAAAAAAAGTGTAATTCCTAATTTATTTGTATTGAATAAGAAAACTATCTTCACTTACGTGTAAATGGTGGAAATAGTGTTGTCAACAGAAAAATGAGACATCCTTACAGATATCAAACACATTTCACTGTATCACCTACATCAATCAGACTAGAGAAGGCTTTATTAAAACAGCTAAGGAGAAGACAAAAAACTCCATTAAAACTAAATGGTGTCCAGGAGTTTCTCCCTAGGGCCTCAATTTTCAATTGATAAAATAGTGTTGACTTCCCTGTTTCAAAAGGATCATAATGATAAATCAATTAATACATTTCCCTCAAACCCTATGGTGCTACATAGAGAAGTCTTTTTAAGAAATAAATTAAATGGCCAGTTTATAGTTCCTCTATCCATGTATAAATAAACAATTTTCAAAATTCCAGTCTATTTTTCTGAATTAATCTAAACATGGCGGGGGGGGGGGGGGGGGGAGGGGGGAGGGAAGCTAGTGGTTTGGGCTTCTGATTTTTATCTTTCTTAAGAATTCAAAGATACATACTGCCATCCTAACTCTGGTTCCAGAAATACACCTGACTTTGATTATTCAAACACTGCAGTGCTTTTTCAAAAATAATTCTGTAATTCATTAGAAAGAGCCCCTAGAGTCTCATCTCTTCTATAAACTGATCACTTTTCAGTCATCTGAACCATAGCAGGACCCAACAGATACTGAGCTGTCACTTTAAAGCCAGCACTGGTCACATAACTAGAGCAGCATGTGAAGGGTCCTACCTGGGCAGGCGGAGTAGAAGATCCTGCCAGTGCAAACTCACAGGCAGAGCTTGTTTTAATACATTTCTTTCCAAAAGAGAGTCTCATTCTTGAAGGAATAAAACCGGTATTTAATAGAGAAACAGAGAATACAGAAGTTTGCCAAGTAGCTACAGAGCCTTTCTCCTGCAAGGCACCAGATACGCATCTAGCCCTGTTTAATGTGTGTTAAAGCTGCTCCAGTTCAGATCTTCTGTTTCATTACACAGGGCTACTTACTTGCCATTTCAGTTCAGTAAGCATAAACAGAGCTAGAAGTGCCTAGCCTAGGATCAACAGTATTTCTGTAACTCTCACACCTCCCATTCAGAGATAATTAGCATTTAGATCTCTCAGTTTTTAAAGTTCATTTGCATACAGCTAAATTTAATTTGTGTTACGTGTTTCAGAGTCACATAAAATTTTATTTTCACAACTGATCTGTCTACAATTAAAAGCAAAATTAGAACTCCCGGGACATGAGCAGAGGCTTAGGAAGTTAGATAACAATATTTTTGTGTATTAAAAACAAAGCAAAAGACTACTATGACCGACCACCTTCACAAAGTTTACATTCCTAGTAGGTAATAGAGAGAAAACTGGTTTCTCTTACATCAAAACTTGCAATATGAAGTAGTGCTCAATTCCATGGTCATACAATGTTTACAAAGATGATATCATAAAGTCTTAGTCAATAATTATGTCCTTATATCAGCACACCACAACTAATAGATGTTTTTTCTTAACTCTGTAAACACACAAACATCTATATATTACAAAAAAAAAAAACCCACACACAACAAAAAATACCACACAATCGTTTTTTATGCTACAGTGAAGTCCTCATCACTGAGACTGTAAATCAAGAGACAAAGTTATTCAGTAGCCTTCACTGCTATTTACTGACCTGCCTTACCAAATTACTAGATTAAAAGTAACCGCAGATGAGAAATATGGCTGTAGTAAATCTGCCAACTATACAGTTACACATTCAATTTAAAGTTACTAAGAGAGGAACAAAACACTAACTAATTTAGGTAGCTTTTTTGAGAGGTGGAGGGATGTTAAGAAAATACATATTTGCAAATGAACCTCTTCCTGCATGCTAACATTTTTATTCCCAAGTTTTTTTTCCTAGATAGCTAGACAAATAGATTAGTATTAACCGGAAGTCAGCAAAATGTTACAGCTGTATACAAGCATATATATATACACACACACATGCATACAAAGAAACAGAAGTTATTTTAAATAAAACACATACTTCTTCCAAAAAGAGGGACGAATAGAAGGGTATTTTTTCATCCTTTCCAAATACTTTATCAAGTGTCCAGGTTTGCTCAAACTTACTTTAAACAAAACAGAAAAATTCCTTCATAGCAACCTTCAGCGCACTAACAGCCATATAAAATAAACTCCAGTTTTAACAGTAACACTAAATGTTTTATCATAACTGAAAAGCAGGTCTGTAAAATAGTAATTATCAATTTTTTGCACAAGTTCTCCAAAATATAGACAGAGATAATAGTGTTTGAGGGTAGGAGTGAAAGGGGGAGTCTTTAAATCATATTGTTTCAAGGAAATATGCAGAATTACTCCAATGTCTACATTTTAAAATATAGATTTGCAATAGCTTTGCGGTCTAGCAGAAAAAGTAGTCATAGGTATGGAGTCACATATTAAACCACATTGATACATACCTTCCATAAGGACTATATATTTTCTACTCTTAACTTGGCTAGTGAAAGGGACTTTCCAGACAATCAAAATTAAATATTATTTAGTAATTTCAGATGCTGCTTAATATTAAGGTCTAGTCTACATTTAAAAGTTTTTCCAGAGTAATTACACTAGCTTAGCTATATTGGAAAAAGCAGTTTACTACTGCAGGCTATAGCAGTTAAACAAAGTAGACTATAAAAAATAAACATACATTTTTCTCATATAGTTGTGGAGCAACCTGATCTAAGGTCTGAAGCAGGTAGGTTGGACCAAATGACCTCCAGAAGTCCCCTCCAACCTGATTTTTTTTTTTTTTTTATGATTCTATTCTACGGTATTATTATTTAAGTGGTGCAAAATACTGCCAAACTGTTGAGAATAAGTGTCTGCGTGCACGTGTGTGTGTACTCATTTAAATGAAAACCCATATAATATAAGCACGCAAAAAAAAGCACAGCTCTACTGCTCAGGTCCTTGATTTCCTATGAATAACTCAGAACATAAAAACTACACAACAACTAAAAACTACAAGCTTGGTTTAGAAGGGAGCTACCTTATTTGCAGAATTAACAGGCACCTTTTCTAATACAGAACTATTCACTTTTTTAATAAGCAAAAATGGTTTGCCACAAAATTCATTATTTGTTTGCTCCCACACTTAAAATAGCCAGTCACATTTATTTATACTTAGTGAAATTCAAATTGATTCCGGTAAGGCTTTTTTTTTTTTAATCAGTGTGTACACATCAGATGTTTACGCTATCTTGCTGTACGTCACCACAAGCAGAAACAACAGTGCTTAGATTTGTACTAGATATACTGAAGGCTTCACACACAAACAAGGAGTCAAAGATAGACTGATTCATAATGAAGTACTATATAGTATAGTTTCAAAATAGATAGTCATGCTTTATTTTGGGACCAAAATATACTCCTTCAAGATATTTTATCCAAATGACTCTGAATCATGGTTAAAGGAAAACAACAGGACATCTGCTAGCAATATAACATTGGTACAAAATTAAATGAGCACTTAACACGTTGTCCTTTCCAGGGTCACAACACAGTCTACTGAGGGTCTATAGTACCACATCTTCTTTCAGGGGGTCAGGCTGTGTCACGGCTGTTGCCTTTTTAAGTAAGAAAAAGACCCACTCATAAGCAAGCCAGTGCTTCTTCAGAAATAATCATTCAGGCTAGAAATGGAGGATGATTCAAAACCACAACTACTCAATTTTCTAAAGGTTGTACAAATCATGTTGGGGGAAAGGGGAGAAAAACAATCTGAGCTAAAAATAAGTAACAAAGAAACATTATCGTTCAGAGAAGGGTACATTAGGTCAGAAACTGCTGCTTTTTAAACACCATAAAGTGCTTATAGCTTTTTGTTTGAAAACTGAAGGAGAAAGAAAAAGTCACCATCACCAATTCAGGAGAGCAAATAAGTTGTTTGCTCAGCATTTTCTGTTTAAAAAAAAAAAAAAAGAAAAAGAAAAAAAAGGAAGAAGCTTTAAGCACAAACTATATGTTCTGGATAGTGATGGTTTTTTTTAAGCTAAAAAAGTTTTATCACAACTTTTAACTATTCTTTACCATTTCCACAGCCAAGCTAAAAGAAACAGTGTTCAGTTATGTGACAGCCACAGGAGGTATGAACAGGAGGGTCGGTTCCCTTCTAATCACTGCAATGCCTCAGTGCATCATTATAGCAGGTCCTACAGAAATACACAAAAAGATCAAATCATGTTCTATGGGATTAAAAATCAATGCAGGTATACTGTTGGGAAAGTACAGTAATCTGATGGAAATTAAGAGTACAATAAAGGTATTTATACACTTAGTTATATTGAAAAAATTGATGGTGTTACTTAAAGTGCTAGAAACTATGCAAGAAGAGAATTTATTCAATCTATCATTATTTAGCTGGTTTGTTGTAAGTCCCAGAACCAGTGTGGGATTTGAGGATAAACTAATCACCTCACAGACCAATTTAGGGAGAACATCATGATCTAAATTACTATGTTGAACTCACAATGATAGAGAAAAACACATAAACACATTTCTCTAACCACTAAGGGCTATCTTGTACCTCCACAGAGACAGTCATGTACCAGGGGAGGTAGACTTCAGCATCAGTCCAGTAAAACCTGGGAAGGATTATACAGTCTTTGTGCCTTAGGGGGGAGGGGAAAAAAAAAAAAAAAGATAGGGGGGGAAAAAATAATAAAAGATAAGTACTGCTCTCCAGAGCCATGGAGCAGATACCTGAATGAGCCAGAAACAGAGCATCTTTCTCATCTAAGTGCTGAGTTCGCTACCTAGGACACAGTGCAATCTGCAGAGTTTCCTTCTAACTCTGGCCACTTATGTACATTCCAACTTTTCAATAAGTTATCTGATGCAACTGGAAATAATTCCATGGGGTGGAATGACTTCAGAAGGATGAAAAAGCCAATAATAATTATCGTGTCTGTCGCCCCACTGTTCTGTATGGATGAATAATGTTCTAGAACAACATTGCACTGGTACTACCCGTACTGTCAAATTAAACGTGACTAAAACAAATAAATTCAGATTGCAAGTCATGCAAACAGCTGCAGTATAAAGACTTCAGCAGTTAAGAACAGACACATCTGCCAGTTATGGTCATAGCTGTAGTTAAACTGGATTTTCAGGTTCAGTCTGCTACAACTCACGTATTACAATTTATTACACTGGGGAAAAAAAAGCAGAAAATGCTGAACTTGATGAATGTATTAGTTTATGGCCTAATCAGTGTCTGGTTACAATATAAGTATGTCTTCAACTAAGTAGGACAGATAATTTCTAATTTTTATAATCTTTTACTTAGGTATTAGATGATATCTTAAAGCAACTTGTCAAAACCTGAAGCTGGAAAGATTTGGGAATCTAAGCTCGGAATCCTGGAACCATGTATCTTAAAATATTTTAACTCAAAACAATATTTCAAACACAGGCTCTACTGGAGAAGTTGCATGCAACTCAGAACAGAACTGAATGTATGTATTGTACCCTTACTTAAGGGGAACTCGTCTCACACTAATGAAAATAGATTTCACAAATTAACTGCATGTTCTGGTTTTGTTAGTGAGGGGGGGCCTCGGGGGTCCCGATCGGGGCTGAACTACGACACTGCAAAACCTACATTAACTTTGAACTGAGAAAAATATAGTACTAGTAGAGCAGAAATATGAGATACACATAACCCAGATTAATGCTAAACTTCAGTTAATTTTGTTTACAGTAGAAACTGTTATCCAGATTAATCTACCCAGCCTTTCCTCATGAAAACATCCCTCATGTTTCTTCTGCAACCTTCAGCACTCTGACAGCCATACAAAATAAACTCCGGTTTTAACAGTAACACAAGATGTTTTATCATAACTGAGAAGCAGGTCTGTAAAACAGTAATTATCAATTTTTTGCACAAGTTCTGCAAAAATTAGAAACAGATAAGAGAGTGTGTTTGTTATGAATGTAATTTTGAGATTAGTTACAAGAACATTCCTTCATCAGTCTGTAAAGAGACTCAGTGATTTATTTGCCCTGTGTAAAAGACTGCCTGGGTACTACCCCATATGTCAATTAAGATCCTCCATCGCCTTTTGCCCCCTTCATAACTAGGGACAGGATACTAAAAAAAATAAAAAATAAAAAATAAATAAAACAAACAAAAACCCCAACATACCCAAAAGAGAGAAGCAAGAGATAAGGCGAATGTATTTCAGACATGATGTTTGACACTAATATGGCCAAAGTTCAGGCTGTCTTTCAAGTGAACTCTGCTACTAAAAGGTCAAATGAAACTTCAGTATGACAAAAGGGAATAAAAATAACTACACTTTTAACTGCTGTAGAGAAATGCGGTAGCCTGAAAGAATGCATTTTCAAGTAGTTTCTCTAAAAGTCACTCCAGTTTCAGCTCTTGCATCTTTTATCATCAGTTGTGCGAACGTTTCAGGCCTCCTCAGCAAAATCCTGTTGCATTCAGCACTGTACACAGAAGAGACTCTGCCTTTTAAAGCTTAAAAATATCACATCACATCAGCAGCAGAAAAAGCTGTAATTTCTCTCTCTAATGAATGTCCTTCCTGTACTCCATCCTACCTATAAAAAGAAAACTAGGAGCAGAAGTAAGTTTTCCGTCCTATACCACTCTTACTTGATATATTCAACGAGGTAGACAAAAAAAGCACCACACTGTCTGATAAACAAGCACCACATCTGCTGCCACTGCCCTTCCATTGTCTCCCTACTAAAGGAGGAAAAAAAAAAAGTCTTCCATGCATGTTTGCAGAGAAGGAATTCAGCTCAGTAGGCTAAACTGGTTATTTTTGAACAACGCAATCTCAGCACAATTCTGGGTTCAAATATGGTTAACAAGTATGGGACAGAATAGAGAAATTCTTTACAATCCCAAATTACAGTTTGGTTAACCAGAGTGCTCCCTCAGCCAGGTCATTACTGCTGTTTTCTTCCACTATCATTCCAAATGAACTCTCCAAAGTCAGATGATTCTCCTGATCAGCTTCAAAGCAGAGAAGGATAAGCGTATGACCAACTGCAGCCATATGGTAACAGGCCTAACAGGGTTATGAGAGTCCTACCATACTTCATCGTACAGTAAGATAAAGTAAATTGTTATTCACATTCAACTCCAGCACATGCTCATTGTGTGTTGCATGCTATATAAATTCTGGACCATTTGATTAAAAACAAGCATCTAGACTGTTTATTCAGCATAACTTCCTAGTCACTATAATCATTTACTTGTTTTAAGTAGAATCAGGGTCTGCACGTGCTCTACATTCCAACAAGTTTAAGACATACGAAAGCCAATACTCTAAAAATTCTCTTCTTCCCAGAGAACTGAACCTGGCATGAGGGGAAACCTCAGGAGGGACCTTGGCATGAGGGAAATGGCAGCTCTCGTATTTATGTTTATATCTGCCTCACAAAGGTGAGCCAAGATCATTTGGGTACAATAGAAAAAAATAATAATGAAAATAATAATGAAAACACAAAACAATTAAAGCTGTGGTTTAACAACTGTCAACTGGACTTACCAGCAGCAAAACTCATATCATACAGAGATGTAAAAAACCCTATTTGTGTTTTGAAGACTAGGATAACAAAATTAGATGTTTATCAAAAAGCAAGTAGCAGGCTGACTGTAACAGCTAAAAATAATGGATTTCTAGCTCTTGTCCAAAAATCTTTGTCAGACAGAGAATGTCTTAAAAGTTATCTTATTAAATTATATAACAAAGCATTTTAGGTTAAATATGCAACAGTAAATTACGTCTTCCAAACAGCACAATATGCATACTGTATATTTTTTTTTTTTTTAGTTAGCATCTAATCTGAATGACTCAAACTACATATATTATAATTATTCTGATATTCAAAACTGGATTAACACACAAACACATGCCAATCTGGCAAAACATAGTGAGCAACAAGTTCCTTGAATTTTCTAACTGATAAGAAAACACTATTTTAGCATACATACGCGCTGTTACTATCAAACAGAATTTGCATTTCTGTATTTGAAAATAAATGTAACATCTGACAGTAGAAGAAATCAGTGAGATCTTCCAGGCCGTTCAGTGCTGAACAAATTGTAAGGCAACTCAAGTCAGCGGGGTTTATCGAAATATATCAGTTGGAGAAAAGATTAGTTCAGAGGTCATACTTTTGATAATTTCACTTCACATTCAAAAGTTTAGAATGTTATTCCTCAAGGTGTTGTCATCTGAGAATGGATGAGAAATCCTAAATAAGTAGAAAAAAGTTCTAGGAACACTAATCCCTAAAAATAATTTATTTGATTGACAAGGTTGCAACAGACAATAAATAGTAGATTTTACAAGATCACATTGTGGACAGGAAAGAAAAAAAAATAAACAGTCCTATCAAGCAACATCTGTGCGTCTAAAATAAAAGTATGCTCAACCTAAACACCTCATGAGTGACCAGAGGTCTAGAACCACTCCTTACTAGCCAGTTTGAACTGGCAAATATTATTGAAAATATTACAACGTGAATGATCTTGAAAGTTGTCTGCGTTACACGGTGAAGCCCCGGTGTATAACAAACTATTCTTGAAAGAGCACTCCAGTGGAAAGCCTTCACAGTCAGCAACATAGATGTTATTCTCTGTAACACTCCATTTTATATCCCCAGAAGTATTTTGATGCAAAAGTAAAAAAAAAAAAAAAGGAAAGAAAAAGAACAGAAGACGCATTTTAAGCTCAATAGGGAAATCTGCCATTTGTTTCAGCTTCTTACACTCACATACACACACACACAATATCTTCTGTCTCTTTCCTATGGGAAACTTGTGCAGCATGATCAGTAGCGTTAGAAAGATCAAAAATGCCAGGTTAATCTTAGTAAGATGAAGTAACACTAGCAACACAAAGACAAAGCCTCACTCACTTTCCTCCATTTTTCTTGAGTACAATAAAATACCATCTCCCAGTACAACTGGCAGTCACTAGTTATCAACTTTACAAATTTCTAAAGGTATTTTTGTTAGTTTTTGTGGTTTATTAATCTGTTTTACAAATGGTGAGAGAGAAAATTTAAAAAGAGGGGAAAATAGGGAGATAGAAGATATGAACTTTGTATCTTCTATTGCTTCTGAATAACTACCTATAATTATGCTTGTAAACTGAAAATTAACAAAGGCAGAACTATGATTTGGAGTTTTCCTTAGAGCACTGCACTCCACCAACAGCAATGCCATAGACGCACAAAGTCAGTCAAAACAAGTTTCTAACTTTACTTTTCAACTATTGCAGTAGGCATTTACAAAAATAAAAGAAGTAAATACAAGTGTTTTGTCCATGCTCTGATAACTCTGAACTGAAACAAAAAACTTGTTCAAATTTGCCTTTTAGCATAAACTACTGAAAGAAACCTTTTTTCATCACCAGAATTACCTTAGAAACTTATAAGCATCTGAAAAAGAAACTTAGAAAAGGGAATGCAAGTTACTCTTAACTCAAATCTGTTGCCTATCCATACCCTTCTAAATAGAAATGTTTAAGATTTTAGTTAGCTACAGTTATTATTAGCTAACTAGTTATCTAGTTAGCTACAGCATTCACTGTTCTCACAGCTGTAAACGTACACGTATGTATAGATAGAAAAACTTTACTAAATCCTAACTTGTTCACCTCATGTAGTCTTCATTAAATTTAGGAAAGACCTTCTCTGAGGTTTTTTAGGCTTTAAAAGTATTCAGACAGGAATTTCATCTCTGAAATGATTCTTCGTCGCTTTCCCAAACTGAACACTCCACCTTTGGGTTCTTCTTACTATCAAAATTCTTGTCCTACATTCAACGTACCTGTGCTCAGTACTAACTGCTTACTCTGCCACTGTTTGCTGGAGAAAGAGACACTGAACAAACAGAACTGTTAGTAGATTGGTGATGGATCATATGTAATCTTTATCTTAATTAAATATGTTAATTCAAAGAACAAAAAAGTCAATGTGTTAGGAAAACTGTAGCCCTTTGCTTAGTTTTTCCTTACTTGATTCATGTGATATATAGATGAACAATGACACAAAAGGCACATGCGCACCAGTCCGTAAAAACTGAGAAGTACGGGACAGGAGAAAAAATTATGAATATTGAGAAAGCTTTCAAATACTTTAGTAACAGGGACCAGAGAAATATCCCAGGAGCTGGGCGGCCATGTCCAAGGACTCTTAATGAAAGAAAGGTTTAAGAACTAGTCCCAATTCTTACCACATCTCTCCCATAATTTGCTACATGTTAAAAAATTCTTATCACATCTCTCCCATAATTTGCTACATGTTAAAAAAAAAAAGAACAGATTATAAAAAACAAATAAAAAGGGAATATGAAGGTTTAAGATGTCTGCTGCACACTACAGACTATTGGAGTATATTAGAGATGGCTATAAGCTACAAGCTAGAGAAAGCTGAAATAAGAACTGTACTCAAAATAAGAACTGGACAGACTTTCCCTGTCTGGAAAGAAACTGTCAATTAGCAGCAATACTAAATTTCATAATATATCAATTGATACTATTATTTTAATACTAACTACAGCAAATATAATGAATAACCAGAAAGTCTTTCATAAAACCATCAGAAACATTGTTTTCTCCACTACCTCCATCATTAAATTTATCTTTATAACCTTGTAACCATCAAATTGTGATTGTTGGTACAAAGTCCAGCAATCTTAAGAGCTAATTATGAAACCAGGCTTAATTTATATTATATTATATAATTTGTATTACATACAAGGAGGAGGAAAAAAAAGCAGCTTTTAATGCACCTAATCCAGAATGTTACTAGACATAATCTGAGTATTGTGTCTGAATATAGTTCAGCCTCTTGATTCAGTTTAAGTAATGTATTATGAAGCTGATGATTCATGTTGTCACAAGCCTGAAAGATAAATATGGCCATCCCTTTACTTAAACTATTTATTTTTATAAAATTTTGATATCAGAAGAGCATCCAGTTTAAGCAGATATTTAAGGTTTTCTTCCTACAACTATGTCCTCACAGCTATTTCCCTGCACATCAAATGAATTCCAGTAACTTCAGGAAAGCTTTACATAGCCCATTCATGCATCCACACTGATGGTCTTCAAGCTATGGGCTTCAGCCCACAGAAATAGCAAAACTAGATCAGATCCTCACATATTTGCATTTTGTTCTGAATTAAAGCTAACAGCATTTTCAATTTGCATTAGTGTGGTAGCACAGTCTACCATTACCAGCAATGCTGCAGACTGAGGCACAAAAAACACACACTCTACAATATGGAAGTTTAACTAACTAGTACTTCATACAATATAATTCAAAGATTTATCATCAATTATTCAAATCCTACAAATCCCAATCTTACAAATGTTTATCTGTCCTAAAAATCACTGGAACATGCAAAGCTAAACACCAGGTCATCCTCAGGATCAAGTTGTAGGGTGTAGGAAACTGAAGTGCTTGATTTAGTTTTAAAGATATATTTGCCATTTGGAAATTTTACTCACATGATTTTTAAAAGTATTCTGTTGAAAATCACTGAATGGTTTGGGGTGGAAGGGACCTTAAAGATAATCTAGTTCCCACTCCCCGGCCACGGGCAGGGACACTTTCCATTAGAAATTCATTTCCACTATAACTTCAACTTATCTTGCGTAGGGTCTCTGTATATGAGTTTTCAGGGGAAAAAAAAAAAAAACACACACTGAACCAATGAAAACAACTTCTCAATTCACTACAGATCATGGTAATTAGTATTTTTGTAAATAGTTAAAATGGAAAAATCAAGATATTTTACTACGGGTAAAAAAATCCAGCCTCTTCATCTGCAAATTGTTCAACACAAGCGTTTAGGACATCACAGTTTCCAGAAATTCACCCTGTAAGTAATGCTTACATTACAAAATAGATGATCTCAACCAAATTATGAATTTTAATGGCTAGTGTGAAATTATCGTGGTTGTGAATCTACTGGGCAGAACTATAATTTAAGTGCAACCAACTTAAGTTTAGCAGTTAGGCTGGAAACAGGTTGTAGATCAGACAAATGAGGCTACGTAAAACAAACCCCAGCAAAATGCACTAGACATGCTGAAAACTTTTTTAAATTATTAACACCTACTGCTGTAGGTTCTATGGTAACATAATAAAATACCATAATACAAATAAAAGATGTGGGAGTCAGAGCAAAAACTACATAACATTATGCTCTTCTAAATGATTAGATAAATTTCAAATAATTCCAAGGTCTTAACAATTAAAAGCCAAACATATCTATGTAAAAAGTAGCGCACTGCAAATTGATATCTGTTTGGGTGGTCTTTGACAGTCTGATACTTTTAATTAAACCTGTATTCCTCTTAGTGTAAACAGTATATTAAGTACTATCACCAGTTGTAGTTAATACTATTTACATAGGCCTCAGAACAGATTTCTTTTCTGAGAAACAAAAATGTCTTCATATCCAAGTAAATATTTTAAATATTCTTAGTCAGTGAAATAGAGAATTATTTTATTTGTAAATATATATATATATTTATGCAATAAAAAACTTACATATTTTAAGACAGTTTTTCTATAGTATTTCGGGATTTCATTTCAGGACACCTATATATTTCCCACCTTCTCAAATAAATCAGAAAAATATTTATGAGCTGATCATAAAAACACAATTTTACAAAAGGAATCAGTACATTCTCTAATGCTCTGGTTTAAAAATAGGTGTAGAAGGCGTAGCACATGAATTACAACCTCGTTACCTTAAATGGGATTACTCACAAGCTTAACATTGCATATAAAGTTAAGCATTCCAGGGAATCAAACCCCAACTCAACACTTAAGTGCTGTAAATTATAAACTAATTGAAGATACCCGCTTCAGACTGTGAGGCACTGTTACCCTCAGACTTCCAGATCTCACTCCTGGGTTATAACAGGATTTGATATTCTACCTTTAAAGGACAGTTTGTCTACATTCCTTCTGCCTTAAAGTCCCTAAAATGCACCAGTCCATTTTTTAACATCAGCACAAACTATAAAATGTCATTTTGGATTAGCACCCAATGTCTCTGTAGGACTTATTTCTCACATGTTTGTTTTCTCACTGAATACATATTTTTTTTGTTGAGAAAGGCAGGACAAGATAAAGTTACTCTTCATACCACTCCACATGAATAGCAATCCATAGGAAACAGGTGATCCTACTCAACTTCACAATAACAAACTACACAAAGATAGACTCTATTTTCTTTTCTTTAAGAAAGTCGTTACCTTTTGTGTATGGTTATGCTCCAGCCTTTAATATTTCCCAGGATCT
This sequence comes from Chlamydotis macqueenii, assembly GCF_036417535.1. NCBI lineage: Eukaryota > Metazoa > Chordata > Aves > Otidiformes > Otididae > Chlamydotis > Chlamydotis macqueenii. The sequence continues at coordinate 5,811,068 of NC_141558.1, forward strand.
TAAGATGTCAGCATGGATTTGTTATAAATCGCCGAAATGGGAGAATCTGTAACTTCCTAAATTATGTAGTTTATAAAAAATGTCAGCTTCTGTCAGAGCCTGGAAAGTTCTTTTAAAGTGGTAACTTCATTTTGCAGTCCTGGCCAAAAGAAACAGCTGCCTTTTTGTCTCCACATGGTTCATCCCTGGCGCTTTATCATTTCAAAAGTCTCATTTTTTTTTCCAGCAAACAATAAAAAAGTAACTTTTCAGTGTGCTGATGACATTCAAGGAATTTCTTCAGTTTCTACTAGTTTAATGAAGCTAAGAAAACTGTTACTCTAAAGCACATAAGATCTGTTTGCATAGCTTTCAAAGTATAACTGCACCAGTTCTGAAGCAAAAGGAAAATGTTTATTTCTTCCATTTATATGGCCAACAATAACTTCTACATTCTGACAGAATCACGTGTATACTGGCGGGGAGGGTAGATTCAAAATACTTTATCAGGAAGTCCACAATTAAATCAAATGCAGGCTCCCTAGATAGTGATCCGAATTGATGCACAGGCTTCTTCGGCTCCAAAATTCACGGCTGCTCTTTTGTTTTTTGAACACAACTACAGTTATTTTCTCCACCAAGAACAACACTTATATTTTCCAGTGTAGATTTCTATAATAGATGTGAACAATAACTGAACAGAATTCTCTTGAAGGAGAGAACTAATATTTTTCTATCTGAAAGGAATTCAACACAGTAAACCACCAGGTTTGTAACAAAGTATTCATCTACTTTAGAAGAGTCAATACACAGGAAACAGTTCATCATCTTATTTACATTATACTGAAAAATACTCTAGTGGAACATATGCCAAGCTCACTAACGACAATCTAGTAGTCTCTTAAGGACATTTAAGTGAAAACAAAGCTCATGTTCTACTTTTGGACTGGGAATACTTTGTAGAATTTAACAGAGGCAAGTAATTCCTTTAATATCTACTGCCCATGTAGCAACTGAAATCAGAAAATGTTACATGACAGTAAAGGTAAATCTACACCACATGACAGAACAAGCAAGGCAGCATTCTTCTCACCATTATTTAATCTGTGTGAAATCCTGTATCTCCTAAAAGTAGCAGTGAGGAGCCAGAGGAGATTGTTAGGAACTGGTTGAGTGTGAGAGAGCTGGGAAAGTAGGGGGACTTGCTTTATCATGTCCATAACTTATCAAAACAAAACAAAACAAAAAAAAAAGGCAGTTCAAACACAGCCTAAAGTGACTTAAAACACCTTTTTGTTCCTAAGTTAACTTCTTCATAAGTACAAAAAAAAAACAAAGAGCAAATCTAGTGTTATAAAGCAATACTAAAATGTTACATATTTCATTACATTAAAAAGTCAAATGCAGTTTTTATGTGGGTAAAAAATTATTATCTGTGGAAGCCTGAAATAAAACCTTAACATCTTTATGTTTATGGAAGGCTGCTGGCAGAAGAAAACATTTATATATACTTACACATATTTATAAATATACAAATACAAATAAAGCTTTAACATTCTTATCCTAATCTTCAACTCTAACACAATGGAAAGGGGAAGAAGGAGAGTAGAACATTTCAGATAAGACTATCTAAAAGTTTTAAGTCACATAAGGTAATATATTAAAAGTCACATGGAAACAAATTAATAGATATTCAACGATTAATGACCTAAAGCAAAATTATGTAAAGGATAGTATCATTGTAACAGTCAGGATACATCCACAATTTTAATAAATAAAATTTCCCTCTCATTAAAACATAGTTGCCCATCTATGGGGCAGAAGGTGGATGTTTTAACTATTTTGATTTTTATATTCCTGGTTAAAAAAAAAATTAAAAAATTATGAAGCAACACTGTCAAAAGAAGCTCTCAAATATGGAGTGTTTTCAATGATCCTGCCAAAATTAAGATCAGTAGCCCAAAATTAATTCCCTGATAAGTTCATCCTACTTCACCTCATCCTGTCTTAAACAACATCCTGGACAGTTTTTCAGAACTCAGACCAGTGAATAGAGCCAGCGATTACCACTACCTTTTGAAACCATGGATTTATGTCTCAGTACTCTGGGACTAGCTTTCTTTGTTTCCTTTTCAACTCTGACAAATGAACAGAGGGAAAAATCCTTTAAGATACTTCTGTAAAATTTCATAAAGCAAAGCTCCCTTTCATGTGCAGCTGACCTCAGCAATTGGCAAACGTGCATCCTCTCCCCTCTCTGTAAGTAACATTTATTATCATATATTTTTAAAGAATGTACAATTTAGACATAAGGCACTACAGCCAAGCTATCTGCAGCCTGAGAGGTTAGACATCTTTTAGCTCTTGGCTGAAACATTCTTTAAAGTGTTTGATAAATCAGGAGCACGAATATGCACGGAAACAAGCTCCCCCGTGTCCCCATCCTGACAGTATAGTGCCTTGGACACACATAGAAAGGGGAAAAAATGCCATGTAGTGCCAGGAGAAACTTTTTGATGAATATGTTGCTTTCCACAAAATGAAGATTTTCAGTCAGCCCATTGTAGTAGGTTACCAGTCAAGATACAGACATGTTCTACAGAAGGAATCCTTCTGATTATGCAAATATCTTTAAGACTGACAAAACCCACCTGTTTAAATAAATTCTAAAGTAATACTAAAAATGCATTGCTTTACTGAGCAGGACTTTCTCTCCTTTCAATACAGCATGTGTTCTTTATTTATCTAACTCACCTCTGCATATTTTACAAATCAGAAGTAAAATACTAACACTTCCATCGCTAATATCTGTTCTTCTTTCCCCCCATCACCCTTATACACACATTCTAAGAACCAGCTAAAAGATGCATACAAAATGTAGATATTATCAGATATTCTGACTCATTACTTACATCATACTTTGCAATTCAGGCGCGAAGCTCGTTGATTTTCTTCCACTGCTTGAAGAGGCAACCGTTGACATCGGACTAGCCACAGTGCTGCTCATCTAAGTAAACAAAGAAATAACAGCACTTAAAATACTTATATTTTATTTTAAGGAGAGCACATGTATGCTTCGCAGTAGATAGTGAAAAGGGAAGAAAAGCTTTTGGGGGTAGACTTGAATGCAAAGATTCTGCATGCAAAAAGAAGCCTATCTGAGACACTGTAGAAAACATAAGAGTTGATGCTTACTGTAACCAAAGTACTGGAAATATGTGCTATTTTTAAAAATATCATCTCAGCGACCCATTTAGAGGTACCCTAGGAGCACCAATAGAAAAGTATTAAGGTAAAAACACTTATTCTGGTATACATGGTATTCATAGACATCAGTATCTCGATACCCAAAACATCTTTTTCTATTCCCATGGTATCCTAAGCACTAGGAAATCACATCCATACTATCACCAGTGAGACTAAGAGGAGTAAAACAGAATCTCAGAAAAAGCCAGATAAACTTGATGAGCATAAGATCACAAGCTTCCTTTGTAAAACACCAGGTTTAGGTACACACACTACTTAAGTCTTCAAAATAGAAATGCATTAGAAAGAGTGGGACCTGAACATCATCATAATACTTATAGGACTAAAAGTACTATATTTCTTTGTACAAAATGTTACGGCTTTTCCATACAAATTTGTCATTAAAAACTCAAAACCAAACCTGGGATAGTTCTATTCTTATTCTATGAATTAACTAATGCGGCTTCTTTTTCCTCTTCCATAAAAGGCAAGTCAAATGCCTTTAAACAATTTCTTTTTAAAAAATAACTTCATTTACTAAAATACTATCAAATCAAAATTTATTTAATTACTGAAAACTCTATAAATATAGAATAGGGAGTTTCATTTTCCCTTCAAGAAATTTTTTAACAAAGAACTGCATACACTATGCAAGTCTCTTGACAAACAATATATTCCAGCTACATTTCTTCCTCTTTCAGTTTGCTGCACACTAGTAACACTTGACTTGTACTGCTCATTTCTTGTACTGTTAGTAGTAGCAGCAGTAATGACAATGAAAACCATATGTTAATACAGTTTGCTTTGCTGTAAGACCTCTGAAGACATCCAATCTTTCTCCACTTTTAAATACTACAGTAAACATAGATCTCTTTTCTAAAAAACAGTCTAAGAAGTACATGACCAGATTTATATTAAATGCCATTAAAAGCACTGCAATGACAAAAATCATGCTTTGGTTTAAGAAAACTTGTAATAGTCTAAATAAAAAGCATAAGATACTTTAAAAAACCAACTGAAGAATTAGAGGTTTGAAAGGCTAATGACAAAACAGCATAAGGAAGAACAACAAAAATCACCATGTTCATGCATGTAGATAGAAGTTTACATTTTTATTAATGCTTTCAAGTAGGTTTTCACAGACTTCTGTTCATCTTCAAGCAGATTCTAATTTAGGTCCCCATCCTGCAAGCACTTATGCACATGTGTAACTTTAATCACAACTTTACTCCCACTGAAGTCTGATTTTAATCACGAGTAGTTACACAACAGGCTTACGTGTTGGCAGCATCCTGCCATAATCAGCAGTTACCAAAGAGTCACATAATCTAAACAGTCAAATTAGTGAGTTAAAAAAAAAAAAAAAAAAGTAAAAAAATCTGCAATATGAAGGAAGGTGACAGTATTTCTAGGAAAGCTCTATGTAGCCAGGGAAAGGAGTGAAGAGGAAGCTGCAATGGTACCCAGGAATAGCCCAAAGATTTGGAAATTTTTATGTGTTTTACTGTTCATTATTTGATCGGGACTGATTAAGTTTCATTTTAGTTGCTATATATTTAAATCAAATATCACGGTACCAATATTCCTAAATATAAATTAAAACACTGTAAACTCTATATTTCTCTAGAGTCTGGGTAAAAGTAGTTAGGGGGATGCCTCAGTCAATACTCTCTAAAAGAGCTGTAGAAAAATTCCTAAAACATACCAAGCATATATGCCTTAAAGTTTAAAAACTGAATAACATACAAAGACTTAAGTTTTTTTAAGTTAGGGTGGTTTTTTTTTTTCCAACTAACTACATCATTCAAAGCATATGGCTTTTTTTTTTTTAAAGCCAGGACAGATATTTTGCTTTATCCATGAGGTTCTGTTCTGCTAATTTATGAAGCATTCTCCCAAAATTCCCAAAAAAACATGGGACACAATTCCATAGTTGCCTCCTCATAGTGTAACATTTGTGATGTTCCTGCCATCCAAGTGGACAAGAACAATTTAATTAAAAAAAAATTTGGAGCGCTGTACATCTCTAAGTATCAGTAGGTTTGAGAACTGAAAGCTTATTAGCTACTGCTTCACTAAAAACTTGGTCTTCCTATTGCAACCAAATAATTTAACTTTCAAATCAAGCAGGTGTACAGCATTTTCTTGACATAAAAAAGCAACAGCTTGTCAGGCTTCATCAGACCCCTTACAATAATTACTTCCACAGCCCACATTTTGTTTGATGGTTTAGATAATTAACTTCTTTACACATCAAAGTCCCATCGCCCGTATGTTCTATTTCCTTTCTTCCGGACATTAAAAAAATTAAAAAAAAAAAAAAAAAAAATCATTCAAAAGCAGAAGCACTCTCAAATCAATTTTCTTCAATAAGTACAGCAGCTAACTCGGAACTGAAAAGCCTACTGTAATCTTCAATGGGTCAATATACTGTATTTGTTTTAGTTCCAAACTGAAACGCAGCTGTTTGCCATATTCTGCAAAATGAATTCAGATGTTCAGATTAGGTCACAGATTATTTCAACATGCCATATTTTAATCATGAACTCCAGCAAGAAGATAACTTCTGATTAACACTATTTGAACTAGTAATTATGAGTTCCTATCCAAATAGATGCAGTTTTTACAAATTCTTTTCCCATAAGTAAAATATTGCAATCAAATGTATAATAAAAATATACATTTAAAAAGCATACATAATCATTAATATAAATATTTAAAAGTATCTACTGTAATCTCAATGTCTTTTACATTAAAGAGTCACAACAGAAAACAGGAGTTGGTCCATATGAATCCACAGAACAAGACAGTTCTCCATTGAGGGAAATAAATTCTGTCCTTTCTCATCACATTTAGGCCCATCCTTCTCACCACGGTAAGATACCTGGGCAGACTCCCATTTCATAGCCATCCTTCACGTCCATGCCCACTCTGAAGTCACCCAGCAACACTAACTCACACTGCTAGTTGTCCAGTCAATACGCTATCTGTACAATCCATCTATTTATTCAAGATCCAGTTGAAAGACGTGAAAGAACTGAAATTCTACTGCTCCTAAACCTTGAATTTCATAGACAGGCTATACATCTAGGCCATAATTGTAGAGTCTCAAATCTCTGAGCTATTTCATATCATTTGAGACATACATAAGCAGTCTTAAAATACACATATATACACACTCAACACCTCCACCTTTTGAAATACTACTCAAATACTTTCACGAACCACAGAGAGGTGGTGGATGCCCCATCCCTGGAAACATTCAAGGGCAGGTTGGACAGGGCTCTGAGCAACCTGATCTGGTTGGAGATGTCCCTGCTCCTTGCAGGGGGGTTGGACCAGATGATCTTTAAAGGTCCCTTCCAACCCAAACCATTCTATGATTGCCAAAATGTCACATGAGGATATGAGAGTAGAGTGCATCCACACAGTACTGAAGAGTCCTCCAACACACCTGTTCAATAGTTGATCTAAACTCAATCAGGAAGAGCAAGCATTAGTGTTACTACAACTATCACTTCACAAAAAAAAGGACAGGAGTCTAAACCATGTCAGTTTAAAACAAAAGTGGATTCCCACAGATTTTATCTGATGTCTCTGTTATAGGCTAAAGAAGGTAAAGAATTAACAAAAAAAAAAAAGGCAAAAAAAAAAAAAAAAAGCACTGTCCCTGCATCAATTTTTACATTAAATAATATACTAGAGTAGAATTTACTGTTACTATGACTTAATTCATTAAACATACATCTAATGTGGTTACTGCATCAGTCCTCTTTTCTTGCCTTTCATAAATACATTTTGCATATAACTTGAAACTATGCAAACATTTAAAGACTGACAAATTTTCATTTCTATAAACCCAAGCAAAACAGGAAGGAAATAAAAGTCAAGATGACTATGAATTAACACAAAATTAAAATTAATTCTTTTGTTTTCACACCCTCTACTTCAGAGTAATTAGATTAACTAGTCTGTTACCACTGAGTATTTTACTGCATTCATGGCCTCATCAGCAGACAACAGAGTACAAAATAACAGTCTTCTAGGATTGGAGATGTGAGAACTTAATTAACTACAGGAAATACAGATTTTTGACAAAAACAGAACAGTAAGTTCTGCTGAACATATGCAAGACTGGCTTTCTAAGCATATGGTCAAAATTCAAAAAAAAAAAAAAAAACCAAAAAAAAAAACCCGCAACAACCACCAAAGACGTTAAAAATCCCAATAATACATAACCAAATACTGGAGTACATAGATTATTTTGCTGGCCACCTGCTCTCCCAGTAGCATGGAATAACTGAAATTAGAACATTAAGTATTAAGTCTTTCAGTTCTGACCCGTTCAAGTAGGGTGGAACTAGGAACTCTCTAAAGGGTCTCAGATAAGCACAATGCATGAATGGCCCAGATTTTACAACAAATTAATGATTCAAAATGTATCATGAGACTCCTTTATCATTCTCTAACCTGTTCAGGTCCCAAAAAAAATAATCATCTTGTGTAACAATTGAGAAGCAGCTTTGCTTATAGGCAATGAGATAAATAAATTCTGTATTCCGTAAACACAGCCTCTTAAAAGCCAAGCAGACAAAGCAAAGGCACAAACTTTCAAGGAAGAGCCAGGCTGAATCCAGGATTAGAAGCAATCTGTGGGCAAGCAGTGACACATCTGTATCGAGTCTGCACACAGTAACATTGTTCAAAGCTAGGGATACAGTCTCAGCTGTCTTTCATTTTTTTAATTAATTAATAAAGTATCACAAAGTGGAATGCATGCACTATTCATGCTAAGGAGAACACATTACATCTGCTACCGCTGTTTCCATTTATTACCTGATGGACTAGATGCTTATGAGAGTTTTATTTCAAAGTGAATACCAGAAAGAAATACTCGTCCTATAACTGTCAATGCACAGTCCAGCTTTCACCACCCAGACAAATAGGCATCTCGTCTTTAACTGTGACACTGTTTCCTGGAACTAAACGTGTTTGGAAGGCCCACACAAATACAAGGAATACAGCTGAACACCACTTCCTCCTTTCCATTTATAAGGCAACTCAGTCATTCATTTCCATTTAGAAGTCACAGAAGAAACATGCAACTCTGATAACAAGGGGTAAAACAAATTTTCAGATATGTGTAGTCATAGATTTTGGCCCAAAAAAAATAAAGTGCATCTTATTGAATTTATTTCTAAAACTGTCCTGTTCCTAGAAATAAAATAATCCTAAATGTTCATTTCCACATCTCGTAAGAAAGTATATTTGTGCATTAATTTTACTGACCTTAAATAAAGCAGTAAACAAGCACAGCTCTCTCTCACTGACTTTACAGGGAAAGAAAAGTCACTAACCAACTACAGACTAAAGCATAACTTTCCAACTCTATTCTGCATAATAACTGCTGTATTTTACTTAAAATTACTCTGCATGTCCTCATATTTTAAGCTATTATTTGTCCATCCGTGAGTTAGACATGACAGTTATTTAAGCCTCTTCTGAAACAGACCACAGAATGGTCTGGACTACTGAAAGAATATTGATACACAGATGTAACTGTTTGAGTTGAGATTGAGAGACATACAGCATAATCTTAGGTAAGCGGTATGCCTCCACATCTGGAGAGATTTACAAACACTTCTCATAGTTTCTAACTGGAGTCTAATCAGAGCTCTGTCCTTCCCCAGAAGCGATTTATTTATTTTTAACCAAGAAAGCAGGGAAAAAGAATCTAATGCATATGCCCACCTCCCTCTGAACTTTTTGCAGAACTCCATGCCACAGTGAGCAGTTAATGGTACTGCAAATTAAGCACCAATGACTTTTTTCTTCCTTACTAAAAATGCTTCAATAAAACAATGTAAAAGACCAGGCGACCTGTAACTAACAGCAAAGTTTCCATAGCTTCCAGAACCCGGCTCCTCTAGCCATAATTTTGTTTGGACTAGCAATTATTTTTTCAAAATCCATTACTTTAGTAGTATTCTGAATCTTCTGTATCAATTATTTAATAGTCGTACAGACATGCAATTTAGTGACCATGACTTTCCTGTGGTAACCACTGACAATTTTCAATGAAGTAAATATAAGGTGCGCTTGCAAGTCTTGCAACAACAAAAAAAAAAAAAAAAACATCTTCAGATTTTAGGAACTTACATACTGGACTCTAGCATGCAAAGGTGATCAGATCTCAAACTGTAACTTGCTCAGTATTTTGCTTTTCCTCAAGAGTAAAACATTTCTACATGAATATGCAGATACCAAGTTAGTTCTGCCAGTATGCTCTACTGCTTATTTGCCAACAAGCAAATCCATTAGTCATCATGGTTCTTACCTACCTTTAGTTCCATCTAAAGTAACTTAAACTTTAAGGTTTAGCTAAGGCAGCCGGATTCTCTGTAAAACACAACCAAGTTTACCCCCTTCTTACCATTACTTTCAAACCATACTGTCCCAGGTACAATTTCTCTCTCTAGACCTTCACCTGCCTTCAAGAAACGTTCAAGAAACGTTTGGATGTTGTGTTGAGGGATATGATTTAGCTGAGAAGTATTGGTGATGGTTGGACTGGATGATCTTTTAGGTCTTTTCCAATCTTGATAATAATTCTGTAATTCTGTAATCTCTTCACCTCCTTTCCAGATGGCATTGTTTTCCCAGTCTATCACACTGATTACATGGATCCCCCTCATTTCACATCACCCTGAGCCGTGTTTAGTTCACCATTTGAAATACAGTTAAAATCATTTCATAACATAGTTTCACCCTGGCCTTAACTGAACATTCTGGCATATCAGGTATTTCATACTTTGCTCCATTGCTGCCCTCAAGTTCAGGCACTAATATATGTATCAAAATTTCCCAATCAAGAATGACTAGACAAATACCTAGCTGAGATTATAACAATTTTCTCCAATTCTTATTGTTGAACTGTTCCTCTCATTTCTGAAATCACTGCTTGCCATCATAAGTCTAAATCCTCTCAATCAGAAAATGTCTACCTCTATTGTTGCTCATTTGCACAACACCTATCACAAGTAAAACTACAGGAAAAAAAAAAAACAGCCATGGCTTTCACATCAATTAAAAGCACGAAAATTAGTTCTTAAGGAGTAGGTCTAATAATAAGTCAGTAACATTCAGGACACCAGCCCCATTCAGGGATCACAGAGTCTCAGATGATGTCCAGTAGGTTTCTGCTAAAATGTATTCTTGTTTACTTTAAAATACCCTTTTATTTTTCTTTGCTACTTAAGCACATGATTTTTAAAAGCACTGAACACTGGAGAGTTGTATTGATAACTCTTGTGATTCACCTGAGAGGTGCTAGCAAGAGAGTTAGGCCAACACCTAGGTGCTTTAAATCACGTCTTTCATATAACCTCTTGGCCTCTTTTTACCCTTAATATTACTTCTTCTGTGACAGTTTAAGGAGCTGTGTGAACTAGAAATTTTGCAGCTGACTCCATGAATGTCTGATTGTGATCAAATATAATACTTCAAATATATGCAAAATACAGGGGTAGAGAAAAGCCAAAGATTATTTATAAACAGAAATTTATTCTGCATTAGCTTGCAAACGAGCACTTACTAAGATTACTTCAAATTAATAAATGATTACAAGTAGCACTATGAATGCCAAGTATCTGAAACTCAGATTACAGATCTAATCAATATCATTTTCAGTACCTCTGACATGCAGTTTTCTGATCGGCTCCAGATAAGGCCGAAACTGAGTCACTACTGCCTGGTTCCATGAGAACACGGGCCTAACTAGTTTCCTTTTCTTTACCTACTTTGTGTATCCGCACATTTGGATATTTCACCAATGCAAGAGGAGCATCAACTCAATTAGTTTCTATGGTATAATTACACTGCTTGGGTTTGGCCTCATGCCTTAAAACACCCTTGCAGTAACAACCTAGAAAGACACTGTCTAGCTGGTCTCATTGCTTCAGGGCATCACATCAGAACGACAATAACAACGCAAACAACGTTCAGTGTTGCTCTAGACTGGGAGTTACTGCAAGTAACTCTTAAAACACTTGTAGCTTACTAAATTACAGCTTGCTTAGGCTGACAAGTTACTAATTGACTAATCAGATTTCAGACAGCTCCATTCTATGTTATTCAGAATTGAGCCCATGAGACTAATTCAGTTGGTTATGACACTCAGAGACTTAGCAAATAATCTAAAGGCTACTGAATCCTGTTAAACCTTAAGCACTGTTCCCGAATCCATGTATTTGAAAATCACAAGTAAAATGCCAGCAAAGCATAGAATGATTTCTCGTTTACTTCTCAGAGACATGACTTTGAGTTTCCCTTCCTGTCTTCTTACCATATTCAGGTTAGACCTCAAGCTCTTCTTCAGAATCATCACAGCTAAGAACTTCTTTATCTAAATGAAACTTTACATTTTGTCACTTTCACAAGACTCACAGAGATGGAGCTCTCAGAAAACCATAAATAAACACTGCTACAGTTGGAAATGCTACTTTTAACATCAGCATTCCCATCTATACAGCAACAATACACAGGACAAAAAGGAACCAAAATAAAATAAAATCTGATTTGCATATTAGTAACATGCAAATACGAGCCTGTGCAAAGTGCACCGAAGTTAACAGAAAGACTGACACTGCCTTCCATGCCACTTGGATCTGGCCAACAATGAAGAAAGATATGCAACAAGGGAGAAAGGGAGGGTGCACTGCACTCTGACAAGTAAGATAGCCTTGCACAGAGTGCAGTGCCTTAAGCCAAAGGGAAAGAGAGGCCTGTACCAAAAAAGAAAATTATGTAGGAGTTAGATCAAAGACTTCAAAAGAAAATTTAAGTGTATCACCAACAGCACTGCAAACCTTGAAACAGATTCACTCTCAGGAAATCAAATGTCTCACAATAAATTATTAATACTAATTCTGTACAGCAAACTTGGTTGCCCGCAATGTCAGGTTCTTACCTCTCCTTCACACACACAGTAATAAACATTTTGCATGTATATTGTGCTTTGCATTCATAGATCGCAAAGCATTCATTCGTATAATTTCCAGGAACTTACATCTGTACATAAGACGTACAAAAATACAGGTAGTAAGTGGTAAAACCACTTAAAGCCTACAGAGAGAAGTACTCTCCTCAACTAGCTGTTATTCATAGAATCACAGAATGGTTTGGGTTGGAAGGGACCTTTAAAGGTCATCCAGTCCAACCCCCCTGCAAGGAGCAGGGACATCTTCAGCCAGATCAGGTTGTTAATTCCTAGGTTTTTAGTATTTACCAGTAATTTCTGTAAGGACCAATACTTTCTATAAGGAATATTACAGGATTCCTATTAATAAACTGCCACACTTGTTTGTGTAAAATAAATAAAATCTACTTCCTCCAGAGAAAAAGTACAAACTACTGACATTTCACAGCATCAGAGTGACAGGAAGAAATCAATAATATCCAACAGTGCATGGCATACTGCAGGCCAAAGGCAGGCCTCTGTCACATAACTTTAAGTCTACAATTAAAAAAAAAGGTCTCGAAACACCTTCAAAATTAGTTGCAAGACAACAAAACAAACAGGGCAGGGTCCAATGTGCGTCACAACACCGCAAGCGACAAAAAAAAAAAAAAACCGACGTAAGAGTGAAACATGGCAAAAGCTGCTCACTGCAGCCTCCCACCAGCGAGCAACCCCAGGTCTGGCGCTTCCACCCCAAAATCGCGTGGTGAGGAGGCTGCAGAGCCGGGAGCGAGCTGGCAACCGGGCAGCATCGCTGCCTGGGCTGAAGGCAGGGCCGCTTCTCAGCACCTTGGCTTCGACGCCAGGGCAGATCGGGTCGCTTTACGCGAAAGAGCCCCTTACCCCCACGGCGGTTACGCTTCGCACGCTGCTGCTCGCGTCAGGCCAACCCAACCTAGGAAAAACGCAAAACCGCAAACACAGACGAAGTTAGCAAAGCCCCAGCACCCACAGGCAGCCCCCGCCACCCCCTCCCGCCAAGCAAGCGCTTCGCGGGTGTCGCTGACTGCAACCCGCCGGGTTATTCATCCTGAAGGCCCCAAAAATGGAGCAGCCCTGCCAAGTTAGTTAACAGCACCACATTGTCTAATTGCGTGCCCTCGCTGGTGACTCACTCAAAAGGCTCACCCCTGGGGACGGATGGATGGATGAGGAGGCTGAGATGTGCAGGGGAGGAAGGAAGAAGGAAGGTAGGAGCAGCTTGGCTTGGTGGTGCCCAGTTCCCCCCCACCTCCACCCCGTGTGCGGCTATCCAAAAGAGCAAAGCGAGGGGCAGGAACTGAACCTCGTCCCTTCCCCTCTACGCGGTGCCTGGACCGGGGCAAGAAATGACGGGGGAGAAAAACGGCGGCCTCTCTCTCTCCCGCTTCCCCCCACTCCGCCGCCGCCGCCACAGCAGCCGCGGCTCCGGCGCTGAGGCGCACACGCTGGGAGTGAAAGCGGTGGGGGGGGTAAAATGGCGCCGCCCGCGGGGAGGAGGGGCCGGTTCCGCCACACACCGGCCGCGGCCCGCCGCCGCCTCCATCTGCTGTGTGGCAGCCGCGGCCTCCCAGGGCGAGGGGTGGAGCCGGGGCGAGGCGGGGCCCGCCGCCGCTTCCTCCCCGCCGCTTCCCTGGGCTGCAGGCGGGATCGCTCTCCCCGCCCGCCTCCCGCAGGTGCTGGCTGGCGGCTGAGGAGGAGGAGGGCGCGGGCGGCCATGGCTCTTCCCTTTACTCCCTCAGCGCCGGGCGTCGCTGGAGGGGGGGCGGGAACAGACTTCAGGGCTGCTCCGAGCGCTAAAAAGCGGGAAGGGTTTGGGGAGGGGAGGCCGGATCCCCCGCCGCAGGGGGAGATGTGTGCGCTGAGACAGGTGTTTGGGCTCAGAGCGCGTACCGGCGCTCCCTGGTCTCTACAGCACTGGAGAGGTGTTTGAAAATAGTGCAGTGTGCTCCCCTCGCTGCCTGAAATAACCGTCTGCGTGCACGTTTGCCTTTTGAAATACCGGTGGATCCTTGCAGAAACATAGCAAGTTGTACTGCTTCAGCCATGCCAGGGCGGTTAAATGCCTCCCATCTGTAAGCAGGGCCTGTATTTTCCCTCTCTTTCCTGGCAACGGCAGCTTTCCTCTTCCTGTGTCCTGTCAGCCTAACAGGCTGATAGGGAAGGGCACAACTAGGCGAGCTGGAGCATTTAACCTACATTTCCTTTCTTCTTTTAACATTTTCTTTCTTCAACACCTCCTAATTGTAGGGGTTTGTGAGTTCAGTTCAGTCATTCCACTCATCAGCCAGTGCACGCGCAGCTTTGTTAGGAGGCAGGCTGATTTGTACCATGGTATAAAATGGAATTAATAAATGTGACCAATAGAGGTAAACGGAGGAACTTTCTTAGTTACTCCAAAGCACTTGTTAGTGCTTACTTCACCACATATGCAAAAATCTTGCTTTTCTTGAAGGTTTGCAGGGTGTGTAACATCCAAAGTTATAGTCTTGTCTTTTGCTTAGGCCTTCTTGGTCCATCTTTAATTCAAATTCCTGCCTGCACGCTGAACAGGGTCTATATTATTTCTACTACCGTTTCTTCTAAGAAACTGACAGCTTAGACACTTTGTAATTTTATGTACATCGTAGCATTTTACTTCTCTTTTGAGGGATAAGAAAAGGAGGAAGGAGAAAGCTCTGGCAACCACTGCAGTGTTAACGCTCTAGGGGCCATCAGCTTATTTGAAAGTCATCTTATTTTCTGCCTTTTCCCCTTAGCTTCCTTCTGCTGCCCTTACTTTTTTTTTTTTTTTAGCTGCCATTCGCTCACCATCCTTACTACTTCATGCGAGCACCCTGTCAGTCCCCTCCGCGTTGCTTCCTTCCCGTTCCCACCTCCCACATCAGCTTCAGAAAGACGAGGTGGTTCTGGTGCTCGCTGCCGAGTGCTGCCCGCCTCTCTCCCTTCTGCTGCTGCTGACGATTATGAAAGTGAAGCCAATACCAGCCCAAGCACTGACAACAACAGGGCAAAACCCCGAGCAGCTAAGATAATCGCCTGGAGAATAAGGGGCTTCACGCTGCTGATTCTTGCGTGCACAGCGACGTAGTTATTGCTGTGAGGAGGATGGCGTGACCTATTTCTTCATGTAACACATTTTAAAACACTTGGGCAACCCCAGCCAAAACAGAGTTAGTGATAAGCATTTTTGTGACCAAAAGGAGAATCAAAGCAGTCTGTCAAGTTATAAAAGGTACTGCGGTCTTCCTTGAGGCAACTCAAGCTTTTAGCCAAATTCTGTGATTTGCCAAAACCTTACATTAATCTGAGGAGGGCAAGGCAGCACGTTGCTGACATTTCTATGATATGTACCATGCATATCTTTACATATATCAGAATTGGTAGGACAGACTCATAGGAAAACATAGAAAATAGATAAATCACTATGCCAATTCCATATGGTAATTTTAATAAGGGAATTACTGGGATAATATGGTTGAGCGTGTCGAATGTGAATTACATAATTTCCAGGAGCTTGAATAGAGGCAGTGTGACTTGGTGAGATGCCTGAAAAAGCTCTGACAGAACATTTTCTGACAAATTTTGTTGCTGTGTGAAACCCTTTTGCCCACAGTGAGAGGTTACCAGTTCAGAAGTCATTGAAGTTAGTGCCCGATGGTGAGCTCTGGGCTGACGGAAGAACATTCCCTCTGTTGCCGCTTCTATAGGTGATAACTCCTGGCAGAGTAATTCAGCAAGACAGATACTTACTGGCTATGGAATCTTTATACAATAAAATTTACTAGAAGATAAGAGGAAAGAGGACAGGAGCACGACGTCCCTCTTAGTACTGTGCGTTGTTGGTAAAAGTGCAGTGGCGGCTCCCTACTCAAGTCTGAATTCTTACTCTACTTCACAGACAGGCAAAAAAAAACTGAACAAGTTTTTGTTATGCATTGTACAGAACCAAAAAAGGGCACACACAAAATTATTTTCCCCTTTCAGGTCACCTTTCAGATCATAAGGTCATTATAAACTGTCTCAGCACTTTTTACAAACTGGAGTCTGCTCAAACCATAATGCTTACAAAGTTTCACTTTGAATAGGCCTGATTTTCTCTGTCATTTGTTTTCACTTTTTATTTCTCTCAGAACATAAAAAGTCAGAAAAAGATTTTATTTTCCCCTACATAGCATATAATTTACATCAATCATCCCAGGAGGTCAGTACCACTGGGGTGTCATTTAAATACAATGAATATAAAGTAATGAAGCTCTTGCTGGAGTGGATGGCCACAATCCTCAGAGAGAGAGAGAGTTTCCAAAGCATGTGGAGAAAACACAACGGGAGACCGAGTGAATTCATCACACCACAAAAATGTCTCCATCCTGTCGACAAAGTCATTAAAGGAAAATGAACCATTGTTACTCTAGACGCTTGCATTCCTTTGGCATAATAACCTTCATATAGAAGCACTGGTGCAAGGAGAATTTGCACACACAAGAGAAAAAAAAATTAATCTATTAAAAAAAAAATAAGTATCCAGATTACGTAATGAAAGAAATCCTCCACGCTCCAGAGAAGAGATGGAGCCTCTGCGGAAGCCACAACTAATAAGGAACCGTATGCAGCGGTACAGGGCGGTTTCTTTTCCTCCTGCCAACAAGTCAGCCAACAGGGACAATTCTTTTCAGATAACCCACAAATTATGTTCTCCTTTAATTACTGGAATGTTTCTACCCTTTGCTGATCCATAGCCATCCTGGGTTTTAAAATCTCTTGTTGAGACTGCCCCAAGTACCATTTCCCTTTTCATATTCGTTTGCTTCCAACAATTTTTTTTCAGTCTGCATTAAAGCAATCTGGGAGGAATGCAGGGATTAGAAAGGTTTGCTGTATTCAATTTTATTTGATTCTTTGGCAAAGGGTGCCCAAATTAAAGGACAGTGTCACGTGCCTACAGTAAATGGTAGCATACACCAGTTTCAGAAAATAGATTGTACTTCTATGGATCTCACTCAAGGAAATACCCCTTTAAAGCAAACCGCCGTGCAACCCCTGGTAAAAAAGGTAGCGTTAGAAAGCTGCAGCAGAAATCTGTCCCTTTATTATAAATTATTCCATGGTATGGCAAATTCCTCTTTGCTATAGTAATTAAAACAGAAACATGCTAATTAAATTGTCTCCTTTATTGTCAAAACCGTATAGGAAAATAATACATAGAAGTACATAGATTATATTCATTATTTTTTAAATACAAAAGCACTACTTAGATTTAAGCAATTATGGAAAGGTAAATCTGTCCTTTATTTTTAGCAACTGCACTGGAACAGGGAGCCTACTCAAAAATGAGCGGAGTGCTACTGAGGAAACACATGCCAGCGAACACCAAATCATACCTGTTAATTACAACTAATAACGCCCGCAGACAACAGCAAGCGTGCTATTTATCCATCATTTACAGCCACTGAAGTGTAGGGAAGGGAACTGGTTTGCTGGCAAATGTCCCAATTAATTGGGCGTGCTATTTATTACGGCACTGATTAAAGTGTACTCTGCAATATAATAGTCGAGTCTAAAGTTGCCAACTCTTATTCACTCCTGGCTCATACGGATGAAAGCAGGAGAGTAGACTAGCACAATATGAAAATAATGATGTATTCTATGCCAAATGGATTTAAGGCAACAGCAATGCCTGGAAATTAAAGACCTGGAGAAACAGAATTAGGTAGCATCATGATCTTGAAGATAGAAATTTGTGTTGTGTAATCCAGTTGTGACCAAAAGCTTCAATCTGTCGGTAGTCATTTTGCACGTGTATCAACGCTCCTCTCAGAAGCCAGCTCCACAGGCACACCCTTAAGTAAGCAGCATACACATGAAACAGAAAATACGATAAAAGCAGAGTTTTGTTCCTGACTGCTGTAGTAAGTCAATTCACTTGGAAGAAGGACTAAGAGGGGTCCTTTTCCCAGCCACCTACTCCTTCAGCCTCTCCAGCCAACTGCCCTAACTGAGATTACAGCTTAAAGAAAGCCGGTTTATTGTATGCTGTTCAAAACCATGGCTTCCACAAACGAGGTTGGGAGTTTCCACACACAATCCAGGAAACTTATGCTAATAATTGTGTATATTATCTGAAGTAATGCTTGAGGTTTGATCTCAACCAAGATAACCACCAGAGCAAACCAAAATCATGATTTGTACCAACAAAGAATTTCTTGGTCCTGGATTGTTCTTAACTTACCTTGTTAACACCGATGCAAGACCCGGACAATGGTCACAGCATTTTGGCAGCATCCTGCATGGCACTTCTATAGCCAGAGATATTCTAGGCTGACCTCTACCATTAAGCAACCTGATCTAGTCAGGGATGTCCCTACTCCTTGCAGGGGGGTTGGACTAGATGACCTTTGAAGTTCCCTTCCAACTCTAACCATTCTATGATTCTGTGATTAGAGAGCTCCAGCCAAAAGGTTCTGACAACAGAAATTAAGTCTCGGTGCAGTCTCTCTTACAAAGCTGACTGTGCCCGAAAAACATGCAGCTCTGAAAAGAGCACCCTTGCAGTTTGCTAGATGTTCTGGTCACTTAAAACTGAGAGCAGTGAAGAGGAGGCAAAGATCCAATTCTCCCAAGCAAGGGAAAGAGCCAACTCTAGTAGCCAGAACTCCTCTAGCTAGGCAGCAAGTAGCAGCTTTAGCTAAACATTGTCCATATGGATCTCAGGGAACTCACTGAAGCAAAACATCAAGAGAGTCAAGAGCCTCATGTAGGTCCTGACTCATATGTGCCTGCTCCATGGCGATTTCTTAGGTAGCCCAAGGCATCTGTAATGGCACTAAAGGTTTGATTTTAGGCAAATATATTGAGCCGTAGATCACTATTGAGTATAATGGGAGCTTAAACAGCTAGCTTAAATGTAAACATTTACATTGTAGACAACCAAATTTAGGTGCCTGAACCAGGAACTCAGCTCTCCTCCAGCTGTCATTTGTCCAAGGAAAATAGCATGTATGTATAGTTACTGCTTACTTATATTAGATATAAAAATGGGAGTATTATGTTGCCTGCAGAAAATTTGCAGGTTTCTGAATTCTTTGAATCCTTAACAAAAATACATCTGGGGTCATTCTGCTGTGGAAAGCAGGTGGGATCCCCAGGTTAACCATTTCCAAATGACATGTTTAGGTTATTACGAACTCCTGTCCTAAGCCTTTGAAAGATAAGTGAGAATTAGCCACAACCCTGAGCTATCCTCTGCAGAGGAAATACAAACAGAAGACATTTGTTCTTTTTGGATTGTTTATTAATACAATGAAAATTTTGCAAATCAGTACATTCAAAAGAGTAAGTTATTGAAATATAGGAGTAGTGCCAGGAATTTGCATCAAATTATTCCTGGGCTGCAGAATAAATGTCATCAGCCGCAGGTTGCTAAGGATTTAATTTCCTCAATGTCCTGAAACAAACTCATGTTACTTGACCATGCAGAGCAGGTAGAGTGCTGAGTTTATGGTTCCCCAAAACTTTTTATCCCTTAATGTGGGTGCCCGGTGGTGGTAATCTGTGTACATTAGATATGAGATACAAACGTATCAGAGGTTTGTTTTTTTTTTTTTTTCTCTGAATAAATGTTTAAATATTTAGGGCCAAATTCCATTGCTAAACATATGAACACAGCTCTCTTTGAGTTCATTGGAGTTGTGCGTGTGTATCTAAGAGCAGAACTTGGCCCTTGTGTTTTTGATTTTAGCACTAAGCTTCCAGTGTGAAATAACGTGGGATCTGTAACACACAGGAGAGTGGTAAGACCTGGTTTTAAAGGAAGGGTACAATTACACGTTTCTATCTTCCTTTTGGATAGAGAACTCTTGAATTTGGAAAGATTCTTTCCCTATTCTTGCTATATTTTTTATTCCTCTCTTACAAAGTATTTGCAAGGTACCTAAGTTCTTGAGTGCTCATTTTATTTACATTTGCCTAACATCCAGGACCAGGAAAGACAAAGAATGATTGCATGGTACTTGTGCAATCTTGTATGAATGCCATAGGACACACAGTCTGATAGAAACCTGCACCAATAAAAAAAAAAAAAAATTCCTCGAGTACAAGTGCCGTGGCTATTCTGAAATTTCTCCGGGGTTTCAAAATTCCTCAAAAATTACTTTCTCCCATCTAATATAGCTCTGGATTTTCTTATTATAAAAAAAAAACAAACTACTGCGACTGTTATCAACTCCGTGAGCATACTGAACAGTTCATATATTTTAGTGGGTTTTGTGGAAGTCAGGTTCTTGTTGAGGATTAAAGTTTTTGAGGGATGGAAGGCTTTTGGAAGATTTCTTACAAAGTTCACTGTCTCCTTTAGATTCTTTTTCTGTGGTAATATGCTAATGCTAATGGCATCCAGCACAGTAGAGAAATATCTTGCGCAGTTTTAAAGTTTTACAGATGCAATTCTAAGTGAGAGTGAGCTGCTAGCTTCCTTCAGTCTTTTTATAAAATCCCACACAGATAAATGGATAGACAGACAGACAGATTAAACATTAATCCTTCTAAAAATGTTGTTCCATCTGTGGCCAAAATAATATTTTATGACATTCATTGCAAAGGTCAACTAGAAGTTCTTCCATACAAAATAGCATCTTCTTTTAGCAGTTTGAAAATAACTTCTGCTTCAGTTTCCTTCCTCATATACTAGCTTGTTCTTTGCGCAATTGCAAAAATAAATGCCACAGGAAAATAAAACTTCTATTACAATCCACTTATTTCATGATGCTTCCATGGAGCTACTCAGGCTGAGAGAGTTGGGGCTCTTCAGCCTGGAGAAGAGGAGGCTCCAGGGAGACCTTATAGCAGCCTTCCAGTACCTCAAGGGGGCCTACAAGAAAGATGGGGAAAGGCTGTTTAGTAGCGCCTGTTGCAATAGGACAAGAGGTAATGGTTTTAAAATAGAGGGGGGTAGATTTAGATTAGATATTAGGAAGAAATTTTTTATAATGAGGGTGGCAGAACACTGGCATGGGTTGCCCAGAGACGTGGTGGATGCCTCATTCCTGGAAACATTCCAGGCCAGGTTGGACAGGGCTCTGAGCAACCTGATCTGGTTGGGGATGTCCCTGCTCCTTGCAGGGGGGTCGGACTAGATGACCTTTGAAGGTCCCTTCCAACCCTAATCATTCTATGATTCTATGTTTCATTCTACTCAATGATTAATGAACATCTAAGAAGCAGAGATATCAGTAGAGGTCCAGTGTGGCTTGGCAAAATAGTTTCTTATGCTTTTTCATGTAAGAGCACAGAAGGGCTCATAGCATATGAAGGGGCTGCAAGATTCAGCATTATGCATTATGTCATCGGCTTCATGTGATGAGAGTATTGATCACTTGCTTGTAGAATGGGTATTTTCCTCTACTAACTGTTCCATCAAAGACAACTTTTCTTTTAATTAGACTGCATCATATTAAAAATCATCAAGTTTAGACAATTGGCT
This sequence comes from Chlamydotis macqueenii, assembly GCF_036417535.1. Taxonomy (NCBI): domain Eukaryota; kingdom Metazoa; phylum Chordata; class Aves; order Otidiformes; family Otididae; genus Chlamydotis; species Chlamydotis macqueenii. Next base: position 5,832,769 of record NC_141558.1, read on the forward strand.
AGTGGCCTTGCATACCATATTTATGTAGATGATAAGTGACAATATTAAAAACTCTGTTCATCATCTGACATCCCGCAAGTGTACATTGGCACAGAAAGTCACAGTCTATGCTGACACTGCAGAGTTTGTACTATCCGAGGTTTACCAAATGGTGCCTTTTATAGCGTCGATAATTTCAGTAGGTATGCACCTACCCCAGACAGACGACGTGTTTTTGACAACTGTTGTCAAAATGCCCACCCACTCTCTGCACATCTTGGGGTAGTGTTGAAAACAACTGCTCGTACAGCGTGGACAAAGTCAGTCGAGTTCAACACCCATTGTAACAAATTCTTCTGCACACTCCGAGGCAAATCCTGTTTGCCTTATCCAGGCAAGTTGTCCTATGAGCCCTCAACAAGGCATGATTTGCTACGGCAAGCAATGAACTTACCTGAGCATGTCCACACCAGTGAGGCAACCATTTCTACGACTACTTGAGTGGATCCGAGGGTGGAAAACTATTCTTGACACCTCTCATCAAAACCAGATCATTTGTCTAGAGAAGGCAAAGTCCCAGTGACGTTACATAGTGTATGTGCTGAAGTACAGTGGGGTGAGTTGAGGACATGTGATCATTACTCAGAAAGTCACTTATTTGTTTTAAATTCAGAATATTCTCATAAGTAGAATGGTATTTATGAAAGGTTGTAGTGATAATTTCACATACGATAGTCTAAAGAAAATAAGCACACATATTGCGTGCATCTATTAAATTTGGTAGACTTACTAGACAATAACAGCCCAGTTCTCCTCTGTCCCACCACTGTAAATCAGGATGGGTACCACTGGAAGCCACCAAGTTACTCGTGCTTAAGAAATACTTCAGTATTTATGTAAACACAGTATACAAACACTTAATAAAGTTCCTTCTTCTTGCTTAATTTTAATGATTCCTTAAACAGTTATGTCTCTATTGGATCCGGAGCAAAAAATGGGGAGAGAAAGGCGAGCAGGGAAGGAGCGTAACGATAGGAGTACAGGGTGGGCAGCCAGGAGAAGGAAATTGCCTGTCCCATTCTCATTTGCTCTGAGATACAGAGCAAACAGCTTTCAGACTTACTAAACATTTAGAACATACTGAGAGCTCTCTGTTTATTTCAGATGTGTAAAATGCCGTAACCTGCCAGTAAATGTAGGTAGGCGTGCAACTGTGTGCACGAAGATAACGTATTAGTTACAAGAATTATAATTGTCCTTTCATTATCTTTTCTTTCTTTCCTGAATCAGAGTGAATGTGCCGTAATCTAGCAAGAATCTCATGATAAGGAATGTCAGAAATAGCTTTTTTTTTTTCTTCCCAAAGCTGCCAACTGTCTATTTTAGACATAACATCACGCTTTACTGTAGCCTTCCACATAAAAGCAACACGAACAGTAAGGTCTCTAAGCAAGCATGAATGATTGGCTTGCAGATTCTTTACCAAAAAGGGAGTTTATTTACTTCACACAGGTCATAAATTTCCTTAGAAAAACTATCAGTGGTAATCTACACATGGTGTTTAGTAAATAGAGCTTTCCTCTGATTCCCTCAGTCCATGTTCTTCAATTGTCAAAAACAGTGGAAGATTCCTAAAAAGATGGAATATTCTAGGTCTTTAAAATGAAGTGGAAATGAAGAGCTGAAAGACTTTACATGTTCTTCAGCAAGATGGGCATCTAGATGTGGAAATGTGGAAGGATAAGGAGAGTAACCCGAAGTAGCAAGTTACCTAAAGGCTTGCCTCTGCTTCTCTTACGTGAAGTGGCACCTTATTCCATGAAGGCTCCCATTGAAATCACTGGAGCTGCAGGCAGAATAAGGCTTTTTTTTTTTCTTACCAAGGGGGAAAAAAAAAAAAAAAGAAAGAAAGAGAGTGGGATCTGCCTTTTCATGTAACAGGCTTTTATCTGCTCAAAAATCACTCTAACTTCAGAGCACCAAGCACAGTATGTTTGAAAGCGTTCCAAGGATGGGAAGAGCTGCTCTATCCTCTCAACTACAAAAGGAAGCTTGGTAGTAATGAGAGCTGCTGTGGTCTCCCAAGAAAGGGTTTGCATCTCCTTGGCCCCCTCTGAGGACCTCTTACTTGTTCCTCCTGGATACTTCCAGCTTACGTCTTTCTTCTTAGGCTTAAATGAGGAAAACATTTGAGTGACTGACTGCGTGGTGAGTTTTGCCATGAAAGGACAGAAGGATTTCTCCCTTGTTTTTCAATATGTATGCATTTAATAAATTATCTAAATATTTATAAGATAAACTAGAATAACAGGTTTTGATATTACATCACATAAGCTCCTACTATCATAATACTCATAATATCCCGAGGTCAGAGAATCTTATTCACATTCAAATGTCTGGTGTTAATGGTGAAGATTTTAATTACTCGCGTTCCTTCTAGGGCCTGACCAGCATTTGAAAGTAGTAGTTTAAAACTTAGCGTACTTATCCTAACTGAATTATGAAGTGTGTTATGAAAGAAACGTCCAGAATTTGTACATGACTCTTTTTTCTTTTCTATCACTTCGAAACAGACTAAAAAAAAATCCGTAGAGAATTTTGACTTCTGAACTGAGAGTATAAGCCAGATTTCAGCCTGGAAGGAATTTTTATGGTTGAATTATAGACTTCTAAAAGACACAATTTAAAACTGAACTGCTGACAGTCATTCTGATCATATTTTATAAGCTACTATTAAATAGGATGAGACCTTAAAGGAGGAATAGATCCCATATCTATCTGCTGACTCTAGAGTTTCTTATCCTTTCCTCTAAAACATCTAGTGCAGCCTACTGTCAGGCTAGACTGGCTACAGATCCAATCCAGTCCAGCAAGCCCAGTGCTGCTATGGAGGCTTTGCAAAATTTAGCTGCCAGCTACTCCCATCTGTACTGAGCATGCGCAAGAAAAACCTCAACAATTTTCAGCAACCTCAGCCAAGTTCGGGTGGATCCTTTTGGTCAAGGGCAACAAAAGGAACTTATCTGATTTTTCCTCCTTATTCCTCTCCTACTCAGTAAAATTTCCCGTCCCGGCTCTGAAATAGATATTGGGATGATTCTAAGAAATTTTAAACTGTTGTGAAACAATGTGTTTTCTCTTAATGCCGCCCTTAGAAGCAGCAGAAGTATTTCTGCTGGAAGTTTCCAAAAAACTCAGCTTGAGGCAGACTCAGGATTGAAAAGCTCATCCTGAACAGTTCAAAATTGGCAACGTTAGGTGAGTGAAAACAAGGTCTTATACAGGAAAGTGGTAGCCAAGCTTAACTGCAGATACTGCTGGCAGCTTCACGGATAATATTTTTTCTGCCAGATCTTTGTCTTTTATTACTGGAGAGAATCATTCCTGTGATGTCTAATGTTTTGTCATCTGCTCTTATGGCTTCTTTCTGGACCGATGTCATTGTCTCCTGTGACACGGCTGCCAGTTTCACCATGGTCGGCTCAGGGATTGATCCTCTGCTACGCCCCACGCACCCAAGGTCTTAAGACCCCACCTGATGTGGGGCACACAGGTATTATGCTAAAATATGACCAGGCTGCTCAGCATTTTCAGGATTACATTATGTCTCGCTGTAAATATGATTATGTTCTTGATCCTCTGCTGTCGCCTGGCTCTGCTTAGTTCATCATTTGAGTGAATTTTCAGGAAAGAAAGGGCAAAATCAGATTAATTTCTATAGTTCCTCAAAGATTCCTTTGCTATGTCCATTATGGTTACATTTGCTGTTACCGTGTGCTTTTTTCTTCTATTTCACTCCTGTAGACTGCACCACCTCTTTCAATGTTGTACGGTTTAATCCTTTTTAGAACAAGTCTTGCACTGTTTGCTGATTTTCTATTGCTTCAGCTTCAAGACTCATGTTATTAACAAAGAATCTGCCTGAATTTTTTTTTCTCCCATTCGTGCTATTAAGAACAGATTTACCATGGGAATCCTCACCACTGGGACACCAAGAGAGTAAAAGCAAGGATCTGGTGGTGGGCTTGTGGGTGGGAGCGTTAAAAACAACCTCTCCCACTCGAGACTGACTTACATCCTGTAGGATCTTCTGTGTGAGCTTTATGGAGCTTGTATCTGGCCAGAGTGCACTTCATTAGTCTCTTAAAAACCAGCATGCAAAATTTAGGGACTCTGCAAGGTTCCAAATGTATAAACCCTTTTTAATTACAAACAGTTATACCACCCACTTTCCCCACAGTTAGTGAAGGGAACCAGTTTTCATTGAGGTCAAGAGAAAAAATAACCGTGAAGTTTCTGGCTCATGCTGCTTTTATATATGCTGAAAGAAGAAAAAAAAAAAGAAGGCAAAATAAAAAAGTTCTCATTTTTTAGCCTTTATAGCTTTAAAACAACGTGCTGATTTTATCTGAATTCATTCAAGGAAAAAAACCACAACTTTTCCCTCATTCTGAAATTTGTTACACAGAAGTTGGGAGGAGGATTAATGGAAAGGGACAAAGTCAGTCTTGCCATGAAAAAAACAGTTTGTCTCTAACTGCAAGGGCCCTGACAACTTTCTACAGTTAATTTTCAGTTTGCATGTTGCAAGCAGAAAAAGAAAAAAAAGAATCATTTACCTGAAAAAGACAGGCCAAACATTTTTCTAATCCTACTACGCATTCAGGTTTTTACTGCCAGAAAACACAGGCCATACTTTCTCTTTCAAATGCTGTTATAAGATGACAAGTAGGCCCACATTTCTTTCCTTCCCAATGATGACATGGCCATTTACTGCTTGAAACCTCACTGAAATACATGCAATTTCAATGGGGCATAAGAGGTTGCAGACAGGGAGGGAAATGGGAGAACCCTATGGCAGGACCGAGACCTAGGCTTGCAGTCCAGAAGCAGAAAATACATCATTCGGGGGGAAAAAAAAAAAAAAATCAGAAGCAGTAACTATTTACTTTGTTGTTTGCATAACGTGCGTTTCACTGCGTGCCATGGAAAAGCTGACAATTTTTCAGTAGTGAGACGGCAGGTTTCTTACTGGCTTTTAGATTTTTTTTTTTTCCTGGTATTACTGGTATGCTCTACAGATGCAGAGCCCCGCTAATCTTTGGACTTCTGAGAACCTAACACATATTTTTCTATCTCAAAAGGTATATGGTAATAGTTAGTGCCCCATTTTATACCGAAGGAAAACCTGCCAAAAGGCTTGTCCGAGGTCACAGAGCAAGTCAGCATCAAATCCTGAGACAGAAGGCAGGAGTCTCAGCTGTCAGCCCTCACGTCCTACTGAAAATACTGGGGGGAAAAGTAATATTCTCAGGATTGATTTTTTTTTTTCTGCAATCATTTTCTAGCCTGTTTTTCAAACTTCTATCCTTCTGTTTGTATCAGGGACTGTAAATGCTAAAAAACAGTGTGAGGTACTGAAATATTAAATGCTTTTGACTGATTTCGGGACACAAAGAATCTTCTTTTATCTGGGCCGTAAATCAATGGGGCAGGGACACAGCAGTTAAACAAACCGTAGCCTGACTATGAAAGCTGTAGCTACAGAACTCATTACCCCATGCCTACTTAACAGAGCAAATAACGTGCAAATCTAGAGTTACTATTTGTCATACTTAAGAAAAAGCAAAGAATAGCTGGGCAAACAGTCCATTTACAACCAAAGTGAAAGTAAAGCGCTGCCAAAAGACGCTGGAGCTTATCTTGCCCCTACTGAAATGAATGGAGATTTGGGCAAAACCTTCTCTAGTGTTAAGCCTACTTAAATTCTTACATTTTGGCTTGATGCACAGTTTCACGAAAACTCTGGGAAGGTAGATGTTGGAACAGAATATTGGCAAGATCTTAACTATGGTAATAATTGCTGACATTGCTCTAGTCGCTCTGACTAGAAATATCCAATACAATAACAAACCCGGCAAACCCATTCATTTATTCCCGTTTCACAAAGGCTATTTACATATTTGGAGAAGCTCAAAATAAATTCTGTATTCATCATATTTACAGCACGTTCCAGCCCAACAAACTGGCATGGAAACCGTTTATTTAGGGAACATCATCCAGGTTAGGATCTTTCAAATTTGACAATTATTTTTCATCTTGAGCTTACGATGCTTGCACCAGGGGCGTGCTGGGCCCATGTTTTATAAATGTAACAGTAAACAAATTCAGTGCTCTTTAAACATTACCTTTTTGTCCAAAAGTGATATAATTATGGCCGTATTCATAACTTAGTTAAAAGTGAAAAAGCTAAAAGCTAATCAGAATTGCAGCAAACGTAGCTGTTCTAGTGAAAATCCTATTTTATAAAGTGGATCCAAAGGTGTTTGTTAAGATACAATTTGCCATGCAAGCACATTTTTTCACTGACCTCCTACAATTCTCTAACATCTTAAAATATGACCCATTTTGCAACCAGTGCTAAAATTCCGAGAAGTTCTGAAATAAAACCCGAGGAAAGCCGAGCAGCAGGGTTGCTCTCCATTTCAGCCAAATCCAAGCCAACGTTCCAGATTTTATATATATATATATATATATACACGTAATAACAGAAATTACTATTTCGGAAAATTCCCATCCAGCTTTTATGCAGGTCCATAAACATTACCGGTACTTTTATTAATTTATCCGTAACCATTTAAATAAAATTCTAGTGCTCTGAGTTGTGATCTGTTCCAGGCTGTAGTAAGTTCCTGTTAAATGTGTAACTGTTCAGCAGAAAGATATTTTTGCACGGAGACTGAAAATCAGCTGTGCCAGATACCTGAAACTTTGTTAGGGCGTTCAGTGGAAAATTTTATTTCGACATTATAAATAACCATGGACTATTTTAAGTGACCTTAAACTGGTAGCTTCCAATAACTTATTTTCGTTTATCCTAATTAACTTTTTATTTTATTTTAGTAGGAAGAGAGGAGACTGTAAAAATTTTAGTGTGACTAATTGAAAGTGGAAATGTATCTTCTTGTTTGAAATGAAATAAATCATGATTGTCAGGCTTATATAGTATTTGGATATAAGACAACTTCTTGCCTTCTTTCTAGCACTTTTGGAGTGGCTCTGATGGAATGTGTTTCCCCTCCAGCTAAAGGGGGGAAAAAGCCTGAAGAATCTATGGTCATAAACATTTTACCAAAATAATTATGAAAAAAAAAATATATAGTTTCTGTATTGCAGCTATAGCAAACCAGAGTTTCTGAATATACTAGTCCTTATAGGCAAGGAGTAAATCTCCTTTGGAAATGCCTGTGGCCAGTTTTGGGGAAAAGCAGATCCCCTATGGTTGTCGGAGGAGCGGGGCGAGCTCAGCAGGGGTTTGTGGTGTTATCCACAGTGGTTGCATTTTCACAACGCGATAGCAAACTTCCACAGTCCCTCCAACACTGGACTAGGAGAAAAAAAAAAAAAAAAGGAGGGGAAAAAAAGGGAAAAAAGAAGGGGGGGGGAGGGGCGGAAAAAAAGGAAAAAAAAAAAGGGGGGGAAAAAAAAAAGAAATAAGGGAAAAGGACGTGGATTCCTACGAGGCAGTGGGTCAGGGGCTGTTTCTCCCCGTTTCACCCGTGGGAAAGCCCGAGGAGTGGAGGAATTACGGCAGAGCCGGGGGCCGGGCGGGCGCGGAGCGGCGCGGCGCGGAGGCGGAGGCGGCGGGCGCGGTGCGCGGAGCGCGAGCTCTCCCCTGTGACCGAACGGCAGATCTTTCCTCGTTCCGCTGCGTTCGGCTCGGGAAGGGCAGGAGCAGCGCTGCGGCCCGGCCGCTGCCTTTGCGCCCACCTTTCCCCGTGCGCAGCCGGCAGCTTCGCTCTTATGGGGAGAATTTTGGGTTGCGGGGGTGCGCGGAGGCTCCGCGGAGCGCGGAAACAGCCCCGTGGGCGGCTTTTCACCCACCTCCCCCCACCCCCACTCGTGTCCGTGCTGTTCGCGGAGGGGCAGGCGGGAGAAACCGGGGCTGAGTGCCGGACTGAGGGGTTGCGAAGGCGGCGTGGAAAGGACGCAACCCCCCCCCAAAAAAAAAAAAACAGAGACAGACAGACAGACACCGCCCCGAGTCACACACAGGCGGCGAGCAAGGAGCAGCCCCGACGGTTTTACAAGAAGGTGGCAGGAGCGAGTGGAAGGAAAGCCTTAGAAATTAGAGGCAGGGTTGTGATAGGTCGTTATCTGCACTGGGAGGGGTTTCCACTTTTTTACTATTGGGTATGTAAATTGTTTTTAATAAGATCAGCCCTTTTTTTTTTTTTTTCTTTTTTTTTTTTTTTAAGGGAGAAAACAAACCAGACTCCCTTTACCTTAATAGTCTGAGGGGGGTTTTATAGCTTTCATTCATTCAAGGAAATGGTTTAGGCTTTAGACTACCGGAGACTTAGCAAAAAAAAAAAAAAAACCCAAAACCCTTTGGCACCAGATTATTCTTACTATTATTTTTCTTTTTTTTTGGCAAACAAAATTTTTCAGACCTCCTTTTTTTTTTCTCTTTTTCTTTTTTTTTTTCTTTTTTTTTTTTTTTTTTTAACAAACGAGCCCAAAAGTGTTAATGGCAAAACACCCGGAGAGAAGCGGAGATCGGAGCCCGTCTCCTGCTCCCCCCCTTCCCCGTCCCCGTCCCCCTCCCCGTGGGTGAGAGCGACTTCAAGCGAAGTTTCCCCTCCCGCGGGGGATGCACATTGTTTTATTTATTTTGAAGGCTGCACAAGTCTGAGGACTGGAGCACCACGTGCTGCTGACTCTCATCAGCATAATGATCGCCTTCGCCAGCGAGTCCTGTATATATAAACCACAAAAACCTAATCATTAGAAATCCCAGCCTCCAAAAACCACATTCAGGACAAAAAAACTGTGGCGTGGGTTGGGTTTTTTTTTTTTTTTCCTCGGCTCCTTCATCTTCCCCGACCTCAACTTCTTGGGACCCAAAAGAAGTTTGTTGGTTTTTGTCGCCTTTTTTTTTTTTCTTTTTAAACCCAATTTTTCAGAAAGAAAACTAACTCAAACAAACCGACATTTTAATGATTTTTTTTTTTTGCTGCTGTTGTTCATCAAGGGCGGAAAAAAAAAAAAATTTTTAGCCTATTCAACTCAACGGACTCGGATCCAGCAGGGACTTAATTAAAAGGACCGGACTGCAAAGCTGCCTTTTCCCAGAATTTCCTCGCTCATATTTTAGAAATCAGCCTAACGAGGGGTGTTTTGGGGGGGTGGTGGTTTTTTTTTTTTTTTTCAACCTATGCTCCCCGGTTTTTTTCCCCTGGCAATCCGAAAGTTCAACTTCTCTGAAGCCCTGAGCCTCCCAAAGGAACCGGCTGAAGTCTCTCTTTTAATTATTAGTCCTGTGACTTTCCTCCTCACCCCAACAACCCCTGTAACTTTCTTGCCACTCAGAAATCGCTTCGGGAGCGCTTTTTTCTTCTTCTTCTTCTTCTTTTTTTTTTTTTTTTTTTTTTTTTTTTTGGAGCCGCTTTTCCCAAGCCCCTTCCCGAGCTCCCGCTTCCTGAAGCCAAAGGCAATAAGCGGGGGGGAGCCCAGCGCCTCTGTCCCAGCGAGACTTTTTGTTTGCTCCTTTTCTCCTTTTTTTTTTTTTTTTTTTTCTTTCCGTCCGGAGGAGAAAGATTTCTTCGGAGGAACCCGGGACATTCCCCTGAACACCCCCTTCTCCGGCTCTGAGAGTTACGCTCCTCTCTCGGCGGCCGCAGCAGCCCAGGAAGCCGAAGCAGCAGCCAATTTGACTTCTCCCGAAACAACCTTTTGAAAATCCGAAAAGGAGGGGAAAAGGAAAAAGAAAAAGAAAAAAAGAAAAAAAAAAAAAGAAAGAGGACGGGAAGGGAAAGGAAAGAAATTCAAGCAACTCGAGGGAAGAAAGCGGTGGCTAGAAGGAGGGAAAAGAGCAGAGAGACTGTGCAAGAAGGAAGGAAGGAAGGAGGAGGAGAAGCGCAGCGTTTCGCAGCTGGGCAGGAGCCGGGACCATGCAGTTTCCAGCCGGGCTTTGCTAAGAGGGGCAGCCCCGCACCCCACAGCCGGACTCGGGCTCCTCGCTGCTCCAGGCTGCTGGACCGGCATCGCCCCCCGCCCCGTCCATCTTCCTTTCAGAAAAAAAAAAAAAAAACAAACCAAAAAAAAGCCCAAACAAAACCAGACTGAGTTGTTGTTGTTTTCTTTTTTTTTTTTTTGCTCGGGCGTTTAATCCGCTCCTGTTTTGCTTGTTTGGTTTTTTTTTTCCTTTTTGCTCGATTTGCTGTTTTGCCCCTTAGCCTCACCCCTCCACTTTTTCATTCACCCCTTTTTTCGCCATATTTTTTTTTTTTTACCACCCCCACCCCTCACTACACGCCTCCTCCAGCGATCCCCCTAACCCCCCCCCCCCCCAACCCGCCCGCCCCCCAATTCGCCTAACTTTGTGGCTGTTGTGATGCGTATTCCCGTAGATCCCAGCACCAGCCGGAGGTTCAGCCCCCCCTCCAGCAGCCTCCAGCCCGGCAAAATGAGCGAAGTCAGCCCGGTCGTAGTCGCCCAGCAGCAGCAGCAGCAACAGCAGCAGCAGGAGGCGGCGGCGGCCGCCGTGCCCAGGCTGCGCCCCCACGACAACCGCACCATGGTGGAGATCATCGCCGACCACCCCGCCGAGCTGGTCCGCACCGACAGCCCCAACTTCCTCTGCTCCGTCCTGCCCTCGCACTGGCGCTGCAACAAGACCCTCCCGGTGGCATTCAAGGTGAGACATTCCCCCCCCCCCCGCCTCACCACCACACACCGCCGCTACCACCCCCCCCCCTCCTCCTTCTTCTTCCCGCACCCGGGGCTGCCTCCCCCCGCCTCGCGCAGGGGTTTCTCCCGCAGAGCCGCCTCTGCACCCCCGCACAGCCGGGGCTTCTCTGCCCCCCCCCCCACACCCCCCTACCCCCGGCCTGCAGTGGCTTCTGTGTCCCCCGTCCTGCAATGCCTCCGATGGCCCCCCCGCCTCCAAATCCTGCAAGGTCTCATTGCTCCCCCCGTCCTGCAGTGCTTCCTGTGCCCCTGTGTCCTGGAGGGGCTTCTGTGCCCCCAGGCCTGCAGTGCCTCCTGTGCCCCCCAATCCTGCAATGTGTCATTGCTTCCCGCGTCCTGCAGTGCCTCCTGTGTCCCCTATGTCCTGGAGGGGCTTCTCTGCCTCACACCCCCCCCCCCCCCCCCCCCCCAGCCTGCAATGCCTCCTGTGCCCCTCCTGCCTGCAGGGGCTTCTGTCCCACCCCACCCCGCCCCGCCAGGTCGTGCAATGCCTCCTGTGCCCCCCCTCTAAGTCTTGCAGTGGCTTCTGTATCCCGTCCCCGTCTCTCAGTGCCTCCTGTGCCCCTCCGTCCCGCAATGCCTCCTGTGTCCCCCTCTGTCCTGCGAAGCGTCCGCGCCCCCCCGCGACTCCAGTGCCTCCCCTGCACCCCCCTCAGTGCCTCCCATACCCCCCCCCGTCCTGCAAAGTGTCTTGTGCTCCCCCCAATGCCTGCTCTGCCCCCCCCACGCTCCCAGTGGCTCCAGTGTCCCCTCTCACCCCGCACCCCCGTGCCCTCTCCTGCCCGCCCGCGCAGCTGCCGTCCCGTTATCTCCATCCCCGCGGGGCATGGCCCCCCTGCAGCTCCTGGGCACCCTGTGCCCGCCCCCCCCCCGCCCCGGACAGCACTGTCAGAGCCCCCTCCGCCGCCAGACCCTTCTCTTGGGCTTTCCTCTTTTTTTTTTTTTAAAAAAAAAAATCTACTTTCCCTCCCCGAGGTAGGGAGCCGTCGGTCAGAGCTCATTGTGGGGGCGCAAAGTGGGTGCCCCCCCGCCCTCAATGAGAAGCACACTTGCAGGTCCCCCTGCCTCCCTCCCTGCTCCCGAAGTTGGGACTGGGGGGATTTGGGGTGACTTTGAAGCATGCTGGGGGCACTGGGGTCCGAGGGTCAGGCTGGGGGTGCTGGGACGGCAGAGGAGGGGGATGCTTTGCCCCCCTACCCCAGAGGCAACCCCGGCTGGAATGGGACTGGGAAGGGGGTGACGGGGCTCTAGTGGGGGGCACAGGGCCCCTTCACTTCTCCTGGTGGACAAGCAAGGAAGTGTCCGGCCAGAGACTTCTCCTTAGCAGGGCTCGCACCCTTCGATAATAAGTACACCCGATCTGCACCGGGGATGCTGCTCTTAATTTTCTGTCTACATCCCCATGGCATGCTAATGAGAGGAAAAGATTTTTTTTTACCTGTCATAATAGCAGCAATAATTGCATGCTTTAAAGCAAAGCCCTTTTCCTCTCCTCGCAATATTTAAAACCCTGGAGTTTTCTCTCTCATGGCCTTTGGTGGGGAGAGGGCGATGGCTCGGGTGTCCCTGAGCACCTGCCCGAGCGGGGCGCGGGGTCGGAATTGGGGCGGGGTGACCTTGTGAGGGTCTCGTCCCTCCCGCACCTGGAAATCGCTCAAAAGGTAGAAGAGTTTGGAAATGCGTTTTCAGAACGTCGCCTTGTTCTTGTGTTTCCTGATCGCTAGCTGCGTTATCACGACTGTTTTATCTGGGAAAAGTTAGTGGAAGCAGTGAAATGAGCTGGCGTTAAAGCAACTGGTGATAAAAGATGAAGCTTTGCTTGGGAAGTGTAATAGGGGTGCGGATTAGCGTTGACTGAAGCGCTCTTGCGTGGAGGAAGCGGCCTGGAGTCGCAGAGGGACCCTTTGCACGGGGCCTGCTTGTGTGGGTTGCGGCGGTCAGACTAAGGAGAAATAGGAGGAAAATGGGATGTCTTCTTGTGTCCGGGACTCGGCATAGGGCTCAGAGGCTCTCTAGGTGTGGACCACAGCGGTTCTGACCCACAGGGGCCTGGGGGGAAGGAGGAGGAGCTTTTGGACCATTGTGATTATAATTTAATTGAGCGTTAGATTAAGTTGGCATTATAGTTACTCTCTATAGAAGGGAAGCGAGAGCTCTGACATTATCGTACGCACGTTGCAGTTTGAAACATCTGAGCCTTCTCCTGCCTTACAGCAACTCAAAGGATGCGGTCACAGTTCATTAGAATAAGGGAAAGATCTAAACTAAATATTAAAGTATTCAGAATATTATTAAAATCAGAATACCTACCTGTGCTGAAAGGCTAGAAGAAGGATTAGAGCATTTCCCAGTCTTTTTGTGTTCATATATATATATATATTTGTACATGCCTTATATTTGGGCCCTGTATTTGATTGCTGACAGGAAGGTATAGATCTGACCAATTTACTGATGATCAGGAGTACGTACTGCCCCTTGCACCCTTCCGCTGTGGGTGCATCTGTGTTTTCACATGCACTATGTGATGCATACTTCTTTAAATATGCCAGAGATGTATACGCCCTTATTTACCGGTAAACGAATTTGAAACTCAGTTTAAATAACTTTGACTATTTAAAAAAAAAAAAAATTATTTTTCAAATGTAACTTGCGTGCGGCTGCCCCGTACTCATAGACCAAAGAAGCTGCGTGCATCATACGGTGAAACACTCGCCTGTGATATAACAGAATGGCAATTATCTCCGAGAAGGAAAAAAAAGACGGATTTGGGCTATAGAAATCTCAGCTAAACAGTAACTTGAAAGTAAAATAGCTCACAGACAACACACTTTTTGAAGTTTTATTGGCAATAAATATTATGTTGATGATAAAGTTTTGAGTGGTGTGTTAAGTGTGTCATAATTCTCTCGCAGAGATCTCTAGTTAAAAAGTACTCTGGGTATAGCACTGTTTCAATATAAAAAACCAGATATAAATCATATGCAGGAGAGGAAGTATGTTATAAACAGTGCTGGGTTTGATTATGTTTTTTTTTTAAATAATGTTGGCTTAGTATTTGATTTGAATTTTAACTATTAATATTTACACGCACTGGGGAGGGAGTCTGTGCTGAATGTGCTCGCTAATAAGATTGTTAATGCAAGCTGGTTTTGTGGGGAAGAGAATTAGATGTGTACATATTATTGTAGCTCTAACTATCTACTGATATTCCATCATAAAAGAAATAGATATTGTGCACCCAGGTCCAAATGATATTCACATCTTAATCTTAATAGCCAGCAGTCATCAGAATTTGGCCCTCTGCTTATGTCTCTGCCCGGGAGATTTTATTGAAAGTCAGAAAGACCCAAATTGCCCTGTTAGATGTTAGAAGTGGCTTCTGTATGATGCTGCTGGTGGCAAAGCACCTTAGTGGACCTAAAGGCAAGGGAGAAAAAAGGGCCGTGAAGTCTAAAACCTCTCCTCAGTAGCCCCACAGTAGTGAAGGGTCTGTCAGCATTTCCACTCCAAACCCCAGTTTTGAGAGTTTATAACTCAGCTGTTTTAAATAGCTTCAAGCTGAAACCTGCTGTATAAATTGTCAGCCCAGATGTATATTCTGAAACAAAAAGTAGTGCAAATCAGTTATTCTGTTTTAAGTTACAGAACATTAAAATATTTTTAATAGTATCAGATGCTCTTTTGGCAATCCCTGGCAAAGGCGTTCTCAGTACGGAAGATTTTACACTCAGAGGCTGGTTGAATTCAGTGTTTTGTAAGAAAAAACATTGAAGTGGTAGCTATCAAAGCTTGAGAGGAGCTGTTTAGCATGTACACTGACATTTTCTTGAAACAAGCATTTTACTCTGCAGAAAGTCTCGGTACCTGCTGTTGTATAGTAGTTTTGCTGTGTGCAAAACTTCCGTCTCTAGGGTACGTACTCTGGCCAGTTCAAATCCCACTGGACCGAAACTGGGCAAACAGGTCGCCTAACCAGACGAGAATTGTGTTATGCAAAAAATACATAGTTATTTTCAACTTGTAAGAATTGGTTTGGTTTTATTTTGTGGCTTCATCTGACTTCATGTACCTTTCTGAGCTTTCATTAAAAAAAAAAAAAAACAAAAGCAAAATCTACCGTTAATCCCCAAAATGTGTACGTAGTTTAATACAGAAAATAAAGATTTTGATATAGTAGAGATATTTGTATTTGAAGAATAGGTAGGGTATGTGCACTGTGGCTACTTTTCATCTTTAATTTTTTACACAGTCCTTATTCATTTCAGAGCACACACTTCTAAGAATATTTAAATAATTTTGGATGGCATAACATGGCATAAAATTACCAAATCAAGCTTTATGCTGACAGCCTTTCAGTATGTAAAGTTACTTTTTAAAATTCTCAAAATGATGTGTATTTCTCCAGGTTGCAAAATTGTTTTGCAAAGTTTTTTGTAACCAGCGCTATTATGTACGTGTGCAGTAGTTTTCTGGTATTTCATGGCAAAAAAGTGTGAAATGTTGAAAAGAACAAGAGTTTTGCTCTTGTTGCATAGAAAAGGAGCTTCCCATGTAATAGGGCTTTCTTTATTAGCCAAAGTTTTTATTTTCACCTCTGATTTCAGTTTGGCTTTCCCTTTGGTCTTCTCCTAAGGAGATGAATGGTGATACCGCATCGTACTGCGTCACGAAGCCGGTGCGTTTCGGTAACGATGCCGTTCTCGATTAGGCGCGATCGGCCCGGTGACTCCGGCAGCGGCACGTGCCGCTTTAGGCTGATGTCTGAGCTGACAAATTGAACTGACATCGTCCAGAGGAAAGGGTAGGGAGGGAACCTCTGAAAAGCGACGGGAGGCCTTTGAAGAGGGTTTTGCTCCCTCCGGCCGAGGTGTTGCAAGCCGTACCCATGTCGAGGAGAGCGGGTTGAGAGGGAGATGCGATGCCACTGCCTGCTCCATGCTCTGCTTACCTAGAGAGAAGGAGGTGAGCTGGGGCTGCGGTCGCTTCAGTCCCTCTTCCGAGGCCCCTGGCAGGCTCGCACTTCCTCCTGTGTTCTCGGCTTCTTTGCATTTCTGGAGTTAACGTGATTTTTTTTTTTTTTTTTTTTTTTGTTCACGAGATAGGAAAAAGCGTAGGTTGCAACTCCCCTGGATGCTAACGTGCACGGCAAGACTGTCCAGAGATAACGCGGTCTATCGCAAACTGGGAAGGGAGTGTTTTATAAGTAGTCTCAAGCCCCATGCTTTAGAGTTTAAGCCAATATCCATTTATTAAGGATTAGAGTCAGCCCTATAATCTGTTCAGCAGATTATTCTTTGTTATTTGATGATTATTTATTATTCCTTACACCTCGCTTTGAAGCCGTCAGACCCGGTTGCTGGCAGACCCAAGGCAGTGAGCTGCTGGGACCTCAGATCTTATCCACAACCATGGTTCCTGTGTTTTTATGTTCAGGGACATTCATATCACTTTAAAGTAAAATCTTTGCTTGCTAAACTGAGACCTCACAGCAGTTTGTGGCAAAACTCAGTTTTCGGTTTTGGGGGGGATTACCTGGTCTTTTATGGAAAAACAGAAAAGCACCAGGGTAGATCCTTTTCATACAGCGTTTCAACTTTGCTTGCTTCTTTCTCTTCAATATTTCTTTTAAATCAGACAAACTATAATTTTCAGTAATATATTCTATTTTAAATATTTTCAGATTTTGTATACCTTTGTCATTAGTTTTTTTTTTATTTAGAGAAATGTTATACAGTGCACTGGGCCATATCATGGCCTCCGTATATATTCAGAACTCCTCATTCTTTTCTACTTAATTAATATTACAGTGCAACCTGCAGTTATTAGCCAGGATCATTTATGGGAAAGATATTTCAAGCAGGGCTTATGAGAAAATGTAATGTATATTTCAGGAGACAGAATAAATTACTCTGAATAATATAAAAAGTCATATCAGACCATGTAAACTGGTAGAAATTGCAAGGGGACAGATTTTGTGTCTCATGATATTTTTTTTTTATTTTTCAAGTTCGAGCTCAGCCATCCAATATTTCCAAATCTCTTTTTGTTAGGTATTTATTTCCAGCATCAGTATTAGCTGACTGGGCAAAAGGAGATTGCTTTCTTGATACTGGTGCGGACTTTCTTGCCCCATGTGAAGAAATGTGTATATTTTCTTCCAAGTAACTTAGTATTCCTGTGTAGCTTTGTTTTTACTTTGAAAAGTCACAGTGCAGTAACACTGCAGGTGTCCCTGGTGCTTTCAAATTCGAAGACAGTAGCTGTCTGCTCTGTGGCATTTATCTAGTCGGATGCTGGAGCACTTCACAACCACTGAAGCGTGAAAGTGAGCCTATCAGCTAGCTGAAATGTAAGGAGAAATACTTTGATATCTTCTCTTCACCCATCCTGGAATTTGAGGGAGGTATCAGCTCTAACCACATGCAACTCTTGGGAGCGCTACAAAAATCTGCATGCCTGCAAGGAAATACAGCCTTTGTTTTATATTGCATCTGAAAAGTTTGAATTCCAGCCATAAAGTGCTCCATATCGGCAGCGTGTTGGGTGGAGAGTTTTGTCTGCCGATGTCCCCAGTGCCACTTCTGTGATGGGTATGGTGGGGCTTTCTCTCTAACTCTAAGTCTGCGGAGCTCCGAGGTTAGGGTGGTAGGTGCAACCAGCAGAGAAGTAGAACTGAATCTGGGTGATGAGGCTGCTAATAGTAATCTCTAACTTTCCATTTCAAATGCTCTCCCACGTATAATTTATGGATACGAGCCATGCCTCATGTTTTCTTGCTGCTCACTGGTTGCTAAGAACAAAGTTGGCCTCCAGGAAGCATTAAACACTCTACATCAGGATGTCGAATGTTTCTGAAGAAATGTAACAAAGAAGAACTCCCTATTAGGCTATGAGAAAGGGAGGCAATACAAGATGTTTCTTTGTTTGATGTGGCACTTTGTTCTGTCTTCAGCTAATACATGACTCCTCACCACAGCGGGCTGGAGAAGCTGCCGCGGAGCTTCGTGATGAGCGCAGCGGCCTGCAAAGCTGGGCTGGAGACACGCGTTTGCCGAGGGCTGCTTCACGAGTTGTCATTCTCTTCCCATTTTAACAGGTGGTGGCCTTAGGAGAAGTGCCCGATGGGACCGTGGTCACCGTCATGGCTGGAAACGATGAGAACTACTCTGCGGAGCTACGGAACGCTTCTGCCGTGATGAAGAACCAGGTGGCCAGATTCAATGACTTACGATTTGTGGGCAGAAGTGGAAGAGGTAGGCCACTGCATTTTATGTGTCCATAGTGAAGTAAAAACAATTTATAGGTGTCAGACTGTCTTCGGAACAAAATACTGATCAGTCTGTAAATGAACTGTTGTCAGCCTTTTGTTTGGAGAGATGAGTTCATGTTTTAGTTGCAAACTTCAGCATTTGTGCAAGCCAAGTTGAGTTACTCTTTCCTGCAGAGTCTTTCTGACTCCTCACGCCTCTGTACATTTTTATGAGACACAGGCTTTGAAAAATGATTCACAGAACCTACTTCTCTATTTTAATCACACAGCAAAGGTAGAAGGAAATGGGGGCATTTGTGACCTGGGTTATGTGGAGTCAGAGAGTGTATCTCAGGCCACGGCAGTGAGAGATGGAGGATTCCCTTTAGCAGGAGAGCTGCTTCTGAAGTTGTTGTGAAGACCTATAATAAGGGGATTTTGCATATCACATGTGCTATAGGTCATATTCTTTAAGGGCTTACATCTTTACAGGCTTACAGCTATTGGTGGAAAGCTTTCTAGTGACTTCCCTGCCCTTTACAATCGAACTGCCTATGACCTGCAAAAATACTGCTTGAGTTTTTTTTTTTATGAATTGGTGGTAAGCTCGGGCTTGAACTGAATTTTAACCTTTACATTAAATTACAGGGTAGCTTGCTTCTTCTTCTTTTTTTTTTTTTAAGATGTAGAGTTCTGTCATTGTCTTCCAGCTGTTTAGGAGCTTCCTATAATCTGGAAACTGCACTGCACTCATAGAAAGCCTTTGTAATCACTGCAAGTTTGCAAGAATTCCTTTTTAAGAGTCTTGTAGGTGCTTTCAAATTTCAGGTAACGATTGAAAGGATAGCTTGAAGGAAGCTGGCACTTCAGGTTTTTGCTGGAGGAATCTTCAGAGGGGTTTGTTTTATCAGTCATTGATTCAACCCACATATTTTTTCCTTTATGTATTTGAAGTAATTATTCATTTTATTTAAACTAGCCCTGCGCGGGGCAAAACAAAATGATAGGAACCAAACAATTGTGCTGGGAAATTAACAATAAAGCTAATTTTACAGTAATATTCTTTGGAAAGCACTTGTAATTCATCCTAAGGGAGGAAAAGTGTATTTGTCAAAAAAAAAAAAAATTAAACATCTGACAAAAGGGCTAGATAGTCTAAATCGCTTTTGCAAATGCTTTGTGAAAGTAATTCCATAAGCGTGGCTTACAGTGGCTGTTTTTTATTTTAGTGACCTGGCCAACGATTCTCTGTCATTTTGCAACTCAAAAAGTATCAATAATAAAGACTAACTTGAAATACAAAATAACTATCGCAAAAGTAATGTGGTATGGAGTTCATTGCCCTTTTGGATAAGGTGTTACTTTTCTCTTCCATTTGTCTTGCTTTCTTTCAAAAAACCAGTCTGCTTTGTTATTCTGCTGATGGATTAGGTTTGAAAGTTCTCCGGCTCCATCACTACTGCTGCCTTACAGTAAAAGTTCAGTAGTGTATCAGCCTTTCGGTAGTGCTGAAAAAGAACTGAAGTGTGATGTACTACCTCTGATCCGAGAATTTCATTTGAAACCTATGATATATACTTTTTATTAAAGCATAGGAAATGAAATAGAGGGCCTAAAGCCTCGGTAGATATGGCTACAGACATACAAACACAAACCTCCTAAATTTTGGTTCCAGTAGTTTAATTTATACTTGTATCTCACAGACTTGGAATAGACTACTCAGATCAATCTGGGTAGAATCTATGGAAAAGCGATAGTGTACTTCTCAAACCCTTGACATATTTATTTAAGAGACTTCAAAGAAAAACAAAGGGTGTGCACTGTTTTACTATATTGGCTTTCTGAGTTTTGGCTACTTTCCCAAATAGCAATTTTTATATTTAAAAAAAAAAAAAAAGGGAAGAAAAAAGACAGACTTAACTGCTTGCAGACTTTTCACGCATGGAAGATGAAGAAAGCTTCTTTTGATGAAGTGTAATTATGTCCAAACAGAGCTGACCCCCTCCCCCTATATTTCTTATGATCTTAACGGAAGAAAGTAGGGCTTTCCCTTTGAAGCAGCCGGGACTCGGTGGAGGATCTGAAATGCTGCATTCTGCTGCCAGAGGCAGGATGGAGAAATTGGTCCAGACTTGTCTTCCAGACTTAGAACAGAGAGGGGGGAGAGAGAGAGAGAGAGAGAGGGAGAGAAGGAGAAAGAGTTATCATTAATGATAGATTTTTAGAACCCTGCTTAAAATAGCAGGAGAGGAAAGCAGTAGTTGCAAACAGAAGTGAGAAAGCTCCTTACACAGACAAATATCGGTAAACACAGGTCTTGAAGTAGAACACGAAAAATAAAGTAATAAAGAAATCATTTTTCGGTGGCAAGAAACCAATCCACACCTGTTCCTGACTTGAGATTTACATCTTTCTAAACAGCTCGTGCTTTGATCTCTGTATCTCTAAATTTGATTGTGAAGTCTGAATCATCAACTTACCACTTCACCTCCTCTCCCACGTTTTTTCTTGCTTCCCATGGCTCAATGGAGAAACTTGATTTTTATACATCTTAATGTTGCTTGCCTGACAGAAGCGTCATGTTTTTGCTTGTATAATTTCTCTTAAACGCCTTTTCTGGATTCATCGGAATAAGTAAACGGGGCGCTTTCTGTGAATGCAGAAGTTGTTTGTGTGTGGTTTTGAGGCAGTAGCTCACTTTTACAAGCCTGATCCACAGCCCAGAGAAGAAAGAATTCATGTCTTCAATAAGCAAAGGATCATAACCTTAATTTTGTTGTGTCCTGATACTTTAATCACGTTAGCATCTAACTGAAAAAATCTGCAACGCGCACACAAGCTGCTGGGTCTCCTTTCAAGTGAATTTCTGGGGTTTGCCTTGTGCTTCAGCTTATGTCCATCTTGCCCTCCTCTGTGTCAGCTCGGCTCACATGTGTGAAAAACAAAGAATGCACAGTTTAGACACACTGAAGCAATAGTGCCAGATGACTGCGTGGCTGGGGAATTTAATAAAAGGGAACTGCAATTAGTCTATAGCCTCGAAAAGTGGATAGTTGAAATGACTAAAGGCAATAAAGAAAGGTGATAAAAAGTGCATTAAAGGATTTCGCAGCTGAGGAGGGGTATCTGTGAAATATCTGTGGAAAGCATAAGCATCCCTGAAACAGGGGACCTTAAAAATTTATTTTGTTCTTAATCCCGTAATATGTAAATCATCTCTTGAAAGCTCAGGAACCTGAGTGCGCTGTCAGGGCCGTGCGGCTCCCCGCGATGAAGTGATGTATTTTTTACTGAGTGCAAGGGGACCCCATCAGTATGACTTCATTAATGCTTCACTTTGGTAGAATACCAGTTAGGGAATAAAACCAGTTTCCCTTTCAAATTAGGTACTTACCTGTTCAGCTTAGGCTGGCTGAGAGGTCGTAATTTAGAAGTGCTCACAGGTGAGGTAGAAACGTAGCTCTTAGATATGAAGGAATGCATTTTTTTTGTGGCTGCTTTACCCAATTGAGATATATTTAGTGCAGAAAATCATGCAGACGTTATTTTAGAGGGTCTTACAAACAGTATATTTTGTCTGGTTAAGGTTTAGTCATGTACTGGTTTGGCATATAAATAGAATGATAGCATCGAAAGGCCAAATTCTTATTTCAAAGGTATATGGAAAATCCCTTTAGTATCTTTGTTATCAATAATATTCTACCCATTTCATGTGGATATCTGTGATCTGAATGGCATCATCACCCAATTTCATAAACAGAATTTTTTTACTTGATAGGCTGGGACTGAAGGAGGCCTTAAACCTGTCCCTGGCGAGTTTATATACGTCCAGACAGTAGGCTGAATTCCTGCTTGGAGAGGGATAAAAGGCACGGAGACCCTTTCAGCCCTAAACGCGCAGGCGTGGAGGAACTGTGTGGTTCATTAGGGCTGTAGCTGTGTGTCTGAAGGCTGCCTATGCGCACTATACGCTGGCAGGATGCACAGTTTACCTCTGGGGATGGCAGATGGGCAGAACTGGACAGAGACTGGACATCCTACATACACCTGGCTCCTCCTGTGGTGATCTGTCTGGAAAAGTCTGAGAAATAATCAATTTCCCAATGAAACTGGGGAAAGCCACCTTCAGCCGTGCATCACCACTGGGACAGAACTCAGCCTCCTGAGATTTTTGCACCTTTGCCAGGGTCCTGACCATCCCTCTAACCTGCATCTCTTGCAGAGGTGGGCACAGCTGGCGCGCAGCTACACCTGGAAAATCGTTTTACTCTAACTGACAGTTATATTTCCTTAAAAAAAAAAAATCCATGTCACATTCTAGTTGGTGAAAAATACAGCCAAGACAGTTTGAAGTTGCAGTCCTGATAATAAATGATGCGTGTCTCAGGCAGGTTTGGGGGATATACGACTTGGACCAGAAAGAAAGACCAATTACTAGGTTTGACAGCCAAAGCTCTGTTCTGTATTACGCCTTATATATAAGCTGTTCTGTATTAGGCTCAAAAAAACTGCATTAAGTTTGCGCTGTTACATATCATTTAAGATTTGTGTCTTGATTGAATGCCTTCAGAGTTCAGCAAGAGGAAAAGCTTGAGCAACGAAAATGCACATATACACACAGGGAGGGGGAGGAAAAAAAGAATTTTTTAAGTGTCTGGTAAAGTAGCAGCTTAAACGAGCATGAAGGCTGAAGATTGCTGACTGTTTTATTGAGTCACTGTTGTACGCCCACCTTTTCCTGTCTTGAAACAGTTTTCAGTTTTGACTATCTGACATGACTAACCGTTGCATATCTAACAGATTACAACTGTCAGTGAGTCTCCCGAACAGGGGCCAGTGCCTTGTGAGAATGCGCGCTCAGACGCAGGCAGCTCCTTTTATTTATTTCTTTATAACGTTTTCATTCAGCGAAAGGCTCCGGCTGATCTTGTGCAATCTCTGTGCGAATTCAAACTTTGAAAAATTAAAAAAAAAAAAAAAGCAGACTTACGATAGCAACATACGTGTACACAGCAGTTTCTCACCCTCATGGGAAAGTTGGGGAGTTTCTTAATATTTCATAGATGGAATATATGTAGGGAAAAAATCCTATTCCAGTAATAATGATATCATCATACTACCCCTCGCATATGAAGGACAGGAGACACTGATTCCCCGTTAAAATGACTCCCAGGAGGAAAATGTGTTCTTTCCTCATCTTATTGTAGTCAAGTCAAACAAATGAAATGATAAAACTGAGTTAAGTAAATAACATGTGGCCACATTCTGCTCTCTGTCACACAGCTGCAAAACTGGAGTAAATTTTTAAATTATCTGACTTGCTTTGGATTTACACCACTTTCAATACAGCAAAGAATTTGGCTTGTCCTCAGCAGTGAATCACTTTTGTTCTGTCATTGTATGATGACCCATTATTAAACAAGGAACATTTAGATTGTCAACACATGGACATATTCTTGACATAGAGTAAAACTGAAGGGGAGGAAAACTCCTATGGTCAGTTATGTTTTTAATTTTCACGATTGTGGTAACGACAGGGAATAATTTTAAACGTCTCTGAATCTTCGCCGAACATGCATGTGACTGTTTTCATGTTGTAATCACTCATTCCTTGTTGTTTTTTTCCCTTTGTAGGGAAGAGCTTTACTTTGACAATAACTGTCCTGACAAATCCCCCCCAAGTCGCTACATACCACAGAGCTATAAAGGTTACAGTGGATGGGCCAAGGGAGCCAAGAAGTGAGTATTATATTCTTATTTTTGCACTTACGTCCGCTTAATTTTGTTTAACAGAGACCCATAAATGAAATATATATATTTGTCAAACATTGGTTCTTCCTCAGCAAAATATGTAAGCGCATGCTTAATTTGGCGTCTATTGGACCACACACATACTCGCACTAAACACACACTTAAGTGCTTGGCTGAATTTGGGCAATCACGAACCTGATTCTCATTCACATCAAGGTCTTGATAGATTATCTGCCAGTGTAAATGAGAACTAAACCCACTATATTTATATATAATCTGATTTAGGCATAATAGATACAATCCTGCAATATATTGAATTCCCTAAACTCCTGTAAGCTTCCAACTAAAGACCTTTAGAACAAAACAGGAGACTGATCTTTCAGGATCAGTTCTAGCGCAGAGAGAAAGCGTATAGTATAGTGCCTTTTTGTTTGCCCTTAAGTTCTTTTGCCATCAGATAATTAATGCACCTGGTTAATCTCATCATACCTGAAATTGGTTTTTAGCTATGGACTCATCACAGACCCCTGAGGGCCAAAGAGAGATAAAAAAGCAGAATATCAACAGCGTGGTCTTTGTTTCTTATTTGCGCACAGAACACGCATTTTATTTAAACATAGTCCGGCATATTTACCTCATAGCAATGCACCTTCCTAACTTACTGAGAATCTATTTGCAATGATCGCTGGCTATATTTTTATGACAATTGCGTTTTGTCACGTTCTAGCAGTTTTATGGGGAACACTTACTTTTAGACCCAGTGAAGTCTGATTAATCCATCGTGATTTATACGGCTGTCTCTCTGTCTAGCACGTTTAGCTGGTAACCAGTCTCACGTCATATGCGTATCACTGATAAGACAGTTGTGGAGTTTTTGCTTAATCTGACTAGAACGGCTCTTTTAAAATTGATTGGATTAACCAGGTATAGCTGTATTTCAATTACATTTAGAGATTAAGAATTATTTGATGAATAACCACATTAAAAAAAAATCCCTATAATGGAAGCATCTCAAATAATTATTTTGCCTTTGATCTGCACATACAAATGAGACCTTTAAGGAGCTTTCATGGAGTTATGTTTAAAATACCACAAAGACAGAAGAAGTAGAAAGATGTAGACAGAATTCACGCGGTTAAGTACTTCTCGTGCTAATACACGATGCAGTGTCACCTCCTCTTACACTGACGGGAAGTGAAATGCCTTCTGTAAGAACTGTCCAGGCTGTAGAGATTCACCTTGAATAACAGAGAAGAAAAAACAAGTAGCTATGGATAAATTTCGCTCTGTAGATACTTGTGTTGCTACCTGTTCACAGCTGAGGTGTCTGTCTGTCGCAGCAAAGGGATTTTTGTTCTGTCTTCTCTCCCGAGCTGAATCAGTTCCTATTTTTAATCTTCACCTGCAGTTGTTGCTTCATGTAGCTACTTGGAGATACTGGGCAAACTGCATTCATGGAGTAAAAACCAGGGAATAAGTCATATATCATTTAACCATTCCCATTTGGAAGCTGCTTCCATGTGTTGAAGCATCTGCAAAAGACAGAATCTCCCAACAGAGGACACAACTGCTGTGGAAGAGCAGAGGGGTTTGGAAATGATGTGGAGAATAGTGTGGACTACCCTGTGAAGCACAGAAAGGGAACCTGCTTGCATTGGGGCTAATCATTTTGGTGATCAGTGGATTAAAAGTGAGGCTGTGTTCATATAACTTAGTCAGATTTTCAAGTTTTGCTGGAATTTTTTATTTTAGACCTCAAAGGCCTCTGTCTGTGATACCTGTCTGCTGTTCTCATTGAATAGCTGAACCTAGGAGTGCTCAATAACTTAGTTCTTACAGCCTAGATGGAGTTATTGTGAGCCCCTGCACTCATGTAGATTTATTACTGTTTGGTAGAAAAAGCAGCTTATCTGGCACTTACATTGCATAAGGAAAAATAGGTGGTTGGGGGCAATAAGGAATTCAAGTCAATGAGCGACTCTGATAGCAAATGTGTTTCTCTTAACAAATTATGTATCGGCAAATAGTGCCCCTCTCTGCCAGGATCTGTATTTCACTTTGACATCTCGAGCATGTTATCCTAGTTTTCCTCTCTCTGGCAGCTCAACCAGAGCTGTCACATCACAAACAACTTTCTTCTTAATATACACATCTGGCGTTGGCAGTTGGACCAACTTCATAAGAGCACATGATCATCATTCATTACGAGATTAAAAAGTACCCCATGGCATCATTGATGTTTTTTAACTTTGATCTTTTGCAGTTGTGATTCATCTCTGTTATAAAACTTCCCTTTAAAGGAACACAACTGATGACTTATTAGAACCTGCGTTCTAAGTAGCGTAAACATAAAATTATGCACATCTTTACAAAATGTCATTCACTTTGTTGCCAGCTTATCATTTTAAGACATGACATCATGCTTTAGATGGTGAATTTGTAAGGCTTGTTTATAGGCAAGGCACGCTGACCTTCTGTTGGCAAGTTGACTTGAGTGAGTGAGTGCTGCGTGCTTTCCAGCAGCAGCAGGAGCAGCAGCAATACCGGGACAGATATCACAATCATTTAGAGCCTGACTTTAAGAGTGCTGAACAGACATGGCACGCAGTGACTCCAGTTGGTGTTTTGGATGCTCAGCACTTCAGAAAGTCGGGTTCTTAAATGTAAGTACCATTTAGTCGTATTAAACATATGCTTGTAGAAGCTTGCTGCCTTGCCTTTATTATTTTAAAATATTTTAATAGAGACAGTGATGTCAGGTTGCTCTGTTGAGAAAACCTGCCCTTTCTATACAAAAAGAGGTCTTCTGATGATTTTTCCTTGGAAAAGATTTATTTATTTTTAATTATCTGTTTCAGTCTATCTAGATTACCATCCAGGGACATCTACTGTGTTGCACAGTCGTTGTGCTGGATTGAGACAGCACATTGCACTCCAAGTGATGGAGTCTAGAGACAGGGTTGTATAAGATCTTTGGGAATCATTGGGAAATCCTGCAGATATTTTTCTCTCCTCATATCCAGTATAAAACCTCTGCCATATGCACATCTTAGCCAGCAGAGCTGCGTTCCAGCTGGGAGGACTGAAAGAAGTTTTCCAGAGAAATAAGTTGTTGTGAGGTCATAACTGACAGACGGATAGCAAGATATAAGGAATTAAAAGAAAAAAAAAAACCAAACAAACAGAAAAAAACCCTCAAATGTTTACTTAAGCCCCTCTTTGATGCCTTTGTCATACCGCATTGCAAACACAGAATTAATGATTTGCACTCCCATAGTAGTACCTGTGGAATGGAAGAATTGTCCTCCATTCTGGCCACTTTTGGTAGAAACCCAGTCAGGAGGGAAATCATGAGGAAGGAAGGAAGAGAAGTCTATATATTTTTATATTTTGCCTAACTTCCAGAGATAAGTAGAGACTTCGTCTCTAATTAAAAGTAGTCTCCAAAGTCACCCACCACTATTTTCTTTATCCACTTGAATGGAAAAGTGGTTCTCGGCTTTGAATTGAAGCACTTCGATTGGAGAAAACTGCCGTGCTTCATTCAGCTCCCGAATATTTCTCTGCCGCCGCAGCTTGCAAGGTGCACACGTGACGAGAGGTATGAGCAAACATCGCCTCGCTGTCTGCGCACGCTGCAGAAGCCAGTGTGAGGTTCTGCTCGGCTGTTGTATTAACTGTTTGGCCAACCCGGCTTATAAAACCCAGATAAGTGATTGAGATTTTTGAGATTCCTCGACTTAAAACCATAACAGTTTTTAGGAAGTTCTCCCTATTTTCTTTCAAAGACGGAGGGTGGAGGGATAAGTCTAGGGCTAGTGGAATGTGCTTTGGAGTAGAACAGCTTTAAATCTTTCAGTATTTTTTTTCTTTTTTTTTTTTCCTTTTTTTTTTTTTTTTTTGTTGACTGCCTGTCAGGAGCTGGGCTGGTGGCCAAGCAGGAAATGACACATCGAGAGGCATTTGTGTTGTGCAACATTTTGTGGAACTGATGCAAGGATACATTGTCTGTTTACGCATTCCTCTGCTAACAGCCTGCATGGCAGTAATTTTATTCAGGGACACATGGCATGCTACAGCAAGGAGCTAGATCCTTAACATCTCTTTATGCAGAATTACCACAGCAGTTAAAACACGCTGTGTGTCCCCCGTTTAGAATATTCTCTGGCTTGCCTTCAAAAACCACTCTACCAGCCCCCCTTCCTTCCCAAGAATATATTGATTTGGCTGTGGGTTTTTTTACGCTGTGGTAAATTGGGGCAGCGCAGAGAGAGAGAGAGTTTGCAGAAGAAGAGGAAATTTTACAGGCAGGTCCTACTTTGTGCATCTACCTCAGACTGTAAATGTAGCATCACAGTTTTTTCAAGTGATGCGTCGCAAGCACTGAACACGGAAGTTTGCAACGGTGTGTGTTTCGGCACAGTGAGGAGGTTTTTAATTAAAGTCACTGTTAAATGCCCTGAGATAACCATGAATGAGTCCTGGCTTTTCATCCAAACTGAAGTTAGAAAATCTGTGACTTGTGCTGGTGTCTTTTGGGAGTGCCAAATCTCTCCTGAGATCGGCCGGGTTACTCCGGGTTTCTCCCAGCGTAAGTGGGAGCCGAGGAAGGCAGAGTGGGCGGTCTGGCGGTTTGCAAGTTGCTTGAAATGACTTTGTAAAGCTTAATGTTTGCGTTATAATGTCCCTTTGTAAGAAATGAGGCAAAATATGATTATACAGTCAAATAAATGTTCGGCGTGGCTACACTATGGGTTGAGGTTCTTTTCTGTGACTGTCGTTGGCATTGAGCATGACCGCAGTCCACTTACAGACTGGGACCTGACCTCCTGAGCTCAGGTCCCCAGTAAGGAGCTGTAGTGATTCTGATTTCAGTGGTACAACAACATCAGATCCTCTTTGCAGTGTAAAATACAAGACATCAGAGTTTCACTCACTATCATTTGCTGCTGGTTTGTTTCTTGCAAATGTGTAATTTCACAGAACCGTGCTAGTTGGGGACTGGAGCTCCTGAGGGTTCCCAGAGGCTGTAAAGAAACTGGTGGGATGATTCAAGTGTTCCTTGTCAAAGATGGCAGACATTATATGTGCCAGTGGTTTAGGTTTACGTTTGAAATGAGTGTGTAGCCCACAGAGCAGGGTTTTTTACAGTCACCTCGACCATGATGCGTGACTCTGGAGCAAGGTGGCCAGCAGGCTCTCAGGGGTTCTCAGTCAGTTCTTACCTTTTCCATTACAGCTAGAGAGGGGCTGCTGCATCAAAATTCATCACCTGCTGAAGAACAGATTATGAGAGTAAAAATAATTTATTTTCCAGTGATCATAACTTTTATCTGCTGTGTAGTAGTGCGTAGGGTAAGATGAAAGCGAAACCTACTTAGTTCACTCATGGCTTGAATTCATATGCTGCAGCTCTGAAATCTTGGTGATCTACGTGACACCGGCTGGCTCTCTCCATAGGAGGACATTGCTGGCCAAGGAGGTGACAGAGTGACCATGTATCCACTGCTATGGTGAGAGGGAAAAGGCTTTAAGAAGATTAGGTATAACAAATGGGCAAGTCTGAGCATAAAACCATTCGCTAAGATGGCCTCACCAATAGTAATTCAGTCTCAGTTTGTGTTTGTGATTGTTTCCATCCCATTGTAGAGGGAACACTGCTTCCAAACAGTCTATTCCTAGTACATTTGGCATGGAAGATAGCCATGATAGTGGTTTTTTTTGATATTGCAGGTACTGCTGTTTGTATTCAAAATGTGTCTCCAAGCCACAAATAAAATCATGGCCTCCCTGCATAGTTGTGCTGCCTGGTCAAATGATAAGAGAGTTTTGCCCTGAATAGCTACAGCCTCAATAGAAAATACCGATGGGAAAGGGGTCATAACTAAAGAAATGAAGTCAACAGTGGAAGCGAGTTCATTCTGTGTCTCCGTACAGCACAGCTATGAGGAAAGGAAAAAGAAAAGCCATTTTTATAAGCCTGTGACTCTACTCCATGTGGGTACTGTGGAGTAAGATGGTATAAGAAGACATCAGAGTAGCTTTTTCCAGACTGTTTTGTTCCATACTTTTCTCCCAAGAGAACTTAAATCTTACACATCTTTTGAAATGCGCTTGGCTTGTTGCTACTAGTATCAGCTTTTTTTTCTCACACTTCAGTGTAGCACTTCTTATACTTCTCCCTCCACTTTCCAAAGTGGATTGGGAAGTATGGAGCAGGGAAAATATGTTTGGGAGATGCTTGGTCAGAGTAGTGTAAGTAAAGTACTTGGGTAGTTTCCCCTTGCTGGCAATCACAAATTTCTTTATAAGGTTTTTATAAAATTTATTTTTATTCTCCATATAAACTTCATTCTCCACTGAAACATGGTCATCCCAGACGTGAAACACAGATGCTGGTTTAACCAGACAAAGAATGCAGAAGAGGAAATGAGGAAGAATATCATACTTAATTGAAACTTCAGGGGAAGAAACTTAGTAATGATCTCATGCTGCAGTATGTTTGGGACACCGGAAACCTTACTCTTATGAACAACTGGGTTTCTGAATGCGTGTGTCTGCTCGGATCCCCAGTTGCATATCTCATCTACAGTAGACCAGCTTACTCAGCACAATAGCGGCTCGTTGTCGACTGAGGGTGGCTTTCAGCTCTCCAAAAATTAGACATATACGGTATATTTCCTCTGAAGTGAATGAAGAGACGCAGGCACTTGCAGAGAGTGACTCATCCCACCTATCTTAGTGCCTATGTAAGGGTGCAGTGAGCTGCCCTTTGCAGCTATCCATCCCTTTCCATTGATTATACATGGAGGCTAGACTAGGCACCTTGGTTTTGAGATGGCTGAAATCAGATGAGATTATGAGACATCATAGTCCTAAGGTGCACCTGATGACTGCTGTGAAATTCAGACTGCCTGAGTTAGCTTTAAAGCAGGTAGTGATAGCAGAACAGTCACAGGTAACGGAGCTCAGCATGGGCTGACCAACTGTTTGCCCAGCTTCTTGAGGGGATTCTTTGTCTTCTGTTGAACTGTGAACAGTCCACGCTACCTTTCTGACAACGTTTCTGAATTGTTTAAAGCTGACTTGGAAGTGTCTATCTGATTGCCACAATGAGCGCAATGCGGACATATCTTAAAAAATGATGCTGTCTACGAAGGCATCGTTATCACCTCTTGCAGGATTTTGGTAAAGTATTTCTCAGGTCCTACGCAGCTTGGCTTGTGTGAACTGCTGAGATGAAAACTCAGGTTATTTAGCTGTAGGCATGTATTCAGTAAGATTCTCACACTAACTAAAATGGGGCAGCTGCATAAGAAGCAATATAAAGGTGAAAATACACTTTATAGGTGTTACCTATAGGTGAATATTGGGGAAGGCATTTAAAGATTTTTCTAATACTGGGAAATACTCCATGTTTCCAATGTTCCTGCTCCACATCAGAACATATTAGTTGTTCCTTCCTTAGCCAAACTTACCATGCTGCCCATTCTCCCTGGTTCTGAGATGTAATCTTGCCCACAGCGTGGGAAGGCAAACCCTTTTACCTGGTTATTGCCAGCATAAATGTTCTTTGCTTCCACTAGTCTTCAAGCTCTCGTACGTGCCTTTTGTGAACTTTACTCCCACTTTATAATACCCTGCTTCTTTAGTAGCCCCGCTTATTTAAATTCAGGATGCCAAACAAGTATTAATCAGCGTGCTTACGAGCGTAGAATCTGCTTCCTGCCTGTCTGTAATCCATGTGAGTAATGCCAATTAGCTGTCTGCTTCCTTAAATCTTCATACACTTTCTCATTCTTGCATTCCCACAGTAGCAGACACGGTCTTAAATATCACGTGCAGTCAGAGGCACTTGATGGTGTTTTGTTTCATTGCTCTTAGGGCCCAACAGGAAAATCATCACCTCCACAAGCACCACAGAAGTGTGCTGTGGAAGAAGTGGACAAGTTCAGCAGTTGCATTTATAGTTTATTTTGCTAGAAATGGGGTTTCTAGCTCACTGTATTCCACAATATCACTTCACACATCGTGAATCAGGTAGACAATTACATACAACAGTTTCACATTGGTACAGCATCTTCTTGGAGTAGGCACTTGCGGGCACTAATGTAGTTCTAGGGATAAGAATAATTTAATTTTTCATTCCTTGGGTCTCTTATCACAATGAGCTCTAGTTTTGTGGAACATACTTTTTGCTTTCACAGTGGACACTCTTTGGGTTTGGTGATCAGGGCTATGGGTCCACTCCCACTTTTGGTCTTTCTTGATGTCTTCAAACCCATGCTATAATAAAGTCACCACCTTTGTAGACAGAAGTGTTGACTACAAAAGAGGGCTCAGCGATAGAGCTGTGAATGTAAACTATTTAGTGTTTCAGTTCATCAGCTAAGCAGTCAAAATGAAAGTCCTTTTTTGTAAAGGGACATATGGGTACATTTTTCAGAGACACGGAGGGGATTGACTCTCCTTAACTTGCCTAAAAGCTAGATACAGTATCTCAGCAAGTCACCTCTGGCCCATTGTGGTCAAGAGAGAGGTGTATATATGTGTTAGAAGCTGGTTTGTCCCACCGTAAGTATCTACTAGTGTCAGTGTGCAGAACTCTGGGGGTGAGTGGTGGTGAACACTGACTGCAGAAGGAACGTGGAGCAGCGTGGACCACAGGGCTGGCTCTCGGTGCTGTGCAGATACCTGTGTTGGCTTTAAAGAAGCTGTGTGGCTTACCAACAACTGCAGCAGCACATGGCTTTGAAATGCTTCTTTATATTCCTTTCTATCGTTCTTTAAGCCTTTTAAAAGGGGGATTCAGTGCTTGTTTTTTCAAAAGCCACATTGAAGGGCTGCTCTCTGAAGTTTGTCACAATTTAGGATGTTGGTGAACCCCTCCTCTTTAGACATAAATAGCCAGTGTGTGATCTTTTATGTTTTCCTCTTCCGTGCCTGTTTGGTTGAAACTCTCAGGCATTCAGTGCAGAAATGTCCATCCTGGTTTAAAATGTCTTTCCCCATGCTGATGTGCTTGTTAATGTTCCGCTCCCAACAGCTGTGGCCCTTACAGCTCAGCAGCAGTCTGGCTTTTATATGCGATCCTCATCAGCTTCACGGCAAAGTCAGTCAATTTAATTAGCCTTTATCTTTTGCTTTGGAAGAGTGAGCCCAGGGTATGCCTGTGAGTGGCGTGAAGAGGTCTTGCACTGCAGTATTCATTGCCAGCGGTGTGACACACAGTCATCAGCATCCTTGAGAATTAGGACAGCAAAATTACAGCACAGGAAGGATACTCTGGCTCGGTGTTTAGGTAGGGTTCACACTTTGCATGTATGCAGACTTACCAATCTGTGTTACTAGTTTCACTCTTCTTGATATTTGCTACTCCTGAAAGAGGGCGGCAAAAGGAGAAACCTGACAGCAGTTGGCTTGTAGAGCTAGTCTTTATCATAGACAGGCAAGAGAGAAGAATAAGGACTTGGTGCTCACAAAATCCAGATAAAAGGGATTGTTCTTTAAACCCAGCTCAAGGATGAAGGAAGCTCTCAGAGAAGTGTGTTTACTTCTGTGTGGGATGCAAAGAAAACACCTCACCAGCTATATACATGCCATGCAACAAGAAGAATTAAAATGAGAACTGTTTTTCTCTGATGACTTGGTGTAAATGAGAATAAACAGTAGATTTAAGGTATGTAACAAGGGGATACTTACACCTCAGAGAAATAATAACTTGTTGACATAAAAGAAATAGATTTTTTTTTTTTATTAAAGGGCAGATACCTCTAACTCTAGGTCTTACTTTATGCATACGTTGCAGACAAAAATTACAGTAGAAAAAGTCCATGTCTGAGCACTCAGAAGTGGAACGTGCCAAGATTATGGTTATCAGTGCAGCTTTAATTCATGCCTGTCGTGTGCGAGTGATGAAACAGTTTTTCACTGTAAGAACATGTGCTGGTTTATCCATAGGACAGCAATGTCCTCTGGGATGGATCACACCCACTTACTCTTATTTTTTAGAGATCTAACAATATGTAGTCTTTATATGTTCAAAATGCTGCTCTCAGGCTGAGTTAGTATTGAATGGTCAGTGCTTATGAAGAACAGATCTGGAGGTCTCATACCAGACACTGGGAAAAGTAGGAATATACAATGCATATGATCTGTGAACACTTTATTTTAAGCATTTTAAGCAGTTTTTGTAACTATTGTCACAAAAAAAAATTTGTGTGACAGGAGCATAAAATCTATAGGCCAGTAATCAGCTACATTTGCCAAGCTGTAATCAAAGTTTTAGCTGATAAAATCTAAGGAATTTCTATTCTATTACATTTTATTTTTCAAAGTTTTATAATTTTACCAAATCTGGATGGATTACCATGGAGATTCTGGAAAAAAAAAAGAAAAGAGCTAACTCTCTGAGCCAAGTTTCAAATCTCTGCTACAAAATACAATGGCAAAAAAGCTCCTTCAAGAAAAGATTGCAAAAAATGTTTTTTGAGGCGCTACGTTTTCCCTGAGTAATTCATTTCCAGGAATGTCTGAGCCATTTTGGTTGAAATTGAAGAAATGTGTTCCTTACTCATGCAAGAAAAAATGGAATGCAAACAGTCAAAGTTCAGTAAAGCTGCAAGCAACTGAAAACAGGGTCTTATAATGGGGAACGTTGGGCAACTTTAATGATAGGTAGTCCTACCAGCCCCACCTCTAACATATTTAATCTACCGTGGTACTAATTTGCACTGAAAAATTATCCATTAGCTTCAGTGGAAATCCTGCATAGAAAATTAACTCGGCAGTTGGCAGGATCTCCTCATGGGATGCAGCGGCTCCAACATCAACTTCACTGGGCCAGGCCTTACACTGGTTACTGACCAGTGATGAGTGACGTGCCATCTCCAGCAGCACAGAAGACGGTGTGACTCTGACCTGTGTGCAGGGGACATGTTGGAGAAGGCAACAACTTTTGTAAAAGATGAAACAAGGGCCAGCTCAGCCTGCAGGGCCTCTGGAGGCGTTGCAGGTTAGAAGGCAGCGTGCCTCCAGGCACCAGCGTTTGGCAGGACTCTCCTTCCCCACCCTTAGCCTCTTCAGAGGGGTAATTTGGTGTGTGTACACTTCAACTGAATTGGCACAGTCCGCACAGACGTTGCAGGCTGTAACACACACAGAGCGCGAGCCGAGAGAGGTTTGGGCTGTAGACCGTGACTCCTCCAACACGCCTGGGGTGCGGAGCTGGGCCTCCTCCCTGCGAGTGCCCCTGCACCTCAGCACCCCCTTGCCGTGCTCAGAGAGCCGGTGTGGGTAACGGTGCTTCTGAAAAGGAGTATTTTTAGGCCAAAACTCCTTCTGTTTAAGAACAACAACCACAGGAAATTAACACTGAAAAAACCCCTCCAAACTCTGCCCTAAATAGCTCGGCTATGCACTGCTGTCTAAGTCCCCTTCGGCTGAAGTAACAGGCAGCTACGACCTGCGTCCACGCACCATCCAGACCTGAGGGTGGGCAAAATCTGGACCCAGTCTCATTGCTGAGATCAGGCTGGAATCAGTGAATGTGGAGAAAGGCACTTTAGGCTCCCGAGAGCCTCCTGGGGAGGGTGCGGAGCTGTGTAAAATCCAGGGCAAATGATCAGCCCTTCTGCAAAAATAAGCTGGGCATGCTTGGGTGATGGGTGCACCCAGAGGCATGGTCTGTGGTCGTTTAGACACTGATGTCAGCCAGTGAAAAAACACCTACTTGTTGCTACCTTCTCCTTTACGTGACTCAGAGCTGCTGAAGATGCTGGGCCCATTTAAAACCTTGGCGAGAGTTGTTTTAAGAGGTTTGTAAATGAGGAGCTGACGAAAAGCAGGCAGCGTTGCAAGTTCTACTTGATATCTGCTCCTCTCTAGAAATCTTTCCCTACTCCTGTGCAAAACGCACACTCTCTGATTCAGAGCTGCCTCAAGAAATGGCGCTCCAGGGTGCACGTTCCTTGTCAAGTTGTTTGCCGTTCCCTGGAACGGGGCTTGGGGATGAGCGGGTCTGCCACATGGTTTTTTTATTTTAAGTGAAAATAACCTTTTTTTTTTGGAGACAGGTTTCAGTGCTGAGCAAAAGGCAGCTTTATTCCTCTCACTACTACAACTTTGTTTAAGCTTTTCCCTGCTTCATTTGCTATCATGGTGTTCCCATCCTTGGGAGCCAAGCAGCTTGAGAGCTGAAGGAGAAGCGTTGTCAGGAGGGTGATTAAAATGGGGATTGATGCAGCTGGGAGCCAGGGTTCAGTCACCTCTCTGGGCCTCTGCGCTAGCATTATGTCAGACACAGTAGCTTTACCATGAGCGGCGAGTTTATGCCTTTTTTATTGTCTTGTGCTGCCAAAAAATGTTGACCCCAAAGTAGCCACGCTGTGTAAGCAGTCGGTGGTGGAGGGCAGCACTCTCTGAAAACCGTTTACATTTCCGCTTTAATTTGTCACTTATGGGTCATATCTTTTTACATTTACATTTTAAAATTAGTTCAGTGTGCCCTGAGCTTCGGTTCCAGAATCCATGCTGAAAACTTCCCAACTTTACAAGTTATTAAAAAAATTCCAAAACCCCTCACTTAATTTACGTTCAGTACGCAGAACAACGTGAAGTTATGAGAAGGCTTTACATTTTTATAAGGACGTGAGTTTGGGGAGAGATTAGATTTTAGGGCTCATATGCAACATGGGACAATTGCATCTGCTTGGTCAGCTCTTCAAAGAGGATACTGTCAAATGAAATTTGGCTCAAAATTTTTTAAAAAAGAAACAATTTTGGCATAAAAACCAATCTGGTCAAAATCAAATGGTTTTTCCAACATAAATTCCATTAAAAGTAAAGCCAGACTCAGCAAATGCTTGAGATCTCCCATATGGACTGAAGAATAGCTTTACGTTGGAGCACAATGCCGGTTTTTGGAGTGCGTTTGAGACTGCTCCTGTTTTGGAAGCCTGCTCGTGTCTTGTTTGAATGAAGATTTAGACTGTATATAGCAAAAAGCAATGTTAGCGTATCTGGAACATCAGCATAAGGCCTGTCTGTTAGAAGAAATGTTTCTTTTTAAAGAGAACAAAACACTCCTACTCTATGCCGTTTTTTTTTCTTCCTTTAATTATGATGTCAGGAAGTTTTGAAAACCAGCTCTCTGTGGCCAAATGAGTAAGGCAGGGATGTGGGAGGATGGGTCAGTGGCTGATGCATTTGAACGTGGGTCCTTCAGGTCTGTCATCTGCCTCTGACGTCTCTGTGACGTTTCATGCATTTGAAAATGTTTCTAAGGGGATGTCCAGACTTACTGCTGTCAGTGGAAGTTGGGTACCTCTTTCTGTCGGCCTCAGTTCCCCTTGTGTGAAGTACAGTGGCACAACCAGGAATGACACAGATATGAGAAGATGATGAAGATCAAGGTGTTTGTTTTACCAGAGTCATGTTTTTAAGGCATATTCCCATCCAAGGTATATCACAATACAAGTTGGAGAGCCTCAGTTTCCCTTGATAAATTGAAATATCTTCGTATTTTTGTATTTTATTTCATATTTGTCAATCATCAGGATGGGAAGCTTCCTTCAACTCCTTGAAGGCATTGCAGGAAGTAGAGGTGGCTTGTGAGGAGTGAGCATCTCATTAAATTGGCCCTTACTCTGAGTTAAATACCTGGTGCTACTTTCAGAGAATGGCGAGTACCAGGCTCATCTAGTCCCTGCTTAGGAGCTTTACACCAGGACAGCCCAGAGAGATGAAACCTGGACAAAATAGAAAGTCTGAAAAGGTGAAACTCTTGCATGGATAGATTTTTTTTCCACATTT
Source organism: Chlamydotis macqueenii (assembly GCF_036417535.1). NCBI lineage: Eukaryota > Metazoa > Chordata > Aves > Otidiformes > Otididae > Chlamydotis > Chlamydotis macqueenii. Next base: position 5,870,312 of record NC_141558.1, read on the forward strand.
CTTTTATACCACTGACTGTTGAATGGTTGCACTGCATATGCTTTATCAGCCATTTGTTTTCTGACTCTGGGGAGTGAACCGGCCACTTCTGTGCAGCTGAGGGGAAGAAGCTTTACAGCCAGTGCGGGTGCCTCTGTGTGCGTGTGTCGTGAGGGGTGGGGATGCAGGCGTCCTTAGTCAAACATTTGCAACCTGCTCTTTTAGCTGGAATGGGAAAACCAGCTTGACAAGAATGAACTGCTTCGCCAAGCGACATTCAGGGGAGGTTGGTGGGATTTTAAACAAATCTCCTTAAGCAAGCGTGAAAACAAGCTATTTAGCACTCATTAATGTCTCAGGTTAAACTCTTGAATAATTTGTCATGGTTAGGCTCTTTTGGTTTCATTGGTGTTTTTCTAGTGACTAATGAGATGACAGCTACACATGCTCCTCGGTATGCCACTGTTCACAATAGGGTTTAAAGTTGTGTATTTGTTATTGATGTCATTAAAGTGATGGATTTGAGCTCGGTTTCTGAGGCAGCCGACTGGGTGGTTAGGACTAATTTCTAGCAATGGTTTTGGAGGTTGAAACCAAAGTGTGTATAAAAGGAAATGTTTCTTCTTTTAAGCAAATAATTTGAACCCAGATGAATGAAATTTAAGCAAGTGGGCATCGACTCTGAGTTAATTTTGACATAGTTGTCTGGAAATCATCACCAATTAAAATATTTTTATGAGCTCAAATGTAGTATTGTCTTTCGGTGCTTATGTAAGAGAGGAACAAACTGCTTGTTTAACCCCAGCCTTTAGACTGCTGGCCAGAATATATGGCTGAAATCATAGCTATCTGGAGCTGCAGGGAGGGCATGGGCCTTGGCAAACGTCATTTTGTGGGGACAAGGCGATTTCCATATCTGACCTGAAAAAATGCATAAATTGGAACAGATCATTTGCATCCGTTAGGATGAGCAGCCCATTTGAAAAATTAATCTCACTGAATACATTGGACATTTTTAGACATTTGCTGATAGAAAAGACAGACATAGCTGTTCTATACGTCTCTGTAGTACGGGCACACTTCTCTAACACGTGGATTCCTTCAAAAGGCCCGCAGAAGTCAGTGCAGGTCTTGGATGTGCAAAGTCCTTTTTGGACTTCCAGGAGAAGCTCTGGAGCCCAAGAATCGTAGTTCAGGGTGAAAATGAATCCCTTAGGTTGTTATAATCGGGTTCTTTCATGTGCTTCTCCAGACTGAATAACTAGTGAGATAGTTCCTTAATTTGTACACACACCTTTCACACCTGCACGTAAAGAAAACCTTTGATGCCAAGTCCTTGATGGAACAACAAGATGAGTAAGTGCAGAATTAAAAGGATACACACCATGCTTAAGTATTTTTATAGCTTTTTAGACTCTACTAATTTAAAATAATAATGAATAACCTGCCTGATGGGGAGGAGCAGTCTCTGCATTGTGAATTTGGCCTTTTCGTGAGAGCTCCATTGTTTTTTGTTGTTTTTACATTGCAAAGAGAGTTGAACTGTTGAAGACTTGAGTATAAATGTCTGTTGCTGTGTTTCCAACCACAGTCTCACTTACTCAATGAGACAGACTTTTGACATTTAAATTTTTCTTATTGGTGTTTATTGAGTTTTTTGCATTTTCTTTTATTATGCTATATGCCTACATATGCATGAATATATATGCATAGTAGTACTGCATGCTTGTGAAACAGCCTATCATGAGGTTTTGTTTCCATTCCATAATTATCATCATTTGATTCTTCTCCAGTAGTGTACTTCTGTTATTCGGGCTCCCAACACTGCTGAGAGATGTTCAAATATTTCAACACAAACAAAACTGTTTATATTTAACTTATAGAACCATAATAGCTTTGGTATGTATGCATGGAATTTGCCCTATTGTGAAGTGTTAACATTAGACCTGTGCATTACTTCAGCCCGAAAAAAGGTAGACCTGAAACTGTACTTAATTTCAGCCTCCAGTTGAGTCCATACTGAGAAAATTTTAGGGCTTAGACGCATGATCAAGTTACGGGGGATGTCTGTGTTTCCACATGTCAGCTGAGCCACAGCAGCTGCCTGGTAGGTGTTCTCGGCCCTCCATAAATGTAAGTTGATTTGATTTAGCTTAGCCCTCAATAAAAGAGGCTTAAGATAAGTAGAATCACTACACACTTGCCACAGGCAGAGAGCACACGCGCAGATGGTTACCATCCAGGTCTGGGACACGGTAACCCATTCCACCCCAGGAACTGGCCGTATGGTCCTGTACTGGCAATAGTCAAGCCAATTTTTAGATCAGCATTCTCTTTTAAAAATTAGTTGTTGGATCCCTTAACATAGCTGGGTTTGTTGGCTTGCATAAAAACAGTTTGCCAGTTCTCTCTCAGCCCCACAAGTGCTGTTACTCACAGGAGAACGACGTTTTGAGGGGCTCAATTGAAACAGAAATTATTTTATTTCTCAGCCTAGTTGGGGAAAGACTTATTTAGATAGACTTTGATAGGTGTTTTAAGCCCTAAATTTTACCAGTCTTGACTTCTCAGATATTCTGGATATGGAAAAATACCTTGCATTTGTTTACCTTGATCTCTATAATTCCCTCAGTCTATAATCTTTAATATCTAGCAGCCAAGAGCCGATTTAAGAAGTTAGCTTTTGAAATCCCCCGTGGCCTCCTTTGCTTGCTGAGTAGGGCAAAGTTGCAACACTTCTCCGGGACATAGGCAATGGGCACGATCGTGAGCACTGCACAAGAAAGTGAGGCTGCACCCTGGGCGTGGGCAGCCTACCAGCCTGGCTCAGTAAGTCCCAGCTTAGCACTGCTTCTGACTTTCAGTGTGAATGATAACTCTTTCAGTTGTTTCAACACAGAGTTATCTGAACTTGTACCTCTGGATTTATAACAACATATCCGTAATCTGCTCTTTCTTAACATGCTATGACCCCCCTTAGACAAGGGATTTGAGAAAGTGGGGAGTTTGATTTTTCCGCTTTCTGCAGCCCCTTTGAACAGGCAGGATTTCCAGTTCCTTAACTCGCAATCTTCTGAGTCATTCCTCTACTCTGTGTCTGCAGTGGTCTAGCAAGTGGTGTCTGTCCCTGTACTCACCTTTTGCTGTCCCTAATGACATTTGATTCCTACTATGTGTAAATATGGGCAATCCATGGATGCTCATAAACATGCAAGTCCGTGGGGAAGCTCCCATATTTTTCCTGTGGACTGAGATAAGATTTTTGTAAGGGAGGAAAAGATAAGAAGGCAGGTCAGCTCCTTCCTGAGTGAACTTTGCATTCAGCGTTTTTCATGGCCACGTCCAGTGGGGGAAGCTGAGAGCAGAACCTACTGCAAATACAGTAGGAAAGGCAGAAGATGTCAGGGTGGAGTCATCTGCTGTAAGTGCCTTAGCCTCCCTGCAGATCTCCAGGGAAATCTGAGAGCCCTGTAGACTGGCGTGACAATAAATCCGTGCCAGAGGAGGGCAGATCCCCTAGCATGAGGACCTGGGGGACCTGAGGGCTCCGTGGGTGTCCTCTTCCAGCCACAGCTGGCTGTCTGGGGAGGACACCATTCCCCAGTGCTCCTCTAATCAGCATCAGTCAAAATGAGTTGGCTTAGCAGAGTCCTGCTCCAAATCAGCGGTAGCTGCGCTGGAAGACGAGTGATTAACGGCGGAGAAAGGCCAGGCGCGATAACCTCATCGGCTGGCGCAGCTGCAAACCTGAAGAGGCCGCGTGAACACAGCCCTGATTGTCTCGGGCTCGGTTACCACCCATGCCGGTGGCACGTCCAGGCTTTGTGATGAATAGCAGGGGCTGCAACATGGACAGTGACCAGGTTTCAATTAAACATCTCGCTGAGATCGGCTTCTGCTTTGGGAAAGGAAAGCGAGCTCCAGAAAAGTCAGTTCCCATTAGCTGAGCGCTTGAGCAAGATTTATTTTTTAAAGCATATTTAAAAATTTATAGAGTTTGTTAGGCAAAAAAAAAAAAAAAAGTTAGTGTGAGTGAGTTCTACAACAGTGTCAGAAAACCCTGAAAACAGAGGCTTCTTCTGGAAATGTTGACAGTGTACCAGCCATAAACCTGCTGCTGCAAGACCTAGTTGGTCATTTTTCCCCTAAGGGGGGAAAAATAATTGAGATCTATTAGAGGAGAGAAACCCTCCAGGCTGTTTTAATCTGGAATTCTGCAGCCTGACGTTAATGAGAAAAACTTTTTTTTTTTTGCCAGTTTTTGGCCAATTCATGTCTACAATACAGACAGTAATAAATTGTCAAGTTGTTTGTGAAAAGTTTGGCTCGATGCATTTCTAAATGCAAGATACCAGAGCAGTCACTGTGAAAGCATATTTCAGTTTGGCTCACAGTGTTGAAATGACCTTTTTTTTTTTGTCTTTTGTAATTAATAACTTACTTTTCTGTCACTTCTCCGTGCTGCCCATATAATATTTCTGAAGTGGAGCCTCTTGCTAACCTCGTCTTTCGTTAGCAGGAGTGAACACATGGGAGTAATTAGGGATGCCAGGTGCATTCCTCTGTGTGTTACTGTCCAGCACATCCCTCCAGTTCATTGAAATGCTGGTGTAGAAAAGCTCAGGTAGAAAAGAAAAGCTGTGGAAATGGTGAATTCTCTCCTCCTGCTCCACACATGTTGGCCAGGATGCAAGCATAGAGTAAAGGGTACCTGATACAGTCAAGAAATAACTTCTCTGTAGCCTCGAAAGGCTTACAGTTCACAGAGGAGAGCAGATTACTAAAATTGCAATTTGTGAGAAAGTAGACTTAAATGCCTACTGCCATTATAGCTAGAGCAATGAAAAGTTAGTCAATGGGAGGAGGGAAAAGCGCCCCAAAACATATCTACAGCAAATTGAGGGGAAAATAAGATTACTGGAGGACACCAAAGAGGAAGCGTTTGCTGGTCTCTGTCGGGTTGTTTCATGGAGGAAGCCATGAAAAAATAAAAAAAAAAAGGAGGACAAAAAAATAGATTAGTTTTGTAAGGAATCAGACATGGAAAAAGGCAGGGAAAGAAATACGTGAATACTATTTATTTGTGCTGCTGGCTGATAAGTTGTTTCTCTCCTAGTTGCTCCATTACAAGCCAAGCAGACAGCATGTTTTGAATGAGCATATTAATAACATTGATTTATGTTTAGTAATTTCTGAGGCATAGGAGAGAGCATAACCTAGAGTGCTCCAGAACCTGCTAATAACTCTGAGCAGTGCTGATGGGAAGGGAATGATGTCTAACAAACTCATAATTTTGAGATTAATTGATGAGATGTCACGTGAAATTGTTGTTTTTTTTTTTTTTTTCCGTATTGGTGGTTTCCTGTAGACCTCAGCACAGGACAGGTAGAAATTTCCCTCCTTGAGAGATTTTGGCTCTCCAAAAGCATTAGCCATTAGTTTTGGAGTATTATGCAACATGTATTTAACACACTTTCTCCCCAGTCTGACATGGACAAGAAAGTCCAAACCTTCATGTAGCAGTCAGGTAAACAGGCATCCAGTGTGTTCAGATACGGGGAAAAAAGCTTTGCAGGTTCCATCTTAAAGAACTAACATGAGTGGAAACCCCCATCAAGATAAGGAACCAACAATCTGTGCCATTTCTGAAAAGACGGAGGGAACTCTGACATTTCCCAAAGTTTTGCCTTCAGGGCGCGGCATAAAACTAAGGTTGTTATCATTTGTGGTCAGAGATCTCATTGTACTTTCACCCGCACGTTCATGTTGGCCCCTGAATGCCAGCCATTATAACCATACCAATAGGAGTTTTTGCTGCCGTTTCATGTGATTAGCACATTTTTATATGACTGCTGAGTTCCTAAGTTTTGTGCAAAGTCTCCAAATTACCTGATGTTAGTAATTGAGAAGGACAACAATTCTTACTGGTCATTTGTAAAGCACTGGCGCTTGCTTTTATTGCCAAATTGAGATTCATGGTCCTGCCATGGTCTCTATGCAGGTTTGGTCTCCCTTGTCCATGTCTGACTGGGGAGAAAGTGTATTAAATACATGGCTTATAGTACTCCAGAATTAGTGGGTAATAGTTTTGGAGGGCCAAAGTCTTCTTAAGGAAGACGGTGTCATTTTGGCTAAATAATTTCAAAGTAGGGTTGCGTCTTGATAAACCAGATTGCCTCTTTGAACTTTCAGTTCAACTGTCAGAAAGTTAAATCAATTTATAGAGTGAATCAGTGTTCGAGTGCAGTTTTCCTGTCTGTTTTTTTTTTTTTTTTTAGTCCTTATTTAAAACCTCAAAACCACTATGGGTAATTTCCCCAAGATCCACTTTAGACGTTTGTGGCATGTAGCGTGGAGAGTAGGTGCAGCTGGCCAAACCCCGGCACTCTTATCCTTTTGAGCATTTTCCTCCTGTTTCAGTGAATAACACAAGAAAAGCTACCGCCCATCTCCCCACAAAACCAAACGCTAACTGGAATAGCTGTATCAGCCCAAATCTTGCTTTTCTTGAACTAAGTGGGAGTTTTGCCGTGAACTCAGAGGAGAACTGGATTTCTGCTGGGTTTAACCTCTATCTCCATTTGCCACACCTCAGTTGACAAGCAATTCTTCTGCTGAGACCTTATCAAGCATGCAAAGCTCACAAATATTATTTAACCGCAACGATCACCACAGGAAACGTTGGCCCGAAATTTAGGTTTTGTTTTGAAAACAGAAGGTTTGAGGGGAGAGAGAGCATTGTTAAATCCAGCTTGGACAAAAATATGTTCATAGCTTTTTTTAGAATGTCACAGAAAGACAATGCCATTGCTAACGTCTTCGGTATTTCTTCACTCTGTTGAAAGGCTCAGTCAGAGCATTTAGCTCGGGCATGGGACTGAGGAAGTACTATTGACTTAACAAAACAACCTTATTTGGTTGTGTTAGTAAGGGCAGTTTGATAATGGTCAATACACTCTTACAGTTTTATCAGAGGTGCAATTGCTTTGGAGTAAGACGCATCGACGCCACAGCTACGAGGGGTATTTCTTGGTACTGTGCTCCCCAGACTTGAAATGGGAGAAAAATACCAGTCTTACAACACAAAAGGAAAAAACATGGGAGGGGAAGCAGAGAGGAGACTGCCTTGGGTATGGCACCGTCATGAGTTGGGCACAAAGCCTCCGCCTTGTAGCAAAGCATCCTGTGCCTGTCCTGCCTGCAGAAACCTAAGGTAGTGGGAGACGCCGAGCTGAATAATTGAGAAATGGATTTTACTATTTACATTACCGTAATTTATATGTAGCATAATGTTGAAATTGCCAGTGGAAAATGATTAGAAACATGTTTCCTGCTCGGTTTCCTCACCACTCAGGCCACACACGTGCAGAGTGTGCCATTAACCGTTGCAGAGCTCCCGTGCCCGGCGGAGGAAGGTGCTCATTCAGTAGCCTCAAGCTGCGCCAAGATTTGCAAACCATCATCAAGAAAACAACCCTGTGCACTGTCTGGTTGTGCCCTATGGTTTGCTGCTGGTACACACTTGATTTCTGATCTGATCTCATAGTCCTGGTTCCTATTTTATTTAAATTTACCTTTTTGATCTGAAGAAATTAGCATTTTACACTATGAAAAATTCTGTGGCAAGCCTTCTTCCCCTTCCCTCACCCTCTTGCTACCTGGAATTATGTCTTTGTAACACCATAGGCAGATTAGCATACTAAAAGTATGTGTATGCTTTCTTCTGATTTAATGAGATTTGCTAGTCTGAAATGCAGTATGTTTGCTAATTCCATAAACTACCTACTGTAACTAAAATCAGACACAGTTGCTGAAAAAGCAAGGTTGCATTTTAGTCCAGAAGGGATATTTCCATGCTTTAAGGGTGGTCTCTCTTCTCTCTTTAAAATATCCTTTAATCACTGTGTGTCTTGGTTAACATCCTTGTTTTTACAGGATTCCTAGAGTTCACATTCAAAGTTGGATAGGTGATGTTTTAATACACGTTTTATTGTTTCGGGTCGAAGCGGTTTCATTTTGCCTGGCTTTTTACCCGTTGTTGATTGAAAGATTGGGAGTTTGATACGGCGATCTGTCTAGCTGAGGGGAAAGATCGGCAGCCCAGGGTGGCTCTGGAAAAAGTTCTCGGCAAAGTCGAGAATTGTGCTCGTACCATAACCCAACGCTGGAATTTAAGACTGTATTTCAATTTCCTCGTGTGTAGTGTGGGGCACCCATTTGTACTTACTCCTGTGCTATATCAGGGTCAAATGTGGGAGGTAAAATAATTGCGTAGGAAACCTCAGCAAGGGGAGAAGTTTCCCTTGACAGAGATATGGTTGATGCTTTGCTGCTCTGTATTCTGGGGGCTTCAATCTCAGTTTTGCTGTCTGCCAACTGAAGGGAATTAATGCAGCAGTCAGAGGCAAGCCTTATGCAGCGTGACAGGTGCTAATCTTCCAGGAAATTCATCCTACATCCCACCCATTAAGGGAATTTTATGTAAAAATCGTTTAATGTCTCTTTAAAGGTGTCAGCAAGCATGTGAGGACCACACAGCTTGGGTTCCACTGAAAGTAATGGAGTGAAATTGTCTGCATAATTATTTTAGTTGGATTGAGAATCTGCAGTCCTCTCTTGCTTCAGGAAATAAACCTCTGTTAAAACCATATGGCAGTATTCTCAGAAGAGATGTGATTACAGGGCCACTTCTCTTTCACATCTCCAGGCAGAGTTAGAGAAAGTTCTTCTGTTTGTGCGTAATTAATCCTTCTTTTTCCTTGTGAGCAGACACAAAAATGTCATTTTTAGCATGTGTGAGGGTGCTGGTATGTTTGTTTGCATACACACATAAGCTTGCTTTTCAGTGTACTGAAGCAGCAATAAATGGTGCTGCCTCTGAACAAAATTAGAGACACGTACGGAATGTGCCATCATCTGTACATACCGAAACTGCATAACAGAGAGACTCCGTCAGAACGAATTATGCTTAAGTTTAGGTTAAGCAACAGTACTTTTAGAAACTAGAGCCAGCGGAAATGATGTTACCTTACTTTAAATGAGGCCACGTAACTCACACGCACACACAAAATAAAATACAAAGGGCAGGTTTAAGTTACGGTGCGCCCCATCCTTCTCCCTGGAAGGTCATCTCCTGCTGCTTTTACAGGTGACAGTGGGGTTGCCCTTGTCTGGCATGAGGTGGGAGGTGACACCTTTTGGCAAGGCAGTGACACTTCTGATGCTGCCGTGGTCCTGCGCCCGGGTTGGCGTGGGCACAGCCCGGCTCCTGGTGCTCGGGATGCTCCCAGCAGCCATCAGGAGCTGGGTACCCGTCCCTGCATGGCAGAGGTGGGAAAGCTGCTCCTTACAGGAGAAGGCCTTGGATGGATTTTTTGTGTTGCTGTTTTTGTGAAAGCAGAGAAGGGGACATCCAAACACTAAATACGAAGGTGTGAAAACCACAGAGCTTGGTAAAGGTACAGTTAACTGTCAAGCGAGCAAGCCTTGGCTTTCACTTTAAATTCAGCAGCCACAATTCTCTCTTCCGTCAGTTTTATACCAGTGTGCGTCCATTTATTTTAGCAAAGATTTATGCCACAATCAACAAGAAAGCAAGAAACGTTATCCGAACATTAGCAAACAGCAACATCAGCCATTCTCAAGCACTATCAAGAAACTTTGTCACAGAAAAGCAAAACCGGAAAAAACACTTTGCACTGTCAAATCTGAGCGATGTGCAGGAAGTGAATTACCACCACACCTGGTGAGAGAGTGAGCGCCGGGGACAGATGTTCTGTTCAAACGATGCAGTGAAACAGCAGCGATGTGGAGAAGGGAACGTATTTTCCCTGCTGCATACAAGATGCATAATTTTAAACCAGTGTCTTGTCAGAAATGCTGCCAGATGCTGGGGGGCAGGCTTGAGAGCAAGATCACCCTTGGCAGTAGTTTGGCTGTCTAAATCCATCAGGGATTAGAAATTGGGTTCGGGCCTAGTCTAATATTGGTGATTTGATGAAGGGGAATCGTTAGCGCGCGGAGTCCTTTGTCAAGGGAGGAATAACTTGTTTGTGCATCAAAATTGGACAGTGATGGGGACACTGACAGCCAAACTCCTTTTCTGCTGCCAGAGGAGAATAATACCATGGGCCCTGTGGGAAGCTGGAGCAAAAGGACAGGGAATGATCCAGCCTACCTGGAGAAGAGTTAAAACCCAAATTTCTTCCTTTGTCATAATGTTGAGCTCTCTGTAGACTTTTACTGAAAAAAATCAATTTCTTTTTTTAAGTTTTGACTTCCTCATAGCTTACATTGGAGCTGGAAAAAGTTCTTCATCCCTCTTTTCTGTTGTTGCCTTTTTACTTCACTTAAATTGATTAAGACAGATGAGTTTTACTTGTATAAAAACCCAAGGCAATGCACCACTAGAAGATATCCAATCTCTTCAGCATCACCAGCATTGCTTGTTTTACTTTTCTTGGACAAAAGAGGAAGAGCATTTTGCGTTCTATTTTCCATCATTCATTGATGGAATTAAATCAGGTTTGTGCTTTCCTGGACATAAGGAAAAAATATTTTACAATGAGGGTGGTGAAACACTGGCCCGGGTTGCCCAGAGAGGTGGTGGATGCCCCATCCCTGGAAACGTTCAAGGCCAGGTTGGACGGGGCTGTGAGCAACCTGATCTGGTTGGAGATGTCCCTGCTCCTTGCAGGGGGGTTGGACTGGATGGCCTTTAAAGGTCCCTTCCAACCAAAACTATTCTATGATTCTATGATTAAAGAAAAAGGAAACTGTCATATGTATGTGTTGTCCTCTAATGAATGGTGCCAATGGCTTGAGTGTGCCTTATTTTCTCCATGGAAAAAAGCAAGCGGTAGGGCTAAAAGGTAGACTACACAGCTTGTAGCTAAAATTCCATAACCGAGGGATCAAGTTTTGGCCTTGCAGAGACATAACTGTAACCATTACAGTGGAAGCAGCTATATTATCCCTTAAAATGAGTCATATGACATTAAAAACAAAGCAAATAATAAAATTCAGATTTGTTCAAGCTGTAAAGACTTCAGGGCCAGGCTCTATCCCACCGAAGACGGTGGCAAAGCCTCTATTCACAGCTCCAGCGGATGGCTTGGACCCCATACAATCCCATTTTCCAATTGTAGGTTCAGACTTTTTTATCCTGCAGATTAAATGAGGATTTGCCACCCGCAAAATAAAACCCAAAGAAAGAAACTTGCTTTAAATAGAACGAGCTATTGAGGCGATATTAATAGCACGAGGATGATGAGCATTTCCAGAATTTAAGTACTTTACCGTTGTTTCTGCCTGTTTTAAGAGAGCAGAATAAAACATCCTTGCCACTCTTGCATTGCAGAGATGTTTTCCACTAATGCACTGTAGTGGGCATCCAAACTTAATGACTCACCAAAATTATAATAACAAAGTTAGAGATTATTCAAAGCGCATGCCAGGGATGGTCTAACACATTCTAACATCTTTCCAAGCTCAAAGTGCGTGTATATATAGGTAGGGGTGTATATATGTGCCTGTGTACATCTTTGAAAGCTATCAGTTTCACAGCTGCCCATTTGAACGTCTTGTGATTTTTGTAACTAGGCTTTTACAGCCTCTGTTTCTTTGATTTTCCTTTTCCAGCGGATTGCACCCACAACGTAAGCTCAAGTGGATTTCTCTTTAGCAGTGAAATAGTGGAGTGATTACAGCAAGGTCAAAATAAAGCCTGTGAGCTATAAATTTCTTTAAAAAACGAACTTGGGGGTGGACTGTTCAGCTCAGGGGACTGGTGATAAGAAAGAGGTTTCTCTGACTCATGTGCTACGTGCTGTCCAGTAACCAAAAATTAATGCCCTCTGAGCTCCTGCAGTATATTGGCAGAGGGGACTTGTGAATTCAGAAAGAAAAATCAGGTTCTATTTGGACCAACCTTCTCTGCCATACCTTGAGGAGGAGCCCGCTTTCTACTAAATTCGAGATGCTGGAAGCAGTAGAAGAGGTATTTGGAGTTTCTGTGGGATGAGCTCCTGAGGAGGTCCCTGCAGAAGCAGCCAGAGCAGTTGTAGGGTACATCTTGCCTGCAGTAGCCCTGGCCTTTCCCAGGCTTTCCCCGGGCGTTCATCAGCGCAGTTCGCCGCGCCGGGAATGGCATCACTCGCTGCTTGTCTTGGCCACCCTCCAGCTCCGTCTCGCAGGCGCATCCCCCCCACCGCCCGCATTCCTGGGGATTTGTTACCTTCTGGTAGCCAAACGCACAGGCTACCAGGGCAGGGGGTGAGATTTATTCTCCAGAACTCTGTTTTCCTATTGTTTTTAAGTTCACAGGAGGCTCCTGGTTACTGAACAAACTTTACAACTGTCGGCAAAAGGGTCAACCCCCAGCCAGAACCCTTCAAAAAAAATTACATTCCTCAGCCAAATGCGGTTGTGTCACTCACCTCCCTTCCCTCTGTCCTCACCGGGGCTTTCAGTACGAGGCATCGCCCCTGAGCAGGTTCAACTCCTGGCTTAGGCACTGAATTAGTGACCTGCAAAGCTCGTAAGGACAGGCTTAACTGTGGCCAACGACTTGTATCTCATGCGTTTGCAGTCCTTTGCTGAGTTTTGGGCATGGTGTTGTTAAATAGCTGGTCTGGGGTAGAGGCAGTCAGCCTTAGGGCTTGGGAGTTTTACTGGGAGGTGAATGTATGTAGGACTGGAATTTCTGTAACAAGGACTGGATTTGTGTTTGTGTAGCTCACAGTAGAATGTAGCTTTGCTTTTCTTTCCCATCAAAATGAAAAAAAAATCCAGTGGACTTGGTTTTTTTTCAGGAGCAAATAATACAAATAATGAGACTGTCTTGTTGGAAAATTGCAAGATTTTATAATCTCTCACTGTGTTGTGGAGTTCCCTATGCTCTCGTGGAAGTCGTAGGTTGTTCAAAACATTTTCTTTCAGGCTTAGTGTTTTCTTTTCCCCCAAGAAGTTTGTTGTTTTGATGTTCCCTGTTCCTCATGGTGGCACGGAGAGGAGCACATAGATTTTAGCAGAAGGGGATGGCCAGGGCTGCTCTATGTGGCACCATCTCTCTTTGAGTGACCAGCAGATGCACAAATAAGAAAGCAACAACCAAACCCAGTTGCAGACTAGTAACATGTTAATGTCTTTCTGGGCCTTCATCTCGGGATGCAGGAACACTCGAGCATTGGGTGTGAAATTCTAGTTTTATTTCATTGTGTCTCGTCCAAAAAAGAGTGGAAACTTAGAGTCAAGCTTGCTAAATTAACGGTATATCAGTCTTGCAGTATCCATTGTGAGACAAAGAGATGCCAAAGTTATTCTGAAGTTAGAGCTGCAGGAAACTCTGGCACAGGGGGGTTAATACCAGCATTCCCGGACTCGGGGTCCTTGCGGTCTGGACTACCTAAGCAGGCACAGCCTGCATTTCACTGGGCCCTTTCATGCGAGCAGGAGATGCTGAATGCTTTGCAGCATCAGGGCCGCAGTTAGCATGAGCTGCCTGACTTGATGTACTCATGTTAAAAATATTGTGTACGTGACTTAACCAAGCACAGACAATCACTCCGTCCTAGAACAGCGGGGCTAAAAGAAACCTCAGGCGACCTAGTCCATTTTTCCTCAGAGGAAGTATTATATATGCTTAGATCATCACTGACATCTGTCCAAATTCTTAAATCCTCCAGTACTGTGCCTGCCACTTACTTACCAAATCTGGATTTTGTGTTTTTTCCTTTTATACTTAAAAAGGAGTTTGCTAATATCATACATTAATCTCTTAAATCCCCTGTACCTCAAATGAAGCCAGCTTTTTCTTGTTCTGTTCTCAGCTGACATAAAGATCAATTGATTACCATTTTCTTTAGAAAACATTTTACTCTTATCATGTCCTTTCCTGCTCTTCTCTTTTCTAGACTAAACAAATGTATTTTCTTCAACTTTTCCATGTAGGTCATGCTTTCCAAATCTCTTATCGCTCCTGTTGCTCTTCTGTGGATTCCCTCTCATGTGTCTGTATCTCTCTTAGAGGGTGCTGGCCCACACTGGGCAAAGCAGTCCAGCTGATGTCTCACCACTTCTGAGCAGAGTGTGATAGTTACCTTCTACATCTTCTACGCAACATAACCATTAATCTTTCCCAGAACTGCATTTACTTTTTTTTTTTTTTCCTAAAGACAGAATCCTCTTACTGACACACATTCAACTTGTGACTCACTGCTACTCCCAGATCTTCGTCCGTGGTGCTGCTGGCTAATCCCTGTGTCGTTGTGGGGCATCTGAGCACCTGATTTCTTGCTTCAAAGCATAGTACACTGTTCTTCGCTTTTACTGCATGCCATTTTACTAATGACATGGCAAATCTAATTTCTGCAGTTTGCTAACATTGTTTTGAATTCTGAGCCACTTAGAATCACAGAATATTAGAATGGTTTTGGTTGGAAGGGACCTTCAAAGGCCATCCAGTCCAACCCCCCTGCAAGGAGCAGGGACATCTCCAACCACATCAGGTTGCTCAGAGCCCCGGCCAACCTGGCCTTGAGTGTTTCCAGGGATGGGGCATCCACCACCTCTCTGAGCAACCTGGGACAGTGTTCCACCACCCTCAGAGTAAAAATTTTTTTCCTAATATCTGATCTGAATCTACCTCCCTCCATTTAAAAACCGTTACCCCTCATCCTATTACAACAGGCCCTACAGAAGAGTTTCTCCCTGTCTTTCCTCTAGGCCCCCTTTAGGGGGGGGCCGCTATAACATCTCCCCAGAGCCTATTTCTCCATAGTCTGGAGGTGTCCTCCCTACCAGATGTCAATCTCAAGATTTTATAGTTTTGCTTAGTATTGTGTTAAGAAAGAAACTAATAAATTAGTTTTTAAAAGAAAATTAAAGAAAATATTAAATATTAATTGGCCAAAGACACATAAAATACCTTCCATTTCAGTATCAGTAGTAATAGTCAGCAGGTAACTTCGTAATAGCAAACTCTCCTTCACGCATCCCTGTGTTTTGGCCTTTAAATGACACTTTATTTCCCTGAAAGACTTGAAACCAGAGGTTAATCCATCCCGGCTTCCACCTGGGACAGAAATGCCTGTGCTGGTCGTGGCAGAGAGAGGTGGAGCACAGCAAGGGGAGAAAAACCATGACTCACCTCCAGGATTGTTGGCAGGATCTTCAGACCAACATTTCTTCTCTTAAACCTGGCTGCATCATTTATGTGCCACTTAAGGCTGTCCATCTTCAAAACTTGCACATCATGTAGGTGCTTGTACAGTTACTCTGATTACCCAGAAAGCTGAACACTTTCTGCAGTGTGAAAGTTGCCCCAATAAACCCACTCATTGCCAGCAGCATGAGAGGTATTTGCACACTTGACTCTGTAAATAAGAACAAAAAGAGTGTTAAGCTTAATTTTTACTTGGGAAACCACCAATTCTTTATACCTTTCAGGAGGAAGAAAGGGAGACATCCATCAAACTGTCATTACAAATTTGATGCCACAAACCTAAGCTCATGGAGCAGCCAGGAATCTGTAAACCTTTGAAAAGGACACGCCTGTTTTTGACATTTGAAATAAAAAATCTGTATAGATTTTTGTGGAAAAAAATGCTGATGGGCCAGCAGCTAAATGACATTTCTTTCCAGTCAGACAGACTCCATAGTAGATGTTCAGTTTTAGAAGGACAGGTTAATACTTTCTGTTTTATGCCCAGAAAAAAATAATAGTTGGCCTGTTTTACTTACCGAGTAGGAAAAGATGTTTGAGAGTGGTGGGGTTTTTTTTAAAAGGCTGCTGCATCCTGGCTTCTGTCTTCATATAGCCTGAGTGTAGGTGCCCTTTATGTAACAATAACTTGATGCTACTCAAAATACTTGGCGCTGCAAGCAAGGGAGTGGAACGCGGTAAGAACACTTTAGCAGGTCTGAGGGTGAGCAAACTCCAGTAGTTTTGGAAGGAGAGGGTAGGGTTTCCAGCGTACGTCTCTCCCTCACTTGGCATTCGCAGACAGTAAGAATCCAAGGATTAACATAGTAGACTCCGTTTATTGCACTTGGGTGGATAAAGCAATTATCTGTCTATCACGGCTGTAGTAAATTGTGCAACAGCATTAACTTGGGTGGGTACGTGGATAAATGCTGCTCTGCCACAGAGGGTGCTGATACACAAGATAATCCTTCACGTCGAACTTGTAAAGACTGTTTTCTTTTGGAGTTTATATCATGTTACCCCCGCCAGTGTAGACTGAAATGGCATCTTTTTTATTTTTAACCACGTTTTCAGGTTTCTTTAGCCATCTGAGTTTTATTAGTCAGGTTATTTTAGAAGTATCCCATTTTAATCAAGTTTAAACAATCTGCTTAAAACCTGCTGCATGGATATAAACACAGTAGTCTTCTAATGCAGCAAAGCAATCTGTTGAAAGATGCAGTGCAAACACGCACACATCCATCTATTATTGCTTGACTGTTGTTTCTTCCATGCCTCAACTCCCGTCGTAACCGCAGTGTTCAGTCTGCAATGCGCTCCTGCTTTTGGGGGTGTAAAACAACACCAAAAAATGAGAATGCACCTTATTGATGTCTAGAGAGCAGAGCAGAGCAGCTCCGGAAAGCGCTTAGGCTAGATTTAAACTAAGCGCCTGAAATCTGGTTTAATGGCTGTGTTTACATCACTCCCCCCCTCCTTTTTTTTGTTCTTTTAAAGTAATCAGGTTTCGCAAGCATTAAGAGAACCATCCCCTCCTGCCAGCTGGAGGGAGGCCAGTTGAAGGAGGTTTTTTTTCCTTCTCTTCCTCCCCCTCCTCGCCCCCTTCATTTGCTATGATCTTTACTACTGGTCGCTGCAGCAAGCGACAGAAGTTGGTGTGCTCTTTATAGAACATCTACCTTTAGCGAGAGGGAAACCTTATTCCTCAAAGATACTGCTGGGTTAGGAGGAGGATGATAAGGCAGAATGAGGAGCTCTTGCACTTTTACGGGACAGCCCTTGCTTTCCCTCTTCGCCCCTTCTGCTAAAAAGAAGGAGGAGGAGAAGGGGGAGAGCGTAACTGATACCAGCATGCAAAGGGAATTAAGGCCGGGACCGAGACTTGCGTGACAGTCTCTGTTTATATGAGTTGTCTTTAATGTCTCTGAGCGACAATGCCGGCAATGTTTAGCTGGTTTCCTGGCACACGTGCACACAGATTCCTTTATGTTCATGAAGGATGGATAAAGGTGACGGCAGGGCATCGTGGTGCAAGGGGGTCCCACCTGCTCCCTCCTCGACACAGGTGGTTTGTGCTGATGTTCGTACAAGGTGTCGCTCAGCTTTGCAGAACAAGCTTCAAGGTCCAAGTCACAATTCAAAAGCTTTTCAAAAAAATGAGAAAGGAACCCAAAACCTGCTAGAGCAAGGGAAGACCTTGCTCATTTGCTGGTGAGCCAAGGCCACACCGCAGCAGAGGGGCAGAGCAGAGGGCACGTAGATCCTGCAATGCTGGGATGAGTTGAAGAGTAGGAGGACACTGGCGCAAAAGCAATCCCAGTCCAGCCCCTTCCTGCTCTGCTTGTCCTTTTTCTCAAAGCACCTTTTTGGCTTCATTCGTTAAATCTTCCCATTTTGCTGCTTTAACACAACATTCTCTGTGCAGGCTTCCTGGGGAGCTCGGCCCCTGCCACATGACCCCCATCATCCCTTGGCTGCTGGAGAGGCATTTTTCTCTGCTCTACAGAGAGAAGTTCTGGGAGTGAGAGGCTCCTTTGCAGCTGTTACGGTTTGCTGACAAACCCAAAACTCTGGGTCTGTCCTTCAGCTGGATGCGTGCTTTTCATAGACCCCAGATGACTTTTAAAAAGCATTGATAGCACTTTATATCCTCAAAGGCTTTGCAATGGTTGAGCTAGAGTAATTCCCATAGGCACGAAGGGACGCAGGTTACGCACCCGTGGGATTAATTCCCATCACCCTTCCTGTCCCTTCTTCCCTTTGACCTGCTGGAAGCTCTCACTCTGTCCCGTGCTCGCTGGGCTTCTGTGAGATGAGCTGAGTCGACATTTGCTTTTGCTCCCAGTAAGTCAGTGGGGAGATGACCATCGACACCAGCAATGCTCCGCGGGCTTGACCTCTATGCTGAGGTTCTAACCTGCTCCTCCATCTGCTCATCCCGGGTTGTAGCCACGGCTCCTGGAAGACAGTAGCGGAGCTGGTTCCCCTGGGAGCTGGATCTGGCCCTTTTGGAGCCATACCAGTGGTCTGCAGACCTTTGGGAGAGCCGGGGTCGGGGAGGAGGAGCTCAGTGGGGTTTTGGCAATGTGAATTCAGCTACAGGCTCGTAAAGCTGACGTCAAGGGAACCACGTTTTATGCCACGGTAAAGGCGTTGACACCTGAGCCTGAGGCCGCGTTAGATCCGATGTAAAGGAACGGAGCCCATCCACAGCGTACGTTCCTCTGTCTTTATCGATTTCCATTTCTCTGCAGTAGTTTCAGGTACAGGGCTTACCTGCTTTGGGTAAAAAAATACATCTTTTTTTTAAGAACAAAGAGAGACAGGGTCTTGTTTTCTGCCTGCGTCTGAGTGGCTCCTGTTGACACTAATGGGGCTCTGTGTACAGCCAGGAGAATAAGCTCTCCAGTCTAATGCAAACTGGTGCCCTCAGCTATTTAAAAAACAAACATCTTTTTTTTTTCTCTCCGTTGAGTGAATTAACTGCAGTTACTGCACCTATGTAGCTCCTTGTTTTATGAACTATAAGAACCTTTCCTATGCACAGCCTATGGCCTAATTATGTAATTATGTCTCTTGGGTGGATTATATTTTTCTTCTCATAATTGTGTCTTTACCCAAGAGACTGGAAGGGTTCCAAGCTTTTCCCTTTCCTGGGTAAAAATTGTTTGGCTCTTATGCATTTTGTTTTTTTTTTCATGAACCTTGGATTGGGTGCATTCGGTAGCACTGGGTGGGGAGAAGGCAGCCCGGGGATGACAGTTTGTCACAAGGCAAGGGACACAAGAGGGACCCTTGTGACTTGCTTCAGAGATTTTTTTTTTCCTTGCAAAGAGCTGACATGCGTCTTCTGGGCTTTTGCTGATTTACGGCTCTTATTTTTACCTCCAGTGTGTAGATTGACACTACCTTGGAGTGACATCTTGCTGCAATGATGTATTGTCTGAAATTTGTAACAGAACAATGAATATTTTTGTTTCATGCTGAATGCTCAGAATTACTCAGTCCGTGCACAACAGCTGTTAAGAAACCTCAGGCTCAGGCCTCAACGCCTTTACCGTGGCGTAAAACGTGGTTCCCTTGACTTCAGCTTTACGAGCCTGTAGCTGAATTCACAGACAAGCCCCTGTCAGTATCTCCCAGTTACATCTGATCTGTAGGACCGAATGGGATGAAAGGCAGGAAGACATCAAGAAATGATTTAAGGAGAATTTGTGGTGAAATTCAGAGGACATGTAACCTATCTTTTTTTGTGGTGTGAAATTGTCTTCTACAGCCTGCACGCAGAAGTCTGTTACTAGTGTGCTGAGGTTAAAAGAGACTTCATCAGGGTGCTTGTCTCAAAGACATAGAATATTGGGAGGAAAAAATGTGCCTGTTCTTTACTCTTTTAAAGCACTTTATCTTTGGAGAACAGTGAAAATAGTCAAAACTTGGATTCTTGGTCTCCAGTGTGCTTCTCTTGAAGTCAGGGAAAGCTTGGAGTGAATAGGCTATAAATAGCTTGTAAACTAGGTGATTCTTCTTTCTGCCACCCCTTACCCTGAAGAAAAGTCCCTTTTCCATTAGTTTTCTTCTTTTTCAGTCTTGGCACTGAACTCAGAGCCATAGAAAGCTTCAGTTACTGGTCCTGCAGTTCAAAGAATTTTCATTTTGTTTGCCCTCTCCAGCTGTAGTCACTCCATGGAGTCTCTCTCCAAACTTCCCCCATGCCTGGCTGATGCTGAGCACGTTCATGACAGAGAGCAAACACAAACCATGGTGGTATTTCATGTCAGGTCGTCATCTTCCATTCCTCTTGGGATGTCCCAGAAAATGTGTGCCCAGCAGGTGAGAGCCCAGGTTCTTACTTTCATGACCTTTTTGCCTTCACTTGGCTTTTACAGAGACACCTGACTCCCACGGTACTTCTTGTTGTTAAGGCAAAAGCACAAAAGATAGAACTGGGCGATGACTGAAAATAGCTAACCCACTTGAGAGCGATAAAAGCATCTGTTGAAAATCTGGTAACCAGATCTCCTTGGTACCAGAAAAAAAAAACACACACACACACAAAAACTGGTGGGTGGTGTACACGGTACAAAGAAAGGGAGTCCCTGAGTGTCAGCATCTGGTGAGGCCACGTGTAGCGTAATCTGATTAGTTTTCAGTTCCACACCCACAAGTTGAAAGATAAAAACGCGCACCCCTCCTCCCCGAGGAGGTAAAGATCTTCAAGCATCAACACCACATTTACATTCTGCAAGTCAGCCTCTTCCTTGGCCCGATTTACATCTTGACATCTTCAGCGGAGTGATGGAAGTTCAGGGATAAGAGACAAGCTCACGTCCCTTTCCGGTTACCACATCCAGCAGATTCAAGATTGCCTTAGCTTTGATCTGGAAGACATTCCTTCGTTTAGTTTAAACTGAAATGCTTACGCTGGAGATGAAACCTCCTCACATCTTCTGCCATGGCTGGGGTGTGATAATTGAGCATTAGCTTCTACAGGCCACGTTAACGTGTTCTGAGGCTGCCCTGGACTGGTGAGCTGAAGTGGCAGCGCAGGCACCGTCTCAGTGCTGTTTTCTGGTTCGATTCATGAAAAATAGGTGAAAGTAGCACAGAGGTGGATAAATGGCAATGCTTTCTGTCTCCAGAAACTAATACTCAGGTTGGCGTTTGGCTTGAAAGAGCTGAGTAGTGGTGAGAGATCAGAATATTGCTCATCATTTTGGAGCAAATCTTGGATTTCTAATATCTAACATGTTTTGTACTATGACAACAGACAAATCAGAACGGCTTGTATAGCTTTTGTCTACTAACTTTCAATTTTTCTCTCTTTTCCCACCTCCTTGCCTGTGACCTGGTCTATTCCAATGGCCGCTGGGTCCCATCCTTATTCACTGCCTCATGGGGCAGCCTCAGTCCTTTTGGCTGCGTTTCATATCCACGACTGCCTGCGTCCATAACCATTTTTCCCCTTTCCAAGCCAAATCCATTCCACAAAATCACTTTTGTAACAGAGCAACCTGCACTAAAAGCAGTGTTGCAGGCCCTGGGATAGCTGCAATATTATTTTATCCTATTCTTTATGTTGCTTCATATCGCTTTTTAATGTACTCAGTGCTGCAGCAGATCACAGATGCTCCCTCAGCTCTCCACACTTGCTACCCTGATCTTTTTTCCTGAAATAAAATTACGCCTCATGACTGAGACCAAGGAATACAGCTTTTCTTAGCACCCTCCCCTGGGATCAGGAATTTCTCTGTCAGCGGACACATATATCAATGAGAGATGAAAAGCAGCTTGTGGAATGAGTTTTAAACATGCATCACATATTTCATTGCTGCTGCTTATGTGCTACTCAAAACGCCTTTTTAGAGTGTTTTCAGCCCATACCTTATGGCTCCTCTGTGCTTAATAGGATTTTTTTTTTTTTTTTCCTACACGGGAATCAGAGCAGGAGAGTTATTTAAGTTGCCTACACTTCTTTATGAGCATCTCCTGAATATGAAGTTTTTGTTGAGTTTCCTGCTTACTTTCAATGTGAGCACGTCTTCACTTTTATCAAAGCACAGTAACCCGTAACGTGTGAAGCTGTAACATAATCTCATCTCACTGGGATATTTCACGGAGGGAGCGTGGCTCCTTCTGTGGATCTCTTTGTCACGACATGACTCCACGTTACAACCCTAAATTTCCAATGTCCAGAAGGGGAAGGCAAGTCTGCCTGCAGGCTCTTGCTGACTTCTGGGGACTTGCAGTTCCATTGATGCCTGGGGTCTTCCAGATGTACATAGAGCTCTCTTTTACTTTTTTTTTTTTTTTTTTTCCTGGGGAAGGGAGTAGCAACACCCAAACCCACACACCTCAGATCATTTCAATTCAACCAGATGTGGGAATCATTCTTCTTATTTATTTTTTCCCCTCTTTTTAATTTTTTTTCTTCTTTTTTCCTCCCTGCCTACACTAAAGTGCACCACTATCTTGCTGAATTTTGTCTTTCTGTGATAGACCTAGTTCGGTATAATAATACAACACATAATTAAATGTAAAGTCTTTTCTAGCAGAGCTGTTCACAGGCAAACAGAGCAGGACGAAAACAAAGCTGGGGGTTATCAGACACATTTTGGTGCAGAAGTGGTGACCTATAGAACAAGCGTCCATTGAGTTACCTGAAGATAGTTAAAATAGCTCGTTTTGTTAGTGATTCTTTAGCAAAAAAGAAATTACATAAACATAGCACAGGATTTTTCTCTGAAAAATTCAAAACAAAATTCACTTTGGGGATGGATTCATTCCCAGATAAAGTCAGCCCTGCCGTGTGAGACCAGAGATAGGCTAATCATGTTGGCCTTATTTTGAGCCCTCTTGAACTTGCTGAAATGTGATCAGGAGTGAATAGAAAAGAAAAGGGATGGGGAAGGAGATGCATTTAAAAAACAGAGTGGAAAATACAACTGGCAAAGGGAAAAGCCAATACATAAAAATTGTGGAGGAAAAGAAGATGAAGGAGAAATCCCAGGAGAACACTTACTGCGTGTGAGTGTTGTGTGAAAGTTGTTTCTTCAGATTTAGCAGCACTCAGCTTGTACAGGTTGTAATTTAAATAGATTGAAGAGATAATGCTAAAGACTACCAGGTTAGATGTTATCGTCTTAATTAAGCGGCCATTATGGAGTTGTTACAAGTCCACCAGAAACTGTTCCCTGTTTAAAGTGATTGATACCTCCTGAGGAGAGGAGTAGCCACCCGTGTCAGCTCTAATATAGAGCAGCACCTTGTCGTTAACGAGAAAGCTTCCACCTACCCTGTGCTTTTATATTGAGGCATCCTGGGGGAGCAAAATTGGAGTTCAAAGTACAAAATAATGAGTCAACTAATTAATTTTTTAAAATTGCTAGAGAAGTTTCGCCAGAATTAAATTCCATCTAGTTTCTTCTCATCTCCCAACCTTAGTCTTTCACTTCTTTCTGGGGGACGAGAAGCTCAACATGAGCCGGCAATGTGCTCTTGTGGCCCAGAAAGCCAACTGCATCCTGGGCTGCATCTAAAGGGCCGTGGCCAGCAGGTCAAGGGAGGAGATTATGCCCCTCTACCCTGCCCTCATGAGACCCCAGCTGCAGTACTGCATCCAGTTCTGCAGCCCCCAACATGAAAAAGACATGGACCTGTTGGAGTGAGTCCAGACGAGGCCATGAAGATGATCAGAGGGCTGGAGCACCTCTCCTATGAGGACAGGCTGAGAGACCTGGGGCTGTTCAGCCTGGAGAAAAGAAGGCTCTGGGGAGACCTGATAGCGGCCTTCCAGTTCCTCAAGGGGGCCTACAAGAAAGATGGGGAGAAACTCTTCAGCAGGGCCTGTTGTGATAGGACGAGGGGTAATGATTTTGAAATAGAAGAAGGTAGGTTCGTATGAGACATTGGGAAAATTTTCTTTACACTGAGGGTAGCGGAACACTGGCCCAGGTTGCCTCATCCCTGGAAACATTCTAGGCCAGGTTGGACGGAGCTCTGAGCAAACTGATCTTCCTCGAGATGTCCCTGCTTCTTGCAAGGGGATTGTACTAGATGGCCTTTAAAGGTCCCTTCCAACCCAATCTGTTCTATGATTCTATGATACTATCTAGAACCATGATTTCTCGGACTCTAGTTTGGATTTAGCCATCTAGTACTGACCTCGCATTGCCTGTATATCATGTAAGCACCATGGTCCCAGTTAGATGATGTGAACCCATGTACATCAGTATTGTGATGACAGATACATTTAAAAGGCACTTTTTTTTTTTAAGACTAGTGGTCTGATAGTTCAATTTAAAGAGTTGGTGGCTTCATTTATACTTTTAAAATAAGCAAACCAGTGCCAGAATGGGTTCTCTGGCCCTAATACTGAAGGGACAATCTGAGTGTGTCTGCAAAGCTGAACTCTCCAAGCCTCCAGACAGATGGCTGTGTTCACACTTATGAGGGAGAATATAGCTTGTCTCAAGCCACCGGGGATCATCTGGAAGGGTTCAAGCCCAAACCCTATTAGGGACCCTACTTATTGTTAAAAGCATAAAAATATCCTGGCCAGTTACTGCTTGTCCCTGTGCCCCACCACTGCTTGCAGGGATGGAGGCAGATGTGGTTTGGGTGTCTGGGCTCCCGTTTCAGCTCTGCCAGAGGCTTTTTGTGTGACCTTGGTCGGTAACTTAGATTAAGATTCATTCTATTTAATGTTGACTAATGATGAGGGCGTCTAATTAAACTAGTCATGTGTGCTCCCTCTCTGATCAGAGAAGGAAGAAAAAGCAAATTCCAAAGGTGAATCATCCAGTTTTAAGTCTGGTGTCAGAGACAAATGAGATTAATTGCCCTCTGGAAGTAGCTATTTCTTTCCATAAACTGTAGAGGAAGTCTACATTAGAAGAGTTTAGACTAGATGCCTGATTTATGAATGGCTGCAGTTAAGTAAAATTAGTCCTGACCTTAATCTCGATGCATGCCTGTTTCTCTGTATGTGGAATGACAGAAATGACGCCTTCTGCGCCTCACATTTAAAGGTGCCATTGGGTGAGGAGCATCCTTTAACTCCATTGGAAAGAAATTAAACCTAGGAGCAAAAATACAGCAATTAGAGAAGTAAAGCCTTTACTCTTGAAACATCTCAATGACATGAACAGTATTAGTTGGTGCGTCCTGTTGCTTTTGACATTTTTCCCCTTTGTGTTTTGACAACTGGGCACCCATAAACGAGCATTCCCGGTGTGGCCACACGGCATGAGGGCAGTTAGCCTGGTTTTGGGGAGAGAAGTAGGAGCACTGAGGAAGGCTGACCATACAAGGGAGTGTAGGACCCAGTTGTGGCCAGCTGCTTTGAAGATTTTCCTTGAGAAAACTCTTCTCAAATGACAGTGACTATTTACTTTTTGGAAGATCTCCCACAGGAATCAAAACTAATGACTAACTGTGACAGAGTGAAAGAAAAAACCAAAGGGACAATAAAAGCTTGCATTTCCTTAGCAAAAATCCACAACATATAAACCAGACATGGAATAATTGTCCCACTTGATAACTTGTACTTACATGTGAGGCTTGCTTTTCGGAAAAAAAAAAAAAAGTTTGCCCTTTAACTACCTAGTGTAGTTAAAGCAGAAACAAAAAATGCAAAAAGACCTTGTGTGGGTGTCCTTATAAGTGCTGTTTTGATGCACATTACAACATGTTACACATCTGAACGGGCACAGCTGTGCTCCGTAAGGCTTTCACCAGCACAACCACGTCCAAAACACAAATCCCCCCGCCGATGTCGCTGTGTTATCGGGGGCAGCTGAGATACCTATAAGTCCATTAAATCTAACAAGAGGTCCTTAGAGGCCATTTTGGGGTTTTTTGGGGGGTGTGTTAAATTACTAAATCTTGTTATTAACGCTTTTTATTTTATGATTTGCTGTTTCCAGGGCACAGACAGAAGCTTGATGACTCTAAACCTAGTTTGTTCTCTGAACGCCTCAGTGATTTAGGGCGCATTCCTCATCCCAGTATGAGAGTAGGGGTCCCGACCCAGAGCCCACGGCCCTCTCTGAATTCTGCACCAAGTCCTTTTAATCCACAAGGACAGAGTCAGATTACAGGTAAGAGACAGAACCATAGGTTTGACTTGCGCAGGCGACAGTAGTAATTGCTTATGGATATCTGTGTCTCAACTGCAGTAAAGGAGGCTGTTACAGAGTGAGAGATATGTTCCAAGCAAAGCTAGGTGGGAAGTGGATTTTTCTATAGTGTTTGAAGCTGAAAATGTCTTTCTTTTTCTTAAATATCTTTTTGCTATAAGTCTAAATTAGTCCAGAATAGTCAATCTGGGTAAACCAAGTAGGAATCTGGTGAAATTCTAACTGCCACGTTGCTCTGCCATCTCCTCCGTATGTGCGATAACAGATATTAGCGCATATTAGCATGAACATTTTCATTCAGGCTTTTTATTTTGCACTGGTGTTGAGGGAAGCGGCCAGCGTTTAATAGTCTTTCTGTTGGAATAACAATACAATCTTCTCATGTGGCGGTTTCCTTCTAGCACCAGTGCTGGCCACTGTTACAATAAACGAACTGAGTTATGGAGAAATCTCCAAAGGTTGCTTGTGAGGGTTGTATGCAACATTTATGATTGCATGCTGAGAGACAGATTTCATTGTGCTGAGAGAAATCATAAAGTACCATGTGTCACAGATTATAAGACTGAAATAAGACATTTAACTGCAGCTATGCCAGAAGTTTGCAAGAAAGCTGTGAAGCCTACAAAATAAACAAATTTTGTCATTTTTCTAAATTGACAGCTGATTAAATTTTTCAACTGAGTTTCTAAACAACCTGTATCTAATTTTAGCCATGTGAAGAGGTGTTGTTCCTGACCAATTCACTTGCTAGAACTGTTGGAGAACTTCACCTAGATGCAAGTTCACCAACAAAACCCTTGACTCAATTTACTAAACCAGTTTAAAATTCAATTTTGCTGCCATAGTTGCCTCTATACCGGGAGACCTTTGCCGATGTTATATACCAGTATTCCTTCACTGGTAAAGCACTCCTAGTAGAGACATAGTCTTTGAGTCAACCTAGGAAGATTTCTGGTTTCATGTTTCAAGTGGTTTTGACATGATACCAGCTGAAACTTAGCGGTTTTAACAAAGTGTTGTGGCTTTCTTCTTCTTTCTTTTTCTTCTTTTTTAAGTTCAACTGGTTTATTAATTTGCAGTAAGGAAGAGAAGTAAGTGGGTTAATTTGAACCCAGAGCACTCAGTGAGGTGAAATGAAAAAATTGTTCCCATGAGCTGTGGCAAAGTTCTCCCAGATCTAGAAGTCTAGCTTTAACTAGCGTAAAATGTTTATAATATATTAAATATGTCGCTAGTACCCATTACACGATACCTGCTGCCCACCAGCTTCCCAGAGCAGGTTTTTTGTCTGGGCTTAGTGTTTTCTTAGTTGGACATGTGAAGTCAGGGCTCTTGTGCGTATCATTTTCTGGGTAAGAACTGCCAAACTACAGCTCAGTGTTTTTCCTAACCTACTGTCTTCTGTCTGGCAGTGTTTGGGGACGTAGTTCCCGAGAAAGCAGAGGGAAAATCCGGGACTGTAATCAGCTTTTATCCTTCTTCCTTGTGCCTCCGTAGTTTACCTATTGTGCAACACTATATCCAGGAACGAAGGAGGGTGAAATTCTTCCTGACCCCATCTGGTGATCAGCTTATGCCCTGAAGCACAAGAACTGAGATCCCCTTGTAATTTTCTTCCTAGCTAAGTGTAACCTCATATGCTGTTCCCGTTCCCATAAATGCCTCCTGTAGAAACCGTTCTGCTGGGTTTGATTAATAGAGTACTTCTCTGCCTCGTAACGAAGCGGCAGTAGTATTTACAGATCTGGGAGGTGAAAACTTCAGATGAGCTTTAAATAAGCCTGGCTGGAAACAAAGCTGTGTGGCATTCACTGGCTTCTCCGCAAACTTTAGTCAGCAGTTCCAAGTACCAGCTGAGACTTCGTCGAGAGAGGGAAGATACGGTGCTGGTAGGGCAGAGGTGAGCCAGATCGAGGAGGGCAGGCTGACTTTCCCATCTATGTGCTTTTCTTGCCGGATGAACCCATGGTCATGGAATACTTTTTAGAATCCCCAATTGCTCTCATTTCCCCCAAAGCAATGAGGACTTGGTTGCTTACTAAAGTTTGTAGTGAATAAGGGGCTTTACAGTGGTCTGATACAGTATTTGCCATGCTGTTTCCCAACCTTCTCTCACTCTCAGTTTAGAAAAGCCAGAGACCCAGCCCTCAAATGCTACTCGTTAGCTTTCTGATAGCGATTAGCATGAACATGTTACATCGGTGGGGGCTCTGTGAATCGCACTGGCTTCCCTACAAGGCTTTTTGGTGCTTTTCAGACCGTTGATTGTAATCTACACCCTTTGATCTTCCACCAAAGTGCTGGGATGCTTTTTGCGGACAGTCCCTCTGACTTCTTCTGGGATGAATGGATGCTGGTTGCCACACAAGCCATGCCAATGAAAGACAAAGGTGATGCTGCAGACAAGGCACCTCTTTGATGGGTTATTAAGTGACCATGGGAAATCTCTGAACATCTGCCTGTTTGGTGTGGTAGTAGGGAGTGAGCTGTTTGGGCTGTCCATCTCCACCAGTTTCCTTGTGGTGTGATATTCAGTGGGAGTTACGCACTGACTTTTTAACAGGGTTACTGGGCTAGTATGGCTTGGGGGTGTGTTAAAAGCAGAATAGACTCTTATCTGAAAACCAAGGCTTTTAAAATTACCTTTATTGGAATTAAGCTAATATCTTTGTTTCTTAAATCTTTTTACCTAGTAGTTTAGAGAAAATATTTAATTCCTAATAACTTTAACAGTAAAGACTCGTTTCCTACGACAAAATGCATATTATTGCTGGTAAGCACATAAACTGGTTTTGTTTCGTTCCACTTGAGGTCTTGCATAGCTGTTGTGTGATTGAACAGAAATAATATTTAAAGCCTGCCTGGCCCACACCTGAGTCTGAAAGAACTCAGCACTTCGGGCTTCACTCTTATATTTCTTTTCTCTGTCTGGGTTTGTTTACTTTCCTAGAGTATCAGAGTACAGGTTTTACAAATCACGGCACAGTCCTGAACCTACCACGGGACAGGGCTGCGGCAGTGCAAGGCACAGGGTTGCCCTTATTCAACATGGCATTTTAACTAGGATCCTGCAAAAGCAACAGCGAAGGGTCATTAAAAAACAAATCGTCCAATAAGCAGATGCCTTTGCTGAGGCAATGCAGATTCAATTCGAACCCTGCTTGCTGCCCATAAATCAGGAATCCTGTCTGTTCACATTTGGATACCAGTATATTTGCTTTTTAATTTTTTTTCCCTTTCCCTAACGGCGCTCGCGCAACTCGCTCACGTATCCGATTACGTTCCCGTTCAGACATGGAGCTGTTGCATCAGTGGTTCAGTATGAAAGGAGGAAAGCTGTTGTTTTTCTAAAACACAACCGGTGAGGATTAGCTTCTATCGGCCGGGAAAAGCCACAGGCGCAATGGCAGGAATGTGGTCGGTGCGAGGACCCCGGCGGCTGGGCTGCGGGAACTGCGGAGTGGGAGTTAAGTGGGGTTTCATGCTCCATCACCACTGTGGCACCGTTTGATCTATAGGCAACCTGTGACTTTCATCACTGAAATAACAGCACTCAAGAGCAGGTCCCGTGAAATCTTTTTTTTTAATCTTTTCCTTTCCCCTCTTCCCCCTCCATGCACTTCAGCGGTGTTATGGTTCAGTTTCTCATAGTTTTTAGGGTTATAGGGAACAGATTTAAAGGCTTCAGAGCTGACTTACCTGGAAGCTAGTGGGGAGACCCATCTCCCTTGGCAGGCAGAGACTGGTTTCAGGGGCAGTGTAGGCTGAAGCCACTGGGAAGACCATGGGCAGAAAGCAGCTTTGACTCTCAGATGGAGGATGAGGATGGTATCAGCTGGGCCCTGCTTAGTTCCCCTGTTCAGGACTTGCGGGCGATGGGCTGGACGCTGCCGTTTTGCAGTGCCAGGGAGAAGGCAGAAAGTCGTGTTCATCCGGGGTTGTCCTGGGCTCTGGTTATGAAGCTGTGCAGCATCTGCCTCAAAGATCAGTGTCTGTTCTCTGAGACCATCTTCTGCAGGACAGGATTGAAACAGAAGCTGTGAAACTGTTATTAGACCGGCACAAGCAAGTGCCCTGCTGGGGATTGGCTGTGTTTTACCTGGGACCAGCAGCACTCTGAAGCATGCACCAGTTTGTAGCTGGTGCACATCAGTCTGAGAGCGCGTCAGGAAAAGTACATGGTTGCCTGGAACAGATAATTTAGAAACAGCCCAAGTAATAAGCTTATAGGGTGAGTTATGCCTTCAGCTCACTGTAACGTGGAATAAAAGCTACAAGACTCAGTGGATGAGGTGGTGGAGTTGGGATTTCTGCTGCCGTGAGCACCAGGGTGGCTGCAGTCTGCTGTATTTTATACAAATTGTTTGCATCCTTCAGGCGACTGGCGTGTTGCCATAGTGAACCTCCATTTTCTGCCCCCTTTACAATTTACTTGCCCTACTGGAATGACTTGTTCAGTTTTGGTTTTTTTTTTTTTCTTTTAGAAATCTGAGTCTTGGAGAGTGGGAGGAGAAATGGTTTTAGAGGTTCTTCAGACCAAAATCTGGACTCAATTACACTTGGGTCCGTTGGGGTGTAACTCCATTGGATGTGACTTCATTGATTGAACTGGGCAATCCAGATCAAGCCCTGGGTTTTTAAATGTGCCTAAGAAATAGTCAGAGAAGAGGAGGAGGTTGCATTTTTGTTGTTGTTGTTTTGCTAGGGGGCTGGTGTTACAACAATAGATGGGTTACTCATGCAGAAAGATATCTTGGCTTCGTTAAGATCAGAAGTGAGAATATTTGCTGTAAGTGTTTACCAAAGATAGCTCCAGACGGCTGGGTTTTTAGTATTGGCAGTAGCACTAATACAACCAGCAGCAGCCAGTGCTAGAGCTGATGGCTGGATTTAAATGAGAGTGGTTTTGCAAAGTGTGCAAAGTGTGATGTCGGGGTGTTAGAGACAGCCCGCAGAGGAGCTGCGAGCCATGATCATGCTCTGATCATGTAACTCAGTGTGGGCAATGGGAAATTGATTTTTTTTTCTGTAGTAAATCTATGTGCTTCATAATCCAGTGCCAAAGCAGTGGAAAAGCTCATTCTTCAGGGCTGTTTACAAGTTCTTCCCTCTCTCCATTGACACTTCAGAATATTTCCATTGAAGGAAGAGAAGTCACATTGCTGGCCAGCCAATGCCGTTGGTGGGAGAGTGGGTCACTGGGTTGGTTTTTTTTTTCATTCTTTCTTTTTTTTTTTTTGTACATCTAATGTTAGCCTGATTTTTAAAACCACTTATTATCCATTAAGCATCAGTGTCTGTTGTCCATTGACACAGTCAATCACAAACCACAAGAGTCAAGGACCGTGTATGCCTCCCACTGACTGTCAACGTGGCAGTAAAACCTAGACAGAAAGTAATTTGCAATGCTCAATATTTCCTGCTCCGGTGAGGTTTACCTGGAAGCGCAAACAGGACAGAGCTGTTTGTGCATTAGTGCAGACCTCACCCCACTGACTTGTTTCAGCTGAGCTGCGCCCAGGGTTTCTTTACATATGCATGATATGCCCCATTGTGAAGGAACATGCTGAAAGCCGCACTTTTCTTCACACCCACGCAGGCGTAACAGAAATGTTTACAAGAGGAGGACTGCTCTTAGTAATCACTCCAAAATTTTCAAGTGCAAGTGACAACTCAGAGTGGCCCTCTGCCTCCTTTGCTGTCATTGAATGCCTTCCCTGTGGTTTCTCTGCGGGAAGATGGGGCTTTTTCTCATGAGCCATTTTGTATTAGCGTCTCCCCTTGTTTTCAAGGGATTCCTTTAGGGAGGAATTCACGTTCGCTCTGCCTCAGAGCTCTGGAGTTTCTCATTTGTTCTGGGCTTTTTGCGATTGGGAAGACAATCACCCGACTGAGGAGGAGGTGCCCCTCCTAAGGACATTGTTGTTTTTCCCTCAGAAGCATCTGCATGGATCTGCCCTGGAAGCGCTGTTCTGGCTGTTGGCACCTCCCCATGGTGCCCCTAGCACTCTTCGTCCCCCTAGGAGATTTGGTTTGATGACGTATGGGACCAGAAGAGATGGGCTGCTTGGGCCTCAGTGACCAAAGTCTCTGCTCCAGCAGCGTTGCAAGGAACATCTACTGGTGGGACCAAAGGATGATACTTGAAACCCAGCTGCACGTCTGTCTTCAAGGACTAGACGGGGCGGCATTTTACTCTGGGTATTGGGCAACACCACTGAGCAGCGACATTTACCCTGTGGGCTAGCAGATCACCTTTGACTTGGCAAGGCAAGGGCGTTTTGCTGCTCTCTCCTCACATGTTTGTGGAAACCTTGGCTGCTGTCAGTGAGCAGAGGCTGATTTTAGGACATTTACTCCAGGATCTGATGAAACTCGTATCTTCAGTTTCCTAACAGGCCAGAGATAATGCTTGAAGCCAGTCAGCCCCAGGGTAAAATTCCCCACCCTGCCTCGACCGTGACCTCAGCCATGCCTTGGTGTGGAGGAATCGCAGTGACCCTTCAGCCTGGGGTAGTGTGCTTCTCCTCAGTCACTGAGTTCTGATGCATTATCTAGTGTTCAATTTGATTGAGGGATTTCCTCTTTGATATTTGCTATTCCCTGAGAAGGTGTGATTTCATTTCCCTAGAGTTGTTGCTTGCACTGTAGCTTCAGAGTGGCTTAATTTTTCACCTCAGAATCTGGATTGAAAGCTTCCAGCCTAGATAAGTACTCCATGTTGTGAGTAAGGTACTCAGAGAGTGCTTGTACCTTAAAGAAATGACCAACTAAATATGCAATATATCATTATTGTAATTAAATTTAGGTAGAAATTGCATGAAATGGAAGTTGGGTTAGTTACTCAAGTCCCACAGGAGATCTACTTCAGGACCAGAAGCAGTTAAGTCACAGCATAGTGTCTTCACTAACAGTCCATCCTCTTTTTTGTCTTTCTCTAAAATACTTTGCAGCTTAAAATCTCTTAGTACCTGACTCATGGAGAGCCAAAATCAAATAGATACATAAAAAAGAAATGTGGTATTACGACTCTGAGGTTGAGATGAGCTATAGAAGTCATGTATAAGTTAAAGCTAGATGTTGTAAGATTATATGATAAGTTTTTGGGTCAACTGATGGTCTATCCAGCCCTGTATTCTGCTTCTGACAGTACAGTGTGAGAGATTGTTTTGAAAGACCACAAGAGCCTTTGAAAGACCACTTTTTGACATTCATCCTTCTTGTGTCCACAGACGGATTAAGGGTATTAGGTGTAAAGCCAAGCCTAGCATAGGTGTTCAAAGTGGTGAGGGTGCCAGATCTTCTCAGATCTTCTCACATTCAAGATCTTCTCATGCCATGAGGATTGCACTACCAGAAGTGGCATGAACCTCCAGAAGGCAGCTTCTTTCCTGAGGTTTTCAGCGTCTTAGATGAAAATCCTGTAAAAACATCCTCTACTGTGATTTTTTTTCCAGCCTTTACCTGCTATATAATTTTCTTCTAGCATTGGTGCTAAACCTAAAACCAAAATTTTAAGGGACTCTGTTTTGGATTCAGAAGTAGAGATTGAAAAGCTCTTGGAGTTTGAAGGAGCTTGAATTTGAGATTGTGCTCGTGACACATCATTAATTTTAAGATTGTTTTCCCAGCAAGCCTAGGCTTTCCGTTCCCAGTTGAAGATCATTTACCATTGACTGAATGGTGAATTATAGTAGTGGAATGAGGCAGAGAAATATGTCGATATCAGATGTAACAACGAGCAGTCAGTCGGATTTGAACCTGCGCCAATCTATACAACCCTAGCCTTGAAATTGTTAAAACAAAGAAGTTCATTACATTTAATGATCAAGTGTCCTTCAGATTTCTGAGGAGTTTAGGTTAACCATTTATGTTACTCAGCTCTAATATAAATGGCAAACTCCAGGAAAATCCTCTTAAAATTAAATTGGAAAGTTGGAGGGTTTTTTTTATATATGTCTATATAGTTATTTTGCTTCAAGGAAGTATCTGCTTTCCAGACATCTCTTCAAACAAATCATGTCTGAACAGAAAAAATAAACAAGGAATAGCTGAAACGACAAGGTTTTGCTGTGTGGAAGAGCAGGGAAAGGAGTTAAAAAAAGAAAAAAAAAAGTTGAATTTCCTGAAAAAGTGCCTTTACTTATGCCATGTGGTGATCATATTGCTGTCTGCAAAGCAGGGCTTAGCACGGTGCTGCGATGTAGCAGGTTCTGCAGATTGAAATTCTGTAGATTTTCAAATCTACAGATTAAGGGGACCTGATGTGCTTCACTGAAAATATTGGGGAGAATCTGGAGGGATGTGCTACAATTTCTATGAGCCAGTTCAGAGACAGTTTTCTGTTTGTTGTGCAGTGCCCAAAACAAACTTTGGGATTGAAAGTGCTTTGTTTTAAAAATGTAAAGAAATAAAAATAGTAATTAATGAGGCATTCAGTGGTATCTTTATCACTAGATATTAACTGAGAGCAAATGGTTTATAAATCCAAACACCAGTGAGTACAAGTAGGTCTCTCTCTCTCAGTGCAATCCACAAGTGCTTCAGCAAAAAATAAACTGTATTTATCCTTAAAATAATTTCCTCCGTAGTGAGCTGTAGCAAGTACATCAAAAGGCATCATTAGCTTCCGACAGTTATCCCAAACCATTTCATTTCATATTATTGTAATTGAAGTGACTGTAGGTAATTGGGCAGACATCCAAATGTGACATTTTTGGACGGATGCTGATAAGATTAATGACATTTTCCTTCTTGGATAGTATTTTCAGCACGGAAAACACTACTGTGTAATGTTTGAACTGGATAACAACTTGACAGGCATGCCAAGTGCTGACTGTAGAGTCTCCCCAGCTCTGAAGTCCACTTCCTAAGCTCAGACCTGGTCTTGTACTTACTCTCTGTTTATCTATCTGAATCCTTGAGGAGTCGTGGTATAACATACTGTGATGAGAGACATCAGGAGTTTGCAGCACAGCTTCTAAGTCTTTTAAAACTTTGCTCACTGCTCTGTTCATTTCCCTAGAAAATTGTTATAGGAAGCAAAAAGCACAGAGTGAGACTTGAAGGGATTGGGTCCTAGAGAAGCAGGTCATGTGTCATGGCATTCTTACTCTCATTGATTTAAGGAAAAAATTTTTTACACTGAGGGTGGTGGAACACTGGCACAGGTTGCCCAGAGGGGTGGTGGATGCCCCATCCCTGGAAACATTCAAGTCCAGGTTGGACAGGGCTCTGAGCAACCTGATTTGGTTGGAGATGTCCCTGCTTCTTGCAGGGGGGTTGGACTGAATGACCTTGAACGCTCCCTCCCAACCCAAACTATTCCATGATTCTATGATTCCTTATAGCACTCGTGTGTATGTTCAGTAAGCCCAGTTCTTTCAATTAGGCTGTTGATGCCTTAAAATTTTTCTTCCTTTTTAAAAAAAAATTGTCTTTTTTTTTTTTCCCCCTAGACCCAAGGCAGGCGCAGTCATCCCCGCCATGGTCCTATGACCAGTCATACCCATCCTATTTGAGCCAGATGACTTCACCGTCCATTCACTCCACAACTCCCCTGTCCTCCACTCGAGGCACAGGACTTCCAGCCATCACCGATGTGCCCAGACGCCTCTCAGGTAAAGACTGTGTTTTGCCTAAAACAATTATGCAGATAGGAACAGGACTGGCAGAGGCTGCCTCTGTGGCCTCAGAAAAACCTTGATAAGAAGAGCAAAGCTCAGTCGGTGATAACTGGGTTACTGCTTGGCGGGTGGGGGTCAAAGTCCCTTTCTTTTCCAAGTGGAAGAGCTGCTGTGTTGCTCTGACCATGTATCATCTGAATGTCTCTAGGTCCATTTCAGATCAGACTATTTTTTAATTATGAACCTGATTCCGTGAACAAATTCTCTCTTTTTTTTCCCCTCAAGAGGATGTTTACTTGCATGTTTTATAGTAATTGTGATATTCTCTATTTTTTGGTGCTTTATTTTTGCGGTGTGTTTGATGTTAGGCATCCTGACAGATAGATGCCTTTATTTCTTCAGTAGTTAAGGCCAAGGTTCATTCTCCCTCATTTCAATCCAGTAGCTCAAGAAAGCCTGTTTCCTTAGTTAATCTGTACTTAAGATGCCTATCAGAAGCTAGCTGAGTCACTTTAGGGTAAAGATTGAACAAATTGTGCCTTGGAATGATGCAGGAGAGAGGAAATATGTTTAGGAACATAGACAAGACAGCAGCGAGGAACTGAGACTTTTTTTTTTAAATCAAACAAATGTACATTTACATACTGTGCAATTCACGTCTAATGGTCTCAGTGATAAAACCATCTGTGTGAAGTAATCTGATTGCCTCAAAGTAAGATAGAGCCTGTCATGGCATACAGTCACCTTGTACACCTTGCCAAAAATGAGGAACCTTAGGGGAGGGAGGCTCAGTATTCAAACTCCAACCTTGCAAGTGTAGCAACATGAGCAGCGTATGCCAAAAAAGCATGTGTAATGTAAAGAAAGCCTTTATGATTCATTAATGAAAACCAAAGAATCAGTCTTATTACATCTATTTTTTGCATGTTTGCAAGATATTATAATAATCTTGGATGCTGCTGCCATACACCTGTTTGACTCGCAGCCAGGTGAATTTCTTGCTGTCGTGTTTTCCCCTTCCACCGAGCTCATAGCGCTGGAAACGTTGATCACTCCCCTGAGCTGCATCACCAGCAAGCTGAACATCAGCCAGCAGCCATGTAGGATTTGATTAGCGTAGACTCCTTGATTTCTTTCATCTTAGAGGAGGGAAGCTTTATTTCTCAAACAGCTGCAAAAAACTCTGCGGTCCTAGCACGCTCTGCCTTCTCAGAGATGCCAGACATCTCCACGTGGGCCGAGGGCTGGAGGGCAGTGGAGCAAGTTCCCGCGGGCTCTGCGTGCGACGCGCTGACTTCGTTCAAAAAACTTGATGGGCTTGATGCTGAGGAAGTGCTTTGTTTGGCCCGAAACAGGTTCCCTTTGAGCTGAAGCCTCCTGATGGTCTGTGTTGTCGAATGGGTTATTTTTGTAACTGTGCCCCCAGCAACACCTCCAGGAGAGGCTCGGCTGGGACCGCAGCAGCTGTAGCGCTGCGTACTTGCCCTGCAGCCCTTGCTTGTCTGTGTGTATTCAGACGTGAGCGCCTGGCATGTGGGCACAGGCAGAATGACTAAAAGACCTGGCTGTGTACATGATGTGGCCGCGAACTGAACTTTTCTGCTCTACTCTGCAGTCGGTTGCCTTCGCGCTTCTTGCCCTTCATCTTTTGGGGGTTCAACTGACGCCTCCACAATGCTCTTACCTTTCTCCAGCGTGGGGATCTTGCTTCCAGTGAGATTCAAGATTGAAAAAGGGGACTTTGATCTTCCACAAGTGCCAGAGGTTGTCTGCAGTGTTTGCTGACGTTCAGAAACATGGAGCGGTGTTCCTGGGTGCAGGACGAGCTCCAACTCTCAGGCTGCAAGGAGACGTGTTGCAGCTCCAGCTGCAAACCCCGCGATTCCTCTCATGGGTTTCTACCCAGCAATGCCACAGGGAGTGGGGGGAGGATCGGACCCCTTTTGTCTATAAAGTAGGAAAGAAATGCAAGTTTAAAGCTGCTTGTTACAGCAACCAATTTATCCCTCACACACGGAGAAATGCAAATCTGCACTCAGTTACTTGATACGTCTTCCAGAGAACAAAGCTTTGATGAGGGACAAAAATCACTGCTAAGAAGCACTAAAAATATTAGAAAACTCGAGACACCTCCAGTGCGTGAGGGAGAAATTAGAGTTTTACAAGGCCTTGAATAAAAACAAACTTTGCTTTCCGATACAGTACCAGAAATCTGATTATCAAGGCTGTTAAAAGTATACAAGGTAATTTTAATGAATGCCATTTTTATTGCCCGTTGCTTAATATCATGCAGGAGAGAAAATGGGTAAAACTTCCCCCTTTGGCCTTGGATGTCACACATACAGGCACAGGACTTCCTACCTGTCACAATTTCACATCACCCAGCCTTTCCACAGGCCTCCATGGCTCTGCCTAGACAATGACTTAAGTTGTGCTCACCCAGACATTGAAAATATCCTGTCCTTCAAAAGACTGATTCTTGGTTGTATTGTCAGTGGCAGCCCTCAAGAGCTATTTTTGAGGGTACTCTCAAAAGGCCAGAAACACATCCATCCCATGGCCAAAATGGTGGTGTTCCTCACTGTCCTGGGATCGGTAGATCTCTTGGTGATGAATCATAGAATCATAGTATCTTAAGGTTGGAAGAGACTTCCAAGATCATCAAGTCCAACCATCAACCCAGCACCACCACGCCTACTAAACCATGTCCTGCAGTGCCACATCTACACGTTCTCTGAACACCTCCAAGGATGGTGACTCCACCACTTCCCTGGGCAGCCTGTTCCAGTGCCTGACCACTCTTTCAGTTAAGAAGTGTTTCCTAATATCCAACCTAAACCTCCCCTGATGCAACTTGAGGCCATTTCCTCTTGTCCTATCACAAGTTACTTGGGAGAAGAGACCAACACCCGCCTCCCTACAACCTCCTTTCCCGTAGCTGTAGAGAACAATGAGGTTTCCCCTCAGCCTCCTCTTCTTCAGGCTGAACAATCCCAGTTCCCTCAGCTGCTTCTCATCAGACTTGTGCTCCAGACCCCTCAACAGCTTCATTGCCCTTCTCTGGACGCGCTGCAGCACCTCAATGTCCTTCTGGTACTGAGGGGCCCAAAACTGCACACAGCATTTGAGGTGCGGCCTCACCAGTGCCAAGTATGAGGATGCATGTGTTTCCATCACAGATCAGGCTGAGCACCAGAAGAGGTTTGGGGCTGTAGGACAGGAGGTGATGGCGGTGGGGGTGACTACCACAGCAGTTCATGCAGTTCTCTGTCCTATGGGAGAGGGGAAAAGGGCAGCAGGCTGCAGCCCTGAGGAGTTACTCGAGCAGGGTGGTGTAATGTGGCTGAACTGGTCGTGTCAGTGTCTAGACTGATTTCTTTGCACAACTGAAATGTTTGCATGCGTGCTGCAGGCACGTGCAAATGAGTGCCCACGGCTGTCGAACTTCAAGTATTTGTCTTTCATTCTCCAAATGGGGATCAGTGCTGCATTTGCACCCTCGTGCAAATGGTTTACATTGTGTCACACATATTTGGGCAGCATTCAACAGCAATAGCTGAAAAGCAAAGCAAAAAAAAAGATTATCTGGCATCATTCATGCAACTTTTGAACCAGTGATCTCTCTGATGCATAAGTCTCATGTTTGTATCAAGAATAAATAAAAACCAAGCTCACGAGGTCACGCAATTGACTTACCTTATTGCACCAACTCAGTCATAAAAAGAGCAGGATTTCCCATATTTTATTAAAATCACTGTCTCTCAGACTTCCCCAGAAGACAGTGAAAGTTGGTGGCCTAGCAGATTAATATTCTTAATTAAATAATACTGTAGTGGAAACCATGGGAATATATGAACATGGTCATTTTAGAGCAAATTTTGCCTGAGGGACGTAGTCTTATTGCATGATTCATGGTGAACGCACTCAGTCTTTGTGTCCTATGCATAACCAAAGCGCATGTGGGATGGGGAGCATGAGCGTCTATTATGTAATTAATGTATATGATTCACACAAATACACATTGCAGCCGTTTTACATAAAGCCTTGGGACCGATCCAGCGAGTCCTCAACAGACAGAAGGTTCAGAGCAGGGAGTACAGGTTGGGTTGTTCCTGCAGTCATGAGAGGGCTGTTTCGCAGCAGGTGAAGGAGGTGCGGGTATAGATGTCCCCAGGGTAGACATCCAGATCTGAGACAGTCACCCTCAGCTCTCTTTTGAGCCTGTGGGGGCAAACTTGCATTTGCCGGAGCTGACCAGTCGGCAGATGAGCCGTACTGGTCCCTGGCAGTGCCTTGGAAGAGCCTGTTTGTCTCCACGGGCTGTAAAGCGAACCTGGGTGAGCAGTTCAGGTACAGGCATGCCTGATCTGATAGTCTGCCTTTGGTGAGGTGATTGAAGAGATGATTTAACTGTCCCATAAACATATCTTTATCACAGCCTTGTTATGCTTGAGTCCTGGTTTAACCCTGCTGTGGTCTGTCTCACGCTGACCTCCGCCTGCTCTGCGGTTGCAGAGTTTGAGCTTGAATTTAATGTTGTTGAGAATACTGAGAAGGGACGTGGGAAGGCTGCTTTTTCCCCTGCACTTTTCCTGGACCTCCTCACCCTTCTGCCTAAACACTACAGTCTCTTGCTTTTTTGCTTCACCTTTGAGAGAGACTTATGGGGTCAAGGTCTTAAGGTGCTGGAGGACGTGCCCTGCATGTGTAACACGAAGGCGTTCAGTGCTGGCTGTGGAAGAGCCTGTCTTACAGAGCTGTGTTTGACAAATGCCCATATGACAGAAGAGAAAATTAAAACTGAATCTAAATAGCAGGGCAAATCACCAAACCTACCTTTTCCAGCCCTGAGCTTGCACTCTTTGCAGAGAGTTGTCAGTTGGGAATGCTGGCTTTGTGCCATCATGCCCAAACTCTCCTGTCCCATGCACTGGAGACCCTGCAGCATGCAGGGTGGATTTTGCCATCTCTACATTTACTGTGTTGTTGAATAGGGGCATGCTGAGATAGAAGAGGGACACCCTGAGATAGATGAGGGAAACACTGGGCTCAGCCTCTAAACAAAAGAAAGAAGTTTGCAGACCCGTGCTTCTGAACTAAAATGACCAGAAAGGAATATCTTTACCAATAAATTACACAATGGTAGAGTCTGGGCTTTTAAATACCGGTATTGTTAAATTGTCAGTGAGGTTGGTTTTGAGCAGAGTTGGCCAACATGGTCACAAACAGGTCCGAGCCATGGTTTGGAAATGAGCAGAGTCCTGAACCCATTCCCGTGGGCAGCTTGGAGGCAACCACCTCACTGTGGAAGCTAAAAGGATTTAGTATTACAGCTATGGCCAGACCGTGGATTTAGAGCCAGAGAATGGGCCCTGACCCTGGGCTGTTTGCTAGTTCGAGTGTAGCCAAACTTTCCCATTAATTCCTCCCGCTCTGTGGATAACACGACATTGTTTTGGACCATCTTGGACCTTCATCGGATATTAAATTTAAGAAATGCCCCTGTTCTCCCAGCTCA
Organism: Chlamydotis macqueenii; assembly: GCF_036417535.1. NCBI lineage: Eukaryota > Metazoa > Chordata > Aves > Otidiformes > Otididae > Chlamydotis > Chlamydotis macqueenii. The sequence continues at coordinate 5,911,277 of NC_141558.1, forward strand.
CTGAGGGCTGGCAAGTATAAACGCAACCCTGTGAACACCAGCCGTGCCCTAATGAGTGACGATACGATTCCTTTACACAATTTAATTATCATTCTTGTATGCCTACAAATCTTAAAATAAAAAACCACATATAGTGGAAGCAGCTCCAGCTGAACCTCTGGATTTAATGTTTGTATCTTAATGATAAAGTGGCTCACAGCAATGGGCTGTTTTTTCTTGAGGTCCTGTACTGGTTGTTGTCTGGAGCTTCTAACCATGAATGTGAATAACCTTAGATTTTGCTTATGGTCTTTCTAATAAAGATTTTCCCTTTTGGGGGGGATTTGGTATTTGAAAAATACTAACTTTAAGAAAGAAAAGTTGTTTATCTTCTAAGGAACAAAGAAAACTTTACAGCCACTAAGTAGAACCTGTAGTCATCTGAATGCTATGCTATTCTTGCATCCCTTAGTTTCTATTAAATTTACTAAATGTTGTGAGTGATAGGCACATTTCAGGAGAGGACCTTTAATAAGAGAAGGAATTAGTGCTGTGTCCAGAACACAATTATTTTCCTATTTATGTGCTCTGGGGAGCAGAGAAATGGTTAATGCCGTGGCTCTTGCCAGCTGCGACCTTGGTGTTAGCAGCTCCTGAAATGAATGAGTGGTTCATGCTTCAGCAATATTGTCTCAGGCTCTTGGCAAACCCAAGAAACCAGCTCAGCTTCTGGTGTGCTCGCTACACTGTGATGTTTTTCTTGGTGACTATAACAATTTTCACTCTGTCTTTTTTTTTTTTTTTTTTTTTCCCTAAATGAAAGCTGAAAGACTCAAGGTTGTCTCTGTCTCCATTTCTCCTAGCTAATTTTCAATGCTTTCCCTGCGAGGTGGCACTGAGTTAAGGCAAAGTAAAGAACCTGGGGGAGATCAGGTCTTCAGAAACAACCCGCTCTTTTTGCTACCCTCCCTAAACTTGTAACTTGTCTATTTTATTTTTTTTTCATTATTTTTCAGTGGTTCTATTTATTTTGTTTACCACAGCTTTTCCATTTTTAGTCTCCTGGCCGCTTGGTGCCACCTGGGAATCTCAGCACCTTGGCACTCATCTGTGGGCTTTCAGTAGCAGCCTCTCTGCTGGGTAGAATCTCTCATTGGAGTAATTGTCCAGAAGATGCGTTGCATGATCCCTGCCTCAAGGATGAAGGCCAAATTTTTCTAGCGTGGGTGGCCTCAAATTAGGCACCTATACCCATATTTAGGTGGTAAAACAAGCGGGCTGATTTTCAGACGTTTGAATATTATAATGCGTGTCTTTAAGCCCTTTTCATTTACTTAAAACGGCTGTTGGGAGAGGAAATAAACAGGAAAAAATGAAGGCAGAGGGAAAGAGTTTTATTCCTGAAATAAGGGATTTAAAAAATACCAAAAAGAAACAAGTGGAATGTTTTTAAACGGAATAAATTTGTTGCTGATACAGGCAGGAAATAGCACACTCAAATATATGTGGATGTATAGATATATTTTTATCTGAGCTTTTTTTTTTGCAATGTGTTTTATATTTAGGACTCGTATCAAGATTTGCATCTGTTTCGAGAACTTGCTGCTAACAGTTAGTAATGATGCCAAAACATACTTTAGTTCCAGCTTGAGACCAAATGATATTCAGGACTTTTTTTTATTACTAATTTAGGGTCTGATATTAATTAAGGAAATTTTCCATAAGTGCCAGACCTTTTCTGAAGAACTCATTAAAATTATATTAACTTAAACCGGAATCACAGCCTGAGCATGTTTTGTAATGATTATTCTTACTGACTCTGCTGGGTTTTGTAAACAGAATGGTAATTGTTAATGGGGCAACCGTGCGCTCGATTCCAGACTTTCAAAGTCGGAGCCGTTACCTAGATGTGTGCTCCCAACAAAGTCAATCAGCTCCTAACGGGAAGGCTGTGGGACCAATCTCTTTGTTTCATCCTTGTGCAAAGAAGTATGAAGATTTCTCCATTCCTTTGGTGGAATTACCATTGATTTTCTACCTAGGATGGACCGAGTGGTGGTGACTGATGCAGGACCATGTGTCCTGGTATGGAGAGGGACTCTAACTCCATACGGGAAGCTCTCTGGTACATACAGGGTAATCAGGATCCCTTAAGTCTCTGTGGCCTTGAGTCTTTGTTGCATTGAATTTGGTTTGATTAATTGCACAAGCTGAATTTATGAAGTGGTTCCATAAAAAGCGGGAGAATTTGGTCCTTCTCAGGCTGTGACTATGTTTGGGACAAAATAGGGAGAAAAGTATCTTATGCCCTCCAGTAGTTGTATGGTTTAAAAGACCAAATTCTGCAAATCTTACACTAAGAAATACAGTGCAAGAGGCAAAAACTGCTACTGGTGCAAATAGCTGGAGCTGCCTTGACTTTCGGTGAAATTTCCTCGCGTTTCTGGCTGTAGAGAATTTGACCATGCTAGATTTGGTCAGGAATGGAGTGTTAGACCCTAGCAGAGCTTCACAACACCTTTTTGAAGTGGTTTAGTAATGGTTGTTGGCCCCGTTTTACAGATGTCCAAATCACCTCCCTTCTTGATGGATGTTTTAGCTGAAAAGGATCTGGTGTTGTGCCAGCTTGGCTGTCAGATTTAAAAGAGATATTGGTGATATTGGGCTGATACTGGTGACCAAAAGAGAAGCTAAGAGTCATGCAAGGGGTTCAGGCTCTCTGTGGTTGTACAAAAGAAAACAACATAGGCAGCGAAGGAGAGGAAGATGAATGAGATAAAATGAAGGTGTGCACCTTCTCGTGGCTCATAAAGGATGTTATTAAGAGTGAAGGAACTGTTTCATATGCATAAAGGGAGGGTATTTGGGGACGCTAATCTGGAAATCTCTTAATATTTGCTTTCAGACTGACTCAAAAAAGAATGAGGGAAGGGATCAAAGCAAGAGATGCGTTCCTGAGCTTGGGACAGGTTTCCCATGTCCACAAGAATGGTGTGTGGGCAGTGCAGGGTCACATCAAGGGGAACCCAACCCTGCACCCATGCGGTGCTCAACGGTGCTTCTGTGTCCAAGGAGTTGTAGAGGGCAAGGATTTTTAGCAATAGTGGAGCTTTGTCTATAAAGCTCAAGGAAGAATAATTTGATGAAAGAGCTTTCCACAGATATGTAGACTCACAGGTTATTCATACAGTGAAGCCCATGTGATCGTCTGCTTTGAACCCAGCTGCAAGATTTCCCCAAAATAACTCTCATTTGAACTTGAGGATAACCTTTGAGAAAAAAAAAAACAGAACCCAAAAACTCAGTTGGTCTTCATTTAAAAATTTCCAGGGAAGCAAAATCCACCACAACCTTCGGTTACAGACGCTAATTAACCTCACTTTGTAAATGTGGGTCTTATTACTAGTCTGAATTTGTCTAACTTTAGTTTCCACTCATTTGAACTTGCTATAGATTTGTCTGCCAGATTGCAGCACCGATATTTATTTCTGAGGTTCGAGTGGGTTCCTGTGGAGGAGACAGATAGAGCAAAGAGATGGATAAGAAAGGAGATTGCTGTGGTGGGTCTCAGGGAGATGGCAGGAGCCACAGGGAACTGGATTTTGGGGGATGCAGAACTGGTTTGACTTGAGACAAGGCTGGAGGGGCACTGTGCAAAAATATTTTGGTCATTGAAGTTTTCTGTGGCTTCACTATGATCTATCAAATAGTGGAAGTTCCCTTCCCTAATCAGCCAGACTCCTATGGTATCCACCAAAAATGAGTTATTTTTGATTGAATTACTAGTGGGACTCTACTTTTCCAACCCACCTGAAAAAACGTACTGAGAAAGCATTTTTCACTGACTTTGTGGGCTTCTGCAATTCCTTTAGGATTTTTTCTGCTTTTATATTTGCCTATTTGTAAAGTCCTTCTCATTTTTTTCTAACAAAATGAGTTTAATTCCTCACCCACTACCCTAGATGGAGATACAGGAATAGTACAGCAGGATATGCATTCTCCTCTAGTTTTCCATACCCTGTTTAAACTTTAATTTTAAGAAACGCAGCTATGGTCATGGGGGCTTTTTCCTCCAGGCTTAGTTACCATTTGCTCTGTCACAAGCAAAGAGAAGCCTGCAGCTCAGATCTCAGGCTGTGGCCCTGTTGGGTAGAAGACACCCAGCCCGAGCAGCATTTGCTCTCCACATTCATAAATATTCCATGGGCAAATTTGCGAACAGAGAGTTGAAACTGCGTTAAACCCTTGGGATTACTTGGACCAGGCAATGCTCTTGTTGCATGAAGAAGTTTAGTTCTGGCAAAAGAGTTATCTTACACTGGATGCAGGGAGTTTTGTGGAATTTTAAAGATGTTTGTGGAGGTGGAAAGGAGTCTTCAGCCCTGTCTGGGCCATGTCACCTCCAAGCTTCCCAATCGTTTGTCCCAAAGGTCTCTCTAACCACCCACTTGACCTTTTATCCTGTTGTAGCCCTAAATATTTGCCGTAACATGTTATTTTGTAATACAGAAGTGCTGAGTGTAGGCAGCTGGAGAAAGCCTGCTTGGGTTCTTGTGAGAAATAGGAGCAACCGTGCTGAGAGATGGGGAGCATCAGCAGAGAAGAGCAACCCAGAGGATTCAAAACAAGGATCAATTCTGAAAGCAAAATGGAGAGTTAGAGCATCTCATGTCGGTCTTTCTCCCTCTTAACATCACATTTCTCCAGCGGTGAGAAGGGGAAGGTGGTATGCTTGTATTAGGAGCAGTACCCACAAAGCCTCTTTCATGTAGCTGAGGAGAAAAGTCCCTACATGAGCTCTAGTGATGCCACCTGCATGGTTTCCACTTGTTATTTTTAATGGTTTACTGGTCCATCGCTGACTGATCCATAGGCATCAGTGCTTTTTATGCCCTTCTCTATTGAACAAGCACAAGAATATTATGAAGCTGGCAGCTAAAGGTATGTCCACCTTGTTCTAGTTTATATAATTAGGCTGTGCAGTGGGCTTGCTTGGAAAACAGGATTGCAGCACAGGTACAGGACCACATGTATAAGGCACATCATTTTTAGGTGATAGATGTCTGTAAAAACACAGCTTGCTATATTTAATTCTGTGCTGAAGTTATATTCTGTCTTCTGTTGAAAGCTGAATGTGGGATTGAAAGATTTCCACGAACTGGAGATTGGTCTCCTTGCCAGTCCCCTTGACAAGGCTTCGCATGAGGTTTTGACTTTAGCTGGAGCACCAAGTTTGGCTACTGCAGGCGATGCAGTTCAGTGATCAAAGTAATGCTTGTATTTGTGAGTAGCTAACGGGCCTTTGCTGGAATCACCCCTAACCACGCGATACGCAGCGGCTGCTGATAGTGTTTGTATTGCAGTAGCGTCTGGAAGTCCAATCCCATTGTGCTGAGTAATATACAGTTAAAGAAGAGGGAAAAAAAGAGAATTGGATTTACACTCTTAAATGTAGTACAACTGGTTACAAGATGTACAACAGAATACAAGAGGGAAACACAAAGAGGTGATAGCAGTGGCTGCAGCCTTCCTAGAGCCAGGCGGTGGTGAGCATGGGCCCAAAGGGAATGCAAAGATGATGTTTGAAGGAGGGTACGAGATAGTTTCTGCTTCAGGAGCAGCAGAAAAGAAAGCACAAAGCTGCTCATTGCAGCTTGTAATAGGAGGGAAGCATTGCTGATGAGCATCACTGAAAAAGCAGAGTGGGGCAGGTCAGCCCCACCAGGTTAGACCAAGGGTCCGTCCAGCACCCATCACTTTCTCAGCGTGGCCAAAAGTGGTCGCTCAGTTCCCCTGGAGTGCAAAACCAGAATATATACATTCCCAAACTGTAGGGGTTTCCAAAGCTGGAGGATTATATCTAGATCATTTATTTAGTAGCTGTTGATAGACCTCTGTGAATCTGCTTACCCTTAGGTAGGTGGGAGTAACCTCAGAGGAGCCACTAGATCAATTCTTCTGTTTCTTCTAGGTCTCTAGTGTGATAGCCATGTAGGACTGATGAGGACCTCATGAGATCATAATCTGTGCCCCTCTGTGCAGAGCTGGGATCAAACATCTGCAGGTCATTCCTGTTAAGTGTAGCCAACTGGTTATGTGTATTACTGCCATTGAAAACAAAAATAAAACCATGTCCCAAAGAAGGAAAAATCCCAGCCAAAAAACTTCATTAAGGTCAAAATAGATCATTTCAGTGCAGTTAAAAGATTTTTGGAAAATAAACTTAAAAACAAAGAAAGTCAAAGCTAACGTTATAAAAGAATATATGAACAAATGCTTGAGAAGTGACGGGGGCTTTACAAATACATTCCAAATATCCCTGGGTTTCTGAATGAGACTGCTGGCAAAAAGTTGGCAGTAATCATGGTGAATAGACCTAGAGCTGCGTCGGGTCTGTCAGCGTTGACAGAGGGAAGGTATAGAGTAGAAAACTCTGAGAAAGAGCATAAACGTTTAAGTCGTCTCTAGGGCGCAGATTGCAACGGCTGGGATCTGGACTAGGGACCGAGGACTGAAAATCAGATCTTCTGCAAAGGTGACTGGTTTGCCAAACAGGAAGGGAAGCAAGTGCCTCAAAAATACCAGGAAGGCTGCTGACCCAAAATCTCTGCAACATAAGCTGAGATCAAATGGCTCATTGGAAGCGGCATCTTGCAGAAGCTCCGTGGAGGAAGTCCCCGGGAACTGTGATGTGGATGCTGGCATGACCGGAGGAGCCACAGAGGAATCCTGGCAATGGGAAAAAGGCACCTCTCTTCCCTCTTTCTTCCCTCTTCCTCTCTCAAATATCTCCCTCTAAAGGGATTTTTTTTGTTTGTTTTTGTTTTCATTTTGATTCCTGCTAAAAGCCAACCCATGTTATTTTTTTTTTACGGGTGAAAAGAAGCGCGGGGGAGGATCTAAGTACCACCGGAGCCTAACTGGGAGACATCGTATTAGATTCCAAAATTAGATAGGAAGCTGGGTTTAAGGGTAGTCCAAACCCAACCAGTTCCTAGTTTGGCCTGGCCCACGTAGGTGGGCCAGACTGTTTTGGAGCTGTTTTGAGGACAGGCTGCTTGCCCATGGAGGAAACTGTTCCAGCCACGGTGGAGCTGCAGCACGGCGCCTGGTCCTCCGCCGGGCCAGCTTCTGTTCTCACCGGTCTGCTCTGCAGATGGTTGGAGGGGTGTTCGGTTTAAAGCAATTCTAGCTGTTGCTTTCTCCAACGGATGAAGATGACTGAAGGCAATAATTCAGGCAGACTTTGTATGCCTCTTTTTTATTTCAGATATTGGGATTGTGTATGAAAGTTTATTTTAAGCCAAGTTCTCTTTGCTCTGTCTGACTTCCACCTTTTCTGTGTCTTCACCTGTTGAAGAGCTTATAAAAAAGCCTGATGGCTTTTGCCGTTAATCTTTGTAACTTTACAATGTCTTCCAACAAAGGAGTTAATAGTATTTTCCGAACTGACCTTTGTCATTTGGCTAATACGAAGTACTAAAATATCCATCTTATAGCAAGCAAAATTTAGCCAGGAAAATCAAAGTATATGCCCAAAGTCACAAAACAAATCAGTAGCAAGAGCCAGAAAGCAATGCATCACATTTCCCTTTTAACAGTTTTAATGGATAAGTGGGCTTTCTAAACTTCTAAATAACATGCTTTTTTTTTTTTTCCCAATAAGTAATTATCCTGTGCAATATCTTCATGATACTTTTATTTTTTACCAACCTGGTTAGAAGTTGTCCAAGCTCTCTTTCGAAATAAAGCAAATTCAGAGACAAGTCAGCTTATCCTGACTTAACCACAGGCTGGACATGAGTTGGGCTTTGCTAGGAGTGTGTTTCTACAGCCTATGGCAAGCACAAAGGGGTGAGTCTTAGTCCCCCCTTACAGAACTGTGGTATGTCACATTTGCCATGAGCTGTGGCCATTCAAGTGACTGTTACTGTGGTTTATCTGAGACGGGGTAACTTGGATTTTAAGTTTAGACCATCAATAGCGATTTGAGCCGAGAGTGGTACAGCCTAAGTTGCCCTACAGCAAACAGCCTAAAGCATGTTTATGATGTGAGCTATTACAGACCAAAGTCTGTTTCTCTTTCTCATCACCCGTTTCCTGGGAGGATAAAAACCATATTCAGACTTTGCACTATGGAGAAGAAGCATTTATTTAGAGGTGTTCAAAGTTGGGCTGGTTTAAGCTTCTGCTCAGCTGATGAATGGAGATGCTGTGTGGACAAGCTTAAAATGGACTGAAATTCAACTTACAGTAGTTTGCCTTAACTTGGTGAGAAACTGAGCTTGGGTCTGAAATGAACGAAAAAAAATATATGGAAGGCTTTAGGCTGCTTTTATTAAATGAAATGGGAAATCGTATGTCGTTAAAGTGGTGCAACGCTGTATCTAAAAAGGCATACAGTGCCTCTAGCTCTGCTATACAGCCGCGTTCAGCAATCTGTGTCCTGCTGAATTTGATGGCAGTTCGGTATCTGATGGGTCACTGAGTGCCTAAATCCATGGATTGAAACCTCTGTAGGTGTTCGCACTGGCCAGCATTTTTGACTCGTAGATACAAGAGCAGCAGCTCTAACTGACAGAGCTCAGCAGTTGCGTGCAAAGATTTCCTCCGTCTCCCTGAAGCTGGTGGTGACTCGGGGCAGCCTGCGTTGCGCGGCGGCGAGTCCTGCTCTGCGGCTCGTCGAGAGCCACAGCTTTGCTCCTGCCATGCCAATAGTCGTGATGGCCCCTCGCTCTGCCCCATGAGACACGGCTCGAAGTTCACCCACACATCTCCCCACAGGGCTCCTTCGCACCCTGAGCCTCCCGAAATTCCTTTGACCGGTGGGTCTTGAGTCACGCTGACGTGTTTGACAATGTTATCAAGGCCTGACATTACCGCTGTTCCTGTTACTTGCGGGGAAATGTTATGTTCTCACTGTAAGGGAAAAAAATCTGGCCGTCGCTGGGTGAGTTATTTTCCAGTGTTTTCACTCCAACAGCGTTATTTCGCCTGCTGCTAAAATCCTTAACCTAAGATGGAAATGCCTCCCTGCTATCTCCCCTCTCCTTTCTCCAGCATCCAGAAGCTCTCCATGGGCTCATCCCCTTCGGAGCGGCTGCTCTTGTGGGCTTCGGTGCAGCTCCCGCTCCCAACGCAAGCAGCCGCTCCCAGCTGCATCCCCGCGGGGCGAGGTGTGTGTGTGTGTTACCCTCCGGGGATGCGGGACTTCGTGCCGGGGAGGAGGGAAAAAAGCAAACAAACCTAACATCATGATCCTGGACATGGACAGGGAACGGAGGCTGAAAATGTCCATTGAAGGGAGAAGTTATTTTGGAGGGGAAAAGTGTGTTTTTAATTGTTTAGAAGAGGGCGTTTTGTGTTTTGTGGATGTCTGGGGGCTGGGGAGGTGCCTTTTCTTCCTCCGTGTACGATATTGTTCAGGAAAAAAAAAAAAAAATCAGACTATCTACATTTGTGAATTTAAGTTTTTTTGGCCAGAAGCGTAACGATTTGTAGGGTTTGATTTTTCTGTGGAAAAAAAAAATAGACCTTCTGAGAACAAGGGCTGGGTAACCAAAATATGTTTGGTTTTGTTTAAATCGCTCAGTAGAGAAATCGTCTCTTGTCTATTGTTAAGAGAGAGGTTTAAATCAAAGGCAAATTCTACATATTCTAAAATATACAGACAAGTCTTTGAAAGCAAGGCCAAGCAAAACTTTAAAAGAGACCTTCTCCTTGATGCAGAAGTTTTCAGTTAGTTTACTGTGCCGAGGCTCGAATGGAAAGAAGCAGCCTGAGAAACAAATCGCAAATCCCCATTTCGGAGGCGGAAGTCGGGGAGAACATCGTATTAATAGCACCCGAGACCTTTCCACAGAGCTTCTCATCCAGGGCTTTTCCAGCACCAGCAAGGAAAAGCCTTTGCCGTTCGTGGGGATTTTTTTGCGTCCGGATTTGGCTATGGAAGGTTTTAAGCGAGCTGCAGAGCGAGGGAGCGGAGGGCCTGATCCTCTCGTGTTGGGTGGTCCCTCCTACCGCAAATAACCCTATTGAAAACAGAGGGACTATTTGTGGAGTCGTTTGTTTGTCAGGAAAAGTAGGGTTTGTAGGATACGGCCCCAATTAGCAGCCAAATTCCCGGTTATTTGCTTGTGATAAAAACACGTCTAGTTGTCAGAGATGCACGTAGCATCAATTTGGTTCCCGTTTGAACTCCTGCCACTTGCTCTGTTCCTCTTCCTGCTTCCACAAAAATTAGTCTGGCACCGCACTAGCTCGGATGAGCCGGCTGCTTCCCTCCTGCCCGGCACTGACGTGGCCTCCAGCCCTGTGCTGTGTCGTTTGGGATCAGCAGGGCTTGGGCTGTGCGTTCCCCAGCTCCCGCTCACTGGTACCCATCAGTGAGGGCAATTGGGGGTTGCTCTTGACCTGGTTGCTCCTGGCAGATGATCTACAACCCGCTGCATGACATTGCTGCCTAACGCCGGACACATCATCCCCACCATAAATCCTGCTTTTCGTGTGACCCAGGTACAGTCAACCCCACCCAGAGGATGTCCCTCCCGAACCCAGCTTTTCTCAGGAGATTTACTTAATGAACAATTTATCACCAAGCTGCAGTTTTTGGAAATGCTCATAATTATCCACACACGTTATCACAGGGCGGGCGCCCTGCCCAACCTGCACGCACCGGTGCAGGCAAGGCGATGGCTCCGCTGGCCCCACGCGAGCTCAGCACGCTGGCAGATGCCAGGAGGGCTTTCTGGGAGCCGAGGGAGCGCGGATAGAAGTGCCGGCGTTTGAGGGAGGGAGGACTGCTCTCATTAGTTGTGTTTTTTTATGGCTCTCTATTTTGGTAGCCATAAGTTATTAGTGGGTTTTAATTTTTTTCTTTTTTTTTTTTTCCCCCCCTTGAAACTGAAATAAGGACTGAAAGGGTAGATTTGTCCTTTTTTTCTGTTTTTTCTTTTTTTTTTTGTCTTTTTTTTTTTTTTTTTTTGGCTAATCTGAGGCACGCTGCCACATCTGAAGCCACTTGGCTCATTATGGATTTCATGGAAACTGATTCCCTGAAAGTGTTTCCATATGTGTGTTCCCAATATATCCCATCCTTTTCTAAATGGGAGTACAAACTCGCACACGAGCTGGAAATGGCTTCAGGATGTGACAGAGAAGTCATATGACTGGAGTGGCACTGTGTGTGGCCCTCTCTGAAAGACACGGTGTCCTGTGTGCTGGCTCCCATCCTACAGTAGATCCAGTTTCAAAGAATATCTTCCTTCCTGGCTTCTGAAAAACTCTTAATCAAGAACCAGCAAGGAATCCTCTGTCGTCGGGAGGGACGCAGATTAGTTGAACGAGATGCGAAAGGAAAATTTGGATGGGGAGGAAAAAAGGGGTTTAAAGGGTGAAATTACAGAGCGATGCCAAGGGCTTCCCCCCTCCTCTCCGCCCCTGCAAAACATAGTTTCTTTGTGTCTGCTTGAGGATCAGATGGTATTTCTGAGTTGCTAGCATGCAGTGGAAAAGTACAATTCATGACAACATTGGAAACAAATATTTATACTGGATAGTTAAAGCACATTTTTCCGCAAAAAAAAAAAAAAGTAATAAAGTAGGCTGCTAGCCCCAATGTATATTATCTTCCCATTCACTGGGTTTATACCGAATTCTTGTTCTGACGCTCACCGTCGCCGTGCATGTGTTGCAGCTCCCGGCCCCGTGGTTTCACCCCCTTGCTGTATGCAACACCGCTGAGGTTGCTATCCAAGAAAAGCCTCCAATGTTCCTCCTGATGCGTTTTGGCTGGGGTTGGTGAAAAGCAGCAGTGACTGAAATTCAGGCGGGGAAAATTGGGGAAAACTGAACGGAGAGTGATACGCACTGGCGCGCGTGTTTGTGCCGTGCAGCCTTGCAGAGCTGCTAGACTTATTTCCAGGAAACATCATTTACTTTTCACTTCCAACGTAGCGCATAGATGGCCTGAGACTTTAAATAAGCAGGGGGATTTTGATGTACTGCCAATTCCTTTCCACCTGAATCATCCGTGACAGCTCCAGACCGAAGTCACTGAGACGAGGTAGCAAAGACCGAGAAGTTTAGAGGCTCCCCATCACACCAGATCAACGGGCAGCCATGGGCGGCGGGTCACAACCACAAACCCAGGATGTATTTCTGTAATGTGGCCATTTGTCCCCCTCCTGTGGTTCTCGTTAGAAAGGTTTATGAGTCCCGTGTAAGTGAAGCTTCACAAGAGGCAACATCTATAAATGAGACAGCGATGATCGATGCTTTTCGTAGCTCCATTTCTTCTCCTGATAGTCCATCTAGGACAGGTTTGTTGTCGCTTTTTTCCACATGTGGGAGGAATTTCTACCCATTCGTGTTCCTAAATTTAAAACGAGCTACCTCTTGAGGTGCAGCCAGCAGCCATCAGTGTTTGGATGCATAGTGTCACCCAGCAAGAAAATCCTGAGAAATACCTAAGAAAATCACCTTCTTCCAGTGCAATTCATCCAGCAGAAAATTCCTGTTGAGGGAGTGGGGCAGGTAATGATGGAGCCTGGGCTGGAAAAGCGCAAAGAAATCCCAGTTTTGCTGTTAAGCAATGTAACAGTTCTGCTTGGGAAACACTCTCCTTTATTTGCACGAGTGGTACTTTAATGGTCGCTGCTAATTGTGTTATTTATGGGGTGTTTTTCGCAGCAAAGGACTTAGGTGCTGTGCCATAAATTCAGTGAAAACATTTATCTGCAAATTAATCCATGGTATTTTAGGAGTCCAAGTCCTGTTATCTAAATTGCAGAAGGCACAAGCGTGTGGTTTACTGGGTGCACTGGGGTGCCAAGGTATGGTGAGAAGAGATGCACTGGAATTATGTTCTTGCATCTTATGCATGAGGCTCTGAAGGGGTTAAAATGTTCCTTCCTCCCTCTGACTTTTGTGAGACTGCTGTGTTTAATAATGTTCCAGTTTAAATGGTCCCAACTAGGCCTTGAAGTTAACACCTTGTTGAGGTGAAGGAAAGAGGAGGGAGGCCAGTTCACACCTTTTCTGCGGCTATTGTTTGCTGGGAGACTTACTTGGGGTAGCCTGGGGAAAAAAAATACCCCAAAAAGTGATGTAAAATGCTTTTTTTCCTGTTTTTTTTTTTTTCGCCCCTGAATTAAAGAGAGGAAGAGGGCATTTGAAAACATACCGTTTCCTATGATAAATGGTTGCAAGTATGCAGACAATGCACACTCATCCCAAAAGTGAACCAGGCAGGGAGAAGCCCTGTGCGTTATTTCTGCAGCGCTGCAGGACCCTCGCCCTTGCAGTGCGTAGACGCATGCGTGGTGGTGGATGGCTGGGAGAAATGTCCCGGAGCTCCGGCATGAAGCTAAGCTCCAGTGTAGGTTTGCAGGATACAGAAAGATGCTTAGGGAAACCAGAGCTAGCTAGAGGGAAAAACTCTTCAGCAGGGCCTGTTGTGATAGGACAAGGTGTAATGGTTTTAAAATACAGGGAGGTAGATTCAGACTGGACATCAGGAAGAAATTTTTTACGATGAGGGTGGTGGAAGACTGGAACAGGTTGCCCAGAGAGGTGGTGGATGCCCCATCCCTGGAAACATTCAAGTTGGACAGGGCTCTGAGCAACTTGATGTGGTTGGAGATGTCCCTGCTCCTTGCAGGGGGGTTGGACTGGATGGACCTTTAAAGGTCCCTTCCAACCCAAACCATTCTGTGATTCTAGGATTCTAAATAATCACTCCCCTCACCCAAGCACGTTGCAAAAAATCCTTAAGATTGCCAAACTATGTGCTCAGAAATTGAGAAATCTCAGTACTTACATTGTCTGTGCAACTTTAAATCAGCCTCATTCTGCTTATGCATTATATTACAGATTTTAATTACAGCATCACATGATACTTTTCCCACGGGATTTCTGTCTCATTCAGTGCACAGGATGGACGGTGCTAACTTAATGAGCAGCTCTTCAATATTTTTGTTTTCTTCTTGTTCTTTACATTTCCCCAGGCCTTGTTTATTGCAGACCATTAAATTCTGCTCTGAAGAAGGAATTTTTAATTTCTTGATGGACTTTGCTCTAATATTTCTGCCCTAGCATTTGTATACAGTTCGTTGCAGTGCAATATTCCCAAGAAAGAAAGAACCTAATTTAAGAAGAGTACTGAGGCTGACTGTAAGATCTCGTGTGATTCAGTGTGCCTTCTGTGTGTCACCTACAGTATGTATTTTTTTCTATCTTTAGCCTTATGTTCAGACCTATGACCCTGTTGGCTTAATCTGCAGCTGTGAATATTTAGCGCAGGTGCAGATCAGAAGCCAGCATCTTTGCTGGGCACAGAAAATGAGAGGAGTAAAAAAAAAGTGAGAGATTTCCACTGAGTCACGTCCGAGCTGTGTGGCAGAAACCCGTAAAAAATCCAGTTTGCTGAGGAAATAATCGAGTCTCCCTCACTTTGTTCACTTCACCTCTTCTGATTTCTTCCAGCAGTGGATTTGGGGGATATGTAGACAACAATCTTCTCTGTTCCTCCACTCTGATCCATCTCCAAAGCAGGTCAGCTTGTGTGCTGTGTGCAGGAGGGTTCATGTAAAAGGAATAGCATCTTCTCCTGTAAATTAATGCTGAATTGTAAATATATGGAGAAGTAACTTGAATGCTGGCATTTCCTAACTTTCTCACTCTTCACATGGTAACCTTAATAATATCCTTTTGTTTGTCTCTAGTTGTGTTTATAGTTTCTCAGATTTCTAAAAAAAAGCAAACTCCGAGTAACCCCGGCCTTCCCAAATTTTTCTGAGCAATATCGTACGAACATCCCCATGGCCCATCGCTTTGCTCCCTTTACGCAGGCTTCTGCCATTCCAGTGAACAGAGCCACCGATGGACCAGTTCTCCGTCGGGACTGGCACGGGGATGGGTGGGGACCTCCACATGTTTCAGCGATATTTTCAGGCATTTCAAAAAATGCTGGGGCTCCTGGATGTCATTCCAGTTTCTGGACAAGTGTCTTTGTATGGGCACAGACTTCTCTGCCCATTTTTAGGCAGAATGCTTATGATTTGTTCGTCTTTGGCTGGATTTTCATGGCAACGTCTTTCACACAAAAGCCACTCCTATTCCAAAGTTCAAGTCTTTACTTCAAAGTGTGGAACTGGTACAGCTTTTCAAAGGAAGGCTCCTCAGCGTTTAAGATTAGTAAAACAATATATTTTTCCCAGCAGAAGAGTTTCAGCTGAAATTTTCAAAACAAATAAACGCATAAATCACGATTTAGCCCGAGGCAGCCCAGCATGGACAATTTCAGCCAGAACATTTAGAGTTTGGCAAAGCTGCGAGAGGCTGAAAACCGTCTCACCATGTGAAGTGTGTGGCGTACTTCATCCGAGGCGATATTATCAGCTGTAAGTAATCCAAGCTGCACATATAACTCATAGACGTAGATGTTAGGGAAGGAAAAAACAGTTTTAGTTGATCAATTAGTACTACGTTCCAGCCTGAATTGAACTATTGAACAGAACTCCTCAAAATCTTATATCTGCTTCGGCAAATATCTTAACACTGAAGTTCCCCAAAACGTAAGTAAGTGGATCATTTAGCTACTGGGAAGTATATTTAACTATGTGTAGCTGAATTTCCTTGAGACAGTCTATTCAGTGATTTTTGAATACAGCAATACTCCTTTTTTCTTGCTTCTGGTGCATATGCATTGACTTGATGTGCTCGAAATTTCCCTAGCACACATATGCAACAAGCCAAGGGGACCTTTTTTTAATAGTGACCTTATAGCATAAAATGACAAAGCAAATTGCAATATTTGTGTAATATAAAATTGTCCTGTAACCCTTTAAAGTAGATGTCAGCTTGCTATACCCACAAAGAGTTAATGCATCCACGATACATTATGGTCTTTAATAATTGGAAGAGATCGTCCAAAGTGCTGTAAACCTGGCAGAAATTTGTTGCCTTATTTTCTGCAAACCACAAATGCAGCTTATTAATTGAGAAAGGAACATTAACTGGCAAGAGCTGGCATCTGTAAACCAAAAAAAAAAGGAGAAATGACCATGGTACGCGTTCAGCTGTGAACGGCAGGGCTGCAAAGCTGCAACAGGTAAAATTGGTTTTTAAGCGCAAATGCAAAACCGTTTTAGTTGGCTGCTGGCAAATGCCCAAGTCTAGGGTTTTTAATGAGGCTTCTGCATCAAAATAAGTGAAACCACATGGAATTTTAATTGTTCTTATTCTAAATATGAAACACACTGGAGCAGTATTCTTCAGTCTCGGATGTTAGCATATATGTTGGCATATTAACGTTGCCACTTTTCTATTCTAAGCATATAGCTCTCAGAAAACTTGAGGGCTACGTTGTGTTAGGGAGAAATCAGCTTGGAAGATTTAAAAACAGTTTAACCTGGGCTCCTTCAGATGTAAAGGGGTTTGGGTTTTTTTTTTTCAGTTGTTTTTTTTTTTTTCTGGTATTGTCAAGACTGTATAGGGAAAGAAGATCACTTGCTGTGCTTGCTGCCATGTTTCTCTTTCTGGCAGCACGGAATAAAGTCTCATAAAGTCTTTTCTCTTCACAGCAGTGTGGTTTCACAATCTTGTGGCCAGGACATAGGGCGGAGGATCTGCGCTTCACCCGTTTCATATGAGCTATCACGAGAGTGGGAATTCACAGATGCACATTGTTTTCTTGCTCTGACAGAGGAAAATTAGCATAAATCTTTAATCCTGCTGGGGAGAGGAATAAATAAGTTATTTACTTGCACTGTCATGTTACTGTGTTACTGATCGACATCTCTATTTGTGCGCAACTAGATATGCAAAGATGGGTGCCGTACCCAAAAGAGCTGTTTATCTTTCCAGTCCAGCAAAGAGCTGAACACATATAAATGAATATGCATCTGGCTTTTGCAAGTTAGAACTGAAATCAACCCCAACACGAGGAGGTAGCACAGAGAGAGGAGGAGGATGATAATGCATGGGTAAGATTATATAGAAGTGAGGATTGCAAGAAGCTGAATTTTAGAGGTGATTTTTAAAAAAAAAAGTTTGTGGAAGCACTTAGAAAAGAGGCTTTAGAAGAGGCATCACACAAACCTTCTTCTGATCTCCAAAAATAACTTTACACAACGGAGATACAGAAGGCTGGGAACAAATGGCAGGCTGGTGTGGGGAGTTACAAAGCCAGCGAAAGGCATTTGGGCAAAAGGGAGGTTGGAGAAGTGAGTGTGCAGCAGCCGTGCCGACACAGCCGTGAGTGAGATAAGAAAGGGTTATGGTTATTTGGCCTTTGGGTAAATAGGATTGTGCTTTACAAGCAACAGTAAAAACAAACAAGTGTGGATTTACTAGGGTATGTAAGGAGGTCTGTAGCCCCACATTAGGAATGCCTACGTGTGGTGTGCGCGTTCCCAGCCATTCGACACATACATGGTCTCTTGGCAGCACCCATACAGACAATATTTGGATCTAGCCCTGAAAGAAAGATTGCCTTTTAATGTGTAAAACTGTGTGGATAGTTTTTTATTTAAAAGAAAAAAAAAAAAAGGTACTGGTTGCAAAGAAACCAAAAATGCCGATGTTTTTCTACACCCTTACACTCATACCAGTTCTACCTTTGATTATAAAAGTCTTGTTTAGCTTCTATCAGGGTAAACTAAGAGCGACTCTGTTCATGTTGGGAGAGTTGCAATAACAATGAAGAAAAAAAAAGAGTCTAAGCGGCCGCAGATTGAAACTCAGTATTTTGAGCAGCTGGGGAAATTATGTTCTAACCTTATATTTCCAGATACGTATCAGACCTGTTCACAATATAAAGGATAGCGTTCCAAAATTATAGCTTTGAATCTGGGTGGTATCGCCTCTGGCTATTGTTTGCAGTTGGGAACGAAAAAGGTTGCATCAAGTAGTAGAATGTTTGCTGTAAAGGTACAAGTTATATTACATTCCACGGGGCTGCGGTTGGAGGGGTTGATGATGGAGACAGGCCCGTTCACCCGTAGGTCACTGATTCGTTTCCAGATAAAGATAATAGTAGTCACATTGTCATCAGAGGTAAAAATGGTCTTATACTGCCCATTTAAAGCTCTATACTCATCTTTCAAGATGGTGGATTGTAATCCCCAAGTTTTAGGCTGAGTTGGACGCTTGGCTGGCTGTGGCCCAGGTCCTCCAGCCTGAACCCAAGATGTGCCTGAGCTTTTCCCCCCTGCTGCTATTAGATATTGTTGAAGACACGGGTTAAATGAACTGGTAGAACAGGAGAGAACAGTGATCTAAATCACAAAATGTGCCTCACAGGGCGGCAGGGTCTGTTGAGCCTATGGCTTATGGCAGCAACCGCCATTATGGGTGCTACAGGGGGCCAAGGGCAGAAGGGCTGGAGGCACCTTCCTTCTACACAGCAGTGTCAGGAGGTCAGATCCAAAGCCTATCTGAAAGGAAAAGCCTTGCTTCAGCTTATATTGAGGATACACAGAGTGTTTCATTGTTCAGCACGTCAGTTTGGCATCTAGAAGATGCTGTATTTTCCTTTTAGTCAAATCAGATTCAGTAGACTGGCAAAGAGATGGGTGAACCCTTGAATCTAGAGGACTGGAAAGCTGTAGGTGGGTAGCGCAGAGAGAGTCCATGAGAATTCATGATTTTCCCCCTTTATTTCTACCCTGCTCTTTCCAGTTCTCTGTATATATGCATATATATGTATATATGCATACTAGCCAATGTGTTTGCCTCCTCCTGCACTGTACTTTTTTCTCTTTCCCCTCGTCCCTTTTCCCACACTCTTTTTGTTTTCCACTTTTCTGGCTCTCAGCCAGAGCTTTCACCATCTTTTTCTTCTGCTTCTGTCCATCCCACAGTCTCCTAAGCAGATCACCAAGCTACTAACGTTTGCTTTCCAGTTCTGCTCTGAAACTTTGGGTGTTTGATGTGGGATTAGAAATTAGGCAAAATGAATTTACCCGTCCCTGTTTTGTGTTAGACTCCAATTCACAGCGTTACCATCCAGACGTTCACAGTAGCCATAAACTGTGTGGTCTTTTTTCAACCAGACTGCGCAGACTACGTATGAAAACAACTTTTTTTTTCAATGGCAAAAAGAGTGTTGGGCTTGTAATTTTCCATTGACTGCACTGAAAAGTAAAATTTGTATCTTATGATTTGAGCTATCAGCTCAGTGGCTTTGCCCATCCGTCTGATGAAGCAAATAAAATTTTTTTCCAGCCATAGGAAGTAGCTGAGCAGATCCTTCTGTAAATAAATTGATTTAAGGCAAGAAGTGGGGCTTTGTCACCCTCATATAATTCCCCTACAACTAACTTGGTGTTGCCAACTCTTGTAGTTTTACTACAAGTTGCATGGTAATTTTCAGCTTTTCTGAAAACCCGAGCTCCTGGTGGCATGTGCTGAGGTGGGGATTTCAACTTTTGTGCACAATCAGACCTGAGTTTCTCAAGAGGTTATAGCAAGAACCCAGAGACACGTAAGCCTCAAAGCTCAGAAACCAGACTCCAAATCCACCTTTCTCGTCTTGACTCTTTTTTCAGTCTCTTGATTTTTGAGATTTATTTTTTTTTTTCCCTGGCTTGACTTGTGGTCTTTGAACGCGTCAGGTTGGGAATGCTGCTCCCTCCATTGGCTTCGGTGAGTTAGAACAGGGATGAGTTTGGCCCAGCACTTGTAGAAGACAGATGTTTGACTGTTCCTTGCAATGTATTATTTGATATGATCTGCTGTTCTCTTGGGGGCCAAAAGAAGTGGGTTTTCTTAGAAAAATAAAATTCTATCATCACTTGGTACAAAAAATGGTATTTACAGAATTGTTTTCCCCCGTCTTTTGTTATAATTTTTTAGGTGCTTCAGAGCTGGGCCCATTTTCAGATCCCAGGCAGTTCACAAGCATTTCATCCCTCACTGAGAGCCGCTTCTCCAACCCACGAATGCACTATCCAGCCACCTTTACCTATACACCGCCAGTCACCTCAGGCATGTCACTGGGTATGTCCGCAACCACTCACTACCACACCTACCTACCACCACCCTACCCCGGCTCTTCCCAAAACCAAAGTGGACCTTTCCAGACCAGCAGCACTCCATATCTCTACTATGGCACTTCGTCGGGATCATACCAGTTCCCCATGGTGCCGGGAGGGGACCGCTCCCCTTCCAGGATGCTTCCTCCGTGCACCACCACGTCCAACGGCAGCACGCTGTTAAACCCTAACTTGCCCAACCAGAGTGACGGGGTGGAGGCGGATGGCAGCCACAGCAGCTCCCCAACCGTCTTGAATTCTAGTGGCAGAATGGATGAGTCCGTTTGGAGGCCGTACTGAGATTTCTTCTGTAGCCGGCCTGACCTCCGCGAGCCAAAAAAAAAAAACAAAACCCAAACGGTCGACTAACTATGAAGTGCCTGTTTTTTGTGTTTTTTTGTACAAAAAAAAAAAAAAAAAGATTTTACCGATATGTGCAACTGTGTAGATGGGATGATAATGGCCATAAATAACACAAGAGTTACCAACACACCGCAACCCATGTTTTAGATTATGTGGATCAAAGCACATATTTTTATTTTTTTTCTTGGAACCGTTTTATATTTAAAATGTACTTTTTACACACACACACAAAAAAAATCACCCCCTCCTTTTTTTTTTCTTTTTTTTTTCTTTTTCTTTTTTTTTTTTTTTTGTCTGAAGTGTTGTAATAACTAGTGAGTACTTTTGCTAATGAGGAGAGAACGGACTCCCCGGCTATCAGGAGAAACATGGTGATGCAAGGCAAAGGCTGCATTCCCTTTTATTTCTTAATTAAAAAAAAAAAAACCAAAACCTAACCATGAACTCCAGATACAGTTGCAATCATACAACGTATGGGACCCTCTTCACACCCGTAGTGCAATTCAACTGGCTTATACTGGTGCACATAAAAAGGAAAGCAAAGACCGAGTTGCTTCCATTTTGCCGTGATACATTCAGATGAAAATAGCTGTCCCAAAAAACTCTGTCCGAGCCTTGCTGCAGATAACAGTTGGAACTTCTCTGTGTTCATTGCTTTTTTGGTTTGTTTTTGGGTACTTAATGAGAACAAGTCTTCAGGTTAGGCTAGACAACCCTGAGGTTTCCTTTTTGCTTTTGTATCCCTTCATTTTGCCTTCGATTAGCCAAAAACCAAAAAAAAAAACCCAACCAAAACCTTTAAAAACAAAAGGTGAAATGTTATTACTTATGCAAAATATGAAAATGGCAATATATATTACTAGAACCAAAATGGTATACATAGTATTTGTGTTCAGCTATGTTCTTTTTTATTTTTTTTTAAATTATAAATGTGTAAAATTTGAGGTTGTTTGCTAATGCGAATCATCATATAACTTTAAAAGAATATTTATAATTATTTAATGACATTTGGACCCTTTAAACGTTTCTTAATGTAATGATATATTGACTTCGGTCTCTAAAAGTGGTTTGTTTCTTTTTTTTACTTATTACATTTCTGCAATGATCTAAACCTCAAACCTTTACCCAACTCTGAAAAGCAGTTCCAGTGTGAACCAGTTTACAATGTGACTTAAAAACGACAAATCCAACCCAAATGCATCCACATCAAATGATTTTGGATGTAGGATCTTTTTATATAACTTATGAAGGAAATATTGTGTTTAAAATATTTTTATTAGCTGTCTGGTTGCCTTCAACACAGTCTTGCCTTGTAATCAGTAGTTGTGGAGACACTGGAAACATGGTAGGAAGGATGAAATATTTTCCACTCTTCCCCTGATTTCTTCTTCTCCCAGGATTTTTCTCAGAACTTCAAAATTTGAAAATATGAATATTTAAAATGTTCTGGTTTGACAGCATGATTTAGATTTCAACAGGGTTGTTTTTTTTTTCCCAAAGAAAAATCAAAATAGTTTCAAAGCCCATCTTTTACAAACAATGAATTGTTAAATATCTCAGAAATGAGAGTAAGGGAGAATTGGTGAAACTTTTTCCCTTCCCATTGCAATTTCAGCCCACTTGATGGAATAAAAAGGTACAAAACTTGAGACAGAAACTGCCTGGTAGCGCATCACCGCCCGTTAGCATTAAATGCTAGAGCCGTAAGGATGCTGTGTTGACTTGGAAGCCGATGAGGCTCTTGCCATATTAGAGAGACAAGCCCACAAGCCCAAAGGCAGCGATACTCCACTTCTGCAAACGCTGAAGAGAAAAAAAAAAAAATCACCTTTAAAGCCACCCCGGGGTGTGATACAGGGAGAGCAAATTGCACCTGAAATCCTTAACCGACCCGTCTGCCGCCAAACTCTCCAGCGGATGGGGCCCAAATTTTGCCTGGCCCAGGGCTGCTATGGCAAACAGGGAGGTGCCGCGGCATCGACCGGATGCGGTGGGAGCTGAAGTGCCCTCCCAGCGCAATCTCCAAGCGAGTCATGTTAAGCCTGGTTTAGCGGGATATTTGGCACGTGCTGATGGGGTTTGCCGGTGCTCTCCTGCCTTAGCCGTTGCCGTCCGCGGCCTCCTCGGAGGGCTGCCAGCCGCCACGCCGCTCCTTGGCTGTACTTTGGCTACCTCCAAAGTGTCGCGATAAATCAACGGTGGGCATAGCCGTACAGAGCCGGACAACGCCATCACTGCTCGTTAATAGCGAAGCTGTTTAACGAGTTGACGTTAGCATGGTACATTCCTCCAATTTGCGTGATGATGTGCTCTTAAAAAAAAAGAAAAATTAAATAAAGTCTTTGCCTTCTAAAGGTTGTATACCAAGTATGCTTAAAGTATAAGTAAGACACTTTTTTTTTCTTCTAATACTTAGTTTTCCTTCAAAGATGGAAGCTGTAATTGATTCTATTTATTGTTGGTTTGTGGTAGCTTGAAGCATACCACTGTCCATTTATTTGTAACTGTAAAATACGTTTGTTAGTCTCAGCAGCACTTAAAAAGCCAGTGTCTGGTTACACATTTCAGTTTTGTTTTTTGTTTAGTAAGCAAGAGAAAAAGATGTACTGCCAGTGCAAGCTGTTTCCTATTTAATAAAAGGTACTATATTTGTACATTATTTGTTATTGCTGAGAAGGGCTTTTTAAGGTTTACTGTATGCGTATTAAGTAATTTTTAGGGTGCTTTTGTGTTGAAATGTTGTTAAGAGTGGCTGCAGGCAGCAACCCAGATTTTTTTTTTTTTTTTTTAAGACTTTGTTGTAAAATTCAAGCACTTGGTTTTTGTTTCTGGATAAATCCAGCACAGACCAGACTTTTGTTTTGCTCGGTTCGGACAGGACTCTGTTTGTGTCCCCGCGGTTTTTCAGCTGGACCATTAGGGACAGACGTTGAAAACGTTTTCTCCTCCCGGTTGAGGTGTGCATGCCCCATCTGTGCCCTCGACTTCCCTGGCTCTGCCTACTCAAAATAGGAAGGAAAGGATTTTCTAAGTACCTACGGACAGAGGAGCACCAGCCCCTTGACTTCCAGTAAGCCCCCGTGCTCCTGAGCCCTCCTTTTCCTTTGGAAGATCTCTCCCGGTACGTCAGGCTGGTCACAGCGGGAGTTGTACAGGCTGAGACAGAGATGCTCATCACAGCTTTCGGAAAATGCTTCCGAGTTCACTTGGAAATGCTCTTGGATCAGGATTTCAGACAAAAAAAAACCCCCGAACAGGCACTATGTAGTTAATTGTAGTTTCTTTGACATTCTGCAAGGTGCTTAGCATCAACAGAAAGGAGTTTTCTCAAAGGTACGATGGCCCTTCCCTTCGTGAGTGGCAATCTTTGGCACTGGTCATAGATGTAAAGATGTTTTAAATGGCCTTTTTTTCACTTTCCACCTCTCTTATCCTACCAAAGATTTACTTCCAGCACAACAGGCACGATGTCCCTTTTGCTAAACAGAGGATGAAATCCTCCTCTCCCACCTCCTAAGGGTACCCAGATCGGGGTCAGCAGGTCGGGACGGATGAGTAAAGCAAATTATTTAACCCACAGCATCATTCATGTGGCGTTTATCATTTCCTTCCAAAGACCAGCTGCTGTGTCTTTCTTAGCATTGAACTTTTTTTTGCCAGCAGTCCCCCGAGCAAAGATTAACCCGTTTCCACAGGTACCATCTCGAGTGGGGAAAAATTTTGCACTTTTATACTTAGCAAAGCAAAGCTCAGCCCCGCGCCGGGCTGCACGCGGCCAACAAGCCATGAGCAAAAGCAATAATTAAAACTGAGATCAGCCATGAGCTCAAAGAAGCCCCATTCTCTGAACCCCTGAATTTCTTGTTGTTTTTAAATAGAACGCATTTCATTTTAACATTTTCTGAGAACTTTTTTAGATGTTTGTTTACTTCCATGTTTACAGATAACTCTTTGCTTTTTTTTTTTTAAATGCAGTACTTTTAAGTATATCAGCCAAAACCATACTTTTACAGTAACTTTTGTTTTAGGTAATATGAGTGACATTCCAATTTTTTTGTTGTTGTTGTTGTTAAATATGCTTTACCAGTCTTGAATTTCCGCTGGAACAAAATATTTGTAGCATTTTGTGTAAATACAAGCTTTAATTTTTTATTTTTTCAAATGCTGTCACCTGAGATTTGCTTTTCATGCACATATTGTACAAACACACTCTGCTTCGTGCCACAGACGATGATTGTGGATCAGTTTACTTCAACTTCAAAGGGACTATTTGTATTGTATGTTGCAACTGTAAATTGAATTGTTTGGCATTTTCTCATGATTGTAATATTAATTTGAAGTTTGAATTTCATTTTCAATAAAATGGCTTTTTTTTTTGTTAATGTTCTTCTATGCTTCTTTTTCTTCTGCTGTCTCCTCTTAGCAGCAGGCAGGGTGAAGTAAGAACATGGTAGGACATGGGACCCGCCCTTCCGCAGTGGCCCCATCAATTTCTGCAGCGCTTAACTTTAAGTTTTCAATTAAATACAAAAAAGCAAGCTTCCAGGCTTATGGGTGGTAAAGGACACCTTCTAAATATGATCTCAAATGTTCCTTCTTTTCCTGAGTCTGTGAATTATCGAAACCTCTGTTTCTTAGAGGAGTGCAAACTGCTCCATTCATCTTGCTAGAACATTAACTCTGAAACCTAATGACTGATAGTAGGAGGACATTCTGATGCTAGGGTGCTGTGAGCAGAGCTTGAAATATAGGAAAAATTGGGATAGATTTCCAAACCGGAGGGGAGGGATTGGGGTTTATGGCGTGTTTCCAGGGTGGGGGTTGCGCTATCCTCACCTCTTCCTGGTCAGACCTGAGGAATGCAGTTACAGATAATCTTGTGATTTGCATGGCCTGAGGCAAGAATAGTTTCCAAGCAGCAAAAAAATATATGGATAGGGAGGAGACTGGAGGAGGAGGCTATTTTTCCTCCAGCCTAGTGTCAGGGGTAGGAGGAGATGCAGCTAACAAAGGTGAGGTTAAGTTCATCCAAGGCTGTCTGCAGGAGGAGAGGAGAGGACAGGAGTTGTTTGCAAGCTTGTGCCTGGTTTCGTAGTAAGTTCTTATCCTTTCTAGCTATTTCTTGAGTTTGCAAAAGAGAAATAGTAGCACAGAGAGGTGTGAGGTTCTGGTCATTTCGAGAAACCTTTAACTCTGAAGTTTAAATATCACTGATACCGATTTTGTGAGCTCTGTTGGCTTTACCATGGACCTACACACTTCTTGCATGATGGTTGAAGATTGAGATAATGTTTGGAGGTTTTGAAGGATGCTGTCATTCCAGTCCATAATCTGAGTCCTGATTTTAGGGAAGCTTTATCCAGGAGTGAGGAACCAAGCAAACCAATTAATGCTCTATGGTGCAATTGCTATAGAAATTGTTTTGAGGGGACTTCTGCTATGAACATCAATGCTAAGACTTTCTGCTACTCTCTGATACAAAGGTTAACCCATCTCAGCTAGTCAGAGCACAGAGGGACATTCATTATTTTCTTGCTGTCATGGTCACTTAATCCAGATGCTCATAAAAGGAGATAAACAATTTTTCACCATTTTGTATGGTCAAGTGGTGGAACAGGGGCCTAGGGAGGTTGTGCCACCTCTGTTCTTCGAGGTTTACCCAAATGGGTAAAGCATGGAGCAACCTTGTCTGATCCCAGAGTTGAGGCTTCTTCAGTGGAAGGTTGGGCTGGAGACCTCCCACAGTCCTCTTTAAATTATCCCATGGCCCTGTGAGTCAGGTGAAGAGCTATCTGCTACAGGTTGTTGTCTAACCTAAAAACTTCTAGCATGATTGTACAGATGACACATACTCAGCTAGTACCAATCTGAATAAAGAGGTTTGTCAGGGTGAAGTTCTTACATAAGCAGGTTATTGAGGAGTTAAAGCGATCCCTCCATCTTTCATTGGTTTCTGGCATGTTTCTCTGGGATATCTATGGCAGACATGGTGAGCACGAGGGTTGGAAGGGCCAAGGTATCTCTCTGATCTAGTACAGCAGTGCCCATTGTACATCATGCTGGGGGTGTTGCTTTTGGTTTTTTTGATTCATTTACCCGCTTGCAGCTTGAGAAGGTGACTCTCGTTCTCTTGCCTTAGCCAGAAACCAACCTCTCTTGAGGTAAAATGACCACCACTGGTCAGCATGGAGGATTGCCCGATACAGAGACGTGAAATGGTGAGGGAAGATCAAACTTAAAGTACTTTTAGGAGATAAGATTTAAAGACCCTTCCTACAAGGGTTAGTGACCATTGTCTTCTCCATCTTTTGGTGTCAGTAAATAGCCGCTTGCTTTTGAGTTGTGAGGGTTGAATGTCAGCTCTGGATTGCTGGAGTCAGACCTTTGCCAGTCCCACACAGCGTGCATACGATGGGCAATATCTCACGCTGCCTCTCCCTGTGGCCTTGGTTTTAACTTTTTAATTTCCTGTGACTGTGAGCAACACCAGAGGGGCTCAGAGCAGCCATGTGTTGGCAGCCACAGGCCTAAATCAGCCTTTTTTGTGCCTAAAACAAGGTCTTGGGGAGAAGTAGGGGAGAGAAGGAGCAGGATTTGACTTTATGGTTCAGCACCAAGCCCTGCGCTGGCACCAAATAAAAAAAATTCATCAAGCTGTTTACTGGGGAAAAGGAGGAAATAACCTCAGTTATATATCTAAGGATTGACATCTTACTTTCTGAGTGGTCAGGAGGAAATGAACTGGTATTTTGGAGTGAAATCTCTCCCCTGGGCAACCGCTTGCGACGGCCAGTGTTCATGTAAGTCACAGCAGTGCTCTGCAGCACTGTGGGGAGTCATGCTAGATCATTTATTTGTGTGGGAGAGGGCATGGTGTGGTGTGGGTGACCAGCTTTGCAGCTCAGGCACTCACCACTTGACTGAACACTTGCAGAGAACAGCCCAAGAGCGTTATTTGCCAGAAATATTTGTTGGATGGGTTAAAATTATGAGTAAATCCATTTGAAACCCATAATCTGTGGATAGGTAATGGAGATGACTGTGGTGGATAAAATACTGGGAGCAGGTTGAGCATATCTACTCAGCATCTTGAAGAAAACCTTCAGCACAAGCTTAAAGCAAAAGGTTAAATATTTAGTGTTTAGAAGGACTGGTTTTGGCTTCTGTAATTATATTTTCTACCTATCAGTGCAATTTCAGTCTGGGATGTATGGAACTGTTCCCATGGGGTCTCTTGGTGGTACTCATATGGCCTTGGAGGGGAGGACGTCAGCATCTCTCCGCTCCCCTGGCAACAAGAAGCTGTTGGCCCCATGAACAGATGAGACTGTGAGATACAAAGAGAAAAAAGCCTGGACTTCCAAAAGCATCTGGTGATCTGAAGCAGTGCAAACAAAGTAACTTGGGACCTATGACATAATTTAGAGTTTAAGTTCTCAGCCCTGCCCTGCTATTTTCATGCAGATTAATTTCATGCATATATTACTTAGGGTAGATGTAACTTGCGTTTCTAATGTCAGCTGTGTTACCTAAATAACAAGTGGACTTGAATGCCCCTCACTGGGAGCTCAAGTGGACTTGAATTTCCCTACTGCAGCTCGAGTGAGAGAATAAAATAAAATCTCTATAGTTATATTTGTAAGAACTTGTAAAGATGAGACAATTTAGCTTTTGTTCTGTAGCTGGGAAGTTTCAGCATTATCTGTCATTCTCCAGGCAGCTTTGGACTCCTCTTTTTATGCCTCAGTTTCCCTAAATATAGAACAGGGAATTTGCTACTTCCCTACTTTGTCAGGATGTCCCATGGATTCACTGTTTATAGCCAGCTTTGAACTTCTTTGTTTTTGTTGTTTAGCTCTTTTTACTACAAATCCAGTGTTTGGTCTCACACCATTGGATAGTGTCCTTTGAAACAGCACATTTCTAAACCACATGTTTAGAAAAATTGACCCAGTTTCCAGACTGCTGATCTGGTCAAAAAACAATGCGGAGTGAAGGCCAAGTTGTGCTGTCTCAACAGATTTACTCAGGATTTGTGGTGGGGCAGGAAGAAAAGCAGAGATCACTGCAATCCGTCGAGGCAGCCCTTGGCCGCTCCCTCCCGGCAGCGCGCTCGGGAGGAGCAGCTGGAGCTTGCGGGATGTCCCAACACTTAGAGAAAAGCAAACAACCCGTGTTGAAGTTGATACGCCGCAGCAACTTGCCAGTGATTAATGTTCACCACGAGGCCAAATTCAGATTATGATTACGCCAGTAGAGATCAGCTGAAGTCCCTCTATTAATAGCCCCGTGTTTTTGGACGCCAGCATTTTTCAACCCATAAATGCGGATGTTATCAATGAAGAGTCACTGAAATGCTGGTTGGAAGGGGTCTCCGCGGGTCTCTTGTTGCAAGGGAACCTCAATGCATGACCACCGCTGCCAGATCAGCTTTAGCATGGCTGTGCCCAGCAAGTCCTGATATCTTCCAAGCGTGGAGATGGAGATGGGGCTTCGGCAGAGCATCCCATCTTCATGCTTCTCTTAAAGTCCACCCCCAACCTCCCAAAGTGCAGTTGATGACTTTTCCCCCCAGCCTCTGGGTTTGGAGTTTCGATTTGGGCTTGGGTTTGAGTTTGGGCTTAGGTTTGGGTTTTTCCCTGCCCCTGGCTTTGGGCACACAGTGTTTAAGGGTTTAAAACCTTATTGCACATCTATAGGAGTCCAGTGCTTTGTGACCTCTCCTTTCCACCCCTTCATTTGTATTCTTCCAGGCTGTGGCTTTAGAGCACTACTAAAAACAAAGTCGGAGCTTAAACACCCAGGCAGTCCCTCACCCCCCCAGCCTGTTTACTTTTTCATTTCCGCAGCTGGAAAAAGAAGCCCTTAGTAGCTGCAAATGATGCTGTTACATCCAACTGCTGTGAAATAGCTTCTCCCAGGAAAGCACAATTTTATCCCTGCTCCAAAGCGTGCGAGGCTGGTTAGCAAACGTCAGGGAATAGGAAGGAAAGGACATGGAAGAAGGGGAAAAGAAACCCAAATAATCCAGACGGATCTCAGGAAACCTGGATGCGGAAGATCTTTGTCCTTTTATTGCTGGTAGTGGTGTTCTAACAGAGCAGGATGTTCTCATCTTTTAATAACAGCCAGGCCACATGCTAAAGTCTCTTCTGCAAATATACTGTGTAAGTGAGAAGAACAGCTGATTTCTGTTAAGATGAATACACCAGAAGGATAAGCCAAAAAAAAAGTATGAGGAATCTCCGGAGGTCTTTCTTTGTAGCGCCGTTTGGCAGCTAAACCTCAAAACTGGGACTGAAAATCCAGTCTGTGCTTCTCTCTTTGCTGATCAGTCGCTGCGTGTCGAGCAGCGATTCCTGCACCGCTCAGGGGTTTGGAGCAGTGCTGGTGGGGATTTCCCCCTGTACTTTAAAGAGCTGCACAATCCACAGCCTTTGGCTTTTGCTGAGCTGTAGGAAGTACCAGTCAATGAGGAATTTGCTTGATATGCTCCTTGCCGTAGAAAATGGTTACATGCTGAGTTGGGGCCAGTGATTTAAAATGACATCTTTGTTCCTTCTTTTTTTGTACTTTCTCCTCCACCATGTTTTCTTTCCTTAGTCTGTTTTATTTGTCTGGAAGACATTAATTCCAACTACTAGATAGAGACAGGATTGTCATTTTATAAGGCATTGTATCGGGCATTAAGAAAGATGCCTCTTACTCTCCTCGTACTACCCCTTCAATCATCTTTTCCTTATGTTCAGCACAGACACTACAATTCCCTCCAGGCAGGGATCTTTGAAATCACAGTAAAATCACTCGTGTTTGTAATGTGCTTATAGGTATGGGCTGGAAAGTGTTAGAGAAAAGTAGGGTACATGGTGACGTGGTATTTTGTGTTTGTTTTTGTCATGGGGCAATGTCCAAGAGAAAAAAAGAACTGGTTGTGCATCATGTTCACACATTTTTCTCATATGCTGAATGACAGTCCTCGAAAACAGTTCTTAGAAAACAGAAAAAAACTCATTGTGAAACAAAGGGGAGAATTATCCAATGTTTAGGATTGGCGGCTAATGACTGCAGATAAAGATGTTTACAGAGAACTTGTGCAACCCTTTCCTTGCCAGCAAGGGAAGGTTTTCTATGTGCCGTTTCAGACCTCGCTGTCTTTGCTTGACCAAGAGGATCTCCCCAATTGCTATTTGTTTCCAATTAGGAACTAATTTTGATCGCTCTGTTTAACAAGATGCATGGACTTTTTCTTTCTATGCACTGCATTTATTTATCAACATTCTTCACTGTGAGGGTGATGAGGCACAGAAGAGATTGCCCAGAGAAGCTGTGGATGCCCCATCCCTGGACGTGTTCAAGGCCAGGCTGGATGGGGATTTGAGTGGCCTGCTCTAGTGGAAGGTGTCCCTGCCCAGGGCAGGGGGGTTGGAACTGGATGATCTTTAAGGTCCCTTCCAACTCAAACCATTTTGTGATTCTATGATTCTATGATTTATTTATAAAAGGTACCTTTTGGGGGACAGTCACATTAAGCCTGGCATTTTGTATGCTGTGGGCTTCTACCCCAGAGCAGTTCACTAACTCCTTCATGACAGAAAATACCAACAGATAACACGCTGATGAACTGCAGCATTACCTGGTTGGTGTCTTTTGGACTTGCTGATCGAGGTATGTGTGGCACAGAGGGACAGACCCTGTGCCCATGCCTGTGGTGAAGGATGAAAAGAGGATGCTCCGCTTGTGGCTGAGAACATGTGCCCTGTGCCAGGGCAATTGGCTGCTCAGACACGCTTGACTGTATCAAACCTCACCATCTGGAGAAAAGGAAAAATAGAGAGAGATAATTTAGGTCATCTGCAGTGTGACAGTCTAGAGACAGGAAAACACAAACCGCTGGTACTTGAACAGCCCATGGTTTAGAGAAGTCTGTTCAGAGGTTCAGAGGACTCCCTCAGTCTGTTCAAGTACAGTCAGTGGGGCCTCACGCCCATCCTGGTGGGGCTGAGGGGCGAAACCCTGATGAAGATAGATATATGAGTACATCCCATAAACAAAAGTCCTCTCAGAGACCAAATCCTGCTTTCCTCTGGAAGCAGTAGGGCCCTGAAGTGACTCTCTGTTCCAGCTCCCCCAGAAGGTTTTGGTCATCTAGGGTCAGTGTTCAAATCTTGCTTTTGCCTCTTCCTTTCTATCAAAAAGCAAAGCTAAAATAGGGTGCAGTTTGTGCTTTGGGGAAGTGTAGACTTGTTGAAGTCGCTGCCAGATTTAATGTCACTATTGGCCCTTTGGCATTTCAGTTGCTGCCATGTTAAAGTATTTCCTGACTCATGAATGCTGATACAAACTACATGAAGAGATCTAGCCCTTCCCTAGGTGAGCAACCCGAGCCCATCACTGGGGCATGTAGGGATTCTCCCAGCACATTGTGTCCTTTTGGCCCCGCACTGGTGTTGTGGACCAAAATAAGGGAAAATTATATCTGCCTGGCTAATGCCTTTTGGTCCTCAAGACCCACGAAGATGTGCACCTGACAGAGAAAAGGATAATACTGAATTTGCAAAGATCTCCTGCTAGGCGAGGGGTAATAGTTTTAAAATAGAGGGAGGTAGATGCGGACTAGACATCAGGAAAAAAATTTTTTACACTGAGGGTGGTGGAACACTGGCACAGGTTGCCCAGAGAGGTGGTGGATGCCCTATCCCTGGAAACATTCAAGGCCAGGTTGGACGGGGCTCTGAGCAACCTGATCTGGTTGGAGATGTCCCTGCTTCTTGCAGGGGGGTTGGACTGAATGGCCTTTGAAGGTCCTTTCCAACCCAAACCATTCTATGATTCTATGACCACAGATCTCAGGCCTCATATAGAATTATATGAAATGTCAAAGTCGTTTCTTTAGTGCTTCTTAGCCACAACAACTGCAAATAAGAAATTGAACCTCAAAGACGGAAGACATGAAGCTCAGAAACATACCCACACTCACATGCAATATGAGAAAGGGGAAAATAAAATTCTCAACTGCCTCCCAGAATGAGTAGTTGACTTTTGAAAATGTTTTCTTAAGCTCACCCTCTTCTCAAGTTTCCAGAAGTGATGAAAACTTAATAAAAGTTGCTTTAGATAGGCATTGATGAAAATATTGAATATGAATATAAATATGATTATGAGTATGAATATGCCTTTGTATTTACCACCTTGTTAAGTCAAGGATGACTTTTGAAATAGTATCAAAAATGGCTAAAAATATCTATGGAGCTGATCTTACTATGAATCTTCCAGTTCCTGGTTTATTTGGGAAAAGTGACTGCTATTTAGTTACTTCTTTAGCTTAAAATGTAGTTATTGTTTTTCTTCCAAAGGTTTTTGGCTGCTTTACAGCTGTTGTTAAGAAATCTGTATTTCTTAGTAAAATATGTACCCTTTTGTTAATATTTGTGACAAGGCAAATTTCAAAGAATTGAAAGGCTGTGACGCCATTTTTCTGGAAAAGGCCAATACCTTGCCAGTAAGCACATTTCTCTTTAACACATCAATACCAATCCCAGTTAAAAAGAATAGTGGAATTGGACTTTTGGGAATATTTTTTCTGCCACAGAGGCTGTAGTTGTTCATTATACTTTGCCCTCTTTAGGTTCATAATAAAGATTTTAAAATCTTACTCCTTACTAGCAAGATACACAGAGGAATGACTTGCTTCAGGTAATGAATGGTAGAATCGTATCCTGCTTGTTTTCCTTTTTCAGAAATAAAAGCTAAATGAATGTTTTCTTCAAATGTAACAGTGGGAAGCAAAGCCTTGGATGTCATTGCCTCCTAGCCCATGACTTCTCACCTGCCAGATGAGCCCCTGTAGCTCCCAGCGAGCTCAGGGCTGGGGACAACAACTAACTCATTCCTAAAGCAGGAATTTAGTCCCTAAATTGCCCTAAAAAGGTTTCACAGACTATATAAGAAGCACTATACAGACTTAATTCAGAAACCAAAGTTAGATGCCAGAATGGATATCCTCCACCACGCAGCTGACTAAGGGAAAAGAATTTGGCCCAAGATGAGCTCAAAGGTGATCTCCTTAAATCAAGTGCTAATTTCCTGAGATTTAAGGATTACGGCCAATAGTTTATAGATTTTTTTTTCACCTATATATGTATTTATGCAGTATTGTAGTACTTATGTGATACTCAAATATTTGGAAATGGAACTTAAGAAAGCTCCAGCTTCCTTGCTGGGAGAAGCACTCTAAATGCACCTTTAGGCTTCCTGTATGTGTGAGTGGATCAGTGTCCTGTCCCTGCGTGTGTTTGCGGAGTTGTGTGTGTGAGCCGGGACAAGTTGGCCCTTCAAAGGCAAGCAGAAGATGAAAGAGTGCTGCTGATGAGATGGGATTTGCCTCTGGTCCTTTTTGCAGAAAAGATTTCTATTTCCCAGGGAAAATAAGAATTTTGGCCTCTAGAGACACAGATTTGAAGGTCACTTGGGTAATTAAGTAGTGACCATGCTGACGGTTGTTGATGTTATACTCTTCATTGCTGCAGTGCTTTGGGATTGCCCTGTGTGCAGAACCACAGATAGACCATGCACCCTGAGCCCAAAGTTGTATGTTTGATTGGACTGGAGGTTTCCAGATAGTTTTGAAGACTTCAGAAGATGAGGGAAGACTTCTTCTCCTTTGGTCAGTGGTTTGGTAACATATCCCACCGCCCCTCTGTAAACTCCAGTGTCTGATACTGCTGGTGTTGGAAATCAGTTTGCTGAATATCAGTGAGACAAAGCAGTATCTTTGGTAGACAAACCAATACTGCTGGAAAAAATGACAAGTTCTGGCCAAGACATTTTTAGGGCTCTAAAGAAAAAAAAAAAGAAACTGGAGAAACTGGGAAAAATTGCTCTGACTTTACTGTTATCTGAGACATAAAAGTAGAGCACAGAGGGACCTTCCAGTGGGAGAGATGAGGGAGAAGATTACGTGCCATAAAAGCAGTATTTCTATTGTATCCATAATGGTTACGATCTAGCGCAATTATAAATTTCGGTTCTCAGATTCATCTTGCATTGTTCTTCTTCTTTCAGGACTTAGAGGTCATACATAGTTCATCTTTTTTTTCATCCTTGCAGCCTTTAGCAGTTGCTTTTGGGAGCTCACAGTTTATGAGTTGGTCTAATTAACTGCCTCAAAGAACTCTCTTTCCACAAACTTGACTGTTTCTCTTTCAATGGATTTACAAACTCGGACTCCAACAGCTTGAATTTTAAGACTGTGACCTTGTACCTGTTTTTCAGTACGAAGCCTGCACATTGAGGCCCATACTATAATAGCAAGAACATGGCAAACTGTATGGTCAGTGGATTGCTTGTAGAGGTGGCAGATCTTTCACAGAGACCTTTGCCATCCCGAGGAGACAGGTCTGGGATAACTTATGCATTGACCATTACTGACAAGTTTTTGCGTATGTTTCCTGGAGTGGAAGAAATGGTATATAGTATTTTGCTCTGCAGAAAAGCAGAGCATCCAGGAAAGATGAGGGGTCCCAGGCTTTGAGTCACGCTAATAGGTGCAACAAGTCGTTGTGCAGATGCCTCTCCCTTGCAGCCAGCACCTCTCAGTCCCACCTGAGCAAAGTTTAACCACTCTTTGGGTTGGGCTAAGCCATAAGAAAGATGGGAGAAGTTTCTTTCTGTATTTGATGCAAAGGAAACAACCTCTGTTTTCTTGACACTTTGACCCCCTGTTTTCTTATCAGGCATCACAGCGGTGTCACAAAGATGCTGAAGATAGGAGAGGAAAAGGGCTGAACCACATTAATGTAGTTTCATTATTTGCACTTTATTTGCTCTAACTTCATCTGGGCTGTCGCATCCTGACTGCCTTGTTTTACTCGTGTAGAAGCAACTTCTATGAATAGTCATTGCCGCTTCGAGTTGTTCCATGAATAAGAAGGGAGCTCTATGAACAGGAAGCCCAGGTAGACAAAATGAGTGATTTTGTAAGGAAATATGCCCTCTTTTCAGTTTAAAGGTTTAACTTAGACTTTAGGGGACATTTAGTTTTAATTTTCAGACCTTTAATTTTGGAAGGGGTTTGTGCTGTGTGGACACAAGGGCAGTATCTATCTGTCCTTCTGCCTGTGGCTTTTCAATCCTATGGCCAATCACAGTTCAGTGAAACTCAGCAGTTTGAGGACTCCTGAATTACAATACATTTCATTACGACATCTCCCCACATAGCAGAGATATTTCTGACAAGCATAGGTTTGGATGCAACCTTTATTGTGTCGCAAAATTAGAAATTAGGAAAAATTTTTTTACAGTGAGGGTGGTAGAACACTGGAACAGGTTGCCCAAAGAGGTGGTGGATGCCCCATCCCTGGAAACATTCCAGGCCAGGTTGGACGGGGCTGTGAGCAACCTGATCTGGTTGGAGATGTCCCTGCTCCTTGCAGAAGGCTTGGACTAGATGACTTTTGAAGGTCCCTTCCGACCCAAACCATTCTATGATTCTATGCTGTACTACAGCGGAGCAAGCTCCTGTAGCCATCTACAAGGCTGGTTTGCTCTTCATGCAATAACTCATTTTAAAATCTGTGGGAATATTTTTATTCTTTTCATATTTTTACAGACCCTAAATTTCAGGCCTAGTCTAAGGCAACAGGAGACTCAGAGGCCTACAAGTTTGTCCCACCCTTTCTCTTGAGGTAGCTCATTACTTCAAACTGAATCACTCCCTACAACTGCCACTAAATATTACTCCATGTTACAGTAATAGGAAAGGATTTAATCATGTCTTTAGAATAACTTCAGCCCAGAATCCAAGTGTGTAATGTCTTTTTCAACATGCATTATCCTGAAGTCTGTATCATTTTCAAATGGCTTGTTGGCTTCCAAAGGGTGACACAGCCATAGTGCCTGGATGTGCCTATACGCATGTGTATGTGTGTGTTTTTTCTGTTGAAAATAGTTTCAAGAGCCTTCTGAGCTCATTGCCTGGTGGTTAAGTATACTGAGGGCTGGAGCAGCTCTTCAGTGTTCGCAGGACAAGATGATTTCATATCTGGAATACAGCAAAAACTGAGTCTACAGTAGGCAATAGAAGTGCTCCATAATGCCCTTGTCCAACTATCACAATATTTTGGGCTTCAGTGCAGTCTTACCATATCCCAACTCTTTTGTGAGAGTAAACTGGATTGTGCACCATTTCCCTCTGCATCTGGATGTTCTTCAAAGGAAACACAGGCTCGACAGACCTGCTGTGCACCAGTGGGCCTCCAGACAGGACAACTGTCAGTCCAGCACTGCCCAGACCTGGTTTATATGCTCAGCTATAGATGTGCCATGTTTCCTGGTCCCTTCTTCTAAATACTGCAAGAAATTCTCTTGCACAGAAAAATAAGAGCTCACAAAAAGGCTTTGGGCTCACAAACCCTGAAATAATGTAACTCAGATGATGACTGTTGGCAAATGTGAGATAAATCACATTTACTGGAAGCCCAGTAAAAGAGGTTTTAAGCTAAAGTGTTTGATCTCACCTTTACAGCTCAGCGCGCACGTCCAGTGGTGCGGTGAAGCTGACGTGGTGTCACTCATTGAGCTGCAGTGACAAGATTGTGTGCCTGAGCCCTCCGATTCTGCAGAGCTAAGGATAAAATATTTATCAGATTTGACCTAGATTTGGCCTTGACTTTTTAAAGGCAGGCTCGTTGCTCTATGAATAAACTCAGGATGTTGAACATAAACATCTGAAAAATAGGAAGGGATGACTCTTCTCACTAAACCCCTAGAAACCAGAAAAGGAGAGAATCAAGATTTTAAAAGAAAAGTCCCAGCAGTGTGGAAGCAAGATGAAATTTCTCCATTTAAAACAATTTGAGTTCCCACTTTCCATGTCCTCAGGAACGCAATTCTCCTGGACCGGCGATGGCTGCATTGTGCGTCCATGCCCTACTCCTGGGGTTATTCCTCAGATCTCCTGCCGACTTGAGCTAAAGCTGGAGTCGTACAGCAGCCTAAGCCCTCGATAAGAGGCAGCCACTGTAGAAACCAGAGACTTCAGCCTCTTCCACGAACCCCGGGTGGGGTGTTTTCAGAGAAAAGGTCGAGCTCTCTCTTTCCGTCCATGAAAAACAACTAACTGTTAAAGTAGGCTTGGCTACTTTCTAAAGGTCTTTGCTGTAGCCCAGACTTCTAGATAGGAAAATAATACAGAGTGTGAGTAGGTCTTTTCTCCTGGCTCTGCTAGTTGTTTGCAGAAGTCTTTTCCCTTATCAGGATTGCCTGTCTGGGTGCTACGCGTTTGCACACTACGTTTCTTTTGGCCTGGCCTTTGCACTCCTGACATCTGGCTGGACCCCCACCCTGGCGCGCTGACCTCCTAACAGACAGAGTTCATTTACCTTAGCAAAGCTTGTGGCAATCTAGGTTGTCCCTTCTGGCTGAGCAAACGGAAGCGTTCACGCCTCCTGACATTGTACTGTGATGTTGAAAGGAAAGCGAGATTTATGAAGCCTGGGAGAAAATAAAGTGGGAAGCGAGCAGGTGTACCAAAGTGATGTTCCCCTGGGAGAAGGCAGGAATGCGTTTCCACCTTGGTTTTGCCAGGTACGAATCTTTCCAGGACCTGTATCATTGACTAATTAATGCTTACACATAGCAGCCATCACCCCAAAACCCAATCCATGGTGGATATGAGCTGTTTGGGATGAACTGCTGCAAATGGGCCAGCGCTGGAGCCCAAAGAGGCAGGACAGGGGTTATCTCACCTAAATCAGGACAGACTTCCACATCTGGGCTAGTTACCCTACGTTTGCTCCCTTTATAGTTGATAGAGGGAAACTGGCACTTCGATCTGAAATGGTGTAGTTGCACACTTTAGGATGACATAAATTATGCTCTAGAAGCATATCTCTCCCCCCCTGACTCGAAAGGAAGCCCAGAGGCATTTGCCCTGCCATCTGGGTTATGAGGAGGTGCAAAAAAAACTGGCCCTGGAGCCAATCTACCAGTAGATTTTATATACGTATGGCTGGAAAATAGTTCTGGGTGTTGAAGTCCACAGTATTTTTCAATCCTTTAAATTGATGGTTGTCGATAAAAATGATGAGAGCCATATTTTTTGAAGGAAAATGGTTTCTTTGTAAAAAATTGTCAGCTCCACCCACTGCCTCAGCAGATATTATTGGTAGTGAGAGCCTTTGCATTGGTCTTGATGAGCGACAGGAATGAGCAAGACATGAGACCCAAGCTAATAGCTGCTGGGCTTTGGGTTGAGTTTTCTAACTTTCCTCTCAGTGGCAAACAGAAAACTGCTCCCAGAGTCAAATGAGAAAGAGGGAGAAGGGCAGTTTCTCCTGCATTTGGGATGAGCAGTAGTCTTGCTTCTCTGGTACATAAATCAGATGCAAATTCACTAATGTTAAGCAACTGCACAAATGGTGACTGAGCTGGGGAGACAATTCGACCTCAAAAAAGCTTCAAGGCTCCTTCAGACAAACAGCCATAGACTTGGATGCTTCCCCAAAGTGTAGCTAAACATTTTGCATGTGCAAAAAAACCAAGGTGGAAACCTCCCAGGAGGCTTTTCTTAAGAGATATCTGAACCTTCCTGCTCTGATGGGGCTAAAATCGCTCCGGGACAACTCTCACTCATGTTGGGACAGCTGGAGGGGAGCCAATGGCAGGTGGCAGCAGGGTACCAAACTGGGACAAAGAACAGTCTTGAGATGGGTCATCTGCATTTCAGCCATGTCGTTTCTGGTCCTGAGCAGAGTGAGGGAACCTAAAAAATAACGAGGGAAAGATTCATTTGCTGGCAATAGCAAGAGCCGTGGCTTACATGCAGGTGGCAGCCAACCAAGGGCTCTGGCCAGGCTGCGTATTTCCGTAAGCAGTGCGAAGAGGGACATCAATCAGCTGCGCACAGAGTCATGGATGTGAGCTGATGACAACGTATGGGTACTGCTGGCCCCAGCTGCGTGGTGTAGTCAGCCTCCTGATGCCAAGCAGGCATTTTGTATGATCTGGCTATGCCACACACTCAGGTCCCCACCACCAAAGGCAGTGCATGTGCCTTCTAGAAGGACTTTTTTCTCCGTCTGTGCTCAGAAATGAGCTGGGGCAGTGCTGGTGGAGATGCTGGAAGGGGAAACTCTCTGATTTTGAGGAACCAGAGATCCCTCACAGCTGGTGCTGTCTCCAACCTGCCCTTGCATTTGCTCCTACCTCCAAATGCTGCGGCTGCTGATCCCCAGGCAGTCCCCAGCAGAGATTAGCTTTATTTTGCTTGCACAGTTGTTTTGAACTGTGTTGCCCTTATTTCTCTCTGCACTGACTGCTCAGCAGTGGGCACCAAGGCTCTGGCTTTCCTCTCCCTTCACATACTGAGCAGTTGTCTCCTCCGTGGAAGCAGGTTGGCCCTTGAGGAGCAGTTTGTTCCAAACCCCTCACTGTGAGGTTGCTGGGGCTTCACCAGGCAACCCCTTTGCCAAATAAAACCATCATCAAAGTGACCTGCACAGTGTTTGGTCCCTATAGTGATCATAGCAATCAGGTGGCAGGTAGGAGAATGGCATTCCCAAGATGTCCTTGCCCATGGCCATGGTAGGCTTGATCTCTGCAGCTACATGACGGAACAGTGCCTGGGCCCAGGCTCTGGTCCTGAAGCCACTTGGCATTTTTTTTCATCAGATGCATAACACATCCAAAATGCCTCTTCAGAGTGGTCCTTGGCTTTGCTAACATCTGGTTCATGCCTGGAAATGGCTTGGGAGAGTGCTACTTGACTGTGCCCATGCTAAAAATTTTGCAGCAGGGATGTGTTCTTGTGCCCGTTCCCGCATGCCAGGACTGTTTAATTTACTATATATAGTTGTAGCATATGTGTGCTTGAATATATTCTTTCTGCAGTCTGGTTCAGTGTAGAGGTTTCATGTAGCATACACTATAAAAAGTTTCTTTTTCAGATTTTCATCTTGACATGAAAGTGCATTACAACATTTGCCATCAATAAAACACAATTCATTCCATGTGAAAAGCATTACAGCCACAGTATGGTTATTGAGTGATGATACCTGGATGACGGAAATACACGAACAGGAAAGTGTATATAGGGAAACTTCAGAAATTATGCCAAGTTTTTTTTAAAAAAAACAATGTCTGATAGCAATGCAGATGGATTTGGAGAATTTAGTTCATTTGTACTCCAAAAAAAAAAAAAAAGAAGAAAAAAACGAAAGGGAAGAGAAAGGCTGAGCTGAAAGAGAAATAAAAACAAGGCAGGGAAAATCTTCACAAGTGAGTAGCTGAGGAGGCTGGCAACCCAGTGAAGAAACGTGTGAAGAATGGATTTCTTGCCTTTTGCTCTGTGGTTCAGTCTTGGGCCAAGTCAGTCGTGACCAGGCATCAGGGTTTTCACCTTCTGCTCTCAGCCTGTCACTTGTGCCCAGCACAGTGTCCTGTGGAGGGACTGGAGGTATTGTTAACATTATTGTTGACTTTCAATCCTAGAGATAGGTCCTCCAGATCAGGCTTGAGGACACTGGGGATCCTAAGTGGGAGGTTTCCCTCTCTTATACAGTCTACATCTAAAATGAGCAGCAGACTCCGAACTTGCTGAAACAGAGGGACTGTGACTTTGTAAAGAGCTTTGGATTGAGCCCTTCTCCTGAAAATATGCCAAGCAAGGATCCTTCTACTGGCTCTGAATTTGATTTTTATGAAAATGCTCCCATTAGCACCAAAATAAATGCTAGCTATGTTTTGATTTTAGCAAAAGTTTAGCTTTGAGAAAAAAAAAAAAACACCATGCTAATTAACTTGTTAACTGAACCCATTAAATACACATCTCCAAATCTTCTGAAAGTAAGGCAAATCACCAGTGCTGGATTCCCAAGATGCAAGGCAAGTTGCTCGGCTTTGGAATGTGTAAACATTTAGCGGAAGAAATTGCGACTTCAGAGAAAGTACAAACAAAGCAGCCTGTTTGTTTGCGTGGCGGCTTGCTTGCAGGAGAACAACCGAGAAGCATGGAAAGCCTCGAGTGTCCTCCGTGCTTCGTGCTTGTAGCTGTCATCCAAAGGGGACAGAACAAAGGCTTTCCTATTTATAGCCGAGCGACCAAAAGCAAAAGTGCTCAAATGATGCAAAGGCACAGTCCACCATTGTGGAGGCTTCTGAAAAGAACACAAACCATGGTTTATCAAGGAGCAAAAACAAAAAGGATTCTGCTGGGTGGAAAATAAATGATGTTTTTCCATCGAATCCACCATCCCACATAATTTTTTTTCTGGATTGGTCACACTTCATCAGAGCGGTGATTATAGACCGGGGTGGGTGGTAGGAGGAGAAACATGTGTCTATGTATGTGTGGAGGAAGTGCTCAGCAATACTCACAGTCTTCTTATTCCCATTTTGCAGGAAATTCTAGTACTACGTGTCAGAGTCGAACTGTTACATGACATCACCAAAAGGGTAGATTTTGATTTAAGGAATAAGATAAGCTCTGCTGTTTGTGCTAACAGCTGCTTTTAATGTTTATTATTTTTAAATGAAATTATATACAATAAATAAATAGGCTATTTCATCTACTGTTGCAGGTCTTATTCAACATCTTGCCACAGTATCAAATGACTTCATCTCTCTGCTCTGTTATATTTACACTACTACTGAGGCATTAGGAAATCAGAGTTACCCAAATACATTATAAAGAAAAGAGCAGTTGTGGTGTGACTCAAAAAAATCCTTTTATTTTCCTTTTGAAACAGAGGTTTTTGTGAAAGAAATTCTTTTGTTTCAGTAAAATGTCTTTTTTTTTTTTTTTCCAACCCAAACCATTCTATGATTCAAATCCTTGGGGGGGTGGGGGGGGGAAGTGAAAGTTTATTTGAATCAGTGTCTTATAGGAAGCCGTTTTCATGGGCTTTTTTCCCAGTTCTAGCTTTGCTTCTGCCTCAGGACTTCCTCATACTATGACAAAACTGCTGACCAACCCTGCCCTATCCTGGAAACCGAGTCGTAATGCTTCCAAATCCAGTATTTATACCACAGTAACTGGAACAAGTAAAGGCTGACCAGGTCTCACCTTATAGCTGATGGCGACTCTGTATGTATCTGTGTTACAACCTGCTATGGGAATGCAACTGGTCTACCTCACCACCTCCTCCTCCTTAACGCAACATTGCTGTGAAGTAGCCCTGCACTGGTTTCTGGCCTCATGCGAGGGTTGTCTTGGGCATGCTACTGGGGTGTGTTACTGGGCTGTGTTTCTGGCAGTGCTGGAGAAGCCAGAGCTGCCATTGGTGATGGTGAATTTAGGAGGCAAGCTGGGACTTGGGTGTAAGGAAGGACCACGTGCAGGATGGGAGCAGAGGGGCAGCAAAAAGGGCCCTGCAAGTGATGGGACTTGGGCAGGAAAGATCTAAAAAGCTTGAAATATTCTGTTCAGCGATGGTCCACCTCAATGGAGCCAGACCCATCTAATCCATTTGTGAATTTGACTTTCCAACGGGAAGATGGGACCTACCACAGTCCTCAAAGGTGAGGACTTGTTACCATTTCTAACTCTGGGAGACAAGTAAAGGATGGGATAGGATGGAATGGAATGGGATGTCTCTAGGCAGAGAATTTGAGCTGAAATTGTTGCAAAGAGTTGTTTACATGTGTGCATTTGAATATAAAACAAAGGTAAACAACTTTCAGGAGAAGAGGGGGGAGCTGTATAAATATATATAAAATTAAGTGAAAGAGGCAGACCCACACTGGGGCATGCCACCTGCACAGTGGCCGATGCGCCCCCCCCCCCCCCCCCGCCCCGCTTGCGCAGCTCCCAAGGCAATCCTGCAAAAGCCAGATTTCAGAGGGAATAGGATTGTGTGCGAGGCTCGGAGTCGATGAAAAAAACCCTCTAGCGCAGGGTATATTAAAGGAACTCAATGCATTTACGTGCAACAAGTGAACCAATTTAAGAGAAAATAAAGAGAAAGCAGAATTCAAGTTCTCAACCTGATTCACCCTTCCTGCAATTTCATGAAAATTCGAGCAAACCAGGTTAAAATTTACCGTGTCCCTCCCCAAGCCCCTTGTGCATCTGGGCTTTGTGAGAATGATGTGGATGGGGTGGGTGTGAAGGCTCTGGCTTGCTCTGGGTCTGGGCTGTGAGCTGGCTTGGCGCTGAGGCTCCCAAAATCAGATGGGCACTGTTAAGCTCTTCACCGCTGCCAAGGGCCATAGTGGCAGGGGCTTCGAAAAAGACTTGCTAATTCCCTCAATTAGCTCTCAGTTCTTCTGGTATTACATCCACTCCACTGTGATCAGGTGGAGCAAGGGTGGATCTTGGCACAGGAGTGGGACACTCTCAGATCCTCTAATGAAAATGTTTCATATTTTCCTTAGATTAGAGAAGGAGGTGAGGAGAAGGGGAAAAGAGGTGGTCCATCTGGGAAAGAAGGCCAAGATTACATGAAATAATTGATGGCATATGAGCACAAATTCACGTTTTCTTGCAAATATCCACAGCACAGAGTCATGACGGGCAGTGAAAAGATGACAATAAAGATGGTTATCCAAAGAAAAAGCATTTCAATGGTGAAAGCCAGTCTGAAAGGGGACATTTATACTAATAAATTAAACAATTCAATTAACACATTGATCATCTGTTATTAGCATAGCCTTAGCCTTACCCTAACAGAATCATTAGGAGAGGCCTGGGCAAGCTTTTGGCCTGGGCTCTCCCATACAACGCCTCGCACAGCTCAGGAACCAGCACAGGCCAGGAATCGTTTCCAGTGGGCAGTTTGGATATGACCACCCTGATCTGGAGGCTAAATTGAATACCATGGACATGGCCAAGTCATGCCTGTTGACCTTCTGTCCAAAGAATGGGCCTGGTCCTTTTTTTTTTTTTTCATGTGGCCAAGCATCTCCTTCTGTTAACTTTCCGAAGTATTTAGCTGCACCCTATCATCAGTGTGTCCGTGTGCTTCCTAGTCCA
This sequence comes from Chlamydotis macqueenii, assembly GCF_036417535.1. Classification (NCBI taxonomy): domain Eukaryota; kingdom Metazoa; phylum Chordata; class Aves; order Otidiformes; family Otididae; genus Chlamydotis; species Chlamydotis macqueenii. Next base: position 5,955,623 of record NC_141558.1, read on the forward strand.
TGAGGTATTTATCTTTGCAACCCATCTGGTAGGTAGGAGACAGCTATTAACCTTATTGAAGCAAGGGGGAGTGGAGGTGGAGGAAAGTCTGTCTGTACACCAACGCACAGCAGCGTGGTCGAACGAAACTGGCTCTGGGAAAGTTAACGAGGTTAAACATCATAAAGATGCAGTGTGGACCTTGAAAATGTAGTAGATACCTGTTTCTTGAATCAGTTCGCCGCTCCCCAACGTGGAAGCTGTGGTGTCACGTCTTCACTGTGGTTTTGACGCATGCTAAACAGCAGAGATGCACCTACCCATACTATGACCACACCAGTGCTCAGCTGGGAGCGTGGGCACACAAACAAGTTGCTGTAGGGTAAACAAGGGCGTGAGCCCTTTCTCCTCCACCTCTGTACCTGTGCGTGCTTGTTACCCCGAGGAACCAACGGCGAGTGTTGGGTACCAGCTACCCATCCCCTCTGCTGCAGAGAAGCAACCAGCTCCCAGGGCACTGAGGGGCGAAGAAACACACTTGCGATGGCAGAGATGACTCGGTTGGAGCTCTCCCCATAGCTCACCCTGTGGGAACTTGTTTATATGCTTGTATAAAGTAACTTGCCCCCAGATCACCCCAGAAGTCTGTAGCAGAGGCAAGGGTGGAACCGGTCTCTACTGAACTGCCTGCCTTAACCGCTGAGCTGTCCTTTCATGCTCGTCAGTTCTTAACAAGCATGTTTCTTAAGCACCAGCAGTGTGTTCATAGCTATTAAAAATATAAAGGAGCTATAAGCTTTGACCTGCCCTCTGTTCCACCCATGTCAGATAGCCACCGAAATGAAGAGGTGTTTATTTGCCTGGAAGTGTGGAGTCTTATGTCAGCTCCTGGCGTAGGAAGTAATTTTACTGGGGGTCTGATCCTGCCATGGGGGAAAGGACTGGTGCTTTTGTTCCTGTTTTACTCCGAGCATGGTGCCTGCTCTCTCGGCATACCTGGAAAATTATCCCACTTCGCAGCCAGCCCTGGTTCCTGGCCACCCCTGCTACACGCCAGGCTAAATTGGGAAACTAAACTCTTTTTTTTTTTTTTTTCCCTGGTGTATGGCTGGCCTCCCCACCTTGCTGCTCATGAATGCCTTGCTGAGTTAGCTGTGATTTGGAAAATTAATTGACTTGGAGCCTACTGCTGAAGCAGCCTCAAACGTAGAACACCCAAGACGCAGTGGTAGCAAGGTCAGAGGAGGTGGGGAATTTTGCAAGAGAGGTAGCAAGCAATAAGCAGAGCAGAATATGGGCACCGGCGGGGAAATGTAAAAGGAAACCATTCAGATCAGACACAACCATGGGAGACCAGGCAATGGGACCTTGGGAGGCTGTGGTATTTATTGGGGAAGCTGGCAATGCCTAGGGCGGGGAATGCCCCCAGCTCACTGTGAGAGGTGGGGGGTCTTCAGAGACCCCTTGCCTCTAGCCAGAACGTGCAAAGAGCACCCTAAGGACCATCTTCTGTGAGTGCAGAGAGCAGTGCCTTTGTGTAAAGAAATCTTAAATTATGTAGTCTATCTCAGGCATGCCATCTGCTTGGGAGTCGGCCCCTCGAGAAAAAGAAGGAACAAGGGCCGGGTACAGCTCCATAAGGGCTTTTCTCCTATGGCTTCAATTCTTTTGCTCTCATTTTATATATCTTCACAGAAAAAAGAGCTATCAGAGCCTGCCCGTTGTCTGCAAAACAGAGAGTGTGCCAAAATTTCTGCCTGCCCTGATTTACCGATATTCAGCTCTTCAAAAGTAGCCAGGGAGTGAAATCCCATGGTGGAAATCCCTTAGTTAGGGAAACGCCTTTGCGGAGCCGTGCTTCAGGGTCGGTCTGTGTGTAACTCAAAGCAGGTCAGGCAAACGGGACGGTTCAGACACAATCGAGCGCTGGCAGCGTAATCTTTCCCATTCACGGCCGTCTGACGGACGGGGATGATCTGTGAGCGCGCTTTCATCCGCCTCAGCTTGTGAAGCAAGGCGACGCAGCCTAAACCCGTGGTGAGCGCAGGCTCAGCTAAATCACATTAATTCCTGCTCTAGGTGGCCCAGGGGCACATGCACAGACAGTTACGGAGGCTCAGCTGATAGAGAGGCGATTTGTTAAGCTGCTGTCATTCCCGCGCGCGTTTGAACTTTCCCTGCCTGCACGATGAGGAGGATGCTGACATTTCCGAGCGGCATGGCGCAAAGGAAAGGCATTTCTGGGGGCTGAGTAGCTGATATTTGTGAATGCCAGTGCTCGTCTTGGTTAGTCACGCTGCAGGCACTAGGGGAAGCAGAGAAGCACACGGTTTTCAAAAGCTTATGTCTTATCCTCAATTTCTTTGAGAGCAGGAGCCGGAGCTGCTGTCTCAGGAGCTGCAAAATAGGATGGCGTAGGCTGATGTTGAGGCTGGGGAACAGATATGTGCCCAATGGGAAAAAAAACTTCCAGTAGATCTGATTTAATTACAGTTTTGTATGGCTTTGTCACCAAGCGTCAACCAGCTTGTCCTCAAAACACCTTGCCGTGGTGAATGACACAGCTCTCCCTGTGGTGCAGGAAAACTGAACCAACCTGCTCGGGATAACCCCAGGGAGTACGCAGCAAAGATGGGAACAGACCTCTGCTCTCCCCAGGTCAGAGGGGCTGAGCCAGAAGGTGGTCTGGGATGGGAGCAATGGGGAAAAGCATCATCAGTTTGGGTAAAGTCCTCTCCTGCTTTCTCAGGTGTGGGGGAAACTGAGGCACGGGACTCATGATGGTGCCTCGGTTGGCAATTTCTGCTGATGTTCACCTTGCTGCTGCCTGGAAGCTTTGTGGCATATTTTAAAGCTAAATTGCGGAAATGTATTTGGTCTTTATTATCATGCAAAAAAAAAGAGCATATGTATACAGCTACCAGCTTGCTGAATCCTAGCAGCGCAAGGTCGCAGAGCGAGCCTGTGACAATGCTGGCAATCAAGCCGCACTCCTAGACTCCCCACCTAGTGCCTATTCATTGCTTGTTTAGGGTAATGAAGAGCAGACTGAGGCAACTGGGGTTATTTGCTTCAAGAGGTTGGTATAAAAAAAAAACCCTACTGCAATCTAATTCTGACCTGGGCAGTGAAGAGCAAGTTTCCCGAGCATCTTCGCCTTGCAAACTTCCCCGCATCCACAACATTAGATCGGTTCCTATTTTATATCTAATTCTTAAAGTGATTAATATCAAGCAAGTAACCATTTGATGCATTTTGCATAGCCATCGTGCCTGTGATGTCCGCAGCAGATCTCTGCCCAGTAGATTGGAAGGGGTGGATGGGCACGAAAAGTCCCTCAAACGCTCACGAGCATCGTTCTCTTCGCTTTCCCAATTGACTTCCTCATAAACAGCCCATGCCAAAGCGTTTATGAAATTTAAGCCTGGCTTCACATTTCATTGAAAAACCTTTAAGAAAAGCCATTTTTCATACTTAAGGCTCTTTCAAATCTCCTCTAACCAGTTACATTCTGCATTGTATCTTTTGAATCTGGCCATTGTCCAACGACAATCCTTAAAATCCCTTTACAGTTTTAAAGGAAAATACAAGCCCTCATTTACCACTGGATCCAGCCTGAAAATAAAAGCTTAATGCCTTGACAGGCCTGGATATTTTTTTGGGTCCTAAGTCTGATTTATGGTGGTAGCCAGCAAACCAGGCTGGTGAAATATTTGCTGCTGCTCGCAGGGATCTGGAAAAATGAAGTGTGAAGTTCTGAAGAGAGCAGGCAACAGTTCTCCAGTCACTAAACACTTCCAACGAGTTGGCAGCGGAACAGAGCTGTGGTCTGAAAGATGAACCTCAAAGGAATAGGGGAGGGGAGCAGGACTGCGCGCAGTGTCAAAATACTGCTGCAGCCTAAAGCTTTCCATACATTCCTGACATCGAGAGGGAAAGAGAAACATTTTCTTCATTATTTATTTATTCTCTCTCTTTTTTTTTTTTTTTTCCTTTTTCCCCCCTGCAGGGGTTTCATCCGAAGTAGGGAAAAAAATTAAAAGCAACAACAGGAGCATAGGAAGCTGTTTAAGCCCACCATAAAAATGTGCCAGTTAAAAAAAAAGAAATATATGTCATCTGTTTAAGGGAAAGCATTGCTTGTGCTTTGCTTGTCGCAGAGCGATCTCAATGAGTAAAGGCTATGGCGAAGCATCTCTAGCCTTGCAAAGTGCCAGAGCCCCGCGATCTGTGGGCGTGGGAGCTGCGATTTTCATTCCCATGAAAAGGGAATTTCCTAGAGGTAAAAGTGAGGTGGGGATTTTTCAGAGCGTTCTTGGAATGAATCACCCCTGCATACGTTTGCCAGGTAAAACATGTGGCTGCTGCGCTTTATTTTCTTCAAAGGAAGTTAATATTCATCCCTATCGTGTAGATCATACGGAGACAGAGATAGGCTGATAAACGAGGCGTATTTCAGTACTCGGGGTTGCAGCAATCTGCTTTAGCCCCTATGAATGAACTCGGTTACCAGTGTGAATAAACCGGCCAGCACTGGGAGAGGCTTTTGGGACAGTGGCTTGGGGATGAGCCACCCCTGACAAGCTTCCTTTACCTTCCTTCAGCTTGGAGGGGTTGTCCTTCTCCTTCTTATCCATGTTTTAATCCTATCTCAACAGCTGGGCAAGCTGTGTCATGAAAGATCTCGTCCCCCTTGCCTAGCAAAGCCTGCGGAGGTTTCCTTGCCCCCAGGCTCAGGAGAGATGGGGTCAACTTCACCCATCAGTCGCACTGATCCACGTCCAAAGTCACTCTCTTGGCTTTGGCGGTGACTTGAAAATGACAGTGGCAAAAGTGGGGAAAATTTTTTCTTCTTCACTTTCATGGAAATGAGGCCAGGTTTATTTTTCTTTGTTTATTTGTTTGTTTTCTTCAGAAAAAGAAAAAAAAGGAGCACTAACCATTTTGGTTTAGAGCTATCCGAGGTCAGAAGCCGGGATGATATAACAAAGCCCTGCTTGTTTCCAAACACAAGCTTTTGGTTTAGGGAGGAATAACTGCACGTTCTGGTCATCTTTATAGCTGGGGAATGTTCTGCCTCTGTCACGGCACGGACTGGGCTGGGCTGGGGAGCCGCCCGGGTACCAGCCTGCAGCCACCCACCCCAACAGAGAGTATGTATTATTATTTTTTTTTTTTTTTTCATTGTTATGAAATGGCTTGAGCATTCCCTTTAACAGTAGAATCATTTACAGGACACGCTCACAGACAAACTTGTCCATACCGCAGCCACGTAGCCCCGAACCCACACTGGCTGTCACACACAGGCACTCTGTGCCGCCCACGCTCCTGCACAGCCGCCACGCAAGCAGGGCTCGGTGCTCGCACGGGCTCACACAAACCGAAACCGACGGTCGCCGCCGTACGCCCACGCAGATGTAACCAAAACAGGCCCCTTCAGTCTCACACGTCCTTTCGCAACCCGCTGCGACCCGCCAGCATCCCAGCATCAAAGGGGAGAAAAATACCACCTGAGCTGCTCTGGGTTTTGCAGTGCTCATCTCATCCAGAGGCCGCTGGAGAGGACAACTCTTGAACCCATGTCTATGGATCTGTTGTTTTTATTTCACAAGAACTCAGGAAAATGCTGAATGCCACCCCTTGAAGAATGGGATCTTCTGGGCCTCTTACCCTCCATCAACTCTTGGTTTTGCAGAACTCTTGAAATCCTGGTGGTCACCCTTTGCTATTTTAGCATCTGGAGAAAGGGGTTCTTTTTAAAGTCAGACTTAAAAACATGACTTGTGGCAATAAAAATCTTCCTTGCTTGTTTTGGAGGGAGAGTCCAATGAACTTTGTGCCAGGGGATGCTCATCAGCGGATTCAGCAGGACATGGAGGTAGATGGGACATGGCACAGTGATGATGCTGTCCTGTCTGGTGGCCACACTGGCCTTTCCTCATGAATGCAAAGCCTTTTCCAGTCACTTGACTCAGAAAGCAGTTGTGGGTGCTGATGAGCAGCAGGGCACTGCAGTGCTGCACTGTGTGTGCTGTTGCCGTGTCTCTGAAGGAGCACCCTGAGGTGTGGTGTGGGCTCTGAGAACCCACCCTTGAAGCATTCTTGCTGCTGCCCTCCGAGGAGGCACATTGGGGCACAGCATCACCACGGCTCCAGGAGCACTCCTGGGCCATGGGATGACCCATCGCACCAGCACTGTCTACTGGACGGGTTTCTTAGAGGATCTGCTTGCTTACCCAACCTCAAGCATCCCCCATGTGCTGAGTTTCTCTTCCAGTTTTGCTTTTATCTCCTCTCTGTCCCTCCCAGGGCTTCAGGTCCCCTTTCACTCCTTCCTCATTTACAGCTTCTGAGCCGTGGCGTGGTGGTTCCTGGCTCTGGGAGGGCTCCAGCAGACAGTTCGCCTTGGGGTTAGCGAGCTCTCCACAGCACTGGGGACGGGAACTGTCTTTCCTCAGGGTGGCCTCAGGATCCAGCATTGACCTGGCACTACTCCAAGTGGCATCAAGGGCAACTGGGTGTTTTTTCATGCTAGACAACCTCAGCAGGCACCTAAACGCCTCTAAAAATGGGGGTCTGGGTTTCAGTATAGCAGCAATAAGAGTTGAAAGGGTGGTGCGAGCAGCCAGGAGGCTGCATGGTGCCTTGGTGCGCAGGGAACAGGAGTACATCCATCCCTGAACCAGAGGGAATTCCACCCCGAGCCATCCACTTCCTGCACCATCACATTCCAGCAAAGCATTTCTGGGCTGCTTTATGGGCAGCAAACGCATGGCGGAAGCAACTCTCTAGTGCAGTGCACCATTCCTAAAGTTCATGTCCCAAATGGCAAAAAACACACACAAAAAATTTGTTCATGTGTGCTTTAATCGTCCTTCTTCATGGGCATTACCCCAAAGGGCCTCATAAGCTCTGCAAATCACATTTCATTTATTTTTTTTCTGCTGCAAAGGGGTGGCCATCACAGAAGGCAGAAAAGTGGCCAAAGCTGATGAGTACTTAATGACATTATTCAGGTGTCCACAAGAGGAAACAAAGCCTCCTACATCAAATCAAATCCGGATGGATATCTCAGACGTAAAGATTGCTGGCTGCATTGTTCAGCCTTGTAGCTCTGAATTGTATTTTTGACTAGCTGGTTTGGGGTTTTATTTTAGTCACTTTACATGCTGGAGTGGCTCTCTGCCTGCTGTGCTAGGGTTAACCTGAATTTAGACTGGACTGCAGAGGTGATGCTGATAATACTCGATGGCATGGCATGGCATGGTATGGCATGGTATGGTATGGCATGGTATGGTATGAGTTGGCAGTGCATGCTTGCAGCCCAGAAAGCCAACTGCATCCTGGTCTGCATCAAAAGCAGCATGGCCAGCAGATTGAGGGAGGGGATTCTGCCCCTCTACTCTGCTCTGGTGAGACCCCACCTGCATTACTGTGTCCAGCTCTGAAGCCCCCAACATCAGAAGGAAGTGGACCTGTTGGAGAGAGTCCAGAGGAGGCCACAAAGATGATCAGAGGGCTGGAGCAGCTTTCCTATGAGGACAGGCTGAGAGAGGTGGGGCTGTTCAGCTTGGAGAAGAGGAGGCTCTGTGAAGACCTTATAGTGGCCTTCCAGTACCTAAAGGGAGCCTACAGGAAAGATGGAGAGAGACTTTTTAGCAGGTCCTGTTGTGATAGGACAAGGGGTAATGGTTTTAAACTGAAAGAGGGTAGGTGTAGGCTAGATATAAGGGAGACATTTTTTATGATGAGGGTGGTGAGGCACTGGAACAAGTTGCCCAGAAAAGTTGTGGATGCCCCATCCCTGGGAGTGTTCAAGGTCAGGCTGGATGGGGCTTTGAGTGACCTGATCTAGTAGAAGACGCCCTTGCCCATGGCAGGTAGGAGGATAACTATATGATCTTTAAAAGTCCTTTCCAACCCAAACCATTCTATGGTTCTATGATTCTATGTTAGCTCATAGGTTGGGTGACACCAAGTGCAACTCTCCTACTTTTTTAGCAGTATTACTTTTCTTTAATTCAGTGATTAATCGTAAAAGTATCAGCAGGGTAGGAAGAACTGCTTTGCTATGTGTTGACCCAACACACACTGTCACCACATGCATGATAACCTTAATAAATTGCTCGACTTTGTAGGTGGAGGAGCACCAAGTAACACATTTCTTATGGAGCCCTTGGGGCTGGCAGGGCTACTCTGAACTACCTGGCTCTGAACAGACAGGAAATCAAATGCTGTGCCTGGGTTTGGGGTTTTTTGAAATGTTTGAAGGGAAGTTTTTCCCATGAAAACACTGGGAAAGGTCTTTTTCCTATAAAGCATTTCCAGTGGAAACACTTCTGACCTCCCTTCCTCGGGACGTCCATCCTGAGCCTCGGCCCAAAGAAAGACCCTTTTGTTGAGCAAAACAATGCGACCGCATCGGGAAGCAGGATCAGCTCCCACTCGCAGGGTAGGGTTTCTCTCACCTAACTTTAGCTGTCTAAAACCTAGGTGTCTAGTCTAAACCTGTCATTCAGTCTCCCGCTAACGACCCCAGGGAGATGGAGGCACCTTCTCGGGCCCTTCACTCCATCTTCAGGCAAAACAAATCAGTCTCCAGAGGTGGCTGGCTCTCCCGTGGCTGAGAGGGAGCCCATGAGACTGGCTCTGTGCAGACCACTGGCGTGGTGATGGCTAATTAGGTGAGATGAATCCCACCCTGAGGAAATCGAGGTAGCTAATGAGTTGCTAGAGTATGTGTTTGCGGCGAGCTTGCCCGCACAAAGCGTGACCAGGCTGGGGGCTTTTTGGGTAGATTTAAAAGATGAAGACTGAAAAGCTGAGGGTTGCAAGCAAGTATTTTTTTTATTATTATAGCCATGCTGTGCAGCTTTGCTGATGATCATCCACTGAATCAGCTTGTTGCATCTCCTTCTACACCTAAATGGTAAGATATTGGAGAACTTTAAGATATGTGAGAAATCAACATGTGCTCTAACTTGTTTTTTTAGGCATCATTATGATAAAAATTAATCAAGAACCCTATTTTCTTCTGAATTCCTACAGAGAGCAGGATTCATTATCTAATCCCAAATAAAACCCTTAAGTTTTGCCAATGACATCAATAGGATAAAACCTCATTGCAAGTACAAAACGACTCGATCAGATTGTTGTTTTTTTATGTTTACCTCTAAAATCGCATAATCCTGCTACTTCTTGTTGAAACGGGATTAAGCACTTTAGCAGAGATCTGGGGTTTTTTTCTGTTTTTTTTTTCTTTCCTCCACAAGTGTGTGTTAATCTAACCTAATCAAACACACTGGCCCGGGACGGATGTGTCTGCTTTCACCACGTCGGGAGCTCTGTCTTTTGAGTCTGGGGGAGCGCAGGATTTAACAAGCAGCTTGTTGAGCATTTGGTAGCTCTTCTAAAAGGTGATTATTGCCAAATGCCCATTCTCGGTGGCTCATTAAATACTTTCACGTGACAAATCCATGCAGCGTTTTGTGTGTATGAACCCAGGGCTGTCGCTGTTTAGAACAAAATGCTAAATATTTACTGGTAAGGCAAGCTACAAGTATAAATATTTATATCAAGGTACAATAAAAAAGTACCATAAAGCTGATATGTTAGAAAGAATTTATGTGTTGAAACAATGGAAAGCGTTACAAAAGATGTGCTATACCATCATTACATTATGTGCGGAGATCAGAGTGTTTAGGTGTTTAATTTACTGCTATCTGGCCTCCGCCGTTTGACTCATTAATCTGTCAGGTGAAGGAGTCCTAATTATATTTCTTGTAACCTGGCAAACTACAGAGAATCATGCTCATATGGGGAATAGATCTTGAAGATTTACTGGTCTGTTGCTAATGGTCCCGCAGGGCTCGAAAATGGAAAAAGTATACACAAGAGCAGAAAATGTTTATAAGGGGAATCTGTCTTCCTAATTATTGCGCTGAATGCATCCTATTGTGCTGAGATATAAGGAGCATAAGCAACAGTTTATGTAAAACTATTCACAGGATGCTTTCGAGGCAGTAATTGATTTGGTTTTGTGCATGAGGCTGCAAGAATCCTGAAATTAAACATCTGATGGAGGTGACAACGAGCCTGTCGCACCCTGCCGCTGTCCTCACCCGCCTGCTGCCGGGACCCAGCCAGCACGTTCAGCGGGATGAGTTCAGGGTCATGTAGCAATGATCCCTTTTGTCTAACTTCTACAACTATTTTGCATTGCTACAATGCTAAAGGTTGATGGGGAGGTCTGAAAAATACTCCCTACTACAAGAGAGTTAGCAGAGATAAGAAGCGGTTAGTTCAGGGGTAAATAGTAACCTGGCGTGAAGGAGTGCCATCCAAATTTTGCTGTTCCTGGCTATTATGGACTCTCGTGGTCCACATCTTACAATAAAATGTCCCAACTCACCAGCCCCAAGCTGCGGTATCCTGGAGAAATATCAGGGCAGTTGCCTTTTTTTATGCTAGACATCCACTGCTGGTCACTGTCAGGGAGAAGATACTGGACTAGATGGATCTTAGACCTGACCCGGTGATTTATATAAAAGCCCAGTACATAAAAGTCTCCCCAGGTGAGGTACTCATGGGCAGTGTCTGCTGCAAGTTCAATAGTGAAGCACAGAGCTTATAAAAAGGGGCAAAGGGAGGAAAAAGGGAAAGAAGTCAGGATCAGGAGGAAATCTGGACTTCTGGATTGTCACTTGTGATCTTGGACCGTAAAGGTGTCCCCTCCTTTGCTGGGTTGGTTTTTTGTTTTTTTTTTTTGCTATATTGATTGACACTACAGACACATGAGGTCTGACTGTGGGATTCTGGTTTTATAGATAAAAGGCATAGCCGGGACATAGACATCCTGTTGAGATGGCATAAAAGTAAGCACGACTGCAAAAACAGTTCCTGCCTGTTGTAGGTACCTTGGGATCTTCATATCTCTTATTATCTTCTTGCGCTGTGTTGCTTTTGTGGTTTTTATTCTACATTTCAAGTTTTGGGGAAATGCCCCGTGACCTGGGACACAGGGGTGGTGGGAACAGCTGCTGGGTGAACACAGGTTCTTGTAAGCCAGTGAGATTGGCAAAATTTCCGGTGATCCTAAAAGCAGAGCATGCCACCTGCCACAAAAGAGTATAAAGAAAGCCCCAACACTGAGACCTCTGGGAAATTCCTTCCTGGCCACGGCTCTGAGGCGCAGTTTTGCTCTGAGGAGCTCGGAGTCATGGTTTTACAGTCAGCGACGAGGGCATCATGCTGAGAGCTCAATGGAAAACAGGTGCAGGGACCCATGTCTTCAGCAAGAGTGACCCTTTTGGGGGTGGGAACCTATTTCTCCCCCAGTGTATGCAAGTTATATATTCACACAGTCCGTGGTAGACAGGTGTGGAAATCCCTGCCTCAAATAACTTGCTGTCTAAATCTTTTACTATAATGTGACTAGGAAAGTGAAAATACGTAGTGAAAATACACAGATTTTTTCAAAAGAGCTGTCAGCGTAAAGCCTGTGGACTAGACATTCAGCCAATATAAACTGAAGTAGAGACACTGAATTATTTCATTTTACACCAGTGAAGGCTCTGACTCTATTATTCTCCAGAAGAGTTTGATCAATGTTTTTCTCTGGCTCAGCATTTGATTGATGTGATGGACTAGCCCATAAAGCAGACTTTGGAAACTGCAAGATATGATCCGCTTAATCAGTTTGTCAGTTTTATTTTGGAGACTTAACGGAAAAACAAAACCCTCTGCGTAGCTATTGATTTAATATGCTTTGCCTTACATTCCCATGAAGGCAAATGAATAAATATTTCTGATGCACAAAGTGCTGGAAGGGCTTTATCACTGCATTCGGGAACAATTCATGTGGGAGGAATGTAATGTGTACTATCAGTATATTGTTAAATCCTTTAGAATGCTAGCCATGAAATAGATACTAAAATAACATTAATATAAAAACAAATGCAGAAACACATGCTTACAATTACACACACATACCTCTGGGAGCCTTTTGCATCGTGTTCGTTTTCGGAGCTGTTTAAAGACACTGTTGTTCCTCCAAAACCAGTTTTGCTATCTGAGGCTGATACAAAACTGGAAATGTTAGGTTGAGGCTTATCTAAATAAGTGTCTGGTTGGGCTCAGGTGCTTCCAACAGTTTTAGAGGAGAAGCAAGTGAACCTGCCTGCCAGACAGTAGAGAAAAGCTCTGCTAACCAAATTTGGGAGCAGACACAGTGTTTCCATGAAGATGGGAAAGTTTTAAAATGCACTGATGTATGGAATAGCCATACCAATGTAAAGGCTGAGCTGGGCTTAAGCCTGGATGCCCATGATGGGATTCATCTCACCAGCTTTATACACCATAGTCTTCTAGATCTTTGCTACACCTGAGACAGTCCCTGCAGAGAAACTGGGGCTGATTTATAATTACTTTTGACATAATCCTATTAGTCTAGCTAAACATAAATAAGAGTTTCCATTTGGGTTCATACTGGTTTAATGAAGTCAACTAAAAGAATGTAACTTCTGATGGAAATTCCTTATGCAAGATTATTGCACAAGAGCAAAATCTTTGTGGATTACTGAAGATAAGCCCAGCAAGTTCTGCTTAAATATTGGGTCCCTTTTATCCCCTAGCTTAATTTCTTGCCCGTGCTGTCCCTGAGCTATGTTTCACTAGCAGGTCCTCCAAACCTCTCCCATGATACTCGTCTTAATTTACAGGTGCCTACCAAAGGCCAGGGCAAGGTAGCTGGGAGTGAGGATGGCAGGAGTGAAGAGGCTGTGTGGAGTTAGCTTTGCTAATTTTAGATGTCTGCCAGGTGGGCACAGCTGAGCTGGTGATGCTAGGCTGCCCAAATAGTCCGTGGAAAAACGCAATCAATTCTGGAAGGAATTTTCTACCTAATTTAGGTACCTGCTCTAGGTTAAGGTAAATTTGGCATTGCCAGCTTCTCTCCCCTATCTGAAAAAATGACCTAGGATGACTAGGGGTAAAGATTGCACTGTACCGAGATAAAACTAACACTGCCATTTGTTACTGTGGAATTAATAACACTACTGTTGAGGCTCATACCTTAGTAGCATCCAGGCATTGAGCACCAGTGATATCAATTGCGATCTAAATAGAAATTAGATGCCTGCATAATTCTGGATCTGGTCCTCTGCAGCTTCTAAAACTTCAAAGACACTATATATTAAGATTAGAAATTATAATGTAGATTTGTAAATAACCTTGTGTAACTCTTTCTGGAGCATGCTGGAGCAAAAATCATACATATTTGCAGCCAGATCTTACATCGTGTGCCCAGTTAATTTACCTTCCTGAGTAGTCACAATGAATTCAATGTGAGTTGCGCAAATGAGAATTTGCATTTACACTATTGCGAGTCAGCTGCAGCTAAATAGTTGCTCAAGAAAGTATAAGGTTTTGATGTGTCTCAGTTTATATTCTTAACCCTGTTTTTGCCTAAAGGCGTTGGGTATCGAGAAAAGAACAGGAAGCTCTGTATTAGACTGCGTGTTCACACCCTTCCTTACATTTCCTAACAGTAAGAAGAGGTCCAGACAGCTTTTTGCATTAAAAAAAAAATCCAATTTCCTTTTGTTGCGCTGCTGATTGAACAGAACGCAATTTTGCTGGCTGAACAACATTTTCATTTTGGATGGGTAGGGTGTGCCTGGCTTCCCTGCTAGCAACAAGGACATGCTTGTTGGAGGACAGCACTAGTTTTCTTCTCGTTTTAAAAAATGCTATTTTGCCTTCTCTTCGTGTAGCTGCACAGGCCCCTTCACGCCTGTATCCCACTTTGCATGACCTGAACAAAGAAGTGAACTCATTCCATGGTTCCCTGCACAAAGTGTCCATATTCTGCAAAGGCTTTTGCATGGAAGAAAACCAGATCCCTGGTAGGTGGGCAGCAGGAAACGCTTCCTTTTTGCCAGTGGCTAAAGCACTGTTATTTGTTACACCTGCGTGCTGGTCTGTTTAAATAGAGAAAAACATCAGAAAACACAGGAAATGCTTACTCATTTTGTCCTGCCTGCCCAGCTCCGGTATGGCTGTCCTAACACAAGCAAATACTTTTGCATCTATTCCACGGTGGTTTCGCTCCTGAAGAGCTGTTGTTGTCCCCATCACCAGTAGCAGCACTGAGAAACCATAGCCACAACATCATATTATGCAAAAAACAAGACAAAAGGTTTCTTTCTGCTCCTGGCACTTGACTTTTCAGCATCCCAGGGCTATCTCAGCACATTTAATCATCAGTTAATTGTAAACAGTTGTTGGGCAGAGGGAGCAGCCTCTGTCAGCAGCAAGGTTGGAGCACAGGGTTGCTGTGTGGTGTTGCAAGAAATAAACCTTGTCCATGAGTTTTATCCAGACATTTATAGAAAGAGGAGAAAATTCTTCCCCTTAATGGCTTTACCCCCTTGTCTGGCTTAAGCAAGAAATAAAGTGCCAAAACATACTGCACATGGTTCCCCAATGTGGGAAAAGGTAATGTTCTCTGTTGTGTTTGCTTAAACGGGGAGGATGTGCTTAAACTTGCAGTTACACAGATGTTTTACTGCTGACACTCAGTACCCTCCAAAATACTTGTTGCTTTCACTAAAGCAGGGTTGTCTTATTTTCACAATGCCACATTGCAAGGAAATCTTCCAGTACCTAAAGAGGGCCCACAGGAAAGATGGGGAGAAACTCTTTAGCAGGACCTGTTGTGATACAACAAGGGGTAATGGTTTTAAAATAGAGGGAGGTAGGTTCAGATTAGATATTAGGAAAAAAAAATCTTACACTGAGGGTGGTGGAACACTGGCACAGGTTGCCCAGAGAGGTGGTGGATGCCCCATCCCTGGAAACGTTCAAGGCCAGGTTGGACGGGGCTCTGAGCAACCTGATCTGGTTGGAGATGTCGCTGCTCCTGGCAGGGGGGTTGGACTGGATGGCCTTTAAAGGTCCCTTCCAACCCAAACTGTTCTGTGATTCTATGAAATTCAGTATTTTCCTAGCACAACGTCGTTACCACGTGTGTGTTGTGTGATTGCAGCGGGAAGGGAAGACGAACCATGAGGGGATGCCTCGCTGGCGGGGTGGTCTTGCTGGGAACAGGATGAAGTAGGCCTTACATTGGAAGGATCACTTTCCCTGAGCAGGCAGTGAGCATCTGTTTAATATATGAAAGCAACACTGCCATACTTTAGGACAGAAAGTGAAATGTATTGCCTTATTAGATTAAATGACATAAGGATATAAAGTAATTCAAATGAAAACATACAACTGGAATTTGGGCAGTGCATCAGACTTAACATCCTTGTCTCATGAACTGTTTCAAAGTCTACAATTATGAAAGAAAAACAACTGCTTCTTTTTTTTTAATTATTGCTCAGCACTATGAGCAGAGGAAATATTTTAAAATAAAAAATATTATTTATTATTATTATTAATATTTATTATTAAGCAATCGTACTCAATCCAACAGCACTGAGCCATCAGATGCACCATTCTGGGGTGCACAAAAGCTCCATTCAGGCTCTGGAGGATGAATGCCACTTCGTACATATGTGGGATAAAAATTTCCAGTGAAGCGTTAGCAGTGTGGCACAGCCAAGAACAGCCAGTTGATGGGACCTGATAGGATCACAGCACATGATCTGCAAACTGGCAGATCATCCGAGCACCGGGGAGGAAGCAAGGGCTGGTTCCAGCAGCGCGTGTGTGGATTCAGGAATCTGGCTCACTGCAGGGAGCCGTCGTGACAGATGATCTATTTATTTGAAATTGTTGTGCTCAAATTCACTATGTTCACTCTAGTCTCTGTAGCTCTGTACTCAGCAATTGTGAAGTTTTAGTTGAAAAATCATTTATATTCTTGTTTGTCTGAAATCATATTCTCTATAGCTCATATTTTTATTTTCCACTTCTCAACTTATGCTCTGCTACCTGTCTTGCTCTTTTGCTTTTCTGTTCAGACTTGTTTATTATAACCATAATTGTAATATCTGAGTAGTGAAATGTAAGTTGACTAGATTGCTCAAATTGCTATTTTTAATTAAAAACACACAATAATTTCAATATTTTTTCCTCCTATTTCCTCCTGTGCATGTTCTGTATCTTCTCTTTCCCATGGCTGCTCAAAAATGAACTCCTAGTGCTTTGGCAAACTACTGGACTAATTATTTTAAAATTTTTCTACGCAATAGAGCTAAAGATATGTGTACACTCAATAATTATTTTTATTTGGTATTCTCTTTAAGTGCTTTTTTCTACCAGCTGTCTAGACAAAGTCGAGCTCTATAATTCTAATTCTGCCAATTCCACATTGCTTTATTTCTCTTGCATTTATTAAATTATTTCTTGAGTACAAATGGGTTTTGGGGCACAGAAATTGCGACAGGAGATAGTTTGGATATTTCAGAGCAAAACTGCTGCTTGCTTTACTTTGTTTCTACTGCATTCACTGAAACAGGATTTTGTAGGCATATTTCTTAGTTAAACAGGACTGCACTCAAGAAACAGAAAAGTTTCTTCTAATAGAAACAGATGTACAGGAATTGAGTTATTAACTAACTGGTCAAGCCAGAGTAGCCATCCTACTTTACAGGTATTGTCTTTGAATGTGATTTTCTCACTTGCTTAATGCCCGTAGTTCCCACCGAATTTGTGGACTTCTGGAGGTTTGTTGTCCTACAGATGAGGCTGGGACATTTCTGTGGTTTGTCAGCGAATCCACAGTTCTCACAGCTGTATCAAACAATCTGAAAAACTATTATACTTCATGCTTTGGGGATTAAAATAATCTTTCATTCTTGAAGCCTTGGTAGTAATCCCTAGAAGGACAGAGATTGTGCCAGCTTTGCACACTTCAGGACACCTACACCTCTCCCAGAGGTACATGATGCTGACCACCATCTAAAGGCAGGAGCTCAAACTCATGGGACCTCCAGTCTTTAATTTGGTGTGGCAATGCTTATGCTCCTGACACCAGTCTGTACATGGGGAACGTACACGTCTAGACAAGTACATGGGGAATAGGTTGCTTTCCTAAAGAGGAAGCCTGAATGGAAAGAACCTCTCCTGCCTTTCTGCCAACCTCCCTCTCGCTGTAGATGCCCAGAAATTATAGCAGTCCCCAGATAACTGCCCATTCCAGCCCAGGATTTTTTGATATTCATCTTTACCAGCATCCCTCATTGGAGATCCCAACAGCAAGCAGAATGGCAACGCGCCTGCTCTGAACTTCTCCGTCTTTGATTTTAGTTCATGTTGAATATGTGATTATTTCTTACAGGAAATAATTATGTGGGAACAAAGAGTATCTCTCTTCAGCTGGTGACTGCTATTCCCATTGTGCATTGGCGAGTGGAGAAACAGTTGGGATAATATATAGTTCCTCCCTCAAGTATGTGGTCCCTGGTAGTGCCAGACCAGAGTGCATCAGGGAAACCTCTGCTACAGGACGTGGTAGGATGCAGAAAGGGATTACGTTTCTCTCCATCGGTCCATTTGGATTCCTTGATGAGGAGTGGGTTTGAGCGATATCATCATCCAGCCCTTGCCCCACCTCCTCATGCCAATAACACTTGACATTTCTTCCCTTTTGTCCTCACCCAGACCTAGCGATGTAATTCAAACAGAACAGCTTTAGTTTGCAAAGCCTGTTTGCCAGTGATAAATGGTGCGCATGATGGATGGCTGTGGTCTTGAAGATGATGGAGGTGAACAGCAGGGTGCCGCATGGATTTGTGCTAGCAGCAATATTATTTAATACTTTTATTAATGGTCTGGAAGGAGGTATAACCAAGTACATTAACTAGATCTGCATACGACACCGCGCTGGAAAGAACTGTAAACCAAGTGAAGACAGAGAAATAACACTAATGGAACCAGGGGTTAGAAATATGAGCAGGAAACAGAATGAGATTCTGTCTGGAAAAAGGCAAACTAATAAATCTGGGAATAATAATCCAAAACACAGATATTTAATAGGAGGGTGAGAGATCTGAAAAAACACTGATGTTCTGAAAGAGCTACTCATGGTCGTTAAGAGTGACTAGGAAACGGTTGTACAATGTAAAATAGTTGGAAAAGGTAATCTGGGTTTGTAGAGTAAATCCAAAGATATCTTGCCCTGGCACAAGGGCTTTTCCCTCCTTGTAGGTATGACTTTCTACAGCACTTTGAGCCCTTATCTCCAAGCTTTACGTGTGAGTAGAAGCCCTCAAGCAGAAAAATGTACAGTCAGTATGGCTGACTCTTCACAGAAACATAGATCTGGAGGGCATCTTCTGGACCATTCAGTCCTATGTCTGCTTCTTCTGGGAGTAGTATTGGTCCATGTCACCCTCCTGTCCTCTCTGCTCAGCTCTTCTACACCCCTGCTAGAAGGGTGAACCAGGGCTTCTCTGGTGCTAATTTTGACAACTGGCAATTCTGACATCAAGAACAGAAAAATGTGAAGGAGCACAAGTTAAACCCAACAAAACTATATGAATGGGTAAGGAGAAGGTGGCTGGAATTTTTACACAGAAAAATCCAAATAAGATAATGAATGTTCAGTGGGACCACTGCTATACCTTTCACTCAATGCAATTAAGTTCTAGGTACCGTTTTCTGATACCTGTGATATTTGTGTCAATTAATTCCATGGTATAAATTGAAATCAAAGGGTAGTTACATATGGAAAAGCATATTTGCCAAAGGAGGACTTAGAAACACTGCAGGAATCCTCAGGTGGGACTAAACAAACAAAAAGATTACCAAATATCAAGACTTTTCCTAAAGTTATTTGTGCTAGATTGCTGAATGCTCTTAAAAGCGTGTGGTCATTGCAGTCACCCATTCAGCAGCATGTTTACGTGCGTGCAAATCTCCGGGGTGTGACGAAATATAAAGGTGGATGCAGCAAGCTGGAAATCTGTCCCACATGTGCTCCCTCGAGGGCAACTGTCCTTCACCGGTCCTTCCCCCATGGGGAAGGGATGCTGCGAAAAGCGCTCGCTGGGACCGCAAGTGCAGTGTAAGCACAGGGCTCACTGCCTGCTGTTCTTGACAAGTGCTTCATGCTGGGCACTTGGTGCTCTGGAAATGGAAATGAAATTATTTAAAGCGGTAACTTGTTCTTGGTATCAACTATAAGACAGATAAGATGTGTGTGCAAGAAATACGGCTGCTATGAGCTGCCTCTCCAGAGGAATTCTCTGTCCATGCGCAGAGCTGAGAGTGGTACAAGCCAGGAGTTCCTGCTTTTCATAATGAAAACGTATGATCGTTTCTGCTCTGGGCCCTAATTAGCGGTAGAACTGGTTGTACAGTTGGCCCGCGGCATTATTCCTTACAGAAAGGTTGTCTTCTTGCGCCAGAGTCCATCTGGGTGGTTCCCAACCATCCAGCAACCTGAGGCATGAGGAAAGCGAGGGCTGGGATCTGTGAACTCACCTCCTCAGCTTATACAAACGCCCCTCAGTCGCTGTAGTATCTCCGAGATTTTTATTTTATTTTAGTTTGTTTTGCTTTTAAATGCTGATTCTTAAGCATTCTTAAGAATAAGAGAAAGGACACACTTTGTTTACAAACAGCTCTCAGATTCCCTCATCAACCTCCTCACCATCCTGAGGACTGAGGAAGAATTAGGAAAACATCCTATTTAGCTAAAGGGAACTCAAGTCTATTTTGACCTGTAGGAGAGAAACAGAAGGGATAAGCTGAAATACATATATATAATTTTTTTTAAAAAAAGAAGTCTTCACTAAGTCAAGCAAAAAGTCCTTTACATACTGAGAGCCACTCACTCTTGTACTCTCCAGTACCTCCACTGCAGGCTGGGGAATTGCTGCGACATCATTAGGATAAAAAATAAACCCATCTAGCCCCAAGTATGTATCATTCAGTTACTCACCTCCGGGTGGAACAGAGGAACCACCCGTGTGAGCTGCACTGCGATGTTAGCTCTCTCTCATAGCTCTGCTCACAAACCCTTGATTAAAAATGTGAAGTTACAAGGAGCCATGTCGGTGTCAGAGTGCAACTGCCCATGCAGGAAAACCTTTGTTAGAATATTTTCCTTCAGTCAAACCTCTTTATTCCTAGAAGTTCTCTGATGCAGGTATTCAACTATTTCAATGCTGTTTGTAGTAACATAATAATCCCAGGAAAAAATAAAAATATATATGGCCACTCTATGAAACACCTGGGTATATCATATGTTACTAATTTTTATTAACAATTTCAGTCTGCTGTAAATAAGAAGGCCAGTTAGAAACAAGCAATGTAAATGGTCCAGTATCAGAGCTGAGCTGTTAAAATAATCCCGTCTGGTTATCCCTACATGATTTTTCAAAATTGAAAAATATTCTAAATGAGAATGGGAAATCTAAGAGGGAAGTGAGCAGGACCCTGTATTATTCTCCTGCCATGAGCAGGGAGGGTGAACTGACTGGCAGGACTGTGTTTATAGCTCCGACACGGGAACCGCTAATCCCTGTTAAATCTCCTGAGAAACAGCCGATCCTCACAGCATCACACAGGTCAGTGGAAACTGGGAAGCTGCAGGATACAAAAATCTTGAACTGTGCCCTGTTAACTAATAAAATCCTGATTTGGGCATTTTCCCCTTGCAGAACTGAAAGAGTAATAACTGAAAAAATATTTTTACTACTGAAAAAGGAACATATCTGAGGTATGGCTCCGTGGTGGGTGTCTGATCCCAGTCTGACCCAGGAACATGAGTCATTTCATGCACATTGAAATCGGCCCCGCAGCTCGAGGTGTCCTGTCCCCGCTGCAGCCCATGGGAACTGGAGCAGCCCGCACCGACGTTCTCAGGGCACCGTAGGAGGACTGTTAAGTGCATATAATTACTCATCTGAGCATGTATTTTCAGGATCAAGGCCTAGCCTTTTAGCTACTGGGCATTCCTCCTTGTTCTTATTCTTATTAAAAGCAAGGATTTTATTAAAGTAGCATTCTGGCACCTGTTGTACCAGACATCTACAATTATCTGACCTCGGCGCAGTCCCATATGGGGAAAGACCCTGGTGCACACCAGTCACCTCCCTGTCCCAACCCAGCCCAGAAGGCATTTGGGGCTGTCCTGGCAGGTCCCCAGTATGGTGAGGTGGGGGACCAGTATGCCACAAAGCACTCACTTTTCAAAATAAGAGTAACCTAGAGAAAAAAATAAAAACCCATCCCTGAGCTTTTGAACAGAGATGAGCGTAGAAGGTCAAGCTCAGGCACATGGAGTTAAAGCTTCCTAAGAAACATGAAAACAACACAAAATTTGAGTTATTTTAGCCATTTCTTTTAGGAAGGGTGAGCCGTACACTGAATGTTCACATTTCTCCCCAGTGACTCTCAGCCTAAGCTAGTAGCCTAGGTACGGGCAGCTACGCTGCAAATCTCCGCGTTCCATTGCGCTAAGCTCGCTGACTGTTAGAAGCAGCAGCTGAAACATCACGAACAGACAGCAATAGACAGCAAAGACCTCAGAACAGCAACTGACAGGCCATGTGAGGACCTGAAGGGACTATCAGAGGTCTCAGTGGTGGACTGAGAACATTAACTCAGTTCCCCTAAGCTTTGCTTCAGTAAGCCGCAAACTGTCCATGCTGTGCTCTCTTTACGGAAAGGTTCTTCTCGCTCATTAGCAAGAGAAGAGATGGAGAAGGGCAGAAAAGGGAGAAGTCAGACAGTTGTCTAAAGTGGAGACCTGGACAGTAGAGGTGCCTTCCAGACCCCTTGCAGAGGGGTCCAGCGTGACTGCGATTAGGAGCTCCGTAGTATCTCTGAGCTGGTGGCCACACCACTGTCACAGGGCACTGTAGGGCACAGGGCTCATCCCATCTATCTCCAAGGAGTTTAGTCTGATTTAGGTGCCTAGTCTCCTTCAGTAGCGGAGCTAGAAGCTGCTTTTTCTGATGCTTTCAGATTTTGGGCTCAACTGTCCTCTGGGATGCTTCCCCCCTCCCCGTTGATGGATGAGGATGCATAGTGGAGACAAGGCTTTTCATTTCTGGGGTCTAAGGATGAGGATGAGTTGGGCTTTTCTGCTTTAGGGCTTCTGAATGATTTTAAAGTTGATCACAGATGTCAGCACAGAACAGGGAATCCTACAATGTGATGAAATGTGAAATAATTAATGGCTGGTGCATGGATTGAACGCAGCTCCTTGCTCCTGCTGCACATCAGTGCAGTGGCCTTCCCAAATCATGCAACCCAACGCGTACTTCAGTACATGCTCTGGTAGTAACTGTGCCCAGCATGCCTTGTGACTGTAGAGTGGGTTTTGGGGGTAAAAAAAATAATCTTTGATAGCCATTAGTATAAAAATAACCTCTCAAGTTTTGTCTTGCTGGTCTCTGCCTGGAATCTGTCTCCTGCCTCTGTACAAAGCAAATCTGTTTCCCTGACCCTGGGACTTAAACAAGTAATTTTCTGGAACTTGTTTGAAAGTTCAGCAGCTACATCTAAAATAAGTATACTCATAGCTCATAAATGGGAAAATTCTGGCCAAAATCAATTGGCATTTGCTAAGTCATATTGCAATTTAAAATAGCAGAATTTGGCCCTGATCAGGGGCACAACCATCCATATCTTAAGGACCACCAAAATACTCATGTTTCAAGGCAGAACTTACATTTTCCTTAGGTTCCTAGACGTGCCAGGTGGCTTGCAAATCTGTTCGACATCAGGGCACGTATATAGCCTGTATATGATCCACACCCAGGTCATCTAGATTACCAAAAGCCAGGATTGATTGTCTACTGCCCCCAACAGCTGCAGGGAAAAAAGAACATCTGCATCAACAGCTCCAAGCAGAAACCCTAGGGAGATGGAGGCTGTGCTTCCAGAGAGTTTCCCTTGGCACTGTGTGACCCATGGCTGAGTTTGAGAGGGACCAGATACTAAAAACCCACTGTTTTGAACACACAAATAAAAGCTGAATGCAAGGTTTGTAAACTTAATTCTAAAATTTGCCTTCCACTACTCAGTTTGGTACATCAGCAGAGAGGAGTCACCTCTTGCTTCCCGCAGAGATGACTGTGTAGGGAAGGATCTTTGTAGCTTGCCATCAAAGGGACAGACAGACAGCTGGGGAACATCCACATCTGTGTGTGCTGGTGTTTTATTGCATGTTGCATTCCGTATAAATTCCATATGGAGTCAAAATCGGTTTGGACTTGGTACTTCCTCCAAGCCAATCACTTAATGAGGAGTGTCTTGTTTTGCTGGTTTGCTGAACAGAGCTGCAGTCCAAGTGTGTTATTATGGGTTTACACATTGCTGTGCTCTCAATATCAAAGCTTTCGTTTGGCTGGAGGCTTCCTCCCCTGTGGGGGAAGGATTGCTGTGCGAGTGTTGTAGGTTACACAACGTTTTCCCAACGGAAAAGTGAAGTGCGTGAGTTGTAGTCTATTGTGATAATGCACGAGAGGAAGTCAGAAGCGAGGCTGCGTGGTAAAGGGAGCCTACAAATGAGATAATATGCAGAGTCACATCTAACGTAACCATTTCAGATTGCAGCTGGATGGCAAATTCCTGTGTGCCTATTAGAGCGAGAAAAGGGAAATCAGAAAAAAATAGAAACGTTCACGAGATGTCCATTTACAGTTACAAAATGGCAATTTTGATGATGGAAATGTTCTTGGTTGGATTCAAATGGTGATCTCTTTGGATTAATTGCATGTGCCTGAGTAGCACTTAGAAGTTTGAACTGGGTGTTATATTTGCACGTAGTCAGAAGACGACTCTGCCCAGAAACGATGGCAACCTAAGTAAACAAGATTGATAAAAATGGAGAAAAAAAAGAACATTTTTGTTGTCCAGACTGGAGGTGGTAAAGATAGGCTGTGTAGTTTTGTCTTGAATACATAAAGCTGGGAAATAAATACAACCTGCCCCAGCCTCAGCCCACTGTATTATGTTAGTTACCCACTTGTGAGGGTAACTAACAGGAGAAGGTTCCTGATAGTGTTTTTTAATTAGGTGGCAGAATAGTTTCTCAAAGGAAGTAACAATCGATTTGCAGGGATTTCTTCTGCTATTAACTGAAAACACTGTTTTTCCCCATACAAATGCAATGAGGCTGACACCAAATTCCTCCCCATTTTTGACCTAATATTGCTTATCCTAAATGAGGATGTGGTACAAATTGTTAAGAAGGATTATTTGCATGAAGCAATCATAACTATCAAAATCACACATTATGAGTGGTGGAAAAAATCATAGAATTATAAAATCATAGAACAGTTTGGGTTGGAAGGGACCTTTAAAGACCATCTGGTACAGTCTCCCTGCAAGGAGCAGGGACATCTCCAAACAGATCAGGCTGCTCAGAGCCTCAATCGTTCCCTTTTTTCTTACTCTCTAATCACTGCGATAGGAATCCTGCACCTACACATATCTTTGCCTTCATTTTGCAGTGCAGAAATAGGATTCAAGAAATAAGCAAAACAAGCAGACATCCTCCACCAACAAAGCAGTGCTGAGATACTGATTGCCTTCTCGTTTAAGTCTGCCATGCGCGCTTTCTCCACCGCACATTTGCTTGCAACGATCTTCACAAGAGTGGAAAATCTGACAAGCAGTTTTCTGCGGGGACATAAAAATGCAGGATGGAAACCTCTAAGCTGCATGGTCTTTAAGGAGCAGTCATCCATTGAACTGAAGCTATATCCAGTATTACAGTATCTTGCTGATAGATGACATAAAACAAATTTGTTACTTAGAGAAGCATGTTGATTGGCTTCACGCTGGGCGCGCATGAAGAAAGACGTCTAGGCTCTCTTTTATCCAAATGGAATTCCTAAGTCAATCAAATAAACATAATAATAATAAGGTTAATCTGGTCTTTACTCATTCAGGAGAGAAAAGCAGAGATGTGGATCTAATTACGTAAATATTGTAAAATCAGTTTGCATTTATCTCTTTCCACATCTCCTTGGTACAGCCCTTGTTCAGCATGCTTAACACAGTCCTCTTTGGTCTGAATGATTTAATTCTGAGGCTAAAACCATTCAAGATTTGTTTAAACAAGAAAATCTTGTTTTCTTTGGAGCATTTTGAAGTAGGCATAATTACAGTGTTGCAAATGCGATGCTCTGCTTAAGGAGCTGTCAGCATTTCTGTATTAAAGGTCTGTTTTCAGGGGTTAACAGAATTGCCAGAAAAAGAAAAAAAAAAAAAAAAAGAGAAGAGTGGAAAAGAAGGGTCCATTATGGCCTGAAACTTGGTGTTTAGGTTTTTAATCCAGGAGGGAGGTTTCAAAATCAAATTGTGCAAAATTAATTTACACTGTATGCTTGCAAAACTGCTCATGTCACTTTTTTTTCATGCTTTTTCAAAAAAAAAATATAATCCCACAATAAAGCACACTTATTTTGCTTGCTTCTACTGTACACTGCTCTTTAAAGTTAATGTCATTTCCATACAATACCCCCAATGTTACATGCCTTAGAGGCAGCATAGATTGAATAAGTGACTTGGAGCCAGGGACTCCCAAGTTTATAATTTAGCCGCTGACTCACTGTGTGGCCTCAGGCAAACCACGTAACTCCTATGTCCTCATCTATGGTATGGTCTCAATTTTCCATTGTGTTGCACAACATGTAAGGAGCTCTGCTTATGTTCAATAGGAGCTTAACCCGATGGTGAGTGGGTTACTGGATCCCTGTAGAGGATACAAGGCTTAGCACAGCTCCTGCTTGCCAGGTTTTGTCTATTCAGTTCAATCTGCAGGAGATCAGTTCTCACCGAGCTGGTCCAGGTGGGCACTTGGAGAAGGTGTCTCCATCTGTGATTTCTGAGTTGTGGAGAACAGTCTGTCTTGGTACTGGCGCTGAAATAATATTCTTCAAAAACTTGAGTAGAGTAACTGGGTAGTTATTTTAACTGAATGTGTAGGCTGCTTTGCACTGGACTTCCAGGAAACTCAGCTAATGTTGACCCTTTCTGAACATCATCTTTCCTCAGCTCTTTATGTGTTTCTGTACTGTCCCTTCATGTTCAAGGTTTTCCTCCACCACAAAGTCCATTTGCCTTTGCGTACAGTGTAGAGTCAAACTCCTGTTATATATTAATCTAGTCACATAGATAGTAGATCATGGTCAGCTTGTGTAAACAGTGGATGAAGGACAGAAAGACTTTTTTTTTCTGAAGAACAGCAACCTCTAAGAATTAGGTCCTTCAGCATTCAGCCAGGACCTGAGAAGGTCCCTTTTGCAACAAGTCCTGGCCTGACGTAGACCTCTGTCAATGATACCGCATTTGTGGGATCATGAGAGTAGAAATATAAATTCAGAAGAGACCATTTTGGTCATCATTTGCAGTCCTCCATATTGCAAACAAAGGTACATTGGTGGTAAGATCAGACGTATCTGCAGAATGTTTACTACCCAGGCCACAACACATCCCATCTCCCAGACCCCTATAGCCATCTACAGATCTACAAAAAAAAGACCAAGTGCTGCAGCTGAGATGTGTCACAGAAGGAGAACAAGAAAGACTCAATGGACTGCCAGTGGCCTGGGTGAAGAACAGGGCACACATAATGAGACTGGGCAGATGTAGAGAGACGGGGGGTCACAGACAGCCTTTCTCTCACTGAAGGGACCATTGTTCAGCCGAAGAGGATCATGAAGAACAATCTTGGCTTCAAAAAATGTCCCCCCTCTTCCTAATCCCCTGTCCATACAAGCTGCCAATATCTTATCACTTTTTGACCTCATGCAAATATTTATCTGGTACAACACCTTGCAGCACAAGCCCTGCAGATGTACCACATGTTTTGTAAAGAATCATGTCTTTGCATTTTTATTTTTTTTTTAAATCTTCCACTTAGTAGTTTCATGTGACTTTGTGGTCTTCGCCTGGAAAACAACTTACCTCAAAGGGAGTTTTTCTTGATAGGTTTTCAGTTTTAATAGCTAGAAACCCTCTAATGTCCTCACACTTTTCAATATTGCCCATGCAGCAGTGCTCATGTGGTTCCAGTTTCCTATCTGTGCAATGGGAGTGATAGTCACAGAATCACAGAATGGTTTGGGTTGGAAGGGACCTTTAAAGGCCATCCAGTCCAACCCCCCTGTAAGGAGCAAGGACATCTTCAACCAGATCAGGTTGCTCAGAGCCCCATCCAACCTGGCCTGGAATGTTTCCAGGGATGGGGCATCCACCACCTCTCTGGGCAACCTGTGCCAGTGTTCTACCACCCTCATTGGAAAAAACAGTAGTATAGTGTATGATATCATCTAATATATATGGGATTATAAAACACAGGAAATCCCACCACAATCCAGTATTCCCTCACAGTTAACAAAACAGTTTTAAGGCTCTGAGCAGACGTGTCACTAGAACAAGTATCTGGATTTGTCTCCTGCCTTCAAACAGTCATTTTCATCTTTAATTTGAGTCCCAAACTGAACTGTTGGAAACTTTTTTTAGCATGAGATATTTGTAGAAAAATATTTTTTTTTTGTGAATGTCGGAAATATTTCGAAATATTTTGTTTGTTTGGCCTGTTTCAACACTAAGCTTTATTTACAGTTGTTCTCCATTCACCTCGTGGAAGTTGTTTTCCTCAGGTTGTTTTCTTGCTGGCTGGGTTTCCTTGGTGGAGTGAATCTCCATTGCTTCACAACAGATATGCGGATCTCAACATATATGTGTAACTCCAGCTAAAGCAGATTCATGTCAGGCTGGCTTGACCTACTATAGTTTTAATTTGCTGAGACCTGACCCAAACAATTTTCAGATCACATTGACCTTAAGTTAAATGCTTTCCTTCAGCTCTCCTGAGGGAAAATGGAAATGTTTCAGGAAAATTAAGCTTTTCCTAGAGGCAAAACTGTGTTTGTATAAAACAAATTTGATATTAAAAAAACCCTAAAAAGCAGAATGGGAAATTTATGAGTGGTTCTACTTGCCCATTCTCTTGATTTGATGTGAATGCTGTGGAGCTACGCTGCTATATCAGAAAGGATACCATTTCAATCCATGGGAAACAGCAATTTTATAATTCAACATCACACTAATAAAGAGATTTTTCTCCTGCCATTCTAGTCAATATTAGCCAGCCTGCCAGCTAATCTAACAAGGTGTGAGACAAGCTTCATAAAATTAGGGTGCTTTAGCAAAATCAGAGTGGATGATAACCCTAAAAATTAAGACCTACAAGGCACTGTAAAGCCAGGAGGCTGGTGGAAACAAAAGTCATGCTCCTTTCTGCTGGCAAACATGTAAAGTTGACTCTGTGCACCAGATTTTACAGTGGTTTTTAGGATTTGCAAGGCATACTGCAAGCAGCACTTGCTAAAACTGTACAGCTGAAGACCTCTGGAGAGAAAAATCTCTGCAGGAGTGGGGAAGAGCAGTATCAGCTGTTTAGGAATGGCTTTCTGGGATACCTTAGTGGGGTGAATAAATGGTGCTGTGGTTTGGTTGTCAAAGGCAGTGGTAGAGGCAGAAGGTTGGAGTGGTTTATAAATTAATTCATCTTTGGTAGAGCTGAATGTCTGTAAAGCTCAGCTATGGACTTTCTGAAGTATCACCTAGTCGATCCAAACCTAAGAAAAGTGACTGTAACATTTGTGTAGTGCTGAGTGGCTTTTATTGAAGACCTCTGTAGTGTCACTAGGGCTGGACAGACTTTTCCAACACGGTATTTTTTTACCTATTCCTTTTGCCCAAGGCATTTCCAAAGAGAATCCTGAACCTTTCCTAAAGGCTGTTCTTGCACATAATTAAATTTGAGCTTCCTCTCCCCTGGAAAGATGGAGACACCCATGTTACAGTGCTGCCAGCTCTTGGGGTACCAGCTGGCAGATGATGCTGGTACTGGAATGATATTCCCCCCCAACTGCTCCATGGTTCTGCCTTTGTGTTTTATCTGAATCCCATCAACCCAAAAGCAGGAAAGACCAAAAGTGCTGCCGGACCAGAGCTTTGCCCATGGCTGCATGGGTGTCACCAAGACACCTGGCCTGCTAGGAAAAAGATGACTTTCTCTTTAATAACAGATGGTGGTAGCGAAACATGAAAATTAGGACATATTTTCATTTGATATTGGAATATCATGAGCATCAGTTATTTTGGGAAGGAGTCCAAAAAATACTTGGAGAGAGTCTAAAACTGCAGATGAATCCGCAGGTTTATTTTATTGGGTGATTTCAGTTCTGCCAAATATTTGTAGTGTAAAGAAATCATAAAAATTGCTGGTGGTCCTCGCCTGGCGGGTACTTCTCACATATTTGAGACAGTTGTATGATCTGTGACAAGAATGTTTGATCTATTAGCTTAAAAACAAATTAGAGTCTTCAAGAGAAATAAATGAAGTATAGATGGTAGAAATACATTTCTCTTATCTTAGAGAGACCAGGAATTTTTGCCCCCAGGCTTTATTTGCATTTAATTATCACAGTTTGGATTTCCTCTACTACATGCAAGGAGGTTTAGTCTGTCTCATTCCATCCTCTGTTCTGGAATAACATTAGTACCTGTTAATGATTATCATTGTCAATTATGTATTCTGGTTACATGCACGTTATAAGAAATATCAGTTTGTTTTAATAAATCTTCAAAAGGCAGCCTAAACCTGTGCCTTATCTCCTTTCTGCTTTGTAATTTATTTATTTTTATGGTTATGATACATGAAAGACACTGCATGCTCCCGGGGACCGCGAACGGGTATCTACTCGGCACTTGAATACTGAGATGACAGATGGAAAAGGTTTGATTTAATATAGCTTTCCAAACGAAGTGAGAGGGTCATGCGTCTCAAAGATACACAGAGAAAGAAGTGAGGAATACAGGTCTAGAAATCCAAAGACTCACTTATATACATAAACTTAGATGTACAGTGAACCCATACGTGGTTTGATGTGACAGATACTAAGTTGGAGAGTAGCTCACCATGTAATAAGTATTCTTTCTCTAAATTAAATTTCTTTTTTTTAGGATAATAATTTCACTGTAGTCCTGGCCTGGCAAAGGACTGATCACCTCACTTCCCATTGGTGTGTAGGGAACAAAAGTAGTCCCATATAAAAAGTTTTTCACTGCATTTTTAGGGTGAATTTTGTTCGACTTTTGCAAATGTGATATTTATGCCATTTGCCCATGCAGATTTTCAGGATTATTTTCATTCGCTGGTCCAGCACTGAAATGTCCACTCCAAAAGGAACATTTTAACCAAGCATTCTTTATGTGGTCTTCAATTAATAAACAGGAATACGCCTTTCTAACCCTGTAGGTAGTGATTTTTCTGTTTGCTTCTACTGTATGCAACCTAAATGAAAGAGGCATTTATATACTGGCCTTTCGTCTGGGATATCAAAGCACTTTATAAATATGGACCAATTGGTCTGATGTGCAACCGCTGAATTGTGACCTTCTCGGAGGCAGCATGCGGTTGACATTTTGGCAGGCAAAGCACATTTGAACATCAGAAACTGTTGGTCCTCTTAGATGGGATAGGGTTGGAGGTGGAGGAGTGTGAGACTGTCTGAATTTGTCTCTGACACAGACCTGCCCCAACAGTGGGAATTAACACCGCTACCTGTTTTGCAGCTAGGTAAAGTATGGGCTTGGCTAAGAGCATGACCAAAGCATCTTCATCACTGGATCATTAATTTTAATTCAGCCCAAGACAACGACTGTCAAAAATTCTTACCATATGGTAAGCTGGTAAATTGCCACAAGAAAATTAGCTTGTTGGTCTCAGATTAGTTTCATATGGACAGGTGTCTACACCACAAAACCACTATCATAACTGCTACAAGATGTTGGGTTTCAGAAGGGAGGTCCAGGACTGAATGGGCGGTGGTAACACAAATGATACGTCTAGAGGTAGGATCTCGAGGCCAGGGAGGTGAGGCTGTTTGTATCTGTTGAGGTGCTTCTTGGCGTGTGTGACCACTTCAGTTTGCTGAGCTGTCAGCTAGTTTGTATGGTGCTCTCCATCATTGTTGTGGCAAGTGCTTTCTTACCTTTACACAGAGGCCCTATCCCTCCTCTGCTTCTACCTGTTAAATGGATGCCACAAAAAATTTCCATGGGGAGTGTGTATTCAAGGTATTAAGTTCAGACCACACAAGTAGTCTTTAATGTCTTTGGTATGACTTGGAAAAGCCTCCAGGAACATAGGACTGGAAGGAACTTCTGGGTCACTGATCCTAGCTTCCTGCTATCGCAGGCTTTCACTTTGCATAATCCTTTTGAAAAGCTGACTGATCTCCGAAAATGTGGACAATCACAGGAAACCTTGAAAGCTCTCTATCTAAAAAAAAAAAGGTGTCAAATCTGTTTTGCACTTCTCTAACGCCTTTCATCCAAAGCTTGTAAAGAGTTTTGCAAACACGGAGTTAAGCATTACCATGCCAGTGGGAGGAAAGAATTATCCTTACTCTATTTGGGAAGGAGAATTTAGGAGTCAGCAAAGTTATGAAGAAAATAACAATTCAGACAATGCTCTTAGTGACTTGAGGACTCTGGCTCCAATGGAGATATCCAGGTTCATCCAACCAAATCAATTAGACAATCAGGAATTAAAATCAGACTTCCTGACTCTCTTTTTGCCTACCTTGTAATCACTGAAGCATACAATGGCTTCAAGATTTTCCACCTGTCAGCCTTACTATTTATTTCAGAAGAAATAGATACTACATCCTATTTCTCATGTGAAATACAATTAGAGTTATCATAAATTACAGTTAAGTATACTCCAGGTGGGCAGGAGATTCTGTTATAATGAGAAAAAAACTATCAGTAGCAGATCACAGGGTTGTTTTTTTTTTTATCTATAGAAGATACAGCTGAACCATCAAAGAGAGATGAGCTTCCTGCATTTCCATATCGTGAGGAAAATTTAACTGAATTCACCTTCAAACCTGAGAAAACACACATTCCTCTTGCAGGCAGAATGAATTCTGGGAAATGTACTGTATTGTATGTGCCAGGGAAATGCTCTGCTTACATCTCTAAGCCAAATTCTACTCTCAGTCTCATTGACTCTTGACTGAATTTGACCTCTCTGATTTACTAACACATTTTTTAAACTTGTAAGTGTAATTCATGCCAGAGTATGGCCCTGGGGCTATTTATCTATCAGCAGATCATGGTATGGTTGTAAGGAATATCAACAGCATTAGGAAGTGGAGAAACTAGTTGCTACAACCTTGAAACACCACTGTTTCAGGTTACTGGTGCTAAGATAAGAGTATAGGTCCACCTTTGATCAACAGATCTCATAAGGTTTTCTTAAAATTTGTTGCTTTCGGAGCTGATCCCACTCCTGCTGCACAGTGGATAAAAATCTATATGTCCATAGATTTTTACCGGACATTTAAGTTGAATTGCAAGTTTGCTAAATGAATATAATTCAGCTGTGGAAGAGGGAGTGCATGCACTCCTCATCTCTTGTGCAGATGCTATGTTGGCAAAAGTGAGTAAAACTGCGCTTGCAAAGTTGTCCACAAAACATTTGGAGTTAAGGGTTCATGGAAGGAAATGAAATTCAGGATAAAAAAGTGCAGGGGCCAAATGCTGATGCACCCACTTGCACTGAGAAGGATCAGCCCCAAGGATTTGCAATACCCGGAGCAACTGGGAAGTTTGAAGGATTTTATTTACCCCTATAGGTAAAGGAAGGAAGAAAAAAAAATGTGTCTGGCTGTAGGGTATGTTTTCTCAGGCCATGATTTTTAGAATGGCTCATTTCACACAGTGTCTGTGCAAGACACAGGTAAGAAAGATACAAAACTGTGAGTTCAAGCAAAAGTCAAATGCTTTCTCACCTGTTCAGGATAATCTTGCCTTTAATGGAACAACTTCTTGGCAAATAGACAGCAAGACTTCCTTGTTTTCCAAGAGTGGCTGTCCTTAAAATGTATCAGGAAGTCTGGGGGTGAAAAGAAATGACCTGCAGAGAGAGTATGAGCTTTCATAATGGGCTTGCTGGACTCTGTGTAGACACTTGGCGTTGCACTGGACTTTTGGTTTCCCAAAGCAGGCCTGGTCGTAGGTTGGGTGTTCAAAACAGCATCACCTACTAATGCTCCCTTTGCCAGCAAGAGGGGATCTACACCCCCTGCCTCTCCATGCCTAGCAGGCTAACACACTTCCATGCTCCTGTAGTCCTCTAAGTTCAGTTGCTTTTGCTTCACCATGCTACCCAGTCATATCTGTTACACAAATACATTCTATGCTGACATATGGTGCGTCAGCAAAGAAATTCATATGAAGCAGGGCATTTCAGATGACAGTTGACATCTCACCTTTAGCTCCAGTCGCTGTGCGGGGAATACTGCAGCAGACTGAGCAAAGGAGCTGTGCTACGTGGTGTGCTCAGCAGGACTGGCAGATCTTCCCTCGAAATGCTGGATTTCACTGGCGTCTGCCATGGCTTAGTTACATATTTTTAAATCACTTTCATCAGTGTTCTCTTTGATATTTTTATTTGCTATTTCTTTCTGTGACAGATTCACTTTTCTTCTCTCATCAGAGCCATACTAGTCAGAGATAGACATGGAGCTTAAATTATTTGTCCTTACGGTCAAGTTAGGAGTGCGTAAATTGGGGACGTGGTCATTTGGAGGAGTCCTAAAATTGAGGTCTGTCACTATTCTGGAAAGCTTCAGACAGCTTGATCACAAGTGTGAGTACCAAAATCCCATAGTCTCCCAGCTATACGTTTAAACCCTTTACTCACTTTGGGCCTTGCATAGTGAATGTTCTGCAGATTGTAGTGTTTGGATTTCATTATAAATGACAAAATTCAGGATAATTACAATGTTGGTGCGCACGTCTCAGCTGACTCACAGCACTGCTCCACATTTTGTTGTTTGATTCAAGCTCCATCTCTAATTACAATGTCACAGGGACTGGCCAAGTGCAGTAGCTCCGTCTGACGTACACCATGTGTTGGGCTGTGTATTTGATTCCAAACCTCTGCTGCTGTTACATTGAAAGCATTAGCTGTAGCGTGAGCTATGCAGCGATGATTTGGGTTTATTGTAGTCATTTCTGAAGGCATATCCACTTCCATAATGCCCAGAGAGACTGAGCAGCAATGTTGTCTCGAAATGGGCTCCCTGTCTCTGTGGCAGTGTAATCAACATCTATGAAACAGATCTATAGATGGATGCAGGGGAGTTTTGTTGGGTTTTGGTAGGTTTTGTTGTTTTGTTTTTTTTTTT
Source organism: Chlamydotis macqueenii (assembly GCF_036417535.1). Taxonomy (NCBI): domain Eukaryota; kingdom Metazoa; phylum Chordata; class Aves; order Otidiformes; family Otididae; genus Chlamydotis; species Chlamydotis macqueenii. Next base: position 5,989,789 of record NC_141558.1, read on the forward strand.
CCTTGGAATACTTAATTCTCTCCTTTCTAAGCTGAGATTCTGCATGAGTTTGCTTGTTGATTCACTATGGACTTCAGCGGCTGTGCCTTGGCTCTTCCACATTGCCACTTCGCCAGCCTGTCTCTCCTCACATTCCTGGTGGTGTCCAGGCTCCTTCTGTCCCTGGTCTCCTAATAGTCCCGGGCTAGCACAGACTACCCAACTCACAGTCCTTGTTGAAGACTAAATGCTGTCTTTTTACAGCTCGTTTTCTTTCCATAAAGTTAATTAAGCAACCCTCCTTTTACAAGGCAGCTGACCCTTTGGTCTTTCTTCCTCTTGGCATGATGAAGATTCCCGATGCTGCCAGTCCCCCTCCCTCCCTTTTTAAGGCAGTCCCGTACATAAAGCAAGCAGCTCCCCCAGGAAAAAGAGAAGCTTCTTGGCCTAGAGAGGAGTCTTCCCCAACAAGGTGCATGTATTCCGTCCTTAAAAACCTTCCTTTTCCATTAAAATACGTTATTGGAGATCTCTGTGTATTTCTGTTAGAGACGAATCCAAACCATGAGGCTGGATCCAAACTTAGTCAAACCATGAGGTTGCTTAAAGTTGGGATTATGATCTCGATGTGTACTTTTCGGCTTGAGCTGCTCTCCTGTTTGTACAGCATAACACAAAAAGCATCAATGCCCTGTTGGGAAAGCTGCTGACACAACTAAGAAACCAAGTGGTAAAGGCTTGTCATCAAAATCAACAAATCCAAAGGCAAACGGGAACCTGGTGGCATGAGTAATTGTGACCCCCTGCCCAGCCACACAGAGCAAACTTTCTCTTCTCAATAATTACCAGGTTTTGTGAACGAAAAAAAAAATCCATTGCAGATGAAGCACAGAGCAAAATGTCCCTGCATTCCTCTTACTGGGAAAAAGAAAAAAAATCTCCTTCTTTGGACTCAGTCTGTGTATGTCTTTGCTGTGTACTGAGCTGCAAATGGTGGCCTCTCATTTCATTAATTGACAAACATCATCCCCTAAACATTTCCAGGCACAGTCATTTTCTTTTCTCAGGTTTACTCAGTGGTTCGTACTGAGGTTTACATTTTTCCACGCATGTGCTGAGAATAAACTTGCTGCTACGATCTCATCCCTTGTGCTATGAGAAGTTTTGATAACGTAATTCATAAGCAACTTCATTTTCTGGGTCTTTCTCTTTTTGTAAATATCCTGGCTTTGGCTATTTACTCCTTTCCTTGCAGCAAACTGCCCTGTTTCCCAAATACCACAGGACTTTCAGAACTGCAGCATTTCATTCCATTTGTCTCTCTTTTTAAGGGCCTGATCTGTCTTAAAGAAATTTTTCTCATTTAAAAATAATTTTGCTGTGGTTTTACAGTCAGCATGGTTCCCCCCCAAACAAACAAAACAAAAAATCCCTGCAGGCCCATTTCTTCTGCTTCTCCCATGATTAAGCTGGCATAATGACACTGATGCCAATGGAATTATTCCTGTTTTACACCAGTATATACGACACTGAGGTCTGTAGGATGGGACACACTCAACACCTTCACAAAATCATACTGGAGGCTGGGCCAGAGGGTATCTCCATCTACCAAAGGGGATCTCAAAGTGCTCTTTCATCTTCAGTTGCTCAAACGGAGGAATATCATCATCCACCAGCAGGATGCAACAACCTCCGGGGTGAAATCTAGCAATACATTTAACGTGGAGAACAAGGGCACAACGTGGCCCTTTAGGAATGTAAGCAAGGAATACAGTGTCCAGCTGAAATTAGTGATACTATTTGCCTCATGCAAATGCTTGGGAAGCCCAGCCAAATTCAGGGCTCCAGTCTACTAGAGCAGCTGCAGTGAGGGCAGTCTCTGTTCTCCAGCGCTTGCAGTCCCAGTGACAAATAGCAATCAGACTGCGGGCCAGCAAGAAATTGAGCCAGGCAGAACTAAAATATCCCCGTTGGAGCGTGGTCCCAGGAGGCCAGTGTTATGTCTTACCAGAAACAAAGAGAAGAGCACATTTCCAGTCTCAAAGACTTCTCTGTCCCATTAAGGAAAACTCCAGACTACAATTAGAAAAAAAACAACAACAAAAAAAGAGACACAGCCTCAGCACGCCAGTTTGCATCCAAAATGTAGACTAGAAAAAGAGAGCAAGCTCCCAGGAGAAGGCTTCTAGCACCCTCTTGGGCTGGTGGCTCCGACTACCTCGCTCAGGAGGGTGGGAACGTGACCCTGCAGAGAGACCATCCCTCCCCCAAACCCAGAGCCACTGGGTAAATATTGACTCAGAGCGAGGAGGGGCTGAATCACTCCTTCCTGCCCTGTTGAGGTGTCTCACTCCACCCAATTAGCGTCCAAGCCCACCCTGCACAGCCCAAAATATCAGATGGGAGCTGGTACCCATGGTGATCAAAAGACATGGGCTCAGACAGAGAGACAAGAGTGCCTCTGTTTGTGCAGTCCCGAGGCGTGCGTTTGCTCTCCGAGTGGGCGAAGTCTCCTCCAGTTAGGTATTCAGGAGGACATGTGGCAGGAAGGGTGGGTAGGTGGAGGGACAAGGTACTGGGGAGCTCCTAGTGCTGTTCTTTCATGCTTGCTGTGTGCATCACACCCCAAATTCTCTGACTGCTGACACACAGCTGATAAAGGTGGTGTGCCATACACAGATAATGGTGAAGCAAGGGCCTGGGTTCCTGCAGTCTCTGCCCCAAGGTGCATTGAAGCAGCAATGAATTTGTGAGAAAGGGTAGCGAAATATCCAATTGTCTCAGTTGTCCAACTGTTGTGATTGGATTCAACTGTAGGGTGAAAAGAGCTGGATCATATCCCTAGATCTGTTCAGTTCATAATCTAAGGGTGTTAAAGCAAAGCACGGGGAAGAGCTGGGAGCCAAGCGGTGTTGATCACTGGCTGGAGCTGTGGGTGGATGTCGTGTACGTTTTGGTGGCTACTGGCTCGTGTAATGGAACTGGATGTAGGGGAAGGCTGAGTTTACTGTTGCAAGAACAGGTCTGGGTTTCATTTCAAGTCTGCTACAGATTTCCTAACTGGGTCACCATGCCAGCCTGTAATGCAGAAATGGTATGTTCCTCCTTCACCAAGCTGCCATAAGGCTCAGGGCTTGAAGGTTTCAAAACTGGTTGAAGATCTCCAAGGAAAAGGGCTGTGCAAGACAGAGCTTATGCTATGGATCTCTTTATATATGCTAAATTACCAAAAGTGCTGTATTTATATATTTCAAAACTGGGCACTGAGTTACATTTTCATTCCCCAGTACAAAGGCAAATACATTCCAAACAAAGCAATGTTGTTTCAACAAAGCAAGGGTTGAAATCTCTCCAGGGCTTCATTCTGTCTCATTTAGATCGGGCATAAGATCTTAAAGCAGAGTTTAGTGGTCGGCCGATCATGTTCCTCTGGGAAATGACAGAGTGGTAATTCAAAAAGGGTAGTGAAGTACAGTATTGTCTTGGTCTGCAGGACTGTTCTTCAATAAAACCAGCGGCTCACCCGGCTTACAGGAGAACATTTTGTTCCAAAGGAGCTGTGGCTCTTCATTAAACAAAAGAATTCACCTCCGGCTAGACTTGGGTGTAAAATGAAAATGTTATTGGAGACAAAATGTCTTTGTGAAGACAACATTTCCATGATGCCTGTCACGATTGCCTGGGCATATCTAGCAGTTGAAATGAAAGTTAGGAGGAAAGGTACGTCTCCAGGGCACCAAATCCACATTTGTTAAAAATTTCTTTCAGGCTTAGGATGTGGTTTCAGTTCAAGCCAGGGGCCCCGAGGAGGGAAGAAGCATCCTGGGTGCTGTCTGGCCACGGGCTGGCACTCACCCACTCTGCAGCGAGGACCCAGATTTGATCACGAGTGAGTTGAATCTTTCTGGACTTTCCCAAAAGCATTTCCTTGGAGTAAACAAGTTCTCCCACATCTGACACAGGAGATTGGGAAAGAAAAAAATTATGAGATGTGCCTCCTCCCCTCCGACCCTCCCAACACACTCAGGAAAGTTCACAAACAGCAAAGATGCAGTAGGGTCATTGAGGGAAATAATTCATGTCCAGACTGGCATAACTCAGGTGTTCAGATATGGCTGTCTCCCACCCAGATTAACTCTCTAGGAAAGATATAGCTTGTGTGGTACTTCAGTGTGTGAAGATGAGAAAAAGCACCTCAGGCTGTGCCGTTTCAGGGGATTTTCATTACAAGATTATTTTCCTAAAAATGGCACCATCCCTCTGGGGATGAAACATACTGAGAAATATATGAAAATTTAATGAATTCTATGAGTTAGTTCATACTTTTCTTGCATATTTAAGGAAAGATCGTTCCCTTGCCATCTTCGGATCGCCTAGAGACTCTTTATTGTACAGCCCAAGTGTCCACCTTTAGCTTGATAAGCAGGTTTTGGCCTGCAGACTCTTAGGCAGTGCAACAGCCAAGCTAATCTTGCAGAGACGGTCTCTTGTGCTGTGTCTAATCATGGCTTCCTTCTCAGTCTCTCCCTCTTTCACCCAAATATTGCTCACTAAGGAGGGCCAACAGACTTGGTTCTGCTCAAGATGGGACAAGAGACTTCCTGTATTTTTTTTCATCATCTCTTCCATTTAAACACTAAGTGTACAAGATAAGGACTGCTGGACCATTGGTCTGCTATGGTATAAAATTCCTATGTAGTCTCAAAGGCTTAGCAGAAGCCCTGTTCTGGGGCAGTCAGATGGTAAATACCCAGGAAAATATATAGTTACTGCGTTTTCGTGGGGAACATCGCTGTGACAAGCCTTGAGGGACAATTCCATCTAAAGCATAACATGACAAAGGTTCAGGGTAACCCAGCCTGGATGTAGTTTGTTTTATTAATCAGCCCAAGAAGAGCCATGCAGTGTAGGCAACACAGGCCTGTCTACTGCTGACTGAACGATGTCCTTGCTGGACATTCTGTAGGAACCTGAAATCTCATTGACTCATGTGTACTGAATTTCCAGACTTGACTCACTGACTACTAAAACCATAAGATTGCATGGTGTGTCTCGTATTTTTCCTGGAAAAAAAAGAGCAGGTTAATATAACTACATTTGGTTAATTAACATCTGAATCTGTTTTGAAATGTCGAGAGTATATATGTAAAAAAAAAATAAACTAATCCCAAACTAGCAGAGGAAAAAAAAAAAGCCCAAATGTCAGGATCTTCAAGATTTTTTCCTATAATGTTCCTAGTTGCCTCAGACTTTGGGATAAAGGCAGAAGATACACATCCTCTTTCTTCTTTTTTTTTTCGTGTCTCTTAGTACCGGCTGAATTTCATCTGATTAAGGCTTATTCTAGGGCCATATGTGGCAGGAAGTGCTATTGAGAAAGGTACAAAGAGTACCACAGAGGTGGTTTCAGAGAAAATTCTAGCTGGCTGGTTAGAATAAAAAATCTGCTGTGTAAATCGAAAAACTTCCACACGCAATGCAAAACTAACCTGAGAAACTCGTTGCTATAGCAGTTAATTGAACCCAAAACCTTGCCAAAGGAGAAGAAAAAAAATAAGAAGAAAAAGAAACAAGAAACAAGGAAAAAATAATTTAAAAATAGATGGGATGTTTACAAGTCTAATAAGAAGATAATAAGGACATTTAGAAGCACAATAGTACTTATTAAGGAACGAAAACAAGACTCTTGGAAGAGCTAAACACGTTGGAAAGGCTATCTGCTTCAAGACAGGAAAAACTTTTGGTGTAGCTAATGGCCAGGCTCAAAGAGGTAATTAAGCACCAGCTCTACTTTCAGTTGTAGTCCATACAGTTGCAGTCCATTTTGAGCCTGCTCTTAAATCAAATTTGTTGCCCTGTATTGTACAAAAGGTGATTGTAGACAGTGGAAACATCTGTCCTGGGCCAAAAACTTGATTCATTAATGGAATGTCAAGAAAATTTCCTACAGCAGATGATGGCATAACTGTCAATGAAGACTTCTTGACAGCTTCCTTTGAGGCAGAATTTACTGACAATTGACAGAGGCAAAACACAAGACAAAATGGGCAAAATGGTCTGATTGATTACAGTGCATTCTTCTCCTTACTGTTTCTTTTTGGCTACCTGGAAGCAGTTGTCAGTCTTATTTTGTTGTCAAAGGACTTAAGGACTCTCTCCAGCCAATTCTCCATCCTCAGGAAGTTTCTGGGAAGGCGAACACATGTGGGTGCAGAAGAGAAGATGTCCTTGCATGGCTATAGAGAGGGCTGAGTTGACAGTCTCCTTAAACACAACAGTTTCTTCTGCTCTGCTTATTTCTGTGCTGCAAATTGGAGGGGGAAAAAAAAAGCTTCCCCAGTTCAAGAAGATGCATTAATAGAGGGGTAGGGCAAAGGAGCCGTCAGAAGACTGCATTGACAATGTCAGTTGATGGGGAAGATGAAAGAGGCCTTTGCTCCTGGCTCCATTGTGGACTTCTGTCAAGGCATTTCATTTTTCATGTGTTTCAGTCTGGCCCCCATAAAGTGCAGCCAGTGTGAGACCCGTCTGTGCTGTGCTTTGAGCACAGCGGGAAAAATGTGTTAAGCAATGAATATTGTCATGAGGAATTGCCTGCTGCCCAACAATATTACCTCTCCAACGTGCCTACCTCCTCTTTTCCTGTTACTTCTCCACGCTGAGATGTCAAGGCATCCTCTGGGACTCTTCTTTTGTGAAAATAACAGGAGCTGCTGAACACTTCAGAAAGTCTGGCTTTGTCCCATAGGTGTCAAAGAAGGACCTCAGGTTCTTGGAAAATCTGGTCCCATATGAGTGTAAAAATGCACATTTTGTCAGGAAGTGAATAAAATCTCACTGAAATTAAGCCAGGGACAAAGATGAAAAAGCAGATGGCCCATGACAAACTGTGAGAACCAATTTGTTCGCATGACATGGGAATAAGTATGTACTCATAACAGACTATTACTCAAGAAATTTTGAAAGAGCACAACTCCACAGGAGTCATAATGTGATTAGTCACATAAAGCCCAGTCCAGCTAGGCCTGGTGTATTGTACCTGAAAGAAGAGAAACAGACCCCAGAAGAGACCACAATTAAAAAAAAAAAATCCAAAGAGTTGCACTGGTTTATGAAGTCAGAAAAACTTGTAAGTGAATTAAAATCTGTAGAGTAGCTCATGGATTGCTTTTAGGTTGCTTAAAAAGCAAGAGGCCAGAGGAAGGAACCTTGCTGAAGTGACTCAACCAGTAGGTTTTTAATTTGACAGCACAGAGACAGAGCTGGGATATTTTCTGTGAAACGTCTTGGACTCTGAGACAGACTTTGCCACGTGCCACATTACAGCATGGTTCTGGTAATCCACAATTATTTCCAAAATCTCTTTCTTTTTTTTTTTTTTTTTTTAATTGTGGGAGTGATGGGTGAGATTGAGTTTGAAAACTAGAGGAATAGGGCTGATTTTGAACACTGTGATCTATCAATGTGGTTTTTCAAATTAATATTTCATACAAGTCCCCTGACCTTGAGTGGGCGTATTTAACTACATGAAATCTCTTTTATCATTAAAGATTGCAATATCCTGGTACATATGATATTTTGGGATATTTCCATGTGTCCAGAGAAGAGTGGATTCCTAGGATATGAATGTCATTTACTTTATCTAAAAAGTAATTAACAATAAGCTTACCTAATTCCTGTATGAATTTTCTATGCATTTCTAAGCTGCTCCCCCAAAACACGTGAAGGTTCACAGCTAGTTTAGTTTTTTACAAAGAAAAGGTGTTAGACACAATCTCTAGAACCAAGTTTGGTTTCTGAAATCACACCCATGCAAACACCAGTCCTGGAGTGGTCACACTGAAGTTTTTATTCAGACCTATTCTAATGCAGTCTCTTTGCCCAGTGCTGTAATTTAATCCCTTCTAAACTTGATTTACAGCTCGAAACCCTTCTAAGCGTGACTGCAGTCCAACAGTGGGAAGCAATGGCACTCTTATCTGAATCAAACCTGGTCAGTACAGGAGGGATGGCTTCAGATTCAGATCCCAGAGACAGACTCTGTCCGTGCAAAAGCAGTACGGCCCTCGCTTACGCAAACGTGGCTATTGGACTTTCATTTACCACAAGCTGTTAGGACTTCAGTTTCACTTCTCACCAGAAAGAGGAGGCAGGCATATATTTAGACTTTCTTGGGAAGCAGCTGCAAAACGAAGTGGTGGTGCATGCATGCCCTCGGTCCCACAGGCACACATGCACACTCTGCTACCTTTAGAGAAACTTCACAAACCTGAGCAGAAAGGGCAGTGCACAAAGGCCTCCTGCAGGTTGCTGTATCGTTGAAGGGCCTGCATTGCTCATTTCAGCATCTTAATATCCTGATCTTTGAAATAAGTTGTTTGTTCAGCGCTGACTCACTTGAAAGATTAACACCTTCTGAACCACCAGCTCATTTCTTGAAAGACTTTAGGGACCTAAGTCTCTACTCTCTTGCACCTTAAACTTTGTCTCCATGGTTTTATGCCTTCCACAAGAACACAGAGGCAGCACCACACATCTATTATTCTGATTTGATAGGCAATTACTTGTTGTATCTATATAGAAAGTGAGGAATTCAGCTCACCCAACTTCAGAAGTTAGTCAGCCCATCTAAGGTAGTTGACTTAGTCATAGAATCATAGAACGATTTGGGTTGGAAGGGACCTTTAAAGGCCACCCAGTCCAACGCCCCTGAAAGGAGCAGGGACATCTCCAAACAGATCAGATTGCTCAGAGCCTCATCCAGCCTGGCCTTGAACCCTTCTCCAGGAATGAGGCATCCACCACCTCTCTGGGCAACCTCTTCCAGTGTTCCACCACCCTCATTATAAAAAAAAAATTCCTGATGTCTGGTCTGAATCTACTTGATTTTTTAAAAAAAAATCCATTGTCCCTCGTCCTTTCACAACAGGCCCTGCTGAAGAGTCTTTCATCTAGGCCCCCTTGAGGTACTGGGAGGCTGCTATAATGTCTTCCCAGAGCCTTCTCTTCTCCAGGCTGAACAGCCCGAACTCTCTCAGCCTGTCCTCACAGGAGAGGTGCTCCAGCCCTCTGATCATCTTCAGGGCCTCCTCTGGACTTGCTCCAACAGGTCCACATCCTTCTTATGCTGGGGGCTCCAGAGCTGGACACAGTACTCCAGGTGGAGTCTCACCAGAGCAGAGTAGAGGGGGAGAATCACCTCCCTCAACCTGCTGGCCATGCGGCTTTTGATGCAGCCAGGATGCAGTCGGCTTTCTGGGCTGCAAGGGCACATTGCCTGCTCATGTTGAGCTTCTCATCCACCAGCACTGCCAAGTCCTTCTCCTCAGGGCTGCTATCAATCCATTCTCTGCCCAGCCTGTATTTGTGCCTGGGATTGCCCTGACCCCTGTGCAGGACCTAGTCCTACAAGAAGTGCTGGAAGGGGAGGGACGCTCCACAGCATGATCCTCTCACCCTTCTTTCAGACCCGATAGCCTGGGATAGCTTGTCCCTAGAGGTGCTTCTTTCTCTGCTGGAGCCAGGATGACGGCCTTGCACTAGATGCCAGCTAAACAGCTCATGTTAGATGAGCTGAATCCCAGGCAGTGTTCTAGCCAGTGGAAAGTCATGCCTCTGCTTTTCCCTCAAGGTTTCTCCTTCACAGACCTTTCCCTTGTTAGTTGACAAAAGACTAAGAAATCAGAGTTTGCAGCAATTTGGCTATAAGGCAGATAAAATCAGTAGTCAAACAAAAGCAGCTGAGATAGCCAAGACTGCCTGAAGACTGCTCTTCTCACACAGATGAATGCATTTAAAATAACTTTAGTTTCCCCATTCTCATAGGGCAGCCCATTAATCTTTTGGTAACATCCATCATCATGGGCAGGACAAGTACCAGGAAATCCTCTCCTGGAGGTGCTCCTCTGCTCTCTCTCATTCCTGCATCACTTGGCTTATTTACAGTCCTGTGAGTTCTTAACACCCAAGATCCTCTCAGAGGTGGCAGTGGAGAAGTATTCCCTGTTATTTGCAAATATGTAACACAAAGATGTGCAACTGCTTTCTCTTCAGGACATCTGTAGTAGATCAGGAGCGTAGTGAATGTCAGGCATCCACTGTTTCTGAGCTGGGCACCCATCTTATTTTTACGCACCTAGTATGGGAGTTCTCTTCTGAAATGTAGACACTTTCAGGGCATGGTGTCCACATCTGAGTTGGTTATCCTCCATTCCCAGCAAAGACATGAGGACAAATATTTTTCATTCTAGCAATAAGGAGGTGATGCTAGACCTATTTAGTCTACTGACTGTGAAGAAAGGCTAGGGAATTAGATAAGATGTAGACATTATACTTATATTTATATATTATATATATAAAAAAATATTGTAGACCGCTAAACCTAAAAGTGACCTGAATCCCATCCCAGTAGTCCAGTTCTCCTGAAGGATGAGGCCAAGCTCCCTATGCACTCAATAGAAAGTAAGTGTGAATCTGTTCAGAGAGATCTAGCCTATGTGTCTAAACCTGTCCTTTGCGAGCTTTCCCTCTACAGACAATGCAGAAAATGCAGGTGCTTTCAGGGAATTTCTTCACTAGGCACTCACAGTTCAGGTGTTTAGATGAATTGGGTCCAAATCCAGGTTTTCTGAGTCCTAGATTAACTTCCCTAACTGATGAAATAACTTTTCTTCTAAGCTACAAGCCTGCCTTGAACAGTCAGTGGTTACCTGAGGGAATATGCTATCGTAGCTACACATTTTCTATAGACTGGGTGTACTGGAGGATGCTGAAGGACTGGGTTGATGCGTTTCAGGAAGGTCACTGTACTTGCCTGAGCACCTTGTCTTCAACATCTCTCTTCTCTGCAGGCATCCGCCCCACCTCATGTAGACACAGTTCTGTCTAGATGCAGATCTAACACCCCCAGGAATGAGCGTGCACCTGGATGTGCCAGTTAAGAAGAATCTCTTTCTGCTGGGGCTGTGCAAAGAAGTGAAAATAGCAAGCACTAGGGTTGTGATGAGTTGCAACATTCAGATAAAACAAACAAAATTAGAGAGGAAGAAGATAAATAGAATCACCTCGTTGTATATGATAAGCAACTCTAGTAGCTTTCTCTATGCTTCATCGTGCTTAGGACTTTGTCCTGGTTTCAGCAGGGATGGAGTTAATTTTCCTCTCAGTAGCTGGTGTGTTTTGGATTTCACGTGTGAAGAATGTTGATAAAACACCCTGATGATATGAGTTGTTGTTAATGAGACCAAGGACACTGCCCTGCTTTCCAAGTCTAGCTAATTTGCAGTTGCAGGAAGCTGGGAGAAAGACAGACAGAATAACTGACCCAAACTGGCCAAAGAGAATATTCCATGTCAGAAACGTCATGCTCAGTATATAAGTGGGGGCTCGCCAGGGTGGGTGTCTGCCTTCCTGGCATCCATCCCTCTCTCTCGTTCGCTGGCATAATTCCCCCTACCTTGCTGGTCCCCTTTTCTGCTTCTTTGCTTGCTGCTCAGTTTCATTTCCGTGATAGCTGCTCGGGACGGGCTGTATCAGTCATTGGGACATCGGGTGGTGAGAAAACTTACATTGTTCATATTTTATATTTTAATATCCTTATATTCTGTTATTATTGTAGTTTTCCTTTGCTATTTTAGTAAAGTGTCTTAATCTCAACCCATGAGTTCTCCTTTCTTCCCAATTCTCTCCCCCATTCCTGCTGGGGAGGGGGAGGGTGAGCAAGAAACTGGGTGGTAACTTGGGCTAAATCCCATGTTACCCCATGTTACATGTTATCCCATGTTAGATTTCCATGTTCCTGAGCTTTCTCAAACATGCCCTAGCAATTTTGTCCATGGAGAAAAAGTTATTGACCCTTGCTGAAGCTGCTTTGAGCAGAGGTTGTGACTAGACAGTCTCCAGAGGTCCCTTCCAACCTCAGTGATTCTATGATTCTGCAATTTTCATCATCAGTTTTGGTCTTCGGATATTGAGAGTTTGGGTCAGATCCTGTCCAGACAAGCAATCGTTCTGGCTGAGTAGACTGCATTATATCGGCTGTGCACATCCCCCGCTGTTGATCTGAGCGGTGCAACAGCTTCCACATGTCCTGGAGACACCAGGACCCCTGCGCGGGTGCCCAGATGCCCATGTGGAATTTCTTAGATGGAAGTATGGGAGCCTGATCAAGCTGAGCAAGATGTGTTTAAAAACTTGCACGACATAAATAAATCTTAAGGGAGGATTAGGGGAATGACAAAGCTGTGGCTTCTGATAGGGAAGCCACGCTGTTTTGAAAGATTGCAGCTAAAAAAAAAAGTCTTTGGTGACCAGATTTTCATCTCTGCTTTTGTCTGTATTAGTTACTACTCCTTGTATTTTAACCTCAACTACTCATTAACTGTTTAAGAATCATTTGTGACAGGTCTTTTTTGTCGCAGTGCTAAACCAGATTGCCTCAAGGTTTGTTGAGTTTCCTCGGCTCTCCAATGTATGGAAAAACATTACACTTAATTTGATTTGTTTGGCCAGTGCGGATAGGGATTAGCCATGCTATATATGGACCATAAACACTGTTCTAGTTAACACGACGGTTGAGCCAAACCTGAACCTTTCATCTCACCCTTTGCAAACTTTGGTGGTTTGGATGGAAATGGAAGCTGGATTTTAACTGTGCTTTATTTTTATTTTTGTTTTGAAAAACCAAAGCCCAATCAATAACACTTTGCAAACACAACATCCAGCATCCTCAGCCCACCTCTGAGTGAACACCTCTAGTGAACAGGGATCGAGCGCCTGTGTAGGCAGCGACTTTGTGTTGGGAAGAAAGCCAATACACAAAGGAAGGAAGCTGTTTCAAGGAACCTGCAGGAACTTTCCGTAAAAATCTCAGGAACATAAGGGCATGCTGAATTTTGTGTCACAATCCTTTCTAACCAACACTTGTGTTTGGTTAGGGAAAACATGGTGGTCCCATGTAGAAGAAAGAGGGACTTTTGTAGGCTGCATATCCAATTGGTTTGGTGTTAGAAATGAGAGGGAAAAGCCTTCATTTGCTTTTGACTCACAGTTTCAGTTTCTATCTGGAATACCAAACCAGCCAGTAATGAAAACAGATTTCTCACATCAGATTTTTTAGATGCCAGAAATAATAACAGTATGGTGTTAACACCTCAGTACTTGGCTTTCTCTAGGTTGTCTTAACCTAGATAAATCTATTAATTTGTGCCTTTGTATCCACAGTAGTGCTTTAAAATTTGCACTTAATTGCAGCAGAAGTACTTTTAAAATCCATCTGTCTTACACTGACTATCCCTGTAGCATCTCACCACCTTCTGTATAATGTGTTCCCAACGCTAAAATAAAGATCTGTGGCATGGTACAGTAATTCCACTTATGCAGATCTTCGAGGCTGTTGAAAGGCTAATATTTCCTATTATATTTCTGGCTTCAGAATTATGGTAAAAATAGGTTAATCCTTACCATACAGTGTTTACCAGCTGGACGCAGTGGGTAGAGCACCTTGGACCATAGCATGGCTCTCCAAGTCTTTGCACATTCCCCAGAGGCTCCTCTGTCATCCTACACCGAATATGTTGAACTTGGTCCAAATAAGCATGTTTCTAATGACTTGAGCGGACATTGGATGAGGTTCACTGAACTGCTTTCAAGGTGTCACACCAGGAATCACAGTGTCAACAATTTCTTTCTCATTCTTTTCGTCGTTGATTTTCATAGCTGAAGCTGATAAATAACTACAGACAGGGATCTATGTCTAAGTTTAATTTTTTTAACTCTGTCATGCTTCCACAAAAAAAAAAAAAAAATTATGGAAGAGTTTAAGGTACCAACTAGCTCTTGTTGTTTCTGGTCTTGACCTGTCCATTCAAATTAGAATGCTGAAAGCTGAGACCCTCTGTGAAGCAGCAGTTAACTCTGGCTCCAGCAGCAGCCGTCCAGCCCTTGCATCCCCATGGGAGATCTGAGTCAGTAAGGACATTACCATCATTCCATGACTGGCCAGGAGAACACAGTAGGTTAATTCACCAGCTAATGCAGATGTATGAGGTGTCAACCAGAAGAATGTTAAGGCCTGTCCACAGGCTTTATGAAGAATGAGAGTGGAAGGATAATTTAGATTTGTAGTGTTAAATTGTATGTTTACCTGCAGTAGGGTCTTGTCTTTGAGTATGTCTGTTCTTTCCTAGTTGACCTAGAGAGTTTCCCTACCAGATATGAAATTCTCCCTTGCATCAAAAACATCTAGTAGCACTAAATCTACAAGAAGGAACAGCCTGTGTATGTAAGTACACATGTGAATCAAGGCTCATGATGTGTCTTCCTTGCAGACTCAGACCCTTGCACACCTGATGCTCCACCTGCTGCCACTTCACCACCAACCTCTGAAGAACCTGGACCTTTCACAGCTCCAGCATCACCCTCCTCTTCTTCTGACACTGGTACTGCATCGTTTTCACCACCATTACCTGCCTGTGTTGCAGCCTTACACTCCAAACCACCTATTCCACCATCAACATCAGCTTCTGCTGCCACTGTTCACCCTGGACTTCCTTCTCTTACTGCACCCCCTGCCTCTACTCCATCCCTGCACCCTGGACTTTATTTGCCAGTAGTCCCATCTGGCAGTGCCACCCACCTCATTAACTGGCTGCCCTTCCTTGCTTCTGCAACACTTGCCACCATTCGAGGGAAGGAGGAAGACCAGCCACCCGTAGGAACGAGCTCCCTGGAAGGCATGAAACGCTGCAGCAGCAGCACACCTCCACACCCCTCCCATGATGGAAATCCCCAGGTGGCATCCATGGGTGACAGGGCTCCAGGGGCTGCTTCCTCTCCTCCAGCTGCCAACGCCGTGCCCCCGAGCTCTGAGCAGGCATCGGCGAATGTGAGCGACATCCTGGCAGAGCTGCGGACGATGAACAGCCATCTCTCTGTCATCGCCCGAGCCCTGACACAGCTGGCCTCGTCGCTGGCACCACAGCAGGATGCGCGTGGCACCCCGCCTCCTTAGTGCTGGGCTCTGCCGGCTCACCCTGCTCATAGGGGCTGGCATTGGCCAGGGACTGCCCATGGTGGAGGCAGCAAGAAAAGGAACCCTACCCAAACCTGCCCCTACCATCTGTGCCAGTTCGCTGTGCTCTCTGACATCAACTACGTCTCCCCAGTGGGTTTTTCTGTTTGTTTGTTTATTTCCTCCTTGTAAATGGCTAAATACATTAAAAAATAGTTTTGTGGTCTTGTTAATAAAATTGTTTATACTTCTCACATTCCTTTCAGATGTGCTTGCTCCCCTCCTCTCACCCATTAACCACACGAGCACTGGTAGGAATTGGTGAGGTCTCGCGCAGTGAATGTGGATAATCTGAAGGGGTGAGAAGTTACCCACGACAAAATGCTCAGGGAGGTGACAAAACCCCTCTGAGCAACATGGGGAACACAGACAGGAAATAACACAATAAAACTCTGAAAAATTTTCCTATTTCTCTCCATCTACGCTGCATGGCAAGGCTCTGTTGAAGTAGAAGCACTAAATCTCAACGATAATTGTAGTTACTGACACAGGTAAGGGCCATGATAAATTGTTCAAAATACAATGCAGGTGGGTTGTCTGAGCAGTACTTGGTCTGAACTGCTACTAAACAACCTCATCAACCTCTTGTCCTCCAAGAGTGTGTGAACAGAAGGCAGCACAGCACTTGGCTCCAGTCTAATTTTTTTTATTTGTCAGTGGTGCCTGGGGTTCTTCAAGGGCATAAATTTACAGCAATTAGGCAGGTACACGTGGATAGATCTCAGCATTTCACCATCTTTTCACGACTGTCAAGCTCCAGTGGCTTGGCTAATGGTGGCAGTGAAGGGGTGAAACCTCAAATAATCCTCTTTGTAGATGAAGAAGGAGATCTTGGGGGTGAATCCCGGACTCGCTCCTCTGAGATCTATGATCTGAAGAGCAGCTGGTGAGGTACCCTCGGATGCTGCCCGGCCCAGAAGAAGCACCAGAGCTGAGAACCAAAGGTCAGGTTGTGCTTGGCACTCTGGAAGAGCCCCAGGAAAGCGGACTCACAGCTCTTGCAAAGCCATTTTGTTCATCTCAGCCACAGTCTGCCTGTAGAGCAAATAACCATCAGTCAAAATAAGATATTTTCCCAAAGGTGGGCCAAGCACAGGGCTGGTGGAGGCTGAGCAAGGCTAGGTGGCTGCTCTGTCTTTCATCCCAGTGAATTAAAATGAAAGAAACGCTCGTCGCAAACAAGAGGAAAGAAAGGCCTTTGTGAAATTTGGTACGATCTTGCCTTAATTTAGTCAGGCAGCCCTCAGATATCAGGATCTGAGGCCATCTCTAGGAAAAACCCAGACAAACAGACAGATTGCTAGATAAGATTAAAGAGGAAGCATTCTGTCTATTTGCAAATATTTCTGTTACAGACGAGCCTAAGCCACAAAGATTGAATGAATATACAAACTTCCCCAAAGCTCAGGTGTATTTGAATTTGAGGTTTTGGTTACTGTATATATATTTCTATATAAACCTATTTGTATTTTAGTGTATGTGCCTAAAAGGCAAAGCAACCACCCTGTTCAATCATGTTTTTTTTTTCTAGGCCCAATCAGATTTATTTTCCCCCTGATGTGTTTGGTAAAAAAGGTGAAAAGAAAGACATTTCATAGATGGCCTTCACTACCTGTTAGTTTTATGTGTTTCAACAGAATGAGATAAAACAAGTGTCTTAACAAGATTTTGGCTTTTGATTTAGCTATTGTAGTTTCCATAGACTAAAAAAGCAAGAGGAAATATACAAAAGAAAGGGAAATACAGGAAATATAGGAAAGAAAGGGGAAAGCTCTATAGTTAAAAAAAAAAAATCAAATATTTTTCATTTTCACTCATCTTTCCCTCTTTCAATTAAACATGATAGTAAATAAATAGCATATTCTCCTACTCTTGATAGTTTTACTTGATTTAACCTGTTGTTTTTGAACAGTAACCTTTCATGGCCTAAAACTGATGCAAATCTCAGTGGAGCTGAGCAAGCCATGTTCCTCTGTACAGATAACTTCAGAAAAATCCTACTGTGCAGCTGCCGATGCTTTATCAACCAAGGTTAGAGCTGGCTTTGTTTAGGTGTCCAAGGAATTTGAGAACAGTTTATAGGCATGCAAATCCAGAAAAAGCCTGAAAATGTTGCCTATAGCATTAGATTTTCAGCTGCAAAGGCAATGCTCTTCTTTCTCAAAGATGCCACGGGTGTGATCCAGCTGGCAGGGAGGGAAAAGCGCTATTCCTGAGCCTCTTCCTAAAGGAATGAGATTTCTGTGGTCCTGCAGATATTAGATGCTGAACACCCTTGCAGTCTAGACTCCAAGCTGTCTGGTCCCATGGCATCCTGACAACAAAGCAGGACCAGAGCCCGTGGCCGGAAGTAGGAACTTTCAGATTGACTTGGTAACCGCCGCTGGCTCCAGAGCTGACGAGACAGACAGAGGCTGTCTGTGGGCAGGGTCCGGCCGAAGCGAGCACATCAGTCCCTACTGACCTGAGCCGGCCTGAGCCTGGCCAAGGCTCTGCTAACGCTGCGGCCGCAGGATCCACTTCTGCAAATCCCCGTGCAGGGTTTGTGCGCAGCTTGAGCCAGCTGGTGAAAACCCAGCTCAGGTATGTCTGGGCAGCCCCACCATGGCACAAAAGGGCTCCACTGCTATGCAGAGAGGGGTTCTGCCCACCAGCATCTCATTCAATAATGTGCATTACTCTCTGCTTGGTACATTCAATAGACTCACGTCCCTTAGGAATTATTTTACTTGTTCAACTTAAGCACTGCTGCTTACAGAGTGGCTGCTCTGACTGCATTGCCTTGATGGCAAGAAGGCTGCCTCTGTCTCAGGTTTTGTTTGCTCTCCTTGGCTTTCATCTGCAACCATCCAAATTTGAGTTGGCGCTGCCGGCCTCACTGCCTCTGACTGCTGAGCAGCGTCACCCCACACTGGGCTGCTGCAGACGTGGTTCTCCACCGGTCGAAAGCTGGAGTGCAGCTCACAAACAGAAGTTTCCTAAAGCGTCTGAAGGCAGCAGCAGAGCAGCTGAAGAAGGACAGAAACCCCGGTGCAGCTGGCACCGTCCCTGCACCCTGTCCCCGCAATCTCCCAGCACCTGCAGAGATGCCTTGTCCAGGCTCCTGCGATGCGACAGAGCCTCATAACCCATGGCAAACAGTTCAAGAGAATTTCCACTCTAAATTATTCATTTTGATTCAGCTCAGAGAGCAAGGGGCTGAAAGTTATGTCTTGGTGCATGTTCAAAATTCTGTGTAGAAACAACCTCATGGGCTCGCACTCCAGGCACTGTTAAATTATTAAAATCCCCTGCCAGTCTTCTGTCTCTTGGGACATCTTCAGTCTCTCCTTCTTCCTCCTCTTCTACAGCCTTGTTATTTGGAAAGGCAGCAATTTATAGGGCAAGATTCATTCTATAATTGGCAGATGCTTCTTTGGAGTTCAACTAAAGAAAAAACCTGAAACACTCCGGATGAACAGAATTTAAAGGCTGGAGGCCAGGTTGTTATTCTTAGAGTCACCATGGGTGATTATCACATCCCCTTCTGGCTCCACTGTCAAAATCCTAAACACACCGATCTCATGTTTCACAGCTGCTTTATCAACAAATATTGAGGGTGGGTTTCAAGTCACCACACCTTAATTATCTAAAATTTGGTTTTGTAGGTTCCTTTACAGCCACGGGTAGGTAAGGGCTTTCAGGGTGTGATTCATCCAAGCCTAAGAAAGGTATTTAAAATAAGTAGGAAAGCATTTGACTTCTGGCAGTGTCCATCCCTCTCCCCTGAGTGTAGGCAACTAGTTTCAGCCAGATGCCTGACTTCTAGATGGCTGGAGGTAAATGAAATGAATCCTCCACTTGGTAATTGCAGTTAATTTCAAACTGGTGGAGCATCAATATATTACATTTATTTGAGCCCTGACAGATGTGTGAGGAGCTGGAAGAGGCGAACGGCAGCTCAGGAGAATAGGACTGACAGTAGAACTGGAAATCCCTGCAAAATACCCAGCTCCAACCCCAGGCCAGGAGTTATCCTGCGCCAGGAGAGCGCACGGAGGGACACCCGGGTCACTGCCTTCTCCCAGAACTTTAGCTCCTCAGGATGTGGAACTGGAAACTAAAAAACTTCATGGGATTTGAGTGATGTACTCAGTGTCTGCTGCTCCAGCAGGAATTATTTAAGGAGGCAGCAGGCTGTACAATGCTGTATTAGACTGCAACTCAAGAAGGTGGGAGAAATCACAGATTTACCCAGGGGGAGTAAGAAGCCGGGTGGTTTTTCACTTTGTTTTCTCTAGCGCACATTGTTCTTCCAATATTTGTACACACGTTCACTGTAACGACACTCAAATCCCCCAGTAAAAATAATTTATGTAGAAGCATTGCTAGGGAGTGCATTCCTTCACATTAGCCCAGCTGCAAGCTGGCAGCACGTGGAGCCTGGGAGGGAGGGAGGGAGCTCCCTCTTACAGTCGAGATGGCTTTTCAGCATAGCTCTGTCTGGAAGCATAGACCTGGTACCCTCTGCTACATGCCCCTGTGGACACCCATCTCTGCCCACAAAGCCATATGATGTATGTGCCTCTGGTTTCCTCCCAGACCCTTCGCTACAGCATTTTGCAGGGTTCTTTGGGTTCCTGTGCAATTTATTTCAGTTCATGAGCCAAGACACCTGCGTCAGGATATTGGTTGCACCCATAACCTCAAGGCTGTATCCTGAGTCCACAGATGTTCTTTGGATGTCATGGGGCTGAAGATACTACGTCACTGGTGTGGGCAAGGATACCCTATGGCCACGGCTGTCCTCGTCCCGGGGCACAGCAGTCATGGCTATGCTTTGGAAGGGGTAACTCTGAGTCACCCTGCCTGAAACTGAAGCCACATACTTCATACCTGTTCCATGGGCTGAGAAGTCTTCTGGTCGCATAACCCACAGGATGCAAGAGGAAACAGAATCTGTCCAGCCCTAGCTGGGTTTGGAGACCGCTGTGCCAGAGAAACAGTGAGGTAGGCAGCACCACTCCCAAATTGCACGGGAGCTGAATGAGACTGAATGCAGGCATTTCCCAGCCTGTGGCTGAGCTGGGAGACCGTGGTCCGACATGACTCCACATGTGGTAGTTAAAAGGCATGATATTAGTTTAGCATGGAAGAGGATTTTAAAGACCATAACAGCACGAGCATTTATTAATAGCAAGTGATAGCGTGAAACCGAAATCTTCCTCTCAACAAAGAGGAATTCGGTAATGTAGAAGTTGAAGACAGAAAATTATACCACAGCCTCTTGCTGGGTTTTGCTGCAGACTCTCTCTCTAAAATAAGCTGAGCAGAAACAGTAACTTCTCACTACTGCTTTTGCTAGTGGAAGTGGTTCCCAGTCACTTGCTGTACATCATATAATGTTGACATCTGATTTGATCCACATCGTTCCCATCTACTTTTCCATCTGGATTTCCTATTTGTCTTGAACTTTGGCTGAAATTTCATTTTATTCATCTTATTGGAACAGCCTTCATGAAGAGCTTTACCTCTTATAACTGTCACTTAAAACATATTTTGAACAGAAAAATGTGGATTTGTGCCAGCTGAAGCACTTGGTGATTCATGCCGATGATAACAAATTGTTTTTGTCACAAAACAAAAATAAGAGGCCACTGAAGAAAGGCTGAAAAATGCCAAAGACTGTTTCTGTTTCTGAATATTTCTTTTATTGAAGATATTAAAACCATGCCAGTAGTTCAATAATTAATTGAAGCTTTTTTTTTCCTCTGCATTCCTACTTTATTAATTTTCTCGAAATTTTTGAACAGTATTTATTTTGGTTCAATAAAAATGACATTTCTTCTCCACATCAGCAGAATCAAAACATCAAATACTCGTGTGACTCTGCTAGGAGAATACACTGAGTTCTTACATTAACTTGGCTATCTGTGAGCTGAAATCCAAACCTCACAGTTTCTTCCAGATTCTCCAAAGTAGGGTAAGTGTTGGTGACACCAGTCAAGTGTCCCACAGTCCATGATATATGTCACCAGTGAAGTGGTATATGGCTCTATTCCCTAACCTTGATTGCAAAGAAAGCTCACAGGCCTTTAGGTGATACAGGTTTCCATAGGACTTTGAGCTTTGATTGACCAGCCAGAGCAATTTGATCTGTTCCAGATGGGACCTAACTCCATGTGTTTTAGTAAAAGGTGGTAGATGTTACACTTTTCAAGCCATGCCAACCAAAATGTGATAAAAGCTTCCAGGGGCTTATTCATTTCTTCCATATAAAATAAGGCAATTTGCACATTTTATGTTAATTCTATATTGACTATCACTCTTAGGAGGTATGGATGTCGTTATTTTTTAAACACCCAGAGCTTTACTCAATCAAACTCATTTGTTTCCTCTGATGGAAGAAAAGGGCCTGAGGTGGAGAGAAGTTAAGAGCTGACTAGGAGGTTTTAACTGAAGTAGTGGGATGAATGTGAGCCAAGGAAAATTTAGGCTGCACATCAGGAAAATTTTCCTAACAACGAGGTCTATTACTACGTGGAATGGTCCCCCCAGGGAAAAGGGGGAAGCTGACTAGACAAAGCAATGAAGAACACATTGTAGGGAGCAACCTTTAAACAGTTGGAGAATGGACCAAGTGACCTAAGTGCATTTTCCATTTCTAATTTCTCTGACTCAACCATTACAAGGTTGCACTGTAGAGTATATGACTCCTGTGCTCTGCCACATCAGTACTGCTTTGGGAAACTTCCCACCAAGTCAGTCCTCAAGATGCAAAAGACATCAGTGCTCTGACCTCCAGACATCTTCGCTGGGGTCTACCAGACATAGACTGCTCTTTCTGGGACCTTTGGATACCTGTGGCACTGATCCAGAGTGCATGAACTCAGGTCATTTTTGTCTGGACCTTCTTCATTCTTCAGCTTTGCTTTTCTTTGAGTTTTTTTTCCTGACTTCTTCCTCTTGTGTAACAAAGCTTTTAATGCTCAGAAACTGTGAAGTTGCTGTCACACTTTTCTCCAAGAGAATTAGTTTAAGTTTGCTGGACCACAACTTCAGAGGCAAACTCAAGCTACACAGAAACCTGACACAGAGGTGG
This sequence comes from Chlamydotis macqueenii, assembly GCF_036417535.1. Taxonomy (NCBI): domain Eukaryota; kingdom Metazoa; phylum Chordata; class Aves; order Otidiformes; family Otididae; genus Chlamydotis; species Chlamydotis macqueenii. The sequence goes on from NC_141558.1 coordinate 6,011,919, forward strand.
ATTTTCTCAGCATCTGGTGATGTCTGTGTGACAGCTAACACCTAGGATCAAACCAGGAGACTTTAGAGCAAAAAACTGAACTTACCATGCCAAAACAGCTTACAATGCAACTGTCATGTATTCATGTTCCCTATTGAATTGTACTGAACAAGCGAAGGAACGGATGCATGCTATCAATGGTTTTACTTCAGACAAAGCAAATTTGACTCCCTAGTAATGAGGACAAGTCATTATTCTGACTCTTGCATCCTGTATATTTAAACATCAGAAGGCTTCTTATAGAGTTCTTCAAGAGTTTTTTTATAAATCTTCTTGAAAACAAAGTTGATTTACTTACAGTCAAAAATTTCTGTGGGAAAGGCCAGTTTCATCACATTTCTCCAGGAAAGTTCACTCAACATTTCAAAGTGATCATACTCCAAATGGCATCCTTTGTAATTTTTTAAAAAGAAACATTGTGATTTGTTTTGATTTGTTTTGTTTTTTTTAGCAGGTTTTCTTTTCAAATTTTAACTAATGAGAGTAAAATAAAAAGCACTCCTGCTATAACTTACAGAATTGAACGACTTCTTCTTCTAAGAAAAATGGTTTAACATGCCCAACTACAGTGAACTTTGTGTCTGAGTATTTTTATCACCTTTCAAGAAAAAAAAAATCTTCAAAATATCAACATTTCCACAGAAAAGAAAATTACATCCCTCTTTATCTTATTTATTGCCTGAGCAGGAATTCCTTGAAAATACAGGCAAGATAATGAAGGATCTTTGTTGCTGTGTCTGTGCTGGAAAACCTGAATTTATTCTTAGTTTATATCTCATGCTGAAAACACATGTTTTGGAAAAATAATAGGTATGTTACAGGACAAATTTAGTGTACGTGAATGTGAAGAAGAAATGACTGAAAAAAGCTCCTAGAAAAAGAAATTACTTCTACATGTTAAAGAAAAAAACCAAAAACAACAAACTGAGCAATTAATGAGGACAAATATCACTTGCAGATAAAAAAAAATGTCCATGTCAGTAACACCTCTATCAACACCGTTTTCGTTTTACCAGTTCCTGTCTAGCCGGGAACTAATTTCTTTACAGTTACTGAAGCAGAGTAACCACAAATCAAACAGTAGGAAAATGATAACCTTCTGAACTCCATAGAGACCTCTTGAGTGGGTTTGGTGACATCTGAACTACGTTCAGACAGTTGTGAAATGTCTAACGTGGGTCAGTCAATCAGGCTTTGCCTCTGAACTTGTCATTTTGTGAGACAAAGTGAGAATAAAAAAATAAAAATCACAAATACTCAGAAAAGTCAAAATTGTTTAAAATTATTTATGAGCAAAGATTGAATACTTCTTGGAAGGTGACATTAGAAGCCTTCAATATACTATGAGAATATAAAGCATGAAGTGCTTGGAGAGACACAGTTCACGGGAGTTTTTCACAGTTATGTTCCATTGGCTCAGGCTGCGCTTTACTAAAATGAAACTTAGCAGGGCAATAAATATAACACTGCTGAGCAAAAAGAAGAAGAAATCATACTAAAGTCTGTTTATGCTGACATCAGCTGGCCTATAAATTATAGCCCAATAAAAATTATCAAGATGTGAACAAAAATATCACAGATCTCCATTCTGGGAAGAAAAAAAAATGTCTTGGAGCTGTTCCAACATAATAATTCTTTCTTTTTTTTTTTTTTTTTTAATTGTGATCATGTAGAGGTCTATCCGTTTGGCCAGCTTCATCCTTGGGCTTCTTTTACACTCACTATTCTCTAGAAGAAAATTTCTATTTTTAGGAAGTTCTTTCTTGAGAATCTTCGATGGCTGAAAGGCATAATAAAAGCTTTGGCCTATACTCTTGGCGAGTATAAATTGCGTTTGCACCAAAGTCAAGGTATAGGGTCTAATTTACATTATCTAAAGAGATTACCCTGATTTTCTTTGAATACTTCATTTATTGCTATAGACAGCTATGGTGTAGGCTTGTCATGGTTGTACTGATTTCTAGGAAGCTATGAAAACTTATGTTGTCTAGAGATCTGTCACTTCACAACAGAGAAAACAATCTGGAAAGTTTTTGGTATCTCTTGGAAATCCCAGGACATCCCTGTCTGTTGCTTGTTTCTTCATTTACATTGCTTTGAAGTGGAGATTTCAGTGAACATGGAGGATTTGTCTCTACAGTAGCAATTATAGAATCACAGAATCATAGAATTGTTTGAGTTGGAAGGGATCTTTAAAAGTCATCTGGTCCAACCCCCCTGTAAGGAGCAGGGACATCTCCAACCAGATCAGGTTGCTCAGAGCCCCGTCCAACCTGGCCTTGAATATTTCCAGGGATGGTGTACCCACCACCTCTCTGGGTGACCTGGGACAGTGGTCCACCACCCTCATTGGAAAAAAAATTCTTCCTTATATCTAACCTGAATCTACTCTCTTTTAGTTTAAAAACATTACTCCGTATCCTATTTCTGCGGGTTCTCCGTCTGTCCTCATCTTTCTTATAAGCCCTCTTTAAGTACTGAAAAGCCTTAGTGGAGTCCATGTCAATGAAATAGGAGGAGAATAGACACATTTCAATATGATCTCCTCCTTGTAAGAGATCTCAATGAGGCTCTGAAGGATATATGTTCATTTTTCCATTGTATTGTATATATAACTCTCCCTTGTCAGGTAGAAACTGTATTTCTGAATGCAGAACAACTCTATTGTAGGCCTACTGCTACTCCTGATAAATGTGGTAACTTCCTAAGGAAGATCAGAACACTCTGCCTACTACCCATGCTGCCAGCTGGGGAAAATCCAGTCCAAGAGGGAAGATGGAACAGCGGGCAGGTATCTATCTTGGGTGAAGGTGGAGGTTTGATGGAGTCCAGGTTCTTCTTACAGGTCAACCAGCAGGCTGATTTGGAGCAAAACACTTTGCAAAGCAATTGGAAGGGCAATGCTGCCAAAAACCTGATATTATTATTGTAACTTGGAAGCCAGCTAAGGTTGCCATTTCAGGTCTTCACAAGGCTGAGCAGATTGGTCCTTAGCTCACAGCTCGGCCCAGACTACATGTTCCTGCATGCACCCATACTGGTAGGTGCTCCTAGAACAAAACTAACATATAGTCAAGGATAGAGGATCCTCACAGTACAGGGTGGCAGAGATGGCTTTTGGTCTGCATGACAGGTTGGTAATTAGCGTGCTTTTCTGGGAAGAAAAAGTGAGCTCCCATCCAGGCTCAGCCTGAGAGATGCCATCTCCCTGGAGCTTCTACTGGCTTTAGAGTACTGGAGTGCAGGTGCTCTCTGTGCCATGTGTTGAAGAGCTTTTGTTTAGTGCACCAGACGGCATTAACCTGGGAAAGATATTGCAGGGTTGCCATCCTTGCTTAGTGTGTTTGCTTAAAAAAAATAAAAATACTTGGTTTTAATTGCTTTTTGTTTCATTTCTCGGACTTTTCTTCTGCTAGACCCTATTGATCACCCCATTGCAAGCCATGCAATAATGTGCGCCTTCTCTGACTGGTTCATGATCTCTTTGAGGTAGAAAGCCAATCTTGTATTCTATCAACATAGATCCAGCTGCTAATAAATAGGCAGACATGACACAGAGTAGAGGCCTCTTGAGTAGAAGAAGGTTTCTTAATAGTGTAGCCTAGCAGACTCCTCTAGTTAAACTCATCAGGTTTTTGCGAGTGAACTGCTAAGTCTAAGAACTATCAGTTCCCAAACTTAAAAGCAAAAAACCTGAAAAATCCTAATTAGAGGAAAATGGCTCATGAGAACTCAGGTTATGATCTGTCTGCCTTGTCTGAAAGGTGCTATCTCTGTACCACCCAAGCCCTCCTACCATCAGTTTGAGTGACAATTGGGAGAAGCACTGACTCAGGCCGAGAGCGTGCCACCCACTGAGTCACTGGGACTGCTTCCTGTTGGCACAGTCCTCCTTTGACAGGAGCTATTCTTCTGCTGAACCTCCCTCACTTCTTCTTACAATCAGAAAGCAGAAGTGATATGAGTCACCTCACAAGACCACCTGCTAAATTCTTCTCCTGTGGTCTTGACCCAGCTGCTACCAGCTAATAATGAATGTAAAGATGTGTGTCTTCAGGATATTTTTCAGGAGAGACTCTTTCTTCAGGATTAATTTCCTAAGGAGAAGGAATAAATATCAAAAATATGCATGGCCATTTCTCAGAAGCCCCCAAATTCTGAAAATTTTTGTCTGTATGGAAATTGAACCATTGCTGTTACTCATTTGTAGTGAAATAAAATCAATTTTAAGGAAGTAGAACATATATTAAATATATTTTGTTTGAACATGAATGAAATATTTTAAAATTTTTTCTTTAACAATGTGTATTTAGGTCCATTTTCTGTCTTACACAAGACCCCTCCCAAACATAAAAGACTAAGGAATCTTGAATTCCAGCTTCTGTTTCCAGCGCTGCTCTAAACTCTTTCTTCGTATCACCAGTTACTTGCCGAAGCAATGACAGAAGCCATGCAAGGGTGACAGCCTACACACTGGGGAAAAACAGCCCACATTGGAAGCTGGTGACATGTATTTCTCCACCATCCTCATACTTGTAACTTCTAATCAAAAATTCAGAAAGAAAATACTCAACATTTTCCTCACTGCCACAGCCCATCCAGTGTGGGTCAGCAGAGTTTATATGCCCCCAAATCTCAGGGACTTATAAGTGAACCTCGAATTTTTGTAGAAACATCAATTTGAGAGGAAGCAGAAGAAAAGTGGCTTTCACCTTTTATACTCATCAAGTGTGGGACAGCTTCCAAATCAATGAGCACATGTTATTCCCTCCCCTCCATTTTGTCTTGCTTTTTGAGTTACTACCATGAAATAACCAACTGAGACCCATAGATTTTAACAATCCAGTGCAAAAAAACAATGTGGTCTTTGAAATGGCTTCAGAATCTTTCTATGGGTTAAACACTAGGAGTTTCTTGCCTTTGAAAATCCTTTACCAAAGACGCCTTTGCCTCTAAGGAATGACATTTTATTAATGTGCATACTTGTGTATATTAGCGTGTGCATGAATATATGAAAAAAGCATAGACAACTATTATACAAATACTTCTTACAAAGATGGAAGTTTATGGAATTACAACAGTAGCATTAGTGTTATATCTCTGAACATGTAATGTATGTCAGCATTTGGTTGATGTCTACCATTCAAGAACACATTTATGACCCAAAAGCACTCCTTTTTTTTTTTTACACTCTTACTTCCTGTACGTTATTTCAAGCAATCATAATTCCATAAACATTTGCTTTTCATTTTCGTTTAAGTGGTTGAAGAAAACAGAACCAGGATATATTGGCAGGCCAAACCCTGATGGCTTCTCTTAGATCTTACTCAGATAAAACCGCTCAGGACTTCTACCTGCAGAAAGACCACAGGAATTAGTCGTACAAATGCTTTCCTCCAAGAAGTAAATATCCATCTTTGATCTTCTATCTATTTGTTGCCAGGGTGACGGGCTTGTACAGTTTGAAAGTACAGCAGTAAGGCCTTAGGGTGTCACTTTACGATAACCACACACTCAGTTTTGTGTTCAGCTTCATTATTTTATTTTTAGCTTATTCATAACAATGTGCTACTGAAAAATGCCTATTGTCAGCTCCAGGTGTGTTTGCCAACATTAAAGAGCGTAATCACAATAAAAGAAAAGCCAGGAGCTATTCCACCTCCCACATGCCAAAATTAACAAACCATAGTAAAAATTAAAATCAACAATACTTTACTTCCCTCCTTCCCTTCTTCTTTCCATCCTCTATTCTCTCCCTCCCACAAACTATCAGACTTTCTTTACAAAACCCAGGATAAATGGGTAACCTGTGGCATGGAAGTTCAGTTCTTCCTATGAAACCATGATTTTGGTCCTGTTTTCAAACCATTGTCTCCCACTGACAGTATGCCCCAGACAGATCCCCTTTTTCATGGTCATCTGACAGAGAGAATTCCAAGTCTTCACTCTTCCATGGATTTTGGAGACATGGAAATCTCTGTAATTGTATCTACACTCTGCAGTACCTCTTGGGTTTTTACTCCTCTTCCTAATTCAGATCTGTATTTGAGACAGGGGATTTTCAGAGGAAAAAAAAGCCCAAATGGTCAGATTTTCCAGTGAAGATGTTCCATCACATGTCTTAAAAGCTAATTACATGTCATATTTTGCTTTCGTGCTCTATTTTATCTTGTATAGCCTCCACTCCCAGTCATTGTTTATTGTAATATTTTGCGGGTTGCACTGAAAATTTCTCTGCTATCAAATTCCCCTTCTCCACATGGGCACCAATTGACTGTTGTCAAATGACCTGTAATCTTGTCCTTCATAGGTACTGCTACGGGTCCTGATCCTTTAACCATTCTCCTGAGCTGGTCCTCAAACAATCCTCATAGTTCTTTCTTCAAATTTCTGCATCCTTTTCTACTCCACTGTGGAAGGCTGGAGACCAGACCCAGACACAAAAGTCCGAGACACCTCACAATATTTCTACCATGGCATGTACCACAGTAAGCACACTTTGTATCCTGACAATTTGCTTATTTATATCCAAGCTCTGCATCTATTTGTGCTGCATCATGGTTAGCTCATATTCAGAGCACTATCTGTGATTTCCAGATCTTCTCTGGAAGCAATGCCTGCTAAGCCAAATCAGTTCATGTTGTATGATACTTGTGTTCTTCGGGCAAGATTTGGTCAGCCTAAATCCCAACCACAGTAGGATTTAGATATCTAAAATCCACTTTCACACCAAGCCAGCATTCAATCATCTTATTTTTCGTGTCTGCCTTCTACTGCCCTCACCCAGATTCACTGAAAACCTTTCTTTTTACCCTGAAATTTCCTTAAGTTCTTAACTGTAGCTGCTCAGATATGTATGCCCTTAGGACCTGTCTCTGGCTGGACATCAGTGAAGACCCAGTTATGCACATAGGCTTCTAACCTCTACCTAAAACTCTAGAGAAACTTTAAAAGTTGGATTTATTTAAATAATGACGTAATCTTTCACCTTTTGCTTTGCAGAAAATAATGACCTAGCCTTCACTCCTAGCGCCATCAATTGATGATGTGTATAGATGTAACTAGGTTGAGACAGTGGGTTGAACTGTCAGTAGTCATAATTATTACAGTTGCTTTAGCATCCTACAACAAGCCTACAGGTTCATCACATGCCTTAAAGTTTCAATTTGGCTTCCTCTTTTCTGTAGAGAGCTGCTGTAAGCCTGTTGGATGGGGGCAGAGAAATGTTCAAAAGCCACTGATGCAAGCATCGGAGTCCTGTGTCTAGCTCTAAATGGCAGAGGAAACTGAAAAAAACCCCATGTTTTAACCTATGCTAGACTACAGTTCTTGTCCTATGGAAAATTCAGTTCAGCCGAGTCCATACATTGAGAGGAACAAACAGACTTGCAATATCGGCCAAAGTGGGAGAGCAGTTGCAATGTCCACAGCTTTCTTCTCTCAGCTAAGCAGATGACTCAAGTGTATTTAAGTCCGTTGAAGTATGGCCCCATGCAGTAAAAGGTAGTTTGGCCTAGGCAGTGTCAGGACATGCTGATTCAGTGCATTTTCTCAGTAGCCTATTGTCATTGGGCTGCCTGGAGGGCTTGAGTGTTAACCTCAGCTGCTGTGGACCCAAGGGAAGAGCAGTCCAGCCCTTGTTTGGATTCCCCTCCACTCTGCAAACTGTCGGGCTGGAGCATGAAGGTATGAACAAAATGCAGTAAAGCTGGACAAATCCCGCTGAGGCCCCAAAAATGTCTTTATCTGAGAAGGCCGAGAGCTTTGCCATCTTCCACTGGCATTCAGCCACACATGTGGTGAGCCAAGACAGGTGGTCTGCTGTGTTGGAAGACTCACTAAGACAGTCTGGTCTGCTGGACGCATTGGCATGAGCGATTCACTGAATGGTACTCTTCTCCTTGCACATGAACGAGTCCAGTGCAATACAATGGTGTACTGTGCTCCTGAAGAAGTTGTTCTTCGGGTGAGACATTACGCTCGTAAAACTCAGCGGAGGTCCTGACCACTTTGTGGGCATTAAAGATCCCATGACTTCTAGCAATGACTTTGGTGTCCTGGCTACGCTCCAAGTTGGAATGCTTTGTCTTGTTGAACTCCCTATACAGCTCCTATTCAGAAATGTTGTCTTCACAAAGCCTACATTTTGATGAGCTCATGGTAAGCTGCCATTTCAAAGTTGATGCCAAAATGGAAAAAGAACAGTAAAAACAATTAGTGATGATTACTGATAATTACCTACACATGGTTGGTGTATCAGACTTACAAAATACCTCAGAATGAAAAATGTCATGTAAATATAGGGTATTACTAGGTCTTTGACTGGGGTTTTGAAACACTCAGAACTGCACATATGGAATCACACATATTTGATATCAGAACAAGAAGTGCTGTTGTGGTTCTTAAGATCTTAAATTCAGGTTGTGCACTGGGTAAGCTACCAAAAATGCTTGCAAGAATATGAGATCTCTGTGGAAAAGTCTCCCCAACAAATTTGAATGTGGTACTTGGAGAAGCTCCGTTTGACAAATGGAGCTTTGAATCATGTTCATCACTGTAGGAGGAGATGCTTACCACACTTTCCTTCACCATTTGGAAGAGAAGGTCAGACACTGGCAAAACCAGGCCACTAAGTCTGCTAGAGGCAATTTAAGTACAACACATCAAGATAACATTTGCTTTAAGCTTTTCATTTTCACAGCCTTACACAGTGAGAGCGACTTATGAAGTCTCCCATTTAAAGCCTGATTTGTGATTTATAGTGATTTATAACAACACTAAAACCTCCCACAAAAGACAAATTAATACTCAGATGCTTTTTCAGCACCTCCTTTGAGAAAAAGTGTTTTGAGCCAGTGCCAAGGAGTGGGAGGCAAGTATTTCTACTGAAATACAAATGGGTGGCAAACTCTGAAATAACATTTTTGGCATGAAGTACTCACTACATTTTTGGAGTCTTTTCTCTTTAAAGAGTCTGAACATTTCAATTTAACAAATTAAACTTTCCCTAATAAAACCACTTGGTCAAGGGGAAAAGAAAGAATTTCAGTTAAGGATAAGTCTCCTTAAATTTTTTTTACACATTTGTTTTTAAAGCCCACTCCCTGGTCTACCTCTCAGTTCATGGTAATTCCAAAATACAGAGTACTTTTTTTGGCTCTAGGCTTAATATTATATTACCATTAAAATTCCAACTAAATCCTCCAGGTTTGCAATTAGAACTATGGAGACACTCAGCAGTCAAACACGAAGGATGCTGAACTTGAGCAGAGGAAATTACGGCACTATTTGATGCAAGAGTTGTTGGATGAAATTTAACGGAACAAATCAGTGAAGCAGACGGGGAAGAAGTCCAAAGATCAATTAATGCACACCCGAGAGTTGTGAGCACTGCCAAGCAGTAGTGCATTAAGATTAACAGGGAGTCTAACAGATGCAAAAGAAATTGCAAAAAAAAAACATATGAAGGACAAAGCAAGACTGATGGATTCATTCTGTAGAAGATCAGTGAGTCAAATACTCTGGTTGGAATAAAAAGAAAAGTAGGATTATTTGATGAACGGTTAGAGGAGAAAGGTAATCAAATTTCATGCTTCAAGGTATAAGCTGGTAACCACAGGGGTCAGTAAGTAAGATTTTCCTTCTCTGGAACATTGCAAAATTGGATGACAGGGTCTTTACAAGGGCTGTTCTTGCTCTCCCTCTCTCTCAGTCTTCTGGCTTTGATTGAAACACTGGATGTGTGCCAATCTCAGGCCTAGACATGAGCTGATGCTCAAATGGTCAAGCAAATCTTATTTTCTGTCAAAAGGGGTGAAAACCAAAACACAAGAAGAGATGAACCTGAGCAAAACAAGAGCTCAGTTCTGTCTTCCTTATTCTGTAAGGATTCCTAGTGCCTCGGATGAGAATTCTGCTCCAGCGTGGACTACAGGATTGACATTTTGCTGATGACAGATGAGATTTTCTGTATATGTAACCAGGCTGCCAGGTGTTTTTGGCAGCAGTGAAGGCCAGACTGAGTATCTAAATTTTTTTCCTAAAATTACAAGATAAAATTGCTCAGAAAAAATAGCCCAGAAACCTTAAGAAACCAAATACTTCCCATAGGTATCCTAGCCAATATTTCCCATTCGTAAACAGTGAATCTAATAATTAAATGGCATCAATTCAGGAAAAAAAAAAGGCTAGTGGTGAGTTGGCAGCATTTTTATAAGAAAACACTGAATGCCCAAGTATCTTGGCCAGGAGCCCTCAGAATGGTTTCCAGTCATCTCTGGTGGACAAATGTCTCCATAGGATGTTACTTGCCCTCTTTCTTCTCTTCCCCCCCATCTTGGTTTGCTGTTGATATCACACATTTTGCTGCTTCCACTCTACATGTAAGCCAGGCACAAGGGCAGCAATCCATATGACCACATACGCATGGCTCTGCCTGAGTTACTTTTCAACAGAGCCTAGAACAGATACTTGTAGAGCACAGTTGACTTTATCTTAAAGTAAATGTTTAAAGCAGTTCAGATTATTTGTGCTGTAGCAAGTGTCTATTTCCCTCTCTTGATTGTAGAAAGCTCTAAGACAGAAGTATCTGCATTGTAGACAGCAGTTATAAAGACTTCACTCAGTAATTTTAAATCCTCTTTTGATTCTTTTCGATCACAAAACATGTAAAATAATCTCTCGCTGGTGAACATGAAATTAATGTCATTTACAAGCAAAAGCATTGATATAAACACACAGGCAATGAGGCTTGCTCATTTTATTTTTTCATTTCACCAAGAGATGCTACAGAGCCTTGTTCTTCCTCGACCCCCAGACTGCAGTTTTATCCAAGGAAAGGACAATTAAGGTAAGACAAGATGAAAAATGAAGCAAAGCCACTTATGATGATATGATGAGGTATCTTTTGATCACCCCCAAGCAACATCAGTAAAATAATGCAATGTAGTGTATTCATCTTTATGCAAAGCTGATGAATGAGTCTACAAATGGTCAGGACACAAAGGTCTTCTCTTGATGCTCACAAAGGAGAGGGAAAATATTATGGAATTATATGGAATTATGGAATACTGTGGAATAAGGGAATTTTCCAGAATGGGCAACAAAATCCCCATACCTCAAAATCCTTCAGGACTGAGTGATGTTTATCTCCCAATTCAGCCAGAAATGGCATGAAGGAAAGAGGTTATTTTCCTTTGATGTTCAAAGTCCTTTACAAAACAGGTTGCAGTGCTGAACTGGTGAAAAGAAGAAAGGGACAGACCTCACACTTAAGGCAGCAATAAGGATGAAACCTTAGCTAATCCATGTGTCCCAAGAAGTTTTACCATTACGGCTCTACGTTATTCAGTAGCATGGAATGAGTGTGCATCAAAAGCAGAGTTTGGCTTCCCATTTAAGAAGGGTCTTGGGAAAGCTTATCAAATTCTGTGCTTGTGAACATGATTCCAGGAGCTGGTAGTATAAACTGGAAGACAGCCACACACATAGCAGGGGAATAACCACAATATCATCATTGATGAAATGTTGGCTTGATAAGAGGAAGCTGCAGACATCATCATCATTAATTAAACACTGAAACTGGAGAGAGGAGGGTTTTGTGGTTAAAGTGTCGGACTCAAGAGATCTGGGTTCCATTGCTGGCAGCATAAACGTGGACAAGTGCCTTAACATCTCCTTTTACCAGGTCTCTATCCTGGTAAAACGGGAGAAAACCACGCTCCTATCCTTTGCCTATTTAGAGAGTGATTTTCTCCTGCGTTAGCCTGCAGCAACCAGCAATGCGAAAGCCTCATCGTATATGGAGGTTCCAGGTGCTAAAGCCATACAAACCAATAATAAGAAATAATGGTACTGCTGATAGAAAGCTTCTCTTCCTTGTAAATTAGTTTTCAATTCACTTCTCCTAAGGAAGAAATTCTATATTCTTACAGGCCAAAACTTTTTTTTTTTTTCCAGTGCTCACAATGTGGGAGGTGAAAATAGAGTTCATAATGAGAACTTGATTCTGTGGGTTCCCAATGGGAGCATACATGTTGCAGGGTAAGTGTCCTGCCTTATAACAACTTTTCCTGCTACTTCAGCTATAACTAAACTGGTAGAGCAGAAATAAGAACAGATGCAATAAGTAACAAGGCTGGTTTTTACCTTTTTTTTTTTTTTTAAGGCTGCTAAATGGATGAGAAAATAAAACATGGGGTTACATGAGTTACATCTGCTAAATCAACATGAGGCACTATGGATTTCATGGAAAAGCTTTATTCCACATATTTTCTGGACAGTCTGAATCAAAGATTATTTTTTCCCAAGCGCCCTCCCTTTACAGAAATTTCATCTCTGTCTCAAACACCTCGAGCACTAGGAGATTAATTTTTGCCATCCCAGGAAGCATGTTTCCCCTTCATTTACAAACCTTCTCTCTTTTCCCCACCAACCTGGCCATTAAGACAGACAGAGCTTTGGTTGTTTGTGACCTTGCTTCATTTTGTTGACCCTAAGTATCTGAAGATGGTTCCTCGGCTGAAGGACCACATCTGTGTAATGCCTCCCTCTACTGGATTGATGCAGTTGGTAAGACAGCTCACAAATGGTCGTGGGTCACTGATAGCATTGGGAAAAGATGCATTTCTGTGCACATTCAAAACCGACGGCTGCCTTGCCTTGATTTTACGAGGATTACAAGAATGTCGTGCATGCAGCTTGGCTAAACAATGGCTAAAGGGGATATGATAACCATCTACAGAAAGCTGTGAACATGCTGGAGTTTGCAGTTAAGCAGAGTTTAAGTGATTAAATTAGGAAGGGCTGAACTTTGTGGAGTCTGGGGCAGGCGAAGCTCTGAAACATTTTTTGGAGGGAGTGGGGGATTTGGGAGAGCAGTTTGTCAGTCACAGAACTGGCCTCACTTTGCAAACTCCGTTTTTTCCACTTGCAATTTAAACCTTTGCTGCTTCCTTCTCCATTTTGAACTCAATTAAAAGAACATGTGTTTTTGGCTGCAGACAAAGCCATGATGTACAGTGAGGAAGGAAGAAAGAGCCATTTAAAAACTGTGTAGTCACTTTGCCATGGTATCAACTGTTTTGTTCACTGCAAGCGGTAAAAATTGTGGTGAAAGACACAGGTCACTGCAGATCTGAGTTTAGAACTCATAGCATGCTTGTTGTCCACCTGTATCTAACAGCATCAATCTCTGATTCCTACTGAAACTCTGCGCCGTACCATGGTCTTAGTCCTTCTTACATTTCTCACTTCCTCTTCCTCTACCTTTTCTTTTTAATCACACCACTATGACAACTCTATTTGACTTTTTCAAAATTCGTCTTTATTTGAGGCATCTGTCAATGTGTCAGTAAAGCTCTGTACACCCTGCACAGTCCGTGGGATGGAATTCCTCAGACCACACTGGTGCCAGGGAGGATTTTCCTGTCAGCTCTCACCAGCATCACCTGCGCATGCCTAATGGGAACTGGGAGTGTTATCGTTGTCATCAAAATTAACACAGGGTCTCTACTGAGTGAAAGGAGTCATTTTTGAATATGATGACCTGTCAGAGCAGAATTGTTCTTTGCAAATGCAGAGATGTGATTCGGTCCTGTTTTAATCATTGGACAACACTGAACTAGGTCAACAACCACATCAACGTAGAGTTCACAGGGAAACGACACTTTGCACAAAGCCAAATTATCCAGGATGCATCTGGCTGCATTGGTAATCTAAAGTGAGATCATACCGCAAAAGAAATGTGGGGATGAAGAAGGAACATCATTTTGTGAAAGAGCTTAATAAAGGTTACACTTAATCAAGAAAATACTTCTGTATGTGATGATGCCCACAAAATAATAAATTACTCCCATGTAAAAGGCATTTGTCAAAATCACTTAAAAAGAGCTTTCAGAAATTTGGGCAGCTAGGATTTCAACAAACAGGAGGACAAACTAGCGAGGGCTGCTGGTTACTGCACTGGATTGGTAAAACAGAGCATCAACTGCCTGCAGCCACAATTTCCCCACATCTCACAACTTGCAAAGAGCAAAGGGTTGCAGAAGTCGAAACCGTGGCAGGTCTGGGATCTCGGTCTTGTTTTTCTCATTTCTGGGTCTGAACCACACAGCCGAACAAAACAGACTCAGCACTTGAAGAGAGCCTGTCTGCAGCCTGGCCGGCCCAGCTTTGCTCTCACTTGTGTAATTTTGCAGGTCACTTTGAAATGCAGTTTGAGCTACAGAGGGGGAAAAAAAAAAAAAAAAGTGGATTGAAGGAGGGTAAGTCAGATTTTATAAATGTTTCTCAAATCATCTGCAAAGATGTCTTCCTTTGATTGCAGTCTCCGGCGATTTCAGGGGATAGCCAGGGAGCCTGTGGGGGTATCCGTTTTCCTACCTTACGTAATGTCCTTGCTTCAGTTCCTTCAAAACACTTTCACGCCCTCGCTGGGTCTATCCTTCAGGCTGCATGAGGAAATACCTCTGAAGGACTGATGTCTTCCAAATACCTTTAGGGCTCATCCTCCCTTTAACAGATTGAGAATCTAGGAAATGAAAATAGCATTAACAAAAGCAGCTTTGTTTGCAGGGGCTTGTTTTGCCAGGAGAAGGCACCGCTATCTGTGTCTGGTGGTCAGATAGATGCTGTTGGATGATTTGAGTGTCATCGAGTGTGGGGACGGTCTGCTGAGGTGCAGCTGGAGCAGGGAGCGATGTGGGGATGTGGAGGAGAAGGGAACAAAAAGATAGTTCATTTCTGTGTTTGTGAAAAGTGGCTTTATTAGTTCAATTTTATAAAATGCGTACTTTGTCGAGATTTATGAGGAAATGGTATCCTAATAAAAGTCACAGCTGAAGAAATCATCTTGATGCTTCTAGAGGCTGATCCTTGGATTTCTCTCTGAAAGTAACCTCCTCCTCATCTCACCAAAGCAGCTGCAGAGGACAGCAACGTCCAGGCTCTCCCTGATGCCATTTCCCAGGCTGCCCTTCTGCTTTGACCTTATTCCCAGCCCTGCTCTGCCAAGCCACCCTGGTCTGCAGAGCTGAAGGTGTCCTAAAATTTCAGGAAAGACTGCTTTCCTTTACCCCAGCCATACAAAAAAAAAAAAAAAAAAAAAAAAAGCCTTAATTCCAGTCTATTGACAAATTATAATTCAAAGATACATTCAGGGTCTCGGAAGGTGCTCTCCACAGTCCCTTTTCCCTGTACATGGTCCATAACACACATTTGTGGTGGGCACCTTCCTTTGGACCATCAGTTCTTCAGGGAAAGGACTGTATTTTTAGTTATTTGTATGAAGTACTTGTCACATACTAGCAACAGAGGTCTTTTAGCATGGCATTGGCTCTCAACGACAAATTCCTTCACTGGCACCTGAAACCACATGTGCTCTGCACATCTTAGCTATTCTTACCTCTATTTTAGCTGCCTTTTATGCCTAATGCAGTGTGAACCAACTGAGAATACAGATGGTTCAGATGAACTGAAATATTAAAATAGGCTTCAGGAAGCCTAGTTACAGCAGAGACATGTGCTTCCATGGTTATATCATACCAATTATTTGCATCGTGGTTCCACATAAAGAAATTTAGAATGAGATATCTAGGCACAAGGCTGTTTGTAGCATTAAGAACTGAAGAATTAACTTATGGTGAGCTCAAATTGTGTTTAAGTTGGTACATACTCATGGATAACACACTGACTCCCATAATTTAAAAAAAAAATCCATTCAGTCTGAAAGGAGAGAAAGGGCAGAAAGTGTCTTTTTGCACTATAACCTTTCTTCAAAAGGATAGTCTAATGCCCAGATACCACGCATGCAAATGAGATAACAAGACAGATATGGATGCGCTTTTGAGGTGTGTGTGTTTTTTTTTTTTATCTAACTCTCTGGCATCTAGAGCTGAGCAAATAACAGAGTTGGTACAGACCGTTGCAGGGTTTTTCCTTTTGCAAGTACCAGTCATTTACTGGCAATGTCTGATGCTTTATCTCATGTTTGCCGTAGTGGGCGAAACCAGGAGGAAAATTGATGCAATTGCTGGGAGAGATTTGTTAGCGTTCTTATGTGACTCAAGGTGTAAGTATACTGGCTGTATCCAGATAACATCGCCACTTTCTCCGACATAGAAGGCAGGAACTTCATTAATTTAATTTAGGAACTTCAATTTTGACTCGTTAGTGCACAAGGTAGAATTTGCCCTAGTTTACTCTCCCAAGGTGGTGTTTATTCTGCAACCTGTGCGTCCATAATGCTTGCTTTATCAATACAGCTTGAGTGGACACAACTCACCAGCTAGGCAGAGATAGCTATGCCAGCATAACGGCAGGGGTGCGGACACATGGACCTTGAAGGTGCCACATTTCCATAAAAGTTGCTGCAAAATGAAGTTGGAAAGTGACTTCTGGTGGGCTCCAGGGCTGCAGGAACAAGATCTACAATCCCTTCTCTGATTGCAGACATCCTTTAGTCTGCCTTTGCTCTGTTTGGCAGTGATTTGTAATGTGATTATAATGTATATTTACACACACACCCTCCTAGCACTAGCTGCCTAGCCAAGCTAGGAAACGCTGCTGAAATAATAAAAGCAGTCGATCCCCTTCCTGCTTGAAGGTTAATGCTGTGTGGTGAGTGAAAGATTTTTTTAAATTGTTTTATTAAGGGAATAAATGGGAACCAGGAGGTGTTGTAATGTCAGTGATTTCACAAAAAAAAAAAAAACCCAAAAAACAAACAAAAAAAACCCAAAACCCAAACAAAACTTAGTATGATTTTTCTTTTTTGCTTTATAACAAATCCCTGTCAAGAACAATACTTTTTTTTTTTTTTTTTTGTGAAAATCTCTTCGCAGGAAAACAGAGGAATAAATCTTCCACTATCAGTGCTCAGGCAGGAGCTGATTGGGAGTCAAGAATTATGATTTCTGAAGGAGGTCAGTCAGGAAAGTTAATGAGCAAGCAGTGAAGAAAAATTAAAATAAAAAAAACTCCCAACAAAATGAATTAAATGAAGCAGCCAGGTGCTGTGGGGAGTAGGTGGGTATTTCTGGGGTCCATGAGGCTTAGAAACCCATCAATCCCTGGTTTGCAGAGCTTCATCTTCACCTTTGAGGATAAGAAGGCACATATATTAGTGGGTGAATGGGCACCCAGAGCTTTCCCAATGTTACTGCTCCTTGGGTGAGCAGGCAGTGGTTCAAACACATGGCAGGACAGCTTCAGCACTAAGATCTGGAGCGGAGAGGTCATCAAAACCAATGAGGAGCTAGGCTGACTCAGAAGCAGCAATGGAAGTTTTTGCACCCCAAGGTGAATTCTGGGCCCAGTGGTGGTGGGAGCTTCTGGCTGTCTTTTGTGTTCATGTAAGGACAGATTTCTGGTGAGGATCACACCCAGGGACCTCCATTGAGCTTCCCAACATGCCAAGGACATCTCTATACCAGAGCCAGGTGATATGGGGGCAGTTCTGCAAAAGTAAAGAAATGATCACTGGGATTTTCAAAGTCACTCAAATGGATTTGACTCATCATCTCCTCAGCTTTAGGCGGGAATGAGGTACTTAACTCTTCCTCAAGAAATGTGTTCTTCCCCTTAAATTTTGATGCCAAGGACATTGAAATTAAGGCATATAAATAAGTGTAGTAGCTCTGGGTCACCCTGAGAAGGCAGCTGAGGTCTTGGTGGCCTCCTTTCTGCACTGAGTGCAGGGATTATGTAAGCTGGTTAGACTCATCTGCCATCTAAGCTGCATGTGCAAAGCTAGGAAGGAAGATCTTGGACCTCTTTTTCTGTAAAATAACATCACTCCACATTCCAAAGGCACAGTAATGATCTACAAGATGAAGTCCTGAGGTCTTGGGGTGATGGAGACTGTGAAAGCATGTGAGGTGGAATCGCTGTTTAGGAGTGAGTTGGCTGAACCGACCTTTTTCCTCATCTCCTAAACTGCCTGGTATGCTGCTGTGTCAGCGTCCTCAACACTTTTTGACACAGACAGGGTCCTCGATGCTTTTTGACACCGGAGGGGTTTTTGTGGCACTTTGCAGTATCCAGCTGCTGAGTTCCTGGCCACTGTGGGGACAAGGATTATGGATTTAATACACCCTCATGCTTACCCCCATGTAAATCAGAAGCAACTCCGCTGATTTCCTTGGCATCAAGCCAGCTCGGCTCCTAATGGAGCCATTCATAAGAATCCCACTAACTTTCCATGGGGGAGCGTGGATACGGCCCTTGCCTTGGGAGGTAGCAGTCGGCCTGGTGGGGTTATCCTGTGAACAGGAGGGAAGAATCAGCCCTCAGGCCTTTCCTTTCTAATTCTGAGCACACTGCCAGCGCTTAACCATGTTAATAATTAACCCGCAAGCCTGGAATTCCCTTCTCAGTCTGCACAGCAGCCACCGCTGAGAAAAAAAAACAAAACGGCTGCAAAAAATTTAGGAGACCTGAGCTGGCTGCCCATGGGTTTGTCTAAGAGCACACAGCACAATCTGTGGGATCTAAACAAAGGGGGCAGCTAATTGCCTGAAGAAAGCTGCAAGAAATCATCTCCGCAGCACAAATTTTCTGTTGCAGGTGAGAAAAGGGGTAAGCTTTCAAAAACAACTGACTATTTGGATTTTATACTGTGCACACAAATTAAGCTCTCTGAACGGGGTCGCTCTGTTGTTATTATTATTATTATTTTCAGATACATAGTTAAAGTTATGGTTAGCTTTATCCCCTCCTGTGTTATTGTTGTTATACCACATATTAATGTAGTGCTTCTGTAGCTGGGAGAAGTACAGTTGAATTACAGGAACGCTCTACAAGCGGGAGGAAAGTGCTGTGGTTTGGCTGGTCCACTCCTAGATATACACCAGCACATCTGGACAGGAGATCATGTGACAAGTAGGAAAGCCAGAAACATATCCTGGATACGATAAAAAATGAGTTCTGTTAAATTAAAAAGGCTTTAAATATTGGCTCAGCTGGTTTCTGTATAGCGTTTTTAGTAGTTTTGGAATGTGTTGCAGGATTTGTGATCATCAAGAACTTGATTAAATATTGCAAATCCATTGTGTTGCTAGTTTGTTCTCTTGGGCTCCATGCATCTTGCCAGTTCTCCCGTACTCTTGTAACACAAGCCATGACTTCTGATTCTGGATGAGAACTTTGTGTCCTCAGAACAACTTCTGCGCAAAAAAAGAAAAAAGAAAAAAAAAAAGAAAAAAAGAAAATAAACCAAACGCACACCCCACCAACAAAAAATCTCTGCTTTTGCGTAACATTTTGGACACTTCCAAGGCTATAACAGGTTTTCAACTGCTGCAGGATGCTAGACATGACTCCTTCTGGTTAAAAGCCAGTCTGTTAACTCACAGAAATTTTAATCCTCAGCCAGACCAGTTGCTAAATTTCACTCATGTCTATTCACGACCTGCTAGAAGTGCTGTTCTGCAAACACAGCTTCGTGGCTGTACATGCCATCCAACTTTCTTCCTGAATGACCCGAATATCCTGGATAGTCTTTGGTTCAGATCTGGACACAAGTTGTGGTCTCCTTCCATTCTTGCACATGTAAGTAACAGTCTTAGTGGAACAGATTGTGATTCTCCAAGGAGCAATGTACCAGCAATATTAATAAATTATTGCTGTGACATCACAAAGAAAGACATCATAGTATCATGTAAACAAAGGGCTGGAAGGGATCTTAAGTGATCATTGTGTTCAAATTCATGCTCTGGTATTAGCTCTTAACCTGTGCAGAGGAACGATAGGAAACACAGGAGCAGGCTGCTTGGCTAAAGCACAAGCTCTTGGTAGACCTCAAGCATACAGGGTGTGGACTCGAGGCCAGATTACCGGGATGAGCATACGAGAAGGGCAGAAACATGTTAGGAATAAAGTCAGAGAGGCCAAAACACAAAATGAGATTAAAGTAGCAATAAACATACAGTGCATCAAGAAATCATTGTAGAGATATATCAACAGTAAGAAGAGAACTAAGGAAAGTTGGCCTGTTACCCAATAGAGAGGAAGAACTATTGTCACATGATGCTGACAACGAAGGTATGCTTAACATCTTTTCAATAAGCTTTAATTTAAAGGTCTAAGATGATCAACATCATGAACAATGATTTATTTGTTCTCAGATTTGTTCCATGATTTATTTGTTCTCAGATTGGTTGAGACTGATGAACTCCAGTCTAGGATGCTGAGAGTGCAACTCCACCTCCCCTGCGTTTGGATGGGGAATGCACACTCAGTCCAGTGCATTTGGATGGGGAATGCACTTTTATAGAAGATCTCCTAATCAGCCACATTTACTGTGCTCTGGTTTTCTTTCCAGACAGGCTTAGACTCCACAATGAAACTAAACAAGAGGACACACTTTGGGAGTGTTAATTAGTAATTGCTATTGGGCGTAAAGTTCCTGGGACCAAACTACAGCTAGTGTGAGGAAAAGCTCAAACAATCAGAGTGTGGTCATTGGGACGTACAGTTTCTTACAACTGATCTACTCCCGTTGCATCACAATGCTTGCACAAACAGACATAGCCTGAAAGAGCAGGGTAAAGTCTGACAAATGTTAGCAATTATCTTTGACAAGTCTTAGGCGGAAAGGTGAAAAACTGAAATTGGAAATAGTGCTCACTAAAAAAGAGGAGAACAGAGAAGTCAAGGAACCATGGGCCAGTCAGTTTATGTTTTAGCTGCAGAAAAGAAAAAAATCTGGAATGGACAAGCAAACAAATTATTACACCTGGAAAATACTAAGGAGATGAGCAGCAGCCAGTGAGGTTTTGCCAAGAAGAAAACAATCTACTGTTCTTTCAAAACAGGAAAATAGGTCTTTTTGATTGGAAAAATTGAAGTGTTTCATAATCAATTCTCTTTCACTTGCCATTCTCATAAGCAAGCTAAAAACATAGTCCGGGTGAAATTAGTTTAAGTGTAAACCTGACCAAATTATTGTATCTGTTGAGTAGGCAGGAGTCTGCCAAAATCAGAAGACATAACTTGTTAAGAGATTTACACAGAGGTCAGTCCAGACCATGAAATAAAGAGTAGATACATTAAATTTGCAGAGGGCATAAAGCTGGAAGAGACTGTAAAGGACTTATTGAAAGAAAATTCAGCACTACCATGACATTGTCCTTCTTGTCTGCTGCTGAGAATGGCCACCCCAGAAAACACCTGGGGAGCAGTTCTCTACCTGCTCCCTCTACTCTTGTTTAGCACAAACTAGAGGTTCAGGAAGTCTTGTTTTTCTCCAGTCTCGGGGTAGTGCCCAGAGAAGACCTCACAGTCCACAGATAACTGCCAAGAGAAAGAGTTGTGACTTAATCATCTTGAAACCTTCACTCCATCTACAGGAGTACTTACATCACAGTGACGTCCTGGGTCAATAAGCTTACATGATTTTTTTTTTTCTGATTCACAGAGAATTCAGTCCTGCTCTCATTAAATCAACAGCAGGGCTGTGAATGACCAAGGTGCCAGCTGAATAAGACAAGGACTGGCAATGCTCTGCCTTACTTCTCAATGGGCTTGTTTGAAATGCAATGAGTGGGACAGGGAAGGACGCACCGAATAACACAACTACCTATCAAGACATTCCTACCTTACAGGGCATCTGAGACATTGCCGTTACTGTATCTGAGACACTCCTTTGGGGAACCATCTCACACAGTGTGTATGTTATGGTTTCTTTTAGAGAAGCTTATGGGAATCGTTGAGCTCCATGTATTAGTCACCAAAGTGATTAATAAGGACCTAAGGGTTCACATGCACATACTTCCATGTTAATGAAGCTCTCATGCTTTATGCATGAAGCAGAATACAAAGCTCCGGAAATAGTTCTCCTCAACGTTCTTTCCAATGCTCCCATTTTTTATGCTGTAATAGACATTGATTTATTTGAAATCAGCATAAAATATGTACCAGCTCAATAAACCCCAAAGAGGTTCTCAGACTTTCTTGAGTGTCCTCGTCAGGCAATAAATCACAGAAGCAATAAAGTATGTTAAATAGCTTAACCAATCATGAAGTGCAGAGCCATCAAATGACTCATTTAAATACTTGTAGGACATTAACCAAATAAGAGATACCGAAGTCTTTAAATACATATTCTTTCTCACACTTACACAATAACTATGGACATAAGGCAGTGGAATTCTACGCCGTACACAAAAAAAAAATAATAACAAAAAATCTTTTTCATATCTTTGTAAATGAGAACTGCTATATGCTATATTTGCTTAGCATATATCTGCTTAAAGTGCTTCACATTGAACTATAGTATTTGAATGCTTTAAAACCTTTACTATATTTGTCTTTGCTATATCCCATAGAGAAAAAGAAGCAATCTTGGCTCCTTCTTAGAACAAGGGAATTGCAGGACAGAGAGACTAAGTGTTAGATCAATCAAGGAGCCACCATAAGGAGTTTTCATGATCTACAGACAAAATTTAGATCCTTGAGAGTTTTAGTGTTAATCTAACATTAAAAAGACATATGTTAGCTTCAGAAATGTAAGTTACATTTCAGACATGTGAATCCAGGATGGGAGCCAGTTTGCAGGTTAAGACACCTAGATCTGGTCAGCTGAATCACTCTAGACCTCACAGATTGTGCCAGCTAGGTCTCCAGCAACTATACCTGGAGTTTAGAGATCAACTTGCAGGTAGTCATCTACATTTACATGTCTTAATCTGAACCTGCATCACGTCCCAGGAGACATCTTACCTTCTAGAACATTGTCAAGACCTTTGGGCCTTGAATTGGGTTCATGTGGCAGCCTAAGACCTGCATCTCCCCGGCTGAGAGTCTCCTTCTGATTTTTAGCTTTCTCAGGGAGGTCACAGTCTGTCTGTGGGAGAAAGGACTGTGTCCAGAGCTATGACCTTCTTGTGGCTTTATGGGGGGGGCCTTTGAAGGTTGAGTCAAGTCAGCATGGGAGAAAGAAGTAAGTCTGAACTCCTGCCTCTCAGTGCAGCTGTTTGTATTCTAGTGCTATTTTACGTAGTCTGAAATGGGAACGCAGAGCTGAGAAGTTCTACAGAATATTCAAACACAGAGTTTCTCACTTTTACTCTCCCTCAGGTTTATTACTCTCCTTGTTAGATACATAATATACTTAAGAAACAATAGATAGTACAAATACTTATCAAGTGTAAGTTATAGGTGTGTGTGTTATAGCAAAAGGAACCATATATATTCCTGTGTTTATATATATATATATATATATATACATATATATGTGCTAGAACTGGCCAGTAGGTGTTTCAGGTGCATGTGCTAACGACTAGACAAGATCATCTCCCACGTACCTTCCCGCTCCTGGATTCCTGAATTTCCTCTGCCTGGAGAGCCAGTTTGCTCATTGCAGACATGAGTCAAGAGACTGAGCCTAACACTGGCACGGGCGAACAGAGAGTTCAGGGCTGAGCGCAAATTTGAGACATGAGCTAACATGACGATGTAGATGTGCTCAGGGAAGAGTAAGGTTCAGCTCAGCAGATACACAGCACTCTGCAGGAAAAAAAAAAAAAAAAAAAAAGAAGGATCTGGGTTGAAAGCCAAGGAGAGGATTCAAATGTGGGGCTTTCCACACTAAACCTGAATGCACCAGCCCAGTAGTAATTATATTAAAGGGAACCTTCCTCCATTGTTTCTGTGACAGAGCGATGGTAAGCTCATAATAAGCAGAGGGATTTTTACCAGTGTACCCACTTATCGTCCCACAGATTGGTCAGCAGAGATTTTTTTGAGTTAAAGGCTGCAGCCTGTTCACTAGTGCACCTATTATTCCTGGATTAGTAAATCTCATCTTAAGACCATTAACACCTCTGGCTTCTGTACAAGCCTGCAATGAGTTCCCCTGCTTAATTACATCTTTGCTGAAAAAATACTTCTTTTGTTCTAAACTTGCAGACTGATGATTTTCTATGGTGTTTTCTATTTCCTATCTTCTACAAAATGCAAAAAAAAATTGTCTCCTATTTGGTTTCTCCATAACACTCACACTTCTACAATTCTCTATCAGCCATCTCTTTTCCAGTCTCTCTTTTTGTAGATCCCATATCGGACATACATCTGATCATCATTGATCACTATTCTCTTCACCTTTTGTGATCCTCCCTTTTTTTTCTGTTGAAAAGAAATGACCTGATCTGCACACAGTTTTGAAGAAATAAGCCTGAGACATGCATATAGTTAGTCTTTACTAACAAGTTTTTTCTTTCTATTTGCTTTTCAGAATGGTGATACCTGTGTTTCTGTTTTCACAGACCCGCAGTGACTGCAGGATCTCTTTCCCGAGTTCACAATAACTCATTTATAGCCTCTGATTGCTTATGAACATGTTTATTCACACTAAGAACTTTTTTTTTTTTTACCGTGTGCCTTACTTCACCTTTGAAGATCAGATTTTCAGATATGGAACTTAAACCTCTTCCTTACCTTATGATTTCTTATTTGCTTATTGCAGAAGCCGAGTGCTTTGTTGGGAGCTCACCTCAGCAGAGGTGACCACTCCCTACACGTTTTGTATCCTATGACCTTAGATAGGAGCGCTCCATTGGTAATAAGAGACCTGTAACACCTAGTTTGAACTAACCATTACGTTGGAAAACTGCCTAATGCACACAAGGTATGTTCAACTGATGAGAGGAAATGCTGGCACATGGGATAGATGGGGGTAGTCATGTGTGAGAGGATGGAGATATGTTGGGGTAGCAGATCTTGAGTACAAATTCAAGTTTGGTTAAAAGTGCCCAGAAAGGGAGATGGAGAGATGTCACATAGTGACCGCCTAGTCTGTTCCTTACCTTGTACTCATCGCTTTTCCCCCAAAACCAGTGGGATCTCTCTGTAGAAACAAAATCACCCTTCTGCTCATTGTGATGGTTTGGAAAGCCTGTTTAGACTGCTCTTATCAAAAATTCTTCTGGAAGAGACAGAGGTAGGAGAAAAAAAGGAATGTGTCTGAAAATAGGTCTACAGGAGCCTCAAGACCAATGCCTTGGCTGCAGGAGAAGTGCATCATCTGTTGAGACAAACAGCAGTGTCTTGCAGTGCAGCACAAAGGAACTTGAACTCTAGACTCTGCTCTTGACTAGCTCCCGAAATATGGTAGGACTTTGGCAAAACTCTGACTCTTTGTGTTGTAGGTGGGCTGGCTTAAAGTTAGGAGTAGATACCTACTAAGGAGTTCTTGCAGTTGGAGTAGATTATTATTGTAGGCCCCTTCCAACTGAATTATTCTATTCTATTCTATTCTATTCTATTCTATTCTATTCTATTCTATTCTATTCTATTCTATTCTATCAAACTCTACTCTATTCTAATCTATTCTGTTCTGTTCAAAATGCTCCATGAAAGGGATGAATGTTTTATCCAAATTCTCTGAAAATCAGTAGTCACTTCACCATCAATTCCAGTCATGCTGGCAAACCTCAACAAGCAAGGCAGTATTACTAATTTCTAGCTTGGGGAAAATTCTCTTGGCACTCACCATTCTCCTGTCCTTCCAACTGTCTCTGAAGTTGTTGGCTGAAGAATTATTTTCTTCCAGACACAGTTTTCTCCCTGTGTGTATGAGTGTACATGCTTGTGTGTGTGTAGGGATCAGGGTGAGTTATTGTGGCTTGACTTCTTAGCCAGGTTACCAGCTCCATTTGCACAATCATCGTACATGTTTCCACAGGATTATACAACGCGCTGGTCATTCCAACTTCAGCTGCACAATTTGGCATGTTAACAGTTGACTCCTCCTCCTCCCCAACCCTCCCAGAGACTGGCTTCACTCCACTGAAGTCAATGGAATGGCAATAAAATAAAATCGATGTTGTGGAGCAAAAGAATCAAGCCCATTTGATAATATTTCTTTAAGAATCCACTCATTGGGTACAGTTCAGATTTGGTGCATTCTATAGATAGACTTATTACTACCTTGATGTGACAAGCCAATATCCACTTCTGTCATATCCTCGATAGGAGCAATGGGACTTGATGTCTATCTGTTTTTATTTTTGACCCGATGTATCTAGTTTTACATTATAATATGCCCACAGGAAAAGAAAAATATGTAAGTATTAACTAACCAAAATGCATACACAGGTTTGTGAGCACATATGCACAAAACAGAAACCCCAAGCTCTGTTCAAGCCACCATATTGCTTCAACAGATGAGATGTACCACCCACTCAAACCTCTGGGCATGAAAAAAAGCACAGGAGAACCCATTCCAAGCTGGGAGAGCGTGGGCCTCTGTCTCCTCTCCATTCAGCCCTCGTCTGTCAGCAAGAAAATTAGTGTAATAGTACCGAAGGGTTTTAACTGAGCAAACAACCAGCGCTTCAACACGGCTTTGTTGTATTTACCAGTGCCAGGGCAATTTTCAAAAGGACTTCAAAACAATAGGATGAGCCTCGGGTCAATGGAGCTGATTTCTGATAGTTATTTTTCCTCTCTCCCCTTTCCAGGGGAGGAGCTGCAGAGGGAGCTAGCGACAAAGAGCCAAGGTCTGTAAGGTTTTCCTGCGAGCGCATAACAAATGGAGGAAACCGTGAAGGGGAAGACTACAAATCAGGACTCAAAAGGATGCACTGTCCGTGGCAGCAGCTCTAAACCTTCAAGGAGACATTTTTCGAGTAAGTTTTTGGAATTTTGGTGGGCTCTGACCTGCAGTTTTCACTTCCAAAATAACTTGACTTTTCTAAAGTGGTAATTTCATTTTCATGATAATGCTAAACTCAAGCCACATGTGCTTTAATTTAAAGCAGGACTCAGGCGGTGGACCCTGCCAAGAAACAGTAGAGAAACATGCTTATTCTACTAGTTTGCTTCAGGCATTCAGCATTTTTGAATGCCTAGGCAGAAATATAGTTTTTAAATAAGCCAATCCCAGACAGAGAGAGAGAGAGGAAGAGAGAGAGCAGAAAAAGGAGGGAGGGGTAGAGGAAGGTTGCAGCACATTTTTGCATTAAGCTTTGTCACATTGGTTGGTTTAATAAGAACTGATGAACTGGCAACAGAGCAAATATTATTTGTTGCCTGCATTGGCTATTCTTTTTTGACAGTGAAGGTATTGTCCAGACCCCTTCTCTTTTTTCAGGCACAAACTGGCACGTTAAACTTCGTCATGGCAAAGACTATTAAATTGCTTTAAATATACACTTGGTTGCACAGCTCTTTCTACTAATTAAATCCCAGGGAGAGATATGTTTACAGTCCTTTCAGTGGCATTTTTAGGATTATTTTAAACTCTCCTGGGAGACCCAGGAAAGCAATCTTGTCTTTATTTAGTAGAGGAAAAGAAAGATGCAGAAAAGAAGGGGAGAAGAGACAGAAATTAATTGACAGATAGGAAGAGATTTTTTCACCCCTCCTCCAGAAAGCCAGAAGACAATGCTCTTGGATTTGTGGGCGCTCTGTGTCAAGTGCGAAGCCAGTTTCTTCCTCTCATTAAAGTGCCTTCTGACTGCTTGTATCTGTCACTAGAAAATAAAATTTGGCCACAGTTCTCACAGTGCATCACTACGGCAGGAAAGTGTTATCTTCCTTGCGGAGAAAATTATACAGCCATGAGTGGTAAAAGTCAAATGTTGAAGGGTCAGATATTGACTTTTAGTGACTTCTGATGGACCTGCAGAGGCTTGATGCTTTTCTTTCTCAGACTGCTCTAATTTTAGATGTTCACAAAGTAGATGTAGGTGTTTGACAGGAGGTACCATTCTTTGAAAAAAAAAAAAAAAATTGATTGCCTACTAGTGAAAATGTGTTTCATTTCATTGGCTTCCAGACACTTAAACTAGAGATGCTCTTGACTTGTGCCTCTTGGGGACTTTCCTCATCTAAATGTGTACAGTTAATTCCAAGAGTTGGGAACAGCAACATCCACTTATTTGCTGCACCTCTAAGACCGCAGCTGCCCCAACTGTCTCTCTCTACCTCTACAGTGGCTTGGCACTATGGTTATGACATCGGGAAAATCGTAGGTGGAGCCCCATGTTATTAGATATTGTTCAAATTTTCTCATTTTAAGCAGTCTTGTTCTGGTCACTTGTGTCTGACCCTTTCCCCACCCACAACATCCATGTGTGGGACAGTAATGTCTCAGTCAGGGTTTCCTCCTCTGCTTTCTTCAGCCTTGTCCCCAAATGTCCCCGATGGCTAAATCCTGAGCCTGCTTCTCCATGTCACAGTTCCCGGCCCCTACAAGTCTCCCTAAACTGAGACTTAATCATTTCTAGCCAGGAAATCTTCCCCCATGCCAGCTTCATGGTGCAGCATTGATTTTCTGTTTCCATAGTGTTGGACCATGTCTGAAGCTGGAAGTGGGATCAGCATGAAGGATGCAACTGGATTCAAGCAAAAGCCCTGACAGACTCCAGGTGCCTGCTGTCATAATTAAAAAATAAAAACACCCTCATAGGTAAAAATCCAATGATCCACATTGGTCCACTCAGGACAAGTTTTTAAAATCCCTTGAAATAATACCCTGTGTTCTCAAAAAAGGTTTGATTTTTGATCTTAAAGAAAACAGAGAGTGTTTTAACAAAGAATTTCTAATTTTGAAAGGCTGAGAGTCGCCTTTCAAACAATTCTTCTCTGGCCCTGGAACGGGCAGCCCTAAGACTGGTTGTTTTACAGTGAAATATCTCCAGAAAGAAGTATTTAGAAAAGGAACCACAATGCCTCAAGACAGACATGATTCAATGATTTCCCAAAACAGGGATTTTAAATAAATATTGCATTACATCTTTCTGGTTTTGTTTTGTTTTTGTAAGCCATCAGTAACATACATGTAGCAGCTTCCAGGAAGGATGTGCAGGTAGTGAATTATCCATAAGAAATGACCAGGGGCTGAAAGCTCAAAGCTTCCCTCTTTCCCTGAATTATCTGGCTGGCAGGCTACCACAAACATAAATGCCACCCACGCACTGTTTTAAAAGAACATTATTAAGGTTGCAAATCAATTCTTAACTCAAAAATGAACCTTAAATCATTTCCCTTGTGTGCATGAATTATATAAGTCTTTAATTAAACGAACACCTAGTGTATTTTCCACCACCTCAGTCAGGATGGATGGTGCTCTCCTAATTCAATATTTTGCTCTCTGCTTATTATCTGAAGTGTGACCCCAGGCCTTATTTACACTACAAATCTCATTCTGAAGACAGGATTATTAATTTCCTTGTGGCTTCTCCTGTGGGGTTCACCACCACAGGATCCGAAGGCTTCACAAACATTCACTCATCAGTCTTCCCAAAACAGAGAGGAGGGGGTGCTGTCATCCCCATTGGTCTGTCAGGGAAGCAAGTCACAGGGAGACTGATGAAAAGTGAGATCTAGGGGGACACGGTATGAGACACTGCTGATCTGGCAAGATGAGTTTGGCTGCAGTTGTGAATGTTAACTGCTTCTGCAAGTCAGGATGTATGATCTTATCAGATATCAAGAAGATGAGAAATGCAGAGTTCGTAACTTGTGGGAAAAGCTTGGTTTCAGTGACCAAAGATAGGCCTAACAGACACTAGGATAAAAGTGAATCTAGTTCAAATAATTTAATCAAGAAATCATCCTTTCTTATCCTGCAGCCTTCATTTTCTATTCTTTTCTTACACATTCCAGACTTTAGAATCATATAATTATAGAACGGTTTGGGCTGGAAGAGACCTTAAAAGATCATCTAGTTCCAACTGCCCCTGCCATGGGTGAGGATGCATTCCACTAGACCAGGTTGCTCAAAGCTCCATCCGACCTGGCCTTGTACACTTCCAGGGATGGGGCATCCACAACTTCTCTGGGCAACCTGTTCCAGTGCCTCACCACCCTAAGAGTAAAGAATTTCTTTGTTATGTCTAATCTAAACCTACCCTCCTCCACTTTAAAGCCCCTTGTCCTGTGACTACATGCCCTTGTCAGAAGTCCCTCATTTTTCTTGTAGGCCCGCTTTAGGTACTGGAAGACCACTGTAAGTTCTCCCTGGAGCCTTCTCTTCTCCAGGCTGAACAGCCCAAACTCTCTCAGCCTGTCCTCACAGGAGAGGTGCTCCAGCCCTCTGATCATCTTCGTGGCCTCCTCTGGACTCGCTCCAACAGGCCCACGTCCTTCTTACGCTGGGAGCTTCAGAGCTAGATGCAGTACTCCAGGTGAGGTCTCACAAGAGCGGAGTATATGGGGAGAATCCCCTCCCTTGACCTGCTGGCCACACTACTTTTGATGCAGCCCAGGATGTTTGGACTTTGATGTTGCAGCCTTTTGTTGCAGCCTGCAACTTTTGATGTTGCAGCCCTGGGCTGCAAACACACATTTCCAGCTTCTCATCTACCAGTACCCTCAAGTCCTTCTCCTCAGAGCTGCTCTCAATTCATTCTCCACCCAGCCTGTATTTGTGCTTGGGATTGCCCCAATCCATATGTAGGACCTTGCATTTGACCTTGTTGAACTTCTTGAGGTCCACACAGGCCCACCTCTCCATCCTGTCAAGGTCTCTCTGGATGGCATCCCTCCCCTCCAGCATGTTGACCACACCACACAGCTTGGTGTCCTCAGCGAACTTGCTGACATGTCGCTGACAAAGATGTTAAACAGCACCGGTCCCAATACTGACCCCTGAGGAATGGCACTCATCACTGGACATCGAGTTGTTGACTGCAACTCTTTGAGTGTGGCCATCCAGCCAGTTCGTTATCCACCAAGTGGTCCATCCATCAAATCCATGACTCTCCGGTTTAGAGACAAAGATGTTATATGGGACAGTGTCAAATGCTTTGTACAAGTCCAGGTAGATGACGTCAGTTGCTCTTCCCCTATCCACCAATGCTCTAATGCCATCACAGAAGGCCACCAAATCTGTCAGGCACAATCTGCCCTTAGTGAAGCTGTGTTGACTGTCACCAATCACCTCCTTATTTTCCATGGGCCTTAGTATGGTTTCCAGAGGAATCTACTCCGTGACCTTGCCAGGCACAGAGGTGAGGCTGACTGGCCTGCAGTTCTCCTGGTCTTCCTTATTTCCCTTTTTAAAAATGGGCATTATATTACCCATTTTCCAGTCAGTGAGAACCTCACTGGACTGCCATGACTTCTCAAATGTGATAGAATCACCTGTGGCTTAGCAACATCATCTGCCAGTTCTCTCAGGACCCGGGGATGCATCCCATCAGGTCCCAAGGACTTGTGCACCTTCAGGTTCCTTAGATGGTCTCGAACCAGCTCTTCTCCTACAATGGATGGTTCTTCATTTTCACAGTCCCTGTCTTTGCCTGCTGTGACTTAAGTGGTGTAGCTAGAGCACTTGTCAGTGAAGACTGAAGACAAAAAGTCATTAAGTACCTCAGCCTTCTCCATGTCCTGGGTAACTAGGTCTCCCGTTTCCTTCTGGAGAGGATCCACATTTTCCCTGGCCTTCCTTTTAACTCTGACATACCTATAGAAGTTTTTCTTGTTATCCTTGATGACCCTGGCCAGATTTAATTCTGTCAGGGATTTAACCTTCCTTTCCTGATCCCTGGCTTCTCAGTGCTTTGAAAGCACTAAGATAGCAGTACTGAAAATAAGTCTCCTTCCCTGAGAACATCAGTTCCCAAAGCAGAGCCTCGTTGCACTGAATGAGGCAGGGATCAGTAGGAAGTCATCAAGCCATTAAAATCCATCTGAACGCTGCTTAGACACAGGAAATCAAATCGAAGTTGCACAAGCACTATTAAATTTGGCAATTCCTAACCTTTGCATCTTCCTGCAGTTAATACTTCCTAGATTTTTAAGAAGGCATCCTGAAAATCTTGGCTTTCCTGCAGGAGTTATGGTCCTGACACCCACATGGGCCATCAGCAGGGCTGGAACCTCTGTATCACCCTCTCAGACCTCTGACAGCTGAGGTAGCAGAATAATTGGGGAAAGGAAAGCTTTGGGGAGATTGACTAACATCTTAAAACTGTGTGAATTGTGGTTTTTCAAAAGCCTGAAATTTTGTGAATTCTGGGAAGATTCTCATGGGGAATGCAAAAGACTCATCCTATCCATAGCAGCTAGCCAGCTGTAAAATTTGAGGTTCCCTTTAGAAATCAAAGGAAATGTCCTCAAAATTTAACACCATAAATGAATTTATCTCTCTTCTTCGAAATGGCCAATCATTTCACCCTAAATTTTTCCCCCTCTCAAAAAAGGAAAAAAAAAAATAGTTATAAACTAGCAACCAAAATGGAAGATTTTAATTCCAATATAAAATCTTGGAAAAGTCAGAATGAATTGAAAATTAGAGTGTTTTAATAGTATTTGTCAGGCAATCTTAAAAGTTATTGTGACAAAGGATGTCTATATGTTTTTCTTTCACTTAGAGTCAGGACACAATCTTAGAGTTGACGTGTCACAGGAAATTACCTTTTGCATGTACTTTCTTACAATTAACTTGCGGCAATGCAGGTGAATCAGAAAAACTGATCCATTTATCAGGTGGCTTGGTAGCTCTGCTTGACTTTGTAGTACTTTAACTGCTCTGGTTAAAAAGGTGAGAGGAATGTATGCAACAAAAAAAAACCCTCTACATCTATTCCCACTCCCACTCCTGGATAAGACCTTGAGTCAACCAATTCCTTTATGGTATCTAGATAATTGGCCTAATTTTCAGAGGTGTGAAACGATTATGAATCCCTCCTGTTTGACTAGCACAACTGAAAAATTGCACATCTTTGCTGTCCAAATAAGAACTGAGTTGCTGAACTGGAAACCCTGTGAGTGAAAATGTTTAACCTTGCTCTTGAAGTGTTGAAGGCATTATCTCATCTAAGTTGTACAAAAGCCAACAAGAAATTTGAGTACTCTTTGATGTACAGCTTCACGCCTGCAGACTGAACTGTCACTTGGCCAGATTGCTCTATGGTAGGTCAGGACCTAATTTCTTGTTGGTTGTTGTCACTATGATTCCTTCTAAGGAGCAAATGTCACCTGCTGTAGGACACAGAGGAAGGATGAGTCCATGCACACCCAGGCGGTACACCTTCCTGGCTCTGTGAGCTACTTGCCAAAATCACCATACAAATGAGACCTGCCCTATGCCAAGTAGATACAGAAGGGAGCACGGGAGTGCCGGGAGGCATTCACAGGTGGAAAAGTTAACATCTCCCCATGGGGTGCCCATGCTGGGTGGCTTCCTCAGCAGCTGGAGGGAGACTTTCCCAGTGGGTCCCAACCTGTGTGCAGCGCTAGCATAGGAGTCACATGTGAACGGCTTTGGAGAAAGTAGCTGGAGAGCCTCAGGTTGACCATTCAGATATTATTTTCATTTACATTCTTCTCATATGCCAGCTAATTATTATCTCATCTGCAAAGCATAGTGTTGGCTGCAGGTTTTAGAACTGGTAATTGGGCGGGGTTCAGACAGCATTTTTTAATGAAATAGTTCAGTATTTTTTTGACAGAAATGGCAATTTTTGTAACAAAACCCCTTTTTTAAATCTCAGTGAATAATAAGAAGCTCTCACACTCAGATTAAACACATGAACAGTTCTGAATATTTTCCCCATGATGTAGTTTGCCAAAGTGTTTGAATTTTGAGCAGTATTGAGTTTTATTCCTCACATTTTCAAATTGTCAGCAAAACAACAACAACAACAAAAATTTATTTTGCCCAGTACTAGCTGGAAGATCATTTAGACAGATGCTCTGTCAACAACATCCATAGAATTTAGCCCCTAGGGTGTTGTATCTCTGTTTCTCAAGCTCTGCTTTATCATACCTTGCCATATATTTTCCAAAATGGTAGGTAGACCATTGAATTAACCAGGTTTACTTGATTTTTACTCACTGGAACTGGAATAAACAAAACAAATGCTAATGTCTAAACCAGAACAACTGCATTTCTCTCTGATGAATTAGGAAAGCCAAGAAGTATGTAATTTTTTTAAACAAGAACAATAGAGAGCTGACATTGCAAAAGGCCTGATAAATGATACTGTATTGTTTTCTTTTCAGTGCTTTCCACCGTTGTCTGCTTGTTTCAAGCCCAAAAGACGAGCTCCAGAAAAGGAAATCTTGATTTTAGTCAATGCAACAACTCCCAGTCAAGCTTGATAATTTATTTGTTCCCTCTGTGATTAAAACCCCTTAATCTGGATGCCATTTTCTGTGAAGAGCCCTACCAGATACGTTAGGTTATTTGTGAGGAGACTTGTTCATGGTAGTTAAAAGCAGGACTTTGTGCTAGCAGTGGAATATTTAAGTCATCTAGGCATCCAACAATTTATTTCCCGGTCATCTGAATTGGATCTGCCAGGATATGCGCTTGTAACATGATGGAATAAGAAAGGAGACGACTATTTTAATACATGGTTGTAAGCAACCAATAAAATGGTCCATTTTCCCTCCCTCTGAAGCACTTGCAAGTTTAGCTCTGTAAAGGTTAAATAATTGGTTTAACCTGATCCCTCTATGACTCTCCTCTACCTTGTGGGAAAACTCCTGTAAGCTTATTGTAAACATAATTATGCTGTGTGGGCTTTTCATTAATCTAGCAAAAAACCACAAGATGACATGCATCGGACTATTTTTTCCCTTTCTGGAACTTGCCTCTGCTTGCAGTTGCTGCAAGATGCTTATTTGTACAGTCTGAGCTTTTTCGCAAATGTACTGTGAACGAAATCTCCTCTCTTTTTCACATTCTGAGAATTAAACAGGAGGTGTCCCAGGGTTAATAACAAGGAGTTTAAGGCAGACCCATTTCTTTAGCCGTTACACGGCAGACAGAAACCTCTTACCCTCTTGTTCCTGGGCTTTGGTGGCAAGTCAAGCAGCAAAATATTACTTGAGAATATGAAATACCAAGACTGGATGTTACTTTCAGCAATGATGCTGAGCCAGGGGCACATTATACTTTGTCCTGGTGGCAATGTAGCCTCCTGAGTTAAATACAATTTGCCAGCTGCCCAGGTGTGAATCTTCTACTTTGTCAATGGCAGGCAGATGCCTTGCTACATTGATGCCTGGAGACCCAAAATTACTCATCTGGGGAGAAGCAAATGAGCTTAAACCAAATCTTTCGGGTGATCCCAGAGCCAACTGAGCACCCAGTTGAAGTCATTCTGCAGGGAAGCAATGGGACATCTGGAAGCCATTGGCTTCTCTTTCTCCTAAGGACTTTTAGAGAATACTTTCTGCTTTCTAAAGTATGTGATAAGTATCTGGTGGCTCCTTGGGGATTCTGCGTCAAGATGTTTGAAAAGCAGTGGCTTATTGTACTAGGTTTGGGGAGGGTAACATGGGCTTTCAGAGGTCAAATCCAAGGATATCTCGGTTTGCACATATCTGCAGGCTAGTTGAGCTATCTTCCTCTGCTTTCCGATTCTCCTGGGAACCACACAGGAGTATTCCCAATAGCTGAATCTCCACAATTCAGCCTTTACACGTTGTAGGGCCACTGAGTAGGGACCACGGCTAGAAATTGTCCTGCAATGTAAGATCCATTTCTCCTCACTGTCTTCATCTATTAGGAAAAAAAAAAAAAAAGTAACACTTGGTTGGTTGCCTAAAAGGACATTTAGGGACATGAAAGAATAACATTTGTAAAGTACTTTAAATAGTCCTGTTACATATACTGAAATTATGGATACAGATTATTTTTATCTCCAAAAAGAAGGGGCAGTCAGTGCTCGAATATGCATTACAAGCTGAATTTGTTAGCACGGCCTTTCACAGACGGCAGACCAGCACTGTCATCACCTGATCTCCGTCACGGCCGCAGATGCAGCAGCTCTGATGCGAAAGTGGCAAGCAGCTCTCTGAGGGCAGCCCAGCGCTTTCAGCAGGGTTTATGGATCTGTTCGGGCACAGCACTGCAGGAACGGAGCTGCTCAGCTTCCAAATTGGACCTGGCTCGTGTCCAGCTGAGCAATTGCAGGTCTGTCGGAGGGGCTGGTGCAGGAAGCCCCACAGCTGGTGCTCCTGGGGTGGGAGCCGGGTCAGTAGCCCCCTCTTAGCAGCACCCAACCTGATGCATAATCCAGTAGCGCTGCTACTTCCAACTCTCCATAACTGAGGTCTAGCTGAAAAACACTTGAATAAAAACCTAATTTTTTTAAGTCCTACACTTGAGAGCCAAAGGTTGGGCTGCAGTTGGTACTGAAACAACATCCATATCGTCAACTTTAGACAAATATGGAGATATATAACAGGATTCCAGTCTGTTTACACCATTGCATTCAAGGTGGATAGTTTGGGGGGCAGGCAGCAAAGAAACATTGCATTTCAGGAACTTGTTCCGCAAATCAAGCTGTTTAGGTCTCCCATCAAAATCATAAAGCCAGGTGACTCTATGGTGCCAAGTTGATAGCGAGAATTACAGTGCCTGCAAAACAGCACGAGAAGAAAAATTGCTATTGTGGATTTTTTTTTTAGAAGAAATCTTGCCAAACCAAACTATGCTTTTTCTGGCACAGCAACAGACCTTTTGGATAAGGGAGAAGCATAGATGTTTTATCTTGCCTCTAATAAGCTTTTGATATTGTCTTAAACAGTGTTTCTAGGATCAAGTCAAAGTAATAATACATGGAAGAAAAAAATTGCTGAGAAACTAATGGTTGCCAATACTACACTCTCTACCAGGAAATATGTCATGAGCAGAGTTCTGTAGTAGTCTTCTGTGGTAATATTCAATGCCCTTATGATTGAATTAGTGATAGAGGAGAGAGAAAGCTCATTAAATACATGGATCATGAATTTTACACAGGCATCCAAAAGAGAATTCTGAAAGAATATTCAGGGATGAGAGTAGAATTAAACTAATTTTCACAAAATAAAGAAGTAGTTGGTAAAAAATAGGATAATATTTGACAAGGACAACAAGGAATATTATTAATAAAACATGTCATGCAATCCTTCTGCTCTACTTGGTCTGGTTAAATTTAAATTGAATTAGTGTGTTCAATATGAGAAATATGTAGGCCAGTAGCAGAAGACACACAAAAGTTCAACAAGAATGGCAGGAAGTCTAGAAAACATGACCTACAGTTGAAGGAATTAGGATTATTTAGTCTCTTCTTTAGAGAAGATTGCAAGGAGATGTGATAATGCTCTTCAGATATGTGAACTTAGCAGTAAGGAGGAAGGGAGTAAACTATCCTCATGTCTAGTGCAGATAGAACAAGAAGTAATAGGTTTAAATTGCAACAAAAAAAAAAAGATTTAGGATAGCCTGTGGGGAAAAATGTAAACACAAATGTAATTAAGTACTGAGATGTATTGCTTTACAGAGCTGCAGAATCTCCAGCACAGGAGGTGTTTAAGAACAGGTAAAACAAGCATCTGTTGGGAGTAATATAACTATCACTTACCTAAGGCTGGTTTCCCACAATAGAGTAGATGACCTTTCCAGACTCATTCCACCCTTTTCTTCTATAATTTCGAGTGAGGGAGAGGATGTAGCATGTTAACTAAGCACCATATGTATGGAGCAGAGCTGTAAGAACTTTGTTTCTACTACTAATGTGTGACTTGGATTAAAATAGTCTGTTTTCCACAATAATCTTCTTTAATTTTTAATTGCTTATACTCTGAGTTATTGTATTGTAAGTATCTTTGATTCAATTATTTCTTCTATGCAGGCATTCATATAACCTGTTACGTAGTTCCTTATTCTCGGTATAGTAAGACATCAGGTAAGGTATAAAATAACATGAGGAGGATAGCAGAAACTAATCCTTAATCCTTAAAATCCCCACTATCCTGAGTAAGAATTTTATATGAAGACTAAGGCCTTCTGTATTTTTTTCCACTTGAAGATGGTTTTTCAATTAAAAAATTCCAATTGCAGAATTGGTTAGCTTTAGCTCCTTGATAATACTTTTTGTGTTTCGGGTTCCATTACTCAGTTCTTCAGTTTACTTTCTTGAAAATGGAACTTAACAGTATTACAATAGAGAATATAACAATATTTTATTATACTAGAGCAATAAAGTCAATATAATAAGTACAAAGACAGAAGATGCAGGCCACAAGCCAGGACAAAGCCATGGTCTGTCTGTAGGCATAGCACCCTCGGGTTTTTGTAGATCTTGGCAGAAGTACAGAATGCAAAAGGCTATGCATTTTTATAATATTAAACAGGACATGACTTTAGTACTGGAGATATATATATATACTGTAGCTTAACATTGGTATCTAACCATGTTCCTTGGATGAACCAAATATCATCCTTGTCCATGTGATCTGGAGTTCACAACATAAATGAAATTCCTCTTTTCTTGAGGACTGATTGCATATTTGAGTGACTGCTTACTGTGCAAACAAAAAGAGATGTCATAGAAAATCCTGCCCAGAACAGTTATGAAGAGTGACTCCAAGAAGCAGAGTGGATGCCAAACACATTGCTCTGCAGACCTTTTCCGTGGTTTCTTTTCATTTTGGATGCAGCACTGGTAGATTATACTTACCATTTACTTTGAAACTAATTAAGTTTGACTGTTTATGATGTATCTAAAAAGGCAAATGTCTAATTTCCACTTTTTAATATTCCGATTTCATATTTTCCTTAGCAGATTGCTAGTGAAAGCACTTTAACTAGAAAGACTATGACACATCATCTGAAAAAATAAAGACAAGGGTGATTGTTTTCCCCACATTTGCAGAAATTTTTTCCATATACTGTTTTGGATTGAAAAGCCTCATCTTTGGGACACGTACCACAAGACAGCAGGATAAACCAAAATCTTCCTTGGCTATTCTCACGGCATGTTGCAGGAATCTCCTATATCCTTCAGGACAGAGCAGAAAACACTGAAACAACATTTGAAAAGAAATAAATCCTTCAGAACATACTACCTCAAAATGAACCTCACCTAGGGAAGCTCCCTAGACCATGGAGATGATCAGCCTCTATTTTTCATAACCCCCACTTTCATGCCCTTGCTTTTGCCGTACGTATTAGCTGTAGGCACTGTTGGCTTCTTGATTGTTCTTTTAAGTCAGTGTAGGTATTTTCCACTGACTTCATTGGTCACTATATCAGATATCAGGCCCTATAAGAACAGACACAACTTTGTAAGAGTTTCATTAAACCAATGCACTTGGGTCCAGACCATCTCACAGACTCTAAGGTAAGGTGTGTAGGTAGTTAAGATTAGACTCCCTAATATGGTCAACAGATTATATCTCTTCTACTGATCATATAGGAAGCACTGAAGGACAACACTTCTATGCAACACCTCACTTAGGTGCGATAAATCTGCCTATATAATATTTGTGCAGCTGAAACCCCAACTAGAAGCTGAGACACAGGTGTTATGGCAGTGATGACTACTCATGCTACCGTCTCTCCGAAGTAGACCTGGATGAATGCTCTGGAGGAACTTAAAGTAGCTCTGTAATGCTTTTGCTAGTGATGGAATATTTTATTATAAAAATATTTTTTTCCCTAGTGCCGATTCCCTTTAAGATATGGCAGGCCCTGTGATTTATTAATATTTACTATTTTGATTAGTTTAATAGTTTAACAGATACAAGGAGAACTGAGAAAGAGAATGACATCCAACAATGGTCAAAGGAGAAAGATGCTGTAATTTAAAGTAAGAAATATAATATCAGACCCATTGCCTTTAGCTTCTGTATTGCCTCTTGTGAAACCTTTGCCGTAAATTAAATACTTTCTCCATCAACTGTAAGAAGCAAAAGATGATTTTGAAAGCTATTCTCCACCATAAGTCACACAGAAAGTTTGTATTAAAGCTGGATACAAGGTTGTGTAGGACCAGGACCAGGAGCTAGGTGCTCTGGGAATGCAATATCTCAGTGCTGATCCTGTCATCTCTACAATAACATACACTTTGAATATTTTATGCTAGAGAAGAGCAACCTACTTTTTTTTTAATGTAAATACTTTAAAAATTAACTTATAATACTGACCCAGCAGAGTTTTCTGGTGAATAAAATGCCCTGTCTTCCTCTGGCGTATTCATTGCTCTCAAGAGTAAAACTGTCGAATACTCCCTTATCATCAGGAGTGAAGTCATCTAAATTTTGCTTAAGGATGCTCGTACTGTTTGCCTTCAGCTCCTTTGAACCAAAATCCTTTCTGGCTATTTATTCTTTCCCTAAAACAATGCTTCCTTCAAGTCTTATGTTGACATCATCTGAGGAATTCAGGATGTGCTTACAGAAATCAATGGATTAATCTGCACAATTACCCTGAAAACCAGAATTGTTATATTCTGACTCAGTAGAGCAGGGAATTGAGGTGTAGCAAAAAAAAAATCTTTTTACCCAAAAGACAGATACATACAGTCTTAGATGTGCAAAACCTTAGCAAACAGAATAATTTTTGTTTTCTGGACTTCAAGTCCTGTTCTAGCAGTAATACAACACGTTCCCTCCCCTATGTAATACATTGCCTTTTCCTTCAGACATCTGTCCTTGAAACTCCTGCTTAGTGTAAATGCGTTATAAGCCTTCCTCTCAATATTTCGTCCAAGTCACCTCATAAAAAGACACTTTCAAGAGTAAATAATTCCATTTTGAATCAACCCCTTTTGTACATGAGTCATTCCTCCCATGTATCATATTTGCAGTCAGATGCTTTGTGCTTTCCAGTTGAAACATACCTCTTGTCCCAGTAATTATTTAGGAATCAGTATCTGCTTTCTATATATTAGTGAAGGAAAAGCTTCCAAATATTCTCAAAAGCTTTCTTGCTTTTTCATCACAGCCAGTTCAATGGCAAATCTGATTCTTATTCACATAGGATAAGCATGTCAAGTTTGTAATCCCAGTGCAGTCCTTACTGCAGTGCTATGTTATTTATTCAGTTTATGCCGTGTTTCCATTGTCTTCAAGAAGCACTAAATCAGACAGGGATAGAGCTGAGATTTTTGAAAAGATTTTCATTGGTATAAAGAGCAGCAAGGTGCCTAACTCTTCACATGGGCTAGTATAGTGACACGGCTGTTCAAAGCCTTTGGGGATCTGAAAATTTCCAAACACCCCAAAGTGCAATAAACCAACCTATTTCACACTTCCTTGTAGAAAGTGTGCCCAAATGAGATGGCAGTGCAAAAAAAAAAAGTGTGTGCTGTAAACTCACACCTGAGTTTACTTCATAGCAGCTGCCCTGTGTGGACAAATATCTAAATACATAAATTGTGTGCACACACCGGGCTGCTGTTTGCTGTGATCACATTAAATCGGAGACCAGAATTGAAATTTAAGTTCTTGTCTTCTTGTTGGCAAAGTCAGGGTATCCATATGATGTTTTCAGAGTCTATGTGAAATAGTAGGTTATACTGCTTGTAATATTCTGTGAAACAATTGCCCCATATCACATCTGTGCCCAGTTTTCTACTTTGCTTTGTTTTTAAACCTGGGGACGAGCATTCTCTTAAAGCTTGGAGTTTTGGAAAAAGCGTAAGAAGGGGTGATCAAATTCAGTGGAGTAATAGGATCCTTTCCCTACAACCTGATAATTTATACGGGATTTTGACAGCTAGAAGGAAAATTATTTCTCTTTTCTTTTAAGCCTGCCTCTGGTCTCAGACTCATCGAAGCTTTGAGCGCTCCAGGCAGGCAAATGATGTCAGAGTCTGCTCCAGGAGCACCCTGCAGTGACTGGAAGGACTCTTGGCACAGTTGTGTCTCCTTCCTCATTGACGTTAATGGAGTATCCTCAGCTCAGGTTGGCCTCAGTGGCTCAGCCTCACAAAATCCCCTTCCCTGTTGCCACCTGCGGGCAGGAAGGGCTGACTGTGGAAGTCAAAGTAATAATTCTTTGATGCCGTTCGCTCAGTCCTTTTGGAGCAAATGAAAAAGAAAGAAACTCACAAGTATGCCTGAATTAAGGACAGC
The DNA here is from genome assembly GCF_036417535.1 of Chlamydotis macqueenii. Classification (NCBI taxonomy): domain Eukaryota; kingdom Metazoa; phylum Chordata; class Aves; order Otidiformes; family Otididae; genus Chlamydotis; species Chlamydotis macqueenii. The sequence goes on from NC_141558.1 coordinate 6,053,763, forward strand.
AGGGTTCAGTATTTGGAACTTATTTGGAGGGAGTGGAAAGTGAAACAAGATAGCAGATACGTCAAAAATTTGCTTTGGCATCAGGATCTTGACAGATAATGAAATCTAGTTCAGGAGAAAAGTGGGCAGAGGGAATTTGCTTTAGCCATTTCTGAAGTTAATTTGTGTGGTTGTGGTGTTCATACATTCAAGTCCACTTGACAATATTCTACATCTTTCCACGCCTCAGTTGTAACTACATAGTGCCATGTAAACCTGAAGGCCTAAGCGAGGCTATAATGGTCCAGCTGGGTGTTGCTAGAGCCTGCTGCTGGTATGTTACCTGGTTGGTACTGGGAGCTAGTACCTGCAGTTGGTATCACCTTAATTCTGGTGGGACAGGCACGGTGTGGGCTGAATAAGGGAGTCACTCCTTGCTCCACTGCCAAACAGAGGTGATGTCAAGAACTTGACTGATCAACCAGGATTTTGACTGATCCATTTTCAACAAGTATCTTTTCCATCAGTAAATCCTGCCTCTTCAAAAACTGAAGTGTTTTGCAAATGTGTGTCCCTTTTGATGACAAACAGAGGAGGGCAACTTAAGTCTGTCCAGTGCTCACAGCTACTGCTTGAGTTGTGCAAAAGCCGTGTTGAAATCCGTGCTCTGCCCAGGTCACAATCAGGATTTGAACCCGCACTTTTACCTCTGGCAAATTTGGTAACTGTTTGCTTGCGATTCTTCGCAAGATAGCAACTTTGAGATTTTTTCACAAAAAGAGTTGTATCTGCCTAGCTCAAGTTGCAAGGGCCTGGTGTGCCTTGCTGTTCAAGTACCTGTGTGGAAGTTCATCCTTCTACCACCCAACAGCTTCTTAGATGGCCAGTTAGAAAGAAAAGAAAGAAAAAAAAAAAGGAGATTGAAGGATTTAATAAGAGTGACCCAATGAACTGTGTGAAATCTGGGCATCTAGTCATTTCTTCAGGGTCTGGAGGGGAATTGAAATTTGCAGATGAAACACTAGCGTGACAGCTGGGATCTCCCTGCAGACAGAGTGCATAGGTGCGGTGTATGGATCTCATCAAAGACAGACTCAATCGGAAGCCTCTTTGGTTTGTGTTCATTCATGCCTTGCCAGTTCTGCTCACTTTGATGATAAAATTCCTTCTCACTGCAATTTCAAGGAAATTGGGAGAAAACGCACAAAACACTTTGGAAAATTTCGCTAGAGCTTTTAGAACAATTTTCTGTTAAGGAGTCAGTGTTTTGTCTCCAAGGGGGATTTGAAGTGTTTCAACCAATACTAAATAGGGAACTAAACCAACCTGTCACTAAAAGTAAAATGTTGACTCATGCTGACATTTGAGCCAGAACTCGTAACAGGCCTTGGGAAGAACAGCTAAGATCTCTTGCATCTGCTTCCTATCTGGAAGTGGAGGATATTAACATTTGCTTTACCTTTGACTAAGAAAAAAAAAAAAAAAAGATGAATTAACACTGAAAAGAAAAGCTTGAATTAAAAATAACAAGCCTCTTCATATTTATAGTGGCTCTCAGAGAAGTAAACTCACTGAAAAGCTGTCAGTATTTCCATAGAACCACAATGCTCATCTTAACACCTTTATTAATCCCATTTGTAGGAAATCAAAGTATTCATATTGTTAAGAGTGGTGAACTGGGGAAATTCTATGAATTCTGCTCCAGTAATATTTCCTGTTTGCAACAGTTAAAATAACAACACCCAAATTCATGGGTAAATCTGATATGAAGAAAATTTTCTTGGACCTGTAAATGATGGTGCAGAGGACTGTAACTTCTGATAGTTGCAGATTATGCACATCAGCTGTGTTGAGGAGATAACCTAGTAATATTAAAGACTAAAATACACGTGGCAAGTGGCCAGCTGGTCCCTCTTCCATAAAACTTAACACATCTCTCCAAGTAAGATTTCCAGCCTTTGAAGAAAATGTCCTTCTAAGATATCTGGCAGAAAAAGAAAATAAAAATAAAGAGAAAGACCTTATAGCTGTCTTCCAGTACCTCAAGGGGGCCTACAGGAAAGATGGGGAGAGACTGTTCAGTAGGGCCTGCTGTGATAGGATGAGGGGTTATGGTTTTCAAATAAAGGGAGGTAGATTTAGATTAAATATTAGGAAAAAAAATTTTTACACTGAGGCTGGTAGAACACTAGAACAGGTTGCCCAGAGAGGTGGTGGATGCCCCATCCCTGGAAATGTTCAAGGCCAGGTTGGACGGGGCTCTGGGCAATCTGATCTGGTTGGAGATGTCCCTGCTCCTTGCATGGGGGGTTGGACTGGATGGGCTTTGAAGGTCCCTTCCAACCCAAACCATTCTATGATTCTATGATTCTAAAAAAATAAAAAGGAGTCTTTTCCACCAGACCTTGAAGGTTATGAAATACAGCAGATCTACTAAAACCTGGAATACGTGACCACCCAATGGTAACAAACTGTCAGTCTCTGAGCCTTACTTTCCCAAACTCTGTTGGAGGTGACTTGAGACTGAGAGTCTGTTCCAAAGCTTTCAGCTGGGATATTTTATTTAATGGGTTTTGTTGTGTGGGAACTGATTAAGACCAATGATATGATAAGGTTTGCCACTTAATTTGGAAATTGTTTCACTTAATACAGTTGAGCTCAGGTGCTGCCAAGTACTATCACAGGGTGAAATCGATGCATCAAAAAAAAAAAATCCAACAAAAAATACCCCACCAAACCTTATGCTATGGAAATGGGCGGCATGATCTGGCTGGATCAGAGTCTGATGGACCTAATGTGAGAATCGCACGGTGAGGTTTTGTGGTTGGCATTATGCAGAGAGTCAGCCTAGGTGATCTGAATGGTGCCTCCTGGCCCCAGAGGATATTAAACTGAGGGGTGTTTTGATCTATTTTCTGAGTGTGTTCTTTAAAATGGCATTTTTTGTGTGTCTGCTTTCACACTGTAAGTGCAAGGTATTCACTTGCATTCACAGTAGTGAGCTTATAGCTGCTATAATCAAGATCCTGCAAATGTTGTCTTTGAGAATGGGGCTAAATATATTCATAAGCTTTTGCAGGAGCAGGCATTAACCAGAGCAACCCTTTTAAAAAGGACTGCATTTAATTAAATTAATTATGTTTCTTTGTATTTAATTAATTCCATGCTTCAGGGTTTCCACTGGATGCCTAGAGAGGCCAGGAAGATTTTTTTCCCACCTTTGATGAATAACTTGGCTGCTGATTTTTTGCTGTTTATTTTTTCCCTTTTTTTCTCAGATTCATCAGAGATTGGCGGCAGTCTGACATGGAACATGAGGTCAGGTGCAGCTTCTTCCCTCTTGATTTCTTCTTGCTCCTGTGCTCAGGTTTAAACCACTCATCAGTTACAGGGCCAGAAAAATCGTCTCCATATCATATTTGCAATAATTTTGTGCATTGACTAGATTTCTTCAACATTTTCACCTGGCCAGTGTTCTGCAATTGAAGGTGCTCAAACCATTGGCAGCGACTTGAATATGTCCTGGGCTCATCCTGGACAACACTATGGGTTTGAGGTTGTTTTTCTTTCTAGAGCAATAGATGTGATTTTTTTTTTCTGAGTGGTGGGAAATGTAGCCAACAATGTTTGAATTTGTGCATAGAAAAGGCCCGTAGGGGACCTCCCAGGTTTAGCAGCAGTTACATCTTTACTCACAGGGGAGTAGATTAGGTCATACATGTGATGTCCTCCAGTCTGACATGAAAGTCAGAGCTTGAAATTGCTTTACACTTGTAGTTCTTGGGCAACAGGTTGGATGAGGCTCTGAGCAACCTGATCTGGTTGGAGATGTCCCTGCTCCTTGCAGGGGGGTTGGACTAGATGACCTTTGAAGGTCCTTTCCAACCCAAACCATTCAATGATTCTATGATTCTAACATGCACATAAGACAAATTACACAATGTAGACCTCAATAAAGATAGATGATATATTTATGCAATTATAGGCTCCCATTATGGTTTCTAACAGCTGCCGTCCTGTTAATGGCTTTAACACCAATGCGTGGCACAGAGCCGTGCCACGCTGCCGAAGCAGAACTGGGGCAGATCCCAGATCCAGGACTAAGGCTGGAACCAGAAATGGAGGGTGGGACCTCCTCGTGGCTCGCAGGGAAACAAGCTGGAGACCAATGCTTTTCCTCCCTCCAGGTGACAGGGCTGCAGTTAAGTGCTCAGCTTGGAAGAAAATCTTGTGATGATAATAGAGATAACAGGGTTTCCTGAGCATGAATAGGTATTTGTGGTGATCATAATTAATTAGGACTGTGACAAACCACTTTGTTCAGAAGGTACCCAAAAATCCAGTTTTGCACCGGTCTAATATACAGATCAAAAATCATGGCTTTTTTTTTTTTTTTTAATAAAGCGTGTTATTGACCAGAGTGTTTATGTGTGGGTTTTCTACTTTGTTTTTTTTTTTTTCTTATCTGCACTAACATAGGGACTGATGCTTCGGAAAACCCCAGAGGAAAGGTCAGCATTGAAGACCACCTTGGGCATGAAGAACACAGGGATGGAATTGCAGAAATGCCTTAAAATCTTTCTGGGTCTGTACAGGACAAAGCTTAATTTAGACTGGGGCAACTAAGGCTAGAGCCAGGGCCCTTAGGCTGAGTAGCAGGTGCCTGCTTGAGGGGCCCAGGTCTATGCTCTGATTGACTAAGTAAGAGACATAACGAGAGAGTATTATAGCTCCTCAGTGGTCCACCTTCCCTGCAGAGACCATTATTTCAGCAGGCAGGTCGTGCTTTGAGATGAGCCCAGGACCAGGTTTACTAATTCTTTTTTCTCAAAATCCTCCTGCCTTCAGGTAGAGAGGACCACAGAAATGCTCTTGACACAAGTGCTCTTTGGTTCAGGTGACAAATTGGGTTTTCTTTTAAGTTCAGTTTTGGGTTGGGATTGAAAATGCTGTGGTGGGGATAAATGTGGAGTGTTATATTCTGGGGCCTGAGATCAAAGGCTGTGTCTCCTTTCTGCCAGAGCTACTGATCTGGAGAGGAAGGAAAATGGTTGCTGTTAGTGCACCATATCAGGTGTGACCTTCTACAGTGCAGGACTTTGGTGTTCCTGGGGTTCCTTATCCTCAGAAAATTTCCAAAATGAAGATCAAAACAACAAAAAAAAAATCATTTTTCTGGCTCAGGTGAATTTTCTGCAATAAATGTAAGGACAAAGATTTCTCAATGCTTGGGCTGAGTGCAGAGTTAAATTGCCGAGGAATTAACAAACATCACGAAACTCACTGTCTTCTGCTGAAATGAAAGATGTCTACCTCTAGGCTGCCTCCTCGAATGCAGGACTATCAGCAAGCACTTAAAAATATTCCTTGGGAAAGAAAAAAGCCCTATTGCACACACTTGTCTCCTGGGGAAAGTATGAGAAAGAGCAGACAGCAGATGACAAACGCCAGTAACGTCTCTGAGCGGGCTACTGGCAGGCAGTCACACGTTACGGTGGGGAGCTCAACATACGAACATACAAACATGCCAACGTATGATCTGTCATCCCATCGTCAGATAAACTTCATACCAAAACCAGGGGGGGATTTTGCCTCAGTAACATCATGCCTCTTACAGCATCAGCATTTGTTACTTTAAAACTGTAGCAGTTTTTTGTTTTGTTGTGGCATTTAACTTTCTTCCAGTAAGTTTTAAAGAAAAAATATTTTTTAAATTCCTTCCTTTCAACAATGCTATCTCCTTTTTTAGATTTGCAGTTGAGGAAGGGTGTGTTCGAGGAAGAGAATAGAAGTTTCTTAGGAAAGCTTTTATTAAAAAAAAAAAACAACACAACAAAATAAAACAAAACAAAACAAAAACCATGGGAAAACAGTCCAACACAACAAATCAGAAACTAAACAGTAATGTCAGTCAGATAAAAGAAGGATCATCAGATTCTTAAGTAAAAGCTACGGATAGCACGAGCCAGACGCCAAACTGGTTTTATTATGCCTCCACTTTAGCATAAATAGGCAACTGTCAAAATACAGCATCTTGTCATTCGGCAAAGTGAAATTCTACTAAATTGAATCAAGTTGAACAGAGAGACGACTGTAGTTTCGACAGGCTCTCCCTCCCCTTCTGACATTGTGGGCCCGCTTGGCAGAGCGCTCAGGTTTCAAATGAAAGAAATGTGTTGGAGTAGAGCAAGTGATGAAAAAAATGTCCTTAACAGGAACTCCATTAATTAAAACCCAAGAGGCTGACAAGCCTTGAGCTAATATCTTGCAGTAACGGGGTGAGGGGTATATATTACTCAGAGCTACAAGCCAGGTTTATCCCCCACCCCTATTATCAGGACTGGTGGAAGTTTCTTCTGTAATTTAAACAGTATTCACTGTTGGAAAAGAAAAGAAAAGAAACACAACATCAATAAAACTGAGCACATCGCACTTCTGCTAACCTTAGGGCAGTGTACAGCTCTCATAATTTATAAAAATCCAGGCTATCAATTTTAGGGTGTTATACTGGTGCCCATCACCAGCGTATCTCTCAAAGCACCAAAAGTAGATTAGCCCTAGTCTGGCTTCACAGCAGTATTCATGGACTTGATGACTTCTTCTGGCATTTGAAAATCCACCTTGGACAGGATCGTGTCTTGGTTTGTTTGTTCATGAGTTTTGAGTTTTTCTTAGCTTTCTGCAACTAGATTTGACTTTAGGCTGACCAAGAAGGCAGGTAGAGGGGGACTGCTAGGGGCTTTGAGCGTCTTGCTCGCAGTAGCAGAAGATATGTTGGAGAAGAAGAGGTACACCATTTCCTGAAGATCAGATGGACCTTATCTTCTGCAGGACCCATAGGGCGGATTTTAACTTCAGATTTTTAGAGTTGTTCTGCCTGCATTAATGCACCATGACATTTTTCATTGTAGGATTCTGTGTTTATTTGTCTCTCTCTGAAGATTTATCTGAATTTTTTCCGCTCCATGCACTCCCTTCAAGCTGAATTTCTTTTCAAGTGTCATCAAAACGCTTCAGCCCTTTGTAAGTACAGAGCCCAGAAAAAATACTGACTTCTGACATGAAGAGAGTACATTGAGGGGAGCTAAGATCAGACAAAGAGCTGGAGGTCTGGTGAAAAAGAAACAGGAGATCTGGGATGAAATGGCTCAGATCGTACTCTGATGGAACCTGAAAGGAAAGAGATAGAAGAAAGTCACATTCCTGGGCATTATGTAACTACCTGAACCAGGCCACATGTCTCCTTCTGCAATCTTAATTATTTTTTATCTGATTTCAGCATGTGGTGATAATCATTTTTGGTGGTAATGAAGCAGGGACAGCCATCTTTTCGATCAGGGTGTATTTATTCATTCCAGTGAACACCTGTCCTGTACACTGACAGAGGCAATGATCCAAAAGCAGGAAAATATCACACCTGGCTGGGAAATATGAAATGGAGGGTTTTCGTCAAGAACAATGGAAAGGAGACAGCAGGAACTAGGGTTACTACCTAGCTCACAGTGCACTCCTTTGCAACAAAGAAAAAGAAAGGCTCAATAGACCTTGCTACGAAAACTCCCGTTGCCCCGAGCATCTGTGGGATTAAATTGAACTAGAGAAAGAAGAAAAGTATGATTAAAAATTGCAGTATTAAAAAGGAGATTATGAAATAAATTGATCTGTTATCTTTCTTTTTTTTTGGCTTTGGCTTTAAATTAGGGTATTTCATACATAGGAGGGAGCATATTTTCAAACAAAACCCTCAATATCTGGAAATGTCATATTTTCATCATGGGCTAGATAGATCTTCCTCCCTTTCCTTCTGCTAGTAAGCCCCAGCAAAAAGCCCGAGTCCAACATCCATGCTTGATAAAGTATACAGGATAAAGCATTACACATGCTACGCTACCAAACAACTGGTAGCCATGAGGCTATAGAAGTCAGAGGAGTAAAAGCAAAAGAGTTTGACGCATTTGCCAAAGCAATAGGAAAATTTACCCACGGCTATTGGAAAAAGAAGAAGAAAAAAATGCAACTAGAAAAATATATTTCACTAAACAGAAATTGCTTATTACTGTCAAATTCTCTTCAAGCCAGAGGAAATAGCCAGATATGTCACTCAGGCTAATAGCCTTTTTGCATATTTATCTCATAGACTTTCACCTTCAGCTGTATGGCAGTTCAAGAAGTCTTTATGCAAGTGGATTGGCCATGAAATGTCTCCAAGTAACTTCTCCATCCATTAGTTCTGGCCGTATGAAAGTTCGCATCCAAATCTAAATATCAGCTTATAGCCTATAACTAACTCTATTTAAAACTTTCCTTTTTTATTATTAGAATCCAGATAAGTCTCCAATTTTGTCTGACAGGTGCAGTGAATGGCTTCTGTGTGGGATTATGCCAACAAAACTCTCATTAAGTTGGTCTCCCTTTTTCCACAGGCCTTTCACACAAAGATTAACTTCATACCTCAGATTTAGTATAGGTAAAGGCAAAGATGTCCTCCTAGGATCAAAGGTCTGACCTAGGATCAGAGTCACACACTCTCTTCTTTAAAGCAATGACTCAGAAAATATCGTTACTTCACATGGACTCACAAGAATGATAAGGACAACGTTGGAATGTGAATAGAAAAGTGGTAAGCAGGAAGGCAATTTTACACAACTATTGGTGAGAACAATGCTGGAATATTTCATACATACATTCCCAGTGACTCCATATTTAAAGAAATTTTGGAAGATTGGAAGGCAAATCTCAAAGTACTGAAAATCACTTTCAATGAGAAACTCAATCTGACTCAAAATTGTTTGGTCTGTGGAGATTATCAGTAAGATAATCGAGCAGTGATGCAACTAGAGTTTGTGAAAATGTTCTCAAGGAAGGAAGACCCAGAGTATAATGTCTCTTTAATCAATCAGAGAAAGGGATAATGGGAGTGGAAGCGTTAAAAATTACAGCTAGAAATATGACAATGGAAATGATCAATCGTTATCACAAACTACAAGGAGAGCAATGAAATATTCACCTGTGGATCTTTTCAAGGGGCTATAAAAATGGCAAAGATATATTTTAGCCAAAATTATGGCTTTATCAAACAAAAGTTATTGGAATTTATAGACAGGTTACTGTGGATAATCTGATAGGTGCACTGCCACATTAAATGTCTTTTCATTGCCTTTCTGGCCTTAAATTCACTGAATCAATCAATCTACTAGTGCGTCCCCATTCCAGCCTTGAGCATCTATGAAGCCACTGATCGAACCTCTGCACAATCAGCACATGGTTGCGATGTTTTGGCACAGTCAAGCGATTACGGTGTTAGCATTGGAAATAAGTTGCAGGGATCTAGTTTAAAAGTCAATGCAGGCTATGTAGCTTGTGTATGTGGTGCCCTAAATGAGCCGAAAGGAATTTTGACTGCTCTAAGAGGAGGCTGTTAATGCTGTCAGCCTGTGCAGATCTTCTCTCCTAACTGAAACATGCAGAGCAAGCCGCTATTTATCAGCATAAAAACGCTGCCAAGGGAGAATTGAAGATCTTCCCAGTTTCTCATAGGAAGCCTTTGAATTCAGGCTGTCTTCAGAGAAGTAATATTAAGCGATCTGAGGAGACCGCCTTACAGTTGTTCCCAGGCCCCTTTGTGGAGTAGTTGGCAGAAAAGATGGGAGGGAAACAGCAGAGAAAGGTGAAAGATAAAAGGAAAAGTTTGAAGTTAAATGCTCCACTTATTTAGCTGACTGAAGTGCACCATCTGTGCAGAGCTGTGTTGAGAGCCAAGGAATTTGCATGTTACAGTGAGCCGTTTATGAAATACACAAATATGTATATAAATATATTATATTAAATTTTCTTGTAGTTGGGGTTTTTTTTTACCAGTAAAAGACCCTAATTACACTAATGTTCAAAACTTTACACAAATCACTTGCCATAAGGAATCAATAAATTTATAAAAAGTCTTGAGATTTCATAGACAGTTTTTCAGGATTACATGTAACATTCTTCAGCATTTACTTGAAGCTTTCATTTCACTTCCAAAATAGAGTGCCTTTTTTGTTCTCTCCAAATTCTCTATCATCATATTTATCAGTCTGATTTTTAATGCTTTTTTTTTTTTATTGGTCCATACAACGCATATTAGTATCAGCCCAGAAATAATCACAGATGAAAACTTTCCACTTTATTATACAGAGCAATGTCTTTAATCCAGTCAAACTTTTCTAACACAAAATGAACAAAATCCTCTGGAGTGCCAGGGCACGTTGACACCTCAGTGAGTTTTAGTGAAGAAACTCTCTTTCCAGCTTAACTTTGTATGTGTGAAAGGCTTTGGATTTGCAGCTCTGGAGACAAGAAACCGGAGGCTCAGCTGCTGTAATCTAGCAGAGATTTGCACCAGATGAAGTTCTGGACCCATCTGGTCACTTAATGGCAGTGTGTGTAGGTAGGGAAAGAAACAAAAGAAGTTGCCCAGAGCTATCTTGCTCTTGTGTTCCCTTTTGCAGTAGTTGTCAGTCTATCAGCATGTGCAGCTGTAAGTTATTCTGCACCCCGAACACCCACTCCAGTCCTTAGCCAAACTTTCTGCATGTCTTTAAGGAGAATACGATGGTCATTCAATGCTATTGAACTCAGAACCTCTTCTACATCCTCCATGAAAGTTTTGGCAAATAAAACATATGGAGGGGTCTGCCCTGGCCTGGAACTGTTCAGAATTTTCACAAATTACTTGCTTGATGGACATCCTAAAGGTAAAGGTATCAACAGCATGGGAGAGGCTATGTGCATGCTGGAAGAATGAATTGACATCAGGATGAGCTGAAAATAGTGAAGAAATGGTCTGAAAAAGCAGGATGTAATCTAATAATAGCACATGCAAAAGTCCAGATTGGCGTAGGAACAATCAACTGCACGAATACAAGATGAGGATGATTCTATGACCAGCAGCTTTGTTGAAGAAGGTCAAAGCATTACAGCGGATCAGAAGTTGAGTGAATGTACATCAACACTGTCATGCTGTTGGGAAAGAAAGGCAAACCTGACAAAGAGCAGGGTTGTCCACAAGTCGATGAAGCACCGCTCCTGCTCTCTTCAGTATCAGTATGTCCACAGCTGAGGTACAGCATCCAGTTCTGGCACCTCTCTTAAGGAAAATACAGATGGAGACGAAGCCAGAGGATGGCAGTGAGACTCACATGAGGATGGAAGAATGGCTAGAAAACCTGACCTGGGAGAAAAAAAACTGAAAGAACAATTTTTAAGATGACAAACTTGCAACAACTTCTGAAGGTATCTTCTACATATTTCTGTTTGCATGCAGTGTCCATGAAGCATTCACTTTCTTTCTTTAGCAACCACATGTGAATACATTTTCGTCTGCCCCCCACCAGAGATGACTCTCAGGCATCCATGAAGACTCCTGGGCCTCCTTGCTTGAACTCCTCCAAGTTTGGGATGGACCTCCTCACCTCAAGCCTTTAGACAGCTCCAAACCTGTCAGCCAGCAGGCTGGGGCTCTCCGTAGCAAGCTGCCTTACAGCTTCTGGATGAGGAGTTGGCTGGTCCCTGGCTGCTGTGTACAAAATAATCTGGGGTTAGGCATCAACATGTAGATGATTTCTTCCCTCTGTGAAGCAGTGTCTTCCCAGCTAAATTACAAGAGCTCTTACTCGCCTTTAACTAAGATCGCAGTTAAGCAGTCAGCTATGAGCTATAAATCCAGAACCATTGCCTATTTAGCTCCAGGAAATGGCAACTGCTCATCTTTAGGGCCATAAAATCACCTGTAATAAACCATATACCTTCCTAGAAAGGTCTGTGTAGATAGCAGAGCTGGAATAGTACCCGTCTTAACATACAAAAGCACAGGTACTGGGATCCAGTCTCCACCGCAGGTGTATCATTTGAACTGGATCGGTCACTGATGCTCACTGGCTATAATTAGCATCTGTGATTTACAGAATTTCTCTGCACCATGCGTTGCAATCAATGTAGTTCAAAGTGAGTCAGTAGGTAAATTGTCCATCCTGAGACATGAAATTCATAGAAGATAAAACAGGTGAAGGTTGCAGGACCATATGCACTTCCATTGCACCACTTGCTGTTGTACGGAGCTAAGGCACTAATGACAAAAGCTTAAAAAAAAAAAAAAGGTGCATTTTCATAGCAGAATATTTGATGTAGCAAAAAGTGACCTTCGGAAGCCTAAGTCAGATGTCTGACAAAGCACAAATGTCATAGGCTATAAAATATTTTATTGAGGCATTCATTAGAAACACACACAAAACCACACACACAAAGGAATGCACACTTCATATGAATAAGACTCAAGAAAACAGAATTTATATTTTGACAATATTCATGCATGTACACAATTAATCTACAGATTGATATTTTGTTTGCTTGTGTTCTGTTTATTTTTTATTAATCCAAAACATTTTAGCAAAAAAAAAAAAAAGTAATTGCTGGGGATTTTCTCCAGTGCCACGAATTACCAGGAAGTCTTTTAAGAGTTTTCCAAGAAAATAATGTGCATACGAGTATTCATAGCTGCATCCATTGTGCAAACAACTTTGTTTAAAGCAGTGAGTGCACAAACATGTCACATGAACAGATACTCTTAACTGGGTAAATTGTGGAGACTCCCATTAAAAAAACTTGGCCATGGCTGACCATCGAGTTCAGAATAATTTGCAAAAATTATTTAATATGTAATCATGAATATGGAATAAATTCAAGGGAATCATGTAATAAAAAAAAAATGAGATAAGACTTACTGGTTACATTTTTTTTTAGTGAATTATTAGCCTGCAGTCTGCACATAGCACATACATCTTTTAATATAAACTAATTTTCCCAGAAATGATGTCTCAGGATAGACTTGAACTATAGTGAATCTTCCAACTGTTCAAACTGATTATATCTCCATGAAAACAATTCAAGCCTCTATTGATTTTTTCAGTTACTATTGAATGAAAGAGCTGTGATTCCAAGTGTCCCCTTAGTTTTTAGGCAATATCTCCAATGAAAAACTGCCCTTTGAGGTGAATGAATACTACAGCAGTCCTTCAATCTGTTGTAGTCATGATCAATCCATGCAATGAAGCCAAACCCAAAGGAATTGTTTTTAAAAATACGTTGAACAAATTATCTGAGGGCATTGCAAAAGCTGAATAAAGGTGAAAGTTGGAAAAGAAAATACATTTTCTTGTCTCAAATGTGTCAAATATATTAATTAATCCACTTTATGGGTAGACACTGTGCATCTACATGCACACACATGCATACACAGAGACAGATACATGCACACACACATCTACATGCACATAAATATTTTTATGGCAGGTGTATCCAAATGGCAGTGTTCCCACAAAATCTCCAATTCTGTTTCTTGGCATGCAAGCAGATATTTCTGCCATGTAAAGACACACTGATACGCTGTTATGAGTTTTAATTTTCTGGCTAATTGTTGACAGAAGATCATGAAATCTCAGGGCACTATGTCAACTCTGAGACCTCAAGGGAAAGTGAAGAGCCTAGACACACTTAAAAATTCTTAATAACTTCTTGAATCTGAACTTTTGTCAACTCTGTCCTTTATTCTTTCCCTGAATCTCTGATGGGAGCTGTTTTCCATGTTGAGATACCTTGGGTACGAACAACCAGCATGGAAGGAAGGATTGCTCTGCCCATCCTTGTAATCTCCTCTCTGCAGGAGAGGTGTAGATGTCTAAATAAAGCAAATTGCACTTTGCACGTCACCAGACTCCTCATCCATCACGCTGCTTAGTCAAAATGTGTGTGTATATGCCTCCAGTGAGCTATCTATGGTGGCATACATGACAGAGCAAGAGGGCTTGCGATATCTGTCTGGTTTCTAAGAAAGCAATGGAGTTCCATGTTAGCAAAAGAAAACATTCAGACTAGAACACCACAGCTCTTTCTGATTCATTGCCTTGGAGAAGTAAGAGCAGCTTTGGCATATACCCCTGTTATTGTGTGCCAGCTATGAGAGAAGCCACACTGAGAAGCCTGGGGCCTTACACTGTAAGAAAAAGAAAAAAAAAAATCCACCACAGTATTTGCTTCTTGTTAGTGCAGCTCAAAGCCACAGACTGCGAAAGGTTAAGCTTTTGGTATGATACCTAAATAGAATTTGTCATGTTGGTCCCACATAAATACAGTGCTCTACTGTTCAGTTTGTCGTTTAAATCCTCTTCCTGCCAGTGCCTGCGCCTTCTGCAGATGTCTGAACATGGGAGAAGCCTTCTGGTGCCAAATTCATTTTGAGACTAGCCATTTATTTTGCTTTGGGTTTTTTTTTTGTTTTGTTTTGCTGGTTTTTTTTTTTTTTTTTAAGTCTTATTCTGTTCACCAGAATCAACCTTCTGCGTTTGACATGCAGGAACACACGCGTGCACACGCTCACGTAACAACACCGTGGCCGCTTGCCAAGCAAAAGGTCAGGTCCTCAGGACACGAGCTGGTGGGTTTGCGTAAGTGCACTCGTCTACACCGCAAATACATTCACCACCGGAGCACACCCAAAAGTGCTATAACGGGGCTCGGGGCTCTCACCAGGGCTGTCACAGAGAAGCCACAACCCCAGCATTGCCTGGGCTTTGAAATGAAAGCAGGTCTCTCAAGCGTTGCTGGTACCTTCTCAAAAGCCTTTATGCACAGCTAACTTGGGGAACTCGTTGCCACTAGACAGAATTGAAACCAAGGTTATACTATTATTCAAAATGTGGATGCTGAAGCACGCCACAGAAACATCCAGAAGCACCTTAGCTTGCATAAAAATGTGTGCGTAGGGAAAGCAGCACGGAATTTACATTCTCAACAGGCAAATCTCTGTGGTCTACACTCATTAACAAATTTCCTTAAAAGGCAGAGAAACAGTTAACCCAGGCTACGTCTCCCTGCAGAAACTGTGCACAAAAATGTAAAAATGTTGTTTTCTTTCTCTGTATCAGCTTGTGTCCCAAAGAACTGCTATAAATTATTCTGCAATACGGATTCTAAGGAGTACAGTTAAGCTCATCTCCGATAAGAAAGGTTTGTTGTTTGCAAAGATGTCATGGTTATACCCGCAGTAATAATGTATCCCCAGACACAAGAATCTCAGCCTGCTCGTGTGAATCCTCATGACTTGCTGCAGTGGGAAAATATCAGAGTCAAAGATGGGTCAGAAGACATCGAGTTAGCGATCAGCAATGCAGTCTCCTGAACTAACCTCTGGAAACCATGGTACCAAACTCAGAGGTGAAACAAAAGTTCAGCTTGAGCCATTTCAGCACAACCTAAACTGTGCTGTTCAAGCTGTACAGACAGCAGGAAACCATTTCATAGCAATTTCTGTAATTAAAAAGTATTTTCATTTAACAGACTTCAAACAGATTCATTTTTCCAATGACAATTAATTTTTGTGAAGTGCCTCATTTAAACACTTATCAGTATGACAATTAGGATATAAACCAACTCGGGAGTGAATGAGATCTCTAGAAGCAATTATTTTGCTAACGGTTAAGACAAGAATTTCCCTAATCATTTTAATTAAAGGTACATTGTAAAAAGTTAAATAAAACTAATAATATTGGTAATTGTGCACCCACAAAAATGTATCAGACAATTTGCCCTTCTTTTAAAGTGAACAATTTAAAGAAATTTGTTCACCTACTATATTCTTTTGCTCTAAGCTATTAAACATTCAGTTACACTGATTTGAGATTGCGATCATGTTTCGCGTGATGAAAGATGAAAATGCGTTAGATTAGATTTACTCTGACTGTGGGGCCTAGATCACAATTGCTTCCTATTCATTCTAGAAACAATCTGAAATAATTCAGTTGAAAATCCTCTTATGAACCTCAGCTCTGATTCAAGTCTTATTTACAGGGCTTTTACAAAGGCTTATCTCCCTATTTACCTGCTGTAACTATGGAGATTCTCAGGTTCATGTCTTACCACCTCTCTCACTGGCTGCCCATTAGCCATGGTTTCATCAAGCATGGCCCATACTCACTCTAGCATCTCTGTTGCTGGTCTCTGCTTTGGTGGCGGGTTCTGTCCCTTTTTCCTCGCTCCTACCCTTCCCTTTTGTGTCTCCTCCCCCTTGTCAGGTCTGCCCTGCCCCCCACGTATGGGGCTCACCCTCAGCTGCTTCTCTCTCACCACTGTTGGGTGCAGAGACTCTTGCAGCAAGCCCAAGACTTGGCTGATTTCCCTCTTACCAGGTACATCTTCCTGCAACTTTGCTGACCTCCTAGCTAAATATTTTTAGCTATTTCCAGACAACTCTACATCCTAATATTACCCAGCTCTTCAGCGCAGTTTTCCCCCACCTCACACTTTACTCATCATCATCTCTTTCTTCTTGAACTTCCTCCAAGTCAGATCTCATCCAGTGCTTTCAAAGGTGCAACACAACCTTCCTCATTTCTTTGGTGCCATTTCTCTTGCTCACTTTCTATTTCAAAGCATTCTCCTTCCTTCCTCCTGATACAAACAGGGACATTTCTGTTCCTCCTTTGACACTGGTGGCCCTACTTACTCCACATGACGTCTTCACAGATCCTGTCCCTCATTCCTCTGAATTTTTCACTTTCTTCTCATTCTTACCGCACTTTCCTCTTTCATACCCCTCCTTAAAACATTGTTCTCCCATTGCACCTCCCAATATACCGGTCAGGATTTGGGGTGCCAGCATACATTGACTACTGATTGTCACATGGAGTAGCAGTTGTCTCCTTCCCCTGCCATTGCTGTTCACATCCAGCTGCTGTTTCCGTGTAAGCCATTAGCCCTCTGCAAGCACCATATAAGACAACTTACGTGGTAACTTTATTAGCACAGAGTCTGTACTTGTATAGCTCCTTGATGGGGGCCTGACCCTAGATTTCAGGTCTCCCAGGGGCTAAGATGCTATGACTAATAACAATACTAATCCCACGAATATCAGCAAGGGAATTTTTTTTATTACAATACAGATGCCGATGATTGAACACAGGGTTTCAAAACCTGCTTGTGCTGTAATTTAAAAGAGAAGGTTATGCAGTGGAAGGCCCTTTGACCCGTCTATACTTGCTCCCAAAGTGATGTGAAATTCATCCCCTGTGGAAAGGCAGTGCAAGGAGCCAATTAGACCCCCAAGACCCACACAGGGTGAGTTATGCCCAAAGCGCGCCTACTTATTTTGAAAGTATATTGCTGCAAAAAAAGTACCCTAACTCTATAACAGTCTCTTTGAACACAATATAAATGCTACTGTGGACCATAGGGGTTAATCCATTACAACAAGGCAATTAGATTTAGTGACTGTTTGGAAGATAAAAGCGGCAAGTCATAATCAATCCTGAGAACCCAGACATGATAAATTTCTATAATTTCCTCTTACTTCATATATCTGAGCATGACAAAGCGAGTTAGGGTGGAGTGGTTACAGTCCCATGTCAGAAATACAAGAGGAATTTTATTTTTATTAAACAAGTTACTTGTGAAAAAGGAGTCTTTCTCTCGCTCTGTTTCTGGCAATCTCATTCCAGATGGTGATACGTTTAGCCCTCAGACATTCCATAGGTGCCTCTTGCTAAGCTTTGAATGTCAGCTTCTGGAGGGAGATGGGAACAAAGGAGGATTTTCCTGATTCTGCTACAGCTGGGCAACTTCAAACTGAAGGCCTCATTCCCCATCCTCTAGCTAAATCCTATCCAGGATAGTTATGCTTTCCTTACACTTTTTTTTCACCCACAGTGGCTAGTGGGAAAACATATTTCCATTCTTGTGTAGAGGTGATGTGCTATACACAGCCAGATGCTTCCCAAGCTGAATTTTGATAGTGAACCAAATGATTTCTGCAGCAGAGAGTGGCAAGACCCCAGTCATTAGTTACTAGTCTGTCCGCAAAGCCAAAACCCCAGGTCAGTATGAAAGGCTTGCTAAAAGAAAGCCACCACAGCAGTTTGAAATGTGCGTGTCGGTCCACTGTAGAGCACAACCAATCTATCCTAGCTGGAGGAGGATCCTGGCTCTCTGACAGTGTCCTCCAGCAACCTGTGTGTCGGCATAAATTAGATACGCAAGGCTGAATGCCTGCTTGGCGTAACTCCACTGATCTCTCTGTGTTGTGATATGCCTACAAAGCAAAAGATCTTGTTCTCATAGGATATGAGTACCAAGGCGATGCCCTTGAAATGCTGATCTTGGTGCAGAGTCACTGCTCGAACTTCCCCTGGAGACTCAAGTTAAGAGAAACAGCAATGCAAGTGCAAGGCCCTGCCACCCCACGCAGCACAGCTCCCCCTGGCATTCGATAGCTGGAGCCTGGTAGCAGCTGGAGAGGATGAGATTCCATCACAGGTAGTGGGACTTATCTCACCCACTTCTGGCTCTCCAGAAATTAGTAATCTGACCCAGGCTAGTCATTGAGATTCTCTCTGCACTCATCAGGAAAAGATCAGGGAAGGATTAAGATGTGGAGTAGGGAGAGATTACCATGAGCTAAAATATCCCTAAACAGGGAGGGATCAATGCCCGCTAAAGGTGCTAGTCATACAGAGAGACTAAAATATTTGTTTAGACAAAGAGCTAAAGTTAGGTGAGATTAACCTGACTCTTTAAATCTGCACAAAGTTAGAGGTAAAAAATAAGTTCACATGCCTGAAATGGTTTGATAATCCCATCAGCTATTAATTAGACTCATGCTTCCCTTCTTCAAAGAAAAAGCCCCAAAGTAGGTTGGGCAGCACCCAGGCATTGTCCTGGCCCTTTATAGAGATGTAAATTCAGAAACACCACATAGGAATTCTCAGGAAGAAAAATTGTCCCTGGTGGGACAACCCTACCTTTTCCTAGAAGAATATTGTTGAGCTGTCTTCCTCAGTGAGCCCAGTCAGTGAACCCTCAGTGTCGCAGGAGTAGAGCACCAACCAAAAAGGCCAAACAACTCCTAAGAGTGAATAGGCTGCAGTAGTACCCCTTCAACTCCTCACCCACCCTTCTCACCCCGAGATGTATGTCTGCTGGTGGCGTTTGAGCCAGGAGAACGGCTTGGGTCACCTCGCTGGCTACGTCTTTGTTCAGTGCTTTAAGTGACACATAATCCCCTGTTTGACAACCAGCCTGCGTATCTGTGGTGATGTGACCAGCGAACTGCAGTTCAAGCATTCCTCTTTTGTGTGCAGTTTATTGGGGCTTTCAGCATTTTTTCTTATTAATGTAAGAGTATGTGAGGAGGAAGAACATGGTAGCAATTAAGTGCAGCCATGAATTTTACAAACAGTGTGCTGGAAACCACATTAATGACTTCATCAAGCCTAAGTGCACACATCAGCCCAGTGATATTTACTTTTCAAAATAAATTTAGTGCTCAGGAAAGATGTCCAGCTGACAGCCCTGAGGACTGAAGCCCTCTCCTAGCCACAGAAAAGATATAGTGAGAGGAGTAGCGGGATATACCTCACCACATTGCCATGCACATGCGGGCCTTGAGCCTGTTTCAGCTGGGTCACCTCTAGACTTGTGGAATAATTCAGTGTTACGTCCTTTGCTGCTTATCTGTATTTGGAAGAGGTTCCCGTTTATGCCAGCAGTAATAGTATCTTTAGTGCTACAGTAACCAGAGCCAGGATTCTCTTCCCAACTGCAGCTGGAGAAATCAAATTACAGCTCTCCAAGAGTCAACATCATTTTTGTGTATCTCTTTGTCTCGTAGGAACAAGAGTCTCTGAGACGCCTGTGAAGATAGTCCTTGTTGTCTATTTGCTATTTTTTTCTGAGATGTATCTTTATTGCCTTTTCCAGACTGCTGCTTGAGTTTGGAAGAAGTTTCCCATAGATATCTCTAAATCTAACCTGTTTTCGTTACTTTAGTTCCCTTCTTAAATGTCTCCTTTGCCATACTGTCTAAAGATGACCAACTTGGAAGAAAAAAATCTAACCCCAGTCCCTATCATACCAGCAATGGCTCGGTGTCTTTTATTCCAGGGCTGCCTGTTGGCTTATTGTAATCTAGCTGGTGGCTCATGGTCAGCTCTATCCCACTGGATGACTTACTCCAACCCCCAGAACACCAGACACCTCCCACTGCACTGGTCCACCTAAGAGATGGACAGTCTCAGACTACTCTGATGAATGGTTGGTTTTTCGATGCAGAAAAGGTTTGGGTTTTTTTAGACTGTTGGCTTTTTAATGGAAGAAGACACTTTTAATGGAGTTTGTGCGGAGAGCACAGTGAGGTCCAGGCCTCCTGCAACAACAACAAATATTTCAGACAACCTCAACCACAAAATTCACATCCAATTCAGTATTTGAACACCCATAAATTTTGTTCCTGGTTATGAAATCCAGCTCAGCTTCTCATTACAAACGATTTCTAAGGCCAGTGTCATAACTGGACCCAGGCCATTCTCTGCTAGGAACTGAATTGCTGCACATAGAAAACTAGAAAATTCTCAAGTAAAAAAAAAATATTGGAAAAAAATGTTATTAGATAACCCTTTCAGCAAAAGTCTTTTACCTGGATACTCTATTCATACCACTTAAGGTTGCTTAAGCCTAAATGTTCACACTTTTATTCCAATGCTAGCAAAATTTAGCACATGCTGGTTTTATATAGCTACTATTTCATGTGAAGATATTTGAGATAAAAGGCAGAACTAAGTTTTCCTGTTTTCTCTCCCTCATCGTGTAAGAACTAAAAGAGCAAAGAATATGGAAAGGAAGGTCTTTCAAACATGGGAGAGGAAAGAACTTCATAACACACTGGATAGCGAGACTGTGAAATTAATTACTTTCAGATAAGATTACCAGATATACCTGAGGACTTAAACCAAATAATTTATTTGAAAGAAATCTCATCTATAAGCAGAGCAGATATTTAAATTCTGGAAGTAAAAGACTATCATTTAATTTCTCTATAAACTTCTACAGGTTTTTATGACATTAAGAAAATGAGGAAATCATTCATCAGGTAAAGCCAAATAATTGTATTCTGTTCAACAGAATTGCGAAATCTCAGAACTGCTGAGTCTGGAAGGCAACTCCAGAGACTGCCTAATTGAAGCCCCTACCCAGGGCAGGGTCATCTACAGCAGGTTGCCCAGGACTGCGTCCAGTTGGATTTTGAAATGTGTCTAAAGAAAGAGACTCCAGAACCTCCCTGGGCAACCTGTTCCAGTGTCTGACCACTTCCCTGTGAACAAAGATTTTTCTTATGTTTAAGTGGAATTTACTTTATTTCAGTTTGCGCCCACTGCCTTTTCTTCTTTTACTGGACTCCACTGAGATGAGGATGGCTCCATCTTCTTGGGGGTGTTGGTTGATGAGAAGCTCAGCATGAGCAGTAACGTGTGCTTGCAGCCTAGAAAGTGCAAGGCCCTGCATGTGGGTCAGGGCAATTCCAAGCACAAATACAGGCTGGGCAGAGAATGGATTGACAGCAGCTCTGAGGAGAAGAACTTGTGGGTACTGGTGGATGAGAAGCTCAACATGAGCCGACAATGCACAACTACAGCCGAGAAAGCCAACCACATCCTGGGCTGCATCAAGAGCAGCGTGGCCAGCAGGTCGAGGGAGGGGATTCTGCCCCTCTGCTCTTCTCTGGTGAGACCCCACCTGCACTACTGTGTCCAGTTCTGGAGCCCCCAACATAAGAAGGATGTGGACCTGTTGGAGCAAGTCCAGAGGAGGCGACAAAGATGATCAGAGGGCTGGAGCACCTCTCCTGTGAGCCCAGGCTGAGAGAGTTGGGGCTGTTCAGCCTGGAGAAGAGGATGCTCTGGGAAGACCTTAGAGCTGCCTTCCAGTACCTAAAGGGGTCTGATAGGGAAGATGGGAAGAAACTCTTCAGGAAGGTCTGTTGTGATAGGAGGAGGGGTAATGGTTTTAAACTAAAAGAGGGTAGATTTAGGTTAGACATAAGGAATAATTTTTTTCCAATGAGGGGAGTGGAACACTGGAACAGGTTGCCCAGAGAGGTGGTGAATGCCCCATCCCTGGAAACATTCAAGGCCAGGTTGGACAGGGCCCTGAGCAACCTGATCTAGTGAAAGATATCCCTTCTGCTTGCAAGGGTCTTGAACTAGATGACCTTTAAAGGTCCTTTCTAACCCAAATTATTCTATAAGCGTGGCCAGCAGATTGAGGGAGCTGATTCCCTTTTCCTAAAGCAGCCCAGGGCTCTACTGAGTGCAAAGGCACATTCCTGACTTATGTTCAGCTTGGTGTCCACCAGGACCCCAGATTTGCACAGCTGCTTTCCACCCCAGTGTCCCCCAGCCTGTACTGGTGCATGACGTTGTTCCTCCAAAGGGGCAGGACTTGGCATTTCCCTTTGCTAGATTTCATGAGGTTCCTGTTGGCACATTTCTCCAGCCTGTTGAGGTCCTCCTAAATAGCAGCACATCCATCTGGTCTGCCAGCCACTCATCTTGGTTTTATATCACCTGCAGACTTGCTGAGGGTCCACTCTGTTCCATCAACCAGGTCAATAACAAAGACGATAAACACTGTTGGCCCCAGTATAAACCCGTGGTGCAAACCACTAGTGACTGGCCTCCAGATGTACTAATGCCACTGATCATAGTCATTTAAGTCTGACATGTTACATATACATTATTCTTTTCTCACCTAGATTCTATATGACATGATCCTGCAAACATTTTTTATATATTTATTTATATATATATACACACACACGAGTATGTGACTGGCTTTAAAACTGCATATAGTCCTGATCATTTTAGAGTTACTCTTGTGTGCAAGCCTGTACAGGATCAGGACTTTTAAAATCACCTAATTGGATCAAACAAGAAATATGCATCTGACCTCAGAATGCTGGGCATCTTACAGACATAGCTGAGAATTATGTATGTCAGGAAACTTACGGGGAGAAAGATTAGAAATGGAAACTATGAATATTTAAGTGTCTCCTCGGGTTTTTTAAATATAAATTTCACTGAGGCCAATCCCTTCAGTCCATGTTTTTTTAAAACATTTCCATACCTCTCAAAGTATCTAAGGTATGTTAATAGCCAACTTTTCTGCAACGCAAGCAGAACTATACTGTTTTTAAGTTATCAGTGTTCCTGCTTTGCAAAAATGTCACCTTCCCAAGGTTTTGCACCTATTTTTGCTGAGAAGCAAGGTTCCTTCCTGCATCTTTTCTGAATTAAAAAAGGGAGGGCAATGGTGGGTGATGAAACATACTGTGAAGCACAGTTATATATGAAGAACCATGCATGTAATGTGTATTTTCAGAATGTTCCAGGCAGCAGTTGAACTTCCACTTCAGAAGAGCTAGCCTTTCATATTTCTTTTTTTTTTTCTACAGGAGGGAAGATTTCCAGCACTTCTGTATTTAGTTTCCATATCATGCTTTTGCTGGAAATGTCCTCTTTCCATACAGTACCTCTGAGTCACGGCTCAATGGGAACACTGACTATCACCTCCTCTCGACATTAAGATGTTGCTGAGTGACTAGAGGATATTTCAAGCAGTGGAATTCATGTTCAGCCACATGTTTGGGCTGACAACCAGTTAAACCTTGCTAGAGCAATATTTTTCTATGCTGTTAGTTTTTATACCAAACAAGGTCTGTAGTAACTGGATGCCCCAATTGAGCAAAACTGTTTACAAGAAATAAATCACTCCTGGCATTAAGAAAACACAAGGACTCGCAAGCACAGCACCATTCAGATATTTATTTCTCATAAATCTAAACCCCAAACATGTGTATTCTCATACACTGTGACTTGCGCTTTGAGTTGTGGTCAGTGCATTTCCATAACCCTCTATTATCATGCTTACCTAATCTTGTAGCCATATTTAGCTGCAAATGCCTAAGACACCACTTCACTGCTCAAAAAGAAAAAAAAAACGCAGCTGAAAACCTGACAAAAGGTAGGCTTTTTATTTGCTTAGCTATGAACCTTAAATCTAATGCAAAATTCCCAGTGATGCATGAGGACCAAAATTTGGCCCTGAGAATAGTGTGTGGCTTCTGCAAGCCACCGGTGCGCCTGGGTTTCAGGTCCTCTTTCTACAGACCCGCAGCGGATATGAGTTATTACAACTTCTATCTTGACTTTCCGGTCTGGGGGTTCCTGAGTTGCACCATGACGTGTCAGGTAAGCAGGAGTCGTCTACCACTTGCGAGGCTGTCAGACGAGCTTCCTCTGAACAGAGGAGGAGTGCAATCCCCCTGTGCCTCGGAGTTTGGGTTTTCAGATAAATTTCAGACCAGAAGATGGTGGTTCCATTTTGTTTATGGAGCAGCACCCTCCGTTTTGCAAGCCCCAGAGGGCAGCTGCTGCAAGTAGAGAGCACTGAGCAAACGGTTTAAAAGAAAAAAAGGAAATGGAGCCCAGCACCTTGCTTCCTTCTCCGTCACAGGAAGACGAAAGCAGAGTGCCGGACCAGAACTGGCTTTCGACCTCAAAGCCACAAGATGACATCCCTGCCAGTGTCCACTTTTGTGCCAAACTGTCCATGCTACAGCGACCAGATACAAACACAAGGCCACCTAGATCCCTCACCCTTGCAATGCAAGATCAGACCCTGCTGGAGCGGGCTACAGAGACTGATACTCTTTGGAACACATTTTTTTTCCAAACTGCAAGTTTCTCACCTCTTCTCAGATAAAATTGATATTCAGTCCTCTGCGTGCCGCGTGTAGTTGTTAGTTCCTCTTTTATAACATGAGTAAAACAGTACTTGCATTTTAATGCCTGTAATCTCATCTCTCCAGACAGTTATCTTTCAGCACCAGAGCCTGCTTCTTCCTCTCTTTCTGCACAACACATAGTGTAAGAAGACCTTGATTTTTGACTCAGATCTCTCATTTCCTCACCCTAAAAAAAGAAAAAAAAAACAATTTATTCTGAGACTTTAATTAAGTTCCCACGCTAAAGAACTTCACAATTTTTTTTTCTCATACTGGTATTAAAATTATATCAAAAGGAGATAGTTACTGCTCAAACACAAAGTATTTTATTAAATTATATGTGTACGTGGTTCATTGTTTTATGTGCATTGCCTCTGTTTTGAAATATTTTGTCAAATGTCCTAGTGGTTCTCAGTCCATTTTACTAACCCTGTTGATACACACTGAAATTAGTAAAAATATTTTTTCTTAGCTTTTTTTTTAATAGAAATAATTATGAAAACTCTCCTTTCTGCAAGCAAATTGACAAAAAGCATTTGTCAGTCAATCTCAAGACTGTGCAAAAATTTTGGTTACTATAGGGAAGGTGACTGACCATATTTTAACTGTGATACTTGTGGTTCTAAAAGCATGGCTTGCATCCAGAAGAGGCAATTTTCTGTATTGTTTTCAATTCCTTAGTTAATTTTAAACTATTTGCTCATCTTCCCTCCTGGAAATGGCCCTTTAAAGATGTACCTTATGAAAGAGGCCAAAGGATCCTGCTCAGAACAGCTCCATTTATGAAAATAAATTAAATGGGGTCAGGCTCCTTTCTCTGGTTCTGAGGCCAAGCAACACAGCATAGATCATGTCCATGTCTTCTTCTCCCTCATTCCCAAAAACTCCAGTGTGTCATTGTCTGCACTGCTTACCAGGAACAGCATGCAGTAGCCAGCCAGAACAGACCAGGCGAGTGCTACTGGCATCCATCAAAAGTGTGCCGGAGGGCACTTTTGATCATATGATCCTGCATCTGATGGGGTGCAGTTTAAATCAGTCCCATTATATTAATGATCTTGTTTTCTCATCTTGACAAAATTTTCATAGATAGAATTTTAAAGGAAGAGTTGCTCCGGCATACTTCCACTAAGCCGTACTTCACTTTTTTTAAAAAAATGACCAATCTGATCTAATATTTGCAGTAACGTGCACCTGACAGAGGCTGAGTTTGAGTGCAGAGGTTATTCCAGCTTTTGGCAATTTGTGTTTGATTATATTATTGAAAAAAATACAGTCCTGGAAAGACAGAATCACAGAATCACGGAATAGTTTGGGTTGGAAGGGACCTTTAATGGCCATCTAGTCCAACCCCCCCGCAAAGAGCAGGGACATCTCCAACCAGATCAGGTTGCTCAGAGCCCCGTCCAACCTGGCCTTGAATGTTTCCAGGGATGGGGCATCCACAGCTTTTCTGGGCAACCTTTGCCAGTGTTCCAACACCCTCATCATAAAAAGTTTCTTATTTACATCTAGTCTAAATCTACCTCCTTCTAGTTTAAAGTCATTACTCCTTGTCCTATTACAAGAAGCTCTGCTAAAGAATTTCTGCGTGTCCTTCTTATAAGCTCCCTTTAAGTACTGGAAGGCTGCTATAAGGCCTCCCTGAAGCCTTCTCTTCTCCAGGCTGAACAGCCCTAGCTCTCTCAGCCTGTCCTCATAGGAGAGGTGCTCCAGCCCTCTGATCATCTTGGTGGCCTCCTCTGGACCCTCTCCAACAGGTCCATGTCCTGATGTTGGAGGATCCAGAGCTGAGTGCAGTACTGGTGATGGGGTCTCACCAGAGCAGAGTAGAGGGGCCCTCGACCTGCTGGCCATGCTGCTTTTGATGCAGCCCAGGATGCGGTTGGCTTTCTGGGCTGCAAGCACACATTGCTGGGTCATGCTGAGCTTCTCATCCACCACCACTCCAAAGTCCTTCTCCTCAGGGCTGCCGTCAATCCATTTTCCACCCAGCCTGTATTTGTGCTTGGAATTGCCACAACCCACGTGCAGGACCTTGCACTCAGCCTGGTTGAACTTCACGAGATTTGCACAGGCCCACCTCTCAAACCTGTCAAGGTGTCTCTGGATGGCATCCCTTCCCTCCAGTGTGTTGACCACACCACACAGCTTGGTGTTGAACGGCAAACTTGCTGAGGGTGCACTCTACCCCACTGTCCATCTCGCCAATAAAGATTTTAAAGAGGGCCAGGCTCAATACCGACCCCCGAGGAACACCACTTGTCACCAACCTCCACTTGAACATAGAGCTGATGACCACAACTCTTTGAGTGCAACCATCCTTATCTACCGAGTGGTCCACCCATCAAATTCATGCCTCTCCAGTTTAGAGACAATGATGTTGTGTGGGACAGTGTCAGATGCTTGGCACAAGTCCAGGTAGATGACGTCAGTTGCTCTTCCCTTATCCACCGATGCTGTAATGCCATCATAGAATATTATCAAGTTTGCCAGGCACGATTTGCCGTTAGTGAAGCTGTGTTGGCTTTCAACAGTCACCTCCTCATTTTCCATGTGTCTTAGCATGGTTTCCAGGAGGATCTGCTCCACGACCTTGCCAGGCACAGAAGTGAGACTGGCCTGTAGTTCTCCTGGTCTTCCTTATTTCCCTTTTTAAAAATGAGGTTTATGTTTCCCCGAGATATCCGGAGAACCTCATTTTTTACACTTTGGCTATTTGCAATCCCCTGTTCATCTCTGCACAGACCCAGAAAATTTCACTTTTAAGTCAATTAATGGAAGAAAAGGTGAATATTTCTGTCCCAGGCTCACTTCCATAAACACAGGAGCTGGGCTCCCTGTGTGGGCACAGGTTTCAACTCGGTGGGCAGATTTCCAGGCTTGGTGGTGAGTGCAGCAGGTAGATCTTCTGAGAATGATGACAGGAAACTCTATGGCTATCAAGTGCTTTAAGACGACTTTGAAGTCTCAGCTGTGAATAATCACAACATTTCCACCAAATTGACATAAATTCTATGGTGATTATACTCTGCTCACCTTAACTGTGGAGCCAGAGGTATAAAGCTGTGGCACCAGGTGACAAGTTTGCTCATGAAACTGGATAGACCACACTGTAATTTGTAAAACTAGAGCGTGTGTTTGGCCATTGGATAAAATTGGAACAGCTTAACTTTGTGTCATCAGCCTTAATAATATTAATAACACTTTTCCTAGATGGTCATTTCTGCCAATAATCCTCAAAGTATTTTATAAAGCTGACAAGTATAATTAACTCTAGTTTATAGGGTAATAATTTGAGGCAGAGAGAAGTGAAATTTCTGGTATTAGGACTCACAGTCCAAGTTTTGCATGCCCTGCACACCAGACTGCTTTCTTGGCGATGTTAAACCCATATTTCGGGTCAGCAGATTCTGAATTAATTTATTTTTTCTACCCCAATGACCTTTTAGTATTGTATGTATGACAACTGTCTATAAAAGGACTGAGGCTGGTTGCCAAAAATCCCAATTTTTTATTGTTGGAATACTGTTTTGCTTCCAAAGCCTCGTGTGAAAAGAATGCAGGATAGCTTTCTGAGTATGGCACTATCACTTGTGAGGTCAATTTGTCTTTTCTAAACTGCCCAGCTGTCCCAAGAGCTGTTGTTCACTACAGATCATGAAATAGGACAACACAGAACATTGTCATAAACTACTTGGATAAATTAACAAAAGCAATTAGCAGGTATGAAGCACTCAACCAGCACTCCTCCTCTAAGCTCGAGTGTTACCTTCACCCTCTCACACAGCAGTGAGTAGGAACAGAGCCAGACGTACTGGGTTTAAAGGTTTAAACACTTCCTCCTCCCCTGCCCAACAAAGAAGAGACGTCCAAAATATTTCTGAAGCAAATTATAATGGAGCCAACCACAAGAATGTCCTACCATTTCACAGTGGCTTGCACCAAGCCAGTCCTGCTGTTTTCCCAGGGGAGCAGAGCAGAAGAGTCGCAGCGTGCCGCTCCTCGACCTCAGCCCCGTCAGCCCTTTCCAGCCTCAGGAATCTCAGGGTAATTTATGACCAGCTGCCCTCTGCCTCTGTGGCCATCTAGGTCATTAGCAGCGTACCAGAGGGGACTTTCTAAAGGGTGAGAGCTGTGCACTTTGGATCACCCTCCATCATGGATGCATCTTGGAGTGCTTGGTGCTGAGTTTGCGAATGGACATGTCATCTGCATGGCACTGCTCCATCTTTGAAATGCGCCACTGGAAATCCAGGAGGGCTACACCAGTGTTTGTTCTGTCTTTCTGGCAGCTTGGCTTTCTCTGGAGTTTTTCAAGACCTTTCTCTTGGCTTTGTTAAAAGTGGTTTCCAGTTCAAACATCCCATTTTTAACAATAATCTCCATTGCACAGCTGCGGGGGGATTAGTGGAGATCAGGCAGGAAGCGCAAGAGCCACAAAAGGTCTTGACTTCTTAACTTGTCCTCACTATCCCTCTAAGCTCCTATGAAATCTAAATCCCTGCCTTGACTCCCGCATAACCCTGCAGATGCCTCCAAGGCACCACCAGCTGTATTCCCTAAGTTTGCCACAAATCCTTGCTCCTGACATTGCTAAGAAGCAAAAAGCCTCACCCATGCCACAACTCTAAGTCATTCCAATCCTCTTTTAAGTGCACACCTGTATCTACCCAGGAATACATTTATCACTGGGAAGGGGAGGAGATTGAGGGAAATCTAGCCCTCCTTTAACATCGCTTGGTGTGGGACATACCCTCTGAGACAGCACTGGGAAGAAGCTGGCAGGAGCACAGATCCTCACCTGCAGAAGAAACACGAGTCTTCAGCTCTATACCATTATTTATAGGACATTGTCCTATAGCATATACGTGGCTTACACATGCCTGTACTTCCTCCCACTATGACACTCTTTGTATAGCTCTTCATAACTTTGTAAATTTAACCGTTTGGGCTGAAATTTTACAAATGTGGTTCACCTGTTTCCAAAACAGACCCCAAGAAAAAAAAAATCCATTGTTTTACAGTATAAAACATAACAAAACCCAAATAGGTGTTTCATTAAAAAATTCTACTATTCCTCGTCCCTGGAGCAGAGATTTGGAATTCAGCAAGGGGCTTACCCTAATATCAGAGACATGCCTTTTCCTGTGAAAACCTTCTCCGCTGAAATTATCCTACAAAATGAGCCTTTGGGAACTCTGAGGTCGTACACACTCCACAGAGACTTTTTTTTTTTCAAGTTTAACAGCTTTGGAGTTTCCTCCAGCCCTGAGCCAAATATGAATTTCCAGATAATTTGCTGCTCTTGGCTGTGGAAGGGGTGCTGGTAATGCTGGGGGAGCTGGGAGATGGGGGGACGCCTCTCGTGTGCTCCCATTGCTCCTCCTGCTGGAGTCGAGCAGCAAGAGGAGGGATGCTGGGGAGGGAGATGGGGGTAAGCAGGGCAAGGGAGAAGACAGACCCTCAGAAATGGGGCTTGACTCAATCACTACTGATGGGACTGTCTGTTAAGGCTTTTCCCACAGTTATTGTAGTTGGAAATTTATATAATTTTAAAATGAAAAATGTACTTTCTGTGCAAGCTTTACATACTGTCAGCTGGAAGAAAAGAAGTAATTCTAATTACCAGGGGAGATATAAAAGCAAGTGCTCACAGCACCAAGAGCAGGAACCACAGCAAGAAAGCAGAGGGGGCCTCTCACACCATGCTTTTCTCCCCCTGTTCCCTACTCCATTTTCCCACATCCTCACGTGAGGTACGGTATTGCCATATGGTGGATCCTGGGTCTCTACGCTCCTCGTTCCCCTCTGAGACCACTGATCCTGAGCACTGGATGAGATCGAGATTGTTTGGAAGAGATAGGATGTGATTCTTTCATTTGAGATGTTACCATAGACCTTCTGCACATGGAAAGAAAACTGAGGTTGCAAAGGCTACCTGAACTGTGGCTTTTCCTAATTTCTTGCTTGCCTTTGTGACCTAAAGCTCTTGAAGCATAGAGCTATATGTGCATATATATATATGTAATATACAGTTTTTCCCAGCTAATTTGTGTCTGGGTTAACACAGACATCAAACTGTCTAGTGTGAAAATATACAATATATTAGGTAAAAATGCAGTCAGAAACTGCCATTAGCTATGGGTTGCAAAGCTGAGAGACGCCGCAAATAGGATAACAAAAAGAGTTTCATGAATCCAGTTGCTCAATAACCTAATGCAACTTTTTCAAAGCCTCAGCGGTGGATTCCTGTCTCCAGGCTCTCTTGTGGTCAAGGAAGTGTGAGGAGCCACAAATGACAGCATGTTCTTGGCAGAAGCATGCAAGCTTTGCAAGTCTTGTAGGACTCTGGTACTTTAGGACCACAGGTTTTCATTCACTGCAAAAGTAAAAAAGGCATATGCTTGATTTTGATTTTTTTTTCTGTCTCCCGCACATACAAACCTCTGGTTTGTATGTGTGTGTGTCTGAGAATGAAAGAGGAAACTGACGGATTTATCTATCTCACATCACCTTTCAGTAATGTTATTAGATGGAAAATGAAAAAAAAAAACCATGAAAACCCATCAAGCAATAGAAAAGCATTTTTAGAAACGGAGACAGCAGACAGAACTGAAAACAGTTATCTGCGAGATGGCATCAAATTTGATATGGACATATTTGAAATTTCTCAGTGAATATGGAAGGGAACACAGTTCTTATATGGAGTTGTGACAGACAGTGGTAGGTGGCTGGATATTCACTTTAAATGTTACTACAGTTGTTTTTCTACTTCACCATAAGAAGCACTCAATGGCTGAAGTCCTTTCTAATTGTAAAGAAAAAAGCTTTTATTTTGAACACTATGTGAGAAAGTCTTGCATGTTGAGATCCCCAGTGAAAGGAAGTGTTCGGAAATTACTCCTGGTAAATGGGAGAGGACCAAAGCACCATTCCCTCACCCCAAGACCAATGCTTCACTGTGCTGTGGGTGGCTGCTTTTTGAGACTCTGGGGAGGACAAGCTCCTCCAGAGCTGGAGAATACCAGAGCTTCCTCTAGACAGGGCTCAAACCAAGAAAACCAGGTTAAAAAAAACAAACTCAAATATAAAAGTGAGAATCCTATCCTTTAACCATGCCTTCCTAGACAGTAATGCATAATTGAAGTTAAAACTTCCTTTGGGAGACAGAGAGATTCAAAATTCTACTTTGGACAGTTCAGAATTTTTATGGGCTTAGACATACACCAATCACACAAAGAGCAAGAGAAGATAAACAAAAAGTAACAAGCTCAAAATTCAACAAGGTTAACTTAGGTTTGACAAGAGGACAAACTTTTTAAAGCTAAGACAAACTTATCACTTGGGAATTTGTTTTTTTTTAGAACAGGTTAAGGTGTCAAGAACAACATGGATGACGTTCAGCCTTGCCTTCAATGTCTTCTTGAAGTCCTTTCTGGACTTCCAGACTTACATTCCTCTGATTCTGAGATGTCACACACAGACATGTAAAACTACATCAGAAGACATCAGCAAGATTACAAAGTGGGCTTCAAAATGTTTGTAAAATCTAGACGCTACTCTGTGTAATTTTCCTATATTTATCCCCGTGCGCACAGGCAAGATGAGAGCCAGCAGCATTATTATCGTATATCTGCCATTTTCAGCAGTAGCAGTAGCATCTGGGCTGGTTTGTACCCAGATCTTTCACTCCTAAGTCTTTCTTCTGCCCTGTACTAGTACTCATCAGATGGACTTACAAGAGAGACTTGACTTGTCCCGAATGTCCATATTTTGGCCTCAGACATCCTCCTGTGGCAAGTAGGCCTGCTTAGACACCCCAACATCACCCATCCCAGTAGTGTGTCTGTTGTGCTTTTGTTTACTGAGGGGGGGCCTAAGGTGGTAGGTTCTGTAGGAAACTGCTAGAAGTTGCTCCCCTTTGTTCAGGGGGCCTAGGGCGGACCCGCTGCTGGCCAAGGCCGAGCCAATTGGTAGCAGAATGTCCCGTGATAGCGCCTCTGCGATAATATATTTAAGAAGGGGAAAACAGAGAAAAAAAAAAAAAGAGAGAGAAGAGAAGATGTGAAGCAGCTGAGCGGGGGCAAAGAGGGGGAGGCGCAGGCCTTGTGGGCCTTGCAGGCCTCACCCTCTGGCCCCTCTCCAGGCAGCCGACTGGGCCCAACTCGGCCCAGCCTGGCTGCAAGAAGTGGAGAGGAGACGAGCTGGATGATGTGAAGAGATTCTGAGAGGCGTCTGCCAGCCTCTTGTGAGAGGAACAGCTGCAGACTTCAAGGTCAGTGAAGAAGGAGGGGGAGCAGTAATGCGGCTCCTGGCCAAGATTCCCCTGCAGCCTGTGGTGCAGCCCATGGTGAGGCAGGTTGTGGCCCTGCAGCCCATGGAGGTCCACGGAGGAGCAGAGATCCACTTGGAGCCCATGAAGGACCCCACACCGGGGGAGGTGGATGCCTGAAGGCGGCTGTGGCCCGTGGAGGGCCCGCTGGGACAGCCGTTCTGGAGAGACTGCACCCCATGGAAGAGATGACCCACGCCGGAGCAGTTCCACGAAGGACTGTGGCCCATGGGAGGGACCCCACGATGGAGCAGGGGAGGAATGTGAGGAGTTCTTCCCCCAACTATGAAGCAGCGGCGTAAAACAACGCGCGATGAACTGACCACGACCCCCATTCCCTCTTCCCCCCTGTGCCGTTCAGAGCGGGGAAGGTAGTAGAGATAATGTTAAGCTTGGGAAGAGGGAGGGGTGGGGGGAGGTTTTCTTGTTCTCTGTCTCATTATCCTGCTGTTTGTAGTAATAAATGAATCGTTTTCCCCAAGTCGAGTCTGTTTTGCCCATAATGGTAACTTTAAGGATTTTCTCCCTGTCCTTACCTCAAACCTCGAGCCGTTGTTCTTATATCATCTCCCCCTATTCTCTCAGAGGGTGGGGGGAGTGAGAGAGACTGCGTAGTCTGTTCCCAATAGGGGCTGAACTACGACAGTGTCCAACACAGAGAACTATCAGGAGGACTTCAGAGCTGGGGAGGCTATTGCAGTATACAGCCTGAGCTTTTCTGTACCCAACTACAAATTCACACCCAGAATCTGGTGTCGGTATCAGTGGTGGGACTATCCAAGCTGTCTGTTGTTGATAATATATGAGTGTCTGGAATTTAGATCCACACAGGGAGAGAAGGAACTACAATAGCACAGTGTAGAGACATAAGGGTTAAATACCAGATCTCTTTCTACTCTAGAACTAAGTGATGTTCAAAGGGTAAACTGGCCTTTGCAATGCCTTGTCAGTGACTGATCCAGATCTGCTACCAAAACAAATTAATTTGTCCATGAGTCTCATGATTTTTCTGCTAGTTGTTAGGGTTAAGACCAGTTTTGGAGTAGATAGACCTGTAATCGTTTCACCTCCTTGCTGCTAATGGTGAGACTACAGGTGTTTGAATGATAAAAAGAGACTGAAGAGATGCTGTAGGCCTTTTGCTGACGTGATCTTTGATTTGGGTCTTCTGCAGAGCTTGGACAAAGATCATCTGTTCTACCATCAATGTCCTTGCCTTGTGATAGGTCAAGAAGACTGCATATGTCCATGACTTATTTGTGTAAGCACACAGCTTTGCTTGATTGTTGGTAACAAAAATGCCCTCTGAAATAAAACTTTTAATTGCCTTTTCTACCAGCAAGAGAAGAATGAATGAGATTACAGAAACTAGAAGGACAGCTCAGTTTGCTTAGTTCATTTTTCTGCAACTCCATTTCTACACTCAGCTTTGCTTCATTTGATGCACACTTAATAGGCAACTCTTCCATTTCTTTTCCTGCTCCTCACTGTTACATGTGCATGAATAGACACAGGAGCCTTGAGGAAAAAAACTGTATGTGATGAGATAACTAAAGACTGTATCATAATTTCCAATGCCAGAAGGCAATGTTTTGAAGTTGACTGACATCTTAATTCTGGCATATATCAGCATTTAAGTGCTTGATTATACAACTATAAAATGTTCTTTCAGGTTGGTTGGATTATTTATTTATTTATTTATTTTTAAGCTTAATATCCTAGGTCTCAAAAATCCCCACTCTTCGTTCCCCCTCCATGGCTCATCAGGTGGCATCATGCTGCCATTCACCTGGGTTGGGGCAAGGACTGCATTCTATTGATGCAGACTATGGACCAACCACTATTAAAGCTAAAAGAGAAAATAGCAGTGGGAGTAAACTGTCATCTTCTACTGGAGCTAGGTAAAGATGAGAAAACTTCACCAGTCATTTTCACAGTCATTTACTGACTTCAAAAGAATAATGAGCATTTGAAATGCTGGGAGTCATCCAGACTGCAATGAGCACAAAACCAGGGCTCATTCTTTCTTCCCCTTCCTCTCTGACTTCTCCCAGTCTCTTTCCTACTTCTAACACTTTACCTAATCCCATCCTTCTATCCTAGACAGCCTCTAATACAGCTGCTCAACACACAGCAGAAAAATACCTGCTGTCGAATTACACACATGGTTATTTAATGATTCCCTGGGTGCACAGACTGAAGAACAGCAAGACAGAAAGATAAATAAATTAAAAATCCTAAATAGGTAGACCAGCACAAGCAGAGGTATGCTTTTGTTTGACCTGGTAAACATCTGATAACAGATTTCATACTCTCACTCTGTTCAAAAATTGTATTTAAAATTATTTAGGGACATGTTATACTAAATTTACAAAATCTAGAGTCAGCACTTGTTCACACACATCAAAGCCTCATGTAAACATAGGCACATTTGACTTCATAGTCCAGAGACTGATGCCTTTTTTTTTCTGTAGAGGTTTTCTTTCTGGTCACTCATGTGGTGGAGAAGATAATTTTCAAGAAGCACAGTAAGTAAATTCAGTAAGGCCCAAGGAAGTGGGTATTGTCATCTGTTAACTACCGTGTCGAGCTTTGAAGTTAGGAGAAGCCACAGTGCTGACCACATCGCCATGGTCAATTTTTTGAGTGGTAATGTCTTCCTCCAGATGTCATTATGTCAACCACTGTAATAATGTGCTCTCTCTCTAGCTTTGAAGGTTTTTTTCCGATCAGTGTCTAGGATTTTATCGTAAGAGTCATGGACCTTAGGGGAACAACTGCCAAAAACTCATTGTGAAAATTTGCAGGATCACATTACTGTGGTGGAGAGAGGGTGAGAGTCCAAGACAACCTTAAAGAAATCTGTCTAACTCAGTTTATTTGATACAGCTTGTCTGATTACACAAAGTCTTACTTCCCTGTTGATAAGAAAATATTGCTGCTTAATAGCAAGACAATTATATGGCCCTATTCTGGCTCAGCAGAACGGACCTTGGAGCAAAATCATTTTGTTCCCTTAAGGTAGTAATTTTCTATTAATATGAAGGTACAGTGTAAAATATCTTCAGAAGAATGATGCTGTATGAATGACTAAATGTTCATCAACTATTTATTACTCAGATATCACGTCCTGACAAGACATCATGGCTTGTGCTCTAACACTTTTTATCCTTTAACTCTCCAACCTCTTCACCCTTTGAGCAACTCCATTTCTGTGTAAAGAAAGACTCTTTCAGGTCTGTTACGGCTGTGAAATGAAAATTAACTCCCTTAGATCCCCATTGTCTCAACTAAAATATGGTTCAGAGCTAGCCAAAATTCCTGTGTAGCATCCATCAGTGGATTACCCTTACAGTACTACTTATCCATGTTCAAACAGGAAGACTGTGAGATGACCAGAAACTGAGTTTATGTATGTGTCCTATACCCAATTCCAGTGCCTTGACCACAACACCGTCCTTCTCTTAAATGAGTCACATTTGGTTTTGGTTATCCAAAATCTCATTGATGAGGTTTTGCATAAGCAGAAAAGCAGCAGCATTGGGCTAAAAGTAGCAGTCAGCTGGACTATTCCAATCCTAAAGGCTTCTGTGGGTTTGAATTGGTATTAATGAGGCAGGATCTACACTTCTATTACTTGGCCTACAAGAGGGTTTCAGTATGCAATGCTTGAGCGGTATGGATAAGGGGAGAAAGATGTCCAAGGTATGGATTTGTGCAAGTCAACTACTTGGTCTTTTTGTTCAGTTTTTTTTTCAGGTGGTAAAATGGTCAGTCATTCCTCGAATATATTGATCTTGTGTCAACTTTTTTCAGGATAAGAAGTGCTCCATGTTGTTAACAGCAATTCATGTGTAGTCATATGCTTCAGTCAAGAGTTGTATGAAGCTGTATGAAGCCCATCTAAACAGGTTCTTCTTTTGCAATCTGTAGGTGGGGAGAGAGTTTGGCTTCCAGTCTAACTGCCTTCAGGAAATATGCTGTGACAATCTATGAGGAATGAACAATTTTTAATTCAACAAATCTTGGTAATTTGTACCTAAGAACTACCTGAAAGGGACTTCTGTGAGTTTATACCTATTTTTAATAACTGTAGAAGCTCAGGAGACTTCCAGAAGTAAGATCAAAATTGATGGGAAAGTTTTCAAGGCAGAAAATTATGCAGATAGAAAACCAGATTGCTAAGACTGATATGATTTAAATTCAGGGGAAAATTGAAGGAATACAGAAAAGTGATTCAATAAGTAAAGAAATTAGAAATAAGGTGTAATTGGGGCCACTGAGTAAGTTCAAATTAACCTGATTTTTCTCTTGAAATAACACTATAATCTACAGTCTATAATAACTTCTGAGATATATGAGTTATATAGGCTTTTGTAAGGTAAATTGACTGTGTCATCATTCTCCTTCAACCATGAGCATTGCACAGTCTCAACAGCATGTATGTGAAATGGATTAAGAAATTATTAGCCAGCAGATCACAGGAATAGGAATGTCAACAGGAAATTAGTTTTTAATATGGTGCATCCACTGGGCTCCTATAGGGACTGGTGTAATTTGTCATGTCATTCAGTGCTTTGATCACTGTTCTGAAAACAAGAATAAAAATTATTGCTTATAAAATGTTCAGGTTGCACAAAGTTTTCCAGGTAGCTAAATAATAAATGAAGACAGAGTCTCAATAGTGAGTGATTTGGATCATTCAGTACCTCATTCTAGTCAAACAAAAGATGGTTTAACAGATACAGATGTAAGTATAGTTCTAGAAACGAGTACTGCAGACTGTGCACAAGATCTTCAGATCAGCAACAGATGCTGTTCTGGAAAATATGGGTAGTTACAGGAAAGCTATGCTTTCACCAGGCAAGAAGTGACCCAGGACAGGGATAATGAAGTGTAACAGTCTGTTACGTACACGTGATGGTGTGCTTCCCCCCTCCACCACCCAACCTGACCTTTTTCCTAGGGCTCTGCTCAAGCAATAATCACCAGTGGCATCATGATGGATGCCTCTGGTTGGGACGGCTGCATCCAACTCAAAGTGGATTCGGGGCAGACAGATGACAACAGAATAGTCAAGGGCTAATTTATGGTGATGAGCCCACCTAACCACAGTGCTGGTCAGCGTCCGAGTCAAGACAAATTTGGAAGAAACTGACATCTTCAGTCCATATGCAAATATGACTATGAGTCAATTATCTTACTCCATAAATAGTGGACAGCCTAGAGCCCTTTGAGCTCTCCTGCAGAGCAGTGGGCTGCACACCAAGATCTCCCTTTGCGTAAGGATGCCTCTCAAGGTTACTCCCAAGGATGAGAGAATCCTTACCATACCAGGTACTCGGTGAGTGATTTGGGAATAAGAGCACTGAAACTTTGTAATCTTAGCTAAGTGATATGAAGGATTGATTGTGGACATATAATCCTTTAGACATAAACTGTTAGCCAAGTCTGGGACTAGGATTGGATCCAGCAGAACCTAGACTTCTCTCTGAGAAGGAGTTCAGAAAGCAAGAGGATCCTTTCTGAACATCATGACAGGGAGGGTCTCCCTGACAGTTTTGTTTGACCCTATCCTCTATGCAGCAAATAATCAAGTGTACCTTGCCATCAAATCTTATCAAACCTCTGTTGCCTTTATCATTGACCTTTGTTAACTCACTGTTTTGTATCAATAAAATATGTTGCTTCTCTTTTGCAAGTGAAGTGCATCGCTCCATCTGCGACCGTACAGTGGGTAAGATGACATTATTTCAAAGTTTTCAGTTTTAGACCACAAGGACAAAGTTCATCTGACAGCAGGTATACACTTAAAATATAGACCTCTGCATAGAAATAGTCACTCTGGACTCTTTTTAGAGTCACAGAATCATAGAACCATAGAATGCCTTGGGTTGGAAGGGACCTTCGAAGATCATCCAGTTCAATCCCCCTGCCATGGGCTGGGACATTTTCCACTAGATTTGATTGCTCAAAGCCCCATTCAGCCTAAGCTTGAACATTTTCAATGGTGGATCATACACAACTTAATTGGGCAACCTGTTCCAGTGTCTCACCACCCTCATCATAAAAAAATTTCTTCCTTATATCTAATCTAAATCTACCCTCTTTCAGTTTAAAAACATTAGCCCTTTTTATTTCACTACAGGCACTGGTAAAAAGTCTTTCTCCACGTTTCTTATAAGCCCTGTTTATGTACTGAAAGGCCACAATAAGGTCTCCTTGGAGCTTTCTCTTCTCCTTGCTGAACAACCCCAACTCTCTCAATAGTCAATAAGGAGAAATCAGTTTTAAAGTCATAGTATATTCTTCAAAATACAGATAACAAAAATAAGCTAGATGAAGCAATCGTGAAGAGATCCTATTTCTATCTTTTGCTTATAGAAAATGCCCGAAGTGACTGTCCTAGATGGAGATATCCTCACTGTAGCTTTCTAAAGTTATAGAAGATGAATCCCACCTCAAGTGACAACAAGGGATACAAATTCCCTTGAAGTCAGGAGATACTAACATATCTCTTACTAAATTATGTCTTCAGAACAAGAATAACTCCATTCAGTGTTAAAGAATCTCAAATTCAACTGACAACTTATTTTGGAAGATAGTCTGTGAAATTATGAAAGGGCTCAATTTTCAGAAACAGTTTGCCCCCATTTCACAGTGCACTTTTTGAATCGCAAACTGTGTACCCCTGAGGTGAGGTTTACTTATTCAGTA
Organism: Chlamydotis macqueenii; assembly: GCF_036417535.1. Lineage (NCBI taxonomy): Eukaryota > Metazoa > Chordata > Aves > Otidiformes > Otididae > Chlamydotis > Chlamydotis macqueenii. The sequence continues at coordinate 6,093,434 of NC_141558.1, forward strand.
GCTACCTTCAAAGTCTTATATTTCAATTATATTATAATATTGCAGATCAAGTGAAATGGTGTTTTCGTAGTATTAATGCCATTAGTTTTCTTTTAAAATTCATTCTTCAAAGTTAAATTCAACAATAACATCAATGCATTCTTATTGGTGGAGACTTCAAGGTGTCTTTATAACAGACTTAACAGCATCTGTCCTTCAAGCAAGTCTACTGACATTTCCAATGACGAGGAAGGGAGAATGGCAGATCTGTTCACCACTACGTGTCTGGCTTGCCTCCCTCACATGACATCATTGCTCATGCCCTACTCCAGCATAATCGAGAAGGTCAGTGGTTATTCCAAGCTTCACCCATTCCAGATTCAACCCTTAACCCTCCAAAATTAGTCTTTTATAGTTAAATGATTCACTTATTAGGTAAAATAAACATGAAAATAATGTCAAATTAAAATAAAGCAAAGTAGCATGAAGTTAAATTCAGACTGACACTGAGCAAACAGTCTGGCTGGAATCATTATACCCTTTTGGAAACAGGCACGGATATCGGAGCATGGATCCAATTAGTTTCAACTGGGAGGACCCTTCCTGTTCCTGGCTCCCTGATCTTAAATCTCAGAGTTTAGATGTTAATTTAGAGTTAGGGACAACTCTCCCATAGTTGCTGTCTACAGGAACTCAAGAAACCTGCAAACTGTGTTCTGAGGCCAAGAAAACAAAAGAAAACTATTGAAAAGTATGTAATTTATCATTTGCAAAGATCTTTAAGACTTTGGTAATGTAAATGCTCCATGGGCCTTCCTCATATGAAAGACAGAGCTAAACCCAAGCCAGGTTCACAAAGTCCAAGCACTGGTCTTCATATCTGGAGCCAACAGATAGGCACACAGAAGAAAAATGAGTGGAAAGGGATGTGCGAGGGCTGCTCTGTGACTGCTGAAGAGAAGTGCTGAAGAGAAGTGCTAGTATGGTTGTTACTGCTGTTATTACTTGGCTCCACAAGTGATTTAGTTAGATGCACTACCAGACCACTGCTACAACCTGTTGACTTTCCTGCTACTGCTCCTTACCTCAGTCCAGCAGATGTGAAACAATACACGAAGTGGTAGGAAAGTGCAAGTAAGCCATATGCAGTAAGTTTCTGGCTGTAGTCAACTTTCTGCGTTTCAGAAATAAGCTCCCTTGTTGAATCATAGAATCACGGAATAGTTTGGGTTGGAAGGGACCTTTAAAGGTCATCTAGTCCAACACTCTGCAGCAAGCAGGGACATCTCCTGTTGTTGTATCATGTAGGGAAAACACAAATATACAAAATTAACTCAGTGATGCCACTTCAGGATCCAGCTGGACATGGAATCCATCACTGGGCACAGCTACTTGTAGTGCCACTCAAATACTAATCCCAGAAGAGGAGGGAAAGTACATTTTCCAGCTAAGATAAGCTTGGTCAAGCTCAGTGAGTAGAAAACATTTCTCAGGCTTACTTGTAAGAACAACTCTCAGCAAAGCTTCTAGATTTTAAACCATTATTTCAACAATATACAAAGTGTGTATGATACGAGGTATATTTCTACTTGTTTGCAAGCGTACCTCCATCCTGAGTACTGGCAGTGCTCCTCAGCTGTATGACAAGGGGTGACATTTTAATATGCTGACCCTACAGAACTCAGCACCATCTCAGCAGCTACCTGTCATAAGGCAACCATGAGCACCACAAATCAGATTTGTGCAGTTCTTGCTTTTGCATGCAGGGAGAATCAAGAAAGGTGTCAGGATGTTATTTCAAATATTCGATTCTTTATTTATATTGGGAGGAGGAGAAATATGGACATTAATTTTCTTTTTCTTTCAATTTATTTGAAAAATCTCAAAGCAAATGGAGTCATAGTATTTCTGCTAGTACACCCACACTGTTCTTCTGAATTCTGTGCATTTACTGGGAAGCAATTTTCAGCTCGCTCTCTCTGCTACACCTTAAATCATCAATGGACATAAAGGTACTATGTGTACACTTGAATCTCCTTTCAGCCCAATGAAAACCATACATATATTTTTAATTATCAAACTGTTGACTTTAAAAATTGGGCAACAGTGATTTAAAAAAAAAATAACCGAAGCTGATATCGTCTCTGCCAAGTGAGAGTGATCCAATCAAAACTTGGCGTAATCAAGTGGTATGAATTCTTCCAAGCATTCATTGCAATCTTTAAAACAATCCTTTGTCCAAAAGGCTGATACAACAGCAGTTATCACTCTAAGGGAGCATTAACAAAATAGGTAAGAGAAAAGAAAAGGCAAAGCAAAAACTTCGTGTTAAAAATCATGTAAATTCAGCAAGGAATATCTTAACATTTTTTTTTTATTATACTCACTTCTCAGATATGACTGCCCATGTTGTCTGCTTTTGCATGTCATCTCTGTAGGCTGAGTATTCTCTGGAGGAGGACATCAACTTTTCTGCAGAACACTTTACATCCTGGCAGTGTTTCACAGGGCTATGGCCACACACACACACAAAAAAGGCCATATCTACATTATCCTTGAGAAAATAAAGCCAGCAAAATGACATCCCTGTACAAAGCATTACATCCCTCTGAGTCCAGTTTGATCCAAACCAGAAAGTGAGGCACAGAATTAGAGAAAAACTGCTGGTTTAGGACTTCTCTGCCTCATTCACTATCCCTGTCATCTGAATGAAAATGCAGAGCTTGATCTCTTGGCATTTAATGGGAGTAACTACTTGATCTTCTACCTGATCCATATCTTCCAACCAAGTCCACAGATTGCAAGCACAATTGGCAATAATCACCGATGTCCCTCACCAGTCTGGACTAAGGGGAGAAAGTACAATAATCTACCACTGTTTGTCCTCTGTGGAAATACAAATCTTTCTGTGATTCTCCTATTTTTACCCTTAAAAACTACAGAACAGAGGCTGCAAAGAGCATCCAACTTTCACCAGTACATACGAGCATGCAGAGTTGTTTACAAACTGATAAGCTCAGGAAAGAGGTACTGTAATGCAGATAAAGTATCATAGAGTAGTAGTAGCTAGTACAGTGCTGACTCCCAAATCCATCTCTCAGCACCTCTCAGATGACCCTTTGAACTCAGCAGGTGTGAAGTGTAAAGTAATAAATCCTTGGAGAAATATTGAAAAACTAAGAGAAAGTATTGACTGACTGCAAGCCTAATGCCACCATTTTATTAGATTTCAGATTAGAAACTTGGGAATAGGGTATGGAGGAGAAGATTCAGCATCTCAGCACAAGATTAAAATCCTACCAAAAGGAAGTTATTAAACAGAAGGTATTTAGCAAGAAAATGACTGATGATTGAAAAGATTCCCTTCATGGTCCCTTAATGATGGATGGTCTAAGGACATCCGTCCTAGGAGCTGATGATGAAGACTGTAGTCTGGCTCCTGTCAATACAGAGGTATTCATCTGCATAAGCAAATCATTGTGCTTCAGCACGATTCCTCTTCTCCATTTTTATCTCACAAAAATATTGGCATAACTCCAGATTTAGCTTCATTTTTTTTCAGCACAAATATTGCTAGTCACTATTTTGTAAAACACAGCATTTCATAGAATCATAGAATATTTTGGTTTGGAAGGGACCTTCAAAGGTCATCTAGTCCAACCCCCCTGCAAGGAGCAGGGACATCTCCAACAAGATTAGGTTGCTCAGAGCCCCGTCCAACCTGGCCTGGAATGTTTCCAGGGATGGGGCATCCACCACCTCTCTGGGCAACCTGTGCCACTGTTCCAGCACCCTCAGCGTAAAAATTTGTTTCCTAACATCCAATCTGAATCTAACTCCTTCTATTTTAAAACCATTGCCCCTCATCCTATCACAACAGGCCCTGCTGAAGAGTTTCTCCCCCTTTTTCCTGTAGGCCCCGTAGAGGTACTGGAAGGCCTCTATAAGGTCTCCCTGGAGTCTTCTCTTCTCCAGGATGAACAGCCCCAACTCTCTCAGCCTGTCCTCATAGAAGAGCTGCTCCAGCCCTCTGATCATCTGGACTCAGTCCAACAGGTCCACGTCCTTCTATGTTGTGGATTCCAGAGCTGGACACAGCACTGCAGGTGAGGCCTCACCAGAGCGGAGTAGAGGGAATGTCTTCTAATTGAAGACATAAGACACATTTTCAGTGTCAAGATATTGCAAGCTAGTTGAGCAGACACTGCAGAAGTAGATGGTAATGCTCTCATTAACCTCACAGAAATCAAAGAAAGACTAATAAGAAATGGTTCTGGAAACACCATCTTGAAGATACCCATGAAGAAAAAAATTGCTCATCTTGATTTCAGTAATGAACTTCCATAGCTTGCCCTGATGCAAAGCAAAAGGCACAAATCACAGCACCTCCTGATGTCTGCTTTACAACAAGAGATCATGGCCACTCTGGCTCCTTGAATTTTATAAACAGTACAGTCTCAGTACTCTGGCTACTGTTTTGTATATTAAATTGTTGGGGGGGGTGGTATCAATAAACAGCTGCAGAGTCAAATTAGTACTGTTTACTGTTGAATTAACAAGGAAAGTGATACTTTCTGCTCTTTGTTTATAACTCTGCACAGTTGGCCCTGGCACGAGGAAGACTAAATGAAAATGGACAGCTCCCAATGGTAGATGCTCTCCTAGATCAAACAGAAGGGAAATTTTGTTTGTCTTATAAAATAAACAGTATCTTTTCAGGTTCGTGTGCTCAGAATAACAACTATTCAGTTGCACCAGCTGTTTTTCATTTCGCTGCTAATTGTATGTCTCATTCCTCAGCCGGCTTGCAGGTTATTGTTTCATTGCTGATGTTCACTCAGGGAAAGGAAACAAGAGTCCAGCACAAATGTGCGTGCACAAGGTAAAAGAGTGGGGAGATGTTTAAACGCCTGGATGAAAGTCGTATACATTTGTGGGCCTGTGATGTACTGAGCTTTAAAAGATACACACTGGCCTTTCAGCACGCTCCCTGAGCTTTATTCTTGGGGAGGTGGTATAAAAGGGATGCCAACGCTTGCTTGCAACAGTTGTATGAAACTGAGCCCACGCTGAAGGTGCTTTATTCCCCCCAAATGCCCCTAATGTCTACAAATAAAGAAATATTCTGAGCTCTTCAGTCAAAATATAAATTTTGAACAGAACAGAACAGAATCACTACTTTTATTAAAATGTCTATTTTAGTAGGGAAAATAATTTATCATGTTAATAAGTTATTAATTTTAATAAAAAATTATCCTGAGTATCATTTTTAGCTGTAGTTTAGGCTACTTGCATCAAGAAAACATTATCTCTGCACACTGCCATTCATTCACTCTTCTGACTTTCTTCCTTCACCTCTCTGCTCATTAAAATTTCACTTACACTCACTTATTTTCTATATCCCATGCAGTTGGACAATAATATATAAAGGCTGTCACCACATATCAAAATTAAAAAATTGCCTACACAAGTTGGGCACAAGCTTTGCTTATGATAGATTTCCCCCCTAATTTTACATTTTTTCCATTGTAGTCACTTTAAGACAGGTTTTTGCAAGACGCTTGATGTTTATGTGTCTTTCTCCTTGAATCCAATAATTTTACCATCTATTTACAAGAGTATAGTTATGAGAGCTGTGTGGAGAGCCTTCTAGGGCTGAAAGTAAAAACTGGTGAAAGTAAATACACAGACTGTTACAGTTCACTGTTTGCATCCTTTGTTAAATGCTCAGAAATTGTGTGAACGAGGGTGGCATAAATGCTTGGATGCATTAAAAACAAAAGCCAGCTCTTCTCTGCCTCCAGTTCAAAGGCTTGTGTGGTGATATCATGTTGATAAGAACTGTGAAATGTTTCAAATAGGTAGATATGATCTCTGAAGAATGTGTTTGAGGTCAGTCTAACTCATCCATCTCAAGAAAAAATTCACTGCAGGCAACTTTTGCAGATTACATAAAGTTTAGCAGACAGTTATAACAGTGAGAGTTGGTCATTTCTCCAGAGTGACTTGGTAGCTTACAGATCAGTATTACAGCTGAGAGTCCTCACCTAAATGGTTTATTTATGTTAGACATGAAGAGTGGGATGAATCCCAACAGCCAGTGACGTTTAGACTGAGGTTCATCTTGCTGTAGACACCTGGTCTGGAGATCTGTGCCCCAGGTTCCACTAACGGTACCAATAAGATTTTAACTATAACGAGTCAAGACAACTAGTTGGCAGGTAGATATTTGCATCTATAAACACCTGAAGTTATTAATTAAGATAACATCTAAGTTACTTGCCTAGATTCCATGTGTAAATGATGGAGAGGAGTGAGAACCCTCACAATGTTCCTTATTCCATCCTAAAAGACAACTGTAAAATTATGAGTGGGATGTCATACTCCATTGGCTTCTAAGGAACACTAGATGAGTGATTTAAACTACCCACACAGCTTTAGAGGACTGAAATTCAACAAGATTAGAGAAAGAGAAAAGAGAGAGAAAGAGAGCGGAGAAGGGAGGAGGGGAAGAGAGACAAAGAAAGAAAAAGAAGGAAAGAAGGAAAAAAGAAGGAAAGGACAAAAGAGAAAGAAGAGTGATTTCTCTTTTTGGTTAGAAAATAGAATAATTTACTGTGAAATTTTATGGTCATCTTTACTGGTATTTTAAAGAACAAATCCTGACTTGCTAAAAAGCAAGATATCAAATCAGGATCCTACCAATTTAAATTTTCCCTGTGCTTTCATCTGGATGTTTAATGATGTAGTTCTGATCCAAAAGCCTCTGTAATATTATTCTTTCAGTATGACACTTCACGAATGACTAAACTTCAAAGGTAAGTGAAGCTATTTCTGAAGCTTCTGGAATTTTCCAGGCTGAGGAAACGTACATCAGAATAACACAATAGCAAAAGGTGGCTGAGTAACATACAGCATTGCTCTGCTAGACCCTAAACGTCGTGGCTCCTTTATTTAACTCTAGTACAGGGCAATTCTAAAGCCAAAGATGGTAAAGGAAATAAGATTTTGCAAATCTGTGCCAGACCCTTTCAAAAGACAACTAGGAATGTAGCAAAAGTGATCAAAGGCAAAAAAGCCTGCCAGGCTTTATTTACTCTCTACTCCCTGTCTGTTGGGGATTGGCATTTTTTATATTTTTACTTCTTTTTTAAAAACAATAGCTTAGACAAATGTGTCTAGACTGATGGTAGAGCAAATGTGACATTAATTATGGATTCCTACACAGTGGCTGAGCGTATGTGGGCAGTTGCCAGCTCCCAGGGGAACAAAAATTGCCAGGCTGCCAAACTGGAAATAGCTGCTCATCTTACCATGGTCACGTCTCTGAGCATGACTGGGATCAGACACTTCAGAAAAGGTTGCTGGCACATTGAAGTGGACAGCTGTGGGACAGCAGCATGGAAAGGTGCTGCTGCATTGCCACCAAAAGGTGTTAGTGGAGAGGAGCCTACAAGCTACAAGGAGATGTCTTTTCACGGCTCTGCAGGAGGTACTTCAGATCCAGTCACTTGCCAGGTGAAAGCTAATTTGGCTTGAAGAAAGTTTCCTGAAAATGTGGTGAGGCTGTTTCTGCACCCCAACCTAGCCCGTTAATGTTACCCCTTAGTCTGCTCTCACAGGGTTGGTTTGCTCAGGCTCGTCCACACGACAATGGGTACCCAGAATGTGGGCACTATTGCAGATGTTTTACAACAGTGTTGAAATATCTTCAATCCTGGGAAGACTTTTATGTTATTCTGGTTCCATTACATTGGCAACTCCAAATAAAAGTGTTATCAGCAAAGAACTAATGACTTTTCCATCTCGGTTACTTCCAGTTGATGACTCTGATCTTCCAGTAAAATTTCCCATTATTAATTCCGAAGTGAAATTCTTGTATTTTGCTCTATTGAATATCATCCTATTTCTACTTTTCTCACTCTCAGGACATCAGTTATCCCTACATGATACTCTGGTCCTTCTCTTTGTATCATTAAAAAAATCTCAACAGCCGTTTGTGCTAAAGTGACTAATGACCATATTAAACATGCTCATTCTTAAGAAATGGTTAATGGCAAGCATAATTCTTGAAAAAAAAGTGATCTAGTAAACTCCTTCCAGCCAAATATACAATTTCTTTCATGACATGCATTTTTGCTTTCTGTTGAGCTGATTCCTTACACGTCTTCCAGCTAATTTGTATTTGATCACAATGGGCTACCACATATATTCTGATGTCTTGGGGGGGGCTTTTGGAGGGCAGAGCAAGATAAAAATACACTGTCATAACAAGGGAATGTCACTCAGTGTAGAACATACGGCTGACCATACCGTTCCCAGTTCATACATGAAAGTCTGTATTGTACCAGTGTTCCAGACTGGGTGTCCGCTGCTGCACAGGTTTATAGGTAGATGTCTTTAGCAATAAAAGTGCTTTTAAATTTTTAGGCCCATGGCTGAATGTAAAAAAAAATAAATTAAAAACTTAAAAAAAAAAAGGAAAAGAAAGTAGGCAAAATATTTTTGTCTTTTAATAAATACTCAGCAGTATAATTTTTAGAACTTGCCAATGACACAACCTGTTATTGGTTTGTCCATATTAAAAACTTCCCGGTTTTATTTTCAATTAAAAATAGCTCTGACTGGCAGAAGTGCTGAAGGCTGTAACCTTCTGGTTATCCACAAAGCTAGAATAACAAGGGCAGCGGGGCAACCTCTCCTCACCCCGGCTCTTCACACTGTCTCTGTTCTCCCAGAGGGTCTGACTCTTCCCACTCAGTCCAGGGCTGTTTTGCTGAGTCTGACACCAAAGCTGCGGAGCTGAATTTCCTGTAGGGGTGCCAGGGACAAAACCAGAGTCAATGTGTAGCCACAAAAAAAATCCCTTAAAACCTAAGACTCAGAAAAATGACTCAGACTGGCTGAGAAAGCCAATTCATACAGATAACTACTCTCTGCAGCACTCAGGCTAGGGTGAAAGAGGTGGGTGAAAACTCCTGCCCTGTTATTAAGAAAGCAATTTCCCTGAATTGTCCCTGAATTGAATTCTCCATTGCCTTGAGTGCTCTGCTGGTGAAAGTGCGGCAGTCAGGTCCACGAGTGCCAGAACCACAGGCGCTAGGCATTGCTAGAGCATCATGCTTTCTCTCTGGAGGCAACGCACCTCCCTAATTTTATAGTTCCCCACTTTTTTGAGGGATGTGAATATGGAGCTATTGAGAGGAGAGTGGATGTGATGGATCATACACTTCTCCGCAGCTCCTGAGCCGTCAAGGGTCTGAGCCAAATTGTTGTAATGTATTAATAGATAGCTTTAACATCGCATTTGATGGCCAAGAGGCAGTCAACACACTTTCACGTAGTGTGGCTGTGTCCTCCTGAGCTGAATGAATGATTTGGGCATGTTTTGACTCTTCACTGGTGCAAGTGGGCAAGGCAGGTAGAAAGGGTCTAAATTTAAGTAGGTGATATTGTCCAATGGATAACTTGTTAGTGAAGAAGCTGGAGATAAGTCTAGATATTCTGCATTCCAATACTTGTCTTATTATCTTCTCCCTGTGCCTCAGTTCCCTTACCCTTAAAAGACCATTAATATATCCTGAAGTACTATGGATGCAAGATAGTACAATAAAACTAACCAGTCTGGTTTATTTAGGAAATTCTGAAGCAGAAGTTATATACAATATTATTAAATATGCACGTAAGTCTAATTCTAGTTTTCAAGAACGCCTCGAAGGAGTAAAGTTCTACAAAATTGTTCACTGAGTGTTGATCAAAAAAAAATTAAAGAAAACTATTTTTTATTCACTTTGATTTTTAATCATCTTTTTTGAGACTTTTATAATTTTCTAGTTATTTTCCTGTTTCTTTCATACCTACATTTTGTGTTGAATATTGCCCAAGTGTTGGGCTGACTCTTTTGGTTTGGTTTGGTTTCCCCTTTCTAGTATTTTTTTTGTTGAATCGTTCACTTCTCATGGGAAGTGCTGGTCTTTCCCCATCCTCACTATGACAAGAAATGGTTATGAAACTACTGAAACTAGGCATTTTTCCTATCTTTTTCATAATTGGACTTTTGGAACAGAAAATCTCTTAAAATAAGTAGGATGCAGCCTTGGAATAGAGGTTTTGTATTGTACTAAGTCTTGATTTCTTCATGTGGGCAAGTCTGAGGCTGTTGCAATTAAATATGTGTTCCCAGCATCTAAAGATTTTGAAAGCTCACTGCCAAATGCCAGGATTTACTATTAACAGTAAGATTTTGACTACTCCCTACCCCATAAATGACTGTTTCTGATACAGAATGGGCTCATACTTGGCATGAGCAACCTACATGAAAGACTACACATTCATGAAATACACATGTTCCTATGAAAACATGGGCCAAGATACAGTAAAGAAGAGAAAGGGGAGATGGAGATACTTTATAGGCTGGGAGAGGAAAGAGAAAAGGCAATACACAGCAAATGGACTTGCTGAATGGGAAGTCGCTGGTGAGGAAGGTGTGTAAGCCTGTGTGCAGGATCTCACCAGCATCAATGGGATATTCATGGGTCAGGCTCAAGTCTCACTAAGACCCATGGAGATCTCGCTCATTACTTATTGTGGTGCTGGATCCCCGGTCCCTATCCTTCTCTCCTAGCCTTGCAGCTCTTGCCCTAGGCCTTCGTTGTTGACCCTTTGCTGAGTTAATTCAGCTCATTAAAGTGACAAAGTTTTATGCAACACAAAAAAAAAAGTGTGGAAGTGGGCCATTTGCTGCCATTTTACAGAGGTGGCTGAGCTCACATAGGGGTCAGACACCCAGTAGAGCCAGTCCAGATGAGAGGCAAGACCACAGGACCTTGATGCCCAGCTGCCCAGCAAATTCCCACCCCAACACCTTCCAGAAATCTGCCTCTAGTTGTTTACTAGGACACATATTTAAATATTTCACTTTATTTTGACAATAAACACAAAATCTGCATCTATATCAGTACATTAAATATGGGAGCAACCCTTTGCTGGATGTCTATGTCCACATTGCTAACAACTCTCCCAAATGTCGGCAGCTGCTACTGGGAACAGTCCCCATTCTCTGCCAGCTCCCAACTTGCAACTGTGTCCTGCTGCAGTCAGGCCAGAGCATGCTGGGAAAAATTCAGGCAATTTAACAGCAGAGACAACCAAGGGGGTGCACCTGAAAATGTTCCTTGGTACTGTTTAATCTGTCAGTACAGGTGAAGACACGGTGTCTCTGATCAAAAAAAAAACAAAAAACCGAACCCAAAAAAACAACAGCAGCATCAGCAACATAAAGATGTGGTTCAGTCGAAGTAGTCAAAACCACTATTGCTCTCCCAAGTCATTGTGTTCTCCATTCACATTTTGCTTTCAAAGTCTATCCTAACAAGATGCCTTGCATCAACTTACTTATTTATCCTAAATTTATCCTAGGTTTGAGTAAACAATCTTTTATTAATTTCCCTCCTTTCTTGAGAGTTTTGTTCCTTCCTCCCGTCCCCTCATGTCTCAGACGATGACCTGTCATATAAACACTTCCCAAACACTCTCAGCATGTGGTCCTCAAGTTGCCACTTCTTCAGAGCAGGGCTCAGAACCCAGTGTTAACACATATTCAGAGGGTGGAGAAAGGACAAAGGAGCAGAAAGGTACAGAGTTAATTTAGTTCTTTTTTTTTTTCCACTAGAATAAATCCAGATTAATTCCAGTTGTGCTGATGAAAGATAAATTTGTCTTTGTACTGTCCCACAAGGATCTTGTAGGCTACAGAATATTCTCCTTCTTGGTTGTAGACCAACACAACCTTACAGTGCACAGGGCTCATTCTTCACAGCCCTTGTTGGCTCAGCCCTGATTTGCAGAGATGTCAATAAGAACTTTTCCCCTTGCTCCAGTGGTAGATGTCTACAGCTTTTGCCCAGTTTGCTTCCTATTCATCACATTCGGCTGGCAGCTACCTCTACTTTTGGCGGGACAAATGTATTCTCAGCTACGTATCTTCTGTCACTGACCTGTGGCACTGCAGTGAGAGGAGCCTTTCTTGGATTGGAGCAGAATTTGGCCCTTTCAGAGGTGTGGTTCAGTGAATGTAACCACAGACAATTTTGGAGGTTGGATATAGCAGCTACTGATTGCCCAGTCCAGCAAAGTGTGCAAGCCCAGAGTTTCAGTTCAGGCCACCTGTACTCCCATCCATCTCTACACAAGACTATTCTCACCTGTCTTCAGCCATGCTAAAGCTAAATGTGTAGTCTGAGATGGTCCTCTGAGAAAGAATGCGGTTCCTCTCATCCTAAGAGAGGTGTCTACAACCAGCAAGGTAAGCATCTTTGTGGAGGTGCTCATCTCACGTCACTGATGGCAGAGACGCCTTAGTCTGAGGTGGCCAAAGTTAAATGAGGACAAGCCCACCTGAAGGGCTTAGTGTGAGCCTCTAGCTTTGCGGGGTCACACTGAGGTGCACTGGGCTCTGCAGAGGAAACACGCAGCCCTTACCGATACAGCAGTTCCTGAAGATAAATTAAAATCTCAGCTTCCTCCTCCTCTGCATCACTATTAGCTAATTGATCATCATGGTTCAGAGTAATATAAATAAATAAGCACATCTGTGATTCGCAGCAGCCAGGTTTCTAAGAGAGCTTAACATCTTTGTGAGTGAAGCTTTTTGCAGAGTTGGGTACCAGTGTCCCAGTGGGAGTCACCCAGTGCTGCTGGCTGAATCCACTGGAAAATCTGGCCCAGCCTGTAGACACAAAATAGAAGGAACCCAGCTCCCAGCTCTTTAGAAAACCTGTCCCCTTGCATTTCAAATGGTTCCTCGTTTATCATCTCCTCCACAACTGTCAGCTCTTGCAGTGCCACAGGGAGACAGAAGCCATTCAGTGCTATAAAACAGTAAATAAAGAGCTACAGAGAATTGCTAAGAGAGCACCAGCAGGCCTGATTTCCAGAGCTCATCTTCACACATACTGCAGACATGGCATGAATTTGCAGTTTTCTGGGACCCAACACTTGCTATTCACAAATGTGGGACAAACACCTGATCCCCACCAGCTACTGCATGTGTGTAACCTACATGCCCAGGAGGTCTTTAGTATAATCTGCAATCACTCCTGGTTTGTAAAACTCCAGGCTGAGAAGCTAGATGTCTCCTCGCAGTGCTCCTGCCGTGGTGATGGCAAACATCAGGAAGGGATTGGCCACCCAGGTGCTACCACTGCGCCATGGCTTGGCTGGAGACGTGGGTGCAGAAGACCAACTTCAACTCAGGTGGGTCGGACATGCGAGATCAAATATCCAGTTTGGACCCGGACCTTGGTCTCTTTCTGCCTAGAGAGCATGTGGGCATGTACCACATTTGAGTGACTGAGCAGATGCTTAAAATAAAGAGAAAATGCTTTGAAAATGTCATCTCCTCCACTGCCTTCAGTGCCCACAACTATGTTTGCACAAATATATCAGGGTGTATCAAGAATTTTATAATGATACTCCCTCACCCATGGTTCCAGTTAAAACCACTGTAATAAACAAAACATACAGAGCACACCACTGGCACCAGAGGGTATAATTTTCTCTGAGCAGAAATATTACCAAAAAAAAAAAAGAAAGAAAAAAAAAGAAAAAATGCAGGATTTCATCCAATTTAGGAAGAAACCTATACAGATCTTTCCTTTCATTAAACTTCTCAACTATTATTAAAGGAAAGTCAGTAGCCAAAAATTCTTTGATGATGACATTGAATCATTTGATGATAGAGTGTTTTGGGAAAGGCTACAGATGGAGATCACTGGTAAAAACCTTGAGTCCCAGGAAGAGTAATCTTTCAAATGTCACACAACTTTCCCTTTTGTGCGGGAATATTTTAAACTCTCTTTTTCAAGTGAGCTCTACATTTTCTCTTATAGACTTTGGTTTTCCAGCTATGAGGAAAATAATATATGATGCGTTTACCTGTGAAGCTGCAGAAGATCTTGACTGATGCCAAAGAGAAAGCAAGCACGAAGGCAAGAAATCTTGGTTCTGCAGAATATGAAACAAGGAATGCTCAAGCATACTGGGGGAAAACGTGTTTATTTTCTTATTTTCCTGCTTAAGACATTTCAGAAAACCGCAAGGAAAATGCGGGTTACATAATGACCAATTCATCTCTACATAATTCCTCATTATTCCAGATTCTATTGTCTACATATCTTTATGTTTCAGGAATCCCTAATGATTTATTTTTCACTAGTTGTTAGTGCCTGGCTACAGACACTTTAAAGAAGAACCTGACTTTTAAAGGTGCTGATCAGTGCTGTTCAGAAGACAGAGCCATCTGAAGGTGCTTCTCTTGCTGTGTCACACCCATCCAGTGGCGTTGACCTTCTCCCTTACTTTGTATCTTTTTTTTTTTTTTTTAATCAGTCAGTCTCTCTTTAAACTTGATGGAAATGCTGCCATTCAGTAAGCCAAGGGAGCATGTCCTCAAGCACACGCTAAACTTTATCCCAGATCAACAGACCATATAATCCCCTTGACATCAACCCTGGATTTAAGGGTAAGTATGTGACCATGTATTTTTCCAAGTGGGAGTCAAAGAAATGAAAGATCCCATCCAGGCCGCATCTCGCCAGCTTTGAGCACCCACGAAAAGAAGCCAGGGGCTGCCTGCACCCACCCTCTGAGATCAAGGCAGAAATAATTTCTTCATCCTCTTCATTCATTTCGCATCAGTAGTAAATTTTGTGTCCCCTGTGTAACACGCCACGGTACACACAAATGAAGATGTTCACCCAATCCTTATGTCAGAGGACAGCAAACGAGGAAAGCAGGCAGGGGGAACACAAGGTGACAATGACTGTCAGCCAAAAATTGCCCATTTCAGTGCACTGGAAGAGACAATTCCCTTTGAGCTGCCATCTTAATTAAAAATGTAATTTTATTTCCAAATATTGACTTTAGATGAGAGATTTAACTTTGGTATCCTGATTAGTAAATTAAAATTAGTTGTTTTGGTGGGCACTTGAGTGTGTGTCCAAACCAGTAATTTTATATGGAAAATTTTTACAAGATTACATTTTTTTTATGAGAATTTTCTTTTGGCTTAAAAACGTTTTTCATCTGAGATAGATGTTGCTCAGAAGAGCCCCTAACTGAGGAATCACACGCAGAAGATCTAAGCAACGTGCCTTCAAATTTTCCCAAACTAATGATAAAAATGAGCCGTGCCTCTGGGACACCAGCAGAGCAAGAGTTTTCTGGCTGGGTCGCTGCAGGTGATGAGCTTTCATGGCTTTCAGGGTGCTCCTGGTAGACATCAGGATTTCACCAGTGTCACTAAGGAGGAGTAGATTTGTTATGTCCATGCCTTTGGCTGTTATTGTGGTGGTGGCACTGAGGAGATAAGTGTTTGTTGGTCATTATTATTATTATTAATTGCATTTTTTAGCCCCAATGTTGAGCATGATGGACCTCAGTCCTCTACAGAGATGGGAAGTCAAGAGCTGACACAGAGCATGGCACAGATAAATGTGACAAAACAGAGCAGAGAGGAAGAAATAGCAATGAGATTGTTACAGTTATTCAGTGTCTGGTGTTCCACATGGTCCCAGAAATAAGTGAAGACTTGGGGACTCAGAGAGAAGCTTTTCAGAGCATGCTCTGGCTATACTTTTCTGTAGACCCAGCTGATGGCAAAAAAAAAGCCCTAAGGAAACACAATTCCTTCTTGGCTCTGGATTTCTCCCTCCAGCCCACTGTCTCTAGGTTTCTTTTGCAACTCATCATCACCCTTTTCCTCTCCCTTTCCTTTCCATGGAGCAAACCACTATCCAGGGTGTTAGTCACAGCATCCAGGTCCTATGTTGGTCAAACAAGTCTGAGGTACTGGGCAGAGAAAGGAGGATTTGTGAAGGAAGTTCTCAGCCCTCTGCTCTGCCTGGGGTGGTTGGTGCCACCATGGTCCCACTTGGCCACTGTGGCTTGTGGCTTCCGGCCAGCACAGTCTTTCCCCTGCCAATTTGAATCAGGTTGTGTGTCTCCCTGAAAAGCAAACTGTAAAAGCACGTTAAAATGTGATTTGTTGAATGGCAACCAACAGAACAAAACTCCCCAGGCGGCTGCTTTCCCCAGGCGTGCCCTTTCCGATGGGCAGCTGGAACTGATAAAGCCATAATTGTCCCTTCCACTTCAGAGCTCACCGCGGGGAAGGGTGCGCAGAAAGCAGCCTCTGTCCTACCTGGTGGGCACAAGAGTCTCATGGAAAGCAGAGCTTTGGGTGGAACTGGTGCAGGAATGTAAAGAAAATGTTTTTTTCTTTTTTTTTCTTTTTTTTTTTTAACAACAGCCAATATCACATCATCTAAATCCCCTGGTCATCCTGCATCTTCCCAGCCCCAATCTTGCCAGTCATGCCTGTAGGATCTTGGTGCAGGAGAGGCAGCAGAGCCCCACTTTTCTCCTCCGTGCATGGCACAGATGCTCGGCAGCCAGGGGTTTGGCTGTCAGAGGAGCCCCAGAATCAGGCTGGTCTCCATAGGAAACAATGACATTGTTGCCACTGGAATAAACATCCTGGTGGCCCATTTGTATTTATCTGGTATTTCCATTCTCTGCTGATTAACCCAGCCCAGCGAGGTCTTCACGTGGTAATTACAGCACAGCTCATTTGTGTGTGTTTTACAATGGTGTTGATATAATCCCACTAGAGCACCCCCAAGCATGTGCAAGGAGTTCCCACCAGAAATCTAAATAACGCCCCAGTGCTGCTGACAGCTTAATAACATGACAAAGTTCAGTCTCGCTGGATGTCAGGGACAGGAATGCAGCTCAGGCTGCTCTGACCTGGAGCTTTCAAAATACCGTATGGTTGGGGCTGAGCGTTTGACAAATAACCTTTTCTTTGCCTGTTCAAATCCATCAGACGTTACCAGGTGCCATGGAGAGGCCACATGCCACTGTTAAAATGTTAAATTGAGTGGCACGGCCATCGAAAGCTCTGAGGAGAGACATTTATCTTTATTATTATTGTTATTAATAATGCAGATATTGCTGTGCGTTGCATTCCAAGGTATTTTTGCAGCACTAAATCACCCAAACACCCATCGACAGCCCTGATAAATCACACAACGACCCAAAATTCAAGACAGCTGTCAGCCCAGACCCCAAGCAAAATCTCAGCGAGCTTAATTGCAAAGTTCAGGCGGGGACTGAGCCTGTTCGCAAGGGGAAGGGCAGCAGCCTGGCACTGCCATTGCAGGCGCTCAGAAGGGCTGTCTCAGCCCTCTCCTCCTTCTCCTCAGTATCTCAGCGCTGCCACAAGCAGCAGGATGGGCACGGCTGCTCACGACAGCACATCTCATTCTTTTCCTCTTTCTGCTTTTTCCACATAGTTTCTTTACTTCTTCCTATTTATTTTAAGCTGTTTCTCTCCATTTGTATTATTTATACTTTTACTTTTTCTCCTCTCTTTTCCTCCCATTCTTTCCCTCTCCCCCATCACTTGCCTTCTATCTTCACCACCCCTTTCTTGCTCTTTCCCTCTTCTTCCCCACCCGATCTCCCCCATCAAAGCAAGGAAACCGTAACCCAAAGGAAGAACAAGAATTGAACCTGTGCCAAAGCAATGGGCCAAGAGGCTACATATGGAACCAGCAAATCACAGAGCCATAAAGGATGTTAGTGATTTAAAGTTATGTATATTGAAGTCTGGATCTTAAAATGAATCCATAATGGTAGAGGTAACTAATGGAGAGACATAAATGACAGCAAGCAGAGTTTTTTTCTTTAATGTTGCTATGTTCCCACAAACTCCTCTTTTCCGGTCCCCACCCTTCCCCTGCTCCCCTTTCTGATTAGTTCAACATCCACGCTGACAATGAAAAGCTAAAGCTGCTGCTTTGTGAATAAAGATTTAAACCCATACACTGTAAATACGGGTGCTACTCCAGCTGGATGCAGAGCAAGGCATCCAAATGGCTCGGACAGTCGCGGGGCTCTCCCTCGGGAATCGTGCCCCGTGGCAGGGGGGAGTGAATTGTCCTGGCCAAACGGCCATGGCAGCATGATTCTTGCTGGGGTGTGACAAATAATTTCTCTACAACTTGGACTTCAGCAAAGGTGCTGTGCAAAAGCCAACGAGGCTCCTGTGGCGTCTCAAACACCAACTGCACTAATTTTCTCTGATCATTACAGACATCCAGAATTAAAATGCTCCTCAGAGAGAAGGATGCCACCATACCTGTATACATACACATGTATAAATAGATGTACATACATGTGTATGCATACACATGCACACACACACACAGAAAACACTACACAAGGAAAAGTGACACTAAAACATTACTATAGTTGCAAAGTCAAACACTCCAAACTGAGGAAATACTGCTCATCTGAGCCAAATTTGTTACTTTCGATGGTGGCACTGAGACCTGAGGTGGCAATAGTTGATGTGCAGGAGCTCTGAGCACTCCCAGCATCACTTGAAAGCAGTGGCAATGTACCCCAAAGATCTGCCTTTGCTACTCAGTGTATATATGTATATATGCACCATATATATGTATATTTGCATGTATGTCTAGACTGTGAGAGCCCTCTTGGCTCAGGTCACCTAGCACCCTCCCAAACTAACCTGTTCCCAGCATCATCTGGAAGTTCATTTGTCCAGGGCCTGTTTCTAATAAGCTGTTTGCAGGCAGCTATCCAGTTTAGGAGGGTAAAACCATCATGGACAAGAGTCATTTTGTGCCAGTTTGCCCCAAAGATTGGGAATTTTCCCAGCACATTGAATTTGTTGGTACGGCAGTGGCCTGAAATTGCTGTGCAGTGCAATGTACTGGGAAAGATCATGTCTTAAATAGCTGAAACAGAGCATCCAAAGTGATCAGAAAACTCATATTTGAAGTTCTCAGTCTTGGTTCCCATGCTGGGAAACATCTTTCCCCTCTTAGGGATGCGTGAAGTGATCTAATGAATGTTTGTGAAGAAGTTACAACCAAGCTGCCAGAGAAAGTGCATGATACCAGGACTATTTTAAAAAGCTTCCTAACAGGCTGAGTAATAAGGAATAAAGAAAGCTCAGCACCAAACATTGCTGAGAAAAAAAATGGCATCACCAGCTCAGGGCACCAAACGAGGCAGGACCAGTGCAGGATGTGAAACCGTACACACGGAAAGCTGGTACCACAACCCATCCACTTGAGGAGGTGAACGAGGATTGCATGGGTGACCTGAACCCCAGCAGGCCTTTAAGAGCCCTTCCCTTGGCACCGATAATGCTTTTCAAGGTTGTTTTAACAAAGGGTTGAAGGAAGGGGGACTTCTTGCAATAAATTCTTTCTCACCCTTCTCAACAAATATACTTCCATCCAGCTTTTCCCAAAACCTGTGGCTTTCCTACATGAGGAAAGTAGAAGAAACCTCCCCTATACCTCTGCTCTAGAAATCAGGAGCGTAAGGATTACTTACGCACTAAAGAAAACACTCCTTCTGGTTTTGACAATTTAGGCTTTCCAGAGTACTGCACCTTCTTCCTTATGGCATGAAATTCCCCTTTGCATTCTGCAACGCTGGTTTAAAGAGAAACTTGAACAGACGAAAGCCCCTGGAGTTTACACACAACACACAGGGGGTCGGGGGGGAAGGGCTGTGTTTCCCTCTAGTTGCTGAACAAAAGGGCGGACTGGAGACTGGCCACCAGCTGCTGGCATTGCCGTCTTCCGCCCTGGGATGATGGGGCTGGAGGAGCCAGTTGCAGTCCTGCTGTGGAGTGACTAGACTGCGGGTTTTTTCCTTTTCTTCCAGGCTTCACCAGAGAAAGGCTAGATACTGTTAGCGGTGGCTGAATATTGGCCAGATTATGGGGCATGTGGGTATAGCCTGTATTTATTTTTTTTAAGTATATATTTGTTTGATGTTTTGCAAGCATCTGCTTAAGATTTCTGTGCTTATCTAACGGGAGGAAAGAGCCCATTCTTCCCAAAGCCAATTCAGTGCAAGAAAATGTCATAACACTGTTGGGCCCCTTTGTTTCATCCTTCGCCAGAGGGACTCCATAGCTCCTCTGCTACTTCTTGGAAAGCCAAGAGCAGTGGCTGGCAATTAAAGGCATCTGCTGGGCTCATGAAAGGAAAGGCATGGGCGAGTTATGAAGGATGGATGACACCTGAAATGTCTCAGCTCTTGCCCGGCGCAGACTGGACTCATTGCAGTGTGTCTAGAAGGATGTGTAGAGTGTTACAGTAGGTATCAAGATAAAAAAAGAAAAAAACAATCTAAACCCTCCTTGACAAAGCTCCCCTCCACCCCATTCCTGAAGGAAGAGGTGCCAGCAGCTCCATGGAGCTACGGACTCTGTTTTTCATGTGGTAAGCAGGGAGAGACAGCAGTACAAACCCCCATAGATAGAGTTATTAGCTGGATAGAAGCTACCGTTCAGGGACCGAATGACCAGAATAATGACCAGTAGCATAGACACATGGCTGCAGAGAGGGGAAAGCTTTGTCTTGTTCGGAGTAGATGCATAAGGAATGATAAAAGAAAGGCAGGAAAAATAATGAGTGATCCAAGTTGTTACTCACCCTATTTTTCATCATTCAGGTCTGCAATCACAATCACTCACGCACAGAAATCTCTTATTTTACAGAGTGCCTAATGATGTCATGCACTCACTACTGTAAAATATCACCCAGGCCAGTGTTCGGAGAGTTTGAGACCAGTGTCAGGTTTGTTTGTACAATGAGAGGAGCCAGAGCTATAGGTAACTACTTTTAATAAAATAAACACTAAAAAACCACCACCAGCATGGAACATGTTTTGTGTCTGGTCAATATGTTAAAACCTAAGTGCTGGGGCTCCTGGCAGCACGCTTTGAAGCATTCAGTACCAGCCACCCTCAGAGATGCCCATCAGGATGACTCAGTCTCATGCACGTGGTTCTGGCAGCGCAGTGACGTGACCGAGCTGTGCAAGGTGTGGGTTCCTATGAGAAAATGCATGGCTACCAGTAACCCACGGCAACGTTGGCCATCGTCAACCCTCATGCAGCTGAGCGACCAAACAGCAAAGCTGTACTTCCATTCAAGACTGGTTACAAATGAGGGGAAAAAAAGGGATTGGATTACCTTATTTATTAATTTTTTAATATGCCTGCTGGTGAGTTTTGCGGATGCCCTGGTTTTCCTCCATGCCGTCATGATCTGGGAGAAACTGACTTCTACAGTTCTGGATAACTGAAAAGCTACTGCAGCACTAGCTAAAGACAAAACATTAGGCTGACACTTACCAGCTTGGGTTTGAAGACTTTGAAACAAATTCTTATTTTTATTTCACTCATCACATCAAGAGAGATGTGGTACTAGAGAGATGTGGCACTAGAGAGATGTGGCCTAAAGGGTACAATCTTTGGTGACCAAAAGAAAAGTTGGAATGTAAAACGGGATGAAACCTATTTGTTCCTCTCCAGTTGCAGCCATTGGATGATGAACTCCTGTTATTTCAGATGGATGGTGACTCCCTGTCACTTGCTGTGAGAAGGACTCAGAGCCTCTGTCTTTAATGCCTCTCTGGAAGTTCTTTACTTCAGAGAAGATAAATTCAAAGTTTTATGCTACAATAAATTTTACAATACTTCACGTTTGCGTACCATAATATCAGAAAAACCATCCTGGAGCCAAGCCACCCAACTCTACCTCAGCTGAGTCTAATCTGTTGCAGCAGAAGCAATGTAAAAAATAAAGCAAGTGGAAATCTACTTCCCCTTGGACCCTCTCCCAGTCCTGCTATTTAGGGACTTCGTGACCTGGAAATTGCATCCAAACTTTCATGTTTAACGCTATGATGTGGAAGCCTCATGAAGTTCAACAAGTCCAGCTGCAAGGTCTTGAACATGGGTTGAGGCAATCCCAAGCACAAATACAGGCTGGGTGGAGAATGGATTGAGAGCAGCCCCAAGAAGGACTTGAGAGTCTTTGTTGATGAGAAGCTCAACATGAGTTGACAATGTGCGCTTGCAGCCCAGAAAGCCAACCGCATCCAGGGCTGCATCAAAAGCAGCGTGGCCAGCAGGTAGAGGGAGGGGATTCTTCCCATCTATTCCGCTCTGGTGAGACCCCACCTGGAGTACTGCATCCGGTTCTGGAGCCCCCAACATAAGAAGGACATGGACCAGTTGGAGAAGGTCCAGAGGAGGGCCACGAAGATGATCAGAGGGCTGGAGCACCTCTCCTATGAGGCCAGGCTGAGAGAGTTGGGGCTGTTCAGCCTGGAGAAGAGGAGGCTCTGGGGAGACCTGATAGCGGTCTTCCAGTACCTCAAGGGGGCTACAGGAAAGCTGAAAAGGGACTTTTTGCAAGGGCATGTACTGATAGGACAAGGGGTAATGGCTTTAAACTGAAAGAGGGTAGACTTAGATTAGATATAAGGAAGAGAATCTTTACTGTGAGGGTAGTGAGGCACTGGAACAAGTTGCCCACAGAGGTTTTTATTGTCCTTGCTGTCTTTCCCTTTATTTTTATTAAATCGAATTTTATATCCAGTGATACCTGTATTCAAGCCGTGAGCACATGTTTTTTCTTGCAGCCAAGGGAATGCTGACTGTTCAAAAAAAACAATTAAGAAATTAAATAAAAGTTCAGGAATAACCCCATGAGAAAATAAACAACTTTTATTCAAATTATCAGGTGTTAATCACTCTTGGAATATAAGATTATGAACAGCTCCTATTCAGTAAGATGTATTTCTTCATTTAACACATATGCATTTGAAGAATACAAAAGAAATATTTGCTTATTTATCCAAAAGCTTAAAATGCAACAATGAGCAGATACTTTTTTTCACTTTTAAAAATTAAATTTAACTTTTTCTTCAATAATAAAATATACTACCTATTATACAAAAAGGACATTTATTTTATGCACAGTTGACAGTGTACAGCCACACAATCATAATATTAAAGGTGAACTGCAATGACATTTTAATTATATTACTCCTATTATTATATATTATGAGGGTTGGAGCAGCACACAAAGGCTTTAATCAGACTCCTGTTGTGTTAGGAGATGCACATGCAAAGAAGAATTATATAGTACCTACCACAAAAGGTTACAGTCTAACCTGAAATCACCCATTAAGAGAGGATATGTCTCAACTGAAAATCACAAGTATGAGAAGGGATTTATCCTACCTTTCTTTCTTATTTGATGGAGACCCCAAAATACACAGTTACTTTTCAATGTAAACCACTATCAAATAGTTGTTTACAAATAAATGGCTTGTATTTAAAGTTTATCAGGTCCAAGATTAAAGGCCATTCCGACTTTCTCCTTAAGAGTTATCAATTTTGCTCTTACTCCAGCTGTTCAGGTGATGACAATCCCAACAGCCATTAGGTATTTCTGAGATTAATGACATTTTGGAGGAGAAAATCCAGTCCTGAACTTGGGCCTGGGCCAGTACCTTAAAATGTGAGTGTCCTTTCAAATGAGATACTTTTCACCTGTATATTGCCCAGAAGAGATATTGTGCCTCATTATCATGTCATTGCTCACATCCCAAATTTTGCTTCTTCATGACATTGCAAAATTTTTAAGCAACTGTGGATCAGTTTAGGGTCATTCACGACTCTGGACAGGTTGCTTTCACAATGAACATAGGAAATTTGTCCACACACCTCTTAGGACTTCCAGACTGGTTCCTGCTATCCTCTCTCAGTGGAAGGACAGCAGCATGTACTATGGGCTCCTCTTCCTCTCTTTCAACCTCAGACCCCCCTCTAATTAACCAGGACTGTGCTCCAGGTGAGTCAGGATTTGAAAATGGGTGAGTTTTGAGGGAAAAAAAAAAAAAGCACTTCTGTTCACCCCCAAATCTCACTAAGCAACTTGATCTTCAGGCTTTAGAACTGAAAACAGACTACAAAAAAAAAAAAAAAAAAAAAAAAAAGAAAAAAAAAGGGAGTTACCATCACAGCTATGAAGATTTGCACAGATGGGGACCCATTCTCCAAAAATCAAACCAAGCAGCTATTGGGAATTGATTCAAGGTCTCTGAAAATAGTCACATGCACAAGCAATCAGTTTTGAACTAGGAAAGTGGGTTGGGTTGGGGCTTGGGGTTTTTCACCCCAGTTTCTTATGGTTAAAAATGACCAGTAATTTCCAGCACTAAACAAGGCAATATACTGCTGGTTTATTTGAAATATAAGAATTAGACACAAAACGGGATGGGAAATGAGAAGTGAGGCAGGGGCAGCAGTGCAGCACACTTAAGGGAACATTTTAAAGCCATTTAGCAGGAGTTTATTGCTGCAGCACAGGAATCTTTGAGCATTCGAGCACGACAGGGTGTGCATTGTTGTGCCAGAATCGCCCGCCTTGGGTGTGTGCGGTGTGCGGCAAGGGGCCAAGGCTTGTGTCTGAATGCACTCGCGCGAGAAATGCGATTTAGGCAGAACAAAGCCCACTCCTGTTGTGCCTCCCTGTGATTATAAAATAGATCTGTGTCGTTATAAATAGAAAATGACTGGTGACAAAGATGCTGCTTTGACTCACTTCGGAGGGCAAGCTCTTACGCTGCGGTTCCTGACGCCAGACCAATTTAGCGGCGGCGCTGCAGGCAAATGCGCTTGGTTCAGGGCTCACTAGTCCATCCCATGATGGCTTAATCTCATTTTATAACAGCAGGGGATTCACTGTGGTCCTTCGCAAGCAACGCTATCTGTTCAGCCAAGGAGGGTCCTGGACGCCTTCCGAAACGTGCTGTGCCCGTTGCAAGACTCAGAATTGCTAAACAGCAAATTACTCTGTCCACCACAGAGACCGTCAAACTCTCTGGGTCTGTGAAGTTGAGATCCTGCCTCTACACAGCTAAACGGTGCGGCTCTTGTTTATTCCAGTGGGAACAAAATGAAAGAGACAGGAATAATAGTGCTGTTTCAAGAGTGTAAGTTTTCTTCTTTATGTCACCTTCCATCCCATTTACAGCTGTATTGAATTAAATAATGCAGTTTAATAAAGTGAATATATATGTAGTTTCTATGTTCTACAATCAGTATTAAAAAAAAAAAAAACAAACAGAGATTGAAACTGAATCTTAACTCCCTATTGCAATATCTGGATTATTCTGTTCATTTAGTCCTAAGCATGCTCCTCAACACAAACTGTAATCTTCCTGCTTAAATTATTTAATCAGAATCACACTTCCATATATATTTTATACCACAGTTTATTCCCAAAGCTGGGGATAACCTCTAATTTCTTGAAAACTTTAAAACTTTCTTAATTAAAAAGCAGAGAAATCTGTTGTTTGCAAATGCTATTTACTTGTCACTTACTTCTAAACTAAAGTAGTTAATTTAATGAAGGAGGGGGAAAAAAGTGAAAAATAAAAAGATTAATGTGGTGCCTGTAGCCACTTCCCAAATTCTTCAGAGTTTATAGACCTACAGAGACAGGGAAAGAGCAACTTCTCAGCAGTCCTGCAGAACAGGCTGAAATGACCCTGTAAAACACAAGTGATGCTGGGAATTAAAGGATGTTCACTCCTGCTATGGATCTGCATTGCACACTGCTTTTAGGGCTCCCAGTAGAACCCATTAGCAATAGCCAAGCTTTTCTGTTTTAATTTAATATAATTTAATTTCCACCAACAAATTCCACCCTACGGTGAGAATTGACAGTATCGTGTTGAGAACCATTAAAGCATATTTGGACTGGTTTTACTGCATGTATACACTAAAAAAAAAAAAAAAATTCCTCCACCCTTCCTAGTTTTCTTTAGAAAAGCCACTTCACAATAAGAGCGAGGCAGACACAATGGAGGCATCGTTACACTGTGGGATACCACCATAGGGAGGGTGGTTGGAGATACAGCAGAACATGCCTTGGCACTACTCTGCCAGCATGGTCTGGTCCCAGCTCTGCGCTGAACCTCCCCGTGACAAACCAGAACGAAGCCCGACAGCGCTGGTGGTGTCCCTCCAGTTACTGCTGGGACAGAGCTGGTGTCCTTCTGTAAGAAGACCCTATATATCACCGCTGCTTCCTTTTCTCCTTGAGTGCTTTCTGTTCTCCGAGGACATCTTCACGCTTGAAACGTCTTCATGCTTATGTAACCTTGGGCTCTACTGGGAATTCCTATTGGGAATTCCCCCACTGGGAATTCTGCCATCGGATTTCAAAGGAAAGAGAATAATAATGCTGTTCATTAATACAGGCTTTTCTGTCATGACTTCTAGGCCCCTATCCAGGCAAGCAGGCAAGCACATGTTTAACATTAAACACATGAGTAGTCTCCATTCACATGCTGCAAGCTAGAAATGCTCATTAGCGCTGGATCACGGCCCCAGCTGAGCTGCCAACGCACTTCAGCTAGAGAGCCGGGCTGGAGAAAAGGTGGCACTGAAACCTTTCACCGTGGTTGCACCATCACCGGCTGAGCAGCGTTGGCATTTTCCCACCCGAGCGCCACAGCTCCAATGGGTGATGGGTCGTCCGTTTGGCAGCGGAGGCACGACCCGCTGAGCTGCAACAATGTCATCATTCAGAGCTGGTTAGTTGACAAGCGCAGCCCAAAATACACCACATTCAAGGGTATCCTCTGGAGTATTTTCAGCTTTAGCATCTCTTCAATAAATGGTGAAAGGGGAATGATTTGGGGCAACAGGGGAATAACTTGATTGCTGCGGTCTCTGAGACGCTGCTGAGGCCTGCAACGCTGCGTGGTGAGTGCTTGATGAGTTACATGGGGCTCTTCAGACCTTTAGGCCAAATGTTAAAATATGAACAGATTGAGCTTTGAAAACCAGCATTGGCTGGGGTTCCTGCACTTTCCTAGGGCTGGAGCGTTGGTTGGGATGTAGGGCAAGGCAATAATCCAGAGTAATGCTTTCTGCTCCCCCTGCATGTGAGCTAGAAGGGAAGAGAAGGGAACAGGACCCCTATTTTCACTCCCTAGCACAGAGTTAGTGGGCTGTCATAGTTCAGTGGAAATACAGACCAGCAGATCCCCCGTGACCATGGAAATGGGAAATTTTGTGACCCAGAGGGAACATCTTTACGTATCCTGGGGAAACACGTAGGTAAAGACACCTTAAACATGGTGGCTTGCTCAGGTTTGCGCTGAAAATCACTGTCCAGACTAAACAGTCAATCACTTTTGGTTAAAGTATTCCAGATGAAAAGACACATTTTTAAAAAATGCTTTTAATACTGTTTTCTCAGAAAAAAATCATTACCTCCTTCAACTTCTCAACAAGTATAAGCCTCATAGCTTTCCTGCCTCCTCTGGAATTACTTGGTCATTGCAGACATCAAAATTAATGAACAGAAGAAAGATGCAGCAGAAAGGCAAAATCTTACTGAAAAAAATATTTCTTAGTATCAAAAGCAATTCAAGAATAATTAATACATCAGAATAATAAACAAATGCAAACTTCCTGATGCTTAAAAGAATACATATGAAGGAGGACATAAGAGTCTGAGGTTATTTTTTTTCTTTAAAACATCAATTTGTTTAAAAAAGTGAATGTTTCCACGTGCTTCCGGAGCTTTACATAAGTGGGATTTCCACTCCCTAAATTTTTGCAATACCTTAAACTCAGCTGATTAGCCAAACTCAGTCAATGAAGAAAGGGAGCTCTCTTTGCTTCATCCCACAGGAGGGATAGGTTCTGCTACAACGCACCTCCCCACGTGCCCAGCCATGAGCACCCTGCTACTTCCACACTGAGGAAATGGCAGAATGGTTATGGCTAACTTGGAGTTGACTTTGAGCAGGGATGGGAGAGGAAGAAAGGCAGCTATGGGTTAAAACACATTAAACATATTCAAAATAAATGCTATGTGCAATTCAGCTGAACCTTCTTACAGGAAAAAAAAAAAGATGTCTAGCTTCGTTGTGACACAGACTGTCATTCCTCTCTGGCAGTGGCTTTTCAGCTGATGCAAATATAGGAGAAGAGCTTGTAACCTGGAATTCAGAGGAATTCCACACTAGTCCTGATAAAGCAATATAATTCTATGATTCTTTCTATTGGAAAAAATATTTGTCAGAAGCCCTCATTTAAGTAGTCTTGACATAGGTACTTCTTTTGTCTTACCTGCACAGCGAGATGACCTCTTGGCAATTCAAATAGTCTGACAGAAAAGAAGAACAACTAATATACAGGATCCTCTAACACCCCCATACCACTGCTAATAGAAGAAAAATCAATATTAGCTCCAATATGAATGGAGTGTCGGATTGACTCAACAGGGAGCTTTGAAATAAATATCTAAGAAATGTTTGGATGAAATGGACATCTTTACAGACATTTGGTCTGCATTTCTGAAATGTAGATGATTAAATCCACATTGTTGGCTTCTTCCCCCTCTGCACTATGTCTTTCTTTACATCTTGCAAAAAAATTTATGAACAAAGTTATTGTAAATCTGCAATGTCTGTCTTGTCATTTAGATTCTTTTCAGAAATTCTGCCTTGCCAATGTAGATATACAATCCTGTATGATTAATATTTATTACTTATAATTCTAAATACAATGGAAGGTCACAAAAAATACCCTGCCTAAAGGAATCTGGAGCCCTTTAAAATCTCACTGGTGACGGATCCTGAGTCTTGAGAACTGAGCTCAAAAGTCTTAACAAAACACTTTTCTATGTAGGATTTCCAGTGTTTCCTGCTTCTGGCTATGGCTAAAGCCAAAAAGCACAAAGGTGAGCGAAAGTTACAGATCTGAAAACATGAGCTTGGATTTCAAACCCAAACAAAGGTCAGGGAATGCCTGAACCTGTCCGTAATCTTGGATCAGCCTATAATAGAGCTATGAGTAAGATGCAAAGTTAGGATGCAGAGCGAGACTTGAATTCACACAGAATGGCCACAGTAGTTGAAAACGGTTTAATTTTCCTCTTATTCTTTCTCATATCCATTAATACATTACATCTAGATTTTTGGGGGGTGTTATGAGAAAAATGAAGACATTTAAGTAATTTTTAATTATTAAATAAAAGGAAGGCACCTTGGGAATTTTCCGGTTTTATAATGAAATACTAAAAAGATTTTAAGAACATGCAAATAATCCTACAGAAATCTCATTTTCTTTTTAGTATAAGCCAAATAATTTTTAAACATAATTTTTTTAAAACAGATGCAATTTGAAGTCGCTGCGATCATCTATGTTTTGTCTCTCTTCTAGCAAAACTAAAGTAAGACATATTAGAACATTTTGGAATCACAGGATTCAACAAATTGGAGAAGATTCACAGAGACAGAAGAAATCAGGACAGATCCTGAACTGGTTCGCTTACCCTGCCTGAGATTTGCTGCATGTTTGGACAATCTTCTCTAAGGAGCTAAATATAATAAACACAGAGCAAGAATCTGCATCTGCCTCTGCCTCTTTATTCAAAAATTCACTGCAACTGTGATTAAGCAAAGCCACTAATTGAAGTACAAACCTAGAAAAAGACAACTGAGGAAAATGTAGATTCTGTTGATCGGCATGCTCCTAGCCAAACCATACCGAAAGTAAAAAAGTCCCAGTGACCATTAATCAGAGAGAAGACTTTTCACTAGAAATGAATTTGCAGAGCATTGCATATAACACTTTTCTAAACAGACAGAGGAATCTTGACCAGCGTGCTGAGTGAAAACAAAACCAGAAAGACAGACAGAAAAGACTGAATCAATTTAAATAAATAAATAAACACCTTCATTTAAAAGAAAAAAAAAATCACAAATAACTCAAATCTCATAAAGAAATGTTTTTAACAAGCCACATGTGCTTGTGCAGACACTTCTAATCTCATTAGATTTTTCTGGCTGCTATTAGTGTTCTCTGAGCCAGCTGATTTCTCAGGAATATTTTAAAGAGGGCGAGCCTTTGCCCTCCAATTTAGCTGTTGTTAAAATAGCCGAATCTAGGGGAAGACTTGGAAATTCATGGATTTTCTTCTAAGGTTTTGGAAAGTTCAGAACAAATTGACCATTGCATGCAAAAAAAAATAGTCAACAACAAACTATCTTCACAATCGACTAATAACATTCTGATCCCAGCTGGGTTAGTGTGAAAAAGTGGAATAATCCCACCACAGCAACAGGATGGCTTCAGATCATCATCAGCATCACACAGCAAAGGTTGGCTTTCGATGTTGCCTCCGGTCCTCCAGCTCTCTGGCTGCAAACAAGCCTGCTGCAAGGCTCCCCTCGGTCCCAGCTTGGGATTCCCCTCAAATCAGTACAGCTCTAGCAGCTCTGATCAGAAGGGAAGCCACATTGGGTACCAGGCCAGCTTTATTACATCTATGAAAGCAATTATAAGTACCCCCAAATGGAAAATCAAGAGCCACGTGCACTGTTGTACATACCAGGGCACACGAGTTTCATGCAAAAGAGCTGTGACTCTGAATTTGCTAAAGTAATGTGCAAATAATCACTAGTGTAAAGCAGATTGCATCAGGCATATGCTACAGATAGAACAAAATAATCATTTTTAGCAAACAATTCTAATTCAGAATCATGTAACCTGGATCGGTAAACCCTGGAGGAGCGGGACTAAGGCGTCATGCATGGATTTCTGCTAGCATACTTGCTGAATTTCTGGCTGGAAACGTGCCTGTCTCTGTTTTATTCTGCCCCTTTTGAGGCTCTCGGAGCAAACCTCTCCTGGGGTGAGATGATGAGTGCTTGAAAGTGACCCATCTGGAGCCCAAGGCGAAGAAAGCGCTTCACCTGCCTGGAATTTGTGTGCCACAATAGCTTTCTCCTGCCTACCCAAGTTTCCCAAGATAGCAATTATAAAGGAACTGGCAACCATACAGTCAAGATGACAATATCCTACGTGGTTTGGTTAGCGATGCCAAGCCCCTATATAGTCGCCGGAGTCAATATGCTGCCCCCATTATTGCAATGTCTGTGTGTCTCCACCAACCAGCAGGTCCACTAGGCATTTTGGCACTAGCCCCGCTCTTCCCAGGGCTGCCTGCTCAATTGCTCATTCACTCCTTTTCGCTTAAAACATTTGGATCCAACAGCGTCATGCAAATTTTATGCAAAGTAGCATCTGCAAGTCTGACATATTCACTCAGGCTTCCCCCTCTTGCGCCAAGTTAAAAATAAATACCCCCTAAACTCTTGAGCTTGTAAAGACAGAATATGCACTCAGACATTTTTCAAAATATAACTGCTAAGAGAGTTTCTCCTTTAGAGTCAAACTCCATTTTTTCCCCTCTCTCTCATATTTTGCTCCTGCCTCAAGGTTCTCAACAGCACTGGGGGAAAAAAGCATCCTTGAAATAACCTACAGAAGAACCAGTTCCAATGTTCCTAACTCTCTTACTTGAAATTTCAGCTAATTTCCTATTTTTAAAACTCCAAAGAATACAGGTAGTTATATACCCTCAACACGAAACAAGAAACTAGTGAAGTGGACTCATTTCCAATACTGATTGCTAATAATACTAGTCGAGCCAGATATTAGGTTCAGATTTCAAAGGGTCTCCACCCCACCACACTAGAGCTGCCTTCTCTTTTCTCCAGGGAGAAGCAGATTTGTCCCTGACCAACATACTCGAACAGGTGAAGTCACAGGGATGCCAACCAGATAGCACAATGATAAAGTATATCTTAAGGCAACAAGGAGAAGAGTCTGTAAAGGGGATACTGAGCCACCACTGAGGTCAGTTAGGACTTGCTGAGCCGCTTGGCCACATCTGCGTAGGCTTGCTCAATTTCTTTGTCTGCCGCGCAGGTGTTGGTGAATTCATCCCTGGCATACGCATTCTTTAGGTAACGCCACAGCCCCGTCATCTCTGTCGGGAACTCAAAATTGCGGTATTTCTTTGCAACGATCTAAATCAAAGACAAAAGAGGGGAAAAAAGCATCTTGCTGGTGATATACTTCCAGATTCCTTTTTACTGAGCTTCTTACTCCTTCTTGTCATGTAATTAATAGCAAAGGAGAGAAAAGCTTGGAGACTCAGAGCCTTATAATAGAAAATCCCGAAAAGTGACTGTTGGTTGTCCCCTGTCTTGGAAGGATGCGACTTGTCCTAAGGACACTCTAAAGGAATGGCCTGGCTATTGTCACCAAATTATGACTTTTATGGTTACTGGAGTTTATTAATTTTATCATGTTGGTTTTTTATGGTTTCTACCAGTGTTATGTGCATCACATCTTAAAGCTGAGATGCCAGATAAGAAATAGCTGATCAGTTCAATCATAAAAAGCAAGTTAGATTTAAGGGAAAGGCATCAGTAACAATTACTGTATAACATATTTTAAGCTTAATAATTATATTTATGTTTAACATATTTAAGTATTATATTTTAAATTCATATGATACATATTTAACACATATTTAATACAGACTGTATTTCTATTTTTAATACATGTACTATTTGCCTGGCCAGTGATGTCAGGATGTAACCACCTACAGCTGTTGGAAGGCTGTGTCCGTGTTCATGCAAAGGAAAAATTCAGGGTAGTATGGGTACCATGACTGAGAAAACAAGATGGTTTAGCAGACATTAGAAACAGGAGCATTAGGATAAACTGGGGGGAAAATTGTTATTTCAAGACTTGCTACACTAGGAAATTGTCTATCAAGGGACATTTTAGATTTCTAAAAACACTCAGACCTTTATTCAGGAAAACATTTAAGTGCATACTTAATTTTAAGCACCTGTAGAGTCCCATTGAAGTCAATGGGACTAATCTGTGCTTAAAGCTAGTTGGTTGGTTAAGTAGCTTGCTGGATTGGGATATTTCAGTTTTTCTGCAAGAACATACGGTATAAAATAATCCTGTGGTGACAGAATGAACTAGCTGATAGGAAGGGATGGATTAGCTGATTTAATGAGTGCTCCCAATCTCTAATTTTTCTGACAGTATAAAATTGTTCCTGGGCATAAATTACATACATATGTGCCACAGAGTTCCCCTTTATTTTTAAAGCACATGGTAGAGCTGTTTTCCGTCTCAGATTTCTTGGGACAGTCGTATTCTCAGAAATGACTGTGACTTGTTTTTATTACCAGCATCCACTTGGTATATGCAAGTCCAAATCCTGTCCTAAACTGCATTTAATTAAGCATTCTTGCATTCAATGATGCTTCACACACATGGGGAAGATAAAACCTGCTGGGCAACTTAAGTCAAGATTTTCACAATTTCCAGCACATATCTTCCATAAAATGAAAAAATAATTCACCCTTTTCTTCCATCTGCAAAACACTTTTCAGGCAATATCCTATGGCTACGCTTGTCTGAGAAAGATTTTAATTCTATTTTGACATCTTTCATTTCATCCCAAGGAGACAGGATCCTGTAAGGGGCCACACATTCATTTTGTATTGTCTGACTCCAATGTCACCAATGAAGATGAGCCAAAGAAAGAGCTAAACTTGTGAGGATATTATAATATTTCTTACCTGGTGACTTATGTGCTTCACTTTTTTTTTTTTTTTTTTTTTTTTTTTGCATGTGTGCAGTCAGCTCCCAGGCTCAGTTTATGTTTTGGCTCATGGAGCCAAATTAGATGCATGACTTGGCTTTAATTCCTAGCTTTCTTGCTTGCCAAGGTCTGCCAGGTTCTTGCTTTATTCTAACGAAACATGTAATCTGATAAATTAAATAAATGCAACATTTTGAAGTCAAGATGATGTACATCATTTGCACTATACCAGTGACCATTGTACATCTTAAATCCCGGACCTTGGCAGTGACTTTGATTTGTTAACTTCTCTGTGTGCGATACCAGCTGGAACAAATATCCCCCAAAAAGATGGACTGCTGCTCTTAAGTTACAAATGGGTGGGAACTGACTAAAGTTTTGACATCTCTCTTAAGAATAATGGGAACTAATTAATGTGAAATATGCTCTTACTTGCAGCAGGGTAAAAATAAAAGGGATACCTAGATTTTAATATTGTCTTTGCCACTAACTAGTGATGGGACAGTTTCCCCGCGTACTAAATACAAAGTTGCTTAAGTGAACCTGTAGGACATCCTGAGGAGCAAAAGTGTGTTTCAAACTGCTCTTCTAGGAATTCAGATATTTCTGCTGAAATACATGTTGTCTTTACCACTTGGCTGTCGGAGCAGGGCACTTCACTGTCAGATAAGGCTTCTTTGACCACTGCATGACATTTTTTACCTTGACAACATGGAGTTTGGGCAGAAGGTTGCAGTCAGCAAGAGTCAGGTCATCTCCATCCAGAAACTTGCGTTTAGACACTTTCTCCTCTTCAGTGCTGTTTGCATCAATCTCCTCTGGCAGAGGGGTTCTCAGATAGTCATCCAGCTTCTTCAGAGCCTTCACCAAGCCTCTTTCAAGGGCTTTGCCAAAAAGCAATGAATAAGTGATTAGGGCAGAGTAAGGATTATTTATAAACACCCACCATCAATGGCTATGGTAGTACATAGAAAAAAAAAGCCAAGAACTATTTCTGTTTTCTTATTTGTTCTTAATTTGTGCTCCAATGTCTAAATAAGCTGATGACAAAGTAGCCCAGCAAGGTAGCAAGGTATGCCTGAGGGTAAAGCTCACCTGCAATGGAAAAAAAAATGGAAAAAGTGTTGTGCCATGTCTTCTCCTGACTACCAGAAAAGACAGTGAAAGAGATCATGGAAGGAACGAACAGCTTGACAGCATGATACATCAATAAAACACATTCACCTTATGATATTGTTCTGGTCTGTTGAGGCCATCACACAGTAAATTGGAGCCCTGTATGCTGTTACATTATTTTTTTAAGCAGTCAAGTAGGACTGTAACAAAGGGGAATTTTTTAGTATTACTTCAGCTCTAAAAAGTTCTAGTTTTACTACTTCTAAATCCCTTCCAGAGTAATTGAAGGCAATGGCAGTAATTCCAGAGATGCTAACCAGAGCTTTATGGAGCTGGGAGATACACTACAACCCAAATGAAGGAAATATAACAACAATTAAATACAACACTACACAAAAGAGATGATTGTGCCCAGATCGTCAAGAAGGCCAACAGCATCCTGGCTTGTATCAGGAACAGCGTGGCCAGCAGGAGTAGGGAAGTGATTGTGCCCCTGTACTTGGCACTGGTGAGGCTGCACCTCGAATACTGTGTGCAATTTTGGGCCCCTCAGTACAAGGACGTTGAGTTGCTGGAGCATGTCCAAAGAAGAGCAACAAAGCTGGTGAAGGGTCTGGAGAACAAGTCTTATGAGGAGCAGCTGAGGGAACTGGGATTGTTTAGTCTGGAGAAGAAGAGGCTGAGGGGAGACCTTATTGCTCTCTACAACTACCTGAAAGGAGGTTGTGGCAAGGTGGGTGTTGGTCTCTTCTCCCAAGTAACTTGTGATAGGACGAGAGGAAATGGCCTCAAATTGCGGTAGGGGAGGTTTAGATTGGATATTAGGAAAAAAATTATTCACTGAAAGGACTCTCAAGCCTTGGAACAGGCTGCCCAAGGAAGTGGTGGAGTCACCATCCCTGGAGGTATTTAAAAGACATGTAGATGCGGTGCTTAGGGACACGGTTTAGTAGTGGACACGGAAGTGTTAGGTTTACAGTTGGACTTGATGATCTTAAAGGTCTTTTCCAACCTAAACAATTCTATGATTCCATTATTCTAATACCACTTAGCATCATATACAGTAGAGTGCAATTTTTTATTTAAAAATACCAACCCAGGCACAGAATTTGTGTTCTTATGCTTCACAGAAAAGATAATAGAAAAACTTAGTTGTAATAATGCACTTACAGAAAGCTGAATGACTGTACACAGGTTTGCACATTATTTAAACTGCAAACACTCTGGGGCAAGAAGGGTCTTTTGCATCTCTGTTCGAAGGGTGACAAGTGCGATGGGGTCCTGGCCTCTGACAAGTGCCCCAAAGTGCTAAAGTAATATAAATAAGAAACAGCAAGAATTTACAATGTGAAAAAAATAACAACATGACTCATGGGCTTAGGGCCAGAATTTCAGCTGGTGAAAATTACCTGCAGTGATTTATACCTGCTGCAGATCTGGCCTGGAGTCAGCGTTTAAGGCCTAATCCTGTAAAATCTTATATCTCTGAGTAACTTACTGCCATTTAACTTAGGGGAGACTACTCAATGCATCAAGCAACTCAGGCGGTGTAGCACTACGAGGCCTGTGGAGATAAATACATCTATGGAGCACAACGCAAGCTTCAAAAGGCCGCAGCGATCGCGCTGCATAGAGCAGCTCGCTGGCACAGGTCGCTCCACTGGCTCTGCTGTCAGCCGCCCCTGTGTTTTTGGCAGGGAGAGAAAGGCGGAGCATACGGGGCCATTGAGAGAGCAGGAGCTGAACACCACAGAACATGATTTCGCTGCTGCCCTAACATCCATTAAACATTGTGCCAGAGGTGGAAGTCAGATTAAGCTGCCTGATGTCTCGCTTCCACTGAAGCCTCTTGGCCAAACACCAAGGAACCATACCAGCTCTTTTGTGGCTGACTCTTAGATACAGTGGCAAATCCTGGCTTAATTGATTGACTAGAGAAATGACTGCGATCCAACTGAAAACACCCCAACAAACATAGCAGGGAGGGAAAGAATTTCATCTCTGAAAGCAGAGCATCTAAAGCGACTGAAGTGCTGCCATCCATAAAACAAAAGTGTTGCCATCCCTTATTTAATCAATTCAAATTGAATTTTGACACTGACATTCTGCTGTCAAATCCTGGCAGTGGTGTCTTTAATCATCTGCAGCTGTGCTCTGCCGCCAACTTCTACTGAAGGGCAACAACTGCATAGCTTGTAATATACCCTTATGTGGCAACACTCAAAAGATTTAGCAATCTCTTTGGTTTGACCCACATCACCTGTTGAATAGATAGTTTTCCTTCTCTTGGTCAGCCAGACTCTGTCCTCTTACAATGAATTCATTTAGAGACAATGGAATTGAATTACTGCAATTTAATTCAATTTTGCACATTCAGATTTCAGAGAACTGGCTTAACGCTGAGCATTTTCCAGTACTGCTTTTACCCCGTAGGATCGTGGGTTTTCTGAGTCATCTGTGCAATATTTCCAGTATCAGTCCTACATTAGATGCTCCATGCTGTCGCATGGGGTCCATTAAGTGCACATTCGAAGACAGGAGCATAAGGTAATATGTGTTTATGTAACTTTTCTGGAACTTATTAGGGTTGGAATTTTTTTTTGCTCTTACTGACCTATCAAAGTGCATCATGACTGTCTCAAAAACAATGCCTAGAGTGAAGCCTACCTGTGGCAGTAGGAAAAACATCTCTCTGAATTCATACTTGGTGCTTGCATACGACAGCTTTAGGCCAGAAATAAGCACACGTACAGGGTTCAACACATCTCTGACCTAATTCACATATTCTGCTGGAACCCACAGAATCTTGAGATCTGCTGATGAAATCCCCACATGGTCAGGACCATGTCATATCCTGACAGTCAAGAACCGGACCACTCGTGACTCCCACTTGATTAATCAGAACTCTTCTGATCTTAGTAAATCTCTCAGAACAGCCATGAAAAGAGAAGACTAGTGAACAAAGGACAACTGCCTTTCTTCCAATTGAACAGTGATAGAATTTTGAAAAGCTACAAGAATTAAGATCCTAAAATTGCCATTTGAAATGGAGTTTAGGTGCACAAGGTCAGATTTTTAAAGTCTGTCAATGTTTTTCAATTTTTTAAAATCCATATCAAATTATGTATGTTGCAAATCCTAATTTCTAGGTGCCCTGACACATTCAGATTTATCTCTGTGATCTGAAGTCTAGGTTCCTTGAGCAGGTGCTTAAGGAAATCCCCACTTAAAGTAGGAGGACATGTAAAATAATCTCAAAAATATTGAAGCAAGAGGCTTCTAAGTCCCACAACTCAGAGAAAGCCAAGTGTCTAATGCTGGCATGGGTTGGAGAACCCACCTTATGTTTGAATTCCCCAGATGAGAGAGGTATCAAAAGCAGGTCAGTTTTTTCTTTCTTACAAAAATCTTGGGTGAAGTGCTGTGATTTTACCAGTGGTATAGGGAGAGTATTTTCCTGGAAAGTGGAAGGCTGAGCTTCAAATGCCTTTTCAACTTGAAGCCAGCCCAGAACTGCCAGATGAGACTCCATCAAGTAATTTGTACAGCTCTCCTGTTGAACTACTTCACTTTCCATAAATAAGTCAACATGCAGTGGATCATGACTGAAGGCTGACACCACGGGTAAAAGTCAGAAAAAAATAACCCTCTCATTTTCTTTCTTATCTGGTTGATATTTAAGCATTATGTGAAAGCTGAAAAAAATGTGAACAGAGACCAAGAATTAACCTTCTCAGAACATCATACGGCTCTGAAGGTTTCAAGGCTCTTGCTGAAGTAAGAGCTGCCTGGGTTCACATTACTGAGTAAACCCAGCAGAAGAAAGACTGAATTCTAAACCTCCCTATGCCTATTTTGTGACAATCTGTATGACCCTATACATTGTCTCCACTGAGAACGTAGGGGACAGCAGGCACCCACCGGGGCAGGGGTCTTGTAAATACCAGTCACAGCACTAGACTGAAAGAAGACATGAAAAAGATGTGACTAACTAAAAAGTTACTAATTCCCCATTTGTGAATGTACTACCCACAATGAATTTCAGAAGTGGCTAAGCAGCTAATTCCCTTGGCAACTTATCCTCCTGGAAGGTCCAGAGGAGGGCCACGAAGACGATAAAAGGGCGGGAGCACCTCTCTTATGAGGACAGGCTGAGAGAGTTGGGGCTGTTCAGCCTGAAGAAAAGGAGGCTCCAAGGAGACCTGATAGCAGTCTTCCAGTACCTCAAGGGGGCCTACAAGAAAGATGGGGAGAGGCTGTTTAGTAGGGCCTGTTGCAATAGGACAAGGAGTAATGGTTTTAAAATAGAGGGGGGTAGATTTAGATTGGAAATTAGGAAAAAAATTTTTACGATGTGAGTTATAGAACACTGGAACAGGTTGCCCAGAAACGTGGTGGAGGCCCCATCCCTCAAAACGTTCAAGGCCAGGTTGGCCGGGGCTCTGAGCAACCTGATCTGGTTGGAGATGTCCCTGCTCCTTGCAGGGGTGTTGGACTAGATGACCTTTGAAGGTCCCTTCCAACCCTAACCATTCTATGACTCTATGATTCTATAACTAAATAGGTTTGCTGATAACAGCTGAGGCTCCATTGCAAGTCAATGGGTGGGATTAATCTTCCCTGAAGTGAGCAAATCAAATGAGTAGGTTTGAATTAAACACCCTGAGCTTCCTCTGTAGTCAGTGGAGTCTTCTGTTCCACACTTGGTTTAGGTGACGCCTAGATCAGCCATGTGGAGAACTTGCCCTGAAGTGTCTAATCTCAGCCTTGCATTGTCTCGGTAATGTCAGGGTGGAGACTCAATATTACAACACCAAGTGGAACTATGCCTGAGAAAGTGGCTCTGTCCTGCTTTTGAAATTTCTACCTCCAATTGCTTCCCCACCCTGTAGGCTTTCCGTATGAACTTAGAGATCCCAAATGTGACCAGCTCTGTGAGAGAAGCCTTGTCATCAGGTTACCTTTGTAATAGCTGCAACGTCTGAACTCATGGAAACAATCCTCTGGACAGTGAACTCACCAGGCACAAAGGCACCAGCATCATATTGCCTCCACAGTGATATATTTAATATAACTTCAAATTCCAAGAAGTTCTACCTGCTTATATACAAAATTCATAGTGGAACCATCTCTCTCATCCTTCACTACTCCTCTCTGGGCTACTTAGGCAGACAAAGACAACTTACAGCAATCGCAGTCCTGCCTTGTTATCCCCCTGGTAGTAAACATCGATATTAATAAAAAAACCTCACGAGCCCTTTGCAATTTTCCTTCTCCCTTCAAAACCATGATTTTATCCAACTTTACTTAAGAATCCTGAGTTGGAAGCCAGAAAAATAGCACTTTCCAACCTCAAAGCAACCACAGAACACTTAATGAATATATTACCATCTGTCAAATGCACAGGGTGAGGTTCAATTTAGCTGATGATACCTAATTCACAATGACGCTCTGTTTTCAGCAAAAGGTTACTTGATGTTGAACAATGAGATTAACAAATCCTGACACGCACAGAAATACAAATAATGTAACAAAAGTTAATAATTGGCAAAATTGTGCTCTCGGTTACACTGACATAAAAGAGGAGTAACTCCGTATTGTCAACAAGCTATCCCATATTTACTCCAGTTCAACCAAAAACAGACTTTGGCTCTGTTACTCAACTGTTCAAGCAAAAACTTCCTTAAACTATTAGCCTGTGCAACTATTTCCAGGGGACAAAGAGAAATCTTTGTGCCTTGAAGTATTTATACTATGACCGAACGAAACTTTGGAAAATGTAATGCATGGAGGGGAGGGCCAGATGACAAAGAGTCATTACAAGTCACCCTCGGTGAAATTTTGGCCATATCGAAGTCCACAGAAGTTTTGCCGTTGATTTAAGTGGGATTAGGGTTCTTTCAGCAGTTTTTAAAGCCAAAAGAGACTATTGCAATCAGTTAATCTGACCTCCTAATTAATACTGCCCATAAAACTTCCAGCATCATCGGTCGTTTCCATCTCTATTTTCTGTGGGTCAAATAAGGCTGAAGCAAAATGGAAAGTAACTAGAAAGTAGTAAAAGAAAAATGGTTCGGAAAAAGTAAAACTGATTCAGACTGCCCACACCCACAGCATTAGCAGAGGTCAGACAAGGACTCTTCTTCCCCTTCCTTGAACTCCAAATATTTCCTTCCTTGTTTAAGGCTGGGACAAGAAGAAATAGTAAAGCAGACAAAGCACATAAACGCCAATCTCTGTGGCCTAAAGGAGCCACTGGAAGGCAAATCATTCCATCCTAAAATAGTAGCGTAGGAAAAGCTGCATTACCACCAGAGGAGCCTCTCTCTCTCTCTTTAGAGAACAGGCAGACTGGCTACCTAAATTTAAAATAGCTAAAATTAGGTGAGATGATATTTTTTTGTGTCTGAGTGTAAATATTTTCAGGATGAGGATTTTACTTGACAGTTATTATGGCAAGACATGCAAAGCATAGAGGCTGCAATAAAAGCAATAAGGACAATTGATTCTTTGGCCAAGTTGAACAGAAAAACTATTTCATTTACATGAAAAGAGAGCAAAACTAATTCAATTTTTTTACAACAAACTTAAAGCAAAATAACAGAAGATTTACAAACAAACAAGGAAACAAAAAGAAAGCCCTGTTCTGGGCTAGTTGGTTAACTAAGTCATGCCTAGACGTTCAATCATTTTCACCTCACTTTTAAAATGTTGGTAGTCTTCAAAATTAACATGCCATTTCTCAATTAAAAAGAGAATAACCTTTTGTTTCAAAAAGTTTAAGAGAAAACATTTTAACTTTTCAAAACGAGTCATTATTGACCAAATTCAACTCAAATTTGCCAATAATTCAGGTTACTCACATCCCCCATGGCATTTTTTGTCAAATAAACATTTTGTCACAAAATATTTTCTCCAAGCCAAAGTAAAATATATGTAGCTCTCTCCTTAAGTGAATACCACTGAAAGCACAGTGACAGCAAGGCTTCAAAGTCATCGAAGCCCGGCAACACAAAGGCTTTTGTAGCCATCATCAGAAACCACCTGAGACTGATCTCAGCAGAACTGCAAGTTTCTTAATTGTCAAGCCCAGGCAAGTCCAGTAAACAATGATCCATGTACAAAAACGAACAACGATTCCTGCTCCTACCCTGCATCACTGATTGATGCTTTTGCTTTTTACTGCTTTCTTCCACTGCCCTCCAGTAAGATTTATCCTGTTACACACGCAAATGAACTTGGTGAAATATGCAATGAGGGAAAAGGGGGAACAGTACATAAATATTCACAGGCTCACACAAACAATCTGAGATTTATTTTTCCTTTAAAAAAACAAACCACCTTTCCTGATCACTTCCAGATTCACAGAGTTTGATATTATATGAGACCCAATACTGTTTTCTAGTAGGAGAGAGAAACCAGCTAAGAAACAGCAATTTAAGGTAAGAAAATAATATTATTCTACTAGTCTGACAGTCTGATTAAAGACTAAGGATTCATATTTTCACTCTCTTTTTCCTCCATCATGCTTATTTTTTTTTTTTCTTTTCAGGCAGGCTCAAGAGCGTATTGTAACTTTAATCTGTGTAGATTAATCCTGCTCACACGCAGGAGCTGTGACTGCAATATGCACGCCACTGTATTCATACTGAACAGTTTACCTTCCCCTCTATGATTTCAGTATAACCCTTGAGGTTTGCTGCCTTGACTTGAAGGACATGGACCAGTTGGAGAAGGTCCAGAGGAGGGCCACGAAGATGATAAAAGGGCTGGAGCACCTCTCTTATGAGGACAGGCTGAGAGAGTTGGGGCTGTTCAGCCTGGAGAAGAGGAGGCTCCGGGGAGACCTGATAGCGGTCTTCCAGTACCTCAAGGGGGCCTACAAGAAAGATGGGGAAAGGCTGTTTAGTAGGGCCTGTTGCGATAGGACGAGAGGTAATGGTTTTAAAATAGAGGGGGGTAGATTTAGATTAGAAATTAGGAAAAAAAATGTTACGATGCGAGTTATAGAACACTGGAACAGGTTGCCCAGAAAGGTGGTGGAGGCCCCATCTCTGGAAACGTTCAAGGCCAGGCTGGATGAGGCTCTGAGCAACCTGACCTAGTCAGGGATGTCCCTGCTCCTTGCAGGGGGGTTGGACTAGATGACCTTTGAAGGTCCCTTCCAACTCTAACCATTCTATGATTCTATGATTCTATGATTCTCCGGTTTAGCCACTGAACAGCCAGGTGCCTCGTCTAACTAAGCTGGTCGTGTAGGTGCCTTCTCTGCCCAGAGGTACTAAGCATCTCCAGAGGGCAATTCCTTCCGGCTGCCTGAGACACCTGATTTAAACCTGGTGTGACTCACGCCACACATGCCCTTCTCGCAGTGTGAATTGCAGACGAAGCCTCGAGGACTAGCTCAGACTAGACACTAACTTTCAGGGAGGTGAAGTTAGGCAAGATGAATCCTACCCTTTGAATATAACTTCACAGTTCACCTAAGTGATGTAGAGTAACACCTCCCATTTTTTCAAAGTTACTTAAATATTAGGGCTTACTCGCCAAAAGGCAAGTACATTGCCAATTGGAGCATTGCAACATCCTTTCCAGGCCTGTTTCTGTCTTGTAAAATTCCCGGCTTTGAGCAGCGTCTATAGTGAGAGGCAAATGAGTGGGCAGTCACTAAGAGAGCCGTTGGAAATGCAGAGGAGAAGGATGGAGGCTGTATGCTTCCATGCATCCAAGGTATTTAGATGCCGAACTCTCGGCCAACGGGAGTTTCTGAGGTGAGTCACCTCTCCTATTAAAGATGCTCCACTCTAGATAAATAATTCAGTATTCACTGGAACAGAGACTTGAGCACGTTCCCACAATAAAGGTAAATGCCCGTACAACCATGGTGAAAAGCTGTGATCTGTTTGTTTCTACTCACTCAATGAAGCAACGAATATCTAGTTATGTACACAGAAGAAAAATAGATTAGTGTCTCTTATTCCTCAACTCTACTTTCCTGGTTATTGGGGCCTGTCCTCTTCAATATCTTGGGGCCTGTCCTCTTCAATATCTTTATTGATGATCTGGATGAGGGCATTGAGTGCACCCTCAGTAAGTTCGCAGATGACACCAAATTGGCTGGGAGTGTGGATCTGCCTGGGGGTAGCGAGGCCCTACAGAGGGATCTGGACAGGCTGGAGAGCTGGGCTGAAGCCAATGGGATGAGGTTCAGCAAGACCAAATGCCGAGTCCTGCACTTCGGCCACAACAACCCCAGGCAGCGCTATAGGCTTGGGGCGGAGTGGCTGGAGGACTGTGTGGAGGAAACGGACCTGGGGGTACTGATTGATGCTCGGCTGAGCATGAGCCGACAGTGTGCCCGGGTGGCCAAGAAGGCCAATGGCATCCTGGCTTGCATCAAAAACAGTGTTACTAGCAGGAACAGGGAGGTAATTGTCCCCCTGTACTCGGCACTGGTGAGGCCGCACCTCGAGTACTGTGTTCAGTTTTGGGCCCCTCACTGCAAGAAAGACATTGAGGCCCTGGAACGCGTTCAGAGGAGGGCTACGAAGCTGGTGAGGGGTCTGGAGCACAGGCCTTATGAGGAGCAGCTGAGGGAGCTGGGATTGTTCAGTCTGGAGAAGAGGAGGCTCAGGGGAGACCTTATAGCTCTCTATAACTTCCTGAAGGGAGGTTGCAGTGAGCTAGGGGTCGGCCTTTTCTCTCGTGTAGACAGTGATAGAACTAGAGGCAATGGTTTCAAGCTGCGCCAGGGGAGATTCAGGCTGGACATTAGGAAATATTACTTCTCGGAAAGGGTAGTCAGGCACTGGAATGCACTGCCCAGGGAGGTGGTGGAGTCACCGACCATGGGGGTGTTCAAGAAACGTTTGGATGTTGTGTTGAGGGATATGATTTAGCTGAGAAGTATTGGTGAT
Organism: Chlamydotis macqueenii; assembly: GCF_036417535.1. Classification (NCBI taxonomy): domain Eukaryota; kingdom Metazoa; phylum Chordata; class Aves; order Otidiformes; family Otididae; genus Chlamydotis; species Chlamydotis macqueenii. The sequence goes on from NC_141558.1 coordinate 6,137,859, forward strand.
GGTTGGACTGGATGATCTTTTAGGTCTTTTCCAATCTTGATAATTCTGTGATTCTGTGATTTCTTAGGGGACAGAGGTTCATATTCATCCTCCAGAAGTTTGGTCATAGCTGCCTTTCAGACATGGTCTAAACCAGGCATAAATAGGTACATATTTTCCATATATGTGTGTCCAGTGAGAGAAACAGAGGTGTTAAACCCTAGGAGCACTTCAGCCAGGACTCGGAGAAACATGGAGCTGAAATACAGACATTAGCTACCCAAAGGAACCTAAGAAACCAGACTCATCAAATCTATTGATTTACTTATGGATAAGATTTACTTTGTCTAACTAGTGTCAGGTAATCAGTCCAACCTAGTTGTCCGAGTCTTCTTTATAGATAGTAATGAAAGGCAGGCACCTCTAAAGGAAGCTCTCCCAGCTGTAGATCCACATTTTATGATAAATCAAACTTCCCTTTAAAAATGGATTTGCGTCCCTCCGCATTGATCACAAAAGAAGCCAGGATTATTGAATTTAGACAAACTTAGGTGAGATGATCCCTCCCTTATCACCCATCTTCCCTTTCCTCCCCATCCCATCTACAAACCTTTGATGATGTAGATTGATTGATTAGAGCTTCATACCAAAAGTTTGGGATATTTCGACAGACCTGTCTCAAAAACTCCACAGAAAGTAAGTCTCAGTCTCAGAGAGGCTGAGACTTTGATTCCCCAGGTACCCCTTCTTAAGCCAGAGCATGATGATCCAAGGATTAAGAGGCTACCTGAGTTTAGGAGACCTGAGCCTCTTCTTACCAAGCTTTTCTACATGACCATATATAAATAATTTAAATTCTCTGCCTTTCAATTTCCTATACACAAAATAAGGATAATAGCACTCTTCAGCCACTAACTTTACATTGGTAAAAGCAGTAATGCACCAGCCATGAACATATGTTTCAGGTTGAGGGGGATAAAATCTAAATATAACAAAAAAAAAAAAATGAGGCCTTGTCCTATTTTTTTACATCATCTGTCCTACTCCCAAATCAAACCCAGTGAAACAGGTGAATCAATAATGTCTTTAAAAAGAAAATTAAACACATAACTTTTAAGCATCTAGGAAATTTGTTTCGAATTGCTTCTAGTTTTAGCCTAAAAACTCAAGTTTCTTCCTTCCCTTTTCTTATTCATTTTTACAGTGGAGGCAAGAAATAAATGTAATACTTGCAGCGTTATCATGAAGAATGCAATTGGAGTACCTTCAAATGCCGTTTTTTAAGAAGAAAACCCAGGTGTTCAAATGACACCAAAAGAAGGGTTCATTTCCCAGTCTCTTAGGAGTGCAAGCGACCCTGAGGGCAGGAAGCAAGTGAATGTAAAACTACTGGCCTACAAGTGCCCCGGGAAGAGCAGTACGTGGCTCGCATTTCACAAATCATAGTAACTCTGTGGCAGCACGTAAGTGACAAGCATCATTTCTAGAGCACGTCCCCGGGGGCCTAATCCTGACCTCTGTGAGGTTAGTCTTGTGCAGGTGTCCCTAAACCAACTGCAGACAAGCAGCAGCTGATTTGCATCAGAAACCTGAAAAAAAAATCAAAAATTAAGCCCTGCAGATTATAAAACCACTTATTTATAGTATGAGATTATCACTGTGGTATCTTGATTTTTAAGATGGTCTGTGCTTACTCAGAGCGTAAAGTTTTGTTTTACTAGCAAAGAACAAACAAGATGATTCTGGGACTAACAAAAAAACCCCTATGTGTTTCAGCACTAAAATTTGAGTAAAGTTAGCTTCTTGTAGAGAGTGCAACTGGGCTTTAGTGGCAGTGCTGTGGGGACCCCTTGTGTTCTAATATTTAAGCGAAGAAGATCACTTCTCTACACGCTGCTGGTGCTTGCATCTTTAATATTAATTTCTTTCAATCCCAGGTATACAGAGGAATAAAGTTTGCTTTTGTTTACACTAGGATAATCCCAATTGCACTCTACTGATTTCAATTATGTTCTTTCACTTTAGCAGTGGTGGAGTGAGGACACAGGAGAGGGAAAGCAGCAATGCCTAGCTAGCAGCACCTGAGGATGAAGTTTTAAAGCTTATTGAGTTCCCAAATCCCTCAGTTTATTTTGCAAATCTCAGCCTCAAATAGTTTTATTTTAATGTTTCCAGTATTTTCTGCCCTTTGTGTTCAAAAACTGTTGCTCAGACACACACACACACAAAAAGAGACAACAAGATTTACAAATGACTCACATCTTAATTCTTTCCCATTGTTTCTCTGCTTTTGAGATTTTTTGTTTCAAGCTCCATGAAATGTCTTAGGGATCACTATGATTATGCCTCAACTTAGCCTCTCCGAAAAGAGCAGAAGTAAAAAGAATTAGAATTACGTCTGGAGGTATGAAAAATTTTCAAGTACTAGTAGGGAGGTCATATTCCCTCTGTTGCAACTGTACTGTTGCGACAAGTATTAAGAACATTTTTCCCAGTTCTGGTGTCCCCAGTTAAAAAAGGTTTTGAAAATTTGAGCAAGAGGTCAGAGGAGAACCATAATACGGTGCTCAAGGACTGGAAATAAGCCTCAAAATGTCAGGTTTGAAGAGTCTATTTCTTCATCTTATCAGAGAGAAGGCTGAGAGGCCAACGTGCAGAGATGCTCACTCATGGACAAAACATGTGGGAAGTGTGAGTGAGGGAGCTCTTCAGCTTTGCAGACAAAGGTGTGAAAAGGTCTAATGGTTGGAAGTTGGACAAATTCACTTTCCACATTGCCAAACAGTGAGCTGTTTAAGGAAGAGGAAAGATGGGAGGCAGACTTACTTCTTGGTGTGTTTCTAATGAGACTAAGAAAAGGCAAGCTCTAACCCAGTTCCAGAAGAAAGAGGCAAGTCATAACACTTTAAAAATCCCTAATACCATCTTTCAGGTCTTGGAACAAGGACCAAGGTAGGTGGATTGTACCACCATCAATGTCACAGAGAATTTGCTACTCAACATTAAGACAACGACTGTAATTAAAACTCACACTTCAAGACTTAAGATGCTTGCGAAGTTCACAGTATCTTTTCTCCCAATATGCAATTAATCAGATGTGTTATGGGGTCTACCCATGGCCACCAGGTCGTTCCCTGCTAGAGATGGGAATGGTTGAACCAATGCCTTGGAGCGGTGCAGATAGCCTTGCCAAGTAGATGCCTTCCTGACATGTTCAGAGTCATCCTGAGTCCAGGTTAAAGGCCAGAAATGTTTGTTTTTCAGCTTTGACTGGCTAAATCACCAGAATTCACCTTCCTCTGCAGTGCAGAATATGGATCAGCTACTGCCATCAGCTGGGCACCTCTCATCCAGTAAATTTCCCGCTTAGAGGGGCATTGTGCATCAAAGACACTTCAGTTTCTCCTATTCTCTTCTCTGATGGAAAAAACCTTATACTCTAAAGGATTAAATACTAACATGCTTGCTTAATGGGCAAAGTTGACTGAGATATGATTTGCAGATCATACTAAATTAAAGTTCCTTCTAGCCTCAAACTCCATGAAATTCTGATTTTTTTTCCTGCAGTCAGAAGAATCAGGATATTTAGAAAATAATTATGTCTCCAATTCCCAGTTAGTCACCTTATTCCCAGCACTGTTTTCAAGCTAAAGGTCAACTATTTAAGATCTGATCTAATAAAGAAAATTAGCAACACTCATTTTCAGTTATGTCTCATTCTTCTCTTCCCTGTTATTTTATGAAGAACATTCACATGAATAAAACAAAAAATATGTTTGGGGAAAAACAGATTCTGGGCCAATCCTTCTCCCTTTGAAGTCACCAACAGTTTTGCAAACTGACTTCCAGGAGCCAGTCACTGGGCTCTCTATCATGTGATAGCTTGCTCTACAATTGCTAAATATAAGCCTGTGAGCAATCCTCTCGGGATAATAAGACCAGTTGGGTACTTAAATCTGGACATTTGCTTATATAATATTTGGACACTTTACTGAGTAAGGCCATAACTTTATCGACGTCCTTGCTGGGGGGAACATACTTAAGACGCACCAAGTATATCGCAAGGAAGGAAGTTACCCACCAGTGCGAAACCATAGAGCAATGAAGTTAAAACTCAATTCTAAATAATAATGTAATTTAGGCCTCTCATTCCAGCAGCGAGGCGCTTAATTCCTCCCAGGACTGCTGCCGCCAGATTGCTCTAATCCACTTCCAGCTGTGCTACTGCTCCTGTGCGCGAGCATGGGAGCTCAGCTGGGAAGCAGAACAAAGCATCCCAGTAGAGCCAGCAGCACTTGGAGGAATATTCAAACACACAGGGGAAATACTTCCCTCTTAAAGAAGCGCATCTGCCAACTACTGTTGTCGTTGCAAGTATTTTAGTCTAGGCCTAGCCTGTGTATATAGGCCCTGATTCAGCAAAGGCCTGAGCACATGTCTTCATTTGAGGATATCATCAACCCCATTGACTGCAGGACATGTCAACAGTTTTATTTACAGTTTTGCATATTCTCTGTCTTGAACTTATATAAATATATATAGTCTTTATTTTTTTTCTCTCCCTCCCTATGGCATGCTATGGTTTCAAAGCTACCTCAGCATAGATGCGTCAGAAAATTATGTTTGCTAGTACATTAATTGTAAATATCTACTGTTCGCAGAATGGCTGCATCTAAGACTGCTGAGCAGGCACACCAAGTCCCTGCCTTGGAGAGCTTGCAGTCCTGATCACATTTGAACTTACACAGAGTTTTAGTTTAGTTTTGTATTGTGCTTAAGCAGGTTTTTTTCACATTTCTATCAGGAAATCTTCATACCTTAATTAGCAAGGCCTTAGAAGAAGGAAAAAACCTAAATGATAGGAAAGTTCCTAGCAAGGTACCTATTTCTGAGGTTAAAATGATGGCTTGTTACCATTTTAGAAAACTGAAAACCTCTTCCTTCCAATGGCATAAAATTTCAGCTTAGTTTTGGCAGGTCAAAAGATATTGGTCCTTAAACCTGTTGCTTGGTACCAGACAGAATATTGATGGCTCTGGGCCTCCAGCCAGCACGATTTTGAGGAGAAGTTTCAAAAAGTTATTTATTAAGCAAACTTATTTTGCAAACTGCAGTTTCTGAGCATTTTAGAATCAGTCTTTGACTACTGGGCAGAGAGCAGATAAAACCATTTAGGACGGATGATAAATGCAAGTTGTGGCACCACTTAACAAGTTAGCACACAGCTATCACCACTGTTTTAGTGGTCTTTATATGTGTGTTTTTATAAAGAGACAGAGCGGAGAATGGTTTTATTAACATATCATGAGTGAGTTATATGGGTCATCCCAAATGAATGGCAATAAAAGCTTTATATCACACTCACCAACATGTATTTGGTACTTTATGTGCCACAAATGTTGCAGAAAAGCTATTTTACATATGTTTTAAAGACTGGGTATTTTTTATATTAGGGCTGGTTTTGTAAAGCTGCCAGGCACTTTAGCTACCGTGAGCCCAGCAGTACTCAGCTCAGAGGGAGCCATAAAAACTTGTTTAAAATATTCTGAAATAGCTTTTTTGTGCTTCAAAATGCCAAAGTTAAAGATCTGTCATCCTGATATGTTCCATCACAAAGCAAGTCCTTTTCCCTAAAACAATTTTAAAAGCTATTTCTAGTTCTTCGTGGTTGCATGACAGAGAAAACTTAATAGTGTCACAGTATAGGAGAAAATTTGGCTCGTGCTGGGCCTTGGACAGGTGTGGGGTTTTGTAGTGGAAAAGGGAAATTCTGGAACTGAATAGGAAGGAGGAAAAATTTTAATGGCAAGTTGATACACAGACATCACCCACACACGTGTACATATAAATATACACCTATATATTTATATGGCACTTTGAAAATTTATGTAAAAAGCATTAATGTAGGTCCTGAATTCGAGTCTGATCCAAGACTCCTGTCACAGGAAACTCCCCATCAATTCAAGGGCATTCAAACAGCTTTTTAAACTTGCTCCGTTAAAGTCAAGAGGAGCTTTACCAGGAACTTTGACGAGCACAGAGTGAAGCCTTTAGGTACAGACTAGGCCAGAGGGATCAAAGCCTCAGGACAAGCTGTGTCACGTTTACAGTTGTACTCTGACCCCTTCGGACACGAGAAACCAGGCTGGAAAGAAGAGAGGTGACCTCCAGCCCTTCCCCACCAAGCATGGAGATGTTGGGGAGAGATGTTTGGCTCTCCTGAACTGACCTGCTGCTGGAGACCAGACCAGACCACGCTTGTCAGGACCCACAGGCTGACCCACAACATCAAGAAGCTCCTATCCTGGCCGCGTACATCATCTCAGGTGCCACGAAAGGTCTGCACCACAGAGCTGCTATTACTGTAAATATTCTGTGTAGGTTCTTGGAGTGAACCGATTTTCCATTTATTTAAGGAGTTTATGCAGTGGCCTCTAGAAAGGATCGGAGCACGCTGTCCAGCCTGTGCACGTACCTACACTATGGGTCTGACTGCCTTCTCAGCAGGAGTAACTCCACAGTGTAAAACTGATGTAGTCCAGTTTTAACTCCAGCCTTATGTGTTGTGTGTGCATATCTACTGTACCCGGCACATGGAGACATTTCCCACCTCATGCACTTAACCACAAAGTGTGATGGTAGCTACTGAAAGAGGTGAACAGCATTTAATCACATGCAAGTTAATGATTTAAATGTGCTTTTATTTTGGGCCTCTTGATGTAAATCCAAACCAGACAAGCAGAGTTCTCTGGTCAGACGGCTGGAAATTCCTCTGCATGAAATCATGTTGGTGGTCTCCTGGCTCAGTGCCTTCTGAAGAGTCGTACAGTGAAATATCCTTCCGTACCACTAATGAATGCGCCCACCCACACTGGAGCTGGTGCCCCCTAAGAACTCAATTCAAGAACAACTTTTTAAACTCATAAATGAAATCAAAGGGCTCATTCTATGAGCCAAAGAACTTACAGTTTCAGGTGGGATGGTTAATGGGTGGTTACTATAGGTTGTCCCCTTGGTTTGCAGTATACAGTCTCACAAGAAAAAATAATAAGCAGGATACCAAATATGTACACAGCATTCCAATTAATTAAAATTTCATCCTCCTTCAATGAATACACAAATTGTTGCTACTCTGCTTACTGCACAGAGCTTGAGTGACTTGCTCAGCATCAACCAAAGGAACCAAAGTAAACTCACAAGATCTTGGTTTACTTTCCTGTGCTTAGACAAGACCTCCTTCTAGATAGTAAATAATCACTAAGCAACCCAAATCTCTCAAATTGGCCATGCAAACTTGAGCAAGAGCATCCAGGAAATAATTAAGGTTACTACCACTCAACTCTCCCAAGGACTCCTGTTCTTCTGTGAATGAGCACTTGTCATTTCAAGTACAAGCGGTGAAGCCTGGTGGCAACGGCTGGAGGACTGAATAACCCAGTTGTGCTACCAAAGCGAGGTGCAGATCTAATCCGGGGATGAGGAGATCACTCCTTCAGAGAAGCCTGTTATAAAATTATCAAGTGACATGGGGGGTGGAAGGAATCAGGCCCGTTGTAATTGAAATGACTTGAAATAATAAATGCACACACTTTCTTTAAACACAGCTTGCCACATCCTGAGAATCTGGAATCAATTCCTTCCCTTTCAAGAAGCTTAAAAGTGGTGGGACTTTGATATGGCATGAGCATGTTTGCTTCTGGGCTTACAGCCCTCACCAGCCCGTTCCAAGCCTTTCAACGTTTTTATTTTATAAGACAGAAAAGTTAGGAAAACAAAGATGGAAAAAAAGAATCAGAAATTCAAGGGACTATTAAATCAGGGTAGCCTAGCTGCCAAATACCTTTGGTAAGTAAATGAATCATGATCAATAACATATTGCCATACAGACTTACAGAAGAAGGTTATCACCTGCTTCCGTGCCAGGTATAAAATGTAACGGCGTGTGGCTAATGAAGTACTGCATGAATACAGGAAAAAAAAAAAAAAAAAGCACTATTTTTGTCTGCAACGTTAAAGCATTTTACTTCAAAGTAATTTTAATTCATCCAGAAAAAACATGATTTTTTCCATTAAAACTTTGTTGGATGGATGGGTATGGATAGGTTACTATGAAACACTTCTCTTTTAACACGTTGCATTTGTAAGAGGAAACTATCTTGATGGAAGGAAACCTGTTTTGTTTCAGCTCTGACTGTAAAGCTGTTTGCTTTATATATTCATGTATTTGCCAGCAGAGGGTATCACAATCTTAGAAACAAACAGACATATGTATCACCATGTCTATTCATTTACATGCAAGAATTCAGACAGACACTAAACCAAGAAAACACAAATCTTGTTTTCCTCAGTAGCTTTTCCACTATCAGGAAAAAAAAAATCATTTAGCTACTTAAAAGGTACAGAGTCCATTACTAATGCCTTCTCACCACCTCTCTCAGGACAGGAAATATTGCAACGACATAGCCAAGTGATGGCATCACTTGAAATCTGAAATTGTTGCATGGCCCTGGCTGTAAACCCTCCTGGGAGGAACACCAGCTTGGGCTTATCTTCGACATGCATTATGTTCTCCTTAATCCTCACACCCAGTATCCTCATACTGCACAAATCTAATTAATTATCCCAACCACTTCACACCACTTTTCCACAAGGATTTAATAGCCACAGGCTGTAGTGAGAGCTCGTGTTACGTAAACCGCAAGATCTCTGCTAAACCAGTATGCTCCAAAGAATGATCATACATAATTACACCTAACCCATGCCTCTCCCAGATAGAGATAGGCTGGTGCTACAAAGTCCCAGCCTGATATCCCACACATTCCTGAATTCACCTCCCTGACTCCCCAGTTAAAAGAACATAATTTTAACAACCTGATGTTTGGTGCTTTAGCTTACTTAGCATTTAGCACTCCCTTATTCCCAAACAAAAGAAATTAAAATTATTTTTATATCCCAATCTGGATTCTCCGTTCTATATTTTATTTATTAACAAATCTTTTTCTACTTGTCTATTTTAATCATGTGCAACTGATGTCCTGGACACTGGTGTGGCTTTCCAGCTTAACCTAAACACTTGAGTCAGCTGGAGCTAGGAGGCAATATAGAGGAGAACTGAGACACATATACGAGATCTGGGCTATATAGAATCATAGAATCATAGAATGGTTAGGGTTGGAAGGGACCTTCAAAGGTCATCTAGTCCAACTCCCCTGCAAGGAGCAGGGACATCTCCAGCCAGATCAGGTTGCTCAGAGCCTCATCCAGCCTGGTCTTGAATGTTTCCCGGGATGGGGTTTCCACCACCTCTCTGGGCAACCTGGGACAGTGCTCTACAACCCTCATTGTAAAAAATTTTTTCCTAATATCCAATCTAAATCTAACCCCCTCTATTTTAAAACCATTACTCCTTGTCCTATCGCAACAGGCCCTACTGAACAGCCTATAAGAACTGCATAAGATAACTAAAAGCAGCAGACTGTTCTTTTTGGATATCGCCTGCTTACATGGAGACAGGGAAAGGGACATTATCCTATGTAATTATATTTTATTTTTATAAATTGCTTTGTCAAAACGCTTTGTAATGCTTTTATAAAATGCTTTGGAACAGTTCAAGGCTAGGTTGGATGAGGCTCTGAGCAACCTCATCTGGTTGGAGATGTCCCTGCTCCTTGTAGGGGGGGTTGGACTAGATGACCTCTGATTCTATGATTCTATGATTCTATGATTACAGAACAATACACAATTACTTCTGCTGTTATATAGGAAAGATAATGCATCAGCACCTGCTGCAAAATGACAGGTATCAAATCAGGGCTAGAGCCCTAGATCTCCTTTTGACTGGTGTTGCAATTTTTAAAAACACCAATCAAAAAGAAACTGGTTCATTAGGAAATATGTATACAGTGGTGCTGTCCTTTCCTTTTTGCACATTGTCGTTTCATGATTCAAGAAATCTAACACAACTACCTTCTAATTAACTCATTGTCTGCCATCCAAAGCAGGCTTCAGAATAACCGCTGCAGGTTCAGAAGAGCTGGATAGGAAAGTGGGTAAAAAATCCCCGGGATAAGGGAAAAGCTATTCTTGCCTAGCCCTTGAAAACTGAAAGTCAATTACTCTACTGAAATTGAGGTCTAATGGTGTAAATCTGCACTGAAAGTCCCAAGGACTTTGAGGTCCTCAGGTATTTTACTCCGTTGATAGAAAGAACATGAAGGTGCTACTTATACTCTGCTCATCTCTGCTTTACTCTCTTTGCACTGCAGCACTCCAGCTGTAAAAAAAATAAGCGAAAAGCTTTTCTCTACTTCAAAGAGAAAAGTTGAGTACGAGTACATTCAGAGACTGCAACGTGTCTGGATATCACAGGAGCACAAACCAGCTAACGAGACCGAGCGAGGACATTCACAGGAACAAAGCTTGTTGCTCTCCTGCAGTTTAACATCTCTTTTCTCTATAAATTTGGTGTGCTCAGTTGCCATTGGGAAGGATTTTCCTTTTATTTTCAAGAGTATTTAAACCAAGATTTTTTTAGGCAGAACTAGGGAAAGCTCCCATTAATCACACCGCAGCTAGTAAAAATGTGGAGAGCTGGTCAGGAGCACTTTGCAGGGTAGATTCCTTATCTCACAGTAGCGGATATCCGACCTTGAGTTCCAGCTCTGGTTATAGCCAGATGCAGACACCTCTAGGACAACCATTTATTACTGTCTGGAACTGCCAGCCCTTATGAGTCTGGGGATTTGCATACTGCAGAGTCACTGAGAAGCAACGCATTGGGATTATGCATATGGAAAAATACCCACGGCTGTTTTAGAATGCAAGGGGCAGCACAGCTGAATTTAAGATTTACAGTTGCAGAGCAGACCATAAAAATTCCTTCTAAATGGCCAAGGTATTTTATTTTCACTGTAACATCTATTTAGTCTAACTCTTAATTTATCTTCCTTTTACAACTTCCTACAGAGGTTAGCTGAACATCCCATTAGCATTAGACAAAAAAAAATACTTTTTAGCATCCCTGAGAAGTGGAGCACTGTAATTATTTCCTTCTGTTAACAACACAAAAATATTATGGAACAGATTATTATCTGACATAAATCATCATTTACCCGTTTTCATCTCATGGGTCAGCCCCAGGCAATGAAATATAATCGCACAGATGAAATCTGTGGCAGAGTTGGAACCTGAAAAAATTTAGTCTTCTCTGAATGATATGATATGAGTGCATGGCGTTTAACATTCCTTAGGTCTCTCTCTGTGAAACTAGTGATATAAGGCAAGATGTACATCAGCGAGTGACCGCAAATGTTCTACTAGATCATCTTGAGGGATACGGCAGTGTGAATCCATTAACTTTCATGGAGCAACAGGGCTAGCTGAAGTCTTGCCTCTCTGAAGGGAAAGGAACAGCAATTTCATCACAAAGAGAGTGTAGGATGTGTGTAAATATGCATGGGGGATATTTCTTTTGACATACAAACATGTGAGGGTAAGTCTGGAGCTTACCAAGTGCAATTGCATTTATTAAAGTAACTTCTTTAATTTAACTACTTCATGTTTAATGTCTTGATATAACTCAGTTTATATGAGCAAATTAGCAATTCTAGCTAATCATCAGAAAAGTGGGCTGAGAGTCTGACAGCCACACCTAACAAATTATGAAGGGTCAGGGCAGGGCTTGCTCTCATCCAGACACTCACTGCTAAATTTTTAGTACTGGCATGGATTTGGATCCAGTCAACACGCATTCCTCTAAGCAGGGCCTGGGCAGAGTAGAAGGGGTAGTACGGGCCACTAGCCACTTCCAGTAAGCAGTATGAGATCCTGTTCTGGTGAGGAAGCTGGGCTGTATTGACTGGCTGTACGGACAGGACCCATGTCACAGCAATTGGTAGAGGGGCTACTGAATGCTCTACAGCCTGTTCTGTTTACTAGTACAGAGTGGTGTCCGTCAGGGGTCCATGTTGGGCCCTGCCCTGTTCAACATCTTTGTCGGCGACATGGACAGTGGGATAGAGTGCACTCTCAGCAAGTTCACCCATGACACCAAGTTGTGTGGTGCCGTCAACACGCTAGAAGGGAGAGATGCCATCCAGAGGGACCTTGACAGGCTGGAGAGGTGGGCCCGTGCCAACCTCATGAAGTTCAACCAGGCCAGGTGCAAGGTCCTACACATGGGTCGTGGCAATCCCAGACTGGGCAGGAAATGGATTGAGAGCAGCCCTGAGGAGGACTTGGGAGTGCTGGTGGACGAGAAGCTCAACATGAGCAGGCAATGTGCCCTTGCAGCCCAGAAAGCCAACCGCATCCTGGGCTACATCCAAAGAAGCGTGGCCAGAAGGCGGAGGAAGGGGATTCTGCCCCTCTACTCTGCCCTGGTGAGATCCCACCTGGAGTACTGTGTCCAGTTCTGGAGCCCCCAACACAAGAAGGACATGGACCAGTGGGAGAAGGTCCAGAGGAGGGCCATGAAGATGATAAGAGGGCTGGAGCACCTCTCCTGTGAGGACAGGCTGAGAGAGTTGGGGCTGTTCAGCCTGCAGAAGAGGAGGCTCTGGGGAGACCTGATAGCGGTCTTCCAGTACCTCAAGGGGGCCTACAAGAAAGATGGGGAGAGGCTGTTCAGTAGGGCCTGTTGTGATAGGACAAGGGGTAATGGTTTTAAAATAGAGGGAGGTAGATTTAGATTGGATATTAGGAAAAAATTTTTTACGATGCGAGTTATAGAACACTGGAACAGGTTGCCCAGAAAGGTGGTGGAAGCCCCATCCCTGGAAACGTTCAAGGCCAGGCTGGATGAGGCTCTGAGCAACCTGATCTAATCGGGGATGACCCTGCTCCTTGCAGGGGAGTTGGACTAGATGACCTTTGAAGGTCCCTTCCAACTCTAATCATTCTATGATTCTATGATTCTAGTACAAATGTAGTCAATTCAACTGCGGACATAGAATCATAGAATCATAGAGGCCACTGAACCTACCATCTCAAGCTGGTCAGCAGCTGTACCTGATGTCATATGAACAGAGTTTACAATAAAGTGATGGAAGAATGGCAAAATTATTCCCTTTCTAAGCACACAAACTTCCTGGTACAATTGGTAATGATCCTACTCACCAGCATTATCCTGCTGCTTGGTGTTTTTTATGTACGCAGAAAACTTGGAGAAGATGTCAATTCCAGCAGTGTTTGATTCCCGGTGCTTAGCAGCCAGCTTAGGGTACCTGAAAAGGAGGAAGCAGTGTGGAGAGTAACATCTTTCTATCAGCAACATAGTGATGACTGCAAATACAATTAACAAGAAAAAGAAAAAAGGTCTGTAGGAGGAACTGCAATTAACACTGTCATTTATCTCAAAACAAGAGCTTGGCAAGTCCCTCTTAATCATATCTGTGTCTGTCAAGGCAGGCACTTGGACAGTTACACAGGGATGGCTTCATGACAAAGGTAATTGCAGTGGTGCTTAATGCGACCCCAATCCAAGATACAGTGACCTTAAATCAGAAGGAAGCATAAATTTCCAGAAAGGTGCAGGGGAGTTTGGCAGCCAGCTCTCTCTATTATGAATGGCAGTCATGTCTAATTCCCTACACTGAAAATGTACTCCAGGATGTAATAGCAAGGCACGTTAGTAGTACCCAGGTAAAGGAGCATAAAGTTTTCAGTCTCTGAATTGGTTTTTTTTTGTAGACATCTGGTGCAAAGAAATATATAGATTTGAAAGACCAACACAAACTAACGACTCCTACTGATTTCAGTGGTCTTGGATCAGAGTATAGAAAATTTAAATATCTCATCTCCTGCCTCAGGACTGGCCTACAGCTGCTGATTCAGTTGGAGGTAAAACACTCCATAAGGAACAGAGCCAATTTTCATTGATTCATAGATTTTAAAGTCCAAAACACAAGTCAACAATTTTTTTTCCCATTATCCTTGTATTAAGTCCAAAAAGTTTGACTAACTAAGGCATTTCTGGTGAATCTGAACCTTCCCTTGGTAGCTTGTTCCAATGGTTGACCATCCATTCTGAAAAAAATCTGTGCCTTGTTTCTAGTCTGAATTAGTTTGGTTATGACTTCCAGTTATGGGCTTTTGTCATTTCTTGACTAGAATAATGAGCACTTTTCTACCTCCAGAGCCTCTCATACTCTGTAATCAGTTCCCTTTCCAACCTTTCTAATACACCATACAGCTCAGAAACCCCCAGTTTTTCCCTGTAAAATGCTTTTACTGGCACAGATATTTTGTGTGGCAATTCTCAGCATCTATTCCAAGTTATTTTTAGCTTTGTAAAATGTGGACACCAGACCCCTACAAAATTTTTCTAGTATTGGTCGCCTTAATTCTGCATACAAGGGCATCCTGAAATGTGTACAGAGAAAACATTCTGCAGTTATTAGTCATACAAGTAACCTTCACACATGGAAGTCATCTCACTGAAGCCAGCAAGTTTCATAAATAAATATTACTCCTGTAAGTAAAGATTGTAGGAGGGAGTGCTTTTTAGGAACTCCTCTTAGGACATCTTTCATTCCTAGGAAATGGAATATTGACTGAAAAAATCCTAAGTTCTTACTTTGGAGGTGCAAGAGTCTCTTCCAAGAATTCCTCAATCTTGTTAACATCTGTCTTGACTTCTCCATTAAAAGTCAAGAAAGGTGGGTGGGTCCCAGGAGCTAGATTGTGTAGGTCAGCTGGCTTTCTGCAGAGAGAGAAAAAGTCATGAAATCACTAATCTTTATGGTCAGGGAGTTGCACAGATATTTATAGTTCCTACAGAATCAGTTCGCCCTTCTCTTTTTTTTTATGTAGTTTGTGGTTAGAAAACTTTGAAACTACCCCAAGCACCCTGCTTAATAAAAAAAACATTCCAGAAGTGAAAAAAAAAAGCCAACCAAACCTGAATCCCAGCTATTTTGTTGTGCACCACAGACTCTCTAAGCCAGAAACAAATCTGATTGAACTTGGTGGGGACTTTCTATAGGGTAAACACTGGTAATCGCTATTTTCAATTAAAGTGAATAATTTTTACCTTTTCAGATCAACAGTGGTGACGTTGAACACAACTCCTTTGAGCCACAGGATCATGAAGAGACGCTGGGAGAACGGGCAGTTCCCAATGCTTTCTCCATCTATACCGGCCTAAGGGATGGAAAGAGAGGAAAAATAGGTTTGAGACTTGTTAGTCTCTCACCTCCCTCAAGATGGAAAATGGGACATTGAAAGGAAAATAACCAGTTTAAAAATAACTGACAGTGCCTGTTATTTCATATATTTTATCATCAACACAAGAATGGAGTTTCTCCAGGATTCAGCCTTCGTCAAGAGCTTGAAAAAGCAACTTGCCCTCTCCTGAGGGCAGCTCTGGGTGAAGATGTGTCCCTTGCTGATGGCAAGCAACATCAGGAGACTGTATATTCTTTCAGTTGCTCTCATCCCTACAGGAATGCCTGCTTCATGGATGTGCTAGAAAACTCGGGACAGGTTTTCTTTTCTATTTAAGTCTGTAGACTGCAGCTTATATCTGCTCAAGATCTGCTTCACTGTTTTACTATCCAAAATGTGAACTTCCAGATCTAGATTTAAACACAAGCACTCCGGACATTCACTCGTTCTTGTTCACATCCAGTAAAGCAACAGCCTCAGACACAAACAACCAGATCCAGATAGAAATCTCCATCTGAACCCTTCCAAGGTTCAAGGCAGATTTCAGCCACCACATTCAGTCTGTTCCTATCTCTAGTCCCTAATGAGTTGCCTACAAACCACTATAAAACAATACAAAAACTGCTGGTGTTAGCATTGAGGAAACAGTCTGTTTTTTCCTCTAAAAATTTATGGTCCTTAGCCATGCAAATTCTGACTTTGAGCCATAGAGGGATACAAATAACACTAGCTGAACTGAGCCAAAGCTGTGTCCAAGGACAACATCCTTCTAAAATAATTATGCTTGTGGCCAAAGCTTTCAGGATGATAATGGTTTTGATAGATTTCCATTTTAATTTGCGGTACCATTGTGTTTAAAAGATTCCTATAATCCTGGTGAAGCAACCAACCTTCCGTTGTTGACCCACATGGGTTGCATAACTGTATTTTATGCACACAGTGTGTGTCTGAAACGGCTGATGAAAGAGCTAAGGAAATACATGCCCTTTTCCTTTGGAGAAAGTATTATATTACTCAGTTTGCCCTCATAAATTTTATCTTATTAATATTCAAGCTGTGAGGTAGCATTTGTCTGTCTTAAAAAAGGAATCACTTCTAATCATTGCAGTTCTATGAAACATTCACAGCACAACAAGAAACATTTTGAGATGTGTCCAGTTGCTATACATTCAGGCCTTGTACGTGAAATGTTTTGCTGGAAGATTTTCTGGTAGGCGTCATGAATCTTTCTCACATCTTGAATGCAGTTTTGATGATTCTGGGTTTAAAAACAAATTCCAGATTTACTATCCACCAAAATATGGAGAGAGTGTGGATTCAAGGTTTGGAAACAACCCATCATAAAGTTTAGGGCTATGTAAAGAGTTTTTCTCTGGGTTCAGATTCGGTTGCCAACACTCAGACTCTAGAGGCATTTGGATATGGGGGTACAGTTTGGCTGCACTTTCACCTGAAATTATGGATCTGCAGTATGCCTGGCACATGACTTACGGAAGAACCAGCAAATAATGTGGGTGAAAAAGTGGTATGGCATGAGAATGAGCAAGAGAAGCTGTATTTTCCCATCTGCCTGAGATGTGACTAGCCCAGTTTTGCAAAATTTTATTAATTAAAGTGTTAGCCCTGTTCTGCAAATTTTGTGGCAAAACAATGACAATGTTACCACGGGAATACCAGGCACCACCAGTAATTATTGCATGCAATAATTACTGCAAAGTCACATTTGTTGTTTTGGCTTTAGCTTGTTTAACCATTGCCAAGACCTGGCAATGTGTTCTTGCAGCCCAGAAAGCCAACTGCATCCCAGGCTGCATCAAAAGTAGCATGGCCAGCAGGTCGAGGGAGGGGATTCTGCCCCTCTACTCTGCTCTTGTGAGACCCCACCTGCAGCACTGCGTCCAGCTCTGGAGCGCCAAACATAAGAAGGACATGGACCTGTTGGAGCGAGTCCAGAGGAGGCCACGAAGATGATCAGAGAGCTGGAGCAGCTCTCCTGTGAGGACAGGCTGAGAGAGTTGGGGCTGTTCAGCCTGGAGAAGAGGAGGCTCCTGGGAGACCCTGCAGCAGCCTCCCAGTACCTAAAGGGGGCCTACAAGAAAGCTGGAAAGGGACTTTTGACAAGGGCAGTTAGTGATAGGACAAGGGGTAATGGATTTAAACTGAAAGAGGGTAGATTTAGATTAGACATAAGGACGAAAGTCTTTTCTATGAGGGTGATGAGGAAGAGGTTGCCCAGAGAACTTGTGGATGCCCTATCCCAGCTTTTAGCAACCTGGTATAGTGGAAAGTGTCCCTGCCCAGGGCAAGGGAATTGGAACTACATAATCGTTAAGGTCCCTTCCAATCCAAACCATTCTATAATTCTATAACAAATCTATGAACTTTTAACTTCTTATCCTTCCTGAAAAGAGCAGCGATACAACACCAAATCTGTTCCTGGCTTTTTCACCATCTCAGTCATAACCACATACTTCATAATGGAGTTGGACAACTGAGTCTACACACAAAATAGTACAAACCTAAAACTTGAAGAAAAACAGATCAACAACTGAATTAGAAAGCAAAAGAATGCACACAGAGGGGCTGATTCTCATCTTACCTTCTCTGGATTTACTATCTCTGGCTATGTTCTGGTTTTGTCTAGTGACGGGGGGCCTAAGGTGGCAGCTTCTGTAGGAAACTGCTAGAAGT
Organism: Chlamydotis macqueenii; assembly: GCF_036417535.1. Lineage (NCBI taxonomy): Eukaryota > Metazoa > Chordata > Aves > Otidiformes > Otididae > Chlamydotis > Chlamydotis macqueenii. The sequence continues at coordinate 6,155,694 of NC_141558.1, forward strand.
TGCTCCCCTTTGTTCAGTGGACTTGGCCAGGCCTAGGGCGGACCTGCTGCTGGCCAAGGCCGAGCCAATTGGTAGCAGAATGTCCCGTGATAACGCCTCTGCGATAATGTATTTAAGAAGGGGAAAACAGGAAAAAAAATGGAGAAGATGTGAAGCAGCTGAGCGGGGGCAAAGAGGGGGAGGCGCAGGCCTTGTGGGCCTTGCAGGCCTCACCCTCGCCCTCACCCCCAGGCCCGGCCTGGCTGCAAGAAGTGGAGAGGAGATGAGAAGTGAATAAGATGTAAAAAGGATCCTGAGAGGTGTCTGCCAGCCTGTTGTGAGGAACAGCTGCAGATGCCAAGGTCAGTGAAGAAGGAGGGGGAGCAGTAATGTGGCTCCTGGCCAAGGTTCCCCTGCAGCCTGTGGTGCAGCCCATGGTGGAGCAGGTTGTCCCCCTGCAGCCCACGGAGGTCCACGGAGGAGCAGAGATCCACCTGCAGCCCGTGGAGGATGCCACGCCGGAGCAGGTGGATGCCTGAAGGAGGCTGTGGCCCATGCAGGGCCCGCTGGGACAGCCGTTCTGGAGGGACTGCACCCCGTGGAAGAGATGACCCACACCGGAGCAGTTTCACAAAGGACTGTGGCCCGTGGGAGGGACCCTACAATGGAGCAGGGGAGGAATGTGAGGAGTTCTTCCCCCGACGATGACGCACCGGTGTGAAACAACATGTGATGAACTGACCGCGACCCCCATTCCCTCTTCCCCCCTCTGCCACTCAGCGGCGGGGGGGAAGGTGATAGAGATAATGTTAAGCCTAGGAAGAGGGAGGGGTGGGGGGAGGTCTTCTTGTTCCCTGTCTCATTCTCCTGCTAATTTTAGTAATAAATGAGTATTTTTCCCCAAGTCGAGTCTGTTTTGCCCATAATGGTAACTTTAAGGATTTCTCCCCATCCTTATCTCAAACCTCGAGCCATTTTCCTTATATCATCTCCCCCTATTCTCTTGGAGGGTGGGGGGAGTAAGAGAGAGACTGCATAGTCTGGTCCCAATCGGGGCTGAACTACGACAGGCTTTTCACTCCATTGGGTCTGATTCACTCTTCACCTGACTCCCTTCAGAATGAGTGTAAAATCCTGGTTTGCCAAGTCCTGCAAATACCTTGTGAGCAAAGGGGTCTTGTCTCACAATAACATGCAAAGCTCCAGTCTTCCTGCACGTCTCCATCCTCCTCCGTGGAGTCACTCTCCCACCTGTCCTCATCACCCACTTCTTGTGCTGCAAGTAACAATTTCACCATTTTCAGGAAAGAGAGTCAGGGAGGCCAAGTGCCCACTCTCTCCAATTATGTATTCTCACATGAAGCTTAAAGATTACCCAGATCTGCATCTTTATACACATTCTCCATCCTGCGAGGCAATGGTGGAAAACTCTCTAAAGACCAGAGAGGATTACTGGGTGAATAAAACAGAAGAATGGCAATGAAGACACAGAAGTGATGGGTCTTGTGAGGTTAAGGGATGCAGAAGTCATTGGAGATGGGAGAAAGATGCAGAGTCTGGAAGAAATATCAAAAATAGGATTAACTGTGGAGGTCAAACAAGGCCTCTAACAGCCCCAAATGGTCAAAATATCTTCCCAACACTTCCAAAAGAATGGGAAACATTAATTGCTAGAGACACATTGGGAATAGACAGAGGAAATTCCAGAAATGAAAGATAAACTAAAGAAAAAGTACGGTATGATCTCTGTTCAAAGCTCCTGGATCTGGAAGCCTGGCTCATGATTTGGGTGGAGTCTGACTCATGGGTTTTGATCTCATGTGACTGGCATAACTAAAAACGCTACCACAAATCACAAGGCAAACTGGTGACAGAGGAGGGAACAGAATCAAAATCTCCCCAGCAACACAATTTATCCATTAAATTCAGCTCTTTTTCTGCAGAAATTACAGGCAAGCCTCTGTTGGTTTTGTGAATCCTTTCTCATTGCTTGTAACAGCAGTCAGTAATTCACTGTGCAGCACTGAGAAAGAGCAAAACCTTAGTAGGTAATAACTTCAAAGGCTTATCAGAGTGTCTTGAGATCCCTTGTGAAGTCTATTAACTACTGGGAGGAGACGAGGAAGAATAGAGAACTTCTCGGGCTTAGTCACTCTTAGCTTCAAAGAAAAACAGCTTGCTTGAAGCACCCTCGTAGTGCCTAAATACAAGCCTATTATGTATCCGTCCAAGGTTAAGGGCTCAGAAATGCAAGAATTAAATAATAGCTTCATCAAGATCAAGAACTCCGGTCAATGGAAAGAAAAGAACAAATAATTGACAAGCTAGAGAAAGACTATTTATCCCTGCTGCTTTTCACAAATGAGCACAAAAGCTTTCTCATGTAGCTTCCCTGAAGCACAGCAAAAGTGATCAACCACTTATAAAAAGGAGCAAGTTGATGATATATGCACTCTCCCTGCCAGGGATACCGGATATTTCTGATTTAATTATTGCAACTAGGAATAGATTTGAGGCTTTGTGGGCACTAGGATCAGGGAAACGGTGTTTTTAAAGCATGCTATAACTCCCAAAGCTGTGAAAGGGTTTCAGAGCCACCTTCTCCCTGCAGATGGGCAGCTCCTCCTGTCCCCTGTGGAAAAGGACGTCACCTGAAAAGGCAAATTCCCTGTGGAAGAATAAAACAGATTCGAGGATTTGCTGGGTGAGACTCTTCAGCCAATGCTCTTTCTACCAAAGTTTAACTGAGATACCTAGGAGAAGATGTCCTGTGCAGGCAGGGCCAGGATGTATATCCAAAAGATTAATCTGGCCACCTTTTACTTTGACTCAGTCATAAAATCACAGAATGGTTTGGGTTGGAAAGCACTTTCAAAGGTCATCCAGCCCAACCCCCCTGCAAGGAGCACGGACATCTCCAACCAGATCAGGCTGCTAATCTGACGAGCGTCTGAATTTAGGTGGGATGAATGTGGACCTCAGCACTAGAGGTAGAGGACCCAGTCTGGAGTTTGTGGAGGCAGAATTGCTAGAGAATTCATAGAATCATAGAATGGTTAGAGTTGGAAGGGACCTTCAACGGTCATCTAGTCCAACCCCCCTGCAAGGAGCAGGGACATCCCCGACTAGATCAGGTTGCTCAGAGCCTCATCCAGCCTGGCCTTGAACATTTCCAGGGATGGGGCTTCCACCACCTCTCTGGGCAACCTGTGCCAGGGTTCTACAACTCGCATCGTAAAAAATTTTTTCCTAATATCCAATCTACCTCCCTCTATTTTAAAACTATTACCCCTCATCCTGTCACAACGGGCCCTACTGAACAGCCTCTCCCCATCTTTCCTGTAGGCCCCCCTTGTACTGCAAGACCGCTATCAGGTCTCCCCAGAGCCTCCTCTTCTCCAGGCTGAACAGCCCCAACTCTCTCAGCCTGGCCTCATAGGAGAGGTGCTCCAGCCTTCTGATCATCTTTGTGGCCTCCTCTGGACTCACTCCAACTGGTCCATGTCCTTCTTGTGTTGGGGGCTCCAGAACTGGGCACAGTACTCCAGGTGGGGTCTCACCGGGGCAGAGTAGAGGGGGAGAATCACCTCCCTCGACCTGCTGGCCACGCTCCTCTTGATGCAGCCCAGGACACAGTTGGCCTTCTGGGCTGCAAGAGCACATTGCCGGCTCATGTTGAGCTTCTCGTCCACCAGCACTCCCAAGTCCTTCTCCTCAGAGCTGCTCTCGATCCAATTGTCTTGCTCCATCTCAGAAAGATCACTTTGCTCCCGTTGCTTCACACAAGAGTATTTTTTATTAGTTTATCTACTAAAAAAAAAAAAAATCTTTTCTGCTTAAGGTCCAGCTGTTTGGGTACTTCACACCAATTGAGACAAGGTCCTGCCCTGGAACTCAGTGTAATCACATCAGGAAAACTCCACCATCATACCAGCTGCTTGCCTCTATCTGAGTAATTCCAAGAATGAACAAGATGTTCTCCTTTATTATTTATACGGCGCTCCTCCTTAAATACTTCAGCTATTTTTAATTAATTAATTAAACCTTAAAGATATTTGTGTGCACACATGGGGGATGTGCAGACACATTACTAAGGAACAAAATTAAGGAGGTTTTGTGGAGGAGGAGGAAAAAAAGTCTCGGTGATTTTATGAGTTTGTGCCAAATATTTTTGTAAAGTAGCAGTAGTACTGAGAACCTCCAACCATTGCACAGCAATGCTGAATGACTTGAACAGGGAGCTCTTCTCAAGTTCAAGCTACTACTTTGCTATAAATGAAATAACTGGAAGAAACTTCCTCACTTGTTCCAAAAATACTCCAGCCGGTACACGCGGAGTGACTGCAATGCACACAGACAACTGTATATTATTTTAAGTAACCTTAAGGGGGAAAGGAAAGCAAGTTTCATTTCCAGTTATTCCCAAAATACAGCAGCTTTAAAGAAATACACCATCATTAATAGTGACTAAGCATCTAGCTTAAAAATCGCAGCACTGGAAATAGTTGCATAGCAGAAAGCACTGTGTTTTTTCCAGGAAAATAATATACTTGGTTTTATCTAATCTATTCTCCTGCTCTTTTCATTTTTCATTGCATTGAGGTCCAGTGCACTCTCAGACTCTATGGTAAAGTAGGCAAATATTTTTGATGACATTAAAACACATTTCTTTTTCAAAAGGATTTCAGCAAGTTAGCAAAAGCATGCAGGCTAATTCACCTCAATGTTACCCAGTCAGGATTAAGGAGGGATTTGATTTCATCATCCCTACAATCAAAATCTAGACTCACATTACACATGGTTACACCCTCTCTGTTTTAAAATTGGGAAAGCGCCTGCCTTTTGACACTTACTCTCCTTACGCTCAGAACCCAAAGGGGAAGTGAAAATCCTATTCGAAACTCAGAGCAGGCCAGGAAATATCCTATTTATTGTGCCATTTAAAAAAAAAAAAATCTGTCTTAGTAATTATACCACACACACAATAGCACAAATCTCCATTGTAGGGAAAAATCACTGGCTGCAACATGAGATCAGACGTGCCAAGGTATTGCTTTAGTAAGGATTATTTTTTTTCCAGTTTCTCGTCTCTTTTCTTTCACAACTTCTCATCCAAATGTAAAAGCCAGTAAGCTATTTGGAGTGCCACCAACGGAGAGGCAAGCTAAGAAGCGTGTATTCATAGAGCAGCACTGGTAGGTCTCAAGTAAGAAGTAAATCTTGTAGCACGAGTCCTGTGTATCACAGGACACTCTTGTTGACTGTGGCTCTGGTTCAGGAAAGCATTTAAGCATGTGCTGAAATACATCCCAATTCAGAGGAAGTATATGCTTGACTTTAAGCGTGTTTTTAAGTCTTGATTATTTCAATGGGACTTAAGCACACACTTAAGTACTTTCCTGAATGGGGGCCTACAACAACAATAATAAATTTGCTGTACAGCATTTTAACTTCGTTGGACCTTTTCCGATTTTTAATTTTTCTAGGAGAAACTCTTAGCAGCAGCCTTCCAAGGGAGGAGGGCAAAATGAAGCAGGAATATATTCCTAAGCACACACACATGGAAATGGACCATGTGCATATATGTCAAATAAAAATAGAGGATTTGCTAGAAAGACTGTCCAGGTAGTAACAAAACGAAAAGGAAGTGGTGAAATTCTTTAGCGAGCTCACCAAAAGCCAGCCAAAATGTTGTCCAAGCTTGGCATACATACAGACATATATTATAGATGTACATAAGCTTAACTCGGTCTGCACTGCCGGCCAATTTGATGGGAGCTGGCTTGTTCCACTCAGTTCAAACCGGCTGGGCAGCACGTCAGTAGACTTGAGGATCTCCAAGGAGCTGCTGTTGCACTTCTCTGCAGTTTTGGGAGAGATGCATTTGTACTCTTGAGACAATGAGGATTTTCAGGAGATGGAAGTGAAGGTTGGAGAGCCCATGGGCATCAGTAGTTAATATATGACAAATATTTTCTTTAGATTGGGTAAATCATTATTTGCAAGCTTTTATATTCACATGGATGGCAGCATGGGCAGGAAGGGATCAGTCATATAGATCAGCTTTTTCCTATGGATCCTTTCATGATGACTTGGGAAGTTCATAGTTAAAGACCACTTGACTCAAGCTGGTCCACATGTCTGGTGCAGAGCAGATTCATCTGCCACATCAGCTGAGGTCCTGGTGGCACAGTGATCAATCTCTACAAAGTCTCAGTTTTCTTCAAGGGCTTCGTTAGAGCCACTGGCCACTGCATTACATATGTTTCTGCATTACATATGTTTCTCTTTAAAACAAACTTTGAGACGCCTGAGAACTCCAATCAGTCTTATACAGTCTGGATTTAGGAAACTACAGACTAGTCACAGGTAGAGAGACTCAGCATGTGGAAATGATTCATGCTATTCCATCACGTCTTCTGCTTTCTTTAAAGAATTAAAGGCCCATGACTTGATGAATATCAAGACAGTAGAAAAGCACAGACTGGTCTGACACCTTCAACCAAGAAATTATTTTGTTCTCATTTATATTTGTAGATCCTTTACTTATCACTGCATGCATTCAACTTAGTGTGATATTGATAGTAAATAATCAAAGGAAGTATAATGAAGCTTTTTACACGAAAATATATACAGCTATTCCTGAATTAAGGATGGGACCAAAGTTTTCTTTTTCTAGGAGATCATGTTCCATCATAATTTGCTGTGAGGAATTTCTGCATATCAAATCTGACTTTCACATGGTGATGTAAAAGGGAAAAGCCCCCAGAAGAGCAAGAGTCATTAAGTGACATCAGTAGTATCACAGAGACAAAGCACATGTAGAACATCTTTCATGTCAGCAAAATACGGGCTAAAGGTTGTGTGGTAAATACGGGCTAAAGGTTGTGTGGTAAATACAGGCTGACTTTTTCAAAGTGGCTAGAAGTTTCAGATCCTATGAGACAATTTGAAGGCAGCTGACTTCTCACAAGTATCAACTCTCCACACTAGGAAAATCAGGCCAGGAACCACCCAAAAGAAACAGCTGTTTTTAAAAGTCTTAGTAAGAATTTTCTAGATCTGCTTTGGGAGTATCCCTGACTGTGAACTTCTTGAGCAATTAGGCAAAAAATTAATATAAGTGTGTTGAAAGCAAAACTCCATTGGAAGAATATTCTTTTGAGGAGCACACTTGGAATTTGACAGATACCTGGTGGAGATGTGCAATGGCTTTGGTTATATCACCTTGGAAACATGCCTGGAATCCTGGTCTTCTGCTACCTCACTGCAGTCCAGCTGGAGAATGGCCAGAGTCTGGGACCACACAAAGCCATAAGAGCATGGGCTCCCAATGCGCAGCTCAGCCAGGACTCACAGGGCTCTGACTGCACAGCAGCCTACCCACCAGCCAAAATTTGCTTTCAGAATTACCGAGACTATTTCAGTTTCCCTCCTCCCTTGCACAAAACCCACATCTTCTGTTCAATAACACTGTGAATGTTTTAAACTATGTTTTTTAGACTTAGAGCAATTTAGAGCAAAATCTTGAAATTCTTCAAAACCCAAAATTGCCATTTTCATCACAGCTCTCAGCAGATTATGGACAAAGTTTGTGTGCTTCTGGACATAGAATCATAGAATCATAGAATAGTTAGAGTTGGAAGGGACCGTCAACAGTCATCTAGTCCAACCCCCCTGCAAGAAGCAGGGACATCCCTGACTAGGTCAGGTTGCTCAGAGCCTCATCCAGCCTGGCCTTGAACGATTCCAGGGATGGGGCATCCACCACCTCTCTGGGCAACCTGTTCCAGTGCTCTACAACTCTCATTGTAAAAAATTTTTTTTCTAATATCTAATCTAAACCTACCTCCTTCTAATTTAAACCCATTACCCCTTGTTCTATCACAACAGGCCCTACTGAACAGCTTCTCCCCATCTTTCCTGTAGGCCCCCTTGAGGTACTGGAAGACTGCTATCAGGTCTCCCCGGAGCCTCCTCTTCTCCAGGCTGAACAGCCCCAGCTCTCTCAGCCTGGCCTCATAGGAGAGGTGCTCCAGCCCTCTGATCATCTTTGTGGCCCTCCTCTGGACCCTTTCCAACTGGTCCATGTCCTTCTTGTGTTGGGGGCTCCAGAACTGGACACAGTACTCCAGGTGGGATCTCACCAGGGCAGAATAGAGGGGCAGAATCACCTCCCTCGACCTGCTGGCCACGCTCCTCTTGATGCAGCCCAGGATGCGGTTGGCCTTCTGGGCCGCAAGGGCGCATTGCCCACTCATGTTGAACCTCTCGTCTACCAACACTCCCAGGTCCTTCTCCTCAGGGCTGCTCTCGATCCAATCCCCGCCCAGCCTGTATTTGTGCTTGGGATTGCCACGACCCAGATGCAGGACCTTGCACTTGGCCTGGTTGAACTTCATGAGGCTGGCACAGGCCCACCTCTCCAGCCTGTCCAGGTCCCTCTGGATGGCATCCCTCCCTTCCAGCGAGTCGACGGCACCACACAGCTTGGTGTCGTCGGCGAACTTGCTGAGGGTGCGCTCTATCCCACTGTCCATGTCGCTGACAAAGATGTTGAACAGGGCCGGGCCCAACACGGACCCCTGAGGGACGCCACTGGTGACCGGTCTCCACTTGGACATTGAGCCGTTGACCACCACTCTCTGAGTGCGGCCATCCAGCCAACTCCTTATCCACCGAGTGGTCCATCCATCGAACCCATGCCTCTCTAGTTTAGAGAGAAGGATGTCGTGCGGGACAGTGTCAAAAGCCTTGCACAAGTCCAGGTAGATGATATCCGTTGCCCGTCCCTTGTCCACTGATGCTGTCACCCCATCATAAAAGGCCACCAAATTGGTCAGGCACGATCTGCCCTTGGTGAAGCCATGTTGGCTGTCACCAACCACCTCCTTGCTCACCATGTGCCTTAGCATGGTTTCCAGGAGAATCTGCTCCATGACCTTGCCAGGCACGGAGGTGAGGCTGACCGGCCTGTAGTTGCCCGGGTCTTCCTTACTCCCCTTTTTAAAAATGGGGGTTATGTTTCCTCTCTTCCAGTCATCGGGGACCTCACCAGACCGCCACGATTTCTCAAATATGATGGCCAGTGGCTTGGCAACTTCATCCGCCAGTTCCCTCAGGACGCGCGGATGGATCTCATCAGGCCCCATGGACTTGTGCACCTTCAAGTTCCTTAAATGATCTCGAACCTGCTCTTCGAGCACTGTGGGCGGTTCTTCATCCTTGCAGTCCCTGCCTGTGCCTTCCACAGCTTGGGTGGGGAGACAAGAGTTCTTATCAGTGAAGACTGAGGCAAAAAAGTCATTGAGTACCTCAGCCTTCTCCATGTCCTGGGTAACCACGACACCCGTTACCTTCCGGAGGGGGCCTACATTCTCCTTGGATTTTCTTTTGTCCCCTACATACCTGTAAAAGCTTTTCTTGTTACTTTTTATATCCCTGGCCAGATTCGATTCCATCAGGGCTTTAGCCTTCCTCACCCTATCCCTGGCCGCTCGCACAGTCACTCGGTAGTCCTCCCAGGCTACCTGTCCCAGCTTCCACCCTCTGTAGGCTTTCCTCTTCACTTTCAGTTGGTCCAGAAGCTCCTTGCTCATCCACGCTGGCCACCTGACCTTTTTGCCCGACTTTTTCTTCATCGGGATGCACCTCTGCTGAGCTTGGAGGAGGTGCTCCTTATATATGGACCAAGTGGACAGGAAATATAGGTGTTTCTTTCTTGGCTTGACAGACAAATAACAATCATCCTTTACATTTCTTCCTGAGCCTTTTCCAACCTAAGAAAGCAACTGAGCTCCTATCCCTTACTAGTACCACGGCACAGGATCCTGTGTACCCACATTAGCCACAGGATGTAACCACAGCCAACAGCTTTTTTAAGCTTTGCTTTTTGAGGATCCATTTTCAACAATTAATTGCTAATGGGATTCCACGGAAACAAGAAAAGAATCAAGAAACGACAGGTATATATGCCTAACATATAGAAAGATACTGGAACAAACGATTAAAGAGTAAGCTCACAAGCGCATGTGGAGATGTAATGTTGATTAGAAAAGACAATAAGGACTTATCAGGAGTAAATTACATTAAATCAATCAAATTTTGTTCTTTGACAAGGTATCCAGCACAGCAGGTAGGAAGGAAGCAGCAAGTATTCAGAAGGTGACTTCTAAAAGGTTTCCAACATAAGCTCCAGATCATATCTTCACAAACAAAGAAGGGAAATAGGACCTGTATGACATCTCTGCAAAGTGCTTGTATGAGTGGTTGAAAAAAATACTTATGGAATAGTAATAATGAAGTGTTCTGTTAGTCTAGAAACACAGAACAAATAGAGGTACCATAAAGATCTATGACAAGATGACTCATATTTAATGTTTCCATTAGCGAAATGGAGGAACAGACAGAACCCTACAAAATTTCCTGACAGTAACAAGCATGGAGAGGTTATTGGTATTTCCCGGGAGAGAAGCAGACTCCAAAGTGATGCTAAGAAATATGAGCAAAGTGTCTGAAATCACTTAAATGTAATTTAGGAAATTAAATGTCAACGTATAAGATGTAAGAAGAACAAAAGCTAATGTACAAATACAGAATGGGGAAGAGCTGGTGAGGCTGCGAGGATAAAGCCAAGGAGGTTTTATGTAAATCACAAACAATACAAATCATCAGCATACGCGTCTACAAGCCACAGCAACAAGAGAATGCAATGTACATGTGATGTTCTACCACTACATAACAGGCCTCAAGCATGCAGAAGACTGTTTTACAAAGAAGATGTTGATCCATTGCTGTTCATGCCCACAGAGGATAGGATTAAGTATTTTGCTTAATCTGCAACAATAAAGCTTTAGGGGAAAAAAAAATCCAGGGTAATTATAGGACTAATGAAACGCAAAACAAGCTTTCTAAGGAGGTTGTGTAATCTGCATTAGCAGAAGCTTTGAAGAAATCAAAAGAAAAAAAAAGTTGGTAAAACTGGTCTTGATTTATTTCATCCTGCTGCAGAGCAGAGAGAGTGCATAGGATGTTTTAAGATCCTTTCTAACAGGATATATCAGTGACTCCAACAATAAAGTTGTTCTTGCTGTCAGTACTAGGAGCTTGGTGGCACTGACTTTCGCTTTCCTGTGACCTGCACAGGATGAAGTCTGGGCCCGGTGTAGTCAACGGGAATTTCACCCATGACTTTGACAAGACCAGAACTTCACTCAAAGCTTTAATGGCCAGAAGGGACAATTATAATAATCTTTCCTGACCTTTTGCATAATACAAACCATAGATTTCACTCAGCCTGTAGCCAACATCTTGTGGTTGAACTAGAACATATGTTTCGAAAGGTTTTTCAGGAGACACATATGCTAGACATAGAGTGGTAGTAAAATCCCCTCTAGTGGTGTGTGTTTGCATTGCAGGGTGAAGTTCTCCATCCCATGGAAGTTGATCACAAACATTCCATTTGTAGGATTTTCCTAAAGGTAGCTAACTGACCCCATAGCTTATATATGTATTTTTTTTTCCTATAAGTTTCATTGCTGTATGTCAGTTAAACTGGTGGAAGGAACCTTATCACAGGATTTGGGGAGGCCAGTAGTACTCAGAAAAAATGTCATAATTTTAGTGAAAGTCAATAGAGACGCTCAAGCATCAGCTACTGCTTGGTTATCTTGGCTACAATGATGTATCTCATAGGAAGAGGTAAGGATATTGAACAAGAAAGCCACAAATTATTTTTTAAGACCAATAAACTTGTCCCGCAACATATACATACTGGCTGGCTGTTCATGCTCCGCACACAAAGAATGCAGCCCCTATATTTTGGAAGTCTATGCCTATAGCGTCATATTTGGGGTTTGGCCTTTTAGTGCCACAGCTATTAATGGATTTTACTCTAATACACTTGATCTAATTCCATAAAAGTCAATATTCATACAAAATATTCCCACTAATGACAAATATTAAATATTCCACCAACTTCAGTGACAGTAGTTATATTTTCGATTCACTGCTTTCTTTCTGATAAGTGATTAAAATCACAAGTGGTTTTATGGGCTCTGGAGAAAGAATCTGGGAATTAATCTGTTTTAGCTATTCACAAAGCACCAATTACAATAATTTCAAATACTGATGATTCTATATCCTGAGAACTGATCACATATATAAAAAACTAATTCCCCCAGGAAAGTTCCAGAAAATAAAATGAGAGCTAGATCATTGTCCAAAGATGCCACAGGCAATGCAAATTCTAGGCAAATTATTCCTGTTTCTAGTAGAGATCAGGTGCAAATAAAGGAGTCGTTTCTCCAAAGCAAGCTCTATGCAGAGCTCCAGTTCCCATTACAGTACCGGAAACCTGAGTGCTGTTTTTCTTGTAAGAATTAAATCTGTGCACATCTGGAATTTGAATGTCTGTTAAAAATCTCAGAGCCAGGGACAGTAATCTGGTCACAGAGTATATACTGTAAATGTTGATGAATTGCAGCCAAATTTCCATGCCTCTAAGCAGCGTATCGAACTAACAAATAATAGCAGCAGCCAGGTGCTGAAAGGTAATGCTGAACCTGAAATCAGATCCAGGGCTGAATTATTTATTGAAATTCCATGACTTTATTTGCAGTATTAGAAAAGAGAGTCACTTGCAGGCACTGCAAATAAAGGTCTGAATGGTGGGGTGTCGCCGATAAGGGCATTTACCAACGCTTCGGCTGACCCTAGCGCAGGCCATAATGTGCCCTCGTTGGCCTCATTTTGTATCTTATTGAACAAATACTGTCCGTTGATGACTCCTGTTGATTTAAGATGAAAAAGCAATCAGTCACTCTCAGGAGCTGTCCTGCAGTGGGCAGGACTTGGCCTTCCTGTCTCCTTTCGACGCTGCAGAGGGTACGAGAGAAGCGTCATCCCGAGATGCGATGAATGTTTATGACTTTCATTGAAAGCAGATCAAGTTGCATTGCAAACGAGCGGCACATCGCAGGCTCAGACTTGTCTTTGGTTTGGTGTTTGCATCTCGGCATGACTTCCCAGTGCAACCCACAATACCGTCAGTAAACTGATTATTTATCAATACAATATTAGCAGTATTTGCATCAAGCCTTATTGCCATGAGCATACAGATGCAATATAAACAAATCTTCTGGTTGCCAACTACTTACAGAGACCTCATTACAGAGTTTAGTGTTTACGGGATATCTTTTCACCTTTAATATTTTCTTAACTGCCAAAACCACTGTATTTGTTCATCTGACCATTTACACAGACATACAGTCAAATTTATCCACTAAAGGGGGTGGTGCAAGGTAGTCTTCTCTGATAGCCATCTACAAAGACTGAATATTTCATTAAACACAAAACAGAGAGCAAGTTCTGAGGCTGTAAATGGAAATATCTGCAACGAAAACACTAGAGTCTAAAGATGTACACACAAAGAGGAAGCAAACATTCCTTGTGACTCATCTAAAAGCAAAATAATTTTTGTTTTCAACACCAAATGCTCAAGAAAAAAAAAAACAGTGATGCTTTCCAAAAGCTAGTGAGAAATCTTGAATAATTGTATACTAGTAGAAGCACAATTTACAAGTATTTTACAGTGCAGACTTCTGAAACTAATGTATTGTAAATGTTGTAAATAGAAAAAAACCAGCTGGATCAGTGAATAGACTTTGGATCACATTTCTTGTCTACTCGCCATCTCAGGGCAGGATGACTTCTTAAATCTCTGTGTCTATATTGTTTGGGTCACTTCGAAATACTCCAGTGATGCTGCTTTACAAACTTCCCAGAGGAGATAATTTTGACAATTTTCTGAAAACACATTTTGACTTGATGCTCAGACTGAATTTCCTCTAATTTCATTTTATCTTATTATCCAGCATAAAAAAAACCATCAATTAAGTTTTTTGCTATTTATTAAAATAATTCTTACTTTTCTTCCCTTTATACACAATCTTACTTAATTATGCTATTGCGATTTCCCTAGCACCTCTTCACCTCTTACTGTCCTCTTGCTTTTGGGATCCTTGACCATGCCATCTATTCCTAATATAATCTTTATTTTTTAATTATTCTCATCACTCCTGAGTCCTCCTCTCACCCAAGCCCTTGTTGTTCCAAGTAGACTGCTCTCCAAGAAGACCAGCAGTGACCCCAGCATGGTCATACAGCAAAACTCTTCTCCAGTCTGTTCTTTCCTATCATACCTGTCTCAGAAGCAATCAGGAACCTTCTCAAATCTCTCCTGCTCCCTCTCTTCCCTGTACAAAAATAATAACTTTCTTGACTTCTTTCATTTTATGCCACTCACCTTTCAGCCACATACTCTGTTCACTGGCTTCACCAACCAAGTTGATGACAGTAACGCCAAAATCTGTCCCCACCTCCCACCCCTTCCCCTGCCTCTCCACTCTATTTCTCTGACATTGTCACCCCAGCTGCCTTATTCAAATTAAACAAATCCCGTTTGACATGGTGGAAATAGAGCGTGACAAGGGGATCATGCCCTGGTAGTCCCCTCACCCATTATCATTAAGTTCCGGTGCCACCTTCTCCTTCCCTGAAGACAGTCTCCAACCATACTGTGTAAATCAGATCTTTATTCAGTTTTCCTCTGGTTGTCTCATTTTTGTGATCCTTTCCTGATCTGCAACGTCTTATAAATACTGTTCGGCACTCTTACAAACAAGTTACTTCTCACAGATTTTTCCTCTCTCAAGTTAAACAAAATATAGGCACAAAATCTCATCTGCACCTTCTTCCTATTGTCAGTTCTACAGGAAAATGTTCACTAAAATTTGTCCCTACAGTTTAACCTGAACACTCAGGTTTAGGCTGACAGAGCTGGATATTTAAAGTAGTGCAAGTGGGACATTATACTTCCTATGCTTCGGACCTAGATTTCATTTTAGATGGATTAGACAGAGATTTCATGCTATCAGTCCACACTCTTTCTAACCTTCTACACCACTTCTATATATTCCAGTTTTAGATTTTGTATTTTATAAAAAATATTATATAATTTCTATTTATTATATATTATATTATCTCTTTTATATTCTATATGTTTGTTATATTATTTATTTCATATTTACACTTTGCTGTGCAATCTGTTAACAGGCATGGTTAATCTGTTTCCCAGCACAGTTAATCAATTATAATTCACACTTTCTGGTGCTATACTCTTAGGTCATTTGGCCTAACCATCATATCTAGAGAAGGGTTGAATCTCATCCTGCTTTATTTTAAGAAGTTTCTCTGGTAGCTTTTTCTTTATCCCACACTCCTGCTCACAGGAGGCAGCAATTTGCCTTTTGCAGGCTGTTGGAGAGCTGTTAGCCTGAATAACTGCAATCTGCAGAATGCCATTTGAACTCCATACGCCAAGCACTCGCTGAAAAAAAAGCTTACTGGAACATCCGAGCTCATGAGGTAATTGAGAAACTAGCATTTCTGAATATTTTGTATACATTTGTGTACAGTTAGGCCCAGTTCAGTCAAGTACCTGAATAAACTCAGAAGAATTAGCTGGTTTTTAATGTTTACTTATAACTCTCTCTGAACAGAGGGTTTGTTTATTATTGTGAAGCGCCAAGTGCACAGGTGATTCTTGAAAAATAATAAATATAGAGAAATCCTACAAATTCACACTTTGAATGAATAGCCAAACATCAGTCAATACAAAAATGCTCTGAGAGACAGCAGGGCAGGACGTGATTACTACTAACTGCACTCCAGCTCAAAGGTCCTGGATATGGCTTTAAATAAATATAGTAAATGAATAAATAAGTTTTAATAAATAAAATATTAAAATGGTTTTTAAAATACATTTTTAAAAAATAAATCCTTGGTGCCCAGTGTGGAAGAGTTGCCCAGGGTCTAATTATGAAAAACCCCTCTTGCTGCAACCAGGCGCTGCCACACGTGCAGATGGGACTGGGAGCAGTGGCCAAGGTCAGAGGGGAAAGGCTTTTCCTTCCCCTGGAGAAGAAAATCGCCATTTCAAGGTTTGTCTCTTTGTCAGGGGAGTGGGACAGCGCTTCCTCCGAGCTCCCCTCCTGGTCACGTTCTTCCCAGGCTCTCCAAGGTTGGACCTGGCTAGCTGTCTACAATCAGCACTTTTAAAAATTATTATTATTCTTGCAGAATCATCTCTTTTGAGATAAACATTGAATCACCAGGCCATCTGGCAGAAATTATGCTCAGCCCAGTAAGAGGATGAGATGTCTCCATAGACACATATCGTAGGTCTGCTGGTTTCAGCATACCAGGATGGGCAGGTAGATACTTCCCAATCTGAAACAAGTCTTTCCATATGTATGTTCAAATGCCTTTATCATGGAATGAATAGTGAGAAGTAAGACTTATGGGGTGTTCAGATAAATACGTACTTGGAGATGAACTAAACCTCAAAAGATTACATTCATGTAATTCCTCTGAGGAAATCCTTGTGGGTCTATCTTGGGGTAGGGTGAGGGCTTAATACAGAAGAAGCAACAGATCATTTTGAACCTCAAACAAGACCCAACTTTAAAACAGGACCTAGAGGTAAACTGGGTCAGATTTAGTAACATTAAAAAGAAAATAAAACCAAAAATTTGAAGTTAGAGCATCTCAGTGCAAGAAAGGGCAACTCAGTAAATCAAGGTAAAAATACCATTCCTTGCCAAACTGCATGTGTGAGTCAACAGTCAGAGAAGAAAAGAAAATTAAAAATATACAAACGTCAGTGGAAGTTTGAAAAAAAGCTTAATAACTGTCCTGGTTTTGTGAAGGGGATTGCGGGGGGGTGGGGGGGCTATAGTGGCAGCTTCTGCAGGAGAATGCTAGAAGTTTCCCATTTGTCCAGTGGACCCAGCCAGGTCTACAGCGGACCCACTGCTGGCCAGGGCTGAGCCAATTGGTGACAGTGATAACACCTCTGTGATAACGTATTTAAGAAGGAGGAAAAAAAAAAAAAAGCAGCAGCAGCAGCAGGGGCAGAGAGGGGGAGGCGTGGGCCTTGCGGCCCTCACCTTCTGGCCTCCCGCCGGGCGGCTGACTGGGCCCGACTCAGCCCGGCCCATGGTGGAGCAGGTTGTCCCCCTGCAGCCCATGGAGACCCACAGAGGGGCAAAGATCCCTCTGAAGCCTGTGGAGGACCCCATGCTGGGACAGCTGGATGCCTGAAGGAGGCTGTGGCCGGTGGAGGGCCCGCTGGGGCAGCCATTCCACAGGGACTGCACCCCATGGAAGAGATGGCCCACGCCAGAGCAGTTTCACAAAGGACTGCAGCCCATGGGAGGGACCCCACGATGGAGCAGGGGAGGAATGTGAGTTCTTCCCCCGACGATGAAGCAGCGGCGTGAAACACCATGTGATGAACTGACCACGACCCCCATTCCCTCTTCCCCCCTGTGCCGCTCAGGGGGGGAAGAAGGTAAAGATAATTGAACATAAAGTTAAGCCCGGGAAGAGGGAGGGGTGGGAGGGAAATTGGTTTTGTTCTCTCCTATTATCCTGCTTTGGTTTTATTAATAATAAATTGAAATAGTTTTTCCCAAGTCGAGTCTGTTTTGCCTGTAGTAGTAACTTTAAGGATCTCTCCCTGTCCTTATCTCAAACCTCAAGCTTTTTGTTGTAATATCTCTCCTTCATTCCCTCAGAGGGCAGGGAGAGTGAGCGAGAGACTGCACAGCTTGGTCCCAAGCAGGGCTAAACTATGACAATAACAAAGGGGTTTGGAGCACTGGATCCTGTTGGCATGTCCTAAACATTTAAAAGAACTAGGCACAGAAAAACAACTAAAACTGTCACTCTGAGAGATCCTATAACCTGCAAGAATATTCCATGATTCAAACCCTCTTCATCCAGGAAGAGCTTCTAAAAAAATACTATAAATAAAGTAAACAAACCGAACAGGTCTCCCGTTGCACACTGAATCAGCAGCAGCGGCTCATCACAAAACACAGGGCAGTGAAAGAAAATAATTTCCTCCCATGATATGCATTTGTATCTGTTTGAAGCTGCCCATTCAGCAGCTAAAAGCAAAAGGAAAGCAGTAACACAGCGTGCCTGTTGACCCACACAAATTGAATCACAATCTAGAAAAACACTGGCAACAATAGCGATGATCCATCGGGGCCGGTTTCTCTGAATTCCACTTGTTTCGGACAATACACAGGTACGGACGCGCACTAGCACCCAAAAAACAACAGCTACATGCGGTGGGTCCCAAGGTTCAGGATGTTTATTTGGGTATTAAAATGCCATGGGGAGGACGAGCTTGGGAATTGATACAGAGAAGCACCTGCCTGACCTGAGAATTCATTCAATTCAGCATTTTGTGAGGAGTTAAACCACAATGTTTGAGTAGCTTTTACAGTCATTTGTCTATGTAAAGAGAAAAGAAGTAATGCAATTTTAGCTGGACAAGCTATCAGACTACACAGATATGAAAATGCACGTTGGTGCAAATGTTTCATAGGAAATGAAGCCAAGGCACAGGGATGTAGCGTGACTTAGGCAATGACAGACAGAAAGGGAGCTCAGCTCTCATATCTCCCAATTTAGCTCTTCCTTCATCTCAGCCAGAAGGCCTGACCCATTCCCACACAGCATTCAGAGTCCTGGCCAAGCCAGCTTCTGCTCTGGCAAATACTTCCAAAGTCTGGCCCTTGCAAATCCAGACAAAGATAAGCACTCACATATTTAACCACCACCTGAACTAATCGCATCCCAGTATCACACCCAGGACACCAAGAGATATTTTAAGACACACAAGAAGCATCAGAACGTCCTTTCTAACAAACTGCCTTCTAACAAATTTGTGCTACCTTTCAGATACAGGGAAATCAAATATTTCTTCTATGCTTGAACCACCCTTTTCTGGTTTGCCAAGACATTCCGCATTGCGATGCCTTCCTGGTTTGTAGATTTTATGGCTTGTTTATTCCTTGTGTGACTCTACACTACACGTGTTTCATTCTGAAACAGAAAAAGAAAGGGCATGACTGCTTTGGTGGTTCGTTCCAATGGTTCATCACCTCTACAGTTACTATTAATTTTATTTCTAACTTGACTATATCTAACCTTAACTAACTATTAATACGTCTTGTTATACTTGTTAGCACTATACTGAAAAGCCCCCTACACATACATTTAATATTGCAGTCAAGTGACCTTTGGTCTTCCTTAAGTGAGAAAGACTGCCTTAAGGATGGCAATCTGAATTATTTTTTAAGCCTTAAAATTATTAATCTCTATATCTTTTCCAATGTCATAGCACATGTTAGCTCTGTGGGTATTTCAAATAGCCAGCCAAAAGATAATCTAAACCTTGACCCCTCCCTATGAACAGCAAAGGAAAAAAAATTAAAAGCATAGTATGACTAGTATAATTTGTGTATTTATGATTGGAATATTTACTGTGAATTACTAAGCAGGTGTGGCACGTGAACACTGAATCAGTGGTACTAAGTGTGCAAAAAATCAAAAGACACAAGAGCTACACCTAAGGGACGGAGCGCAGGACTGGAGTGGGGTTCTTGCTGGACCTCCTTGCGTAAGGCCACCGCTTCTCAGCTTTCTGCTGACCATGACTGTGAAGTGCTTCAGAATTGCTCTAAAAAGGCCTCTGTATTTTTTGTCTCAGGGACTGGGTTTTGCAAAGAGAACAATGTTCACGGATGGCTACCAAAGCATGGAGCAACCTGCACAGCCTGCTTTGTAGAACTGGGATCTCAGTATGCTTAAGAGGTAACAGAATCCAGGAAAATTATGTATCTTCTATTTTCACCTTGTGTTTTATCTCTAATTATTAAAAAAAAAAGAGCAACTGTTGAACATTTAAAACCTATGCTATATTTTCTGAACTGCAGACAGTTGTGGAGCTTACCTGTTTGAGCTGGAGCATGCATCTCCATCTCATCATACTTCGAACTCCACTGCTAGCCTGCAGCAGCACACACTCTTTGGAGGTGATTAGCCTTTTTCCAAACAGTAAAGCATTACATTTACATGTCTTTATCAGCAGCAGAAGTTAGGAAATTTTATATCTGCTTTGGCATCTTTGTGGTTAACAGAAAGGGAAACTAAAGCAATACCTAAACCAAGCAAACTTCCTTCTGTGTGCAAACTCCATTCACAGTATTGTGAACAGGTATTAACACCTGAAAGATTGGTGAATGAAGAACTGAGTCATGACCTTTTTTTCTTAGTCCAGAGGAAACCAACAAATGCAAGAGAAGCAACAAAAACAGGCAGGAAATGGCTTTTTTACAGCCTGACTTTCAGGAGGGAAAAAAAATTACGATTCCCATATACAAACTTGGCAAGTTTTGAATGTGTGAAATTCAAGCTTTATAGCATTTGAAGTAAATTAAAATCAGCTTCAGCCGTGAATATTAGGTTTTGAACTTTCTTATTACATTTTGCATCAAGCACATACAGGTGAATGACATGGGCTTTTGTCACCTGCTCTGTACACAAAACCGGTGACTATCAAGAATGAAGATTTAGAAGAGCAAACTGTCATGATCTGGGCCACTTCATCCTTAATATAGTGTCATCTATGCCAAGGTAGCTATAGCAGGGATAGGTTCGACTCCTACTGTCCTACAGAGGCATTAATAAGTCATTACAACACAACCCTCCTGAAATAAGTTTCAATTAGTGCTTTATCTCAGTTTTATGCAGAGTTGCCAGAAATACAGATAAAGGAGCTGTTTCAACATCTTTTGGTGATCAGGTACACAAGAAAAAAACTGGAGAAGCACCTGACCTCCAGATATACAATATGTCTTAGGCAGAAGTTGAACCAGGGTACCCTGGGGACCAACATAGAAACCATGGAGATTAGGACACTGGTATAAATTTATAGAATCATAGAATCATAGAATGATTAGAGTTGGAAGGGACCTTCAAGGGCCATCTAGTCCAACCTCCCTGCAAGGAGCAGGGACATCCCTGACTAGATCAGGTTGCTCAGAGCCCCGTCCAACCTGGCCTTGAACGTTTCCAGGGATGGGGCATCCACCACCTCTCTGGGCAACCTGTTCCAGTGTTCTACCACCCTCTGTGTAAAAATTTTTCTCCTAATATCCAATCTAAATCTACCTCCCTCTGTTTTAAAACCATCACCCCTTGTCCTATCACAACAGGCCCTACTGAACAGCCTCTCCCCAGTCTGAGAGTCTGAAAGCAGAAAAAAAACAGATAAACTGAGAAAGAAGATACTACAG
This sequence comes from Chlamydotis macqueenii, assembly GCF_036417535.1. NCBI lineage: Eukaryota > Metazoa > Chordata > Aves > Otidiformes > Otididae > Chlamydotis > Chlamydotis macqueenii. The sequence continues at coordinate 6,176,888 of NC_141558.1, forward strand.
AAGATACAAGACCCTGAGAAGTAAAAAGGAGGGCAGGAAAGAGCGGACAGGGTGCCAGCAGAAAGGAGCCAGCAGCTCAACTGCTGTGGGAGGCAGCTCAAACCAAGCTCTGCATTGTGCCGCTACCTGGCCAGGCACAGCGCGGTGCTAACGCGGCTGCACAAACTGCGCTGGAGCTACCTCGTGTCCAGACACTTAATAAAGCACCCAACAGCCTGTACTTGAGAGCAGCCAAATGTCCAGTTTCCTCTGGTTTGATTTGGTTTATGTCCAGGAAATCAAGATTTTCAATATACTTTGTGAGGACACAGTTCTACATCAGAGACCTGATCCCATCATACATTTCTCTTCTAAGTGGAGATGAGGACGCCGTGCTGGGGATAAGAATGAAGAATGTTCCCCACTCCCACAATGAGTCCACATCTGGTGCAGAAGGACTGGTATCAGCATTTCATCAAGGTGAGGAGAGTCTGAATAACTGCCTAAGGTCAATGAAGCAGGCAGAAGAGCAAAAAAGTAAATAAAGCCTCTGAAGAACCTGGATGGTAACCGAGCAATATTACTGAGCTTAACATGTTGCAGAATTTGCATGGCAAGACCTTTTCATATTTTGATTAGAGCTCAATTAAAAAAAAAAAAACAACAAACAAACAGAGTTTCCACCTGATGGGAGCTGTGGCTGTTGCTCTGTATTAAGATAAAGAGCTGAAACACTGATTGGAAAGTCAAAAATACATTGATTTGGATTTTGACAAGACTTGCGACCATTTTAACATGTCTGAACCTTGCTATGATGGGTTACAGAATGGTATCTCAGGTGCTTCGTATCCCAGTCTCTTTTCTGAGCACATCTTCTCTTATGCTACTGCAACCACGCAATTTCTGCGGTGCACCAGAACACCACATATAAAGGGTAAAACCATAAACATTCTAAAATACAAGTTTTGAAATTATTATTGAGAGAGACAGAATAATACACATTCGCAAAGAATCATTTAATTTAACAGAGTCAGAGAAAACATCCTATGGACCTGTTCTACATTTCTGTGTGAATTTGCAATCAAGTTGCGTAGCAAACAGCAATGTCACGCTGTAAAAGTAATCAGTTACAGAAAGTTCTACCCTTAGGTACTATTAAATAAAATTACTGGCTTTGGATCTTCAAAACACAACTGAACACATTTTGAATTATTTTTGTTCCACTGTAATAATTTCCAACTCTTAAGACTAATATATAAAAAAAATCATGCTAGGAATACATGACGCTGATTAAACTCATCGGACCTACAAAAAAAAATCAAAGATTTTTTTCAGTCATAGCTCCAGATGGACATATATAACATTCTTATCTCATCTGGATGAGTTTTACTGCATGTCTGCAATGCAGAAGTGCAAACAAATGGAGAGAGCAAGGGGCAAGGAAGGAAAGGGTATAAGCATCTATTTTGGACTTCGTCAGCATTAAACTTTATTGTGTCAAACAAACCACTTGAAGCTATTTTCAAAGTACCTACTACAGCACTTTAGGTACCCGCTCTGATTTCCTAGTTCACGTAAGATTTATAGATTTGAATACAGTATGAACCCAGCACAAAACCAAACCCTTCCAACTCATTCTCCCTATGACTTTGAGTCAGTCTTTGCTGAAAAAAAAAAAACCTAAATATAATTGAAATCTTCTTTTATTCATGTATAAATCTAACAGACAAACTCACAGCCCTTTTACATTTGACTCTATTAAAAAAGAGTGATTTGAAAAATCTTCTCCCAGAGTTCTTATCTGCAAAATGGAAATATTAGTTTTTTCGTTACCTCTTTGCAGCATTGCTGGCCTTTGCTGGTACCTGCTGGTACCTGCCAGATTTTGAAGAACTGGGTGTCATACAAGCACTAAGTACTACGGTTGCTGTAACAATCAATACGTTATCCTAAACAATCCTTACACAGCCTTCCATCACAATATATTTGACAAAGCCAGCTGAACTAATGCTAACATTTAACTTTGGAGCACAGGCAGACGCACTTCCCACCGGCTCTCTTGGAAAGGGTCCCTGTGTATTTTTGGGATGCTATGTCAGACGATCTCTGTGACATTTGCTGTTCTGGAATAGCCACAGCAGAGCCATGTATTGCCGATAAAAGTTTCCTGGGGACACTTACTGGAGCTTCACTGTTGTCGCTGAATCATGACACAACAACCTGTAAGCCTGACGAGAAGCGTGCTGCCAGAGATGGAAATGAGCGCTCTGCAGCTAAATATAGAGCTCCCAAAGCGTGCTGATGGCTGTTTCTAACTACAAGCAATAGTAATTATGAATATCACCAGTTCTTTATGGTAGAATTAAAATGCTGATTTCACTATGCAGCTCAGAAAAGCTGGAATAAAGGAAGGAGTTAGTAGGTGGAGTTTAAACAAGATCTCAAATATACTTAAGCTGGCCTAACTCTGCTGCCACTGAGCTCATCAGGACAAACCTCACTGGCTTTTATAGCCATGGGATACAACCCATCCTGAATGTTTCTGAAGTCTTATCCATTCAAATTATGGATCAAATTTATAAAGGCACTTAAAGAAATAATAAAATCTATGCATACTCAAAAAAAGCATTTGAATATAGAATGATAGAATCTTAGAATAATTAGGGTTGGAAGGGACCTTCAAAGCCCATCCAGTCCAACCCCCCTGCAAGGTGCAGGGACATCTTCAACCAGATCAGGTTGCTCACAGCCCTGGCCAACCTGGCCTTGAATGTTTCCAGGGATGGGGCTTCCACCACCTCTCTGGGCAACGTGTGCCAGTGTTCCACCACCCTCAGTGTAAAAAAAAATTTCTTAATATCTAATCTGAATCTTCCTCCCTCTATTTTAAAACCCATTACCCCTTGTTTTATTACAACAGGCCTTGTTGAAGAGTTTTTCCCCATCTTTCCTGTTTCATTTTAATCAGATGTTCTGAACACAAATAACATACATATTGATGTCATTAAGTTCACTAAAAAGCAAGTAGTTGCAGCCATTTATATGAGGAAAAAAAAACCCAAACCATGGCAGATAAGGGTGTTGGCTGGGAGAGAGCTAATTTTCTTCCCAGTAGTTGCTGTGTTTTGGTTTTAGTACAGGATTTGGCATGTGAAGAATGTTGATAATACACTGATGTTTCTAAGAGATCAAGGGCTTTTTTTAGCTTCCCGGGTTTTGCTGATGTACAGGTTCATGAAGCTGGGAGGGGTACAGGCAGTAGAGCTGACCCAAACTGGCCAAAGGAACTATTCCATGCCATAAACATCATGCTTATTATATAAGGGGGGGTTGGCCAGTGTGCATCTTGCTCTCTCGCTTGCTCTCTCTGCTCAGGATCGTTCTGGAATCGCTCTTGGTTCCATTCTGTGATCACTGCTTGGGATGACCTATATCAATTTTTGGGTCTTTGGGTGTGAGAAATCGTGCATCATTCATTTTGTATATTTTATTATTCATATATTTTGTTATTATAATTATTAATCAATATAGTATTATTATTATTAGCTCTTCCTTTCCTATCCTAGTAAACTGTTTTTATCTCAATCTACAAGTTTTCCTTCCTTTCTGATTCTCCCGCCATCCCACCCGGGAGGGATGACAGTGAGCAAGCGGATGCGTGGTAGTTAGTTGCAAGGTGGGGTTAACCTATGGCAAGGGTCATTCACCTTCAGCCATAGACTAATAATTAGATCATGAACTTAGACAGAAGGAGACATAGCTGAAAATCCCTCCCTAACTCGAGCTCCAGTTTCCCAATTAATCCTAAAAGCATTCCAGCCTATGTCCAAGGTGGCAGGGATAGTGATTATATCCCTGCCAAGTCCTTTATAAATTTAGCCTGCTTAAACTATTCACTGCCTGTCTCTAATATTCCCACCAATGAGGCACTTGCCCTGATGCAAAACAAGATCTGCAAATGCTCAGAAAGAAAACAGACACGCAGACATACAGACTCTGGGTTGTATAACTCAGGCTAAAGCTTCTGTAAAGTATTGGCTTTCTTCATCACAAGCAACTTGTAATTTTAAAACATTTGCTAGGCAGCTATTTGTTAATTTATTGAATTATTTTCTTTTAACAACGTAAGATTAAAGCAAAATTAGATCTTGCTGAGATGGATGTTTTCCCCTTGACTTTTATTTTTATTATTTTATTGAAAATGCTTAATAAAAAGACCAGAGAAGTAACTGTCAGATTAGGCAGCATTTCCCCAATTTAACTTAATCTGTAGTGGGTTTCTATTAAGATGCTTGTTTAAACATTATAATTCAAATTTAGAAGCCCAGACTCTCTTCTTGTGCTCATTTTGTACACATATAAACTCCATGGGCTTCAACAGAGTCACTCCTGTTTTGAAAAGATCTGAGCACGATAAGAACCGAGCCAGAATTACACTGAAACACCTGAGTCCCCCTGCTTATGAAACACGTTTATAGATATTTAAACAAACCTAGTAAAACTATTTTCCTCCCACTATGTATGCTGGTGTCCGGAATACCAGTAAACCTTGCAAATTTGGTAACCTTAATACCCATACACAAGGCCAGTAGATTAAAAGGGGACTTTGCCTGCTGATCATGCATCGCTTCACCAAAAGAAGTTTGGAAGAGATACGAACCACGGTGTCCACCATCTGTTTCACAGCTCCAAATGGATGAAAAATGCAAGGTCCATAATAAAATGCCGTGCTCATGCCACTTGCAAGGTGACAGCTGAAAAACATCAGAGACTACACGCACTGCATGTGTCTGCTTCGTAGGCCGGCTGTGCCTCTCTCTAAATGTGAAAGGCTTGGTCAACCTCATGACCAAGTATCAAAAAAAAATGTTATTGGTGGTCTTGGAGCATCAGATAGGTTGAACCAGAGGTTTCAGTATCATTATTCTTCCTTGTGCTTTTCTCTAGGATTTCCTTTTTGCCTAGAAAGTTTTGCTGAACATAGGAATGATTTTGTAAGGAAGCCAAAAGCTGAGTTATAATACCCAGTAAAATACCCACACTTCTCAAGAAACAGAAATTAACTTTGCGGCTTCCAGATCTGATTGCGATTTCCACTCATCATCAAAACACTTCTTGAGGGCAGCCTACAAATCAAATCCATTACAGGGTCTCTATTGTTGTCATAGGTTAAAAGGTTCCTGTCAAGTTCTTCCAGTTTGTGAAGCCATTATTGGTTTTGATAACCCCGAATTTCGAAACTGAAATAAGTTTTCCTATCAGAGTGACTCTCTTACCTTAAAACCACAAAAGCCTTAATAATGGAGAATTAATGTTTGTACCAGGCGTAACATTTTTATCTTCCTTTAAAGATGCATCACAGCAGTTCACCAAAATTCAAAACAGGGTTAGTCAGAAATAACCTTTCAGCAGAGATAACTTTTTCTAAAAAAAAAATTCAGAAAATGCACAAAAAAAAAATCCCAGAATGCATGAAAATCTTGCACCTCTTTGGGATAATTTCTGGGATAATTGTGTCCAAAGGAGAGGAGAAGGGCAGCTACACCCTCCTGAGACCAGCAGCTCCTGGGCTTTTGATGGAGCACACTCCGTCAGCAGGATGACTGCTTTGTCCTGGACAGCCAGGCTCTCTGACCAACTGATTCATTCAGGGACAGTGGGTTTGGTGCCAAATGTTGCCATGAACATATCCAGAATGTTACTCAACACCGCAACGACGACGCCTTGCAGAAATGACCGTCTGCCAGCTCACTACTCATTCTCCTACTGCCATGATGATACTACTGTCTTTTGATTGTCAGAAATATGGATTGGCATATATCTTGTTACAGAGCGTTTCTAAAGCAGTAAGATTTTTAAGATTAAATGTACTTTGGACCATTTGTGAGGTTTATTTGTTTTCTAGACTGCACTCATCCTGACCAATGCAAATAGACAGTTGTACTCCCAAGATGTATTTGTATCGTGCTTTGTTCTCCATGTTTACAAGGTATCTCCCTTCAAATTAACTTTCTAGATATTAGGCACTACTCTAATTCTGAAATGCAAGGAATGTACAGCCAAACACTTGTTTCCACTGCAAACAAAAAGAAACCATAGCAGTTCTGTGATCCTCCCGTATGTATTTTAACAGTCTGTATGTAAGAAGAGCATCATTTCAGTTTAATGATTATGTTCAAGTATACAGGTGCCAGAAAAAGCCAAATATACCTTCCATCAGGGTGTCATTTATACAGAAGCACTTTGTTCCTCCAGCACACAAAGAATTAAAATTAACCTGAGCTGCAGCATGCTGGGTTAAGCACCGAGCAAGCGCTACCTCCGAATGCTCGCTTCCCCAAAGCTGCTGCCAGCCTCTCACGCTGCCGCGTTATCAAGCCTTTTTTTTCGGGCAGCCCCTTCCAATTCCTTGTCAAACAAGTTTAGAGAGGGAATTGCTGCTGGAGAGCGTCTGTGTTCACAAAAGGCCTGCTTACACAAACTGCAGACCTGATTAAGGTGGCCCCATCTCCGCGGTGGACCTCACCGCTCCTCAGCTCTGCCCGACCTCACCGTCAGTCCACTGGTGTCCTGCCCCAGATTTGGGGGGAGTTACTCAAGCATCTTGCAAGAACAAGCACTCATTCAGAAAAAAAAAAAAAAAACAAAACAGAAACTTCTGACAGATCCAGGTAAGAACCAGGTGTGATAACCGCGCAACCTGGCTGTGCCGCGGCCGTTCAGCGAGCTGTGCCCCGGCCTACCCGCACAGCTCAGGAGATATCCAACCTGCATTAGGTTACAGCACGGCTCTTTCGTTGACAATCATCTCTACTTGTCTTTCTAAGGCTCCTGCTCTCCTGGCTGTTAAATAGAAAAGGGAAATAGAGCAATTGTGTAACACCTTTCTTTTTTTAACCTGAGACAGAGACTGCTTTTATCAGAGACTTTATGGCTGATGAAAAACAGCCTGTTCTGGTTTATTTGTGCTTGTGGAAGATACAGTTTTCTTCAGGCCACGTCTACTGCCCTACATTTTTCTCATCGGTCTCTGCGTTTTCTGCCGGTGTGCACATTCAAGGATGCAGGGCAGAACTTTTTTCCTGGAGTAAAGCATTAGTTCCACAAAAATCAAATTATGCAATACTCATTGACCATAACATCCCCTGGTATTAGAACTTGCCTCAAGTGGGGACCAGGATATTTAGATTTGCCACTTGTCCCAGCATCTCATACTCATCCAGAAGTTGCCACCTTTCTATTCTTCTTTCCAGTCTTAAAACAGACAGAGCAAGTGCCTTCTCCTTTGCAGATTCTCTCCTGGATCAGCCTTCCTGTTTATTTCCCCTCATTAATATGCTGTTCTTCTAAATTTCATGCTCCAGCAAAGTTTTCTCCTGCTCCTATTTCTCTTTTATGCTCCTATTTTTTATGACTTTTAGCTCATCTCTTGTTTGGATGTTCCTCTCTTTTTTATTTTCAACTTCTGAGCAGTATAATTTAATATTCTGGTTACATGCTTTACTATACAACTTTTTAGACTTTTAATTATATTAATGGTACCTTTCCAAAACATCAAGAATGGCAGTTTTTCAACCCTAATGGAAAGTCTCCAGGAAGACACCAATTAATTCTTTTGCTCCGGCTCTGCAAATCATGAGTTTTACGCGAGAGTCTCTGCGCAGTTCTGTAATATGCATTATGCAGGAAGTCACATTATTAAAAATGTTCTTTCTGGAGTTGCAAATCTTCAGGTGATAGCATGGCTCAACCGAATGCAGTGCAAATGTTTTCCAGTAACTTACGGATCCAGAACTTCAATCTGAGCAATGACCTTCACTTTAACAGCTGATGCAGTAAAGAACCATATATCACAAACACACGTATCAGCCCCAATAAAATAGTGTGGGCACTAAAACAAATCACTCGTTAAAGGTTTGCATTCCAGAATACATTTGTGATGACAGAGTGCCAAAAAATCCCACTAACTCATTTTCTAGCCCACAAACATCTCCGTTTTAAACTCACTTTGGGAGGAACAACTTGTAGAGGAAAGGTATCAGGATGTACGGATCCATGTGGGTCCCTTTTAATACATTAAGCTCTACTGGGCAGTTATGAACCAGGAATTCTTGTAAAATCAGTTTAGTAGGGAAAAAGAACTCGTTGCTGGCTCAGTCAGAAAGGCTGCACCTGAACTGACTGGTTTTGGAAGATGCACGCGGAGGCCATGTGTACGCATCATGGATGTGGCTGACATTTCAACTTACAGCCCAAAATATCCGTCAGGGAGTACAAAGCAATTACCTACCCTCAGCCTGACAGAAGGGAGGGGCGGGAATTTGCTTTCCCAATCATTCAGCACTCTGTTTGCAAAGGGCCTGATGTACCTCCCACACATTAATAATAATCCTATTGATTTACAGGGATGGTTTAGGCTCCAAGAGGGCAAACACCTGCATTTTCTACAGGCATAGTGGATTTCAGCCTTGACATAAACAGAGGCTTTGAAACATGCTCTGAATATCAAAAAACCTGAGCTCTTCCCTGGGACAGAGTTTGCATGAAGTTTGCTATTCATAAGGTTGTATGTGTAATGGGTTTGAACCATGCCGCTGATTTTAATGGTGAGATTTTAATCGCTCAAGACCAACAAATGCACCCAACTTTAAATACTCTGAAATCCTACCATATAACAGGTGTACTTATTTTTTCTATATTTTCATTGAATCAGTTTCTGTTCTCAAGTTACCCTTGTATAAAATCAGAATGAGCTTCAGATGGAGGAAACTGAGAGTAAAAACTGATCCAGTTTTCATTTTCTCAGAGAAAAAAATAAAAGTATTGCAGGAAATAATTAGAAGACTGACAGTTTATCTCAATCCTTTCTGTTTTATAATCCGTGAGTGGTTTAGACCTGGCAGCCTCTGCCAAGGTACCAAATCATTGTACCCCTCAACTCTTCGTGCTCTCTTCCCAAAAATGGAGAAGGAAATCAGGATTCCTAGCGAAAAACCTGGCAGTCTAAAGTTAGGACACAGCACATTGCAGGCAGCAGGCTAATAATAACAGGACAAACTCACAAGGAGAGAAATAACAATAAATTAAAGGAACTCTGACTCTCCCTCCACACCATTACCTAATCCTAATGTCACGAAGAAGAAAGCAGTGCGAACGTGTGTGCAAGAGATAACGGGCTGTCAAAGCATCGCTTCCGCTCGGCGCCAGAAAATTAAAGTTTGATTATTCAGTAGAAGCCGAGCCGATCCAAGAGTCACACCAGTGTCCGCTTTGCGGTGCGGCTTACCTTGACAAAGAGCTCAATTTCAGGGTCCTTTCCTTCCCCATTGGCAGGAACAGAGTCTGTCATTTTTCACCCCCACCAGCTGATCTCCTGCTATGCAGTGGCAAAAGGAGGTTTCAGCTGCACAGCGGGCAGCTTTCCCTTCCCAACAGCTCTCACAAAGCTCTTAAAACATCATTTGTCACGATAAAGCTCGAAACCCGTGGAGGAAAAAAAGTTTGCAGCTTCATAAATGAATAACAATCATTAAAACAGGGCAGGCAGCAGAGCAGCGGTCCCTGTTACGCCGGTGTAGTTCTTCAGAGCAACAAGTGCTGCCGTGCGCCGGTACGGTATCCTCATCTGTCAGAGCTGCAGTTCGCACCGCCTGCCTAAAATAGCCCAGGGCATAAAAAAAAGAGGGTGGGGTTAACTCACAGGGGAGGAGACAAGCTCCTGGTACCTACGGCAGGATCAGTCTCTGAGCAAGTTGTTCCGCTCTTCCCCATTTTCAACATTGCTGTTGCTCCCTCCCTTGTTCTACGTCCGGGAGCACCAGTGGCAGGGGAAGAGGGAAGGTCTGCAGCAGGCTGGTTTCGTTGCTTTAAGCAACAGTGATGTTTTTTCCTTCTTCCTTTTTCTTTCCTGAAGGTCGTGCGTCCTGCTTCTAGCTGTTCAAAATCCTAATATCGTTATTGCTACAAGCGGGAAGGATAAAAGAGCCTGGTTTCTTCATCCTGTTGTGTGGGCGTGAGGGGTGCATGGAAAAGCGAGCTCCACCTCGGCAAAAACCCCTGTGTGTGGTACGAAGTGGTGGAGAAGCCAAAACTGAACCCTCCTCAGTGAGGAAAGCACCACAGGAGGAACAGGAATGGGTTTACGCGGGAGAACGAAGAGCTAGAAAATAAAATATTTGAGTGCCATAGCTATTCCTTTGTGTGTCCCCTGGAGTGCTGGTTGTAGGGAGGGGACAGGAAAGTGATGATACGCTGGGGAAGGAAACGTACGGAAGAAAACTCAAGGGCCTTGGCCTGCTATTGACACACCGCTGTCACCCATCCTCCCTCCCTTCGCCCTGCACTCCTTGCATGACTCAGGTCACCACGCAGCAACCCCAAGCGAGAGGTGGCACACAACAGAAAGGCCTGACGCAGCTAAAAGGCGTGGAGGAAGGGAGCGCTGGCATGGGAGAGGAGGGCGGACAAAGGCGAAGGAGGTGAGTGGGACCTCCTCCTCACTGCCGGCAATGCCTGCAGGGACTCCGCTCCCGCCAGCACTTGGAAAGCCCCTTCCTGCACCTCCGCTCCTGTTTTGGGATCGCTGCAGCTCCGGCTGGCAGGCTGTTGGCAGCTCGCGCTGCCAGACACGAGTGGTTTTACCCTGTCCTCCTGACACCGACAGGCCCGTGGGTATGGTTTTGATATGACCCAACCCTCGCCTTTCCTGAAAGTGCTCTTAGCTGTGCGCTTTCGCGACGATCCTTAATTCCCTCCCGTGACCTCCAGGCGTCTGACTCGGGTCCAGAGCAGCGGCAGCCAACACCTCCACGGCTCCTTGGGTAAGCTCTACGGGAATTTCCCACAACAGCTGCTTCGTGCGCGCTCCACGAAGCGCCGCAATGGTTAATAAGAAAATCCCATTACGCTGTCGCAACTGTAATTATAACATAATCAACATTATAATTAGTGTAAAAGTGTGCTTATGGTTTTTAGATCTAATTAGCACTCATTCAAATAACTGGAAGGTTAACTATAAGAGAATTAAGTGTTATTACTCCTTTGATTTCAAATTTTTACATGTAATTTTTAGACTAGGTACATTAATTACCAAACATTTACAGTATAATTATTCTTAGGCCTACAGGCAAACTTCCAAGGGCACGGGCTAAGTGTACTTACATGTAGCAAAAAGAATCATCGCCTCGTAATTATATATTACAGTTACAAAAGTCTGCCAAAAACATAAGTACAGTCACCGTATCGCTAAAATGCATCCCTAAATAATATATTATCAACTATATAATTATAAGCTTTGTTTTTGCTGAAAAGTTGTTTTGCTTGAGCACCTCATGCAACGAGGTAAACTCCCTGGAAACACTGGGAAGTGGGGCATCTTGACTGAGGCAACCTGTAGCTCCAGCCTCACTGGAAACACTGTCTTCATATAGGGAAGAGCTTTGGACAATTTATATCACAGGAGCCTATATATCAGCTCCGGAAGAGAAAATACTGCCAGCTACGAGAACGGTGAGGTAACGCCACTAATGCGAAACCAAAATGTTCAAATAAAATCAACGTTCATGGTATCAGCACTTACAAGACGCGATGCGTGTGACCTATTTAGGTGTCTATTTTAGAATGAAAAAATGTGCCCTAGAAGTGCCTGCTTTTTTCCACTGGTAATAAAGGGAGCCCAGGGTAACAAGCTCAGATAAATACATCACAATGGTCAGACAAATCCTGCTGCAATTAGTAAGTAACAGAAATCTGTGGCTTTAGTGCCTGGTTTCCATGCACATGTCATCTCTCACTGCTGAAGCTGTGCAAGCCTTGCGCTTCCGAAAGTTAAACTCTAGATGTAGCAATTTCGGTAGAGACTCAATGTGTCAAAATATTTAAATCTTTCCTTCCCAATTACTGTCTGGGTTTAGTGGTGTATTATAATTAGTTTGCAAGACGAAGATTATTGTGCTGAGGCTCAGCAAAGCAGAAGGGAAACGGTGCAATACAGAGAAAGGGAGCGAAGACGCCCTGAAGCGGTTTCCATTTTGACCTAGATACTGCAGGAATGGGCCAGACTCCATCTGGTTCAAGATGCTTCTGGGCAGCTGTGTCCCTCGAAGGTCCCTTCCCCAGTCACTTTCACCCATGAGGCCATCACCTTAGAATCATAGGATCAGAATGGTTTGGGTTGGAAGGGACCTTTAAAGGTCATCCAGTCCAACCCCCCTGCAAGGAGCAGGGACATCTCCAACCAGATCAGGGTGCTCAGAGCCCCGGCCAACCTGCCCTGGAATGTTTCCAGGGATGGGGCATCCACCACCTCTCTGGGCAACCTGTGCCAGTGTTCCACCACCCTCATTGGAAAAAAAATTTTCCCTATATCAAGTCTGAATCTGCTTCCTTCTATTTTGAAACCATTGCCCCATGTCCTGTCACAACAGGCCGTGCTGAAGGAGTTTCTCCCCATCTTTCCTCTAGGCCCCCTTTAGGTACTGGAAGGCTGCTATGAGGTCTCCTGGGAGCCTTCTCTTCTCCAGGCTGAACAGCCCCAGCTCTCTCAGCCTGTCCTCACAGGAGAGGTGCTCCAGCCCTCTGGTCATCTTTGTGGCCTCCTCTGGACTCACTCCAACAGGTCCATGTCCTTCTTATGTTGAGGGCTCCAGAGGTGGATGCAGATGGGGTCATCCCCTGGCCCAGGACTCAATATGGGGTGCTCAGGCGCTACAGAAGCTGTAATGTGAATACCACACATCTGGTATTCCAGCTGTGCTTTTTGGTATCCACAGAGAGAACAACCCACCCCACCTCAAAAAACCTTGGATTTTCAGAAATCTCCCCGTGGAACCCCTAGAAGAGACCAAGCAAAACGGGGTCCTTTTTCATACAAATCCAGTGTTTTTTTAAAATAGATTCTGAAAGCTTGATTTAAGATGAACATTGTAGGAGGCAATAAGCAGAAGGAAATGTGTGCATATATATATCTATGTACTACTTCAGGAGTCTGTTCAAGCATTTACTGCTTTGCTGTCATATAAAACTGACTTATCACTTACATCTGGGTGGAACCTTTTTGACTATAATGGTTATTATTATCTACATGGCTCTGTTTTGTGTTATGAAATCAGCTCTTTCTTCATCGAAATTAAGCGCAAGATACTGATAAATAATTAGCACACTCTCATTTTACTGAAAGAATGAGTCGCCTATCATTTTCTCACAAGTCAGAAGTAGCAGAGGCTTTGAGTTACGCACAAGAACATTAGACACTGAATTATGAACTCTTCTTAAGCCAAGTCATTATAGTTTGAGGTTTATGAGATATATAAATGAATATGAGCACGTCATCCCATTAATAAAAGAAGAGGACAGCTTCAGAAAAGGAACCGTCACATCTCCACATTAAGACCTCTATTGTAGGTGAACTCTGACGCACTATCAGCTTTCACAGGCCTGATCCATGCTTCACTTCCAGCAAAGATTTGTCCCGAGGGGGTGAATCAGAGGCCAAGCATCCAGAATGTAATTCTATCGTGGAGTTCTCCAGCAGACCGCTAAGTTACCGAGAAGGATCAGGGCACAGAGTGCATCCGTCCCCCGGTGCTCGCTTGGTGCTGCCACCCCGCCCACTCGAGCGGGGCACTAAAGGTTCTATACAACACAGGTAACGCTGTTCTTGTTGTGAATAAACTCCCATTATGGATGAACAAAAGAAGTAAAATCTCGGTGCAGCTGCACCAAATGACATTTAGGGCTTTAATTTAGCACGGGAATTATTTAACTGCTCAGTTGCCTAAAAGGAACTCAGCTAAGCAGCAGCCAGGTACTAAACCAGCCTGTTGAATGGGTTATGAAAATATAACTTCTGGGGACGGTTCTGAATTACGGGGAATTTGCAACCACATTTGTTGCAGGCTAGTAGCTTTGACGTTCTCTTTATTTAACACGTTAACAAATGCAAGGAATTAATCCAATAATTTTAATTTCCTTTTGAATTACAGTGTGTCACTATCTAGTTCTTGTTTGATCTTCAGAAAACTCAAACGGGATTTGTCTCAGGTATTTAGGTCAGACTGCATGTTCCCCTCCCCAGATGTACAAGAAGTGCAAGGATGTACAAAGCTTTTTTCATTAGCTTCATGCTCCTTGCAGGGGGGTTGGACTAGATGACCTTTGAAGGTCCCTTCCAACTCAAACCATTCTATGATTCTGTGATTCATGCCAAGGTTGGGTGAGCAGGTATTTTCCCTCAACTCCAGAGATGTACAGTGCCTGAAAATGTGTTGGTTTGATGGAACGAGGAGGAACTGTGATTTTGTTCCTTCTTGTGAATTGTCCCACGCTCAAGGGCATGGAACAAAAGTTCAAGTGATACAGCAGGCGTGCAGCCTGAATGTCCCCAGAAATGGATGGGATGGCAAAACCTAGGCCAGAAACCTTTGCACTCCCTTTAACTGGAAATTTTTAGATAGTTATGAGCTACAGCAGCTCTCCGTTACCTTGTCATGAAAACGCATTATTTTAGCTCTAAAGGTCTCTGTGTGAAACTCAGCTGTGTACAGAATGGGAGATCACTAGAATCAGCTCAGACAGGAGGTTTGCAAGGTAAGTTCCAGTCCAAAAGCATGAAATTATTTTTATATATAATTATGTTTTCACATGGATGCAGTACTGAACTTTGCTGTAACATTAATAAGCACTAACAACTTCAAGAGAAAAACCCACTGCTGTTCAGTGTGAAGAGAGATTTCATTCAGGATAATTATCTCAGCGCTCACGTTGAGACAGCCACAGCTAACCGTTCACAGGGAAGTGGCACTTAAAAAGTACAAAATAATCTCCTACTGCTGCATTCAGCAGAGAGGCTTCTAGAGGGCAGTGGTTTATTCCTTTATTTTTCTATCATTCCAAAACTGTCATTTCAATTAAAAACAAAAGATACTTCCAAACACGACTGAGAGTGCTCTGGAAAGTGGTATTGTGGGGGATACAATGGAGAGCATGACAGATTGTCCCAAACTGTGGGCTATATGGATGATGTAGCTGATGAAAGGAGGGATGTAGATATCCTCAGCCCTTCCTTTTCAAAAGAAATTCTCCATACTGTTCCGTACTGTTGACTCACTGCTGGCACAGAACTAAAATGACATTATTTTACCTACAAGCCTGCAACACAGTAATGCATATCCCTGTCTTAATTTACAAGTTTTCTTAGTGCAAGTCCCAGTTTAGATTATTTCTCTTCATTTCTTGGCTTGCTTTTTGTCATAAATTAAGTCTAAATTGATTAGAATTTGAAGCACGTACATACAAACTAGGATTAAATCCCCTCAAGCAAAAGACCAGCACAAAACTTACTACTCCAGCCCCAATTTATGAATTATTATTTACAGAAAGTGTTCAAAACGGCAAGTACATCTCATGCTGCTCTCAGGCCAGGTTTCAATTCCTCCCAGTAAATAAGGCTCAAAGAACACACAATTGCTGCTGATTTTTGTTGGATACACTTGTGTTCCCCCTGTTGTTTAGCAAACAACTTGGCTGAAAGCAGAAATTACTTTCTATATTCTGATGCACGTTATTTCTAAAAGATTAAGCCTTCAACAACACAGTTGGAAATGACTTGTGACTCAGTCTCGTTCCCATGGGTTCAAGTGCTGGCACCAGTGGCTCTGAGCTGTGCCAGATGAAGCCATACGGTACCTGCGCAGCAGATGACTGGATCCTCTGTGCTGTACATCCTAGTTATCTTAAGAAAAGGGCTTCTGGCTTTTGGCTCCCTGATAAACCCATGCTTGCTCAGTACGAAACAGCAGGGGGTCAACATCTTTACATCTCTACGGCAGTGAAGTTTATTCTCTGCATACGTGGTCCACCTCATCGACAGCAGTGCTGCACGCCTGGGTCAATGCAGCTGGCTGACCTCGAGCCTCACAGTGAACTGCAGAACTCTTCCCTTCTCCTTAGAAAATTGCCCTCATTCATTTTTCATTTCACCTTTTGTTACTTCTGTGATAGTTTCCACAAAGTTTGCCAGCGAGCAAGCTCACCTTCCTTAGTGCATCACCTCGAGCTGCTGTGAAGTGAATGGTGGGTTGTTTGGGTTTTTCTTCAACATAAGGGTTGAATGTCTTGGAGCACCTGACGTTGACTTGGTTATGTCTCATTTTAGTTTTTTTTTTTTTTTGCTTGAGGACCATTTTCACTGCAGAGTTAATGCAGACAACCAGGACGAATCAGAGCAAAGTGTTTAAGCACAGACGTGAACCTCTCTGCTGCAACTGCACTTCCAAGTTAGCAGAATTTCAGTGGTGATGACCATCAGCAGGTTTTTAGGACCTCAGAGATGGCATCTCACGTCCTTAAGTGAAAGATGGTGGTGGCAATTCTTGAAGAAGAGTTTAGCTTAACACCAAAAGTAAATCTTAGTGTGAAACTCAGTTCTGAGCACAGTCTGAGTAGTGATGGGGTCTTATTTAAATCTGTCAGAACTGGGAATACTGGGTAGTCTAACTAGAAAGATGTAAGATTTTTTTCTTCTTAAATGGAAGATTTAAAAAAAAAAATTAATCTTTTCCTGAAATCACAAAATTTTCACAGAGCATGTAGCAGGTATCACTTTTCTGAGGAGAGTATGGGCCCTTGGTCACTGGCTGCAATACCTGGAAGTAACCTCACAGATCATTGAAAAGTCAAAGCCCAGAGCTGTCTTTATTCACTATTAGCCATTTCAACCCGTTCCTAGACAAGCAGCAAGTGAGAGCTGATGCCAGACTAATTCATAAATATATAGAAATGTATCTCATTGAGATAAATTCTCTCAGGTTATTTCTTGGCTACAGGTTAACACACAAAATGGACTTTCAGGGAGGAAAGGCGAAGCACTCTGAAGGCGTGCTGTAAGGACTGACTCCTCTCAGCGCTGTACCTCTGCTAGGTGGAAATCACTGTGTGGGAGTTTCTTCCACTGCTGCTCATGCTGGGTATCCTGACCAGAAAAAGACGACTTTAGTCTACAGAACTACCAAACCAACATCCTCTGCAATTATCTCATTTGCCGTGAGAGATGTGTCAATTAAAAAAAATAAATTAAAAAGTAATTGAATGTTCCTATGAAAGGGAAAATGGCTAAGCAGCTATAAGTGACCTTTTCAGAAAATTAAGTGTAGGCAAAAAAAACTGGAGGCAAGTTAGCCAGGTCATCTGTCAATCTTCCAGGATATTATAAACCTTGTGGTATGTTACTAAAAACCAGGAAAAAAAAAAAATATAACTAAACTAAAAGGAAATCCAGCCATACAAATTCCAAAGTGAAATGCTTCATAAAATCAAAGAGGAGGACTCAGAGCAACTGCAATTAATACAGAAGAGAACAGATTACTATTGATAGGGCTGATACTGCCACCTATTTTTAAGATTTCCTAATGTTTTCCCTGATTACATCCTATTTTCAATTCAATGGAACTTCTGCCAGACTTTAAAAGGTGAGCTCTTCAACACAGGTGTCTGCCTTCTTTATTCATCCAAAGGGCTTCAGACATCCAAAGGTTTATTTCCAGTGCAATCAAATGCTGAAGTCGCTGTTCCCCTAAAATCTACAGTTTAAAACAGAAGACAGGCAGAGCTGGAAAGGGAAAAGATGTGCAAGGAAGCGGCCTGGTTTCCCCAGAACCAACAGCAAGGCTGAGAATAGGCAATGCCAGCTTAGTCAAACCGTTGTCAAATAAAAACACGTTTGTTTTTCCATGTGTTCAGAACTCCATTGTTGCGGAGTATGTTCCCTACGCAGGTGACCGTGTGAGTATACGTACAAGTGCAACATGCTCGTACACAAAAATACAGATATTCTGCAGGCACGCTTCCAAAGACATCCCACCAGCCCGCCTGCCACGCTCTGCTCGGAAAACCTGCTTGGAAAGTCTGGCCTTCACTTTGTGTCTTTTTTTGTTGGTTTTTTTTTTTAAAAAAAAAAAAAAAAAGTAGAACTTGGTTACTTCCCCATGAGTCACACAGTCCAGTGTGTGTCTTTATTTGACAAGTTAATTGTTAAGTGGAATTAAGCAGCAGAATGTTCTTTGCTCACATATTTGCAGGGACTTGGAGAACACGGTCTCCTCCCTCGCTGGCAGTCGAGGAGGGAATGCCAGGGCAGCTGTGCTGCTCGCTGGGTTTTTATACCGGTGCTATTTTTAGCCATTATCAGCCGCGGTGCCCAGGGCCAATGAGCACCCGATGCGTGCAAGAAAACTCCGCTCCCGTCCAAACTTCATTCTCTGCAATCTCACAGGGAGGAGCCAAGTGACTGAGAGTTTGCTGCTGGGAGCTTCTGCTGTTCCTCATCCCGGCTCGTTAACGCACAGCAAGCGCTAGCCGCAGCAAAGGGTGTGAAAAGCTGGGACCACAATTCAACAGATAAGCAGCCTGCCGACATTTGGTGAAAATAAGTAAATTTAAAGTGTCTCATAAAGTCCCATAAATTATGCAACTGCAATCCTACAGTATGAGAGAGATAGATAAATCCTTCTCCATATTCAGCTTCTATCCAACACGGAAAGAAAAGAGGAAGGTGAACAGTTCAAAGCAATGTTCAAGAAATGTTCTGTCTGACAGAGAATGATTTAAAAAAGACTTCATAAATTTTGCAGAGACGAACCCCCAAATCCAAACAATCTTCAAACTGCAAGTTCAGAGTATGCATCGAAGTATCTTGAGTGATACCCTGTCTGCACTGAGGCAGTGCAAGGCTCTTAGTAATGTCACCACGGCACACGTTTTCAACCCAAGCATGCTACTGCTTAGAAATATCCTTGAAATCTCACAGAGGCCCTCTGAGCAGACAGCTTATTAACTGTGATCCACATTGCATCGCCCGATTAAAAATATTTGCCCTATAGTCCTTCATCATATTCATCTGAACCGACACCTTTGATTACATTTAGTCCTCAAAATGACAAACAACGAGACTGAAACATTAGCTAATTAAATGAAATGGAGCAATTGGGTTCTTATAGTTTCATACCTCACATCTAAATTTATCCACGATTTCCCTATATATACGAAAACAATTTAAATCTTCATGCAGCAAAGGATGGCATTTTAGTGTTGTCCATTGAACTGCCTTTTTCTTAAACGCTATGATTCTTCTCTAAAGGTTCATCAGCTTTTTTTTTTTTTAAAAAAAAATCTGCTTTTTATTCTTCCTTTTCCCAAACCACTGAAGTATTTAAGTAGAAATATAACTTCATTAATTTAAAATGATTGAGAAAAATGTGAATGAAAGTTTTTATATCCTAAAACATTAGGTACATGTTTCATCCTTTTTATGGATAAGCATCAGAGCAGTCAGCATGCTGCAGCACTGACCTCTTGGATATTTTTTTTAAAAACAACTGGGATATAAGTGCAGTCTTCATTCTCAATGGGCCCTCTTGATAGCCTGTGAAAAAGCCCATAATATGTACAAGAAAGGTTACCTTCCATGCCTGAATCACAGTGTGATTTAAAAAAAAAAAAAAACAAAAAAAACCCACCACACCACAAAAACCAAAGCTAAAAAAGGGACTCTTGGATCAACAAACCTACTCTATGACATTCAGGAGTCCTGAATTCTTTCCTCCAGTACTTACCTGGAAAGGTTCTACCTAATAGACATTAAAATTAGGAAAAATTTCTAGGGACAAGAAGAAATAAAACTTTGTAAGTTTAAATTATTTCTCTTGGTATTCCTATTTAATGAGGCCTTGCCATTATTCTTTAGACCCCTCAGGGACCAGTCACGGGCCGTTTCTGGCTAACACACCCTCTTGCAACGAGAGGCCACCAGAGTATCTCCATTATGGATAAGGACGCACATATTTATAGAACAAGCATAAATAATCCGTTCTGTGGGGCAAGTATAACACACTTCTGCTGGCCAGACTTTTAATCAAATACATTTTAAAATAAATCAAAACACGGTACAAATACAGGTGAGCAGAGGTCAGAAGAGAGATTAAATACCTATATATATTCAGATGCAAAGCTCCCACTTCTTCCATTTGCTTCTCAACCAATCCTGAAGCCATGGGCATACAGTGCTGAGCTTCAGATGCTAAGGTTTCCCAAAGAGCAGTAGCACAGACAAGTGCACAACCCCATTTGTACGTCAGTTAAGGATCCAGAGAAGCCCTTTTTGAAGCTGTTGAACTTCAGATTCAGGACCGGTCCCTGTGAGCACTCAACACCAGTGCGACGGTGGGAATTATGCCCCACTGGTGCTCTGCGGGCAGAGTAGGGAACCTTACAATGATGAGAGAAAAACATTATTTTTGCTGAAAGGAAAACAGGTGTCAGGATAAGTGACTGTGAAAGGCACCAGGAAATTAATGAAGCTTTTTCTGACTGACATTAACACGTGTTTCTATCAGGACATTTCACCTCAACTAGAATGATGTGTTTACTTAAGCAATCGTAGGTAGCTTAATCCAGGAAGATATTAAAATAATGGTTTTTGCTGCTTGCTCAGTCTGGCTGTAAAAGTAGAAGCAACCTGAGACAGGATGCAGCTGTGGAAAAAAAAAAGGACTTTTGCGGAAAGAAGATACATGCAGAAGGGGATTACCATGGCGACTGGAAGACATGGCGACAAAAAGGATTGGCTGGTTTAGCCCAAAAACATCTGAGGATGTCTAAGCCTAAAATGATTTTTAAAAGTTCTAAATGAAAGAATGAGCACTAATAGACCACACTGGCACAAGAACAAGGAGGTATGAGCTGCACATGAATAAATGACATTTGGAAATTAGAGTAGGGTGTTGAACCATATGAGCAGTGATGTTCTGAAACCGATTTCCAAAATTAATAATAATGGCCACTTAGTCCTTAGATCAACCTTGATCAGTTTATGAATTATGTATTACAGGATGAGGCTGTCTGTGGCAGAAAAGGACTCTAGTTCATGTCCCAAAAGGTCATCTCCAGTCCTATGAAATTTTTTCAGATTACAAGGAAACAAAACAAAACAAAAATATCATCTGGATGAGTGTGCAAAGATTTTTACCTTTCTGCGCCTCTTTTTTTATAAACTTATAAGCAGGAAAATATTGTTTTTCTCTCAGAAGATGCATTCTCAAATTTTACTTCATTAACACTTGTAGACTGCTTTGAGGTGACTGCATGGAGGCCGCACCAGAAAATCAATTCACCTACGGATCACAATCCCGGTTCCAAACATGCTTGCCTGTACCGAAACCAGACCTGTGCGCTAACCAATTCACTCCTCATCTATTCCTAATTGTGTCGTTATAAATTCATGAAGGTCACTGACATCTGACAACATTATCAGAGATGTACCAACAGTAAAAGTCAACCATAATTGTATCATTAATTGACATGAAAAGGATGACCAGGAGGTTTAAAAATAAAAATCACACCTGCAGATGGCAAATCAATTACTCATTTTGGAATGAAGTGCCACCTCCTATTTATTTTTCTACAGAAGGATGTTTCATACAGGTTCATAACATTTGTAAGTATTTAAAAACTTGACACTGATAAAGAAAAATATTCAAGAGTTCCTTTTCAGGTATAATCACAGTGTATTCAGGACACTGAAAATATTTCTAAATGGACCAGCAAATACAGTTGCAGAACAGTGCAGACCCAAAGATACAAAGCAAATTTTCTTTACACAATTAAAAGCTTAAGCTGTGTTTGAAGTGGTTCCTAGGAATTCAATCTAGCGTACCAGTTGGCTTCTCTCTTCTACTGTGGTCTCTAAAATAAAAAGTACCTATAAAACAAATACAGCTGAAAGAAACATATATGGGGGGTGCTGTTAAAAAAAGGTCGACAGGACTTAAAGAAAAAATGGTGGTTCTCAGTCTTGGAAAGATGCTAAGATGTATCAGGTGATTTTGTCTGCTTAAGTCAGGCTGCCCAGCGAACAGCTGAGCTGCCCAACATTGCAATGTTTGTTCACTGTCTCACTTCAGCTGTTGCTGAGTGCAGACACTGAAATAAAAAGGAAAATTAAATAGCCTGAAAAAAAAATAATCAGTCTGGAGTTTGTTTCCAGATATGCACTATCAGAATTAGCTTCCAGTCTAATCTCATAATCCAGGCTCTGCACTTAAACTGTCACTGGTGGCATTCAGCTTATTTAACTTCAGGTGACCATGCCATTGTACGCAGTGAAAGTTTATGGCTTGATTCAGTTGGCTAGACCTAGATATCCAGCAGCATTCGAGAGGCCCTAGGATAGCTGAGGAAATCTGTAAACACGTATGAGACAGGATCTATGGGACACCTATAGCCTTCTGCACAGGCAGCTGGAGGCCAGGAGGAAAACCTTAAGGCATCTAAACCAGCACTGGATACCTATGGTTGGAAAACTGAATCAGGTCCCTGCTTGATTCAACTGAAGGAGTCTACAGAAGAACTAACATCACCCTACAGCTGATGTCTATACTTGGCCACAGGCTGCCGAAGGAAGTGGTGGAGTCACCGTCCCTGGAGATGTTCAAAGAACGTGCAGATGTGGCACTTCAGGACATAGTTTAGTAGGCATGGTGGTGTTAGGTTGGACTTACAGAATCATAGAAGTGTTACGGTTAGAATGGACCTTTAAAGGTGGCCAACTAGTCCAACCCCCCCTGCAAGGAGCAGGGACATCTCCAACCAGATCAAACCAGATCAGGTTGCTTAGAGCTCTGTCCAACCTGGCCTTGAATGTTTCCAGGGATGGGGCATCCACCACCTCTCTGGGCAACCTGTTCCAGTGTTCCACCACCCTCAGTGTAAAATTTTTTTTCCTAATATCTAATCTAAATCTACCTCCCTCTATTTTGAAGCCATTACCTGTCATGTCACAACAGGCCTTGATGATCTTGGAGGTCTTTTCCAACCTTAAAGATTCTATGATTCTATTTTTGATAGCTTTGTGCTGCAAAAGGAGTCTAGATATCCTGCAGAGATGTAGTTAGTAACAGCTTACAGACACACCTTACATCAGAGGAGCCAGATCCAACCCTCCATATCTAAAGAAAACAAAGAATAGAGCAGAAAAGCAGCTTTCCTTTTGCAGATTCCAAAATAATTTACACGTATCATTACCAGTTCCTTTGCAGGGGCTCTCTATTACTTTATGTTTGTAAACATCAGTCTCAGTAGGGCTGCTCTTTAGGTACTTCTGCAATGAACAATTAAAAATAATACAAATGTCTCTATACTGGATGGAAACCATTTAACAGCTGACAGTACTGCTACACAGATAAGTTGTCAGGGACAGCAAAAAAGTAATCAATCCAGAAATTCAAACATTTTCCTCTCCTAAAACGTAACAAAAACCCCTGAGATGCTTCAAAAGAAAAGAACAAACCAGGTGAGGATAACAGTTTTATTTTCAGAACATCAAGGAGGGAGCCACAAAAATAAAATTGTAAGAAAAAGAAACAAGTAAATAAATCCCATCTTCATTTTCCCTCAGTATGACCTACATATTTACCTTGTGTTTGTTATTGCTGCAATCACTGTGCAGTAACAATTTCCTATACAATACGGGTCTGCATTTCGAAGCCGTTGCTACGCTACGGCGCTGTACCCAGCCCCAGTCGCTGCTGGAGCCAAAAGCCAAAGGTGGCATGGGAGTGTCAGCTGAAAATTGATTCATGGACCTTTCCGGAGGCAGGAAAGGTGCAGGAGCGAGGCACAGACTCAGCAGAGGCCAGAAGCAAGACCTTTTTACCCTTTGCAGCCAAAAGATTAAGCAAACTGCTATGCCCTGCTGCTAAAGCCCACGTTCTGTTCAGGACTGATAGTCGGGGAACGGGATGTTATCTGGGACAGAACTGCCACTCACTAATCTCTTCACACATGCACACAGGGTAATTCAGATAAGGGTAAATCAAGCTGTGAAGAGACCCACAACACAGTTTTCTTCCTCAGAAATAACCGTTACAGAGCTACTAGGTTTGTGTGTTAAGAGATTACCTGTCTCCTGTTCGCCCCAGGATGCAAAGCACAGTGTGGAGGTACTACAGTTGTACCTCTGTTTTCTGAGTCAGTACAGCAAAAGTCCTGGTGATAGCATCCTTTGCACCAGATTTACATCAGAGCAAGTCTCTGACTCCAAACCATTCTGTTTTCAGTGACGGATGATCAGAGTCTGATCACATTGCTGAGAGAAACCTAACGCTCTCCAAGTCAAACTGCAACAGGGCTGCATTACAGTGGCTTGCAAACAGGCGAGTAAAACATGGCTGAGACTGTTACAGAAACATCTATTGGGAAAATAACAGGCCTAGAAGATTAACTTTGCAATCCTAAACAAAATGTTAAAGGACACACAAATATGCTAAAATCCAGCAGACAAAGTGTCCCAACTAGAGCTGGACAGCTGATGAATTAAAGTGGCGCTTGCTGTAGTAAACTTTATTGGCACTGCTAAATACACTACCTGTCCCTGAAAACTGTAGCTTAAGAAATATATAAATTAACTGGAGAGAGACTGGGAAGTTAAAAAAAAAAAAAAAAAAACAAACCCTAAACCAAACAAAATAATCCCTACAAAACACCAAACCACTCGAAGTTCAGAAATGACTGCTCAAGTTTGAAGACAGGCTGAAGGAAATTAATTTGGTTTGCATAGGAAAGCAAAGCCTGAAGGAAATTTTATATCTGTCTTCTAATACAAAAGGATCTATCTATTAAAAAGAAAACTAGCCTAATTCAGAGCAACAGAATTTTAATAAAGGAAATATTTATTTCAGGAAAATAATTAAGCATTGACAGAGACCAATTGATGTATGTGTTGAATCTGCATCACTGAATGTTTTCACAGAAGGATCTGTTAGGGATGGTCTAGATAATAGCACTGTATTAAATTTGTACTGTTTTCATAACACATGGTGTTTATTGCTTGGGGTAAAGAATTACCTTCCTTCTTTTGGGAACTATGCTCCTATGGCACAAATATGTCCAGAGAGGGTATAATCTGCAGCCAGTCTCAGGTCATCAATAAAACAGAAGGGCAATAGTTTTCTTCTAAAAAGAAAATAGACTTTACTATTTACAATATTTAAATATTTACAATATTTAAATATTTACAATATTTAAACTGTTGTTCAAATAGCAACTCAAGCTTCAGGAAAACAAAAAGTTAAAATTTTCAAAGAAACTCAACCTTCAGAACAAACGCACTGCTAAAAGGGAAATAGAAGTGAAAAGGTTGGACCTCTGAGCAACAGCGACAATTAGGTCAAGCTGTCCTATACACTCAGCAACACAGCCTGTACGTTGGTCATATTTCTGTCCAAATTTCAAAGGCTTTTGTTTGGAGAAATTACAATGTCATTGAAAGGGCACTAAGGTGGCTGTAACAAGCCTGAACACGCTGGATTCACGCAAACATCTCCGTGTTGGTACGTGCTATGTTCTGGTATTAAAGGTACAGGGAATTCCTGATAAAAGCCAAAATTTTGTACCTTCTGGCACATCCTGAAACAGTCCACTGATGATGAAGTAGTTGCCCGTTACAAAGATTCAGTGAAAGATGAGCGAAAGCGCTTTAAACATTTTATTGATGTCTAATAAAACAGAATGGACTACAGAAAAGATTAACCAGTCTGCCTGAAACTATGGTCCTAAGGCAACAGCACTTAAAATATTCTGACAAAGTTAAATTTCTGTTCTTAGCAATGCACTGCAACTAAACCAGCTAGGCTGCCAGTTAGATACCATTTAATCTTCCCACTTCTCTGGTTTTCAGTCGGCAGCAACCTCTGTCTGACTCACATTTCCAGCTATTCACAGAGATTTATTAGCTACAAACAAAGAAAGGAGTAAATAGAGGCAGAATTGTCATTACCACTATTGTCCCACAGCAAAAGGTCCCGCTGTCACTGTTAATATCTGCAGAAAAGAGCAAATCCTGAAGATTAACCCAATTTCAGAGCAACACTGGCCTCAGGTGGAGTAGAGATCTCAGCAGGAAGGAACCGTCTATGAATAACAGCCATTGACACAACGGAGAGATTTGGTTCCTACGTGCAAGAAGAGACAGTGCTCAGGTATTTCACAATTCTCGTTATAGATTACTCCATGACCTTCCATTTTATAGTCTGACTTTTGCTATCTAGATAATTCAAGATAGCGAAGCTGGCTCTGCGCTCCGTGGAGTCAGTGCTTTATTACCTCGCTATCAGAAAGAAAAGCAAAAAATAAACAAAAATGAAATGTCATCAGTCTCTCATGGAATAAAACGCTGTCGTAGGAGTTCAGTTCAGCCACCCACACAGCACTTATCCAGTGCCCAGCCCGTCAGGCCACCACCTCATGCTGGAGGAGGATCATGGTGTGGATCATCTGAAAGCCTCACGTCTCATCTTCCAGCCAGGAGGGAAGTCTCAGGGCTCAAGGACGCTTCAAACAGCACCAGGCCCTAACCTTTAGGCGCATGAAGAGAGTCCAAAGTTTGTGCTTCTCTCCAGACTAGCTGATAAACCCCTTTACAGGATACTCAGCTATGCTGCACAACAAAAGCAAGGAAAAGGACTTCCTTGGTCCTTCTCCATGACAGCGCTTTTCAAAATGCCCCTCTTCTCACTTTTCAGAAATACAAATTAACACCATCATCTCTGCTTGAATGGGAGCACCTGCACTCATCTGCACAGAAAGAGAGGACACCGTTATTTTGAAAGAAGAGAAATGTGAAAGAATAAGGAATATAGAGATATTATTTTAAAGTCAAAATACAACACTAACGTTGCTAACGCCATGAAGTTGCTAACAAACAAAACATACTCAATTGCTGCAACCTTTAAAACATCTATGCAGGACTACCAGCAGAGATACGAACTACAAATAACTCCATAGATCTTACTTTGCCAATAAAATTAACACATTTTTAGCAACAACCACAATCCAGCCACAGAAATAGGATAGCTGCTGCTTCACAGAGTCATACCGTGCAAGTACGAAGAGAATAATGAGAAGGCCAAGTGCCCTCGCACATGGCTCTCAGAGCCCACTTCTACAGAAATCAGCATCGAAAACCTCTTGTGGCCGTACGCACGGACCCGCCACGATTCGCGACCCAGCAGTTACTAGATACTCCTTCTCCTAAAGAACACACGCCTTTTTTACAAGACTAGCTGCAATTATATTGAAATTCAAGAGAAACGGTTGAAGTTTTATAGTTTGTGTTATGCAAAATAAGACTAAGTAACTTAATAGCCATTTCTGGAGGGGTTTTTTTTGTTTGTTTTTTTTTTGGTTTTTTTTTAATTTACCAGTAATTTAAATGATCTACATTTATGCAAATACTAGAAAAGCCAGGGTTGTCACAAAGAGAAGGGAGACATGAAAGGGGAATAAAATCAACTTTTCATCTACAGGAAGACATGACACAAAGGAAAAGATATTTAAATCCTAACTGTCTTAATGAATTCAAAAGAATCTCAAGATTCTGTTGCCACTTTATGGAAGTGCTGTCCTTTATCCTACAAGTAAAAGTAGGATAAATTTTTAACTCACTCCGTTTTCCAAGAAATCCAAGATTTACAACAGAAATCAAACAAAGCCATTTATCTCCCCTAGCTCATATAAGATAACAGCACCTCACACCAATGCCAAGGTTATATACTGTGATCTTGCTTAAATAAACTAAATTAACCAAATACAGACATTGCTGAAAACACTTCTCCCTACGTGTGGTGACAAAATCTCTCATCCTGCTTTCGAGCACCCGTGGCACTGAGGAACAGATTCTGATAATCCTATTTATGTTGAAAAGTGACAAACTTCACAAGACTTCTGTTGAAATCACAGACTGTAACACTCAGGGTGCACGGTCCCATTCAAGGGAAACAAGAACTGGAAAACTTCTCTCTTACGTAGTCAAAACGGAGGAACTGTCAGGTCTGTGTTATGGCCTAATAAATATTGGGAATGCTTGAATAGAAGAGCTTTTATGAAGGGAAGTGTAGTGTTTATTTAAGAACACAGGTGTTTATGGTTTTGAAATTTAAGTAATACTTTATAAGGTTAGAGAAAGTGTGAAAGCTCCCTCAGTACTTTATACCTAACTTGAAATTAATGGAAAATACACGTTAAAATTGTCACCAAAATACATTAATATAACTAATCTCTGAAATACATTACGCTAAGTATTGAAGCAAATAAAAGAAAGACCTCTTTCAGGGATGAGTATTTGTGGAAATTTTATTGCCATTATTTAAACCATATATTTAGTTTTCTTTGTATCATTACTATCACTGTAGCTATTAGCTACTAGATAGTGAAAGGCAGAGACAGCTGAACTGGCTCAGCTAAACCAGTTCAAGTAGTAGCAGTCTAGCTGTAACAGCATAGAATATTTCACAGAATAAATGAATTGCAGCAACAATCAGAATACTTTCACCACACTCATAGTTCCACTATCCCAGGCATCTCCACACAACACAAATCCTCTCTTTCCGTGCCTTAAGATGCAAGAGGTCAGCGAATGGCTTGGCCCCCCGCACGCAGGCAGCAGAGTTGGGAACAAAGCGGCAGGTAACCGTATTTTACCGATTCGGAGGACACAAAGATTAATGTGGGGTTTAAAACGAGTGTGTTCTTAGAAGCACCCAAGCTCTTACCTTTACAAACATGAAAATCTCATAGTCTTCCTGAAAGTTGTCAGTTTCTCCAAAGTTATTGTTAAGGGGGAATTTGAGGGAAGTTGGAGAGTTGGAAGACGTGCTCTGGCTCCGACGCAACTGTAAATCTGAAGGAAAATGCATGTTGCTCTCAAACATCATGCCCTCTACGTGTTTATCTTCTGGAGTTGGGCTCATCAGATCCATCTCCTGGTATGGGTGGTCTTCTTCAGTATCATGGTGAGATGGTGAAGAACCATCCTCCCCATCAGCCCCGTGCTGAGAGGCCACAGAATTACTACAGCTGTCTTCTGAGCTCTCTTGACTACTATCCATGCTCTCTGGGATAGCAGTGATGGAAGGAGATGCTGGATCTTCATGGGCACGATCATAAAGGTTATCCGGTTTGTCTTCTTCAGAGTCTGCAATCTCATAGATACTGGTGGTGTTAACATTTTGATAAATGTTGGTAAAGACCTGATCTTCCATGACTGCTGGCTGGTGAGTTTTGCCTGCCTTCTGGTACCTTAAAAACTACAATTCAAGTGAGATGTTGACAGACAAATGCTCTTTAGGAGGAAGCAGAGCCTGTGGTATGATTTCTGAATGCTCTGCTACACATGGCAGATCTCCAACAATCATTTACTGAGAGCTTTAAATCAACAACTACGCTGCCACTGAGGTAAAAGATAGGACTGTCTCACTTTTAACCCCTTTGTTGATCTGACGGCTAGTAACTATGTCTTAGGAGCCGTAATCACGTTTTTTTTCTTCCAGATACAGCCTGGCCAAGTAGAGTAGAAAACAGCTGAAAGACCTATCAGTACTAGGGAGCTATAGTAAAAAAAATATGTATTCTTTCACAGGAAACCAAAAATAGTTTTACTGGAAATCTTATGTACAGTTTATGTAAAGAGACAGAAATGCAGACTTCACCCATTTACCCATATTTTCAACACACAAAAGCCTGCCTTCTAGGGAAAGCAAGGCAAAAGTGCCTCAACAATACAAACAACCTGCAACATTTTAGTAGTTACTTACAACATCATCAACAAATTATGATCATTTATTAAAAACTAAAAATTAAAAAAAAATATAAAGTGGTATATCCACATGAAAAAGGCATCGGACTTGACCTCCTTCCAGTTTTGCCACTGGTTCGCTTTAGGACCTTAAACCAGTCACTTCACATTTAGCAACTTCATCCTCTCATGTATAAACTAGAGCCAAAACTGTAAAAAGTTTTATGTGATGCCTTAGAATCTAGGAAAAGAAAGCACTGAATAAGCATTAACTATTATTATGTATGCTTAACATATCAGTGACTTACATTTAGGTTACGTATCTCCATGTCATAAGACAAAAGCCCAAGTTTCCAAAGTTGGGTTAATGCCACTTGACTTCATCAATCTGGTTAGCCACCTTGGCTAGATGGTTCCTATTCTCTAAAGGATGGAGAGACACACAAAACTCCACAGAATCTGAAGCAGATTAATGCTTCAGCTTTAGCCTAAAATGAACAATCCTCTAAAAGACAGATAAATGTTCCAGTGCATCTGAAACCAACAGAGCTGAAACTCATTAAAGTTCCGAATCTAAATTTATCAAAGTTATGAGACTTCAGACCTTATTGACCAAAGACTTCTTGTCTATATGTTTACTGCATCGGGATTATGTAAATTATTGCCAGAATTCTTAGAATTTAATTATATTTAACCTTTTGAGTTTGAGCCAAAAGGAGAAGTAAAAGTGTTTTCCTCCTGACCCATCCTTGTAACTTCCTGAGAGGTAACAGCCACGGCCAGGTTGGATTTCTAAAAAACAAACACAGAAGAGAGGTTAGAGAGAAGGACTGTAATTCCAGCCATCTGCAAACAGAAAGGCCATGGGAACACATGCCGTTTCACATGGCAGAGCAGGAGGTGCTGCCTGCCTGAGATTTATGATTGTAGTTTACTGACATCACTCTCATATGGAACATTTTAGACTACTATAGAATGTTTGAGTTGTAAGTGATCTTTAAGGCCATCCAGTCCAACCGCCCTGCAAGGAGCAGGGACATCCCCAACCAGATCAGGTTGCTCACAGCCCCATCCAACCTGGCCTTGAATGTTTCCAGGGATGGGGCATCCACCAGCTCTCTGACTAACCTGTTCATGTTTCACCACTCTCATTGTGAAAAATTTCTTCCTTATACCTACTTTGAATCTATCCTCTTTTAGTTTAAAACCATTACCCCTTCACCTGTCACAACAGGCCCTACTGAACAGCCTCTCCCCATCTTTCCTGTAGGCCCCCTTTAGGCACTGGAAGGCCGCTATCAGGTCTCCCCAGAGCCTTCTCTTCTCCAGGCTGAACAGCCCCAACTCTCTCAGCCTGTCCTCATAGGAAAGCTGCTCCAGCCCTCTCATCATCTTTGTGGCCTCCTCTGGACTTGCTTCTACAGGTCCACACCTTTCTTATGTTGGGGGCTCCAGAACTGGACACAGTACTCCAGGTGGGGTCTCACCAGGACAGAGTAGAGGGGCAGAATCACCTCCCTCGACCTGCTGGCCACGCTTCTTTTGATGCAGCCCAGGATGCGGTTGGCCTTCTGGGCCGCAAGGGCGCATTGCCGGCTCATGTTGAGCTTCTCATCCACCAGCACCCCCAAGTCCTTCTCCTCAGGGCTGCTCTCAATCCATTCTCTGCCCAGCCTGTACTTGTGCCTGGGATTGCCATGACCCATGTGTAGGACCTTGCATTTGGCCTGGTTGAACTTCATGAGACTGGCACGGGCCCACCTCTCCAGCCTGTCAGGGTCTCTCTGGGTTACATCCCTTCCCTCCAGTACATCAACTGCAGCTTGGTGTCGTCGGCGAACTTGCGGAGAGTGCACTCTATCCCACTGTCCATGTCGCCGACAAAGATGTTGAACAGGCCCAGTCCCAATACCAACCCCTGAGAAACACCACTCATCACCGGTCTCCACTTGGACATTGAGTTGTTGACCACAACTCTTTGAGTGCAGCCATGCAGCCAGTTTGTTATCCACGAAGTGGTCCATCCATCAAATTCATGTCTCTTCAGCTTATTAAATTTGGATTCACCTTCTAAGGCTCCTAGATAACCCTAAAAGTGACAAAATCATAGTCACAACCAGGTTTAATCACTGTAACAGTGACGAAAAACACTACAGCAGAATTTCAATTCTCTACATGGAACCAACTATCAGGGCCTAATTTCAACTATTATTACCCATAAATTCCTGCCTGGCACAAGTGGTCCATCAGCAAACACAACACAGCACATCTCCTCTTTACATTTTCTGTATGTAACTCAGGCATAATGCTTCACATGGAAGTCCCAAATAAGAGATTCTGAAGCGTGTGCTGTGTAATTCATATTGCAAACTTCTAGCATTCAAGATCAGCTGTTAGGCTTATGATAAGACTGACTTAAAATCATGAGCTTAAATGGCTAAAGCTCAAGAAACTTGGGAAAAACAATGAGCCAACTAGCAACTTTTATAATTTTAATTTTTTTATTGATTTTTTTTTTACTTTTAAGAAAACACGTGCATTTCTTCACATTTTGTAGAAATACAGATGTATTATTACCTGAGTCTGTTCAACCTGCTCTGAGCATGGCCTTGATAAACAACTCCCACTGATCTTCAACCCCTTCTTCCAAAGAACGCTTGCAGGATTAAATATGCTGGGATCATAAAAATTCCCTCCTTAGTCACTCTGCTGGCAAATAACTTGAGGAAGAAAAGAGAACACAGACATGTTCATGAAGCAAAACAAAGATCAAAGTCCAGTTAGTTGCCCAGTATTAAATCAAATCACTGAGGTTTTTTTTTCCTCCACGAAGAGGACATTAGTGGGATGCAGCAGCACCTGCTGGAGGGTAAAAATATCACAGGTAAAATAATGAGTAAGAGTGTAATGTATGATTATTATTTAAAAATAAGTAAATACAGTTGATATGGATTTCATTAGTACGAAATGTGAGTTACCTAAGTTCTCCTTTCCTCTGCTCCTCTCCAAGAGCAAAGAAAAGCACCACTCAGCTACGAGATCCAGACTTCACTCTTGTGACGGGATGATAAAGCCCCACAGTAAACCTGCCCACACGTAAGAATTTATCCAGGTGAAAATCAGGTGCATTTCAAATGACATTATATGAACCCACCACTGGTTTACAACCCTTACGTTTCAACTTCAGGGAAGACTGAAGTAATTTTTGTGTCACAATTCAAAAGTTATGTGATAACAAACAAGATCAAAATGGAGGTGCCCACATTGTGACCTGGAACTCTAGTGTTGTGGCCCACTCTCCTGTGTCCTGAGCTGCTCCCTCCCTGTTCTCCAGCCAAAAATGCTCCACTCCAGCAAAGGAAAAGGACAGAGCAGCTGTATGAACGTTCTTTCAGTGACATGGCCCTTTCCTCATGCAGAGAAGTGAAATGAAAGAGGTTTTATGAGGCAGAAGAACAGAAAAAGGTCTCAGCTCCGCTTTGCACTCCATTCCCCATTGGAAAATTAAGCTCTTCAAGCAACAGTTCCAGCCCCACAGCCACAAGACTGGAAGATTACAAAAAAAGAGAGATCACTAGTTTTATCCACTCCCTAAATTCCTCTGCTCCCAAATCTAGAACATGTAGAATTAACGAGGTAGTTAGCAATAGCAACACTTTCTGCTGTTAGTTCTGTAATTCAAGTTGTGTCACGTAGCATTGCGTATACCATCCATACCCATGTGAGCCATCCGCTTGATCCATGTGAGCTTTGCAGAAATACAAATAACCACAAAAACTATTCTATGATTCTATGAAACCATACGCAGCAAAATTCATAGAATAGAATCATAGAATGGTTAGGGGTCGAAGGGACCTTCAAAGGTCATCTAGTCCAAGCCCCCTGCAAGAAGCAGGGACATCCCCAACTAGATCAGGTTGCTCAGAGCCTCATCCAGCCTGGCCTTGAACGTTTCCAGGGATGGGGCCTCCACCACCTTTCTGGGCAACCTGTTCCAGTGTTCTATAACTCGCATCGTAAAAAAATTTTTCCTAATTTCCAATCTAAATCTGCCCCCCACTATTTTAAAACCATTACTCCTTGTCTTATTGCAACAGGCCCTGCTGAACAGCCTCTCCCCATCTTTCCTGTAGGCCGCCTTGAGGTACTGGAAGACTGCTATCAGGTCTCCCCGGAGCCTCCTCTTCTCCAGGCTGAACAGCCCCAACTCTCTCAGCCTGTCCTCACAGGAGAGGTGCTCCAGCCCTCTGATCATCTTCATGGCCCTCTTCTGGACCTTCTCCAACTGGTCCATGTCCTTCTTGTGCTGGGGGCTCCAGAACTGGACACAGTACTCCAGGTGGGGTCTCACCAGGGCAGAGTAGAGGGGGAGAATCACCTCCCTCGACCTGCTGGCCACGCTTCTCTTGATGCAGCCCAGGATGCGGTTGGCCTTCTGGGCCACAAGAGCGCATTGCCTGCTCATGTTAAGCTTCTCATCCACCAGCACTCCCAAGTCCTTCTCCTCAGGGCTGCTCTCAATCCATTCCCCGCCCAGCCTGGATTTGTGCCTGGGATTGCCATGACCCAGGTGCAGGACCTTGCACTTGGCCTGGTTGAACTTCATGAGGTTGGCACGGGCCCACCTCTCCAGCCTGTCAAGGTCCCTCTGGATGGCATCCCTCCCTTCCAGTGTGTCGACGGCACCACACAACTTGGTGTCGTCGGCGAACTTGCAGAGAGTGCACTCTATCCCACTGTCCATGTCGCCGACAAAGATGTTGAACAGGGCCGGGCCCAACACAGACCCCTGAGGGACACCACTCATGACCAGTCTCCACTTGGACATTGAGCCGTTGACCACCACTCTCTGAGTTCGGCCATCCAGCCAACTCCTTATCCACCGAGTGGTCCGTCCATCAAACCCATGTCTCTCTAGTTTAGAGAGAAGGATGTCGTGTGGGACAGTGTCAAAAGCTTTGCACAAGTCCAGGTAGATGATGTCTGTTGCTCATCCCTTGTCCACCGATGCTGTCACCCCATCATAGAAGGCCACCAAATTGGTCAAGCACAATCTGCCCTCATATAAGGCCAAAGAACACGAGCCACAGAACTCCTTATTTTCCAGGTTTATTTTTTACTTCATGACTCAATTTCCATTTTTACCCTAACTTTATTCTTTTTAAAGCAAGAAATACCAGAATGACCTGACTAAAACTCCAGTTAGTATACATAAGACACAAGTTACAGTCAACCAGTAAGATCTCTTAGGTCCCATTTTTAGAAACTTTGTTTATCTGAAGTTTAGCTGTCTATAGGTCAGGACCTAGATTAAGACAGTCACTGATTCTTTCTACAGTGCAATGGAGAGCGATGGGCATCTCTGAGTACGTGGTAAAAAGAAGTGGAAAGAATTATGTCAGAAGGACATTAAGTATATTCCGGAGATGGTCTTTATTGCTGCAAAACTCAGTCATCTGAGCTCCGTAAAACGGATGTCTTTTTAGAAAGCAAGGTTGAAAGTCACCTACACCTGGAAGCCTACAAATGGAGATCAAAACTCATGCTAGGAACCTGGATAATTGCCTGGTTCAGTCTACAGAGAGACACAGAGCCCAGTTCAGTAGCCCAAACACATTTACTGGTGTTTAAGTTGCTTGCTTAGATGAACTTGATTTTAACTGAAGGACAGCAAACACAGTAAGGGCCCTGTCGCTCTTAGAACAGGAACTTAAAATCAGACCATGAAGCTGCTACTGAAACGTTATCTGTTCACCCTGTAACCCTAACAGAAATCAGCACCTCTAGCTTTAATTTATTTTAAAATGTCAAGCAAAAGACTGGCTTGTAAAGAAATTTCTGCATTGCTAGGGTCAGTTATCCCTCGCCTCCAGAGCGGACGAGAAGGGTGGAGAGAAGGAAGAGCAACAAGAATGTCAGACCCCTAAACAGCAGACCTCACATCTTCACAGAGACTAATAATTAAAGGCAAAAAAGCCACATTACACTATTTAATTTGCATTTCCAATACAGTAAGACTTTTACCTGGGTACCTCTTTACTAAAGACAATAACTTGCATGTTTTCTAGACGTTCCACAGTACTGGGAACTTCAACTCATCCATCAGTGTCACGAGTAGCTCCAGTACTTAGCAGTCCTGTTTAGAAATAGAAACCTCTCGCTACTGGAATTTCTCGGGAGGTCATTTCCAGATGGTTTTAGTACTTTAATTAAAGAGCCCTTCAGTTTTCTTTGTTCTCCATGAAGAT
The DNA here is from genome assembly GCF_036417535.1 of Chlamydotis macqueenii. Lineage (NCBI taxonomy): Eukaryota > Metazoa > Chordata > Aves > Otidiformes > Otididae > Chlamydotis > Chlamydotis macqueenii. Next base: position 6,212,735 of record NC_141558.1, read on the forward strand.
ACTTGCCCACTTTAAGCAAAGAGCCTGTAAATCTTTCTTCATAACCTAAATAAATTGAGGTCCTTCAGTTGCTTGCTCTAAAGTTATCTTTTTCCCAGTCGTAAGAGAAGCAAGAAAATTTAATAGTTAAACCAAAACACTCAGAGTTCTTGGAAACAGCTGAACCTGAAACTGAATGATGGTAAACAACGTTTTGTATGTCAGTGGAAACTGAGGGATCTTAGCATCCCACAGGGTCAGGCCCTTCATTTGCACTTAAGAGCACTCGATGAAAAAATCATGAACGTTCTTGGCCATTCAGGACGCTGCTTTTACAAAAATAACTATTGTTCTTTGTAAAGCTCAAACATTTCCAAAGTTTTGCAACGTGTAGTTCAAGTACATTATCAAAATTACACTGTGGGCTCTGGGAGAAAGACTGTTTATAGTTTACAGACATATTAAAAGGGAAGTCTCTGTGCAGGGTGCTTTTTTCTTGTGGCTCTGTGCTCTTTACAGAAATGTGACCGTTTCATCACACCGTTTCACAGAAGAGTCAGCACATCCTTGAAGCAGGCCTCCAGGAATCCATGCGTTACTCAGCTAACGCCGACCTGGATTCTGCAGTCCGGAGGGGCCGGCTCCCGGATGCAGGACCCCGCTGTAATAACGGTGACTCACCTTCTCCCAGATTTTGCTTTGCTACTGACACTGCATAAAAGGCATATTTAAAGCCAATGCGTCAGCAAATTCGACTCTGCGTAAGACAGACACTTCTCCACTGGGAACTGAACAAGCAATAGAAAATTGTTTTGCACAGGACACTCAACTCTCATGTCATCCACAGCTTTTAGTTGTTAAAAATACCAGGAGTGGTCATTGTCAATGGACATTTGAAAACCTGCTTTACCTGCTGCAGGGCCTAAACAATTATTCCTGATTTGGATGTTTCAAAGCCCTTTATTTGTGGTTTTCCAGTTCCTTTTATAAAACTTTGTTTGGTTTGTTCTCCAGCTCTGTGGTTGGAAACCCTATCAGAATACATGAGAGCCCAAGAAATATTGACTTTTTATTTGCCCAACCGCTCCAAGGAAAACATTTTTGTTTGCCTTTAAAATCTGGCATCGTTTCAACACCCTTCTTTACCTCTGAGACCGAGCACCCTTAGAAAGCCCAGGAACCTGGCTTCAAGCTTGTTTACAGCAGAAGCTCTAGTAACCGAAACAGAGAAGGCAGAGATACCACACTGCTCTCTTATCACCCTGTCACGCAGCCTTAGTTGGATATCATTCCATGGAGAGTTTGAGAAACAGCACGGTTAAGAGCCTGTTTTTTTTTTTAAACGGAGTTTTGTTTATAGCCTCCATACACAACTTACTCTTCAGATTAAATGGGCACTAAAAGCTTAAAGTCTAATACAGTTTAACAGCTGTCACCTAGTCCTTTTACACTTCTAAGAAACGTTTTCCTATTTTTCTTCATCTCAACTCTATAAAGATGCATCACAACACAGTAAACGACAGATTAAAAACTATTTGGCAAAAATGATCAGAGATGTCTCTGTCACGTGGATAAGATTGAGGAAAAAAAAGGAAAAATACAGAAAAATGTTTCTCTTTTAATATTCAGTTATTTTAAGTAAAGAAAATGCCCTGTTTTTCCTTAAGAAGGTACTTCAGACAAGCATCTGAACCATTCATGTGCAACATCTAGTTTTCATCTGAATAAATAAGGAGTTGCTTCCCGTCCAGAACACTGCCAACAGGAGGGTACAGTTTCCCATCTAGAAATTCAGCGTTTTACTAAACCTAGCCCAACACCGAAGATAGTTTGAGGTTGCCTACCTCCCATTCACTAAATTCCACTGACACAAACAAACGTGTGCAATGGTTCTCGAGCTGCAAACGCTCAGTTCTACTCTAGAAGTAGATCTGTACAGCTTCTGGCAGGGTTTAGTGTGGTCTAGTGCTTAGAACTGCAGTCTGTACAGGCAACTGTGGGGTGAAATTCAACACAGAGAGAGATGAAAGGCAAACACCCTGGTAGTTCTCAGTTTTACTTCTTTTAATGTAAGTATACACGTAACTTACCCATTTCTTGCAGGCATACACTGTAAATGGAACCAAGAGCTGTATTAAATGTGTGATACGTGTTGGCTAGCCCAGTTCAAAGCCCAGAGTTAATATGGTATGCTGCCTTTATGATGTGTCAGATTGGACACGTTACATGAGGCTGGGCTCATGAATAGGCAAATACCACGAATAGGTTTCAAAGCACATGGGTAAGGGTAAACAAGAGATTACTCACGCCTTTTAGGACTGAATAGCTGAGTAAGTATGTTGCCAAACTAGGTTAGCAAAAGAGCCTTGATGCTTAAAATTTGTCTGTACCTCTGCATAAAGTTTGTAACAAGACCTCAATCGTGATTTGATGAAATTGGCTAAAAGATTGCACCTGATATGTATTCCCTTGACCTCTAATTCACTCTGTGTAATAAATATTTTGAAGGAAATACAATAAAGTAATTCATGAAGGACACTTCTCTCCTCCACCTGATCAACTGTCACGCGCATATTTACAAAACTGAATTAGCATAACCAAAAAAAGAGACAAAAAGACAAAAAGACCTTGACTTGAACTTGACATAACATGTGAATAGCTGCAGGAAGCCTTATCTAGCTCACTTGGAATTATTTATTTTTCCTCATTTACAACCCTGTGCTTTGCCACGCCTGCTACATTCCATAAATCAAGGTGAATCAGAGGCGTGCCACTTTATTCAGCCCGTTGTACCACATCTTTAGAGCCACTCCAGAGCTGACACGGACAGGTAGCACAGCCTGCCAGACTCATACACATGTGAAAGCCATTAGAGGAAATAAGCTCAAATCTATGCGGTACTCAAGAATAAACATGCTAGCAGGATACGCAGAATGAAATCCATATCCTCTGCTTGAGTCAATGATGAAGCTATAGACGTGTCTTTTTCCCAGTTCTTATGATGAAATTTAAAATGGAGTGATGAATTCTGCTCTATGCTTTTAAAGGACACTTAATTTCTCTATTTACACAGAGCAGATTTCATGATTATTCAGCACCAGTAACTTAACAGGTTTTGAAGAATTACTAATCCCTTCTCACAATAAAAAGGAAAACCAAGGGCATGTAAACTATTTGCCTTAATTTATGAAGCAAACCTACACCAGGACCCAAACCAGACCTCAACCCATCATACAACACACCGCCTCCTAAAAGCGGCACTGGCAGAGTGCTCACATTCACCAACGCACTCACGATTTCCTGCACGTGTTCTACATTTAAGATAAACCAGCGTGGTCACAAGAGAGCACAAAAAGGTCGTACACAGGAAGTAATACGAACAGTCAACTTTCAGAGGTTTGTGGCTAAAAAGGAGCAGGAGTTCCAGAGAGCAGCAGATCTGCAGTCAGGCTGACATCCACCGTGGCCTTGCGAAGGCCACAGCCTGGGGCTGCTGCCGCACTGGCAAAGGAGACCGGTTACAGGCATCCTGGGGAAACACGGGACAACTCCCAGTAACACACCCTGTCACAGCCTCGCCTCCTCCCATGGCATCCTTCTGCAGCTGCGGGGCCCGCGAGCAGACCCAGCAAACAGCCCGTACCCCAGGCGAGCTCTGACCCCGTACCAGCACGCCTCACCGTGCCACCTCGGGAGCCACCCCACCCCCAGCCCAGCCCAGGGGGGCTAACACATCTCTCATAAAAACCTCTGCCCCCTGCCCCCGCCACATCTCCCTGCTTGGTACAGCCACCTCCCACAGCTCCCCTTATAGAATAGGACCATGTAATTGTTTAGATTGGAAAAGACCTCCAAGATCCATCAAGTCAACCCAACACCACCATGCCTACTAAACCATGTCCTGGAGTGCCACGTCTACACGTTCTCTGAACACCTCCAGGGATGGTGACTCCACCACTGCCCTGGGCAGCCTGTCCCAGTGCCTGACCACTCTTTCCGTAAAGAAGTGTTTCCTGATATCCAACCTGAACCTCCCCTGCTGCAGCTTGAAGCCATTTCCTCTTGTCCTGTCACAAGTTCCTTGGGAGAAGAGACCAACGCCACCTCTCCACCTCCCCACCAGCCTCCTTTCAGGTAGCTGTTGAGAGCAATGAGGTCTCCCCTCAGCCTCCTCTTCTGCAGACTAAACAACCCCAGTTCCCTCAGCCGCTCCTCATCAGACTTGTGCTCCAGACCCCTCACCAGCCTCGTTGCCCTTCCCTGGACGCGCTCCAGCACCTCAACGTCCTTCTGGTGCTGAGGGGCCCAAAACTGCACACGGCACTCGAGGTGCAGCCTCAGCAGTGCCCAGCACAGTGCTCAGCCCTGCTCTTCTCTGCTCCCGACGGCTCCCTACGCCCCCGCTCACCCCAGCCCCCTCCCCACAGCTGCCCCCCACCCCAACGCCCTTCACCCCCCCCCCCCCCCCCCCAGCTCGGCGCCCCACAGCGCCCTCTCACCGCGCGACGCCCACTCCGCTGCAACCAATCGGCGCTTCCCCCAGCAGGCCCCCAGCCAATCGCGTGCGGCCGAGCGCGGGCCCGCTGACGAGCTCCTCCCCCCGCCGCCCGGGCGGTGCTCGCGCCGCCGCTGCCGCTGATGGCAGCTGGGGCCGCGCGGGCGGCGGGTGCGCAGGCGCTCTGCTCCCCGTCCCCCTTCGCCCCCCCGGCCCTTTCCCGCCGCAGCCGGTCACCTCCAGCGCCGCGCAGAAGCGGGCCCTCACGGTGGGGTCGGGGCGGAACGGTGGCGGGGGCAGGAACGGGGGCAGGAACGGGGGCGGGGTGGTCTTGTCCCGCGTGGGGAGGCTGTGGTGACAGCGCAGCTCGAGGCAGGGCCGCGGGACGCCCCCCCCTCACCCCGGGTTCGGGCTCCGTACAGCCGGGCGGCTGCGCCTCCGGCCCGCCCTCGGTTTTTTGGGGCGGGGGGGGGATACCGGTGCCTCATCCCGCGGGCCCGCGCTGCAGGTGCGGGGCTCCGAGCGCCGGTTTTCTGTTAAATCGCTGCGAGGAGCCGGTCCTGCACACCGGGTGGGTTTGTAGTGGCAAGGCGGCATCTTGCCGTTAAGCTTTCCGGGCCGGGAGGAGAGGTCGTTTCTTACCGGGCTGAGCAACTGGAAACGAAAACCTGGCGAGGAGGCGGGGAGGGTCGAGGGCAGGCAGCTGTGTCGCTGATGCCGGTTTAGACTCGGCTGTGATACAGCGTGTAAAAACAGAAATGCTTAAAGACACAACTCTGGGGCATTTCAAAGCTGATATTGTGATCTTACGCCTTACTGTGCAATGAAAAAACTCTGTTTCTGCTTTTTAAAGCACCTGACGACGTGAAACGGGTGATTCTCTGCTCCATTCCTCATTTCTTCTTTTTTTTTTTTTTCCTCTTTAAAGGGCTATGTGTTACAAGTCCTCTGTATTGAAAGATACCTTAACGCTGCTTTTGATGGTCCTTTTTTCTAACATTTGTATCTCCTACAGAAACTTTTAACTGTTGGTTGTGGGGGTGATGATTTCCCATGCTTTGAAGTCCTCTCACTGCTGAAGCTTCAGCTAACATTAAAGCTACTTACACTTTTAAAATAGTACACTCACAGTTTTAAAGAATTTGGGGGAAAGGGTTGAGATAGCTCAGAAGATATTACTACAGTTAGGAAGAGAACTGCTGTTCCTCCTAGAATCACCCTAGTTTGTGCAAGTGAGATAAAGGAGAAATTTACTGGAGTAGGGCCCTTCTTGAGAAGTAAATATGCTGTCTAACAATATTGCGGAAGCTTTTGTGAAGCGTGGAGCTTCACTTCCTCTTTCTTAAAGGCTTATAAAATAATTGTAAACCTTCCTGAACAAAGTGCTCCTGTCACACATAATAAGTTTGGGGGGAGGGAAAGCTTACAGATCATACCTTGCATTCATATTAGTCATGAATTCCTTGGTGAGAAAGACTTGCCTCATAGCTAAGGTTACTAATGATTTTTTTTAATTATTATTATTTTTTTAAGTGAGAAAAATATGATAAGTAAAGAACAGTTTAAATGCTGTTATGGTAGACAGCTGTTGTTGTGTACAACAGCTTAGAAGAAAGACAGAAGTAGAAGTTACTCCTGGCAGTTCCATGTACAGAGTAAGCAATAAGTAAATAGGAATGTGGAAAAGTCTTCCAGCAACTTGAGGTTGGAAACTGTGGAAAAGGAAAGGTGAGGTGAAAAAGAAAAACTATAATTACAGTAGAAAACAAACTTCTGGTGTGAACAGTGATGTGTAAGCAGGATTTAGAGCTGCACGGGACTCTTAAATGTGGAGCGGAGTTGTTCAGGTGCCTGTGCTTGAACATGAGGAGTACTGATTGTCTGTCTTGGAGTGTAGAATTGTAAGAAGACGCACAGAACGATGGAATAATTGCTCAAAAGAGAGAAAACAATTCTTCCTTTCATTTAGTCTGGAATGAAAAAAATCTCATTGCTCATTTGTTTTAATATATGAAAAACTATGACAATATATGAGAAACCTCTGAAGTCAGCAGGGAAATGTGCTGTTGGCTTCACTGGCTGTTTAGACTGGGTGTTTTGCATTTATCCTCTGTAAGGAAGATGTACATAATGTACAGCTAGTTATCCAGTACAATTGTTTTGTTTTACATGCCTTATCTCTCCATTTTTTCAGGTACATCTCATTAGCTGCTGGAAATACTTTGAAATATCAACAATGAACTCGATGTTAACGTTGTTTTTTTCTGGAATAGTTGCCTGTTGTGCTCACTCACCTGGTGATTCAGTACCCAGGTTACTCCTCGTGTCCTTTGATGGCTTCAGGGCTGATTACTTGGAAACCTATAAACTTCCTCATCTTCAGGAGTTCATTGAGGATGGTGTGCTTGTAAAACAGGTTACGAATGCTTTTATCACCAAGACTTTCCCAAACCATTATACCATAGTGACAGGTTTATATGAAGAAAGCCACGGCATCGTGGCTAATGACATGTACGATGCGGATGCCAAGAGAAAGTTTTCACAGTTCAATGATTCAGATCCCTTCTGGTGGAACGAGGCAGTTCCAATTTGGGTGACAAATCAACGGCAGGGAAACGGAGCAAGTGCTGCTGCAATGTGGCCCGGCACTGATGTAAAAATTAACAATACAACCCCTCAATTCTTTATGAAGTATAACTTTTCAGTAAAGTTTGAGGAGAGAGTGGAGAAAATTGTCGCGTGGCTGAACAGCTCTGATCCAGTAGTCAGTTTTGCCACATTATACTGGGAAGAACCAGATGCAAGTGGGCACAAGTACGGACCGTCTGACACCGAGAACATGCGCAGAGTCTTAGAAGAAGTGGATAATCATATCGGCTTCCTTATGAATAAATTGAAGGTGTTAGGTCTGTGGGACACTATGAATATCATCATAACAAGTGATCATGGAATGGCCTCGTGTTCTGCAAAGAAGCTGATTATCCTGGATGACTGCATTGGTCGCAATAACTATACTCTGATAGACAAGAGTCCAGTTGCTGCAGTGCTGCCAAGGCAGAGTATGTTTTGGGTTTCCTTTTTTTTTTTTTGAAGTCATACACTGAGAAATAAATCTTGTTTATCTTACTACTAAAAAGTACACACTGTGGTAGACTGTTCACAGCTTTTTCAAATCCAGTGTGGTTCATATTGCACAACTTTGACATAATTTAATGAATAAGCTAAATAATGTTTGCTTATTTAGAAATTACTTTGTTTTGGTAGTCAGTGGGCCACGGAGAGTTTCTTGTTAAATTGCTGTGGGTGGTAAAGATGGTCCTGGTACAGCAGAGAGATGCTTAGTATGCCTGCTCTCTTGTTGCTCACTTCGTCTATACCGTTGCAATTCACAGTGAGCATGAAGCAAGCCCTCATGTTTGTTCAGAATAAAAAATGGCATTGTCTAAATTTCCAAGAAAAATTGAAACCCAACTTTGATCACTTCACCATTTCCGTTGCTGTGAATGAAACTTCAGTTTTCATACTGTGAATTCAGTTTTTGTATCTTGGAGTAGTTACTAACAGGCATGTCTTAGTCTGAAATCATGACGCTGCTGGTCTCAGTTGCCACAGCTGTGGCCAGACTGAAGCAATTCTAATGAACAAATTTATGTATGTGGCAATAAAATTAATGCTTCCTGCTTCGGATAAAACACTGACTACTTTGGTGCGTGATTGCTTTCTCTTGAGTTCTCTGCTTGAATTTGGCCTCTTTCAACCCCCAAGCTGAGAAGGCAAGTTGAATTGTAGGTCCAAAACCACAGCCATGAGGTGGCTGATTTAAAATGAGAGCAAATTGTGATTTTTCACCTTGATACATGTAGTGTTTCATTAGGGACGTGAAAGAATCCTTTTCTAGCTGCCTTTTAAAATATAATTGTTTTGAAAAAAATGAATCTTAGGTTTAATGACAGATAATTGCAGTAAACAGGACATAATTTCCAGCTGTTTCACGTGCAATTTTTTTCTTGGCAGACAAAAGAGACGTGTATAACTTACTGAAAAGATGCAGCAATAACATGAAAGTATATCTCAAAGAAGAGATTCCAGACAGATTTCATTATCGTCATAATAAGAGAATTCAACCCATAATCCTGGTTGCAGACGAAGGCTGGACAATTGTACAAAACGAGTCACTTCCAAAATGTAAGTGTGTTTTCCTTATTTGTGCTGTTGCTGGCTTATGTTGGTACACTATCTATATACTGAAGAATGCAAGGCACAACATTTAATCTTACAGTACATAGGAAATACTAAAAATAATAGGAACACAACAATATTGGTCGAAGAAGCCAGAGTTCTTCCTGCTAGAGGCATGAAATAGCATGTTTTAAAGATAAAAAGCAAACCAGATGTTTCTTCACACAGTATATTGCCAAGCGATGCATTTTCTTCCTGCGGGACTCTATGAATGTCAAATTACATACATACATATATGCATATATATTTCCAGATGTTTCACATGTGGGGTTTTTGGTTTGTTTTTTTTTTTTGGTTTTTTTTTTTGCAAACCAGGTGTGTATAACTTACTGAAAAAATGCAAGTCACATGAAAGTGTATTTAAAATAAGAAATTCCAGATAGATTTCATTATCATCGTAACAAGAGAATTCAACCCATAATTCCGGTTGCAGACGAAGGCTGTGTGTGTATATATGTATATGTGTGTGTTCAGAAAGTGATCGGACAAATTATTGGAAGAAAAATCCAGTACTAGAAGTGAAAAACAAAGGTACCAACTTCCAGGAAGTTTCTGAGCAGCCAACAGCTCGAGGCTGGTGGTTGGTGTGTCAGAGCTGACCCTGTTGATACTTCCCTGACTCCCTGTTGCGACTGCTGTCAGAGACAGGATGCTGGGTGGTGCAAACTCCCTGTTTCACGCAGTTTGGCTGTTCTTACTGTCTGCCTTTGGTACACTTAAGTTCAAATTTTCTCATTATTTGTACAAAAGTACTGCTTTTAATGTAAGATATGATTATATTTTAATTTCCCCACAGGTTTCCTACAATCATCTTCAAATTGACAACACTTAGCACATGTGATCTCTAACAGAGGTCTCTTTCTTGTTTATGGTTAGATTCAGTTTCATGTACCTAGAAACAGTTAGTAAGTGTCTATTTGTAAGTAACAGCATTGTATCAGTTGAAGTGAATCACTTTGCCAAAAAACTTTGCTAGCCAAGGTTTCCCAGAAGCAGGCAGGGCAGGTTTTAGCCTAAAAGGCTGTTTAAGTGTTTATTGTACTTGTCTTCACGGACAAAGTGGCAGCGTAAGGACTGACAAGCGTACCAATACCTACACGTTATCTAGCGGTGTTAGCACACGCCAGCCCTCCTACTTCAGAGGTGAAAGATAGGAAAATTCCCTGGAGAGGGAACTTGGAACAGCTCTGCTCAAAACATGCAAGTAGTAGAAGGAGGAAAAAAAAAAGTAATCAAGAAACATAGGACTGCATTAAAATAAGCAAGCAAGATGTGGTGCAGTAGTGTATTTGTGGTGACAAATTATAACGGTGGAAAACATTACGAAGGAATATTGAAAGTATACTGCAGTGGTGAGCGTGACGTCATCGATAGGAATCTTGACATCGCACATCAGAAACTTCAGTGAAGCAGCCAAGGAGAACAGTTCTCAAGGAGACTTGTAAAAGTTACTAAGAAATTATTACTATGATTCTGTGAATTCAAAACTGAAATGCAGTCACTCAAATACTGTGCTATCAGAAATTTTTGGCATCTTGGACAGAGTTTTCAGGCATGTTATTATGAAACTTGACTATGGCTACTTTTTAGCTGTTTATATTCCACCAAAAATCACGAGTGAGTATTTCTTAAAAACCTACCAAATGTCCAAGTACTGGTGACCTTGTAGCCACAAACATTTTGTTGTATACCTGTCACAGGCATTGTGATCCTCTGACTGTTTTTTGGTTTTGACTATTTGAGTGTCCCTTTACCTGAAGTACCTAATCTGATAAGCACGATTTGAGGGTACTTAACATGCTCAAACTGAACAATGCCAACAGGAAAGTGCTTGGCTTTTAATTACTAATTAAAATGTCTGCTTTGCAAGGGGGAGATGTCTTTCCAGAATCTGAGAAACACAAATTTGCATTCCAGCTACTGACTCATTGTGAGGTGGCAGCATCCTTTTTAACTTTGGGATGAGGAGGGGAAAAGGAAATGTTGATGACCGAAAGGAAAGGAGATAATGGTGGGATTGGGGGAATCATGGCTGAAGATCTGTACGGGGAAAAGACTTCAGGGGATTGTGGAAGAGGGAAGGAACTCTAGGTTCCTTCAGTGTTTCACCCAACAGCTGCTTGTATGTTCTGCATTACTCTTTGGTTAAAAGACAGGCCTTTTGTGGGCGGGGGAGAGATAGGGAGGGGAACACTCAACACGCAAACAGAAACTGAAGTGTTAACTCTTAACTTTGCATTTCTCCAGTAGGTGACCATGGCTACGACAACGCCCTCCCAAGCATGCATCCGTTCCTGGCCGCTCGCGGGCCCGCTTTCCGTCGGGGTTACAAGCAGAGCACAATGAACAACGTCGATATTTACCCCGTGATGTGCCACATCCTGGGACTGACGCCGCAGCCGCACAACGGCACTTTCGGTAACGCCAAGTGCTTGCTCACTGACCAGTGGTGCATAAATCTTCCAGAAGCTATTGGGATAGTTATTGGGGCTTTTATGATACTGACTACTTTCACCTGCATTATAATAATCTCAAAGAATAGAGTTGCCCCCCCACGGCCATTTTCCCGACTTCAGTTACAATATGACGATGATGATCCTTTAATTGGATAGCGTGTAGGGAGCCTCGCCTCGCTTGCTAAATAGTGATTTCAGGAAGAAAGTTGGAACTTGCACTGGATGGCATTCTTTGATGCACTTTAACGGTATCTGTATAAAATACTGTACAGCCAGATCTCGCTAACTTGTTTGTGTGTGCTACCTGACTAGTAGTCCTTTTTAAAAATCTTTTCAGAACAAAATGGTGAACAGGTGGCTTTCTGCTGGAAGATACGCTTAACAAAATACAGATGTTTAGTTTTTCATTCAAGCCTTTGAGCACTTTCAAAATGAAATTCCAGAGTATGAACTAGCCAGGATAGACTTAAGTGAATTTTAACATTTGTAAATGATAATTGGTTTTTTGTATTAAATTTAAATTAATGTTGACTTCTTTTAGTGTTCTTGTGTTGGAAAGAAGATTGTTTTTTATGAGAGTTAAAGTTAGTTCTCTTTGGACAGTATATTCTGATTTGTTCTTAAATTTGGGGCATAGAGAAGATCCAGTACTTCTGTTTCCACCCTAAGCCAGCAATATGACAAGAAACTGGTGAGAAGGAAAATGGAAGTCAGTGAGGGAAGAATTGGTGCCTATCACTTCTATTTTGAGCAATAACATACACGGTTCAGCAGTTACAACCCCGGGCAGATGGCTCTGACATTTCTAGACGTGTGTCTGTGGATGACTTAGTCGCACGGTTCTGCATTCGGAGAGTTGGGATGGTACTACTTGCTTACCTCAAGGATGTTGATTTAATCTCAGAATCTTTGGATTTCTGAGTTTAATGGGCTGTAGTAGTAAAATTACTGCTTCTAAACCCTGTGAAAACTGCTGAAGGCTTTCTTTTTTTTTTTTTTTTTTTTTTTTTTTTGTAGTAAAGGTGGTTCTGCCCTGTGTACCTTCTTTTGAAGGCTGCAATGTGCTAAAAAGCAACAACTGAGCATTTAACATGCCATCATCAAGCAAGGATTCCAAAGTTTATTTTAAACCCTGGAAATTTAAGGGGAAAAAATAATTTATTTTTTGAGATAAGACATTTTATCTGTAGTGTCTGGGTTGTATAGATATACAGTTCTGGTGAAGACCAGTGTTAATGGTTCCTGTAATTGAAACTCTTCATTCCTTGTTAATGGTCAAGTCTAGTAACTTGCCATTTAAAAAAAAAATAATAATTAATTAATTAGATTTAGAAAGCCTTAGTGGTACCTTATCTTTTAGTGAGGAAAGAATGTGAGGTCGAATTGTTAATACTAACCCAAAAAGAGAACTACAGGTACCAAGTCCTTTTCCTGCAAGTTTGACGGTTTTAAGAGCTGATGATTTGAAGTGAGAGAGCTGAGGTACGTGGAAGCAGGCAACGTCGTTTCTTGTTCACACACTCAAATTCAGTGCAGTTTGGTGTTAGCCACAGACCGCCTTTCGATCCAGCTGGGAGGAAGTACGGACTTTGGAGGGAAGGGTTACTTTTAACCACCCACTGGAAAAAAATACATTTGAGCTTTAAAAATGACGTGGAAGTTTTACTAAATTGTATCTTCCTCTCTGAAGATTCTATTGTACCAATTAAAAACACAATACAAAAATAAACTTGTTCTGCTTCTTTTTCCCCTTCTTAAGCGACTTGTTTTTCCTTACTGACTAGTGCTTTACTCTGGAGTAATCTGAATGTGAAAGAAGCTTGGACCCCTTAAAAAATCTGTACTGTTAGTGACAGTGTACTGGATTTTACAGTGTTGATATAATAGAGCGATAACTGGACTGAGCACAGAAGTCACTTTCTCATCCTGCTGGAAGATTTAAAGTAAGTAATTACTCACAATAAGAGGTCAGGTTACTGAGTAGCTATGAAGTCAGTGTTTTGCAGGGTAGAATCCAGGGTTAGAGATGCTGTAAAAGGGAGGATGCTTGAATTCCTACATTGGAGAGAGTTGTTAGGTTCTTGTAATTGTGTTAATAAAGGCTGCTGTCCTCAGGTGCTTTGCATCATCTATAAACGGAAAGGCTTGACTCAACTGAGTTATCTTCACCTTTCTGGCAGACCTGGTAAGACCAAACTGTACTGCAGGCTACCTGTGAGGAGTCCTTTTTCCTAGATGCTAAAACTGATTAGCACAGTATATGCTCCACTCTTTTCTTTTCCTCCTCCTTCTCCCAAAAAGTTGTGTCACAGTGTGTGACTGATGTGCTTTCAGTCCCTCTGTGCAACACCATCACAGGCCAGGTGTCAGGGTTACCATCAAGATTTTAATTACCAGAAATGTAAGTGCCGACTGAAGCGTAACGGCAGGACTCTGATGTGAAATATGAGTATTGTTACAGATGGGGAAATCCGGAGGTAAATGCATTTCTCCTTTTAGCTCTAGGTAGCCCTTTCTGATGAGAATTGCTACAGGCAAGTGAGCTTCTGCGAAACCAGAGAGTGAGTGGTAGTATCTAGCAGAAATCCTTATTCTCCTCTACTCCTCCCTTTAGCATTCGACCCTGCTATTGTGGGAAGGGTTTACAGAGAATGTTTTAAGTATTCATCAAGAAATAGGATAAACTATATTCTAGTTGCATTGCTAATTATTTTTAATTTCAGGGATGCAGTATGGACTGTAAGAGTGCTGAGGATTCTTCCTGGCACGATTCTTTGCTGCTGACAGGGAGGGTTTCGAAGTATCATCTCTTGTACATCCAGTATTTCATACAGATCATGTACAAGTCAAGAGAATATAGAAAAAACACATCTTTCTCCTTAGAAACAAAGCTCATATATATTTAAAGATGATTAAATGTGTTAGTGTGTTAAACACGATGAAATATTTCCGCTACCTAATTACGGTTTGTATGAATTATTGCTTGTGAAAAGTCAGCGGCTGATTTCATTTTGAATAGATAATTCCAAACAAGTGGCTTCCCCCCTTCCTCAAAGCTGTGATACAGGAGATGATAGATACCCTACAATAGTTTGTGGCAGCATTTAATGACTTGCTAAATATACAGAGCTCTGCAGTGCTCATCCAGGGCACGCTAATTTAGAGGAAGTTCTTAACTCTTAAACTAGCATTGAAGTTTAGATGGGAACGGGGGAATTCCCTAACAGTACTTCCCAGCCGTAAAGATGATGTTTCGTTATGTTGACTGCCTCCAAAAAGGAACTCTCAACACTGGGCAGAGCCTTAAAACATCCGCCCCTCTGGGTGTCTGTCTTTTGTCCATTAGCACCAAGGAAACAATTCCAGAATTGAGCTGATTTTGACTAACTGCAGCTCCAAAATGCTTGTTACAGGGGGAAGTTTAACTTGCTATATAAAAGAATGTACTGCCCATGAATTATTTTTTTTTTTTTGTAAAAAGCCACCTTTTATTGCGAAAAAAAATATCAGTAGCAGAGATTTGTTAACTTAATATGACTCAGATCAAGATTTCATTATGAAAAGGCTGCCTGTGTGCAGTGATGCAGATACCACTATTGAACTTAGCGTTTTCCTGTGCTTGCTACAATTTTTGTAGTCTAACATCTAATAAATGCTTACGTTACCTTTACTCTAGGTAGAAACATGCCATTTCTTGAAGGGTGTGTACAGCATCCATGGCCATTATTTAACCAGGGAAGAAGAAGTGGAAGTAAGCCTGTTTTATATATTGTGGTGAATTTAAAACCTCCTGGGTGGCTGAGCCCAGAGAGTTGTGGTGAACAGAGTTAAATCCAGTTGGCGGCCGGTCACAAGCAGTGCTCCCCAGGGCTCAGTGCTGGGGCCAGTTCTGTTTAATATCTTTATCAATGATCTGAATGAGGGCATTGAGTGCTCCCTCAGTAAGTTTGCAGATGACACCAAACTGGGCGGGAGTGTTGATCTGCTCGAGGACAGGAAGGCTCTGCAGAGGGATCTGGACAGGCTGGATCGATGGGCTGAGGTTGACTGTATGAGATTTAACAAGGCCAAGGGCTGGGTCCTGCACTTGGGTCACAACAACCCCATGCAACGCTACAGGCTTGGGGAAGAGTGGCTGGAAAGCTGCCTGGTGGAAACAGACCTGGAGGTATTGGTCAACAGTTGGCTGAACATGAGCCAGCAGTGTGCTCAGGTGGCCAAGAAGGCAAACAGCATCCTGGCTGGCATCAGGAACAGCATGGCCAGCAGGAGCAGGGAAGTGATTGTGCCTCTGTACTGGGCACTGGTGAGGCTGCACCTCGAATGCCGTGTGCAGTTTTTGGCCCCACTGTACAAGAAGGACGTTGAGTTCCTGGAGCACGTAGAGAGAAGGGCAACGAAGCTGGTGAGGGGTCTGGAGCACAAGTCTGATGAGGAGCGGCTGAGGGAACTGGGGTTGTTTAGTCTAGAGAAGAGGAAGCTGAGGGGAGACCTCATTGCTCTCAACAGCTACCTGAAAGGAGGCTGGTGGGGAGGTGGTGTTGGTCTCTTCTCCCAAGGAACTTGTGACAGGACAAGAGGAAATGGCTTCAAGCTGCAGCAGGGGAGGTTCAGGTTGGGTATCAGGAAACACTTCTTTACGGAAAGAGTGGTCAGGCACTGGGACAGGCTGCCCAGGGCAGTGGTGGAGTCACCATCCCTGGAGGTGTTCAGAGAACGTGTAGACGTGGCACTCCAGGACATGGTTTAGTAGACAGGGTGGTGTTGGGTTGATGGTTGGACTTGATGATCTTGGCTGTCTCTTCCAGCCTTAAGATTCTATGGTTCTATGATATTTGCACTTTACAAAACAGCAGGACTCAACAGCTGCATGTTTGTTATTCTTCCCATACACCGCTCAAGACTGCATTGTTCCACGCTTCTGAAAAGTCTCACTGCACAACCCTTCATCTTACAATAGGCATTTTTGCAGGTTTTTTTTTAATGTATTTTTGCAAGTGGGTGGGTTTGTTTTTTGTTTTTTTTTTTTTAAGGCATTTTTGCAGGCGGTGTTTTTTTTTGGACACTGCATTTTTTTGTAAACAGCATTACTGCAGTTCTTTACTAAGAAAGTCTGGAAGATTGTTTTTTTTATAAAAGAAACTGTATTAAAATTGTTTATAAGAGAGCTCTTATTTCCATATACAATAGCAAGGTGGGAAACAAGAAGTCTTTAATATAAGAATTTAAGGTCAAAATTCTTAAGTTTATTAAAAATAACTGGAAGTGTGATAAAGGCATACACTACGCAGAGTACAAGAAGGGACGCATCCTCCTCCAGCGGTCCCCCCACAATGCAAGTTTTTTTTTCCCAGAAGTGTTTTTAAATGAAGCAAGCACTCAGTGCTTGACAGCGCTATAGCAAAGACACATTTCAACTTCAACATTTCCAAACAGGAGGAACAAAGAAAACATCTGACATCTCAAAGTACGCCTCACAGGTCAGTAAGGAAAGACAAAATCGTGCAAACTTCTCGGTTTCCAAGCTTAAGTCACAAGCAGCATACAGTATCCTCAATCCACTTCCCAATAAACTTGTTTGTACAGCATAAACAGCATCGTTATACTCAGAAACAAAATCCCACATCCTGCCAAAAAGGTAGTCTGAAAAAATCTCATCAGACAAAAAGTTGATTGTTTCCTCCAGTGGCATCATATGTGCTTTCAGTTTCACTAAGCATACACCCAACAAGTTAAACCGTGTTTAACCCTGGCTAGGCAAACACCCAACAAGGGAACTGCCTGCAAAAACACCTCACCCATAAAGGGAACGCGCTGAAACCTGAACTAAAGTACCCGAATGCTGAAAGATTCCCTTTGGTTTTCTACAAAGTCCCATTTTACCCTCCTCGGAGAAGGGCCTTACAGAACAAAGACATCAAGAAGAATTCTCATGTCCGTGTTCCCAATCTATTTTTAATATTATTGTTCCCAAACCCTTTGTTAGGGAAAACCTACTGCTCTTTGCTTGCTGCATGTTCGAGCGGGTCAGCCTAAGGCTGTTCAGATGACTGAACACCACTGACGAACTTTGCCCCCTCCCTAGAAATCAAGGGTCACTTTGGCTGATGATTGAACGACACATTTCAATTTTAAAAGTGGGAGGTTAATGAACACCTCTGAGATTACAACCCAGTTATTTTTACATCTGCCATAAGCACTGCTATGAAATTACTGCAGTAAGAAGAATTTCTGTGAAAGCAGCATGTTCCAAAGTGAGAAAGTGTGCAACTGAAGTAGCTCCAGGTGAGGATTACAGCATCTCCAGTAGGTTTTTCTACTTTGACTTCCCCAGCCTCTCTAGAAACTACTGTGACCATCATTACTGCTTTCATCTTTCAGCCTGAAAAGCCCCTGCAGCATTCAGTTTTAGCCGGCATCAGCAAATTAAACATAAGACATACCTGCTGGTCAGCTCCACGGAGAATCAGCGTTACAGTGCCAGGCACACCTAACCCAGATGTTTTCCTTCAGCATTTTCTTAAGGAAATGGACACAGGAGTCCAACAGATTATTTCTGACGCAGCGAGCACCAGTTTGTAACTGGGCACTGCAGGGTCATCACTGAGACTGCGAGAAGTGAGCTCATGTCTGAACTCGCCTAGATGTCAATTTGGAATGAAGTCCAGCAAAATTAGTTTTGTACTTTCGTTAGTCAGCTTGTTGCACCTCCTTGCTAGGTCTGCTAGCAACCCTCCCAGTTGCAGTACTGGACTGTTAGTCACACCATCAGTTTGACAGAGCACGCTCCCATCTTTGCCTTCTGCTGGGTGCTGTGGATAAAAGCAATAAATTGCATTTACAGAAATACCAGACTGAGTATTTGTGTGAATTTTGAAATAGTTTATTTCTTCTTCAGGCATTGTACTCAGATGGAAAGTGCAGAGAAACAAACTCACACAGGGAGGGAAAAAAAAAATTCAGCTTTTAAACAAGTCTGACAACTAGACAACTTTTCTCACTTCATACCATGCTTTTCACACAAACCTTAGTCAGCAGCTTCTCACCTACCATGTAAGTGAGCTCTTAAAGAAAACCCCACAACTACAATAGCAAGAAGATTTATTGCCCCACACAAAACAATCAGAGTAATACATAGTTTTGTTGACTCAGAATTAATAATTTTCCCTGACAGAGATTTTTCTCTGGAAGAACAAACTCCAGTCTTACACCTTCTTTCATATCAAAGTGTGCTTTTTCAGATTTATATATATGGCTTAAGATTTATACAGCTGTTCCTTAAGTTGCATGTCTAATCATGCTCATCAAATTCTAAGGTCCACCCAGACATATCCGATAAAATACAAGACAGGAAGCCAAGCTGACGCTAGAGAAGAGTCTCCAGTAACAGATCAGATATTACACCCCGTGACAGGCTTGACAGCGCTCTGAAACCAGCTTGTACATGTATGTTCCTTAACTGATTCATCAGCCTTATTCTGCAAGAAATCTCTTATCACAGAAATATAAAAAAAACCAACTCCTTTTAGATATACAGGTCTTGTGCTTGTATGTGTCTTTAAACTGACAGCCTCATGGAATTCCTAGAAAATTTAGTCCAGTGTACAGGAAACAACAGAAAAAGACCTACATTTACCTAAAATCATAAAGACCTATATTTACCTAAATAAATAAAAAAAAAAATTAAGTGGTTTAATGCTGATTGCTAAAGACAATACCACCTAGATTCACATTTTGGAGCTACACAGTAGTTTAAAGAAATATGCCTAACTATAAACTTAGACACTTAGCACTGCATGACCTAGCTTAATAATAATGTTGTTTTCTGTAGGATTTAATCCACCGGCTATTTGAAATGGTGATCCATGCAAAAGCTTCTTCGGGCAGGGAAGAAAAAAACCCAAAGCAGTCTAATGGCATTCAGCGACTTGTTAGAACCTAAGAGACTTAAAAAAAATCTCTCAAAGGGGAAAAAAAAAAAAAAAAAAAAAAAAAAAAAAAAGGGGATGGGAAATTAAATTAAACCACAACGTACTAGTCTGAAGTGCACATCAGTTGATGTTATTTCCCTCAAAGCAGCTCAGAATGAGGTACTCAATGTCTATTGTCACTACGTGTCTACGTATGTGTACAGCTTTCCAGGTTTGCCCAGAATATTTTCAGCCCCTGAAAGATTAAGTGGTTGTAGGGTGAAACAGAAACAGTCTCCTTCTATGCATACCTGGTACGCGTGTACTCCAGAGTAACAATACATCAGCAGCCGTTTCCTTTTACTCCACATATTTACCACCTCTATTATTTTTTTTTCGTATAAGCTATTTTAAGCATCAAATGGGAAGCAGTGCCAAGTGTTGTTAATCTTGCAAGAGTGGCTGGGCAGCTTCAGTACGGTGCATTTGCGTGGCGTTTGCCCGGGGCAGGATGAAATGCTTAACAAAAACTGCCATGAAAACCGTAACAATAAAGCTGCCTAGAAGGACTCCTATAACAGTAGCACAGGTGTCTCTTCCAAAGCCTACAGGAACTTCTTCAGCAAGCATATCTTTCACAGCGCTGAATGAACCATTGTTTGGCAGTGGGGTAATACCAAGGAGGTGGCACAACAACGGGTACAAGTCTGTAGCGTTCATGACTTCTCTGGTGGCATTTTTTCTGAAAGCAGGCCCAACTGCCAAAAAAATGGGATGCATTTCTGGTAAGATGTTGTCATATCCGTGATTGCCAACTAGAAATAAAAAAAAATAGATAAAGGTCAATATTCTGAAGTTGCAAAACAAGCATTGAAGTAGAATTAGCATAACGCAGAGAAGGAACAGCCATCATTTATTCTTGCAGAGGTTTAGAAGAATAATTTTGATCAACAGCACAAATGTCTCCTAGCAAATGTCAAGTCACAGAACTACAAAGAGAAGAAATGAGAGCACTATTTAAAAAAAAAAAAAAAAAAAAAAAGGTAAGCTCACATGGCAGTAACAGCACTGCCAATAGCATGCTATGCTACACTCAAGTTTCCTCAATTTTCCTCAAGGAAAAACTCCAACTTTGCAACCGGAACAGATCGTTTGGGGGGGGGGGGGGGGGGGGCGGGAAATCCATGTAGAGACAGACTGTTTGACTTCTAGTAGCAGACAGAACTTGAGCTCTGACTGCTCTGACACTTTGTCCAGTTTTGTGCACTACCTCCTCATCAACAAGGAAAAAGCGGACACATCTCACTAGTGGGTCTCCAGTGCCCCTTCCTTACAGGGGCACTAAAAATTCTGAACAAGTAAATAAACATGCAGGCACAAAAAAGCTGCTATCGACAACTGAAAAAACTTGTTAAGTCCCGCAGGTACTGCTCTTCAGCTTCATAACCAGCAGCAAAGCGTAAAAGGTTTTCAGTCAAGAAACTTAAGAACTTATCGTATGACACCCGTATCTTTTCTCTGAGCTAACCACGAGCTGCAGTTTATTGCCTGCATTCTACTTATAATCTCAAAACCCCAAGTGAGGAACTTAGAAGTGTTTTTTTTTTTTTCCCCTCCAGATCACCTAGAATGCATCTTATCCTGTACAGCAAATGAAAATCACTGGTGTACAGTAACACAATACTCAAAGACTCCCTCCAGCAATCGAACGTGGTTACTCAGGTGTAGGCATCCACAGAAGCTGAAGGCTTTCCAAAAGCATTCTTGCATTTCCAACCCAACCCTTCTGCAGTAAATGAATTGTGCATGATAAAACAACGCTATTCATCCTCTACTCAACAAGTTCAGTTACAACTTTTTTTTTTTTTTAATCTCTCAGGAAGTGCTTCTCAGTTTGCTAGATCTCGCAAGAAGACCTCAAGTATCTGGCCACTAAAACATGTAAATGATCTTATCTCTGTAAGTTTAATTTTTAGAAACAGTAAGTCCAGTTCCCCCTCCCCTAATAGTAGGGTGCTTCCCTTCCTATTAGGAAAAAAGGTTATAAATTCTACACATTTAGCTTCAGAGTATTCCCTCCCAGTCTTAAAAACAAAAAAAACCAAAACCAAACCACAACATTGGCAGAGAAAGTACCATGTAAGGCCTCTGACAAGGAAGATATAGCAAAATGCTGTAAAGACAGAATACTTACAGTGAAAACCATCAGACTTATTAAACACAATTTCCCATCCTTTATCAGCCAGTGCTAAGATCGGCTGAATTTTACTGTTGTGTTTGTAATGGAATCGATCTGGAATCTGCTCCTTTTTATACACAGCCATGTTGGGATGAGCATTGACCAGGGCTTCATACACTTCATCCAGTTTGCCTTCAAACAAACAAACAAAGACAAAACTTCAACATACCAATATGTTTATTAAACCCACCAGCAGTTTAAAAACAACCGAAAGAAGTGGGCAAAACGCGCTTCCCCAAAAGCTAATTATAGCTGTAAGAGACAACAGGGAATTACAACGTGTAGAGAAGTTACTGTGACAAATCCAGCGCGTCATTCACAGGTCACACCTGACATCAGACTTCACAGCCTATTCCCAAACTGTAAGCGCCTTGCTAATTTTAGAAAAATCCCTCTTTCCATAGTTACCAGAATGTAAGCTTCTCACAAGAATGAGTTAGAAGGCATTCGGTTAAGTCTCACGGAAAAGAAACCGGCTCCTCCTAGCTGTATGCAAAGCTTGAAAGCACGAAGACAGCTCCGGGATCTGTTTATGAGGTAATGTGCGCATTAAGGCCACGTTATGTCTTTCCCCGAGTTGGCTATGGTGACAAGTGACACTTTTTGTTCATTTCAAAGCAGTTTAATTAGCAGTTGCTTTCATTTAAAAGGCCAAAGAGAGAAACCACTTTGTTCCTTAGCAGCTGTGAAAACTTCTGAGTGAACCCATCTGTTTATTTTTTTCTACAAGATGCCCCGATAGACAGCCACATATATGACCACATTTGATTCCCAGTTTTGATCTTTTACCATTTTGATGACAAGTTCAGCTCGCTTAGAAAGAGCAGCTACTTTGTTGCTACGCACCATGTAACATCGTGGCGCTGGCAATTAACTGCCTAGGGATAAGCACAACTATTTAGCATTAATCTTTCAACAGAAGCCCCCAGGTCACAGTTTAGATGCCACTGACACATCAGGAGCCGTACAAAGATTGCAGAGGCGTAAGCAGGGAACACACGACAAACATACGAAGGGATGGGTTGGACTGGTAGATGAAGACGGCACTTTTGGTGTAGAACTGTCAGCCACCCTGTGTGTTCAGTAATGGCTAACAGTGCTACCTGCTCCTAATAAAATCCTCAGCATCCTTTCCTTTCCCTAGTAATCTACTGCACAGCGAGCGCAAACACTCAAGAGCTGTACTAATCCTATCAAATACACAGGCATTCTCCACTTCCAATTCTTAATTTGCTTATTTCCAGCTTCTGTGCTTTTCTTTCCCATAAAAGTTAATAGCCAGAAAGCAGCTGGACAAACTGGAATACCAGCAAGGAGGAACCAAGACACACAGACAGAAACATAAAAGCAAGCTCAGGAATCGACATCTGAGCAAGTTCCTTCAATCTCACCCCGCCCCTCCATCTAAACACGGATTCCTGCTGAGGGCTATGCAGTGTCTGTAGCAGACTCCTGCTATACACCGAGTAACTCAGCTCCATGAGTTATTTAAGCAGTTTGTGCCACGAGCATGCACAACCCGGTCAGACAGCTGCGTTCACAGCGAGTCTCTGCAGGCCCCTTTCAGCACTGCAAGGGCTTGAAGCACAGTGGAAGATGTTTTTTGCGGCCAATGCTGCCGTTTTTAGCAGACGAGTGGCATTTAAGCACATCCTGTCATTTTGACTTCTCGTTGCTCGCTGGGGTTCTGCCTTCGCAGCTAGCTGTACATCCTGCAGCGGGCGCTCCTGCGAGAGAGCTGTGCCCAAAGAAACGATCACCTTGATGACCACAAGAACAAGTGCTTAACTTGACCCGAGACACCACCTGAGGCAAACCAAGGATAAAATCCTGTCTGCCATTTACAACATGCATGGAGTTTTACATATATGTCAGGGAAAAAAAAAGTTTGGGAGGAGGTCCTCAATATCTTTAAAGAAACTGTTTTCGTTTTCTCCCTCAGTTCCTAAGATCCAGCATAGAAATTCTGGAGGAAAACTGGAAATAGATTAATGTATAATATTTTTTTTTCTCTCAAATTGGCATAAAAAAAAAATCACTAAACTTAAGGAAGACAACAAAGGTCAAGATGAGACAGCAGAGGTTCAGATATGATATAGGGAGTTACAGCAACAAGACTTCAATCTAGCATTTCTAAGACTGTATTAGTAACAAATTTAATTTTGTTATGCCACTTTTCTACATGGGATAACAGGGAGCAGAAGCCCTAAATACAGTAAACTATGATTTTACACTAAATTAATTATTTGAATTAATCTATTTCTATTAAATGCAAGAAAAAGGCCAGCATCACCAGCTGTGCTCCAGGTACCATCTCCATGAACATATAATTAGTCCCATACACACTAATACACTAGCATGGTTAAACAACGGCTTTAATCCTCTCAGGGAAGAAATATGCAGCCAGTTAAAGTAATAAAAATAATTGCATTTTTGTGCATTTAATGCATCTAAGCATTTACAATTTTTCTCAGTGTCTCACTAAATTTTACAATTCCCTTAGTTTAAGCAAGATAAATAGAGGAACCGTTGAAGAATCAGTCTTATGTACTTAAGTATATGTTATTTCATAGCTAAACAGAGAACAAAGCTCATTGTTTTAAAATGAAAATTACAGCTGGTAACACAGAACGAAGGAATTTTAGCTGTGCTCAAAACTAATTCTTGTTTATTGGTAGTTTAATAAATATCTGAACCTCTAGAGAAAAACAAATCCAAGCTATTTCTGAAATCCATTGAAATGTCTCTTTTACTGTTCTGTCATCTATTTGCTGCAGAGCTACTATTTCTTTTCATTTAGCAGGCAGGAGAATCAGGTTACGCATCTTCAAGTTCTCATTTACCGCATTCGGGATGTTTCAGCACTAAAGTTTACTTTTTTAACTCCTTTATTTGGTAAGGAGAACATCCTGGTCAACCACGTTTGTCTCCAGGAGGACGGAGCTCCCAAACTGGGCTCTTCTATCACCACTGAGAAACAGGACCCAGCTACAAGCACCTGAGTGTGCTCAAGCAGCAAATGATCTTAGTTTGCACACACTAACATTTAGTCTGGACTATTCCTCAAACTAAAAATGACAAGGGACAGTTGTTTACACATTTAAGTCACTTAAGTTTTCAAAATACCCTCTCTGCTGGGGTATTAGAGTGCTATCCATTGCTGATGCAACTGTTACAGAAATCTTAAAAAAATACTTTTACAGAATGCCGCCTTAAAACTGAACTTTCAAATCAGCACCCTTGCCCGCATAAAAAAGCGGCTGTTTTCCAGATTAATGCATTTTCACCAAATAGTTACAGCTTTTGATCATCACCTCTACATCCGTGACACTAAACACACACCTGACACTTAAGCAACCCTTCAATGACCGCAACCAGACTTCACGTTTCAATTCCAACAGTATTCTTGCCCATCACTATCACAGTAAAAAAGGCATGAACATAACTGGCTGGCTGTTCAGCGTGATGTGGGAAAAAAAAAAAAAAAAACTACAGTGAACTACAATAGCTGGCAACTAATCAAACAGCCAGCACAAACTTTCTTCTTATCAAAGGTCCCTATCTGGTTTCAGTTTACTGTTTGAGTTAGAAATCTAACGCTTCCACTATGGCTTTGGCATCTTGATGAAAGGCGAGATATGTAACATTCAGTCCTTATCTCTCTAGAACGCCATTCATCCGTTATAATGCCGTTACATTATCTTACTTCTCAGAAGGGCTAAAGGATATTTGCCAATATTAGTCAGCAAAAGGCAGATTTCCTCACTTTTCATTTCAGAAAGTTAACGCAGGCTTTTGACAGAGCTAGCAAAAAGAACAAAGAAGCGATCCCACAAGTACTCCGTGTTCAAGGCTGATGTCCTGCTGGCATCAGTGCTGCTACCACCACTTCAGTCAAGGAACAAAGTCTACAAAGTTTCAAGTATTTTCTTCAGAGAATTTTACTGCTATAGCTCCTACCTTCTTTCGGCAAAATAGCTACTGCAGGAGAATGGTCAATGACTGTATAGAGCTCCCTGTTCACATACTGATCAAGCTCAATGAGCCTTTCCGAGGAGGACTGGGACATTCCATGATCACTTGTGATGATGACATTTATCACGTCCCACAGCTTCGCTTTCTTCAGTTCAGCCATAAGATATCCCAGCTTTTTGTCAATATCGCCAATTATTGGGCCCATAAGTGGGTTTTCTGGGCCCAGAACATGGCCCATTTCATCAGGCTGTTCCCAGTACAGGAGACCAAAATTTATGGGTTCTTCTGACGTAAACCAGCCAATAAGCCTCGCAACTCTGTCTTCAAAGGAAACAGATTCATTGTAGGGCATATAATACGTGGGAAAGACTCCATGTATTTTCACATCTGTTCCAGGCCACATAGCTGCTCCGGTTTTATGTCCTTCCCTCTGGTTCGTTACCCATATTGGGCTGGCTTCTTCCCAGAACCTGGAATTATGGACATTCATTTTGTCCATAGAGAAAGTTTCATTCAGAATAGGATCGTACATCTCATTAGCAACTATACCATGGCTCTCTGCATAAAGACCAGTCACCATTGTGTAATGATTAGGATATGTTTTCGTTATAAACACATTAGTGACTTGTTTGACATGAACACCATTCTCCATGGCATAATGAAAATTGGGAGTTGAGACTTTATAGATGTAATCCCATCGAAATCCATCAAAAGATACCAGCAGCACTTTGGGCTGGGCTGGTTGGAGAGACAGTGTTCTTGGAAGTACCAGCAAGAAAACTGCCAGGACTCTCCAGTAACAGTTCATGGCTATTCTGGAAGGCAGTCTTCCCCTCTTCTGAGGCAACATGGCATCTGTTGAGCAGAGACAGATTTGTTCACGTTAACCCGTTAGTCAAAGTCATAAATTAGTTTTAAGAATAAGTAGCCAAAATATTCCTTACATATTTATACAGCTTGCCTTACTAACACCGAGCACTCCAAACACAGGAACGAGACCTTTCATCTATCAGCTATATTGATAGCCCAATTTCAGAGATGGGAAGTGAGACACTACAATTTTTTGAATGAAACACAGTTTGCAAAGCAACTTTATACCCAACGCCACTGCCCATTTTCTTTTTCTTCCTGCTCCCAACATTCAGGAACTCCTGCTCTTGCAATTTGATTTGTTTTCAAGTATTTTCTGTACTGAAAGTTGTAAGAAACTGTCCTATGATAAAGCTTCTGCTCGCCAAGAGTTAAGATGTAAACAAGGGCAGTTCTCACCTTGAGAATAACAAGGTCCATCTCCACCAGAACTTTATAACCCTCACTAAAATCTCCGGAGCATTACTCCTCTCCTGCGCAAGCGTGGCAGCAGACAGACCAGCACCACACAGCAGCGCAGGAGATGGGAACAGGAAGTACACGCTGGAACTGGAGGACTCGGCGCCTGCACAGCTCCCATCAGGGAGGGGGGACCTGCTAGAAACCATCCCAGCTTCTCAGCCCCGACACTCACTACAGGATTACTGAATGTGCTGAAGACAATCGCTAATGGAGAAACTAGCAGATAAGCTTTGAATTTCAGATATTTGTATATTCATGAAAAGGTTTTGCTGCTGAGGTGTCAGATCAAGAGTCCGAGAAACAAACGGCACGAACACCAGTTTCCCAACATGTTATCTCATCCCTGACGTGACTATAGCATCCCAACATAACCAAGCTCTTACTGATCAACTAATTCCGACACTTCCTGCCACAGGTCACTTCTAGTGTACAGACAGCTTTACCAACAAGAATACATACAAGTCATGCAAGACAGTGTGCAGTTTAAGTTCTTCTAAGCAAACACTTAGGTCTCTAAATGGATTGGAAAGAGATGGTTGGAAAATTCAGTAGTATTTCTGGTGGCTCACAAGTGTACTACAACTTTCAAGCACGAATAAAATGCACCATATGTCCTTTCCGGTCAAAGACCACTGCTGAGTGCAAGCAGCACGCAGTATGTAAGAAACAAGAAATATGATGCAAACTCTGTCCACGAACTGCATGAGACGGTGACCATTAGGCACTTTACCCTAAAGCACCTGCTCGCTAGCTAAAAACACAGCGCTAATTCTGACCACGTGACTCAGGAATATTGACTATTCCTAGCGAGGACTGGCATTCCTTACCTAAGAGCATGAGACAATATGACACGTAACTTTGCATTACATGGGGTTGTACTGCCCTGCCGCAGCTCCCCTCTGCCCTTCCCAAACACTTTCTTCTTCAAAACTCAGTTATGTAACTCAAGGTAAGTTCCCTGTAAGAACCCTCACACAGGATTTCCCTACCTGTAACCAAGGTAAAGTTTCACACTAATGTCGTCCGCTTCCTGCTCAACAGTACAACCCGACCACAACACCAGACACTGTTCAATCCAGTCCTGCATCTGGACCGTACTGATATTCCACACAGTTCCCTTTAGATTCCCATTTTTCAGCAATCCTCTAGAGCCAGTCACTACTGAAACTGAGCTGGAAAACCATGATTGTGTGACCAACAAACTCATTTTAATATCTGGAGTAGATAAATATCTTAGCTAATATAAAAAGTTACAGCGTAACACGCATCTGAATACCACTGCAATGATGGAATAGGATTTGTCATTTGGCAGAACACAAGGTATCTTCCACAGGAAATTTTCCTACTTCTATTCTCCAACTACATCTCTCTCATACACGCATACACACTGGAAAACAGCACTGGCATTGTTGACTTGCAGGCAGTCAAATGTTACACTGAACTCGTGTGTCTCCCAAAATTAAAATCCAGGCCCAGAGTCCTGCTCTGAATAAACCAACACTTCCAAAACCTCATCCCCCTCTCAGCAAACACCACTGACCCAAAGGCTGCAGAAACGCTCAGTTTCACCCGATGTGGGATTTCTTTCAGCTGAATCTGAAGGAAGAAAGGGAGAACGTGCTGTTGTGTCCATCTGAATCCCATCCATTGAATTAAGTGTAGCCCATGGCTGAGCCAGAAATTCCCTCTTTTGGGGAGTGAATTTAAGTCCTATCAAGTGAAACTCGGTCCTTACTTCTTAATTTTAGACAGGTAATGATGTCAAAACCACCTAATCCTTCAGCTGGATATTTTTAATAAATAGTTGCGGGTTTGTTTTTTCCAAGGCCTTCCTACACTGGTCTGCACTGGATACATACTGAGCACACCCAGGCCTCTCCAGGAACTTGGCACCACAAAGGTCTTGAGGGGGCCCTGGGGTCCTGAGGGGGCCCTGGGGTCCTGAGGGGGCCCTGGGGGGGATGGACGCATCGGACAGCTCAGGGCAGGGAGCCGCCACACAGACAGACAGACAAGTGCCCAGGGCCAACATCCCCCCTGCACAACCGCAGCCGGACACCTCTGTGACCGGCTTACCTCAACCCTGACATGGCAACCAGGCGAAGCAAACCCCGGGCTCACGAAACCCACGCTCCCACCCGCGAGAGACCCTCCTCAACACCCAGGGCTGCCCACACCTAGGCCCACTCGGGCCTAACGAGCCGCCCCGTCCCCCCCCGTCCCCCCCCCGTCGGTCCGGGCTGCCCCCAATCCCCCAGGAGCGAGGCGGCGGGACCCCGTCCCACCCCGGCCCCCGCAGACGCCGCGGCCGCGCCGTTACCTGCCGGTGCCCGCGACGCGCAGGCGCAGTAACGCGACCTCACCGGGCCGTGGCGGAGCCCGCACGTACCGGCCGCCCCGCCCCGCCCCGCCCCGCCCCTCCGCGCCGTGAGTGGCCAGCGGAGCTGTCACTCAGCGCCGGGTAACGGCCGGGGCGTGGCGTGGCGGGGACGGCCGTGGGTCGCGGACACGAGTGGGTGGCGCTTCTCGGGTGTCCCAGGCTGGGGGGTTTGGCGAGGCGGGGATCCAGCGCCGGGCGAGTCGTGAGAGTGTGGCTGCGTGTCCCGGGATTGCTTTAAACTGAGAAGAAATGCGGCCTGTGCTTTGAGCGGGCTGAAGTGCGAGGAGCAAAACTCGCTTTCTGGATCTCTGCAAGGGCTTCTGCATTTTTATTATTTTTTTAATTAATTTTGATTCAGGTGCTTGTCTGTTTGCCTTTTTCTCTCCTCTCATATTCTGAGGCTTTAAATTTCCCTTTTTTTTTTTTTTTTGGCAGATGCTTTTCCCCCGTGTTGCTCAAGACCCACAGCCGCGCCCTGGAAGGAAGAGGAAAATCAGTTTGTCCCTCCTCACCTCGCTAGAAACCGAACAGCTGAAGGGGACAGAAGTCCAGGCTTTACCGGCCGAGGATCTGTGCTACCCGGCAGTCCAAAGCCCACACCTGGTGTACGTACACAAACCTTACCCCACCTCCGAGCAGTGTGGAAAAACCGTCATAGGATCACTGGTGCACAGGGACATGCTGCTGCTTAATCACTTTGTAGCTGGTGCTGCCAACTTAAATGTCCTTCTGGTGCAAAACAAGCATTACAATACAAAGAAAAGAAAATTTCTGCGAGTTTTTTAATCTTTTTTTTTTTTTTTTTTTTTTTTTTGCCTAATCCATACAGGGTAAACCTGCTTTCATGTGGATGGCAAGCTACTGGAGGCTTCACATCTCCAACACAGTACGTTATTACTAAGTAGGTAGAAAAGGTTAAATATAACCTGTGTACAGGCTGTAATCCAGGTAGGATTCTGACTCCCTCCCCTCTTTTTTTGGGCAAATTTACAGGTTGGCTTCATCAGCTCGGGATCACTGAGCTGGCCAGACTCGTGCAGTAAGGGACTCGCTCAAGCCTGGGGCAGTGGAAAAGTCTGGTCATTGTACCTAAATTTTTTAAGCAAGGGTGATACCTTCCTTCCCCTCACCCCAGCTCTAAGAATTGTATGAGGGGACAAGGCTGTTTTCATTTGTTTTCTTAATATTTTTTTTTCTCCCTCCTGATTACTGTTGTTCTGTTAGAGGCATGAGACTGAGATTAGTACCAAACTGGAAATACTTATTGCTGCGGCGATCGGTAGAAGCAGTGGGGATGGGGATGTGGCTTTTGTACACAGCAAATGAGCTAGATCACATCTGTACCACCACGTTCATCATCTCATTCCTGACAGTGACCGACACCAGCAGCCTTGGAGAAAAGGGTTAAAAAGAAACAAGCCCTTATAAATTTGCACTTCTGTGTACTGAAACCTCTGCTTGGCTGCAATGTGCTGTCTCGCGCTAATGGTTACTCTGATTAACTAGGAAAATAGCACTCACATTTACTGTTGGTTCAACTTTAATTTTGGGCTTTCATCACTCAGGTCCAGAGCTCTGAGAAACTGCACGCTTCTGCAGTGGCTGGAATTAGTCACTAGAGGGTAGAGGTGTCTATGGATTTAAGGCACTTTTCTGAGTAGCTGGAAATGAGAGTATTTGTCTTGGATGTAAGAAATGGCTCAGCTGTTTAAAACTTATAAAATGGAAATAAAGCATAGACAAGGAGTTTGCTAATTCCACCAAAATGTTTAATACTGTAATAGATTTTCACTGAAGTACAGAGCTAATGTGAATATTTGTACAAAATATGTGGTTAAAAATAGTATTGATTTATAATATATACAGATATGTCACATCTGTGTCAGAAATGCAGACACTTGAATGAAAACATGAGTAATGTTTTTAAATCTACAACTTACATGAAATATTTCTGCAGCTACCCACAGTAGGACAACTTGCCAAATCGACACTTAAGGATCCATCAGTCATTACAGATGACATTCTTCTCAGAAGTTTCTGAACAAGAACTCTGCTCTAAAATGGATTCAGAACATTTACTTTCATTAACCGAACAGTGAAGAGAACACATCTGTGTGACGCTAACGTAGACACAACTTTCTTGTACTAGATTAATGATAAATTACAATAATTAGTTAAAACAAGGCTGATTTACTGGTGTGTAATAGAGAAGTTTAATCCTTCTTGCAGGATACTCTTACTGAGGTGGGTGAGGAAGCCCCTGACTCGGGGACAGCAAATGGGCCCCTCGTAATACAGCTCTTGGTTACATGGATTTAAATCCTGAAGTCTGTCTTAAGGTCCTGAATGTCTTCATTTTGCATTAACTCTGAGGCTGCTTAGCACTTCACAGCTTTCCCAGCCTTACTCCAGCAAGGATCTCACTAACAAATGCCCCCTATGCTAGGTTTTGTAGCTACTGCATCAGCACACAATCCTATATTAAAAGAACACACGGATGACTCTTGCTGTAGCCCCAGAAGCTCTGTGTAGTGACTGAACAAATCGACAAAAGGGGAGAGATGAATTAAGGTGCTTTTTAAAATGCTTCTTGAGCATCTCTGCAGTGGAGGAATTCCAGGTTCTTACCTTTCCCTTGAGAGTGCTGCTGCAGTTCTACCTTTACCTGCAAGCTGCCCTCTCCAAGTTAAAGCAAATACACTCGACAGTTCAAACAGACATCTGGGAGAGAGCTTTTGCAGCGCTTCCTCCCTTCTAATTTTACCCCTGAACACCACAGTCTACATGTATTTAAAAAAAAAAAATACAGTTCACATTTCAAAAAGCATCTCCTTTTAAGAGGAGCCTCCAATATTTGAGAGCTGCTGTACTCCCCTCCCCCCCCCCAAAGATAGGCTAAACCAGGAATAGCAGTGTTTGTTTTTTGGGGAGTTTTTTGCTAGCATAACTATTTATTCAAGAGCATTGCATGAGGATGAGTATAAGCAAAGGTCTGTCTGGGACTTTAATCCATACCTGGTTTTGCTTTTTGGTAAAACAGAACTAAATATGATTTCTTGGGCAGAGGAAAATCAAGGAAATGCAAAGGTCTTAAATTCATACTAGTAGGTGAGAGAAAATCATAAGTGGTTAAATGTTTACCACTAAAGAGGGAACAAAAATAAATTTAGTAAAGATACTTTAGAGGAGGTGATCTCAATGCACTTCACTCGGGATATCCATAATAACCTATTTAAATCCCCTCATCCACAGAAAGCTTGTTGCAGCTCCCCAGATCTCTGACAGTATTGCCTGCACTTCAAACAAGCTGTTCCAGAAGTGTAACACCACAACCTGACCACAGATTTCATCACTGGGCAGTGCAGGACCGAAGGACCCAAGCCCTGTGAGTTGCTGAATCCGTTTTAAGAAGCCGAGGTGATCATCAGTGGGTTGGTAACTACAGACCAACTGCAGAGCTGGAGTCTGCTCTGCACTTTCCAACACATCCTTCTTCCATCACCGCTTCTCTTGCTTTGATTGTAACTCTTTAGGACAAAAACCGAGGCAGCACAAGGAAGAACAACAGCTATACTGTCAGTAATGAAGTATAGAGAACGTTTAAGTAGCCAAGGGATGAGCCATGGAAGCGTCATGCCCCTGCTGCAGCTGGGAGAAATACTTTTAATTCCGATTATTCAGTATCGTGCAGGGTTAGGTTGCACGTTATCACTTGCATGCACAGTGTAAATAAATATTGCCTGTCTGTCTGTACAAATTTAGTGCGTACTGAAGTTATACGCACACAGACAGTCACGTCCTCAGCCAAAGAGAAGCCTGAGATCCTCTGGGACATACAGCTCCCTACCATTTACCACTGAAGCCTTCAAGCTTATTTCCAGGTGCTGTGTCCAGTGCCAAGCAAGACAAAACAGCCACAGTCGGCACGTGGGTAATGCAACGTTTCAGTCGCATACGATGGAGAACCGTACTGTAGCTGGGAAAACTCATTTGTTGCTCAACGTTGAAGAACACATCGGGCCTCCTATAGTGCATTTTACCTCTAAAGTACTCCGTAAGATGATGACTATTATTACTTTTTCTAATCAAAACACAGGTGCTAAGGCCTGTCTTTTCAAAAGCAGTCCATGAGCTCGGAGCTCAGATTTCCAACGAGACTTCTTAGATGGATCTAACTTTCAGAATCATCAACAATCATCCTTTGAGAAACTAAGCTTTTTAGGCCAGGCACCAGGAAAAAAAAAAAAAAAATCGAAATGCAGATCTGAGTGATCAAATACAAGAATTTCACAGGAGAGTTACTCAGCACACTCATCTCCTGGTTTCTAATCCTTGCAAGACCCAGTACAAATTAATGCAAGAGGCTACAAACAATTCCTTGCAATTTTTGTAATAATTAATGCTAATGGAACTTTTTCCCCAGCCTGGGCACTAGCTGGATGTCGTGTTCCTTATTCAAGCACCCATGCCCACTGTATTTACCCATTATTATAAAAGCACAGCAAGACCCGTGACAGCTGTCAGGGATGTGCTTTTGCTCACCAGGGATTGCACTACATGGTTTTTTGGGTTTTTTTTTGCGTACACCTAGCCAAATCCACAGCAAACCACTGCAAATTCATGTGACTCTCTAAAACTGCAGTTGAAAATGGAACATGGCATACCCTGCCAGTAAGAGGGCTATTTTCCCCCTCCTAATTTGTACTGAAACACAGTTTGGCCTGTGTCACACGTTTAAGCATTTTCAGTTCTAGCAGTTAAAAGCGCAGTCAGTTTATTAATACGGTTTCACTCTTTAAATGTTGCTTTTCAAAATGCCAGCGCAAGCAGAACACAAAAATAGTTTGCCATATCTATTTTTTTAAACTAAGCTCTGAATTATACAAGTGTAAAAGTGATTAATTAGCCCATAGCTGTTTAATACTCCTATAAAATATGACTAAATAGAATCTTTCCAAAGTATGTACAATCTAATGGAAATGCTAACATCAGCGGCCACCGTGCTCAGATGCACCACTGTAATCAAGTCTTGCAAGACGGTTCAGTCTGTTACTCTGTACAGAGAGCGGTCTTTCTTTTTGCAGAAAGCTTTTTCGCTGTTGCTGAATGGGAGGGAGGGGGGAAAAGACCAAAATAAAAACCACCTAACCCTCCCACCCAATTTAGGATCAAATAAATGTTAAACAATGTATCCATGGGGCACACTTTTGTAATCTAAAGTACTTTACAATAACTATGTCTGTAGTCTTGTTACGGTTGAGGAACGGATGCTCTTGCCATGTTTTTTCACTGCAAACGAAGTGTACTTGAGTGTGTACGTTATGTTAGGAAAGGGGGAGTTTGTACTACCTTGTCTTAATTACAAAAATCA
This sequence comes from Chlamydotis macqueenii, assembly GCF_036417535.1. NCBI lineage: Eukaryota > Metazoa > Chordata > Aves > Otidiformes > Otididae > Chlamydotis > Chlamydotis macqueenii. The sequence continues at coordinate 6,247,111 of NC_141558.1, forward strand.
AGGCCACAGAAATTCTTTGTTCTTTTGTTCCAAAAGAACAGATTCCAAAATACCTTTTCTCTCTAATTTCATCCTTTTAACCATACTTAATTACATACATAATTAAAATTTCAGTTTCCTATCTGCAGAGGCCAGAAAGGACAAGCAGGCAGCGAGCAACAGAAACAGCAACTGTACTCCCCTGATTTCCTCCTTCAATTTCAAGGCAGCAGCAAGGTCCACCCAGCAGAGGGGCCCAGGGCACCGTTGCCAGCCGCTCGCAGGCTCCTGCTTCGGAACCGAAATTAAAAGGATGTTGTCTATGTCACTGCTGCACAGAAGCTGTGATGTAACACAGATTTCATTCGTATTTAGAGTATTACGGCATGAGAGAATCTAGTTTAGCGCTGCAGACACCCTGTGGAAAGCGCAAGTCAGAGGGACTGAGTCAAAAGAAAATTCCCTCTGAAGTAAAGAAGGGGTTTGCCTGTGACTGACTGAATTAAACAGGACAGTTTCTCTTCCAGATGGTCAGCATTTTTTGAAAGAAGCCTTCCTTCCGTGCCAGGCATGAACCAGCCTTTAGCAAAATACCAGGTTCTCTTCAGAGTCACAGATGCTCTTACTTTTATCGTAGGGACTTTATTCCATAATACCCAAAACGTTTTTCTATGATGACCCTATTTTGTAATATAAAGGTGGTATATAAGCTTTGACTATAGTTACAACGGGCTGCTCCGAGTTTTCAGGCTTGTGGTTGTGTTTCTGCTTCTGTGCATTAACCAATGAGCTATGTTCCACTCCCTCCTGGGTAGTACGATACAGTTTTATACAGACAAAGAGTAGTCATTGAATGGGGCCTGTCTTTAGATCTGTCTGAAAACACATTTTGAGGAAAGAACATTTAAGATGCAATGCTTTAATTTGCAATATAGTTATTATACATCGTTTGAGGCCAAAGTCGGCAGTTCAGAACCAAGTCTCTCCAACGCTTGAGTACATGGATACAAGGACTAGATTTGGCCTCCAACACTTTTGCACATAAAAAAAAACAACTTTGATTGGCGATGACCTCTGATTGCTTACACCAGTTGAGGACATGGCCAGTAACTTCTTCTATACAGCATATAGCAACAAAAAATCTCAACATGTTTAAATCTTAGTCTCCCTGTTTATACTCGTCTGAACCCCAAGAACGTTAGCATTCTGTATGTCCTCAAAAAAGACAGTGGTGTTACTCCTGAAATATTGTAGGTGGCCTATGATGGTGTTTTCAACAGGAACATCAGGTTATAGTCCTAGGGCAGTGATTGACTATTTATTTATTTAAATAAATTCTAAATGCATCACTGAAAAAATAATTGAAGCAAAACCTCTAAGGAGTTACTTTAAGACAACTTTACACAGATATCACGAGGATACTAAAGCCTCATTTTTGTTCAGTCTCTTCTGTATTTAATGTGCTTCTATTAGTGTAACACACGCACGATGATGTCCGTAATGCAGGAACAAGTCTCACATTATAGATATATGCTAAGCACTAGATCTAAACAGGAGCATTACGGGGCTGCGGTGGTCAGAGAATGAACTATGAGAGAATGGTAAGTCCTCATTCTCAGAGCGTCCTCACCACGCCTCTGGAGAATGGCATCTCCTGTCTTCACCGACAAAGCAACACGCTTTTCTTCCTGGAGGTACTGCAGAGCGAGGGGGACCTGACCCTGCTGAAGCCTGTAGCCTCACTGCTAATTAAGGGTGGAACAGAACGCTGCCTCAGAAACCAGATCATTAGGTTTTACGATGCAAATCTTGATTACAGAACCTAAGCTGACTTTTCAGATCCTAGAATGAGCTTCCAAGATGTATTTACTTATTTTAACTTGTAAAGGATTTTAAACTGTGGACTCTCACTGTGCCATTTTATAGTCACTTTTGTGAGTACAGCTGCAGCTAATTAGCTTAAAAATCCCACCGTATCTTACACATATGCTCAGTTTTCTGCAGTATTAATTTCAGTGGAACTACTCATGTGCATAAATTAAGCGCATGCTTAAATATATGCAAAATCTGAGCTCAAATGTCTAGAAAATATGTTCTCAAAATGACAAGTATGCATTTTAAAAAAAAAATCATCACGGAAGGTCTGCCAGACAGGGAATCCAGTATCTGTCTGCTGTCAGCCATGATGAAAACACAGAACAGATTTTGTAACCCAGTATACACTGCAAGTGAAAGAAACATGCAGGACAGAGTGAAAAGGGGGATTCAATTGCATGCAGTCAAATTTCACGTGTGTAATTATGGTCCTGTTTTCTTTGGCCTAAAAAAAGAAGATAAAAAAAAAAAAACAAACAACAAAAGAACACCAACTAACCTCTCCTCACCTCCACAAAGCCAAACTGCATACAGCTCAAAAAGGGCTTTAAAGCACAGGAAGTGGGGAGGGAAAAGGTCTGAATATTAGAGATGTACAAGTAATTACTAACAGTTTCAGGGCTATTCAACACACCACTAGGAAAGCATTCAGCCATTCATTACTAGAACCTACAGCTAATACAGAGAGCAATGAATCCCATCTTAAATGAGCAGTCAGTTAGCTTCTCTTTCTTCCTCTGCAGAGAGGAGTACCTCTCATCCCTTTATGGAAGATAAAATTACAATACCTGTTGATATTCCGGCTCCCTCCTCCTTAGAGAGAAGGACTGAAAGACACCAGACCCTCCAGCAAGCTGCTGCCTCTCCCCTCAGCCCAGAGAGCTCTGTCTCACTTCCCTGTGACCATTAAGGACCAGTGTACTCTACAGCTGTTGGTGGAAGAGGGTGTTTTTCTGTTGTTTCTAAAAATGTTGCAAAAATAGTATTCCTTACAGAGAATTCCAGGGAGATGAAAAGGCCACCAAGCTGCTAATAGATTAAAAACAAGATACACACCCCTCCCTTAGAGAAAAAAAAAAAAAAAAAAAAAAAAGAAAAGGTAAAAGACTAAGGTCTGCTGGGGAACTGAGGAGGGCAGAGGAGCAGGCTGCTTGATGAAGGGCACTAGCAAGTCTTCTGGGAGTTTGAATATCAGGTCTGATATCTGCCTAATTGCCCACCCTGAACGATCTCTCTGGTAGTGGTGTTTCAGCATGCAAATTACAGCTGTGAAAAAAATCCTCAGACTGAAACCCTCCCTTGTTTCTTCAACCTTGTTTTGTCCTTTCCAGAAAAATTTAGTTGGTGTGTGATATGGTTACATATGCAAAGATCTTTTTTCCTAGCCCTTTTATTACATAGGTTGATTACTGTGAAGGGATTTCAATGAGTTTAATGTCCTGGTACTCAAAAGGCAATGGCTGCCTTTCAACAAAAGGAAGCAAACAAAAACCAAGAGCTGTGCTGGAGGAGAGAAGTGCTGCTTCTGCCGGAGAGGCTCAGTTAGATACAGGAGGTGGCAGACCGGGGCGCCGAGTTTGAATGATTTTTGGCTTTGGAGAATTCTTTGGGTCCTCGTCTTCTTCCATGTCGCTGTCGCAGACGTGCACTACCACACTGGGAGTGGATTCTGTTCCCGCGTGCAGCTCGTATTTCTCTCCTGGAAGCAGAGAAAAATAGTAAGATCAAAAGATGACAGTCTTGAGTATCGGCATAGACCATGGCACTCTTGGACTGCAGAATCCTGCACCTGCACAGGACAGATGAGTGTGTGCTGCTCCTAAACAGAGGTGAGGGCAAGCATGGCTACACTGGCAGCTGTCACAACAGACTCTGGGGATCCTGCCCCGGGGAGGCAATGATCATTGGTCTGTAAAGCTTAATAAACTACACCAGTGTCCATAGTGGTGTTTTGCACCCATATCAGTGGCCATTTGAAGTCCACTAGATTCTGCAACTTGTTGCCTTCAGACAGACATCAACACTTGGTCCAATTGCACCAGAAATAAATAAATATTTTTTAAAAAAATATATATATAAAAAAAATCTATCTGCTCCAGCCGGATTTTGAGATTCACAGCTCTTTAACTGGGGCTGTAACAAATTCTGTCTCTACAGATGAGATTACAGAGTACAATATAGAAATGCTCACTAGCAGGCTAAATGCTTGAAAAGTACATTAGATTTTCCAACTATGTACACTCCATGTTTAAGTCTCCACTCAGTACTCCTGCAAGGAGGAGAATATGGCTTAGGTGGAAACACACCTGCAAAGAGTCCACAAGCAAGCAAACAAAAATCAGGATCAGACATAGGACATAGTCCTGCATTCAGTCTGTTGGCACTTCATGTGTTTTGGATTGCACACAGGATGTAAGTAGGCATTGGTTATTAAATTGCAAGGAATTAATTTAATACAATAAAGAAAAAAAAGTCCCAATGGTGACATTTCTGACAGGATGACTTGGTCTTTCAGAAGTGACAAACATCCATTAACAGCACTAAAAACTAGAAACCATTCCAGATAATGTGCTGCTTCCCTTCAAACTATTTGTCATCACTCTCATCTCCAAGACTCAGAATCACAGAATCATAGAATCGTTAGGTTGGAAGGGACTTTTAAAGGTCACCTAGTCCAACCCCCTGCAAGGAGCAGAAGCTGTAGTTAAACTAAAAGAGGCTTACAGTCACCACACGGACACCTGATAACATGGATTTTTTTTTTCATAAGATTGCTCCAAACCCGCTGCATATTGCCTGCAAAATATTCTGAGATGAGGAAGGTGAGGTCCCAGTATACCTAGCTGACCTGTACTTGTGGTGCAACAGCTCCTAAATGCATCCCAGGCAGAACCTGGCAGTGCTGGGTGTTCTACAATGAAGTGAAATGGCAGTCCCTACCTCAAAGCAATTTTCTCATGTTACTAATTTAGATTTTTACTTATTAGCAACTTTTCAGCAGAGTAATTCATGTGAGGAGGGGGTTGCAGGCTTGGCCCTGCATTAGCACATGCAGTTCCAGGACTGTCATTGCCTGCTACTTGTGCTAACAAATTCTTGGTCCAAATAAGACTGGGTGGCTTGCAACTTGAGGGCATGCTGCATTTTTGCCTAAAAAATAGTAGGCAACTAGTGAATAATAGCTAAAAGTCAGGCATCTTGCTGTGAGAAATATTTTACTGCTGTGATACCATTAATGTTGACATTTAACTGCTCTATTTTTGGCAACCTTTCCTCTGAATCCAAATTGAGCAAAGCGTTACAGGTCTTGCTGATAGGCTAAAATATAAAAAGAGAAATAGCTCGGTTGTGCTGCATTGAGAAATTATATGGTTTTTCTTTGCCTATTTTCCCTGCGGGCTTCAGCTAATTTCTCAGCTACGGGCTGACGTCAATGCTGCCAACCAGCACTGAAGGCTACATTGGTCACTGTCAGCTCCAAGCAGCTCTGCAGCGCTGTGCGCACACAGCACTGGGCCCTTTCCTCGTACACCAGCACCACGACGTAAATCAGATTCACTGCCCTCTTAAAAGGTAATAATCCCAGTTCAAATGCCACATTCTTTAACCGTTCAAATCCTTCCCAGAAGGACTCTTTCTGCTGAAAAAAAGAACAGTGGAAATAAGTACAGACGCAAGGAAAAATATTCAGATGCCTCTGGCACAAGTAACTGCAACAGCAATTAATGTCACTTTGCAAATCAACATGTGATGCACACATAAATTAGGTTTTTAAGGCATACAGTTATTTCTGAGCATAAATGAGCTGCAGACTCAGTTCTGCACTCACGATTATTCATGCCTGCAGAACTGTGGCTCAAACTGCAAAAACCCTTTTTTATGGCTGAGCTAGAAATAGTAACTATGGGACTTCTATACAGCTGTTTCTTGTTCCTAAATGTAACTGTTCTTCACAGAAAAAATACTAAGGTAATAAGTACAAAATAAAAACCCAATAGATACAACCAGATTTCCCCTTCCCTTCTGCTTTTTTGTTTTTTTTCCTTGCCTCTTAAAAAGCACCTCCAGCATTAAAAAAATAAATAAATAAATAAAAATTGAGCTAAATCCACAGTAGTTAAGCTAGTGGAGTAATGGCTGGATCACTGCAATCCAGTTATGTTTACAAGGTACAGGTTGCCCCAAGCTAAGCGCAGCAAGTTGAGTTAGCATAGTTAAGACTCACCAACTTCTGTAGTTAATATCACTCAAGCATTTGTCCAGTTACGTCATTCAGCTGTCTCTGATGCGGCTTCCTTTGCGTTCTCAGGCCCTACCTCGCCTCACCACTCCTGCTTCTCCCACTTGCCTGCAGATTTCTTAAAGGCTGACCCAAAGGACCCTTGGGGTGAAGCGTCTTTCTCCTCCAGCAGCCTTTGGGCTATCTCTGTCCCTTAAAAATAAATTGTCTAAATATTCAGGTAAGCTGAGATAAACACTGGAAACTCACATAAATTTACTCAGAAAAATATCACAAAATTTATCAAGTATGCTCTAACATTTATACTCTGCCTTCAGGATATCGTGCAGGGAAGAATTAAGCTATGGCACCTCCACCATATAGATCTGTCAGAACATGTTCCGAACAAACCCCTGAAAATAGCAGTGATGTTCCTCTATTAATTTGCTGTGCTTAAGAAAAAAAATAGGAATTTGAAGTTTCACCATTCAACAATGGGCCTAGCTGCTTTTGTGCCACTTGGCACTACCTTTTGTGACCACGTTAATCACAAGCAAACCCACAGCCTCAGATGGCACAAGAGAGATGACCACAAGAACAGCACAAAAGGAAATGATACTTCAGAATTAAAAATAATGGCATGTGATTTTCTGTCCCTTTGTGAATCAGTACTATGACCTTTCATTGATGGTGCATCTCTGGTCTAATGAGGCTCTTTTGTCCAGCAAAGAGTCTGTTCATATCCTTAATAAAAATGAAAAAAAATGGCAATGATACTGTGCAGCTACCTCATCCCCGATTCTGACTCATGATCAAAGGTTAAGAGCTGTCTACTCCATGTTAAACGTGACATCAGCACCATAAAAATATCTTCCCCTTATAGTCCCTTCATCCAAGTACTTTGCAAATAATATGGTGCAAATAACAGGTAGTCCTTTGTGCATGTCCATGTTTATACCAGAAGAGATACAACAACCGATCCTGTATGATACCTCTAGTGCGTGGATCTGCCAAATGCAAGATGGAGGATTTGCCCTTTGGAATCTCTTTACTGATGCTGCAGTAGAAGGACACTCTGCTCTCCTGGCCAGCAGAACAATTGTTGTGCTTTAGCCCCACTCGGAACTAAGCTATGTGGTGTCTCTCTCACTCCCAGCACCCTCTGAGGGAACAGGGAGAGATAATATAAGGCAAAACGCTCAAGGTTTGAGACAAGAACAGGGAAAGATCCTTAAAGTTACCATTATGGGCAAAACAGACTCAGATTGGGGAAAACTATTTATTTATTATTATTAATAAAACCAAAGCAGGATAATGAGGAAGAGAAAAAAAAAAAACTTCCTTCCACCTCTCCCTCTTCCCAGGCTTAACTTCATTCCTATTGTCTCTACTTTCTCACCCCTGCCTCGAGAGGACAGAGAGGGGAACAGGGAATGGGCCAGTTCATCCTCCTCCTCGGGGGAAGAACTCCTCACATTCCTCCCCTGCTCCATCATGGGGTCCCTCCCATGGGCCACAGTCTCCTTCAGGCATCCGCCTGCCCCGGCGTGGGGTCCTCCATGGGCTGCAGGTAGATCTCTGCTCCTCCGTGGGCCTCCATGGGCTGCAGGGGGACAACCTGCTCCACCATGGTCATCACCACAGGCTGCAGGGGAATCTTGGCCAGGAGCCGCATTACTGCTCCCCCTCCTGACCTTGGTGTCTGCAGCTGTTCCTCACAAGAAAATTCTTCACAACAGGCTGGCAGACGCCTCTCAGGATCTTTTTACATCTCATTCACATCTCATCTCCTCTCCACTTCTTGCAGCCAGGCCGGGCCAAGTTGGGCCCAGTTGGCCTCCCGGTGGGAGGCCAGAGGGTGAGGCCTGCAAGGCCCACAAGGCTCGCGCCTCCCTCTCTCTGCCCCAGCAGCTTCAGCTTCCTCACTACTTCTTTTTTTTTTATTTTTCCTCTTCTTAAATACATTATCAGAGGCGTTATCATTGAACATTCTGTCACAAATTGGCTTGGCCCTGGCCAGCAGCGGGTCCACCCTAGGCCTGGACGAGTCCACTGGACAAAGGGGAAATTTCTAGTAGCTTCTTACAGAAGCTGCCACTGGAGCCGCCCCCCCACTAAACAAAATGAACACAACAAGGCAAAGGGAACACTTTCTACAACCAGCATCTCTCCTGTACCCAGCCCCTGGTAACGGGAGGGAAGGGCAGAAGCAGCCACAGAACACAGCAGAGAGAAGGGATGGAGATGGAAAACTCATCACGCATCTGCCTGCCCCTCTACCCACTGCAATCCTCTCTGAAAGTCACATTAAGTATTTAGTGTTTGAATCAGTGAGAATAACACCTGGACATAGAAAACTTGCCATACGAGACATGGTTTGAAATCCCTGTATGCAGCATTTACTGGGCAGGGTTCTGCTCTTCCCTGTGCAGGGGTGAGCCAAACCCAGGGCGAAGCCGGGGCAGGAGCTACGCGTCCTCCTCAAGAGGCCCAACTAGAGTACGGCAGGAACAGCTACATCTTAATTTCTCAGAAACAAACATTATGCCCTGACCCATCCCCTCCTCTGACCACTAATCATTTGCAGACCCAGCAGCGAAGTGGCACAGACTGGTGCCGGGTCTCCTTTGTGTCCCAGGAGGTAACACCGTGGGCCTAAGAGCCATTACGTGTAACACTTCAGAATGGTGCTTTCAATAATGTGAAAAATGTATTTTACATGACCTGGAGTGTAGCCTGAGGGCATTTAGGAGGTGCAAAGCCTGCTGGAATGCTGATGAGGGACTGGGAATCGTGGGCAGAACTGACACTGGTACAAACTTGTCTGTATGGGCTAATGGAGATGGTGCCCAGCCTGCACTGTTTTTCAAATATTGCCTGAAATTGTGGAGGCGAGTGCTAACTGACAGAGGGCAAAATCACACCAGGGAGCACACGGAGCAGACAAGCACTCAGGACCCTGACCTATAGTGTGTGTTATTGTGCAGTGCAGATCTCATCAGTGGAGCCATGATCTGTGAATCCAAGCCTTGGGAAAAAGGCAATTTGGGCAACTGCAGCGTTGGCAGCAGGCAGGGGTTGGTAGTGGCAAGGGGAGGCCAGGACGGCACCTGAGATCCCAGGGAAAGGCACTCTGGAGCGCAGTTAGAAAGTGAGGAAGTACAGGGCAGTCTGTTGTGGACAGTGGAAGTGCTTTTCATCAAAGGGATTATTGATGACACTTCTTTATTTGAAATACATTGAAAAAATGTAGGCTGGTGGTCTGAACCAGGCACGGTCACAGTTCCTGGCTCTGACAGGTCTATGGCATTCTGTTCATGCCTCGTTTAAAGCTCAATTCTGCATCTGCAGAAAGTGAGAATATACATCAGTCAACCAGAAACTTACTTAAATATGCTATGATCTTCTCTAAGAAGTAAATGCACCATCACCGATCTCAATTTAATATTGAGGGACCAAAATCTAGCTTCTCTTTGTGCACAGAAAAAAAAAAAAAAAAAAATCTTTTCTGTTACACCTCTGGGATGCCAGGCAGCCATTGCTGCAGCCACAATGCTGAAAAAAACAACAACCAAAAAACCAAAACAAACAAACAAACAAACACCAAAAAACCACCAAACACCAAAAAAAAAAACAAACCAAACAAAACAAAACCCTGTCCCAAAACCGAGCTTGGAAAAAGACAACACACAGCAAATCTGTTAACAGGCTTCTGGTCTATTCATGTTACTCTGGAGCGAATCTCCCAGCCTTTGCGCCTAGGGACAGTTTTAGTCTCTAATTTTGTGGCTCCGATGATTATGGCAGATGACCTGTATTGATGGAACGGGAAAGCAGCTTGGGTCTGTGTCCAAGTGGTGTACCTTACACTCCCAGTGAAGTACATCAGTAAAACTCATCCGGTACTGAGGACATACAAATAAACTGTTTACGTGCTCAAATGATTCTTCCTGGTCCTCAGATATTAATCTTATAAAATCAGTGTATTTAACACAGCAAAGATTCCTCACAGGTTAATGACGTAGAAGCCAGGCTCTAACATTCACAGTTCTGTAAACAACTGTGCCAGTGAGTATTTTTTGATAGCTGATAAGCCATAGTTATGTTTTTTTATTTGTGTTTTTTGAATGAAAAAAAAAAATCTAACTTAGCTGAGGCTAACTGTTATTTGATGTACAGCAGCATGGTTTTCTGATGCGATACAGAGAAATGAGTTTTGGTGGGATTTGTTTTTCAATGAAATTCTAAACATAGTAAATGCACGACTGAGAACTGCAACACTATTTTAAAACCGCCACTGCAGTTAACTAAAATTGATCTCTCTAACAAGTGCTAAAAATAGAAAGCAGAGAGCACATAATGACTTTTCATATTGCTCCCTGCAGGCTCCTTAAATACGGGTGAATATGACCTTCACGCAAAGCTGTCCCAGAGTGTGGGACAATGAGTGATATTTCACATTCCACTGCTCTAGAATAGGAATTGATTTATTACCCAGCTAGCTAGGGAATTAGTTTACATGTTTCCATTTATAACACTGCTGCATCAAAGGAAAAAAAAAAAGAGTTTTTTGTTTTTCTTTTATTCAGCAGTTTAGAAGCAAAGCATCAATTCTGGAAACAATAATATGCAGGATAGTACAAAGCATTAAACCCGACAGCTCTTTTCTATGGACTTTCCTGCTGAAGGGGAGTCAAACACAGAATTGCTGATGTTCTCCTGATATATCCAACGTTCGAGGCCAGGTTGGATGAGGCTCTGAGCAACCTGATCTAGTCGGGGATGTCCCTGCTCCTTGTAGGGGGGTTGGACTAGATGACCTTTGAAGGTCCCTTCCAACCCAACCATTCTACGATTCTGTGATTCTATATCTATTTTTCCTGCTGTGAGAGATCCCACGTGAAAAAGATATGAGATGATCCTGCAAATATCCTGTGATATTTGTAAATCACAAAACATCTCTTCCTGCACCCCACACACTTCAGCTCTGGGTTACTCTGGTGCAGTTACAGAAAAGCCCCAGTGATAAGGTGTCTGCAACTGGAAGCTAGTCTCAGAACAAGAAAGCAGTAGCTTCAGTACAGCTGGGGAGAAAAAAAATTCTCTCATCCCACAAGGATTTTGAAAATAAACTCTGATAAATTTTCATGAGCTCACGCCCCCAATTGTTATTAGATTGGATCTGAAGTGTTTTATTTCAATATGAAAATAATTTAACAAGCTATTTTTTCTTATGGTTTACAAATGTAAATTAGAGTTAATTTCTAAATGATACTGCTTAGACCTGAAACTGGAATCTTTGCCATTTTGAAAATTTTAAGAGGATGCTATGAAAGAAAAATATTTGTAGAGATGACTGAATGAAATCAAAAGTAATCCTCTCCTATGAAAAGGTTTGGTTTCATCAGATGAGCATTTTCTAAGGAAAAGCATTGTTTTGAAAATCCCAGTTAGCTTCAATTCCTGGCATTAGCTGAAGATGGGGAGATAGAAGAAAGTCTATCTGCATTATCCATTGTCATCCCACCTATTTTGATAGAGGCTACAATGTAGCTCATTCCTTCCGCATACAGTTTTCAACAGAAAATAGGCAATCCTGCCAGGATTGGGGAATGGTAGTTCTCTCTCCACAAACTTGTTAACATGAGAGATTCTCCACTCTGGTGGAGATGCAGTGATGCCTAAACATTTGATGAGGTATTCTGCATCTTGGAAAGCAGGACAGAGCAGATGTGATTTAAAACAAAAACTCCTCAAGTTCATGGACAAGCATTTGTCCAGTCCCCACATAAACCATCAGTTGTCTCATCTAAGCACAAATCCAAGCACAATAAACTGTGTAAACAAGCTTTGATCTGCTATTCAATCAAATAGGGCTCATGGGCTGCAGGTAAGATATAATTCTGTACGTTTTACCATATGTAATGTGGTAAAACTCATTCTTAAGCAAAGAACCAGTTAGCATGCATCAACTTAAATCCAAAGCTTTAACACAACTTACAGGCTTTACCCCAACTACCTCTGCCGTTATCATCTACGCTGCTATTTCTCATCTGCTTTTTCTGACACATTTTCACACAAGGACCGCAAGCTTACCTGGTCCTAGCTTAGAAACTGCATAAAGGAGGTCGTAGTTGATGACAGGCGTTGCATCATCTATTGGTTGCCACCCTACAGGTGGGGAGGCTGGAGGCGAGATGAGAAACTGTTTTGCAGGCTGTGGTGGTGCCAAATGAAGCTTGTCTCCATCTGTCTCGGAGGTCTGAATCTTTAAAGCATAAGAAATATCTTTTTTAGTATAGGATGGGTAAACAGAATGATTACTCAAAGCATACACTTCTAATACCAAATGCCACCAGGCAGGGTTTCAGTGTCAGTCTCAGCAGAGGAGGCCTGGAGATTAATTTCATCTCAACCTTACAGATGGTTCCTCTACAGTAAATACACTGTGGGGGGCTGTTACGTGAGCAAAGCTGCAATGTTTGTGCCTACTGTGTATGTCCTCTGAGGGTAAATGTAAAACTTTGGTATCCACAGCTGCTAGTTCAGAGATTTCTGAGGCTGAGCAGATACTGTTGTGATCTACTGGCCTAAACTCCTGAACAAAAACAGACATTAGACAAGAAACCAGTCACTCCTACAGCAAGGCCTTATCAGTAACTTCAGAAACGTTTCTGAAGCTTTGATTTCTTTAACTGAAGTGATAAAGGAATCTATCATGTTCCTTAGTCATTTGCAACTAATTGTTCTCATTTTATTTCCAACTTAAATTATCTAGTTTAATTCCTGCTTTTTTTTTTTTTTTTTTAAGAAGCCTCAACATAAATGAATTATGCTACAACCACACCTGAGCCAGGTTACAACCAGCTCGGGCCCAGAAGCCATCAACTGCAATTGCCTGACAGCAAGCCTGAGGCAGCACCCTGCTGTACCAAAGTGGGTTTTGCAGAGAGCCAGTTTGGGTCTCTCAGCTCCATGTAACCCAGAACTTCTGGTTCTGCAAGTGCTTCGCAAGCATGGCTTCGGTCCATGTAAACATACACTGCTCTGGACACTCGGCTGCTTCCATACAGTCATTCCCTGGACACAAATAAGTTCTTTTAAGACTGCACGCACGCATGCACTGGAGAGCATAGTGCAGATACCTAAACGGCTTTGCAGAAAATCAGCTTAGATATGGAAACTAATCACTATAATGCACGTTTTTCTTTTTCTTGTGTTATCCCAAGATTTCAATTAACCTCTTGATTATGCATTTAGAGTGAAATGATTCTCAGATCTGATTTACAGCAGGTTTTGAAACCTTTCCACAAAAAAAATCAGAGCCAGAACTAGGAGATTAAGGCATATAACATGGTATTGAGGTAGATTGTCAACACTTAAATCCAACTGCAAGATCTTCTGAACTCATCTAACCTGTTAAGCATATTGTTTTGTTTTGTTTTGTTTTCACAACTGTACTTTCCCATCCTCCTGAGGTTCTGGTTCTGCCTAGTCTCAAAACAGCTCCTATTCTGACCAAGCTCTTAGGTTTGACTGATACCTTCAAATGAGCCTGCCCTTAACCTAAGACCTCTGAAGGACCAATCTGGCATCTCAAAGCATACGTACATTGCTTGTAAGTACTACTGAGTATCTCATAAGCTAGAATGGCCACAGCAGTTTACCAAAATAAATTCAGAAGAGGTGGTGGTCAGGTTCTCAACCTCCCTCACCTTTCTGTATCCTGGCTGAGGCCTAGTACTCACTCAGGCTGTGGGACATTGGGCCATCTGGGTTCTCCCACCCATGGCCAAGAAGAACTGAAACCCCCATCTGACACTTCCAACAGATGGATATAATCACCTATGCCCCCAGGCTGGGGCTATTCTTCTCACCCACCATCTTCCTTTCACATGAGCTTACTGAGGTCCTTTTAGAAAGTTCACACTTGTGTTCAGTAAGGGCAAAAAAAAAGGTAGGAGGAAGCCTGACTGTGGCTCAGGGTGACACTTAAATAAGTAATTCCGCTCTACTTTTTTAATGAACTTACGGTACTTTACACTACCGCTTTTTTAATAGTTAGTTTAGAGAGTTACCTACAGAAAATACTCAATATTGTAAATCAGTTCTAAGCTGTGTAACTTCTGTGCACTGAATAAGTAACTTGGGTCCCAAGTAGTCCTTTAAATGTACTGCAGACCCACGGGGCAGGTACAGCTCAGGCAACATAAGGATGTCTGAGTGACCTTTCAGCAGAGAGACTGCGCATGGGAGAAACCTTTATTGCTTTTATTCAGTGTTACTGCGCAATGTTTCTATAAAAGCTGCACGTTAACATAGAAGTAGATACCGGATTTCATTACCTGTGCAAAATACAACTTTAGCTTCTTCCCCCTGAACTGTGTTTCATGCAGCTCTATTCTGGCACGAGCGGCTGATTTGGGACTACTAAAGTTTATCCGCACGCGCCTAAAGCTTTTGAACAGCTGGAATGTCACGCAGTCATCGTAGGCACGGAACAAACCTTCAAATTTTTCCTGCAAATGAAGAAGAAACAACGCTGAAGATTAACTTTGTGCTTTGTCACATCAGTCTGTGTCAAAGGAGAATCTGAAACTTGACAACAAGCGTTGAACCAGGAGGTTTCAGCCTGTGGCCTTTGTGGGTGGGTGTCCATAGACTGATAAAGGCTCTGTGAAAAGAAAAATAATAATAAGGAAAGCACTGGTCTGGAAGTGCTGAACCCAGGGGGAAGGAGTCTTCAAATTGAGAACCCAGCAGCTATTGAACTTCTCGTAAAAGTTGAGTAAAATTGTAATAGTGACTTACGAACTGAAGATGAAAGCACGTGACTGAAAATACCAGGCACCTGTGGTTTCATCTGTACAAAAGCAAACATTGTGCTGAATTACAGTGGAGTCAGCAGACAAAGTCAGGGCCGCTGTAACTGAGGGCTGCGTTCACATCAATGCTGCAGGGTCATTTTGTATTGCATGTTAAATTTTTCTGGATGTTTTGTCATGTAAATACTAAGCACAGTTAAACACTCATTCCTTGAGAGTTCCTGTAGCAGCAGGGGAAAAAATTAGATAACTGAAAACAGTGACCTGTCCCAAAGACAAATTTCAGGCTTAAAATGTTGAGCTGTAGAACTCCATGTTCAAAGACACATGACACAAATATGGGCATTTTAACATTGTAAAAGAAGAGTCTGAAACGTCTACGGACCTAGAGATCAACAGAAATCCAAGGTACGTTAGCAGCCCTGAAGTATCAGACTGTCTCAACAATTTCTCTGTAAATTATGTGCACACAGAGGACAAGTCCCACATCATCAAATAAAACCAAAGTCCTTAAATCAGTTCTGACACACTTGCACAGGTCTCTTCATTCGCACAAGCACAGATTCATAAAATGTTAAAACTGAAAGGGAGCAGTTCGCATTTAGCCCAGCCTTTGTGTTTGCTCAGATTTTAGACTGCCATCCAGCGAGTCTCACCAAGTCCCAGCATTTTAACTACTGCAACCAAGACTTGAAGTGTTAGAAAACGGAGAATCAACCAGAGTAAAGCCCCTTCTTTTAAGAGTTCTTTATCCTGAAAAAAAAAAAAAAAAGTGTTTGAGATGATTGGCCACACCATTTCATATACTGAGGGCTTTGATGTCAGGTGGAGAGGTTTGAATAATTACAATAACCTGATGTTTTCTTTGATATATCTGCAAGTAAGCACGTTTTTACATGTTTTAAAATATAACTTCTTTTCTTCTCATCCAGTTAAACAATTTCTTACCCCTTAGAGTATATAACTGACAGAGGCTGCAGAAGATGAAATAGAAAATGCAATTTATGTAATCTCATCAGTACTTCACTTCTCATCTGCTGGTCTTACAAGCAGGACAACGAATCCAGAACTACTTAGAAAAATGTATCCTGAAGCACAGTGAAGCTGCATCAGGGAGCACTAATAGCACTGTGGGAGTGCCTACAGTCAGCATGACACCTGTGTTAAAAGAGTTAACTGGGAAAACGGACCAGTTTTGTGGTAAGGAGTATGAAACACTAACGCGCACGTACCAGATCTCCTTTCATTTGCTGCCAACTCTGTGGTCTTCTGCCCCATAACTGATATTCCATCTCTGGCACCCTTTCAAAGGAACCTCCCTGCGGTCTATTAAGCTTTCATGATTTTCATTTCATTTTGCCTGACCTCACTCACCTCTTCCTCTCACCACAGGAGATACTTTAGAGGAGGGAAGGAAAAAAAAAAAAAGGAAAAAAAAAAAAGAGGAGAGTGCTCAGTGGTTTGGTTGAGGGTGAATAAAGGCATGCAGCCATCCCACAAACAGCATGAAGTTGATAGGTTTGTACAAGCGGGTCTAGTCATACCACCGAACGTTCAAATTGTCAACTTTTCATACTTGATTTATGTTTTTAAACCACTTTGCTTGCATTTTTGCAGAATTCCATTTTCCTGAGCAGAAGTCTACATCAAGTGGCATTTGTATAAAGGTCAGCCAAAAGCAGCAGCCATCTCAGTCCTGTCTTGCTTGGAATTTTGATGCTACAGCCTTCACAATGACCAGGGGAAGGGGGGTGGGGGAAGGGAGAGAAAGGGACAGGGGATCAGCATATGCACAAAGTAGGACTTACACAGCATCCAAAACCATGCAGTACTGTGTATAACTTAAATAAAATATAATAGTGGCTAAACTAATCAAAGCTTCTGTCTTTATGTTACCTATATTACCTATTTCAGACATCTTCAGTATTTTTTAAAAGCACCTTGAAGTAAATACATATATATATATATATGAGATATCAAGGTATTTATGTTTTTATATATACATACATATGTATCAATGATCAAGGTATTATAACTGAGGTCAAATAAACTAAAAATAAGCAGCAAGGTGAACATTGCCTAGCCTCCTGGAGTAGCTCGCAGTTTCCCTCCACGTGAACAATGAAGTAATTAATCATATTAAAAAAATATTTCACCAACTGTGGAACAAACCATGCATGGACTTGTCTGGACACTGGGAAGTATCTGTTACGACTGACTATTTATTAGGAAACAGATTCTCCCTGTATCGACACAGCGGTATTTTCTTGCATCGGCCAGTCCTCTATGACGACCCAGAACCCAGACCTTGGTTGTGGGCATAATGCAGAAGAAAAGAGGAGGTGATTTCAAAAGTGGGTCCAAGAACAGTGAGCACAAGGAATGTTCTGGGACATTTCTGGACAATACTGAGACACATTCTCATTAGGGACTGCAAGGGACAGATGGGAGTACCTCTAAATAAAGCTGATTAAGTACTGGATGCCAAATGTAATACTGGGAGAACATTAAAATGCTATGGACTTTATTCTGCTTACTTTTCAATTTGATACTGGCACAGCTTTAGAGAGCTAGCTTTGATTAATGCTCCTAAAAATGCTGTGAGGAGGGGGGAAACCAAGCCCCCTATTTGATATTGATACAGGGCAGTCTGTCCACAGTGGGGACACACCTACTGCACCAACTGAAACTGCGTCTCCCACTAAAAAGATTCATACATCTGAATTCTTCTACATTTTCAGCTGATAGTAATTATGACCTCAGCAGAGGTCATTAATCATCAGCTGCAGTTAATGGCCCTCAGCTGCATCTTGAGCCATCCCAGTTCCTCCCAGCTTCATATTAATTCCCAGGAAACACCTTATGCCTTAATTGCTATTGCCTATGACTTCTAATATCTGCTGAATATACTTATCTGGATAAAAGTCTTTCAGAGTCATTCCAACCTATGCATTATATACATTTTAACGGCCTAAGCAAATTCTCCTAAGTTTTGTGGATAAATTATTCAATACTCACAATCCTCTCAATTCAAGACTTTTGAAGCGCTTTGAGGATTCAGAATTTTTAAAATGCTTTTAAAAAGTAAGTCTTTAAACTTTCAGAATACTTTGAAAACTCCAGAGGGAAAAAAAAAATAAAGGAAAGTCTGAAGTTAAGCAGCAGCGTTGCTACTCTTAAAAAGTCAAAATGCAGAAAAGTCATGAGCAATGCATTTATTTCTGGGTTTTTGGCATGTCTTCATCCATCCCAAGTATGTCTCCAAGACCCAGTTAATGCTCTAGGAAAAGTGAATAGCCATCATTTGACCAGTACTGCAGAAGTTCTCACTTCTCCCTCATGGGCTCCGTGCCCTCTCTTCACCTCGCTGTTCCTCTGCCCAGCACTGGGCACCTTTCACCAGTTCTCTCCTGTCACCTAACGTCAGCTCCCATCACACATCATTCACCACCACACATCATTCACCACCTCCAGCAGTTTCTACAGTTCTTTTTTTTTTTTTAATTAACAAAATTAGCACAAAGTAGGAACATACTAATTAAGGCAGCTGATTACTCAAGCTTGATGGTTATCATTTACGACAGCCAATGCAGAAGACAAACAGAGCACTGGAGGAACAGACACAAGCTAAAAGCCTCAGAGTAGAAGGGCAAAGCTACGCAGTCCCAGACTAAAAACTATTTCTGCTGCTAAATGGGAGCTCACCTGGGAACCAAGATCCTTTAAAAGTCAGAGGATAAAAGCGATCAGTGAAATGCAGCCATAAGGAAGCAAACAAGATACTGGATGTATCTGGAAAAGTATTTCCAGGAAAGGAAGGGAAGTATTAAGAACATTACAGAGCACTGTGGCACCTCATTAAAAATGCAGGTTTTGCTGTCTGTATCCCAGGCAGATTAAACCAAATGGGAATACATTCAGACAAAGGCTACAGGGAATGAACAACTTACCAAATAAGAAATGAAAATGCCTGACTTATTTGGCAAAACAATGCAAAGCCTGAGAGGAGATGGGACAATCATCAGTAGTTTCCCAGAACTGTAGAGTAACAACAAAATATACTGTACAGAGTAAGGACGATGCTGGCATGAAACAAGTAGAAACAATTGGCATAAACAGGTTTAGGCCAGAAGTTAAAGAAGGTTTCAAATGCAGTCATGATCCAGAAACAACCTTCCAATTACAGCAGCAGTGGCAAAACATTATTTTTTTTTTAAGATTGAATTTTGTTAGTTCATGCGAGTGACTATGACAAAGTATCGACACAACAAGCATCGTAAAACACGATTGCCTGAATTAGCGAGTGAATTGGCTTGTGACACGGCAAGTTCCTTCCAGTTCTGTGTTCCTGTGATTTATTTCCAAACATTTCTTTCATGAGTAGCTCCACTGGTATTGTGTTCATTCAGGACAAAAGCCAAGGCCTAATTCACATCAATGGAAGTCTTTCCACAGACATCCGCGAGCTTTGGATTAGAGCCCTAGAACTCAGAACACAAATTAACATTTTATTATTCAGTCTGTTTACACTCATTATCACCCTTGTTACACATTTGATTTAGGAGATGGCTATGATTTAAAATTTTAGTCTAATCCTTTTTCCTAGAGTTTTGTAAGCAAATAAAGCAAGCATTTTTTCCCATTTTAATTTTTCCTGTTGTTTATGTAAAAGAATCCAAGTAACTGTATTTGTATACAACAGTGAAACATAATTTACAACTGTTCAGCCTGGAGAAGAGAAGGCTCAGGGGAGACCTCATAGTGACCTTCCAGTACCTCAAAGGGGCCTACAGGAAAGATGGGGAGAGACTCTTCAGCAGGGCCTGTTGTGACAGGATGAGGGGTAATGGTTTTAAAATAGAAGGAGGTAGATTCAGAGCAGATATTAGGAAAAAGTTTTTTACACTGAGGGTGGTGGAACACTGGTCCAGGTTGCCCAGAGAGGTGGTGGATGCCCCATCCCTGGAAACATTCAAGGCCAGGTTGGACGGGGCTGTGAGCAACCTGATCTGGTTGGAGATGTCCCTGCTCCTGGCAGGGGGGTTGGACTGGATGGGCTTTGAAGGTCCCTTCCAACCCTAACTGTTCTATGATTCTATAATATACATAATGTAATATAGATTTTATATGCAATGTATATACATAATTTTACAATAGAGAGACATAACTGACAGTCATGAAATACGGTTTTCCTGAAATTAGTTCTGTACTGACAGAAATTTTCATGTAAGAAATAAACTTAAGTCTCAGAGTGCAATGTTTTCTGTTTCCACACAGTCACCCTGGTTGTAACACTGCAGATCTCGCATGCGGTGCAAGAAGAAAGGTGCAATTTGATAAGAACACACGGAGCCTATGCACCAAAGAGTCTAGTAACAAAAACATTCTGCCAACAGGTTAATCCCCCATTTAGAACAAAGAGGATGAGCGTACTGGTTAATTCTAGGGGAGGATAAAGGAATCACTAAAGTGGCACACATTTAAAAAAAATAAATACAGCTAATATTTTCTAGGCTTCTGTAAGTAATTTCAGGATTGGGATATGTCAGTGCCACATGGAGGGTATTGTCATGAGCTAGTTTGGATGTAGGGTATGGCTCTTCTCACCCAGGACTAAGGAAGATGGAGGCAAGCTGGAAGAGCAACAGACGACGACGGCAAGGATGACCAGAGAAGTGGTGAGCCTGCCACAGGAGGGAAAGGTAGACGATCTCTCCTTGGGAAATAGAAACTAAGGTACAATGTGATTCCTGCTACATCAACGTGTAAGGAAATCACTAAATGATGTGAAGGGAAAGGGATTATCTGAAAGAAAATAACCAGCAGTGTTGGTAGGAAACAAAGACTGCCTATTAAATTATTTAGGCTCAAATCGATTTAGCGCTAGACCTGTAAAATTTCACAATCTCATTGACTAGAAGTAGCAAAAAGGCTAATTACTGTCATGAACAGGATAGGAAGGAAAGATTACTGGACAGCAGTATGCATTTCTGTAGTTCTGAAAGTGAAAAAAAAAAAGAAAAAAAAAAAAGAAAAAAAGGCTCTGATCTCTCCAATCTGTCTAATCAGAACTTTGAAGAATTGAGTTCACTTCAAGTGCTTTAACAATTATTTCATGAGCCACAGAAAACAAGCAAGCAGCTTTATATAGCTCACATAGGAAAATTCCTTAAATGGCAAGAACTCCTGCAAGCAGGCAGTGTAAACAACAGCCTGATCAATGGTCTCTGCTTCTAAAAAGGTAAAACCTACCAGGGAACTTTGGAAGCACACATAAAAAGGACTATTGATTCTCAGTTTAAAATTCCAGGAGTGCTGAAAAGGGAGGAAATACTTTAAACCGATGATGATCAATAAAGAACTCCCATGGTCTTGCCCTCATGCCTTTAGGAAATGGCAGGAGGATAAAACACAAATGTATCATTCAGAGATCACCTTAAGGCACAGGTCTCCAGGTCTTAGCTTCTTATTTTACCTTTCACTGAAGGCAGTTGTAGCCAAGAGCGTGAGATCTTCCTACTCCCTCCTCACCAGTGGGACAGGGTATTATTGGAATAAAATACTACTACTGTCTGAATGTTGCTTTGCAGGAAGTTTCTTCTCTTATCAAAGGGAATCCCACACACAATCCCATCGGTGGAAACAGCAATGAAAAAATGCATCAGAAAAATCTCTCCTTCCACCCGTCATAAGCGTACATTTTAAGATGGTAACATTTCTACATGTGAGAAATTTTGAAAGGGGTGAAAATAAACACAGAACACTAGCCATTTTGTCAGGCAAGCAGAATTACAAAGTGCTCTGCAGTGACCGCCTGGTCACCGTATGGTCTAAAAGGGTGTTTCTCACCTTGGAACACTTCTTGAAGTTCGATTAGAGCATTGAGACAGGGGTGAAACAAGCCTGAAGCACAGCACTAATCAGCCTTTACCAAAATTGCACAATTGTCTCGGTACACCAACAAATTAACCCATGTTTGCTACCCCAGTTCATGCGGTTTGTTGTTCTGTGCTCAGCTTTCTGTTGTTTTTAAGAGGTGGCGGTCAGGTAAATTGTGAGCCAAAGATGAAATGGAACAGCCAAAATAAATTTTAAGGCTGGACTTTGAGAGGGGCAGGTTAAAAAATGCATTAAATCTTGCGCTTTTTGGTTAAATTGAGACCGATTGCACTACTGCAATCCTGTTAAAGGGGGTCCTAATACCTTTAAGATTTACTGTGTGAAGAATACACAGATGTGCATTCCAGACGTGATGCTAAGTGACCTTGTTGCTCTGCTCTCCAGAGTGAACCACACCAGCCGCAAAGCCTTGTCCGTGGCTTGCAAAAGCTGCCACGTTACCCTTACACACCAGTGCTGTTCTGGAGGCATCTGCAAAGAAATTTTCGATTCTGAAGGCTGCATCCAGGGTTTTGCCTTCATTGTTGTGCCAAAATCATTGTGACAGCAGCAATACGCTCACTGCTTACAGATTCAGCGTCTTGCTCCAGAGAGAGACTTTGAGAAAGTGTAACAGACATTACACAGTGTGGTACAGACGTTTGTAATTCATCATCTCACAAAAACTTGTGATGACAAAAATAGGTAGGAAACTGGAAGCTGGATAGTTCCACCCCACGCTTGGGACTGAGGCAGTAAGAGCATCCCTCACTACCGGTCCTCCCGCGTGAGGACAGTCCACCAAAGCACGATGGCACTGCAGTAGGACTGCAGACCTCCTGGTGAACAAAGCAAGACAGAAAAATCAGCTGAACTAAATACATTTATGTTCAGCTTCCAACTCATCGGCACAACAAAAGGTACAGAGATAATATCTGCCCCAAAGCTTAATGGAAATGGCATTCACATTTCAGAAGAGGCTGACAAATGTCAGGGGCACAGAATTTTGCTGCGTTGCCTTTTCTGTTTTTAACCAGCTCACATCCCTGTTTACCTCAATGTGACGCACATTCCTCCTGCTTAGCTCCACTGATCTGGAAACCAAAGGCTCCTTCAAGATGAAATAAATTGTTCCTGTGGCAATGCCAAGGGGCTGATTTAATATAGTTTCGAGACTTCTCAATTCAATTTCACACCCAACAATTGAGCTAAAAGAAAAATCCACACTTTACATGTCTTCTTTATACAAGCACTGCTATTTTACTGTATCACCTGCAACAGCTTTTCTGAGCACTCCAGATTTGACGGACTCCAGTTCCAGGTGCCGTATGAGCTCCCTGAAATGCTAGAAGCACTCTTTCAAACCAACTGGCCAAGTGCACATTATAGAACTTGATCTACTTGTCTCGCCCTCCGTGCTAGGGAGTGTTCTGTAGAGACATCATTCTTTGTTCTCTGAGAAGCTCCTTTTGATTCCTGTGCTGGCTACCATTTTGTGCAACATTGCTCAATACTTTGTTTTTTTTTTTTTCTCTTTTGCATCGTATTTGGCAGTGGGAAAAAAAAAAAAAGGCAAGATCAGGTTTGTGGAGGATTTAATGCAATTTCTGTTTTCCAAGTAGCAGCTTTACATTTTAGCTTGAGAATAATAAAAGTAATGCTAATGACAAAGGCATGAAGAAAAGATTCAGACTGTCCTGAAAAAAAAGCCTTGTTTGTTTGTTTGTTTTATTTGAAGAATTCAAACAATAACTGAGTAGATAACGTATGTAGTGAACTCCAAGGAGCTCATCTGCATTGGATTTGAGAATGTACATAGTACAATACTGGCTATCGATTTTGTCTTGTTATTGCAAACATTTATGTCCAACAATTAATTGGTAGCACAAAGAATAAATTACTTAGTATATGTTTAGCCTGTTTCAGTAATTCCTAATGTTCCCATTATCTTAATTTAGCAAAAAACTAAGGAAGAAAATCAACCTTAATTAGTTTTAGCTGCTACAGTTCTATCAGTAAGGGTGTTCCAAGAGGAGCAGACATATCTCTACAGCAAAACGGTTGGTGCTGAGAACTTTCTGATGAGGTGTCATGGACTGAATGCCCATTAGCAGTTGGAGAATATTAAACACACTACTGGAGTGCATCTTCTACATGAATTTCATCTGAAAGGTATCCAGTTCATGAACGGCTCTGTGATGTGTGCAAAAAGCACAGTTAATGAAGATCAAGAGGAAAGTTGCCTCATGAGAATCCCCAGCTCAGACTAAAAATGCTAATGTAGACACAAGCCAGTATCTCTCGTAAGAATATTTAGCTGGCACTCCTGGAAAAGCCAAAAAAAAAAACCAACCTAAGGTGCTAGGGACAGTAATAAATAAGGGACTGGTAGTCAAACTTGTGCAGGAAACTAGGATTAAGGTTATATATTATGAGAAGGTATGTGAAAAACATTCATACTAATCGTATAAACTCAGGGACTGTAAGAAAAGCTACGTAAATATCCATCTCATTACAGTGTTTTTCATTGATCTTTGACAACTGAAGTTTCATCTCCTCAACCCTTCTGAGGTACACCACTCTGTTCTTCTGTGTGGTGACGCTGAGGCAAGGACAGACTCGCATATAGCCACAGCATCTAGTAAGCTCAGTCTTAAAAATCCGTTACCGAGCCTGTTGAGGCATCAGGGGACACTTCTGTTGCTGCCAGGGATGCAGAATCAGGACCTCACTGAACAGAAAGCTAAATGCAAGAAAGAGAACACTAAGAGCTGAGAAACTTTGTTTTATTTACACTCTTGGAGCTGTAATGTTGTAAAACAACCATAAAATACATACTATTCATTCCCTGTCTCTGACAACCCAGTTAAACTAGAAAAAATAAACAAGAAAAAGCCATGGGACAGCTTAAACAAATAAAATGCTTGTCTCGCCCATTCCTGATTTACTATTTTGCCTACAGTCATCAACATTTATAGCAGTTCAGCTGTTTCTCATCACGGTCATGGGGAATGCTTTCTCCCCTCCCTCTCCCCCAACAACTTCAAACTGCACTGACAGAACTAAACATACAGTTTGGCTTGGCTGGGTTTAGAAAGGACACTGACAATTTTGAAAGTGACTCTTAAAAAAAGAAAAAAAAAAAACCAAAAAACCAAGCAAGAGAGTGGAAGTGAATCTAATCTCATGCTCCTCCATAAATGTCACAAAAAGGTGTGATGGAAAACTCTTGACTCACCCATACACCTCCTCAGAAGTTTAGTAAAAAAATCTTTGCTGCAATGTAGCTTCAAATACAAAGGAAAACAGCCTGCCCGAGACAAAAACGCAGAAATCAGTTTTCACAGAAGGTGTTAATCTTGCTTTGCGCCTCTGCACTAAAACATAAACCAGAGAGCCTCTTACTGTCCTCTCTCGCCCTTCTCCCTGCCGTTGCAGCCCACAGTTGGCGGGCAGAATTCGCAGTACTGCGACCGCTGTCTAACGCTCTGCTTGTACTATTTGCGTGTTTCTTATTCTCGCCAGCCTGTCTGGACCATCTGTCATTTGCCGTCTTACACTTCATTTGCAAATTACTCAAGCAGGTCTGCTGTCTGTACACATTCGAACGGCTCCGAGAAGCTACAGCCTCCACGGCTGAAGCCTCTTCGTACAATAAAGATACATCAAGGACAATAATATGCCGTCAACATAAGAAGGACATGGACCAGTTAGAGAGGGTCCAGAGGAGGGCCATGAAGATGACCAGAGGGCTGGAGCACCTCTCCTGTGAGGACAGGCTGAGAGAGTTGGGGCTGTTCAGCCTGGAGAAGAGAAGGCTCTGGGGATACCTTATAGTGGCCTTCTAGTACCTCAAGAGGGCCTACAGGAAAGATGGGGAGAGGCTTTTTACCAGGGTCTGTTGTGACAGGACGAGGAGTAATGGTTTTAAACTAGAAGGAGGTAGATTTAGACTAGATATAAGGAAAAAATTTCTTCCAGTAAGAGTGGTAGAACACTGTCCCAGGTTGCCCAGAAGGGTGGTGGATGCCCCATCCCTGGAAACGTTCAAGGCCAGGCTGGATGAGGCTCTGAGCAACCTGATCTGATTGGAGATGTCCCTGCTCCTTGCAGGGGGGTTGGACTGGATGGCCTGTAAAGCTCCCTTCCAACCCAAACTGTTCTAAGATTCTATAAATGTGACAAATAGAGGGATATGGGAAACACTTTCTAGGATCCATTTCAGACGTGTTCTGACCTATTCCCCGTCTCTCACACATCCAGCTCAGTGTAGGTGATCAAACAGGAGCACACTGGTCACACAGCAACACACAGGAACAGAACGGATGAGACAAGATAACTACAGGTAACAGTCTGCTCCTCCTAACTTAAAATAGCAGAACTTCCACAGACTAAAATAATTCTACTTATACATTGCACTGAAAGAAGCAAGTATAAAAGTCTGCAAGCATATCATTCTCCCACATTCACTGATTTGGTGTCCTCAGAGGAGCCTCAGATGAGCTATTATCTGCTGGGTATAATTGACCTGAATGCTGTTATCACTTTGAAAAAATTAACTATGAATTTGATTTTGCAGATCATGGCAGAAAATGGATGGAAAGCATCTGCATAAACAGAGATGATGTACTCTTCCCCCTCCATGATTCTGCTATATTGTCACTGTAACACCCATTTCAGCACTGTCCTGCAAAAAAAAAAAAAAAAGAAAAAAATGAAGATGCTTTCCAGTTTGAATAAACTTTAGTGGAAAAAAAAAGTGCTTGAAATATTTTTATACTTTGGGAGGCTGTTTTCTCCCCAGAGACAGGTCTCAGTCTTTAGGGGGCTCCAGGATCCCAAGCTGCACAGACGCTCAGATATCGGAGGAATGCTGTACAGTGGTCTACCTGCACAATTAAAAAAAATTGCAATGGTATATTTTCATTTCCAGTATACATCACAATCCCTAATTAGCCTCTAGGACTTTCTAGTGTTATAGTACGTCATGAAATCAAGAATTTAGCAGATTTCAGAAAACTGGGCCTGTGTAGGCTGGAGGAGAGGTTTGGGATGGACCTGGTAAGCAGCTCCCCAGCTCCCAAGAAGGGGTGACTGAGATAACAGACCTGGGCTAGG
Organism: Chlamydotis macqueenii; assembly: GCF_036417535.1. Classification (NCBI taxonomy): domain Eukaryota; kingdom Metazoa; phylum Chordata; class Aves; order Otidiformes; family Otididae; genus Chlamydotis; species Chlamydotis macqueenii. The sequence goes on from NC_141558.1 coordinate 6,274,006, forward strand.
TACAAGGGCAAAAAAAAGCAGCGATGGTTTCTGTCTGCCTCAACAGCCACTAGCACTGTCCACTACCAGACAGGACACGGATGAGGGAATTTCAGTCTTAGAGCGATATAATTGTTTTATTAGGCAGATGGAAGGAACCCCGGGGTGAAAAAGCAAATATTCCTGACCAAACTGCTCCCATGTCATTTTTCAACCAACTGTATAATTTCCAGTTGGCACAGATTTTGTTCAGAAACAAGAATTGGAAAGTAGACTAATCCTATCTTACAGCTAAAAATAGCACTGCTTTTCATCAAAATCATTTTCATTTCCTGATGTGAAAAATATATCGGTTACAGCATGATATTAAAATGATACTGGACTGGCGTTATGAAAGTGGAGCCACCCTTCACGGAGGCTTGTGCCCAGAGCAATCGGTACGAAGGGAACGAGCCCAGTGACTGGCAAGCAGAGCAGTAACCAAATGTAGATTTTATTCTTTTCATGGACAAGCTTTTTAAAAATAAGTAGGACATAAAAATAATTAGTATCCTGTAGAGTCCAGTTCCTTGCCCTGTGGCACTGCTTCACGCTGTCTCTGTGTCAAAGAAAGGTACGTGCCTTGCAAATGCCATTATGTAAGTCCGTAACTTGTACATCTGCAGAGACGGGCGCGTGGGCTCCAGGAGTCTGGATTTGAGATTTTCAAAGCACTGCAGTTTGGTTCAAGCAGATTCTTCAGCCTGGTGCATGGACTATACCTGCATCCAGCTGCAAATCACCGCGCTGCAGAAGCGGTGTCAGGTGTAGCCTCAAGAATATAATTCACACTTTTCAATTTCAGTTGAATTGTTTACTTAGTCAGTATGGGATACTAATATTTCATTAAGAAGGACAAATTATCAACTAAGATGAGGGGTAATGGTTTTAAAATAGAGGGAGGTAGATTCAGCTTAGACATTAGGAATTTTTTTTTTCCAATGAGGGTGGTAGAACACTGTCCCAGGTTGCCCAGAGAGGTGGTGGATGCCCCATCCCTGGAAACATTCCAGGCCAGGTTGGACGGGGCTCTGAGCAAACTGATGTGGTTGGAGATGTCCCTGCTCCTTGCAGGGGGGTTGGACTAGATGGCCTTCAAAGGTCCCTTCCAACCCAAACCATTCTATGATTCTGTAAGTTCATCCCACAAGGCCCATAGTGCAGGTCCACAGACTCTAAGGGGTATTTAAACCAGAAACACGGTAGATCTAGGCTTGCTACACACAAACCTCGAATTTGATGGAAAACCTGTGCGGACAAATAAATCAAAAGCAAGGGTACCTTCCTATATATAAATGGTATCAAAATAGAGTAGTTCAATTTATACCAATCTGCAGCTTCACATACTTCATTTTACACACAAATGCACACTTCTATTAATTATCATTTTACCATACTTATACCAATTACTTAATCCCAAAATAAACTGGGAATTCATCTTATCCAAGACCTTTTCTTTATAAATTCCTTAACACCCATTCTCTCTGCTTCTGTTTCACTATAAAACTACATAAACTATAAAACTATATAATATAGTGAAAGCTTAAGCAGAAATTTTAGCAAACACCGAGCCAATGACATTCAAAAATACTCTGTATTGTTTTCTAGGATGCCATATGCAATGCGTAATCTCCTGTTTCAGGACTGCCACTGTAAGCCAAGCAAATGCTTTTGTTCAGCAATATTAGCGACACAAAGCTCTTTCCCCTACCCCAAGAAAAATCACTACTTTGGGAGTTCATATTGTGGGCAGATAGCTTAAATCCCTACTGTTTTTCAACAGGTTCAGTCTAGTTCTCTGCTACAAAAGCAAGAAATACATATCTAAATATCTTTCCTCTTTATTAATTTATTTTAAAAATTCAGACAGAAATGCATCAACTTCACAAACCTCTAAAACTTTAAGTATGCCCATAATTTACTCGTATCTAACAGAAGCAGCATACTTATTACGGTTATGGCCCAGCATTTGGCTTTACTCCCAGCTGTCATGATTAATAAGAATTTTTTATTTAGCTCAGTGATTCTCAGATTACGGTTCAAGGACTAGCAATTGCCTGCAGAAAGCTGGCTGGTCACACAGTCCTGGAATTCCTCTACTATAATCCGCTGTTTCTAAAGATAAAGGTACTTCCTTCCACACTTCAGTAGTTTTCTTCTTGAGATCTGTAAACCAGACAGCAACATGAAATCTCATTTTTACACAAAAAAAAACCCCACGTGCGTCTGAAAAGTTTAACCAGCCTGAAGAGATAAAAGGCGCACCTGCAATAGCAAGGTTACTTAAACCACCGATGGCCACGTTAGCACAGAACGTAGAATAACCAGCTGCCACTCCACAGAATTAACAGGAGCTCAAGGACACCACAACATCCACAACTCGAGAGCTTTTTGACAACGGAGACAGAAAGCACCTGCCTCTTGCAAACAACTCTTCAAGCACCAAGTGGGAGCAGACTTTCATTCCACAAACCCAGGCTGTGTAACAACGGCAAGCAGCGGAGTAACCCCCTCACACCGATAACCAGCTGAAACTGAAGAGTGCAAGTGCTGGGACGGCGCCATCAGAAGGGCTGCCATCCTGGCTGCTTTGCTAAGCTTCTAACGTTCTTGCAGCTTTGCCACATTTTCTCCAGTGGTCTGCGTTTGCTTTAGAGGACACCAAGAACCAGCCACGGTAGCCCAGCATCACTGTACCAAAGAGAGAGAAAGTGATACGCACTGTCTTCTGTACATCCAGAAATTGCACGCAGGGAATTCTACCCTGGGCTGCATCAAGAGGAGCGTGGCCAGCAGGTCGAGGGAGGGGATTCTGCCCCTCTACTCTGCTCTGGTGAGACCCCACCTGCAGCGCTGTGTCCACCTCTGGAGCCTCCAACATAAGAAGGACACGGACCTGTTGGAGAGGGTCCAGAGGAGGCCACAAAGATGATCAGAGGGCTGGAGCAGCTCTCCTGTGAGGACAGGCTGAGAGAGTTGGGACTGTTCAGCCTGGAGAAGAGAAGGCTCCAGGGAGACCTTATAGCAGCCTTCCAGTACCTAAAGGGGGCTACAGGAAAGATGAGGGGAAACTTTTTACCAGGGTCTGTAGTGACAGGACAAGGGGCAACGGTTTTAAACTGAAAGAAGGTAGATTTAAAGTGGACATAAAGAAACAATTCTTTACTGAGAGAGTGGTGAGGCACTGGCACAGGTCGTCCAGAGAAGCTGTGGATGCCCCATCATTGAAAGTGTTCAAGGCCAAGCTGGATGAGGCTTTGAGCAACCTGACCTAGAGAAAGATGTTGCTGCCCATGGCAAGAAGGTTGGACTGGGTGATGTCCCAACTCAAACCATTCTCTGACTACGTATTTGTTTTGATTACAGAAATATGATACTGCTGTCACTCATTGCAATTCACTAGAACTCAAGTGATTTGCATCACACAACTGTGAATTTCTTTATACAGCTGTAACTTTGATCTCTTTTCAAGTGTACTCCTTTGTAATGGTCTTCACTGAATATTATTCTGTGGCTTAATTTAAGATTGTTTAGAATTTCCACCCTGCCCCACCAGCACAGTGTCATCCACACATTTTTTAAAGGTTTTTCCTCTGTTGACTGGTGTCATTGGTGTAGGCCTGGTTTCAGGAAGAAGCATGTGAGCTTGTCTAATTAAATTCCTTCACTCTTTGAGAATGAACCACTTCTATTTTAGAAGTTTTTTAAACAACTATGCACCCACCTTATGGAAATTATATTTAGACTGTAGATTACTTATGAAAATGACTTGTTGAACAGCGTGAAAGCTTTAGTCAAAACATCCACCTTCCACATCTCCTTTAGCCCACTTATCCAGTTGCCCTGTCAAACAAGGAAGGCATACTGATTTGACATGATCTGCTCTAGACAACCCAGGACTAATTAATTCTGAAGTACTTACAAACTTATTTCCCAGAATTCAAGTTAGATAAAACTGTCTGTAATTATCCAGGCCTTTCTCCCCCTCCTCCTTTTAAACACAAATGCTGTTTCTTCCCATGTCCCGTCCCGAAAAACCTCAAAAAACGAAACCAAAGGACCCACGCCAAACCAACAGCTACAGAGAAGTGGTGGTTAAAACAAATTTCCCACTAGAGTTCTAATTATTTAGACAATGAAAAAGTTTGTATTCTTGTTAGTTTAGTTATTGGTTTTCTCTGAGAAACATGGAAAAGTAACCAAAACTGAATGAATCCTGTCATCAGGCAAGAGAATACACAGCAAAGGATGAGGAAACTTGAGGTTGGTAAACTTGGAGTAAGACTTACACAGCAAAGGAAACAATCTGATCTCCCCCATAAATGGAATTTCATTTCTTGAGAGGATTAGCACTTCTTTTACCATCATTTGTTCCTCTGCCTCCACACCAGCACATCTGACCTACACGAACAAAGGACAAAGGAGATTTTTGCGAGGTTTCCACTTTCTGGCCATGATGTGGGTACAACACAGCACAACTCATGTTGCATGATTCAGCTGTGAATGCCTCCGCCTTTTACAGCCAACGTATCAGAATTACTCACTGCAGTGTTTGAAGCAGACAGACGCTTCCACAAGTGACAAATTAAGCTGAAGAAATTGCAGCCTACAACTGCCTGCTGATACCGCTCTGAGCACAAGAGGTTCCTTGTGTTTCTCAGCCCAGTGACTATTATTTCAACAGATAGGACTATCTGGTGCTGCAAAACTGGAGGCTCTCCCATGCTGCAGTATGTTTTTCCTGCTAAATATGAAGCCATTCTGCAAGATAAAGTCCATCTCTCCGTCCAGGTGCTGCTGGAATCTCAGGCAGATTCTGAAAAGTAGCAAGTTTGGGCTAATTCCAAAAAAAAAAAAAAAAACCACCCCTGAAAACCAGTTAGTAACTAAGCAAAGCTCTGTAAAACATCTAGAGCTCAAACAGCATTTGAGATTGAACATCTGCAGAACTTGATTATTAAAACCAAGGATTATTAATTACACCAGATCTGGCACATTCCAATCCAGTTTCCTAATCGGAAAACTTATTAGCTGGGTCCTTAGTTCTTCATCTGCAAATGAGAAAACTTGGAACTTTTTATCTGCAACACCACTTTGAAGTTTTTCAGCAACTCAAGGAGTGCAGAAGAGAGAGACGCACTGCCATGGAGATGGAAGCAGCAGCCAGCTCTGCACAGACCCATCTATCTGGTTCTTACTGCACGACATCCTGCAAGGACAGTGGTGCCGTTTATTCCATCAGAGCTGCTACAACCAAAGGTTTCTCCTTGATTCAGCACCAACAGAAATTCCAAACGAGGGCAGTTAAATGCATGACAAGAACACTGATGTTGTGAGAAGGCGATCTGTGCTTTCAGGAATGAACAGGAACAAAGCAGAAATCAACCTCAGTTCAGGATGGAAAGCACAGGCTGGAGCTGAACTTGGCGGCTGCATGTGCAATGAGGAAAAAAAAAGGGAGAAGTCTTCTGTTTGGCCAGAAAAAAATTAAAAGTATAATATGCTACACTGCAGTTAGTGCAGAGGGCAGCTGAGCTGCCATGCCTCAAGCTAGCAGCAGTTGAGGCTCATCTGTATGATCTACACCTAGCAAAAGAGTCAAGACCCAACACTAAGAAATCAATAAATACAGTTACTTCCAGGAGGGTTAGATAGTCTCAGAAGTCTCCCATGGTGAAAATTTTAACTCTGTTGGCATTTAGAAGGAGAAGGTGCTTAATGACACTTAATTAATGGGGGAAATTTTCAGGAAAAGCCCATGCACACAGTCATGGCACCACTGTAAATAAGTGGATGGAAAACAAAATCCTGCAGCAACTGAGCACTGACTAGGGGCTGAGCTTGGCCAGTTTCTAGACCTGGGCAGCTTGTGTCTTAGCCAAGTGTTTGATAGTGGTACTCTTCTTCTTCAGCATCTCTTTGCCAAGGAAGAATTCACTGCTCGAGACCACGCCGTCATGGTTGTTTGCATTCTAGCATATGATTAGATAAAATCTTCCAAAGCAAATATGCTGTTCAGCACATGGACGCTTAAAACTAAGTAGATTATTTAACACCTTTGGTAGGATCTGCCCTAGAATATATTAAAGGAAGAACTGTAAAACCATAAAGCATATCCATTAATCTATGTGGAAAAAAAAAAAAAACCAACATCATTAGAGACATTCAATGAGGTTGGTGCAGACCTCTGCCTCAAAACCTGCAACTTTTCTCAATATCAAAGCTTAGATCACGCTAAGAAGCAGTAAACAGCATCAGTAAAGCTCGAGTCAAAACAGTGCACGTATACAGTACCTTCAGAGAAGAATGCGACTAGATTACTACAGACCTGAAAACAATGTGCCCTTGAAAAAAATTTTTGAGAAAAACAGAAAGAATTTGAGTACTTCACCTCTCCAGGTTCTTCTGAGAATTCTAAGTAATTATTTAATGAAAAATCACTATCTCACTTGTATCTGTATTAAAAGTATCTCAAAGTGTTGCTGTACTGATTAATTCTTCAAATCTCAAAGAAAATAATCATCTCTTCATTGTTCCTCACATAGGCCAGGCCATTTATCAGTACAATTACAAGGTCCATCTTACCTCACTACCTGCCTTGGATTAATGCCACACCTTCTAGCAACACATTCTAGCTGTTGTTTATTTTCTTACGAAAAGGAAATATCTTCACATGATTTCCAGCAGAAAGGAGGATCGAAAAGAATACGAACACCTCCGACTTGTTCTGCTCTGCACTCTGTTAGTGTTAACAGGGTGAAGAACGAGAAGCAGAAGGCCGAAGGTATAAGTACCAGCAGCTGCCACTGACCTCCAGTGAAACAGCAGCGTTCCCGTCTTCCGAGTCAAGAAAAAAGCAAATACAAGCCATTGAAGGTAAGCCTGAAGGGCACTTCAGCACCCTTAGAAGTCTTACCACTGTATTGCTTCTTCTTGGGAAACTTCTTAAAAAGAGTTCAGTTGCCTTCACGTGGGGGCTCTTAGAAGGACAAAGGCAAAGCCTGAACTGTTTCTGTAACGCAGGGGACCGGAACGCCTCGGTCTGCAGTAGCATCGGATGCGTGAGCCCCAGGTTTGGTGGCTCAGAGCCTCTCAGCGCTGACACTGATGGCATGCAGCAGGGTCAATGTGCTGGAAACAGCTCTACAGCTTCTGGGACCTCTTGAAGAGCAGAGAGAACAGCACTGCCATTAAATTAAAAGTGGAAAGTATCTCTCTGGACATGTACCTGCTTATTTAGGTACTAAATATTTCTGATGCTTTTGAAATTTGTTCATATTTACAACATAGCAACTAGTACTTTACAGAAAATACAATTACAAACCTCTGAAAACAAAAGTGACATTTTTCTTTCTAGCTCCCTTATTTTACATCAGTTATATAAATATTGCAGGTTTTTTGAACACTGTAGAAAAGGAGGTAGCACTTTTCTCTTCATACCAAACAGTCCTATTTTTAAAGCGTTTATACAGATAGAGTAAGTGAGCAAGAAAGCTACATGTTTTCATTCTTACTCTTTGCTACTTACACTAGATGAAGACAGGCAGTAAGCAGAGACCAAAAGACATGTCTGTCTATTTCTCAAGCAGAACTATTGGATCTTGAAGATTTTACAGATGCAACATTATTTGCAAATAGAAAGAACTCTCAGGTACAGAAAATCACAGAATCATAGAACACAGAATGTTTTGGGTTGGAAGGGACCTTTGAAGCCCATCCAGTCCAACCCCCCTGCCAGGAGCAGGGACATCTCCAACCAGATCAGGTTCCTCGGAGCCCCCTCCAGCCTGGCCTTGAATGTTTCCAGGAACAGGGCATCCACCACCTCTCTGGGCAACCTGGGCCAGTGTTCCACCACCCTCATTGGAAAAAATTTTTTCCTAATATCTAATCTGAATCTACTTCCCTCTATTTTAAAACCATTACCCCTTGTCCTGTCACAACAGGCCCTACTGAAGAATTTCTCCCTGTCTTTCCTTTCTCCCCTTGAGGCACTGTAAGGCCGCTATAAGGTCTCCCTTGAGCCTCCTCTTCTCCAGGCTGAACAGCCCCAACTCTCTCAGCCTGTCCTCTCATACTAATAGAAGTTATAAAGCAGTCCTTTCAAGCCATGGTGTATTTTTGGTAGTCATGCTGTTGTTTGGTTTCCTCCTTATAGCCCCAGTCTGTGCAGTCGTATGACTGTGCAAGTCTCTTCCCACAAATCAAGCCCATGTGACTAAGGAGAAGAATCTGAAAACAGAAACTCCGAAACTCTCCCAACAAGTCACGATTTCTGTCATTGGATGTCAGGCAGTATCCAGAGGGGCAGCAACACTCCCTCCTTTTTCTACAGCTTTCTTCACTTGACTCTAGTCTTAGAGCTCTTAAACTTTAAACCTCACAACATCTCTGTGAATGAGCCACTTTTGAAAATGGAGAATTGAATTAGAGAGGAAAAAAAAACCACAACAACCTAGTATGCTTTCGCCCTCTAGACCTCAGAGGTTTAGGTAAGATGTTAGACTGCTAAACCTCTCACAGGCAACTGCAGGGCAATGATTGATCTCCAAACCATCCATCCCAAACAACTGGTGTTAGCCGTGTGCTCACTGGAGCGGCTGAACTGAATAATGACTTTACAGATTGACAGAGATCCTGCTCCAGTGGGGATTAATCTCCCAAAGCAATACGGTCAAAACAGTGAAACCATTCCTACTGTTTCCCTTTGCTGCCTGGCTCACGTCCACGTTGGTTTTTACCTGCATTAAGATAATGGTGCTATCCACATTACTTTACATTACCGTCCTCAGATACTAATTCCATCAGTCTGGATCATTAATATTTCCTCTCTGTTGCAGCAGTGCATCATTCTCCCAATCGTACCTCGTTGCCTAGCGAAATGGTGCATGTGAATGTAACTGAAGAGAGAACACGAAGAATTAATAATATAAGAAAATCTTGCTTAGAATAGAAAGTATGAGTTTGAGTTCTCCTTCACTGTTTCAGTGATGTCTGGAATTTCTCTATCAGAATTAAACAAGGTATTCATTAGCTAATTGCTTATGTAACAAACATCATTACCTAAAATCATCAACTAGATGCACCAAAAGTAGAATTTTAATTATCCAGGTGAACTTCAAAGCAGAACTGCACTTAGGGGTTTCTGTGATTGCCTTCCCAACTTTACGAGTTCCCGATACACAGGCACTGTACAGTCAGTAGCACGTTGATTAGCCTGACCCAATTTTTGGATTATAAAAAACAATTCAAAGCAGCAGCTGCTCAAAACCGAAAGGCCTGCTGGATGGGTTCATGGATGGTGAACCAACAGGGTCAGCGCTGCGGGCCAGCTGCCAGTTTCAGGGCATCCATACAAGCCTCTGTTTGCTGAAAGGATGAGCCACTCCAAATGCTGAAACGAAAAGGCTTTGCCTTCAGTACTAAGTAATCACTCTCCTGTTCCAGAGGCCAATGGAAAAAAAAGAGTATTTCCCAGCCTCCGAGCGGCATCCAGCTCACAATGCTGCTGCAAGCGGCACGACGACGGCTCAGGACAGCCAGCATCTTTCTCCAAAGCCTCACTTCACTTCTAACCCTAAACTGGAACAAAGTAAGCTATGCTGCAGGTGTATCTTAAAACCTTCAACACAACCCTTGCTGACGTTAGAGAACTACTTCTACAGGACCAGTAGTTCATTTAACAACTCTTTTACTTCAACTTCCACACCCATCTCTTCTCAAAAACAGCCTCCTTCCTTTCGAACCTTAAAGCTTGATCATCCTATCAACATCAACATTTTTATAGAATCCTAGAATCACAGAATAGTTTGGGTTGGAAGGGACTTTCAAAGGCCATCTAGTCCAACTCCAACCCCCCTGCAAGGAGCAGGGACATCTCCAACCAGATCAGGTTGCTCAGAGCTCTGTCCAACCTGGCCTGGAATGTTTCCAGGGATGGGGCATCCACCACCTCTCTGGGCAACCTGGCACAGTGTTCCGCCACCCTCAGTGTAAAATATTTTTTATGTTGATTGTGACCATGCTGTCAACACAAAACCCACCTTGAAGTGAACCCCTTTTTCAGACAAAAAAAAACAACTTCTTTTTTTTTCCTGCAGTTCTTCTGGGAGTGAGCAAAAAGCAGTAGGTCTCTCCACCTTTAAAACACCGGCAGCACCGAAACTTTCAAAGAGGATGCCGACACCGCAGCCCGCCGTGTAGGGAAGGACTGGGGATCGGCGCAGAGCGAGCTCAGTTCCAGCCCTGGAAGCAGCCCGGCTGCGGCAGCGCTGCACGCAGCCTCCAACAACCGAGTTTGGTGACAACTCAGTGAAAATCTGCAGTGAGCTGTGGGTCACTGAGGACAGTGCTTCTAGCATCGGAGCCAGACACCTTCAACACAGACTTACCCCTTCTGAGCTGCAGTGCGGTCTGCAGTGCAGTCTCCATTGTAAATAGACACAAAATACTTGCACTCAACGTTTTAATTCAGGCATTGGGAAAAATAGAAAAAAAAAAAAAAAAGGCAGTTTTAACCAAAGCAACAAAGTACAGAAAGTCCAGGTAACATGAAAGCGATGACAATTCCTGTAGTGACTCTGTAACCCTTTTGTTCTCTTTTACCCCATGTTCCTGGGCCACACTTCCCAGATGCTGCAGCTTAGATGAGGCTAATCCAAGCCTTACCAAAGTCAATGGGAAGCTTTCTGCGGATTTTATGGAAGCCAAAACTTTGCTTTTTCATAGCTACTGCCACATGAATATGGATATAAGAAGATCACTATAACTTTAATTTCTTGCATAGTCTTATACTGAATATCAACCAGACACTAAAAGACCCAGGTACAAGTCTGTACCAATGCAGGTGTAATTCCTAAATTTTTTAAAAAATATGTTCTTAAGTAAAAAAAGAAGAAAGAAAATAAAAGGAATAAGCAGACGAACATTTTACTACTTCAAAACACTGCAGGAAACATGTCCCAATGCAGGCAAGACTGCTCACTTGAACCATCCCCTGAATTATTCCCTATTTCATCCTAAATCCAGTATTATACTGTTAAGAAAAAAACTTCTTAAATTAAGAAGAATCCCTTACTGGCAACCAAAAGCATCTGTACAAAGTGTATATGATATCACCTGGTAACAAACTAGCAGGAAAATAAAAATTACAATAACCTTTTGCAAATGAAAATGGTTTTATTTCCAGATATTTACACTGGCTTCAGTGTTTGACTCGGAATTAAACCGAACAGGGTTTCAAAATTTGACCTCCAATTTGTAAATCTTTTTTTTTTTCCTCATTTCATTCTTTTAATACTAAGAACAGAGCAATCAGATTAAAAACTAATGTTGCCTGTATCTTTGTCCTTTAAATAAACTGCTGAATATCACGGTATTACGCCTATGAGGGCTTGCAGATCATCTGTGAAAAGTATACTTAAAATTCCTCTTCCCAACTTAATTTGCAGTGATTTCCTTGCAGCAATATGAGAATAAATGAAAAAGATAATTGATTTCAACAGTAAGCAATTACACACGATGATTCTTCTACAGCAGTTGTCTAATTAAGAGACTATGAGCCCAGCATATCAAGCCTTAGATTTAAGCATCGGTTTTGAGGTATTCATACGATATTCAAGATGCACAACTTTCTGTATTCTGTTATCTTGCAGACGCACCAAAACACTTGCTATAAACTTTTAACCCTTCACAAAAAAAATAAATTGTACTTGCATATACGGTTTGGATCTGAGGAAAAGAAACAGCTACTGTTCAACAGAGTGAAAATACCTGAAGGTTAGTAACACTGGTAAATAACATTTACGGAACAGGCTGATCTAAAAAGTGACACTAGGCTAAAAATATCTCCACAAAATTAACAATGAATGATTTGTTATGAATACAAAACATGCAGATGCACAGATGTCAGTTATATAACCCATTTCTTTTATCATTAAAGAGTAAACACCAGCCTATTCTTTCAGCTTATCAAGTCAAAAGCAGGCACATTTCTCTCCCGTATTTCTCTCCCCTAATTAACAGATTTTTTTTAACTGCATGTCTTTTATGACTGCAGCAGAATCTCATCTGCCTCCTTATTCTGAACTGCTACACACAAACGCCTATTGCTCCCGAAGGCTTTTCTAAGAAGCGTCTGTAACAAAAGAACCGTAGGTGCATACCTTAACCTCTTGGTTGGCAAAAATCTCCACATCCACCCCACAGGCAACCAGAGTGGAGACATCACAGTCCATGCTCCGGGCTGGCATCCCCCCCTTTTCTACACAGAGTTAGGCAACCTCGGAGTTACAAATGATTGGAAGGAAAAGAAGGAAAAAAAAAAAAATTTCTCTTCAGTTCAGTACTGCGATTGAACGGTCCAAAATTCTGTTTCGGTGCTGACAGCAGCGGCGAGCTCCCGACACAAGCTCTTTGCGCTTGGCGGGGCTGCTCCTCGCCTCTCCCCGCACACCCACCGACTGGGCAGGCACGGCACAGCCACGGCGCTATTCCATCTCTCGCGGCAATGACATCACCGCCGAGACTGACACAAGCTAAATCTTTTTCTTTTTTTTTTTTTTTTCCTCAGCCCTTTTATCTCTAGGCAGCACGGTGGATCAAATTGAACATGATTACGTGCTAAATCTGAACTCGGACTAAATCAATTCAAGCAGCGTTCACTGAGTCATAGCTGTTGTTTCAGCCGAGTGCTTATGTTGGCAAAAAAAAAGATCGCCTGACACCGAAAGCGCCGCTCTGAGTGTAAATTAACCCAGCATTTAAAGCCTCTAAGCTCAGGGTAACGTTCGTTACTTTATTATACTTTAAAATCTACAGCGGAGCAGTAATGAAAAAAAAAAACCAATAAAAAAAAACCCAACAAAAACCTCAGCACTCTGCTTTTAATAGCTGTAAGTCGTCATCTTTAATAAAGCACGCTATGTAACCCCACACACGAGATCAGGGAACGTGGACCCCTACCATCAGGGGCGACCAGCGTACTGCAGATGTGATCCCAAGGCTTAGCCAGGCACGTCGCGCGGTGACCCACCTCCGGGAAGATCAGAGGCACGTCTGCGTGCGATTTGGAAGTCAACAGCCCTTCAAAGAACAGAATACAACGATTTCTCTGGAAATCAGGACTTCACGCTAGGCTACCTTGATACCAACGGTCCTTAGGGTTACTCCTTCACAAATGTACAGTATGCCACTGAAAGAAACAGATTTAAGTGAAGTGAAGAAGTTTTACACCTGCTCAGTGGTTTGTTTATGCTTTCAAGTTTATTTTTTAATGATAAAAATATCTACAAATTCGGGACTTCTGAAATTGCCCTTTATCCCAGACTTGCACCATTATTTCTCCTCTAATGTTTCATTCCCGTGATCCATAAATTACTTTTAATTGTTGCAGGCCCAGAGATGACATTTATGGCTAAGTCAGATTAAAAGGCAGAATTCAAATATTTAAGTATCACTATAAACCTAGCAGCAGCCCGTAGCTCAGCGTAAGAGACTCTTCTGCTTACTTCGCTTCCGCTACAGATACTGCGGCTCGCACCGCATTCTGTGATGCTGCACCCAGTTTGCCACTGATTTCTAAATCAGGTTGGCAAAAATGATCTCACACACGTATGCCGAACGGCGGTCAGTTTGGGCTGCCAGGCTACCATACTCTCAATGACATTCCAGATGAAGACATCCGGGGAAAATATACCAAGTTCTTTGCAACAGAACTGTGCATTCAGACACCTAAAAGCAGAATAAGCTTCAGATTAGACTCAAGCCAGCCAGTTTTCTCTCCTTCTTTTGCCAGCACCGTGTATTTGGGAAGCGCAGGGAATTCCGGATAAACCAAGGGCAGAACAACCTCAGCTGAGAAATCGCTCTTCACGCCCGCGAGCTGCCAGTAAGGGTAGATGCTGTTACAGAAAAGCTGAGATCTCCTACCAGAACATTATTTTCAAAGTTCTGTTAAATTTTTTGCCCGTTTTTCCAACTTGCATGTACAGCAGTCCCCTCAGCAGGAATCACAAACTAAGATCCAGAAGCAGGACAGAAACGTATCTCGGCACGGAAGATTTTACAGACTAAGACTATACCCACCAACAGAAATGGCCAGGCCAAATGAATCAATACGGTTAATCATGATAATAAATCGCTTTGTACACCAGTCACTTAATCACTGCCAAGTTTTTTTCATAAACCACACAAAAAGACTTTTAAGAAAGAATTTGAAGTTAACATTTTTGTGCATGTGTAAAAGAACTTTCATTCCTATATTTGAATATAATATATATGTGATACCATAGAAAAAAAAAAAAAGCCATAAAGACATCTGATGGCAGTTCTAAGCAGGCAGCAATGGAAAAACGATGTCATCAGACAACTGAGGAGTTAGTAAGCGGCTCTCAGAGAGCTGGAAGGAAACATTGAAAGCAAAGATGAGATGCGTGTATCTGAGCCTAATGAAAGTTTCAGCAGTAACAGACCAACAGGACAAAAAAACATTATATTTGAAAAACTAAAAGATCAAGAATTAGATGACGCTGATCACTAAGGTCTAGAAAAGCATTCGAAGTGAAACTGATGCCTGGCCTGAGTGTGGTTTCATGGCAGTCGCTGAAAAAAGATCTTACAATGCAGAGCCACACTGATAGCTCCATCATAATTTATTTCCTTTCTTCATTTTTAAAACTGTCACCTATCAATTTCAATAGCCCATCTCCTTAATCTTATGAAAACTGGTACACAGTGTGCGAACTGACCTGTTCCACTTCATGATTATACTTGCACTTCTACTATTCATCTCCTTTCAAAACAGAATTATTGCAATTTTTCCACTCCATCTGAGTAAGGAAGCCTTACCGAGACCACAATTACTGTAATTTCTTGTTTCTTCTTGCCTATTCCTAAGCATAACGTATTTTTTTCCCTTAAAAACCACTCTAGCTCCCTAAGGTATTTTAGTGAGCTCTTTACGGGGACAACCTAGTTGGGTTTGCTTTTTGAAAACAAAAATTACCTAGCAGAAGACCTCTACAGAGCGTCTGAGTCTTTCAATATACATCATATTCTCTAGGTTACTACTCACCACTCGGTTGAAATCAAGACATAATCCTGAACTCTGATGGTCTTGCTAAATTAAATTCACCAAACTCCCAAGAAAAAAATAAAGCCGTATGTCACGCATATTTTCAAAGTATTACATTAATAAACAGAAATGGAGATAGACACATGTGCACTTCAGCATCCTCAAAGAAGCTACTCCTTCAGTAGGTTCTCCAGATCACACACTGCTACCAATCACAGCTTTTGTACTAACACGTGCACAGGAAAGCCATTCTCTTGGTGGGTGCTAAGCCAGAGGATTTGTGAATCACCTATGTACCGTAAAGCTTCACCTGAAAATTAAAGGCTAGACAACATATGGAATATTAATATTGACCAGTACAAGCAGATTTTTTAAAAAATAAATAAATAATAAATAATAAATAAAACAGTTGGCACTGAGGACCCGACATCAAGAGCATACCTATTTCGAGAGGGTTTATTTTAGGCTCATTCTAGCATGCCCTGTGGACTGGTACCCAAGCAGCACAAAAGCAGCAGTGCTGGAGTCATCCTTTGGTTTAGGTTCATCTGATGGGCTTTGCAATGTGAGCCAAAGCGCAGAAGGCTATTCTAGAAGAAAACGACCTGAACTAGAACACTAATGCAAGTGCATCCAAAAGCACGTAACTCTATTGCTGTCCTCTACCAATTTTACATCGGGCTTACGCCCACAACCACTAATTGGGAGAATGGAGAGTTCTGAACAATCAAGCAGAAGTTTCTCAATTTGTTTCAGGCTTTGTCCATAGTAACAACTGTGCCTGGAATTAAATGGGCACCATTCATTATGTGTGAATATTTCAGGGGAGTGAATTCAAGAGCAATTGAGACCCACTTGTCCATCTAGGCTGAGGTCAGAAATACCAAGTTTTTACAGGTATGTGTATAGCCATCAGACAGGTTCTAAAACTCAGAATAAAACCAATTAAATGTAACTGTGGTATTGTTCCTTCACAAGAACCAACCCAACCCTGTAGCATCACTAGACTCTCTGATGATTAACACCTGATGATCATGTCTAATACATGAATCAGCAATCCTCTTCAAAAAAAAAAAAAATGAAAAGTTTCCAAAATCAGAAGGAAAAGTCATATTGTTCCAGGCAGGGACAATCCAGCATTCTGAATTTGTACAGTGCCTGGGATAACGCAGTCCTAGTCTACAACCTTTACTCCCATGCTTGGAAGTTTTGTTTTTCTACAGTGTTAACAGAGTTATAGCCATGTCTCATCTTGATATATATAAATAGTACAACAGATCTAAGACTTTTTAAGATCAACCATCAAACCATTAAAACAACTTGCGCAAAATCTTGACCCTCCTTTTGCAAGCAGACTACTACCGATTTCGCCTTAGGGAAACTTCGCTGTGTCCGGACCCCCCAGTAACATCAGCCACACTGTGACCAAAAATACCAGCTAAATTCAGAAGCAAGTGGGACTTTTTTTTCTCATTGGATCAAGCCTGTGCTCATTACTACTAGTAACAGTGTGATTATTTCTGTAGTAGCTCTGTCTGAAGATGCAAACCATGTTGTTTAAGGTGCAGTACAAATCCAGAACAATCAGAAGAAACCGTACATCAATGAGCCTTTGGCACTTGAACGGAACAACATAAATGGACTCACATTCTGTCTGACTCAAATGTTTTTCATGACGTGCATCTTGACAGATCTCGTTCAGCCTGCTACACAAGTCAAAAGTATTTAAACCGAGCTCTCTTACATACCTGTTGCTAGAAACATACTTTTACAAATATATTCCTACTTTTAAAAGAATTACAAAAGATAAATACTTTCAAAAACCCATTAAAATTTAGCAACATCAGAGACAGCCCTTGAAAAAAGCCAAAAAAAAAAAAAAAAAAGACAGTTCTTCCAGTTTCTCTGTCTGCAGCAGAAGATAAGAAAGGCCATCCAGACACATTCTTCAGGAGCAAAGTTACCTCTTTCAAAGAGGTCTCTCAAAGACATTCAAAGAAAGTGGAATACTAACAATTGAGTCACGTTCAGCTCAGACACAGAAGGAAAAAGAACACGCATTAATTACTTTTTTCTTATGACAGTGAGCATTGACTCGTGCTAAAGTGGATTACCCCCAAAAGGATGGAAGCAACAGATAAATCCAGCCAGAGGAACACACCAGCAACACATCAGACCAGGGGAATTTGGGCTTATTATTTCCTAGGCTCTATGTTACTAGCAAAACTTCCTGAATTTCTGAGAGACTGCGGAAAAAAACAATATTAAGGATATAAAATAGAGCATATAGAGCATTTTTGAACTCCCCACAGATAATAAGCAGACAAATTACACATCAAATAAAATATTTTTAGATAGAAAATTTAACTAGCATTTACAATAAATAAGGAACAATGAACTATCCAACAGCTACAAACCCAATGATTTTTCCAAGATGAGATTGACTCCCAAGCTACAGTTTCTACAAATTCTAAATTGGCAACAACTGTGGCAAAAAAAGGACGACAGTTCATCCTTTCTCATAACAAATAATCATTCCTTTGAAGATTTGTAAAGACACAGAATTTTAGGCAGAGAAATAAAGAAAATGGAAGTTTAATTAAACTTAGAATAACTTTAAATCAGTATGTTCCTCATGTGCAGGAACTCCAGAGTTTGGAAAATCCCTAGCTGAACCATGCCTTGGCTAGCCTTCATTTTTGGAAAGGTAACTTTTCCATATTTTAAGTGATATTTTGCTTTTCTGTAGGTAATATCTTTGTTAGTCACACTTATGTGTCTCAGAATCTGAGGGTCCAAGAGTCAGAAAATAAAACAAATCATAAACATGATGAAGGATTTCTCCCTTTTTAAATAAATGTAATATCAAGCAACTCAAATACCCACATATGACAATGTGAGAATACTTCAGTGATGAATAAATGACTATGTCATTTACCCAACGTAATTTTGCCGTTTCATTTAGCTACACACGAGTTTCAGTTCTGAGTCAGAACTGTTCAATTAGTTTTAACATGGCAGTATCATTCACAGTCCTCAGCGTTCAAGGATACGCGGGGAGGTGTGAGGGGGTGGAAATCAGTCTACTTTCTGTCTACTGGAAACGGTTACAAACCGTGTAGGATAAGAACTGTTATGGTTCCAGAATACAGAACCCTCTCTCTCATAAAGTGAGCTGCCCCAGTTCAGGAGTCAGGACATCCGATTCATTTGGTGAAGAGATGATCACCCACAGAATACGTAACACACACATATGAATCCCTGATAACAGAAGAGGTTCATAACCCTGCAGCGTAAGCTAAATTTATTTATTTTTATTGGACGGGGCTCTGAGCAACCTGATCTGGTTGGAGATGTCCCTGCTCCTTGCAGGGGGGTTGGACTGGATGACCCTTGAGGGTCCCTTTCAACACAAACCATTCTATGATTCTATTTTCAGTCTATCCACACAGTGTCATAGATAAATTGCATAGGTTTCAGTTTTAAATCAAGAAAATTAAACTTAGATCTCCACATTCTGGTGTTTACATTGCCACTACAGGCAACACATTTGGGCCTTAATTTCATTGCTTCAGCATGAAGAGCTACTGCAATGTGAGATGGCTTAGGGTATCCAAGACACATGCATGGGGTTCACAAACATTATAAAGGACCTTGGGAAGACCTTTATCTTCTGAACCATCATCGAGAGGTCATGAGATATTCTTTAAGATATTTAAGTTAGTGCTAAGCACCTGTATTTGGGCAATATTTTCCTTGTCATTTCTTGTTCAGGACACTCAATGGACTCTAGAAGGGATTTTGCTGACTTGATGTCTAGTTTAGGATGGGCTGAATTGCTCTCCAGCCTCCACCAACTGCTAACTAGATTTCCAGCAACTACAATAGAAACTTAAACATAGAGTGCACATGTACAAGCTGACATTTAAATTTAAGTGTTGAACTGAACCCTACACACAGTGTTACCACTGTGCCTCAATTACTTCAACAGCAAGATACCAAGGGTTATACTTACGTACTGCGTAGATGTATGGCAAGGTTAATGAGCGTGTGTAAAAGATTTCCCAAGCAAAATTCTAATAAATAGATTTGTTATCTTTATTTTTAATTTTATAAAAGACTGCAAAACAGGTGACGCACTTACATACATTTACTCTTGCAGGACTTGAAAACAGAATTAAAACTAGGTCACACACGGATTCTGTAAGAGGCTGCCACACACACAGGATGCCAGGCCAATGCCAAGAGCCGCAAGAAATTCCGAAGTCTGGGCACCTCCTCAGTTCACTTTGGGATGATGGAGGTGCTCATAGGCTGGCACAGGAGCAAGACACTGAAGAGGTGGATTCAGTTCTTCACAGAGCTACCTTTGTGACCTTGGACAAAGAACACGCAGGCACACACAATCGGAAGGGCTCGGAGCCAGAGCACTTGTGTTTTATTTGGGTTTTAAGCGTAAGCTGGGTAGGACAGGTGCTCTCCAGTACTACAGGTTAGTTAATGGATGATACCAGTTCAGATAGGCCTGTAATACTCCTGCCTAAAAATGTGATTTACAGTTATCCATGCACTCTGTTAACACTTTCAAAATGTATTTTTAAATCATTTCCATTTAGCCTTACTTGTCTCAGACGAGCAGGGGTATTTAGCATGCCTGTATGTTTTCCTTGTCATTCAAGACGCTTCATCACAGCAAAATGCCCTTGAAAGCAGAGCCTGGAATACCAATGCTCACCGCCGCGAGAGGGACCAACCTTATCTCTCAGCTGCAGCTCTGCACAGGACACGCAGGTGAGAGATTTAATGCCTGTGCTGAGAGAAAACAGCGCTTACTGCCAAGCCAGCAAAAGCAGTCCAGCTAAAGGGGGAAGGAGAAAAAAAAAAAAAAAAAAAGAGGAAAAAAAAACCCAAACTGTCAAACACCATGCAGTCAGACAGCAAATAACGAAGCAATGAATAATAGATTTCTCATGTAATTGCTATTTTATCCTGATATTATAGGGTGGGTATTTATTTTGCTGCAACACTTTAAACCAGAAAGTCTCTCTCCTGTTAATCCCCTGATCCAACCGCAGATGGAAAAAAAAAAAAAAAAGTGTTGATACTTAAAATTTAGCATGTACAAATGCCTATTATTGTCTTCATTACAGGCAGAAGACACTGTCTTCCATTTTGATAAATAAAAAAATAATAGCAGAGAATTTATGTTCAAAGGATAGATGGAGATTAGATAATATGGGACCCAAAAGTCAGATATACAGCTTCTGCAGCGGCTCCAAAGTGAAATGTTAAATCTGTTATGGAAGCAAGTTGTGGGATTTTTTCCCCCCTAAAACATATAACTGATTATTAGGGGAAAAAAAAAATTAAAAATAAGTAATTCTAAAATACTAGTGAACTTGTAATGTATTTACAAAAAGGCTTTACCCAAGTCCCTCCACGCAAGGCTGACTGCATGATTTCACAAACAGAAGACAGACCATGATGGCCCACACAAGAGCCTGTATCTTACGTGAAGACATAAGAGATCAGATTCAGTGTCCCCCTTTTCCTTTCACTAAAAATCAGACTTATTTTCTCAGCCAGAACTTCAGAAATAGTCTTGCATTGTCCCAGCCCAGGAAAGGACCAGAACCAGTCTTCCATTCTTCTGGTTTGCACTCTCGGTGTACTCATTATTTCAGTAGTTTTTATGACGTGTGATACAGCTCTAAACAGATATTAACAAAAACAAAATGAAAAGAACGTAAAACAGAGCTAGTTCCCATACAGTCATCCCACGTCTGATCCATCAGTACAGTGGTTTCAGAAGATGTATTTAATACAGTTCTAAATTATTTAGTCATGCTATATGTTGGTTCACTCTCTAACAAAAGGGCATTACAACGCACTGTCAATATTAAATTGACAGTAATTAAATAGCAGATATGTTAAAAAGTACAAGTGAATGACAGAAAATTGATTTATTTCAAAGCAATTTATCTATATTTAAACATTCAGCTTACTTCTAAAACATGGAGCTGCAAGAAATGAATCCAAATGCATGCTATTACACAAAACAAAACATTTGCTAGTAGAATGTTGCCATACAAACATGCTAACCCATGCTAGTTTTGATAGTCTTCAAGAAGGAAAAAAAGAAAAAAAAGCTGAAGTACTTCTGATTCAAGTCACTGAGATCCATGGGAAGTCCTGCCCACGCTAGATATTCTGGCCAAATTAGAGCTACCACTGAAATGTCTAATAAAGAGAAAGCCTCTACATCTACCAGTATAGATTTTTCCCCACTTTCAAACAACAGCATCGTACTCGCAATTGCAGTTGAGGCAGCAGTTCTGCATGCGCCATACCAAGTCTATGGTAAATGCAAACGGTCTTAAGGAAGGACCTCAGGCTCACGTTATTCCTCTCCACCTTACTTCGTAAAGCCTCTTAATCATATAAAAAAGCCTAAACAACAGTGACTTCTCAAGAGCTTTCTTCAAAGGCAATATTGGCTCCAACCAACCTAGAGCAGTTCTGCTGCTACTTTAGGTTTTGGGTTTTGTTTTGGCTTTTTTCATGTAAGTAACTTCGTTTTAATCAGGAGTCCCTGTAAAAAAACTTGGGGGGGGGGGGAACAAACCAGAAACAACTGATTCTTGTTGAAGAAGTGAAGTTTCTCATTTTCTTTTTGAAGATTTCAGATGAAGGGGCTACATACACACAGAACTAGGACTGATTCCTAAATCGTACCTGCAGTTACACCAGTAAACTAAGTCTGCCAGGAATACTCTAAGCTTAGTTTTGAGACCAAATAGCACACAACAATCCACATCTGTGTTGGTACTGTTGGCCAACAAAATGAGAAATCTGTCTTCAGCCTGCCCACAGGGAACATCTCGACTGCTGTGGACCTCTACCTGTGCCCAGGAACTGCTGGGAGAAGACACTACTTAGCCCAGCAACATTCCGGCCAGCCTAACAATTTACTGTCCATGTTTACGTCGACAAGCACGCTTGAACTTAATGTTGCAGATACAGTTTTGAAGACTTCTTAGGTGCCCTCACTCACAGGCAGAATTCAACAGTCAAAGACTGTAGAGCTGTTTAACCACTAATTAAAAAAAATAAGTTTAAACAGTCAAATTGCAAAGGTAAAAAAATTTAAAAATTGCTAGATCTTAGAAAATGCTAATCAAAAATTTCACAAAGTCATAACTTCAATCCAAAGCAACTACCTGTGACTTCTGCACGTCAAGACAGAAAGACGCAGGCCCATTCACCTGATGTGGAGTTGTACTCTACAGCGCAGCCCATCTGTAACTTGTCCAAGCTACATTTAGACATCCAAGTGAGAAGTTTCTCTTTAACAACAGCTGTAGTTATAATTATCTGTTAGGACAATAAGAATTTACCTGCTACTCAACTCTGCATTTCTAATTACAGCCACTTGTGCCCCAGTTACTGAATTCTGCTCACAACCTTACCACAGCTTACTTCACCTCATAATCAAGCAATGTATATTTAGTGAGTTTCATATTTCTTCACAAGTAAACTCTTCAAATTATCTGAGAATATTTATTGATGATTTAACTTTAGGCTGCTAATTATTTTTGCAATCTGTTACCAAGAACTCAAGGTAATGTTCTGCTCTAGTTACGTGAATCAGCTCATGGAACAGTTACGGACACAGCTCTGACGCAGAATCTACAGCTTTCCCTTATCCAGGGAATTAAAGTTCATCTTGTATTTACAGATCACTTCATTTTCTCTTTAGTCAGCTAAATTAGAACAATGCAAACAAGCTATGAAGAGGGAGGATGCCAGCATTCAACTATTCAAAAATAATAAAAATTTGGACCATTAAGAGTTAATCCAACAGCCTCAATTTTCATGTAATGCACAGGACTACAGCTGGTGGGGGGGGAAACAAACACCACAAAAAACAAAACAAAAAAAAAACCACCACAAAACCACAGAAAAAACCCCACTCCTGTCCACCCTATTCCCTTTGATGTAAGATGCTCTGTACTGATGCTTACCATAAAATATGAACTTGAGATTGGGTTTGGAGGTGATTATTTGTTTCACAGCTTTCCTCTGTAAAGGAATCTTTCTCCTTGCCGCATAAAGCAAGCAGGACACACTATAAGAAGGCAGTTGTTTGCTCATTTGTTGAAAAGACAAAAAATACTAATATTGATTTGTAATTTAATATGTAACTTTAAAATAGTATCTATACATTTTAGCCATAAACTAAGTTTTTATAGTCAGAACTTCATGCTCACCCTTCCAACTTAAGATGGGCAAGCAAAATCCTACTTCAGTTCACTTGAGATCTCACCAATTATATGACAATTTCCTCAGGCCACAGAGATAATAATTAATAATTAGGCTCAAAAATTACAACACACAGCAAGAGCCACCTTGGGTGTACCACCGGCTCTTAAAGGAGTACTTGAAACTACATTGTTCTATTTCGTGGCACTGTTTTTGTCAACTTGAACAAGAAATTCATGCTCCAAAATGCGCGTAACAGAGGAAGGTCACGACTCTTTAAATCAGCCCGTGAAAACCAGCTAAAAAGTATTCTAACACTGGATGATAACGTATGATAGCAACCACTTCTCATGGAAAGGATATGCCCCACAGCTAATACAGATTTATTCCCACTGCAAATTACTAAGCGTATCTCAAGCATGTTTGTGTTTCTATGACACAAGGAAGTAAATGAAGACAGTCACAAGCCAAGAAACATTCCTTGAAGATAACTGAATGAGAGCTTGAATAAAAAATAATTTCTTATCTTTTGGACAGAGCAACCAAAAGAGTTACATATTTCCTGTTCTGTCAGTGTTCTTTTAGCATCTTAAAATATTATTGTAGTGTCTGGTTGCTATTTACAAAATATTTTACATACACCAAAGAATGCAGCCAAATTTCTCAGGGGACACCAGACCATATACAGTAAGCAGATTTTAAAAAGAACAAATTCCCCATCAGAACAATTCATGTATCAAGTTGGGGACTGTGGCAGGGCAGAGGGCTGCCCCAGATGCCACTGAAGTCTTTAAGTCACCACATTCACTGTAGTGTTGGCAACAGCATAAAAAATTTGCATGTAAAAGATTAAAAGAGCATCTTCCAACCACCAAAAGACACTCCCATCAGTCCACTCTCTGGCTACGAGCCAGAAAGAAGAGTGGTCATGACATCGGTGCACCATACAATCACAGTCTTACACTGATCCCACCTTAGCAGCGGTGTAAACCAACAGAGACTAAGAGACTTTCATTCATGAAGATACAGATTCTGACATCCATACAGAGAGTCCCAACTTGCCACCTTGTTTCTGTGAAGATACAAAAGAGAAGGTGGATGACAGACAGAAGTTTCTGTATTAAGATCCACTTATATGTGTGGCTAGCTACAAAATAAATGCTCAAAGCTACTAATATAATAGAATCATAGAAGGGTTGGAAGGGACCTTTAAAGGCCATCCAGTCCAACCCCCTGCAAGAAGCAAGGACATCTCCAACCAGATCAGGTTGCTCAGAGCCCCGGCCAACCTGGCCTGGAATGTTTCCAGGGATGGGGCATCCACCACCTCTCTGGGAAACCTGCTCCAGTGTTTCACCACCCTCACTGGAAAAAAAGTTTCTTCCTTGTGTCCAGTCTGAATCTACCTGCCTCTATTTTAAAACTGTTACTCCTCATCCTGTCACAAGAGGCCCCGCTGAAGAGTTTCTTCCCATCTTTCCTGCAGGCCCCCTTTAGGTACTGAAAGACCGCTCTAAGGTCTCCCCGGAGCCTCCTCTTCTCCAGGCTGAACAGCCCCAACTCTCTCAGCCTGTCCTCACAGGAGAGGTGCTCCAGCCCTCTGATCACATCATCGTGGCTTCCTCTGGACTCGCTCCAACAGGTCCACATCCTTCTTACTTTGGAGGCTCCAGAGCTGGACATAATACTGCAGGTGGGGTCTCACCAAACCAGGGGAAGGCTACTAATACCACTTATTAGCAGTAATTTTATCTGGCATATTAATGACAACCCATACAAGAGACAGATGCAAAAACACCAATGGGCTAAAGTCTTCAAAGCACAGAAAGATCAAAGTTTGGACTACAAGTTTATCACAGAACAGCAGCACAGGTAAAGAAAAGTAACTACCATTTGGAAAAAGCCAACACAATCCCAGGATTCAGCAGTAGAATACTTCCAAGTAAACAAAGACAAATTGTTATGTCACTGCACAACATCTCAGCTCAACACTCGGTACAGTTTAAAGAAGAGACAGAGAAAATACGATGATGGCATAGCCAACAAATACACACTTGTCATTAAATGACAAAGCTGCAAGATGTCTGTGGGAATGCCAGCAGGACAGCCTGACTGGCATTGCTGATGGAAAGAAAAAGACGAGAGTAAGTTGAAAGAAGAAATGCAGAGCAAAGAATGCTATAAACTTGAAATGGAGTGATAAAATAGTGGCATGAACACCTTGAAGTGTTGGTGGAAAGAGGAGAAGAGAAGCCTGAGCACACTCCTATTCCACCCCACTTTGCATCATCCAATACATCAGAATCCTGGCCACAAGGATTCATAAGGAAGATGCTTAACAGCAATGCTGAATAATGAAACAGCATGGGAGAAAGCGTGGGAGTCATGAAACCCAAGCACAGGGGGAAAGAACAGTTCTTGAAGTTTGCTGAGCATAGACAAAATTAGATTGATTGTCTGGGTCGGTCACCTGGAACCACAGCAAAGATATTGCGACATATTCAGCATAAAAGAAAAAAAAAAAGACATCAAAAAAAGGAGCAGGAGTTTGGTTTCAGTCATTCAAGTTTTCACTTTGTCAGCAAAGCAGATGTACGTGTCCATTAAAACCGGTCGGCTGGATTTAAGGAGCCAGATAAGAACTTGGAAGCTGAATCAGCTCCAGCTTTTGTGCTGATGACCGAAGTCAGGTGAAATAAAGGAATGTTCCAAGGCAACTTAAAGAGTCTTCCTTTCAAAAGAGACAATGGAGCACAGAGCAACAATAGGTTATTTCTCACCAGTAAATCTGGAATGCAGTATCAAATCCAAGTTGACAGGAGCTCCTTAATAACCTAAACTAAGAACATACTGGAAGCTTTTTACTTCCACAGTCTGATTTTAATTTGAATAAAAACTTCAAGAAGTACCCAAATTTGTGTAATAAAGTTATTCTAATGACTGTTAAATCAGTACAAGCAATTGATCCTTTTAAGTTAACTGGTCTGCAATGATAAATTTAAGTGTGGGCAAACAGGAACCAGTAGAAGTCTGATACTAACATACCAACACTCCTGAATCTACCAAGAAAATTCTACCTCACATAGCGCTTTTATAGGAATGCTTTGTAAGAAAAGTCTTAAGTTGTGACTGGAAATCATTTAGTCCAACCCCCTGCTCTGTGCAGGGTCAAACTAGAGCAGGTTGCTCGGGTCATGCCCGGTCAGGTTCTGAATATTTCCAAATATTGAGAGTCTACAGTCTCTTTAGGCAAGCTGTGATAACACTTAACCACCTTACCATAAAAAAAAATAAATTACTATTATAAACTTTTTAAATATTTAAATGGAATTTCCTTTTTTTACTTTTGTGCCCACCACTTTTCTTTTCAGTAAAAGCCACAAAGAAGAGTCTGGCTTCATCCTCTTCACTCCTCCCCATCAAGTATTTAGACACACTGATAAAATCACCCTCAGCCTTCTCTTCTCCAGGCTGAGCTGTCCCAGCTCTCCCAGCCTCTCCTTACATGATGCTCAAGTCTCTGAATTACTCTCACGGCCCTATGCCAGACTCTCTCCAGTAAGTCTCTCTCGCTGGTACCAGGGAGCCCAGAACTCTAGTACACACCAATGGGAGTAAGCAAAGCGGAAAGGATCACCTCCCACAACCTGCTGCCACCACTCTTCTGAATGCTGCCCAGAATGTCTTTGGCCTTCTTCACCACCAGCATGCACTGCTGGCTCACATTCAACCTGGTGTCCATCAGGACTTCAGGGCCATTTCTTTCCAGGCAGTCAGTCCCCAACGTAGCCTGGTGCGTCGGGTTGTTCTCCTCCAGGGACAGGACTTGACAGTTCCCTTTGCTGAACTTCATGAGGATCCTGTTTGCCCATTTCACCAGCCTGTTGAGGTCCCTCTTAAATGGCAGCACACGCATCCGGTCTATCAGCCACACCTCCTGTTTTGTATTGTCTGCAAACATGCTGAGGGTGCACTTGCTCCGATCATCCAAGTCATTAATGAAAATGCTACACAGTACTGGGCCTAGTAGCAACCCCTGGGGTCCACCACCAATGACTGACCTCCAGCTGGACTTTGTGCTGCTGACCACAACCCTTTTAGCCCAGCAGCTGAGCCACTTTTCAATCCACTGTCTACTCATTGAGTACCTACTTCATTAGTTTGCCTATCAGGATGCTACTGGGGACAGTCAAAACTCTCACTCATGTCAAGATAAACGACATCTACTGCTCTCCCCTCATCCATTGAGCTAGTCACTTCATCACAGACCACCATCAGGTTGGTCAGGCGTGACTTCCCACATATTTAACATTTTACACTATAATTAAAGGAATGAATCAAAACCCATTTAAAAGCTTTTTTTTTTTTTTCCCCCCAGTTAGTTGTCTTTCTGTCCCCTCTGCTTTTCATTCTGTCTCTCCATGTCTGAAGTTCAACTAAGCCCACCCCAGCACAATAACTTATTTGCAGATGGCTGGTCACACCACAGATATGCCCAGATCAGAATATAATCCACAGTAATGGGACAGTCACTTGTGTACCAAGAATGTATTTTTCTTTTAAAAATGTTTGAGAGGTTTACATGACTAAGAATCATGCAAATTATTAGTCTAAGTCTCCCCAAGCAGGTGAGAAAAATCTCAACCTCAATAAATTTCACACACACAACAGTATTTTATGGGTGTATCTATATTTGCATTTAGTTCAGATCAGGATTGTGCTTTTGAAGCCAGCCTCCTGACAACCCCCACCTATCACACTTTGTTCTACACCTGTGATGGGGCCGAGCATGCAAATTTGATTTCTTTGGACAAAATTGAAGTACAAGAGGCATTCCAGGAGGATGCTCAGTCCAGAGGACTTAACCTACATTTAAAAGTAGTCTGAAATACCACATCCCCATATGCATAACATACAAAACTATTTTCCTCTACAGACCCAGTCATACTTTGCTGTCCTGCTCTCTAATGCAGACACAGCCAAAGAACATCTTCAAGATCTCAGTCCAGAGATACTTTATGAGCTGTGCTAAATGAAGCTAAGAACTTAAGCACAGAGTGCTTAGCCACTATCATGAAAAAAAAAAAAAATTATCAACAACGCAAAAAAGATTAGGTTGGTGTCAGAACGATGCTAACCATTTTCCATCTCTCCACAGTCATGCAGGAAGGAACGCAAAGAATGAGGTCTTCTGATCTGCAAGAACAATGCACAGAAGGGCCAGGAAGCAGTCTGAATAAAAGCACGATTTTAAAAGGCCTGCAACCAACCATGCTCCATCTACGGCAGTTTGTGTGCAAGGAAGCTCTACGTTTGCCAGTCAGACAACAAAAAGGCTGATACCAGACATATCCAGTGAAATCAGTTTTCTAAAGCAGATTTGCCACAGTGTTCATACGTGGCAAATGCTTTACAAAGCCAATACTACAAGAATCACAGCACAAAAAAACCACTGACTTTGCGGAATGAATGTCAAAGAGCAGAAGAATACACATGTACGTAAAACCACATTACTTTCCAGGATACACCAATAAAGTGTCATAAACGTATGCCTCGTAGGACAGTAGAATAATCTACTGGAGGTCAACTAGTGTAACCTCCTATTCAAGACAGGGATAGCTTCAAAGTTAAATCAGATTACTCAGGGTCTCATTCAGTCAAGTTCCAAAAAAAAAAAAAAAAAAAAAAAAAAAAAAAAAAAAAATCAAAAATTTTCAAGGATGGATGTTTCTTAGCCTCCTTCAGCAGCTTGATTCAGGGCTTATCCACCATGAAAACTGTTTTTCCTTCTACCCAGTTGGAATTTCCCACATCACAACTTGTATTTGCTGCCTTCTGTCCTTTCATTGTGCACCTGTGAGAAGAGTCAGGTTCTCTCTTCTCTAGAGACATTTGGTGGCAGAGGACAATTAAATCCCTCCTGAGTCTTAAGTGTTCTTGTCCTTCAGCTGAGCAAGCTCAGCCCCCACAGAAAGCCTCTCCATGTGCTGTGCGCTCCTTCAGTGCCCCTCTCCAGACCATCTACATCTTTTTGTATAGGAGAGCCCAAAACAGGACACGCTATTCCAGACATTGCTTCACAAGTAAATAAAATCAGCAAGAGCAGAGCCAGCAGGCTGAACGGGATGATATAGCACGTTATTGAAGTTAGCTGTGACCGAAGGCTGGAATTTGAACATTTGAAAATACAGAAGTCTCACAGTGACAAAACAGAAATTAAACACAGTTGGAAGCAAATTTACCCATCTACTGCATCTGCACAGATAGAAGGGTTACCCTTTGGGTGGCTTTCCATCCAGCAATAAAGTGGCTTCCTGCACCGCAGGAAACTCAGCACATTGCACCCCGGTTCCCTGGGAACTCTTTCCAACACCCCTGCAGCCTGTGTTTCTGCTCCCAGCTCTTCCCAAAACTGTTGCGCTGCAGGTTTCTTCCTCTCTCAACCTTTCTCCCCTCCTACTTTGCATTCTGAAAGTCTGTCTTTCCCAGTGCTCAGTTGCCTCTGTGGAAGAGACAACATCTCTGACCATCCAGCAGCTCAGGTTTCAGCGTCCAGTAGCTGACAGGGGCCAAATTGAGCTTCCTCTGTAGGCCAGTCCCTGCCATTAAAAAGCAAAACCACACATACAAGAAATAACATGCTAACGCTAAGCATTCAAATATAATGCAAATATCACTTGTTTCATAAGCACTGTAAAGAGCTTTGCATTAAGATTGACTCACCAAAATCCTCACCCAATTATCTCATTTGTAAGCTGAGGAAGTATGGGCTGCACGAACAGACTGCTAAAATGGGGTGAAAACCAGCTGAACTGAAACACTAACAATCAAGCGCTCAACACCCATTTGGCAGCCAGTAACGAGTATCGCAAGGGTGAGTATCAGGGCAGATACCGTTCAGTATATTCCTAAGCACTCTGAATGACAGGACAAACTGGAAATTCGCTGGAAGTGCAAATAATAGTAAAATAGATAGTAAAATAAGGGGTAAAGCCTTATGATGCAGCTTGGGAGGTCCTGATTGGACATTAGAGAAACATATATTCACTTGAAGGGTAATACAGCACAGACACCATATACCCAAAAAGGTCGTGGAGTTTCATGGAGGTTTTCAAGAGCTGATGAAAAAGTCGCAGGTGACTTTGTCTAGCATTGGCAACTGTCTCACTTTCACCAAGAGTAAGGAACAGATGACCTCCCGAGATCCCGTCCAACCAATGTTTCTATGATTGTGTGATGGTACAACACAAGAACTTAATGCTTGGGACAGCAATGATAATTTGGGGAACACTCCTAGGAAGAACAAAGTATATCCTGAACTAAGCGGATGCACCAAATAAAATGCTTGCCATTCTGCTCAGGGGAACGGACACTTGGTACCACTCTCAAACTCAAAAAGGAATTTGTTAGTTTCAGACCTTCTTATTACAGGTTCTTAATTATTTACATGGGGAAAAGCAAGGAGGTGAGCTTGCTTGTAGACTCAAAAAAAAACCCCTCAAGTAGAGAGAAGTCAAATTCTCCATAAGGTAATAACACAATATACTCTGCATTGCCAAGAGCCTAGAAAAGATTCCCTTGCTTTTGTCTGATAACTCTCTGTCAAGCTGACTCATTGACTTTCACTTAAATATAATTGTAAGTGCATTTAAATACATCACTACATTTACCCAAACTTTGAATTACAATGTAATTCATCACAGTGGGTTTTGATATACAAAGCTATCTTTTCACCTAGCTGGTCTATCGCCTATTCCAGTACTGCTAACAGAAATAAGATGTTTATGGGATTGAATTCCAGTTAGAGCAAACCATTTTGCAAATATTCTTCCACTCTAGTTTAGCCGTCTAGACTGCTCCAGTAATTCATTTGTTTGAAATCTGGCAGGCAGACTTTCTACCGGTTTGCTTAAAATTGCCTGACTTTTCTGCTAGCCCAAGAAAGTCAGAGTTAGGTTCCATATCAGAATTGTTTTTCTGAAGTATGCACACACACATACTACATGCATACGTATATGCAACACGGGGGGGGGAAAAAAGCAGAATAAAAAACCAAACTGTTAGGAAGATTTATTGTCTGCCTTTTTATACTCTGAATATAGAAAAAAAAGTAATCATCACACACAGTTTATGTACATATAAAGATAATTCCTTCCACGCACAGTAAAACTCCTTAAATACTACCTTAGAGCAGGAAGTTCGTAATTAAGTGGTCTGGCATAGCATTCATTGAAAAGTCAAAGTTGTACGAATATGAAATAATATCACTAAGATCATTTAAGATATTAGGGGGACATGAGTCATATCTACGCCCCCCCAAAAAATGTTCCTGGCATCACTAGAGCTTTATTATTCATTTTGGTTGTGTTTATTCCTCTAGGGTCTGGTACACTGTATTAGGTGCTGCACTAACAAGCATCACAGCCCCAAAGCACCCAAGACACTTTCCTCATCTGTAACTTACAGTGTAAGTCATCATGTGAAAAATCAGAAAATAAAAATAATATATCAGCTTGGGATTTGTAACTTTCTAGCTGATAAATTACAAGAAAGTTTTTCTGTTGGTAAAACTACTTAAGAGGGAATAAACTTCTAAAAGGTTCATGCAGCAGACTGCTGTTACTGGAGGAAGACTGTCCTTCAGTGTGAATATGGGGATCAAATATAACTCCCAGTAGAGAGTTACACAAAAGCAAAAAATAATTTTCCCCTAAGTAACTACAATTTATATCATATGAACTGCAAAAGACAGAATTTGCTAATAAGAACTTACATCCTTCTTTAAGAAAATGCTTTCATGTAGGAAGTAGTGCAGTGTCAATGGATTAGTGACAACCTCAAATGAATTTTATTTTCTTTTTCTCTTCCCAGGCCCAGGCACAAAACAGAGTAAGTTTATGAAAATCATTTCTCCACAGCATCTGTAAAGGGAATATATCCCAAGGTGTGTCCTCACCTAGAGGTCTTTTGTGTCACTTCATTATGTCCTCAAAGTTACGTTCATTTTAGAATGACTGTAGTCAAATGAGCATGCAATGGAAGGAATTAAAAATGGTGGAACTTACCATCTTCTAATACAGATAAGTAAAATCCAATAATCACACCATCGGTCAAAGAGGTCAGTCCTTCTGTTTGCAAGGCTTGGAAAAAAATATGCTTTAAAATGTTCAATGCATTTAGAACTACTGAGGTAGTCAAATATTTCAGGAAGTGTTCTCTTCAGTCCATTCATTTACTTAACTGTCTTCACACATTAGATAGCGACTGTAGCCATTAGTCACCAATTAGCTCTGCTAAGTATTTCTGTGTATATTAGGAGGACATCCCCCCCTACCCTATAAAGATCAGAATATCAAAGATTTCTCCCCACCTCCCTAAACAGTCAAGTGGAGAGGACATCAGCAATATATTCTGAAATTAGAAGATAAAGATAAAACTAGGATATTTTATCAAGTTATTTTTAAGAAAAACAGTCTCCTTACGAAGGCTGGGCTATGAACAGCACAAGTACTCAATCTTCCCATTTTGTTCTAAATATACTATAAATTTATTTAAATAATTTACTAATGCATTTTAGCTGATCCTATTCATCTAAACCAGGCCGAAGGTTTATCTGTCTTATGCACTACCTTGCTTTCCAAGTAATCCTATATACTTCAGTAGGGCTTTGCCAAATAAGACAACAAATATGCATAATCATAGAACGGTTTGGGTTGGAAGGGACCTTCAAAGGGCATCCAGGCCAGCCCCCCTGAAAGGAGCAGGGACATCTCCAACCAGATCAGGTTGCTCAGGGCCCTGTCCAACCTGGCCTTCAATGTTTCCAGGGATGGAGCATCTACATTCTCAGATTTTAATCACCACACAAAAAAAAAAAAAAGTCAGTGGCTACCTGTAATAGCAAGGCATGCTAAATGCCTTAAATAATCCTCACAATACATTTGTCCTAACAACATCCCTGCTACAGTAGATGGGATATTAATGGCGCACTCCACTACACATATAAAGCAGCCTGGTCAGGACAGAAAGATAAACAGATAAACCTGTGAACACAATTTGGGTCCCAAGTCCCAAACAGGTCTGTAGTCATTTGGTTACACTTCCTCTCCACAGCATGAATTCCAAACTACCCACTAAGGGTCTTCCACTTAACATATATATCTTTATAAATATGTATCTTTGTAGATGGAGGTACAAATATCCTTGTGTCAACTGGGATGAAGAACAGGACTTGCACAACCCACAGCTAAACGGATTGATGGAGGCAAACACTGACAGGAAATAGATGGAGATTAGGAAAAAAACAAACCGACCAAGAATAGAAAGAGATACTTGAAGGCTATTTTACCTATGTAGTCTGGTGGTGTTTTGAGGTTTTTTTTTTCCCCCAAATCATGGTGAGGGTAGTTGACAGAGTAAGGATACAGATAACAAGCATAAGTGGAATCATATCCAAATACAATATTAAAATTTGAATTACTGGCATATATCAAGTGGAGAATGTAAAGTATCAGTAAGAAGCAGATGTGTAAAGAAAAAGCTCCCATGTTTCCTTTCCATGCTTTTAAAAAGGTCCTTATCCCCACCTTCTGGTGAGTCTGTTTAGACAGATGAGCGATTCCAATCACGAAAAGGAAAACATCCTAGAAGTTAGGTAAAAACACACATTTACAGTATCAATGTCAAGAAGCTGATGGCTTCCCCTCACAAAAATGAGCTACTATCATTTTCTTTGGCAAGCAGTAGGTTCTGTGCAGCCCAAGAACATCAGGTGAGCAGCAGACAAGTGACTTCAAACACAGCAGCGCAGCTACGTTCACGGCGCAAGAGAGCAAAAGAAATTTAAGCTCCCAGTTTCATGGCGAGCTGGAGGGTTGACCTTTCTTGTTGTAAATAACATGCTCATTAGTGACACTTCTAGGAGTACTGGAAGACTGCAAACCTAAATCTCCAGGAATAAGATCTGCATTTGTACCAAGTGCTTTTTTTTTGTGGTCTCTTTTTTTGTAATTCAGGCTTTCATACACTGATTTCCACCATCACCCCGCCATGGGCTAGATTCTAACCCTTTCAAACACGTTCTGGACTTCTTTTTCAAGGCATTGTCTCAGCTGTTTAAGAAGGAATCACCTACAAAACACCATCCATTCATCTTTAGTTAGAAAAATCAAGATCTTTTTCTAAGCACTGAAAAATTGTTGACTTCAGAAAATTCAAGTGTGCAACTCAATATTAACTGCTTGTCTGAAAACTCCCACCCTTCTAGGTTCAGTTTACTGTTGTCAGTACAGCAGTGAAGCTATTTCATCAAAAGTTAGCTAGCACTGTAGAAGACCCATAAACTCTTGAATAAATATGAAAGTGCAAGGTGCATATATATATATATATACACAGAGAGAGAGAGAGATGAAACACTGGATTATTTAAAAACACATTAGGATTCTGAGCTCCGCAGACAATTAAGTAGTATTAAAAGCAATTTATTGAAGTAAGGCAGTGAGAAGCAATCTGTTTCTGGTGGTGCTTATATCAGGACTTGTTTTTCTGAAGCCTGCCTTCAGCACAACACTTAAATTTTAGTTGCATACAATATTCTGTTCAAACTTTGCAGGGCAATTCCTACTCTGCTTCAGTTCAACTGCAACGTGCCGGCTGGCAGTGTTTTAATTCAGAGTTGGAGTGACTACATAAATTGTCTGAAATTTTACATAACTCATGTTTCATGCATCCATCAAATATATCATGTTAACACACACCAATAATACAAACAAGTTTTTTTAAAAAATATATTATTTTCCAGAACTATATTCCAGTTAAAGTAATTTTAAAGTTAGAACCTATATGATGAAATGACAGACAAAATACACATACCGCAGCACCCTCTGATTTTATAAGCTGCAAGAAGCACAACTGATCCAGAAGAAAGCAAACAGCAAGAGGGGAAAAAAGCAAAAGGCAAAGGAACTGTATGAATTCCCATTTCAGATGTTTTCTCTAGTCTTTCTAACAAAGTAGGCAGGCATCTATCTCAAGTACTTAGGAAGCAGCCATGATGAGAATTCCATCAGGTTTTTTTTGTTTAGTAAAAATAGGTTTCAGTAGAAAACTTCAGGTACTTAAGAGCCAAATTCTTGGGGCAGGAGAGGAGGGGGGAAATACAGGTTTCATTATCATTCAACCATGGCAGATTCAAATGGAATTTCAAGGACAGACTACTTGCTACTTCAAACGCAAGTCAAAGCGGGAAAACCAGCCTCAAGTTCTGTAAAAGAATCAAAAAAGTTGGAAAACAAACCTTAGTTCTCATATGCCAAGCATACCCTCACAGCTTCTATATTAGGGTTTCAGTGACCCCATTTTTGAGTTAAAGGCTTCTGAATGTTTTGCTTTTGTCCTTACAAGGAAGGAAAAAAACCTCTGGAATATTAAGTGTTTCGCCAGATGCAAATAAAGGCAGTAGGAAACACAGGAGTCTTGAAGGTATCATTCCAGGTTTTCAACTATTATTCTTCTCTGTGGATACTGTATTTTCTACTGTGGTTTGGAAGATCAGGCAACTGGAAGAAAGAATGTTTATAAGCTTCTCTCGACATCTGTTTCTGACTTACCTGCACTTTCAAGTTCAACCCATGACTGCTTGCCACATATGGGTTCAGACACTAGCAAAGCACCTGCAGCACATCATCTCTGGCATCGATGTTCATCAAGGTTGAAGTCACACTACTTTCCACCAGGATCTGCCTTTGCATTCTGCTTTCAGCTATGTTGAGAGTCTCTGGAGCACCGCTTGATTTACACTAGGGTCTCATAACAATGGTGCACCCAACCTTTGATTTTGCACAACTCTAAAATGTGTTCTTTGTCCCCCACTAGATGTTTCCAGAATTATTGTCCCTATTCCATATGCAATATTTCCATGAGTAACTAGCCCAAACCCTGACCATATGGTCAGTTGTGTGATCCCAGGATAGCATATGAGAAACCTCCAGTTAATCCAGCTGGCCTAGATTGGTATCAAGATACTAGAGCCACTTCTACACGACAAAAGTTAAGTGGTGTCCAGGCCCATTCTCAAGTCCTGAGGTACAGGAGCAGCAAAAACAAAACTTCTCCGTGAATGAGGATTAACTGAGGATGACCACAGTACAGGCAGCACCTTCACAGGCCAGGGCCTGTCCATAGCATCTGAAAACACGCTGAGCAGCGTGTTGATCACAGCAACCATCAACAGGCCTGGCCGCAGAAAGTGATGGAAACAGGTCCGGGTCTATCCAGGGAGTCAGGAGGAGAAAGATATGAGACCAGAGACAAAACTAGAAAGCCTGCAATGTAAGTCCAAGGCTGGGTCCAAGGACAGGACTTGAGATAGGCAGACCTATGCGATTGTTCAGGCCAGGAATGAAGGCCCCATCCTGAGCTTAAATGGAGCTTCTGGACCAGTAAGCAGAAGGTCAGGCTGGTCACAGTAGCTGAAGCCTGTTGGTGCACTTGGGGCCCTGATGCAAACCACCAGGTGCTGGCCACAGCTATGCTATTAAGTGAAAACTAAATTATTTCAAGGAAACTGTTAACTCTTAGCTTCTGAAACGGCTATTGGGAATGATCCCTGGGACCAAGCAGAGTGCCAAACAACGCCTGGAAGTTGTTAGGGAAAGTACTATTTGTCCTCAGCCAAAAGGATGTCATGGACCATTTTAACAATTCAGCTGAAAACATTATTTCACATTACAGTACTGGAACCCTTGCCAGAACACTATTTGATTTACAGCAGCCACACAGCCTAAAACTATAGTATTAAATATCACACTTTCATGCTTAGTAGGATGGAATTTCTTCTCAGCAGATACTCACTGACTTTCAGTTGAGTGACCCAAAGCAATACATCAACTTAGGTTTTGAAGAAAGTGTGACAACCAAGACAAAACAGAAGTTTCCCTTCAAAACCAATTTAATAAATAGGCTATAAACTACTCTGGAGCCTAGCTAAATTGTACTCCAGTTTGCCCCTTCTCTCAGCTTTGTCACTAAATCAGGTATAGACAACTATCTATACCACCTTACCTGGTAGTGCTGCTGGTGTGTTTGCCAAGGATAAGACAACCTATTTTACCAGGTTTGCAAGCAAGCACAATAAAGAAATTATTTCAGCCTCACTTCCCAGCTATATACAGGATACCATAGATGGAATATAACAAGTGGAATCAGGAAAGAGTTCAGAAACGTGAAACAGTTGAAAAGATAAAAAAAAAGTGCATGGCTAGAAGCTGAGTTCAGACTACGAGCAGCATCACACTGCAAAAATTAAGATCTAGGTTCACCATAAGCAAAAATACTGTAAAAGAACACTGACAGCAATAATAATTACTCTGTAAAACTATTCTGCAAAGCTGAAATAAAACTCAAATACATTTAGGGTGAGCATTGTTTTTCATATTGCACAGCACCAGCAAGGATTAACAATTCTATTTTTTTTTTTTTTTTTAATATTGGAGTGGCAGAGTATTTAACTCCTCACTTGCGAACATGTGTTCTCTTTCCTTCTCCCCCCGCTGAAGAACTCTGTGGTACATGCAGCAGTCAGCAGATGGCACCCATGGCACTTGATACAACCAGCGCACACCTTTTGATGGCCTTTAGCCCACGCACAGTGGGTTATCCACAGAAAGTGTGTTTTTCTTCTGTACCAGAAAGGATTTTCCTTTATACACTGTAAACAGTCTAATCGGGTATAAATTAAGTTTATCTTCACTACCACGGTGACGCTGCATGATCATTAGGTGCAAAGAGAGATCAGAAAGAAGTGCAACAGTACTTTTCACATTCATGACGTTCATCTCAAATCCCACAATATGGGTGTTTTTACCCAGTTTTCAGACACGATGCATCTGTGTGAGAACCCCAGTTTCAAATACCCTCCTTCATCCCACCCTACACACACCTCCAGAAAAAAAAACAAAAAAAAAAGAAAACAAAAAAAACCCAAACAAACAAAAAAACCACAAAACCCACATACAGATGATGATTCAGGTATACCATAAAGCTCAAAGACACAGAAGGCATTAACAAGAATCTGAAGTTTTCCTAACAATTAGTATCACAGAATACTGACACAGCCCATATTTTATAGGTCTGGGGTCAATAGCAGCCCATATGTTACAAGAAAGTGGATAAAGGACAGTTGAGGGTCCTTCTAAAGGAAAAGCAAGGTAGGGAAGGCACTAACTGCTAACGCAGAAGTAGAAGAAAAAGCAAGGTAGGCACCAAATATTTCAAGGATATCAGCCTGTCCAGAAATTGCATACCGCATATTTGTGGTACATAAAACACATGAAATCCAAAACAGTCACTGCCCTCACACGACTTAGAGCATATGGAGAATATTCTGAGAATCCGGTGTCTTAATGTTTGCAGTCAGACTCCATCTCACCTTCCTTCAGATACACTACAAGAAAGTAGTTGTGGTTTTTGTTTCGTTTTTGTTGTTGGGGTTCCCCCCCCCTACATTGGAATAATTTTTATTCAAAAGTCTGTGCAAGACAACAGCGGGGGGGGGGGGGAAGGAAGAACAGCCTGGAAAAATACAGGATTGTACTGGGAACGTCAGATATGATATATGAGTTTCAGACAAATCTCATCTTATTTTGTAATTCAGTAAAAGCGTTGATAAGGCATACACCCATCTCTTTCTGATTTAAGACTCTGACAAATATCAGATAAGGATTTAGTTCTTAGACCTGAAATAAATAAATGAAATGTAGGTATATAGTTTGGACAAGCTATTTTAAATGGTTGTTTTCCTTATCACTACGTAGCATCAATCTAATCACACATTTTAGATCAACAGAAAGACTATAGCGCAAAGGGTTTTGAAGAAATAACCTGACCTATGCTTCAGTAAGTAACAGGTACCTCCTGAAAAATTCAAATACGTACATGGGACACGCTGCATCTGCTTTATGCAGGTCATAAAACAGCAGGGAGGCAAAAACTTCAGTGCCAAAACTGTAAGGGTGATAGATTAAAATAATCAGCAATGAATAAAACTATTTATTTGGGAGACACTTATTAAAAGGTAAAAGCTTTATTATTTAAATCATTTGAAACTGGAATATAAAAAAGCAAGACACATTATTGGCCTAAGAAACACTCTTGTACCATTTCTGCTATGTGCTTCTCCCTCTAACTGCAATACGAACAGGAGCAATTAGAATTCTCAATGCTGGAAGAAGCTGAGAGCACACACGGGATTTATTCAGAGGAACAGGGTCACGAGCAAATAAGATCAGAATGGATCTAGAAGGTGTTCAAGTAAGCATAAGTCATTATATAAGCTGAGTTTTTTCTTTGCTTGTTAGACACAGATTCTTGGGAGAATCCATCCAGAAGCTTTGCAAAAGCAAGAAAGTGAAAGCAACCAGTGCCAAAAGACAGTAAACCTTGTTAATTTATATTAAATATGTTTGACAAGGCATAAGAGCCAGCCTCTGAATCACGGCCTGCGCTGTCAGTGCTCTCAGTCTGTACACGGCCTTGTCCCAGGATCTGAAGGAAAACCAAATAAAAAACACTCTAGTTTCCAAACTGGCAGAAGGCTGATCTAGACAGCGATGTGGCTTGACTCAACACCATCTCAGCCATGTGAAATACCCATTTCCATCACCTCAACATTTGTGGTATTTCAGCCTGAGTGAACAGACTGTATTTTCAGTCAGGGATACCATGGACTCAGCTGTTAAACCAAAAAAAAAAAAAAAAAACCAACCCAAAGCTTTTAACATTAAATATCTTCAGAAACAGATAGACAATCAGTATTCAGAAGAGTCATGAAGAATAAAAAGACTTGATGTTATCATGGCTTTCAGAAGTCAGCCTCATGGTGCACACCAGTCCATTATTGAGGCCTTAAAACAGCGGCCAGGCCCGCACTCAGTAAGGGGCTGGAACCTCATTTCCTCAGCATCTTCTGAAATTTTCAGGTTTTTTCTTCCCTTGTAAGCCAGCCACACACTGGAAACATGAGGATGAAACTACCAGATTTCTCTCCAATACAAGTTCCAGTAACATTAAATCCAAAATTTCTAAATGATTGCATGCAGGAGTGTTACAATGTCTTTAAGTTTTTTAGACTATCTGCAAAACCAATAAAGACAACACATACTGACTTGAATCCACCCTGCTGCAGTGTAATAAATGCCTTCATTACTCTCTTGCCAGGGATACCATAATTTCTTTTTCCCATCCTCCTGTCATCTTAACTTCTAGCTCATTAGTCTCTATCAGATGGAAAAGGTTTCTCTTATCCCTCTGAGATATACACATTACATCTGCCGCATTTGCAATGCCTCTGCTTCTGTATTAAGTTTCAAAGCCCGATACAAAAGTCATGTAATTTAAGCCATGTAGAGCATCCATAAAATGCTATCAAATTAGAGCAAACACCTACAGTTAAAAGGAATCAAATGAATGAAAGACAATTAAAAATTATGAGATATGTTATTTAAAAAAAAACATTTATGCACTTGTACTACACAGGAAACTAAGAATGTGGACAAACTCCTCAGCTGACAAAATGATAGAGTTTATCAGCCGATCTGTCACCTGAGGATTGGATCTGAGAACGCAGCCATTGAGAAATCCTCGCACTATCAGAGCCGATGCTAAAACATTCATCGGCCATAAAGAAGCACGAATTTATCTGGCACAGAAGAAAACATGCTTTCAAATACACAGAAGTACTTGATAATTCTTTTTACCTTGATTCAACTCTAAATATGATCTCTTACCTTTGTGCTCAAATCCATTGCGGAATTTGTCTTAACCAGTGCCACAATCAAAGCTGCTGACTCTCTCTTCTCCACTCTGTACTACCTTAAATAACCTTCCAGTACCCCTCCTTTTCCAAGACTACATTATTTTTGAAGCATTACTTTTTTTCCTACCTCTACCAAGCATTGTTTGATTTATTAATTACATTAAACTCTGGTGCAGAGCTCTTAACATATATTTTGTACAAAACATTTGAGAAATTCCCTTAAATACCTGGTAATTAGAGTTGTAAATTTACTGGTTTGAATGTGATTAAGGCAAAATGTTTCTTCTATAAATGCAACGTCTTTACGCATCGGTAATGAAGGCTGACCTTCATTTAGAAGCCTTTTCCTTGGGCCAGAAAACTGATATCAGAACTTGTGGATGGATTAGGACCTCTGATGGTATTAAAATAAGGAACAGCTGTTGCCCTAACCACATTAGAACGGCTTTACTGCACTTTTTGATTACTATCAGCTAGAAAAACAGTATTTTTGTTGACTTCAGAATGACAGTTTGTTGGAGAGTGAAGGGCAAAACTGTGTTTGATTATTA
Source organism: Chlamydotis macqueenii (assembly GCF_036417535.1). Lineage (NCBI taxonomy): Eukaryota > Metazoa > Chordata > Aves > Otidiformes > Otididae > Chlamydotis > Chlamydotis macqueenii. The sequence continues at coordinate 6,315,722 of NC_141558.1, forward strand.
GCAAATATCAACTGGTAAGAACTACTTAGTGGAACAAGCTGAAGTCTCTTCTACAGACAGGCAGCTTTTTTCTTCTAAAAGATGTAGCTCTTGCTTGTGTCAGCAGAGAGTGGAAGGGTTGACCTCTCGCTCACTGTGCCTGCATAAAAGTTTCAGTTGGATGCAAGAAAGTTCCTGTAGAAATCGTTGCTGCGGTTTATTCCAAGTGTGACTTGGTGTCTTATCTTCCTGGCTTTATATTGCTTTACAAAAATATGCTACATTTTAGATTGACAGACAAGGAGGAAGGAGAAAAAAACAAACCCACAAAAAAACAAAACAAAAAAAAAAACCACACCCCAGGAGTAACACTGGTCAATAAGAGCAAGTATCACCAGTTACAATAAATCAAATCCTCTCAAACTTGGTAAATAGGAAATGGCATAAAAGTGCATGGAGAGATCGGTGCTAGGTTCTCTTGCTTATCATCCCAGAAAAGAAAGGTTCAGAACTTCACACAGATACAGTCAAACTCTCAAATATTTTCAAGCAGGATAATCAGAAGGAAAAAAATCACCACCACCAAAAAACTTCTCTGTCAGCAGAAGTCCTGGGTTGAACTCCACATCCCAGCTAGCACCGGTAGCGAGATCAGAAGAAAGGCATACTCGCTTCAGCGTTCCAGGCCAGATCTTGACTTCCTCAAAGATCAAAAGGCATTTGAGTCCAGGAATTTAGTTCAATCTATTACAGGAGACAGACAACTGCAAATTGGAAGCTTAATCTAAATTTGTACAGTGTTTAGGGATATCTGAATCAGACCTATCCACAGTTTATCCTACGATATCCATTGTACTAGAGAAAGGGGTAATCAACAGAATGATTCTTTACTGACTTACAGACAAGACCTTGCAACTCCCTCTAGCTCCCAATGCCACAACAGAAGGTCCTCAGAAACCTGGGCATAGATTTACCAACAGCTTTGTTAAAAAAAAACTCTGTACATTTTAGCAGAACTGGTAGGAAAATTATATTCCTATACAAAAAAAAAAAAAATGAAATACTTATCCTGAATAGTCCTTTCCCAGGAAAGATTTCCCACCCACCCTGGTTTCTTGAGATAACGCGTTCCCTCTAGACTGCGGAGTAGAGCATGACCACAGAGAGCCAACACCAGAAGAATTTTTCCATAGTTGCTCTGAAGGAGAAAAGTACATTTCCAAATTTAAAAAGCAGATAGTAACCAATGTCTTGCGTGTTCTGGAAAGAACATTAATCAGTTTATTTTTGTCATTTACAAACAAGTAGTAGAGTTAGCTGCTTTGAAGCACTACTGCAAACTTCAGCTGCGACGAATGCTGGCCTACCTTTAACCCAGCTGGTCTGTTGCCAGGCACGTTCTCCCACTGAAACAAGGGCACTTGTGCTTCCAAGCACCCTACGTATGGATGGGAAAACAACTCCCAGTACTGTATACATTATTAGACAGCATCCACATTACAGGCAGCAGCGTTTCAGGCCCAGAAATACTTGTTACTTTTTTTTTTGGTTGGTTGGTTGAGGGTTTTTTTGTTTGGTTGGTTTTCTGTTTGTTTTTTTTGTTTGGGTTTTTTTTGTTTTGTTTTGTTTTTTTTTTGTTTTTAAACCACAACAAACCCCACACCTATTTTCAGGGCAAGAATTGAACATTGATTAAATTGAGGAACATTTGAAGCCTGGCAATTCCTGGATACCAACAGGTAATCATGGCCAAGCATACCTTCTACTTGCACGGGAGGATGCGAACATACGCACAGATTTGACGTCACCATACTGTTAAAACTGCACAATCTCAGTCTGCCCTCCGTGTTTCTTCGAAGGCTATCACAACGCTTATGCATTTTTCCAGAAAGGCAGTAGAAATGCTGAAGCCTTTCAGTAACAGTGATCCACCTAAGATGGAAGAGGGAAGGAATGCCTACACCAGACTAGACTAACAACTCCTTACAATTCCATTAGAAATTCTGCAGATCACCTCAGAGGAAATTAGTCAGACCCTATATATACACACATAAATGCAAGCTATCTTGTTAACAGCAACAAGACCAAGCTTAAATAATGTCCTTATACATATGTATTAAAATTCTGAATATGCAAACCACACCAATCAAGATTAATTCATTTTCTTCCCCCAAAGCCAGAATAAGCACTCAGTAGATCCCAGATGTCTGTGAAGGTTAACTTCACTACTGTCCTTTCTCCAGTAAGGCCCAAGCACCTTACTGTCACTGTGGTTGCAGCCCTACAGAGTTCCAAACACTTGTGCGATGTGGGACTCTTAGTGCCAGTCATGTTTAGAAAGTTCATAGGATAGGGTACATCCAGCTTCATGAACGGACTGCTTTGGTTATCCGAGCTCCTCAACACAACTCAACTGACCGGCAAGTACAGCACAGGAACGACAGAGGAGCTGTACATCAGCATCACATTCCACGTGTCAATACACAGTTGACTAGCAAGGTCTAGGAGCTAAACCTACCTTAATTTACTTCCTGTGGTATATGAATGAAAATACCAACAGCTCTTTTAGGTTGTAGAGAGGATTTACATAGCGGGGCAGAAAAAATTGGGATTATCACTCCAGCAATTAGATGGTATCTCGGATGCAGAGCATGAAAGTTCATAGGTGCAATACTGCACTACACTGATATGGTTCACAGGGAAAGTATTCGAAATGAGTTAGAGAATAAAACATAAAAGTCATGGAAAATTTATTTTTTTACACTGCATACTTCTCAGAGCAAGTGCAGTCTCCTATAGCTATAGTGCTTTCCTGATCATACAAAAAAGTCATTCTTAGATCTGTAAACCACCACCGAGGGAAGAGTGCAAGATTGGATTTCCAGAGGGCAACTATGATTCATAAAATGCTGAAGGATACTGCTGCTGCAGCCTTCCTTTGCAAGCTCTCTGTATTTTTATTTTATTAGATGCATTCACAGTGTACAGTAAATAAACACTTAAATTCTCACAGAGTGATGGGGAATAACACTCATCCTGTTTATAAAGCAGAACAAAACAAAGTAGGTAGAGATTCCACAGCACGAGGCACAGTCTGCTTCAAGTGGCAGTTTCTGATAATGTTATCGTATCAACGGACAACAACCTTAAAAGGTAGAAAAACTGAAAGTAAAACAAAGCAACAGCAAGGGTACTAGGAAGGCAGAATGAAGCCTGCATTCCTTTCCAGCCTTGAAGCGGTGACTTCATCTCTGCTAGGGTGACCTTCCACTGAGTCCAGGCTTCAGTACTAATATTAGACTAAAAAGAAGTGTCCCACCCTCTAAATATAATGATGACTCAATACCTAGAGGCTCCAGTGATGTAATATGACCAAAGAGGTTTTGACTTTACAGTCTAGATTTTTTAAAAGCGAAGTCAAAAGGAACAGATCTTGCCCTGCAGAAACAAAGATGCCTCCTAGAGCATCTTCTTGAATTAGCCTGTAGGAAAATGGAACCAAAGGAACACTGCACACGTGGCAGCAGACACACCGGCTCCGCTTTGTTTAAAAGGAGCACTGAACAGACACATTTCAATTATATGCTTCAGAGACAAAGCATCAGTAGAAAGTTTCAGTTCCAGAATTAACATATAAAAGTTAAGACAACACAGCAGACCACTGAACAGTCCAGTGTCTTTTACTGCACCTTAAAAAATAAAAATAGCAGCATGAAAATGTGCTTTGTTGAGAAAGTTGAATGCAAGTACAAAGGGAAAAAAAAAATCCTTTCCAAGTAAGGCTACAGAGTTCTCATAAAGCATCATCCTTGGACAAATATTCCAGCACTCACCTGAGGCAGCCTTAAATCTTTTTCAAGACCCAAGCTCAATAATACATGTTAAAAAAAAAAAAAAAAGTCAAAGGAAGTCTAATGTCTAACACAGACTTCTGTAGTAAAAGCAAGTAGTTACCCAATATAGATGAAGTTGTAATATGAAAGAATCCCTCATGAAAATAGGAACTGTTTTCCTAGTAAAGTCCTTTCATTAAAGCAGGATTATCCTTTCCATTGACTTGTTAGTTTGACTTCTTTACTCCTCCCTTCCCCCCAACACTGCCGTTAAACTAACGGTCCAGGAGATGCATTTTTAATCACCTTCACTCCTCAGTCTTCCATTCACACACTGACCTTCCTCATCAGAAGAAATAGGATACACTTGACAACATATGTTCACAGCATCACAGACTGGGTGAGGTTGGAAGGGACCCCTGGAGGTCATCTTGTCCAACCCCTCATGCTCAAGGAAGGCCACCTAAAGCCAGCTGCCCAGGACCACATCCAGACAGCTTTTGAATACCTCCAGGGAGGAAGAGTCCACCACTTCCCTGGGCAACCTGTGCCAGTGCTCAGTCACTTTCACAGTAAAGAAGTTTCCTGATGTTCAGAAGAAGCCTCCTGAGTTTCAGTTTGTGCCTTCTGGTCCTGTCACTGGGCGTCACTGAAAATAGCCTGTCTCTGTTCAGTTTGCACTCTCCCTTCAGGTGTTAGTACACGCTGATAACGCACGCTCTCAGCGCGCTGAAACTGCTAAGCCATCCTGTGCAAATCCTTAAATGCCCATATTATCAACCCAGCTATCCAGGGCATTCTCCTAACCTAAGCAGGGATTTATTTCAAAGACCAGAGAGGTCTGAAAAGTAGGCAAATATTTTTTTACCAGATGCTCTGTTAGTGTAGCAAAACCAGGTATGTGTAGCTAGTGCTAGTCTATATTCCCCCTTTCTTCTGCCAGTGTTTAAGATCAGGCAGTCACTCCTCAGCAGCTTCCATTAAGCCAGATGGCAACAGTCATCTTCAGATCCCAGGGCCCACAACTCTTCAGATTCACTATGTTGAGACCTTAGGAGAAAACTCAAACCTGGCCTGATCCAGTTTGTTCAACTGTAGCATGGCCTCCAGCTGCAAGAATTCCTCGTCCCCAGAAAATGAAGGTCCAAACTCAGGCTCCCTACAGGTGCCATCACTCTTGGTAGGCCACACAGAATCCTTTCTGAAGCGCTGTACAGCCACATGATGTTGGTGAAAGGGAACATGTGAGCCAGGATGCAGTGAGACCAGAGAAGGCGAATCAGCTTACGCAGAGTGCAGGGGTACACACCGCCAAGAGTTCCCTCACAGCTGCTGCAAACCCTACTCAGGCACAAGCTGGAATTTAGCCTGTATCTGATACAAAGTAGGCATTTGCTTTTAAAACCTATCTGTAGCGAGTATATTGCTTAGATATTTGTGTTAAAAGTCTGAACTTGACAGTTCAGCTTCCTAGGCACTTCAAGTAAAATAGCTCTAAAGCTATCAGCATTAATTCTTGACATTAGTACCTGATACATGCCAGGGGCACTCAGAAGTTGATATATTTAAATATTATTATGCAGCAAGTTCACACACCAAATCAAAACAACCATTTACGATGACAGGCTTCTCTGGCTTTCTTTACTAGCTAACTTGTAACTTCCAAACCAATCATACCTCTGTTTTCCTCCTAAACGTGGAGGTCAGGAGTAAAAGTCAAAAGATACATTGCAAAAATTTTACTATCTGTAGAATGGATAAAACAGTGAAACTACTGTAGATATAACCACTACTGTAGTATGTTCTTTAAGAAGTTTAGTGTATCACTCCATATACATTGGATCAATACATAATTGAAGATATAATTGTTAGCAGCATTTATTAAATGTGGTTGTGAGAGATTTTGAATTCTAGCTTAGTAACTTGACAATATTTTATATTGAATTCATGTGTGCTGTTATCCTGCAGCACCAGTTATTAATAGAAAGGATTACGGGTGTTAATCAATGGGAACACAAGTACATGTTCTACAGGAATAATAAAAATCATCATCAGCTCCCCAGGTCCTTGGATTTAATGGGAAATCTGAAGGTAATCCCATCTAGTTAAATATGGACTTATGGGAGTAACTACTTACCTGCAAATAGAGCTGTTCAAACCATGTCATCAACAGAATATTCACCTCCCCAACCCAGCTGCTAGTCTTAAGAGACATCCTTAAGTCCTGCAGCTCTTTGGGGATTGCTATCCCACATTCTTAATCGCCCATTCCATCTTCTAATGAAGCCATCAGCTAAACACTAGAACACAACTGTCAGAAGGAAAAGCTCAGGAGCAAGCGGTGATAGAATCTTCGCAGGACGAAGAGAGATTCTCTAGTTCTAGGCAGGCTTCTGTTTTCTTTCTTTAAAAATGGACTTTCAGAGCCCCCCAATTTTAGTGAAGTTCTTCACCAAGATGGTAAGAAAATTCCACAAAATGGCACAACACAAATGCAAGATGCTTTTTAGCAGAAAGACTTAAATACAATAAAACGGTGCACTGTTTTCCAAGATTGCTATTTAGGATTTTTTGTTATATATATAAAAATATGATCATTTTGTTCAGTGCCATGGCATGAACTTTTATTTTAATCAGTACTACTCAAACACACACAAGATATCATTAAGGAAGCCAAAGGTGTCTAAAAAGTTAAACCCAAACAATTCCACTTGCCCAGCCTCATCAGATATCACTTCCAGTATCTTTAACAGGAAGCCTGTGTCCTTAGAAGTCTTCTTTCCCTTTTATCTGGTAATTTCCTCACTAAAGACTCTTTGTCCATCCTGGCCAACTTGGCCCCAGGGAATCTGTAGTTTTATCTGGATACCTCAGCCAGTTCCAGCCAAAAACCACTTTACCACTGCCAGCTTGTTTCTGAATGGAAAATTCTGGACAAGACACTCAAGCATGTAACAATTAGCCAAGACTAGTTGCATCAGACAATAAAGCCCCAAGCTATCAGGTTTATATTATGACATCTCCATCAGGAAAAATACTAGACTAAGAAACAGGAACTGAACACTTCCTGCAAAAGTTGATTTATTTTTTTATTTTAACCATTCTATTTTAGACTAGTTGCAGAGTTAAAAGTATCCTCATGCAGTTCTTCTTGTTTTTGTTCTCACTATCAATCTTTTTAGATTTTTCCAGACAAAATTTCAGATAACTTATAACATTTCAGAAGAGCCAAGAAAGGCAGCCTCCCATCACAGTGGTACATGATCAGCAAGTGGGTGAAACTTCCACATGTTTAACTTTGCCACCTCCATCGTGACCACAACTCTGGCTGCTACAGAGACACGTACCCCACATTTCAGTGTTCTGCAAATCTGAATAAAAGCAAAACACGTTCACCATAGTTAACAAAGGCTTTTAAGATTTCGAAATAAACCTCCTGGCAGAGTGTTGTTTTGCCACCTTGAACAATTCAATTGTGATACAGTTTCCTTGTGCAAGATGGATTGGATTTCCTTTAAACTGCAGTAAACACAAACATAAGGCATATGTTTCTCTTACACTGAAAATATGGAAACCGACACTGTACCTTACTGTCCTCATCTTCAAACACAGACTGGTGAACGTTACAAGCAAAGAGAGAATTTGGGAGATCATTGAAGTCAATTATTTCATGAAAATCTTCCTCTGCAAAACATCTCTTCAGATCGTTGTCTCCGTTTATCGAGTAGAGCAAGAACCGTCCTCCATCCTCCAGGCTGCAGCCGTAGTGACCGAGGCCTCGCATCCCAAAGAAGTACGAGTCTCCCCTCATCCCTGGCAGCACGGAGAAGAGAGACACAGTTACACCACACTTTGAAAAACATCACACAGACAAGTTAACCCAGTTAAACCCAAGTTTCTTAGCCTGCAGAAAGCATATTTCACGCTATTTTAAGGCTACAGTTGACCTCTGAAACAAGGCACCAAGAGTAGTTTCACCAAGGCTCAATACTTTCATTTATTAGGACAGAAGAGATCTAACCACATCAGCACAAGCTACTGAACACAACCAGAACCAAAGCATCACTTAAGTGTCCCTTGCCTTAAAAGAAAATACTATCTTGTATTTGGGTTTAAGGGAGTCACGTGTGTTACTGAGAAGGCAGGCCGGTGCTTCTGAGCTTGCAGTCAGCTCAGTGAGAAAGTGTAATGCACTGGATGAGAAGAAAATGAAAATAAATTTGAAAATTATACCAGTCAACTCAAAGGAGAGAGGAAAAAAAAAAATTACCCTGTTGGAAAGTAGCATGAACACAGAATCACTGAAAACCAGTACAACTAAGACACATCACTATTACAAAGAATAAAGCCAGTTTTTTTTCTACAGTTTAAGGACAGAACGTACCCTGTTTTTCCATGCCCATTGGCAATTTTTTTGTTTGCATCTTAATCACATTAGGAAGCAAATAAAAAACTGAAGGGATGAGTGGACTCAAGAGATGATTCTCACCATCTTTTAGGAAAACCCTGCTGATTTTGGAATCTTTACCCCAAATCCAGAGTAGAAAGACAATTTTAAGACACACCAAAGGACGCAGAGGTAACAATCCCATACATCACACAGTATCCCTACTGTTGATACAAGATTAAACTTCATTCCAGCCAAGCTGAGCAAGTAAAGGTCAATTAATTATCCATGTGTTTATCAGTATAAATTAATGTATTTTTCATGGCTAGTGTGCACAGTCCCTAGCACAAGTGTATTAGACATCCACCTATAACCTCTATAGAGCTCCAGTAAGCTGCCCAGAAGCTATGCAAAGGAATAATTAATTGTCTTACATTTTTGTGTCTTTCAATAACAATATGCAATCATTGGCTGCTTTTTCTCCTCATACCATAAGGAGTTAGGAGTTACATAAACACAGCGTGCTCATCTGTTTCAGATTTGCCCTTGCTCTATTGCGTACTTGCTATTTTCTATAAATAGTTGTAAATATTAGTTCAAATACACCATTTAGGACTAGTGTCCAAAATTAAACCCTATGGGTTTATTTAGACCTAATCTCAGTACAGCAAAGCTGAATTACGGAGCTAATTTGCCATGCCTGTGCCTTTCATATAACCTAATTTCTGCTGCAGCTCTGAAATGACGTTGGGTCGATGACAGAGCACATCGTTCCGTGACCTTATGTTACAGAAATGTCAGCAATTGTTATTGCTGAAGCCTCAGGGCCAACGACAGAAGTCTTCGAGAAAAGAAACTAAAGCTACGCTCAAAAGTATCAGTGTAGAGCACTGAGTCCACACTTACCACCCTCTCAAATGATGTGACAGAGACGGATTTACTAGCCAGTGTTAGTCAGAACAACTAAGTTTGGAAGGGGCCTGCAGAGGTCATCTAGCCCAAACCGCAAGATCAGACCGGGATAAATCAGGACCTTTTCCAGAGGCCAGTGCTGTATGGCCATACCACTCATACTGCTTCTAATGATCTGCGGAGAGCCGGCAGGTCACAGGATCTTAGCTGTCCTCCTTTTCCAGGGACTAAAATACGTTACACAGCTAAAAACAGAATAGTTTCCTAGTCTTTCATTGTGTGCATGTAATTTATGAGGGAGGGGTTTAAAACAAACAAGGATGCGGTGCTGTAAGGAAGTAACACGAAAGCCTCAGGCAGGTTACCTCTTTTTACCGTGTCAACGTGAGGACAGGTTTTTAGACTCTAAAATATACGCTGGTATTTTCGACAACTCACTCTGGCATTAACGGAACTATCTCCAACTAATTTCACTTTAGGAATTTAATTCTAACTGAAAAAAAAAAGCCTGAACAAATGATGGAGAGGGTGGCTAGAACTTCAACAGTACGCGTTAGCGTATGTGAACTCAGGATCACAGCAATATTGCTTCTGGGGTTTTAACCAACTCACTCTGCATTTCAGTGCAAACACACCCAGGTAGTTACTATAAAGAAATCTTCACAGCAGCCACTCCTGGGGAAGAAACTTAAGTTCAGAATACATCACCACTCTAGGAGAAGGCGTTAAGAGGTCATCTGCTCCAAATGCAATCACCTCTAGATGCGTTTGCCATCACATCTAGCCTTTGTCAAGACTAGATTCATTGCTTTTAGATTTATGGAAAAAAAACCCTCAAGCCTTGCATGTTATAAAATATAACTTCCACGGCAGAGCAGTCTTTGGGCAGTGAGTATGAAGTGTTTCATTCACAACAGTCAAACTACTCGCAGGCAGTGCAGATACCATTTTATAGTCACATCAGGTAAAGTCCTTCTTCCCCCAGAAGCATTAAGCTGGGAGAGCCCACTCAGCAGAGAGGGATGTTTCAAAGCCAACTTTACACAACAGACTCAAGAGGATAAAGATGACACAAGCTGATACTCAAATGTCACAGAAATTTGGATTACGAATTAACACTCGGTCAGCATTCTAGCCAGAAGAGGGGAGATCTAAAGAGTGTCCTGGGATGTAACGAAACACAAATCTGCTGGCTGAGTGGAACTTCAGAGCCAAAGTAGAGCAGGAGAGGCAATAGAGTACACAGATTCGCTTTCTGTACACATCTCCAATTATATTAGCTGATTTCGTAAGCTTTACTTTTTAGTCTAATAAATAAGCTCCACTTTCACTGCAAAGTTAAAGATAACTTCATGGTAGCTAACAGGTTTCATACATGCTGTTCCCCAATGCATAACAAAGCTACCAGGGTGTGCAGAGAAGTAAAGATTTTCAGTATTATCAACAGAAGTCAGAAGACTCTACAGGTTTCTTCACTAAACTGCTTATTTCTTCCTCCTGGGAGAGATATTATAAGGTACTAGATAAGAAAGGAAGCTTTTAAGTTAAGAATTAAGCAAAACTACTACAACAAGCAACAAAATAGAACAAGATTTTAAGTTACAATTATGAAGTTCAGGGCTTTTTTAACCATCTTAGTTGGCAATAAGGAAATGCTACAGTACAGCAGGTGATTCTAAAACAGAGTCTTCAAAGTTCTCTCTGAGATAAGAAATGAAGAAATACTCTTACATTATGTGGCAGAAGGTTTGCTCTGCTAGAGCTCTTCAACAGGAAGGCTTGCTCCTTTTTTCAGTCAGTTCTTGAGTCAGATTTGCTCACCGGGACCTGGGTATTGGCCAAGTCTTCTTAAGAAAGTCACTGTCTTGCATGCCTTTTGACCATCTCTTTTTCGAGATCTGTAAGCGGGTGTGTATACATGCACACGCCTCTTCTACACTTCAGACACACCAGAATTCTGATCAGTCTCCCCTCCACTGGCAAGTCACCTTACAATACCCTGACTGTTAAATCCTCTGCCCAACCTAAGATGGGACGTGCATAGTTAGGGACATCTGTATGGAATAACTGTTGCATAGCAAAGTCAAATTTGTGAAACAGGAGCCATGTACCACACAATATTAAGTGCAACACCACAATGAAAACAGAAATCTCCCTAATAAAAGACAAAGAAATAAACTGCCTGTGAGCCTGAGCTCAATGATAATCAGAGGAGACAAACATACTTGGATCAACAACATTTGTCAGCACACTTCAAACTCTTGGGCTGTAAATTCAGACTCTAACTGGACAGACTAGCTCTTCTGCCAAAAGATGCAACATAATCTCCCACACACCTCAGGCTTCTCACTCCCAACACCAGTCACTTCCTGCAGAGACGGGGCTCACGCTACTTCAAGTAGCGGTGAACGCATCTCCCGCTCCAGTCCACGGCACAAAATGATTCAGCAGAAGGAAAAGACCAGGCCTGAGGCAAAAAGTTTGGGTTTAACTCCATTAGGTAAATAACTGACTCCACTGATTTCATGGCTGCATAAATGTTTGTAGCACTCAGGAAAAAAAAAAAAAAAAAAAAACAATAAGTGGGCAAAGCTTTTTAGCAATGGACAGGCAATAGCAAAGGTTAGGATTGTACTTTTCAGCGACTAAACTACTTAAAGCATTCATGAAATCATAGTCCGAGTTTTCAACAGCTCCGCATGAGCTCCACAATAAGTCACCGTATCAGATGTTCATTTTCAGCCAGTCACAAGCTGGAATTCTTACAGTCTTCTGCATTATTTATGATGTTAGACATATATAAAAGAAATAATAACTAAATATCCCTTACTATGTCCATCAGGCACCTTAAGGCTCAGGTGTGGTGGTGGTGTTTCGTGGCTTCTTTGAATTTACTTAGCTACTTCAGGCAATTCTCTGTCAAAAAGTGTTCTCCTTCCAATTTTACTAATTTAGAACAGAAGAATTTACATTTCAAATCCCTTAAAACAATTAATTCTAGATCATGTATAATCAATCAATGAACTGGATTGCCATATAAGCACAATTAAAAGTAATCTTTTAGGTAACTATAATACAATCACTGGATCACATTCCCATTTACACTAAAGCTCCTTTCCACAGTTTCTGACAAAATAAATTAACTTCCCCCTCTTATGGTCCCTTTTATATTATCAAAAAACCCCACAGAAAGACATCCACGTAAGGGTAAATCGTACTTATCTTACTTTTAAAAGGTAAAGAGTTTAAATTGAGTTGTGCCTTTGCTTCCCCCTCCCCAAATCAGGACATTTTTCAAATCCATTCACCAAGATCTCACTGTTAACTTTTGGAAAACCATAGCAGCCACTACCCTTCCAGCCCCTCTGTGGAAACTCCTTGTTACTTCTTTTCTGCAGTTCAGATGCACAATTTGCATCACTTTACACTGACAGCAGTTTTTTTTCAAAATTTCTCCTCCTGTGGTCAAAGGATGCAAAAGCTCGTAGTTCGTGATAGTTCAAAACACGAAGCAAACTCCCTCCCCACTGGAGCAGATTCGGTCCTGTCGGTGTTCAGCCCTGTAGATGCCGTAACCGAAAGCTCTGCAGAGATTCCAGGTGGCAGCTAAGTATTCCTTCTGTTACCCCACTGCTTTTAAACGTGGTATCTCTCTAATTAAAATTAACCGAGAGCAGCAGAAAGTTTTATTCATGGGCAACAGCTTACTAAAGTTTCTATTTGAAAAGTTGTCATCAAAAAGGATTGTTTTTCTAGTATAAAACTGAAATGGCAGATACGTACAGCTTGTTATGATGTTAGATCCCTAACTTCCCTAAAGAAGTTCAAGTAGTTCTCCCCTAAAGAATTTCAAGTTGTCTTCATTCAGCTGCGCACACGAAGTGTTTGAATGGACCAATGCCTTCTGTATTACCAAGCACGCACAGTTTCATCCACTGTTTTTATGGAAACTAATAAAGCATTTCCTTGGTGACCATTTTCCTGTCTTAAGAGTTTTTAAAAAGAGTCCCCGAGGGACATCAAGAAACAGGCACATATCTCTTGAAATTGCTAGGAAACTTTACTTTCTTTTTTTTTTAATTAAACACTGCTTGCCATGACAAACAACGTGACTAAAAATAGAATAAAGCAAACAAAATGTTACAAATAGAAGCTTTAAATATAATCACTATAAACTAAAAGTATTATTGAGTCGTGAGTGCAAACCTGGAAACTGTAATCTATAGGAATTAAGAAAATTTGGAAAAAAACAAAGCAAGAAGAGTTGCAGTTGTTTTTCTAGAAGAGTCCAGGAAAAAAAAAAAGTAGGGATTCCACCTCTGCTCCTACCAAAAAACTCTCAAAACAGCAAGTTTTACCATACTTCAAGTGGAGGGGATGGAGGAGGGGAGGAATCAAACCCACTGCGGAAGATTTTACTCAAACAATGAGTTTTTACTCAAGATAGTCCCTGACTTAATGAAAGCAGAGTCATCACGTTCTGTAGCGTCACCCTAAGGATGCATCTCCTGCTAAAGACAACTGGACCCACACGGAGACTTCGGCAGAAGGCACGAGCGTAACAGGGAAGTTCAGACAGTAGTAACCTCCTGAAATGTCATTCCATTCTGCAAAGCGAACACTGGAGACTAGCATTATTTTTAAATGGTGCTAGTTCCTCACTATGGAAAGCTCCCATGGAGAAATATTACTTAATTAGCAAGAGCAGGACAGGACCTCACATTGACAGAATTAATGAACTGTTGTAGTCTCAAAAACGTCACAGACAACAGTCACCCCTTCCCTCATCCTTCACCATCTGGGCAATGACTATTTCCTTACAGTAACAAAAATTACCAGTACAGTGAGGTCCACTCAAATTTTAACTCCAGTTTGGTTAGCACCACCCAAAAAATAGTGCCAGTCTCCCACTATTTCCTCTTACAGAAGTGGCAGGTATAAGGAAGAGGATTTTTTTTTTCTCTAAATGCTAACTGGTGCAAATCCCAAATGTTCTAATCCTTTCCATTGACATCCTAGCTACATTAAATTTAGCTGCGACTTTGTAACTATTTTTAGAAGCTTTTAACATCCAAAGGGACTATTCACTTGTATTTATCTAAAGCGTGGCTGGCCAGCTCAAGCTGTTGAGGACCTGCATATTGCTCAGAAGGCTTGGCTGTGCCTCCCATGCCAGGGATGTATCCTGTGACCAGTAAAGGAACTCAGTTGGCGTTGGCTTGCTAAGCAAATCTGTATCTCCAGCCCTGGAGAAGACAAGCCAGCAGACACTGGTGCTCAACCCTACTAAGCCAAGGCTCCAGCCCCATTCCGCAATAGGAAGATCACACGTTGGACCAAGGCCAGGTTGGACGGGGCTCTGAGCAACCGGATCTGGTTGGAGATGTCCCTGCTTCTTGCAGGGGGGTGGACTGGATGGCCTTTGAAGGTCCCTTCCAACCCAAACCATTGTATGATGCTATGACACCTGGAGCAACCAATGCCAGGCATGAAGATTTTCCGTGCTATTCTTAAGGTCAAGAAGTTAGGCTACGATTAATCAGCCACTAAAGCTACTATGGTAACATTAAGGTATTCAAAGAACAAAAAACCCCTGCCCAAACCCAAAGAAACCAGAACAAGCTTTCTGATTACCTTCACTTGGCCTCTGTGCTACTCTATTTAAAGCAAGCCAGTTTTACCAGGGGCACACAGTATTACAATGTCGCTGGCCTTCAGCCAGACCTGTCACCTCACACAGGAGTCACTGGAACACTCGTTTAATAGCCCTCTAGCTTGGCACATAAAATTCGTAACTATACCCCAGTTCTTATCAAGATCTATTTTCCCTTTTCCTGTTGGGAGGGGAAAAAAAAAAAAAGGAAGAAGCCATGTGTGTCAGAACTACATGCAACAGGAGCTGTTCAGAGTGTTTAACTCCTAGAAGATACTCACGACACCGTGATGACTTGGAATAACATTTCAAAGTTTTCTTCAGAAGGATTTTACACAAGTAATTCATAACTTCAAAAAAATAATAAGGACACTAAGGCAGTGACAAACATTTTCAATGCAATGATAAACCAAGCCACTGAATCTTAATAAACACTACGATGTGTGGAAGAGGACAACGAGAGACAAACGAGATCACACAGCCGACAACCCCTTCTCAGAAGTTTAAGGAGAAGGCACTCCTCTGTACAGTTCCTGCTGTCCGTAAGGAAAAAGTTACCAGTTCCTAGTTATGGAAGTTGGCAGCCTACAGAAAATCTTCTCCTGTCCTTGTTTACTGTGATGAGTTTGTAGTTTTGCTGATTGTTTTATATCCTCACAGTATTCAGAATTCCATCCGCTCAGCAATGATGCGTAACCACGTAATGTGGTTTTACTGCAACAATAAACGCTGCAGTTTCTTTACAGTAATTCCGTGTTTCCATAGAAAAAAAAAAAAACACTTCTCCTTTTCTACAGAACAACCATTCTAACCAGCTAAACAGCACGAAGAGCAAACCAATTTGTAAGAGCAGATCTTGAAAGCCTAACAGAGAAGCTCACATAAATCATAACCCCCTATTAAACTGTGATTCTCATCTGTACGATTCCCGCCAGCTGTATGAACCCATCACACATTTTCCTTTTAGGAAACCGGATTAAACTCCAAACTCAACCTGAAAAACGAATATTTTTAAAGGGATACAAAAGAATCTGGGGCAGAAGGGGGGACCAAACCAACAATTTCGGAGCACTACCTGTTATACAAGCATCCAGCAGCGTCGCGGTGGGATGCCGCAGCGAACTTCAGAGCAGCCCAAGAAGAGCATCCCCCCGGGCTGCGGGCTTCGCCGCGCTCCCGCACGCCAGCCTTCAGCGAGCACCTGCACCCCCGCAAACGCCCACCTGCCCCCCACGGCTGCAAGACCCCCCCACCTCACCACGCTCCTCTCCATCCCCACGAATCACTCGCCCCCCGCACGCCCCCGCCGGCCACTTCCAGCCCCTCCACTAGCACCGACCCCCCGCCCCCGGCCGGAGAGCGGGTGCCCACGGGGGAACCCCAGCCTCGCCCCGCATCCCCCCCCCCCCGCGCCCTTAAACCCACCGGGAGGGCGAACCCTGAGGGAAGAGCGGGGCCGTTACATAACCCCGCACGGCGCCAGGTCGGCGGGGCAGGGCTGCAACCGGGCGGCCCCGCCGAGGAGCCGGGGGGGTCCCCTCCCGCCCTCCGCGGCAAACGGCCCTGCCCTTACCTGCTGCTGCGGCTCGCTCGCCCCTCGGCTCCCCGCCCGCCTCCTCCCCTGCCGCCGCCGAGCGCCGAGCCGCCGGCTCCTCAGCGACAGCTCCGCGCCTCCCGCCCTCCCGCTGAGGCGAAGGTAGAGGACAAGGCGGGAGGGGCGAGGGGGACACCGCCACCCAATCAGCAAACCGCTCCGCACAAACAAGCAGGCGGGAGCCACCAATAAGAATGTGAGAGGGGGCAAGCTGGTCCCGCCTACTCCATCCGTGGCCACGCCCCCCACCTCCCACCGCTTCGCGCCGGGTCTGGGTTACGGGAGGGGGCGAGGGGCGGCGGTGGCTCCGTGTGGGGATAGGTGAGGCGGGGGGGGGGGGTCTCACGTCGCCCCCAGGCAGCGATAAGAACCCGGCAGCGGTTTGTATCCTCGTTACTTGTGCGTGGCAGAGCTTCCGTCCCGCGGGGTGTCGGCTCCCCGCCTGAGGAGAGGAGAGGTGGGATGGGGTTGAGAAGGGTTGGGACGGGGTGAGGTGAAGTGGGGTGGAATGGGGTTGAGGGGAGGTGGGGTGAGATGGGGTAGGGTGGGGTGGGGGAGAGGTGAGATGCGGAGAGGAGACCACCACGCCTCGCCATGGTTTTCGTGACAAACCTCCTAATGTCCCCTGCGATGATTTTATAGGGGGCCTAAACGCCTCTGGAGGCTGGAGCTCCCAGGCACCATTCCCGCTTCTGACCACCAAGTGAACTGGCCTCCATTTTGAAATGAATCCGGCTGTATTTCATCTCTTAGAATCACAGAATGGTTTGGGTTGGAAGGGACCTTCAAAGGCCATCCAGTCCAACCCCCCCCCGCAAAGAGCAGGGACATCTCCAACCACATCAGGTTGCTCAGAGCCTCATCCAGCCTGGCCTTGAATGTTTCCAGGGATGGGGCATCCACCACCTCTCTGGGCAACCTGTGCCAGTGTTCCACCACCCTCATTGGGAAAAAAAAATAATTCCTAATATCTAATCTAAATCTACCTCCCTCTATTTTGAAAACATTACCCCTTGTTCTGTCACAACAGGACCTGCTGAAGCATTTCGCCTGGTCTTTTCTGTAGGCCCCCTTGAGGTACTGGAAGACCGCTATCAGGTCTCCCCGAAGCCTCCTCTTCTCCAGGATGAACAGCCCAAACATTCTCAGCCTGTCCTCATAGGAGAGGTGCTCCAGCCCTCTGATCATCTTCATGACTTAACCTGGACCCTCTCCAATAGGTCCATGCCCTTCTTCAGACTAAAAGGTGAGTGAGGTGCATTTCCCCATTACAGACAATACCAGAAGGTGCATTTGTAGGAGCTCTTGAGGAACATCAGGGTTACAGTGGAAAAAGGCTGATCGTGGTCATGATTTTAAAAAGAAGAGAAAGCGTTCAGATGCCCCCGGGGCGTGCTTTATTAAAAGAAGGGCTGTTTTCTCTCTTCCAGCCGTAGGTCTGAGACGACTAAGCGTGAGAGGCTAATGCTGATTTTCTGCAATCTCTTTGGTTTGGAATGTAATGCAGAGAGATTAAATCAATAGGGTGGTATAGAAATGTAAATAGGTTTCTGTAAAGATGGCTTTGAATATCTGTAGAATACAATGGACAGCTAGAAGAGTCCCATATAATTATTAAATACCCTATTAAAAATCCATGGAAGGAATAATTCTCCATTAGTTAAAAATATATATGCCATTTATAGCAGCACTTTCCAATGCGAGCAGAAAAAACTGTTGGAGTGAATGAGATGAATAGTGGATCCCACCTCATCTCTGCAAATACCAGGGAGCAATGCCTTGTAGATTGTTATACTCGCAACAGAAGAGTTTCTTACTGGTCCCATTAATGAAGGACTGGCTTATGCCTTCATATATGTCTGGTTTAGACACTTTCCAGGCTTTCTTCTTTGGTTCTACTTTTTTTAAAAAAAATATAATAGGTAACTCATAGTAGTAATTATTATTTCTTATTTTATCCTTGTGCCTAAAATATTAATCCTTGACCATGATCTTACTGCTTTAGGCACTGTGCAGAACAGAAAGCAAGCTACGGAGCCAAGGATGTAACAAGCAATCTATGGAACCAAAGATGTCACAATATAAATTAATCAGGTTTTAAATCGAATTATATGGTTGTTGGTTTTTTTTTTTTTTTTTTTTTTTTTAAGAATTAACCTGGTAGGATATCTTCCTTTTTCTCCATTTACATGCATTCCCCTTGCATGATGTCTTATTTTAATATTCTGAGTAGGAAGAGCATCCATTGTGCTTTTTCTGTCCCACTTTTTATGTTATGCACTTTCTTTGTGTCTTCTCATACCCATACCTCTTAATTATCTCTTGTTTGTAGTAGCCAGTCTCAAGTTATTTATCTCAAGTAATTTTTTTTTTCCTTCCATATTTTCATATTGGGAAGAATATTTTAATTGTGATGAAGTTGCCCTAGCATATGCTTTCCTTGTAGTAAAATGAGAGTCTCTACGGTTATGAAAGCAAGCTAATCCATGTTCAGGAAAAATCAGGGATGCCTAAGCCAGTACTTTGGCTTTTATATGCATCCAGACATTATTGCTAAGATGAAGGGGAAAAAAAAACCCTCAAATTCCACTGTTTGCAGTAAAAATGTCCTAGATAATAGTGAGAACGGCAACAATTACAGGGTTTTGAATATACCCTGTTGTAAGCATTGAAGATTTCTATTAGGAAAGGTCACAATATATTATTTAGACGTGGAAAAGTGGCGCTGCAAAAATAATACAGTAAGAGCAACTGGGAGAACATCCTCCTTGGAGTCCCACTGTTTACCAACTTATGCCCCAGGGCTACTCAGGCCACGCAGCCTGAGTAGGCACATGTGCTTCCTAAATGCTGTGGGCATCTTCCCACAACCCAAGTAGTCGTAGAGTGCCAAAATCTGGAGGAAGCTGAAATTCTGGAAAGGACACCAAAGGAGGTGATGAGACAGCTGCTACTTGCATGATTCGCAAGCGGTGCTGTAGTCCTGCTCCCACAGAACTGAGTGGGAGTTTTGTTACTGATAGCTCAGAGCTTAGCCCATCTCATCCAGATCCTGAGCTGCTCATCATCTTCAGCCTGCACCTGCTTCCTACCTACGGATTGAATCTGTAAGCAAAAGTGGCCTCTCAAATGTACTGAAGCAACCACGGCGTGTTTCAACGCAAGTGCTGTAGCCAAAAGACTTTGCCCCGCTATGTTATGCTGGTTTCTGACCATCAAAATAAAAAAACTGACTCGCTCCTGCAGCCTTTGCAGGATTTTTGGTGACAAAGTTTTCTCTTTTTGGAAGAAATGAGTGAGTAATGTCTCAAAATCTGTAGGTTCTCAAGAAGTGAACGCTTCTTCTTTTACTTCTCTGTTCACTGGGATAATCCCAAATTCTTGGGCCAGATATGGATTATGATTTCTTGCAAATGGCTGAGTCTGGAGATTAGAGTGGATAAAGCAAGTGAAATGAATGTTGACTCTGTCAGCATGAGCATACCCTTGATTGTTTCTGCTACTTTTGTAGAGTATAAAAACACAGTTGGATGCATCCAGCTCTGTATCTTGTCTCCAGCAGCCAAGACTGGATGCTTAGTAAAACAGTGTAAAAATAGACCATTTATTCTTCTCCTATTTACCTTGTAATTTTCCAGCAACTAGTGAGGTAGGGACTTCCGCAGCTCAGGGTTGTATCCAAGCTACTATACTTAGTAGCTATCAGTGGTCCTGTTCTCTTTGAGTTTGTCTTAACTCTTTTTGAGCCCCTTTGTGGTTTTCTTTTCCGCAATATGCTGTGCCATGATAATTCTTCACTGTATGAAAACAATTTCAAGTCTTCTTCTTGATTGTTTTATTATATGTTCCTTTGTTATGAGGGGCAGTAAATGAAATTTCTTTTCTGACCTTCTCGTCACCGTTATTTTCCAGATTTTAATTGGATTTCCCTTCAGCTATCCCTTTTTCAAGCTGATGTGGTTTTCTCTGTTTCCAGTGTGAAACCTTATCACCATTCTCTATATCCTTTCTAATTTCACTGCCTTCTTTAAAACTTTGATTCTACTAAAATGACTATTGGATTTTGCTGGATCTGGAATAGGCAAGAGCTGTATGGCCGAGGGACTCAAGAACTCTGAGCACAAGAGCAGTAGAGTCCTATGACTTTGGGAGTCCTCTCTTCATCTCAAGGAGGAGCTACTAATTGTTAACATTTCATTTGCCTTTTTGGCTACTTCGTAGCCCCATAATAACATTTTCAGAGAGCTTTCCACGTCAACTTCCAGATCTCCTGCAGCAAATGTGACAGTGTGAACCAGTGTCTCCGTATGTATAGCTAGGGTTATTTTTTCCCCATGTACATTACTTTGCACTTACCACTGCTGAATTTCGTCTGCTATTTTATCACCCAGTCACTCAGTGCAGTGAGACAACATTGCCTCGACACTTCTTCAATTCCATCCTCTATGTGTGTAGCAACTGCAAGGCAACTTAGATGCAACGTACTGCAGATGTTTAAATAAAAATGTGCAAAGGAAAGACCATCTTTTTTTTTTTTTTCCATTTCTCTACAGAGCATTTTGCATAGTTCTGGGTGCAGGATTAATAACTGCAGCAATTAAAATTTGCTGCAGAAAGGGAGAGCATCCTTCACTTGCTGTAAAATTTCGGTGCCTGTAATGCCTTTGCACGTGATAGTCCATGAGCAGGTCGATCAAGGAGCAGGGCCATTTCCTTCTTTGGGGCTTTGGGGTTTCAGCTGTGCGCAGGGGTGCCCATTCTCTCCAAATCTGGGATGAGGGGGGCAGCCAAGTGGGGAGAACCTGCTGCAGGGCTCTGGGAACCCCTGAGCTCCCAGCCTTGTGGTGGGACAGCCCTTGCCTTTGGCTCTGTTGCTCCCTAAACCCTCTCTCTGGTGTATCCACCATATTTCTGAGCATCTTCAGAGTCTGAGAGAGGTCAGTCAGGAGACTCATTTCTTTTAAGGCAATGAGAAGAGGAACAAAGAGTCTTCACTTTTTCCATTCACTTCTGAGAGTGAGAGTTGCCTGAAAAAAAAAGTCTTCTTGAGTTGACATTGCAAAAATTCCATATCTAACATAAAGTCCCACAAAACAGAGCTTTATTATCTTACAGCTAACCCTCAGTTTTGAAGACAACAAAAATGCCATGTCCCAATTTCTAGTTAAGGAATATTTTTAACCAAGAGATGTTTTTTTAGCCTAGATGCATGATAGATCAAGGGGAAAAATAGGTTTCATTGACTTTTAAAACAATCTCTATTTCAAGAAAGAAAAAAAATATATCCTTTCGTTCTGTAACAAATACCGTCCTTAAAGAACAGGTACAGTTCTCTCAAATCTGTAATATTATGGCCAGATTTAAATTCTCCCATTTGAAAGAGGATGCTGAAAGATGAGGAGGTTTTCATTTTGTTGAAATATATGAAGTATTTAAGATGATTGTTTTAATCTATGGGCTGCCTGTTCATTCTCAGCTACCATCTCTACGCAAAATGAAGGCAGTGCTGTGTGAATCGCCGATCGCGTGGATACCTGCTACCAAAGCCGCAAGCACCTCACGTTGTGAAGTAGAGGGGTGACAAACTGCAGAGGTAGATGTTCAGGAAACTGATTTCCTTGTTTCTTTAAAAGATTGTCTTTTCCTCTTGATGTCCTTTTCCCAGTCGTCTTCTGCAGAGTCTTAGACTG
Organism: Chlamydotis macqueenii; assembly: GCF_036417535.1. NCBI lineage: Eukaryota > Metazoa > Chordata > Aves > Otidiformes > Otididae > Chlamydotis > Chlamydotis macqueenii. Next base: position 6,337,770 of record NC_141558.1, read on the forward strand.
TTTATTTCGTAACTGGTTCACTAAGGTCAAGGCCTGTGCAGGCTACCACGCAAATTAAGCAGTCTTGGAGGTATAGTCTCAATTTAAGAGCCTGACTGATAATGTCAGCTCAGATTCCTCAAGAATAAGCTGTGTTTTGGTGCCATGTGTTAACAAGTAGAAGCACTTGGTTTCTAGGATTTACCAAATCAAAATACAGGAAGCTAAAACATCTGGGTTATCAAAATAATCATAAGCTTATAGAGGGAATGACAAAGATGCCAGACAAATAAAATCCAGGAAATGAGTACAGTTTAACCAGAAGATAAGTTCAGGCTCTAAACATACTGTCTTATCTTTCTAATGCACTGATTTCTATCTTTTTTTTCAGACTGAAATTCTCTGGGAAGGAAACTTCATGTATTTGAGGAAGTGCTAAGCATCATGACGGTATTTAGTAAGTAATTCCTACCACCTCTCCTGCTATTTCTTAGATTTGTGATGAGAATGATTAGAAGTGACTTGCCCATTGTGACCCAAATGGAAATTTAAAAAAAAAAAATGCAATGAGCCATAGCTATGTGACCTCAAGCCAAACGCTTCAAATTCATGTACCTAAATATAGACACCTAAATAAATGGCCTGATTTTCAGAAGCACTGAGCAACTCTGCGAGTTGTAGGTGCTCTGAAAAATCAAGATGCCTATTTAGATATCTAAATACAGACTGAGCTTCTTGAATATATTATTTAATCTGCTTCAGAATGTAAACAACTAAGAAAACAAAGGCACTACAAATATTATTTTTACATGTGCTAATTAGAAAACCACAGAATGTAATCAACTGCAAGACACAATTTACTCCTATAAAGCGAATAATGTGGTAATTATTGTTTATTAATTGTTGAGAAGTAGAATTCAGGAGCCCTAGTTCTGAAGCAGGGCTAGACAGGTTTGATGGAAAAGTCCATTGTACTAGATTTCTTTGCTTTCTATTAATCTTTATCCGTAATTACAGAGATTGACACAGAAAGGCTTTAAGAATGTCAGACTAAGGAGTTTTGTTTATATTGAGAGATCATAAAAAAATTTTATGTGTTTCATTCTCTTAAAGTGTGTTCCATATTATTAAAGCTTTTTGTGTTTTTCTTTTCTTTCTGAAATCTTCATTCATTATTCTGACACTTTTAGGTGGCTGTTGAAGGCATAATTGGAATATCATTGGAAGCAGAGGAGTGTGAATGATGAGTTATTAGTCAGCACATAACTCCACATACACATTCAGTTAACAGAAAATAAGCAGCCCAAGCAGGTAAGTAACAGCTGAGACCACATTTTTGTGCCTGAATTCTGCACAGAAGTGAAGACTTATACACACTGCCTTTTTCAACACTCTTTCTAAGACATACTTTGTTTAGACCCATAATGTAAGTGTATATCTATATATTATTATTATTTTTATATATTATGGCACAGATCTTCTAGAAATGCATCAGTGATTGACAGTTGGCCCCTAGATGGTGCCAGTGCCTGTGTACTGCCAGCCCTTGTGCAAGGTGAACACTGGAGGTGGCAAAATGGAGATGGTCTTCATGACACAGATATTCTTGGGCAGTCATAGCTTCCACAACACTGAGTCATTGCAGAGAGCAACCTCTGAAGAGTGTCCTTCTTCCACATCAGCCAGAGGGAAGTCTCTACTCCTTCCTCCTTTTCTCCCAGCTGTGTGACAGAGCTCCAAAAGAGACAGGCAGTTCATCCAGGCATTATACCCTACCAGGGCATTCATCTGCCAGTCCTAGCCTTACAGTGTTGCACTCCAACTTTAAGCTTTTCAGATATTTGGCAGTCTGGATATCTGAAAATCCTGAGAGAAAGAGTAAGCTGGGCTTACAGCTGAGCTGGGAAGGGGGGAAAAGGGTACTTGGAAAAGGGTACTCCCATCCCAGGGAGGATGGGAAAAGTAAAGGGAAGTTAAAAGGGAAGGGACAGAACAAATGGTGCTTATGAGCCTTGAGCTGCTCCAGTGCCACCTCTGGAAGAAGCCTGCTGTGCTGTGAATTCATGATGTAAATCTGTTTGCAGAAAGAGTCTGTGCTAGAGATGTCCCCTTCAGAAAACCAGCCCATCAAGACATCCAGTGGCACAGCACACTCCCAGGTTGTGCGATGCTCAGATTCCAGAAGGTGGGACAGCCCCAGCTTCCACTTTCAACCCCCATACAAAGATGCCAATGCTGGCATGTCTCCGTGGGGAGGGATAAATGTGTCTTGTCATGTGCAGATCAGCACTGGCAGGTGTGGTGGCTCAGGGCAGATGCTTTAGTGATTGCAGCTTTTGCTGTGTTCTGTCACTTGGATTTGTCCTGGCTTGTGGGTACGTAGAGAACTCGTCGCCCAGTTTGTTCCTACAGACCCATATGCCTACACGTGCAAACTGCGCATGCCCACAAAACCTCTGCGCCAGACTGCAAGGTCAGAGTCTGTAGGAAAAATTTAGCAAGGCTGAATATGTCAATTAATACCCAAAGGACAGAATATAACCATGTCCTGCTGATTTGGGTCTTTTTATTATTTTAAGAAACAACCAGATCATTGTGATGAGACTGGCTTTTAACAGAGTGGTGCTTGGTTTCAGTTCATGGTAAGCAAAGACCAGTTGCCAGGTTTTCAGATAGTAAAACATTCTTTGGTTTATTTTTCAAGAAAAGGAACTTCAGCCTCAGGTTTGAGGCCTGAAAACACCCTTGTAACCATCCTTTTTTACCTGTGTATGACTCCAGTTTTATGAATAAGCTTAAAATAGTAAATGATAATACCAAGATCTGGACAGAAGACAACCGTCAAAGGGAGTATCTTGAGCTGTAATTGCTTACTTACAAAGCAGAGCTCTTTCAGTATCTTGCACTGCTCATCTATTCATTTTAACCTGGGAATCACGCTCGGGCAGCTATGGCACAATGCTGGAAAGCACTTAATTTTCTTCTGGTATCAAGCAAACAGAAGGACGCACTTAATGCTTTTCTCAGCAATGATGGTTTTCTGAATAAAGGACAGATAAAAGGCAGTGCCTTGAAATTGCCTCTGGATCTGCGTCAGCAGTAACAAAGACCAACACTATGAACCCACTGAAACTTGTGTCTTGAATTCAAGAGAGTCAAGTCTAGCTACAACTGAGATCTTTCACATGAGAAAGGGTGACAGAGCCCTATCTTCAGCTTGGAGCACGCTTGACCAGTGCAGGACTCCAAAGCTAGAGGAGTCTGGAAATGCAGTGCTGAAGGACTACATCCTTAGAGCCTCACTTGGTTCTTGTTTGGGCCACATGTTCACAGAAATCACTGATTAATTGTCTGAGCAAGGACCCGGGACAAAGTGAATGCCAAATCTTGCCATTCTCTAATTACACATTGTAAAGAACACGATTCTCCTTAGCTTTAGGCTTCTCTGGCCAGCTGTGATTAACTAATCTGATGTCTGCCTCATGTGGGGTATTACACCCTCAGAAAAGATGGGTTTGACTTTGTAGACTAAAAGTTGCTTTATGGAAGTGGAATGCATGTATAGAGAGTTTATGTCTTCACCCTTTTCTAATTTTTGTTTTGCAGATTCCTGAAAAGTAATCAGGTTGCCTTTCCCTCCTCTCTCCACCCCAGGAATGCACACCCACCAGATCAAAAGCTTCTGTTTCAGAAAAACGTGCAATTTTGTTTTCAGGACTATTAGTATAGAAATGTAATTTCAGTCCTTAAAAGAACAATTCAATTTCCTGATCTGCATTTTTACCTCATTTCAGGTGGAAACCTGCTCATTTTCACTTCAGTCCACCGCAGAAAGGTACAGCAAGCTCCAAAGGCCCATCCGCTACTGAACTTCTATGTCCTCAGCCTGTTCACAAGTCACTTGTGAGCATTCCCTTTCTCAAGCTGACCAGATGGACTCCAAGGCTTGGCAGGGTCAGCAACATTTTCAGCAGCTTTCTGATCTCTCTTGAATTTATCAGCAGCTTTTTGGAATCACAGCCAGGGCAGTTAACAGTGCTATCAATGGGAGATGTAGTATCTCCTCTCCAGAACAGAAGTTCTTGTTTCCATATCCAAAATCCATGTTATCCCCTGCAGGTATTGTTTCCCACTGGAACTCCGGCCCAGTTGCTTGCTCATTTGCCATAACTCCTTTCCTCACTTACATTTTTCAAAGCTGCAAAGATTTAACAGTAAATAGTTGCGCTGTACTTGTATATTAAGCTCTTTTGATGCTTGTTACTCCAACACTCTGCTTGGTACCTGGAAAAGATGATGTATCAGACTTTTTTTTTACACTGAGGGTGGTGGAACACTGGCAGAGGTTGCCCAGAGAGGTGGTGGATGCCCCATCCCTGGAAATACTAAAGGCCAGGTTGAACGGGGCTCTGAGCAACCTGCTCTGGTTGGAGATGTCCCTGCTCCTTGCAGGGGGGTTGGACTGGTTGGCCTTTGAAGGTCCCTTCCACCCCAACCATTCTATGATTCCAATGCAGTAAAAGCAGTACATGAGTTAAAAAGCCTGATACAACTCAGGAAAGTTAGAGTGGTGTAGATATAGTTTCTGTCTCACAGGTAGCTGTGAGACAACCTCCTAGGTAATGCTCCTCCATAGCGGTTGGCTTTATGAAAGGATGTTGCATTTTTACTCAACAAGAAACTTGTCTGTAGTCCTTAAATTCCAAGCTTTGCATTAAAAACAAAGTATTTCTGAGGAGTCTGGGATACAGCTGTTTCATCAGTGTGAACTAAGAGATTTTAAATATTTCTTCTAAATATTTTGACTGTAACTCTACAAGTAATGTAATTTACCAGTAACACAAACCTGACAGTTCCCATTCAGAAATGCACACAGCTTATCCAGTCTTACAGACAGCTGTTACTCAAGCAGGCTTGAGTGCTCTGGTGAGTGTGAGCAATACATACAACTTTTAATCCATACAGACTTTGCAGCAGTGAGTAATTATCATTATTACCCCAGTGCGTAGATGAGGAAACTGAGTCACTGAGGGGTGAAGTGATTCACCCAAAGAGCGCAGGGAGTCAATAGGAGAGCTGGGAATAGAGCGCAGAATTCCCTGCATTATCCATTGGAGTCCTCAGATAAGATCATTTTATAAATGCTCTATCTTTGTAAAGACTTCAGTGCTATAATTATCTTCCCAGGACTCTCATGGAAACAAGATATTTATAACTCCATTAAGCTTTTCCTAGTAATTTTATGATCAAAGTGAAAAAAAAATAAATAACGCCATGCCAATCAGTCGCATGTCCAATGTCATTCAGAATGGCTACACGATGAAAGCTTCTCCTTGGTTGGTTCAATTAAACGCTTGCTATCTTTTGAATGCCTGTCTTGTGTCTAATTCCCCTTCCACTGCATACCGGTGGAGAGGAAATATTTTTTGCCATGTGATGAGCCACACATTTAGAATGTACCAAATAACTGGGAAAGATGCTTGCTGCCAATAAAGCCTACTCGTTTGTGCTATAAATGTGACCGTTTAAAAAAAAAATATTTTTCCTAAAAGCCCTTAACGTTTGCCAGTTTCACCTAAAATGAGCAAAGCTACCTCAGTGTTTCCACTAACCCTTGTATATCTTTAAAATTACAACACAGATGCCAAGAGTAACTGCAAACACCAGGTTAGCAACGGAGGCATTTGGACCCCGGTTCCGCAAAGCACTTAAGCGTGCGCGTAATTTGAAATCCATTCTTATTCGGCAAATCCATTTTAAGTGTTTGCTTAAAGCAAAACACAGGCTTAAGTCAAGTTTTGCTTGGCACGGCTCTTAGGCACAGCACAGAGCTAGGGCCGTAGAACTAATTTCTTCTCGAAAGGAAGTCATTATTTTTAGCTTACCTCTCAATGGCCACAGCCGTATCTTTTAGTCCCCAGATGTCTATTTTCAGGAGGTATACGTGCTAAGCCTAAACTTCTGGTTTCTGTGACAATCAGTGACACAGAAAAGATACCAAATACCAGGACTAGCGTAAGGAAAGAGAGCACTTGAAATACTTGACTGCTAAGTGCAGATGAGAGAGGCCTTCAGTGAGGCTCATTAGAGGGAAGACATAAAAGAAATTGCGATTATTCTGGGAGGTGGCTGCTGATACGATGGGTGATCTTGACGGGAGAAGATTCACTTGCAATAGGTCAACAATTTTAACTCAAAATGTTTTGATGCATTTTCTGTCAAATATATTTCCACAGGAAATTTGCGATTTGAGGAAAAATGTTTCTACTTTCCTCAAAAGTATCTAAAAAGGTTTGGCTGCAATGTGATAGTTTCTGTGGGTTTTTTTTCCTGAAACTCATCTTTAACATACAATATAGTCCAAAAATTGTTGAAGGAAATTTGATTTAAAAGAGTTTTATTGCTTTTTTCTTAAAACTCTAGATCTTCCTGTCTCTCATTAATAAGACATCATTTGGTTCACTGGCTTAGACATGGGAATTACTTACCCCAATATAAATGAATACCAACACGTAGTCCTGGCCAGCCCAAACCATGCATTTTGCTCAGATAGATCTGGCCCATGGCATGTCTGGAGGAGAAACAATTGCATTTTCTAAGATGGTTTTTGAGGGATACCCCACTGCATTCCCTTTAGCATCCATACTTCATATAGAAGGTAGAAATACAAACATAGGTCAAAATACTTTTTTTTTTTTTTTTCTCTGTGGGCTTAAAAGTCTCCTGCTCCGTACGCCTCTGTGGTAGTGGAATGAATAAAACCTCATTCTGACTCCTGCTTCTGACAGGTAGAAAAGCTTTCTGACAGTAGGGAGAGCGAGGTAAGAGGACAAATCCCCCATGGAAATTCAGCACTGCTTATTTTAAAAGCAGACTGGACAAAGACTTGAAGAAGAATAGTTTAGATACTGTTAATCGTCCCAAGCAGGGTACCGTGATGACCCTTTAATACTTCTTTAACCCTCTCCCAGTGGGAAAGTGCTGCCTTTCTCTCCCTGGGAAGCTTCTGAATTACTTCCAGGCAAAAGAGCCCATTTAGCTCTATCACTTGACCACCACGTTGCTTTATTAATCCACCTCCCTTGTTTTTTTCTACCTAGGAAAACATGGCAAGCACACAAAGCTGTCATCCACTGCAGGACCATCACACAGCGATGGGATCCCAGAGCCAAGCCACTTTTCTTCACCTGCTTGTTCAGTGCCTCTCTGGCTGTCAAGACCAGGTACTTGTTTCCTGCCAAAAGCCTAAAGTTTAATAAAAAAATCCTTTCAGGACAAATATTTTCATGACTGATTCAAGCCTGCTAGGGAGTTGCTAAATCCAGTGGCCTGACAGAGGCGAGGCTGCCACAGCCCCACGCCCCTGGGTCCAGCCTGCAGTGAGGCTGTGCGTGGGTTCCCAGCGGGGCATGTGCAAACACGCGTGTACTTTGTGTGTATGCACTGATGGCCCCACTGGCCAACACAGACAGAAACATTCAGCACTCACACGAGCAGCACCAAGGGCTTCATCCTGCTCCCCTCTCTCCTCCCTCCAGCTGCTGGCACCATGGACTCACTGGCCCTCTGACCTGTGGTCGCACTCCAGTTGGTTCCCTCACACCCCATACCCACACGCACACTCACAAGAGAGATCTTCACCCAGGAAAATAGTTGAAAATGGAAAGTAAGAAGAAGACAGGATAGACTGCACTGATCAGGCACAGGGCACAGCCAGACAAGCATACCAGTCAGCAGTCTGTTTACATGCATTTAACCTCTTTTATCCCCTTATCTCTCTTTTTTTTCCATGTTTGTTCCTCCCCAATCCACCTTGATTCCTTTCTTTCCCCACCTTTGGTTCCTGCCCTAAACATGGAATCATGGAATGGTTTGGGTTGGAAGGGACCTTTAAAGCCCATCCAGTCCAACCCCCCTGCAAGGAGCAGGGCCATCTCCAACCAGATCAGGTTGCTCAGAGCCCCGTCCAACCTGGCCTTGAATGTTTCCAGGGATGGGGCATCCACCACCTCTCTGGGCAACCTGGGACAGTGTTCCACCACCCTCAGTGTAGAAAATTTTTTCCTAATACCTAATCTAAATATACCTCCCTCTATTTTAAAACCATTACCCCTTTTCCTATCACAACAGGCCCTGCTGAAGAGTTTGTCCCCATCTTTCCTGAAGGACTCGTTTACGTACTGGAAGGCCACTACAAGGTCTCCCTGGAGCCTTCTCTTCTCCAGACTGAACAGCCCCAGCTCTCTCAGCCTGTCCTCACAGGAGAGGTGCTCCAGCCCTCTGATCATCTTGGTGGCCTCCTCTGGACTATCTCCAACAGGTCCATGTCCTTCTTATGTTGGGGGCTCCAGAACTGGACACAGTACTGCAGGTGGCGTCTCACCAGAGCAGAGCAGAGGGGCAGAATCCCCTCCCTCGACCTGCTGGCCACGCTGATTTTGATGCAGCCCAGGATGTGGTTGGCCTTCTAGGCTGCACGAGCACAAACATCCCATAAAAAGTCTCCTGCAACCGCAAACTGCTCCTCCCCTGCATCCCGGAACATGTCCCATGCCCATGGGCAGTGTTCCCCCCTCAGCCCAAAAGGTGGGAGCTGCTCCCGTTGACACTACCAGGTGTCACACCAGGACTCGGCCACCCCTGGGAGGTGTTGGGCAGGGCATTGCCCAGCGTCCCCAACTGCTTTTGTTCCTCTGCTCCTCTGTGCATGTGGGAAAATGTGGTTTTTATCCCGTACCCTGATATAGTCCACAGGCTGTTCTTGCTGGAGGTGGAAGGAAGAATAATTGAGTTCTCAGCAGACACAAGATCACACCAAGTCTGAAAAACTCAGCAATATGCAGAAGCTACACCAGAATTGTGCTCCTCTTTGGGATACATCAGAATCCAAGGGCTCAGAGGCCTTTCATTCATTCTAACCAAATTGATGCTGACCTTCCCGTTACACTTTCCTTTAGGGACCTTGTACTCTAAAGTCAAGTTTGCCATTACAGAATTTTGCTTTTTTTGAGTTACCTCTCTTGGGATAAAAAATAACCAAACGAAAACTGCACACACACACACACAAAAAAAAAGAAACTCCAAAATTAATTAAACAGAAAAATAAAAAGAAATGCACACTGTGAAAAAAAATACATTCACAAAACCACAAGATACTTGAACAAATATTGTAGACATTTCCAAATTTTTACATTAAAATGTACACTTTTGGGTAATGACCACATGTGGAAACCAAGGTAATAGTTTTTAGTTACGGAAGCGATTCTGAAACAGCAGTTAAGAGTGCAGCTCTTGCAGAGTTAACCATTATGAGCTAAATTAGAAATTGAACAAATCATTCTTCAGCCACATAAATCATTAAAGTTTGTTAAATTGTTGTATCCATGACTGAGGTAAGCCAACCATTTAATTAATTATTATTTTTATGTTATTTTCCTATGGATGTTATTCCCATAGTTTTTACTGTTGTTGAATGTGCATTTGCATTTTTTTTTGCAAATACTTCCAAAATAATGAATAATCTTTACTTAAAAGACTAAAAATACTTGCCAGCTATTATCAGATATGAAATCTGACAGCAGTTAAAGTGTTGGTATCTGAACTTATTTGACAGCTTCTTTGAACAACTTTTACTAGGTATTCTCTGTAGGATTAAATATTTTTAGATTTGTGCAATTTGTTCTATCAGTAAGTCATGTTAAAGGGAAAGCAAAAATGTTCCAGATATTAGACAACCAGCCTAAGGAATAGCAACGGCTTTTCTTGCTACCATTTCTCATTAAAAGCCAAACATCACGATCAAACTTTCATTGCGTATTCATGCAAGGACCGATTCTGATTCCTGTGGAGCAAATAAAGCTCAGTAGAAATTTTAGGTGCTCCAGTGGAACAAGACCCCAGTGTTTCCCATGCTTGCAGTCTTTCCATTACACATGCATTTTATTTGCTAAAAGTTATCACCGATTGTAGGCAGAGGAGGCCAGATCTTCATCTACCTACGCAGGCAGTGATACATAAGTCATCCTAGTTTATCGTGGCTGCGGATCTGATCTGGAGGTCTCTGCTCAGCGCTGTCCTGTATTTTGTGCACCTCAGCACCAGGGAGCCGGATGGAGTCACCGGTCTGATTTCTTACCAACTTTGGCCTTGGTTCAGAGACCTGCAGGAAGCCGTGACCTGGCCCAAGGCACCTGCTTCTCCGCTGGCTCTGGCACAACCTCCATGCAGGATTTCCAAATACAGCAATTTATTGTCCTGAATGTCTGGTTGATGATTTTATTATCTCAGATTTGCAATGCCTGTGAATAATTGGCCACAAATTATGAATTTTTAAAAACAAGGAGGTAGATAATCAGGTGAGGAGCACAGATAGGACTATACCGGTATGGCAAACCACAACACAGAGTATGTACAGCACTTAAAGTTGAAATTATGAATTGTTAAGGCAGAGAACCTATCTGAAGATGTAGGATAGGGAAGCAGCTCAGTGGTCCATCCGTCCAGAGGTGGCTGGCAAAGGAATGTAAGTTAGTTCTGGGCAGCTTTCATTCCCGGCATTTATACTGGACCCGGAATGGTGCGATGGGTTGCTGTGTCCCCACCAAATGTAAAGGGCTCTGCAAAAAGAAGAAAATCCGTAGAAACATTTCAGTTAGTTCAGTTAATGGAATTATCATTGTGCTTTAATGTTAAGATATAAACATATTCTTGGAGCTTTAGTCTTAGAGAATGAGAACTCACAGAATACTGAGAGTATTTTTTGGCTTTACTGAAGCAGAGCCTTCATGATTACTTTTTATTTCACTCACTCTGACAGAGGATGACAGATGAGATCTTAAGAAACTCTGATGGTTTTGAATATCTTCACCAGCATAATTGCCTGTGGGTGCAGAACCAAGCTACAATCAACTGCAGTGAGAGCTGGCATGGCAACACACCATCAGTCCAGAAGAGGCAACCTTCCTTCCTCTTCTGGGTGGACTTTCTACCACTACTTGACAGCAACATCTCACGTTCTTCAAGGAGAGCCGAGGAATTAAGTTCTCCCGGCTTCCAACTTCCAGCCTAAAGGGCAACCATACGAAGCCCATGCCATTCTCAACTTCTCCCTCTTCTCCTTGGCAGTTTATCTATAGGGCATGTGTGTCACGTTTAGGTTGTGACAGGCAGACCTGATGATTTCGCAGCAGTCTGTGTTTATGAGGAACAATGATTTTTGGAGAGTGGAAAGGACACTGCAAATGGGGAAGGAAATTACTGCTGAGAGTGGAGACTGCGCCACTCTCCCTTAATGGTAAAACCTTTCTGTGTCACAGCTGCTCCTTCAGTCTGACCCAAACCATTTCTCTTCCATCACTGAATATGTAGTGGAAGAGCACTGTGAGTGCTGCACCTGATTTCATATCTTTAAAGCATTAATAATGCAGTTCCATATTCATTGTTCTTGTGAGTGGCAGAAAGCAATTATAAAATGTTTTGTAATGTTTAGGCAATGATGAGACAAAACGCTCCTGTAGGCTTCCTTGTGCAGACACTGCAGCTCCAGTAACACTGCTGGAGTGACTGCTGAGTTAAAACAAAGACTGAGTTACTCATTACATCTTTTATTAACACTCCTCTCAAACTGCTGCTTCATTACACATAACCACCGTTGAGCACGGTTGTTCAGCGGGGTGTGATAAGTGAAGGATATAAGGATGCGGAATGCTGTATAAAGGCATGGATCTTTTACCTCCTTTGGTACCGCATCCAAAAGCACAAATTTGTATTTGTACAGCAACAGCGCGACGAACAACTGGATTTCCATGATTGCAAACCACCTGCAAGAAAAGGGAGGAAAACGTTGGCCATCCAGCCTGACCATCACAGCGTCTCGTCATCCGAGAAGAAACAGAGTGTCTTTCACACATTTGACACTCCATGCTTTAGTTCTGCCTGAAAGTTTATCTTCAGGAGGAAAATATCTTTGTTCAGCTTCATTACTCGGCGAAGAACACAAATGTAGCGGCTGCCTGTTCTTTCCGGTGAAACTTTAGACCGACAGTATCCCTCTAACGCCCTATTTTAAAACAGCCCCTTATCATTATGGCTTTTTCCACTGTGTAAACATTTATGTTCTTCTAACGCTTGCTGCCTTGAAATAACTTCCTAGGAGTGAGAAGGCAGTCAAATATAGAAAAGGCTATATGACTAATTGCGCTATATAAAGTTATATAATGCAGCTGGGAGCCTGATGACATCAGAGTAGCAGTTATTATTTAACGCGTCAGCATTAGCAGTGTAAGACCCAAGGGCATGATTTTTTTTTTCTGTAACGCTCTCAAGAAAGGTCTTTTTTAGTCAGTCCAGAGAAGATTTCAGATAACTGCAGGTGAACTCTTCTAGGCTATTATTTTTTAACGTTGACATCTACAGGAGCTTTCTGCATTCAGTCACTAGCATGCACCTATGCCAGGTCAAGGGATTACTCAGTTGCAGAATTTAGACATAAGTCTTAAATACCTGGTTAAAATAGTAATGCTACCTTGCTCTTCCACACAGTTTACTTTCCATTGTCTGAGAGATGCTGGAAAACTTGCATAAAACAGCTATTGGAGAATTCACTGGGGAGAAGGCCAGATGACTGCACATGGCGTCAGCCTGGATTTGGCCTGGCAGGTGTGAAGAGGAAGCTAATAAGCCCCACGAGACCCCAGATAACTCCTGCAGAGCCATCCAGATCCACGCACTGAGCCGCCCTGTGCTCCGGAGTGGGAGGACGCTTGCTTGTGTTGATGTAGCTTCAGACTCAAATTATCTCTGTGATTTCACATTGGAATTGCCTTGAGAGAGGGAGCTTTTGGTGACCTTGAGCTCGGGGGAATGCAGTGCAGAAATATTTCAATGGAAATTAGCCCAGGTCAGGCTGCATTTAATAGCCCAAACTCCATGCTGGCAGCACCGAACGAAGGTGGGCTCCTTACGGTCACTGCACTGGTTGCACAGTGTGGTCCTGGGCTCCTGGTGCTTGAGGTCCTGCCTCTAAGCCATCCTCACTAGTATGGGACAGATGTACCAGAGAATCATAGAACAGTTTGGGTTGGAAGGGACCTTTAAAGGTCATCCAGTCCAACCCCCCTGCAAGAAGCAGGGACATCTCCAACCAGATCAGGTTGCTCAGACCCCCGTCCAACCTGCTCTTGAATGTTTCCAGGGATGGGGCATCCACCACCTCTCTGGGCAACCTGGGCCACTGTTCCACCACCCTCAGTGTAGAAAATTTTTTCCTGACATCCAATCTGAATCTACCTCCCTCTATTTTAAAACCATTATCCCTCGTCCTGTTGCAACAGGCCCAGCTGAAGAGTTTCCCCTGTCTTTCCTGTAGGCCTTGAGGTACTGGAAGGCAGCTGTAAGGTCTCCCCAGAGCCTTCTCTTCTCCAGGCTGAACAGCCCCAACTCTCTCAGCCTGTCCTCACAGGAGAGGTGCTCCAGCCCTCTGATCATCTTGATGGCCTCCTCTGGACTATCTCCAACAGGTCCATGTCTTTCTTATGTTGGGGCCTCCAGAGCTCGACACAGTACTGCAGATGGGGTCTCACCAGAGCAGAGTAGAGGGGGAGAATTCCCTCCTCCAACCTGCTGGCCACGCTGATTTTGATGCAGCCCAGGATGTGGTTGGCACACATATGTCCGAGAGTGGCCGGAGGGACAGCCCAGGAGTGAAAGGCAGGACTGCAGAGTCCCAGTGCATCCCTCTTTCCACTGTACCAAGCAGAAACTATGAGCCTTCTTGCAGCTAAATGCTCCTTCTTTCCCACCTGTCTTTTGTATTCATGACTAGAGCCTCCCCTAGAACTCTGAGCCACGGAGGCCCTCCCGTTTTATTTAGCGACAGGGGGGTTTGACAAAGATGCGCTTTCTGAAACCTTGCCCCCAGTGCACTGGGACGTATTGGTGTCATGCTGGAAGCCAGGAGCTCAGCTGTGGATTGAGGTCCTGCAGTAAATGGAGTCTGAGAATGAAATCACAGTTGTCATGCTGAAGGGTTTACAGCGTCAGCATAAGATAGGAGACACCAGACGGAGCCATGCAGGGTAAGCACACTCACACGGGCAATAGGCCCTTGGTTAGACAAAAGTAGCTTCACTGCCGTAAAATTTTTCCTTTAGGCAAAAAAGATGGCACAGAAATGGCTTTGTGGGAGCTCTTCCCATGCCAGTTTGCTAGAATATTTGAGAAGTAAGTTATTTTCTAGCTTTCAGTTTGATTAAATTAGCTTTTAATTTCATTATGAACTTTTGCAATGGAGAAATTAAATGTTCAATACATTTAAATGTATAAATCCTAGTACTGAATTAAATGAAAATGCATCTTAAACCTGAAATATCATTATTTCTTTCAGTCATACCAAGGAAATCTGCAGCCTGGGATCTAGATACATCCCTTGATTTAATTTCTTTTCTTCCAAGACCACCACATTGTCCTTTTAGAATTATTGCTGAAAAGTGTGAAGGTGTGTGATACCATGTGGACTGCCAAAGGCTTTGAAAGGACTTTTTGTCTGTCAGCAAGAAAAAGATTCTCCATCCGTTGTCTATGCAGAAAAGTTATCATTTTCTTTCTAACTACAAACTTATTTTAAAGGTCTTACCGGAGTCCAGAGAACAGCCTGAGCAAAGAAATAGGTCAGTGTATGTAAACAAGCATCTTTCAGAAACGTTGTTTGGCAGCTTGTCCTCTACCTGCGGATGCCTCTCGTGAATTCTGCTGTCGCCCTTGCTGGGAATAAGGCTGTGCTCATATTTAGCTCAGGAATATGGTACGAGTCACGGAGGTACCGCAGGGAGTGAGCACTTTTGTCTGGCAAGCCTAAATGCAGATTTATCCATTTTGTTCATGTCTTTAAAGCCTTCACAAAGCTGACCTGACACTCATGCCCAGCCTGCTGCAGGGTGCAGATTCAAGAATGCCGATCCTCTGCAACACCCTCTGGATTCCTTGCTCCACGTGGGACCTCTGAGTTAAACGGACTAGTTTTAAGGATTCTTGGCTACTTGCTTCTTAGAGGAGACCAGGTTTTGAAGGCTGAGAATTGAGCATAGAGATGTTTGAACACAGAAACGAGGAGCAGCTGGCTCCCTGGGACTTATTCCAGGAAGAGGGACAGCAGAGAAAACAGCAGAAGGAATGCAGGAAGCATCGAGGCTGGCATTGCTGGAGGAGTGAAGAGAGACAGGATCTGCAATTTAAGCCATCATACAATTGCGTGGGCCTTAATGCGAAAACAAGACTTAAACAGAGAGGAGCCAGTTAAGACATTTGAAGATCAGCAAAGATGTCAGTGGCATCACAGAGGATGGACAGAGAGTCTCAGACCAGAGGAATGTTCTTTAGGTTAGATGAGAACCGGTTTATGGCAACCTAAATGCCTGTGTCTGTAATTGGCAGGTTTGTAAGTGGAACAACTCTCCCTTGATGAAAAGATGCCTCAGCAGCAGCAGAGCTAGGCTGACTTTCCTCCCTGGGGGATATCCCCTGATACAATAGTCTCAGATTCTCTTTTTACACCGTGAGTTAACCTGTCTTTTCCAGGAGCAAAACTACTTTCAAACCGGTTTAAACAAGGTCCAGATAATACTGAGCATTAGGGGACTGACAGAGAGCAAAGCAATGAAAACACTTTATCTCCAAGTGTAAGAGGAGCCCAGTTCAAGAGAGTTGTTCTCTGCAGGGTTTGGGAATAAATAAACCCCAGCTGTTTCACTGACCTTCCTGGACACTGATGCTTCCCTCCTCCGAATGCCACAAAGCTGTCCAAGAAAGCATTCTTCTCTAAATTTGCCTCTTTCCAACGATCCTGTGGGAAGAAACTTTTTTTTTTCCAAATCAGCCTTATATAAATAAAGCTTAACTTTATTTCTCCAGGCTAAAAATGACCTTGGACAGCTAATCCTCAATACAAAGTTGCACTAATGCCATTTTTTTGCATTCAACCTGTTAGCGTTAGAGTCTGGATTCAAAAGTCAGCACCAACTCAGGGAAAGAAATGAGGGTCCCATTTGAAAAATACTTAGTGATGGAAAGGTTTTCAAAATCACCCCTAAAGCATCTTTCCTTTACCGCCTCATTTTTCTGTTTCCTGCATCTTGAACTGTTGTGATGCCTATAAAAATGCAATTTTCTCCTTTTAAATATACAGCAAATGTTCAACCAGTACCTTCCCTCAGCCACAAAATTGTATCACGGCACGCAAAGGGCTCACGCACGTCTTGCACACAAACCATTTCTAAGATGCTGCGGGCAGAAAAATGCAGGGTGTATGAGCGGTCACACAAGAGAAAGGCAAGGATTGCCCAGCCCCGTTCTCAGGTGCAAGCCAGTGTGTGAGAAAATAAACTCTTCAAAAACAAAAACAGCCTGCTGGTATCCAGAGGGCTCCTTGCTCCATCCTGAGTTGCTTTAATAGAAAAGGAACAACACGAGGAGCAAAGGAATATCGGCTAAACTTTGGTTGGGTGACACTGACAGAAGTAAATCTCTCGAGTGCTGGGTGATAAGCTATACCAGCCTCCAGAAACTCAGTGCAACTCTACCAAGGCCTGTCAGGTTTGTGGTGGCTAACTCGTCTGATGAAGCTGTCCTAGAGAAGATGTAATTTTATGTTTGTTTATTTTGGATTTTTTTTCAGCTTGGGCTGTTTAGAGCTTTTTGAAGAGGAAACCTGTTAGCATCAAAATCCAATAAAAGCAAGAAAAAAATCTCAGCGGTGATGAGGGAAGGTGATACCAGTTGGAATGGCAATGTTCAAGGGGTACTCACCTGTTCCTCACGAAAAAAACGGGTGAGTTTCTAAAAAACAAGCTAGCTTGCTTTTTAGGAATAAAGTTACTAAAGAGATAATCTGCTGCATCAAGGTGTCTGCTTAGAGTTTCAAACAGGCAGGAATTGTTAGGAGGGATTTCAAATTGGTGAAGAGTTTGCTAGAAAGGAAGTTTTGTTTAAAATACTCCTTGATATATTTCTATATAGGATATAAATATATTTATATATTTATATAGGATATTCTATATTTATATATTTATATAGGATATTCTATAGGATATAAAAAAAAGACAAACCATTCTACAGCGGATGGTGCTAAAAGGAGCAGTTACACGCCTGCCCACGCAGCCACCTGGAGTGGAATAATAATCGAGAAACTCTAGATCAGCTACTGAATTAGCAGAGCTAATACCTACCAGAAATCATCTGACTGGAAAGGCCAATGAGCCTGGGCAAATACGTGGAGATGAGCTACCCAGACAGATGCCAGGCAGAGAGGAGTACTTGGAGTTGTGTTCAGCAGTGAAATCAGTGCGGTCTTTCCATGCTGGGCTTTGAATCAAGATCAAAGTGATATAAAGTAGTACCGTATTATCTGGAACGTGTAACTGAACTTTCAAGTCTTAGTTATTCCTACAGACTCCTCCTTTTTGTGCACATCTTCTCTGTACACCGAGCCATCCTCCAGATGATGGGGAATACCCAATTTGTCCATACGCTTTTGTTGTGAAATAAGTGAAGAGGAGAAGAAAACAGCAAAATGCCCACGCTAAGAGTGACAACTTACGGGTTTGAACATTTCTGGGTCAGGAAAATATTTTGGATTCCTGTGTAACCAATAGGGCGACAACATCAGCATGTCACCTGCAGGGACGGTGAAATTCTGAAAAGGAGAAAAAACTCTAAGAAAAGAGAAAATCATGGGTTCAACTCACAAAACAATTCCTCCTTAGTACCTCTGTTTCATCAGCAGAAGGTCCTAACAGAGGACAAGCGAAACTAGTAAAGCCATAGGGGGCATATCACGTTTGAAGCTTCTTCTTGCTGTTGCCCTTTTTTTTCCCTAAGAAAAACCTAAACAGTGGAGAATGCGGAAAGACTGGTTTTTTTTTTCTTATTTGGTTTTCCAGATATAGAAACAGAAACATTATTTCTGTCTTTCTCACTTCTTGATCTACCATGTCAACTGGTATTTTTTCCTAAATCTTTTGTTAAGCACTTCCTTCAGAACACAAAGAAATTCATAGTAAGACTTATATGACAATAGACCTTTATGGGACTTTAGTAATTTCTTAAATGGGCATGAGCGCTGATCTCTTAAGAGAGAGTATTTTGTCCCAAAGGATTATTTGTTAGTCTCCTGAATGCTAGCACTTCCCCTCTAAACAGCACTGAAGAGAACAAACAGAAAAGAAGGAATTTTACAAGTTACTAAATCGTGGTGCCTTTTCCTGCATTTGTTGTGTCTCATTACAAATTCATATCCTATCAGCACAGTAGCTCCAGCTCAATTCAATTGAATTTAAATTCAATTCAAAACTGAAGGTAAGACTAGGAGCAAAGGAAGCAAAACCACTCTTAAATAAATGACCATTAAAATAATGATGATGAATAAATCTGTTAAACTAAGCAGAAGTTACATGTGAGATTGTAGAATCTCTACTATTTTAATTTTCTCTAGATGTATTGGGAGGCCACTTTCCAGATAAATCATACCGCATCCTTTTGGAGGGAAAAAAAAAAAGAAAAAAAGGAAAAAAAAAATAAACTCACTTGAATTTTTATTGGGTTTACTACTTTCTTGGTGATTGCACCTGGAGACCTCAGCCGTATGGCTTCCAAAGTGCACCATTTAATAAAAGGGAGCTTCTTGAGGTCCTCTTCAGAGACTTCTATTTTATCTTTACCTGTTGTGGCATGAGAAAGAAGACTCTGTGTAAAAAAATTAGATTTTGTACTTATTTTGGTACATGCTGACAAATCTTGCTTTAGCCCTTCTGACAGAATAGCTCAAGACTTTTAGGCCTTGTTTACACCCAGAAATTTTCTTTATATTTCAAAGTAAACAAATGGTCCAAAATCAGTACAATTTAAGAAAAGCTACTGAAGATGATTTCATAACCCTAAGGTAGCTGTAGATATGGCATTCACCTGAAGAGGCCAAACAAAGGTCATTCTGGAAGTTAAGAGTCCCTGGACTTTTCCAGTACTTTGGTAGGACACTGCATGGGAATCTCAAGGACTGTAGGCACTAAGGTAAGTAGTCGAGACTGAGCTCCTGGGCTGGCAAATAGGGCCAGGAGAGAGGCTTAAGCACTGGCTCTTGATCATCCTTATTGGTTAATTATTGACATGTTCCTTGACGTGGTTTTGACCCATGTCAACTAAGACTCTTCCATGAAAGTCTAAGCATCACTCAAGGGACTGCATATGTGAATGACTGCTCCCAGTAGGTGACTGTTTTTTGAGGGAAAGAGATTAGTCACGCGAGGGTGAATCATGCTGGACAAATTGGCCTCAGATGAGAGAAAAGAGAACAGTTCCTGGCCTGTTTTTCCACAGAATAGCTGTAACTCTGGTGCACATCACACCATGAAAAGCAGCTGAATTGAAAGACCTCATCTGACCTTATCATAGATGCATGAAAAAAGCACAAGACTGGTTAATACAAATCTAGGTCTAAATTATAGATGTGGAATGAAGAGAGAAATACATACGGTTCTTTTTCTACCATTTTTTGCTAACGTCAAAGGTGTTTTTTCTTGAAAAATATGTCTTGAGCATATGCTGAGAACTCAGAGCTGGACCCTGTGTTATCAGTAGTACCCTCAGCAGCATCATTTATTATTTCCAGCCATTGACCACTAGCCATGTGCTGGGCCAACACAGAATAAATAATTTCTAGATTCCAGAAGGACAGGATTGATTTATTACCTGCTTTGCCAAAAACAGAAACCAAGTCTTCCATGACTTTCTTGTAAATGGAAGGATAAGAGAGTATGAAAACAAGGGTCCAGAATGCAATCTAAACAGAGATGAAAGTACTTTAACTCAGGAATATGGAACAGAATTACAGTATCTTTGTAGCAAATCACAGAGGCAAGTGAAAACATTTGCACTTTTTTGGATGTGCCTGTTGTATCTGGGATGCACAGGGAGCTGTGCTTCCAGGGTCAATCCACGTCTACGGGCTCAGATCCCAGGAGATTAGGTCTAGTCATCTGCTGTGTACTTATCTTCAGTGAACATTACATAGCTTTGGCTTTCAGCTTTGAAACACAGAATCCTTTCTTTAATTTCAAATATCTAGATGTTAAAATGAATTACTAAATCATTTTGTGCGATTAGATTAGAATGGAAGAAAAAAACGAAATAGTAAATTTCTACTAATGTTAGCAGAAATGAAGTGAAGTTTACTTGCAGGGCATTGTCACAGTGAGTCCACTAAAATGGGCAGGGAAAGTTTTAATTAACAGCAAAACAAGCAGTAGTATATCCCTTTTAGAAACAATTTACTAGCTGATTATGCAATGAGGTTGAAAATCAAGAAATTTAGGAAAGGAGAAAATCCTCTTATGGGGGATGAAACCAGAAGGACTCGCAGCACTGCCAGGAGCCTCTCTCCTCTTGCTGGGCTAGCGGGAGACGCAGCCTGCACGCAGATCTGGTCGCGGGCCAGCTGTGCTGGTGAGGGATGAGAACTCTTACTGTTATTTCCCAAATAGCCCCGTGTGGATGCAGCCCCCCTTCTGCAAAACCAATCTGGTAGCTTAGTTTTCTTGTACAGCACTTGGACACTGTGGCTTCACTCCATGGGCTGAGGAGGGAGAACTGAGTTGTTTCAGATAAAAGGGTGTAACGTGCTTGTGAAAAATCCCCTTGGAAGGTGAAAGGCCTTTTTTTCATCATTCCAGTCACCAGAACAGTGGTTGTGACTATTCTGAGAAACAGCGAAATATCTGTGTGTCTATTTACAGCTGGATATCACAGAAGTAAGTAATGATAGTGTTGTGGAAGGAATGTCAGTTATCCTGACAGCAGACAGCAGGCTATGCCTCTCACTTATGCCAACATGTGAATCCACAGAAATCTCACTGAAATTCATTAAATTCCTTTAGGGTAAACCGTAGTAATATCAAATCTACAAAAAACATAGATACATCCATTAGAAGCACATATAAAAATAACTCACTATCATTTTTTTTTCTAAATCACATCTGTAACGGACGTAACTGTGCTGGAAAGAGCTTAGTAGCCATGGTAAATAAAGGATGTTTTTGCTGCTATGGGTTTTTCATCTGAGAAATTCCTATAAATGTCTTTGGTCAGCCTAAACTGTGTTAGATATATTGGGCCTGTTAGGATAGGTATATCTGTATCATTAATCTGTCAAATCCATTTCTAACATAGACAAAACTTAAGTGGCAGTAGAATCAAACCATTGCTTTTCTCCCCCTGAAGCAACACTGGCATTTGTACAGCAGATCCCCCAAAGCGAAAGGGCCAAATTCACTCAAGGATTGACACACAGATGAAGTTACTTTACATGGTGCTTTTGATGTTCTTTACGATTGGTAACACCAGGCTGTTTGAATTAGAGTCTCTACTATAATGCAGCCACAGGGCTTTGAAACAGAGTTAAGTGCTCTTCACAGCTTAAGACTGTGATCTTAACAGCTACGAGAGATATGTTCCCAAAATGTTACGATAGAGGACGTCATAATTTAGGAAAAATACAAGACGAGTTGGTCTTGTCATTGCTTCTGTGACATTACAGCCTGGGTGTATTTGTAGTGATGCACGTGGGCGTGATAATCCCGTCTTTGGAATACACGCAGTGTGTGTGACCTCTGGTTCAAAGGCTTGGCTTCCCAAATACAGGCTTTTGAACAGGATAGAGAGAAAGTGTTTCCCTAGCCTTGTACTTACAGGGACAGCGTTCGCTTGGGAAGCCCAGAGCATCAGGAGACCATAATTGGGAGCTAGATGTTTTCCTTGCAAGTTGTCCAGGAGATGTTGCAGTAGTGTCTGTTATAAATAAAATATAATAATATGTATTTCAAAAATCTATATTAAAATCTAGTTTAGGGTAGGGCTTACTAGAATTCAAGGATATAACGTAAGACTAGTTTATCCAAGAGAAGTAATGTTAGTTATGGGGGTTTTGCAGCTGTTGAGAGAAAAGTGAGACTCCCTCACAGGCAGAGGGCCAGAAGTCATCAATGCACCACGTGAATCCCTACCAAATACTTGCACTGCCCTCCATTTTCTTAAAGTTTTTAGGGAATTAGGTTCCCTCACTCCCCATGGTTGCTTGTATGTGGAAGAAAGAAAAAAGAAATCTCTACTCTAATTCTTGCTCTACTTCTCTACTTTAAAGAACCTGAAAATGGGACTGAACAAGTTGAATCAATGGAAATGAAGAAAATGTTCTCTCTGTTCCTGCCAAAAAGGTGCTTGTTATGAACAGACGGTCTGATATATCAGCAAACCCTCTAGTTCCAAGTGCTTTGTAAGTGACCTAACCAGTGACTTCAATGGCTTGATATTCCTTGAAACTATAGCAACTGTCCAATGTTCTAGGAGCAGCTTTTGTTTATAGTATTTCCTTAAATACAATGCAACCACGTGTTCAAGGCAGAACTTCCTGTCTACTTTTCAGAGGGGAAAAGGCTGAATTAAAAATGACTGCTTTTTTTTTTTTTTTTGCCAAATTCCCACCTAATATAAGACACTGAGTTTGTGCCTCCTCCTTCCTCCACCTTCTAACCTTCCACCATCCCCTCTCCAGCCCTCTTCTTCTTTCCATTACTCTGGTTTGATTTATGAAAGAAACTGTGGTATGTAAAACTTCTAAAGTCTAAATAAAACCTGGTTTGTTTAATGATCTGTTCTATAATCATTTGGTAGATCAAAATTCCCAGGCCAGTCTGCCCTCGTGTTTGTCCGCCATGTAGACAAAATTCCTGCCATAGCTGAGGAGAATAACCAGGAGCACAACTTATCACAGCTTTGACACAATCAATATTTAGGGTACTTGGCTTCCAATCCAGTAATCTGCTATTTTCTACTAGTCTGGCTGCTGGAGGATCTACTCACTCTACACCAGGGCTTAAAAATAGTACATGTAAGGTTTTGAAATTTCACAGCGTGGTGCCCTCAGAGAAACAACTGAAGAGTTCTTTCTCTCACCTCCTTCAACTGCTCACTGCAGCTGTGATGCCAGAGGCTGGCGATGGGTCTTATCTCTGAACCCTTGGCTTAAAATTCCCCAGAGGAAGATGTCAATTCTCAGGATTGTAAGAAATAAACAAAATTGAGGAGTAGGATTAAAAATGATGGATCTGTCCTAATGTAGGTGACAGCAATACTTGACAATTAAGGTACAGCTAAAAGCTGACGTATTTCTTCCAGTACTGAAATAATTCCTGCCCTCCGCTCCTTCAGTTGGAATATACAACAAAGTCATCTTATTTCACAGCCTCGGATGTTTACCTTGGATGTGGTCTCTGAAGGGTTGGTCCTTTCAGCATCTGACACTACTTTCTCAAATAATTTTAGAAGCCATTTTTTGGATTTAGACCAGTTCCTGTAAAGAAAAGCAACAAACAGGAACCACTTAACTGAAGCAGCACAAACCAACATTTCCTTTTCCATGAGGAGGACTCCTTCATTTCTTCCCAAAAGCCCCTGGGCTGCAGTCAGTTGATGAACAGCCAAGCGTCAATCTGACTGACAGTAGTGTTGAATTCTCCTTGGCCAGACCTCATCTTGTAGCCAGGACTTGTGACTGCAAGACTCCTAGATTTTAATATCTATTCCACTACAGCTTTTCACTGTGGCTTTGGACAGTTGCTTAGGTCAATCTTTTCAAGAGTGACCTCCCCTGAGAAAATACAGGCCACATTTTTACAGCATCCTTAGTTTTT
The DNA here is from genome assembly GCF_036417535.1 of Chlamydotis macqueenii. Classification (NCBI taxonomy): domain Eukaryota; kingdom Metazoa; phylum Chordata; class Aves; order Otidiformes; family Otididae; genus Chlamydotis; species Chlamydotis macqueenii. The sequence goes on from NC_141558.1 coordinate 6,361,481, forward strand.
CTGAAAGCTATTTTGAGGTGCTCAAGGTGCTGTCATGGTCCTGAGAGCACTGACAGGCTCCCTTCCTTGGAGTTTGGTTGCCTCTACCCAAGGTCATCTCTGTGACAGTGCAGTAACGTAACCTGGGATCAGTCTGCTGGGAAAACAGCTAAGGTGTGGGAAAGAGCAGAGAGATGCCTCATTGGGGACCCCTTCAGCTTGGGACTCACACTTAGGATCAGGCCTTTGCCCTTTGCCCAGTTCTGCTCCTCTCTGACAGGTCCAAGCTGGACCCTGCCCACCTAAGCAAGGTTGTTTCTGCTTTATTCCAGAAAAATGCATGAGACAAGGTCAGAACTTTTTTGAAGCACCTAGATGAAAGCCTGCCTGACCTGAGGGTGCACCATTGACAAAGACACTGCATCATCCTCTGGGGGAAAAGTCTCCCGTGGTGGATATTCCAGCAAGCAAAATGCCTGTAATGGGCACACCACCTGCATCATCTCCACCTCGTTACCTCAGGAAGCACTCGGGCATCTGAGAAGCGTATTCAAAGTCCTCATCGTACTTCTGAAAATGTTCTTCAAACTCCTTGATTTCACTCTGACTTGTTGGGCAGATGCCTTTCCCAAACAAAGTGTTCACCACAGCTGGATACATGACGTGCCTGCAAGGATGAGATCCTGGTGACTTGCAGGCCATAGGGAAGCTGTTGCAGCAGTTCTGGGCCGGGACGCGGCGTGCTGAATTAACAACACTAGAAGTGCGGGGCTCAAGCGTTAGCCAGTATGGAAAGGCTGGCACAAGGCTCATACCTCACTCACACCCTTATCAGAAATTTTAAGCAGAGGCTAGGATGGACCTCAGGCCAGTCCTCTGCACACGGCTGAACTTCATCACTGAGCTGTTAGTCCCTTGAGCAGTGGCAGAAAGGCTCTGGGCACTGAGGTCCCCTTCTCCCCACTAACCTCTCCTCGTATTTCAGGTTAGCCCGTGTGGAACTTCCAGACATCGTACAACCCCTCCTGCAACCAAAGACCCTGAGAAATCTTTGCTTTTTTGTTTTCTTTTTTGTCTCACTACCATTTGCTCCTCCATTATCCTGCAAACTGAGCTCCTTTCCCAGACCACTTCACGTTCTACCTCTGAGAAACTCTTACGCCGTCTCTGCTGGGTTCCAGCTACGGCTAAATATCTATTTCGAGCGACAGCTCTTTCACTTTCTTGCTTTTCTACAGATCGTAAGGAAGATGGAGCCACCTGCTGGCTCTATGGATTTAATTTTGAGGCAGCTAAATAACAATTATCCAGGGCATTGCATTCCAATTCTTTTACGCTGCCTTGTTTGGCAAAACCATAACAACAGATCACACTCAGCAGAGATTTACTGTGGGTGTCTCTTAGAGATTCAGTAGTTTATCATCTAGCCTACGACTAGAGGCCGATGTGACTTCGACGTCACAAGACAGGTTGGGGAAAGCCACGGGATGTGGGGGTTTGCACCCCGTTATTGAGAGCAGTGAGACTGAGGGCTGGCAGGTTTCAAAGCCCCTTTCCACCAGGCTTTCCCCTGGTTAATCCAAATTGCAGTAATTTAAGTGTCAGGTGCTCAGTGTTTCAGCTGCAGTAAAAAGCTGTATATTAGATGTGTTATGTAGAAAAAGTCAGCAAAAGACAATCTGGACGTGAGGTCTTAGAAATAGGTCCAAGCCAAAGGCAATATCCAACTTGTAGTCCTGATGGGCAGGCAAGATAGAGGTGCTGCCCCAGACGATCAGGAAGAAGGAGTTAAAAGCTCTGTTACTGTCACGTGAAACTGTGTGTTGGTTTTGTTTAGTAGATTAAGGGATTTTTTTTTTTTTCTCACATGAAGGATTAAGTTCTGGCAGCAAAGTCAGTTGCAGAAGTCTTATTTAACTTTTGGGCTAGGCTTGGCCCAAAATATGCAGAGAAAATTTTCATTCTGCTGAAGATCAAGCATTTTTTCTGATCGCAAGTTCTTTACAAACACGTGAAGCTTTTACCCCTGTTTTGGGAAACAGGGTTTGTTGGAAGATGCTGTGTTTTCTTTTTTCTTCCAAATAAGTAATTCAGATGTTCCTCCTAGCAGGGAGAAACCCTGTCCACTCTGTGAGCCACCTGAAACCGTGAAGCCGTGATGAACATCTTGACCCAACTTTTCTAAGACTTGAGGGCCTGAGCTCCACCTGCTTTGCAGTAACATATCTGCTGCCATGTAGGACACCCACGCATTACAGATGTGCTGCAAAACTCCCTTACCTTACCAGGTCATTGAGGTCGCCCGAGCCCTCCATGCCCAGGTGTGCCATGTGCTCATGTAGTTCCTTACACAAAGGGCCCGTGAACACGTGCAGATTGGAAGGACCCATTTTTCCCTTCATCATGCTGTAGAGGTTACCGTGGTTCTGATAAAATGCTTCTGCAGGGACAGAAACTAAATACAAAACGAAACAGAAATGTTTTGGAAAGTAGATGAAGTAGATTTGCACTGAAAGATGAGTGAAAAATTTTACACATAACTTGTGACTCTAATTTAAATGCCTTAACTCTCATTTGCCTATAGTGAACTTCCCAGAAAGCTTCCTTCTAACCCTGTAAGGATTTTGGTGAGCCCTCTGCTTCTACCAGTCTGTGTAACATCTTCCTGCCTCATGAAGCTTCAGTGCCACAACCAACAATCCAGAGATTTCCACCCAGCTCCTGTGTGGATGTAGAGAGATGTGCATGCGGAGCACAAAACTGACTGAAATGAAAAATATATTAATCTGAGAAAAAAAAACAGTTTGGCTCTTCATGCTATAGTCATTATTTCGGTCACAGCAGGAGAGGCTGAGAGAGCTGGGACTGTTCAGGCTGGACAAGAGAAGGTCGAGTGTGGATAAATATCTGGTGGTGGGAGTAAAGAAGATGGGGCCAGGTTCTTCTCAGGGCAGGAGGCAATGGGCACAAACGAGAACACGGGAGGTTCCACTGAGCCATAGGAAAGTTTTTATTGTGAGGATGGTCAAACACAGGAACATGGTGTGCAGAGAGGTTGTGGAGTCTCCATCCTGGGAAATACTCAAAACCCAACTGGATGCAGCTCTGAGTGACCTCCTGCTGCTGACATTGCTCTGAGCAGGGGCTTGGACTAGGTAATCTCCAGCAGTGCCTTCCAGCCACAGGGATTCTGTGATTTAATCTCTCTGCCAGCTTGCTTCTCCCTCATTTCACAGTCCAAAACTACCAGACTACTCCAAGAATTCCTGCCTGTGGGATTCCACAGGGATACAAGCACATGAGCTGATGGAGCATGCCACTGCGATGGGACATATACCTCATCCATTCTAATGACTGCTGTGCTGCAGGGTAACAACTAATAATTGCTACAAGCTAATTTTCAAGTTCAGTGATAGGACAACACACTATTGCTCCAAACCTGGGAGATGTAGGTGGAGTGTCTAGCCACAGAAAAGGACCTGATCTCAAACTGGGGTTGTTTGATGGTAAAAGTAATAACAGACCCTGGATCAGAAACTTTTATCCCTTGAGACTGAATCCAAAACACTTCGCAGGCTCACAATGCTGGATCCACATGAGGGAATTTAATTTCCCCTTCATTTTGTAGCATGGTCATAGGTTAAGATAAGCATTTAAGGCACGATCAAAAAGCCAACGGGCTTTGGATTGGGCTTTAATGTTCCTGGGTAACTGGATTTTATTTCCATTGAAAAAAAGAGCTCGGTCTCATTTACCTGCATTCTCAACAGCTTGTTGTACTGCTTGCTCAAAATTTAAGTCTTTCGATTTAAAAAATGCTTCAGTTCCTTCTTCCTCAGTCACAAAAGTAAACCGTTTTCCCAGAGCGAATATTGTGAACACAGGCCCGTGCTGGAACAGACAAAGATTTGGTATTATTGCCTTGTTAACACATTTGATGGGAGCCCCAGCAGGACCTCAGCGCACAAAGATGAACATGAATCAGACCAAAATTTGACGGAAGCATCCCAGGCGCCTGCCTGACCTCTCACAGAGAAGAAGAGATTCCTTCTCTGAGATTAACAGTTTATATTTAAATCAGATTACAGTTCAAACAATACAACCTACCTGGATTTAAAGAACCCAAGAGATGAATTTTCTACTGCATCCCTCGGTTGTCATAGCAAAGTACTCGCACTGTAGAAATCCATAATCCTACCTATTTCAATGTACATTTTTTAACAAAAACTCCCCACTCACTGGGCGTCTGACAACAGCTGCTGTTCAAGACAGACACCTGAATAAACAGACTTTTCATCTGTCCTGGTATAATTATGCTGATGTCTTAATGTCATGAAAGCAGCTGCTGGAAGAAGCTGCCGAGCAGTTCTGCGTTTACCACCCTTGCGTTATGGGTGGGTACCAAGGAAGCGTGGGCATTGCCTGCCAACACTGTGCACCAGTTTACTGCTCTGTCCGAAACAGCGTTTAAGAAGACTTGATGGCATACAGAGATAGGGAAAGCAAAAGAAAAGTCCTGTTACGATTTAAAGCCTATGAAGCTGCTCTCACTTACAAAAGCTCTTTCTTTCCCAAAGGCTGGGAAACACCACACAGAACAGCAGGGCCGTGATGAGAGCCAGATCTGAGCTCACACAAAAGTAACACTCCAGAGAAATAAAAACTTGAGAAGAATGTTCTCCAAAATCTCCAAGAAGAGAAATAAAGGAAACAGCCCTTTTTTCCCAGGGGTGCTACTAGGCAGGGGGCGACCACTCTCGGCTGAGAGCGCTGCAGTTGTGTCACGTCACAGGTTGGGAGCTAGGTGCAGTGGGCTGGTTTCTCTCCCGTGGCAATGCACACACACACACACACACACACACGAGTTCAATGCCACGTCCCCTCTCTATCTCAGGGACTTTAACATTTTGGTCTTCCGTGCATGGCAGCAGGGTCACAGACCATTAGTGACCCAGCTGTGGACATTGCCTTCAGAAATGCTCCACCAGAAGCCCTGTCCTCTTCCCCAGCCTGTTTCTCCTCCACCAAACCTCATGCAGGATGGATGTCCCTTGCCGTGTAACCCAGCGAGCCATCCCTGATGCAACCACACGCAGAAAATTGGGCTGAGAGGCATCTACCTGAGCCCTGAGACACGGCACCATGTCCCAAATGCAGTCAACATATTGAGAGTGAGGTATGGATCCACAGGTCCATACAGTGCAGAACAACCTCACAGGTTTAACTGACCTCTTCTGGTTAGCTTAATTAGCAAGATGATGAGAAGTATTTTAAATTCCATATTAACTCTTATCATGTTTTCCAGGCAAAATGGGGAACCACATCCTTTGAACCCCTCATCAAGCAGCTCTACATGTGTTCTATGTTGTGTGGTGGCTCTGGTCACCCACCCTGCCCATCCCAGACCGCCTGCGAAAGTGCTTTAGCTAGCCAGGCAGCTTTAGGAGGAAGAGGTGGTATCTTTTATTAGACCAGAGATTAAATATTATATTACAGCAGGGGATCTTTCTTTTCTTAGACCCACTGATGACACAAGGGGAAAAACAGAGAATTCTTCCAGCCCACGTCTTCTTCTGTAGGAGGAAAACAGAAGCAGTGAATTTCAAGCAAAGTGCATGCTGCAAGCAGTGAAGTCTGGTGTGTTACGCCAGGGCCTGACAGAAAAGGCAGTGAGGGGTATAAACAAAAGGGACAACAGTAAGAAAACTAACTCTTTAAGAAATAAAAATAAATGAGTGTCACTTTGACGGGCTGAAGTATTAATCAGGGGAGGAATTTTCTCATTGCAAAAGTCTCCCCTGAAGGTAACGACCCTACAGAGCTGAAGAGGTCTCACCCTGGCAGAGCCCAGTTCTGCACATTTACGAGGGCAGCTTGCTTGTCCTAGTAATGCTTAACCCTCTTCTGGCAATATTAAAGAGCCTGGAATTATTGCAGATGTATTTTGCAACCCTTGTGATGGCTGTTAATGACCCCTCTGGCAGCAGCACCTGTTTTATCTGGCTGTACTGCGCTACAGTGCCTACTCCTTTGGAAGGGAGCAGGCAGGGAAAGGCTCATCTTTCCTGGTCTGGGCACATCCTGCCAGTGTGGGAGGTGGGACGGAGACATGCTGGGGGTGTTTGAGGAGAGGAAAGGGAGAGCAAGAGAGGAACCCCACCTCAAGGGGGTTTGTATGAAATATGGGGTGATGGGGTCGGTGGACAAGGGACGAGCAACAGACATCATCTACCTGGACTTGTGCAAAGCTTTTGACACTGTCCCGCATGACATCCTTCTCCCTAAACTAGAGAGGCATGGGTTTGATGGATGGACCACTCGGTGGATAAGGAGTTGGCTGGATGGCCGCACTCAGAGAGTGGTGGTCAATGGCTCAATGTCCATGTGGAGACCGGTCACGAGTGGCGTCCCTCAGGGGTCCGTGCTGGGCCCGGCCCTGTTCAACATCTTTGTCGGCGACATGGACAGTGGGATAGAGTGCACCCTCAGCAAGTTTGCCGATGACACCAAGTTGTGTGGTGCCATCGACATGCTGGAAGGGAGGGATGCCATCCAGAGGGACCTTGACAGGCTGGAGAGGTGGGCCCGTGCCAACCTCATGAAGTTCAACCAGGCCAAGTGCAAGGTCCTGCACCTGGGTCGTGGCAATCCCAGGCACAAATACAGGCTGGGCGGAGAATGGATTGAGAGCAGCCCTGAGGAGAAGGACTTGCAAGTGATGGTGGACGAGAAGCTTAACATGAGCAGGCAATGTGCCCTTGCAGCCCAGAAAGCCAACCACATCCTGGGCTGCATCAAGAGGAGCGTGGCCAGCAGGTCGAGGGAGGTGATTCTCCCCCTCTACTCTGCCCTGGTGAGACCCCACCTGGAGTACTGTGTCCAGTTCTGGAGCCCCCAGCACAAGAAGGACATGGACCAGTTGGAGAAGGTCCAGAGGAGGGCCACAAAGATGATAAAAGGGCTGGAGCACCTCTCTTATGAGGACAGGCTGAGAGAGTTGGGGCTGTTCAGCCTGGAGAAGAGGAGGCTCCGGGGAGACCTGATAGCAGTCTTCCAGTACCTCAAGGGGGCCTACAAGAAAGATGGGGAAAGGCTGTTTAGTAGGGCCTGTTGCAATAGGACAAGGGGCAATGGTTTTAAAATAGTGGCGGGTAGATTTAGATTAGATATTAGGAAGACATTTTTTACAATGCGAGTTATAGAACACTGGAACAGGTTGCCCAGAAAGGTGGTGGAAGCCCCATCCCTGGAAACGTTCAAGGCCAGGCTGGATGAGGCTCTGAGCAACCTGATCTGGTCGGGGATGTCCCTGCTCCTTGCAGGGGGGTTGGACTGGATGACCTTTGAAGGTCCCTTCCAACCCTAACCATTCTATGATTCTATGGGGAGAAACTCTTCAGCAGGGCCTGTTGTGATAGGATGAGGGGTAATGGTTTTAAAATAGAAGGAAGCAAACTCAGACTGGATATAACAAAAAAAAAATTTTTTTCCAGTGAGGGTGGTGGAACACTGGAACAGGTTGCCCAGAGAGGTGGTAGATGCCTTATACCCGGAAACGTTCAAGGCCAGGTTGGATGAGGCTTTCAGCAACCTGATCTGGTTGGAGATGTCCCTGCTCCTTGCAGGGAGGTTGGACTGGATGACCTTTGAAGGTCCCTTCCAACCCAAACCATTCTATGAGTCTGTGATCGTGCTGCAGGCAGGCAGCCAGCCTGGGGGTGATGGATAGAAAGGTCCCTCCTTGCCCAGGACGACCACAGGGAGAGGTCACAGCTCCTAAGGACGCTGACTTGCTGGACTAATAAGAAAGTCACAGGAAAGGTCCTATCTGCAAACACACTAAAGGGGAGATATGTAAGAAACCCTTCTCCTTCTGCTTATTCCCAGTTTTCTGTCATTGAAAATGTGTCTTGTTCTAGTTTCTGTCCCAACAAAACCTGGGTTTTATAAAGCCCTTCAAGTGTTCCTGGTGTGTCCAGATGTGGCAGCAGCTGCCATAGCACCAAGAGTGGCCTAAAGGGTCTCCAGGTGAATGAACACCAAAAGTAACGGACCCAGAGACACTAAGTTTGCACTTGTACTTCAATACTTTTTTTCGGTATGTAAAAGTTGTGCTCATTCAGTTTGTGAATGAACCCCTAGGAAGGACTCTTCTGACAGGTTTGTTTTAAAATTTTGTCTAAGATTTTGCTAAAAGCTTCTTGGGGAAAAAAGGCAACTAAAGCAAGCTTAAGCCATAGTGAAACATCAGTCCACAAAAGGGATTGCTCTGGAAAGGACGGTTTGGCAGGCTGCTTTAATCTGGTTGTCACCAGGATATATTTTCAGTAGAACAAAGAGCTTCTCTAAGAGCCTCATATCGGAAGAGTCAAAGAAATATTATGATTGGTTTTCTGAGCAAAGATTGTTCAGCTTATTTAAAGGATTATATGGCATGGTATCTGAAATAGCAGGGGAATGGACTGGAACGAGTTTTCTTCCAGTCCTACATTTCTGCCCTAAGATGAATACACAAATAAACGATCATTGTACACATAGGTGAAAGATACAGGAAAGACATAGCAATGTAAGGTTAAACTCAGCCTGTAAGCTCAAAGAAGCCAAGGAACTCCAGATCATACATGTGAGCTTGCTCTATGGTGCGAGGTGGAAGATGGGTGTTATGTCAGTCAGTATTAGCTGCCTAGAAATTAAGCATCTAATCTAAATTAATCATTTAGGCTCTCTCTATCAGACAGACAGAAAAAGAAAGGCATGTTCAGGGGTAAATATTCACACCCATCTTTGGTAAGTTTTTTAGGATGGAGAAAGTTGCCTGCCAAGCATGCCTGTGCCTCTCTCAAATATTGAGGGACATTAGCTGGTAGTCAGAAATCTCACCTAACTTTAGGCATGCAAATAATTAGTTTCCCTGTCCCAGTGCCTAGCATAGGGCACATTATCTGAAACCAAGGTTAACAGGTAGCCAGACTGCAAAAGCACAACAGCAGCAGTGCTGGGTCCAGACAGGATGACCACAGCACAGAGATCATGCCTGGATTGGATCCATGGCTTCGCAACGCTACTGGTACAAAGCTGACCCCTCACCAGCTGAACGCCCCTGACGTTACAAAACGTGACAGGAAAGCAGCAAACTTAATGCGGGAGTTTCTCCTCGCCTTTCCCCTTGCAGGCAGCCACCCTGAGCATGCACCCACGAGCAGGCACGCCGCCACAGCCGTTACCTTGCTTCTGGCTTGCTCTATGAACTCCAGAGGAGCTCTCCCAAACTGAAACGCAGCTCCAAACCAAGGGATCCAGCTCCCGATGCACGGAGGGGAGCTCAGGTTTCTCAGCTGAAACAAAACAACCTTGACAATAAGAAGTCCCAGGATTGCTGCCAAGAGGAGAGCAAGAGCCATTTTGCCTTTTTGCTGCCTGCCGCAGCAACCGCTCTGCCCGCCGCGGCACCCGGCACGGCCGCGCTGGCCGGGATTATCCGAGTCGATGAATAGGGCCTCTTTTATCAGTCTTGCCAGCTGATCACTGCCATGGAGACAAGATGTCAAAGCACCAAGCAGCCCAGGGGACAACCCCTTGTTTTGGAAAAGGCAGAGCCAATTCTCCTCCGCTCTGGGACGAGGACCAGCTCCACCGCTTGCAAAACTTGGATGTTGCTGTGGCAAATCCTTGAACTTTGCACCAGCTGCTGGAGGGCTACCCAAGCACCCAGGGACACTATGGCAAAGCAGTACATCGCCTTCTTCAGTTAAAAAAAAATATTTTGTGGCAATATCAGGACTACAAAGCAGAGAGGCTGTGATTTGCAGACATTTAGCTTTCAGCAAGACAGATGGCAAGAAGGTTGTGCAGGCATCACCTGAAGCAGTAAGCCTTTTGGAAGGTATCTCTCACCTGTCTGGGATCATGTCATTAAAGGCTACATGTGTGTCTAGTGTCTGAGGAGCAGAGAAAGCCTTCAGAGGTTGACCTGACAATTCAAAACCTGCTGGTGGCCCCTATAATATCACTGTATTGTCAGAAGACAACATTTCAGAGAGGTCAGATTGGTTTCTTTGAGTGTGTGGATGTGGCACACTAAAATGACATAAAGAATTCATTAAGAATTAAAAAACCTAGGAAGTGTTCTCACAGCCTACCCCCACGCATCTGCAGCAAGTCTGAAGACAAAACAAAACCAGGAGGAGCAGCTAACAGACCAGATGAGTGTGCTGCCATTCAGAGGAATCTCAACAGACTGGAGAAATGGGCCAACAGGGACTTCATGAAGTTCATAAAAGGGCAATGCCTGCCTCTGGGGAGGAACAACCTCATGTACCACTATAGGCCAGGGGCCACTTGGGTGGCAAGCAGCTATGCAGATCTGGAGTCCTGGTGGACACCAAGCTGAACGTGAGTCAGAAATGTGCCTTTGCCTTCATCAGCACCCTGGGCTGCATCAGGAAGAACGTTGGCAGCAGGACAAGGTGATCCTTCCCCTCTGCTCCATCTCTGGAAAGATCCACCCGGAGTGCTGGGTCCAGCTCTGTGCTCCCCAGTGCAAGACAGACATGGACAGACTGGAGTGAGCCCAGTGAAGAGCCAAGGAGTTCATAAAGGGGCCAGAGCACCTATCATTTGAGGAGATGCTGAGAGAACTAGGCTAGTTCAGCCTGGAGAAGAGAAGGCTCTGGGGGATCTCATCAGTGTGTATGAACACCTGAAGGCGGGCTGCAAAGAGGGTGAAGCCAGGCTCTTTTCAGTGGTGCCTAGTGAGAGAGCAAGAGATGGTGGGCACAAACAAATACAGAAAATGCCTTTTTTTTTTTTTTTTGATCATGATGGTGGTCAGACAATGGAACAGGTTGCCCAGAGAGGCTGGGGAGTCCTGGGAGACATTCAAAACCCAGCTGGACACTGAGAACCTGCTCTAGGACCCTGGACTAGCCAGTCCCCAGGTCCCTTCCACCTCAACTAGTGGGTTTTTTTGTGTGATCTTGTCTTCTTTTGTTCTGGCTCTTTGTCCAAATCTCTTCTACTCTGATCCTCAGGTCCAGACTTCTTGGTTGAACAAGCCCTGCTCAGCCTTTCCAGCTCTTCATCTGTTCGTTCCACAGACAAGCTTCCAGCTGTACGTCACATCTTACACTTCTCCCTTTACTCAAATATTACTGTCACACATGCATTTCCTTTTTAACCAGTCTCAGCCTTTCTGGTTTTGCCCCCAAAACTGTTTCCCCGTGTCCTTACTTCTGAACTTCAGATGCCAGCTAGTTCTGCCCCATTCTCTTCACATCTACGCTCCCAAATCTCATCAGAATAAACCACACTGGTGTCTGAGTAAGAGGGGACCTGGACTGTGCTTGAACTTGTCCTCATGTATATTTTTATAATATTTCAATAAAAGTTTAATTCCCTTCCTAAATAGGAATAGGTGCACAGACAGGAACATTTGTACCTGTGCAGCCAGGCAGTATGGCAACAGCAGCGCAGCAGAAATACACCTGATAGTAGGAGCTTAAGAGTTGTGAAAACCAGATCTGTGGCCTTCATTAAACATTCACGCTGAAATACACGGAGATGTTACCTTTTGGTCATAGGTGCAGAAGAACAAGCCCAAATATTTCAACTGTGACAAGTAGGATGTGGATCTCCATTTCACAAACTGTCTGGAAGAAACAGATAAATCACTTTTCACTGTGGTATCACTACACTTCTGTGTTTAGCTATCACAGCTCTTTGTATGTTTATTTCCTCATTTTATTTTATCCATTAAATTTTTATTTTCCTACAAAGAGGTAATAGTGATGAGAGCTAAAGGCCTTGTAATACCGGAGTATATTTTTATTATACGCACAACCTGAGTAGCGAGTTTAAAGTGATTTATGTATTCAGGTTAAGACAAGCCCGCAACCCTCTGTGAACACATCCATTAAAAGCTTTTGTGTTTGTTTTGCATATTTAGTTTTTTGGTCAGCTTCTGGTCCTGGGGCACGATCTGGTGAAGGACACAACACGCTACTGAAAGGTACTATTGTGAGGAGGACACAACCAGTACGATGGTGCGATAGTCACTACCAAGCTTTCCTCACACCAGGTCCTAGTCCTGGGCAGGTAACAGTTACTGGTTTTTCCAGTGTAAACTGGTGCAGTCATCACTGATGGAAGCAGACAAGAGGACCAGGGCAGTCTGGCTGCCTTTCTCCGGCAGCACGCAGCCCTCTCAGACCCTGCCGCTGTGTTTCCATCATATCTGAAGTCCTCGCTCCCTCCCTGCATATGCAGCCTTTGATCAAACTGGCTTTGGGCAGAAACCAGAAAATGCTGTCTCACTGGAAACAGAAATAAATAAATAGGAAGGGTCCTCTCTGTTGGAGCTGTCTCCCTCAGGATTTGGGGATAAATAAACTCCAGCTGTTTGATGGACCTCTGTGAGCACTGGTCCTTCTCTGCTCCACAAATCACAGCGCTGTCCATGGAAGTGTCCACCTCCAGGTCAGGATCATCTAAAATATCCTGTGGGAAGAGAAAATTCTTCCTTACTGCCATGCCAAATCAGTCTTGTTTAAAAAAGAACTTTTTTCCCCAGACTGCAAATGACCATGGAGAGCTGCTCTCTCCCCAGGATGCCACGATGCTATGGGGTTTATTTTAAGGAAGGATCTGGTTGTTGTCTCCCGTCCCCTAAAGTGTGATTATAGAGAAGACAGAGTGAGACTGTCCCTAGAAGTGTGCATCTCAGGGATGAGAAGCAATGCACATCAGCTGCAACATGGGAAATTTTGACTGAACAGAAGGAAAAAATGTTCACAAAGTGGTTAAGCTTGGAGGTTTTCAGAAGGCAACCAAACCAGGCCCTGGGCAACCTGATGTAACTCAGAGCAGAGGCCCTCTCCATCCTAAATTACTCTACGAATCGATGATGTACAGGCTGATATATAGCAGCACAAACTGATCCAAGCCCAGAAAATAGCTATGGAGAGAGGCACAAAAACACCACCAGCAGATTGCAGAAACTGCCTGGAGTAAGGCTCTGAACTGCTCATACCCTCAGTGCAGCCAGGCATGTTTGCATGAAATTGCAGTATGCCTTCTTCCCATTCCAATTAGGGTTTTGTCAGTGGTTTGTCCCATTTCTGCATGAATTCTAACAAATTGTAAACCAAAGAAGGATCCAATTTAAAACTGGTTACTGGTGACTGATGAGATAAATTAACCTCACTTTAGCTGAATATTTCACCTGCAGTGAACCCTCCGTTTGTCTGAACGGTTGTGACCTGGACTGCACACCAAAATGTTAATCAGTCAGACAGGGGTGGGGGGGGGGGGGTGTTCTGGGATAAGTTTCTGTGACCTAAAAAATCCTCAAATCCTCGGCATGAGGATTAGTGATTAATGGCTAATGATTAACTCAGTGATCCCGCTGAGTCTTAAAGATAAATGAAAATCTCCTTTTGAACAGCACATGCCTTACTCTTTTTTTTTTTATAAGGAAAACCTAAATATTAAACCTATTAATTTAAGAGAAATTAAGACCAGCACACAAATAATGGGGCTTCAGCATTCAGCTAGGAAAAGCTTTAAACTTTTCACACACAGGGCTTTGGGCAGGGGTCAGCTTCTGTCTTCCCAGGTTTGCGAGCCCCTTGCTCAAACTGCACCGCTCTGTGCCGAGTCCCCAGGAGACAGGAACTGCTACAAGCACTAGGGAAGTTAATTCTCCAGGTTGGCACGTAGCTACTGCAGCTTCTGTTAAACCAGACCCGGATCAATTCATCCGTCTCGGGTGCCTGTGCAGCCGTTTGGCACGGGGACGCAGTTTGGGGCTCCCGAGGCGCTGCTGTCAATGGCAATACCCCGTAAAGCAAACAGAACCTACATGTGTTCTCATAATCCTGAGGCCTCTTCAATTGTATTTTTTTTGAAAATGGAAATAACAGGCAAAATTGTGCTTGTGGCTGTACTTACACTGCTGGTTTCCTGGCAGTGTCGCACTGCTGACGGACTACATTTCCCAGGAGCCTGTGGCGCAGGAGTCTCTTGTGTCACTGCACAAGGACCTTGCAGCTCTGCAGAAGGCACTTGCTGCCGCTCCCGGTGCTGGCGCTGGAGAAACATGACCTTCAGCAATTTGTCTCCTAAATGACCCAGAACAGCGCTGAGCTAGGGTCTGCTTTTGCTCCAGACACTCGCAGGCTGGCTGGTTCGCCTGGTTTGATGTTAGACGCTAGATGTCACCTGCAGAAGAAGAGAAGAGCTTACCTCTTCCAGAGAGATGGCCCCGAGCCAGCAAATTCGTGCTGTCAGCCTGTGCAGCGGCTGTGGCAGAACTAGGTACAACTCACTATCATTTTCCGAGAGGGAAGGGGGTGAAAATTTACTTAACGGGGGGCTGGGAGAACTTCAGTCCCCAAACACCTCATTCCTCAGTGTTTGCTCCAGCTTTCCCGCTCCAGCAAATCTGTTTGTTCCACTCTGCTCATCGTGACTTTCCAATAATTTAAGCCCTGCAAGTGTTTTACGCCTCCTGACTGTGGCTGGAGGGAGGGATTTTTCAGGTCGAAATCTTTGCCTCCAAGACCGAAGTGATGCAGTCACAACAGAGCAGTTGTGACTATTTTAAGCTTTGTGCTTGCTGGGTTTCCAGAAGTTAAAGAAGCAGGACTCTATGTTGCCTAAGTTAGTAGCGAGGGGCTGACTTCTTCAGGAATTTACTTTTCAAGTTGATGCAAGTTATATAAAAAAAAAGAAATCTTATGTTTCTAGTTACAGTGGAAACATCTGTAACAATGCAGTAAACTGCTTGCGGAAACACAGGAAAGCAGCACCCTGGCATCTGCACAGCACCGCTTTCTGATCAGTAACTTATCTGGACTATTTCTCAGCATATTCTATGTAATTTCTACAAGCTCTTACAGGCATATCTGTTGTATTGCTCTAATGATTTGTAATTTTTCAATCTTTGCAACTTTTTAAACATGAATACCAACCTTAATGCACAAAGAGCCTGTAAATCTGCTGAGGCTTTGACGGCGTTCCCCTAGTACCTCCAAGCCCTGCTCTGGAAGGACCCTGTAGCATGGGCTGTCACAGAGGTACCGAACCAAAGACAGTCCCTGCTCCTGGGTACTCAACGCCTGAGACAGGCTGGGATGGTTCATCACCCTGCAAGACACTCCTGGCCCGGAATTGAAATTAGAGGGAGCAAATACGTACTCATACTGTTTCAGCAGCAATCCTGGAAAGCTGAGATGGAGGTGGACCGCCTTCCCCGGCCACCAGTTACTCCAGTGAGAGAAATAACAGGCTAAACTTGCTTTTGGTGTCTGCGTTGGCAAAGAAGCTCAGGTGGTTTGTAAGACATGGGTGTCTGTATTACATGATAGCCTCTGCGGGCTTGCTCCTGACTCTGTACTCTGTGCTGCCATCACGCTGGGCAGAATTGGAGAGGCTACGCACTCAGTAAAAGATTTGTCTGACCTTTATTCAGGGGGAGTAAATGGAACAGGATTTTAAGTCCAGAGTCTGTTGGAAAGTATGTGTATCGCATAACAAATCTGCAAAAAGACGTAAGGGAGAAAGACTTGGTGTTTGACGGGAATGTTTTTTGGTTACTCATGCCCACAGCCACTTTTAACAGATCTGGACATGAATCACCTGCACCCCCGATGGGTACGGTCCCTGCTGCCTGCTGGTGCTTGCACAGCCCCCTTGTCTGCCTGACAAGGGAGACAGGGGAGACAGGGGAGGTTGTGGTGCAGACGCAGGTGGTCAGAGGGCTAGAGCACCTCTCCTGTAAGGACAGGCTGAGAGAGTTGGGGCTGTTCAGCCTGGAAAAGAAAAGGCTCTGGGGAGACCTTACAATACTTAAAGGGGAGTACAATACTATAAGAAAGATGGGGAGAAACATTTAGCAGGGTCTGTTGTGATAGGACGAGGGGTAATGGTTTTAAACTAGAAGGAGGTAGATGTAGACTAGATATTAGGAAGAAATTTTTTCCAATGAGGGCAGTGGAACACTGGGACAGGTTTCCCACAGAGGTGGTGGGTGCCCCATCCCTGGAAACATTCAAGAACAAGTTGGACAGGGCTCTGAGCAACCTGATCTGGTTGGAGATGTCCCTGCTCCTTGCACGGGTGTTGGACTGGATGACCTTTAAAGGTCCCTTCCAACCCAAACTATTCTGTGATTCTATGTTACCAGTGTGGTAGGTCTCCCTGTAGCTGTATCCGTAGTCATGTTTGTTCCTTGCTCTTTCTCTTCAGTGACATTTCCCCTGGATCTCACGAAAACTCGACTGCAGGTCCAAGGTGAAGCTGCCGTTCATCGCAATGGAGCTGCTGCTGGCCAGGCGGTCCCTTACCGTGGCATGCTGCGCACCGCAGCTGGCATCGTGCAAGAGGAGGGCTTACAGAAACTCTGGCAAGGAGCCACACCAGCCGTCTACCGCCACATAGGTGATTATCTGCTCATGACGGGACAAATTTGGGTCCTGCCTTCTGTGGCCAACAGCCTTTTGGAGTGAGCTTGCTGTATCTTCTTGTACTTTAAATATATCTGTGAGGACTTCTTCAGCTTTCCTGCAATCACACTTTGAAATATACAGGATTCAGGTTCAACCCCTTCTCTTTCCTCTCCTGCCCATTTCTTCACAGCCTTATTCTGGCTTCTGGGAAAACAAAATATCATTTCCCCGTGGTCTTTGCAGGAAGGTCTTCAGCACAAGCAAGCACTCAAGAGTCCTTCAAACAATAAATATATTTTATTTGAGGGAAGTGGGGATGGGCTGGGAAAAAAAGATAAGGTTGCAACCGCATTGCATTAGCAGTTTGGCCACAGGTAACAGCTTTCTGTGTTTTATTTGGAAATATGGTGACAGCAACAAACCTCAAGAGCACTTGTGGGAGGTTTTGTGCTTGGCATCAGCTGAGAAGGAAGCAATGTGGTTGTGTCTCCTTAGCATGTGGGCATAAACCACATTGCCACCTGGCAGACCTATGGCTCAGACAGAGATTCTAAAAAGTTCTGGCTCTAGCATTGCTAACAGGCAGCCCCCTTGCTTTCCCTGTCTTGATCACAAACGCGAGAGCAGTGACCAGCTGACCCAGGCAAGCTCCAGAGTGTTTTGCAACCAATCTCTTGACCTCTCTATCACAGCGTGACCTCCAGAAATGGCAGACCCAAGAATCGTCTCCTGCTTTTGTTTTTCACAGTGTACTCTGGCGTTCGGATGGTTGCGTACGAACATCTCCGTGACTCCGTGCTTGGCAGGTCTGAGGATGAAAGCTTTCCGTTGTGGTAATGTTGTATATTTATGCTTTTGCCTCTTTGGGGATTGTCCTTACTGTAGGAGTTCAGCAGCCCTAAAAGCTGTCTTTTCCTCATGGCTTGCCCGCCCTAAAGAGGGTAAATATAAAGTAGGGGTTTAAGCACTGATACGGAGTTTCTAATTTTAGTTCCAGGGCAATATCTTCTCATTCAGCTGGGAACAGGACTAAGAAATGTTGAAGTAAGTTTCTCAAAGGCTTAACTAGGACCATGATTACTCTAATAAGGATACTCTGTTAAAAAGGTGGAGAAACATGATCAACTGCTTCAACAGAAGCAGCTGTCCTGGGCTGGCAGGAATTAGCCTGGATGCGAGTGGAGTCAGGGCAGCTTTACCATGACTCGAGGTCTGTGATGTAGTGGCAGCTCCTTTATTTCCATGTGAGACAGAGGATGTTGGGAAGTGCAGGGGAGTGGTGGCTGACTGTACAGCTGTGTGTGACAGCTGTTGGAGGAGCCGTGAGCTATTGCACAAACGTGACACCAGCGCGAGTAACTGTGACTAACCCTACAGCTGCCTGGGTAACACAAACCAGAGATTCAGCTGAGCCAAGCTGGACTTGCAGTTCCTGTCCTGCTCAGCTCCGAGGTCACCGGAGAGCTTGATTAGCTCCACACGGGGTGAGGATGCATTTCCAACAGCATGACGGACATCTCAAATATCCCCTGGAGCTCTGCAGAAAAGAAGTGAGGGGTGGCACATCTCAGATTTCCAGCTGCTGGAGGGATGGGTCCCACTAGGTGTAGTGCAGGAGTGGTACGGCAATGCTTTGCTGGTTTGCTGCTTGCCATACTGCCTGGGTAAGAAATTATGATGCCATTGGATTATAAGCAAGGGGGACAGGAGATTTGCCAGTTCTGGTGTCGTATCTTAGCCTGAGAGACTGAAAGTTCCTAGCTACTGAAGAGGCAGATCATGAAGGAGAAAAGGCTATTTTGTTCACATGTGTATGACAGATGTCAGCCTAAGTTAAATCTACGCATCCTTCCAGAGAAGACAAGTGATCCCTACAGTGTTTTGTAAGTTTAATTCAGTAACAGTTAAATCTCACTCAGTCCTTTTATTGACAATGCAAGCAATATATAGCCACAGAATGAACTCTTTGCTTGTGAGGAATGAACAGACTTATAGAAGTTTTGAAAAAATTGATCATTTCTAATTGTCAAATCCTTGTTGTTACAATGTTGGTCATGTACTTTTATAATAACATATAGTATTCTATCCAGTCAAGTATTTTACTCCAGAATCAATTACTGACTCCAAAATGTAACGGGTTTTAGGATGGGATTTATAAAATCTAATACAAAATACTTGTCATGCCTGATGCTGTGGGAAGGGGGAACTAGAGCTAATACCGAAATGTCTGGTTCTACTAAAATAAGTAGAATCAGAAAATGAACACAACTCATTTAGTAGCAAAGGGAGATAAAGAGAAGTTTCACTCCGTACCACTGCAATTTGTAAAGATTTCCAATGTATTCTGGACCACATTTTTCCCCGTTTGGCAGGAAAGCTGTAGTTGGAGGCATGTCAGCGGGTGCCATCGGACAGTTTTTTGCCAGCCCGACTGATCTGGTGAAGGTGCAGATGCAGATGGAAGGAAAAAGGAAGCTGGAAGGAAAGCCGTTACGGTCAGTTCCTCTCAAAGTGTGGTGTTTTTTCCTGTTAATGCCTACTCTGTGGCCCAGGGTGTGGTTGTCTCTGCTTTTTGCCACCCCCTCTGCCCAGCTGCTCTGTGCCAGTGGTTGGATGCACACAATGGCTCTGGGCTGCAGATAGGATGGGAGATCTGAGACTTCTTCCATATTCCATTTGTACTTGCCTTCCTTACTCTAATGGATTGGTCCCAGAGACCCCAAACTCTTACCCATCCTACACGTGCAGCACATCCATGCCAGCTCTCTGCTGAGGGGAGGGATGCTTTCTGAAGAAGGGAAGCTGGAAGAAAGGATGGGGAAAAAGGCTCATGCAGGATGCACAGGTGCAGGGAGGGGCTGGGTCGCCTGCAGATACCAGGACACGCTGCTCTTTCCATCCAAAACTGCTGGCATCCTTTGGTGTCTCATACACTTAGTACTGCAACGCAGCTGTGGGATCAATGGGTCATCTGTCATTAGCGGCCAGATTACTACTTTACCAGGGCAACTGGTATGTCTGGCAAGATATTGTGGCATAAAAGTCAAAGATGGATCCAAAGACAAATCAAAAAATAGATACGGAGGGCCAGATCCTCGCAGGTAGAAATTGCCATTTCTATACGAGAACCTGGCACAGTAAAGTGCTGGAATATGCAAAGATTTCTCCGTAGCTGGGCTCTCTACCTACTAGTTGCATATTGATTTCAGGTTCCGAGGAGTACACCACGCATTTGTGAAGATTCTGTCCGAAGGAGGAGTACGGGGACTTTGGGCTGGATGTGTGCCAAATGTCCAGAGAGCTGCCCTGGTGAACATGGGAGGTAAATTTCATAACTTGGTCTGCAGTGCTTAAGGCCTCATCTAAGCTTTATGGAGAGGTCAGCTGCTCGCCTGGTTTTCATTCCTTGGTTATCTACACTGGGGACCTGTTTGAAGCACACTGCCCGTGACTTCTGCTTTGAACGTCTTGTTCCTGTGGAAATCAAGTTGCTTAAAAACCACTGTTTGTGTCTGAGCCTGAGGGATGGTGAGCTGGGAGCTGAGTGGGGCCCACAGCCAGCAGGGCAGGGACCTCACCAGCCACAACGCAGCCCCTTGGTGCCCAAGCAAGGTGAGCAGGACAGAGCCAGCGAAGGCAGCCAGGTTCCACCGAGATCCAGATCCTCAGGAAAGTGTCTGGTGATGAGGCAGGTCTGAGGCCAAGCCAGGAAGCTGAGCCAGCATCACATCTGGTGAAGGTCACCAGGGTCAGACACAGCTCAGTGATCACCAGCAGGTCTGTGGTGATAAGACAGGTCCAAGGTTGAGCTAGGCAGATGGTCCATGGTTCAGTGTCCAGATCAACAGGCTGTGATGGAGCTGCAGAGTGGCTGCCTGAGTGCTCAGCTGACCCAAGAAGCACTCACTTTTTCCATATATAGAGTTTGGCAATAGATACCTTGGCATTTTTTTTTCTTTTGCATGTTTAATTTTCTTTGGCATGATGGCTACCAATTTCTAGGTCATTCAGTACAGGGTTAGCTTAGCAGCAGGAGAAAAAAATGTCTTTGAAGGTAGAAAATGAGAGACGGCTAAGCTTACACCTTGTAAGCAGCAGTAAAGGAATCACTGGACAGATAATGTTTGCAGCAGGAGCTGTTGAATGAGGGCTATAGAATTACCAAGGTATGTCTCTCCATACACAACATTAACGTGCAGTCTCGGCAGGTGAACTTAAACAAGCAAACTCTTTTACAAGTGGAGACCAATCTCCACCGGGTACATTTGGGCTGTAAATCACTACAAAGAACTGGGAGGGTGATCCTCATTAGTAGGCTGAGCTCTTAAGTTTTAAGGCCAGGACATTGGAAATATAACTCAGATCTGCTGTTAACTTTCAGATCATTGTCTTTCATTCACCCCCTAGATGCCATAACTCACGTCTGCTTTCAGAAGAACATGATATAGCTTCTATGACATCATCTACTTTTTATTTCTAATGTTTCTAACATTTTTATAACACTTGCACAGTGGTGGGAGAAGTAGAACTGTCTTTATTGTGATGTTTCTGGGTTGGGTTAGAGTTACTTTTCAGAATTTCCCACTTGGGATACATTTTATCATTTGTAGGATAAATCAGAGAAGACGGTAGTGGAAGGGAGCATGTACTCGCACGTCTAATGGCAGGATCTAGGTGCCACAACCATCATCAGAAACCGGGTGCAGAGAGCTAGCTATGCCAATGGGAAGAGCTGCACTGGAAATTTAGGTCTTGCCAAGCCTCCATCCTATATAATGAACACCACAGACACCATTTACTTCTGACAGTGCTGATTTTTCTCATTATCCGCTTTACAGACCTGACCACTTACGACTCAGTGAAACACTTTTTGCTTCTGAACACACCGCTGGTGGACAACAGCGTGACTCACAGTGTTGCCAGGTGCTGTATTCCCCATTTACTCCTTTTCCACTATGGAGCATTTCCAGCCTTGCTGTCTTGATCTCCGCGACCTCTCTGTGCCAGCAGAAGCCTGATACTCCTGACAAAATGCACTCTTATACTTTTTACTGAGAAGATGTCATTGTACAAGACACAAAAGAAAGGATGCAACCACTGCTACAAAGCTGCCCTCACAGAAGTGCCTTGCTGATGCATTTAAACACCGTAGCTGACATCCACGAGAGTGCAGGAATTTTCACTTTTCTAGAATTGCTGCTGTTTTATCTAATCTAGTTTTAATTTTAGCAAACAGTAAGAATGAGCAATATAACCCCTGCAGAACAACCTCTTTTACTCCCTTAAATCATGAAGAAATCTGCTTTATAGAAGCAACAGCATAAATTGCCTATTGTGGGTCCTTTATCCCTGGCTCAGAACTGCACACAGAGCTGAGGGCAGCTGGTGCTGAGAGGACATCTGAGCAAGAGCAATACTAGCAAGGCTTCTCCCAAATCAAGTTGATTTTATGATAGCTGATTTAATGTATCTGGAATCCTGATGCTTAAATTGTCATGATAAATCTTAGTTTCTTCTTTAAGCATCTGTTGCTGTTGACAGTGGCTGTTCTGGCCTGGTAGCTGCTGTTCTGGGAACTCCTGCTGATGTGGTCAAAACCCGGATAATGAACCAGCCGAGAGACAAACAGGGAAGGTACGGACACTTCGGAAAACGACTTTTCAGTAGAAAACTGGAACCCTGAGTCTCACTAATTTCACTGGGAGTGAGGTGCTAAGTTTCTAATTTGCTCTTCATCTTTTTTATGATCATTTTACTGATTCAGTAAATGTCTGGGGGGTGTTGTTGCGATGGCCACCTAAGCATACCCAGTTACTCCAGCGGATTTCAGTTCTGATTAGACTGCAGTGAGTTTATGAAAGAGCCCTAGCTTGTACAAATTTATCAGAAACAGATTATTTTTCGGGGGGGGGGGTGGGATTTCTTAAATTGGTGTATTTGTAATCCTAACACTATTTGTTCTCCTTGCACATTGCTAGAGGTCTGCTGTATAAGTCTTCCATGGACTGCCTGATTCAAACCGTACAGGGAGAAGGGTTTATGTCTCTATACAAAGGCTTTATACCAACCTGGATGCGAATGGTAAGTACCTTTTACAAGACATTTTACCAATATGGCATTAAAATGTAAGGAGTTCTTTCTGTGTCAACGCTTTTTCAAAACTATTTCTGTCCCTCAATTTATTTAATTGCAATTAGCATAGCTGAATATAGTGGATGACACAACTGCATGCAGTGTCACTTCCCCCACATTACCTCTTGCACCTTTTAAATTTGGAAAGTGCTGTCCTGCTTAATTGTGAGAGATTTTCCTTGCTTTTTTTTTATAATTTCAGGCTCCTTCCTTCCTCCCTTCCCCAAACTTTCTGTTATTCCCTTCTTACTCCCAGCCCTGGACTCCCTTTGCATGCCTCGTACTTTCATTCCTGCTCTCTGGATCCCAGAATTGCTTTATTACCGCTCCATCCCAGCTCTCACTTTCGCCCCTCTTGCATTTAGGCTGGCAGCTTTCTCCTGCATACTGCTGGGCCGTTCAAGCTACATCTGTACAATTAAATCTGTACAATTAAGCCAAGCAGCAGTTGGAGCCTGGGAATGCAAACTCAGCTGCTAGTTTGGGCAAGGGACAATTCCCAATACCACATTTAGATGTGACTACATTTTTTTTTAAAGTCTGTAAGAATTTAACACTATAACTATGTCTACACTCTACCAGCTGGCTTCAAGGTCTTGATACTGTTTAAATTACCAGACTGAGCGCTATGATCGCAGGCAAAAGCTTCCCTTCTGTAATTTAACTGAGTACAACAGTGGCTGCAGCCTCTGGTAAGAGCAATGACAGAAAGGTTCTGCTCAGTTGCTCAGTCCCCATGCCCGTAAGCTGGGGCCCATTCACTACTGATGGGGTCTTTGTGAGTGTCTAAGGTAGACACTTCCATGGAGCACACACCAACTTAGATTTCCCAAAGGCTCGTAATTTTGGGAATGTTTAGCGAGTGTTTCCAAGGAGCAGGAAAAGGTATTTCCTAGGTACAAGGCAGCCTTCTGCCAAACACTAATCTATTACTAAAAAGAAGAAAAAAAAAATAAAGCATCTCAACTATATGGGTGCAGGATATAAATTTTATGCAAGGAGAACCGTGTAATTTTCTGATTAAGGTTTTAGAACAAGTAAACCCTTTAAAAAAAAATAAAAAGCATTCAGCCTGAAGTAGCCCTTAAGTATGAAATATTTCAAGTCAAGCACTTAGGAGTTGGCAAGCTGAAAAAAAAGTTTTAGATATCTCGTGAAGGACTGGGTAGCCCTAACCATATGCAACACTACAATATTTGTATGAAAACAAAGGCTTGAGCTTAAGAACATCATTTTTAAGAGGAGATAGCTTAATTTGTGTGTTTATTGGGTCACTTCTGTTTTAAGCCTCTAACTTCAGTGTTTGCTTTCACAGGCTCCATGGTCGCTGGTGTTCTGGCTTACGTATGAACAAATCAGAAGGATCTGCGGAGTCAGCTCTTTTTAAAATCGTGAAACCACTTCAATAGTCACAAAAGAAAGAAGAATCGTAAAGCTGACTTCTCATTCCAGAAGGCATCCTGACCCCACAGGGAACTAATTCATTTAGGAGATTGGTGGTAGGATCACACATATAGGTTGCTGCCCCAAATCCAGTTCTTACTGGTTAGGCGTAGCCGTGACTTAAGCATACTGTATGAACTTTAAGCTATCCACAGGGTAAAACTGCCACAATAATACTTCAACTGGCAGCCAGCATCAGCTTTCTGAAACAGTAAACAGAGGTAAAAAAAAAAAATCTACCAAGCAAGTAGAATATAATAGCGTTTGCTTGTTTGACAATAGAAGTGAACCTATTGTTAAGGACAAGAGTGGGTTGAACAACACAGCACTGAAAATCTTCTGTGGCCAAGCAACCTATAAAATTATTTGGGAATTTTTGCTATTATTACATATGCACACACATAAAAAGAACTACCTCTTGTTAGTTTGATGTCTCAGCCCGTAGCGCTAGGAACTGAAAAAAGAAAAAAGCCCTGATTTCAAATTTGCTTTGCACAAAAGGTGGAAGGGGTTGAGTTCCTCTTATTTCCCAGAGATCGCCTGACCTCTTCACTCACTCACTGGAGTAGTATCCATGAGTGAAATGCAGTCTTGTACCCAGGAAATCAAAAGCCTAGCTCGCTCTGCTGCTCTTGAAGAACTCATAATTCGCATGCTGTCCACACAACTGAGTTGAACTACTTGTCCTTTGAGAGTCCCAGTGCTGACGTGGCAGGCTGGGTCATTAAGGTACCATTTTTCCATGGAAATACACACTCTGCCCATTTTGAATCTAAGTGAAAATACCATGTTCTCTTCAAAACCACGAGATGTTTGAATATGAGCAATTTTTTTTTTTTAAACCTAAAGCTTTCCAGCTTTCATAGGAAAGGGGACTACTGCTGTTTGTCACACGGCTTATCTTTGGCAATCAGGAGGTAAAAATGCAGTATAAAAGCAATCATAATGTAAACAGAACAAAGCTGTCTTTGATTTAGCAATACCTAGTAAGGAAATGACTGCACAGGAGTTCTCTGAGTAAATACTCAGGATTTCTTCTGAACTAGTCTTTGCAACTTTGCAATCTTCAATGCACCAGTTTCTGATTAAATACAGTTTGGGCATCTTCTTAGCTTGCAGTTGAACTTTTTGATTGTATTGTAGATCTATTGTGGCTGTTTGAGTGTGGAAAAAAATGATCTCGCCATTATTAGCGAGTCAGAAGTTTTTGTTCAAAAATAACTGTTATTTTTGTAGTTGTCAGCCTGAGAAACTAATCTGAGTTCTTTCCTTCTTGCACACCATCACCAGCGATTACAAACCAGCAGTCAAAGCTGCTCCTTCAGTTACATCCTGCATGCTCCTGCCTGCAACCCTGTTACTCAAATAAACCTGATGCTGGATACGCAGAAGTACCTGATCTATTGAGTTAAGAAATGTAATTTTAAAAGTCCTGTAGTGAAAGACTGTTTTAATAAAGCTCTTTTCTTTGAATGTGAAACCCTAAAGAGATTCACAACAGTGCTGACCCCTAGTTTTTTGTATTAAAAATTAAATAAACAATTTGAATAGGAAAACTTGCCACTTTCTGCATTACTTCTTAGTGCTTTGTAATTCCAGATTTTTCAAGCAGAAGTTTCTACCCTGTGAAGCCCTTGGCGGTATTTATTTACTCACCAGCTTCAGTTTCAGAGGCCAAGAACCAGCCCGCGGATGGCACTGGGCTCCCTGGCCGGGCTCCCCCGTGCCCTAAGGCTGGCTGGAGTCCTGGGCCTTCCTCCTCCTCACACCTCCACTTCCGACCACTGTCCTAAAGGCTGCAAGGAAAGATCCCAAAAATCTGCTTGGGACAAAAAGGGAAGGGGGGGCCGAAATCGGGGAGAAATCCCGCGACCGCAGGGCTGAGCGGACGACACCGAGCAGCGCGAGGCTGAGCGGGCTCCCGCCTCACTCCGCTACCGCACAGCCGGCGTGGAGCGCTCCACCCCGGGCGACGGCAGCTCCCGCGGGCTCTGCGCTGAGCCCCGCGGCTCCAGCGTGCCCCGGCGATAACCCTCTTCTTTATGACGCCTACCGAACAGTCCCACTTTAGCAGGAGCGGCCCGATGTATTCGCTGCTCTGCTCCCCTCCGCCCCTCCTCTTCCCCCTTCCCCCCCCGGCGGGGTTCAAAATGGACTCGACCACCCGGGCAGCCGGGCACCGCTTCGCCGCGGGTCACGTGGGCGGCGCGTGCCCTATGAAGGCGGGGAGGCGGCGGCCATTTGGTCTCATGCGGGCGAAGGCAGAGGGGAAGGGGAGAGCGCTCGGCCCAGGATGCTCAGCCCCGGCGTTACCGTGGCCCTGCGGGTCTGCACGGTGGGCCTGCGCCCCGAGGTGCCTGTCGTGCGGCTGTGGGGGCTGCTGGGTGAGCGCAGTGCTGACTATGTCCGCCTCCACCATGAGATCCAGGCAGCCATGGGGCCACGACTGGCTGCTGCCCCCGGTCCCGGTGGGGCTGAGCTGAGCACCGGAGACCTGGGCCTAGTGGAGGTGGTTGGGCTTTGGTACCGCTGCTGCGTGGTGAGTCGCCGTGGCCAGGATTACCGTGTGTTCCTGCTTGATGAGGGTTGCACCATGGTCACGTCTGCTCGTTACCTGGCACGAGGCAGCAAGGAGCTTTTCCATCTGTCCCCGGAGGTCCTGGGCTGTGTTGTGGCTGGTATCATGCCGTCTGGAGGCCCCAGGGCGGCAGCCTGTGGGGATGCACCAGTCTCCACCTGGACAGTGGAGGCTATGGAGTTCCTCAGCTACCTGCATGGCAAGGAAGTGTCTGGCCTGGTGCAGGAGGTGATAACGCCGCAGCTCATAGTGCTTGAGCTGCCCCAGCTTGTGGCCCAGATGTGTCACTTGGGCCTGGCCAGGCAAGTTGCTCCCAGTTGGTTTTACCAGGTGCTCAGTTGCTGCGTGACTTACGGACACTTAAGGAACCAGGTGAAGCTACAGCCTCCAGCATGTTCCCCTGTAACTTCTGCAGTGCCACAGCTTCTTAGTGTTTTGCTCTCCTATCAGCCTGTGTCACCTGCCTTGGATTACTTCTACCCGCAGCTTCAGTTGGGTGTGACAGAGCCTGTCCTAGTGACCCATGTCTCTGACCCGCACCACATCTACTGCCAGTTGCAGAGCCTGTCCCAGGAGATCCATTGCCTTTCTGATACCATGCGCCACACTTACGACCAGTGGGAGCAGGATTTATTACCCAAAGTGGGCTCACCCTGTGCTGCCCGTGGCATAGATGGCCAGTGGTACCGTGCACTCCTGCTGGAGCTTATTGCTGGGGAGCAGGACCAGCAAGTGGCTGTGGTGATCTTTGTGGACTATGGCAGGAAGGAGACTGTGACCAGAGCTAACTTGTGCCATTTGCCTGTTGAGTGTTTTCGCATGCCTGTGGTGACTTACTTGTGTGCTCTTCAGGGTATCTCAGATGGGGGCCGTGGCTGGTCCCCGTCTCAGATCGATAAGCTGAAAGCACTGGTGCTAGGTAAAACAGTGAGAGCTCACATCAAAGCCTTTAACTCCTTTGAGCATCTCTATTCTGTGAGCCTATATGGGGAAAATGGTGTCAACTTGAACCATCTTTTTGGGGTGCAGGCTTGCTGCCTGGTGAGCAGCCATATGCAGGTCAGCCAAACTGAGGCTTGGGAGCAGCTGGAAGTAGAAGAATCCACAGCTGAAGAACTGGAATTGCCAGCAGGAGCACCTCCTGTTGCTTTAATGCACAGAGATTTGGTCTCCGCTCCTGTAACTAGTGTGCGTCTGAAGTTGGGCGCGTTCCACGATGCGCAGGTCTCCCACCTCCGAGACCCATCTGAGTTCTGGCTGCAGCTCCATGAGCACCGCCAGCTCTTCAGGCAGCTGAGGCAAAGCATGTGGCATTTTTACTCCCATGACACAAAGCTGGATGGTGCTGGGTGGGACCTACAGCCTGGATCCCTTTGTTGTGCCAGTGGGAAAGAGGGTGTCTTTTACCGGGCGGTGATCACCAGGGTACTGGACAGTGGAGTAGAAATACACCTGGTGGACAGAGGCAATAAGGAAACTGTAGATCGGTGTGTGGTAAAGGAGCTGCTCCCTCGCTTTGGGGAACTACCTCCTTTAGCTCTGAAGTGTTGTTTGGCAGGTGTCTCCCCTCTGAGAGGGAGTTGGAGTGAAGCATCTGTGTCTGCTTTCAGAGAGATTGTAATGAACAAGGGACTAAAGGTTCATTTTCTGAGTGCACAGGGTGACAAATATATGGTTGAAATTTTTGACCAGTCCCAGTTAGGAGAGAAAAGTGTAAGTAAACTCATGGCCCAGGCAGGATATGCTGAATACCAGACGTGTGCAATACCTGAGGCTCTCCAGAAATCATCTAAGGCGGCTGTGAGCCGGGCCTCTTCCCCAGCGTGTGCTGGGGAGGAGAAGCAAATAAATGCAGAGGAGAGACTCGGAGAAGAATCTGATCTAAAGAGATGTGAGAGAGCACTTAATCCTTATGCAGCTGTGATGGTCAGAGAGAGCCCTGTTGCAGCCATTCACACTTCTAAAAGTAGTGAATCTCTTCCTGCTCAGAAGTATGAGGGCAAGAAAAACTCGCCCGTCTCTTGGAGACAGAATTACGTGGAAATGAAGCCAAGCTCTTATGGAGGCCAGTTAAAAGTAGGAAGTACAGTTAATGTAGTTGTGTCATATGTTGAAAATCCTAGTTACTTTTGGTGTCAGCTAAGTAAAAATTGCCATGACCTTAAGGTACTAATGGCGGAAATTCAGGAGTATTGTAAAAATTCACCCTGCCCATACACTTGGCCAAATTCAGTATGTTTAGCCCAGTACTCAGAGGATGAAAAATGGTACAGGGCTTTAATTGTTAGTAAAGTTCCTTCTGCAGGAGAAGTAGAAGTCATATATGTTGATTATGGCAACAGAGATATGGTCTCTCTAACAAACCTCCGCTCAACTAACGAACGCTTTCTTAGGCTGGAAGCTCAGGCTTTCCGGTGCAGCCTTTACAACTTAATCCAGCCAAATGGTCAGGATCCTTTTGCTTGGGATCACAAAGCGATTCAGGCTTTTCAGGAGTTTATTGACACTTTGTCATCTCATTTTGAACTGAAGTGTACAATATTTGCCTTGGCTTCAGTAAACAATAAGGAGCTATTTAATATTGTGGATTTAATGACACCTTTTCAGAGTGCATGCCAGTTTCTGACTGAGAGAGGTGTGGCCAGGCCTTTATCACCTCAAAACTCTCTGGTATCCTCAGTTCAGCTTCATTCTTACTATTATTCTATGCACAATATCAAAATTGGGAGTGAGGAAGATGTTTATATTACCCACGTTGAGGATCCACAGACATTTTACTGCCAACTTGAAAGATGTGCAGGTGTCTTAGCACAGCTTAGCGATAACATCGGTCGCCTAAGCGAAAGGGTGACCAGCTTAGAAACCTTGCAAAAGTCTGAAAGCTTGTGTCTAGCAAAGTATACTGATAATCACTGGTACAGGGGAGTAATTATCAAAACAAAACCTAATATGGAAGTCTTCTTTGTGGATTTTGGGAACACAGAGACAGTAGAGAAAGACGATCTGCTTCCTTTACCCAGTGATGCTCGTGATATCTTGCTTTTGCCAATGCAGGCCATAAAGTGTTCCTTATCTGATATATCTAATGTTCCCAAAGAAGCTACAACATGGTTTAAGCAAGCTGTCCTAGAAAGGCAGTTAAAAGCAATAGTAGTAGCAAGGGAATCTGATGGTAAACTGTTGATCGAGTTGTTTGATGGTAATACGCAAATTAATGCAAAACTGAAGGAGGAGTTTAGCTTAATAAACAGTACAGGACTATGTAGGCATGTAGAAAATGCAACTTTGTCCTCTAGAGATACAGATGTGGATGAGACTGCAGGGTCCCCTTTAAAGGCAGGTAGGCATTTTGGAAGAAAAAAATGCAGATCTGAAGCTCAGGGAGGAGGGAGGAGTAGCAAAAGGCACTTCAAAGAAGAAGACAATGTTTTCCAGCCTGCCACAAAGGGAGATCTGACAGCTGGATTACTGGAGTCTGATGAAAAGTTTAGCAGTAAGAAGGATGCATTTTTGTTAAATAAAGCGGGGGAGGACTCTCTGCTCTCCATCCAGATGGATACACAGTCAGATATTAAATCTGATGCTGGAGGTGGCTGTGTAACGCTTAAAAGTGTATCTGACCTACTGCAACAGAAGATAGTGCCAGCTCTTAAAGTCTTAGCGTATGTGTCTCATGTCAATGATCCATTGGATTTTTATGTTCAACTAGAAAGTGACGAGGCTCAGCTTAATAGTATTTCGGAAAGCTTAAACAATAGGACACAAGCAAAGAACCCCTGTGGACAACTTTTCCAAGCAGGAGACTTAATCAGCGCTGTTTATTCAGAAGACAGCCTGTGGTATCGAGCTGTAGTGAAAGAGAAGACTTCTGACAATTTGATAAGTGTACAGTATATTGATTATGGTAATACTTCAGTAATTAATGTTGATCAAGCACATGGACTCCCTGAAGACTTGTTATCTATTCCAGCAATAAGCATTCACTGCTTCCTAAGTGGACTTAAGTGCAGAAAAAATACAGTCTGGGCAGAGAAAGCAGTGCTTTACTTCATCAAGAGAACAAGTGAAGTTCTGCTAACGTGTGAATTTGTAGACAAGGTTGAGGATAAATGGGAAGTTATTCTCAGTGACCATCAAGGTGTAATAACAGTGGATTTAGGTGATGAAGATCTTGCAAGTAGCGAAAGATCTTGTTCAACGGAAATACTTCAGGGAGACAACAGTGACATGGTAACTGCATGTGAGCCTTTGCCTCCTCAGGCACAAAATGAAATTTCCAGTGTAAATGACTGTAAATCATTTATCTGGAAGTTTCCAGAGGCAGGTCAGACTGTAAAAATCTATATCACAGTGGTAAATGGTCCAGAATATTTTTGGAGTCACAGTGCGGCTATGAAAGACATGAACTACATAGAGGAAAAAATAGAGGAAGCTGAAAACCTTGGCCTGAGCTCTTTGAACGACTGCAGATCTTGTTTTAAAAGTGGCAGCATTTGTCTAGCAAAATATAGTCAAGATGGAAAGTTCTACAGAGCTGAAGTCAGCAGCATAAAAGGTGACAACGTAGTTGTTAGACATGTGGATTATGGAAGTGAGGAAGCTGTTAGCTTGGAGATGGTCAGACAAATTCCACATGAATTGCTCCAAGTACCTAATCAAGCATTTCCTTGCTGTCTGTCAGGTTTCAGTTCCTCAGAGGGCTCATGGCTTAGTGAAGCAAAAGATAAGTTTTATGATATGACCAAAGACCTCTTATTAGAAGCTAACGTAGTTGAAACTCGGAAGGATAAAGCTTCTCAAGTCCCTCTGTCTCTTGTCAAGTTGGAAGCTTCTGGTAAGAGTATTAATGATGAGATGAAGCCTTTTTGGAAAGCTAATAAAGGAACTGGTGACACCACTTTCTCAAACCTTGAGAACTCCTTGAAGGAAAACAGATGTTCAGACGACGACACTGGTCACGACGACACTGGTCTCCAGAGAGAAACTCCTGCTGTTTGTGGATTAGCTCAGGAAGAAAGTGAAAGTGCTTTGCTTTCTTCTGAACCTTTCCTAGGTGTAACTTTGGGGTGTTTAAATACTGTAGACACAAATGTATCGGTGGGAGCTGTTGAGAATATGTCTGGGAAGACTGACGATGGGTATGAAACAGCTGAGCATCACAGTAACTCTGATAAACGGATACCTCTCTCTGAAGGAGAGACTGATAAGAATGAATCAATGAGAAGCTGCAGTCTTCATATTTTGGGGAGTGAAATGAAAGCTGCAGAACAAGAGTTACCTGAAGTACCATTTCAAGAGGATGCTGGACTGAATGCAGAACTGACAGGCGGTGCTTTGGCAGATAGTCTTTCTGTAGGAAACAAACAAGAAGGACTGCAAAGGTTGCCAGTGCTCCAGGTACAGTCGTCTCTGAGTGATGAAACACGGCTGTTACTGGAACTGGATCAATTACAAATGCACTCTTCGTTTGATGATCTAAAAGAGTTCATACTGGAGCTAGAGGCATGTTCAGTGCAGTCCTCCTCTGGTGAAGGAACAAAGGAAGCTCTGGAAACAGAGTCACTTGAAACGCAGACAGCTTCAGGCAGTGAAGCAAGAGAGAAAGTGTTAGAGCAGGAATTGTTTGAGCTGCCAGTTGAGAGTAAGGAGATGGGGGAGCTGGCAGCTCTGAAATTTCTTGGAATCTTACCATCACTTAATGACAGAGAGAACTTGGTGCCTTCAGTTACCAACGGACAGAAGACAGAGTGGATTGCATCTGACGTTTGGCTTTCTTTGGGAGAGAAGGCAAAGAAACTGGAATGGAGTTTGCCTGGTGTTCCTAAAGCAGAAGCTGTACAAGAAGACTGGATGGAATTAGAGCCTCCTCCCCTAAAGCAGTCTTCATCTGATGGTAAACCTGCAGAACAACTGGACCTGAAGACCCATGACATACTGTCAATGCTAGGTACTGAAATTAAGCAGCTTCTGGAACTGGTGCTGCCTGATGTGCAGCCATCTCAGGAAGATGGGGAGGAGGACTTTTTATGGTTGGAACATGCTGCACTGCAAAGTTCTGGAAATAACAGAAGTCAATTTTCATTTCTTACAGAAGACGTAAAGAATCAGAGGCCTGTTTGCAGTGTAAAATCACGTGACTGCAAAGTTGAGAAACGTAAGGAGTGGCAGAAGAAGGATGACTGTTATGTGAAAGAATGGATGAAACAAGACTTCACTGACTCATTTAAAGAATGTGGAAATACATGTGTGCAGTCTTTCAGCTGTAAGCCTGGGGATGAAGAAGTAGATAAAAAGCAAAATGAGAACTTTGCTGACTGCAGTGCAGGTAAAGTATCTGATTTTAAGGAGTTAAAGCATCAAAATGTTTTGCGCATTCAAACAAGAAAGCTATTCTTATGTTTGAAACCTAACTTTTATTCCCTAATAAGTTATATATTAGTGTTAATGTCAGTGTGCTTTGATGGGTTATGGACATCAGACTAAGTGTAGTATCTCATGGATAATGTGACAGTCTAACAGTAGCTAATCTTACTTGGAGAAGTTAATGATTTCTTTTATGATTGGAAATCTATTTTTGAACATGAAATGCATTTTGAAGGCAGTTCACGATAACAAATTTTTAACTTTCAAATACTTAAGTACTTTGAACAGGGGTGGGGAGTAGGGGAGGCAGGCTGTGAGGCATTTTTATTTTTTGGAGGAATTGTTTTTGTGTTGTGGTTTTGTTTTGTTTTGTTTTCTTCCTCCTTCATTGATATGTCATAATTTTTGTAGAACACAATGAGTATACTTGTAATCTGAAGGGCTTTGCTGTTGGTTCCAAATGTGTGGTGTGGACCTCTCCCAAATGGTGCGAGGCTCGCATTTTGGAGGTATCTGAAAAAGGTACCAGAGTAAGTATGGTTTGAATACCTTTTCTGCATTCTTAAGATCTGGTCCTTCTTTGGTCTTCCTCCAAACTTTGAATATTTTATAGAAGTCTATTAAAGAATTTAAAACTTAGTATTGCAAAGGCTGATTCTGGATTTATAGACTACATACAAGCAAGTGTCTCAACAGAGTGCATGCTGTATGTCAACACTTGATAGGCCCTTCATATCTTATTCCCCTATGCTGGCTGAGGGGACTGAAGGATCTGGCTCCAATTTGAGACAGAACTACATACATATAAGTGTGTGCCTGGCCTGCAAGTTATTGTTCTGCTCTGGAGCTGTGTTACCATTAAATGCTCATGAAATTTGCATTATTTTACTGAGAAATAGTCTTGAGGAATTTGTTAGAACAGTAGAAACTTGTGATGAAACCTAAATGATACTGTAATTAATAAAGAATACACAACTATTCCTACTTCAGTGAAATATATATTGAATTAGTGGTTGGCAGGGGTTTACTGTAACAGTAGTTTATAATCTAATGGGCTGCCTTGTTCTGCTGCTGTTTAAACTATGAGATAAATCAAAAGTCTTCCTCCAGTTCAGGAGGAGTGTGTCTGTATCTACACATATGCCCAGACATTATATCTATATAAAAGGACCTTAAAGTTGTAATTTAAGGTTGCAAATCAAAAAGATTATTTCATAAAAGTAACATTTTTGAAAATTGAATGCCTGAGATCATGGAAGCCAGCTCTTTTGCTAGTAGATTCCTTAGGTATCTAAAGCTAACATCAGCTGTGTACTACTGTATCTTATTTGCTGAGTGTATTCTCAGGATCCACTGCGGTGCTAGATGTAAATTGGCTCTATCTGTACAGGTCTTGAACCTCTCCAGTGGCAGTGAGGAGATTGTGGATCCTGAGAATGTCTGGAACGGTATTCCTGACTGGGCTTGCAGGTCATCTGAGGTATGGTGGTGTGGTGTGGACTGGGGAAGGCACTACTGATTTTCTTAGAAAGGGTGCTCTGAGTTTAGTTGTGATTCTTCCCGTGTTACCATGAGAATAAAAAGGCAAAGCAGCATTCATGCCAGCTGCTGGAAGCACAGTATTTTTCTTTGACATCATATTGTCCTTCCTTCTCTAATAGATCTCTCTGGAGACTATAGAAATTTGTATAAATATATTGTATAACTGGTAAATTTATGTAAACTATTTATATAAACTGTCAGCCATTTGGCCTGAGGACTATGAATTCAGTCTGGGAATAGATTAAAAAAAACAGCTTGAAGGAAGAAATGTTACTGGAAGACTACTATTACTCAAGAACTGGTTAAACAACGCTGATGATGTGTGGCTTTTGACAGATCATGCTAGCAGAGCATGTAACTAACTGGTAAATCATGAAAAATACTTCTAGTATGAAGTAATTAGGAAATGATAGTAAAGTTTTCACCAGTGTTATTCATGAAGTACCAACAAATGAAAAACTCCTGTCTGGAACCCAAAACTCAGGTTGTCAGCCATGCTGCCAATGACAGAATGGATTTCCAATTCATTCTTCACAGGCAGAAAAGCAAAAAGTGGGCAGAAGACTTCTGTAGTGAGTTATAAAAGGGGGGAAACCAGTGGTAAATAAGAGTCCAGCAGTGCTGATGTAAAAAGTTAGTCCAGTATTAAAGGAAGCACCTCAATGGAAAACTGTCTTGGCAATAGTGCAGGCTTCCTAAGAGAATCCTCTTTTGTTTAGGCAATAACCCCTGCAACAGAAAACTTGCAGTCCTTACCAGAGGAGTCCTTACTTGAAGGTAAGACTACCTAAAACCTTCCATAGAGGTTGTGTGCTCGGTGTCTGGATGCTTTCTAATTTTCTAGAAAATGCTTTATTTTAGAAAATAAAGCTGAAACACGTGAGCTTATGTATTTGCTGCAATACTGTTGTAATTTTCTTAGTAGCATTAGCTTACCTACTGTCAGTTTAATGGTGAATACATGCCATGAAAGGTGTTACTCTGTCTTGATTAGAAATCAATTTAGTATTTAATTATTCAACCTAGTGGATTGAGCCTCTTGGATAAGCTGGAGTAACGTAAGTTACAGATTTCGGTTGGGTTTTGAGCATTGGCCACCAGCATGCTACTCTTTTTCACGTTTCTGAGGCAAAGTGAGTGACTGCCAGGCAGAGCCTACTAAGCATTGTAGTTTGGGATTTGAATGCCCCAGTCCCTTAACAGATCTTGGCCTATGAATCTAAACCCATACCAATACCATCTTGGTTGTTGTAAGGATGGTTTGTGAATAGTGCGTGTACATCTTTATTTTCAGTTAAAAATTTTGAAGTGTTACTGGAAAACACCTGTGTACCAAAGAAAATAGCATAGAAATAGTACAGGTTCTTTCTGATTATATAATCTACAGAATTGTAGAGCAGCTCTGGTTGAAAGGGAGCTTTGGACGTGCTCAAAGCAGGGTCAACTAGATCAGGTGGTTTAGGACCTTCCTGTCAGGTCTAGAACCTATCCAGAACCTCTCTGGGCAACTTGTTCCTATGTTTGACCAGTGGTTACCTGATAGAGACTGAACTAAGCTTAAGTAGAGATAACAATTCAATCACTGAAAACACAAATGCTGATTGTATTTCAGTACAGTTGCACTGAAAGCTAATTGGTTTATGGGTAAAAAATAGTGAAGCCTGCAACAGAGATGTAGTTATCTCTTGGGCAAAACAGTAGTTAAAAGAACTTGATTAAAATGGTAAACTGGTGAACCTACAAATCCTCCCTCAATTGCATCACTCAAACAATTTTTGATTGAAGATCAAAATTCTTGATTTTGCTGTTTCTGGTTTTTATAATACTATTATAGTTTTTACCACTTCATTTTAGTGTGTTGTTTTTTTTTTTTTCCCCTCCTCTTTGGTTGCTAATTGTTATTGTCCAAGTTTGCTGTGTTCTTGAATACTTTACATGGTATTAGTGTATGCACCCTCTCAGCAACAGCATAGAAAACGTGAGCTAAGGTCCTGCAACTATGTGGCATAGAACTGGATCTTGCTGCACATGTCGGCCACTGCCTGGAAAGGCAGTTTGAGTAGAAGGTACCTGATCCAAAGGATGCAAAAACTCCTGTAGTGGGTTATGCGAAGCCCACTGAGGGATGGAGTGGCTTGAACTCGTAACTGAAATCTGGGAGCACTCCTTGCTTCATCTTCTTGGGCAGTTCCACTGTTACAACTGTTTTATCCTTATCCTTATATGATAACTTTGCATAACCCTCGTCTTTTAATGTGGTAGAATATATTGAGATTTAATCTGAAGCCTTGTAGAGCTATAACTTGAGATATTAATGCATTTATATGTGCTTATAGAAACATCTCAGTGGGTCTAATCTGCTTTTTATTCCCTGTAGAAAAGCAAACTGGCTGCAGTTCAGATTTAGCTGAGGATCGTCATGTCCTCCAGCATTCCTGAAACCACATGAAGCTGAGCAAGTACCTGTGTACACAAATATTGCCATGAAAATGTGTTTGCATGCCAACAAGAATACAAGCAAAGCACGGAGTGTTTTTCTTCTGCCTAACTCAGCAAATTCCTGTCGTGACCATGCTTCCCTCTCAAGGAGTAGCGCTTGATGGTAGACTGTTATTGTCAGCTTGGGTTCTTAGAGCCGCGCTTTCTTTACTTGAATAAGAATTTGCCTCATCACGGGCATTCCTTACTGAATGTGTGTGTACACTTGTATCTAGCTGTTGGTGGGTGGTTCTTCAACAAAGGTTTCTTGTGAGTTGCTGTGTAGGCTACTGCTTTCTGATTGCTTTTTGAAAAGTTGCATTGTTAAGTCGGTTTTTTTTGGTTTTGTTTTTCTCTAAGAAGTTGAGGGTATTTTTTTTTGGGGGGTGGAGGGGAGGAATTTTTTCTTTGTAGGGGAACATAGTTGTTTTGGGTTAGTCTTGCATTCAGTGCTGTTATAAAGCAATGGAAGAAGCTGGAATAAAGCTTTGACTGGCATATACTGATCAGTGTTTTGTTAATGACTTGTGTTCCTTCCCAAATGCTGTGTGCACAGCGAGTATCTTCAACTGTACTACTGCAGTTAGATGTAGCTATGCATGTTCTGCAATTACTGGTTCTGTTTTGACTCTAAACAGCTCTCTAGAGCAGTGTGAGCTATGGTGAGCGCTTTGAAACATCACTCAGTCATGTACAAAACAACTTGTACTTATGACATGGCCTTAATTGCACTCACGAAAGATGAAACTTTTTCTATAAATATGAAGCAGACCTAGTAGAGTAGTTTTGCTGCTCTGTGTCTACAGTGGGGTAAGGACTTCTCCTTAAACTAACTGCAGCTTATCTCACCTTTTATTCTCCACCTCGTGTGTTGAAAAGGGGTTTCTATTTTGCAGTCCTGTTCCATACTCGTTATGGCACAGGTTCGTCCTCCTCTTCCAAGGCTATGGATTTTTTTGTGTTTCCATACTGTTTTAGGCACCCAAGATCTCTGACAGTGTAACAGTCTGGCTGATCTCAAATGTCAGTGCTCACTCAGTAGGAGAAACACTTGCACATTTCTTCCCTTAATAGAGACAATACATGATGGTAGGCTGGAGAGAATTTAATTACATTCTGAAAAACAAGTCTTAGACAATATTGCAATCTCATGTTAAGATCTCAGATTATATAAATATTTAATTACACTGTTAACTGCTTTGCTTGTTCCACTTGCTTCAGTTGTTTTGTTTGTAACCCAATTTTGAAACAAAAAGGCTACAGTTAGGAGTAATGCCCCTTGTGCAAGGCTTGTTCATGCAGAAGTCACCCTTCCACGTGGTGGCTTCAAGAGTTGTGCTCTAAAGATCAGAGCTGCCTATAGCCAAGCACATAGTCAACTGCTTCTACTGACAGACACAGACAGCAATGCTAGTACCTGGACAAAGGCGAGGGCCTGGAGAGCATTACAACTGTGAGACACATAAAAATGATCAACTTTTTTTTTTTAGGAGTGGTAGAAGTGACACATCTCTTCTGTAATATCACCTACAACAGTATGACTAAGGGATTGTGATAATACAGAGACTAACAAGAGAGGCACTGGTTGGAGATTTGCCTAAGGGGAATTACAGTTGCTACAACAAGAGTGACCATTTCAGCAGCTTTTGGAATGGAAACATGCTCTGAGTATGGCAGTAAACAGAGATCTTGAATGTAAGTGGATTAAATTCATACGAGAAGTCCTGTATCTGAACAAACACCTTTCGCTGTTGGTAGCTTAAACTATTTCCTGTAGCTTTTCCTGTGAGTCTTATTAAAATAAGACTGTTTTGAAGACTGGCACCTCTCTGACTGAGAAGGAGCAAAAACCTGCTCTAACTCTCAACTTGTTGTCAGAACTCAGATGAAATACTAAGTAATTTAATAACAAATTGAAGATACTTGTTTTTCTTACACTGCAAAAAAGGCTTGCTGGATGCAAACTGACCTAAAGCTTGGTAAGCAGAACTTCAGTTGTATTCCTCAGAGCTTAATCTCTCTCTCTGCAAACTTGATTCTACGTCAAAACCAGAACAAGTGTTTAAATTACCATCAAGTGATTTTTTTGCCCCAGCTGCCTATAAAGCAGAAGTTA
Source organism: Chlamydotis macqueenii (assembly GCF_036417535.1). Classification (NCBI taxonomy): domain Eukaryota; kingdom Metazoa; phylum Chordata; class Aves; order Otidiformes; family Otididae; genus Chlamydotis; species Chlamydotis macqueenii. Next base: position 6,400,557 of record NC_141558.1, read on the forward strand.
CCCTGTTGCAATGTTTCAGAGCATCCTGCTGACTCATTTGAACAAAAGCCTCTCTATATTTTAATGGTAATGTTACCTAATGCCTTATATTTTTTTTTTCTTTTGTTCCATACTCCAAGAGCTGTGTAGGTGGCCAACACGGTCACATGTCCGAGCAATGTCTGGCCAACATTAGTGTCCTGATATCCGTAGTATTTTCAGCCCTTCTGTGAATTCCTTACTCAGGTTTGGCTGGAGATAAGTCAATATTGGTACCAGGAATAACATTGGGTCCTATGCCATCCACAAGAGAATCCCACTTATCAAAATCCTTCTTAAGACCTATAGAATGGGGGAAAGAAAACCCAAGTGGTAATGAATTAAGTAGTCAGCTTTTTGTGATGCTACAATGAAAAATTAAATTAAAGGACAGGTGAATCAACCTGGCAAAGTAGGGGAGGCATGATGTTTTAAGGAGGGAAAAATGACACTCCAGGTTTTTATGCATTGGAACAAAACTGCGATGTTCCTCCTCTGAATTGCTGAGATTACAAAATTAATTAACAAACCTCTAGAAAAAGAGTCTGTTTTTTTCTACTTAAAACTTCTCTGATGCATTTACTTTTGATCTTGTTCTAAACAGAAGTGCTATATAAAAAACTTTTGTGGGAATTAAGTATTACTTTAACTTCATACTTTGATGTAAACAGATACTTACTCAAATGTTTCTGCAGGAAGGCTAATGAAGCATGATTGCTTATATCTATAGCTTCATTGGGATCTATTTCTCCTTTTAATTTGAAAAATCTTCCAATGATTCCTCCGCTCACAAAGGTAAAGTCAGGAAAGCTCTGATGTACTGACCCCCTGTAAATACAATAACGATCAACAGGCTGGTAAGAATGCAGTCGTCTGATTAAAAGATGCCATGGGTTGCACAGACTTCTTCAAAGACAGCCACACATCTTATGCTGTCTTCTTAGGGAGAAGAAGATAAACCAGGTTAACCTCATGAGCATGCAAGGTGAGCAGTATATTCTGTTCTAAACACAGAAGGCAGGAAGTTTTGTACGTGCTTAATGTAAGTCACTATAATTGCAACAGCAATAAAGAGTAGGCTTGGCCAAACTTCAAGATGAAGTTGTCTCTCTGCTCTAAGGTGGATTAGAGCCATCCACTCCCCTGTACGCAGTGCTTTCACTAGGTGAGTGCGTAACTGCACCCAGAAGGCTATTTAAGGTGTTCAAACTCAGATGATGCATGGGACCCAGAGCAAAACCTGTGCCCCAGGAAAGGAACATACACCTTGGAGTATCTTAAACTTGGGGTCTCCGTCTCCACTGCAGGGGACCTACTGCTGTTTAATGTAAACATGCAGTGAAAACCTGGGCCATCAGGAAGTAGTGACTGTCTGTCTGTCTGCAGTTACATGGAGCTGAACAGCTCCAACAAGACAGTAAAGATTCATTTTCAACCACAGAAATGATGGATCCTGGACACTTACTTGATAGTGATCATTTTCTTGTTTGTGTCATTGGAGCCAAGCTTCTTCATCTTCAAGATATTATCAGCCCACTGGAATTTTTCAGAGTTGATAAAAAGCAGAGGCTGCTGGACACTGTTTTGGTAAATATCATCACCTATTGGAAGCATCCATGCATCCAGGGCAATGCCACACCTGTTAAACACATGTGCATATTGTCACAGAAGCAGAAAGCTTTGTATAGAAGTTCTCAGCGTGCTTTGATTTGCAGGAGAGATGAGATACTCTCTACGATACTGAACAGGTAAACAGGTTAATTAATTATTTTGTTTCCAAATGATTTCTACTCTAGGGGAAGATATCTAATCCATTATTGTATTTGTTAGTCCCCACTGCCAGGTGCAGCTGGACACAGGAGCTTCTGCAGGGTCCTACAGTATCATGATATAATACGGCACAGCTGTTATGTTCCACCACAGCCCCACACTTGAAAGAAGCATGACTTGAGAAAACAAGACATGCCAAACAAAACTTTTCTTGAAGAGCTAATTAGTAGTTGGGGGATCTCAGGTAGGGTCTCCTGCTCCAGAACTCTCAAGTGCCAAATGTCTCTTGCCTTGTTTTGTGTACTTACCTGAATCTTATTTCTTTGCTCAGACTCTCAATAACTGTAGCACCACCAAAAGAGTGTCCCATGACAGCTATTCTGCTAGTATCAACAGAATCCTGTAAAAAAAAATTAGGGGCTGTAAGAGACTTTCTTTCACAAACTTTTTTTTTTAAATGGAATAATTATTTAGGGAATATATCCTACTGAAGTCGGAAGAGCATCTTTTCAGCTCAATTACTATCTATCCAGCTTGGGATGACCTGAGAATATGTTCATAGATGTACGGTGTGATCTTCAGAATAGTTTACAGGAAGCAGTTTAGAAATGGAACTGGGAAACCAGAAGCGTTATTAGGCTTTTAACAAAATGCAGTCACTGCCTTTCACTCACCTTTAGGCTATTCCAGTCAAAGTTTGAATTTAGTACATTCATTACTTCCTCTCCTGAATTGATTTTAAGAATGAGATTGAGAGCTTTGATACACTCCTGCGCTCTTTGCTGCACCTGGGGAGAAAGAGAAATTGGGGCAGAGTACTGCAAGGAATTATCACACAACTGCTAGGCTTACCAGCCCTTTGGACACAAGACTGAGTCTGATTTTTTTTTCCCCTAAACGTCTGATACAGCAATGACTATGCTGAACTGCAGGATGGAACTGTAAAACAGAACAATGACAAGGTCTGACCAACAACAGAACTAATCTTTGAAGGTCCAAAGAGTTGAAGCTCTTGCGTAGATCCTCTGCACGCAGAGGAATTTATCTCTATAACATGTGCCAAAGACCTTCAGCTCCTTCATCTTGTCACTACTCGGAGAAGGAGTTGTTGGGATGTGCAAAGGCTTAAGTTACGAAGCTACAAGAAAGGCTGACTTGCGGCTCCTCATGCTCCCTTTGATGAGCAATGTCATTACATCCCTTGCCCCATCTGCATGATAGCTTTGAAACTGTCTTTGCACTGGATAAACCCTGAAAGAAACAGCCAAGAAACCCTTCCTGTTTTATATACATACACACTATTGAAAACTCTGGTAAAGCTGTTGCAAATAAAAGTTTAATTGTTTGGTATAAGAAGTGGGTTTGATTTTGGTATTTTAGTAAAAGAAAAGCTTCAAAAAGAACTAAAGAACAGTAGCATCCTTGGAAACCACGGTACGTAGGCAGCCAGCAAGATGTCTATGCATCACTGAATTTCAAATAAGTCTCCATCTCCTGACTTCTCTTCTAGTGAAATTTGCTTCTGGAGGTTATTTCCACTCTCAGACATTATGTATTTAGGCTCATAACTAGGATGTTTGCTCACACAGGAAATGACACTTGTACTGCTGTCTGTATGGCCCACGGAGATGAAGGGAAACACCTCCCTGTCTGACTCTGCACTAGCTGGAACAAAACACTCCCACATTTTAAAGGTCAATTCTATGCTCGTGAGTATGGCCATATCACATTCAGCACGGATGCTGCTTAAAATCAGAAAGTCTGCATTGTTTACATTGCTATAAACCACGTTAAAGCCTGCTGAAGATGATGAAGCAAACATCCCCCTTAGAGCAGCCATGATTCACCTTGCTATCCAACAGGAAAAAGCTAAAGCAAACCTAAGGCCACACAAACATTTGAATTCAACTCTGTGTCACTTAAAGACTGGGCTGGGCAGCAAAAGTGTGAAGACACAGAGAAGAAACAGAAAGTTGAGTGGAACTAGAGGAGAAACAGCTGACTAAGCTCAACAGTGCAACTTCATCATAAAGCTTTATTAAGGAAGTAGTTTATGCTCTGAAGAAAGCTGTTGTTGGTTTCCCATCTCCAGGAACATAGGACTTGATGCATTTTTATATATCCCCTGAGTCACGGCAGAAGACTGCAGACATGGCCAAAGGCAAAGAGCCTGCTCGTCAGTCCTGAACACACCACTCCTGCCTCCCTTCCTAGAGCACAGACCTAGGACGAGTACCTGCTTATGGCGCAAACAACGCTCCTCCTCTCCAGTTTTTAGTTTCCTGTAGTAGATCCACTCCTTCTCCATGTTTGATGTAGACTCTTCCTGTGGTTCAGAAACTGACTTTTTTTTACAGTAATACGTTGCTGAAGCAGACTCATCTCTGTAATATCAACAAAAGGTTATTTCTGGAGAGGTATTCTGTTTGGTTTGAGATTAAGTCAGTGGAAGTTTTAGATTTCACTTATCTCAAGAGACCTAGCTACCAACCAGTGCTGCTGCAATCACAACTGAGTGTAGACAGATATTCTAAATAATGCAGTAACCCCACCAAAGTTCCCACCTCCTTTATATTCTCCAGGTTCTAAAAACGAGAGAGAGAAAAACAGTATGCTTGAAGAATGATATCTACTGTGAACTTTTCATTCAAGGGCTATTCTAAGCAAATTCCCTTTGCTTAGATAAGAGTTGAGCTAGATAAACAGGGGATGTGGGCAGGGCTGAAGAATATGTTTGTTTTTCTTTTTTAAAAAAATCTTAAGTTCTTCCTTACAATAAATAACATTCTATTCAATGTGAGAATGTTCCTTTCCATCAGAACTCAAAAACATGCAGTATACACACCTGTGCTCCACAGCAGCCACTATAAAGCCCTGGGAAGCCATCTCAATGCAAATAGCAGAGTAGATCGTCCTGCAATCAAAATCACACTCTAGTGAGACTTGTGCATACATAATTATTTCAAATGACACTGCTCTTTAAACACTGACCACACCAGGTATGTGCTAGCCCCCATTCAGTATTTATTCTGTTTGAATTTGCTAGCCAGTAGAGCCGTTGATTTTAGTGGAGGCATACTGACACACAGCAGCCTGCTCTTCAAATCTGTTTCAGCTCCACGGGGATCTCACCCTCCTACTGAAAATCTGTTCAGAACCATCCTTGGAGACTTCTGTCTCCATAGACAACAAAAACAGTTTGTCAACAAACTGCAGAATTACCGAAAAGCTCCAAGTCCATGGGAAAAAATGAGGAGTGGATATTTTTCTCCCAGCTTAAAAGCAGCGTTTGACTTTGCAGGACAGGTCACTGAACCTAGATAAAAATCAAAGCGTATGTCATTATTACTGAAATGAAACAAAGCGTTTGTTCCTGTGGGAGAGATCCCAAGAGTCTGGAGACCACTGATTTCAGAGCAGTCATCTGAAGATAAGGTACCAAATATCATCCTTAAAATACAGAAAAGAAATAAGGGTCGATTCTGAAAATACTTCCTACTTGGCAGAAGATGCTTTGCTTCTCCCTCCTCCCAACCACAGCCTAGCAAAAGGCCTATGTATCTCTTAAACCCTACCAGAACAGATTTTCAAGAACAGTCAGGCATCCAAGTCTTGTTGGTATTCACAGCTTAGTACCTATCTCACCTTTGTATATTTGGAAATTCCCCTGTGGGATTTAAATCCCAACACATAGGCGCAGCTTACCCAGGCTCTTCCAACAGCAAATCGCCCAGACACTCGTATTCAGAGGAGCCAGGGACTGTGGGTCTGCCTGGCTCACACTCAGCATCGAACATCGCTACACAAACCCTTCCCAAACACACACACTTCCTCAGAAGAAACTATTTTTCAGTCCTGCAGCAATAACACACTGCTCCCAGAGCAGCGAGGCACCGACCTATGTACAGGGCTCATGCCCTTGCACTACTCAAGGAATAAAACCAAAACCAGTCTTACCAACATAGTACTGGAAAAGCCTTTCTCCTACAACTCGGTACATATTAAGGAAGTCAGAGAGTCCCTGATAGTACTCTTTATCTGGAATCCAGGGTGCCTCTTCGTTATCTGTGGCATCGCATGATGGATAATACAAGCGCAAGAAGCTTCCCTGGTGTTAGGGGAAAAAAGAAAAAAGGAAGATTGATATTTATTTGTATATGGCAGAGAAAAAGGAAGATCATTTCTGTCAAGGGCTTCAGATGCAAGAATGACAGCTCAAGAGAATCTCACAAGAAAAGTATTTTCCTACACAGGTTTAGATGCCAATCCCATACTGCTGTCTTTTTGTCCTTGCAATGAATTTAAAGTAGCATGACTGTTGGCATCCAAGTAGAGAAATATGTCACCTTTTTTAGGTTAGCCTACGGCTGATTCAAAATGCTCCATTTAATTAAGTTAATCATTACAAACACTCACTACCTATTTGCTCCATTTCTGCATCTTGATGGATTTTTTCTTCTGTCTTCCTCACTGTGCCTCCCTTCGGGGAGCGCTACGATGACGCAGCTTGATCAGTTTAACAGGGGTAATGGTGTCCCCTTCACCTGAGCTGTCACTGCTTTCTCTGCACCAGTGACTCTCGTGGATCTGTTACTGACTCAACTCAGCTTGCTAAACTGGGAGGAAAAAAGGACCCTCCTAGAAGTTTATTTTTCCGCTGGGTTAGCAAAACAAATTTTACCCTGAGACTAGTTTCTGGAAGTGTGGTCCAGCAACGGAGATGCAGGTAGAGTCAGAGGCATGCTCTCAACGTGGCAATAGTGTGGCTGGCTGACCTGAGCACAAGGCTGTCAGTAAAGCTCTTGGGCAGCTGCACAGCAAAGCAGCGCAATGTATTATTCTTCCTCTTCATCAAGAGGTTTAGAAGTCTGCAGTGGTCCATCTTTCTAAACACAGTTTTGGTTTATCTGCCTGTTTCTTACCACCAGGCTGCATCTTCTTTTACTGTCTGTACTCCAGGTCTTCCAGGAAACCACCTAAGCTTTCCACATTCATGTGGACCCTCCAGTATTTTTTAATTTTATAATTAATTTATAATTGCCAGTACTTTTCCTACACAGACAGCAGCAATGTTACCAATGGCACACCTTTAAGCAGACCTCCTTGCAGAAGAACTGTGTACACTTTGCATTCTTACTTCCTGGTTTGCAAGGGCATTTGCAACACGCTATTCAAATCCACTGTCTTGCTCCAACTGTACTTTTGTTTTAACAAGTTAAGTCTAGGGCCAAAAAGAACATGAGCTTTGGAATAAAGTCTGGTTTCTTGAACACTAATTTATGAGTTTCATACCTAACATGTACAAAAAATGTGTTTAATTAATTTTGTTTCTATTTACTCATCAAACTTAAATCAACCTTTGACACAAAGGCCATTAAGGAAGAAATTATCAAATCTTCATCCATACTGGTAATTATATTAATTTGGTCCCAGAACAATCCCAGTGAATTTCCCCAGGTGACTAACTGCTTCCTAGAAGCAGAAAAAGGTTCATTATCTCTGCCTGAAGGAACTGTAGTTATATGGATTGCTTATCTAAGAAAAACACACAGGCTGATGGCAACGAGAAACTAATTGCTTCTTTGTGCTAATACAGAGTAAGCTTAGTAGAGTAAAAGAAAACATATGAATAACCACTACAAACTGATCACAAGTTCCACTATACCTGGCTAGTCTGAGGAGTAAAGCCACAGTGTAAATGCAGGTGTATTCTCATAGGAAAATTAAAAAGTAAGAGGATTTGAAATGGAAATCCATAAGCAAGCTCATTAGCTGGCTATTTACTGTCCCCATCTTCTTATCGTGGCTTCTCTCTGTACTAACCACTTGCAGAATCGACATCCTGTTCTTTTTCAGACAGGTAACATTTCAAGAAGGCATCTCATACCCTACCCTGCAGCTGAAACATCACAAACCCTCATCCCCCGACCCTGCCAAATTCTGTTGGGATCTTTGCGATAAGAACAGCTACAGTCACAGAGATGGCACGTGAAGGCTCCCCGCCAGGAGCCCAAAGCAGAAGAGACTGGTGGGGTGGATGGGAAGAACCCCATGGGTCCCAGGAGATCACAGTTACTCTGCAGTATCTTGCACAAGGGAGTCAGGAAGGCAAGGATATTAGAAGGAAGAAAATAGCCATGGGGAAGGTTTGCAGGTTACATCCATCTGGTAAATGCCCAGCACACATCCCACGTTGGGATGGAGAGGATAGAAAGCTCAGCTGTTGGTGTCAGCTACGAAACATCCCTGCAAGCAGACCTTCTTTTCGATTCAGCTGTAAAACTACAGCTAGTTGTTTCACTAACATTGTGGCTCAAATCCAAAGGAGGAAGAACGGAAAGCTTTACCTCAACTGCATTTTCTGTCATCAGGTCTGTACATCCAACCGAGTGTGGTCCCTTTCCTTCGGGGATCCTGTAAAACTTCTCAGTGCTGTTGCTCCCCATTTCCATCGGTGCCTTCACCGTCAAACCTGAGGAGAAACACAAAGCAAATCAAGAGACTGCCATGGCCTGTGTGGTCAGTGCACCTACCCTGAAAAAAAATTCAGCACATTGAAAGTCCAGGAGTAGGAAATTCAAGGTTGAGCTGATACAGGAATCTGAAGCTGAGTGAAGAAGTTTGAAATCCTGAGTCATCAATGTGACCTGCTCTGTTCAGGAATTTCCTTGGAGCAGTGTTCTGAATCCCAAGGATCAGACAACACCATGCACGAAACAGAAAGGCATGAAGGAAACGTTTGGCCATGGCACTCAGGAGGCCGAGATCCCGCCAAGCAGAGCAGCCAGCTGTCCTGCTTCTCAGGCACGAAGAGGGAAGCGCAAGGCCAAGAGCGGCGAGTTTCGGAGGTGAAGGCAGTTCCCTCCCTGCCAGCCCTCGACCCAGAGCTGCTCCTCCTCGTTCGAAGGGCAGAGAGGGAAGTTTTTTGCAGCTCCTCAGTAAACAAAACCAGCCTACGCATCTGGGGGAGAAAGGTGTCACCGCAAAAACTAAAGCTGTGGCCGTTTTTCCAAGAGGAATGGCGTAAGCCTGGAAATAAAAGGAAGGGCTACCCGTGCAGGGGAGGTTTTTTGGAAAGCTCTGACCGTCCCCGGGCCCATACCTGGGCTGACCCCTCCGAGCCGGGCTGGCCTCGGGGATGAGCAGGGGCGAAGCGGCCGCATCCCGGACTAGGCGGCGGGCCTGGGCCGCATCCCCCGCCCCTCGCTCCGGCAGCCGGGCTGGGTTTTATCGGCCACCTCTTCCTCTCCCGGCAGCGGCCCCGGCACGGCGTGGAAGACACCCGGGGCCATGCTAGCACCGCTCCCGCCCCGCAAGGCCCGGCAGCCTCCGGGGCCCGGGATGGGGGGGGAGGCGAGGCGGGAAGCGGCGGGGCGGAGCGCGGCCGTTCCTCCCCGGAAAGGGCGGTGGTTTGCGGGTGCTGGGTGAATTCCGCCAAGATGGTTCGGAAGCTGAAGTACCACGAGCAGAAGCTGCTGCGGCGGCTGGACCTGGTGAGCTGGGAGGCGGCGGGGGGGAACCTGGCCGAGGTGAAGGCCCTGCGGCGGTACCGGCTGGGCCGGCGGGAGGATTACGTGCAGTACAAGGCGCTGGCCCGCACCGTCCGCGCCTTGGCCCGCCGCCTCCGCGACCTGGGGCCGGACAGCGCCGCCTTCCGCGCCCGCTGCGCCTCCGCGCTGCTGGAGAAGCTCTACGGCCTGGGGCTGGTGAGCTGCCAGCGATCGCTGGCCGCCTGCGAGAGCCTCTCGGCCTCCGCGTTCTGCCGCCGCCGCCTGCCCTGCCTGCTGGTGAAGCTGCGGATGGCCCAGAACCTGCGCCACGCCGTCACCTTCGTGGAGCAGGGCCACATTCGCGTGGGGCCCGAGGTGGTGACCGACCCGGCTCTCCTCGTCCCTCGAGCCGTCGAGGATTTCATCACCTGGGTGGACGCCTCTCGCCTGCGGCAGAAGGTGCTGGACTACAACCAGGAGCGTGACGACTTTGACCTGGCCGCCTGAGGGATGTGCTGCCTGCCCAGACTCTGCTGCCCCTTGGAACATCCGCCAGTAAAACCACACTGGCCCCCAGACACACCCGAAACGGGGAAACGTACTCGCTTCTAGTGACATACGACTCTGCTCCTAACTCCCCTTCATGGCTGACAGCTCTGTTCGTCCCTACCAAGGAACTTCCACATCCATCGCTCCAAGAAAACATCCACTAGCCCAGCTCCATCATACTTACGTCCTGCAAAGAGAAAGCACATGGAAAGATCTCCGCCTGATCGCAGGAGAGGACGCGGTCAGGTTCGGGTGCCTGGCTGCTACCAAGAGCTGCTGGAAGGGGTTTTAAGCCTGGACAAACGGCTGTTTTAGGACTGAGTTTGGCAGCTTTGCTGCTGCTTTTCTGAGCGGTTGCTCCAAAAAACCAGAGGAGCTGCTACTGGAAGAGTTTTCTTGTAATTCTGAGGAACATGTATATGGGGGAAGTGTGGAGATTGTTTGGGGTTGGAACTAAACAAGGATGCCAAGTACTGCATTTCTGGAACTGTCAAAGTTTTAGCCAAAAATGGAATTAAAAAAAAAAAAAGGCAACTTTATTTTAATGTGAAGTTGTAAAGGCAAGTTTGACACTTTCAGTTCAATATCTTTGCTGTGTGGGGCTCCAGCTGACTGTCGGGCATAATTTACAGAGCAGGATCAAACTGGGGAGACGTTGGAGCGAAAGCCGTTCCGACCGTAACTGCAAATCTGGGGGAAACTTTTTTGTTTACTATGTAAGCCAAACAAAAACCAATACCTGAGGGCAGGCTCGGGCCTTCTGGGGCTGTTGGGAACTTTATTCCTTTTTGAAATAAAAAGCAGAAAGGCAAAAATTAAACTGTTGTTTTAAGTTGCTGAAGAAATGTGTGTGCTATTTTAGGATGTAGCTTCTCTGAGGGTTTCTTCTGATTTTTAAATATTCCAGTAAGCCATGTTTGTCATCTTGCAGATTTTTTTTTTTTAATCTAACTTTTAAATGTAACTTTAATTTTTTTTTATAGCTACAAGGCTATTACTGAGTTTGCTAGAAATACTTTCTTTCCTTTATCTGGGACTACGGAAGGGTTTGGCAGTAGGTTTAGGCGCAGAGCTTCGGGAGCTGAGACTGCTTATCCCAAGTCCAAAGGGCTGGAGTTCAGCTGTGGCCGCTGCTCTTGGTCTGGACACTTTAGTGTGGCTTTTCTGAATGGGAAAGGTGTTTTGGTGTTATTGAATCAGGACCAGAAACTATCATCAAATATTATGGCTTTTTTTTTTTTAAATGCAAACTAAATGTTAAAATTCCTACTAGTCTCGTAAGCCAGATGTATTAAGCAGAGCATTAACTTTAAAAGCAATAATAGATATTAAGAAAAGGACACCAAAGAGGTGGGGAAACCCCTTTGCTTATCCTATAAACTATTCCTGTTTATTTATACTTGAGTTTATTTCAGTAAATCATCATATGTAACAGCTTAAAAACCTTTTTGGGCATGCACATTGCTTATGATAAGAAATACAAATTGAAAAGACGTTTCATGCCTGAAGCATGACTTTTTTTTAAACACCTTTCCAGCTTTCATCTGTAACAACGTCATTATTTCTTGGGAAATTCAGGTCCAGGTAAAAATGCTGTATTTGCTCTGCCTTACTCTTACTAACAGCACAGCGACACGCCCTGTGTAGGGCATTTTACTACTCAGATACTAAAATACTGCTCTGCACCATTTGTCCAGCCCTCAAAGGAGCAGCAGAAGAGGAAACCTTGAACCTCCAGCCTGTTAGCCTCCATAGTTTACATCACCAGCCTGCTCTTTTTTCTTAAACCAACTTTTCATCATTCGTCTGCGCACCTTCAGCATCTTCTGTAGCAGAAGAGAAGCAGCCCCAAAACCTGCAGGCTGTTAAATTACGTGACAGCAGTGGTAGCTACCTGACCTCCTTCACCCCTGCTTCCCTCCTGCCCTATTGGAAATCTGATCTTTCGTGCTTTTAAAGAAATGCATCAGGTTGTGTCTTTTACATGTCTGCGTGTGTCCTACGTCTGGAAGTCTGTGGCCCTGCTGGTTTTACGGTAGCTGAGACCTGAGGTGCATGCCCTGCTCCTAAGTTTTTAATAGCCAGAGTGCACGCACTCCTCGGAAGAGAGCTGGGCCCGCTTCAGGTGTGATAAACGGAGCGTTTTCTCGATCTGAAAATGGAAGTTACATCGGACAGCAGCATGCTCATGTTCTTACTCATGAATGTAATCCGACGAATGCTGGCTTCCTTGTGTTTAATGATGTTTTTGCCTTTAGTTTGTGAGTTTGAGTTTGTTTACCGGAGCTGACGTGCTGTAGCTGCGGCCGGGCGGTTCCCGCAGCAGCTCTGGAGCCAGGGATTGCAGGGGTGCAGGAAGCAGCTCCGACAGCTTTCCCTGGCACTTGGATAAACATGGAGGCTTTTTTTTAAATCTCAAAGCTGGATCTAACATGGGTATAAATCAGCGCTGGCCGCCATGGGTCAGTGCAAGCTGGCCCAAGAACGTGAACGGCATTGTGCTTTTTTAGGCCAGATCCTGCAAACTCTCCGCTCCAGCACTCCAGGGATTTGCAGCAGGAGAGTTTACACTGATGAGAGCAGCAGAATGGGGTTGTGGGTGTCACTGTCCTTCTTCCCAGCACCTGAAGCGGGTTTGCTGTTCCTCAGGCTGTTCAGCATCTCCGTGAAGCTTGTGGAAAGTCACTGGTGGAGGAGAACAGGGGATGGTGGTGCTGGTGTTGGGGAGAGCTGTCCCCACGCCTGACAAAAACCTGATTGATCTCTGCCACTTCCAGGAGCGTCCATCCCCGCGGCTGGGGGCTGGCGGGGTGCCAGTGTCTCCGGCAAGAGCAGAAGGGGCTGCGTAGGGGTCTGGGCAGTGCAAGAGCCTTCAGAGCAAGCAGCGAGCATTTCCCATGCAGGAGCTCTCTCTTGAAAGTGGGCCGTAGTCAGGAGATTTTACCAGGGCCTATGGTTTTAGGGGTTTTTTTTCCCTTGATTTTTTTTTTTTCTGTTTTTTTTTTTTTATTTTCCCTCTCTTCTTTTTCCCCTGACCTTGGCTTGTTCTTTATTTGAAAGCTGCCAGAGTGGGGGAGCTCAGCCTTGGGAATGCGGAGGAGCTGAAGGAAAGTCCTTCACACTGACGCCTTTTGTGTTGCAGGGTGTAAGTGGCTGAGGCTGTCGCTGAAATGCAAATGTGTCTTTTTTTTTTTTCCAGTAAACAAGAATGCTACATATTTTAAAGGCTGCTTCCATCCGACATCTTGGCGTGGCTTAGTGCAGAGGTGATGCTGACCTCGGTAATTCGGTGATAGCACATCACGGCGAGCACAGACGGCACATAGGGCTGGGGAAGGACGTACATTCCCTTGCCAAGATAGGGTGCAGAGACTTGAGAGAAGCGATGGTGGAGCTGGGTGATTCCCAGCCTTTTGGGTGATGCTCCTGCCTCCTGGGCCAGGGCTTCCCAGCCACATCTCAGGGCACTTCCACGCGCTCATCTCAGTAGCTCTCCCCAGTGAGACGTTCCCCAGCAGAGGGAGGTGTCACTGTCCCCTTCTTGAGCTCCGAGTACTCTGTTTTAAGTACATCCCCTGCCTGATTTGGCACTAGAGATTGAACCAAAGAGCCGTTTCTCATCACTGGGGTATGGGATCACCTTAGTCCCTACCCCCGATACCAAATCATTTCAACATTCACTGGGTCTGGGGGAAAAAGCGCCCCTAAGTGTTATGCCACCGTTTACCTGAGAGGCCCAGTTCTGGTCCCTGCTCTTAAATGCTCAGTTTTAGGCAGTGAAGCAATTCTTCTCACCCTTTTATTGCTGCTTTGGGCCTGAAGCAGAACCAGAGTGGAAAACCTCTCTGGTGTGTGGTCGGGACGCGGGGAAGCAGCAGGCAGCAGCTTTGGAGTCAGCAGAAGGAGGCACTTGGGTTTGGTCTTCCCATAAACCACAGAGCTTCTGGATCCAAGGGCTAAATCCAAGTGTACCTCCTCCAGCAAGCACCTCCTCTCACTTCCCTGCAAGCACGACTCCACTGTAGAAAGGTCCCACCACCACTAATATTAGCTAATTCCAAAGAGATAAAAGTGTTTCACTTGCAGCAGGCAGAGAAAAAGGGGAGGCCAACCACTAACGACAGCCAGAGATGGAGACTTGAGCATCTGCGGTTTCCTCCTGGAGCTGCCCGTTAGAGGTCTCCGCGTGTCCCCAGCATGTCACGACAGCTTCTCGCCTGCTGTAAACCGTATCAGCGGGGCTGATACGTGCAAGTGTGGATGGCACTGCTGCCCTTGGTTCCTACCTCGAAGAGCCATCACCTGCTGCTCCTGGAGAGGCTCAGATGGTTTTGTCACGGGGTAAAGTACAGGCAGGCTCTCCCAGCGAGTTCATCTGTTACAGCCACCACCTTGTTGCCTCTATCTGAGCTCATCAGACTTAAAACACACTGGGGGAGAACCACATCCTAAACCCGCCAACTCTCTCACCACTGGTTCTGACAGCAGCTGGGACATGGGGTCCCATGCAGGCACCCACCTGGGTTTGGGGGAGTGAATGCTGTGTGGGCAGAGCAGCCAAAACATGCTCTGTTTTCCTCTCAGCCTCTCAGAAGAATTTAGGCCAGGAAGGACCACTGGAGGTCACCTGGTCCAAACCCCTGCTCAAAGCAGGGCACACATGGGGCTGCCTCAGCTTTGCGTGTCTCCATGCTAGATGCCTGAAGCAGGGATTAATCACCCTCACTGTGAATTTTTTTTTCCCCTTCCATCTAGTCTGAGTTCCCTCTGCTGCAGCCTGGGACAGCTGCCTCCTGTCCGCACGCTGTGCACATTTGTGTCAGGATTTGGGAGGGGGGGTTACTTTTCCCCACGGAAAACTTGATTCACCTTTTCCCCAAGCGCTGGCTGTACACGCAGCAGGGAAGGGATGAGTCCATCGTATCCTCCCCTTGCAGCTGACCCGGAGTGAATCCCACCCCTCTGCAGGGACATGCAGGGATTTTTGGGCAAATGAGGGGCACAAGCCTTCGAGCAGGGATCAAGACCCTGATGGGGACAGGCTTTGGGCCAAAGCCGAGGAGCAGGTGCACCGCCGAGGGTCTACGTTGAAGCAACCCAACTCCTTCAAATCCTCCTCGAGCCACCGTCGCACCTCCCCAGACCTTTCTACCCCCTTTTAGCAGCCCCCGGCGATCCACGTACCTGGTGTGCAGCGTCCCAGCCGCCCTCCACTGCTGTCCCGCTGGCCAGAGGAGCAAGATGGACTCTTTGGCCGCCCACGACCCTCCGGAGCCAGGCGAGAGGCGACTGTTCCCGCAGGAGGACGTCTCTCTTGAGGGCAGAGCGACTGCCGGGCTCTCCCCGAGGGGGAGGGACCAAACTTTGCCTTAGTTTTCAGATGAGACGATCTTTCCAGGACAGATCTTCCCCGGGGCCTGGAAAAAAAGTTTCCGGCATGGAGCCATCCCCAAAAAAATGCTGCAAGTCCCAGAGGACTCCGCGGCTGCTTAGGTGCCAGGCTGTGCCTTTGCAGGGCAGGGACAGGTTTAGATACGGGGTTGTTTGCGTGTGGCTGTGAATTTCTGGCTTTCCTCGCGGCGCTGCTGAGCCTGATGGCGTAAGGCTGGATCACGCACCGGGATCCCTGCCAGAAAATTTCCCCCCCGCCTGGGTTGCAACACCCCGAGGAAGAGCTGCCGTGCTGATGGCTGGGCGAGGAGGGGAGACCTTTGGCTCAAGGTCCTTCCATAAAAATCCAAATATTTTCCACTGGCCTTGTGAGAAGGGAATAACACCCCCCTGAGGAAGCTGGTCCCACTTTTGGGTGCAGCCTTAGGAGAGGGTTAAGGTGGATCAAGCGCAGGTCCCTACTTACAGCACGGATCCACACCCACCCCCTCCTTTGCACAGCCCCAGCGTTTGCCCCCTCAAATGCGCTGAAATTGGGGAATTAACCCTAAAACCAGCACTGCTAGTAAAAGATTGGTTTTCTGAGAGAGCAACAGGTTGATCCAGCTGATGAAACAGCCACACGAGCTTCCAGACTAGCAAAGGGAGGCACCAGGGGCTGGAGGGAAGTAAAATTTGGCTTGGCCCAAATTTCTTACGAAGCTGTGCTGTGGACTGTCTGTGGAGAGCTGGGGAGCTCCTGGGGTGGGATCACGGGTTTCGCTTCCTCCCCCTTTGTGTGTATGCGTGTGCGTAGGATCTGAAGCTAGCGGAGCACAAAGGTTCTTGAAATTTAAGTTACATTTTTAAACTCTGAGGTTTTTTTTTGGCATTTCCTTGGAAAAGAATAAGAAAGTTGTGTGGAAAGGTCCAAGATTTTTTTTTCTGTATTTTTGTCCAGTGCTCATTTCAGTGACAACTGAGTGCATTAAAGTGTAACATTTTCGGGATAGATTTTGTGCTTGCCCTGGTTTTATTTTGGGGGGGGGGGGGCTATAGTGGCAGAAACTACAGAAGTAGTTTCCCCTTTGTTCAGTGGACTCGGCCGGGCCTAGGGCGGACGTGCTGCTGGCCAAGGCCGAGCCAATTGGTAACAGAATGTTCTGTGATAACGCCTCTGCGATAATGTATTTAAGAAGGGGAAAACAGAAAAAAAAAAAAGAAGAGAAGATGTGAAGAAGCTGAAGCAGGGGCAGAGAGGGGGAGGCGCGAGCCTTGTGGGCCTTGCGGCCATCACCCTCTGGCCTCCCACTGGGCAGCTGACTGGGCCTGACTTGCCCCGGCCCATGGTGGAGCAGGTTGTTCCCCTGCAGCCCATGGAGGTCCACGGAGGAGCAGAAATCCACCTGCAGCCCGTGGAGGACCCCATGCTGGGACAGGTGGATGCCTGAAGGAGGCTGTGGCCCGTGGAGGGCCTGCTGGGGCAGCTATTCTGGAGGGACACACCAAAGCCAATGATACTTTTGTGGCCCACTGAAGATCTCCAAAATTTATTATATTTTTTAATATGTTCAGTTTTTCCCAGATGTGTAGGAGTCAAACTCAGTAGAAGTCATGCATGGGTCTTTCTCTTGGATCTGATCTGTACAGTCCAACCTCCTAGGCCAGGGGACCTGCTGAAGCAGGCTGTGATTCCCTCTGACCTTTGTATCTCATATTTTTCTTAGAAGAAAGCAGAGCGAAGACGGTGGTGTCCTACCAGCCTGGATTTTGGATGCGGTTGGATTACATATGGGATCTGGGAGCAGGGAAATGGCCCCATCCACCTCTGGCTCCCAGGACGTAGCTCCTAGGGTTGCAAATCTTCCTTGCATCGGCCTCTTTAAGCTCCGGTGTTGGTCCTTTCCAAGATGCTGAACATGGAAATTGCACACTTTTCAATCTGTGAATATTCCTTCATTAAGTAAATGCAATGCTAAAACTGGAGCAAATCCTAAAACTTCCAGTTTTTGAAGGAAACTGGACTAATTAGCTCAAGATCAACTGTTGATATGGGAATATAAAAGTTTTCTCCTCATTGGTTTGGCCAGACTGGAGAAAATATTGCAGGGTTTCCATCCTCAGGGGTACCATAGTGATCCTTGCAAGCTGTTTAAATTCCCTGCCAGCAAAGCAGCTGGAAATATCCCCTAGCACCGGTATAATTGTTGAAATCCACAGCTTTGCAGGGGCTGAAGATCTTGCATTTCTTGATGGGGGTCTGTTGGATGAGATGAGATTTTTAAGCAACGTGGCATAGCTTGATTATTTGCACCAAAGAAGACCAGAAGATACTTGCACAGACATTTATTTCATTGCAATAAAATACTACTAATAATGGATCTGCAGCATTGGCAAGGGAGGAGCCAGTTTCCATGGTGCGTGAGTACCAACAGATCTGTGGCAAATGTTTGGCCTGAGCTGGCTGTTCGTTAGCAACATCCTGGAGAAATGCAATGTGGTTTTGTCCTTTCTATAAAGGGCTGTGCTTTGCTCCAGATTTTCATGACTGTAAATTAAACATCACCATCACTCTGTGAACACTGGTTTGAAGATAAATTATTTTTTTCCTTTCTATCATTACTTTTTCCTTTTTTAAAAAAAAAAAAAAATCCTGGTTTCTTACAGTGCATGTCTTGTTTTTAGTGCAGATGCTGCTTGATTTGTTAAAATTGCTCTTGAGAGGACCTGACCCAACAGTGAACACCCACTAAACGACCGTTGCCCTTTTACCAGGCACCCTTCTGAAGCGTGCAGCATGACAGAGCTCCACGAAGCCGCGGCTTTGGGGGACTACGACCTGGTGGAGGAGATTTTGAGAGCAGGGCGCTGCGACCCAAATCACAAGGATGTCGACTGGCACGACAGGACCCCGCTGCACTGGGCTGCTGCAAAAGGTAGGGACACCCCTGCTCTGTTACCTCTGCAAACTGGCATCATGAAAGGTGATGCTGGTTGTAATTACGTCTTGCTACGATGGCACTTGATGCTGGTGATAGTCACAGCTTGTGTCTGAACGTTTTTAGTGAGCAGGAAAGAGAAAAATACCGATTTCAATGGGAACTTTTCCATCAAAATTATTTATGGAATTACCATCAAAGTAATATTTTAGCTTTTTTTTTTCTGCTGCAAGTGAAAATTTACAATTTACGTGATATGTACATATAGCATACCTGCTTGTCCCTTGCATTACTTAGATTCTCAGAGGTGACTTTGTGCAGTGCAGAGGAGTTATTTCTAATGTAAAACTGCATGAATGAGCAGAAAGTCAAACCCACTGTATTTATACCAGGTATCTATCAAACTCAATAGAACAAAATAATTACACTGTTGTTTTACATTGCCCTCCCTTTATCCCACCTGGTCAAATGAACAACACAGGACCAGAGTTGTTTGCAGCTCCCATTTTGTCCTTCACCATCAGAAATGTCTGTTAAAGTCAAATACCCCTTTGCAGCCCAGAAAAAAGATGAATGCAAAAATATATAAAGTATAATTGCCCACAACGTAAAATGGGAAACAGGACCTGCGCTCCTCCGTGCCAGGGTGTTTGTTACACATTGGGATCTCTCATGTCACGGGGGATTTCTGTCAGATTTCTGTCTTTGCTCGGAAATCATGTGTGTGATTTGCTGGTTTACACTTGACACTATGCCTCACTTTTGCCCTGATTACTCTTTTGGGCAGCAGAAAAGGGAACTGAGTTCTTTAAGAAAAGCTGTTTCATGCATATATAGATATAGATCAACATTATCTATAAAAAGTTAATGTGATTAAAAATGTTAATTGTCAAAGCATGAAATCAGAGAATGAGGCTTTATAAATGCTATGACTCTCTCTGATAAGCACAAAATAATATCTACTGAAAACCACCGCTGGTGAGAAAACCACATTTCCATAGCAATAGGTTATTGTGAAATGGTGATGAGAGGCTGGCCTAGGTGCCATTGGAAATTATCTGGCTCAGTGAAGACAGTGTGAAGTGGGGTAGAAATAACATTTTTTGCTTCTTTAAGCAATTCCACAAGTTAGAAAAATGTGAAGGTGAATGAAAACAAGTAATTTCTCTATCTCCTATCAGACAAACCTTTGTTTTACTAAAGCGGTTCACAGGTTTTCCAGTTTTTTAATATTTAAATTTTATTTTGCATTGAACTAAAAACCAAAATGGAACAATGAAATGTTCAATAGCCATCTGGTCAATTACTAATTGAGATATACTGTTCAGAAATTAGTAGAAAGTTTTTGTTTTTATTATTGTTCTTGTTGTAAAATGCTTCTGGAAGCAGTCTAGTTTGAAAAAAAAAATCATCATTTTCTAATGAGTATCATTTATTTGATAAATCAAATGGCCAGGTTGTGGGTAAAATCCATCATTACATGACTGAGGGAATTGCGATCAAATGTGTTCAACTGTCTTCTGCATCCTGAAGGTATAAAGACTAACGGAGGTGCATCTTCTCTCCCTATTTTGCTACCCGACGCAAGGGCAATCGGAGCTGGTCAAGCTCCTTGTGGATCACGGCGCCCGGCATTGCCTGCGGAGCGATGTGGGCTGGACTCCAGCTCACTTTGCTGCCGAGTCAGGGAGACTGGGGGTGCTTCGCACCCTTCATTCCCTGCACGCTGCCATGGATGCGGTCGACCTCTTCGGCGACACTCCCAAGAGGCTTGCGGAGATCTACGGTCACCAAGACTGCTCCAGGTTCTTGGAAACGTGAGTAGCGATGGCTGGTCCCAGTGCACCAGCTGGTGGGGCTTCAGCAATGAAAAATAAATTGACTGCTATGTAGAGGACCAGAACAAATATGAGTATGTCACTTATCTGTCCAACTAAAGCCTACTGAAGCCATCAAGCATGAGTAGTGGATAAGCGTATACGGGTCCTTGTCACGAGGAAGCCATTGGGAAGACATTTATTTGTTCCACTGCCTTCTACAGTTTGCCTTGGTATGTTTTCAAAATTGTTACCACTTCATGACATCATTGATTTATAAGGGTATTACAGAGTGATTATTAAGCAATGGAAATGAAAGCAAGAACTAACAAGTATTAACACCTCAGGGTGGTGAATACTGAATACACAGGTTGAGTTGTTTTAGAACAGCGCTTTAGGAGGTGGTGTTAGTGCATGTATATCATTCGGCTTTTCCTGTAGTAGAGAACAGATTTTACGGTCCTGCCATAGTCCTTAACTGGCGTCTTTTTTACCGCTGCCGCATTCTCAAGACTGCTTCGGCACCATATAAATGGTGGATTTTTTTGTATAGACACATATCCAACTCAAAGTCTCCAGCTTGCTTTCATTGAGGAGTTCAGCACAAGAGCTGCCAAGTTCAAAATCAGGCATAGTGACTGTGCAAATATCTGAGATGGCCAGTGCCTACCAAATGCCACCTTTCATTAACTGATGTAAACCTCTCTGTAGGTACTGTTGTCCTTTTGCTGTGCTTCTACAGCTTGCAGGTTCCTGCTGAAATGCTCCATGCCCACTCTTAATATTGACAGAGCATCAGTGTAGGAAGAGACACCCAAAGTGTGCAAAATCCCCCTGTACACAGCTCAAAAAACTTTCTAGGGGAGCCATATGTTCCTGTTTCTCTGCTCTGGCTATTATGGTTGCTTCTGGACCTTTACATTTCACTTGCCCATGCGACATCCAGGACACATCACATCTAAAGCCTTGCTGGTTTTGGAGCTGACATGCTGCAAACCCTCACTATTCACCACCTTCCTTCCACAGAGAAGGACAAGCTCTTAGCATAGAATCATAAAATCATATAATAGTTTGGATTGGAACGGACGTTTAAAGGGCATCTGGTCCAGCCCCCCTGCAAGAAGCAGAGATCAGGTTGCTGAGAGCCCCATCCAACCTGGCTTTGAATGTTTCCAGGGATGGGGCATCCACCACCTCTCTGGGAAACCTGTGGTGTTCCACCACCCTCATTGTAAAAAAAAATTTCTTGATGTCTAATCTGAATCTACCTCCCTCTATGTTAAAACCATTACCCCTCGTCCTATCGCAACAGGCCCTGCTAAAGAGTTTCTCCCCGTCTTTCCTATCAGCCCCCTTTAGGCACTGGAAGGCCACTATAAGGTCTCCCTGGAGCCTTCTCCTCTCCAGGCTGAACAGTCCCAACTCTCTCAGCCTGTCCTCATAGGAGAGGTGCTCCAGCCCTCTGATCATCTTTGTGGCCTCCTCTGGACTCACTCCAACTGGTCCACATCCTTCTTATGTTGGGGGCTCCAGAACTGGATGCAGTACTCCAGGTGG
Organism: Chlamydotis macqueenii; assembly: GCF_036417535.1. Lineage (NCBI taxonomy): Eukaryota > Metazoa > Chordata > Aves > Otidiformes > Otididae > Chlamydotis > Chlamydotis macqueenii. The sequence continues at coordinate 6,422,067 of NC_141558.1, forward strand.
GGTCTTATAAGAGCAGAGTAGAGGGGCAGAATCCCCTCCCTCGACCTGCTGGCCACGCTCCTCTTGATGCAGCCCAGGATACAGTCGGCTTTCTGGGCTGCAAGGGCACATTGCTGGCTCATGTTGAGCTTCTCGTCCACCAGCACTCCCAAGTCCTTCTCCTCAGGGCTGCTCCTGATCCATTCCCTGCCCAGCCTGTATTTGTGCCTGGGATTGCCATGACCCAGGTGCAGGACCTTGCACTTGGCCTGTTTGAACTTCATGAGGTTGGCACGGGCCCACCTCTCCAGCCTGTCAGGGTCCCTCTGGATGGCATCCCTCCCCTCCAGCGTGCTGACTGCACACACAGCTTGGAGTCGTTGGTGAACTGGCTGAGGGTGCACTATGAGGGTGCACTATCACCATTAGCCCTGCAGTTTAAAGAAATTGAAACAACCAGCAGCTGATACCTAAGCTTTGCTAATCAGTTTTTTTACTACCTAGACCCAGCTGGGATAAGCTCAGGTTTGCTGGTTCTTTGAGAATGGGACATTTTCTTCCAGAGGAGAGTGTCTCTTTGTACTGTTCTCAGTTCTTGGCATGCTTAGTTTCTGTATCAGAACAGCTAAATATTGTCTGTCCTAGAGAGTGAAAGGTCTGCAAGCTTGTTCCTCTCGATTAATCATTTATAGCAATTGCTTACCTATTCAGTGCTGTCATTTTTGCACTGATCTCAGCATTAAATCCTGCTTATCGAGGCCTACCAAGTCTGTAGCATTTGCCACGCACCAGGCTGTGGTGGTGAGGTGACAGCGTGGGCAGGGAAATTGCCTGGATGATGCTGATGAGCGATGCCCGCCGCGGGCAGAGGCACCTGCGCTGGTGGAGGCGGCTGGGAGAATGATTGACAGGATGATTGACATCCTGGTCTGAGCCACCTAGGCAGCAGCCTAGGGTGACTCATGCAGCTGAAGGAGGGTTTTCTAAGGTGAATGACTAATTTAAGGTGGAAAACTTGTTTTTCAGAGCCATGTGCTGCCCTGGCTTGCCCTATGGCTGCACAGCCCAGCCAGGAATGTGGCTGGGAGAACTTAATAACTGGGAAGATGCTCTGAACGCCCCTGCCTAGGATGTTTTATAAGACACATGAAGCCTGTATGATCACTTCACAGCCATAATAGAGCCTGTGGGCAGCCAAGAGTTTATCACTGGGGCTCAGGAGCCCCTTTCTTAAACCCGACCAGTATAATTTACAGAGTGGATGCCTTCACCCTCAGGCAACAGCTTCACCTCCTCACGCCAGCAAACTTGGAGGTAACTAGGAGGAATTGCTGACATTTGTAGTATAGTCACGGTTACCTTCTGCTCCTCCAGGTGTGCAGAAGGTCCCAGAGGTGATGTCTGTGGTCAGGCAGTGCTCCGTGGCTCTGGTGTGAGCTGGGCAGTACCGACGTGTGCGGCAGGTGGAAAATGAAGTGGAATAGATCTGCCCTGTGCTCGTGGTGTTGGTGGTATTGCTATGTAAATATGAGGGATATTTTGTTACAGAGCATCGCCGTCAGTTTTGGATATTTGCCTGTCATGCAAAAAAGAGAGAAAAGGCAATTTAAAAAATAACAGCCTGTGCCAAAAGCAGGGCTGACACGCATATCTAAATAGGTCTACAAGCATCCAAATCCTTCCTAAATCCCTGTTCAGCCCCCTCTGGCACCACCGTGATCCTTGCATGCTGTGTGTCTGGCCGCAGGTGCTGCTGGCTGTGTGAACACACCCCTGCCTGCCTGGGCTGAGCCACCGCTCTCTGCTGGGGATTGTTTGCATCAACATGGAAATATTACATGTATCGACATGTAAATGTTATTAACATGTAAATGTTAGGAATATTCTGCTACAGAGTAGCCGCACCACTCACTGAGGTTTGCATGGATATACAAAGAGCAGGAAACAGCCTTCAAAATACAGCTGCCTCTGATTAACAAACATAATTTGCATCAGATTTTTTTTTTTGCATGAGAAGAGATTTACCCTGGATGCTGTGAGAGCTGCCGGCAGTGGCACCGAGGCAACACAGAGACCGGGGCTCATGCTGCTGCCAGCCTCTCTGCAAAGTGCCGAGCGTTGAAACTGCACCCAAGGCTCCTGCTCTCTAAGCAGAGGGCATACATATATATACACACAGGTATGTATATACACACATATATGTCTACACACCCCCACATACGTATGTTTGTGTGTGTTCCCAACAAAGACAGCATTGCCCTGATGTCACAGTGCTGCTGTGTTACAGAAAAAAGGGATTTTTCTCAATCTTTGTTGTACTGAGCGCCTACAAAATCAAACCTCTGCAGCAGGACAAAAGGCTTCATCTTCTCCTAGATGAGATGTACAACATAAGAAGGACATGGACCTGTTGGAGTGAGTCCAGAGGAGGACATGAAGATGATCAGAGGGCTGGAGCACCTCTCCTATGAGGCCAGGCTGAGAGAGCTGGGGCTGTTCAGCCTGGAGAAGAGAAGGCTCCGGGGAGACCTTATAGTGGCCTTCCAGTGCCTAAAGGGGGCTGATAGGAAAGATGGGGAGAAACTCTTCAGCAGGGTCTGTTGTGATAGGATGAGGGATAATGGTTTTAAAATAGAAAGAAGCAGATTCGACTTAGACATTAAGAAAAAGGTTTTTTACAATGAGGGTGGTGGAACACCACAGGTTGCCCAGAGAAGCTGTGGATGCCCCATCCCTGGAAACATTCAAGGCCAGGTTGGACGGGGCTCTGAGCACCTTGATCTGGTTGGAGATGTCCCTGCTCCTTGCAGGGGCATTGGACTGGATGGCCTTTGAAGGTCCCTTCCAACCCAAACTATTCTATGATTCTGTACAACTGGGATGTCTGTGCCTGGGTGCTGGCAGTGGGAGAGTGCACGGAGGAGTCTCTGTGAAAAGAGATTGGGGCTACACCATTCCAGACACATCACAGAGCACAGCTCAGCCCATCAGCAATACTGGTGGCTCCTCTGGGAAAGTATATTTAAGAAAGGCCAAAAATGCCCACGCTACAGCCCATGGAGGACAATGGTGGAGCAGATATCCACACTGCAGCCCATGGAGGACTGCACGCTGCAGGAGGTGAACATGCCCTGAGGGAGCTGCAGTCCACAGAGAGCCTATGCTGAAACTGGTTTACTCTGAAGGACTGCAGACCATGGGAAGGATCCACACTGGAGCAGAGGAAGAGCATGAGGAGGGAGTGGCAGAGATGAAGTGTTATGGACTGACCACAACGCCCATCTCCATCGCCCTGTGCCTCTTGGGGGGACGAGGTAGAAGTCTTGGGAATGAAGGAGTGAAGTTGAGCCTGGTAGGTTTAGTTTTGTCTTTGTTTCTCATCATCCTACTCTATTGCCAATTGGCAATAAATTAAACTGATTTTCCCCAAGTCTGTTTTGCCTATGACAGTAATTGGTAACTGATCTCCGTGTCTTTATTTTGACCCAAAAGCTTTTCTGTCTTTCTTCTCCTGTCCTGTTGAGGAAGGGCAATGAGAGAGTGGCTGGATGGGCATCTGGGAGACGGCCAAGGTCAACCCACCAGAGTGGCTCCTGTTTTTCCAGTACTTTCTCCTACATACCACTGACATGAGAAAGAAAAGAAGGCCCAAGTTTTTGCTTTTGCTACTTTTTGAAAGAGACCTGAAAGAAATTTTCAGTGACTTGAAACTTAGGGCTTGGACTAGATCATCTCCAAAGGTCCCTTCCAATGCAAACCATGCCATGATTCTATGTCGTGTGACTTGGACATGAAAGATAGACATGCTTATTCTTTTAAAATTCCTCAGTGCCTACACAATGCAGAAAGTAGCTGTCTGTTTTTTAGTTTGGGGTCATTTTTTTTTCCAAAATAATTGACTGTGTCAGTGCTAGGCATGTGTAAAGATTGTAAAGAGAAAGTTAACAACACCTAATAGGAAAAATAATTAAGAGCTGTGATTAACAAAACCATAACTGAGATTATGAAGTAAATTCTGCTCAAAGGAGCATTTTGGTCTTAATGGAGGTGTTTTTTAATTTGCTTTGGTTGTTTGTAATAGGAAGTGTGTTGAAAAAACATTAATATTTCAAGACTATAAGGAAAACTACAGTCAGGCATGTTTCTTTTCAGGTTAGCTTGTACAGTGTCCTTCAGTGAAGATCTGGGACTACGTTTGGTAGCAAATATATGAATATGAATTGGTAAATCACAGATGCCAAGAGTAAACTCAGTGCTGACTTGGAAATCCCAAGGTCTGGATAGATGATGGTTCAGTGTCTGACATCCACAGGTTTCACACACTTGAGATCATGGAGATAACTTGAAAAACACAGCTAAAAATCCCAACAATCAGAGGAGAGTTGTGAAAGATTTGCACATGGAGATATTGGGCTGAGGGAAATGGTATCTACATAACTAAAAGTTTTCCCGTGTGTGCTGGTTTTGGCTGGGGTAGAGTTAATTTTCTTCACAGTAGCTGGTATGGGGCTGTGTTTTGGATTTGTGCTGAAAACAATGCTGATAACACACAGATGTTTTAGTCACTGCTGAGCATCGCTTAAAACAGTCAAGGCCTTTTCCACCTCTCACCCCACCCCACCCCACCAGTGAGTAGGCTGGGGGTGCATAAGAAGCTGGGAGGCGACACAGCTGGGACAGCTGACCCCAACTGACCAAAGCGACATTACATACCATATGGCATATGGTTCAGCATATGGAGCCAGGGGAGGAAGAAAGAAGGGGAGATGTTGGAAGTTGTGGCATTCGTCTTCCCAAGTAACCATTGAATCTCCACAGCACAGTCTTTGCTTAATTCAAATTATTATTTAAAAAAACAGAAGTGGGAATGAATTGTTGAGTTAAGTTCTGGATTTGAATGCAAAGTTTAGCAAAACTTCAGGGCTGAATTGGATTAGGATTAGATAATTTCTGAGATTAAAAGGTCATTTATAAAGAATAACTGTAACTCCCAAATTCCAGTTGTCTTCAGATCTGATGTTTTGGCGTTAAGAATTTCTAATACTTATGAATGAATAGTACAAAAAATAAAAGAAAATGGAAATGCTGCAGTTGCAGTGAATTAATGTGCCACGTACAATTGCATTAAATATGCTTAAGTCTATTCAAAAGCACACGAATTCACAAGATCAATCTTTGAGAGCTTCCCATGGTTAAAATGATGATTCCAACGGTAAAAATCTGATCTCACTGTAGATCCTTACCAAAGGTTTCCTGCTTCAGTCCAACTCTCAGTGAGTACCTGGTCACTCGGAGTGATGAATGCTGTTGGATTTGGAGCCTCGGTGTTTTCTCATGTATTGCTGGCAAATGATCCCCGTTCCTGTAGATAGGCTGCTCATGAATGATGGTGTGCCTGTGGTGTGCTCAGTATCTGAAGATGCACTCTTGCTTTCTTCCTCAGAGCAGAGGTGGAGAGCAGAAACTATCGCAGGACAGCCGCAATGAAAGGAATCCCCTTAGACCAGAGAGATGAAGACTGGGAGCTCAAGAAAGAAGAGCTTAAGAGAAACCCACCATGTTCTCAGGAGAACTATGCATCCTTTGCTCAAAAGAAAAATCAAAAGAAAAGGGGGAAGCAGTAGTGTGCCCTGCCTACCTGGTGCTGCTGACAACTTGCAATGCAGAGCAAAGACACTGGCAGGCCTCAGGTGCATTTGCAGGGTGAAATATGGATGAACAGGAGAAGCAGATGGCCACAAGGATGCATCCGTGTGATATACTGTAAATAGTGTCATTAATAAAGAGCAGGTAGAAGTGCTTCTGTCTGTCTGTGTGTCTGCACATATCAGATCTCAAACATCAGAAAACTACAGAAGATGTTTAAGTGTACTAATACTCTAATTCACTGAAATGTATAAATTTACAGAAATGACAGCACTTAGCCATATTGCCTGTGGGGGAAATGGTTTTGCTCCTAATTGATTCATGAAAACATCTGTGGTTCTGCTCACTCAGGTGATGTCTGTGGCTTTTGCTCATTTGCTTCTGGTCCTGAGTCAACCAGGAGGCTCTGTAGAGGCTTGTAGCCTCTGGTGGTGCCTCTCTCTTTTCTTTGGGAGTGAGCTGTAGTTAATTCTCCTGGCTGAAGGGGACATGTTGATGTTGACCTTTTCCTGGACACATGGGTCTGCATCTGACCTTTTCCTGGACACATGGCCTGCATCTACCATTTCTGGTCCAGCAAACGGGAAAACGTTCTCCCTCATTGCTGCTTTCAGACATCTGTGACTGCCAGGACAGTTAGAGCACTGCCTTATTTTTAGCAGTGTCCCCAGCCATTTTTAAGTCTGTGCATGTAGGAATGTTGTGGAACCAGTCCTGAGCTATCTCTCTGCTCATCAACACTTTCCATGGCAAAAGTATTTTTAATTCTTTCGCTTCTCAACCATTAAAAATGTTTTGAGTTTGACCCAAAGCTCTCTTCCAGACCACGACAGCAGTGGGCAGCCATTCATATTGATGTCTGACGTCTTTTATGTGTCTTCTTCCTCTCACCTTATGTGTCTGCCTCCCTTCCCCTCTGCTTCCCCTCCTCTACCCAAACGTGGTGCTTCTTAGGTGCCGTGGTTACAGGTGTCCTTCACAAAGTCAGAACACTCAGGCATCGCAATCACAAGTGACAACTCTGAGATCCATCTCCCTCTTCTAGATTTCCAGGGGCTCATTCAGCTGTCTCTGCAGAGGTGTCTAATGCCATTTGAGATGCTCTTGACTACCCAGGCTGACCCTGCAGGTCTCCAGAATATCCTGTAGCTCCCAATCCCATGCAGATGTCTCAGATACCCTAGGACTTCTCAGATGAGTTGAGATGCTTGTGTTTGGGCAAACAAGTCAAGCTCCCAGCTTTATCTTTTGTAATTTGCACTTTCCAGGCCATATGAAATATCAGCTCCATTTACAGCTGGCCTGGCTGTTGGATTAGGGACAGCGGAAGTGGAGACATTCGTGGAACAGAGTGTCTGTTACCACACTCATAAATTAACAGGCCTGTTTCTAGCCCTGAGGCCAGCTGGTGGAGTGTCCTGTAGTTGAGGAACATTTTTCCCAGGGCTGGGCACACCATTGCATCTCTCTAGTGAGCAGCTTTAGCACATGGGCTTTGCACTGTGGCCATCGTGTTTTATAACCTGTCTCCTCCAGTGCCAGCTGGATGGGGCTGATGCATGGGGGGGTGATGCTGTGTTGGGCATCATGTTCATGAGGGTTTTATGGAGATGGAAGAAGGTATCTTCAGCATGGTGTGCTGGGGCTGCATTCTCTTTTGTGAGAACATCTTCAAGATGTTGGTTTTGCCTGATGAGTATTGTTGTCACTGAAATTGGGAATCAAACTCCTTAACAGCAATGTAGTATTAAGAAACAGGCATTCTCTATTGCGGCGCCGGATGCACGGGGGATCCTTCCACGTACCATGCATGCTGGTCTGAAAATCTGGACAGAATATATGTAGTAATTTCATACATAATCATTAATTATTCCTGGAATACTAATACATAATCATCAGTTTTCCTAAAAATCATTACAATATTCCCCACCCACTTGCGCATGCTCAGTCTTTTGAGTCGAGGGTCTTCTGGTGGTCTTGGGGGGTTGGCGGAGCACCCCCTTCCTCGAATTCACTGGTTGAACCCCTCCTTAAAATCTCCATATATAGTCTTGAGAACAGGTCACGTTGCTCCTTATTTTCTGGCTCCAAAGTGTTGGCTCAGGGCCTGTTTTCGCATCTGGTTTTCAAAGCCTGCCTTTGTTCTACCACCTTTCTTAATTACCCCAGATATGCTGGGCTAACTTCTAACAAACGAAATATTGGTTTTTTTCTTAGCAATTCTAAAAACTCCCTGTTCACTCTAAGGATAAAGAGATATCATATAAAATTTAGCCTATGTGACTACGGTTTTATAGTTAGCAATAATCACCTCATATCGATATTTAATTTTCAAAAATCATATTATTCTAAAATTATATTGATTAAGCATTTTATGTCATGTAACATTGTGGTATATGAGCTTTTGAGGGATGATGTTGCATAGGATGTAGGGAGTAAGGAGGGTTTTCCATGGTCATTTTGTGAAAGCTATTGGGACTGTTAGGCTAAAGGATCAACAGCATTGAGCAACAACAGGGAAAGAAAGGAGGTGTGGTGGTGCCTGTCCTTCAAAGCCCTTTCAGCTGTGGACGCTGTCCAGATGAGATGTTTGAGATCTGTCTCCCGTGGGAAATGTAGGTGGTGAAGAGTGTCTCCTACTGTAGAAGTGAGACTCAGTGGAGATTGGCATCTGATCTGAATTGCAGGTAAAGGCAAACAGCTAAAGGCAATGTGCTCTGAGTGTCTAATTTTGATCAGATGACTCAAACACTTTCTTTTTAGTGGAATATAAATGTAATTTTTTTTTTTGCTTTACTACTGCAGGAACAGCCAGAAAAGAGTGAAAGCTGATGGTTCAAAAATACTTTCTTATACTTTCTTATTAACCTCTTCCCCTTTCTTTTTTTTTGTGAGGATAGAGAGGAAGAGGGAAGAGAGTGCTCTTCTGCTCATGGAAAAGGCAATGCTTAAAACAAAAAGGTTACGAATTAAGATTTTTCGCTTTCACTTCAGCTTTTCAAATTAGCATCCCGGGGTGACTCATGTTCTCTGAGCAGAAACTCTTCCTCTGGTTTGATTTCTACTAGAGAATACATAGATTTTAGTGAGTGCTTCGCACTATTGTCCTGCAAGATGACCGCATCTCCTTTATCAGGGGAAAAGAAGGTCTGGAAAGCATTTTACTAGTAGAAATACATTAAAGATTGTTCTCAAAAATGCAGCAGAGAGAAGGCTCAACAGCTTCTTATACAGTCAATCTGTGTCCAGTAGGGCTGATGCTACACTTGAGATGATTCCCTGGAGAGCATTTTGGATATATCTGAATTCTGCAGAGCTTCAGGAAGCCTCTGAGGTTTGGACTCCACACTTGGCAACTGTACTCCTTCTGGGTGAGTATTTTAAAACAAAAGCTGAAACAAAACCCACCAAGATGCATGAAAAATGCATACTTGGCACTTGACATGAGGTAAGACCCTTTAGACCTGAGCTGGTGAAATAAATGATCAATGAAGGTTCTGCTCTGTTCATGCTGAAACTATGCCATGTTTAGATAATCTGCTGTGGGGACTTGGCCTTGGCCAACTGCCAGACCCCGACCCAGCCACTCCTTCACTCTTGCTCCTCAACAGGATGGGGTGGAAAATAAGTTGGAAAAGTTCGTGGGTTGAGATAAAGACAGGGCGATCACTCACCAGTTACTGTCACAGGCAAAACAGACTCGACTTGGGAAAAATTTAATTTATTGCCAACGGAAAAAAGAGTAGGACAGTGAGAAACCAAGACAAAACTAAGATACCTTACCTCCACCCTCCCACCTTCTTCCCAGGCTCAACTTCACTCCTTCATTCTCAGCTCCTCTACATCCGTCCCCTGAGCGGTGCAGGGGGATGTGGAGTGGAGCTTATGGTGAGTCCATAATGCATTGTTTCTGCCACTCCTTCCCATGCTCCAGTGTGGGATCCCTCCCACGTGAGACAACCCTTCAGATTAAGCTTTCTCCACTGTGGGGTCTCCATAGGCTAGAGTCCTTCAGGTCATGTCTACCTGCTCTGGCATGGGGTCTTCCACGAGCTGCAGATGGATCTCTGCCCCACCATGGTTCTCCATGGGCTGCAGTGGGACAACCTGTGTCACCACGGTCTTCATCCCAGGCTGCAGGGGTATCTTTACACCAGCACCTCCAGAACCTCCCCACCTTCCTTCTCTGACTCTGTTTGTTGCAGGACTGTTTTGCACAATTTCCCTCACTCCTCACTGCTGGGTGGTCTTTTTGCCCTTTCTTAAACATATTTTCCCAGAGGAGCCACCAGTATCGCTGAGGGACTGAGATGTGTCCTGCGGTGGGTCCACTGGAGCCAGCTGGAACTGGTTTTCCCTGGCACAGTGTTTAGTGACCTTGCCTCACAGAGATGCTCCTGGACCCCATCAGCTGCCCAACACCTATCACAAACACCCCGTACATCTGCCCATGGGTCACTGCGATGAAAGCGTGATGGTAAAAGCAGACCAGGAGAGCAGTTGCACAGAGCAGGGGAAATGTGGCAGAGAGAGGACACGTAAGGCTGGTGTGGAGACTGGGGGCTCCACCCCTCCTGTCCACCCCAAGGCCATTTCTGCATTGCTGTTTATAAGTCAGTAACCACCTCTGGTGAATAATAGCAACCAACATATCCATGCATAAGTTATAAGCCAATACAAGATAGGGATACAAGTCATAAAAATACAAAGTACACAACCACAGCAGAAATAAATGTAAAGCAAAATAGCTAGAAACATGTTGGTCAGTTAAGTAGTTGCAACCAGCAAACATTGAAGCATTTCTAGAAGGTTTACGGTATTGTTATTCCCCTTTGGCAGCTAGCCCATGTACCATGTCTAAATTCCGTTGTTATTGACAATGATTTAACTCAAAGAAGTATCTAAATCAAATTACAATAATAATGTATTTAACTCATAATCATAGAATCATAGAATGTTTAGAGTTGGAAGGGACCTTCAAAGGTCATCCAGTTCAACCCCCCTGCAAGGAGCAGGGACATCCCTGACTAGGTCAGGTTGCTCAGAGCCTCATCCAGCCTGGCCTTTAACGTTTGCAATTTAGTTCAAAGAATTTAAGAAGTTTTGTTAACTTAAATGGTGAAGATAGAACATCTGTATCATCTACACTGGCTGGAGAATTGCATTCGGGGTTAAATTAGTTGGTTTTTTAATAATAAAATATCAACATTTTTAATGAGTTCCAGGTTTTATTACATTTTTCATGCAAACCTTGCACTTCACACAGCACAGGGTCCTTATCAGTGCCTTTTCCAGTTTGGGATTGCTGAAAATCAGAATAAGAGAATGAACAATTGGAAAAGCGTAAATAAATACTAAAATTAGAAATGTCGCACGATTTGGCTTCTTCGTGGCATAGATCAGTGTCAAGACCAAACATATAAAGTTAACGCTGTAAAGGAAGAAAAAGGACAGAATATATTTCATGGCTTTGATGTGAGCATCCACACTGAGGTTCTTCACAGAGTTTGTCTGCATCTTGCGTTTGTGTCTCCAGAGAGAAAAGAGGAGGAGAAAGGCAGACAGGATTACCGCTGTGAATGCAGTGGTGAATCCGAAACCAGTGACAAAAAAAACAGGGAAAAAATGTCCATCCATTTTGACTCTCCGTTTCCAGAAATTTCCTGTGGTGGTGGGTTTGGAGTTGTTGTAGTGCGTTCCATCAGTGATATTGTAGACAAGGATGTTGATGACCAGGGATAAAAGCAGTGAACCCCACAACAGCCATGGTACCATCCTGTCAATTTTTACTTTCAGGTAGGTGAAGATGATGTGCCTGAAATTTGCAATTTTTATACAATAAAAAACATAAAGAAAGGCAGAAACCCACAAGTTGGAAGAATTTAAAAAGCTTTGAAGAACTGCACATAGTTTGAATGCGGGGTGAACACGAAAGCACCGGGGATAAATTATTAACAAAAAGGAATATACCCATGTGACACACAAATACCAAAACCTGCAGCATCCCAGAAACAGCAAGATCTTCTCATTAGAGTTAAAGCTTCTCTTTTTCACCCAAGCCATACAAAGTACAGAAACAATGAAAGCGTTTATCCACATGCCAGCAAATGCCTCAAGTGTGATGATGGTGGCAGTCATGGTATCATACGAAGTCAAATTAAATATGTCTGGAGAGTAACAGGCTTCCATCCTCCAAAACAAGTAGTGGTGCTGTGCTGGAGAGCAGGTTGGTGCAGCAATGCTTAGCGCAGGTTGGCAGCTGCTGTTGCCCGAGTGTCACGTATGGAAAGAGAAGCTTTATAGAGCTGGTGGTGGTGGGGATTTTGGTGCTGCTCCTATTCAGAGCAGGGCAGGTGCAGGAATGTAAATGTGCTGGCTCTTCCCTTCCCTGGTATCAGTGTCAGTCTTCAGCATTTGAATTTCAGTTCAGAAGAGCTGTGTTGGGTGACACAAACAACGTAGGTGCTTTTCTGCAGTGAGCAATGTTGTGATTTAGTGATTGTGCCATGTTTCATTGCTGCCAGGATTCACCATCTGGGCTCTTTTTTTCCTTTGCCATCTACAATGCTTGTGCGGAGGGATGTGCTCAGCAAAGTGCAGTGAGGGGAGCCACTGTCCTCTTTATTTCCAGAGCCCAGGAGCTGCAAAATTCAACCAAGATGCTGGAGAATGGAGTTCATTTTTTTTTTTCCTCTGTGACCCCTGAAATCCATATTAGTTTTCCCAATAGTAATATCTTAATTGTAAGTGAAGAGCCACATTGTAGGTGGAGGGTGTTGAAGGAAAAGCAGGACTTTCTTTTACGAGTTTAAGATTAAGCATATAGAGGAAAAGGACAAGAATAAGCATAAATATCTGTGCCAGGTTTCAAAACTCATCTGCTAGCAATGTGAAGAATTTTAGGGATGAGACCATGCTGGGTTCCTGACACACTGAAATACCCTCAAGCTTCCAAAAGAATTTAAGTCTGCAAAACTGTGGGGTTTTTTAACAGGCAAGGTGTGTTAAGCTCTGTAGGGCATGGACTGCCTAAAGATTTTGTGTTTGTACAGGACCTTGCACCTTGGACCTTGCACAATGGGATCACAGTTACCAACTAGATCTTGGCTGGTTCTGCGATGTAATTAGGAAAAAATTAAATAACTACAAAAAGGTATATAACTGCAAGAAAGAAACCACCAGAATTTTCTCTCTTCAGAATGATGCACTTGTTTTCTGGGGGATATAAATGCAAGCACTACTCTTTAAATATTATTATCACATGCTCCTATTTGCATTTTTTTTTCCTAAGGACCTTGCTACAGCATTAACACATTAAAATGTTTTTACAGAAGGCCTGGAGTTCATCTCAACAACCAAACATGGTACCAACCACGTGTTTCCATGAAATCCATTCAGATAGTCCAGCGGCTTTTAATAAAACTTCTAGCGAGATCTTCATCACTCTTGATTTTTCATATTGCCTAGAAAACATCAGTGCCATAGATAGGTTTGGATGCAGTCATTAAAAAATATTAGGGATCATTTAAAATCAGACATGCTTGACTGAGATGATGGTAGAGATAGTCACTATGGATGGATGTTGTGTGGGAGCTCAAAGGAGAAGTGCTTAAGGAAAACAACCCACTTCTCTGAGGCTAAAAATGCAAGAAGTAATGTCAAGTCAGATGATCTCCAGGTCCTTTAGGCCTGCAAAAAAGTCAGGAATGAAGTCATCAAACTGTGATGATGATCAGACTCTTCTTGTGTGTGTGTGAAGAGCAACCTTGTGTGTGAAGAGCAACCTTATGGGCGCTGGGTACAGTGCTGCTGTCTTGCAGTGGAATATCAGTAAGAAGCAGTGTTTAGTGAACAGCCCACTTCTCTGTATCTTATTTGCCACCACCTTCATGTCTAAAGAGGGTGGAAGTCTTACAGATTGAGTGACAAGGAGACAGATCCGTTCCTTTTTTTTGGTCTATGCCCCTGAGTCTAGGAGTCAAGGATGGCTTGTGCCAGCTGGCCATTAGTAGATTTTCTCCCCCTGCAAGTTGTGTTTCAGAGGCTGATGTGGCAATTTCTCTCCTGTAAGCCCTCATTCTGCTGCTCCTGGTCTGGGAAGTGCCAGCTGATGGGTGCTTTTGGTGAATTCAGTTTGTTTCGTCTCTCGTGGCCTTAGTTTTACAGCATGGACATTGGTGATCATGCCTCTGGGGGAAGGATGCTGATGAGGCACAAGGATTAATGCCTGCTTTGCACTTTCTGGTACCTCACTCTCTGACCCCACTGGACTAATGGAATCGTCCAGGTGGATGACCCATGCAGGTAGCAGTACTCAGCGTGCAACCTATCAAGATCCCATCACCCACTGCAGTCTGGTGCAACTGTCTTTTCCCTGTCCCATAACAACCCTCCTGCTTCTTACAGTGCCTGACACCTGGGGACTCGCAGGCTGGGAGAAAAGACTGCCGGCAGCCTGCAAAGCACGGCCAGGGAGCTCGCTGTTGAATATCTCCTGTTTCCCCCCTCCGCAGCCAGCTCAGGACAGTCCTTCTCCCAAAAGATAGGGTTGCAGCGTGATGCTCAGCAAGTGAGGCAAAGGTATCAGCAGAGCTGTGAAGATGGGAGGAGGAGGAGGTGCAGGAAGTGTGTGGGAGCAAGAGAGATGCAGGAGTGTACAAAACCCCTTTATGTGGTTGCCAGGAGGAGAAAAGCTCTGAACAGTTAGAGGCAAAACTCAGCTCTGCTCTTCCTGTCTCACAAAGGAGCCTTTCTCCTGCCCTGCTTCACCCTGGCCCACCTGACTTGTGTCCACAGGGAAAGCCCTGCGTGGGATTCCCATACAAAACACTGGGAACACATGGCTTCATAGGCACGTGAGCGGGACCAAGCCATGACCCCTTGCTGTATGCCTACTCTGAGAGACAAAGTCTTTGAGGTCTCCTGAGAAAACTCAATCCAACACATTTTGCTGGAAGTTGATGGCTGGCCTTCTATTGATTACAAAAATAACTCTATTTTTAAAAGATGATGCTTTACCCGTGGAATTAGATGAAAACAATAATTTGTTTGAGTCTACCAAGATGTTTCCAGGAATAAAAAAAAAACAAACCAATCTTCTTTTGAAGTGATTTATTTAGGTTGCAGACCATAAGCCTCTTCTTTTGAAGAGGGTGTTGTTTCCATACTCATCAGCTTTGTTGGTCTTATAACAGGATGGGGCCAGGATGGTTCATAAAGCAGAAAAAAAAAAGTGAGATTTTCTCTGAAGAAGTCCCAGAAATACTAAATAGTTCAATATCTCCTGATTACTACACGGGTTATGTCATAGTTTATCCCTGATCAGGACCAGACTATGCAGTCTCTCTGTCACTCATCCTACCCTCTGAGAGAATAGAGGGAGATAATATAAGAAAAAAAAGGCTCCAGGTTTGAGATAAGGACACGGAGAGATCTGTTACGGGCAAAACAGACTGGACTTGGGGAAAACTGTTTGTTTAGTATTAAAACCGAAGCAGGAGAAAGAGAACAAGATAACGTCCCCCCACCCCTCCCTCTTCCTGTGCTTAACATTACCTCTACCACCTTCCCCCCCCTGAGCAGCACAGGGGGAAGAGGGAATGGGGGTTACGGTCGGTTCATCACACGTTGCTTTACTCCGCTGCTTCATCGTCGGGGGAAGAACTCCTCACATTCCTCCCCTGATCTGTTGTGGGGTCCCTCTCACCAGCTGCAGTCTTTTGTGAAACTGCTCCGGCGTGGGTCATCTCTTTCATGGGGTGCAGTCCCTCCAGAACAGCTGTCCCAGCGGGCCCTCCACGGGCCACAGCCGCCTTCAGGCATCCGCCTGCCCCGGTGTGGGGTCCTCTGTGGGCTGCAGGGGGATCTCTGCTCCTCCGTGGACCTCCATGGGCTGCAGGGGGACAGCCTGCTCCACCATGGTTGTCACCAGGGGCTGCAGGGGAATCTTGGCCAGGAGCTGCATTACTGCTCCCCCTCTTTGGTGTCTGCAGCTGTTCCTCTCACAAGAAATTCTTCACAACAGGCTGGCAAATGCCTCTCAGGTTCTCTCCACATCTCATCTCCTCTCCACTTCTTGCAGCCAGGCCGGGCCAAGTTGGGCCCAGTCGGCTGCCCAGTGGGAGGCCAGAGGGTGAGGCCTGCAAGGCCCACAAGGCTCGCGCCTCCCCCTCTCTGCCCTCACTCAGTTGCTTCACATCTTCTCTTGTTTTTTTTTTTTGTTTTTGTTTTTTTGTTTTTTTAAATTTTCCGCTTCTTAAATACGTTATCACAGAGGTGTTATCAGGGAACATTCTGCTACCAATCGGCTCGGCCTTGGCCAGCAGCAGGTCCACCATAGGCCCAGCTGAGTCCACTGAACAAAGGGGAGCAACTTCTAGCAGTTTCTTACAGAAGCTGCCACCATAGCCCCCTCCTCAGTAAATAAAATCAGGACAGGTTAATATGCTAAGAATAGTTATAAAATAGGGAGGCGGATTGCTTATCAGATTGGCTTATTGCTTTATCTAATAAGATTAAAATCTCTTCTTAGTTTTAAAGTTCAACTTTTTTGATGGCTTTTGCTTATCGGCACTTCTGAAGGCTATTTGCCTGCAGGACTCTTTATCTCCACTGGCAGGTGGCACCAGGTGATCTTCTGAAATGGATTCCTGGAGGTTATGTTGTTTGACAGCACTGCTTACCTGGTCCTATGCCTTTACGGTATTCCCATCTGCTCCTCCACTTTCTGGCTTGGGATCAGGGTGATATTTTATTTCATTTGTCTGTGATTTTGAAACTGTACTTTCTATGTTTCAGATCCAAAATGCTGTTGAAGACGGAGGAAATGATGCAATATTTTTATGTTAGCGGAAGACCATCGGTCACCAAGTGGGGAATTATATAAACTCATGTCACTTAGTCACTAACTTAGGTGTATTATTTCTTTTGATATTTGATGGTGTTGATGGACGGCAGTTTAGAAAGGACATTCCAGAAATAAACTCAGGTAAGTCCGGAGAGTAAGTAAGCAAAGTGTTGAATTATTACAGACATCTGAGCTAGCCTTTGGGGACCGCAAGTCTGGCAGATGACAACAGAGAGGACTTAAAGCTCCCTCCTATGTGAGAAAAAAAATCCCAAATGTATCGTGGATACAATGAGTATTGCAGGGTAGTTAAAAATGTGTGGGGTGAACCCCAGCACATCTGGAGACAAGGGAGAAGACTTCCACTTTGGAGTCTGGTACCAGTCAGAGAAGATGGAAGGACAAGAGCAGGGCAGGAGCAGGGCATGGGACAGAGGACAGAGAGGTCCATAAAAGGTTGTTGTTGGAAAAGGAAGATGGAAAGGCCAGGAATTTTCCACAAGGATAATTTTATGGGAAGCCCAGGATCTTAATCTTGAACTTGGAACCACACTCAATTGCTCCTGGGGAAGGCTCAGCAACCCCTGGACTGAACCTGCATCCGTCCCCACTGTGCTCTTCTGCAACACGTCTCCCGGACAAACCTTGGCAGTGATTCTTATTCAACTTCTGCTTTGTTGACGTGCAGTTGTCTTAAGTGATTTGGTTGATTTGACATGACCACTGACCAAGATATGAAGCTTAAGTATCTTCATCCCTGCCCCAAGGTTTCAGAGCATTGCCTTGAGAGAATTTTTGTTTCCTGGCATTTTATGTTATCTACTTTATGCTCTGGTGTAGATTTCTTCTGGTTTTGCTGACAGAACAGAAAACATGGTGCTAGTTTTTGTGGTTTTTTACACTAGCAGGACCATACAGTGGCTGGGGTTTGGACGCAGCTCTGCATGGGGCATTTGGAACCTTAAGAAAATAAGGATGTAAAATTAGAGTCTCAAATGCTTTTTTTTTTTTTTTTTTTTAAAGCATGGAAGATGTGGATCAGCTGCTTAAAACACAGGTGTTTGTTGCCAGTTCAAATACAACTCCTCCAGCACTACCCTGGAAGGGGAAGGAGCCTCCAAACCGTTGAGTTTACTAGCCCACGTGAATATTTTGGATACCCTTGTGCATCTCAAATGGCACCAGACACCTATGTTTAGGCAACTGGATGGAGACACGGCTGTAATGGGATCCGAGACAGACAGCACACAGATTTAGTTGCTTTGATCTGAGTTTGGTTTAGGCTCAGGTGGTTGAAAAGGTGGACTGAACCTCTTCCCTCTCCACAATCCTTATCTTCCTCTCCTTGGATCATATGGAGAATCCCAGATGATTAGTCTAGGTTAGCTGACTAGTTAAACTATTAGATGCCTAACTTCAGGACAAATCCATTCTACCTGTATATCAACTTCAGTGTTCAGAATTCCACAGTTGTTTCAGGATACAAGCCTGGGAAAGATAATAAAATCTCCTCTGGGCATCTGTTGTGGAATTGTTATGGAAATCTTAATTCAACCCCAAATCCTCCCTTGCTGCAGATGGAGGACTTGCATGTTAGAGTGTGGTGATGGTTATTTGTTTGCTCATTTCTGGGCAGTTCCTGTTTAAAGCGAGATGGGTTTGTTGATGAGGCAGCCTGACAGATTTTGTAGTCTTTGAAAAAAACACATATTGTAGTTCTTGATGTGTTACTCTGACCTAAATGGTTGTTTATCTCCTTTCAGAAACAGGAAGGAAGCTTTTTGAAGGTGATATTATCTTATCAGGATGTGCTGCTAATCTAAACCAATATCATCAGCAAGCATGTAGATTGGGCTTAAAATGTTAACGCAAGCGCGTTGATCTCATTAACAGCTGGAGAGGAAGGCTCTGAGAAACAGCTCCTGCAGATGGAAATTTCCCATCCCCTATATCCTAGCTGACTGTCTGGGTTATAAGACTTTTTATTGTGGAAGTATGGTATTACTTGCTTTAAATATACTCTGGTTTTGTCCAGCTCTCTGAGCTGCTTTTATTTCCTTTGCTGTTGAGTTACGCTGCACTAATGTCCTCCTTACTGCTGGGCAGACAGAGCGACGTGGCTCTGCCCCAGCACATGGTGTCTTTGATGTCACAGCCCCAGTGACCAGCCAGATGCTGATGTGCAACCAGTTTAACTAGTGTCGGTGTGTCTGGCTGAGATCACTGGGCAGCGAAGTCAGGAAATCCTAATCTCAAGAACACGCGTGTTGATCTGCTGCACCCTTCATGCCTTATCTCTTCTTAAGAGTCCCAGCTCAGTACAGGCAGAAAGGAAACACAGTTATTTCGTAAGTAAAAAAGTTCAGAGCATTCTCCCTTCTTGTTTTCATCTAATTGTAGGCACTAATTTAAATTTTGAACAATTTAGGAATAAAAATAATAGTAAATCAGTGTTAAAAACCTATGGATCTCTCCTGTGTTTACTATCCCTGAGCTCCAAGTTTCCAATACCTTAAATTATACAATACCACACAATACAATTACCCAGCAAAAGCTGAGCAATGCCCTGGATGGCCAAAACCTGCTTGTTTGTTTCAGTACTATCAGTTTATCTAATAAAAGGTACTATGTCTCCCTATGGCCTCTGCCAAAATTACTCCAGTCAGGGAATTCTGCTACCATCCTCTTGCTCTTTTATCCAGTAGATATTTTTTTGTACGTGTTCATATTTTTAATGTACTTTTGTTCATACTTTATATCTAGAATTATAGATATTTATAGTATTATAAAGGCAGAACAACTGCCAGTGTTGTCCTCT
Source organism: Chlamydotis macqueenii (assembly GCF_036417535.1). Classification (NCBI taxonomy): domain Eukaryota; kingdom Metazoa; phylum Chordata; class Aves; order Otidiformes; family Otididae; genus Chlamydotis; species Chlamydotis macqueenii. Next base: position 6,441,356 of record NC_141558.1, read on the forward strand.
GCTGTGTGTTTCAGATCTGAATGCCAAAGGTGTTTGACACGTTCAGGCTAAAGTCGTGTGTTGATTTCAAGCCCTACAACGGGGAACAGACTTACCTGGAATTTGAGTGAAATTTTGTGTTAAAAGTCTGGTTTGTACCACCTTGTTTGATATGGTAGTTTTTCCAACAGAGGAGACATTAATTTTCATGCTTGCTTGTACAAAGGATATAAATACCTGAGCCGTGTTTCTGTCCCAGAGCTTATTCGTATTGCACTGGAGACAAACCCAATGCAAACAGAGTAAGCAAAGGCATTATCTGCATTTGATGTTCCCTTAAGACACGAAAAGACTATTTTATTTCCATTTGCATCCTAGCTACTGAAGTGAATCCCTTTCTTGGCACTCTTTCAGGGAAAACAAGCAAATAACTTCCTGATGTTTGTTAGGGGCAGGGTGTGTTACTGGTCTGTTGGCATTGGTATGTCGCTTCCTCCTTGCTTTCAGATGCAGGGTTGGGTTTACCCGACCAAACATTGAAGCCAACAACCTCTATCACTGTGCAGGTTGCAGGGACTTGGCTTTATGTTCAGTGGGGATGAGGTGACTCTTCCAGGCCACGAACCATCTCACCTAAAATAGAAGTCTAAAATGGGTCTGGTGACTCACATCCCAAATATCTGTTACCGTCTGGGGACTGTAAAGGTGCCAGGGAAGCTAACTCAGTGGCAGATGCCAACACCGTGAGTGTCAAAAGTTAGGTCGGGGGATTTCCTCACTTGCTGGGAAGGACCATCAGGAAGCTGGTGACACCAGCTAGTGTCTGTGTCTGGGAATCTGGTGTAGATCTACCCTCGGGTGCAAGGAGACTGATGCACAGCATTTTTGGGCAGATTTTTTTTTTTTAAACACACAGTGATTAATTATTTCTGAATGGACACAAAAAGGTAGGATTTAAATCAGCATTTAGGAACCAAACCAAGGAAGCCAATGCAACCTGAGCTAGCTGAAGGCTGCTCGGTACCTTTGAAAACTGGGCCACTTATTTAGGTATTTTGGTAAACGTACACATAAACAGCAGCCAATGCAGTGTATGAGGTTATAAGGCACCTGCTGTACTTTCCTGCACTGCTCCCTTTCTGCTACTCCCCTTCCTATATTGGTTGAGCTGGGGCTACCCAGAGTTGTAGAGCAATAGCATTCAAAAAATATTATTTTTTTTACACTTACATTGATTGTGGTTGAGTTAATATGTAGATGCAAATTGTAGAAGGTATTATGCAAAAGGGATGCAATATCTGAGTCTTTGCCTTACAGGTGCTGGTCTTATGTGGGGGACCTTCAGAGTGGCCAGACAGTGTCGATAGGAGAGAGGTGTGACTATAAAGACATAGTGGAATCCTGCATGCCCTGTGATTTTACCATGAGCAATCCAGGATCCCAAAGACTATGTTCAGATATGGTGGAATGCAATTACTGAAGGTACGAGGCAGGTCTGAAATGACTGAGTCAGTCTGAAATGATGAGTCAGTACTGCACTATGGACCATATTCTTTCAACATCAGTAGCCACGTTCCTTCCATTACCAAAAAAATCCCTGAATTTAATGAGATGATTGGGCAGAGATTTGATTTCAGTTTATGGGCTGACTTGTGTCCTGTGGTGGGTCCACTGGAGCCAGCTGGAACTGGTTTTCCCCAGCACAGCATATAGTGACCTTGCCTCACAGAGATGCTCCTGGACACCTCAGCTGCCCAACACCTATCACAATCACCCCGTACATCTGCCCATTGAAAGCGTGACTGTATTCCACACCACACTTTGCACAGAAACCACCTTCCTGGGTGATTTACCGAGCCGGAGTCCCTTGGTAAAAGCAGATCTTGTGAAAAAAAAGTAAAAGCAGACCAGGAGAGCAGTTGCACAGAGCAGGGGAAATGTGGCAGAGAGAGGACACGTAAGGCTGGTGTAGAAAGCGGGCTCTCCACCCCACCTGTCCACCCCAAGGCCGTTTCTGCATTGCTGTTTATAAGTCAGTAACCACCTCTGGTGAATAATAGCAACCAACATATCCATGCATAAGTTATAAGCCAATACAAGATAGGGATACAAGTCATAAAAATACAAAGTACACAACCACAGCAGAAATAAATGTAAAGCAAAATAGCTAGAAACATGTTGGTCAGTTAAGTAGTTGCAACCAGCAAACATTGAAGCATTTCTAGAAGGTTTACGGTATTGTTATTCCCCTTTGGCAGCTAGCCCATGTACCATGTCTAAATTCCTTTGTTATTGACAATGATTTAACTCAAAGAAGTATCTAAATCAAATTACAATAATAATTTATTTAACTCATAATAATTTAGTTCAAAGAATTTAAGAAGTTTTGTTAACTCAGGTGGTGAAGATAGAACATCTGTATCATCTACACTGGCTGGAGAATTGCATTCGAGGTTAAATTAATTGGTTTTTTAATAATAAAATATCAACATTTTTAATGAGTTCCAGGTTTTATTACATTTTTCATGCAAACCTTGCACTTCACACAGCACAGGGTCCTTATCAGTGCCTTTTCCAGTTTGGGATTGCTGAAAATCAGAATAAGAGAATGAACAATTGGAAAAGCATAAAGAAATACTAAAATTAGAAATGTCGCACGATTTGGCTTCTTCGTGGCATAGATCAGTGTCAAGACCAAACATATAAAGTTAACGCTGTAAAGGAAGAAAAAGGACAGAATATATTTCATGGCTTTGATGTGAGCATCCACGCTGAGGTTCTTCACAGAGTTTGTCTGCATCTTGCGTTTGTGTCTCCAGAGAGAAAAGAGGAGGAGAAGGGCAGACAGGATTACCGCTGTGAATGCAGTGGTGAATCCGAAACCAGTGACAAAAAAAACAGGGAAAAAATGTCCATCCATTTTGATACTCGGTTTCCAGAAATTTCCTGTGGTGGTGGGTTTGGAGTTGTTGTAGTGCGTTCCATCAATGATATTGTAGACAAGGATGCTGATGACCAGGGATAAAAGCAGTGAACCCCACAACAGCCATGGTACCATCCTGTCAATTTTTACTTTCAGGTAGGTGAAGATGATGTGCCTGAAATTTGCAATTTTTATACAATAAAAAACATAAAGAAAGGCAGAAACCCACAAGTTGGAAGAATTTAAAAAGCTTTGAAGAACTTCAAGTAGTTGGGGTATGAGGTGAATACGAAAGCACCGGGGATAAATTATTAACAAAAAGGAATATACCCATGTGACACACAAATACCAAAACCTGCAGCATCCCAGAAACAGCAAGATCTTCTCATTGGAGTTAAAGCTTCTCTTTTTCACCCAAGCAATACAAAGTACAGAAACAATGAAAGCGTTTATCCACATGCCAGCAAATGCCTCAAGTGTGATGATGGTGGCAGCCATGGTATCATACGAAGTCAAATTAAATATATCTGGAGAGTAACAGGCTTCCATCCTCCAAAACAAGTAGTGGTGCTGTGCTGGAAAGCAGGTTGGTGCAGCAATGCTTAGCGCAGGTTGGCAGCTGCTGTTCCCCGAGTGTCACGTATGGAAAGAGAAGCTTTATAGAGCTGGTGGTGGTGGGGATTTTGGTGCTGCTCCTATTCAGAGCAGGGCAGGTGCAGGAATGTAAATGTGCTGGCTCTTCCCTTCCCTGGTATCAGTGTCAGTCTTCAGCATTTGAATTTCAGTTCAGAAGAGCTGTGTTGGGTGACACAATGTCGTAGTTCAGCCCCGATCAGGACCAGACTACGCAGTCTCTCTCTCTCACTCCCCCCACCTTCCGAGAGAACAGGGAGAGAAAATATAAGAAAAACGGCTCGAGGTTTGAGATAAGGACAGGGAGAAATCCTTAAAGTTACCGTCACAGGCAAAACAGACTCGACTTGGGGAAAACTATTCATTTATTACTACAAATAGCAGGATAATGAGACAGAGAACAAGATAACCTCCATCCACCCCTCCCTCTTTCCAAGCTTAACATTATCTCTACTACCTTGCCCTCCCAAGCGGCGCAGGGGGGAAGAGGGAATGGGGGTTGCAGTCAGTTCATCATACGTTGTTTCACGCCGCTGCTTCATGGTCAGGGGAAGAACTCCTCACATTCCTCCCGTGCTCCATCGTGGGGTCCCTCCCACGGGCCACAGTCCTTCGTGGAACTGCTCCAGCGTGGGTCATCTCTTCCACGGGTGCAGTCCCTCCAGAATGGCTGTCCCAGCAGGCCCTCCACGGGCCACAGCCTCCTTCAGGCCTCCACCTCCCCCGGTACGGGGTCCTTCACGGGCTCCAGGTGGATCTCTGCCCCTCTGTGGACCTCCATGGGCTGCAGGGGGACAACCTGCTCCACCACGGTCGTCACCACAGGCTGCAGGGGAATCTTGGCCAGGAGCCGCATTACTCCTCCCCCTCCTTCTTCAGTGACCTTGGCGTCTGCAGCCTTTCCTCACAACAGGCTGGTAGATGTCTCTCAGGATCTTTTTTTACATCTTATTCACTTGTCATCTCCTCTCCACTTCTTGCAGCCGGGCTGGACCGAGTCGGGCCCAGTCGGCTGCCTGGCGAGAGGCCAGAGGGTGAGGCCTGCAAGGCCCATGAGGCCTGCGCCTCCCCCTCTGCACCTCTGCCCCCGCTCAGCTTCTTCACATCTTCTCTTCTCTCTCTTTTTTTTCTGTTTTCCACTTCTTAAATACGTTATCGCAGAGGCGTTATCACGGGACATTCTGCTACCAATTGGCTCGGCCTTGGCCAGCAGCAGGTCCGCCCTAGGCCTGGCCAAGTCCACTGAACAAAGGGGAGCGACTTCTAGCAGTTTCCTACAGAAGCTACCACTTTAGGCCCCCTCTCACTAACAAAACCACGACACACAAACAACGTAGGTGCTTTTCTGCAGTGAGCAATGTTGTGATTTAGTGATTGTTCCATGTTTCATTGCTGCCAGGTTTCACCATCTGGGCTCTTTTTTCCCTTCACCATCTACAATGCTTGTGCGGAGGGATGTGCTCAGCAAAGCGCAGTGAGGGGAGCCACTGTCCTCTTTAATTCCAGAGCCCAGGAGCTGCAAAATTCAACCAAGATGCTGGAGAATGGAGTTCATTTTGTTCCCCCGTGACTCCTGAAATCCGTATTAGTTTTCCCGAGAGTAATATCTTAACAAAAGGTCTTGAAGATGAACTCTCTGTGCTGGGGTTGTGCCTACATGATGGCACTAAATGAGAATGGGCCATACAGTGGCTGGGGTTTGGACTCAGCTCTGCATGGGGCATTTGGAACCTTAAGAAAATAAGGATGTAAAATTAGAGTCTCAAATGCTCTTTTTTTTTTTTTAAAGCATGGAAGATATGGATCAGCTGCTTAAAACACAGGTGTTTGTTGCCAGTTCAAATACAACTCCTCCAGCACTACCCTGGAAGGGGAAGGAGCCTCCAAAATGTTTACTAGCCCACGTGAATATTTTGGATACCCTTGTGCATCTCAAATGGCACCAGACTCCTATGTTTAGGCAACTGGATGGAGACACGGCTGTAATGGGATCCGAGACAGACAGCACACAGATTTAGTTGCTTTGATCTGAGTTTGGTTCAGGCTCAGGTGGTTGAAAAGGTGGACTGAACCTCTTCCCTCTCCACAATCCTTATCTTCCTCTCCTTGGATCATATGGAGAATCCCAGATGAATATCCTACATTATCTATCTGAGTCTTTGCCTTACGGGTGCTGGTCTTACATGGAGGACCTTCAGAGTGGCCAGACGGTGTCTATAGGAGAGAAATGTGACTATGAAGCCATAGTGGAACATGAGCTCCTGCATGCCCTGGGATTTTACCATGAGCAATCCAGGACAGATCATGACGACTATATTCAGATATGGTGGATTAAATTATTGAAGGTATGATGCAGGTTTTACTGTGAATGTTCTCTAGATGCATGTCCCTTTTTTTACAGTGCTAAAATGTCTCTGGTAAGAATGGCTGCCTACAGATTGACAACTGGACCATTATTTAGACACAGGTATAGAGTTTTGAAAAGGTGTTTTGTGCTAAATTTTATTTCTGGTCTTGCCTAATCGCTGGTGTATTTTTTTGTCTAGGTTTTGCGTATGCCTTTGGAAAACATGATGACAATTTCCTTGATGACCTCAATACCCCATATGATTGTGAGTCAGTCCTGCACTATGGACCATATTCTTTCAATGTCAATAGCAATGTTCCTCCCATTACCACAGAAATTCCTGAATTTAATGAGAGCATTCAGCAAAGATTGGATTTCAGTAGGATTGACTTACTGAGGCTGAATTGCATGTGCAACTGCAGTAAGTCCTGCTTCTCACACATGTTTTTGGAAATCCTTACCCAAGCTTCATGAGAACATAGATCCAGTCACATGAGAGGAGGAGGAGCACTTCACCCTCGGGATCATCTCACAATGCTAAGAGAAGCTGTAGTTCTTATGCAGCAGCAAGCTCCACAGTGGCCAGATCTCCCATTTCTTTGTAGAGTACCACTGAAGTGTATCAAGGGTCTGACATCTTTCATTCATGTGGACTTTCCTGTAATATTACTTGTAATAGTTACCATTTCCTTCATGGATGATGATCATCATACCGCTGCTGCTGCTAAAATCCTCAAGTAACAGTAGTCTGAAATTGAAGTCTCCAAAATCAGAGTATTTCAAGTTCTTTTTTCTGCCTATGTGATGTTTGATGAGACAGGTGGGATCAGGAGTGTGAATGGGGATAATCGTGCTTTCCAGCTCCACTGGCAGAGCTATGAAGATAAATACTCAAGATGCTGTCCAGTACTGACATGCTGTGTTAACATACACCTGAATATTTCCACTAGCTTCAGCAGAACTACTTCTGATTTACACCTCGAAGAGAAAAACGGGCCACAGAGCCTATCTGAAGCAGACTTAGAGAAAATGATGGGTGTATGTAAACACTCTGGAATGGGGCCAGCAGTGAGAGCCTTATTTGATATTAATGGGCATGGTAAAATATGTCACTCTATTCCTGGAAGCTTCGAGCCATATGTTCTTAGACCAGTGCTCCTTTGAAAACATCAACATCTGTGGGATGGTGCAAACTGAACAAGATGGTGCTAATTGCGACCACATGTTGGGCAAACCAGGAGATGAAGACCGTACTTTGGTGGGCAACTGTGTAGGCAACACATATAGTTTTAGATGGTTGTTAGACTTTACCATGCTTTTACGAGATGTGAGAATGCAGATATACAGAGATAAATAAGTCATTAGAAGTATCCTACTATTAATGTTAATCACTGTGTACCTGATGCTAAACACGACTCTTGAATTTTCAAATGGAAAGGCTAATAATTTTAATTTGAAATGTTTAACCCTTCTTTAAATCTTCTCCCTACATTGTAATATCTCATAAAGAAATTACAGTTTGAGACTTAGCTGCTGTCAGTTGGGGGTAGCTCCATTAAAATGAAGGGAGCTCCACCAGATTGCCACAGCTGACTTTAGTGAAACTCTGTAGAATTTAGTCAGATGAGACTCTCCTCTTTTTATATGTGTGTTACAGGACTTAGAGCAATTTTCTAGTTTTTGTTTAAAGCTGAAAGACACTTTCCCTTTGTACAGGAGTTCACTTGAGGCATCTCCATAGAAGGACAGTCATAAGCAAATATCACAATATACAAATCTTGTTTGTAGACAAATTCTAACATTGAAACCAATCCAGGATCATCAAAATAGGAAGCTTCAACAATGTGTCATGGAGCAGGAGGAAACCACCCTCAGGAGACTTATTCGAGGGAGGGGTTGCTGTGTGATGCAGAGCCGTATCAGCAGGATGTAGCTGCTGGTAATTCAAAGTTTGTTTGAGCTGCACCACACAGGGAGGCTGCAGGATTACCTGAGAATGAAACCCACAGCGATTTCCTCTCTTCCAAGGAGAGTGTTGCATGGGGTCCTTTTGATCCAGGCTTTGGCTCCAGCTGCACTGATTTAAACTTATCTTGAACAAATAACATTTGTTTGATTATATTGAGCTCTGCAGCATTTCAATTGCTGCCAGGGCACAGGAATTGAGTAGGGTCTGTTGTTTTTAGGGGTAGTGTTGAGAAAATTAAACGCTGCAGTGAATTATCACATAGACCGTCCAAAAATCCTCTGGCAGAAAAGTTTCTTTTGAAAGTCCAAAGAAATGCAGCTGGTCTTTGTACAAGTGGTCACAGTTAGGCACATCTTCTTCCCAAAACACAGTGGTGGTTAGTCACAAAAGTGTCTCATGGTACAGGAGAGGAAAAAATATTGAGTAGAAAAGAAAGGCATTTTTGTGGAACTTGTTCCCAGGGAGAAGAGAGCAAGAGATGGCTTTGGCAGTAACAGATCATGTTTGCTGCCTAGTTCTGCATTTGGTTACAATTTGGAGATCCTGTGGTTTTACCAAATTTGCAGGCAGTGAGGAGGAGAGCTGGCATGTAGCAGGCAGGGCGAGGGAATGCTCCTGCTCTCATCACTCACAGGGACTCGAGAGGGCAGATGTGCACCTGATGGGAGGCACGATGCAAAAAACTAGCACCTGGGACACCCTCCAAGCAGGGAGCAAAATGAACAGGAGGGTTGTTTACATCCCATCATTGGCAATTTCTTATTTTGAGAGGAACAACCCTGTTTGGGTCTTGTTTGACGGGCTGTCTGCTTGTGGTTTGCAGGGTGTGTGGTTTGCTGACGCCATGAAGGCTCTGGATGGATGTGTGACAGAGCATGTGGCTGGGGAGCTGACAGTGGCTTCCTGCCTCTCGTGGCTGATGACAGACAATTAACTGCTCCACTTCAAGGAGGGGGAAGAAAAATGTTTAAAACATAAGCAGACAGCCTTTATAAGTTTCCTGAGAGCAAATGAGTCAGCAGTTATTGGATAATAAGCAGCTTTGTTGGGTATTTGTAGGGGAACTTACTGCAGAAGGCCAGCAATGCTTGTGGGAACACATCCAAGCACAGGCGTGCAGCTGGAAACAGCAGTGGAGCTCAGAGCGGCATCAGGCGGCAATTCACAGTCACAGTTCTCTACGCGGTCTCTGCTATTGACATCAGTTGGCTCCTAGACAGACAGAAAACTGGAAAACTTTAGATGCAGCTGCAGGGTATTTGGAAACCTTCAATGTGATGCAGCTTGAAAATGTCCTTGCTGTCAGGAGAGACAATTCCTATAGAGAGGGGATGCATTGAGGCTGTTGGATGAAGTTGATGCACTTGCTCAGTCCTCTTCAAGAAGCTGGTTTAAAATTGGAACACGCAGAGCAGGGCTAATATGGGGGATGAGGGTGGAGGCAGTCAGCCTTTGTAACCAAGAAGATCAGAGACTCAGAGGAGGTATCACTCCAGCTCACAGACAGAATTGCAGGCTAACTATGAAAGAAAGGAAATAGTTATTTTAAACACATTAGCATGAGAGGGCGTGAGTTGGTACAACGTAATTGTGTCTGGAAGACAATAAATTCTTCACTTGTAGCAGAAGTAAGGCAAAAAGTCTTAAGCTACTTTTATAGGGCAGTCTGATCTATTGATAAAAGACTTACAGGGCACGGTTTCTAGGCAAAGCAGCAGACTGAAGTCCTTGACCTAACAGGGCGCTTCCCATACTTTCCTAGTTTGTCTTCAGAAAAATCCCTGCCCAAGTGCATCCACTTGCATTTGCACATGTTGACAGGGCTGGCACATGTACTGTTCATACTTTATTTTTAAAAAAATGGAACCAAATGTGTGCCTTATCTAATAATGAAACACTAGTTTGCAAGCCATATTTCAGTGCATTTTCATTTTAATATAGTTTTGCAATGTAGGGAGAATACTTTTCTATTGAAATATTTTTTTTGCTACTTTGAAAATAACTTTATAACTCAGGCAAGTGGAAACTACACTAAAGCTTATTTAGCACTGGCATTTCATTACTGAATGGATCAAAAACTTTTATTACATTACTGGTTTTTGTTTCCCAGATAGAGGATATTTCATGCACTTAGATACAAAAGCTGGACATGCTGGTCAGCCATCTCTTCTGGAATCTCACATCCTTGATCCAAGGAGGAAAGAAAAATGCCTTCAGTTTTTCTACAGGTTAAATGGAAGTCCACAGGATAAGCTGCTTATCTGGTTTAAGAAAGATAATGGAGCTGGAAATGTTAGATGGATGGAGAAGCTGCACACTATTACAGGTAAGTGAAAATGTGTTTTCCTATCTGAAGTGCTGGCAAACTTTGATGTGAGGGAACACTGGCATAATTTATCATATGAAACTTTGCTCAAGTTTCCAGTGTAAATCTAATCTTCAGTTGAGTAACTCCAAAGTTAGTGCCCATGAGAACAGAATTTGACTCAGAGGCGGTTTCCTTAAGACTATTCCCAGATTAGCTAGGGTGCAGGGCATCAGACAATCACCGTCAAAACAAGCAGGTTAAAGGACACTTGAGGAAGAAGCTTGATTTGGGATTGTGTCCTGGACTCACTTATACATATTTCCCCCTTCAGTGGATGGAGAACATCACTGGAAATTGGCAAGCATTCCCTTCAGTGCCCAAATCAAATTCTGATATGGATTTCTGGGCATCAGAGGAGACCTAGCAAAGTCTATGGGGGGAATTGCCATCGATGACACTAGCCTGACTGAGACAAACTGCCCCACCAATGTCTGGCACATCAGAAACTTCACATCCCTTTTTAACAGTACTTCGAAAGGCAATTATATCATAAGCCCTGTATTTTACAGCTCAGAAGCCTATGCCTTTGCTTTATGACTGAATCCTCACGGAAGAAATTCATCACCCTACATGAATTACATGGGGATTACTTTCCATCTCTGCAGCAATCCGAATGATGGCCTTCTCGAATGGTTGGTCGGACGCAGACAAGTGGGTTTGTCTGTTTTGAATCAAGACCCTGATGTAATCCACAGGCTGAGTGAGTTGGGGCTGTTCAGCCTGGAGAAGAGGAGGCTCTGGGGAGACCTTATAGTGATCTTCCAGTACCTCAAGGTGGCCTATAGGAAAGATGGGGAGAGACTGTTCAGTAGGGCCTCTTGTGATAGGACGAGGGGTGATGGTTTTAAAATAGAGGGAGGTAGATTTAGATTAGATATTAGAAAGAAATTTTTTACCCTGAGGGTGGTGGAACACTGGCACAGGTTTCCCAGAGAGGTGATGGATGTCCCGTCCCTGGAAACGTTCAAGGTCAGGTTGGATGAGGCTCTGAGCAACCCGATCTGGTTGGAGATGTCCCTGCTCCTTGCAAGGGGGTTGGACTGGATGGCCTTTGAAGGTCCCTTCCATCCCAAACCATTCTATAATTCTATGTCCCTGAGCCTTAGCTTTATTGCAGACAGAAACCAGCTAGTACATGGTAAGTCAGAGTGGACCAGGGAGAAATATCAAAATACAGAAGTTTGCTCAAGTTGGAGAAAAGTTTTGAAAGTCAAGAGACTGGGCAAGATTTTCTCTGCACGTAACTCTACTGGGCTGACTGGAGATCAGCTTTAATTACTTCTGTATTTTTGCACAACAGGAAGAAATGACACCCTGCAGTGGGACAAACCGTCTATCACTGGAAGTGTTTCTTCTTTCTGCAACTACTACATGAGCCTAGATGTTGACTGGAATACATTCCTGACCCACTGGAAAAAATTCCTTAAAAATGAGTCTTTTTGTCTTTGCTGATTTTGAAGGTAGAGTACTATATTAACAGAATCCCCCCTGGAACATAGCAGGTACATACTCTTCTGTTTGTTAGGAAAGCACAAAATATGAGGGTAATTAAAAAACATCTGGAGAGTCATCTATTTCAGGAACAAGGTTTATAAATGACTAGTGATTTGAAGTGCCTGGATTTTTTAATACCCAATATGAAACCCTGTGGATGAGCTTAATTCTCTGGGCCCTGAAAATCAGATTTTCAGAACACTTCCAACTTAAGAAAATTGTGGTTTGAAAATGAAGGGGTTATTTTCAGACCTTGAAAAACTGGCAGAAGTAGTTTTTGATCCAAAGCTTCTTTCTTGATGTTGCAATTTTTGTCAGAACTGTGTGCAGCTGCTCTGCTCTGCAGGGAAGGGGAAGAAGGAGGAAAAGAGCTACCTTGTGCAGATGGTGGCCTGGCAGGCAGGTATCCCTCTGAGCAGGGGGACCAGTGCATGACCATCCTCTGTGACAGCCATGTGTCAGATGACTGTGTTCATCTTACCTCATGTTAGGAGTCCAAAAATGAACTTTCTAGACTCCCTGATGGGTCATTTGAGAGCATGGGGAGCAGCTGATGCCATTCTGTGACAGTTGTGATGAACTGCTCTTCTGATGTGCTGATCTCCACTGGCTCCAAAGGAAGCCAGCACTGATGACTAATGAATGAGTGGTGGGTGAGGTGAAACCTATCACCTTTCTGAAGTGAGTTTCCTTTGGAAAATGTCAGTGCCTGGAAAGTGAAAACACTTTGTATGAGTAAATAATCATTAAACCAGACCTGACCCTAGTACAGGGGTCAGTGCACTTCTCTCAGGTAGGGGAGGGCAGGTGAGAGTATGCTGTGATAATCCAGCCTCGCTCTGCAAGACTGAGGGCTGTGAACACCAGGCTGTGAACTCTCCTGGCAGGAGGATTTCTCCCTTGCACTTCATGGAAAAACAAAAAAAAATACAAATTTCATTGTTTTCATTTCAACAGAGAATGGAGAAACTTTTGAAATAGCAAGAACTTTTGCAAGGTGTGAAAGCTGCTTCTTGTGAATGCTTTTCGTCCCTTTTCAAAACCAGGAACGTGTGCTGCCTAATAAAAATGCAAAAAGTAGTCTACATTTCTGGCACACAGAATGGCCTAGCTTCTCTTTGGAAATGCTTCCAAGTCCCCATTAGCAATAAATAAAAAGGCAACTGAAGCCTCTTTCTGCTTTCCCTGACAGCACTTTGGGAGTAATTCATGGGGGCATTTCAGTCCCACTGGGTCATATGGGTGCCAGTGGTCCTGAAAACTTTTGCAGTTGCTAAGTGAAAGTGTAGTAAAGAAGTTGAAAGACTTGTTGGGAGACTGCATTCAGTCTCCAGGTACACACTGGGGCAGGCGGATGCCTGAAGGAGGCTGTGGCCCGTGGAGGGCCCGCCGGGACAGCCGTTCTGGAGGGACTGCACCCCGTGGAAGAGATGACCCACGCTGGAGCAGTTTCACGAAGGACTGTGGCCCATGGGAGGGACCCCACGATGGAGCAGGGGAGGAAAGTGAGGAGTTCTTCCCCCAGCGACGAAGTAGCGGCGTAAAACAACGTGTGATGAACTGACCCTAACCCCCCTTCTGTCTTTCCCCCTGTGCCACTCATGGCGGGGAGAAGGTAGTAGAGCTAATGTTAAGCTTGGGAAGAGGGAGAGGTGGGGGGAGGTTATCTTGTTCTCTGTCTCATTATCCTGCTGTTTTTAGTAATAAATAAGTAGCTTTCCCCAAGTCGAGTCTGTTTTGCCCATAACAGTAACTTGAATGATATCTCCTTGTCCTTACCTCAGATCTTGAGGGTTTTTCCTTGTATCATGTCCCCCTATTCTCTCGGAGGGTGGGGACAGTGAGAGAGAGGCTGCGTGCTGTATCTTGAGACACATTTCTCTTTTACTGGTAGCGTGTCCTGTTCTGCTCACATATCAGTCTCCTTCAAAATAACAGTTCATGAAAGAAAGTGCTGAAGAAGACCCATGTATGCTAGGTGAAGAATCAGTCCTCTGAGGCTCTTCTCAAAAAAAAAAAAAGAGAAAAGATCTCTGTATTTATTGCTCTGTAATATGATCTTCTACAAATAGCTTCCTACTTTGATCTATTTGGAGGAAAATATGTTGCTTAGGTTGGAGGATTGACTGCTTTCTAGGACAGAGTGATCGCCCAACACAGATACATTTCCTACTCAAAAACTACTGTCATTTGAGGCTTCTCACACTGGAGTTCAGTGTCTCCTGCAGACACTGCTGGTTATGAAGCAGCTCCAGAGCACTTTTTCTTCTCTTCCTACTCAAGCCCTCTGTGATTGTACAGTGGGAAGGTGTCACAAGCCTTTTCCTACCAAACTGATGATGATAGAGGTGGACATCCTTACCTTCATCACTTGTAATTGCAGATGTGAAATGAGGGAACAGGATTCAATTGCCTAAGCTTAAGGCAGTGAGATGTTCCAGGGCAGGTGGAATATCTGCAACAGGTATGATGCACGGCCTGTGGGAGATCTACAGCTTTCGGGAGCCTTGGCTGAGTTAGCCTGTGTGCTCTCCCTGACCCAAGTCCTCTAGAAAGAAGATACCAAAGTGCAGGACGAAAGTTTGTCCTCTGAAACCCATCAGAAAAGAAAGGAGCATCGAGCTGGAAGGCAAAAGACCTACTGATATATGTGACTGTCTCTGGAGGGAAGGGGTGGCATGTTGTGTACTGGGGCGAGATCAGCTTGGGAAAACACTGTCAGGGAATTCATAATCATATCTCTTTTATCTCTAATCTTTGCAATATGATGTTAATTATTAATGGAAAACAGCACCAGGCCAAATTCTAATGTCACTGGAGTGCTATAAACCCAGAATAATTGTGCTTAAGCACGTGGCTTTCCTCCCGTGCAGCTGGGACCGTAATGCTGACAGATAACAAGCACAGTGGCAGGAGTCAGCAACTTCGGGCCAGATTGCGATCTTCTCACACGGAGCCTGGGTGGGCCTTTCACCAGCTGCATGGAAGATGTGAAGTTATCACGTTCCTCTCCGTAACATTGCTCTGAAGTGGACTTAGGTAGTTGATAACAGCAATTCTATCATGGGCCATTTAGAAGGTAAATCTCGCTGTTATGATAGTGTTATGAAGATGGAAAGTTCAAAGCTGGTTGGCTGGTGTTCTGTGGAAAGCTTAGGAGCATGTCCTATATATTGCAGGAGATGAGAGGGACCAGCTTCTTTTTCCACTGCAAAAATGGGCTCCAGGATCTTCCCACTCTGCCTAGCGCTTCTGTTATGTTATGTTTATGGTACTCCAGTCTCTGTAAGTAGAAACCTGATTTCTACAGGCTCCTCTCAGTTCAGAGACATCTCATACCTTATATTGGTTGTATTTTATTCTCTTTCAGGTCAGGCACATCTCCAGTGAAGCTGGTAAGTCCTCTGTGAAGTCTTGAGTTTTGAAGCATTTTCTTTTTCTTGCTGTGCACCACCACATCTGAACACAATGTTTTATCTGTCTTGTGGAAGCAGATGCTGATGTTGGTGAGATAATCAAAGACATTCCAGACATAAACTTAGGTGAGTTCATGTCTAACTTCTCATAAGGTCTGAAAAAATTGTGAGCAATACACTGAATTTTCAGTATTGTAAAAAAGATATGAGTGATTGATGCTCAGGTAGTTCATGGTAACAACAGAAATGTAGTTAGGGGAGCTCTGAATTACCTTCCTCTGGCTATGACACCTGAATCTGTCCTAGGACTGTAACCCTGTGTAAACAGAGGATGCAGATGTCTTTCACTTCTGAAATTTGGACAGACCACCAGTGTTAAGGCAGTAACACACTGTATCAATTGGAAAGGCTCTGGAGTCCCACCAGCATTTCCTCTCCATCTAGATATGATTTTTATGAAGTTTTACTAAGTGGACAATAACTTAGATGTCTTCTTGAGCTTCTGTATAGGTGGTAAGGAAGTAAAATGGAAAAGACACAAGACAGTGTACTGTCTTCCTTTGTTTTTTCAATTTCCTGTAGTGCAAATTTCCAGATTTGCCTTTGATGGTGCACCATATAATATTCCTCCTGGTGCATTACTCAACATTACTGTGTTCTCCAGAGCATTATCTCATTGTGTGACTGTTGCCACTGCCTGGCAGCAAGCAAGAGATTATCAAGCTAGACATGGATAATGGTGGCCAGCAGATTTCTGCCACCAAAATGCAGACATTGCTGAGTAGTAAATGTTGAGTAGAAGCTACTGTTACATTTAAGCCTGTCCCTATATTTCCGTGTGAAGAGGTTGGCCTTTCTTTATTTTTCTGTAAATGTCTAAGGATGTTAACCTTGTATAAGCAGGCTCAATACAGTTTATGAGGTGAAGTACATTTGATATTTGATTTTTTTTTTACATTATCTTTCATAAAATTACTTTTCAGCTGCAGGACTGGATCTCTTCCAAGGTGATATCTTACTCCCTGTAAGTAATTCAAAACTCTGTACCTATCACTTTCCCTAATTGGAATTTTGGTACAAATCAGCCCATTTCCCCACAACAGATGCATCACCAGCTGTTAATTCCCTTTTCAGCAAAATCAGCGAAATGCCCTAAGAAATGAGACCTACAGATGGAAGTTCCCCGTTCCATATATTCTGGGTGATAACCTAGGTAATGCAGATACTGTATTCAGACTTTAGCTGTACCCCTTATTTGCACTGGAGTTACTGTGATTTTAAAAATTGCCTTTTTCAGAACTGATTCTCTCACTTTAAAATTTACTAAAATGTAGGTTGCTCCTTTACAGCAAAACCTTTTTTTTTCTTCTACAGCTATCATAACAAACCACAATTTAATCAAATTAAATAATTTTTCTCTTCAATCATTTTTCTTTTGGTCCCATGTGTATATCTGTGTGCGTACCTTACCTCTCCAGTGTGTTAAAGGTGCTTTCCTGATGTATGTTTTCCAGATCTGAATGCCAAAGGAGTCATTCTCCAGGCATTTGAAATGTTCCGTCTTAAGTCTTGCATTGATTTCAAGCCATATGAAGGAGAGAGAACCTACATATACTTTACAAAAGAAAGCGGGTAAAGGTTATATCAATTTCTGTTTAGTTTTGCTGTGTAGAGTGAACTGGGAAATCTTTCCATCAGACTTTAGAGTCTAAAAGTTTAGTCTAAGAAGTCTGTTGTCAGCAGGGAAAAAGAGGCCATCTTACCTTCTAAGATACAGAGCTTGGAAACAGCTGCCTTCCTCTGCTGACTGCGGAGGATATTTGGGTAATGATCATGGAATAGGCATCTGATGTTTGAATAGTTTCTCTTGGATGAAGTGAATGCCAGCATCACTGGATTTTCATCAGCTGCTTCCAGTTTCCTCCCTGAGGTTTTTTCCCATTTCAGTGGTGGCTGTAATGACCCCCATGTACATCCTCTTAACTTACCAAGGATGTGAACAGCCAGAATTTAGATTTTGAAACCTTTGGAAGAAAGATTAAAAATATATATATATATGGGAAGCCGTTTTATTGTAATATAGTTATGGTTTTGAGGTGGCTCTTCTTTAATGAAAAGTCCTCTCAAAATTCGAAAATGTTTTCTAGTCAGAGATTCAAGTTTTTCAGGAACCAGAAAGATTGATTTTATTTCCTACACCTAAAGATGTTTTGAAAAACATCTAGAAAAGTACAAAAATCTTCTCTCTATATCAGCTGTGAATATTTCTTGTTCTCCCAGAACTTCATAAAGGCCTATCGGCACTGGTATTTCTGCCCTTTGCTATTCCTTGGGTAATACGTCCTATGACATTTCTCTTACAAGACTGCAAGCGTTATGATTTTTGACAAATTATTGCTGAAGTTGGTACTGGGAACTCCTGATAACAGCTCTTCAAGAGACCATAGGCTCAAGCTCTTTGTTTTCAGTACCCACATTAGGGTGTTCAGAGCTCCTTCAACAAAGATGCAGCTTTGTGATGTGCAAATGAAGCTGCAGTCCAAGAAGATGCTCTAGCAGTTGCCTCTCACATCACCCTCGGGCTACCCCAAAAAGTTCAATGAATTGGCTGAGGAGCTCCTTTCCTCCATCACGATCATCTTCTGCTGAGTCATGAATGAAGGGCTGGGCCCTCACAGAAAAATACAATTTCACACCTACAGCCAATACATTACACAGTTGCTGTTAAAAAGGACCGAATGCTGCTATTCTACATCCTCCAGGATTCTTTCTCTGGCTAAAGTGATTGCAAAAAAGCTCAGTTTGTCTTGACAAGATTACTATTTCTATGAATGTATCATGTTCCTTGGCACTTTTCTTGGCAAAATAGCAGCTGATATAGGACTAAAGTTCTGTGTATCTCAGAAATCAAGGTTGTAGAGTAGAGTATCTGTAAAGTATCAAGGCATCTGGTCAGCATCTAAATAATGTTTTATTTTACCTCTTTAATATTTAAACCATTTTTTGGTATTACTTTTAATCCAGTGAGCAGACTGAGAACTTAAATACAGAGAAGAAAACTCTGCTTAACAGGCAGTAAGAGCTCTCTCTTTCTCAGGTGTTGGTCTATGGTGGGGGACCTGCAGACAGGACAGAACCTCTCTATCGGGACAGGGTGTGACTACAGAGCAATTGTGGAACACGAGGTCCTGCACGCTTTAGGATTTTACCATGAGCAGTCGAGGATGGACCGGGATGACTATGTGACAATCTGGTGGGATCAAATTATTGCAGGTGGGTTTTGACCTTCAAGTCAAACTTTGTGAAGTGCAGATTCGTCAGTATCTTATTTTCCCTCCTAGATTTTAAGACCTTCTTAAAGATAGGATTTTAGAAACACTAGGGCCACACCTGAGACCACTGTAAATCAATCTGTAGGTGAAGCAGGATTTTGATGCAACTTCTCTGGTCAAAAAACAGAGAGTGCCTAAAGCCAGAAGGGAGAGGCTGTCACAGGAATGCAGAGGAATTTATTTCCCCTTGGTTCCAGGACTAGTCTGCTCTCTGATTTTGAACAAAATGTTTTCCCTCTCTATAAATCTGTTTTCTCTTGCAGTGTAATGCAAATTGTAAACTTACTGGGATGGTGAGCTTTGAGGTGGCTCTTCTTTAATCAAAGTCCCTCTCAAAGTCTGAAAGGTTTTTATACTCGGAGATTCAGGCTTCCTTGAAACTGGAAAGATTTACTTTGTATGTGGAGAAGCCTCAAAGTGATTAGATAAGATGAGAAACTAAATAGCGCTGTCTCCTGCTCTCTCCTGTCTCTGCAGGTTCTTGCATTCAGCTTTAATATAATCAGATTCAGTGGCTTCATGAGTTTCAGCAAACTCTCCACAGCCCCCTTGGGCCCTGGGCAGTTCCTCCCACCAGACCACCTGTGAGGTCTGGTTCTGGACTACTTAATGACCGCTTATTTGAAAAAGAGTGAATGGGAGTCTGTAACAAGTTCTGAAAGGAGTGCTAGCAAAGACACCAAGGACAAACTCTTGTTCCCAGAGGTGAACAAGTGATGAACTTTGTGATGCCAGTGATGGTGCCAATGCAGCAAAGCTGCCCTGCTCTATGTGGACCAGCTGGTCACTTTCCAGGGTTACATGCTCACCACTTTTCCACATAAGTTGGAAATAACAAAAATACATGCAAAATAGTCAGCAGAAAGGAACAAGATTCAGGGAGCACAGTGTTCTCTTTTGGGTAGATAAGAACTGCTGGTACAAGCGGTTTCTGCTGACATCTAAGTGCAGTATCTGATATTTTTAACTGCTCCAAGTTGAATGGCCATGTGCATTCCTACTTGCCTCTGCCCTGTAAGTGTAGTCTCTTTTGGGGTGGCTAAGTGGTAGATAGGGTGTGGATATTGGTTTTGCAGGCCATCATTTTTTTTTGTTATGAACAGCACTAAAAACAATTCACTTTATTGCTAACTTGGTCTCATCTTGAATCATGGTAATAAAGAGGATGACGATGATAGCATCTAGACTCCAGAAAAACGATACAGATTATGGACTTTAATGTAGCACTAATCTGAATGGAGTCCTGGGGCTGGTCTGATATCATTACAGTAATTCCTATATTCTGTAGGTTTCTATCCATGCTATAAAATGTCATTTTCCAGTTAGACAAATTTATTAAGTAGAAAACATCTGCTGAAGCTGTTTGAAAGATGTCTGCTCCTCTAAGGTTGATATGATTGTGCTCTGTGTGTGTGTGCATGCATGCACAACGGTTCCCACATCAGTGATCTGCAATCCCAAATTCAATAGCATGGTAGCAGTTTTTGCCATAAACTGCACTGCAGATAGATGGCTGATGAGAGAAGAGATCCCCTGTTTATGTTGCTGTTGACAGAAAAGCTCATAACCCTATTAGATTTCAGAGAAAAGACACAAGACAGCCTATTGAAATAAACTCCCTGCTGTATGGTTTGTTTCTTTTAAAATCACACAGAAGTTACCTTTTGCCTGGTAATGATCTTAAAAACCAACATCATTATACATGCCTGTGTCCTGCCAAGATTTCATCCCCAGCTATAAAAAGTGATAGCACTTAATTAGCAAGATTCTTCCCCTTTTTGATAAAAGGTGCAATTCAAGTATCTGTAAGAAAAAAAATCCCGAGCTCTTATACAATCTCAAGCCTTGAACTGAAGACCTTTGTGCCCAGAATGAACTTGCAGAAAGGAAGGGCAGCCTTTACAGAGAGAAGCTGTAATTATCCACCAAGTGTAGTCATATGCTATTTCTTCTTGGAGAGCAAGTGCCAAATATTCTGAAAATATTAGTATATGGAAACACTGGTGCTCTCTCTTTACTTCAATACCAAAGTACGTGAAATGGCTCCCTCTCTCTGCCCTAGCAGACACCTTCAGAATGAAGAACTTTCTATAACAAACCATCAGAAACATGTTTCCTAAAGACATTTCAATAGAAATATCATAGCAATATTGTCAATGTAGGGTAAAATAATATTTTTTTTTCTGCTTCCTAATGTATTATTTTCTTCAAAGATGAACAGAACCTGGAGGCACTCTAGTACTGTCTTGTACTTTTTTTACAATGAGGGTGGTAGAACTCTGGAACAGGTTGCCCAGAGACGTGGTGGATGCTGCATCCCTGGATATGTTGAAGGTCAGGTTGGATGAGGCTCTGAGCAACCTGATCAGGTTGGAGATGTCCCTGCTCCTTTCAGGAGGGGTTGGACTAGATGACCTTTGAAGGTCCCTTCCAACCATAACCGTTCTATGATTCTATGATTCTAGTGTCATATCTGTCCCCTTAATAAGTGGAGGGCTCCAGGGCCTCTCCTTGTGTGTATATGATACAATATCCTGGGAAACATTTACGTCAATATTCACAGACTCTGGAATGGAGTACATTATTCCTTAAGCTTAATCCTTCATAATACTTACTATTAGACCATCTAATCTGACCTCCTATATATTCCACTCTTTATAGCTCATTGATATTTGATCTTCAACTTACTGAAGTGAGGGAGCAGAACTACAATCTAAAGACACTGCTTTGTTGTTCAAATTACTTCATAAACAAATCTTGCTAAATTTGAATATTTATTGTAGATTAATTGCTTTCAAATATATTAATTCGGCCTCAGAAAACTGTACGCAAGGGGCCATGCTAAAGCCATTTCCTTTACAGATTCTCTTAAAAAAACCCTTTTCTGTTCTTTTGCCAGATAGAGAACACAATTTTCTGAAATATGATGACAGCTTTATCACTGATCTGAACACACCCTATGACTACGAATCATTGATGCACTATGAACCATTTTCATTTAACAAGAATGAAAGCATCCCTACTATCACAGCGAACATACCAGAATTTGATGACATAATTGGACAACGTCTAGACCTCAGTGCCATTGACTTGGAAAGACTGAATCGCATGTATAACTGCAGTAAGTCATAATTTAACCATGGCAAACTGTTTCTTTTTTATACTTGAGCCTGGCTGGTTTACCTCCCTTATGTCTCTAGAACCACAAAAACTCTTTTCAGGTCCTCTTGAGGAGGTATGAGAGAGGACCTATGGTGTAGAAACCCAAACCGTTTATTCCCTCCTCATCCCTCTCTTTGGCTCTGCTAACTACCGTTACTTTTGTAAAAGTTCGATTGGTCAATGAAAGTCAATCCATCCACATGTTCTCTTCCATGTTGCTCCTCGGGGTTCAGACATGCAGTTGTGTTCTGCTGGTGTGTGGGCAGCTTCATTGTGCTTTTGTGAGGTGAATGCAACTGTACTTTGTCCTCTTTTACTGTCATTTGGTCTTAATTATGTTATTTTGCACCTAAGATTGGCTAAGTCTAGAGTCCGACACTCTCTAGTTGGTTGCTAAGCTGGTTGAAGATCAACCACATGTGATTGTTAGTGAGAAGTTATTGTCCCCATGGATCTGTCAACAGAAGCATCAACTTGTAGGCAAGCTCAGCTGAACTGGCCTAAGGTAGCTGGGTGGACTTTGCTTGAAGTGGAAGAACAATGCTTGTCCTCATCAAGCAGACAAGTGAGCTGTCTGACAAGAACAATAACCTCCAGTTGAGGAATGGTTAAACACACCACCACCACTGTTCACGAAGTGGCTTGTCTCTCCAAGACTTACAAGCAGGCATGAAGACAGCCACCACCAGTCACTGTGTTTCAGCTGACCCATGGGAGTTTGTTAACCTTCTGCAAAGTGGTAAAATATTGTTATCTTTATGTAGGAAATCCCTCCAGGAATAATATATTTCCTCTTTTGAGTCTTTGGGTTCACATCTGCTGTGGGTTGTGTTCCCTACATGATGTTTGTACTAGTGTAAACAACCTCCTCCCAAGTTAGAACAGAAATTTTAATGAGATACTACTTTGGAGGTAACCATGTGAGCATTTTTTTTTTCAGCTTCAACTCACACTTTTCTGGACCAGTGTTCTTTTGAGTTAGAAAATATCTGCGGCATGATTCAGGGCGCCAGAGATGATCTAGACTGGGTCCGTCAACAGAGCAGTGCTACAGGGCAGGAAGACCACACACTTTCTGGGCGCTGTAGAGGTAAAACGAAGTAACAGAGCACTTTCCTATGGAAAAGGGGTTTGCTGGGGTAATGGTGCATGTCTGTGCTGGTCTGTGTACTTTAACACAGTGTCTTTAACAACTTCTTTGAACCCATGGTAGCCAACGCTTGAGAAAACCCAGCATTGTCTACTCTGAAAACATAGGATTAAATGGCCATATTTAGGAAACTACCCAGTAAACATCCAAATTGCAATGTTTCTTGTTAAGCAAAAACCCCTTTTTCTTTTCACGTGTCTTGACCCTGTGAGTGTAAGTTTATGGTTGCACTTGTGCTCTCACTAAGCTTTTTCAACATAGTGGAATGTTCTCCACATCAGCACGATAAAAGGGGACAAAGAACAATCTTACCTAGAGACCTTTTACATATAACCTGGAAAAGGATTTACTGCAACTTCCAAAGTCTCAGTAAGAGTTATGTTACCCCATGATAAGAATGAAACAGCACTAGTAGCCACTCATAAATGTTGTGTTTGCAAAGTGAATGATAAGCTAACCTTGAGGTGTGCTGGTTCTGGAGGTAGAAGAAAGTTGCAAAGTATTTTGTGATAGGAATTTAGGGATAATTTTCTTTTTCACATGGTAATTTTGCCATTTTTCAAAGGAAGACAATATCAGAAAGGGTGGAGTCAGCCTCAGTCAGTTGCAGGGTGGTAGCTTACAAATGATAATAAGTTTAAATCACAACAAACAATTCTGAAAAGCAAGGGCCTGATTTATCATTATTTAGACAGGGAAAATTATTAGAGACTTTAAAAAAGAAAGTTACTTTTGTGGTAATTTTTGCCTAAGTACGGAGTTAAAGAATTCTGCCCTAAAGCACATTCAATTGTGCTTTGTTACTTTTTGATAAAGGAAAAATTTGACTTGCTGCACTCAGGAGTAGACCATTCCCCTTACATGACCCACCTACTGGAAAGAAAAACAGGTCCTCAACCTCTTATAATGCTGGTACTTGTTGATCACGTCCAGGAATGCAATATAACTCAAGAAAACCATCTTACAGCTTCTAGAAGTCCATGCTCCTAACCCTCATCTGACTTTTAGAATTAATCCCTCTCCTTTTTTTTTTTGTCCCATATAGTATAATTGTAACTGAAAAGTAATTCAGCTAAGTTGTTTGATGTTATCAGGTAAAATCCAATCTGTCTAAAGTAAACCCTTAACTTGTACTTACGCTTTAGCATCGAGTGACTTGGTACTTATTGATGTTATCGGAAGAGTAAATAGAGAGGGGTAGGTGCCTTTGGTCTCCAGTGTCAAAATGAATTGCATGAGTAGGGAGCCCCTCCCCTTTTGGATGCCTTCAATGACCCTTGGTTCATTCAAATTCAGACATTTTTTGAGAACTGATTCTTCAGTCATCTGAAGTGGGGAAAAATTTTAGATTTTTTGACACAGATGGATCATATTTTGCCCAAACAGTTTTGATTTCTTGGGTTTTTGACTCATTACTGGCTAAACTGAAGGAGGGAAAGTACAGCCTAACGCTTAGAGAGGAGCTGGCAGCCTGACTCTGGATTTGATCCCTGTATCCCTATGCTGAAGTCTGCTAAGGCCATATTCTAATTGTAACAGATGCTTAATGTTGCATTTATTTAACTTTCTTATCAAAAAGGAGGTAGAATCTAGATAATTTGAAGGGTTTCATACCATAATAAGTTCAACAACAAAGTTAGGCATCTGACTAAGGCTCACAGCCCTGTTTCTCACTTGGAGCACCAGTGATCATACGTGTATTTAACATACTGAAATGTAACATTAATTTAACTTATGGTGAAACGTCATACATGTGCATGAAGCAGTTAGGTATCTATGGCAAAAGTTCTATGGGTTCAAAGCATTGCTACAGTGTGGGAGGTAATGGAGAATATTCCCCTGACACAGAGCGAACATGGTATTCAGAACAGCTCGAAGAGCTCCACTAACCATGCGGGAGGATGTACTCTGTTTATGCAGCTGCAGATTTAACTGATGATGCCCTAGATGTTAGCTTGGACAAGAGCTGAAGAACCAGCCCCCAACAGGGGAAGTTTTCACACAATAGCTAAAAGAATTTCACTTGTTAATTTAATCATAGACTACAAGGAATAACAAAAGAGCATTGCAATGCAGATAAGATGTGACAAGTCCATGTAATATCAAGATAAGATACATGTGCAAATGGTGAATCCCTTGTAAATATAAGGATAAAAATCAACATTTCAAATATAAAGTAAAGAAGACTTCAAAAAATGTTAGTGAGAAATTAAACTAGAGGGGCAGGAATTCTTAAATAATTTCTCCAAACTGAGAAGCTGAGTTTTGAAAAGTTTTTGGGCAAGTTGTAAAAAACCAGCTTCTTTATGTTCAAGGTCAGGAGAGTGCTAGTTCTGTGTCCAACTCTTTTTTATTGTCTTCATCACTGATAAGAAATTATCTTACTCTTTACAAGGTAATACAGCATGTGATCTCTAAGATTGCACCTTTAGATTTTCTTCACTGTAAATCAAGTAAAAAATATGTTTACTAGTAGCTTGCAGTCAACACTGAATCTTCTGTCTCATTTCTCTGACATCCCTGAGGCATCCAACTTCCAAGTAGACCAACTAATGCAAAATTCACTGCTGCGAGAAATAAGTTCCATATATAGAGAATCATAGAATGGTTTGGGTTGGAAGTGACCTTCAAAGGTCATCCAGTCCAACCCCCCTGCAAGGAGCAGGGACATCCCCAACCAGATCAGGTTGTTCAGAGCTTCATCCAACCTGGCCTTGAATGTTTCCAGGGATGGGGCATCCACCACCATATGCTGAACTACTGGTCCTGCTCTTATCCTGGTCTGTCTTGGCTGGTTATCACATACCATTTCGTCTACTACTCATGTTAAGTACTACACTTAAGCCTACTAGAAGAGTGGAGTTTTCCATGAAGCTAGCAGAAAATCTGGAAAGAGACAATGACACTCCACACTTTCTTCACAGATGCTGGCTACTTCATGTACTTTGACACCAGCTCTGGCAAGGCAGAGGAGGTGGCAGTCCTAGAGTCTCGAATTCTTTATCCGAAGAGAACTCAGCAGTGCCTCCAGTTCTTCTACAGGATCACGGGAAGCCTTTCTGACAAGCTGATCATCTGGCTTAAAGAGGATGATGGCACTGGAAATGTTCGCAAGATGAGGAAAATTGAAACCTTTCAAGGTAATTCTGGAAATATAAGGAATATACAGAATATTGGGGGAGGAAAAGTTGTCTTACAGAGTGGGTTGACTCAGAAATAAAAAGATTTTCCTGAAGCTACCAGAATGTCTTGCAATATGTCTTAGAATTTTGGTGATATGTGAGGGCATTTAGCAGTGAAGCTGTGAGTGGTAGTAATGTAATTTAGGTGCTCCACAGATGACGTCGCGATGCTTCTAATAATGTTATGTTACCCTCAGTGACTGACAGGGACCCCAAACTCTGCTGGAGGTCAGTTGAGTAGCCCTCCACTGGCTGCTATATGATCTAAGAGTGAGCTGTTCAAAGGTAAATACCTGTGCTCATGTGCAGCCAATAAGAACCCCAGCCTGATTTTTGTATGGCTGCAAATACAAAAACATATGTCATTTTGGAAATGTGAACTGAGCTCCCACTTTGTATGATTTCACTAAATAGGACAAATTCACCCACTGTGGCACCGTGTGTTTATGTTGTCAAAACCCAAGACCTATGATAACCTGGCTGTGTCAAGCTGCAGCTGTTTACAGGGAAGGATAAATCCCTGGAAAAGTGGCAGCAACAGTTAATTCTAACATTTTGAGTCACTGACTTCCATCCAGTTGTAATGTCCTGGCCTTTAGCCTGTCGCCCTTTATAGTGGAGACTGCCATTCACTCATGTGTGAGGACTCCCTAATACAATGAGTCCAGAGCATTTAGTTGATCAGGCAATGTGAGTACATTATAATCACAATATCAACTTAAGATCTCCAGCCTTCAGGATTCTATGAGAGGTCCAGTTGTCTAAAAATGAAGCTGGAATGGATGTCTAGGAATAAGCTGCTTCATAATATCACTAATCATGCTGATGGCAGTGTTTTCATTTTCTTTTACCAAAGCGGATAATGACTATAACTGGAAAATTGCCCACGTAACCCTCAACGCTCAAAAGAAGTTCCGTTACCTCTTCCAAGGACTAAAGGGCAACTCCAGCTCTTCATCTGGTGGGATTGCTATTGATGATGTCACGCTGACAGAGACCCCCTGTCCTTCAGCTGTGTGGGTCATTCGGAACTTCAGCCAAATCCTCGAAAACGCATCAAGCAATGTTATTCAGAGCCCCCGGTTTTATAGCCCAGAGGGTTATGGTTTTGGCATAAGTGTGTATCCTCACTCCAGAATCAGTGGCTACACTCGCATTGCCTTTCACTTGTGCAGTGGAGAGAATGATGGTGTTCTGGAGTGGCCAGCTCTAAACCGCCAAGCCACGCTCACAGTGCTGGACCAGGACCCTGATGTCCTGAAAAGGATGTCCTCAAGCAGAAGCTTCACCACAAGCAAAGACCATGTTAACACAGGTAAGCGATTTCTGCCTGGAGAAGTGAAAATGAAAGTGAAGGAATATGAGTCAGAGGATTGAGTGTAGGACTCAAAGTTGGTCGACTTCAGCTGCATTTCTCAATTTGAGACACTTTCCTATGTATGACTCAGAATTCCTGTCTGCAAAAGACCATTTAGTGCGAAAAGTGACACATAGAATGTTGGTGTTTTGAGCAGTCCCTGGGATATCTGAGTTGGACTCTAAATGCAGAGTTCTCCTAAGAGCTGGCAATTCCCATTCTACCTGTGGCTTGCCCATTATGACAGGTAACATATCACCACAGGATGGTGCAGTGCCAGCAGGATGCTGTATTCCATTGCTAAATCAACAATAATTTAAGTTAAAAGTGCATTTTGGAGGCTTGGTTATCTTGAATATACATGGTCTGAAAGCGCAGGGTTCACATTATAGCTCTATTTAGGAAAAAAAATAACCTGAAAACACCTGTGAGATCAGACTTCAGCATTTGAAGCCTGTCTTGCTTGGCTGGGAATAGACTGCAGGTTATGAGCTCTTTCACACAGGGGCTACCTTTTAATTCCAAGTTTATACAGCATGTAGCACCATACTTCCACATCCACCTCTAGGACTTCCCATGTTAATTCAAAGAAATAAGAACAACGGGACAATACTGAGTTCGGTACAGAATGAAATGCTAGAGATGAATCTCCATCTCTCTTCACTTTTTCCAGTGGAAGTTTAGTACTCACATTTTCAGTAGGAGGTTTTAAAGCTTAGGTTTGAGTATGTTTAACAGAGCCATAGAAATGAACAAAATCTGCTAGACTCTAAACCATAAGTACTTAAAAACCTATGAGGGAGTGTTCTTACGCAGGAGGGAGCTCTTAGCTGGTGAGAACGAGGAGGTAACTTGTGTTTGGTCAGCCCTCAATGAAAGGGGAGTTGTGGAATTGCCCTCACATACACTAAGAGTCCTCATGCAGCCCTTATCTAAGGATCTTCTGGCACCCATAATTTTTCAGTCCCCTGTGATTTGTTTGGGCATTTCAACTCTGAACTTGATTTTACAGCATAAATCCCATTTAACACTGTAATGTACAGAAAATTTATGTCATACTTCCAGTTGCAGAACTTTGTGGTTCTTATTCAGCACTGATACTCTCTTTGCAGATGCTAATGGAACCTTAATATGGGAGAAACCTTCAATTGCTGGAAATTATGATGCCTCATGCAATTGCTATAGAAGTATATCCTGGGGGTGGACTAACTTCATATCCCACAGCCAGATGAGACGGAGAAGCTTCCTGAAAAATGATGACCTGATTATTTTTGCAGAATTTAATGGTAAAGACCCACTTCCTGATCCTCCTTACAAAAACAAATGGGTGATCCTTTTCATCTCTTTTCATACATTCAAGTAACTATTGCCACCTACGTCTGAGTCATCTTCTCTTCTAATGGACATCAAAGTTAAAAGCATTTCTGTGTCTTAGTTTCAGATGGATGATGTTGATTAAAGTGATTGTGAGTTCAGAGGAATCTAAATGGCAATGATTACTGAAGGTTAACTTCTGAGACACCTTTAATCACCCTACCAGTAGCTACGTCAATTTCTAAGCATTGAACTTCCTCGTTGTGTTCATTTTCAAACAGAACAGCAACACTTGGCATAACTTTTCAAAGTACAGAATACCACTGAATTTCCTAACTAGTTACTGTGATTTCAGAATTATTTTCTGTCTTGTGCTTTAAATATGCAGAACTTGCTGTGGTATGGCAAGAGCTCAGAAAAGGGCAACTGGACAAGCAGTCCATAAAGCACCCTGTGAGCTCCTGTTAGGAAGAATACTACACTGTTATCTGATGTCTTTCTCTTTTTAAAAGATCTAATTCACCTCAATAACACTGAAGTCCCCGTGGAACCTGAACAATCTGCCTTCATGGAAGGCCTCATTCTTGAAAGGCAGAAGAGAGCAGCCCAGGAGATGGAGCCTGCTCAAGGTCGGCTGCATTATCTGCAAGACCCGTGTGACCCAAACCCTTGCCAGAATGACGGAGTCTGTGTGAATGTGAAAGGGAGAGCAAGCTGCAGGTATCACGGACCTCTTTCTTGCTTGTCTTGACTTTCTTCTGAACCAAATGATGCAGCTAATAAATATTCAGAGCTACAGACCTCAGAGGTCTGAGCTACTAGGTCTTCAAGAAGCGGTAGAAACAAAACACTTCACTGCAGTGACTGGTTTCTACTAGCAGCCATAGGCGGAGGCAAAGGAACCCCACTCTGTGGTGCTTCTAGGGGATGTAAATAGCCTCCAAACAAGGTGGGGGTGCTGTTATGTGAACCCCTCTAATGGGAACTGCCCGTCCAGGGTAGTGAGTGTGAGGACCTTGAGGTGGGCCTGTAGGGCAGGACAAAACTCCATGTGAATCTGTAATTTATTTTCCCAGGTGCCCATCAGGACAAGCCTTCTTCTTTACAGGTGAGAGATGTCAGTCAAGGCAGGTCCATGGGGACATCCTAGGAATGACAATTGGTGGAGTTGCTGGAACCGTTGTCTTAACCATCGTCCTTGTTTCCATGATGGCTAAAAGATGAAGAGCTGCAGGATGATAAATCTCAGCCTGGTAATTTTTCCATAGTTCGTAAAACATCAGTTTTCAGTGAAAAGTGATGAACACAATTTGGGGAAGACCAGTCAGCATATGCAAAAAACGCTCTGTCAACATCTTGGCAGCAATCTGCTTACTCTCTAGGACTTGGCAGTTAAAGAACATAGTGCTGTCTAATGAAAAGTTCATACCCCACCTCTCTTGTGTATTCTTTTAACCTTTTGTTTCTTCATCCAATAGCAAGCAGTAGTGCTGGGAGTCCATGCATTTACTCTCAACCACAGTTCAAACTTAGATTAAATAACAGGTACAACCTCTCAAAACACTGGAAAAAATAACATAGAAGCACATATATTAAGGTTCTAGAAATGTTCCTATAGAAATTACTCAAGAAATCTAAAGGCTACATAACCATAGGTATGTAAATGAGTACTTCAGCACTAATTTTCTGTAGAGCTGTGCTGGTGTACAAAAGCTGAGTAGCTATTACATAGAATTCATGGTAAACTACCACTGTAGATTCTCTAGCAGGGAAATAATTTCATATTAAAGCCAGTTGTCTTTCTAGGAGACCTCACTACATAAGATTTTCAAATATTCAAGTGTAAATCTATTCTCTGGGCAAAATCCAAAGTTCTTTTAAAACATCTATAAAGCTCCCTTGATTTCAGCAGGCAGTGGATGAAATTGGAGAAGATCATCAAGAATTTTTTTTCCAATGACGGTAGTGGAACACTGGAACAGGTTTCCCAGAGAGGTGGTGGATGTCCCATCCCTGGAAACATTCAAGGCCAGATTGCATGGGGCTCTGAGCAATCTGATCTGGTTGGAGATGTCCCTGCTTCTTGCAGAGGGGGTGGACTTGATGGCCTTTAAAGGTTCCCTCCAACCCAGACCATTCTATGATTCTGTGGTCAGTTATCATAGGATTGGATCTATAGCAGTTACCATTAAATTCCCAAGGCTGGGACTGGGACCAGATTGTTCTTATGGACACATATTTTCTTCATTGTTAACAAGACAGCGGACATGCAGCCTGGCCCCAGGGCTCAGCGGCACCACTGATGCATTGGCATGGGTCCAGGGAAAAGCCTCCTTCCTGCTCAATAAAAAAAACCTAATGTGCTGAGATGTGCACTGTTCGTTATCCTGCAAAGAGGGGGGGGAAAGGGAGGAGTGACCTCAGATGAGGTTATGGGAGAGTTGGCACTCCTTATCCCAAGGAAAAAGCTGAAAAGAACTTGGAAAGAATGTAAATTAGCAGAGAGGATTTTGTGTAGATTTTATTGTATGCTTTACTCTGGTTTTCTAACAGGAAAGTACTCAAGAAATGGCATAGTTCTTGTGTGAGTCTGCCTGTCAGCCCCATGTCTTCTCAATGGCATTGAACCCTGCTAGCTGTTGAGGTCCAAAAGCCTCAGAGGAGTTCTTGTCATGAGTTCACAAGTATTGACAGTTGGTAGAGCTTGTTAGAGCTGGCACTGAGGGAGAGATGGGCAGAATATGAGCATCCCAGCCCTTGGTGAGCCCCGACCAGACCTTCATCACCTCTGTGGCTCTGCCCTCCTCACAGCATGTCCAGTTTCTGACCAGCTGCTGGCAAGAGTATGGGTGAGGGAGGTTACATTGGCAGAAAGCACTGCGGGTATGGGGGTGAGGTTTAGGGAGGCCCTAATCTTGGAGGGGTTTGGAGCAGAGATATGTGAGGACTGGGTGTGTGAGGAAGACCATGGAAACTCAGATGATCAGAAAAGGAAGAGAGTTGGTGGGTACAGGGCACAAGCCTGTAAGAAATGAACCTCATTTCTTCTGCTCATAGGATTAAGGAATCTGGCTGAGGTCACAGGTGCTACAAGGCAACATACAGCTGGACAAACCTTGCAACTATCACAATCCAAAAACTCTAAACAGTGAGCGTGAGAGAAGGCAGGTCTGTGCTTCAGAGACCTGTATGTGACAATCCCTTCCTTTACTACTTTTCCTGAGCTGGAATAAATCAGAGGAAGGTGCCAAGGCAGTGACTATTCTCCATCCAATGCTATAAAAGGTGAGATCCCACCCTTTCCAGAGATTAGGTGAGCCTGGTAGGTTTTTCTTGCAATATGCTTTAATTTAGTTAAGCAGAAGGAGGTACCTGAGTGACAGCAATGATCAGGAAACAAGTCCTGTGACAGGTGCAAGCTGTTGGTGAGCCCACTGCCCACCTTGCCTGTGCCAAAGACCTAGTCCTTGCTGCTGAGAGTGGGTAGGAGGAGTAGAGGGTGGTTGCTGCCTTGTGTTTGCCGCTCTTCCTCCACTCAGTACTCACACCTTTTCTTCTCTCCCCATCTGTCGTGATCCATGTATAAATACAACTGAAGCCTTGACCCCAAATCTTTAACACCAGCCCAGTTAATTTCTTAGCTTCTTCTCTTTCATGAACTGTCATGGCTTTTGCAACATTGGCAAAGACCTTGCCTTAGAAGATCCAATCAAAGTTGGCCCTTAATGCCAGGCAGCTCGGCATCACATCCTGATTTCTCATCAACACACAGTTGAGACCACGCTTAGCTAAACAGGGAGATGTGAAAACCTCAGAGGTGAAATATCTGCAGAGATAAAGTGTGGTGAGACTGTGTTGTCTACAGGGACTTGTACTTCACAGTTTATATAAAGCCCATTCTAACTCAGTGGGAGTTTCTGCAGCAGGGCAGTATTGCACAAGTAACTTCCAGAGTGGGTTAGACCAAATGGCTGTCCAAAGGCAAATTTTGATTGGAATAATGCGTGAAGATCTGATATTCAAGTTTCCTCTGCCCATGCAGTTCAAAAACGTTCTGTATTTTCAAGTATTTCTTAATCTCGAACTGTATTGTAGTTCTAGTATTATATCTACATCTTCAAGCAAAAAGAAATTGCTTTCAATATAAATAATACATTTGATTGATGCTTGTTTATTGTCTTTGGTCATCAGCACCTGCCCATACCAAACCGTCACACATGCCTGTAACTGTAGGCAACATTTTCCCATCCTGATTCATCCCAAAGTCCTGGTAACAGGTTCACCACTGGCAAATGTAGGCCTGATTCCCCAACAACCAAGTGGGGCTGTACTACTTGACGGCAGTATTTTATATTGGCCTCAAATCTAAATAGTCATAATTCCATATTTCATACTTTACATTAAGTTTTGTAACATTTGTGTGTGCTATAAATACTTTGCAGGTTCTCTCATAGCCCTCTGCTTAAGACAGGAGTCCTACCTTTAAAGGCATACAGGCTTGGAAATAACCAATTCCACAAATTCAGTATTAGAGCAGTAATTTATATAAAACCTTTCATCCTGCCTGGCACTGCAGAATTGATTATCTGAGCCCTCCAAGTGTGATTCTCTTCTGAGAAGAGACCCAAACATATAGACTTTACTCCTTGCACCCTGCATTAAATAAATGCACTCTTCTCTGTGGTAGACGGCAGCAACCATCTCTGTCTTACCACATTACATACCAAGGGAAGGACAATTATAGTTAAGGATATAAAGCTTCCTTTTCTTCAAAAAAAGTGCCACATGGAGCTTTCAGTACATTCCATCTGAAAGAAGACCATGCAGGAATCATCACGGTCTTCATTTTATCCTAGTCAAATATGAAGATCTGAAACGGACCTTCTCAGTTGTGAATCTTTGGTTCCAGAAAGTCTTAAATAAAAAGTGGAGAGCGCTATACCCCTATGGCCTTTCCAGACTCTGACACAAGGGCAGGAGAGAGCTATGAGATACTTGTGTATCTACACAGGTTTTTGGAATCAGAGAGTTGATAGTGGAAATACTAAAACCACTGGACAACAGTTGTGTATAACACTGCAATTCATGGCTCAGTACTGCATAGTGCTAAGCACCCTCTTAAAGGCTGAGAATTCTTCACTCCCAATGTCTTTTCCAGCACTTGAAGGCCTTCAAATCCTTCCAAGTTTGAAACACCTTGTCTCTTCTGAGATTGGCAGTCTCTGTAAAATTCCATGTCTCAAAGCTTCCTTGCCTTACACATTAACCAGAAATTATTGTTCCAGAAGAATGCACCAAGGCACAGTTTAGTCAAAATGAAGCAGTCCACTTCTTGATGACTCACAGGTGTTTTTTGTATGTGTCTTGGAAAAGGCAGAGGTCCTCTCAGTGTTACATGATTTAGTGTTTGCAGTGCCTCAGTTAAGCAAAGAATATGACTTGGAAGTGTTTTCAGAGGAAGAGGTGGATGGCTCTGAAGAAGATACTCTGTATTTTCCTGCAAAACAAAGCATAGTGGTTAGACATAGGGACAGATAGTGTGGGACGTGTTGGCATTGCAAAGTAAGGACAGTTAGACCTGTCCTGGCACCCTGGGTGGCTTTGACTTGATCTGCAGCCCTGCTACTAGCTAGGTTACAGCAATTCCAGCAACCACAGAAGTCAATATGTTTGGTGACATAGCCAGGATACGTCAGCTTGAACTGACGATCATGCCGTAGGGTAGTAACTTACACAAATGAAGGGACTTGGTGGTCTTCCTTGAGCATGAGGATGCATCTATAACACATGTTCTTGAGATGAATCCCAGCTCCCTGTTGTGACCATGGGGGGTCTAAACTAAGGCCTAGGTGTACGAAGCCCAAGAGCACAGCGTGGAAGGGAGCGCTAATAATATGGGAGTTTCAGGTGGCAGCAGCATGGAAGGCAGTTGTAGGAAAGTCCTTGTCGTGGGAGGCCTCTGTATCTGACTAGTGTACTCATGTAAAGTTACTGTAGCACGCTCAGAGACCAACTTCTTGTTCCATTATCTGACTAATAAACCAGCTCTTAAAAAGCAGGTGCTTGCCTACATTGAACTCCTTCATATCCCACTTTGACCATCTTTTCTGAGCAATGGTTGGATGCAAAGAAAGATTGACATTTAGGAATGAAATTATTCATATTATCATCAACAATTCTTGCAAAATAAAGTCATAACTGAAATGGTGACATCCAAAAGAAGGCCAAATGCAGGTCCTGCACATGGGTTGGGGCAATCCCAAGGTGGTGAAGAGTACATGAGCAGTAAGTGAACTGAGGAAGCACTGTGTCGTGATATCATTAAGCTCAAAAGAAAGCTCAGTTAGTGGGTTTTAGAATTGATGAAACATGCCACCATCCAATACTTTTTTAGCATTAGACAATTACGCTGCTAGCGTTATACTACAATCATGAGTGATTATGCTAGTGTTTCCAATGACATATTACAGCTCTTTCATATTGGAAGATGAGATACCATCTATGGATGCATAGACAAATAGATTGGTAGATACCATGATAGACAGACCCTGACAGTGACACTGCAGGCAAAACCTTGTTTATGCTTCAGTAGGAGAGCTATAGTCACATACCTGTTTTCCCACATAAGTTGTTAAAGGTTCTTGAAAATGGGTAGCTCATAGCAAGCATTGGTGTCACCAGGATCAGGGAGGTTGACTGTAAGAGAGAAAATTACTTTTTGTCAAAAGCCTAGGACTTGGTTTGTAGCCATATTGAAAGGGGGGAGAAAAAAGCTTACAATAAAAAGGTTCAGTAGTACAAGAAGGCAATCCGCAGAGTGACAACTTAGATGTTTTTGAGGCATCAGGTTCACCCATTTGCACATTTGTGATGGTAATGAAGGAGACAAACTTTAAAAGAAACTATAGGACACAAACAGCCTGTTCCTAACTGTTGGCCAGGGAACACGGCTTAGGCTCCAGAGTCTACCATATCAGACA
The DNA here is from genome assembly GCF_036417535.1 of Chlamydotis macqueenii. Classification (NCBI taxonomy): domain Eukaryota; kingdom Metazoa; phylum Chordata; class Aves; order Otidiformes; family Otididae; genus Chlamydotis; species Chlamydotis macqueenii. The sequence continues at coordinate 6,476,962 of NC_141558.1, forward strand.
GTACAGAGTTCTGGTCCCTTATCTGAGGGAGTATCTCCATTAAGGTAGCCAGAAAAGTAAAGATTTATAACCTTGGGGATGATGGTTGAGGGCCAATAACCTGAGATAATCAGAGGCAAATTTAACTTTACACACTAGAGGGCATTGAAACACAACTTTCCCCAGTCCAGCTGCAAAGGAAGAAACTTTTTGCTGCTTAAATGAAGTTTCTTTTTTTTTTTTTTTTTTTTTTTTTCTTATTCTGGAGTCGTTTGAGAATCTAATGGGCTTCTTTCAAAAGACGTATTAAAAAATACAGAATACACATCTTTTTCTGTTCCGTTCCTCTCCATTAATTAGGTTGTACTATGGTGGGGGAAATTGGGCAGTTTTGTGCATTGACACCTATATCGTAAGGCAAATAGAGGAAGATGGCAAATGAGTCATATCTAAGAAGTTTGATCAAAGACTTTGATCTTACTTTATTTACTCCTCATCAGCAGAACTGCCAAAGAAATATGTCAGTTCCCACTGCGTGGGACAGGTTTCACAGTGTCAACTAGAGTTGGAAGTGCCTGGCCCAGGATATTTTGTCTGAAAATGAATTCAGAATTGAGGTCCAAGACTTAACAACTTGTTCTCTCTACTTTACTTTGTTAGATGTGTCAGTACAGGATGGAATGAAGAAGCCAATGTGCTTAACGATAGTTGTATCAGTTATTACTGCCTTCTTTACAGTTTCCTGAGAAAAAAGGAGTTTTTCCCACAGTCAGACTAATGCTACATCCAGCAGACATAATTTTCAAGCCATAAAGAAGGAATGGCACTTTAAAAATGCGTTAGGACCTGGATTCCCAGGAGTAATCCTCCTGCAGAAAACACTGGAATACTTGGAGTACCAGATAGAAAAAATCCAGGCAGATGATTCTGAGGATCCTAAATGAAGAAATGTGAGGCAGAAACTGCATCTTTCTTGTCTGTCCTGACAAAATATCTGAATGTGGCAGGTGGTTGGAGCACTTAAAGCTTACAGCACTGCTCTGCCTGGCTGGTCACAGGCTGCGTCCTCCTGGCCTTCAGCACAGTGCTGGAGGGGACATGCAGAGAGGTCACCAGTGGGTCCAGTACTGGTTTAACATTTTCATTAGTGATATAGACGATGGGAAAAGTGCAGCCTCACCAAGTATGCAGATGGTAAAAAACTGAAAGTAGTGGTTGATAGATCAGGTGGGTCTGCTGTCATTCAGAAGGACCTCAACAGACTGGAGAAATGGGATGACAGGAATCTTATGGAGTTCCGCAAAGGGAAAGTTGAAGTCCTGTCCCTGGGGAGGAACAAACCCACACACCAGGACATGCTGAGAGGCATCTGACTAGAAAGGAGTAAAGACAGAGACAGACTTTTCTCACTGGTGCCCAGTGAAAGGACAAGAGGTGGTGGGAATGAACAGCCAGGCTTTTATCATTTGTGTCCAGCGAAAGGAAGTGGAAACAAACAGAAATGCAGGAAATCACACTTAAAAATATACTTTTTTCACTGAGAAGGTGGTCAACCACAGGAACAAGCTGCACAGAGAGACTGTGGAGTCTCCATCCTTGGAGCTGCTCAAAACCCAACTGGACACATCCCACTGACCATGCTCTGCACGTCAGGGTGATACTAGATGATCTCTGGAGGTACTTTCCAACTTCAGCAATTCTGTGATTCTTGTGGAAGCTGGAACGGTTTGAGCCAACGCTGCTCCTCTCAGCTGACAGTCCAGCCTTAATGGACACCTTAATTCCTTCAGGGCAATGTGCCTATCTGTCTTAATTATGCTGGTTTTTAAGTCTGCTTCCCAGTTCTTTAATCATACCTCTACGGGCTTTTCTGAATAAACATTGTTCAGGTACCAATATGAAACTAAGCTCTGTTATCATATAAGAGTGATGCCAGGATTTACCACCATTTTCTTTTTTCACCCCAAGTGCCGATGGCTAGATTCTGATGCCTGCAATCCCTTCTGGTGTGACTTCTTTGGTAAGAGGTTATAAATGCAGAAATGCAAGTCGAAACAAGCATTTATTTATTAGAATATAGAGTTATCCATCCTCATGCAGCCATCCCAGATAGAGGTATTTTATTCTTGCTGGCTGAAACTTTTCTATATTCTGTGTCTGGGAATGTGAACCCCTCTTGTGCAGAAGTAGAGATGAACACACCTTTGGCGTCAGTGGGAAGAGGATAACAAACAACTCTGTGGCTGCAATGTCTTCTACAGAGTTCTTTGTGAGGTGGATATTAGTCCATAGCCTCAGCATGTAGGACACATCCTGGGTCACTGAGGCTATGACCCCCCGGTGTGGCCAGCCTCCTAAATTCTGATTTAAGAGGTTTGTCAAGCCTCATTGTAAAAGTGGTTAATTCGGTGTTTTTCCTCCTTTTGTTCACACTGAGAGACAATTCCCCCAACCTTTCTAATGGGTAGTGATTGCTTAGTGCCCTAAACAGTTTTGCACTTGGTTGGATCCAAGGATCCTCTAGCCCAGTTGATTCTTATCCAACGCAGGTTACAGCAGAGGCCCTAGGGAAGAGTTTTACCAAAGGAAAGCTTGTAGCAGCACACCTTCAGAATGTTCTTTCTACCTCTGGCTGTCAGAGCTAGAGGAATTCTGGAGGCAGAGGCAGGCTGTGGTGTTTAACAGCCCTTAATGGCCTACTGAGCTCACACAAAATGAAGTAAACTATAGTAAAGCCTAGCAAAATGTCCAACATCCACAACATCCAGGAGCAAGGAGCTCTATAGCTCCTCTGCTTGCTTTGAGTCTGCCACTCATTAGGCTCAGTTTTGATCCTTAATTATCAAACTGGGTGTCAGACTTGCTCCATGGCCTCATAGCAGCATACATCACTTTTACACTTCCCATCGCTCATCCAGGCTGAAGAGTCCTATGTCGCTCTAGCACAGCAGTCATCCCACCTCTTTGGCCCTTGTTCTCTGCATCTTTCCAATTAGGCTGTATCTTTTTTGAACTTAATTAAGCTCAGTTGTAGCAATGCCAGCATTTTCCTATGGCTTAAGTGGCTCTGCCTCCCTTTAGGTGTTTTGAATGAAAAGCCAATGGTGCCATGAGATGTGTGGAGGTGAAGGATGCATGCAGAGAGGAACCAGGAGCTGCTGAAGATTTGAAGGTGTGAAGAGAGCAGATATGTGGCTGGCATAAGACAATCTAGCTCCATGCCTGCCCAGCAGCTTATAGCAGCTGAGCCTTGTTTTACCCCTTGCAAACAGCCACTGAGAATTTTTTTTTTCCAGAGCCTTGATCTCTGGAGTACAAATTGAAACAGAAGATATTCCATTTAATAGTAAGAAAAAGGGGGTTTTTTTTTATACTGAGGGTGGCAAAATACCACAGCTTTTAATCCAAAGTGTTAGTGGATTCTCTGGCTTTACAGAAACTGAAAATCTGATGCGACAATGTCCTAAGCAACCTGCTGTAGTTTACCTTGCTTTGAGCAGTGGGTTTGGTCTAGATGATCTCCAGAGGTTCTTTCCAACCCCAACTGTTTCATGCCTCTGTGATATCTCTCTTCTGCAGGAACACTGCCTGCTTTTGTGTCCTAATTGTATTCCTCAGCAGCCATTTTCCTGACACACTATGTAAACTTCATTTTTTCTTTTAAAGATGGCAGTGGAACTGGTTTACTCCTTTAATGTGAATGCCTATCTTGAGCAGAGGCATTTCCAGATGCCTGTACAAGCTGTGCTTCAATGCAGGAATGAATGCAAGAGTCACCAAACCAGAGAAAGTCTCTGTGCAAGGAAGAGAAGCCTTCCAGGATCTTCTTTAAGGATAATTATTTGGGGTTTTTTAGGCACTGAATGTTTTGGGTTACATGCAGGAATTTGCTGGGTATGAGACCCAAGTCTCTCCTCTTCTAAGAGTGTGGCCAGGTCACTTCGTTCCAGAATTTTGCTCATTGAAAACTGAGTCTTTGCTGCATACGAACACCACCCTCAGCAAACTCGCCGATGTCACCAAGCTGTGTGGTGCCGTCGACATGCTGGAGGCGAGAGGTGCCATCCAGAGGGACCTTGACAGGCTGGAGAGGTGGGCCCGTGCCAACCTCATAAAGTTCAACCAGGCCAAATGCAAGGTCCTGCACATGGGTTGTGGCAATCCCAGGCACAAATACAGGCTGGGTGGAGAATGGATTGAGAGGAGCCCTGAGGAGAAGGACTTGGGAGTGATAGGGGATGAGAAGCTCAACATGAGCTGGCAATGTGTGCTTGCAGCCCAGAAAGCCAAATACATCCTGGGCTGCATCAAGAGGACCGTGGCCAGCAGGTTGAGGGGGGGGATTATCCCCCTCTACTCTGCCCTGGTGAGACCCCACCTGGAGTACTGTGTCCAGTTCTGGAGCCCCCAAGATAAGAACGACGTGGACCAGTTGGAGAAGGTCCAGAGGAGGGCCACGAAGATGATAAAAGGGCTGGAGCACCTCTCCTATGAGGACAGGCTGAGAGAGTTGGGGCTGTTCAGCCTGGAGAAGGGGAGGCTCTGGGGAGACCTTATAGTGGTCTTCCAGTACCTCAAGGGGGCCTACAGGAAAGATGGGGAGGAACACTTCAGTAGGGCCTATTGTGATAGGACTGTGGGTAACAGTTTCAAAATAGAGGGTGGTAGATTTAGATTAGATATTAGGAAGAAATTTTTTACACTGAGGGTAGTAGGACACTGGCACAGGTCACCCAGAGAGGCGGTGGATGCCCCATCCCTGGAAATATTCAAGGCCAGGTTGGACGGGGCTCTGACTAACCTGGTCTGCTTGGAGATGTCCCTGCTCCTTGCAGGGGAGTTGGACTAGATTACCTTTTAAGGTCCCTTCCAACCCTAACTATTCTATGATTCTATTCTATGATAGACATGATTTGACAAAAGGTTCATCCTTCATCCCATTTTCTGTTCCCAGCATAAAGTGCAGGCTTACCTGTCTCCTTGCCTCACGAGTTCAAGTTGCAGCATTTCCATCCTTTCCTGCTTACAGCTAAAGGGCATCTTCCCCAAGAAGTTCCTTTTGCATTTCTCTTAGATTGTGAATAAATAATGGTGCCTCTGAAATGTTCTGTTTTCTAACTTAAAGTTTCAGTTACATTTTTTGGTTTATTTCCTGTGAAATTTAGAGCAAACACCCACCAACCTCCTTCTCATTTTTTTACCAATTGTAGGTGAAATAATGAACTTTGAAAAAGTGGGTGCATTTGTATTTATGTTTTTAGTGTCTTCTCATTCTCTGACTAGTTCTAGTAAATAATTTAGAATATAAAGTGCATTTGACTTAGAAGACACTTGGAGAATGTTAGACCACTCAGCAGTAACTGAAATATGTTCTTAGGTCAATGTTCTGACCTTTGTTTGTTGAGAACTCCATTTGGACATTGAATTCCTCTTCAGCAGGGCTTCTTGTATCTGTTTGTTAAAAAAAAAATAATCAATCAGTAAATATAGCAATTATGTTCAAATTCCAACAGTATTTTCACATAATATAAGAAATAGTTTGAATTCTTACCTTCTTGTCCCAGAGAGTCCCAAACACCAAAATGAATAATCCCTAGGAGACAGATAATTACATGCAGTTTAAGACACCAACCTTTTAATTGCAGTACCCCATAATTAACTCAAACATTTTCCATGTTGACTATATGAACTCGGAACTCTTTGACAGAGGACATTTTTCTAACCGCCTCTCACATAACGTACTGCTGATGTGGTAGGAGTTCTCCAGGCCTGGCCTACTTAAACTGTGTGTATATCCCGTGTACAAAAGTGACACAGATAGTTTGCTAGCACTAAACATATTTGGCAGAAGGGACCTTTGTGTGTGGAAGACATGCCCTGCTTATGCTCCCCAGAGAAGCTAGCAGGCTCACAATATAAAAGGCAAGTGAGTTTGGTCTGAAGGATACAATTTTGAGGCCATTCTTAAGAGGCAGAGTATACATAACTATTGTGTCCTTAAGAAATCCCATTCTATCGGCGTCCTACCAGCCACTTAAATATGTTCTCGTAAAAATCATACTAACTGAAAACTCTCAATCATGTGTATTTTGGTCGGTCCTTCTCTTTATTATTAGTAGTACTCAGTTGTTCTTGGTGACTTTCATGTTGTTTATACTTCCCCATTACTTGAACCCGCAAGAACTTAATATGATGCCTGCAGATGCACTGTAAATGAGACCAGACTTACTGAGGCTTCCCCATAATAGGGCTATTTTCCTCATCTTCAGGAATGAAGTTCTTCCCAAAGCTACTGGTGAAGCTGGAAGTTATCTTTATGTCAGCTTTATCTATAAGGCACATCTGTTAAGGCAGCCGAGAATACAAAATACTGCTGAATTCCTGGAATGGATTTCCCAAAGGGCCCTTTGGGAATAAGGATGTGTAAGGCAACCTCGAGCTTTCCTAAGCTGTTTTTGTTATCCCTCCAAGTACAGCACTGCAAGAATGTCACTACACGTTAAATGGTTGTAGAGGAAACAAACCCATGCATATGTGTAACTCACCTGCAAAGCATTGAGCACAGCAAAGAGGATGTGGAAAGCTCGATGGCTGTTTTTGATGACGGTAGCAAGGCCAAATCCCCAGGTGAGGCCTAACAGTGGTGTCAAGATGGCCACACTTTTGCCAATTTGATACAAAGAGTTCCTCTCCTGCTTATTTGTCCTATCCCCAATAGTTGGCCTCAGTATTTTTATAATAACAACTGCGGTGATGAACAAATTCATGGCCACAATGATCAGGGCAGGTATGATGAAGGCCAAGAGAGCTTTGCTCTCCTTCCAGTTGAGCCAGCAGATGTCCTTTCTGGTGTAAGTGTTCCTTGGCAGTGTGACAGCAATAGTGATGACTGCAATGACAAAAGGGCACCCATATCCCAGACAGAATGCCATGGCTTTCTGAGCGGTCTTGCTTGTGTCATGAAAGATGAAGATCAGTCTGTAGAAAAGAATGAGGCCCAGGCTGAGCATCCAGAAAAAGACGCACAGGTAGAATAAATGGATGAAGAAGGTGGCCACAGAACAGATACCTCTGCTTATCTGTTGGTTTTGATCGTTGATGGAGGCAGTGACAATGAACCAAACGTCAGCAATCAGGAGTGATGTAGCTATGTTGAGTATGCAGACATGGCGCATATAGGAGGTTGTGTTGTTTGTCACGTATTTCCAGACTAAGAATTCAATTATAATGCAGACTACCAAACTCAAGATTGAAATAGCCAGGCCAATGTAGGTAATATAATCTTCAAAGATTAGCTGGGAGGAATTATCAGGTGACATCAGAATGGAGAATGATGTCAAGTGGTTGCAGGAGCAAGTGACATAATCTTCTACCTCTGTGGGTGTGCAACCACGAGTATCCCAGCCTCCGCCATCTTTGTTGAGTGTGAAGTTCCAAAAGACACATTGGGGCATCTTTAGACATGAATTTTTCTTTGCAAAGGTCATATTAATATAAAAAGTTGGACTTATGTTGCTGCTCACAGTTGTTGTTACCAGTAAGCCGTTCACATACTCATGCTCATTCCGAGGCAAAATCTGTCCAAGTCTTGAGTACATCACACTGACAATGGTTGAATTTTGGGCTACAGACTGAATTTCAGTTTCACTAATGAACACATTAACTGTGAGATTTTCTGTACTGTAGAAGTTCTTATTATAATCTGTGTTCCTATTTTCTGTGACAACTGTACCTTGTAGCTGAAGGGTGTCTGCAGAGACAGGAGGAATGGTATCATTAATTGGTTGGAGGTGCAGGGAGAAATTTTCTACTGAACGCAGTAACAAAGAACTTTTCTGTGTCTCCTTTTTATTCAGGTCTTCCCAAACTTCAGTTGTAGAATCAGCAACAATAACGTCCACTGTGGAGAGGAAATTCTGGAAAAACAACAGAATAATGCTGTTACTGAAATCCCATACAAATAATTGTTGTTTCTGATGGTAATTGCTGCATGGTCCTAGAACTGCCTTTTGAAAAAGCCCAGTATTTTCTTATTTTGCTCAATCCATGTGAAACTTTCAGTTGTTAACCCTCTGCATGCTCCATTTTCAGGTTAAGCTCTCTGAAAGTGGAGCTGTGTGGCTTTTTTTTACAATTTATTTAGTATTTTTTATTTTGCAATCTTTCCCCTCTTTCTCAGCCTTTGTGCTGTCTTTGATTTCTCTCTCTCTCTCATGTAGAGTTCTCCAGCTACAAAACATTAAGTCTTTTTGGACTTTTCTGCTCAGAAGGGCAGTACTTCCTCTGTACCTCACAATCGTAGAATCATAGAATGGTTTGGGTTGGAAAGGACCATAAAGATCATCTAAAGTTCCAACCCTATGCCCCAGGCAGGGACACCTCCCACTAGACCAGGTCACTCAAGCCCCATCCAGCCTGGCCTTGGACACTTCCAGGGACGGAGCATCCACAAGTTCTCTGGGGAACCTGTTTCAGTGTCCACTGCCCTCACAGTAAAGAATTTCTTCCTTACATCTAATCTAAATCTACCCTTTTCCTGTTTAAAGCCATTACCCCTTGTCCTATCACTCCAGACCCTTGCCACAAGTCCCTCAGCCCCCTTTAGGTACTGCAAGGCTGCTATAAGATCTCCCTAGAGCCTTCTCTTCTCCAGGCTGAACAGCCCCAACTCTCTCAGCCTGTCCTCACAGGAGAGGTGCTCCAGCCCTCTGATCATCTTTGTGGCCTCCTATGGACCCACTTCAACAGGTCCACATCATTCTTATGTTGGGGGCTCCAGAACTGGATGCAGTACTGCAGGTGGGGTCTCACCAGAGCAGAGTAGAGGGGCAGAATCCCCTCCCTCGACCTACTGGCCACCCTTCTCTTGATGCAGCCCAGGATGGGGTTCGCTTTCTGGGCTACAAATGTGCATTGTCAGCTCATGTCCAGTTTTTCATTCATCGTTGCTTGTCCTTTCCTCTAACTTAGAATGCTAGAGACATCTATGGGCCCCTAGAATATTTCTAGTTGCTATGCATGCATAGGTTCCTTGTCTTCATAATTTTAACTTTTCATAAACTCTTCTGTATCTTTGCTGTCATTTCATCTTTGTTGCCATTTCTCTCATTTCCTTGATACTTTTCTGTTCCTGACCCTAACAAACTGTAAAAAATTTTCAGGGAGAACATCATCCCCTGTGATAAAAAGGGCCAAAGGGCTTGATAAGTATAGGTAAGATGTTAAATAAAAGCTTACTTGAATAGTGAGCTCCTCTGCATCTGCTGGGATAGAGGAGATCATATCCAGGATGGTGACAATTGCACCTAGGTTTGCAGGAGACCTGTCTATTGTGCTTTGTTCATTTTCTGTCTTTTCCTTAAGCTCTGCAAGGTAGTTGGGTAAGTTTGCTTTTGCATCAGGACTGTTGACCAGGGACTGGAACAGAAGATATCAGTACATCACATGTGTGCAATTTGCCTGGACCTTGAGCCTCCTTCATAATGGTTACCCCCATGCTAGTGAATAAATAAACAGAGCCAGGGTCATTCTAGTCACACTGGCAGCATTCAGCTCTCTGACCATCCAGAACGGGTTATCCTAGCTGCCTGTTGAGAGTAGTCTCGTCTGTGCTAACTCGCAGACTGCTCCTGGAAATTTTGGGGGAGAAAATAAAATCGTTGGCCTGGGCCCAAACCGTACGAGGGAACAACCCATCAAGTTAAGAAAATACATAATTGAGTAGCTGTACCTCTGCCTGGGACCTTGCTGTGCCTGATTTACTAAAATAAGCATAGCAGTATTCGATGAAAGAAATATAATTGTTCTCATCTAACTTTACTGAGACAAGGGTGACTGTGGATGGTTTTTGGGAGTGGTGAGCATCTAAGGTGAAAATCAAGGCCCAGTACTTATCCGTGAAGTGTAGCTGCTGAGGGAGCTCGCTAAACAGCGCCTGGGTCTGAGGCTGGGCAGTGGCCCAGGGCTGCCCCTTCTGCGTCATTGTTAGTGTACTCCGTAGCATGCTTGGCCAACTGGTGTTCACCAAAGCAATGCCTGACCGTGGTTCAGGGAACACCCCAGGCCCGCGACTGCTCCCGCTGGACCTTATGAATAAGGTCACCTTGTCTGGGGAGAGAACGTTGGTGTGCATGGATGTCAGCCATGCAGTGCCACCTGCCCTCTGGGCCAGAGAAGGTGACCTAGGCTCTCTCACTGGCTTGTGTATGCTTAGCCAATAATTCTTTATATCTTTTAAAAGATAGTTGTAACTAAATATTTTATTTTTAAACACTTCATATATTTTAGATTATGTTAAGCATAAAACCACCCAATAAAATTGTTTTCTCTCTCCTACCCCGCTCCCCACCCCAACCTCTAGGAAACTGTAAATGTTACCTCGGCACTAGCCAGCAGGTTGTTTATTGGTATGGAGAGGCAGTCATTCCTTTCAACCTCCCATGATCTGTTGGAGCACTTGTAAATTTTATTGCCTCGGGTAAAACCATATGAATTATTTGACTCACGGCATGGCTTTGTTAATATGGCCCCTTCTATTCCAATGCCAAAGCTGTCTGAGCAGGAAATTTCCTTATCTGTATCAAGAAAATGGCACAGAGGTAGAAAACAAGGAAGCAGGGAGATGAATGATTTACCCCCATCAATCCTGTGACCTTCTGCATTTCAGAGGTCTTTAAATGAGCTATGATTTCAATTTGCTCTCTCCGTTAATTATGACCTTTCAGAGTGTGTATATCTTGCGTTCCAAATTTTTTGGAATAATGAAATGAAAAAGGAAATTTAATAAAGCCCCTTGTTTTTGAGTACTGAATCAAATCAACAAACCAAAATGCAAAGTTTTAGGATCTGTCAGTTTTTTTTTCTGCTAAGGGACTCCATGCTGCTGTAGTACTAACAGAAAATTCATCAAGACCTTGATAGTGAGGCCTCAACATCTTTTCAATGAACAGTGAGTCTTACTAATTGGCTTTGATTAGGTTAGTCATAGCACTAAATATCTGTTGATTAAAGTAAAGTGTCTGCATATTTATCGCCTAAGAGAGTGAAATCTGACCAGTTACAGTGGTTCAACAGCAGGCACCACTACTGTGGAAAAAATCCAAAATGTCTACATTATGGGATGTCCAACACTTATTTATTTCTAATTTAGAATAAGAAGCTGAAATATCCAAACTCTGGTCAGAACCAAACATCAAAATTGGATTTAGCGGTGTTGAATTCTAATTACCCAGCATTTCCTGCAGAGCTGACCTGAAACTGAACCATATCCCAGCAACACCTCATGAAGGTTGCTGCATTTAAAGTGGACATGCTTTCCCACAGGCTGACCTCCCGAGCTAGACAACTTCTTCCTGAAGCACCACAATCTTTTATCCATGCTAAATGGTTGGTGCAAGCTAGGAGCTGCATGACCACGCTTCAACGCAGGAGACAAAGCTTGGTGGTGCAGGCTGCACCAGAAGGAAGTAGGGACAGAAGGTGATTGAACTATACCTGCTCGGGAGCATACCGGGGCCACTGTCAAACACGGTGAAGACAAAACATCTTATCTATTTGGGTTTTTTTTAGTTTCAGCAAAATTGATATTTTCCTCTGTATTTCAAAATTTCCCATCGAAACAGGAGACAAAAATTCTTGGCTAACAAAACCTGCTCCTGTTAGGTGACAGTAGTAATAAATAAATAGGTATTGGGATTTCCTATTTAACGACTTTAAATAGTAACTTTTTCCTTACCAGGTATCACGCGCAGTCTTATACTTTCGCTGTCGACTTCCTGTCCAATGCGGTTAACAAACTTGCAATACGCTGCGAGTTCTTCCTTTGTGCTGCATTCTGTTTCTGTGTAATTGTACACGTAGCACAACAAATTGCCTTTTTGCGTTTTCCCTGTATGGAAGGATTAAGATAGATTAACATGAATTAACATGATAGATTAACAAGAAAGCTTCTGCAAAATTTTATTTTCTGTGGGTCCTAGAGAAAAAAAAAAACTTCCTTTGTGGAAAAACTTCCTTTCTGTATGGATCTCTGTCTCTTACTTCCCACTTAAGCAAACCCTGCCCAAACCCTCTCTTACTGTACAGGAACCAAAATTTTCTTTCAAAACTGTTTTGGAGAATACTCATCCTGCTTCTACTTCTGTTACAGGAGTTTCATTTAGGCTATGATACTTTTTTCCTGTTCTTTTCTGTTTCTTTTGAACTCAGGTTCTGTACCACACTCCCATTGCTTTTCAGTGTGCCTGTACCTGAGGATCCCTGACCACAATCTCTTCCAAGAAGATCTTGGCATTTTTCTTAGCAAGTGAAGGAGCCCTCAGTCTCCACCTGCTTTACACTTCAGCCTGTTGGTTTTGCACTCCTGTACGTTTTCTGTGTTAGTTCAGTTGGGTCTTTGCTTTTTTTTTTTTTCAAATTAACTGTTTTGTAACCCACTTGAAAACTTCTAGTACACAAAAACATGCAGGGAAGCCGCAGAACTGCCCTAAATTTGAAGACATAGAAGCTTAGGCTTTTGTGCTGTTGGAGATATGTTACCTGTATCCTTGATGAAAATAGAACAGTTCTTTGAATTGCATTCTTAATGTGTTATTTTACATTTTTAATTAATTAGTAGATCTTCTTCTTAAGTAATGTTTCCTGAATACTCAGTTAAAAAAACTGGCAGAGTGGGAGATAAAAGCAAATAAATGGAGTTATGGAGTTCAGCAGTTTGGAATCTGAACAATGATGAGGATGCTCACTTCTCACTTCCTGGCAAGGCAAACCAAGCATTGAATTTACCTATTTACCTATTATTACGTATTCATCACTACAGCACTGGCTTCAGTTGCTCTTCTGTAAATCTCAGCCATGCTCCCCAAGCATGGCAGCCATCCTAAAAAAAGTCCATTTCCCTTTTTTTACACTCTCACAAGTACTTGTGGGTTGTCCTAAGTATGAACTGATTACATGGACCTAACTGAAAACAGAAAACCACAGGGACTGGGTTGTGACACATCGTGTGACTAGCGATTCTGCAAGTTCATTGTTTCTTACCAGCTTGGTATGCATTTTGCTGAACCATGAATGTAACAGCGTAATCTTCCACGGTGTTAGCACTTATGCAGCACTCAAGGGCCTGTGGCACTTTGCACCGTATAGATGCTGTGATGGGGTCTATCAGGATGTTCTGCTTCAGAGGCAAGGAGACAACCTTGATTGTCATGTTGGCAGAACTCTCCAAGTCCTTCTGGGAGAATGTGCAGATGTAGGTGCCTGAAAGAAGTGAAACAAAAACTATGTCTCAGTCAATGGAAGTGCTCCTCTGGTTTTAGAATCGTAGAATCATAGGATAGTTTGGGTTGGAAGGGACTTTAAAGGCCATCCAGTCCAACCCCCCTGCAAGGAGCCTGAACAAGTACTATGTTGTTGGTGGCATCACGTCTTGCTGTTCTCCAGCAGTTATAATTTTAACTTTTTTTTTTTTTTTAAATTTACTGCACCTGTGCTTCACAGTGATTTGCAGGCCTAGGGATACTGTAAATGATCTGATACAGAAATTTCATTGCCTTTGTAGCCAATACAAACCAGATTCACTCACCGTTCCAGTCCTGTGTGGCAGTTTGCACTGTGAGCATAGACGTAGCTGGAAATCTGCTATTTATGACGCACGTACCACAATCGACAATTTTTGTGTTATTTCCAGACTGGATTTTCCAACTGATACTGTCATAATTGCTCACATCACTTTTACACGTTACATTGAATGGATATCCCTCGGAAATGGATGAGTCTGTGCTCGAAGATATCGTTACGTAGGCTGAGACAACACAAGATAAATGTTATATTATTGAGAGTCGCTTCTTCTAATCATTTGCTTGCAAATGGCATGTGCCACAGAGGCCACCTGCACGTTAAAGTGGATGGTCTGTTACACGCCACCTGACTCTTACCTGCCCGTAGGTACGTCACTTTGATGTTTTGACTGCGCGTGGCACCGTATCCAGTCTGCAGCTCACACGTATAGGTCGTCACTGTACCTGACTTCTCAGGTGGGCATAGTGACTCCTCGATGTTGAGCTTGTATTCGGCGCAGTTTTCAGTGAAACTGGGGGCTCCTGAAGAGAAATAAACATTCCTTGAAGGGCTATGGATATCCGAAAATTCCTGAGCGCTGGAAATCACAGTCAGTCTAGCTAAGGAAAACCTTGTGGAGTTGTATGTAACTTTTAACAGCACAGCACTTTTAACTCATCATTGCTGAAGTCCATTTACAGCCTTTACTCTGGCAACACTCACACTGATCTTCCAAAGACCTGGAGACGGCACTCAGCACAGTGCTGGGCATCTGCTGCCAAAAATCGGTCTAACAAAGAGCAACTAGACTCTTTGGATACCTCAGAATAAGCCAAAATGAAGAGTCATAGAATCATAGAATGGTTAGGGTTGGAAGGGACCTTCAAAGGTCATCTAGTCCAACCCCCCCTACAAGGAGCAGGGACATCCCCAACCAGATCGGGTTGCTCAGAGCCTCATCCAACCTGGCCTTGAGTAAATACTGCAGATTTTAATGCCATCTTTTTTTTTAAATAAACATTTGGAGATACTTCACAGTCATTCAACTGTAAACCTGAAGAGTGCTGGTTTAGCTAGAAGGGGAAAACCCCACTAAAGCTGTCCCATGCTGCAGCTGAAAGTGCATGTGGCATGAGAACAGAGCTCCTGGGAAAAGCCTGGCCGCAGAGAACCAAGGGTGAACCAGCTCGTTACAGCGGACCAGGATCACCTCTCTCTGCACGCACTGCTCCACACCAGTACCTGTCCTCTGTGGAAATGATGGTGCACGTGAGCTTTGAAGGTTTTTCTCTCGTTTTCCTGTCCTGCTTTCTGCTAAATTTCATTTGTAACTAAAGGTTGACAATAAACTGTTAGTCCATACCTATAAAATATTAAGAGGGCAATACACTGTTTATGACTACGGTTCATAGACATTTATGAGCCTTTCTGTGATGTTATTTTGTAACTCTTTGTAACACACATACTTGGCACTTTATTAACTCTTCATATTCCTATTAACTCTTTGTGTTCATATATTCTCCCTGGAGAAAGGAAGACTCCAGGCCTTCCAGTGCCTAAAGGGGGCTGATAGGAAAGACAGGGAGAAACTTTTTAGCCAGGCCTGTAGTGATAGGATGAGGGGTAATGGTTTTAAAATAGAAGGAGGTAGATTTAGACTAGATATGAGGAAAAATTTTTTTATAATGAGGGTGGTGGAACATGTTGCCCAGAGAGGTGGTGGATGCCCCATCCCTGGAAACATTCAAGGCCAGGTTGGCTGGGGCTCTGAGCAACCTGATCTGGTTGGAGATGGCCCTGCTCCTTGCAGGGGTGTTGGACTGGATGGCCTTTAAAGGTCCTTTCCAACCCTAACCATTCTACGATTCTATGATTCTATATTAGAAATATAGCTTTATGGGATGCCACTGACTCAACTTGCATGTGATGTATCACAGCTACAGGTGAAAAGGGAGACTGTGCAGTCAGTATTTAGCTATGCTGCAGCTGTTTCAAAGTGTACCACCCATGTCTTGATTGCCAAATTTTGGTATGTGGCACATAGAAGCCTTTCATACCCCGAGGGTGATTCTGAAGACAGTCGTAGAAATTATTACTCATCCTTGGTCTCAAAACTATAGAATGCAGAAATAAGCTTTTTGGAAAAGGTCAATATGGTGCTGGTCCAAGCAGCTGTTTTCATCCAGGGTGGCACAGTTTTGAGCATCAATATCTGCACAGTGCATGGAGATGCTCTGGATGCCACTGACAGCTGCACAACACACATGCAGTCTGTACCACACTGTCCATTCATCGTCACACATACACCTTTGGAGCATACTAGGACTTGGCTTTTGGGGTGGCCAATTAGGAGGAGGTCTTTGAAGAACAAATCTAGCAGATGAAGACAATCTTTTGTTAATCTTACCTGTGATATTAATTGCTCCATTTACTTTCCAGTCAACAGTAAGTGATGGTAAGGGTCTGTCAACACAACAGGACAACACAGGACCGTTTGTCTGCATTTCAGGACTGTTGCATGTAACATCGATGTCGTTTAAGTTTGAAGTGATGTCCAGCGGAGAGATTGTTATTGTTTTTGTGGCCTTGTATATTAGTTTGTGAAACAGATTGCTGTTTGTGAAAATGCAACTATAGGAACCTGTAAAACATAGGCAATATCTTAGCGTTGAGAACACATTTTGCTGTTTTTTTTCTCTACATTTGGAGTTGAGATCTGGGATCTACTGCCACACCTCGTTTTCACATCTCCTTGCTCTGTAGTGGCTCTGCTACTTGCTAATCAAGATGTATCCTCAGGTCATCTGCAGACTCCTGGTGCCAAAAGTATCCAGATAGGACAGCTTCAGTGTGGATGGGTACTTGAGAAGAGACCAGCACTTTGGGACTGAGATTCTTAAAATATGGCTGAATTGGTGATTTGGGGATCTGTGTGTTGCCCCATAGTCCATGTGGCAGCAATATGTCACGGTAAGAATGCAGACTGACTGTGCAAAGGGTTCCTACACAGAGTGAGGGAGAGATGGGTGCCCAGGGTGGACTCCACAAGAGCTGGCAATCTGAGTGTAGGCACGTACACTGCTCAGAAAGTATTGGCAAAGAGCATGGAGTATTTATCAGCCACTTTCCCAGGCACTGTATGCAGCCAAGCTTCCTTTTGAAACCGGTCATCAGATTTCCAAACTTCCTTCTTATCTTAGGTACGTGGATTACCCTTCCCCACTGGGATAGCCAGGTGAGTAGACCATTATATAGGAGTGGAAGAACTAAGGTTCAGGGCATCCTTAGCCCAAAGAAGTTTGGACCCATGACTCCTACCTCCAGTATGTGTGCCCAAATACCTGGTCACATGCTACCCTTTTTGAAGTTGAATGTAAAATTCACAGTCCAAAGAGAAGAACCGAGCAGGAGCTCGAGTCAAAGCTCTGATGATACATGATAATTTCCCTGATAACTCCTCCCAGCAAAATGCCATCAATTTACCTGTTTCTGATTTTCAAAAAGCCCTGAACATGAACACTTTAAAAACTGTAACTCTGAGCTCTGACTAGATAGGTTATGTTTGCAAAGGAGGAAAGAGCCACCAAGGACAAATTCAACCACAGGCTCAAGTTACTACACCAAAAGTGTGGGAAGTTCTCACAGCCGTGTGAATCACCTCTGTTTCCTGCGATATGACACTGAAGCCCAGCACTGAGAGTGTTGAGGACTATATAGTCACCTGAGTCAGTTCACAATTTACTGGCAATGACAGTCAGTATGTAGTTCATTAAAGAAAAAAAAATTGCAGGAAAATTATGAGGGACAGTGTATTTTTCACATTTACTATAGGAAAATGCAGTTATTCCATTCCTCTTTGCTTTTTGTAGAACTAGCCACACTAGAGATTTACATCTGATGTTTTAAGGATAGAAAATCATACCGGAATTCTTCATCGTAGCGTTGATAATTTTAAGACTCGACATTGAGTTTGTCGTTGTATTGTTTTGCTCTATCAAATGCTGGAAGCTGTTTGAGATTAACTTATCAAAGTGATGCCAGGTCACATTCTCAGACATTGAATTTATCTCACAAATCATTCTTACTGTATCCCCTTCAAAAATGTCCACAGGACTCACAGTGAAGTTTGTCTGATCTGGGAAGACAAAGAGGAACATTCTGCATTATTGTCATTTCAGCTCACATCATAAATCACAGAATCATGGAATTATAGAGTTGTAAAATGATTTGGATGGGAGGGAACCTTTAAAAGTCATCTGGTCCAACCCTGTTGCAATGAGCAGGGACATCTACTAGATCAGGAGCCTCATCCACGCAGACCTTAAATGTTTCCAGGGATGGGACTTCTACCACCTCTCTGGGCAACTTGTTCCAGTGTTCCACCACTCTCATAAAAAAAAAAAAAAAATCTTCCTTATATCTAGTCTAAATCTACCCTTTTTTAGTTTAAAATCATTACCTCTTGTCCTATCACTACAGGCCCTGCTATATAGTTTGTCCCCATCTTTCCCGTAGGCCCCCTTGAGGTACTGGAAGACCACTATAAGGTCTCCCTGGAGCCTCCTCTTCTCCAGGCTGAACAACCCCAACTCTCTCAGCCTGTCCTCACAGGAGAGGTGCTCCAGCCCTCTGATATGTATCTGACATCTATATGGTGTCTTTCTTCTGATGGGAATTCCAGGTCCTTCTCAATTAATATGCACTCAGCATCAGTTGCAGGGCACCACCTCTGATACAAGCCATGCAGTTTTCCCACAACATATTCTTCTACTATCTTTGTCAGCCAAAGATCCTAGAAGGTACTATGCAGAGAGCCAACAATACTACCACCACAGCTACTTTCTACGTAGATAAACTGGGAGGAGAAGCAACCAGGTTAAAGCAATCCTCTGAGGTGGACAGTCCGGCGCTGAGTGTGCTGAGAGTATGGCACCTCTGGACCACTTCATCAGGGAACTGGATTGCAACACACTGTCCAGTAGCAGCATGGAAAATCTGCTGAGGAAGCCAAGGGAAACCTGTTCTCACGTAAATTACATTTTTTTTTTTTTTTTTTTTATTTTTTTATTTTGTTTGAACAAGTGAGAAGTGTTTGTAGCCTGATTATGTTAAGAGCAGTCTCAGTTCTGGAAGTAACCTTAAAGGTGTTTAATCTCTCTTCCATGGAGACACTGCATCAGGGTTCAGAGTAGCTGGAAGGATTTGGTTTTCCATGAGAGGTACTGCTTGTGTGGTCATCTCATGTAAGTCCTAAGCTTTGGTGTCATATGATGAAATGAAACAGCCAGAGAAAAAAATTTTTTTGAAGGTTCAGTACCAAATAAACAGTAAGGTACCTACATGGTTCAGGTTAGAAATACTAAAATAAAGGTCAAAGGAAAATACTCACAGAGCTTTAGACTTACTAATTATTTCTGTTGTGAAGGTATTTTGGTTTAGCTGGTACAACGCATCTAGAAACTGTGGGACAATGTTGTTGGAATTTGTTATCTGATTGAAGCTTGCTGCTCCTGCTTTTACTTCGTAGTTCACAATAATACTCCCAGACCTAAAAAGACACAAGAATGAGAGAAACACCAGAATGAAATACCCCTGCATACAAGTGGTTTTCTGTGTTGTGGTGACCCTTCTTGCATGGCTAGGAAGGCTTCACAGGGCTCACCTGTGAAGGCTCCTTTCATGACTTAGGACTTGTTCTGGTATGCGTGAAGGTTGTGCTACAGCTCTTCCAAAAGTAAGAACACCTTTACGTAACATCTCCTTCATCTGCTATTTCTAGTAAAACTCCCTTAGAAAACGTAAAATACAGCTGCATTTAAATATGTATGGACTTAAGTAATGTCTCTTTTATCCGGATCCAGTGTGATATCCTGAGTCAACGACTAATTCATCTCCCTGATGACCTAGGAAATTATGATAGGTTTACTTGCATCCTCTTCCCATGTTGGGTGGAAGCCAGTCTTTCCCAGAAAAGGCTGGGATCCAGATGATTATGTTTCTTAGACTTTCACACAGTAGTGAATTTTACCTGCAATCCTATTTCCATGCTAATCCTCGGGCTTTCCTTTGCAGCTGTTATACTGTTATTCAGTATGCATACGCTGGGCTCTAGCCAGAGTGAAAGTAGTCTTTGCTGACCAGTGTCTCCTTGAGACTGGACAGAAAGATTTGTGTCCTCCAGGAAAAAAAGGAAATTGTTCACTTACGTGAAACCAGTTACTGTTGCCGATACAAAGCCTGGTAAACATCTGTAGCTAGCATTAAACTGTAAACAAAGACATATTACATGATGTAAGTCCTTTGTGCATTACTCTGATGTGTTTAAATAAGCAACTCTCCATGCAGCATTGATGTAGCGTACCTATAGAACAGGCCTGGTGCTCTCCCCACTGTCGTGGGATAAATTTGTGTTGATGGTTTCATTCTACGTGTGCTCATGTGGATTAAAGCTGGGACTAATAATGTGATTTCTTTTTAAGCTTTTAATGCAAAAGATTCCTAAATACTTCCCTGTCAGCCAGCATATTACAATGAATGGGACTATTGTCATTGCCTTTCAATGGAGGCAGCTTTGGCCAGCTTTGTAGCTACCACTGCTGCGTACTTCACAGCTCCCCACAGAGACAGTGACAGTGCACCCTCTTTCCCAGACACTTAAGGTAAATATTATATTTCTTAGAGGGCTTTCTACCTCCAGAGATGGAAAAAATAAAGTCATTACCGCTTTTTCAAGGTCATCTTTGTATTTTTTGTACAACTCAGAAGAAGAATTCCTGAGTTCATCCCAAAAGTCTGTGTCAAGTCTGACTGACATATTCATTACAATGGGTTCTCCCGTACCGCATGACTCTGTAAGGAAAAACATAAAAGTAAATGTAAAAATAATCAAAAGTTATGCTTACAAAGTGATTTCTTAGCTCTTTCTTCTGACTTAATCATAGAATGTTAGAATTGTAAAATGGTTTGTGTTGGAAGGGACCTTTAAAGTTCATCCAGTCCAACCCCCTCTGCTGTGGGCAGGGACATTCAACCTGACCTTGAACACTTCTAGTGATGGGGCACCCACAACTTCTCTGGGCAACCTGTGCCAGTGTCTCACCACTCTCATTGTAAAAAATTTCTCCCTTATGTCCAATCTAAATCAACCCTCTTTCAGTTTAAAACTGTTGCCCCTTGTCCTGTCGCTGCAGGCTCTGGTAAAAAGTCCTTCTCTGTCTTATAAGCTCCCTTTAAATATTGAAAGCCCACAATAAGGTCTCCCCAGAGCCTTCTCTTCTCCAGGCTGAACAATCCCAACTCTCTCAGCCTGTCGTTATAGGAGTGATCTTTCATCTCTGACCATTTTCGTGGTCCTCTTCCAGACCCACCCTCTGGACCCTCTCCAAGAGGTCCATGTCTTTCTTGTACTGGGGAACTCCAGAGCTGGATGAAGTACTCCAGGGGGAATCCTATGAGAGTGGAGTGGAGGGGAAGAATCACTTCCATTAACCTGCTGGCCACACTTGTTATGCAGACCGGAGTATGCTTGGCTTTCTGGGCTGCGAGCACACGTTGCTGGCTCATGTCCAATTTTTCATCCACTAGTATCTCCAAGTGCTTCTCGTCTGGGCTGCTCTCAATCCATTCATCTCCCCATCTGTATTGATACTGGAGATTGCCCCAACTGATGTGCAGGACCTTGCATTTGGCCTTGTTGAACTTCATGAGGTTTGCACAGACCCTCTCTTCGAGCAGTCAACATCCCTCCAAATGACATCCCTTCTGTCTAACAGATCAACTGCACCACTCAGCTTGGTGTCATATACAAACTTGCTGAGGATGCACTCAATCCCACTGTCTATGTCATTGATGAAGATATTAAATAGTAAGGTTCCTTGAGGACAACATTCATTACTGGCTTCCACTTGGGCATTGAGCCAATGACTATAACTCCATGGGCGTGGCCATCCAGCCAGTTCTTTATCCATTGAACAGTCCATCTGTCAGACCCATATATCTCCAATTTAGCAGCAAGAATGATGTAGGGGACTGTATCAAAGGCCTTACAGAAGTCTAGGTAGATGACATCCATAACTCTTCCCTGGCCCACTGATGCAGTCACTCGACCATATAAGACCACTAGATCAGTCAGGTGCAATTTGCCCTTGGTGAAGTCATCCTAATCCTAACGCAAAATCTTACAATTTGCCAAGATTCATCTGCATGATAGGAAAATTGGGATTCTCCTAACTTTTATATCTAATTTCAACGCCTGGTATCTGCTAGTTATCTAGACTCTCAGGTTGATGTAAAGCTGTAGACACCTTCAGAAGATGACACATTCAGAAGGTGATAGACAGCTTTCCTACAGTGGTTAAATTGCTACTTTGTTCCAGTTACAGAGAGTTTGGATGAGTATCTTTGACCAGATCCTTAACTTTCACATAGTGAAAAGTTACACAGGATGAATTTCCACCTATGTATCACTGAAATTAGTGAAAAAATCCTCAGTTACTTTGGGCGGGTAATATTCTGGTGAAGACTCATCAATGGGCAAAAAATAATATAAAATGCTTAGAGAGAAACTGGAATTTTCTAAGTTGTGTCCATTTAAGGACATGTCTATACCATGCAGAGGAACATTGTACCCACGACCTTGGGCTTCTAAGGGGTGTGGGACTTCCACATGGAAGAGATATTAGCTCTAGTCCTGGAAACAGTACAGCACTACTGATATGGGGCTGCTTTGTGATGAAAGCATTGCCTCTGAGTAGCATTGACTAGAATGGGCATGCTGACAGCACTGGACTGCTTCTAGCTCTAGAGCTGCCTCCGTGTATCTCTGCGTGCTGCTCCATCACAAATCAGAGGCAGAGCCTTGTAGGGTTTTGTCTTGGGGTGCAGATACAGCAGGTAGTGCTCCACCCCAGCACTGCCAAGCCTACATGTCCAGTCATCAGTTAGGTTCCTAAAAAGTCATGTGCACCTTGTCACAAGAGTCATGAAATAAGACCAAACAAAAGATACACGCTGGGATTTTTTTGTTCCTTCTCTTCTCTTGAGCATTATGGCACACTTCAGTCACATTTGTAAGTGCCTCTGTTGAAAATTAGATGAGATAAAACTTCCTTTGTTTAGTGGAAGATGAAAGTCCCGAAGAGGCATGTGAGTGATTCCAGGAGCTGGGGCTCTATCCTGGCACTAAATTTCTCCAAGTACTTGTGTCAAGGTGGACCCACATCACAAAGAGAAGAGCTCTAGAGTGTCTCTACAGACTTTCCACTTTTAGCTACTCAATCCTGACGTGCTGCTTGATTGTACCTTTAACACTATTCCATCTTCTAACCAGAGTCGTGCAACGATGAAGTTCAGCACTGCTTCTCCTTACCTTCAGTCTGAGGCTCGCAGTAAGGCCCGTAGAAAGGCATTTCCTTCATGTAGCTGCAGGGCAGGTCGGGCGCTAGGCTGACGGAAGGGCAGGTTGTCAAGTCACTGCACACCGCACTTGGCCAGGCGTATCCATTTTCACAAGAACAACAGCTACTGTTCTCACCATTGGGTAGACACACTAGCATCAGACAGAGAGTACTATGAGAATGGTAAACGGGGAATAGCATATTGCATAATTTATGTTTGCCCTGCTGTATCTTTATGCTAGCAATCTCAACTAAATGTTACCGTTCTTGTGAATTCACTTGAATGATGCAAGCGTGATGATCTGACGCCTTGCAAATCTTACTGTATTAATTATAAATGACTAACCAGGAATTGGAATCAGACTGGTACAGGGACAAACCTGATCAATTACATTTAAGCAATTCAATGGAGATGTGAGGCTCAATCCTAAAAATTTACCTGGCATATTGGCTAGGGTTCTATGATAGTTTTCAGATCGGATATTTCTATATTGCCTAGGCTGAAAGCAAATCCATAGGCTTTTAAAGATTATAAGAACATGTAAAAGTCATTAAAAGTCCCAATGGCTAGTGAGATGCTGTGTCTTTTTGACTGTATCCTGACAGACACCGCATAAGAGAAGGTGACATTATCATAAAGTTCTTTAAAGACAAACGGTCCCTTGATTAATAATAAAAAATCCACCTCACTGTAAGTTTTTCTGCTTTTAATGTGCCATTAGCAAAGTAAGGTATTAACAAAGTGATTTTCACAGATTGCACGTGATCCTTTAAAAGATCCATTTGCATGTTGTTTTGAGAACCGATGAACACTTCCCATCACTGCTTTACGGGCAGTGCAGCGATAAGAAGGTACCAAATCTCCTCCTCTGCTGTTGTAAATACTTGGCATATTTGTATATATCCCCTGCTGAGTTGGTTACTGGATGTGATGTTGCACAATCACACCCCATGTAATAAAACCCATACGATATCTTGCCCTGTAAGAATACGTTTAGTGGGTTGTATCACTCTGTCAGGGTCAGAGTACAGCTTCTTACAGCGATTTACTTTCAAAATGCAAGTGGAGGGAAGTAAACAGTCTGATAACCGCTGTCGCAGCTCCCTGAAACTCGAAAGTAACTCAGACTGCTTGTTAGTCAAACTGGAGCAAGATCCTTTGGCTCGGGCTTCCTCTGGCTTTGTCCCTTCCTTAGGAAAAGAAAAGCATTCAGGGCTATTCCTAATGCCAGCATTGTATAAAGAGGAGCGGTGGGATGCAGATAACAAAACGTGTGCTAGAGCTTCAGTCTGATTGGGTCTTTCAGCAGTCAGCAAAGACAGTTCAGTTCTGCTGATTTCTAAGCGTGATGGATGGTAAAACTGGGAGAGATCAAATACAGACTAAAAAGCACATCACTCAGAATATTAAAAATAAATAACCAACTCACCTGTTGTAATGTTGATGTTTGAAATTGTCAATTCTACATTTGAAATATTTGTTGAAATGGCAAGAGTAAGGTTTTTTAAATACTCTTTGACTGGCTCCAGAAAAGATGAATCCATAAGGCTTACTTCAATGTCAACAGTGTACTCCAGAAGGGGAAGGTCAAAAGTAAGCACTGAAAGAGAAATAGCATGAGACTGCAAAGCTGTGTCTGAGGGTAAATTAGAAAACTGATGGCTTCTGTTTTGAAATGTGCGCTTTGTTGCTCTTTGACGGTTGCTTACTGCGGCATTGTGCTTAGGAAATCTTGATTCCTGCTCTGCTGCTTGCCAGATTTCTTTGGCCTCAGAGCAATAGGAAGCTGATGTAAATGGCATAGTATATATGGAGAAAAGCTGTCTCATCCTTTCTCTCTTTTGACTCAGCAAGTGGATGTGTTGTCAATCACAGACTGAAGCCATTCAGGATTATCTTGTGACCCCTGTTCTACTAAGAAGCTCTGGGTTTTTTTTTCTACACTGTGTATTTAATCTTGCATAGAAGCTGTACTTATATATGTCAATCTCTGACCAGACAAAAGTTTCCATCTCTTTTGTTTGTGCCTTTACTACTGTACTGATTTTGACTTGGGTAGAGTTAAATTTCTTAATAGTAGCTTGTATGGGGATATGTTTCAGATTTTTAATAAAATCAGTGTTGCTAACACAACATTTTAGTTATTGGTGAACAGTGCTTACAAAGCATCAAGGCTTTCTCTTTTTTTTTCTGCTCTGTCCCCCCAGGAAGTAGACTCGGGGTGCACGAGAAGTTGGGAGGGGACACAGCTGGGACAGCTGACTCCAGCTGGCCAATATGATATCACACACCATTTGACCTGGAGCATGATGTCCACAACATATGTCATCATATTCAGCAATAACAGCTGGGGCAAGAAGAAGGAAGGGGAGGACGTTCAGAGTTATGGCGTTTGTCTTCCCAGGTAACCGTTGTGCATGATGGAGCCCTGCTTCCCTGGAAATGGCTGAACAGCTGCCTGTTGATGAATTCCTTGTTTTGCTTTACCAATTAAACTGTTCTTATCTCAATTCATGACTTTTCTCACTTTTACTCTTCTGATTCTCTTCCCCATCCTACTAGGGGAGAGGGAGTGAGTGAGCGGCTGTGTGGTACTTAGCTGCCGGCTGGGGTTAAACCACAGCAATTACCTCCCCCTTGATAGT
This sequence comes from Chlamydotis macqueenii, assembly GCF_036417535.1. Taxonomy (NCBI): domain Eukaryota; kingdom Metazoa; phylum Chordata; class Aves; order Otidiformes; family Otididae; genus Chlamydotis; species Chlamydotis macqueenii. Next base: position 6,502,539 of record NC_141558.1, read on the forward strand.
TGCATTTCAATACCTCAAGAGATGCTGTCCCCAATAGTGATTTCACCCTTGGCTTACTAGAAATCTGCTGTTACCGTAGATTCATGTACGTACTGTTTCGCTTCTGTCTTTGCATCTCTGACTGGAAGCTTTCCTCTCCTAGCACACTGTCAATCTGTGGAAAACAGAGAGTGAAGCTCTGTTAACAAACAAAGTGAAGCTTTAGCTGCTGTTGTTGGCATGAAGGAATTAGTGAAGAAAATACCAGCATAGATAATTTTTTTCCTTCCACCAATTGTTGCCCTTCCCCATCCCCGTTTTCCTCTTTAAACAGAATATTTATATCTATCAAGCAGGGAAATGTAAACACCAGCTAAGGGATGTACTGAATTTGCAGATGTCTATTTGCATATTTCTGCAAGGCAATTGTTTCAGATTAGCAGAAATTCTGTGTCTGAGCTGGAAACTGGCTATGGGACTGATGCAGTGGTCTCAGCCCTGGGCTAGCCTTGCAAACTGCTTGGGAGATCTGATCACTCAGTCTTTGAATCCAGAAACTGGAGTCATACAACCCTTTGCTTTCCTCTTCACTCTGAGCTTTCAGCTCTGCAGCAGCAAAGCCAGCCTGAGTAGGAGTAGAAAGGGGATTGAAAGATCTTGGCTCCAGATCAGGTGTCAGGTCAACTGTTTTGTGGGCCATCAATAGCACACAGTTGACCAGGGCAGTGGTGGCATAATTTCAGTACGACTGGGTTCACACAGGGTGCAGCCAAATGAGATGCAGACCATCTTACTTTTTAAATCATGTCTAAAAATACATTGGCACCACAGCTAGCAAGAAAAGCTAAAGAACAAGCAAAGACGCAGGCAGGAAATTCGCAGCTTTGCCAGCTTCTTGAGTCCTACTGGAATCTTTATTTACAGAAAGGGTGAATAGCTTGGCAGCTCTTAAGTAATCTCTTTACATAAAGGAACCATCTGGTGTGTGATTAGAGCTGGGCTTCGTATCACAGCTGTGCTAGTGGTGAAGATCCAAAGGTGCATTGATATTTTTGCCCTGCTGAGGTTACCACCTTTCACCTTAGAGGCTGGCTGTAAGAGCTATGAAAGCCCAGTGTGATCCAGTTCTTCCCCCAGGTTTGGTCTCAGTGATTTCCTTTTTTAATTATTCTCCCAAACAACTGCAGGATATTACTATGTCGTTAAATACTTCACATATTTCACACACTAAGTGATGACACATTTGCAGGATCAGTGATGCCAAAAAGTGAAATCTTACCCTTTTCATAAAAGTGCCTAAATGCTGAATTGGAGACAGTTTGAAAAAAAAAAAACAGATCAAATAAGATACTTGGTTACTATTAGACATCTGCCATAGAGCAGAGAGAGCTGCTGGAACCAAGACCGTCAACAGCTTAAGGAGTTCTCACATTCCTCTTCACCTCTCCTTGCCTTTTTTCAACCTCCTTGAAAAAGAATCATAGAATTATAGAATGGTTAGAGTTGGAAGGGACCTTCAAAGGTCATCTAGTCCAACCCCCCTGCAAGGAGCAGGGACATCCCAGACTAGATCAGGTTGCTCAGAGCTTCATCCAACCTGGCCTTGAACATTTCCAGGGATGGGGCTTTCACCACCTCTCTGGGCAACCTGTTCCAGTGTTCTACAACTCACATTGTAAAAAAGTTTCTCCTAATATCTAATCTAAATCTACCTCCTTCTATTTTAAAACCATTACTCCTCGTCCTACCACAACAGGCCCTACTGAACAGCCTCTCCCCATCTTTCTTGTAGGCCCCCTTGAGGTACTGGAAGACCACTATAAGGTGTCCCCAGAGCCTCCTCTTCTCCAGGCTGAACAGCCCCAACTCTCTCAGCCTGTCCTCACAGGAGAGGTGCTCCAGCCCTCTCATCATCTTCAGGGCCTCCTCTGGACCTTCTCCAACTGGTCCATGTCCTTCTTGTGTTGGGGGCTCCAGAACTGGACACAGTACTCCAGGTGGGGTCTCACCAGGGCAGAGTAGAGGGGCAGAATCCCCTCCCTCAAACCTGCTGGCCACGCTTCTTTTGATGCAGCCCAGGATGCAGTTGGCCTTCTGGGCTGCAAGGGCGCATTGCCGGCTCATGTTAAGCTTCTCACCCACTATCACTCCCAAGTCCTTCTCCTCAGGGCTGCTCAGCCTGTATTTGTGCCTGGAATTGCCATGACCCAGGTGCAGGACCTTGCACTTGGCCTGGCTGAACTTCATGAGGTTGACACAGGCCCACCTCTGCAGCCTGTCAAGGTCCCTCTGGATGGCATCCCTCCCTTCCAGCGTGTCGACGGCACCACACAACTTGGTGTCGTTGGCGAACTTGCTGAGGGTGCACTCTATCCCACTGTCCATGTCGCCGACAAAGATGTTTAACAGGGCCGGGCCCAGCACGGACCCCTGAGGGATGCCACTCGTGACTGGTCTCCACTTGGACATTGAGCCGTTGACCACCACTCTCTGAGTGCGGCCATCTAGCCAACTCCTTATCCACTGAGTGGTCCGTCCATCAAACCCATGTCTCTCTAGTTTAGAGAGAAGGATGTTGTGCTGGACATTGTCAAAAGCTTTGCACAAGTCCAGGTAGATGATATCCGTTGCTCATCCCTTGTCCACTGATGCTGTCACGCTGTCATAGAAGGCCACCAAATTGGTCATGTTGGCTGTCACCAACCACCTCCTTGCTCTCCATGAGCCTTAGCATGGTTTCCAGGAGAATCTGCTCCATGACCTTGCCAGGCACAGAGGTGAGGCTGACTGGCCTGTAGTTGCCCGGGTCCTCCTTGTTCCCCTTTTTAAAAATAGGCGTTATGTTCCCTCTCTTCCAGTCATCAGGGACCTCACCAGACCACCACAACTTCTCGAATACAATGGCCAGTGGCTTGGCAACTTCATCCGCCGGTTCCCTCAGGACCCGCGGATGGATCTCATCAGGTCCCATGGACTTGTGCATCTTCAGGTTCCTCAGACGTTCCTGAACCTGCTCTTCGAGTACAGTGGGGGTTCTGCTCAGTCCATCAGAACTAAAGTCTCTGTGGTGCTAGAGGCTGAACATAGATGTTTTGGCTTGATAGTGTTCATAACGTAGAAGATAAAATATGTATTTTCTGGTCTAATAAGAACTGTGATACAATAATAGAATCACAGAATAGTTTGGGTTGGAAGGGACCTTTAAAGGCTGTCTGGTTCAACCCTCCTGCAAGGAGCAGGGACATCTCCAACAAGATCAGGTTGCTCAAAACCCCCCCGTTCAACCTGGCCTTGAACGTTTCCAGGGATGGGACATCCACCACCTCTCTGGGCAACCTGTTCCAGTGTTTCACCACCCTCATTGTAAAATTTTTTTTCCTTATATCCAGTCTGAATCTACCTCCTTCCAGTTTAAAACTATTACCCCTCATCCTATCACATCAGGCCGTGCTAAAGAGTTTCTCCCCGTCTTTCCTGTAGGCCCCCTTTAGGTACTGGAGGATCACTATAAGGTCTCTCCGGAGCCTCCTATTCTCCAGGCTGAACAGCCTCCACTGAGCTGGTAGATTTGTAGACTAGTTTTCTTTACCAGACTATATTAACTTCCATTTAGTCAATCCCTTTTTTTCACTGTTCTTCTTTTGTCCTTTCTAGTTATGGACTATTTGTGCAGAAACTGTTACCAGACTCACAGACAGGACAAAGCACGAAACAGCTTTGTATAATTCACACTATTGATGAAGCAAAAGAGGTATGTGAGAACTATCGAAGAAGTGGGAAACTGAAGTGAAGTCTGAGTACAAGCACAACATCTAAACACAAGTCACTCAGAGTGGCATTTTGGTCATGTGTACTCATGTCCTACTGTCAAGAGAGTGGCGAGACTCTTGTCACCTACCTGTAAGCACCTCTGTGCCTGAGCTAGTTTTCTTGACACACTAATTCTAGGCAAGATTTATTTGGTGTCTTTCTTTCATAGGATGGATGAATCCCATTCAGGAACAGTGCCAGAGTAACTTGCCTGCTTAGCCACAGGGACAACAATTTAAATGCCTTGCAGACTAACACAGGTGAGAAACATGGACCAGCTGGAGAAGGTCCAGAGGAGGGCCATGAAGATGATAAGAGGGCTGGAGCACCTCTCCTATGAGGACAGGCTGAGAGAGTTGGGGCTGTTCAGCCTGGAGAAGAGGAGGCTCCAGGGAGACCTTATAGCGGTCTTCCAGTATCTCAAGGGGGCCTACAGGAAAGATGGGGAGAACCTCTTCAGTAGGGCCTGTAGTGATAGGACGAGGGGCAATGGTTTTAAAATAGAGGGTGGTAGATTTAGATTAGATATTAGGAAAAAAATTTTTACAATGGGAGTTGTAGAACACTGGAACAGGTTGCCCTATGAGAGAGGTGGTGGATGCCCCATCCCTGGAAACATTCCAGGCCAGGTTGGACGGGGCTCTGAGCAACCTGATCTGGTTGGAGATGTCCCTGCTCCTTGCAGGGGTTTGGACTGGATGGCCTTTAAATGTCCCTTCCCACCCAAACCATTCTATGATTCTATGAGTCTATGATAAGTTTTGCTTAGTTTCTTCTGGAGAGGCGTTAAGATTGGGAAGCAGGAAGAGCCTAGTTCCTGGATGTCTCCATCTCTTTTACACACTAGGGAGACTCTGGGTTCAGTTTCCCTGTCTGATCTCATACTGAGTTCCTCCAAGGTTTTGTGGATGTGAAAGAGAGGTATAGCAGCTGGGTGCTACAAGCAGAGACCAAATGAAAAGCAGTGGGGCTGGGAAGGGATACTCACTGCATATGGGAGGAATGGATCAAAGCCCGAGTCCTGAGATGTCTGGCAACATGCTGTGACGAGTAGAAACAGACAGCAGAGACCTGCAGTATTTTTGGGTGGCATTTTGTCCAGTGACTTTGCTGTACAGCCTGAAAAGAAAACAAAGCAAAAGGATCAGGGAATTTTCAGCTGACTCACACGGTCGGAAATACCAGCACACTCCACAAAAACAGCGTGTTCAGGCTTTTTCAGAACACTCTACCTCTTCACTCATCCAAGACAGAGCATGGAACAAGGTCTGTAATTATTCATATGCCACTATCACCAGACTGTTTCCCTCATATATCTTTTTTTTTTTTTTTTCACTTTGGCTGTACATACTCAAAATGGAAGGAGAAAGAAATCGCTTGGAGAAAGCGGAGTCCTAAGCAGATTCCTAACAGGAAAAAGTGAGATGCTAGAAATTCATCTGCCATGAGAAAAGTTGACTTTGGATCTTCAAATATTCATTACAGTGGTACTTGGCAAACACGCAGCCAGAACATGAGGGAATACTTAGAGATTTCTGTCTGTTACCCCTTGACTAACAAGGGAAACAATGAAAAGTGATAAATCTCATTTTGAGTTTTTAGCATACATTTCCATTAATTGCACTGATGTTAACAAGCAAATAACCTAGAACACAAGAATACCGGCACATCAGAATATAACGTGCTGCCTGAAGTCAAAACCCAGAAAAAGTAACCTTTTCCAGCTTATTAATATCTAAGCTAATTTATTCAGGTGGTTTCGATGACGAAATGTAAAGGGAGAGATAAAACATGCATGGACCCTTGTAGCAGGTACAGAAATATTTTGTGCAACCAGAGGGACTAGAGAAAGGGAGATGAAGAATACGTAAAAATATGTATTTTGCTATGAATATGCACTTTCTGATTATTCCTAATAAAGCACTTCTGTAACTCCAGAATTAACAGCTAGGAATTCATAAACAGGAAAAGGCAGAACCCAAGCAGATTGTGAAAATCATTTTAAGAAAGGAAAGCACTGAGAAAAGACTCTTAAGAATAGTGCTGAACTGTACTGGAGTGGATAACATCGATTTGATTAAAATCATCAGTTTTTGTAAAATTATGATCTTTTTGTGTTGAAAAGGCCATTCATACAAACTGTTCATACAAACGTAGGCTTTGAAAGGCTATGAATCACCAAACCAACACAGAAAAATCAGCACCTCCTGAGATGACAATGAACATTGGCAATGGTACCTAATTGCCACTACATTGCACATCAGAACTAGTGCTTCCAAGAAGAACTGTGACTTTCCTGCTCAAAAGACCCCATGATGGAAAATTATAATGTGAACATTACCCGTGGTCTCACCTTGTGAACGGGTAGAGGACAGCAATGAGCTCACAGCCAAACAATATACTTGATGTCACAGACGTGGGTATCCAGCAGGGATTTATCAGAGTTTCTCACCACAGGTAATTCTTAGAGAGATTCATCTGCGCTGAGACTTCACCTGGATACTGACCTGGTTAAAAGATAGGAGATACAAGCAGGAAGAAATTATTTGCTTTTCCAATAGAAAGATGTTGTCACCAGAGCTCCGCAAGAATGTGCGTGTAAGCCTGTCTCTTACCCTCTGTTCTCAGGTGAAGTGGAAAAGACAGTGATAGGTGATACAACACTGTGGACAGCTTCAAATGATTGAGACTAACAAAAGCAGGAAGGAATCACAGGATACCGAGTGACTGGGTCGTGGAATTCAGCACTGATAAGTGTAAGGTAGGAAGAAACTATCCTGAGGTTATGTCTTCTGCGATGGGCTCTGAACTGACTATTACCACTCAGAAATGGAGTCTGAAGAAACGTCAAATGAACTCTTAGAAGTAATTAAAAAAAAGGAAAATCAATTTAAAGATATTCTAGGGTAGCAACAGAGATAAAAAAAAAAACCAAACAACAGAAAACTGTGCTATCTAGACATTTGAGCTGATCCGGTATGGCTACTCTTATGCTCTTACATAGGAATAACCTGAAAGCAAGACATCTCACCGATTTGGAATATCTTCCCACCCCAAAATCGATCAACAAAAAGACTGTTACAGGCTTTTTTTTTTATCTGATGGATGAATGGCTGGTAGAATTGGGGAAAAAAAAAGGTAGGGAAAAGGAAATGTCTCTTCAGTTTCCTGGGCATGTCCATCAGTATATCCAGCATTTTACAGAAGATACTATTTCGGTGTTTTGAAGACATCATTCACTTGCAACAACCTCAAAACTTCCATGGATCTGGCTGATCCCAAGACCAAGACGGGTCAAAACGAATCAAGAGGGAAACATTGCCAAGTTACAAGCTGTGACACAAGTCCTTGAGATAGTGACACGACTTAGCAATAGAAACACTAACAAAACAAAGATTTCTGGTAGTTTTGTACATGTAACATATCCTTACACCATATGGTATAACAGCTTAATCTGTACCAAGAACAGTAATGAGTTGATAAGACAGATAATAGAAGGGAAAAAAGATCATGAGATTAAACAGCATCTGCTACAGTTCTGTATGTATCTTTTGTGCTGCTGAGAAACTTGCATTCATATTCAAATGTTGTGGGTCAGCCTTTAATTTCAAATACGCCCTTTGTGCAACTGCGTACTGTTAATTGTATACAATTAATGCCCCGTTAATTGTATACATAAGAAACCATATAGAGAACAACTCTGCAAATGAGAACCGTGTGGCTACTCAGGCTTTGGTTGCTAGTCAAAAATAAAAAAAATCCCAAAGCAGTATCTAGAGAGCCAGGATACTAATAAACAAATATCAAATTGCACATGGGAAAAATATTAATGTCCTTCTCAAGTAATGTGGCTGTGCCTCTTATTAATTTAGTGACTTGTTGAAAGAAGAATTGCTGTAAATGTCTCAGCAAGCAATTTCTCAAGTATCTATCTACCTTCAGTTGGCAAAACAGAAGCTACGTGGACACATTCATCGTTTCTCATATGAATTGTCTCCTGGCAGACAATAAGTATCTTTGATTTATAAAGCCCCAGAGGACTAAAGAAACCCAGGTTTACTACCAGATCTATTCTTCTCCACAGCATTCAGGTTGAAAAATGTTGCTTAAAGTTAACTTTAAAGTGCGGGTGATTCCTAGAGTTAAATAGCAAGGTCTCACTTTAACCCAGGACATAAGTGATCTACATTACCTCATTTTTACTTTTTTAGTAAGTTTATCTTTTTCATAAATGTTGCAAAATAATTCCACCCTCTTTTGCAAATCCAGCACAACCGTTACCACCGCGTATGTTTTAGAAAATGAAGACACTCAGAGATATAATATAATTTACCTTCTCAGGTGATTCAGAAAGAAGATCTTCTAATTAGATCCATCTCAAACGTCCTCTGCTTTCTACTACAGCCCAGGCTGCTCTTTCAAACAGAAATAAAAACACAGGAACTTATATAATTAGCTGAACATGTTATCACTGCCCAGAAAACAAGCCTCCTCTAGAGCCGGCACTCAGTTTTCAAGTGTGAGTCTGATCAGAGATGCCACTGCAGAAAACCCACAGGGCATTTCAAGAGGAGATATTTCCTGATACCATTCATCAGGCAGTGTTCATTATTTCCTCCTACACTGATCTAAGTCCTTCAGTTTCTTATCTGCAGATTAGTTTATCAAGTGGACTAACTTGTTTAGCTGGTGTTACTCACCTGCTCTGCTCTAACAAAAGAGGGTGCTGAGTGGTAAAATCATGTTTTGTAGCTATGGCAAAATGTCTGTGGGCTTTGGCTTCAATAACAAGGGAAGAAAACCCTAAAGTTTTCCTACCCGAGCTGGCAGCACGCTCGCTGTGGGCTGGACCTGGAAGGCAGCAGGAATATATGTTGGTGCCCTTGGAGGAGCTGCACAGCAATGCAGACCTACAGCTCCAATAGCTGCTGTGGAAGGTGGGGATGAGCAGGGAATTTCCAGAATCCAGGGGAACCTCTGATATGTATGTTTCTACCTCGAACAAAATGTGGAGCCAGGAACCAACTGCACAAACAGGGGCCATCTGTCCAAATAACAACGGGGCTGTTGTCCCTACAGTGTTTGATCACAACCAGTTTATCGATGGAATTTGTTTCCACAATACTGTGTGTGACGCAGAGACTCATTGAGCTCGTGCAGCTTCTGTGGAAAAGCTTGGGTTTAAACTCATGTTCTGGGGAATTATTTTTTAAACAGTGATTAATTGAGGAGATAGGTCTATGGAAAGAGCTCCTGTTCCCTCAGAAACTGGAAATAGACTCTATGGAGATCCTGATTTCTCATCAGAAGTCCATGGGGGTGAAGACTCATCGGGTAGACAGATATGCCCCAGGATCTCCATGGCCACTGTGCAGCCACTGAAAGCCAGGTGGGACACACCAGAGCATCCCAAAAGGGCACATATCACCAAAGTACACAGCTGAGTCAAGCTGTAAATGCCATCATTTTCACACCGCAGAAGGAAAACAAAAAAAAAAGTTAATAAGGTGCTTGATAAGGAGACATGCGTTTCCCATTTTTACACTACTTCCCAAATTAAGGAGTTGTGACATTGGGGCTGGTCCAGCAGTTACAACAGGGATATGTTGCCAGCTGACATTGACTGCTTTAGGGGATCAGGAGGGATGGCTGTCATGGCAGCATAGTTGCGGTTGCCCATGGTGTTAAGTGTCCAGAGTAGTACTGGTCATTTTTGCGTCGCAGTGAGCTTGGACCAGGTGTTCAATCCTCTATCAGCTGTCTGTGGTGAGTGTGCTGCCTGCTCCACTTCTAACAGCCCTCAGACATGTCACAGCACTTTGCCTCTTGCTGGGTCTGAGCCATAAAAAGCAAAATATGTGTTTAGAAAAGTTTGCCCTGCAGCCTTTGCAGGTGCCAGCATTTACTACGGCTTCTAAGGATATCACGGTACTTGACTGTAAACTTCTCTTCATGAGCCACCTGGAAGGTGCATTGTCCTTGGCAGCAATACAACCTATTCCTATTCCTATTCCTATTCCTATTCCTATTCCTATTCCTATTCCTATTCCTATTCCTATTCCTATTCCTATTCCTATTCCTATTCTCTTTTCTGCAAAGCTGGTCACCTACTTCTTCCCACAATGTGGTGAGTCAGCCCTCAGCCTGCCATGCTGCCACAGTTTTAAGGTGATTAAATTGACATGATTGATGCCCTCGTTGCCCTTCACAGCTTATCCTCACTGTTGCAGTGGCATCGATCTGGTTTATTGCCCATCCAAGGTGGTTCAGGAATCCGAACAAGCAGAAAACCAAGGGTACATCTACAGCACTAAATGTAACCACCTCTCTGCAGACAGGTTTTACTGGTGGCCTTGTGCTGGTGCTTTCCAGACCCCTGTCTGAGAGGAGGAGATGTGTGGCCCCAAGCAGAAAAGGGGGAAGGAACAGAGGTGTGCAGGAAGGGCAGGAGGGGAAAGAGAAGGAGGACGTCTTCTTTTCTGCCCTGACAAGCAGTTCAGCATGAGCTCATGGTCCGTCCCTACAGAAAGAGTTGCGCAGTTTTCACCCAGCGTTGCTCCCTTGGCTGGTTTAGGTAAGCAGCAGTGCCAACGCAGGGGATGGCATGAAGAGATGGACAGGCTTGGCTTAGACCAAGTTAGCTGTGGTGGATCCACACTTTTCACATTGCCAGCCCTTGACTGGAAAACCAAATCCTCCTACCCCTCTCCTTTTTTTTTTTTTTCCTATGGCTTTCAAACAATTTTAATGAACAGCACCAAAAGCAGTCAAATAGTGGGGTGAATCACCGGCTGTAAAATACGACTGGACAAATACCGGAATCTGATCAGATCAAGCAGTTCAAAGAGTTTCTCGGAACATACAATAAACTTGCAGAAAATTGCTTCCTGAATTGCATAAAGGATTTCACTAGCAGAGAAGATAAACCAGAAGAGATGACTTGCTCAGACCGCTGCCCACAGAAGTATTTAAAAATGACACAAAGGATCTCCGTTGGATTTCAGGAGTACCATATTCAGCAGAATGAAGTTCTAGCAGCTGAAGCAGGACTGCTTGGCCAGCCTCGATAGATTTAAGCACTCTGTTCACCTTGGGCTGTGGGAATGGGAAAGGATGTCAGCAAGGGCAAAGGATCCCTTAAAAAAGGGTTTCTGTTCAAGAGACTGTGTCATCAAATTGCAGCCGAAAGGGATGAGAAATCTTGGTTCTCCTTGCAGGAGAATGTGAAAATTGCACAATTTCAGGGCATGAGGTATGTAATCAACTTGGTATGTGAGTACAGGGGGATGTCCTGATTGTCCTGCTGGTTTTTCCTGTATGCATTCATCATGTACTGTCACGTCACCAGAAACTGCGAACTTCCTGGATTTTAAAGTTTTGAAGTTTCAACTGCAGAACACTTCTAGCCTAAACACTGCTCTTTCAGAGCCATCACAGGCTCAGGAAAGCACGCGGAAGGTGTATTAGAAGAGATCTGCTCTGAATGAGGAGCACTCATCCAAAATATAGCAGAGCTACGCTGATCCTGTAATTCACTGGAAACGTGCCGTTACAAAAGCGTATGAACACATTTCATCTGGCATGTCCAAAACAGACCAGGGTAATGTTCCCACAGAGGCACAACCTGAGAGATTCTGTTTAAAGTACAAGTAAATGTGGAAACAAATTTAGAAATGAAGTTAACAAGATATAGCCCTCTTGACTCATCCATCTTCATTTCAGTCCTGGCTGTTAAGATGTCAGTCTGCTCTCTAGAATCTAACCTCAGCGAGCTGGGTAATCAAATCCCACTGCCACTTGTATCCCAAACTCAGAAAAAGATGGCAAAATCTCTCAGAAGCTGGATGCAACACTGCAGGTTCTTACATCATTTGCTATTCTTTTTGAGTCCGATTTTTACATGGCCAGCTTCTCAGAGAGATGCATTTAAGAAATGAAAGGACAGAGTAAATCCCAAGCATATCGGAATTAATAGGCAGATAACTTTAAGATAAAAGGTTTTGGGGTGAAGCTGGCAATGCCTGGGGCTTCAGTTACTATATCTCTGTCATGAATTGATATAGTTTTTCCCACCTCAGTCTTGCAGGAAAGAATCTGGAGGGAGTCCTAGCAAATTACTACCTAAATCTACACGATGTTCTTGAAAACGGGGCTAATCTCATTCTGAAGCTTATTAACAGGTATTTTTAATTTAAGACCTGGAAGGTAACAAAAGTGCTCTACTTGATGCTGTTGATGCCTTGGCTGGAGCGCTGTGTCCGGATGTTGCTGTATTGGAGAGCATCCAAAGGTGAGCCATGTGAACGCTAAAACATGAGCAAAGTACGACCTTGTCAGCAGGTTGAAGGTTGTTCAGCTTAGATAGGAGAAGAGTCAGGTAAAAACACAATAACAGCCTATCACTCGGAAAAGGATTGGCATAAAAGTTCCCAGCAACAGCTGGGTGAGGGATGACACGAAATCCTACAACCTCAATGTTGGTGATTACGGAAAATGTGTAACTGTGAACGTTAGAAGCACTGAATTAGACTACCCAGGGCAGCTGCAAAGTTCCTTTCATTGGAAGTTTTTAAGAATAGACAAGAAAATTGCTAACATGGGAGAGAGCCCTTGATTCTTCCTCCATGTGAGTTTGTGGCCATGGGACACTGGGTAGATTGTTTATTGATCTCTTCCAATTACCTCATTCTGTTTCTTTACACTGCTTCAATTTCTGTGCAATAGATGAGTTCAAAGAGATTCAGAGGAGACGTGCAAGACCACCGATCTGTGTACTGACAGCTGTGTTTGGACTCTGCTACACCCACTCTTAGACAAGTTCAGGAATTCCTCTCTGGACCATTCAAGCACAACATTCCCACTGGTTTAAGCACAGAGGAGGGGAACTCTACAACCTTATAAAGAATTTCCCCAAAATGATATTTCCAGAAGAAGGGCTCTGGTTCACACCCTTTTCTACATAAAGTAACATTTTCCATCCTTGTTTGCAGAGCATATACTTTTCCTTCTTGACCTATGACTTTAAATTCCTCTATTCATCTGTAAGCTTTCCAGTGAATTGGTGATGACCTTTTTACATACTCAAACAGTCTTCATGGAAAATGAACATAATTTAGTCCCAGCTATCTGCAGATCAGGCGCAAATCACACCATCACCAAGCAGGACTTGCTGCAAAAACAAAATAACTCTGCAAGACTCATGTTTGCAAGGCAGAGTAGCTGAAATAGGAACCACTCAGACAGATAATTGACAACACAGATCACACTGCCCAGCTGAAAGGCCAAATTATCACATCCTTCAAGCAGTTCTAATTCTCTGAGAGCAGCTGACAGAACTTTCCATGAGCATTTCAACATAGTCTGGACAGTACATCATCCCAGCTCTCCCAGAGCAGTTCACAGGTGGACTTACTGCTCGTCAGTACAGAACAGCTATCTGCTGCATCAGCAGGGATATTCTGACATGGATAAGCATTAGCTGTGATAGTTCTTGGCTAAACATTAGCTCAAGAAGGAGGAAGGTGCAAACCAGTCTGCCACATTTGGCAAGACACTGGCACTGTCCTGGTTGCTGGCTAGCTGTACAACTGATGAGAATGATCATAGAATAGTTTGGGTTGGAAGGGACCTTAAAGATTATCCAGTTCCAAACGCCCTGCCCTGGGCAGGGACACCTTCCACTAGACCTGGTTGCTCAAAGCCCCATGCAACCTGGCACCTCACTGCTCTCACAGCAAATAATTTCTTCCTTATGTCCAATCTAAACCTACCTTCTTCTCTGGTCTACCACTCTCATGTGGCTAGGTAACAAAATTCATCTGTCACTTACAGCCATTTCACTGTGTTGGGATAGGAAAGGCCTGCTGAGGACTAACTCTTTTTCAGAGTCCATATCTCTGTCTTTGACAGGGAGATGACGCCCACAAAGCTCATGCCTTCTACGGCCTTTTTAGTGCAGCATGGTGCAGAGAAACCTGGGTTGAACCACAGCCAGAAGTAATATATTGTTGATATGCTGTATTATCCCTTGCAGCAGGGTTTGGTAGCTCATGTCTGGTGGCCAGGCTGCTTCTACAGACACTCTTACAGCCCTGTGGATTGTTAATTTGGTTCCCCAGCTCACGTAACCTCTGTTTGCTCTGCAGGACCTGGCTTATTCCACCTTATCCTTCTGACTCCCAGATTTCCGCTCTCTTGTCTCTTGCAGGCTGACACATTCGGTAGCTTCTCTTACCCTGCCCAGCCATGTCTTCTTTCTAGAGTCTTTTTGACATTTCTCATTTGATACTAGAGTTAATGATGAGAAGCTTTCCTGATTCTGGATGGATCTGAAGCACAGGGTCCAGTTCTCAGGCTCCCCAGTACAAGACAGACACATACTGGAGCAAGTCCAGCAAGGGCCAGGGAGATGATTAAGAGGCTGGAGCATCTGTTATATCGGGAGAGGCTGAGAGACCTGGGACTGTTTAGCCTGGAAAAGGAAAAGCACAGGGGATCTTGTCAATGTCTATTAATAACTGATGAGCGGAACGAAAGAAGCACCCACCCTGGAGTGACTTCTTTGGTGAGGGATTATGAATGCAGAAGCGTAAGCTGAAACAAGCATTTCTGTGTTAGAATACACAGCGTTATCCATCCTTATGCAGCCATCCCAGACAGAAGTATTTTATTCCTGCTGGCTGAAACTTTTCTATATTCTGTATCTGGGAATATGACCCCTCTTGTGCAGAAGCAGAGACAAACACACCTTTGGCGTCAGCAGGAAGGGGATAACAAACAACTCTGTGGCTGCAACGTCTTCTACCATCAGAGTTCTTTGTGAGGTGGATATTAGTCCATAGCCTCAGCATGTAGGGCACATCCTGGGTCACTGAGGCCATGACCCCCCGGTGTGGTTGGGCTCCTAAATTCTGCTTCAAGAGGTTTGTCAAGCCTCATCGTAAAAGCAGTTAATTCTATGTTTTTCCTCCTTTCTTCAGACTGAGAGACCATTCCCCCAACCTTTCTAATGGGTAGTGATTTCTTAATGTCATAAACAGTTTTACACTTGGTTGGATCCAAGGATCCTCTAGCCCAGTTGATTCTTATCCAACGCAGGTTACAGCAGAGGCCCTAGGGAAGAGTTTTACCAAAGGAAAGCTTGTAGCAGCACACCTTCAGAATGTTCTTTCTACCTCTGGCTGTCAGAGGTAGAGGAATTCTGGAGGCAGAGGCAGGCTGTGGTGTTTAACAGCCCTTAATGGCCTACTGAGCTCACACAAAATGAAGTAAACGATAATAAAGCCTAGCAAAATGTCCAACATCCACAACATCCAGGAGCAAGGAGCTCTATAGCTCCTCTGCTTGCTTTGAATCTGCCACTCATTAGGCTCAGTTTTGATCCTTAATTATCAAACTGGGTGTCAGACTTGCTCCATGGCCTCATAGCAGCATACATCACTTTTACACTTCCCATCGCTCATCCAGGCTGAAGAGTCCTATGTCGCTCTAGCACAGCAGTCATCCCACCTCTTTGGCCCTTGTTCTCTGCATCTTTCCAATTAGGCTGTATCTTTTTTTGAACTCAATTAAGCTCAGTTGTAGCAATGCCAGCATTTTCCTATGGCTTAAAGAGCTCTGCCTCCCTTTAGGCATTTTGGATGAAAGGCCTATGGTGCCATGAGGAAACACTATAGGAAATTTATTAAGAAACACTTCTTTACTGAGAGAGTGATCAGGCACTGGAACAGGCTGCCAAAGGAAGTGGTGGAGTCACCATCCCTAGAGATGTTAAAAAACCATGTAGATGTGGCACTTTGGAACATGGTTTAGTGGACATGGTGGTGTTAGTTTGACGGTTGGATTTTATGATCTTGGAAGTCTTTTCCAACCGTAAAGATTCTATGATTCTATGAGATGTGTGGAGGTGAAGGACACATGCAGAGAGGAACCAGGAGCTGCTGAAGATTAGGTGTGAAGGGAGCAGATATGTGGCTGGCACAAGACAGTCTAGCTCCATGCCTGCCCAGTACCTTATAGCAACTGGGTCTTGTTTTGCCCTTTGCAAACAGCCGCTGAGCATTTTTTCAGAGACTCGATCTCTGGGGCTAAAACCCTTGTTTTCAGTAACTGTCCAGTTTTTTCTTACTGTGCCACAATAGAGAGCTTTCCTTTCTGTGTATAAAACATGACCTTTAGGTAGTGCGTAATAAATTGGATGGTGAGACAATGTTTGTTTCAGACATAAAACACACAATGACTTTAAGAAACACACACCCAGGCACAACAATATTTCATGGGAGAGCTGGCTAAAAGGGGAAAGGGGAGCAGGGGAAGTTGCGCTGACCTTAGATAACACATCTGAATGAGAACAAAAAGAAAATAAACACAAATTAATCAAGGACACCAAATCGAACCCCTTAGTGATAAGGATTCAAACAGGCAATAAACAGGCTGTGAGATACTTTCTCTGTGATGTTGGAGGAACTGTGTTATTTCAGCTTTGTGCCTAGTGTGGTGCAGGAGGCTGAGCTAGCTGGTATGCTAAGGGGTCTGGAGGACTAGAGCAGAAATACAGTTTCCAGGGGGGCTGTGGGGGCAATTTTTATTTTCTATGAGTTAGTTGCATGCAAACCAATGCCATGGCACTCATAAGTAAAGGGATGAACGCTCCTCATGCCATGTGGTACATTACTATGCAAGGCTGAACATAGTGGTAGCTGAAACCAAGCTGAAAAAGGCCTTAAATTCAGTACTTCACTGGAAAAAGAAAGCCCTGCCCAGTTTTGCCTTCTTCCTGGTATTTCTTCCTCACCTCTGCTCAGGAGGTTTTTCTCAACTCCAGCTAAGGCCTCCTGTTTGACCTTCATGTTGGAGTTGTGTAGAAGGATCCAAGAAAAAAGAAAAAAAAAGAAAAAGCAAATCAATGAGTTCTACTCTTCTGTTCCAGCTCTTTGCACTTAGCTGAGTACCGTATGTTTTGAAAGGCTGTGAAAAAGCGCACACCAGCATACATTTCCTCACTTCGGAGGGCTGGGATGGGAGAAGGGAGGTAGCCACAAACTTTCACTTCTTCTCCTCATCCTTATTGGAGCATCTGCAGTTATTAATGGCTGGCCTATCTCACAGCTAGCATCAACAAAGCAAGAGATTTGGAGCTTAGCACTGTGTGAGTACCAGGAAGGTGGAACTCTCCGTGTACTCCCGTATCGATATAGTGAGGTCCAATACATCTGCTGAAGTGGAATTTCCATGAGCTTCAATGAGTTTTGGATTAGGTCCCTGAGTCAGGCCTGCCACGGGTTACTTCTATAGACTGAAGTGCTAGACAGTCTGATGACTGCATGTTTCCTGCTCGTTTCGTTTTATTAACCTCTTGATTTTTTTCCTGTTATTACTGCGAGTGCAGCTGGCTGTATAGGAAGCTACTGCACATTGTTTAGGTGTCAGCCATTTGGAGTTTGTATGATCCTGCCCTGGGCCGCAGGAGTTTCCTGCCTGAGGGCTTGGCCTGTCACACCTAGAAACAAAAATGTAGAAGTACAAAATAGCATCCACCTTTCGCTCAAAGAATGATATAAATGGAGGGAAAGTTCCTAGATCAGTGAAGGCAGGTGTCTGTTGTCCATATCTCATCATTCCCTTCTGTAATTATCAAGCCTGAGAGAAAAAATAATTGTTTATATTTTGTTCCACTGATCTCACGTCCAGTCTTACTATTTTTGTAGTGGTCTGTCTTTCAGAGGACAGAATAACTCAGAAATGCTAAATAGTGCTAGTATTTAACTTCTTTGAAGGCTACATTTGTCTATAATATTTACAAAATCATCAGAGCTCTTTCATCTTCATCATTGGCATTAGGTGTGAGATCAATACAGAATATCATCAAAACGGATGGGACTAGTTTGTTTTACGAATATTCAGAAGTCTTTAAGGAATATTGTACTTCAGATAGATGCTTGGCCCGTTACAAAATGGCATAACACTTCAGATTTAGACCAGGGATGGTCCAGCCTTGTGAACCTCTATGGTGCACAATGAGCTCACAGTGTAAAAGCATGGCAACACAAAGACAGCTGGCACCTGAGAGCAGGTTTGCTCATGAGATCCAGCACCGAGCTGGGTAGAGGAGTGGCATTTCTCAGGCCTCGGAGTGCCTTTGGAGAGCTTAAACAAACACCTGCCATGAGACACAGGGCCAAAGTAGATGACCTGCTGAAGTCTCTTTCTGGGAGGCCTAGTCAACAGTTAGCCTGTTCTCCGCCTCAGCCAATGCCGAAATTCACAGAAACAATTTGATGGACAGTATGGGCCAGGGGCCAGGGGCTGTTCCCAGTCAGGCACAGCCTACACTGCCTTGTTTTAGAGGGAAAAGGAGAGTTCAGGAATACGTGCTCTGACAGACGGCCTCAGGGTTAGGGAACTCCTCCTGTCTCTCACACTGCACTGTTGCTGTTGCATGTGTTTCTCCTAATCCTAGCGTGTCCTAAGGTAAAATGTACGTTTCAAAATTAGAAACATTCTTTAGCTTCTCTTCCCTCAATGAGATGAGGTTGGTGCCTAATTTTGGTGACATCTCCCGTAGCAAATCTTCAGAGACACCTGTGTTTCTCTCTGCTGATTGTACAGGCAATCTAAGTCTTACTACAGTAGGAATCTCCTCTTCTTCAACACCCTCAAAAGCATCTGCACTTATGTTAGCGACAAAGGAAGCCTCCCTTAACTGCTGTCAGATAGATTAGGTCTTCACCAAGTTTGGTTCTATGATGCTGAAGTAGTGCTGGAGCCACCATTGCAAGGCTGGCCAGAAATAAGGCATTTAGGAAAAGAGCAGGCAGCTTTTGAGACAGATTTGCATTAATAGCATAGATACCTCCCCTGTGAGGACAGGCTGAGAGAGTTGGGTTTAAACTGGAAGAGGGTAGGTATAGATCAGATATAAGGAAGAAATTCTTTACTGTGAGAGTGATGAGGCACAGGAACAGGTTGCCCAGAGAAGCTGTGGATGCCCCATCCCTGGAAGTGTTCAAGGCCAGGTTGGATGAGGCTTTGAATGACCTGGTCTAGCAGAAGGTGCCTCTCCCAGGGCAGGGTGGTTGGAACTAGATAACCTGTAAGGTTCCGTCCAATCCAAACCATTCTAGGATTCTATGATTCTAACATCTTGAGGGTCTTTACAGAGATAAGGGACAGTAGATATGAACAGCGATTTGACTTCCTGAGCCGTAGGCTTGAAACAGAACTGATAGTGAGAGAAAGGAAGGAAGTGCCATCAGTCTTGTTTTACAGCTGGAGAGACTTGAGGCATGCACAGCCTTGTCCAAGATCTTAGCCATAGGATAGATTGACCCAGAATTTTGGGACACCATGCAGGAATTTAAAGAATTTCTTCCTCAAGAAGGAACAGTAAAATAATTTCAGAGGCAAGGTGTGTGCTGTGAACAGCCTGTTGTAAGGCACGTAGGGACAACTTTGGAATGAAGATGGATTTTACACACTCAGCCTGATGGCTGTCGAGGGCCAAGCCTGCGGTCACAGGAGCAAGCCGAAGCAGGAACTCTAGTAGAGCTTTTCCTCTGTGCATGAACAATTGGGGGAAGCTCTGCTGTTTTGAGGAATTTCCGAGGACAGTAAATTACATACTAGATCACAGCTCTATTATGCTTTTGGGGAAGAGAGTTGGGGCTGTTCAGCCTGGAGAAGAGGAGGCTCCGGGGAGACCTGATAGCGGTCTTCCACTACCTCAAGGGGGCCTACAAGAAAGATGGGGAAAGGCTGTTTAGTAGGGCCTGTTGCGATAGGACGAGAGGTAATGGTTTTAAAATAGAGGGGGGTAGATTTAGATTAGAAATTAGGAAAAAATTTTTTACGATGCGAGTTATAGAACACTGGAACAGGTTGCCCAGAAAGGTGGTGGAGGCCCCATCTCTGGAAACGTTGAAGGCCAGGCTGGATGAGGCTCTGAGCAACCTGATCTAGTCAGGGATGTCCCTGCTCCTTGCAGGGGGGTTGGACTACATGACCTTTGAAGGTCCCTTCCAACCCAAACCATTCTATGATTCTATGATTCTATGAAGATATTTGGAAATTAATGTTTCGTATTAAGATTTAAATGGGGAATACCTACAGCTCTGCTCCTCACAGGTATCCTCAAACCTGGCCTGTCACAACATTTTCCTTCCTGTTGAGGTGGGTTTAAGTGGAGCCTGGGTTGACAGCAGCCAAGCATGTAAGTAGACCCTCGCTATCTCTGTGCTTCAGTTCTCTGCTGCCAAACAAGGATGGTATTAGCTGTCCCTACTTCACCAGGTGTTTAGAGAACCTGAGGCAGAAATAACCCATCAGTGCTTGGGCTAGCAGCCTGATAAAGCAAGAGCTGTAGAAATACCTAGAAGATAAAAGAGACGCGATTCCCCTTTCAGCCAGAAGGAAGGATTTCGATGCCAGGAGTGATGAATTTTAGGTGACCTTTGAGTTCTTCCTGATACAACTATTACTTTGTGTAAATCAGCTGATTGAGATGACACAAAGGAGTTGAAGATTTTTTTTTTTTCTGAGCTGGGAAAAAACCCATTATTTTTATTCAAAAGTTGTCCATTAGAAGATGTCTAAAAGGTGGGCTAGATAGCCTATTGTGGTAAGTTGACCCTGGCCTGCAGCTAAAAGTACCCACACAGCCACTCACTTATTCCCCACCTGCCAGTGGGATGGGGGAGAGAATAGGAGGAGAAAAAGTGAGAAAGCTAGTGGGTTGAGATAAATAAAGGTTAATAAGGGAAAGAAAGAGGAAAGAAAAAACAAGTGAAGCAAAGGCAATTGCTCACCATTTCCACAAGCATACCAATGCCCAGCAAGCCTCCAGGCGACAACCACCTTGGAAGACAATTCTACCCCTCGCCCCTGTTTTTTATTGCTGAACATGAAGCTATATAGTTTGAAATATCCCTTTGGAGAATTTAGGTCAGCTTTTCCAGCTGTAGCCTCTCCTAAACCCCAGCCCATTCACTACAGAGGCAGAGTGGGAAAAAGAGAGCACCTTGATGCTGTTGTAGTCACAAATCCAAAACACAGCACCTTTTGGGCTATTACGAAGAAAGTTGAAAGTTAACTCCATCCCAGCCAGACCCGGTACTCCCATCTTGTTTGGCTTGCTCAGATGGGAGAGGGGAGGGCTTTGGGGCAGAATTCATTGTAGGTTTCCACAGGGATAAACTGAAGTTTGGAGACAAGATATGGGATGGGTGCAGAAACGATGGATTAAGGTTACAACATCCATGCCATGTCGTAAGATGGATGTGAGAGTGAAACTTCTCTTGCAGGCCACCGCCATAATCGGACAAGCCCTCAGAATAGGCTGCAAATATCATCAAACATTCCTTAACAAAGTCCACTGGTGCAGTATTATAACATGCAAATATAGTACTGTAATTACTAGACAAACTGCTACAGTAAGTTAGCAGGAACTGCTCTTTCCCTGTGAGTGGGTTGTTCCTCCATGAAAGAGGACAAGTCGTTGCAAATCATCTTTTACAAGCTCTTTCTCGTGCTCCCTGTTCCTGCACACCCACCTTGTGCCTTTCATCTCACCCGCTTTCCTAACACAACCCCTCCAGCCCACTGTAGGACCACCATCACAGCCCTCCGGTTTCTGGCCTCACCTAGCGCTGGCTCGGTCCTTCTGCAGGATGCTGCTGAGTGCAGAAAAGGGGACAAGCTGCTGCTCCATTACCACACACAGCAGGTGCTGGATCAGATTAGCTGATGGGTGGTAGCTGCCGACGGGCATGCTGAGCAACATGCAAGATGATGAGAAATAAACTCTGCATAATCATGCAACTACTGTGAGTTAGCTGGGCAGTTGAACCCCTCTTTGAAATGACAATCCTATGAGACTCTTTCATGGAGAACGGTTTTCTGAAAGGTGTTTATTTTCACTATAGATTCATCCCATCTAGTCTAAAAAAGTCACGATTCTTACACAAGGCTGAGATTAATCCCAGCAGCAAATCATTTCTGTTTCAAGTGCAAGTACATTTCATTTACAACATGCAAATACAGCCCCCAAAACCAACGATGCCCTCATGGATGATGCAGCTCACATCCATGCTTGCCTACTGTAAGCCTGTGTTTCTTCTGGCAAACCGTGAATCACAGCCATGAACGGTGGCAGCAGCAGGGAGGCTTTCTTGATCAAGATGAATGGGTTAAAAAAGGACCTCTAGTAAAGGCTGTCCTGCTCTTTTGTGTTTTAACAATAAGAGGAAGCTCTGCCTAGTTTGAGGAATTTCCCACGTCTCCGATTCAGACTTCGGAAAACTGCTTTATTAAGCCTGTGTAAGAGGTGTTAAAAAAATAAAAATAATCAAGGAGATTAGGACAAAGATATCTTCCCAGAGCCTACGCATGTTCTGTTTGTTTGTTTTTTAAACCTGGATTACCGGAGGCAAAGTCAGAGGAATCTAGGGAAGTTAAATAATGACAAATGCCAAATACTCACACCAGGCTCCTGCTGAGCTGGTCGAGCCATTACTGAACTCAGTCAAGTGTCACTGCTAAACAGATGTTAAAGATTTGCCCCTAAATTTATTTACGTATTACTTCCTTCTACAATGTTGCCAGGCATTGCAAGACAGATTAAGAAATAGCTGATGAATTTTCTGGGTGAGAGGAAGATCTATAGGTTGAGAAATGCCATTTTCGCCATGCAACAGTGAGTGACGGAGCAAGGAGAAACGGAGCCTCAGGATTTCAAATTACCAGTGTCCTTTCCCTTGCTATTCCCTTGCCTGTTACAAGCTCGCTGCCTTCCATAAAACTGTCACCGAAAGCAAGAGTTACAGCGTTTGAACAATTACACCTTTCTCCCCTAAATCTGAAAGCTCCTATGGCATGTAGGTGAGCATCACTTTCCCATTGATGGGGAGAGAGGAACAAGGTTGTACAAGGTCACACCACAGATGTGGTTTTTTTCTGAATCACAACCATTTAAGCAATTGGTGGATACTGCTGCACCAGAGAGGTTTGGACTTTTGAGGTTATAGACACCAGTGGAGGTGAAAGCATCAGAAAGCATTCCTGCATCCCCCCCTGACACAAAGCACTGGCAGCAGCACTCCAGCACTCCGACATACCACCATAAAACTGGCTTTCATTTAAGCAACTCAAAAGACAGTTAGAAAAGAATGGGAACAAGATAAATGTAACACTCAAAGACCCTACACAGCAGCGATTCAACCTGCGGCCGTGTGTGCTCCAAGTCCTTCTCCCCTATCAGCAAGCATCACCTGATATGAAACTGAAGGGGGATGGAAGAGATTGCTCTTAAAAGAAAAAAAAAACCCATCATTTTATATAGCTGACAAAAATACTGTGCCTGTTATCTGCATTGCAAATCCCAGCCACTGTAAGCATAAAACAAAGGGGAAAAAACCCAAATGTTACTGCAGTTGATCTGTTTTTTTTTTTTCTGAAACTATATAGCATTCCATAGGAGGTAATAAATGCAGTCTGGATTAGCACAGTATTTCCATGCACATCCCTCCTTACCTCTGCAGCCCTGAGCTTAAACTAGATTTACCATAGCCTCTACTAAAATTCACTAGCCAAGCTAACAGACGGTAGCACTTTTTCAGAAGTTTGAATGGTTTAATTCACAACCTGAAAAGCCAAAAGCATCCTACAGAAAACTCTCAACTAATCACCACAAACCGAAACGTGCGCCAGTTGCAGTTTTCCCAGTAGAAACCCGCAGGAAGTTTATCGGTCATGCAAAGCTCACACTGCAATGCCCTGAAAATTCCTTCAAGCCGCCTTCACCTGCCCCAAGCAGTTAAACCGCACGAGGAGACCGATGCTACGTTTCGCATGCATCATCCATACCTGTAGGACAACAAGTGCTGGTCGTGTCCGAGACTTTCCCAAACTTGTCCTTCTGTGCTGGGAAGGAAACTTCCCATCCAAGTGTCAACTCCTGCCTCAGCCTCTGCCCTCTGTTTTCCCAAGAGCTCGAGACACACTTGCTTTTCTGGGTGTGGTGTTGTGCTCAGTGGTTTATTTTTTTTTTGTTTTGCTTTTATTTTTTCGGAACAAATCAAACAGCCTGTAAGCAATTCTCGGTAAGCAGGAGAACCTTCTGGCTTGTGGCGATTTAATCAAGCAAATCCCGTGACCTCCCTTTCCTGCATCAGTGGGAACTGGTCCCTTCCCCACCAGCGCGGGGTGGAGTTGCAGCTAAAAAACACGAGCCTGAGAGTGCTGCGCTGGGTGGGCAGGGCAGATCTTCCTTCTCCGTTTGTTGTGTCAGGGAACATGGTGATTCCTGCTGGTCTGAAACACGGAGATGAACTCTGGCCAGGAAGGAACCTGAGAAATATTTTCTAAGCAATTTCCTGGATGCAAGTAACACTTGGGTGGGGATGCTCACAGAGTTGCTGAAAGGTGTCATTTCAAGATGAGGAAAACACTTTTTTAGCTTTCAGGGGTGTGGAAGTGAAAGAAATTGCTTTTTTTTTTTTTTTCCCCCCTAAGGTAAACTGTAGGTGCTTCTCAGACTTTCAGCAGCAAAGCCTCTCATGCTAAGAGGTGCTGAGATACTCGCAAATTCATACAGGAAAGCCTTTCCACATGGAGCTCACATCCAGCAACACCCCGGCGATGCAGCTGTGGCACAAGGGCTCCTTCTCAAGGTGCGGAAGAAATCTGAGGAGGCTTATGCATCCAGAAGGACAGTTATTCCTGGAATAACCCCCAAACTGTGCTGTGCAGGTCCTGCCACCTCACACTGGGGCTACCAGAGGGGAATTTTCATGCACTGGCTAAATGACTGCACCCCAGGAAAGCGGGGATCGTTCCCCAGGGCTCAGTCCCAGTGCAGAGGTTATGCTGATAAAATGAAGAACACTCTAAAGCCCACTTTGCTTTTATCTCTCCTGGCTTTGCACCATCTCTGATGTTCTTGCACGATAACACATTACAGCACCATGGTCCAACATCAGCACATCAGATGGCACAGGGCACATGCCACCCGTCTGTGATGAGTATTGCTTTCTGGAGCTACCAGCTTCTGCTTCTTGACCGTAGATGCAGATGAGGACAGCTAGCCTCGCTCTGTTTAAGGGTCTGAGTGGGGTGAATCTGGACCATCTTTCTGAGGATGTCTGGAGATGGAAAATTGTATGTAGGATTCCAGTCTCTTCCAGTTAATAGCATCCTTCTTTCTGGACACAAGAATTTATTTGAGTATCTTGGCATCTCCACTCAGGCTCCTTATTTAGTTACCCTATCATGATAGTTCGTACCATAAAAGCAAGAAAGGACATTCGAACACTTCGCTGCTGAGTACACCTCACCCATGTGCTCACTGATACACACTTGTTTTGCATGGAGAGTGAGAGAAAGAGACAGAGAGGGAGCTGTATACCACATATTTATGTTCTTTTGATTAATTAGTGTGTATTTTCTTATATTTAACAGCAGCCTCTATATCTAACAGCAGCCACTCTATTTCAGTGAGCTTTTCAGTTTCATTTCCTTTTGTCTGGCTAGAGCTGGAAGTTTTATTCCCATTTATCTCCTTCTGCTGACTGGGATGAGTAAAATACAATGATTGGGAAACCTAGGAAAGAAAATGCTGCGAGATACTTTGAATAGGGTGACAGAATAATTATTTATTTAAAGTAGACCACTCGATTGATTATTTTTTTTAAATACATAGAAAGCACTCCTAGTGGGTTCATTGTTCAGTCTTGTTTTCCTGACTTTTACTCCCGTCTATACTGCAGTTTGCTTGTGAGTTTGGTGGTGGGTGGTTTCCACCCCCATGGTAGTTTCCGAAGTTTCAGAACTGTTCCTGTTCAACATCGAGATAAGTGTAAAATCTTCAAGAAAACCTGGGGCAGATGTTACTGTCATATCTGGGAACTGGAGAGAAATGGGTACTCTAGAGAAAGGTTAGATAAATATCTAAAACAGCTCAGGAGAATGTATCTAAATCGGCTCAGACTAGAGGTGCTTATTCTCACTATTGACTTAACAGGAGCCTTGAGGACTACCTCAGGAGTAGGGATCTACACTGCTGGCATTTCCAATGAAGGGAGAAGAACGTACTCTTTGTGGAACAATCTTGCTGCAATCAACGTGTCGTTATATTATGCAAAATGGAATGGCTCTTTGGACTTCAAGATAAGAGCTGACAGGCATGGTTCAGCAATCGCATCACCCAACAAAAATTCAATTTTCCCAAGTGCAAACTGGTGCTTAGGCTGGACTTACAAATTTTGAAGGGAACAAGGAAAGCCTGAACTCTTGATATTTGAGCAGGAGAGAGTAAATGCAAGGTATGTCTAGGTTTGGATTAATCTCTTTTAGAGATAAGGAAAGGCTTGCAGGACCTCAAGAGAGTCATAGAATCATAGGACACTTTGGGTTGGAAGGGACCTTCAGAGGTTGTCTAGTCCAACCCCCCTGCAAGAAGCAGGGACATCTCCAACCAGATCAGGTTGCTCAGAGCCCCGTCCAACCTGGCCTTGAATGTTTCCAGGGATGGGGCATCCACCACCTCTCTGGGCAACCTGTTCCAGTGTTCTACAACCCTCAGCGTAAAATTTTTTCCTAATATCCAATCTAAATCTACCTCCCTCTATTTTGAAACCATTACCCCTAGTCCTGTCACAACAGGCTCTATAATATTTCTTTCTATATCCTGTGCTCTGTCTTTGCATGGCAAAGCTTAATCGGTTTGTGCAGAGCTGAGCACTACGGGGCTCTGAAGTTGGCTGGGGCACCTCAGTACAGCTATATCCAATATAAATCATTGAATGCCACAGGTCGCTAGAAGGATGATATAGCAGGTATCTCACAAGCCTGTCCTGTCATCAAGGAATGTCATGACCATCAAGGGAGCTGCAATGCTCTAACGTGCATGTGAACAGCAAAAGGATATTTCAGTTGTCCTGGTGATCCTGGCAGAGAGCAAAGAATTAACCTTTGCTCATACTGCAGACATCAAATCTTGACTCGCTTTGCTCTAATGTGCCGAGAAGGAAGGAAGTAATGAAATGTCTCATTATACATCTGACTCGAGTCATATATTTAGAACAGATGATGGTGCTGAAGGCTGTGTGATTTCATACCAAAAGGAGCGATATGGTCTGAACTGTCTCTTTGCAGCCAGTGATCAGTTAACTGAAACTATTGATCTGCATGAACAAGGTCCCTGAAGATTGCTTTTTTTTTCCTGAAGCACCAGGAATTCATTGCAGTGATAGTATTATTCTTGGTATTCGGAGTACTTCGGTTGTGCACTGCCAATGCCCAGCTTTACGGGTTTCTTTCAGGTTTAAGTGACTTGGGTTTATAACATGGGTTTTTTTAGGCTAATTATCACACTTGCCTGAATTTCATCATCGGAGAACACTGACTATGATGATGCATAATGTAGTCATTGTGTTGGGAAGGCACAAAATGTTAAGTGGCTATTTAATCTTATAGCGAAAAGCACAGAAAAAGTAAATGTTGGAAACTGAAGCTGGACAAATTTAATTCAAAAGCAAAGGTCCATATTTTTAACAATCCTAGCAATCAACCATACATGCAAACTTCTGTGCCATTCACTAATACTTGACACGTTCATATCACAGCTGGTTGCTTTCCTACATGAGATGCTTCATTTTTCTTCATTATTTGGCTTAGATATACAGCCCTTTGATGTCCCGAACACAGGACCTGCTCTATCAGCCTTTAGACTTGCTGTAGCTCTTTTATCATTAAATTAGGGATCAGGGTGTTTTAGTGTACTGTGGTTTTAATGACATATTTTGTCTGGGGTTATATAAAGCTTCACGTGCTAGCAGCAGTATTGACAGTAGGTAACAAAAGGCTTTCATAGCCAATAAGAAATCCCAGTTCAGAGACTCAGGTCAAAGCAGAGACTTCTGCAGAACGATGGAGAACTCATTGAGCTCTTGCAAACACCGATAGAGGAAGAGGAAAATGTGTAACTGGTAGCCTTTGTGTTCATGTGATTGTTGGATTTCCCCTAACAGAAAACATGCAGTAATTCCCCCAGGGATTTTTGAGTCCCTACCCACAAAGCACAACCCAACCATCCCTTTCTGAAATTTCAGGCAGCTTCCCTTGGGTTAGCTGGGCCCTGTTTAAAATAGACGGCTCCAGGCAATGTTCTATTTTCATATCCTTTCTTCTGACAATGAACAATGAAGGAAACGCTTTTTAATAGTGCATTACCAAACAGAAGTGATCACCTGACAGATTTGGGTGTGGAGAGCTCTGCAAAGCTGCATCCTATTTAACATAAGGCTTGAGGACTCCATACCATGCAGTGTGCTGTGGAATTCCCACTTATTATTTGAATTAGCTGCGCATAAAAGTTATTAATAGACGTAAGAGTAACAACACAGAGCAGCCCAGCAGCCAGGAGGATACCTTTGTGTTGAAGTTGTACAGACCCAGAGCTCCTGCTCCAAAGAGCATCTACAAGTAGTAGATGAAGATACAGAGATGGGAGAGGACAGGGACACAAGGAATGGTCCTGGTCCTGGCGTGTCAAAGGGACAAGTTAGGGTGATTCTCAGGCTAGCATGATGTGTGCAAGAGAAGATATCAGCAGAAGGACATAGAAGAATGTTGTCATCATCCAGGTGGTGCCATCAGCAAGATAGCCAGAAGCCAAATGGGGATGGAGGGAAGAGAATATCTCCTGGAGCTGGAATCAAGCAGAACCTGCAAGATTTAGGCAGAATGTGAATGGGAGCTCTTGAAAAGTTAAAGCTCCAGTAGTGCACAGACTTTGGCATGGGAGTGACCTCATACACAGGAAGAATCCAGCCAGGATTGCTTTCAGGGCCAGGACATTTCTCTTGAGGTCTGGTCAATGTGATTTGCAAGAGAATCCCCACATGCTGGGGGAGATGATGTGTTGGATTACGATTAAAAAAAAAATGTATTCTTCTCCTGGGGCAAAGGGGAGGGTGTAGGGAAGGAGCTCCAGGAGCTTTTCTTCTCATCTTGTCCTCATGGCAGACACATGTCCTCCCACACACAGTGGGGAGATAGACTATACAGCATTTTCTTGTGTTCTCATGCTCCTCACTTAGTAGTCTATTTACTTAGTACTCAATTTATATACAAGAGAGAGAAAGTCTTGTGTAGGCAGGCGTTAAGATAATAAGCTTGCATAGGAAGATGTGGATTTAAAATCCTTGCCCTGACAGCAAATATGATATTAAGGTACAATACCTTGGGCAGGTCCTCCAAAGTATTTTCTGTGCTTATGAAGGTGAAGAAGAAGGGATCCACCATCTGTGAGAGGCTCCAAGGTGAAAGAATACGGGCTGTACAACCACTCCTGACTCACGTGTAACGTGTGCTGGCTGAAGTACGTGTCAGTGGGTTGCATGCATATTCAGTTCATGGATTTGCATATCCTTTCCAGTGAAAAGAGACCTTTCGACCCAGCTGGAACACGTTTATACATCATGCTGATTACTGGTGAAGAGCAATCTGGTGATACAGCTGCTTCCCAGTCACCCTTCTGCCCTAAATGTCCATCAGCTAACTGCAAATTCCAAGCAGGCAGGAGACAATGAAGGTCAGATCCCTCCATGGGAGCCGTGGAGTCACCACATGGATGACTAGAGGCAACTGAGCCCAAAGAAAGGCAAATACAAAAAGAATTTATGAATTCCAGCTTGCAGAGAGTCCGTATGTACACAGTCCATTCATTCAGCAAGCCATTTCCTCTTTTGCATAGAAAATTACTAGGCAAAGCAGAAACTTCTGGCCACAGAGAAATCTTTGTATTGAGTACGTCCCTGTGAAAGGCTGTGTGAATCTGATCTTTTTTCTCCTTTGCAGACATGAATGAGTTGTCTTCACCATCATCTGTCCTTCTGACCCACAGGTGCAGCTCCCAGTCCTATTTTTTAATTAAATCAAATTCTTCTTTGCTGTCCTTCTTTGCTCTGAGACAAGAAGTGCTGTTTCTGCTGGTGGAAAAAAAAGACAACGTTGCCACAAATGTTGCCTGGCCAGTTACCCATGACACTTTTAATGTCACCAAAAAGAGACAACAGCATGTGTACTGGCAGAAGCAAACTGATTTGAGGAAGGTTATTTTTTTTAGCCATGAGTACGCTTTGTGTATTGCAATGTTTGTAAATTCCTTCCCTACCACCATTTACACTGACGACACAGTATCTGTGAAGGACAGAAATATTGTAATTTCTTGTAATACCACTAATCATAGAATCATAGAGAATCATAGAATGGTTAGGGTTGGAAGGGACCTTCAAAGGTCATCTAGTCCAACCTCCCTGCAAGGAGCAGGGACATCTCCAACCAGATCAGGTTGCTCAGGGCCTCATCCAACCTGGCCTTGAATGTTTCCAGGGATGGGGCTTTCACCACCTCTCTGGGCAACCTGGGCCAGTGTTCTACAACTGTCATTGTAAAAAATTTTTCCTAATATCTAATCTAAATCGTCCTCCTTCTATTTTAAAACCATTACCCATTGTCCTATTACAACAGGTCCTACAGAACAGTCTCTCCCCATCTTTCTTGTAGGCCTCCTTGAGGTACTGGAAAACTGCTATAAGGTCTCCCTGGGGCCTCCTCTTCTCCAGACTGAACAGCCCCAACTCTCTTAGCCTGTCTTCATAGGAGAGGTGCTCCAGCCCTCTTATCATCTTCATGGCCCTCCTCTGACCCTCTCCAACTGGTCCATGTCCTTCTTATGTCCTTCTTATTCTTCTTATGTTGGGGGCTCATAACACCTACATGTTTCCTGTCAGAAGCTGGCTAAAGGACAAATACCTAAAGGGCAAGTACGTTTTGTTTTGCTACTGAGCAGCTGGAAAAGATGTTCAACTAGTCAAACACTAGTTTACTGTTGCTAACTATATGGTGAAGTCTTTTGTCAGGCCAACAGCCAGGTTGAGCTGGGCAGAAGTTGACCGATAGTTTATACTATCAGGAAGGGAGGGAGAGTATAGAAATGAATTGGGGTGCACTGTGGGGAGATAAGGGATAGCCCTGTTGGAAATACAGAAGAGAGTTGGGAACAGAGGCATGAGTGAAGGTGAAGGCACAGGTCCAAGCTGAAACCAGGAGGTCATGTCAGTTGAGTCAGTGTTGGGATTCGCAAGGTACAAGGCTGGGCACAAGCAGACGCACACCATGGCTTGGCAAAGGACCAAGGGCAAAACTTAAATGTGGCTCCTGAATCCCCAATGAGACAACACCCAGCTTGCTCTCACATCTTAGTTGTCTTCCTGGCAGTCTGATCTGTGGTTACACGGCTGCACCCTTGCAGAGCTGACCTTGGGTAGAGGCAAGCAAACCTCAAAGAGAGGAGGAAAGAGCTTGCAAGCCTGTCAGTGCTCTCAGGCCTGCGACACTTGCCCTTAGACATCCCAATCCACAGGAAATGACTACTGGGAGTATTTCAGTGTGTAGGGATGCAGTTACATTGCAGAACTCGAAGACCCAACATGAAGAGGTAGTACCTCACTTATGAACATCTTCTCCTACCATAATACTTTGCCCTCAGTTCAGTGTCCAGGCTTGCGATTTTACATGCAGAGGACTGGTTGCCTTGGGGCTCAAATCCAGCTGAGACAAGAGTGAAATACAGGAGAACAGGGTAGTATTTGAGTACTAAATCTCTTCTGCCTTGCTAGATACAGGATCCTTCTGTTGGCAGCCTCACTTAGAGGTTTTTCCCATGGTTGGGGGCCTTGGTTGCATTAATGTCTTCAGTTTGCTGTGCTTTCTCCGTGTTGAAAAAATAAATTAAAAAAAGGAGAGAGACTAATAGAGAAAGACAGATCTGAGCAGCTAAAAAAAATATTTTCTTAACAAGGAAAACACTCACCTCAGAGTTAGAGGCCAAAGGGGTAGATGCCAAAGGGGTCAAATGCCAGACAGAACTTTGGTTTGCCACTCAGTTCCCCAGACCTGAGACCAAAGTCTGGCTTTTGTTCAGCCCCTGAGCTCCCTCATTTGCCCACACCAAAAACACCTCTGTGGTAGGCAATTGTACTGGTCTGATCCCTTAGGCTAAGCTGGACATCTTTGCCGCCCATGCGGAGCTGATCTAGGTGTTGCTGAGCAACTGCAATCTGAACCTGAAAGGATCTGAGTAAGACAAGCATGTGGGTGAGGTAAGCGTAATGGCACGGCCTGCTTCGCATCTCCTGGATGGGCCGAGACTGCATGGCAGTGGTATTTCTGAAGCAAAACAGATATGGGTGTGAGGTGCTGGGTCTGAAGCCTGTTTTTTTTCTGGAAAGCTCCTATGCTTTTCAAAGTAGGCAACTCCCTACCTAAAATTAAGTGCCTATAGGGATGTAAGTACTTAATTGCCTCTTCAGGTGCCAAGTTCTGTGTTCATTATCAATACGCCTCCTAAATATGCTGAAAGCTCCCATCAGCCGTTGCCTAAGCTGATAGATAACCTCTGCCTGCTCAGTACTTGTTTGGGTGGATCCCTGATCAGCTTTGCAGGTTTCTGAGAGTCTCTTCCCGAAGAGCTCAGCCTGAGCCAGATCCAGACATCATCCACGTAGGGAAGTGCTGCTATGGTTACAGGCTGTCCCTGCCAAGCCAAAGATCTTGGGCTGCATGTACAATTTATTATTTCTTCCAGGCTTGTCCTGTCCCAATATCTGTCTAGATCTCACCTCTAGAAATGTCTGGAAAGCCTGTGGGATTTTGGCACAGGACAGAAACATCACCTGTAGAATAGATCTGGAGAGATAACGTTTGCTGCAGATGCCAAATCCCCTTAAAGAAAGAAAAATGAACATGAGAGGGTGCAAAATCGAGCTATCAGGTTAATGCAGCCTGCAAATGCCTCTTATGGATGAAATAGGTTTGTCTGTTCATTAACCAGCATATCTGACCCTTTTATTACTGCAGGACAAAGGTGGTTCTTTCTTAATGTTTAGCACAAAAATGGAGAAGAAATATCAAAAAAGGACTGTATACATGAAAATAAACCCCAATCTTAGGGCGTGCATTCAGCAGGCTCAGCTGATGTTGGACACACGATTGACCTCCTCACTGGTTCCAGCTGAACAGAAAGGACAGCGAATGTTCAGCTTGAATTTCCTCTCCCACATTTCTGTAAGACTTCATTTGTAACAAAATATTATTTAAAACAAAAAAAAAAAAACCAAAAAAAAAAGTCCGTGAAGCAGACACATAAACTTTCAGCACTGGCTCTTCTCCTTGTTCCCATCTGCACACATGGTTGGTCCAGAGCAAACTTACTACCTTTGCCTGGGTCACTTGTACATTTCCTGCAATTATTGTTTCCCCGCTATCCTTCCTGTTACAAAAGGGATGTTGGCAAGATAAATTTACTGGACTAGTCTACACTTGAAAGCACTGGCCCTATCCTAACCCCAGTGAGGAATGTGTGGGGACATGTGCTGCCACCTAACACGCCTCGGAGCGGTCTTCTGGAGAGCTGAGACAACACTGCTGGCAGCAGGTGAAAGAGACACCGTGGAAGGGGACTTTGTTGGATGGACGTGACATGTCCTCTGTTTTCTCTCCTTTCCCCAGATCCCTTGCACAGTAGCTGGCTCAGCACACTGCTGGCTCATCCAAATCCACCATTCTCACGGTCCCAGCACTGTGAGGCAGGAGATAATATGACATGGTGCTGCAGATACACATGACAGAGGCTGCTGCTGTGTAGGCACGACCTTGGGAGCTATACAGGCAAGTATCTCAAGCACAGACTTAAACATATCCCTCTGGTTCCGCTGATCGCATGGGGCTTGTGCTCCTGGGGTAGATGGGTGGGATGTGGTCGCTCTGAGACCTCTCTCCACTGATGCTCTCTGTTGCAGGATGTTTCCCAAAGGAAAAGCATCATTCCCCCTCCCACCGGCCAGCACAGACCATGGCTGCTCACTGCTGGAGAGTTTTAGTCCTGCCGAGGACTGCATGCTGCTACCAGCCCATGCTTACCCATTTATGCACTTCTGACTGCAAGGGGCCATGGGACAACACTGATCTCTGCACACATAGCCACAATGTCCACTCCCATGGCCAAAAAACAAGGTCAGATGGGACCGGTGCCTGTCCTTTCTGGGAAGAGCAACTTTTGCTTTCTCCCTCTGTTTCAAAGCTTTAAAGTTGGTCAGATGCTCCCTGTGGAGCACAGCCCAGCTTTCGCATTGGTTCTGCTTAAAAACACACATTGATCTAGCTCAAAACACCGGCAAATCTGACTGGCCTGAGCTGCGTGCTCGTGGAGCTGTCTGTTGCGGTTGTCCGGTTCAGACTACAAAGGATGCTCGTAGGATGTCTCTAAGAGACCTCAGATGAGCCAATGCTGTCTTATCTTGAGCAAACAGGTGATATTTTCTGATAAGCAGACACGATAGAGGCAGGAAGGAAAACCTGAGGTTATGGTTGTCCACCAGCATTGCTCAGCTGAACAAGAAAATAAATCTTGCCTCTTTACACGGTTGGGAGAGTCAGGAAAGCCTTTCATCCAGCCTGCTCATTTTAAAAGGAAGTAGTTCCAAGAATGCAGTATTTACTTAGTACTAAATACAATCTTTGCCAAGTGTTGAATAGGTTTAGCTGTTGCTGTAGTTGGCTGGTGACCCCTGTCTGTCCACTTTTATGTTAGAATTACTGCAGAAATCCTGAGAGTTTTGTACCAGACTCAAAATTCGCCCAGGCAATTCTGGCCAGCCTTTGGCATCCTTTCTAACTGGGGGATCTGAGACGTGGAGCGCTAAGCCACCAGCAATATTCAAAGCCTTTGGGGGACACAGCTCTTCCGAACAGCACAATCATCATTCGGTGCTTCCCGGACTCTCTCCCCAATTTTAAGAGTAACTTTTAGCTGGCAAAAAGCTCCAGCGGGATTACGTGAGATGCTCCAGCGGAGCTGCTGTAACAGCTCGCCCCTGCCATACACGGGCGTGGCTGCTCTGGTTGCCTGCCTCTTCACCTCCCCTGACTCCCGGCCGATGCCCTGCTAGGGCAGCTGATTCAACTCACCCAGCCAGCAGGAAACCTCGTGGATCTTTGCCGGGCTGGTTTGTGGCCAGCATAGCGGGATGAAGCAAGCGGCGGATGGAGGAACGGGCTGAGCACTTGAGATGCTGCAGGGCACGGGTCAAGGAGGGGAAGCTAAGAGGGGAAGAGGTGATCAGCTCTGTTCAAGCCCTCATGTGTCATATAGAGGAGAGGAAAAAGAGTCAGGTGAACTTACCCGTGGGAATTTTCTCATTTGAGCGGTTTCAGCAGAAAATTTGTATCCTCCTTGGTTAAATGTTTTATTTAGAGAGGAATTTTGCACAGTCCTACCAAGGAGTCCTTGTTTTACGCAGCTAAGCAAGAGGCTCACATAGACACTTCAGGCACAGCACCAATGACTTCTTAAGATGTGAAGAACAAATCCTTTTAAAACAGTTCATTGCTCCCTTATGGGGCCGTGCATTTCCATTTTGCTCCCTAAGCAAATGAAAAAATGCTCTATGTTGTCAACCCAATGGGCTGCTTTGAATTTTCTCCCAGGAAAGACTCTCTAGATCCTTGTGCACAGGTGAAATATTAAGGGAATTAAATGGACAAATTTTTTTGCGTTAGTCTTTGAGCTACATTTGCTCCCTGCTACCCTGGGCTTGTGATAGGACGTGGGGTAATGGGTTTCAGATAGGAGGTAGGTTCAGACTAGACATTAGGAAAAATTTTTTTTACAATGAGGGTAGTGGAACACTGGAACAGATTACCCAGAGAGGTGGTGGATGCCCCATCCCTGGAAACATTCAAGGTCAGGTTGGATGGGGTTCTGAGCAACCTGATCTCGTTGGAGATGTCCTGCAAGTCCATGAGCACTTTTAGGCATAGAAGGACCCCGGGGGCAGACAAGGTCCCCATGCGAGTTGTGTGAGCTGGCTCATGTTTATGCAGCAGCACAGCTGCACATGGGCCCTTGTGTTTAGGGAGCAAGATTCTCATTAATTTTATTAGTGCAGCAGCTTTCTGCATGCAAGAGCTAAATTTCCTTGTGCGCTTACAGGGAGGGTAGCTCCTCCAGGCTTTAGGACAACCAGCAGTTAATAGGATTTAATGGGAACCCACCAGAGGTGGGTTCAGATGTTGAGGATCACTAAGAAACCACCCATCTTGGTCCCTCCAGCCAGAAACCTGGCTGAAGTAAACGAAACTGAGCACTGCTCGTCTGGTGCGTTGGCAAAGGATGAATCGGTTGATTTAATAAACAACAGTTTCGCAAAGAAAATAAAACGATAACAGGAAGATAAAGAGTAACACAGGATACCTAATCACTCCTGCAAAGCTTGATCCTAACTGGTTGCTGTGCTTATCTCAGTGTCCCCAGGGATATAATTGTAAGATCAAAAGCTCTTAAAGTGAGAAGGTGCATTTCTGGTGCAATGAGCTGTGCAGGTCTCTGAGGACTAACGATGTGGTGGCATGCAATGACTGGAGGCGTATGAGCAAGCTGCACAGGAGGGAAGGACAGATCTAGCATAGCTGAAATATGTAGGGTCTCCTCCTAGAGAGGTGTTTGTGGAGAAGACAACCCCTGTGAGAGGTTACACATCAGCTTTCCAGCAGTGAGGGGCAATTCTGCCACCCCTGCTGCTCACCCTCAGTCCGCAGCTGGAGATGGGCTTGGTCCAGCATGTTTTTTCCAGTCTGCTTAAAACAATCTTTGGTATTTATGGCTGATTCAGAGCCAAAAATATGTCCAACACCCAGTAGTCAGCTGGCTTTGAGCTACACAAATCAAATCAGCCCTTAATTGAATCCCCCTCTGTTGAGGCAAACTGGAACTCGAGCACTGGGATTTCCTTTGATTGTTCCCAGCTTTCATCCAGTTTCGCTTTCTCGTCTGGCACTTCTTAACGAATTCATATAGATCTGTATGCAAATTGGCTTAATGAACTAAGGATGCTCTCAGCTGGCTGAGGCGAAGTCAGAGCATCAAGCCATTAGTGTGGTGTGTTCAGGCCCCAACAGCAGTGTCAAAGGTGTCACGCCAGTCACCTAGTGCCAACAGCTACTGTAGATGTGAGACTGGGTGGATTAGACTGCTCTTTCCATGGTCCCACCATGCTTCGTCACTCTTTGCAGTATAATCTAAACTGCCCTATAAATAAACTTCAAAACAAGGAGCCTCATGAGCCATGGGGAGCTTCTGCTCTGCAGGGAGGTCTGTGCTCCATGTGGATGCTGAATTCCTCCATCAGTGGACCCTGGGGAGCAGGTAGATGCCCCTGGCAGCCCCTCATACCCACAGAGATATGAACCCCTGGGGTAATCCTGGGCAGCTGGGCCAGGGCTGCATCTGGACTTGCCAGAGGCCTTCAAAGGCACCTCCCTAGCTCTTGTTTCTTCCCTATCAAAATGACCGGTGCAGGTTTGCTGCAGATTTGAAGATGACAGAGGGATTCAACTAAGAGTCCAGGTCCTCAGGCAAGTTGAGGTCATGAGGCAGGTCCAAGGTCAAGTTGCAAAGTCAGCTTGCAAGTCAGGGTCAAGGTCAGGGTCAGGATCAGGCCTAGTGAGGGTAACCAGGCTTAGACACAGCCCAGTGGTCACTAGACAAGTCTGTATGGGTGAGGCAGGTCCAAAGGATGGGAAACAGCCCTCAGCTGTGCCATCTCCAGTCTGGTCACACGTCCTGGTAGCCAAACTACTAAAGGGGATATGCTGAGAGTGCTGCCAGTACCTAATTTCCAGGCAGGAGAGACTCATCTACAGCAGCATCCCACCGTCACCACAAGCAGACTGCAGGCACTGCTCAATCACCTTCCTCCCAGGCTGTAGGCAGTTTTGGACAAGAGCTCGGACTCAGAGGAAGCTTTTCACAGCAATGAGCCTTCACTCACCATGTACGGCTCTCCATAGGACACCACAAGTCCCACAGAAACCTTGTGCCCTTCTTCCCTTCTCCAAGAGGTGACAAGAAGGAGCACCATTTTCCTTTCTGTGGTGACAAGGCACCATTTCTGGCCACTTCAACAACCCTGGCTGCTCCCCATCCTGGGGACAGCCTGCCACCTTGTGTTGAAAGTAGGATTATCAGAGTGGATTTGCTCAGGACATTGAAAACGTCTCAGTCATTACTCACTTGTTTGCATTTAGGTCTCCTAAAGCCTAGAAGATATTAAGAAGACCTCGAGAAGTTCAGCAATGTGGGGGAGTCAGGGATGCAACAGAGGTCACCCCGGTGTCCCCGGGCCTGGCTTTGGTGGCACAGTTGCGTTTCACTCCCCAGGCAAGGGTGAACATTTCCTGGGTCTCCAGTGGCCATTTTGGACTGTTCCTTCTACAGTGGAGAATTTTGATCCAGTCAGGTTGTGACATCCCCTGCAACTGGATGTGACCTTTCCTGCGCTTGAGCCTGGCACGTAATTTGCAGCACCCATGCCAAAATGCCTATGGAAGCTCTCCTGCTTTGCTTCACTGAAGGTCCCAAGCATCAAGGTGGGCATTGAAGACACAGATACGGGCTCCAGGTGTAACGTGGGATATCAATAGCCACTGAGTGGTGGGTGGAGGCCATGCCAGATGATCAGAGCACCTCAT
The DNA here is from genome assembly GCF_036417535.1 of Chlamydotis macqueenii. Lineage (NCBI taxonomy): Eukaryota > Metazoa > Chordata > Aves > Otidiformes > Otididae > Chlamydotis > Chlamydotis macqueenii. Next base: position 6,540,912 of record NC_141558.1, read on the forward strand.
GCAGCCCCAAATGTGAGTGTGAGCCAAGGGCTCCAGGTCCTTACACACCTCAGGGGCTTCATCTCAAACCAAATCCTGCTCAGCTTCAGCCTGGCTTCTTTTACTTCCTCCACTCTTAACAAGCATGAAGTGTTCATTAGACAAAATAGATGTTTATAGGGTGTAAGATTCTTTCCAGATTATTTTTTTCATTTTTCTAAATACTCGCAAAAGTGTGACAAATTCTTCTCACAAATCTTATTAGTGGTTAATGAACCCAGAGGGAGACATGCCATTGTCTTGCCAAGCTCTACTGTAGCTCTGTACAGAGGCTCTGTTTTGTTTCTCCTGTCTTTCATAGTTTCTTTCATATTTTTCTTTTCTTCACCATCAGCCTTTTTACCCTCCTTACCCTGTTTTCCTCCTGTCCCCGTTCTTGCTGCGAGAGATGTTATGTACTACACGTGCCCCATTCACGGGACAGGCAAACAGCGCACATGTGATGTGCAGCTGCTACGCAGGATGGCAGGTACAGGTAAAACATTCACAAAAAAAAAAAACATTTGCCCAGCTGTATTGACTCTCGCAGCTCCCAGCCAAGGGGTGACGGCAGCTGGGTTAGCCGTGACGCCCCAGTGGAAATGGAGGCGGCTGCCTTCGCTCAGCTATCACAGCAGAAGGTAGGCACTGAGCTGGAAAGTGGTGATGGTTCAGAGCCAACTTAGAAATGGGGAAAAACATCATTTCATCCTCCTGGGTTTGGATTTCCCTTCTTACACAGACCTGATTCCTCTTTTGAGGAATCATATAAAAAATAATAACATAAAGACCTTTATTCTTTGCACAGGCAAAGGAGCTGCCCAGCTGAGAAAGGCCGAGTTTCGAGTTCCTAACTCACAAGCAATGCTTGATTTTGGAGATAGTGACTTCAGAGATACCTATATGCTTACCCAGCGGGTCATGACTCAACCAGGCACAAGGCAGTGCTCAGCACAAGCATGGCAAAAGTAGGTTTTGGGGACTAAGTGGAAGTACCAGCTGCTTCCTAAAATGGGTTGAACGTCACGTGGCATGTCTGTGTCGCTGGTGTAACCCGTTGGGGTCACGGCGAGATGGTGCAGTTCTGCCTCATGAGCGATCGCAGGCTAAGGCAAAGCTGTGCTGATTTTTCTAAAACGACCTTCCCTTTCTTTCTCCTCTGGCTGGGCCAGCTGAGAATTAGCCTGCAGTCTTAGCTCTCTGTGTACGCTGAGATGAACCAAAGAAGAGCTCAGCTGCCGTGATTTTTCCTTAATAGCAGCAGGCTGCGGGCACAGCCTTGCAGCATAGCACCCATTGAATTCTGCCTGGTTATTGAAGAGCCCCTTGGCAGCTCTGCTGGAGAATGACTGATGGGTTTGTTTACTTACTAGGGCTCCGACTCATGCTCAGCGTAGGCCAAGCTGAGTCAAATATTCACATTTTGCTAATACGGCGTGTGCACATCAGGCATGAGGAAACATGCTAAAACTGCGGAGGCTCAACTATGTGTGTGCGCTCTTTGGTTTCCTTGTTCCTGCAAACCCGTGCTGACCGAGGCAGAAGGTAAGGCGACGGCAGACCCTATTGTCCCTTCAAGCCTTGGCTGCTGACCTGCTTATCCATGTGCAAAATGATGTGTAGGAAGATTAAATAATCTTCTAAAGAAGGTCTGGAATCCTTGCTTTTCCAGTAAACAGGCAGGTAACTGCTTACTGGCACACTGTGAAACCCAGCCAAGAAATTGTGCAGAGTGCTAGCAACATCGAAAAATGACCCCATGTGTCCTTGTAGGAGCAGTCCTTTAATAAGATGAGGAGCAGGTACAAGGCAGCTTTCCAACTGCTTTAACATGCATAAAAAATCGAGTTGTGCCTGGTCACGACTTTGCGATCTTTCAGTGGAATTGCTATTCAGTACCGACTTGCTCTTGCATCTTTATTGCTTATTTAAAATGTGTCTCTGCTTGGACTGGAGTTTTGTAATAGCGGCACTTTGGGCTTCCACATCTATTGCCTCGGAAAACATCACATTAAAACCTGTTCAGCTGTGCAAATCCCAGCCCTGCAGACAGAATTCAAAACACTGCTGGCGCCTTCCTGGGCTTCCCGTAAAGCACTGACAAAGCTGACCCCAAATCTGCGGGAATGATCCCGTCCTTGTGACTATCCCCCTCCTACCACGTGCTATGAGAGTGCAAGCGCCCTTCTGGCTTCTGCTGCGACTTAATAACGCCAGGGCACATCAGATGTTCTCCACCACTGAAACGCATTTACCTCCACTCCTCCACCAAAAGATATTTACCTCTGTTGTAAAGCACAGCATTAAATTATTAAGCAATTTACTGCCTGCGGGAGCTGGGAATGGTACTGCTCACATTAGGAGGTGCTGGGCTGCACAAGTGTTGCAGTAGTTAGGTTTAGCTGGTGTTGTCCTGCTCCCTACTCTAGTGGCACCTACTAAGGCTTTTGTGACAAGTGTCTCCTGTCCCAGCTTTGTCCTTTTTCTGTGTGGTGGCAGGTCTCTGGTCAGATGTCCAAGAGCATCAAAATCTGTGAAATCTTTTGCTAAAATGTAATTTGATTCATTGACACTATTTAATATCCCTGAAAAAAGGGGAAAAAATCTCTTTTTTCAGCCCTCCTCCACAACCAGTGCTATGCTTGAGGAGGCATCCTGTTAAAATCATCCCGAAGCCCCCCTAAAATGGTGATTGGGGCAGAGCAGACTGCTCCCCATTCCAGGTCCCCCTGCACCCCATGCCTTCTCACAGCTCTTGTACTGGGAATTGCTAAGAGCAAACCCAACTGAGTAGCATGCTCACAACAAATAGTTGCTTACACACTGAAAGAGGTCCCTTGGAGGAATTATCTGCCACCTGGCTACAATGGCTGTGAGTTCCCCTGAAGTCTCATGAATGCACACGATTCCCCAGAAGCGCACAGCAGGAAATGACCTCACTTTATTGTTGAGACAAAGAGAATTGTTTGGGTTTTTCTTTTTACTTTTGGTTTGCTTTGTAGAAGGCATTGTCCTAAGTTCAGACTTATCCAAGTGTGGGAAGAGTCATTTATGGAGGTAAACGGACATCTCCTCAAGTCCTGTATGAAGATCCAGGGTGCTGAACTCATGGCTGAGAGTTCAGGTGCTGAGGGACCAAAAAAGGTCAAAGCCTGTTGAGCTAAGCCCTACACAGACTTCCTGGTGTTGGCATTGAGGAACTATGGTGGCTGGTGGTGGCCCTGGACAGCTGATGAGCTGTTGGTCCTGAGCAGTCTGCAGTTGACTGAGTGACCTGTGGGCCCTGTGAGCAGCAGAGCAGGACCTTGACAAGCTCAGGAATGGGACGTCAAGTCAGCCCTGTAGAGAATTTAAAGGACAACCCAACCTTAGCCTGTAGGACTGGACCAGTGACACAGGATAAACCTTCATCACTTGTCTAGGCCAAGGACCAAGAACGTGGCCAGCCCCATCTACGTTTTCCTTATTACCTCTCTCCTGTTTGGACTTTGTTTTCCCACAATCTCTGGTTTTCCCCTCAGAAAAGGCTTGTGCCTTTCATTTTGGGAGCCCTGTGGGATGGAGCTGAACCCATGCAGAAGCATTGAATATTGTGGAAGTGGAGGTGGACACCTTGTCATGACGGAGCGTGAAGCTGGACAGGGGAAGAATGGGGCACTTGGCTACTTCATGGTGTTGCACGTCTTCTCTCCCAACCATGAATGGTGATGTAGACCTGTGACATATTGGGGGAATGAGGCAATTTTTTGAGCTCTTGAGATGGTCACAGTTGGGCAACTCCTTCCTACAGATGAATGGAAGGCAGGGTGGATGTAAGAAGCAGTGGATGAATGTTTCTAAGGCGATGGAAATGCAGTAATCCTTGGTGCCCCTCACATCTGTTATGTGTTCTGGAAACAAGATCCATATCCACAAAGATGTTTAGGAGCATCATTCCTACATAGGCTCCTGACCTGTGTCAGCACCCATAGGTGTTTCTGCCACAGGCAGGAGCTAGTTTCCTGCAGCTGTTTCACACATCTGGCTTCAAGCTGTCACTTTGGCAGACCTGCAAGGACCTGGCCTGGCTGGAAGAGAGCAAACACAAAACACAGGGTGACCTGCGTGGGAGCATTGGTCGGGAGGGGACGTTCTGCATCTCTGCCTCTAGCTCACTGAATCACATCACCCGCACCTGGAAAATGGCCTTCATCGGGCATGTTCTTGGCACCGTGCCTCCACACGCAGCATGTTTTGTGTTCTTGCTGAGACTCATGAGGCTGAGCTATGTGTTAGCTTGCCAGAGGGTGAACTGAAGGCTGGCAAGAAAAGTGCCGAGGAACAGGAGGACCTCATGGGCTATCAGGGTCTCCAGGGAGCTGGGGCTGTATCGTAGCAGAAAGACATAGGGAAATAAAAATCAGACAGATATGTAGATGCTGCTAGACCAAGCCCAGTGTAAACCGAACCTGAGTCTAGGTTTTCAGCTTCACCCTTTCCCCCCAATATTTATTTATCAAGGAAAAAAATTACTGTTTTTCTCCTGTGGTTCTAATTTGGTTCAAATAAATTGAATTTCAAAGGATAACCAAACATTTGATTTTGAAAATTTAGAAATGTAGTCTGTTATAATGCAAAACCTATGTCAAAGATGGAGGGGAAGAAAAGGGAATAAAATAATGGTAAAGTGAACAATATTAGTAAATCTTATCTGGAATTGTCAAGGCACAATGATTCAACATTTTCTGGATGCTTTTCAGCGCTGTGGCAGCAGGAGAGGGAAGGCTGAGGCTGAGTGCAACGCCTCTGGGTCCCTCTGAGTCTTTCAATGCCATGTGAGAGTTGTCCATGCCCATGATCAGCTTTTCAGGAGAAGAGCTTTGAAACCCACCAGCTCTTTGCAGGTTTATTCTCATGGAGCTGCTTTTCTGCAAATGTGAGATTTGAGCCAGCCTTTGTTTTCTGTTTTTCCCTTGCATTTCCTTTCCAAAAGTTAGCCTCCAGAGGGCGAAAACTCTTCAAGAAGATGCTGGGAAGAGCCCCTGCGAAGCTGGAGGTGATCTGCTTGCAAAACCACAGCAGAAAGACCCATGATAAGGATTTCCACACCCTCTCCACCCACAGTCTTGTGTTTTTCAGCTCATTTTTGTGATGACGTCTCCAGCTCCCAATCCTGACCACTGGTGCTCATGCCAAGGCAACGGGCTGGGTGAGAGAAGAGGAACATGAACTCCTGACTCAGGGCTTCCTGGAAAGCTTTTGGGATGATGAAATGGTGCCTTACGTCAGGTGGGAAGTTTTTCACCACCTTGCCCTGGGAGCTGGTTCACCAGCTAGAAATCCTGGGTCATGGAGGAAAGTCCTAATGCTGCCAATGCAGATGTTATACTCCTTCTCAATGCCATAAACAAACACTTTGCAAAGTGCTTCGGGAAAGAAGGGGATTTTCTTTCCACTTGCTAGCTTCAGAGGGGGTAGCAAACCTTGCCAGATCAGAGCATCCAGGTGCTCTAACCCAGAGCCCAAAGTGATGGAGAAACTGGCCCCAGGACAGCAAGTGTTAAAGCAAGGGTAGGATGCTTTTGAAGATCACACATACATGACCGCTTGTTGGAGAGACCTGTTCCTGGGAAATGCTGAGTGTCTGCTCTGAAAAACAGATCCTTTGCATACGTCTCCAAAGGAAACAGAAAAATAAGAACTGGTGAGGATATCTTACTCATGGACAGAGAGGGTATTGCTGGCTCCCAGATGAAAAAAAGAGAAGTGTTTTAAGAGAGTATGGACACAAGATGGAATGAGATAGGAGCAGTTTGGGGCTGAGGAGATGGGAAACGGGGTTGAGGAAAGTGACTGAAGGAGAAATGAGACTTATGGGGACTCCAATGTATGGAATATTTCAGTGTGAATGTATACATACATCCCACTTATACTGTTAGAATACTTATTCTGTATAGTACAATTCGATTCTATAGCGTATTTGTGGTGAAATGGGAGGCTACAAGCCCCAGCCTCGCTGCCATGCCACGTGGAAGGATGCTACCGAGAGCTGGAAAGACCCAGCACCTTTGTGTCTGTCCTGGCAACATCACTGAAATAAACTGAGTAATTAAGTAATTTACTGCTATGTTTCTGTCAGGTCTCATCACAGGGCACTTGAGTTATTTTTCCACTTGAGTGATTGCCTGGATTCTACAGTGGCAGTGCTAGATATCCCATCCCTGATGAAATCCCTGGAAATAGCCTCAAAGAGGTCATTTGGTCAAGCCTGGTGCTTTCTTCGGCAGCAATAATGCTGTCGGGGTATAGTCCTGGTGTGGGCGCGGTCCTGCCTCATCTGGCATCACATGGGCAGAAGGGGAGAAGGTTGGAGAAGGGGTGCAGGGAAGATCAAATGGCTCCTGCAATGGGTAGGTCAGGGCTCCTTGTCTTTGAAAAGAGATGGCTGAAAGGGAAACACGGTGAGGCTTATGAAACTGGGAGAGGACAGACTGTTCACTGCTTTATCCAATAATGAATGAATGAATAAATAAATAAGAGCATCAGCTGAGGCTCAAAACAAACAAACAAGATGGTATTTGGCGTAAGGTCTGGTTAGACTGTGAAACTCCCTGCCAGAGGAAGCTTTGGGTGGCAAAGGTTGGTTTTGCTCTCTCTGGGAGAGCCTGGGTGGTCACGGAAGAGATACCCGTGGAGGGTCACTCAGCACGCAGAAACCCCAGCTGCTGCAGGCACTCCCCAGGCCACAAATGGTTGGGAACATGAGGGTTTGTGGAGGAAATGTCGTCATCACCTGTTATTGTGGCTTTCCTGGGGCATCTGCTTCTGGTGAGTGTCAGGGACAGGACAGTGGGTGACTGGGACCTGCGGGTGACCTGGTACAGCAGCCCTGTCCTGTTCTCATAAGCCCTTCGACTGATGTGGAGAAGCTCCAGCTGGCACAGCTCTGGGCAGAGCCTTTGCAGGCTCCCCTCAGTTGCAGTATTTCTCACCTTGGTTTTGTAGCACAGGCAGATCCACCACAGATGCCATCCTTATGCCAGTCCAGCTGGAGAAACACCTGGAAACAGATCCCCCGTGTTCACCCGTCTGCCTTGTAGCCGCTAAGGAGTCTTTCCTCTGCCTCAGCTGCCTCTTGTACCCAATAAATCCTGAATTGCTTTATGCACAGTCCAGCATTAACAGCACAGATGGAGCAACTATACTGGAATATGCATGGCTTTTAGCCGAGGGGAATAAATTATGATGCTACACAGAGGCTTTTTCCTATGGTTGTGACTGGCACAAATATATCTTAGAAGAAAAACACCTCCTTCTCCCCTTGTCTTCTTTCCCATACAGAATAATGATCCTGAACAAATGCTTGTGCAGAACTGGCTTGTGCTCACAGAAGAGTTTTTAAATCTCAGTATTTAAATTTTTAATTTACATGTGTCTGACATGGAAGGGGCTAAACATGAGCACCGCAAAGCTCACGCGTTTTTTTTTCACAGCCCCTTTTCAGAGTGTAAATGTGTTTTGAGATGTCTTGTACTGAAGAAAAATGAGTGTCAGGTACCAGCGAGCAGCAACAAGCCTGCTGTCAGAGCAAACCCACCTTCACAGCATTTCCTAAATATTTTGCTTCTATTCTTCATTTTGTGTGAACGTTCAACCTGCTCATTTTGTTTCCTTTTTCTTTTTTTTCTTAGAAAAAATAAAGCAGGCAGGCTTTGAAAGCAGAGAACATGTCGAGTGCTACAGAATGTTTTTCTAGCGATGCTTGTCAGGTCCTTCATATGGAGCTGCTCGCCTTGACAGCCTGTGAACTCTCATTTCTTTAAACCGAAGTGCTAAAAACATGATATTCTACTTACACTACCCTAGCCCTTTAAATGACTCTAGCCCTTTATAGCTGTTTAAGCTGCTTAAGATCCAGCCACAGTTCAGATCAATTCAGATGTTCAAGCGTTGCGGAGTAGCCCAATGCTACAAATTCTCCTGGCTTTGAAATGATCTCCAAATTGAAAATGTTTCAACTGGTAGTATTTAAATATTCATTGCTCTAAATCTAAGAAATTTGCTTCTAAATAGGATTGAATTATGGGTCTCAAAGAGATTTGCAGCACAAAGCCCCATTTGCAGGGAGCCAGAGTAGCAGTTTTAAAGTTATTAGCTTCTGCAGTTAGGAAATTCCTCCTGAAGTTGCACCTTTAACAAACACTTCATGAAATTGCCTTCAGCAATCAAAAAAAAATGCAGGTGCAATTAATTTGTCTTGAATTTTAAACCTCATTGATATCAACAAAACGAGCTAAATTTTATCTCCCTGGTTCCCACTACCCAAGCTGAGTGTAAAACCTGACATAAAAATGGTACAGCTTGATGTTTTTGTGCTCATTTGCTGGGGATTCATTAAACCAGTTGTGACGGGGATGTGCAATCACACACGCGGGCAGGCACAGACCCAAAATCGTTGCTGGGGTGAGATGGAGCAAGCCCAATCCTACGTGCAAGGCGGGTTGTTTTTGTTATGAGCACCATGTGGGCCATCCTTTAAAAGTGCCAACAGCCCCAGCAGTTACATGCATCAGTATGATGCTGTGTCGGTGAGATTGTGCCAATTTTTAGTCCATTGTCACAAGGGTCAGAGGAGAAGACACCAGCCCAAGTGAGGAGCAGATACTTCCAACGTACAACAAGATGCAACATGTTTGTAGCCAAGTTTTTTTTCCTGTCAAAAGAAGAGGACGTGATTTTCCTGGCTGAAATAGGGTGAGACTTTTTTGGGTCACCTCTCCTGCCTCCACCTGGCCACAGAAATCAGTTAAATATTGAACTCTTCAGCTGAACTGATTAACCAGCTCAAATGTTGCTGCGAGTCACTGGGACGGAAGCAGTGGAAAAATGCATAGATGTGGGATGTGATCCAGAGATGTGCTGGGCACTGAGCTCATCCGAAATGCCCAGCGAAACCCCATGGGGACATAGGTCTGCAAGCCAGAGGCCAATGAAGAGCCTGCTTGCTGTGGCAGTGGAGATATATGACCTTCAAACCACCATGTGTTCCAGCCACGTAGCACATGGTGGTACTTCCCCTGCACCATCTCCACAGCCGACAGTGGGTACAAGTCCTTGGCGTGGGACTTGAGCACCTACATCCCACAGGGAGATTTGGCAAGTCTCACTCAACTCTTTGATCAGAAATCATAGAATAGTTAAGGTTGGAAGGGACCTTCAAAGGTCATCCAGTCCAACCCCCCTACAAGGAGCAGGGACATCTCCAACCAGATCAGGTTGCTCAGAGGCCCGTCCAACCTGGCCTTGAATGTTTCCAGGGATGGGGCATCCACCACCTCTCTGGGCAACCTGTGCCAGTGTTTCACCATTCTCATTGTAAAAAATTTCTTCCTTATTTCTAGTCGGAATCTACCCTCTTTTAGTTTAAAATCATTATCCCTTGTCCTATCTCAACAAGCCCTGCTAAAAAGGGCCACTTAATCTCTTCAAACTCCAGCCTGGAATAGGTGACGACACTGACACCAGTCATGGCAGTGTTGAGCATCATATATTGGGGCACAACAACCACCCCTCGTCTTTAACAAAGAATTTCAGGTGCTTTAGTGGTGTCAGTCACAGGAGTTTCCCAGAGCTTGAGGTTGGGGATGGGGAGGTGTCTCTGGGGTGCTGCAGTGAGAATTACTTTAAATAGGATTTTAATATGGTAACATCAGCTTGCCAAATTCTCCAAAAAATAGAAATCACCGGAAAATCACTGCTCACTCTTGTCAAAATACTAATTTCTTTTTGTCGTCAGAAAAATGTCTCCTCTGGAAGGAAATGGCTGCACACTTAGAGATGGGCAGTGGCAAGACATTGGCATTTCAGTCTGAAAATTACATCTTGTGCTTTTTCGCAGAGCCTTGGGGAATAATGTGAATGAAAAAGTAGAGGACAAATGCTGCAAGGCTTAGTGTCGCACTCTGGCCATTTCCCTCTCTCCCACTGGAGCTACTGGTGGGGAGCATCTGTCCCTCCTTCAAAAAATCGCATGCAATTTATTGCTCTGATATTAAAGACCGGACTATGAGCCCAAACCCCACCCTTGGAGCAGCAGGGTGTAAATCCCTGTCGCTCGCCATGGGTTCTGCCATCACGGCATGGGCATTGTGCTGTCATCTTCAGACTTGGAGGAGGTTTGGGACCAGCTGAGCAGCACTCACGCTTCTTGCAGCCTCGCCTAAGAAATGCTGCTTTGCTTGAGCCTCGGCTCTATAATTAGCAGTGCTGCATCAGCGTGCGTTGATGCCGCAGTGCTAATCACTCAGCTCATTTTCCAGGAGCTGCTGGGACTCCAGACAAATGTGGGGTTATTTCGGGTGACTTGCCCATCGTGCAGTTTCCTCCTGTCTGTCCAACCCTGCTGAGCATAGGTTTCCGCACCCTGTAATGGCAGTGATGGATTTTTGCAGACGGTTCCTCCAGAAGGGTCTCAAATGGACCAGAGCACCCGTGGCTCAGGATGTCAGGCTCAGACTGTGACCTGTGTGGCCATCCATGGCAGCAAAGCACTGTTGGCATTATTCATCCACGGGGAAGACGTACGAGAATGCATCACCTTGGGGATGGAGGCAGGAAAACAGCCCCACCCCAGCCCTTCCCACTCCACATCCTTCCACACTGAGGTCCTCTAAGAGAATCCTCCAGATCAGGGGAAAGTGGAGAAACATGAAGGGAGTGGGAAAGGATGGTAAAGAGGAGGGTGCTTCTGAAGAAGCAGAAAAGACAAGTTACTTTTATTTTTCCCATCGAAAGAGCTTTTTTTTCCCCCTCCATGAAATTGCTTGGGTATCCAAGGGGCATACTAAGCTTCTTCCATAGCACGTGCCCGTGCTCATGAGTTCAAAAACTACATTTGCTAGTGACTTGCCAGGATTCGGTCCGTGTTGGACCAGCTTTTATTTCCCAGTCAGATCCAGAAAACCTTGCAGGTTTGTCTCTTTGGCACTTCATCCCACACTCTCACAGCGCAACCGAGTAGTTGCACTTACCGAGTGAGCGTCACCCCCAATTTATGTCACCGTGGAGGGAGAAGAGCCAGGACTATTATGTGTTTATTATATTAGTGGCCTTATTTCTAGGCTAACAGCAAGACCAAGGTAGGATTTTGCAGAAGCCTGTGTGCTTTATCCCAGGCAACAAATCCTGACTCAGCCTGTTACATAAATTATTTATTGCAATCATGGAAAGTCAGAGGAGAGAAAGGCTGAATTAGTCCAGACAAGGTGGTTGATGGGAGTGAAATGAAAGCATAAGCAAATGCAGGGCTGTGATGAAGTATCCTGGTTTTGCAAGGGCAAAGCTTGCAAACTGAGCATCACTAGAGCCTGCCTGTGAATGCCACCAGTGTGAGGACCATCCTTGGCCCAGTTTTGGCTCAGGAGAGTACAGAGTTAATGTTTCAGATGAGGGGGGGGTCACACCATACCAGCTGGCCCTGGCACTGTTGAGTTTGCTCTCCATCTCAAGAATATTAGGCATAAACAACAAGACTGCAAAGAATTAAAGTAACCAGGGCTTCCCAGCACCGAGGGCCCTCCCTTGAATATCCACAGTGGGAGGGAAGAGGGGAGCAGCCAGGAGTTTTGCTCACTGAATAGCAAAGAGCTTCAAGGAGGAAGACTCGCCACACCATGCAGAAAGCAGAGCTTGAGACAAAGGCAGGTGCAGCCACCAAAAAGAGGCAGGCATCAACAAATATTTAACTTCTTAAATTGCTATCCATTGACCCAAGTCAAGCAAATGCAGGGAGGAATGTTGGAGGGAAGCTGCAAGGAGAAGATCCCCCAGGTCAGTGCAGAGGTGATGTTATTTCACCTTTTGTTAGAGTCATGTGCTGATGGCACGGGGCTGTCTCCATGCATTGGATGTACAAGGGAGGATCCTGAGGTCCAGAGCAGCCATAGCACCAGTTTCCCAAACCGCAGATGGAGGGCGCCCAAGGGGGAAGGACGGACTCACCCACCCAAGGAAAAGGGGTTCTGGCTCATGCTTTCTGCTGGGTTTAGCTGTGGCGGGTGGGGAGACGCCTGCCTCCTCTTCCTCACCTCTGCTGCAGGGGTGAAAATATCTGGAGGTGGAGTGAAGATGCTTGGTGATGAGAAGCCCTTGAACGACCAGTCGTGAGTCAAAATCCTGAGAAAACCTGAGTTCCTGAGCCTAGAAGAAAGCAAAGAGGGAATGGGATCATGGTCTTCAGATACCTCCAGCAGCGCGCCAAGGGTCAGGCAGAGAAGGATAAACATCAAGCGGGGAAAATATTTAATATAGCTGAAGGACCATATTGACACAAGACCAAAACAGGATTATCTGCCTGTGGATACATTTAATTAGAGTGAACTTCCCAGCTGTTAGAGCAGAAGAAAGCAGAGGAGAGGAAAAAAAAAAAAAAAAGGAAAGCTGTTGTCAATATTAAATGTAATTTTAAAATAAAGAAAACTTAGAAGATGGCAACAGCAGAGGTGGGGGAAAGGGACACCTCCTGACACCTCCTTTAGGTGGTCTGACTGTATCTGGGCTGGTGAATTCATCTTCACTGTCCAGTCAAGAATTTTTTGGAGGGTCCCCAGCCTGGATTTGGTGCAGGCCACCTTACAAGCTGGCAATCAGCTTGCAGAGCATCTCCGAGGTGGGGATGGCACGTGGGTGCTCCCTTCCCACAGGAAGGTTTGGAGGTGCCCCCCATCCTGGAGGCTGGTGTAGCCCCAGTCCATCCTCTTCTCATCACTGCCAGCCCCTGCTCCTCTGTCCTTGCGCTGCAGAAATGATGGCTAGATGCAGGTGGGGAGGTCCTTGGGAAAGGAATAAAAGGAGAAAAAAAAACACAAAAGGAGGAAAAAATTGCTGTTGCTCAGCTGAAATCTGTATTTCAACAGCTTTAATTCCCCTCCCTCCATTGAGGGAACCTGATGAGAAGGTTTTTGCTGCACTCATCCAGCTGTGATATCCAGGTGTGAATCCCCTGGCCATGTGGAATTGCTTCCCTTGCAAAGCCAAGAGCTCTGCTCACCGATTTTGGGTTTTTCTTCCATGGACAGCCGTACGGGCATCACTGCCATACCGTGCCCTTGCACGGAGTGGAGAGAAGGAGCATCCTTGGGGAGATGGGACAGGCTGGGGCAAAAGGCAAGAGCAAATGGTTTTCTCTGGTGGAAACAGGGACAGAGGATGGAGGACAGGCCCGTTGTCTCAGGTCTGGAGCTGGACCTTCCTCCCAGCTGCACAAGGTGAGATAGGTGAAGAGGAAGGCAGATGGTCTAATCAGGGAGCCAGTGCAGACATAGATTTATTTCCAGCTTGAAAACTAATTTAATGGGCAAATTAATTAACAGAAAGCACGGTTTGGAACACTGCCTCCAACTCTCAGTGTTTGCTGTTTCTCATACATATAAAATATCAGTAAAAGAGAAGAAGTGGTCACCATGAAAAGTGCTCACCAGCCCATCGAAGCAGCCTGGAAGATCAATGGTTTGATCAATCTAATCCTCACCAAGCATGAGCCTGGAAAGACCTGAGCTGCCAGAAACAAAGGCGGGCAGATTAATGTCCTGCCCACGGCCTTGCTCTCCTGCTGAGCCTGACAGGTCCTGGCAAAAGCTCCTGTGCCCAGAAATGTATTTGGAGGTGAGCATGTTTGCAGAGTAACGTGTTCCCTTCAAATTAAATTGAAGTGAAGTTAATCTTGTCTGCAGTGGGGCGGGAGCAGGAATGGGGTAGGAGGAGCACAGAGAGGCAAGGGTGCGTTGGCCCGGCTCTGCCAAGTCCTGCAAGCTCAAGGGCCTGGGGTACGGTGCCACAACCACAAGCCGCCAGAAATGCCCACGGCTGCCAAAACAGGCAGGTCCCCCATCCTCCCAAGACAGCAGGCCACGATCTGCGGGTTTAGTGAGTTTAACTGGCTCAGGCGAAGGTGCGATGGAAACGAGAACTGGTGGAAGGGGGAAGGAAGGCTGGGCCTCCCCTCCAAACCTGCTATTGAAGAGGAAGTGAAGAAAACAAGACAGCATGCTTGATTTTTACAGCAAAACAGAAGTCTTTCATCTTAGACATGAGGTGTTTTGAGGTTAGGGATGAGGTGAGCTGAGGAATGATGAAGTTTCCAACAATAAAAAAAAGCATTTTCCCCTCCTGGCACTGAAGCTGGATCCACAGACCTGCCCAGGTAGAAGATTGCCAGCGGAAAACAAGAGGACGCTTGGCTTGGGCATTATTGAGTCACTCGCCTTGGGCTAAGGAGTGCCTACATGTACATCTCTCCTATCTTCCCCTGTGGTCTAACCATCTGCTTTTTATACCAAAATTTGGGCAGGAGCCCTGCCTGGCTCAGCTCCCCACCAGGACTGGCTGCTGCTGATCAAGGAACTCCTGCCTGTGCAGGGCAGCTTTTTCCCAATGTTAGGACAAAAAAGGGTCAATCCTAGGGCTCTTCTCCACCTTCACACCTTTCCCAGCCATTCCCAGGGTGAGGTCCCCAGGTTAGGGGCTCACACACCCCCAGGGAAGAAAAGTACAATGGGAAAGTGCCATAATTTGTGTCTGTAAATCACCGATTGTGAGTTTTCTTAGGGGGGTTAGCAAGGCTTCAGTGACGTCCTGAAACAAGAGATTTCCTTTTTTAACATCAGAGAAATAAAAAAAAAAAAAGGAATAAAGAAAAATTTAAAAGAAATGTAACCATTAAAAAGAAAAAATAAAACTTGCAGAGGGTTGCAACATTTTATAACCTTATAAACCTTTTTCCTCCCCAAAAATATGAAAGGAAAGACTAGTTTCTGATTTTGAATTAGATCACTATTACAGATAAATCACACAGTCACAGCAAATCTGAGAAGCAGAGAGAGGAACATCTCTAACATCACTTACGTGATTTCAGAGCCAGATACTCCAAGAGCATTTTAGGCACCTAAAGAACAGAAATGAGAACCTTGCCCGGTGGTAACAGCACCTAAATCCACAGAAAGGTTGGTACACATTTAGGAAATCCCACAAAGTCCCTGCCTGAGCTGCTGGCCAACATAGAATCATAGAATCTTTAAGGTTGGAAAAGACCTCCAAGATCATCAAGGCCAACCATCAACCTAACACCACCATGCCTACTAAACCAAGTCTTGGAGTGCCACGTCTACACGTTCTTTGGACATGCAGCGTCTTCATCAGCAGCTGATACAATGTTATTTGGATTTTTCTGGTTTGATTTTGGGCTTTTTTTCCTTTTTTTTTTCTGGATTATATGGATTAAGAAAATGCTTGAGAAGTGGAGGGAAGCTGGAGGGGAAAATGAAATTACAGCAGAAGGAAGGAAACTGTAAATCTCATAAATGCTCACATGGTGAAGAAGAAGCCGTACTCTAAAGGCTGGTTTGATAAACACCTCAGGGGGTGCCACCACTAGGCATCTACTCGATGAATACACAAATGATGGCTCCTCTGATTTTTCCTCCATCTTCCCATTTTCCTACTGGTTGCCCTGGAAACTTCCCTGTCGCAGTATTCACAGGAGCAAAGTCCACGAGAAGAAAAAGCCACAAAATCTTTGAGACTTGAAGCCCAGGGTGGAGCGTTGCACAGCGCTGCCCCGCAGTCCCAGGGACGGGCACGAACCGCCCCCCACCAAATAACCCCCGCATCCCATGCTGAGCCCGGCGGCATCGCCATCGAACTACCCGCAGGTTTTCACACAAAGGCTGCACAGATGTTTCCTCCTACGCAGAGCCTGGGTTGCAATTCGCCAACCATTAGCTGATGTAAAAGGAGCCGGAGGGCTGAATGACCTCCTGCAAGATCCTGAGATGCTTTTCCAACCTAGAATGTGAGGGTTACAATTAATTCCCCATTAGGATAAATTCCAATTGGGCTGGGTAGGAGGAAAGTGCACCACATATGTTGTTGTTCATGGAAAAAAAAATAAAAAGAGAATTTAAAAAAATATAATCCCAAACCTCATTTGCACTGGAGCACTGAAAGACCCTGGAACAGCAGAACCATCCACTCTGAGGATGCCAGGCCACGCTGAAGGCATCTCTGGAGAGTTTTGTCCCAGCAAACACTGTGACCTTGGGGAGAGGTGCAATTTTCACGCCTCATGTCCAAGCCCGCAGCAAGCAGGACTACAGTGGCTGACTTTTGTGTGATAGACATGAGAAATTTTGGCAAGATGCCTGCAGCAGGCAGAGCAGGAGAGCACGGCTGCACTCATCAAACCCACCGATGTCTGGTTTATTTTCCTAAGGTGTAAGAGAGCCGTCTCAGAGGAAGGGTGGGAGTGCTGGGCTTTTGGCTCCTCACACCTCCCACACCACCAGCAAATATTCTGCCCGTACGTGGGGCTCAGCTGCTCTCAGACATTTCCCCTGCACACCCCCAGATACAGAAAATATTTATATATATATATGATACACATACCAAAAAAAGTAATAATTTTAAAATACATAAATAACACAATATAGAAAGATGATCTCGTATATATTAATATATTTTGTATTAAGTATATAAAATAATAAATATATTGCACACATATGCATATGCATACAGCAAAGGGGTGCTTAGAGGTCACAGCTAGGAAATAGGAAATGATGGAGCCAGGGACAAGACCGACATCCAGGTGCAAGCAAAGGAGGGAGCAATGCTGGAAGCGTGCACAGCACAGAGGGAGCCAAGGATTGCCCAAATCTTGCTGTGTCCCATGACCTGCCACCAAGATGAGTTAAACAAGTCCAAACAGCCCAGGGACCCACCTGCGTCCACTTTCACGGCTTCCTCGTGCCTCCTCAGTATCTCCTGGCCAGGGCACCTTCACGATGTACGCACTTCATGATGTTTCTTCAGCTGCCTGCTAAATCCTCTTCCCAGGACCTTTCTGGTTTTTTTTGCTTTACCTTCAAACCCCGTCGGAAAACAGAACTGGCTGCCTGCGTGGGAATCGGTGCTGCAGGACAGGGCCGGTGGTGGCCTGGGAGGGTGGCACGATGGCTCTGGGTGCTTACAACCTGTGGGTTTCGCTTGGAGCACCTGGACCGTCAGAAAAGCAGGAATCCCCAATTTCCCAGTCAGCCTCACTTCAAGAACCTGCTAAGGATAATTTAAAGCCAGAAGTTTGTGCTCGCCCTAAGCTGCTGATTGAGCCCACAATCACACCCCTTCCCTCCCCTTGCCAATTCTTGCCCAGGCAGATCGACAGCAGAAACCACTGCTCCCACCATGGAGATTAGAAAAACCCAATTTCCAACAGGGTGCTACTGGGCTCCACCTCAAAACACTGCTTTTAACAACCCGGCATAAGCCAGGCGCACAAGCCAGGCTCGCTGTTTCTTCGTGATGCTCTGAAGATGTGCTGCAGGCACCGAGAGCTCAACGCTTCATTGCCAGCAAGGGAAAACCCCACCCCAGCGCTCCCAATAAAGGTTCTCGCTAGTCTGCACCGCACTCCATCTGCCCATGTGTTGAAAAGTTTTAATCCTGTACCTATGTATAGTCCTGTAACAGCGAATTTCAACACCAGCCAGAAGGAAAACACAGCACCCCAGATAGCAGAAAACACTCCAGAGCTAAGTATACAAAATGACAGTATTATAAAGCAGAAGCATTTGTCTCATGAAGGTTTCCATTTGTAGACAGAATAAGAGACAAGTTATCTGGAAATGCAAATTTTTAGGACATTGGTAATGTTAACGGGGCAAGGGAAATGCTGCGGCTGCAAGACCTTCGCTCAGGAGTGACTCAGCACAGCAGCTGCATCCTGGAAAAGCAATACTTCAGCCTCCTCAAAACGCCTGCAAAGCCTTCGAGAGCTTGTAAAAACCAACCCTGGAAGCCCCATCAGCCACCTGATCTGCTCACTGCTGCCGGGATTAACACACGTCTCCCAGCCCAGCTCCTTTCCCTGTGGGGAAGCGTCCCCTGCCGCTCCTGAGAGCTCCAGCAGTGACTGCAGGGACTCCAGGCAGTGTTGTCAAGAGAAAGCAACCACATTTGGGCCAGGAAGCTAATGGAGACAACTGCCTTACCACCCCCCAAATCCCAAAATCTCCCTCCTCACCCCACCACAGGCACCCTGAGCAGCCTCCGCTCCGATCCAGCTACGCCCGAGCAGAGGCAGGTGTTAAGGAGGTTAACACAGAATCATGTCAAGTAACAAACACCTAGTATTTATTAATAAATTAGTACACTGGAAGGCAATTTTTCAATTCATTCCCCTCTTCCCCCACTCCCACCCCTTCCCACGGGGCGGCACACGCCACCCTCGTATCAGGATTTCTTCCAATTGAGCGTAGTACAGACTGTTCGTTACGGGAGCATAACAGTTGCAAATATAATCAGACAGACTTCTTACGATGAAGCTTTTTCCCCCCCAAACCTCCCCCCGCCCCCCCAACTCTTTTTTCTTTTAGTAAAAAGTGAAGTGTGATTTGAAGAGACTATTAAGACCGGGTAAGGTCTTTGGAGACCCTATCGGCCACGTCTGTATAAAAAAAACCCAAGAGACACGAGTGTAAAAGCGTAGCTTGGTTGAAGTCTTACACCACGAGGAGAGCGGGACCACCAGCGGCCGCCTTCGCCTCCCCACGTCCAGCACCGGCTCCCCTCGGGGCCCCGCCGTTTCCGCAAGCAGTGAGGCAAGAGGACTCCTTACATTCCACTGAAGGCAAAGGACTTTTTTTTTTTTTTTTCTTCTCTTCTCATCGCCACGAAGGTTGGTGGCACTGACCCTTTTCTTCACGTTTAAAGCGCTTCTGCTGTAGCTTATAGGAGCGCGATGCACTGTCCAGGTGAAAACCATACAATAAATAACCGTGCTAGTAAAATCTCAGCAATGGATATGAGCTATATAGTACATTTAAAAAAAAAAAAAAAGTCAGCTCAGGTGTGAAGCTCAGCTGCATTAAGAGACAGTAACCAGCAACAACTGGGGTTTTTTTTTTTTGCGTGTTTTTGCCATTTACCGCTCCAAGGCGAAGGTGGTGGTGGGAGACGGTCACTCCGAGCAACAGCTTTGCCAGAAGAAGTGAGTTACAGAGCAATCCCCGATATGATGTGTTAAATTACACCAGGTTTGTGGTCTTTTAGTTTGTTAACTTCATTTTTTATTTTTTTTTTTTTTCTTAAAGTGCATCGACTGATCTGACTGGAATGAGAACAAGGAGAAGAGAGGCTCGGGAAGGGGGCAGAGGGTGCAAAGACTTGGACTGAGCGAAAGAGTTAAGGTGGAGGGGTGCAACGCTGGCAAACTGCCCCCCCTCCAGAAACCAAGGACACCTCAACGAAAATACTGGCCATATATTCTACAACAAAACCTGCCTGCGTATTGTCGGTTGTCTTTAACGAGTGCCAAGCTAGCCCTAGCAGATATTCGGAGTGTGTGGTGACCTGGTGCCTAGAGTAAGTCGGGAAGGTGGCTATAGACAGAGTCCAGGAGGGTCTGGCTGGCTTCCTGGCTCTTGACTCCAGCGATCTCAAATAGCCTGTCCAGCTTGTCTTCGGCCTGCGGGATCTCCTCTATGACGTGGAGCTCCTCAGGGTTGAGGATGTGCAGCATGTCATCAAAGATGGGCTGCAGGTCACAAGGGTCCAAGCGCACCTGGCGCAGGACAGTGTCCTTCTTTTCTGTAGGAGGAAAGGAGAGGGTGGTCAAGAAAACTCTCAAGAAATCTCTGCCAACCAGGACTTTTTCTCCTTGGAGACCTCAGTCCAGCCCCTGGTGCCACCTCTGAAGAGAGACACACTACCAGGAAAAAGTGGAAGGTGGGGTGAGTGGTGGGGAGGAGAGAAGATGGAGAAGCCAGAGCTGCTGAGGCACCTAATCCAGGATCCCGCTAGAGCAAACACAGCATTTCTAAATGCTGAATGGCCAATACGGAAAAGTGAAGAAGAACAGGAGCCAAAAAAGCTGAATTCTGTGCTTTTGAGTTGTTTTCACTGGGTCAGCTTCATTTCCACACTCAAGCATAAATTTGGTAGACTGACTGAGCTCAGTGTTTCACCTTCACCAGAAGTTAAAGAAGGTTAAATGCAGCAAGTTAAATGAAGTAAAATTAACCCCCCTCAAAAAGGGGAGGGTGATTAATGGTGATTTACATTTCAAGACATGCGCTCCAGCAAGCAGGACCAAGGGTGGGGGAAAAAAACCTTCAGTCTTGAAATAACATTTTTCTGGTTTCATCTCATGCAATAACCCATGGGCCAACACAACAGCCAAAAGACAGGAGAACTCCCCTCCAAACACCCAGGAATGCCACAGCTTCTCTGGCAGCACTTCAAAGAGTTAAAAGCCTTTAAAGGTGTTTTCCCCTCTCAAATCTGTAACATCTTCGTGAACAGGATATTCTGGTCTGGAATGAGGATGTGACAAACGTATCCTGGAGAGCCAGTTTTCCCAGTTACTTACTTTAACAATATCACGTTGGGCAGCTTCGCCACCTGCGCTGACCGCAGGGGACACGCTGTGGTATCCCTTCGGTCCTCCTGCTCCTCCCGGCACACCCCCAGGCTGATTTTCATAGAATACGGAATAGTTAGGGTTGGAAGGGACCTTTAAAAGCCATCCAGTCCAACCCCCCTGCAAGGAGCAGGGACGTCTCCAACCAGATCAGGTTGCTCAGAGCCCCGTCCAACCTGGCCTTGAATGTTTCCAGGGATGGGGCATCCACCACCTCTCTGGGCAACCTGGGCCAGTGTTCCACCATCCTTATTGGAAAAAAATTCTTTCTTACACCTAATCCGAATCTACCTTTGGTTTTGGTACCTTTGGTAATAAAAGAGCCTGTCCGGCTGAGCGCAGAGGAGCCGCTGGAGGCTGAGTCGCACCGCAGGAGGGGCTCCGCTTCGTCCACGAAGAAGCATTTCTTCTCCGAAGGAGAGGGCTCTACGGTGAGGACAGCCGCCTCCGGGGGCTTGGGGCTGGGGCTGGGTGCGGGGCCGAGCGGGCTGGGGCTCACCGGCAGCGCCAGTCTGTCAGCTTCCAGCTTTAGGGGGGAAAAAAAGAAAGAAAGAGAAGGAACATTAACTCACAGGGATGCTACACAATGGGCTCGCACTCTAAGCCATCTGCGTCCTTGGCTTTCAACACACCCCAGCCCGTCCTCGGTGAATGGTTCCTGCCTTCGGGTGGCCTCCTCCTCCCAGGGGACCTGCTGAGCCAGAACGGGCACTGGAGGTGACCCGGGGTGGACATCAGCGCTGGCTTTTGGCACCCCAGAGCTCAGCAGGCAGGAGGGGTAACGCGACCTGTGCTCCTGGTAGGAGCAACCGCAGCACCAGGATGGCGCGTGCAACCACAGCAGAGCATTTTAACTCGTTTTTCCTTCTCTCCTAAGGGTATTAAAGCCCAAAGCACAGCTCCTGGGGACAATGTGTGACGATGCCCAAGCAGGTAAGCCCTGCCAAAAACACTGCACCATAGCTATCGTTTCTTAAAAACGACCATAGCCCAGCTCCATGCCTCCAACCGGTGCCAAGGGTGCAGGGAAGCGAAAGCTGCCAGACCCCTTGGAGATCGCCGCCGCAGCGCACTCCAGTTACCAGCTACACAGGTAACATTAACTTGTTTGCTCCATCTCGCTGCTGCTGCCACAAGCATCCCATTAACAAGTGATGGAGGAATCCATCCCACCTGACTCCAAATCCAGGGTCAGGAAGGAGAAGCAGGGGCTGGCACTGACCACAGCATCACCCTTGGCTTTTGCCCCCTTATCCTGACACCAGCCAAGGGCAAGGGATCGGCTCCGTGGTCCCGAAGACGCAGGGAGCAGCAAGCACTGCTAGGACATGCTGCGCTGGGAAGTGGCACTGTTTGGATGCCGGCATGAACCTGCTTCGTAACTTGACCGTGCTCTGCGCCTTCCTTCTTGCATCTGCTTCCTACCAGCATGGCAGCAGCCAACATTATCTACCCTCCTCCATCTCTCTGCATCCCCTCAGAGTGCAAACCTCAAGCAGAGCATTTCTGGTTCCCATTCCCTGCAGGGATGAGAGGCCCAGGGCAGCATCCTCACATCCTGTGATTCTATAGATTAGATATTAGGAAAAATGTCTTTACTGAAAGAGTGGTCAGGCACTGGGACAGGCTGCCCAGGGCAGTGGTGGAGTCACCATCCCTGGAGGTGTGCAGAGAATGTGTAGATGTGGCACCTCAGGATATGGTTTAGTGGACATGGTGGTGTTGGGTTGATGGTTGGACTTGATGATCTTAGAGGTCTCTTACAACCTAAAGATTCTATGATTCTGTTCTATGATCCCTGCTTGGCAGCTTGGGCACGTCCACAGGTCACCAGGTCCCCCCAAGCAGGCTGCTCAAAGGACCATCTAATATTTAACTTCTTCCCAAATCCCTCATCCCTGCTTGACCTGCCAAAGCACAGATTTGCAAGCCTTGCCCACGTGCAACCCACTCTCCCCAACAGCATTTTGCAACCCTGTCCTTTCCTCCTGCAGAGGAAAGATCGGGCCATTCCTGCTCAGACAATTTTTGCCTACCACCCAGGAATTAAAAGGCAAAATTCGAAGTAAAGGCTGCGGGACAGGGAGCTGCTGAGCCACCTCCACGCTGGCATGGATGTGCCTGCGCATTCCTCATCCGTGTCGAGGAATTCACCGCCCACAAATCACATGTCTGCTGGGACGCCCATTAGCTCACATTAAATTAACACTGAAGCCTGTTCCTGGTGGAATAAAAGGGGTTTTTTTTCCCCCCATTGAAAATAAACAGGGGAGGATTTGTTCTAGCTCAGCATGTTACACAATAGGCATGTTAAAAATAAGTCAGCTTTAATTTTTAATTAAAAGAATCTGCCCTCTCCTCTGAAACTCCCTTTCCACTGCAGCTCATCGACAAGCAGCAGCCGACCGCCATTAACAGGGGAAAAGCCAGCGAAGGACCAGAACAGCGGCTGGCCGCTTTCCAAATGGCAACATGCTCTGATTTCCCCTTTAAAAACAACAAACAGGCTTCGTTTTACCTTGTGCAACTCGTCTATTTAATATCCAGCCGCAAACTCACCTCCTGATTTCCAAAAAGTGGGCCCGACGGCCAAGGAGCAATTACACGGAGGGCAGGGAGCAACCGGCCGCCCCGGCTCTGCCTTCCCAGCAGAGGGGAAAAACCCTTCCCAGAAGCGTGCGAGTCATTTGGAGTTTAATTAAACAGCTGCTAAAGCACGCTAGGAAAAAAAAAAAAAAATATCACCCAAGGTTATTTTGGCTGTAGGTTGTCCCAGGAGCCCAACGCTTTTCCAAATAGCTGAGCTTACGAGGCAAAGTCAACAGGATGCTCGGACACGCATTAATATTTAAGCCGCGGGAAGAAAGCGAGTGGGAACGAGGGTTTTGTAAGGGTGGGGAAAGCAAAAGGTTGCTGTGAGGTGAAGCCTGTGGCATAGGTGTAAAAATACCCTATTCACAGCCCGTGACTCATTCACTTGAAACCAATTCCTATTTTTGAGAACGGCGCCGCTCAAGCGAAACTGAGCTCCGGCTGGAAAAAAAAAAAACCCCACCCTCTGCAGCTCTTCTGCCTTTCCGGAGTCACCGCGTTTCTCACCTTTCCGTCACCGTTGCAGGCGTTCTGCGCTTGCCACTGAGGCTGCGTTTGCACCTGCACAGACAGACACATGGGAGACTGTTAGACGCACGCTCCAGCGCGAAAAACCGAAGGCGCCGCGGTGGCTTTGCCGCACTCCCGTGACGGGGTCAGTCGTACCAGAGCGCTCTGCCAATTTTTTTTTTTTTTATTTCTTTTTCTACTGCAGCAAGAGGTATGCAATGCCAAAAAAAAAAAAAAAAAAAATTTCTAAAAGCTCCTGTGTACTTGCAGCCCTTTAGGCTGCTGCTCAGGCACCGACATCCTCTTGGATCCCAAACAGCCTGGGAGCACCTGGGAGGATGCTCTAAGCAGCACAGGGTGTCTGAAGGTCCTTCCTAAAGGAAGACAAGGGGACAGAAGGCAATGGGTGCAGAAGATGACATCAGCTTGGCTTTGTTTTCTTTTCACAGCTGC
Organism: Chlamydotis macqueenii; assembly: GCF_036417535.1. Taxonomy (NCBI): domain Eukaryota; kingdom Metazoa; phylum Chordata; class Aves; order Otidiformes; family Otididae; genus Chlamydotis; species Chlamydotis macqueenii. Next base: position 6,564,934 of record NC_141558.1, read on the forward strand.
TCCCAGCAGCTCTGTTTGAACTGGTTGCTCCCATTTTCTGCCTCTGTTTTACTGTACTGCAATAAAAGCTCAAGGCGGGCAAACAGAAACTGCAGCTGCTGTGCTCATGTGAGGACAGAGCAGCCGTGGGCACTAAAAAAAAAAAAAAAAAAAAACACAACCCCTCCCTTGGGCGATGCTTCCCTGTAATTCCTGCTGCAGGAACCAGGCGCTAATAGAAGTCGGTGCCAGGTTTGGTTGCTGCATCAGCCTGGCTTCGTGCAGCAGTGCTTGGGTCAGGTTTTCTTGCCCCAACACAAACATGACTCGAACTACTGCTGGTTTTGAAAACAAACAAACAAACAAAACCAAACAATTAAAAAAAAAAAAAAAGGGAAAATTCCACAGGGAGCTGAGTTTACAGTAGCAACCTCTTCTCGGCATCAGGGATAAATTTAGCACCAAAGCCATTGCTTCCCAGATTCCCTGCCAAAAGACGACAGCTGGCTGACACCAGCCCTATTCCCAGGTCTGGTACGTCTCCGTAGGGGACATGGTGGGAGAAACCCTGGAAGACATGGCAGGGTGGGCTGGGCTGGGTGCAGGCGGTGCTGCGGATGCAGGGTCGTGTCGGGAGATGTTCTTGCTATGGTCCCTACAGGCACAAGGAGGAGCTACATGGACGAGCACATCACGGAACATGTAGCGTTTGGTGGTCCACCTTTGGGTCAGACCAGACCTCGGAAGGCAAAGCACTGCTGGCCAGGCCACAAGATCTCACTAAGGCGGCAGAGATCTCTGCAGGTGCTGTAGAGCAGGAGGCAAGCCCTTGGCCAGGATGGGAAGAGCACAAGGTTGCTCAGCACCCTGCGGTGGGAAAGGCCAAGTGTCCTCTCCATGTCCTTCACCCCTCACTGGCCAGGTTTCAGAAGAGCGCTCACCACCACTGCTGTGGTGGAACCGGTGTCCCTCAACACAAGGCAGCCTGGAGAAGAGCTACTCAAGCCAAGCCTCACCACGACCCACGATGGGCAGTGCTGGATCTGGAGAGGGTTTAGACGCTGATACCAAGACACAGCCATCCATGGAGCAAGCAGCTCTTCCCCACTGGCCCCAGCTATCCATGGGTCAAGTGCTACTCCAAGCAGGAGACAGTGTCCCCATACGAGCTCCGGGTGACTTTTCCTTTCTATGGATTTGCCCAGCCACTTTTTTTCAAATCAAACCATGATAAGGAGTTGAAGAAGCCATGACGAAGAGTTTCTAAACTCAACTACAGGCTGAGTAAGCCAGTACCAAGGTCAGTTTGTTCTGACCCCACCACCTTCTCATCCTGTCTTACACTCCCGAGTACAAAATCCTGTGAAAACACAGACCCAAAGAGATGTGGCTACCACAGCAGGGAAGCCTCAGTTGTAACCACATCTACTAAAAAGTTTATATTTTTGTGTTTACGGTTTTAACATTTGTATTACTTGAAAAATTATTATTTTTTTTTATTATTGCATGTTCTCCAGCCTGGTTCAAACCCAACCTTGGTTTGACAAAAACCACCTGATGGTTTCGAGCAAACCTGGAGGAAAACAGTGATGTCCACTCCAGCAAATCCCCAGCAGCCCTACACCTTCCCCGGGGCTCTGGCCACTTTGTCCTACAGCCTTGTACCTCAAATAAAACCTGATACAAGTCCAGAAGGAAAAACTGCATGCAATTTTATTTTTTTCCTGGCTGCCTGGGCATTTCCCAGTGCTCGGATCGCAGCCCCTGGGCTGGGAAATCCATTGAAGAGCTTCACCGTTGCTCTGCTGCCGACACGCAAGGCTAACGCAGCGCACAACTCATTGCTGACTACTGGTCCCAGCCCGGTTCTGCTTTGCCAAAAGAAGAAACGAAGGAGACGGGCAGCAGCTGTCCGGAGCTGGATTTGGGGAAGGTCGCTCCAGGCTCTTGACCCACCCCGGGGTTTTGACCCACAAAAGAGGAAGGAAAGGAGCCAAAAGGCGCTGCCGTAGCCGCGTGCCTGGACACGGGGCTGCTTTCACATCCTCTTCTCCTCCGGCACCTCCCAAAAACCCCACGGCTTAAGCTCACAGCAGAGCCAGCCCTGACAGATCTGCTGATTCACGGGATTATCCATGGCACGCAATTAGCCACGCATCTAAATCTCATTGGGCTTGGGGCTGCAGCCTCCCCCCTCCATTTTCAACATCTCCCTTATGAATTTATTATTATTTTTTTACAGTTTTGCTAAGGCTGTGGTGCTCAACACCCCGAGCAAGGCTGTTTGCTTTCCCTCCACCCATTCCCTAGAATATTTCAGCTGAGGCCAGCGGAGCCATAAATAATAAGATAAGAGCTTAAAGCATCGCTCACGGGAGGACATTTACGGTAGCCAATGCGGCCAGCTGTGCCAGCAATGCCCTGGTGAGCACAGACACCCCTTGATATCTGCAAAATGCTGCTATGCACCCCAAAAAATCACATTACCCAGTGCATGCACTGCGTTGAACTTTTCTGGTTTTAACCTCCAAACTGAAAATTGAAATTATTTGCCGGGATGGCAGCGAAAAATCTCTCCCTTTCCCTCCTCTACCCCCTTTTTGTTGCTGTTAGCATCGCTAATTTGGGGTGTGCCTGGGCTTGCACGCCGCTGCCTCGCAGCCGCCCCAGTGAGTCTGCCTGCAAGGGCAGAGATTTTGCGAAACCTCGAGCCCGAGAAGCGTTTGTGGCCGGGGCCAGGGCCAGCCGCTACCTGGAGCCCTGCGAGCTAAATGCACTCCGAAAAACCTTCCCGCAGCTGCTGTGCTTGCTGTATTTTCTGGATCAGCTGAAAAAAAAAACAAAAAAACAAAAAAAACAAAAAAAAACCAAACCAAAAAAACCCACAAACCCCTAGCAAAGCGATTCAGCGGGCTAATCTCGTTTTAACCTAAATTCGTCCAGCGCGATGCAAAACCAGCATAATCTTCCCCGGCAAAAAAAAGACAGTAAGACTTGAGCAGAGCCCTTACCTGCCCGAAGGAAAATGTTTCTGCCACGTACCGTAATGCCCCAGGGACTCTCATTAATTCCCCTGTTCCTATCAGGGGTTGTAAATATTTGGATTTCGAACCCCGAAAGGGTGTGAGGGAACGGGGCACTATGGGAGAGAGCAGCTTTGCTTCCACAGGGTTCGCAGGCTGAAGGCAGACGTCGGATGAAGGATTTGGGATGAGGATGCGACAGCGAGTCGGATGGGATGGCGAAGGGAGGCTGGTTGGGTTTAGGGTACCTATCTGCTGTCTGAGACCTATGCCACCCAGTAACACAATTTCTACCTAGGAGTTAGGGATGCTGGTGCTTTCTTACGATGCAGGGCCATGGGGAGAGATGGAAGAGCACCCGTTTGCACCCAGGGATGCCAGGGAAGGGCCAAAGGCATCCCGGATGGCATAGCCACCCACGCGTCCCTCCCGGACAAGACACACTGGCACGCGTTGGACGCTTGCTGCTGGGTTGAGTCACCCCAAGGGCTTCACGCTGTTAGCTGCGGCGAAGATGCAGGCATCTGCATTGCATATGAGTGTCCTCACTCCCTCCACAGCATGAAAAGCTCTTTTAATTTTTTTTTTTTTGTTGTGTTTTGCAAGACTGCTTCTGCAGGGCCGCTTGCTGCAGAGGTGCAGCACAGCACCCATCCCTGCCACCAGTGCAGTGACCTGCTCCTTTGGATCAAACCGGTTCTGTATGGACAGAAACTGCCTCGATTTGCCTGCATTTGCACAGACCAATTACCAAGAGCTAAACCTGGATTAGCTCTAATTAAAGGCTTTCTAATCAGCATAGACTAAAAGAACCTCAAACAAACCGACCTCAACCCCTGCCCCTGGCTCTTAGCAATGGGCTGCCCTGGCCGCTCGTGGTCTGGACCGCAGTGATGCAGCCCAGCCGCCGGCACAAGGCTCCAGGGATTCGGTCTCCCTTCCTCAAGCGGCTTCCCACAGCTCTCTGCATCCCTCCCAGGGCCATTCCATCACACACACACCCGCAGAGTGGGAGCCATTCCAGGGAGAGGAGGCAGATGGGTTACAGCAGGTAACACCTTGCAGAAACGCAGCGCACTGCTGCGCTGAATCCGCACCCCAGGGGTGCTTTCAATCTTCGACATCCCATGCACCGCTGCAGTGACCAGACAGGGACCTTTGGGGAAGAGGGACCTCACAGGAACGGCCAATAGCTAAGGCTGATCTCAGATGAATTTTTAAAACCACCTCATTTGCTGAAAGAAGCCCTGTTTCTCATGCAGATCCATCTGAGCCATCTCTGAAAAGATCAGCAAACCAATTCTACCAATTTCTAGGAAAGCAAGTGAAAGCCACAGGGGACCACCAGGGTCCAGGTGTTGCTGGACAGTGGTGAACACAATGGATTGTTTTAAAAAACAAAGAGAAACATTCTCCAGGAAAGCTAGTTAGGAAATCCAGAAGATCTGCCTACAAGTATCCATGAGATTTGGGTTTGCTTGCTCTGTGGAGTATCTGCTCACTGGATTTTCAGAGTTATGGGCACGTGCAAGGAAACAGCTCGTGTTTACTCCATGATTTGGAGTCCACCATCCTGATGGGTCACCCAAAAACCCCCTTCTTGGAGCTACCACCTGCATTTTTGTGCTATTTGAGAAGAAGCGCCTGATAGTCTCAGCCAAAACAGCACAACACTCAGGGGCATTTGGCACCGCACAACTCACATCTATTAATTACCTGGTGTGCTGATGAACAAGCCCCACGTTTTATCTGATGTCCTAGCCCAGTGCTTTGCTGTAGTATTCAAAGTTAAAAACTAGGAGGACAGAGCTTACTACCTGCTCCAGGAGAGCAAGAGGACAACATGACCCTCTGGGACATGGCACATTCTGGAAACTTTAATCCATCTGTGTATAGATTTTTCTGCGCCTCCTTTTCCCAACCATAATTGTGTCTCAGGCTTTTCACTTCATTTTTTCCATCTTTGACATTAAAAAAAAATAAATCTTGGAACACAGTAGGAAAATGAGGAAGCTACACGCTGCCAAATTATCAGGAGCTGGAAGGGAGAAACCAAATCTGGACGCACACAGCGACTGAACAAGACAGGAGTGAGCATGCAGCTGGCAAAGCAAACCTACCCAAAATTTGGGCAGGATGCACGGGGCAACACTTGGCACACACCTGATCTGGGGTCTCTCAAAAACGCAAGCCCAGGAGCTAACGCATTCAAACCTGTGATTTCACACCATGGTTACCAGTTCGGTATGCTAAATGAAGTCACGTGAAGGGACCACAGTCCCTCTTAGAGCAGGAAAATCTGGGACAGTCAAAATGGGATTTGGGAATCCCCTGCCCTGACAAATGCCCTGCCCCAAAGTCTTTGCTATACATGAAGGTCCCCCTTGCCAGGCCCCCACCAAGTGTCCAGACAGGTTTGCAAGCACCCACCCGTTCCGCTTTGGGTCTGGGTCACTGCTAAGGTCAACGGGAGATGTCTGATCAGCTGGTTTAGGGGGAAAAGCCCTGCCTCAACCACCCCCACCTCCATCCATGTGTTGTCCTATTGTCTTCCACGTTCAGAAGTCTCATCCCTCACCTTTATGAACACCTCCAGAAGGCCACCAAATTATTAGAGCCAAAGAACCAAAAGCACACTGACAAGGTAAGGCAGGGGTGGCTAAAACAAACAGCAAAGGTCACCGAGGCAGCTCCCGATGACTTACATCCGACTGAGACCCTGCTGCAGAATCTTCTGCAACCATTTATTTATTCTCCCAAAATACAGGACAGCTTGTTTTAAGGCCAGAGCTGCCGCAGAAGGGCCACAACTCTAGACGACAGCACGGATGGAACTCCCATGCCACCAGCCACCACCCTGGAGAAGCAACTCGTGCTCTCCAACAAAAACATTTAGTGCCCAATGATGCTCAGCCCTTCTCACAAAATCCTGGGGATTTAGTAACAGCATTTAAGAGCAAGTTGAAAGTGGGATGATTTTTCCTCCATCTCCCCAACGCAAGGGCTCAAGCAGTAAGTTCATCTGGTGACCTTCAAAGACACATGCAAACCACAGTGCACGGGACTCAAGAGCTTGTCAAAACTCTGATAAGGTTTTGAGCAAACTTTGGCAAAGCTTTGCTCAAAAGCAGTGTAAGGCTTAAATACAAGCCCCTGAGGAGCTCCAGAGGGAAATGGAGTCCAACAACTTGTCTATTAGCTAAGCTCGAGGCCACAGCCAGGCCCCACACACCCACACGGTCACCACGGCCACACAAGATGTGCACCGCATCAGACAAGACCGCTCGAAGCCCAGCCCATCGTTACCGGCGTGGTGTCCTCCATCAGGCCTCGGATCTTCTCCACCACGTCGTTGCGGCGGTGCTGGCGGAGGGCGCTGATGAGCTGGGCCAGGCTGGCCTCAGGCCCGCGGATGGTCCAGTGTTGCAAGGCGGCGTAGGCGCGCTCGTGGTCGGCCGCGTAGCCGTTGGAGAAAGCTGCCACCTCGCGCTCGCTGGCGTTGCACAGGAACTGGTAGATGTCCTTCCACTGGCTCCCCACCTGGGCTGCCACCAGCTTCAGGATGTCGATGCCTGTGGAACAGAAAAGCTACAGGTGAGGCATGAGGGTTCGCAGCCTCTTGGCACTGCAGATCTAAGCTTTCCCATCCCTGAATAGCCATGCTTTGCTTTTCTTTGGTTTGTTTTTTTTGTTTGGAGATTTTTATTTTTATAATTATTATAATTATAATTATTTTTAATACCTTTCATGAATCCAGGCTGCAAGGAACTCTGCAGATAAGCAGCACCCCTAACATGCTCAACACCTGCTATGCAAATAAAGGGTGACGGACCCGTAGGTTGCTCCAATTGAGGCACGTGAGCTCTAAAATTAACCATGCTACTTCAACCACAAAATCTCCTGCAGTCTTTGGCATAGGAAGAACCCACGGGTACTCGGCCACCACACAGCTGCAGGAGCAGGGGAGATGGCAACACACTCACCCGTAGGCCTGCACTGCAGCCACCGCTTTGAACAGGAGCTGCATTAGGAGGTGAGTCACCAAGGCATCTTTATAAAGATGAATATTTCCAGAACAGAGCGCCTACAGCAGCTACAGTCCAGTGAGGCACTGGAACAGGCTGCCCAGAGAAGTCACAGATGTCCCATCCCTGGAAGTGTTCAAGGCCAGGTTGGATGGGGCTTTGAGCGACCTGGTCTAGTCGAAGATGTCCCTGCTCCTTGCAGGGGGGTTGGACCAGATGGCCTTTAAAGGTCCCATCCAACCCAAACCATTCTGTGATTCCATGATTTAGAGGCGTTTCCAGTGCAGACTGGTGGGCTGACTCAGTTACAGGATGGGAGACCCTGCACCAGGTGAGCATTGGGTGAATGGCAGATCTGGTGTGGGATCAGAAGAGCAAAAAGGCAAAGCTTCCCTCGGAAAAGCGCTTGAGACACGTTGATTCAAGACCTTGAGGGTTTGCTTCCTTTGGCCTTGAAAGCAATGCAAAAAACACGCTCATCCTCATGCCTATAAGAGATAAGCCATACCTTTTCCATAACAGCTAATTAACCTTGTTTTATCAAGGTGAACACCACCTTGTTTCCAAACACCACGCAAAAGGTCAGCATAGGTGAGCCGCAGAGATAAACTCACTCTTCCCAGAGAAGGGACCACACCTCGGGTTTCCTCGCGAGCCAGCACGCTCTGTCGCTGCGGGGACTATTGCTGCTTCCCTCTGCGGGCACAACAGCTGCGGCAGCAGAAAATAGCTGCTTACGGAGGAAAATCACAGCCAGGGTCTGTCCTGGTGGCCTAAACTTTTAACAATTTCTGACGCAGCTTAGACCAGACTTCCTTCAGGTTGCAGCCCGGACATAGCCAGATAGATACATACATACATATATATCTATATTAAAAAATATATATACATATAAACTATACAGTCTCATATAAATAAATTGATATGTCTTTTTATACATATATATAAAAAGCCTGACATAGATATATCATATATATATATCTAAAAACAATACAGCCTGATATATATTTACATTTTTAATATATATGTATGTGTATATATACACACAGATACATATGATATAGATATTTTATATATGTGTACATATACACATAGATATAAAATATCTATACAGCCTGATACAGATTTTTAATATGTGTGTAAATATATGGATATATCTATCTTTATATATAATATATATTAGACATCTCTATACAACATAGATATTTTATATATGTATCTGTATATATATGCTTATATACACACAGAGAGATCTATATTAAAAAAACCTCTATGGTCTCACACAGGTATTTTTGACCCAAACCTTTCTCACCATTAAAGCAGGTTTATCAATATGTGCTATATATAGCCTTCAGCGTTTACTTCCAAGCCAGATAACGTAGCCACGGCCCCACGGAGCTCAGAGCATCCGCAGCCAGGGTCTGACCCGCTCTGCAGCAGGAATGCCGGAGTACAAACCACATCTTACGTACCCCTACCCTCCTCCCACCGTAACCACCAAACCTCCCTCCGGCTGATTCGTGCCAACGTGCGTGTGCTGTCTCACGTGGAGATGCGAGGGTCGGGGTTTCTCTTGGCATAAAAGCTCAGTCCGTCAGCCCAACTGGAGGTGTAACCCCCAAAAACCAAACCAACCACAGGGCTTGGTTTTAACTACGGAGAGGTTCAGGAAGGAGGAAGACAAAAAATAGAAAAAAAAAAAACCCAAAAAACAAACCACAGCCATCTTCGTTATTCAAAGTAAGTCCAAGATAAAGAAAATATTTCCCAGCACCAAGGACCAAGAAAAGGCTGTGAACATGCTATTGAGATTTATGACGGGGCTAATCATCTGAGGCACAGATAATTATATATATTACATAATAAATATATGCTATCATCCATCACATTTCAACACAGCAGCAGGAACTAAGGCTGGTCTTGTGTGCTGGTTTTGACTGGAGTAGAGTTAATTTTCTTCACAGTAGCTGGTATGGGGCTGTGTTTTGGATTTGTGCTGAAAACAATGCTGATAACACAGGGATGTTTCAGTCACTGCTGAGCAGCGCTTACACAGAGTCAAGGCCTTTCTGCTCCTCACCCCACCCCACCAGTGAATAGGCTGGGGGTGCACAAAAGGCTGGAAGTGGACACAGCCGGGACAGCTGACTCCAGCTGACCAAAGGGATGTTCTGTACCATACGAGATCATGCTCAGGATATGGAGCTGGGGGAAGAAGAAAGAAAGGAGGGACGTTTGGAGTGATGGTGTTTGTTTTCCCACGTAACCCTTACGCGTGACAGAGGCCTGCTTTCCTGGAGATGGCTGAACATCTGCCTGCCGATGGGAAGCAGTGAATTAATTCAGTGTTTTGCTTTGCATGGCTTTACCTGCTAAACTGTCTTTACCTCAACCCATGACTTTTCTTGCTTTTATGATTCCAATTTTCTCCTCCACCCCACCGCAAGGGAGTGAGCGAGCAGCTGCATGGGGCTTACTTGCCAGCTGGGGTTAAACCATGACATTTTGTTAACTTTTCCTGTTACTCAAAGACCCAGCAGTCCTCGGTTCGAGTGGATGCAGGTCACCTGTGGGCTTCCAGGCAAATCCCAAATTCCTGTCCCTCGATCCCTTTGCATTGGGGATGGCCGTCAGTCCTGCACAGGATGGACACACAGCCCAAATCGCATTGGCAGCCAAGCTCAGATATCATACCCTGATGTCGGCAAGAAGCCCAAAAGCCAACTTGGGTTCGAAGTTAGATCCTTTAAACCAGCAAATTCAACTGCTTTTGGCAAAAAAGCTGCAAAAGCACTAAGTTTATGCAGACAAAACGCAATTTCATCGCTCAACCCAAGAGAAAGAAAGAAAAAAAAAAAAAGCAGTTCCTGAATACAAGGTTAGAAAAAGCTCTGCAAGGCTTGTGCACCAAGGTAACAACACTATTGCAAAGAGGAACAAGAAGGTCTGGTGCTGCCCATTATAGATCTAGATATACAGATATACAGAATCATAGAATGGTTGGGTTGGAAGGGACCTTCAAAGGCCATCCAGTCCAACACCCCTGCAAGGAGCAGGGCCATCTCCAACCAGATCATGTTGCTCAGAGCCCCGTCCAACCTGGCCTTGAATGTTTCCAGGGATGGGGCATCCACCACCTCTCTGGGCAACCTCTGCCAGTGTTCTACCACCCTCATTGGAAAAAAAAAAAAAATTCCTAATACCTAATCTAAAACTACCTCCCTCTATTACCCATTGTCCTGTCACAACAGGCCCTACTGAAGAGTTTAGTGCATAAGTCCTTATCTCAGCGCATATGTTATCTCAGAGCTTTTTCTACCCTTGCATTCAGGGATTATTTTTTCCACGGGTTGAGTGATATATGTAGATATATAGACATACAGATATATAGATAATGCTGCCCATTTTTATGGGCATTTTCTATAAAATAAGCAGAGTCCAGTCCCTCTGACAACGCTGCCCTGCGGTGAGACAAAGCTGGGTGGGAGCTTTGCCCACACCCGCTCCCACGCACATCAGTCATACAGAAGCACTAAAATATAATTTGCTGTTTTATGACCCCTGTGTGACACATCTAGTCCTTCCTGGGAAAGAAAAAAAACTCACACACTACCTGCTCCCATCTACGTATTTAATGCTGATAAATCCCAGTATTTACAGCGGCTGTACTGGTGAGAAAAGCTTTCAGCTGGTCGCGACTTGATTTGCACCAGTTTTATGTGGTGGCATGATATTTACATCCCCATGTTCTCACACAAGATTTACGAAAGAAAGCGCTCATGCTCCTACTGATATTTTCAAGTTCAGTATATTTAATCTCACTGTTCAATAAAGTGGCCCCATAAACACATTTATGTCCCTTGGCAATAATATCCCAGGGCACGGAACGCACCAGGAGGACTTAATGGTGCGTAATAATCTTTGGAGAACACATATTCTATTAAAAACGAATTTGGAAATGCCTACCTTAATACTGTAAGAATCTTAAACTCATTTTCTTGCAACTATTAAATGAATTTAAGCCCCATATGTTCGCTACATCCATGACAATATTGTGCAAACAAAACCCCAAAGAGATATGGAAGCGAGACAGATGTGAGCGCAGCTTTGGCTCCAATCAGTTAAAAAAAAAAAAAACATTACTCCCTGTGTTCTTGAAAAATAAGATTAAAACTATTACATGACAAGCTGCTGCTGCACGCTGCCAAGTATTACTGCTCAAGTCATTTACAGTAACTTAATTCACTTGTTTAAAAATAAAATAAAATGTTAATGCTTATAATAAGCTTACAGTCTTACTATTTCCACATCTCCAGAAGCCCTACCAGTTACCCTGTAGAGCACTAATGATGCTGGAGCATCCAGTCGGGACAGGAAGGTGCCCATCAGGATGCACGGAGCAAAAAACTCCAGCTTCATCTCAGGTCCTGGGTCCTCCTCACCCTCCAAACCACATGGACCTTCAGCCACCAGGCTCATCCGCACGCCGAGGCTGGACATGTTGCTCAAAGCCCTCTGGAGCCCAACAATCCCAAGGGAAATGGCTGAGCTCAGCAGGGATGGTGCTTTAACCCACCTGTTTCACGCTTCCCACGTGAGGACCGTCACAGCCATGTTGGTGCAGTGCTAAAGCTGCTCTGAGCTTGCAAAATCTGGAGAACAGCCTGCGTCCTCCTCCTTATTTTAACACTAGCATGGGAACAGCCTGGGAGAGCCGCCACCACCTTGCTGCTAACGCAGGAGGCACCACTGCCCTCTCCATCATCACCACCAGGAACCATTGCTGTTGATCACCCAGCTCTGCTTGCCTCAAAGAACACCAGAATTAAAGAGAAGCCCTTGCTGTGAAACTCGCCCTGGCCATGTCCAGCAGAGCTGTGTGTGCAGCGGCCATCCCAGAGCGGGCAACAGCAGCATCTGAAGGATCCAGGACATCCATGCGCATCCCGGGTACCTGGACAAGTGGCATTTCAATTGCCATTATCTAAACATTGTGATGAGATACTCCATGTAACCACCTAATATTTTAAAGGTGGTGATAAACCTGGAGTAGTGAAGAACTCCCCTTCAAGCCAGAACAAGGCCAACACAAGAAAAGGTAAAGCCTGAGGGTGGATGTACGCACATGGGAACATGTACACGTGGCGTAACCAGGCAGGTCTACAGGCTATGGAGCAAACGTAGACAGCCCTGCTCTCAAAGGCAGCATGGACAGATGCCTGCAGGGCAGTACAAGCAAGCAGCAACGCTGTATAGGTGTCCAGCTCATCTACAAAGATGACGAGTTGAAAGGAGGATCTTCGTGGAGAGGCAGGGCAGGTTTACAAACAGGTTTCTCACCTCCAACTACACTGCTCACCTGCGTCTTCCCCATAAACGCTATTTCAGTGACTTACAGTTGCTTATTTTGAATCTGGTTCAAGGTTTTTCCCAGCCATTTCCAACTCCTTTAGATGTCTCCTGCCTCACTGTGATGTCCACAGTTTGATGGAGACAGAGCAGTCACCCCTTCCGCTCATATCATTGGGATGGTCATCACAAAAGTGCACAGGACCTGGCCATGCTTTAGTGACTCTCTTGAGCTTGTTCTGGACAAGCCTCGCTCATCTCCCACAGTCCTATTTACAAGTTGGACACAAGCCGAGTTCTTTGGTGATCTGTTGGCCTAAAGCAAGGCAAGAAGCCAGCATGGCATGGGGCCATGACCAGCATGCTTACATACGACACCTGCAAGGGACCATTTCTCTTCTCTGACATTTCTTTTTCATGTCTTCAAGCAAACTCAAGAAGGGTGGAGAAGCTACCCTGCCAGAAGGCTACACCCAAGCACCTGGCAGCAGATACAGTAAAGTCTAACCGCAGCCCCGCCACAGAGGAGCTTCAGTTCCTTCCTCTCCCCATCCTTTCACAAACAAAAAGCCATCATTATTTTCATTTTCAGAGCCCAAGTCAAACATCATTTGGCATTTTTCAGAAGAGTGGTCATTGACAAGCTGCCACTTTCAAGGGGAAATCTCACGCTCAAGTCTACAGAGCCCCCCCAAGCCATGCGTCCTCTGGTTCCACTAATAATGAAGGGACACAGCACAGGGAAAAGGGTTAACACAACATCAGTTCAAGTGCTAGGCTGTCTTATACAACTGGGAAGGAAAGGTCAGGAGATCCTCCACAACCTGTGGCACACATGGGCTCATCCAGTGAGCAGCCCATTTGCCCAGGCTTCCAAAGTCAGCTTCATGCATTTTCAGGACACATGGATTTCAGGAAACTCCGTTCTCCGTCCCTTCATTCACAGGGATGGGTCCCACCAGCCCACCCATGACATCTGTGGGAACTGACCTCCACCATCCCAATACCAACCGGAGCTAAAACACCTGGACCTTCCACCGCCTGGTAACTGACACAGGTATCCCAGAGGTGGGCAATATCAGCTGCTACTCCCACAGAGATCAACGGCTTGTTCATCAACGTAACCCAGACCTCCCACAACACAGCCATTGAAATTCGTCCTTTCTCTGCAGAAAGGCCACAATTAGCCATTACTGAGTCCCCATCCTACATGGGAAGAGCTGTCACCTCATCACTTTCCCATTTCAGAGCAGACAGAGCCACGTGGAATGACAAACCCTGACCGTGACAGGCTGGCTGGATTTCGACACTTGCACAGACCTTGAGGATGAAACAACACGGGTGGAGAGCACAGCCCGAGGGCACGCGCAAGTCACCAGGGCGGTGATGCAGCCCAACGCTCCCCTACGTTCAGATAAAAGCTCCAAATCACTGCTAGCTCAGCTCTGTTCCTGAGCTCATCCCACCTACCTCCTCCAAATATCCTCCTGACTCATGCGAAACACAGCCACAGCAACCTATTTTTACCTCCGAGCACACAGCAAGAGCCTGCATGTACAACCGAGCCCGGATGCGGCACATCCAAACGCCACTTGACAAGGCACCACAGCTCAGCCAAACCAGGACTTAAGAAATCCCACACCTCTAACACAAAAACCTTTCCTAAATGTGAAAATTTCACCATCCTTCCCACAATAAAAGGAGAGGTTGTTGGAAACTAAATGCACGACCCTGCCCCCGCAATCATATTTCAGGTCCTAAATGAGGAGGTTTGGAAGACGTGTAGGGTCCTGCACCTGGATTGGGGCAATAACCAGTATTGGCAGACTGGGGGACGAAAAGCAGCCCTGAGGAGAAAGACTTGGAGCTGTTCATTCACGAGAAGCTCAACATGAACCAGCAATGAGCACTCGTGGCCCAGCAACCCAACTGCATCCTGGGCTGCATCAAAAGCAGTGTGGCCAGCAGGTCGAGGGAGGGGATTCTGCCCCTCTGCTCTGGTGAAACCCCACCTGCAGTACTGCGTCAGAAGGACGTGGACCTGTTGGAGAGAGTCCAGAGGAAGCCACGAAGATGATGAGAGGGCTGGAGCAGCTCTGCTGTGAGGACAGGCTGAGAGAGTTGGGGCTGTTCAGCCTGGAGAAGAGAAGGCTCTGGGGAGACCTTATAGCAGCCTTACAGTACCTCAAGGGGGCTACAGGAAAGATGGGGAGAAACTTCAGTAGGGCCTGTTGCAATAGGACGAGGGGTAATGGTTTTAAAATAGAGGGAGGAAGATTTATACTAGAAATAAGAAAGAAATTTTTTTTACACTGAGGGTGGGGGGACACTGTCCCAGGTTGCCCAGAGAGGTGGTGGATGCCCCATCCCTGGAAGGGTTCAGGGCCAGGCTGGACAGGGCTTTGAGCGACCTGGTCTAGCAGAAGGTGTCCCTGCTCCTTGCAGGGGGCTTGGAACTAGATGATCTTTGAACGTCCCTTCCAAGCCAAACTTTTCCATTATTCCCACAACAGTCTTTGCCTGCACAGGAGGAGAGGACCCACTTACGAAGACTTGTTCACCATTTGCTAGTTTTCCCATGGAGGACAGTGCTCGTACCAGACCCTCCCAGGAGCCAGTGATTCACATCCTCAGCAAGTGCTGTTTGGGCAACAAACCACTAAATTGTGGTGTTTGTTTTTCTTTTAAAAACCAAAAAATCTTGCAGGGCAGGAAACTGACTCCTGACAAACACTTCCCACACACTCTGGAAAATAACTGAACCAAACCAAGCAGTCGAGGAAGGTCTGTGATCAGCCACATGCTATTACAAACATGTTTTGGACCCGGGAACTTGAGGGACGGCATGAGACAAGACCTCCCTTCCCACCCCACGCTACGTGGAAATCACCTCTGTAACAGCAGCTTTGGTCCAGCTCTCCCAGAACCCACGTGAGCTCCTGCCCACTGCCTCGGGATGCTCACCCTGCATGTTTCCACACCGGCACTGGGGACCTGCAGCGTAACGTGGCCAGGTGGACTTGCTCCTCCTCTGGTTTAGAAGGGAACGGCTAGCATAAGTATTTTATGTAATTATTAAATTTTAAACGGCTTTTGCAGAGTTAATCTTCATTATAACCCTCTTGGACAGCTGGTAACCCTGAGCAAGCACACCGCCGCGGCCAGAGCCATATAAATATCCAGACACCCAGAGATGCCAATCCAAGGATTAAATTCACCTCCTGCATTTTTTCCCCTAGACAAAGCCTTGGCAAGCAAGGCGAGAAAAAAAAAAAAAATAAAATCTGTTCTGTTATTCAAGGAGTTATGTGCGAGAGCCTTACCAACGTGAGAAATCACAGCCTTCCCAGTGGAGAAACCAGTGTTGGGGTTTTGGCAAAATAAACCCAGGCTCAGCGTGTTTTTCTACGAGGACAACCCTCCTCTCCCTGCAGAGCTGCCCTGCCTCTGACACTTGGCCCTACACCATAATGGGCAGGCACAAATCCCAATCCCTTATTAAATTAATCCACCGGCCACCCAGAAATTTTGACCATGGGACAGTTTGGTTTTTTCCTTATTTTTTTTATTTTTCCCCTCTCTTTCGAAGCAGGTTTGGGAGTAAAAGTACCAGGTTCCCAGGGCAGCTCTGCCCAGCCCTGCGCACGTTGCGGATCAATGGCTGGTGTAGCGATACCCACTAAAAGTGATCAAGCGCTGGTCTTCAGGCCTGCTAAAGCAATAAGGCTGAGGAGCAAGAGATGACAGACCCGCACATGATTAGGTTTCCTCCTCTCTAAGCAGAGCAGCAGCCTCCCTCGTTCATGTTTTCCCAAGGCTGCCTTTCACCATGAAGCCTTGCTCAGCTCCTGCACACACCCTTTGGAAACCAGACAGCTTCCCAAAAGGTCAAGGATGAGTTTGGGGCAAACCGGAGCAAAGTTTTCAGCCGAGTGGTTTGAGGAAGATGGTCAAACTGTCATGAGAAGCCACCCCAAAGCTTCCACGCCAGAGCTGCAGATGCCAGAAGAGAGATTGCTTTGGAAAACAAAAACAAAAACAACCCCAGCACCTTCTGCCTCTCTGTTCTGGCAGGCAGACACACATTAATTCCTCATCTGATGCCTGCCAGAATCATATTAAGGTTTGCACACAAGCCCAGGGCTGCTCCCCTCCAGGCACAACCGCAATTACCAAATTATGTCAGCGGCAACGGGCACACCCACCCACGTGAGATGCTGCCAGCCATCTCTGCCCTACCTGTGGTCTGAGCACAAAACCTTGAGGCCACCACAGTTGGAGACTGGTGAGGCTTTTTTAACCCCACTGCTCCTCCCCAGGCTCTGCACACGTGAAGAAGTGACGGCAGTCCCCAGGGCTGCATTTCTACAGCAGCTCCTCTGCCGTCACCCTGCCTCCCAGCATGACACTGAAAAGATGGGGAGAAACTATTCAGCAGGACCTGTTGTGAAAGGACAGTGGGTAATGGTTTTAAAACAGGAGGTAGATTCACATTGGACATCAGGAAAATTTTTTTTACGATGAGGATGGTGGAACACTGGCCCAGGTTGCCCAGAGAGGTGGTGGATGCCCCATCCCTGGAAACATTCAAGGCCAGGTTGGACGGGGCTCTGAGCAACCTGATCTGGTTGGAGATGTCCCTGCTTCTTACTGGGGTGTTGGACTGGATGGGCTTTGAAGGTCCCTTCCAATCCAAACCATTCTGTGGTGCTGTGAGTACCTGATTCCACGTGAGGACAAGCCTGCAATGACCCCAGACATCCTGACGCACACTGCCAACACACCCATTGGTTACATTCACATGGTGATGCTTCAGAGCTGCAGCACAGGGTCAGGTGCTCCACGGCACAAGGCTTTCCAGCGAGGCTCTGGTCCCTCTTCCACATCCTCACCGACTTTGGAGCCGACCAAGCCCTGGTCCTACAGCAACTGAGCTGCAACCCAAGGGCTGTTCCCCATGAATCACCAACCAATATGGTCCTGGCTCCCAACACGCTGACAATTTGGCATCCCAACAGCTGAGCAACAAGACCCCCCCAAATTCCAACACTCCCTGTCTTTCCAGCATCACCCTTCAACTCCCCACTCTGGTCTTGAGCCATTTTCAGGACATGCTCTTCTACCTGCAGCCAAGCCTGAGCTCCATCTTGGCTGCAAACAGCTTTTGCAGAACAGTTTATTTCTCTGATTATTTAACCAGAGGCTTCCTGGCTTCGCTCTCACCACCCACTGCAGTAATGTGCAGTTACCAGACTTGAAGAAAAATAAAAGGGAAGTGGCACCTCATGACAGGCCAGTGCTGCCAAGACCTGTTCTTCAATCTTTCAACTAAAAAAAAAAAAAAAAAAAAAAAATCACCAAATTCTCTTCTTGCTTGTTGGCATGTCACGTCAGGCAACTGCTTCTATTCTTCTATTCACAGGAGGTTTTACCTCAAAATGTAACATTTTACAGAGCCTGTTGCCTTTCATCTTCTGCTGTTCAATGGGTGAAAGTCAAAGGCAACACTATCGGCAATGTCCACAAGACGATTCCAGGCCCATTTTCATGTTTGGCATAGGCTGATGCCAGGTTTGGCATTTCCAGGAGGTTCAAGACACAGGCTTCTATTCTCCACTTTTATTACAAGCTCAATTCCTTGACTTTGGAAAGAGCTGAGGAAATGAAATGGGTATTTGCTAAAATAAAAACACTGTTAGAAGAGTTTCCAGCGTGTCGGCTGCTCTTGATGTTTTAAAACCTTGTAGTCATACAAGGTTAAAACTACAGAGCACTATCAGCCCAGTACCCACGTCGCTCAGGCACCACACTGATAATTCCTTCGGAAATCTTTGGCAAACTGCTTTTCCGCTTCAGATTCCCACCTGCAGGGCTAGAAAGCAAGTGCCAGCTGAAGCAGCGAGAGGTCCAGCTTCTCCAACCACAGCTGTGCCGTCGACACCGCTCCACCTTTATGATCCTGCACAGATGAGACTTGGGGGCTTCAGGGAGAGCCCCCGCCGTGGGGACAGACACAGGGACAGATGTGGAGGTAGGCTGGCTGCTAACTCAGGCCATTAGTCATCGCAAGCTCTTCCCAGACCTCTGAACCATTTAATCCAGTGAGAATCACCGGCATTTGCTGTCTTGGTTGGAACCCGTCCATGTTAAGGACAGGGGTCTTGTTTTAACACCAGCCTCCCAAGCTTCTGCTATTTTTAGGTTTGGGCTGTTATTTAAGGCACATATTATGACCAGAGAGAGCACAGGGCGTAGATATCAGCTCAGAGGAAGATGAGGACAAGTGAATTGGCCTGTGACAATAACCGCCGCTCAGGATCGCACGCGTATCTCAACTATTTAAGCAATTGAGTATTTCAAGCGCCATCAGGAACCAGCAAGAGTTTGAGGCACTGCTTCCACTCTAAGACCCTCCTTGTTTGGGAAGGAGCCCAACCACAGTGAGATGTCCTTCCTCCAGCACTGAGCAGTGCTGGTTCCACCCTGACCATGCTTCACCCAGAACTGATAGGCTTAAAGAAATTCGGTAATAAAAATTATCATAAAATCCTCCAAATGGGCAAAGCACGGCTCCTCCGAGCAGAGGCTGCAGCGCCTACGTCAGACCCAGTCTTCCTTTTCAAAGGTTAAAGCTGTTTACTGAAAGGATTAGGAGGGAGGAGATGGTAAACGAGGAGGAAGCGAGGGGGAGACTGCGCAACAGCTACGTACGCAGGCTTCGCCCGGCAATAAACACACCCCGGTGTGGTCAGCCAACATACAGGTGGGAAGGTCACATGGACATCAACACATTGCCAGCACCAGCCCCCAGGGCTTCACCCCCAGCCCCAGAATATGATTTAAACCTAACTGCTTGCCCTCCACACCCCCAGTGCAACCACAAACCAGGCTGGTGCCTGAAGAGCAACCATGGTCCTCACATCTATGGAGGCTTTGCTCTGGCCACCTACCATGGTGGGATCAGCGCTAAGACCACGGAAGGGGAAAGATTTCCTCTCTGCAGCAGCCTGAGGTTTGCTCCTGGCTATATTCACCCTTGCCTGAAATGCTGCTTCAGGATGAAGCACGATTTGGGTACAAATACTGCCGGAGCAGCAGAACGCTACGCCATGACGCTGCAGCTCTGCAGTACATCTCAGCTGCACAGCCAGTTATTAAACAAAAGGTCAGTTCCTCTACGGTACTACATCTTCCCTCACTTCAAGTAAACAGTCTTAAGAGCCAGACTTTTCAACAGAAAAATCAAAGAGGGATTTATACACCACCGCGGAGGAGAACAACTTCCATATCTGACAAGCCAGAGCACACAACCAAGTAAGAACTAATGAGCAAGGCCTTTCCAGCTGACGCAACATGACTGAGGCAAGACCAGAGCTGTGCTAAAAGCAAGACAAAGCAGTAATTGGTTTGTGCTCGTCTGTCTGCCTTCGTTGCGCAAAGTTCAGCTGAGGACATTCGGTGGCAGGAGGAAGTCATGACGCCACCCATGCCAAGACGGAACCAACGT
The DNA here is from genome assembly GCF_036417535.1 of Chlamydotis macqueenii. NCBI lineage: Eukaryota > Metazoa > Chordata > Aves > Otidiformes > Otididae > Chlamydotis > Chlamydotis macqueenii. The sequence goes on from NC_141558.1 coordinate 6,584,817, forward strand.
GACTACTGCAAGAACGACTGGGAGGGATGTGCAAAACCACTCAGCCATGAGCCCAGAGTAACGGGGCAACTCACTTTCAGACCTGAGCAGCTTGATCAGATACCGGGCCAGTTTATCAGCTAAGTGTGTTTTTTGGTGTTACATCCAGCTTAATTCCCAAGACAAGGGGGAAACCTAGCAAATATCTTGTGAATTTGATGCAGTAGCTGAATTTGGCTGTTAAAGGGTGACAAATAAGTCCAGAACCACTCATCCTGGGAAGCACAGGATGATCCATGAGCGATGCTGTCCCCCAAAGGATGACAAGATTTGGGAGGTGGGGTTATACCTAAATAGGCCAACGTAGCCTCATTGCTCACCACCTATCACCTTCTGTTACCTGCACAGTTTCTTTAACCTGAATTGTGTCTGGTGACCAAATGCACAGCACTGCCAAAGGCAGCTCTAACGTGGCCTCCAGGAGAAGGACCAGCTGCAGTACAAGCATTTCAGCATGGTGTGTCTGAAACACCAGCTTAGAAACCAGAGCTGCACCCACTCAGAGCGACTTCATCTGGTCCCTGCATTCGATCACCCCCGACCCTGTTCAAATTCACACCCAGCTGTGAGACAACAACATTCGCTGCTCAAAAAAAAAATACAAAAAAGTGTGAAATTCAACCAACTGGTAGTTAAGGTCATTGGGGAAAAAGTTACTACAAGTTAGTAACAACCAGCCGCTTTTGGCCAATGAACCATGGCCAAAGCTACGTAGTATTTCTGGTAGCGCTCACAAATAAGGATGTTTATTAAGGTTCTGCAACCCTATTGCAGGTCACTCACCATCGCCCCAAAGACCACGCTTTGGGTACCACAGATTTTAGGGACAGTGGAGTGCAGGGGTTCCTGGAAAAAAGTTATTGCAAAGGGAAAAAAGCTCAAGAAACCACACCTCTAGAATTCAAAAGAGCCAACAGGAAACTGATAAGAAGTACGAACACAAGAGAAGGCACAAAACTCATTCCAACAAGATCTTACTGGTTCTATACAAGCGTTAATGAAGGCAAACAAAGTGTGGGTCTATTAATCAGCAGGAAGGAGCTGAGAGTACATGACAGAAGACGCCCTACTCAAAGCCTTCTTTGCTTTGTACTTAAGCACTCAGGGATGACTTTCATCAAGCAGTGATCTCTTTTAAAGCTTCCAATCTTTTTTCAATCCATTCTTTGTTTGTCTCCTCCTTGTTAAATGTGCTTTTCTAAAGGTTGAGCAACCTCAACCCCAAAGTAAGGACTCATCAGTGTCAGCGCTGCCTGTCTGCACAGCATAAGGAGGGGGTCAAAATTACCACTGTAGCTTTGCAGAAGAACCTCGCATCTTACCAGTGAGATCATGGCTGCTCGGTGCTCACCTTCATACTCATGCTATCACTGATTTTTAAAAATTTAAATTTAATGACCACAACAGGTTATCTTTAAAGTCTCACAAAAAAGCAGACAGCAAGTTATCCGCCAAAAGAACGTAAAACACTACAAAGCAGAGCCTCCAGGAAAATCTCCCAACACTCATGGAGCTGTATGCTCCCATGACACAGCCTTTGAGGACAACCTTCCTGGCTCCAGCACGGGCAAAGGGCTAGGGACACAAGCCAGCAGCCGGGATTCAGGGCTAAGAACCTTAAACTGAGGCGCTGCCAAGAGGCGGGGGATGACTCAGCCTTCCAGAAACAGACAGGGTGAGGGGAAAAAGGATGACTTGAGAGACACCCAGACCCACGTCTGAGTCACTGAGAAAATAAGGAGAGGATGAAACAGAAGAAAAGTCCCCGGTCGCTAATGCTCACCGTGCCCATTGCAGTAATAGATCCACTTCTCCCTGTTCTGCGTGGGGGTGGTGGACTTTTTTATAATAGCTTTTTCCACAATGGCACTGGGATCTTGCCTGGGTCCCTTCTTCAGAGTCCGTGAGCTCTTCCTGACGCTGCAGACGACGATAATCACCAGGACCAGCAGCAGGAAGAGGACGATCATCCACGGCAAGTGTTCGTTGATGTCGAAGTGCTGGTGGACGTTCTGCGGACCTCGCCGGGGGGGCCTGTACGGGACACTGGACTTCTCGCCCCCCGTCATCTCCAGCGACGGCTGCTTCTCCAGCGCTGAGCTGGTCTGCTTGTGCCGGTAGCTCTGTGCCCGGCCAGCAGTGCTGGAGCCCGTGAGGGTCCTGTTGGTGCTGTCCGTCTCGTTGGCAGAGGTTTCGTTGTAGTAGCCCGCTGGCTCCGCTGTGCCACTGGATGTGCGTGACGCGGGAGAGGGGACAAAATGAGGAACTGAAGAGTTCAAACCTGTGAAAGCAGAGGAGAGTTCAGTATCACAGCACCGGAGACGCGATACGGCATCATGTCACAGTCTAAGACCTGCCTGAGCATCTGCTGGGCCGGCAGACAGAAACCCAACGCCAGGCAGCAAGAAAGGGAAGAGGTGAAGTTGAGGTTTGGCTCTGGGAGCAGATGGGTATGGTTACAGAGGTAGGTTCAAGATAAAATTGACCCATGTTGGTTAAGGCTAGTGACAGTTTGTTAAAAAAAAAAAAAAAAAAAAAAAAAAAACCCAAACAACCCAAGTGATTAAAGGCATGCTGTCAACTGGCTTGTCCCACATTTGGTACTTCTCAGAAAACCTACAACCTTGAAGTTTCTTAGGTTTCTGAATGTGGGTTTCATTCCAAACGTGGAAAATGCGGTATTTGGGTGAGAAACACACGAAAATTTGGAGGCCTAGTTATCTCTCTACCGGGCTGTGTTAAGGAAGCACAAACTTTCTTATCGGCACTGCAAGCAGCTGTGGATGAATCAGCTACAAAACAGGTTTCTGGGGGAACAGAAGCAACCCAACCTCCCACCAAGAGATACTTTCCATCTTTACTGAGATTTCTTATCAACCAACAACTCTGAGGTCCCAGCCAGCTGTGTGACCTGGTAAGAAGAGGAAGGGCTTTTGTGGCAAAAACTAGAGCCTACTTGGGAAACTCTGCTTTTGAAGATCACATCTCATCGCGGTTGAGCCAGACAGTGTGTCTAACTAACTTGATTTTGCCTCTGACCTGGTTACCCAAAACACTCTGACCAGGATACCAACAGGGAAAATGCCTTAACTTCCACCTAGCTGTCTACAGTTGATTTCAAAGTTCAGGGAACACCCTCCAGTCCTCTCCCAGTGACACACCAACATCATATCAAGCTTTGAGACTTAATAAAGGAGGAGTACTGGGAGTCTACCACTGTCAACACTTCCCTGCTGTTGCACTGACCCACCCAAGTGTTCAGGCCATCAAAAGTTGCATTTTTAAATTAAAATGCCTTATCTAAGACACTGTAAGGAAGCTGTTTCCCAGGGAGTGTTAAGCATCACCTCAAACAGGGTCCTATCACACGCCAGCAGCCAGCCACGGCTAAAGCATCTCAATACAGAGTGATGATGTACCATTTCCAATCAAGTGAGAGAATGGGGAACTCAACCTGGTTCTCCCCATCAGTAAATCTTAGAGATTGAAGGAAAAAAGTTATGGGACAGCCTAGGGTTTTGGCAAAAGGTCCCATTCAAGCCAATACACTGGCACAGCACAGAGTGAAATGCAGCAGGGAAAGCCTGGGCATGAAAGCAGTGAATCCATCAGGGAAGGAGTCTGGTGGAGCAAAGCTCCTTCCTCCCCCCTCTGGGTTTTCCTGCTGCATCCCAACTCAGGTTTGCCACAAACACACAAAAACTTGTGCCAGCACAACACACAGATGAAAAAAGAGGCTGGGGAATGTGATGTCCTTTCAGTCAAACAGCAGGACAGCCAGGAGTCCAAGCACGACTACAGTCTCAGTGAAAACATACTTAAATGTGGTTTAACACAAGAGAGGGCAACCTGATGCACTCTGGAGCTGCCTTCTGGCCAAGAAGCAAAAGCATTGTCCCTGCTTTAGACCAGGCTCCCCTTTAACAGCCTAAAGCCAACCCTGACTGAGTCAGGAAAGCAACCCCACAACCAAAAACACATCTGCATTTTAGCGGTGGACATTACCTTTGGGAAGATGAGTGGTTGGTGGAACTTCATCGGGCTCTTCATCCGCTACAGTGCTTGACAACGTCAAAGACTTGTTGGGAAGAGATGCTGGAGGACCACAGACATTGTCACTCTCCTTTGTCCCTGGCTTGATGACCACCAGGTTTTTCCCAAAGCAGTCAGTGTATGTTTTGCACTTCATCACACTAGAAGGCACATCAGAAAAGGTACCACGAGGGCACGGCTTGCACCTAACGTCTTCCGTCTCGGTTCCCTTCTTGCGGACGCCCCAGCCGACCGGGCACACCGTGTAAGGGACGCAGGTATCGTTCGTCTGAAACGTACCAGACAGGCAAGTGCACTCACGGTCAGTCAAGGCAGTGCAATGAGTTTTCTCAATCATTGGCAGTTCGCAGGGTTTTCTACAAGTGTGGCACCGCTCTATGCCATTCTCGTGCTTAGTAAAAGTCCCATCCGGACAAGGGCCGCACTCTCTTAAGGTACTCTTCGTACAATGCTTAGACACGTAGGTTCCTGCGGGACATTTGTCGCAGATCAGCTCTTCGTTGGTGGCACGGTCGAAGTGGCGGTACTTGCCAGGGGAGAGGCTGACGGCGTTCTGCTCGGAGGTCAGCTTCGACTGACCATCAGTGGTGCCAAGGAGCATGAGCAGCTGGAAGAGATACAGGAGGTATTAGTTAACAACAGCACGTGACCGGAGCCCTCTCTGACAATGATCCCTTACAAGATCACAAGGGATGTCCCAGAGCCGTGGGACCACGGAGATGATTCTCCACCCAGAGGTGGGAGCTCTGCAAGGTCAGGGTGGAAGAGAACCAGCGCAGACAGCAGCACGCTCTCCGGACACATCGCCAGCTACGATTCTAATTCCTTAAATTTGACACCAGGCTTCTCAGTGAGACTAAGCATCATTTACACCGCAACCCTGCCAGGGCAGTAAATACTGCTAATTGTGTTTCAGTGGTACGCGCTACCTGGCCACGCCAGGAGAATGCAGACCCTCTTTGCATTTCAAGGCTGAGAGGCTCCAGCACGAGCCAGGAGCTTGCCGAGAAGAAAAAAACCACACACAGGTGGCAGCTCGGACCTGTAAAAAACTTTCCTCCTCTGTATTCATTAATCTGTGCTTGTTCAAACAGTTACCTTTCTAAGGAAGGCAAACCAGGATGAAATTTGGGCTAGCGGGCACCACCAAACTATTTCTTAGCCCCTCTGCCCTTCCGTTATTTTTCACGACCCTACGCAAGCGTAGGGTGTGGAGAGACCGCACGGGATATTCTGCTTCAAGCCTCCAACCACATCTGAACCCTCTTTAAACCAGATGCATCAGCAACAGGAGAAAAAACCCGCTGCTATTTTTAAGCCCTTTGAGGAGCTCTGCTGCAACGCAGCTCCTCATTGCATCAGATACAGGTACGAGGTCTCCAGTTTTTAGACACTGAACCACAGCCAGCTGGGCTTGGTTGAGTGATGGCTAATAAATCTGTTTATCTCTACCTGTTTCCAACCCCTGGGCTTTACTCCCTTAATTCCTTAGCATCCAGGCTGGCTCTGTCCTCAGGAGAAGCCCCGTCTACCAAGCAGGGCGTCCACTTCCTCCAGAAGACCTCTGCTCCATGGATTTCACGTCACTTACGCCAGCGGAGGTAAGATACCAAGAACAAAAGGTTTATCAAAAGAAAGGCTGACACAACCTCACACAGCACTCAAAGTGATCGGAAGCACATTTTCAAACAGCCGTAGGCTGCAGCAGGAGGGAGAGAGGACCGAGCCAATGTTATTTGGAATGTCTAAAGCTGTTTTCCTACGCTGGAGGTAGGAAGAGCGAGGACCCCAACGCTTTGCAGTCGCACAGCCCGGCACACAAATCACTTGGCTATGTTATACAAGCCCTCGCTCTCACTCTGCTACCTATTCCGGGCCACCAGCCAGCAAGAAGATATCCAGAAGGAGAAAAAAAAAAAAAAAAAAAAAAAAAAAAACCAGAAAAACCAAAAAGCAGAAGCCTCCCAACAACATGACTCTGCAGAAGGCACATCGCGGCAGAGCCGCAAGCCGCGTCATTTTTGGTGCAGTCTCTTGCTTCCTGGAAACACACAGCACATTTCTGTTTCCCCTGCTAAATAATTTACAGCTAGGGATTCGTACAAAACACTTCCATTTATTTTTTTTTCCTCCTTTTTTTTCTCCCGAAGCAGCAACTACAGCGCAGGCAGAAGCAGGCAAGCCCGCAGGAGCTGACGAGGCTCCTGCAGCAGGCAGGCTAATTACGGCATGTGAAATTAAACAAAAAGCGGGGCTGCCCTGGCAGGCAGCACGGGCTCACAGGATGCGTTTTGGTTTTTCCCCTCCCTCAAGACATGATTAAACAAAGCGCTGAGCTGGCTCGAAGGAAACCTGCCGCCTGTAATCTCCGTGACGCAAGCCTGAATTAGCAAAGCAGACGCGGCAGGATCTGGTCTCCCGAGGCTGCGTGGGGGTTCACCTGTGTTACTCATCCTCCTCCTCGTGCTGGCACCAACTGGGATGGGGCACTGGGAGAGGCTTGAAAAGCGACTCTCCTGCCTCGCCAGGGATGAGCTCTGTGCTGCCATCTCAGATTTCTCCCTCTGCACCAAGCCAGACCTCAGGAAACCCATGGACAACCCGGCTACAAGCACATGCCACAGGTCCATCCCGCTCTCCCTTCTCTTCCCATCTCCAGCATCTTCCCATCAACCATCATGGCAACTACAGCCAGCAGGACCTGTGCTACTGTAACAGCACCAGGTTTGGTTTTTGTTAGGTTTTGGGGTTTTTTTTAAACCCTATCACAAACAAAGCAGCACTGGCGCTTCTGAACATCTTCAGATTTCCAGCCACACACACACTTCCAAGCTTAGGGACAACAGCAAGTCCCAGTGGAGGAAGGCTAAGCAGCGATGAGCATCCGCTGTTTATTCAGATCGGCACTTCTGGTCCCTAAAAAAATCCTGCTGCTCAAGTTTCCTTGCTGGCACCGCTCAGATCTTTGAAAAAGAAGGCCAGGAGCAGGAGGGTCAACAAAAAGGAGCGTCTGCTGGTTTAGTCCCTCATGCTCAGGACTGCCCAGCGGCATGCAAAGCTAGATTTTTCTGGCTGATACACTCGGTTTCTGTGGCAAAAGCAACAGAGTAATGAAACAAGCTCTGCTTAGCCACTAGATCTCAGTTCATTACCTCAATACCAAAGACACTGTATAGGGTGACACAAAAAAAAAAAAAAATCAGTGCAAGATAACACTGAAGAGCATACTTGGTTTCAAGCAGTTTCAGTGCTGCTCTGCGTGCCCAAGGCAGGATCAGCCCTCGACACTGAAGCCAGAAGGGTCAAGAGGGATGGGGCGGCCACGATCCCAAAGAGCATCCCCAGCTCAGCATCGGCACCCTGCACCGCATGGGGGAAGGTGCTTCCCAGCCACCTCCACCTGTTCCAACACGTGGAGTTCTACAGTCTGAGGAAGGGAGATCAGGCTGGGAACGCTCTCAATTTCACCTCCCCACACCGAGGAAACGGCTCAGACAAGGGGACCCTCGTGCTCAGCTGCAAGTGAACCCTGGAGCCAGCGGCACCCACAGCTGACATGGGCACGACCCTCACCTTACCACCATCCAGCCTGACGATTCCACCTCAATTATGGCATCTACGCCATGCCTCCATCACTCTCTTAAATAGCTGCGTGCTGCAGGAGAGACCTGGTGGGCAACTCACACAAAAAACAGCTTTTAGGGGACAACAAGCTTCCCAGGCACGCGCCTGGGGATGTGGCAGGGAATACAGCGGCTCACTCGTGACTCAAACCCTCTGGGTGAGTCAACACGCCAGTGGAAAGTTGGTGGATCAACAGGCACTTGTGTCCTGAAACGGGGTGACACCTCGAGACAGCCAGCGACTCGGGTTGCGTATGGCAACGCCCCACTGCCAGCCCTGCGGGGAGGCAGTGATAAACCTAGAAAATAAAATAAAAGACAAAAAGACCGCTCCATGGCGACGCCTTGGCACAGGTCAGGGATGGGCTGCGCAGCCCATCGCCACTCCCGAAGGTCAGCTGCACCCTCCGCTGACCAGCAACACAAAGTCTCTTGGGACATTTAAGAAGAAAAACTAACTAAATAAAACAAACTCAGAAATGCAAATAAACTGGTCTGGAAGTTTTATGGTAACTTTGCACCCGTCTCCTGCCCTACTCACTGTAAAAAGGATCAAGTTACTCACTCAAAAAAAAAGTTGCCTGTGAGGAGAGCAGAGCAAAGGAAGTTTCTGCTTCTTGCAAACCATGTGGCTATTTCAGCTGGGTCTGGGTTTGTGAAACTGAGAGTCTGGGGCTTACCCTGCTACAGCAGGACCAGTCTCAAGAGCGAAACGCAGGCAGTGGAGTGTGCCAAAACAGCAGCACCGGCACATCTGGTCCCCATGACGGAAAACCCAGCAGCTAATCCTGCAGCCAACAGCGACTGTGGCTCACAAGCATCTGTTTGGCTCCAAGCAGAGGAAACCATAGAGTTGTAGAACCACATAATGGTTGAGTTGGAAGGGACCTTTAAAGGCCATCCAGTCCAACACCCCAGTAAGAAGCAGGGACATCTCCAACCAGATCAGGTTGCTCAGAGCCCCGTCCAACCTGGCCTTGAACGTTTCCAGGGATGGGGCATCCACCAACTCTCTGGGCAACCTGGGACAGTGTTCCACTGCTCTCATTGTAAAGACTTTCCTCCTTATATCTAGTCTAAACCTACTCTCTTCTATTTTAAAACCATTACCCCTCATCCTATCACAAGAGGACCTGATGAAGAGTTTCTCCCCATCTTTCCTGTAGGCCCACTTGAGGTATGCAAGGCCGCTATAAGATCTCCCTGGAGCCTTCTCTTCTGCAGGCTGAACAGCCCCAACTCTCTCAGCCTGTCCTCACAGGAGAGGTGCTCCAGCCCTCTCATCATGTTCATGGCCTCCTCTGGACCCTCTCCAACTGGTCCATGTCCTTCTTATGTTGGGGGCTCCAGAACTGGACGCAGTACTGCAGGTGGGGTCTCACCAGAGCAGAGTAGAGGGTGAGAATCCCCTCCCTCGACCTGCTGGCCATGCTCCTCTTGATGCAGCCCAGAATGCAGTTGGCTTTCTGGGCTGCGAGTGCACATTGACAACTCACGTCCAGCTTTTCATTCACCAGTACCTCCAAGTCCTTCTCCTCAGGGCTGCTCTCAATCTCTTCATCCCCCAGCCTGCACTGATACTGGTGGTTGCCCTGACCCATGTACAGGACCTCGCACTTGGTCTTACTGAACCTCATGAGGTTCGCATGGTCCCACCTCTTGAGCTTTTCCGAGTCCCTCTGGATGGTATCCCGTTCCTCAGGCGTGTCGACTGCACCATACAGCCTGATGTTGTTGACAAACTTGCATAGGGTGCACTGGATTCCACTGTCTATGTCATGAATTAAGATAAATAACAGTACTGGTCCCAATATGGAACCTTGAGGGACACCACATGTCACCGACCTCCAGCTGGACACTGAGCCCTTGACCACTACCCTCTGGATGCAACCATCCAACCGATTCCTCTTCCGCCAAACAGTCCACTCAGCAAATCCATATCTCTCCAATTCCGAAAGAAGGATGTTGTGGGAGACTGTGTCAAAGACTTACACAAGTCCAGGCAGACGACATCCATAGCTCCTCCCTTGTCCACTGATGTAGTCACTTCATCACAGAAGGCCACCCAGGTTGGTGAAGCAGGACTTGGCCTTGATGAAGCCATGCTGGCTGTCTCGAACCACCTCCATGTCCTCCATGTGCCTGTGCACAGCTTCTAGGAGGATCTGTTCCCTGATCTTCTCAGGCAGAAGTGAGGCTGGCAGGTCCGGAGTTCCCAGGATCCTCCTTTTCACCCTTTTTAAAAATGGGTGCAATGTTTCCCTTTTTCCAGTCACCAGGGACTTCACCTGACCACCAGGACTTTTCAAATATCATGGCAAGTGGCTTGGTAACTACATCAGCCAGATCCCTCAGGCCTCTGCATCTTGTCAGGTCCCATAGACCCGACCACAGACCCCAAAACCCCGAGTTGAAGCAAGGCAACATCGTGCTGGTTTCAGACGAGCGCACTGCGGGTGGAAACCACCTTGCAGCAGCCAGCAGGCACTCAGTGTCTGCACCAACCAAGAGAAACCACGACTAACATCAGCCTTACACAACCACTATCACTCAAAAACCAAGCGGCCGGGCAGGTTTGGGTTTGCCGCACCAGTAAGAGACCCACCAGCTCCCAACACACTCCCGTTGAGCAGGAAAGGCATCGACTCTTCGCGGGGCGAAAGGGAGTTGCCCAAAGTTTTGAAGATGAAGACAGCAGCTGAAGAAGGCCTGGCCGGTGGCCAAGGGAGCATCCTGCCTGCTCACGCACACACGGGAATTTCATCTTGCAGCTCGTTCACTTGTACAATCAGCACACGCAGAAGTTCGCATACACGCATACACACGCGTGCTTGCTCAGAACCTCAGCTCCGCTTTACAAAATCGCTGGTGTAAATCCCTACACCTTTATATCATTCTTCCCCCCCGCCTCCTCGTCCCTTTTCCCTCTACACCTGCCATTCCCAACTGACCTCCAGCATCCCACCTGGAGCTCCGTACCTCCAGCTCCACATCAGCATCTCCTCTTCCAGACGTGCAGCACCGCCCGCTTCTCCCAGCGGGAAACCAGCGCTCGGGAGCACCCAGCCAGCAGCGTGCACGGACCCCGGCTGCTCCGTCTCCGTGTAAAGTTACTTTTCGCCTTCAGAGCAACGAGGTCGTTTCCCAGCTAATGCTCTCCTAGCTTTAGATTATTTTGTTGTTGTTGTTTACTCGGATTCCTGTCGAGCCAGCACCAGCTCGCTAAGATCCACCTTGAGTTCAAGAGCAAGTGCGCTCCTCGGTTACACAACCCAGCCGCAGCAGCTGCGGCATGTGCCTGACACACCGAATTACCGTCTCTGCCCAAAAAGACGGGTCGGAGCCCTCAAAAGGCTGATGGGGAAGGGGGTCCTATTTGGGAAGGTACACCTGGAGGGGAAACTGGCCGGAAAACGCTGGTTTGTTTTTTGCGTTAAGCCACGGGAACCGCCTGCAATCGGCAGTTTAGCTGCCTGTCCAAAGGGTGGCAAGAAAAGCAACCGGGGGGATGGATGGATGGATGGATGGAAGGACGGATGGATGCAAGGACGGATGGATGGACAGATGGACGGACCCCAAGCCAGCAGCGAGCTCTGGGAGCGGGTCGAAGCAAGGATCCGCTCAGACCTGGAGGGGCGGCACAGCCCTGGCCCACGCCTGCGGGGAGGATGCAGCAGAACCGGGATGGAGGGGACGGGGCGGGGGATGCTGTACCCAGCCGGTGCCCGCTGCCAGGGCGGGGGGCGCAGGGGCTGGGGCAGGCAGCTGCCCCCCGGGGTGTCCCCGAGAGAGAGAGAGAGAGAGAGGGGACAGCAGAGCACCCAAACACAGGCATATCCCCCCGAAAAACCCCACACCCCTGCTCCTCCGCACCCAGGCAGCACACCCCCCCCCACCCCCAACACACACCCACACCCGTGCAGGCAGCCCCGCACTGCACCACATCCCCGCGCGGATCTTGCGCGGGCGGCGCCGCCGCCACTTCCAACCCTCCCCGACCCCCACCGCCCGGCAGCACGCAGGGTCGGTGCCGCGCCCCGACACCCACTCACCGTGAGGAAGCCGCCGAGCGCGGCATCATCCGCAGCGGCCCCCATGGTGGCGGCCGGGGCCGGGGCTGCGGCCGGGGCCGGTCCAGCCGCGCGGCCTCAGGCGGCGGGGCAGGGGGCCGGCGGCGGCCGGCGAGGCGGCAGCGGCGGCGGAGGTGGTGGGCAGGCGCCCATGGCCGGGGGCCGGGGGCCGGGGCCGGGCGGGGCGGGGGCCCTGCCGCCCGCCGCGCTCCCACCTGCCTGCGGGGCCGCCGGCTGCGCACTGCCGCGGCGGGGCGGCGCGCACGTGGGGCGGCGCGGCGGGGGGGGTGGGAGGTGTAAGGGGTGGCGGGGGGGGGGGAGGTGGAGGGAGGCGGGGCCGCCTTTGTGGCGTCAGCCGCCCGCGCGAGGCACGCGCGCAAGGGCGCCCCCAAGCGCGCGGCGCCGCGCACCCACACCGCGCCCCGAACGCCCCACGCCGGGTCGCCGGCCTTGCGCTGGGCGTCCGCGCGTCGAGCGTCTGGAAAACCGGCGCCCTAGGAGGTGTCGGTGGGATCACCCTCGACCGCCCACCCACCTGGGACCCCAGGCACGGAACCGCAGAATGGTTTGGGTTGGAAAGGACCTTCAAAGGCCATGTGGTCCAACCCCCGGCAAGGAGCAGGGACATCTCCACCCAGATCAGGTTGCTCAGAGCCCCGGCCAACCTGGCCTGGAATGTTTCCAGGGATGGGGCATCCACCACCTCCCTGGGCAACCTGGGACAGTGTTCCACCACCCTCAGTGTAAAAAATTTCTTCCTTATGTCCAGTCTGAATCTACCTCCTTCTATTTTAAAACCATTACCCCTTGACCTGTCACAACAGGCCTTGCTGAAGAGTTTCTCCCCGTCCTCCCTGTAGGCTCCCTTTAGGCACTGGAAGATCGCTGTAAGGTCTCCATGGAGCCTTCTCTTCTCCAGGCTGAACAGCCCCAACTCTCTCAGCCTGACCTTATAGGAAAGGTGCTCCAGCCCTCTCATCATCTTCTGGACTCTCTCCAACTGGTCCATGTCCTTCTGTTGGAGACTCCAGAGCTGGATGCAGTACTGCAGGTGGGGTCTCACCAGAATGGAATAGAGGGCCAGAATCACCTCCCTCAACCTGCTGGCCACACTTCTTTTGATGCAGCCCAGGATGTGGTTGGCTTTCTGGTCTGCTAGTACACATTGCCAGCTCATGTTGAGCTTCTCATCCACCAGCACTCCCAAGTCCTTCTCCTCAGGGCTGGTCTCAATCCATTCTCCGCCCAGCCTGTATTTGTGCCTGGGATTGCCCCAATCCATGTTCAGGACCTTGCACTTGGCCTGGCTGAACTTCATGAGGTTTCCATGGTCCCACCTCTCCAGCCTGTCAAGCCTGAAAGCGCTGTGTAGGACTGCAAAGGAAACGGTTTTCTCCATCTCTGTCCCGGGTTGCTTTATCATCTCCCTCTATCATCCTCCCTAGACATAGGGTAGCAGTAAGTTCCTCTTCCCTGCGGTATTTTTCTCGGGTGGAGCTCAGCCATTGCAAGGCTACAAGCATGGAGAAATTGCAGGGCAGCAACTGTTCAACAGCATCAAATTTTGCGGTGGGATTTTTATATTCTCTCTTTTATTCTTGTTCTCCAACTCAAACTAGACACAAAGAAATTTCTCACAATGAGGGTGGTGGAACACTGGCACAGGTTGCCCAGAGAGGTGGTGGATGCCCCATCCCTGGAAACGTTCAAGGCCAGGTTGGACAGGGCTCTGAGCAACCTGATCTGGTTGGAGATGTCCCTGCTCCTGGCAGGGGGGTTGGACCAGATGGCCTATAGAGGTCCCTTCCAACCCAAACTGGTCTATGATTCTGTGAACACATAGCACATTCCCTGTGATGGAGAAATGCGTCAGGGTGCAGACACATCCCTCCGTGAATGAGGATCGGCTGGAAGCTGAGGGTGGCCACAGCACAGATCAGATTCTGCAGCATCAGAACAGGGTGGGCAGAGCAGGGTGCTGGTCACAGTGTCCATCAGCGGCCGTGGCAAGTGATGGAAACAGGTCCAGCTCCATCCAGGGAGTCAGCAGGAACAAGAGATGGGGTGAGATAGGCAGGACTGGAAAGGCTGCAATGTAATTCCCAGGTCCTTCCAGGAGACAGGAACAGGGATGAGGCGTCAGGTTGGGTCCAAGGTCTGAGCAGGAGACCAGGGCAGGTGTGGGGGAGGCTGCAAGTAAGGTTGTTCAGGGCCTTCAAGGCCTTCAAGGTTTACGAGTGCCCTCAGATCACCCGGCCCCTCTGGGTGCAAGTATATGGCAGTCTACACTGATGGTTGTCTATTGAGGTAAACAGTCAAACACCTGATCTCCAGAGGCTGCAGAAATCCTGCTGACCAGCCGTCACCTTCTGGAGGCATCCTGAAGGCAGATGAAACAAGGGAGGGTTTCAGTGTCACACCAAAACAAACAGCACAGAACCACTGTGAATGACAGAAAATCCCCAGGGGAAAAAAAAAAAAGAAAAAGAAAAAAAGAAAAAAAAAGCTATATTCTTGCTCTACAAGAGCATGTGCTTCATCCAAACCCTTCTGAAGTCCACAAGAAGCCTCCTCCTGTTTTCAGGGTGGGTTGAATCCAGCTAGAAGGCTCCTCTCCCAGTCAAGGTGGACTTACTTCTCCCTGTATTTTCTCCATATCTAATTCTGGAAGGGAGCTGGAAGGGAGCAACGACCCTCGGGAGCCTGGGAATGAGCCTGGAGAAGAACTTCCCTCCCAGAGCGGGGGTGGCAGCAGCAGGATTGCCGTTCCCAGGAGGGGACAAGACAGATCATGTCACGTGCAGGGAGAGGACCTTCTTCCACAGCTGGCCGTGTTGCTGCGCAAGTGCCGCAGAGCTCCGCTTTGGGCTTTGCCTTCCCCCGGGGCCACCAAACCCGGGAACAACACGCTCTTCCCAGGAGGTCAAGGAAGGGGAGCCTCATCCCAAAGAGAGATCACAATGCAAAGCAAGACCCAGTAAGGCTGCCCAGAAGGAAATCTGGGATGCAGCTCACTGCTTTTAATTCAAAATAAATTGGGCAAATAACAGGCAATAACACAGCCGGGTCAACACCGGACTTGTGGATGGTGGAGGGGATTTTAAGTTTAAAAATGTGCAGCTTTGATGAAATTCAGGACAAGTCTTGCCCCACTGGTGTGGAGCTAACCAGGCTGGTTGTGTCTGGGCTAGAAGAGGGTTTGAAATGCCCCAGCAGCACCGACCCTCGCTGGATCCATCAGCAGTGTGAAAGGCAGCGTTTAGATTTTATTAGGGAAAAGCAGAAAAATAATCATCCGGAGGACGGAGTGACTCAGGGGACTGGCAATAAGATGGATCATGTTACTGCCATGGAATGGATTCCAATTAGTTACATCCGCTTTTAATTATTATTATTTATACAGAACCTGAAGGCAGTCCACAGATTATCCAAAAACGCGTGAGCTGATCTGTAAATCCCCCATCCCACCCCCCCTCGCAGCCCTTCCAGTGACAAACACCAGTCACGTTGCCTAGACTGGTTCATACTGGCTGTGATATAAATTGCTCATTAATGTCCAACTTGCTGCATCTCCACTTTTCTCACTCTTCAGAAGGAAAATAGGGAAGTGGGGTGACTGAGGTCAGAGTTTCATGTTAACTGGTTTTGGTAGCAGCAGCGGCTTGAGAAGTTCCTCCTGGCCTCCCTGCATTCGGTTCCTTTTTTCCTCCTTGTGCCACCCCATGAGTCATGCAAATACAAGCCCGTGGGATCAGCCTGGTCAGTGAAATGGTAACTCTGTTAAAAAAATAAAAAACACAAGAAAGAGGGTATTTTTAATTGGAGTTGGTGAACCTCCCTCCCCATGTTGACTGGAGACCCCTGGGTCTTCGCTAAGACGGTGGCGGGAGTCTGATCAAGAGGTGGAGGGACATCCGCTGACCTGGTTTGCCACCAGAAACCATCTTCTCTTCAACAGCAAGCTCTCCTCTCCTGTGAGAAAAAGCCAGTGGTCCTGCGTAGTCATCTGAGGCTGCATAAAGCACATTCATGAAATGAGAGGAAAAGTTTCACCAAGAGAAATTTTGGGGGAAATGTTAAAGAATATGCTACAGAACCGTCACTTGCTTCACCCTGTAGAAACCAGAAGTGTTCTGGGAAGAGATTTCTCATCACTTACTTGCAATAAAAGAAGTCAGGCTAACAGGGCAGATGTCATTGACTTTTGGACTTTCTCATTCTCTGTTTGTGGACCATCACTTCCACATCTGTAGAAACAGAAAATCTCTATGTTCTGTTGCCGTTATGGGAAAGTACCCCCTCCTTGGGAAAATTCACAGCTCCAATTCATACAGAAACAACAGTTATCACTGGCATTAACATAAATTGGGAAGTCAAACCAACAAAGCCCGTAGACTTCCCTGTGTGACGGAAAGGAGAGTTTGGGTGGGAGTTCTCACCCTTCTGGCTCTCCTTATGATCTCCAGGAAACTGGGAAGCAAAACATCTACCAAGAGCAGATGATCCCAGCAGGAACATATATACACACACATATATAAACACTGTGGTTTCTGGTAGGATCCACAGCAAATGCAGGACTGCCTGCAGGAACGTCTTTCGGGTGGCTGAGGAGAGGTGAGAAAACTTTGGTCTGCCAGTGTGAGATGGCAACCGAAAAAGAGCATGAGAATGTCATCCAGATCAGTGGACAGAGCGGCTCCCCCGTGGCCGTTTGTCCAGACTGGGACCTCCTGCCATGGCGAGAAAGGGGAGAGGGGCACACGTGGCTGTGACACGTCAAATCCTTTCCAGGTCAGTGGTCCTCTGTAAAGAGGTTTCGCTTCTGCTCCCGGAGCAGTACAGCAACGCCAGTGCTGCAGAGCAGAACCGTTTATCTCTGGCGGAAAGGCACGGCCGCCTGCGCGTCGAGTTCAGTGCAGGCCGAGCAAGCCCAGCGGTCACGTCTGTACCTTTCAGAGGAAAAACAGTGAGCGCATGTAAAGCTAATGCTTATTTTGGAGGGTTATATCCCTTCAATTGTATAGCATCTTGTTTTGCAGGAGGTCCTTTGGCTCAGCTGGGGAGTGAGGCCCAGATTTTGAAGCCTGCAGGCTCATCTCAACCTCACCAAAAAACACGATGACTCCAGGTACATCATGTAGGGTTCTTGTTTACCTTCCTCCTTCTCCTTGGGTGCCAGTGCTCGGGGCTGAGGCTTGAACGGTGCCTAACAAAGCAGAGCCTTGCTCTCCGCTGGGGCATCTTTATGGCCTTGAAGTTGGAAATGAAAAATTATGAAAGATAATTTTTATGTATCTATCTGAATGTCTCGCAGTGTCCCTAAACTTGCACTGGAGAAATCAAAGCCGCGAATTAAGCAGCATAGCCATGATCAGTGAGCTGGCAGCAAAGCTGAGAGCCTCAGGCTACGCAGAAGACCACGTGTGGTCTTGCTCCTTGGAGCCAGCACAGCCTGAGTGGGACGGGGAGGTGGCAAGGGTGACTTCGGAGAGCACCGCAAAACTCACACTGAGTTTCCCAAACCTGGGAGGGTTGTGCTCTTTTGTAGGTTCAACATCAAAAAGAGAGCAAACAACCCCCCCTGCAAATCTGTGATTCATATCAGCTGTGGACGCAAGATCCCTTTCGTCTCAGATTACCCAGCGCACGTGACGCTGCTGGCTTTACGCTTCGTGTCGCCTGCAGAAGGGCTGCCGGAGTGGCACGGGCAGCCACGGCCTAATCCAGCCTAAATCCTCCTGGTACGGAGATGAACCAGCAAACAACTCCCACCACCTCTAACCCAGCAGGCTCCCTTGCGCTCGGCTCAGCACACTGATTTTTGTTTTGCTCGAACGAGAGCTCAAAGCCAGCTGTACAGCCCTGGGGAGGTTTTTCTTTTTGAGCCCCAGGAGAATGTCACTTCCCGAGTGACCTTGCTCAGCCGCCCCAGCTGCACCCAGCGGGGCGGACCTCATCGCCGAGTGACTGCGGATAATCTTAGCTTAAGGTCTCCATCCACCCCCTCGATGTAAGGGGGACCCGGGGCTGAGGGCACGCGGGGCTTTGCACGTGTCCGTGCCGAGGGGACGATGGCCACCAGATCACGGTGTGCGTGGCGGGAGGATGGCCGGGGCGAGAAGTAACTCACAGGGGCTCTGCTGACCCTGCACGGTGCATCGTATTTGATGTCTTTTTACTCAAGATATGGAGATACCCAGGGCGGCCACTAAATGTGACTACAAAGAGATGCAAAGAGCTTAAAATAACGCCTGACCAGGCAATACGCACACGTAAAACTCAGTGTCCTTGAAGAGGGGCAAGGACTCCCTCCGTGTGGGTTACTGCCAGCTGGGAACGAGATCCCAGAGCCTTTCAGAGACTCTTCTGAACACCAGGTCGCAGCACAGCAGTGGGTGAGGAAGGCAAACAGCCTCCCCTGCATCCGTGAGGATGGGGATGGCTGTGGAGGAGCCTCTGGATGGGGAGGGCTCAGCAGGCGCCGTTGCGTGGGGGACACAAGGCTGAAGTCACAGACGATACAGAGAAAGCCAATGGGGAAATTGGTAACGTATCACTCACAGCGTACGCAGGTGACGGAGCCTGGGAACACGCCGGGTCTCTGAATCACCGGGATTTGTGCAACCTCAGCGCTGGGTGTTCCCCGCCGCAGCAGCGGAGCGCTGCGAGGCAGCCTTTTCTCTGGAACGATGGAAAGCGTGCATGGTCAGCCTGCCGTGACTGTAAGCAGCTGCCTGGGGTCCCAGCAGTGGCTGGATGTCCTCGGCTCGATGGGGTGTGGGGCAAAGCGGCTTGGGAGCCATTCGTGTCTTTCCTGGGCTCCTGCAGTCCGGCACAACCATTTAAAAGCCTCGCCCAAGTTTGGCTGATTTAAATCAGTTCAGGCTATTTAATCATCACATAAACAGACATATCTGAAAAACTAATTCACAGACTTAATGTTGATTGGAGTATCTTGATGGGTTGTATAAGGAGCTGGTTGTGCCATGGAAAGCTTTCAATGGAGACGAAGACCCAGGGAGCAAGACCTCTGGCACAAGGGAGCTCAAGCCTTGCTTTAAGCACCAGTTTAGGAGGCAAGAAGAGCTGGTAGGAAACTCCCCGCAGTCTGGCACTCTCCTGCCTTCACACATTTTTACTGGGTGCAAATCCTTCTCCAGGAAATTTCATATTACCCCTGCTGCTAAATTACTCTGGAAGAGAGCATCTTTAGTGCAGATCATTGCTGGGGAAATTAACGCCCCATCTTGGGGTTTGATGTGTAAAGCAGCACGGAGGTCACAGGCCAGCTCACATGAAGGACACGTCCCTCCCATCTCACCAGCCTCCAGGTCCTTCCCAGGGACCGCGCAGTTTTTCTCTGTTCCTTGGCAGCTTTTCAGCCCCTCTCCTGTGACGGCTTCTGGTCCTGTTTGCCACCGCAGTTATACTCAGGCTGGATAAGAGGAAGAAGGAGGATTAAGTCCCACTCCCTGAGCTCAAATCACCTTCAGCCACGGCTTAAACACGTCAACCTGAATTGACTTACGAGCTTGCCACTGCCAAACACAGAGATCTCATTCCTGTCCCTTCTCCTGCAGCTTCAGGCCACCAGCCCCTGTCCTGCCCTCTGTCTTAGCCCTCACACTGGCCAATTCAGCGCTGACTTAGCAGAAACCTGTTCCATTTTCTCTCTCAGTGTTTTTCTTTTTTTTTTTTTTATGACAGATTAGGAGTCTGGGTTTGTGGAGGCTGTGCAACAACAAAGCTGATGCAAGGGACAGCGACAAGAAGGGGGTGGAGGATGGTCCCAAGCAGCCTGTGGGTGAAGGATGCTCACTACAGATGCAAATACTGCATCAGAAGAAAAGAGAATGCTCTTGGGAGACCTTATAGTGGTCTTCCAGTGCCTAAAGGAGGCTTATAGGAAAGATGAGGAGAAACTCTTTAGCAGGGCCTGTTGTGATAGGACAAGGGGTAATGGTTTTAAAACAGAAGGAAGTAGATTCAGACTGGACATAAGGAAGAAATTTTTTACACTGAGGGTGGTGGAACCCTGGCTCAGGATGCCGAGAGGTGGTGGATGCCCCATCCCTGGAAACATTCCAGGCCAGGTTGGTTGAGGCTCTGAGCAACCTGATCTGGTTGGAGATGTCCCTGCTCCGTGCAGGGGGGTTGGACTGGATGGCCTTTAAAGGCCCCCTCCAATCCTAACCATTCTATGATTCTATGACTATTCCCAGGTCCTATGGGATCAGAGGAGAAGCAGAGAGGGTCATCTGGGGCTACCATGATAACTGAGGTGAAAGGCTTGAGACTGGGGAAACTGGGGAAAGATGTTGGCAGGTTTCTGGCACAATCCCAATGGCAGCTGGGGAATGACCACCATGGCACCGTGATGATGGCTGGGAGGTGCTATGGGAGCTCTGGGGTTGCACCAGGCCTTACTTGTGGTCATCTCACCCAGTGAGCTCGGCCCTATCACTGCGGGGCACTTGCTGGTTGAGTAGCAGCAGGACGGTGGGTACCCAGTGGCATGCCTATGGGATAAGCATGGTCAGAGGCAGCACAGGGCTAGATGTGTTGCCACCATAGAATCATAGAATCATAGAATGGTTAGGGTTGGAAGGGACCTTCAAAGGTCATCTAGTCCAACACCCCTGCAAGGAGCAGGGACATCCCTGACTAGGTCAGGTTGCTCAGAGCCTCATCCAGCCTGGCCTTGAACGTTTCCAGAGATGGGGCCTCCACCACTTTTCTGGGCAACCAGTGTTCTATAACTCGCATCGTAAAAAATTTTTTCCTAATTTCTAATCTAAATCTACCCCCCTCTATTTTAAAACCATTACCTCTCGTCCTATCGCAACAGGCCCTACTAAACAGCCTTTCCCCACCTTTCTTGTAGGCCCCCTTGAGGTACTGGAAGACCGCTATCAGGTCTCCCCGGAGCCTCCTCTTCTCCAGGCTGAACAGCCCCAACTCTCTCAGCCTGTCCTCGTAAGAGAGGTGCTCCAGCCCTTTTATCATCTTCGTGGCCCTCCTCTGGACCTTCTCCAACTGGTCCATGTCCTTCTTCTGTTGGGGGCTCCAGAACTGGACACAGTACTCCAGGTGGGGTCTCACCAGGGCAGAGTAGAGGGGGAGAATCCCCTCCCTCGACCTGCTGGCCACGCTTCTCTTGATGCAGCCCAGGATGTGGTTGGCCTTCTGGGCCGCAAGGGCGCATTGCCAGCTCATGTTAAGCTTCTCATCCACCAGCACTCCCAAGTCCTTCTCCTCAGGGCTGCTCTCAATCCATTCCCCGCCCAGTGTTCCCACTCTTAGCACAGTTCTTTCATTTCACCTCTGGGAACCTCCTTTTCAAGCTCTAAAGTGTCTATGGACAAGCTGTCCTTGAAAATGAGCCAGGGCACAGCCCAAAAAGCTCTAGATGCTGCCCGCAGCCATCCTTCCCCTACCTCCCTTCCCAGCTATCCTTCTCCACTTGTGAGCAAAGAAACTTAAAAAAAAACAACCAAAGCACAAAACAACTGTGCTTCACTGAAAGGAAGAGAGGCAAGGGAAACAGGAAAGCAGATAATAAAACAATAAACAACCACCCCATCCAAAGCACACAGAGAAATGTTCAACTCTGCCTTTCTCTTTGCTTTTCCGGGGCCTCCTAGGAAAGCTGGCTACTGCCTCCATCCTGCATCCTCCCACTGTGTTCAGTGCACTGGTCTCAAGCCTTAGACTATGCATTTCTCCCAGGCAGTAGATATCCATGCATCCATCCATCCATCCATCCATCCATCCATCCATGCATCCATCCACCCACCCACTCACCCACCCACCCACCCATCTCTTCATCCATCCATCCATCCAACTACCCCGTTAGGCACTACTTATCATAAGCTATTCAGTGATGTCCTTAGCAGGAAGCCCATATTCTCATCTCTTAGGAGAACACTTCCTAAAGTCAAAACCCAAGCGCAGCCCATTTTTTTATGCACGATTTCTGACAGCAGTTGTCTTAGTTGACCTTAGTTGAGCTAAGGTCTCAGGGTCATGGAGCGAGAGGAATTTTATCCAGGAACAGGAGTGCTTGTGGACCTCCCATTTCCATCGCTGTGTTCACCTTGCACTCAAGCAGGAGTGGAAGAGGAGAGACTCAGAGCAGAAGCATGGGGAGGTACGCTTCTGGCCGCATTGCCTGATGAGTGCCGCAGTGCCAGGCAAGGGACGAACTGTTCCCCTGCTCATTATTGTTACCAGATGAGTGGAGGACTTTTAAGATCGCTGATTTTGGATAAGCAAACACTGATTGTGACAGAGGAAGGAGGGCTACACTCCTCGTCCCTCCTGCGCCCCACGCTAGGCAGGGAGGGGTAGCAGGCACGGCCCCCTGCCCTGTCCCCTGAGGCTTTGTTCCTAGGGGTGACGCACAGCATCCCAGACGTGACTGCGGATCCCACCCCCCTGCGACGCCCTGCTCCATCTGGGGTTATTGTGTGATGCCCAAAACAATATGTTGTGGTTAGGGATGCCTGGGAGAGCGCCGGGAGGCTCCCTGCTCCCCCTCTCTCTGCTAGTGCTGGGGGGGAGGCAGCTTTCGGCCATCTGGTAGCTGTGGGTTTGGTGGAGGTCCCAGCGCAAGGGAGAAGCAGTCATCAGTCCTGTTCCTAGACAGGAGGCCAGCATTTGGCACTGACTCAGCCACAAATGCGCTGTGTCTCAGGCAAAAGATGCCCTTGGGCACTGTAGGATCACAGGATAGCTCCTGTGGGAAGGGACTGCAGGAGGTCTCCAACCCAACCTCCTGCTCATGCGGGGCCAGCTCTGGGGTCAGACCAGGTTGCCCTGAGCTTTACCCAGCCCAGTCTTGGAAAACTCTGAGGATGGAGGCAGCAGAGCCACTCTGGGCATCCTGTATCAGTGCTGGACTGTCCTCAGGGTGGGAATGTTTATCCTCATATCCAGTCTGAACCTCCCCCATCTCAGCTTATGCCTGATGTCTGTTGTGCTCCCACCATGCACCACTGTGTGGAACTTGCCTTCATCATCCTCATGTCCACCTTGCTATTGGTTCCCCACCAAAGCTCTCTCTTCTCCACCTCTGCACCCTCAGCCTGTGCTCCCATGTGTTGCAGTGCCCTGAGCATCTTGGTGACCCTTTCCTGGACTTGCTCCCGTGTGTCCCTGTCTCTCTTCTATTAGTAGCTGAGAATTGGATGCAATATCCAGACACGGTATCAGTAGGGCTGAGCAGAGGGGAAGGATCCCCTCCCTTGACCCGCTGGCAACACTCTGCCTATAGCAGCCCAAGGGGCTGTTGGCCGCTTTTGCTGCGATGACACATTGCTGGCTTATGGTCAACCTGGTGTCCACCAAGACCCCCAGGTCCTTTTCTGCAGATCTGCTCCCCTGCCAGTCAACCTGTGATGTAGCATGGGGGTTATTCCTTCCCGGGTACCAGACTTGGCATTTGTCCTTGATGAAGTTCATAAATATTCTTGAAGTATCAAGTCGCAGAGAGTGACCAGCCAGCAGATGCCTTCCGGGTTTGCCCTACTTACATGGATTTTTGCTTTGAAATAGTTTGGAAAGTGCCTTGCAGGAAGGACCTACGTGGATCTCGGTGGGGGGCAGAGGGAAGATGTCTAAAATGTCTGGTTTCATTTCTCTGTTTATTTGGGACATTGTGATGGCTGAAAGTTCAGGCACTGATGCAATGTGGGCCAGTGAAAATAACCAAGAACAGGAGAACCACTTGTCAGAAGAAAACCTTCTGCACCACCCAGTGCCAAGGGGAGGACCTGTGGGAGCACTGGGGGACATCAGGTAGGGCTTTTCCTGCAAGTGCTTCATTGCACATGCTTGTGTGTGGCAAGGAGCTGGGCTTTGGGTGGTCTGGACTTCTCTGTCCTTGCTTGCTGGTTGATTCCCCTTGTTACACAGGTCTCCCTGGGCTGAGCCAACCCCCAGAGCCAGCTTGACATGGGATATGTTTGGCCCAGGATCTGTCAGTCATCCTTTGCTGTGTACAAGTCCTTTGGCCGACAAGCGTGTGGGGAGATGGTCATCGCATTTGGTAGAGGGAAGGCAGAATAACATCCTTCTCCAATAATTAGCCAAGGAGCGACAGTATTTTTGAAGGTCATATGAACTAAGATATGTAGGGAGATACCATTTATTCTCTGGATGAAGACAAAAAACCCTTTGGTTTCTTTGACAAGGAGCTCCCATTCTTCCCCAGCTTACCACAGCAGCAGTGCAGGGTCTCACTCTCACCATAGCAAGGTCCCTTCCCCAGACCAGAGTATTTATTCCCAGGACTTCCCCGCTCCAGGGCTGCTCATTCATCTCTCAGATGACATCTCCGCAGACAGAACGGAGCCTGTCACAAGAGCAGATGCAGAGCAGGCAAGAGCTCCCCGTGAGATCCTTCACCACCAGAGATGATAAACAGATGGGGAAATCTGCTGGGAAAGGCATTGACGTCAGAGGTAGGTGAGAGGCTGGAGCATTGTCCCCAGGGAGGTGGAAACACGCTGAGAAAGCTGGATGCAGAGAGCAATGCACAATGGCTCTTTGATTGCCCCAGACAGAGAGCTGCTAATGGACCATTTCCTCTCCCAGCCCTCCTGGAGGGTCGGAGATGTCTTGCCCTCACGTTATCTCTCACCCTGACTTCTTCTTTCCGAGACTTCCTCTGACCCCCTTCAGCAAGCCGCTGGGCTCCGGTCATCCCAGGCTAGCGTTTCCGTGTAACACCTTACTGTCACCAGAGCTGCTGTGGCTGGAGGCATCACCCTTCAGAGAATTTAGCGCTGCAACACGGGCGCACAGCTCCACGGAAAAGCCTCAGCCTTCCCATTGAGGGGAAGAGGTGGGGTCAGGCACTTCTCCAGGACCTTGTGGCTTGGCTCCATCTGACCTGACAGTCCTCTTTGGAGGGGTTTCCACACCAGGGCTGCACCGTACCGCGTCAATCCTTCCTAGAAGGACAGAGCCATCCATGCAATTACCATCCATGCAATTATTGGTGTGTTTTGCCTGGTATACCTCTCCCTTTCCCTCCGAAAATTAAACGGGGAGTAGAGCCCCCAGGGCAGCCCATCCTGTCCCAGCAAGGCAGCCAGCTGCCAGGAGAGCAGGGCCTCGGGCCACCACATCGGGCACACGTGGGGCAGGAGCATGCTGGAGAAACTCATCACGGCAACATCTTTATTATTAAATCTGGTCTTTAGTATTAAATTTTAATTACTGGGGGGTGAATTTTAATAGAGAAACTGTATAATTCCACTTTACATCGCGGCCCCGAGGCCAGGTTGCTAGCATCAAAGAGTCCCTAATGATGAGGTTAGGTTTTTTTTTTTGGGCTAATGCAACAAAAATTCTTATTGGATTTGGAAATACAGGAAAGCAGTTGCCCTGGGGAGGGGGGGAGGGCAGAGGCAGTTACCAGGGCTGCCGGGAGGCTCCAACAGCCAGATGTATATTGCTGTTTATAATACTTAATAGCGAGCAACACTACAAAGACCTTTCTTTATTCATTTTCTCTCCCAACACTTCACAGCACGCAATAACTTGGATTTATAAATTAAACATGCTCCCTCTTTTAATATATCATCTATCTCTTATTCCACTCCTATAATAGGGGGTTTAATTGCCTGTCATCCTCCTCGCCGTGCATCCTCCTCGCCAGCCGGGAGTGTGAGTGTAGCCGTGAGTTCATTGGCCCGTGCCAGTACTAAATGGTGCATTTAAATCTTCACATTAACAAAACTGAGGAGCACGAGCGGGTACGTGGAACAGTCACCATTAAGGAGAATTGTTTTCTGTGGCAAAAAAATGAGGAAAACCAGACCAAAAATACAAACAGATTTCTTTTTCTTTCTTTCCCCTTCAGCTCCCCCAAAGGGAGAAGCATTGCACAGTGTTTTAATTACTGCTGGGTTTGTTTTCAACTGATGGGTGTCCAACAGCGTGAACCAAGATTATGGTCCGAAGGTCTGAGGCCAGGGGCTAGAAGACCCTCTCCAAGGGTGGCCACACACCCATGAGCTGGCACTTAAACGGGACCATCCAGCTCCAGACCCCTGTCCTGCTTCATTTGCTGCAAGAGACGTGGCTGGTTTTCCCCTGCTTCTGTGCTCAGCAATGCTAAAATCTGTGCTGCTGGTTGAGTCAGTCCAGCTGAGATGTCCCTGCCTGGGAACCCCGGGCAGAAGAGGGCACTGGGGAAGGAGACAGAGAACAGTGCAGCGGGTACCATTCTGCTGCTGTACGCAACCTTTGTGCACCCACACGGTGAGCACCGTGTGCCTCTCCGGTCTCCGCACCCCAAATCGGGTGAGCTGGGAGGGGGAAAGGGCTACAAAAAGGCAACTAGGTGGTTAACGGGATGGAGCAGCTGCCCTGTCGGAATTTAATGTGATTTCCTCTTGCAACACTTGAATATCGGCTCTTCGTAACCATTGGCTGTATCCTAGAGCTTTTATCACAGCTTCTCCTTCCTGGCAAAACAAAGTTGAATCCTTCAACCTTTCTACTTTTTCCTATCTTAATCTTTGTTAATTAATTAACATCCTTTTCAAAGTGTACTCTAAATAGGAGACTTGGTCCAACCGAGACCTCATCAGCACGGAGGAAAGCCGAATAATTACCTCCTCTGGCTTACATACAACAGCCTTGTTATTGCGTCCTGGAAAGAGATTTGCTTCTTCTGTTGGTGTTTTCCCAATGGGAGATTTCTCATCCCCATCCTTTCTGACTTGCCATACCTTCTTCCTTTCTGCCACACCGTTACCTGGTAAAAGCTCCCTGGTGGGTACCGTCCATTTGATATCGCTCCTCTCAGAGAAGCAGTTTGTGCTGTTTTTTATTGGGTTTCATCTTGTTCATGTCAGGCTTTTTCTCCAATTTTTCAAGGTCATTTTGAATTCTGATCTGGTCTTCCCATTGCTTGTGGTCCAGCACGACCTGCATATTTTAGAAGTGCATTCCTTGGGCCACCGTTCAAGTCAATAAATTAAAATATGGAATAGAAGCACCTTTACACCTGATCCAGGAGGACACTGCTCGAAATCTCCCTCTCAGCTGGCTGAAAACCATCAGCAGTGACTCCAAGTGTCTTTTACTCAATTGTTCCTAAATTCACTTTCCCATATTTCCTTAATTTGAGATAATTTGTGAAATGTCAGACAGGACTATTTCAAAAGCTTTACCTAAATCAGGGCACATTTCAGCTACCCAAGGGGAACCTGAGCTGAACATTACTCTGCTTTGGACAATTTATTCTTGACAAGATTAATCTCCTCTTCTTATCCCCATATTCTCCTCTATTCTCAACTGTTTGTTTAATAATTTGTTCTGGGAGCTTTCCAAGGCTCAAAGTTAGGCTCCTGGTGTGTAATTCCCGTCTTTTTAAAGAGAGATATTGTGCCTGCCAGTTTCTGCCCTGTGAGACCTTTCCTAGCCCAGGGTGGCTGGGAAGAGCATCGCAATTCCTTCCTCCGCTCACCTCCTGCGGGACCGTCCTCCGCCTGTGCTGCTTCCATCTCCTCTGTCCCACCTAAACCGTCTCCAGCCAGTTTCTTTCTGCTCTGCTCCTTGGTTTGATTAATGTGTAATTAAAGTGAATCAGCTGGTGAGGAGCACTGGCCTTTTCTGAGTCATCCCTTGGTTACTCTCTTTCCTCTTTCTTTTCCTTCTGACGTATTTATAGATCCTCCCGTTGCCTTCCCACCCTTGTTAGCCGAAACTCATTCATCCCTTCCCATATAGTTTCACAATGGGGTGGTTTTGGCTGCAAATGGGTGATGACCTCCCATGGTTCCCACCTCCCTCCGCCCCGTGTTGTTGCTCCCGGGTTTGCAGCAGGACTGCTGGGGTCAAGGTCAGTCATCATGTTTTTGGCCTTCCTCCTGGCAGGATAAACCACCCAGTGCCTTTAGGGTTCCCCCCCACCACACTGGTTGTCCTGCTTCCCCAGGAGCTGCCCACGGCTTCCTCGCCTGTGTCAAAATCAGCTGGTCTGGGTCCACCATCTCTCTGCCCTTGCTCTCGCATCTCCCTGTTTGCAAGAAAAATGAATTCTGCCACTTTGTGATCGCTCTCCCCAAAATCACCCTCTCCTCCAGTTCCCAGCCTGCTCCTCCTGGTGATGTTGTCCCACATCTGTGTCAGTTTACCTCATGTGCAGAAACCAATTAACACGCTGAGTAAAGGTATTGTTTTATTTAATTTTTTTGGCAAAGATGGGTGCTAGGTGGCATTCCACAAAGCTAGCACCTCTCTTAGAAATACAAGGGGTCTTTTACACAAAATAATAACAAGGAGGAAATCACAATAAAATAACTGATTGGTTAGTAATTAACACATCATTTGCCATTGGTTAATTATATTTAAATTAGCCTCACTTGCTGTGTAAATTAGCACACATACTCCTTATAGGTGTGGAGGAGGGCAAGTCTTCCTGGTCCTGAACTGAGCGGGCGGTCGTGATCTCCCCCTGCCACCTTTTGCTCTCCTAGTTACCGTTGCATCTTGCCGACTTCATGCCTTGTTGGCAGTCCATTAATCTTGCGTTATTAAAAGTTCCTCTTCAAGGGAAATGTGATCAGCAAAGTATGCAGGTTTATGTAACGCATTCATTTATTATTCGCTAACTCTTAACTTTGAGTTATCAGTGACAGTCCCACCTGGGTAGCTGTTTTCCATCTGAGCTGCAACTTTATCCCCAGCATCCTAGGGATCTGGTGGACTGCAACCTTGCCTGTCTCACTTCCACTTGTGGGTAATTAAAATGACCTCCTTCGCTTTTGGCCTTGATAATTGGAAAACCCTCTTTTACCTCCTCCTCATGTCTCCTGCCGTGGCCGCATCCCAGGCACAGCCGCACGTGCTCCCAGCACTGCCTTCCTTTCCTCCCTTCTTCCCATATCACCTCTGTAAGGACATCAGTAGGTTTCTGTGCTGTGAGTTTGTTGTGCGTCAAGTCATCATTGTGGCTGTGTCTTAAGAATTCATGTTGTACTTATTTATTTCCTAGGTGATTCTTGCAGGAGGTTGTATAGACACAGTAGATAATCACTGTGTTGCCCTTTTCCCTTCGTCAGGTCACCTTTATCCCAGCACTGGAATTTCTCCAAGAAACTGGATCCTCCCCTGTCCCCCATATTTATGTATCCCAGCCCAGGGTGAGGGGTTCTCAGTTGTGAAAATTCAGCCACCAAAATCCTCATCCCCAGCCAGAGCTGGCTGATGTCTCTCACATCGCTCATCCCAATGACCACGCAGGCTGAAGGCTCAGTTTCCTTTGGTTGGGGTGAAAACCACACACCTCCCAGCTTTGATGTCCTAATTGCATCCAAGCCTAAACATGGAGTACTCTTCGTTTCTGTGGCCACCTGGGGAGCCCCAAGCCCCTCCAAACCCCATAAGCACCAGGGGCTGGGACTCACAGATTTCATCTGCCACCCAAACCAGCAGGTTGAGCCAGCCTGCCTCACAAACAAGAGACTCAGGATGTAGGCGATGGGGTATTTAAAATGGAAATTGGGTTCGGAGATTGGCCCCAGTTTATGGAAATGTACTAATTAATTGTGAGATGCTGCTGCAAATATTGCTGGCTGGAGCAAGAGATTCGAGCATCCTGTCTCTGCTCTTATTCTGCAATCCAAGAGTTTATTTACTGTACATTGCAAAACAGAGCCCTTCCTCCCTCCCCATTTTGTGTTGAACAAACAATGCTATGTCTCTCCTGCCGCTGCAGTATTAGAAAAAACTGGGTCAAGCATGTAATTCTGCAGAGGGAAACAAAAAGCCATTCTGCCCCTGTTGGATCCCATATTTATGGATGCTGTGGCACATTATGGTAATTCTTGCTTGAATCCAGCATTAATTAATAGCTGATAATTTGGCAGTGGCATTTTTACTTGCAGATTTGACATATTCATGTCACAGTGGACAAGTCAGTAAAACATGACTTACACGTAAAACTGCTTGCAGACTTTCCAAGGCACCAGATTCCCACCTCAGCTTTGCCATTCTGGCTTTTCACGCACTCTCCCATTTTGGAGGGTGTTGTTGATAACTAATTCTTTCCTTTGTTTGTATTCTGCTCCATTTTTTTTTTTTTTAATTACGAGCACGTCTGCATGCAAAACTGGACAGTCGAATTTATTAGAAGTGTAATGTCGACATCTGTTCTGTACTCACAAAGGGACAATTTCAGGAAGGTGGTAAATTGTGAGGACATGGGAATACGCTCACCTATCCTTGCTTGTCGTTGTATATGTCGATTTTACAGATGCACAAAGTGGATAAACTCAGCTTTGGCTTGGTGAACAGGCTGAAATCACCAGGAGGCAAAACTGGTGTAAACCCATTGATTTCTGGCACATTTTAATGTTTCTTTCTGTTTCTTTGTGCATTTAGCCAAGTATTATCTCTCATATATGCACTTAGTGACTCGTTGCAGTAAGAGCAATCTCAGGCCAAAGAGATGAAAATAAAAGTAAAAAACCCTAGAAAAATGTTTCCATGGTTGTGACCGAGAACAGAAGTGTTCCTGCTTTGCCGAGGTCAGGATACAACACAACCATTCCCCTCCGAGCAAGGCTGAAGTGAAGAAGGTGATGAAGCAAAAATCACTCCTATTATCACCCTGGGATTATCAGGCATAATCCTGCGGGGTGAGATGAGGTCTCAGGGCATAAACGTTGTCTTCCACACACATCCATTCCTGCACGCCGCTGCATTTCTCTGGCAAATCTAGGGTAACATATGGTCTAGGAGACCAGACTCCTATG
The DNA here is from genome assembly GCF_036417535.1 of Chlamydotis macqueenii. Lineage (NCBI taxonomy): Eukaryota > Metazoa > Chordata > Aves > Otidiformes > Otididae > Chlamydotis > Chlamydotis macqueenii. The sequence continues at coordinate 6,615,378 of NC_141558.1, forward strand.
GTCTAGGCTCCAGACCCGCCTCCGACTTCCCCAGGCGCACACAGAACTCTGCATCGTTACACATCACCTACACGCTCAATATCCGCTGCTCCTCTTCATCTACGCACTTGTTCTTCAAATAACAGCCAGCTAAGGCTGTGGGGCTGCACTTCCCCATCGCAGCACCTCCCAGTACTGCAGTGCCCATACACAGGTACGCTGCGATCCCCAAAACTGCCTTGTCAAAGAAGGCCCTACGTGTATGATTTCTTCTCATCGATGCTCCAAATAAATTGTGATTCAAGGCACTGACAGGACTTCTGGAGTAAGAGCGAGCAGCAACATCAGAGCTGATATTGCCCTACAGCATCCCATTCAGAAGGATTTTAAGCAGCCCAAGCCCGGCACACATCCCTGTGGCCTCGGGTGCAGGGCAGGTTTGCTCCTTCTGACCTGGAAAAGCGAAACGGCAGGACAGCACTGGGAGCGATGGCTACAGCCTTCCTGCTCCTGGAGGACCAGCAGCATCCCTGCCACCCCTCATTACACAGGGGACTGGGGGATGTGGGCCCTCGGCGGTGCAGGTGGGCATCACCGGGGAGAGCAGGAGATGCACGGGGCAGCGAGGAGCTGTAGGAATGGCCGGCCGCTGCGCACCCTGCCCTGGAGGGGAGAGGGCAGCTTGAGTCTCCTGCCGATGATTAAAAATACCTTACAACAGGGTCATGCTGGCACTGAAACAAGCATTTTGCCATGCTAACTCATGGGCTTTTTGGGCTTAGGCAGGTGATTTGACATGCTCTGTTCCTGGCCCACTCTCTGCCCAGTTCTGTCCTCACTGGTTTTGCTCCTACTGTAGCTGTTCTGCTTCAGATGCAAAGAAAGAAAAATGTGAGCAGAAAAGAGGGAGAGCGAGGCACACACACATTTCATTTTTACGGGCCTTTCACTTTATTTCATCTGTCTTTCATTTAATACAGCAGTGACATTTGCATATTCCTCAAAATGCCACCTAGGCAAGAAAACACATTGAGAAATAGCTTGACATAAAGAGTGAGGCGTCCTTCAGCAGGGCCGGCTGCGAACGCGCCAGGCAGCCCGCAGGCACAGCATCCCTCTGCTCCCAGCTGTCCCCGGGAACCTCTAGGATGCGGTGGCCAGATGTGCCAGCTCTGCACTGCAGATCGCAGAGGCTCCTGCTCTTCGCTTTTGCTTTTTGTAGTCCGGCTGCCACTTCCCAGCAAGGCTGATGTCTGGAAGGTAGGAAATACTTTTGCATGGAGGTGCTCCCCCACCCCCTCCAGTTCTGCTTGTGCTGTGTGCTGTTCCTCCAACGTTTTAATGACTTGCCATTTCTAGGAAACTGCAGGCAGACATGGAGGAGACCATCATAATAATAACAATAATACTGCTGAAGGCGGTTAGTGCTGGGATGCAGATAGCTCCTGCTTCTGGGAAGCTCCCTGAACCAGGCACACCAAGGCAATGGGAACATGGACAGGCTGGTGAATGAGTTTACCCTGCAGACACAGGGGCTCTGGGGCTAATATCACCCATGCTTCAGTGAGGAACTGCTGTTGATAGCCTTAAACTGGGTGGTTGATGGTCTCTGCTGGGAACAAAATGTCTCTGAAACTGTAGCTGACAATTTTGGTACAGACAGACAAGACAACTCTTCTTGGGTTGTGCCCAGGTGGCTAAGAAGGCCAACAGCATCCTGGCTTGTATCAGGAGCAGCGTGGCCAGCTGGAGTAGGGAAGTGATCCTGCACCCGTACTCAGCACTGATGAGGCCACACCTCGAATAGTGTGTGCAGCTTTTGGCCCCGCAGTACAAGGACGTCGAGTTCCTGGAGCACGTCGAGAGAAGGGCAACGAAGCTGGTGAGGGGGTCTGGAGCACGAGTCTTATGAGAAGCTGCTGAGGGAACTGGGGTTGTTTAGTCTGGAGAAGAGGAGGCTGAGGGGAGACCTCATTGCTCTCTACAACTGCCTGAAAGGAGGTTGTAGGGAGGTGGGTGTTGGTCTCTTCTCCCAAATAACTTGTGATAGGACAAGAGGAGATGGCCTCAAGTTGCAGCAGGGGAGGTTCAGGTTGGATATCAGGAAACATTTCTTTACTGAAGGAGTGGTCAGGCACTGGGACAGGCTGCCCGGGGAAGAGATGGAATTACCATCCTTGGAGGTGTGCAGAGAACGTGTAGATGTGGCACTTCAGGACATGGTTTAGTAGGCATGGTGGTGTTGGGTTGATGGTTGGCCTTGATGATATTGGAGGTCTCTTCCCACCTTAAAGATTCTATGATTCTACGATTCTTATCCTCTATATTGTAGATGGCTTTAGAACTGCTATGGCAGTTTGGGTGTGAAGCTCAGCCTGCAGACCCCAAAAGCATACATGGCACTTTGTACCCCGACCCTGGCTGGAGGCCTTACTCACCACTTGTGTCTGCCCTTCCCAGGGGAAAGGGGTCGGATGCTCCAGAAGCACATGTTTGGCCTGAGCACAGCCCTGCGGCTCTCTGGCTCTGGGCTCAAGTCCAGCACTGAAGCTGACCTGTTTCATGCTCTTGGGCAAATCCCTCCACAGGGATAATCATGCCCAATGCCAGTCTCCGAGGGGAGCATGGAGGCTTCATTAGCTGATGGTTAGGAAAGGCTTTGAGCAGGAAAAGTGTATCCAGTGTTAAAAATGAATGAGCATCAGTAAGGTAAAAAATGTGCGTGATGGAGAGGGACATAAAGACAGTAACAGAGAACAAAATGCTCAGGAAGTAAAGAGCTGGCCCAGACAGAGCAAAAGCTTTGCTAGTGCTGAGGTGGAGGGCGTGGCTGCAGCGCTGGCCCTGACACAGTGTCCTTCAGGGACCAGTGGCCCAACTGGCTTATCTCACCCTACCCTGGCACACAGAGCAGTGGAAGTCTGCTAGCATTCTCCTGGGGAGCGACAAGAAGGAGATGTGCTAGTAGTACTTCTTTAAATCATTCCCTCATCACAGTCCTGGGACTCACTGGACTGAAGACATCTCCATTCCACTGAGGTGGCCAGCATCTCAAGGGTTTCCCTCCTTGCAGGGTTCCCATCCTGAGGCTGAGCCTCTGCCGTGCACAGGACACTGTCAGAAAAAATAAAACATGGCTTGGGTTCACAATGGGCTAAGGGAGATGGTAGAGGAGAAAGTCATGTGACTTTTGTGTCACCGCATCATAGATCTGAGCTTGGCCTTGGGTCTGAGTGAGCGTGGAGGGGGCCTTTGTCAGGTGGTCTGGAGCGTTGATCCTTCAGCTGGTCCTGGAGCACTCACCCACACTCCATGGCACTGGATTTCCCTCAGGAAGAGATGACTGGCAGCTTGTCAACTATTTTGTGATGACTGTGTCTTTGTGCCTAGGAGCTTCTAACGGAAGCTAGCAGAGTATGGGATATGCCTTATCACCCCTGGCTACCCCCGACACACTGCCCCTCGAACGCTGCCCATCAGTAGCTTTTCATGACATTTGATTCTGCTTCATACAGCTGAGAGCCTGAATGCAGCCATGACTGAAGAGGCAAACCTGCTGACTCACATCGTTTCTCTGCTGCTCTTCAGGCTCCATCGCACACTGGAAGGAACCTGTCCAGAGCACTCCTCCATGGAGTTCCTCCTGTCCCTCCCAGGCAGCTCAGCTCTTGGCCAGCTGGGACACAGAAGCTCTCTCTGCAACTCCAGCGGATTTCCCAAAGGCTCAAATGGGAAAGGACCTTATAACCCTTCCCTTCCCAGCCCTCTTGCGAAAACCATCTTTGATCTCTTGTGTATTACCACTGTATCTCCCTTGTGACATGGTTCTGTAAGAGGGAAGGAAATGTCCTTTGGTCCCAGTACCCAGGTGAAGGTACGGCTCTCATGCACACATGCTAACAGTACACTGTGCCTCATGCTCCCAGGGAAATGAGGACACTTCCTATTCTCTCCCTGAGGAGCACAGCTGAACCGCTTGCAGTGAATGTACTGCCAAGCTTCCCAGATGAACCGCATGTCACTTCCCACGTCTCTGAAGCAGCAGCTCTGACATCAAGTTAACAAGTGCTGCCAGCACGCTTTCATGCTTTGGGATGTTTTTCCAAACCAAATCCTAGCTCTTAGCCCCTTTGAACTGGTGGCCTACCATTACTGTGGAGCACGAGAACATTTGGAGCAAGTCCTTGGACCCATGTTTCACGTCGCAATTGGTGCCTACAGCATCGGGATCTGCAGAATATTGGTGCCATAGGATCCAGGTAGGATTGAGCGTGAGGTGCAGCAGGACAAGAAGGTTGTGCTGTAATCAGAATTTCTGCTCAAAAGCAGCTTTCCCACTAACAGCACTGGGTGCAGCCTTACGCAACCATAGCTCTCCCAGCCAGCCCACTCCTTGTCAAAGGGGAGGGGAAGGAAGGGAAAAGGAATGAAAACTCTTTGATATTTCTCTTCCAAGGGAGAGAGATTCAGAGGGTGGACACTGGCCATGGGGCTTCAAAGACATTTCTTCAAGTTTCTTCTTTATGATAAACATCGTGTGTGACCCTTGGCAAATCATAAACTTACATTCTGTTGGAACATCTAGTTTGATTTGTTTGACATTGAATTAAAGATGTAACCAGCTCCTCCTGTTGAGCTCAACAGCTTGTGTTTGACCAAAGCACAGATTTCCCATCTGTTCTTCAGCCTCAGTCCTTTTTGCTACACCACCACACTGTGAGCTGGTACAGATGATCCTCCTAAATCCTTCAGATCCTTTTCTAGATGCGTTGAGTCCCCATCCTAAAGGCACTGCTTGTGTTCCTCGTTCCCCGGTGTATCCCACTGCACTGCGTGATATTCATCCTACGCTGCTGGAAGGGATGCAGACCATGTTGCAACTGCTCTGTAACTGCATTTACTGGTTATCCCACCAATCTTTCCACAATTCCCAGTTTTTACAAGCAATGAAATTTATTTTTGCTCTCAAATTAGTGGCAAAGTTGAACAGTACTGGAATTAGCAGCTCTTCCTCCAGAGCCCTGCTGGGGACCCTCTGAAGGGGTGACCCTGGACCTTCTGAAGGGGTGTTCACTGGCGACCTGGACAACGTGTCCGCTGCTATTATAGAGTGAGCATTTCTCTGATGCCATGGAAGGACTATAAGAAAAGTCCATCTTTTCTTTAATAGAAGAAGGGAAGGAAGCTGCTGGGAGCAATGCAGCAGAAGTATATGGAAAGTCTTGGGCTTTGGCTTAGTGTAAGACCTTGTTATCCTCTCATACCACCTTGCTTCTTGCTCTTCTGGAAAGTGGGCACAGCGCTTCCTAAAATCAGCACGGTGGTCCCTCCATGTCTCAGCAACTGGAGACATGGCAGAAGGGATGTAAGAGGGCTGACAACGTCACAGCAGAGAAGGAAGGCTGATTTCCTTAATATTAAGCTGGGATTTGCAGGTTTATTTTCACGTGGAATTGGAGGCAAACCTCAAACAACATTAATGGAACCAAAATCCTGCACAATTTTGTTTTGGAAACACAGTATTTTTTTTAATCTGGCATCCAAGATACCTGGCAGCATTTGGATAAAAGTAACTGGATTCCTGCTGGTTTCAGGGCTGCTCAGGGGAGGGGGAGCTGCCAGGACAGACCATGCCAGACGCCTCCGTTCAATACAATAGGTATGTGGAGAATTGATACTGACTGCTGGATTTTGTTATTTTATCATAACAAAAAAATGAATTTGATGTCAAATTTTGAAGAAGGTCGATGATGGAGGTCATTGAGAGGGGAAGGAGGGCTAGGAGGAAAGGGAAAACCCAATTTCATACCCTTCAGGGGGACTTAGCCAGGCTTACCTCAAGTTAGGCTGGCAGAGCACATAGGCAAGGCTGGGAGTGAGACCTGAACTGATGAACAAACATTTCTTCCAGATGTGGCTTTTCCCTTTCACTCCTGCCCTCACAGGTAGCCAGCCCACAGGGCCATGCAGGCAGAAATCCCCCACCCACATCGCTCCCCTCACTGCTGAGGGTCTCTCCAAGACGTGTCGTGTTCCCACCACCCAACACATGTGGCAGGAGTTGCCGTGAGCACAAACCTGAAATCCAGCTCCGCACTGCCCACCGCCACCCCTGCTCCTCCACCCTTGTGCAGAAGCTGAAGGGATCCCGATGCTAATTTGAGGCTGGGGGCTACAATCAGCAATAAATATCACTGGTTAAAGAATTCATTAGAGCCTAGCCATCAAAGTCATCTTCCATTCAAAGATGCCTGAGAAGCTTTGTCATTTACAAGTCTGTCCTGCCAAAGATAATTCTGGGATGCCTTTGTACGCCGTCCCCAGGCCCCAATACTGAGAGTGAGACTCCTTGTTGCCAAAAGCTATGAAAGCATCCTTAAGCAAAGATTTTAGTCCCTCCCTCCAGGCTGGCCCTTTACATGGCATCAACCATCTTCCTTGTGCAACCTCCACCCTGTCCCATCCTGCCCAAGCTGGATGAGCAATGATAAAACCCAGCAAGGAGGCCAGTTCCTGTTTGCTTTTATTTTTGATTAACAAGACTGAGCTCGGGGAGCAGGGCCCCAGTGCTGGTTTTGGCCAGGGTGTCAGTTTGGAGCCTGCAAAGGCAAAGGAGAAAGGAGACAGGGACCAGAGAAATAGGAAAGGAGGGAATGCAAGACACGTGGAGAGACAGTCAAGGAGACAGACACGGAAGGAGGAAGAGCTGTTCTTTCCTAAGGCTCCTGTCCACAAAAGCACTGCCCTAGCACTATGCAGTGCTGTCCTGGTTTGAGTTACAGAGTTGCTGAGCCCTGCCTTATTCCTCCTACACAGCCTGATCGAATGGTGCAAGGACATCTCCTTCCCTGTGCTCAGGGATGAAGAAGTGAGGCATGGAAAAGTCAAAGACTGCGGGGTGCCAACAGCCCTGCGCAGCCCTTGCAGCAGCAGGTGGCTGTCCTGGTTTTTGCCAGGATGGAGTTAGTTTTCCTCTCAGTAGCTGGTATGTTTTGGATTTCGTATGTGAAGAATGTTGATAAACACACTGATGTTATGAGTTGTTGCTAATGAGACCAAGGACATTGTTCAGCTTTCCAGTTCTTGCTAATGTGCAGGTGCAGGAAGCTGGCAGGGGTATAGGAAAAAATTAGGAAAAAATTTTTTACACTGAAGGTTGTAGAACACTAGAACAGGTTGCCCAGGGAGGTCGTGGATGCCCCACCCCTGGAAACATTCAAGGCCAGGTTGGACGGGGCTCTGAGCAACCTGATCTGGTTGGAGATGGCCCTGGTCCTTGCAGGGGGGTTGGACTGGATGACCTTTGAAGGTCCCTTCCAACTCTAACCATTCTACGATTCTATGATTCTATAGCCAGAATAATTGACCCAAACTGGCCAAATAGAGTATTCCATGCCATAAACGTCTGCTCAGTTATCAGTGGGATTTGGCTGGGGGATATTTCTCTCTCTCTCTCCTTTGTTTGCGGCTTGGTTTTGTTTCCATGATCACTGCTCGGGACGGGCTGTATCGGTCATTGGACGTTGGGTGATGAGAAATTGTGCATAGTTCATTTTGTATATTTTAGTAACCCTATATTTTGTTATTATTGTCATTTTCCTTTGCTATTTTAGTAAACTGTCTTCATCTCAACCCACGAGTTTTCCCTTCTTCCCAATTCCCTCCCCCATCCCGCTGGGAGAGGGGAGGGAGAACAAGGAGCTGTGTGGTGACCAGGGCTAACCCACAACAGTTGCACATGGCTTGGGCAGCCATTTCAGAGCTATGGGGCTCCTACAGAGGAGATGCTGGGGCCTTTTGCATTTTGTTTGGTAAAAGCTAGGAACCTGAGCAGCCATTGAAGTCCCCTGGTGACTGCTGACATAGGTGACTTGCCCAAATGACTACTGCAGTTAGGGGTTGGACCTCCTGCGACGTATCCTGCAATCTGGGCTCTTGCGACGCACAAGCTTTGCTCTGTCCGGCTGCGGTGCCTGATGCTGCTCTTGTGTCACCTCGCGGAGACGATGCCTCCTGCAAAAGCAGAGCAGGTGGGACAGAAGGGATGGCACCTGGTGCCTTTCTTGCTCTAGTTCACAGCTGCACATTTTCACCAAACTGGTCCATGAAGGTGGATTGGCAGTAAGATGCCTGTACTCCAGTCTGGCCCAGCCACATTACGGACACAAGTTCTGCTTGGTCAGATCCATCTGGGGTGCTGTAGCTCCAGTGAGGACATGGCACTGAGTTGAAAAGCAGGGCAAGGACTCTGTAGATGGATACAGCTATGTTTTCAATGCATGTGAGCTGGACCTCTTTACATTTCCCTTCCAAATCATGCTCTGCAGTGCCTGTGAGACATCCCCTGGAGAAGCCGACGCTGCTGAATGCTGGGCTGCGTTGGGCAGGTGGGAATAGACAAAGCGTGGTTTGTTCTGTGCGTTGGGCAGCCTGTGCCAGCTTCCCTGAAGGAATGGCTTTCAGCCGGGAAAGCACTGTCTGTCCAAATGAGCACGCTCTTGCCTTGATTCGCCTGGAATTTGTCAAGGGAGCCAAATCTCTTCATGGCTGTAAGAGAAAATTTTTATTTCCATTTTGAAACATCATCCGTTTCAGTTTTGTCTTGTAGAACTCTTCTTCGCCTTTTCTCTGACCTTGAGGTTGCCTGGTGTGATAAGGCCACATCCATATTGTTAACTGTTAACCCTTTAAAGGAGTGGGTGTACCCAGTTTGTGGCTGGGGATGGTCCCTGTGGCAGGTTAAGTCCTGAATCCACCTTGGGAATTGCTTGGACAAAGCTGAGGCCAAACTTGTGCCTGGGGCTGTCCCACCAAGATGAGTGTGCAGACAACAGAGCACCGGTGCCCAGACATTGCACTCATACAGATGTGGCCTTTGTATCCCTCTTTGGTACCAGGCACACTGTCATCAAGCATATGTCTTCTCTGGCAGCAAAAGGGCAAGGATATTTGTTTGTGGAAATTCAAGCTTCTAACTTTGTCTCTCCATGGCTTTTATCTCTGTAAACACAAGCACTCAGATATAGGGAAAATAAATAGAAAAGTGGAAATAGTGGGAGAAAAACACAACAATTTTTTAAAAACCCTAAAAATAGTGATGGCAGTCTTGTAGTATGACTTTGAGGTGAGGTCCCAGCAGTGCAAATACTCCACACAGGCAGAACAATGTGTGCTACTTGAGGAGGGAAGGGGTCTGAAGGGGTTTGGTGTGGGAAAGGTGGTCCTCTCAGCCCAGATCTGATGACATGACCATGCTCCCCATTCAGAAGCAACCTCCTTTGAGTCAGTTCTACATGTTTCAACCTGAGAAAAAAAAAATTCTGTGCCTCTTCAGTACATGGCAGTGTAGAAGTGGTGCCATCCACTACCTGAGCAAACTCAGAGACCTTTTTTAATGATACCCTGTGGGGTAAGGGAAAGGACACAAAACACAGTTACAGATGTAGTACCAGAATTTTAAAGAACCAACCCATTTTTTTAGATATCAGGTAAAGCTGCAACCCCTTTTGCCCAGCCTGGATGTTCCTGTGTAGGTAATGATGTGTTTACGTGATTTAAACTCCCCAGGCTCCCCAGGCTTGCCATCCATGACAAATCTTCCTGATGTCTCCATAGCAATCTGCTGCAAAGGGCTCTAGCTGGAAAGGATGCACCTTTTCCCTGGCTGTTCCAAGCCTATGCTGTGCAGATTTCTGTAAGAGTGCTTTTTAAATTTGCTTACATCCCCAGCCTAAATGTATTATCTCTAAAATGCAATTTTTAGGCTGGGGTCACAAGAGAGAAATGCCAGTAAAACTCAGTTGCCAGATGATAGGAAAAATAAAAGTCAAGCAGATTGGACCTCTAGAGGCTTCCAGAAAAGAGATGATAAAACACTCTGTTCTGAGCCGTATTTTCTGCAGTATGTTAGATGGCAGTTGCTGACTTAACCTGTTCGGTGCCTGATGGTAGCCCACAGCTAACAGCTGTATCTCCGCCGCGGGCGGAGATGTGATGCAGAGTGTGGCAATGTACCGTGAGGGGGCTCGGACGCTGCAGGCAGGAGGGCAGGGATGCAGCGCTGCCTGGACAGGCCTGCTGGGGCTGTGGGAGATGTCGTGCTGATGTACTCACCCCGGTAATGTCATCGGCGGTCAGCTAAAGACCCCAGAGTGCAGCTGAGATGGGGTGTGATTGAATGAGGGTGAGCTCATGGCAGGCTGGACCTCCAGAGAGAACAGGATGGGATGGGATGGGATGGGTGTCTGTCAGAAAAGGTCAAGGTCAGGGTGGGAAAGATGTCAGAAAGAACAAGGGTTAGACAAAACCTGTGGTTGTTCGCAGGTTTTGGAGCACCTCAGATTTCCCCAGGCAGAAAGCAAGAACTGCAGAAGGGCGCCCAGCCAGACTCCCACGCACCTTCCGCCCCAGCTGCCTCCACCACACAATGGTTAACTGGCCAACACCATGGCTGCAGAGCCATCTACTGACAGAAGGATGCAGGACAAGGATTTTTTTTTTTACCCTACATGTGCAGGTTTTTTCCAACTTTGTCCATGAAATTGAGAGGTTTCTTGAAGTACACCCCATGGGCAGCACGGCCGGTATAGTCATAGAATCATAGAATCATAGAATAGTTAGAGTTGGAAGGGACCTTCAACGGTCATCTAGTCCAACCCCCCTGCAAGAAGCAGGGACATCCCTGACTAGATCAGGTTGCTCAGAGCCTCATCCAGCCTGGCCTTGAACGATTCCAGTCTGGCTCCTGCACACAACTCAACACAGGAATTGTTTTACTCTGCCAGTCTAATATCTGCTCTTCTCAATAAGGAATGTTCAAATATTATCCCACCTTTAGATATGGATCTGTGGCGCAAGAAAAAGAAGGGAGAACTGAAAGTTATTGTGAAGTATCCTTGGAAATTAGGAGACAGACCCTTCCCTCCCCAAACAGGAGCTCTGCTTGAAAATCTTGATACTGTAAAATAATACATAGTGAGGTGACAGGCCTGTAAGTCGGCCAAGGGCATAGCAGCATCAGGAGTGAGAGGGACGAGCTGAATGAGGTATGCTGAGGCCTCACGGCTGTGGATCCTGAGTTACCAGGAAGGCAGAAGTACACCTGACCTTGAACCTTAGGATGACTGTCGCTCTTGTGACTGCTGTGGTTGGCACTCATCAGTGATGTCCCAGATGAGCATCTACAGATGGTCCATCTCCTCTCTGCTCCCATCCTGGCCCACCTCGTTGGTTCCAGCTGTCTTCTCATACCAAACCTGCAGCTAAAAGGTTCTCTCCTAGCAGGATCTGGGCTTACTTTTGCACTTTGGAGGACCCCCGCGGATTCATCTTGTGATGCTTTGGCTGAGGTGAAATAAAATCAGAAATAAAGACGAAAAAATAGCAACCAGGCTCAAAAAGTTAATGGTCATGATAGCCATTCCCCAAGGGAAAACAGGGCAGGGAAGAAGAAAGCTTTTAAAAGGAAAGTGGCTGAGAGAGCTGGATCTTTGCACTATTTTTGGCTTGCCCAGAGTGGTGCAGGGTGGAAAAGCGCTGCTTGCTTGTTAGAATATGCAGAAAAGGTGAAATGTGATCATGACACTCCTGGCCCAAAGGCTGTCCTCATGGCACAGAGCATACATCTGACCTCTCTTCCCTGAGACTGGCTTTCATGCTAACGTATCTACACTTCCATGAACAGGGGCTGAGATGTATAAAGCAAATAAATATTTCAGTTCTGTGTTTGTAAAGTGCAAATATGGGTTCCCTGATAGGAATGGCCAGGTGCTATATCTGACATAAATAATAAACATGTTGATTCTCTCCAAAAAACCAACCACATGTGGAACAGCATGCTACATACTCCAAAAAAAGAGCCTTAACTCTGCCCACCGTATTGAAATGCACCTTCGCTATGTGTGCCTGCATCTTTGCATTTCAAGACCAAAGCATGCAGAATGCCTTTCGTGTAAGGGTTACTTACTTAGAACTTTTTATTTGTTTCTTTTTCGTTTTTTGTTTTTATAGTCCCATAGCAAGCTTGAGCTGGAATGTAGCATCTCTGGAGCATTTAGGTTAAGGCAGCTGTCACTGGAGTCCCTTATTTGCCTGACTGATGGACACATCTCTCTCTTGCACCACATTCCCTCTAAGGTTTTATTGTCTTATGTGGTGTTACATTAAAGACCAGCTACAAGTCGGAGACATCCTTCAGTATCACCTAACAACAGGCCCACTGCAACAGTGTTGTTCTCAGCCTGCTGCCAGTGGAAGACACCCAAAGGGACATGATGCTGCAGGTGAGAAGGTACCTTCCTTTGCTGGACAATGAAAAGAGCCCACAATCCCCTTCTGGGAGGGTCTGTATGGTTAAGGAGAAGATGGAGATAGTACAGAACTAGGATCAGAAAAATACTGGAGCAAGTCAGACAGCAGATCATAGAATCATTTAGTTTGGAAAAGACCCTTAAGATCTAGTCCAGCTGTTAACATAACACTATCAAGTTCACCACTAAACCATGTCCCTAAGCACCATGTCTACACATCTTTTAAATAGCTCCAGGGACAGTGACTCAACCACTTCCCTGGCAAGCCTAGGCATCAATCTGAGGTGGGCCAGTCTTCTGAATCTGCTTTGCATCAGCTGGGTCGGAATTGCGAATACAGACTTATTTTCAATTTTCATTTGACCCCCTTCCCCCAGAACTGCTGCATGTCAAAGACATCCGGTGACAAACACTTGGTAGGGCCACCTGCTTCCCTCCAGCCTCACTGAGACCTTCCTGCATTTACAGAAAAGCAGAGACCATTGCAAACTGGGTCACCATAGGCTGCTGTGATATTTGCTGTCCATCAGCTTGCAGCCTCCTGTCTCTTCTTTGTCTGTCTGCCAGAATGCAATGGAGAACACCGAGTTTACAAGAAGCAAGCATTAGTCACTGTGGGAAGCACAGGACATCTTTTGAAGCACCCTCCCACATATTTGTTTGCAGCCAGGCCCGTTCAGCTTTCATCTCAGATCTACATGGACAGCAAGTCCTCAGTTTTCCTGGTGAAGTTCTCTCAGTCTACTGAGAGTGCTATAGCACTTCAAGACAACCATCAGCAATATCAGATTCCTTTCATCCCCAACCCACTGCCCCACACAATCAGCTGGCCACAGTCTACACAGGCAGACCTTAACCAAACTTGACAGCTCTGCATGGTGGGATGCATCAGGTTTGCCACGCCAGACTTGGGGCAGGTGGGTTTTAATAATGTGGAATGCCACATGCAGGTACATCGTAAGTACCTTAGGGCAGTGCCACGACAAGATGGCGGCTGAGGGATTCACCTGCTGCCTTTGGCCATGCTTCAGTAGAAGCACCGTGGAGCTAGGTGGCACCTAGAGAAGATGGTCTGTCCTTATCTCTGAAGCTATCTTGAACAGTGTTTGTGGGTAGGTAACAATGTTCACCCAACCAAAAGAGCTTTGCACTTGGCTTCACTTTCTTGGACAGACGCTACGGGACAGGCAGTGCACAGAGCTCAATGGGAAAGTGACTGTGGGGATGCTCTCCTGATTGGCTCATCATATCAACGGGCCTGTGTGGAATATGACACAGGTGAATGCTTCTTGTGACTACCTTTTCTCCATGCTCAAGAACTAGGATGAACCTTGGTATAGAAAATACAACTCCTTTGATTTTTCAAAGATCTTATTCCAAGCAACTTCTCCATCTAAAATCCTTTCTGAATGAGTGCCATGTCCAAGAAACCAAGGAGAAATATGGGGGATTTTTTGCTAAATGCTTCCTTCCGAAGGGGACTCCTTGTGAGATTTTAAGTTTGGCCTGGATTTGGATGTGTTTTTTGAAATAAGGTTACAACATCTTGGACAATGACTGGGCTTTGTGGACCAACCCTCTTGCTGGCTCTGATGGATGTGCAAAAATGGCAAAGTGTCTTCTTAAAAGGAGTTGTGATCACATGGAAAGAAATTTTGGCATAAGGCTAACTCTGTGCATCCAGTTTTCCTTGGAGAGTTTTTCCAATATTTACTCAAAGGAAAGGATGCAGAGGGAGAAACACATTTTTCCAGAGAGCCTCGCTGGAAGACAAATTATTCATGCATTTCCTTAATACAGGATCTTTCTTGTATTAGAGTAACTTTAATATTCCTACTAGAAATTTCCCATTGAAAATATCAGGTTCTGTAAAAACCCTGTGGTTAATTAAGGGTTGTCCATGTCAGCATTAATTATAGTTTGTTAGATGATAGTTACAAAGGTTTTATTTCACAAGTGATGTTCTTCATGCAATTTAATCTTTGGTATAAGGTTATTAAATCATTCTGAATAGTAAAAGTACTTTGATAATTAAAAAAAAATGTTTTCCATGCTTTTTTGAGATACATTGTCTTCCAGTTTTACTTGACTGAACTGTACCAGAACATGTATATTAGAAAGAAGATTTCAAAATGACATGAACTGGTAAAATTTATTTTCTAGAAGTGCATTTGTATATGCAAGCATTTATGTTAAAAATGTGCATGATGCAAACTTTACCATCAGCATAGCCCAAATCCTTCTGCACCACTGGCACATGTAGATGGTATGAATGATAGATGTTTATTTTTTATATAATCTAGTCCCTAAAACAGAGATTTTACTGGTATGTTATCCCTTATGAGAACAATCCATGTGGATTTTTACAAAATATGACACAGATATTTTGTTAAAAATTTCAAATGAAGAATGAGTCTTGTGAAATTTTCCTTTGGCATTTAGTAAGGAAAAACAAGGCCAAGGTTTGATATAGTGTATTTTTTGGAAATTATTTTCTCCCCTTTTGCAATTACACAATAAACTCATTATTTCAACCATGCTGCTGAAATGAATCAGGATACACACCTGCTGACATCTCCTGCCGAAACACAGGGGGCTGAAGTGAGCATAGTTCAAGACTGGTTTAATCTGAACACTGACTAGTTATTTTTCCCCATGGATACACAGAGTCAATTCATCCTTTATTGATTCCACCCTTTTCAGCACATCATTCATTAGTTGTATAATTCCCCATGAGCTTTGCTCCAGTACACAGAGTGGCTTTCCGGGAATGCATGGCTCTTCACGCCTCCAAACTTCACCTTTCTGCATCTGCCCAAATTAGACCAGCTTTACTCTTCCGCTCTAGCACCCTTCCCATACAGGTGATTTCCTTTGTTTGCTGACAACTCAGTTTACTCTGAAAGAATCATGTGCATTCATGGACTTCCCCTGAAGTAGTAAGGAACGTGCAAGAACATTGATTTAATTCTTTCAGAGTAAGCCTGTATGAAGACAAGCTCCAAGATGAAAAGACGGTGCCCTGTGCTTCATGAATGTATTATACAGACATGGGGTGTGTAGAAAAAGAGCACATCTACCTTGTATAATTTAGAAAATACCTACTTTACAGAAATGGTGATTGTACAGTTAAGAATTTCAAGACTATTTGGGTTAGAGCTGTTGCCAAGGAAGTCGGCATTAGTCAGCTGAAGCTCAACAATTCTGTAGACTCCAACTGCTGCACACCCTGTATGAGCATTACACAGGGATATGGCTTCTACCAGACAGGAGGAAGAGTTCCAAACAACATCTGTAGTGTGTATGTGTGTGTGTGCTTAAGTACCTCTACATGTAAGGCCAATTGCTAGCATCACTGAACAGTCCTTTCCACCATGAACACAACTGCTAATGCCGTCAGCTAGCCATGATACAGAAAAATAGCCACATCGCTGAGCATCCCGCCCCTCTACTCTGAGACTGGGCTGCCTCTGGCTGCAGACACTGGCTTTGTCATCCTGATCCACACTGAGCAGCTGTAGTTAGAAAATAGAGCTCAGCTACTCTCACAAACCACCCCGGAGTATGAGCAAAGAGAATGGAGTAGGGGTATAGGGAGCCCAAGATTTTTTCTGCTCCTTCTGCATCATTTCTCTGTCTCAGGAGGTTCTAAGTGTCAGCCAAGGCTGACTTTGTCAGGAAACAGCCATTCTGTGGTGAATCTGAGGATGGGCTGCATGGTGGCAATGGATGAGGACTCATGAGGTAAGCTTTGTCTGTGATTAATAGCACTCAAGGCTTGGAAAGTGCTAAAACTTGAACGTTCCAGGTCTAAAACTTGAATGTTCCAGGTCATGCTTGATTCCAAAAAGCACAGACATCTATATCCATCAAATGATGGAGATCTGGCAGTTAAAGGGTTAGCATGGACACCTCTAAGATGTTTCCTGCCAGAGCTGCCAAGCAGGTGGGAAAGGATTGCTGGCTAGCAGTGAATCCTGCCACCAGAGAGGAGGAACCACTTTTCTGGGCTCAGCCCACGCGGAGGTGCTACAGACTCGGGAACGGAGCAGCTCACCCAGAGCAGAGACAGACCATACGCAGAGATCCAGCACTGCAAGCTATTACTAGTTATTTTTCAGTAGTATTTTTTTTTTATGTGAAACATCAGAATACTTACACTTTATCTTTTCCCATATTTATTTCGTACTGATGCATCCAAAAAGAAAAGGAAGTATCAGCTGGTGTTCTTTAGCTCAAACAATATACTTCTTGTAAGACTTCATATCTGATTAAAGTTGGGCAAAACATCTTTTTCCCTAACTTCAGACCTGCCTTTCCATTATGCTTCTCAGAAAGGAAAATGTTTGTTGTGAACAATAAAAGGAAAGTCCCACTTTCCTGTGAATAGCTGTAACATCAAACCTCAGCCTTTAATATAATGGGTTCCTATTCTCCCCTTGGACTAAAGGGCAGCCTAAGTGAAACATTCCCAAGAAGATAGGAAAAAAAATTCCCCTAGAAACAATAAAAAAATTTCCCAAACAACCAAACACTCAGCTTCTGTCTTGTGCCAAAGCTCTCTGCTTTGCTTTCCACCTGACTGTCTGCCAAGAAATGAAGAGATTATCCAAAAGTAAGACACAGGATCCTTTCCCCTGGGCCAGAGCTTTCATGGGGAAAGAAGAGACCAAGCAGATGGAAAAAAGAAACAGAATTTCTTTTGTAAAAGGCAAGGGGAGAAAGATGTGTAATATAGACGAGGAAATGTGAAGGAGATGGATGACACATTGAGTGAAACAGGAGATGCAGCCACTTTTACCATCACGTAAAGATTAATTAAATCATGTTCTGAATGGGGGCACTGATGGCGACTCCCTCTGCGGCTCTTCGGCTCACTGTGTCACTTTGTCTCAGTTTATTGTCTGCAAGACAAGAAGAAAAAACATCTACCTGCATTGCTGAACTGAGAAAGCAGTTCGTGATTGAAGAGCAATTTAAAGATGGGAAGTGTATGGTGTTAAAATTTGTCACGGGTAAATACTGTGGGGTTTGAGGCGGCTCAAACTTTGCCCTCAGCTCACATAGGCAGCCAAGCATCTGGGCTTTGAACATTTTTGCTCATTAGTAAAAATATTTTAGAACAGGGTCACTTTGTGTTTTGAATCATGCTTAGAGAAATGTTACAAAAATTACTGTCAATTCTGTTTAAACAAAAACATTTTAAACTGTAGAAGTGAAAAATACCAGAGAAAAACAGCGTTAAGGAAACACTTCAGGACTGTCAAGATACTGTTTCCTGGTCAGTGTGGGAAACAGGGAAACATTCAGAAAACACTTGAGATCGGGTTTATCCAACCTTGGCCAGAACAGCTGTTTAATCACACTGTTGTTAGGTTTCAGGTATTCAAATAGAGTAAAAATACGCTTTAAAGAGTCCAAATGTTCCTCTCTTGCATGTTTATTAATAATCCTGGAGCAAAGTACTACTTTCACCGTTGGCAATTAATCTTGAGCCTTAGATTTGCTTTCAACAACTAAGTTTCCGTTACATCACAGGAGATGTAATATTCCTTCTCCGTTTAGTGCACTCAGCTGGCATCTCCCTGCTGACTTTGCAGACATTGAAAACAGTCAGTGATTTTACAGTGTGAGAGAGAAACGCTTGTGTCTTGTTCTACTGAGGCTCAGGATAACACCTTCACCTCCCTGGAAGTAAGGAGGAGTTTCATCAGGAGCTCAAGGGGAAAAAGTCTAGTTGTCCCCTTGAAAAAGAATATAGAAGTGATATCATTGCAAAAAAAAACCTCTGTGGTATTTTGCTTAAATTACATTTGCTTTTGCTTACTATTCTCTAACAGACAAAAGCTGAGCTACTGCACTGTGTGACAGAAGTCCTGTACTAAACAGATTTTGGCAAAATATGGATACTGGTTAAATTCCTACGACTGGCATAACCACAGGGACAAAAATGATGAGCAAAATAAGACACAACTGGGAAATGGAATGAAGAATAACATGAGGACATTCCCCAAAGACATGACATAGAATCATAGAATCATAGAATGGTTAGGGTTGGAAGGGACCTTCAAAGGTCATCTAGTCCAACCCCCCTGCAAGGAGCAGGGACATCTCCAACCAGATCAGGTTGCTCAGAGCCTCATCCAGCCTGGCCTTGAACGTTTCCAGGGATGGGGCCTCCACCACCTTTCTGCTAACCTGTTCCAGTGTTCTATAACTCGCATCGTAAAAAATTTTTTCCTAATTGCTAATCTAAATCTACCCCCCTCTATTTTAAAACCATTACCTCTCGTCCTATTGCAACAGGCCCTACTAAACAGCCTTTCCCCATCTTTCTTGTAGGGCCCCCTTGAGGTACTGGAAGACCGCTATCAGGTCTCCCCGGAGCCTCCTCTTCTGCAGGCTGAACAGCCCCAACTCTCTCAGCCTGTCCTCATAAGAGAGGTGCTCCAGCCCTTTTATCATCTTTGTGGCCCTCCTCTGGACCTTCTCCAACTGGTCCATGTCCTTCTTGTGTTGGGGGCTCCAGAACTGGACACAGTACTCCAGGTGGGGTCTCACCAGGGCAGAGTAGAGGGGGAGAATCACCTCCCTCGACCTGCTGGCCACGCTCCTCTTGATGCAGCCCAGGATGCGGTTGGCCTTCTGGGCTGCAAGGGCGCATTGCCTGCCCATGTTAAGCTTCTCATCCACCAGCACTCCCAAGTCCTTCTCCTCAGGGCTGCTCTCAATCCATTCTCCGCCCAGCCTGTATTTGTGCCTGGGATTGCCATGACCCAGGTGCAGGACCTTGCACTTGGCCTGGCTGAACTTCATGAGGTTGGCATGGGCCCACCTCTCCAGCCTGTCAAGGTTCCTCTGGATGGCATCCCTCCCTTCCAGCGTGTCGACGGCACCACACAACTTGGTGTCGTCGGCGAACTTGCTGAGGGTGCACTCTATCCCACAGTCCATGTCGCCGACAAAGATGTTGAACAGGGCCGGGCCCAGCACGGACCCCTGAGGGACGCCACTCGTGACCGGTCTCCACATGGACATTGAGCCGTTGACCACCACTCTCTGAGTGTGGCCATCCAGCCAACTCCTTATCCACCGAGTGGTCCGTCCATCAAACCCATGCCTCTCTAGTTTAGGGAGAAGGATGTCATGCGGGACAGTGTCAAAAGCTTTGCACAAGTCCAGGTAGATGATGTCAGTTGCTCGTCCCTTGTCCACCGTTGCTTGTCCCTTGTCCACTGGGAAGTGGACAAAAGTGGACACATATGAAAGTGTTAATCCTACATGTGATGGGAAGGGAGAAATAATAATGGGTGACAGGTTTAATGCTTTTTTTCCTTTAGTACCCGCTTAAGAAAAAGGAAGTTTGTTTAAAATGCTTAAGTAGCTGGTGTAAGCAGAATGAGTGATCATCCTTGAGAAGGTGGTGAGGACAGATGAGGTTCCAGGGCACTGAAGAGGAGCAAGAATGGTGAATATTTTTGAAAAAGAAGGAAGGGAGGTGTGTAGGAATTCTCACTAATCAGTCTGACTGCATTTTCTGAAAAAAACATTGAAACAGTGTTTGTAAAATGCAGGAAACATCTAACTAACAACAGTCAAGGCAGATTTGTAAAGATCCAATTTGTTCAACCAGTCTATATACGGCATATAAGATGTAGAAATAATCTTTCCAGTCTAGATAGCATTGTGAAGGCTGCAGATGGAAAAACACTTCAGAAACACTTCAGAAAAGATGTAGACAATTCATGCATTTCTAGAAACTTCTAGACAATTCTAGAAAAGAGAACGGATGAAGAAGATGATAACAACATTTATATACACAAAAAGACTTCTGAAAAGAGGTAAAGAACTGTTCTTCCTGTATACTCCAAAGGGACATAAAATAAGCTGCTTAAATTACAGAAATTACACTTGCACTAATGTTTTGAAGTCCCAAGTGACTGACTGTTCCAGCTTGTGTTTGTTGTAATCAATTTTGTCCTTTTCTCCCTGCAAACTAGTCAAAGACGTGCTCTACAATACCTGATTTGTTTACACTAAAAACTCTCCTTTGTTGGAAGTTGAGCTGGCAAAAATCATTTTGTTATACCTCAAACAGTGAGTCACTGAGCTTCCTCTTTAGGAGGACAAATGAGCCACGGTTCACAATAAGCTACAAATAATCCCCGTGGATCATGAGTTCTGGTTGTTGGAAATCCTTGCAGGCAGTCATTTTAAAACTTCCTTCCTCTGTACAGAGGCTTCTTCTGAATAATAAAGAGTGGTACAGAACCAGGGTAACCACACGGTATTGCTCCTGGTAGAAGAATATCTTCCTACAAGCACTCCGCCATCTGTGGAAAAGCTCTTTTCTTTGAACCTGGGCACACGAGGGGAGAAGATGGCAGAAATAGGGGTAAGGTAGCAGTCTGGGAATCTAAAGATCTTGGCTTGCTTTCCACAGCATGTTCCTGGTAGCTAGCGACACTTCAAGGGCAGAATTCACAATACCCAAATTCTCTGTGTGCTAAATGGGGAAGTTTCCAGATCAATGTCAGGATGGTAACCACCAACAGGACGCTCATGAGGAGGCTAAGAGCTGCCTGAAGGTCTCTCTTTGCACTTTACCAAATGGTGGCTTTACAAAGCCACGTAAAAAGCCAGCAGGCAGTTCCCTAAGGCTCGCAAGTCCCAAATAAAGACCCCCTCCAGTCACAAAAAGTGCTTCATTTGCACGCAGTGTATGTTTATGGGCCCATAAGAGCCTTACCTTAACAGAAGCGGAGGAGGAGTCTCTGCTGAAGTGATCTCATTAATTAGAGTATGGTAAGGTAGGAATTCAAAGCATTTCAGGAAAAAAGGACAACTCTAATATGAAATCTTCCTCCTGGGCAAGAGATCTGGGCAGTGGCGTTCTTATAAAAGGCAGGCGTTGCCTTCGGCTGTACCGAGGAACACAACATTGTAGTGTACGTTACACAGCCGGAGAGAATCAGCCCTGCCAAGAGTTGCCTAATTTCTAAATTCTAAGTAGCCCTTGGCCAAAAATTAGGTCCAGAGAGGTTTAATCCAGACAAGTGTTTACTGTAAAACATGTCAGTAATCCTGGGATTCACATGTGCCAGGCTCCCACTGAAAATGCTAAAAGCTCAGAAGCAGGCTGTGTACTTCACGTGTCCTCCTCAGTGCTAGTGAGGCTCTTCATCGTTCAAACATCATCATTTTAACTGAGCTCCCGGTAGTTAATTTGAGGTTGTGTCACTGTACAGAAATGTGCCGTTCTGATGCGGCATGTGTGCAGTGTAGATATTGGGCAATTTACTGCCGTGGCACATTGCCATGTCACAATATTATTATCCCTTGGGAGGGAAACAATGTTGATTTATTACTTGCTTGAGTCCTTTGTTTTGGTTATTTTTTCCTGCCAGGTTACTTTTAGTGCAAAATTGTTCCAAATCATGTTGAGAACAGGAGAAGCTAAACTCAAACCGTGATTGGAAATGCTGCTGTGTACGAGGGAAGTTTCTGTAGACAACAAGAGCCAGTGATATGTGGCATTGCATAACCCTAAAGAAATCTCTAGAAAGCAATGCGTTACCTCTATTACCTTCAGACAGTCCCCAGTCCAACCTGCCCTGGAGCGAAGACGCAGCTCCCCTGGCTCTCAATTTTAGCAGCTGCAGGATCAGATGCTTTGAAGTGAGATAGCCATTTTCAATAAAAAACATCTCTTTGTGTAAGGATATGAGCTAGCTGACACAGTCTCTCCTCTTCCACTGCTTTTGAAGAACACATAATATTCAAACCCTTAAATCACTTGCAGGCTTGTGTCCCCTGTTCAAGACATTTTACATTTCCCTGGGCTATTTGCTTTCAGGGACAGAACCATGGTGTTTCTCAGAAATTAATTAACAAATTCACAACCTCTTTTGGATGGCTTGGGAAGCAGCAGCACGGATGAATGCTCCGCTGGTATGGTTTTAATGTCGAGCTGTCAGAGGTGCAGGTACCTGACAGTTCTGGAAGCCTAATAACGGAGCACAGCTTTCTCTGTTGCCATCTGCTTGCTCCGAAGAGACAGCTGTGTTTCCTTCCCTTTAACGAAAGCATGTTGTAATAATAGCTTGCAAATATTTTACCTCTGGAAACAATTATTAGTTTGTTTTAAAAGCTGAGCTAACAGTGGAGACATGTTTATTCTCCAAGTAGACACCCTGTATTTGAGCTATGGAATTTCTTGTTGCTATTTTTAAACCAGTGTTGTGCAGTTGTGAATGCAACTTACTGCATCTGCTACAGAAAACAGACAAATTTGTTATTGAATTAATAAAAGGGGAGTTAAGGGAGAGGTTTCAAGAGAAAAAAAAAATTTGTATTGGGAAATTGCCTCGATTCCAAATTCAATTAGAATTGTGTGATGTTGCCAGAAAGTCCCAAAGCCAAAATGAGCTGTGCAATGCCCACAGCCCCTCTGGTCCCCAAACACTGAACGCTCTCCGCTGCCCGTCCCCATCCCTCTGTGCTCCTGCTCGCTCCACACCCAGGAGCTTTCTGTCTCCTGTGGGACAACGGTGGCAGCAGCCACTGCCAGGACTGGGACACGCTGGCCTCCACTGGCAGTTTATAATCCTTGCTATTAGCACTGTAAAACTTAATTAACAGCGAGGTGTACAGACTAGGGCCAATCTCTCTCAGTTTGCTTTTGTGAGGGCCCTCAGCAGGATTTTCTCCTCAGTTAATCGTAGCCCCAGGCTCTCACGACAGTGATTGCTCATTTGGTGGAGGCCACCATTGCAAGTGGCTGCTGGTAGGAATCTGAGTCACTGGCAGCATCAGATTCAGGGGAAGTTGTTCTTTTCTGATTATGACAGAGCTCAGGGAACAGGCAAGCTGGATAAGGTAAGTGATTTCCATTTTTTTTTTTCCAGAAAGCACCTTTTTTTTTTTTTTTCCTTTCCTGGGGGAAGCGTGGTGTCAAATTTTTTCTCTAGCAATTCTGAAATGTAGGTAGTGTGTCACACATTTTGTGTTCGTGGCTGTCCGCACAAGAAGTAATACCACAGCTTTGAGAAGAAGCAGGCAGCCTTATATCCACAATGGGTGATACTCTTTGAATTTTGTGAAGTGATATCCTCTTCTCCCTCAAAAATACTGTGCTACAACTGTACGCTGTGACACTGTTAAACCTGTGCACCAGTCTGATCTGGGGCTGTGTGGGGTTTGTCTCTCTCTTTCATTAACATCCTCTGCAGATGACCTGATCTCCTGAAGGGGATGCAGGAGCAGAGTAGGCTGCAGGCTACCAGAGCGTGGGAAGCATTAGAGCCACCTCCTCTCTGCCACCACCCTTGTACATTCAAGGCCAGGTTGTATGGGGATCTGAGCAACCTGATCTGGTTGGAGATGTCCCTGCTCCTTGCAGGGGGGTTGGACTGGATGGCCTTTGAAGGTCCCTTCCAACCCAAACCATTCTGTGATTCTATGGTTCTATGTCAACTCAGTACAGCCCTCTCCCTCCATCCTTCCTTTGCTCCTTCCTCCTCTTGGACCCTCACTGACACCTTTTTGCACCATTACTCTTGTATGCTTTGGCATTTTAGTGAAGAGAGGGAAAAGGACAGCAGATGGAAAATGTGGGTGCAGCTCCTCTCCTGTCCCTGTGCTTGCCTGGAGCAGAAAGCCAGCATAAGTCAGACAGCTCTGCATCTGTTTTCTTCATCAACTGGGAGAGCTTGGGATGCTGTCACAGAATAAAAGTGCAAAACTACTTCATTGCTCCAAAAAGCCAGGTAAGAATATAAGGCCAGTTTTTGCACAGAGTCACTGAGAGGTCTTCCCAGGATCAAGTCTGTACGAATGAAATGGGAACTCCAACATCAAAGGCAGGCAAAGAAAGGGCACAGCATGAGCTCATGGGATTGTTTACTACAAAACGCGCTCTCCACATTTTTTATACCTTTTGCTTGGATCTCATTTTCCTTTGAACTCCAGACAACATGAACATTTAGGCCCAAACACGTTCCCACTAACATAAGTGGATGTTTTCTTGCTAACTACAATGCAGATTAGATCAATTCCTTAATCTCATGTTTTTCTCTTGAACCCTATAATCAACCATTTTATGCTCGGTAGATATAAAATTACCCCACGCAAATTAGCGTGATTTCAGAATGCTGAGTATTCTAAACTATCTAATTTTGCTGGGAATACGCTAGGGTCTTCTCATCCATAAAGGTGAACACAGCCCAGATCTAAAGGGGGAAACTGCACAGCTACTTTACTGGGAAAATATTGGGTGGGGTGGAGCGTACACCATTTTGATAGAAACTAAAGAGATGCTACAGTCATAAGCACCTCTGCCCTGGGACAGATCAATGGCACAACACAGGGTACGCTGTGAATCCGATTAAGTGTCTTCAGAAGAAAAATCTGCTATGGAAAACACTTTAAAGACCTGAAAAAACTCAACAACCCTTGACAACGTGAACCATTCACAGTCACTATGTTGCAAATATTATGATAAAAGTTAAAAAATTGATTATGAAATAAAGCGAGCCAGGTCTGATCAAAAGTAAATTGTAGAATATAGGAGTGTTAAGAATCAATTGTAGTCATGGGAATATTAGAGCTGTTACAACATCTTGTTTGTTACAAGTCAACCTAGCATGTTTGGGGAAATTAAGAAGAGTGGCAGAACAACGGTGAGCGCCAAAAACCACCTGTAGAAAATAGGCCCTGAGCCATCACTTTGGAGCCAGAAAAATCAAGGACAATGTGACCTGTTCTCAAGACCATATCTGGAGATTTTAAGGAGGGGTTTGACCAGCGAATTCGAGAGGGAGCGCTCTGACGACCCCCAAGACCACCGGAAGACCCTTGACTCAAAAGACCGAGCATGCGCAAGTGGGTGGAGGAATATTGTAATGACTTCCAGGAAAGTTCATGTTTATGTATAATATTTCTCGGAAATCTAGTGAAAATGTATAACAGGTGTGTATTTAACCTGTGCTGTTGGATAGAACAGGTGCGCACGCTAGGTGGAGCGATCCCCCATGTGCCCAGCGCTGCAATAAAGAAGTGCCTGCTTCTTAAGCTCACATTGCTGTTAAGGAGTTTTATTCTGGATTTCGGTAACAGTTTTGGTGACCCAGATGGGACCCTGCTTCTGAACCTCGACAGATCCGAGGGATCGCAGGACCTCCAGCACGCACCGAGGGATTCTCGGGGAGAACCTCCGATCCCTGGACTGAAGAGCTCGAAGCAAGACCCCTGGGATCAGGGTAAGGCACTTCTTTTCTGGAATTTGGTTTGGATAGCCTGCCTGTAAGGCGCAGTGAAAGCTTTGCAGGGTTGGGGCTCAGAGGGTACCAGTTTGGTTTGGAAGCCTAGGTGTCTGCCCATAAGTCATAAGCGAACGCTATTGCTGGGTTGGACATTTGTGTACTTGGGACAATTGTCATTTGCATTTGTTTGGTTTGTGTATTTGAGACAATTGTACTTTGCACTTATATGGTATTTGGCATTTGGTATTTGGTATTTGATGCTTAGTATTTGAAACTTGGAATTTGGTAATTGACATTTGGTATATGACATTCGGGTTTTAATATTTGGCATGTGATATTTGATATATTTGATATATAAATATAATGGCATTGTCTAAATTGTTTAAGAATAAGAGTATGGGAAGTATTAATCTTGATGAAAAGATACCAAAAACATCACCGTTGGGATGGTTGTTGGCACACTGGGGTGAACTACATGATGATTTACGTAAGAGTCAAATGATTGAATACTGCAATCACTGGCGGCCTTTATATGTCTTGGAAGACCAGGAGAAGTGGCCAGCTAATGGGACTCTGAGCTATAATACTATTTTACAGTTAATGTTGTTCTGTAGGAGAGAAGGTAAATGGAGTGAGGTGCCCTATGTGGATTTGTTCTTTTACTTGAGACAAAGAACAGACTGGCAAAAACAGTGCAAGCTGATAAGCCGAGATAATTTGGTGATGACATTAACTTCAGAGAATAAGCAAACTGAGAGTTGTTGTTCAGCTTGTGATATAGGAAGGAGATGCATCAGATGTACAGTATCAAAAGAGGATGAAATGGAATTAGAACTAGATATAGCCCCACTGGGGGGAGAAAGGGGGAAGCAGAATCTCTCTCCGTTATATCCATGGGAAAAAAGTGAGCTGGGATGAATAGAACCGGATAGTACAAGGGAAGAAGCTGATGAAATATCAGCGGTAGTAATTCACACTCTGGTGTCTAGACGAACTCATCAGCGAACTCAAATGCTAACAGAAAAGGTAGGAAGAGTGGTCGAAACAATTATTAGAACTCAGGATCCCGACTGGAATGATTTACAAGTAATATTGGATACTTTATTGGATGGTATGGAAAAACAGATGGTTTTAAAAGTTGGAAAAGCACAAGCAGAGGCGACAGGTGTGGGTGGAGCATTTTCTGGAACAGAAAATGCAGAATTTTCCTTTGGGAGATCCTCAGTGGGATCCAAATGATCCTGTACATCAAGAAAGGCTAACTCGTTATCAGAAGTGGGTATTGTACAGAATAAAACATGCAATGCCAAAAGCTTTGAATTGGTCTAAATTATATGAGATAAAGCAGGAGAAAAATGAGTCGCCCTCTGCGTTTTTGGAAAGATTAAAAGAAGCCTCTAGGAAATATACTGATTTAAAATTGGAAACAGAGGCAGAATAGCAGCTTCTAGCTTTAATTTTTATGGCACAATCAGTGCCTGATATAAAGCGAAAGCTCCAAAAATTGGAGGGAGAGGACTCAAGAGATTTGATTAAAATGCTGGAAATGGCATGGAAAGTTTACTACAATCGAGAAAAGGAGGAAGAACAAAGGAAAGAAAAGAAAGAAAAGATGAGAGATAGTAGACTAATAGCTGTCCTAACAGGGAGTGCAACAAGAGGGAGAGGACGAGTTCGAGGAAGAGGAGGTTTTAGAAATTTTGGTAACCGGGAACCTAATGCACCTCTAGGAATGAATCAGTGTGCGTATTGCAGAGAGGATGGGCATTGGAAAAAGGATTGCCCTTGGCTGCAAACAAATCAGCCAGAGGTTGCAAAGGGGACCAGGGGGGAACCCAGCTGAACCTCTGATTATAATTAAGCTGGGAAATGATAAAGTTGAATTTTTAGTGGATACAGGAGCAGTATATTCTGTTTTAAATACTTATAAAGTGAAATTAGGAGATAAAACAGCAATCATAATTGGAGCGATGGGGAAACAGGAAAATAGATCATTCCTTCAAGCCCTTGATTTAAAATTTGGAAATAAGGCAATTACACATGAATTTTTGTATGTGCCAGAATGTCCAATACCCTTATTGGGTCAAGATCTGTTATCTAAATTAAATGCACAAATAGTTTTTGAAGGAGGAGAAATTCTTCTAAAAATATCAGAATCAAAGACAGGGTAACAACTATTCCAGTAACTCTCTTTCCTGGCTGCCTCTGTCCTCTCCTGTCCGTGGGGTTTGCTCTGAGCGCAGGTATAGCGTATGGTAACAGTCAGAGCTCTTCTGTCTTGTAAAATAAAGGTCCCAAAAGTAATGGGAAGCTTGTGGATAGGTTCTCGTGACACTGGAAGGGAGGCAGACGCATTATGTAATTTACAGGAAGTGCTTTTGGCAGCTTTGTGACTACAATTTCTATAAATATCTGTCGTAGAAAAAACACAGAGACACAAAAGAAGCTTTCTCAGAAAAACAACGATACACTGTCGTAGGGAAATAATGTTACTAGACTTCGCAAGAGCTACGCTCTGAGGCTGTTGTTTTGTATTTTGAAGGAGGAACCTACAGCCTCCAGATCCTAGTGAGCTAAACTCTGCTGTTCTAAAATCTGCCTGTGGCTGGATCCCTTGCATCCTTTCCGTTCTTTACCTGGGCTGAATTAGCACTGTTTTCTCACACTTCTTGGAATAAAGTTTGTTCCTGGGCAGAATTGTGGCCCCACGTCATTTCCCACCATTTGGACCCAAGTTTCTTGGGGACAGGTGTTGCTTTCACAACGCTTAGCACAGCTGCAGCGTTTTGCAACCAGCCAAGTAAATCATAAAAGTACAATCGGCTTTTCTGCAACACTTCTGGAAGGCCCTGGTTGGCAGCCATTAAGGGCTGGCCTGGATTATCTCTGAAGGTCTGTTGTGAAGGTTGGTTTGAGCCCCAGCCCAGACAGTTGGGAATATTTCCCTTCCCATCACAATAATGACTCACGGTGTTTAAAATGATAGTAGCTTATGAAAGATGGAGAAGAAAAGATAAACAGAATAGCATGTAATGGCCAGGTGCTCTTTTCCCAAAGTTAAACACTAAACAAAGTAAACCAATTTGAAGACTGCAGGCTGGTTTGTGTCTCCAGTACTAACACCTCACTGGCAGCCTCTGAGCCTCGTCTCTCCTCCCAGGATAAAAAAGCTGATGCCTGAAGTCTGTACAGCCCTGCAACCAACCTGAGCTCCTTCTCTCTCCTGGCTCCTCTAGCAAGTTGTCCCTTTTGGACCGTTATTCCTCTCACCTGCCTCAAACACAACAGTTAATCCATTTTCCTAGGTCCCTTCCCTGCTACCAGACTCCGGCTGTTTGCTCCCTCCTTCCAGGCTGCCGTCCTTTTAGAGCTTTCCGGATGGCGTTCCCCTTCTTTAGACCTCAACCATCAGGCTTATGGGTCAGAGGCTGAGGTCAGATCTATCTGATACAAAGACGATGTATGAGGTAAGCTTCCTCTTGAACGCTTGTGCTCATTTCCTGGCAAAGGCATTTGTTTGCCTGGCCTGTGTTTGCTGTATTGGCTACAACTCCCTATCAGCCTTCTCCTCCCTCTGACCTCAGGCTTCTGTCTTCTCATCTTCTCTCAGGTTTACCTCTGCACCTGCAGCTCCTTCCCCTTCCCAGGCCACAGACTTTCTTCTGCTCCGGTATTGCCCCTCTGCTGCTTTGATCAGACTGGGCTCCGATGTCCAGACTATCTGAAATGGGCTACGGAAGTTGCTATAAGAAAACCAAGTGGTTTATAAAATAACCAATTAGGCAGTCAAAAATAGAGGCAACTTAAATGTATTTGTGACTGCTATAACCTCTTTGGGAAAATGACTTGAGCAGGTTTTTAAGGCAATGGGTATATAGCTGGCACTCCAAAAACACGTACCACTTTAAAGCCCGTTACAAAGAAGATTATCAGTATCCCCAACAAATATGCAAGACGCACAGAACAAACCTGTGAATTAAATACCACCCCTTTTGCAAATAGTTTTACTGAATTAAATAAAATGGGGACATAATTTAAACAAAAAGAAAGACCGTATGTGGAGGTGAGGATGAGAAAAAGTGTTATGGGCCAAGGGAGAATAAGCTCTGTTTAAAAAAAAAAAAATACACACGAAAGCAGAAAAACTAGAGGAAGAGGAGATGGAGGACTGCATAGGGCAGCGCTATCGTACTTACAAAATTAAGTAAACAGAAGGAACAAGGATGTTGCTTTCTACAACAAGAAGTTACTATACAAAAATTACATCATGGCTTTTGTTTTTTTCTGTCTCCCTCCCTGCAAACACAGCCTGGGAGCACAGAAGAATGGGATTACTACATCTCGCGTATCATCATTTCTAACGGACGTTACGTGCTGTTCTCACATACAGCCATGACACTTCTCCTACTACAGCTTTCTTCAGGGACCTCTGGAGCAAAACTCCAGAGATTAGACATATTCAGTGTCTCTTTGCTGTCTTCGGTAGAGGTGAAATTCAACTCTGTGCATATTTTATGTGCCTTGTAATAATACCCACTCTTTCATTGCAGAAGAGGCATTCTATTGCCCTCCTATGACACTTCTTTGGGATTGCAGCTGGAAGACGTGTCACTGGGGCTTCCCTTTGTTTCCTCACTATGAATTCGACGCTAATGACAGATGCTGGATTAGCGGCCCCAGAGAAAGAGATACTCCAGGCCAGCAGCTTGCACAAGTGGTGATAGTCCAAGCGTCTGGCTTCTGTATGGCACCTATCGCTCTGCTGCGGGAACACACGGGTGAATCGGCAGCTGTCAAATAGCGCTGCTGGAGCACTGCGGGGCCGGGCTGGTAACTCACCTGGATAATGTCATGGGAGCACAGCCAAAGCTGATACAAGTTCTTTATTTCAGTCTTTTTTTTTTTTTTTTTCCTTTTAGGAAAGGAGACATAGGTGCACTCCTTACTTCAGGTCTGCACCTCTGCCTGTCCCTTTAGGGATACCCTTCTGACAGTCTGAAGGGCTGGAGCACCTCTCCTGTGAGGACAGGCTGAGAGAATTGGGGCTGTTCAGCCTGGAGAAGAGGAGGCTCTGGGGAGACCGTATAGCGGTCTTCCAGTACCCCGAGGGGGCTACAGGAAAGGCGGGGACAGGCTTTTAGCAGAGCCTGTAGCGACAGGACAAGGGGTAATGGTTTTAAACTAAAAGAGGGTACATTTAGATTAGATATAAGCAAGAAATATTTTACAATGAAGGTGGTCAAATACTGGAATAGGTTGTCTGAGGAGGTGGTGGATGCCCCATCCCTGCAAACATTCAAATGGAGAGAAACGGGGTGAAAGAGGGGCCACGATAACCCACTGGAGACAGCAGAACTACCTATCTCCTTGTGATCTTTATGTTGGCTACTGTCACCAGTACTCAGAGTTGGTAATGCTGAGCTTGCTCTGAATCACTCCTGAATATTTGGATGTCAAAGGCAAAATGGTAACAGTGAAGTCCATGCCATTCAAAGCATTGCATCAGCCTATCAAGGTACACAGGTGCCTGTGCCCTCTGCTTCTCGTGGAACGGTAAGAACTTGATCCTTGTGCATAGAACTTCTCAAAAACAAACATATCTGCATATACATATAGCACATGCAGGCATGCACACAAACATACATTATATATATGTGTGTGTATATACATGAACTTAGGAAATAATGTAATCAAGTCATTTTTCCTGCTAGTAAAGCAAATCACATAATAATAATCCATTACATAAAATCAGCTAGCTTCATCCTGAGAACTGTTATGTCACTTTTCTTCAAACACCTGTGAGAATGCTGTTCCAGAACATCACGGTTGTCCTCGCCAGTAACATTTTCTTTCTAATTTCCAGTCTAAGCACATCTACCACCATATTGTGTCCACTGATTCTGAGCAGTGCTGCTTGTAAGCTTTAGTCATTTCCTCTCCCTCGCCCATGGATGTATTTACAGAGAGTGAATCCCTCCCTTCTCAGTCTTTGTTTTGTGAGACTAAACAACATCTTTTAGGCTGTTCACACACCAGTGTGGTTCAAATGGCCCTTTTCCGTACCTATTCCAAGCTCAATTTACTCTTCTCGAATATGGTCTTGCATTCATTTTTCATGAGTCGGTCTTCCTAGTTAAATGGTGGCATCAACATTTCCCTATATAATGGAAACACCTGTCATGTTAAATTGGAGAACCGTATGGTAGAACACTGGCACAGGTTGCCCAGAGAGGTGGTGGATGCCCCATCCCTGGAAACATTCCAGGCCAGGTTGGATGGGGCTCTGAGGAACCTGATCTGGTTGGAGATGTCCCTGCTCCTTGCAGGGAGGTTGGACCAGATGGCCTTTAAAGGTCCCTTCCAACCTTAACCATTCTATGGTTCTATGATATTGGCCATTTTTGTGGCTGCATCATGTTAGTGGGTACAGCCAACTACTATTCTGATTTTTCTTCTAAACATCTATTCTTTCAAACATTAGCTTCAAACCATTCTCACCATTAGCTTAAACACAGGACCAGCGCAGGACCCTGCACTTTGACCTACTGTCTTTCACACAAAGAGGCCTAAAAATAGAGGGAGCACAGTTGGATTAGGCCAGTATTTTATCACTTGCCTTCCACTTCAGGACTTCCTCTTTAAGCAGCTGTGTCTAGGTCTTGTCTCACTTTTGAGTACATGAAGCAATTTCCAGAAACATGAACTAAATCTAACCCTAGATTGTCCAAAATGCACTGCTGATTTTGTTTGCAAGGGAAACATTTTAACAGCAAAACGTAAAAGCAAAAAGAATACAGAGATGCTGCAAGAGGAGTATGTGTCCATCTATTGATGGCATTCGCTGTATCAAACTTTAGTCATTGACGTCTAAGCTAGTTGTGTGGTTTCCCTCTACAGCCACCAGAAAGATGCTGGCAGCTCTCCAGGTTTTGCATCACTCATATCGTAGGCACTTATTTTAGGATCTGACGAACTGTTTCCAATCAGTGCCTGCTTCTTCCTTTCCACAGATTGTCAAATGAATCCGCACCAGCAGAGCAGCTGAAGCGTGCAGTTAAAATCAGGTGAAATGAGCTTCTCTTCACTGTTTATCTTAAAAGCCAAAAGAATATTCCAGTCAGTGACTGAAATGGCTGGGTACATGAAGAACGCCATGCTGCACTCTTCTAAAAATTACAGGTGAACATTAGCACTTTTCTGAACATTATAACGAGGGTAGATTTCATGCATGAGCGTTCCTGTGTCCCTTTTGGCCACCAGCTCTAAAATAACAAAATGTTCCGGTACAACACAGGAGTAGAGCTAGTCAGCAAGAATGGAAAACTCTGAGGCTTTGGCACTTGGATTTTTCATGCGTTGAGAAGAAAACAGATCATGGAGCAGCCACCTGGGATGTCAGAGGATTGTTTAAAAGAATAAACTCTGTAAATCTGGTCATTGCTGACATGCCATGAGACAAATATGAAGACTGAAAGAAAAACATAGGAGGTTTAAAACGCGTTTTTCCAGCGGCAAGTGTTTTCTAGAATGTTCTTGCAAGAATTGCTGTAATTTCAAACTGGAACAAGAATAAGTTTGGGAATTCTGATTTCCCATGAGAGAGCTCTGATTAATAGGTGTAGAAAATGGCTGAGATGGGAAGTTGCCTATGACCAATCCTAGGTTACCATCGGTCCTTATATCAAACCAATCCTGTTTTCTAAGAGTTCACACTGAAAAAAAAATATGGTCTTTCAGGAGAGCGGTGTGTCTAAACAAATCTATTGTGTTCGCTCTTGTTTGTGACAAAAGGTCATGAAGAGAGACTGGGGAGTTCCCGAGTACAGCAGGAGCTCTGGAACAATTATGAAGTGGAATATCTAAAAAGGAAGGAATTTGATGCGAAGGGCCAAGTCATAAGGATTAATTAGATTCAAGATGGGATGCTGACTTTCAAGTAGTCTGGGCTGGAAATAACACAGATGGAGAAGTGAAAAAGAATAGAAATCATCGTGTCTGCAAACTGTTTTCTGAGTGGGTGTTTTTAGGAGAGTGCCAGCGAAAGAATTCAATTTGTGGTAGGAAAAGTATGAATTTTCCATGCCCGTATCTATGATTAATCAGCTCAAAAATCTGCTGATTAGTCGGTTCAATGTTGCTGCTTTAGAAAAACACTGAGGTTTGTGCGTATATTGGGTGATACACTTTTGACGACTCAGATACTGTGGCTGGAGTGCCTTTCCCTTTTCTGTCACACATCCCCCTGTGCTTTCCGGTGGGCAAATGAAGTCCGAACAAGGCAACAAACTATTCCGAATAATTAATTTCTTTGTGGTGTTTTTCTCTACCTGCACACAAAGAGGCGACAATTCTTTGCACCTTAATCAGGAAAAGCAGAAATAACCTCAGTTCACTGTACCACCTAAAACGGGAACTGAAAAACACTTTACTTGTCAAGACATAAACGCAGCCTTCTATTTGCCTCTCTAACTTCATTGTCTCTGAAAGCAGAATAGGAGCTGCTTTTCCTGCTGCAGGATGAGATGTTGATAACTGTTAAAGTGGAAATACAGAGGCAAAATTTCCACTTGTAGCCAGTGAGTGAAACGGAAAATGCATCTCCTGCTGTTTTTGTGGGAATATGGTCTGGTAAAACGAATAATCCCCAATACTTCCACTTCTTAGGAGGGAAAATATAAAGCAATCGGGTGCTTCTGAAGTGCTCAGCCTGTTGTTAGGCAGAGCTTGCTGTCTCTCCAGGAAACCTGAGGCTGGCAGCAGGCATCGATGCCCGGAGGGAGAGGATATACAAGCCTGCAGGAATGTAGATAAATATCTAAGTTCTTACTCTGCATGACAACAACAACAACAAAAAAATCAGTGAAAGCCTCCAAAGCTCTGCCAAGGGACCCTTCTTCACAGTCACAAGTACCTGGCTAAGACAAGAGCTAACCCTCCTAAAATGAAAATATTTTGTATTTATTAGATCCAACCACAATTCCGACTTTTTCCACAAACAAAATGGGCAGGGTTTGGTTTCTCTGGGGATGGAGAGGGAGAAATGTGTGTCTGTTCTTGACCTGGGCAATGTTTTCTCTGCAGTAATGCCTAATGGTTTCATCAGTTGTAGTTTACTTGGTAACTATCACAACCAAAAATGCAGGAAACCGTCTTTTTTTTTTTTTTTTGTAAAATTTAGTAGCTGGCTGGAAATAGTTATACACCTTACAGAAGCATCTACTGATTGTAGCAACACATCCTAGAGTTCGGTTAGTATAACTGAAGGTAAGGGTGTGTAATTGTCAGAGGAAGTAATGTTTTATTATAGAATTTTCTAAACAGTGGGTATCTGGTCCACTCTGGCTATTCCATAGATGTGCAGACCGCCCCTTGGGAATGCTATTTATAAACTCACAAGTGGCTGAACAGCACTCACAAAAAGGCTGCCACTTTCCAGAGGATTAATGACAATCTTACATTGTTTGAGAGCGAAGAGAGAAGAGGCATTGTGTTAGGCTTAAAGCATGACGGGACAGACAAGTATGTTTGCCCTCCTTTGTCTTGACCTCTCTATCGAAGGCTGGGATATTGATGAAAATATAACTGCTCATTGCATTGTCAGCTTAGAAAAGTCAATACAGGAAAATGTAAACACACACATAACTATACATAATTTTCTCCAAAAGGGTCCCAAGAGTCTCCTATAGCAGATCACTATAGAGAATATTGTGTCTTCATGTCCTCTAGCTTGCAGGGTGTGGCTTTGCAATACTTCCATTAAAAAAAAAAAAAAAAACCACAAGAAAACCACAAAAAAAACCAAAACCTCAAGGCAATCATACTCAAAAGAATTCCCTGAGTACATTTAATGTGCAGAGTTTCTGCACCTGATCAGTCTTTTTGGTGATAGACTGGTTTTATTTGGCATTTTAAAAATTACAGTCGAACATAGTTTAACTCCAACTCCAAACTGCTCTGAACGCTTAACAATTCCCTGCTTTGAAAGTTGGGTTTGGAACCTGAACTGACCGAGCAAAAACATCAGATGAGTGAGAGAGACAGAAGCAGAAGTTCAGGGTCAAAGAGTGGCACTTTCCAATCGCAGTGGCAGTGACTCAGCTGCTTTGGGCACCCCACTTAGAGCGCAGAAGGGCTGTACAGGAGCAGTGGCTGTCATTTGAAAGACCAGAGCACTTTCAGCTGACACCACGGCCTCACCTGTGGCACAGAAATGCACCCCAACATATCATGTGCACATATCACCACGGTACGGGTATTCATGATGCTGTGACAACTGCTTTAATAAAACTTACTACCTTGTGAGCAAAATTTATCTCTAGAACATTGCAATTAGGACTACATTGCTGTTACTGATGCAGCGAGGGAAAAATTGCTAAAACTGTACATTTTGTGTGAAATTGTCTCTGCAGAGAAAAGGCTATTTACCCCACTCTCCGAGCACGTGTGAGAACGGTTACAACAACAAGCAGCAGTTTTTCCGTTACTTTTATTCTGGTAAGACAAAATGGCTGAAGGCCACAGCTGTTGATTTACTCAGATGCTGAAGGAAACCATTAGCCCATTGGACCCTGAAGATGAGATTTCTTTGTGCTAGATGTTAATACGAGGAAATCCCAAGTGGTGGCTGCCAAAGGGACTTAATACAAATGCAAAATGCCCAATGTACCTAAAGGGGAAGGAAGAAGGTGGTTGCTTATTAGAGAAAAAAAAAAAAGGCCAGTGAAAAGCACAGTTTGCTTTTTTCCTACTTCTTCTTGTTTTAGGGTGATGCACTACAACAAAACTGCAGCAGTGAAAACTCTCCTGTATTTAAACCACATAGAATTTATTTGAAACTACAGGTATGGTTACATGTACGGTTATGCCATTAATGACTGCATCACCACGTGGAATGGTTTCTATCAGCATGACGGAGACGGAGCTTCTCCACAAACTCCCTGCTCTTTGCAGCTTTGTATAAATTAGTTGTAATAACCCAGTATAAAGGAATTGAATCCTCAGAAGCGATTTAAAAGAAAAAACATAATAGCTGCCATCAGGGTAACTACTCTTTCAGGCTACTGTTATAATGGCCTCATGGCAGAAACATGATTAATTGTTCCCTATACTCAGCCTGAGTTTCACATACACCCTCCTCTACCTCAAATCTTTTATTTCGAGATTCAGCAGTTACAAGTATTTTACTTCATACCTGTGTAGCAGAATTGATATTTCTAATACTTCATTCAGGACTTTAAAAGTATTTAGCACTGGACAAGCTAAATACTCAAGCACCCAACATAAGAAGGACATGGACCAGTTGGAAAGGGTCCCGAGGAGGCCATGAAGATGATCAGAGGGCTGGAGCATGTCTCCTGTGAGGACAGGCTGAGAGAGTCGGGGCTGTTCAGCCTGGAGAAGAGGAGGCCCCAGGGAGACCTTATAGTGGCCTTCCTGTACCTAAAGGGTGCTGATAGGAAAGATGGGGAAAGACTGTTCAGTAGAGCCTGTTGTGACAGGAAAAGGGGTAATGGTTTCAAAATAAAGGGAGGTAAATTCAGACTAGATCTTAGGAAAAAAAAATTTCCAATGAGGGTGGTAGAACACTGGCACAGATTGGCAGAGAGGTGGTGGATGCCCCATCCCTGGAAACGGCCAGGTTGGACGGGGTTCTGAGCAACCTGATCTGGTTGGAGATGTCCCTGCTTCTTGCTGGGGGGTTGGACTGGATGGCTTTTGAAGGTTCCTTCCAACCCAAACCATTCTGTGATTCTATGATTCTAAGCTGTCATTTCCAATAATATTTTAATCAACATTGGGTCCTATCTGAAGGAAGTTTTTTTATACAAGAAAATGAGGCCACAGAACTGAAACTTTTCCTGGCCCCCCATCTTGTGCTCAGCCCAGCAAAATGGAGTAAGGCATAGTTTTTGCCATGAAGCAAAGGAATGAGAGGAAAAATCAGGACTTCCTAGTCAAGACAAGGACTGATTATGGAGAAGAGACTGCGATTGACTGAAGAAGTTGATAATAATGGAGGAAATAGGTCAAAAGTGATTAAACTTGAAACAAAAGACAGAGGAATTTGTTTCCGCTGGCTGATGTTCCCCAACCTTTTCAACCAAGAACTTAACCAATAAACAACAAACCATTTTTGCTGGGTTGCCACAACAACTTCCAGTTAAAGATAAATAAAATTAAGATAAACTTCCAGTGTCCATACGATTTCCCTCATTTTGGTGGCTTGCTTGTTTGATGTGCAAGTGTAGATGGTTTACAAAGCCATTTTCAATTATTTTGCAGACCAGCTTCTGGGTTCTTATAGATCACCAGTGATCCACAGTCCATGGTTTGAAAAACATGGCACGAGTTCATGATTCTTTTGATAGCCTGAAAACTGGCACCCCAAATTCCTTAATATCACCAGCTGTAGTGATGCAGCAATAATCCGCAAGAAAGACTACGACTAGTTGCTCTTTACCTGGACGGAGGGAGTTGTGCTGTACTTGCAAAGGGTCCAGCCTTTCCAAGAGCCCTGCATAGTGGGTAAGATGCTGCATAACGGAGTGTCTGTAGAGGGGCAGGCAGAAAAAAAAGACAAAGTTGGTTTTGCTTCTTAAAATAATGCACAACCCCCCCCAACAGTTAAAAGAAGTAATAGGATTAAATGCCAGTGTACAAGCTTTATTTGCCCCCTCCTTGAAAATCTACATTTTGATATAGTTTTTATTTACACAACAACTGCTCTGTGTTTTTATATTTTCTCTCTCTCTTTTTTTTTTTAAGGAGTTCTGCCTCATTCTGTGGAATAAACAGATTCACTCTCTCTGGGTATGCAGTGAAGGGAAAAATACTCTGCGTGCTGAATGGATATTTTCCCACAGTTTGTATTTTTTTTTAAACAAAATATCTCTGCTGCATCTTCAAACCAGCAGAGGGAGTTTTCTCATCTAAATAATTTTTTAACTTTTGAAACACAAACCTGTCCTTTTTCTAGTAATGTTATGTTACCCAGTAGGAACTGCAACTGAAAACAAAAGGTGAAATTTTACAATCAAGACTCTTTCGCTCCTTAGTGCTAGACGCTGTATGCTTCCAGTCAATTTTTAAGGCTATTACTGTGCAAGGAGCTGCTGCTGTGAAAAATGCAATAGAGTATTAAAAGCATGAAAAATTGACTCGACTGGAATGTTTGGGAGCAAACTATTTGGTTAAAAAATGTACAATTATTGCAGTACATGTGCTACTCAAATGTGCATGAAACCATAACTTGGTAACAGCTGACAAATGATTTTTGTTTGAAAAAAAAGTCAGTTCCTTTATTTTTTTTTGCACTCTACCGAGAAGTTTTGCAAGTTCTGGGTTTCAGTTTCTTTATTTGGAAGTAATGGAGTAATTTTAAGATTATGACAGTGGCAAAAAAGTTCAAGTGAAATGTTCACTGTTGTACTACTAGGAAAAGAGTCTGTCACAGAATCGTTTGGGTTGGAAGAGACCTTTAAAGGTCATCTAGTCATTACTCCTAGCTTTTTTTTGGGAGAGACAAAAAAAACCCATCTCCAGTAGTGACAAATTGTATCATTCTTATTTTATGTTATAAATCTACATACCAGGCTCTACACAATGATCTCTCTTGTAAAATAAAATGACAGCAGTTACTGATGTTAACAGTGAATATTTTCTTGAACTGTGAACATGTCACAACTCTTCCTCTCTCAGTAGCAATAAATAAATTCAGATATTCTATTAAGCTCAATCATAAAGCATTTAAATTGCTAATCTTTCTTTTTTAAAAAGTTGAACAAATTCCAGCTCAGGAAAAAAATAATCACATCTCTTTTGGGGAACCTAACTGGATTTGAAAATACCCTGAAACAAATACGCACTTTAATCATTCCACAGAGTTGGAATATGGGTGCTCTACATTCTGTTTGAACTGAAAGAAATGATGATTGAATGAAAAGCAAGAGACAGTGTTCGCTGTCTATCTATCGGTATAACAGCAAGACTGTATTTCCAAAGGACTGCATAAATATCAATCATCGCGTAACATCCAAGTGAAAATGGCTAATTAAATGTTTTCAGCTTTTATTGAAACTGGAAAGTGAGGAAGGTGCTCACTGCAGGTGATTTAGAAGGTAATTATTAGTAAATAAGCGTATAGTACATGACAAGAAACAAAGTAGCCACATGGCTCAAGGGTTGAGCTGTACTAGCTAATCGTTAACAGCCTAGCACAGATGTATTTTCCTTAGATGTATTATAATTGCCAACTCATATTAGAACGCTAAATATGGATCCCTGTGCTGCTTTGGGTTACACATGAGGGGGTTTTTGCAAAACTCAGTGCAGCGAAGTCTCGTCAAGCTCAGCGAAGCATGAGGCAGACACAACTGTTCAGCGCCACGTAACTCACAGACCAAAGGCCCAAAAAAG
Source organism: Chlamydotis macqueenii (assembly GCF_036417535.1). Lineage (NCBI taxonomy): Eukaryota > Metazoa > Chordata > Aves > Otidiformes > Otididae > Chlamydotis > Chlamydotis macqueenii. The sequence goes on from NC_141558.1 coordinate 6,655,342, forward strand.
GACCAGTTTCAGACAAGGGCAAACCAGCAAATTGTACAGGGCTGCAGATGATGGATTCAGCAGCATCACAGTGAGTTGTCCAGAGAGAAGAAGACTTTTGGGCTCAGCAGCCACAGGGGCTCACTCAGGCACCATCCCATTTCTGCCTCACTGGTACTGAAAAGGAGATGGAGGCCAAAGCACAGGACTGGCTGGACACTGGTGCACTGTCATCAGAGCAGATGGCCCCTGAATAAAATTCAGATTTTGTACTCAAACTGCTAAGAAGCTTTGAGCCAGTCCTGGCCACAGTTATCGAGACATCTAAAAATAAAATAGAGAGAATTTCAGAAAGCCGGCATCTTGCTAGTCCATAGTGTAAAACCTGAGAACTGGCATGTTCCAGATTGAAGATGAAGGCAAAAGTGGTTTCATGTCAGCATGAGTGTTCACTCAGGGCTGACACAAAGATAGGAACGATGCTTAAACAAAGCAGGATGAGCTTTTGCCGTAGTTCAGACCAGCTTCCTGAAAGTAGGCTATGTGGAGCTCCTTCAACTCTCTGTAAAGGCGAACACTATGAGTATTTTATTTCTCACCTCTCGTACGTGCATACTTAACCTTGTGGCAGGGCTTAAAAAGGTAAAAATGGCTACATCAGATCAAGTTTATAATTCCTCTCATCCTTTATCCTTTTTTTTTTTTTGAATGTAGCTCTTCAGAGGAAGTGGAAAAAAACTACAGAGAAGACAGATGAGGATAATTCATCCTCATGGAAGTTATTTTCAGAATTTTTGCTGGGAATGACTTTGAACTCTATGGATGATGTCTCCTTTCTGTCCCAAATCTCCTCTATTCTCCTCCAAATTTTTAAACTATTGTAAATCTGGGGTGGGGAGAGGTTGTATTTTTATAAAAACTAGATTTTCCTCTTAAGGGGAGTATCATAAGACTATGTATCAGTTAACTGCTATACCTGCTTCAAGGAAATTCTATCACTTGTACATTTCCAGGTCTGCTGTCAGAAGAAATGGAAGCATAGTTTGCCTCAAAGTACTGTGAAAGAGATAAAATATCACACTACACCATGGCATACGCTTATTTACACCCTTGACTTTACATTTTCCCTTCAGCACTCATTATCTGACTCATTTTCTGTTTATAGCCCATGAGAAAGATGCCAAGCAAAAGCTGACTCCTGGAAATACTTGACATTCTTTCTAGGCTAATTTTGTCCGAAGCTTGGCTGAAATGGCTTATTTTGAACCACTCATAAAAAGATGTCTGCAGCAGAGTATTTTAATTTCAGAGAGTCCCACTGCGCTGTATTCCCTGATTTTCATCAAAACCAGACCATGTTTGCCTGTCCTTTTGGCCTCAGGGTCACCGTTTTTTCTTTAAGCTGGTTCAGTTCTAAGCAGTTGTCTTCCCTCATTCCTGAGTTTCCCACAAAAACCTAAACAGGGCCAGCCTGATATAGCTTGGAGAACTTCCCTCCTTTATAAAGTACATCTTAAAAAAAAGAGAAAGCGCCCTACAAACTCTCCAAAAGCAACGTATGAGCCCACAAACACCCACACGAGGTGAGCAGCCCCGAAGGCCCGGGGGATGAGGGGACTCACCCGCTGTCCTCCCCCCACCCACCCCGGCCGCCTTCCTTCAGCCAGGAGGAACCCAGAACCCACCCCAAACCTCAAGTTCTCTGCCCAAAAGGGGCTCCCCGAAACCATCCCAGAGTGGGTGGTTTGGGGTCAGGGCTACAGCCAGGGGGAGGCGGGGGAAGCCCTCGGGTGCTCGGGGCAGCCCAAGGGCCGGGTTTTTGCGGCGGGGGCCGAGGAGCCGTGAGGCAGCTCCTTCCCGAGGCGGGGGGCGGGCTGCGGGCAGGGCCCACTCCGCGCGTGGGAAAGGGGCATCGCCTCCTCAGCGGAGAAACGACCGCAGGGCGGGCGGAAAACTCGGCAGAAAACCGAACCGGCGCAGGCGAAACCGTGACGCCGCGGCACCGGGCGGGAAAGGAGGCGGCCCCGGGGGGCGGTGTCAACGGCTGTGACGTCACTGCGCCTGGCAACGGCGTGGGGGCGGTGGCGCTCGGCTCTCGCGGGATTTGGCGACCCCCGCCGCGGGCGGGGCGGGGCGGGGGCGGTGCCGGCGGTGCCGGAGCTCGCCCGAGGCGAGAGGCGCGCCGGTGGGTGAGCGACGGGACGGCTCGGCGGTCGCCTTCGCACCGGGCCGCCGGCGGCTCGGTGCAGCTCCCTTTCACCTCCGTAGCGGCGCGGATGGAGCCACCGTGTCCGGCTTGAGCGAGTCGGCGGGACCCGGAGCCGCTCCGCCGAGCCCCGGGCGGGCGGGCGCAGCATGGGTGAGCGCGGCGGGGAAGGGCTGCCGCGGCGGGTGGGCGGTGGGACCGGCCCCCGCCCCCCCCTCCTCCTCCCGGGGCAGCCTCCGCCGCCCTTTGTCTGTGGGGAAGGCGCGGCCCTGGGGTCCCGGGAGGCAGCTCCCGGGGAAGGAGCGTTGCTGCTACCGGTGCCTTCGGAGAGAGCGGGGGCCGGAGGAGCTGCCTGGGCTCCGCGGGCGGGAGCCGGCGGCGGCAGGTGCCCACAGGTGCTCGGCGGGGCTGGGAGAGGCCCGGGACCGCTCCCCTCCTGCCCGGACGGTCCCGGGGGGCTGCGGCGGGGGCCCGGGGCGGGAGAAGGCGGGGGGCAGCGCTGGGGGTTCCATGATTTTCGGAGGCTTGCAGCCGTGTACCGAGCACCGTGCTGGCCGGAGGCAGCTCGGCTGGAGCGGCTGGGTGAAGAGTAAAAGTTGTCCTGATTAAATCCAGCCCTTTCGCCGTGGTTTTTTGTTTTTTGTTTTTTTTTGTTTTTTTTTTTTTTTCCACCTAGCTTCAGTTTGAGTTGCGCCTTCACCTATTTCTCCACCAAGGTGCTGGCTTCAAAAAGCAAGCGTACACTGTTCCTGTTTTCATGATCTGCCAGTTCAGGCACACACTCGATCAGTTGCACTGGGTCTGATTTTTAATTTAAGAGCATCTGTGTGGGGAAGTATGAAAGAGTGACGTGAACACCACTCATCAAATCCCTCTTTCCTTATCTAGAGTTCCTTCACTGGGTTCCAGAGTGGTCCACTGACCATTTTGGCTGTTACCTCCACTGTTTTTGCATCCCTTGCTCTGCTGTCCTGTGTCCCATCAGGACACGTACTTCTGGAGGGGTGGACTCAAGAGTGCGTGTGGCGATGACTTTCGTGTGTCGCATGAAGAGGCGGGTGTGTGCTTACGCTGCTGTGCACAAACCTGCCGCGTTGGATCGGCGCGGTTTCGGCTTTTCACGTGGAAGCATACCTGGGTTTTGTACTGCTTTGCTTCCTCCCCTTCGTGAATAAAAAGAAGGGAAGAAGCGCATGGTGTGCTGGTCAGATGTGCAGTTAGGGAAGCGATATGCGTTCCCCCTGGTTATGAAGATGTGATTTCAGTGTTTTCATCTTAAGGAAAGTTGTCTTATGTGGTCAAAGCACACTTAGAAGTGCTTTAAGTTCTGATACAAACTGAACTCTGAAGGACTCACTTCTTGATGTTTCTTCTAAGTATTCAGAATAGGTAGGAATTACTGTTTCTTTCTTTTTGGGCTGCATTGTTTTACTTGCAAGTGAGAAGTGTCTACCCAGGTTGTTGTGGTGGCCTGTGATGGTAGTTCCTAAAGCATGAAGGTTCAATATGCTGTTTAAGTGTTTTGAACTCAGACTGTGTAATACTGAGGTGTGAACTATCTGAGGATTTACATGCGGTAGGTCTGGGTTATTAGAATTATTAGTGTGCAGTTAGGAATACTGTAGAAGACTTCTAATAAAGGACTGAGTCCAGTTTACGACTCATGATTACTATATGACATTGGTTTATGTTTTTTTTTTTTTTTCCCTTACCTTTCTTTTTCTTAAGTGTGGCTTCTTTCTCTGCCTCCTCTGATTCCAGTAGTGAGCGTGTTATTACTGCTCCAGAGGTGACTGAATGGAGTGGGTGCATACACTCTCCATCGAGTATTGTTATTGCATGGGTTGTTACAACCATAACAATTTGTGTGCATGTGCAATTATAGAACTCTTTCTGCCAGAATGCTGGCAAACCTCTCTAGATGATTACAGAATGATCCCAGAGCCTTTTAAATAGATTTTTCTATGAAGGTGTTGTCCTTTATTTGGATTTTCAAGAGTTACTGTCTTGTGATCAAAAATGGGCAGGAATGTACAGTAAAACACCTCTACAAATAAGAGTGGAAAAAGAACTACCTGTAGTTTGCACTACGCTTTGCTATATTTAGTGATGACCTCACGTTTACCTTGAGAAGTCGTTATTTGATTATTTCATTAGTGATGTCACATTGGAGCTGGCTCTCGATAAGAGATTGTTAAGAGAACAGGGCAGTGTGACTCTGGAGGAACCGAAAGCAGAAGGGCAGAAATACAAAATGCCTTGGAACAGGTTAATAGGTCAATATATAGTTCTACAAAGAGCTGGAGAAATATATTAATTAAAGGGGAAAAATGAAGTATTCAGATGTTCTGGGGAGAAAAAATCCCCAACTTTTTATTTGATTCAGTTATCTGTCTGCCACCACCTTCGTTCCACTTAGAGGGAAGTAGAGTTGTGTGTGTTGTAACATCTGTCCAGTTTACCTCTATGGCTCAATAACAGATAATTTTCTTAATTATACATGGGAAATAGTTTGATTATATAACTTGCATATTAATAGGAAGGTAGAGCTGAATTTGCAGTGTCTAAAAAAGTTTTTGTATGCCTTCACAACTAAGAATGTAATATTCCAGCAACAGTTGATACATTGCCATAGTGGTACACTGAAATCTGCTGGACTTCTGCCAGTATCTTCTTAGCTGTATGCCTTTTTTTTTTTCTCCTTCCATTTCCAAAAAATTGTGCAAGCTCTGATTTGTGGTTCCCATGAGTTAGTACATTTGAATTTGCTACATTCCTTCTTTAAAATTGTTTATAACTGTGGAGTACCTGAAGAACCTTAGACATGCTGCTTCATTGCTAACAGAATCAGTACAAGTATACATAAATATATTTAGTCTACAGTAACTATTTAGTTAATTAATCAGACATTAAACTTCTGTGAACCCTTTTGCTTTCTTCACCTTCATGTTGGCAACAAGAATAATGCAGAAAGTGTTTGTGAGCAGACTGAATGCTTTTAATGTATTGTCACAGGGATAGTCACAGATTGTTTCAGTATTCACTAATTCCCAGTATTACAAGGTCTAATTAAAACAATGCTTCAAGGTTTCTTCTCTGATTTAACAAAAAAAACCAAAACAAAACAAAAAACCAACAACCTGCCTCCACCCTCCCCCGCCAGCGATCTGCTCCCAAAACCACCAAACAAACGAGTAGAATAGAAGAAGAGTCCTTTAGCTAGTAGTTTTACCAAGAAATACACAAGATGCATGTGCAGTTGAACTTTATTGACATTAAGGTACTGAAGAATAAAATGACTTAATCAGACGTGTAAGTTATTGCAACCCCTGTGTACTAGGGTACTTGATGAGCCTAATGTTGGCAGACCAACTGTACTGGTACTGGCAATGTTGAGCAAAGTGCTTTCTTATTTTCTCTATTCTAGACAATACTATAAGGGAAGAAGATGGAAAGCTGACCTCTGCAAGAGAGGTGCCTAAGCTACTGGGAAACCAAATTGCAGTAACTGGGAAGAGTTGGTGGATACTGGGTTTGGGTCGAGGTAGAGGAGAAGTCCCATTGAAAGGTGCTAGAGAGTCTGTTGGCTCAGCTCTTGCCTTTTTGTTTTTCCAAGAATGTAAGAGCTGCTGCGCTGAGAGTGTGTGGGGCAGGCAGGGAGAAAAAGGATATGGAAAGCAGGTTCTTTTTTTTTTTTTTTAATAAAACCCATGGTCTGGCAATTAGTAATTTAAGGACTTGCTCAAAGGTCTTTGCAGTTTCCCCAGACCTTTTTATAGAGAGGGATGGACCATCAGGGAATTGTACAAAGCGGGTCAGAGAGGAGTGCGGCTCTTGCCCTCTGCAACTACCTGTGACAGTGAGAGTCCCTGTTTAGCCTGAATGGGGGTGTGTGTGGGAAATACATCCTTTCAGAATGAGGTTTTTTTCCACAAAGCTGCTACGTGCTCCACCTGACTCCTTTGTATTACTGAGAAATGGTAAATGATTGTTTGGTGGCTTGAGCCGGAGAAGTCTCTCTACATCTACTTTCTTCATGTAGCAGTCGTTTCAGGCACTGGTCATCTTCACTGGCTGATTATTTTAATTTTGATAGCACTTTCATTTTGTTGTGAAGAGTTGTTCAGAACTCTGTATGTCCTGACTTAACTCCACAGAGGGGTGTAATTATATTTGGTTTCTTTTTTTTTCCTAACAGTTCTTGGTTTGTTTTTTTTTTTTTTGTTTCAGCTAGGTAGGATCTTCCCTTTGAATTCTCTTCACCTTCACTGGCCGCCTTCACTCTGTTGTCTGCCTAAGTTAGGTTTTTTCCGTCCCTTAGTGGTTTTTTGTTGCATAAACACAGGAAATGCATGGTCGGGCACGCTGTGCTGTCCGTGGCTAAGCGAGGCAGCTGCCCAATCTGTCCCGCTTTGGCTGTCATAGCTCTGCTCTTCTCTTCCATTTTGCTTCCTTGGAGATGCTGTCGCATATGACTGCTGGTCCAGTATTTCGCTAACTCAGTTTCGTAAAAATGATTTGTTAGGAAAGAGAAGCAATGAGAGTGCCTAGAGTGACTTGGCAGAAGTGGGATCGGGTGAAATTTGCTGCTCGTGTGTCTGGGGTGCAGTGATTCCTAGCAAGCAGTCCAGCCTGTCATTGCCACCTGGGCACTTAAAAAGTGTCTCTGGTCCATGAGAGGGGTTTAGCCCTTTTTCTGTTCCTTTTAAAGTGTGGATTTCTTTTTTTTTTCTTTTATTTTTTATTTTTTTTTCCTAATGGGCTTCCTTTATTTTGTAATGTAGTTAAACTGTGTTCAACTTTTTCTTCCTGGCACCCTTCCTTTCCATTATCGTTCCTTTTCTCTTCCACTCTGAATTGTGAATTTGCTAATGATCTAAAATGTGCCCCACTCCCTGCGAAGATGATGCCGGTGCCTTTGCTGTCCCTTACCTTCTCAGATGTGCAGTGATGAGAAATAGTTTTACGTAACTTTGTTGCTGTGATGGTGTGAGTGTAACCTGGCTTGTGCATCGCCCTCGACTGTCCTGTCGTACTGGTTATGAGCAGGGCTGAAGTACTGAAACTGCCTGTCCGGTCACCTCTTTCCTAGAGTGATCCCTTGCTATGTTAAATAAAAGCGTACCAAAGATTTAATTTTTACACTAGCCTTGCTTCGCGTGGGATGTTCGCCTGGATGGCCTCAGTGTGTTCCTCTCACCCTAAATTATTTGTGTTTCTTAGCGTAAACTTCAAATCATTTGAGTGATGCTGTGGCACCTGCACAGATATTTACTTTCTCTGACTAATGCCAACAAATATTTTTGGGTGGGATTATTGTAGAATTGACTTTCTTTATATAAAATCAATATGAAACGTTACTTTTTCAGAAATCTTGAAGAAAACAAAGCATTATAGATACTTTTGAACAGTGTATGTGCATTTCCTGAAAGATTTAAGACTTACCATTGCTAGAATCCGAAATCAGACTGAAGGTGAAGTCACAGTATGTGTCTGTCTGTCAAATGAGTTAAATCTTTCCAATTTTGGGGTGATGTACACTGGAGGGAATATAATATGAGGTTATTTAGAGTATTAAGTTAACTTCTCTGAAGGGAATGTATATTACCTATAACATGCTCGATGTATTAGGCAGGATTGCTTTCAGTGGAATAAATTTGAGTCTAATATTTTGAATTACTAAAAAATGAACCATTTTCCTTTAATTCCAGTAATTTGGACAGTGTTGACTTAAGATGTTACAGGAGAGGGCTGCAGTGGAGCTCTCCACTGAACTTTGGAGAAGGAAGCAGGGATTCATCTGCTTGTGTTCCTTAGTGCCTTGTGATTATAAGCTTTGAGGTTAAATTTGACGTTATTGTTTAAGAAACTCTAAATGAATTTTATAACATTTATTGCTTTAGTTAGATAAAGTATTATTTTAAATTATTTAAATGGCTTAAGCTTATGCTGTTTTCTTGTTGCCATGAACATGATACTTGACAGAAGTGGACTATGTAAATGGTTTTGGAATTAAGCAATACTAGGTGATCTTTTTTTTTTCTTTGCTTCTGCAGCAGCCCAGTCTCAGCTGCTGTGAATAGATTTTTGCGGACTGGAATTATTAATGATTTTTATTTTATTTTTAAATTAAGAAGGGAGTTTTCCTCAAGTTCCTGGAAACTTGCCTGACTTACCATTTAAAGAAGAGTCTAAGTCATCAGTTTCTACCTCTTGGATAAAATTACTAAGTGGTCAGTCTTAGTCAAATGTTTTTGACTGTATATGTAGCTTGATCTTTTTTAAGCTGGTGCTGAAATAAGGTCTCACACTTCACTCACTTCTGGCTAGTCATTTTTGTCCTCTTCCTTTGCTTGTACGAGCTGAATCTTCCGACATTTCCCTGTCTTGCTGGATTAGCTTGCAGGCAGGCAGGCAGGCTCTTAAGAAACTGAGACTATGCTCACGTTTGCAAAGAGAGTGAATGGCAGCAGGAGGAGGGTGAGGATGCTGCTTACAGTGGTGTCAGCTGCAGTGCATTTACAGCAGTCATCGAAGTTGTACCTGATAGAAATTATTGTATTCCAATATTAGCTCTTTAGTTCAATTGTGGATTTGTTGGAAACATACCAGTTTACCTTAATTCCACATAGGGTTTTTTGTGGTTTTTTTTTTTTTCTTTTTCCCCAAGCGGTGTTGTTTCTCCATTTTTCAGGAAAAATAGAAAAGCAGAACAATAAGCAAACTTCTCAGAATGATTCAAGTAATTTCCCCTCAATGCATCTTTGGGACTTGGGGGAGAAAAGTCTCCATCTTTGCTGCTTGAAGAAGTGAAACCGCTAGTTTCATGAAGTTTTCACTCTCTAGTAGACGAGAATCACATCACTTAACTCTGAACTTGTATCTTTAGTTATGAAAGGATTTGTTTTAAGGCTACTTTGCATGTAATCTCTCTTCTCCTGAAGTTATCCTGTGGGCGCAGTTTCCTGCGGTGCTTCAGCAGAGAGAACTTTAGGCTGCTGCCGAAAAGGGCCAGGGATTTGTGATGCCTCTTCCTGGCTTGCCATGGCTCTGGTGGTTGTGAGTCTGTGGTGTGAGCTGACAAGCTGGCTGGCGTGGGAGAAAGGTCGGGTTTACCATCATGTCAGCAAGCTGAATGGCCTTGCTCCGGCTGCGCAGTCACTAGCTCCTGTGCAGGAGAGTGGATGGGACTGTATTTCAGGAGCCAGGGGAGGGAGAGTATTTCTTCTTTTCCATTTTAGCCTGCAGTTTACTCTGCACTAGATCCAAGCTGAAATTTCCGAAGTTTCTTCTGAGTGTCTATGTTAATTGCTCTCCTTAAGTGTTCATGATCCAGCAAACTGATTATTTCACAGCTTTCTTGTTCCCGATCTTTAAAGGGCTTTTCTAAACTCTTTGTCATCCTCCCCCATCTATTTTAAGCCAGCCAAGTGCCCCTTTTAAACTGTGCCTCTAACTTATATTCTTTTTTTAAAATTGATTTAATAATATCTTTAAAGAGAAAATAGTTCCTAAACATCTAGAACTTGTTATTGAGGTGCTTTTTGTATTTCTGTGGATTTTGGTTGTCCTCAGTAATGTATGTATTTTGAGAAGATGACCAAGCACAGTATGTATTAAAAAAAAAAAAAAAAAATTGCCTCTATCCTTCTATATCCTGACTTTTCCGTAGTCGAGCTGGACTTTAATGTTCCCATCACTTAAATGGAGTTTGGCTTATTTAGTACTATCATAAATCAGTAAATGCAAGATAACTAGAATAACTGTCTTAAATTTAAGGTAAATTATATTGGTGTTTGCACTCACTGTAACATCTCAATGTTTCTATTGGGGAAGTTATTAACTTCTAGAACAAATTGCCAAGGGAAGTGGTAGATCTGTCATTTCGTGATATGGTCAGTCCCCTGGATGATGCCCGTATCAGTGCATTCTTTAATCTTCCCTTTTAGTAGATGTAGCGATCATGTGTCCATGGGATGATCTTTGTCAAGACACTGACCAGAGCTGAATCCAACTGGAAGCGAACCAGCTTGCTGATTTGGCAGCAGACTAAACCGGCACACCCTAGAGCAGCATAACTGTAAAACCAGCACGAGGGAAGAGGCAGCGGTATGGGAATGAGTGCGGAGAGAGCATGCAGGGTCAATCCTTTATCCTCAAGTGGTTGGATTAGGTGTAAGAAATTATATTCTCTGTGAATGACTAAAGAAACTGTTCCTGAAAAGCAGAGCCCGTGTGTCTGATTTCGTAAGTGATTAAGTGAAGAATATTCTTTTGTTCTGAGTTTGTAGTACAAGACTTCACAAATTTAGCTAGATTTGCAAGCTGCCTGGGAGTGTTGGCAGTTTCAGATGACTATGGGCTGTTTGAAACCTCAGTATCCCAGACAACACTTCTTTTTGTGTTTATCTGAGTTAGTGCTGTTCTGAAGCCAGGTAAAATGAGATGCTGTTCTGCAGTCAGGGCAGGGGAAGTGCTGAGGGGAGCAAGTCATCTGTAGACATGAGGACAAAAGCAAATATATTAATCGCATACTATCGTGGGTATGGTAGATAAGGAGACAGCAGATCTTTCAGAAAAGTACAAACAGCAGAATATAGTCCTTTTATTACGCATAAACTATTGTAAACTGTGCTGTTTTGCTCTTGAAAAATAAAATCTGGTCCTTCGTTTAGCTGATTCAGACTATGTATGGTACTGAAAATACACCTCATCCTTCAACACAGTAGAGGAGAGTTTGTCTGTGAAGCGGAATACTGTAGTTAATGTGAAAATGTTAATGCATTATTTTTTAAGGTGTAAGTATAACAAGATCTGCTTTTACTGCACGCCAGTATCCGTGTAAGGATGTGGCGCAGGGAAGCGAGGAGACTGGAAACCATCTCTGATGAAACCCTTTGCAGCTTGAGGAGAGCCTGGAGGCATTTCTTGCAGCTGTATGCGCTATAGGGCTGTATGTGAATTAACAGTGTGGTTGTTCTCAAGTAAACGCACAATTGAGAGTGCATAAAATTGTTTCCTCTAATTTTCATGTGCTTGTCGTCTTACTAGATGCTTATTTTGTGGGAAGAGAGTTTGCTCTTTCAGTCTTAATGCTGCATCATTACTGAAAGAGAATAATGAAATATTTCTATAGATTATAATGTAAATGGCTTCTGATGTGTAGGTAGTAGAAGAGAACCTGCCCTGGTAGATAACTACTAACAGGAAGCCTCTGGCTTGATGAATAGCAGATTAAAAAAGCCGTTCATGAAACGTGAGATGTGTTGGCAGTAGAATAAGACTCAGCCTGCCATCTCCATGCGGCAAGACAACCGTGCTGGTTTTCTATCAAGACAGAGTCGCTGGACCTTGCTGTACGCTGCTGTATCGTACTTTGGCAGTTCTGAGCAGTGATTGAAGTGGTAAATCCTGACCTGTGTTTTTTAAAAAGCTGATATTTTAGTCTTGATTTCTCCCTCCTCTTGATTTTTATGGTTTGGGTTTTTTTTTTTTTTTTGAGTGTAGCTGAGTCACCAGAGTTGTGCCTGGTAGTTGTGAAATATGTGAGGACAGTCAAAAGTATTTCCTTTTTAATTTCTGGAATCCAGACTACTTCAAGAGAATGTGCTGAGAACGGTGGGGGTGAGGGTTAGCTTTCTATGAACTTGCGTTCGGATGCGCTGTCTCCTGACCGTAGCGACCGGTATCCTTTGCCCCAGACAGCTTTTCATAACCTCCCGTAATGCCTCTGCTCCCTCCCCAGATTCTTCAAATACCGATCGTTCTGTGTTACTATCAATTAGCTCTGCAAGACACAGCACATGCTGTAGCTGCTTCCAAGCTGCACTTTTGGTGATTAGCCAACCATCAGGTTAAAAGAGCGGGAGTATTGGGTCAGTCCTGAAGTCTTTTCCTCAGGGAGGACTGTGATTTGGGTGCTTCAGTGCTGACTCTGCAAAAAAAAAAAACCCAAAACAAGACAAAAAAAAACCCCACCCAAAAAATATAAGTACAGCTCTTATTTTTGAGATGCTACTCTTTTGGCATTTTTCAACAAAATGGGTGTACAGAGAAAGAATTAGTGGCAGCAAAGCAGGAGAATAGGCTGATAGGGAAGCTCACGCACGCCTGGTTTCTTCAGCTGCTCAAGATTATGTTCAGGTACCTAGACAACCCTGCAGTGAAGGAGGGAGGATGGTTAACGTGCTGCAGTAGTATTGGGGGAATGGGCTAGCAGGAACCTCCTGCGGTTCCAAAACGACAATCCGTCATCTCGGAGGGAACAACCTCGCTGTCTACTGGGTGGCATGAGCAGGATGGTAGCTAGCAGGTCATGGGGAGTGGTTGTTCCCCACTACCTGGAAGGAAGCAGTCTCTCAAATACCGTGTCCAGTTTTGCACCTCTTTCCCTCCAAATGTGAGGGAGATGCCAACAAACCAGAGAGTAGAGTGTGGTTAGAAGGCTAGTGCGTATAGTGCGGAAGAAGTTGGTCCAGAGCAGCCATGCTCTCCTTGAAGGCACAGTGAAAAAATGTAAATTAATGTCTACAAGTTAGGAACACGGTAATTCCTATTGAATCCCATGGGGAAAATTACTATGAGAACTGAGTACCAGAAGAGGTGTCCAGGGTGGCTGTTCTGTCTCCATCCTTTGAAGACTTTCAGAATTTAGCTGGACAGTGCTTTAAGTGACCTGATTTGACACTGAGTTTAGCCTTGCTCTGCCCAGTTTGGGGTAAGTGACCTCAGGAGGTCCTTTCAAAGCTTGTTTTTCTGTGACTGGAAGCATTGCAAGCCATGCAAGTTTAAATCATGGTCTTAATAGGATATACTTAAATCCTTCTAAATTCAAATTACAAATGGATGTTTAAAGGACTCTGTCTCCTAACTTTTAGAACATAATTGAGCTAATGAAGCCATTTTTATCTCCTTTAAAACGATCTGATTGAGATTGTAGGGTGCCCTTGAGCTGTTGCGGTTTTGACTGGCTTTGGTAAAAATCTATTGCATAAGAATTCCTCTCTGTCCTTTGCAATCAACAGTTCATTTTTTTATATTGACTAAAATGTCCACACTAAAAAGTAAATTAACTTTACTAATGCCATAATTAGTATGGACTGTCCTGACGGCATGAAGTCCGATAGGAACACTTGCCCCTGTTTTAATGCTGAGCATATTTTGTGGTTTTCGCAAGATCCCAATCTGGGACCATTCAGACTGTTGCATCATGCCTGTTTTTAAAGATGAAGGGAACGCTTTGTGCATGCTCCGAATGATGCTTTTAAGCTTCCATAAATTTATTTCAAAGCCAGATCGTTGCCATGTTTGCAGAAATACTAATTGTCATTCTGAATTAGGTATGTGCCAAATTGTAGGCCATCACAGCATTTTTGCATTTTTTTTAGAGCTTGAGAGGAGTTTCCTTTTGGTTTAAACCCAAAAGGCTTTCAGAGACATTCTTGTTTTTGTAACTCATGAATTTGTAACCTGGAGCTATGATCACGCTATCCTTTTTGGCTAGAAGAGTCCTGAAAAAAAAAAAAAATCTACAAGAGGAGCTGCAGCTTTTGTAGCAACATGAGGTCCTGATATTGAGGAAAGGAAACTTGTATAGAATGAAAATCTGGGGTTTTTTTTTGGTTTTTCTTTTTTTTTTTTTTTTTTTTTGGGGCAGGGAGGAAGGAGGAAGATGACTTTGTAAAAAGACTTCTAGCTAAGATAAGTAACAATTTTCAGCCTTAAATGTATTTTTGTGAGCTAATTATCTAGTGGAAGTTTTAAGAGAAAAACCTATAAATACAGTGTTGACCCTGTGGTACTTTTACTACTTTAGTGCTTTGGATTTGAACTAAATCTAAATGAGGTGTGATCTTTTTGTTCTTCAGAGCTTTTTGGCATGGCTTTGTTCTAGCAGCTTTTGTAATTTGGTGTTTTCTGACTCACCTTGAATGTTTTGCCAAATAGATGTTATAAAATTAACTTAAGGAATGGAGGAAGAGATGTAAATCTATATATGGAACAGTGTCTGAGTCACGACTTAAGAAAATATGATGCGCTTTTTAAAAGTACGTTCCCCTGTGCCCTTAAAGATCCCTGGTTTTCTCTGCATGTTAAATTAATAGCAGTTTTTCACCTTTGCTTTCTGAAGACATTTGCTACCTTTCCTGCAGGTGTCACCTCTCATTTCCAGGCTGGTTTCGTGTGAGCTCTGCTCGTACTGAAGGTAACGGCAAGTAGAACAAAACATCACTTTCTGCTTAACGTAACTTTCCAGGTGAAAAGTTTTGGCCTCTTCTGTCCTTACAAGGTAGTGTCACATACCTGTAGGCGGTACAGATTTTACTCTGATACTTCCTATTTCACGTCTTCTCTTGCTATGGAGGGAGGAATCTGGCAGTTCCTGTTCATTGAAGCGAAGGGGTAAATTAAATCCACATTTTTAGTATTTTAAGTTTACAAGCGAGTTGAAGGTAAGTATTTCTGGTAATAATGGAGAAGACGTGATCAGATGCTGCTTCTGGAGTCAGTTCAATGTTCCTGCAGTGAGCAACATGTCACTAAAATGCTTTTTTTTCCCAGTGAGCTCGTAATGACAGCTTATACAATTGTAGAATTATAAGGATATATTGTGGGAGTGATTTGCTTTAGGGAAGTGAAAATTGACTAACTTAGTATTTTAAGTGTGTTTTGTTGCACACAGTGGTAAGCACTAGAATGCAGTCTAGAAAATTACGGGACCTGGAGTAGGAAGATGAGGTGTGCGTGGTTTGCATCTTTAATGCTTCAGGGCAGGCTGCTGGGCAGGATTTCTGCTATACTGTTTGATTTCCTTCACAAAGGATCTTGCTAGTTGTACCGGAGTCAGCTCGAGAAGCTGGTGTTTGAGATGGTTGCTGTTAGAATGCAATGATTTTCTCATTACTTGAAATAGTTTGGGAGGAAAAGCGTACAGTTTTTACAGTTTTCAGTTGTTCATTTTCCTTATTACTTCAGCCATTCTTACTGTGCTGTAAAATTAGACATAATATTTTATTGAAAGTGTGTGGCAAGTCATTTCTTGGAGAATGCACTATTGACTTGCCCAATATAAAATTTCCAGGTGGATCCAGGGCAGCTTCCAGATGGATCAGTTCTGTGCTGCCAGAACCAAGGCTCCTGGCTTTTGACTGTCTCCTGGGTAGACTGCTATTTTTGTTTTTATTTTCCTTTTTTATAGGCAAACTATTAATGTAGAAGGATTATTGCTATAAACAGAAAATGTGCTAGAGCAGGGTAATGCAGCGTAGAGCAAATTATAAAAGGAGTAAGGAAAAACAGCAGACACTGCAGGGTGGAAAGAAAAAAAAAAAAAAGCAGAACTACTCAAATTGCCTTATCGCTGTCTCTGGCGGTGGCGGAAGCTGGCTGGGAATTGTGCTGTCCGAGAGTTCGTGTTTGGGATGTCAGTGGCATAGCAGCGGGAAGGTATTCTTGGGAGAAGTGTTCAGTGGCTGAAATTAATTTCAATTTGGCAAACTTCTGCAGAGTTGCCTGTCAACTGTAGATGTAAAATCGGAACTGTGAGAAGCGTTAATGAAGGATCTGACAGATCGTGTATCACAAGAAGTCTGTGAAAGTCACAGGATGTCTCTGAAAGAGAATACACTGATGCCACTTACTGATACGTTCTTTTATTTGTATGGTATATCTAAACACCTAGGTAAAATCTTGTTAAAGATTTTTGTGTCTGAATCACAGAATGATTTGGATTAGAAGGAGCCTTTAAACATCATCTAGTCCAGCCTTCCTACCATGGGCAGGGACGTCTTTCACTAGACCAGATCGCTCAAAGCCCCATCCAACCTGGCCTTGAACACTTTCAGTGATGGGGCATCCACAACTTCTCTGGGCAATCAGTGGCTCACCATCCTCACTGTAAGAAATGTCTAAACTTACCCTTTTTCAGTTTAAAACCATTGCTCCTTGTCCTGTCACTACAGACATTGGTAAAAATCTCCCTGTCTTCCTTATAAGCCCCCTTTATATCCTGAAAGGATGCAATAAGGCCTCCATTATCATTAGAAAGTAAAATGCAGTGGGACCCCATACTTTAGGAAAATAACAGAACTACCTTTTATTCCAGCTTGTTCCTTCTCCTCTTCTAATTGTAATTTTTTTTTTTCCCTTGAAGCTCATAGTGTTTAATCAAAACAGGAAGCCGACGGTAGCTAGACTACTGATGCTGAAGTTTGGTCAGGTAAAGGCAGAAGAATGACATTTTCTTGATAACCAGTGCTATGGTCTTTGATTAGAAAGACTTTGATTTTTAAATTGCCTCTAAAAAATTTCTTTTACTCTGATAGAGGAAAGGGGGCTGGGGCTGGAAGACTGAGCTGCCCTGGCACAGCGCTACATGAGTGCAAGCTCACACGGGAATGGTGCTCTGTCTAACCAGCTCTTCCACTGAGGAAGTGGAAAGAGGGCTTGCTGAGATTTTGATGTGACTGCAGCGTGGTGCCTGCTTGCCACGGCTCATCTAATGCTGCATCCAACCTAATGAGCTTTCTGAGGTGTGGGGTGTGTTGGAGCCAGTATGAAGGCTGTTGCTTCAAATGGAGCAAATCCTGTTGGGATCCAAACTGAGCCCCTGCTGGGTGGCAGCGGGGTGTTCATGGTGCTCCCAGAGTTTGAGTGGACACAGCTGGGCTGGATTTCTGTAGAATCAGCTTGGGTCCAACAGGGTGTATTGGTTTGTACTGAAAGTGTCTTAATTGCTTACAGCAATGTTTGCTTGCCCAGCACCCGAGCTAATAAATTCTATGGATTTACGTTCTCTGTCTTTCAAAGAATCCACTACTGGAATAATCAGATTGCAGCAAATTGGGAGTTAATTGTGTGTACTTAAAAGAAAGTGTATGTAGAATGGCATGAAAGTCTTTGAATTCCATTGGCATTATGTTGGTTTATTATAAAGTAATGAAAGAATCCTGATGGCTCGGGACACTTTGCCGAAAACAAGACTTTAAGTCAATATTTGAATGTATGATGTCAGCGTTGTCTCAAACTACAATGTGCCTCTGCCCATCCCTTCCTTGTGGCAGCAGAAGTTTGCTTGGCAGGCACATGGGGATCAAAGCTTCAGGAGCAGGAAGCTGTACGACTGTAGAGGGGTGTTTACTTGGGACTGGAGCTGGCACGACTGGTATGGCTCACCTGGGAGTAGGCACAGGTAGAAATGGCTCTGCTATGTGTCACTGCTAGTTCTGAGGTGCCTAACCTCATTTTGAGCTACTATGAAGGTAGAACATCTTACCTGTGATGCTTCGATGCTTTCGGGAGTCCTTGTGATGCAACTGTTTTGCGTTTCCTCCACGTGGAGCATGAACGTGATGGCTCCGCGTGGCTCAGCTCGGGCCAACCTGTCTGCTGCTGTGTATAGTGTGACCTAGACTTATTGACTTGCTGAAGGCTGTGGTGAACTGTACTGTAAAATATGTGTAGGCTGCATGGCCTCCCTTAGTAAGTATACTCTTT
Source organism: Chlamydotis macqueenii (assembly GCF_036417535.1). Lineage (NCBI taxonomy): Eukaryota > Metazoa > Chordata > Aves > Otidiformes > Otididae > Chlamydotis > Chlamydotis macqueenii. Next base: position 6,673,022 of record NC_141558.1, read on the forward strand.
CCTTGTTTAGTTTCTTTAACAGCTTGGAACTGTACCTCTACCGTCAGAATTAACAGGAATCTGGTAGCCGTGCATCGTTAATGCATTATGTTAGGATGTGGTTTTATGGCAGATTTCGGCTGTGTGCAAAGCAGCAAGTGGTGAGGGGCAAGATGAGTGGATCTGTAGGGGGAAACTGCTGGTGTTGGGGACCTGACGTTCGTATTGCATGTTTTGGGCGTCTTTATCATCCCAGTTCTAGTCGCATGCCATGGACTTAATGCCTGTTAAAGATTAGCATGCATTAAGAGTGTTCCGTGGGCTGCATATCTTTGACGTAGTTTCAGTGAAACTACTCCACATTGTGAACTCAAGCACACTAAATGAGGATGGTTTGGAGCTTCACCCAGAAGCGTACTCCTGATCTGAACTGTAACAATGATGTAGATGTTGATCTGAGTTGGATTTGGTGCAGCCCTGCTCCTCTGACCCTACAGTGAGCCGTCTTAGGGAGAGAAACTTGCAGAAAGCTGGCACTAAATAGTTTTCTCTCAGGCTGTTTTCTCTTTGTTTGAGAAATAAGCAGTATAAAAAAGTACTAATGTAAGTGCAGAGCAGGGGGAAGGGACCATGTGAATGCACGCAGAAGAGAGGATGGGATCACAGCATCCCTGTGTCTTGGAAGTACGTCTCTCCAGGTTTCCTACTTTCCATCACTGATTTGCTTGGCAGGCACATAGGGGATCTTGTACTGTCTTGGGCACCATGAGAAGGAAAGAATGAAATACTGTGGGTTTCTGTCTGTTCAAGGTTCAGTCCTTCGGCTGCTTCTCATGCTATTGGAGTGCGAAAGGAAGGGAAGTACCTTCTCACAAAAGACCAACAATCAGAGTGGTTTCCCTGGTAGTGGGAAATGTGAGGCACTTCCCTACTCAGTATGAGAAGACCAAACCCACATCTGCACTCCAAAATGATATTTTGATCTTTGGGGAACTGGTTATTATGGTCATTATGGGTCGCTGTGAAGGCAGGAGAGTGAACGACAGGAGTGGATGCGGAGCGCAGGAGCCTGGCTGATGCGGAGCACAGAAGGAGGACCCTGCCTGCGGAGCAGTGGAAGCTCTTGGCTGGGAGGAATTTGTCTTTGGTGGCCAAACCCTGGTGCTCACCTGATGCATGTGCCTTACCTGGAGAGCTTTGTAGGACAAAACTCATGCAGTTTCGGAAGCAGGGTTAGAATTCTAAGGGCAATGGAGAGTCCATCAGGTCTCTTTATTTGAGCATATGGTTGTCATCAGTAGTTCAGGTCAGGGTAACAGGGAATTGCGTGGTGTTGAAGTGGAAAAAACCCTTTCTTATAACCACTACTTCTGTTTAACGCTTACAGAGGTGTTTTCATTGTTCAGCATTTAAACACTTTAACTACTTTTTCAGTGTTAAGATTTGTCTTCAGTGGCCAAACGTATGCTATGGTATTACTGTTTAAACAGCTGTAACTCTTATATCTTGCAAACTGTAGCAATGTTTCTAGGGGAAAGCAATTGCAAGGAGCTTTCTCCTCCAGTCCAACACCTGATTTTGAGACAGTTATGAAGAAAAATATAATAGTTAAAAGGATAAGATTGTGTCTTCTGTCATCTCTTGTCTCTAGTGTAAGCTTGCTGTCTGCTATAAAACTAAATACCTTTGTAACTCTGTGTACATGTATTCATACATAATGACAAAAATATTAGGTTGTTTTTAAAGGAGACTAAACTTTGGGGTTTTTGTGATAGACGTACAAGTGGAAATAACAGTACTAAAGTTTGTTTCGACCGTGTAGCAACTGTCTGTTATGATAAATTGGAAAAGCAAAATCTCGGTTTCTAGCGTAACTGCAGTTCTGCTGGCAAGATGCTTCTGGAGGCCACACAACTTTCCAGGGTTCACGTTCCAATAAATGACTCTTAATCTGAACTGACCTAAAACCTGCCTGAAGGGGCCTTTATGGAGCATGGCACGCAACTCAAGCTTCTCCTGCTGCTTCATTCTGGACTCTGTCCCTCCAGCTCTGCTGCGAGTTTCTGCAAGGCTTCCTGAATAGCTTGAGAGTTAAATGCAAGGATTTCAGTTATCCCACAAATGTTTGGGGTTTTTTTTTTTTTTTCATTTTATAAGCTATTAAATGTGTTTTTCATGGGATTTCTTTTATATCTGGTTTGTGTCTTTTTCTGGCTACTACAGAAAGGTCACTGCATTCTGACAGTGTTCTAATATCCCAAACAAAGTACCAAGAATGTGAAATTGTGCTCTTTGTTGGATGACTGTCTGACACTTGGTTATTTCCATTGAAGAGACAGGCACGCTAGAGTTTCAGTATGTTTTCCACTCTTTTCCTTGATTTATTTATGTGGTGGGGTGTTTGTAGGGCTCCCAGAGGGCCTTAGTTACCTATAGTAGCTAACCTCAGAAGGAGCCTGAGTAGCCAAAAACTTCCTTTGTTTAAAGTCAGCGAAGATGCGTGTTATGCTTATTGAGAGGCTTGCCTTCTGCTTTGGCACTGGGATGTGGTTGGCAGAAGAGCCGGTTGTGTAAATTCCGGTGAAGTGGAGAGTCCACCTGTGCCAGCAGTGACTGAATGCCTTGTGCATTGCTGCGTTGGCTAACAGCTTGAGCTATTTTGTCACAGAGGCAGTGGCGTTAGATAGGACACTTTTCATCTTTGCCACGGGGATCAACATAGTTTGTAGTTGTTGATAAGGCTGACTGGCTTTGACGTGTTTGGTCTGCTTTATTGCTTCATTAGTCAGGTTGTCTTACTCGAAACCAAGAGCTGAACAGACCACTCCCGTAAAGCCTGCAGTAAGCACCTTTCTCCCAAAGGTGTCCGGTCAATATTTTTTTACTTGGCACTGTTACTGTTGGTCAGTAACTGGGTCACATCCCTCAAAAAGCACTATCTGGGAAGTTCTCTAATTATACTGGAAAGCTGTCATGGCTGCATGACAGAAAGCTGCCACCTAAGGTATATCTTTGGCTTGAATCAGTCACAGAATCATTTGAGGCTGGAAGACGCTTCTGGAAATCGAGTCCCAACTCTCCTGCTCAGATCAGGGTCAGCTACAGCAGGCTTCGTCAGCCTGTTGAGGTCCCTCTGAATAGCAGCACACCCATCTGGTCTGTCAGCCACTCCTCACAGTTTTGTAACATCTGCAGGCTTGCTAAGAGTGTATTCAGTCCCATCTTCTGGGTCATTAATGAAGACATTGAACGACTCAGCATTGAGTCCTGGGACACACCACTGGTGACTCTCCGCCAGCTGGACAGTGTGCGTCAGTGATCACAACCCTCTGAGCCTGATGTTTTGGACGGTTTTCAGTCCATTTCACTGTACACTCCTCTGGCCCCTGCTCCATCAGTTTGTGTATGAGGATGTTATGGGAGACAGTGTCCACTGCTTTCCCATCATCCAGTGAACTAGTTATTTCATTGTAGAACATGTATTTGTTTCCTTCTCTGTTTGCTTGGTTAGAAGCATGTGCCAGGTGATGTCTTATGTTTATATGACATGAGTCCGCCATGTACACTTGCAGCCCAGAAAGCCAACCACATCCTGGGCTGCATCAAAAGGAGCATGGCCAGCAGGTCAAGGGAGGTGATTCTGCTCCTCTGCTCTTCTCTGGTGAGACCCCACCTGCAGTACTGTGTCCAGCTCTGGAGCCCCCCAAAATAAGAAGGACATGGACCAGTTGGAGAGGGTCCAGAGGAGGCCACAAAGATGATCAGAGGGCTGGAGCACCTCCCCTATGAGGATGGGCTGTTCAGCCTGGAGAAGAGAAGGCTCTAGGGAGACCTTATAGCGGCCTTCCAGTGCCTAAAGGGGGCCTACAGAAAAGATGGGGGGGAAAACTCTTCAGCAGGGCCTGTTGTGATAGGACAAGGGTTATAAAATAGAGGGAGGTAGATTTACACTAGAAATAAGGAAGAAATTTTTTATGGTGAGGGTGGTAGAACCCTGGTACAGGTTGCTCAGAAAGGTGGTGGATGCCCCATCCCTGGAAACATTCAAGGGCAGGTTGGACGGGGGCTCTGAGCAACCTGATCTGGTTGGAGATGTCCCTGCTCCTTGCAGGGGAGTTGGACTAGATGGCCTTTAGAAGTCCCTTCCAATCCAAACCATTTTATGATTCTATGATTCTATATTTGAATTCATGCCAAAACAAGATTGCCAGTTATTTGTTAGAGATCTAGGAGAAAGAAGTCTCCTTTGCGCACAGTGTGGGAATTGGTTTTTGATGGCCTGTGCTGCTTGTGAAAACTCAGGAGAATAAATATTCTCTCTCTCTCTCTCTCTCTCTCTCTCTCGAGAGCTTTGGTCCTGCTGGATGATGTTCATGCTCAAGCTTGAGAAGACTATTTTTCATCCAAGGCTTGGTCATTATGGACTCTTAAGCTACAGATAATTGATTTGAGTTGGGTTTGAAATTGAGACAGCTGTGTAAAAAGCAGAGGGGAGGTAAGACTGGTATTTTTGGTAGTTTGTGTTGCTGAGGTGTTCTGCTGCACCTTCTGTCAGTCAAGACTTTCCGGTTTTTGAAGGTGTTGACCAGGTTTTATTACTGGAGTCCCACTTATTGCAGGCCGATTTTAGTATCGCATCTGTCCATGACTAAAGCTTTTAAGTGAGATCTTGAATAATTCAGAAGCATTCAGAACTACTTCAAGCATTCATAAGTATATCCATGAATTCATATGATTCCTAATTATTGTTGTAATAAGGAGTTATGATTCCTTAAAAATATTATCTGTCACCACTGAACACTGTTTTGCTTGGGTAAATATTATACTTGAAGACCTTTCAGAAGCTCCTTTAATCTGAGCTATTTTGGCAGTGGAATGGTTTCTTGTCCATCATACTGCAGTCCTCATTACCTGCACGGTTCGTCTAGTGCTACTTTCTAATGCTGAAAAGCAAAACTGCTAAGTGTTCCTCTTAAGGACCAAGTAGTAGAGAGATGTGTAGTTTCTTACATTGTTTTCATGTGGTGACATCGAAACAGCACGGGATGAAACTTTGGACATTCCCCATGACCTCTCTCACTCTTCAGGTGAGAGAACAGGGTTTAGATCTGTTTTGTGTATCCATGAGAATGAGGGTGCTATTGAGTATCGCGGACAAATACAAGAGGAAATTTAGCACCTATAAATAAAAAGGTGATATTAGTTTGCTGCTATTTACCTTTGGAAGACGGACTCATGGATGAGGACTTGGAAGTTCTCGATCCTCCTTCGGTTGTTGGCATGACTGAGTCTGTTTTACAGTCTGGAAAGGTGACCAAAATGAACATGTTGTGCATTTCAAGCACTAATATAGAAATGTTCCCCCAAGGAAATAAATAAACTTTCAAAATAATTAGTTCATGTTGACATAGTGTGGCTATGATTACCTACTGCCTCTGTGGAAACAGGAGCAGATGTTTGGCAGTCAAAGCTGTAGTCTGCAATGCTGTAAGCATTTACCATGACTGACACTGTGTTCTGATCCATTTTCCGTGTTTAACTTCATAAAACTGTCTTGCAGTGTGTATATTGAAATGTAATACCTGCTGATGTGCTTAAAACCAGAGCTGATCATGAGAGAAATATGTAACGTGGATATTTCTTACATTTTAATACCTTTGTAGGTTTGCAAAATGGTTCAGTTGAGTTGGTGGGAAGATGACATTTTTATTTCCAGGCTATAGGTGATGAATGGCAGTTGTTTTTATGATCTGTGGCTGCCAGAATTTCCTATCTCTTGGGCAATATTTCACGTCAGCCGCTCAAGAAACAACTTGGTGCAGATGGAAGACAAAACTCCTATGGTTGCTGCAGGCAGTAATGGGGAAATACGATGCTTTGAAGCAAGCTTAGAGAATACGTTTGGCAAAAATACATGTATACAGTGCAAAACGTGTGTTAGGAGTTCCAGAGTGTGTATCATGAGCAGATAGCTCTGGTGATGACTCATGTTCATAATGGAGAAAATAAATTTTGCTTTTTTTCCTTTAAGAAATAAACCCAAGTATTCATGTTTGTATTTGACCGGCTCCTTTGTTAATGGGTGTATTCAGAAAATAGTTTGCCAGACAGCTCATTCTAGCATCTCTTCTATTCATGGCACCATCGTGTAGTTCTGTTTTTTACCAAGGGTTTTCTGACTTCATCTGTAGGCAGCAGAGGAATAAAGGCTACTCTGCAACATGTGTGCAGCAGCGCTTTTGATCAAACTGATCCGCAGATCAGAATCATACATTGATTTCATGGAGCTGTGAGTTCAGTACCAGGAAATAATACTTCCTCCCATTTGAGTCTTTAATTTTTGAATTTGTCATTGGATGTTATTATACACTGATAGAATAAAGAGTAACCTGTGAAAAAACCCTTACAGCCATTTAGGATTTCTGCCTTTTAACCCTGTTGTGCTCTCATCTTTGTGAGTGTTTGTGATCTGCAGAGGAGAGGCAGGCTTTGGTGAGAACAGTTTGGTAGTGCCTGGGTACCCTGATAGATTTGAGTGAGAGGGAAGATTATTTGATTGCTGCAGGTTTGTGGAAATTTCTGGCATAAACAGAATTTCTTGATGAACAATTGAGCCTTTATTGCCAAACAAGCCTTAAGCTGTCAAGAAGCAGCTCTCATGGATCCTGTGCAACAGATGGACAAGTATCTAAATACATTGCTATGCTTCTCTGAGTAAACTTAATAATATCAAAATTAAAGTTTACTTGCTTATTCTTTTTCATACAAAACCAGATGAATCAGAAGGAGGGTGCCTCTTACATGTCTGCAATTTAAGTTGTGTGATATTGTCAATCATACACCTTCTGACTGTGTTGCATTCCTTGGATCAAACCTGCAAAATGCTGTGTGTGTGCAGTGATCACTATTTTCAGATAAAATAGCAGATGCGAGTATGTGAATTAACAAAGCGTTGTATTTACATACCATGCATGCACAACTGAACCTTTCTCCCTCCTTTGCCCCAAATAACAAACGCATGCCCTGTGCGCAGTGATTCATAACTGGTAAATCTTGGTGGAGCGTAGGGGAAAAAACCCAAACCACTGCCAGCAATCACTTCTACCACATATGCACAAAAACCTACCCACCACCACCAAAATATGACCTGGTGTCATATTCCTAAATTTATTTTAATAGGTGACTGTCCAGTTTTTTCTTCCCCCTCTCCAAAATTGTTGGGAACACTGCAATTCAGATGAGTGGTGCTGTAAGGGAAACACTTCTTAGCATTTGTCATTAGGTCTGTCTTTTTGTACATGCATGGCTTTCAAGTTGCATGCCTAAGTTGCATTCACTGTTTGTTTTTTTTTTTCTTTTTTTTTTTTTTTTTTTTTTAGTGGACTATATCGTGGAATATGACTATGATGCAGTGCATGATGATGAGTTAACGATCAGAGTTGGGGAAATCATCAGGAATGTGAAAAAACTGGAAGAAGAAGGATGGTTAGAAGGGGAGCTAAATGGCAAAAGGGGCATGTTCCCTGACAATTTTGTGAAGGTGAGTTTTCTGCATTGACTTGGTTTTACTGTGATCGTACGGATGGCTACTAGATATTATTGAAATGGTTAGAATTACACATTATTTGTATTTGTAAGAGATGATTTTTTTTTTTTAACTGGAAGACCTTTTAGACAATTTCATTTTTTTTTTTTTAGTATACTTTTGAAGGCCTCTTTGTTCTTATTCACTTTAGCATTTCATTTGGTCTGTACCCTTGCACTGTATATTCTGTCTTCTTCCTACTGCTGCAGTGCATTAACAGTTGCCTGTAGCCGTAGTGACCAGCTTTAGTGAGAAGAACCAATTAAAACCCCAAAAATGCAAGAAAAATCCCAAACCTACCCCTATAGAAGACATTAAGTCAAGAGAGAGTTGGGAAAGTGGGGTCACAGCTCAGTCAACTCGGCTGTAATGAAAAACTACGTCCTCAGGCTGTGGTTGTGTGGCTGCTTCAGCCTGGATTAAGCTGCTTTGTTTAAAGGAGTAATTCTGCCCTTCCTTGGACTCCCTGCTGCTGGGACTGCATTTCTTGTGACTGTGCAAAGAGACAGGGCATGGACCGTAACCAGCTACAAGGTAACTGTATAATCAGGCTGGCTTTCAGCTTGTTTGGTCTCCTGTCCAGGCTCTGCATTTGTCAGCAGCAAATACCTGAAGTGGGAAGGGTGTGAGGTGAGTGTTCCACTGGTCTGCAGCATTGTTGTGTCTTTGGATTAGTCATCATCTTCCTAAACGTGATCCTCTTCTGTAGGATCTCCTCGCTCAGTGCGGTGTGACTGACTTGCAGTCGATGTCCTCTTCTGTGAGATACTGCTTCTCAAACCTTTTATTTAACCTTTTGCATTTGTTCCATGTCTGTATCCTAAATTTAATAGAAGTTCTTGTTTGCACCTTCCACATTTTTCATGGCTTCTCTGCAGGCTTTCTAAATGTAATACTAAGTATGCCTCTATTTATTAGTTACTCACAATGAAGACGTCTGCAGAGAAGCTGGGTGTGCTGTTCCACGTGTAACTTCTAAAATTCAGAGCCTGCTGAGCTGCAGATATTTTCTCATCTGAACTACACAAGTGTTACGGAGATGTTATGCTTTGCTTCTTTATGCTTTCTAACATTGTTAGTAACTTCCAAGGATTCCTTAGTGTAAGTTCTGTAAAGTATAATGAGAGAGAACTTAGGTATTCGTCTCTCTTTTGAAGTGAAATTAATTCTTTGCAAAACAGAATTGTATAATGTATCCTACTGTGATATTTTCATATAATTAAACCTAGGGAGAGGTTTGTCCAAGTGCTATAAATACTTTTCTTTACACTTGCTTACGTTAAATTTGACAAAGTTTCTTTTCATCTTACTGAAAAAGCAAAATTACTGATTTTTTTATTTACTGCGAAGGGATCTAAATATCTATGTTTTAAAAATGATGGGAAAAATCCAGTTGTTCTTAGAGAGGGCCTTTTACCAAGGAGAAGTTTGTACAAATGCCTTTCGCTTGTCTAGTATTTTTGAGCTGTTTGTGGTTTAGTTCAAAATCTGTTTTGAGTTTTGAGTCCTCTATAAATAGTGATTTTTACCTTATGCGGTGTTTTGATGATTAGTGTGTTGATGATGTACTTAATTAGCACTCAAGTGCTGCATGGGAAGAAAGCATCAAAGACTGCTCTTTCTGGTTCTTGTCTCATCAAGACAGTCTTTCTACTGAACCACAAAGAAGGGTCGGATGTGGCCTGTTTCCATGTTAAATACTGAACTTGTTGGGTGTTTTCTTACCATTCTGCAGCTGTCTCTCTTATAAACTTTGTTTTAAGTTATTTCTATCCTGAAAAATCTTTATAGATGTTGACTCCAGGTATTTTTAACTGTACAACTATTCAGTATGTGTAAGGCATGGTCAGATATCCTCAATTACAGGGGAGAGTGTTTTGTAGAAGACAGAGGAATTTGGAGAAGTGGAAAGGAAGTTGTGTAGAAGAAAATGATCTCTTGGCTGTCGTGACAGCAGAGGATAACTTGCCTTCTTGGTGCAGGAGTTGACTGCAGTTATGAGGCTGATCTTGGGAACTTTTTCTTTTGAGATGGTATACATAGGCTGGAAGACTGCCGTGCAGTGATGAGATGATGGGAAAGCATTAATTGTTAGGGAAGTGAAAGTCATGATTTCTTCGTGACCGTTTTGATTGTAGTTTCTTTAAGTTAATTAACAGGTAGTGGTAGTTTGAGAGACTATTTCTGGGAAAGCTGTTGCAGAAAAATGGTTTCTTTCTGCATACCCCCGAATGTTCTCATTTGCTGCTGCAGTAGGTTGTAGCGTTTCATAGATCCTGCACTGTTGACTATGACCGGACTGCTGCAAATACCAAGGCTCAACGACTAAACTCAGCTGCTCCAGTTTGGCCTGGTGCAATGTTAACACCCATAAGGTGTGGGTGAACTGCAGGAAGGAGGTGGAAACAAGCTGAAGCCAGGTTGTACTTTGGCCATGTGAAAAAGGAAGGTCCCTTGAGAAATGGATTTATTCATTTTCTGCCTTGCCCAGTAGCTGCCATCACCAGATGGTAGTGGCTGCTGTGTCCTCTGAGCTTTCGATGGGAAGGGGTGTCTTACTGCTGCTCCAAGGAGGAACATCGCTGTGGCTTCTACAAGGGGATGTAGGGTTGAGAGTGGAGAAGTATAGCAAGTTAATTGGAAGGGGTAATTACAAGAAGGATGCTGAAGAGGGACAAATATTGCTAGCTTCTCATGACCCTCACAAAAGGGAAAGGAAGCTGAAGGTCTGAGAGATGCAGTGAGGAGGAAACAGCTGGAAGGACACTAGGCTGGGAGGACCCTCGGGTGCATGAAAATGGATCTCCCAGGTCAGGTCAGTAGAAATGTGACCAGAGAGAGCAAATCGATGTGGACAGGACCAAGAGTTGCACCAAGTTTTACAGATCTGATGCAAAATTCTGGGACTGTACTTGGCGACTTGTTCCTTCCTGAAAGGATTGTCTTATTCTCCTGTTATGAGTGTAATTTCATGCACTGAATGAGGATCTGGCCTGAGCTCGTTATATGGATAAGTTTGGTGGGTTTTTGTGATATATGTATGCCGGTTTGTTAAGAACTGAACTGAGGTCAAAATGTAACCTTTTCGTGCAGTATTTGGATGGTAAATTATAATCTGTGGTAATCTGAAAAAGATAAGCATTTGAAGCTGAATGCGCGCGTTTTATCCACTAGACTTGCCTACCCTCTCGATGTATAAAATATTTAAAAACATAATAAATATGATAGAGTAAACTTGGTGAAGATGGAAATTTTTTTTTTTCAAATGTTAGATGTTTTTACAGAAGATAAATGAGCTATTTAAAAAAAGCCTTTGATTTTCATCAGACAACTGCAGAATTGAGGAGGAGGTGCTAGTTCCAGCTATTTTGGGGTTTTTTTTTTTTTTTTTTTTTGCTCACTTTGTTAGTTTATCTCTTCTTTGTCCTGTCCAGGGGCAGGAAAAGAGCTTGTTCCCTTGGTGGCAGCTGCAAACTGTCCTTGGCTGCCAGGCAGCATGCGGCTGCTTCTTGCCTGTTTGAAGGACAAGGAAAATGTCAACTGTAGGATTACGGCTGCATGCTGTCTGGATGCACTGGATGCCCCAGATTCAGACTGTGTATCATCACTGCTAAAGCAGATCAGTCCCCTTCTGTTCCCTTCTTCTGGGCTCCACTAATACATGGGATTTACTGACGTTTTACAGCGCTCCTCATACTTTGACTCTTGCATGCTTTGACAAATGCATCTTTTCTGTTTGAAGTATGACCAAGTGCTGTCAGCTTCGTTTTGAGTTGTTAGTTGTGGAGGAAGTAGCTTTTTGATTATGTCTTCCTTTTTTTTCCCCCCTCAAGTCTTTTAAATATTGCAAAATAGTTTTATGTAGCGGGAGTGGGTTTGTTTCATGTGGTAGTAGCGATTGGGTCTTTGCTGTCAGAAGTGCTGCAGAGGAAGCTGAGGTTATGTTTTCAAATGTGTTAATTTGTTGTTCAGGCAAGTGGGTGAGCGAAGCGCTATATGACTTAGAAATACTTGTATGCGGAAGGGAATGTATGGAAGCTTCCTGTGGATACTGATGCGATGCTGATGCTTGGTACCTTATGTCACCTGCTGTTAACTTTTTGGTTGGGCTTTTTTGGCTTCTACCCAAACTTTTTGCCCGTTGATGGTGAGATCTTGAAGAAGGATTGGAGCTTGGTGGTGCCTGTTTCCAAGTGCCAGCTGGGAGCCAGGCATTTTCTGTGAGCTCGCCACTTGACGGATTAACCTGAGGTCTGAGGTGGTCTGTGCCAAAAGGTGCAGTTCTTGGTGGTGACTTCCACTTGTGCTGTTTGGCATTAAAAGAAAGAGAACAGGTAGACTCAGTTAAGGTGAACCCCATAGAGCCTCCAAAATATCCTCAGATAACTGGAGTGACAGTGTCACTGCATTGGATGGAGAGCAGGAGGTAAAGGTTGGGAGGGAAGTCGGGGTGGGATGTCCAAAGCAGTCCTGAAATCAGAGCTGGGTGGTGAAGAAGTGTGCAGTGACTCTATTGTTGATAACAAATAGATAAAAAAAAAAGGTACAAGCGATTACACTGCCCACTTGTGAAGCTAATTTCCTTGAATTCACTTTTCAGTAATAGGCCTTTTAAAATCTTTTCTGCCTGTATTGCAGTGTTTGATTTTTTTGAAGTGCATAGATTTCCAGTTTTAATAACAAAACCTGATTTGAAATTCCTGTTTGAACTGTGTGCATGTATACTTGTAGTGGGGTTGAAATATTTGAATGAGAGTCCTTGTTCCTGACATTGTTATTGCCATTTTTCTCCCTCTTCCTGTATGGGCAATTTAAAATAAACAACTTCATATAAATTCCTGAAAGGAATTAGCAGTGGAAACCTAGCAGACTTTTATTGTTTTCTTTGAGAGTGGCTTTTCCTTTCTAAAATTCATCACCATGTGAAATGTGCACACGAGCATTCATGTCCAGGACGGGTTAGTGCAGTAACGCTGTTGGATTGAATACGTGAGGTTTTTATCGGGAGATGTTAACATGTGTGGGATGTGCAAGGCTTTTGGTTTTGGCTTGGTAAACAAATTTTGTTGTTTATTTAGTTATTTATTTATGTTTAGTAGCTCTATTCACTCTCCAGCCAGCTACTGTGTTGATAAGCTGGAAGTCGTAACTTGGTGTTCATACTTCTGCTCATTTTTGAAGGTCTCTGTCCATACGTAGTAGCTGAGAAGGTTTTTAAGAACTTAAGTTGCTTGTTTGATTTCATTTATTGCTATCTTCGTTTTGTAACTAGCCGTATTGTGAGTAATACGGCTTTTCCCGGTAGTAAAACCAGTTTGATCATAAGCTCAAGGCAGTAACTCGAACGAGGGAGGAGCAACGGATAGATTAATTAGCAGCTTTCATCAGTTAAGGTAGAAAAGTTTGCCGGTCGGCTTCAGGGGCATTCCGGTGAGCGAGCTGGCCGCTTCTCCGAGCGTGTTTGGGATATGCACCGCTTCAGCCGCCCGCTCAGCGGAGGACGCGTCTGCGACAGAAGTGGTTCAGAGAAAACTGATTGCCGGCGCAGGTGTGTGCAGCTGCTCCCGCTTAGCTTAGCGCTGAGCCTGGATCCTTTTCAGGTTAACATGTGAACTTTGCTCGCTGTGACATTTTTTTCTTCCTCCTCCTAAATAAAAAAAACCTGCAACACTGGGTGTGTTTGAGCAAATATGTCCTTGGAAGCGGTAAGCTTGCTTTATTTTCTATATGTTCTTAACATCAAATATTGTAAAAGGACTTTGTGTTTCGTGATTATGAATGTGAACAGCAGCACAAATTTAAAAGTTGTGATTGCAATATGATTTTTAGATTTAATTTAATATATAATGTAAAATCTTGGCCTTATTGTTGTTTGTGTAGTATAATTACTTGGGTTTTGTTTAGCTTATCTACTCTTCAGTAGTGGATAGAGATGCCTAGGAACTGCAGACAACTGGTGCTTGCATGAAGAATTTTTTAAAAAGGGTGATTTGTTTTTAGGGGTTACTTTCTTGTTCTCAACTTCCTGGTCGATGTCTGTGTAAACAAAACAAGACCCAAACTCCTTTCCTTCCCTTAGAAGCCCCCCCAGACCAAAGCTTTAGAGCATTGCCATGGCTGACCCACCTTCTTAAGGCTGCATCTTTGCTGCCTTCCTTCCTGCGTTCTCACTGGTGGGATGCTGTAAAGCACCGAGCGCGCTGTGAAGCGATGAGTGAAGTTTTGGCTGAAAACTCCTTCAAGCGTAGCATCTTCTGTAATTCCTCTTCAAAAATAGAAAATCGACCTCGCCCAGAACTTTAAACAGGAATTGTGGAGTTGGGAGGGATCGTGGATGAGACAGTGTTGCTCTCTTTTGGGTTGTTCCTAGTTCTAACCTAGGCACAATTAAGTAGCGTAGTAACATTAATTAAAAGAAGATTAATAACGGTTAGCTTTTAAACAACCTGTATAGGATAAGCCGTGTGCATCTAGTTTGAGGTAATTAGAATTTCTTTATAGAATGGAATAAAACACCTATCTATTTGCAGATTTTTTGGAGGTTGCTCCTTTGCTAGATATTCTGTCCAAATTCTTTGCATCCAAGTAAGACTTGGAGAAAATTAGATACACTTCAATTTATCAGTCCTATTGGTCAAATGATAATTCAGTTCACACAGCTTTTTCCTTTGCTTTATTGTTTTGAGGAAACTCATTGCGGTGGGTTGTGTAAGGAGGAGAGACTGAAGAGCTCAGAGGTGTCGTTAGCTTCCCAGGGAGAGGCAGCAGCCCTGCCGGTAAGGAGGCCATGCTTGCTTTGAAGCTGACAGTTCTTGTTTTTCTGAAACAAAGATAACGTGCAAGATTGAAAGCAGTGTTAAGTAATTTTGGTTTCAGTGCTGTGAGTGTATGAGAGAAATGACGGGTGTGAGCTGGCTCTTCTGCCGAGGAGTGAAGCTGAGCGTGCAGGCTGGTGCTTTAAGACCTGTTGTCAATACAATGGTGCCATCCATCGTTCCTTCTGATTCTTCTTCTGACTTTTGGAGAAAATAGTGCCACTGGAGAGTGTGTTGTCAGTGGATGCTATGGTGTGTGTCTGGGATTTGTGAGAATGGTGATAAAGATTCCTGTGCTTGTGGGGTGAGAAACAGCTCTCCACTAACTGGCTATTTTGGCCTGAATAAACAAGGAAACAGGTTTCTTCCAACCAGAATGTCAAGATTAATGCCTTGGGTGAGCCTTGCTTGCGGTGGGGGAACTGTTCTTTTAAAAATGAGACAGTGGCACTGATATATAGGCATGTCATCATATATAAGAGTTTTTTTTATTGGGATCCCAGAGCTCATCGTGGATTATTCTTATTCCTGCGACTTCTGCGGTCGCACCACTGGATTGACTGCTTGTGTTTGTGCCAGTCGGGCCCTGACCGTGTGAGTTCCCTCCGCAGACTGACTGTATCTGGTGTGAAGAGGGGGAAAGCAAAGTCTTGAGGTTGGTTTGAGTTTGCAGTTCGGCCGAGACTTTGCACCGTAGAGCTGCTGTTGCTGACACCGCTATGGCAGCACAGCCGCTTGTGGGCACCTGCGTGCCAGGCTGTCTTTGCGTATCGTTGCGATGACCATGCTGGGATTTTATTGCCTTATCAGTGTTGGTTGGGAATGTGTGAATTATTTGATATTCCAAGACAGTGTAGGTATGTTGATTAGAAAGATAAAGCATGTGAAAGTTATATGGCTATATGAAGTATTTATCTTGGTGGACTATTGGATCTGGTGTGTCACAGACGCTTTCCTCAAAGGGTAACTATACAAGTGCAGAAAATTTGGTGAAATGATGTGACCCTTTCCCTGTTATAGATGAGCACCTACGCTTTGAAATGTTGAAAAACATCACCTGTCAAGAAGTTTCAGTTTGCATATGAAAATTGTTGTTTCACTGTAAGAGTAAAAATCTGTATCATCATGAAGTTTTCTGTGGCTGAATGTGAACGCAGGACGAAGAAAACACTGGTGTTTTCTGTATTCTGTATTCACACTGTATTCTTTTAATATTTAGTATTTTAAAATGCTGAGTTGCCGAGAGCATGGGAGAAATGAGAAGAACTCCTAAACTTTGCCTCAATGGCAGAACTGGTATGAAAGGCAACTTGAGGTACTGTTCCGAAGGACGACAGGATTAAACGTGAATAATGACTTGTGTGCATAGTACTTAATGGGCTAATTATTCTCTCTGATTTAGGCAGTGAGTTAGGCAAGCTTCTTGACTGTACGAGTGCCTCTTGCTTTTCTGAATGGTGTACCGGTTAAATCCCTGTATCGTTACTCCGCGGTGATTATGCGCTGCTGGATACTCACAGTGCTGCTCGGTTTGGGCGTGACGCACGAGCTGGTCTGGAAGGCGCAATAGGTATATAGAAGCGGTTATTCTTTCAACCACATGAAACACTCTGCTCTTTTGCCCTTCCTTATTTAATTTTTACACTTAATTTGTGTGTGATTTTTATAACTTCCTCCCCGGGCAGCAGAGAAAGGTAACCACTCTCTGCCTGGGAGCATGCGAACAGGATGTGTTGCGTCAGATGGCGTTTGCAGCCCTTCTTGAGTAAATTCCACAAAACGTTGCCTGCGTCTCGGTCAGCAGTAACTGGACATGTGCAGAAAACTCACTTTTAAGTTTAGACCTTCATTGTATGCAGAAGTCTAAAATACAACCATAAATATGTACTCTGGAATTAGCATATGTAATAATACCCAAAAGGTCAATTATCCAGGTAATGGAATGTTTCTTACATCCTGGGAGGCTCTGGGCCTGCATTCCAACACTGTATTTTTAGTACTTTCCCATGTCTAATAAATTAACCTGTGTCTACACCCAATGCAGTTAATATTAAATCTATGCTTTTGCTTTTTTTTTTTTATGAGGTTGGATGAAGTAATCTGTTTGTGAACTTGAAACTTAAACTTGTGTGAGGCTAGCTCATCTGGCCTGTTGTCTCATAACGTTTGCACTACTTATAAATTTTTTCTTTGAGTCATTGTTTGAGGGGGGAGAAGTTAGCCTTCCTCTACTGTAGTGTTTTCAGTATTAAATTTATTTTTGAATGTATATTTCCTTTCCTTGAACACTGAGTTCTAATTATGATTATGAGCTGATCTCAAAGTTAGATGTTGTAAATGTTTTCTAGACTTAAGCTTTTTGGATGCTGTTCCCTTCCTAAAAAAATCTTATTTTGGTGTATGTGTGAGAGTTCATTAGCTTTGGACTTAGTGTAATAAGCTTTCAGACTGTCAGAAACTGATGATGATCGGCAGTTGCCGTGTCACCTAGCTGCTCACAGAAGAGGAGCAGAAAGCAAGATGCGTTTTAAAATTAAAATGTTAGGTAATGTGTGAGTCTTTGTTAAAACTTAATCTTCAAACCTCTTAATCTCCCCACTGAGATTTTGAGATTTATATTTTTAGCCCTTATTCCGCAAATCTCTTAAGCATTTAGTTTTGAGTCTTGGGCAAGAGTTGTAGATGTAGATGTGGCAATGTTTTAACTTGCTGTAACCTCTGTGCGGAGGTGGCCACGAGTAAAGTGCTGGAGGTTTTACAAGGAATGGAGAGAGATGGGTGCCCTGGAAAAGGGGTGCAAGGAAGAAGAAAGCTGATTATGAGAGCAGATGCAGGAAGCCAGAATGATGGCAAGAAGGAACAAGGGATATTGTGAATTAAACATCAAAGTGGACCTGTAGTAAATGGATCACACATTTCTCTGGACTTCCAATAGAGGCACTTAACTGGGAGATGGGGAAAAAAATGTGTCTTCCTGCCTTCCCTTGTGTGGGAAGCTTGATAAAACACCACAGACCACGGGAGCTGCATGTATGTCTTGCCCTCTGCCACGTGTGTTTCTTGATTTCGTTGATCTAAAGCACTGTTTTGTGGCTGGTGGTTGACAGGACATGAACTGTTAGTCTGTAAAACAATTACAAGAAATATAATTTTCGTATCTATAAGCAAGCAAGATAGAAAATAAATGCAACTAACGTTTTAGTATGTTTTTATCTGGCTGTGAATGTGACAGCACCATAAAATATTATTTAGCGATTACTTTTAGCAGTATTTTAAGGCTAACTTTAATTTCCTTAATTAAATGTTTGTTAAACATTGTTATAAACATCTGTGCTTCCTTTCGTTAGTTGTGTTGATTTAGGATTCTTTGCCCCACTGTTGGTAGGCCTGGTGATCCGACTGTGCTTTTCTGCATCTGGGCTTTGGTCTTGGTTGAAAACAGATGGAAATAGTTGTTTGTTTTTTGTGTTTTTTTTTTTAACATCGGCAAAAGCTTCTTAACGATGCTATGACATTACATGTTTTTAGGTGTCCTGTTAATATTTGCAAAATGCAAGGCCTCAGATCAGAATCTGTTTTGATGATTGTTTGGCACAAGCTTTATAGGTGTCTAATGAAAACTAATTAATTATATATATGACAGAATATATGCAAGTGTAATAATTTTTATGTATATCTGTATTGAGATCTGAAATTCCAAGCCTAGTTCTACATTCCCTCAGTAGAGGAGAATTTTCCTTATTTAGGAAAATGCAGTTGTCTGCCTGTTCTTCACCTTCAAATATTTTTTTTTTTCCAATGCCTCAAGGTTTAGTCTGTATGTCTGAAGTGACTCAGAAATATTTTTTTTTCATGCTTCCCAGAGATCCTGCTTATTCTACATGTTACATATTGTGAGAAAGAAGTGATACCTAGCCTCATTGATACCAAGCCTTTTTTGCTGACAGGGAGACAGTCTGACTATATGAGCTATATTTAGCATAGATACTATCAGATGTAAAAATATTGATAACTTGGTAAACCTCACGCTCAATGACCTGATATGAGTGTGATTTTATAAGAGGAAACACTTGGGTTCTATCTGCAAACTGGAGAAGTGTGAGCCTGGCTTGAGTCACTTCTGTAGATAAATATATTTTATTCTTAGGGAAAACAATTAGAAATTGTGATTTGAATCTGCAGCAGGCACAAATACTAATAATTCAACTTCCTGAAAATATTTCTCCAACCATTTATGAAACTCTGCTATGCACAGAGAGTCCACAGATATCTTCTGGCACCGCTTGACAATGGGGTGAGTTTATCTACCAGGACTTTACATCCTTGCTTTTCGTGCTGTCAGGTTTTAAGCATGGGAAAACTTTGGATGTAAATAGATAACTCGATATGTAAAACTCCTATAAAAAACATTTAGAGGAATTTCCAAAGCCGCGCTCAGCCGGTAACGGCCTTTGAGCGAGTGGTGTGCTGTGTTGAGGGACTGCAGCAACAGTCACTCCCATCGCAGTACGTGCCTGTAGCTCCTGGGAATGCTGCTGGGGATGTGTCAGCTGGAAACTTTTTCCTAAACTTAATCTAGAACAGAAATGCCTTTGACTGGGGTGTACAGAAGTCAGAATATGAAGCAATTTCAATTTTGGAAGAGGCAAAGATGAGGAGTGATGCTGCCTGACTGGTGGTTCAGCCTGATCGTGGGTCAGCGCTTAAAAAATAAACCAAGTGATTTACTGTTAAACGGTGCCTGCTTCGGCCATAAATTAGGCCAAAAATAAGCAACCCATGACACATATTAAACTGCCCAGGAGGTAATTTGTCTTGCAAAAGAAAGGTTATCAAGTTTGTCCATTCTTCAGACAGTAACTACTTTCATCTTTGAAGTGATTTGTTTCTATTTTCAAGAATAACGTTTAATCCTGTTGGGGGTCAGGGGCAGTTTATGACCTCTCCCAGCTGAGCTCTTCTGTTGGGAGGTGGAACCTGTTCTGACCTCCCAAATGCTCCAGGAAAAGAACTCAGGAGCTTCTCTGCTATTTTGGTTTATAGATTGTATTGATGTGTCCCTTCAGTTCATGGCAAGTGTGGCCAGGGAATGGGGCAGGTAGGAATAGCTACAAGTTATTAATCTTTCTTTACTTTTATTAAATATTTCACCTCTGTGGGTGCCTGCATTGAGGATGAGAAAACATGTTTTCTATTCAAGAGGGAGACACTGGCAAAACAAAAGGATGTGGAATATCTTGGATTTAAGAGCGTGGAGCTGTTAAAGCTGCCCTGTGCCTGCCTGTCTGTTGCTGTAACTAAGACTGTAAATGCGAGAGGTGATGGGTGCTTAAATAATCATCTGTGTGAGGATTCTTGTGTTCCAGGAACCACAGGCTTTCATTGCACTTGAACAGATTATGACTGACAGTATCTCATCTGCATGCAGCTGTAAAGGCTTTTATGTGTATTTATATACATTCACACACATATGTAAGTGTTATTTTTCAGTGAGAGGGTTTTGCAGGCTGTGAGGGGAAGAGACAAACTTGTATAAACAAAGCTATTGCCTGGAGATATATCAGAAGTTTCCAGTTCCTCCCTCTCCCCTAAAATAAGTGACATCCTTATTTTCTGCCTAGTGAAATATGAATCATAAATATAATTTGCTGGTCCATGGGTTCTTTACCGAGATTCTAATGGGGAAGAAAAGATGAGAAAAGGGGAAGAAAAGAGGTCAGATAATCATATGTGGAGGCTCAGACATTTACCTTTGTGTATTCTTCATCTCAGCCTCTTCAGAGATTGAAACAGTTTTCTGCTGCTTGAGATCTTGCTTTAAAATGTACTCGGCGAATAACAAATGCACATTGCTTGTGTGTAAGCTGATTTTTCATAGTTTACAATGGAAATAATGATTGCTGTTGGTGTAATGACATACGTAGCAGGAGGTGGGCAGCTAAAGTCTTAATATTTATACTTGGAGAATCTAGCGAAGGCTTTAGAGTTGCTGGATGATGAACTCTGTGCCCTGTAATTCAGGAATAGACTTCATATTTGTAGCCATCTATTCCTCGTGTCCTCTCAGACTGTCTGACCTGCTTTCTCTGTCTCCACTGCTCTGCTGATTTTAGTGCTCTTCGCTTCTGGCGAGGGAAGTGGGGAGGATCCTGCTGTCCCCGCCGGAGCGAGGCGTGGGCAAGTGGCTGATGGTGGGAAGGCTGCTCGCTTAAAAAGTAGGTCAGGACCGCCTTCTTATTTGTTTATTTTAATAGGCATCAGGAGGCTATAGTTGAATTTAGATGTGTTAGATTTTTGTCTGTGTATGAAGAAGCATAATTCTTGTTTCGCATGTGTATATATACATTTTATACACATTTTCACATATCAGCCTGTAGTGATTTCGGCGAATTTTGTACATGTTGTGAAATAAGCATTTAGTGGAGATTATGAAAACTTCAAACCTTTGACTAGTGCTGTAGTTTGCAACAGAAAAAGTGGGTGGTTACTTCCCAGTTGAGTGTGTTTTATGCCAAGAGACAATCTGTATTGACCTTCTACTGCCAAGTCATAAATGCATAAAATCTGTGTTGCTAATGGAAACACTGACAAGCCTTGAACTGCCACGGACTGGTATAATAAAAATATTAAAATTTCCAGCTGCAGTTAATGTCAGATTTTCATTTCTTTTTCACTGGCTGGCAGCTGGTGGTGGCCTCATCTCAAAACCAGCTGAAGTGTTGTGGAGGTTTTTTGTTGGTATTGTCTCAGCACAGACTCTCTCTGTTAGTTTGGAGATATGAGGCTGACTTAAAAAACAACAAAAACAGAAAAATGCCTTTCTTGTTGTGAAGCCAACAAATAAGTCTTGGGCATGTTCAGGTTGGTATATCATGGTACCTGGGTCACTTTATCTTTGGTTGGGATGCAGAGATGAGACCGGTGGGCAGTGTCGTTTTCCAACCGCTGAAAGTCAGACCAGCTGTTCAGGCAGAGATGTAAAAATTGCAGACTCTTGTTAACGAGGCATTTATTAACACTTGAATTGATTAGTGTCAGTTTTCAGAGATCCAAACAGATACGTATCTTGTTTAGAAGTGACTGCCTTTGTAAAACCTTAGTATGTCCAATACATCAGAGAGGAGTCAGAGTGATGATGCTCAGGATGAAGTTGCTGGCAGTGGTGATGGGCACGTATGTCAGAGGATCCTGGTGTGTGCTTTCGAAAACAAATCTTGGAGCAGTTTCCTGCTGTTAGAGGGCTGATGTGAAATACAGGTTTGTGGTGTAGTGGACTGCATGCAGGTGTGGAGACCAGGGATTCCTGAATTGGCTTTAACTTGGTTTGGTTTTAATGTGGTTTTTTTATTGCCCTGAGGAAGGATAATTAATGCTGCAGTTCTTCTTTAACAAGAAGGGAAAAAAAACCCCACAACCAGTGCTTGCTTTACAAGGATGTTCTAAAGGGTAGTAGATTAAATATGGAAATAGCAGTTGTTGGCTTACCCATGCACTGCTTGCTAACCCTTCTGTAGTTTTATCAAAACTACGTTTATCACTAGCTGCTATAGCAGTGGACTCCTGAGTGGTTATTTTTCCTCTCCTTGTTGCAGAACACTTGCGCGTGATGCTACGGTCACAGCCTGCTTTGGTACGTGAAGTAAAATGTCACTGTCAGCTCTGATCCAGGTGTGGCTGGTACCAGTCCTTTACCTGTGTCTGCTCGTTGCAAATCTGTTCTGACTGATGTGCAGCTCTCTGCTTCTGTTGCTATCTCATAGTCATCTTGGTCTTTTTCCTACATCCTTTTCCCTTTTTATGTCTTAGATTAGTGAGGTTTCTTTTACCTGTGTTTTGAAGTGTTCAACTTCTGTGTCTTAGCTGTATTAGGAAGGTCTGGTGGCACGAGCCTCTCCCTGTCTCCAGTCATTTTTTTCTGGTTTCTGCTGATGAAATTCTTCAGTGAATCTTCAGCCTTTGAATCTGTCTGCGAGGTTCTTCATGTCACTGCTGCTCACAGAATTATTTTTAGATCTCTTGTCTTTTAGTCTATTGCCACTATATTTTCTGCTATATTTACCATTGCTAGTCTTGTATTAGACTTTGGGTATTTCTCAAGATGGTCACTCAAGCATTCCTCCTTTCATTTTTGGGTCTTTGGTCTTTTGTTGTGGTCACGGCTTTTGTCTCAAATAGTCTCCTGTTGTTTGTAACCTATCAATTACTTTACTGTCTTTGATATTACTACTGGACTTAAAAGTATATTGTCTGTTTACTACAAATTACTGATAAAGGTGATGCTTGCCTTATGGCGTGTTCTAGAGTAGATGGTCATGATTTTGACTAGGCCACTGGTGTATTTCTTCCCCATTTCTATTTTGCATCTCTACTTTTCACAAAATTATTGCAGCAGCCACTTCTGAAGTCTTGTGCGAAGTGCAAACCTGGAGAAGGAGTCTGGAGCTGACTCCTCACTGGAGATCGTTACAATTCAGAAACCAGTTAACTGGGGCACCGTTAGTTCCTGCACCAGCCGGAAGCTTTTGGAGGCTGGATAAATGGCATAGCAAAAGATTATAATTTTAAAAATCCAAGGACAGATCCACTGCAGGCAAGTTTTCAAGCGCCTGTATGTTTTTCAGTAGAGCAGAACGGCCTTGTCAGTAGGCCAGCTAGAAGGGTGTTTTGGAGGTGGCAAAATTTTCAGCTGTAACCAAATTTAATTACTTATAGTTTATCAGACTTGCAAGTAACTGGCCAAAAACCAACTATAAGACTGAGTAGAACAAAGTGTTTGAAATGTGAAATGTCTACTCAAATGGGAGGTAGACACAATGCTGTGCTATTCTGGAGTTTTGGGGTTTTTTTTTAATTTTTTTTTTTTTTTTTTTTAAACTTGGAAGAAGAGATCTAAAATCTCCAGGGCAGATGTCCCTGCAGATGAAGGAGAGTAACAGCAGGAACTGCTCACCTGTTTCCTGAAAAGCCTCTTCGTGGACTGTTGATGAATGGGAGGAAAAATTGTGCTGTCTCCAACCTTGCTTGTTCTATTTTCTCTGCTTGTTTGGGAAATAGGAGGGTGCCTTGGACTGTTGTGTGAGTTGAGGTTTGAAAGCATCAGTAGCTTTCCAGCCCTGCTGAGTTTTCCAGCTGGACAGCTGCAGTAAGTAGCATGGGTTTTAATGTTCCAGAAAGCACCAGATAGGTCGTGGTGAATATGTTTCTCATTTTTGTGACATTTCATCAATGGCATGGGTTTTCCTGTCTTGCTGTTTTAAAGCTTATGTTTGAGTTCACATGGCATTAATAAGTGTGTGTATTTACATATATATAGCCAATATTGTTTTTGAATATTATTAAATATTTTATTGCAGCTGTAGCTGAAATAACTAGTGGAGTTGTTAACCGGTGGCTACTGATGGTGGGTGCAAGAATTGTTCTGAAGTGGATCACAAAAATCTGCGAAGTACTTATGAGTGTTTGCTTTCCTCAAGAAGTTGTAATGCTGCAGTGGTGGGAAAGCTGATGGGTTCTGAGGGTCTTGCTAAGCACACAGGCATGAGTTTCTGTGGATGGTTTTTCAGAAGGTCTTTATATGATAAAGTTTTCCATCAAGTTATTGAAGGAATAAAGTTACTCTGAGACTGAAGGAAAAATTCTCTTATGAATTAGAAGCTGCTTAAATACTTATCAGTGACTTACCAGGCTAGAGGAGAGTTGGCGATGGGATCACCCAAGAGCTGGTTGTGGTACCAGCTTTGTTCAACATCTCCGCTCATCTGGAGAGGTTTTTCAACAGCGAACACTCCAATTTTGTGGGTGCTATTAAACTTGTAAGTAGTCCAATACCACGCTGAAGGAGCTGAGGAGGCAAAAATGATGGCAGATGAGCTTTGAAGGTAGATAAATGTAACGTGTATAAGTATAGGTAATCCATACCATACCTGTGTGGAACTGCCAGTTGAGAGTTGAGCGTCAGCTCGTGAGTATCTGGTAGTGCTGCTCTCAGTTTTCAGAAACCCTCAGCTCAGGGTGCAGTGACAGCCCAAAACATGATCAGGATGCCAGGTGTCATCTATTGAGACCAGAATGGGGACAGGTGGTTAGATGTTTAAGGGGATGGAGAAGCTGCCTGGTGAGGTGGGGACTGACAGGGCTGGGACTCTTCAGTTGAGAAGATAAAGCCGAGGAAGGATATGGTCAAGGTTTGCACAGCCGTGCGGGTGATGATAAACTAAACACAGTGGTGGGGAGCGTGCACTAGGACTAGTAAGGTGTCAGCTTAAAGCAGATGAGAGAGAGGAGAATCTTTACTTACCAGAGAGCAAATACCTGGTGTCTGCCCCCAAGGAAACTGGAGGCAGACAGGACCATGGGTGTCAAAAGGGATTGTTAGACAGCTTCATCTGCAGACATGAAAGGGAGAGGGAAGGGGATGTATCTCTAATGAAACCCTTATGGGTGCTCTGGGAACGTGGGAGGATCTGGGTTGCAGGCTGGCTTTCTGAAGAGTGTCTGGGATGCGCTGCTGGGAGCTGCTCTGGACTAGATGGGCCATTGATCTGTCTTAATGGGTTTCTTCTTGTGCAAAGCGATAATTTCCTGTTCTCCGCTGGAATCTCATTCAGTGAGCTGGTGCATTAGAGTAACTGCTGCATACGTGGCTTTTTCTGTCAAGAACTGATGCTTTCTTGTTTATAGGCTTCTTAGTCTTGATTAGCACATTAAGTTCCAGTGCTAACACCTTAATTTAGAAAGATAGGGAGGTGGGACCCAATTATCAGAAAATGTCTCTTACTTTCCTCCTACACCTTTCCCCTCAGTTCATCCCACTCTGTTTCTTGTATCTCACTTTCTTTTCCACTCGTGTCTTTCAGCAGTGCGATTGCATCTTGTCTATAAACAACCTTTGAGCTTTCTGAGGCAGAGATGATCACCTAATACAGGTTTTGATACTAAAAGATTTTATTTAGTGCCCTACCCTATGGGTCTGTCATTGAAGCAATATTTGTATTTTTAAAAATGTTTTCAAATATGGGCTGTGACTTAAGAGTTGTAATATAGGACTTCTGGGCTCAAAGCTACTTTTCTTAGGGTTGGAGTACATGGCTAAAACACTGTCCTTGTTCCTAAATTTTCTCAGCACGTCAGCTTATCTGTTTACTGACAGGATTGTATGGAAGGCCTTTATTAAGGCCTGCTTATTAAGGCCTTTAGTACATTTAGTTGCAGAATGTGGTGATTTTTGAGTGTAAAACATCATTATGGTAAAGTACCTGAAATGGTATTATGGTAAGTATCTGGTAATTATATGGTAATTATTATGGTAAGTATCTGAAATCTGTTAGTCTATGGAGTGCCTGTCTGAAAACACGGACTTCCTGGGTAATTTGTTGGCCTCTTAGTCTTTTAAATCTCTTGTTTCAGGAAGTTAAGAAGGATGTAGAGCCCAAGGATGATGCCGTACCACTCAGGAGGGAGAAATCGGGCAATGTAGCCAGCCTTGTGCAGCGTATGAGCAGCTATGGGCTTCCAGCAGGAGGATTTCAGCCTCATCCCCCGTCCAAAAGCTTCAAGAAGAGTATGTAATCTTTCCAATTTCTTCAATTACTTAAGCTGCTGATGTGCATTTTAAAAATAAGCATGAATTATTTAATGTCTGACTTGCTTTTAAGGTTGTATGGAAAACTAGAGACATAGGAGGAAAAACTTTGATTCTAAGCCAAATTCTGCTCCTGGATGCACGAGCAGAAAGCTTGTATGTATTTCTTAACAGCAGCAATAAGGATGAATTTTCCTAGGAACAAGATTTAGACCCCTTCCAGATTCCAGAGAGTTGCTCTATAACTTCATGTGACCTCTGCTTATTTTGTCAGATACTTGAATGAGAACTGCAGAACTGTTCACAATAATAAAAAAATCTTCCTGGGGTCATTTCTTCTAAAGAAGTTTTGCTACAAATTCAGGGCTTCGTGACACAGAAACAGTCCATATTCAGGTCTCACTTGTTTGGTAGGCTTGCTTCTAGTGTGAAATAAAGTGGAGTTGGTGGTATCTAGGAAAAAGTAGTGGTCTTCATTTCAGTGTAACTGCAGCTCCCAGGGTGGTCAGGACTGCAGACTATAGAAATCTGCAATTTCTATGTTTTAATGCCAGTATTTAAATCAAGGTGACTACAAATCTAGAGCAGAAGACTGAGCGTTCCCTGTGTCCAGAAAATTGATGTGTGATTTGTATTTAGACACCTCAGTCTTATAAGAGACATTGCTCTAAATTACTCTGACTTCTTCTCTCTTACAAGGTATTGCACACATTTATGATTTAAGCTTGCTTTTTTTAAAAGAAAGAATTCAGAACTTACTGTTTCTGGGATGTTTATGCTTTGAGTTTTTGCCCATAAAAGGAGCAGAGCCACTAGTCGTCCTTTAAAGCCCTGGAATGGGACCACCTTACAGATTTGTTGAAACATTCTTCTAGGCAACTAAGGATGGTACCTTCAAAATAACTTTTTAGTGGATCTGAACTGTATATGCATGCTGGCAACAGCATGTATGTGCCTGTTAGATGTTTGCATCAGCAGGCTTTGGAAAATCCAGCCATGAAAGATTAATGCTGTTCCTAAAACCGGGAGCTGTTCCTAAACAGGCTCTGAAAGGGAATCAACATGGTCCTTGTGGGTCCTTCCTACTCAAGATATTCTAGGATTCTGTGATTGTTTGAACATGATTTGATACCAGTTCAGGTGTTGGCTACTCATTCTGGTCTCCCTAACCCTAGAATGATCCCATGTTCGGCATGTCCCATCCTCGTGCTGGTGGCTGTGTGGCTCTGGCCACAGTAGGCTTGCAGCACTTGAACTCTGCAGTGCTCTGGCTAGTCTCATTCCTCCTGGGAGAAAATGGTGTTCAAGCACCTTTAGACACACAAATGTTTACTTGGCACAACAACAATCTCTGTGTTTCCATTTTACTTGCTGTTCCCTCTTTCCTGGAAGACTGTTTAAACAGCTCCTGCAGATCCTGTTTGCTCTGAGCCTGGGCAATCACTCACTCACTTCAAAAGGTTTCCAGTGCTTATTGTCTTTCCATTTCTGTTTTCTAACCTGGTAAAATGACGTTTACGATGTTAAAAATAAAGCTAAGCTTCTTTAATAGCACATTTTCAATATGCGGTGAGGTGAGTTATCTCTGCCTGGGAAGTCCCTTGTGCGGCTCTCGCTGAATTCAGGTATTTTATATCAGGTGGGTAGGAAGCTACAGGCAGTGTTCCTATCAGCTGCCTTTATTCAGGAAAAGGACAATACACAAGGTGTGCTAAATTCTGTCAACAAAGGGCTGAATTTGGTTTACCCTGTACAAAACAAATAAAACCTGAAGCCAGACAAGTTGTTTTGGAAACGGACAGAATTGCCTGGGGGCTGCGGCACCATGTGAAGCTGGAGTGTTGTTTTCTGAGCAGATTGGTTAGCTCCCTAGGTTAATCTAGGGATTTTGTAAAACTGGAAGGCAGTACTTCCTAAACTGGGTATCACTGGAAACAGACCTCGGGTGAGAGCGAGCTCTGGATGTGAAATGCGTCTGTGGGGTGGTTTTCTCCCCCTTGTCCCCATTTAGGTAGAATTGCAATAGGAAAAGGAATGTTGAGATCAGATTTATACCAAATGGCCATGACTTTTTAATTTGCCTTTTTTTTTTTTTTTTTTTTTTTTGTGTCGGTTAATCTCAGACAAAGGAGGAGCCTTGAAAGCACTGGAGGAGGTAGTAAAAGCCAGTGAACCGTTTATTGCAATTACTGTTAACCTAACAATCGCTCTGGGCTGATGTATGGGTTTCAGCGGAGTTAAACGAAGGGTGTATTATGTGGGCAATTACGTGTTGTTAGAAATAACCCATACTTTTTGTTTATTTGTCTCCTGCCCCTTTTAAGCTCTTTGGAGCACAGACCGTATACCAGCAGGTAGAAAAATCCTTGATTTGGTGAGCCTTCTCAGAAATTTTAGATGCTGAATATTACTCAGATGCCTGGTATATTTTGTCCTGAGGACGCTGGGTGTGGCAGTCTTCTCAACGTCTGACTTTGGACTTTCGGAGCTGCTATAATAAGCCAAGGATTGATCTTGGAGGCAGTATCTGTGTTTTGAAATGTTTTTACTCAGCTAATCTTAATTGCTGAAGCTTGAATATGGGAGGAGTGCATTGTAGAAGAGAAACTGTGGAAATTATACAGCTCCTACAAGCTTAAGCTTTACCACTTCAAGTTTTGATTCATATTTTCACTTGAACTGTGGCAAATTGTTTTTTTTTTTTTTTTTGAGGAGGATAGGGAGCCTGTGTGGATCATAGCTCAGGATGACAGTGGTCTTCAATAGCATGCTGGCTCCTCTGTTGTGGAAAAGGTCTAAAGCATGGCCTCCTGTTTGAAGGAGAAAAGCCTAAACTCTCCCAGTTCAGCAGCAGCATCGCTCCAGGATACGTACAGAGTGACTGGGCAGTCGCAGGTTCACACGGCTCTGGCTGGAGGGGTTCTTGGAAGCCACTTCAATGCTCTGCCCTCTGGGGTGTCACTTTATCTTTTTAATGCCTGCAGGGCTTAAATGATACGTGGCAAACACCTGAATACTGCGCTTTATTTTAATTTTGCCTTTGTCAAACACTGCTAATTGAAGCTTAGTTTGAATTTCTTGACTCCAAACTGGCACTGAGAAAAGGGATGTTTTTTACATTTGCAGATAAAAATGAGTTTGAATTTTGAAATATGAGCGGAGCAAATGTTAGAATTACCTCAGACCCGTAGTTAACAAGGTTTTCGTTAGAGGGCAGAAAGAGTATCGACACTTCAGTGTTGTGCAGAATAAAAGGTTTGTTATTTCTTTCAGAATTCCTTAAAGACTGAAGGCTCAAACTTGCACAATTTCTTCCAAGCAAGTGCTAACACCGTGACTGGCAGTGGTTGTCACTCTTGCAGATTTTGGTCAGGAAATAGCTTGAAGATCATTGTACTGGGGTTTTATCTGACTTGCTTGTGTCAATGTGGTTTTTATAGCATATTGGTGATCGGCAGTGCAGTGTTTGTAATTGGCACTCTGTGAAGCTTGATGGTTTTCAAGCTCTAAGATACAGCTTGCTAGGCTGAAGCGACACAAGCAACCTGGAAAACCAGAAGCAAATGTGACATAGCTTTTTAGGATGATTTATGGGTATTCAGCTCAGGTTTGATCCTCAGGAGCTGAGCGGAAGAAAAACTAGTTTTCTTTTGCAAGCCTTCTGACTTTTGACATTTCCCTTGAAACAGAGTCCAAGAAGCGGCAGTGCAAAGTGCTCTTCGAATACATCCCGCAGAACGAGGACGAGCTGGAGCTCAAGCCGGGGGATGTGATCGACATCAGTGAAGAGGTAAGCTGTTCTACAGAGCCGATCATCTCTTCACGGGGCCAAAATTCAAATCGGATTTTTGGCTGAATACTTGAATTACAAGGATGTTGGAAAAAGCGGCACAGGAAGTAGTATATTTGAAGCTAAAGCCTGGTAGTTTAGGAGTATTTTCTCTCAGGTTCTAATCCTAACCCCCTAGATGTGTAGAGGAAGTATTTGATCATCACAGCAATAACTTGAGATCTGTTTGTTATAAAGATTCCTTTTTTTTTTTGAGTCTTTTAGAGTACTTTGGCCCTGTTTGTGATCCTTTTTTAGGATGCTTGTGCTGAAACTGTTTGACCAGTTGCCTTTAAGTTAACATACTCTAACTTGATTTAATGGAAAAATGTTATTTGACCTGATTTTCCTGTTTCATGTGTTCTTGCAAACTTATTGCAGCTTTGAACCAACAGTAACAGTGTTGTTATTTCTATTGCCTTCCTTTTCCACTGAGTAAGAAATACAATTAAAGATATGTCTTGATATTCAGATTTTGGCAGTGGCCCTGTGTACGTGAGTAGGGGTTTGGGGCGGGGGCTTCTGATCTTTTCCTACCTACGTGCTTCCTTGGTATTTGTTCCGTTCAATAGCAACTTGTGTTGTGGGAAGAGTGTCTCTTGCAAGAGTGAAATCTGTCAGGGAACCTGCAGAAAAAGACAAACAATTGTGGAATTCTCAGAACTAGGTGGAAAAATGTCTGCATGGCATGCTCTGACCTTCACAAGTACCACCTCTGCCTCCCTGAGGGTCTGAGGAAGGAGAAGGCTGAACTCTTCGTCCCAGCCATGTGTCTGGTGGTGCTTTTTAAGTAGCTTTGTGAGACTGTGTTTTTCACATGCATGACCTCTTCTGAAGAGAGTGCTAACTCTCCAGGATCCCAACAGGAAGGACTTTACCATTCTCCTAGCAAGGAAAAAGTTATGCTTTTAGATGCATTTGTGCTCATGACTTCTAGATTTTTTTTTTTTTCTCTTTGAATGAACAGAGCAAGTGACTTGTAAAACCTGCTCACTTAACATCACAGTTTCATAAATACCATTGTGTGTGGGGGTGTTTTGTAAAGGAGTGCTCCTAGATAACCTCTCCAGTTTAATTTGGTACCTGGGCACAGCACTCTGAATGGTCCAACATCAGCATTTACAGGAGATAGCACGCGCAGTAAGGTGTTGTGGAAGCTGCCGTCTGGGGTCGCGCATGTCAATGTCTGGAATTACGGAAGGAGTGTTCAGTGTGATGTATCAGAGATTAGCAAGTAGCCAAACAGAATAAAAAGATCAAAGCATTTCCTCATCTGGTTTCTTAAGGAAACACTGATTTTATTTTATTCTTTTAATTTTTTTTTGCTCTGTCTCCGTATTTCTTCCTTTCCTAATGATTTGAAAATACCTATTTGTAGTACTCAGCCTTTGCTACTTCTGAGAAAAGCTGTTAATCAAATTTTTAGGCAAATGCTACCAGGTGGAAAAATATTGCAACACACTGGTTTTTTTTATGACAGTATAGAATAGACCTGACAGGTGTAGGCTAGGTCTGCTTCGCAAAACTATATTGATGGACAAGAAATGTGAAGAATTGTAGAAAATACCATTGGTTGTGAAATATGCTGGGGTAACTTGTCCTGGGTAACTTGTGTTCACTACTGGGAGGTGCTTTGCTTCCATTTATATATAAAAGGTGCTATTTATATATTAGTTATTTGCATATAACTGTTACTTCAAGGAAGGATCATTTTGTCACTTTTTAAAATGGGAAAAATAAGCTCCACAAGGGTATCAGTTCTACCAGTTACCTGAGAATAATTCAATATTTAGCCCTTGCAATTGTTTTTCTAAGTTGAGCAGTTACAACTGACGCTGCTGGTTGTGAAATGAAAGGTGGAGGCAGATGGGTTCAGAAATTAAATGGCTGATGTTGAAGAGAGCAGGCTACGAAGATCAGGAGTAGCTCTGAGGGAAGAAGGCCCTTGAATCCACAGGGTTTTTTAAGGAATGCACAAAGTGCCCATGATAACTGTATCATTGCTTTAAAACTTTTGTTTCTTCTTTATATCTTTCCCACGCTTCTGCCAGATGCAGCACTAAATAGCAGATTTATTTTTGTGTTATTGTATTTGTAGTATTTGCATGCTGTGTTGTCAAGCGTAATTGAAATTCATGTGACTCCATTACTGGAGTTTTTATTTAAAAAAAAAAAAATTACATTGGCAAAACTGCTTGTTTCAGCCTTTTTTCCACTCCTTTGTTTAGAAGACTGGAGTTTTCATCATTTTATAGAAATAAGTTGATGGAATTCATGCTCAAAAAAAGTAATGATGTGCGTACCAGAGCTGTAATTCCCTCTTGTGGAAATTGTATCATGTGGTGAGATTTTGAAACGGAAACTCAAGAGCTGTGAAATTATCATCTGTGTTGCCAGCCCCCAGAGATGCACAGATGCTCTCCTCCAAAGCGTGCAGAACTTTTTTAACCTGTTTTTAAAATGTTGATTAAGGATGCCTTTTGTGGTAATATAGTTTGTATGTAGTCAGGTTTTTTAAAGACGGCATGGTGAGGAGGCTGAGGCGAGTACGCTGAAGAAATTTTTGTGTTGTTCCAGGCTGTCTCTGAACTGGCATCGCTTTGCCTTGCAAGTCTGTAAAGTGTCATTGTTTTTTGGCAGAAGAATAAATGGATGCTCCAGTTGTTTTCTGTATCATAATCATTAAAGTCCCTTTCTAGTGGCTCTTGGCTGTAGTATGGGTGGGTTGAGGCATTTGAGTTTTTGTGTCTGTAATGTATTAGGTAAAGCACAAGGTGCTGGAGCCTGCTCAACACTTGTCAGTAGTCTACACTTCAGATTTGTTTCAAAGGACCAGACTCTGAATTTGAACTGTCCACAGCAAAGCTGTATTTGAGCACCAGGATGTCTTTAAAAACAACAATGCTCTTCTCGTTGCCTGCCTGTTTTTGTAGCTGCCAAGTTTTGCATGCTTTCTGCTTGCCTGGAGGTAGGCTAGTGTTTAAAACTGTGCCTGTGTGTCAGGCGTGGTGACCTACAAAACAAGGCTAAAAAAAGATTGTGTAAACAACTGATGGGTTTGGATCCCCCCCCCCCTTGCTTCTCTTTCTTATCTATCACCAGCTTTTTAGCTCCAAAATAGAGCAAATGATATGAAATATTTTGAAAATTTATCTTAATTATAATATTTAAACATACTCATTAGGCACATACATTCAATTTATTTAAGACATTTTGCAAATATTCATAAATTTGAAGAGCACCGTTCTGTCTCAGTCTTCTGGCATTGCTTTACACCATCACTTATGCATGCCCAGCTTTTGCTTGTTCTGCTGTGGACCATGAGGTATTCCTGATAAACGTTCCATTAAATGTTGGAATATTGTCGTGTAAATGACACACCAGGAATCCGAGTGCATAACTGAGCATTAGAGTCATTATGTTCCCTAATTCCTGAACAGGTTTGTTTAGACTGAAAAAAAAATGAGTCATTCTGTAAATAGAAAAGCCAACAAAATTTGGCATCTAACAGACTTCTGTCCTTACGACTACTGTGTGCTACCACAAGATCCTCGTGCATCTCAGCAACCGTTATCAGCCGGCCAACTCAGGCGGGAACGGTTCTGTACCCTCTGGCACATCTAGAGCTGCGTGTGTGCTGTTCAGCCGGTTGCCTCGTGCTAGAAGGAACGGATAGCTTAGTTTTCCTTTACTCTGCAATGTTCCTTAAGGATTTTTCTCTGTTCTACCCAGCATCATCTGTAGAAGTCATATCTTTGAAACTTGTCTTTTGATCAAAATTGGTGGAAGCTGCTCAATGAATATGAGGCCAGTGGAAAGAGGACTGGTGGAAACTGGACAAGGCAGAGGAAAAGACAGCTGGACAACAAGAATACATAAAAATTTCCTTAGAAAGCCAGACTAAAAGTTGCATCTTTATTCCATAAACAGTTTACTGTTTTCTTCTTCTGTTAGGTGTGTATGCCTGTATTCTGTCTTATCTTGAGAAAGCTGAGGAACATTTTGCTGCTCTTCTGGATGAATTGGCGTAGGGCTAGCCTCATCTTTCAGGATTGTTGCTGCAGTGATAGAAGTGACAGTAAATTACTTTCTTGCTCTTCTTTTTGCCTGCTGTTTCTGCATTTTTGGTAGGCTTCTTTAAAGAGAAATCATGGAGATTTGAACTTTCCCAAAGTTATTTGTAGAGTTTTATAAGTGAAGTATAGATGGAATTGATAGGAATTTCCTTTTGTTTTATTGGTAATGAGCAAAATGTTTCTCTACAGGTAGAAGAAGGCTGGTGGAGTGGAACACTAAATGGCAAGGCAGGGTTGTTTCCTTCAAACTTTGTGAAAGAATTGGAATTGACGGATGATGGAGAAACACAGGACGCTCTGGATGACACAGGTGATACTCTGTTGTAAACCCTTAGCAAAATCATTTTAGATCTCAGATAGAATATGGAGCATTATGGTTGTAGTACAACAAAAATTGTGAAGAATTCAAGCTTCTTAAGAGCGATAAGTATTCAATTTCATTCTAGAAAATACTGATGCTGAGTATGAAGATACCTATTTTACTCCCAATACACCTCTAATAAAATTGCAGTCAAGATCTTGATCTTGCACATGTATATTCTGCATTTTATCACTAGAAATTTTATCATATTCAGAGTTGAGCTTTTAAAAGTATTGGATATAAAATTATTCTTCCATTTAATAGGGTTTTTCCAGTCTTTTTCTTAGACATGAGTTCTCTAACATGGAAAACTTAAGTCTCCATTGGCATGGTTAAACACTTAAGACTTGAATTGAATCAGAATGGTACAAAGACCTTCAACTTAAAATGAATCCTGGAAAGGGAAGCCTGGTTTCTTACTATGTTTTGATTTAAGAATAAAATGTTTTTAAGGTAGTATTAACGTTTAAACATTCCTCTGTGGCTGTGACTGTAGTTCAAGCAGAAGAAGATAGTCTGTGGCTGAACAGTAGTTGAGGGCTGAGGGCTGTCAGGCAGGTGCATGCTTTACAGTTCGCTTCAACTACACTTTAGAGGCATTCTGTCTATTAAGACCTGTTTGAAGGCTGGGAACTTGTGATATGATACTGCTGGAATTGGGAATGTTCTTTGGGAACAGCATCTTGGTGTGATTTAATTGATGCTTAAAGACAACTGTGTAATATTCAAGGGAAAAGTGATTTTTTTTTTTTGATTTTTTTTTTTTTTTTTTTTCAGTAGTAAAGTGCACCCTCATTTACAAGATGTGCTGCATTGATTGTTTCTAAGAAGGGTTTGCTCAGAGATAGGAAAGAAAGGTCTGACTCAGATTTTTTTTTTTAGTAAATTGTGGAAATAATTGCAGTAGTTTAAAGCAAGAGTTGTTTGACTTGAGCAGTCCCAAATAGCTCAGTGGCTGTCTCCTTGGAGGTCAAATTCACTAGGTTTAGTGGGGTCTGGTGAGAAGAATTTACAAATGGCTATATGTTAGTCTTGATTCCTGAATGCTGAGATCAGTGGGACTGAACAGTAATTTGAAGTGACTGTATTTTCTGTCAGTAACTAACAAGTTATGATTTTCAGGCCCTCACACCCCCAGGGTTTATATTTAATGCTCAGTGCTTTCATATTCAGGATCTCGGGTATCTGCTAGTCCACTCCTCACTTCTGGGAAAAGAGCAAATGCATATTCACTGAACTACGTTTCAAACGTGCAACCTGGATTTTTCTCATCAATAAAATGTCTAGCTATTTTTTTACGTATCCAAGATGTGACTAAGTGAAGAGTAACTCGATTGAGAAACGGTGAGAAACTGAAGTCAAGAAGCTATGTAACTTTGTGGTATTATCAAAACCACTTAAATTTATAGAATCATAGAATCATAGAATAGTTAGAGTTGGAAGGGACCTTCAAAGGTCATCTGGTCCAACCCCCCTGCAAGGAGCAGGGACATCTCCAACCAGATCAGGTTGCTCAGAGCCTCATCCAGCCTGGCCTTGAATTTATGGTAAAGGGAAGAGGCTTTAATGTTTATCGCAATTCCCAGGCATGTATACACTGGAAGGAACTTAACTGAAAGGCTAAAAGATGTGGAGGCTCTTTTGAGTTTGGTTTATAAAAGCTGTCTATTTTCACATGACTGTCTCCTGGAATTCTGCACATGGAAGTAGTTTGCCCATGAATACTAGTTTTCAGCTTTTTACAGATTTGACTGTAACTTAAGAATGAAAAGGAAAAAAAAAAGTCTTAAAAGCTCCTAATACCTAAATTAAGTTCTTCTCTGAACTATAATTTTGTGAGTGGATAAATGTTGCCCATTAAAACTGAAAGGTTAAAAGAATCTGAAATACTTATGTTATCTACCAGGATTTAATCTCAAACAACCATATCTGATTTGAGTACTTAACTCATTTAAAACAGATTTTAAGTATTATCAGGTTAAGAAGCTATTTAAATAAATTTGCAAGAAACTCTTTTCAGGTGTTTTTGAAT
The DNA here is from genome assembly GCF_036417535.1 of Chlamydotis macqueenii. NCBI lineage: Eukaryota > Metazoa > Chordata > Aves > Otidiformes > Otididae > Chlamydotis > Chlamydotis macqueenii. The sequence continues at coordinate 6,709,280 of NC_141558.1, forward strand.
GTGTGTGTTGAGCAATGGGAAAATTTCACTTTGCTTTGAGAGGCATCACTCTACTCCTGAAACACATTGTTTTTTCCTGTGGCTGTTGGAACATGGCAGGAGTCATTATGGACTTTTATTGATTATTGCTTTCAGCAGCTATAGCTGTGCAAAGGACAAGCTTTTAAATGTTGGACTAAAAACATATCTTCAGAGAATGCATAAGCAATATTTCATAAAAATAATGGAAAACGTGACACTGACATTAACAGACTGTGGAGCCTCGGTGATAACAGAAGTGGCAAGAAATACTAGTGATCTAATTACTTAGGTGCCAGGGTATTTAATGTAGTATTGGTGTCGTTATTTCGAATGATCTTATGTTAAATACACAACTAGAACAAATGTGAGCTATTACAGCTGCAATACCATTCCTAGAAAAGCTATTTAACAAGAGCAGTGCACACAGCTGTGTTCCTTCCACTTTGTTCCCCAGAAGAGCAAATAAATAATTTCTAATATTAAAACACATTATTAAAAAAAAATTATTATTTTTTATTTTCAGAGTCTGTTTTCAGTGGTCCTACCTCACCTGTGGTCTCTCAAGGAAACGGGAGTGAACCTGGATCTGGACCAGCACAGCCAAAGAAAATCCGAGGTGTTGGGTTTGGAGATATCTTTAAAGAAGGCTCAGTGAAACTTAAGACAAGATTATCCAGTAGTGAATCTGAAGATAAAAAGCAAGATAAGGTTTGTAGTGGTTCATATTGTTATTTTTGGCTTTCCTGTAAAAATAATTTAAGACGTGGAATCTGAGGACATAATATCTTACAGATACAGAATACACTGGCTGTTTTAAAATTTGTCAATATCGTTCCATAATCAGACCATAATAATATCCTAGAGCTCTTGCCTGTAAAGCTAAGCAAACCCCTTCAAACTTCTTCATAGTAAGCTGTACTTAACGTTGATTCCAAAAGATCTATTAAAATGTCTTCATGTTTAAAACATTAAAGAGGGAAAACCAAGCTGATATAAAAGTTGTCATTTCAAAGCCGCATGCTGTAAGACACAAGTTCTTGAACACGTCTACGGTACATGATCTCTGTTCGTTCTCTTTGTAACAGACTTTGTCTATAACCTGGGACAAGACTGTTAAGTCTTCCTATACAAGTTAAACTTGGTGTTTAAAACAAGGAATATTTGGGGATTTCTTTAGTTTTTTGTTTGAGGTTTTTTCCAAGTTTTGGAGGATGTTGAGATTGCTGTTCCAAGTGTCAACCATCAGTACCAGTGTAAATGTTCTTCAGTGAATGCTGCCAAGCTTAGTGAAAAATGGCAGGAGAGTTGGACAAGATGATCATTGAAGGTCCCTTCCAACCCAGACCGTTCTATGGTTCTATGAAAGCACACCTGATTTTTCCTCAGTTCTCTCCAGGTGTTGTCCCTTGAAGTCTGTGTGAATGCTAAATGTTTGTGTGAACGCTGTTAGGCTAGGGGTTGGGACCCAGCTTTCACTTTGCTTTCTTGTCATGAGATGGATCGTTCAAAAGCATGTTTGCCTGCTTTCTACCTTGTAACTTGGAAGTATCTAAAGCCTATCTAAAGTAAGTTCACGTCTGCTCAGATATTTTGAATTGTTTAATTTGGTTTTGTTTAAACACTGAAATATGTTGGCGCTCTGTTTTGTTAGCTGGCTTGTCTGGAAAGTTGTTCTATGTTGTTTGTCAGTAAGAGGGGAAATGAAGTGAGAAAACAATTTTACGTAGTTTAGAGATAAGGAACAGTTTAATTTAGTGCTTAATATTCACGCTTGTTGTGAAAGTCATTGCGAAGGTGGATGGACTCATAGAACAGCATGAAGAGCCCTAGGGAGATAATTCTTATGAAGGCCTTGTGAAAATGGATGGCTTCTTTGTATTTGTGCTCAGCTGGCTTTGGAGTTAAATGGAGGGACGCTGGAAGGGCATTCTCAGTCTTTAAGCCGGTAAGGAAAAAAGCTGTTATCAGGAAACTCTAGATTAGAGAGAGGCTTTTTTTTTCCCCTGGGGAATTCAGAGATTGTTCAGCATGGGAAGGCTGAGCACTGATGTATCTGAAGTACTCAAGAGTGTATACACTCCTGCGGGAGATGGTGAGATAAGTTTCAGCTGGTCCCAGCATCCTGCCTGGGCTCAGGCTATTTATACCCTGTCTGCCTAAACTTCCTCTCGCGCTTCTAATTGCATCTCGTTTTGGAAAGGGGAAACATGGAGAACTATTTCCGTGTTGGACTGGTTTAATCTCATAGGTGAGTTATTTTAGTGCTCCCTTCATATAGCGTTCTGGAGCGAGTTAAATTGCATATGTACTCCAAGAACATCCCAAGTGACTGTGGCTTCCTCCATGGTATGTCAGAGGTACCGCACACCAGCCCACAGGCATCCTCTGGTTTTAAGGAAAGTAAATCCGCTTTCTTTGACAGTAGAAAGTCTGCAAAGTTTGACTGTAAATGAAAATGAGCAGAGTAACTAAAGGCAACAGGATTTTTCACATCAATAACTCTGTTAGGGCTGCTCAGGTAAGTCCTGACTGTAAGATCATATTTTATGTCTGTAGCTCATAGGGCTGTGAAGAAGTGGATGAAACTGAAGCTGTCTGAATCTTCCTGGCAGCTCAGTAGGTCTCCTGGGGAAAAAAAATAATATTGGAACAATTATTTTGGTTAGATGTTAACTCTGAAACTTGTTAATGGTTGCAATGCCTCTGTGGTTTTTTGGTTGAGAAGAAATCTTTAGTGACATTTATCTGTTCTGGTTCTGTTCTCTACAAATCACTGCGAGTGAAGGGGAGCTGGAATGGGCTTTCATGTGCTCTTACATTTGGGTAGTTAAAAACTGATTGCTTCTTCAGCTCGGGTGGTGTATTGCTACTGAATATTCCTGCTTTATTCCAGTGCAAAGTAGGCATGGTCCGCAGAGCTGTTTAATAACTGCTTCTGTTGTGCGCTGCAGGAGGCAATTTTCAGGATAATGAAACAGCAACACTTAGAACTGCTGAAATACAATTGCAACAGTGTATCTGGCAATGTCCTGAGATTCCAGTTTGAAAGCTGTCTTTAATTGGTAGACAAAATTCTAATTGCAGTGGCCATGATGAAGTAACTACAGTAAGTTAAGTACTTAATGGGAAAGCTCATGGAATATCCTGGCGATGTTTATTCGCATCATCTCAGCTAATGAAAACCTGAGTATGTTCTGTAGCCTAACCAAAAAGTAAAATTCAGTAAATTTTTGTTAACAAAGTTCTCTTTCATTCATATAGCCATCACCTAACCATCCCTCTGGAACAAAGCTAATTCATTTTCCCAGTACAACAAAATCTGAAAACTCGTCAGAAGTAGTAAAATCAGAAGCTGAAAGTAAACCAAAAGGTAAGGCCGATGGAATGTTACATCTATTACTTTGTAGTCCTCTCTAGAGAAGTAGTTGGTTGTCTGGTTTTTTTTTTTTTTTTGTGTTAAAATCTTAAACTTTTGTACATACTGAGTTTTGGTGTAGTATTCTGTATCTTTGAGGAGTTATGCAAATGCAGAAGAGCCTGAAGGAGTTTTTGCTTACATTTCTGTAGATAGCGCATCAAAAACATTTGTAGGATTGTCTCCCAGAATAAAACAAGGCTAACGTATGATGTTTTATTGCAGCAGCCCCTTTGCATTAATTTACTGCGTTGACTTGCTCGAACTGACTTCCTTTCTGTCTAGCCTTTAGTGTCCAGCTGGGATGCTGGAAGTCTATTGCTATGGAACAGTCCCCTAGCTCAGTTTCTGTCCCTAGGCTGTAGAAGTGACTTTCTAGGCTCAGGATTTACTGTGGAGTTACTACCTTTAAAAGTCCCTTCCAACCGTAATGATTCTATGATTCTGTGATAAATGTATGCAAAGTTTCTTGCATCAGAAGCTTGGTGCTTATGTTTTGTTGAAGTCCATTCCCTAGATAATCCAGTTCCATTGTGGTTCGGTTTATAATAACTTATATTTTTATTTTTTATTATCTCGGAGAATTTGTAACTTAATTTAACTACCAAATTGCATAGTTTTGCCTAGAGAGGTATTTTTAAGTCAAACCAAAACATCTTGTGGGAATGCCAACCCCATATAAAATTTTAACTTCAATTATGTGATGTGTAAACAGCTCATTTCGCCTGCTTCCAGAGCAGATGACTTTTTGACTTCCGTATTGCGATTTCAAGTATATTTTTGTTTTGTGCGGAAATACCTTATTTTGGTGTAAGTGGGCTGTTTTAGATGGAATGCGTAATTTGGAGAAATAAGAAAACTGCGACAAACAGTTGACTTTCTCCCTGTGTTTGGGAATTGTGTAATTTAGCCCAACAGTACTTGAAGTGGCAGGTTTGTTAGTCAGAGCCCCCGTTTATCTCTGCCTATAGCAGTATATAGGGCATCTGTGGCACTTTTGCCATATTCTGGCTTTGTTGAACTGGACAACTATAGACAGCAGGTCTGTGTTTACAGACAGCTGATTACTGTCAAGAAGTGTTTGATGTAATGGCTTGAGAGTGGTTAATATTTAAGGTTTTCCCATTGCAGAGCATCAAAAGTTGGCGTATGGTGTGTTCGATGGAACGCGATGCTTGCTTGCAACTTTGAAATCTTTACTAACGTCAGAATTGGGTTAGTCTTGGTGTCTTGCTTTTCAACCATTTCAGTGCTATTCCTGTGAGAGCCAGCAAGACAACGTGCAGCCCTCAGTGTTGTGTAATTTGACTTGTCTGAAACTTTGCGTAAAAATTAACCCAAGTCTGCCTAAAAAATCCGAACATTCAGTAGTGAACACTCAGAACATTCAGTATTTAGTTATTTTCATAATTTTAGGTGCTGCTCGTGCTAAAAGCATAGAAATTGGACTGATCCTGTAGCCACCTTGAGTCTCTGCTCCCCAGAGAAACGAATACGTTGGAGAGGAACTTAAATATCAGAGTGATAGATGCTGTAGGAGAACATCAGCAGATAATACCTACAGACACCATTTAAGAGCATCTTAGAACACCTTGTAACCTGTTTTTCTTCCTTAATGTTTTTATGGTTTTTATTTTAATATAGACCATATTATAGTTCATGTAGGTCATCCTTGGTTTTGAGAGAGTGAGTTTAAAATAAACTGTGTTCAATATGTTAGTAAATAAACAGAGATCTCGCAAATGTTTAGACTGGTGTGGCTTGTTTTGCGGTGTGGCTCTGCTATTTCTGGGAAGCTTGTTTTGGCCTCTGGTTCAAGTATGTAAAAATGTTTTGTTTAAAAAATAGAATAGTCACAATTTGACCCCTCTTTCCCCCCCTTTATGTTAGAATACAGCATCTGTGATTCCTGCTACTGTATGGTTAGTCCCGAGCCTTTTGGAAAAGTTTTAAATTGCCTTTTATTACAAATATTTACTGAAGTTCAGATTTACTGTTTTGTAAATACCATCTTAGATTTAAATGCTGGAAAGTTAAACTGGACTCTTTCTTCATCTTAACTGCTGGCAGAGTATGAGGCTCGCAAAATAAGATGCCGAAGTGGGAAGTTGTACGGGCTCCCAAAGTCCACAACTGAGTTTCTCGGGCTGCTGGGGTTAGCAGCCTGGCTCGCACGGGGACCTTGGCAGGGTGCAGGGCTCCCTGGCAGCTGGAGCAGCGGGAGAGGTTCCCTTTCTGGCGTGGTTTGCTGTCCGTTGTGGAACTCGGTGTCTGGGAGGAGAGGAGAAATGCTTGGAGGAGGAGGAGAGAAGAGAAGGATTGTGTAGTTCAGCTGTACTGGCCAAATCCCCAGGCAGTAAGGAAATGCATGTGTTCTTACAGAATCAGGACATACAGAAATTTATTACACTTGTGTTACACTTATTCATCACTAATGAATAAAATCCCTGAATTTGATAGATATTTGTTGTGTACCTGTTGAATTTCTTTTTCCGTCAGTGTGACTTTTTTTTTTACTTAGATTTAAACATTCATCTCTGACACAGTTCTGTATATGTTTCTGTAATTCTTCACAAGCCACAATATGATTAATCTGTAGATGAGCGTTTTTGATCACTAGATAAGGCAGTAAAATAATGCAACTTTTTATACCAAGGGTTATTCATGTGGTTACATATCTCTGTGTGTGTGTGTATATATATCTCTCTCTTAAGCTTGGTATACTTCTGCGTTTTAACAGTGGTTTAAACACTGACTAAGGTAGATTTTTATTTAAGAATAGAATTTAACTACAGATTTACCCCTTGATTAAACAAAATAACAAAAAGACTCGACTGCAACTCACTCATTCATTTTCTTACCGTCCGGCAAAAGGCAGTCCGTGAGGCTTGCAGACAGTCCTGGTGACGCTCACCTGTGTGCGTTGTCGGTGCCCAATACCTGATGGATTATGGCGGCACAGTTACATTTTTGTTTGCTTCCTCTTCCCTGATCTGTCAGACGCGGGAATCCACCCTTTTTATCTGCGAAATGATTTCAAATGTGCTGGGGTTAAAAAAAAAAGTACCCAAAATGCTTTGCAATCACGACTTCTATATTAATGTATTTTGCCTTTTCTCATGTTGTTTTTCTTCTAGCGTGGGAAAGGAAAGCAAATCCCCCTGCTTTTTTACCTGAAATCGTTATCACAATTTGAAATAGATTAGTTATTGAACTTTCCAAATGGAAAGAAAAGAATTATTCTTTCCACTTCATGCAGAAGAGGCTGCGACTGTCTGAGTTGATCATGCAGATGAGCTCTGGTTTCAGGTGCTTGGCCAAGGAATTCCTTTGCTTCAGTTACTTGATTTCACTGCAGAATTTCAGCTGCTTGGGTGTTTGAAGTTTCTATAATTGTATGTGTTAATCAAGGTTGTCACCTTGAAACAATTGCATGTATTTAAATAGGATTGCAACTTTGAAATTTAAATCAATTTTGAGAAAATATAAGTTCTCAATAAAAAGCTTGAAACCATTTTTGTCTGAAGTAGATCAAAATTGAATATATAATGCTATGGAGAGGGTTAGGTAGGCTGTTACAGTTTTAACTGACTAGGTTCCTCTCTTCTCCCTCCGAAGGCAGGGTGCCTGGATTAAGTTGCTGTTGTGGAAAAAAAATGAAACTATTGACTTCACAGAGATTTATCTGCATTGCTCTGTAAATGTATAATCTTATTTGTCTTGTGTTATGAATGACATAGTGAACATGTGTAGAGCAGTCTCAGATGGCTGCTCTAGAAGAGAAGTGTGATTGTAGTGATAATCTCTGAGCTCCTTTCAGACAGCATAAGTGAGCTGGTGTTGTGTGTTACTACCCATGGTGTGCAAACGTGTGGTAACTGTGCTGCTTTGTTTCAGCCAAGGAATATTGCAGGACAATATTTGCCTATGAAGGATCAAATGATGAACTCAGCTTTAAAGAAGGCGAGATCATTCAAATAATCAGTAAGGTAAGGTGTTCGGTCTGCTTTAACCGTTTATGTAGCTTTTTTTTTTTTTATGGGTAGGTGATGTGTGAAATGTGAAAGCAGGGGGAGAGTCTGTTGATGCAGATATTCCTGTAGACTGATTTATCTCAGCTCTTTGCTTCTGCACTCAGTGGAGATACAGATGTCCTTAAAGAGTGTTCTGGAATGGGAAGTTATCTTAAATTCCTCTAAGGCCAGTCGGATCAGCGTACACCCTGTACCAAATGCCTTTTCAGTGAGGAAACTGGAAAAGCTTTGCAAATAGCCGTTTTGCCTTCATAGCTTGTGCCTTTTCTCTGGTGATATATCAGGCTGGCCTAGGGGTGGTTGGAAAGTGTTATTGAAAGGTCATCTTGTTGCAGGGATGGTTTTAAACAAGAAATGAACCTACCCAGACTTAATTTCCTTGCAGTACTCTGCGGTCTTTTGTTAGTTTATATGCTACTATGTTAAGGAATAATGACTTCCCTAAAAGCAGTGGTAGGTTTCTTTTGTTATTTTCAGCTTTCACACAGTTGCAGAAGAAAAGTAACGCTTTTTTTCTTTAGGAGGATTTTAAGTTTACAGAAGACGTGGCCACTTTTCTAAACAGGAAAATTGATGTCAGTATTATTGACTGTAATTACGGTGGAAAATAGTAGTTACTGAAGGCACTTCTTAAAATGCTGCAGCCCTTGCCCCATCTTCACTGAATTTCTTGCCTTTCTCTTCTTTTTAAACTGATTTATCCAAAGCATACGCTGGTCCAAACTGGAATGAAGAAGAGTTATCCAGAGCAGAGCTCTTCCTCCCAAACAGTCTTCTTGAAGTCAGCATGTGTATTAATGTAACTTTCAGGTGGCTGCCTTGGTCCAGGGTTTTGATCTTGCCAAGTATTATGGTATTTTTCATTCAGCACATACAAGTTGCGTAAAGCCTATCCCCCTTGGCAGTTTCTTTTCTGTTTGTTTTGCATAAGACAGTTTTCCATGGAGTTGGCTCTGACTTTCTGCAAGTACCTCAGCACTGGCAAAGTGAAGTTTAGTACTGGATGCCTCATCCCATTCACGACTACACGCTGTTCAGAAATTGGACTCTTGAATTTGTGTGCAGGAGTGACATCTGCAGTATTTTGGATCTGAGGTGCAGAGGAAAACTGTTGTTTGTACTGCTGAAATATTCAAATAATGTCATGCTTTCTGTTATGGACAAACTAAGGCCTTCATCCAGTAACATCATGTAATGGATTTCTGTGCCACTGAATTAATGCTTTTTTTTTTTTTTCCCCCCCCTCCTTATATCCTAATGTGGATATTTTTTCCCTTCAGGAGGGATGTGATGTTGGGCTTGCTTCTTCAGTGCAGTGGACCTTATCAGTCGCATCAGAATCACTTCTATTTAGTGGAATTGCGTGTTGCTGGTCAAGGAAGTTGAGAATATTGAATATTGTGCATTGAGTCATAACTAGGTTTATGTACTTTCTTTCCATTTGCAGATCTTATCCTTATACCCTTATCTTACATATGATGTAATATCATTTCATCCTGCTTCTTAGAAAACAAACAGAAAGTGACCAAACCTGATCTAATCTGCAGCAGAGTATTCCTCTTATAAAGTGATATTTCAGACAAATAATTATTTTATGTGTGGGCAAAAGCAAAACATTGTTCCTGTAACTGTATCTGTTCTGAGGAAGAAGTAAATATTGATTGAAATTTCCTGTTGTTTATTTTAGGACACTGGTGAGCCAGGCTGGTGGAGAGGAGAACTCAATGGTAAAGAAGGAGTCTTCCCAGATAATTTTGCTGTTCAAATACAAGAGTCTGATAAAGACTTCCCTGTAAGTTCTTACATGTATAATTTAGTACCACAAAAAAGTATTGATGGAAATGCAAGGAATAAAAGACTTTACAGCACATTATGCTGCTTAAAATATTATTACGGTTGTGGCAGTTTTTAACTTTATATTCAACTAGCTATATCAAAGAAGAAGCATTTAAAGGTTAGTGTTTGTGTTTAAACTTCTCCTTAAATATAAACTGAGATGTGCTTTTCAAGCCTAATCATCCTCATTAACTATAGTGTTATAGTTATAGTTCTGATAACATGGTGTCACCTGTAGCTGATTACTGAAATAAATCCTTACTGTTTTGAAAGGAGATAAGCACTTGGTCTCTTCCATCTATAGTCCTGAAGTAACTGTAATTGCAAAATGCTGAATGACCCCTGTGGGACCGACTGGGACTTTTCCATGTTAAGACTTACCAGTAGGTTACAATGCATGAAGGGTAATCTTTGAGTGGGATCTAGAAATATTTATTTTGTGTGTTAACTTGTAAAAATCCATGTTTTCATGTGGTGCTCCTTGGTCTTGTAATTTTGGTTTGGTGGGTTTGTTTTTTTTTGTTTAGTTTTGTTCTGTTTTTTTTTTTTTTTTTTGAGATTAGTGTGGTGTTTTGGTTCTGACAAGTTTGTATAGCAAAGGTTGTCGTGTTAATTCACAAACATACGTTGCCCCCAGATGGAAAGGATTCGGCTCCAAATCCAGACATCTAAATACTGAAGCCTATATCTCAGCAGAGCAGAGTTTGAGTTTCATAGTCATTTAGTGCCATTTGGTCTGGAAGTGGAGACATTCACAGAAGATTGCTAGATGCCACATGACAGATAGTTATTAACTTAGTATTTAAGCTCCGTTACCTAGTGTACACAGAAAGTCTGGTTACTCCAAATCAGGGTTTTCTTTTCAAATTGATTCTCAACTTTGCAAGGATGGCATAACTGCTGTAACATATGATGGACTTGATTTGAGGAGTGGGTAGTATTGCTGTTTCACTGTACAGAATTGCTCCCCTGAGAGAGGGGAGCATTCTTTTACCGCAAGCAATGTTTTGTGTAGACAGAACTTGCTTTGATCCTTTATTCTGCTTTGTGTGGTGTGTCTCAGTATAGGGATTCACCTTGCACTGAGCAGCTTTGAAGTTCAAGGCATTGGATGGCTGATTATTGTAATCAGCTGTTTGATATCGACTTCATAAAAACGCAGATCAGAATCATATAATGGCAAGTTGATGGTGAACTTTCAGTGTAATTGTTTTTGATACAGGCAGCAGTGTTGCGTAGCTGATAAAGTGTTTTTTTTTTTTTTTTTTCTTGAGAAAGAAAGAAAATAGTCGTTCTTAAGTTCACTAGCTTTTTGTGTTGTCTGAAACTAGAGAATGAAATTTAATATGGGTTTTCATCCTTGCTTAATTACATCTCACTTGTCAGAATAAAATCTTTCTGCATTAAGGAGAGCATATTCAATAGCTGTAGGGGCACAGAAGTGAAATCCATCCATAGCAACTGTTTCAAAAATACCCACTAAAAGGTATTTTTGGAAAGGCTGAGCCTGTACAGTTTCAGCAGTGTCTGTAGAAAAAGGACAAGTGGTTTTGTTGGCTTTTGTGATCCTTGGGGATGAGATGACTTGAGATGTCTGTCCTGAGAGATGCCAGTGCTCCTCCAACAGGAGGGAAATTCAAATTCACTTTTACCAGTCTAAGGAAAGTGATGACTGACTGAGTTTTAAAATCTAGTCATTTTCAAAAATTTACCTGATTAGTCGTTTAAACTTAGATTGAGGTTTGCATATTGAAATGAAAATGGGTGTGATGAGAGCAATTCTTTGGAATACAAAAGAAGTAATTCTTAATTTTTAGTTCTTTGTACCTCTACTGCTTATGCGTGTTGCTGAAGCACTGATCTGATTTGAAGAAACCTGCATTTTGTTCCTGTTTTTGCAACTGGTTGTCTGGGAGATAGCAGAGGAATTACTCCAGTTCTGTGTTTCCTGTCTGATTTGATTGCCTCCTTTGTGAAATACTTCGAAATCAGCTAGTAAACAAACTAGACATTACAGTATACAAACCAAAACACAAATAAGTTTGTCTTTGGTAGAGAATATCTGTTTATTTGGCTCTTTTTTTTTTCTTTTTCCCCTGCATTTTGCAGAAGCCAAAGAAACCTCCGCCTCCAGTTAAAAGCCCAGGTACGTAGTATATGTATGGTGGTACATGTCTGAGGAAATACTAAATTTCAGAAGCAGTGCATGACTTGAAAAGAAAATTCAGAAGTAGCTTTATATTTCCTAGAAATACAGCCAGCCATAGTCACAGTTTGAAGTTACTTTTTATGCTTTTATTTTGCTGCTGCTATATATATATATTTCAAAATTATGATGGAGCCTACTTTGGAAACATATTTAATACAGACCAACCCTTTTCTGGGCTCAAATGAGTGTTTATAAATAGTATTACACTCCTTGCAAAGGAGAAAATATAAACACGAGTTGGTGTATGTTGTATTTTTAGTTAGTGACTAAGATAATTAAAGCTCTTTGAGAAATGTCTGTGATTTGTTTTTACATTCAGCTCCAAAGCTTGAGTTGCCAACTGGAGAGAAGAAATTTCTTTCTTTGAGACCTGAAGAAAAAGGTGAGACTAGCTTTCTTCCGAAAGACAATCGGTCAAGACCGATTGTCTTGATAGCATCTACCGAAGCTGTCATGTCTGTGATATTATGGAAATATCGTTAGAGTGGCTGGAAGAACTACATTGCTATGAAACGTCTATTTCTTGTTATTACATTACATTCTGAAAAATATTATTATGCAGTGTAATTAACATAGTTACTACTGAAGTCGTTTAAGTGTAGTTCTGTGATAATAACTGCAGTTTGGAATAGCAATAGTAAGTTGTTAGAAATGAAAACATCTGCTGCTGCTTCCGAATGTTTTGGCCAAAATCAGTCTCTGATGGAAAATATTTCTGAAAGAAATACACAGAACAGTTGCAACACTCCTTAGACAGGTGTTACAGTCACAATGCTTAAAAATTAAGATTTCTTGTCCTGTTAATTCTTGCTATATTCCACATTTCCAGTTCCACAGACTTTGGAGATGTTTACCACTTTATTCTTAAAAAATGTAAAGGCTACTTTTTTTTTTTTTTTTTCTCCCAAGAAGAAAAGCTACTATTATTATCCAAACACATTTCTAAAAGGCTTCATTTCGTATTGAAAAACTTGCCAAGTCAAACTGTTTAACTGTTTAGGTTGTGTTTCAAAGTCAGAAGCTTAAACAAACATACTGGTTGCGTCTTAAAGAAGAAATTCTGATGTTCCTGCAGCTTAACCATGTTACAAAAACATACTCTGTTCTGTGAGTAGTGAACTCTGGCTGACCATGGCTAAACAGCATTTCAACAAGTCAGCCTGCTCAATGGGTTTCTTGGCTTCCTTAGGCAATTTTTATAATGCACATTTTAAACAAATCATGTTCTCAAGTGTTTCTTATGAAGAATACTTGTTAAATCAGCTACTTTTTCCTCTTTGTATGAAAAAACAAATTATTTTTATCAGTTGGAACAATATCTTCAGGTGTGAATTGAGATCAACTATGTGATTCTAAAAAATGTGATCGCTTGGGTCTTCATAAGTTTAAGTTTATTTAAACTGGAGTAAGTTTAATTTTAGACTGGTTCTTTTTGTACTATGGTGTTAAGCTTTGCAGAGTTGAGTGCAACTATTCATGGAGGAATATAGGAAAAAAAAATATTGAGTGACACCACCCAAAAAGCTCAGAAACATGAAAGCTTCTGAAAAATTAAGTAAGGTAGAGAACCATCCTTAACTGTGGTACAGGAAGTGATGGAGGAAAAGTTTATCTTGTATTCAGCTGAAGGTCTGTTGGTAAAAGTTACTTATTTAGATAGCAGTAGAGTTTTACTAAGGCAAATGCCCATTTATCAGTGCGATTTTACTTGTGGAAAAATAATGATGTTGATGCTTATGATTAAATTAATTAAGTATGAAATTGTATTGTAATTAGTTTTCAGAAAAAAATAACAAGTGAGCAGCTCTAATCACAAGCTATGAGACCGTAATTTTTTTTGCCTATTGGAAGACTAACAAATCTGCCTTTAATGGCGATCAAAAATTGATCAAAAATGAAAAGCAGTACTCCTGTAAGTATTTTTGTATTTATAGTGAAGGACACTTAGTGGTACCATGTAGAAATTTTTGTCCAATTAGTATTTTTACTAATTACTAAACTGCTTATTTTTAGCCAACCCTTTTTCATTGCGGAGCAAAAGCCAAAAACGAGGCATGCCATTTTGTCCAGCAGAATTGCCCAATTTCTGTGCTGATGGTGAACCTTGACCTTTGGTATTAGCTTTTTCTGCATAGCTGTGGATGGTTTTTTATATTCAGATTTTGAGTGGGAGTCATTGAAGGGAAAACTGACAGATGATAATTCAGGAATACGATTTGATGACAGCATGTTTGCTGCCCTGCTTATGAACTCACTTATTCTTGAAAACAGCCGGCGTAATTCTCAACTTATGTTCAGCATAGCTAAAATAAAGCTAATTGATCTTCAGTAATACTGACTGCTGTTGGACATTTAAATCCTGCATATAGGATCAGTAAGCAGAAGCAGCTGGTCATGTTAACAGGCTGTCAGCACCACCGTGTGGCAAAAACCTTCCAGTACTTTCAGTATTTTACTTCTTTTTTTTTTTTAAAACTCAAAACTGAGAGAGACTGGAAGGGGATGCCAGCCGGTTCAGGTTTTTTGTCTGTATCTCCTCCTAACGTTCAAGTGTCCCAAAGCAGGAAGACAGTTCTGCCCTGGATAATGCTTTTTTTTTGCTGAAGTATCCCAATGATCTGTTTATTTTCAAGTATCTCTGCAAAAGAAAATCGGCGTTTTCCCATTTTTATAGTTGGAGGGCTGACACGCAACAGCTGTGGGACTTGTCCAGAGGAAGTCAGTCATAGACCTGGCACTTAAGGCACTTAGCTGGGATGGAGCTGAACCAAATTTCCAACCCTGCCCCTAAATCCATAGCGTATGTAAACAGTTTACGTTAGACCAATTCTTGGTTAAAAGCAGAGTTGTAGGAGGAGAGGATGGGGGGAACCAAAGCTGAGGACCAGCCTCTCCATCCCAATTTTCTGATTTACTGCCCTAGCCGTAAAGGACTGTAACCTAACACTAATCTTTTAAATGCTCAGTGCTTTATGCATGTCTGACTGAGCTGTAGCAGAATTCTACAAGGAAAAGTAGAAGGTTTGCTCTGGATATCTCACAGGCTGTGATTAGGGAACATGAGCTGAAGACTATTAAACTAACATTTGTGAAGCAGCTTGGATTTTTCAATGCAGCCTATGTTACATGTCTGCTCCTCTGGACAGTATTCAATTAGATCACTGAACAATACATTTAAATTTTTTATTTGATTATCCATACTTCATTTGTATCTTGAATTTGTGGGAAGATAGACTTTATCTAAAATAAAAAGAATATTTACCGAAATAATTGAATTTTTCCCTCCCTTTTTCTGTGGCTAAATTATACTGTTTGTATGTACGGAAGAAGTCTAACTACAACAAAATAAAAAGACGTACCCTAGCTTTTATAGAGGAGATAAGGTGAATTCATAGAAAAGGGAGAGCGGGAGCAGTACAGAGAGATTCCTTGTTCTTAGCTGTTATTTGCTGTGCAATAATGCAAATCCATAATTTCTTACTACTGTTTCATCGTGGTAGAAAGACATTTTGCTTTCTTTAACGCAGTGATTTTTAAGTTCAGGTAAGTAGTTTCTGTGTTTTGATAAGGTATCACTTAAGACACTTGCATATCTATTTTTCACTTTGATCTTCGAAGGAAGTGTTTCTCACAGCAGTTGCTTTCTAATTGAGTAGCATTGTAAGAATTCTAGTCAACATGAGTTTGTAAAATGTTACGGTGACTTATTTTCTCAGATGAAAAGGGAGCTTTGGATCAGAAGCCCTTGAAGCCACAGGCTCCTCAAGTACCACCCAAGAAGCCTATTCCTCCGAGCAAGACTAACAGCTTACTGAGAGCAGGTCTTCTGCACCCAAAACGTCCAGATAAACCTATTTTGCCATCATCTGTATCCAAGTCAGTATAATTTAAATAATATACACCAAGTCTATTTGATTTGATTTGTTGTTCTAGCTTTCTTCATGGATGAGGTGAGAAGAAATGTATGTTTTAAGGGTGGAAAGCATGCAAGGATAATTTTTGCCCTATACATACCAGTGTCTTGTTTCTCCAGGTTTTTATCCATGTGAACTTATAACTTTCCTAATTTTTTAAGAAATTGAATCTATCTCAGAGTAAATATTACAGGATAACTAACCATGGGGCAGATGAAGCCACAAGTTTGTGGGCTGCTTTGCTTTAAGCCTGCACCATATGGAGAAGTTGTAGCTGCAGTAGCAGTATGGTGTAAAAGATTTTTTTATTTTTTTTTTCTTTTAGATCCACTTTTTTCCTCTCCTCATGAGTATGAAACAATTATTTATAGTGAGGGTTTTTTGCACTAATTTTGCATTGATACAAACTGATACAATCCCCCCAACGCCGGTTTTCTTTTTCTGCCTCCCGTCAAAAATGTTTGCTAGGTCCTTACCCAAAAACTGTAAGTAAATGCTGAGGGGTAGCTGTCCCTTTAGAATGTTTAGTTGAGTTGAAACAACCATGAGAAAGTAAGGTCATGATGAATGTGAATTGTATAAATAAAGGAGCAGACAGTGAAAGGAGGCCTGCAAGAAAGCTGGAGAGGGACTTTTGACAAGGGTGTGTAGTAATAGGACAAGGGGTAATGGCTTTAAACTCAAAGACGGTAGATTTAGATTAGATGTAAAGGAGAAATTATTTACTGTGAGAGTGATGAGGCACAGAAGAGATTGCCCGGAGAAGTTGTGGATGCCCCATCCCTGGAAGTATTCAAGGCCAGGTTGCATGGGGCTTTGAGCGACCAGGTCTAGTGGAAGGTGTCCCTGCCCAGGGCAGGGAGGTTGGATTGGATGATCTTTAAGGTCCTTTCCAACCCAAACCATTCTATGATTCCATACATGGTTTTATTTTTTTATTTATTTTTTTTTTTTCCACCCTGCACAGCCCTGTGAACACTGGATGCCTGACTGAAGCGTTAGACAATTGCCACTTGTGTCTAGGTTTTCAGTATGCCAAGTAAAGGTTTTTGGACTTTTTTTTTTTGAGTAGATCATGTTCCCCTCCCCCGTTTTAGAAAATAACTACGGATATAGAGGGAGAGAGGGATACACATGTACAGTTAAATATGTTTAAATGTCTCAAAGTTTAACATTACTCTAGGAAGATAAGGCTACTATGTCTTTTTCTACTGTGATAAAACTTCCAAATAAAGGGTGAGAGAGGTGAGTTAATGACAGACACATTGAAGCTGACAAGTGATCCATTTTTATACTTTGGTTTTACCATATGGCATAAATGATGACAAGAATTGTGAAGGAAAATGTCACCTGTTCTTTGTTTGTTTTGGGTTTGGTTGTTCATTTATTTTGATAGGGCAGTTTTTTCCCTGGATGATGTGACCAGACATGCAAAGAATGCATGGTAGAATAAAAGCTGTGTATACAAGGTACTTTATTCTATTCACGGAAAGAAATAGGTTGTTATTTGCAGCTTTTTTCTTTACAGGAGGTTTTGATGTCAATGAATCTCAGTATGTTTCTGACTATTTCAAGAAATATTACTGAAGGTGCTGTTTAGTTCTCTTGTCTTCTGTTACAGTAAAGTGTAATATTTTAGATTTAAGTGCCAAAACGTGCCTTGTAGTAAAAGATTTGGGTGATTTTTTTTCCAAGGGGTTGTACACGTTTGACAACTCTGCAAGAGCTGGAAGAGAAGAAATTGCTTTTCTAGGAGTAGAATTCCTTTCTGAAAGACTTGATTTTAAGCAAGGCTCTAGAAGATGATAAAATCTACTGAAATTTTTTTGTTCACTTCTACTTCTTGGTATGTTTCAGTTTCAGTTCTATTTAATCTCTTGGTATGTCTTGTAATTTTTTTTTTTCTTACTACAGATCTAACGGAGAAGTTGTTTCTCTCCGACCGAAATCTGAAGTTGAGCCAGTAGCAAAACCAAAGTTAGACTCTGAACCATTACCACTTAGACCAAAATCAGTAGAGGTGGATTCACTTGTGGTAAAGAGCCCTAAAGAATCAGGTAAGAAACGAATAAAACGTTCTTTTGGGTCTTTCTGCTTGGATTGCAGTATTTTACAGGGTTAAAATAAGCTTTTTAAGTAATTTCCTCAAAATGCCACAGAGTGCAATTATGCCTGTTCAGTAGAAGGTCTGGATTTTTTAGAACTGCTGTAGGCAGCTGAAGGTAAGAGTCAGCAAGTGATGAACGGAGGTCAGTAGGCTATTTGGCGGTAGTTGATGAGCTTTGTGTTATAGATGATAAGAAGGGAGGAACGTAGGTAATGATTTGTTCTTCTAATTTGAAAGCATATTTTTTTGCTCTTGCTTTTATCTTGTGCTTTTATGAAATTGTTTTCCTTGCTGACTGGTTCTGTTTGTTCTGCTCCTGCATTTCAGATAACTTTTGTTTTTCTAGCTAACTTGCGTATTTTTAGTAATACCATTACCTTAAATTTGGGCCAGCATGATATATTTCACATTTGAATTTCATGCTTATGGCTTTGCTTAATGCACCTTGAGCCAAACCTGTCATCTCTTTAAATCTAAATTTGTGCAGTGAAAACCTTGATACTGGTTAAAGCAACATGAACTGATGAATAGCTCAGAGAGCCTGATCGATAGTTACCTTTTGTCCTTTACTGATGGCACGAACCAGTCTTCTGTGTGCCTCTTAGGCAGAGATCATCTACTGTGAACATACTTTTTTTAAACTTTAAATTGTTTTTATTGTATGACTAACCACTGCAGAAAAAGCTTTAATGAATTGCACCTGCAGCGTCCGGCTTGCATATCTCAAATACAACCTTTCATCTCAGAAAAGGTTTTATTAATAATACTTTTTGAAATAGTATAACTTGATTTTTTTTTTTTTTTTAGGCCAATTATGGTCTTCAGGTTTTAGAATAGTTGGTCCTAAAGTGTAATAAATTCATCTGGGAGATATAAGTAATGCATTAAAAAACTGAAGCAGTTTATGAATAGAAAAGAGTACTCCTGATTTTTCCATTAAGCATTTTAAAATATGCTTCTAAGCTTAAATGCTCTGTAAGAGGAAAGATTAGATCATGTGAGTTTTTAATATAGAAGTTGTATTTTTCTGAGCCACAAAAAGCTGGATTTCAGCAGATATTAAAATATCCTGGAAATATTACAAATACTATTATTGTTATCCGAACACATTTATAAGTTTGCTTTCTTTAATTCCCCGTGTAATCTATGCATATGCTGTGATATGCCTTGTTGTAAAGGTTTTTAAGTTGGCAGTTTAGCTGTTGCCTCTATTTAAAGCTAAGTTTGAGTGAGAGTACGGAATAAAAACTTTCAGGCCAAAGTAAGCTGAGAGGTGAAAGAGCGATGCCAAACTAGCCTTAAAATTGTGAGCTTGCCCTGTTACTCAGATGTTTATCTTCTGGATTGTGCTAAATGCACTACTGTATAGTGCAGTATCATTTATCCCCAGGAAAAAAATTACTCCCCGTGAAAACTGATGGAATGTCTTTTTTAATTTAGGTGCAATTATCTTGACATCTTTATTAACCGGAGTGACAGCATAGTAGCTGTGATATTAAGTATTCATATATATAAAAATTCTGATTTTATACAGATTTAGAAAAAAAAAAATCTATGAATTCTGATTTGCTAACATAAGATTTTACAGGCTCCTGGAGAAATTGAAGATTAATACCTAGATGGGGCAGGGGACAGGGGTACAGAACAAACAAGTGGGTGAGGTCTGTTTGGGGGTCCTTGTTGGGTGCCGAGCAGCCAGAAGAGGCTCAGGCAGTCCGTGTGGGGCCGCAGTACCAACGGTGTCGAGGAGCTGCTCTTTAAGCAAAGCTTCAAAAATACTCTGTTATGTGAAGCTGCCCTTGTTTCAAACTACCTGCCTAAGTCACTTGTAGTTTTAATACTCCTACCAAAAAAGACAGGCCAAATTCCTGCCGCTAAAATAAAATACATCTTATAATTTGTCTCTGACTGCATTGCGCTGCTAAAGACATTACACTCCATGCAGCAGCTAAGGCTTTATAAAGCTCCAAAGATGTTGGTTCCTTATATAAAGTTTAAGATTGTTTAAATAGATACTAAAACATGAGGAAAAAATGTGTGACTGGGGTTGGCAACTGCATTACTGGAGTCTCTGCCCCGGCGCAGGCCAAGATTGAGATCCTAAAGTGAACAAATTTTTAGGAAACTAATTTCTTTCAGTATGAATTTTTTTTTTTTTTTTTTTTTTTTTTTTTGCAACTTAGTTTGACCATGAAGTGTAGTCTGGGTTGAGCCACTTTCAATTTAACCTAAGGAGAAGCTGTAAATATTCTGTATCTATAGGAAAAAACAACCCAACCCAATACCAAAATTAGGGCCCCAGCCATCAGATGAGGACAAATACTCAAAAACGTTCAGAAACATGGATCATGTGGAACCTTTATTTGAAAAATTGCGTAAATGTTTCTCTGTTCAATTAGAATTAAAGTACTGTGAAAGACTAAAGCTTTAATAGTAGCATGCTGAATATGTAAAGCAATTCTGTTTCTTCTACAAATGTTTCTTTTTCCTGCTTTGTAAAATAATTTTTTTTTTTTTTTTTTTGTTCAGAATCTTTTTCTAGACATTCCTCTCCTTGACTTTTCTTTCCAGATTTTGTTTCCTATCCTGTTTGCCATGTTTCCCTTCTTACGTGTCAGGAAATTACCCTACCCTTCTCCATTTTGGTAAGATAACAATCTATAAGGAAAACCAAATGCTTTATGCCATACACATAGCCTCTTCTTAACATCATAAGCGTAATTTTCAGTTGCAGTTATTGATAATAAAACTTTTGGGTTTCAATTTAAATTTGAAAATGCTTTTTTTTGTTTGTTTGTTTGCATGCCTGTCTTCTGTAGCTGTTAAACAAGAAATTACTTTAAGGATACTTTTCAATTAGGAATTTGTGGAAGTAAAAAAAAAGAAAAGAAAAAAAGATGATAACTTCACAGTCCAGCTATTGAGAAGCCAGACCTGGTGTTGGTAGTGAAATGTGTTCAATATCTGTGGGACTTCTGGTGTATTTAGGTTGATTGGCTTTATCTTTTTTTAGCACAAATTAGCCAAAGACTTCATAGTTGCATATTTATTATTATGAGTCTTGTATCATAGTATTTGTGAAAGTCACGTATTAGATGCATGCTTAATTGTAGCAAATACTTCACTATTTCTCGACTGCAAATTTAGATATTCTAAAGCTTATATCTGTCCCCAAAATTTTTGGGGTGCAATCTCGGCAAGATGAGTAACAGGAAAAAGGGCTGCCATCTTCCCTTACTCTGCGGATTAATGGGAGGTCTTGTCTTCTAAAATGTTGCATCCGTTTCACTTCTGTCATGGATTTTTAGCTAGCTATGTGGGATGTTGAAACTGTAATTTTTCCGGACACCCTTTCAGCTTTGCTTCTTTTTGTGAAGGCTTTCTAAGACAAACTGGTATGAATACACTTGAAGCATTCACAGATCTTAACAAAACCTCTCACCTAATTGTATCTGTTAAAGCTCCTAACAGTTCTGCGTGTATGGATCCATGTTAAGCTTGCAGAAGAGACTTTTCTAATAGTCTGTTCTAAGTAACTGTTTAAGCTTAGCTCATCTTTCTAGAAAGAAAGGTGCTCTCGCTCAGCCTTAAAATCATTTTTTGACTCAAATTATCCCCCGATGTATGGTATTGCTCTTTTGGCACTATGATGGGATTTCCTTTAACTCACAGGCTGTCTTTAAGAAAGTTAATTGATTAATCACTCTATTGATTGAAATGGGTGTAAATTGTGAACTTGCAGTGGGTTTCATCAGTATCTCTGTTGCTTTCAGTGAGGCCAAGCTTTCTCCTAAAGTAATTAACAATGCTGTTTGAAAAGAAAAACAACCAATCAACTCTCCCAAACCTACAACAAAAACCACCACCAAACCCACAAACCCTAATTCCCACAGCCTGTGTTTTAATTTCTTCCCTAAACCAAAGCAACAAAATAGAAAGGCAAGAAAGAAAATGCAAGTACAGTCAGAATTCCCTCTGACTGTAGTGTGCTGGTAATATTTTAATGCTGAGCAATTGTCTCAGCTGTAGCAGTTTCCTTTAGAAGCTCTTAGAAATAGAAAAAAAAAATTCTGGCTTTAGTGTCATCCTACTATTTACATTTAAATCATATACAATTCGAGACTGTAGCAATCTTCATCTTCAAGCCTGGTCAAATACAGTGATTTTTTTTAGGAAGTACATGTTATTCTTAATAAGTTCTTAATATTTTTAATGTGCCTGATGTTTACTTTATTCCTGGAGACAGGGCTGGCATTATAATCATAACAGCGACTCAATTTACAACTCTTATTTAAATTTACTGCCAAATGATTTGTCATTTCTGCAGAGTGACAAAAGGAGGATTGTTTAAAGGCAAAAATTGCTGAGATGTTGGAAGAAGAATATATTTTTTTTTTCCTGCCTTCTTGTTTCCTTTTTAATAATGCCTGACTAACATAAATCCTGATTTACATGGTGGCATGAGTTAGTGCTCTGGGATTACTGATGACTGAGTAAAGAACATGAAGATATACTCCTTGGTCTCTGTTGCTTGACTTTCTAATAAGTTAAATGCTTTATTGGCACAGACTACAACATAAATACCTTCAGAGTTATTTTTCTCCCTCACCCTCTTTCCCGTCAGCCGCTTGCCATTCATCACTCTTCTGTTCCTTCCTACTTTGTTTTTCTTCCCCACTTTTTAAATTGTAAATATGATTACATGTTTACAAAACACTGTCATACGTTCTCTTTAATAACATAAAAAAGCAGCAAACCTGATTGGTAACAGGTAGTGTTATGAGAGCTTGCACTTCAACAAGGCAACAGGTGATGAGGTGTAGAGGATGAAGTTGGTAAGTTCAGGGATGTCTGGAAGATGTGAATATTTTAAGGACTTCAAGGATAGTAACACAGAGTAGAAAACATTAAGATCAGTTAAAACATTCAGTGGAAAACTTAGTTCCTATAGGTATAAATTAGTTTTGACTAAGCACAAGTAAAACTTGGAGGAATCAGATGACTTTAAGTCATCCAAACACTGAAGTGGCATGAATGATCTTGGCCCAGTGTTCTTAGGGCTTTTTTCTTATCTGACCTCTTGCTGTAGGTTCAAAGTGAATGAGAAAATAGGGAAAGGAAGTGTCATAACTTCTGTTTGATACGTCATAATGTCATGTAAAAAAGAAGGGGTTGCCAAAAAAAAATAAAATCGCAACAAACCCCTCCCTCCCTCCCCCAAAAAAACCAACCTCCAACATTCAATGTTACTTTTAGTGCCCATAGTAAATGCTGTGTGGCATGTTAGTTAAACATTTAAAGTCTCTGGAATACGTTTAGTGAATTTGTGTTGTAAAATCCTATATAATATCCATGATCTTATGTCAGTGCTTAAATTGAAGACCTATCTCATTGCACATCTGTTGGCACGTAAGTATTATTGTTATTCTTGTGGAGAAATGGTTAAGAAGTCCGGTTGTTAGCAAGGTGAACTATTTATGTTATTAGATTAGATATGTTCTGTTCTTCTTAATAGTATTTGTTTTTTTCCTAAGATTTGCTTCTTCCCATAGAATGTAAAGAATTTCTACTGATCTAAGAGGGAGTTTACCTAGAGCTATGAGCATAAAGAAACTAATCAGCAGAGAGATTTCTGTGATTTAATAAAGTATGAGAATAGAGTTTTGAAATGTTTTATTACAGACTTAAAGTTGTGTATTTTCTTTAGAGAAAGTACTGCCTATGAAAAAACTATCCTACACAGAAATATTTTGAGTTAATGTCTTAGTTAACTTACTTTCACAAACCTCTGGACATGTACTTTACTATGTTGATTTTATTTTTGTCTTAGTCACTAAACTTAGATTTTCATGCTATTCCTGAAAATTTAATGACAAGAACATATACTCTTTTAAATAGTTGAGTATGGCACCTCTCAGAAAAAAACCAGTCATAAATATATTTTTTTTCAGATACTTGTTAGCTCTGTTTTGTGATTTCCCAGACATGCCCAAGTCATGTAATTGTTCGTATGGCTCGTGTTGTATATGCTGAAAATCTTTGAAACAGTAAGAATTGTGATAAATGTTATTTTATTTTTCTCTTAAGGAAAAAAAGTGATAAAAAAGAATGCAGCAAAACCTTCTGGTCTTGACGGTTGTCTGTGTTTTTGTCTCTTTCTAGATCTGTTAAGCTTTGATGATGTAATAGCTACCTCAGATAATCTCTCTCACCCTACTGCAAACCGACCCAAGATGCCTGGCAGGAGGCTGCCTTCCCGTTTCAATAGCAGTAGTCCTGTGAGTATGTTTGGGTGCGTTTTCTTAGCAGTGAACTAAGAACTAACATCTCAGGAATCAGGGTTGAGCTGGGAAACAGTCTTGTGAATCATTTACCTGAGAGTAAAATGGAAAATGCCACAGGAGCTCAGTTCCTCTAGACTGTGTACAGGAGAGAGGTGCACGTAAGAGGAACAATGCGACTGCATTGCAGCTGAAGGAGTCTTTCTGTTCTGTGGGGTATTACTGCAGTAAGTACTCAGCTCTTAATAGGTGGTGTGCATACACACAACTCTGAAAGTCTCTTTAGTGCCTTACAAGCCTAACAATATGTGGTCTTTGCCCACAACAGATTTGTAATTTAGTGTTGCTGTAATGTGGGACTCATGATCTCGTCTGCTAAGACCTGAGATTGTCAGACCACAAGAATCAGGTGATGCAGAGTCCTTGAAATCAGTTTATATCATTGGATGTTGTATAGTTTAGTCATGCCAGTTACCCTCTACAGTTACTGCCTTTTAAATTTTGTGTTTTACGAAAGCACCTATAGGCTCCCAAAAGCATGAAGGACTTGAGTACTGCAGAGATGCTTGAAAATCCTGCCCAAGACTCCTATGTTTGATTTAAATTCAGATGAATAAGTATTGCAGAGAAAGAACGTTCTAACTGGCAAGGAAAGAAAACCATGGTGGTCTAGTAATTTAAATTTGGGAGTTCTATCTTTTTTTCTATTGTTTTATGAATGGTTTACCAGGCAAGTCAAGATGTGAGTCCAGAAAAAAATTTGAAGGTGCAGAAAGAAGAAGAAAGTGCCAAACCAAAGCCAGTTGAAACAAAGAAGGTAAGATACCAAGGAGCTACAGAAGTACCAGACAGCTAGATGTTCTGTTCATCTTGCTCATATTTCCAGTTTAGATTGATGCAGCCACCACAATGTGGTGAGCTATGTCATTTAGTATAAAGTTCATACTAAAGTTTTTAGTATAAAATTTGCTTATACATTTGTATAAAGTTCATCGGTTTTAAGGAGAACAATTATATTGGGTAGTGTGAAACTATGGTACCATTTCCAAAATAAGCTTCATGTCTTCTCAGCCTTTAGTCTCCTGACAGACAGAAAGGCTGAGCAGATCAGAAAGGTACACAAAAAATTGTTTATAATGAACCAATGGGCTCAATTAAATAACTTTTTCAGTGTAGAGAACTGCAGTGTGAGCACGTTTCTAGTGACTGCAGGAACCTCCGGGAAATGCTTAATAAAGAGCTGTATAAAATAACAGCATCTCATATACTACAGTAGTTTGTTTGAACTGGATGTTGTTTTTTACCTTTTGGGTAGAAAATCAAGGAAATTTGTAGCTCCCATAAAAGTACAACCTGTATGCTGTAAGTGGTCAGTATGGTTTAATTTCTTAGCGTTCTGCTGATGTATTTTTTCAGCCATCTGCATTCAGTCCACCAATTCCATCTTCCTCTCAGAGACCAAGTTCTGTTATACTCAACTTTTTTCCTGGAGATGTCCAACTTAAAGGAGAAACAGATGATGAAAAAATTTCTGTGGAAGAGCTCAGGACTCAGATAAATGATTTGGTGGGTTTAGTAGACACACTGAAGAAAGAACACAGGTAAATATCTTCCTTCTCAATCTTCAAAGGGATATATAAACATTTTCCAAATATCTTTAATGCCAAACTTCTTTAAAAAAAAATAAATCACACTCCAGAAAACAAGCAAACAAAAAAAAACCAAAACAAAAAAAAAAACCCAAACCAACCTATACAGATTTGATATCAGAGTATTTTTGTAATTTGTACACCCTTTTTCCTTCCTACTTTGCACTTGTGCATTCATTGCAACCTTTTGAAAATATTTCTTAAACGGTTGGTACTTTCGCTGTAAGGAAAAGTAGATAACTTTTTGTGGTATTTAACATAAGTACATGTGCTGGCCTTATGTAACGCTGTGCACAAGTAATTGCGCTGTGGACATGACTGGTAGTAGGGAAAGGTTGTCACTGAGCTTTTCAAATTGGTGATCATGGTAGCCCTGTCATTTTGTGTGCCTGTGGGTTGTGTTTGGAGAGAGAGAGAGAAGAAAATGTAATTGGTGTTTGAGTAAACATAGTAAAGACCAATATGCCAGAAATCTGCCTTTTCTGTTTTTAATTTTACAGCACAGACATTCATTTTGATACTGTTTAAATGATGACTAGTGCTAACCAAACTGGCTTTTAGAGTGACCTCTTGAGAGGCTAGAAAGCATTAGGATCAGTTGGTCTACAGAGCAAACTAGTGAATTATGAGTTCTGGAGATAATGAACTAGTTCTTCAGTGACTTGATGATAATTCTTAGCACTTTCTTGCCTGAACATAGTTGTGAAATAAAACTTGTTTTAAGAACTTTCTATTCTAAAGAATTTGTGTTCTCTTTGTAGAAGTTGCCAGGTTATTTTAGTTTGAATTGAACTCTCCAAGCAAAATAACAGTACAAATATCCAAGTAGCCTACTTAAAATTGTGATTATAAGTTAGGGATAGGTTCATAGTGATAAGTAAGAAATGTTGAGAGTTGGTGGAAGCTTATGGGCCATCAGATTTGAGTAGCAGTTCACTAGTGGGCATGTACTTATAAATAAAACTTACATATGAGTTGTAGCATTAGACAGTTATGTGAATTCCTCTTGTAAAATTTAAACAAGGACTGTGCTTCCTGTTCTCAGTAGTGTGAATTTCCCCCTTCCCCCCACACCCGCTTTAACTTGTATTTCTGGTATCTTAACTACTATCAGGAGAGAACTGGAAAAACTAAAGAAGGATTTGGAAGAAGAGAAGCTGTTGCGAAGTAATCTGGAGGTAATGTTAGCAATTTGAGGTGGGGGAGGGGGAAGTTTAGAAGGATGTAGGCAGTGTTCTGGAATTTGATGCCACAGGAAAATCTTAACGAACCCGCTCAACATTTTTTTATATTGCTATGTTACTGTGTGGTTGAATTAATGCCTCACGAGACAGCTGGGTGTGTATAGGAGATTCACTGTATATAGGAGTTCAGCTTTCTTTATCTGGAAAAATACTTTGAACAATATGTATGGGTGCTGGGATGTGAGTTCAGTCTCACTAGATTCTGCTTTTTGCTAGAAATATGTCCAACTGGACGTGTTCCAAGAGAGAAGATTGATACTTTGCTTTTGTAAGACTTAAAGGACAAATTTACTTCATGTAGTCAAAAGAAAAACAGGGCAAAAGTAAACTTTCCTAAATTTTTAATGAACTATTTAAATATTAAGTGGATAATTTGCCAAAAGAACAGAATGCATCTGCAAAATTTCCTTATGAATGAATGCCACTCATCACGATTTATTGATGAAGAAGGCTACCTGCATTACAATATGATGCCATTAAGTAGTTAATAGGATGAGCTTATTCTAGAAAGTTATTCCAGTCTGGTACAAAAGGGCATTTTATTTGTGAAATAGTACTCCTTATAGACTACAGAGTGACTTTGGAATATTGATAACTTCTGGCGAGACGTGTTTTTAATACATCTCTAAAGCAATCAATGAAGTTGCATTAAGTAAGCACTAGGGATGAAGAGGAGGTAACTTCCATGTATCCTCTAAATCTATTTGAAGAAATACAAATTAATCATGGCATAGTATTTTTCATGAAGACTGCTCTAGGAAGTTAATCTGAGGTAACGACGCAGCATTACGTGGGGACATGTCAAGTGATTCCACAACCCAGCTTTGACTGCTTTACGCAGAGTGAGTTTATCCAGTTAGATGTACCAGAACTATAGGCAAATTTTTAATTATTTTAAATTCTTGTTTGCTTAGCACTGTAGTAATTGTAGTATCTGTAAAATCAGCTGTAAATATTGAGCTCTCACATGCTTGTGTTACGATTTTATTTACTTAAGTGTCTCTGAAATATAAAGGTTATCATTTTGGTGAAAGCTTGTTGAAGACTTTAAGTTATTGCTACTTCAGTACTGACTCTTTTCAAAATGTCCATTTTCCAGCTTGAAATAGAAAAATTGAAGAAAGCAGTGATGCCTACATGAGACAGCTATGGACTCAGTGTTTTTAATTCACCAGGAATTCAAGGCTGAACACAAGGAGAACTGACTCTTATTTCATAATAATGGATGCTGGTGTTCTGCAGTCTTAAAGAAAAAAATATAGTAAAAAAGAAAAAAAAAAAAGGAATATAGTCTTTTATTCAGAGAGATAAGAAAACAAAAAAGAATAATGGTGTAATTTTTTTGCCAATATAAAAGAGGCCTTATTTCTTACTGTGCTGGAATTGCAGACCTTATTTTTTGGTTTGCTTGAAAATACTACTGAATCTGTATAGAAAGGAGAGGGAGTTCTTAATAGATTTTTATTGAATACCTGTAGCTTAATTTTTAAAGAGATCTATACTATAAATAGGGTGATCTATCTTTACAACTAATCTGTAAAATAGTCTATTGGGAGGGATGAAATAACTGTATTGTAATTGTAGTCACTACTTTTCCCCTGCACACACAAGGGAATATATGATATTTGTATAATTTTGGCAGTCTTACCCAGGGTTATGCTGTTGTGCCTGTCTGCAGTGAGAATATTAACAATATCCTGTTTATAAGTTGAGTAATGAGATAGGAATTTGTTAATGCAATGAAGCAGGTGAAACTCCTATGCATTGTAGTAAGAACGGATGATCTAATCTGAGTAGTTTAGCAGAACATTTTGTCACTTGCACTATTGGGTTAAAAAGGGATTTAGGACTGAATCATGAACTTCTGACAAAATTAACTTTTGAAACCGCAAAATGCAAGAAATACAGAAACAAAGCTAGAATCCAGTCTTAACTCAGCCTGTTGTGCCTAAAATATTACGGGATTAAGCATGAAAAAGTAAACCTTAAGTCACAACATCTGTGCTTCTGTGTATCTAAACTGAAGTCATCAGTCTTTCTAGTGGTTAAGTATGCATCTTCATCTGTTTTTACGATAGTCAAGTTTTGTTTATAGTATGTCTCCAAATAAATCCCTTTGGAACTTTGATACTCTCAAAAGGTCTCAATATTTATATATTTATGCCAGAAACTTTCTCAGTATATTGTATACCTCTAAATTTAAGAACACCTTTGTATTTTAATGAGTGATTGGAACAATTGCTTTGACAGCATTGTGCTGATATCCGAGATGGCGTCTTTCATGACTGGAAAACAGTCCAAATCTCGTGGATCGCCAGTATCTTCAACTCCTGAGCTCAACACAGTGCACCTGAATGATGGACGAATAATATGCAAAGTGACGGGAGACAATGATATTTATTGCTGTGTGTGTTTGATTGAAAAATTTAAAAACTTGCAGCTTTATTCATGGGAATAGTCATAAATACAGTAATTATTTAGTATGTTACTTGGGCAAGTGACATGGAAGTGTTACTTCTTGAGTATACTTTTTCCACAGTCGGTGCATCATAAAATACAAATGTTAAAAAGTCAATTGGAGGATGTTTTTCAGTTGCTGATTTAAATTGTTCCTAAAATTTGATTAATACACTATGCAGGTAAGGTAATATTTGTTAGTTACATTGCTAATTACTGACTCAATATTAATGCTTTTAACTTTTAATTGCCTAGATGCATCACAAATTACTTCAGACAGATCTTTATATTGAGTAATAATGTGCCGCAGTAATGTTTATCAGATGCTAAACTTGGAATTTGTACCTTTAAGTCAGAGGATGAAAAGCAAAAATTGAGCCTAACGGAATAGCCAATTCAGTTATACAAGCTCTTCACTGTGATTAGAGCATGAAACAAATTTCAGAATGGATTGCTCCACAGAAATTGTGTCTGCATGTAGGGTTGTAGCAGATGAACAAAACAAGACAATCAGTTACGACCACAAATAAAAGGTGTTTGTTGTTTAATGGCCTTTGTTCGCTATAGCAATAAATGATCCAAGTGCAATGACTTGATTTAATAAAACTCTTCTTTAAAAGCCGCTGCTATGAGTATTTTAGCCATAAGGAAGTTGCCCTGGTGTATATCTGTCGTGTCTTCAGCTGGTGTTACGTACTGGCGTGGAGGGGGAGAGGGTAATGGTTTTGAAGACATTCCACAGTACAAGTTCCTAAAAGCAGTATGCTTCACTGACTTGTTTACCGGTGCTGTAAAATGATGCATGCTATCCAAACTCAGCAAATAAAATAAATTTAAAAACCTGTTGAAATGTCTGCTCAGTTCTGTTCAGGAACATTTTGTAAGCCATTACATTCTTTGCAGCAAGACTATGGGGGGGATGGGGTGGAAGGAAAGTGCATTTTTGTATAGCCCCCCTTGAGGCTTTCAGACTATAATTTGCTCACGGGGATGCTCTGGTTCCTGACTGTTGGGGTAACTTAGGGTCCAGATGGTTGGGAAACTTAAGAGTTTTTCTTTGCAAGTGTGACTGGGAGTTTTAACTTCTCAGTATCTCTAAATTATTTTTTTTTTAAATTTTCTGTTGGTCCCTGTTGAACTGACCTTAACGTACATCTTCCGAGCCATTTTTTAGATCCCTGTTGCCACTGAAATGTGGATGACTGCATGTTTGAATCACTTCTTAAATATATGGTGAAAAAGTAAAGACAGAGAGTATGATGTGCTTAAAAGGGATATGGATGAGAGAAAAGGCAAACCAAGAAGAGAACAACAGAAGGGCGTTTTTAAACAGCAAGATTTTTATTTAGTCTTCATAACATTCTCTGTAAAGCTGTTGTTTGCACAGAAGGTACAGTTTTTGGAAAACAACCCCACAGGTTTACTTATTTTATTTTTTAAACTTATTTAAACAATCACCATGAAGGTAACATTTTTCGTTAATGTTGCTTTAGGGGAATCAAGTTTGTGATGAGAGGCTGTAATACATTGCAAGATTTTACTTTGAGTTGTATAGCAAAGTATCTGTTGAACCTTTAAATAAATACCTTGTATACATTAAAGTCGTAAATCAGCAGAAGTCGTTAACTCTTTCCAGAGGAAGTGGTGAAAACAGGTTTCCACAGCTGCCTTACTTCTGGCTGCTGTTAGAGTTCTCTGAGATGTTGCTGTTTGCTTTCTCAGAGCAGTGTCAAAGCAGCTGCGCGTGTGCTTTGGGTAATCGGATTTAGCAAGAGCCAAAAAGACCAACCACTCCCTTTTGGGCGCCTAGGCTCATGTCTCCCAGCTTGAGGAATGCAAACAGCCCTGATGGACTTGTAAAGCGTAAGGCTGGTGCTGCTGGGCTCAGGGATTGGAGTACTCTCCTTGCTTGTTGGAAGTCATAGTTTGAATATCTTCTTAAGCCTCAGGAAGCACAGATCACACCTCTTTCTTCTGGGAGAAACGTGCATGTGTTGAAGTATGCCAGCCTTTGTGTCCTTCAGAGGACTGTTGCTTA
The DNA here is from genome assembly GCF_036417535.1 of Chlamydotis macqueenii. Classification (NCBI taxonomy): domain Eukaryota; kingdom Metazoa; phylum Chordata; class Aves; order Otidiformes; family Otididae; genus Chlamydotis; species Chlamydotis macqueenii. The sequence continues at coordinate 6,740,485 of NC_141558.1, forward strand.
GGTTGAGGAGGTGTTTGAGAATCAAGGGGTATTCAGTGTTGCCATCACAGCAGAGGTTCAGGTGTGTGTGTAGAAGCACAACTCCAGGGAAGACTTTCAAGGGAAAAAGTCTTTTTTTGTCCATACCTTGACACGATCTGGTCTTTCGCCCTTTTCTTCTAACTTAAAGGGTTGGTAAGGTGCCACCTTTTAATTCATCTCTACTCAGTACTGTATCAAGAGCAAGCCATTTAACCTCAGGTAGGTTGTGTTGGCTGTGTCCAGTTGTGCTTAGCTCTCAACCCTTACCACAAAGAAAATATTATTACTTGCACATTGAGCCTTCTAGCTGCACAAGGTATTTTCAGTAGTGTCATCTTTGATTTATGGAGGATAATGCATTAACTTGATTGGATTTTGATGATTTTTTTTTTTTTTTGGTCTTTAGAAGATCTATTAAATACAGAAGAGCAGAAGACGCCTTCTCCACCTGGAGGAAGGGTACAAACCACACGGGCGTGATTCATCTGTGTGGACTCCTGGCAAAGCTGGCAATCTGGCAGTTTTGTGGGTGTGTTTGTAACTTGATTTGTCATTCTGCAGTGCAATACCTTTATTGTCATCTGCAGGTTCCTCACACTGTTAATCCGGTTGGACGAGAAAAGAAGCCGGCTGGTGCCCAAGGTTATTTCTTCATGGAAAACTCCTAAATGAATCGGAGCACCCAAGCAACGCTGGGTAGGATCATAAGAGTGAGACTGAGGCAGGATGGAAGCAGATGAATGGTTAGGCGCTCGCCTGTGATATCTTGAGGATCTCTGCCTGTGTTAATTTTGCTTACAATAGAACCCAGACTTCTGAAAACAGTGAGTACTATCACAAAATAATATTTTTCCAGAACTGATTGAAAATTATCAGTGATTCCTGAAACTGATTCATTCATAAGCTAAAATGCACCTAACTGCTTAGGCTGTATTTGCTTTGCACTTATTTCCTCTGTTTTATATTCTCCTTACATTTGTGGAAGTAATGAATATCTTAATTATCCTCTCATCTTTTTGCTTTGTAGTTTTGTAATTGGTCTCTAATCACAGTGTTGTTACTTTTAAGAAAATCTCAGATTTTCTGATAGCTGAAGTTACTGCAAAGGTCAGTCTCCTCTGAGAACCTGCTTACTTAAATTCACACTTTCCAAGTGTGATCCTTTTAAAAATGGAACTAATACCATTCTGTGTAAGAGCTTTAATTTTTATTCTCGGGTGACCATGTTGAAGACTTTTGAGGCTTCTGCTGCAACCTTTATGACTTAACAAGTAGCAGTGGCAAATGATCAGGTTGTGGTGGTTTATGAACTGGTTGGGGTTTAAGCTAGCTGTGTTGCCATTCTTCATGTAGCCATAGTTCATCTTCTGAGGTAGTGGAGAGGGGAAAGCTGTAACCCCAAGGTGATGGAGAACCCTTTGGCCAGAGGCCTTGGCTCCACCGGCCTGGGGGTGTAGTTCCTACAGTTGTCACTGCTTGGGCTGAGCCCTCTGGTAGCTGTGACCATGTGGAGCCAAGCTGCCTTGCGATGCCAGAAATTAGAAGCAAGAAACTGCTTGGGGTGGAGGAAAAAGGGATAGCTTTGTAGGGTTTTATGAAACACTTTGATTTTTAAACCAACAGAAGTTGCAGAATGAGGGCTTTGAATGTAAGGCTATGATACATTAACCAACATATGGATTGCTTTTTAAATACATGAAAGCTAGAACAGGCTGTCCGAGGAAGTGGTGGAGTCACCATCCCTGGAGGTGTTCAAAGAACGTGTAGATGTGGCACCTCAGGACATGGTTTAGTAGGCATGGTCGTGTTAGGTTGACGGTTGGACTTGATGATTTTGGAGGTCTCTTCACACCTTAAAGATTCTATGATCAGTTTACCTTTTTTTTACTGTTTTAAGAGGTTCTTTCCTCTCTTGTAACCACTATTCAGCCACTCACTCCTCACTTTCCCTCTTGTTGAAATGAGCTGGAGAAGGAGGATCAACATCTGGTGACAATCTTCTGAGCTGGGTGGGAGATACCTAAGGGTGTGGAAGTCTCCTGTTACTAGAAAGTCCCTTCCATGTGAGAGTGTTTTGACTACTCAGCTGCTCGTGTGCCTTTGTCCTAACGGAGACAAATCTCTGGAAAAGAGGAGTAATGTGTTTACAGCTTCTCTAAAAGGGAGAAATTAATGGCAGTAGATAATTTATGATTAGATAAATAGAATTGCAGAATGGTTTGGGTTGGAAGGGACCTTCAAAGGCCATCCAGTCCAACCCCCCTGCAAGAAGCAGGGACATCTCCAACCAGATCATGTTGCTCAGAGCCCCGTCCAACCTGGCCTGGAATGTTTCCAGGGATGGGCCATCCACCACCTCTCTGGGCAACCTGTTCTGGTGTCCCACCACCCTCATTGTAAAAATGTTTTTCCTAATATCTAATCTGAATCTACCTCCTTCTTTTTTAAAACCCTTCTCCTATCACAACAGGCCCTACTGAAGAGTTTCTCCCCGTTTTTCCTGTAGGCCCCCTTTAGGTACTATATATAATACTCTGAAGTACCGTAATTGGATGTTTTAGAGGGAAAGGAATTGCTGTATATGCTTTCATATGGCCTGATGTCAGTATATCCATGTTTTTTTCTCTAAAGTGACAGTGATTGCTGTTGTATTACTTGTTTTGCTCTGAGTTTCTATTGCTGCATGGTGGTTATCTTGGCGTGTTCTTGCAGTGGTGAGACGGGGTTGTTTCTGTGATGAGTCAAGCAATGCAACTGAGGGAGATTAGTGTTTCGCTGGTTATGTGGGCCGGTGTCTTGGGGAGCCTTAGATACCTGGAGCTGCCCCAGATTTCTGCCTCACTTAAAGGTAACAGCCCTAGGTGGAGTTACATCAGTGATTAAATACAAAATTAATATGAATTAATTAATGGTGAAACATGAGCTCAAGGATTCCCAGCTCTGAAATGGAATTAGGGCTTCGAGCATACAGTGAACATTTAATGGCTGCAGAAATTGGAAAAGAATTCAATACAGTCCTTTGCCTCAGACTTGTAGGTGTTTCCCAGCCACCTTCCATTCTTCAGCAATGCTGATCTGAGTCTTTTGGTTTGCTTCTCTTTATCCATTTTATTTCCTTAGAAGAGCTAATGGTTACTAGCTTTAAACCCAGAAAATGCTTTTACTAATATAACTTGAGTTCAAGAGGCTGGCACAAGGCTCTCCTTTAGAGCTGACTTAGGAATTCAGTGCATTGCTTTAGCTCTTCCTTTTTGTAATTAAGTAATAAACCTGTGGATCTCAAATACAGTAAGATGAACACGTTTCACAGATGAAGGGGGCCTCCAGCTGTGTGTCTGGCCCTTTGATGCCATTAGATGAACTTGGAGTTGCCTGGGTAGGAAAAACACATCTCTGCTCCGTCAGTGCGGGACACTTTCTGTTTCAGCATCCTCTGTGCTGATCAGTACCTATCAGAGAAATTTGAGCGTCTTCTATTAAAGGATGGTGATTTGACAAGCCTTCTCGTATGTGCTGCTTCTGAAATCCAACCATGGTCCTGCTTTGTCACCTTGCATTTTGTGCAAGGTGCATTTAGTGTTTTAGCTCACTGATTTTATTTTTTTTTTTAGTACATGGCTTAATCTACTTATGCATCCAGTGACTGAAGATCAGCGCCTCAATTCTATTGAATCCACAGCAGCTGTTGCTTTTTCTTGGACATGTATGACATCTGATAGATTTGATGTTCCACATTAATTTTTTTTTTTCCTCATTCCCTTTACTGGATTATTTTCCTCCAGCAAATACACCTGTAACAAGTTGCATCCCAGGATATGAAGCTTTTACCAAGGACCATAGGAGCTTCTCTGATTTTGATATCTGAGCACTGGGGGCCCAAGTTTCCTACCTCCCCTGGCAATTCTCATCAGGAACTGCCCAAGGAGAGTAGCAGCATGGAACCCACTGGAGATGAGGCCGTCTTAAATCACTTCAAAAGAGACCCCCAGGCTGAACTGCTTTAATAAGCTGTCCACCTTGTAGTTTACAATAAATTGTTAATGCAATAACTTCCAGTGTTGAACAAATTTTATTTTTCACTTTTTAAGAAAAGATTCACAAATCATTCTCATTAAAAAAGTTAATAAATGAAAAATACCTGAAAATAACCTTGCAAGCCTATTAAGGAAAGTCTTTGGGATGGGTGTAGCTGCTCTCTTGCTAGCAACTGGACTAGGTTCACAGGCGAGAACAGAGATGTCTGAAGTTCTTTAACGTACCTTTCTTCCAGGAGGGAAGCAGTAAATGTGAGGCGATGGATGTGAGGGTTGCCCACTGCCTGCTCCTTTGGGCTGTGCACTTCTTCCTGGCCGTGCCGGGCGCCGCTCTCAGGGTAAGTTTCCCCAGATCAGGTCACTTAAAGCCCTGTTCCACCTGACCTTGAACACTTGGGGCATCCACAACCTCTCTGGGCAACTTGTTCCAGTGCCTCACCACGCTCATTGTAAAACGTGTCTTCCTTACGTTCAATCTGAACGCAGACCATTTGACCAAGCAGTGAAAGCCAGGTCTGATCAGCCATTCTGATTGCATCTGGCTGTAGGACATGCAGTCCCAGCAAATGGTCCTGCCTGCAGAAGCCCAGCATGCCTTCTTGGGGATTGCATCCCAATCAGGAGAGGAACGAAGTGGATAATTCTGTACAGTGTAATTCTGTGCAGCTACAGCTCTGTTTTACAGCAAAAGTCACGTAGATCAGTCTCATCAACAAGTCACATATTCTCTCATCAGCATGAGAAATACTGGAGACTTAAGCCTGATCCAGGCGTTTTGACTGAGGAATAACTGCTGGAGGCACGTGTGAGCTTGTCCACTAGCTCAGTGTGTCACTTCAGCAGAAGGGTGCAACCAAAAGCTTAATTTAAAGAGACAAACTGTTAGTGGAGAGTTCTCAATTGATCTGTACAAGCGAGAAGCCATCGGCTCTGCGTTCTGGACCTTGAAAAGACTTCTGGAGCTCAAAAGGACTATTTTGCTCTTGAAATCACCTTTCCAGTTTGTGCCAAGAGTCATCTTTTACTTTTTATAACATTCAATCTACATTCCACTTTTCCTTATTTTTCAGGTTCTCAGTAAGGAACCAAGGGCTGGTAATCAGCAAGGTACAGTGAATAGCTACGTGTCTTTTTAATTCTTTGGGAAGTGTTATCAGTTATCAATACTTTACACCCCTGATACTCATCTCACGGGCTGTGGCATGTTGTCTTACACCTTACAACAATATCTGTTTGACTGCTTTTCCAGATGGGTGTGTAAATCTCATTCCATGCAAAGATAATGGAGCTATTTGTATTCAGTCTTGTTCTCCCTCCTTCCATGGGGAGACAAGATTTGTCTGCGAAGACAGAAAGTGGCAAATGTTCACAGACGCCTGTGCAAGCCTGGATATTCAGTCCCTTTTTCAGGTGAAGTAACTGTTATGCATCTATTTTGGCATATGCTCATAATTTCTTGCAAAGACACTCCTTTCCTTCGTATTTTTTAAATCTTGAGCAAAGGGGAACAAAATGTGATCCTAAAGCACAGAGTATGTTGGTAACAGGCTTTGAGTTCACCTTACATCACGTGATGGGAAATAAATTTGGGAAATTCCTGTGTGGAAACATAATTCAGAAATGAAACTGCCTTGTTGTCCTGGTTTCAGCTGGGATGGGGCTAATTTTCTTCTCAGTAGTTGCTGTGTTTTGGATTTAGTATGGGCTTTGGTATGTGAATATTGTTGATAAGCACACTGATGTTACGAGTTGCCACTAAAGAGACCAAGGACACTTTCCAGCTTCCCAGGTTTCGCTAACATGCAGATGCAGGAAGCTGGGAGGAGCATAGCCAATATAGTTGATCCAAACTGGCTAAAGAGAGTATTCTGTGAAATAAATGTCATGCTCCGAATATAGGTGGGGATGAGCTGGTGAGCTATCTTGCTGTTTGAAATCGTTCTGGGATTGTTTTCAAAGGGTTTTTTTGTTCCATAATTGCTTCTCAGAATGGGCTTTATTGGTCATTGAGTCATCAGGTGGTGAGAAATTGTGCATAATTTGTTTTAAAAATCATCATCATTGTTATTTCTATTGTTATTCCTATTATTAGAATCATCATTATTTTAATATACATTATTATATTTTCCTTTGCTATCATAGTAAACTTCTTTATCTCAACCCACAAGTTTTCTTTTCTTCCCAATTCTGTCTTCTGGGGAGGAGGAGGGTGAGTGAGCAGCTGTGTGGTATTCAATTGCTGGCTGGGGTTAAACCACAACACTTGTTCACTGGGCTAATATTCTTCACGTGGATCTAAACCAAAACAATTATACACTAGGGTGAACCTGAGAAAAAAAGCAACCTGTAATAATCAGATGTTTCATGGTAAATTCTCCCTAAATTACAAATAAAGAACCTTATTCAAGTCACTACAAGAATAAGGCACTGTGTGTGGTTCTGGCCCCTTCCTTCATGTGTGCTGTACAAGCAGGACACTCTTCTCAGATGAGTTTTGGTCCTGGGCTTCAGGCCATTTGGCATGTTCATTGCACACCCCAGCACTGCACCTCTTGCCTCTCTTTGTAGCTGTAGCTTAATTTTCAGTCCATTCATGGATTTACACAAATGTATTTTCCTCCCTCAAGAGGATTTCTGAATATGAACTCCTTCCAAACTCTGAAGGACATGTTAGTGTTGCTGGAGGACACCTTCCTTTTGTAGGAGAAGGAAAGCCAGTGAATGGGAAACCTGGAGATGGAGCAAAATATTTTGGGCCTGATGACAATGAGAACAGTAACTGCCAAGCTGATTTTTCATGCATCATCCCAGAGATCCTGTCTTCGCCAGCCATTCCAGGAAACATTGCTGATATTGTGGAACTGCTAAAGAGGATTTCCCTGCTGTTATCAGAGAATGTAAATAGAGGAAAAATGCAGGTATTTACTTTTCTGGGCTTCAAGAGGTGTTTCTGAGCTTGCCAGAGTATCCATACAGTGCGTTGTCCTTATAATTATTATCCAGTGAAGTGGTGGCTGCAAGTCACAAGGAGATCACCTGGAAAGAGTTTCCAGAGAGGGACACTTTTTGCTGTCGGAGAAGGTGTTTGACCTTTTTATGTATGGTGAAAATACTCTGTGGAGTTCACTTTCTTTAAAAGCAGAAGTTTTTGGGAACTGCTGTTGTAAACATGAGAGAGCAGTACAAGGAAGAATTAGTTTTTAAAGTATGACACTACAGGGAAGACAGCCTTGGAGATGTTGACCTGCAGCTGGGTTGTCTCATGTTGCACAATGGAAACTGAAATCTTTTCCTGATGAACTCAGGAATCAAAGAGGTGGGGAAAGAAATAGAGGGAGGGTGGTGTAAGCACACCTGCATAGCGGGTCAGCGTCTGGAATTGAACTTAGGTGTCCTGATTTTTGCTTTATACTTGTTTCTCCAAGCACTTTTTGAGCTATGATATGAAAAGGATAGGACAATTCTGGTAGTGACCATGTCAATGAGAGGTTTGGGTTTGGCTGAGATGGATCGTGAGAATCTGTTCATTGTCAAAGAGGAATATTCCCTTTATAGAAATCGCTTTTGAATTAAATGAGCCTTTCTGGAGGCTCTGCCAGTGTAATAATAGTTGGTTTCTTTTAACAAAAAAGAAAACAACTTTTTTTTTTTTTTTTCTTATTTCTTTCAGAGTTACAGCAGGATAGCAAACCATATTCTGAACAGTTCCATCATTTCCAACTGGGCTTTTGTAAGGGACAGAAATGCTGGTTCGATATTACTGGACTCGGTGAATTTATTTGCTGGGAAACTTCTTCTAAAGAACGGGTCAGAAAGTATACAGGAACACTTCATCTCTACAAAAGGCTACAGCATACATAAAAATACTTCAGGGAAGAGCTTTGATTTTTCTATGGAGTTCAAAAACACAGGCAGGATCACTGGGCACGTGGTCATTCCAGAAGAAGAGCTTTTGAAATTACCCAAGACTTCCAAAGCCATCAGCATTGCATTCCCAACGCTTGGAGCCATTATAGAAACCAGCCGGCTGGACCCTGGTTTTGTCAATGGAATGGTGTTGTCAGTGTCTCTGCCAGAAGAGCTCCGTCATGTTTTGCTCACCTTCGAAAAGGTGAATAAACTGGAGAATGTTGAGGCTCAGTGTGTTGGGTGGCATTCTACTGAAAGGAGATGGGATAACAGAGCGTGCAAGATGAAATCAGACAACATCAGCAGCGTTGTTTGCATCTGCAGGCATCACCGTCGGACATTCAAATCCTTCTCCATTTTGATGTCCCCCACCATGCTGCGAATTGCAGTGCTGGATTACATTACATGTGTAGGGTTAGGCCTTTCCATTTTCAGCCTGGTTCTCTGCCTTATCATCGAGGCTGTTGTCTGGCATCACGTTACAAAAACAGAAATAACCTACATGCGCCATTTCTGTTTGGTCAACATTGCCGCATCACTTCTCATTGCTGACATTTTGTTCATCTTGGCAGCTGTTGTGCACAATACAGCCCGAAACTACCGGTTGTGTGTAGCAGCCACTTTTTTCCTTCACTTTTTCTACCTTGCCTTGTTTTTTTGGATGTTTACCCTGGGCCTCTTGATTCTCTATGGATTATTATTTGTTTTTTTCAAGATGACAAGATCTGTATTCATAGCTACAGCATTCTCTATTGGATATGGATGTCCCTTGGTCGTATCTATCCTCACTGTTGCTATTACTGAACCGAAAAATGAGTATTTACGGAGCGGAGCCTGCTGGCTCAATTGGTATGAGTCGAAAGCCCTTTTGGCCTTTGTTGTACCCGCTCTGAGCATCATTGTTGTGAATGTGGTGGTGGTGGTGGTGGTTGTGGTGAAGACTGGGAGATCCTCCGTCGGAGAAGGCTGCAAGTCACAAGATGTGAGCAACATGATCCGAATTAGCAAAAACGTGGCTCTTCTGACACCTCTTCTGGGTCTCACCTGGGGGTTTGGATTAGCAACGATGGTCAACAGTCGCTCTCTGGCGTTCCACATTACCTTTGCGCTACTGAATGCCTTCCAGGTAAACTCTGCACGACTGGGAACGGTGTGTGCGCAGACTTCAAGCCTGGAAGAAGGTAGCAGATCAAAGAGGGGCTGGCAGCATGCGTTGTGCATGGAAAAACAGGATTTAAGCTTTTCTTTCAGCCTAACTATTTTACGTAGCACGTGCACTAGGCATGCTGCATTGGCGTAGTAGATGTAGATGGGTAATGGAACGAAACAGTTGGTGTAAAGCGTGATGAAGAATTAAGAGGACTCATTTATGTTAAACATAAAATACACTGGTTAACGTCCAGTAATTGCAAACATGTCTCATTGGTTATTGAATACACAGAAGATTCTCACTTGCCATTGAAGATGATTTTGTTTAACTGACCAGTATAAATGTCCAACGTTACCTGGTGTACATTTGTATACCCAGTCTGGCTTAGCTCTTCTTGGCTAATACTGCTGCTGAGTGGGCTGAGAAAGTCCTGGTATGTAACCCATCAGTCCAGTTCGTACTGAGAATTAGCATGGGTTATGTATCCATTCTTGACGTGCCCGGGGAGCCCATGTGAACTGGGTGGATAAAGTCAATTTTGTACATTGCTGGTATCTGAGTCATAGATTATGATATCTAGCACGCTGACAAAACCACTATTTTATCTGTCCTGAAGGAAATGACATCTAGAAGCATTTAACAAACATTGTGTGGTTATGCTGGTTTGGTTAAATTTTTTTGCAATTTTTTAGGGATTCTTCATCCTGTTGTTTGGGACCCTTCTGGACAGAAAGGTACTTGGCTCACTTCAGCACTTATTCTGGTTTATATGAACTTTTTTTACACTTTGAGAAACTGTTCCCTTTCATTTTTTTTTTTTTTTTTAAATCTACAGACGAGAGAAGCCTTAAGAATGAACTGCCTTTCATAAAAGCGGAAGTGTAGTCTAGCAAAGGTAAAGATTTATTTTTTTCCTTAATTGTTTAATTTAAAATTTATACCAACTTGCACACCTTATTTGTACATGGAGAGAATGGAACTAGGCACTAAAGCCTACCTAGTTTAACATTTTTCTACAGCAAGTGCTTGCTGAAGGAAATAGAGGTACCTCAAAAGTATGTTGAGATAATTGAGCTTCTAAATATTAGAAGTGGCAATCTGTAGACTTTTATGTACTGTACATAACCTACTGCTGATATTACAGAATTAAAAATTATATTTTTTGGTCCCTTCCAACCCAAACCATTCTGTATTTTAGCCTAATCTCTTCACCTGTAGATACCAAAGCCCTTTAGATATAGAGAATGCTTATGACTCTTTTTCCCATCTGTAAAATAGATCTTCTGTAAGGTTACTGAGTAAGCAAGGAACAGAATTGGGAGTCCAAAACCCCAATGTAAGGACCTGTTTGCCACCTTCACAAAAATATGGATCTATATGACAGCAGGGCTGCTTTAAGACGTCAGGATTTTTCTGCTTCCAGCTGAACATCCGCGCAGGATGAAAACCACCCAGAGCCCAGCCAGTATGTTTGGTGCTAATCAATCTTGTGTACTCATAAAAGCTTGAGTTTTTTTAAATATCAGGTCAATTAATTAAATGGAAATGTTTAAGCTGTAAGGAAATGACTGTGTTTCAGCAACTTTCTAGGAAAACGTTGGCAGGATTGATGTGTTGACATCACTGAGTTAGTGTTTCCTACCTCTCCTGGAAAACTTTTCTCTACTGTTTGTTAGATTTCTTTCAGTACCAAGACTTTCATGGTTTCGCACTGTTTATTAACGAGAATCCCCTTTAGCTGCCTCACAAAAGTCATCTGCACTGCTCCTGCTGTCCACCCAAAGAAACTGCGTCAGTTCAGTTTGCACTTTGAAAAAATAAAGTTATTTCCTTGCTTTTATCCAGTCTATTTATTAATCAGTCCTGATTGAAAGCTGCAGGCTCTCTTTTCGTGACGGTGTGTCCAAATGTACTTGGTTTATGAGGAAAAAAATAGAGGAGTTAAGGAAACTATTCCTCCTTTCTGCTACTGGCACTGGCTTGTGTGCTTTGGGTCATTTGGTGCAAGAGACTCTGGGTGTTTGTGCAACTCCTGATTCCTCTGCATCCTTCCTCTCCGGTTTGGTCTTCAGTTTTAACCAGCTTTGCTGTTAGGTGCTAATGTTTTAAGTGCAATTGCAGTGCAAAAGGTTTTCCTCTCTTTAAAAAAAAAAAAAAAAAAAACCGAAAAAACCCAAACCCACATAAAAAACCAAAATAACAAAACATAACCCAAACCAAAACAACAACAACAAAAAAACCAACAAACAAAAAGACCAACCTGAAAACCTCTGCTAAAATTAACATTTCCTACCTAACAGAGGAAAGAGACAAGGGAAGTTTGAATTTTTTTTCCGTATTTAATAAATGGAGATGACAATTCCTGCTTTTACCTACCCAGGATCGAAATAGCAGTGAAGATGTGAAGCCTTTTCAGACTTTAGGTCATGATAGAAATTTCAAAAGTTAAAATTCTCTGGAGTCGCAACCAACATAATATTCTGGAAACAACAGGTGGAAATATCACTAATCCCGTGACTCAGCAGCGTTTATTAAAGTTATTAAGTGATGTCACTGGGCAAAACTTGATGTGGAAACCATGTCTGCATGTGCCTAAGAACTTGGGTCGATGTTGTCACTCACCTGGGTGGAAGAGACCACGTGTAGGTGTTTGCCATTGCGTAACAGAGGGGAAAATGTTAGTCATGCAGTTTTGTAAACTTGGGTGTAGGTGTGGAGTTTGACTTGAGAGCTGGAAAAGTTTGTCACAGGGGTTGTTAAAAAAAACAGAAAACTTGTTTCAGAGAGGTTCAGAATGGGACTGTATATCTGAGGGTTTAATGGTGAATATGTAAAACATCTAGAAGTGTTACGCAGACTCTTGCTTCAGGTGTCCTGGTTTCTCCAGACTCAGCGCCTTTCTTCTGCGTCAGATTTTAAGATCACCATCGGCTGTGGTGTTTCTCACAGGCCTGAGGCACCTCCTGTCTGAAATGGAACCTCCACCTGCGTGGATGATATCTCTAATAAGTCTATAATTTCTTTTCTCCTAGTCCTAGCAGTGGACAGTTGTCTTCAGTGGATCTGACCAGTGAGAGGAGAAGGAGCACTTCTTACACAGAAAACCTGGTTTGAGATGAGCTGAAGTGGCTGACCAGCTCGGAGCCTGGACAGCGCTGTCTTGGAGCACGACCACGGGAAGCATCGTGAAAACCAGGAGAGAAAAGGCCCTGAACCTGCTGTCAGGAGCAGGAAACTCTCAGTGTTGCTGCAGCTGTTGGAGGAAACACACTGATACGTGACGGTTGTTTCTTACCTTTGTGAAGACTGCTGTGAGGAGAATTTGTCCTCATTTGCCATTTCAGTGCATTGATTTTTTTCTCTTTTCACGTCAGTGCAATAAGGAACTGTACAGCATGTGGGACTGTTCTAAAATTTTTTATGTAATGTGCAGATGTTGAGCATTACCTAGCTGGTTCTGACTGCCTTTGATCAAAAGTGATTCTATTAGGTGTCACTGTATTCATAATTTCCCTCTGTTCTCCCAGACCAATGGACATCATAACTCTATTTCTGCATTACAGCTGTTCTTTGCATCTCAATATTTGTTCTCTCCATCTCAGTACTTCTGTGTCAGAGAAGTTGTACAAAACCCTTTTTTGGTCTGTCAGGACAGAATTTTCGTTCTTCATCCAGTCCTGCAAGATGATGACAGAGATAAACAAGAAAGAGCACTCTGCAAATAATTAGTTTCCCTCTTTAGATGTGGGAAAGCAAGCTTTGAATATCCTTTAGAGTCGAATCATGTGGATGGAGACCTCCCATGTCCCTTGCAATGTGCTAACCAAGGAGACTGTTCGTCCATGTGAGATGGTGTATCTGGTTTCATTAGAAAATCAGCCCTTGGTTTGAAAAACCCTTTCTAATGAAAGCTTTGATATAAACATTATTGTCTCTTGTCAGGACAAATCCATGCTTTCAAATGGAAATAAATTTGAAATTTTGTTGTTGTTTCTAATAAGTAGTCCTTATTCTCCTCTACCAAAAGCAGTAGATAAATGTCCTCTAAAATTAGCTGCTGCTACCCAAGTCAGAAATCACTCATCCCCCTGTGGCTTCACATACATTTGAAATATAGATTTAATCAAAATAATAGTGTTTTATGTCATCAGCCCCCCTTTACTGAAGAAGAGAAAAATACTCTGGCAGATGAACTGAGGGATGTGGGGCATGTGATACGTACGATGGAAAAACCTACAGCCAGATGTCTTGGGGGGAGAAGCTGGGGCTCTGGAGGGGGTGATCTGGAGGGCAGAGCTCTGCCCTGGGCCATGAGACAGTTCTTGTCCCCAGGGCTGGGTCGCTTCCTCGTGTCTTCCTCTCCTGCTTGCTTTGCTCATAGGCTCATTGCAGGAGACTGTCCCTGCTCCTTTCATACAGCATGTTTGCATATTGGAGAGCTTTGATCGAATAGAGAAAATTGGGCTGATGTTCTCATGTAACATAGATTTAAAAAGACCATTGCCCCAATGTCTGCTTCTTAGTGTCAAGCAGCATCTTCTGTGCTTCAGTTTCTCCCTCTCCTTGAAGCAATTGGAGAGCTTTTTCTTTCCTTCCCTTCCCCCCTGGCCTTAAGTTACTGGTATCTTGGAGTTGTCTCCATTAAACCTTTTTTAGCATCAGTAGCATCTCCTCCAAGGCCTTTTTCAATGTAGTATCAGAGCTACGCGCCTCATGCTTGAGGGATTTATGTCATTGTGTTATTGTACACCTGATTTGTGAATCGGATGCTGTATTTTAAAGAATAGCTCAAAGGCTGGTGTGGGATGCGCAGTGTCAGGTGAAGATGTTCGTCAGTGCTCAACGTGTGTCCTCTGCAGCCATGAACCCTTGTACAGGTGCTTCTGTCACCTCTGAAGGATGGGGACCATGTACAGTTTACAGTGTGGAGAAAAAACTGCTTTGCCCCCTGAGTTTTCTCAGGGGCAACGTATTTAAAAATACGTCAGTTTCCCACCACTCTTCTGCTTGGGATGGCATTTAACTCAGCTGGTATTCTTTTCATTTTTTTTGTTTTACTGTTAGCAGTCAAACTTTATTAATGAAATGCTGTGATTTTTTTTTTTTTTTTTAATAACACCTGAAAAATGTAAGAGAGCTGGCTTCAACCTAGCACCTTACCCTTCTCGCATGTGCATGTGAAACCACAGTCCATTAGAGCTGGGGGTTTGTGGGCGGTCTCAGATGATGCTTCCTGGATTATACACACCCTCTCCAAATTTCCAGCGAATTCAGCAGGAGTCTTGTCCAGGTGACAGCACTTCAAAAGGAATGGGTTACATCTGCAGTTTGAGAAAAAAGTATCTAAGCTGTTTGTCAAAGGGGGTTCCAAGTACGGTGCTTATTTTCAGAAGCTGGCACACAGCAGTGTTTTATCCCGTGTTTCATGATCATTTACCTGTTTAAAAATTACTGGGGTCTTACAGAGAACCAGTTAATGGTACAGGACTGGGATGGGCACTGAATCTTTATTTTTAGTACCCCAAAGTTAAACTGACCATGAACATTTAATGAATAAATGCTTTTGAGAAGTGAAAGCTGTAGCTGTCCTTTACGGGTTGTAAACTGGTGTTTCCTTAAATGCTGCGGGCTGATGAGGGGGCAGAAAATCGCTGCAGTTGGAATTCTACCAGTTTCCCAAATTACCGAAGTAGCAACAGCTTAATGTCAGTGTTGAACGGGTCAGACTTCTTGATGTGCAGGAGCTTGGTTTGGAGCAGTTCCACCCTGCCTGCTGCAGTGGTCAGACTGGAAAATCTCAAGTGCTTTTCTTCACAAGGTGTCACAGTTAATCACAGAATCCTAGAATGGTTTGCGTTGGAAGGGACCTTAAAGATCATCCAGTTCCACCCCCCCTGCCATTGGACCAGGTCACTCAAAGCCCCGTCCAGCCTGGCCTTGAATGTTTCCAGGGATGGGACATCCACAGCTTCTCTGGGCGACCTGTGCCAGTGTTCCACCACCCTCACAGTAAAGAATTTCTTCCTTTTACCCTCTTCCAATTTAAAGCCATTACCCCTTGTTCTATTACTACATCAGAAGTCCTTCTCCGGCTTTCCTGTAGGCCCCCTTTGGGTACTGGAAGGCCGCTATAAGGTCTCCCCGGAGCCTCCTCTTCTCCAGGCTGAACAGCCCCAACTCTTTCAGCCTGTCCTCACAGGAGAGCTGCTCCAGCTCCATTATTTTTCCCATAGACTTATAGCTTGGGTTTTATGGCTAGGCACAGAGACATGCTAGAGCTCCTTGGCCAGGCAAGTAAAATTGAATTCTCTTGTGTCAAGTTTGACACCAAAACAAGTTCTTGACCAGAACATTAATTTGCCTCAAACACTGCAAGTTTTACATTGCCTTTCCAGAGCCAGGCAATTTGCTGTCTAGAACAGGCATCTCCTTCGAGGTTGGTGAATCAAAAGAGAGGAAGATGCCAAACCAACGGAATCTTGGCAGGCTGTGAACAAGGCTGCTGGGCTGCCACATAAAATGTGCTTGCTTGCACCATGAGGCTCAGCACTGTGAGCTCCAGGCATGCTTTCATCCTGCTGCTCCAAAAACCAGTGGGTGCTTGAACTGTGGTCCTTCACAAAGACACTCAGTGGCTCTGCGTGTGCCTCGCTGGTTTGCTTCGCTGAGAAGTGTCGTGATGCCCTGTGCTCACTCTGCTTGCTTTTAGGTGTTAAGGGTACGCGTTGTTAGACAAGCAGGGTTTGTAGGGTAAAGTCTCTCCCGAATCTATATCTCATTTCAGGGTATGGGAGGAAAGCACAGTTCTGGACGTGCAGAACTTTTTCGCCTCTTTCACCTAAAATTTCTGGTGGGTGTGCTTCCAGGAGGGAGCCCCTTGGGAGCACTCCCTCCTTCTCTGGCTCCAGTTTCAGTATTTTTTCTTTAGGCTAACAGGATTATGTGAATGCATTTTCAGCACATCCATGAATGCAATCGGGTCAAAATTATAACCAACAGCATTCCACCTCCCTGACCCCATTTGTATCCTGTAGGCAGGGTGATGCTGATGACTTAGTTTACGATTTCTAACATATTCTGCACTGTAACTAGATTTTTTTTTTTTTTTAATTTTCATTATCCCAAGGGGGGATGCAATCAATATCAAATGCCATTGGAGTTGTATATCATTTTAACTTTTCTGTTGTCTTTTGATGTAATTAAATCTTTCCATGGTTTTTCTCTGAACACTGTAGTTCAAGGTGTTTTTCTTGAACGGCTTCCGTCTGGAAGTAACAAAGAAACCTTTCTAACAGCGTGAATTTTGTAAACTTGTTTACATGCAACCTATGTTTCAGGTCCAATTTGGTTGGACGCTGTGTTCCTTCAGGCCCTCAGTTTCTCATTGTGTCTGAAACCCAGCCTGACTTTACTAACGCCTTGAGGCTAGGCCAAGCTTTGGGAAACGCTGCCTGCCTCTTCTGATTTTACAAAAACAGTTCGTCTGTCACTAATTACTGCAGCCACGTGCTAAGGTCGTTCTTTTTCACAACTGGAAAAAGTCATCTTGGGTCAATTTATTTACTGAACTGCAGCCAGTAAATGGAATTGCACTTCTATTTGCTCAGCAGTGCTAAACTTGAGAAGCTCAATGCTCTCCTGCTTGCTTAAGCATCAGTGTTTAATCATAGCTCTTCAACCCACATGAAAGATGTACGTGTATCCTTTGGGTACTTTGGTTTCAGATTGAGACTGGTAATAAATCATCTATCTGGGCTGTTTGAAGATTAAGTGTTGAACAGCAGATTGATTAGAAAGATCATCCTGACCCTTGAGGAGTGCAGGTCAAGTTTTGTAATTTACTTCTTTTTCATGCTGCGGTGTCTGGTCAGGGAACAGGCAGACTGTTACAATTACTGGGATATTGGTTGATCGAACTGTATTTAGCTGGAATTTATCCAGATACCTTTCCTTAAGAAAGCTAAGTTAGAAGTGGAACAAAGTATTCTGAGAAGCAGTGCTTTTTCCTTTATCTGTTGTTGCTACATCAGGCTTCCAGTAAACATTAATTACTGGGATCGGTATGATGGTGTGAAAGCTGTTCTTCAGCCTGTGAAAGGGTCCCTTCTGGTCTTAACACTATCCCAGGCCTTTCTTTCCATTGCAGCACTGTTCCCAGTAGCCAAATGTGATTTTCTAGTATTGTAGGTGGCCATCCCTAGGCAGAGCTCTCTGATTTCAATGGGTCTTTGATGGCAGTTGTAAGGAAAAGGAAGGTAGGGTAATTTCATCAGTATACTTTTTAATAAACCCTGCTATTCATTAGTAGTGTCTTTGGCCCCCCTTGGAAGAGTGTTCTTCTTTCAGAAGTACTCCATTGACGTCAGTGCTTAATCCTGACTGCTTGTGGCATGAGAGAGCAGGACTGGACTTGGGGTACCACTCGTCTGCTTAAATCACATTGGATCCCTCACTGCTGTGTGTCTCTCTGAGCAATCACTATTTCCACAGTAAAGGACTCTTTTTTTTTTTTTTTTCCTGGATAACAACAGTTACTCATGGAATCTTTGTTTCTGTCGTGGTGTAGCTGAAAATCTCCCACATTGCGGAGACGGTTGGCTTGGGAGCTCTGGGGCAGCCTGGATTTCTTGCTTAGCTTCTGCGTTATTACAGAACGTTGTCTCTGCTCGTTGCAGAATGCAGGGCAGTAGAATGGAGGATTTTGACCTTTTGATCAGTAAGCTGTAAAGCTACTGGAGTATAATGTGTGGCAGGATCTGCCAAAAGATTTATTGAAGACAAGACTTGAAGGCTGACTTTGAAGACTGCTGATTAGTAGTAAGATTCCCGCTGACTTTAAAACAAACTGCCAAGCCATAAGTTTCTTGAAAATATCTGCTTTTGGAAAAAGCTTCACTGATACGTTTTTTTTTAAGCTTTTATTTTTGAGGCCCGAAGAAACTGTTGAGGTTAACCAGAGCCTTCTCCTCTCAGATGTGATCAAACCACCTTTCAACTTTGTTTTGAGCAAGCTAGATAGATTGACCTGTCTTTTTCCTTTCAGAAGAGGAGTTGTAGTATTGAATTTGTATTGATTTCCATTTTTGCTAGCAGACAGAAGAATTAATTTAGTACAGAAATGCATCCTCCACGTTACAAGCTGTTTTAAACTAATAGGAATTTGGTGGTTCTTCCTGTAATGAATATGTGTAAAAACCTGCAAGAAAAAGAGTCAAGACAAAATTTTTGGTTACCAGGACTTAAGCTGCAAATACAGGAATGAAATTAGTAAAAATTAGTGGTTGACATCTGAAACAGATACAAGACAACTCAATCACAATGCTGGCAAAGAAAAAAGTCAAAAAACCTACAGATGTGTAGCTAACTCACGGGAGGTTTTGCGCTTCAGCCGCCAGCCCTTAAAATCTCATGTAGGACCTGCTGTGGTAGCCAGACTGTAGCTAGACACAGGTTTTTGGCCATTAGGCTACTTCAGGAGAGTATGTGCTGTTGTGCGACTCCACATTGGGTTGTGCAGCCCCATGTTGTGTTGTGTGGCTCCTCTTGGTTTGTTCAGCTCTAATACAGACCAGACCCATTTCACGGTGAGACCTATATAGGTTGAGATGGTGCAAAGAAGTGGGAGCATGTGGTGAGGCAGAGGTGGGAAGTCCATTAGCTGGTACTACTGTGGAGACCTTTGCATGGAGGAGCTTTGGTCCAAGGCATTTGGGATGTCAGGGTGTTCGGTGTGTGGTGATGGGACATAGCAGATGCCTGAAATTGAAAGCAAATGGTGATGCAGAAGGTGATGAGATGTCCAGAGATTGCTCTCCCAGGTAACCTGGAGCTTTGCAGTTGTTCAGCAGCAGAAGGCAACCTCTATGTAGGACACTTTACTATGGAGTGTTTACGAAGAATAATCATGCAAAATGGGGTGCTCCTGATGAATACATGGCTCTTTTTTTTTTTTTTTTTCTAAAAGAATACTTCCTTTTTTGCTGGTCATACTCTTGAACTACTTGGATTATAGAGCTGTATACATAGCTGGCATGTGTTCCTGAGCATTTGCGTTACTACAAGGTTCTTAAAAATAAATATGCTCTATGGGAATGGAAGTTTAGAGCCAGAGGGGAGAAAGGAGATGGACTGATTGAGAAACACTGGCATCACTTCCAGCTCTTCTATAAATACTAGTTTGCAGAGAGGTGAAAAACGTTAAGAAAAGCTATGTTAGCCAAATGAACATGACTTTCAGCTGAAATAGGCCTAAAAGATAATTGATCTGGTGATGGAGTTGTTGTCTCTGCAGAAATTAGCTGAACTGCTGTCAGTCAATCATCCTGATTTCTCCCAGTCTATAAATTCTCTTGGGGAACCTCAAGAAGTGAGGGGGATGTAAGCCTGAATCCTCCTTTTCTAAAATCAGTGTGAAGAATTGTATCCAAGAATAGCTGAAAGGGTGGCATCCTCTGTGGAGGAGACATGTGGGGAGTGTGTAATTCAGCACTGGAGGTACTGGACACGGGCAGCAGCCCTGGAGCAGAAATGGTCACCAGTAGAGCTGCTGAAAACTCAGTGTCTGCTCTTTGGAGATAAAAAAAAATAAGTTTGCCATGGATACTGGTTTGCAAGCCCAGTCCTGCTGTGTAGCTCCCTGTTCAGGATGCAGTTGTTTGGAAAGAAGGCAAAATGTTTTACTGATTGTGTGGCCAGACGTACGGGGCTGGGTGTAATCAGAACTGGGACAATCTGCAGCTCATATTAAACCCATTCAGAATCTTTATGCTTTAATTAATCTGATTGTTCCTATAGCAAGACATTAATACTTTCAAATGTGGATCTACCTAAATGTTCTTTACAGGGACTTACATATGATTGTATTTTTTGACTCTGTTAAAAAAAATCCATGCACACTGGATTATTTTCATGCAGTGAAAATTGTCGATAACTTGATTGTCATAGAAGTTGACCAGTCCAGTCGTTTATGTGGATGATTACTTACGGCATTAGGACTGTAACCTTGGATTTTATTTCTTGAAGGTCTCCGCTCTGGGAGCTGTATTCTCTGACCTTGATTAACTTCTTGCTTGGTAAAATGGGGTAACACAAACCTGACCTACACACAAAATATGAATATTGAAAATATGACCTGTTCCTTTGTGCTGTGATTGCACAGTGCTCAACATGCTGGAGTCCTGGAACATGACTCAAGGTCCTACATGATGCCTCATTATAAGTTGGTGGTAATAATAATAATAATAATAATAATAATAATAATAATAATAATAATGCTAGTGACACCAAAGGCTTCCTCTTTAATAATTTTCATTATGCATGTACTTATGATGTTTACGAGCCCCTTCCAACTTGGGATATTCTATGATTCTATGAAATTACACTCTGAAACGTGTTCATGGCAGGTGAGAGAAATACTTGCAAATATGTACCTGCTGAACAAAAGTCATTGCCCTGTGCAGTTCTAAGTAGAAGTGATGTGATTTGGTAGATAATCTTCCACTGCAGACAGAAAAGCAGGTGAATAACAGTCACTTAACAAAATTCTTAATTGGTACTTTTGTTGATACATGGGGAGAAGGATATCCTACAGACATTATGTCTGGAGTCATGTATTTTTATGAGAGAAACTCTATTAAAAATTGTATTATTTTCAACTGGTGAACTCTGGGCTTAAACTCTAGTTAGCTTGATATGATCTGACGTAACTAAATCATTGTTTCCAGAAAATAAAAACAAGTTATCTGGCTCAGAGATAGATCTTATTACAACCTAAATAAAAGCAAATAGTATGAAAGAAATTCTTACGTTATTTCTCCAGGGTAAACCCATGATTTCCACAATGCTTTATTGCTGTTTTCAGAATAAAATTATTTTATTGATGCAGTAAAGATAAACCATAAAAACAAGAAAAATAGAAAACAAATGTAATGGGCTTTGCTCAATTCTCTTGTACAACAGTGCAATCATTCTAATAAGTAAATAAAATACGAATCTTTGAAGGAGCAACTGGGGCACTTGTTGAAAATTTTCTTTGCCCTCATGTAAAGAAGTTTGAAACTTTAGTTGTCTTGTTCTTCTATTGAGATCTTCTTAGCATTCATTCAACCCAGCTTCTGTACAAGTTGAGAATGAAGAAGGATTCAGTGCAACGAGATGTGGATTTGGAAAATAACAACTGAGACAAGTTCCATCTGAATTTCAATTTTCTTCTGGTCTTTTCCTGGGCTATTCAGTGAACCTCAAGCCTTTCTTGCAGAATTATGGTTAGTGTAATAATTTTGCATTGTTGTGGTTGTGTTTCTTCTCTGTTGAAAGGTAACTGGAAGACCAATTCTACTGTTTTTGAGGAAGCTTCTTCCCATGAAGTATCCTGAGCAGGGTCACTCAGTCTGCACGCTGATGTTCACGTCTAAGCCAATGTCTTAGGGCTGTTTGCTGAGCAACTCTGCTGTTAACAGACTCACTGAGTGCTGCTTTAAGTTTTTTTCCCACAAAGAGCAACCCTAAACAGGAAATTCTAGCTGCCATCTCTCGTTGCATACCTCTGTAGCATCTTTTGGATGACATGTTTTATTTTATTTTCTCAAGCAGCAAACTTCTCAGTGCATTAACTTTAAATTTTTACTAAGATGCTGTAAAGATAGGAAGTGATAGATTTATTTGTGGATTAAAAATATTTCTTTGTCTTTATCACCAGACTTACTTAAAGGTGTGTGCACATATGTGCATTTATCAAAATACATTGTATAGCCTTTCTGTGTGCTGGAAAAAAAAAAAAGTGTCTCCATGCAATAACAGTAGAGGCTGTGTATGTGATAAATTTTTTGTTTGTTGACATCTCGATAGGGATTTGGATATGTGGAGCTATTAAAAATAAACCATTGAACCAATGAAGTGAAATATCTCTGATAGGATTAGAATTTACCAATTTGTGGCCAGCAGCAAAGATGTGGTATCTGTTAGAGCATGCCTGGCTGGAGCCACAGGGTAACGCGATTGTTTGTTGCCTGCACTCACCTAAGAGAAAGACGAGAAAAAAAAGTAAATTAATTTCATTGCTCCAATTCTTTTATCATCAAAGATACAGTCAGTGGCTTATTGAAGAGGCTAAGGTGAAGGCAAAACTTTTTTCCCTAAAGATTGAATGAAGGATTTTAAAAATTGAAACCATGTGGAAGAATGAAAATACGGAAACAATATGGAAACAAAAAAATCAAACATTTTGCTTACAAAATTCCTAACTTTTGGTTTAACAAACTGAGTATTTCAGCAGTTTGCTCTTTTATTAAGAACAAAAAAAGTCATGTCCTGGGAGGAGCAGAGGGATCCTCCACTCTCCCTGAAATAGTCCACCAAAATAACTGAAAGCAACTTCATTATGAGAAAAAGTTAGTGAAAACAATTCTTGTGTGTCCCTTGACAGCGCTGCATTTGAGATGAAAATGTGACTTTGAATCCTCATTCAACATTTCCTGTGTCTGTAGTGTGAACCCATTAATGGCTTTTCTTACCCTTTTGCTTGCTACTTTTGCCACTGCGGGAACTTTCTGATATACTCTCAGACGGGCTGTGTTTTTAGTTTTTCTCAGTACTCAGCTTGTTTACGCATGTGTGCTCGATCCAGCACTAACAACCAGCTCTGAAACATCTGTTCCTGCTGGGCTGGGAGCTGAGCACCTTGGAAATGACCCGTCTGACCCTCCATCACACTGAGAGCACCTTGCGAACGCCGTGTAAAGCCAGAGACAGCCAAGGGCAGGGCGAGCATCCCTATGGTAAGGGGACAGCACCCAATTAAAAGTTTGGGTTGCTTGCATGACCTTGATAAAAGTGGTTTTTAAAAGTCAAAGTCATCTTGCTCAGCACATTCACACTTTCTTTTTCCTGGCCAGACAGTCACTGAAGGTGCAAATATAATGGAATCTGTCATTTTAATGTCATAGATTTTCCCCGTCTTTTCTTGGTGTTAGCACATACCCATAGGGAATTTGCAGTGTGAGCTCTGAGCTCTGCACCCCATGACGCACCTCATTTACCAACCAGAATCATCTATGCAGAGGAAACTCAAAAGGTAATTTTTCTAAACCACAAAAATACATTTTGAAGGAATAACACACACAAAGACACGGACTTACCCTCTTTATTGACCAGATTCAAAGCCAAAATGGCAGTTTTTTCATCCCTGGGACCAAGGCATAGCCATAACTCTTCTTTCCAGATATTAACAGTTCAGGAGAGATATTAGAGATCAACAATCTCAGATCTTATCCAGGTTATTCACGTCAGTCATATAACTACCTACCTCTGTAAGCAAAATATAGGGAATATGTATTCTCCCCGGTAAAACAATTCCCCATCTCACCCAAGCCCGACTCTTCACAGGGAGAGTGTAGTGGAAAGCATGCATGAGATTATTAAATAGAGCACATTTTCAATAATTTATTATCTTTTTCTTGTCTGTCGGTACACAGGGTCATAATCCACGCTCACTGCTAAGCATCTCCTACGCTACCGGAATATACCAGGAACAGCACTAACAAGCTCAATCCCCACACTCAGGATTTGCAGAGATGTAATCTTCAGCTCTTCTTGCCTTTACCACTGGGCAAAAAAAACTTCCCTTGGTGAGCCAAAAGGTGCAAGCTGTCAAGGTTAAGTCATCTTAAAATGGTGCATTTACTTCACAATATTTATCAAAGAACTCACAATGTACAAAAAGGCAACAAAGCCACCAGAGCTGGGGAGTTTGCAGGGTTGACAGACTTGACATCTTAAAATTGAATCACAGATATTATATAAATATCAGTATAGGTGATAGTTTTTAATTTTGTATATAGCATGGTGTTGGACTAGATGACCTTTGAAGGTCCCTTCCAACCCTAACCATTCTATGATTCTGTGATTCTAAATTCAGCCATGTTTTACTGGGAACTTTCAAAAAATTCCGGTACCTGCAATTGACTTTGCATTTTCTGTAAATTTTGACCTAACTGTTTAGGGCAAGGCTGACGAAGTGAAGACCCCAAACCACATCTAGCTCAGGGCAAAAATTCACCTGGCCTCCAACCTGCACTTTGCCATCCTCTTCCCCGGGACTCTCACATATGGGTTATTGCCTTTTCCCATAGGGAAATCTGGAGGAGACAGAGAAATTCACAAATGGAGGAGTTTGCAGCTGAGTACTTTCCTCGGCATTTTTGGCAGGGGCCCTTCTGGCCCTTCCTCAGCTGTATTGTGCAGCATTATAGGAGCAAAATGCAATTGTTCTGGAAAAATACATCTGCTGGTACTACGTGTGTGGGCCAGATGATGGACAGGGAGAAGGAAGAGGAAGTCAGTCAGTCCTGGGTCACCTGCACAAGAAGCTATATGGTTGGTATATATGGATTTGTTAATTTTTGGTGTGGGTGTTGTCTAGTATGAGTCATAAGCCTTCTTTCTGTATCCTGACTGATGATTAAAATTTAAAAAAATGACAGAACAAAGAGTTTGTATAAAACTGGAAATCTATTCCGAATTTCCACCTTTTGTTGAAAAGATGTGGTTGGCTTTTTTTTCAGTTTGTGAACATTTTTATAAACACTCTGTGTGAAAACAGTAGGTCTGCAATCTCCCTGTGAAAGCATTCATTTTCAGATTTACTTAACACCAAAACTCAGCTTTCATACACACCTGGGTTCTGCTGAGCTCCTCAGTGATGTTGGTTGGGCTGCTCCCAATAAATGCCTGGATGCAATTTGGTAAATTTAACAGGACAATTTTACCACAGGTTGTAACAGATGTCATCTTTAGTTCTGCTTCCTGCATTATGGGCAATTATGAGCAGATGTTTTAGAAAGCCAGTTACTCCTCTCTCGCTCTATTTTTGTTCCTTGGCACCTGTATTTGTTCCAGGCCCTTCCCACATGGAGTAATTGATAGAAATTAGGTACCTGTCTGAAGGTTTAACTCAAATTTAGTCAAAATGTGTCTAAACTAAAAAACCACATTCTTTTAAATTCATCCAGAACCTTCCTTCCCTCCACGCTTGACACATTCTTCTCTTTTTCTTAGTGTCAATATATGATTTTGCTGACTTGCCTCTGGCACTAAATATACTCTGAGAAAATCACATTGTCTTAATTATTTTCCTAGATTTCTGTGCTTTTGGGGATTTCATGAAATCCTCTGTCACTGGGGCTGTCTGTTGTGGTATAAGATGTAATCGTGTATTAGGGAAAAAAAATGTTTAAAGAAATTCCTCAGGGAAAATAATGGAAACATCTTTTTTTCTTAGCAAGTTAATGCATGATTTCACTTTTGCCTGTGTAAAATGGCTGCATCAGCTAAATGTTTTATGCTGTTGGTATTGCACAGCCATGTCACTTGTACTAAGATGTCTTAGAAATTGTTTATTTATTTTCATTAGAAATATGAGGTAATGTGACTTTTCCTATTATTGTCTGATTTCTCTTTAAGGGAAAATGTCAGTATGTGTTGATTAAAATAACATCCTTGAGGCAAATTCTGACTGTGAACTTTTCTCAGAAAAATCACCCATACGTACCGATCATCTTGAACTTTAGCATAAATTTGGCATGCGCTAATTTTAATGGCAAATTGTTAATTAAACAATCCTTAATTGTATTTAGCAAAACCGTTAAAAGCCAATCACGAAGACAGGGACAAGTATCTCTTTCTGTAGTATTCTCTGTGATGACTTGGGAACAGTAATCTTGGAAATTCCAAAAATCTCAAGGGGATTGAATAGGAAGGAAGCACCTTGTAATTAAACACATGGTATAATAGATATAGAAAATTATCACTTTAAATAATTTTAAATTTAATTTGGGGTGTAAGGAGAAAACATTTCTGTGCAATGTCTGTGAGCCTTTAATCAAATAGTATGGTTGTGTGAGAACAAGGAAGAAAAACTTAGCTACATATTTCTGTTCCAGAGAGTTTAAATTAGTTTCTGTGTTTACAATCTGAAGTAAGAAACAAGCCTTATAGTGTGCTAATAAGTAATTTAGAAACAATTAATATTGCACATCTCAAGCTCATGTAGTTGACATACTATAGGTTTTAGCCAGAAGACCTTTCCAAGCTCAAACAGACCCCCATTTTACTGGTACTTTAGAGGACCGTAATGCAGTCATGGATCAAAATAAAATTATTGTAAGAAATCTTCACGCTTGTGCAACGTGAAGGCTGATGGAGATGTTTCCAGGGATGCATTAGAGGCTACAGCTTTCGGCATTGGTGTGTAACTGCCAGGCGGTGAGTTAAATGGTCTGCTCTGGTAGGGATGGTTTAACGGCTGAACTGTATTTATTTGTGACAGCGCAAAAGTAAATCCATTTTATTTTCATGGCATAGAAGGACTTGGGACCTTATCAAAGCATAGACAAGAATAGTTAAGTGAAGTACCTATAAATATTCATTGTTGCATGGATGCCTGCCTCCTAGATAATAAGTTTATGAAGCAGAAATTGCATTTTTGTGACAAGAGCAAAACATTCCCATATTTTGAATGGTTTTAATTCCTTGCAAGTTTGTTCCCAAGTCCACTCTGTAACAGTATCTTATTTATGAACCTCAGTGTTCTTGGGAGAAGCCCTCTCCATGAGATATCTCTGTGTTCTTCCATGCTGAGTTGAGATTGAACCTCCCTCTGGAGGCACCTGTGTGTCATTTCTGTTGATGGAGAGAACGACGTTGGGCTGGACGCCTAACTTCTGGAGCACTAAGCTTAAGGGAAATGGATCCCACAGACTCGCCTTTCACATGCTTGTGTGTACTACGGCACATGCTGGTACACAGAGAGGGTGACAGAGGTCACTCCCC
The DNA here is from genome assembly GCF_036417535.1 of Chlamydotis macqueenii. NCBI lineage: Eukaryota > Metazoa > Chordata > Aves > Otidiformes > Otididae > Chlamydotis > Chlamydotis macqueenii. Next base: position 6,767,425 of record NC_141558.1, read on the forward strand.
ATGAGCTGTGTTTGATTGCTTTTGCACAAGGCTGGGCAACACAACTCTCCAGGGTATTTCGTTGGCTGCCCAAAATTGGCAGCTCAGGCTGAGGACCAAAGGGATGCACAGAGGAAGTTATAATCTTCTTTACAATGCAATGGCCATTTCTTCTGTTTTCTAAAATATGGCAGCTAAGTTTCCCAAGAGCTAAAAAGCATTAAAGCTCCCACTGAATTCAAGATATGGAAGACCCTGCCTCTCCCTGAGGACCTTTGAATATCTCTTTCCCTTCCCTTGCAGCAGTATGGCATGAACACACAGTCCTGCTTTGCATTTTGTGTGGGACGTGCATGCTGCTTAGCTTTCTCCTTGGCTGCATTGCTTTGCATCCCTCCTCCCAACCACAAAGTTGCGTTCATATTCTCCATCTCCACTTCTCAGGGGTGAAGGAAAATACTTTGCCTCCTGGATGCGTCACTTGAACCTGTATTTGTACCTCTCTTTCCAAAGATACCTTCCATGATAACTCTGTGCTTTACTTTTGCTATAAGCATTTGGAAAAAAAAAAGTCTTGCTAGATAGAAATGGAAAACCTTTTTGTTCTTGTTGCTAAATGAAATTGCCAACATGCCATTCCATTTAGTTGGATCTGCATTTCCCATTTTTGGTGAATTTGATATAATGGGGGAATTGACTTACAGTTTCTTTCTTTTTCACTCCAAACATGAATGTCAAAACTGTTTTTCCTAGAGAAGAGCTCAGCGACCTTGGAAATATCCATTGCACCAGCTCCTACCAACATATTTGTGTGCAGATGTGCAGTGTATATCTCGTTCATGTTGATGCCCTTGAAATCTAAGCAGTTCAGCAGTGGCCAGTTAGCACGTGATTCCCTGTCACGATATGCCTCAGTCTAAAATCTCTTTACATCAATAGGAAGATGTTAGCCATTTACCAGTCCTCTTGGGGTTGCTCTCAAAGTTTGAAACTCCGGTTATTGTTCCAGTAATTATCTGGTTTTTCCTTCTATGCCTTTCAGAGAGCATTATATTGAAAGAGTGTATTTACAATTACAAAGAAGTTATTTGTTAAAGCATTTTCTGCTTCTTGGATAGACTTTATTTTCAAGTTCATCTTATAAGGTCCAGCCCTCTGACTGGGAGCTCCCAGTACCCCAGCAGAGATCATAAGATTCGTGTGTCACCACTTAGAGAGAGAGACTGTGAACAGCAAGGGATTTAAAATAAATAAATAGACCTTTTCTGAACCCTTGGAATGGTTATGGTGGAGGCTTATCCACCATTATGGGTTTGCATGTTTTCAAATCTTTTATTCCTTTAGGAAGAAAATGTTTTTAGAGGATAACACTTCAGGTTACACATTTTTACTGGAACTTTACTCAGTTGCTACGTGGGACATTAAGCTCTCATAGTGTGAAGATCGTAAAATGAATCCACCAAGCGTAGAGGGCTCCCCCGTTTATGCAGAAGTTTTCTCCATCCCTCTGGTAGCATGATTTAAACTGCAGTGAGAACCTCATAAAAGAAGGGCTTAGAAAAGAGAAAACTGACTCTGTCCTTGTAGACTTTTACAAGATTGAACTGGGCTTAGCTGCATACCATATCTGTGTGTGATGGTCACATCTTCACCTCTCCATGCTGTGGTCTCTAGTGCTCTACCTCCTCCTTGGTCTATGTCTCTTAGTCAATATAATCTGGGTATCTTAAATAGTTACAATGCCTCATTTGATTTTATTCACTCTGTAATTCTTATTCTGCTCATGTTATAATCTCCCAATTAATCTACTTTGGGGTGAGAGCTTCAATGATCTTCTTAAAAATGTATATTTTATACTAAAATAATTTAAAAACACATTGAACTTTCTTATGCTAAATATATGCTTAGTATCGTAGATATATGATAACATCAGAAAGTAAATTTTCCGCTTCTATGCATGTTGAAGTAATTAAATCCCCACGATGAGCCATAGTTTGATTTATATAAAAGCTTTTTGGATTTAATGATAGCTCACAGTTTGACAATAACAGCATTATCTTTGCAATACTTGGTATGGTATGAACAAGAATTAGTCATCCTAGGATGACTAAGGATTCATTAGGTAATCCTTTTGTTTGTGGAGAAAAGATACAATTGATATTATGGCTGTTTCAAGAATTAGGCAACTTTTTTTTGTTGTTGTTATCAGGACATATCTTCTATAGGAGCAGATGTACATTTTTTTCCTATTAAGTTAATGATCAAAAAGACCTTAAAATCCACTTTGTGCTTACTCAGACCACTTAGACTGCTTTTTTTTTTTGTTGGTTTTTTTTAGACTGCACAAGTTCTTGGTGCTGCTTCCCTTAGTAAGAAGTGGAAAAGTAACTATTCTGTAAGAAATGCACGATGACTATTCAAAGAATGAGATTTTATTTGTGGGAATTGATTCCTTTGACTACCTTTAACGGCTTGTGCAATATTGCTTTGGGGTGACACAAAGATGCCTCTCTGGATTATTTGAGGATGTTATTTTAATTGCTATCTTGAAAAAGAAAAAAATACATTAAAAAAGGAAAACAGAAAAAAGTCAAATATCTTATAGGCTTTAGTATTTAAAAGGATGAAGTGCTCATTTTTACTAATACTATACCATCTCCATTCTGCAAGATTTATTCTTTCAAATTCTTTCTTGTGCATACTGTTTCTGGAATTCTGTGACAGTCTTACAATTTCACCGCCTTAGTATTTTGTAGCTAGATGTGCTGAGCAGTCATTTTTTTCAGTAGCTTCTCAATGTGAATAAAAAACACTACTTATCTTCTACAGTGCCACGTTACAATCCTTTGTATTCAGTCATCTAGCATTAAGCATATCACATAAACCCCATAGACTGGAAATTAAAATCTCAATATTTTCTCAGAACCTGATGGACTTCTCCAGTTGTAGTTCTTTACATCCATCTGTAACTGTAACAGAGGCAGAAATCATCCTTACTCCAAAGGCAAATATACTGCTGTCGTAGTTCAGTCCCGATCAGGACCAGACTACGCAGTCTGTCTCTCACTCCCCCCACCCTCCGAGAGAATAGAGGGAGATGACATAAGGAAAAACAGCTCAAGGTTTGAGATAAGGACGGGGAGATAATCCTTAAAGTTACCGTCACGGGCAAAACAGACTCGACTTGGGGAAAACTATTCATTTATTTCTAAAACTAGCAGGAGAATGAGACAGGGAACAAGATAACCCCCATCCACCCCTCCCTCTTCCTAGGCTTAACATTAGCTCTACTACCTTCCCCCCTCCAAGCAGCACAGGGGGGAAAAAGGGAATGGGGGTCACAGTCGGTTCATCACGCATTGTTTTACACCGCTGAGTCATCGTCGGGGGAAGAACTCCTCACATTCCTCCCCTGCTCCAGCGTGGGGTCCCTCCCACGGGCCACAGTCCTCTGTGAAACTGCTCCGGCGTGGGTCATCTCTTCCACGGGGTGCAGTCCCTCCAGAATGGCTGCCCCAGTGGGCCCTCCACAGGCCACAGCCTCCTTCAGGCCTCCACCTACTCCAGCATGGGGTCTTCCACAGGCTGCAGGTGGATCTCTGCTCCTCTGTGGACCTCCATGGGCTGCAGGTGGATCTCTGCTCCTCCGTGGACCTCCATGGGCTGCAGGGGGACAACCTGCTCCACCATGGTTGTCGCCACAGGCTGCAGGGGAATCTTGTCCAGGAGCCGCATTACTCCTCCCCCTCCTTCTTCACTGACCTTGGTGTCTGCAGCCGTTCCTCACAACAGGCTGTCAAACGTTTCTCAGGATCCTTTTTACATCTTATTCACATCTCATCTCCTCTCCACTTCTTGCAGCCAGGCTGGGCCGAGTCGGGCCCAGTTGGTCGCCTGGCGGGAAGCCAGAGGGTGAGACCTGCAAGGCCCACAAGGCTCGCGCTTCCAGCTCTCTGCCCCCACTCAGCTGCTTCACATCTTCTCTTCTTTTTTTTTTTTTTTTTTCCTGTTTTCCCCTTCTTAAATACGTTATTGCAGAGGCGTTATCACAGGACATTCTGCTACCAATTGGCTCAGCTTTGGCCAGCAGCGGGTCCACCCTAGGCCTGGCTGAGTCCACTGAACAAAGGGGAGCGACTTCTAGCAGTTTCCTACAGAAGCTACCGCCTTAGCCCCCCCCCCCTCACTAACAAAACCAGAACAAAAGTATAAACCAATAACACTTGCAAAAAGTTGAGTTGCAAGAGGCAACAAATCTGAGTGGTGGAATGTTCTGGTTTTGTTAGTGAGGGGGGGCCTAAGGTGGCAGTTTCTGTAGGAAAGAAGGTAAGGTTCTGGATACCTGTTTAAAATATAAAGTGTGACTTGCCCATCTCTACTTGAAGTTTGTGAAAATACCATGAAAGATTTGATGTTAAACCTGCATCTATTACAAACATATCCAAATGTACTAAATAGAACATTTCCTTTGCACTATTTTCCACAAAATAATAATTAATTTGTTCAAGCAATAGTCTTCTGCTGTGTCTATCTCTTGTTTTTAAGTACGCCTTTTGTTTTTAATTAGTCCACCAGAAATGAAGCAGTGACAAAAGCTCAACAAGGTAATGTTTCACATCTCCAAGCACTAATTCTGTTGGTTTGCTACCTTCTGGGTTACTTGAGAAACTTACCATTTTTCTTTGCTGCCACTTCTTGTTTCATTGAAGGAAACACTGTTTAGGGGTGGATTTTTGGTAGTGTCAAAGTCTTAATTTGATGGTAGAGTCTGGTTACCACTGAGCTGCATGTAGAGACTTTCTGCTACCAATCTTGCTCTTACACAGCTGTATAGTCCGTGTTGGCGGGGCATGATGAGCAACAGTCTCCAAAACACTCCATGTCTACTTGTTTTTCTTTGGAAGTAAATGGAGCATAGCAAACAGGCTTCAACCTGACGCTGGTGGGACTGCGGAGATGAGGAGACCGTGGTCCGAGGACTAAAATGTGTGATATGCACAGGGAAGCAACAGTGCCTGGGAAAGGAGTGGGAAGAGAAAAAAAAAAAAACAAACAGGCAAGTGATAAACAAAATTGAGCAGGGGGCTGAAGACGGGAACCGCACATGGAGGTGAGAAGGGAGGATGTCCCTACCCAAAAGCATTAAAGGGGATGCTGGAGATTGTTGAACCATAGAAGATGCAGTTTAAATGAATGACAACTTATTTTCAGAAGCTCTTCCACTTTCTGTTTTCCTTTGAGCCTCTTTCATCTTCTGATTCATTTTACTGAAAGACTTTTCTCACCTGCTTTTTACTGTTTTGAATACCTTTCTTGTTTTGTTTTTTTTTTTCCCACCTGCTGCTGCTGTTTGTGCCCATTCTTCTTTTCTTTTCGTTTTCCTCTCTTTTGCATTCACTCTTTCTATCCTCTTCAGGAGATTCTGCTTAACAGGCCAGGGATTATGGTTTATCTTGTTTGCTGCGCCCAAAGAGTACCCCAAAAAAGACTTCAAAATATAATTTAAGCATATAGTTGCCATTGGACAGCTTAGCTGGTGGCCTCAGCTGGGTCATGCTTTCATTGAACTGGCTGATCCGATGGTTACAGTTCCTTGATCACTGCACCTTGTTGGAGGTCATACAGGCTACACAGACAAAATCCTTTCGTTGCAGTGAGTAAACCAGCAACTCCAGTGAAGACTCGTGTGAAATATTGGGAATCAGGTGTGTAATAGACAGTCTTCTTTCTCTGTGGTTGTAAAAAATTTTGCTTTTATATGAATCCTTTTGTCAGGATGCTGCTCCGGGTACCTTTTTCTTGGTAGTAATGCTAAGTTTGGATCAATGGTCCTAACTAAAGAGTGTTAGCTCAGTATTGCCTGAGCTGTTCCAATAAAATAATAAATATGGGGCGTTCTTGAGTTAGTTTTAAACATTATTTATTTTCCTCTCCTTTAAATGGAGAGAAATAGAGAAGCTGAAGCTTGTCTAATATACTCGAAAATTTAAAAAAATCATTTGTTCCTTTTTCATTTTCATTTGCAACAAAGATAGCAAGCATCTATGTGGGGAAGTGATGGATCTGGAGTAACTTGTGGTTTTCCCCTTGCTCAAATTGCCACCAATGTGTTCAATAATTAGAGTTAGGCAGAGTTAGGTGTTTGGACTCCATTTTTAATATCTAGGGAAATGAAATATAGCAAGAAGTTGCTACACTTTCCAGCAATGAAAAGACAAAAATGTTACTGAAATTACTGGAGGGTCTTTGGTTTCAAGTTTAGAAGAATTTTTTTCCGTCAAAGGACACATCTAAACAGGCTATTTTATTTTAATTTTTTGCGAAGCAGAAAGTCCAAATGAAGTGTGAACTATTAAGGCAGTCAAGATTCAAATAGGCAGTTCCTTGTTTCAAATGCAGCAAGAATTGCCTTTGGGTCTAATGTCATTAGCGTACCACACCACAAGGTTAATCTCTGTCAATAAATGTGTTCGATTTCTTTCTTGAAGTAGGGAAATGTACGATGCAAGTAGATTCAGATCAATCAAATACTGTTTCATACTCTTTTGAACTTAGCTGTTTAATGCATTTCAGTATCAAAACCAGTTACCTGGTTTTTGATAGGTAAGGTCATCTTCCATGTTCATTACATCAATACGTTCTTGGCACATGGGCTGTTTTCATAAATGGATGTACTTACATTGTATAGACTCAAGACTCCTCAACAAAAGGAGTACAGAATTGGAGAAGTTCTCTAGTCCATCCGTCTTCCCCTGACATGGGGAAGCACATGGCCAGCTCATGTTGAGCTTCTCATCCACCAGCACTCCTAAGTTCTTCTCCTCAGGGCTGCTCTCGATCCATTCTCCGCCCAGCCTGTATTTGTGCCTGGGATTGCCATGACCCATGTGCAGGACCTTACACTTGGCCTGGTTGAACTTCATGAGTTTTGCAGGGCCCCACCTCTCCAGCCTGTCAAGGTCCCTCTGGATGGCATCCCTTCCCTTTAGCGTGTCAACTGCATCACACATGCCTCTTAACCTTAAGAGATGTCAAAAGATAAATGTCACACACAAGAAGTTATGAATGTTTCAGTTGCCTGATGAGTCACTAGACAAATGTTGATGCCCTCATTAGGATCAATGGCACAGGTTATGGTTCTATTTCCCTTCTTTCCTCAGGGTTATGGTTCTGCATTTCTTTTATCTGTGTTCTCACTGCTTTTTCAAAATATTAAAAGAGATATAATTAGAGATTTCTGTTTCGAAGGGAATTAATAAGTTCAAAAGTTATTGGGCAAATCTTCAGCAGTGTAATTATGTAGTCGTCATGTCCTTAAGAAACCAAGAAGCAAGTCAATTGCTTAATTTTCACTCAACTTTCAGAATGAATGCACATTTTCAGGGATAAAGAAATGAAAAATGAGTATTTAGGATGTGATTAACTTCAGACATTTCATTTTCAAATTTTTAAGAAAACATTTTTCCATTTTTGTTTATTTAACCTATTTCCTCTGATGAATGTGTTGTTTTCTGTTTATTTTTCTCATTCTTAAAGACAAAAGGCATATGGATATTTAAATTCTAATGTTTAATAGTTCATCAACTAATGTTAGGTGAGTTGAATCTTAGGCTGCATGTGTAATTATCCTCATACGTCATAGAATTAAGGCAAGAAGTCTGCTCACCTGTATATGATGGGCTGTTGCACTTTATTTGTCTGTCTCTTTCATCTGTGTCTTTCGTGTTCTCCTCCTGGGAGGCTGGAGACCACAGGCCAGAAAAACAGAAGATCCCAAGGTGTCCTCATTGCCTGACATAGGACTTTTTTGAGGTGAGACATTTCCAGATGGCCTGAGTGAACTGTCAGCTAGTGGCCTAGTTTGAGCTTCTCTTCAGCAAGTTCTGCAGACCCAGAGGACAGAATTAGTGGCCTGATTGATCACAGAGATTTTGTATGCCTTAGTAAAAGAAAACGTTCCTACAGGCATGCATGCTAAAGGAGACATTGCTTATGTTTGCAGTGGAGATTGGTACAAGTTTTTTAGGAGGCAAGTGTATAGAACAAGTTAGAATTAGGACTAATTTTAGACCTAGTTCTCCAGCCCTAGAAAACCTCACATTTTTAGAGAGCAATGCACCTGGCTACTCTCAGCTATGCATTTTATAGCAAGGTGAAACAGCCTCTGGCAATAACAAGACCCAAACTGTTTCTCTGCAGTAACTGATATGAGCTTAATGCAGATGGATCCCACCCCACGGTATCTCAAAGTGACTGATAAATTTTTGGACAACACATCTGAGAAATGTAGCTCTAGGTGCAAGGAAGAAAGGAACTGGGAATTCTGATTTCTTCATTCCTTTCAAAAGAGTGAAGAAGGTTATCTGTAACAGGATGAGGAAAAAGATAGTCAGAAAACAAAAGAGGGGCCTTGAGGAATTCTCCATAGCTAGATATGGTGGAACATGTGGCCCTGAAGGTCCAGTTGCTAGTGGAGATGACCGCTTGGCACACGGTATGAGAAACTCATATACCCATACAAGGATTTCTTTTCAGATAGAAAATACTTTATTTCTCTTGACGATTACAGGCTAAGAAGAATATTTTTTTTTTCTTGAAGGGGTAGAAGAAAAGGGAAATATTTTACCTTCGTACCTGACTCAAGCTGTCTCTCCAAAAGGAATGGCACTGGAAGTAGCTACCTACAGCATTGAGAGGGAGAAAGCCAAAACATGCTGGAGTTTTCATGCTTTGAGTTGCTTTGTAACTTCTCAAGAACTTGCAGATAACTAATTAATAACTTCAAAATAGGAACATTTATTAGTAAGAAAGGCTAGAAAAGGCTGTCTCTTGACAAATAATAGTGGTAATTTGGATACAAATGGCCAAATCTTGAAGAAAAACTTTTGCACCAAGAAGCTTACAGCCGAAATACAATGGACAAGTGCAGACAAGTACATAAATAAGTGTGACCTTGCCTTAGAGGCCAAAAGATCAATTTCTTATTTTTGTTCACTTGGTTTGGACTGTTGCTTGAGCCATGCTACTGATTATCCACTTGAACACTCAACTGAGAATTGTCCAGCTCAGGGGCAACTTGAGTATCCAAAATGAAGAAAGGATTTCAGTGCTACTGTTGCTATTTCAAACTGAAATCTGCGGATGAAAAGGAGCTGTGAGGTTTTGGTGCAGTAAGGATGCAATACTCCTTCCAAACATTTCTTCTGATTGCTTTTCCTTGTGTATGTGGTTTGTTTTTCCTGATTAGGACTGCTGTTAACTAAAATGTACTCTTTTCCCATTTTTCAGTTCGTTTAGCCATTCAGATCTTATCTTCCTCAAAAAAATGATGACAGTACCTCTAGATGCTACCTGTCACCTCCTTCCTTCCTCTAATTTAACTTTATAACTCTTTATTTAGAAGAGGCTCTTTCTCACTTCACTTTTTCAAGATAAGACTTCATGGGAAGTTTTGAGATCAGCGGTTTTCTGCTTTCTGGAGACAGGACATTTCTAGAGGTGTCTTAGATTTCTAACTGCACAATGAAAGAACTGCATACACTTATGAGCTTCTTGCCATGGCTTCTCAAGCAATAAAAATCCCCCTCCTGCTGAACTGCTGTGCATTGTTTTAAAGTGCTATAGCTCCTCCATCCCATGAATCTCTAAGTTCTCAAGAACTTTCATTTTGATATCAGTGGACTGTTATATTTTCATCACTATCATTTGCTGTGCAAGGTGTCTTTCTCAGTGGGTCAGTCACTGTGGAGAAGATCTCAATGTCAAGAGCCCTAGGGCTCATCCAGTGTCATGCCAACAGGGAAGGCCTGAGCATATGCACAATTGCTCCTCTTGGCAAATCCTGTCCCAGCATTAATATTTAAAATATAATCCAAAATGGTGCTAGTAGATTTAGTGTAGTCAATGGCTCAGTTAACGCGTTTTGGCAGCTAGAAGACGAGGCCCCAAGAGCTGATGGCACTCACGACCACTGACCTCTTCTGTGCCTTAAGCTTTGCACTGGTGTTATATTAATTTGTTCTGTCACATGTCATGATGTATGACTTGGAGATTCGCACAGCCTTGCCCTCTAATGAGTCCTGGCATCTAATTCTTAATGAGAGAATGCGAGTGCCATGGGAGTAATTTGGGTGGACACGTTCTGATTGATGAGGCTCTTGCACTAAAATTTCCCTCTTTCAAGCCATTGTGTGGAGCCATGCTGAAATTGCATAAGCAAAGCAGAGAGTTACTTAAGTTTTATCTCAGCTGATCCGTGTGACGTTAAGCATCAAGCCATGATTTTTTTTTAATGAACATGTGAATGAACATGCTTGAATATTTAAGACAACCTGCAGTTGGCATGTGACCGTGTTTCTTTGGACTGATGTTCTACCTGCTGCATCAAGAGTACTGCACAGTGCTGCAAATGATGCAGGTAACGTGATGCTTTATTGTGCTTCACGTTGTTTGTCGAAAAGGCACATTACAGGGCTGTGGTGTACCGGTAACTGAAGTACTGCCATTCTGATTTTTTTTTTTCTTTTGTATTAAATCAATAATTTGTTAAAAGGCTGCTTTAGACATAGAAAACACCCTGTGAATGAGTTGGAAGACTAAAGGAATTTTTTCCCCTGTGCTTTTTAATTTTTTTTTTCTTCTGTACTATTTTTTTTTCCCTAAAAGAACCCCAATCAAATATTCATTTTTATGTTCTTGTAAGCATGTTCACTATCGGCTTTTGTTTCTCTATTTATGACTGTCTAGACATGAAAGGTACATGCCACCTGGATTCATCCAAGCTTGCAAATACCAGCAGCTTCTAGGTTCTCTTCAGCCACTGGAACAACCCGATTCCCCATTTTCCAAACTATAGCTTTTTTTTTTTCTTTTCCCCCAACGTTCCTGAAAAAATGTTCCACAACTTGAATCTTTTAAATCTTACATCTTCTCTAAGCCCCACATATCTGGACTAGTTCATCAAACAGCTCACAGTTTTTACATTGGTACCACATCCTGAGCCTGGCCTGGTAAGTAAAAATCTTGTTACGGACCTTATACACACATACAATAATTGATTGCCAGTCCAATTAAAATAAGGCAAAAGCCGCTACTAGTCCAATTAAAATGACACCCATGCATCAATAATTAAAATTGTCTAATTGAAATAAAAGGTGGGGAATTACTACTGTAATTAATAGCAATATCCTGGCTACACTGTCCTCTTACTGTCCCTCTTCTCCAAGCCACTTTCCCATCCTTGTTGTTGCCTGTGATTTCCTGTGCACGTTGGCCAAGGGCTGTCATGGCAAGATGTCAGTGCCCCAATTTGCCAGTGTTGCCGTTGATAGCAACAGTTCCTTCTCCTGATACTCTTCAGTTTTGCGGTTTGCTTGGGGATATTTTTATACTGTTGTTTGTTAGGGAGCTTCTTTCCCAGTGATCTATGATCCTATACTATGCTAGGATTTTCACTCACACGTGGTTCTTTGCTGGACTTGCGCCATATGCGATATGACTAAACCTTACTAAATGTGAACCAGTCCAAGGTTTAAAGCTACTGAACAAGGACTGTGGTTAAAAAAAATACTTTGCTACTCAAGCAAACAAAGCAAGTCAATACCAGTTAAGATGAGGGCTGAGAGGAGGACTTGAGGTCAGTGGTCTGTTACTAGCAATGACAACATCATATCACCAGCACCACCTGCAATAAACAGAGGAATAAACTGAATTTTCTTCCCCTGATGCCTTTCACGACTTGTTTGCCATGATTTCTGCAACTAGGGAAAGCAAACTCTTTCCTGGAGATAAGTTACATGCTCCAAAAGGACTTCAGTTTATACTTTACACCTACTGGTGTTTGGCTCCATAGCAAATATAAAAATCTTCCTTAAAAAATGATGTTATAGGTCAGAAGTATCAATGAGAGCCCTGGAAGCCCAGTTCTTTGGTTACTGCTTTGAAAGAGAACCATGCTCCTATTGTCTCCTAGTGCCAAAGGCTCTCAGTGATGTTCTAAATTACACTCAACTTTCCCTTTTCCTCCTTTTCACCCATTCTTTGCACTTTCTGAGTCCTGACCCTCTTGTGCTGCTCTCTTTAACCTGCACTAGGTGCTGCTGTTTACCACTGTTCTCCATGTTGATGTTAAAAGAGTGGAGGTGAGGAGAGGAGGGACACCATGTCGCATCAATTTTTGGGACTTATCACCTACAAAGAAGCCACTTACCTTGGTCTCCTTCTCTTGAGGCTTGTAGGGTAGCAGCGCAGGAATGGTTTTGGAGAGGCTGGAGCTTCGCATCTCAAAAGTTTACCTGATGTCTACAACTGTTTTGGCACACACTGACAATTTGGAAGATGGAAAACCCTACCTAGAGTGAATTTTCTATTTGAAAAACTGTGTGCCTTTCATCTTTCTCTGCCCTGATTCTTCACCCTGTAAATAAAACATGGCTTTAACGATGAGCATGTTCTGCAAAGCATCTTCAAGTCAATTGAGCATAAAGCACTGTGTTCCTCTTAATTCTATAGTGAACTGTCCTGAAGCCACTTGCCACACAAGTTTTTTGATGGTGTAGCCTGCATTTTGGGTCAGTTAGAAAGTTACTTTCTGGAGTTTCGTGTGTTTACGAGCTGAAGGATCTGTTTATGTGCCAGGGAAGACTGCAGCCTAGGCAAACGAACTGGGGCCAGTCTGTAACCGAAAACTGGGCTACTGCCAATCCCTCATTTGGAAAGGAGAAAACTTACTGCTTTTCTTTTTTATGTAACTATCAGAGAGTGATGTCCAGCCTTACTGTAAGACTCTACCCTGGCTCAGAAGAATTTCTGTATTTCTGGAAATCATTTACTTGCTCTTATCTTCTTTTACCATTGTAGGATACAATCCTTTTTTCTCTTTTCCTTGTAGAACACAATCCTTTCACATCTCGACAAGCATAGAAAGACACCAATTAAATTAGTGATGATCTTTTAAAAAATGAAGCAAAAAAAGTGTCATAGTCTATACTGACCTTTGGTATTAAAATGTCATGTGAAGTTGTTATTTATTAAAATCTTCTGGTGACTTCTGTAGCCTCTTCATTCCTAGCCCCTGGCAGAAAGGTGACAGGGTTAGTCTCTAGTTACAGAGCAACTAAAAATGCTTCCTGCAATATTTTTTCCATATCCAGGATTGGATTAATTTCACTATGTTACACAAAAAAAAAAGTACTTCTTGACCAGGCAGCTAATGAAAGAATATTCAGAGTCTGTACAGACTCAGAAATCTGCCTTGGTGAGGAAAAATCTGGGATTGATTCCTGCGTTTCATGTATGTAAACTCCTTTTGCAGGATTTAAATTTTACTTTACTGCAGTGGGGATTAAAAGTCAGGTCTTCAGTTAATGTGAAAATTCACTGAGTTCAGGGTAGTGATGATGATTTACACACATGTCTTCTTACTATCCCTCCCAGTTTTGTAAGTGACTGGTGGTGCTGGTGAACATGAGTGAAATACAATGCTAAAAGATGCTTTTATTAACTCTGTGAAAGAGCCTTTTAGGACTACAGATTTTTTTTTTTTTTCTCTCTTACCAGAAAGTAAGAATCACTTGATGGGAAAAAACATGTAAACCTTCAAGTTTAAAAGCATTCCCCGTTTTGTGGCATGGGCTATAAACAGGATTACAGCTGTGCTGGCAGCAGGGATCCAGCAGCATGTGACATGTGGTTTGACAGAATTTGGCTGGGTCTGGCTTATGCCCCTGGGGTCTCTCTTCGAGGTGCCACTGCTGCTTTGGAAAGCTGATAGGCACGGACGCAGGGGCAGGATGCTGCGGACAGTGATTTTCGTGGGATAAAGTGGATAATCGACAGCAGCACCGCTGGGAAGAGTGAGAGGGAGGAACAGCACGGCATCCAGAGGCTGGGAGCCCCAGTCGGGAAGCGGGGGAAGGAGAGAGATTGCCCATTTACTGAGGAATGGTGTGATTTTCCCTTCTCCCTCTTGAATTCTAAAACTTGAAACGCCAAGAGAACTGTGGATTTATGCTTTTACAGATCGCTCTGGTCCGGACTTTGAAATAAAAGCAGCTGTGGAGCTCTAGGGGGGATGCTCTATACGGAGTTCACGAATAAGGTACGTCTGGTTTCTCCTCCTGTTCTTGTAAGAAGCTGAAACTATTGATATGTACCTGCAAAAATGCAGGTACAAGATTGCATACATATGTGCACCTCTAGGTGCTTATACTATATTTCACTGTATTCTCAATTTAGGTCCATTTTCATGTTAGAGTCACTAATACTTATTTTCATGTAGCATCCTCTTGATTGCCATTCTACTTTTCTTCTTCTTCCTGTGGAATAAAATGTGTCGTCATAAGAATAAAGATTTTAGGGTGTATCCTTCTGAAAAATATCTGAGAATGTCAGAAAAATTTTCTGAAAGTTTTTATATTTAATGTTTGCACAATGTCCTTTATTTCTTTCTCTCCTCTGTCCATTCTGATGGTATGAGGGTCTCTAGGCATGTGCGACATAATCAGGGATAATTTCATAATGTGATATTCTTGGGTAGTGTAATGACATTTTCATAAATATTGTCCTTTTTGGACTGCTATTTCCTTTATTCTTTTTGGAGGTCTGTACAAATCTGGCATTACCTTTACTACAGAATGAATTGGGAAACGAACCTATCATTTGTGTCTTTGGGCAATGTCAGGAGCCTAAAATGTTGATTGATTTGATTTGATAATGATTATCTGATTGGTACTGATTTGATAGTGATTATTGGTTGATGTCAAGGTAAGACATTAAAATGAATGTCCCAAAACACTTCCTTACAACAAGAGAGAAAGTCTTTGCAGAAACTGTGCATGTCCCTTCCTCATAGCTCTGCTTGTTCACAGAGAGAAGGCAATTGCCTGGCGTTGTAAAACTGTCAGTCAGCACAGTGTTGTGATAGCAATTTACAACAAAGAAAAAACAGCTTTTCGTATTTAGCAGAACTCTAAACCGCATTTAATTGCAAATTAGCACTGAAGTACTCATCTGAGAGTCAGGCATCAGCAAATCCTAGTGTCTGTGTGCAGTTGGAGAGTATTTCTTTACTGAGCTGGATGTACCCTCTCTGTGTACCTGACTGCACTGAAGTTTGTGGGGCTGAACTACGGCTTCAGAAGAAAATGGGTAGCAAAAGGACAATTTTAATGTCAGTCTCAGCCTGACTAACAGGAGGAGAGAGATCCAGCAGAGAGAGTGAGGGAAAGGGAGTTGGCATTTCCAAGTTACATTCCCAGCCTCTGACTTGCTATACGACTGCACGTAAATCACTAAGACGCTCTAATTAAATTTATGAGCTGGAAAATAGTTATGCACGTATTTACTCCAGGCCTTATTGTTTTAAATGAGAAAGGAGCAGATGAGATTTCATCTGCTGGTCTACCAGGAAGCCACTTGTTTCTCCTTGGGATAGGATCAGGCTTCCGTGTGTTTCCAGGACACTTGTTCAACGGACAAACGAGCAGTGAGGTTGAAGCGGAGGAATAGGATTTCCTCTGCTGTAGGAAACCTCCATCTAAAAGCATTCCAGGACCCTAAACCAAAATTGTAGCTGCTTCTGAGTTGGCATTGCTTTTCTGCTTGCGTTCTTCTTTGCTGGTCTTTTTTTCATAGCTTTTCCTTTTCGCTTGTTCTCCTGTGACACTACTGTTAGGGTACTGTTTTCTGGGTTAAAATTGTACTTGCTGGGTTACCTAGCCCTGTTTTTGTCCTCTCTGAACCATGTCTTGGCTGTGATTACTTTTTCTTTTCTTCTAGACAGTCTCTGTTGATCATGTAGCTCCCATATTTGAGTGGCACTTCCTTTTTTCACAAGTCAACCTCAGGAAAGCAGGAGTGTGAAACCTGCTTTATTGCTTGCTGTTCTGTAGGTACCACAGAAATATTCAATAAAACCTTTGCAGCCTCTTCAGATCCTGTGAAATGGCTGCTCTGTTTTCTTTTGGTTTGTTTTGGCTCAGGTTTATAGAGACACTCAAATGCCCTCTGCAAGATTAGGAGAGGGGTAGAGCCAGATATTTGGCATGTGTAAGTCAGTGTCACTCCACTGCAGCAGGTTCACACAGCTGAAGATCTGGTCACCACTCCCAGGAAAACTATTGTAGGAAAATAGAGCCCCGTCTGCCCCAGACAAGAGCAGGGGTGTGTGCCCTGAAATTAATCTGCAGGGTGAGCTCAAACACAGATCTAAGGAAATTCTGGTGTGCCAGAGGGCTTCCTGGGGATACAGTGGGAATACAGATCTTTTCCTCTGAATATGCTGTCTATCAAAGTTGAGGAACTTTGTAATGGGGGCTTGAATCTGGAGATCAATATTTGAATCTAAGCAGGCCTCCTGGTAGAATGTGTTCCTCTTGGGCAAGCGGTGAACGAATTTTGGGTGCTGCCTTCCTGAGTCCCTTGGCGAGGACACTGGAAATGTCCTCTCCGGTGAGTACCGGCTCGGGTGCAAGGTGCTGCGCGGCATGTTGTGGTGGTGTTGGTGCGTACAATGCTTGCAGTGAGGGAGATTTTATGAACCAAAGCCTAAGCAGAAAGAAAATTGTATTGTTGCTTATCAAACATTTACTGGCACTTCTTTTTAATTTTTGTTCCCAAATCAAGTTTCTCGCAGTGTTTCTTAAACACCCTCTATTCTCCAGATGAAATAACGCTAGAGCTTGAATTCAGATTCTTCTGAATTTTTCTTATTGCTTTCCTCTCACCTTCCTGCACTTAGGTCTCTTGCAATTCATTTATATTTTGTGGTGTAATATCATGGTGACTTTAAATTTTTTTTTGAGTCCCTAAAAAAACACTGTTGATGTTCAGTTCTTGCCAAAGCAATGACACTAGTCAACATACAAGTGCACTTCTCCACTTGTGTGTTACCTGTTCACGGCATTTGAATCATCCTTCCTTGTGCATAACCCTGCTCATAAGCCATTTTACATTAACAGGTCTTTTATCAAGCCTGAATTGAGCTGATCTACACTAATTACACTCCTAAAATAGTGAAATGAATCCCTAATATTGTTCCTCCCCAGAAGGATCAGATATTAAGGATTTTGGGAGAAAATGAGTGTCTCTGATCTAATTATGTGAGTTGTTTAAGAAGTCAGTGATGTCAAGAATTTTAATTAATCTCAGGAAAATAATACCTAGGGAGGCTGTGAAATTTCCACTGTTAAGAATAGGCTGGACAATCACCTGTAACAACATAATGAGAATTTATTCTGCCTTGAAATCAGGTAAGGAGTATGTGTGCACTTGACATCCTCTCCAGCCTGTTTTTCAGTCATAAGGATTGTAATGATCATATGTCACAATTTCATTTCTCAGTGTCTGCCTTCTAGAGGGTATAAATTTAGCCCCAGGTGGCTTTCTTGGAAATGTCATCCAATCTTCCAGAATCATCACTGAGCATGGTGGTTCTGGCCTCTTGGAAACTACATGCAAGGAGTTTTATTAGCAGCCAGAGTGAATAGTTAAGAGATTTGTCTTCCTAATCAGAGGTGACTGTTGTGAAGGCTGCTTGCTCAAATATACTGCTGCTTTCAAAAGAATGAGATTTTCCACAATTTGCATGCCTCAGCACCTTCAGATTCCGCTCCTGGAAGCAAACATGTATTGACCTACTGTTGGAGATATTAGCAGGCATTACACCACAGACAGCATTATTTTTGTTGTTTTGTTGAGCTGTAGGAAAAAAATCCACAAATAAATTCTAAAATTCATATGACTTCAGGCTTGTGGATGTTGTTATGTGCCCTTTGGATATTGAGGACTAACTGTATAAATGCAGCACTTTGAGAACAAAATGCTTTTGATTTTTCACATAAAAAATTGAAAACATAACAGGCTGCTGAGATTAATCTGAAATTTCTGTTTAATCTCCTTATTGTAAACAATCAGTTGTCTTCCAAAGATGCTATCCTGAGAAATAAAAAAAAGGAAAAAATATACATCACTCACAGCTTCTGAGTATGACATCACCTGCAAAATCATAGTCTGTTGTTACTGTAGCTAATAAGTTCATTCTTACTTCATAAAAGCATTGCGTGCCTTTATGTCTCTTACCTTGTGGTTTACAATAATTTCCCAAAACAGCAGAACACATTATTCTCGCTTGTATTGCTGACTTGAGAGCTATTACACCACCCTGCATTAGTCCATTGGCCCACCTCTGCCATAGATACAAATTCACTCTGTTTTCCTTCTGGGGGAAGAGGTTTAGCAACTTGCTGAAAATTGCCCATCAAGTAGAAGAAGTGATGAGACTTTGTGGGACCCAGGGGATTGCTCTGCGCTTGGTCCTCCAGACCTTTCTGCTCCCTTGGGAGGGTAGCGGATTGTAAAAGTCTCCTTCAGAAGATGAGAAAACAGGCGGAGTAGGATGGAAGAGGAGGACAGTGGCAAAGTCGTGGTGTGTGATGAAATGTAAATGGACAAAGGCACAACCTGAACAGACTGCATCATTGGTTTGCAGCTGCTGACCTAGCAGTTACCATGAAGCTCCTGTCTTCTCCACATGGTCTTGTAGCGGCAGATGTGACCTTAAGGTCACACGCTGGAGTTTGCTTGGGGCATGGAAAATCTTGTGCTGTGTCTGCAGTGTGACAGCCACCAAGAGGTCTACAAAACCCAGAAACCAAATTTCAGTGCCCGATAAATGAGAAGTAATGGTCAGGCTGCTGTCATGCACCTCATGTGAAATGTCCTGCTTTTGGCAGCTCCAGGTGAAAATTACCCATATTTGTCCAAACCCTAGGAAAAACATCAGGAGGTCAGTGCTTTGCACGAACAGCTGAGATTTTTCTCACCCCTCCTTCAGTGCTCTCACTATAGGAGGGAGGGAGCAGGAAGGTTGCTGCTATTCTGCAGTCTGCTTCTTACCTTCAAGAGGGAGAGATGGCACGTCCTTGCCTTCCTCAGGGTAAGGAGAGCCTGGCCAAGCTGCAAAGAACATGATGAAACACCCCAGCAGAAGATGAGGAGAGAGCTGGGAGCAAAACTGATGTAGGGCTGGCAAAACTGCATTGATTAAAAGAAACAAAAAGCCACAAATTACTTTTTTTTTTTCCTTTTTCAGTCTCAGAAGTTTTGAGGTTTGATATTGCCATTTTATAGCATCTGAGTCAGGATTTTGGATCTCCCGAGGTTGGCTATAGTGGAACAGTTCCATTTTAAAGAATATATTATTTAAAACTGAAATTGTTTGTATTAATTAAATATGAATATTTGCAGCAGAGGAATAAGCATGAGTCCATTTCTAATCGGAAGCAGCAGATTGTTTTCTTTTGTTATGGTTTTAAATCTGTTTTCACAGGCACGGGGGGCCTTTCAGCACAAGATGTGCTGGAAAGATGGTCTGTAGATGAGCTAGATGGCAGGCTGTGGTGTAATGCTCTCTGTTCTCGTGCTTTGGTCTTTGGAGACCTACTGCAAAGTGCAATCCTTTGGTCTTCTGAGGGAGCAAGAAGCAGCCAGTCCTTGATAACTGGTTTATGTTCCAGTGCTTGTCGATGTGTTCCTACCACACTAGGTGGAGCACTCATGTCTTGTAAAACATCTTTTGAGAGCTTAGTTTTTAATCTATGCTTATTAATCAGAATCAAGAACTCAATTAAAAAAAGACTTGTCTTCTAATTTTTTTTTTTGTTATTTTCATATATTTGCCTTTTTTTTTAGCACTGGTATTTGGAAAAATGAAGGTCCTCAGCTGGACCTCAGCAGCAACTGTTTTGCTCTACAGATCCAGTGCTGCAGGTCTACACTGCTTACTAATGTAAAAGAAGCTGTAGACACCCACATAACCACTTGTGAATTTATTATTGTCCAATTTTTTAATAATTATTGCATTGTTTCAAAACTCAGTAATAAGTCTTGCTGCGTGTTTTTAAGACGGAAAGGAAACAGAAGCCTGTAATCAGGGCTTTAATTGAAAATTTAGGGTCCACCTCCCAACAGAGTGTTTAGTCTGAGATGAGGGACCACATAAAACTGAGCGTAGTTATCCTCTTACTCATGCCCTTTCAGTGTTGCCCTTTGATGTCGCGTTATGTTGGTTGGGCAGATCTTCTGCCATAGGTAGGCATGAAGTATTTTCCTAATATCAACATCCAAAAAGTTGATGCTCCAAAGGCTCTCTCATTCTCTCTTATAGGAAAAGTATGAGACTTTCCAATTTTACTGATTTCTGTTATGATTAGCAGAAAAGCAGCAGTTGTGATGAAGCAGTGCTCATCTGAAATGTAGGAAATGTTACTTTAAACTTTTAACTTAGTGAATTCAAAGTGATGATTGCTCTTCAACAGGTGTGAGAGAATCTATCCTAGAATAACCAGCAGCCTGGTGATTAAACAAGTCTACTAAGGACGAAAGACAGATTCCCAGTCTATAGGCTGAGTCTTCAGACTTTAGCCCTAAGCTGAGATTAAATCAAGATCTTGTTCCTTAAGGAAAACTCTTCTACTACATTAGGAGGTCAAAAAAAAAAAAGAATGGTGCTCTGCGGTTGTTTTGAGATAACTTTTCTGGTCACTATCATTTACATTCCTAAATACAGCAGCCAGTTGAACTGTTGGGAAATAATTGGCTGAGGATGTGTATCACAGAAATGGATTTTGACAGTCATCAAACTGAAGAAAAACGAGTACTGAGAAGTAGGTATTTAAAGGGTGAAGCAGTGTTTGTCACCGGGTGTGCTGGACTCTTGGGCTGTGTTATCAGCGTAGCAGTCGGGATGCACGTAGAAGGGCAAGGCAATGCCCACTGGGGAGCTTTGCCTGTGCCTTCCGCAGCCCGAGGTTATGAGATGAACTCCGCAAAATACATGGGGGAAGTTTAGAATAAAAACACTTGACAGTATGAACTGGGATCCAGCAGACATTGAGAGCTGACTAACTTTGCAATGGAGACTGAGAAATGGATGTCATTGGATAAATTTATAAAAAGATCACTCCCTTTTTTCCTCTTAAAAAGATAATAATACCCTCTGGCACTAATGTATCCTTTTAGCTATTGTCTTTTACTGTTTCAGATAAAATTATTCATAGTTTTATTGTTTTTAACATATCATGAGAGGGCAGAAAATTATTTTCTTAACACAATTGATAACGTTATCACTTTAGCTGTGTTAATTCTTTTAAAATGAGCTCTACTAATCCTTTATATGAGGTGACACTGAGTCCACAGACGTCTTGTGTTTCACTCTACCATTTATCTCTTGGTAAGTTTGTCTGCTTCTACAAATAACTGCACCACTTACATGTGGTCCACGACTTTGAATATAATATTTCATTCCTTGTGCTCTCTCATCACACACATCAAAGCACTGCTGCTGCAGTAACTTTCACAGAGGAATCTCTTTGCTGCATCCGACTGCAGCTTGCTTTCTGCGATTCCTTTGACACATGCTACATACCGCTCTTTCTCATGCTAAGTAACTTTACTGTCTGGGCTACAACACGTTTGATTTGTTCAGATTTTTTTTTTTGGAAGATGTTTGGTATTAATATTTCTTTCAGTTGCCTGCAAAGTTAGGAAAATACTTTTCCCACTTCATACCAGCTTGACTGTTCTACATAAACTGAATGCATCCATTTTTAGCAGGCTGACATAAGTGTAATGATATTTTTCTTACTAATTTAGATTAAAAACTTCAGATTTCACCAATATCTGCCAATATTCATCTAAGTCACATGGAAGAAGGCATAATTTGAATCTGGGTTAGTACACCTCCCCTGTTTGTAGCTTCCCAACATGTTTTAGGAGTTCACAGGAACTTGCAAGCAATGAAGATTGAGACAAGCATGGATCACTGAAGTTTATATTAAAATAACATTTTATAGTCCTTGTCCCTGACTCATTGACTTTTAGGGGCTGTGGATCAGAACCTTTATGACTTTTATCAGGCATTTAATACTGTGGTATATTAAAAAGCACATATATAAACAAAACCAACAGAGCTAGCAGTTCAAATCTCAGTTCCTGAATCAATTAATCTGGGAAAATGCACATCCCCGTCATTTACTAGACTTTACCTAATAGTTTAAAAGTTATCCCTCTCCTTATTTTTTTACCCAGCATTTAGGCACTGGATGCTATCAGGATTATGGCTTTTCTTGACTTGGAATTATGAAAGGAATAATTATTCTGTCTTGTTAATTACATCCCCCTTTTGTCTTTTGCACACCTAAAGTGAGATTTAATTCTTGAAAAGAGCTTTGTTTGAGGGGCACAATTAATTCCTGCCTGATCAGGATGATGAAAATCTTTCAAAGCCATTATCTGGTATTAAAATCCTGTATTATATGTCAATGATAACACTTCTTATGTAAATCAAGCAAAATTGATTTTCACTTCTTATATCTGAAACATTCTTAATTTGCCAGACATGATTTAAAACAACGAGGTAAGTTTGTGTCTTTTTGGAAGTTAGATATTCATCTCCTTTTTCTTTTTGTTGAAAATTTTCAAGAAATAATGTCCGCTCTATGTTTAAAGCCAAGGTAAGGTGCTGCTTTTTCAGCAACCAGGTAAGACTAGTCTGTCGTAACATTAACATCTGCAAGCAGGTAAGCAACTTAACTGAGCGAAGCAGCAAAATCTACCATGTTGCAGCAGTCCAGGTTGATCAAAGGTGGCTTCCTCCTGTCTCATAGTTGTGATTTGTTTGGGAAACAGTCACCTTTGCTTCTTAGGCAGGTTAAAAGTCCCAAGAACTGGGCTTCTGGCTGGGCTTAATGTATACAGAAATTGAAATTTTCTCTTTAGCGCTAGTTTTTTTTCGCACACTTGTAAATTGGACAATATTGTCCTAGTGAGCCACCTAATGTTGACTTGAGTGGGAGATTTTAGTGTGACTCAGGAAAGGAACATGCCCTTAAACACTTTGATACTTATTTATATCAAATCCAAATTGTGCTGACACATTCCAGATGTGCTTTTCCTTTTGCATCACTTCAACTATCCACATGGCTAAAATGCTGCAGCAGTATACGAGTTGTGGGACCATGCAAGCTAGGGGACAGCAAAGCATCAGGATCCTTTTAAAGGCCACGTGAAATTTGTGTCAAGACCTGTGGCTATGAATGGATGGAGAGGATGATCAGTCTGATTATTTTGTTTCCCAGATTCATGCCTTAGTACAAGACCATCTTTTTAGATCTTGTCCACCTTGCCGTACCATGGTACCTAAACCAAACCTAAATGGTTGCTCTGCTGTCCGGAGCAGTGAACAATCTGGAGTGCTTATTCTCCATGGCTGTGGCAGGAGAAAAGTGCTCATGATGTCACTTAAAGTATTTTTTTAAAAAAAATAATCGATCTTTGCTATTTTTTTCCTTTATTGGAAAAAAATAAAGGAAAGCAATGAAGCTGCTGAACTTTAAAAACCCGTATGCTTGGGACACCTTTTGGCCTCGCCCATATCTCGAGTGCCTCCACGATCTGATTCCCTTAAATTATGTCTTTTTTTTCAAAGCTAGAGGGACAGCAGGGAGAGGGATATGGGTGCTTCAGGTGTAGATAGGTGTCATCTGCTACTTTTCTGGCCATACAGGGCTGTTATTGAGAAGACAGTCTGCCTTAAATATGCAGAAGAGATAGCAAATGGGTGAAATAATGAAACATTTTTTTCTCCTTGCTTAGCCTCCCTGCAAGTTTGAACTTTTGAGGGGCAAAATTTAAAGCTTCACAACTTGTCCGAGCTCCCACAGCAAAAAGTACGGAAGCCCTGGGAGTGGAGCACTAACTTCTTGCATTCCACTCCCACCCCACCAAGCACTGGCAAGATGAACTGAGATGACTGAATGTCCTAAACAGCTCTTGGCTAGGTGGTTTCAAACATTGCAGAAATGTTTTTGTCTTATGCTAGAGTTCCTGGAGGGGTAACCTTCATGGGTGTCTGCTGGACTCTAGTTTTCCCATAACTTGGTTCATTTTATTGATCTTAGCACATTTGGTCTCAATAGCCTGTCTCCACACAAAAGGAAATGGAAAGAAAATTCAACTAGCTTGCTCAGATGAGTCTATTATTTAATACTCCTGCTACTTTTTCCTAACTGTAATAGCCAGTTACTGTTTATAACCATAGCCATGTGAAGTTATTTACATTACAAACCACCACCTAAGTAACTCTAAGGACAATTTATGGATGTAACTTTTCACTTAACTGTAAAATCTGCAGAGCTCTTGTCTACAGCCATAGTGCCCCTCAGGATATGAAGAAATTGCTGGGACTGTCTTACTGATAATTCTCAGTTTCTTGGGATTACAAGAACAGTGCGTATAGATAAAGACAGCAAGTTCAGTATGTGTTAAACACATTGAGCAATGAACCTATTCAGACACAAACAATTGCCCTGCTTGGTTTTTCTGTATTCTCAATCTCAGGTCCCTCTTCCACTCAACTGGAAACGTGAAGCTCCTTAAGATATTCAGGGAAGGCACTTCAGAAGCCCTGGCTTGAATGCTGCAACACTCTGGTATACTCTAGATACTGCTCAGATGGATTACTGTGATAAGTGCCATGTGAATAATGACATTCTTGGATAGAGTAAGTCATGAAATAAATCAGGGAAGGATACTTTATGCAATTTTGAATTGGAGCCTGAGATGCCCTGGGAGCTGGTAGAGCAGAAATGAAGAGAGAAGGATGCATCTTGTTTATGAACAAAAATATCTTTGCATTTTCTGGTGGCAGATATGATCTATTGCAAACTCTGTTTATTTGTTTTTCAGACGCTGAACTGGACATGAATGGGATGGCATCAGATCACAACACTTCATCCCAGGAAGACTACCTCCCACACTATCTCCAGAAGGAAGACCCCTTTGCATCAAAGCTTTCTAGAGAAGCTGACATTGTAGCTGGGTTTTATTTGACCGTAATTGGTAATGATTTTGTAATTCGTCTTTGAAATATGACTATGTCATTGCATCCTTGCAGGCACTCACAAAGGAGGCAGAAACTGCTGTGCATTAGATGTGTAATTACGTACTTCTTCATACTAGAAATTAAAATCTAGGAGGGAGAGGAGAGAAGGTGTTAGAAATACGGTGTTAACAGTGCCAACAGTTAGTGTCAACAGACAGTGCTCCTCCAGGTAGCCAAAAGTGACTAGCTGTAGACCTTCCAGCAAAAAGTGAAGAAATAATCTTTTTTTTAAATCTACTGATAGGTTACCATCTTGCAGTTTAACCATTCCTGACCAGAACTGGCTCTTGCCCTTACACCATGTTTGTTTTTATGGCCTGTTTTCAAAGCCTCCCTCATGTGCCTTCGCAGCAAAGAGAACATCTTTGGAACATGATCATTTTAATCTTTCTCAGCTCCCAGCATCAGCTGTTCTCTGTTACATATCACACTGAACAACATTTTCTGCCTAACACCATCCCCTCCCTTTTGTTTTGGAGTCTTTTACTGTGTGCAAAATGACTTTGCAAGCAGAATAAATGCAATTATTTATTGGTTAGTGCACAAAGATGATAGCTGGGACTGATTTCTACATTAAGTATTCATGTGCCAAGGAGTTGTCTTTCAGCTGGGAAATACTGGGCTCTATGGCTTCTAGGGATCAACTGGTCCTTCTTCTTGATGATTTACCTTCTTTGCTTTATGGAGATGGGCAGGGTTATATTTTTTTTTGCGTCAATACTTGCCACAACACTTACACTTCTTTCTATGCTTTAGGTTTCCTTATGTTTTATGAGTTTAGTTTATGCAGCTTCTCACAGCTCAACAGCTGTTTTCTCAGTAAAGCTGAGCCAAGGTCTCCAAACTGGG
Organism: Chlamydotis macqueenii; assembly: GCF_036417535.1. Classification (NCBI taxonomy): domain Eukaryota; kingdom Metazoa; phylum Chordata; class Aves; order Otidiformes; family Otididae; genus Chlamydotis; species Chlamydotis macqueenii. The sequence continues at coordinate 6,793,193 of NC_141558.1, forward strand.
CTCCGGGTGTCAGACAGCTGAACACCAGACTGTATACAGGGTATATAGTCTATTCCTCGATATTTATTTCAGTTTTGATTAATTCTCTTGTTCTATCAGTTCTGCACAAAATACAAAGATCTTTCAGTCCTGCTTTCATGTTTCTTATTCACAATTTTGCATCCCCCCTTCCTACTCTCTCTTATTGCCTTTCCCTTGACTCATCCAAGTAATCTAATCTTTCTGCAGTGAAGGTCTCACAAAGACTTGAGTAATGCTTATTTCTCATTTGTCTTCTGCTTTTGTCGTTATTAAAGTTCAGAGCAGTAGAGACAGCAGGTGAAGCTGTATCTCTGTGCTGTTCTTGTTGTTCACGTGGCATTTCGTATGTACGCTAGGTTTTCACAGATATATATTTTTTCTGCTACTATGCAAACAGATGTCTTCACTAAACTGTCCAAAACAGCCTTCCTTGAATCTTTTTTTTTCTCAGTTAAGCAAATGTAGCTTTAATCCCAGGAAATATGTCTGAGTAGCTGAAATGAATCCTTCCAATGTACAGTGTGTTGGCTTGTTATATTGGCTGTACTTAGTTCTATAGTTTTGGAACTATCTAGTTCCAAATAAATAACGTGCCAGGTGTGAAACATCTTGAACAGATAGAATCTAATTAAGGCAAGAAACAGAAACAATGAATTTCCAGTGAAAAAACAAAATCTACCATATGGGCACAGACTTACACAAGCAGTGTGAGGAGACTGAAATTATAGTTTAAAAAGAGCTAATAATCATTTTGATATTGGACTTATCAGTAAGATTCCCAGCTTCCCGGTGTTGTGGACTGGATATCAAACAGCTTGTGGTGGATTCATTGTGCCCAGTGGCCCAAGCCAGGGAAGTCCAAGCCATAGCTCTTCTGTATAGATGTGTAGCTCTAGAAATCATACCCTGCATTTTACTCTGGGTTTAACTTATTTTTTCATGTGTTTGTTTTGCATTGCATTTTGCTTGGTTAGTTACTTTACCATTGTGGTCATTACACACTCCAGTAGCAGTTTTCTTTAGAGCCAAGTATGCTTTTCACATACACATGTAAATGCGATATTTGCATTTTCCTTGGACTTGCATCTAGCATAAGAGACTGCTGGTATCTTGCACAGATATTTTTTTACTCCTTTTAGCAATTATCATAAAGATTTCAAGCAGTCATTTCTTAGCTACTGCTCAGTCGTGCCCTCAGCCATTTCAGCAACAGTGACTGGTTTGACGTTTTCTAGACCAAGACAGCAGTGTTTTAGACACTGTGTGCACTACAGTAATGGATAACACTTTGCCAGGGGCCAAGAGAAGTACAGAAATGCTGCTTTTGCAGGGGTTTGTGTGAAGAAGGAGAGTGTTATGCTTTTTACCGCACCTCAGAGCTCAGCCACTGAGAGAGGGAGTTAAACAATTAGTGGAAAGAGCAATGTCAGGTCATCTTCTGTGCTTGTGAATGGATAGGGTGAAGTGATCTTTAAACACATTATTTTACAAAAAAAAAAACAAACCCAAGCTTTACTTGAGCTAATGCTTCTTATGTGAGTTGTACCTTACAAGCCCAGGTTAGCTTATGGCCTTGCAGATGCCACTGTTAGCTCCTGTTGATGTGCTGATGCATATTTTATTACCCATTCATGTTTAGGAGGATAGCAACATTTTCACAATATCTTGGGCCTGCAAAAATAAAAGAAGTTAGAAGAAATTTAATCTTTTTTGTTCCCAGGTAAATCTCTTGATTTTTACTTTCTATTAACAAAAATAATCTTAAATTTGCTTTTCCACTAAGCTAATTTCTGACAATTCAAAGCATCCACATTTCTCTTAGGACAAGAAGCACTGCCATGCAGAGATTTTTGGCAGTAGACAGTGAATCTTAAGGTGGTGGAGAAGGAGCCCTAGCTCTGTGAAACTATTAACTGACATCAAACTCCACACAGCAGGCTTGCTAAGGCTGCAAATTTGCTGTAATCGGAAGCTTTATAGTTAATCTCAGATCCCAAGTATCCAAAACAGTAAGCAAAAAGTGTGTGCTTACATAGCTCTTGGGCACAGTTGTGCCTTGTGGTAACTTTGTGGTATTGCAGATTGTGAACTGTGTAATCTGGAGAAGATGGAAAACCCAGCTGGAGCATTCAGCTCCCACACCCAGTGAGGGTATGTCTACGCTTTTTTATTGTAACTTGTGGCTCAAGCTGAACTTGTCCATTGTCACCTTCTGCCACTGAGCCGTGCCCCCTGTTCCTTCACAGATCAAGTCCAAGAAATAGTGGCCCCTCTTTGAGGATGTCCTGTGTGGACATCCTGGTAGCAGAGAGAGGGACTGGCTGTGGAAAGGTGGGAAGCCAGGAGGTGGGAATTGCTATTCAGCATCTTTTTGTGCTTGAAGTATGTAAAGTGCAAGTGAGTTTAAAATTTATTTCGAAAAGGGGAAGAAGCTGCACAGTGAAGGAACAAGGCTGGGATCCTACCAGGAAACTTGGCAGAGCTTTTAGGGTCAGACTGGTTGTATAAGTGAAGTATGGTAGTTTGAAAATATAAAAATACTTCTTTTTTTTTTTTATGTCTTTGAAGAAAATCAGTGGTCTTGATCAATCTGTGACAAATTCTCTGTGAATGTGTGATCTTTTGTCCTAACCAGTTCATTTCCGTGGAAAAAAAAAAATCAAACAGTACACACAGTTATTTTTACTTTGTCACTCCTCCCAATAACTTTTTCATCACTCACTTGATTGATTTACTGCACTGCTGGGTAGGGTGACTAACTACTGAGCGGACACCCGCTGGTTGTCAGCTCCTTTGAAAGTCTGTTGCAAGTAACTATTGATTTGCAAACTGTTGTTGCACGTATGAAACAGCTTAATTGAGAACAAAATCCTGAACTATCTTTTTTTTTTTTCCCTGATGATTTAGTACTGATGTTAGATTGGAGAAAAGGAGTCTTATTTGTTCAGATTGTTACTTTTATACACTTCCACCTTTCGCTGCAGGTTGCTTATCTAAGCCAGGCTCTTTCTCTGTAGATGGCACTTTTTAATCACATCCTTGGCTCTTTCTGTGTATATACATAATAGCGTTACAGTGCCATGGACAGTGGTGCCCTGAACTGTTTGCTCATGGAAAAGAGCCCGTATTTTATACCTGAAGAGTCTTTTTTTCACCTTTTTCTAACTCTAATCTCTGCCCAGGCGCACAGCCTGCCAGTGTCTATCAGAACTGGGAGCCTGCATCAGTGAGGCCTTCGGCTGGCTGTAAGGAAAATCTTTTCAATAGTAGGAAAAAGGAAGCATTATATGGCTCATCTAAGGAGATTATAAAGTTTCTATCACGAAGGAGTTAAAAAAGAATTCAGACAAGCAATTGTCAGATCTAAGTTTTCCTAGTTTAGCCCCACTCAGGACCAAGATACACAGTCTCTCTCTTTCTCCTCCACCCTCTGAGGGAATGGGGAAGAGATAATGCAACAAAAAAAGCTCGAGGTTTGAAATAAGGACAAGGAGAGATCATCAAAGTTACTGTTATGGGCAAAACAGGCTTGAGTTGGGGAAGACTATTTGTTTATTACTAAAATCAAAGCAGGATAATAAGAAAGAGAACAAGATAACTTCCCCCCACCCCTCCCTCTTCCCGAGCTTAATATTATCTCTACCATCTCCTCCCACCCCGAGCGGCACAGGGGGGAAGAGGGAATGGGGGTCGCGGTCAGTTCATCACATGGTGTTTCATGCCGCTGCTTCATTGTCAGGGGAAGAACTCCTCACATTCCTCCCCTACTCCTTCGTGGGGTCCCTCCCACGGGCCACAGTCCTTTGTGAAACTGCTCCGGTGTGGGTCATCTCTTCCACAGGGTACAGTCCCTGTGGAATGGCTGCCCCAGCGGACCCTCCACAGGCCACAGCCTCCTTCAGGCATTCACCTGCCCGATCGTGGGGTCCTCCATGGGCTGCAGGTGGATCTCTGCTCCTCCATGGACCTCCATGGGCTGCAGGGGGACAACCTGCTTCACCATGGGCTCCACCACGGGCTGCAGGGTAATTATGGCCAGGAGCCGCATTACTCCTCCCCCTCCTTCTTCACTGACCTTGGCCTCTGCAGCTGTTCCTCTCACCAGAAAAATTCTTCACAACCGGCAGGCAGACGCCTTTCAGGTTCTCTTCACATCTCATCTCCTCTCCACTTCTTGCAGCCAGGCCAGGCCGAGTTGGGCCCAGTCGGCCACCTGGTGAGAGGCCAGAGGGTGAGGCCTGCAAGGCTGAAAAGGCTCGCGCCTCCACGTCTCTGCCCCTCCTCCAGCTTCTTCACACCTCTTTTTTTTTTTTTTCTTTCTGTTTCCCCCTTCTTAAGTACCTTATCGCAGAGGCGTTATCATGGAACATTCTGCTACCAATTGGCTCAGCCTTGGCCAGCAGCCGGTCGCTCTAGGCCTGGCCAAGTCCACTGAACGAAGGGGAAACTTCTAGCAGCTTCTTACAGAAGCTACCACTGTAGCCCCCCCCCTCACTAAACAAAACCAACACAGAAGTATAGAGAAAAGGCAACTTAAATTATCACTGAAAGCCTTCCAGTTGTAGGACCGGGAGGTCAGTGAGCTAGGGCTCTCTGACACATTGCTATTAATAACGAGCCGTAGCTTCTGAGGCTTGTCTGATGAAGACATTTCTCTGGACTACTGACCAGCTGAAAAAGATGCAGAAAAACGTCAATTGCTTTCGAAAGGTGTTTCAAACTGGATGCTGGCACTCTAAATACCCTAAATATCACTAGAGAGAAAAGAATTAAGATATGTGAAAAATGCTTGGCAATACTGAGATTCATTCACTTAGCTGCAGGCAAGAAAATAATTCAAATGAATACCTGTATCTACTTAAAATTCATATTAAATTTTCAGAGCCATAAGAATAGGATGTTTTTTAAACTTCATTCACCAAGAATAAATCAAATTTACTGAGAAAACCTAAGATTAAATGATAAGGTGGCTTCTGTCCTGTTTATTTTTTAAAATAATATAGAAACCAATACTGTCTGTATAAAAATAAGAAGTGTTTCCAATCAGAAAATTGTTGCACTTATTACTGAAAAATTCAAAATCAAAGTATTTTTGTCCTGAGTTTGGTAAACTTTCATTTCCACACTTACTCATATTTCTTGAGAAACAGTCTGGTATTAGCCTCTGGGAACCATTTTTCTCTCTGCCTCGTGGATGACCGCAGGTTGGGTTTCTTGCTTTTGTGAGAACATGGCACCCTTGCAAGGGCATCATTCTATTGATGGACCAGAGGAAACACCCATTTAATTCCTGAGCTTTAATTCCTGAGATCTGGCCTCCCAGCAGACTCTGATGAAAATTATGTGGTGTTCAAAGGTACAGAATCCTTCCTCAGGCATTGTGTTCCAGATGGAAGTTAAATCAGACATTTTATAATTTTTCTTATTGTAATAGAAATATTTTTATTGTAAATTTAAGATGTGATATTAATATCAATACTTAAATTGTTTTAGAAATGTATCCCTCAATCTCTGATTAGATTTAATAAAATTAAGGTTGGTCACAGATGGAGGTCCTTGTGACTATAGAGAAATGAATTTCCTTCTTGTGCTTGTACAAATGTTTGTGAGACAAAAGAGGTTGGTAAGAACAGAGGAATTATGGAATTTCTATTGCATGCATTCAGTTGATAACTGTGCGTGCTCAGGTAGTGAAAGCATTGCCCTGCTGCAGAGGGCAAAATAGCATTTGTCATGGGAGGGAGATATCTGCAGAGTAAGATGTTTAGCCTTGAGACCACAGGTTCAGGCTGAAAACATTCGGGAATTTCACAAGGAAGATGGAATATTTCTGATTTTGAGGAGAATTCTAACTTGATTTTTTAATTTTTATTTTAATTTTTATAGGGATTCTTTCAACTCTGGGAAATGGATATGTTATTTATATGTCATCAAAGCGAAAAAAGAAGTTGAGACCTGCTGAGATAATGACTGTTAATTTAGCAGTATGTGATCTGGGCATTTCAGGTAACTTCATATCTTATTTTCACTCATTTTTACTATCCCACCATTCTTTCTGGCAGCAGCAAGAGACAGTCCTCTGGAAGTCAAGTGGAGCCCAAAATGCCTTTTGCTTTATTATTTGCAAATAAGTAAGAGAGAAGGATAGAAAATAACATTCCTGAACAACTTGATGGAAAGAAATGAAAAGAACAAAGGTAAAAAATAGAGTTGAATTTATCAATCAGTCAAAACTCCTATTCACCCTTACGCTGGGAAGACTTTCAAAGACAGCTCCCATGCGTATCCTGGCACAAAACAGCTTGGTACTATGGTTGAAGAAAATAATATTTTCTTGCTGTAAGCTGCGATAGGAGGGATCCAGGTACCTCAAAAATACGTATTTAGCCAAATATGACTGGAGAGGGGCAAGAGGGGAAAGAACTGGAAAATGCCAGTGGCCATCAGCCTATCAAAGCTAATAATTTACTCTCTAGTGAATATGCGCTTTTATTTCTGGGTCAGGAAAATAAGCATTTGTGTAAATCTATAGAGTAAGAGCAACATCAGCCAATTGGAAGGGATTTTTATTTCAACCCCACAGCCTGGATGCCCTGACATGAGAGGCGGGAGTTTTGGAAAGGTTTACATGAAGTTGCAGAGTCAAAAACCTTCAGAGATCATTCCTTTGGCTCTTGACATAAGACTCATTTAGCTGCTTACAGCTACTTGCAAATGTAGAGAAAGGACTGGACATCCTTTGGAAAGGATATTTTGGATGGTAGACAGTCCAATGGATAAAAAGGCTTGATGTGACCCAGCTGGCCATGGGATCTCCCCAGTGCAATATAAATGAGAGAATGTTCCCATGCTCCCAAAGCCATCTGTCCCCTATGTGTTGCACACACTGGGACCCTTGCCCCCAGCTCCAGCACAGCCTTTTCCTGTCCTCATCTCTGCTTAATGCTTCTACTCTCATCCAAATGCCTAAAATAGCACTAAACAACAGAGAATGATAGCTCCCAGCCTCCCAGAACCAAAGCTCATTATGGTCTCACTGCACAAGGCCAAGCAGCTGCTCACCCCTCAACTTCCAGTAATTTTGATACCTCTTAGTGATCAGTAAACGTGGTTTTCTGAAGGAGATACTTATGAATTCAGCAGGAAAAAGGCATTAGTATAAGCATGTCTGCTCTGCTACCACACAAAGAAATGCCAATGATTTTGTTGGCATATCTGCCGTGGAGACACCATTTCCATCTTGCAGCAGTGAAGAAAAAAATAAAGACCAGGTTTTGCCTCTTCTGTGATGCTTTTATTTATAAGGCTTTTATCTGACTCCAATGAGAGTCACTCCAATGAGACAGAGTATTTCAGGAGAGTTTCCATAGCCATGTATTTAGAATGTAAACAGATACCTCCTAGCTGTATACCTCCTATAAGCTGTATGTCCTAACCGTACAAACTCCAGCTTGTTCGGGAGCCCTCTTAGCACGAGGGCTGCTAATTTCTCTGTTAAGATCTGTCACCAGCATACCACTTGGTCACCTTGTCTTCCATGAGGATCTCAATCTATCTGTGTGTGTCTGTGTGTTTAAGTTTTGTAATTAAAAAGAATCGTGATTGATTGGCACAGCCATGCATGCTTTTTCTCCCTTCTCTTTATTTATTTTTATTTTTTTTTTTTTTTGGTAATGGATGATGTTGACTCAAAAATGTGATGTGTTCTGTCTGCTGCACCGGTTGGAGTGAAGATGGAACTTTTTCCAAAATCTTCGTATTTCATGCAGTTGTCTCGGCATCTTGTTAAAGAACCCCAGTTCTGCCAGGCCCTGCTTCCTGCAGATTTCCACAGGGTGGCACCAGCCACTTGTTCAAAGCTGCATCAGACTCATTTTGCACTGATACTGTGCTCAGAGTCCTGTGCTGCTGAAGGCAAATTTGATTTTGTGCACATAAACGTGTTGGCCTTTAGAGCTGGTAATTATTTACGTGAGTGAAGTTACTGACTCTAGCATATATCCTAGACCTTGCCATATTTCATGTCTTTCTTGAAACTTTAATAACTGGGGTCAGTTTTTGCTTGAAAAATTAAAGTAAATTTATTCTGCTAAGAGAAAAGCACGTAGCATATTGACCTGAGCACAACCTTCAGGCTCAGGCTCAGAATTTTCCTTACAGGCTTAGGCTAAAGGAAAAGGATATCAAAATACCTTGTTTAAAAATAAGTCTTCTATGCTTTTGGCATAGAAGATGGAGCAAAGGCCATTTTCTGGAATATTTTGTTTTGGTAGAAATGATTTAATTTTCTCTTAAGAATGAAAACAATGTTCAGTTTCACATCAGTTGATTTGAAATGGGATATTTTAGGGAACAATCAAAAATATTTTTCTACAGATCACTTCAACAAAATAGAGACTTTTGTCTTGACTTCTACAAATAGGTTAGTTTGTGGGAATTATAGTTTGCAAGACTACTTTGCTTCTTTGTAAACCAATTCACTGAGCTGCCATGGCATTACAGAGAGTGTGATTCAGCCAGGGAATTAGCGCAGGGCAGCTGAGATGCTTTCAACTCCTTGAGGTGCTCTGGCAACTCCTGTGCAGGAAGGAATACAATCTCAGGAAGGTGGAGTTAAATATTTAATGTTGTTTGAATGTTGCAGTTGAACTGTTCAGACCTTGGAGCATTTCAGGTTGGTCTGGTAAACAGAAATTAAGGATTCAGAAAACCATGCTGATGTTCCTAGATTGTAAATTTTTGAGTTTTCTGTTCTGTTAAAGCTGATTCTTTTTGTTTGTGCAGTTTGAGACCAAAAAAACCCCAACAAAATCAGGAAGCGAAGATTCCAACTAGAAAATTACAATTTCCAAACGTTCTCATTTTCATGGTGCTTTCAAAGAATATTAATAAAGTTAATCTGTTTTAACAGACATGACCTAACTTCACTTCTTCCATAACACACCCCTCACTTCTGGAAACAGAGAAATGAGCTAAGGTGCCACTAGAACAGTGTCTTCAAAATAGTTAGATATTTCCCTTCTGTTCAGGAATGCGTAAAACTTTTTCATATCTGTGGTCAGGTGACTTGATGAGAGTCACCAAGGAAGAGCGTGGTACGGACAGGAGCTGAAACCACTTCTGCAGCTCAAATCCATGCTGTGACCATAGCACCATCTTCCTTTCTAACCTAACACTTGGCCACCGTATGCGTCCTACTGTTGGGGCTTGGTAGGTTTGCAGAAGTCCTCTTTGAAGGCAAATTTCTTAATCCTGTGTCTGAAGACACTTGATTATAGGGATGTAGCCTATCTAGATCTGTGCCTGTTTCAAGCCCAGACTCACCCATCATCTGTACCGTCTACATAGTGACGTGTGCTTGCATGTGGACTTAACACATACTCCGAAGTTTTCATAATGGAAAGAGCTTGCGAGCTTGCAAGCTTGCAGAGGCTCAGTACCAGAGTATGGGTTTCCTTCTGGTTCATGTGGTTTGCAGTAGAGCTCTTGTTTCTAGCCATACTGCAGACTTAGCTCATCCTACCACAGCGTAGATGCTACAGAGTCTAGCTATAGCTGTCTTAGGCTAAGTGCTGTGGATGGAGGGCATGCAAGCCATCACATTTGTTGTACCTGAAGCCCTCTCTCCACTTCACAGAGCATTTTTACTGGTATTAGCTTTGGGTGAAGTGGAGGATTTGCTTTTCCGAAAAAGGATGGTTTTACCAGTGATGGATTTTATCAGTCAACTGATGTTCCTTTCTCCTTTTGAAGTTGTAGGAAAACCCTTTAGTATCATTTCCTTCTTTTCTCATCGCTGGGTGTTTGGATGGATGGGCTGCCGCTGGTATGGATGGGCTGGTTTTTTCTTCGGCTGTGGGAGCCTTATTACCATGACAGCTGTCAGCCTGGATAGATACCTGAAAATCTGCCACTTGTCTTACGGTAAGAAAGAGAACTATATTGATTATAGAAAAGCTCTATTAAGTAAGTGATATAGTTTTCTAGACTGGAATAATGCTTAAGCTCTTCAGAATGCTTTTGTTAAATATAGAGGGAAATAGACAGATAAGAGGAACATATTTGTATGAACCAAGTAATCCCAGCTAAATTTGTATTGCTGGAGATAACGCCTTCACTGTTTGCTGTCTGCTGTCTGCTTAAGCCATGTATTTTAGTAATCACTCACAGGTAAATCACTTTGTATATATCAAGACCTATTGACATTAACAGATTCAATATTGCGCATCTTTGCAAGGTCTTATGGCCAACACAAAAGATTATTCCTTATTAGATGCCTAAATTCCTTTAAGATATGTGGCAAGCTATTTAAAACACTATTTATTGCACTGAATGTGCAATAGATCATAATAAATGTGGTATTGTCTCTCTAATATGGAGGTGGAGCCTGAGAGGATGAAATGAATTTAGCAATGAAAGATATTATCGCCATATCCATCAATATCTTATCTCTCTTGAATATGAAGAATTATATGCTTCGTTCTTTCCAGTTAGAAGATGCTGTCACAGTTTAGAAAAGACATTTTTCTTACATTGGAAGGGACTTACTCCTCTACAAAATACTGGGAATACTCAGCGTGACTTTACATATAAGAAATACCTTGCCCATGTGACTTCAGGGATGTATAACTGATCTCATTATAATCACATATGATATCAACCGTGTAATGTTAAGTTACAGGAAATTTTTGCAGCTAGGAAGTGTAGGTAGACTGATCTGTCCAATAGCTGAGTGTGCTGTCAATTAAAAGCTGTGATACTGTACTAAGATCTGCTGTCATAAATCCTGGTATGTCCATACTTTTCCCTGAAACGTGAATGCAGGGAAAGTCACCTTAGTTGAGTTTTAAATACACCATTCACATAAAGCAGGATTTCATTTCTTTCTATAAATGTCTTATCAAAATAATTCAGTGGCAACTCAAATCGTAGACAATTTTCAGACTTGACGAATCAAAGCAAACATTTCATGGCCAGCTGCATTAATGTTGTGAGCTCTGGTATTTACTACAACATCTTATTTCAAGAGACACAGAACACCTCAAATCCTTTTTTTCTCAAGAGCTATCTGGCCATGGTTGTCCATACAAAATGATGGAGGGCAACAAACATATTTAGCATGTTCAGTGTAGGTGCTTAACTTAGCCATTTTTCATATAAGGACTTCTGGTCTGGTTTGTGTTCCTGACGCCTAGGATTAAGAGCCTGATCTTTCCTACATCATTCTTCCATGTGAAGGTGCCTGGTTCCAGCAGAGTATCCCACATGAAGGGCTACTCCATGATCTACTTCTCTAGGAACAGGAATAGGAAGACCCTTGTCATAGGAAGTGCTCCCTGGAAGCTGTTTTTACAATTTCTGAAAGCAAGTCCCATGGCTTAAATCAATCAGGAACCTGGAGCACCTGACTATATACCTACACCTTCGTTTTGCTCCAAAAGCAGCAACTGATTGTTTTTACTTTGTTTTGTTTTGTTTTGGTAATTGATTGCTGTGGTTTGACAACAGCTGTGAAAATAATGCCGATATGTAAGTCCTCATGCTATTGTTGCTCTAGTTTTTCCACACCTGAATGCAACAAACTGTTGTCCTGTCTCTCAGCCATTTTGCTAAAATTCGTCACTTGACAGTTGGTATTCATTTTCCTTCCAGTGACCTGGAAAGGTAAAATCAGCTGGGGAAGGGGCACCAGTCACATCTGAATTATAGTAATTTGATTTGCTTTGATTTTGTTTTATGTCATTCTCAAGCCTTGAAGAAAGCTCCTCAATGCCAATGGAAGGGGACTGAAAACAGATTAGAGCTTCCAAGGTGGAAGGGGCTGTTAAAATACCATAGTTCGAGTTTCTGCATAAATCATAGGTTTTAAATTGTTAGTCGTATCTGAATCCAACATGCTGAACATAGGTGATGATGGAAAGCTTGTAAGCTGAAGGTTTTTATAGCTGACATAGGGTTATATTCAAAATGAGCAGAGAGACAATATTCCATTCCACAGCTCCAGGCATGCTGTTAGCATTTAATAAAACAAATGGACAAGGATACACGAAAACACCAATTACAAATACTTCTGAACATATGCACATGATGATTTACTGTACTGGAAAAGAATGACAAGCTAAAAATAAATCTTGGATACGTTATTTTCTCTGTAAATCCTTGTCTTTCAGTCACTTGAGTTAATGATTTATGTTGAGAAGTGTCTTGAGATCAGACTTAACATACTACAGGAGGAAGAGGAAATAATGTAAGTTACATCATACAGCTGCGGCTAGTGAGCCTTCATACTGAACCATGAAAGGCTGAATTAAACACTTAGTCCTTCATGTGGGTCGGACCTCCATCTCATCTGACCACACACTGTGAATATGCCTTTACAGACCAAAAAGCAATTTTCCAAATTACTAGACAAGATTCCCACGATCATTGCTGAGCTGGCTGTTTGGATTGCTTTTGTATGGGCTCTTCTAGGCTGCAGATCATCACAGCCTGAAGTAGAGATCTGAAGTAACATCGGGTGGAGCACTCTCTATGAGTGTGTGTTTCTTTTCATGAGGTATGATGTGAGCTGGGGTGACTAGCTCTGGGTCACTATAGATAGCTGTCAGAAGGTGAGATAAACCCTACAGCAGTTGTCAAACAGCCAAGCAAACTCCTGCTACATGTGTAGAATGACAAGTTCAGGTATGCCAAATATATATGGACCTGAGGTTGTAACTCTTGAATTATCTTTCAGGTACCTGGCTTAAGAGACATCACGCGTTTATCTGTCTGGCAATAATCTGGGCCTATGCTATGTTCTGGGCTACAGTGCCTTTTGCTGGTGTGGGAAGCTATGCCCCCGAGCCGTTTGGGACCTCCTGCACTCTGGACTGGTGGCTGGCGCAGGCTTCCGTGGCTGGACAGGCTTTTATTTTGAGTATTCTTTTCTTTTGCCTCCTGTTCCCAACTGCCGTCATTGTGTTTTCCTACGTCAAAATCATTTTAAAAGTCAAGTCATCCACCAAAGAGGTTGCTCACTATGATACCAGGATTCAGAACAGCCACATACTTGAAATGAAGCTGACCAAGGTAGGTAGGAAGATTTAACTCTGTTTGCTTTGCCGGGTCATAAAAGCAGGCTTGGGGAACTTCAATCACATACTCTCCTATGCTGAGTCATAGTATGATGCTCTGAAAGTGTTTCTTTTACCATTCTTCTCCATTACTGACAAGATGGGAAAAGCCAGGAGTTGAAACATAGTTTTGTGATTAGGGCACTCAAGTTCCTGAGATCATAATTCAGTCTGAAGCTCTGCCAAAGCCTTCCTGTGTGACCTTACACAAGTCACATCATCTCCCTGTGGCCCTGTTCCTCACTCCATCATAAAACTCCCTTTACTTTCAGAAACAATTGTGAAGAATTATTTTAAGGCATTTGAGGTGCCCAGAAATTGTAACAGGAAAACAGATGAAAAGTAGATTATTGTAGCTGGGAAATAAAATTTTCAGACAGCCTACGTTCCTCTCTTAATGAAGATATAAACCAAAGTCACACCTGTGACATTGCGATTGTTTTTATGCAAATAATTTATCATTAAAGTTCAACCATGAGCGGCTGGTAAAAATGCACTCAAGCGATAAAATCAATTTTCTATCTTAGACCATATCCTATTTTCCCTTTCTTATAGAATCTATTATCTGTTTGGCAATGGTGACAGCCATGGTCCTTGCTGATAGTTGTTATTGTGCCAGGAAATCTCTCAAAATAAAAACTTATACTGAACAAAACCAGATTCCTTAGCTGTAAAAGATTCACCAGCCTCTGTAAGCCATGCCAAGAGGGAGAAAAGCAGCATCTTTTGCTTGGCTGATCAAATTTTATTGTATTTTTGGAGAGTTGAACTGAAAGTTGTATCATACACAGCAATAAGTGACATTATGTCTAAACAAATCGGAGACTCTCAGCTGACTACCTGTATGGTCAATGCTGTCAATACAGCTGCTAAAATGGTATTTGCCTCTAAAAAGGGATGCTTCAGTACAGTTTTGTAGTTATTCAGCACATTTCCTTTGAAGAAAAATGGCAATTTTTGATTTGACGTTGCATGTTTATTTTTGCCATATTGGATGGATCACAGAAAGTTTCTGTGTGATCTGAATCGAAACACTTGTAGTTGTCCTTCTGTCTTGGATCTACAGTGGAGAACACAATGTTGGGATACATAAAAATATGGAAAATGCGTCTCCATGATAACCCATTTCACTCCATACCACAATTTATATCAGACAGACTGTGTTTGAGATCCTTAGGTCACATGAATCCTTTCTTCAGTGACAGACAACAAAAACAGGTAAAAGAATGATGTTTCCCTGAAAAGAATATTACCATCAAGATGTGGAACCAAAGGCTCCTCAAAATGTTTTGCAATATCTAAAAAATCTTGTGCTTTCTGATGATTTTTTCTTGTAATCCTGCTGATTATCCTTATTCCAAATAAGTGCACATGTACTACTATCAGTCTGGGTGCAGTAATAGTCTGTCAATGGCAGCAGTGTAATGGCATATGTTCTTCAGGATGTGTTATTTCGTGATGTTATTTGAAGCAGTATCAGGCTGTGACTGAGTGCAGACAGTCTGGTTCAGGTAAAGTATGGAAATCACAAATTTTGGCCCCAGACTCTTTTTCTTTAGTATTTATAGTAAACATTCTTATGGCTACGTTTCCTCATGCTATAAGGAAGTCCTTTTCTCATGTACCAGGAACACAACCTAAATGTTTGGTAGAAATCTGGTTTTAAAAGCATCTACAGATTCTAATGGAGTACAAAATCCATGCTAGTTAGGAGAAAGAAAACCAGATATTGTACTAGTGTTCTCACTCTCAGTTAAATTCCCAGTAGTAATTTTTTTATCTGCTGGAGTGGGTATACCAAGAGACTTGACAGCTCATGTCTTATTGAATAACTTTATGCCTACTTGTTCCATATTTGTCTTGAAAGGGATTCAAACGGTTGGCATTTTTCCAGTGACAGACAGGCCATAGGCCCCGCTCCGGGGTGCAGGAAGAAGATAAACCCAGCTTGGCAAAACTCTTCTCCTTCCTTCTGTTACCAATGGCCATACTTGTGGCGGGTTTTTGGTTCCACTGAGTTTTGATGCCTTCTGTCTGGGACATCAGCACAATTTACAAGAGAGGAAGAAGCCCTGCATTAGATCAGGGTGTTGTAAACTCTTCTCTTCTTTTCCTAATTTGCTTTGCCTTGGTGACTCATCCTGGGTGATACAAAAGAAGGAGTTATAGTAGATACAGACAGGAATATACCCTCCTAAACAAACTCACCTACTGAGATACTCAGGGTCCCCCACATACCATCAGGACCTACTTTAGTCTTGGAAAATTCTTCAAAGTCTTTGATTTTATGAACTTTGGATTCTGATTTCAAAGGACCCAGAATCTGGAAGATTTGCACTTTTTTTTTTTTTTAAATTTTTCTTTCCCAGTGCATGCTCCTTTTATTCTGGAATGGGAAAAGAGACTGGGTTACTTTTTGAAAATCTGAGGAATATTTAATTGGAAGACACTATAGAAGTAAGGAAGTCTGTAAATAAGCAAGAAAATAAAAACAAACAACAAAGAAAAACCCCATAAGAAATGTTTCCATTTTAACTTGCATTCATTTCAAAGATCCTGCTAAGATTTTTAAAAAGTTTCACAATTCTTTGTTATGTATTATCCTGAAAAAGAGACTCTGTATGTTTTTAAAGGACTCTGCTCCTTAAATAATTTAAATTTTATGTCAAAGAATTCTTATTTTCTGAGATCTCTTTTAGTTTCCTCATATTTAGCCTGACCTTATAGCATTTTTAAAGGTCTGTGATAACAGGCTTATTCACTGCTCTGTGTCAAGTGAAAAGAAAAGAGGAATTAGATAAAGAGATGAGAAATATGTGACAGCTTTTGTTCATGTTGTAAATTTTTCCATTCTGTTGCACGTTCCCTTGCATTCTGCCTAGCTCTGTGCTGTGCTGTCAGTGTCTAACTCTGCTGGACTAACTTCTTTCTCTCTTTTCTCTTTTCTTCTCACAAGGTGGCAATGTTGATCTGCATAGGGTTTCTCATTGCCTGGATCCCTTACGCTGTGGTCTCTGTGTGGTCAGCCTTTGGACAGCCGGATTCAGTTCCCGTTGAGTTTTCAGTGGTACCAACTTTGCTTGCAAAGTCAGCAGCCATGTACAACCCAATTATTTACCAGGTCATTGACTGTAAGTTTGCCTGTTGCCGGTCAGGTGGACTGAAGACACTGCAGAAGAAGAGTTCTTTAAAGAAATCAAGGTAATTTCTTCTTTGAGAAGTAGGATATCTTTAAGTACACGATGTTCCAAAAGTGTACCAAAGTAAGGTCTACCAAGAGTTACAGCTCTTTGAATCTTATTTCTTGTTTTTTTATCATGACCTATTTAGGGTCTTTCTTGCCATGGCAATTTGCGAAGTGACTCTAGGTGTAAGAAGAGAAACAAGGAGATGGTTCTTTTTTTTAGATTCAGCTGCAACTCCATTGATATAACTGGAAAAAAAGTCTCATTGGTTTTAGTGGGTTTTGGATCGGTCTTGTCCTCCTATTCCTTTTCTGAAATGTCATCATATGGGTCACATCCAGAAGGTGCTGATGACCTCCATTGCCAGTGAAGTAAATGGGAGAGAATTGTGTTAATTCCTTATATAATTAACCTGTTAATACTATGCCTTTCAGACATAGAATTAGCAGGGAGACACAATAGTTCCTTAATGACTCTGTAGGTAACACTCATATCACCACCCCCCCCCCCCCCCCCCGAAAAAAAAAGAATCAAAGTGCAAGATGAATCAAAGAGGCCTCATAAAAAGGCCTCTTTTGTATTTATAACTCTCAGGAAAAATCTGTAGTGACTACCACAGTGTTTCCTGGAAAAACTATTTGTGCGCTTGGAGGAAAAACGCTTCTAGTTCTGTCTTATGCCAGACAAGTATCTTTATTTTGTGATTGAACAACAATAAGATAATGAGGGATACACTGTTAATCTGACAGTGTAGACTGATAAAAAGACAACAAAAGCCCTACCAGATGTAAGTGACTGTGAATCCATAGAATTCTATTAGAGCAATTTGCTTCAAAAACTTCTATGTACTTATTAGAGACATGAGTGTTCATGTCATCATTCATATTATTCCCTTACCAATTCCAGCATTTTTTTATGTATAGTCCACAGAGAATGTTGAGCTTACACAGCTTCATTTAGCAGATTATTCTATGATCTTACGCGCAGATTTATCTCATCTTCAGAACGTGCAGAGTTTATTTGTATTGTAAGTGTTTGATTTTACCTTCTGCAATGTTAGGCAAATGGGAGACAAATCTGAAGTAGCCTTCAGTGAATATTTTGAGGCTGGATTTGTGTTTAACCTTCATGTTATCACTTCAGAGGAAGAAGGAGGTTTCACCTAGTCTCACGCTAAATGCAAGCTGGCTTTCGTAGGCCTGTGCAGTGAACAAAATGTTCTGGAAAAATGTCCCAGAACTAGGAACTTAATTGTTAGCTTGTTACGAACAAAATGATTGTTGTACTTTCTCCTTCCCATAGGATGTATACCATATCTGCACACAGAGACTCAACGGCGATGAATGAAACCCAACTGGAAATATGAAGGCTTGTTTGACATACAGCAAATGAAAACTTGATGACAAACAATCATAGTGTCTCAAGTTCATCTTTCTGTAAATAAATTAAAATGATGATGGTTTTATCTTACTCTCTAGTCCTATGTACAATGTAGTTCTTTACATCCTGACTAAAATACTGTGATTAGAGCTGCCCAGATATTTTAAGTACTCAAAGGAAGAATAAACAAAGAGGATTCAATCGTATACAAAAAAAAAAAATTCACTTCAGAGCCTTTAAAATACTTTTTTTTTTTTAAACACTAACAGAATTTATATTTTGGACGTATCTTCGCTCACACAAAGGGAAGTATTCACAAAGACCAGTTTTAGTTTGCTAAAACTAGTCTCCCTAGATTCCTATTGCAGTCACTGGAGCAAGAGAGAAAGGATTCCTTAGAGGACAAATTAGAGATGGAGCTTCATCTGTCAGAGCTCTGAATCACCCATTGGGGAAACATTAGCCCGCTGATCATCCCTTGTGAATATTTCTCTGACTCCTGTGACTACAAGCTATCTTAAAACCACTTTGACTTCAATCTTTTAATATTCGGAAATAATTTTTTTTTTAGTCAAGGCAAAATCAATAGTTTGCACAACTTTTTACCATTCTCTGGACAAAATTACAATGAAATATGATGGCAATAAGCAGAGAGGTTTGACTTCTTGAATGATAACTGACTTTTTTTTTACCTAATATTGTACTTTTGACCATTCTTTATGAGATCATTGTTGAACATAAAATGATAAATCCTTCCTCAATCCTAAGCATGAAACCAGATTCAAAACTAGTGAGTTCATGAGAAAGGTTACAACGTAAGTAACAGAGAAGTCTTTCTCAAGTGCAATTGTATCCTATTTTTAAACACTAAGCCCTGGAAGGATGAGGATTAGGAACGATTTAGGAGAACAACAGTCCTACTAAAACAAAGCTTGTAAGTTTCTAATACACTCAGTCGAAAAACAATGTGCCTTGAGAAGATGTGCAGACCTGTAGAGTAAGGCAGCCAAAATAGTTACATTAGATCTGAGCCGTAACGACTGCAATTCTCTTGATTTCCTCTTTTAGATTTGCCTAAAGGTAAAGGCATCACTATAGACCAAAAATTAGCAGTCCAGTATAAGCCAATTTTTAATGCTTAAAATAATGATTTTGATGTTTGTATGTAATTTTTTTGGGGGGGAAGAATATGATACTATAAAGAAGAACTTTATTGCAAAACAAAGAACCTCCCACACAGATTTGTATTGATTGTTCATTAAAAGAAAGAAAGTTGTGAGGGTTAAAGTTTCCTTCTGAATCGTTCCTTTAAGGAAAGAAAACATTTATGAAAGAGTTTCAATTGTTTTCCTGTTTAACTTTTAATTGTGCTTTTTATCATACTGTTATTTCACAATTGTGCTTAACATGTATTCCCTGCCATACTGAACTGAACTTCTTTTGTAGCTGATCTACAGTGATGTTAATCTTATTTTATACAATAATATCATAAAGGTTTAAAGTAATTTGATGTTTATTGGCATGTCCCAGCACTCCCATTCTGCAGTGCAAACAGTTGCACTGCATTCAGAAAATGTAGCAGAAGCTAAATTTTGTTGAATTTCCTAAGCTGAGTAGAAGGAAGTATTGTTTCCTCCTCTGCGACATTTTAGCAAAAGAAGTTGGAATAAATAGGGGAACTCACAGAGATACAAAGAGTTGCCACGTTATGCATACAATGATGTTTTGTGCTATTTTTTTTCCCGAAGAAGTTGAGCTATCTCATGTCTATAGAACTTTCAGTAAAAGGTAAGTTCATTTCTTAACTATGGTTGCAAATTGCACCCAAGATCCAGAGCAGCATGCATCCTTTACAATATTTCCAGATTTGGTTATGAAGCCATTAGCAATTTTCCCTCCATTTTCCTGCAGCTTTGATTTCTTTCTGCATCCAGGCAAACTTTGATTGCTATCTATTGATATTTGTGGTAACCAAGGCCTGATGTAAGGCCGACGTACTGTGGCCCTATAAATGCAGATTAATTGGAGCAGAGCTGCTGGTAAGACTGTAGGAGTTACCCACTAGCCTGGCCAGATTTTGGGGTAGACCAATTCACAGTTTGTACATGAACCCTTCCTTTTCTCTTTACTTTTTCAAATTATGTACTCTCTTTGAAATTCCTGCTGAGTCACTCCAGAAATTGAAACATACTTGTGGTAAGGTTGAATTTTATATTCTTAAAGACTGTAAAATATTTCTGGATTCCACTACAGGGAATATACTAGATACATGTGCTATCTAAATAGGTCAGGGATTTAGTAAACTCTAAATGTGAGCTTCTGAAATAATGATAAACATGTTTCATATGATTTATTCAAAGATATTTACTTTTTTATTCAGTGCGATAATTATATTTGTTTGAAGACACAGCTTTACTGCTACTGAATAGTATCTTGCTCTGTAAGAAACACTAGGACACCAATTTAAGCAGGAATTAGAGGCATGTTTATATGGAGCATGTACTCAAGTGAAAGATGTTTTCCTGAATCAAGCAAGACATAAACGTTCAGGCATACACTACTGTAATTTAAATGCAGAATCTGAACCTAAGAGCTCATGAATCTCATCCAATTCAATGAAAAAAGATAACTGGAGGACCGTCTTTGTCCACCTATATAAAGCAGATCATCCAATTAGTTCATGCTCTGTTTGGGATCAAAGTCGTAGAGGAACAGAGGGACTTATTATGGATTAAAATTTTCAAGGTCAGCTTTGAGTTGAATTGAAGACTGTAACCTCATGGTTCAAAAAGTAATAATTTGCCTTTGATGCTCAGGACAGGGTTTTGTCCTCTCCATATGTTAAGTCTGCTAACTGATGATTATATAAAACTGAGACGTGTAATCTTGGTCTAAGTTCATCAAAAGACAGTGAATCTCTGACTTTCTGTTCAAGGAATCTTCTAAATGTTTTGCAAGATTCAAACTTACATTGTTTTGTGACCTGAACTTAGTCAAAGCACCAGCAAAGTAAAACCTGCTCAATGTGATGAATCAGTAAGGAATATGACTCTGAAGGAAGATTTCTTTATTGCATTTTCAATGTTTCAGCCTCCTTGTTATATTAAGAAAGTCCCTTGCTTTATGTATTAACATTAAACCAAATGTTTTTCAATGAAAATAGTGCCATTAAATATAATATAATGAGAATATTTTGTTATGTATCCTATGTGCACATTCAGACTGAGCTGCCAAGAAGCAAAATATTATCTGAATTCACTGTCAGTGGCTTGAAAGAAATAATTGACGGAAGTTCAGACTTCATTTAGATAATGAGCTGACCTGGACAGTAAGATTGTCCCAATTAAGGGACAAGAGATTAAGAGATTAAGCCACTACTCTGTATTTCAAGGTTATAGACAGTGAAATTATGTGAAGCCTGTGAATATGGAGATTTTTAATTTGGTCATTTTCAGTCACAGAGGAAGAATGCCTATAAACCTTCCACAGACTTGGAAATCTGTTGACAATGTAGAACTATCAAGATTTACAATGCTTGAAGAGACACTTGATATAGGGGAATTAAGCAAACTTCTATGGCAGGAAAAGTTGAAAATAGTAAAGCACTAAAAATGAAAGTTATGGTTGTGAGCTTTTGGAAGATAATAGAGAGTGTTTGTTCATGCAGGTGAATGCAGTTT
Source organism: Chlamydotis macqueenii (assembly GCF_036417535.1). Taxonomy (NCBI): domain Eukaryota; kingdom Metazoa; phylum Chordata; class Aves; order Otidiformes; family Otididae; genus Chlamydotis; species Chlamydotis macqueenii. Next base: position 6,814,574 of record NC_141558.1, read on the forward strand.
TAGCAAAATTGATTTATACACCTGTAATAATAATGAAAAAACCCAACCCAACAAGTCATTTGTTAAAAATATTTATGGCCTACAGTGCAAGATTGCAGTCAGAAGATGTTTGGCTTTGTGGCATCCTCATATGAAGAGAGTATGATTAATGAATTGCCAGGCAATGCTAGTAGATTGGATTCTTTAGCGGAACTTTTCTCTTGGATGACTATGCATGGACAATGACTTTTGGAGGATGTCCCACCTCCAGTGTGCAAGATCATGAAAATAGATCTGAATTAGTTTTAACTCACCAAGTAGTAATTCTACATTATTCATTTTACAATTGTGTTTCTACCTCTTCTTCCCACTAGACAACTTTCAGACACATCAGTCTGCATCCCTCAGGAAAGCTCCTCTGACATCTTTTTAGTTACATTTCACAGCTCAAGATGTTCCCAGATGAGTCTTGCCCCCCTGGTAAAAAGCTCTTAATAAATATTGTTTAGTGCAACATCCATTTCTCTCCCTCCCCTCTCCTAAGACAGATGGATGATTGGCTGGTTTCCTCCAAATCTGTACCTTTTCAAGTTTCACAAGTCTTTGTGGTTCTCCAGCCCCAAGGAAGCAAATTCAGCCACCTGAAACTAGATTTTCTGGAGAACCATTGCTGAGCTTGGAGTATTGCAATGAGGGGAAGAGGCCTCTATAATCATCATCATGTTTACATATGTACTTGAGCCGTTGTGCATCCCATACTAACCTTTCTCTGATTTCCATGCTTCGCTTTTCAGGATGACTTGTGTTCCCTCTTACTGGGTAGACGGTGTACACAGTGATAGGGCTATTTTTGTAACCACCCAGCATGATTTTCAATTCCCCAGTTATGTCTCTTTTTCACTTTGTAGCTGGTGGACTGAGTCTTGGTCAGAACAGAAAAGGTCAGAACACAATTTTTTTAAATACAAGGCTTAGTTACAGAGCTTCATGCTTTCATTACTTCTGAACTTAAAGGATTCTTCACTAATTATGTATAATGAGCCTTTATCAGTACTGACTGTAGTTTTCTGTCTCAAGTGAGTGGAGGAGAAAATCCTAGAAAATTGCCACTACTTTGTTAGGGATCTATTCTAAGAGAGACATTCAGTATCAAATTAGGTAACTGCAACATCTGGATGAAAGTTACTTATAAATAGCGAAGGTTTAGTAGGTTCCCTGAGTCTGTAAGGTAGACTGTTGATCTGTATATTGGACCTAGTACCTAAAGGGAATTCTGGGAGTAGGCCTCTTAATCTTTATTTAAAATGACAAAGAAATTTGTGAAATATCAAGTAAATGTTGCACAGACTAAAATTGACTGTTGCAGAGAATACCTTTCAGCCATAGATAGTGGACACAGCCAGCATGTAGTAGAGTACACATTTTAAATGATGAACAATGTTTACATGGCATCAAGCATAATCCTACATTAGTGAAAATATCAAGCATGTAGAAAATAGATGTGTAGAAAATAGATATGAAAATAGAGATGTGAAGGTCTTCTTAGTTTGTAAAAGATGCTACACAGAGGTTGGTGTGAAAGTCTTGGTCTTTCTATACAAATCTTGCAAAACATATCAAGAAAGGGATCTTACCTTAGGATTTTGCATTCATGGAGGCAATTTTCAACACCTGAAAGGGTTCCTCTGAAGCATCTGAACGTCCTTTATCCTGAATTACAAGCCATTATCTTAGATTGTTCAGTGTGTAGAGAATCTGCCTGTCTACCTGCAGTTCTGGTCCTCAAAGCTAAGGAGAGATTTAGACAAACTAAAGGAAGGTGTAACAGGGGAAAAAAAAAAAAAGAGTAAGAAATGGAAGCTAAGAGAAGATGACAGGGTTAAGTAGCCTAGAAAAGGAAAGATCTGAGAGTAAATCATATCAGTCTATAAATAGTTTTAAGGCAATAATAATGTAAATGAAGGAATGGAATTATTCACGGTCTCAGAAGGTGATAGAATGAGAACTCAAAGCTGGAAGCTAAGGCAAGAAAAGCTGAGATGAGATTTTCTGAATTAGAGGAACAATCAAGCTTTGGAAGAGATCTCAAGGGGAGATGCGAAGGCATGATTTATCAGATATGCAAGAACAGATTAGTTAATCCACTCCTAGAAATTATTTACAACAGGAAATACTTCTAAGTGGTGCATTTCTTATTTGTCTTGCACGTTTTCCACCGTGGCAGCATTACCAGTCCTACTGGAGTTGCACTTGCTTTATAATGGCTGCAATAGAGGGTCTGGATCTATAGGGAAGAGTGAAAGTAGGGAGAGACTGGGATTCTTTCTCAATTAGAAATGAGATAAATTAGGAGCAACTCCACTGAAATCAGAGAGCTGGCCATGCTCTGAAACTATGATAGAAATAAATGGATAAAGTGTCTTTTCAGCTTTATGGGAGTATGCTGGACCCAAGAAATGCCTCATGTATTGACCGTCTTCTAGAGTCTGGTTCTTAGATAACCACACCTTGAGGGTTTCTCTTTCTGGGTGGAGGTATCGACTGCTGTAAGGATTTAACTTGGCCAGTAGTGTAAAGGTGAGGAAGGCTGAAAGCCAAGTTGTTGCTGTCATTAACAGATTTCAGCTTCCTCCAAGTTCTGCTTCATTATGTTATTTTAAAAATGCACTTGACCTTCCCAATGGCCTACTGGACTACACAGCTGAAGCATCAGTAATAGCATGTTGGTGTTGCAAGCAACATTCAAAGTTGTATATAGCTGTAAGAAATTAATACAGAACCTTCCAGAATACTCATTACTGCATTTCTTTTTAAGTATACTGGAGCTCAAAGTGTCTTGGAATATCTGAGTATGTTTATTAATGTACCTTAGAGGTCAGAGTGGTGGGAGAGCTCATAAACTGCTACAGTCTTGTAACTCACAGTACGAAATCCAATTGTTAGTGTCCGTAAAAGTTTTCAATGCATTGTGTGTCAGTGCACTGTCCTGGAACTGCAATCAACAATGTAAGAGAAAATTTATGGAGTGAACCTGTAAATAATTGTGTAAGTTCTCCACTGGTGTTGCTCAGTTAATATGTCGTTAATATATAACACTATTATGAAACAGCAAAGGACCCAATGTATGGGCTGCACTTAACCCCACGGGACACTTTGCTATCACTGTATTGGAACAACAGCGGTGATTTTCATTTTTCTCTGCCCTTTCTTATTCCTCTAAGCACACGACCAGACTGATGGCATCACAGCCAGATTTTATTTTCCTCACTTTGTTATCTGAATGTGCTTTCAAATAAAGCAAGAGAATGGATCGACGTTGCTGTTGTTTTGCCTCTGGGTTTTGATTAAAAAGTTGTACATTTTCACCTCAAGGCTGCTTTTGGTACCATTTCAGTGCAAGCCACAACCTGCTCATGTCTCTAGTCAAGCACTTTGCTGTGACTTGAGTGGTTGCAGAAAGAGATTGAAGCCCATTTTGCTGTAATGAGAAGCACTCAAAGCCTGAGGTTAAGAAGTTGTTTATCGTTGTCTCCACCACCCTAATTATAAGCGTTATCTAAATAAAGAACAAAACACTTTCTCCACTTCTTTTCCCCTCTGCCTCCAAGAACCCAAAAGAAAGCTGGCTGGCCAAGGGATCCTGCAAAGCTTCAGGAGACACCAGGGTTTGGGCATCCTGGCCCAGTGGAGTGTTAGCTGGACAGTTTTTTAATGTGCTCTTCCCTGAGGGGGCGTAAAAGTGAGATGCTCTCCTTCTCACTAGTAGCTTTGTGCCATTCTTCTGTGAGATGACCGAGGGGAGTCGAAAACTGGGGAGAGTGGGACAGTTTCTGCTCTTAACAGACATTGACATTTGGGTTGGGTGTCAGCTTAGATGGGCTGGTAGCTGCTGAATGCTAGCATCACATGGAAAAGGTAAAAGTGTAGGGGGGTAGATTAGGTGGGATGAGCAGCGTGTGAGGCCAGGGAGCAGTGGGCAGGCAGGGATGCCTGGCTCCTGATGCCACCTCTACCATGGAAAACCTTGCCAGGCAGTGCTGGCAACAGGTGAAGTGATAGGGGCAGGCAGAAGGCTGCATAGCCCTCAGGAGCTTTTCCTCCCAGACTTTTCCTCTTCCCTTCAGCAGTAATCTGTCCATAAATCCAGACAGCCAAGGCTCAGAACCTGCTGGAGATTATACCGGTGCAAAGCTGAATGCTGGGTGGTATTGACTGGGCATGGCAGTGTTTCAATCTCATTTTTCTCTGCCTTCACGGTGAGCTCAGCTACAGTCAAAAACATGATGGGAAGAACTGTAAGTGAAGGGATTGAGCTGGAAAATAGTGCCAAACTGCTGCCTGCACTCCTGGCATGCCGTGTCTGTGCCATACATGCACAGCTCCAGGTGCCCTGTCCCAGAGGAAACAGCAGAAGAAGGAAAAATCTGGTGAAGGGCAGCAAAACCCTGTTATGGGGCATGGAGCAGCTTCTGTACAATGACAAGTTAAATGGATTCGCCTTGGAAGAGGGAGAAGTCTGATGGGATATGGTATAGATCACAGACAGCATGGAAAGGGTGAAAGGAACCAATTTTTTTTTCATGGTGCAGATGTTGGAAGGTACTAAATGAAACATTCCAGTGTAAAACAGCAGGCTTGAGGGAAAGGAAAGGGTGTGCATTGTCCTGGCAGTCCATCATTAAGTGGCAGGGGGGGGCACTCATCCTGCAGCAGAATTTGGGACACTGGCCGATTGTGCGGAGGTTCTCTGTGATCATACAAAGGCAAAAGTACAAAGTGACTTTTCTGTGGGAGCCACAGGAGCTCTTCCTGGCAGGGTCTGGTCCCACAGAGGTGGCACAAAGCATGTTAACTGACAAAGCATTCAAGGACGCTTGAACAGACTTGCTTTAATGGCTCTGGGGAGGGATGCTCCTCCTTACATTGTGTGGGTCCACTGAAAAAGAGCACTGCGCTTTGATGTCATTGATGCAGGTTTAGATCCAACGACACATATTTCAAGGCACTGAAGAAGGTGTTCTGTCTTTCTTTGAAGGTCATGCTTATAAATGGCATAAAAATAGTTCTCTGAGTGAGTTGGGGGTTATTTCTAATAGTTTTATTCAAAGCCAGAATAAAATAACTTTTTTTTTTGCCTTTTTTTCATTGCTGTTACTCTGGTATACTGAAAAAGAAACAATAGGTTTTGTAAAAAAAAAATTAAAAGCAGAAAAATTATTTTTAGGTCAGTAGGAAAACTGTAAGATCGGAGAGAGCACCATAACAGCTGCACTTTCCATGGAGATTTGGAGATTAATGAGATGTTTTCTGCTTATGGTAAGCTTTTTCTGTAGTGGAAGCTGAAAATAAAAGAATAATTTAATCAAGATTTAAAAAAAGAAGAGGTTCTGTTGCATGTAAATCTTCTGTGTGGATGTTGAAGATGTCCCTGCTCCCTGCAGGGTGGTTGGACCAGATGACTGTTAAAGGTCCCTTCCAACTCAAACCATTATATGATTCTAGTCTATGATGTTAAAACAACCATGGTGTACAGCTAGCAATCAAACAGGGATTTGAATTTCAATATAAAATATTGATTTCACTGTTATATTAAACTAAGGCTATTCTTCGTCTGAGTTTGATTTTCAGGAGTAAAATACTGTGACCCATGAATGTTCCTACAACGTGGTGCTGGAGCAACGTCTCACATAGGCAGTGTTTTGGGCCAACCCATAGTTTTTAAAACCCTCTCAGGATGAGATCTCTCCCTGCTTAGCAGGAGCTGCAGTCCCCAAAGATGCAGGGCTGCAGTAGGTGAGAATCCGGTCAGGGCAGAAATGGGCTCATAAAATTATGGAGGAACACAAAAATAAGTTTGTGCAAACCCATCTTACTGACACTTCTCTAGGGGTTCAGTAGGTAGAAAGGATGGTGGAGTGGTGAAGGCAAATCATCTTTGAGGTACCTACTGTTCAAAAAAGATGGATGTGGAAGAGAGTGGAAGAGAGTCCCCTTTTGGGATATTTCAGAGTGGTCACAACAATTTTAGTTTTGGTTTAGATTTTTTTTCCTGCAATTCCTTCTCTTTACTTCTAACTGTTAAATAGAACAACAAAGTCAGAAAGAAAGATGACTCAATTGGACAAAGCTGAAGTGGTCATTCACTGATCTAATTCCTCGGGAGTATTACTTTTATAATTTGACTCTTCTAATTCTGATTTTGTGCTGGTAGATATGGAGAACTTTTGATTCCAGTTGTACTGCCTATAAATAGCTTTTAAGAGTTTCTTCTTAGAATATTGGGAAGTATGTTGCTATGTTTCCACTTATCTTGATATTTTGTGGAAAATTGTGTGTATCATTTTTCCACTTGGCATGGTGCATGCTGGATTTTAAAATAATATTTTAAAACCATGTAAATCGAATTACATATTTGCCTATAGGAAGGAAAGCAGTGATGGACTTAAAGGCTACATGCATCCAGTGGGAGTCAAATGTCAGGCTTTAGTAAAATTCTACTCCTTGGATTAACGCCTCAGCTATGTACCAAGTGTAATAGTGATGTTTTTCCCATTTTCTGCTAAGACCTGTGAGAGCTTTCCTGCGATCCAGAATAGCAAGTAGTGTAGAGTGCTCACAGAGGAAGTGGACAGCAAAGGTTCAATTGTCTCTTCCCTCCCATTGGGAAAAGGGATTTTAATCGGGGTCTGCTGTATTTAAAAAACTCTTGACCATATGCCTGTATAGTAAGTTTCTCTATTTTTTCTCTGGCCTAATTATTATTTCATTGTTTAGCCACAATAAATTGCCTTTCTGAAGAGACCGAGAAGAAGAAATTGAGACTCACATCTGGATCTTTCCATAGGAATGTTTTTACTTTCTCCTCATTAATCTAAAGATGACCTTCATCCAACAAGGATTCTTGTCCAAGGAATTAGACTGTATCCTTGAAAAAGCTACCTCAAAATCATGTGCAAACTTTTTTTTTGTTTGGATGTGAGTCTCGATTTCTACGTCTCTGAATGTTTTCTTCACTGAATTCAGTCTCAGTGACCAGTAGCCTAAACTATGAAATCAGTCTTTGCTAAAAATATTTCCTAGGGCAATGTCTTCATTACCATGGTGAAAGCAAAGCCTTTTAGCAATGGATTAATTCATTTAAATAGAGATGAATCTTGCAATACTTAGAATTTATCCTGGAATAATTCTGTGGGTTTTGAAATCCCTTAGTGGAGTTCCTGGAAAGGCGTTTGGGGTTTTGTATGAATAAATAGCCACAGGATGTGCCTATCTCAGGAACCACCATGAATAACTGCTATATGAAGAAGGAAATTGGAAGGGAAAAAAAAAAAAGAACAGAGAGGAAAAAAAAAAGGAAATGATACTGTAGCTGAAAGAAATTTGCTGCTCTGTACCACACTTGCAGTAAGGTAGATCTAGGGATAATGGCAAAAATAAAGGTTTTATTTTTGAAGCCTTATTGATGTTTATGCAAAGGAAGTGGAATAAAGGATAAAGGCATCATGAACGATGCACAGATAAAACTGCCAGCTTTAAATAAGATAGGGTTTGGAGTGGAAGCTTTGAAGTTTTCTATTTCCATTTTCATCCAACGCATAGTCTTCCAGAAGGTATGAAATATGTACTGGATTGTAGTTATATGGAGTTTTGCACACAAATTGCTTAATATTGCTCTAAAGCACCACAGTCATCTTTTAGCAGACAGAGCACCACGTAGCATTTTGGCAGGAGAGTGAGAAAATGATATCGGCTTCTGTGATGTGTTGAACTGGACTTGAGTCTTGAAAGGGTGAAATGCTGTTGCTCATCCACTGGTCTCTCCAAACTCTCCTTCTTCATGGTCTACCATTGGGACATTGGTGCATGTGCACAACCTGTGTACCCACCACTCACCACCTTTCTACTGGCATACCACTCCTGTGGCACTACATGAACAGGGAAACCTCAGAGTACAGAACATAGGATTATGAGCATAATATTGGATATACTTTGACTGAACTCTACTGAGAAGAAATAGAAGTATATCAAGCTGGCTTTACATCCATTTTGCGCTTCCCTTGTGGATAGCTGGAAGGGTGGGACAGCTTCATCATTGTGCTAACCCTTCCAAGGTTGCAAAGACTTTCAAAGACAGCCCAGGCAAGAAAAAATACCTGCAGCATGCTAATATTTTGGCTGCACTCCAATACTCACATTTTTTTTTTGTTAGCTGCCATCGTCTCCATCTCATGAGGGAACCACCTTTATTTCAAACATTTCTCTCAGTTTTAGTGTCAGTTTAACTCATTTATATTGCTAGATTGGGCAATAATCCATTGGCTATGCCATTGAGTAACTAAGCAGTTTCTTATTGGTCATTGATAGTACCCCATCCCTGGAAACATTCCAGGCCAGGTTGGATGGGGGCTCTGAGCAACCTGATGTGGTTGGAGATGTCCCTGCTCCTTGCAGGGGGGTTGGACTAGATCACCTTTGAAGGTCCCTTCCAAGCCTAACAATTCTATGATGCCATAATTCTATTCCTTTTCCATCTGTACAAAAGGATTGGGTTAAGACAAGCAACTCTCCAGGAATACTGATGGGATTAATACCAGGAAGGGCTGTATGGTGCTAAGGCAAGGTATAGAACCATACAAGTTATATTGAGTATCATAAACCTCACCCACTTTTGATGCCACAGCCAGAGCCTACTGCTCCCAGAGTTTTCGCTTCAAGACCTGAAGGAACAGAAGCAAGAAATCAACCTGTGGTGCTACTTACAGAAAAGCTGTATCTCACTGAGGAACGACAGCAAAAGAAATGTTTTTACCTGAATGACTGAACAGAAAGAGATACCATCAAGTAACAGATTCTTTTCTGTATCAGTAGGCACATAGGGACTTAGATCAAGTACTGTCAAAACTCTGCTGGGAATATATCCTCAGCCTGCCATGTCTGTTACTGCTAACATCAGTGACAGGGATGCCTTCAGGGATGCATAAGCTCTCATATTTGAGACAGGGATACACCATTCTTTGGAAATATAATGGGCGTGTCACTGGGATTAAGCCTTTTGAAGAAAAAGGCTTTAGCGGACAGGTGACAAATTATTCGGGTTTGGCATGGGAAGTGCCTTCATGGAGGGTCCATTGAGATAAGAAGAGAAGCCGTAAATTCTTGTAGTCAAACATGGCGTTTTCAGAAGTTTTTTGCTTTGTTCTTCTTTAGCTCTACTTTCATTTTTCCCTTCTCCCAGTCTTCATTTATTACAATGTTTCATTAATTTTCTTATTCTCTGTGCAGACACAAGCCAGGATAATATTTTTATTACATTATAATCTCATTTTTTAAAATGCTGCTATCAACCTGGCTTTTGTAGAATAGCTTATATATTTTGCCTAAATATTTCAAGCCTGCTTATATCAGGAAGTAGCATTTTTTTTTGGCTTGGGTAAATGCTGAAAGATATACCAATGGGAAAAAAAGGTTTCAGACAAATAAAAAGTGACAGCGGATGTCTTATGAAAAGCTGTTTATTGGGATTTCATTCCTGAAGGCTTCCAAAAAGAAAAAAAAAGAAAGAAGGTATAATTCATCTTCAAAGGGATCTGTTTATTGTATTTGCTTACCTGCATGTAAAGCTCCTTTGCTTTTTAAAGGATGACAACTGGCTAAGAAGGAAATAGTGGGGAAGCTAGTGGGGGGCAAGGTGTTTTTCTGTTTCCATATACAAACCTAGTGCTCCTCCAAGGTCGAGTTTGACTGAAGGTAGGAGACCATGACACCTTCAGTAGATTTGTATTAATAAAACATACTTGGCAAAGCAGTGTTGCTGGAAGAGAAAAATATACTCACTCAAGCCTATGAAATTGCTTAAGAATGGAAAGTCCTTGTCCAGAGAAAAAATCTCTTTGCTAATCACAAATAGTTTTCTTTCCTCCTCTGCTGTTAATAGGGACCATGTGTATGCCAGAAGCAAAGGAAGCATCAATAACCTTAGAGGCATACCACAGCACGGACTGGGTTCATTCAGACAGATTGATATTCAAGGTCCTATCGTCTAGATGGCATCAAAGCTGAATTGACATATCTACATTTAATGTGCATTCAATCATTAATATTAGCCTCTTTAGGATGCCTACCCTACTCTGGCTAGAAATCTGGGGTAAAATCCAAATGAAGCAACATCAGTTCCCAGTAGATGTTTTCAAGGTTTCCCTAAAGATATAATTTCTGCTCTCAGAGCTTTTGCTGCAATGTCCACAAGGCCAGAGTAAATCTCTAATGCCTTTTGGGGATGTGTAACAGCTCATTCCAGAGCTGGATCCACCATTGGTAGAGGAGAATATGGCCACGTGTCCTGGGCATAGCCAGCCTTCATCAGCAAGGCTGAGCTGCCTCCTCACAGTGGTAGGGGAAGACATCAAGACACATCAGCAGGTTAAGCAATGGCAGCTGGCTGCTAACTTTAATACAGGACAGCAACGAACAGCTTTTCCAGCAGTAGCTGAGTACAAGCAATATTCCTGCACCTCAGAGTTGAGTCGTTGTAAGTACTGTGTCCTATTACTGAGTCTGGCAGATGTTTCAGAGGAGACTTGGTTTGCAGTATATAAACAGATAACATAAATAATAAATAAATAAATAAGAGAAAACAGGATAATATATTTTAAGCACAGATCTTGATTAAGAGTTGAAACAAATTATGGAGGGAAGGGGTGAATTCCCCAATCCTTGATGTCTTTAGTTCAAACCTGAGTGTCTTTAAGGAAAATGGTTTAGTTTTAGGTAGCCCTGTGAGGAGCAGGGAGTTGGACTCGAGAATCCTTACGGTTCCCTTCCAACCCAAGATATTCTACGAGTCTATGAAAATACAATATAGCTGTATATGCAAATTACTGGCTGTCATATAGGAGTAACTGGGTGACACAAAATGGTGATGATATGGAAGAGGCCAAAGACAGATGGCCTGACTGTGGTCCTCATCTTAACCTAATGAGTTTCTGCAAATGTGATGTTGAAGGACAGATGGAGATAGCTGACTGTGTCTTGGAGGGCAACCAATTGCAGTTCACACAAAGGAAGGTGAATTTAGCACATGAGTTTTATCAAAAAACAGTTTCTCATTTTGAGCTCAATCTTTCTAAACAACTCAGTCTTTTTCATTTTATTGTGATCAGTTGGTGGTGCCACAGCAATAGAAGAACAAAACAAACAGTCCATTAGGTTCATCGAGTCTTTTCCTTGTACATCACTTGGGTAAGAAAAACCTTGTGTTTTTCTGCAAAGCAATATGAGCAAATGAGAACATGACTCTTGTGCAGTGGCTGATGTGATCTGAGAAGACGACAGGACACTGCCTGGGTGCAGATGCTCTCTCTGAAAGCATGTCCACATGGTATGGCACCTGAGGGAACAAGATTCCACATGGCATCATGTCCTCTGTGCTTTATATTCAGTATTTAAAATTTCTGGGGTAACTTGCAAATGCCCTGTATGTGAGAATTTTTATATGCGGAAAACCTGGTTTTGCTACAGGGCATCATGGAGGGAAATACAGTTTTTAAATGCTTTTTGCTAGGAATAGTAATGAGAAAGCCTAAAGTTTTCAGAAACTGGGGATTATGATTACAAACACAAGAGGTTTGCTGCCTTCTCTTGTAACTCAGGACAGCAGTGTTCAGGAAATTAAAGTATTTCAGGAAAATAAAAAAAATATGGAAATTAGTTAGGCAGGAAAAGCCTCTTAAAAAAAGCAACAATAAAACTAATGACACAAAATTGAGCAAAGTAATTAGCTGGAAAATCCAAATGCGTACAGATCAGCCCAGCTGAATAGAATATAACCTAGCAAGCGGCAAGAATTAGATAAAGACAATCCTGAGGCCACCCACATTATTTTAGAGAGACGAGGAGACACAGAATTTACCACAAAGCTTAAGAGAAGACAAGGGAATAGCATTTTTCAAAGAGTGGGAGTGATGATTTCCACAGGGTAACTTTGCTTCCGCCTGTAGAAAATGTAACAAACAAAAGGGAAAATAACCAAGAGCAAGCACTTGAATCTAATTTTTCATAATGTGTAATACCTGGTTCCTCAAATGTGTACTTTTCAACCTACTTATTTCACATAAAAAGGGAAGACAGTCTCTGACTAAATTACACTTTCAGTAAGAACCTGGAAAGACCAACTGAAAAAAAAAAAGAAATAAAAGAACTAATTCTTTCAAGGTGCTGAACACACTTTACTTTGTTTCCTTTTCCTTTGTGTTGGTAGTATTTACTTTAGAAATTCCCAAAGGGCGTGTGATCTGAAGACAAACACACTCTGCATTTGTTGCAAGCTAATACATGGGATGTACCCAGACTGACCCAGGGATGGGATAAAAGGAAATTTTCCATTCCATTACCCTTAATCCTGGCTCTTTGAAAGGTAGTACTGTTGACAATGTGCCAAATGTAGCACGTAATGAACCTTATGAATCACAGTCATTGTTCCTCTGGGGTAAAGGCACGGCACAAAGGTTATTGTATATATTAACTACTTCAGTGATTCAGGTCTTAATTATGAAGAAAAAGACTTCAATGGTCACTTGGATGTTTGTCTTTTCATATATATATGAAAGAGCTTACTAATCCTTTGAGCTTCAGAGATGCTACACACATTGTAGATCAAGCTCTCTTCTTATCTTCCTAGTAAAGCCAATGAGGATTCCACACCAATCTCAACAACAGGAACACAGGAGAACTTTACCATGGCCATCTCCAAAGCTGATTCAGCTGAAAAGGAAGAAATAGCTGCGAGCAGCTTGTGCATTAACCTACACTGATGCTTTAGATTTCTCTCCGCAGCTGGTTGTGCCATTATGGAGATATATTCTCTGGTATGGCGTTTGGATCTCTGTTTTCCTTACCACGTAGCCTGTATGCCAATGGATCATCCACAAGTGATCTGCAAGATCTCAGAACACGCTAGTTCTGAAAAGCACTTTGTGAACAGCATAAGAAGGGAATGTAGAGAAGATTTGTACAACTTGGAATAAAATTCTATATTTATTAGCATTTAGATATTACTTGTTGGATAAATCATCGTTTGTTGTTGCAAGTTAGTTGACCTTAATGCAATTAAAACTGGAACTTCAGAAATGTGGTCAAGTTTTGATGGCATTTTCTGAATGAAGTGTTGGTCACATATGTTGAATATTCAAGAAAACTATAATGCAGGATTCTGTTCTTTTCTTTCTTTTTTTTTTGTCTTTCCTAAAATATAAACCACCATTTATGAATGCCTTTACCTTTTTCTTTTCTTTCTTTTAAACAGTTATTTTTTTTTCCATGGGAAATAAAAATAGAAAAAACCTTGCCTAGTAGTGTAAAAATCTTTTCCTGTTCCCCACAAAGTCTTGTTGATGCAGTTATATACTTTGTGTACACTTATAATGTCATATATTGTGAATAATCACAGAAGACAAGGAAGGAAAATGACAAACAAAATGCCCAATTTTTGGAGCAGAAAAGTTATATCTGTACTAGAATTAAATAGTGTCAGAATTCATTCTCTAGGGCAGAAGTCAACTCGCACAATCTCGATGGATCTATATTATTAAAATAAGGCATTAAAAATAAAATTGTGGGATTGTAGACTAATTTAGTTTGGAAGAGGAAGATGAACTCTGGAGGCCAGGTAATCCAAACCCCTTCTCAGACAGGACTATCCTCAAGTTCACTTGGGTTTCATAGGGTAGTTCAATGCCTGGGTGAGTTTGAGTATCTCCAGGGATGGCAATTCTATGACCTCTCTGAGCAACCTGTTTCAATATTTCACTACCCTTATGGTGAAAGTTTTTTTCCTTGTCTCTCATCCATATTTCCCTTGTTGCATTTTGTGCCCATTGTCACCTGTCCTTTCATTGTACACCTCTGAAAAAGGTCTGGCTTGGTCTTCATTCCTTAACCTCAGTTAGACTTTGGAAGTCTCTGTGAGACCTACCTCATAGCTTTCTTTTTAGTAGTCTAAATAATTCTCACTTTCACAGCCCATGAAAAGTCTGTATATGTCATATACGTCTCCAACCCCCTGACCACCTTAGGGACCCTCATCTGGAGTATCTCAAGTTTGACTATGTCCTGATTGTACTAAGGCAGGGAAGGGATATGACTGGAGAGTACACCGGAAAATCTGGGCCAAATACTGCTCTAGCAGGTGATTAGTATGGACAACCAAGTTCTGGTTGCTAGGCCTGGCCCTGGCATTAGTATGACAATATAGAGGGATGAATGACATTGAATGACATGAAACCAAAAAGACAATGGATACGGCAGGACTGTTATTGGAGTAAAGATTTCCTCAATAAGAAGTGTTTTGTATTGAACAGAGTGGCATTTGTCAGAGAGGTAGCATAGTGCAGCTTTTATATTGCGTTATTTACAGCTTTATCTGCAGTTTTTCAGATTGTGTTCACCACAGAAAAGAGCTCAGAGCCTGAACTGACCTAGCATCCGCATATCTATTCCATGAAAAGTTATTTGTATGGAAACTTAAACTTTTAAAATGAAATGTCAAGGTTTTGAGCTATTTTAAGAACAGACAGTTTAGAGAAGTATGTATTTTGAAAATTTTGTCCTGAAATGGTAGTTGAGATGGATCGTGGTTGTATCCTTCATTGGGTCTAGAAGCCTGAGCCCATCTTACATATTCCAGAGTGCACAGCCGTGTAACTCTCGTGATGCAAATGATTTAGGCAATGGGCTCTGCTACTATAGAGAGAAAAAAAGGGAAATAATTTTCAATCAGAGTTTGGATCACTGCAGAGTGTCAGCAAGTTTGGTCCCAGGTTATAAAATGTATGTGCAGATTTTTCAAGTGAACTTGTGAAATTTAGCTTGGGAATGGTTTATATGAAAAGCAATAGGTAAATAATAACCAGATTGATCTGGTTTATTGTCTGTGCAGCTCTGCATATTGGGCCACAATGAAAATGTTGTGTTAGCACATAAAACCAACAAAAATATAGAAAAAAGATTTGTCTTCAGAGGAAAAAAAAAAAGACTGAGTAAAAGGAAAAATTGACACATAAATAAACAATAGAAACAAAAAAAATGAACGTGTTAAGTTAGAATTCTTGTAGTTCTTCTTAATGTGAAGCCATTTTCAAGGTGCAATAATGGGTAAGAATATTCCCAGGGGACAACTGGTGTCTTCTGTCCTAAATACTTCTTTTTGTAAACACTTAACATAAAATATTGTTAGCTGATTTATCAGTCACCTTCATACTTCACTACAGAGGATGCTTTGTTTGTGCTTAACAAATGCAGAAAGCTCTCTACTGTTTAGGCTGCCTGTTTTAAATGTAAATATGAAGACATATGTTTGCTTTTGGTTTTGACCTTTCTTGGTGGCTTCTGCAGCTGATGAATCTAAAATGACGGGAGGCTTTCTTCCCAGCTGATATTTCTTCTAAAACTTTGGCTAATTGTAAAACATGAAGGAAAATAGAGGAGCTGACTGTAAAATTGCTGCACTCAATAACTTCAGTATTGGCCATTGACGTCAAAACAGGATGATCCATTCCTGGAACAAAGATTTAAAGACCTACTACAGAAGAATTTGAATTTTTAAGAGTGGAAAGCTATTTCTTATTAGCTCAGGACTATTCTACTATACACACCAGGAGGAAAGTGCATATCTTGATTAGAAATTCATATTTATACATAATATATAGAAGGAAAACAAGGATTTTAAGATCATTTGGAGATCCTAGAGAGTTTAGTCATCACAGGAAAGCTGTGCTGAACAATCTAATTGAAGTAGTTTTTCATTCGCAACCCTTATTACTGAAGGCAGTGTGATCTGGTACACTAAAACCAAGTGCTTTGTCTTTTCTTTACATTTACCAATACTCACACCACAAAATCCTTCCTCACCATGATGCAAAGTTACTGAATTAAAAAAACCTGCAAATTAGAGTTGGGGTTGCTCAGCCTGGAGAAGAGAAGCCTCCAGGGAGACCTTATTGCTACCTTTCAATATTTAAAGGGGGCTTATAAGAATCACAGAATCATAGAATGGTTGGGTTGGAAGGGACCTTCAAAGGTCATCTAGTCCAACCCCCCTGCAAGAAGCAGGGACATCCCCAACTAGATCAGGTTGCTCAGAGCCTCATCCAGCTTGGCCTTGAACGTTTCCAGGGATGGGGCTTCCACCACCTTCCTGGGCAACCTGTTCCAGTGTTCTATAACTCGCATTGTAAAAATTTTTTCGTAATATCTAATCTAAATCTACCTCCCTCTATTTTAAAACCATTACCCCTCTTCCTATCGCAACAGGCCCTACTGAACAGCCTAAAAGAAAAAGATGGGGAACAAATGGGGACAAATTTTTTGTCAGGGCCTGTTGTGATAGGACAAGAGGTAATGGTTTTAAACTAAAAGAGGGTAGATTTAGACTAGATATAAGGAAGATATTTTTTTATGATAAGGGTGAACATGCTACCCAGGATGCCCCATCCCTGTAAACATTCAAGGCCAGGTTGGACAGGGCTATGAACAACCTGGTCTGTTTGGAGATGTCTCTGTTCCTTGTTGGGTTATTGGACTAGATGATTCTTAACTTCAAACTCAAACCATTCCATGATTCTATGATTAAAATATGAACCTCTTTGGATACTTTTCTCCCCAGTTAAATAGACCAGATGGGAACCAGTTCACTTGACTTAGGGACCAGTTTAGGGGATTCGTTGCACCTACCTTTGCAGAGGGGGCTCATCTCCGTATTCAGACTCCTACTAGGGTGTTTACGTCAGAGATTAACTTCACCCTAGAACAGACACAACAATCACAGGACAGCTGCCTAAGAAGAGAACCTATCCCATGCTTTGAGGATTTCTCATGTTCCACAGAGACAAAAGTCTTCTGGTTTACAATTGCTACAGACATCCCAGTAAAAATTCTCACCTTTATTCCCAATCTCCAGGCAAAAAATAATTGAAGAAAATTGATGGACTTTTCACAAAACACTGATCTGTTTGAGGTGAAGTCAAAGGCAATAACATGAAACAGGCAAAACATGAAGCACTGAAGCTTAAATAATATAAAAATGGTTTAAATGATTTTCTAACATCTCACATTTTAGGGCTGCTGTAATTATTGGGGAGGATGTCAGAAAACTGATTTTCAGTATTGCAACTGTTATAAACTGTTGCCCTGGAATTATGTTATGAGCACAACTCAGGTATGCTCTTACAGAGATGAGAGGTAGTAGGCTTTCCAAAGTGGGGTTGATACACTGTGTTTTCAAATAATTACCCTTTGCATAAGTGTGATCCCACAGGTTTCAAAGATGAAGCAAACAACAAAGCACAGAAAAGAGAAAGTGAAACAAAAATAGACAATATGGCTAACCTTTCTCTGAAAGGGCAAAAACGCAAGTGCATTGAAGACATTTAAAACGCAAAAGTGCCTTCTGAAAATTACATTTCTTTTTTTTTTTTTTTTTTTTTTTAGTGTCGTGGTTTTGTTTAGTGGGGGGGGGGCCTAAGGTGGTAGCTTCTGTAGGAAAATGCTAGAAGTCGCTCCCCTTTGTTCAGGGGACTTGGCCAGGCCTAGGGCGGACCCACTGCTGGCCAAGGCCGAGCCGATTGGTAGCAGAATGTCTCGTGATAACGCCTCTGCGATAACGTATTTAAGAATGGGAAAACAGAAAAAAAAAGAGAGGAGAGAACATGTGAAGAAGCTGAGCGGGGGCAGAGGCGCAAAGGGGGAGGCGCAGGCCTCATGGGCCTTGCAGGCCTCACCCTCTGGCCTCTCGCCAGGCAGCCGACTGGGCCCGACTCGGTCCAGCCCGGCTGCAAGAAGTGGAGAGGAGATGAGAAGTGAATTTCTCATATGGGTTGTTAATGCCAGAGCATTAGATCTTCTTATAAGAGGAGACATGATAACTGCGTAATGAATGATTGTAGTAATGAATGATTTAGGGATAGCAAAAGAGAAATCTGTGGCACAAGGCTAACGAGATCGTCAATGAAATCAAGTAGTGCCAAATTTCACAGTGTGGGATAGGAATTTATTTTAGATGATTTATGGTCAGTGGAATTCATGCTCTCAGCAGTACTGTGTGGACCATAATGACCTTCAAAGAGGGACTGAGTGATTGCAAGCATAACAAGAATAGCTAGATAAATTCTAATAAATAAGAACAAAAAAGTCCTTTGTTAGGGATTTTGAGTCTTATCTTCCAGACATTTAATTTATCTTTAAATAATAAGAGATCAGAAGAAATTTGATAACGGAGATACAGTTTACTGCACTTTTCCCTCTCTGACTTCGGTGTTCTTTATTTTTGATGGGTTTTTTTGGCCACCTGCTTCTCAGTCATACACGCTAACCCAAAGCGAGCGGTCTCATGACATGAATGGACAGCTCTGGAGCTTGCCTTAGCACATTTAGTGTTTTCCTTCACACATACTGGTGCTAAAGCGCTCCAGAGTGCTCTTTTGCTTGTGGGTGAATTGCAGCGGGTCTTCAGACCCTCAGCAGGGATTAGATGTATTTGCTCATCCTTTTTTTTTGTCCTCTCCATACAGTTTCCAAATTTCTGAAAGACTTTCTATTTCTAAAAGAATAATTGCCCTTGAGATCTAATCTTAAGTTGTACATGCAGGAGTAATGGTCAACCTATAACTCTTGTTATAACACAGTAGCAGATGCTGCATCTATGTTATAGATTACTGGCATCATAAATTGCAGTGGTGAATTCAAAACTGTAATTCTCCGTTGTATCAAACATAGCTAAGGCTCTTTGTATGTCCTTACTTAGTGGGCCTTCACATTTTAAAATGTATACAATATTGGGTAAGCATCTTAGTGATCCAATGGCAACGCAGAAATTGAAGACATTACTGTTCATAGAGAAATCCTGGGAATAGAATTTGCTCAGACTTAGAAAAGTATCGGATGGATTTACGATGTTGTAATTTGACCTGTGCAGTCAAAGGGTCAGTTTGTGATTGGCACTGCACCATTTATGAAACGGCGTTAATCCCTAAAGCAATTGTGCTAAATGCTGTACTTGTCCAGAACAAAGCCTGCTCAAAGCGCTTATGATCTGAACATGAGGACAAGGGACGAGGAGTACAGGCAGGCTGAGAGTAGATGGATGAGGACAAGTAGGCACTAGAAAGTGGTACATCACAGTTCAGGATGAGAAACCTCTGTTTCTCCACAGCAGCACTCCAGCTAACGCTAAATCTTTTTCATGGGCTCCACGCTGGGAATGGTTCCCGAAGTAGAGACAGTGTGGCAGTTTTTCAGATTTCTAGGATGTTCTGCAGAGTTATCCCAAAGCATGGCAAAACTCCAGAAGAAAACTGCTGATGGATAGCAGCAGGTCATGGCTTTCTCTCAAAGCCAAAAATAAGGGTGTTGCAACTAGGAGGAGCCTGAGTCTGATTTTGGTTGAGTGGACAGGAAAATAGTACTGCATCATGGAGACAGATCAGGAAAGTGGAGACTGTCTTCGCTGTAGAAACCTTAGAATTGTAGAAACTGTGAGGGTGTATGCAGGAAAAACTTACCATATATGGATTCAATTTCTTATATTCTTTCCATAAAATCTACCCTGGACAGATTTTTTTTTAGAAGAGGTATGTGGTTAGATGAAACTTTTTTGTAGGTCAGTGCAGCAACCTGATGTTCTTCTGATATTGACAAGAGCATACATAAACATAAGGAATGGCAGGACAGCTGAAAAGAAGATTTTTCCTGTTCAAACGGATGGAAAATCTGAGCTCAGAATTTTTGAGAGTTGAGGGAAAAATGAGAGATTAAGGGTTAAAAATATCATTATCTTTCTGTACATGTTTCCTGTCTTACCAAGTTCAAAATTTGCTATTTAATTTATCACATGCAACTAATATTCCTCTCTGAAGCGGCCAAGAAGATGGGGAAAGAAAGCCACTGGATGCTAATTCTATATTTCTAACTGATCTTGTCTGCTGACATCAAGGTCTGAGGAGCTTTTATTTTGGATATTAAGACAATAATTCATATTTCCATTTTTATCTTTGTTGAGATTCACCCTTGCACCCTATCTTTTCCGTTTTTCTGCAGTTTTGACAACTGCTTGTTAGTACTGACAGCCTCAAGATTCCAAAGTCCTAAAGCTACAATTCATTCAGCAGATCCCTTCACCACAACGTTTAAAAGGATCTTGGATGCTTAAATCCAAGAGGATCTGATTATACTGGACATCTTGTTCCCATTTAGTAACTGGTGGGCATTACCTCCCATATGAGTCAAGCTTATGTGGCATATATGTGTTTTAGGTAGGAGCTGATAAAGAATTTCCCCTTATTCATGGAAATCCAGAGCTTGGATTCATCTCATTTCATGTAGAGCAAAAATTCAAGCACTTAAGTTAAAACCTTGTCTCCCTAGTCTCTCTGGGTAGTCAGTAGAGAGAGATAAGCATAGGATTATCTGTCATACATCAGTGTAAAAATGATATAACTGCCCTGGCACGGCTGTGCTGCTTTCAGAACCTTGGGCACGTGCATCTAAAAATGGGGAGGCTAAATTTGAAATTAATGCAGGTTAAGCATTTAGAGAGACGACCCTGTTCTCTGGTTTATACACACGCGTTGACAATCGCTTTCAGTCCCCAGGCATTGCGATGGATCTACACAGAGCAATGAAATGCATCGACACGGGAATTTGCAAATGCAGCTCGACCATTTTATTTCACATGACTGTCCCCCAAAGAGAGAAAATACATGCACACTTGTTTTCTTTATTTGACAAATCTTTAATTAGAAAATCAGTCTTTTCTTTATTACAAAATTTCACAGGCTGATAAATCTTGGTAGGTTATAGAGAGAATAGTTTTTTCTTTGAACCTAATATAAAAGTTAAAATAAATAACAGCATTAATCAGATTATCTCTCCCCCCTACTATGTTACCTATTACAAAAAAGCCTATAGTCATCAACTTTTATTTAAAAATCACAGATGTACTTTGCAGCCTTTTATGACTTGAAGGGATGATATTAATATTTGATGAATTATTAATAGTTTTCTGTGACTCTGTCAGGAGTGGAAACGCAGCAGGCTTGGATCTAAACACATAAGTGGAATTTTGGGGTTCTGAACTCAGCAAAACAACTATGTGCAGGGGAGCGCCTAGTCAAACTTAATGATTATAACACTGCCTTTTTTAAAAAGAAAATCCCAAGTATTAATTAGCATTAAAACATTAAAACCAATTACACAGTAAAGCTTGCGATTTTACATACTTTTTTTTTTTTTTTTCACCAGAGTGCTGCTAGCATTGTGCTGGTGTGTTCTGCTGTCTGTGAGGTGTGGGCATGCCTACGGACCAGAACTCTCCAGCTGAACCCCACCGGGCTTCCATCCACAGAAGACTGGCACGAAGAGACTCTCACTAAAGGTGCAAGACTGTAACCTGGATATTTTTACAGAACTGCATTAAATGACATGATCGCTACTTAACTCAACCATACACGGACATGCAAACTTCAAAAAAGCCCAAAATTTTTTTACTGTATGTTTACAAAGCAGCTGCTTCCCTGGAAAGAAGTGTCCAAGCAATGAGATGAAACCTCATGTGAAAAATGAATATACAGTATCTACATTAACTTACGCTCCTCATCAAAATTATGAACAGTTTATAATTCATATCTAATTAATAGAACGGAGTCTAAAGACTGGGATTTTGCATCTATTTTGCATAGTCCATTTAATACCCGGTATTTTCTTGCTTGCATGATTAGTGTCTAAGTGAAACAGTTAAATAAATACACAGTCATTTACATAATGTCACAGTTTATTTAAAGCATTTTGAAGCTGAAATGATGAAAAGAGGACTGGGTAAATTACTTGGCAAACTGCACATAATTTATTACTGCACTGAGTAAGTATATTGCACTGTCTAAAATAGTCACTCTTAAATTACCAACTTTTAGACACTATCTAGATAATTTTCTGATATTTTGTCCTCCCCCTTCCCAAGCTGTAAATAAATATACAGTTTTAATTCTGGATTTTAGTGGAAGCCCTACTGAAAAGAATTAATTGTTGTCACCCCAAGGTCAGGATCAGCAATGAATATAGCAATAATGCAGATCTTCTTGCTAGACACTTAATTGCTGATTCCTCTGTACGTATCCATATGTCTTCTGAGATGCATTTGTCAGATTTCTCAGATTTCTCTCTCAGCAGGCTTGTTCCAAAGCCCACTGATGCTCATAAAAGTATTCTTCTTGTTGCTAGGCTTCAGGTAGGTCTCGTAAGTGCCTTATCCTGATCTTTGTAGTTTTCCTGCTATTCCCTGGAAATAAGTTTTGCTAGATATTTAGGTGTACCCATTGTTCTGTCTGTTGGCTACCATCCTCAGAGGAGATGTACTCCAAAGAAATCCCTTCAGAATCACAGAGGACTTATTCACGTCACCTCACCTCACCTCTGCAATGTCAACACCTATGCCTGAACCCGACCTCCAAAGCTCCCTTGCTCATCAACAGAAAGAAGCAGGTACTTTTAGGACACAATTCATTTGTTCTGGCTTTTTTTTTTTTTCATTTTTTTATGATACAATAGATTGTGCCCAGGAAATGCCTACTTCTGTCTCTTGGCCAAACATGGACTCCAGAAATGTGGGTTTACATATGGATGTCCTTATTTTGGTCAGAAAAATCCCAGGATCTCATGTTGGAGTCTTGGTTCATATTTATATTCTTGGGTGGGAAGTTTTAAAAACAGTCATCACTTATTTGGCAACTCTGATCAAGGTCAGACAAAGTTTAACTGGCGAAGCCAGTGAGGTTTTTCAGCTCAAACATACTGAGAAGTCTGATTTTAACCTTTTTTTTTTTTCATGAAACTGCCACCTTGAAATTGTACATAGTTTTCTAATCACGATTTGATGGAGGATGAATTTGTCTTAGCTAAGAAAGTATATATGGAGAGAACAGAGATTCCATCAAGAAAATAAAATTAAATTGGGATCTATTTTTTTGCTAAATCATCATCATCAAAGGAACCATCACTGTGGTGTGCAGGTGATTTGGCTAAGCATATGGATGCATTTCAAACTCTTCCATATGTTTCAAAATGCTGAATGTTTCGTAACTAGAAGTACTGTATACTTAAAAAAAAAAAGACAGACAGGTCTTACATATTGGAACTTTTGATATTAATGAGACTGAAGTTTGGGCTTCATTGTGCTGGTGTTCAATTTCAAATGTGAAATTGAAGAGTTTGGAGTTCAGATGGTAACATCATCTAATAAATGCAACACAGCCTCCCTTCCTAATTTGTATCCTGATATTCAAAGGGATCAAGGAAATGTCAAAATAAAATAGATCAGGAAGCGTAGCATTACCTCCTCTTTGTCCTGAAAATATCACTAGTAACAGAATGGATATCGGGAAAGATTTAGACTCAGAATATAAGATTGATGGAAGTGATACTACCTTGGGGATTACGCTAGTAATCTATCTACCTCTGTATAACAGGCTGTGGTCACTTATATTTCATTCAAGTAATGCCAACAGTTTTGGAAATAGCCCACTCCTGTAGCTGATGCAAAAACCTGCTGAAGTTAAAGGGAATATTTCCCACAGTTTCAGGAGGCTGGGGAGCAATCCTCAGTGCAAACAAGTGAAATCCAAATCGCGACAGAATGAGCAAAAGTGGGAGCCTATATCCAAAAGGACTCAAGTCTTGAAAGCTATCAAGTACCTAATCCTCTCATAAGCTTTTGCAGGACTCAAGCTGTTTGATGTTCACCTAGCGATGGTTGTGGCATGAAAGCATGCACTCAGCCTCACAAAGTGTTCAGTAAACACTAGACACACTTTCCTTATGACAGCATAATCTAAATGATTTTACTATAAACACTAGACACTTCAATGCTCAGTGGTAACTAATATTGGGAAATGCTGGAGGACAGAAACAGAAAATGAGGAGTTCCTGCTCTGTGGTGTGCTTTGCATTCTGGATGATGTATGAGACGTCGCCCTTTGCAATGCGTGTGCTGAGAAAGCAGAACCGTTTGCCGATTCATGCTGTAAATTTTCATCCTCATGGAGCATGAACTAAACTCTGGGTCATGAGTTAGTAGAATCTGTCATTTGATTACAAGCAGCTGTTTAAATATATATACAGGCACATATAAAATAAATGAATCATTTATTTACGCTTGGCAATAAAACATGAGGTTACTCATTCATTATTTATCCCTGCAGTGGAAATCAAGAATAGGGATGCAAAATTTCACTGAAACTTTTCTTGCTTGTGCTGTACAACATTATTTTCTGAAATAAAATCTCTGGTGTCCCTCCTCCCTTACATTTTGATCCAGAGCAAGTTGCAGAACTGCTGCACAAATAAGAAAACACATTGTAATCCTTGCCCATCCTTTTCAGGCAGAAAAGAAATGGTATCTTGCTCCTTTATTTTTGCTATTATATCTTTTCAGTTTATTTTTTTTTTGTTCAGCATAGTCTAATTTCTCTTGTCACAAGAGAAAAACCCAAGCCAATTATGAAATTAAAAGGGAAATGTAAGGGCTAAATCTCGGCTTTTCTTTTCCCCCAAATAAATCAATTGCAAATTTGTTAACCTAAATTTTACCTATACTTGAGAGATATCACATAGGTACAGTGTGGCATATTTCATGGGCAACTATCACCAGCACTGTCTCATTACTTTTTCTGCCTCACTCTCTTTATCCATCTGCCCTCCCGAGAGTTGCAGCTGCCTTGGTGCAATCTCAGGGGTTTTTTATTTCAAGAGCACCTAGACAGTGGAGCCCCACAAGCTCTGCTGTTCAGCACAAAACAGTTTCTAGTCCTTGGAAAATGCTGTTTTATCAACACTTGCTTCTCTTAAAAATTGAGATGAAATGTTGAATTTTACCATTACTATTTTTATTTGCTATTTAGTGATTATTATTATTAATTTTATTCTTAGATCCTGGGAGGGATTTAGAAATATTTTGTTTTGATGTGTTTGAAATGAGATGGAGCATTTTAATATTTGTGTCTCACAATATTTTGTTTCAGTTTGTTGAACGTACTCAAATTCTTTCAGTTCTTGTCTTTGGGACATTAAACTATATTTCCTTGTCATGGCATACTCCCTTCTTTTAAGCCTTAGTGTTTCAGCATTCTGACTGGCTTGGAGCTGGGCTACCTCTCCCACAATGCCAACGCAAGTTCCCTGGAATCCAATGCTCCTATGACCCCTTTCTTAAGAGGGATTTATAGATACATCACCCTGGCACCACATGAGATGTGTCCTTTGGCTGTAGAGCCTGAGCAATACATGGTAGAGAAACAGTCCTTTGCACAATAACTCTTAGAAGATACTGACTATCATCAGATGATGGGGTTTAATGCTGAGCTGATGTTGAGGAGGCAAGTTACTGTGTATGATTTGGGAAATCTTACCAGCTCTGCTCAAGGTTAAAAGCCTTGACGGGAGCAGAAACTCCACTGCTGGCTTGAGAAATTGATGACAGCTCAACCAAGGCGTCTTCCCACCTGTGGCCACTGTGTTTGGTGTTTGATCTTTGTTCAAGCTTCACAGAGAGAAAACTTCATAGGTTACATTGCTGAGTGCGATGCAATGTAAGATATACCTACACTCACCTCACTCTAGAAAATTAAAAACTTAGCTCTCAGCATGTCTTTACACAAAGAATTGGCCTTAACTGTCTGTAAATACACATGCAGGCCTTTACATTCCTCTATCAGGGCAAGAAACAGCCCTTGCAGGGCAAGGCCAGCACATAAATAATTGTATCCTTCTATGTAGAGAAAGGTTTTCAACAGCTACCAAAGCAAAGCTGCTTTGTCCAGGAAAACCTTGTTTCAGAGTTCGGCAGACTGTTTTTACTCTACTTACAGCCATGCAAATGTGTTGATGCAAATACAACGCCATGGGCAATGTGCAAAAGCGGAGAGGTGTGCACATTGAGGAGCACATGAATATCTTTTAGAGAGGCATAGTCTTTCACAGGACAAAATAATTCAGTGTACTCACTCAGCACAACTCCTTACAACTCCTTCAAGGAGCTGCTCGTGCAGATTAACAGTTGAGCAATGTCCTCTGATTCCGTTGCTATCTACCCTGCTATTCTGTCGCTATCTACCCTATCTTCCCTCATCTTTTCAATACACTCTTCACTGAGTTATCTGGCATTTCACGCTTTATCTCTGCTGTGGCTACATCTAGGCATCGTGTTCCTAGGACTGTCAGTCCATCAGTTTTCATAGCTACTAAGATCACATAAAAAGAAATAAATTTCTGATGTGCTCTTATCCAAAGCCTCAGATCTGGCTCTTCACACACACTGGAAATTTTGAATTCTTTTGTTCCTATTGATCTTAGAGAAATTAATGATATCTGGACATCATAAACCAAGAGCACTACATCACGTTGTAAGTTTACTTTCTGCCATTCCGGATGACCCTGTGGATGTATTTATTGTGTCAGCAAGTTTCTCAGATCCCTGTGGTCTACACAGTCCACTCATTTTTTAAAGATTTTAGTTTATGATGCTAATTACAGCACAGATGCCTGTAAAAACATATTCTTTATAGTATCTGTTTGTGTAGAACTATTTTTTATTTTCTGTTTTTGTCTAATTAAAAAATAGGCTCCTATTTTGCTTTCCTCTGCTTAAACTTTATGGAGTTTCAGGGCACAGTGAAAAATATACTGTATTTCTTGGCTTACTCAGCTAAAAGGTATTCAGTGACTTGACATTCTTTATTCTGCTCTTATTCATGTGGTTCTCAGCTTCTGACATCAAACATTCAGATCCAGTTGTTTACAAACATCAAAACAGAAGTCAGAAGCACAAAATATATGAGGGCACAGTTTTACACCCAATCTCAAACTCTGTAGGGAGTGAAACCAAATCCCTTAGTCCAGATTGTC
Source organism: Chlamydotis macqueenii (assembly GCF_036417535.1). Lineage (NCBI taxonomy): Eukaryota > Metazoa > Chordata > Aves > Otidiformes > Otididae > Chlamydotis > Chlamydotis macqueenii. Next base: position 6,841,493 of record NC_141558.1, read on the forward strand.
TCCTCTTGGGAATGACCTAAACGGTGTGGTTTATTTATCAGATAAGCAACTCTGTAATTTTAAGGTGTAATCTAAAGATTATGGCTGCATGCTGAGTGCTCTTAAGTCGTCAATGAGATCTCTGAAACATTTCCTGCTGACCTGAGAAGTGTCAAGACTGTGCAGGGCACCTGCACATCTGAGGGGTTTATTTTCCAAATTATTTTCATTTTGAGCACTTAAACCGTGATGTAATCAGGATTAAATTTTTGCTAGGATTTATCTTTCCAGACCTACTATTTTATCATGCAAGTGGGTCAGCTTGGGTAGAGTTCTACGTAATGCCTCTGATTTCAGTGTGTCTCTGTCCAGATCTAGGATTGAGCCTTTCTTTCCCATTAAGTGAAAGTAGAGGATTGAGACATCAAATGAATTCTTGTAAGATTTTTTTTTAAAGAACCTATAAGTTGACTTTACCTGCATCAATAGTGGAATCTATACCATATATTATTAAAAATAAATTATATTTAAAAGATTAATACATTTTTAACTAGCTTTTCTTCCCTTTTCCTTCTGCAATGCACTCTTCAAAAGCAGTCAAACTTCTTTGGGCTATTTCAGTTTTATTTCCAGGCAATTTCACATTTCTGGTGTTCTCCCATTAACACTACAACAGCCAGGATATTCAAGCACATCTAAGGATTTTTAAGTCCTTGATTAGATATCTCTTGATGGGTACAAATGTGGTGAAAGTACAAGCTCTGAAAAATGGGCCTCTTGAACCTCTGAGTCTGGGGAGCTCCACTAACGAGGCAATCTCAAAGGTGCTCTGCAGCCAGGCTTTTCAAAGACTTTAGAATGATAAAGGTACGTTTTGGCTAGATTTTTAAAAGGTCCTAAGCAGTGAGCCTCTCTGGGAGCTAAGCACCATCTTTAGGTCTCTCTTAAAATATCTGCCTCATTTCCTGACTTTTGTAGATGTTGGCCACCTTGGTTCATTAGTGCTTTATGGAGGTTTCTTATAATTTTGTCAGTGGTTCAAGGGGGTTTCTGTTACAATGGAACTTCTATTTTGATTCAGTCACATCTATTTTTAGCAAGTCAACACATGAATCACATTTCCAGAAACCAAGTCTCAAGGGACTTCTTGTTAGACTTTATGAGCAGGAGATCCCTTACACTTCTGTGGTCTTAAGAGAGCTATTCCTCTGGGGATTCCTCAGAGGAATTAAAAATAGAAACTTGGCTAATGGAGAATGTAAGTGCAAAGCTATGATAAGGGGATGAGCTATTTATAACAGGATGGCCAAGATGACACAGAAAAATGGTGTTGTTTAGACACCATTGCTGTAAAATGTCCCAATGAAATCTTAAAGAAAGGGGAGCCACTTGTGTTCAAAAGAGAGTGAAGTAAATATTTGACAAATGAGAAAATAATAACATACAGAGGTACGGAACAAATCATATGTTACCAAGCTATCAGTTGTTACCAAGTATATTCTCTTAAACTAATGTTTTTCCATTATAAATTCTATCAGAAAAAGATTATGATAAGTCACCCTTATTTGTATTCCATCCATATACAAATTGGTTTGGGGAAGAATTTTAATGTTACAGTGCATTATAGACAGAAATGGATACCTTTTCATCTAGAAAGTTGTCTGTCATCTCTGTGACTGAATGTAGATGGGAAATACGTGCCAGTGTAACTGCATTTTTATGATCACAGCTATAATCCTAATTTACAGCAATAGCCGAATCATTGCTGAGAGCAGGAAAAAGTATGTCAATGAAAGACTAATTATTTTGCCTGGTGGATGTAGCGTAGTACCTCCTAGATACAGCTCTGATCTGAATTGTCTGTAAATAACAAACCTTGGATTTAGCTTCATTCAGAGCTCTCAGAGGTCAAGCCTTGCTCTCCGTTGACCTAAAAGCCAAGGACAATGTTGTGCCTGAGCCTAACCATTACTAATCGTGTCACGTACTGTAAAAGATGCTTTTGGTGTTGCCCCTTTCTTACCCTAGCCTTATTTCATAACCAATCACATAGGATATGCCTTGAGGGAAACGGAAAAAGAGGGCTCACCTACTGAGCCAGGGAGTTGAAACAACCTGTGCGCCTCTATCCATCACAAGATATCACACAGGCATCTCTATCCACCAGAAGATGTATAGAGATGCCTATGTGGAAAGGGGCAACTTGGCCGGTTTTGGGTGTTTGAACCTCTGTGTAGGAAGGAAAGACAGATAGAAAGGCTGGAGAAGACAACACAAAAGTAGAGGTATAAAAATAAGCAAGACTACAGCAAGATTGGGAGCGCGGTTCTGAAAAATGCGATGGGAAACTTCTTGATTTGGACCAGGGAAAAAGAGGGGATTTTCTGGGAGTCAGAGAAGCTGCTTCCTCCTGCCTGAAAGTAGTGTCTTTTGCATGCTTCATAGGTGAAAGAGGAGGACACTGAAGAAATACATTAAATTTTTATCCGTTTCTCCTGCCAACAGAAACGACTGCAACCTCCAAAATTTGCATAATTGCCAGGAAGGGAAAGAAAAAAAAAGTTAAAGCTCTAAAAATAGATATTTTCCTCTCAATTTCTATTAATCTTTTTGTTGTCTGGTGTTAGATACTATATATTTAGGAAAGAACTTATTTTTCCCCTGCTTTCTGCCGTTGTAGATTTACTAATATTTTGAGGGCTGTGGACTCCTTCAAAGATGCTCTTTTTTGAGATGTACTCTGAGAAAATGATTAGGACTGCAAATTTCCAGTTGTTTGTTGAGAGAAATTTGCAAAAATCTTTGAAAGAAAATGCTGCATAACTCTGAAATGCTCTATTCTGAAAATGCCAGAGCCCAGAGAGGTTTCTGGAACTGTGGTTCTGTATTGCTACAGATGCACACTTTATTTTGTAGTCCTAGGAAAGCAGATGCTTAGCAGAATTTTTCAGGGATTTGTCCAAATCTATTTCTGCTGACCTCCGCTGACACCATTGCCTTCAAACATGAATATCATGACTTGGAGCTGACACAAGAAAGCATTGGCTTCCCAAAATCTAATTACCCTTGCCACAGAAGGAACTAAACAAGCCACATAAAATTTCAGCTGGTCCACACACACACTCAAGGGATTGTATTTTGTCAACTAGTTAGAAGAGACTGTGATCTGTACAGTACAACAGAACAGTGACAGGAAGACATGAGCTGCATTTACCTAATCTACAGACGGAAGAAATACAAGCCTAATGTATATGATCATAAGCTTCAAATTTACAGTGGCAGTTACTCAGTCATTATCATGGACATTATTTCCTGGGCAAGAAAACCCCTTAGATACAAATTTTCAAGACTCTGAAAATCAGGAAAAATAGACCCCAGCATTATACAAACCGACAAGAAGGCACTTCAACAAATTCTGATTTGCTCTGAGTTATTTCCTTAATTTTGTTATCTATATGCAGAAATATTTACGCTTCTAACAAGAAGCCAAGAAGAAACAGCAGCACAGTTATGATATAACTGCTTCTTTGTATTGCTAAATTTCATTTTTACCTTTATAGGTTTTTTTTCTTCAACCAAGAACAGAGCAAATCCCATTTGCAACCGGTCTTTATTACTGCCTTAGAAGGAATTAAATATCCAGCTGCTCACAGTTCAGCAAACTCCTCAAATCCTGCCTGAACAAAATGAGAAAAGCTCGTAAGCACGTGCTTCTGTCCCGCAGACGCCAGTGAGATGTGAGCCTGTGCTTGAAAGATATGAGCAAAAGGGGGAATACTTATGCTTGTAAAGCTATGTAGGGTTAGAGATACCAGTGTTAGTTGTAGAGTAAAGGTACTAGATCGGTTCTGAAAATGGCATCGTTGTGCTGGTGTGATGTTACTCACATGGTAGCCTTATTTCTGAGCAAGGGTAGCTAGCTCCAGCACAGGGCCATGCCAACACAGCTTTGCATCTATGCTTGCAAAGCTGCCTTGTCTTCTCATCATTGCAGCACTGCTCAGTGCAGCAATACTCTCTGCGAGGCTATGGGTTTGTACAGGCTTTGAATTCAGTAAAGACATTCCCATGAACACTGTAGGATGGGTCTAAGTAAACCATGCTTATAATAGTCAGGGATGTTTCTTCTACTCTGCGCCCTGTTTTGGCTATTTCCACCTTTGTCAAACTTGGATCGAAGGTCAAGTGGTTGCAGCTAAAGTGATCAGCAGCCAAGCTATTGGCCATGCAGCAAAAAGGATGATTCAGGACCTTGACATCAAGTTTTGAGAACTCTTAGAAGTTACTCCAAGGAAACATCAGTGCAGGGAAGCCCCTAAGAGCAACTGCAGGAGCTGTCACAGAGTGCAGGGGAAAAGTTGCTTTAAGCTGTGATACAGCGCTGATCACAAGAAGCAACGACCACATTGTAAGGCTGAGCTCCTCTACTTGCTCCTTCAGCCTAAGGGGACTGAAGACTTTCCACACTGCATCAGTGATTAAGCTTTTTAAATCCTGTGGATTTGGAAATGTAGGAGCAATGCTATGAAGAACACATTGCCTTGGCGCATTCCTTCCAGCACCTCAGTAATCTGGTATACAGTTCTACCACATCACACAGAGCAGGAGCCTTGCGCCCTTGATTGTGACATCAGTATTTTGGTATTCCTCTGTCATGAATCAGCTGAGTTTCCAGTCTCTTCAGCTGAAGAGTAGAAGGGATTGCAATGCTTCCGAATGAAGATGTAGTAGATGCCCAATATCAGCACAAACTTAGACAGTGGAGAACATCCAGCATAGAGATGACCTTCTTGTCCATTATAGCTCAAGAAGCATTATGAGATTCCAACTTAATGTGATAAAATGTCATCACAAACATGAAATTCCAAAGCCATCACTCAATGATTACAATTAGCCCGGGGCAAACTGCCCTGAATACTAAAGCAATTATAAAAGGCGAAAATTCTCTCAATTAGCAAAGGTGCAGAAAACATGGGAGACTGACTCATGGCTGAGAAGGCTCCAATTAACCTGGCCAAGATTGAGGTGATTAGGGGGCAGCTTCAGTTGTACAAAGGATATAAAAACTGCTAGTGTGGTATTAGGTCTTGTATTTTTCCATCCCTACGCTTGCTCTTCAGTACTACTTGAGGCACATCATCTGTTAACATAAAATCATTTTGTGAACTGGCTGCAGGAAACAAGAACTAAATCCAGAAAGCCCTGATGATACTCTGCAAACCTTTTCAGATATGAACTCTTTCAGTGAGTATGATTTGTACGGCATTTTTTCTGCCTGGGTGTCACACAGTCCTGTTCAAGCTCTTGTTCAATACTACTGCAGGGGAGTCTAGACAAAAAAGACTGGTAAAATTATTACCCTCAAATAATAAAAGGTAAGAAACCATTTATTTCCATATAAGAAACCATATTATTTTCAATATAGTGTGGACACACCTCCCACTGGGTCTCTGATCATTGCTTTGTTGGTTGAGAAGCTGCTTAGCCTGGACTGACCTTACATCTAACAAATTCAGTGACTGCTTCTCATGAACTCCACCAAGGGAAGATCACACCATCTCCTTCAGATTCAGACCACAGGAGTACTGACCTGTCCTGTCCTGCCAATCCCTGTGCAAAACCAGAGTGCTGCACCTACAATCAGCCAGGATACAGGTCAGTTCATTGCAGATGACAGATTCTTATAGCAGCACCACCAATAGTGATTCTGAAACTTTTCATTTGCTGTAAGAAACTATGCCAAACCTTTGAGTTGCAGGACCATATACATATTTTTGCTCCCTTATGCCATGATCTTGTGGAGACTTCAAATGCTAACAGCCACTGCATCATTTCTCCATATGCTGCCGTGAAGATATCACCTGTCTTTCAAGCTATGCGCTAATTTCCAAGGTGTGTGGGAGAGAACTAATGACTCAGAACAGATCTAAGGCCCATCAATCAATGCACCACCAAAATCCATATCCATAATGTTGAGAGTACAAGGGAGTTGTTTTCAGGAATAAGAACAACGAAAATGGACATTTTTCTGACAGAATTAAAACTAAAAAGTCAATCTACATTAAAAAAAGGAATTAGTTGAAAGTCTCATTAATTGGTGACAATTTAAATTTAGTAGGTCCAAAAGTATGTATTTATGTTTTTTTTTCATATTCAAATCCATGTTACCTTTTATTTCTCCCAATAAGTTGATTTGCATTTACTTTTAGTTTTTCAAAAACTACAAATAAAATAACTGGAACTATAGTAGTAGTATTATTTTTTAGAGAAGAACTGGCTGAAATTCTGGAATAAGAACTGCGGAATTGAGCAAAGACTAGAAATAAGCTGCTACGAAAGACTAGAATACAGATTGGAATAACTGTCTGCATCACTGGAGGGCAGTAGAAGTACCATTGTAGGCTAAAATAGCAAAACCCCAGTGTCATCTACTAAGTGACTTTATCTACCAGAACAGTAATTGCTGCTTCTTTATAGTGGCCAGTTACAAAGAAGAGATCCTGCACACAGCAGGTCAGACCTGCCACTGCAAGACAGAAAGGTCATTTTCTTGTCATCAGTTTTTCTGTATCATTAAAATTTCTCAGACCAAATCTGGGCTGGGGGAGAGAGAAACTTTCCATGGCCAGAGAGCTTCTGGGAGCGACATTTTTTTTTTGCAAAACCAGAACACAGACTAAAACTCTGTCCTTACCTGTGGATCTGTTTTCCTTTCAAACGAAAAGGAAGGGATGGTACAGGATCAGAGGACACGACCTTGTCGGTCACATTGGACAGGGCACCTGACCCAGGATGTAAAACTGTCCCTCTTTGTCAGGTTATTTTCCACAGATACACTTATTTTCCATTTCTAAATCAATCACTATTTCTCCAGGTGAGTTTTCCAGCTAGTGGCCCCAAAAGGCACTGAAAAAAAGCTGAAAAAAAGGACACGGCTGGAAAACTGCCTCTGTTAGTTGTTGCTGGGAAAACTCTCCTTGGTGAAAGAGAAGTGGCTAGTTGTCATCTCACATGCTGAAGTGGTAACTCTATTATGTCTTTGAGCTACAAATCTTCTCCACTGCAAAACACAGGTGTAAAAAACCACATGCTAGTAGAATAATACTGAGGATGTTCAGCTGAATTGGAAGATGTTATGAAATTACTTCAGTTGAGATATTATTTGTCATCAAACAGCTCATGTTGCAAATCACTAATCGTACTACAGCAATTTACCAAGCTTCTGCCTAGAAATTCAGGACTGACCAAATACTGCAATCTACACAACAGCCGCTCAGTTGTAGCAACACACCTCTGCTGATCCCGTGCCAAATGCCCCCTTGTCAAGCCATTGCTCAGGCTTTTCTGGAAATCAAGCTAATTGGCTTATCAGAATGATTCTTGCACATACAGCCAAGAATGTCAGCTGATATAAGTCAGTCTGCATCACGTAGCTGCAAATGAAGCACACTTCCCTACCTACTGAAGACTTTGTTCTCAAGTTTCTGCATCTGAATTAAGGCTGTCATATCAGAAATGTTTAACCAACCAATTTACTAATATTGCCATAAGAGGTTCTTCCTTCTACTTCCATTTTCTGTTTTTATTTGATTTAGTGTAAAGTACACAATTTTCTCCATTGTTCTTCTGTCAGACTTATTTGAATGGCAAATATAAAATATTTTTCCTTGATTATATCATAGCTACTTGTACAGTCTTACTTAAGACTAGATGTTCACACCAGCCAAGTAGAATGAAGTAGAGAGCTACTATTGCCTCAGAGGCCTGAATGTGAAAGTGAGAGAGAACTTGGTGAGAAAGGACTTGTTGGCATGAGCAGTTGGTGAAGAAAGGAACTGGGTTATGTCCTATAGAGACCGTTGTCTAGCCAACTCTGTCCGGGAAATTTGAACACTTGGTTGCATTTAGTGTAGCTTCAGGGCAGTTGTAAATTGTCTACCTGCTGATATTCTGTGAGGGACAATATGCCAGCTCAGGACTGCCAATTGCTCTGACCTGTTCTTCCCAAGCCCTGGGATGCCCTGTACCCCTTGTGAGGAAGGAGGTGCCAGTTCCTGGCCCTGTCCAAGGTCTTAGCTCCACATTTGCTTTTTAAAAAGACCCTGTTGGTTTCATCTAAAACAAGATGTAAGGGAACAGGCACCTGACAAAATGTCCTGTAATATGCCTTAATAGTGAATTTCTTTCTATTAAAGAAAGGGAAAATTCTAATATTTAAGAGTATTATATTTTATTGAAGATGTCAGTCTTTCAAAGACATAAGTATTTGGTATAGGATTTCAAGGTCAGAAAAAGGCTGTTGTACAAATATGGTCATGGTATATTCTTGAAAATGATGAACAGTTTTCAGCAACAAGGGAGCTTTATGAGGGAGGAAACCCAACTTTTACTTATGGTGTTTATTTGTAGCATAGTAAAGTTGCCTAAACCTGAGAAATTCCAGTAATTAAACACCTAATGCTAAATTCATACAAAGAAATGTTAAGCAAATCCTGCAACTTAAACGGAGATAAAAAAGTTGACCATTATGGGCTGAAAAAAAAAAAGAACAAGCATTACATTAAATTAGGGTGCAAATGGACACAAATAACAGTTGGAGGAAAATGACCTTCATCTTCCCTACAGTACTTGCTTAATTCAGTCCTTTTCGTAGTGACTCCAGTCACCCAGCTGCCATCCTGGAGCCCTAACGACCATCTTAATCCCTCAACAAACAAAGTGAACAGTCAAATCAATTACTGCCCACCATCCAAAAATGATTTATCAACATTTTCATTGCAGTTACAATGAACAGAGATGCTTTAGAAGGATTAGTCTGACCCCACTTTAGACATGGGCTCTCAAGTATATGAACTATCTTGTCCTAGGCTGTTCACCAGCTCTGGTAGCTGCTGTCAGATGTATGCCAAGGCCATCATCCTAAAGTAGCTACCTGAGCTAGATGAATGGTAGTACCCATTTCTCTACTTTGACTATAGCCTAAGAGAAGAGGTCCTTGATACCTGATTTTTACATGTCCCTTTCCACATGGTTGTGTGCTTCTGTAAAGTGTTGGCTACAGACATCACAGGGGAAGACTTCTTTCATGAAAAGATGCTCTTTGTCATTAGAGTCTTAAATGCTTCTAGTGCCTGTGTTTCTATCAAGCTTTTGTTTCAGGGCAAAGGTTTTTTTTTTTAAAAAAGCACATTTTTAAGGATGTTGAGGGAATTTCTGATTTCTGATCTCTGTCTCAGATTAGAGTGTCTGCTTGTCCCAGTCCTCCAGCTAGCAATGACTTAGGGGCTTATCTTTACATACATCCTGATGGCTCCACTGAAGCCAATGGGATTATTCACAATGTTTACGGCTTGGCCATTGCACCTGTTTTTGCAGGACTGTGGACTTGATTTCTTTTCCTGGGGTACATAAGTGTTCCTCACCAGATGTAGCCTAAGGAGACGAATAGCATGATTCTCCACTTCTGCCCCATTCATATCGCCGTTTACATTTAATTTAATTAAAAAGCAACAGATGACGCCATGGTAAGCTTTACATTAGGCACAAAGCCAACTCTTGGTTTTTTTTTTTTGTTGACAAAGATGAATTTAACTTCATCAAGCAATTCCTCTCTTATCCATAATAGAGCCATATCCAGTACTTCTCCAGAGTATCACTTGAAAGAAATAATGAATTACATTAAATTAGAAGTTTCATTTTTTTTCTTTTAAAAGTGAGCTTTAACATCATAAGACACTGTATTCTTATTCTGATTCAAGTATCTTCTTGTTATTTTTCCAGGAAAATGCTCATCAAGGCTTTGTTCTTGCCTGAGTGCTGTATGACTGTAACATATCACTAAAATGTCCCTGAGATGTCTCACATCAGGGAAATTGAAACCCTGAAAAATATATGTGCTTGGCACAGTCTTTCTACATATTATGAAATTGCTACTATAATTGTAGGATTTAGTATGTTATGGGAAAAAAAAAAACTTTTATTTTAAGGCCTTTTTTTTTCTGCAAATTTCATATTTAACTTGAAGCACAGACATAAGTGCATCCTTATGTAGCTCAATACTTAAACACATGCTTAAATTTAAAGATGTCCCAGTCCATAAGACTTAAGAACTTGATTAAACTAAATAATTTACTTGAGTGCTTTGCCAGATTAAGATCTCCAGAAGTAAAATGCCAGTATGAATATAGGCTGCATCAGTGTAGAAAGTTATAACATGGCTAGTAAATCAAGCAATGCCAAGGGTTGCTCTCTGGCCCTGAAGCAGACTCTCATGGCCTGTCAATGTCCATACTATTAAACTCTGCTGTAGTGTGAAAAACAGGTTACTGTAAACAAGCTTTCTGGTGGGAATGGTTCCTAGGCCATGCCAGCAACCAGACTGTGCCCCGGAATCGCTGGGAAGAGATCTGGTTTTCTGGACCAAAACTGTGCCATGGACTTCCCTAGATCTTTAACAGTTTAGAAGATTAAATTCCAGCACCTGTGTCATGCCATAACCCAGAATCACCTCTGAAGGTAATTGCCTTGGTCTTAAGAGGTTGCATCCTAAGTTCTGTGCTTCAGATGTCTTTATCACACCTAGGACTTAGGTCAGGTTTCATGGTGCTGATCAGTAGCAAGCAGTTTGTTTTTGCACTCTGAGGTAGTCAGAAGAGAACGAGTTCTTGTTCAGGGCTAGATTTTGTCACTGTTTAGGCTTTCACAACTGGATGATCCCTCTCTGAAGTTCTCACACAGGTGCAGTAACTGCAGCTAGGCTGGCACCTTGGTCACGCTGTGCTTTTCCACCTCATGGTGGAAAGCTTATGTGGCCACAGGGCTGAATTTCGCAACTACTTCTTCTTCTGTAGAGACAAATTCGTACATCTCACAAATCTGACATATTTAGTATTTGGGTTTACACATTGGGAATAAGGGCCTGTGTTTTTATAGGTACATTCTAAGACCTCTCCTTGACATGGAGTTGGAACCAATGGGGTTTAGTCCAAAAGAAAGTCTGCTTCTGGCAGACAGGATGTTTGGTGTAATAAGTGTGAAAAAAGTTCAGTCCTTATTGGTGAATGGAAATAATATCAAAGAAATATCATGCCAGAATTGCAAGAGAAATAGAAAAAAAATATGTTTTGGACCAAGACTTCTCTATTGATGGAGATTTTTACTCTCTATTCTATTGACATTCTTATTCAAATTTCCATGTAAAAAGTTTCCATCCATGACTGAGTCTAAAATACTTCATGGCCTGTTCTCAAAGGGCTTATTGAAAGGAAAGTGATGCTTTTTGTCCTTTACAGAGGAACTCAGTGCAACATCCAACCTATAGGTGGGAAACCGAGTAGTCCTACAGCAGAGGGCTGCCGCACTGCCTTACCCTGGGGTACACCCCTTCTCCAGCAAAAGCTGTGCTAAGCTGTTCACGGTTTTAGTACACAAGCAGGGCAGGCTCTGATGTGTGCTCAGGAGAACTATACAGCTGATATTGCCAAAATAGTAGTGTTTCAAGTAATGGAAGGACCATTATCAATCTTTGTTAGAAACACGGCCTGCAGTATCCAGCAGGTTGATGCAGAGGGTTTGAAGTTAAGCAGGACACTGTTGAGGTACCATTAATTTTTCTCTAGTTAAGGCTGCATCAGCATTTCCACTAGAATACCTCTTTCCAGATGCTTGTGTAATTCAGCCTGGAAAATGTGCTCTGAACAGAAATTTGGTACAAACTGTTCCAAGCTGGGGCAATATTTTCTTTTTGAAGGCATAAAGAAATTCCCATTTATTTTTGTTTCTGAAACAAAAAAGCAGTAAAAAACTAGGATAAAACCGTACTGAAAAAAAAAATGCCTACAGTGAAAAGATCTAGAAGTTTGTGAGATAAAAAGTGCAGAACAATGGAAATTTAGGCTTAATTATTTTCTGAGTTTTCTTACAGACACTTTTCTGTCAGAAGAAAGTTTTTAGCTATTTGAGTGCTGTTATACATTAGCTAGTTCTGTAGTAGAGTCTGCACTTTGATGCATGCAAGTATCTTCCATTTATTTCAACAGGGTTATGCACTCAGAGTTTTCAAAAATAAATAGGAAATTTTTGAAGAGGTTGAAAGCACACACAGAAGATTAAAGTACAAAGTTGAGCTGCAGAGGAAAGATAGCTTCTGGGAGCAGGAAAGAGAAGCTTTATTTTCTTTAATAAGGAGGCAGGAAGAAAATGAGAATAGTGTTGTGGGTACATTGGTAAGTCAGAGAGGAAACAAAAAAACCCAAGGAAAGATGAAGTTCAGAATTGCTTCATGCTTACTTGTTTTCAGCAGGATTTTGATTGCCTGTCTGGGCAAGAAGGCAAGATCCCTATGGTTGGCCTAAAAAGCCACAACCTACCTCCACCTTGCGGTTAAGCAATGACTTTTCACACCACTGTGGGTAGGATGAACTTAAGTTTCACATTGGATCTTTCACTTTTAAGCCGTGAAGGAGGTAGAAAAGTTGGGGAAATGAAAGTCTTGAGAATTAAAAGGAAAAGCATCCAGAAAACTTTCTTCTACCTGACTGATGTGTCAGAAAAAGCAGTTACAATTCTCCAGTTTCAGGTAAGTGAGTTGATATGTGGGGTTCCATAACAAGAAATGAGGAACTCTCAAAGAACTCCTGTAAAAAGAGGTATATGCCTGTGAGCTGCTATGATCACAAATTCCAGATTACTGCTTGGGAAATCCTGAACACCAGCACTCAGTGGTGGGTAGATACCTCTGCATATCTCCAGAATAATATGGTGCTGGCTCTGGTAAGAAGACAGAGAGCAGACAATGGGGGTATGCAACATCTCTTCTTGCAGTGTGGTGTGCATCTTCCATCTTTCATTCACAGCTTCCTCAGGTGAGGAAGCAGCTCTGAATCTCCTCCCCAAGGGTATGTGGACTCAAGATGGGATCCTTTCCTTGCTGTACATGGGAAACAGGTGATGGAGAGGCCCATGCTGAGGTGGGGGAATCTGCACTCACTTGGTCTGTGACATTGCTTTATGCAAGACTGCAGTGAAAAGAGGCATTTCAGGTGATGGATGAGTTTCTTTCTGTATTCCGTTTCCTTCTATGATCAAGTGCCTTCTTGCTTGTGCAAGATAGTATGGAAGAAGAATCAAAGTTTTGACTGTCTGTAATTTGATTACGCTACCCTCCACACAACACGTTTCACTTGGTTTTGACTTCACCTTCAACTTCTGAGATAGCCTTAACATCATTTTTTATATAGAGTCTTGTTGGAGGATATGCCACCTCTTTGTGAGGTATCGCTTTCCCTGTGTCTTGTTCACTAACTGATTAAATTTTCTTCCTTTCAGTGTTTTCTAGGACATCAAATGAGAGCTTGAGGTACTCAAAAACCTAGTGTTGCAATGAAAAAGAACTTATTAAAGTTTATAATTACAAAAAAATTAATCAAAGAGGCTTAGCATGGTACTTGCATAAAGACAGTAAGCCAAGTTCTTGTCATAGTGAAATATGGAATAACTCCATTGAAATAAATCTTAATTATGCTAGAGTCACTACTCAGTGTGACTTAATTAAGAGTAGAGCAGTGAGAGCCTTTTGGGAAAAAAGAACTTTGATTACACAACTACTTTACTTCATATTTCTTCCTTCTCCCCTAGTTCTTTTACTTCCCATTGGAGAAAATTTCAAAATTGCAGAGATGAAATGAGCTTGCAGAGACGTTAGCATGTAGCAGGTTACATCCTAAATAGGAATTGTTTGGAGTAAGAGGTTGAGAATGATAACCTTGATGATAATCTCTTTAAATTATACATGCAAGGTACCATATATCTGTATCTATCTTGGCCATAAAAAGTATATTGCTTTGTTATGTTATTTTATTTATGAAATATGAAGTACTGGACTACAGAGGTGAAAAATTAATTCTAATAAAAAAGACAGAGGAATAGATTAATGAAGGTTAAAATTACCTGCATGGGAAAGTGTAAAGAAAAAAATTAAAGAAAGAAAATATACCTTCACTGCAACGTCCTGGATGCAGTATGCAGCAACGGCTATAGAGCATAGACAGATGTTCAACAAGCAGATCAACAATGTTAGAGGTTCATTTGTCATGTTTTCACATCTTATCAAATAGAAAGCATGCAATGCCAGATATGTCATGGCAATAAATCTGTTGACTTCAACAGTTATCTAAACAATGAATTCAAACCTGTATACTATGAGGGAATGCAACTAAACCAAGTAGGAAAATGCACACAGGGTTCTTGGTAGCTTATATAGACTGTACATAAAACCAGACATTAAAGAAATATGCACAATATCTCTGGGGACTTATGATGACTGGAAAAAAAGTGTATAATAAAGATCCAATATGCAGCATGTATCAGAGTCAAATAGCTTTGCATGGGTTATATCCTTTCTTAATTGGTATTTAAGTAGCTCTGGTTGAGCTGAAGAGGTGCTGCAGAAAAGGGTAGAATTTATTGAAATGGACTGTAAGCAAAAAGAGCAAAAAAAAAGGAGAAGGAATTAAAAATCATAGACACCCCATCCCCAAATTATTCCAATATGGACTGAATTATAAAAGAAAATAATTATTTTTTTTGAGCTTGAGAGTTTTCCTTGGTCCACAGAGACTGATGTATCTGCAGGAGTAACAACTGCAATGGTCTTTCCTGGTAAATCTGGAAAATGGTTGATAAATAAAGCAATCAAATGGCATCCACGGAAAGTCCTGTTTTTTTTTTTTTTTTCTGCTCCACTCCCATGTTGATGTAGAAATAAAAAACTTCTAGTCCCAGAGTGTAACCTATATATCTTGTATCTGGTATATATAAGTGCTACTGCACATGCATGATATTGAGTGAGAAGTTGGTTTGACATCTTGTCATACTCTAGCTCATTTGTGCGAGCTCAGGTTAACGCCTTCTGATTTCTTAGCTCACCATTCTCGGCTAGGGGAATTCCAGTGACAATTTTTAAATTATTTGTTCTGCATAAAAGCTTCATAAGCCAAATGTAAAATTTAAGCTGAGTTACTCCTGGGATTTATCCTTAAAATAGATACTTGGGAGGCATGTTTTTAAGGTTTTCTTCTTTTCTCCCTCACTTGATATTTGGTCATTTTATGTGAGGTTATTCTCACCAAATCTGGATGAATCCTCATTGTCAATATCTTTGTCTGAACTGATCATGCTGACCTTCCTTTATCACCAATGGACACAAATGTGTTTTTTTTAAAGGTGTGTTTCATTTACTCCAAATGCACATCTGTAAAATGGGTCAGAAGTGTCTGTCCCTCTCCTATGGCCGTAAAGGGAGCTCAGATATAAATATCTACATTGTTAACATCCAAAGTTAAATGAGATGAATCCTGGCTTTTATGGCTTTGGAAACTGCTACTTTCTTCAATATAATGCATGACAGAGATGCCTGGGATACATCTGAGCAGTACAAGAGAAGATCAATGGCCTCCCCTGTGACACAAAGTGGGTATGAAAATGGGCACTTCCAGAAGCAGTGACAGGATCTGTGACCCTGTGTTGTGCTGCAACAATCCCAGTTTTGTATGGACAGTGGAGGAAACGTAAGAAAAGGGTGGATATTGCACAATGTCTTCAAGATGCAAGTTAAGTTTGCAGATACCTCCCCACTAGAGATACATCTGAGCCATAACTCAACATTAAAATATCCCTTGCTCCTAAATCTTACTAAACTGCTTAGATCTCAGTTTTGCAGATGGCCCTTGAATACCTTGGATCAAACCAATAACCTTGATCTAGCTACACCTGAAGTTTAGATCTGTATTCAAACTTTGGAAGCTTTACCTGTCTAGAAAGTTTATCTTTCTCTAAAACCTGTTGCATGCAAAAGGACCCTTGAACAACCAAAAGTTTTGACCACTCCTAAAACACAGAGGTCATTTTTGACAAATGGCAATGGCAAAGTTCAGAAAGCATAGAGAAGAGGCGAAACAGCTAATGAACATTAGAACTGGCGTTCACATGGCTTTTTGTGCTGCAGGTGATTTTTTTCTGGCTCTCCCTAACCTTGAAACAGTAGGAAGAGGTGAGATGTCACATAAAAAAGAATCAGCTTCTTGCAGAGAGCTTTTTAGTGAAACGTATGTACACTGCCTCATCAGCAAACTCTGCAGGTTTGAGACTGAGTTAACCAGCCACAACTAGACATTTATACACATTTTGGAAGGCAAACAGCTTCCAGACATCTTTTAAAGGTATCCACAAGTAACATAAAGTAGACATAAACACTCCAGATAGTGATACCTTTACATAGTGTCCTCAAGGATACTATATATTCAGGAAGACATTGCTCATGTAGGTGATGCTATCCCATACTCCAGAGAGTAGAAAGCAAGCCCTTTTAAAATAGTGAAAGGAGAGATGAACATCGCAAGCTCCAGTGCAGAACTGGGCCAAGAGCAAACCGAAGTGGCTAGATCTGCTTTCATCCCTTCTCTCGGGCTAATAAGCTGTATAGTTCACAAAGCAAAGAAAGCCATTCATCGTTCTTTACAGTACGATTTCTAGTGTCAGATAGTAACTGCGGATTTACTGTACTCTCCCGTGAAATTTCAACTGCCATAACAAAGCTTTATGTAGCAGATGATCAACACTCAAATATTTAGGAGTAATAATAATAAAGACATTTCTCCCTGCCCTTCCCACAGGGGTCTAATCTGTCTTTCTATGGCTAGGGGTTGTTTCAGCCCCATGCAAACCTTAACAACATCTTTTTTTTTGTCTGTGTGTGGCAAATATTTAACTGACATTTTGCTTAAAGAAGGGGAAAATCCCGCTTCCTGCAGCATATTGCAGGGACCAGCAAACACATCCCTTTGTCTGTTGGACCAAATATATAATGATAATACTGTGCGGGTGCTCCAGAGCTGACTCAGCTGTTACATGATCAGATTATGCCTGTGGTATGCAATCCATCATTACGTTTAAAGACCCCGCTTGATTAATATTCAGTATTTAATGTCACCACTGAGAAATCAGGATTCAAAAGTGTTGCACTGCAGGAACTGCAAATACTGCAACAGTGGCAATGGCCTGGATTAGTTTCATGAGATTTGTTAGTTCAAGGGGAATTTCTTAATTCAGAAATACCAAAATGTCTGTGGCATTGCCTACCAGCTGTGGCCCTTAGGATAAAGGTTATGTGTCACATTTAATGAAACTGAATGTTATATTTCCAAATGGCTGATTTCTTCTTCTCCTATATAAACAGTACCTCCATCCCTCAGCAGTATAGCTTTGCCATCCATATTCACAGTAACACTAACTGTGTTCTACCGATATACGTGGTATACTAGAATTGAGAAGTACTTTGGCTTAGATTGTTTTAAACTTCTACTTCCCAGGTGCATAGGTTTTATCTTAACCAACATTTCTTATTTCAGAAAATAAGAAAAAATACCATGACTTTTTTTCTCTCTTGTCTTGTTCCCTTTTCTCATTTGAAATGTTGTTTTTTTTTCTTTTCCGTGGACAATTTTACTGAAGGAGTCTGCCTTTTACCCTACTGTTTACTTAATGGTAATTCTTTTTTTGACCTTTGCTTCAGTCCCATGTATGACAGATCAAGCAATTCCCATTAGAGGTACAGTTTGAGATTCAGGAACACTTAATGGCCAACAGACTCTTCCCTGGGTGGAGAATGAGGACTCAAAAGAAATGTTTGAGATTATTTTTACTTTCATTATTTTTGTTAAAAAAAGTTTGCACCTTGACGTGTCATGAATACCCCTTCTTGATCTTCCTTTGCCTTGTCAGACCTGGCCAGCACAAGCAGCTGAGATCTTTGCTCTATTTTCCCTGCATCTCTGTGCAACGCTTTTTTTAAAAAGAGAATATACTATTATTATTTTCTAAGCCTTTCAGACTGCTGTAACATGATCAGGATTCTCCTGAATCTCTATGCATTCAATCTCTTCTCGCTCCTTCCTTTTGGCCCGTTTCTTTTTCTTGTGGTGCTTTTTGGAAGGTGGGAAGAAGGTTAGAAAGACAGGCAAAATAACGAAACAGTGCAGAAGTGTGCAACTGCCAGCAAGCAGCAAGCATTTGAACAGTGTGAAGGTCAAGTTTGAAGGCACAAAGAGAAGGGGGACCAACCCAATAAGAAAAGAAGAAACATTCTGCAAAATGGCTGTCCCATGGTCTTGGAGGGAGTTCTTTATACACTGAGTTCGGGTGTGCTCAGTAGCTAGTACAAATGTATAAAGCAGGGGTGCACAGTGATCTATGGCAAAATTCAAAGTGTAGATAAGGCACAGTATAGAAATGCAATCCATGTCTACATTCCATAAGGTCATCAAGCCAAGGACACCCAGCTCTATTGAGGTGACACTGAGAATTAACCAGAAATTTCCCAGAGGATGGATAACCAGGAAAAAGGTCAGTATTAACATCAGTAGGACGCCAAAGCCAGAAATCAGGACAGGCATAGTTACTGATAAACCGTAGTGGTCCATGAAAACAAAGGTAGGATTGAACACAATGAACTTGATGCTCTGTATAAGAGAGAGCGGCCTCAGCTTCTCCAACAATTCTACTGCCTCCCTCTGTGTGTTTTCACTAGTCCTGGCCACCAGGTACAAACGAGAAGCAATTATGTTGTTCTCATCTCCAGCTTTGGAGAAAATGATGTCATTTTTGAAGTGCTGGAATTCTGGCTTTTTTAAAAAGGAGCTCTGGAGGATGCTGATAAAGTCACTTTTGTTGGTTGCACTGATGTTACCCACTCGAAGATACTGGTAATACTGTTCAATCCAGGACACAGTATTGAACCCCTGGCTTAGTGTTTTTAGGTCTTCTTGCACAGTGCCATTCCAGTACTCCAGAGGTTCGTAAATGTAGAAACCTATCACTGGGCTGTAGTTGCTGAAATACTTTTGCTGTATGAGGGCATAGGAAACGCTTGGAGACTCACTGGCAAGAAGGTTGATAATGTTGGCTTCATCATTAATCTGTAAGCACCCCATAAAGGAGAAAGAGGCATAGATGAGATACAGTATCACCACAAATGGCTTGACATAGATGTTGGTAATCCACTCATTGTAATGCTCTCGGAGGAAATGTTGGATAAAATGATGCTGGTACGGGCTGGTCTCATGATGAGAAGTATGCTGATGGCCATCGTTCATCATGGTCTGGAACCACACAGGTTTCCGGTCCAGGTATTCTGCTGAAGGAATTTTGCAGCAGAAGATGCTATGATAACGGTTTTGCTCCAACTGGCCAGCAAAGACCAGGCAGGAGCCAAAGAAGGAGAAGATATAGAAGTAGTTCAACAGGATGGAGACACACATGTTCTGGCAAAACACTTTTACAGCTTCAATGTTGGTGAAAGGGCTTGCACCCATGCCGAAGGCTATGAAGTACAAGGAGCTTGTCATTGTATAGGAGACCATGACATCTGAGTAGGCATCTGCTACTCTGTCCTTGAATGGCAGATTCTCTCTGGTTCGACGCCATCCTGAAAGAAGTTCAAACACTCCTTTGGTTCCATGACCTGAAATGAGAAAACAAAGTATATACATGTCCACGTATAAAGGGGGTCCCATCATCCTCCAGGTTTTTCATCCTCCAGCAGTCAAAAAATTTTATCAGCTGAGTTTTGTTATGATTTTGTCACCAGTTAAACAAATGTAGAATTGTGAAGTTTCTGTCTAAAGCCAGATACCAGAATTCATATGCAGGTACTTAAACTAAGAGCCTGAGATTTTGAGACTCTCCATACTCAGTAGTGAAATGGTGAAATACCCTTTAAAAGACACTGATTGATTTTAATGGACATGGAGTTAGTTCCCGAATGGAGTGTCAATATAGGACAAAGGAGAACATTACGTTTGGTTCAAGTCTGGAGTTCATTCTTGAAATTCCTTTTGGCATCCTACTACATCTTTCAATGTTTAAGGCATTCAATTTGAAACACTTACTAATGCAAGTAATGACATTTTCTTCCAGAGACGTATCAAAGGCATTATTTGAGAAATGAGTAGGTGTAACCAAGAAAAGGACACATTGGGTCTTCATGCTGGACAAAGTGAATAATATACTGCATTAACTACAAATAATCAGAATAATTTGTATGATAGTTCTCTACCTACTGAGTGAAATTGAAACTTCTCAGTGATAGTAGAGAAATTTCCACATTATACAAAAATTGACTTGCTGGTGTTAGTGATGGAGAGTACAGTACTGGATAAATCACGGGTCCATATTAATTGTCTAGAGAATGTATGGTGTTTTTTTAATGATTATGTCTCCTTCTGTCTCTCTCTCTCAGCTATCCAGATCTCCTCCCGGGGTGCAGGAATTCCCTTGGCTCACATGAGAGGACACAGAAAGGAGCCAGATGTGGTCAGTGCTCCATGACAGGTTCTTACTTTGTATTCTATCCTGAAAAGTATCTTAGGGGTACAATTTTTTAATAAACTAAGGCTTGGATTTACTTTCATTTTACTCATCACAGTCACAGTCTGGGAAGTCTACAGCTATTAAACTTTGGGACAAAATAGTAAAGTTGAAGCTAAGGTTACTGGAAAATGTTTAACTAGTAAAAGTTATTCATTATGTATACATATTCATATAATTTAGATGTTGAATATATATATATATACACATACACGCACTCATGTGTATTCTTTTATTTTCCATTGCAGAATTTCAACTTGGG
This sequence comes from Chlamydotis macqueenii, assembly GCF_036417535.1. Classification (NCBI taxonomy): domain Eukaryota; kingdom Metazoa; phylum Chordata; class Aves; order Otidiformes; family Otididae; genus Chlamydotis; species Chlamydotis macqueenii. The sequence continues at coordinate 6,862,155 of NC_141558.1, forward strand.
GGAAAATATAAAAGCTAATACTAAAACGACAGCCAAAAGGATTTGGCTTTCAAATACAAATTTTAGTCAAAAATTAAAAACACATATTTAGTTTGGAAGAGAAAATGAAAAGTTCTCTGCACTTTGGATCAAGCCCTTACAAAATTCTGGACAATATAAGGAAACATACTACCGAGCAGAGAAGGAAGTCGAAGCAGAATGGAGATGCTCCTGTCTCTGTGTGCCTTCACCCTCTGCAGCAGAAGAATTGCATGCAACAAAGCATATACAGGGGTAATTTTCTTGTAACAAAACCATAAAAAATTACAACAGGAGATTTGCAAATAATAAAGTGTGTAATAGTGAATAAAAAGTCTGTTGAGATTGTCTTTTGGTTTAAATTGTTTGGATTCATACAGTTGCTCACATTGCCCAAAGCAGACTCCTGGCAGCCATTCTAGACAGGGAAAATTACACCATAAACTGTCAAGTTCTGTGAGTGTTACCTGTTTTACTGCAAATCTGTGCCCTAGTGAAAAATAAACACACAGTGTTACAGAAGTCTTGCAGTTAGTGTAAAGCCTGTGTGGAAATGCTGCTCCCTGAATCAACGTCTTGGTTCAGGAGGGACCTTGAATTCCTTGGTGGGTTTAGGGTGAGTCTGTTCAAATTCTCAAGGCATGGCTGTCTTGCACTCTCTCACTTTTGGACCATCAAGCAGAAAGAATTGGCTCCTTGTGCTGAGTAAAGCTGCAGAATCCAGTGACTGGGATGCAATTTTATATTATGCTTAAAGCAAGCGCGCAAGTGCCAGGGGCCAGGCTGTCTGGTCACCACTTCCAGTGCCCATGTCCTGGTGTGGCTTAATTTAATGGTATAGGAGCTGTGTTTCATTCTTTTTTTGGGGACAGTAGAGCACAACAATCTCCCTCAGATGTCTGTGCTCATCTCCTTTCCATCTAGGGATTGATTTTGATGTTTCTTTTCCAGATATTCCTGACAAATGTCCCTTTATTGTATGACTTTACTGCTTAAAACTTGTTCATATCCCATGTGTCCTTAACACTTCCCTTTCCGAACCAGTTCCTGACCTCATTCTTGCCACTTCGCTTCCAGTTTTAGGCACCCCTCTTCTTTCTCTCTGTCTTTTTGTTTTCTTCTCTTATGAGGAAGGCTGAGGGGATGAATATTAGCATTGGATTTCTGCTTTTATTACTAGTGTCATTCCTCCCATCCCCCCATCCCGTCACGACTCTTCCACTAAGGACAGAGCGATCACACTGAACAGATGCTGTTTTCTACCTCAGTTTCTACTCTTTCTCCCATTGTCCCAGGTACCCTGCTGTGATCTAAGACAAATGGAATCCTTGGTCTACATATCTCATGTTGGAAACACTAATTTAGGGTCTAGCTAGGACTTTGAAAACATCTTTCTGCTCTGACTTCTCTCTTCTGTCTTTAATAACATGATGGTAGCTACATAGGGATGAACCAAGGATTGCTCTGCCTCCATCTAGTTGACCTGACAAAGTGCAGGGATAGATTTTTGAGAAAAGGATGTTGGAAACAGAACACATATAGAGTAATTCTTTTATGTTTCAGCCTCTGAGATTTTTGCATTCAGCAAAAAGGCTTTCCAAAACCAGGGACTGCATTTGCAACAGCATGTTTGGAGGCATTGAGGGACATTTGTTCATCTGTCTCGTCCATTTCTAAACGTACTTATACTTTTGGACATCACAGCCTCTTGCTACCAGAAGCTCTATAACTTCATTACTTACTTAATGAAGAAAGGATTGGCTTTTCTTTGTTTCAGTCTCCCAGCTAGTATAACTTTATGACTGAACTAAGCAAAATGTAAACCTGATGGTCCATGAGAAGCATCTTTAATAAAACGTTTTCTATGTACTTGTCCTTTGTTCCTGGGATCTCTCATCTGAATAATCCCAGCATCCCTCACCTTTCTGACACCTCTTCTTGTCTTCAGCTAGGCATGTGCTTCCTTGCTGGCTGTCCAAGATGAATGTGTTAATTTGCCATCTGGATGCTACCAATAAAATATAAAATAGCTGAGTTCTGCCTTTCCATTCCTTGAGAGGAGGTACTAATCTGGGATGTCTACCTCTTTCTAGGCATCAATTTTCACAAAGCTTCTAGAATTGCAGTAGTCTCCTGGATCTCTATCGCTCTTCTAGATGTGACTGAAATGGGTCCATTGTTTGTAGGCTGTTTTTATACAAGCAAATGTACAGAGAGAATAACTGTGGGAGCCTCTTGTTAGGAATCACAGCTAAAAGTGATTGGCAAAATCAAATTTAAAAATAAAATACTTTGAAAATGTTAGAATCGATAGTGTAGATCATTGTAATGTTTTTAAATTGAAAATTTATCAAAATAAGTCCTTTCACAGAAACGGTTTAAGTAATGATGGATTGGCACTTTCCAAAGAAGCCTTAGGTGAAGCAATGCTCTACCAGCTCTATCAACAATCCACAGTAATATTGACTTTTCTTTACTTATTTCAAAGATCTCATTTAACCGCCCACCTGCGAGATTATGTTCACAGTTGTATCTTTGTTATGTTTTTATTGCTATTAATTCATTAATTTTAGTATATCATGTTCTCAGTGATGAGTATCTGGGTGCATTTAATCTTAGGGTAGGGACGTAATGACTAATAGAAAGGGGCTTTATTGTGAAACATATATGTATGCAAAGACTTCCCAGGAGTATACACCAATGTGTATGCACAACTTGAGTTAGCACTGAAAAACAAAATACTGTAATTAAACTCTAAACTTTTTTATAATAGAACAAGTAGTATCTTAAAGAAATAAAATATTGATATTTGTAACTTTTTCAAGGATAAAAATTGGGACTGATTTTCTTATGATTATTATTATTACACAAAGGTAAATTTTCCACTTATCCCTGTTTCATAGATAACTTCAGCTCTATCATAGAAATAAAGAACTAGGGAATAGAGTGCACTAATTCCCTTGCTACCGCAAGAAGAAATCTTTGCCTGACTGGTTTTCCCACATCATTACTCTGATACCCAGTTTTCCAGTAAGTCTCTGTTGTTCTCCCCGGATAAGCAGGTCTACTCTCCTTCCCCCCCAAAAATACAAACCCTTTTTTTTGAATGCTTTCCGACATTTCTGATGATTCAGACACCACAGTCACTCTGTAAAATTCTATTCCTTCAGCTTCATTGCTAATATCACTGAAAACGTTGACAGTGGAGTTAAGTTCACTGAGCAGTTCCAGGAAGGTTCATAGGATCCTTGGCTCTGGGTCAAAACTGCCAAGTTTCTCTGGTACTAACATGACATGAATGAAGTACAGCAATTTTTTTTTCATTTGCCAGACAGGCAATGGCCTATGTCTGCTTAAGAAGAAAGTCATACATTATTCCATTACTTGTGAGGTTAGGAGAGCAAATAAGGAGGCTGTAGAGAAGGTGGAAATATGTAATTCTTTTTCTGCCTCAATTTTCAAAACAAAAGGTTAATTATGAGCAGATATTTGATATAAGTTTGAAGAGGATAGGGATAAAAATGTGAAGAGTGAAATAACAGATTAAAGACTGCTTGATTCAGTTAGATTTATTCAAGCTGGAAGAACTTGGAGAAACTAATCAATTAAAAGCTGAGCAGAAGCAATCTTTGGAATAGTAACTGTCACCTTAGAGAATGAAAGTAGATGGGAGGGTCCAAGAAGAATGGAGAGGACAAACATAGTATCTGTTTTCAAAAAGGAGAAAGAAGACCTGCAGAACTTAATGTCCATCAGCTTATTTACTATCCTGAAAGACAATAGAATAAATAGTTGCAAATCAATTTACCATCGCAGAGAAGATAGGAAAGTGATCAGAAAAAAGCTGATATAGATTTATCAAAACCAAATAATCTCAAATCAACCTAACTTCTTGCCTTGAAATGTAGCTGGCTTAATAGAAAGAAGAAGGAGACAGGATATCTGTTTCAGTAAAGTTTTTAGTATCTTTCTGTTGGACTCTAGTAAGTTTTTTAATACTACGTTACTTAGTATTCTGACAAGCAAATTAAGGGAATACTTACAAGAGAAAAACATGTAAAATATGTATTCAACTAGTTGAAAGTGCACACCTAGAGTTGTTTCCAATGAGCTGTCAATTTTCACAGGGATTGCATCAAAGGGTCCATCTTGGGCCTGGTTCTTCTTGATATTTTCAATTAATGGTAAACTGGTGGAATTTGTGTGTGAGACTAAAATGGTGAGAAGTTCAAACTCTCTGTAGAGTAAGACTTTAAACTTGGAAAAACTATCAGAAGTCAATAAGATAAAATGTAATGAAGAGAAATGCAAGACGCTTTGTGTTAGAAAATCAAGTAAAATAAGGAATAACAGATAAAGGGGAAAGTTAGACATCAGAAAAAAGCAAAGCTTTCTGCCCCTAGTGTTCATTATACACTGGAATCCATTATCTAAGGAGGTTGTAAAGTTGTCTTCATTGCAAATGTAAAAAGAAGGTTAAACTAGTAAACATTAGCAGAAGTGCTAGGTACACCCTGTCTTAGTGCTGTGAGATGACTCCTGTGCAGATTCCTGACATCTCTTCTTTTGTAGATATTTTGTAACATCTCTACATCATACCTAATGTTGACTTAAGATGCTTAGGATTACTTAAGCATGAAAACCAGCCTCCCTTCCATCTTGTCTTAACCAAAATATGCCTGTTTAGCATTTATCTGTTACTTCTACAAGAATCCGTGAACTTCTTGAGATAGGAATTTCATCTGCAGTTGTCACTCAACACAACATCCACTGACATCCCAGTCTGAAGCCTTTAGGCGCTGTTGGAAGGAGGGGTTGGGTGCTACCAGCTTTTGTAAGCTTTCTGGGAAGGACAACAAGCATGACTCTGTGTACTTTTTTGGGTCAAAACATAAAGAAGAGGGTTTGCTGCTATAGATGATAGCAGTTAATGTCTTGATATCCTTGTTGAGTATGATATATTTCAAACAAAAAAAAATGGATACTTCAATAGGACTTCTAAAAAAAAGATCTTACGGTTTTTGATCAGGAAAAACAAAAGCCTTAGAAGTGCCAAAGCACAACTTTGTTCAACATTACTGTACTAAAAACCCAAAGATATTGTATTCAGTTTTCATTAACAACCACACCTGTAGTCTTGCCATGTATATACAGGATGCAAGGACAGCTTTCTTTGACATCGCAGTGGTGGGCAGTAAGTATATTTTTACTTTAAAATTCTTTGTTGTGAGTCTACAGGAAATGACCTTTCCATTATTTTATTCAGAAAAACAACCTATAACTCATTGAGGGGGGAATCATAGGGTTTTTTTTTCCCTAGGAACAGATGAACTGGGAGCATGGAGGTTTTTTCTTTTTTAGCACTAGAGAGACAAATTCATCTCCTGTGAAAACTGGGCTTGTTTTATCTTATCAATGCCCCATGATAGCAGGGGCCATGGCCATTAGCAGCATATTGACATGACCTATTCTCTGTCTAATTAAATGTTTTAAGGCAATATAGTTTATTTAGGTGCAACTTTACAGCCCATCGTATTCAGAAGGTGAGTCTGTGATCTAATATTCTCTGCCGGCCTTAAAATCGATGGAATTACAAATTTATCTAGACCTATTGATTTGAAAATACACTTGATTTTAGATAGTTTAGGCTCACACAATCACATTTTTCCAGAGGAGGAACTTTCCATCTGAACACAGTGCAACAAAGGATGCATTTGTTCTTCTGCTTAATCACTACTATTAGTATCTCCACATACATTTAGAAAACTGAAGCACAGAGATTGAGCAAATTGATCATGGTTGCCAAGGACTGTCGACATTTCAGTAGGGAAGAAGCAATAGAAAGAATGATTAAACTACTTATTTTTAAGAGACAGTAAATCTTTGCTGTCCCTGCTGTAGAAACCAAAGAGGATTTGAAGCTTGGAGATACCTCAGCATTACGATATAGGAGGAAATATGTACTTTAACCTAGATTCTATTCCATTAAGGTAAATCTCAGGACAATATATCCGGGCAATAAGTGGACCTTCACCACAAGGCTGAGGAAAGAACTTCCCAGCTTGATTAAGGATAATGAGAAGATAGAGTATATTTTTTTTAACTAATCTAAAATGTAGGTGGGAAAAGAATTTTTTTTTCTCTCTCTCTCTGTGTACCTCTGAAATGATTGTAATTGTTCACACAGTTGGATTGCTGACCATATATTTTTTATTTAGTTTTCTCTTAGCTATTATGCTGTTTTAGTGGTAACTAGCGTAACTAAGGGGGTCTGAGGAGGCAGGTGAGAGACTAAATCATTCTCACAGTGGTTAGGTGTTTACTCTTTCTCCAGACCCTCAGTATAAGAAGTGAAGTAGGACCTCATCCTACCAGTAAGATGTCTGAGATGGTTCAGACTTTGGGGATAAAGGGTCTCATTATGGAAGCAATCCACCACTGACTATCACTGTCCAAAGGGAGGAGTTTCCTTGAGTCGTATGGATTATCAGTGATATTACAGTATTTACACCTTCTGAATATCATTGAACTTAAAGCAACAAATATATAAAGTCCAGTCAAGGTCTGCTGCTGAATCTCCTGCAGAAATTTTGTTTTCACTAAACATATGATTACTTATCTCATTTCAGACATGGCATTTTGTGATACTGAAAAGGATCTAAGCAGAGAAATTTTCTCATTTCTAGTACATTCTCCTTGTGATTCCATGGCATACACATTTTTTTCTCTAAACAGATTTATTTAAATATGCTGACAGAGTAGTTTATACCCTGCTGTGCTTTTCCATCTTGAAAAGTATGCAGGGTAGAATTGTTCTTCTAAGCAACAGATTCCTACCATAATAAATTGACTAATTTATAGAGCTGAGTTCCATAGCAGGAATGTTTAACCAAATGCAATGAAACCTCAGCCAGCTGAACTGTGTGTCTTCATCAACAAGAACCTCAGGGAAATCTCCAGTACTGCACAAGGGATTTTGGTATTGCTAGATTTTAGCACTTTCGACAAACAAAGAAAATGCACTTGAAGCTATCACAAATATCATAAATGAAGTTAGCTATGCCTAATAGAAATTTTGATTTCCTCAAAAATATTCCTGCCAGCCTGTGGTCACTTTGCAGACCCAAACACCTTAGTGGCTTTCAGTGCCCAAGTGTTGGTATATCCCCATTACAATCTGAACTGCATTAAAATAGTAACAGTGCATCATGGGGTGCTCCTATTAAACTTACAGACTATGACTGATGCCTTCATGTGTGCTCCAAGTGATTGCATTTATTTCTGCTCACATGAGCATTTCTAAAAGCCTTTTTAAAAAATTCTAGGAATTGCTGATCAGACCAAAACATAAAAGAGTTAGTCTCCTCATGGGCATTTCAGTGGAACCTCGGACATAGCATCCCTGTGACTGTTTGAAGCTGAAGAGCAATGAGGATAGAGGCAAACATTTGAATCTGCCAGGTGTTTGCTGTAAAATGACATTTCGGAAGAGCTCAGAATCAGCCTAACACTGCTCCCACAAAATATTGCAAACTTCTCAGCCACAGCTGAAGCTTGAGTGCTTTAGCCTAAGGTCACCTGTTTGCAAGACTCTCCCAAAGAAGTGACTTTCTCTTTTCACTTGATAAAAGGGAGCTGAGACAGCTAGTTTAGTCTAGGAGTCTGACTTTTAGACTGCTAAAATTATATAAGATTAATTGTATCTTCTGTCTCCATCCTGTTTCCTTAATTCCTTTCATTGCAGAAGGAAGCCTATTCAGAAATACATGTCTGTGGAAGAAGAAAACAAGGTAATGATGTGCCAGTTCTAATGGAGTCCCTCTGTTAATTTGCCTTCCAGGATCCTAAGGAACACCGATCTGTAAATTATATTAATATCAATCTGTTGGAAACACAGATTAAAAGTGACAGTTGCCTTGCTCTTTTGGTCTCCTTTCTTGTATGTGTCCCTTTCATGAGTTTGGCATCTTTGATTTTGAATCTTGTCCAGTTTTGTATCTTTCAGATTGAAAAGGCCTTTCCAGAGCATCACCATAAGCGTCCCTGGGTAGAAGCCCAGGGTTGGGTGCTGGAAAAGAGCCAAAGACCTGCAAGTCCAGATGCAAACATGTTTCTAACTAAACCATAGTGACACCACTTTGTACTCAAGGTTTGTTTGCGACAGTTCATTTTAAGGTCAAATTCTACATTTTTTCATGCCTAGAAGCTCCTCTTTTTCGTGTTAGAAGCAACTGAAATATTAAATAGCAACTCCTCCCATCCCATGCATTGAAACAGAGCTGAAGATGGGGAACATTTCAATGGATGTGATTAGTCATCAGGCCGCACACCTCATTATGTGAGATTTACGTTTGTGCTAATGTTTACTGCTTGCAAATTGCATATAAAGTTGAAATCCTGCTTGGTTTTCTGCTGTGCCTAGCAATGAATTAAAATGCTTTTCAATGTTTCTCATCTAAGCCTTTTAATGAACGTTGTAAACAAGGACTACACGTATGGAAATTGCTATTCATTGATAGGAGTTTAAGCGACATATAGAAGACAAGGGAATGAATTTAGATCAAGCTGTTAATGAATTTATTATATATTGATTTATGCTAAAAACATAGGATGGATTTGTGACACTGATCAGAACACGCTTTGTTTACCACCTGGATTTGAAAATCCAGTAACTTCTGAAAAAAAATCAGATAAATCAGGTACTAGTAAGTCTCAAGAAAGGAAAATGCTTTGATCAGATGTGGATTCTGGCACCTAGAAGAACTAATCTATACTTGAATCATTATACAAACAGTTAGTTTGGTCATTTGTTACTTTCTGGCATAGAGAAAGCAATTGTGGGTTCTTCAAAGAAAAGCAACAAAAGAGTTAAACAGCTGGAGAGGCAAATAAAAAGTGTGAAAGAATATATGTCAGAAAAATGACCAGTGCATTTGTAAGTTTGAGCAAATGAAGAAAGTGCATGAGTGTTTCATGAGAGTGGGACAAGTTTCTGGAGTTACCCGTGAGGGAAGTGTACAACATTTTCCCTGGTGGGATGCGGTTACCAAAGGGGAAAACTTTTACCTTTCAGTGACAAGATGAATTTGTCTGCACAGTCTGTAGTTTCTGAACTGTAGAATGCCAAAGTGTAACAGACAATAAGCAGGAAAAAGTTCACCCTTCACTTTCTCAAGTGAAATCAGTCGTCTGTACAACTAACGTCCCCTTGCTCGAACAGCTGGAAGCTCTCCTGGAGAAAGCTTTGTGGGGCTTTATCACCCTTTGAAAGGGATATAGGCTGTCTGATTAAAGATATTTCTTATATGTTCACAAAGCCTAATGGGGCACCATGTTTTCACATTGGCTGAAGGCCTGGTCCTGTGGTTATCTTGGTTTGCGGGGTTTGTAACATCTAAAGAGTGTGAAGAGCTACTTCATCTTGGCTGAAGTAGCTTATTTTGGTTGCTACCCCAGGGCCAGCTTCTAGCTGAGAAAAGCAGAGCTAACTTCTCTCTCAATAGTTAATACAGGTCAAATCCATTCCTTCTCTAATAATTCTATTTGGAAATTACTCCAGCCGCTGACACTGTGATGCAGAGCATAGCACGCCTTCTCTTCGCTAGTCTGCTGAGGTTTCCATCTAAACTACTTATCTTGGTGTAAAAACACATCTTTCTGCAATGAAGAGATAGCTCCAGACCTAAGGGAATGAATCCATCTGCTGACAGTGTGATATTTTTAACAGTGCTGTTCGCGCAGGATTTGCTGACATTTGTTTACTTCAGAAAAGGGATGGGAAGGCAGAGCGGGAGGCAACATTAGCCTTTCGCCTCCGTTTGCTGGGAGTGAAGGAAATATGGAGGACTGATTTGGCAATTTGAAAAAGAGGAATTAAATCTCCCTTTTCCTTCCCAAAGAGCCCAGGTTCTGCATTGCAGAAGAAGGTGGAGGGCGGCTGCTCTGCTGCCCTCGCCAAGCCCAAGACGGCGCTCGGGAAGGGGACGCCTAGTGCACTGCAGGGCCAAGCTGCCGGCGCCCCTCTGCAGCGATGCAGATCTGGCTCCAGCCATCCCACCAGTGAGACTGCTCCTGCCTGCTGCTGGTGCAGTGCTGTGGCCGCAACACTGTGGGCAAACAGCCCGCTCCCATATTCCCACCTTGTCCCTATAAATTTACCCTGGGCATTGCAGTTTGCAGATCCAGGATGTGTAGGTCACATATATGGCATTTGTCAAACTGCAATGCCAGGGAATGCTATGGATGCAGGAATTCATTCAGCCAAGCTGCCAAATGGTTATGATGGTCCTCAGCATGCCTCTGCATGGGCAAAAGCCTGTCCTTGGACCTAAGAGTTTCCTCTCATTATACAAAGTGTGAAAAGCAAAATGAACCAAAGAGAGAACAAACGACTTATCCAAATGACTGCAATAAACCCCTACTCCTTACATTTTATTATGCATCTCTGTTGAAAAATTAAAGCTGCGACATATTGCTGCTATGCCTGCTGCTCCATAATTCTGAGCTAGACCTATATCAGAATTGCTCAAAAACCCATAACACTAACATGGACCATTCAGGAGGTTAAGAGGACTTGCATACATTCATGGAGAGAAACTGCATAGAAACAGGCATTGAATTCAGAGGCAACAAATTCGGAGGTGGAAGCCACTGAGCCAAGAAGCAGTTGGAGCCTGGGGGAGTGTTTTGAGAAAGTGTGACTTTATATTTGACCTGTTGAAAGTCTTGTTTTTAAAGCACTTTCCCTTGGCTACTATCAGAGGTAGGATGCTGAGCTAGACAAATCCTTTGGCCTGAATGAACCTGAATGCTTTTACATCCCCATGTACACATGGGACTGACTGCTTTAAAATCCACATGCATGTGAAGAATGAATTAAACCTGTGCAACTCCTCCTGCCCTTAATTCTGGCATTTGAGTTTTTGACTTTACTAATTTTAGTCTTATAGTAATACCATTTAGAAACCTGTCTTTGAATTGGTATAAATACTTGCCTCATTCACTGCATGGTCTCAGGTCCAATTTACCCTGATCATTTGTACACAGCGCTTATTACAAGTTGACTCCTTTGCTGTGGGTTGACACAGCACTGCATGCATCAATTCCCACATGCATTACACACTTCAGTGAATCTCATGACCTCTGTGAGATTGTTATGGGTATTACACCAATTTTATGGTAGGGAAATTGAGGTAAAAAGAAATCTAGTTTTACTAGTCTGATTTTCACTGACCAGGTCTTACTGTTATCATGTAACACAGGACTTTTGCTGTAGTTTATATGTTTAAAGCCTGATATTAATCAATATATGCACGTCATACTTTAGGAATCCATACCTTGGATGTTAGACCAATACACAGAAGAATTAACTAATTAACTAATTAGTTAACTAATGCAAACTATTAGGTGTCTGTTAAAAGATGTTGTTTTCCCAGTTTTGAAGATAGTAGATGACTGATGCTTTTTCTGCAAGTTCTACTCTCCTTCCCTTGATACTTTTCAGCCTTTTCAAGAGGCAGGGCTGCCACCAACAAAGTTCTCCTTCCCTGCACAGCTCTGGTTCACCCCCCGATCACTGGCCAAAGGACCCCATGAAGAATGGAATTAGACCAACAACCTCTTTCCCAGTTTTGTGGTGCACAACCTCGTCTTCAAGCTGCTTCTCATAATACCTGGGGAAATGGTTGTAAATAAAGCACAAGATGAGCTTTCTTTTCATGGCAAAACTCCCACAGACTTCTGATATGCCCAGTGTTGTCATTAAAAATATGAGTGGGCTGGCTTGTGTGGGACTTAAAATAAAGCCTTTTCCAGTTAGCAGCATTTAGCAGCTCATTAACGTATCTGAAAACTGACCTTTAGCAGTCTGTCCCAGGGAGGTATAATTAAGTTTTTCACTCAGTATGCTGGCTAAACTCACTGTAGCCTTAAAACTATATATAAGAAACACATCTGTTTTGAGGGTAATCTTTTTTGCTAGAAATACCAGGAGCAGAGAGCCTGCTGGCTGCCCACACTTTTCCCATTATTATTTTGAATATCCATAATTTCAGATATGAATAATTTTGAACATGAAATCAGTTTGACTGTATGCTTTCCTAACACCTTGTTCTGGTTTTGTTTGGTGAGGGGGGGGCCCAAGGTGGTAGCTTCTGTAGGAAACTGCTAGAAGTTGCTCCCCTTTGTTCAGTGGACTCGGCTGGGCCTAGGGCGGACCTGCTGCTGGCCAAGGCTGAGCCAATTGGTAGCAGAATGTCCCGTGATAATGCCTCTGCGATAATGTATTTAAGAAGAGGAAAACAGGAGAAAAAAAAAAGGAAGAAGATGGGAAGCAGCTGAGTGGGGGCAGAAAGGGGGAGCTGCGAGCCTTGTGGGCCTTGCAGGCCTCACCCTCAGGCCTTCCACCGGGCAGCCGACTGGGCCCAACTCGGCCCAGCCCAGCTGCCAGAAGTGGAGAGGCGATGAGAAGTTGAAGTGAATAAGATGTAAAAAGGATCCTGAGAGGCGTCTGCCAGCCTGTTGTGAGGAACAGCTGCAGATGCCAAGGTCAGTTCAGAAGGAGGGGGAGGAGTAATGCGGCTCCTGGTCAAGATTCCCCTGCAGCCTGTGGTGATGACCATGGTGGAGCAGGTTGTCCCCTTGCAGCCCATGGAGGTCCACAGAGGGGCAGAAATTCACCTGCAGCCCGTGGAGGACCCCACGCTGGAGCAGGTGGATGCCTGAAGGCGGCTGTGGCCCATGGAGGGCCTGCTGGGACAGCTGTTCTGGAGAGACTGCACACCGTGGAAGAGATGACCCACGCCAGAGTAGTTTCATGAAGGACTGTGGCCCGTGGGAGGGACTCCACGAAGGAGCAGGGGAGGAATGTGAGGAGTTCTTCCCCTGACGATGAAGCAGTGGCATGAAACAATGCATGATGAACTGACTGTGACCCCCATTCCCTTTTTCCCCCTGTGCTGCTTGGGAGGGAAAGGTAGTAGAGATAATGTTAAGCCCGGGAAGAGGGAGGGGTGGGAGGAAGTTATCTTGTTTCCTGTCTCATTCTCCTGCTAGTTTTAGAAAAAAATGAATAGTTTTCCCCAAGTCGAGTCTGTTTTGCCCCTGATGGTAACTTTAAGGATTTCTCCCTGTCCTTATCTCAAAACCTCGAGACGTTTTTCCTTATATTATCTCCCCCTATTCTCTTGGAGGGTGGGGGGAGTGAGAGAGAGACTGCGTAGTCTGGTCCTGATTGGGGCTGAACTATGACACACCTCAAGGAGGAAGAGAGTTGGAGGAGGACTGGAGAGGGAGCGCTTTCTCTGATGAATGTTTGGTTTTGCATAGGTCCCTACAGAGGTAGCTGGAGGTTCCTAATCTACATCCAGTCTAATGAATTAAATATTTCTAGGGTTAGTTTTCTGTCACTGCAGCCAGCTGGTGCAGTCTCAGCACCGCTATGCTATTTTATTTCTTTAGCCTCCAAAACAGAATGACTGCATCCAAATCCTAATTTGCACCTGGGTATTAGATGGAAGTGTTATGGACAGGGCAAAATGATGCCAGGAAGCATGTAAACAATTTAGTACCGCGTAGACAGTCACAGCCTTGGCTGTGTTCTGTTTTCTGGTAAAGGCTTTAGGCAAAGAATGATATTGCTCTGCCATTGCACATACACAAGAGTCAGATGGATGCTGAATTTCCTGGTTCTGTTGAGGTACCTAACTTTCATATTTCTGTCTATAAACATGACCGGGGCATCTTGAGCCCATTGTGAATATGGGAGAAAGCACAATATGCTCATTTAGTATATAATTCTTTTATAAGGATGGTTACACTGGTTGAAAGTACTCACAGCTGTTCTGGTGGGAGGGAGAGGGGCTGCCTAACTTTATAGGATAACTGACCTAGGGGCTGACCTAACTTTATAGGATAACTGAAATAATTATAAGGACGTTGAGTTGCTGGAGTATGTACAGAGAAGGACAATGAAGCTGGTGAGGGGTCTGGAGCACAAGTCTGATGAGGAGCGGCTGAGGGAACTGGGGTTGTTTAGTCTGGAGTAAAGGAGACTCAGGGGAGACCCCATTGCTCTCTACAACTGCCTGAAAGGAGGTTGTAGGGAGGTGGGTGTTGGTCTCTCAAATAACTTGTGATAGGACAAGAGGAAATGGCCTCAAATTGCAGCAGGGGAGGTTTAGGTTGCATATTAGGGAATCACTCCCTGACTTTACTGTGCCGTTCATTAATTTCTCTAACCATTAAGAAATGACAGAGTTTTTCATAGTAATATGAACTGGAGAGATAATCTCTGCCTCTCTTTTCATCTGATGTGCTGATTCAGCTATCCTTCTTCTCTAAAAAGTCTGACAAAAAGGAGATTACCCTTTATAAGAACCCAGTGCTGTGACAGAAAAGGGAGGAATGAGAAAACTACTAGATCAAACTCCTCCAACTCCTCTGGTTTTAGTGCTCCTGCTACATTTTAAAATGCTGCATTGTCAGTCATTGTGATGGGCATAAGGCAAAGGTAACGTGAGCCCAGACTACAAGCCACATTTAATTGCTTGATAGCGGTAAATGAGAGATGTAAAAAATTTGGAGAGAAGTAGCCTGTTAGCCTGTTACCAAAAGAGGGTTTTGCTTGCAAAGCTCAGAAAAAGGAAAATTACAGTCTACACCAGCAGCAAGGTGCTGACTGTTCTCAACGAATCACTGATCTCACGGAATTCTTTTTATTACTTTTATGCCAGCAAGGCTTTGTGAGCAGCACTTCGCAATGTGCTCTCAGTACATTGAATTTGCTCAGAAAGGCAAATAACAATAAATATAAAATGAAGAAACTATGTACATAAATCACTGAAATTTAAATGTGGGACAGAATGAAGAGTTATGTTTTGTTTTAAAAAGAGATTTTTACATTGTTTGCCTCCTTCAGGAACCTATATATCAGTTTACTTTAGGTTATTGCTTCTGAGAATGTTGCCTATTCATCCAAACTATGACATCGCAAATTGCCATTTCCCTTCAGTTTTAAAGAACTGAAACTAATTTCAAATATCGTCATGAGTTGTCAGTATAAGACTGAGCCAGAAATTTGTACCGTTTCAGCCTATATCTCTCAAGCTGATAAATGATTGTTATAATGGCCTTTTAATTCCGATTGCACTATACAAACTGAAAAGATTGCTACATACAAACCAGAGTACTAGGGCAAAATTTAAAAATATAACAGTGAGGAATATTAAAATTCACTTTCTTGCATTATCTGGGATCTGGAAGATGTACCCTGTATCTTGCAAAGTGTATTTTTCAAGAGATGCAGTAAGTTACCAAAACAAGTCTTTACCCATAAAAAAACTTACCATATAATCTGCATTTTGGATCCCCTTTTCAGATACAGTCTTATTCTTACATATGTAAACCTAGTATTAAATATATATATATATATATATTTAATGGGAAGTTGAAAGCTTCACATAGCCGTGCTCTCACTGTACACAGAGTTCTGCTACTCTGCCACCAGATTACTGCAACACCATGAGATTTGCTCAGGATTTGCAACAGCACCTGGGATTCCTCTAACAGCTCCAGTTTCTGGTGTCCTGGGACCGTGCAAGAATCCTGAGCCCCAGTTGAGCAAAGCAAAGTTTTCTACACTTACTTTGCGAAGTAAGCCCCCAAATTCTGACACCAGACTATCAGGAGAGCAGAACACAGCCATAAATATTACTTTATTTTCCCTTCCTCTTCCCCTTTGCCAGTCTCTGAAATTTGAAGCCAATATAATGGTGAATTCTACTGCAAAACTCAACCTATTTAACCTTTTTGTGGGCAGTTCAACTGATTTGTAAGCGCTTCTCGTACTTCTAGATAAATTCCAGTAACCTAGAATTATCTTCTTTCTAATTAGCAGCTCTTTGCTGTCTTAAAAATTATCTATTGAAGGTAAGATGTGTCCTTCTTTTAATGTACCTTTTTTTTTCTTCTTTGAACATTGGTTAAACAGTAAAGCAAAAAACTTCATCTCAGCTGCTATGATTTCAGCTTGTAATACCTCACAGAACCCATATAAAACCTTTATTAGTTTTATAGGGTATTATTCTCAATGATAGGGATTTACTTTACTGTTCCTCTTTTTTTTTTCCCACAGCCTTAAATCTTGCTTTCAAGCTCGAGTTTTTACCTGGTATCCTCTGGAAATTTGGCAATGTCCCATCTAAAGGCACTTGAGCCTGTTGACCAGTTCCAGTCAAATTTAGCTCCAGGGAGAGGCGTCGGATTTTGATGAGTCTCACCAGAACAAGGAGTTGAGTATAGGCTGTAGGTTTCCTTATTGTCTCTTTCCAGGGCAAACCAGGCAAGGAGTTTTCTCATACTTACTCTGTCCCAAAATGCCTACTGACTGGCCAGCATGTCCATACCTGCCAGACAGTCACACTTGCCCTTCTCTAAATCAACCACATCTGCCCTAGGTGACACCACATCACTGGAGGAGAGGGAGAAGCCTGTGGACTAAAGATTGGATTTGGAGCAACATGTCTTCTTGAAGGAGACATGGAGTGTGAATTAAATAGTGACATTTCTGAAAAAAAAAACCCCATATTTTTCTGAGAAACAATAATGTGGCTGAAGCTAACAGTATGGAGACCAATATAAGGGATAAGGGAAAGAGCTGGAGGTGTTCTAGTATTCGGGCTTAAGGGACCTGGGAAGATTTTGGAGTACTGTGAGAAAACATAGAGAATAGAAAGTACTTGGGTACAGTGGGACACAGGGAGGGTTAGGAATATTGTGAGAAGGTGTGGAGTTGATCTGGCAATGCAGGGGGTACAGTCACAGCTATCTCTGTGTGTGTAGTGATGTGAAGCACTCTGATATACTTCGTGCTGGGATGTCCCGATGCAGTAGTCATCGACTCTTCCTTACTGGAAACAACTCCACAACAGAGCACATCATTCCAAACTAGAGTGCAAGTGAATTAGATTTCCTCATTTTAGACTTTCAATTTGCAATCCAGCTTGCTTCAGTCCTCCTAGCTGTCCCCATAGACAGTGCAATCCACAGCGAATGGAGAACTCAATATGACTACGTCTATAGTGTTAAAGAAATGAGAGCAGGGAACATTCCCTGGTCTGGAGGCTGGCTACAGGATCTCATCAAAGCCTTAACACTACATGTCTCTTCTCAGACTGAATGGCTGCTGTCTCTAAATTGTTCCTGACTCTCAAACTATGTCTAATAATCAGTTAGGAAAATGTGAGTTGTTCTTAACCAAAATCATGTACAGGTAACTGTACAGAAAACAGGAATCCACTGTCCTGCCTGCCCTCTGGGACTGTGATTTTACTAGTATAGACACAGCCTGAAGGTCATCCCAAGGATATTCATTCCATGTGGATAACCTGAGCAGATCTCTCTCTCTCTCTCAGTTGATCTATCACTCTTTCATGTGTAAATTTAGGTATTTATTTGAGGTGTCTAATCATCCTAAACTGTCTCCGTAACCAGACGGATGGATAGAGGACAATATCTAGCTTGTCTGTCTGGAGATCTACACTTGTCTGTCTCCTTCCTTTGACTTAGAGGGAACTCAAGAAAACAGAGCTTCAAATGTAGACAACTCACTTAAGTCAGATGGGATGAATCCAGATGTGTGTTAAATTAAAACTGAAATTATGTCTTAAATATGGGCTCATTTGGTGAGGCAGGGATTTGTACTGAAGCCAAGGAGGAGGCTGGCAAAGCTGGATTTCCACAGCATCAAGTGGTTGGGTAGATTGCTATATGTTGGCTGTTATGTACTGCGTTTTTTTTCTGGGCAGTATTCTGAGGTCTTGTAATATATGAGCCAATAGGACCTGAAAGTTATTGTGGACTTGAGTTATTACTGTTAGGAGGTCTGCATTCTCCATGCCACCAATAGCTAAAAGAGATGTCTTTGCATAGTAAAGAAAGCAATATCTGATTAGCAGGGAATAAAATAGTGGCGTCAGCAGATCAGACAAATGTTATGGTTGCAAACTGCCAAGAAGCCTGTCACCAATTAATTTTCTCGCAAACAGTTCTGCAGAAAACTCTTCTTTGCCTTTGGCACTAGGATTACGATGATGGCAGATTTCATTACTTCTGGAACAGCAGAACGGGAAGGTGTGTCCAAGCAGACTTAACCAGGCCCAGATGAAGGCAGAGTGTGCTCGTATATCTCCTCTGTGTCTGCTGCCTGAGCTTTCAGGTATGAACTAAGCAGAGCAAAAAATAAAATGCTCATTCTCATATTGGCCCTTTTATATCTTTTTCTTTTTGTCTTTCTTTTAGTGTAGGTGATTGAGAGATCTTTCTCAGTTGCTTTTGACAGATTTGTTGGTTTGGGTGTAACTTTCTTCTCTTCTGTCTACTCACTGGTAGAACGGTGTTCCATGGCCCCTGGCACTTGGTGACTCCCACCGCGGTGACTTTTGCAGCATGGCAGGAAACTCTATCCCAGCCTTGCTGTGAAGTGCACGTCTTCTGTGACCCCTTTTTTTGTCTGCATATGCAAAAAATTTAATGCTGGTCAGTTAGCCTTAAAATTGCTTTAAACTGAAGAGAAATTTCTGATGGAAATCACAAGTTTTGTTCAAAGGAAGCAACAATTTAAAGTTACTGGGCTACAGGGGTGAAGTACCTAAACTATAAAATTCATACATAGAAGTTACTTAAGACAAGGATCCTGTTTTGGCTGTTATTGCGGGTTTGGTAGCTGGGGAGCTTGTTGACACAGCAGTTTAACCCATAAACATGATCCCTTGAAGAAGGACCTTGGAGACATGTTCTAACTTACATAGGCACAGTTTCACTTGAATATCTACTTGAAAATGCAGCTAATCAAAATGAGCTAGCTGCAAATGTTTTTACTGTGGTTGTACTTAGCAATTTTTATCACTGCTCTTGAAGTATCCCATCATGTATCAATAATCCTCATCCACCCCTTATTTTCTACTAATGAAGATTAACTACCTTAGCCTTTTTTTTGGGGTAAATATTCAGCACCCACAAGAGTGTTTTAGGCTTATTTGAGAGTAGATTTGGAACAATGAGAAATCTCAGCAGAAAAATTATTCTATCCTTGTTCTTTCAGGTAATTGACTGAATTGTTGCAAATATATTTCACTCTATTTGCTGTCTTGTACCATAAAGTTTGGTTTTGGATCTCTGTAAACTTACAAAGTAGAAATGTAACCAATAAATGTATTTGGTAAAAACATAGTTCTTTCCTCTTTTGTTCTTAGGAGTTGGCTTTAAAAATGCCTTTTAAATGCATAAACCGAGTGAGATGAGACAAAATAAGAGAACAGAGAATGTCTGTCTTGTTTGGGGATTATGTCACTAATCTGGGACTGAATCCAGTGACATCTCAATTCAAACACTGATTCAACAAATATGGCCAGGGCAGACAAATGGTGCCTGGATAGGCACTGTTTCACCCCCAGTGCTCTTATTACATGATTATGGACTGTAAACCAAGTG
This sequence comes from Chlamydotis macqueenii, assembly GCF_036417535.1. Taxonomy (NCBI): domain Eukaryota; kingdom Metazoa; phylum Chordata; class Aves; order Otidiformes; family Otididae; genus Chlamydotis; species Chlamydotis macqueenii. The sequence continues at coordinate 6,881,661 of NC_141558.1, forward strand.
GGCACTGATGCTTTCAAGCAGACAAGGGAATTAAGCCTAGATCTGGATCTAAGCAAGTGTAGGTGCTCTTTCCATTGATCTACTGACAGGAAGGGGATACTTTTCATTATTTGTTAATATACTTTTTTTTTTTACCTTTGCTTTGCCTTTTTTTTTCCCAAGAGTTTAAAAAAGTGCTTTAATTCTCTCTGAATTCAACATTTCATGTCAAATTATTTTTTTTTTCAGCATTTTGGCAAGAAAATGATGGAGAGTTAGGTACAAGTTTTTCAGACTGAGACTCCTCGCCTTTGAACCTGAATTTTACAAATCCATGAAGAAGTTGTCCTATAGAAAATCCTTAGGTGCTTAAATGTCAATTGATAGTCTTCAAAAAACTTTGAAAATAACTCCAAATAAATATTTAGAGGACTGTAAGAACCTAGATATTTCTCTATCAGAGAACCATCTCAGTGAGCACTAACTTTCACTTTAATTTTAGATGCTTTAATACATGCAGTCCTACTTTAACATCTTACATGCTCAGCTTGTTCACATTCATTTTTCAGTCCATAATTAAGTAAAATGGGAAACAACCAGCCCAATGATCCCTCAGTTCCCACTCCCAGCTGTTTTTTCTGCAAAGTTGTACATGGTATGCCCTGATGTTTCTTCTTCATAAGCACCAAGACAAAGATAGGCACCTGAGCTTCAGCTTCCTCTTTAGACAAAAGAAAAGATTAAATGGATCTTAAAATAGGTGGGATGGATTGTCCTCTGGGGACACTCGCCTCACATCACTGACTGTTGACGAATGGAGTCTAGCAATCTAATTTTCAGACTGCTAACTGTAGGTGAGATAACAGAGATTTTAGGCACTCAAAAGATTTAAAAGGCAAATAAAAATGTATGTAGATATCTAAACTGGCTAATAGACACCTAAGTAATTTTTTTTCCATCTACCTCAAAGGCATTTTTTAAAATCCTGCTATGTATACATATGTAGATATATAAATACTTGACAGATTTCCCTTACATACTTTTGAAACTTTATTTATGCTCAACTTCACAAATTTCACTCTATCAATTTTCCTGAGAACTATTTTAAACTAAAAAAATCTGAGAAAGTACTGACCATCTGTGTACAGAGAAAGACGAGTGCACCAAGTTTATTTAGTACTTATATATCTTTCTGGCTGCTGAAATAATTACTGGAAGCCAACTTATAATTCTGTGCAGATTTCATGTAATGAAATATTATGATTAGGAGTCCATACATGACAGTACTAGGGAAAAAAAAAAAAAAAAGAACACTGCTGTAGACATTTACCTTATAAGACCTTTAGCAGAAAAGCATTAAGAGTGAAGCCTTGGGGTTTCAAAAATACTTTTCATATTAAATAAAAATATTTTTCATACTAAATCCTAAGGATTTGGGGTTTTCATAAGTCCTTTTTCTGAAAGATTATTTTTATTGTAAAAAAAAAAAAATTAGTTTAGTGTTTTTTTCTGTAACTCAAAAGCCTCATCGATATCTCTTTTACATCAGTGTAGTTTAATGATCACTGCATTCCGAGTACCGGTGTAAGTGTTGGGGAAATCAGGCTGATAGCATCAATGCATCAGTGCAGAATGTGAGTAACTGAGAAATATTGACTATGATAGACATGTAGAACTGTGATTTAAGAAGAGGGAATCCCTCAAGGATGCGAGTAATTTTGGTGGCATAATTCCATCACAAATTCTGGTATGTATGCCTCATATCATTCTCCAAAGTATGACAATTACTGCAAAGCATCAATTAACAATATGACATTTTCCTAGGAAATATACCATGCATTAAACAGAGACATTTGCCACATGCAAGACATAAAAAGCACATGAAGAGAGACTAATAATCTGATGTCCATTATTTATGGGAAAATGAAAAAAAAAAAACCAAGAATCACTACAATAAATCATGTTATATGTCTTTATATCAATCTTCATGCTTCTGCTCCATCAGGAAAGGATATCAGATTTGTTGATCGTGACCTGTTCTTGACAAATATGTGATGGCTGTTTCTTATCACCTTATACAGGGCATAGGCAATGCAGAAGGTTCCTGGAATGCATTGATGACAACTTCCTTGGTTTTTGGTTGTTATTTAAAGATAAGTGGATGAGAAACGCAACATGAGCCGGCAATGTGAGCTTGCAGCACAGAAAGCCAACGACATCCTCAGCTGCACCAAAAGGAGCATGGCCAGGGAGGTGATTCTCCTCCTCTATTCTGCTCTCATGAGACCACACCTGCAGTACTGCATCCAGTTCTGGAGCTCCCAACATAAGAAGGACATAGACCAGTTGGAGTGAGTCCAGGGGAGGCCACAAAGATGATCAGAGGGCTGGAGCACCTTTCCTATGAGGACAGGCTGAGAGAGTTGGGGCTGTTCAGCCTGGAGAAGAGAAGGCTCCAGGGAGACCTTATAGTGGCCTTCCAGTGCCTAAAGGGGGCCTACAGGAAAGATGGAGAGAAACTCTTCAGCAGGGCCTGTTGTAATAAAACAAGGGGTGATGGTTTTAAACTAGAAGGAGGTAGATTCAGACTAGATATAAGAAAATAATTTTTGACGATGAGATTGGTGAAACACTGGCACAGGTTGCCTGGAGAGGTGGTGGATGCCCTGTCCCTGGAAACATTCAAGTCCAGGTTGGATGGGGGCTCTGAGCAACCTGATCTGGTTGTGGATGTCCCTGCTCCTTGCAGGGGGGTTGGACTAGATGCCCTTTGTAGGTCCTTTCCAATCCTAACTATTCTACGATTCTATGATTCTATGATACTATGCCCTGCTCCCATCCTCTGGAGCCTACCCTGGCCTCCACAACTTCTAAGGGAATAATTGCTAAAGTTTAGGAGATTATTTCAGATAGTTTATTGAATCCTTGGAAAATAAATTTCATCAGACTCTGCTGGCTTGGAGATATTAATCTTAAGTGACAATATGTAGTTACCCAAAATGACCAGGGAATTGATTCAGATGCCTAAACATAGGTGTTTAGGACTTGAGTATTCAAGACATCCAAACACGACTGATTGGATTCATACTCTTAGAAAATACAACTGAGTCCTGAAATTGGAATTTATTTGTTGATTTAGATCCCCACAGAATGTGGAAGGATTCAGATCCAGATGCAGGTATGCAAATTTCAGTAGCTGCGATGTCGGTAAGCTGAGAGGTAAGTATTAACAATTTCATCATAGTTAGTGGAAGCCCTTTCAATAGTCAGTGAAATCTATAAGATTATTCAGCACATCCTGAAGCAGAAAAATATATTTGATCAACTGAAAACCTCTCTTGACTGTATTTGCTTACTAGTGACGAAATCCAGTTGTGAATAGACGTCCACTGACATTTCAGATATCTTTGAGCATCTGACACACAGGTGAAGGTAGGGCAGAATGACACAGGGCCTCTTCATATCCTTCTGGTTTGGCAGTTGGAGGCCAGACAGAATATATCCCTGAGCTTCTTAAATAGTACAAAATACTTGCATTTAAGTAGCTGAATCAAACCTTTGACCTCTGTTGATAGAATGGAAAACAAGAAAGCCTTATCTTGACTCAGGTGCCCCTAGCTAGGCATCTCATGCCGTTAAAGATGCCCTAGGGTACACAGTCTGGTGAGTTTCTACCTGTGATTCAAGAAAATTATGAGTTTCCCATAGGTTTCTAAAGTAATGTCCCTCAGCATAATTCAAGCAGCAGTAGACATCATTGTTTAAGCAACTGAATCAACTTCTGTTGCACAAGATATATAAACATCTAATATTCCTCAGTAAAATTATTTTCTCCTTTTAAAAAAAAATTTCAAATACAGTTTTTACTGTAATACTATTCCTCCAAGGATAAATTTATCTTTTGCAATAATCCTACTGTACCACTTACTTAAAATTATGGTGAAGCTAGGGAAAGCCTGGTGGTAACCACCCAAATCCTGTCTGTTGTTCCCCAAGAACCCAAGCCGGCTTTAGTCGTCTTGGCACTCTATATGAAAACCTATATTTTCAGATTGAACTAGATATTTCATTAGTGTCAGTTGGTGACATTCTTATTCCACCTATTCCTACTGAGATCAAGTATGAGTTGTCAGGACATACCCGTTGTTAGACTGGACCATTCACTACTGATCTACCAGTGTGTACTATCATGAAACTCCAGATTTATCTTCTTTTTGACTTAAAAGACAAGCTGTAAGTTTAGGTCTATGCTGTTATGGTTGTTTCATGTTTTTATATAAAGTGATCAGAAATAAACCATGTAGTCATTTTCTCTTGTTTTGGACTGCTCTGATTTCAGTTGTTTGCCAGTCATCACTTTAATGGCTGTTTTCCATTGATTGTATCTCCTGTATTCATATATACTTAGGTTACCCAGCAAATATCTCCCTTTATCAGCACTAGCTGTCATTCGTTCTCACTATATTATCATGTTCTTTCATAGCTTCCAAATCTCTCTTTACATTTTATTGAAAGTGGAGAAAAGATAACCTGGAGCTGGATCCAACATGCGCTGAGATATTCTTAAAGCTGTCTTATAAAGTAGTTTTGATGGAGTACCTCTATATCAGAGCATTAAACAATGTCCTGGAATGGGCACTGCAAATCTATTTGCCATATTTCTGATTGCCAGAGAGGTCCCTGGCACAGGTTTGGTCTGAGCCAAGTAGCATTCTCACAAATAGTTCCCAGGCACAGTTTAGGATGTATTATAGGCCAGGAACCATTCCCAATAGGAAATTTGGATACAATCACACTATTTTGAAGGCTAGGAGACCTGAAACATATGGATGCTGTCAGATAATGCCAGCTGGCCTCCAAGATAAAAAATGAACAGTGGCACAGTGTTGGTAACTGGTACGGATACAGCCATTGCTGCCAGTGGCTATTAGATGCAGAAATGCTTACAAGAATGATAATCCAAGCTACAATATTTTTTTCTTCCTTGTTACATATAGATTCTACTTAGAATCAAATAGACTCTGTTTTCTTCTTTGAAATTTCATGCATTTACAAAACATCTGTAGTGGGGTGCATCTGAAAACACGTAACTCTGAGCTAGCTGCTTAGACACTCGTTTTAGACCAAGAAAGAAGAATGTTTTCAGGGGACAATTCTTTTCAGTCTAGGAGGGCTTCCAAATTAGGACAGATGAATTATGACCCAACAGTGCATCTTTCATCCCATTGATTACAAACAGAACTGACAACGACTTGCTCAAGGAACCAGCTTAGAGAGCTATACTGTGCATGGCTAAAGTTACGCCACGTGAAGCCCACCCTTTATTTCTTCTGGCTTCTGTGAGTTTCAGGATTTCCATTTTGCCTTCTAATTTAGTTTTTCAAAGCTTTTACTGCTCAGCAAGAGTTAGTTGGAGCCATAATGCTGAAACCAAGAGCAATTTAAACAAAATAAAACAAGTCTAAGATCAGTCTGTTATCTTTCTGGTTTTCTGTGATGATAAATGTTTTATTCTGTGTATTTCATTTTCAGTCTTCATTTTAAAAAAAAAAGTCCTTCATCTAGTTACTTTATTGCTTTCCTGTTTGTCTAATCTGCACTTTGCATAGGAATGATGATCGATGTACATCTTATCTGTTCTCCTTCAGGATTTCCCTCTAACTTTTCATTGTCTTAATGATTTTATGTTTCAGAGCCTGTCTAATAATTCTAAAGCTTTTCCAAATTATCCTTTTCTGTAGATGAAGATCAAAGAGCTATAACATACCAATAAACTTCTCCTTGGAATAGTACATTCAATCATGTTATAAACACTCATTCTCAATTCACTCCTTGCCTTTAAGCTCTTGAATATTTCTCCCATGTTAGCCAACAGGGACTCCTGAACTGTCTCAGTTCAATTGCTTGTTTAGACTGTCAGAATAAATAATTAACACAGTTCAGTAAGTCTATGCTAACTTTTTCTCCCTGTAACTTGGTTGGTAGAGGTGCCTTATGAATAAAAAAGCCTCTGATCTTTCCTAAATCTTCTAAGGTGCACAGGAACTTAACCCTCCGCTCATCAGTGGAATGAGATACTAAAATACATTTGATTTGATGTTCTGGGTTTTTGTCATATTCAATTATCTTTCCTGGGTTGAGTGACATTTTCTCTCTGACTTGAAGGCCTAGAGAAGATGTTTCTTTTATCGATATGTTTTGCTTACATGTTGCCAGATGGGCAAACAGTAAACGGTTTTGCAAGCTTAGATATGGCCTCTTGGCAGAATTTAAAAATCAAGTGAACTCTTCTGCAAAGAGGCTGCAGTATTCTGCAATGAACAAAGTTGCCACTTGTCTAATACCTTATTTCACTTCCTCTGGTTCACTTTCCCATTTTCTCACCTTCTTCTCCTCCCTTGTTGGCCACGATTCTCCTCCAATGTCAAGAAATGGTCTTTGTGATTGCTCCTATACAAATAACATGGTCTGGCAGTGAAATTCTATGTAACTCCTGCACGGACTGCCAGATAGCCCCAGAGCACCTCTCCAGTTTTCCAACATCAAGTACTCTTCTATAGTAGAAGTCCCATGAAAAAGTTCTCTCCTTCTCAGGTGAAACTTTGCAACTTACACATCCTATATTCCAACATTTATCAGATTGGTGTTATGAGTCCTGGAATGTTTTCAGTCCCAGACCTGGAACCAGACTGAATTGTTTCAACAGTTGTTGAACTGTTGGAATTGTTTGTCCACCAGGAAGCATTCACGGAAACAAAAACCTCCTTCCTGGAAGATCACATCAGGAGTATTCTCTTTCTTATCAGGGCTACCTTGAGAGACTTGACATTGGAGAGGGACTGACATAATATCCATGTGTTAATTTAACACTCAGGAAGACAAAAATACATAAGATGACTATATGACAATGTCTAGAGAAAGCACCAAGAGCAGATATAGATAAAGTAGTTCAGAAGTTAATATTGACAGCAGTAGTTGTCAAGTAGGAAACGTAGATAAGTGGGGTTGTTTTTTCTTTTTTTTTTTTTTAATCATGTCATGCTCTGTTTTATGCCATATTAAACAACTGCAAAGGCAAGAACTAGATCTTTCATTTCCAAAAGACTGGAATGATCCAAAGGCTCACTGGTTTATGGTGACTATCTGAACATGTTTAGAAGTTGCTCTCAACAGCACTAGCAGGTACCAAGTTTCATAAGTGATGTTTCTTTAGCCAATTTGCTCATAGGTAATGTTCCACACTGCTACCTGCTTTTCTCTACCATTGCAGCTTAGGGAAAATTAGTACATTTGGCCTATCTTTTTCCTGAAAAGTTAGGAAATAATTTCTTCCTCTACTTTTTTTTTCCTCCTGGATCTTGCCTTTCAGTTCTTAGTGCAAAATGACAATCTCCCAAGGTGACTTTTTAAAAAAAAGTATTATACACCTTATAATAAAACCAGCATCTATCTTAACTAAGACATCTGGAAGTAAAGTTTTTTGATCAATGTTCAGCAAACATTTTCTCTGAGGTCAGTAAACATTGGCAGAGTGTTGTGCACATCAAGAAGAACAAAAAGGGTAAATAGAAATGGAAAAGTTTAGTTCAGAAAACTCTGACTTTCTTGATTTGTAACTATGGGAAAGAATAAATCAAAGAATGTTATTTTTCTCCTTCCTATATTTCCAAAGATGAGATGAAGTTATAAAGGAACATCTTTTTTTTTTTTTTTTCACATCTTCTGCAAATATTTACTTTGATCTAAACCTATCATTCAGCTTGGAGGCAAATTGACTGCATTTTATAGTGGTTGTGTGCTTTAACATGAGTTCAAACCATAAAAGGTCACAAATATACTAGAGGGGCTGGAGTTTGAGAGAAGGAGGCATGGCAAAGGATGTCCCACCAATATCATGGTACAACCCGCTGTATGCATTGTGTCACATAAGGCAGGCAAAGCTTTGCAGCCTTTTTTGAGCTTTTCTCTTTTCCCACTCTGTTGGACCAGATTGTCAACAGTTTTTTGAAAGAAGTGATAAGGAAGCCCCAAAACATTTAACTTTCATATACAATGTCAGCAAAACATATTGTAAGCTTTAAGTAAAATGGGTGTGGAAAACACACTTTTTGGATTTAAACATCTTTTTACTTCATTGCATTTTTCTCCTGCAAAATAGCTGTAGTTGACTGGGCAAGAAGGTGTAAATTGGAAACTAGAGCAGGATATCACTTGTAGTGGTTAATTTTTTCTTTCTGACGAGGTTACATTCTTGCACAGTGAAGTGTCCTAAATTGAGAAAGAACTCAAATTACTATGAGATACCATTTTTAACAATGGAATATTAACTTTCAAAAGCCATTTGGCAGTAAATACAGTTTGCTAAAATATTGTCCATATACATCTGTCAGGATTAGAAATGCATTAGCATAGCTTCTTTATAGCTGGAAGACTATAATACATGGTATTTGAAGAGATTCAAATGTGAGGGAAGGAAAAAGTTATCTTCTACAACATTAATCTAAACAGAAATCTAATTACAAAAATAGCCAAGAATATCCAGCTGCAGTGTTGTGGTAGTGGCACCAGCAATGCTATCAGTTCAGAAATGTGAAGGCGTAGAGAACATGAAGAGCCTGAAGCATGAAGAAATATCAGCCAACTTTCTTTTCTTACACAAAATATCTAAATAGATGTAGGTGAACACACAGTAGATATATTTCCACAAAATCAGCTGCACATCCACAGCAAATCTCATTCAGAATAAGACTGCACAGTATTTCAAGAAGACATGCTTATAAAGAACTATTCAGAATATCAGAGTTAGTGAGAAAAAAACCAAGTTATTTTCTATCAGAAAGCACATCTTTTGGTTCAGTTTTTCAAGAGATGTCTTAATTTTTTTTTTTGTTTCCAGTTTTAGGTAGCTGGAACTTCTAATCAATTCCAGATAACTAGAAACCACGAGATGTCTAGCAGTCAAAATGTATTGCTTTTTGCCTAAAAATAAGTCATTGCTGAAAAGCAGAATTAATGGTTTTCTTTTGTTTTTGTCAAACAAGCATTACCCCAAGGGAAAGCATGTGTTTTCATGTAGAAATTCTTTAGCTGAGAATACTTTCAACAAATTATTTTCTGATCAGCTATGCTTTATAAAGAGAAAGTGAGAAAACATAAATCCAAATCCTCATAATTGGCTTGCATGAATGTCATAGTGAAGCATGACTTTATGTCACACTTCCTCAGCTACTGCCTTGTGGTGTCAGAGAATCTAGAAGTGTCTGGAAACAGAGATGCCCTACTGCAGTAATGGATTGGTCCATAGCAAAGGCAATGTTATGGACACCAAGAGTGGTTGGGTATTGTCTTCCCTGTCTTCAGCCAAGAGGAAAGGAATCTAGTCCGAAGTGATCACCTCTGCTCACTGCAGAGAGAAGGAAAGGAGACTCTCCAGACCTATCTTAGGTACCTCTTTCTACTGAGAAATATTAAGTGATTTGATGATAATAATGATGGCGTATTTACTCTAAAATAATATCCAAAGACTTAATAATGCTAGACAATACATAGGATATAGAGATATTTTTTTTTCTCTCAAGTTCCCCATCCTCTTCCCTGTAATGACTGATCTTCTTAAAGAGATTAATTTTTCAAAGGAGTGTTTATGAAGAGTGATGTGTGAGTGAATCTGAAATTTTTAAGTATCATAAATCTTGTGGTTCAGAGTCTGAGAAAAAATAAGCACATAGTGTATGCTTCCAGAGAAAGCTTTGTAAATGCTTAGATATGAAATAAAAGTGGCTATCTCAATAGTTAACATTTTTGACCTGTCAAGGTATTCCAATGGAGCTTTGAAATTCCACATACATTGTTCACCATATAGCATATATCACCTGATTTTCCTCACCATCTTTCATGGAGTTGTCTAGACCTACTGACTAAGAGTTTACAACATAATGGCAGAGTAACTGAAGCTCTCTGAAAAAAAATAAGGAATTTTTTTTTTTTTTTTTTTTTTTTTTAGAAAAAGAAGTCAAAACAGCCTTAAACACAGAGCCACAAGCAAAGTCTGCATAATAAACAGTTAGGTTGTTCTAACAACACTTCGAGTTTCCCATTCTGAGTGCCTGTGAAGCGTGACATTAGCTAAATATACTGCACATCATAAACTGTGAACATCACTAGACTCTAGGCTGTGATTCAGGATAGCATCCTGTTCAGGAAAACACTTAAGCATGTACTTAAGTGATGGGATTTAAATGCGTGTTTAAAGCTAAGCATGAACAGAAATGGAGTTATGTCTGTGCTTAAATACTTTTCTGAATTGCCATCTCATTTATACTGTCTTAAACCCAAGTACATCTGCTAAAATTTGTTAAATTACTTTCGATTCACTCCTGTATAAATGAGCTCCATTGGTTCAGCTTTATTTTATTCAAAGTAGATCTCTAGTCACCTAAGAAGTTACACCAGGGATGAGGCTGTCCTGATGGCAATTAGGGAAGAGGTGATGTAATTCTGTGACAGCCCTTGGGAAATATAAATACACTGTCACTTTTAGTACTTGGTAATTGTCTACAGAGTTCATCAAGCAAGCCTTTGGTGGAAAATAGAGGTAAAACATTCATAAGAAACATCCTAGAGCAGACCAAAATTATTTTCAAGCATATTTGAAATGGTTGGGGTTTGTTTTGTTTCAAAGACCCCCAATAATAAACAAAACAAAAAAAAAATCGGTATATAGGTTGGCTACTGGAAAAAAAGGTCTTGTTTTATTTTTAAATATATCAGATTTAGCTTGCTTATGAAATACTTGTTGTGAGCCCATAGGAATTTTTCAACCTTGTTAAAGTATGCCATCTGCTAGAGATATCCATTATAAAATTACAACAACATAAATTCATGTGCCTGCTTTATTTTTAGGAGAAACATTAACACCTTGAATTTTAAAGGAAGTACCAGGCTTTTACAGAGTGGCTTTCTTAAATTTTCTTTCCCCAATTATCAAAATATATAAATAAGTTCATACCAGCACTAAATAGAGAGAAATGAATCTCCCTTGTGATCCAGCTAAGTTTATACGATTACTCCCATTCCACTTTCCAGCCTACAAAATGTGAACTTTTTGCTTAACCCCTCAAAGTATCTGGTATGATATGAATGAAAAAAAAAAAAGAAGCAGATATAGATATTTTCAACTCCATAAAAGATTATGCCATTACTAATATTGTTATTTGATTTTATGATAGTCAAACTTGTGCTGTTTTGCACCAAGGAAGACATTTTGCAGGAGCATGGCTCTTACAGGACCACAGATGGGTCAAGGCATATTTTAGTCCATTGCATTTATACATTCTACATGAGAGATAAATAACACCAGATCCACCACAGGGTGTTAGAGAACATAATCCTACATAGTTAACTGGAAGTATTCTTATTCTTGTCAGTCAAATAGCTAATCTGTAGATTTTTTTTTCCTTTTGGCAAAAACCAGCAACAAAGAAATAGATTAAAGTGATAAATCATGGAATATTCAGAGGTGGTGGTGAATGATGCTGGATGCAATTACCACAGAAGTCTACTGCAAAGCTTAAACAAGATTTTGCTCTTCCAGCCTTCCAGGCTCCATCTTCATTGCTCACATGATTCAAGAATTCAAAAACAGAGCAAATAAAGTTTTGGAGAGGCTGAAGAGCAAGAGATTGCCTTCAGTTTACCAGGAGTGGTAGAGACCTTGTCTCTTTGTAAAGGAGATCATCTCTTTCAACTTATTTTCTCTTAGCTTTATAATCACTGGGAAGAGATAGGTTACTGAGATCAGAAACACCTGCTGGAGAAGGTTACCGAGATCAGGAGCACCTGCAGGAGATCCCTCTTTTGCTTCAGCTATAGAGAGTGCCTTGGGCAAGCCAGCATCTCAGCTGAGTGCCTCAAGTAAGGAGAGAGCAGGGGCAGCCTCAAGGTGCATCAAAAAAAAGTGTTGAATAGATGATACGATGCATTTCCAGGAAACTAACCATGAGGTGAAGAAAGGGGTCTAATCCAAAGGCAGTTCCTGGCAACTTTCTGTTTTCAAAACTCAGTAAAGGAGGAAGTTTCTATGTCATGCTCTGAGGAAAATAAAAAATAAGGCAAAAGGAATGCAATAATAAATATCGGAAGAGTATGTACACCAGGGAAAGAGCAACATCTGGTCACACCAACTTCACCCTGGTGAATTAACCTCACAATTTTTTTCCCTGTGCTATGATGGAGTATTTGTTTTAAGAGGTGCTTCTAAGGACTGTGTAATCATTAGCTGAGCAAGCTGTAATGCTGTGCAAGTAGGAATGAATGAGAAATAAACTTAAACCAGAAAGATAAAATGCACTTCCCAGTACTGACTAGGATGTCATGGTAGTGCTACCCATGCACACAGCTATTGTCAGGCCTCCCCTGAAGCACTCTCCAGCCTCCTCCATGGTCTCTACAACCCAAAGACTGCAGGGGAGATTCTTGTAGCAACAGGCGCTGGAAGTGGGTAAACATAGAATCATAGAATGGTTGGGGCTGGAGTCATCTAGTCCAACCCCCCTACGAGGAGCAGGGATGTCTTTGACCAGATCAGGTTGCTCAGAGCCTCATCCAACCTGGCCTTGAATGTTCCCAGGGATGGGGCTTCCACTACCTCTCTGGGCAACCTAGGCCAGTGTTCTACCGCTCTCAGAGTAAAAAAAATTTTCCTAATATCTAATCTAAATCTGCAAAGAGTGATGACAGCTGTTTTTTTTTTTTTTTCAACATGTGGGTGTTGGTTGTCAATGTTATAGCTATGAGGTGGTTTAGGAGCCTGGAATGTGTATTCGCAGTTGTCTTCACCTCCATTTAGAAAATTTTTCCATCTCCATCTCTCTGCCTACTGCCTGTTTTCCTTCTGTCTGACCCAACACAGTGGACTTGGGGAATAATAAGATTGCAGCCTACTTTTTCAGAAAGTTTCACTCACTTTGGGATACCATCTTGAAAAACCTTGATCTGTTCTTCTCACAAGGGCTGTGAATCTAGGGCTCTCACCAAATTCAGTGGAGTTAAGGAACGCAGCAAGCAGGATGAGAGTGTCTTGTCTTTCATTCTTCTCTTACTTTGTGCAGTTGATTCCAGAAATGCAATAATTTCTATTGTCACTCCTGGAAGGGAGGTCATATCAGAAAGTCACAATGGTCTCTTTTGTTATTCTGTCCTACAAAGAACTTTACTTGAAAACTGCCAGTGTCAGCTGCTTTTCCCCATGGAAAAAGGATCTCTTAGCACAAAGCAATGCAATCTGGCAATAAACCCTTCATAAAAACCCCAACCCTCAGCAAAACCTGAAATAATCCTTTCCCACCTCTTGGGAGTGGAGTGTGCACCATTACTGTATCAGGAGACCTTCAACCCTCATTTGCTGAGACTATGAAATTCACTTGGTTTAATCAGCCCAGAGAGCTTGTTCCTACTTTGTCAGACCTCAGATTCAGCTGCAGAAAAAAAATTGCAAGGCCCTTACAAATGAAACAAGACACTTCAATTCTATCCTCAGAAATAAAACGTATATTTATATAGAATCATTAAATCATAGAATAGTTTGGGTTGGAAGGGACCTTCAAAGGTCATCTAGTCCAACCCCCCTGCAAGGAGCAGGGAAATCCCCAACCAGATCAGGTTGCTCAGAGCCCCATCCAACCTGACCTTGGATGTTTCCAGGGATGGGGTATCCACCACTTCCCTGGGCAACCTGTGCCAGTGTTTCACTAATCTCATTGTAAAAAAGTTCTTCCTTATATCAAGTATGAATCTACTTATCTCTGTTTTTAAACCATTACCCCTCATCCTATCACAACAGGCCCTGATGAAGAGTTTCTCTCCATCTTTCCTGTAGCCCCCTTTAGGTACTGGAAGGCTGCTATAAGGTCTCCCCAGAGCCTTCTCTTCTCCAGGCTGAACAGCCCCAACTCTCTCAGCCTGTCCTCACAGGAGAGGTGCTCCAGCCCTCTGATCATCTTCGTGGCCTCCTCTTGACCTGCTCCAACAGGTCCACATTCTTATGTTGGGGGGCTCCAGAGATGGATTCGGTACTGCAGATGGCGTCTGATGAGAGCAGAGTGGAACAGGAGAATCCCCTCCCTTGACCTGCTGGCCATGCTGCTTTTGATGCAGCCCAGGATTCGGTTGGCTTTCTGGGGTGTCAGTGCACATTGTCAGCTCATGTTGAAGTAAGTAATATTCTTATTTCTATTTTAAGATCATCTTCCCATCTCATTGGATAGAGTAACTAAAAACCAGTCTGATTGAAGAATTTATAATTTTGACATCTTGTTGCACCAAGCGTGCTAAGTTTACAGCAATTACAGAGGAATCACATTATTTTGCTTTCAAGCAGAGCTTAGGCTCAGGGATGCTTGGACTGTTATTCCCAGACATGATTTTTACAGTGATTTTATGATACAAGAGAAAGTTATTTTGAAAAAAAAAAAGGGAAAGGGGAGGAGGACAGCAGAGGATTTAAGAGATGAACTTCTGTTCTTTTTTATTCTCACATATCTGTCTCTTGAAAGTTTCTTAAGTCACCAACTGATTCCTTACTAAATTCTGGAAGCAACAGCTCTTCTAATACTTATTTTTTTTTCTGTGAAATATTGCATCATTGTGGTTAGACAATGAAGCCCACCAATATTTGGTAGTGATGCCACCCTCATTCAAATAAGAACACAGTGCTGATGATGTATGTGCTTGTGTCTGTGAGCCTGTGCTGTGTGAAGCAATAGGCTCCATCGGTGCATTAGCCAGGGCTGAAAAAAATGCTTAGGGAAAAATGCCTTGGTGAAATAGTAGAGCTCAATTCATTGTAAGCTTCATTGAACTGAGATTGATTTTTACTAGCTTTACTACACATTTGTGTGCTACTTTGAGCTGGAAATTTTAGCCTAATCAAACTGGAAATTTTTATATCATTCCTCAAGAGCATCAGAATTTAAAACAGGAAGGAGAGTGTGGAAACATTGCTGCAGGATTTAGGGTCCCAATGTTGTACTATGTTTTCTATGTTATGATAACTGTAGTTAGATTGATACTGAAATCCACTGAGTTACATTTTTCTTTTTGTCGTGATCTAGCCCTACTTCATTATCTTTCTGGTAACTAAGAAATTCAGATAAAAATCTCAAAAGTGCCCACAGAATATTACTGGACTGAGCTCAGGGAAGCATTTAGAAAACAGTGAAATTTGATGTTTACCCTTAAAATTGGGTTGAGACTTTTATTATTTTGTTTTCTTTCTGTGTTATCAGATGGCCCTTGGCCTTCCTTGCACAATGCCAGGGAAACAGAGGCTGCCAGCACATTTTTCAATGAAGCCAAGTACTCTTGAAAGCCTGTATTTGGATGTCTCTTTATCTCTTATGAATTATGTGCCATCAGCTTTACATGGCATGGGATGAGAGGATTATCTCATGAGCATGAGAACTACACAGGTCTCTCATTATTCTCAAAGAAGTCACGGATGAGCAACTGTTTGGTACTCACCAAGTAATTTAGCCCACATTCTGCCAGAGTTCAAACTCAGAAAAGAAGCCCAGGCAAAAATATTGAGGGAGGATCTTGCCATCCAAACAGGAAACCATGGTCAGGTGTTTATGATATGGATGTTACTACAAGCACTTGGTGCTGGAGGTGGCACTTCTCTGCCCTTATTTAGGCTATAAGCCTAACTTTTGAACAGTTAAAATAGACATGTTGAATTTTTATGTAGGTGTCTCTCCACTGGGTCCAGTGATAGCTAACATCTTCCTACCCTGGATAATAAGGAGCTCGAATTGCTCTTTGAGCCTCAATGTCATGTTAGTTGTTAAAACTAATCTTAGACACAAAGGTAAACTATCTGAATAAAACTCCAAATGTACTAAAAGTATGGTGGATTAAAATCAAGCACAATTGATTGATTAGATTTAAAGCCCATGTGTTTTTATTTGTCTTAATTCCAATGATGTTTTCTTTAAAAAGGGAAAACAGAGACTTTTTTTTTTTACAGCAGAAACTTTTTCCTCAGCACTCTTGGTGACTCAGCACTCAAATTACCATATTTCAATATATGACCTAGTATGATTAGGACAATATTTTTTAGCTGGTTGTTACTTTTATGCTGTAGCTGAATCTCCAGAACTAGTCATTTATCTCCAATGATGAGAGTCTGCCCTCTTTTCAGTATTAAATGGCTCAGATGTAACTGTTACTTGAAGCAGCAGAGATTGGAAGACTATGGGCTGTTCTATGGAGAGCTCTTTACTGCCAAATTCCCTCATTTCTGCAATGGCAGATGTTTGCATTTTAAGACCTAGCTGGTTTCATGAGTTTTCTTTTTAATGGCACTTTTTCTGTGCTTGCATAGAGCATGTGGGAGTTTTTTAGAAGACCCTAAGGATGAAATTAATCTCTCCTAACTTTAGCCGTGTAGAGTTCTGTACAAAATCTAAGTTTGTTGTCCTTGGCTTCCTCTCTTGTCAACATAGAAAGAGGAGATCATCAAAGAGGGGATTCAAATCTATTTCCAGCTGCCACCCTGGGATGTGAAGAGCACTCCTTGGAGATACTGCTCTGTCCGGCCACCGCAGGCTCAGCCTGGACAACTAACTGACTTAGACTGGATGCTTTGGTTTTAAATAGCTAATGTTAGGGAAACTGCATTCTTGCACAAATTATCTTTGCATGGAAAATCAGACACTTCACTGTGCAGGGCTTGGGAAGGCCTCACAGAAAATGATGTAAGTCTTTCTTTTTTCCCTTGAGGCAGTTGTGTCTTGGCTCTCTCCTGACAGATACATGGGGTACAGGTTAGGAGGACTGATGGATTGAGAAAAGGCACTCCAACACAAGAGGACAGAGGAGTGACAGAAAAAGACTGGGAAGAAACACCATTGAGCACATACAGTGTGACACAAAAAAGAGACAGAAGCAGCAGTGGACCTACCACCTTCTGCAGCAGTGGACCTACCACCTTCTGCCTTGATATTACTGAGCCTACTCTGGCTGGCAGTTTTCAAGGTTATGTCCTGCCTCAGGGCAATGGTATAGAAGAGCAGGAAGGGAAGAAAGTGAGAGATAGGAATCTACCAGCTACAGTATCCCACTTACTTCTTCCACACAAGATCACGGGATAGTAATATGGGACCTCAAGCAAGTTACTGATTTGCAGCTCCACTACAGTAGCAGGACCCTGGCAGTGGAGGAGGAAAGGTCTTGCCTTCCCCAGGTCACAAGATTGTTTGATCTGTAAATTGATTTACAAGTTCTGAGTTCAACAGGAGAAAAACATCCAATGGTTTAATCTACTTCATTACCTTATTTAAAATGGATTGATGCAAAACCTTTCCCCAGTGCTCATTCCAGCATCTATGTGGATGCAAAATATCATGCAAATTAGGTAATTAACTGGGTTTTGCTTCATTAATAGATAAATCAGAGCAATAAGAGTCTTCCTAAATGCTAGCTATGCATTTCTCCAAAAATAGGACATCTAATGCAATTATTTTTATTAGATCTTTTGTATGTGATCACAGAGCATAAAAAAGAATTAGAGTTCCATGTTTATTATTATTAAAGAATCCCCGTAGCCTCTTTATTTCATTTGACTCAAAATAGAGAGGAATGCTGCTATTGTAATTCGTTAATTATCAGACTCACATTTTAGTTCACAAGTCAAAGACTCCTACTTTCAGCTTGTTCCTAGTTAGACTGGAGTTAAGGGTATGTTGGAAGGACAGAAAGCTAAAGCTGAAATTATATTAAAATACTCAGATGAGCAAATAGACCATATACAGTATACTAGCCTGTATTTTTTAATATTCTATTTAAAATAAATAAGGATGAGTGAACCACAGCTTTTGAGCATAGACTCTTCCACAGAACTGATAGAACGGCTGAAGAAAGAGCCACAAATATTTTTTACACATCTGTCTTTGGTTTCCTACCAGATCTACCACTATAGTATCTGATCCCTTCAAAAGTTACCAGTTATACATTCGTGGTTGTACACTTCATTATATAAAAACTGCTTGTATAGGGTAATAGCATTTCAATTATGCTGTAATTTTGAAGTTGTTTCTGTATAATTATATTTTAGGCTAAAATGCTTTTATTACTACTTCTGTGCCACAAACTGTGCTTATTAAGCATGAAAGAAACAGAGAAAAAAATCAATAACTCCATCACTTAGATGAACTGTCAGTTATGTGAAAAATGGGCATGAAAAGTATCTCAAAATTAACTGCAATGTAGCTATGTTATAATCTCATTACAACTACAGTGTAATTATAGTAGCTGTTCCTGAGAACGTATCACTTATGCCTTTTCTTCTGTCAGAGTAGAAATTTATTTTTGTAGAAAGATATTAAAAATATTTTAACTAACACAAAGAAGAAGAAACTTAAGTCATTAAAACTTCGTCAGGATAGATAAAGGATTCAAGATGTGTGCTTATTTCTTTTGGGGTGTTTTTTTTCTTTCTTTTTCTTTTTTTCTTTTTTTTTTTTTAATCTCGTGAGACTCATCTTGAATCTCCTCATCCATCCAAGGACATCCTCCCACCCTTTTGCTTGTTCTACTGCAGACTTGGTTCTTAGATCAAAAACCTGGTCACTCAATAAGACATGTTTAAAGGAGAAAAATCTGGCTTTAATTAATCAATATTTAAGTGTTGTATTTGTGGCTTTTGGTCACCTAAATGCATTATAATGATGGAGGATGAACCAGCTGATGGAGGATGAACCAGGATGAACTTTTTATAAATCCTTATAAACAGTCTCATAATGACAGCTGCTGTTTGCCCGTCCCGATAGAGTGTCAGTCACTAAGACAAAAAATACGGATCTCTTACTAAAATAACTACGCAACATCACAATCACTGTGTAAAACTCCCTGCTGGTGTTTTCTGGGGAGGTAACATCTTCCCTGGTGTGAAAGGACATGACAGCTGAATTGTGCAGTAAGACTATACCAAATCAATAGTACTTTGGTAATCGTAGTTAGATACATAGTGCAATGGTACTTTAGTGACCATGAAAGTATGTACCTAAGCCTCATCCTGCTTGTGACTCTGGATGACACTTATTTCTGAGATGTAAAAAAAGTTCCCTTAAAAACAGATGCTCAGGCCCTATATCTCACTTTTAATGTATTTCATTCCCATAAATGCTCGTATTTAGCTGGGCAATGTCATATGTAAAATTTATGATAAGATTTTTATATTATTTACATACTCATACATGTCATAGTATATATTCTTTCAGTGCAAGTCTCTTCAGGACATTGCTGATCTTATAACCCAGTCAAGGCTAATTCTGCTGTGACTTCAGCTACATACTTGAACAGAAAGATGCTGATATCAGCTAAAGATTATTCAAATTATTTTCCGTTGCTGTTGCTACTTCTCCAGTGAAGCTGGCACTTGCAGCAATTCTACTGCCACTGTGGCTGATACGCTTGTCATTTATCTTTTCGTTAAGCAAAAGAGTTTTACTCTTTTTTTCCTTTATCAGGCAATGTCTAGTATGTCTGATGTATTTCCAGCAAGACTGTGACCTTCCCAGTATTGTTATGGCTCTCCTAAGTGGATATGGTTATTCTTACTTGTTTGTAGCTCTTTGGGTGGGCATGTCTACGAGCAGACCAGCAGATGAGCAAGCTGCTTCCCTTCTTTATCAGCTTTCACCTTAAATGCATCTGGCCTCCTCCATGGTTACTCACACTCATGCTTTATAGCAGTTGGGTAGCCTGGTCCAAAATCACATTATGCAACGAAGACATGAGGGCCACATAAAATTTCTAAAGCCAGATGTCCTCTGACATTGGTTAGATCTTTCTATTTTCCCTTCTCTTAGTCTCCAGAGTGAGTTTGTATTGAAGGGTCCTCAAGGCCTGGAACGAATCTCACAAAACAGGGCCATGCTATAAGCACAGAAATAATATAAGCAGAAGCCAACAGCACATTTGTTGCAAGATATCCCAGAAAAATTAATTTCTGAGGCAATTCCATTGACTCTGATGGACACATCCTGTGAATTCAACCATGACAATGAGAAGCCAGGGAGAAAAGGGCATGATTTCTGCCATTTCCACACATTTATTGAGAAGAGTTTTGGGAAGGGCCAAGACTAATGGAGGGTGAAGTGGAGAAGACCCTTCTCTAACACACAATGTGCACATTTTGTCTCACTGCAAAGCCAACAATATTATTATTTTTTTTCCTAAAGGAAAAATACAAACACATCTTAGTCAAGCATTCGGAAGTATCTGGTATAAGGACGTCTCCTGCTTCATTATGCTCCTGTTTCTCTGCTGATACCAGGACCAAATCAGCAAGTCTTTCCTGACACAGGCATTGTGGGCCTCTTCAGAGCTCCCTCCAGTCAATGGAGGTCCTTACTGTAGGCACTTGAGTGTCTGTGATCGGATAAGATGGAGGTTTGTGAGACAAATAAAACTAAGAGCTGGACTTTCTCTGAAGTCAGGTCCTTCAGTGCTCCACAATGAGGTCCTACTCCCAGCCCCCACAAGAAGCTGTGTTTTTCCAGATCCGTGGGAGCTGGTGTGGGGAGCAAGGCAAACCGGGGCCTGGGCAAGATGGCAGCACTTATTGCAGGTTTGCTGGGATGGGGCTGGAAGCAAATTCCTCTTCTGGCTTTGCTTGCTGCTTGGTTCCTCTGCCACTCCGCACAGATAAGCTGAGACCTTAGTTGTCACTTGGAAGATTATTGTGTTTGACTATTAAAAGAACAGAGTTAGTAAATACGAAGAGGCAACAAGGAGACTATGGATTATGGTTTGACAATGTCACCTCATCTGGGGATTATTGGCACATGCAGCATGCAGCTGGCACAGAGGGATTTATGAGGATGCTGCCTCTAAGAAGAAGATATAGTGTGGAAACACTTAATCCTGAATTATTTAGGAACCAAAGAAGAGATTAGAGGAGTGCTCTAATCTTAGCAAAGTGATTAGAGGAGGCTCATGGTCACATGTCATATGTTTGCTGTAAATAAGAATCAAATGTCATAACTGAAAACAGAGAAACAAGAAAAAAGCACAGTTTGATGCTGAAGAGCCAAGGGTATATAAGGTTGCGGGAAGAAAATATGAAGGAAGAACATTTGATGAACCACAAGAAGCCTGGAGTGTAGGAGGCAAAAATAGAGTGGAAGAAATATATATGATCAGATGAATCTGTGGAAGCAGGGAAATGATATGACGATACCTTTAGGAGATGGTCAGCAGCAAGTAAAACTGCCATAATAGAAAAAAAAGGAAAAGCAATATAGCTGCTTCATTTACATTTCCCTTAAAAACTACTCCTTTCTGTTAGTAATTCCAAGCATAGATTGCATAAAGCAGCAACTTCTGGTTTCCAGAAAGTGCTGGATTCCCAAATGATTTGGATATTGCCTTAATGTGTTTCACTGGAAATTCGGTGTCCAGCAGCGATTCGAGAAACACACGCTACCACAAGAAAGCCATAAAGGCATAGCTGCGATGAGAGAAAATTTTAAGTAGCCTTTTCTGCCCTGTGTTACAATCTGAGACACTGCGGATGGGCTTTACTCTGCTGTGAAATCCAGGTTGTGATTATCATAGGACCAGTGAGTGTGTTAAGAAGCAAGTCCTATAACTCAGATCAAAAAGAGCTTGAATTTCAACTCTCACTGAGACTTCTTCCTTCACTGCATTTCATAAAGCCAAAATACTTAGCCTTCTCATCTACCACACCAGTGTGAAGGGAATGGTGGTGGTAACCAGGTTGGATGGAGCTCTGAGCAACCTGATGTGGTTGGAGATGTCCCTGCTCCTTGCAGGGGGGTTGGACTGGATGGCCTTTGAAGGTCCCTTCCAACCCAAACCATTCTATGATTCTATGGTTCTGTGACCAGCTTTACGGAATTGCTGCCCATTTGTACTGGAAAGATACAAAAAGGGATGTCAAAGGACTGAAGACACAAAGAACTAATCATGATGCTGATCTTAAGAGAGAGAGTACAGAAATTGCTGACCACTGAAACTAGCTTTCATGTCTAGGCAAAAAGGAAAGATAAGTATGAAAAAAAAATACCGTTAACAAGGTACCAGATAAGGGAACAAGGTGAAATTAATCTCTGTGCTGTGAGGCAACACGTGGTTTAATGGATATATGAATGTTTCACTGGCTTTCTGTTGGGACTCCACATCACCCACAAGGTAGAAACACTGAATGGGTTTATGGAAGAGCGATGTTGTTAAGACTAATATGTAGCAGGAAGTAATATGAAAACAGAAACTAACAGAAGAGATGCATTATGTATTGGTGAGAGAAAATCCTTGTGACGTGATATCTATGCGGTCCTACTGCGTTATCTGAGTTCAAACAAAATGTGATCAAAAGCCAGTGAGCCATACGAACGATAATAGCTTTCCAGTATTTTTCACACCCATTGCATCTATAGGAGTAAAAAGACGTGTAGGCCCAGAAGAGTTTGCCAGATGAGTCACAGCTGCTCTGAAAAGCCTAAAAACTAGGAATGTTCTAGAACAAATGAAGCAAAACAGTTTAGAAACCTCTGTGCATATCAGGTGGGTCAGTGCAGTTTGGGCACTTATCAAAATGCACTAAGAATAAAGTTTTTGGAAGTGATTTTGTATTTTTGGTGTAACGTGATAGTCTTACAAAACAGCATTAAATAACAGAGTGGTTGTTATTATCGAAGTTTTACAAAATAAAAAGTATGTAACATAGAGATATGAACATAAGATTATTCTGTAGGGATATTTGTAGGAGTCTAGCAAGTAAAGACAATTATCTGAAGTTCCCTAAAGGTGGGCATAAAATAGGAATAGCAAGATAAAGCTGAGAAGACAAAAATTTAGGATAAGAAAAAGCAAACCTGATTTGTCATACAGATGGAAGACAAAGTTTCTATTCTTCCGTAACAGAAACTTCATAGATTTAAAAACTAGGGGAAACTATAACGATCACATCCCAAAACATTGTAACCTATGATTTCTGCATCAAAATCACAGTTTTTGAGGTGTAGCCTGTGCACTAAAAATGCAGTCTTGGTCAGAAAGTTTCCTGTCATACAGAGTCCACAAAGCTCGGACAAATTGTTCCAGTGGTTAATTACTTTCAATGTAAAAGAATTGCACTTTATTCTGGTATGAAGGATTTAACTGCAGCTTCCAGATGCTGTATCTTCTTATGTCATCTCCACCTGCCCTGTGCTCCCTGCTGTTGAAAACAACATGAACATCCTATTCCTCCTAGTGAAGGACTCTCCGGTTTTGCAGTCTGTTTTTGAAACATAGTCTAGGAAGGGCTCAGCAGTGCCATAGAGATACTGCATACATGAGAGACATCTACATTCTACCAGGTGAATCCCACTCAAAATGCTAATTAGCATCTTCCTAAAGCTATTCACCTACCTGGTATCACCTTCCTATTCTTTCTCGAACACTCATTTGGAATTTCGTCCTCCCATGTTAACAACAGGAGCACACCAGGAATTTATATTCAATGCATTATCTACTGTGATGTCATTGTTTTTTGCTTTCGGGGATGCAATTCCTCATCTTGCAAATGTGAATACATTCTTTGTTTCTAGATGCATAATCTAGCACTTAACTGTGATGAAGCATATGTTGACAAAACGAGCCTGCCTGACGATGTGCTTGGGCTGCATTTTCATTATTTTTATCTGCCAAACCTTGCATTATCTGAGAATTTTACTACTATAGACTTCTTTTTCATTCCAGAACATGAGCAAAGGTGTTGAATAGCATAGAAGCAATTCTTTTTGGCCTGACTGTTTATGTCTTCCCAGAAGGAAAAATGTGCATTTACAAATTAATATTTCATTATTACATTTAATATAAGCTTCAGTGAATTAATATGGTACAAATACATGAATATATCAAAATGTTGTACAGGAGTAAATCCAATTACCGTTATCTGAATATACTACGTAAGCATGGTTTCTTTTCACTTGTAAACTTGGAGATTAATTTTTAAAAATCAGGTTTACCTAGTAAGACCTATTTTCCATGATATAATGGAAACAATTATTGCACCATTTTAAAAGCCATTTTATGGGACAATATTTACTGATTTTTTCCAGATAAATAATTGATCTATGGTGTTAAAATATCTGTTGCCTTCATTAAGATTTTAGAAGATAAAGTTGTTGGAACTTTTTTACTTAAATCTTTTATAAATCTTTTATCTACAAAAATGTGTTCTTGCACGTTTACAATCCAAAAAGCAAAAGGAAATCCTAGATGTTTTCCTTTTTTCATTTCCTCGTACCTTGATTTTTTCTTCCCCTTTTCCTTTATTTCCCTTTTTGAGATAAAATAAAGGAGAAATGAGGTTTTAGAGTGGAAAGTAAAGAACTGGAAAATTATGGAAATTAGGAAGAGTTATAACTTCTTTTTTTTTTTTTTTAATAGGAAATAAAATGTTTCCTACACTTGGACCAACAAAATAATTTTTGACAATTTATTTTCAAGTGAATTTATGAAAATTAACTGTCTAATTTTTTTGTTAACTTTTTATTAACTTTTAATGAAACTTCAATTGAAAACTTTAAGGTACTTGAACACGTCCAGAGGAGGGCAACAAAGCTGCCGAAAGGACTAGAAGGCATGTCCGATGAGGAGCAGCTGAGGACACAGGATTTGTCTAGTTTGGAGCAAGGAGGCTGAGGGGAGACCTCATTGCTCTCTGCAGATTCCTGAGGAGAGAGAAGTGCTGATCTCTTCTCCCTGGGATCCAGTGACAGGACATGTGGGAATGGTTCAAAGTTGCATCAGGAGAAGTTTAAACCGGACATTAGGAAACTTTTCTTTACAGAGAGGGTGGTCAAACACTGGAACAAGCTTCCTAGAGAGGTGGTCAATGCCCCAAGCCTGCACCCCAAGCCTGCCAGCATTTAAGAGGCATTTGGAAAATGCCTGTAACAACATGCTATAAGTTTTAGATATTTAGATATTCCTACAAGTATTTGAGTTTGATTTTTCAAAGAGTTTTCAGATAATTTGTGTTCCTGGTGTCATTAAAAGAGAATTTAGCATGGACACACCCATACAGAGTGGCTTCATATGACAGATGTTTACAACAAATAGGACCTCACCAGCCTTGTGCAGGAGACAATTACAAAATCATTAATGATATGAGGAAGATCTCTAGAGAAGACCTGTACACTACTTCTTCCAACTCAAGAACTAAGGTCACCAGTGAAACTAACTGGTGATATAGTTAGGACAATATCAAAGAAGTAATTCTTTACACAATGTGGAATTAAGCTGAACCTGTGGATGCTACAAGTTTACAGGGCAAAAAAAAAGCAAATCAACAAAATCCTAGAAGAAAAACTATTGAGAGTTGTTAAGTGCAGAGATCTTATCTGTGGCTCCCTGAACCGGAGAGTCCACGAACTGTGCACTTGCTCTGTCCTGCTGATCTTTCCAAGGCATCTGTTACCAGACGTTGCCAGAGATAGGGTATTCAGTTATACGAAACCTTGCCTGACCTGGCAGAGTAATTCTTAGATTCCTTGTCCTAACAACATAAGAAATCACCCTCAAGGTTAGAACAGATGCCCAAATTTTAGAAGACTAAAAGTTTAGCTGAGATGATACCTGTCTGCTGAGCTTCAGATCTAAGACATCCTAAGATGAAGACTTCACAGTAACAAGAAGTTGAATTCAATGACATAAAACTTCCTTTGAATTTCACCCATTACTCAATATACCAAACTCAGTAGAGAGATACTAGGCTAAAATTTATCATCTTTAAACATGTCTTCTTTGTTTTGTCATGTAAAGTTAAACCAATCCTCTCTGTCAGAAAAACAAAAATAATTTCTAAGAACTTCATCTTTAATTTGTTGATAAGGGACTTCCAATATGACCTGTGCCCTCCATTTCCCTATTCCAGATATCAGTGGGTCAGTGACCCAGTTACACACACCGTTAAGGGAAAAGTCATGGAAGAATCTGATCTGCAGGTTAAAAAAAAATTCTCTATTTTTCAATAGTTTTTGTGATGCTTTCACTTTTCCTTACTAATGTCAGATCAAACAATTCCTCTAAGAGATAAAAACCTTGCAATGTGTTCCTGTACAAGATATTAAATGGGACCTTTGTGTCACTGACTAATGAAACAAAAGATGTCCCTGTCTTAAAATAATCATTGAATAACGTCCAAGGAAAATTTATCAATAGCTGAAACAAAAAGTTGCATAAGGAATGCATTGTTTTATGTGTGCTTTACAATACACTGTCAGGTACGAGGGAAGTGGCATGCAAATGTGACAGGGTTGGGTAAAAGAGGCATCAAAAAACAAGCAAAGGTCTCCTGGAGCACTGACAATATTCTTACAATTTAAAAGCTGACCAAATATCTTTTCTAACTTGTGAATAAAACTCTCAAGAGGATTAGGTTTAATGACTTCATTGCTGTGAAAGCTGAATCATGACTGTTTGCCACAAATATAGTTTTTACTTTTTCTTTTATACTATACATAAGGAAAATTGATTGAAATATTTGCCCTCTTTTGCCCAACTATCTATGTTTGTGCATGCATTTGAGTTTGTTTGTATGTCCTCGATCACCAATTGCTTTTGTACCTCCTGACGAATTTCAAAAATTTCTACAGAGCAGAAGATATTTCAATTGTAATAAATTTCTACACTTTTTTTTTTTTTTCTGGAAATAGTCCGTAAAGAGATTCTATTACTTTCCCCTCAGGGAAAGAATATTAGAGGTCAAAAATTCGCATAAGAGAGATCTTTTGAGATTTGATTCATTAGCTGCATTGTTCAGAGCTTGACTTTAAATTAGCTAAGACAGAGGTAAAACATCTGTACCTACAATTAGTAAAGCCTTCTCTCCCTCAATATCCTACCAAGGTTATTCATTTAAAAGCAGGCTAACTGCATGATAAAGTTCTGTTTCTTGGCTCTGATGGGAGAGACGTCGAAAGCCCACACAGGGGATTACAAAAGGCATTGAGCTGTACTTTGGTAGAGAGCTGAGGACTAGGTTAGTCCAGTAGCTCCCACTCCTCAAAGTGGTATCTTGACATTGGTGTGTAGTGTGATGGGAAGGATATTGACATTTTTTTGCCTAATATATTCAGGTCTTGTATAGCCCCAACATCACACTTTCTGGTAATGCTTTCAGTAGTGTATTTAACACCTCTCCTGTGGGGTCATCTTCTCTTTTAGCTGCTCCCATGAGAAGATTGTGCATTAGAAGGGTTTTAGTTTGGCTCTTTGCAGAGTTTCCTTTTGCTGTGGTATCTCCTCTAAGCACAAACAGGCTTTTTGTTCCCAGGGCCCCCAGTCTAGTTTCAGAAGGCTTTAATTGCCTTAACCGAAAACCTTGTGCTAAACTGTTTTATGTTGCTGTAGAAGGCCAAAAGGTTTCACTGCTCTGCACTCAATATGCAGAACATCTCTCTGCCTTCAGCTTCTGCAACTCTGTATCCTTCCTGGAGGACAATAATTTCTCAACAGTAATAGTAAAAATATAAACTAGAAACTTAAAGAAACCAGAAAATTTCACCTGATAGGGTGTCACCAGGTGTGCGGTAATCTATCATTTGGTCTTCTTTATAAAGCAATGCAAATGCTCCCTCTACTAGATGATACCTGCAGTTTCTGAATATATTGAAGTTTGTAAAATTATACAGTACTAATTGGTTTCATGGCTATGCTAGCAAAATAGTTTTCTTCATACGCAGGATATCAAGAGCAATGGAGTTCATAACATCAGGAAAAGCTACAGTATCTAAAATTTCTGTGGTAGGTTTGCATTTGAATATGGGTTGGGTTGTATAGGTTGGGTAGGTCTAAATGTCAAATCAGGCTGTAAAGAAATGCTTTTCTTCCTTCGACTTTAAGAGCAGAGTATAAGCAAAAAATTGCCTGCTGCTCAAATATTACAAATTACTTCAGGAAAATGCAATGACAATGTGCCAAGACACACTTACATATTCTCAAGGAACGCAGAATTATTTTAGAGATTGCCGAGCCACATAATGTGGTCATTGCATTCACCAGTGAAAGACAGCCACGTCTGGGTAAAAACCAGCAACTGCTTACCGGAGCACCACCTGCACAGTGCCTTGAGCCAGGCGGTGCTCAACAACACTGTGTCTAACCTGCATGGCAGCGGGAGTTTGAAGAAGATAGAAATGCAATTATCCACACTGAAATTCAGCTAAGACAGTGAGGACAGTATAATCACTCTTGCAGAACAAAAATTAAAGAGTATTTTTAGTGGTCTAAAGCTGCAAAAGCCTGAGGTTTTCATCTCATTCAGTTGGTGATACTACTTGCAGCCCTCTGCCTACATCTATTGCCAGCGCAGCTCTCACTACCTCTTTGAGCATCCAAACCAGCATCCTCATCTTGCCGTCAGACAAGTGTGGATGAGAGATGACCTGCTTCACCGCATCCAGCAGGACTAACACATGGAAAGTCACAGCTGTAATACGTGAGTATACCTTTGTCTGGAGGTTGGTTACACAAGCATATGCCAATGACTTGGAAGATACTAGCTGAATAATGTAAGCTGCTGCTGGAGCAACGAGCCTGGAGACTGTGGCTTCAGCATGCTGCATGTCACTGCAGGCAGTTATCCCATCAGAGAGGAGAAGCCACTTCACGGGAAAGAAATTCAATGAAAAAAAAAAGGATTAGATATTGAAAGATAAAACTGAATTATTAAAGCCTTGGCTGGCTTGTGGTTGTACAAAGGATATACAAATTGTACAATATCAAGTAAGGTCTTTTTAGTTGGTTTTGTGTTTGCAATAGACCCTTTAAGCTTTCAATTTTATGCAAAGTTTTTGGCATTGCAGATGAATATAGCAGATAAATATTGATTTAGAACATTTGGCAAATGGTCTATTGAGTTCTGTACCCTGTTCCTGACTTTTCAGGGGAAAACTATCAGGCTGAAAGAGGACAGCTATGGGAAAATGTTTTCACAGCTGAAATTTCTTTGTGCACATTTTTGAACTGGGCTTTTGGACATGGTCATTAATTTTTATCCTTCTTCCTTACTCTTATGTTTTAGTGTTGCAATGTTATTCAAAATAATGAAGATGTTTTACCTAGCTGTGTAAAAAATCCAACCATTTCTGAATCAGGCTGAATTTGAGTCACAACCATATCTCAATAGGGAGTTCCACAGGGTATTTGCACATGAAATGTATTCCGGGAGAAAGTAAATGTATTTGCCTCTTTTTGTTTTTGCTTAAAAAACAGAGGCACAACTTTGGATTTCCCTGCAGGGAAACAAGGTACCTAAGGAGAGCAGTGTGCTCGACAGAGCATGGGATCATTGACTCTACGCTTCCTCAGGTAGTGGACCTCACCTTTCCTGTCCATCAGAAAAAAAAAAAAGACAATGCAAGATTGAATTTTGCCTCCCATGCCAAAGCATACAGGACACATCCTTCTGAAGCTCAGCCTATCCCACGCCTGCTCATTCCTGCAGGTCCACAGTGCTCCAGCAGAGACTAGAAGCCACCATCAATCTTCCAGTATGGATGGAGTTCACAGAAAAGTGTGAATTACGGTAAAAGGTATGAAGAAAAAAAGATCTGGTAGGAAATAAAATCCAAGCTGAAGTATGCACAGCCCTAAGTATTAAAATATCCTAAAAATATTTGCAAATATATAGATATAGTGAAAAATTACACTCCACAGTTAGGCCAGACAGACTCTGAAGTTATAGGCGTAAGCTGTAGCAGTGAAAATACTAAGAAATATCTTTATAAATATATGGCTGTTTAAGCACTGGAACAAGCTGTCGAGGCAGGTTATGGAATTGCTAGCAATGGTGCTATTCAAGGCTGGATTTGACATTGCCCTATTAGGGATGATATACATGGAACTAAATAATTTCTGCCATGATGCAGCTCCTTTCCAGCCCAAATGAGCCAAATGTAAATGTGATGTGCATCGATACATATTAAGTACAAGGAACAAAACTCCTGCTAAATTAGATCAACACGCGGAAAAGGTGCATCCAACAAAGAACCTTAAATAACCCAGCCATAGGAATGAGCATTGCTATGAGAGAGTAGAAAAACGAAAGCAAGAGTTGTTCAGAAAAATGTATGAGGCATTTTAAAAGGAAATATCCTTTACTATTTGAATAGAATGTATGTGTTGATTAAGAGTACTGAACACATGTTTTTAAGTGCAAAAGAAAATTATTCCTTTTAACTTTTGACTTTTCAGCTCAAAACATGCTCTCTTTTATAAAACCACTTTTTTCGAAGGACTGTAGAAATGCCTGCAGCAACTTAGAAGCAGCTTAAATGACAGCTACCAGTCTGCTGGATGCAGATGGAGAGCTGAGGAAACTGTAATAATAATCAATAATAATAATAATAATAATAATAATAATAGTAGTAGTAGAAAACTGTATTTGGAGACTTCACTTTGGACAAATGAGTTAATTGAGTTCCCACTAGAATCAGAAGGAGGAAGAGTTCAGCTGGCTAATCTCAAGCAACAAACCCAGCCAATGTCTTTTGTATTTGCTCTGTCATTATGGAAAGTCTGGTAGTGATGGTCTGTGCTCAGGCAAGGGTCCAAGGATGGACACGTCAACCCGCGCTGAGTCTCAGAATCACTGACGAGCAGACCTGCAGACCCATCTCCCAGGACGGAGTAACTGTCCTGAGGGATGATGACATTTGAGTTGATAAGAGACCTTCTGGTAAGTCTCTACAGGGAAAGAAGAGCTAGAATTAAATTTGTAAGGGATTCAAGTCAGTTTATGCAAATATACTGTATATGCATACCTGTATAAGTGTATCTTAGAGCTTATGTGCATAAGCTTAAGTTTTAAAGTCTAAGCAGTCACCTAAGCTTTTTCAGAGATGGGTAGGACTTTCCACAGATTAACGTAGCTCATCCCAAACATATACAAAGTGATGGTCCAAATGACTTTGGAGTTGCCTGTTTCTATGGACTGCAAAAGAAATTAGGATTGTGTCACTTCAGTTAAGAGAGGAACATTTGGGACACCTGAAATTAGGTGCTACAAACTCTTGTTAGGACTGAAGCTAGCAGTCCTTCTTCTTTCGTCCCTTTCTGCTGGGTGTGAGAAGGCTCAAAGGAGATATCCTCATCTCGGCTGTGTTTGAGGAGAGGGCAGCCCCAGTCCTGTTGCTGCTCCCTAATCACAACAGCTCCAGGACACAGCTGCAGGGCCAGACTGCATGGTGTGAATGTAAGAGTATCCCAGTCAGGCTTTTGTCTTCTACTCAAAATCCAGGAAAGAGTGTTCTGGAGAGGTTAACTCAGAGGAAGGAATAAGGGGGAATTTTAACAGGAAAGTCTGCACTGTAAGTACAATCTCTGCCATGCATCTTGCACTCTTACATCCCAGGATACTGCTGGGAACAGGTATCCTATTGCTTCCTAAAGTTTTTGTATCTCTTTACTAACTGGTAGTAGTCGTAATAATACTGCAACATGTTGCAGGGCATCGCTTCAGCTTAGTGTTCTCTAAAGACTCAGTGAGAAACAGCTGTTCCCATGAAGATCTTATGGTCTTCATGGTCTGGACTTATGAAGGACAGGAAGTATTTATTACATTCACTGTGAACCCAGCCTTCTAAGAAACACGTACACTTTGTAATACTAAAAGCATATTTACACTCTAATTACACTGTAGTTACGTTTTTAACATAAGATTTCCACTAATCTCTATAACGAGGTACTTCATGGACTGGCCAAGAACAATTAGTGTAAAATGACATCATTAATATACCTGCATTTAAAACTATACACTCAGATCCTCAGCCAAGTTAAAACATTATCTCTGTGATGGTATCAGACTGGTTCCTACGCATTAAAAAGCAAATCATGGGAGCAATAATATCTCAATTACGTAGTTAACCTTCTGGTTATATTAATTAGTGATGATTAGGCATGGGAAACCACAATTATGTCACGTACGTAACATCCCATTGAAATTGCGTCGTGAATCAAACACAAAAAGCAGATGTGAACATCTCACCAGGTCCATTTCTGACTTCTGGAACAAATCTGAAACTCAGTGCTTTGACCCTCTATCTCCTATATGAAACACATCCAGTGGTGATAGCTCTGCTGGTGTCAAACTTGCAGAAGAAACTGCAGTTTGTATTTGTCTCAGAAGAGAAATGTAAGGTAGAACTGTCCCATATTCTGATTTCACGTGGTGTTGAGTAAAATGCAACTTTCCAAAAAAGAAAAAAAAAAAAGAGACAAACAAAACATCTGGGTCCAGTTTGGTTCGTAAAGGAGGAAGCCCTGAAACTAAAGAGGCACCTTTTCACTAACTGACCACATTTAGCCATTGATCTGGGGTATGAACAGCTAAAAATCTGCACCTCTTGCTCCTGTTTGCAGCCAGAGCATTATTTGCACAGGACCTTTCTGAAGATTTGCTCCTCACTGACTCTGAAAACCCAGTGATAGATGCTGTACCGGGGAAACTGGTTTTTCTGAGGTAGCTGTCTGAGAAGACCGTGGTATTGGGAAGAGGGAATCGGAGCAAGCAGGATTTTCCACCACTGTCCTCATGCCTAACTTAAGACTGAAGTTTCTCACCTTCAAGGATAAAGAAGAGAAAAGCCAACCTGAGCTAACACTCTTCCCCTGGTATATCAGAGATACGCTTTATCCCAGCAGGCCGTTCCCTTACAGCAGAACTACAGTAAAAAATTAATGTGTAGGTCATTCAGTCCAAATCTAGAAAAACATTAAACATTTCACTTTTGTATAGGCTTCTGTCACCCACTGAAGTCCACAGAAGCTCTGCACTGCAATGGGAATTATGAACCTAAATGTTTGTACGAGTCCAGGGTTATTTCTGTCATTCACATGGCAGCATCCTGTCATCTCTGCAGGAAAAAGGACAAGTGCAGATGAACATCACAGCATTTCTATAAAAATTAATCCTTTGAAAAGTTAATGTTAGAAGAAGCTGCATATTTTTTTATCAAAAAAAAATAGACATTTTGCACGTCACGTTGGAACATTCCAAAGTTAGGAGCTGCCAGGATTAAGTTTGCCCTTATATTCTGCGTAATGTTGCACTTGCAGGCACTTTGTGGCTGTTATTGTCTGTTTATTGCTTTTATTTTTTAAATCAAAGTAACTTGACTTTGAAAGGCTGACTTGCAAATTTGACATTTGTAATTCTGTGAAACTATTTTGCACACTTTTTCTTCTATATTGACTCAATTATTATTTGATGTATTTATTGTTTGCTTTCTGCTGTTCTAGCAGAGAGGGACATTGGTACAACATGGGACTTAGCTGTGTATCGACCCACGGAATGAAGCCTTGGGGCCTTCAGTGGATCTGCTCTAAGATGTCAGATCAGTTCATGTAAACGGGGCTCAAGAGCAAACCCTGCCCTGTGAGGACGCAAGGTCTGTGAGGCCCTGGGTATAACATGGGCAGAGCAAGGTCTTGTGACCTGGCACTGTCATTTAAGGGACTAAAAGCACATGGCACTTTGCAGGATGTAACTCATTATGACTTTGGTAAGACGTGCTTTCTGTCTTTTAGTTCATCAAACTGTAAAACTGTTGCCCAATATTTACCAGCAGCAGTTCCCAGGCATTGCAAGCTGTTCTGTAATGATATTTCCAATTCAGTCTGAGATTCTGAGTGAAATTTCTGTAGAAGGGTTACTGAAATGTTTACTTTTTTAACCTGAAGTTCATTCAATATGATGTTATAGAAGCAATTCTTGCAAATATCTCACTTCAAGAGTGCTGTTTTTTTTTTTTTCCTTTTCTTTTGCTCTTGGCAGTGGCTGTGACAAGAATGACAGCACAAAACAACAGAAACTTAAAAACATTGCTTTTCCCCAGACAGCAAACAAACTCCTGGATTACCACCATCCTCGATGGGAAACTGAGCCACTCCACTCTCAGAAGCTCCCACCCTTCCCTCATCCTGGGACTGTGGGCTGCCTATAAATTGCATGCAATGCTACTGCTGTTTCAGTTGATGCTCCTGGCCTGTATGGATGCTGTTGCTTTTGATGTCAGCCTGAAGATGAACTTCACTTACAGGCATCGTTTGGGGCTCCTTGGGAGTGACGAATTTGGGACCTGCCAACTAAAGATGGGTCAGCCTTCTCTACAGCTGTCTAAAAAGGGACATCAGCAGAAGAATAAACAATTGAGGGAAGATGCTTTTCATCACTTCAGTGTTTTCTTGCCTTTACTTCAACGTGCTGCACAAGCAAGGCAGTGCCATTTGGTCCCACTGTTTGATACGCACCTCCTGACATCCAACAAAAAGGCTGCCATAATCTGACAACACACATGAGCCTCCCCTTCCCCACTGTCACGCTTTTCTCCATCCTGCCACATAGATTTCTTTTTCCTAAGCCTACACCCCTTGCTCGTGTCAAGATCCATCCCTGTCACAACCTGGCAGGTTCTCTGCTCCTCCTGCTGGGTGCTTCCCCCTCTCAGCACTTTCTTTTCAGCATTATTGAATTAGAGGCTTTGGCACAGCTTTTTTTTTTAACCATATTAATAAGGCTGAACCAATCATGTAATTCCTTGGGGTCTTTTGCCTCACTTTTCCCTTTCCTTTTCTTGAGGGGAAGAGCAAGAAAATGTAATTTTTGCGGGGCTTGAGGTTTTCAAGAAAATATAAGACCTTTCTCCAAACCTTGAGTGTAGCTTGTGGCTTTGTACATTTTGTTATTTCTCACCATAGTAGAGGACTGGAATTGAGTACTACAAGCACTAACGGAATTTAAGAAATTAACTGCAAAGATGCAGAATCTGTCCACAGGTAAGAATTCCTGCCATCAAAAAGCCAGCATTAAGGGTTTTGGGTCTGGGCTGCCACTGCTGAGATTTTGCAGAGTGGTCGCTGGTGTTCAGACTCAAAATATGGTGAAACTCTGACAAACTTGGATGTGATCACCCCAAACAAAGATGCCTCAGCAAGTAATTTTGGGTACGTTTCCCTCTCCCTTTCCAACATACTTTCCCAGAAAACTCATTAACCACACAGATGCATTAAAAGTGCTTGGAAAAGAAATGAGAACAGAAAGGACAAAGACAATTCTTCTGCTAAAAGAGCTGAGGTTTCTGTTTGTTCTTTGTCCGCACTTTCCCCTGCCTGGGTGCAACATGAAGGAAATCTCTGCAGCTGATCCAGGACTTCACAAACCGAGGGATTATGTGCTACGGATACTGACAGGCCCCTTTGCTTACAGCCTGGCAAACACCACAACAGTAATCTCCTCTCTGAGATAAAGTCCATCAATCTTATTCTTACACCAACCTGTTCCCCTCTGCCCCTCAGACAAAGCTGGAAGAGCAGCCCTCCTCGGGAAGGATGCTAAAAGCTTTCCTTCCTCAGCACCCTCCTGTTTTAACTGACTCTTTCAGCTGGCCTCCCATTATAGTCAGGTCAACACATATCCATTTTCTCTGCTGAGCTGACTAGTTTTCAATAACAATTTCTCCTTCGTCTTGTAACAGAGATCAATAAAACTGCCCCCCTTTCATATTGGCCAAGATTCCAGCAACATCATTTGCTCTTTATTGTTGCTATTGCTTTGTTTTGTTTCCTTTTTTTTTCTTTTTACCTTTTTTTTTTTTTTGGCAAGGCACAGATCAATTTAACAAGATGAAAACGACTCAGACTTTCACTCTAGGTAAAATCTGCACTTTATAACCCAGGATGTAATTTACAATCCTGTCATTAAGCTCTGTTAATCCTATTATTATGAAGATAAATAATTACCCATGGCGAAGAAAGGGATTCCCAACAGAGTAGAATTATATTTTCCATCAGTAATGAAAAATATCCCTGCCGCAGTGACACTGGAAATACAGATAGTGAGTACTCCCAAGAGTCCCAGGAAAGGTTTGCTACGCAGGCAGTCCTTCATGGAGCTCGAGAGGGTAGCAGTCAGGAGAATCAGCATCAGGCTCACCAAAATCTTGCCCCTGGCCAAGAGACTGGTCTGGTGGAAGTCCTTCCAGAGGCTAAAGGACGCTAGTGAGTAGAGCTGCAGATCTTGGTGATCCAGCTGCATCTTGTGCATCAGTTTACAGAATTCACTCTCCCACTTCTCCCCAATGAGGTCCTGGGTGACAGAGCCATACGTTTGGAGGTAGTAAGTGATTTGGATGGCTCTGGCTGATTTGACTCTCTGGTCCTTGCTGTTTGGTACTTCCATGACCCCTCCGAGCTGGTGGCCAATAAAACTGCTCCTTCCATCCTGGGAGGAAAAGTAAAAAAGATGAGCATGTGGTTATCCTGTGCAAGATGTGATACAGTGATACCGTTTGACTCTATCTTCCTTCCACAGACATGCCAAGAGCTTGACTCAAAGGCCACTGCGGTCAAGAGCAGTCGTGCCATTCACTTCAGTGGGCTTTGGGATGCATCCCTATTCCCTGCCACAACTCTGTTCCTTACTCATTATAGACTTATTTGCAATTTTGTGCTGTAATTCAGGCACTGCCCAGATACTCATTGCGGTCCAAGATGTTCGGAGACTGAAATGTAGCATGCAAGCTCCTCACCCTGTGGGAGAGGATCACTTTCCAACATTTTTACTGTGACAGACAACAACAAATCTCCAATTACTTTGAGATTAAGATCAATTTCTGGAAGTTATGTGATTTTTTTTGACATTTTGGAAATGCTTTTAAAAACCTGGAAATGTATAGAAAATGAGGTCTGGTTCTTCAGTACGCAGATGTAAATGCAGATGGATCCACTTTAACAGCTCTAGAACAGTACCATTAAAATAAAACTTTTTGACTTGTTTATTTGAAATGTCATGGATTTCTATCAGTAGCACAGAGATAAGAATCTATCTTACATGTTGATTTAGCTAGGATTTGGGTTTTTATATTTCTAGAATATAATCCTCACTCTGGTCTCACTTAATTCAGTATATGCTAAGACACAAAAACTCCATGATAATCAGTAAAGGACTCATCAGGTGCACCCAGAATCAGTCCCCATCTATTTACAAGACCACGCTATGTTTTTGTAGAGTCATCTGGTCCAATTTAGTTTTTTTTTTTTCTTTTTCTTTTTCAAGAAAAATTTTGTAAGAAATGTTCTTGCTTGTTAGCCACTGGTTATTCTAGTTCTCTAGAATACCTGTGTTGTGCCTCTTTCAAGGATTTAGAAGATCAAACTCAGTTGCAAACTGAGAAAGACGGCTCAGTAGATTGGATAAAAGTGTCCTAGCACAAGTAATCTCTTTGATCAAAAACTCTAAACCCTGGGATTAAATGTCTGTTGCACACCAAATAACCACATTTTGCCCTTTTATTTTTGTGTGTATTAATGGGATTAAAAGTTTTCAAATTTATTTCCTTTTGTATTTCATAAAAATATAATTATCCAGTTAGTTAATATATAAAACATCTTGCAGCAGCGAGATAATACTCTTTGCCTAGATGAGCTATGGGAATGAGCTGACTAACAGCCTGAATTTGGGAGGTGCTCTGCCCTACGCATACACATGGAAGTAGTCACCTGCAAAAGGCCAGAAGCATTTGGGGGAGACAGTTTTGCTATCTATTACATCCAACATTAACCATTTCTAGAAACACCTGCGCTGTACGCAGGTCGTGATCTGAAATTGCCAGACCTGCTCGCCGTAGTGATTCCCATCCTAAGGAAAAATCAATGAAGCAAGGTACCAGGCTTTATGAAACACAGATATCTTCTGGAATGTCTGCTCGCAGAGCAAATAAATATCAGAAATTGAGAGACAGTGCTGCAAATGTTTTATATACTTGCCTTGTCTCGGGTATGTAAAGGAGGTAATCCTCCCACTGAGAAATTCCTGCCTATGCCTGCTTTCATGGCAGGAGCTCGCAGTGTTTTCAGCATTTGCCTGCCACAGCTCAGGGAATGTGACAAAGTGCTTTTCAGAAGTTCATTTTTTCCCTATTCCCAGTTGTTATTTCCCATTGAAATAATGGCTTCTGGCGAGTTATCCTGGCACAAGCTAACACGAAAGGTGATTTGTGGTCTAATGCCAGCTTCTCAAATCACCTGAAGCCTCATTGCAAATGTCATATAAGCAGAAACAGCTAGCACCAAGGGGCAGCTGGTGCTGCTTGGGCTCCAAAAAATCCTCATCTCTGGCATTTTGTGTTAGAATCCTATTTTTTAGGATTTTGTGTGTGTGTGTGTTAGAATCCTATTATTTTGATTCTATTTCTTTTTTTTTTTTTTTTTTTCCCCAGAAGGGGTCATACCTAGTACTCACACACTCACAAAAGGTACATTTCCAAGCTGGTAATTAAGGATTGAGCAATGCAGGCCCTGCTTACATCGGAAGTAAGTTTACAGTTAAAAATTCCCTTTGGCACTGCTTTGAAATTTTAGGGAGAAATGTCATATATCCTCACCATATACACAGTGTTGACATTCAAGTGTTTTCAGCCACTGCAGGATACGTTAGCAGCGCAGCTCCAAACTCAGACCACGGACTGTAATTCAGCTTTCATTGATTGGCTATGCAGCATGCACAGCAAGGTTACGGGAAACTTTGTGATGGCCATCTGCTTTCCTCGGCGAAAGGTGCACCGAACAACAGCAACATTTCAAACGAGGCAGCAGAGCAGGCAGAAATAAATCATGTTCTGCCGTATCTCCCATGAAACAGAAGATAACGGCTATTTGTTACACTGACGTACAATAGGGCATCCAGCTCATGTGTCAGCAAAATAGAGAGCGGGCTTTCAGATGGAATCAAGGAAATCACCAGTGCTGAATTGCTTTGAGGTCGTTTTGTCCATCCCCTTCCTTCCAAAGGCAGATTGCTTCCTATTTATGCAAGGGTTTTGCCTTCGCTGCTTTTGTAGAACTCAAATATGAACCTGCCACCATGGCATTTGGGAAAATGGGGCCCTTTTCTAATACAGCTCACATGCTGGCTTTGCCAAATGCTGCAAGTGAGTTCGTCCTGGTTTTGGCTGGGATGGTCCTGTTGTGCTCGGCAGGGCTGTCACAGCAGTGGTTACAATCTCAGCAAGGAAGACAGAAGGAAGATGTAGGAAAAATTGCCTTTTGGCCCATTTTACAGATGGAGACTGAAGTATGGGAAAATGAAGACCTAGTGCTGCCAATAGGACTTTCAGGTGTTTCCTAGAGGCCTCCAAGCCAGGGGCCTAGCTGCCTCTTGGTGTCTCATGGACACTTCAAAGGGATTATTCATCCCAAGTTTTCTGTTGTCCTCCAGGACTACCTTGGTGAAAGAAGAAGACGTGAATGGCTAAGGTCTTGGGCTAAATCTAATATTTAGGAAAGAAAACAAGGCCACATTGACCTGTACAAATGAGGCTGGAAGACCAGACGGGTTTTGAACAAGATTCCTCATTCTGCCTAGCTCCTCAATGAAAAAAAAAAAAAAAGCACTTTCTGCTGTTAATTAGCACACCCTTCCTGGTGTATGCCTACATGATGCTATTTTTAACTTCATAACAATAGTTTTAGTTCCAGACCACAGATCCCTTACACATTTTACCTAGATATGTTGCTGCTCTCTGATCTTATACACAGAAAAGTAAACCCAAAGAATAGAGAAATAGAGTAACAATAACACTTATTGGTTGTACATAATTTTACACCCATGTGTCTTCAGAGGATCTACAACACAAGATGATAACTGCCTTTATCAAGATCACTGGCATGGCTGGACCATGAATTTCAGATTCCCAGGCTGTATCTATGTGTTTTTCTCTCTTTTTTCTTTTTTTTTTTTCTTTAATATCTAGTGAAAACTTTGCAGTATCTGTTCTCCCAGAGGACAAAAAGGGCCATCGTCCATTCTAATGGCAACTAATTCTCTCCAGATCCAACCATCTTTAAAAATGGCATGAACCTGCTGAGGCATGTGACATTTGATCTTAAACAGAGGCCAAGCAAAAACCTTTGCTTTGGTTTTTGTGTACTCTCTTCTTGTTTTTTAGATGCCCCAAAGCCATGTTGTAGATTTAGATAGTGAGAGGGAGGAGAATAGGAACTAAGGACTCTCAGAGGAGCGAGGAATGACAGATATCAACAGCATCGTCCATCTTTTTCCCCAGAATGATGGATTTTGTCACCCACATTTCTGCAGACCTGGCCTTACACATGGTTGAAAATCCATGCACGTAGCTGAAAATCCAATTCTATTATTATATCCAAACTCCTTGTCCATTCAGCAGTAAAAATCACTAATGCTGAATAGATGGATTTAGAATAAACCCCTACCACATTTCAGGCTAGAAACTTGCTTGTAAAGGATGCTTGGACCCTTAATATCCTAAAAAGATATGTAAACGGCCTGAGGATGCTTGACTTGCTCTAGATCTGAGGGCAGGACCTCTCGGGTTAAAGAAAAACAGCCGTGCCTCCTGAGGTAAATATCTTTTGCTGGTGCTAATGTAGGCATAGATGATCTCTGCACGCAGTCCAGAGGGATACTAGCAATACTCCCTTACTACTAAACTACCTGGGACCTTTTTTGTTTCCTTAATAGTTTCAGTGTGGCTGCCGCAGCCCCAACTCCCATCCCTGGGGTTCTGTGTTGGTCACTGCCCGCTGCCACATCAGCCTTGAGCAGATTGTCTTCTCCTCCCCTCTCTGAATGGCACCAGCCTCCACTGACTTCAGTCTCATGGGAAAACCAGAGTTTAAGGTATTTTTGAGGCTCCTGCCTTCCCAGCACAGTTCCCAGTGGATGCCAGGGCTGGTGAGAGGTTTAAAAGTCATTTTGGATCCCTGGCAAGGAGGAGAGGAGCTCCTATACCCTACCATCAGATCATTCAAGTACATTTGAAGAACCTTTGCCAGTGAATTTATCTCTATTTTTATTTTTCTTTAGCTGCTACCTTTTATCAACTGGAGCGATGGATAATTATCAAGCTACCTTCTAGAAATGTTAGGATAAATCACGCAATCCTGGTTCAACTCTGTTTTATCTTAAAAGTTTAAAAATTTTCAACAGAGGGCAACCAGGAATGTCTGGTGAAATATATGATGTGATAAACATCCTAATGAGATCAATGTAGTTGTTTCTCCCCGTGATAAGGACATTCGTACTCTACCAAAAGGAGATCATAGAAAGTATTATACTAAAATCCACAGAGGTTAGGATGAAGTCAGTTTCTTTAGTTCATCTAAAGTTTTCAAGGTAAAATAGAATTAAAATCTCCTTTCTTCGAGACATTACCTAACCTTTCTTTGAGACATTACCTAAGGTTTAACGTATTTGGTTGCTCCTACCTCCCTCTAGCTCACTGTAAAACTTTGGAGGGAGTTTTTTTCTCTCTAATCAAATTGATTTCTCTGTCCTTGTCCCTGGTACAGTTATCCATGGAGACCTTATACCAGTTGATCCCTTTTACACAGCCACCAATTACCAACAATTCCTGAAGCATCTCCTTCAAATGGTTGCAGGTAACGCTGATTTATGTCGGCGCAGCAGCTTTCCTACCCTCAGAGCTGTGTAGGTGCTCTTGCACACCAAGCAGACTGCTTGCTGTGCTTGTCCCTGTGCAGCTATTCTGTACTGCTCAGTGACAGAAAGTCCACGGCAGGCGAGCCCTGAGGGCAACGCATTCGAGGTAAAACTGCACCTTGGTTGACTGGGAACAAGGATGCAGCAATGGCCGTATGGTCTGTACACTCAGCAAAAATAAAATGTATGAAAATGGACATGAAAAGCTGTCCAGGAAATAATCCTCTAGGTCTCTGCTGCAATAAGCAGCAATCCAGTTATTTCCAGCTATCTGGTAGTGATGAGGTTCAGCTCACCAGCTAGTCAGGCAAATTTGTTTTATAATCACTGGGAAGAGCCAAGCACATCCAAAGGATGATTCACCCTATCCTAAGGTATAGGTGAAAAACAGACCTGCCCACTGCAGTTGCCTGTCTCTGTTTACAGCAGAAGCACAAGACTTGATCCTAGTTTTTATCACATGAAAAAGTTAGGAGAGATTAGCTCATCCTCAGTGGCAGATGCAAACACAAAACTAGCTGACCTGTCTTGTCATCTCTGGCTTATATTGGCCCCTTCGCAGGCATGTCCTGCATGTTAACAAACACAGACCTTGAGCCTTCTCCCAGGGAAATCAGTGATCACGACAGTGATTTTTACATGAAGGAGATGTGTACCCAGAACATCCGAAAGGCAATCAGAACCATCCCGCAACTCTTTCTGATGAGTCTGCATTTGTGCTCCTTTCCTTTACTCCTTTGGGTTTCTAGTTTTTGACCAAGTAATTTGAAAAGAGACAAGAACAGGAGAAAAGTATTTCAAGAGACATATAGGATTAGTAACAGAGAATAAGAGAAGTGTTCCTAACATAGATCTATTGCTTCCAACTAAATCGAATTATGGAGGAATTCATAAGGGTGCCATAGCAGAGTGTGATTGCTACTGGAGACTTCTTCTGTGTGGAGGAGCTTCTGTTACTGGACACACTGTATTTCTGAGTGGTCCTCCCCACTTTTCTCCTTCAGTATCGCGCCATCAGGTTTTCAGCTGTCAAGAGAGCAGAAGGTCGGAGGGAAGGCAAAAAAGGCTCTTCCTCCACGTTTGCTTCCCCTGCACATCCCTTAGGAATGAAAATGCAAGATAAGCCCTCGCCCTTTCAGATCAGCTCACTCCACACCAAACCTTTGCTTCTAGACTGCATTTCACCTTTTCTTCCTTTTTAAGCCTCCTGTATTCTTTGCCTTATCTTCAAGCTCTTCATCACTCAGCTGACTCCTTCACTCTCAAGGTCAGATTCCCATTTGGTCTATCTCAGATCCCACCCCAGTTCTTCTGGGAAAAGAGGGATAAATCTACTTCCCAGTTGACTGCCAGCACAGCTTTGTCCCCAGTTGTCCTAAACTATACCTGTGCACCCAAGGACACAGTGGTGTCCTTGAAGCTGCTGAGTAATACCCACGTTGGCTGTGATTGCACACCAACTCTATGTGGGGAAGGGTTTTCCTGGAAGATGGAGGGGTTACAGAAAGCACAAAGAGGACTGCAAGTGCTGGGAGGTAATTTCAGGGCACAGTTGGCCTATCTGCCTTTTTCTTCTTCTCCCTTTCACCAGCAGCAGGATCACAGGCACAGCAGCGAAATAGCTTTGGCACTGACAGTTCAGGCAGCGGCAGGTGAGCTGGTGGATGAACCCCAGCCTCACGAGATGTATCCAAGGGTGAAGGCCACAGATGGCTTTGGGTGCCCAGCGACCTCGGGACTGGTGAGATGGCAGGAGAGGAAGCCCTGCAGTAGGTGGCTCAGCAAAACTTGTGACATCAATTTACCTTCCACAGGAGATTCATGTCAGTAGGACCTCTCAAGTCATTGTTAAGCCCAGGTGTGTAAATCTACCAGGTCAGGTCTTAAAATGCCACTGTCCTCTTTATTCCAGCAGGCACAGAACCACAGGTCCCTACGCAGTTTATATTGTCCTTTGAGTTTGTGCTCTGCCCTGTTCAGGATCAAACCATGTCATTTCAGGACATGGTTTAGTGGACATAATGATGTTAGGTTGATGGCTGGACTTGATGATCTTGGAGGTCTTTTCCAACCTTAAAGATTCTATGATTCTATGAAAAGCCCTCGAGGCAGCTACCTTGGGCTCAACCTTACACTTTTCACTGCCTGTCCCTGCCAGTGGAGCTTCC
The DNA here is from genome assembly GCF_036417535.1 of Chlamydotis macqueenii. Taxonomy (NCBI): domain Eukaryota; kingdom Metazoa; phylum Chordata; class Aves; order Otidiformes; family Otididae; genus Chlamydotis; species Chlamydotis macqueenii. Next base: position 6,925,359 of record NC_141558.1, read on the forward strand.
CTGGTAGCACAGAGCAAAAAGTGTCTAGCCCCTAAATCCCCCAGGATGAAGGATGATGGTAAAAATAATCACCACAGACCAGCACAGTTTCCCCGTCCATCTGTTAATGGGCTCCTGATTAAGGGATTACTGTGGACAAAATAAGCAAGTGGGAACTGTGCTCTGTGGGGGGATTTATGTAGCAAGAAAGTGGTCAGTGATGCAAAATAAGTGGAGTTTGTTATCATTGTAAAATAAAAGCGGGGCTATGGACTGGGGTGCCCTAAAGAGACTGGAGGTGCAAAAAAGAGGGAGGCAGGAAGGAGAAAACACCAATAACTCAAGGCTGGGTTTAGCTACACTAAACCGATGCCCAACTCCAGCAGTAGAATAGGAAAGTTCAAGCATTTCCACCCCAAAAGTCACACTTCAGGCTGGGTAGCACGTGTTATTTCTTCCTGCTGGCATCTATCTACTCCCAGGCACTTGGTTTGCAACCTCTGCATGATTGTATGGTGCTGCCCTGGAGCTGTGCATAGGGCCCAATACAGTGCAGAAGGATTCAAACCCGATCTCCAGCTCTGGGGTTCTCCCCAACGGCCTCTAATAGGTCAACATGCAAAGAGCGAGCAGTGGGGGAAGACAGAGAGCATGGCATAAATAACTTCACCTCTGTCTCTGGTCTGGAAAGAAGGGACTTGGTTTATGGGTCGGTGGCTTCTTCTCACCATGCACAGGACCATGCACTGATTACTGGAGATTTTTGGTTGCATTCCCCCACCCTCACTCTTTGCAGGTCAGTCGCAGAGCACGGCAGGTTGATTCAGCTAAGCAGGAACTTTGCACTGAGGTGTGGGGATTTCCTCAAAAACTGTTTTTCTACCCCAGGAACTCCATGGTTCTTCACATCACCAAGCAGGACGGCATTCATATTTTTCATGTATTCAGATCCTGCTTTATGACAGACTTTTGTGAGGAGTTGCCACATGACTTCAGGAGGGGAAATCCAAGCTCCTGCATTGCACAGTACAGTTGTGGTCTTCCACCACTTATGCAAACTGGGACAACATCTAGGCCTCTGCCAGGTGCTAAGTCATGAAGAATACTGTCGTGGTTTTGTTAGTAAGGGGGGGCCTAAGGTGGTAGCTTCTGTAGGAAACTGCTAGAAATCGCTCCCCTTTGCTCAGTGGACTTGGCCGGGCCTAGGGCGGACCTGCTGCTGGCCAAGGCCAAGCCGATTGGTAGCAGAATGTCCCGTGATAACGCCTCTGTCTCATTATCCTGCTGTTTGTAGTAATAAATGAATAGTTTTCCCCAAGTTGAGTCTGTTTTGCCCGTGACGGTAACTTTAAGGATTTCTCCCTGTCCTTATCTCAAACCTTGAGCAGTTTTTCCTTATATTTTCTCTCCCTGTTCTCTCGGAAGGTGGGGGGAGTGAGAGAGAGACTGCGTAGTCTGGTCCGATCGGGGCTGAACTACGACAGTTATTTTGGCGCCCAATGTGGGGCTCGAGGAATTTGAGATAAGGATTGAGTTTAATTGGGAGCGGTAATGGGCAAAACAGGGATTGAACTTGACAAAAGAGCAAAATGATTAGGGGAAATTTATGTTCTGATTGTGGTGAAGGGATAAGTGGTGAATTGTGTGTAAATTGCATGGTATATTCACTGTTGGTGTTTTGAGGATATTATTTTGATTCTTGGTGCGGGGAATTCTTTTTTCTTTTCTGTTGATGTGTGTGTATTTTAATTAGAATTCTTAAATACATAATTCGCAGAGGCGAGGGGTGGAATGTCGTGGTTTTGTTAGTAAGGGGGGGCCTAAGGTGGTAGCTTCTGTAGGAAACTGCTAGAAATCGCTCCCCTTTGTTCAGTGGACTCGGCCGGGCCTAGGGCGGACCTGCTGCTGGCCAAGGCCAAGACGATTGGTAGCAGAATGTCCTGTGATAACGCCTCTGCGATAACGTATTTAAGAAGGGGAAAACAGAAAAAAAAGAGGAGAGACGAGAAGATGTGAAGAAGCTGAGCGGGGGCAGAGGCGCAGAGGGGGAGGCGCAGGCCTCATGGGCCTTGCAGGCCTCACCCTCTGGCCTCTTGCCAGGCAGCCGATTGGGCCCGACTCGGTCCAGCCCAGCTGCAAGAAGTGGAGAGGAGATGAGAAGAAGTGAATAAGATGTAAAAAAAGATCCTGCGAGACATCTGCCAGCCTATTGTGAGGAACGGCTGCAGATGCCAAGGTCAGTTCAGAAGGAGGGGGAGGAGTAATGCGGCTCCTGGCCAAGATTCCCCTGCAGCCTGTGGTGACGACCATGGTGGAGCAGGTTGTCCCCCTGCAGCCCATGAAGGTCCACGGAGGAGCAGAGATCCACTTGGAGCCCGTGAAGGACCCCATACCGGGGGAGGTGGATGCCTGAAGGCAGCTGTGGCCCGTGGAGGGCCCGCTGGGACAGCTGTTCTGGAGAGACTGCACCCGTGGAAGAGATGACCCACGCCGGAGCAGTTCCACAAAGGACTGTGGCCCGTGGGAGGGACCCCACAATGGATCAGGGGAGGAATGTGAGGAGTTCTTCCCCCAACCATGAAGCAGTGGCGTAAAACAACATATGATGAACTGACTGCAACCCCCATTCCCTCTTCCCCCCTGTGCCGCTCGGCGGGGGGGAAGGTAGTAGAGATAATGTTAAGCTTGGGAAGAGGGAGGGGTGGATGGAGGTTATCTTGTTCTCTGTCTCATTATCCTGCTCTTTGTAGTAATAAATGAATAGTTTTCCCCAAGTTTAGTCTGTTTTGCCCGTGACGGTAACTTTAAGGATTTCTCCCTGTCCTTATCTCAAACCTTGAGCCGTTTTTCCTTATATTTTCTCTCCCTGTTCTCTCGGAGTGTGGGGGGAGTGAGAGAGAGACTGCGTAGTCTGGTCCGATCGGGGCTGAACTACGACAAATACCCAGGTCCAATTTAAAAAAAAAAAGTTGAGTTCTTTCCCTAGCACAACTAGAGTTCATCCCAAAGGATTGTCTTTGTGCCAAGGAGAAATGTGGTAATAAATCACTAAGGCGACAGGAGTACCTCAAGGGACATGCACAAACCAACAAAATTTGGATATACACAGTTAAACACTCACACTCACATATGTAGGCATGTGTGTGAAGAACACTTTTACCATCTTTCATATTTGGAAAACTCTAGGAATCTGTAACACAAATACTTTATATTAAAGAATACTCCATGATTTCATCCACAGCTCAAACTCAATGTTAAAAATATTCTATGGAAAGGAAGAAAATTACAAAGAGAGTAAGAAGGCAAGAAATGTATTTTCAGTGCAGGACAGTAGTCCATCTGGCCCAATTTTCAGCCTCTGTGCATTTCTAAAACGTGACACACCAAGATAGTGTCTTCCATAACATGGCTGGAAGACGTCTTTGGAAGTTTCATAGTTATTGTGGATTTTTCAGCTCTTTGACAAAGAAAAAAGTGAAATGAGCTGCTGAGAAGGGGGAGAAAGAATGTAACTGTTCATTTTTTTAGCAAAGAAATAATTCTTCAAAATGCAGGGATTTGAATGAAATTGAGAATAAAAAATAAACAAGATTAATGAATTAAAGCTATCTATCTTGTGCCCCAGTGAAATCCAGGAGAGTCTTGTTATCTGAAGAGGGTAATTGCTTTCTTCAAATAGGAGTTAATTGGACAATATTCCACCAGAATGCTTTCTGTCTTCCGTAAAGGTTTAATCTTGAAGCCTTCTTGAAGCTCATAAAGTTAGAGGATAAACAAGAACCTGATTCCTAAAGTAGAAAAAAAAAAAAAAAGACAGCAGGAAACACTAAAAATAAAGAAAAACTTATTTCCCGTCATCTTTCCATATCAACAAAAGCAAAAAGGCACAAAACTTTTTGCAAAACTTTGTCACTCCACATGCCCAAGCTGAATGGTTTTGAGGGGGATGAGAATGGGATCAAGCAATTGTCCCTAAAAGGAGATCCTAAAAAGGCACCACATATTTTCACTGACGGGTTTGCAGGCCCTCTTGCACTGTGTGCATCCCACTCTGCACCTCTTCTAACTGTTTTCCCTACACCACTTGAAGTCCAATACACACCAGAAAAAGGAAGAAAACCTGCCAGGAAGCAAAAGGAATTGGATTTGCCTGGTTTTATTACTTCATCTAAAGGAAATGTTAAAAAACAAACATCAGAGAATAAAAAGTCAGGAGTAAAGCAGATCTACAGGAATCATTTAAGATCTTACAATCTGAAGTTTCAATAATGACATCGAAAAGGGTACTTTTTTTCTTTTTAAATTATGTTTTATGTTGGCAAACATCTCTAATTTTCTCTTGTCTCTGTTCTTCCTGGTTTCTCTGGGGACCAGCAGTCAAAGTACTGAAACGTTGTGATAACGTTTTATCAAAGGCAAGAAGAAAAGAAATAACGAATCAGACAGAGCCAAGCGTAATGTGGTGAGATTCTGGGGCCAGCGTGGTTTTGAGGTTAACTTCCAGATAAGCAGTTTGCAGGCTTAACTAAGCCCAGCCTTCAAATGCAAGGCACTGCTGTGCTCTTACCAAAGTCCTATCAGGAGCTTCCATTCTCACGGTGCTCAACAAGGTACTGCACAAAGTAGATATAGTTAAGGACACTTAACACTTCCAGCTGGAAATTCCTCCTTTTTAAGAGTTAATTAATCAGTTTTCCTCTTTTTTTTTTAATCTCAAATTTGGCATTTTGAAGCAATTTCTCTAGCCTGAAGCATCCCTCCCCTTCCCTCCAGCACACACTGGTTTTTAATGAGTTTGGCCATTTGTTAGCTGGAGAGAGCCAAAAAAATGTCTAGTTTCAGATGTTTTTCCTTTTTTTTTTTTTTTTTTCCTAACATTGGACCAGAATCTGGAAAGGGGGAGTGGGAATGAGACATTTAATAGGCCTATATTTATGCATTAAAATATAACTGAAGCTGGGGTTCTGGATCTGCATATGAGATAGCTGACTACCACCCAAGGTGTTTCTGAATTCAGTCTGTTCAGAGAGATTTTTCACCCCTCACATATGAACATTAGCAAATACTTTCTATATTTGTAAAATCTGTCTCAAGATCACCTTGTAACGTGTGCCCTTCATGATAAAATCTTATGTTCTTAGTAGCCTATAGCGACGAAGGTGCTGTCATGTGTGATTCTCTAATATGTTTTCTTTAATTCTTATTCCAGTCAAAAAAGTAAAGCTCATGGCAGAATCACTTTGGGCTTCCCTTTGTCTCCCATCACTGCAGAGCTCTCCCACTGGAAGTTTGCTGACACTATGAGGGCCAGCTTTTGTTTATTTTTTTCAGCCATACTTCGTGGGAGAGAGTGTCTCGTGCTGTCTCAGAAGGCACAGAGCACATTTGCAATGATAAACAAGTGTTAAACAACAGCATGCGATAAGCTGAAAATTTTACATCAGCACAAACCTTTCATCTAGAGATTGCAGGAGTTGCTAACAACTGCCGCTGATCAAGCTCCACATGCTGGGAGCAAATAATTTCGATGCAGTCTTTGCGCTGCTGAGGCCTGGGAGGACCCACATGAGGTACAGCAGATGCTGAGCTCTCAGTTCAGACCATAATCTCTGGTCACCAGTGAGGTTCTGGCATGGCCCAGGACCTTGCTGTGCAAGGTGCAGTGCAAACACCTGGAGAAGCTGCCAATGCTCCACAGACCTTCCCATCTGATGCTGGAGTTTCCTCAGTTGCTGTACTTCACAGTACAAATTGGTGATGCTGCCAAAGGAAGGGTCGCTTCCCTTCTCCTGCACCTCCTCCCTGGCAAACCTGGGAGCAGCAGTTCATGTGGCATGCGATGAACTGGACTGGAGCAGTTTTACGCAAACTCAATGGGAAGGAAGAATGAAAAAGAAAAAAAAATATTTAATTCTCTCCTTGCTGCCAGCTGGCTCAGGATTTCTTTAATTCCTGTGCTCAAACTCCGTAGTCCAGTGGTGGTGTCAGCTATGCAACACCTGAATAGCTTCATCCTCAAGGTGGCTGTATTTCACGGCTGAGTATTTGTCCTTTCGTGCCAGTACACAGCAGCTATTAACTTCAAGCAGAGTTTCTCATTTGGATGTGCCTCTTCAGCCAGAACAGGACTTGAAAGATGAAAAGTCAGAATTTGGACTCTGAGGCCCTGAGTCAGGCTACCTAACCAACCGCGGTAGAAATGCCAGGCCTATCAGGCTGCCTGCTCAAGAAGAGCTTTTGCTCCAGGGCACCTCCGGAGGGAAATTTTGGTCTTTAATAGGCTGAATCTCATTCTTAGGGTCTTCCTAAAACCTACAATATCCCAAATCCTAACTTAAATACCAACATTAAATGCTTAAAGTTAAGTTCCATGTGTTCCTAGATTTAAATGTTAATGTAGTACTATTATTAAGAATGCGTTCAAGATACCAAGTAAGATGAATATTTAGTTACTGTGTATAAGCTCTTCTGAAGAAATGTCGTATATTCATTGTAAATAATAACAAAATAACAACCACCACCTTTTCAACTTATCTGAGACCTTTCCCTGCAAGACATCAATTTTTTTTTCCCCAAATAGACATTTTACAGTTACTTTAATGTAATACATATTTTTTTAAATAAACTCTTCAAAGTCCCCTGGAGTGCAAAGTGATTTTTCAATTTATATTAGTATAACCTACTTGGAAAAGTTTTGGTTCTGGCAGTATAGGAAGGAATGGACTTTTAATTTTAAAACAAAAGTACTGCAGATGGTGGGACCTTGTGGTATCTAATCACCTTTGGATTTCAAACGAATACATATCAGGGAAAAATTCTGATAAAGTAAGCCAAAGAGTAATTAGATGATGAAGCACTTCCAGATGATAGAACCTCAGCATTCGTCTTCTGAGTACTCCGCAAAATCTCAGTCTCCCTACCGCAATAAACTGTCTATATCTGGCAATCTATTTTGCAGGAGGATGACATTTAATTCCCATTCCTCCAGTGGAAGCTAATTCCTTATTCAGATCAACGTATTTTAGTTCTTTTGCAACTGTATAATAATAATTTCCCAAAAGAGTTTTTCAAAACCCTATCAGAGATTTGGTGTGAGATAAAAGTGCAATGGGCTTGAGAAGAAGCTTTGATTTTCCCCATGGAATTACTCTGGGAAGTTTATTCTCTGGTCTGTGCACATGCAGATGTGCACAGACCTAGGTCATTCAGAATCACTTCATCTGACATAAGTCTTTGCTAATAAAGATCTTAAAACTTAGTATATTCACATGCTTATGAAATTATTATTATTATTATTATTATTATTATTATTATTATTATTATTATTATTATTATTATTATTATTATTATAGTGATTTGAAATGAAAGTATGGTGGGATTCAGCTCACCTAATTTTAACCAGGTGAAAAGTGAATGCATGATCAGAACATTCTTTCTCTGGTCCATGATGTCTTTGAAGGGTGAATTCATCCCGGCCCAATGTAGTTGTTCAGAAGAAGTGAAATGCATTGCTTCTAGAGGTTCACCCTTCTCTCCTCTGATTGTACACCGGGCCCAGTTTAGGTTAGATGCCAAACATAAAAGGACTCAAATTAGAAGAAATATATCCCACCTTTGGGATTGGTTTTCCCATCATTACCCTGTGTATGAGCATCCACAAACTGCTACATCAGAGACCCTCAGCTGCCTGGCAGAGTCACAGCCTGACGCTGCAGACCAGACCAGGTACCATCTGCTGCAGCAAATGGCCTGATGTTGCGGACATTTGTCAAGAAGAGAAGAAATGGCCTGACTCCACAATCTATTTCACAAACATCACCAACCTGTTCTAGAGGCTTGGTCTGCAGCCACACTCAAGTTGAACAAAAAACAGTAGAAATGATCCAGCTGAGTATTTTTTAACTGTCCAACTCAACTGAGTTTTATGACTCTCTGCTACGAAAACTTTTCCCTGGCACAACTATAATATAATTAATCAATGACAAAATTCAACAGGGACAAAATTGAGCCAATTTGTGACGTTAGGGGTATGAGGCTATTCAAATTTGAAGTGGTGGGGAGCAATCAGATGATGCACAACATGGCAAAACAACTTCAAGGTTGGCCCATCCAAAATCCACACAGTCAGCATAAGACTCCAGAAGACTACTGATTTCATTCTAGAAACATAACAAAAGGACCAAGGCCAAGCAACAATCTATCAATGCTTCACTGATTACTTAACGCATCATCTACAGCCTCCAAAGCACCATTCAAACTCAACATATGGAGCTGTCTTTGCAGAACATGATATGCAGGAAGGTGAAGGATGAAGGACAACACTGAGTAGTGAATTGTCCATACTTGCAAAGCAGTGTCAAAGTCAGAAGACTAAGTGCCCTTTCTGTGGGGGTTGCAAAATCCCAACTTTAACATCAACTTTGTCTTTGACCTCGGTCATATCATTCAAGCACTGCACCTTCTGTTCAACATTTGCAAAGCTTGGCTCACAGGAATCTGTTTCAAGGGAGGACTTTAGATTGCCCTTTGGGGACCAGAATCCAAACAAAACTCTTCAGAAAATTGGTTTATTTTCTATTCAGTTTTGTAACTGCTCCAGTCCTGTCTGTGTAAATTCTCTGACTCAGCTGCTGCTGCCATCTCCTCCTTGTTTAATACTATCTGTGAATTTCATTCCTGTGCAATTCAATTCCACTTTCCGATAATTAATAGAGATGTTAGATGAGACCAGGCCTAACACAAATTCTCCAGATACCCTGCAAGATACCTTCCATAAACTTGTTACATTATAATTTATCATGATTCTTCGTTTACAATCTTTCAGCCAGTTTCCAACCCACATGACTGATTTCCCATCCAAGCCAACCTGAATTAATTTTTCTATTAGGATTTCCTCATAATGTTGCACAGGCCAGGGAATGGGCTAGACCGCCCTTATAAACCTTATATGTCTTTGACTGCTTGATGTTGCACGGAAGAGGCATGAGATTGCTCATAAAACTCCAACAGCTCTTTGACCAAATTTCTCCAGCTGCATCACAGCACTCCTTTATGATGGGAAAATCAATGTAAGGGAGAGGAAGATCAGAGTTGCAGCAGAATACGAGTTCTTGAGTACATGGTCCTGCATCAAAATCACTGTCTGACACCCTAAACTGCTCCTTCATAAAGCAGAGTCTGAAATGTTGTCCTTTCTGTCCACTATATTCTCATTGAAGAGACTATAGGAAAGACCCAGTTCAAACTGGGTCTATAATTTCAGGATGCACTTGAGTTTCTTTGAGTTTCCTTCCAGGCTATTCTCTATCCTGTTACCTTTCATTTAGCTACTCTAAAGAAAGTGAAAAAATATCCCATTCTGCCTTTATTTTTCCTTGTAATTTTTTTCTGCTTCAAAGAGTAATTGGTTTTTCCACAAAAAAAAGTGTCAGAATAATTCCTAAAGAAGCATTGTTCAGATCTTTTAAGTAGTGACAAATGACCTGCTTTAACTTTCCTAGCCTGATGAAAAGACCACAGAACATATGCAACTACAGTATTTGGCGTTTATGTAACACAATTTTTCCCTTCAAGGATGCCTTCCTCTTTCTCCCACATCCAAAATCTTATACTAGAGCAAGAAGATGGTAAAAGTTGTAAGGATACAAGCTTTATTCTTTTAGGAGAAAAAAAACCTCAACTTTTTATTTAAAATTAAATTATTCTCAAAAATGAAATATCATTAAATACTTTACGAGAGCAGGGGAGCTCTTAAGCTTGTCAAGCTTGTGAAATTTATTTTTGCGTATATACCTAAAGCCTAATACTTGTGCTAGTCTTGAAGCCTGGGGAAAGAGAGGATTGGAGAGACATTTGTCAATATTCAGAAATGCTCCTGTTTCTTTGCTGCTGTCCCAACTTTCTACGTAATTTACAACAATAAGTCTGGTGTGCACCAACTGAATGACCTGTGTTTTTACGTGCAGATAGAAAATCAGTTATGGACAGGAAAATGAATGTTAGTTAACAAAGAAACACCAGCAGTAGAGTTTTTTTTTTACCACACCTTCCAGCTACTCCTGAAGAAAAGTGGGTTTATCACCTTTATCCAAAAGTCTGTATGGTGAAACCTCCATTGGAGGATGTTTTATCTGTGAATAAAATCTCACTCAATAGGGCATGAGTCAAGAACATGAGCAAATTGAAGTGTGGATTTTAAGGAGAAAAATGCACATGAATATTTCACTGCTGCATCTGCTCAGCATTGAATTTGTTAATATGTTTAGTTAATTAATCAAAATCTTCCCTAAGAAGCCATCCTGGAAAATGGTTAGGAAGAAGATGACTTATATTTAAGTCACAGGCCCCATCAAACAAGAGATTGTGTTGCATAACAAAGTACCACTAACAGCATCTTTCTTGTTAATGAACTGCGAGTTGTTTTACAAGCTAAACCTGCTCGGGGAAACTGGAAGCGAGGATCACTTTGCCCATAAATACAGTGCCTTGGTATCCAGTGAAAAAAATGGCGTTAAAAGAGCCAAAGGACCCTGTTGGAGGATAGATACACGCCCACGGGGACTGGGCTGTGTCCTCAGCCACGCAGGAGTCCTGCCAGGCAGACCTGGTGGGGTGACTTCATTTCTCTGTGTTTTTCAAACCAGAGTGACCTCTCTTTCCCCAAAGTTTGAACATGGGAAAACATTTCCTTTTAAAGTAACTTTTTTCCCCTCCTTTATTTTCTAATCTACAATATAAAGTGAGAGCAAAATATTTTTGAAAGAATTCTTTAAAAGAACCATTTCAACATTAAAAATAGAAGCATTTTGTTGGGGACACATTAAAATAAAACTATGGGAACAAAATTAAGGGCAAGGTAGACATTGTTTCACAGACACTTTTGATTTCAAGAGTACTGTAACTTCTGATAGAAAAAGATTCAGCTGAAATTTTATGGGCCCGCCCTACATCCAGCACAGGTGAATGAGTGGTTTAGCACAGAAGCAGGAAAACACTCCATGGCTACTTCTGAGTCGTAGCACTCCTTTCGAAGCTGTTGACACACGTGCAAAAATACACCCTGTGTGTGGTAAGAATAACACCTCCCCATCAGACTGACAACACTTGTGAGATACTGGTGGAAACAGTTATGCAAGGTGTAAGAAAAACAAGACCCTGTCTTATACAAGGGTAAATTTTCTGATTTTTTTAGGCATCTAACTTGGGCACAAGTTTTAGGTGCCCACTGAACCGGTCCTATAGGTGATGCTTATGTTCCCTCTGTATTGCAAGAGAATATATGCTAGGTGTTTGAGCTTCCCTGTGGAGGTACCCACTGGCACCCCCCAGGTCTCCCACTGACTGCACAAGGAAATTAATTGTGGCAGACTGGTCCATTAGGAGCTTGATCTTTAATCCCAGCTTGCATACCTGGGCTTCATTACACTTAAAGTCTCTGCGATGTGCATTTCCTTAAAGGCATGGGACAGGTAGGCAGGACGGCCCTTTGCCTTCTCAGATGCCCTCAGATTAGACAAGCAGGCTTTAGGACTTGTGCAATTGGTGTTTTTAAAGAATTATTCTTGGAAATTATTCTGGGAATTATTCTGGTGAAACATTTGCTATCATATGTATTGAGGAAATATTACACATCTGTGATGTCAACTGACTTTTCCCATCCTAGTTATAGATCATTACAAGACCAAAACCTTTCTGTAATATTACCCAGGTACTGACATGCCGGTCTCACAACCTATGATCTCCCCGTCAGCTCTCTGTGTGCAGTACCAGTTTGCTAGCAAGAGTGGACTGGAGGAGGAGGGCACGTTTGGTACCAAAACACAAAACCAGAGAGAAAAGCTGATCTGGCCGACTGACGCCTGTGAGAGGGCTGTCCTACGACACACAGAGCTGCTGCTGGGCACGCAGAACTGGCATCATGCAGGAATTACCCACCAATGTGTGAATAGGGTTAAGGAGAAAAAAAAAATCTCTATAGCTTTCCCTTTCTGCTTCCTGTTGTCTTCCCCTCTCTTCTCCATCAGACACAGCATCTGCTTTCCCATGTTGAAGACTTTGTTTCGTCAGTATTTAAAGCTGCTTTTCAGCTCAAGTCCCAGCCATGCACAGCACATCTCACTGCTTGCGCTAGGAGTGTGCGATGGAGCTGGGGTCTGCACAAATTAAAGCCTCTCCGTAGAAATGCAAGATCATGATTTTAATAACTCAGTTCACTCCTCTCAGAAAACCAGTCAGCAGTTTTTTTCACCATGACTTCTGTAATAATAACAGTGCAGAGCTCTGCATAGGAGTCTCTTACCTCTGAATGTCTGAAAAGCTTTAACACAAGTTTTGTTCTTAGATTAATATTTTCAAAATATCTAGCACAACCTCACCTACATCATTGTTTACTGACTAAGAAAGATATGGATGTAATATGCATACTCACATATACATAAAGGACACTGAAGAATTTAATAACTTTTTTTGGACATGTTTATTAACCTAATTTTCTCCTTACAAAGTTCCTCCCAATTCTACCACAGAACACATCAGTTAATGTTAGTTTAGGGATCTCCTCTCCATTAAAGCCTATTTCTCTGGCTGGGAAGATGACACATTTTTTATTCAAAGGCTCATTAATTGTATTGTCTTGCCTTGCTATCATGCAGTAGCCGAATTTATTTTAATTCTTGTTACAGATAGAATCATAGAACAGTTTGGGTTGGAAGGGACCTTCAAAGGCCATCCAGCCCAACCCCCCTGCAAGGAGCAGGGGCATCTCCAACCAGAGGTTGCTCAGAGCCCCATCCAACCTGGCCCGGAATGTTTCCAGGGATGGAGCATCAACCACAGAAGATACTCATCCATCAGAAATTCAGAGGGAGGATTTCAGAGCACTCCAACAGCTCACACAGTCAGTACAGTAAGGGGCTCAAAAGGTATTTTGGAAAGGCATAGGGATGGCTGAGATCAGAAGATGTTACATCAGAGTAGAAACACTGCCAAGAATTAACTGAATATGTAGTAAAGTATTTTTTTTTTTAATCTGTCCACAGAGGAGTAGCTATTGTAGGAAGATGGCAAAGTGCTACTGAACTTTCCACTTTTGGCAAGTGGTTGACATCCACCCCAGATCCACAGTGATGAGCAGTTGTTACCAACTGAAAGGGCTTGCAATTGCATCTTCCTTTTCTCTCTACCCAAACAACCTTCCAATTGTTTCTTTATTATTATTCACATCGCGGCAAGGTCTCCAGAAGGCCTGGCACTGCATAAAAGGCCATGTCTCCCAGCAAGTGCTGACAAAACTGAAGAGTGGAATAGCTGGGAAGGAACAGCATGAAGCAGCTGACCAAGGTCACCTGGGAGGTCAATGGAGAATATTTTCTTTGCAGTCTTTGATGCATCCACTGCTCTCAGCTGCTCGATGGGAAGGAATGAGCCCCACACCCAATTGAACCAGCTGCCTACAGCCCTGGTGGGGTGAAGGTGGAATTTACCCCAGAGATTGATAATGAAAGTTAAGTTCACAACTGAAGGACAGCGATTCTAAAAGAGCACCCTAAACCCCATCCTTGCTTTTATAGGTTTCTGCTGTCTTTCTGCTGTTTGTTTATGTTGTGACACCTTGTCCTGGTACAGGTTAACCTGGTTTCATGTCCCTGGTGCAGTCAGAGCTCATAGTCTTGCCTTCCTTTTAGACAAGAGGGTTGTCTTAACATCTGGTCTAACAGAGCTAAGAAAGAGACTGTTCCTAATGTACTAAGCAGAGGAGGGAGTGGAGAATTTTCCTGAAAATGAAAGGAAACGCTTCATTTCTTGCCCATGTGAAGCAGGCAGGCTGCTCGATCATGTCCTCAAGAGCTGATAGCTGCAGGGACATCTTCTAATACAGGCACAGCTAATGTGCTGCAGACAGCCGCTCTGGCAGCCCCTCCAGACGAGGTGGGTCAGGAGCCCTTCCTAGTCCTGCCACACAGTACGGAAACACAGTTGGAAGAGCAACTTATTTCTTTCCAAATAAATTTTCCTAACCTCTAAGCCAGAAAACTTTCTGAACATTTTCAGCTTGTTTTCATGCTACTGGGCAGCTACGCTGAGCTCAGCCTGCCCAATCTTGTCTTGATCAGAGAAATGGAGATGAAAACTATCAGCAGTCTCCAGTCTTCCTCTTCTGATCTTATCCCTTCCTGTGTTTTATTATTTTGATTTGGCTTGTTGTGGTTTTGTTTAGTAGGGGGGGCCTAAGGTGGTAGCTTCTGTAGGAAACTGCTAGAAGTCGCTCCCCTTTGTTCAGGGGACTTGGCCAGGCCTAGGGCGGACCCACTGCTGGCCAAGGCCGAGCCGATTGGTAGCAGAATGTCTCGTGATGACGCCTCTGCGATAACGTATTTAAGAATGGGAAAATAGAAAAAAAAAGAGAGAGAAGAGAAGATGTGAAGAAGCTGAGTGGGGGCAGAGGCGCAGAGGGGGAGGCGCAGGCCTCATGGGCCTTGCAGGCCTCACCCTCTGGCCTCTCACCAGGCAGCCGACTGGGCCCGACTCGGTCCAGCCCAGCTGCAAGAAGTGGAGAGGAGATGAGAAGTGAATGAGATGTAAAAAAGATCCTGAGAGACACCTACCAGCCTGTTGTGAGGAACGGCTGCAGACACCAAGGTCAGTTCAGAAGGAGGGGGAGGAGTAATGCGGCTCCTGGCCAAGATTCCCCTGCAGCCTGTGGTGACGACCATGGTGGAGCAGGCTGTCCCCCTGCAGCCCATGGAGGTCCACGGAGGAGCAGAGATCCACTTGGAGCCCGTGAAGGACCCCACACCGGGGGAGGTGGATGCCTGAAGGCAGCTGTGGCCCGTGGAGGGCCCGCTGGGACAGCTGTTCTGGAGAGACTGAACTCCGTGGAAGAGATCACCCACGCCGGAGCAGTTCCACAAAGGACTGTGGCCCGTGGGAGGGACCCCACGCTGGAGCAGGGGAGGAATGTGAGGAGTTCTTCCCCCGACCATGAAGCAGCGGCGTAAAACAACATATGATGAACTGACCGCAACCCCCATTCCCTCTTCCCCCCTGTGCCGCTCGGGGGGGGAAGGTAGTAGAGATAATGTTAAGCTTGGGAAGAGGGAGGGGTGGATGGAGGTTATCTTGTTCTCTGTCTCATTATCCTGCTGTTCGTAGTAATAAATGAATAGTTTTCCCCAAGTCGAGTCTGTTTTGCCCGTGACGGTAACTTTAAGGATTTCTCCCTGTCCTTATCTCAAACCTCGAGCCGTTTTTCCTTATATTTTCTCTCCCTGTTTTTCTCGGAGTGTGGGGGGAGTGAGAGAGAGACTGCGTAGTCTGGTCCGATCGGGGCTGAACTACGACAGGCTTAGCAGCTTTTACCAGCCACAGAGCACTTCACAGGATCCTCAGCCACAGGCTTGGACTGGGACAGGTGGTATCACAAGTGGGTACAGAGCCACATTGCCTCTGAGGAAGCATCTGGTCCTTGGAGTCAGAGTAATCTTATACTTGAGCCAACTTTACTGAGGAAATAAACAGTGTGTGGATATTATTGATACGCAGATACCTACTCAAACGTAGGCAGGCTCTGGTTTTATGCCCTCTCTGTCCCGTGGAGGTGGTCAGTGCCTCAGGGTCATTTAAGAAGGAATTACTGTTAGAGTAGTGGGAAAGACTCCACAAATGCAGATGAAGCAAGGCTTATTTAAAAGTACAGCTATCAGCATGATGAAAATTGAGAATCTGGCCAGTAGCAAGTCCGCAATTACAAGTTTCAAGATGTTAAGTAAATGCAAGTAACTTTTCTACTTAAGCAATAAAGGATTCAATATCCAGCTGATATGCTTATAATATATGTTGTAATAGAGATGTCTGTTTTATTGGCTGCTGTTTCATAAATAGTGTTCATAAATGACTGGTACTTAATTAATTGAAGGCAGTATTACAAAAACCAATCTGCTTACAAAGGCTCCTTTCAACCAGCAGTTGTCATATTCATTCTGATCTCAGAGAGATAAGTTCTAAGTTATTATGTTTTCTCAAACAAACTAGCAAATAAACATGAAAAGAAACAGTAAAGGTGAAAGACCTGAAAAAAAATGCTTTCATGTTTGTTCGGGTTTTTTTTCCCTCCAGATAAGGATTATGTTCAGAAATCATTCTCATTCTTTGTAGTGATTTTTTTTTTCCTAATAAACACAGCAAATTTGATTGAGTTATTGGCAGATCAGGGTCATAAACCAATCTCCTTCCTCATATCTGATAGTACACAAGGAGTAATCCCCATGTAATCAATAATTCTGTCTATGCCAATAAATAAAATGTACCTCAGACCATACTCTGGCCTTAGGGGCAGGGGCACAACATATCCAAGCAGGTACACGCTGTTATCCCCAGGATAGAGTAGAGATACCAACCAAGAAGTTGAAGCTGTCCTGGAAGTCTTAATTGACAAAAATGATGCGAGGATTTGTTGAAACTCGAGATTTAACAGTCTGAAGGTCTGTACTCAGTGTAGACTTGCCCAGTCTGTGTGGTCAGGGCACAATCCAGACTCCGAACACCACATTAGTTCTTTGTCCTGGGCTGAGGAAAGCATGGGCAATCTTGCTCCGGGATATATCTGGAAAGCCTTTGAATCTCTCATAAAGTCAAGACTTCATCCATCCAGCTCTGTTTTCCTGTTCTGCCATGGTCTATCTGCATGACCTTGAGCAAGTCACTCTTCTGGCTGGGCTGCAGACTGCAGCGTAGCTTAGCAATAACTGTGAACAGGCTAGAGAGTGTCTACAAACAATGGGAGCAGGCATTTTCACACAGCAAGGTTCACCTGGCCTTTCGGAAGAGTAAACTAGCCTACAATGACACTGTGCTGCCAGAGTGGATTTTAAACCCATTTCAGGCGTGTGAAAACACACTGCAGTCTGCACTCGGCATGTAAGTGCCAACGCTCTGCTCCACCTCTGGCGAGAAGAGAGACCAAGACCTCCAGACTAACAGAGGGGCAGTGAAAATAGATAGATGTATTCAAGGCTATAAGTTCTTCCAACATGACACTGCGTAATGATTAAACAATCGTTACTCCTTACAGACAGATTCTCTTTGGAAAAGCCAAGCAGTCTCATTAGACTTTGCAGCCCAGTAACAGCTGTTTCAAAACCAGTGCAGTTTGCTGAAACCTGTTTGTAGGGCTCTCACAAAGCTCCTGTGGAAGACCTGGCAAGAGCTCACCCACAGCCAGCCTTCAGCCAGCCTCTCCTGAGACAATCAAACCAATTTGGGCTCAGTAGGAGGCAGGAAGAGGGACAAAGTGAGAGGAACTCACAAGGCTTGAGAGAAAGAAAAAAACTATGGGATGTTTTTTGCAGCTCCCAGATGGAGCGGGAGAGGCGTTGAAACAGCTCAACATTGTCATTGTGGCTCCCAAACCAGTACAGGTTGACATTTGACCCGTGTCAACTTCAGACTAAACACATCTGGGACACCTTTGCGGTTTGCAAACCCACCGTATTGTTCTTAGAATAATTTTATTCAATCTGAAGCCATTATTAGAGGAGCAAAACAAAGCAAAATCTACCAGCATTTACCAACCAAGTCCTTTGAGAAAATGAGGAAACTGAGGATCCTGGCAGGTCCTTATGGGGCAGGAAAGTTTAGCTGAGAAAGCTCACAAGGACATGGACCAGTGAGTGCGATGAATGCTGTTCCACACTGAATAAGGGCAGGCAGATCTGGTCCTCTTGTTTGCATTCCCATGAGGTTTAGCTACGACCACTCCTTCATGCCATGACTCAAATAAAAAGAAATAAAAAGCTCACAGCTAAGCTACAGAGGTTGTTTCCCTTTCCTGAATATCCAGAGGCTGATCTACCCTGTTGGGAGCAGCATTCAAGATATTTCTGGTTAAACACATCTAGACACCCCAAACCAAAGCTGGGTTTCTACAGCCTTTGCTCAGAGGTGCAGAGAGAGGGAGGTGAGAAAACAGCGTGGGAGCCTGGATTAAACCAATATTTTGGCGTGAAAGAGAGCAAGAGATGTTTGCCCACCACTTCCTAACCCTGTAGCTAGGCAGATGGGACAACAGAGATGACAGAGAGGGAGCTCACCTAGTGAATTAATCTATACAAAGTAGTAATTTATTCCCAGCAGCTGAAGCCAAAGAGACCAGAAGAGGTGAGTATCTGAGGACACGCCATAGCTGAAGACCAGGTTCAGGGCTGACTGCGGTCCCACAACAGTCCTTACCACACCAGAAAAAGAAAAACTGTGGCAAAGTGTGTTTCTCTTTCTCGGTAACACCAAGCACTCTCCCTATCTGCAGAAGCGGGTTGTAATTGTTAGCTTTTCTCTAAAGTGCAGTCACAGATTTGGGCGGCTTTAACTCCCTTCACTGAGAAGTGGGTAGAAAGCTGCCTGCTCGGTCCAACTTTAAACCTGGGTACTTAAGGGCATTTATTCCTTCATCCAGAAGACGACACACAACTGCCTGGGGGATTGGATGTACCTAGCTGGCATTCAGCAATGCTTAGAATCAGACATCTATGCTTTGGGAAAACCTTTCTATGTATGAATTATCTACTGATCACTTATTCCACTAAATCTCTAATCCAGACCAGGTTATTTTTTTTCCTTTGCTTTTATCTTAAAAAAAAGGAGGAGTTGTAGGCACTCTCCCAGTTAAAAAACACATTGTAAGTGAGCTCATTCTAATTTTGCCAAGCTCAGTTAAGGTTTCTCTACACAAAAAAAAAAAAATTAATCTGTATTGAGAGAGTAGAATGACTATTTTTGTATAAAGCTAGTTTATAATTATGTTAATCCAGATTATCAGTGTCCTTCACTGAACTATCTTAATCTTGACTTAAAAAAATAAGCAAAATGGAAACAAAGCACTTTAATTCTGCAATAGTAGCACTGTCTTCACAACAAACTAAAGGACAGAATTTGTTCGGGGATATTTAATTCAGAATAATTGGTGTTCTGAGCACTCCTTGCACTCAGGACTTTCCAGCAGCAGCAAGGACGCCTTTTCATTTCCACACACTCAACTCAGCCAGCCACAACTCTGCACAACACAATTACTGGAACATCTAGAGCAATGGGACCAAATCCCAGCTGTCCCATCTGGCCCTTTTACTGAAACAAAAAGACCAATAAAATCACCCTATGTCTCTGCTTCAGTTTTGGGGGCAAGAACTGGCTTTATTTTTTTTTTTTCCTGCTAAATGAACAGTAAGAAACAAATGATAACTTCAGGATCTGGCCAGTACTTGCAAGAGCAATACCTCCCACATCCCTGAGGATCTTTTTGTAAAAAGGGGGACTGGTGACCCCCAAAAAGCCTCTTTGGTGTACAAGGACCATCTCCTCTTCCCTAAAACCTGAGCCATGAGTAATTAGTGTGCCAGGGAGTTTGTTACACTCTGTTAAACAAAACCTGCCTCTGGTGCAATGCCTGGGGGAGCATGCAGATGTCCTGTAATTCGCAGAAACTTCTTTCAGCAGCCGCCTGCAAACTTTGCACCTTATTTGCTCAGAGTAGGTTAGTTCTGGTGAACTGGATTGCTCCAGATCAGAGGGAAAGCAGATGGGTGCTTGTGTGCCAGGGAAATATTCCTGAGGTCATTTGTGCCGAATTGTTTATCCTTTTAATTGGAAGGACTGAAACTTGTTTCCCCTTTTACCTTGTTTCGCCTTTGCTGGAAGCCTCTAGCTGATGGGATCCATCCCAAAACTCCAGTCCATCCATCCGCAGCAGAGTTAATTATTTTCACACCAGAGAGAAAAAAAAAAAAATCCACCTCCCTTCCCTTTCTTTGCATGCAGGTAAAGAAAAAGAAGGCAGGACACCTGAAATCACTTCTGGCCCAAACCTCCCGCTATTCCTACGGCACTCGCAGAGGCAGGGAGATAGAGGAGCTCACTGTGCATTTGAGGAAAGCCTTTTCTGGACATATTAAAGATAAATTATCCCACCATGCCAGTGAGGTTGGAAAAGGTGATAGCGAAATCCCACCTCTCAACACCCCACAAACCTCCTGTCCCTTTTCCTCCAGGTATCAACCTTTCAAGGCATTGCAAGGTCTCCTAGTCCCAAGGTTGTCCTCCACTCCCCGCTTCTCCTGGTGCGTAAGCGTACAGTCCCCCCAACCCTCCCTCCTTGTACAGAACAATAGCAAAGCACTAGTTTCAGCTGCTTCCCGAGGAAAGCCCAGATCACACACATTTAGATATAGAGAGATAGATATGATAATATTTCTCTTTGCTGTTTAGGACAAGAAATGAAGTGCTGCCTCTTTAATTGGCAAAAGCATGCAGTAAGAGCATACCTTTAATTTAGTGTTGGGATAGCTCACTTGCACCCTGGCTGTTGTCTTATTGGAGAGGGCAGCCTGCCTCAGATCCTCTAGCACTGAAATAATATCATCCAGCACGCATTTCTTATCCTGATTTCTCAACACACACAGATGGGAAAAAGTATAATTATAGCCTTTGTAGTTCACCTTCATTTCCAGCACGGCTCGGTGGATCTGCAGGATCACATCAGCCTGATGCAAAATATTGCCTCCGGGTTTGGAGAGGAGAATCACCCTGCCATACCTCCCCGGGGTGTGCAAGTCCGAATACAGCTGGCTTTTGGATTGATCGAGGGAGAAAAGGCTGCTGGCTAAGCTCCTCTCGATCTTGGCCAGGCTGTGGCTGGGGGCTACCAGGCTCTCCAGGTCAGTGTCAGGCTGGAAGCGGTTGAGCAAGCTGAAGCCGAAGATGATGGTCAGGACTGCGGGCACAGTGAGGAAAAACACCGGATGCCTGCTCACGAATAAGCCCAGCTTGTAGAAAAACGACTGGAGCCCTCTGTGTATCACCTGCCGCAGCATCCTCCACCAGATCCAGCCTGCAGATGCTCCTGGCCGTCTTAGAAAGCACATGTGACATGTGTAGCTCCTTACCCCTTCCTGTCAGTTCCCCTTTCTCTCTCCCTCTCTCTCTCTACTACTCCTTTAAAAGACTGCAGCAAGTTGCAGCAAGGCAGCCAAATATTGATCAATGGGGTGTGTGTGTGCGCGCGTGTGTGTCGGGGGTGGAAGGCACCGGGCAGAGGAAGGAGGAGGGGGGCTCCTTGCCTTTTTTTTCTCTCTCTTTCTTTTTTTTTTTTTTTTGCCCCTCTCTCCTCCCTTCCCTCCCCTGCCAATTCGTATCGTCTCCCCCCCACCCCGCCCCGCCCGGGTGCCCCCCTTTCCCCGGCGAGGCGAGGCTCTTGCACCGGCAGCGCTGCCGGCTCTGCAGTCGCCGCTCCGCGCCCGCTCCGCTACGCGCAGCCCCGCGGAGGCTCCAGGGCGGTGCAGAGAGCATCCCACTCCCCACCCCCTCAACACCCCACAAAGCCCCTTTGCTCCCTTTCCTCCCTCCACCCCCTACACACAGGTGGGGTTTGCCGGGGCGGGAGGATGATGCTGCATTTTAACATCCCCAGACCCCACCGTGCCCCTCCTTCGTGTCCCCCCCCTCCCCACTCCGCTCCCCTCCCGCTCCGGGTACCCTCGCTCCGGTTGCCGGAGGAGGGAGAGCTTTGACCGGAGACTTTGCGAAGCGCTTTCCCACAGTAGCATCAGCCTGCGCGCTCCGTCCGCTGGTCCCACGGCTGCTGCATCCCTCAAACCCCCGCCCTCCACCGCACCCAGCCCTGCTGTGATGGGGGACACACACACAGGGACACACACACCACTTCAGGTCAAGCTCCCAGCCCAAATTGTCACCTCTCCCCTTTCCTCCCATTTGCAACCAGAGGTCTCCCAGGAGGAGCTGCCCCGGGTTCCTACGAAGAGGGAGAATGACTCCGGGAAAGATTTGGGGCAAGGGGAGGAAGTGGGGAATGAGCTGCTCCCTTCTGCTAACCGACAGCCTGGCACCTCTCTCACCCCCAGCTCCCCTGGTCAGTGACCCAAGAGAAGTAGGAGGGGGCTCCTGACACCCTCCAGCTGAAAAAAAAAAAAAAAGAGCTTTTCAGAGCAAAGACACCAGCCAAGCGTTACATAAGAGGAAGAAAATTCTGCAGCTCCCTGGACCAAAGGAGAGCAGCAGAGCAATGCACGCATTTGCAGCAGGGGAGCTGCCCACCAACTCTCCAAGCAGAGAGCCCAGCTGTGCTCCTCCGGGAGCTTCAGCCAGGGTTGCTTGGGACATTGCTACGTCCAGCCCTAGCACACCTGGCAGCCCCTAGCAGGCAAGGCAGGAGAAAAGGCAGGTTTGCTTTGTGGGAGCTGTGTACTTCACTCCTAAGTCCAAGTCACAGAGATGTCGTTAAAAAACAAAACCTGAAAAACGCAGTTCTCTGCTGGGAGCTCTCCCTCCACCAAATTTCTGCTGTATTTTAGTTAGTTTTGCCAAGGAG
This sequence comes from Chlamydotis macqueenii, assembly GCF_036417535.1. Lineage (NCBI taxonomy): Eukaryota > Metazoa > Chordata > Aves > Otidiformes > Otididae > Chlamydotis > Chlamydotis macqueenii. Next base: position 6,947,710 of record NC_141558.1, read on the forward strand.
AAATCGATTTATTTTGGGATGGGACCAAGGATGTTGTGCAAAGCCTGAGAGAGCAAGGTTCTTCCATAATAAACCCTGACTGAAACAAAAGGAAGGGAGAGTGGAAACTGGGGAGACAGCTGTCAGTTAGCAGACTCTGCCCGACCCAAACAGTGTGCTGTACTTGAAGTAATTTTCAGTGTTTTGGAGAAAAACAGCATATCCACCAATGACCTTTATGCTGACACCTCCCCCCACCACACTACTGTGTGGATGGACAGGGCATACAAAGAAGGAACCCACTTCGGAGGGCTTTGGAGGGCTTGTGTTAGGTCACAGGGACAGTGATTCAGATTGGGAGACTGAGGTCCTGCAGAGGTGCGGAAATATGAACTCCTTTCAAGTGATTGGAAGCCTACATGACCAAAGTCAGTGGATAAGATTCACCACTGCCTTGGTAAAACTGGCTTGATTTTAAAATATTGGAATGGGTACCACAGGCACATCACACCTTTCAAACTCAGGCTGTTTTTCTTTAGTGGCCTAGGTACCGCTGATCTGGAGGTGCTTGCAAATGTGGGCTGGAGTTCTTACAGGCCACGAGAAGGAGAGGTCGAAGGTAGGAAATGCTGTGGAAGAGACTCTATCAGCCTCCTGTTTGCTTGGCTTAAAGCATTGCCCATGATGGAAACCCGCCTCAACAACCCCAGGAAATGCTAAGCTCCATTGGTACAAATTACAGCACTTTGTCTATTTTATGATGCTCTTATGCCAATGGTTGAGTGCTCCCAGTGAATAAAGTCTAAAAGCAAAGGCTTTATTGAGCCTTTGTACTTACACACAGAAGTGAGACCTTGAGCGGGAAGTCAGAATCTGGTTCCTTGTTTCTACACATGCAGGCTCATAATAGCCTTTGGCAGAATATGTCACCGAATTTCAGCTATGGGTGCTACCAGCAGAGATACCTGAGCACTACGGGCTTCAGCACAGGCTGCAGAAACTCTGCCTAAAGCCTTTAGGTCGTTGCTGCTCATGGCCTCTGTGGTTTGTATGGTGGTGGCACCTGGTCTGGCAGGGAGAAAACTGCAATTGCTTCTCTATTGCCGTGACCTTGTCCAGTAAGCCCTCCAACAGAGCTCAGGAGGTTGGGCAGATCTTCCTGTTGACCACAGGTAGGGTTCAGGAACCCAGCACAAGCAGTCCAGACCACCCTAGGAGGAGCAGGTCCCTCTGGTGCCTAAATGAGTTATAGCAAAGGATGTTTTTTGTCTGCAGCTTCTCCTGGTCTTGGACAACTTCCGTCTGCAGGATGCTGCAGCGGAGCATTCAGACACGGCACTGTTGAAGCATAGACCATGCAAAGGGAGGGCAAAGAAATATGTGCAATGAAAGGTATGACGGAGCAAACGCTGGTTCCTTCCTGAGGAAGGAAAATAAAGCAATATCACCAAAGGGCACTGGCAGTTGGTCTTGCCTGACCGTTGGAGTACACAGTAACAGTGTGATCTGGTGCGGATGATAAAGTGACCAGTGCATTGCATTGGTCATCTCAAATGGCAACTCCATGGAGGATCTAAAAAGTCGGTTTGAAGTACATCCCAGGAACAAGCGCAGCATCAGCACCTTTTCTGAGAAGAGCGGTAGAATATGCTGATATTTATATCCTCCCTGGTGTCTTCCAATGAATCCTCGTTAAAGGAGAATAACCGACACATCAGGGATGTTAGCTGGGGGAACTAAATGATGGTTCACAGAGTCTGGAGCACAGAAGAATAACAAACCACAGAGAGTTTTGAAACACTTAGAAATATTTGAAACGAGATTCAGCTTAGAAAAAAAAAATGCAACTATATCTGGGGAAAATAGTTGGAGTTCCCTACTCTCAGAAAGGAGACAATTTTGGGAACAAACAATTCTGCTCAAAAAAAAAAAGATATTATAAAGCAACATTACATAGCAGAAAGACAAAGCAGCACAAATTTATTTGCAGAGATATCCTAAAGCAGGGAAGGAACAACCTCTCTGTGACTCTGATGTAGCTGCAATGGGGGACTGTGTTCAGCTTGGAGGGTTGTCAAGACACACAAAATCTGTCAATAGTTTAAATAAAAATGATCAATGGGCTCAAGGGGTTGGCACAGGTGCACTGGAAAAGGCAGAGTTGGGTGCCCGACAGCCAGATTGCCGTACATTGATTCACAAGCAAGTAAAGCTACAAACAGTCCTGCTGGAACAGTGATTTTAAGTTGTTATGGTTTAAGAGCTGGGTGGATATAGTAAAAATTAATGGTAGAAAAAGACATTAAATAATGAAAAAAACAGAACAATAACTTAGAATAGCCACAGAGGTTGTGTATATAAGAGTAAATAAAACAGAGTTCAGACCGACTCGCAGTTCATGTTCATACGCTTAGATGATTTTCTACCTCAAACTGGGAAAAAAAAACTCTGGTGTGATATAGAGTTTAGTTTTCAAAATGTGGATTTTAAGAAAAAAAATTCCCTTCTTAGTAATTCTTATGTAAGTTCTAAATGTCCTCAAACTGCAGGGCCAGCACTACACAGGAGCCAGGCAGGGAAGGCAGGGGTGGAAAAGGGGAGACACGGAGGGTCTGTGCGTAGTACTGGGGGATGAGGGTACTGGAGAAAGGATGTAAGAGCTGGAGTGACCCTTCAGGAGAAAACAAAACAAAACAAAACAAAACAAAACAAAACAAAACAAGCTGTGGTTATTATGGTTGAATTTGCTGCTTTGTTTTTGTACTGTGTGATGGTTTTGAAAAGAGTTGGGAAAACCCTGCCAGCTGCAGAAACGAAGGGTACGAAACACTGAGGTGACTTGTGCCTCTTGGGGAGAATGCCAAGCCCTGTGGGACCAGAAACCTTCACCCGCTGACTTTGGAGATTTTAAACAGATACTCCTGAGATTTAACAAAAATCATGGACCGTCAGGCTGCTAGCAGAGACACAGGAGGCTGTAGTGGTAATCACAAAAGGAGTAGATCCTAAAGAGCCTTTGAAACTCTTGCCTAGGAAGAAGTAAGCATCAGATCCTTTATGTATTGATATGTTTCCAGATGTTCTGCTTCATTGTAAAAGTTTTAACCCCCGTTATACGTTATTTCCTTAAGTAGCTACAAGGCAGTTGCTGAAGTTGCTAAAGTATTGCTCACATAAGTAAAGATTGCCAAGTCAGGGTTTTCAAAGGGTTAATATTTGTTGAATAAAATTGGTCAATTCTTTCACATATGAAAAACAGATTTTGAAAAATATTGGGCATAAAGCCATGATTTTATTCCAGATTTACAGGATTGTTTTGTTTTTTTTCTCCAACAAGCAAGTTCTTTTAGTTTCAAAAAGCAAAAACTGCCAATTCAAAGATCAAGCTTTTGGAAACAGATTTAAAACACTTTTTTTTTTCTTTTTTTCCCTGATTAATTCTCCAATTTAAATTTCAATTTTTCACAGAAATTGGAGGCTTTCTTGGAAATATCTTAGAAAGAAATAAGCCAGTTTTGCTCTAGTTTAGTTTTGGGGTTTTGGTTGCAAAAATGTACTTGCCATTTTCTAAGCAACTGTAGCTAATTCACATTGTTACCTGATAAAATCCTCTGGTGTAAGCAAGGAGCTGTGAGATCTGTAACAAGTAAGAGCATCACAAAATGCATAATGTTAATGTATTATATTTCTTGAGAGGACTGCAAAATTAAAATATTGAAGGAAGACAACTTGCAAAGATAGCTGGGACGAGCAGGCTGTGAAGTAATGTGTTTTGTGTGGGTGTGGAGGTTAAGTTGTGGTTTTGTTTTCTTTTGTGAGAGGAAAAAAATATTGATTCAGCTGGAGAAAATGGAAATGACTGCAGAAGCTACCTCAGATGAGTGAAAAAAATCGAACACACACACACACACACTCCCACGTGTTTCTCCTTATCATTTCTGCAAAAATTAAACCTTATCTTTCTAGCTCTTCTTACTGTGTTCCCTACTATCATAAAAGGCTAACAATGAATATTCGTTCATTCCTTCCATCACCATATGTCTTTATTTTCATGTCCCTGCCTATTTGGAAAAGTACTTTGAAAGCAAAAGTGTCTGCTACAAACCCATTTCTAGATGGAGATCTGTGGAACTGTAAATTATGCCTGCTGTCTACATCCTCTTTAAGGGCTTTGTACAGAGACCATATCCATCCTGTGGGTTTTCAAGCTAACCGGTGAAGCTCCTGCAATGTATTTTTAATGCTACAGATCCAAAGGAAGCTGGAAAAGAGATTCCTAAGCACAGGAATCTCAGTAAGAAAATAGATTGTATTAATCCTTCATCCGACAACATCTTGGATACCTGCCTTGCATCATTTCACCTCCTCATTTAAAAGAGAGGGTAGTGTTGTTATTTAGTCCAAATCAGAGAATGGTGTAAATTTTCTGTTTACAAAGGGGAGTTTCAGAATGGAAAGCCAATATTACAGGTCTTTTAGCAAAGACCACCTTCATAAAACAACCTCCTAAGAGCCTTCCTGCTTCTTCTTGTCGCAGGCTACCTCTGCTAATTTTGTCAGCCTTAGTCTGCCTGTTCGGAGATGGCCTGAGATGGCCTTTGCTGCAAGTCCTGTGAGGACAGGGTTGAATACATTAAGAGAAGCTGATACAGAAACTGATGGGAGGGAGCAGCCAGCTTTAGGACTTAGTTTCTTTAGACTGATGTGAAATCAAGAGATATGCAATAAATCTGACCTAGTGGTGGTATTAGAAGTTTAATGACATGAAGAGTATGGTGGTTTCAACAAGAGGTAAAAAGGAGGATGAAAACTAAGGAATTTATTACCTAAGAAATAAGTCTCAAGATAAAGTACTCCTAAAAGCTGGATTGCCTTAAGATGTTTTTAATAGGGTATCAGCAGAACATGTTTCATGAAGAGCAAACCTGCATGAGCATGAGTCCATGCAAAATGTCTCAGTCCAGCTTCCTTTATTCTGTCTTTTAGAGTAGCACAGAAAATTATAAAAAAAAAATAAAATTCAGAAACCAAACCAAAACCAAACAAACCCCAAAACCCATGACTGAGAGAGGCTGCAGGAATGTGAAGCATTTGAATGCTGCCTGGAAAGGGTCTGGTCCTGTTCCTGCCTCTCCCACGTTGTTCCTATGGGATGTTACTGGAATGGCTTGCATCCAGTGGGGCTGTAAGTCTCCTGTCAACTTGGGCTACCAGGTCTATCCACTGAACGTTCCCAACCACAGTTGCGATGGACACTGAGCTGTGGATATGACTATCCTAGTAAACCAAGCAGTGCCAGGGTCCGTTTTCTAGCCCTAGGGCCAGCTGGCACAGCCTGGCTGTGTCTGCAGCATTGAAGTATCTCAGTCCCTGGAACAGGTTAGCTGCATCCAAATTGACAGCTCAGAGTGGTCCCTGGCTGGTGCTGGATCCTGACTCAGGATTGCATTGGGAAAGCGCGGGTCGTTTTGGGCCAAAATCATTCCAGGCACCATTCTAAAAACTGAAGAATATAGATGATTGCATTCCAGTACTTGGGAATGCTCCCTGGCACTGTTCAATTTACTGACAGAGGTAATTATAGGATGGGATCTGCCTAATCAAATATAGATGCCTGATCTGAGACAGTTGTCTGGATCTGCCCCAGACAATGTATCGTCAATGAAGAGAAACACTTGGGTATAATTTCTGTCATCATATGAGATCTACTTATCATTAAGTGGATGTCTAATAACAGTCACATGGGTTGCACCATAAAAGCTGTATTGGACAACACTGACTATCAGAGTAGTCCAGAAAGACTGGGTCACTACAGTCTGAACAACATACACCAATATAGACAACCCACAGTGATTATACTCCAAACGCAGGTATCACAGACAGCGCTCGAAGCAAAACTGGGCAAAACTCTGTGGCAGCGCAAAGATTCAGTCTTAAACTCATAAATGATCCCTGAACCATCTTTTCCTACATTTTATTAATCTTCTAACTTCCTCCACTTCCTCAGGTTTTCTCTTCTGGCTGCTTTCACAAGATGTGACTAAGTCTGTGTATATCTGAATATATGGGGTCCTGATTCTGTTTGCAGGTCCCTTGGCAGCAGTGTAAGAACAATCGTAACAATTTGCATTTATACACTTCCTTCCACCTGATAGCCTCAGAGTGCTTTACAAATACAGATTGATTACATTTCACATTACTCCTATGGGATGGCTATAAAATAGAAAAATAGAAGAGTGGATTATGAATGACTGGAACTGAGAGATGGGCAAAGAGAAAAGCAAAGCATACCATTAGAAAAATGAAGGACCATAACTTCTCCATAAAACCAGCAACTCAGTGATTTTGTTCCTGTTTATAGCAGCTGGAAATTCAATTTTCATGCTCCAAATTCCTAGCAAAGCATGAATTTAATTCAGGACATATCTTGGCCTTAATGAAAACTCTGGATGCTCTTAACTCTTGACACAGTATATGCACTATATAAAGTAAAGTTGATTCTCATGTGTGGTATCAGGTTTATGTTGCACTGGACTTAATAGCAAGACAGGCTGCTTAGCCAATACCTGTGAGTGAACAAGACAGATTCCCCTATCAGTAGAGACAATACACATTTATATAGGTCAAGCGGCTCCACAGGGAATGTGATCCAGTTTATCTGACTCAGTGTCAAGTTCCTCTCAAAAGAAGAGCTGAAATTCCCTACGTGGTCAGTGGGGATGGGCAGGAAGCTCTGGAGGCCTCCAAGGAGAGATCTTGCCTGCCTAAACTTAATCACCTAAATTAGACAAAATGGATCATAGAATCATAGAATCATAGAATGGTTAGGGTTGGAAGGGACCTTCAAAGGTCATCTGGTCCAACCCCCCTGCAAGGAACAGGGACATCCCTGACTAGATCAGGTTGCTCAGAGCCTCATCCAACCTGGCCTTGAACGTTTCCAGGGATGGGGCCTCCACCACCTTTCTGCTAACCTGTTCCAGTGTTCTATAACTCGCATCGTAAAAATTTTTTTCCTAATTTCTAATCTAAATCTACCCCCCTCTATTTTAAAACCATTACCTCTCGTCCTATCGCAACAGGCCCTACTAAACAGCCTTTCCCCATCTTTCTTGTAGGCCCCCTTGAGGTATTGGAAGACCGCTATCAGGTCTCCCCGGAGCCTCTTCTTCTCCAGGTTGAACAGCCCCAACTCTCTCAGCCTGTCCTCATAAGAGAGGTGCTCCAGCCCTTTTATCATCTTTGTGGCCCTCCTCTGGACCTTCTCCAACTGGTCCATGTCCTTCTTGTGCTGGGGGCTCCAGAACTGGACACAGTACTGCAGGTGGTGTCTCACCAGGGCAGAGGAGAGGGGCAGAATCACCTCCCTCGACCTGCTGGCCACGCTTCTCTTGATGCAGCCCAGGATGTGGTTGGCCTTCTGGGCCGCAAGGGCGCATTGCCTGCTCATGTTAAGCTTCTCATCCACCAGCACTCCCGAGTCCTTCTCCTCAGGGCTGCTCTCAATCCATTTCCTGCTCAGCCAGTATTTGTGCCTGGGATTGCCATGACCCAGGTGCAGGACCTTGCACTTGGGCTGGTTGAACTTCATGAGGTTGGCATGGGCCCACCTCTCCAGCCTGTCAAGGTCCCTCTGGATGGCATCCCTCCCTTCCAGCATGTTGACAGCACCACACAACTTGGTGTCGTTGGCGAACTTGCTGAGGGTGCACTCTATCCTCAAAGGGTCTTCCTTTGGAGGCCCTCAAGGCATCTGTCATCACTACTTGCCTGGGAACTTGGGAATTTACTGTAGGACTGCTCCGATAGAAGCCAAAATTACAGGTGCTGCTTAGAGCGTTAACCCAGGTAAACTGGATCCCTCCTAAGGAAAAAAATATATTAGAAAAATCACATACGAGCGTTGGAGTGGCAGTGAAAGGAAAAAAGCACGTCCTTCAGCAAAGACTCACCTCCCTGTCCTGTCTGCGATCTTGCTCTCTGCAGAGGTGGCAGTCCCGTTCCTGATGCACCACTGCTCATGTTGAGTGATTCACTTGCTAAGCCCTGAGAATCTTCCTCCCCACTCCTCCTTGTCATTGGCTACATAACCTTGTCTGGGATCAGCTTGCTGAGTGATGTGTTTTGCTGTGCATTGTTGCCACATTCTTTGCATTATTTAGCATGCTGACAGCTTTTGTGTTATCTGCAAATATTATCAACAATGATTGCAAGCTGCCTTCCAGAAATATGGGATAGCAACAGAACCAGCAACAGTCTATGCAGAACCCTACTAAGAGCATCCTCTTGCCATCATGGTTTCCCATTGAAAAACTCTTTGGCAAGTTTGTGAATTAGCATGTGCCTTGTTGATATTATGAGAAACTAATTTTTTAATCAAAATGTTATGCAGCAAAAAGTCAAACACCATACAGAAGTCTAAACAGATTATATCTTTGTTGTTACCTTAATTAGCCAATCTTGGAAAATCATCAAATATTTAAATTGCATTTGTTTTATGAGACATGTTTTCTGTAAAATTTTGCTGACTAGTATTAATTAATTCTATTCCATATCACTTATTTATTCTTTGTCAATTCTGTATTGATTTTACCTTTTTTTCCCCTGTATCGGTTCTGTTATTTATGTTACACTGCCTTTCCCAGAAGATCTCATTCATCGTTTCTCATTATTGACACACTTCAAGTTTCCCACCCTTTGAAACATCCCCTGCATTCTGTTCTTTTGGAAAATGCTTTTCTAGAAACTCTAGGGGAATGAAAGTTACCTCAGCTTGCAAATTTTCCTGTGTTTTGATTCATAACCTCGTCGTTCTCAGGGTTGTGTTGAGTAGCTGTGTCAAAAGCAGAGGTGTCATTTCAGACAACTTGTATGGGAGACGAAGATTACAGAGGAAAGGAGAAAGGTCCCAACTGCAGGAAAAACACTCCAGTCTCATACAAGTTTTGTAGTTTTTAAATATAAGAATGAGTACAGAGAGCCAGCATAGGGAGAAGACCGTTAGGCAATTATGACCTCACATGAACTGCACCTATCCATGGAAAATTTAATGGTCAGTTCAGTCCCACCCCACCCCTCTACACAAATGCTTCCCCTTCTCCTTCTCCCTTTTACATGCGCATTTAGTGATTCTCTACAAGTGTCTATTTTAAACAGCTTCTTCTGCCTTTAATGGATCCTAGCCCTCACCAAAGACCCCAGGTTTTTAGGAGATGTTGTATACAAGGATGGAGTCTTTCCTCTCAGCCCACATCCTCTGTTGCAAGAGTCTGATACTATTCCTGGCCAGGAGAAGGGAAATCTCTGATGGTTTAGGTCACCCCATGAGGGAATGAGCACTGCTATACATCATGCTCGTTGACATTTTCTTAGCCTGGATCTTCTGGATCCTTCAGCAAGATGGGTATTTTAAGAAACTGCTTTTCTCCCTTACTAGTTAGAAGCCTTAAGAGGTTTAAATATTTGATAGCATTTTTGCTTCCATTTTCAGCAAGAAGGTTAACTATAATCGAATCAGGTGGCTAAAAAAGTGAGTGCCAGAAACAAAGGAACGAAAATCAAAATAGATCAAAACCAGAAGAGATAGTGGAGAACACCTAGATGAATTTAAATTGGATTCTCAGTTAACTTATGGAAAATATGTTAGTGTTATTGTCAGTGTCTGTGAATTCCTAGAAGTCAGATGAGGTCCTGTAAGATAGGAAACAGGAAATAAAGTAGACAGTTTTGAAAATGAAAAGGTGGAATAGAAGGCCAAAGGATACCAACCAGCCAGCCAACCAGACATAATGGAAAAATAACTATCTGAAAGCTCACAGGGAGAAATGAGCAGTACTGTGTTTTTGTTAAGGAAAAAAAAAGTGTGAATTCCTCCCAGAGCAGGCTTCAGGATATGTAAGAAGTAGTAATTAAATACTTGACTTTAGGATGTCTACTGACACTGTTTACTATTATTTTCTCACAAACAAACTGTAGAGGGATGGTCCTCATAAAACTGAAGTAAGGTGGTTGAAAAACTGGTTAGAAAATGACTACATAAAAGTAATAATGATTGGTTCATTTTCCAAATGGATGTACTGTGACAGATTTCTCAAGACTCTTTCTTTGGTCAGGTATTACCAGATATTTTGGGTTATGCTGATGATTAAACAGGGAGGATGAGTATTATACTTGCAAATGGGATCAAATAAGGCAAGAGCCGAAAGGATGGGAGAATGGAATAGAAATCAGAACAGGGTAGAAGAAATGCATGTGATTCCACTAAACGCACATTTGTATACTCAGATAATAATCACCTTAAGATGGGATATGAAATGCCTGGATTAATAGGTATTTTTTAATAAAAGGGGGTTTTTACTTTACTTTTTAATAAAAGGGGGTTTTTACTTCACAAACTGTCCATGCTTCAACAAAATCAGGCAGTTTCCAAAATAGCCAAACATGCTACGGGATGTGTCTCTAAGGCATGTCACATAAACCTTCTGTTTACACTTTAGGGACTGATACGGCTTAGCCCCAGTGCTGTTGCAAGTTTTAAAGAGATGAACCAGAAATACTCTTGATTTGGCCAGTGTAAAGTGGGGTCCAGACCTGAAGTTTTAATTCTAAGGACACAGCTCAAGGACCAGTTGCTGTTTGAAAGATCATATTTCAGTACTGTTTCATGATAGCCAATTTACTCTGAGCTTTAGTTTCTACCTATTGTCCAAAAAAGGTCACCTCTGTTTCATTTGTTGAAGGACTATTTCCATTGCTTATACGTTAGAAACCATAAGGAGACAAGATGAGCAGGGTGTTTATGTTATGTGACTGTCACTCTTCTCCCACCCCAAAGCGGACATAAATAATCATTGCCTCCATACTTCCCTGAAGTTGTAGAAATCTCTATCATTGCAATAGTGCCCTCTTCCTCTTCCTCTTGCGAATTCCCATCTGTGTGTTAAGTCCCAGGAATCGGTGCTCACTTCTGTCATTTACCTGAGAAACAGCCACAATATGCATCAGGTTGACTTCACTACAAGCAGGTTCTGCTGAGGTATCCTACTTCAACAAACCATGAATTGATGCTTCAGTCAATATTTTTCCTCTGATGTTCTCCTCTGCATTTAATTATTGACTTCAAGATTCTGTCATCATCAGAATGAAAATGATCGCCTGAGTAACTTACTGCAGCAGAAAACTCATCATTTGATATCAATGGCTTTTAATTTAATTGCAATAAAAGATAAACAAAACTTTTAAAAAGGAAATTTATCTCTGTTTAAATATTTCTGGTTCTATCTTCTGTGAAGTCAAGTTGCCCAGCTGAAACGTCCCTTTGAAACCCACTAGGTGCCTCTTTTACCTTTGCTAAGCTAATTCCTGTGACGTACTGTCCCATGGCAAAGGACTATGAAGTATAATTTCAGTAAACTAATTGCACAGGGCTGTGCTATAAGTCCTTGTCTTGAAGTTCCTTCTAGTGGAGGAGTATAGGTGCAAAGCTCATCTCTCTCTCCTCAGAAATTAAAGAAATTAAAACATGGATGGTACTTTTTTTTCCTAAAACAAGAAGAGGAAGAAAAAACCATTTATAATATGTATGTTCTTATGTTCATCTTCAGTGTTTGCTAGAATCTGGGAGATACTTCTTGCAAATATTGGATATTCGCTGTCTATATGTATTTACATAAGAAAATACACAGAATATCCCATAATAACCTAATTTATGGGGGGTTTTTTAATTTCTGTTTTGTTAAAAAAGTGTGAATGACAAATTTCTTATTTTCTGAAGATGTAATTAACTTCCTTTCCTCCCACATAGTAAAGTGCCAAATAGCTTTCACATGGATCCAGGAATTTAATTAAAGTACAGAAAATGAGGTTTTAAAAAAATCATTTTTCTTAGTTAAATAAAATGATCTTAAATGTTCTAGATGCATAAGCAGGATTGGAGAGCTTTTAACTACATGTTTTGCATCTAGGATGAAGTTAAACTATAATCTGTATGAATAAATTGAACAGATTGCTTAAGAATTCCATAAGATTTTACCATAGCATTACAGTAGCTATCTCATCCTTTCCAGGTGGGAACAAAGAGTTTTCCCACTTCTTTGATTCCCAGTTGACTCCTTTACTTTGAACATGCTAGCACCTAAACAAGTTGACAGTAAGTGTTATAAAGGGAAAATACCCTGCACTGAGACAGACCATAGTGGCATTTGCATTAATTTAGCTCTGACAAATTCTACTTCCTGCCACTTGCTCAGTGCTTCTCACAGGTTAAATGGTTTCACATTTTTATAACTTTGGTAAGAACTCTGAACTGCTTGAAATTATTTTAATTTAAATGATTTATATAGATGGCAATAATTATATATTTCAGTTCTAGCTTATTCTAAGTAGATTAACAGAGATGTCAGAATTTAAAATTAAATATTAAGGACACTTATTATTGAAATGAAAACATAATTGAAAATCCCGTAATTTCATCTGATGTAACTGATTTTTATTATCTATTCGTTTTATTATCTATTCATTTTTCCTGTGATTTCAGTTTACACAGTGTATTTTGTATTGCAATAATTAAATAATATGCAGTAATGAAGTAATTAAATTCATTTACAGGACAGGTTACAACTCACCTAATGTTAGCTGTTTAAAAGTTATGTGCCCAGTTTCATCTAGTTGGCTAAGTCCCTTAATAATCATCAAAAAAAAGACATTTTCACGAGGAGATTTATCTTAGACTTATCCTAGAACTTTTTGTTAGATGGGGATGAAGTAGCCTTTGGACATGTCTACCTGTTTCAAGGGACTATTGATGGTTTCTTGATGTTCAGTTCAGACCTTACCTTCAGATGGCTGAAGTCAGGTAAGATGAACGTACTCTTAGAGACTATGAGGGTCACTTGCATTGTCAGCTACTGTCATCCATCCAGGCGGTGTACCAAAGACATCACACTTTGCAATGGGGGTGAAAAACCCAACCAGGAAGGGCATGGAAGCTTCCCTCTGGGTAGAAATTGTGGAATGTTTTGGTAAGTCTGTCCCCCTTCTGTCTTGATGTTAATTAATGTGACTCTGTGGACAGATGCAATTACAATTCACAGCAGACACAAAGGACTGTGTCTATCTACCATGAGACGATTCTGAACTAGCCTCATCATTTCCCTTGGTGCCCAGATCAATCTTCCCACTGGAAGTGCATTTTTCACATGTCGACTATTGGATGTTCAGGCATTCCTGGGCAGTACATGAATTAAAATCCAGGTTGCTCTCCACGGAATACCAGGGCTCATATCCAGATGAGCACTCCTCTGTGGAGGGTTTTTATCTTGAGTGTTTTTCTTTTAGTCATAAAGAAAGAAAGAGAGTAAAAAGTGTTAATGCAATGCCATTCCCCCAAGAGAAGGTGGAGCAGCCTTGGGAAAACCAGCAAAGGAGGAGAAAGGGACCAGTGAGAAGTCTGAAGGTTAATACTGTGCCCTTGGCATTCTCTGCATAGGAAAGCTGCCAAGAGTTCCCTTTGTCACATTGCTTTTTCTGGGGGCCTTTTGACTTCACTTAGCTGGTGAATGGAAAGCTGCACACGAAATAAATAATGTTTGTGAGACCAAATGTCACCACAGTACTCTTCTCGCATGATGGTCTTTACTTCTCAGTGTGTTTTCCTTTGGAAATACCCTTTTCACCTCGTTTCAGATACTCTTGCTTGCTTCCCTTTAGATCCATTCTCCAGATCCACCCCAGCATGGCCTTTTCACGATATCTTACCCACTACAGCAGCTCTGAGTTTTCTTTGTTATATGCAGCAGCAAATAAAAACCACAATCAGCTTTTTTTTTTTTTCCCCTTCCCTTTTTGGTTCAGCAACATACAAGATTTCTTTTGGGGTTGAGATTGTTCTTACCGCTGCATTCTACAAAACACATACTTAATTTTAAATCATATTAATAACAACAACAGCAACAACAATAGTGAATGAGTGAACAATGCAAAATGTTCATCTGAGGAAATATGACAAGATAGGAGATGGGATTGGATTTACTCAATCCAATCCTACCAGCAGTATGGACATAAATGAAGATAGCCGTTATCGCCTTCTAGAAATTTGTGGCCACCGTACCTACACAAATATGTATCTGACTCTGCCCACTACCCTCATCTACCCCCTCTAAAGACCCATTTAATGCTCATCTCTGCCAAGCTGCTACAGATGCCATTAGTGTAATGCAGGGAGAAACGTTTTCTCCTTGTTTCCTGCACGTGTCCCCACCTTCACTGATGTGAAGATGGTTTAACAGCACCAAAATCTTTATGGTTTGCAAGCAAACACCTCCTGGAAGAAACGGAGAATTTCTGTGTCAGTGTGTCAGTGATCCATAGCAATGCAGCTCCTCAATGAAGACGTGTTGACGTGAGCTAGTACCTTGCTGGAGCCATCAGGCCTTGTGATTGGCCTATGAGATATCTCATTCTTTACCGTTCTTTATTCATTTAGTATAATGGAAATAAAGAAATCGAAACAGGAGAGTCTGACAGGATAATAGGCTTGTGATGCTCTGAAAACAAACATCTACCTCTGTCTTGACATTTATTATCTGTAAACTGCTTGGCTTCTTTTTGGCAGTTTTATTGTGTCAGGAGACCATTATCCTGTCACAGCACTGTATTGCACTGACATTATCTCTTAAGCAAATTTTGGTGTTGAATTTACAGTTCTGTGTGTATTTCTAGCCTTACACTGCTGAAGGCTCAAAGCAAGGTAGGGCAGGTCTTCAAACATACATGTGATGGGACTGCATCAAGGTTCATGAGATGGACCTGCTCAGGTACCTGGTAAAGAAGAATGGGTGCTGGTGGGAAAAGTCCTAGCAGTTGGATAGACAGGAGGCCTGTTTTATTCCTTGCACTGGAGCAGGGCTTGCTACATGCACGAAGAGCATGGGACAAGTTGTCACGGCAAAATCACAGTGGATGCTAATAATGCTTTTACTGTGCCTGGCAACAAAGTAAGAGAATAACCATCTTATGGGGCATTATCACCCTAAACATATGGCCAGTAATGAAATTTTAAAATAGAATGTAAATAAAACTCAACATCAATTTGCATCAATTTACTTCCGCATGAAGATAAAAGATTCTAAGACTGGCTAGATATGGTTACTGACAAAATCAACCCAACGTAAAATGAAAATTATGTTTATTCTGCCTTAGTGTTTTGTAGTGTTTCCAATGCCAAACAAAAAAAAATATATCTTGAATGATCACTTATTAAATTGTGGACCTAATGAAAAGCCACAGTCTACAGTCTGCTAACAGCTCAAGAAATATGTGCTTCCTGGAAAAAAATACAGAGACAGCTTTGCAATATCTCAAAGATTTGTTGTTTTAGGGGAACTGATAACTCTTCTATCCAGAGACTCATAAGAACTATCCCTCTTGTTAGCCTAACTAATGACTTCTCACATTGTAATAAAAAGAAATCCATGAAAAGCAGTGACCATAGCCATTTGTAGCCAATTAATAAAATCCACAGACTCAGCTCCCAGGACAAAGACTTGATCAAAATCTTCCAGTGCTGAGAGACTGTACAGCACTTCCACCACATAGTTTGATTTCACCTATAAAACGCACTGTAGCTCATATGCAACAACTCCTACCTCCTTCATAATCTGATATCTAGCTTTGCAAGGATGTTCTCTCTCTCATTTGACCCCTTTTATTTATTTTATTTTATTTACCTGCGGCCTAAGAGTCCTACTTCTGTTATGCTTTATAATGCAAGCATAGAGGCTTACGGTGAGACTTCACCCAGAGAACATAGAATCATAGAATAGTTTGTGTTGGAAGCGACCTTTAAAGGTCATCTAGTCAACCCCCCCTGCAAGAAGCAGGGACATCTCCAACCAGATCAGGTTGCTCAGAGCCCGGTCCAACCTGGCCTTGAATGTTTCCAGGGATGGGGCATCCACCACCTCTCTGGGCAACCTGGGCCAGTGTTCCACCACCCTAAATGAAAAAAAATGTTTTCCTTATATCCAGTCTTAACCTACCTCCCTTTACTTTAAAATCATTACCCCTTGTTCTGTCACAACAGGCCCTAGTGAACAGTCCTCGTCTTTCCTGTAGCTCCCTTTAGGCACTGAAAAAGGCTGCTATAAGGTCTCCCCGGAGCCTCCTCTTCTCCAGGCTGAACAGCCCCAACTCTCTCAGCCTGTCCTCACAGGAGACGTGCTCCAGCCCTCTGATCATCTTTGTGGCCTCCTCTGGACTTGCTCCACAAACATAAGCCCTACCATTGGGACTTCGATGTTGATTAGAAGCAGAAGCAATATTTTTAGCTTTATTAAGAAAGTTTCTCTTCCTATTGAGGGACTATATTTCTAGTGTGTGATGTACAACATAGTAAGGAGGCTACAAGTATTAATTTGGCAGCTGTACGGTCTCGTATCTTTAGAATTACATGCTATTTCCTACTTGCAAAGTTGGCAATCTTGCCATACTTGCTTCCATCATTTCTAGTTTCCAGTACCTCAGGTTTTGTTTGACCACCTCCAAATTTCTTATCTGTAGCTCCAGAAGATAAAAGTTTGGCACTAAGGGCTTTGTGGTACTGCCTAGCCCTGACAAATATCCACAGTTCTTGATGTATATAATATGTACAGCCACCATAACAGACATTTTTCAATGGCAAGGTAAGCATTATCTAATTTCAATTTTTCCCTTATCTCCAACTCTAAGCACATAACCTCTCTGCACCACATTCCTGTCATTTCCTATGTTTGGGATTGGAAGAGTTTGTGAATGCTAGACTCACGGAATTGCCTTTTTACATCTAGTTGTTTCTTCTAAAATCATTCCTTTTTTTTAAGCTATAGTGTCCTATTTTTAATAGCTTTCCTATTTTCAAGATGATATTCCTTCAATTTCCAGCCATATTCCTTTCTGAAGCACACTAGGGAATCTTTCTTAGGTGTCAAATGTCAAAAAAAGAGTTATATACCAAGGGAGGAAAATCCTCCAAAACATATTTCCAAGGAGAAAGTATAACGCTACACTAACTTGGTACCCAAGGCTGGTATGTGCATTTACATGTATTTCATCCACAGAAATCTCAAGTATCGTATTGATCTCAACATTCCAATGCTTGTGGTTTTCTGACTTTTTTTTTTTTTTTTTTCCCCAATCAGAAATTTTACCTGGGCAATTATCCCAGCACTGTCCTCTACCTGCCAAGAAGCTACTGGAGTCAAGTAGCACATCTGTAATGATCAGGAATCAATTTGATTGACATGTTAGCCTGCTGCAAACATTTGCAGAAGCCCACTTGTTACAAGATACTTTTACTTCGCCTAACAATTCAGAGGTGTAATCTCAGTCGGTTTTCTGGGCTTGCTCTGTGGTTAGCGGAAAGGTGAACAGCCCATGCGAGAGCACGAATTAAAACCAGTGGGATACATTTCCCTCCAGAGGTACCATTTTCCTCCCTGTGACTGGAAACAGCATCATGGCATTGAGTGCAGCATGAGATGAATCACTTTGCACGTTGCTTAACAGTATTGACTAGGTTCCCCCTGAGCATAATGGCAATTTAAGCACTTTAATGAATCCACCTAGATGTGGGTGCCAACATGTAGATATCTGAAGCTGGAGCTGAATTCCAGCCTCTATGACAAGCTCAGAAAAGAGGTCTGATTTTTAAAGAGCAAAGATTGGGTGATGCTAATCCTGCTCCGTACAGCAAACCCTGCTTTGGTCTTTTTCAGGCTAAGGCTTTTTTCTTCAGTGGGCTGCTGAACATTAGACAGTCCCTTGTTATTTAATTGATCATTCTTTCTCCAAATCAACAGATCATCTACAATTACTTCCATCAGCCCAAATCCTCCAAGATCAGACAGTTTACAACAAACACCTTTGCCTCATTGAAACAAGTCAGAGTTTTGCCAGGAGTCAGGATTTCACTTCTAAAAGTTTGAGGTTTTTTTTCTAAATATGCTGAAGCAATCTGTTTGGTTGTGTTTTGTTGTTTTTGTTTGTTTGTTTGTTTGTTTTTCTGGGCAAACATCTATCTTCAGAAGAGGATTCTGAAAACTTCACTCTTGCTTTCTTAACTCAGACCTGCCAAAAAAACTTTGGCTGCCACCCAGCACTGAATTCCCTTTTCTTCCTCCTTAATGTTTCAGTGACATTTTAAAGATTATATGCATTAAAAAATAGCCCAATATATAATGCTAAACACACCTGGTGAAGGAGGGTGTGGAAGAAAGCAATTTAGCTTTAGGCCACCAATCTCTACTTTCCTCTAGATTTTTTGGTGTGACAGTAGCATTAACACCAAGTCTGACAGATTAATACATGTCAAAAAACAGATGCAAAATTATGTGGGCATTTAGCCAAAAAAAAAAAAGGTAAACAATTTCATACCTTGTGGTAAGCATAACTGTAACAAATCACATGAATTTGTCTTGTAATGGCAAATGAAGAGCAAGAAGTAAGACAGAAAGAAAACTGAGGGAAAAGAACATCACTGCTTGAAATAAGTGTGGGAGAAAGATACAAAGAGTAAGAAATGTATTTTTTTTCTTTACATCTTCTGAAAAATTAGCTTAATAAGCTACTATTAAAATGACATGGGATTAAAGTGAGTGGTAAATAGGTGTGGGATTATTTTAAATAATGAAGAAACCTTATGCTTTTATAATCTTGGAGGCCACAGCTACTCTTTCTAAAATCAGTGTGTCTGAATGGTAAGAGGAATGAACAATTTAATCTGAAAGGCACATAGAAATTAAAAGGAAGATAGATTTCTGCAGGTAATATCAAAGCTGGTCAACATTTTTTTTTTTTTTAATATGTAGCTTTGTTAAAATTATCATATAATCAAGTTGAATCAAGTACCCATTTCAGTGAAGAAACTAATCCTTTACTGAAAATTGCATTCTCTTGAAAAGCTGCAAAATTCCTGAGGAAAATAGGAGTTTCCTCTACAGGGAGGAAATTTTATCCAAAAATAGTCTTTTCTATAGGTTTCTTCCTAAGAAGGAAGGAACCTATAGAGCATATTGCCTAGAGAGGTGGTAGATGCCCCATCCCTGGAAACATTCAAGGGCAAATTGGCCATTTTCCCTTTTTCTCTGATGGAAGACATAGACTTTGCAAGCATTTGTACATAGCATTTGTGGAGTCTGCAACCAAACAGCGAACAAATGTGAGGTTCTGTTCTGAGGGAAATACTGAGATTTACACATTCATAATTTTTTTCCTCCAAACTTTTCATCCTAAACCAGGATGAAAATTTTTAAAAATTATCACATAACTCATAACTTTTCAATTTGGAATTGTCACTTCATTGAGAAATGTTAAACCTGAATTATTTTCTCCTTTTAATTTTTTTTTTTAAATAAACTTCCCTGAACTGTAAATTTCATTTCAGTTTCCATGGCAAGGAACCCCATGCCACTACACCTCTCTCTCCGCTAGGTGTTTTTACATTTTATTTTAATATTATTAACAATACCTTATGCTGACAGGGATAAGGGAAAGCTTGAATCCTGTGTGAGTGCATTATACAGGTAAATTTCATCCAGCAGAGACTCAGTCCCCATATATAGCCATCTTAATGTGTTCTCATGGTAAAATATTAAGGAATAATGGGAATATATGTATGTTAATGCATTCAAATAAAGTTGATATTAAATCTTGTTTTAATGAGGGGATAAGCAAGGGCAGACTTTCTGAGCATCTTAAGTCCATCTAACATGATAATGTGCATGCATAAGGAACTTCAACAGCAAAGACTTTGTTCCTCCAATATGGCCAAGTATCAGTTTATGTTGTTGCACTCTGCAAATGGCATGAGGTCCTTCCAGAGCCTTTCAAAGGATGAGGTTTGAATGACTGGGATTGAAATGTTTGCTCCCCCTCTGTTGCTAAGGTTCAATACTGATGAAGGATGAAGATGATCAAAGGGCTGAAGCACCTCTTCTGTGAGGACAGGCTGAGAGAGTCGGGGCTGTTCAGCCTGGAGAAGAGAAGGCTCCAGGGAGACATTATAGTGGCTTTCCAGTACCTAAAGGGGGCCAACAGAAAAGACGGGGAGAAATTCCTTAGCAGGGCCTGTTGTAAAAGGGTGATGGGTAATGGTTTTAAAATAAAAGGAGGTAGATTCAGACTGGACATAAGGAAGAAATTTTTTACGATGAGGGTGGTAGAACACTGGAACAGGTTGCCCAGAGAGGTGGTTGATGGCCCATCCCTGGAAACATTCCAGGCCAGGTTGGACAGGGCCTTTAGCAACCTGATCTGGTTGGAGATGTCCCTGCTCCTTGCAGGGGGCTTGGATTAGATGTCCTTCAAAAGTCCCTTCCAAGCCAAACTCTCCTGTGATTTTAAGATTTTATGTGCTGCAACTCGGGCAGACCCAAGCTCATTCAGTGTCCCCACTTGAAGCTGACAAGAAGCTGCACAGTCATAATCAGCGAGACGCCAGTTCTGATGCTCTATGCAGAAAAAAGATATTGCAATTCCAAGTCAGTGTCATGCTGCCATTATCAATAGCTTCTAGCCATTGCAGACTGTGGACTGAATGAACTAATACCAGCCTGCAGAAGGCCATGAAATCAGCCACAAAACAAGCAGATAAAAAAAAGTGGATTAATCAGATGTATCTCCGATCCAATGTATTTAAAGTAAAGCTCCTAGCAACTCCAGCAATATTTGGATTAATCCCTGACGGCTGTATTACTTTTCAAACGATGGTTACTGAGAATATTTCAGATGAGCAACTTAGAACCTAATATTTGGAGTATCATGGACTATTTAAGGTAGATGAGCCCTGACATATTAAGATGTGAGTTCTACTCTGATAGAAAAAGTCTCCATAAGCTTGACAAATCCAGACATTATCTTTTAATTGTGTTCTGACTGCCCTCCCCTGAAGCACAGATCTCTTTTGGGCTGGTGATTTGAACAGTGTCTTGTGCTTCAGAAATGTGCCTGAAACCCAAACTTTGCAGTCAGAACTTAATCCAAATAAAGGCAACTTAAGGCAAATAAAGTCATTGGGAATGTTTGGATTGTGCGCTTTGGACTGAGCAAAGGGGTCAACTAATAATGTTACTCTAAGTTTTTGAGTTTTCTTTTATTCATCTCCTTTAGACAAATGTTGGAGTAAGCAAGCTTTGTGGCAGAAATTTCACTTGGAAAAAATGAGCTTAAGGGAAATAGAAACTACTTGGAAAATCTAATTCACACACCTGTAAACATGCAAATTCACTTAAGAAGTTCTTCTAAGAGACCATGCATAGGACCATCTCACCTAACGGTATCCACCTAAGGAGTATAAGAAGTCCACTCTATATAACAGTAGCATAACTCCTGTCAAAGACAAAAAATTATAGGGTCACATTCGATTTTACAACACCAAAGTTATACCAAAAAGCCATTTACTTATTAACAGTAATCAGTATAATATATCACACAGAAAAAAAAAATATTGTCCTATCATTGATTTGTTTGATCAAGGACTACAAATGCCAGAAAACCAACTAATAAACAATGCAACAATGCAGAAATCAAGAAACAGATATTGAGATTAAGCTTGTGCTTGAGAAGCAACAAATCTGCAAAGAAAATGTTTTGTGGATGTTAAAATTTGAAGCAAAGCCACAATGAGACATGCAACTTGAGTGTTATGATCCAGAAAAACAAAGAATATTTGCTGAAGCTCCCAGGAGAAATGAGCTTGCCAAACTTGCTCTATTTATTATGAGGCCCTTCACTGTAAGGTGGCAGAAAGGGTCTCCTTCTATCAATAGCCCTCTGAAACCCCACTAAATGGTCTCATCCCATGTTTCCCCCCAACGAGCACCTTTAAATCTCCTCCCAGGTACCTTCACTCACTCCAGGTCTTTGGAACCTCATAAAGTCTCCTAAAGTCTTCCCAGTCCTTAACCTCAGACCTCACAAACACTTATTGGCCACCTCCAGCCTGCCCTCCTGTCCCTGGGACCACCCTACCACTCCCAAGAAGCCCAGAGCCAGCCAGTCCTTAGCTTGAATCATCCTCCAAAAAGCCTTGTAGCTGCCTTATCTGTCCACATATTTTGTGTCCTGAAACTGGCTGCATTTGGCTGTGATGCAAGGAATGAAAATTGGTTTTGTTGTCAAAAGTGAGGACTGGAGAGTGCTGCAGGGCTGAGGACTGGATGACAGAAAGAGGGTGATGAGAGAAGGACAAACAGAAGGGCTGGGAAGAAGATTGTTGCAGTCACCTCCACAAAATGAAGAAAATTCAGGAATAATATGGGGAATAAAGAAAAACAAAAAACAAAAACAAGAACCACAACTGCTTACAGAGAATTAATTATTGAATAATGCAAAGAAATAACTGCATGAATAAATTCTCCAATAAAATTAATTACAAATGAAGTAGTTATTATAACAAGAAAATCCATCAATCAACAAATATGTAGAGTCTAGGCAAAGAATAGGAGCTTGCAAAAAAATATTTTCAGTTCAGTTACTGCCCTGTGGATGTCTGAGCTATATTTTCAGTGTAGATAGACTTGATATGAAACTTTTCATTTTTTTTTGCTTTTAATTTTCTCCAGAAAATTTCATAAGGCCAGGTGACGTGAGAACATAATATTTTTTTGGGGGAAGGTATAGTTTAGTTTGACAACAAGCAATTTCAAATAAATGTCAATATTTTTAGTCAAAAAATGTTCTTCAAATAGTATGCAAAGTTTGAAACAGCTCTGGAGCCTTTGTTCAAGAAGTCTACACTTCACTGAAAAATATCACCCAGTTCTTTTATGGTGCAAATGTATGATGCTGAGAGAAGGCAATGAATTATTGGCAATGGGCAAAAGAATAGGATAACAACAAACAGCAATATCTTGGGTGACAGCTACAGCCCAGAAACAGGCATTATGAAAGATACATCCTGGAAGTCTCTTCTGGTCACTGAAATATTTTGCCACATCACTCTCTATAAGCAGAAGCGGAGAAAAGCCCTATTCACTGCTGGTGTGGTCCAACATCCTTGCACCAAACACCTTTCTCAGATTCAGCTGTTTCAGTGCACCAAGGCTGCCTCTACAGCCGCTTTATCCCTCCCATTCAGAAACCTCTCCTGTTAAACAACCTACTCACCACATGGACATACCTACCACCTTGAAGAGATGTGAACTTGATTCTGTTCTGCAGCATCCATGCAGCCCCTAATGATATCAGTGGAGTAGAAATAGGGGTAATTGGAAACAGAACATAGTCAATTATCTTTGTGATTTCAATCCATGGTGTGAATAATGGAAAAAAAAAACACCTCCGAGTTTGTCTTCACTGCAGAGTGCTTTTTCAAATTTTATTTGAGATTTATTTTAGTGACTTGGGGGAAGAAAAAAATGCCTAGTGGAAGAGTGCATCTTGTACATGGACACCAGCCGAGAAACTGTAACTGCTTCCCTGAAAAAAAAAAGATCGCTAGCCAGTGAAGAAAATCATCAATATTTAATCTCTTGCCTTCCATCTGATACATAGCTCTAACTGGGAAGTATCGTTCAAGCTTTTGAATGTGACCTTGGATGTTGATTAGGTTACTCCCCCAGCACTTGAATCTCATTATTTATCCCAGCCATTTACAGAGAACACTCTGCATAACGTGGAACATTCAGATGTTTAAGGGAATGCAGCTGCCTGAGGGGTCACTGGGAAAAAGTACACACATTGCAATACTGCTCCATGTACAAGCAGTTGTCAGAGAATCTCGAAGATGAAGTTTTCTGTGTTATCTGGAGGGAAAATCATAACCAAAATGCAATCCCTGTGGAAGGGAACTGCCGCACACAGCAGTCTGTGCCATATACCCTCTGCAAATTATACCTGGTCACAAAATGACTGCCCCCCCAGGAACAGAGCATATGGGAAGTACGTAGGTAAGTCAACAGAAAAGGTGGTGAAGACACTCTTTGCGTTTAGCTAGATACAGAGCAAGTCTTGATTTGGTACTTATCTGTGCAAGAAAGAGTATAAGCTGTGATTTTTATATATATGCTTATAGCTTATAGTCCTTCTTGAATAGATAAGATCATACATATAATATAGCTATAGCTACAATTATATACTATATTATATTGTATTATATTAATTATATTTATTACATAATATAATATGATATAATATAATAATACACATGATACATATACTGTTGTATATATATAATGTAGTTATATTATAGCTAGAATTATTTATATAAACTAGGTGCTGTGGCACAGCTGGGCCTGTGTCATTGATTGCTGATGTTTACACGAATTTCCTTCACAGAGGAGGAGCTTTGGTAGGTTTTATATGCAGCACAGTGGCCATGATAAGCACCTGGGAGTGTTACTCCTGATTTAAACTCAGGAGTGTGATAAACTGCATAATCAGACATTGGCTCTGCATG
Source organism: Chlamydotis macqueenii (assembly GCF_036417535.1). Classification (NCBI taxonomy): domain Eukaryota; kingdom Metazoa; phylum Chordata; class Aves; order Otidiformes; family Otididae; genus Chlamydotis; species Chlamydotis macqueenii. Next base: position 6,972,119 of record NC_141558.1, read on the forward strand.
TTGAACGTGAACTTTCAGCCAAAATAACTCAGAACTGATCACTTTGCAGGCAAGGAAAATGACAGAGACTCTGTTGATCGGTCAGTCCCTTTTAGCATCTCTTCTCTCTGAGAATTGTGAGAAACTTATATCCTGCTCCAGGTATATTTGTTGTGTGAACTGAAGCTAAAAACCTAGTTGCCCAAAAACTAACAGTTGTGACAATTTTATTCATGGATAAGAAGGAACACTGTGAAGTCCATTGTTACAAGGCAAGCATTTGCTAAAACCTTACCAAGTCCAAGTCACAGCAGTTCTTCTAGTGAAGAGGAGGCTGTGGTTATTTTTGATGAGACAAGCTTCGAGCAGGTGCAAACATCCTTCCACAGACCAGTTGAGAACAGTCCAGCATCCCCTGTGTCACCGCCTTACAGCCAGGATGACTCTAGTTTATGCTAGTACAAGAAATTTCTCTCATGCGTCACAACAAGCTGCTCAGATAAGGTCTTTAAAAAAGAAAACACTGCTCCTAGTTTTATTAACTACCTGAGCTAATGTTAAAAGTAGCCTGAGGTAGGATAGAAGTTGGGCCAAGTTCCACTCCATGTTGCCTGAGAATCCACGACTATCCTCCCATTGTCTGGCAACTCACAGTTTAATTAGCAAAAGTCATGAAAAATTATTATGTGCACTCCCGCCACTTCTATGATTCTCACTTCAAATCAATGCCACCAATTAAGCTGATTTAAGCCTGAGCAATAAAGCTGAATGCAGATGTAGTGCTGTTGTACTGGGTGCTGGGAATGGGAAAGGTAACTCAAAGGAGGAGCTTCTTCCCATCATAAGACTGAGATCCTACACCACACCAGGCTATGCAGTTTGAAAATATGCCAAAAGACATCTATTATTATTTATCACTTCCTAACTCAAGCTATGTACTTTAAAGTCGAGATGCAGATTGTTTAGCTCTACCTCAATTGCTACTACGATTTTCTATTTGGAGGGTCTGATTTTGGCCATCACATGACAGATGTCTGGTCTGAATCATTCATGTTCAGCAGGGAGAGATGGGCACCTTCTGAATTGAGTTCATCCCATCCAAAGGCTGGTGCCAAAAAAGGTTTGATAAATCCATCCTCAGAGATAAGCTGATTGCAGGAAAAATTGAGACAATCACCTTAGGCTACATGGCAAACTGCTGGACAGGAGCAGTTTAGTAAAATGAAGCCTGTCCTGAAAGCATGTACTCTGGGGTCTGGCTGAGGTGCCACCTCTCTTATTCTAGTTACAAACCACTAAATGAGGAAACTGAAAATGAACAAAACAAAAACCAAGGATAGTTGGCTATAAATAGTAAGAACTTTTTCAGAAATAAGCTCTTTAAGGTTGATTTTTCACCTTTTCAGTCTGTCAGGAATGACTTGTGAAGCGATGTAAGGATTTCTTTTCAAGCTCAGTCCTAGTTTGTGAACACCTGCAAGTACATGGGAAATTCAACAATATGAAGTGAATATAGGCATATTATGTTGGACATCAGTACGTGCAGACATGTTCCTAAAACACCGCCTCCAGACTATTCGGACTGGCCTGTATCAACCCTTAGCAACCACTTCTGCAGCTCATCTGATAGGGTCATGTTCTTTCAGTGCTGATGATCCCCACTTCTACCCATTTTCTGTATCAGCAGTCTGACTTTATAAGACAAAAATAATGAACTCCATTTCCTTGTTATTTTCTTTTCTTTCTTTTTTTTTTTTTTTTTTTTTGGATGGAGGGCAGGAATAATTTCCCCAAATTTTATATGTAACTGTTATATGGTTATTTTAGTCTGGTCAAGTAGATGCAAAGATCTTCAGGGCATGTCCAGAGATCATTTTATTCCCTGTATCTCAAAGGCAACTGAGTCACTTTTAGGGAATACTCCTCTCTCTGCTGTCTGTCAGCCATTGTATCTTAACACAGTCTAGATGTCTCAATGGTACTCCAGTATAGATTGACATCTATTTACAGGTGTCTACAGGCACGTTTACCTGTGACCCAGGGACTTAACACAACTGCTCACACATCAGGCTTTAACACCTTTAGAGATGCACCAGAGCATCTGAAATGCCCTCCTGGCTCTGGCAGATGTGAGAGGAATTCTACAGGACACTGATGCCTTCCTGCACCTCCCCCCAGGAGAGGTCCAAAGGGAGAGAGCCCTGGCTCAGTTGCTCCTGCCTCAGTGGTTCTAGCACAGGATCACAACCGTACAACCCTGAAAACCGGTGAGGGAGCAGATGTTTTCTACGAACACCACTCTATTTTACTAACAACTGAATTATACCTGATACAGCTGGCCACTAGATTGCAGCTGAAGCTAAAATCGCAAAAGATGACATTTGCTAGAGCAACCTGTGCAGATTGTCATTGCTCATGAGTTATGTCTTTTAAAGTACACACTCGCAATTCAGCAAGCAATGATAAATATTGCACTGACAGCCAACATTACTTTACTTATTCATTTATGTAAAATTCATGTAAACATGCCCAAGTGGCACAGCAGTCTGTGCCAAGCATTATTAGAAGGCATTGGTTTCATTTTGTAGGGTAACTAAGCTGGAGTAAAGTAAATTATCAGTTCAGTAAAGATGAGAGGTGAACACTGGTCCCATTTAAAATGTGTTGCTTGGAGTCTTATAGAGAAGGATGATTCTAAATGTTTTCAGATTTACCTTTATTTGAAGGTCATTATCTTCAATAAAGATGGGGAGGGCTCTCACAAGATTACTCTGATATTTAGCTAGAATTGAACTAGCTGTTTCAAAACATTTTTTAAAAAAGGTATTCAATTTTAGGAACGGTTTGAGTAATTTGGTTTAAATATAGTAGCTATCTTTTTTTTTTTCATCTACAGCTACTGTACAAATATAAAAGAAAAAGTGATTCCTTCTTCAAAATTCCTTAAGCAGGTAATTTCTAATAGGTGAGCAAAAAAGGCAATCATAAAGAAACTGATGATGTTACAGGCCGTGGTTTGCAGCACCCAACTAATCTGAATGTTATCAAGGGTTTACAGACATCACAGAAAAGAAGAAAGTAAAGAAAAAATATGAAGAACAAAGAAGACATGACCTTGCAAATCGTTGTCAGGTGACGCTATTTGGCTATTTTAATTTAGCTTCTTTGCTTATTAGCAGATGATCTGTATAGGGCTACATTGCAAACAAAATTATATTAAGAGATCAGCTAAGATTTTTCCACAGCCTTTTACCACAGTGCACCAGCTAAGAATTACTGAATAATACTTTTTGTTCAGTATGAGACCTACAGCCTGCATGCCTGTTACCCTAATACTTTTTACTTTTGCTCTTGACTTAGAGAGATGGAGATTGGATCATTCTGTTAAACTCAATGTCATAAACAAGCTGAAAAATACATTTATATCGAAGATCATCTCTTAACTGGTCTTCATTTACAGTCACTGTGACACATACCACACCAGAATTTGGTAATATCATCTATGTCACTGGTTGGTCACAGTCTTCCCAGTACTAATTAGTAAACTCATTGACTTGTAGCAAATTGTTATTCTGGATTTTTGTTCATACTCAGACTAATATTAAACTGAAGGTTGCTTTTGGGGAATTTACTCCAAGCAACTGGGACAAAACAAGGGCAAAACATAAAGCTGTAAGTTGGCATTATGTTTGTTGTCATTATGCTTGAAGCAGAGGCTTGAAAGAAGATCTTTCACTATTAAGTGAGAGAGAATGAGTTAAGATACAGAAAGCTAAGTAAAACCATGAAAAAGAGAATTTTCTTATATTTGGTGCAACAGAAAAGACATAGCATTGTTAAAAAAATATACAGAAATAAATTATATGATCAAAACAATGTGGTAGGAAAGTTATTTTTGCACCCAAATTCTGGATAGACATCAATAAGACCAAACTGTGTTTACTGAGGCTTGAGACATCAGCTGCTCAGAGTCTGGATACAATTTAACTGGATGGATGGATTAGAAAATCTGCATCTTTTTTTCAGGAAGTGTCTGTGAGATTTAGAAACAGCTTGATATGATGGAGAGGAATCCATCGGCTGAATATCATGCTCAAATGATAAGCTTGATGGACAAGGATGATGTTATTTTTCATAATGACTGAAAAGGAGCGAAGAATGCAAGTACAGGGAAGGAGTGGAGATTAGGAATGTTGTTTTAGCAATGTTGAGCTTGAACTGAGACATAAGTCACGCTAAAGATATATCGACATCTTAATTGGGCATAGGAGATGGATTATGGCTCGTTTATAGAAGTGTTTCATTTTTCTTCACTTTGCATGAATGAAATCTTTTCTCTCCCGAATGCACCAAAGTTGCTACATTTCCAAAGCTGCCTCTGTTTTTCAGACTTGCAAAAAAATGTATCGTGACCAAAGGAAGAGATGTGACTTGATTGTGAGATGTCAAGAGTGGGTCTAAGGGAATTCCCTTGCATTTTCGGCTACTCAGCTGCTTTGAAAATTAGGCCCCCTGAAACAACTAGCCTTCTTTAGACATGTAGGCCATGATATTCTTCCATTGGGTTGGTTTTTGGTAGAGCTAGTAATAGACACCAGGAATACTTCACTCATACTTTTTTGCTGTGGTGGTTTTCCTGTGGTGGCTTTCATGTGAACGACCACCAAAGCCTTCTGAGAAACAGGAAACCAATGCATCAATTAAAGGCTACATTTCTGGGGAGAAAAATCTTCACTTCTGGTTTTTGGCTTTAGATCCTTCCATTACAGATCTTTTCTGTTTCCACACACACAAATAGAGTAGCAGAGGAAACAGTTCTCAGATAGTGATTATTTTATAGGATTTTAAGGGTCGACGCTACTCATCAGTTGTAGTTCTTTTATTTAAATGATCCATTTCAGGGAGTGCAAGAAAAATCCTTCCTCCAGCCTGCTCAGAAAGCCACCATCAGCTGCAAGATTTGGACTCACTGTCATAAGTTCGAGCATTCACTAAATATGATGAAGATCAGAAAAAAAAAAAAGAAAAATGTGCTTTTGGCTAAGTCTGTTATATAAACGGCAAGAATATGAAGCGATCTCAAGAGTGAGCAAAGGAAGAAACAAGGTACACACTAACTAGAATATTTTATTCATTTACCGCTGCTATCAGCTGCTGTAAATTCTGACAAAATACAGCACCCATCGTTCTTCTCTATCTAATCACAGAACAGACAGACTCTATTTTTCATGTAATGCAATAGAACACACTGCAACTATCAGACAATAGAAGAAGATACCATAATGGCTACGCTTTGGAGAGCACACAGTTTTGTTGTTGTCACTCTAGTCTTATGGGCACAAATTGAATACAGCCGAAGGTAATACAAAATTCTGAAGAATCACCTAGCAGGCAGCACAAAGGGACATTGTCTTTGGGAAATATCAAAGAATCATGACTCTTTTAACCCTACAACTCCAACCATCTCTGATTTAATGTAAAGCTTTAGACAAGATCCTTCTTTAGATTAATCTCCAAACTTTTTCTTCTGGGCTTTCCTATAGGTAATATTTAGGAGTGAATGATGTTTACCATTTCCAAACAGTTTTATATCAGCACTACTGTTTGAATCAGCAATTGAACAGCTAGCATACATGAAATACAGCTAATCTCTTAATGAAAATGATGGTTACAGGGATAAAGCAGAAGAAATACAACCTACATGTACTATCCTGATATTTAATTTCATACACAGGAAGTAGGTATTTCTTCATCAGACACGTGCCTAATTTTCCATTCTGAAAACTTCTGATCACTCAGAAATCTGACTGAAGGTGATGACATCTACAAATGGTCATAACTTAGCAATCAACCACTTACTTGAGATCAGACGGGATTTTCTGAAATGTAGGAGAAATCCGGAATTTGCTTCTTATGGATGGATGAATCTCCTTCTAAAACAAAACAAAAATAAATTATTTTACCAAATGAATTATATTGTAATCAATCTATTCTTGGAATAGACAGGATTAAAGCGGCCAGAGTCTTGTTCACAAATATAATTGGCTGCCCTGTATAGAAACAAATGGTGTGTTCCTTCCAGTTAGGACCAAGTAAGCAAGAAATAATAAATGACAATGTTTTGAACTCAAGGAGTATGTCTATATCCCCAACGGAACACCTCAGCATGCTTCATCTCCTGTCCTGCTTCCACACCTTCAGATCAGTCCATAGTCTCCGTTTGCAAGCATGTATAGCAGGACACAAACATGAGGTGGGATTCAGCTGACAAAGTACAGTAGTGGGTTTCAATCTGAGATGAAGATTGTTAGATCTAACAGTTTACATTTAGGAGTCTGGTACATTAGAGAATCAACTAATTTTCCAGCATGTAAGTGTCTGGTGGCATGTGAGATATATCAGAATATCTGACATTGGCATAGGGCTGAGAGATATGATGTTGTATGTACAGGAAACTTGCACCAATTTCAGTCAGCAATTATAGACCAGACACAGTATCTTAGGGCATCCCAGATAGCACTGGACACTTGTTTTTAGACAACTGAATTAGATTTGTATTTGATTGATGCTGTGCATTGCCCAGACCATGTCTCATGTCAGACTGCAGCCCAAACCAACTTTGCCCTAGGCTCAGTGTCCCTTACAGAGCTTTTGACCTTAATTGGTTTTAGGGCATTTTTTTCAACTCAGAAGATTTGTTTTGCCATGTCAACTGGCTCTTTCCACTGGTATGTGAAATACCAACTTGCAGAGCACTCAGCAAAGCAGATAAGGGAGGACGGATCCTGCACTTAATGGTTCATCCTTCCAGATAGCCATGTCAGCACTTCATAGAAACGAGGTTTCAATTTTTCCTTAAAATATGGATCCAGTAATGCTGCCAACTCACATTTATCTCTGTCATTGAGCTTGCTGGCCACAGCAGGTGAGGACACAATTCAACAGCTACTTCTCTTGGCTGCTATTCGAGCCACAGATCCCTTTATTTTAACTCAGAACTGCTGTTCATTCCAGCAAACAGCAACAAGGCAATAGCAACAAAGTTTGAGGAGTGGCATTTCATTGAGTTGAAGAGTCTTACATGTTTATTTCTCAGTGATGTACACTCTCTTACATAACACTTAAGCATTAGTATCATTAGAGAGGGATTTCTTACTAATGGCCCTGCAGAAAGTCCCTGTAAGGCTTTGTTTAGAATACTGTCCCGGCTGTGCATCACAAAGGAAGAGAAATTGCGAAGGTCTACAAGGAAGATCAGAGGGAAAGAGTCTGTCTGTTCAGAGAGGACTAGAGGATCTCGGTCTATGCAGTGTAATAAAACAAATTGTGAAAGGACAGGGATAAGGATCCATTGGGGCAAAAAATAAACCTGGGGAGTGAGAGGAGCTAATTAACCTTAAGGCTCAAATAGTCACCAAAAGTGGTTTTAAAGTCAGCTGTGGAAAATATAAGCATCAGAGACATGAGGAGCTGTGATCTTTTCCTCTAGGTCATGCTTCGTCATAGAGATGTGGGTGCATTGCAGCTCAGGCTGCATTCCCTTAGGGCTAGCAGAAGTCACTACTTGGCACATATTTTACAGAGTCCCGGTGTCATAGGTTGCGTGTGGTCCTTGTATGTCAAGACCAACCTGTGCATAAGGTTTTCAAGGTCATACACAAGTTGACTGCTACTTCTGACAGCACAGAGGCCAATACTGATGGTGTGTCTTGCACGTTGCATGGTCTGATGTAAACCATATAGCCTTCTTTAGGGAGGATAAGAGGAACATATTGGGGAAGGGAAAATAGAGGATGAAGACTAGACATGGGATTCATCTCACCTAGCAAAGTGTATTGCTGTAAGACCTAGCAGTCAAAGAAGAGAAATAGACATTTAAAGTTTGATTCACCTAATCAGTTTTAAACACTAATATTAGGATAAGAAACTGCAAGCTAGGCAACTACACAATGTTAGTGAAATCTTCTCTGAGAAGTTTCAAAGGAAATTAGATACATGTTTCTTTATGGATTAGGGAGTGGGAGGTTGCAAGATTTTACTTTATTAATATTAGGCATATGTATAGAGATAAGAAGCCTGGCTGAGATTTAGTCAAGATGATACACATCTAACGAAGTTAGCAGTTTTGCAGAACATTTCTGGAAGATACAAGGTAGCTAATAAATTTTGCTTTCACTGAGAAACAGTTAGGTTTTTATATAAATATGGGCTTGTTTCAAGGTTCGTGGGTACAAGTAATTATATTTTATGGAGATAACAGATTAAACTTGCAACACCCATATCCAGTCAGCTGCAATGTAAGAGCTAATAATAACTGTCCTTGGGAAGATTCAAAGTAGCATCCAGACAAATCAGGAAAGGCCAGCATTGGCATTCCTGAAATAGCCAAGAAAAAAATAATTGCTATGAATAAACAAACAAAAAGAAAGAATATCTTTGTGCACCAGAAAGACACAAAGTCCAATTAAAAAAAATAAAAAGACATCCTTTGTAGGTCACCTTAGAAAATAACAGCTCACAGTCATCAGGAAAATAAAAAATGCAGTAAGGAGATAAAAAGTTTGAAAGGAAAACAGTATGAACTACAAATAAAAATGGCCGAGTTAGAAAGAGTGATAATTGTTTTGCAGGAGCCTCTAGGTTTTAATATCCAAAAGAGAGGAGTGTAATGACAACAGAAATTGATAAGAGAATACAGATCTCCTGAATAAGTTTGAAGCTGAAAATCCAAAGTGGTAGAGGAGTTTCTGGTACAGCATTTAGACAAAGAAATAAATGACATTGACGGTACATTGCTGAAGATGACACTTAGAGATGAAGACCTTGGCAAGAAAGCACAGAATGTTTTGAGTGATTACTTCTTTCTTAAAAAAAAAAACCTAAATCTGATCAGAAACTAGTGCTAGCTGGTATTTGTGACAGTTCAGGCACTTAACACTCACAGATTCATGGATTTTCCTCTTGGGATAAAAACACAAATTGCAAAACTTTATTCCGCTGTTGCATATCCAGGAGACTTTCTTACTTGAAGACAAAATATCCCCAGATCCAATCAGGTTTGCTGATAAGTAAATGCCCCCAGGTCATCATACTTCGGTGACCTTCTTAATGCATAATAATGGGTGAGGAATAGGTATTTTGGGACTAAATAAAACTGTCTGTGCCTTGTATAGACAAAGCTACAGAGGATTTTAGGCCTCCTCTTGTCAGTATCACTTTAATAACAGAGAGGACACGGATCTCAAGTAGCAATAGTAGAATGTAAGCCTACATATGTATGTGACTTCTTCTAAAAATGTTTGTCTTACCTTCCCAAGAGTAATGAATAGAAAGATGGAGACATTTCTCTGTCCCTCTTGGTCCGTGCTGGGAACCGTGCTGCACATCACGTGTTGTCCTACTGAACCCATAAACATGTCACACGGTACTTGCTGCCAAAGGCAAGAAGTCTTCAGGAAACCAGGAGATTTTCCCCACCCACCCTTACAAGTTTACTGTGCAGCTATCTGCATCCGCACTACCAGCGGATCCGCACTACCTTAATTATCATTGGGGAGAAATAAGTACTTTTAAGAAATTAGTCAGGTAATGTTTGTCTTAGGATAAAAAGCATTTCAGATTACAAGCATCTCATCCTTTCTCCATTATTACAAAAGGAATCTAGACAGCTGTGTCACATACAAAAATCATCATTACTGTCAGCCATATTTGCCTTAATACCCCACCGGGGTCCTTACCACCACATTGTGCGGATCACCTTGTCTCCATGCAAGAAGCCTCATGTTCTCACTCCTCATGCTCAAGGCAAACTAAAGAAAAAAAATACCATTTCCTTAGCAGCCTGAGATCCATCAGTTTCCAGCGTGGAAGGCAAAGAAGGACTTTGCTGTTGGCTGATGTGTTACATCTGGGGCAGCATAGCACGTAAAGGAGAAGATGCTCGAGAGACAAATGTTCCTGCAAATCGAAGAAGCATTCCCGTTTGTAGCCAGTATCACCTCAGAATGTGAAATTAGCACATTACTCCGTGCTGACACCTTGTTTGCTCTTTATATTAATACTCAGACATGTTTCAGGGCTCTGACATGGTGGTCTACCAGTAATTAAGATTAAGGCACATTCTTTGTTGACAATTCACTGATGAATTAACTTGTCTCTGCATTCAGCCTCAGATTCGGAGTTTGCTTCATTCCTTGGTTGGGACAGAATCCTTGTTATGATTTATTGCAATCCTTATTATGATTAATAGAGCTCTACATTGTTCATCTCCTGGGCAATGAATGCAGGATGCCTATGCAGCCCAAGGAGGACCACGTGGTCTCCCTTTCAAATCAACCAGCTTGGTTGCAGGCTTCCATGTAAAGGATTTTTTAAATCCTGTTTCTCACTAAATGAGATCAGCTGTCTAGTTTTGTGCTTTTTGTTCTGTATTCTTTAAATGCTCTTAATGATATGTAACAGGACAATGCCTGTCAATTTTCTGATGCATCTGTAATGTATGGAGCCTATCGTTTAAACATTATTAATTCAGTATACTTCAATACTTCAGCAGCATAACATCAGAAATAACAATATGAAAGCTGCTTGATAAAATGTCACTGAAAAGCTGCTACTTATCAGGAAATAAAGAGTATGAGAAAATGTTGGAAGTAAGAATATTAAAAAATAGGTAATGAGTTGGGACTTTTCCCATGCTGATCAGAAAGCCAGCTTGCATGAGATACATTTATTCACTATTTTTAGAATACCAACGTCTGCAGTTATTCACTTTATACAGATTAAAATAATTTAATACAAAGAACATTTGATAATTGTACAGAGAGTCGGATGATTTGATATGAGGTGATACGACAATAACAGAAGGTTTCTGTGCTAGATGCCATTCCCTGGCACCAAACTGGTGATCAGGCTGAGGTTCCTTCTTCCAGATTCCCTGAAACCTTTATGAAGTAGTCTCTGAACTCAGTTAAATTAGCTAAGATTTCTTCCCAGTACATTGACCACTTGCTTGTGTAAACCTGAAATTTTAAATGTAAACAACCAACTAATTACACCTGTAATTACTGACTTTATAAATGCCATATGACTGTTCGTCATGCCTGCTAATACTGTAATACATCCTATTTAAACACAGGTAATGCACATTTATGTTTCTAATTAACAGCATTTCTTGACTTCCTTGATTTCTAGCTCGTGTCTGGAAGTCACTATATACAACCTAAAAAGCCCCATAGATCTTCTCGAAGCCATAATAAATACGCATAATGAATATTTGCTTATGCAGTAGCTGGCTGCCGTGAAAGTGCCCTGTAAGGGGTAGCTGACACCGGTAATTGTTAATCCCTGAGGTACACCTCTCGGAGGGATCTGTGTGAACAGCAAATGAGGTGACTGGCACCGCTCACCTCTTCAGTCTCAAGAGCTGTTTCCTACCCTGAGCTGAAAAATGGTTCTTAATTGACCTGAGCAAGATGTCGATTGAAAAGACTGAGAGGCTTCTCTTCATAAAACCTGCTTCGCTTTGCACTGGCATGGATTTAGGGTTGTTCTTAATGATCAGTTATAATTTCTCAGCTAGCACAGGTAGAGAAGAGCTTGAGAGTCAGTAACCTCTTAAACCATTCCCAGATCCACAAAAGAATGCCTGATTTCACACTGAAATCTCAGAGTGGATATCGATATAATGATGTGACCTCAGGACCGTGCAGGAGGGTAGCAGGATGGCTACGGTGCTGTGGCAGCACTGGCACCTCTGCACTCCCAATGCCGTTAGTGTTTCTCTCAACAGTTGTTTAGTGAGTCTGCCAAGAGGAAGAAAACCTAATTACAGAGCAGTCCTTCGAACGCGGTTGTGATTCACATTTCCTGATATGATTCCTTTTTATCTGCACTGCTGGCACCTTTAGAATGCAATACCTAAGCTTAGGAGGGCTTGTTTAAGGAGTGCTGTGCTCCTGCTTATTTTACTCACTCATCACAGTCATTCACCCAGGTGATCAGCTCCGATGCCAGCGCATTCTGCAGCAGAGCCGGGGATTCGCAGCATACAGGTGGGTTTCTTGAGCTGGGGAAATCCAGCACAGAGACCCTCCAGAAGCTGGCAGCTTTGATGAGAGCAGCTGATGAGGTACACAGGGCCAGGAACAACGGTGGCCACTCCATGCTCCCACAAAAGGCACCATCTACCCCAGCGGTGGCTGATGTCTCCACGCAGATGGAGCTGCCGAAGGGGGAGGCTACAGTGCAGACCCAAGGCTGCAGGAGATGCCTGGACCTTTCTCCTGGCAGCCCTGCCTGCAGAAGTTGTGCCCAGCGGGAGGACCGCCTGTGCCAGGCGACTGAGCTGCAGGAGGCGGTGAGAAGGCTGTAGAGCATCCAGGAGGCTGAGAAGGAGTTAAACAGTCAGTTCTAAGCACAGTCTGCACCGGAACCACAGCCCTCGGCCAAACAGCCAAAAACTCCCCCACCAGCACACGCAGAAAGGAGAGCGGCCAATGATGCAGAAGAATGGAAGCTTGCAATGGCAAGGACCAGCAGAAGGGAGTTCCCCCAAAGCCTGAGGTGCCCTTGTGGAAATGCTTCACCGCTCTGCAGACTGAGGAAGAAAGACCCAGCACATCAGAACAGACGCTGGAGCTGAGTAAGGCAGCCCGACTTGCTGCCCATATAACAACCAGCGCAGCTAAGGAGAGGCGACAGGTGATAGCAGTGGGTGACTCTTCTGAGAGGTACAGAGGGACCCATTTGCCTACCTGACGCACTCTCTAGAGGGGTGTGCTCCATACCAGGGGCTCGTATCAGGGATGTCAGGCCCAGCCTCGTTCAGCCCACTAACTATTATCTGCTGCTGTTGTTTCACGTGGGCACCAGTGACACAGCCAGGAGCAGACTGAGGAGTATCAGGAAGGATTACAGAGCCCTGGGAGCAGTGGTAAGGGACTCTGGAGCACAGGTAGTATTTTCATCAGTCCTCATGGTCAAAGGGAAGGGTTTTGAAAGGGCCAGTCAAATCCAGCAAATCAACAAATGGTTACAAGACTGGTGCCACAGCCAGGGGTTCGGCAGGTTGTTCAGTCTGGAGAAGAGAAGTCTTCAGGGACACCCCGTAGCAGCCTTCCAGTACCTAACGGGGACCTACAAGAAAGCTGGAGAGGGACTTTTGACAAGGGCATGGAGTGACAGAAAAGAGATAATGGCTTTAAACTGAAAGAGGGTAGATATAGATTAGCTATAAGGAAGAAATTTTTTCCTGTGAGAGTGGTGAGGCACCAGAACAGTTTGCCCAGAGAAGCTGAGGATGTCCCATCCCTGGAAATGTTCAGGACCAGGTTGGATGGGACTTTGAGCAACCTGGACTAGTGGAAGGTGTCCCTGCCGGTGTCGTAGTTCAGCCCCGATCGGACCAGACTACGCAGTCTCTCTCTCACTCCCCCCACCTTCCGAGAGAACAGGGAGAGAAAATATAAGGAAAAACGGCTCGAGGTTTGAGATAAGGACAGGGAGAAATCCTTAAAGTTACCGTTACGGGCAAAATAGACTCGACCTGGGGAAAACTATTCATTTATTACTACAAACAGCAGGATAATGAGACAGAGAACAAGATAACCTCCCCCCACCCCTCCCTCTTCCCAAGCTTAACATTATCTCTACTACCTTCCCCCCCCCCCGAGCGGCACAGGGGGAAAGAGGGAATGGGGGTTGCAGTCAGTTCATCATATGTTGTTTTACACTGCTGCTTCATGGTCGGGGGAAGAACTCCTCACATTCCTCCCCTGCTCTGTTGTGGGGTCCCTCCCACGGGCCACAGTCCTTCGTGGAACTGCTCCGGCGTGGGTCATCTCTTCCACGGGTGCAGTCCCTCCAGAACAGCTGTCCCAGCGGGCCCTCCACGGGCCACAGCTGCCTTCAGGCATCCACCTCCCCCGGTACGGGGTCCTTCACGGGCTCCAAGTGGATCTCTGCTCCTCCGTGGACCTCCATGGGCTGCAGGGTCCACCATGGTCGTCACCACAGGCTGCAGGGGAATCTTGGCCAGGAGCCGCATTACTCCTCCCCCTCCTTCTGAACTGACCTTGGCGTCTGCAGCCGTTCCTCACAACAGGCTGGCAGATGTCTCGCAGGATCTTTTTTTACATCTTATTCACTTCTTCTCATCTCCTTTCCACTTCTTGCAGCTGGGCTGGACCGAGTCGGGCCCAATCGGCTGCCTGGCAAGAGGCCAGAGGGTGAGGCCTGCAAGGCCCATGAGGCCTGCACCTCCCCCTCTGCGCCTCTGCCCCCGCTCAGCTTCTTCACATCTTCTCTTCTCTCTCTTTTTTTTTTCTGTTTTCCCATTCTTAAATACGTTATCGCAGAGGCGTTATCACGAGACATTCTGCTACCAATCGGCTCGGCCTTGGCCAGCAGTGGGTCTGCCCTAGGCCTGGCCAAGTCCCCTGAACAAAGGGGAGCGACTTCTAGCAGTTTCCTACAGAAACTGCCACCTTAGGCCCCCCCCTCACTAACAAAACCACGACAGCCGGTCACAGTGGGGCTGGAACTAGATGATCCTTAAAGTCCATTCCACTCAAACTATTCTAATATTCTATGATCACATCAGCTTTTCATGTTCTTTTACTAATTTTAGTAAATACTGCTACTATCCTAGTATCATACTCAAAAATTATTGCCAAAGTGTAATGAAAAGGAGTTTTATTCTAAGACTTCAGTGGAAGCAGAAGAGATCTGCAGAAGACACGGAGAGCACCATAGGATCAGACCTTATAGCGGCCTTCCGGTACCTAAAGGGGGCCTATAGGAAAGATGGGGAGAAACTTTTTAACAGGGCCTGTTGTGACAGGATGAGGGGTAATGGTTTTAAACTAAAAGAGGGTAGATTTAGACTGGATATAAGGAAGAAGTTTTTATCAATGAGGGTGATGAAACAGTGGCACATCCCTGGAAACATTCAAGGCCAGGTTGGATGAGGCTCTGAGCAACCTGATGTGGTTGGAGTTGTCCCTGCTTCTTGCAGGGGGGTTGGACTGGATGACCTTTAAAGGTCCCTTCCAACCCAAACCATTCAATGATTCTATAATTCTGTGCTATTTGTATCTTTTGAGAGACAAGATCAGCTATTCTAAGCACCACTGAGACCTCAAGAAATGGAAGGAACAGAGGGAAAACCAAATGAAAGCAGTAAATATTAGTGTAGACTAAGTGAAGAACAAAAAAGCTTACTCTCAAACTCTCAAAGATATTTGGATGCCTAGGACCCTTAAAACTAAGAATCCCTCCTGGATCTCACTGGGCATTTAGATACGTATCGATGCAAAATACTTTAGACATTTATTGGCACCTATGCTAAATACTTTAGACATGTATTGTAGATTTCCAGGCCTGACTATCCAGGGTAAATGGTGGGAGGCACAACAACAGCCACCTCCATCAGAGGCAGAGTGGAAATACTCAAGGTCAAAAAAGAAAATTCATAAACAGGATTGGGAATGGGAACATTGCTTCTGGGGATTCTCTGTAGAAGTAGTTGGCAGATAAAGCTGCAGTTATTGAAAACCATGCTTCTAGCTGTTTCACTCAAGAACATTCAAGAGTGTTGTTGGAAGTTTGCAGCAGTTGTTCTCGTAAGTTTTACGCTTCTGGAAAGATGAAGATATGCACGCCTGTGGGTGAGGCTAGTCATTTTAACTGCATCTGTTTGCTCATTAGTTTTAAAGGAACAGAATTGTTTTCCTCACTGTTGAATGGGGATCAGAAGAAACCCTACAATTCAGGTGGACACTTGCACAGGTCTGAAGTGAACATGAAGCCCCGCTCACCCCACAAACACAAATGGTCTGAAGGCTTGGGCATGTAGTAAGTTTTCTAGCCAATGCAGCAATGTCTGTAAAAGATCGTGCAAGTTCAAACTTCCAGCATCCTAAAAAACAACACAATCTTGTTTCTTTGAAACACAGACTAGGCCTTTCTGCAAAGGTGTTGGTTCAGGTCTTCATGATCTTTGCAGAATTGTCTCTTTGGCTCTTTAAAAAGCCCTTAGATCAGCAAAAACTCTCAAACTAATTTGTATTGAAGGAGAAAAACAGAAACCTCTTCCTTCCAAACATCCAATTTTGAGTGTTAGTTTGATTTGGCCATGCTGTCCAAAGTATAATATATAATACATTTTAATGGTACAAATCGTCACCCGAAGAGTTCAATGATATAAATAAATCTTTTTCTGGCTCTGCTGTGTTTGATATAGGCTCAATTCTAATCTCATTTACAGAAGTCTGACCACAACTGGCTCTATTGAAATCGACTGCGTTTTCCTAGTGTGAAAATAGGACCAGGCCCCATAGCTACTACTACGAATAAAAATGGTTTTATAAAATAACGGTTTGGGTTGAACAGAATCCCACGGACAGACTGAGACACAATGATCCTTTTCTGTGAGGGGAAAAAAAGGCCATACTTTTAGTACAGGAAAAGAATACATGTTTAACAAACTTCTTTGCTTGGTCTGTGGATGTAACCAGCCTTAAGTTTCAGAATACAGCTGGGAGGTGGGAACTAGATGCTTCTGCAGACCCCTTTATTTTCTTTAATTACTTTCATTCCACACTGAGAAACTATGACCAAAATATTAAATTGAATTAACATGTTTTCACTAATAGATCTATAGGTGCAGAAGGACATAACCATCCTTATCTATGAATGGAATTTATTATTTTTTTTTCTTTTATTAATTTTTTTCATAGTTTTACTTTAATCTGATTATGCACCTTTGAAGCACGGGTTCATCTGGCTTTGGAAAGTGAAGAGGAGTAAATAAAAAGCTTTTGCACTTTGCACTGTGTTCAAGTTATGATAGTTTGCTCATAGCTCTTTGCTCTGTGCACTCACTCTTCTGAACCCAGCTGCACCATATGAAACGCTGCCGTGCTGTGTTTTTTTTCCTCATCCTCCTCATCCTCTTCCTCCTCCTCCTCTACCTCATCCTCCTTCTCCCTTCTTTACCTGCTGCCACTGATGCCATCATCTTCCATTTCATCAGTCAACCATACAACTTGGCCCTTAGTAGTGACTTTATCATTCTTCTGTCTCATACCATCTATGTTTTGACATTTCTTATCTTACCAGGTTTCTTTTACACAAATATTTGAGGAATTTACACTGAACTTTTTTCACCAATACAAAATGGAATTGCTGATTAAAGCAATTTTTCCCATAAAAGTTTTATTTTAAATATAAATTTTCAAAGCAGTGTTAAAAAACTGAATGTCCTAAAATTCAGTAATTTTATTCCTATGAATACCCCATGTGATTAATGGGTCAGTGGCCTCATGTCCCTGTTTCCGGAGCTCAGCTACATGTCTGGCTTACAATTCCTTTGAGGTATATCTCCTGCAAGTGGGAACATCATGGTACCTCATAGGCATGAAGTATAACCAAAAGCTCTACCTAAAAAAGAGAGTAGCGTATGAATCACTCAAACTGTGAGGAAGTATAACATCATTTCTCAAACAAAAGACTTAGCTTGGAGGCAAGCATCTGGTGGTATTAGAAAAACCCCAAACCCTTCTAATATTTTCATTTCAGCCGTCCCCAACGAGCTCAGTGCTAGCCGCCATCTTTTGTAGATGGTTGCAGCCTTCTGTTTGACTCTCCCATACCTCCTGGCCTCTTCAGCGCATGATTGCTGTGATTTCTCTGTCCATTTTTCCAAGCATCTTTTTCACCAAGTACCCATGCAACCTTCTTTTACTGCATCAAACCAATGCTCAGCTTCTTACTAACCCTGCACATCTCAGCCTTTTCCAGTTGTTTACTATTTTATCCTGTCATGATGGCTTGCACATGGCCTTCTTTCCTAGCTACTTGTCAAATTCAACCTTTAATTTTCCCACTCTTTTGACATGTCTTTGTACCTTCTTCTATTCAGAGCAGTCACTTATATTAAACAATCTCCATAATTAATGATATTTCATTTTTTCATCACCAAAATAGTCACAGTAGTAGAATCAACTCTTCTCATAAATATACAGCCTTCAGTTTTTTTCTCTTCTCTTTCATTGTAGAAATGATCCATTTTTGTCTGTTCCTTTTGTAAGATCATAATTGCAATAATTCATTAATAATTCAAGCAAAACTCCTTTGCTTGCTTCTCATGCTCTTTAAGTCTTGCTAGTGCTACAGGATGCTACTGTTCTTCTTTCACCACTGACACAAAGCAAGCACAGTCCCTGCTGTTGCTAACTGAGATCTCCTTAAACAGACGAGTTTGGGTGTTGTATTGAATCTAGCTACAGCAGCGTGGTGGACTTATCTATCAAGCCTCTTGAGTTTTTCAGCTTGCTGGGTGCTCTGTGAGACTGCATCACACAGTCATTGACTTCCATGAGTGTTTGGGAGCACCGCATGAGCTGGGATCATCTCTGCTCCTAATAAATTTGTGCCTATGTTTTCAAAGCTGTGCAACCACTC
The DNA here is from genome assembly GCF_036417535.1 of Chlamydotis macqueenii. Classification (NCBI taxonomy): domain Eukaryota; kingdom Metazoa; phylum Chordata; class Aves; order Otidiformes; family Otididae; genus Chlamydotis; species Chlamydotis macqueenii. Next base: position 6,990,560 of record NC_141558.1, read on the forward strand.
ACTGAAATAAATGGGTTCATGCAAATATGGACAAAGATATAGAAGTACCAAAGATATTTGCAAACTCATAAAAGCTATTTTTTTTTTCCAAGTGCTCAGTCAGGTTTGAATTGAAATCAAAGGGAGGTGGCAGGAAATCATAGAGTCATAGAATCATAGAATGGTTAGAGTTGGAAGGGACCTTCAAAGGTCATCTAGTCCAACCCCCCTGCAAGGAGCAGGGGCATCCCTGACTAGATCAGGTTGCTCAGAGCCTCATCCAACCTGGCCTTGAACATTTCCAAGGATGGGGCTTCCACCACCTCTCTGGGCAACCTGTTCCAGTGTTCTATAACTCGCATTGTAAAATTTTTTTTTCCTAATACCAATCTAAATCTACCCCCCTCTATTTTAAAACCTTTACCCCTCGTCCTATCGCAACAGGCCCTACTGAACAGCCTCTCCCCATCTTTCTTGTAGGCACCGTTGAGGTACTGGAAGACCACTATCAGGTCTCCCCAGAGCCTCTTCTTCTCCAGGCTGAACAGCCCCAACTCTCTCAGCGTGTCCTCATAGGAGAGGTGCTCCAGCCCTTTTATCATCTTTGTGGCCCTCCTCTGGACCTTCTCCAACTGGTCCATGTCCTTCTTATGTTGGGGGCTCCAGAACTGGACACAGTACTCCAGGTGGGGTCTCACCAGGGCAGAGGAGAGGGGGAGAATCACCTCCCTCGACCTGCTGGCCACGCTTCTCTTGATGCAGCCCAGGATGCGGTTGGCCTTCTGGGCCGCAAGGGTGCATTGCCTGCTCATGTTAAGCTTCTCATCCACCAGCACTCCCACATCCTTCTCCTCAGGACTGCTCTTGACCCATTCTCCACCCAGCCTGTATTTGTGCCTGTGATTGCCACGACCCAGGTGCAGGACCTTGCACTTGGCCTGGTTGAACTTCATGAGGTTGGCACGGGCCCACCTCTCCAGCCTGTCAAGGTCCCTCTGGATGGCATCCCTTCCCTCCAGTGTGTCGACAGCACCACACAACTTGGTGTCATCGGTGAACTTGCTGAGGGTGCACACTACCCCACTGTCCATGTCGCCGACAAAGATGTTGAACACGGCCAGGCCCAACACGGACCCCTGAGGGACACCACTCGTGACTGGTCTCCACTTGGACATTGAGCCGTTGACCACCACTCTCTGAGTTTGGCCATCCAGCCAACTCCTTATCCACCGAGTGGTCTGTCCATCAAACCCATGCCTCTCTAGTTTAGAGAGAAGGATGTCGTGCGGGACAGTGTCAAAAGCTTTGCACAAGTCCAGGTAGATGATATCCATTGCTTGTCTCTTGTCCACCGATGCTGTCACCCCATCATAGAAGGCCACCAAATTGGTCAGGCATGATCTGCCCTTGGTGAAGCCATGTTGGCTGTCACCAACCACCTCCTTGCTCTCCATGTGCCTTAGCATGGTTTCCAGGAGAATCTGGTCCATGACCTTGCCAGGCACAGAGGTAAGGCTGACCGGCCTGTAGTTGCCCGGGTCCTCCTTGTTCCCCTTTTTAAAAATAGGGGTTTTGTTCCCTCTCTTCCAGTCATCAGGGACCTCACCAGACTGCCAGTGTCTTGGCAACTTCATCCGCCAGTTCCCTCAGGACCCGCAGATGGATCTCATGAAGTCCCATGGACTTGTGCACCTTCAAGTTCCTCAGATGTTCCTGAACCTGCTCTTCAAGTATAGTGGGCGGTTCTTCATCCTCGCAGTCCCCACTTGTGCCTTCCACAGCTTGGATGGTGACACCATAGCTGTCAAAAATGATGTGTTAAGTGAAAGTTTAAAATCCAAATCTTACAGCTTCCTCACTTCTCCTAAATTTGTGCAGTAATGAACCCAAAACATAAAAGATACCCAATCACTGAAGAGCCATTGTCCATAGCAATTTGTATTACCAGATTTTTCAATCTGTATTTGCTAGTAAAGGTGGATGTGTTTTTTTGTGTCTTCACTGATGCTGGAGGTCAAGCAAAGGAATTGTGACTGACATTGCATCAAACCATTCAGCCCACTCCCGACTTTCTCCTTTTGTCATGCCTTGAAAGGTGTCTCCACCTCAGTAATATTTGACAGATGATTCTGCCTCAAAGAATACAAGCCTGTTCATGTCATTCACTGCATTATGCAATAAAGAGAAAAAGAAAGAGCTTTATACAAGCAAGAAAAAAGACTACAGGCTTGTAAGGCATGATAATCATGTATGTAAGACCTACATCTTATTTTGATCAAATGCCAAATTTCCGTGTTATGTCATAGCCATTTGTGTTTTTTCTACCAAAACATTTGGCGATGCCCTCAAACATTTTGATATTACATACTCATGTTTATTTTATCCAATAAAATTAGCCCAGGATCTTTTTCCAGCCCTGAGGTCAAACAGAGTAAATCTTCTCATATCTGCACATCTGCTTCTGTAAATCTCCAACCTCCTTCCCCAGTCCAAACTGCTTACTGGGAACAGTCCCAGGCCGATGCTATTCCCTGTTCCAGGCTTGTACAATATCTGCGAGAGTTTTGGTTGGCAGGAGCCCATCTTGGCCTGGGGATTGCAGTAGCAGCATGGGCACACATGGGCAATACTTGATCCCATGTCCTGGTCCCATTTCATTTACTGGTATAGACAAAGTCTACCAGACCTGTCAGTTACTGCATAACAAAACTTAACAAAATAATTAAAGATGTAAAAAATAGCCTAAAAAAAGTCTTTTTTTTTTTTAAAATGAAAATATATACATTTATTGTGGATGAATTGTCCATGATTATTCACAACACAGGCACTAGATTCTTGCAGTTGTACTCACTTCAAGTGGGGTTCATCTGACCAAAAGTGGCTGTCTCTTAATATAATTGCCTACATTTGACTAGGTTATCCTTGTCCTTCAGTGAAGAGAAATGTAGTCTTTTTGGATGGGGGTCATTTCATCCTAAAATGGAAGTCTAACAGAGGTCAGAGATATTGCACCTGAAAGTGTCTGGTTTTAAATGTAGATGCATAGACACTGAAAGGTTATTGCATGTCTGAAATTAGTAACTCTAAGGGCGAGGGTAAAATTAGCTATGTCCAAAAATGTAAGTTCTCTTGCCTGTTGGATCTGCAATTTCCTCAAAAATTCAGCCATTATGTGTTTAGGAAAGCATCTACAAGGTGTTTAATGCCTAAGCCAATGCCTCATTGGCTTTTGGCTAATAGTCTTTTCTACAGTGATTTGGAAAATGTCTATAAGCACAATTTTATTGCATAAATCCCTCTGTTTTTGTATGAATATTAGCTGCATGCTTTGCGGATGAAAAGCATTATGTGCTGCAAGAGCTAGCCGTTATCATTTATCTTCTCTGACTTTCTGAGTCTAAGAAAATGGCGGCAGTCCCAGTGATTTAGCTAGTGTTTCAACAAGCTGCAAGATATTACCTGTGAGGAACCGGGCTGAGAGGAGGGAAGGAGTGAAGCATAGGCAGATACCCAGTTGCTCTGCACCATCTTAGCTTTTTTAAAAAGTAAAATCTACAGCCAATCAAGGACTTTATGAGGATGCACATATTGTTTAATAACATCTAGATGGATGCAGGTACTTAAGTTCAAAACTGTCATCCAAAAAACCTCTCCCTTCACCAAGGAAGACACTTGAATTTAGATAGAATAAGCCTGTTTGCCATGCAGGTTCTTTAGATAACCACAGTTCTACTTCTTTGAAAAATGGATAGAGTTTCTGCCCTTAGGTGCCTGGTTTGGCCAAGCTCAGTGACCATCAGGAATTTGGCATTACTATTGCTCGGTCAACTAAAGACCAAAATAAGCCAGTGTACTCTCCACTTTCTGGTTAGGGTCATAAAACTCAAGCAGTGATATATTTTTTTTTTATTTTATTATTCCACCTCCTCTATCTCCTATCAGAAAATTAAAGAAAGACTTCCACTAGAAGAGGAAAATTCGGGTTCAAGCTAACACTTTCCTCATTGGTCCCGTCAAACACGTTACAGAAGGCCCATGGTATCAGAAAATAGTGTAGAATAACTCCAAATCTGTGAGACAGTGTTTCCTGCCAGATGGAAAAGGGGAAGTCCTAAATCCTTTAAATTTTTCACAGGAAAGAAAAGAAAAGCCATTAAATTAAAAATATATAAAAATAATAAAAATCAGAAATAATTCTGGGAACCCGAATCTAGTCCAGTTTTTCACCCTGTCTGTAAGGCTAAAATATCACCCTACACTTATGAATCACCTGTGTATTATTACTAGAATAAAAACAGGCTTTGCTGCCTATTTCTGTATGTTGAAGTTTTCTTTGAATTAAAATTAATTCATTCAAATTATGGATACAATTTTCCCCTCCCCAGCAACAGGTCCAGGTGTTGGGATACCATGGACCTGTTGTCCTGCCTCAAGCTGGAACTATCTGGGAGTTCAAACACACTTCTCTGCAAGGTGTAGTGTCATGATTAGCTGTAGGCACCTCCCCACTCATACAGGTAGTTATTCTGGATCCTGTTCCCAGGGGAACCAATATAAGGCTTTGAGTAAAACATGTCTAAATTCATACCTCTCTTCTTCCTTCATTCTCTGTGAAATTTTTTGTATTCTTTAGCTTCAGAAAAACATCTCTACTTCCCTGCAGTTTGGCAGTGATTCTACCCGGACATCTGTACTAATAGCAGTGCCGAGTGAATGGTGAGAAATTAGCCTCTTTTTATCCGAAACTGGAGTGTCCATCAGAGGGAGGCAGCTTCCACAAAGCTGAGCCTTATTTAAATTCACATCCTGTTTTGAAATGAGCTGGATAGCTTAATTGCATTTGGTCAGTCAGTGAAATTTCCATTCTCTAATTAAGTATTTGTAACCCTTATAACATAAGACGCCTTTGCAGAAAAATAAATAAATAAATAAATGGAAAAAATCAAAACTGATGCTCTCTTCTTTGGTTGAGGACATGGAATAATAATAATCTAGAGAGGTGAAAAAGGTAAACAAGATTAATGAATTTTAGAAAATGTAAACCTGTTTGGTTGCTTTGATTTGGCTTTGACTGTGAAATTGTGCTGAGGCTAAATTGAGCTAACATATAATTTGTCAGCTGGACAAAAAGTACTGTAATTGTTCATTTGCTCCTGTCACCCTGACAGAAAGAAACTGAAAAGCAAACTTGCCAAAGTCTAGCTGGGTCTCTGCCTGGTTTGAGTTTCTCTGCTGAGGGTTCTGGAGGGACAAACCAGAGCCCTGGCCTGTTGCCATGTAGAGATGTCCCATCACATGCTAAGACCATTCCAGCATCTGCCCATGGTGGAAGCACCACCTGGGAGGAAGGTGCCACAGTTTGACTCACATCACATGAGGCAAGGAGTTGCTGCTCTGTGGGACATGAGTTATTTTATGCTTAAGTGGTTCTTAAAGCATTCTTCAGGAGTTCCCAGGAGAGGGAATGAGAGAGAAAAAAAAGATATTGTCCTGGCTTTAATCTGTTTATTGATATGAAGCAGGTGGGTTTGGCTGACTTTCATCAAGCCACGTGAATGCCAAGCAAGTGACAGATTTGAGGCAGCTCAGATACAGTGCAACTGCAATTTCCGCTGCCATTTTGCAGCTTATAAAATAGCTCTCTGCTTGTGGTAGCTGGAGATGGGGAATGGAAAACTCATAGGAGTCCAGGAGGACTCTCACTGCTGGCAGATACATTTTAATGGCTGAGTACACAGAGGGTCATCAGGGATCACTGATAACAATATTATTAAAAGTGGAAGTGCATACAGGTCACAGGTAGCTATTAGCTATTCAAGTTGTACATTACAGCCATATCTGCATTAATAAATGAAATAGTGCTGAGGCCCAAGCACCACCTCAGCTGTCGATGCTGTCACGTGCCCCAGGACCCACCAATGCCAAGGGATCTCATAGGTGAGTTCTGCTTGGCTCTAGAGATGCACACAAATCCCCCATGGCTGCAAACACTCTGTAGGTGGGAAGAATAAAAGGGATCTCCAAGTAAAGCATCCCCAGAAAAGTCAGGATTCCAGGGTTTCAGAGAAGAAATTCAAACTGAAATAAAAAAGGACAGCGCATGTTTCCTGGAAGAGGGAATTCCTTGATTTATTCAGATTTATTCAGAGACTGAACCCTTCCCTAGCTAGGGAACAGCTGCACAGGCTTTGGCATTATTTCTTCCAGAAGACAGAGATGTTCTGTTACTGGTCTCCTGCTGCTCTTTGCATCTGGCAGGAAAGCAAGGAACAGAATAATTCTACATTTCTATTTTTCTGTCCATTGTATTTTTTCCTACTCATTCCTCCTCCTTCCTTTAGCCATCATCTGCATAGCAGCAATCAGCTAGCATATACATTCGTGAAAGTAGGAACAAGATCAGGCCCATCCCAGAATGAAAGCAGCAAGCAGGGAGAGGTCTTGCAAGGAGAACTGTAGTCACACTGGATTTGACCTCCATTCAAAGTTTCTTAGCCCATGGCATGGGATGCCGTGACACAATTATGGGCAGGAATATTTACATATTGTTTTCATAGTTTTCTGTTAGTTTGAACATGCAAGACAAAAATTAATAAAGCTCCTAGGAGCTACTAAAATTAGCTACATAATTCAGATAAATGGATCAGCTAGTTAAATGACATAAAAAGAAAGCATATTTTATGAACATGTTCTCTGTTACACACAACTCATCTACAAGACTTGGAGTTTTGTAGCAAACCTTCTCATCCAACACTTCTGCTTAAGAATTCCTTTCAGTTTCTGTCATCTTTCATCAAAATCCATTCAGATTCAAATTCCCTGTACCGGATTTTAACTTGAAGGTCAAGGCTTTCTTAAAGGAGCAAAACTGTTTGAGAGAAACCCTGAGAACTGAGATTCTGACTACAATTTCCCTACAAGTTCTGACATTAAATTTTGAGCTCTGAGCTGTATTTGTTGAAAATAGAAGTTCCAAACTTGATGGGTTTACAGATTTCACTCAGTTGCATATTGAATAATACTGTGCAGATATTAAAAGTTATGATCTTTTTACTTTTTTTTTTTTTTTTTTTTTTTTGCTTTCGGTACACATAATGGATTATTGGATGTATTAGATGCAAAGTGTAAAGACTTAGGTGGCACAGCTCTTTTACTGATTTTACTTTTTTTTTTTTTAAAGTAACTCCAAGATCCATCTCTTTAAAGTTTTGCACTACAGGATTTTAGAATTTTAAGCAGTGTCAACCACGTTTCTACTCATGTTCTCCTAAATCACTTTACTCTGGGTTGAGCGTTTGACAACAAACATGAGACAGAAGATGTGGAAACAAAGAATAAGTGAACTTTTCTCATGACCTTGAAGTAATGCCATGTGTAGTGCACGTTTGCTGCTTTCAGTTATGGGAGCCTATAGGTGGTTTAAATTACTCTAAACATTTAAAGTAAGCTGAACTATGTAAGAGGTGCTGAGAATTTAAACACAACTACTTCCAAGATTTTAAGTTAGAGCATTATCTTTGCCTGGCTGAGATTTACCCTAATGGAAGCTAAATGGAAAACAAAACAAAACAAAAGGATCCTTTTTTAAAGGATGACAAGATCTTAGCTGAAAAAAATATATTTGGGAGATAAGGAAGTTAGATGGGTAGGCATAGCCATTTATAAATGTTGTGGGCCTGATGGCTTTGGATCAGTGAATTTAGCTGATGTTGAAGCATCAGCTTTATCTGTACTGTTAAGTAAGTCAAATTTGTAAATTCAGGAGCCAAATTCTACTCCAATTTGGGAGTTAGAAAGTCTCCTGCTCATATTCCTTCCAGTGTTAGCAGCTCCAAGTCGTTTTCTTTGCAGCCAATCTCTGAGTTTTCTTAACTCTATGGATGGCAAAAGGTGGAGATGGTCCTAAAGCAATCACAAGGTCTAGCCTCTTCTGGGAGACATGTCCTGCAATAACCTACAGCATTTCCCTGGCTCTCAGTATATGTGGGTTGATGGAGTGTTTATATTTACATCTTTAACTGGCTTAAGAAATATTTTTGCTAGCATTATTATTTAGTGAGCACTAACACCTGCCAACCTCTAAACCTGTGTAAAATTGCTGAATCACAGCAAAAGGAGGAGAGAAACCACTGAGACAGAGAAATCTGCTGAAGATACGAGTCATATACACCAAAATCCCTGTTCCGACACGGCACATGGGGAGAAGAGAAAGGCTGGCTCATTACATCCCACATAGGTGTTGGATTGGGGCCCACAGATAGATCCTGCTTGTTCCCCATGGTCCTACCAACCATGTTTGATCACCTCTGTGTGGTGGCCAAGTATTTTTTAAAAGGCATTTTGGGTACAAACCGGTAATGATTAATAAAATATAAGCCTAATGATTTAGGTAATAAATCCATCTTTGCATTTCTTGATGAAATTCAGCAAACATTGACACTGCACACACATCCAAATCCATTTTAAAAACCAAACATTAGCTGAGCATAAATTTATGTGTATTCTTGTAAGATAACTGCACCAGGACATTGCACAAAGAGGAACTCAATTGAAAGCTGGTCCCCCTTACAGATGAATGAGCTGATATAAGCAATTTGGGTTGATATCAATGCATGGCATTGTGCAGTTAAGGAAACAAAGAACAAGTGCAAAAAAAAAGGATTAATTTAATTGCTTGAAGTGGGAATCTAGCCTTTCCCCAGAAGCAAGGTGATAACAGAGAATAAGCTCTTAGTTACCAAGTACGAGCAAGGAAGCCCTAACATGAAGTCCTCAGTTTGCTTTGCATTTTTTTTTTTGGCCTTTTTTTTATTTTCTCTCAAAGTGTATAAAAATCCCTTTCCATTTTTTTTTTTTTTTGTCATTTTGCTTCTATTTTCACTCTGTCTTTCTGCCTTTTCTAGACCAGGAATATCTTGATGCCTGATATTCCATTAAAGAGTCACTTTAAATCATGATTTCTTGCTTTGACACATGATGATGACTGCGCCACTAATTGTCCGTGTGTCCACCTAGGCTCTTTTGTAAGGGTGGCCCATATCAGGGATCTGACATGATAGAGGTGTACTTCATATTCTATGAGCTAGAGAAAACCATTAAGTAGCAATGTTTTCCTAAGATTTTGCCAAGTTTTATCACTGGCTATTCAGCTTTTCAATGAGTGCTTGACTGCCCTGTTAGAACAAAAGCAGCGTTTGGGATCCATATTGTATTCTAATAAACTAATGCAATTTATGTGTTATTTCATCTGCAAATAATTCAACCCTTTCTAGAAGTTAATGCTTAAATTGAACAAATTAAGGTGCTGTTGCAGAAAATGGAGCTATACAAATGTCATATGACGACTGAAAAAAAAAAAGGTGGAAGAACGGTCTTTCTGTGAGATGAAAAAAATTCAAGAACATCAGAATGAGGCTTTCCGCAGCCATATCAAAACCCTGCTCACAGAATTGTTTACATTTTTCTATACTCACCCATCAGTCAGAGCCTCTGCAATCAGGGCTTCAGAGCCAGTGTGGGAAGGGGAGTGAACCAAAAGGTTGTTCAGCAGAAGTGGTTTTATGAGCAGTTTAATGTTATATTCAGTTGCAGTCACTGAAGTTTTTCTGGAAATATTTGTAGGCTACACACATAGGCACACACACACCCAGAGAGGAGTGAAATGGCAAAACCCAGGCTGTGTTTCAGAGCCTGGCTGTTGTGCCGATGGTATTTGGTGCTTGGTATTGCGCTGTGCTCCTCTGAAAGGCTGTGAGCCAGCAGCAAGGAAGAAAGTTGCCACTTGGCGTTTTCGTCGCAGCTGAACATTGAATGAATGGCAAAACCAGGGGGAAAAGGAAAATGAGATTGTGCTTTTCCTTAGGAGCTGCTGAACATGCTCAGGGGAAAGAGCTGAGCAGGTTGGGAGAGTGTGAGGAGGAGGAGGAGAGAGCCCACAGCAGGGCAGGCACTGCAGGGCGTGAAGTGAACCGCTCTTGCTCAGCCCTGTGACTGTGGGGCGAGCAATTTAAGGAGGTAAATCCATCTCTAACCTCACAGTGACTCCAGGCCTTCTCCTTGTGACTGAGTTATAACAAAATGGATTTTGCTTCCACTAGTTTGCCGCTTGCCTTCACTCTTGCAGAAAGTGCAAGTGCATTAAGAATATATACTCATTCTGCGAGGGAACATGCGAGTTTCTTTCTAAGCCAACAAGCTCAGCCCACAGAGCAGGCACTCAGACAGTAATACACTTCGGGTAAATGAATGTAGCATCCTCACCCACTGGTCCAACTTTTCTCACCTCACATTTTTCAGCAGCTAAGAGTTGTCTTGTTGTTTGGCTTGGCATGTAGCTACTTTTTGTTTATGCTTCTTTGACTTTTCATGATACTAATACATCCTGATATTGGAGCGGCCACCATGTTTTTCAAAGTAAATATCCTCCGACTCACCGATACCACAATTCACTTCCCATCACCTCTTTGTTAGGAAAAGGATTTGCTTTTGCAAAATGGCATTAAACATAGAGCTTGGCGTACCTGTCCTTATTCTATTTTGCCAGCTGGTGGTGCCAGGATGGAGAGATAGTTTTGCTGCCAGGTGATGGGATTGCGGTGATCAGAGAAGTTCAGGTAGTGGTAAGAGTCTGGGCTGGAAGCACTTTGCTGCAATTAGCAGTAATTCTCTGAAGGGTGACTGGCAGGTGAGTCCTGCTGGGTAAGCAGGAGGCAGCCAGTCTTTCCCCGTGCCAGGTGTCATAAAGTCTTTGCTGGACCTAGTGGGAAGATCTTGAAGGAAGCGGGATGGGGTGGGGATGTTAAATTTCTGCTCTAACTGGGAGGATTTGGAAGCAGCTGAAATTGTAGGGGATTTTCCTGGCAGGAGCAGTTTGCACAGTGCTCTGGCAAATTTTCTGCTGATGCTGTCTGGTGCCAGGTTAGGGGTCCATAGCTGAGGCAGACAGAGGAGCTGTCTAATGCTGACAGTGGTGTGGGTCCCCTGACCAGCTTAGCTGCAAGGAGAAACAGAAGGGCTTCTCTGAAGGACCTTGTCAGAGGGGGTGAGGGGAAGGAAAGGATAAAGGTGCAGATGCCAGGGCTATCCAGGGCTTCTGGACATCCTGTTCCAGTGTGAGAAGCATCGCTTCACGGTAGCTGGACTCAGGATCTATCTCTAAGTTTAAACACTTCCTTTAATCACTGCAGCATCCTACCACTGTGTGCTTGCTGGATCCTGTTCATAAAATATTTATCATACTGTTTCTGCATCAATGAGGTCTAAAACACACTGAAACAGGAAACAAAGACTTGCCTTTAAAAGGATAAATGGTGCTTTTCTACCATTCATTAACCACCATTTTCCCTGCTGCATAAAAATATCTGTTACATTTTGGAAGACAAACGAATATGGAAGACAGTGGGCATCCACAGAAAAAAAAAAGCCATTATTTGTCACAATTAAAGATTTATTGTAGGAGGTGTTTGCAATGATGACCCAAGGGAATTTCCTAAACACTGCAAGATCTTGTGATAGATTGAACTAATAACAGATATTTATCTCCACTGGAGACACAGGCTACTGGCCATGACAAAACTCTATTATGATATTAGATTATAGCTTTCCAATTACATAAGGTTCAGTTTTCAAAAGAAGTGAATGCAGAGAGATAATTTCAATATCAACATTATGCAGTCAAAGGAACGTGATGCTATTCCAACTGTCACCAATTATTTCTATTACGGAGCATTGCCAATCCCCAGAATTTTTTCTGCTGTCCTTCTTACAGTTCCAGCTCCTGGAACACAGGAAACTCAGCCTTTCTTCCTTCATGCATGAGAAGGTCTGCTTCTAGCTCTTACTGATGCATGTAAAAGTTCAGAAATGTGTGTGCCTCAGGAAACAGGACACATGAAAACAATCTTTTTCTTTTATTTAATTCATAATTTACAGCTAATCTTGAAATTCTGGTCACAACTCAAAATCAGGAATATTGCTTATGGTAGTACTGGCTGATCTTGACCATAGCCTATGTCTCAGCGTGGCAGACAAAGTAGCAATGTTAAAGTGCCAGTTTAAAAAAGGCTACAGAAAAAAATAATATCTTGCCTGAATTTTCATGTAAGTGAAACATAGCTCCTTCAGTGCATCTTGATCCACAAAACATCTAAATGTAAACAAAGTGACAAATCAGATCTAAATGCTAAAAAATACTAAAGAACAACAAGTACTTCTGTTTCATGTCATTGTTACGGTTTTTTTCCTTAAAGGCCTGAAAATAAATACTTCGTAATTGTAATTATTTAGCTGTATAAAGTGATCTTCGTACAATTTGCAAGGAAAAGGTTCTTACGTGCCCAGCTACTTCATCCTGTGGAACATGAAATACAAACTGACATCTTCGGAAACTCTGAATTTCCTCATTCTAAGGAGGACTAGTTTCCTTCAATGCATTTTTTTTTCTGAGGGACTAATATATTGGGGAGACATCAACTATCCCCCTTTTTTTAGTGGAAAACTATGTGTCACCCCTCAGGTCTATCTATTGAATGATATGCAGAGACCCAAGAAAAAAGTTGTGACTGAGATTTTAATTGAGAGATTTAGCAAGGATGAAAAGAGGTTTTAAATTATATGGTGGAGGACAGAACCATCAAATTCCACCACTGACTATAGCTGTGCTTGCTATTTACAGTGTGCAGCCAGGCTTGGAGAGAAAAACCTGGAAAATAATAAAACAAAAAAGAGTTATCTATCATCTGTGTTTATTGCTTGCTCAGAAATAGCAAGTCTATGGTTAAGTTGAACATGTGAGAAAGAAATCTTTTTCAAGTAGATTTTTCTCCCCCTCAGTGTAAAGGTTCAGAAGTGTCAATGGGTGATCTCTGAGGTGACAGTTTCAAAGTCATAATAGTTACCCTGATAGCAGGCAGAATCAAATGCATTTTGGTTTTGGCTTTAGGTGCAGTAAGAAGAGATGAGACTTCTCCATTTAAGCCCACATTAAGTTTTCTGGCACCTGGAGTGAAGGCTTCTGGAGGCAGCTAGCTCCACATAGAGCTTCTGTGTAGTGTGTAAGTGCGGCTTGCCCCAGCCAGACATAAAACAAATAACCTGGGGAGGCACATAGAAAAGATATTTGAACTCTGTTGGTGGTGAAAAAAAACAAACAAACAAAAAGCAAAATTTATTTTATTTTCCAACTAAGAATATAAAGAATTTCACATGGGGCAGAAGGAGTCTTTTGTACATCCTTCCCATTTAAAATCCAAATGTTTTTGTGTTCCCGTTTAGCAGAGTCTGAACTCATATAAACCACCAACTTCATTCTCCTTTTTTTCATGAGTTGTAGTTAGCTCTTACAGAAAGTTTTAATTTTTCCTTATTTCCTACCACAGCACCAAAATGTCATTTCACGTTTCTGAGCAGCTTTGCACAGAAGAACTGGCAACAGGGGGAAAGAGGGTGGAATCAGAAGACTGGAGCACGGTTCTGATCCCAAGTGTTCCATGAGTACACACGAGAATCCCATGCCTTAACCAGTGGGACAAACATTTGCCATTATAATGCTCTGAGCTTAATTCATTTATAGGCGATACTACAGCTGCCAACATCAGCAGAAATATGTTGAGTTCAATGGGGTTTAGATTCAGGCCATGCCAAAGGAAGTTTTTTTTTTTTTTCTGAGACCCATGCACTTCTTTAGACTCCATACACTGCTGTAAGTACATGCATACATCTCCATTAACTGGGTTTTTATTTATTTATTTATTTATTTTCACAGCAATCATACAATCCCATGTGCCTTAGATTGACTGGGTCTCCTTGTTTAAAAGAAGTTGAGATTTACAGATAGTCAATATAATCTGAGTCTTTTAGACAAACTGCAGCAGAAGAAACTGCTGTGATTTCATTTGCCAATATTTTTTTCTTCATACTGCATTAAATGACCCATGACTTTGATTAAATTGAAAATATAATGTATTGGCATTTTCAATGCCTGAAGATTTATATTTTTCACAGTTTCTATTTATGTTCCAGTTTTTCTTTATTATATGTATTTGAAAAACTCATTTCAGAGGACTCTACTAGCTGCCATACAGTGAAATCCAAATATCAGAGAAGCCAAGGTGTCTTTGCTCCCTTAAGCCAGGTGGGACCAGCTATGGTACCTATCTATTCCAAAGGGGTTCTGGAGGTTTTGGCCTCTAGTCTCCTTTGAGCTAGACTTTTCTCTTTTCCATACATGAGCAAGAGACAGATATCAATTTAATTTGTAGAAAAGGTTGTTTATATGGGATGAGTCAGATGCTTTCAGGGAGATCAGGATTTCAGTATGCCTTGTGGCAAGTCATGCAAGGAGCCATGGCTACCATTAAGGATGCTAAAAAAAAGGACTTGTTTTCCAGTGTTTAAAATTATTGCCAGAATTGCTGGTTTCTGCCGTTATTTCCCCACGCCTGCACAAGCTTACCCCTCAAGTTAATTTTTTCTAAAGAAGGTTCAGTAAAAATAATTCATGTGTTTCTAAAGAAAAGACAGAATAATACAGGATTTTGCCTCCAAAAGAGAAACAAACCAAATGTCATGACAGTTGCACCAAGAATTCTTGCAGGATTCAAAATATGGGGTGCGTGTATTTGGTAGGCAGATCCCATTTAATACCATGAACACAAACTCCTGTGACAAAGCAAGCAAGATTGCTCATGTGTTAAACCTCCAGAATTCTTATCTGGATGATCTTCCTTATAAGGGTTGAGATTAACATGGGAAGTATGAATTTGTTGCAAAGGGTGGTTGAATCTACTACAGAGTGGTCCCTATCTGCTGGCTGAACCTTCTCTGTACAGAGTATCTTACAGCAAAATATGACTTTCACCTGCGGTTATTTCTCCTTCAGGGGCTTTGCACATGACAAGCTCCAGGATTGCAGAGATGAAATTGCCTTTTGTGTGCTTTTGATGCTTCCTGCAGCTGGCAGGAAAACAGTGAGGGGAAGTGGAGAAGACAGCATAGCTCCAACACCAAACCGTGAGGGAATGGCAACTGTGAAAGAGACACAAAATAAATGCAAAGCAAGGGATGGGGTAGACGGGCAGGTGAAGTCTTGGAAGAAGGAATGATGGACAGAAACAGAAAAAGGGCTGGGGAATAAGCCAGAAGTTAGAAACTGGTACAAAAGGTGGTGGAGAGAGTGCAGGAAAGAAAGGAGGGGTAGGAGGAGGCTGAAGAGAAAAGGTTTCTCACCAGGGAAACACCTTGTTCTCCATAATTCAGAACTGGTGCCAAATTTTGGTGTCCTTTTCTTTCCAGGAAACCACTGAGATAAGTTCAGTGAGGGCATCTGTATGTTCACGCGTGTGTAAGCTTTCCCTCTGTAGTGGAACAGTCGTGCATTATGTGTACATGGGTGTGCCTATTTCCCCTAGAAATGAGAGCAAGTAACTGTGATCCATAGGTTCCTTACCCTTTGAGCACCTGACATTATAACCTTAAAGGTAAAACTTTTTTTTTTCAGTATAAAAGAGGCCACCTCCTGGGAAATGCAAGATGTGCCTTTAACACAAGCACAAATGGGGCACTAAACAGGTAGACAACAAAATAAAAATAGCTGTGCTATACCGTGAAAGGAAACAAAAGGAATTTGAACCTTAATTAACTCTTTCTTTAAGTATCAGACAGCAATCAGCACAAATTATGGAGTAGAAGCTTTTTGCTCTTGAAAACATGGAGCCTCTGCTTCCCTGCCTCCTCCCCCCCCCACAGCTGCAAGAATCCAGCTGAGATCAAGAATGTTTTTTTAATAGCACTTGTAAAAATCAAGTCCACAATCAACTAGACAAAGTAAAGCCATCATGAAAGGAAGTAAACATCCGGCCTTGGTTCGTGAGTAGCGGGCTGGCTGAAATCTAGCCTCTCCAGCACAGCTGAAAGCCTGCTCAGCAGTCTGTGCGGAAGGAGCTGGCAGCCTTCAACTAGCCTGTAATGAGCCTCATCAAACAAATAAACAGAAAAAAAAAAAAAAAAAAAAAAAAAAAAAAAAAAAAAGAGGCTTCACAAATTAGCACCAAAGACAAATGTTAGATGATCCTTTTGGTTTTGTACAGTGCATACATCCCCCTTGCCTTTGGGGGTGGGGGGAATCTGTCCTAACTTTACCCCTCTATATGTGGAGTATCTTTAAATTTTTAAATTCACCCTTCTTCTGGAGCCAGTAGTGTAGAACAGGTGCATCTTGGGGATGAGTCCCTTGACTTTTTGGGGATGAGATAAATTATATCTTGAAGTACCCTCCACGGCTGATAATAAAGTCCTTTCCAAAATCTTTGTACTATTCTTATCTTCCGCTAATGGGTTCTGAGAAGTCCACTGGCCACTATCCCATGTACTTTATCATAGAATCATAGAATATTTTGGGTTGGAAGGGACCTTTAAAGGTCATGTAATCCAACCCTCTGCAAGGAGCAGGGACATCGCCAACCAGATCAGATTGCTCAGAGCCTCATTCAACCTGGCCTTGAATGTTTCCAGGGATGGGGCATCCACCACCTCTCTGGGCAACCTTTTGCAGTGTTCCACCACCCCCAGTGTAAAAAATGTTTAATTGACTTAACTGATGAGCAGCATTGTTCGGCATATCTGCATAAGGTATGCCTCTTTCTCTTAGTACATCATCACATCTTAGAAAAAAAAGTAAGTCACTAGCTTGCAACACAATTAAGGGTATCTGTTTCTCACTCAGCACAGGATCATATTCCTCCACAAATTTGCCTGTGGTCCAAAAATACGGAAGGAACAGTATATTCTTTACTGTGCCAAAGTTTCTGCAAAAGTGGCAGGAACAGCACAAGCTGCTTACTAAATTCCATTTTTTACAGCAAGGAGCTCTGGTTTGTAGTAAGAATAGAGACTAGAGAATGATTCTTACATAAAAACAAACTGCACAACTCTGCCTAATTATTTGCCCTTCAAAGGCAATTTTCTCTTCTATCTCCTCATCCACTTTTTTTCCCTCACTGTCATTCTTTGCACTATCCTCATGACAAATATCATTTGAATTGGGGACAGCCCTGTTTGTAGTGCATGCATCAAGAGCTTTTTCCAATAAGCTGCAGCTCCTATCTTAACAAGAATGAGAACCTCATGACAACTACAGGTCTTTCAATAGCAAATACAGCCTCAGTACAGCATATTCATGTTTCTCCTTACTGAGGTATAAACTGTCAAATTTTACTTCCCTCTGGTTGAAAAATAGCCCAAATACTGCAGTGTCAGCATAGAGGAACAAGGCTTGGTTTTAGTCTTGACCGGTCTCTCAAGGAGGAACGTTGAAGAGGCTTCTGTGGAGGCATCTACACCAGCATTTTGGTTATCCTGCACTGCAAAAGGGTATGAGCACCCAAATGGGATTTATTCTGTCTGAAACTGAACAAGAAAATGCAATGCCAAGATACTGCCAACACGCTCCAGCCATGTGCAGTCCCTTGGAGCAGGCTGAACTGAGACCAAAGCAAAACATCCTGAAATGTAAATGTGGAGGTTGGATTCTCAGCACCAACTGTTTCACTCTAGGAATTTGTTAATGTAGACATAACCCAGTCATGTGTTAGGGCAGGGATGTGACAGGTGGAGGTGTGGGGTCTCAGGCAACTGCCAAATGGGGTAGGGGGATTTCATCAGCAGGGTGACACGGTGTCATGTCTGCAAGGGAGAGTAGAGAGGAAAAATAACAGGAAAAGGCTGCAGGGTTGGACGTCTCTGAGCAAGCCAACATGCTGCATCTAAAGCTGCAGCCATGCCAAACACTGAAATGAGTTTTGGAGGTGTGGGAGGAAAGGAGAGGTTGAAGTGGGATATGCAGAGCTGCTCAAAGGAATCAGCTGCTTACAGCGAAGGGGCTGCAGCACATTGGACTTTCCGAGTGAGTGCTTTGGACAGAAAGTACACAATTCACAGAAATCATGTGAATTCTCCACTGATCTTAGCTTTTACAAATCCAAACTTGCACAGATGAGGCTGCTGCAAAAAGCAGGATGTTCCCAGTTTCCCCCAGCCTATTTCCATCCCAATTGCAGACTAAACTCAGAAGGACTTTCTTGGATACTCACCATGAGTTAGTGTCACAAATCGAAAGCACAGCCAGAATCATGGCTACACAGGTTTTTGGTGAGTCCTTATCCAAACAAAATTAGAATCTTCTTTTCTAAAATGGATATCACTTTTCTAAAAGAAATCTGAGGAACAACAGACAGTGTCTACAGGCAGTGACCAGTGAATCACAGCGAATTGCTGATGAAAATGTAACTTGTTATTGTTTGGCATGGCACATACAGTGATGTCAGCCGACTGCAGTAAAATGGAAACGATCGATCTTATCCTGCTTCACTTGCTGAAGTGGAGGCTTGGAATCAACTTGTGCAAAGGAAAACTTTTGATTTTGTGGTTGTTTTAATTCACAGAGTAGCAGCTTTAGAGTGTTTTCACTTTTCTAAGGACTTAATTCTGGAAATGTTGAAATGAAACATTGCGATTTTTGGGAAAACTTTGTTCTTAGAACAATTTAATGTTGGATTAAACATGACTTCATGATCTTTTTTGATCAGTCTCACTTCATGTGTTTTGGCACTGAGAAAAAAAAAAACACAACCTTTTAGTGATAAACTGTGTCTTCCAGCTCTATCATTGATTGTATGTAAATTTGGAAGAATGATTCATAAGAAATATTCAGTTTGGTGGAGTGTAGCCACTTTGCTAGGCACTGAGGGGACCAGCTAGAGCTGGGTTCAGTTTCTAAGGGCTGATAATAAACACCAGCCTGTGCTTGCACTTAGAAAAGTGGAAAAATTCAAGTCTCTGCACATTCAGTGAGCAATATTTCCTTCCTTTCAACTCTCAAATTACTTAAAAGAACAGTATCATCCTGAGGGAAGACAGAAAATGAAGACAAGGCAATAAAAATGACAAGATAAAATAACCAGATACCCTTTCCTTTCCATCCAACAGTACCATAACACATTGCTCCTGTCTTCTTTCTTGATGTAGAAATTGGAAGGGCAGCTGGAGGTTTCCAACCCCAGTAGCCTTCAGACCCTGCTGATGCCCAAATGCTCTCAGGTTCCTGGTCCATCTCACACTGGGATACACAGCATCCTTTGTGCTGTGCCTGACTGCATTGCATGATGCTGCAGCTCTTCGTTCCTTCTTCACCATCCTCCCTCCTGTACTTGCTACTTTTTCTAGCTCATCTTTTTTTCCATTTTCTCTTGGTAGCTTCTATTCTGCAACCAGACACCACAACCACACTGAAATGTAACTTTACTTTTTTACCCAGAAGAAACTTCTCAGATAATTTTCATGTATTTTATCTAAAAACTTTCACATTACAAGGCCTCAAGTGATTGCATTACATCATGGAGACAAGTCATCCCAGTGTGATTAGCTGTAGCTGAGGACTCCCAACTTTCCCACTTTATTACAGCCATACTTTTTTACTCCATCTTATGGCAGGAATTGTTAATTACGTAAACAAAAAATGCCTCTATTTTTGATAAAGTAAAAAATTAAAATTGAGCCCTGTCCACTGGTTCTTTCCATGTCATTCCCTTCTTTATGCCAAGGCAAATGGAGTTTTCCTTTTCCTGAGTCTTTTATCCCTTTTTTAGTAAACAGTTCCCTTTTTCAGTCCACACCAGCAGGATTACAAGCACCTCCATTTTCAGTTGCACCATGAACACATTGCAGCCAATATTGCAAGTAGTCATCCAATATTTGCTTATCTCCAGACTTCTTCACTTGTGGCCGAAACTGTATGAGTGCAAGATGCCATGTGAGATATAGGTATTTATTTTTATCAGAGAATCCACCATACTGTGTTGTTTTGTCATTTACACCACCTTAATTTCAGAACACACCAGTGACAGAGCAGAATCTAGCTCTTTTTAGCTGAATATGCCAGTTCTAGAAGGCACATTGGCCTCACTGGTTAATGACAGTGGCTCATGATCTATTAATACGTTGACCATTTTTTCTTCTGTTTCTCTCATTCATTTATTGTATAACAAAGTATTCAGGCCTTGAAAGGAGCATCTCTGCAGGAACACACCAGCATGGGAAGCTGTGTTTAGAATCTCTTACATAGAAGAGTTAAAGCAGTCCTCCATTTTCCAATGAAATGTAAGAAAAAACATTTACCGCGAGGGTGATCAAATATTGTGATAGGTTACCCAGAAAGCTTGTGGAGTCTCCATCCTTGGAGATACTCCAAAACTCACAGAACACAGCCCTAAGAAATGCTTCAGGCAGACCATGACGTGAGCAGGGGGTTGCACTAGATGAGACTGCACAGGCAGAGACTTCTAATCTGGCTGAGAATATATCAGCAGCACAGCATTGTTTAGAGACACTTCAGCTACCGTGGGTATTACTGCATTCTAAGTGTAAAAGTGCAGAGCTCAGGGTGGGGTTTTCTAGAAACTGAAAGTAATGCTAATTCAGGTGCTGAAACTAGAAAAGACAATGCAGAACCACTTGTTACACCTCCAGGTCATCTTCTGTGTGCCTGCAGTATGGGAAGTGCTGGGATAGTGGAGAAGGATTATCCTACAGCTATAAACCACAGTTTGACATGGCACCTTGGCTAAGACCTGTGTGTATGGGTCACAAGGTACCGAGAGCTGGATTCTTCTCTAGGTGACCCTATATGTTTGCATAATACAATTCTCCTTGTATGAGGAGCTCTGTTGTCTGTCTCAGGATTTAGTAATTCAGTAATTTTGAAAAGGTCAGATCTGGAATTTAGCCTATTAATCAAAATGTAGGCAATTCATTGCAGGCTAAGTGGTAATTTCAATTTAGCATCAACCTGAGGGCACATGCCTCATCCTTTTAGAGGGCTAAATTTATCATTAATAGAAACAGTGAAGTAAACTATGTCATTGCTGGCAGTGTATGGATCTAGCATCAGGATCAGATGATGTGCATAATTCCTGAGCAGCATGGAGTAAGAGCAGTCAGTTTAACATGGATTTGTAAATAAACGCAATGGGTTATCTTTTCAGACATTTGTATAATGCAGAGTGTTAGCTTTTCCTTAGGCAGTAAGTGGGGACAGAAAAAAAGTGGTTCAAATTTAATATTTTTGAGACTTCTCTTAAGAATTCTGATGGCATGACTTAAAGGTTAATATTACACACATACATGTGCCTTTTTCTTCTTTTCATGTATTCTCATAACACCATTTTCTGGAGGTGTTTTTTAACACTGGGTAGACAGGGCACTTCAGGACATGGTTTAGTGGACATGGTGGTGTTAGGTTGATGGTTGGGCTTGATGATCTTGGAGGTCTTTTCCAACCTTAAAGATTCTATGATTCTATTAAAACTAGACCTCTGTATTATACTCATAATGAGGTATTTAATTTTTTTTTAAAATATATGCTTTGATCAAAAAAATTTTAGTGCTTTTTCTCATCCTGAAACAGCAAAAAAAAAAAATCTTCAAAGCATTAATCATCTTTACAAAAAGAAAGGTTCTCTCTTTTTTTTTTTTTTTTTTTTTTTGTGAGAACTGTAAAAATGCAGTTATAATGACAAGCCTTTTTAAATGTATTGTTTGGAGTTCCCTTAGATCCCCCTAAGGGCTTTCTGCCTAGACTGACATCCTGTCCCTGGAAAATTTTAAAGGAAATGAAGCTTCACAGTTCTCAACAGCGGAATGTTTCAGTTGAACAACTGCAAACAGATTCACAGTCGAAGAGTTTCAGTGGAAACATTGGTGGTAATTATAGTCCTGTTCCTTCAAATAGGTTTTGTACCAGTTTGACAGTACAAAAACCATGTTCACCAAAATTGCTAAGATTGTGTAAAAAGGTAGATGTCTACATTTTGAAATTTCAGTTTGTTTTTTTTTTTCTTTCTAGACTTAAAGCTAGGCTTGCAGCTCCTCATATGATGGAGTTTCTTATGATATTTAGAGTTAATATCCAGTCTCTCCTATTATTTGTAAATACGAAAATGAAGGACAAATTCATCTCTAGTGTACATAGCAACTGAATTTACTTTTCTACTTTTAATTCAAATTGTGCTGAAACTTAGTTAACCATAGGCCTTCATCTTCACCTAATCTTCATCCATTAATGAACATGAAGCCACTACTGACACTGCTAATTTTGATTGGAGCATAGAGATAACACACAAAACTGACCAGGCAGTGGGATTGGAGGGGAAATAGGAGTGGTGACAACAGAGGACTTAAGCAGGATGCTGGGTTGTTCATTAGGGTAAGTACAGTGAACCTGAACCTTGTCTTGGGCACCAAGAGAATATTTCTTTTCCCCAAATGAAAGAGGGAGAAGGGAAAGGGAAAAAAAAAAAAAAAAGCTCATAACAGTGCTGTAATGAGCACTATTGAAATTTGAGAGATACAGGGACTAAGATCATTTCTAGTTCTTAATCATTGATCTTGTACTGTAGGAAGACACACAAATGAGAGTGGTCCTGATGCGAGATATGTCTGGACAGAACCAGGCAGTTGTATGCCACACTAAGGCTGGTTCTGAACTCTGTTCAAAATTCATTCAGTAAGAGAAGTTACTTTAGTTGTGTTAAGAGATTTCTACCCAAATGAGTCAGCATTCACGGTAACAAAAGGCTTTCCCTTTCTGTTTGCATCAGGGCTATGCACTACAACTGAGACTACGAAGAAACTTTTCTTTTTTTCCCGAAGACCAGATTTAGCAGAAACCAGGACAAAAATCCCTGCCATCCCTCATTTTCCACTGCATCACAACATCCAGCAGAAACTTCATATAGTCTTAGTCAACTCCAAAATTACAGCTGAGTTACTCAGCATACCCCATGATGACAGCACACACATCTTGCCTCATTTTAGTGACGAGATCAAATGCCGAAAGTGGACTGAAGCTGAAGAAGTAAAGTAGGACATTGTCTATTACACAGTTTAATTTGATGAAGTTTATCTATTCCAATCCCTTGCTGCGTTTTTGTCAGTTCTAATCACTGCATCAGGATTGTTATAAATAGGGGACCTGTAATTTCAACGCTGTGTGCTCTGCTACTTTACTGAAGGCCAGCTTTGAGATAATCCAAATGTTAGGCATTATGTGTTAGGATATCAATCTGTCCTCAAAGCAGTACTAAACTGACCATATACTCACATATTCCAAGGGTCTCAATCTATGTGAAATGATCAAATACTGTCTGCAACATGAAATTCACTTTCCCTGTCGTCAACATCTGCCTCATATTAATCGACACCGTTTGTGAAGATGAAGGAATGTCTCTGCAACCACAGTGGTAGCCATTATACAACGAGATGCATAGTTTTTAATGGTAAAGGGGTTTAAAAAACACACTTCAATATCGCAAAAGTGATCCAACTTGGCATACCATCTGCTAAGTGCCTTGTTACCAAATATCAGCTGGGGAAAAAAATTGCAATGGCTTTATGTATAAATAGAAGATGTCAGCTTGGAAGCTTGTCAAACCAGCAGCTTTTAGAGGAACTATTTGTAAAAGAAAGATGTCAGCTTCAAATTTTATTTTTGTTCTTCTGTTGAAGATGCATCTTAGAATTGACAGCAGTGATTTTTTATTCTTTGTAATTATAGAGCAATCAAATTCTTTTTACGATAGTGTGTTTTTTCTACTTAGTGGATCTTTTGTTGTAATTGACCTATTTTTTTAACATAATTTTCACAGCTGAAAAGAGATAATCCTATATAAAATAGGTTTTAATTGACTTATTTTGATATGGTTTACATGAACGGAGATAGTCCTATACAAAAGAAAACCCTACTATTAGTATTCTTCCTCTTTCGAGTGTTCATTTACTCATATAAATCCCACTGGCAATAAGGCAATTACACCACAGATGGTAGAGTTCAAACAAATTAGATTCTACTGTCTCTTCACAAATAACTTCAGTGCACAAACTTCTCCAAAGCACGTATGTGCCAAGCCCTCGTCTTGCCACTCAACTGCTTGCATAACATCACCAAAATGCTCTCTTTTATCCGCATTCCATCTTATCATCAGTGTCCCTTCATTGGCTTCTTCCCTTGCCTTAGCTGACCCCCCACAGTCATATACTCTTCCCCGGTTATCACCCTCTAAAGGCAAGTGAAGGAGAAATACCATGTACTCATCAACTCACAGTGTTTTTGCTGCATTTTGCGTCTCTTCTTTCCAATTGCTCTTTCACTCTCCCGCCTCTCCTCCATGTGTGTTTATGCATGTGCACTCTATATCCTGCATCTCTCAGAACACAGACTGTGTCTCCATGCACTTCCCTGTAATAGAATTTACAAGGGGACTTCAACCCTGGTTACACTGAGGGTTCTTCTGCTCTCTATTACAAATAATTAATATCTTCATTAATACAGCAAAATCTGTTTCCCTGCAGGTTTTACATAGATAGATTTATTCTTATCTCAGCAGCTCAGATCAGCTTGACTGCTGCTGTAAATAAAAGGAATCCTGCCTTGGCATGAAGGGGTGCAAAGGCAGCCTCTCTAAATATGGAATAGATTATGATAAAGCTTGAGGAGCTGCATAGCCACTGCATCGTCAGATCACATTTTAGAGCACTGCAAAGCGAAAAAGGTCCTGACATGGTATTCCTCTGGTGAAATTGCCTCAATACACATTGACACAACAGAAGTAGCCGAATTGCTATTGCTAATTGTCTATGTCTCTGGTTTGGGTAACCTGAAGTTCTGGATCATTTCCATCCAATTTCATCCACAGCAGATGCTTAGTCCTCTGTGGGATGGGAGTGGTCCAAGGTGAATGCATCTTTGGACAATCTGCCTGTACTATTTGTTATTTAAATTCATAGGACAGGCATCCTCAGAGTAAAAGGGGCACCTCTAGCTATATTTATGAAACTCAAAGGAAGAAAGAATGACACCAGACCTGCGTATTTCAGCTGAATCAGAAAAGAGGCGGACAGAGGACAGAAAAAATATTCAGGATACCTGACTTCAGATCAGGCATCACAAAGTGAAAGCATGAAAGTCTGAAACGAATATTCGATTGTAATTTTAATCAAATCTTAAATCTTGAGCATATCCTTACACACAGTTTTAAACTTAGTGGATATAGGAACTCTGCCCTGCAGCTACCAGATTTCCCATCTAACAGCAACAGAAAACATCCATCACAGTAAGACCCAAGATAATTTTTAATTGACTATATTTTGCAAACTGTTTTCTACTTTTCGGGGGAGTGGACTGGTGGTGCTTCTTGCATTTTGTGCGTGAACTTTTTTCTCATTGATTAAAATTTTTGTTTAAATCTCCTCTTTTTAAAAGGGGAAGGTTTCTCTTATTGACAGAAACAGCTTTCATGGCCCATTTCTAGAAATGTTTTGCTACTGAAGGTATTAAGTTATGTATTTAAAATACAAAAAAAAAAAAATCTCTCGCTGGCAAGCAGCTTCTGTAATGAAGTCTCCTTTCACTTATGCAGAAATCTTGGCACAGAACCACAGAGAAGGCAAGTACCTACCTCCAAGGTTTGGATATGGAAACTAAGCTCTGTCTATAGCCTGATTGTGAGGTTTTTAAATTAAGGAAGCTGTAGTATCTACTGTCCCCCATCTGGAAGGTATTTGCACTGCTCTGGCTGCTGTGTACAACCAGATACAGAGGAAATCCTGAAAGACTAATGGGTACAAAAAAGATAGGGAATTTGGGATGCAGCTATAACATGCCCAAATAGTGAACACAGAGAAGAACTAATAAAACTTGCCTGCTCTGGGAGATTGAGAACTTTAGTTAAGGTAAGAAAAGTTTATTAAAAAAAAAATCAGTTAAGGTTTTACAGGTAAAAATTATGTTGTGAAAGAGATTGAAATAAATAAAAATGAAAACAGGGAGGAGTAGGAAAAAAAGGTTGAAGTAGATAATTTATTTACAAAAGCAAAATTTAAAACGAAGTTACTGAATAGAGCAAGTGTCACATTTCCACTGTGCCTGGGACATAGCTTTGCTACGGTTTTTGTCCTGTTTGAAGTTAATCTGTCTCTCTTTTTTTTTTCCCCTTTGTTTGTTTGTTCCTTTGGTTTAAGTTTTCTTCTTGGCTACTAGTTATATTTACCTTCAATTACTTCTAGTTGCTTTTCATACATTCAGCTTTGGAGTAGCAAAACCTCATAGCAGCCAACACTGAATATTCTCCTTTGAGATGTACAGCCAAGTGTATTAAAGATGAGAAGATGACAGCCCCAAACATCTAATCTAAAATATTATGGGTAAGCTTTTATTTGACTTAACTGAGCCATTAAATTTGAAGATGGAGGGGAAAAGCAAGTGTTGCTGGGAAAAGCATGGCAGACTAAGGAGAGGAACAGCTGAAGTCCAGGTGAAATGCAGCACCCAGGATGTTCTTGGGCAGGAATTCTGTTCCTTGGCAAATCATAGAGCAAGCCCTCTTTAAACACATTTCTAGGTGCACAATGGAGGAGAATGTGATTAGGAACCATCAGCACAGATTTACCAGAGGTAAATCATGCCTGAACAACCTGAGTGTCCTCTGTGATAAAATGACTGGTCTTGTGGACAAAGGAGAAGCAGTGAGTGTCATTTGCCTTACATTTGCACTGCATCCCACAGTATTCCTCTATTGAGACATTATGGTCTGGATGGGTGGACAACCAGGTAAAATATGTTGGGCGCAGAGGGCAGCAGTTAATCTGTGGTGGTCCAGTGACAAATAGGGCACCGCAGGGGTCTGTCTGGGGGCCTGGGTGTTGAACATCTTTATCAGTGACCTGGAGGAGGCCCTTTCTGTGTTGCTGAGAGGTTTTACAATTACAAAGGAGGAACTGATGGTGTCATGGTATCTTGAGGAACTCTAGGGTTACAGAAGACTTCTAGGATCTTGTGAGGGAGCCAGGGAATTTCAGATGATAGCTTTGGAGTTTTCCTTGTTTTGAAAACTAATTACAGCAGGGAATACTGTAGGCAAAGCCATGAACTGTAATACACAGCAAGGCATTATTTCTGTGTAATACTGGATCATATGCTCTAAAAAAGAGAAAGGCAACTAACAGGGACTGAATCTCAGAGGCAGGAAGGCCGGATGGTTGGCTGATAATTGACTGGAGCAGACAGGGAGGTAACATCCATTTAAAACAAAGGATTTTAAACAGCCAAACCCTAATCAGAAGTTAACTGAACAAGAGTATCAAAGACAGTTAAGGAAATTCTTCAGCAGCATCTTTACCAGTGCCAGAACTCTAAGTAGGAACATCATATTTGGTAGGCGTTGATGTAAATTCATTCTCCCTCATGTTGCAGTAGACCAGTGGCACATACAGATCAACATTCCAGCTGGACAAATGGTGCCTAACAGCAAGAAACCAGTAATACAGCAGTGAGCCTAGAAAATACAGAATACTGTCACCAGAATCTGCAACTGCCTACCAGCTGGGATGTATATTTCTAGGAAGAAAATGTGAATGAAAGTCAGGAGAAAACCACTTAAAAGAGGTTTTCTGGTAATCAAAAAGGATTGATATCACAGTTCTGAAAAACACCTTTGGCCAATGCTGGTTTTAGAGCACAGTAAACGAAACAGTTGGATTTATTACTGCAAGCAAGTCAGATGGAAATAGAAACAGAAATAGAAGTACTGGCATTACAAGTTCGCTATCTGTCTATTTGACACATACACATATAAAGGAAAGGCATAATACTTAATTTGTGTTATTTCCCAATTGAAAAAAAAAATCTTTGGGTAAAAAGAATGGCTTGCAGGGCTAAACAATAATCAAATATATTAGGAAGAAATGAAACACTAACAAAAGTAGGGAAGCAGCAAAATACTCAGTGATGCAGAGAAGCCAGATGTGTTCAAAAACCTATTCTCTTCCGTATTTTGAAAGAAACACCGTGAACTACACTTACCACTTTAGCATGATAAAGTATTTTCCACTCCATAAGTAACTCAGCAGGATTTTACACCATAACCATAAGAAACAAAATTTTTAGCAAACCCAAAGAGCTTGCACCAGAAGTAAAAAAAAGTTGGCTTAGCGCCTTTTGGATAGCTGCTGTTTGTTTTCTGTATACTTGGTACTTTCATAGTCTGGAAAGATGGAGAAACATTAATATCTTAATATCCAGAAAGTGAGCAGGGATAACCTGAGTAACAAAAAGTCTTCTATAACTCCCAACAAATTTATGGAAAACTTGACTGAGCATTCATTTATTTCAAAGAGAAGTAAGGAAGGAGGATATAAGTACAGCCTCTCAACAGCATCTCTTGAAAAATAAATCATGTCACATAAGCCTGATTACATCCTTCAGGACACTACAAGTTCAGCTGATAAAGGAGTCAGTAGAGATATAATGTACTTAGATTTCTGCAAGGCATTTGACTTAGCACAGAACAATCTGATGAAAATAATAAAACTACATAAAATTAATTCCAGTTTAAATAGATTAGACAACAACTCAATCTCAAAAAGTAGTTGTTAATGTGAAATCATTAAATGAAGATATTAGTTGTCTTTTTTTTTTATGAGATTGGTAAGACAAGTTGATTAAGCGAGTATAAATATGCCGCTGATAAACTCAGTAGGCAAATTTGTAAATCACCATTGCAGAGCAGGCAAAAAGAGGGATCTTGGTTACTAAAGTTTTTACTTTTTTTTTTGACTGTCACAAATTATGTCCTGGAGCAAAGGCTGCAGTGTAAATATACAGACTAGGGCCTGTGGACCCTCAAAAGCATTTAGGTGTTCTGGATGGATGAATATGGAGCCAAAAAAAAAGGCTAGGAAGGAAAAGTTAATTGTTGATACGTCATTGGTAAAACCAAGACTAGAATGCCACAGTATAGTTTTTATTTCCACATTTTATAAGGAAAAGTGAAATGCAGATGATCAGGTTGATGGGAATCAATGTACTGTGAGTACATGCTTCCACAAAAAAAAAAAAGAAAGCTAGCTGATAGGATGCTAGATGAAAAGCAGGTAGGAAATCAGATGTGAAAATCTAGCAATGAGCATTCAGCTAGGGATTGTGCTCTTAGCTGATGGTAGGTTCAAGAACTCCGTTTCTCCAGAGGAAGAAGGGATGTCTTCCTTCAAGGTTCGGTTTAGCAAAAAATAAATTAAAACTAAGATTTGGAGCTCAATACAGACAAAACTTAGTAGAAGTCAATGGTCTACTTGACACATTAAGCCAGATAAAGAAAAGATCCTCTCCACTTTTCAGGTCTAAACATATGTTGCATGAATGTCATGGGAAGCTTGCTAATCCTGATGTTGGCAGATTTTTAAAACGTATATCTTAAAAATGATATATGTGCACTGAGTGGTGCAGAAGAAAACATACCTTCATCTATTTATGTTCTGAACAGGCCAGACCAGAGCCTCTAATGTTCTGAAAGCTGAACATCTTCATATCTCCTCAGCATTATACCCTGGCTGTGTCTCACATTTCTGTATTCCCAGAAAAAAAGAACAGGAGAAACATGACTGAAGGAAATGTTGCTTAGGAGAGAGCTGAGATTTTGTTTTCCTAGGTTCATTTTAGCTGTATTTTGGTACAAAAGACAAGCTGCTGGTACCCTCTTATCTTAACATTTCCATCCCAGCCATAGGCAGCCTACAATGAAATCCCATTTGCAACTGTGCCATAATGTTACAGCAAATGCTGCCATTCAGCTGGGATATTCCATCACCCTCCAACCAATAGTCAGGAAATGCCCTATAGGATAATTGACAGGCTACTGTGAATTACACAGCTATAAATAGCACATCACGGGTGCCTGGTGAAAGTATGATAAAAGACAAATGAAAGTTGAGTTTTTACGAAGTCATTCGCACCACAGAGAAGTATTTATCGCTGTACTTGCAGTTTTTCTATTTTTCCTTCCCCTAGACATACAGAACAGGGAGCAGACGGCAATAAAGAACTGTGAAATATGATCTTTAAGAAGTTCACTCTCTTTCATTTCTCTATTCTTTCTGTTCCTGCTCTTTTGCAAAAGTTCCTATAGTACCATTCATATCAGATCAATCTTGCTCCTATCTCTTCCTCCAAACTGCTTTCCCATCAATAAACCTCCCTTATTCTTCAGATCATTACAAAAGACAGAGGAGAGTGGGCATGCATGCATCCTTGTAACATGTCTATGGCTACTGCTTTAAGGAGCATAGCGATAGCACTCAAAATTTTCCTTCAGTACAGAAATAAATCCCTCATTTTCTATTCTCAACATTGAAGAGACAACTTGAAGGATCATATGGTTGATTAGAGAAGAAATATCTCCCTCTGAAAGATATAGAAAAGATTCATGAAAATTTAAAGATGAAATACAACCTTCAAGAAGGTTAAGGACAAATAGCAGCAGACACTCCTGTTATTTCTGCATGGACACTGTACCCTTATCCACATACACAGTATCTCAGCAGTGTATAAGACACAGATAACTACTCATGTAACTGAGTGTTAACTCAAATATGTCTGTATTTTTGTATTTCCGTATACTTAACAGAAGCACACAACTGCAGTTGAAGGAATGTGAAGGTCTGCACAATTGGAACTGACATCCAAAATACTAGTTTCCATCTTTGCTACATTTGTGTTGATTAAATAAAAGGATTTGAGTCCTGATTATTCATAGAAGCTTTTTTTTTAATCCATAAATAAAAAAAAAATGAAATTGTACGAATGAAATTTGTGATGTGAAATCATAATATGATTCACATTTTCATTATTATCAGTCACGACCAACCAGATTTTCTGCCAGAAACTGATCAGTTTGCAGAATATTTTCTACATTGTTTCTGAATACTTACTCCAAGAAGCCTGGACCAGAGAGAAAAGGCTTTCATCATGCTAAGTACCATTCAAACACTCTCTTCGTTCCTTCAACTCTTCCTCAAAAATTTACCTCTGCTATTTAACTTTTTCTTCCACTGAGCATCACAGACTCTCCGTTAGACTCACATTTAGTAAAGCAAACCAATCCTCATTCTTTGACTCCATCACAATTCTGAACAGAATTTAAGGTACATTTAAGGTTGTGATAAAGCCAAATCCTCCTTTTCTGACCTGGTCCTCTACTAAGCTCTTAGTTTTTTACTAAAAAGATAAAACCGCAGTAATTAGGAGCTGATTTTGAATGAAGCATGCTTACACATATAAAGATTCCTTTCCTCTCCATAGGCTACACAGGCTTTTCTACACACTGAAAAACAGTAAAGCTCAGAGAAAACACTACAGACGTGCAAAGGAAAAGAGAGAGATCAATAAAGCAGAATTTAAAAGTAGTCACACCACATGCAAATAACCAAATCTGTAAGTGATGCTCTCAAGAAAAGAGAAGCACTCTAAAATAGTTTGGAAGAAAGGAGGCCAAGCTTCAACTATTTTTACATAGTGCCAATTTGCAGCTCATCAGCGGGACAGTGCAAGGGAGGATTATGCAACTCTTTCAGGATGGTTATCCTGTAAGAAACAGAGTTAGAAGGGCTCTGCTCACAAAGCTTGTCAGTCTGGAAAGGTTCTCTCAAAGGGAGATATCTACCACCAATCCTAAAAGTGGGTCAGGGTCAAGACATAAAAAGAAAGGGAAAGGGGAGAAATAGTAACATAGTCAAGGGGTCCATGGAGCAGGCTTTTCACCCTCCCTTTTCCCCACGAGGATGGCAAGGGAAGATGGTGAAAGGGTGTCTGCCTTCTCACCATAGGGTACCAATGAAGGGCAAGTAGACTACAGTGCAGATGGTGTCTGCGCCATCACATTGGTGACAGCATTGACATAAAAAAAAAAAAAAAAAGAGCAGGAATTCATAGTGGCAGCTGGAAGGAGGCCAAAGATATGTTAAGAAAGCAGTGTTCCCCCTTTAAGGAAGGATTTTTTTTGCGCACTGTAGATCTACCTGTCCTATAGCTATGGCTTGTTGGAGCACAGCTGAGGTTGTGTTTGCATTCACATAGTAATTGTTTCAGTAACAAAGTGTTCTCTGTGCCTAGTAATGCAGTAAATAACTACACTGAAACCAGGTAGAAGGCTGGGATTGCAGAACCGGAAGTAAAACAACTTCATGTGCACATGCTTCCTGTAGCCTTCAGGTACCAGAGCACCTGGCAAAATGCTCATGTTCTTCTTCCCAAGAGAGTCCAAGGGCTGATGGCAGCGGAGGTGTAGATCCTGTGATGCATCTATCCCCCAAAAATGCTAGACTGAGGTTACGAGGCACCCAGTTCAACTGCAGGTGTGATATTTTGTTTATTTTTTCAGTTACTGTACATAAAATTTAAAAAAAAAAAAAGTTTTTTTTTCACTCTTACTATCAAATGTGGGTATATTTTCAAGCTGAAAGGGTTAAGGCCATTATTCTGTTCCATGGCCATTGCTTTTGATCACGGAAATAAAAGATGTAATCTAGTCAAGTTACTTACTCTTGTAAACAGACCACAGCATGGCAACAATAGCTGCCCCTATCCATTCATGAAGGTGCTCAGCATATAGACTTAATGAGCATGAACTGTGTGGGTTTTCAGCAACATGTTCCAGCAACAAACTCCCATGAGCCCATTGTGGTTTACTGGCTTGAAAATAAAAGGCATCCTCTTTTGAAGAGAGAAATCAGAAGGCATCTGACCACCTATGCACTGAGTTGCATATGCTGCAGTAACGATTCCTTTTCAACCACATTTTTGTGATGAGGCAGCTCCACAAAGAACAAGAGCAGAGGTATGGCCACTGTCACAGCACCACATTTTCTGTCTCAGACAAGTGACTCCAGTACTTATTTTCATCAGTGAAACCAAGTAGGCTGACCAATCTCTTTTCCTCTTCACTACACAGTGTGTGTAAACATAATGTCTTGTCTCATACATTCTGTGGCCAGTTACTCAGGTAATTCAGAGACAGCTGCAACATGGAAAGCAGACAACACAATTAACCTTCCACTCTAGGAGCATCCCATTTTCTCTGCATGGGAAAGAATTGAGCTGGATGGCAACACAGAAAAAGTAGAGTTACGGGCTAATGCTCATTTTTCCATCCAAGCAGCAGCCTACAGGCCAAAACTAATCACAGTGGCTCCTATTTATATCGACATGACCCTGGCTAGGTCCATTCTCAGACCACCTGCTGTAGATAAATCTATCCTTATCACAGTTGTAAGGGTTTTGTAGTTCAAGACACTGCTTCAGAGATGTGCTATCCAGAGTTACCAGACCCTTTCCGACTCTGCTCAGTGGACAGAAAAAATCACAAGTCTCCTAGAAGAAATCACAAGTCTTGTACTGACACATGCTATTGGCAGGTTGAATATGTCCCAAATGGCAGCATCACAAAAAAGCCCTTTGAAACTTGGAGGGCCCTAGACCAAAATCTGTAGGAAGATAACAGCCAAAACTTCCTGGGGGGCTGCAAGGCTCTGAAGTTGGTAAATTCTGATGAGTTTTGTACAACTAAGAAATGCTCAGATAGTTTTTAAAGCAGAACAGGGAAGACCCTGAGGAATCTGCTAACTTAAAATAGGAAACACCCACATCCCTTGCCTGTTTTAGATCCAAAGCAATGCACTGATGAAGATACTGAAATTCAGAGTCCTCCTCAGATTTTAATTTTAGCAGCTTAGCTGCTGTCTTAAAAAAAAAAAAAGACTCTAAGAAAAGAAAATCAAACACCACCCACTCCCTTTACTACATCTATGTCAGATCTCCCACTCATCTCCCTTCCCCTTGGCTCCAAGATATTCTATTCCTGATTACAATCAGAGGAGAGGGATTTTCCCGTTATCAGCTGCATATTGCATCTGAAAGATGTGAAATGTCTGGAAACAAGCAACAGGACAAAACTTTAAGCTAGATACGGGACCTAAATCTTCAGTCCATTTCCATGCCAGGCAGGATGTAGCATCTAGTTCACTTAGCCTGTTCAGATGTTTTCATTTATATTTGCACTGCTTTGTCAACCAGTCCTCCTAAAGTATGTGCTCAGTTTCTGTATAGAATTAAGGGAGGGATGGAGGAAGTCTTCAAAAAGGTCCAAAAGAAGATTTTTATTCACTTGATGCGGTGTATAAATGGCAACAAGTCTTCTCTTGTTGCATTCATCTATGAAGTAACGCCCCAGCTGTAGGGGATTCTCTCTGCCTTTTGATATAGAGGGCTTTGAGTTCAGCACCTGACTGAGCCCTCTCAAATGAACCCTTTCTGTCTGTGTGGTATAGGCTGGGGGAAGGAGGAGAAAGGTAGGAGATAAATTGGTCTATGAATGGTTAGAAAGATGTGTATGGATAGAAAGATGCATATGAAAGAGACATATCTACTAGATATTCAAAATTTTGAAAGTATTTTGGGATTCTTTCCTCCTAGCATGAAAAATTATGAATTAATATTGAAATATTCTATACCTTAAGCCACATTCCCTCACAAACACTTGGCACGCTTGGCTGTAACTTTAAATTTTAAATATTAAAGTGGAAGACTTGAGACCTATTTTTCATCTGAAATTAATTGTTTGCCTCTACTTTAGTTGGAAAACTGTCAATCTCTTTTTCTGCTTCTTTGAATACAACTTTCTCTTTATGGTTGCAAAAATAAGGTCATAGGAACATAAGAATAGCAGCATTGAGTGATCTTGCACTCCTGGCTTCTGACTGCCTGATTTTTAGGGACGTTCTGAGTTGGAAAGAGTACTCCCACTACCACACTTAATAGTGTTCGGCATACTTCTTTCCTTGCTAGATTTTTTTCCTATTAACACACACAATCATTTTTAACCCCTTGTCAACCCATTTTTGGCAATCCAGTTATTCTCCAATAACAAGACCCATGGTATTATCAGGCATTAGGAAAAAAACCACTCACAGTTACCTTATTAGATTTGCCTTCATTTTTCTGAAATAAAAAATAGTGATTTTTTTTTTCCAATTTACCGTCTCCATGGCACTCACGATTGCAGATTCCTCTATAACATTTTACTTTCAGCCATTTTTTTCAGGCGGATGCACCTTTAATCTTTTACATTCTTCTTGCATTACATTTTTTGGTGTTTCTAGGCATCCTCATGCACCATCTTTCTATTGTTTCAAGGTCTAAACCGTTCCTTTTAAAAATAAGCTCATTGGTATTCAGGATGTGGCAAGACATAGATTTATACAGTGGCATAATGATGTGTTCTCATTCTTTCTTCATTCCTTTTCTAATGCATCCTAACATTTTATTTGCTTTTTTCACAGTTGCCAAGTATTAGGATGAGGTTTCCAGAGAACTGTAAATATCCAACTGCAAAGTTGGGGTAAAGTGTTTTTGCACATACAGTCCTTGATCTAATTTTGTTAAATTTTGACCCGGCTGATATTAGTAGGACTATTTCAGAGATATACTGGCACAACAGACGGGCCTCTTCATAAATGCTACAAATGCTTTTAGTATTAAGAGTGTCATGTAAATGTGCTCCACTTAAACTAGATTAAGGCAATTTAAAGAAAAATAAATTTGATCCCAGCTCTGGAATCGAGTCCTGAAAGCATCCATGTATACAAGACAGTTCTTGTTACTGCAGGTTCCAATACTTCCTTGCCCAAACATAGAATCACAGAATCATAGAACGGTTTGGGTTGGAAGGGACCTTCAAAGGCCATCCAGTCCAACTCCCCTGCAAGGAACAGGGACATCTCCAACCAGATCAGGTTGCTCAGAGCCTCATCCAACCTGGCCTTGAATGTTTCCAGGGATGGGGCATCCACCACCTCTCTGGGCAACCTGTGCCAGTGTTCCATCACTCTCAGTGTAAAAATGTTTTTCCTAATATCTAATCTGAATCTACCTCCCTCTATTTTAAAACCATTACCCCTTGTCCTGTCACAACAGATCCTACTGAAGAGCTTTCCCCCATCTTTCCCGTCAGTCCCAAACATCTCACTGAAGAATGAATGAATTTTATTACAAAAGTGAGAAGAGATGAAAGAGGATACAGCCCTGCCATACTCAGCACTGATGAACTCTGCCAGTCATTGCTGCAAGGAGTTTCTGATCCAAAAAATACAGAAAGAAACAGAAAGATGGGAACAGGAACAACAACAGCATGAACAAGTCAATGACATGATGTTCTGTCAGAATAAATGGCTGGGATTTTACAGGGAGAAAAAAATCTGAGCAGGGAGATGGCAATGGAGCGAGAAGCTGGAATACAGGAGTACAAGGATTCTGAGATACTGGGGTAAAGGCAGACCAAAGTGAAAAGCCTGTGTGACAAAGGGATCTGGATTTCACAGCTGGAGAAGAAAAGAGTGTCAGGAGCTATGAGGAGCAGGATATCACACTAGTCCGTACTGCCATGGAGCCAAGAAAGTGCTGCTATTATTATTAACCCTTCAAACAGTGGGGCCACTGAAGTTTTGAGAGACAAAGAA
This sequence comes from Chlamydotis macqueenii, assembly GCF_036417535.1. Classification (NCBI taxonomy): domain Eukaryota; kingdom Metazoa; phylum Chordata; class Aves; order Otidiformes; family Otididae; genus Chlamydotis; species Chlamydotis macqueenii. The sequence continues at coordinate 7,026,929 of NC_141558.1, forward strand.
GGCATGTTCTGCATCCCCTGAGACTATGTTTACCTCAAAAGGCAGATAAGCAGCATCTTATCTGATACCACAAACAACATACTTGATGATCAGAGAGAAGCTGCAGTGCTGAAGGGATGTAGGTTTATTATTACTCCTCTTGGTTTCTTCATCCCTGGCAGAGATGCAAAGCATGTTCACTGTTCCTGAGCCTCCCTTCCCAGAGAGTGGGAGGAAAAGGATTACTCTGCGGCACTGAGCAGCAACAGTTGTTTCTGCAGCAGAAGGAAACCATGGTTTGCACCTTCCCAGTCGATTTCAAATTTTCTATTAGTCTGGTTCTGCCTATTTTTTTTCCCCACAACAGCGTTAGAGAAGGCTTTTTAAGGACAGCAGTGCATCAGAGCTGCCTTCCCTATAAAAGATGAGCAGATTTTGAGGATGGAAGGGGTCTACAGTCAACTTTATGAGAACTGTCACAGTGCTGCCTGGTGTAGATCTGACAGCTTCAGGGAAAACATCTGGTCCACTGGCAGTGCAGAATTCCTCAAGGTCTCAGAAGGAAAGAGGCTGCTACAAGAGCTGGATGTAGCTTTGCAGGTATTGCTGTATGGGCAGCAGAGTGCTGCTCTTTACTGCTCTGGGATGCCCTTGGAAACTTGTGAATGGAGATAGTGGTTCTCAGGATTTGATCCCACTTCATGCAGTGCTACAGAAAAAAAAAAGCCATCTCCCACCTGCTTTCTGGCACAGTTCTGCAGCCTTCTTGATTATCCATCAGATCAGCCATTTAGGAAATTTCTTGTCATGCTGACCAGCTGCACCTGGGGTCACAGCTCATTTGGTAAAGAAGAAACTGTGTTATTGAAGCTTAGCCAAAGACAGAATATGGTCTGTTTAATAAAGTCAGGCAAACAAGTAGCTAGTGAGATGGTGCGCTCTCCAGCTTCACCATCACTCCAGCCTCTTCCCCTTGCTGTTTCCTAACAGACCGGGAACATCTCTGTCACGTGGGAAGAGTGAACCAATGATTCATAGACTGGGGGAGACAGTCCAACTTGCTTTTACCTCTCTCCTTTCAGAAGCTTTCTATAAAACAGAAAGGCTCGTGATCCTGGAGAAATAGTCAGTTTTAGCTTTCCTCCCCAAATCCTTTTCCTATGCTTAGGAATCTATACTTGGCTGTTACCTATACACATACGTTGGTTTCTTGGTCAAGTACAGAGCATAGACACACCACAAGGATATGTTAAATTCAGTTCACAACTAGTTTATTTCCCTTTCTGCCTTCATTAATTGATTTTTCCTTCTTCTTCTAATCTAGCCCCTTGACCTTGCGAGGATAACTTTTTATTTCTCTCTTTCACCAAAGACTCCACAGCCTCTCCAGCTTTATTTGCATCTTTTGTCTATTTTGCTATAGGTAGCATTAAAGGGCAGTGGAAGGAGGGAGAGAAACATACAACAATGATCATACTACTTCACTATGGCCTTTTTTTTCCCATCAACATAAGAGTTATTTGGAAATCAGCTTGAGTTTTGCAAGCTATTTGTTGCCATAAGGCTTAGCTCTCCTCCAGCCCTTTTCCTCCAAGGATTTGAAATTGCTCTACAAATGTCAATTAATTAAGCAGTCTCCATGCAGAAAGTTTCATAATACTTATTTTAAAATGAGAAAACTAGAGCAATGAAAGTGTTGTTGTTTGTTGCCAGCTAATGGTAAAATTAGTAATAGACCCCTGGAGCGTACCAGACCTTATGTTTTAATGAATTGCCTTCATCTCCATTATTCAGAATGGGATATTTTTTACCCTATACTTTTAAAAAGAACTTCACCTTTCCATCCCCAATGCAATAGAAACATTTCCCTTTTCCTCACAACAAACATTGTGTAAGTACAGCTCCCCTCATGAACAGAAAGGAACCCCCATCATACCTAAAAAGACTCAATCTTTAGCCTTTCTCCCCTCTTTCTGATTACCAGACCAGGCATGACCAGAACAATGCTGTATTAAAAATCAGAGCAGGGAAATTAGTGCATAAAAATCCTGGGTTTACAAACAAATTATCTTTTGCCAGTCTGAGTCACAGGACACCTGTAGTGTCAGGTGGCTCATTCTATGTGGAGAAAATAAAACCTTAGAAATAAAAATATTTGTGCAACATAGCTGAAATTATGGGGGAGATTTTCCTTGATGAGGGAAGTACAAATCTGGCTAATTCCCTCTTTGACGAGTGACTTGATCATCTTGTTCTTCTCACACTTCCATTCCCCTCTTTATGGTTGTGTCTAATTTGGCCTCAGGCTACGAGCTGAGCAGGTATGAAGTAGAATGGGACCTGGACTTGCTGTGCCTCCTACCCGGTCTATGACTCTAGATTCCTTTTTTTTTCTTAACAAAAAATTTGGACTCGAATGGAAAATGGTATATTTGATGTTCTCTTAATAGGGAAGATGAGATGCAACCACATTTCTCCCTCAGATCTAGGGGTACAGAAGCACTTCTCTGTCTCCCTCTGTTTACAGTGCTTTAATCTTTAATCTGCTTAATTTTAGATTGCCAAAATTGTCTTAATACATGTAGGTTCATTTAATTCTCCTAGGAAAAGGGAAGGAATAACATCAGGAAGCCAAAGCATATGTTCCTTCCTCAGCTTTTTAGTTATTTCAACTGGCTCCTCAATCTGCTTACTGCCTGTAGAGCACAGGTGGAACAAGCAGCCCAGGGAAAAGGGCTCTATAACCCCATAGAATCATAGAATCATAGAATGGTTAGGGTTGGAAGGGACCTTCAAAGGTCATCTAGTCCAACCCCCCTGCAAGGAGCAGGGACATCCCTGACTAGATCAGGTTGCTCAGAGCCTCATCCAGCCTGGCCTTGAACGTTTCCAGAGATGGGGCCTCCACCACCTTTCTGGGCAACCTGTTCCAGTGTTCTATAACTCGCATCGTAAAAATTTTTTTCCTAATTTCTAATCTAAATCTACCCCCCTCTATTTTAAAACCATTACCCCTCATCCTATTCAACAGGCCCTACTGAACAGCCTCTCCCCATCTTTCTTGTAGGCCCCCTTGAGGTACTGGAGGACCGTTATCAGGTCTCCCCGGAGCCTCCTCTTCTCCAGGCTGATTTAGATACCTAAATCCTTTCATGCATCTAGAACCAAATCCTCCAGCTAGCTGTGCTGTCAATCTACACTCTAAATTGTACTTGAGAGGAAGCAAGGGATGTGGGGAAGGAGAGCAGAAACCTAGGCTGAACTATATAGCCTACAGCGTCTTGTGATCTAATTCCTTTCTTTCATTTTGTGTGCTGCAGTACACAGCTTTTTAGGAAGTCACCACTGCCTTGATACATGAAAAATATGGCTGATCTCAATTTATGTCACTCACACTTAATTTTTTTTTTGCTCACGCACAGCATCTTTAAAGCACTGCCACAGAAATGAGACCACTGGGACTAAGGCTGGTGGCAGAACACAGAAGAACCTGTGCTCAAAACCACTGTCAAGTGGGCATGGTTTGCAGCAAATTTCAGATGTTTGTGCTTAGAGCAATCTCCTTCCTTAGCTGGTAGGTAAGGACTGATGTGCATCACATCCAAGGCCTTACTGAGAGTGATCCCTCCTTGATTACACTTCTCACACTTGTGATAGAGCACTCTCAAATATTACCCGACCCCATTAACTTTGTACATCATTAACTGACTTAAAAAAAAAAAAAAAAAACACAAAGAAACACAGTTTCACAGTAAAAGCTGCATAGAAGATGTCACCTCAACCACATGTGTTTGAACACAAATAATCTCACACAAGAACTAACAGAGATGATTTACAATAGATCCTAAATTGGGAAAATTTCAGCAAAGGCAGTAAGAAGGCTTACAGTAACCAAACCTTGGTTTGTTACTCAGCTTACTCTGTTCAGTGCAGTGGTACAGTCTGATTCAACATTCCTGAAATCAGTTTCTCTGATGCCATTGGTTTCCACATCACCATTTGTTTAAAGCAGTCCTCCAAAAACGAATGTCTCTCCCTTTTCCTGTCCCTTGCACATGCTGTAAATGAAATTAAGCTGCCCTCATACTACTCCGGTTTTGTCCTTTGCCTGGGATAGTCTTTTTTCTTTGGCTACATGCTGATACCGCACAATGTTGGTTCCAAAGGCATTCATTTTATTCTATTAAATGTAGACACTTCCACCCACAACAGTTACCTCAGGATTCCTTCACAGTCAAGTGAGAGAAATAAGCATATTTAGGAGAGAATTTATCTCATCAGCTTTAACTGATGTCTAAAATAGCTCAAATGACATGCAGGCTAAAAGAACCCATCTTTCTCCATTGATTAGAGAGGAAGCCTGAGGGTTCAGCTCAGATAAAAATGTCAACGTTATAGGCAGCAAGATAGGTGAGATGAATGCCAAATTAACTTACCAGTTAGATATAATGGGCAAAGACAGAAAAAAAGAGAAACTGGAAAATGAAGGCATTCATGAAAAGGTATACAGACAAACATCACCAGGCCAGAAATAGACCTCAAATCTGTCCCATTTCAGTCCAGTTCCCTCAACTCTTTCTCTGCAAATTCTAATAAATTCTTGTACTTCTGTACAAGAGTACATTTACTTACAAAATTCAGCACATAATTTCATACAGAGGGAGTTAAATTTATACAAGCTTAATTTAATATATGAATTAAGTTTATAAAAATTTGACTCTGCGTGTATGAAATTATGTACTGAATTTTGCAAGTTTATATTTAAAATGTTTACGTATATATTTATAGCTTATATTTTAAATTTGTATTTTAAATTAAGCTTGTTTTTTGACTCAGTGAGTTTCTGTTCCTGGAGGTCTGAGAAATGGGTATTTCAAGATCTGTTTATCAGGGTAGCACATAGGCAAATAAGCATATCCCAACTTCAGTTCTGTGAATAAGAATTCTTCTTTTTCCTTTCAATTTTTACATCCTTACTACCCCTGAGGCTACTAATGTAATTACTCATTTCAAGTATTAATTTGAAAATGAAATTTTTTTCTAGCAACTTGTGTTATTGGTTGGGATTAACTGAGTAATTGTAACAGTGAATGTCTGAGATGACACATAATACATTGACTCACTCCTGTCCAAGAACATGAGACTGATTGTGTCACTAAATAAATAATGACCTTGGCTTTTACTCAGGTGATACTTAACACTGAGGTTAATGAATATTGGTAGCCATTAAGATAAATGTCCTTACATCTTATATCTAATCTGCTGACATTTTAATGAAAACACTCCATACAAATTTAGGTTGGGATTTTGCAATGAAGAGTGGGGATGTTTGGCCCAAAATATTGCCTTATGTAAGTGAGGTGGGCAGAACAGAACTAGAAGATCATTGTTTCCAAGACCACTTAGGGGGCTTAGGTTCCCAGAATGATTTAGGACCAATCTGTGCTCATCATCTGAAGCAAACAATCCCCATGAGAAGAGATGGTGAAAACTTTCCACCACTAAAAGGCAAACACACCTTTTCTTAGCTCCATGTCCTGATTCAATTTCATTCAGAAGTGAGAGTTGCACGCTAGTAGCAAACTGCACCCTAGAAGAGGGTTTGATAGTCCTACAAAGCATTCTGGATGCTCCCAAGACGCAATATAATTACATGTCCCAGTTCCAGTATTTTTGCAGTTACAGAAGATGGGATTCATCTTCAGATGAAGACGTGTAATTCTGTGTGTCTACACAGAGAAGTCCGTATACAAACCATACAACTCAGCTTCCATCACTCAATGGGTAGCTAGTCAGTGTAAACTGGTGTAATCTAGTCAGCACAGCTTAGAGTGTCATCCAGTTCATCTGAAAGTTGACACCTAGGATATCCGCTGAAGCAGGACTTGGTGGTCTCTAGGATAACTTTATGGTGGTCCCAGCTGCAACTCAATGTCTCTTGCGGGCTCTGTGTCACACCTGCTATGTGTGACTTACATAAGGATTACTCCAAGGGCTAGAAGTAATAATGTCAAAGGTGAAACATCACTTGGTGATCCGAACAGCTGGGCCACAGCTGTACTGGTAAACTAAATAATGTTGGGGCACATTCTCTGGCCCTAAGGCCAACTGATACATTCTGGCGACATCCATACAGCTATGTTTTCTTGACATCGAAGACAACACCCAGCTGGGCTTTCTGAAATGGACCCTAGCCTGTTCCAAGTGCCAGGAATTGTCTGGGAATTGTCTGAAATCATTCCGGTTTGTTCAGACAAAGCAATGGCAGGGGCTGCTCTGACAATTTCACGCTACAGTTGAGCTGTGAAGTCTGTGCCCATGCCCTAGCACTGTTCAAATTGCTGGGATAGGTAAAATCTATTTGTTTAGCTGTTAAGCCTTTATGTCTCATGTACCTCAGTTAGATTCGTAGATTCCTGTGATTAGGTTTTGTTTCCAGCTCTTTTTAGTGAGCTATAGGCATCATGTTGCCAGCCTTGCTTATAAAAGCTAGTGTGGTATCTTAAAATTAAAAGCACTAGAGTAACACCCGGATCGGTCTTACTCACAAGACTTCCTGGGAAGCCTCTCTCCCAAGGAGTGCAAAAAGGACAATATCCCATCAGATCACATACTGGGTATCACATCAGTCACGAGATGAATGTTGGGCTGCAATGCTAACCTGCAACTGGTGTGGGTGTCCATCTGCGTGGAGCTATCACAAACCTGTCTACCAGTAGTGAAATAGCAGCTGGAGATCCTGGATCCAGAGAGGAAATATAGGCTATGTGACTCATGAAGGAGTAAATAATTACATCCTTTTTTTCCCCAAAAGAATTAAACTGATGGGTTTTGGCATTTTTTCATACCTTGTCTTTCAAGTGGCTTTTATATATCTTAGCATATGACGATAGCTATTATTTCAGCTATCAGGCACAAGCCCCAAAGAATTTCACTGTTTTTTTGCACTTAAATTCAATTGTTTATCCCTCATTTGTACTCAATCACTTGACTTTAGCTACTGTAGAAATTGTCCATTTGTGGTTTTTTTTCTTTTTTTTTTTTTCTGAAGTGAATAATAGCTTTACCTGTTCTGATAACTGCTCTTTCAGCTACCTTGTCACAGCTGACTAGGCACCTGTCAAACCAGTCACAAGTCCACAACATAATCTCTCTTTCCAGCTCCATTCATATACTTGCGCAAAGACAATTTTACAGGGGAGGTTTTACGTGGGAATTCAAAATAAGACCATTATCTCATACTGCAGAATGACTGGTGCGCCTTCTAAGATGCTACAGTCCCAAAGGTAGTTTAATCACAACTTTGCTCTGTACAATGAAATGCAATTATTTTATAGCTAACCAATTTCAGAAGTGCTTAAGGTAGTCTGAAGCAGAGGCTGTGCCGGGGTAGCATCTGACACAGGAAGATTTTCAATTGATGTGCCTATAGGCACTACTACAGGTAGATGATTTGGGTGGAATGACTTTTTCATTCCTCCTTTTGTAAGGAGCTGCTGTCAGAAAGACCAAATCCATTCCCTGTTGTCCTCTCCACGAAAGCCAACCCGAGTATCATGGTGAGCAGGACAAGAGACACCCAGACAGGGGTCAGCCCTTGTTGACATGTCCCCCCAGATTTCTCTGGAGAGATCCCATGACCACCAGCTCTGCTCTCATGTCCCTGAGCCCCAGCAGCCAAATCTCTGGAGAGCAGGGGATGCACTCAGGGCCTGATATAAGACAACTGCCTGCAGCTGATGAAATAAGAAAGGAGTGTAACAGAGGTAGGGTTTATATTGGAGAAACACAGGAAGAGAGCAAAACTACTTCCTCTAGTGACAACTTCATTACATCTACCATGCTCAAAACTTTAATCTCTTTGCAGGAGAGCAAGACCGCACATTTACTAAGTGAAGACCTTATGGGAGGATGAGGGGTGAGCAAGTCATTGCCAGTACACCACTTAATGAACTAGGTCCTTTTCCTCTTCATAAGTTATGCAGACTGATTTTCATATTTTATTTATTACTCAGCGAGTGGCTTCTGACAATATTTTTCACCCCAGGGACTACTTGAAAATTATTTGGTGCAATTACGGCTTCAAACATTTAGTCTAAATAATATACTGCTGGTTCCTTATCCCAACACACCATAGCTTTTCTTTCTCAACCCTCGCCTGAATTTTCTAGATGGCTGCACAAAAATTTCTGATAATAATAGACATGCAAGTACATGTTTTTGAAGTATATAGTACTTTTCCTTTTTACAAAAGTGTTGAGTGGAAGCAATTGCACACAAAAGGTCTTTGCCAAATTCAAAGTTTGAAGTGTGTGGGTTTCCTGCAATAACTTATATCTGTAGCATTTAGTATAGCTCACTTGTTATACTGAAGGATCAAGGAGTTGGTTGGGCTATGAGGAAAAATCTGCAGAATGCTTTACAAGTCCATGGATTACCCAGGGTTTCTGGAAAATGTGAGCAGTCGATCTGCAAACATTTTAACAGAAGTGACCTCATTCTATCAAATGTGAATTGTTTCTCTACTTTAAGAATGTCAATACCTGAACAATTTGAGGAGTGAGAAGTTTAGGGGTATAAATTATAGGCTTTCTTCTCCAGGCTGGAACATGAGCATCCAAGTGCAGCACATCACTGCAACAAAGCGACTCACTGCAGTCCTATCAGTGTTGTGTGTGCAACCAAAGACAAGTACTCTGTGTGCTGAAGAGATATAAAATAGGGTACCTTGATGCTAAAGTGAGATTATAAATAATTACTACATTTTCCTTCATTCCACATATTATTGCCACTCTTTGATAAAACTCAAGCTTCACCAGCCCCTGTACTCTTAATAGAGCACTGAAGCATCTAATGCACACAGAGGTTGCTGATAATACTGCAAAAACATATGAAATGGCATGCAGAGTGCTAAGAAAACCTTAAACATTATAAGGCAACGCATTTGTTGGTGCTCTTTCTATATCTGTTGGTGTTCTTTTGCTCTTTGTGCTTGTTCTTCCGTAAGATTTCAAAATCACGTTGCCATTTCTGTATTTTTTTATTCACATAAATACATAAATGTGAGTATCTGTCACTTAGACTCCCTGGAGCTTGTAATGATATTCTTTTCAAATATCAGCAAAGAGCCTAATATCTCTATAATTAACACATTCCACCTGACTGTTCTCTGATGGGCAGCAAAACAAAACTGTGTCATACATTTAAAAAACAACTTTTGGGATTTCTCATGTCCTGAGTCCTCCCTCTCAGGAGGAACTCTATGCAAATATTCACATAGCTTAATTGATCTCCTTACTTACTTTCATCATAAGTCTCATAAAACTTCATGCATCTGGACTTCTGTTTACCTTGTTTCAATCTGCAGACCAGTGCTGTCTTGCTTCTACTTTCTCCAATTATCTGTGCCCTAAGTGTTTGCCACTTTCTGCCTCATCTGCAAACTCTCAGGGTAAGAAAAGGGGGATTGTGTGTGTTTGCTCCCAGCATGTATAGCACACCACAGTGAAAGGCCCCTAATGGGATGCCTTCATGATACAGCAACGTGAAAAATAGCTAGTATTTGGTTGGACTCCACTTTCTACATCTGCAAAGGTGGACGGACCCAAGAACATAACTAGAAGGTTCTCAATGTTGTTTTCCTGTTGTGCTCTACCAAACACCTCTTAGCCCTGACTGGCAACACCCCCTTGAGCTATTATCTCAGAGCTCTTAAGGTGAAATTGGTTGCTCAGCTCTTTTCACGGAGTTCATAACAGACCTTGCTCTTTGTATCTTCATCTCAAGAGGCATACCTTACAGCTGGGACCACTGGTGAGCCTCTAACTTCATGAATTACAAAAGTTCTTGAATTACAGAGAGTTTGGTTTCTTTTATCACTTCTAGAACCCAACCTTTCTGCAGGTGCTAAACCACCCAAACTTGAAGGGCATCATTGCTTTAGTCTAACCATTTCTGGGAGACTCAGAAAGGGAATCTCAAGAGAGACTGAATTAGGATCCAAGTTCTGCCACGCTCAGTAAGCTCTAAAGCAAACCCATGCAAGCATTTTTAGTTATTGACATTACTCTTTTACGATCTATGTGTCAGTGGGAATTGGAGCAAGTCTTCCTTCAATTGCAAGCAGTGGTAACTAAATATCCTGCTCTTCCCTGTAGCTGGAGGCATTTTTTTTTCTGCAGTTGAGATAAGAGCTTGTGGTTTGATTGTTAAATTGCTTTCTTAGAGAGAGGATGTTAATGCAGTCATGCTGTCAACATATATGTCTCTGTTTGTCCCATCTTTTTAAACTTAATTGATCTTCCAGATCAGTTTCATGCAAATTTGACAGAGAAGTAAAAGTTTCAGGTAGATAAGTTTTTTTTGAATTCTCATGAAAGCAGTCAGCACTAATGGCAACCCTCTGACAGTGACACTTTATAGGGAAGATTACAGTACAAGGTAAACTTTTCACACAGTTTAGATGCAAAGAACTTGGACAGTGCAAAAGACTCAGTACTCACTTGTGTCTTATTAGAGAGTAGAAATTCTAAGCACAATGCACAAAATCTTAGGAAATTAGGCTTCATTAATTTTGCTGGTTACAGGAAAACTTGTAAAATGCAGAGCCTGAAAGTCATTAAAGGTTTGTTTTAAAGTAGTTATGATAAGAACTCACAGTTGGAAGGACTGCTTATTTATCTGTCATCAAAGGTTCTTTGATGCTACCTGAGATGCATATGGACACGTTTCCTACAGAACCGGTTTGTAAAAAGGTAGTGTGATCCAAACTCTTAATGATGAAATAAGGCCTTGAATACCTTAAATGAACAAGCAGTGAATCCCAAAATGGGAAATACCTCATCCATTGCATCACTGGTACTCATGAAAACTGTATGGGTGAATATAAGCCACTGCTGTTCACTATTGTGAAACTGGGCAAGGTAACTTACATAGTGAGGAAACATAATGTTACCTCTAAATCTTATCTCAGAAAACAGTAGGTCTTTGCGTGATCTCTCAGTCTTGTTTATGAAAGACTTACAAATGATCTTCAAAAATATGCCTGGAAACACAATCATAACTGCATTGGATGTCAAAAGTAATTGTATCAATAGAGACACAGTGATCTGACATATAGTAATTTTCCTCATATCTCATTCCAGCTAGTCACTAGCTTTTGTGCTATAATTACCTGTCTTTATATCTCTACAAACCACAGGGGCTACAAATGTTATTACTTCTATTCTGATTAAGTATCCTGCTCTGCTCAGATACCAATTGCCTTTTTCTTTGAAATTGTCTAATCAGCTAACATAATTAAGTTAAATTCAGAGCAGTTTCCGAACTCTGCTTAGCTGGAAGCTCTCTGGCTCTGCTTTAGAACCAAAGACCCAGTGTATCCAAAAGCTTGTGTAGTTTTCCAGCTGTCAATAAGAATGTCTAAGAAATGGTATTTCCTCTGTTTGTAAATTTTGTCTCACTTTTATCCTTAAACTATAACTGTATAACCATCCTAGCTTCGTTTCAACTAGACATTGGCTGATTCTCAGCTCTATGCTCTTTATAGGAACTAAAAAAAATTATTAAGCTTCCTTTTCAAAACTGTATCATTGCAAAAATAAAGAAAACGTACACTGTGTTAGCAAAGAAACAGAAAGATCCATGTGGATAAAGATATGCATTTTACCTGGAATCTTCTGCCTTTTTGTACTCACACGTACTGGAGGGAAACTCAGCAAGAAGGCCAACAGGGAAAACAATGTGATATGAGACTTTTTTTCAGTACATTCTTCTCAGTTGTGTCATCTAGGTTTCAATGCAATAGTTCCCAAATGTGTGGGAAACTAAATCCAAGGGGCAAATATAAAAATGATTACCAAGGCCCTCAACTTTTTGAGTCACAAAATATTCTCACTTACAATGACTTATTTTCAGGATCATCTATAAGAAGCTCTGAAAATCAAGTATCTGCAAACTTTAGACACAGAGATGTTTAAAGGAATCTAATAATTATGAGATGTCTGCAGTGATGGGCTCAAGGAGCAAGAATGAGTCAGCATGAGAGTTAAGGATTGCCTGAACTGTTAACCGCACCCAGTGAAAATGTCATGAATACCGATTTCTTTCTCTCCTTAAGTTGAAAGCCAGTCTGACAGGAAAGTTTTCTCCATTTGGTCTGCTGCTTGATCACTGGGCCAGGAAACAAAGATATTATTGTTGTCAAAAACTCTAAGATTCTGCACAAAAGTGACAGTAACTCTACCAACACTATCCCATTCCTCAGCTATTTATTTTTCTTTAACAGTACATTTTTAGTATCTAAATTCATGCTGGATCTGCAATCTGAATCCATATATCTTGCAATTGCTGTCAAAGTCTGCCATGAGAAGATTTGTTTGTGGCAAGGAAAGCTATAATTTGCTTTACTGCTAAAGAAAATTTATAAAGGAGGCTTCTCCTTTTCTGAATCCAAATCATTAAATAATCATATTATTCTTTTAGCTTAGCCAATCTTATCCATATATTTGAACTTAAGGATAATCACTGTATCTGCAAAGAAAGATATATACAGGACAGTGATTAAAGGGTTTATAGAATCAGCATTTGAGTTACAAATACTGAAAACTTTTTGTTCTAGAATAATTGCTATTCCCAATAAAGAAAGAGCAACGAGAAACTGTGTTTGTGACATTAATTAATATTAATGCAAAATCCTCATCTAAAAAAAAATCCACATTTAGCAGAACATTCACTTTAAATGTCAACAACTTGAAAGGGTTTCCGTCTGGAGCACGTAAATAGGAAGATCCCCAATCTGTCTCCTTCTTCCTGTCTCAAAAATTGTGAGCGGATCAAAGGAAAACCATTGAAGTGAAACAAACCTTTCCCAGACTGTTCCAAGGCTATCTTCTCCATGTAATGCCTGTCTAGTTCTTAGTAAAGCTAAAGGGATTTATTTGCATTTGAATCAGAGCAAGTACTGAACACCTCATTTCATCTTAATTGTACGGACTGAATTCTACAGCTAAAATGGAATTCACAGGTGTTAAGTAAACTGAAATGCACCTGTAATTGATTGCAATGAACCTGCATTTTATGGCCTTTATTCTAAAAGGTCTGAGTTAGGAAGAAAAAAGTTAGAAAGTTAGGAAGAAAATCCAAAAATAATTGATATAATCAAACAAAAGCAAACTGTCACTAAGATTAAAATATGAATTTTTAAACATTCTTCTAACAGCCATGATCTGGAGCCACCTCAGACACTCTTAATGTAAAACAAATGTTCACACACATAGGCACAGCATGTATTTTTGTAGAAGACGTGCATTAACAGCTTTATAACATACAGCGAACTTCCCCTTTCCAAAGGTAAATCCAAAATAAGTAAGAGACTAGTAGGTTAGTCCAGTCCCCGTGCATGCTCCCAGGCCATTTCCCTTGTTGCTGTTGTACATTCAGCTTTGCAGCTCCCAGCAGCTATAAGAAAAGTCCCACTGGGACCGTGCAGACCCCAATCTGCAAATCCCATTTAATTCAAAGATAGCAACATATTACTGTGATCATCTGCATTTTATATCGGGAACACATTCACCAAGGACATGGCCTGGTTTTTATTAGAAATGTAAAGGGAGCATCAAAACTTCTTCCTCTGCTGACACTACTTCTGCTTCTGTAACTTCGTCGCTAGGGTCATGTGAAATTGGAAGGGATCATAGATCTGAGCTACCTAAACGGCATGGTGCTAAAAATATATTTATTCAGAATGGCTAATTAAGGTGAATGACTACCAGTCCTCATTAGCACTGAAGTGGAGTTAATTTGATTAGACTTCTGGCCTAGATAGGCTTGCAAGGCATTATGTTCCTAATGCAATTTCTCTAACGAGAAAGCATTTCAGATGAGATGTTACCCATCAATGTCTTTCTCTGTATAAATATTAAGTAGACATTTGCCTTTTAATGTTGATGTAATTTTTAGGGAATAGGGAAGCAGCAAAGAAGTGACATCTGTATTGCCTTGGGATATAGGAAGAAAGTGAGAAAATAAACTTGTAATTCTTGCTCCAGTCTCATTCTTTAAATACTTTGTAATCCTTTCACAGTAGAAAGTCATACTTGAGATGTGCTCATTAAACCTGTCTTTTCTTTAACATACCATTATATACCTCTTGTTCTTTAATTCAAAACTCTCTTCAATTAATATTTCAAAGCTTAAACATAGTTAATGTGGCAACATAAGTTTTAGACTAGAAAAAAATACCTTCTGCTGTCTTCCTTTTACTAGAAGGCCTGAGAGGAATAGGAGGAACATGCTGTTTACTTATTAATTAGAGCTTACAATGATCTGTGCTGGAATAATGCTTCAGAAAAAAATTACCCATTTAGTTGAGTTGGACTATGATTCTTTTACCACAAGAAGTCTTGCTTAGTGATTCCTGAAGTGCAAGGTTTATCTATCATCAGAAATCTAAAAGCCTTCTATTTTTGAGTAAAACTCTGATAGATGGAAAACGCCAAATAAATGGTGTAATTACTAAAAATCACCAAGGGAATAGTTAGTCCCAGTAGCTTCACAGGTAATCCCATGGGACTTTGTTTAAAAAAAAAAAAAAAAAAAAACACAAAAACAAACCAGAAAACAGGCTATATTTTTAGGACTTCTAGGGGGTGGATTCACACCAACAGGGACATCAGACAATGCCATGGTGCCCATGGCCTCTCTGCCAAACCTAGGAGGAAACTTTTCTAGTGTCCTTCTCTAGCCACAGCTGTTCCTGCTTCTCACCTATCCTGACCAGTGCTAGCAAAGGGATTAAGTCCTTCTCCCTTCCCCACTTTTAGGAGTAATAACAGCCCCTTAGCCCAGCCTAGCACCTTTTTTCCCCTTTCATACTGATGCCAGTAGCTAGAGAATGTTGAAGAAAATCTGCCTCCCAAGGGCTGCTGAGAGGGGGAGAAGAAGAGAAAACCTCAGTTACATTATATGCTAAAAGAAATTGACTCACAATAGGGTGAGCAGAGGTTGTTACATAGAAAGTACTCTTGGATGCTGTACTAGAGAAGAGGAAGATGGCAGGAGAAACATGGACAAAGACCAAGATAAATACCTTTGCTACAACCCCTTCAGTGACCTTGCTCAGTCCCTATTTTCCTCCATACCAGACAGACCTCACTTATCCTCATACCTCTCTTCTTCAAAATGCGCTTAGATACAGACTTCCTCCACTCCCTTCCCTTGTAGCCAACATTTGATTCCATATTTCTTCATCTACAGAAGAAAGAAAAAACCCAGCATTAGTTTGACATCACTGGTGAGAAAAAACTAAATTTTTCCTGCCATCATAAGATACTTTACGCTGGATCTGCTAATTCCTGAAGTATACTTAGACTTCTGAAAAACTGCTGTAGAGATTCACGTACGGAAACCAAGTTCTATCAAGGGTAAGTGGGACTTGTGATTGCAAATTGCTTGGGAGCATTTTGAAAAAAAACTCTGGGAGAAAAATTTTACAGTCTTTTTTAATTTTTTTAACATACTCTATGTATGTTTATAAAGAGGCTCTGCAGGACCACATGCTTGTGGTAAATAAAACTGTGTGGCAATGAGAATTCAGTGGTTTTGAACAAAAGATTATATAGTACTCTGCAGAAGTAAAGGATCAGAATCTGGCTTATGGGGAATCAACTTATATTAAGGCTCCTTCAGATTTATTTTCTGGTCTTCAATATGGGATGGAAATTCTGCACATGGAGAGTATATATTTGGCTCTTGGAATGACAAAAGCAATGATCAAGGGAGCCATTGCTTGCCCTAGTGTTTTCTCATTAAAACAAACAAACAAACAACTGTCTTTTTTTTTTTTTTTTTTTACTCTCATTCAAGAATCTCCAATTTTTAACTAACTAAATACTTTTGGACACTTTTTCAAGGTTTCAGTCAGTTTGACAACATAAGTTATTTTGCTTCCTTACTAATAAAAATAGTAGTCCAGTAATTAAGAACTTTAATAAGATGAAGTTAGAACAATTAGAGCGTTTAATACACTGTTGGACCAACATTTCAGTAAAGTTAGTGACCAGTACAGATGTCTCTGGGAAAGAATGGATATATATACAATTGAAGTTTTAGTAGTGATACTTTTATAGTGCAGATTGGGAAAGTTTTTAAAGTGGTATAAGTTATTTAGCTCTGAAATACAGATGACTCCATGGCAAACAGCCTGTGATTCAAGGTAAGTTGAAAGATAATAGCATTGGGAGGAAGAGGAGGGTTGCTGGAGTCATCATACATGACTATAACTGTGATTCATTCTGGTTGTCAATATTATCTTGTTAAAGAAATAACTGTATTCCCCCTCTTTAAAAAAAAATGTTACAGAAGACAGCTCAAGAGAATGGATTAATGGTTGCATCCTTGTGTTCAGCAATATTAAATGCACTGAATACTTCTTTCACCACTGAAGCTTTATATGTCATTAAAATTTCTAAATAGATATATATAAAAACTTCAACAGGATTTATAAGGCCAAGTTTTAAAAAATGATGGCCAATAGTATCGTAAAAGATGATAGTTCTTCCAAAATTAAAAAATCGGCATCACAATAAATAAGGAAGTGCATTATAAACTGGTAAAAACATCACATGCGTCAATACCCCCAACCACCTTACTACTCTCTTAAAGGACAGAAGAGCAAGGACTTTCATTTCATCCAGTAAAAACAACTTGGATGTTTAACTCCATTCACCCAACTTCTGTACCCTCTGAACATTTATGTCCTTTTTAAAAAATTACATTTTATGTAAATATTATAGGACTGATCTAATAAAGACTGCATGCAATCTAACTGAGGAACAGAAAACAGAGATGGCCTGGTTTAAATAGCCAGAGACTGTCCTGTTCTTAGTAAAATGTCATATTCTAAAACATGTTTTCATGCGTTTTCTCACGTCTGGTATAAATATTTCCAACTGATGGACAAAATGGTATCATCCTCTATGCAAACTGATAATTATCAATTCTGTTGAAACAAATTAATCTAAATTAAAATCTTAGCAAATGTTTTGGAGGATGGAATTCAGCTAAATTTATAGACATAAATTAGATACATATCAAATGAAACTGGGTGTTATCTAAGGAAAAGCAAACAACAAAAGCTTCTTTGACAAGCTCATACAAATGAAACCAAGTCGAATGACTTTAGGTGTTAGTATGGTGATACAATGTGTATTTCTTATAAAAAATAGGAACAGCCCAACCTCTGCTCTAAATTATATCCATACAACTTACTGATTCCACCTGGGTAAACCGGAAAACAGAATTCAGCACTTTATGATGCAAAAAGTAGGTTCTAAGTAGTCAGGACGTATATCCCTTCTAGATATATCCTTGCCTATCTAAGTACCTCAGGATGAAGTAACTTTTCTTCTAATGGTACTTTTTATGTTTTTCCATCACCCATCCTTTGGGCACACTAGAAGATTTTACTTCTTAACCAAAGCTCAAACCTCACCTTGACCTCCTCTTCCAGTCTTTCCATAGTGCCTCTCTGTGTGACATCTTGTTCAAGCCAAATCTTGTCTTTCTAATTAGAGATTTCCACCTTCCTGTGAAAGGTCTGACCACGCAGAGCCCGAGTGCACTGCTCTCCTCTCCTGAGGTGCGAGGAAATGTGAGCTTGTGTTGCTGTTCTTATACAATAGGTATGTTTTGCTTTTGTGAATGTCATGTCAAAAGAAACCTGTTTCTCTCCCTCAGTCAGTCAGAGCTAAGAAGTGTAGTGGGTCTTTATTGTGTCCACAGTATTGTACCGATACTTGAGAGCTTCCAGGAGTGCTGAGGCCCCTGTGTCAGAGAAGTAGGGTTGAAAAACTATGTTAAGATTCCTTTGCAGTCTTTTGAACAGCTTTCCTTCCCTTTCATTAAAGACTGATTTACACCATGGTTGGGTACAAGATGCAGAGGTGTCAAAACTGTTGAAGATCTAAGCATTAAGTTGACACATAGCATTTCTATCTACAGAGTTTGCTGCAGAGCTGGTTCAAGTTTCTTTACATCCACAAGGCAGGCATGCCCTAATTATCTCAGTGATAAAGAGCAACATGTTTGAATTTGATATACTAGTCCCTGCGGGACAGAGTGGCTAGTTGAAAGCAGGACTGTTAAACCTGTGGTTATGCTCAGTGCTGCTGAATAACCTAGGTGGGGCTTCTAAAGGGCTACAGAGACTTAGGCACAGACTATTGCTCTTGTCTAGCCGAGATAGAACACAGGTGCTGTTAAAAAGAACTCTAATATTTAGAGCGAGGAAAAGAAAGTAAAGGACAAAGTAATGACTTCGATTTCAGTTCCTCAGCTTAGAACCCTCAGGAAAAAGATTTCCCTGACTAGGAGAATAACTTATCATGATATTGGCAGAGATGAAGTCATCCCTAGATTAGATACAGGCTGTGGTGCATAGCCTGTCATGGTAGCTATGGAAGGACTGTATCAAACTGCATCTCAGCCTGAAGTATTTGTGTTCATATCACACTACGTCACTGGGTTTGGCTGCCCTTTGGCTCATGACTCCTCCACCTTCCTCCACATCCACTCAGTCCATTCCAAACATACTCCTCACACAGCTTTACACTTGCTCAGCCTTTAGCGACGACTTTGCCTCCTGGTCAGTAGAGGGGTGGGGGCTGATCATGCTGCATGGGCAACATATTCAGACCCTAGAGGACAGCAGGCCCCTCCTGCACTTTCACATCCTGCCTCTTCAGTAGACAGGCCTTGTAAAGATCTCCTGGTTTAAGAGGCAACCTAATATATGGGAGTGAAAAATGTGATCTCAGAGGAAAGAAATAGAGCAAGGAAGGACATGGATGTGGAAATAGAAGTTCACTCTGGGATTTTGCAAGTTATCAGATTCAAGAGTTTATAAGGTACCGAAGTATTGGCATGGGCATTAGCAATTAGTAAGAGTGGTAGAAAATCAGAGAATCATATAATGGTTAGAGTTGGAAGGGACCTTCAAAGGTCATCCAGTCCAACCCCCCTACAAGAAGCAGGGACATCTCCAACCAGATCAGGTTGCTCAGAGCCTCATCCAACCTGGCCTTGAATGTTTCCAGGGATGGGGCATCCACCACCTTTCTGGGCAACCTGTGCCAGTATCCTACCACCCTCATCGCAAAAATTTTTATCCTAATATCTAATCTAAATCTATCTCCCTCTATTTTGAAACCTTTACCCCCAGTTCTGTCACAACAGGCCCTGCTGAAGAGTTTCTCCCCATCTTTCTTATAGGCCCCCTTGAGGTACTGGAAGGCTGCTATAAGGTCTCCCTGGAGCCTTCTCTTCTCCAGGCTGAACAGCCCCAACTCTCTCAGCCTGTTCTCCTGGCAGAGGTACTCCAGCCCTCTGATCATCTTTGCAGCCCTCCTCTGGACTTGCTCCAACAGGTCCACGTTCTTCTGTTGTGGGCTTCAGAACTGGATACAATACTCCCGGTGGGGTCTCACCAGAGCGGAGTAGAGGGGGAGAATCACCTCCCTCAACCTGCTGGCCATGCTAAATCATTGATTAACAGTTGCAGTATGCTCAGCTGTGAGGGACTCTGCAAAGAGAACAAGGCCATGAGGAGAGGAAAGCGCAGACTCAGACAAAAGCAGTTTTGCAGAAGGGGCAAGAAGCAAGGCAGATTCTCCTAGGCCTCCTTTCCACAGCTAACATTTCTGTGAATGAAATGGGCTTCTAGATGTAAAAGTTTTCAGGGAAGGATCCCCTGTGAAAGCAAACAAATAAATGCTTTCAGTACAAAAAGAAGAGCCCAGCAACAACTAACCCAGCTTGTCATTTCCTTTATTACAGCTTGGAAGCCAGTCAGTCCCCTTGAGGGACTGAGGCTACTGCACTGACAAAAATACACTGTTTTCTTGCCAAATGGACACATTTGAAAAACCTGCTATTTCATCATGATGAGACATTTAATTTGCCATGCCATCTAATAGATAAAATGAAAAAACAGAGGCTCTAAAATACACCACTGATGTTCCAAGCTTCCAAGCTCCTGTCCCTCAGATAACACATTTCCTACATTAACGAGATGGAAGCACTCATGTGTGGTGCAATAAAGACAAAATCAAGTGCTCTTTTGCAGTGTTCTGTCAAATCCTCCAGGAGAATCTGTGGCTGCAGCTTTTATGCCCTGATTCAGAATTGTACCAGAGGAAGATATAAAAAAGCAGAATCCAGTATGGACAGATTAATCTGAAGGCTGAAGAATTTTCTAAGCATTGTAATACAACCAGGACATAATTAAGCAGAAGGTAACATAATTAAGCAGAGGATGGAAAGACTAGGGGCCTACTAAAGTCTTTGAGGGCTTTTTTTTTTAATCTGAGCTCAATGGAATGTAGATTTGACTTTAACTGCATGTGCTAAATTTGTCCACAGCTTTATTGATGAGATTGTTCATCGTATTTTTCACCCCAGCATGAAGCTTTTGTTGCCAGTTAGATGAAAACATGTAATTAATCAGGAGTTCTACAACAGCATGCATGTATTAAAAATATGAATCAGGCTACACGAGTTTCTAGCCTTTTCTTTATGAAATCTTGTTGCAACTTCTCTTCCTTAGTATCTCTCAGAAATTAAAGCCAGGATCCAAATTTCACAGCTCAGAATGCATCCCATGTGAGACTTGGGCAGATACTGCTCTTGCTGTGTTATGCAAACAAAGCTTTTGCAGTGAAGATGTCACTGCCCTTAAACTTGGTTCAGCACGTCCAATTCGTGAGTCTCCTAGATGCTTCTCAGCTTTTATTTTAATAGTTCTTTTGAACAGATGTTACTTTCTCCTCCTTGTATTTCTTTCTATTCCCCATAAAGATATTTTCTCTGAAAATTAAGATAGTGCAGTAGAGTAGGCTGAGGACTTGTTTCATAACAGCCATCAGTATCTGTTGTGATATGATGAGGCGTAATTGTTTCAAAGTAGAGGTAGATTCAGACATGAAATAAGGAACAAATTTTTTTTACAATGAGGGTGATGGAACACTGGCCCAGGTTGCCCAGAGAGGTGGTGGATGCCCCATCCCTGGAAACATTCAAGGCCAGGTTGGACGGGGCTGTGAGCAACCTGATCTGGTTGGAGATGTCCCTGCTCCTTGCAGGGGGGTTGGACTGGATGGCCTTTAAAAGTCCCTTCCAACCCAAACTATTCTATGATTGTATAAAAAGTAGGACACCTAAGGCTAGAGGTCTACAGGGGGTGGGTGTGCAACTTAGAGTAGGACAACATGGTTGCTTCTTACAGTCAAATCGAAGAAATACAAAAAGCACTTTTAGGAAACAATTAATCTGACGTGTTTTACTTGAGAATGGCATGGATATTTCTCTAAAAATGTCTCAATATAGAGGGAGCCCAAAGTGGCTGCCTCTGTCATAAACATTGGTGTATACATCTGATGAGATAAAGCATAAACAATGCCTAGAACACATTTCAATTTTATATTTTCTTCTTTGCTAATTTCTACAGGGTGGAAAAGTGTGCACTTTCTCCACAGAAATGCAGCTGGACTTCCACAGAAACATAAATTAAAGCTTTTTGCCATCCATCTGCTTTTTCCAACTGTAAGCCTACTACAAAGCTTCATGCTACGTGGCATCCTAAAGGACTGCACCTTAAAAGGCTAAAGATTTAATTAATTAAATATGGAGATATGTCATCATTGAGAGGAAGGAAACAATTAGGTGTTTCAGACAAGGGAAAACAGATACTTGTTCTGCGTGGATCTTTGACGAGCAAGTGTAAGTCAATAAGGCAGAGACAGAGGAGGGTTTTTCCAAAAGACTGGAGATTCAGAGGAGAAATTCCTAACATTAATAGTTGTAGGTGTGTGTGGAGGTACACAGGGAAGCTGAGAGAAGTAGAGAAGGGAGTGGACAGCAGAGAGGGGCACCTACAGACTCCTTCCCAACCACAGTTTAAACATGATCCAAGTTGCAATTTGGGAAGCAAATAGGCAACTCATTGCTTCTCACCACTGCCTTGGCTGAAGTCACCAACTCCAGTCCATCCTCGGATGTCCATCCTTGACCTTTTCCTGATGATTATAGTTTTCCTATTCAATTCTTGCTCAGCAGCAAGCAAGAGTGCCATTTCCATCAACAGGACCCAAATTATTTCAGCAAATCTGGTTTGTTTTGTCTCTGTCAGGCTAATGAGTATGGTTACAAGCTGCTGAGCTGTTTGGTAGGAAGGTGAAGTAACTTTGCTGATTAGGAACAGCTGGGGGTGGTCTGAGGTCAGTCACCTCTCCATCCAGTGCAGATGCAGAGGGAAGGGGAACTTCTCTCTGCCTGACAGCAGCCTGGAGCGAGTCAGGCAGGCTGGAAAGAAGGGCCATAACTACAGACACTGGGAAGACATGTAAAGAAGTACCTACCTGAAAAAAAAAAAAAAGAATTATTTGTTGGAGCAGAGTTACTCCCGTAAAAAGCTATAGCTCTTTCATCTTTGCAGTTATTTTTGCATCCAGTTGGCTCATAATGCTCACAACCTGGTTCTCTTTCCATTAATGTTCTTCCAGTTAACGTTCTCTGATGTGCACTAAAGCACCTATCAATTATTCATATTACAACAGCACCACTATTTCTTTTAACAATGAGATTAAGTTGTTTATTGAAGCTGCTGACCTAGGCTAGTCACTAATGGGACATCTGGTTCGTTACTCTATATTCTTCTCTGCTAAACAATCAGTCAGAAGGGCTCAGATGGGAACCCTCCAAGCAGCTTATAGGATTCCATGTAACAAGTGAGACATTAAAATGTGTAAAGAAATGTTTCAAAGTTTCCAAAGATGGAAAGTTAAAAAAAAAATGAAAGAAAAGGCCTATTTTTTTCTCATTGCATTGGTACAAATAATGAGTTTTTCAATTTATTTTTTTTTTAATAGAGACTCATTTACTGGAGAAAGTGTACAACTGAGAAGGGAATCAGCCTTGATGAATCCAGTTATGACTTAGAGGAAAAGTATTTGTACCACAAGCAATTAATTCTGCTGAGATTTATTTAAATTGCAAATGCAAGAAGGAGATAATTTCAGTTCTGCCCTACTCATCAGAAACTCCACCCTATGCCAAACCTATCAACATCAGATCCAGTCACAAAATATGCAGAACAATGTCATCAGAGAACACTTTAATTAGGGGATCATACCCAAAGGGCATGGCACTGTTTCTAATTGAGAGTTTTTTGTACTTTTCAAATTAACATTTCAAAAGGCATCACATGGAGTAAAGCCTTGGTCCTTTCCATGAGTTTTAAAGTTCTTCAAATCTGGGACATGACAGAAGGAAGAGACATGATACCTGTGTGAAATTAGGAACTGTCAGGCTGCTTGTTTAAAACAGATACATATCTGCTTTATGAGATATATTTAATTCAATACTACACATCACAGGTTTATCTAAGTGGAAAAAAGAAAGGAAGAACAGAAGGAAATAAGGAAAGAAGCAAGTAAGAGTAACACCATTAAAGTTAAGAAAAAAAAAAAAAAGAGAGCTTAGAAGCTCTTCTGACAACTGATACTCCTTTTGTTGAAGACTATCATGTCAGAGGTCTGAAATCCCCAGCACAGGTATGGTGAGGCTCAGATACTGCCAGGAAAATACTGTCAACAGCTACTTCCATGCTCAAAAGCATTTTGACAAGGCAAACTTATGTCATTACAATCAACATTTGAATACAGATTGAACAGGTCAGCTGCTAAGGGTTCTTCTCCTTTATTTCCCTTGATGGAAAGGGTTAAAAGAATCAGTGGTTCTAGCTGAGTAAAAATTCGTGTAAGACATTATGAGTTGCAGGAAGTAATTACCATATGTCCTGGTAGATCACACATTCGGTACTTAACACTGGTAAAAGTAGCGTCCCCCACCCATTCCAGCTCCCACGCTTTCCTTTTTAGATAAGCCAGGAGGGACAGATGCTTACCACTGCTTAAGTGACCAAAGCTTCAGAAAGCAGATGGTCTTCTTATTTTCATCCTGCCCCTGCACACTGCAGGGTACCAAAACTCCTGCAACTGCCAGAAACATCATTTGGGACTATCGGAGTACAGCTGGGCAGGGGGGCTAAATAAGACAAAAAATGGAGAAGAGCAGTACTGGAAAGTGCAGCCTAGCCAGGCCCATCTCTGGGAAAACATACACCTTTGGCTCCGTGTGAGGAAAATCACAGAGAGAATTGCTGAATTTAACCTCAGAAGGGAGTGCTATATCAGGATTTGTGGTCAGCCACAGGAGTGAGAGTGCCTTTTTTTTTTTTTTCACATAATTGCTAGAAAAAAAAAAAGATAGCAACATTTCACGAGTCAAAATCAAGACTGCTGAGATGAAAGAGTATCATGATCTAGCTACCCTTAAAAATAAGAATCACTGTTATTTATTATTTGAAATTATATCAGGGGGTTTTGTTGTTGTGTGGTTGGTTTGTTTGTTGGTTTGTTTGTTTTTTAACTTAACTGCTGCTCTGTGGGACTGAATTTTCAAATATTTCCCCATGTTGGAAGACTACACTTTCTCTCAAAATGAAAGTTCAGTCATGTATGCAGCAGGACATTAAAGAAAGGCACCTTCAGGAAAACAAAAGGAAAACAGTAAATACCAAGAAGTTGTAATAAAATACAACAGCTAATAGTACTGGCAAAACAGAAGAGTGCTCACACGTAGTAAGTGTTCCCAAATTCATGCATATTGGGCCAAAAAAGACACCAGGCAACCTCCAGCACAGCAAAGAGGTGTTCAAACTGGTCTCTGAACCATTAAGTTCACACATGATGCAGGATTGTGCAGACCAGCCAGGTCAGATCTGGACCTCTGCTCTCGTTGCAGACGTAGTCCACAAACAGCACGGCCTGGCTTTGTACTGCCCATGAGCACTCTGCTGTCCCCAGCACTCTTCTGGTCCCACATTCTGGCAAAATTCACCTGCCTCCATGTAGATATCTATGTCTGAGGTAGACACCACAGGAGATCTGAGCAATGCACTTGGTGATTTAGCTCGTGCTAAGGCAGGTCAGATGAACAGTATGCCAAAAAAAAAAAAAAAAAGCACCCACTTATTTGTGTCTGTAAAGAGGATCCAAGGAGAGTTGCTCAGATACAGGCGGCTATGTGGTAGTCATCCAACTTCAGATGACCAAAATCCACCTTTTGGGGAAGAATGAATCCATGGGGAGCAGAGGAGACTATCAGCATCCAAAGGGCTGTGAAGATCCTAGGAATTGCAACAGCAACAGCCCCTACTGAGGAAAACTTCAGGGTATGTGTGATTTGCTCCAAGTCTGGGTGACCCAGAAACTTATCAGAGAGCTGTGTCAACCTCTGTAACCTTCAAGGTCATTTAGCATAGCACTTACTCAATTTGCATTGGACCTAAGAAAAGGAATAATTAAGGTTTTCAGGAAAATTAATTTTCCTGGGAGCACTGAGCAGTCAGGCACTAGCATTAATCTTTCTAACTACTATTGTTGCATTATTGTTTGCTTCTTTGTTTATTGGCTACAGCTATTCCTGACCTTCTTGACTATAAAAAAAATGCAGGCAAAAATTTTATGTAGGCCACAAGGAGCTCAAATTAGAAAATACAGGAGAAAATAATTCATTTTCTTAGCTCACAGGAATTAGTGATCTGATCTACTTAGCTACTCATCAAGGTCCTTATGCATTAAAAAAAAGCTAATAAGAATGTGTTACAAATAATAAGAAGGCAACTAGTGAAATTAGAATGTTTTCCAAGGCCTTCTTGAATGCCCTCTGCAGTCAGTGAAGCAAAATGGGAGTGTAGGAGCTTGAGCTGTGTTTGATATCAGGAGTGTTCAGGACACAGGCAATGCAATGTCAACTCTGTTCATTGTGAAAGATGGGATGTGAATTTATCACCCAGGCTACAGTTTGTACAACTACAGGATGCTTACTACAGCAATAAGCTTTCATGTAAACATGAAATGCTTGCAGTGCTTTAGTTTTGCTACAGAAATGAAGTAAACATTTGTAGATACATAAAGGTCTGAAAAAAAAATTGCCAAAGGGCAACTATTATTGATCTCGGTAAGAGAACACTTCAGGGGAGAGAAGTGAGCTTCATGAGTATAAACTAGTTAAGATACTTGGAAATTTCATTCTGGTCAAATCCTGGCCCCCACCTTTTGATATTCTGATTCGGACATGATACTGACATTTCCATCAAATAGAAAGTTCTGGAAAATATAAGATACAAAGTCAGTTAATTCAGATCCGTTTTTTTTCAAAACATATTGATCTCCTGAAATTCAAGTATTTATCTTCAGTTTATTGAGCTAAGTCCAAGCACCTCTTCATTAGTCTAATAATCCCTTCAGCTATTACACGCTTTTTCGAAGCAGTAGTCAGGGTACCATTTGCTTTCTCCTTTTGGTAATGCTACTTGCTTGGACTGTATTTCTCAAAAACACAGTTATGTGATAACCAGTAAGCAGACCATTGACTTAGACTGGGAAAACTAGTTTTGCTGTATGTTTGCTATCTAACAGAAAACTCAGTATGTAAGAGGAGAACAAGCGTACCAAGAACTAAAGTACAACTCCAGAAGAAATTATGGTACATTATGTGGATACACATTAATTCTGAAGCAGATAAAAGATAAAATGTTTTTTTTTAAAAAAAACCCAACATTATTCCATACATTATTTATTAGTGAGAATAAGAGAGATGAGAATGGTAGGGGGAGATTGTATTTTCTATTCAATTAACTGATGTAAAATGGAGACAATTTCAGATGCTTAAACCTTTCTTCAGGTCTGGGAAAAAAAGCAAGAAATTTCCAAACTAGCTTGAGAAAAAGTCAGACCACACACAATCTATGTATCTCTTTTATGTACCGAGATAACTCAAGGCAAGAAGAGAAAGTTTAGCTTTGCTTTTACAAGTGATACACCCTTATAAATGTCCAAATCATCTCTCGTTTGACGCTTAAATAGGGAATCTGTCTTCTTCAAGAAAAAACAAGATAAAATTCAATCAGATGAGAGACTGTAAATCCCTTATCTGACCCAGCTGGATTCATCGCAGAAGGAAAGTGTCCAACTGTTTTTCTGAGCTATCTCCAATCTTTATTAGGCTATATACTTCATGGCTTCAATCTTTTGCAGTCGCTTTATTCTGTGTTCATGTCATATCCAGCCAATGCCATCTTTGTCTGCAATTGGTACCACTAACCATAACTACAAGAGGAATAGCAAATTACTCTAATTTAAAAAATAATACACTATTGAGATATTTGGGACGTATTTTTTAAATTGATGACATCTTGTATGAGTAGCATCTTTGCTTATAGAAGATTCCCTCATGTTCTCGTTCTTGCTTCTAAGGATAACAAAGAAACCATCCAGTAGAGGACTAAGAACCCTATTCTTTGCATAGAGCCACACGGATGACTTCTGTATGCTGACAATTCATATATCTTTGAATTTTTTAAAGGAATTGAGATTTCACTATGGGTTCTTCCTAGACAACTGAAGAATTCAGATGACAGTAGATTTGTGGATATATAAAGGGGTTAAAAAAATCCAGAAAATTCATAGATTAAAAGGACTTTGGGAAGTCAGAGAGAAGCAAAATAAAGTGGTGGGGAGACAGTACTTTGCTGTCTCTGTCCAAGAAATTGCAGGAGTGAAATGATGTACCTGGAAAGGACATGAGTGAATTTGCTAGTCAGGAGCAGAGCTGCTCAGAAATACCCAGATATTTTGACTTCATTTGTCATTTGATCACAATCAAACCATTTGTAGAAACTGTTCAGCGCAGACAATGTTGGTCCAGAAATCTGGCAATGTTTTGATGAAA
This sequence comes from Chlamydotis macqueenii, assembly GCF_036417535.1. Taxonomy (NCBI): domain Eukaryota; kingdom Metazoa; phylum Chordata; class Aves; order Otidiformes; family Otididae; genus Chlamydotis; species Chlamydotis macqueenii. Next base: position 7,054,757 of record NC_141558.1, read on the forward strand.
GCTTGTTTGACTTCCTGCCAAGCCATTTCTCCAGGACTGTTGCAGGGTAAACTTACTGATAGATTGACTCAGATCTTGGAAACCAGACTTCTAAAAATCGCAGATCTTTTCGGGCCCAAAGATCTGAGGTCATCTCATGGAATTGGGCTTTTCAAATTTGAAGTTTTGTTCTGAAACAAAAAAAAAAAGGATACATTTTAAAACATTAAAATCTTCTCTGAAATAAAATTTCTCCACTAAACTCTGCACAGATCGCTTTTATGGAAAACAATGAAGGAGGGTCAGGGACAGTTAACTTGTTGGCTTCTTTGTATGAAATTAAAAGCTTCTAAGGGATAATTTTGTATCCTCCCTTTGAAGGTTACAAGTAGGTCATAATGGTACTTTTTGCTCACATTTCCAGATGCAGCAATTCTGACTTTCACTCTTCTCAGGGCTCTTCAGAGTCCTGCAAACACCTCAGAATTGACCAGTGGTTCAGCCAAGAATTACCACTGTGGTTCAAGCATGAGTAGAATGCAATATGTGATCTGAGAGTCACACTCAGATGCTTTAGACAAAGGTTCCTGTGTTTCCTCATTCCCATGATGTTGAGGAGGCATTTCCTACATCTGCCTTACCATCCTCCCCAAAATCAAAATATCATTGCCCCTCATGCTTTTTTCCACAATTTTCCCAGGGACCACGGGGTTTCCTATCCCCAAATTTCCTCTTTATAAACATCTCCCAGTCCTCTTTCCTCTCCTCCTACCCATTTTGGAAGATTGTTATACTAGCAAATAAAGTGGGACAAGGATTGTTCTGCAGCCTCGAGGGCAACCAGCACAGAGTGACTCCTAGCTTTGTAGCCAGACTCGCTTGGCATCTAAAACAGGGCTGCACCCAAAGTAGCCCTTGGGAAAAGCTGTTGGGAATGGATACTTCAAACATCAATTACTAAACTAAATAGGGCCAGGACACAGATCTCAGCCATGGCACACAGCTGTCATTAAAACAGTCCCTCTTGGTGTTGTCACTAGTCAGCTAGCATTGCTCCAGTGATGCCTGGACACAGGAATTAGCCTGAACCAGAAACCTTCCCGATAGGAATCTTGAACATATTTCTTTTCTTGTTTGGAGGTAGAGAGTGTTTAACAGCAAAGCTATGCCCAAAATGTGCCAGTGGGCTTTGGGGCCAGTGAACAGGCTCTGGTGCTGCTTATTATTCGAAGTATAGCCAGTCCAGACCCCTCCCCTCCAGCCTCTATCCCTGCCATCTGCCCTGTGTCTTTTCCTTAGAGACCTTGCATATCATCCACCCTGCTCTTCCCCAGAGCCTTAAGTCTTGGAGAATGGCCTTCACAGCCCTGTCTGTGTCCTCCACCATCCAGAGTTCATTCTGGTCTCAGTACTTTCCATTTATTTAAGTGCCAGTGACTGTGCCTGCAAATTCTCCTTCCCTTAAATGCTTCGCCTCCCTTTTCCTTCACAGCATCCTCTTTTTTTTTTTTTCCTCTCTCTCTTTGAGATCCATTATTTAGGGTGTCAACACTTTAAACTGTTGGGAAACATTGACACCAAGACAATTTTTACACTGGAAAGTGTTGATATGTGCTGTCAACTGTTTCTATGATGTAGAGACAATGACAAGAGCTGGCTGCTGACAGGAGTTCAGCACGTCTTTCTAAAACCCACATCTTCCTCCTCACTTCCCACACCTTGCCAAAATCAATAGGCTTCTGCTTTTATTAGGTGCCCTCAGGTATTCCACCTTGTCTCTACCTGCCAGATCAGAATGATATGGATATCCTATAAATTCTCTCCCATATCTTCCAACCCCATGCAGAGAATTCAGGCATCTTTTGGGTATCTGAAATGCACTAGGCAACTATGTGCCTGCAACTGAATTTGATCCCTAAATGTTCCATTGACTACAGCGGGAGTTAAGACAGCTGTCGTACCTGTAGGCGCATACCTATGGACACCTGACCTTTGCTTTATACTGAGCTGAATCACTTTACAGGTTCCTTCCAGTACACTGATAAGATAGAGACTGTGATCCAGATGCTAGCACAGATGTCTGCTGCCATTAGAGGTGTCTGAGGGAACCCTATCCAGTCACCAGAAACCTCTCCAGGAGGGCTCAGATCTTCCCTAGGGCCTTTGTAATGTGCAGCACAGTGCGGATGCCTTGGATAACCTAGGCTATCACAAGTGGCACAAAGCATCTATGTTCAGGCAGCTAAATCCCATGTAAGTGTATTTTGCATGTCAACACCTAAATTCAGATCTTTTATCTCAAAAATATGCCTTTGAGGTCTACACTAAAACTACAAATCAAGCCTTTCAAAAGCTTTACAGAGCAGAATTTTTTTTTAAGCATTGGTGTCTTACATTTTCATTGATGGTCGAAATGTCAAGAGTTAAAATTGCTGTTTCCAACATAAACCCTTGTTTATATTACTAGCAAAGGAAAATTACTGTGTTACACTATGTAAATAAGTTGTTATATGTTAAGCTCTTTCTTAACTCTACTAAGCGGTAGACAACCACTTAACTGTCCTGGATGTCAAAATACATACTTGAAATTCTATTAGGTAATTTTCATCCATTTCAATATGCAGAAGCATCTGCTTAAGGTTAAGTCAACGGCAATTTGTTTTTTGAGTCAGGAACCAAATATATGAGCTATTTAGGGCCATCCCACATCCCATTTCCCCATAGTTATTACTAATGAGAAGGAAAAAAAAAAAGAAAAACAAAGAGTAAAGAAGACTTCACTAGTAGGGCAGTACAACACTGAAGAAGTTTTACAGAAAGTTTGTGCAGTCTCCATCCTTGGAGGTTTTCAAGACTTACTTAAACAAGGCCAATGTATGATTTGATCCAGTGTTGGCAATACTCCTTTCCTGAGTCAAAAGTTGGATAAGAGACCTCCAGGAGTAGTTTCCAACCAGCATCTTTTTAATTCCATGATCTATAAAAACCTAAACTTTTTCATACAACTTCAGATCCTTTTGAGGAATAGAGGAAAAACTTGGATTTGAGCTAACTTTCCACTGATGTTAATGAGAATTATGCACATATAGCTGAGGATCTGACTTTGGCCCCAAAATGAAGATTCAAATCATGTATTTGAGGCATATGTCAGATTTTTAGAAAGATTTTACCAGTGACATTTTTGCTGAGAAAGGTCAACTGACAGGCATCTTGTTATTAATGATAATTTCTAATAGAAGAAATCCTGTACTCTGAGCTGAAAACCACATTATAATGAGACTTGGAACTTGCGGCTAGCCAATATAATACATCTTTAAAGGGCTGCAGACCTTCCTGTTGGAAATGCTATCAAATCTTTAAAGCCAATTTATTGAAGGAAATTGAAGACAGCTTGAAAACATCCATGATTCTGTGTCTTGACACTGAGTTGTTAAGATTGTGCTACGGCTTTGTGTCACTGTTCTTTCTTGTTTAGGTCTTTGACTTTATCTGACTTTGGCTTTCATGTCATTTTTTATGTATGACTTTGTCTCTTTTATCCCACCACCATCTCCTCCCTTTTTCCATTTCAGATATGACAGCATCTATTTATTTTCTCCCATGTGTGCCCCCCACGTGCAATTAATGAAGCACACCTGTAGGGATTTTTTTTTGTTTTGGTTGTTTTTTCATCTAAAAATTCCTTTTCCCTGCAGATGATGTGTCCCATTTCACAGACTGGTTCTTCAATAGGACCTTTGAGGCACTATGAACCTTGTGGGTTTGGAGCCTATAGCACACTGTAGAGTCCATTTCTTCTTTTCTTCGTAGCCTCGTCACTCCAAATTCCTTGTCCCAATGCTTCCATTATGCTTTTAATTAAGAACACAAATGAATCAAAATCTTTCCATTCCCTTTATAAAAGCATGTCTGGTTTCAGTGTCTGTCTGTGTGCAAAATTGCCACATCCTAGATCAGTTCAGAGGACACCATGACTTTATAGTCAGGCTATGTCAGCTGTTTGTTCACGAGACTAAGGACCATGGTGAGTTTATAAACTTCAATGTTTGCCACTTGAGGAAACAAATAGGTTCCTGCAAATTGCCAGGAGGAAGAGAGAAAATAAGAGACTCAAAAAAAGAAAAAAAAAACAAAAAAGACAGAGTAAACCAAGAAATATTTTTTTTAAATTTATTTACAGTAAAAGAATATTGGTTTTATTGTTCTGACCTATTGTCGAATTTCATTTGAAAATAATTGAAAAATTTTCCTCAAAAGAAGTAAGAATTCAGAGCCAGAGTCTGAGGTGGATGTATAGAACTTTGCCTCTTGAATCATTTCACTGTCAGAAGAAAGTCCCCAAAAGTAGCTGAGAGTCAGATTCAATTTCAGTCTTTCTTTCACCTCTTCCGACACCTCAGCCCAGAGTAGCTTGCTCAGGAAACTCCTTTCCAGTGTCAGGGACATCCATCTGTTCCCCTGAGACAAGGGGATCCCCTTCTGTTATGGGACTTCCTGCTTTCTGAAGGAGACCTCTAGTTATTTCATGGAAAATAAATTTATTTGTCTGTCTGTAAATGGTACTTAAATTTATTTTTTACTGCTCCTACTGGGCTTAATTTAAAAGGCTCAGTCAAAAATTAAAACTTCCTTTTGCTTTGGTTGATTTGGATTTTGTCAAGGACTGAAAAGTAAAAATGAGAACCATGAGCCAACATAATATTTCCATTCAAGCAAAGGCAAATTTCTCCCTCTGGCAGATCAAGATTTGAATTTCAGAATTCAATGCTTTATTTTCCCCAGGATAAGAACAAATGTGAGCTAATGCAGACCAAATGAATCAAATGAAAGAAAAATTATATTGGATTTATCACTACTCAATCAGAAAATGCAGAATTGCATTCTTATGCAAATAGCTTGAGTTGTGTCAAAAAAAAGAGTCTGAAAAATATTTCTTCTATCATAGCAAAGTTTCAGGGAGAAAAAAATAGAATTTTTATTTAAAATTGATGATATTGTTAAAAGATTTCAAAACCTGAGACATTTTCAAAACAGAGTAGTTGTGTTTTTGCTTTGTCTCCCCTTTCTGACTAGCTTGCAGAAGAAAATAACGGTCCCTCGGTTTGGTGGGTAAAAGGAAGGTTTTAAGAACTGAGAGAAGGTTACATTTCTTTTCAACGCAATTTTTCAAAAAGGTAACATTTTTACAGAACACAACCAAAAATACAAAGGTAAGAAATACTTTAAAAGCCCCTCAAGATTTATTGCTCTTCAGTGGTTGATTAAAAAACTGGAAGGGTAGGAGATTTTTAAAAGTGCTATTTATTTACACGAGTGCATACACATCTAAATATCCCTAGTTAACAGCAAATACATGATTTGACACACATCAAATAAAGAGTGAGCAATTAAGCCCTTTTCCCACAACTTGGAAAATATATCTCAAGCCCTCAGAAGAGCTAAAGAGTGATTACAAACAAGTGAAGGAAGAACAGTCACAACATATATGCTTCATTTTAGTTTGATCCATCTCAACACATAAATGAGGCACAAAAAATCTGTCCACTAAGGACAAAGCTTCCTTGATCTCATTATTTGCCCAGGAAAGAACATTGAAGCTAAAATACTCTGGTTATTAGGAAACATTTGCATTCTTCAAGAACTCTGGATGGTACAAAAACCCTTTGAGGAGTAGCTCAGGTGACCCTCAGATCTTACAGCTGTAGTACTAAGTGAAAACATACCCCTGATATCCAGAGTAGTGGCAGGCAGACTTGCAGAATTTCAGCAAATGCTAGTTATATATTGATATCTTCCTTACATGCAGCCACTGTTTTTCACTATTCTGCAGGAAATAGCTTGGAAGTGTGAAAAGGCATTTTGAAAATTCTTTTAGCTGCATACTAGAGCGACAGTTTCTACATCACAGTGCTGCTACCACCATGGAAACTACACTTAATTGGACAAGTTGTCATCTTCAGCTTCAGCCTTGTAGGTGGCTGTCGTAGTTCAGCCCTGATCAGGACCAGACTATGCAGTCTCTCTCTCACTCCCCCCACCTTCCGAGAGAACAGGGAGAGAAAATATAAAGAAAAACGGCGCGAGGTTTGAGATAAGGACAGGGACAAATCCTTAAAGTTACCGTCACAGGCAAAACAGACTCAACTTGGGGAAAACTATTCATTTATTACTACAAACAGCAGGATAATGAGACAGAGAACAAGATAACCTCCATCCACACCTCCTTCTTCCCAAGCTTAACATTATCTCTACTACCTTCCCCCCACCAAGCAGCACAGGGGGGAAAAGGGAATGGGGGTTGCGGTCAGTTCATCATACGTTGTTTCACGCCACTGCTTCATGGTCGGGGGAAGAACTCCTCACGTTCCTCCCCTGCTCCATCGTGGGGTCCCTCCCACGGGCCACAGTCCTTCGTGGAACTGCTCCGGCGTGGGTCATCTCTTTCACGGGTGCAGACCCTCTAGAACAGCTGTCCCAGTGGGCGCTCCAGGGGCCACAGCTGCCTTCAGGCATCCACCTCCCCCGGTACGGGGTCCTTCACGGGCTCCAAGTGGATCTCTGCCCCTCCGTGGACTTCCATGGGCTGCAGGGGGACAACTTGCTCCACCATGGTCGTCACCACAGGCTGCAGGGGAATCTTGGCCAGGAGTCGCATTACTCCTCCCCCTCCTTCTGAACTGACCTTGGCATCTGCAGCCGTTCCTCACAACAGGCTGGTAGATGTCTCTCAGGATCTTTTTTTACATCTTATTCACTTCTCATCTCCTTTCCACTTCTTGCAGCTGGGCTGGACCGAGTCGGGCCCAGTCGGCTGCCCGGCGAGAGGCCAGAGGGTGAGGCCTGCAAGGCCCATGAGGCCTGCGCCTCCCCCTCTACGCCTCTGCCCCCGCTCAGCTTCTTCACATCTTCTCTTCTCTCTTCTTTTTTTCTGTTTTCCCCTACTTAAATACGTTATCGCAGAGGCGTTATCACGGGACATTCTGCTACCAATTGGCTCGGCCTTGGCCAGCAGCAGGTCCGCCCTAGGCCCGGCCGAATCCACTAAACAAAGGGGAGCAACTTCTAGCAGTTTCCTACAGAAGCTACCACCTTAGGCCCCCCCTCACTAACAAAACCACGACAGTGGCTAAGTGGAGAGGGCAAGTACCGTAATAGACTGAATGTGGCTGTCTCTGTGTCACGTAAGCAGCTGGAGCACCTTGGACCATCAGAAAATATTCAAAGAAAGATTGCAGAAGCTGAAATAAAATTACATTTTAAGGAGTAGTCCATACAGATAAACCTGACATTGTGAACTCCCTGACAAAAATAGAAACAGCCAAACTTTATACATAGCGGATGCCGTATCATGTTACTGGAGAACACACACATCCCTAGGTATTTTGAGACCATTTTGCAGTAAGAGGTTTATTTGTCTCAAAAGGCCATACAACAGTCAACATGCTCAATAAAATCAGCAGCATCACCCAACTAACCACAATGGGAAACAAAGAAAAAACTTGTAATTCTGAATTAAGATAACATGCTTTCTCTATTAGATTCTATTGCCTTTGCTGGCTAAAGATGGACATTATGTGCTGAAAACAGAAACAAAGTGTCTGAGCCACTGGAGGGAAAAACAAAATAGATAGGCATATTAGGAGAAGATTGATGCTGAATTCTCCTCTTCTTTAGAAGAGACTTATTTACAATACGTTACTCTATTACCAGCTTTCAGAAGCCCAGCTACATTTATGCCACTTTTGTCTCTTGATGTTTTATTTCACAATTAAAAGGAATATTTTTCATTTGATCAGACTCTTCCTGCATTTGAAGAGGTGCTTAGGAGCATCTTTTCCCTGACATACTTTTCTGTATTACTACTAGATAAATCCACCTCTGTACTTTTTTGGTAGTATTTCAGATCATAGTCCAGTTTCACTTTTGTTTTTTTTCTTTAAATTTGGCAAAAGTTGTCAGGGTGATAAACCGTATCGCTCCTCCTGACTGTATCACAGGACTCAATCCTGCTTCTGGGCTCAGGAGGACTGGAGGTGGGAGATCCTCCTGGCTACAAGGACTGCACCCGCTTGGGTGAACTGAGTATCCTGGCATCTCCCTGCCAGTACCCTGTCCAGGCCTTGCAGTCTCAGCAGCTTCCCATTGCTTTCCAACAGTAATTAGTTTATTAACTGAGCTTGAGTGTTTTATTATTTCCTAAAAATATACATGCTCCAGCTCATTTAAAAGTGAATGAGAGTGGAAAGTGCTACAGGCAGTGCTTCTTAGCAGGTAAGGCTGAATGTCCATAATGAGCTCCTATGGCCTTCTGATCCATGAATCAGCAAAAAAACACCCCAGACTGGCTGGGACCCAGACCTGCAAGATTCATCCTGATCAGTTCAGCACTACCTGTTCTGCTGAGAGGGGAAGGCAGAGATTAGCCGAGGGGACAAAGGTAGGAGGAAGCCTCACATCCCCTGTGCCCTGCCACAATAAAGCAATGATCTGGCTGCCATGTCTGGAGGATTCCAGCAGCAGAGGAGCCTGCAGCCCCCATCAGCCCTAAGATCCCCTGGCACGGAAGAGATTGCCAGATGCTTTCACAGGAGTTCAGGCAAAAGCAGAGGCTGGCAGGGTGCATCTCTCTCTTGTTACCCTTGGAGGAGAGCAGCAGCCCATGCTGCTCACTCACTAGGCTGAAGTATATTCCTGTATCTCTCAGGCTTTTGGCACTCTTACCAAACCCAAAAAGATTGCTAAATTTAAACAAAACAGATGTATTTGTAATGCTTATCTCTAGTGGAAGAGAAGCTCTGGTGGCACCCAGAACAGAGCCACCCTCCATCTCTAGCAATATTAATTTTCCTCACCTCAGCAAGGACAAGATGGCTGCTGGCACAGCCACTGCTTCTCACAAAATGGCTGCCATGGTGACTGGCATGGTGACTGGCCTTCACTGCAAAATGGCTGCTTTTAGAAACTGCCAAGGTTCAGATGGTTGGTTAATATTTCGCCCTTCTCCATTCTAGAATTTTATTCTCTCTCCTGTCATAGCTTGGCCTCTGTCTGCTCTGCCTGCTGCAAAGAAGAAGAGGCACGCCTGGCTCTTTACTTTGGGGTGCCATTAATAATTCTCCCACAAGGACAAGGTGAGGAGGAAAGGCCACAAACTCCCAGCCCCACTGACACCTTCCCTCACTTAAAAGGTAATCTAGTGAATTATGGGAGATTAAAAGATTACAATTCTTAATGTTATTACTATGAATCAGAGGAAATGAAGAATGTAAACAGCTAGGGAAAAAGCACAGGGGAGAAAACAGAGAGCGAAGAAGCAAAAAGGAAAATAGGCCAAGAATAAATTTGCATCTTAAATTCTACTGGATTTAGTCTATTAATAAGTAGACAAATCTGTCAAATCTGTTCATCTGAATGGAAAGTTTTATATCAGGCTACACTTTCCCCAGCAGAAATGAATACAGGCTGTGCAAGAATAAAGGCAGCAAAAGTCTCATATGAAAGGAGACAGCAGGTCTCTGCCAGCAGCAGCTATTGATTCCCTGTCCTGAGAGGGAGCATGGCTGACAGCAGTGCAGGCTGTCCTAGTTTGACACTGAAAAATATGCAGATCTTAAGCCAAATCAGATGTGTGCAAAGTAGGAGGTGACATCTTGGAAAGACTCTTGCCTGTTCCTGACTTGACCGTGTGGGAACAGCCATTGGAGTAATTGTATTGGAAGTGAAATATGTGAAGTACAAGTTAATCTTGATGGTTTGTTATTTTCAGGGAACTCTTGGGTGCATTTTCCCCAAAGTGCCACTTGCTGGAGGCATGCCAGTAGATGTTGTTCCATTCAAGGCACATGTTTCTAATCTGACAGCTGAGAAACAACCTGGGTCCCGTAAAGACATTAAAAACAAAGACCCATATATAAGATCAACCAAACTATAATGTTGTTTCTTAAATCTTATGGCTGCTGGGGCCTGAACCATGATTTACGAATGTCAAGGCAGGTATCACTGTGCCTTTTCTTGTCCAATCCTTTATCATTAAAGTTTTCTTTCCTGGATGGCTATCCTTAAGTTGGAACACTGAGCCAGAAACTTCTCCCAGTAAAGCTAGCCCAGATGGAATTATTCAAATCTCCCCTCAAGAATGAATCATCTGAGGTGACTCTGCAACAGACTAGTGACTCTCTTGTATTATGAATTTTGGTCTTTCACTCCTTTCTTTCTCAACATTAGAAAGTTTCTGTCTTTTTATGTGTCTTTTTATATAAAGGCAGTCACTGCAGTGGTTGTTCTCACCAGCCATGGGTGGGTGACATTTTGATGCCCAGAGTGTGCCCTAAGCTGAGGCACCTACTGCCATTTGAAATGTTATGGTCTGTCCCATCTGGTGAAGGACACAGGTCCTTCTGCAAGCCTTTTATCCCATGCATATTTCTGGGATACTCCACGGTACCTCAAATGCTATTAGGTGCCTATTTCTAGGCAACTTCATCAAATCACTTCAACTCAACTGAGTTCAAGATTAAGAGACCTAAATTTAAGTGACTAAACTAGGTGGGTGTCATAGTTCAGTCCCGATCGGGACCAGACTACGCAATCTCTCTCTCACTCCCCCTACCCTCCAAGAGAATAGGAGGAGATGATATAAGAAAAACGGCTTGATGTTTGAGATAAGGACGGGGAGAAATCCTTAAAATTACTGTCACGGGCAAAACAGACTCTACTTGGGGAAAAGTTTTCATTTATTTCTAAAACTAGCAGGAGAATAAGACAGGGAACAACATAACCCACCCCTCCCTCTTCCCAAGCTTAACATTCTCTCTACTACCTTCCCCCCACCAAGCAGCACAGGGGGGAAAAGGGAATGGGGGTTGCGGTCAGTTCATCACGCATTGTTTTATGCTGCTGCTTCATGGTCAGGGGAAGAACTCCTCACATTCCTCCCCTGCTCTGTTGTGGGGTCCCTCCCACGGGCCACAGTCATTCGTGAAACTGCTCTGGCGTGGGTCATCTCTTCCACGGGGTGCAGTCCCTCCAGAACCGCTGTCCCAGCGGGCCCTCCATGGACCACAGCCGCCTTCAGGCATCCACCTCCCCTGGTGTGGGGTCCTTCACGGGCTCCAAGTGGATCTCTGCTCCTCCATGGACCTCCATGGGCTGCAGGGGGACAACCTGCTCCACCATGGTTGTCACCACAGGCTGCAGGGGAATCTTGGCCAGGAGTCGCATTACTCCTCCCCCTCCTTCTGAACTGACCTTGGCATCTGTAGCTGTTCCTCTCACAAGAAAAGTTCTTCACAACAGGCTGGCAGACGCCTCTCAGGATCTCTTCATCCAGCTCATCTCCTCTCCACTTCTTGCAGCTGGGCTCGACCGAGTCGGGCCCAGTCGGCTGCCTGGCGAGAGGCCAGAGGGTGAGGCCTGCAAGGCCCATGAGGCCTGCGCCTCCCCCTCTGCGCCTCTGCCCCCGCTCAGCTTCTTCACATCTTCTCTTCTCTCTTCTTTTTTTCTGTTTTCCCTTTCTTAAATTCATTATCGCAGAGGCGTTATCACGGGACATTCTGCTACCAATCGGCTCGGCCTTGGCCAGCAGCAGGTCCGCCCTAGGCCCGGCCGAGTCTACCAAACAAAGGGGAGCAACTTCTAGCAGTTTCCTACAGAAGCTGCCACCTTAGGCCCCCCTCACTAAACAAAACCACAACAATATGTACTTGGAATGTTGCAATATAAACTATTTCTAGAAAGGAGTCTTCTGTGGTGGTACTTTAATACAGAAAAGCATTTTGGCATCAAGAAAAAAAGATCTAACTATGACACATGTCAGAAGAAAAATATGTGTTTGAATGAGCTACTAATGCAAGTTCCAATCACCGTCGCCTCAGGAGAAACAATCTCATTTAAAAGTTGGCAGTCAATTTCAAATTGTACTCTCTCCTTTCTAGTCTCCCCTAATTTAATATATAGGAATAAAAACATTTGGAAATAATTAGATGCCAAATAACCATTAATCATTTACCTTGTGACAAAGATCCAGTCATTGAAATAAAATATATCAGTGCTTTTAATGAAAATAGTAATGAGTCTTAGTATTTAAGTTCTATAGTCACCAAAGAAATTGAGAAACCCACTATCTATATGCTCTGATATGTAACGTTTATCTGCATTTAGCTGCAGATAAACATCATAAGGGCCTTCCCCTTGTGTTAAAATGGTAATTATAAAATCATTGTTTTTTAGTGAGTACTTGTATACTTTATATTAACTGTCCAGGACCAATTAATTAGCAGTAGCTATATCCAGCAAAGAGGCAGCTATATTGTCATTTATATGCACTATCTTGTATTTACAACATTTATCCAATATTTTAATAATTATGCAAATAAATAATGAAATTATACATAAGATTATCATATATTTCCAGATTATAAAGAGGAAATACCATTTGAAAACAATATTGTGTATACTGCCTCTATTTGTGACTCCTCTAGACCTGCCAGGAAGACATGTAATTAGCATGATGAGCTACCTACAGGTGGAACTTGAAGGTAATCTGCAAATCTCTGTGTGTGTTAACAAGTAAATTATAACCTTTTGTAGATCTTTTTACATCCCTTTGCAGACACTTCATCTTGAGGAGATTACTATTTATTTACAGAAAGTTCAGGTTTTCTTCTTAAGATAGAGTGCTAGCATCCTATCCCAGAGTATGTGCTAACATCTGGCCAGCCTCTGTAACATCTGTGTGCCCTGCTGTAACCATGAGACAACACACTGACTGTTCCACACTTTGACAGGCCACATTTACTATCTACTAGAATAGGAATGGAAGCAGGTTATTCTCACTTCTCGTAGCTTTTAGGGACCTAAGAGAAATCCTTGTATATGCATTGTTCAAACACTATCAGCTAATAGTTACTATTACAGTAGAGATTATTACATGTGCATTCTTTTAGGTAATACTTTTATCAACACTGATCATCATTCATTCCCTTGAATGAGGATTCAGAACCAATAATACAGAGCACTGAACATTAATGAGTTTAGAACAAGAAAAGTCCACAATTGAAATCTGTTATTACAAACAAGACAGGCAGCATTGCCCATGCCAAGGGGAAGCCAGATACACTGTTGGGAGAACTGTGTGATTGTGAGAAATGGAGTACCAAAACGGAATAAAATTCAACAGGACAAAGTACAGGCTTGTGCTTCTACTTTAGGTAGAAATGTAGTAGTCACAAATAATGAAAAATAAAAGGATTTTTGTGTCTTATATAGTCACTGGATGACTGCAAGCCCCTAATGTGATACAGCTGTGAAAAAGGCTAATGCACAGCTTGTCTGTTTCCAGGAGATATAAAGAGATATTGGTATCATCTACAGCCCTCCTGAGACCTCAGGTGGAGCATCATTGTCATCCACAATTTAAAAAGACCAATTCTAACTGCAAGAATAAAGAAGAAAGATCAACACAGGGATGTTATGAATGGAGAACCTGCCTGTAAATCAAGCAAGTAAAAGAGTTTGGCTTAGTAAAATAAAGCTTAGATATAATATGGTTATTTGGCTTAAATATATTGGCATCTGCACTCCAGAAAGAGACAACTACTAAGTAGGCTAAAGATGGGTAAAGAAAGAAACAGTTATTTACAGACTTTGAGGGCTGAAAGTTACAAGGTGAATATATAGTAATCAGATTTTGGAATAAGAGAAATTAGAGGTAAGACAATGGATTTTGCCTTCTTAAAATTGAGTTTGATCAATTTATGAAAGGAGTTCTTAAACTACCCCTTGAAATATCAAGAAATTGGATTTGATGACCCAATTACCTATTTCTGTTCAGAGAACAGTCTGTGCTCTTATGAGGAACTAGGTGCTACAAAACAAAGGCTACTTAAAATGAGTCTTACTGATGAATAGTAGGTATTTTATCTCACTTTTGCTTGTTTAATGCCTGTTGGAAGGTGTTTGGACCCAAATCCAATTAAGTGTTTAGGATCTCTTGTCTTATTAATCTACTAACTACCTATTAGTTTCAATAACCTACTTATTTGGGAATGAAAGAACCTAAACAGATTTCAGATGGGAACTGTGTCACAGACAATGCAGGGAAAGGCCAACATAAGAATGTGGGAATGATGATCACATGCAGACCAGAGCAGTGTTGTCCATAACAAGAGTCTTTATCAGCTTTTGAAAATTCTAAGCCAGAAAAGACCATTAGTTTGACCTCCACTGTATGAAAATAAATTAAAATTTGCTCTATTACCCACAATACTAACCCAAATAACTGATATTGTACTTGACTATAACATGTATTTGGCTAACACATAAATTCTAGGAGGGCATCCAGTCTTGACTTGACGGCATCAAGAAATGGTGAATTCATCAATTCCACTGCTAGTTTGTTCCAGTGATTAATCATGCCTAGTGTAAAAAGTGTGTAGTGCATTTCCAATTGGAATTTGTCAGTGAGACTAAAGAGCCGTTTTATATCTGGTATTTCCTCCCAGCAGAGGTTTATGTATTCTGCAATGAAGCCAATGTTTAAGCTCTGTCTATGTGGCACTCTGGCACCATCCCAGCTCCTTATCAGAGTGAGACTAAGGCATATGTCATTCCCCTCCCATGATCCGCACTCTGACTTCTTTGTAAACAAAATCCTGGCTTCCAAACTGCATGGAAGCCGTGGGTCCCTGGGTCTGGACTACCAGAAAATCTGAACTCCATAGCATCTTTTTCTCCCAGCAGCTAAATTAGATGCAATCACGGTCTATTTTATTCATCAGAGAAAAAACTTTTACCATAAAATATTATTTTTCAGCCTGGAAAAAAATCATGGCTCTGATGCATGTTGTCCAGGCTTTCCATGTTACTTTAAAACTCATTTTATATTTGTATTTTATATTTTATTCCAGTACCAGGCTCATGAATGCCATAACCCTGGGGAAAACCTTCCTGCTCTTACTTCATTAACACGTTAAAAAGATGCTTCTATTGTTTCTTCCCCATAACTACCATGGGAAGTCAGATTCAATCTCTTATCTCTTATCACACTACATCCTTTTCATTTTTTTTTTCTCCTAGGATGCAATTCCTTCTCTCTTGGTGTGATACCTATTCAATATCCTGATAAATCCTAGTTAATATTGTGGTCCTAAGGAAATCTAGCATCAAACAGTATTCATAACTTTTAGCTTTTTCATGACCTTGGAAATGTGTTTCCAGGAGGGGTTTGAATATTTTTTTGGCTTTATTTTGTTACAGTGCTAGAAAATAAACAGGGAGAGAGGGGAAGAAAATACTTGTTCACTAAACAAAACTGCATTACATTTTTAGCCAACCTTAATGTTTTTGACAAATCTCAGCAGTAACTAAGTGATCATGAGGACTGTATCCTTCACTCCAAAAGACAAACAGAGCAGAGTGGAATAGTATAGTGATGCCCTTTCCTGGCTACATTTTCAGGAGACAAATACTGAAGGCTCTGTTGCCTAAGCATAAATATCCGGTGCTTTTGAGATGCCCCAGTGTGCATTGCATATCTGTTCAATATCTATGATATTTGTAACATCTGTAATATCTGTGAGATGCACTGGAATGTCTCTGATAAACCAAAGTAAATCGGACAGCATTACGCTTGGGAACAGAGTCAATGCCTGAATTACTGGCTCTGGTAATGGATGTGCATAGTCAGGTCTTTCAAATTGACAGCTGAAATGCAGATACTGTTATGCACATAATGTGAAGGCTACAGTTTACTTTCACATACCTCAGATGTTAGGATGGGTAAGCACTTGGTAGGATGTGGGCTGTGTACAATTTAAAAGCTATAACAATCTTTTTCTTCTACCAGATTTTAAAAAGGAAATCCTAAACCAATCCCTCAGTAGGATTAGATGCCGATCAATTATAGTAATATTCTTATTTATATTTTGTCTTTAGTTGATTCTCCTAAAACAGAAAGAGATATTTTGTGCATAGTACCTCAGATATAATAAAGCCAGGAAACTACAGAGAAGGCTCAAATAGATGATTCCTAGTGCGGACTGACAGTTCTGCTAAGAGCAAATAAGTTACGTAGGACTAAGTTAGCTTTAACTTTTCAGTCTGCAAAAGGTTACTCCTGAAGGAATTAGAAATTAATGAATGACAAGGATGGAGTGAATAAGATTATTGCTTACTGCCTCCTCCAGCACAGGAAGAACCAGGGGGTCACTTTTTAAGGTACTGAGTGGCAGGTTCAAATCAAAACCAAAAGTTATTTTTCTCAGCAAACACAATTACCTATGGAGAGTTAGACCAATGGATGTTGTGAATACTACAAGTTTCACAGACACTCAAATGAAAACCGGGCAAGATAATATTGCATTAAAGTTCTTAAATATGCAGAGACCATACAATTCTCAGGAAATATTGAAGCCTGGGAATATATTCAGGAAGCATACCATTCATGCTTCATCTATTCCTGTAATCTTTCCTAGCCATTTCTGTTTGTGCATTCTTTTATATAATGTCCTACATAAAAGAGCCTTTGTTATGGATCAAAAGTCTAGTGCATCATGAGAAGATCAACAGAGCCCCAAAAAATTAAATTGTGATGCAGTTCAATAGAGCACTTAAATGCATGCTTAGTTTGATTTCATTGAACCATCAGTTTATGCTTAACTGCTTTGTGGAATAGGAAAGGAAACAACTATCTACTTAATTCCTCTAAGGAAACAGAATCTGTGTTTATACAACCCAGCAAAGACCTCTGTACTAAAAGGGCCTACATTGAGAAAGTACATCTCAAGTGGAGAAAATTGCATGTGTTAAGGATGCCAAATTAGAGCTTTCATGTGACAGAATAAAGGAGGACAACATTTAAAAGGAATGATTTTGTTTTAGTAGCATCAGCTGTAAGTAATAACATACGTCTGTACAGTCCAGGTCATATCAGTGTTCAGTCTATTTTTCAAAACCTCAGTTCTGGTGGATTAAAGATATACCTCTTTAAAGATATGCTAAGGATGTACATCATCTGGCAGTACCCCCCAGGGATCTCCTGGCTCATTAACTCACTCTGCGTTGAGCAGTAATGTGGCACTAATCTTACCAGGGAAACAAACCTGCCAGTTCTTAAAAGTTGCATCCTTACCCGTGGGAGCACCTTTCTTGACCAGCTTGAGTTGGCATTTTGCCACAGGAACTTTTTTCACTTTGAGAAAAGTAAGGAAATTATTTCAACTACATGCAATGAAAGTTAGAGCTGTGTATCAGCTGCAGTAGCTTGTTCATTATCATAGGGGCAGAAAAATGTCCAGGACTGGAAAAGCCTCAGGAGATGCATGTTCTTACTGTAAATTTCCCTTGCTTTGGCTTTCCATGTGCTTTATGTCTGGTTTTCAGGTCCTTCTGGATGTCCTGATAAAATCCATTACACTTCACATTAGTTATTAGAGCAGCAGTGCTTAGTACCATTTGGACACATTCACAGACTAAGTGGGTATGACACAGGACCTCCACTCTTGTGACTGGCACTTGGAGGTTATGTGGATGTGTCCTGGTTTTGGCAGGGATAGAGTTAACCATAAGGTAACTCAAACAACAATAAAATACTTAGGCAACTGTGCTGGTTTTGTCTGCGATAGAGTTAATTTTCTACACAGTAGCCAGTATGGGGCTCTGTTTTGGATTTTTGCTGAAAATGGTGTTGATAATACGGGGATGCTTTCGTTGTTGCTGAGCAGTGCTTACACAGTCAAGGCCTTTTCTACCTCTCACCCCACTCCACCAGTGAGTAGGCTGGGGGTGCACAAAAAGCTGGGAGAGGACACAGCTGGGACAGCTGACTCCATCTGACCAAAGGGATATTCCATACCATGTGATGTCATACTCGGCATATAAAGCTGGGGGAAGAAGAAGGAAGGGTTCAGAGTGATGGTGTTTGTCTTCCCAAGTAACCATTACACTTGATGGAGCCCTACTTTCCTGGAGACAGCTGAACATCTGCCTGCCAATGAGAGGTAGTGAATCCATCACTTATTTTGCTTCGCTTGCACATGTGAGTTTTGCTCTACCTATTAAACTGTCTTTATCGCAATCTATGAGTTTTCTCACTTTTACCCTTATGACCAGGTGACCTAGTGGATGAGGGAAAGGCTATGGATGTTATTTATCTGGACTTTAGCGAAGTCTGTGACACTGTCTCCCACAGTGTTCTCCGAGAGAAGCTGGCGGCTCATGACTTGGACAGGTGTACTCTGCAATGGGTTAAAAATTGGTTGGATGGCTGAGCCCAGAGAGTTGTGGTGAACAGAGTTAATGTTAGATCACATATTTGTGTTTGTTTGTGTTCAACAAATGTTGGACAACAGTTCATATTATCTTGTCATCTCAGATCATATATCCCGGTGTATTTTATATTAGGTCACAATCCCAGTATCCTGGTGTTTACAACAAAGAAGAGCAGTAGGGTTAAGTGGTTGCTCAGGTAGTTGAAACATCTGGCTCATAGGTGTATCCCTACGCCTGAGACATCTAGACACAGATGCCCACATGTTACCATTGGGGATATCCTAGGGTACAGGGGCGTATGGTATGCCATGGTGTTTATAGGAAAACAGTAAACTTTGGGAGCATCAGCTAAAAGTGGAAACAACACCTTGTGGATTGTCAGGTAATAATACTACATGCCCATACTTTGTCAGCTGAATTAAGCCACTACATTTAGGAAAGTAACTAATTTGTCTAAATGTAGAGCCACCTGAGATGTCCTAGAGTATTCAGGACATTCATATGGAGACACTATGCCATCCTGCCAGATAGGAAATTCCAGGAAATCTCAAATGGTGCGAGATGCTTCTGTTTAGGTAATTGAGTCAAGCCTAAATGCCTAAATGAAAGAAGTTAATTTCCACCCTAAGTGTCATTTATATCTACATTACTACTCTGATAATGCTCACAAATGTATCAGCACACTTTAAGCTAATATTTAGACCCTAGTTAATGAAAAACAGCTTTTTAATAAAGAAATTTCCTCATTTGCTCTTTATGAATGTTAATATGATTTTGTAAATCATTCATTTTTATCAGTGTCATGCCGATGCCAAGGCTTTTTAAAAGTCTTCTTGCCAAAATAGTTTAGGCATATAGAGTAGTGTACACTGTGATAAGATTCACATAGAAAGTCATTCCATTATGAATTATTTTCTGCAAGGATTTTAAGCCTGCAGGCTGCACTTACAGATAAAACAGAATCTTGGAATTGAGTAGCATCTAATCTGAAGTATCCTTTTATTCTCTCCTAATAGCATTGTTTTAAAAGATTTCTCATTTTTATGAGATCTTTGTGAACAAATACTTCTAAATGCTTTTTCTTCCCCCCCTTAAATTGCACAACAGCAAAAAAAAAAATAATGTGTCATTCAAATTACATTTCCTGATGGAAAATAGTCTGGAAAATTTTGTTGACCTGAGCAACAGTTTGAACAAAAGAACAGCTTTGATAAAGTTATTGTTCATTCAACTTTTTAGTAATTTGCATTGCCATGTTGTCTTCTTTAGAAACATAAATATAGTACATTTTTCCTCAGAAGGGAATACAATGACAGGTGGTCTCCATCAAGGTTTTTTTGGCTAACTACACAAAGCCCAAATTTCACAATGTGCTGTACTTGTGGTTATTGAACTTCTGACAGCTATAATTGTGGAACATAACTGGATGATCTGAGTCTGAACAGGTTGTACACCACTTGCTAGATAATATATTATTCAAATTATTTGCTTTCTAAGCAGTCTTAAAAACTGTCAGTGGACTAGACTGGGTATCAGAGGATTTAAACTACACATTTTGCTCAATTCTCTGCTGTGCTAAATCATCCTCCTTAGCTGATGTGGCCTTACTGCTTTGCAAATTAATTTGCTTAGAGCCAGTTTGAATATATGTACATAGCACTGCATTTCGTAACAACAACTAACTCAGAGCAAATAACTCTTAATGTCCAGCCTTCCAGATCATACGCAAAGGAATTCAGCAAGCACTGAAAGCAGGACACTCTGTTTTTCTGAGTCTTTCTAGGTCAAATCATTTTTAAGTTCTGATTTTCCAAAATACTGTTAGAAGATATTTCAGAACTTGAAAAGTCTTTCATCTATCAAAATATTGTGTGGTATGTCAGTAAATATGTCCTATTAGTCTCAAAAGTTTAAAAGTATTTTAATAAACTGGAGTTGAAAAAGAAGATTTGGGAGCAATTAAAGAGAAGTTACTGGTGCAAGAGAGAGATAGACAGCAGTCAAAATCCTAAAGCTGGCCTCATGTTTTTAAATTACTGCATTTGTGCTAAAATAATGTGTCTTCAGAGGACAAGACATCTGCTTCACACTGGGCAAATACACCCGCTCAGCATACCGTGTCCTTAAGTCAAGGGGCTTGAAATTTATGTGAAAGTCATTCAATAGTGGAGGAACCATGCAGAAATGGTTATTATGAATGTGAAGTATTTCTAAGCCTCGTTGACTAAATAATTTCACTAAAACATATCTCAAAGGTTGGGAAAGCCAAAAATAATAATCGCAATTGCTCTTTCTGACTTCCCATGTAACAGTGGACAAAGGATCATAATATCTTACTATAATTTCTGCATGAAATAATTTATTTAGTCCAGATTAATGCCTGTATTTTAGTCTTTCAAAGCTTTTCATTTGTGACAGATTTTCAGTCTTGTAGAGCGCACTGAGCTGTTGAAGTTGTTACAATGGTCATACCTCCTAATGTGAGTAAGTTCTGTTATTTCTACTTGTCTAGCTTAAGTTCTAGCTGTTGCATCCTCTTAAACATTCTTCCACTGTAATGAAGCATCTACAACCATGAGAAATATTCTCTGTTTGTAGGTATTAGAGACTGTGATCAAATCACTTCCTAATGCCTTTGAGATGAGCTAACAGAATAGCTTGTTTCTCCCAGAGACACTATGCTCCCACACCTGTAGTATTCAGAAGCTACATAGGTGGGGTTTTTTTCTTCTGTGGTGTACATGATTCAAAGTTTATGTAATGTTTTTGTTTAAGAAAGAGCTGTTTCAATTTAATTATTGAACCTGAGGTGCAGGCAAATGAAAATGTAAGCTATGGTATGAACTTCCATTGTGCCAGCTACTGTAGCTGTCTATATGCCTTCTTTTACTTCAAAATAGGAGCTGAGTAGGAGTACACATGCATACTAAGCTACCTCTCCTATATCTTGGGTTGCTGTAGACTAAGGGTTTCTGGAAAGCCAGTGACTGTGGAGTAGTTGGTGACCTACAGATTCCCCACCTAGTAACCTGTACATCTGCCTGTATGTCACAGGTCAGAACTGTAAGCACCGGGCTTTAACTGAACCCTTTACAGCTGAAATGCTTACGTTGCTAGGAGCTCATCCATGTCTAATACACAATCAGTGCTAAAAGGAAAATAAAGTAAAAATTACTGAGCAGCATCCTCATCCTGCAGCATATTGCTTTCTGCAGCAAATCTCTGTGACAGTACTTTTTCTTTTCTTGCAGACTGCTGATAATGCAGCAGCAAGAAGGAAATGTCAATTAGCACTTCCATTGAGAGCAGAAAATTCCATATAGATGGATCTTCACTGCCTTTGTGAAAGATTATATATACATATCATGGTTTATATCCAGTTTCTGCCAGCATATCCAATCAAAATGATTTTGCAGTAGCAAAATACAGAGGACTTTTTCCTTTCTTCTGAAAGGAAGCGATGCCAGGAAATGATAAGGAGAATAAGGTAAACTATGACAAGCCAACAAAGTCTTTACACAGACCTTCCAGAATATGCTGAAGTTCTGATGAAGAGAAACACTTTAAGCTTTACTTAATTCTTGCTTAGAGATAAAGGGGCCTTATCAAGAGCCATAAGTATACCCAGAAGGTTAATACCTGCCTAAACACTCTGCTGAATAGATTGCCATTAAAACTTTAACTTACAGAGAAACTTGATAGTTTTATAAAAGCTAGACTTGGAGGGAGCATTTGCTCTGCTGTCTTTTAGGTATTTCTTCCATTTGAATTCTTGTTTCTTTTATATAGCAGTCAGCGAAAGAGTAATGTTAACTCTTCTCTCCACACAGCTGTCCTGTAGCACACTACTTCTCCACGTTTAGGTAAGGTACTGGTACAAGCATCACAGCCATCGTCCTGGAGATCTTTCACACTCACTTTCCTCCTGCTTTGGTTCATCCGAGCAGCTAGGGAATACCAAGATGGTATCAGTGGACAATATGGGCTAATAAATTTCTAGAGATTGTCATCAGTTTAGAAGTGAGGGGCAGAGCAGCCTGGAGGATATGACATTGCTAGCAATGCAGAAAAACTGCCAAGGCAGGGGTTAAAATAATTCATTAGCTACAGTAAAGGTCAGAGAGGGAAGCCTATACATTTGAAAAGTGTAGACACCAAGTGCTCTAGGTTTAAATAAGGTAGGACTATGAGTACAGGTGTAAAATTTGAGAAAGCACAGTTTAAAGCATGCATGCAGATTATTAATTTTGGCAATAAGTTTTCAGGATCAGTCTCCTTGGAAAGAACTGTTTCGTGTTTTCCTGTATGGCACATTTATATCAAACCTAGATGACAGTGACAGCAGAATGATTTTTTTTTTTTTTTTTTTTTTTGCTGTGCCATCTTGGAGAGACTGGAGAATGTCCTGACAGATGCAACTAATTTTTTTAAAACCTGTTTGCCTCCTTGTCATTCCAGTTTCTCCCCTCCTTGTAGCCTTTCACCTCCTGTCTTCTCTTACCAGTCACACACTAGAATCACACCTATGCTCCTTATTTTAAGAAATAAAGTAAAGATATGCCTTGTATGTAAAGTGGTTCCCTCCAGCATCTCCTCTGGCTGCTTTTTTGCTCTTTTCTTCTGCCCTATGCATCTCAGAAGTAAAACGAAAGTTTCAGGAAATCTCACGTGAACTTAACTCTGGTTTTAAAAGACTCAGTGCAAGATTTACCAGGGAGTTAGAAGGGCACACAGTTAAGCTCTATTAGCTCTTTTGAAATCCCACCCATAGATGCACCAACTTCTTATGACCACAGAGAAATCAGCCTTCCAGCTGACTGTGGTAGAGGTTATTTCCTCCTATATCAGAAGGGAGTAGAGTTTTCTGAATATTACTCAATGGGCCTTTTAACAACAGCACCTGGCAGCTGCCCCAGTTCATGTACAGTAAGGGCTGCAGTCAAGTTACACACAAGAAAACGGAGCGGAGTCACAGGAAATCTCCTCCAAAGGAGTTAAGACAGCTCTGCCAGGATGGAGATGGAAGGCCAAATCCTGACTTAGTGTAAGTCAGCACTGAACCTAAATACATTTATGATCCACTCAAAGATCTTCCTCCACCTCTGCAATAAACTTTTCATGTTTTCTCCTTTGGATTCCTCAGCTTGGACCTAACTCACTGTAAATGCTCATTACATTAATTTCCCTCTTCTTTTCTCAAAACTGGAGCAAATTGTCTTATAAAATCTAAGCAATCACTTCTTTCTCCTTCAAATATATTTTGAAGGTTTGATATTGCTACAAAGACCAGAAAACACAATGCATTGCTCAGGTTACACAGATGACAGTTGGAATTATTTCTCCTCTCCCATCCTAATCTTCCTCTGACATCTCTGAAGAAGATTAAAAAAAAAGCAAATCTTACCTTCCAAATCACTAGCTAAGCTGTGCCCTTTCCTCATCATAATTATTCACTATTCATTTCCATCCTACCCAAAGGCCTGGGGGCAATGGTCACATCTGTATGTCTCAACAGTGTCTAGCAGAAAAAGATATTTCCTTTGCAGAAGTATTTACAGTTGCCAGCATCACACTGCAACCAAATAAAATAGATAATTGCTCAGAGATAAGCCAGAGAAGTAACCCCGTTCTGCCCTAGGCCCGTGTGCTCTGATTCCACTTGACATCCACAGGCTCTACCAGGCATTTCCAGAAATGCTTTAAGAAAAGAAACACAAAAAAAAAGGAAAAAAAAGCCCTCTCTGTTTATGTTATCCGCACGTAATAACTTTTGAGGGAGCCTTTCCTAACTCACTGTGCTCACCAGACTATCAGGATATTGAAATGGGAATCTGTGGACCAAAAGAAACTCAGTCCAAATATCTCAACAAAAAAAAAAAATTATTTGAGATTCTGCTGGCATGTGCAAATTACAGAATAAGAGCTGGATATTTGGCACTCTTCTGCTGACTGTAATTTTCTGCATTTGACTACTCTGCTGTTTGCTTCACCACAACCCATGGGATGCCTCTGGCTAAAACATTGCTTGTAACCTGGATTTCTATTTTATTAACCTTCTCCTTTATCTAATGACAGTCTGTCACGTTCTGGGATGCCAGAGCAATGTTTGCCTGATAAGATATCTCCAGGGAAAACAGGCAGTTATAAGGGATAAAAGCATACAAAAATGGTCAGCTTCAGCAAAAACTGCCACTCTGTGAACCTGCCTCAATTAATATGTGCTGTACCCTTGGTGCATTTGTACTGCCACAAATGTCATTATTTTCAGTTTATTAAGGAAGCTTGCAAA
This sequence comes from Chlamydotis macqueenii, assembly GCF_036417535.1. NCBI lineage: Eukaryota > Metazoa > Chordata > Aves > Otidiformes > Otididae > Chlamydotis > Chlamydotis macqueenii. The sequence continues at coordinate 7,079,292 of NC_141558.1, forward strand.
AAGAGAAGAGTTTTTTCCAGAAACCTGATCTCTTCTATGTCTTCCAAATTGGTGGTGTGAAAAAATAAATTGCTCTTGGGAGAGAAGGAAAAATAGGCAAAGAGAAACTTTATCATAAAACTATGGCTTTGAGTTACATGTTTTCATTTGGACGTGTTATATCATAATATTCTAGCACCAGAACCCTGCCATGAGCAATCTGTCTTCATTGTGCATATTTAATATGCATGGAGAGAGCAATGGTTTAATATTAGTTCTTCCTTCATCATAATTTTTTTCATTGGATTTCCTCATTTCGCTTATTTCATTTCCCTCTATGGGCTTTTCTACAGCTCTTTGTAGCACCAAAGAGCAATTATTCATATGGCATGTTCTTTTCCTGTCTTTTCAGCCACCACTGGGCTTCTTATTCCTGACAAACAGAATTTCCTGACCAATAAATAAGCTTTCTGAGGACAGCAGTTTGAAAAACAGGTGTGAAATGTAGTGAAAATGTTATCTACTTCAATTTAGATATGCTCCATTTCACTGACTAGGCCAAATTTTGATCCCAAACTTGCACATAAATCTGTGTCTTATCCTTTTTTTTTGGAGTCTGAGTGTTCGAGAGTTTAACGCATACCATTCACTGTCCTGGGAGAGTACCTTTAGGAAATCAAAGGACAGGTTATTTAGGGAATATATGACCATTGTCATTGTAATAGGCAGAGTTTCCTATTGATTAAAATATGAAAATATCTTATGTCCTTCTTGCCTCTTTGTCATCCTGTGGATTCCCAGGAGTTCACAGCAATAAAACCATGTTTTCTAAGCTTTGTTATGTCATAATTCATGTGAACCTCCTTGTCTTTTCTGCTTTTTTAATATGTATTTTGACTAGGAATATCAGATGAAAATTAAATTTATCCTCTTCGTAGTATGTACAATCACAGCTTCTGCCTCCAAAGCTTTAACTTCAGATATTGAATATTTTTTCACCATTGCAACAAACAGCCCTCTACAGTAGCCCAGATCATGTGTTATTCTCCCAGTGATAAAAAGCATGGTGCTTTTAATGAAAATCCACAGACATTTAACATGAGCAGATAATTGCATACAATGAATACTGTTGGACAAGTGAGTACTGTGCAAAAGATATCCTTTACCAGAATCAGCCCGCAACATGCCTCTTGTCATCTGTCATGTGTGTTAAGCAGTCTGCATGTGTGATTTGTGAAACCTCATCAGAAAGCAAAGCATACTATTTCCAAGTAAAAGCTTCTGTAACAGTTCATGACAAATACTGAAGGTGACAGAAGAGTTTGAGCACTAGTGGGATCTGCCAAGATGCACATATCAGGAGCACGCATACCAGTTAACTGAACACTACATTTTTTTCTCTCTAAATTCTATAACCTTTATGTTATCTCTGGGATAAGCTTATCTGTTGTTTGCATGAGTTTGTGGTGTTGGCTTTTTTTTTAACGAAACAAAATACTAACCCAGAAACGGATTGTGAAAAAAGAATATAAACAACTTAATTTTATATTTGTTTCTTTCTCCTTTTCTACCCACCACTCTATTCTGGCTATGTTTGGTATGATTGTCATGTCCTATTGCAAGATCTTTATTTATGTATGTCCTCAATGCTCAGTAGATTATGTATGTATACCTATGACATAGAATCATAGAATGGTTTGGGTTGGAAGGGATCTTTAAAGGTGATCTAGTTCAACCCCCCTGCAAGAAGCAGGGACATCTCCAACCAGATCAGGTTGCTCAGAGCCTCATCCAACTTGGCCTTGAATGTTTCCAGGGATCAGGCATCTCTAACTCAGCATAGCCAGATAACAGCACAATGCCATATTCCAGGTAGATGGAACAAGAAATGTTAGCTCTGGCCCAAGAGTACTGTTCCCTTGGAGACACATTGATTACATTTTACAGCTCATTACTTAAAATCAAGAGAAATATAATGTTCAAGCAATCTGTTTGCAGTTTAATTTCTCAACACAATTAATTGTTCTTCCCCAAGAAGAGTAGGCCCTTCTTGACACATGTTCTTTCTATTGCTATTAAACTGTTTATTGAGGTACCTTGCATGGGAAGCTCAGCTAATTGTAAACAGCTGAATACTAATGTGACTTTGATAGAAGTAAGGCTTAGTGACAGTGCTGGAACTTTTTAAACTGGGACTAAACTCTATCATCCTTATGGATAAATTAAATGTCAATCTGAATTCCTGCATCTGTTACAACAGCCTATATTCAATAAAGGGAGCTAAGAAAAGCAGTCAGAAAAGAATATTATGCTTCTCCCGGCTTGTCTTTGGAATTACTGTCTCTGTAATTATTTAGAAATGTTTGGTATGGTTAAGATACAGAACCTAGTCTCATACCATCTCTGCCTACCTATGGCCTCATGATACAGGAGCCAATTATATTTTCTTGAGAGATGGAAATTGGCTGTGATCTGGGGAAAAAAAAAAACAAACAATTTCCATCACCCGAGAAAAATGCCAGGTGAAGGAGGGACATCTGACGGCAGGATCAGGAGACCTGTCACCAGCATCTCTGGGTGTCTACCTGCCACGAGATGTCTGAATGTTTACTTGCCACTGAGCAGAGCCCAACAGCAAACTATTTACTTAAGCTATTCTCATTTCAATTTTCAAATCCTATAAAGTGTGAAATTGTATTACATTTGCAATGAAGGAGGTGTCAGCCTGCTAATGTTCATACTTAGATGTACACAAGAATGCAAATATGGCTGTAACAGACAGGTTCCACTACACTGTCCCAGGCAGATTGGGCACCAGTTATCCATAAAAAATAAAATTTACGTTTCAGCACTCTTAGCTGCCAGTGCAAATAGACTGAAAAACACAATGACAGTCTCTAGACCTTGCACAAAACTTTTCCCTGTAGTATCCTCAGAGCTAGATAAAAGAGGAAAATGCTGTGTGGCCAGGAAACTATGTGTTGTTACTGGACAGTTCCAACATGTTTTTATGTTTCAACTTTGAATGCAAATATCTTAATATTCCTCCTAAACAGAAACCATGTCTCTGTAATCAGTAGGCAAATATCGGGACACTTTCCAACTATACTATATTTCCAGAAAAGGAATAATAAAAACAGAAGTGAGGAAAAATGATCCATGAACTTCGAAGGAACAGTGATGACGCCACATACTCTAGTCAAACCTGGAACAATGCTAATTCAGATAAGGAATGACTAGAAAGCCTTTTACTCCCCATCACACAAAAAGCTCAGTCAGTGTAGATTGGATAGGATTGCAGAAAGCCAAGGGCACGAACCTTCATTAAAAAAGACAGCCTTAGTATAAATCTGTACATTTGTTAATAAGGCCTCAAGACAGCTGAACACAAGTAGACACCTAACACTGCTGAACAGGGACAGATTCAAGCACATTCTTATAATTAAGTGCATGCTTGCAGCATTTTGTGCTGTTGGGACCTCCTCACACCCTTCATTATAAATTTGTGTTTCAGAGATGGAGACAAAAACGTAGAGGGATAAGAGAAAAGCTTTTTAAGTGTTTGCAAAGGCAAAAAAAAACCCCCACATTAATGTGCACTGGGTTTTATTTCTGGATACTTTGCCCCCAGATTTGGTCATCTGTTTTGAGAGTTATTAGCTACTGTGTCTCCTGCACGCTCTCCCCCCCCCCCCCCCAGTCTCAGTTCAATGAGTTAGCATTTATTTCTTTTCTAAGATTTAAGAGCAAAAATGACAACCAAAGTCCCTTTCTTCACTGTTGACGCGGAAGTAACGGACGCTGCTGACGACCAATATGATCAAGCAAATGCCAATTTATTGTTGATACATCCCGGTTAATATAGCCCTTCTAATTCCGTATCATGCGCAAGCTCTCTACTAATTGGTTAACTATATCATGCACGCGCTCCTAGCTAAAATATGATTCGTTAAGTCTCTATGTTCACGCGCACGGCTCTCTCCACCTGCACCCTGTTTCACGTTCAGCCCCCAGTCACGTATGCCAGCTGTTTTCCTTCTTCTCAAGGTTGCTTCATTTACTTTCTCGCAGGAAGCTTCATTACTTTCTCACAGGCGGCCTCATTATTTTCTCACAGGTGGCTTCAGTATTTTTGTTACAGGCAGCTTCAGTACTTTCTCACAAACGGCTTCAGTGATGTCCTTGAGGCCTGCTGCTCACAAACATAACAATTCCATTCGGTCTGGGTTGTTCACTAAGTGCCCCTGGTACTCCAGGTATCCAACACTTCACAGCTGAGTAAGCATGCTCATGGCAACTTATGAAATAAGAGGTACTTTTGTTGTGACTGTAAGAATATAAAATACCTATTCTTATTATTCATTTCCATAACTAAGATCTCAAGAATCAGAACTGGCCGACCAGAACTTTTTTTTTAACAAATGTGAGGACAGAGAGACCCTTCCAGCCATAGGGAAGTTCAGCAACATTCTTTGAAAGACAGAAGAGTTACTACAAAGGTGGGTTCAAAAATAAGTAAATTATCAACTAATCATCATGTATTTATCAGATGATCCTGTCACTATTACTTGTAGATCAAGAAGAGAATGAAGTCCCTGAGGGAGCATTTGTGTTATTCATCTGGCCCAATTCCTCTACTGTATCTGTAGTAAGATCCTGGAAAACTCCCATTCCGGCCTTCAGACTTAGCCTTCAGCATCTTGGAGCCATTTCTGCTGTTCATGTGCCATCCAAGACGGTGTCCATCAAATGCATTCATACTGCGAACTCCATGAACCCTGCCTATGCTCCTCAGCTACATCAGGATGATGGTCCCCTGCCCACGTGGAAAAGTGGGGGGAGCTATTTTCCATGGCACATTTTTCACAAGTGTCAAGCAGCCCTGCAGTCCCTGGATTCCAGCAAAAGCAAGGAAAACGAATTTCTTCCAATACCCGAAAACTCAGCTGCACAAAAGAATGTTTTACAGGCCTTGGAGCACCAGGAAAGGGCTGGAATGCAGTTCACAGCGTAAAATGGCATATCTCTCCATGACAAAACATATATTTAAAAAAAAAATTAGATACATCTGTGTCACAATAATAACAGTAGCATTATTGTTTCAAAATGAAAGCACAAGAAAACAGCACAAATGAAAAGGAAACTGCATGAATGAAAGCACAAGAAACCTGTGCTCACCTGTGCACATGTAGAAGGATGTATATTCACGCAAACAGATTTCCTTGTGTGCCTAATCTGTAACAGATGCATATCGTGTTATGAAATTGTGTATTTGCACGTGTATCTGTATACACATAGAATAAATACATTTTAATTCAAAAAACTTTCCATAATTACAAGTACTCAAAGGGAAGTGATGTTTCTGTGATAAACTACAGACCGACCCAACAAGATTTACTGTGGCCATGTTGTTGCTCTGTTACTGTGAACTACTTGATTTGAACATGAGAAAAAGCAAATTATCTGAGGTGGCCTGGTCTTTCTCCTTCAAAGGTAGTATTCATCAGAATCCTCAAATATAGATTTTTGAAGTATTCCAGGCCCTGAGTAGCTTTAAACAAGTGATATTACTTGCACGCAGATGAACTGAAAGGTGATGGCACTTTTCTTATAGGTGGTAAATTTGACACTAACTGTGCCCAAAGACTCAAAGGGCAGTTCAGCAACTGGATGATTACGAAAAATAATAGAACTGGCTTCCAGAGAGCTCTCAGTTGTGATTTGAGTTCAGCCAAGTGACCAGAAGGAGTTAGATGACAGTTTAATTTCAGGAGAACAGACATTCACAGCACAAAACCATTACCAAAACTTACAGCAATGAGATTCATCTGAAAAGGGTGAAGGACTTAATGGATTTGGAACCTGTACTACCCCTAGGTCAAGCCAAAAGTGCCCCGAGGAGAAACTTGAGCTGTCATGGGAACTAGGAGACTTTGATCGCAAGGGCTCTATCAATCTTCAATCAGCACTGAATTAACAAGAACAATTCAGAAGCAAAGTGAAGGCTTTGGGGCTCTTATCACAGCCAGTCCTCTGTGACCTTCACAAATAAATCCAGGCTGGAAAAAAATAAATGTTGTGTAACAAATGCTGTACAAGGAAAAGTGACACAATAGCTAAACTTTAGAGGACAGCACAGATCTCTAGATCCTGATGAAAGAGAGTCCAATCAAAAACAGCCAGGGGACACCCAATAGACTAGATGGGCAGCTGATGACCTTAGCAGCTCTTAACAATAACTGTCATTATTTGCTAGCAAAAAATAAATCAAATGTCCCTGCTAAGTTTCTTTGGAGTACTCTTGCTTGCCTGTTCTCAATCAGCATGGTACTTTCACTACATTTACTGTGGTACACAGCAGGGGAAAAGTCAGTACAGCAGCGGGGCAATTGACAGCCGGTACAATCACGGCAGCAGAGAAGGGGTGAGTAGGAAAGATCACAAAACAGACTCTAGACACTGCCCTCTCCAAAGGGAGGAGCTTTTTTTTTTTGTTATTTTGGTAGGAAGTTGTAGCTGTTGTTCAGAAGGAGTGCAGGTTTCTGGTGTAAGCACACAGCAGTTTGCCTGGTTTTCATTCATGCTGCAGAAGTTTTGTGTATGAACAGGCTGAAAATTGTTCCTATAAATAATCACCATGGATCAAAACTCTCTAGTTTTTCTTTTTTTTTTTTTTTTTATTTTTTTCCACACCCTCTCTGGTAAGGGCTATTCTGGGGTATGACAGTGGCCATCCTGCATACTCTAAGACTATACTAAAAGCTGTTGGTTACCATCATTTTGTTCTTTCTTGAAACAAAGTCTAAATCAAGTTCTGTTGCAGCCATCCTAGGCAGCTGCAATTGTCTCACAGTTTCTTTCCTTTATGATCAGCTTCCCATGCTGCAGTTCCCAGTGTCAAATGCCTTGATCCGTACCAGCTGGCATGCAGCCACATGGGAAAACAGAAACACAGAGATGCTTGCTCATCTCTGCTATGTCTAGGCTGGTCAGCAATGTGTTATGTAGTTGTCAAGAGGTTTTCCCAGCAGATTTTCAGGAGCGGTAGGTAGTAATCAGAAATACGCTTCTTCCCCTCAGATGTACCCGATTACATAGCAATCCTGAGTGAGGGCAGGAGCAGGATGAATGCCTATGACAATTTAGCTGTTCATGCTCATCCTTTGATTTCTATAGCTCTGGGAAGGGTTAGTCTTCCTCTGAAGAGCAGTGATCCCATTGGATTCAGGCACACCCTATGCAGTGTAGCTCTGACATACTGTTGGGTCCTTGGGACGCAAAGCTCTGCTGTATTTTACGGCCCTGCCTTTTTCTTCCCAGTTTTTCCAAACTGGACTGATGGAAGCAAATCTCTAGTTTCCATCCTAGAAGGACGGTTACCTCCAAACTAGATGATCCTAGTTTCTCTGAAAACGTAGAGGGAGATGCTGTATTTGAGCAGTGAAGTGGTCTGTTGTGCTTCTCCTGCTCCACAGAAGATCAGAGGTATTTTGGGATGGTAACTGGGATGTCAGTCCACATCAAACCGTTTCAGATCCTCAGCATATTCAGCTTGGCCATGACTACAGCACTGCATCTGGTTCATGAAAGCAAACTCTCCTACACACACTATAGCCATAGACTTAAAAAAAAAAAAAGGAAAGAAAAAAAGAAAATTATTAGAAAGGATAATAAAGACCCTGGCAGCTGCTACCTAGTGTCAGGACTGGAGAGACCTTAATCAACCCCTAAGCCTGCTGTGATAAACACTACTACTCTCTAGCTTCACATGAAGTATGTCTCGGTGCTCAGTCATGGTACACAAAATGTTTGAAAACAGAAGCTACCAATGTAAAAGAGTCTTTCACTGAACATGACCATGTACCTGGTGAAAATTTTGTTTGAAATAAAATGGATTCTCCTTGCTTACAAATTGTTTTTAAAAGTGCTGTTAAATGTGTCAGTAATGTTAATAAATGATGCTTAAGGCACTTTGGAAACAATAACAATCTGCGCTGTTACACTAATAATGCATACTTTTAATCTCTTCTACAACAGTATATGAGAAAGCAAAGACAAGTTTTTCATTTGCTTAGGGCTTCAGCTAGCGTTGTAATATTTTTTTGTAAAATGGCGAACGCTAAGGAGTCTAATTATTGTCATCCTCAAACAGTTACACATCGTAAGTTGGGCTCCCTGATATATTATGAGACTATAGCACTAACAATCAAAGTAAAAGTGTTGTTTTCATTCACTTTCAGGTTTTTAACATTTATAGGGCAGATTTTTTTTTTATTTTCTGTGTAACCATGCAAATGAAAACATTTATGTCCTCACTGGATTTCAGGAACTGGAGCTACAGCAAAACCAGGTAACGTTTTGAAACTCATTCAACATGCTTGTTGTCCTGTGAGGATCAGAACAACACAACACCTTTCTGAATTACTCTGTAAATCAGTATAATCTACTGCACTAAGACACTCATCGCATTTGTGTCTGTAGGAGAACAAGGAAAAAGTTTGCATGGTTCTTCTATATCGCAGCCTTCCTGTGTGATTCTCCAGAAGATTGACCATAATAGCTAGGTACCCACTTGCAGTCAGCCACCAAGAGTCAGTTGGTTTTCATCAGTGGATCCTTTTCCTGCCAAGTAAGCACCTATATGCTAAAGAACTTCAGGTTCCCAGTAGGATATCACCTACACAGATCTGTTTAATGTGAAGGGTTAAAACTGGACCTTTATCTTACCACTGCAGACGTTTTGCACCATTGGGCATTGAATGACTGTAGATCAGCCATTAAGGTATAACATTATCACCTTCCATGTACATACAAGATATTTAGAGCTGTTTGACTGCGCTTGTCGGGATCTGTGAGACAGGCAACAGTGCAGAAAAATCAATTAATCTTATCAAGCTTTTTTAACAGGGAGTTGTTAACTGCAGGATTCTTCTCTGTGTGCAGGATGGAGGTAGAGCAGATCAAACCACTGTCAGTCATCTGAGCTGATTTGGGGTGAGTTGCCAGACCAGAGCAGAGTAGAAACTCATCTTCCAGAACCATAAGAATTTCAATTTTGTAAGAAAGTTTCCAGTTATCAATCAAGCCAATTTCTTGAACAGGACTGTGAACTCAGGAGCTTGAGAATGTTGGAACAGATCCAGACAGAACATTTCACTCAGCATTGCTCTTTGATTTTAAGTGGGGGTAACATACAGAAGAAAAATTAGTTCTGTTTCCAAGGAGGAACTTCACCCTTTAGAAAACATTGAAGACTTATAAAGCTAACTTTTTTTGGATTTGGGGCTTGATTTTGTTTTCCTTTGTGGCTGGGTTTTTGGTTGTGTTTTGTTTTGTTTTGTTTTGTTTTGTTTTGTCTTGTTTGTGTTTTTTTTTTTCCCAGTGGAAAATTTGTCAAGATAGTAACTAGAAAAGTTTTGATGCTCAATTAAATGGCATTTAAAAAAAAAACAAACAAAAAAACCAAAACATTTTCTACAAAATTTCCTATCCATCTTTAGTCTACCTGTATTTTAACAGCCAGCAAAGAAGAAAGTGGGAGATTCTCAGATTTTCATAGAAACAGTTCTTTCACCCATCTGAATCACTTTTAAAGTTGAATCACAGCTGTAAGTAGATAATGCACACTGTGACCCAAGGATCAATGCCACAGCTTTCTATTGATGCAACAGAAATGCTGCAGATTTTTTTGGAAGTATTTTCTGTCCTCTTGTGCTTGGAAGGGCATTCTGTTCCTTATATTTTGCAGTATTTACATGCTGCTATGCTCTGGCCACACAACATGTTCATCTTATCCCACTCAGCTGCATTATGTTGGGACGCTATTAAATATTTACCTTCTGCAGCATAGTGCAGCGCTTAAACACTAAACTTGCCATTTCTGCCAGATAAACATAAACTATAGCAGGGTTTATAAAGTTATAAGTTCCAGATGGTGATGAATAAGTAATGTTGCACCCTGGGCCTAATTGCTCTAAGTTTCTAGATACCTGCAAACCATCAATTATACATTACAAGTGCTGCTCCTTAATTGTTTCTTGCTGGTGTTTCAAAAGAAAATGTAGCACAACAATGGCACTGTACTTGCGGGAATGTCTCTTTGAAAGCTCTTTCTTCACCATTACTAGATTTTTAAACTGTTCTTTGTCTCTGAATGAAGTTCACAAAGCCGGCATTGAAAAAGTTCCCTGATGAAAAAAAAAAATGGGAGCCCTCATTTCCTGCTTTATGAAAAAAAAAAAAAAAAGTGAATTTACTTGCTGCATAACAGTCACTGTCTAATAAATAATCCAATAAGAGGCTGGGCACTGTGCTTCCCTTATTAGCGATTTTAAGAGGCTGATTCAATTAACTTGGAATTTTATCCTAATTCAGTCTCCACTGGCAGCAGAAAAAATGGCTACTGAGTATTTCATAGTTCACTGCATCCTTCCAGCTCTGGAGAAAGCATGTTGCCAGCCTGGTTGCAAGCTCAGCAAGACTTAACTGCCCTTGTCTTTCACAAATCAGCAGAGCTCCCTTGCCTGGTGAGCTCAGTGGCATTTCCATATCTCTTGACCCAGCCCTCTCCCATTGCAAATATACCTCTACAAAGAGCTGGTGGCGCTCGTAGAAGACCTCCAGCAAGGAGCGTGTGCAGTCTGCAGGTCAGACTGACCTCCGCCATCCTACCTATCCCACCATGCCTTAATGCATGTAGGCTTGGCTTCCCTTTGTGTTGGTGTAGGACATCAACACACACTTGAAAGGCCATACACTGTAGATTACTTGGAGGCACCCAAGGCCACGCCTGTATCCAGTGCAAGCCTACATCTGCTTTCTTAAGTTGGACACTGCCAAGGACATTGGTTGGGGGTCCCACAATTTCAGCCTGTCTACAAATAAATTTTAAGGATGGTCCTACCCTGACTTTGCCTCCCCTCAAAGGGGGAGTACTGTCCCAAACAACCCCTGGACGTGGCTGGAAGTTATTATGAGCAAGGAATTGCCTTGGAGACTGAGAAGTTTAATAGCTTAGAGAAGGGATGATGCATACCAGCTGGCCTTGGGGCCAGAAAATAACCCTAGCACTGCTCAGTGTGCAGAGATGAAACTTATGGATACGTGCATGCACTGCATTCTGTAGCGAGGCAGGGGGAGCCGTGCACTGCCCTGCTTTAGAGTTCACCCAACGCCTCCACCAGTCTACTTGGGGAAAAGGCAAATTTGGATTCGAGTCAGTCTCTTACCACCTCCTCAGCAGACATGGCCTTTCTGTGGCATCTTAGTCAATGAAGTACTTGTGATTCAGGTATTAACATATTATGCAGTCAAAGTTTAATTTTAACTTCAGCAAAGATGGGAAAAAAACAAAACAAAACCATAGTCTGATGAACATAAAAGCCCATCTGCTGAGAAAATAAATTCCATTGAATTATTGAAACAGAGCATAGAATCAGAACAAAATATTTCACCTCCTGCTACCTTTGTCTTGCAAGATTTCATGGGAGGAAAAATAAACACAATTTTAAAAATTGCTCTGCCAGAAAAAAATGCTGTAGTGATTAAGATAATGCAGCTGAAAGGTATCTGCAGCCTAGACCTAGTTACTGATTGCATGGGTCAATTTGAAGAAAGACCAACTTCTTCTCAATTGACAAATCGGACCAAGGAATATGCACTCACAGTATTGCCCATGTCTTGGTTCTCACATCAACAGACTGTCCCTGTCACAGATCTTGGGTTGCACATACTAACTAGGGAGCAAGTATTTATTTCATTGATGTTTTCTGTTGGTTTCTGTGCTAGTGAATACTTGCAGTATGAACGTTTGGGTTTTTGGCTGAATGCTGGCGAATTATTCCCATCAGAATATTAGACTTCCTGAATATCCACTTATTTTAAAGCTGAATTCCAACGTTAGGACTAGCATCCTGCCTGCAGATAGTTTGGTAGTGCTCCTAAACAGCACAGGAGCAGAACAGAAATATTCCCAAGTATTTGTGTAATTAGCTGTAGCTCCTTCCCAGTTAATTTTATCAGGAGAAATGTACATTCTTTAGGAAGAAACTTTAATGATTACTTAAGTATTCCCCTACAAATGTATAGCATCTGTCCTGCATATGTAGGCAGATGCCAAATATTTCTTACGTATCGCTGAGTTTTCTATTGGGATTTTGTATTTTACTGTGAGTTAATTCCTCTCCAGTTTTAAAGCATGATTCCTCCAACCTGTTCTGTCTATTTCAGGATGTCTGTTTCCTGAAAATATGTAGACATCTAAGTAGTACTCATTTAATTAGTTGAATCTGGGTCCATGTGTCTCTTATTTGTCTTTCTGATTGACTAGAATCATTTTTATATGTAGTGTCTGTTCAGCCCCACAAACATTTGTCAGCTAGCTCAGCTGTTTTCCCCTCTGTGTTGTGCACAGCAGACTCAAGGCTTCAGCTATTCCTTATTTTATGTATTTCCTCCCATCCACCTCTTTGAGTTGCCTCTGCCACAGGCTATTCTCTCCTCTATGAGTATAAGTGCGTGCTTTGGCCTTTTTAATCCCTTTCAGAAGTGTATGGATTGAACCATGACTGGACTCCTTAGTTCTAACCTACTGCCCCATTGGTAATCATCAACATAGCCTGTTCTGGTAGAATTTTTTCTCTTGGCAATGCAGAAGACACTTTGAGCTTCCTCTACCTCTGTTGGAACATTGATCCCAGCCAATGAGTCTGTCCTCTGTCCAACTGTCATGAATCCAGCTACGTATATATTTTATTTCAGTCTATCTTGTCACTTCACGACCTGGTCATTCAAGTGCTGCAGAGCCTGGGTGCCCTGTTTCTCAAATGAAAATATTAAAACCAAACCAAACCAAATAAATTGCAGTGGGAAAAAAAAAGTTTGTTTTGGAAAAGATGGCCCATACATACGCAAATGACTATGTTTTATGTAGTGGAAAAGGGTATAGAGAAGAAGAGGATCTACAAGTTCCTTCAAAATGTCAAGCCCTCTACAGAAGAGAATTGTTGGAGATGAAGGAAAATTTTCTCTGCTGTTTTGTCACTGGAGAGAAAAATCAATAGACCCCAACTGTGCTCAGAAGCACTATTTTCTCTAATCATAGCTGTTATAGTTGGAAGAGGTATATTAGGTTTATCTAATCCATCTGCCTGTCATATAGCTGCATTGTTCTTTACTGTACATTCTCCACTGCCTTTCCTGATTTAGCTTTTAAAACCTGTACGCTTAAAATAGCAAGTTAGAGACAAGAAGTGAGTAGTTAGAGTTATTCTGTTCCCTTACTAAAATATAATATTAGTGCATTCGTTCTGTAAGACCGTGACCTCTGTGTATTCTTGTCAGCTCCTTTGTGACATTGTGTTTGCTTTACAGCAGTGAAAATACAAAAAAGTTTAAGCTGATTCTGTGTGAGACGTAAGTAGCTTGTCCCAGAGTTTTCCATCCATTTTAAAGAATACATGTTTCTGTGTGATTATATGTTGCTAAGTTCCTGTGGTAATGAATTTGGGGTGTAAAACAGCAGTGCAAAAGGAGAATCCCATGGAAGAAGCAGCAGGGTTCAGAAAAAGTCTGGCTACCAAACAGTGAATATTGTAAAAAATTATTCACATTCTGCACACAATGCACAGCTGTTATGGGCTCAGGATCTGGGAGGAGGGAGAATTTTGGAAGGTATGTTGAAATTATAAAAGGGAGCCGCAGAAAGACTTAGGAAACTGATCCATGTAATAATGAGCGGAGCGGTTTCTGAGACCCTGGAGAGCTGCACATTAAATAATATACCATTTCTCAGGTAAAATACCTTGGGCTTGATACTGATCTCACCCACTCAGATGTTACAATGCTACTTTTTCACTGACTCAGAGGAAGATGACCCTGATTTATACCATCACAGCTCAGAGCAAAGTTTGTCCCTTGCACTGGGACAGAAGCAGGTTATTAATGAATTCTGTTACAAGTTTAACCTTGTAGCCTCCAAAGATACTGCATTTCATATGGTTTAGGGGGCTATGAGAGACAATGGGAATAGGAAACAAAAACCCTCAGGAAAAAAAAATAAAATCATTCATTCTGACTTCTAACTGGCTCCTGGGTCTTCCCATTACCTGGCATTCTTTCAAAGTCAAGGTTGCTTTCACTTTGACCGTTGCTGGCATACTCCTGTTTTCTTCAAGAACATTTTTCTTGTATCACATATTCACATTTTCCAGGTGCTTGATTTTCAGCTCAGGCATTCTGAGCGTAGCTGTTTCCAAGTTTGCTGTCAAACCCTCTTTTCTTTCCCACCAGGGAATCTCTGATACCTCTTTTCAAGAAAGAAAGGGAAAGGGAAATCTCAGTAGGCTATAACAGAGCATGACAGGATCTCAGCAATTGCTGTGGCTACTGCTCTCACCTTAAGGCATACGGCTTGCAAGTTATCCATGCAATCACATGGCAAGGGAAATGTGGTGGCATAACAGATATGAGGGTTGAGGAGATCCACTGAGACCTCCTAAAATCCCTTAGCCTTACCCATCTCCATCCCATTTGATCAGGAGCATGCTTCACAAATCAATTTCTTACTGTATGATAACAATCCTTCAGAGAAGAATTTCGTCTGCAACACCTTGCTCTCTGCTTTCTCAGACCCAACGCTAAAGTCACCCATCAATACTTGGGACACTAAAATTGCAAATGGTGTCCATTTTTTTCCCTCCGTTCTGAGAAATTGGATCACAGCACTTGCAAGGATGCATGCACATTGATCTGTATTAACTCAGAAAAATGTATGTGGAAATGGCAAGAGCTTGTTTTAGGATTGTTTCTTGGCTGGCAGCTGTGCTATTCTCTCGGTCACTTTCTCTTGTTGGTGCACAGGATTTCTAAAAGTACTATTTATGGAGTTCTTCAGGGCACTGTTCAACTAAATGTTCTGTTCACATAAAAAAAAAGTATGGAATCCAAGCTCCCTGGCTAGGACCAAAGAATGACTATATAGAAAGGTAACCCCTGATGAGCTCTGAACTAGCTATTCCTACCAAGAAAAAAAGAATTCAGAATCCTAAGTGCCAGTTTGGTGCAAATATTACATCAGTGCTTTATAGGGCAAGCAAGATGTTAGGAACTCCCTTGAAAGGAACACAAAAAAAAAAAAAATAGGAAGCATTATTACACAACTCAGTAAAGAAATGGTGCATCCAGAGATTGCATATGATACACTGTCCTGATTCCCCCATCTCCAAAAGAGCAGAGTACTTAGAGAAGGGTAGCAGAGTAACAGATTCCACAGAAACAGAGAAAAAAATACATGAGATTCTTCTTCCTGGAACATAAAGGAACGAGAAGAGTATAACAAAGTGTGCAGCATCCTAAAGATAAGCATCTTTTAAGGTCTTCTATCTTGCTGAAATTTGTAAGCTGAAGAATGTATTTCAATATTCATTGATCTCCTTTTTCATTAGCAATAACTAATAGAACAACACATACTTCTGCCGTCTGTAGGAATTAAGAATCTGTCCTTGAATGTTGCGAAGAACTTCACACCAGTGATGTAGAAAAATGTCCAGTTTTGCACCAAAGGTCACTTTTAGTCCACCTTCTGTAGGTGTCTGTAGGAATGCAATTACTGCGGCATCTGGAACAACAAAGCAATGAATTATTCACTGCTATGTACAGTTGTTATCCAGTTGATGGAGATAGTCAAGGCACCACAGTTAAGTAGCTGTAGAGTACAGACAAGTATAGCTTTGTCTGACAGGCATTTTCTTTCATATCTTCTGAATCTCTCCCATTTCACTTTTCAGCCGACCTTCAAAATGAGAGGCTTTTCAAGCCATGTATCTAACTCCGTTGACCCAAGAGGGATCATAGGCACCTACGTTAGAAGGTTGCTTTACTGAGCACTTCATATTTAAGTGCAAGCAAGGTATCCAAGTGAGATGGACTGCATTTTAGGATCTCCATTTTCCTCTGTGGAAATGGTAACAGTTTTCCCCACTGGTAGCTCCCGCCTTTGTTTAGCTTTTGATTATAAGAATTTGTGGAAGGAAAGGAATACTTATGGAGCAACATGGAGTCTGTGCATGCTATTTAATAATGCAGATAATTATGACATGTTCCAATTAATTTTTGCCCTGAGTTATTTCGACTTTCTGAATGGAACAGTAGCAACAAAATAAATGACCAGGAATGGGGTTAATTCTAGCTACAACAACTATCACAACTCCTTAAAGGTGAGCTGAGAATGGATGAACAAATTCCAGCAAATAGCACCAGCAAATAACCCCAGACTTTCCAGTTCAGATCCTCCATAACTCAAATCTTTCCAGGTTTGGTGTGTGTTTTCCTACTCTGATGCAACTGCTCTTTCTCGCCTGTTAAAATTTAAAAGCCTAACATGTTATGTTTGAAATTTCAATCTACAGACACACAGCAAAGTGTGACCTGAGTAGGAAAGCAGAAGAACCAGCTATTTAATGTCACTGGAGCCAAATCTTTTAAGGTACTTTTTCTCCTCTCTGAATTTCCAGGTTCTTAAACACCTTTAACTATCTGGCCTTGAAGCTCTTTAAATGCAAATGATAGGCAGATTAATTCAGTAGCTCACTTGAAAGATTTAAAGAGAGGAAGAGAGGACTTGCCTGCTGGAAGCTGAACCTAAGGTACAGCTGTTCAAGAAATACAGCAAAGGACAGGTTTGAACGCAAGAGAACATAATGTACAAGTTAAATAGGTTATTTCTGAGCTTGTAGCAGACTCACTCTTAGTTTTCACTCCTTTCCAATTTGGCATCTAGCCCTTCTTAAAATTTCTCTCTACTAACAGTGGAACAAATTTAAACCCACTCCAGAAGTACATTTAATTCAGAGCTTGTATTTTCCCTCCACCTTTTCTGATAGCTGCCCTGTTGTCAGGCAAAGTAGTACTGCCCCACTCAGCAGAATGAGAAAGATACCAGCTTAAATGCATTGCCCTCCACGTTCCAGAAGCCATTCAGAGCTTTCTTCCATTAAGAAGATATTCATTTCAGCTGGAGAACATATCCACAGGGGAGCATCTGGTCCAGCTCATTTTCCTGCTGATATATTTGCTTCTCTGGAAACTGCAGAGCAACATCATTGCTGCTGCAGCACACAGCGTAGAAGCCACTAAAAGGCACTCCTGAAAACAGTCATAAAAGATTTTCTGTCCTCAAGTTCTCTACTCAAAGATGCTGGACACACTGCAAAACTATGAGACGACACAGTACCCTGCAGTCTGAGGCAGATTAATGTGGATCAGAAGAGAAGCTGTATTACTTCTGCTGACTGAGTGCAAAATTTACTGAAATTTAAATCCCTGATTTCATCCAAGGAATTTGGATCACATGTCCAGCTAAATAAACAGCACAGATTTTTAGCAAAATGAGTCTGAGATCAGAAAGCATTACATGCACTTCAAAAAAGGGAAGGAAGACACAGCACCACAGTTCCCAATTTCATATAAGCATGTGTTCATGGATTCAACTGATGTCTTCAAGATCCATAGTTATAAAATTGTCTGCTGCACATTGTATTACTTAATAATAACCTAGAAAAGGTAACAAACCTACTGTCACTGCCTTGAATTACTAAGCAGGGGTCTACAGTTACATGGGTCTTGTTTTAAGAGTCCTTAAATTGCAAAAGGTTGAAAACTATTGTCATGGGTGATCTTTGAAGAAGGGCTATGTGATATATGAAGAAAGGCTGAGGGAGTTGGGGTTGTCTGACCTGGAGAAGAGAAGGCTCCAGGGAGACCTTATTGCAGCCTTTCAGTACTTAAAGGGGGCTTATAAAGAAGGATGCAGAGAAACTTTTTTAACAGGGCCTGTTGTGACAGGACAAGGGGTAATGGTTTTCAACTAAAAGAGGGTAGATTTAGACTACACAGAAGGAAAAAATTTTTTACAATGAGAGTGGTGGAACACTGTCCCAGGTTGCCCAGAGAGGTGGTGGATGCCTCATCCCTGGAAACATTCCAGGCCAGGTTGGACGGGACTCTGAGCAACCTGATCTGATTGGAGATGTCCCCGGTCCTTGCAGGGGGGTTGGACTAGATGACCTTTAAAGGTCCCTTCTGACCCAAAATGTTCTGTGATTCTGGTTTGTTTGTTTGTTTGTTTGTTTTCTGTGAGAAATAGACTGAAATAAGTACAAGCCAAGTAACTAGTGTTTCACATCTCATTTCAGAATGTAATTTGTGTTGCAGTTGACAGAAATTCAGGTTTCAATAGACAAGGGCATCAACCAGATCTTTTTTGCTGTGACACTGAAAAAGTTTACTGCTTGTAGAAGATCTCCAATGTAATTATGATATTCTAAATATGTCAGGGAAACATTAATGACAAGTATCGCTGAAGGCTGAGAAGAAGGTAAACAAAACCATGTGTGGGTGGAGCAAAATTAATCAGTTGCTAACTTCACAATTAAATTTATAATTTAAAGAACTGAATTATTTTTTTCAAGTGGTTTCACAAATGTAGAAAAAAAACAGAGTAAATTAAACACAATCCTATTTAACTGCCTTCCTTCCTTTCTTTCCTTTCTCTTTCTTCCTTCATTTCTTTCTCTCTTTCTCTTTCTTTCTTTTTTCTTTCTTCCCCTTGCCTTCCCTTGCCTTCCCGCACCTTCCCGGACTTTCCTTTCCCTTCCCGCACCTTCCCGCACCTTCCTGCA
The DNA here is from genome assembly GCF_036417535.1 of Chlamydotis macqueenii. Lineage (NCBI taxonomy): Eukaryota > Metazoa > Chordata > Aves > Otidiformes > Otididae > Chlamydotis > Chlamydotis macqueenii. The sequence continues at coordinate 7,097,948 of NC_141558.1, forward strand.
CCTTCCCACACCTTCCTGCACCTTCCTGCACCTTCCCGTCCCGCACTTTCCCTGCACAGATCCCACCAGTGCTTAGCAGGATAGCTGGAATCACAATCATTCTTAAAACAGGAGACACTCATTAAAAGCTACAACTGCAGACACAAACATCTTTCCCCTCAGCTTGAATTCAAGCTTTGCTTTTTCTGTTTGCCAGGGAGCACAACATCCTATCGGCAACTCCATAAGGCAAAGAGACATCTGCAGGTAAAGATCTCGTATTCACTTTCCATACAACAAAGAAATGCCAGGGCAAACTGTCTTCAGAAAGGACAGTTCTCACTGCAAGAAAAAAAATTAGTTTAACATGCTCTCAGACAACCAATAAAGCTAAGTGATATTCCAATAAATCCAATTTTTTTGTGCTGTTCCTCTTTCTCTATCATGGAAATAGGGAAAATATTAAGAATATATTCATGAAATATGAAATATGATCATTGAATTATATCACTGGATTATTAGCAATCATTGTGCAAGCCATATTTAGTTAACTTCAAGGATTTGAAATAATTGGAGGAAGGATTTCAGCTACATATACTCCATTTACTGGTATTATATGTGGCATACAGATATCTCAGTGGATTTAGTAAATGGAGACTGAAGTTAAAATTCCTGCACCATTTTTATTAACACCACCACACAATAAAATCCAAAAAAACTTCCACCTGACTGTTTTTTTTTTTCACTTTTATCACTCAGGGTGTACAAGCCAACATTTAATTGAGGCCATTGATTTGGGATGTTTGAATTGTCTAAATTTTTATCCATGGCCTAGAAAAAGTCAGTATTAGTGGACAAAAGTAAACTGTGATCCTTAATATCTAGGAATGTTTGCTCTTAAGGAATTTTATCAATTTCCGCTCATGAATTAAGCAGTGTATCTGGGTTGTCTGCGATGGCATCCCAGAGGCATCTGCTCTCAGGAATGACAGGTGAACCAGAGCACTAGATGGGCTAGATCCTGCTCCCTGCACAGTCACTGAGGAGGATGGTGTGCTATCTCAGCTAATGAAGAATACAAGATGATCTTAACGTGACCCATCTTTCTCTCTTTTTTCTATATTTCTCTATTTTTCTGTATCTACCCAGGCTCCATCAGCCTTGGAAACACCAGGATTGGATGCCAGTGGCAGCACTTGGCAAAATCCTGCTGTTAGTGAGGTTTTGATGCTATGTAAACCACACCTCTTGTGAAGCAACACCTTCTGACTTCAGCTAACTGCCCTCGTTTGAAGTGGTCCACTCCTTGAAAACATGAACTAGTTCAACTCAAGATAGTTTGACAGGCAGGAAATAAGTTATCACAGCTTCATCCTTTTCCAGGGAAGAGGGATGAAGCATAATGTGGACCTTTTCACTGGAATCTGATCTATTTGCAAACACTTTCCTCTGCTGTTCTATTTCAATCCCATATAAACAACTATTAGAAATGCAGATTTATTTCTTCCAAATGTAATTGTGTTCTGCAAACCACTCAAGTGCTGTTGACCATGACTAATGTTAGCTGGCAAGGCTCACAGGGGCGGCTGCTTTTGGAAGTAGCTAGATCTGCTTGTGGCATTTCCCTTGGAAAAAAAAAAACAAACAACAGAGATGCTGAAAAATTATGCATGAAATGTACCTTACAGTCTGAAAAACACTGATTTGTTATTACTACCTAGAGTAAAAACAAACACACACTGAGAAAAAACTCTTACATGGGAGTCCTTCGTTTATAAGAAGGTTATGAATACATTATAATTATAGAGAAGTGTTGTGCAAGTGTTTTAACCAAGGACTTCCAGGTCACTTAATAATTCCAATTAATTAAATTTGCCTTTATTTTACTTTGTTCCTTTACTTTTTATTTTACTTTCCTTCTGTGGGTATCTGTGCACAGATGAAAGCTCAGCCGATTAAATGTAGGCATCTGCTTTGGGTAAGCTGAATTGCAGCTGAGATTCCACTGGTTGTGTGATGGAGCAAAATTTCTAGGAAATTAATTTTTAAAATTTAAATATATATATATAAAACTTTTAAAAGGAGAACTATATTATATTGCTATCCTTTTCTCTCTTTATTTATAAAGATAAATGTTGTAGTTAATATTAAATTCAGGACATTTGAGTGAAGTAAAATTTTCTTAAGGTAGCTGCAAAAATCGCACAGAAAAAAAAACCAGTGTTATTGACAATAATTATTTTATTTATTTAGTACTATGTAGCTATTTACTTGCTATAGAGCAACATTTTAATTTCATGAATATAGTTTACAACTGGAGTTCAGCCCATTCTAGCATGAGATCACTGACACTAGCAGGACCTGGCTCCAAAACATCCTTCTAGGCAGCCACTGTTGTCATCAAGTTAATTCTTAATCCAAATGTGTACAAACATGAATATGCTGACATGTTTATAGTAGTTAAAGTCCAGTGAATGTTGTTTCTTTAGTTCCCAACATTTGTGAAGTTTTGACATTTTCCAGGAAGAGGAGAAATAAACCAGCCAATGGTAAGAGGCCAAATAAAGTGAGAAAACTAATCTACAGCCAAAGCATGATCGAAGATCACACGTACAGACCTGCCAACGATAGTTCTATCAAAACAGATCCATTTCTCAGAATATTTCATAATTTATTAAAAAACCATAATTTTCTTTGAAAAGTCCCAGAGTAGAACTTGCATACATTCATTCATTCATTCATTCAACATTACCCAAAATACAAATGTCCTGAAATTCAGTGTCCCTGTGAGCAAGGTAAGAATTATCTCCATTTTACAGATAGAGAGGCAGAAAATGTTGTGACTTTTCCAAGGTTCAAACAAAGGTCGCATAAGAACCAGCTACTATAATATATTTATTCTGTAAAACATGCTAATTCCAGCATTACTTAATTCTCTAATCACTTTGCATACCCTTTTTTTTCTTCAGTCTCACTACTGGGTGTTGTTCCTGTGAAATATTTTAATCTTTCTAGCACTATATTTTCTTTTTAAATATTTGTACAAGGACTTATGCAAAGGAGCGCTGAAAGCTGACTGTGTTCTCTAGGCAGGAAGATAATAAATAGCATTAAGAAGAATCCTGATTAGAAATCAGTTTTATTGGCTCCCAAACTTGCCAACTCACAAGTTCGCTTCTTTCTGGGGAAGTGCTTTAATGACTAAAACAATATGCAAAAGAAAGCCAATATTGATGGCTCTAATGGAGGTTGTTAATCACTCCAACTTTCCAAACTTATTCAGGGAATGTGAGAAGCACTGAGGTCCCATCTATCAGCCTTCCATTGCAGCAGAGGTTTAAGCAATAAATGACAAATTGTCTCCTCAAAACAGACATTCCTAGACTTGTGAATAAATATTTTTGAAAACCTCACCCACAGAACTTTGAAGATAATTAGGAAAACATTTAAAAATTTAGCTACAGAGAAAGACAGTTGAGAAAAGGAGGTAGACACAGTTTATATCTGGGGATCAAATGAATTTCAATGTCCTAAGCGAGATGTAGGAGGACTATATCCCAGCCTTCTTCACAACATAAACACACATAGGAAGAGATTTAAGGCTCCCTAGACCTCTTTCAATTTATTATTTCCATGTTTGTTAGTGTTTCTTACTGCAAAAATCTGTTTAAGGTGGGGTTTCTTGAATACCTACACATATATATATACACCCCTACATATAAATACACAAATATATATGGCTTTATGCTCTACAATTTCTTCCAGTACCTAAAGGGGGCCTACAAGAAAGATGGGAAGAGGCTGTTCAGTAGGGCCTGTTGTGATAGGACGAGGGGTAATGGTTTCAAAATAGAGGGAGGTAGATTTAGATTCGATATTAGGAAAAATTCTTTTACAATGCAAGTTGTAGAACACTGGAACAGGTTGCCCAGAGAGGTGGTGGATGCCCCATCCCTAGCAATGTTCAAGGCCAGGCTGGATGAGGCTCTGAGCAACCTGATCTAGTCGGGGATGTCCCTGCTCCTTGCAGGGAGGTTGGACTAGATGACCTTTGAAGGTCCCTTCCAACTCTAACCATTCTATGATTCTATGATTCATTTATAGTTGAAAACCCAGCAGCTGTTGCCAGAAATAAGGAAAAAACCTACATACTACTGTAAAACAGTGCTATACAAAGATTTAGTACAGACAGCTAATGAACATTATGAAGGTCATAGAATAAAGTAGATTAAAAGTAGAAAGAGAATAAAACTTTCCAAATTGTAATTTGAGCATAAAATATGAATGAACTTTTAGTCATATAGATCTTGTACCCTAAATTTATCCCAAAGATTATTTGATATGTCCACTATTGGAATTTCTTCTTATTTGAAATTCATTAAATATAAATGGGTGTTTTGCAGTAGCATGTTGGAGATCAAATGTAATCCTTATGAAAATAATAATGAAAATGTATAAATAGTCCTGTTATTTATATAAATTGCCTAGAATTTTGTCATCAGAACTGTAGCATTCATGATTGCACATATCAGAGATCAAGTGAAAAATATAAGTTTTTGGAATAGTACACAGTTCATTATGGTTCTTTTAATCTATAGAGTTTTATGAGCTTAGAAGGGACTGCATATATCAGAACTCGATAAAAGGGATGAATCCCAGAGAATACTCAGCTTTGCTGTGCTTTCCACTGCTCAAGGGTGCACTGCTGAAGTCCTTACTGCGAAAGAACAGTCTAATGATTCGTTTTGTTAGCTAAAAGACTAAAACATAAAAATGACTGTAAATATTTGTCTGTCATTGCAGGGGCAGATCTCTTTAAAGAACAAGAAAACCACTGTCCAATATTTGCATGTTTATTTTAAATGAAGTATTGGCTTTCCTCTAAACTTAAAGCAGTGACAATAGACTTTCATACTCTTTAAGTGAGGAGCAAATTTAAATGGAGGTTTTGTTTGTTGAGCCTCCCAAATTATGAATATGAATTATTAATAAACTCCTAAGCCTCCCAAATTGTGAATGTTTAAATAGAAATAAAATATTTGGATACAATAGATGGGATTCATTTAACTTTATGTGCTTCATACTGTAGATGCCTCCTTTTGGGCTAGACCCTCAGTCATCTTTCTTTATAGTCAATGGAGAGAAATAAGAACCGAGATTCACCTCAGCCCACTGTAGAGATTAAAAACAGTTCAGATGAATTATACAAAATATATATATTTCTCACATCTGATAATTCTATTCCAGTTCCGTGGCTGCTAAAGTCAACAAACCTGGAGTCTGCTGGAAATCTGTCAGCTGCTGGAGCTCTGTCTCTTTAAGTAAAACCGCAGTGATTCACAACAGCAGAAGTCTGAGTCAGGAAGTCAGTGAATTCAACAAATTTTGAGGTCAGCATGGTTTGGGAGGGGCAAAGATTTTTATTTACTACAGCAGTTTACCCCACAGCCACTCATCACCACCACACTTAGAGCAGAAGGTGTTTAAGAGCTCAACAGTAAACTACACACTGCCTCTTCATCACAGATCGGTGGTGTTAGCAAGGTGTCAGGCACCAAGGTAATACCGAACAAAGCTGCACCCATATGGCTCCCATAAGGCACTTATAATTAATGTACAGTAACAGTATTCTCCATAAGAGATCCCATGCAATGCATTAAGGCGTTTTAATGAGCAAAAATGCAGGAACTTTCCAATTTGCTGCCAGATTAAACATTACTTTGATGCCCATGACTTGTCCCTGAATAGACTCTCTTCTCATCCAGGTTCTTACGCAAAGTTAGCAACATGTAACAAATTTGCATATGTCACAACAGCTACTTTAAAAAGTCACATTGCTCAGGCACACAGACTTAACAAAGGACAGATGACAGAAAAAAATGTAGGACCTGCTTTACCATTTCATAAGAAAAACTAACAAAACTAAGCTCTTGCTGAAAACTCAGAAGACTTTTAGACTCTTCTGAATTAGTCTATGGTAGTTTAGAAACTACCATCCCAGTAGTTTCCCAATTAAATTTCTAAGTATTCCAGTGTTATCATCATGCATTAGATTCAAATATTGTTTGCTGGTTTGCTGTAAACATGGTTAACTCTACCTTGGACTTACTATATCCAGGGCAATAAGCTAATACAGGAGATTATTTTAAGGTCCCTTCCAACCCAAACCATTCTATGATTCTATGAGTTTATGGTTCTACAATTCTATCATCTGCTTAACAATGAGGCGCAGCAGACCTATGCATTCCCAATGTTTGTCAAGGTTCTCTGAGTAATTTTGTCATGGGATTATCCCAAAGGCCACAGAACTCAATCCTCCTGCTTCTACCAAATCCAAGAGGGTTTAACTGAGAGGCTTTTTTTTTTTTTGGCCGGCATGTGGTATATCCCAAAGGAAAAAAAAACACAAAGGAGTTTTACAGGTGTGTGCATTTCCCGTCAGTACTTAATATGGTGGATAAAGCCTTACTCCAATACATGGAGGATGAGTAATGATGCAGCTGCTTTCAGTAACTAATGCAGGATTACACTGTAATCATGTTCAAGACCACAGACATCTTCATGGATGAGTCACCCAAAGATCCAGATTCCGCTATGACTGTTGTCAGAGTCATGTCAAATATTTCAAAGCACAGCTTCAAGAAAAAATTCCACAAACATCAAAAGTTCCCCTTTGTTCTCAAATTTACAGTAGTTGCTTAAAGTAAAAAACAAAACAAAACCAACCCAAACCAAAAACCAGCAGACACCTGAAGCAGTTGCATTTGTCCCCTTCAGTGAGTGCTTAACTTACCTCACCTCTAGATTTCAGCTGGCCTGGATTGCTTTTTTACTCCTCTTATGGATGAAATAGGTGTTTGTACTCATAGGAGGACAACACAGGAGAACCACAAAGTTATCCACTGCTACAAGTGTGCAACCATAGGGCCTGTGGCACCATAAATAAACCTTCCTATATTTTCCATCGTGTGGCATCCAGCCTCAAGCACTTGTTTTAATCTCTTCTAGTTTCCCAAGTCCATCCAAACATTTATGTCTTTATTCCCCTTCCCATTACATTTCTCTTGTTTCCTGACTGAACTTCTGCTACTGGAAACTTCGTGGCCTGTGCTGCACAGCGCTCTGAAGAAACTTAATCTGCTTCTGCAGTATCAGCTCCCAGGACTGGTGCAGTGCTGGTCCCAGGCACCAGCTCTAATTACATGATTGAGTTTAGGCAATAAGAAGCAAGTAATAGTTTCAGCATGCTTGCTTTGTGAGGAATCACACTTATCTGGGTCAAAATGATCTGACAGATACTTCTACATGCCATCTGTTTCTGTATAACACATAGACTGTTTCTCAGTGGAATATTAACCCTTCTCCTCATGTTTCATTGATTATCCTAGATTGCTCTTTGATAGGACATTTTACAGAGGCCAAACCCAGTAGAAGCCTTGACACTAGAGAGACTCAAAGATACCATAATTTTTACTGTCCCGGGAGAGACCCTATCAGTACATTCTTATCATTGGCATCGTTAGTAGCATTACACAGAATCATAGAATCATAGAATATCTCAACTTGGAAGGGACACATAAAGATCATCACAACTCCCTGCTTCTTGCGAGACTGCCTAAAACTAAACTGTATGACTACAAGCATCGTCCGGATGCTCCTTGAACTCTGACACCATGTGTTGGTTTTGTTTAGTGAGGGGCCTATAGTCACAGCTCTGTAAAAAGCTGCTAGAAGTTGTTCCCCTTTATCCAGTGGATTCGGCCAGGCCTAGGGCAGACCTGCTGCTAGACAAGGCCGAGCCAATTGGTACCTGTTAACTCCTCTGTGATAATGTGTTTAAGAAGGGGAAAAATTAAAAAAAAAAAAAAAAAGAAGTGAAGAAGCAGAAGTAGAGGGCAGAGTAGGGGAGGCATGAGCCTTGCGGCCCTCACCCTCTGGCCTCCTGCTGGGTGGCCGTCTGGGCGTGGCTTGCCCCAGCCCAACTGCAAGAAGTGGAGAGGAGATGAGATGTGAAGAGAACCTGAGAGGCGTCTGCCTGAGCCGGTTGTGAAGAATTTCTTGTGAGAGGACCAACTGCAGACACCAAGGTCAGTGAAAAAGGAGGGGGAGGAGTAATGAGGCTCCTGGCCAAGATTCCCCTGCAGCCTGTGGTGACGACCATGGTGGAGCAGGTTGTCCCCCTGCAGCCCATGGAGACCCATGGAGGAGCAGAGATCCACTTGGAGCCCATGAAGGACCCCACATCGGGGGAGGTGGATGCCTGAAGGCAGCTGAGGCCCGTGGAGAGCCCGCTGGGGCAGCCGTTCTGGAGGGACTGCACCCCGTGGAAGAGATGACCCACACCAGAGCAGTTTCACGAAGGACTGTGGCCCATGGGTGGGACCCACGATGGAGCAGGGGAGGAATGTGAGGAGTTCTTCCCCCGACGATGATGCAGCGGCGTAAAGTGACAAGTGAGGAACCGACCATAACCCCCATTCCCTCTTCCCTCCTGTGCCGCTTGGGGCAGGAAGGAGGTAGAGATAATTGAAATTAAATTAAGCCCAGGAAGAGGGAGGAGTAGGGGGAAGTTGTTTTGTCCTCTTTCTCATTATCCTGCTTTGGTTTTAACAATCATAAATAGTTTTCCCAAAGTCAAGTTTGTTTTGCCTGTAATGGTAACTTTAAGGATGTCTCCCTGTCCCTGTCTCAAACCTTGAGCCTTTTTATTGTTTTATCTCTCCCTATTCCCTTGGAGGGTGGGGAGAGTGAGAGACTCTGTAGTTTGGTTCCAAGCAAGGCTAAACTACGACACATCGTTAGGATCCTCACGTTTCAAGAAAAACATGAACATTCATCCTGTTTCAGGAAGACAGGTAATATCAAAACATGATTGAAACTGATAACAGATTATTTACTCAGTCATTCACCCTTTCTCAACTCCTACTTGAGGTGTAATCCCCAGTGCTTCTGCTGTCATTTTCTTGGTGTTCTGCCTGAGACTCCACAACCATCAACGTTCCTAAACCATCATTGTTGCCAAGCTTTTGTTGGTAGGCAGCCTTTGAATTAAGCCTGTTCTGAATTGTGCCTCACTAAATTAATAGGAATAGGTGTATGTCATCCACCAGTGGTTTCTGAGCTGCAGGATATAGGGTAATGACTGCAATTACAAAGGGAGTATTCATCCTCCATTCCTGTTGACACTGATAGCAGTGGACATTAGCCTCTGGAGGACAGCCTTTATAAAGTCCTCGCATCAGGGACTGGGCCCACCACAGTGTGGCTACAGCCCTGTGATTTCAGCACCTAGAGTACCATGATAAAGCTAGCACAGCATACAATGTGTTGTTCATTCTCTAAGTTTCATATTCCTGAAATATTCCTCAATATTTCATATTCACCTTTTTTAATGTATCTTTGTCCACATCTGAGAAGAACATACAGTTACTGAAATCACACCCCTTCAAACAGCAGCTGTTCAAGATGTATCCCTGTTTTTCCTGACATTCTTACCATCAATTCACTTGGTAAGGAAAAATTAAAAAAAACCAAAACAAAACAAAACAAACCCCCGAGATTCTATGCCTTTTGTTTTCTGGAACCACTGTGTCTTCCGACCTAGCCTGCATTGCAATGAGGGCTTCTGTGGGGAGCAGGAATTAACCAGGAATTAGAGTGGGATAACAAGCTTTTCCCCAGGTGGAACAGCTCTGGAGAAAGAGAAACAGAATGGGGCAAGCAAAGAGTATCTGTGTCAGGATGTATTTTTGTATCTATTGGCTATGATGGCAAAGCCATGGCAGCTAGCACAGACCGTGGTCTTCTTCATAGGCAGCGATTTTCTTCCTTTCCTGCTCTGCAGGACACGGTTGCCATGCTGCCACCCTTCATGAGGGTGCTTTGCAGTTAGGGTCACAGAAATACAGGTTGCACCTAAGTTAAATGTAACCCTTCAAAATGAGAAGGAAAACAGAATGAAGTTCTCCAAGCAGGGTAGCTGAGGAGGTGGGGATATGGGCGATATGTGCAGGAACCACTGTGTGGGAGCAGAAGGAGAAGGCATGTATTTCTGAAGCCAGTTTTACTGTCAAAAGCAGCATTTTGTGAATCCACCCTCTCCTTAAGCATCCCATTCAACCAGCTGGTGTTACAGCACACTAGGTTTGTTTTTTTTTTTCTTTTTCTCACCATCCATGTGTCTTCTGCAGTGTCTACTTCTTTCCTCAAGTCTGTGTTTGTACTTTGCCTGTTTTTCTGTGTTTCTATAAGCTGTTTTGTCTTGTGTCTTATTTTTTCTCTCCCTCATTTAGTTTCTCTTCTGGCTTGCAGTGTTCTCCTGGCTTCCTTCCAGCTTTGCAGCAGTATTTGTCCTCACAGCATCTTGCAAGGTTCCTTGTGCAGCTAGGTCTTTTTTTCCTAATTTATTAAAAATCCTAGATTTTCCTTTTAGACCTATCAGACTTCATTTCCAAGCACAACGTTTTCAACTGTATATTTGAAATACTCCCACCAACATCTGTTCACCTATTAAAAATGCTGCATTTTGCCATTCAGATAAAAAGCCTTTCTCTGTAGAGATGCTGAATAGAAAAACACAATTCTGCTAATAAGAAATAGAAGAGCAGAAAATTTCTTTAGGAAAAACAACTGAGCAAAAAACCAAAAATACAAAATATAAATAAATCTCCTCAACCTTGGATCACTAACAATAAAATTTGATGGGACTTGGAAGACCAAATGAGACATATCCTTTAATTAACTTTTAAGTTAAAAAATAAAGTAACTGTTCTGATAATTGGTATTCTGACTATTGGTTTCCATGTAGACATTTACATGCAGACCCTTGTATTGTGTTGTCCAAACTTCAGACTGAGCCCTGTCCACAGAGGCCATCAAGCATGCTAAATATCTCATTGGTTAAATTCCAGAAAATAAAGTCTTTCAAATCCTAGACCTGTTTCAGAAATGTGGAGTGAAGTGGCACATCAGGGCTCAATTCACTCATCTGCACAAAGGTTTCTAATGCCCTTTGAGATGCACTAGGGTTTCCAAAGATACCCAGATGGCAGATGTGACATTGAACCTATAGGACACATCTGTGTGTTTTGGGTTGTCAACCTCAGGCCAGACAGGATAACCCCAGACATTGCAGATGGTACTAGACAACTATGCTCGGTGCAGCTGCACTGCAACCACCTCAGGAAGTCTATATTAACATCAGATAATTATTATAAGCACCATATCTCAGTTTTGGCCCTGTGACAATCCTTCCTTTCCTCAGTCAGCACATATAACTGTACGGCTCTGACCTTGGAAGGCTCTCTTGCAGGAAGTTGCAGAGTTTCCTGCTATAATAATTTACAATTAAGAATGTTTGGGATTTTTTTTCCTTCTTTTTTTATTATTATTTCTGCAATACATCCTGAGAATCAGATGATCTCAAACTACACTTCAAACATCCTGACTTCACCTGAGGCTGGATGCACAGCGGCGCTCCTCTTCTTTGTGGACTAACAATTGTAGGTATTTCCTTTACTTCCTTGCCTTCTTTGATGATGAGCGCCTTCCTGTTTCTTTGGTGTTCTCCATGTCATCCCATTCATATCTTATTTTCCTTTCTAAAACATCGTGCAATGTCCTCAGTGAACACTTTTCCATTCTGTTCTCCATAATTTCCATTCAAACCAGAGGTCATCCTCCTGCTCAATCTAGTGTTTTGTTTCTTTCTGATATTTCTGTTCCCAAGCTTTCCTGTCAGCCAGTTGAAATGCACAGATGACATTAGGTGCTTAGGCATACCACAATCGCTTCTCTGCAGATATGCTGTTAATGGAGCATAAAACGTACTTGATACAATGCATACATTCCTTGGATCCTGTGGTGGGCACATCAACATTATCACTGTGGCTAGCCAACAGTTACAAGAAACTCAGTGAAATTCTGAGCATGATGCAGTGCTCCATGTCTCACTTTCTGGAAAATAAACAACTATGGCCAAAATCCAGCCACGAGATGTTATTGCAGAATTAGATATGTCTTGAAGTTGTCAGTGGCTGAGCTTTCCCATAACAAAGTCTAACTACTTGTGAAAGAAAGTAGCATTTGTCCAAATTCAGTACAGGACTGGTTGATTATTTCTCACTATAATGAAACTGCAGTAATCAAAGAATCAATCTGTATTCCTAGAAAATATTCAACTTCTTTTAGAAAACAGTTTTTCTCTTTTGGCTCCCAGTCATTTTTCCAGCTGCAGTTGACCCGGTCATCCCTTGAGCTGGACTTTTTCACCTTCTAACTGTCCTCATTTCGAGCCTCTCTGAGTCAACACTCTCTAAAGATGGGCTTACATTTATAATTTTAATTCTGCTGTTTGTGTTTTTCTTTTTCAAATGGAGTATTTCCATCTTGAAGATCTTGGCTAGATGAAGTTTTTAGCACTGTGGATATGAGCTTGTGTTCAATACTGATGGCCATCCTCAAGCCAATTGCAAATGACTAGAGAGCGTTGATCTCCTTAGGAGAGAATTTTGAATAATTACTTACTTCAGCCCTATTAATTTTCGAGGTAAGTACAAGAAAGACTTATCTTGGACTCCAGGACTGCCAAAGCAGACTGAGATTCTGAGCCCTGCGTAGTTAAGAACACCATGTTGTTCCGCTGGAATGTTTTCCTTTCACTTTCTCGGTATTGCAGAGAATATCTTCAATACAGATCTGGCTCAAGCTTAAGAACTAGGGCTTTCTTTTCTAGAAATGTCATTTATTTCAGTGAGATTGTTGGTAGAGTAAAATACTATTCAGTTTTCATGTGGTGGCAGAATCCAACCACCAGATGCGACACAAAAAGGCTTATGCCTTTCTCATGTCAGATGTTACTTATCGCTGTGGCCTGTTTGGTCTCAGTGAGCTTACACACATGAACGTATGGTTGCAATTTTAACAGTTGGAGAACCAGGCCTGAGACAATAAAGGCTGGAAACCACAAATAAAATTTTGCCCAGCAAAGCCACAGCCATCTGAGACAGGTGGAAAGGACTCAGCACTGGTCTGACTGCAGTGGGAGTGAAGGACAGCAAGCGCCCCAGATCTGTCTCTGGGAGTACACTTGTCCTGCAAAGCTGAAGCATTCACTGATCTCCACCATCCTTTCCCACCCCTTCTTTGGCAGGAGTCCCTCCTTTGCTGGTGGCATGAGGGAAGTGAGAGTTTACAATCTGCTTTGGCACAAAATCTACTCACTCAGCTGCAGCTGCTGCTGATGTAGTTGTGCTAACTTCTACCTGTGTATTGAAGGAGGGGTAGATCCCATAGCTCACCTTTAGGGTCAGATATGGGGTGGCAGAAAATTGAGGGGGTTTTGCAGCTGTAGCATGACAGCAGAGGGAATGGGAGGTGTTATTCAAGAGCTGAGGCATGGGGTTGAGAGCTACATCAAGTAAAATTAAGCAGAAACACTACATCAAACTAATTATTAAATTTTAATTAAATATGAACACTTTGATGTCCTTTGATTTATGCTTGTCAGTATGTAAAGTTTGATAAATTATCACTTCTACATATGCCACATGTGGAGCTCTGGCTATGGTAATTTATGACTATTAAGACACAATAAGACTATGAAGGTAGGTGCCCAGAAATACCTGAGAAACAAGGACTGAGAAGGATTGCATGGAAAAATACCAGCCAGATCTTATATTTGACTTTTCATTGATGTTGGTGGGAGGATTTTTGCTGTCCTGCCTGAGCACAGTGCATAATCAAAGAGTTGGAAGCAGTGGGATGCAGAAAAAAGCCTTCAGGTATCCAAAGTATTAGATTAAATAATGTCAGTACAATCTGCATTTTAAACATCTTTATGGGTACTCTGTGGCTTGTGAATTGCTATATTGGATAACAAAATAGACTAAATTAAATGTCTTACATTTTGTGCAGCAGTCCAGTTTCTCAGCTCACTGATTAAAGGGGGCTTCTTTCCTTCGTCTCTTTCATTACGCACACACACAGAAAAAAATACAGTAAAAAGAAAACACGCAATCTAATTTTTAGTATCCTCAAATGAGCGTTTCTTCAAACATGAACTCCTATGCCATAGCCAATGAAAAAATTGTCTTAAGAAAACACGTTTCTATTGATTTTTGAATGATTGCAAATGTCACTTTTAGCATCTTTTAATTGGAGTGTAATGGTGCATTACTAGATTTCCTAACCTTGCGGTCTGGCTTTTATCACCTCTTATCATTTCTCTTAAACATTGAATTTAGCAGGACTTATGGCTGTTTCTATTAAGACCAAATTAGACCCATAGATGGATGAGAACAATTTCAGAAACACATTAAAAATTAGCAGGGCTCGATGTGCTCATGGTGTGGTTTTCTCCACTATACTATTCTCTGTGTACTTATAAGTTGTACCTGTCTTGCAGAACCACAGTGTCCAACAGTGGAAGCAACACTGGTTCACCACTTGGCTCTATGAGCACTCAATATGAAATCTATATTGGTGTTTAACAATCCAAAAAGATTGGATTCCACCTCATCTGATTTTTTTTTTCTTTCAAAAGCTTCATTTAATCCAGTAAAATTTACTGCAAAGTGCAAGACTGCCTATGCCATAATCAGCATATTCACATTTTGGGATTGTACATAGCACCATCACTTTAATGAACCTCAGTGTACCTGCAGATTGGTTCAATTTATTTTTCCAGAGCCAGTAAGTGCTTTGCAACTTTAATACTTCCAGAAATCATCTGAATTTACTTCAGCCCTTGTAGTTTAATATTATAGGTAGTTTAGGCGTAAAACTCCCAACAATTTGGAGAGGGGGTAATCAGTATACTCCACAGAGTGGCTCCAATCTTAATCATTAACAAGTAAGTTAATTAAAAAGGAAGAGAAGCTATTCAAAATCAGTTTGCAATGCCCGCAAATGTTAACATGGAGAGGGAAACTGAAACAGAAAACAGCATTTGTAAGTTTTCTAGACAAATATTTTCCCTTATGGGTGTCTTACTACTTGGGAAAGATCACAAATAGAATTGAGTAGGGAACAAAGTATATCCACTTCCAGAAGGGAGTTGAGCTGCTGACTTTTTTGCTGTTGTTGTTCTGGTTAGGAGAAAAAGTCCCAAACTAATTTTTTTCCAGGTAAGAACTATGTAGACAGTTCATTTGAATTCTTCATAGTGTATGTATTATCTGGTTTCATGCTACACAATTTTTTAAAATATAATTTTAAAACATTTGAAGTAGATGGGAAAAATAAAATATTTTTACCCTATTTCACCCCTAAAATACCAGAATGGATAATTTTAAGAGTATTGTAGATTCTTCCCTTTATAACGAGTGGATACAACACACACTTTCACTGAAACTGAATTTCTTAACCAAAGATGATCATGCAAAAAATTCCCAAGGCACTCAAACATCAGTATCTGTGAGGATTCAGAGCACTAGATAAATGAATATAAAAACAACAGCAGACATTCCTGACCTGTTTGTTTCTATCGATCTTTTTCACCCACTCCCGCAACTCCTAGAATGAGGTATTTCAGCTCTACCTTGCCTTGGAACTTTTCCAGGTTAGAAATAGCCAATAGATTCACTCGCTGAGCTTGTGGCCCTTCCTCACTACATCTGCTGATAGCAGAGACTGGAGACTGTCCAGCGCTTGGGAATGGGCTTCAGCTTTCTTGACAGCATGGAAAAAAATAACAAGGCCTGTGTCAAATTGCTATGACCTAACAAAAACCCTCATCTCAGCCTAAAAATACTCCCATTTGTACTGCCAGCTTCATGCCTCTGCTAATGCACTACTGGAAGGTATCAATACGTATTTAAAGAGCTTCCCTACTTTCGTGGACACATTGTGGTTCGACTATTTGTCAAAGTCCTGTGTATACTTCAGTACCATTTTTTTTCAGAATTGGTTGTGTGATCTTGCAATGGATCAGAGAGGAACTGAAGAAGACCATGGGAGTAACGGTGCTTCCCAATGAAAAGGCATTGGTGCAGATCAGAGCTGCTACGGGTCATCACATTTTGAGTTTCCTATCGGCTTCCTTTAGACTGTCAGAAACGTCTGGGAGCATGAGACTTTGAGGCTACAGAGGAAGCTTGACATGGTTCTTCACTAAGCCCTGCTTCTTAATAAAATGTTCGCACTCAACTCAGCCAGCCTTAACTTTGCCTAATCCACTTTGCCTATTTCTAATTATGCTGTCTGGAATTTCATAAAGCAAATGAACATCTGTACCATTTAAACTCCTTCCAGCCTTCCCCACTTTTGCTTGACCCTGTCACAGGCTGGCACGGTACAAAGTAGTGTGTATAAGAGTGGAGAGGGAAAGGAGGCAGGAGGTGCATCGTGTGAGCATGTACTGACTCAAGCAGGATGCACAGACAAAATGCAGGCTGCCCATGCATAGAAGGCTCATAAAGACATAAAAAAAAAAAAAAAGTAATTCATTGGCTGCACATTGACCTACAGGAGACAGAAGCTGAGGAGACCAAGAAAAAATGAGTACTGAAAAATGAGGACTGGAAAAAAAAAAACAAACCAAAATAGCAATTGCAAAAGGTATTTGCACTTGAAGCCAGTCAGCTCAGTTTCCACAGTGGTGGGTACTGGTTGAGAAAGGAAGAGAGCAGTGTCATAAAATAGATGTGTTGATTCACAGATTACCCTGTATACTGGCAAGACTGGCACTCTACTTCTGCTTCTTCAACAGACTGCCTGTAACCTTTAATATGTCATTTGAGTGTCATTCAAAATCTTTTGAAGTCTCTTTGAAAACATGTCTGAGAGCTGAGACTGGAACTCATAGCTATAGCTACATGGAGGATTTATTTTCTTTTTACCATCTGCATCGGGGAAAATGGACATGTTTATCACTAACTTCAAGATGTGAATTGAAAAAAAAAAAGAAAAAGAGGTTGAGTGGTGGAAAAGGAGAAAAAAGATCACTCTGCCCTTGCGTTTGACTGCTCACCAACTGATGGTCCACAGCTGATTTCAGAATAAAAAATTACACCAGTTTTGCCCCATTTCAGCGACCGCTTTGTAAAGCCCAGTTGCTTGTATGAATAAAGTCTGCAGGAAAAATTTTCATAGCCTGTGCAAACAGCCCAAATCAATAATATTAGTGGAGTGCTGTCATGTAGAAGTACTCTGTAAGCCTGATTGGTAGGGTGAAGTGCAGCCATGGCAGCTTTGGAAGTGAGAAGAAATCTCCTGTCCTTGCCTGCTTCATGATGTAAAAAAGAGCTTGGATACATGAGCTGGGATGAATGACATGTACTATTTTCAAGATTTGAGGGGACGTTCGAGGTTTTCTTAGGACTGGAATATGACTGTGTTGTAAAGGAAGGTATGTTAATGATCGAAAGATGTGTTCCAGGTTTGTCTGAAACAGGAAATATTTCTGTTTTCAGGGAAAAACCATGGTTGTTTTCACTGCAGCAAGAGCTTGTATTCATTCTAATAGGAACTTCCTTCTTCAGGATAATTTTTACTTATATTCAGATATTTTAGGTATTCAACAATGTTTAAAATATTTGAGACAAGCATCTGGTTAAGCAGAGAGTCCTAAACAAGGCTTGCAGACAGATGGAGAAATCCTCACTCATTCCCAAGAAGAGAGAGTTAAAGTATTTTTAACTTAGAGATCTGAAGCCTGCTTTTGACTGTTCTTGTTCAGTTCAGCAAGTTGCATGTGCTATTAATTTTAACGATGCTATTAGACCAGCAGAGGCCGTCATCCGTTACCCTGCACCTCTAACAGAGTAAGACACCCGTGCACACTGGCTATGTCACCCTGAACAAAAGCATATCTGCACTAAAGCGCTCCTCCGGGCTGCACACCTCAACTAGCAGAGGAGATAGGAAGACATGTGACAGTACGTATGTTTTAAGGAGCTGGCTGAAAAACTAAGATTTCTCAACAGCAAGCAACACAGAAAATAACAAGAATATTGCTAAGCTTGACGTCAGTACCTGGCCATTTTGCCTTGAAATATGGATAAGTGATAAAATAGACTTCTGTAGCCTAATTCGCTTACCCAAGTTGAAAGTAAAAAGAAAATTAGGTACTTTGGCTCTTCTTACTGGTTTCTACACCAATTACAGGATACAGACAACTCAAGCTGGTTTTAAGTAAACTACTGTAACGGAACAGCCAAGGATGCACAGGTTTTCAGATAGTTAGATTTCATGCAGTCTCCAAGCCAGTTTCCAGTCAGCTCAGATGTCTTTATACAGCACATGTTTTATAGGGGAGAGCACCCCAAGCATCTGAAATTGTTAATCACAGTGAGAACTTTTCCGAAGTGTCGTAGTTCAGCCCCGATCGGGACCAGACTACTTCTTGCAGTTTTGGAGTTAAAGTGCTTAAATTTCTTGTCTTAAACTTTATGCACTACCTCCCAGAATTGCTATATTTAGGAGAATAAGGTGGAAAATGCAGGGAATGGGACTGTTATGGGACTATGACGGTTACAGAGAAAGGCTAGAAAATTAGAATTTCTGAGAATAACACAAAAATATAGGATGATTTCTCCCAAGTGCATTTGCTAAGGAAAAGTATAATCAATCATAATTCTCAACCTGGCTGTGTTAATTTTGCCATTTTTATTAGGAACATACCAGAAGGGCTAATCAGGAAAGGATCATACCTGTTAATGTTTGAACAGAGGAGACAGCTTCTCCTAAACATTTCTGAGTGACAGTGATCCAGGAAAGTAGCAACTGTGTGTACTCTACATATACAGAGACATAATCATAACAAGAAGGGGAAAAAAAAAATAAGAGCTTCTATTGGCCATATTTCTTCATTCAGTGCAGGTCTATTCATGGCATTCGATTATGTGTGTAAATCAATGCTACTGCTTTGCTAAAATTACAATACAGTATTTATTGCAACAGTGCATTGTTTTTAATGCTGCTGTGTTCCAGCTTGCCAAGGTCATCAAAAAGTAATTTCTGAAAAAGAAAAGGAAGAAACCTGCTCCCTAAGAACACATATGCCCCATGGAGAAGGACCTTAAAGGGTCAAAGTTCAATGAAGAAGATGTGAGAAACTTTTACAGTGCTAGACCTAATTATAAGTTGAAGTAACATGTCTCAGGAGGAGGAAAAATATGAAATCAATTTCTTATGTGAGGCAGTGAGGACAAGAGGTTTGTATTTTTTCCCTGAGAGCTCATCCTTCTGGGAATCCTTGTGGCTTCAGGACAGTTTGTCATAGCTTAGTTTTGGGAGGAAGAAGCACAGATTGGAGAAGAAAGAGTTTGTAGAAAACATAACAAAGTCATTCTGTAAGCACATGCTATGGGCAGGTTTTTTTCCACAGGATGCCAGAAATGTGGAGTGTATGTGTTATTTATCTCTCAGAACATAGGATCTGAAACTTGATGGGAGGTACATGAGGCTTGTATGAAGGTACTCTAAGATGACCGCAGCCACAAATGGTGTGGTATTGCAGATTAAAAACTGCTTAGGTAGTTTAAGCTAAGTCAGAATCAAAGAAGTTTACTCATTTTTTATCAACATTTAATTAACTGACAAATGGTGAACTGTATGTTCAGGGTCGGGATCAGTAGCCTGACAGATTATCACAATACTAGACACTTACAAATGTTAACATCTAAAGATTTCTAAATGCGCTGTCCCTTGCTGGCTGGGTACCAGATCTCTGCAACACCCCAGGGTGGTGATGCTCGGCCCAGTCTGGGCAGGGTGGTGATGCCACAGGACAACTTCTGGCAGCCCCAAACCAGATTCAGACCGCTACTCTTCTCAATCCAAGATCTCTCTCCCTCATTGCAAATTTTCATGCTACTTCTTTACTTCTGTTTAGGATAATTCTTCCTTCATTTCAGAAATCCCTTGGTAATTCACCAGTTACTGTTTAATATGACTGATGGTCATCTTCCTACTTAACATAGTAAGTTTGGGAAATGTGCCCTCCAGACAGGTTTGTGTGCTTTATCCACACTCTTCTTGTGCTCTCACACTCTTTGACAAACAGGAGCTGTTTTCCAGGCCATTTACCGAGTGGATTGTGCAACCTACATCACCTTAAACCGCATTTCTGGCTTTGAATTGTGGTATTAAAATTTTGGATGTTGTAGCTGAAAGACATCAAAAGAGGCCACTTGTTCTCATAGTTTCCTACTGGAGTTCCCAGTGGTTTTTCCCTTTGAGGTTTATTCCTTGCATATTAGAAGTCTCCCTTTTTTCATGTCTCTGTGTTTATACGGATAAAATTGTCTTTAAATGTGGCTGTTTCTTCTATTCATTGTGTGTAGGCTGAAGCCATAAATCTCTAACAGCTATAACTAAAGCACCTGGCAGCCATTTTACATTTGGTTCACAGGAAGAAGTTGCAGAGGAGACTTAAGTGTTAAGCTTTCTCCTCGACAGCGTGCAGTTGTTCTCTTTGTTTTATATAGAAAACGAGCATATAAGTGATCTTAAGACCATCAACAAAATATTACAGGGCTAACCACATATTCCTTGCCCATGCAAATCGCATTAGTGAGAGTTGTGGATTAATTGGCCCAATCCCCATAGAATTTTATCACATTTTCTTTGCTTCTTCTGTGCTGTGTAACCCCATTAAACAGTTCTTGTCACCATATGCAGAGAGGTAGCAGCCTACCCTCATCATTTTGGTATGCATGTACATAGTGGATCTGAATATCCATTATTGCAGAAATAAATATAGGTGGAGATCTCTCTGTTAACATTTTCTGTACACAAAGACAAATGAAAAGACAATGTTATTATGATCCCAAAGAGAGTCAGTATTGACTGAAGGATGGCAGCTACATCAGAATAAGGGGCTGTAGAAAGTTTTAACTTGCTTTTCTCAGACTTTTTTTGTTGTGATCAGATTTCTTCTTCAGTACTAAGATGTATCTTTTGGCAGGCCAGGAAAGGAGCTGTAGTACCATGGGAACTATTTAAAAGTGTTGGATCCTCAAGTATGTTACTGATGTGCTAACAAAATTTCATTGATCCCAGTGGAATGTATTATGGTTCATATAGCTGAAGCATGGTGCAGCTGGCAGCAAAATACACAGAGAGCTTCTATATCCTCCACTTGTTTAGATAAGTTTATTAGTTCCTGGGCTCAGCTGACTCTACCTGCTGCTCACTTATTATTTCTGCAAGCATTAACAAATTGAAAAGGTGACGGGAGGCCCTGGGCTCACTTGGAGCTCAGGCAACTTATGATCTTACACTTCAGTGCTGTTAAGATGCCACATGCTGTTGTGCTTCCTGTACTGTGTTAAAAAACATCTTGCAGATGTCTTTTTACTTCTGTGAGGCATATTATAAGGCTTATCAAAGATGAGGAGTCTTGCTCTTCCATTCTTCTCACCCTGCTTCTGCATAAAGCCTGTACTGGCTACTGAGCTTGCAAGAGATAAGCAAATCCCTATGCCTGAGGGACAATTGCTTATCATGGGGTCTGCTTTTTAATTAAGAGAGCTGAGAAGCAGTGACCTTGCTGTACTTTCTATATACAAATGCAGAGGTAGGATTAGCAATGCATCCTTTTGGGATATTACATTGATTGGAGGGGATCCTGCTTTCAAATGAGCGTCATCCAACTTCAGTAGGTTTCAATTTTGTACATGTGGCAGCTCAGGACACATTACTCATCCTTTACCCAAAGGAAGCAGAGCGTTCTTCTTCATAACTAGGTGGATGAGCATGTCTGTGAGATGGACATCTTCAGCTGTGGTCCCAGCATTCAGAAGGGAGCTAGTCAAAACACACTACAGAGGGTTTGAGATGTGCTTGTAACAACACTGGGCCAGCCTCTAAGGCAAACTAGATCAATAATTTTCACCAGCTGAGGCTCTAGATTCCTCATGAAAAGTAAAGAAGTAACACAGATACATCTGATTTAACAGGAAACCTCTTCTTTGATTCCAATTATATGTGGTGACTGCAAATAAAGAAGGGTCTATACTATGTAGTAGTAGGTCTGTTACATTCTCACTCCTCATCCCAGGCAATTATTGCCTTCAGCAGCAGGAGGAAAAGCAAAGAGTATCTCCTCTCATTTATTTGATGGTGCTAAAAAGCAGTTTGGAAAACACAGCACTTTTCTCCTGCGCTCACGCCACATAAATGAGGCAATTGTTACAACTGTCTTTTTTTTTTTTTCTCCCAAGGACATCTAATACTGTGCTCAGGGTGAAAGCATTCATACCCGATCAAGGCAAGCAAAAGCAGCAGTCAGTGCAGCAAAGCATGCGTAGCACAGGCAGGTCCTGCCCGTGGCTGTACCTTGGAATGCACTGTTTTGTGTGAGTTTTCTTTACGTAGAGAAAAAGGTCAACAACGCCATGATCCCCAGAAACATGAGTGAAACACTCAGAGCTCTCTGCGCACCACATACTTAGACTACACAAAGGAATGCCAAAACTGATTTGTGATGAATTGGCCCCTTGGAGGGGGCTCTGTCTCTCTCTCTTCAAATATGGACAAAACAAACAGTTCAAAATAATTTTTAAAGAGCTAAGGGTGGGCGTGCTAAGTCCCAGATGACATCCCACAGCCCGTTCTCAGACTGACAGGGATTTTCAAAGTGAGTGGCATCTCTGCGGTCAAGTGTGGATGGGGATGCAGTTCCTCTGCCTGCACCCTAATCCCGTGAGTCCCAAACTTGGTTTGGAAACCGTACAGCTGAGACCAAGGCTAGTGAGGAAAGTCATGTACATAGCCAGCTTCCCAGGTCAAGGCATCTTGTGTCACGTTGGCTAGGATTATATTGTACGTGATTGTGTAGTGAGACCTTAACTGCCCTTTGAACACCTCCACCATATTTTCATGATGTCTGATACCAGTCATTCCTTCTTCGTTGTCTAAGCCCTATCTGACTCCAGTTTCTAGCTAAATCTCATCACTCTAAGTGCTCTAGGGAAAAGCAGTAGTTGTAAAATATCTTGAGTAAAGCTTTTGACATCAGATTGCAAAGCATTTTATGTGATTGAGAAAAGTACAGGCTGGATGAATGGGCTTAAATGGGTTGAATATTAGTTGGATTACCAGGCTCAAAGGGCAGTAATGAATAGTTCAGCATCCAGCTGGCAGCCAGTAACAAGTGGAGTACAATAGGGGTTGATTCTGGGATGATATTATTCTGCATCTTTATCAATGGTCTGGATAATCAGACAGAATGCATCTTCAGCAAATTTGCAGGTGGAGATGGGGTGTACGGAAATACACCAAATCACAGTAAAACTTCAAGACAGAATGAACTCGATAAACTTGAGTCTGGGGCCAACAAAAATCTCACTATGTTCAGAAAAGAAACAACACAAAATTCTGCACATGGGACTTTCAGACTGCATATTTGGCTGCATTAGAAGGAGCATGGGAAGCAGATTAGAAGTTATAACCTTCACTTGCTTGCTTATAGGGAAGTCACATCTGCAATGTTGTGATATGTTTTGGGTCTTCTAGTTGAAGAGGCATATTGAAAAACACTTGTGGAGTACTAACAAAATTGTCAGAGAGAGAGTGTACAACCTTAAAGAAGAGGATGGGGGAGTTGGGTTTCTTCAATCTCAAAAAAGGAATCCAAAGATATCAAAAGATATCAAAGAGCTATCTTCAGAGTAAGATCAGGTTGCTCAAGGTTATCCAGCTTTTTGAAAATCTCCAATCTTGTCAAGCAGTTCCAGTCTTTAACCACTTTCATTATTAATAGCTTTTTTTTTCCTAATATGTAATTGAAATATCTTGTGTTGTAACTTTTTCCCACTACCCCTTTTTGCTGTGCGTTTCTGGAAAGAGCCTGTTTCTTCTGTCACTCATTAGGACACGGAAGACTGCAAGTGAATCCTCCTTAACTTTCTTTTTCCTGGATGAATAAACCCAACTTCTTCGGCCTCTCTGTATAAGCCAGGTGCTCCAGCACCACCAGTTCAATGCCATCATTACACCAGCACACTGCTGATCCTTGTTCGACTTGTTGCTTCTCAGGACCCACAGGTCCTTTCCTGCAAAGCTTCTTTCTATTCAGTTAGTCTTTGAATACCAACTCTGTCCTCTGGATTATCAATTAGTCCCCCAATTTGTTGTCATTTGCTATAAGTCACAAACTTAGTAAATGCAGCCAGTTTATCTGCAAGTTTTCTGTTCAACCATTCAGCCCATACCCTCTCCATCTCCCTACAAGGATACCATGGGAGTCTGTGTGAAAGGGCTTTCTAAAGTCAAAGTAAAAAACATCCACTTCTCTTCCCTCATCCTCAGAGCCCATCTTCTAATCACAGAAAGCAATCAGGTTGGTATAGTAAGATTCGACCTTCGTAAATCCAATCTAGCTGTTTCCAGTCACCTTCATGTCCTTCATGCAGATGAACACGGCTTCCTTGGAGACTTCCTCCAGCAATTTCCTGGGCAAGAGGCAAGACTGACCAGTCAGTTCCCCCTTGATTTTTGCAGATGGGAAAAGCAATTACCTTTTTTTTTCCAGCCTGCAGGGAACCCCCAATTGCCACAGCCTTTCAAGGATGAGAGAAAGTGGCCACAGAATGAAGCTGCCCAAATCTTGCAGCACGATGCAGAACATGTACCAGAGAATTAAATCTATAATTACATTTTCTAAGGGAGCTCAGAAATATCTTTCCCCTTAGATAGAGATTGTATAGAATTAAGTCAGCAGAATCCAAGGAGGGAAGCTCTCCTACCTGCTTTATCACAATTCTTAATGTATTATTTTCTAGCTACTACTAAGAAATAAGGGAGAATGTAAAAGGTAAAAATAAAACCAAAGGGGTTTAATTAAAAAAAAAAAAATCATAATTTCAGAAATACATTGGAAAATGCAAAGTAGGGAAAGCTTTGGAAAGAGCAAGAAAAAAGTTCTCCGGGAAAAGTTTTAGAAGCAAAACTGGAAGTAAGCAGCAAAATAAACTGACACATGAAAAATCAAAGCTCTTCTATTGGTCTCCAGCAGGCAGCATGTCTCTCTTCATTAGGGGCGTAAGAGAAGAACAGATGAGCTGCCCTTGCTGTTCCTTTTGCGTAGCTGCCAATGGTGCAACACACAGGTGCTGCCAGCTCTCTGCACTGTGCAGAACTCAGATTAAAATGAGCTATTGTTTCTTTGATTTTTCCTGGTCTTTTTTTTCCATCTTCTAACCATTCCTATTTTATTTTTTCCCCTTTTTCTGTGACATTTATTGATTTTTTTTTTCCTGAATTCTTTTTTCATTGTGCTTCTCTTCACAATATTTATTTTTTATAGCTCTCCTGTCATGTTCTTTGGTTATTCTGTGGTACTCAGACTGACATAGCTTTCCACCTTCTGACTCTTGTCTCCTATTTTACAGTCTCCAGACATACGGACTTCTACATTCGTGTGGCACAAACACAGATAAACCTTATTCCATGCTTGGAGCTCCAGACCATCTAGTTGAAGACATCCCTGCTCCTTGCAGGGGGGTTGGACTAGATGACCTTTGAAGGTCCCTTCCAGCCCTAACCATTCTATGATTATAATGTAATGCAAAAAATAATAATGAACCATAATGGTTAGAAAAATATATTTATATATAATTTAAAATAATTGAAACAGTTTTCCAGAGCAACTGGCTAATTTATCACTGTTGGATGACCTGAGTTAACTAACCTATCTCCAAGTCTGGATACTCAGAACTAGTGAAAGACCTCAGATTATTTCCTGGCTGTTCACAGAGCAGAAAACTCAGTCAGGTCCTTGCTATCCTGTGTCTCGTTTCCTGCCCACCTTCTGAACAACTGCACTTTTGTTTCCCTCTTATTCACTCTGAACCATACCGGGAGACCAGTGTTTGTCAAACCCCTTGCCAGCGGGTTTATCTTTCCCCTTTCCTATCTCTGGAGCTAAATCCCATCCAGGTTCAAGTCTGAATTTCATTTCTTGCTCCCCGGTATGTGCTTGCAGCTATTAGTTGCAGCCATTTCTCACTCCCTGCCTTGAAGGAGTGGTGTTGCTGCCCTGTTCTCTGAGCAGTGCCAGGATTTATGTGAACAATCTTTCTTAATGCTTGGTGTCCCATTTTAATGCCAGCCTCAGAGATGGAGACCCACAGTTTTAGAAATGTTCCTGTTACTGTGTCAATATCCTCCTTTCTGAGATTCTCTTTTGGTTCCTGCTCTCTAACACATCAAATATGAGACATGGACGGTTTATCCCAGACCTGACAGGGTTCTTTTGTTCAATGTAGCACAAGTGCATCAGGGCTGCTCTTGTCATCAGCAGCAAATTAAGTTTTCAGACACCTTCAGCTTGGCCTGTTGTGCCAAGTGTCCCCATAAACACCTGGGAGCTGGCTTCATTGCTCACTTTCATACCTTCTGAGATCTCTTCTATCCAGACACCTGCAAAAGATAAGGCAACTGTTAAACTATGCCAGAACAACAGCATCATTTTGATGACCAAAATGCCACTGGTTTGGGTGGCAATTTATTTTTTCTTCTCTCATACTGGATTATAGATGCTTGCAGGGCAGGGAACCACACTGTGCTGTCCTTTATGTGAAGCACCTGGCACATAACAGAATGGGGCATCTATGCCAACATAGTCCTAATGTCCTCTGCATTTCATGTTACCTGACCCAGCCAGGAGATTCAGTAAATGCTTTAATTTATGGGGCAAAATGTCTCCTGGAGCCTCAGGTCCTGGTACAAGAGCCTGCCTTCCACAAAGCTGCACGTCCATCACAGCTCTGCTGCTCACTTTGCCTGCTCCAGAGCCGTGGAAAGTACCAGGCTGCAGCGAGCCTCAGCTGTTCCTTCACTAGCCCACAGGACATTCAGGGAGAAATAAAACTCAGTTTTGCCTAACACTGTGGAAAAATCCTGAGGCAGGCTTCTCCCTGTGCCCAAATCCCTGAGGAGCTGGATCATTAAATGTGCTCTGAGCTTGTCCAGCACTCAAAGACTGTCTCAGGAGGAAACCCTCACCCATAGTTCTCACAGGAGCCAGTTCCAGATGACAGGGATGTAGGAACCTGTCACTTTAGCAATGATAACAACACGCGCTAACACAGGGGAAGAACTGGAACTGGCAAACATTCCTAGCAAAGGGTTTTCCTGTAAGAGTCAGTGGGTTAAATACCAGCTTTCCAAAGGAAGAAACAACATAGCTGAATCCTGATAACAGTTTGAACTCCAGGAGGAAACATTTGATTTATAAACAGAAATTCTTTGCTGCAAGAGAGATACAGTTATTCTCCAGCCTCTTCTGACTCCTCAGGGAATCACGTGGAGCTGTTTCCATCTTCTGGTGATGATGATTTCAATACAATTTTTTGGTTTTGGTTTTGGTTTTTCTTTCATCTCCTTAGAACTATATCTGCTAAGTTCTGCCATCCCCTTGATGTGCAGCTTCTTGGCATCATTGCACAGCAGCACGGTTTAATGAGAGGCAAGTGCTGGAGTTACCCACTGGCACCCGCGCTCATTCCCTCTCCAACTTCTCTGTAGATTGAATGAACTTCTATTATGCCAGATATTAAATTGCACTGAATCCCACACTTGGCCAATTCTGTTATCCTTTCTTCTCCATTTTTCAAAAATACAACCACAGTTGGCCACTCTAAAAAGGTCTTATATTGTTTGCATAGCATATAGGTTATATATATTGCACACAGTGAATTTAGTGCACAAATATCCCAGCATGTCAGCAGAAACTAGTAACTGAGAACCAGTTTATAGACAACAAATACATACAACAAAACAGCCAGGAGTGCCAATGTCGTTAAAGGAAACCCTGCTGCTGGAGCAGGGATCACAGCTACAGGTGACTGTGCAGCTGAGGAGTTGTCCCCAAACCCATGACATGGTGGAGTCATAAATACCAGCCTTCTAGCATTTCCTCACCCACGCTAATAGCCTTTTTCCCCCATGAATAAGTTGTAGGTCAGGTTTAGGAATGGTTATGCTGGGACATGCAACAGACACAGGGAACTGTGGCTTTTAAGTTTTGAAGCTGCTAAGTTCCTTGGCTACTTCCACCCAGGAGCAAGTTCTGCCCACCCAAAGCACCTCTCACCCATGACCTCTGAGGAGTGAGCATCATGCACCTTGGAGGAGCAGGAAGGACTCAGAGGAGCTCAAGATCCGTAGAGCAATACTTAGCAGCAGAGTGGAAGAGGTGGATGCTCTAACCTGCAGTGCAAACCGTGTGTTGCTACCTCCTCGGGCAGCTGCCAAAAGCAGTAGCAGTGGCTACCACAGGCAGCAACAGAAGGCTCTCCTCCCCATCTAAACTGCCCCAGGCCCCACTAATAAACCTTTACAGACCCAGCCTAAGATTGCTGGGATCTCACTGACGCCCCTCAGCTCTGTCTTCTTGCGCTTTCCCCAAACTACAGTAAGTCCTCCCTCTCTTCCTGAACCATGTCTACTGTCACAGAAGAACTGAGTTTCATCATCCTTTGAATATCATCCTAAGGTGGTTGATCTCATTCCTGCCTGCAGTGCTGAAAAGCCTTGAAATGGCTCCTCCCCAAAATGAAGCTCAGAGAGTTATTTTCCTCTGCTGAGAAATGGAGAGAAGGATCTACTTAATGCCTCCAGCAAATTGTGTGGGCTCTGGGGAGGTGACTGCTTGCAGGAAATCCCTTATCCGTAGGCTCCTGCAGGAGCTGTGCTCTGCCCGTGTGTGCACCTCCAAATTCAGGCAGTAGAGCTCCCAGCCTGGGCTTCCCCAAAACCAAACCCCACATATTAAAGTGTTTTGTAGGCTGACACAAGTCAATGCCAGAGCAGAGAGTGAAATACTTCTGCTTCTTCAGCCAGTGCTCTTTCCACTAGATTGCACTGTATCTTATACAACAACAGTTTAAATGGATAAAATCCACCCCAAACATTAAGTTGGAGTGAACAGAAAGATTTTTCTGCATAACAGTTGAAATATTGTTTCAATCTTCAGAAAATGCATCTGAAGTACATTTTAAAAATATTTTAAAGTCATTCGGAAAATGTAAAAACTAGCCTTTCGTTATTTTCTCTGTGTTTTTGGTTTTTTTATGAAATTTTACCAGATTTTGTGACAAATCAACAAAATCAATATTTTCTACAAGTCTTACTTACCTTGGAGTTCTTCCATCTGCTCTAACAACTGATCAAGACAAATTTTTTTGTCTGCTGATTTCAGTGGGGACTCTGCCATTAATCTCACTGGAGTCATCTTTTGAGGCATTTATAATGCATACACATTCAGCTAATATTTAAAGAATAACTGTGTGGTTTTAAAAAATACTGAACTAAAGCAACCACAATCCCGCTATGTGATGGTCTAGTCTTGCAAGAAGGACTACTTCCAAGTGACGCTATGCATGAGAGCTCGCAGATTATCACCTGACACTAGTAATCAGGCTGGAAAATTGCTGCTGCTGTAATTGAGTCATTCGCTTGCAACTATTGTTGGAGTTATCTCCTCCCCCCAGCCCGGGAGGCGGAGATAGATGAGCAGTCAGATCCTGATGCTTGAAACACTCCTGTCATGGAAAACTGCAATGCTGCTGTTTTGTTTTCCAGAAATTAAAGCTGATCCTCAGAGGAAAGGTGTCATTTAAAGACACAGGGAAATTTATCTATGAATCCAGAAGGGACTATTAAAGTGAGTATGTCTGAATCAGCTAGTATTAGGCATAACACTTCATTGGCTCACAGCTTTCCTTGACCTGGTTGCATTTTCTAAAATTTGGGTACAAGATTCTGTCAGAGGGGGATTTTTATTTGGTGGCATCCTACTCAGGCATTTGCTTACCATCTCCAGGTGTAAGGAGCAAAGCAAATGAGAATCACAAATACACTTAATCCGATGGTCTACTTTGAAAATTCAAAGTAGCGTCGATCATTCAAGTCAGTCAGTTGATCATCACATTGTATACATCAAAGCATTACATGGGTGGAGACTAGCTGAAACTCTTTTACAGCTCTGCCTTGCACAGCAGCCTGATGGTCTAAGTAGATCAGGACAACAAGCTTGTCTCCCCAGGCTCCGCAACACAAGCGGAACCTCAGCCTTTCAAAGTACATGCAGCCCTATGCATGCAGTTAATTAGAAATAGTGTTAAAATGGAAGCTTAAAAATGGAAGGTCGTGTTCCCTCCATCTGAACATTAAATCCCTTCAAGATCAGGCTGCCCTAGATAGAAGTGGCTGCATTCAGCTGTATGGTGTATGTATTACAAAATGTTCTTTGAAAGGATCAGGTGGTAAAAGGAGCTTCACTTGTACTTTACCAAATAGCCAAAGCAAAGAGGAAAGGTTAGATACACTACTTTTTCTAAGTGCTCATCTAACAGCACAAGGATGTTTGTTACAGCTACTTGACCTCAGAAATTCAGGGAATCTCTAACTGTGAGCTCTTTTTATCCTACTGGAGATGGGCTTCAAGGAAAGCGCAAAGCCCAAAAAACATGGGATGTAAGGCCTGTAGCCATTCAAATACAGACGTTGGACTTGCCAGTATGCCAGGAACCATGATTTTTCATGGTAGGATTTATCACAGGTAGGATTTTATTCTTTAAACTAATATTCAATCATAAATGTAAAAATAGAGACTCAGAAGCCTCTGCTAATTTTCTGCCATTGCAAATTGACACTGGCCAGAATTATTTTGTTCTTCCCTGAAGGACAACATCCAGCAGAAAACCATGCCAAGCCTGACTCTAGACCTGTCCCTGGAGAAGAGCTGTCTCTGCTCCCCTCCAGGTCTCACTTTGTCCCATTGCGTGTCTTTCTGCTGATATTAACCTTGTCAATGTTAGCAGTTTCTCACAGTGTTAAGCTACCAAAGAAAAACCCTGTGAACAATCACTCCCAAATGTTCATGCAAACTACCTAGCTTCCTGTTTGACCATGCTACATCAATCTGTTCCTGGAGGACAGTTGCCTGTCACAAGAAGCAATTTGCACCAGCACTGTCTGGACAGTCTTTGGGTTGTTGAGGGCACCTGGAGTCTACATGGAGTCCAGGTCCCACTTAGGCCTCCAATGTGAAACAACACCAGCCCAGTGTCAAACAACAGCAGCCACAGAGACCAATGGTGCTGCCTGCCACCAGCTGTGCTGCACAGCCAAGCTGTGTGTTTGAGCATCCCTGTGAGAAAGGGAGATTGAACCCAGTTCAACCCAGTCTCTCTCACTCCTGAGAAGTGCCCTCAAACATCCCTTGGGTGAGCTGAATGAAGAAAGAAGGTGTTGCTCTTGCTCCTTGTGGAGAAGGGAGAAGGATCCTGGTATGGCCACCTGAAATTGCAACCAAATATTTTCTTTGGTTTGAATAATGCATATTTTGTTCAAATTTAGGGGAGAGGGTTTCAGTGAAAACCAAAAATGTGTCATTTCTCTTCAGGTTGCTCTTTCTGTTGTGTGTTTAAGGGTAGAAAGATCTACTTTAGACCTTAGATTGATTCGGGTGTCCAGGTGTAAAAATACTTAGGAATTCTTGGAGACTGTTTTGACCTTCAACTGCAAAACCAGACGGTTTTTTTCTCTCTTTCTGCCTTTAAAAACACAACAGTAGCACTTTTCAGCATAAGCCTGTGCTTTAGGGAGGATGTAAGTTCTTTTCAGATAACAATCAAGTTAAATTGGTGAAAAGCTCCCTTGCACCTCGAGTGCAGGATAACATCACTGCTGCTTGGCAGAGGGCAAGGCCATGGCCTGAAGGAGTGTTTGAATGTTCCCAAGGCTATTACAAAATAGCAACAATATGAAGCCCATTCCTGACGCAATTCAACCCATAAACTACTCCAGAGGAATGATGAACATTCTGTGATTTAAATTACACAAGTGCATGGATATTGGTAGGATCAGATACCTTGGCAAGGTGTATAACAAGAAAATGGGAGTGCTGATATCCTTTGCAAGCCTATTTTTGTGACTTCTGCTTGTATTTATTAGAAATCCGTGCAACTCCTGTCTTATAGCCTGATCAGAGAGGCAACAAAAGCTATAAAAGATTTTACTGACTGATCTCCCAAGGGCACAGATGAGCATCAGTTCTACTCAGGCAAGCACGTATTGCAGAATCAGAGCTCTGGTCTTCATACCTCATTAACTGTTAGGCTTTACTCTCTTCAGTTACTGCTGTTGACCAAAAAAGTAGTATACGTTTGTCATTAAAATTCCAGCACCATATTGATCTGATAGGAATTCAAACAAGAAAGAAGGTGCCATGAAATTAATCTAGTATTCTGACAAAAATTGGAGCAATGGGAATTGATGAAGTACAAGCTTAATCCATTCTTCTTCTAGACTCACTGTCATTTCAGGGTCCACTTGGGATTGTTCTATGGGCTGGCTTTTAGGTCGAATGAAGTTTATGAGAAGAGATTAATAAGTATCTATTGATTGTATCTAAGCAAAGACAAATACAGTACACTCTTACGATTCTCGTCGGTGACACACAGATTTTACGACAATGTGTGCTAACTGATATAATCAATTTTGTTAAACTAAGATAAGAATATGTTCTTAGCTAAAAGTATGTATCCCCCAGATTTTGCTGTGAGAGGCCTGATTTTTGAAAATGCCTTATATAAAATTTGCGAGAAAGAAAGGACCATTAAAAGCAAACTCATGCTCAAAGGAATCAATACAACAGAAGAAAATTGAGTTCAATTTTTTGGTCAGCTCCTAAATTGCCTATCTTCATTCCTTTCTCTCTCCTGTTTCCCATCACATGCTAGGAGGGTGCGCTCAATGGTAACATGAGACACCAGGCAATTCCAGGATGCTCTAGGTGACTTCCGCTCGGTTCTTCAGTGCCATTCGGTCTGAAGATGTTTGTGTCATGAAAGGCACATAAGAATGTACAGATGCCTACAATTTACTGTGACTAAATAGTGGTGACTGAAAATGACAGTGGTAATGATATCCTGGCAATCAGAGCTGAGAATGAGTCACATGCTGTTTTTTTAAATGGAACAAAGAAGACCAACTGTATTTCAATTCTGCCGTTGCCAGAAATTGAACTGGGGTAAATCAGTGTAGAAGATTAATTTATTTTTTGTGGTTTGTTGATACCTCTGGAAAGTAGACGCTCAAGCAAAAATTTTGGTTGAACTGAAACAAAACCGTTCAGAAAGCTTTTGCTGAATTGAAAAGAAAAACCTAGAAACAAAAATGTTTTGGATTCTGAAATTACTTCCATTTCAGACATTTCTCCCATGCTAAATCTAAAGAAATTTGAAAATTAAGGTAATTTCAAATAAAAAAAAAATTGTCAATTGTTACCAAAAAAGGCAGATATTTTATAATGTATTATTTTTATTTTAAGAACTGGAAATTTTTAAGACATTATGCAATATCATTCAATTATATTTTTTAAAAAAAAATTAAAAAGTGAAACTGAGATCCTTTGCACAGCTTTACAGCTGGGATCTATGTCATATATTAAGATTCCTTGTGACTCAAGTCATAAATAATCCTGTTGTTGTAGTTATTTGAATTTAATAGTAAGGCCCTGACTCAAATATAATGTTTTTTATAAAATAACACTTTGTCTCAAGGGAAGCTGTCTTCATTGTAAGTGTGTTTCTGCAGGCAGATGTTATTGTCTTCTATTTTCCATAAAGTCAAAGTACCCAAAATGTTGAGTGCAGCACATAGAAAACAGCTTTGTACAGGTAATGCTCTGGAGAGTCCATGTCGCAGAATCCATTTTGTGCCCTAATCCAGGATGGACAAGACAAAAACAGCCTCAACTCCAAAAAGTAATAGCTTATGCTTCTTAGTTCTCAGATCCCTGATTCAGCTTCTATTATATCAGCAAAAATAGCAGCTCTCATACACGTATCCTGAGTGCATGTTTGAAATTGCGGTTGAAACAGTTTCAGGGATACGTTTGCAATGCACACATGTCTGTCTAACTTATCCCATTATCTCTGGGGTTACAGATGTATTACTGACACTTCAAAAACATTTCATAAGAATATTCTGCAAAAACACTAAAAAATGCTTGCTAAGTGTTGGAGGGCTCCGAAAAGCAAATTCTTCCTTCATCCACAGTTGAAAAGGTGCTACTGTCTTCATTGATGACCCAGGTCTCTTGAATAGAATTTTACCAAAAGTGAAATGTGTTATCAGCAATTGTAATTCACGCTTAAAAAGAACTCTCACTCAGATATCTCAGTATTTTACAAGCAAGCCTCACTGTTGATGTCTGCATGTCATTGCATCTGTTTTATGGAGCGCATTGATGCAGGGCCACGCTGAATGGTTGGTACCAGCCGTGCAAGAATTCATTTGCTATCTTGAGAGGTAAATTCTTGTAGACCTCACATGTGGTACCACTGACGTGTCTAGGAGGCCTCAGTGACAGCATGCTGTCCACACAGCACCTGGGCAGTGCATTATTGAATCAGCAGGTTCTTGTTGAAGTAGTAACTGAAGAGATCCTCTGGGAAGAAAAGCAGGAGAATGGGCTGGAAATCTCTGTAACGACTGTCACGCTGCTAAGTTCTGCCCTTGGTGAAGCACAGCACCTGCTGAAGGCAGGAGGACTTTTTTTAAGGGACCGGCACTTTATATTGCTGTAAAAAATCATATCCAGCTTGTCTCACTGAGTTCTGAAGGAGAATATCTTTAGAAAATTTCTTATGAAAGTTTAATCATTTCATCCTGGATAGCTTTTAATCATCGATCTAATTAACTTTTTGGTATTTTTTGTTAATGCATCCAGCTGGCTCTCCTCCTCTCATTTTGAAATCTCATTGATATTTTTGGGCTTTCTAGATGTCCCTAAGCTTCTCAAGGTACAGCCAAATTCTCACCTTGATTTTAAAGAGGATTATGCATGTACACGCAAGCTTTTAAATCCCTATTATTTCAGAATCCATTTTAAATCCTTCTAATGTTTTTATTACAGATTTTATATTCTAGAGCAAAATGTGACAAGGAGCAAAGGCAAGATATTTCTTATCTTCCTTTTTGCAGTGAACCTAGTTAAGACATTTTAAAAATATATCTTTCCATTCCTTTAATCGGTGGATACTAACAAAAAAAAAAAAAACATAAGAAAGGGAGAAGAGAAAAACTCAGGAAAGCAAATGGAAAATGTA
Organism: Chlamydotis macqueenii; assembly: GCF_036417535.1. Taxonomy (NCBI): domain Eukaryota; kingdom Metazoa; phylum Chordata; class Aves; order Otidiformes; family Otididae; genus Chlamydotis; species Chlamydotis macqueenii. The sequence continues at coordinate 7,132,996 of NC_141558.1, forward strand.
AGTCAATAAAAATGGCTGCATCTTTCCAAACACGATAAAAAATATACATTGCTTTTCATACATCTTCTCAAACCAAAACCTCAGTTGAAATTCTGGAATCTCAAGTTAATTTCCCGTTACCTTCATCCTGCTCTTCTGGCTTGCAGGCCAGAGGAAGAATATCAGAAGATATCCAAGCCTGGACCATTCTCAAGAGCCACTAAGGTCTTGTCACCATCAGTAAAGAGTTAAAAGGGTATGAGTCCTGAAAGCAATAGCTCTGAGTAAACCCCGCTCAAGACTGAGCTCACACTCATTTAGTTTTAACTGGAATAAATAATTTTAATTACTCTGTGCAGCTTTACTTATTTGTCAGATTCTTAGATCCCATATTCCTGCAGATTATACAAGTGTATACAGCAGTCTCATTCAGAGGTAGTTCATGTTGCTGTTGTTCTCTTCCTCTCCATGTAAATTACTTCTACATTATCATTGGTACATAACAAAGAGAAGCAAAACCTCTTTCTTTCAATCACCTCCTTGCTGTTCTGGGAGTTACATTTATTTTCATACAATGCTTGTTGTCTCTGGTAACTGGATCTGGTAACAATGATGTCATAAACATCAATATGGCTCAGTTGGGGGACATTACACACTACTGGGTTTTTTGCTTTTGTTGAAGAGAGTGGGTTTGCTTAATCCACCATGTGTACTCATTACATTGGCTACTGCTACTTTTTTGACAGAATTCACCAGGTCTAAGACAAGAGTTTTTCAAAGTAACCAGCAGCTCTCAGAAAAAAAAATGGAAAGGCAGAAATTCTGCAATTAAACAATTTTTAATGAACTCTAGAGATGTTTTAATGGATTTAATTAATTGATATTTAAATGGATTTAAAGATTGCAATTTAAAATGAGGCAGTGAATAGATAATCTAGAGTATCCTCCCCCTTCCATCTCTTAGTAACAAGGAGAAACTTCAAAAATATCTGTTATTTACTTACATATCAGCGTAGAACAAATATCTGATGACTTCCTGCATCTGCTACCAGTTTCCCTTTGTGTTGGTTTTGTTTAGTGAGGGGGGGCTACAGTGGCAGCTTCTGCAAGAAGCTGCTAGAATTTCTTGTGAGAGGAACAGCTGCAGATGCCAAGGTCAGTGAAGAAGGAGGGGGAGCAGTAATGCTGCTCCTGGCAGAGATTCCCCTGCAGCCCATGGTGATGACCATGGTGGAGCAAGTTGTCCATGGAGGCCCACGGAGGAGTAAAGATCCACCTGCAGCCCATGGAGGACCCCACGCTGGAACAGGCGGATGCCTGAAGGAAGCTCTGACCCCTTGGAGGGCCCGCTGGGGCAGCTGTTCTGGAGGGACTGCACCCTGTGGAAGAGATGACCCACGCCGGAGCAGTTTCAGGAAGGACTGCAGCCCGTGGGAGGGACCCCACAATGGAGCAGGGGAGGAATGTGAGGAGTTCTTCCCCTAAGGAGGAAGGAGCGGCAGAAAACAACGTGTGATGAACTGACCGTAACCCCCATTCCTTCTTCCCCTGTGCCACTCGGTGGGGGGAAGGTGGTAGAGATAATGTTAAGCTTGGGAAGAGGGAGGGGTGCGGAGGACATTATCTTATTCTCTTCCACATTATCCTGCTTTGGTTTTAATGATAAACAAAAAGTTTTCCCCAAGTCAAGTCTATTTTGCCCGTAACGGTAACTTTAAGGATTTCTCCCTGTCCTTATCTCAAATCTCGAGCCTTTTTTCTTATATTATCTCTTCTTTTTCCCTTGGAGGGTGGGAGGATTGAGAGAGAGACTTCATAGATTGGTCCTAAGTGGGGCTAAATTACGACACCCTTCTATACTATGAAGGCTCTGTCCATACTGTATGCAAAACATTTTGAGAATTCTCATATTGACTAGAGATATTGCTTAGTGATAGACAGCAAACTTCCTAAAATGGCAAGTTCCATTGGCCAGCAAGACACCAGTAAGTATGATATCCTTGTTATTAATCAGACAATCCCAGAAGGAGGTGATCTTTGTTGTATTAGCAAAAGGACCTGGTTTGTTCTGTTTTCCTCCTGCTCATTTTATCCCCAACAACAGCGCATTCTCAGTCACTAATGAGCGTGCAGTTCAGTAGAGACTTTCCCAAATAATTGGGATTAAATTAATTGGGCTTAAATACTAAAGGAACTTGCAACTGTAAATGTGCAGGACTGGATCTGGAAAGAAAATAAAACCTGGAATTAATTACAAAGTGTGTGTTGCTGCCATTCATGGACTATATTGTTTCCATATTTGTTTGAAAAAAAAAAAAAAACAACCAGGAAACAGGGACGTGGGACTGGTAACTAAACCAGGGTATTGGGAATTTTAGGTTATCAGTGAATACAATGATGTGTGTGTTGATCTGTCCTTTTTGACCACTCTACTGTCTTTTGGTGCTCTAGGAGGAGAGAGTTTGGGATTCAATGTGATGAAGGATTTTCCTGATGGAGTAATTTATGAGAAAAGATTGACAAGTCTCTGCTTTACATCAAAATGTTTTAGTAAAAAAGACCGAGCCACTGGTCACTCTGGTGATGAAATCCGTTCTCCAGTAGGACATCTGATACTTAAGGAGGGACTGTCATGTGTACCCTATTTATAACATGGTTTTTTCAACTTCCTCTGTCGATCACAAACGGGACTGTACTGCATGTGCAAATCACTGAATGCCTGGAGGACTGAGAAAATAACACAATAACTTCTGCATAGTAAAGGGATGAAAATTAGTTTACTTGCTTTTCAAGGTTTTAGGAACTTGAGCCAGAGCTCTGAAATATATAGGGGTATGACATATTGGCTTCAGTAGCTTCTGATCTGCCCTTTTGTGCCAATACTTAAACATACATCACAGAATGACCAATCCTATATCAACATTCCTGGCAACACTGTTATATAGAAGTAAGATCTGAGCACTGCTGTATTTTCTGCTTCCAGACAGGAGGTAGGCAGGTAGGCAAATTTTGCTCAATAGTTAACGACATCGTTGATCTAAAAGCAGGTCTGCTATCTCATTGCAATTCAGGTGCCGTTCATCTTTTTGACACAGTCTTTGTTCTCTTGGATATTACTGTGTCCCATGAGCTATTTGAAAACCCCACAATGATAAGCAGAACTGCGAGGGAAGAATGGAGTCAGCATCATTGGGTGTCCTTAGTAACGAGCCAGAAGACATTTTGAAAGTAAATCATGTTCTTAAATTTGCAAACTGCATAAAAAAAAAAAAAAAAGAAGGCCGGGATAGGAGGAAGAAACTAGACCAGAGAGATCAAGCTCAAATTTCCCAGCATTTGAGGTCTTTGGTCATGCCAGTGGGTTTTATTTACAGACTAATTAAGTTGTCTGGAAAAGAGACACTGAATACTACACAGCAGCAAAACCTGGCAGTAGTACACTTCTCTCCTTGCTAATCCTCAGAGCTTGAAGAATCTGGTTTATGTTTCAATGCTTGCAAAGTCAGTTTTTTATTTGCCATATTTCACTGATAATTATTTCATGCAGCAACTTTTATACAAGTGGTTTCTGGATGATTATGCTCCAGTTGTCTATTAAAGTTGATAAATGTATTTCAGTATTAACATTCTGTAGCATGCAAAACAGTTGAAAAAGGACAGATGGCCCCTTGTAATTACTATTTCTGTTAATTATTTATATTTCAGTGTTGTCTAGAACTCCAAAAAGATAAGAACACTGGTATGTGAGGTGCTGTTTATTGCCAATGAAAGAGAAGAAGCTTGACCAAGGCAAGAGCAATTTGATAGGTAAGAGGAAGAGAATGTTCTGTTATTGTACAGATAAGATGCTGAGGAATAAAAATGAGAAGACCTTGGCTACATTTCTAGCAGCAAACTTAACAGTACCAGGGTTTCTCTCCTGGATCTGAGATAAAATGCATGTGCTTTTTGTGCCCCAACTCTTAAACGCTCTTAACTGCCAAAATAAGATGTCTGAATTAAAGTGTCTGGCCCATGTTGACTTTCAAACTGTGCCCAGAAATTGTCTAGGAGAGTGCTAGCTGGCCTGAGAAAAATATCAGTTTCAAAGACTAGTCTAATGATTAAAAGTAGAGAAGGTTAAGTTTAGTGCTTCAGTGTTGTCTAATTTATGCATATTGCTGTAGCACCATTTTAGCACGGGATCAAACTGACACCACATTAACATCTGTGAACTAATAATATAATTGCCCATTTAAGTGTTCTTACAGAGCGGAAATACCATAAAAATATATATCCCGTCGTCTAAGGGAGCTAAGTCAGTTTTATATCAGCACAGGAGCTAATACAACCAGACCCTCATCTGCCATTTTGTGTTAGAAAGAGGACTTAAACCAGTATATACATGTGCTTCTGAATATGAGAAGAACTCAGATGCATGTTTGGTAAAGTGGTTCGGATATGCAAACTTCATTAAAGAAATATTTTTTAGGAATTACATTTGGGAAAATATATGGGCTCTATTGAGACGTTAGAGATGGAGCAAGATGTATTATCCAGCCTCTCTTCTATAATGTCTATATTTAAAATATTTTAAGAAGTAATTATTAGGGTCTCAACAACAAAAAAAACCAAACAAACAAAAAAAAAAAACAAAAAAAAAAAACCCCAAAAAACCCCAAAATGAACCAGTGAAAAGACTCTTTTTAGCTTTTTCTTGTTTCCACTGCCTTCTGCTGCTAGGTCAACCTTGGATTAATTACACATTGGGTTATTTTCCATTTGTGATGCTACATATCTGCTACACCACTTAGACACACACACAAGTCTATAATGTCAGATGGGATCCACCTAAGGGTACTGAGGGAGCTGGCAGAAGTGCTCACCAAGCCACTTTCCATCAGTTATCAGCAGTCCTGGCTAACTGGGGAGGTCTCAGTTGACTGGAAATTAGCAAATGTGATGCCCATCTATAAGAAAGGCTGGAAGGAGGACCTGGGAAAACCACAGGCCTACCAGTCTGACTTCAGTGTTGGAGAAGGTTACTGAGCAGATCATCTTGAGTGCCATCACACGGCACATACAGGACAACCAGGTGATCAGGCCCAGTCAGCACGGATCTATGAAAGGCAGATCCTGTTTGGCTAACCTGATCTCCTATGACAAGGTAGTAGATACCACTTAGTAGATGAGGGAAAGGCTGTGGATGTTGTCTACCTGGACTTCAGTAAAGCCTTTGACACCATTTCCCACAGCATTCTCCTGGAGAAACTGTCTGCTTATAGTGTGGAAAGGCATAATCCTTGCTTGGTAAAAACATGGCTGGATAGCCAGACCCCAAGAGTATGGAAGTGAACAGAGTTAAATCCAGTGCAACAAAGCTAATGAAGGGTATACAGAACAAGACTTATGAGGAGAGCTTGAGGGAACTAGGGTTGTTTTGTCTGGAGAAAAGAAGGCTCAGAGGAGATCTTATCACTCTCTATAACTACCTGAAAGGATGTTGTATCGAGGTGGGTGTTGGTCTCTTCTCCCAAGTAACAAGGGATAGGACAAGAGGAAGCGGCCTCAGGTTGCACCAGGGGAGGTTTAGATTGGATATTAGGAAAAATTTCTTCATGTAAAGGGTTGTCAAGCATTGGAACAGGCTGCCCAGGGAAGTGGTTGAGTCACCATCTCTGGAGGTATTTAAAAGATGTAGATGTGGTGCTTAGGGACATGGTTTAGCAGTGGACTTGGAAGTGTAAGGTTTACAATTGGACTCGATGATCTTAAAGGTAATTTCCAACCTAAAGAATTATATGATTCTATGGTTCAATGATTACATGATGATAAAACTTTTGAGTGAATCAATTCTTTAATATTATTGACAATATCAATATATTATAGTTTTTGTAATATCTATTACTAGTCTATAACTAGTCTATAACTAGTTCTATAATTTCAGTGAGCTCAGACTAAATTGAGTTGACTGAGGTAAACTAAATAGTCTACAAGGATGGTCCATTTCTGTGCCTGTGCTAGAAGTGTGCTTTCAGTTTGAAAATAAATTCAATGTGTGTGAACTCAGGATCAGGATCTCAGCAGTTCTGTAGTTACAAAGCAGTATTGTTTCTGATCTTAACATTTCCTTATGTTGAACCAAAACACAGAGGTTTTTTTTTCTTTTCCTATTATTGTCTCTATTGCAATGGTACAAGCAGACCATACGAGAAAGGCACCCCATGAGTTATTCTATAACCTTAAGAAAATGATCTGTCCTTGTCTGGACAGATGAAGGCTGGTAACAAAAGTCTGTCCCAGGGAACATTCAGGCACATTCCTAAATATATCATCAGGATGAATATTGTCATTCCATAAAGTTATACCACATCTATTAATCATTTACAGTATCTAGGCTCTAAGGAGTGGGTATACAATTTTCTCCATCACCTTAAAAGCTCTGCCTGTGGTACAAATTACAACCTAATTATAAACTCAGTGTAAAACTCTGGTACAAACAAGTGTGTTTTGCTCCGATCAGAGCAGCTAAGAGCACCCATGGACAGTAGCAGTGGTGCTGCTGGTAGCGGGTCTCTTATTAAGCCACCATCACTTGATCGTACCTGATGCCGTGCAGTTCCCATTATATCTGTCCTCCAATCACTTCTCTGGGCCTGCACCAGAAACCTGCGGGAAGTAACCAAATATTCCACTGATGTGAGTCAAGGATTTCATTTTAGCAAAATGTATGTTGTCCTGTGGCTCCTTTCCCCTCTTTTTGTTATTCATTGTCACTGAATTAAGACATTAGGAGATGTCTTTTGGAATGGAACATCCTATAACAGCAATTCTTAAAGTAAGAATGAAGCAATATCAGCCATATCACACTGTTACCTGCATGAACTCCTTTTAAGTCCGTTACAGATCCTGAAGGGCACTTTCCTGTCTGTCTTGCCTCTTAACTCTTTTCCTCTCCTCTCCTCTCCTTTCTCAGTGCTCTGTCACTTCTGTTTCATGTTACATTTCTTAGACTTCTTCTAGAAGCAGTGTCTATCCAGGTAGAGAAATGCAGTCTCTGTTCTCTGTACTATTAATTTTAATTCATCTTTAATGCTTACACAATTCCTTTCTTGAACAGTTTATCCTGAGTGTCTATTTTCCTTTGGATCAAAGACCTTTCTTAAATGCATTCCCATACTTAATGGCAGTGTTTTATTTTCTTTTGGCTTTGTAATGCACTACTTTGCTGCAAAAATGAAGACAACCGACCTCCTCTAAAAGTTGTCTTACTCTCAGACTCTCATACTGGCTCTCTTTACACAGATTAACATTTAAAATGTATATGTATGTGTGGTATGTACACACAAATAGACAGATATTTTTATTTCTAAAACGTAAGAGTGAAAATGTTGCCTGTACACAGCAGGATTAGAAATCCACCATACCAGAACCAAGTCAACTGGAGTTTGCTTAAATAGCTGCTTTGCTTTTAAACTGAGGCTGATGTGGTACCTTTACCCACTTTCTAATCGTCTGACCAGTAAGTGAAATACTTGCATGAGTTGTCCCATTATCCAGACCTCAGGCTGTGGACATGGTGAGCAGAGGGCACAGACAATCGCCCATGAGCTGTGCTGCCACGGGATGAAGAACATAAAGGTAAAGCAAGGCTTATCTCTGCACTGTCCTGTTTACTTTCTAGACACTTCCAGGTTTTAAATCCAAGAACAGAATTATGCAAAATGCATAAAGCGTTATACCTTTATCTTTTCTTAGGTCTGATGTAGTAAATCAAAAGTAAGCAGTTATTTCAGACTTCAGTGTGCTATTTTAAACACAAACACACTTGATGGCTTGATTGTTTTTAGGATTAGCCTTTCTGGATATCTAACTCAAGAGAGTGGAAACTCCCTGACACTGTGGAGAAGTTTGGGGTCCCCCGGTGGAAAAGATTCGTGAACAAGTAGGACAACAACTCAGCATCATGCACAAGGCAACCTCATTGCTTAGATACACTAGAGGTGTGCTAGTAGGAGAAGGAGGAGTAAAATTGCAATGGGAAATGCCACGAAGGAGGCTGGAAGGATGTCAAGTCAGCATTAGACTGCAGTCCATCTCCTTCATAGTATAACATTAAAGGTTATCATCTGTAAATACTTGATTAATTAATTAGGCTGAAGGAAATAAAAGCATATGCTTGCTCCCTTATGGAAATCAAGGCTTTTTCAGGTGTATCAGTCTCAGCAGTCAAACATTGAAGCATCTGTCATCATCTGCATGTGGATTTCAGAAAAATCATGTCCATCACTATGAAGAATGAATTTGTTTGTAGTCAACAAATACAAACCGTTCACCCACCTCTATGTGGGACAGTAAACATTGTGCCCACTTTTCACAGCCTAGACCTGCGCTGGACCACCAAATGAGTGAGTTTGCCCACTTCTTTCTTTACCACCACACCAGTGAATGACATTTTCCTATTAATCACCGGGATTGTTTACCTCAACTGGAAGCATCTAGCTAATACGTTACACAACACTGATATAAATGTATTACTTCAGAAATTAGTGCCAGCAGAATTCTGTGCAATGTTTAGACAAGGCAATGGAAGGGAAGGGCAGATAAATAAGATGCTTAAGCCATTAAATGTTTACATTATAAATATTTATCTTTGGAAATGAGACACAGTGCTATTCCCTGAATGTCACCAGCTATTAATTGCATAATCTGTGATTGTAAACACACTTCTGTTGTTGCTGAAGCATTTTGGGCTTTAAAGGCTGAGAACAGTTGAAAAGCAGTCAAAATTTATTACCAAATAGATTGTTCACCAGACAGATTTCTTTAATAGCGTTTTCCTTGGAAGGATTTGAAATTGCATAATTCCTTATCTCGAAGCAACCATCTCATAGATGAATTGGAAACACTGAAGATGAAGGAGGCCCCAGTAAGTCTTCAGAAATTCCTGGACGGGTGATATTGCGGTAAAAATTTGCAAAGTACCCCGTATAAGCATAAGAATGCCTGTTCCAGGCAAGACTAATTGACAATTTTTAGCAGCATCCTGCCACCAGCAGCGACTGAAGGAAAATGCATACTGTATAAGAGTATAAGGAAAAGCAAAATCAATTATAACTTCCCCATATGGTCTGCCAGCCACCAGCAATGGCTCTTCAGCAACACTTCTGTTCAGCATAAGCTCTGCTGGCATTAATACAGGCATCCTTTACCTAAATAAATTTGTAATATTTGCCCAGAAAACAGGCTGAGTTTTTTTGCTCCATTTTGTAGTCTTTCCCTCCATCAGTCTTTCTCTCCATTATGGTACCATTAGCCCCAAGCTACACCAGGCTAAATGTTCTCTCCCAAGCCACAGGAATCCCATCATAGAGGGCTCCTGGCTTGGACCATGTAATAAAGGATGCAAAACAGCATGTGGTGGATGGCCCTTCACAACTTCCTAAAATCAGTGCTCTGGCACAGCGATCTGCTGGCTGCAAGGCAAGGCTGGTGGTGGGCTGTTCTGTAGTTCCAGTACAGATCAAGAATATAGACTCATAGAATCATTTAGCTTGGAAAAGACCTTTAAGGTCATCAAGACCAATTGTACACCTAACACTGCCAAGTTCAGCACTAAACCATGTCCCTAAGCATCCTATCTATACATCTTTTAAGTAGCTCCCAGGCTGGTAAATCCATCACTTTCCTGGGCAGCCTGTTCCAATATTTTACAACCATTTCAATGAAGAAATTTCTCCTCATATCCAATGTAAACCTCTCCTGGTGCAACTTGAGGCCATTTCCTCTCATCCTATTACTTGCTACCTGGGAGAAGAGATCAACACCCACCTCACCACAACCTCCTTTCAGCTAGCTGTAGAGAGCAATAAGGTCTCCCCTCAGCTTCCTTTTCTCCAGGCTAAAGAACCCCAGTTCCCTCAGCTGCTTCTGTAAGACTTGTTCTTAGATGTAGACCCTTCATCAGGTTTGTTACTCTTCCTTGGATGCAATGACCGTAGGCAGCTGCAATAGGGAGTCAGACACCAGGAGGGAGGCAACCACTCCATGCTATAAGTATGAGAAGCACAAATACAGTGATGAGTGTGTGCAAAATAATGGGGAGAAGAGCTTGAAGTTAGGGCCAAATCCTTAGTCATATGCTCAGCAGAAGCTTGGCAGGTCTGTGAAGGCAGAGGGGAGAAAACCAAATGTCAGACTGATGCACCTCCTCTCTGGTAGTGGGATTCCCACATCCCTTCGCTTGTATCCCTAACCAGTTCACTTTCCTAATTTCCAGGACTTCCAGGGAGCAATTATACCTGTAAAACACATTTCAGCTGGAAAAGAAGCAGGTAGGGTTCAAATTAATCAGTCACATCAAGTCCATGAAAGCTATGCAAGCTGGCAGCGCCTGGAAACCTGACTCTTCCCTCTCCTAGTCTCTAATTGGTGCTTTCTCAGCTGCATCTCCTTTTCTCCCTAAAAGAACTCCTCTTTCAATTAATATTTCACTTGAAATTGATTTCTTTGTAGAGGTGACGATGTATGTGAGTATGTTTGTGTGTGTGCTCATTAGAGAAATATGATGTCAGTGGAGTAGCAATATGCATTGTTGAGAGCTGGCTCAGTAAACAAGTTGTATTTTGCACAAATCATGACTTTCACATTTCCAGTAACACTTTTTCTTATCATTCTGTTTGAACCTACTCATCCTTCACCTTTATTCATTAAAAAAGTCAGTTTCTAATCAAAAAGTCTCTTTGAAAACAAAAAGATTAATTTCCAAAATCTTTTAAAATGTTATCTTTTGATGTTTTGACATTTTTTCTCCCACTTAATTTTGGAAACAAAATTTCATCCAGAACAATTTGGCTTTGCAGAAAATATTGGAAGCATTGACTAAAGTTTCTGGAAGATATCCATGAGTAAGTACAATCATGTTAAGTGTCTTGGAAGAAATAACTGACTACAAAAATATGTGTGCAGCATTCCCATAAAAAACAAATCTGTTGCTGCCTGCTGTTAAGATCTGGTGGGTAGCTTTGTAGATGCCAACGGTTCCTGCAGTTTTCTTTCCTTTTGTGGCATGCTGCACAGCTCTTTACTTAGCGCTAAATTTGCCTATAATGATCATGCTAATATAGAATTACTATTCATGTGCACTCTCTATGCTTTGTCATCACTCCTAAGTACTGAATAACATCTTTTAGGATACAGAATAAAGTAGAAGGAATAAAAATGTGTTGTCTTTTCTACAATATGCTATGGTTCACATGAATGTTGTCTGGTGCTGCCAGAAAATCTGGGAGTTGAACCTTATTCCTTATATCCACTGAATGGATTTCTCACAAGTCTTGTCCTTGAGTTTTTCGTCTCCAGTTTTTGAAATCATTAGAATGATTTTGGCATTGCTTCCAGGACAAGGTCAATAAAACTTCAAGGTCTACTCTGAAAGCTTGGCTGGGGCTGTGAAGGCTGACTGTGTTGAACGTATGTGCCATGTTTCTATGCAATGTTAAAAGAGAGTCACATCAGCTAGCTGAAACCTCTTATTTTCATATAGAAGGGCATCCAGTATTACTGGAAACCGCTACTCCTAATAAAGGTATGAGACATGTTTCTCTGCTGAAATCCAAGCTAAAAATATACATGGTGCCTACTGCTGTCCCACTTTCAAAAGGAATATAGATTTGTGTGTTATTGAGGCTGAAATCAATCTCTCAGATGGTTATAAAATATTACAGGTACCGAAAGTTTGGATTTCATTAGATAAGCATTTTGAAACTTCAGAATTTATGATCTTTGTCCAGCTTGGACTGCACATCTCATTTTTAGACATCCAAAATTCAAAGGGATGAATGTTACTCCAAGAACCTAAACGAATTGAAATACCTCTATGAGTAAAAATTAACCTAGACAAAGACCTGTAGCATTAAATCCACACTATCTGTATTTTCCCCATCAAAACTAAGCGAAAAAAAAAAAAAAAAAGCCTAGGTTATCTTGAAGTTGGGGTCAGAGAGAAAATGGTGTGGTATGCAGTAAAGGATTGACTTATTCCTACTTTCTAGAACTGATTCTGATACAAAGAGGTTGCAGAAGAGAAAATAAATATCAGACACCAAAACCATTCTCATTTTCTAGTGTGAGGAGCAAAGAAATAAGTCAGGATAAAACCTGACATATCTCAGAGATTTCGGTTGTTGTATCGCAAAATGAGTATGTCTATCTTTTCATCTCCTGAAGGGATTTTGTTTATTTGTTTGTTTGTTTGTAGTAAAAACATGCTAATCTTTTTCAAACTGACATCAGATTTGCTGTCTGATTAAATTGTTTTTTGGAGTTTCTTATCAATGTGTTCTAGAAAACTATCATACAGATGCAGCATATATTAAAAATGCCAAAATACCATCTGTGAGCAGAAAATAAAGAACAGCATAGGCATTGAAATGAAGTATCTGGGGTTTTTAAATTAATATGGCAATACTCTGATTTTTAAAATTCAAAATAAGCGTGAGTGTCAGAGATAAAGGAAATGCTGCACCTTATAATGAATGCTTTGTACATCAGCAACTTTACAAAGACTTTTATGGTATTTTTCTTCATCTTAAGTTTTACATCAAAATTAAAACAAATACCCTGAACTCCTGTCAAAAATATATGAACTAACTTGTTACCCAGTCCTCCAAATTTTATCATGTGTCTGTTGTTTAAAAACTTGATTCACAATGGTAATTGGACAGTCATTCTGCATATTGGATGTATTCTGATAAGTTTTTGAATTAGAATATAAACAGCATCTTCACTGTAGACCAAATCTTCAGATTGTAAATGTCCAGGAGAGGCCTCAGAGGTGGTTAAATCCAGGGATTTTTGAAACTCATTAATCTGATTTCTTCACTACCAGAGAAGAGAAGAGAATCCGGCTTTATGTCTACAGTCATGTGGTCTTCAGCCTGTTGTAGCCCCAGTTCCTAAAAAATTGATAATGGACAACAAAATAGTTAATACCATGTTATTAGGCAATTCTGTTCATCACCAGAAAAGAGCAGATCAATTTCAGATTTCAAGACTGAAAATTAGCTTCATTTCAAACCACTGTGAAGGATGGGTAAGTACTGAAACAGTCAGTGAAGAGAAATAAAAGCATCCTTACAAGGTATTCAAAATATTTTATTTGAGTTTGACTTTCATGTAATACAAGTGAAAAATCTGAATTGCTAATTTTGAAATGAAGCAATAAACATTTTGTCATTCTGAAAATGCCAGTCTAGGGCACGATGATTTGATGTTGCCATGACTTTCTGAATGAAATCCAAAAGAAATCAGATTAATTGAATGCTTTTTATTTTTCTTAATGCCATTTAGTTCCCCTGAGCTTTCTTTAAGTCCTTTTGTATTCCAGACTCTCTTCAAAGAAGGAGAAATTCAGGTTTGGAAAGCTTGTGGAAGGAGACTTTATCAACTGACCTACATCATTGTCTATGTGTACGGCACAATGTTATTCAAGAGAGTAATGGGGGAAGTCAAAATGACGGCATTTGGGCAGTATCAGTTGTTTATGACTCATCTAAAGTCTATCTAAAAAGTCCGTCTAATACACCTGCTGCAGAATATAGGAAAAATCCACATTCTTAAATAAAACCAGCTAAGAAAGATGCTTACACGTATAACAGCGGGGCCTACAACCCTCAAATCGATGCTGGCTTGTTTGTCTTCCTCTTTATGGAAGAGGAATGCTGTTTAGAGCTCTGTTCGCCCTAGTAAAAATCCCAGGACACAGAAGAGCTTTATCTTTATTGGTCTTTGCTGGTGCAGCCATCTCCTTTGGTTTCTTTTTGTTCTTATCAGTGTTAATGGTAAAGACCATTACAAAGTACAACAGAAAAAATAAAATACTATTATACAGCACATCGTACAGTGAAAGTCTCATATTGGTCGGTACTCCTAACAACAACTAGAATTAATGCTATGTTTGCACACAAAAGAATCTGGCATATGTTACATAAAAACACTGCAAATGCCATCAGGTAAATTGGTTTCCAGTTCAACCACTCAGCTGGAAAATACTTCGTATAAGGAATGGAAATAGGGTCACAATTAATATAAGGCACACCGTAAGTAATAAGGTTATATATTCAGATGGTTTACATTAGTTGAATCAGGGTGATGGACGGGACTTGTGCCTCTTTTTTAAATAGTTGGGTTTTGGTTTGTTTTTTTTTCTGTAAATTGTGGTCCAAAATCATAAGGTAAGGTGTTCAAAAGTATCCATTGCAAACATATTTTTGCAGCTTTATCTAACTCAGATGAAACTAATTCTTCCAAAACCATGTATTGCTGAAAGCTTTCAGTAGCCCTGTCTGTATTTTTTGTACTAAAAAAAAGTCACTTGCTATTAATGTTATTAATTACTGATACATATGTAGTAATTAAAATATTAATTTACTTTTGCATTATTCCACTTTCAGTATATTATTTATAATTAAAATAAATTGAGTTGACTGTCATTTTGCTGTAATATAACACAATAAGACCTAACATCCTATTAATATTTAAAAGGATATTTAAATAAAATTGGAGTTGCCATGAAAGAGACAGAAGATTGCTTGCTTTCCAAATTATTTTGAACCCAAATTGGGTTGAAGAATATAAATTCTGAAACTTTTTAAGGAATAAATGTTTTAAAATAACATAATGATATTAATACTTTTTCTTTAATAAAAATAGTTGGTATGCCAAGCCCAAATATATTATACTAGGTTAACTGGGCTGTTGTTCAAATAAATTCTTATTCCACATACATTTACCTGGATGTAACTGTAGTTTCTACTGAGATGTGGGAGGAATAATGCTGTGTGGAGGTTTTATACCTCAGGTATATCCACGTTTCTTTCAGAAGTATTTCAGTTTGCTTTACAGTGCTACTGCATATCTTTATTAAGAAATAAGTCCATGTCATCATAATTTTAACCTTATACAGACTTTTGAAGGAAAGCTTCTATCTGTGCACCACACCTGACTTTGAATGTGGTGCTCCGTTAGCTTGATTACTGGATCTGAATGACATTTCTGCTGTCACTCACAGTGGTTTAATGTTGTCAGATCATGTAACATCCCCCCGTTGACATTTACACTGCTTAAACAGCCCACAATTTTCAAAATGAAAGGCTGTTATTCCCACAAGAAGAATGCAGGCTTACCCCAGAATGTGCAAAATGATGGGTTGCAACCACCAGCCTTGGATAAGTGTTCCTGAACAGCCCCTTTTAACGGAAGTTCGGGTCTGAGTTTCAGAGCCCTATTCAGCACGGTAATACACATAATTGATGCCTTTTCATCCTCCTTTGTTCAAATCTCCAGTCAGCTTAATTAAGATCTTGTGAGGGGGTAACGAAGTAAACATTTCAATGAATATCTGCATTAGTTTGATGGCAGATGCCTGCAATTAAAATACTGTGGCTACATTACAGCATATATATTCTACGTTGCTTTCAGATCTGTTCAGAACTTCTGAAATGAGTGTTTGTGGGTTTTGCCTGGGTGGGATAATATCAGCCCAAGCCCTGAACCAGGACCCATACAGAGACAGAGGGAAGTCAAACGGAACATGGATTAGACCCATACAGAACCTGGGCTCACCTCTGATTTTCTTTTTGTGGACAGAACTTTGGCTGTGGTGACACGTTAGAAAAATTGGGTAGAGCTATCTGAGTGTTAATTCATTCAGGGTCAGATTTAAGAAGGATAGGGGAAAAAGGATGAGAAAAAAAAGAGGAGCAACCAAATGGAAGAAGGGATGTGGTAGCTAACTTAGCTCCTTTGGTAACATTGATGAAACCGTCACTAGTGTGTCTTGAGAACTTTGAGAGTTTAGCAGTATATACACATTAGACTGTACCTTTGAGTTCAGGACTGAGGATGGATCAAGATACCCCCTGTGGTATCAAACACCCTACTTTTCATTTAAAAGCTCTTGACAACTGCATTTAAAGTTTCTTGAACTGAATCCTTCCTCTCAAAGTGCTTCCCTTCATAGTCAGGTTGACACTTCCAGCCTTGCCATTCCTCTTATTTATGTCGGCCATCTGCTTTAAGGGGGAAGCAAACAGTTCCCATGTGGTATCTACATGGCACCTGGGATAGAAGCATCTCCCGTTAGAGTAACCAGAGAGCAGCAGGCAGTGAGCTTGTTTTCTCTGGCCATTAAAAGGTAGATCACCACCCCAGGTGGGAGAGCTTCCCTGGCAGGTTTGGTTACACTGACAGAGCTATGAGAGACATTTGAGCTCTTGGAAGCTGAAATGATACAGTCCAGAAGCAGAGGAACTGGTGGTAAATAAGAAGTTGTCAGAGTAATCTGACAGACAAACTATGTGGAGCAGAAAAGCAAATGAATCAAAGGGAGCTGGCTTGTAGGTGTCACTGCAGAGAAGAACGAAGCAGCCCACTTAGACAGGGGACAAGAAATTATAAAGAGGTGGCTTTGATATGAAATTTCTTGCCCAGAAGTTGATCCTTAATTTATGTGGGTTTTTTTAATTGGTTTACTCAAACAGAACAGCCGAGGAAAAAAGAAAGAAAGGAAAATTACCACAACAGTCTGTCCATCCCCTGCCGCCATTTTCTTTTTTTTGAGGACTCAGTAATAGAAAATCTATTTGGGAAAACCACCATCACTGCTAGCTGCAGATCTAACACAGCAGGTCCAGCACAGAGGCATATCTTGGTACCTACGTTTTGGTCTCATTAGAGAAACTCATTTGTGCTGCATCTTCATTTTTGCCCTGGATGGTGGAAATGAAAGGGGGGAAGGACAGACAAGATTAAAGAAAATAAATATAATCTCTTTCTTCTCCAATTTCCTGCTTACCCACTACCCAATTAGTACTCTTACTGTGTTGCCTTTGTATCATTGACTATGATTTCCAGGGCAGCAGTAAGTCCTTCATCACCTCGAGGTGCCAAAGTTTCTTAATGAGGGAATTGCCATTCACGACTGTTACAACAAACACAGAAAACATAATCTAGCAAATCCTCTTATCATCTGGTTATATAGAATCATAGAATCATAGAATGGTTAGGGTTGGAAGGGACCTTCAAAGGTCATCTGGTCCAACCCCCCTGCAAGGAGCAGGGACATCCCCGACTAGATCAGGTTGCTCAGAGCCTCATCCAGCCTGGCCTTGAACATTTCCAGGGATGGTTACTGATAAAGATCTAACCTCTGCAAGCCAAATCCAAGCATCTGTTCAACTCCACGGTCTGTTTTCTTGCAAGAGAAACGACTTTACTGCAGCCTGAGCTGGAGAGGACATAGATATCGATAAGCAGACTGCAGCCAGTCGGGAGCTCGCTCACACCGCGCTGCTTTCCTGCGGTACTCCCAGATGTTTGGATGAGAGCTCTCTGGGAAACATTTCATGTTATTAGTACTAAAAAGAATGAATTACAGAAAACAGGAATTCAAGAGACCTATTAAGGCTCCAAGGCACTGCAAATTGCTCTCAGGAGTCTATTTTCTAATGCTTTGTCCAGGGTAGTTCTCAGTTTGCCAAGAGGTGTATGAGATCCAGAGGGAAATCTTTCTGAAAGGGAGCTATAACTATCTACAGTAATGTAGAAACTCAGCAGCTAACAAAAGGAAAGAAGACTTGGGGGCTTGGTTGTGCCACCACATTACCCAAAACAAGGCAAACCCAGTGCCAGTGACATAAGTAGGCATTACTTTATATTGCTAGGAAAGCTATAAAAATGACTTGGAGAAGTGAGTGTGTCAGAAAAAGAGCCTGTATGAAGTGAAAATAAATGTGTGCTGGAAGAATTAGAGCAAAGTAACAGAACAAGGCTTTGACACAATACAAAATCAACCCCACTTCACCCCAAAGAGTGTAAAGAATGAGCAAAATTAACTCCAGGGCACTAAACTACTGCTACAGCCGGTACTTGATCAATGCAACAAGATCAAGCAACAGCTTTTGCTGTTGGAATAGCAATATGCTAAATAATTGTTCTTACTGTGCTTTGGAATGTGGCAATTCATCCTCATTTTGTCTGGATGAAGCTCATTTTCCTCTCAGTAGCCACTGTGTTTTAGATTTATTATAGGATTTGGTATGTGAAGAATGCTGATAAACACACTGATGTTATGAGTTGTAGCTAATGAAACCAAGGACATTGTCCAGCTTTCCAGGTCTCGCTAATGTGCAGGTGCAGGAAGCTGTGAGGGATGCAGCCAGAATAATTGATCCAAACTGGATAAAGAGAGTATTCCATGCCATAAACGTCACGCTCAGTATGTAAGTGGGGGTTGGCACGGCATCTCTCTCCCATTCCTTTGCTTGCTGCTCAGTTTCGTTTCTGTGATCACTGCTCGGGATGGGCTGTATCGGTCATTGGGACATCAAGTGATGAGAAATTGTGCCTTGTTCATTTTGTATATTTTTGTATCCTTATATTTCATTATTATTGTAATTTTCCTTTGCTATGCCATTAAACTGTCTTCATCTCAACCCATGAGTTTTCCTTTCTTCCAAATTCTCTCCCCCATCCCTCTTGGGAATGGGGAGGGTGAGCAAGAAAGTGTGGTGACCAGGGCTACACACAAGAAACTGTGTGGTGACCAACACGCTTACACCAGAGGTACATCAGTGTTTCCAGATATTCATTACATTTCACAGGAGGTTTTACAGATTGGTGTATTCTGTACCTTAAAGTTTATACGATGTAATTTTTTTTTTCTTTTCACTATTACCATATAAAAATTACTTTTCTGTAAATGTGCCAAATTATGTCTGTGCTTTAAAAACCCACATATCAACAGCAAGTGACCATTTTCTTCCTTGTCAGCATAATATGCCTCCCCATTTCAGCTTGTAGAAGCACTAAACAACAACATATCAAGTCAACAATTCAAAGTAAAAAGTGTTGCTCAGTTTTGAGGCATCTGTTTCAAACTTGACTTTTTAAATGTGACTTTTCAGAATATTTGCTTCATGTCACTCTTTTGTGTCGCAAATTAATGGCTAACAGTATATTTCACAGAAATACAGCCCAGGGATTTCCATTGTGCCATCTCTTATAATTGCTTATGATTTCAAGCATTATTCAGATTTGCTTCTGGTGAGTAGTGAAAGCCCTGATATATACTAATTAATTACATATGTTATCTGAATGGTTTCAATTATTAGAAGTGTTTGTATCTGAGAAAGATGGGGATAAGGTCTAGTGATACAGTGAACCAGCACAAACCTCTTGCCCGATCATCACATTCAAGGAGTAAATAATTCCTCTCAAAAGATCCCAGCCTTATTTAAAGTCTTTCCAATGGTGGTGCCTTCAACTACAGGTTGCAGTAAGCTACTCCGTATTACATATATTCCTGTATAATCCTTATTACAGAAGGTACAAGACTGGAGTAGCTGAAGGTCAATTTTCTTTACCTCCAGTTTGCAGGCAGTGATTCCTGTTAAGCTATTATCCATAAATTTTAAAACCTCACTGCTGACACACATCTTTATGTATGAATAACTGCACATAGAGATTAATTCACCTCCTAACCTTCTTTTTCAATAAAGTGAATTAGATAAGCTCCATGGAGCTTACACCATAAGGCTGATTGGATCCTCCCCTGAATTCTCTTTAATATTTTTTCCACATCTTAATATAGGTGTCACACAACTAGAAATGGCTTATAACATTCTTATCAAAGCCTTATCCACAAGAAAGTTCACTTTCTTATGCCTGACATCTAGCTTTTTCCAGGTTTAACTGGACAGACCTGAAAACCTTCTTTGAGTCCTCAGTAAGTCTCCACTGTTTCCTGTCATCTTCTTCCCCTATTGTATTACTTTTGTTTCCTTGCACTGAAGTGTTAAATATCTAAGTTTCTACTGTAAGCAGTGAAGATCCAGTCAATACAGTCAATCAAGTCTAGAAAGCTATCCAGTTGATCATATGTAGATTTACCATGGGAATAGTTGAATTCTCTAGGCTTGAAACCAAGCCATCCAAACTATCCAATACCGACAAATTACACTCCAAATTACCCCTGCTGCTCTATCAATCTTCACATCATCAGTAAGCCTTGCCATAAAGCATTCTGTAGTCTTTTCTACATTATTGATAAAAATATTAAATGCATTTGAACAATTATCTAAGGATCCATACAGGTAATAGCTAAAAAACAACACCTGTTTGACATCTATCAACTGAGCCAGTTTTAGCCCATTTAATAGCTGACTAGTTAATTAAAGAATTTTCCATCAAAACAATACTAAATCTAGAGCTTTTCTAGTTAAAGGAAATTTATTTTCATCCCATTTCTTTTATCAATCATAAATATAATTCTTACCAAAATAAAGAATACGTATATTTTGCAAGATATTCTCAGACACCATGCTAACTAATGTCAATAATATATTTAACTTCTAATTTTTGTCATTAGAATTTTAAGTAAGTGATCTATTAACAATTTACAGTCAGAATTATGCCAAACTAACAGCTTAGAATTCCCTGAGAATATTCTAAGGTATTTAAAATCTTTTAGTATTTGGAATCTCTTAAGTTTTCAAAGATGTCTACAATGGCACACTAAAATCTTTCCTCACTTAAAATTGTTGCTGCAAGTAACAAAGACTAGTTGATTGGGAAATGTTTTAACATCAGAAGATAATAGTCTCTGAAAGACTCTGAAAGATGGCAAAAACTTTACCCAGCCTGTGCTGAAGAGATGAAAACGTGTTGTTATGGTCTTCCAAGGAGAAATTAAGGGGGGGAAAAACAAAAAGAAAGAAATAAGGAATCTATGACAGCATTGTATTGGTTTTCCTGCTTTATGTTTTTTTAAGTATTTCAACTTACATGTTCTTTGCAGAAAACTTAAGGGATGCAATTCAGCCTGAATAAACTTGGTGACCTTATGCATGCATTCAGGCCCCTATATATGAGCAAGGTGTTTGGCACCCGATGGGAGTTCGTGAGGAGTGAAGGCTGGGCTCAGCTTACCCGAACACTGATCACTGTTTTCAGGTATTTGCATCCTCCATTTCTGAGGACTGAGAGAATAATACTGCTATCAATCTAATGGCAGCTTTTAAAAGTTGTTTAGAACCCTAAGTTACTGACTGGTGCCTGGAGAGTTTTCTGAAGCACACTAGAAATACCAGTCAATGACTGTGTGTTTCTTTACACATCTACCTAGCTGACAGATCTGGTCTTTGACCCTTCTTTGAACTATATGATCTAGATGTTTCTAATAAAGAAATGCAATAGTTTTGCAGCTTCTGTCATCATTTCAAAGATATGTGCATATACATTATGATTATAATGGCAAACATAAATTTATTACAGTAACATTAATCCATTACTCTGTTAATTATTCCAGGTATATTGTGTGTGCAGAATAATATCCCATACCATAGCTAATAGTCATTTAGCCTTTTGGGTCATTCAACATATAAAGTCTTCACGCTTAAAAATTATGCTACCTTTTGCTGTGGTATTCATGCAATAACTCACAGGTCTGACCTTCAATTTCAAAAAAGCTAGCAAGCTTTTTTGTTTTCCATTGATCCTCCAAGCTATGGCCATCCTACTAAAACGATTAAGGACATTTCTCTAAGGCCAAATGACATGGTTTGACTGATGCTCATATATCTAAACTCTCTTTCCCCTGAATCAAAGCATCTAAATTCAAATTGTCAGTGGGACTAATTTCTGAGAAATGTGATCCCGTGCCAGATCACTGTTTGGGGCTGTGCTAATTAGCACATGCCAAAAGCATGCCAGAAGCTGTGCTAACCATTAAACTTACAGACATTTGGAGGATGGTGCCTGAGCCTGTATCCTGAGACTATTTTGTTCCCTGGCTGATCTTAGCTGCTGCTTATACATCACTGGGACTTGAACATAAATGATAACAAAGCAAGGTAATAATGAAACTACCTATGGGCAAAGAACAACCTCTCAGGCACGAGAAAATTCCTTATTCCTACAGTTGTCTTACAGAAATCCATACCAATGTCAAGATGTTCCACTCTTTGTATGAGCAGGCTGGCCATCCTGAAGAACCCCAGGGTGCATGTTTTTTTTCTTCAGGGGCTCATAAGGGTGGGGAAGCCCACACAGCATCCACAGAATCACCTGGCAACAGCTGGCAATGAACCTGTGGGTGGTGATTTAGTTGATGCTTTATTTGCTCTCAAGGCAGGAGGAGCTATGCTTACACTAGTCTCACATATAGCTTGAGGTCAGATATAGCCTTGGATTGTACATCTTAATTCTAATGCTGAACTGTATAGGATAGAGAACGATATGGCCTTGTGGGTTGTCTTTGGCCAGCAGCTAGGCACCCACACATCCACTCACTCGCTCCCTCACGCAGCAGGATCACAGAATCATAGAATAGTTAGGATTGGAAGGGACCTTTAAAGGCCATCCAGTCCAGCCCCCCTGCAAGGAGGAGGGAATTCTCCAACCAGATCAGGTTGCTCATAGCTGCGTCCAACCTAGCCTTGAATGTTTCCAGGGATGAGGGAAAGAATTGGAAAAACAAAATGAAAAAAATATATGGGTCAAGATAAAGACAGTTTAGTAAGTGAAAGGGGGGAAAAAAGTGAGGAGGGAGGGGAAGAGGAAAATAATATGAGGAAAAAACCCAAACAAGTGATGAGAAGGCAATCACTCACCACCTCCCACAAACAGACTCATGCCCAGCAACCCTTCTCTGAGCAAGGGCTTGTTGGAAAGACAAAACCTCGCCACCACCAGTTTTTCCTACTGAGTATGACTTTACAGGGCATGGAATATCTCTTTAGCCAATTCAGGTCAGCTGTGTTCCTTCCTCTGCCCCTTCCCAATTTCTTGCCCATGCATACACAATTCTATGTGAGAAAAAGAGAAAGCCTTGACTCTGTGCAAGCATAGTTCAGACATAGCTACAACACTGCTGTGTTACTAACCCTGTTTTAGACCCAGATACAAAATACAGCATGACTTTAGACACTCAGTTTCAAGCCACCAAGGAACAGCAGACACTCCAGGTAATGCCAAAAGTTCACATTTTAAAAGTACAAAACCAGCTGTACTTGAAAAGTCTCAAAGTAGGTAAAAGTAAGGGCATGTAAACTCAGTTGTGCTCTTTAAAGAGCCTGGGACACCTGAATAAGAAAGTTTAAAATTTGACTAGATTCTTACTGTACTTTGGGTTTTGCTGAACTTGTACAACTTTCATTCTATGGCACTTTATACAGACACAGATTTGGAGAAGGATTTTGCTGAGCTCTAGTTCCAGAGCAATTTATGCCACTTTCTCTCTGGAAACAGACATGATAATGAAGTTCATTTCGTGTTCTCTATTCAAAAGCCCTTTAGTGTCTTGATTAGATTGTTTTTAGTAATATAAATTGCCTACTGCTGGAAAAAGAGTTAGCCTAAACTTTTCAACTAGCTTTACCATCAGAACCAAGCCTGAAAAAAAGGCATTTAAAAAAAACCAAACAAAACAAAACGACCAGAAACAGAAAAATGAATGTGCTTTTATAGCTCAGGCCCATAATAACCTCCTCTGTAAAATTATATTAACTCTGTGTTCTCGAACAATAGTATAAATGAGTTAATTGTAGGTCTAAAAATTGTTTGCCAGCTGCTGTGTATTCTGCTACTTACACCTGTTTCGGCTCATGCCCTCGTTAATTAAAATGTGATGAGCAAGCAGACAAGTTCAAAACATAGTGCTGACAATGTCTGCACAGCTGACATGAAATCCATATTTGTAGTCCTAACCCAAAGCCGGGAAGTAAAATATCTGTAATTTAATAGAGGTGCTTTTTCTGTTGGATTTTTTTTTTTTTCCTTCAAAACTGCTACAATAATGAATCTGTTCATTAAAGCTACATTTTGGTTGTGGTAAATTGAGGGTAGAAATCATGGGCTTTCTAGAGCAGAAAAACATCAATTTAGAAATTATACCTATGAAATAATATTAGCTAACAATTCCAAACATTATTTGACCATTTAAAAATTAAATGTAGATCGGAAGTATTTAAGGTGTTATCAGTTTTCATCACTGTCTGTTCCTTCACGACAGAACTAACAACACCTGAAGCATAACTGGATAATATCGCTTTTAATAATGTGTACTTCTCAGCAGTACTGTTCTGCAGGAGAAGCCACTAGACACCCATGACGTTCAGTCCCATCTATCTTTCAGAGCTGCTTAAGCTAGTTGAAAACACCTAAAAACTGTGAATGTCACCCTGCTCAGGCTGAAACTTCTCAGACCATGTAAGAGCTATGCTCACAGGTCCTTGGGTGTGTTTGTCTTTACAATGGGCATCGTCTTTTTCCGAGAGGTCAAAAAATACCCAAACTAGACAACTGGGTATCAAGACTCTGCCTGGATTCCCGAAAGAAGCCCCAGGTGTTAAATATGAATAGACACATAAGTAATCTTGCAAATTGTGCCAGCATCCTGTAATTCTTTCACATAATTGCCTACTTTTTGGTGCACCTACCCATAAAATGAAAGGCCTTGTCCTTATGGAGAACTGTATACTAAATTTTGGAGGAGAGACTGAAGAAGTAGATTGCGCTATGATAAATCTATTCTACAATGCAATTTGATGTTGAGACGGGAGAATAAGCATCATGGGACCAGAAAAAGACCAAGCTGGATGTAGTTTGATCCTCACCTGCTAGGAAAGAAACTCTTAGCTGCAGCATCCCAGCAGTCCAGCTTTGCTTGGTGAAACTTACGTGCACTAGAACATCACTGGATAAAAGCATTCCTGGAAGTTGAGTCCTAAATTCCAAATGTGCCCACTCACCAGTTATTGTCCTACCAGGAGAGTGAGCACCTCCTAGATGCCATTCTTCTGGCCCTACTCCTGGCCACACAAAGACTTTAACTTCAAGGGAAGAAGGAGAAGAAGGGAAGAAGGGGAGAGATATTTATGCAGGATACCCTGAGGTAACTGAGAATACATGTGACAACCACCTCAACCCTCAACATTCCCCTTCACTGTAATGAAATGCATCATAAAACTGAAAGAAGCACCCTAACATCATATAAAAACTTACTTCAGTACCTGAAGATCTCCCTGATGCTCATACTTAGTTACCATATACCACCATAACCTAATGCCAAGGAGCAATCACTACCTAAATAAACCTTTAAATTATCAAGATCCTATCCTGAAACAATATTTCTCAGAATGAACCCTTCCAAGCTTTTAATCAGCCCTCCAGCAATGATAAACTAGACATCATAAGTCAGCTACTTATAGACCATCTGTATTGGACAAGTTGAGACTATGTGGGTAATAATATAAAATTTGCCAGCCCATCCATGTAACTCTTGCAGTACAATACAACAGAGAACCAGTAGGTCTTGTACTTGCACCTACAAGATGCATTAAATTCTCTTACAGAAGATGAGTAGGTGAAAATAAAAGACCACCTCACACCAGAATGAACTCACTCAGAGAATTGATAAAGAACAAAAACAGCTGGGAAAAGATCATTTCTCACAAGGTGATCATGAAGTCTCTGACCTCTCAGTCTTGATCCTTCTAGGAGATCTACAAAATCCTTTAAAATACGACCCTAGGAACAAAAGCCCACAGCTTGCAGCATGCTAACACATACTAACTCAAAATATTTATTTTAAGGTAATACACAATCATAATTCCCTGGTAGGCTCTCTATATTATCTCAATTTCTTTTTCCTTTAAAGATAATCACCCTGTCATGTCTCCTTTTACAAATGTTCTTCTGCTTCCTAGGTACCAACTACCTTTGCTTTCAAATGGCATGATTAATTGATCTAATTACACTCTGAGCAATTGTTCTTCATTTGTATTTAGTTTTGAAGCTTTTTGCTTCTACTTAAAAAGCAAACAATTTACTTCTATAAGTTCATATTCTAGCGTTTACTGAGCTATGAAAATAAATAAAACTTTATGAAAATAAATCATAAACTTGTAGTCTGAAGTGTAATTTTAGAACAATTTGATATAAGGAGATATGATATGATGGGAGCGTCCTCCAAAGGCTTAACATCTTCTAGAAGATGTCAACTGTGTTAATACATAGTTTCTTCTTTCATAATGTTACAAGAAAATGTTTGGTAATAACAGAAAATAACAACAATCGTTGAAGAAATCTCAATAGTGATATGGTCTCCAGAAGTATTTTGCCTTGTCTTCTAATTTTGAAGTAAAGCTTCTAAATAGGCCAGGTTGGACAGGGCTCTGAGCAACCTGATCTGGTTGGAGATGTTCCTGCTCCCTGCAGGGGGGTTGGACTGGATGGGCTTCAAAGGTCCATTCCAACCCAAACCATTCTATGATTCTGTGATTCTGATTTTATTATTCTATTCTGTGAATATTAATTTGACTATATATCAAAAACCAAAATTAAATTTTTCTATAATATATCTACTATTTAAGGCATATCATTTTGAAATTAAGTTGATTTAGATCTTTTGCTTTGTTTTTTTTTCCTAGGTTATCATTAGTGCTGTGATATTTTTCACAGACTGTGGGAAGGAAAAAACCACAACTGTAAAAACGAGAGAAAGGGAAAACAACAAACTGGCCTTTTATAGCACACAGCCGAGACCTTTTTAATACTTCCTTCATTTTTTTCTTGTCCCACACTTTGGACTCATCCATCCTTAATGTGTATGTGAAGTGGAGGTGACTGTAGAGCATTTATCTCATTGCATAACCTGGTGTGCCTTACCCTAAATACTGCTGATGAAGAGACAGACAGTCCCCACCTGAGAGCCAACTCATATTATTCTGAAATCTCCTCAAAATGCATTTTAAGCTAATTTCTACAGCGAATCTCCATGTTGACAGGCACCTAACTGTTCACCACAGCAGGAGATATACAAAGGAAAACTGGCATGGATTCACTGCACAAAGAGACAGTTATTCTTTCATGTTGTTTAATGATGGCTTTAGAGTTTCTTCCTCTTTTAAATTTGCAACCTTCAGATATTTACTGTTCTTATTCTCTTTGTTTTTACTCACATGGCCTGCACACAAATAAAAACAAGTTAAATTCCCATTTCCCCTGTGGTTTTTAAGCCTTTTGGTAGCAGCTAGTACCAAGACCATATATTAACTTTATTTGTTCTTTGAATTTCTTACACTTTACAAATCTTTCTGCTGTGTTCTTCAGAGTCATTGTAACTGTGCTGTATTTTCAGACTTAATGTTGCTCCAAAGAGAAGGCATGAAATTTCTTCAATGGCAGCTGAAAATACAGTGGTGTTATTAGTTTTCATGTATACTTCTAAAATTGCATTCTAGGCCCATAATGCAGAGGAAAGGTTTATTACATCAAATAGATGAATGAAGAAGCATGAGGAAAACTGAAACTGCCATCTGTATGTATCCGCTGCTAACAACATTGCCAGCTTTTGTTTAACAAATAGAATCCTCATGTAAAATTAGACAGAATAGACAATGAAATTAAGCATATGCTTAAAGTCGTTTGATTCCATTATTGTAAAAGCCCATTAGAAAATAATTAGATTGCTACCCTTACTGCCGTTGGTGTGTTATCGTATTGGAATATGTGATATTGGAACTGAAAAGTTTTTTAGCAAGTATTTTAATTCAGGAGCAATTACGACACAGCCCACCAGTTAACTGCAAGTTTGGAGGATATGTAAGAGGAGCAGACTTGAGCCTCAAAGCATTTCAGATCATTTGCAGAAGGCAAAAGGTAATCAGGTGAGGACAGAGGTATGTAAGCAATTAAAGCATCATTTCATATATCTAATTTGGAGCACTCCACCTAATTTAAACATAAATTATATTTCCAAAAATACCCTAATTGAATTGCTATAAAAGAAGGAGAGCTGAGGTTGCCTTGCATAATGGATCCTACCTTTGCTAATCCAAAGGCATAGCAACACCACACTGAGGAGCTCTCAGTTCAGAGAACCCAGAGCTTAACCTGAGCATGAGAAAACATCCACAGGTCATGTAAGGTACTAACACCGTTTCATCCAGCGCAAATTCAATGGTTTCTGATCCGTCCTGGATCAGAACACCATGGACAGGCCTGACCTTCCCAGCCAGAACAGTTCAAAGGATGGCTAGAGGCATCATTTCGCAGAGCCTGGAGTAGATGATTGCCTGAAGTGGGTCCAGCTGAAGTCTACTCAACTCAGTTTCCTGCATACCAGGAAAACTAGTCTTGTACAGGAGTGCACATTCTGTAAGAAAGGCACCAAGTTGATTGGGAAGGTACCGGAGCCACGGCATGTTCTTTCACCAGCTTCTCCAGATATTTTTAAGGTGATTCATTCCAGAACACTGCAACCAAAAATAAAAGTGTTGTTGGACAGATAGGCTCCAATTCAAAGTCTTCTCATTTGCATCTCTACAAATTCAGGCTAACTTTATATAAGCCATTTAGCATATATTAGCATAAAACATAGCAAATGAGAGACAGGGGGGATGAGGCTCATTAACTTTATACCTAGTTTTATGTGAAAGAATTGTAAGGGTGTGTACTGAGTCTGGTTGTGATGGAGCTAACTTTCTTCATAGCAGCCCATTTTGGATCTGTGATTAACCAGAGTTGATAACACGTTGATGTCTTAGCTATGGCCTAGCCATGCTTGCACAGTGTCAAGGCCTTTTCTTACTCCCACTCTGACCCCTCAGCAAGTAGGCTGGGGTGGGGAAGAGTTTGGGTTGGGACACAGCTGATCCAAACTGGCCAAAGGGATGTTCCATCCCACATGACATCATGCTTAGCAGTAAAAACTGAGGGTTTTGTCTTTCCAAGGAGCTGTTGGTCAGAGATTGTCTGGGCATCAGTCTGCTGTGGGAGGTGGTGAATGATTGCCTTTGCATCATCTTTTTCACCTCCTGTTTCCTTCATTTTTACTTTGTCCTCAGCTGAACCTACAATTTTCTTGCTTTCATTCTCCAAACTCTCTCCTCCATTCTGCTGCAAGGAGGAGTGTGTGAGTAACTGTGTGGGTGCTGTAACTCACTACAAGATCAAACTATCAAATGACAATTTTTAAAATTAGGACACTGAGGAATCTGAATTGGATTTAGGTGTGTGCCCATATTCATCACTTGTGACTCTAATGTTTCCAAACTTGTTACTGATTGATCATATCTAGCAAGAACTTTTGCTTGAGCTTAGGCCAACCAATTAGATTTTTCTACATAGCATTAAGATAAGAAAACCAAGATCAAAATGAGGTTTTTTGTTTTGTTCTTCTGTGTGTCAGTAATCCCAAAATAAGTTTTTCATCTTGTGTTTTTCCATCCTTGCAACAAAGAAAATGAACGGTGAAATGACTGGGTCCCTACAGCTGTGCAGGGACTATATTCTAGCCCCACAGGAGTATGGCTTTTATTGTACATCTAATATCTGTGATGTACAATATATCTCACTCTGTTGAACTATCCAACTCTGGCAAAAGTGACGAAGGCAAAGCCAAGGCCAAGGGGAGACATTTGCAGTGATTCACTGTGCTGAGCATAGACAACTAACCAGTATGCCTAAGCTGGGAACTGGTCACTCGTAAAGTCAAATAGATAAATTTGGAGGGAGGAGGCGGTCACTAGAGAGGCAGACCAGTGCACTTGGCTTCCTAAATTAGGACACCCCATTAAGTGCCTTAAACTAGGAGGATGTCACTAAGCTACTCAGTTTGTCTTTGAACTGCCTGAGCTTTGCTCAGGGATGGATTTGAGATCTTTTGGTCACTTGAAAGGGAGGTAATGGACTACACCCAAAAGACGGTTTGGATGTAGCCACCTTGTTCTGAAGAATTACACAAGCCAGATTTCACTCTAGTTTAGCTGTACACTATTGCTGTAGATAGAAATTATAGGACATGGGTGCTTTGCCAGCTCCCTCATTTCTCACCATTTTTACTGTTTCTATTTGAACTAGAACCTGGTCTGGTTTTCTTAACAATATATAGATGATAATACAAGCTCTGTCTGTTCTCAGTGTTTTAAGCACTTTTTCCTAGTTCACTTACACTAAAAGGCTGAAATTTTATTCTGAAGTGAATTTTCAATCTCCCTTTTCAGAATATTTTTTCCCCCAATGAATCTGCAGCATTTATCAGGTCA
The DNA here is from genome assembly GCF_036417535.1 of Chlamydotis macqueenii. NCBI lineage: Eukaryota > Metazoa > Chordata > Aves > Otidiformes > Otididae > Chlamydotis > Chlamydotis macqueenii. The sequence goes on from NC_141558.1 coordinate 7,163,061, forward strand.
GTACCAATCCTGCCTGGGAGTCTGGCATTTGTGCAAGGGGAACTCAAGCAACATCAGGTTTTCAGCTGGATCTCAACATGTTTAATTCCTTGCCAACCTGCTTCCATTTTTCTCTGTTCTTTGCATTTAAGCTGTTCAAAAGATGCACGGCAAGATTTCATCTGCCACTTTCTTCAAATGCATTCCTCACCAAGATAGGCAGTGTAGATTTTAGAACAACTTCAAATTGACTTGCTGTGGTTTTGTACATGTGAGAGTATGTGAGATGCAAAACCAATGTAATTAGGTGGAAGCAATCCATACAATTCAATCATATTAAATATTATTATTGAGCTAGCAAAGGTTTGTCCCAAGAAAAAAAGTTCAGATTTTGCCGACTGGTGATTTTGCTGTGTTAGATCTCAAAAAAGGCTTGTGGCATTTTGTTGTTGTTTTCAGCAAAAGTAATTTAAAAAGAGTATCCTGGAATTACAAACAAAACTTAATCTGGAGTATTCCACTGGCTCTTTGCAACACTAAACTTCTGCATGGCTCAGATCATCTTCTTTTAAAAACAACTGTTAATACTGTCCTTGGTAATCCCAGGGTGTTTCTTGCCATTCTGTTGTTCCTGCCGGTTAAATTCCAATGAGTTTTCTTGTCCAGACAGTTGAAGTTGTTTATTGTAAAAATCTGACATGAATTTTTTCAGTTATGCAATCTGTGATTTGGAGTTTGAAAAAGATAGACATGGGTGCTCAGTGAGGCATAACCATAACTCTAATTTGAAAATGTGCACTTTTTTATATGTGAGGTAATTTTTCCCCTTCTTGTAACACTCCAGCTTCACTGCCCTGTCCAACTTTATGACAGGAGATCTGAAGACGAGTGGGAGAGAAAGGGTCAAAAAACATGTTTACACCAGATATCTGTATGCATTTAGGAACTTAGGACTAGATATCTGACTCCCACTCTTTCTAATCAAAGGCATCCATGTCATATTAATATAACAGATAGATGCCTCCTTACAAGTCTACTGTCTCTGCTCCACTATATCTTTGAAAGTCTCTTCCAGGACCATTTTTCTCTTTCCATTCCTTTGCTAAATTCCAATCTCAACTTCTTTATTGTTTATGCCCCATTTTGATCTTCTGGCAGTAATATTCTTTTCCTTAAAGAATTCTTCCTCCTTCCTGGTACTCATCTGATTGTTATTATACTTGAAATTTTCTAGTTACTGTAGTCCTGAGTAACTTCTTGTGTCTTATAAGCAGGCCAAAGCTTAGATCTCATTCCATGAGAAAATGCTCTAACTTTTCCTACCTTTTTTCCCTTCTTTTTCCTGCCTTACATGTTTGGTTTGTAAACACTGCAAGGCAGGATATATTTATACCTAAATATATATGTTTGTTATCTTTAACAACAAGGCTCCTATTTTGACTAGGATCTCTGGGGACAAATTGCAAGTTAATAAAGATAACAAGGAACATAGGCAATGAGGAGTAGCCATCCTACTCATTTTTCACCCTAGAGGAAATGAGTTTGCATTCTTCAGAGTGCTTACTACCTATCGTGAGTAGAAGTTCTCCTTGATTAATTTTTACTGTATATTACGGAGAAGCAGTGCAATTCCTTCACTACTGACCTGGTTGATAACACATGAGAAAGCACATCAACATAACCCCTTCCACATTGCTGTGCTCACGGCCCACCTCCTGAACATCCTTTAACATTGTCAATCTTTATGAATCATGAATTATTTTCCAAAGCAATGTTTTTCTGTGTTGAACAATTGCAAAAAGTAACTTCCTAGATTACAGCACAGAAATCTATCCTGCTTCCTTGAGGGAAACACTACAACAAACAAAGCCTATTTTAAAGACTTGAGCTTGAACAAGAGTGGATTAAAAACAAAAACATGCTCAGTGGAGACATGAAAATCACCATTTGATGTGGTTGGTACATCTGCTTAAAACAGAAGGATTTACTGCCCTTCAATCATCACTCCTAGAAACAACTGTACTGCTTACTTTATCACAGAATTATCATCTGGTTCTAGTAGTTCCTATCAAAAGTCATTCAGGTTCCTGTTTTTACATCTTAAACAATAAAAGAATATGAAATACTTTGAGTCTATGGTGTTTCAAGCATTCATTTTTTGATAGCTCTTCTATACAATGGAATGAATGAACATGTCTCTGTTTTATAGTCTCTTCTGAAACTATACATTTGGAAAATGAGTGCAGATTTTCAGCCAAAGCTAGGATTCCTCAGTGCCTTCTGGCACTAGTGGAAGTAAGGTCTACCAGAAGAACATCTAATTATATTCATCCTTGGGTGGTCTTAGCCATAATACTGGAATAGTGGGCTATCTAAATGCATTGCATGGATGTGCAGATGGGCATAAATGCACAGCACACGCTAGCAGTGCTGCATCGAGTAAATGACCCCTCACCCTATATACATCAAAGAGTTCCTTGTGTTGTAGCACTGAAGATTAAACCATCCTGAAACTATAGAGAATAAAATGCCACATCTGAGGAACTGAGGTAGATTCTACTTAGCACAGGAGAAATTGTATGTCTACATAGAGAGCAATCTAATTAAGAGGTGATACAGCAGGAAAAAAATATATATATATTTCCAGGTTAGTTAAGCACTATAAGGAATTAGTAAGCAGAGTAGTAGGAAGAGAGAGTTTTGTTATCCATCACAGTTCACCATCAAATTCTGAGGTCTCATTTCCTCCTGCAGATCATTAATCTTTGCATCCAGCAACATCTTTTCTTCATATTACCGTCTAAAACTCAAACCATAAGAACTTTTCAGGGACTCCAAGTTCTGAAATTTTGAATTTCTGAAACCAATAAACAATGGTGATTTTTTTTTTTCTATGCCAGACTATGTAAATTTCACACCAAAAGTGTTATATCATTGTATCAGGTTCTTTATCCAGTTGTGGAATCAGTTCCTGTTTAAAAGAAATTAATACCTAAACAGATAAGAAAGATGTAGCAAATTCATAATGATTTGCCAGTAAAATAGTTTGTCTAAAGTTTATTTTATTATTACTTGAAAATGTGCGTGGTATTATGCAGGTTTTTTTTCAAGTACCCATTAAGTATCTGACTTTTCTCAGATAATGAATAATCTGTTGAATTAATACTTGAGTAAACTGAATTTGGAGTTCTAAATGTAAAAAATATATCTGCAGTTTAGCTGCATGGACATTGTGCTTGCTTTCTGGCTAAGTCTTTGAACACTGGATTGCTGGTAACATGATAATGAAGAATGACACTTTTGAAACCACAGGAGCAGCTGAACAAGAAACCAAACCCTTTCAGAAGAGTACATGGATTTACTTTAGATCAGTTGGAGTAGATACAGCAAGAATGAGAAAAAGATTAAAAAGCTAGACTAAAATGGAACAATTAACCTCTCTACAGGAAAAAGGGAGAAAAAATTACCTAAAAACAACTGCAGTTAGTTTTAATTAAGGGATTGTATCTGTCTTTGAACCAGCTAAGAAATACCACAAAGGCAAAGACTGATCATTTAGTCTAGCACCCTACCTCCCACTGGTCAAAGATAAAGGTTTATTGCCTGTGATATTCAGGAGATTAAGCTAAATGACCATAATGATCTCTCCTCATTTTCAATTCTGTGAATGTCACCAGGAAAGGCATATTCTCTTCCCTGCCTTGCGGTGATGCCCTTAATAGTGCCACAGCAGACCGGGAGGAAATCCATGCCTACGTAAATATTCAAAATAAGTTCTCTATGAGCAATCAACATGATCAAAACAACTCCCTAAACTATTCCTCATCTCGTTTCACTCTCTGAACTTACAGTGTTAGCAATCTACCTCTTTTTCCTACCTATTAACTGGGGATACCCATCCCTCTTCACATCCTTTTCTAAACCTTATTTAGCTTTTTATCTGATCAATAGTTTGTATATTAAAGTTAATTTCTTTTTGGATACTTGAAATGTACTAATTTTACAGGCTGGGCAGAGAATGGATTGACAGCAGCCCTGAGGAGAAAGACTTGGGGGTACTGGTGGACAGAAAGCTCAACACAAGCCAGCAATGTGCACTTGCAGCCCAGAAAGCCAACCGAATCCTGGGCTGCATCAAAACCAGCACGGCCAGCAGGTTAAGGGAGGTGATTCTGCCCCTCTACTCTGCTCTTGTGAGACCCTACCTGCAGTACTTCAGCTCTGGAGACCCCCACATAAGAGGGACATGGACCAGTTGGAAAGGGTCCAGAGAAGGGCCGCAAAGATAATCAGAGAGCTGGACCACTTCTCCTATGAGGACAGGCTGAGAGAGTTGGGGCTGTTCAGCCTGGAGAAGAGAAGGCTCCAGGGAGACCTTATAGTGGCCTTCCAGTACCTCAAGGGGGCCTACAAGAAGGATGGGGAGAAACTTTTCATCAGGGCCTGTTGTGATAGGATGAGGGGTAATGGTTTTAAACTAAAAGAGGGTAGATTTAGATTAGCTATAAGGAAGAAATTTTTTACACTGAGAGTTGTAGAACACTGGCCCAGGTTGCCCAGAGAGGTGGTGGATGCCCCATCCCTGGAAACATTCCAGGCCAGGTTGGACGGGGCTCTGAGCAACCTGATCTGGTTGGAGATGTCCCTGCTCCTTGCAGGGGGACATTGGACTGGATGGCCTTTAAAGGTCCCTTCCAACCTAAACTATTCTATGATTCTGCAATCCTACAATATCATTATTGCATCATTATAGCTATCATTAATTGACTATTAATCAGTACCCAGAAGACACATTAGCAAAAATGCATGCAGCCTCTGCAGAACTGAAATCACTTTCTACAAAGAAAGCAGTTAAATACAAAGACAGGGAGCTGGATGGCTCTTTGAAAATCCAGGAACATCCTTGCAGAAGGAAGACAATACCTGTAGATGAGCTCCTTCCATAACAGCAGGTGGATCTTGTCTCATACTGTAAAACTTCTTACTCTTGCCCTTGCTGGGTATTTGCAGCTGCTTGTATTTGTGTCCTCAGCAGAGAGCACGATAGTGCAGTGAGGAGAACAGAGAAGAAGGGACTGATCTGACATGGGGCAAAACACATCACAGCTTGTCAGCCTCTACTGTTCAACTCAGTCATGGGTACAGCCATTATGTATATTAATATTCATATCACCCATAATGAGCATTTACAGTTACAGACCAAACAAGAAATATTCTGTGACATAATGTTTATAAATGTAATCCTGATCCTACATTTGGGGAAATTAAGGTTGAAAGTAAATTATGATCTCTGTTCTTGAAATCTTATGAGTTGTTCATCCCAAGACTAAAGTTGCCTTCCCAGATAATGAAACTGTGTGGAGAGAGTATCTTAAACAGTAAAGTAGTAAAGGCTGCTAGCCAAAAGCCAAACTGGAATACAGTGACTGAGCCAAGTGACACAGAAGGACCAGCAGGAAATAACTATTTTTTATGATCCTCATCTCCTGAAAGAAGCCTGAATTGGAATTTCACAGCACTCACCTAATTAAAGGAGGCAACGTTGAAACTCATGTGCAGATGAAAATAAATACCCAATGCTGTGTTTGCAAATGGCAGTGGGCTGGAAATGGTGGTGTTGCTCCCAAGTCATACTAAAACAAATGGCCTGTGAACTTCAGCAGGTGCCAGAAGAGCGTAATGAGTCGAACCTCCTCCTGCCTCGAGGATCGTAGCTAGAGTTGGACCTCAGCCTCACTCAACTTCATTTCCTTTTATTTACAGGCATTCAGATCCAAGGCTCTTTGTGTTCCCGTCTGCAAACACTCCATCACGAGCACAGTTATTAGTACAATTATTAATAGCACTGAAGAACTGTATAACTTTAGCCATTCTAAGCAAAAACTGAAAATCCACATGATTTTTGGCACCACAGAGGTATTTTTCTGCAGAGTATTTTTTCCTTCCAAATATAGTATTTCATCATCAGAAAAAAAAAAAAAGAGCCTTTTTGTTGAAACTAAGTTAAGACATAATAATGTGCTTGAAGAGTATCTGAACTTCCCTTTTTAAATGACACCTTTTAACCTTTTGGGATACCATACTGTATAAAGAATAGTTGTTAAAGCCTAAAATCAGAATGAAACATTTAAGTGTTACAAAAAATACCATTGTAAAGGTCTGAAATTTACCTTTTTATGAAATTTTAATTTTGAAGAGAGGAATTTGAAAGGATTTGTCATATTGATTTTTTCTTCCCATTTCAGTGACAAAATTTCCTGGTAAGTAGATGCTCAAATTCCCCCATGACCTTATTAGTTTTGTTAATCAGCCTTAAAAATAGGTATATGTAAATATATACAGAGTTAAAGGTAGTGCAAGACAGCATGCTTGCAACTGCAGTGTGCGCCAAGGGATAAATCATTGCTTGACACCTAGGTGGAATGTGGGATTTCGTTTTTGTGTCTCAGCCCTGCCTTTGTTGCACTGACTATCCCAAAAGGAAACTGCTCGAGCAGGGTCCTTCTATCCATCATCATTTTCTATATGCTGCCATTGTGAGCACTCCCAGAAGATCACAGCCAGAAATATATTATGTGCCCGTGCAGGATCATAAGAAATAAAAGAGGGCCACAGCTCTCCACTTTAGCATACTTGGCACAGTTGTTTGCAGAAATGACTGCTAAGTGCTACGGTTCCAATTTGTCTTGCATTCTGCACTGCACAGCTATGTGCACAGATATAAGTGGATACTCAAAGCAAAGGACTACGGATAATCACATCCAGCTCAGGCATGTCTTGTATGAGGCTGTGGTCCTGCTTCCATATGGTTATAATGCTAACGCACCAACAGCATCCTTTGCTGTATTTTGACTCAAAATCTGCTAATGATGCATCCAGGAAGGCATAAAAAGTGAGAATAGAATAGAATAGAATAGAATAGAATAGAATAGAATAGAATAGAATAGAATAGAATAGAATAGAATAGAATATTAAGACCATTGCAGATACAGTTTCAAGAACCATTTGCTGTCTGCAGCTGGCCACACTTGACTAAATGTCATAGTTCAGCCCCGATCAGGACCAGACTACGCAGTCTCTCTCTCACTCCCCCCACCCTCCGAGAGAATAGGGGGAGATGATATAAGAAAAACGGCTCGAGGTTTGAGATAAGGACAGGGAGAAATCCTTAAAGTTACCGTTACGGGCAAAATAGACTCGACTTGGGGAAAACTATTCATTTATTTCTAAAACTAGCAGAAGAATGAGACAGGGAACAAGATAACCTCCCCCCCACCCCTCCCTCTTCCCGGCCTTAACATTATCTCTACCACCTTCCCCCCACTGAGTGGCACAGGGGGGAAGAGGGAATGGGGGTCGCAGTCAGTTCATCATGCGTTGTTTTACGCCGCTACTTCATCGTCAGGGGAAGAACTCCTCGCATTCCTCCTCTGCTCCATCGTGGGGTCCCTCCCATGGGCCATAGTCTTTCATGAAACTGCTCTGACGTGGGTCATCTCTTCCACGGGGTGCAGTCCCTCCAGAACAGCTGCCCCAGCAGGCCCTCCACAGACCACAGCCTCCTTCAGGCATCCGCCTGCCCCGGCTTGGGATCCTCCACGGGCTGCAGGTGGATCTCTGCTCTTCCGTGGACCTCCATGGGCTGCAGGGGGACAACCTGCTCCACCATGGTCACCACTACAGGCTGCAGGGGAATCTTGACCAGGAGCAGCATTACTGCTCCCCCTCCTTCTTCACTGACCTTGGCATCTGCAAGCTGTTCCTCACAAGAAAAATCCTTCACAACGGGCTGGCAGACACCTCTCAGGATCTTTTCACATCTCATTCACATCTCATCTCCTCTCCACTTCTTGCAGCCAGGCCGGGCCGAGTTGGGCCCAGTCAGCTGCCTGGCGGGAGGCCAGAGGGTGAGGCCTGCAAGGCCCACAAGGTTCGCGCCTCCCCCTCTCTGCCCCCACTCAGATGCTTCACATCTTCTCTACTTTTTTTCCCTTAAATACGTTATCGCAGAGGCATTATCACGGAACATTCTGCTACCAATTGGCTCGGCCTTGGCCATCAGCGGGTCCGCCCAAGGCCTGGCCGAGTCCATTGAACAAAGGGGAGAAACTTCTAGCAGTTTCCTACAGAAGCTACAGAAGTTCAGTCTTGCACAAGATCCCTTTTTCCGAAACACCATACAAACACATAATTAGAAACAGTCCTTGCATCTACAAATTTTGTAATCTAAACAGCAAGAGGAAGGTGAAGGTGTCATCTCAGTAATGCGTTGCTGTCCCATCCTCTGAACTCTAGTTCCTCCTGTATCACATCGACTTTCCTCTTGCTTCCGGCATTTTGAAGGGAACAGATGTGGCTGGGCGGCAGGAGGCCAAGTCAGGAGCATTTTTCCTACTCAAGAACCGTAATAGTCTTTGGCTTTTCAGGGCTGTTTTTAGCAGGCAGGACAGCAGGTGTCTTTCAATGGTTCAGCACACCTTCTGCCATTTTTACAGAGTGTGTTCAACCGTAACGTCACCAAGCCTGCAAATGAGCTGCTGAAGCTGCTCCTGTACTTGCCTTTTTTACTAGCTATGCAAGAGGGCATAAAGGTAAAAATTCATATATAGGGGAGAGAGAATGCAAATGAAAGGAACCTCTATCCTCTTTATACTTTTTTGTTTGTTTGTTTGTTTGTTTTGTATTGCAGAAAATTACAAAAAAAAAAAAAGGATCAGGTACTTTGGCTTCCAACCTTATGTAAAAAACCAGAACACTGCTTGCTGTTGAAAAGCAGGCTAGGAGAGACCACTTCAGAGCTGCTGAGAAGGTTTTCTCACCAGTCCGCAGAGTGGAAGATATGCCCATGCCACAGAAAGCTGTGTGACAGCTGTGTGTCTTATATAGACACATGTTAGTTTTAAAGTAGCCTAATCAAGGACAGGTAAAGGGATAGCTGCTGTAAGAGTTGCATATAAACAGCAAGGGCACCCAGCAAGCTGTATCAACAGATGTCAAACTTTGTGCTACCACAGAAATACCTGAACTATTTAGTGTAAGGGAAACTCTTGTATCTATACTGTATAGAGACAGAGTAATTCCCTTAATGCCAGCCTTGAAATATTGCAGCTCATCTACTTTAAGTATTAGGCTGGTTGTCTTAGTGCATTGAGAAGGACAGCACTCTAAAAAAGGTGAGTTACCCAAAAGAAGTGGAATCATGCCGTGGGGGTACGACTGGATGCTAAGGGTGCCAAGGGACCAGAGATGAATCCTACCCCACAATGACTATATAATCGTATAAACACGTCCATAGGGTCAGAGTCACACGTCTTATCTTATTCCTAGCAAGTTATTTGTACATCATCTCATTAATTCACTATCCATCCTTCTGTCTCTGAGAAAACAAATTGTGAGAAGATAGATATAAGGGTTGTGTTGCACATATTTATGAGTAACTCTGTGTACATCTCTGTGGTGAGCATTCATTTACAGGACGGGCATTCAGAACATTGGTATGCATTTAGGAAAAAAACCCACGAATAATTTACATTGAGAATAATTTCCTTCATTCAACTGAAATATAAACCTTAGTAAGAACTTTTGATAAGAAGATCTAAAGTTTAATACTGCAGTACGTAAAAAGATTCTTTCATCACTTTTAAATATGTGCTGCTATTCAGTTCCAATTATTTTTGCACTTCATTTCCTATGAAGAAAAAAGTAAACGACTGCACTCATTTTATCTTTCCTAAATACTATTTACTCAGTTTTATTAATCATTATTATTCAACAAAGATACATGAAAGGAACTTAGATTAAGCTCCATTATGCAAAGCATTGTATATTCATATAGCAGGAGACAATGCTTGCCTCAAAGTAGTTACAGCATAAATAGATAACAGGCTTTTTAAAGTCCTCATTTTACAGAACAGGAACTTATACAGCAAAACCAGACCAAATGCCCAAGGACACAGAGGGTGGCCAGAGCAGAGCTGACTTCAAGCCCTAAGACCCTTAGGATATGTCTACTGGGTTTAAGGGACAGGTATTGATCCCCAGCCTCCATGGTATGTCTGCTAATGTGCTAAGCCCATCAGTATGGTGTTAGGTTGACGGCTGGACTTGATGATCTTGGAGGTCTTTTCCAACCTTAAAGATTCTATGATTCTATGATATGGTTTTATTTGGTTAATCACTATTTATTTTGTGAGGGCAACTCCCCGTTGAGAAAGGAGTAAATTCTTGAAGGGCCTCGGATAGACACAGCTGGTGGTGTGAACACTTCTCATCAGTCATAGTGGAAGTCAAGGAGTGCTTTTCTCCAACTGTGACCGACTCTTACCTGTCTGCCTTTGCCCTGCGACCACCCAGAGCCTCTCAGCCCATCAGTCACCATACCCCAGGCAGAGGTGGTGATGGAAAGCCAAGAGTTACCTGCAAGCTGCGAGGGACAATGTGAACAGTATGAACTCCTCTCAGGGCAAAATCAGACAGATGGGCACACACCACCTTCCGTGGCTCCTTAATGTCAGCTGTTTGACTTTCCTGAAATGCTTGGCTGAGAGGTTTTTCTAAAAATTTACCATTTCCTAGTTTCCAAACGCAGTGGATAATTAATGCCTAAGCCTCTGAGCTGTGGTCCCCACTTCCATGAATTAACAAGTTTCATGCCCTGCTGTATAGTTCACTCCCTGCCTACTCCCTCTGTCGTGCTTTTTATGACCAAAAATCCTCCCATGCAGATACAAGATATTGGCAGTATCTGGAGATAGTATTAAGCAGCATTTGCAGAAATACCCTTCAAGCCAGAAATGTATGTGCAGGACTATCCTTTCTCATTACATCTGTCCTTTATGAGATGTCTATAAACCGCTCCACATGCATCTGCACTAATCAGATTTTTGGGATATAGTCAAAATAAGGCTGCATCTCTCATTGTCTATAGATGAGTTTAAGTTTGTGTTCCGTAGAAAATATCTGTCTGGTTTTATCTTCTGTAACACTGTGGTATTTGAAAGCTTGTCCCTTGGGCTTTTGACTAAACCTGTCAACAGAACACAAATATTTACATCATTTTTTCTCTGCTGCCAAACACCAAAAAAAGAGAAACTTCATGTATTTTCTTCCCTTATTAACTTTAGTCTGCTCAGATTTGTGAGTTGTAAGTCATTACAGCACAGTATTTTTCCCCAAAGTCCTACAGCACAGGAAGAACGTTTGTTTATTCCCTATTTTCCCCTCTTGTAAAGCATCTTATAAATTTAAATATAGTTGCAAGAAAGTTTTTTATAACAATCAAATCCTTCAAATTGCTAGACTACATTCCTGCTCTTTTTCAACCCTGAGATGTTCTTCCCTGCTATTGGGGAGAAATAGCCACTTTTAAGCAAGCAGTAAAGTAAACCTTTTTCCTAATCTCATAGAAATAATATAGCATGCAGCCCATCTCAGTAGTGACAGAGATCACCAAATACCGAGTATCTCACAAAAAGTGTATTTAAGCACAGACCAAGCAATTAAATATTTTAAACTTACATATGGTCCTACAAAGTTGTTGTATAAAACACCCATTGTTTATGGAAAGAGATGTTCCTTTGGATCCAACACACACAAGTTTTCCCTTTTTCTATAGGACATATTGTTATACTTATGACTGACAAATGAACACTGTGACACTTTCATTTGTGTTTGCCACATCGTTATCATTGATGGCGTCACCACTGTCATTGCCACAGCTACCACCCACACCAGGGTCAGCAGAAAGGAAAACACAGTGACAGTACTGCTAAACCTATAAGGACTATAAATACAACATAGATACAACGAGGATTGATGAAGTTGTATTTCACACAACTCAGAAAGTCACCTCAGAAGGATTTAATCAGTCTAGTCTTTTAGCTAAAACTGTGGCAGCTGCATGTAAAATAAGGAAAATGTTCTTTCTTTTAGTGCTAAGGAACAAGACAAGGTGAGGAGAATGTGCAAAAGTTACAAGAGAAATGAAAATACCTGCTTGGCCAAATAATCCCTTCCTCAACAATGCAGCTCTCAGTGCTCCTCACTTTCCATGGTGTTTTATTCAGTCCTCATCCACTGCCTATTTGACAGACCATCTACCATTTCCCTTACACACCTAATCTGCAATCAAAACACTCTCACCAGGCAGGAATTATTCAGTCTCTAAACAACATTGAAGAAAGATGTAAAAATGACCTTGGTTCCCACCTGACCTAGGAAAACAGAAGCTGTTATCCTGCATCAAGATAAGACAGACCTAATCCCAAATGCCACCTCTGACCATGGCCATTGCCAGTGGCTGAAAAGAATGCAAGGACAGAGTCCTTCACCAAACTGAAATGAGAGGCTTCAGATCTAGTGACTATTATATGTTACTAATCCTTGAGCACGAGGCTTGGCATAATTTTCTAGATGTCCAAAGCAATTTGAGAAGTATTCTTATTATCCATGTAACAGCAGTTCAATTTTTTAATTTATTGCATTTTTTATTTTAATTGCACACTAAAACCATATTTACTTTTCTTGGTTATGAGTTCCCTCTCTCTCACCTTTCAATTGTATGTAAATCTAACACATCTAAACCTTTTCACTGGAAGATTTTATACCACTTTCCAACCCAGAATATGCACACACTTCTCAGTGGTCCAATAAGTGAAGAAATCCATGTCTTTGACTCTCTTTTCATAAACAGGTACACACAAGCAATGAGGTTCTAGGTGGTGATTTTTACAGTGGTTTCCTTGTTAGGCACCAGCAAGAAGAGCAGCTTCCACAGATAGTACTTGATATCCACTTTACGTAAGAATGCATGTGTATAGTTCTTCCATGTGATCTGGCTATCCATAATATCTTAAAAAATATTAACCATTCATCTGTCTCTGACAACATTCACATGGTTTTGCTTGCAGTTTCTCTCCCTTTCTATTTACCTTTGATCTGCTGCAGTCTAGTCCCCCCACTTCTACATATTTTGGTGGGGGTAGAGTGTTAGGTCAAATACAAAGACCTCACTTTCTTTGGCTGGTCTTTAAATTTCTCAAATTCCTTTAAATTTCTTAAATTTATTTAAATGTCTTCCTACTCTTATATGTCCAGAAGATTCAGTGACATTGCAATCAGAATTGTTCTATTCTCACCATTTCTGCTCCAGTTTTTGGTTTTTGTTGTTCTCCACTGAGCATCCAGCCCTCCCACCCTCAGAGATTCACTGATCTTAAAGGTCTTTTCCATCCTAAACAATTCTATGATTCTCTCTTCTCAATCACTGTCAGCATAATCTGTCCAGTGCTTCATGCTATTCCACCTCCCCACAGCACATGTGCCAAACTAGCGTGATTCAGGAGGAATTTCATGGGGATGCATGGAACAAAAGTAACTCAGGAAAGCAGCAGGCTCTGTAGGTTTGGGAGTTTAAAGACAAGAGCAGAGATTCAGAACACCCCTCCACACCAGTGTCAGGAAAATGAAACAGGAACAACACAGGAATCACTGATTTGTACTGGAACTCTGTTGGAGATGGAATCAGCTGCCCATGCATAACATCTCAAGTCATCTGAGATGCGCTAGTGTCCCACCTGGCCTCCAGAGGACTTTTTTTGTAGCAGAACATGTCTCATATATGTCCTATGTCATATCTACCACTCTTATGTGGATGTCTCAGATATCCTAAAGTATATCAAATGTTTGAAAATGCTTACAAGCAAGCCTCAGCAGCCAGCAGTCTGCTGGCATATGGGAAGGATCTACTCATTACAAATGATACCTAAGCTCACCCCTAAAATCCGGTTGTTCAATTAGGGCATCAAGCAGCCCTTGGACATTACCTTTACAAATTAAACTTCTGTTCTGATGGTTTCACAGGTCATTAACAGCTCCCTGATCCAGCTGTAATCTAAGCAATTAGGCACTGTAGGAGGGGTAAAACCAGATTTGTCTCATCAGGCATCTCATTTCTACTGACTGTTATGGGACATTAGACACCTAGCACACATGTAGACACATACTTTATAGAGATCTAAATCTAAGTGTGTGAGTCTGGATGCTTGTGCAAAGAAGGCCACCTTCAGGGTTCAAGCTATAGGTGGGCTAATAGCCCAATACATAGTCAAAAAGTATGCAAGTGGCAGATCTTGACTTGAAGCTTTTAACACCACACTAAGCTTCTGCAAAATGTCCAGGATGTTTCCAGTTACTTTTATTTCATCACAAGAAGCATTAAGACTTTCAAACATGCTAAGGGAAGGTTATGAATAACAATGAAGATGGTAAACTCTAATGTTTCTGATACCTCAAAGAAAACTCAGTCCTGTTACTACGTCTTTAAAAAGTGATGAGGCACCAAAAAGAAGCAGTTAATCCCACAGATCTGAGGGCAAGCAGCCTGCTTTCCATCTTCCTAACGAAGATCAGAAGCTATTAGATCTAAACTCATTTTAACTGAGAGTTACTAGACATAACTGGTGAAAGTCACACTAACTTTAAGGTTTTTGGTCAGCATAAATCTTGGGAAACAAGTTTTCATAAATACATTCTTGGTGTCCTAAATGTACTTCATTCAACAGGACAAAGACTTGAGCTGGATTCACATCCAAAATTATGTCATTGATTTAGCTTTTCCATGAGTTGTGCAAAGAATGTTTTTCCTGAACTTGAGTGAGCACCACATTCCTCAGAAAACAGCATGGGCAATGACGAGGATGGCAGGTCAGTAGGTGTGATCCCAAGTGAGATTGTAAAAGTCCAGATAGCAGATGTAAAAGCTCTTTTTTTTTCCCATCAAAGATCTCTTCCATCACCTATGCGAAGTGTGAAATCTTTAAATTGGAAGGAGAGACAGGGGCTGTTTTATCAAGGATCCAAACAACACATAGCTTCACAAAACTGAGACACACAGAAGCTGACCAGAACAATAGACAAATAAACCAATAATTGTTGGACCTTGAATGGAGTGATTTAGTTGGGATAAGGATTCCTGCCTGATGACCACAGTGCAACATTTCTCAGATTATTGGACAAGACTAATAAGGATGGCAGAGTATGATCATTCCTTCAAGCCCATTTTTCTCCCTTTTCTTCCCTTTTCCCATCTTGCTATCATCCTTGAAAGTTTGTTCCCCACAGAGCTGCATGAAAAGCATTGCATTTACTGTACACTCTTTGCGTGCTGAGGCAGAAGCGACTCTTTTCCAACCTCTTTTGTCCTCGTCTGTGCAGTCTTGTACGCTTGCAAAACCTAGGTAGGACTGTTCCTCTTCCCAGAAGAACCCAGATGATTCATTTCGGACACCTAACTAGAGTGAATGGAATAATTCACAGCAGATGTCACAAATTATATCTATTCATCTCCACGGACTGTAATGAGATGTGAGGGTCCAGTTCAGATTTCAGTGACCAAATGCAGATGTCTCAGGGTTAGAGGAATCCCATACAAATTAGCCTTGTAAAAACTTCTCTGTTATTTAATCGAAGTATATATTTTGACTAAGTTAAATTACTGACTTTTAAACAACTTGAGTTTTACCATTTCATGCTGATTTTTTTTCCCCTAAGTGTTCTTGCAAATTAAAGGGCTCTAAAACCAGCCTCAGACTTATAAGAGCATTAAATGTTGCAGTATGAACATTGCTTAATGCTGCAATATTAATCAGCTGAAGGACCTCTAACTTTCAGAAACAAAGCTGTAAGTAGGTCACTTCCATTTCTGCAGCAATCTCCTCTCAATTGTACAGCACTTAATTTTAACAGGTCAGTATTTCAAGTAATTTCTGCAATTCAATATTTTCTAAAGATTCCTGGGAAAGAAAGTCAATAGTCATCTTTCCAGACCACTCATGTATACCTAACGACTTCTTTCTTTTTTAAAATTTCATATCAATTAAGAGTTCCTCCTTTCTACTCTCACCAGGGTACTACTTAGCTATTTTGATCTTTCTGTCTGCCATTTACACCACTTCCCATCATGGTATCCTCTGCCATGTTACTCAATGTGGAAATCTGAGAAGGAATAACCTGAAAAATCCTGATCCTCTATTTACTTTTGGGACCTTGTCTGAAATCACTTCTGGTTGTGACCCAAACTTCACTACCTCTTGTAATTTTACTGAAAGATATTGCTCAAGTGTTCAGCACCTCCACCCTTACTTCCATGATCAAGTTGGTCTATTGGCAAATGTGATCTGTCAGCCAATGTTAATCACACCATCATCTTTCTGTAGTATCCTGAGTTTTAAATTGCAATGTATGAAACATTTTACTCAAAAAAGAGATGGATTACATGCCCTGTATGTGTTTCACCCACCCACCTTGTAATACCAAAAGAGACCACAGTTTTTGTCAGACATGATTAATGTCTAAAACTCATGGTGCTTATTGCTCAGTAGGTTCATTTCCCCAAAATCCTTGCTTTTACAGTTCCCTGCTACTCTTTCTAGCCTACTGAAGTCAAGCTAAGCAGTCACTGATTTCCCAAGTGGTCTTAAACATCCACTGTGCTATTTCAACTCAAGTAGCTCCTCACTCATTTTCCAAGAGTATTTTTCTCCAACTTGTGTGTTGCACTATATATGGCATTTTGCAGAATTAGGACACAATCACTCTATTTTCCTCAAAGAGCTTGAAACTAAAAGGTTTCATCTAGTGAGTCAGTGGAAGTGTTCTGTATCCACATCACTATCAGAAAGTTATAGCAAATTACAGAAGGCAAGTTGATGATTCAAACAGAGACAGAGAGAATTGAAGCCATTTGCAAGTGAAAAGTGTTCCCAGTTTTAGAAACCAACAGAGTTTGAAGAAGGGACTGAAGAAGTACATAAGATAGCAGATGCATGTGGAACAGTGTTGGAGTGGTAGGAGAAAGGAATGAATTTCAGCTGGCATTCAGACTAAAATAACCTTCATCCCAGCAAGCTGAGGATTATAGGAGGGAGGCAGACAGAGAAGAAGGGAGAGAGGGGAGGAGGGAGGCAGGAAAGAAAACATATAATCATTAATCAAAATTTTGATGAACCAAAAGCCAGAAACCCAAATTATCTAAGACAAAGTCAGACCTTAAGCTGTGCAGCACCCTAACCATCGGGGAGAGAATTTAAATCTGAGAATGATAGCCACAGAAATGCAGCAAAGAAGCTGGAGGAGGAAGAGAAATGGGCAAGCCAGTGAAGATTAGTTTTACTGTTACTCTTGAAATAGAATAAAGAAAATTAACCGCCGAGGATAAAGCAGAAAAAAATAAAAGGTACTAGCTGTGGTACAAAGGAAAATATTGATCTCAAAATTATCAGGGCAAACATTGCATAATTTGGAAGGAACCTGAACATAATTTAGCATTCTGCATTGCAGTCTCTCTTCCCACACTTCAGCTCTGTTCCCCAGAGTCAAATAACATCTATTACTGGCAGGATCCACCAGTCTGTCTGCACCCAGCCTCATGGGTAGTCACTAGGTTTTTTAGCACATTGCTCTGGTCGGCTGTCCGTGGGCTGTCCATGGGGTGGCTCCATGGCTGGAAGGTTAAAGCACACTCCCATCTTGCAGCCAACTACCCATGTAGCTACCTGACTGCGAGACAAAGCTCCTAGGGACACACGGACACCAGGGTGTCACACTCTGGAGAACAGGCTCCCACCATGCCTGGCCAGTATGAAGAGCATCAACAAGGAGATGGTTGTACCTGGGACTCTGTCTTGTGAGTATCCATCAGTAAAACAATGCTGAAGTCAAGGGGTTGCATTATTTTACCCCAGTTCAGATCTCCAGAATTCAACAGTAATTTCAACTACTGTTGTTTCTATATGTCCATGAGGGATCCTTTTTTTCTTTTTTTTTTTCTGAAAAAAAAATACTGTGCCTTTTCTCTTTTCAGATCCATTCTTTCAGACAAATAAAGACTATAAGTAAACAACAGGAAAACAGAGTCAAGGATGTTCCTGAATAGCAAAAAGCAGCTTTGTCAGTTCTAATTACACTTTGTCTATAAACTTACTTTCCTTTATTGCTGGATCATGCCATTCTTTGTTAAGGAACTGCAGTGATTTGAGAGTTAGTGAGCCATTAGCACATTGCAAAGAGGAAGAATTTTGTTTCCCAGGGCTTTGCAAACAGGTAAGCAGAGAGAGCAATAGATCTTTGCCTAAGGAGCAGGATGAGACCTATGGTTACAAAGAGATATCAGCAGCTAGCAGCTATCTGTTATGTTTTTACAGGAGTCCACGATAACTTACTGTACACCTTACAGGTAGAATGCCTCTTATACCACCCCCCAGTGATGACTGAATGGTGCATTGCACTTCTCAGCAAAAAACAGATTCGTTGAACAAAAGCATAATTATCTCTAGATTCCGTAGTCTTGATATTTACCGTGAGCTCCTGAAGTCAGAGGAACTGTGCTGACCAAGATCACCTGGATGCCATACAAGACTTCTTTTCAATCAATCTTTTTTCTTCACAGTGTGCATTCCTGGCACTGCGCAGCTCCCACCTGCTCTGTGCTGTATAATCATTACATGAATGACATGTTCTTGGTCTGGGGATAGCAACAATTCTTAGCAAGCTGTGTTCAGCAGCCTGCTGTGATCAGCCAGACTCCTAGGTAGTAATAGCCGTAGGCTGGGCTGACAACAGAGGTTGGTCCAGCGAAGCATCAGTGCTTGTTGCTTTTCTCCATTTTTTGTAGCCCATTGGATCTGACTTGCAGGCCCCAGCATAACTCTGGATCCTACACTTCTGTTACCTACATCCTTGTCTGACAGAGAAATTATTAACACTAGTGGTGTGTCTCTTCTTCATAAAAGTAAAATCTTTACCATATAAGTCCTGATTTAATGAAGATGTATGGAAGAGGTTAAAAACAGTAAGAAAACTTCATCCCTTTGGAAATTTTTTTTTAGTTTGACTAATATTATACTAGCAAATCAATTCTCCATTGGGGTGGATTCTACAGACCTTTGCTTTGGTTCTGCAGTGAATTAACAGGTAACTGTAAGAAAGAAGAAAAGATGTGATCTATCCAGTTTGTTGACTAGCTGTCTTAAATTGTTCTGATCTTTTGTTTGTTTGTTTGTTTGTTTAGTGTGAGAACTAGGAATTTTGTTTTAATGACAAACAGTTTTCACATGGTTTGCTTCCCAGTCGGTCCACCCTAGCATCGCTTCATTGAGCAACAGGAAAGATGACTTGTGCTGCAGAAGTGCCCTCCAAAAAAAGGAGCCCTTGATAGCTCACTGGGCAGGCAAATTGACATTGTTGTATCTGCAGATTAGCAAAGGGAAGCTCAGCTTCAACATGTGAGCTCAGCCAGGGAGTTCTGCAAAGGCCAGGGACAGTGTCTTATCTTTTTTGAATTTCCTGGAAGAAACCAAATTTTCCTGCTGAGAACTGAAACCCACAGTGGACTCTTCCACTCCTCAAGGGCAGTGATAATACCCAACAGATAGGTAAAGCTCGTCTGCACAGGAGAGGTTTCTCAGGGGCAATGCAAGAGTTCATGATCATTTAATCATGTTCCAAGCTAAGGTATGCTTGTGCAACCTGCTGTCCAAAGCATACCCCAGAATAGGCACCATAAGAAATGAATCTCCAAACCCAAATACCACACTGCAACATAGTCCTTTCCATAGAGGAAATGCAGGACAAAGAGTGGCAAATGTTAATAATATTCTTTATAATTAAGTGTGCAGTAAAGAGCTCCGTCACCAACATGAAGAGCTGAGAACACAATGCGCAGAAATTCATCTTGCCCACCTCAAATAGGCAGAGAGAGAGAGAAAAAGGAAAGTGAAGCAGAGACTGCTGGCAATAGACTTACTTCTTTTTTTTAGCCATATATTCCAAAAAGCAAACCACTTTCAGCACAGCTCTGGTTAAAAAACACCTAAAATATTTGATTAAATGCTTTGTATCAAAGAAAAAGGTGGAAGTTTTTTCCTCCCTGAAAGCTGCCTTAATTCCAGTCTCCACTTTCTCCAAGCGCTGATACTCCCGTGCTGATAGTCAGAACATTTTGTTTGTCTCCTCTGTTTCCAGGCTGCTGCTCCTCCAGAGAACACTGTAGTCTACCATGAAGCAAGACACATAAAGCCTCGAGAGTAGATACAATGAAGAATCATGCATGGACACCAGTGTTATGGCAGGATCCCTCTTGATCATCTACCAAAGGCCTTGGGAGTCTGGGGAGGTCCCTTCTGCCTGGAAGCTAAACAACGTTATTCCAACTTACAAGAAGGGTGTGAGGGAAGACCTAGGAAACTACAAACCTGTTAGTCTAACCTTAGTTCCTGTAAAAATTATGAAGGGGATTATAGCGGGTACTACTGAAAGGCATTTAAAGAATAATGCAATCATCAGGCACAGTTAACATGGGTTCACTAAGGGAAAAATTGTCTTTAATTTTATATCCTTCTATAATAAGGTCACTCGCCTAATGGGTGAAGGGAAGGTGGTGGATGTAGATTTTCTGGATTTTAGTAAGGCTTTGGATACCATCCCTCAAAGTATTCTTCTGGACAAGCTGTCCAACTGTAGGGTGAGTAGATTCACAGTACACTGGGTGGAGAACTGGCTGAAGGGAAAAGCTTAAAGGGTTGTAGTGAATACGGCTACACCTGGCTGGTGACTAGTCACCAGCGGTATTACTCAGGGTTCAGTTCTAGGGCCAGTTCTGTTCAATAGGTTTATTTCAATATATTTATCTGTTCTGGATGCAGGATTTGAATGCACCATGAGCAAGTTTCCTGATTATACCAAACTGGGAGGTGCTGTTGACTTTCTCAAGGGACAAGAGGCCTTGCAGGAGGATATAGATAGATTGGAGTACTGGGCAATCATTAATGAGATGAAATTTAACAACTTCAAATACCAGATTCTGCACCTAGGATGGAGTAACACTAGGCACAAGTATAAACTGGGAGAGGAGTGACTGGAAAGCCGCCCCACAGAAAAGGATCCGGGGGTGCTGGTCAACAGCAGGGTCAACAGGAGCCAGCAGTGTGCCCTGGCAGCCAGGAAGGCAAACTGCATCCTGGGGTGCATCAAACATGGTATAGCCAGCCAGTCAAAAGAGGGGATTATCCCACTGTATTCAGCATTGGTGCAGCCTCACCTTGAATATTGTGTGCAGTTCTGGGCCTCACAATTTAAGAAGGATGTGAACGTCCTTATCTGTGTCCAGAGGAGGGCAACAAAGCTGGTGAAAGAGCTGGAAGGCATGTCCTTTGGGGAGTGGCTAAGGACTTCGGGCTTGTCTAGTTTGGAGAAAAGGAGGCTACAGGGCAACCTCAATGCTCTCTAAAGCTTCCTGAGGAGTAGACACGGAGAGGGAGGTGCTGATCTTTTCTCCTTGGGATCCAGTGATAGGACACTGGGAATGGTTCAAAGCTGCACCAGGGAAGGTTTAAATTGGACATTAGGAAGCATTTCTTTACAGAGAGGGTGTTCAAATGCTGGAACAGGCTTCCTAGAGAGGTGGCCAATGCCCCAAGCATGTCAATATTCAAGAAGCTGTTGTAGTTTAGCCCTAC
Organism: Chlamydotis macqueenii; assembly: GCF_036417535.1. Classification (NCBI taxonomy): domain Eukaryota; kingdom Metazoa; phylum Chordata; class Aves; order Otidiformes; family Otididae; genus Chlamydotis; species Chlamydotis macqueenii. The sequence goes on from NC_141558.1 coordinate 7,184,552, forward strand.
TCAGGACCAAGCTACACAGTCTCTCGCTCACTCTCCCCACCCTCCAGTGGGGCAGGGAGGAGAATTGGTAAAGAAAAGAAGGCAAAACGTTATGAGTTGAGACAAAAAAAAAAAACTTTAAGAGAACAACAGAAGAAAAGAAAACAGAGATGGAAAACAAAACAAAACAAAAAAAAACCATAACAGAAAATACTGAAACACATAATTTACAGTACAATAGCTCACAGCAGAGCCTCACACCCAGCTTCCTCCCAAGTAACAGGAGACTCCTTTCACCACCCTCCTCACTTAAATACTGAGCATGACATCATATGAGATGGAACAGCCCTTGGGTTAGTTTGGGTAAACTTATCCGGCTGTTGGCTAATTAGTTAACTATCCCAGCTGGGTGTCCCAGCCATAGGGACCACCAGCTCCAGCTCCTCTCCCAGCTCAGGTGAAAGTTAACTCTATCCTAGCCAGAACCAGGACAGAAGCATCTGGACAATGCCGTTAGCAACATGCTTTAACTTTTGGTCAGCCCTAATTGGCCAGGCGGGTGGATTAGATGATCATTGTAGATCCCTTCCAACTGACATATTCTATTCTATACAGGTCGGCAGAACTAATTTTGAAGAGGTTGCTTTTTATCCTTCCTGTAACTCCTCTTCTCTCATATTTTCTCTCTCCTCTATGCAAACTTTTCTATTGCTGAGGAATCAAAAGCATGTTACCATATGCTAGCAATGCTTTGCATTTTTGCATCACTTGCTGTCAGAGAATTCAAGGACTTCAAAAGACTTCAGAGACTGAAAAATGCTGGTAGGAGCTTGAGATAGGTAAGGAAAAGGAAGCTCAGAACAGCCAGTTAACTACCTAAGGATGGGAGAGAAACACAGCGGGGTATCTACTCCTGTGCTTTTGGACGATCATCAAGTAATACATGCAAGCAGATGCATGTTAGGCTTTTAGTTACCAGTGCAGCTGACTTCAAAAGCAGAAGTTAGCAAGTGCTTAAACACATTTACTGTCTGAAGGGATATTCTATGCCCCCCTATATCACCTTGGTTACATGAGCTCACCCAGAGCAGGGGAAAGTTTCACATCAATACAGCTGAAGTGAAACCTAAATATGTATTGTGTTATCGCTGGACACCACAGTATTCAAAGACACCTGAAAGTGCACTTTAGGTTTCAGTTAGGAAAAGCTTCCCAGTTTACACAATTTTTTTTACGCTGGCTAGGGTGAAAAAATATCAACCAGTGCATTAGCATCTACCAGCAAGGTGCTCAAAGAGGAAATAAATGAGCAAACACTTTAGCCACAAGGCATTATTATGAAAGAAGCAGGATGTTCAGCTAAAGGTCTTCTTGACTTCAGCCTTTCAAAGGGAATGTATCTCACTTTAAATGGAGATGCTGTTCTGCCTTCAATATTGCTACTTGATGATATTTTCTGTGAAAGGTAGTAGAAAAGTGAATTATGTGGCACTGCTAGGGATAGCACTTTACATTTTAAACATGCAGGCAGAAGAATAAAGTCTTTTGTTTATAACATGCTCCTTAAACTTGGAGGGCATTCACATTTCAGACAACACAACTTCGAGAAAGAAAAATCTTCTTAGCTTAAATGGTCATAGCAAGGTTATCATTTCTCTAATACTGTTTCTAACATTAGTCTCATTAATTTAACTCTGTAGGATGCTAGTGTGAAGCATCTTTTGCTAACAGTTGACTCATATGTAGATTGATTCTGTATTTGTAAAATGCCGCATGCTGTGCAAAAAAAAAAGTGGGTTTTTGTTTGCATTTTGATATCCTACTTCTGTTCCTTTATTGTCCTTGCTAGTAATGTCCTTTTCATCTTTTGCACATTCTCTCCACTGATACTTAGTAAGCACCTGGTGTTTCTTCAAAACAAATTTATCCTTAATAGCTAGTAACAGTATGCTGCATTTGACCCTCAGATGCAACACATTCGGCCTTTAAAAAGAGAAAAACACTGCTGCTTCTATCATCCCCTACCTCCGACTCCTCCCATTTTCATTTGTCCATCACAATAGCTTCGTACTCTGTGATATACACATCCTTAAAATAGTCATTGTTATTTTTAATTTTCTTCTCTGCTGTCATTTCTTAGATAATTACCTTACTGAGACACCTTCACTCAACTTCTGCCTTTGAAGCAGTTTCTGTCTGACATGCAGGACATTGAAATTAGCCCTAGTCCCAGGAATCACAGCCAGAGTACATAGGCAGAGGAAGCAAGATTGGAGGTATGTGTAAACCACAAGCAAAGACTCCTAAGTGTCTTTAACTTAGGAAGTCAAATTAAACTCTTCATAGAATCATAGAATCATAGAATGGTTAGGGTTGGAAGGGACCTTCAGAGGTCATCTAATCCAACCCCCCTGCAAGAAGCAGGGACATCCCCAACTAGATCAGGTTGCTCAGAGCCTCATCCAGCCTGGCCTTGAACGTTTCCAGGGATGGGCTTCCACCACCTTTCTGGGCAACCTGTTTCAGTGTTCTATAACTCGCATCGTAAAAAAATTTTTCCTAATATCCAATCTAAATCTATCCCCCTCTATTTTAAATCCATTACTCCTTGTCCTATCGCAACAGGCCCTACTAAACAGCCTCTCCCCATCTTTCTTGTAGGCCCCCTTGAGGTACTGGAAGACCGCTATCAGGTCTCCCCGGAGCCTTCACTTCTCCAGGCTGAACAGCCCCAACTCTCTCAGCCTGGCCTCATAAGAGAGGTGCTCCAGACCTCTGATCATCTTCGTGGCCCTCCTCTGGACCTTCTCCAACTGGTCCATGTCCTTCTTATGTGGGGGCTCCAGAACTGGACACAGTACTCCAGGTGGGGTCTCACCAGGGCAGAGTAGAGGGAGAGAATCACCTCCCTTGACCTGCTGGCCACGCTTCTCTTGATGCAGCCCAGGATGCGGTTGGCCTTCTGGGCAGCAAGGGCGCATTGCCGGCTCATGTTGAGCTTCTCGTCCACCAGCACTCTCAAATCCTCCTTAGGGCTGCTCTCAATCCATTCCCCGCCCAGCCTATATTTGTGCCTGGGATTGCCACGACCCAGGTGCAGGACCTTGCACTTGGCCTGGTTGAACTTCATGAGGTTGGCACAGGCCCACCTCTCCAGTCTGTCAAGGACCCTCTGGATGGCATCCCTCCCTTCCAGCGTGTCGACGGCACCACACAACTTGGTGTCTTCGGTGAACTTGCTGAGGGTGCACTCTACCCCACTGTCCATGTCGCTGACAAAGATGTTTAACAGGGCCGGGCCCAGCTCGGACCCCTGAGGGACGCCACTCATGACTGGTCTCCACTTGGACATCGAGCCATTGACCACCACTCTCTGAGTTCGGCCATCCAGCCAACTCCTTATCTACCGAGTGGTCCATCCATCAAACCCATGTTTCTCTAGTTTAGAGAGAAGGATGTCGTGCGGGACAGTGTCAAAAGCTTTGCATAAGTCCAGGTAGATGATATCCACCGATGCTGTCACCCTGTCATAGAAGGCCACCAAATTGGTCAAGCATGATCTGCCCTTGGTGAAGCCATGTTGGCTGTCACCAACCACCTCCTTGCTCTCCATGTGCCTTAGCATGGTTTCCAGGAGAATCTGCTCCATGACCTTGCCAGGCACAGAGGTGAGGCTGACCGGCCTGTAGTTACCTGGGTCTTCCTTATTCCCCTTTTTAAAAATTGGGATTATGTTCCCTCTCTTCCAGTCATCATTCCAATCATCCCTCTCTTCCAGTCATCATCTCTTGCTTAGAGATGTCCATTTTATGGACATTTGTTCTGCCATTAATTCCTCTGATTACTTTTTTGAGCCTGTACATATCTTCAATCTCCACAATGTCTCACAGTTGTAAGTCCCACACATACCCGCCTTGACACAATGATGAAACTTCACCTAGATGGACCAAGAAAAGATACATTAATTCAAGGCCAGGCTGGATTGGGCTCTGAGCAATCTGATCTATTTGAAGATGTCCCTGCTTCTTGCAAGGACGTTGGACTAGATGACCTTTAAAGGTCCCTTCCAACCCAAACTATTCTAGGATTCTATGATTCATTGCCTTACATTCTTAAATGAGGAAGGTATTTCTGTTAGTAAGAGAACCTTAGGACCTGCTATATCTATGTTGTTCTAAGTTTTTTTTTTCAAAATCATCTAAAGAAAATCTAGTAAATACTTCAGAAAAATGTCCAGTTGAATTCTAGCAGGTTAGATGGTGTAGATGCACAGTTTTTTATACGTTTTACTTTTACCTTCTCAGAACAGTAAAAATTCATTGTAAAGTATGTTTCAGCTAATACATAAAACAACATTCTGCAGACTCGTGTTATAAGAAAACAGCCAAGATGGTGTACAGACATGACCGGTCTTTAATTGCCAATTTTTAATTCAGATTTTTCAACTGGGTGTACATTTTAATCACTGACATCACAAGAGTACAGATAAGTGCATCAGAGCAACCAAATTGCATTATTTAAACACCTATGTTGTTAGTCTGCTGCAGTTATGAGGTAAAACTTGTTGGTGTTATGGTAGCTAATGTCAACACATTTTATGCTGTAATGGAAAGGAGGAGCAGAGGACACCTCACCATTTACTGTGGTTCACCTGGGGAGCAATAACCAGTTAAGATGAAGTAACACAACTGCTTGGAGTTACATGCCTGTGCCCTAACCCAAAATTTCAGCCTGGGTGGATTAAATCTGCTTTCCATCAGCAGAGAATCTTTCAATGCAGATGCTTCTGTTGCAGAAGGATCAGTCTGCAGCATCTAGCATAATTTAATTCGTGGAGCTCCCAGAATGATAACCAGGACATAGTCCAAGTCTGCTGATTCTGAGATCTGTTGAGTTAGATCAGTAGGAGGGGCTGACTTGAAAGCTTGTTGTGAAATTGTGTAGGTTAATATTGTAAAAGACCTAGCTACTTACATCTGTAATTGATTTCATGTGTTTAGGTACCTTCCAAGCTTATTCAGGACTTGTCAGCAGTGCCATCATCACAAATTTGCAGAAATATTTATCACCACATTACATCAATGATGTCATTTCTCATACTAGAGAGAATAATGACTTTAAATCAGGAGTGTATGTCTGGACTGTCAGAAAATGTAGATATATATGTGCTTGATTACATTTCCCCATGGGAGTAGCATGCCCAAGACATAGAAAGATTTCAGAAATAATTTCTATATTCATATTTTTAAGCTCTAATATTACTGGTCAGCATGACTGGGAAAACTCAGCATTCTTTTTAGTCTGTTACAGAAAACAAATAAAATAATACAGCTTCAGTAATTTCACAGTTCTTAATGGTCAGAGTAAAATGTTTTGTAGCCCTAGACCATGTTCAGATGGGTTCTGAATATCTCTAAGGATGGAGACTCCACCAGCTCTCTAGACAGCCTGTACCAGTGCTCAGTCACCCACACAGTAAAAAAGCATTTCCTGGATTTCAGACAGCACTCCTGTGTTTCGGTGTGTGCCCATTGCCTCTCACCCTATCACTGCACCACTGAAAAAGAGCCTGGCTCCATTTTATTTTCACCCTCCCTTCAGCTATTTCTATATACTGATAATGTACCCCTGAACCTTCTCTTCTCCAGGCCAAACAGTCTCAGCTCTTTCAACCTTTCCTCATAGGAGAGATGCTCCGGTCTCTTCATTATCTTTGCAGATCTTCATTGAACTCTCTCCATTATGTCTATGTCTTTCTTGTACTGAGGAGTCTGGGACTGAACACAGCACTCCAGATGTGGCCTCACCACTGCTGGGTAGAGGGGAAGGATCATCTTTCTCAACCTGCTCGCAATACTTGGCCTAATGCAGCCCAGGACACCATTAGCTACCTCTGCTGCAAGGGCACAGTGCTGGCTCATGGCCAACTCGGTGTCCACCAGGACCCCCAGGTCCTTTTCTGCAAAGCTGCTTTCCAGCAATAGATATCATGGTGATGTCTGAAGGCAAGAATACTTCTTAAGAGCAAGAATTTAGAACGTATCAAAAAAGATCTGGTAATTTTCACAATAAGACTATTTTAAATCATTCTTGAGTGGTGATGCTGAATATTTTGGAAAGTAATTACCTTTTTTCAAATCTTAAGCTCATTAGTGTTTGTTGGACATTGGTGGAGATTATTCCACATCTGAGTGTGGCAAGGAGAAAAATAGTTCGGCATCGTTCTGCAGCATTTAATGCTGCCCGCTCTCAGTGACTGGTAACTGGAAACCAACCAATGTCATCCTCAGGACTGCTTTGGTGCAGCAGTTCAAAGTGTGGAACAGCTCCAAGACTAAAATCCTTCATGATATTTCTTGTGTCACCCAAAATTGAAAAGTAACATATACAAGTTTTCAAAGCTACTTAAAAGTGAAAGCTCTGCTCTGATTAACTCCTCATCATCTTCTGATGTACACATGGTACTATAGTCCCTCTGGGAGGCTGAGACTTACCCTGACATCTGAAAACTGTGATAGGTTCCACCCAGCACAATATAATCTCTGTTAACTGATTCATATGAGTCATTATGGGGAAGATAAACAAAAGACATCAGCACCCATCTCCTGTATGCAAGATTTCACATTGAATGGTTCCTTGATTATTGGAAGTGCATTCCTTTTGCAAACTACTGTCAGAAGACAAATTCAAAACTAAAAATCTTTTTATCTTGGTTGAAACACTTCCAGAATTTCTTACTGTGCCTTTGTCTCAGATAGTTTTTTATGGCTTTATTCAAATTTTGCCTTTCCCCTGCTGACCCATCAAAGTGGTTTCCTCACTAAAATTGTCATCCCACACAAATGGTGCAGTCATGCTTCGTAAGTCACACAGACTTGGAAGCAGCTGTTTGTTCATGGCTACGGAAAGAATTGGAGATGACTGTACAGGACTCCACACAGAAATCTTTGGGCACTTCCCAGAAGCACAGGTGCAACGAAAATCCATGAGCCTGGTAACTGATTACTCTACAAGCTCACCAAACCAGAGCTGTGTGAAACTACCCTCTTGCATAAATACACAAGAAAAATGGGACAGTTGGCTTGGCAAGGTGTCAATGGAAAAAATAGCTATGCAAGTAATATGCATGGCTGAGGTTACACAATTGGCAAAGATGGCTTGAGCCAGAAAGAGCATTTGTTCCAAGTTCTTCAAAACTAAAATCAAGGGCAGAGTTCAAAAATGAATATCATTACCTGAAATGAACAGCTGATCCCTCAGCCTCTGAACCCTGACTTGCCACACACATTGTAGGGCGGCTTTAGCAGAGTAGGTACATTTGGGTACAGACCTTCTATGAGACTTTGTCTTAAGTCTATAATACTCATAGCCCATTGTTAGCAGTAATATTTGAGCCATAGATCTTCAACACTCTGGTTATATCTATTCCAGTAAGTTATACAGTGCCAGCACTTGTTCTTTGAGTCACCATGAGGCCAAGTGGAGCTATCTGGTCATATCTGCACTGTTAGACTCTCCTACCACCCACTCTAGTGTGGCTGTATCCAAAATGTCCATTGAAAATGGTCCCTGGTCCCTGCTAACTTCCCAAAGTGGAAGCTTGCTAGTTGGATGATACTCAAGATACGCCAGAAACCATGCTAACTGTTCGACAATATAGATAGTTAAGTTTCAGTGCTTAGGAATTCACCAAGCACTGTTTGGTTTACTAGTATAAATTAGCTTAATTATGCAAAACAACCGCTGCTTAGCTGCACAACATGCTCTACCTTTGCACTGGTTTTGGATGGAATAGAGTTAATTTTCTTCACAATAGCTGGTATGAGGCTATGTTTTGGATTTGTGCTGAAAACAATGTTGGTAACACAGGGACGTTTGTGTTATTACTGAGCAGTGCTTGCACAGACCTAAGGCCTTTTCTGCCTCTCACCCCACCCCACCAGTGAGTAGGCCGAGGGTGGACAAGAAGCTGGGAGGGGACACAGATGGGACAGCTGACTCCAACGGATTGGCAACAAATAAAATTAATTTCCCCAAGTCGAGTCTGTTTTTCCTGTGATGGTAATTGGTGAGTGATCTCTCCCTGTCTTTTTGTCAACCCATGAGCTTTTTGCTATATTTTCTCTTCCCTGTCCTGTTGAGGAGGGGAGTGACAGGGTGGCTTGGTGGGCACCCGGTGTCCAGCCAGGGTCAATCCACTGCACAGTCGCTTTCTGGTTTATACCCTCAGGGCTTCTGTGTGTGGAAAGCAAGGGGGCAAATGAAGTCAATACGAATGGAGAATTCTCCAGTCATCCCAGGATAATTCTGGTCTCTGCTCCTGGATGCAGAGACCAGAAACACTAGGGATCCTTGAATATATAAATAGTTATAGGGCAGAAATACAGGCTCTTCCTACATTCTTTTGGGCTGCCAGGAAAAAAAAACCTGTGAATTTAAAAGAATATTTTATTTTTCTTTTTTAGTTTTTAGGGATCACTGTGATAACTACTGTATGCTTTCTACTTCCTATTATACTCTATTTCTCCTAATGCCAGCATAAGCTTTCTCAGTTCCTTGCTAAATATGGACTTAAACCATAATCAGGTGCTAATGCAGTGATTTTCAAGGGTATGGCCTAATCCCTAGAAGGAAAGAGAATACATTGGTACAGCAACACATAAAGCTGCAAACCTGTTCACATTAGCAAGGATAGCTAACATGATACAGCATTTGGGCTCAGCAAGCCCCTCAGCTTCAAAGTGTTTGGAGGTCTGTGCCCAGTAAATCTGTCATTTCTGACATATGAGTGACAGAAATGGAGTTTCTGCAGTTTAACGACTTACTGCTTGTCACCTTCATCAAGGTAAAGGGCCAGCTTCACTCTGTTAACTGAAAGACAACGTATTACCTGACACCACCAGGAAGCTTTGGATGATAACTGAAGTTGATGGATCCCATTCTTCTGGGACAAATAAAAGTCATCTTTGTACAAGAAAAGGCAGTGTAACTCTATGGTGGGCTCAAAAGGGTCTGAGCTATCGTAAGGCTCCTTCCACGTGCAAAGTGATTATCATCACAACGACCCAGTGTAAGCACAATAAGTTTTAACAGGTTTTATAGCAAGCAAGGTCCAACGAGACTGGTGGGTAAGCCTCTCTGACCTGCTGCTTGCTGTCAAGCATCTCTCAAGCTCCCTATAAACCATCTTAAAGGACCTAGTCACTCAAGTATTACATCCCCAGAAAATAAAATTGCTAGCAACAGGCAGAAAAGAGATGAGGTCACAGAGGGACTACAGATCAAAGTATATGCATTGGCAGAGAATGGGTGACATGAAGAACCCCCAAAAACCATGAAGTAAAAGGAAGATGACTTCCCAGCAATGAATCCACACGTTCTCATCAACAGAGCTGCCTGTTGGGTAAAAGCTAAAATACCTTCAAATCAAGAACTCATTGCATGAATCTCTTCCTCAGGGAAGAGATTATATCAATCACAAGTACTGTCTCAAAGCATATTGCTTAGGATAGTCCTGCGACATGCTCCACTGAAGCCAATGTGCACATTCTAGAGACATACACATGCAGAATAGAGCCCCAGAACGGAAATGTGGGCTCAGCCGTCCATACTCTTTAAACAGGCAAACAGAGCAGGATGGCAATATCTGCTTTCCTATACGGCAGCAACTCTCTGGTCTGGTAGTCATGGACAATATTTCCCAAGCTTAATCTCCAGTCTCACTTGGATAATTTCAAGGATAATGACAAGATCCCCTAGAGTGATAGTGTTTTCCTGAAGGATATGCTTGCTGTATGAAAATAGACAAGAACATCCAGATTCATTTCATCCAGGTTTTCTTGTCCTCCATGGCTGTTAAAGTGCAATTATTTTAGCAATTGTGCTGGTACAGCATAGCATAGCTGCTGAGAGAGCTCCCAAAAGCAGCAGTTGCCATTACAAAGGTGTCAGCATGTGCACTTTAGACACTAGTTTTTATTGCTGTTAAAGTAATTACCCCTGAAAGATTGTCCATCACTACTGCTTAATAATTTATCCCTTTATTTGTTCATCAGCAGAACTGACATCCAGCGTCAGGCAGATTGTTGCCATCAAAATATTAAGAAAACGCACTTGTTTACTGAAATGCTATATTGAAGAATTGAGTTTTGCCTAGTTGCATAGTGATCCAAAAATAACTTCTGTTAATATACAATAAATCTTTTGGCAATATCTACACTCTACATTTAATTTTTTCTGCTGTGCTAAGCAGAAGAAAATATTTTGATTTTCCATATAAAAATTGAATATAGTCACTTTAGTAACTATCCACATCTAACCAATGCTTTGTTTTACTATGCTTGTAAATGGTTTGTCCCTTTCCCTTCTCTCTCCATGACAGGAGTAGAAAACAAAAGCTCTTGAAATCCTTCACAGATTTTAAGAACTTCTCCTCATCTTCTTTTGCCTTCACAGATGCATTTTCTCTTCCTTTCCTACAAGCATGTAGCTGAAAGTCTATATCCTGAAATTCCAATGTTCACATCTGTTCTTAATGAGCAGTAACTCTGGATCAAACCGAGCTGAAGAACTTCTCTCTATGCAATAAAGAGTTACAGAAGTCAATAAGGAAGCTGAGGGAGAAAACTTTGGAAGGTTGAATCAGGATAGAAAGTATACCCGAGGAAGTCAGAGTACAGCAGATGTCTCTCTAAAACGATATTTCATACAGCTTCCATGAGCTATAAGAATGGAAAAAAAAAAAGGAAGCAGAGATATTGTTTCAGTGATGGCATTCATATTTGCATTCAAATAAGTTTATTTTAAAAATAATTAAATTTAGTTTTATTTGAAGAGAAGGCATAAAATATACAGCAAAGCCAGCAGTGTGTAGATGTTTGTGGTGGTGAATAGAATTTGAAGAGCCCTGGTACTTGCCTGCAAGTCATATATGTTTGAATGTCAGACTATCTGGCAGACACGCAAACCTGGCTGGAGATCCTTCTAGGCAGAGTCCCCATGGTCTAGCAGAGATGAGGAACCCTATAGCCAAAGACAACTAGATACTAGTGTGACCTGTAGTTTTTACATTTTTTCTTGGTCTAGTGTATTTAAAGGATATGAATTATTCCTTTTACTAAAAGATATTGGACTGGTTTTCTTCATTATATCCCCTTCCTCCATCTGCCTGGAAGTCTTCCCAGTGCTCTGCTGTGGTATCTCCTCAGTTGCACCCATGACGAGTGCTATCAAACAGATGAGAACCACAACCGTTTACATTTGCTCTTTCAATTTCTCCATCCAGTGAAGAATCTACCCTGTCCTGCCAAAGGCAGCATTTGAGGTCTTCCCTCCCAACCCTTTGGCAAGACATTTCCACTACTGCTTACTCAAACCACACATTTAATGACTCTCCACAACTCAGGGGAGATCAGTTATACTCACAAGAGATTCAATTGCACTTTCAGAAAACAAACTAAAAAGAGATAGAAATTATATGCTTCAATTCGTTTAATTTACACATTACTAACTAAGCAAAACACACTAATACTAACCTCAGACTTTCAAAAGAATGAAGAATGAGGTCAGATCCTGACTGTCAGGAGCAAGGAAATACCCCTTTTGTCCCTGCACAACAAATTTATCAAGAAGGGAGAAAGCCATTCGTATCGGAAATGTCAGACAGCTACTGCACAGTCTTCTCACAGCTCTTCTGCAGCTACTGGTCCTTGTTAGGGATGCAAACAAAAATGACCAGAACATTCCTTAAGCCCTGGGCTGAGGTTAGGTTGTCTGAACAGGACATGGGAAATGGCTGGATGAGACAAGAGCAATGTGCAAAGCTGACAGAAGTCACAGCACTGCCATGGCTTGATCAGTATGTACCAGACTTGGGTATGGATGTAGCAAACCGGGGCCATTGAGGGAAAAAGGTAATTATTGATGGTTTGTTGATTTGGGATAAGACTGGGTCAGAGGAAAGGAGGTACAAGAGCTCTGAGAAGAAGCATCCAGAAACAGTAAAGTTGAACAAATCTCACTGAATTTAAACCATTTAAAAACCTTTAAAAACTTTAAAATTATTCTCTTCTTCAGAAGATTTATAGAATTTCTTAATTTCAGTATCCCATGTTCAGCCCACATTTATAATTCTGTGCGTCAGAAGATCCCAGTATCTTAAATGTCTTTCCATCCTGGAAGAAGCATGTCTTTCTTAAATGCACTCTATATTATTCTACACTTTTTCCTGACTGAAAAATTCTAATCCAAAAAGGTCTTTTGCAATTTTAAATCACCAATTTGCTTGATATTAAACAGTCAGAAAAAAATACTCAATAATGAAGTACCTGTGGATAAGTTTGAAAGGAAAAAAGCAAGACAGAGAGATGATATGATTTAAAAGAAAGACTGCAGTATGTTAGAAGCTCACTGTGTGCAATTACTTTGGGTGAAAGTCTGTAAGTTGTCTAAAGGGACTCTGCTGACATTAAAAAAGCCATTTGAGCCATATTTTCCTGCTTGCTGATAAACACACAGCCCATAGAGCAGTCACTGTCTGGTATTTCCTTTGGGATCAAGCTATAACTTTGCAATCCTATATATTTAAGCTTTGAATGCTGCCACATCATAAAAATAAAAAGCAAACAAACAGAAAAAGCCCTCAAACACATTGAAATAATTTTAAAAGAGAAGGAGATTAAGCTCCCAGTGTTTGATTGCCCCTTGCAGAGCATTTCATGAGTTTGTTTCCTCACTAACACCCAAAATTGACTCTATCGTGCCCTTCAGACCAGCACTGACTGACGCACACACTTTCTGCTGTCAAGGACAGGCTCCCTCAACTGTTTTCTTCCTCCAAAACCCAGTTCATTCCCTTTTCACTCTCCTAGTCTCCACACATAGCCATGGTCTTCTATCTATAGATACCTTCTGGTCAGTACCGCCTTGAAGATGACCAATGTCCATCATTTCCAGCTTCTCTCCCCTAACTTGCTGAAAAAAAAAAAAACAAAAAAAACCATTACTTTGGAGCAGTAACTATGCAGTTTAATACCCATGTCATGCTTTGCTGAACTCTTTCAACAAATGCTCTTCAGATCTAGATTATAAACTGCAATTTCCTGTGCAACTGCATAATACCTCCCATGGCAGAGCCTTGATCCTTTTATCAGCAAGGTAGCATTACATATTAAATCATACTAAAATGCATCATTTTACCTGCCACTCGGGACAAATCATTGATCATCAAGAGTGATCATCAAGAGTGATCATCAACACCGTCCCAGGTCTGTATGTCCTGGGGGCAATTTTGTTTCTGTCCGCAGCACAAATAAGTGCTGATCTTTTCTCATGGTTTCTCAATGCTGCTACGGAACAATTTCACCAACTTGATGCTATTTAGAGGTCAGAAAGAGGAATTTTCAAAGAAGCTTGATGCACAACTGCCTCTGATCTTTCCCTTTTAAAATCTTCAATTTTGGTTTCTCAGAAAAATCCCCCAGCTTTGAGTTCTCAATGTGACTGAAAGCGATTACAAATCAAACATTGGATTTTCCTTTCAGACACAATGCAATAGAATTAGGATGATCTGCTGACACTCTTGTCCTACTTAAAAAAGAAGCGAGCATGTTTTTGTAATTCCTTTTGCACAGGCTGTGATAAGATTCCTTCTGCCTTCCACACAGCTCTCTTAATTCCCGTTTTCTAATTAGATCTGATTGCATCCTGTCCATCCAGTGCTGACCAGCAAAAAACTGCCCTTCACATCCAGTTCCCACAGATGTCAATAAAGTCTGATGGTGAAAGTTAATGGTTTCTTGTTCTTTGACTCCTAAGAGGGGGGGTACATGGCAAAAAAGGCATTAGCTGTGCAAGACCAAAGGGGAAGACATGCAGACTATTAGCAGGGCCACAGCTAAAAGGCTCAGGCAAAGTCTAGCAGAGGGAAACAACAGCCTCCACATAGTCCTTAAGAAATTTCATGAGGAAATAATGATCCCTGGGAAAGTCCTAGCTTTCTGTACACAGTTTTTATAAGGTGTACCCTATGTATATGTTTAAAAAAAAAAAAAAGAAGCAACAAAAAGTCTATTTTTGATCAAAATGCAGAGGGAAGAGGTCTCTTTCACAGTGCTGCAGAGCATTTAATCAGTCTCTTGTCATCCTCCGCTGCCAAAGAATTTGCTCTACAGAATCATTCCAGTAAGTCATCTTTTATTAAGAAATAATATTTACAGAAGAACAGCAAACATCTTTTTTTTTCCACCTCTGGCTTTTCTCCACCTGTTTTTTTTAAACAAAGTTTTCTTTCTATGTAGCAGAATTTATATAATGCGGGTGACACAGCTGTCTTCTATTTAATACACTTGATTTTGTTAGAGCATTTCTGCTCAAAAACTATCAGACTGACAGCAGTGGCCAAAGCACCTGAGACACCAAGCATGGAATCCTAAAAGGCACTGTAGATAACCTCCAGCCGAGGCTGTAGATTATCTATCAGAACTGATCAAGGATAACGGGTTACCACCCATCATCTAAGAACCTGAAAAGAACAAGATGGGTCACCTGGCTCAAAGACGCTGCAGGATGAAATGCATTTCCTCAAGCTGTTTCACATGCATCTCGCTTCTAAGCTTCTTTTACATTACTTTCCTGAGGTATGTGGCAGGTGTCTCATAATGGCATATTTATTTATCGTATATTCAGTGCTCACTGGAGTGAGATGTGTGCTCAGCTGTGTGGCACAGTGTAAGGTCTGGCGGTAAATTTCTATTCTAAAAAATTTGCCTTTTAAAGCTGCCTGAAACACTCACTGTCTTACACTAGTATTCCCAGCATCCTCACCCACTGCATCAGCTGTTTTAGTTTGCAAGACAAACATTTGTATAAGTAATATTCTAGGTTATATGTGCAGAATATTGGTGACAACATGAGAAAATGGCAACTCACAGCTCAAAATATCTTCTCCCTGAAGATGTAATTACTCTTACACAGAGAAAAAGCGTTAGGCCAAATGCACCACGGAATTTGTATGTAGATTTTGTACTAGTCTTTATATAAGAGCTGGTCCCACACCGTGTGTCTTTCAGTCCTCCCTTGTCCATGGCCTATGTATTTCTGAGAGCACTACAGAGGAACACAGTGGAAAAGGCAGGCTTCATCTGCCAGTAAAACGCTTCATCTTTCTGAATGTTTTTAAGTATTCCCATCCAGACCTAACTCACCTGAAGTGTCCAAAAATATTCTAAAAGGCCACAGATTATTTAGTTGCTTGTCTGACTGCAGTTGCTTGGCTCTGACTGTATTTTATTAACTATTTAACAGGAGTTATTGTTTCTGGCTGTGCTGATGTAAAAAAAAAAAAAAAAAGGCAATTTTTAAAGATACTAAGATAGATCAATTGATTTTTAGTTCTTCATCCCCTAAAGTAAGTTACTTACCCATACCCATGCACAGGGACTTGTCCCGTGTGGTATCCAGCCATTCAACAACAACGATGGTATCTGAGCCCTCCAATTAAGTGCTATTATATTTGAATTACTGTTGGGAGCCAAGACTTGGAGGTTACATCTCTGTTAACCTATTGTGTGGCCCTGAGGCCAAGTGATAAAGTCTGCCTGCATCCATATTGTTACAGTCCTTTAGCCTCCTTAGGGCAATATATCCAAACTGCCTTTGGGGAGTTAATACAATTAGAGAAAAGCTAGAAATTGGCAGGAAATTTAAATTACCTATGAAAAACTGTGCTAACCTGAGAGCACTTAAATACCGAAAGAGAGGCCCAGAGAGGCTGTGAGAACCTTACCCTTGGAGATATTAATAGAATCACAGAGTCATAGAATAGTTTAGGTTGGAAGTAGCCTTAAAGGCCACCTAGTCCAAACCCCCTGCAAGAAGCAGGAACATCTCCAACCACGTCAGGTTGCTCAGAGCCCCGTCCAATCTGGCCTTGAATGTTTCCAGGGGTGGGGCATCCACCACTTCTCTGGGCAATCTGTGCCAGTGTTCCACCACTCTCAGTGTAAATTTTTTTCCTTATATCAAGTCTGAATCCTCTTCCTTCTATTTTAAATCCATTACCTCTCGTCCTTTCACAACAGGCCCTGCTGAAGAGTTTCTCCCCCTCTTTCCTATAGGTCCCCTTTAGGTACTGGAAGGCCACTATAAGGTCTCCTTGGAGCCTTCTCTTCTCCAGACTGAAGAACCCCAACTCTCTCAGCCTGTCCTCACAGGAGAGGTGCTCCAGCCCTCTGATCATCTTCGTGGCCCTCCTCTGGACCCTCTCCAACAGAGCCATGTCCTTCTTATTTTGGGGGCTCCAGAACTGGATGCAGGTGGGGTCTCACGAGAGCGGAATAGAGGGGGAGAATCACCTCCCTTGACCTGCTGGCCACACTGCTTTTGATGCAGCCCAGGATGCGACTGGCTTTCTGGGCTGCAAGCATACATTGCCAGCTCATGTTGTAATTCCTGCCCACCAGCACTCCCAAGTCCTTCTCCTCAGGGCTGTTCATGATCCATTCTCCACCCAGTCTGTATTTGTGCCTGGGATTGCCCTGACTCATGTTCAGATCTTGACTGGACACAGCCCCTGAGCACCTTGCTCTAACTGGATCTGTTTCAAACATGGGGTTAGACCAAGTGATTTCCAGAATTGCCTTCCAACCTAATTTATTCTAGGAATGGTCCTTGGCCTTTACTGACTTCCAGACAGTGTCTGGGAAATGTTTGAGAGATTGTATTTGATCCAGGCAAAACCATGCCAAGCACTTTGCTAAAAATTTAACAGTAGAGAGAATCACGTTCCACTGCTCAGTGATATTCCCTGTCGCTGGTTAATTCCCTAGAAGAGATGTAGACAGAGATGTCTGTATTCCCGAAGTTACACAGAAAGTCTGTAACTGTGTAGGAACTTTAGTGCCCTCTCTGCTGTGTGAGGTTCACTCCATATCACCTGGTATACTCTTCCTTCTTCAAGACTTGAGTTTGTTAGAGCATTCAGCTTAGACTGAGGTGAAGTTTTGACATAACTTTTAGTTATTATATTATGGCTCTTGTTGGAATAGTATTTTGACATTCAATAGTTCCTTTCTGATACTAAAGTCAACCCAAGTACAGATCACCTCTTTCGTAAGTGAGATTAAGGCCACATGCTTCAGGAGATGTTGTTGACAAGGTGGTTCTCATATACTTGTCATAATCTGGAACTAAGTCAATAGCTTGCAGTCACAAAAAACTAATAACATCAGAGACATTTAAATAAAGGTCTTAGAATTAAATTGAGCACCTCACTACATGGCTTTAAATATGACCCCCCAAAAAACCTGCACCCAGATTTTTTTTTGTGTTACTGGACGTCAGGTCTATCTCTACAGCTTTTTTGAGGGAAATGAGCATTTACTTTGCCTCCTTTCTAGAATGACTGGATGCTGGTAAACTCTGATTTGAAAGTGTTGGGATTAACAAAATCAGGACTAACCATATCAAGAACAAAGTTCTGCCTAATGCTGCCAGCTACTGGACCAGCATGTGTTAACATTGGAAGGACCCTGCAGACAAACTATGCTTCACATTTCATGATTGTTTTGGAAGGCACAATTGGGAGAAAAATTGTGGTCTTCGTCTGGGAATTTATAGTGGTTACTGCTTTGATGTCTATGGATGAGAAGTGCTTTGTTGTAATTTCACATAGCAAGTTGAAATGATCTACCTAAAGCCACCCGATTTGCCAGTGGCAGACCCAGGAGAGCTTGCTTTGCTAAATGCCAGGACAAAAACCAGTAAAACTTCCTTTTTTTTTTTTTTTTTCTCATTTGGATGAACTATTTCCCTATCTTACAAATGAAACCATTTACTCCTGTGGCTAATCTTTCCCAATGAGAGAGTAATATTAGTTGATTAGGTATTCAGGCTTTGTCCCTTAACATCGCTGACAGATGGCTGTATTAGTGATCTCTCTATAAGTGGAATTGTAATGTTGCTGTTCCCTCAGCCCATTGGAGCAAAGAATATTTATTACCCGCCTTGCATTTGTTTCCTTTGCAGCTCATGCACTTTGCACGTTTCAAGAAGGGTCCCTGGATGCCACTGATAAAAGAGCAGCTACGTCTGGATGCTGGCTTAGAGGCATGCAGGAAATCAGCAGTATCCGAAACGGCAAGGACAACTAAACAAACTGGATAATTTTTCTGTACTAAAAATAAACAGTGAATAACTGTTTACATTTAAATAAGCATATTCAGCATGTTCACATATTATATTCTAATCACTTAATAGCTTGAGCTTTGTTAAACGGTGCATTTTATAGCACACATTCAATCTTTCTTGCACCTTACTGATGATGCTGACAGCAGCAAATAATTGATCTGGGCTGTGCTTCAGGTACTCAAGTAAATCTTCATCTCTCTCTCTTCCTCACACACTCATTCAATTAATTTCTCCCTCCGTCAGTCTGACTTTAATTGACATTCCTCTTTTTTCAAAGGTTCCCAAATTTATTTCCCCAAAGATGCTTTGTCATTCAACTTGGTTCTTAAATTCATTCCATTTTGCACACTTCGGTCTTCCTCTTCTGGCTGTGGATACATCTTCCTTGCCAGCAAGTGCCAAACATCATTTCTCTTTCCAGCCGTCTCAGTTACCTTGCATTTTTAGGGAGGCAGAATTAGGTGCTCAGGCAGTGGTACAAACCTTTGGTTGCTACTGCTGCTGGGCAAAAGGAGCACTGTACAACCCACAGATTGGAAGATTGCTGCTATTAAGTAGGGTAAACACTATTAATAAGCTCCAATCCCTGCAAGAAAGATAGAGAATCTACTTCTTACTGAGAAAAAAAAAAAAGTAAGACTTTGGGAAAACACATGTTAAAAAAAAACCAAAACACTTCTGCATTAACAAAAATTAAATGGGTGCCTTCCCCTGCCTGGTTGCCTGCCTGGCCTCAGGGTCTGTGAAGTTAAGGCTCCACCCTGAACCACACATATTAAGTTTCTTGCTTTTCCCATAGTAGAACATGCATGTCTTGTACAGCTCAAAAATAAGAGTAGAAGGGTTCCTGGACTGTGGAAATCTCCCCTCTTTTTACAAATATCGGCTAACAGTACAGAACAAAAACATTGCAGTGAATTTCTGCCTCAGGGAGGGAGCAAAGTTACCCTGTAGATTACTTTAGTCCCTTTGTTCCCTAGAGCCGAGTGTCAGAGGGAGTTGCACCAAATAATATACTGTCCTTGACTTCTTGCATGCGTGAAAACCCTACAGATGAGGACATAATTTCTCCTGATTAGAGCACATACTGTGACGTTCCTTATGACTGCAATAAGTATTTTAATGTTAAGAGTATCTGCTCTTAACTCCTCTTACGTCTTTAAAAAGGCAGTGACTCACTGTTTCAAACCACACTTCCAAAAGCAGTGCATTGCTGGATCTTATGGACAGCATTTTATCAATGGATAGAAAATCATTTGCAGAATTATGTTTCTTGCTCTTGGAAAAATTTCCATCTGATTCTTCTACCCCCCCCCCCCAAAAAAAAAATAAAAAAAAAAAAAAGGAAGTTGAAAATTAAAGCAGAATAATATTAAATAAGTTCTGATTCATAAAGTTTCTCTCCTATTAAATCCTGCTCTTAATTGGGCTTCTGGCATCATTTTGCAGTGAAAGAGCCCTCCAGATCAAGGTGAGCTGGCCTAAGTATACAAGCGTGGGCTATAAAGTCACCACTGGTAAAGATTGATTGTAGCTTCAGCTTTGCTGGAACGTGTCTACCAGGCTTTGTGTTTATGTAATTGGCTACTGTCATTTTGCAAGATTTGATCTGGCTAACGCTGTAAAATGATCAGGAACCTCTCAAAGTGTAATCAGTGCCATATAACGTACAGCACAGTGTCAGCCAGTGAACAACTACGACGTCAATACGACATGGCCGGCTATGAATAGTGTGTGCACGCTTTTGAGCTGGGGTTTTGTTCATTTTACGGCGAATTACTCGCCTACAGTTTTCCATTAGTGGATGTTTTAGATAAGGCTGAAATAACTTAAATCCTCTCCAAACACTGAGCTTTCAGCAGTCCTTTGATTACATATACATAACAAAGAGTAATCTAAGTATTTTATCAGAAGTTATCATTAATACCACTTCTGTAACAATTCCAGATGATAATGTAAATATGCACAGAGAAATACTATGAATATGCTCGTTACAATAGCACCACAAGCCTTGAACACAGAGGGAGTTAATCTCCTGGGCTAGATGTTATAGAAACCATGAAAGCAGACAGACCTTTTAAATATAAAAGCCTTTTGTTAGAAGTTGTTTCTTTTAATAGGGATTTTTAAATTGTAAAGTAGGCTTTCAAAGAGCACACATAACTGAGTTTATAGAGGGCATAAGGGAAGCAAAGAAAAACAAGGTGACTAGCTTTTGAAGGTTTTAGCAGGTCATGTTCCAATTAGGCTTGGATATTTACCCTTTATCTGAATCAAAAAGTATATGTATTTGATCAAGGCTGACCCCCATACATACACTTACACCTAGTAAAACTTCATTTAATTTCTCTTTTTTGGAGCATAAAAGACAACGTGCTATGTTTTCCAGTTAATTTTAGAACAGAAAAAGGATAGAATATTTCAGTTGAATATTTCAGACCTACAATGATCATCTAGTCCAGTTGCCTGACCACTTCAGGGCTGACCAAAAGTTAAAGCATGTTATTAAGGGCATTTTCCAGATGATTCTTAAACATTGACAGGCTTGGGATATCTACCACCTCTCTAGGAAGCCTGTTCCAGTGTTTTACCACTCTCTCTGTAAAGAAATGTTTCCTAATGTCCAGTCTAAACCTCCCTTGGTGCGGCTTCAAACCATTCCCATGCATCCTGTCACTGGATACCAGGGAGAAGAGATCAGCACCTCCCTCTCTGCTTCCCCTCCTCAGGAGCTGTAGAGAGCAATAAGGTCACCCTTCAGCTTCCTTTTCTCCAAAATAATCAAGCCCAAGTCCTCAGCCACTCCTCACAGGACATGCATTCCAGCCCATTCACCATGAGAAAAATATGAATATCAACCTTTATTTTGAGATAAGTTTCACACAGAGACGGTGGGTGATGCGGAGCTCCCTTTGTCCACTTCTCTGGAGAGGTTCCAGTTGCTTGTAGGACCATGACAGGGTACAGAGGTGGTGAATGGTTGAAGAGCTCCCATTGTCCATGGCTACTGAGAGCTTCCAGCTGCCTGTAGGACCGTAACAGAGTACAGACTAGGGCTATGTGTGTTTCCTTATCTTTAGATCAATGTCCCTGTAGAAAGTTGCAATGCTCTCCAGATGAGTGGTACAGGAAAGAGAGGACAAGTCTGTGCCGTGATCTGGTCACATCCTTGTTTGGGGATGGGACTGTCAAAGACAGGAGTACCAAAGAACAGAGCAGCCACTCCCCATTGCCATGGGACATACCCTGCCTCCCTGGCCGGGGCTCTCGCAGCCTCACATCAAGGCTGTCCAACCCACATCTCCCTAACAGCCAGGAGATATCGATCCTGGCCCAACCATGTCACAAACCCCACCACAACGTGGGCCACCACCATTATTTTCCCTGCTGAGACCTGGATGCTAGGGCTGGTGCCAGGAGTTCCTGTGCAGGCCAGCCCTGGGCTACCTGCGGAAAAAGGGTGCGTGACTTTGTCATGGCTGTAGGGAGCTCCCAGCTCCCTCTAAGACCATAACGAGGTATGGGTTGGGGCTATCTTGTCTGTCCTGCAGTGCACTGACAGCTTTCTGATTGAGTGTTGGAGGAGGGAGAGGACAGGAATATGCCTGGTCGTGTCCCTGTCCAGGCATCCGGCTGTAATAGACAGGAGAAGTAACAAGGGAGGAGCAGCCGCTCTCCACCTTGGGCAGCCCCTGCTCATCCCTCCCCTGTCCTCTCCTCACAGCCCTTGTTCACCTGCCTACTCATCTGCCAGCCTGGTCTGACTCAGCTCTTTTTATACCCATCCTGGGCCACCCACAGCACCAACAACACCCGTGGGACATGGCCACCACCAAAGTTCTGTTTGCTATGACGCAGCCATGACACCACCAGGTCTGGTTCCAGGAGATGGTGGCTGCCTGCTGTGACATAGCCATGACATCACCAGGCTGAGTTGCTGGACTTAATGCCGCATTGCTGTGACAGGGTTATTATCTTCCACCATTCAGGCAAGAACAAACAATTAAATAATAAAAGTAAATAATTAACTGTCTCCAGTTTCAGTTACAGCTCCTTCAAATGAAATTGCAGGAGGCATCTCCCTGTGTCGGAATAGCTTTGCTCAGCATTATCTGTGCTGTTTGAACAGACATGCCATGAATTTCAGTTTGCTGCAATTTATTGGAAGATTTGGGAGCAATAAATACTTCCTATTATTTCTCTTCAATGACTTATTCTAACATGTAGTTTTCATTAATTTAAAAGAATAATTAGAAATGCAGAGTTACTAAGAACCTTTCCCAGAAGTAAAACTTCAAGTATATAGCTAGACTGGTTTTATACTAAACTCAGCTTCTGTCTGTGACTTTCATTCATTTAGACACCTCAGAACTCAAGCAGCTAAACATAAACAAGATATTAGGAACATGGTTTTTAAAGCCTGTCCCCTCTTCCAAGTTTATTTGCAAATAACACTCAAGATTCAAAGACTCATCTCAGGTTCTCTCCTCAAATGTTATGCTCCAAGCGTCTATTTACTGCAGCAAAAGGACAATCCAGGAACAAAAACAGGGCACACAGCATCACACAGCATTTTCTTCTCATTTTGGGAAATGTTCAGCTGTCTAGCTGAAACTCATAACACTTTAAAAAGAGATAATATTTATTTTATTTGACGTTTCTAGATTTCCCAAGGTCTAAGCTTCATTTCCTGTGAATTCTGTGCCAGGGCAGTCACAAAACTAAGCAGACAACATAAAAACTTATAAAAAATGCATAATAATAGAGGATATTTTGACTCTTGAATAGTCAGAACAGTTTAGAGATTATTTCTTTTGAGAAAAATAAAAAGAGAAATAGTTGGGGAAAAGCAGAACATGCAAAAACCAAAATGGTGCAGTAAATCCAACATCCATGGGCCCACTTCCAGCTTCTTACTCTGAAACACCACGTTCCCCTTTACATGCTTTCCCCATGTATACCCAACTATAGTTTTTATTTTTCCCCTTCCAGAGAGACTATACTGCCTGTTCTGCTGTCAGTGTCGTCAGATCCATGTGTGCACAGAGCAAGCTGGATATTTGCTGGAAACATCACACTTATAATGTGTATGGATGGTGTCTATGTGTATGTACATGCTACAAAACATCACTGTTTTTTTTCCAGCTGAATATGAATTTAGCAGTGTGGTGATGAAAATCCTATTCTACAGTTTCCAGAAACATCAGTCAAGCTGGGGTAATTTTTATTTCGTCTGTTACTGAAATTATAGGAAAAGCAGAAATCACTTCCCTAATGGCCAAAACTGGCTCTGCCACAGGGCTTCGACAACAAGAGGCCATATAACTGAAGTCTGGTCTGGCAAATAGCAAAGTTTAGTTGCATCTGCACAGTGATGCCAGCTTCTGTTTCTAGTTTTGCTTTCTTGCCTCTTCCAATCTGTCTAGTAAGTGAAGGAACCTCATTAACAATTAATCAGCTTCTCTTGGACTTGGATGCCTGTGTGTGTTTTGGAAGGCTTCTAATTATGGATGGCTTCATTTAAGAATGCATTAAATGCTCTACAGATTTGAAAGGAATTCATCACAGTATAATTAGGTTGATAGCTCTTTGGTCATCAAGTAGCCTACCATTTCCCTCCTGATGGCAGTTTAGATAACGATACTGAAAAATGTAATAGCTGTCTCTAATGACTGACCCAACAGTTTTAGTCATTGCTTAGAACAAATTCATAATAAAGTCATAATTTTTTACTCATTACTAACAATTTCTGGTCTCATCATCATCACAGACGGTTGTCAATCAAAAAGATTTTTGGCTCATAAGCAGCATGCAGGTTCCTCCAATGGGAAAGGAATGGATTACGAAGCCCTGCTTAGGAAAGGGACGTGAAGTCAACAGCTGATCTTCACTGGTGGCAAGGTATAGTTCAACACCCATCTGTTACGGTTCTGTCATCAGGCTGTGAGTTGGACCCTGGTATATTCCTAGGCACAGCAGGAATAACATAAATGCTGCTATAGATCTCAAGACTAAAAAATCTGTAGAGACATCACTTATAGTGTTTGCAGAGCAGGGACAGTCTCGTGATCCTTTTGGAAAGCTGGGTGAATAACATTAAACTTCAGTGGCCAATCCAGAAAAGTAAGTGCAAGGAGAAAGAAAGGGAAATCTGGTTCCATCCAAAGAAAATTATTCTTTTCAGTCAAACAAACCAACAAGAAAACCTCTCAGAATAATCCATTTTGCATCAGACTAAAATATGTTTCATTTCATGTAAAATTATTAATGTCCTTTGATTATTTCAGCTTAGCCAGTTTTGATATGAGCTGCTGTTTCTAAAAAAAAAAAAAAAAGGAAAAAATCTTTTTTTTCATTTAGGTCAAAACAAGATTTTTAACATTTAAGCTATTTCTCCCATTTCATGGTAAAACTACGATAGAGTTTCATAAAAAGCTTCATTTCCCCTGCAACCCATTTTCAAGCAAATTCAATAAATGTACACAGAACTTGCCTGCTTGCTTTCCCCAGAAAAAAATTTCAAGTCAGGATGCTCTGGCCTGCTGCTAAAATGAGTTTGTTTCCATAGCTGTCACTTCCCCTGCAGTAAGGGAGTCTGAAACATCCCTAATGCCTCGCCACATCGATTAAGCTCCTCACTGGCTGGCACACTGCTTGTAGCACCGAATGCAGGCAGGAGGTAGGAGCAGCCTCATCTGCTGCAGTTCTGACTCATTTTCTTGGCCCAGCTTCAATCGGTTGGGGAATTCCCCAGAGGATGGATGTGTCGGCATCACAACTCCTTTGCAACACTTAAAGGTTAAAGGAGCCTAGCGATACCAGTGGAAAAGGCCTTTCTGCACCCACCTTCATGGGAGTCATAAAAGCCTTTCTAGATGCCAGCACCAAGGGCATGTAGAAGGACTCTCTGTGGCAAGCTGCAAACATCCTGCTGCCAGCACACTTGTGTAAGAGTCTGTTCAGCTTGTTTCTACCCATTTGTGTCTCTAGTTTTGCCCACAGAACAAAAAAAAAAAAAAATCTTTTGATATCCTGACTAGGCAGCAAGAACCGTTTTGCCTAGCAGAGACTCCTTCAGGGCTGCCAGAAGTGCCCTGAAGATAATGTGAGATGGAGGAGACCAGCAAAGCCTAAACAGGTCCATGTCCCACCAGCACTGTTTGTACATCCTGCATACAGCAAGGATACAGGGTTGGACTGAGAGAGAGCTCCCAAGCCCAGCGACAGTTTCGTTCTCACCACCCATTCCAAGACCATGAAGCCTTTTGGGAATGAAAAAAAAATCCTTTCTACCATTGACGATGAAGCTTTGTCTGGACTGGAGTCAGGTAACAAGTCTTAGTTAAGACATTTATCATCCAGATATGGAAATGAGGCCTGGCAAGTATGTCTTGATTGTCTTATGTTGCTCTTCTGACAGACAAATAGATTAACTATTTCATATCCACATTTCCTTAGTGAAATATTTCAATGTTAAAAATCAAAATAACTATAGTTCTGAAGTATAATTTTAACACTTAAATATACCTAAAAGTAAAGTTACTTTGACTTAATTGTAATGCTTGGTCTAGTTCAAAAAACATTGTTTTGAACATTTCGGTTTCGGTTTTAATTTGGGTTTTTGGTTTTTTTTTTTTTTCTTTTAAAGAGCCAATTCTTTTGCTTGGACTAAATTTTTCCTGTCAGCTTTTTGTACTACTGGCACATTGAAAAGGTTTGCTCTGTTGATACCCAGACCAGACTTTTCTTCGAAATGAGGAATCCTATAATCTTTCAGGAAAAAAAAAAAACCTTTGACTACACAACTTACTTTGAGGGGAAATGTCACAGAGTGTTTTGTGCAATTTTGCCTTAGTGGCCACTGGTTTACACAGTTCTAAAGATTTGCTCCTAAAACTGCAGCCACTGCTAACACTGCACAATCATGCATCTCCATTTACTGCAAAGTCCAGAAAAACGATGTCCCAGATGTCTTCACTAGGGTAGCCAAAGTCAAAGGCTTCTTCTAGCCACAGTTGTTTACATCCTTAGGCCCCACTGTAGCAGCCAAGTGTGGTTCACATGCCATTTTACTCATGCAGTAGTATCAAGGCTTTTATCCTTTGCATATTGTGCAAAGAATACAAGCCATTCATAGTGACCTCCAGGACACCCGGTCTGTTGACCCTCTTGCTAGGCTAAATTCTGGGGAAACACAATCGTGACTAACACTGAGGTTACAGAACAAAAGGACAAAGAAGGAGGAACACAAAAAAAACTACACCAGATGATAAAGCAAGTCAGACTTGCTCAGTGAAAGTTTAGACTTCATCACTTCTACATTGGGAATTTTAATTTCAGAACACTGTATGTTTCAGGCTAAGTCAAAGTGGTTTATGCTTTGTAAGAAAAGGTGCAGAAGATACAGCCACTCTGTAAAAAACCCACAGATTAATTCACACCCATGGGTTAATGGGGGATGAATGAAATCAGTTGACTGAAAACAAAAACCAGGAGAAACAACACATCACATCCAACCTACACAAAATCCAAACTTGAAACAATTGAAAACTATTTGGTAAGCAAAGCTTCTTCTCTCTTTTGCCCCAGCACCCTCTATCTCTGATGATTAAAGGCATGAAGACAAAGTCTGGGACAGGTATATGGAGCACTGGTTGATTCCATGGGAATGAAAGAAACCTTTGGTTATCCAAGACATCAGTAATCCATTGTGTGAGCAGCCAAAAAGCAAAATGTTACTGATTCCTGTAACTTAAGCAAAGAGCAAATTACTCTGCTCTGGTTTTAGTAGTTTGGTAGATTTTCCTGTTCAATCACTGATTGCAGGGAGAGGAAGGAGAGAAAATGCAGGGACAGTCATGCAGGCTCTGAGGTGCGCTTCAAGGCAGGGCCCAGAACACACCTGCGACTTCAGCAAATGCAAATGTTGGTTTAGCACTTACTGGAGCAATGAGGAGGAGGGTATTGTTATTAATTCCCCTCAGAGATGCTGATAAGATGCTGGAAAGAAGGAAATGTGGAAGATGATGTTGGCAGAAGGATAGCAAGCTTATAGACCTGGAACAAGGAAAAGAGGATGCAAGAGAAGGGTTGAGGAAGTTGTGAAACTGGTCAGGAACTTTTACGACAAGGATTTTAGACAATTTCTGAATTCACCATATATTTTAATAAAAATACTATCAAAATAGGATACATTGCTAATCTATTTTTTCATCCTTGTTATTTTTGTTGTTGATATCAAGGCAGTGTTCTCTTATTGGCACCATATGCATCCATGTGTTCAGGGGTCAAGGGGGTTCAGGATCTTTTTTCCCTCTAGTTTGGCAATATTCCATTGCACTGATGGATGTTTTTTGTTGTTTTTTTTTTTTTTTCTAGAGAGACATTTAAGTGAATTGATTTTGAATCTTTGACATTTTAATCAATACATGTAAGAGAAAATATTAACTCACAACTGCAAGTTTCTACTGTGATTGTAGTTTTCTTCCTTAGTACCAGATAAGATCAGTCACAAACTAAATGAAATGTGTTGGGTAAACACATTTTTCCTAAGAGCAATGCTCTACCAAAACAAACAAAGATTTAAAAGGTCAGAGATCCTAAGTCCATCCAGCTCTTCGGTGTCACAGGTAACTAAGCCCTTCCACTTCCTCTGCAGTCCATTGGACTAGAATAAGACTGATACAGGCTCATGAGGCTAAACTTCCTCCTTCTGGTTGCAAACAAAACTGGGCAAGATGTGTCTGCCTATCCATTCAAAGCAATTTTACTCCTCATTCTCAAAGTGTATCAGTCCTCTGAAGTATTGCTTCCCAGCATCGACTTTTACATATAGCTCTCCGCAGTTGCAAATGGAAAGGTGAGATTGGGATGTTTTCATGGAGAGGGGCCAGAATCAAAGCAGCTTTTGTATTGCTGAAGGTGATACAGGTCATTATGTGTCACCAATTAGTAAAATAACAGATGTAATTCCTGCAGCATGAAGAGTTGTTATTGTTTTCCCTTGCTTTTCAATTCCTGCCCCGTGAGCACCACACTTAAACAGGGACAAAGCATGTGAAATGCAAAGTTATTGCTTTGTATATTTAATGTTACAATCCCTGTGATGAAAGATGTGTCAGGCTCAGCTCTCAAAACTCAAAGGGAACATGGAAAAGGAGGCACTAAGATTATGTCTGTATTAGCAAAGTAAGCATTTCCAAGTCCAGGTGTTGGAAATCGATTTTCAACACGGCTACCTCACTAGTTCCTCACCAGTCTTTCACTTCTGAAGCACAGGGCAGAGCCAGCACAGGCCAAGGGCCATTGTATGTGTTCACCTTGTTCCAGCAGCCAGGCACACCTGATAGTGTGATGTGTTGTCTCTTTCACGCAAGCTGGCCTCAAAGCTGGTGGGTGGACAATGGTGTGGAGTCCACCACACGTGTACTGGGGTTTTTCCTCCACTTCTGGTTCCTCTTAAGAAACTGTACTGCACTTTGCACCTTTATAGAAGTTTTCAACTATCTTCGTCTTTCCAGGCTAAATGGTCGGTTTACAGCTATTTCTTATGTTTATGCCATTTGTTACCTTTTAGTCTTAACTTCCTTGTGGTTACGTCCCACTACTTGCTTCTCCTTGCATGGTTTCCCAGTGATCTGTGTCCTCCTAGATGTTTTTTGTCAGACTGAATGAATCAGCCTCAGCTCATCTGTCTCCCCCTAGTCACCAATAAGCCTACAAGTAAAGCAATGATACGAATCAAGAGCAGCCTCCTCTCCTGCCGTGGAAAAAAAGAAGTTTAAGTTTCATAGATCTTTGTGTCCAGAGAGAGAATGATGTCAATAAATAGATGTCATTGCCTCGCATCAGATCTGAAGAATACCTAGTTATTAAAGAAAATCTTACTCTATGCATGGACAGGACTTCAATATTTTCTCTTGCTTCACATATAACATGAGAGATCTTGAAATATTTCCCCAAAACCGTAAGTAAAGAATGGGCAGGAATTCAACACATCCCTTGGGTTGGGCTTCCAAGTCAAGGAAGAGACTGATGACTACCTTAGTAGCCCAAATTCTTTAGAGTTTGCTTTTTTTAGCTGCTACTGTATTTGTCACATTTTTTTAACTTTTTAAAAGACATTACAAAAAACTTGACGTCTTATAAATAAACTAGTGATTTGTTTTCACTGCAGTCCTCAGAGTTTCTTTGCATTCCATCACCCACAGGAAATATTGTATCTATCTTTCCAAATTACAATTTTGATTCTAACATACAAGATTTTTAACTATTTCCCCAGTTCTACTCATCTGAGTATTTGCAATCACATCCATTTCTACAGGCAATCACCCTCACACATTTGCACCAGATAATGAACACTTGAATGTTCTTCATTACAGAGCGACAGAAGTCAAGAGTCGCAAACTAAGCAGCGGTTGATTAAGACTGCTCTACTGAGAGCCCTGAACCTCTCCACAGTTCTCTAAAAGACAAACTGGGGAACAGCATTTGAACTTAATGTTGTAACACTGGAGAGGCCTTCTACATGGCTTTAAAATAAAGGGAGGTAGATTTAGATTGGATATTAGGAAAAAAATTTTTACAATGAGAGTTGTAGAACACTGGAACAGGTTGCCCAGAGAGGTGATTGATGCCCCATCCTTGGAAAAGTTCAAGGCCAGGTTGGATGAGGCTCTGAGCAACCTGATCTAGTCAGGGATGTCCCTGCTCCTTGCAGGGGGTTTGGACTAGGTGACCTTTGAAGATCCCTTCCAACCCTAACCATTCTATGATTCTATGATTCTATAACTGGGAGTAAACATCTATGGGAAGGGTCAGCAACTGGGCTGCTGTCACTATTTCAATGGATCGTACAGATAAAAGGTAGAATTTAGTTAAAATAACTCAGAGAGCATGCTCCAAATCTTCATTTGCCAATGGAAAGGCGTTTGCAAAAGCAGCAAGTGCATTTAAGAATGTTATCAGTGTCCTATACCCTAATCTCACACTGGAGAATTAAGCTGTGCTAGTGAACACACTTGGGTGCCAAAACCCAGCTGCCTATATACTGTTAAATTGTTAGCATGATCCCTGGCCAAATGCAGTTCCCCCAGACAACTCCTGGATATGGTTCAGGAGTTAACATAAGCCAGAAACTATTTCTAATCAGCACTTTGGATGCAGTCACCCTGCTTTGAAGGTTAAGATAGTTTAATAGCATAGATGCAGGTCATTCTGTGCCAGTTGGCTTGAAGTACCCAACTCTATTCTCTCACCATTTAATTAGCTAGTGAAAATACAGCCAAGCCCACCGAAGTGATCTCTTTTACTTCTTTGTCTTTGATTATTAGACCAATAATAAATATCAATACTTCAAACTTCTTGCTAGGTGTGTAAATCAATTTGCAGTGGTTAAGGAGTCTGAGTCATGGGAGATATGAAGAA
Source organism: Chlamydotis macqueenii (assembly GCF_036417535.1). NCBI lineage: Eukaryota > Metazoa > Chordata > Aves > Otidiformes > Otididae > Chlamydotis > Chlamydotis macqueenii. Next base: position 7,215,143 of record NC_141558.1, read on the forward strand.
AATAGTTTAGCACCACACAAGCAACTTGCAGCAGAGGGACTTGGCTTTAGACCTCTCACAGCCCAGGTTAGGTAAATAATAAACTGTTGGACCGTAACCAAACCTGTTTTCCTTTTCACTAGACTAATCTTTCTCTAATTGCCTGGCTACAGGCTTCTTGCTTATTTTACAATATTTTAGGCTTCATACTGGCTTTTTGTTATTTATTTAGGAACTTTGAGTGGAAAAAACAACCTTTTTCATATCTGTTTACGCAGAGTATTTTCACATGCACACAGTGAAGTAAGTCAGACAAGCTGTGAGATTCTTTTCCCAATTTTCTGCTCTTTACCTCCTTGAATACTCTAGAGAAAATACTGAGTTTGTGTATATTAGTCCATCCCTAATAGTTAACTTTAATGCATGCAAGGGGCACTTGGGTATTCTAACTGTCTTATGATTTTTTTTTCTGTTGATTATGGTAAAGTAATTCAAGGTACTTCACACCCAGCGGTAACTAGATCGTGACAAGGAAAAAGTACAGATCAAGCTGTTGGCATCAAGAGAATTATCCGCAACCTGAAGTGTTTTCTTCAGCCTCCATACCTTGCTCAGCAATCAAGACATATTCAATTCCTATTTAAAATAAAATAATTACAAACCTACTGTTTTACCAACTCTTCTTCACTTCCATTGCTCTAAATTATGCTGTTTTCCCTCCATAATTATTGGTATGAACATAAGCTATTAATTACAATCCAACCACCCACTGGTTACCACTGAGAATCATTTGCTCATGAAGGATATGTGCCTCTGCTCATTTGTAGACATATAAATGCGTGATGTTCTGCTCCATTCCCAAAGGGGAAAAGCAGTGCAGCATCTTCCATCACGATTGCCACTCTCTTGCCTCCTGTTACTGCTAACTTGGCTGGAAGACCTACGGCTGTTGAGATTCAAAGGCTTGAGGAAATCCAGTCATTCTGTTCTTAGTGGAGCTAATAAGCCAAACAAGCCCATGTGCTAGGTCAGATGGCTAACTCCTGCAGTCCATCCCCAGATGAAGTCAGTGGGAAAGAAGCCAAAGGAGCCTGAGAAAGTTTGACTATTTCTGAATGCACGCCCAGTTGTCAGTCTGCCCGCACATGACAAGCCACCAAGAAATAAGCATTGATTAAACTCTGATCTTATTGAGGAATTTTACTGCTGGCTAGAGCAGCTGGGATGGAATGAGGCTGAATAGGTTGAAAAAAAATCTCTGTACACATTTGCATTGTTGTCTATGCTCCTTCAGCATGGTAGAGAAAGATGCCCAGAGACATAGAATCATAGAATCATAGAAGGGTTAGGGTTGGAAGGGACCTTCAAAGGTCACCTAGTCCAACCCCCCTGCAAGGAGCAGGAACATCCCCAACTAGATCAGGTTGCTCAGAGCCTCATCCAGCCTGGCCTTGAACTTTTCCAAGGATGAGGCATAAATCACCTCTCTGGGCAACCTGTTCCAGTGTTCTACAACTCCCATCGTAAAAAAAAAAATTCCTAATATCCAATCTAAATCTACCTCCCGCTATTTTAAAACCATTACCCCTTGTCCTATCGCAACAGGCCCTACTGAACAGCCTCTCCCCATCTTTCTTGTAGGCCCCCTTGAGGTACTGGAAGACCGCTATCAGGTCTCCCCGGAGCCTCCTCTTCTGCAGGCTGAACAGCCCCAACTCTCTCAGCCTGGCCTCATAAGAGAGGTGCTCCAGACCTCTGATCATCTCTGTGGCCCTCCTCTGGACCTTCTCCAACTGGTCCATGTCCTTCTTATGTGGGGGCTCCAGAACTGGACACAGTACTCCAGGTGGGGTCTCACCAGGGCGGAGTAGAGGGGGAGAATCACCTCCCTCGACCTGCTGGCCATGCTGCTTCTCTTGATGCAGCCCAGGATGCGGTTGGCCTTCTGGGCCACAAGAGCATATTGCCTGCTCATGTTGAGCTTCTCGTCCACCAGCACTCCCAAGTCCTTCTCCTCAGGGCTGCTCTCAATCCATTCTCTTCCCAGCCTGTATTTGTGCCTGGGATTGCCATGACCCAGGTGCAGGACCTTGCACTTGGCCTGGTTGAACTTCATGAGGTTGGCATGGGCCCACCTCTCCAGCCTGTCAAGGTCCCTCTGGATGGCATCCCTCCCTTCCAGCGTGTCGACGGCACCACACAACTTGGTGTCGTTGGCGAACTTGCTGAGGGTGCACTCTACCCAACTGTCCATGTCGCCGACAAAGATGTTGAACAGGGCCGGGCCCAACACGGACCCCTGAGGGACGCCACTCGTGACTGGTTTCCACTTGGACATCGAGCCATTGACCACCACTCTCTGAGTTCGGCCATCCAGCCAACTCCTTATCCAGCGAGTGGTCCGTCCATCAAACCCATGCCTCTCTAGTTTAGAGAGAAGGATGTCATGCGGGACAGTGTCAAAAGCTTTGCACAAGTCCAGGTAGATGATATCCGTTGCTCGTCCTTTGTCCACTGATGCTGTTACCCTGTCATAGAAGGCCACCAAATTGGTCAGGCACGATCTCCCCTTGGTGTCTTAACAGAAAATCCTGTTTGATAGACAAGTAAGCACTTAATGAAGTCACATGAGAGAAAGATTCAAGAGGAATAAAGGGTCAAGCAGGACAGCTCTTGTGATATTTGAATGTCTAGTTTCATAATTGTTAGAATAAAAACTTTTAATTTTACCTTACTTTAGGAGTGATTTTCCACTTTATAGTTTTCAAATGTTGTGTTATACACTAATATAAATAGACAGTGACCTATTTTGACTGAACTGAAACTAGTCTTTTTGTAGCCTAGAACTTCAATGAAAGATGTAAAGGCAGGACGAATTTCAGAAAATATCTACAAACCCCATGATTTTCCTTGTTCCATCCTTCCCGTGAATGCATTCTATACAGAAAGAAATGGTGACATCACCATCTATAAGCCAGAGTAACTGGCACACGTTACCTAAGGAAATAATTAGAAGCAGTTAGATGAAATATAGCACAGGAAATGTCAGGTGATCATCAGTAAATCTTTAGATCTCCATGGAACAAATCCACAGGAGATGAGAGGAGATCTCAGTCTGAATCACAAAGGACTACATCTCATCCCCTTAAAAATATACATGATGATATCAGGATGGCTGAAAGCAGAGAAGTCTGGAAGTTCTCCTGGCTACCCCATGTAAAACACCACCCAGCCAGTGTGAACCACAAACAATTGGTGTGCAGAAGGCAATGGCACACAGCATAGAAGGAGTTAAACATCCGTTTTCCATTTTCACACCCTTCCTCTCACAGTGCACTGTGGGACGTTCTGCCTGGAAACAGTTTTTTGAGGACTAATTTAAACTTTATATTCAGACAGGAAATGGAAATTTCCTGAGAAATAAAACTTCCAGGTGTCTTTTGACCATCTGCAGTGATGATAAGTTCCAGAAAATTTGGAATCACATTACTTGCTCATCACCACTCTGTATTTCACCACTATGGCACAAACCAATGTGCAGAATGTAGCACAAACCTGCTCTCCTCTGAAAGACAACCTGCAAAAATAGTCACCACCTCAGCACTTGGAGTGACAACCTGATACCACCAAAGTCAAACAGAGGTTTATCCCATTCGGCTGAGTTAAGCTGAGAATCTATCCCAGCTTGACAACAGAAAACACATTACCTTTCTCACCCTTGGCAATCTGTAGCATTACTATATTCCAAAGTCAGTCAGGGTTCATTTGACTTACTGCTTTGAAACAGACCTTTTTACTTCTGGAAGTTCCTTCCTGGCATTTGTGAGCAGCTGCTGCAGAGAGGTCTCTAACACTCTTCCCAATGCAGAGCTTGCTGGAACAGAAGCTTTTGGCCTTGGCATAAGCACAGGAGATTGATAGTCTGCTCCCACGCCTGCCCAATGCATTCTGCAACCCTCCAGCCATCTGGGCAGAAAAAGCACTTTCTTGCAAATGAATGCATCCCCCAATGAGCAAGTTCGAAAAGGGAGTTGGATATTGAATGCTAAATAATAAAAATACACATCAGCACTTTCTTCAGCTGAAAAAGGAAGACTACACTCTGCAGCAGCGCTTTCCCCCTCCATCCTTTCGTCAGATTGCTTCTCTAACTCTGTCCAGCACAACAGCAAATCCTTCTTCATCCCGCCTCAGTGCCTCCTTGCCTTGCACAAAGGCACTGTTCCTATAAAGCCACTTATGTCCTCTGAAGGGTGGAATTAGAGCCATGGTCCATCACTACAGCAAGAGCAGAGCTGAGCAACCTACTGATAAGGTATACTCCTTCCTCATCTATTCTACAGCATCATTTTCTTGTGGTAACTGCAAGAACAGTCAAGAGAGATCTAAATAACAGCAATAATTATTTAGATTTTGAGTCAATGGTTTTTGCTGAAGGTGTCTCATCTCCTTAAGACCACATCTTGCGCTAAGTTCCCTCTGCTTCTAGCAATAGGTGGGATAGTGGTAACTCGTATTTGTCCAGTGATTCATGTCAAAGACATTTTTAAATCCCTCAAGAGAACTACATAGATGAGAGTATCAAGGAATGGAAATAGTTATGAATTTTCTTGTGACCTTTCTTTCAGTAAGAAAACATTGATTTATTTTTAAAAGAAGTTTAGTGGTGGAAGTGTCCCCAGAGAGCAGTATAGATTTTGTTCATATCAGCAATGGATTTTTTTTCCTGGTCGTAATAGAGGATGTAAGAACAGTTTGGCACTCAAGACATTCAACTTTGGTACAACAGGGCTACAGTAAGCTGGTGTGAACCAGAGCTGAAAACTGGAGCCACTTCAGCCCCATCCCAACACAGCCCACAGCCAGCGTTGGGCTGAACCCTCTCAGAATTCACACTCAGGTACTCAAATATCCCCTAAAAGCTGCTGACATTTCCCAGAGTAGATTGGGAAGTTTTCTAACACCTTCCCACTGCAGAAACACTTTATTTTGCTTTTCTCTATTAAGAGAACCTATTAAACTGTCTATCAACTTGAAACCTCTTCCACAACTGAGTGGGGCATGAAAGCGCTGTTTCCATCCCTCTCGTATTTGCAGAGTAGGCACAAGACCAAGTGCTTTATTTGAGTGAGATCCACCAATCTCTCACGTAATCTTGAATGTATTTTCATATACTGAACCATGTCCCAGCTCCTACATTCTCCCTGCAGATGAGGCAGAGGGAAAATCCCAAGAGAAGAAACATGACTTCAAATTAGAAGCCCAAAGCTGATGCCTCCAGCACGTCTCCTACCCTACATCAGCTCATGTGGCTACACCACAGACCCTTCTTTCCTCCCCCTCCTGATTTTCTTCACCTTGAACACTTCACTTAAAAGCTTTTCCACTTAAATAGTGGTTAACACAGAATTGTTTTCATTAATAGAAAAGGCCTCTTGAGTGACTAATTCCTCTGTTAAACAGAACAAGGTAGGTGTAATAATGACTACAATTGGGTACTATATGACTGCAGGGTGAAAAAGTATATTAAAGAAATAAATTCTGAGATATATAAACTTTATTTAAGATAAGTCTTAGAAGGTCCTTTTAGAAGCAATAATAACAATTATAACTAATGAATGCATTGCCAAGTATTGACCAAAAGACACTTACAAGTTCACCTTTCATTTCCCCAATGCCTGACTACTCAATTTGTTTTCTTATTAAAATCCATAGGCTTTGTGAAAATGCCTTTGAAAACAATCATTAGGATACAACCACTCTTTGTAAAAGAAAAAAAAAAAAAAAAACCAAGAATCAAATTTTATGCACCATTTCCCTGTTAATACATATTATTTTAAAAGGTTTGTGTGGTATTTAAAAAAAAAAAAGCCAAGTAAAAAAAAAAGATTTGTCATATTTGTCTGTCAGATAAATTACATATTTGAAGGTAATTGTATAGTTAATGAAATGACTCTGAGATCTGTAAAATATCTGAAATGGGAAATCTTAAAATTACCGGAGTAAAGTTATTTGGAGAATAAGTAGAATGAGGGCACATCAAGAGAAGAGGAGGAATAACATTGTAGTCAATTGTAATCACTGAGTAACAAAGGTTCAAACTATGTTTTCCAAAGGATAAGATCAAAGAATGATGAAATACAGAGGGAAAAAAAAAAAAAAACAAAAAAAACCCCATAGACTTGTAAATCAGAATTCACATAATTGATTTAAATCATAATTTTCCTGTTGTATTTTTCCTTTTGCTATTTCCTCTGACAGCATTCTATGCTGCTGTATGCAAGCAAGAATATATAAATCACTCAGATTTTGCACAAAAGGGTGCTGAGATGAGTCCATCCTTCCCACTCCTTCCACAAATATTCCCAGAAGGGACATTCAGCATCCCTCAGCAGTGCTCACATCGCACCATGTTCTTGGGTAAGCCATCAGTAAAAAGGAGTGAAAACTTGGGCTTGAGTTTAACGCACACAAATCAATATTGCTTGAGCCAAAAACATGCTTGATAGTGAAGACTGCAGTGATCCAGGTGGTAAAGGGAGACAGAAACTTACCTTCAGTACAGATTCAGGACAGAGAGCTTTGAGAAATGGGGTACAATGAAGCCTTGCTTCAATGGAAAGTAAGTCCAGGGAATATTTATAAATTATGGAAATGTAGTGATTGATGCAATTAAATACACTAGTAAAGATGTCTTACCTGCTGGCAGATCAATACACGGTATTATTTGCATCAAGTTTGTCCCTGCAGGTGAGGTCTATTCAGCAAAGGGAAATTTCACAAAATTGAAGGTGTTTTCCTGTCCTTTGTAACAGAGGACATGCATCATACAGGCATTTTCAAGGCATAAATCCTCTGCGGTTGCTAGTACCTACATTATCATCAATGCCCTTTTCTGTGGGACCCTGAGGTTTCCAGAGCCTTCACATGGAGCTGTGCTCTTTTGCTCTTAAGCTGAGTACTCAAAAAAGGCATCGGTGCAACTTCTAGTTTTTTTGCTTTTGGTTTTCTAGCAATCCCCTGGAAGTTCGCAACTCGTGTTACGGATCCTTTGAACCAGCTGTCCATAACACAGATTGCCTGCAATTGTGAAATAAACATTTCACTCTCCCACTGTCCTTTCCATTCCTATATGCTCTCATGCCATGAGAAGTTACTTCATTAAACTATATGCCAGATTGTCAGACAATGTTTTTTCTCATTTTTAGCTCTGTGTCAGATATGTTGGAGCAAAAGATTTCCTTTGCTAACAAGGATATAAACAGCAGTGCTTGAGATGTGGGCTTTGCTTCCACATGCGGCTGCCAGATGGACTGGAGCAGAGGATGTCTAAGCACATGACTGCAAGAGCAAGCAAAGCAAATACACAGCCCCCTTAAAAATAGAAACATTTTCTGCAGGGAGGTATTATGCTTGCTATACAAATGTATTTGAATCTCTTTTGGCTTCTGGAAATGGGCAAGCTGTGGCAGAGGGACATTATGGGCCTTATCTATGATGGCTGGCAAGACAGGAGGAGCTGAGTCCACAAAGTGTATACCTTCTAGGTCCAAGTCTTTGCTTTATATTGCAGCCACTGCTGCATGAGTTAAAGGGAACTGTGTGATAGTAAAGATGACAGAGGTTCTTGGGAAAATACCAGTTTTCTCCAAATTTCTTCCCAATGTGGTGGAGCAAACAGCCCAAGTCAGCTCTGAGGCTAAACGTTGTAAAAAAAAAAAAATACACTGCTCTCCCCCGAGCCTGAATCTTTCCTCCAGAAGAGTCACTGCTGCTAGCTTACATCTATCCTGAAATATGATGCTCCATGTTCTGGTTTGGCTGTGGCAGCTTCTGAACTAGAGTTCGAGATGCTCTTAGCCTCATCCCTTCCTCAAACTGCTCTGTTCACCTACATCACGCGTAGGCAGATGTTCAGATTTTTCCTCCTGGGATAGATTTGAAATAGGGCTTTCATATCCTAACTGGATTCAGTAAGTCTTTAATATCATGCACTGAGTTGAAATGGAAGGTGGAGCTATTTGTGAGAAGATGCAATTGAGCTGTAGGTCTGCTATTCAAATTTATTTTTCATGTTGCCTAAGACACTACTAAAACACTAGAGATTGCTATCACTTGTAAATCATAAGCATCACAAAGCAACCAATTTAAGCAATATTGTTGATAGTGAGTTCAATGCAGTAATCACTCTTCCATCTCATATAGAATAGGCAGTTGTTATAAAAATATCTTCCCTTTCTGCATCTCCTTTTCCTTCCAGCAAATTGCACATGTCTCATCAGTGCATCACCTCTCCATCTTGTTAAACATGAGCTAACTTTAAAAAATTGCTCCTCTTGCCTCACTGAAGGACATAACTAAAATTTTTCCCTTCAACCTTCCAATAAGTACCAAATAAACATGGTAGCAACTGAAATCCAATGAAGACTCGTTTTTTTCTTTTTTCTTCTACTCTATGTATTTTCTTTGTCCTTTAACACCCAACCACAAAGTGAATGATGATAGATGATTTTTCAATTTGAATCATGATCACTGTTAGATGTTAAAGGACAAAGGAAATAAATCATTCTGAAAAGACATAAGGAGGTGATGGTGTTTTCATCATTCAAAGCTCTTTCCAAGTTGTTGGCAAATAAAAGTCTTCTTTGATGATGGTAATTTCATGGTCTTTATCTCTCCTTGAGGAGAAAGTGCACTTGATTGTTTCGATTTTTTGTTATCAGTAGCCTGGTGATTTTTCAGGTGAAAAAGGTCAAAAACTTTGCATTAAAAGGAAAGCTATGAATAAGAAATAAACAGTGCAGGTGCAGAGAAGAGGAATTTTATGTTCTTTGTAGGAGGAAAATTTCTCTCACCGAACTAAGTTTTCCTTGCAAACTCAAGGAAAGCAAATCAGTTTCAGTCCTGGTCAAGCTAGATTCTGAAGTTTTCACTACAGGGTACCTAAGTGCCAACAAACCATGCAGGTCCATGTCATGCCCATTTGTGACCATCTGTTAGAAACCTGCAGATGCAGTAGTTTGGCTATACTAGGGGATCTTCTTTGGGGTTCCACCTCCAAGTCAGTGAAACATTGATATTATCTCCTTTAACCATTATAAAGCATGGTAAGGAATAAAGTTTTGAATGCTGGAAAATGTGAATCTCATTTTTCTACAAACTAGACTGTTGCTGACCTATAGCATGAATATGAGTTAATTGTCATCCTCTTTACCACAGGTGGTGAATGCCTTATGCTGCTACTGGTCTTACTGGAGTCCCTTTAAGCTTGACAGCCAGGAAAAGCAGCTCCCTGTAACTTGGTTATTCTGCCTAAATGACAGACCAGACCCTCTAACAACGCACAGGAATGTGGAGATATTCTGGACTTTTCAGGGATATTTTTGTCTTGCAAAGACTCTAGGATAGACTATGGGTTACATTTGGGTTCTGGAACGAACTCAAAAATCCTGTAATAGCTGTTGTTAATAAAATAGCACATAAATACAAATAAAAGCCTGTCTTACAGCAGCATATTTCCAGAAATCGTGGAATCAATGTGCTGCCTTTTGTTTGGGTTTGGTGAATATTTATTAATGCCTTACCAAAAAGCTCAGATTTTATAGCCAAAGGTGTCACAGCACGAATCACAAATCAGACAGTAAGTGAAATCTGTACAGACAGATTTGGTCATTAACTTTTACTGACAAACCCATTTGATAAAATTATCATCTGCTGCAAGTAATGGACAGAGACATAGTTCACCATTGCTGTTTTGTTTCATGCATCACCACACGTAAATCCTCATGCTCAAATACAAAACAAAGTCCTACTCTGTGCCACAGAGAAGTCCTGTGCTGGTAGAAAACAAGGCAGGCTCTCATAGCTGGAGAACCGTGCTGTTGGTAACTCACCACAATGGATTCTTCTACATAAAACATCACGGTCTTCCTCTAGATATTTAAAACACAGCTAGGAAAGAGAGATTTCTTTCTGAATTTGTACATTAGCTTGTGCCATCCAGGTGGCTATCTGTCTTATAATCACCATTAGCATATCAGCACAGCTCCTGATTTAACGCTCCTGAGGGTCTGGACTTAGAGGCTATTTGTGAGAAGATGCAATTGAGCTGTAGATCTGCTATTCAAATTTATTTTTCATGTTGCCTAAGACACTACTAAAACACTAGAGATTGCTATCACTTGTATATCATAAGCATCACTGAGCAACCAATTTTAGCAATATTGTTGATAGTGAGTTCAATGCAGTAATCACTCTTCCATCTCATATAGAATAGGCAGTTGTTATAAAAATATCTTCCCTTTCTGCATGTCCTTCTCCTTCCAGCAAATTGCACGTGTCTCATCAGTGCATTATCTTTCCATCTCATTAAACACCAGAGCTCAGAAGGCCTCTTTTTTCCCCTGCTCCTGCTCATTAACTTCCTTCTTCCTCTTTCCCACTGTTTCTCTCTGCCATACTATTTTTTATGTCTCTGGAGCGTTAGGGAATGGCTGGGGACAGAATGTTGTTTGTAGCACAGATGACATAGTGCACAAAATCCTATTATTCTCATATGAATAGAAGCCTGCAGGAGATCTGGCTTAATTTGTCAGCAGTCTATGTGTAATCATTTTTTAGAGGGACATAGAAAAGATTTGGGACCAGCCTCTTTAAAACCCAATTAGAGGGACGTGGAGCTAGGTACAGGTTAATGACTCAAGTCAAGGATGAAAAATATAGAAGTCTATGGTTCTTAAGCTAAAACATTAATAACAGGCAGATAAAGGGGAAGCATGTGATAGCACTCAGGAGTGACTGCACTTTTTGAACTTGAACTTTAAGCTCAATGCCTTCCATGTCAGTTTTTCAAGGAAGGATGGTCCTTAAGCTTGTTTAAGCAAGGCTCCTCCCTTTCTGGATGCTATAATAGCAAAAAGGCTAAAGAGGTCTTTAGACAGGGAATGTTGAAAATAGTTTTTGAACTAAAAAAAAACCAGACTGTCATGTAATACAAATTAGCACTGTTCCATGGGCATCAAAGAAGAAGCAGCAACTTATACCAGCCAGATATACCAGCCAGAATTACAGATCTCAAAGAAAAACCAAAATGTTGTCAGTCTAGTTTTGGAAAGACAGTGTTGTCCGTCTCTCTAAAGTGAAAAGGGTTACAGGTAAATAAAGAGATCTAGAGAAAAAATAACAAAGTCTTGCACCTTGGTCCTTAGTCTGCACAAGTTGTAGAGCCTGCACCACTTTCAACTGCAGAAGTGAATAAATCAGGAACTCCGTTGCAGACTGCACAGTGACCATTACATCTGAGCACATCATCCATGGTGGGATGATTTGAGTTTAAGATTGTGGTGTTTTTTGGAAGGAATAATCCAATTAAAAATGGCAATTTGCCATTAGCTACATTAAAACTTCAGTAGATTAATAAGGCCATAGGTTTGACCATCTGGTTAATATTAGCAAGATAATTTTATCTAGTTGCTCCCTGTACATAACCTTATTCCTTCTTTCTGAAGGAATTTCTGAAGAATTTCTACTTCTACCATACCTTTTTTACGATACAGTATAAAAAGGTAGGAATCGAGGTTGAGATGCAGCATTGATTTATATGCAGCAATGAAAATGACCCTAAGTATTCTCTACACCTTTATTACAAAATAGTCACTTCATCATATCACTGTATACTACTGACCTTCAGCAGCAGTGCCGTGCAATCTCCCAATGCCATGTTCATAGCCATGCAATGAAGATGCCCCCCTTCTTCTGACTATTATTTTTATATCCTTCCCAAAGAATTGTGAACTGATATCAATCTAGCCGGACCCATCAAGCTTATACCTGCAGTGTTTCATAGTCATCATTACTGCAGTTCAGGTGCCACTTATTGATCCGTAGGTGTAAGATTGTAAAGTGTGCAACAGACATGAGTAGCCCATGTTTTATAGACTATTTCACATATATTAGTTGAAAGTGTTAAAGGTGGCATCCCATGTGACACAGGATTGCCACCTCTGCTGTAAGGAGTGACTGGTGCTTCTGCGCTGTGACACAACTCTGGGCCAGTAAGGGAGGCTGTGGATGCGCTGTGTCGATGACTGTGTTTCAAAGAAGATGGTGTGTGAGATTAGGTGAAGGGACAGGCTGCATCTAGGAGTGATGCTGACGGCTTTCAGTAACATTGGAAACTGTTTCCTTGAAAGTGTTAGTTCATGTATTCCTGGCAGAATCTCTCATGTTGTTGAGGTGAAGAAAATGTTCCCACCAGAGACATTCAGATGTTTCTCCTCTGGGAGGAGCAAAGGCAGAATGATTTACGGTTCTCTGCCTATCTCCTTGGCTGTCTGAGACAGGGCACACAGACATGTCATGAGAGGTGGAAAAGGTTATTTATGTGTTTACCTCTTCTCCTGGTGTCCTAAAATGTCCTCTCCTCCTGGTGAGTCATCTGTTATCTCTCAGTGTCTCTCTCAGGACAGGGTGTGACTCCAAAACCATCACAAGCAATGCTATGACACGGTGCCATGTGCAAAGAAACAGGTGAGTTGGAAGGATTTTAGAAATTATTAAACCTGCTGCTTGAATATCCTAGGTGTGGTCACTTCTCTGATCAGTCGGATGTCATGCATGTCTGTTTAGATGTTTGGGTAGATACAGCTGAGGATGTCTTCCTTTTGGTCTTGCTGTTTTGAAAAACCATTCACATCTCTTAGTCTTCTCTTGCTCTCCTCTTCCTCTCCCCGTATTCCTCACAAGGCAGCGTAGACACAAACAGGCCCTCTCCCAGGCTTCCTCTCATTTTTCAGAACATTCTTAGTTATAAGAGCAGAAATACAAAAGTTTAAAAAAAGCCTCCACTTAAATAACCCCATTGAAAACCTGTCTGAAAGGAAGACACTTAAAAATGAGATAAGTGGTACATTCAGACTGTGATAGGACTATTTTGAGCCTCCCCTTCTCAGATTTTCTTTTTTTTTTTTGAGCTCAAGTTCAAAGATGACAGCTCCTCTGAGAAGAAATGAAATACGTGGATGACTTTGATAAATGAAACTATTCTTTCCTATGATTAGCGCCTATAAGGCAAAAGAAAGCTAAATAGGACTAAACTCTTCCACAACACAAAATAAATTAATCAGAAAAGAACAAACTCTGAGCAGACAGTCCTTCTGACTGCAGTTTGGTGGTGACTGAACAGAAAAATAGAAGTAACCTGCAAAAAGGGCTTACACTTGGTTGTGTTTAGTGATCAAAGCATATAAGAAACCTGAGTGTGTGTCTGGAACAGCGAAACCTGGGATTGCTACAGATTGCTGCAGCTTTCCCAGATTGATTGCTCTAACGCAAGTCTGCAAAAAATGGAGGAAAATGCTGCATTGTACCTGGGCTGCAGCAATCAACCACCCTGAATCAGGAACAGCCCTGAAGTCATGGGTAAGGGCCATGCTCATATGATAAGAACAAACGTCTGTGCCTGTGCTTAATGGTATTTCTAGGTCTTGTGGTAAGAAGCATCCCAAATATCCAGGGAATGCAGTGACCTAAGAAACTGTGATGCTACTTACAGCCCTACAAAATGAGAAGAATTACTCATCTTAGAAAACATGACATTCCCAACAGGACATTGCTTGTTTAGGATTATCGTCTAAGAGAAAAAATGAGGATCACCGCCTTTGAGTCTCTTGCTATTCAAGCTGTGCTACCTCTTTTGGCTATCTTTTTAAAACTCTTGCTGTATTTGACATTTCTTTTAAACCTCCAGCTCCAAGAATGGTGACACTATGGAAATATCACACAACAATTGTTCTTCATGTGTTTCCCACACGTCTGGCAGAAGGTATTTTGTAGGAAACAAATTTTTTGCATTCCTTGGACCCAAAAAGTTCATAAGTCTAAAAACCCTTAGGAGATTTTTTTTTTTCTCTGTAAAATCCTCATAAATTGTGATGCTATTTCTTGATTTTGGGATGATCTCCTCTGTGGTTTCAGTTATCAGTACTGGGAAGAGCTGTAGAGTTTAGTTCTCAGTCTCAAGATAGGCCAAAATAAACCTTCTGAGAAGGGAAAACAAGTTGTTTGACTTGTTCAACTCAATAAAAACAAAGTCATCAACCTCACTGTTAATTTTTAGCAGAAACATCCATCTGTGAACAATATGAGAAACAGTCAGAGGAAAAAAAACTACATGGATCTTTTTCATCTGGGTCCCCAGACACGCTATCTTAGTTACTGTGCTGGGCTGCTAACACTTACACAATAAATAATGGTCCAAATTTATCCCAGGTGTAATCCAGCGGAGTTACTACAGGAATGAATTGCTCTCTTCAGATGTGATTACCTCCATTTATTATAAGCTCTTTTGATAACATGTTATAAATCTTAGGTATTTCTAGCTTCCACTCCAGCAGTACCAGCAACACGCTCCACGCGACTGCAGCAGAGGCAGAAGTTTGGCTGACAGAGAGGAACATTTAGGCACGGATGCACTTTGCTGCTATCTGAAGCAAGATAAAGACTGTATTCAGAAAAGATGTCACTTTAGAGCATTTGTAAGGACTTCATAGTTTAATGTATTTGTTTAGTGTGCAATTGTTGGGAGCCCTCCGGAGGTCTGGATAGGCCAACCTATTTTGTTTTTTTCATGTAAATAAGCAAACAGAAGGTCTGTAGTGAAAAATGTGTAGTTCTGACTGATGTAATTGTCTTGATGTATGGATGTGATGTGTGCATTCTTCCTCCTCTCACCCTACAAGTCTGGAACAGCTCTCACATAACAACTGCCACCATCAATCGTTCAATCCCATCATGTGCTATGATCCCCTCCATGGCAGCCCATCCAGGAGAGCACCCGCTCCTGTGCCTAGTGCAGGACAAGGGATCCTCAGGTCTCCAAAGGGTGGCTGTTTTCCCAGTTGCTTATCTTTGTATATAGTCCCCAAAGTAATTTAAAAATTTTGTGGAGAACACCATTTGGCAATTACAAAGTTGCACAGGTTATTTCAGAAACAAACCAGTTCAAAGAGCTATGGGAGAGCTTGCAGGATCCTTTCCTTGACAAATGGTCTGAACAACAAGTTCTGTTAATACATGAATGTGTGAAAACCCAGAGCGTGTGGAAAAAAGACGCATTCTGGAGTGTGTTTGCCCAAAGCTCATTGCGGTGAAGATGAAGATGACCATCAGTGGGACCAAACAGTAAGCAGGGAATTGCAAAGAGACTTCAGCAACACAGGAATCAGCTTGAAAAGAAGTGTAGAAGTCTGGAAACACATAAGGGGGGAAGAGAGACCTTGCAGTGAGAAGAGCAGCAGTCTGAACCTGGCTTGGCAGTGTCAAAAGTCACCCCATGTCATCATCACTCTGCGCAGGCTGGAACAAGTATCCTCCCCTGGAAGGCCATGGGGAGACAGCACCTGGCCAGCAAGGGACAGCCAGGGACAGTGAGCAGGGACCCCCGGGTGCTGTGTGTGACCTTGCAGGGCATTTCATCCCAGCATGTGCGGTACAGGCACACCTACACCTGGAGCACCCACATCTACCATGGGAGGGCGGTGCAAGAGTGGACCCGCATCCCTAGTACTACCCCAACTGTATTATTGAGGTTTTTCTGTTGAATTAATTGCTATTGAGTCTGAATGTACTGTTCAGTGATTGTCAGTTAATTACATGTCATTATCAATATATTGCTTTGAACATGATTTGGATTTAAAGCACACGAATGTACTCCTTGTTGAAACAGGTAGCATTACTTTTTCATGACACCAGTAAAACATCTCATCATATTTAATAGTGACTAAGACCCTTACTTCCACTAATCCTTTGTTAGATCTCACAGGGAACATAAAATAACGAGTAATAGCACTGCAGTGTAATAGCATCATCTTTACCCCTCCACTAGTAACAAAACAGTACTGCAACAATTCAGTTCTAAAACTTGTAGCTCTTTTATCCATTTACCAATGTGCCTCAAAAACAATTTGCAGTTAAATACCAGGTGGATCTGGATAAAATACAGACCTAATATAGCAAGCCATTGTATTACATCCATTATGCTTTCTTCTTCAACAGTAACATTTTTGATCAAATTAAATCCAGTGCTAAACTTAACCATTGCACACAGAGCCTTGCCAGCTTCCTGTTCACACCGCTTAAGCACAGCAATTTTGCAAATGGACATGGTGAAAACAAATCCCTTGAGCCTTGTTTACTTTGCCTGGCAATTGATGAGTAACCTTGGGGTACAGACATGCATCACCCTGATGGAGGCTGAGCACAAACGTTCATTGTGTTCTCTTGTAGGTAATGGGTTTTCTTTCTGAGAGGCTCAAAACTTGTTTCCTCTCACAAGGATGTTAACGTGAGGCACAGGGTGACAACCGTTTTAATTTTGCTGCAGAAAAAGGTAACAATCTTGGCAATCTGACTTCCTATCTAACCACTCCTGTTTGGGCACAACAGAAGGAAAACATCTATGTGCCTCGATAATTTAATTAATTAAATGGCACTAGGAAAAAAAAATCCAAACATGTTTTTCCAATTATAAGTTTTTATGCTCTTTCATGTTATCTTTCAAAGCAGCCAGTTTTGCTCAAAGCTCTACCTTACTTAAATCCAAAAAGTGAAGAAAATTTCCCCTTTTTCTGCAATTTGCCAGTCCGTGGCTCCCAAAGCCAGATGTCAAATTATTTTTTATAGTTGTCTACAGATATTTTTTCCCATAGAAGTATGTAAATGCTTTTGGTATTTGTTGTTCTAGAGTGGTACATGCTTTGTAGTCTGTATCCTGAGGCTGAAATATCACCAAGCAATAGTTCTTGCCATAGAGGGAATAATTGTCATACAACCCAATCCAAACACATGTAAGGACCTGCTCAAGAACAAAGTATCTCTGGATACAGAGTTTAACAAAGGTTTAATTTTGAACAGCTGCTCTACTGGACTATTTTCTTAAGTGACAGAGCAAAGTTTTTTAGACTCAGAGGATGAGGTCAGTCTCTACTCCAGCTATGAGTGACTACAGTTGTGCACATCTATAGCTTTTTGGGCATTCGCCACCTGAATTTAAGAAAAGAACTGCAAAGGTCACCTTCCCACAAGCACATGCTTTAGCAGATGTTGCATCAGCAGTTACTAATTCTACAGAAAGTAGGACGTTTCAGGAACAAAGCAGATTCAAGAACACCACGAAGACACTAAGACACCTGACAGGAACACGGTTATCATTCATCCTCCCTCCAGTAGAGCAAACAATGGAGGTGTTCTCCTGTGGAGTCATGCAAAGATGAGTGTGAGGAACGCATACCGTGCAAAGCTTTGCCACACAGAGAAAAGTCACAGCCATCTTTCTTCTCTTGGCAAGTGGAGACATACCATTAACTACACAAGGACACAAAAGAATAAGAGACTGCAGGGGCCTGAAAACTTTGCATCCTAAGTCACTTGCTTAATAGTGGATGTATTTAGATTTATGTGTGATAAATAGGCTCATATCAATTACTGTGTAGATTGACTCCTTGTTACCCTACTACATGAGTGAAGGAAGGAAAAAAGGGAAGTGTTCACAATGTCAAGACAAAAGACCTCGTCTCCTTCTTCAGTCAGTGCAAGAACAAGGTGCCCCCTTTCACAGCTTATTCAGAGCAGGAGACACCTATGCAGATGAGATCCTCACATCTTGAAAGATGTTTAGGGAACCTCCTCCTGATTATGTCTGTTTCACTTGCCAATCAGATATGGACCTTGGACTAACAGATATCAGGTTTTATTCCTTTGCCTACATGCTGACATCTGCAAAGTAAATATCCCTATTTGATCTAATTGTTCAGACTCCAAACTTAATGGAGGCTCACTTCCAACTTAATGGATAGTACAACGTCCTGAGTCCTTTCTGTTTCACACTAACAAAGACAGCTAAAATAAATAAAATTGTCCATCACTTTCCATTGTGCATGAACAATATCCAAGAGAACTGTTTCAGATGCAGATATCTACACTGCAGGCACACAAAACCAGAAGGATGGAATCCCATTCCTGAGCAAGGTGAGATGAATCTCATCAACGTGAGTCTGTGTGCAGTTAATCAAATACTCTGCCTTTGGCAGTAGTTAATCACTGAAATGCAAAAGACAACCAAAATCCGATCATTAATGTGATCATTAATGATTTTGAACCCCTTTCCAGTTAATGAACCAGTCACAGGAAGCTCTGACTTCTCATCTAACTTACGTACGCATTTTAAAAATCCACCAAATGCTTTCCAGGAACAACTGTGTAATTTGCAAAGTAACCATTTCAATCAATCCTCATATGCACAGGATCACACAGTTATCTATATCCTCTTATTCAGTGTTTGAAACAGTGGCCTGGTTTAAGTCCTGATGAAGACAGTGAAGAATATCCATTAAATAGGTTTTGCCTTCTCACCAAGGAAATTACCAAAATATGATTATCAAGATAGAAACTTCCTAGTGCTGTTCACATGAAAAATGCTATTCTAGGAATCACCAATACCTCCACAAATATCTGATTATTTTCTTTGGAGATGTCAAGCAACTATGAAGGACAAAAACCTGACCGTGGCATTTTTCTTCATGAAAATAATGTCACTGCCTGAGCTCAGTGGCTCTATTACTAAAAATATGCAGTATCTGCAGGCGTCAGATCTAACCAGCAGTGTTAAAAACAAAAAATAGATCTCCTGTAACCCCGGAGATGCCTATTCCATGCTGGGAAGCATAAAATTTGCTCTTTTATCTTACTTAATCAGTCTGAATAGTCATAATTTTTACTCCGTATTTGATATTTTAAAGATGGCTTTTGTTCCACACTGCAATGTGACATGAACTGGTCTCAGACCATTGGTTACCAAATTATAAAGGCAATGTCTTTCTATTTCTTTCTGCAATGTCTTTTTGCTGTCAAACCTCCTGTCAGCCCCTTTATCTAACCCGTCTAGGTCCCTCAATATAGCAACCATACTCTTCATACATCAACCGCCCCACCAATGTGATACTGTCCATCACCTTGCGAGAACGCTCTGCTGCATCATCCAGATGATTAATAAAGATATTAAGCAGTATTTACCCCAGCAATTTACCTTCAGGGTCACCACTAAAACCAACTGCCCTTTGGACTTTTTACCACTGAACATCACTCTGCAAGACCCGTGGTCTGGACAATTTTTCACGTGTTTTACCATCCATTCATGCAGTCTTTGTCTCCTACCTTTGACCATAAGTTTAACACAATAGATTGTGCTGAAGGCCTTGCTAAATTTAAAGCAAACAACATCCACTGCTCCTCTCTTGTCTTCTCACCACAGAAGGTAATCTGTTACTTAGCAGTATGCTCTACTGGCATTTCAAATGTTTTGGGGTTTTAGCATTTTTTGTGGAGACAAGACAGTGTGAACAGAAGTCATAGAAATCTAAGCACCTGAATATCCGTTTGACATCAGTCATAAAAACCATTGCAATGTCAATGAAAGCACAAGCAACATTTTCTCCTGCCTGTTTATAACACTGAAGTGTATCAAATGCATACAACTGTGGTGAGAAGAGACTTTTGGTGTTCTCGTTTCACTGACTTAGGGCTGCAAGGGACACCAAGGCACTCCAGCATGATTTCAAATTCTGTGTTCCCAGCTTGAAATGATGGGTAGGTGGCCCAAAAAAAATGGGCAGCCTTGGTTGCAATGCTTAGCTAGTTCTGTGAACCACAGAGAACTACAAGGTTTGCTTTGTATTTTATTTTCAGTAGTGCTAGTAATGAAGAATGAGATCTTTATTGGGGTGCTGAGCACTTGATATTAAATACTGGCTTCTCTGGCTTGAGAGAAAATAGACATATTTGCAGGTTTTCTCCTGCACCCCTGTGATGTCATGAGATTCTATCCTCCCTGGCATCTGATCTTCTTCCTTCATTTACCGCTGCCTACTTCTGTAGCAGTAAATTTAACAGCACCAGGGCACAGGTGCAGGAATTCAATATCCATGCTGTTAAAAAGATAAAAAAGCCCTTAGCTGGTTTTGGCCCAGATCAACCAACAACGTCCCAAATTGTTGATCCTCCAGCACAGTTTGGGAGTCAGTTCAGAGCATGGACCTTTCCCACTGAGCACTGGATTTTGGAGGGATGTACTACAACCATGGTACAGCCTGGTTGAGCCAGCTGGCCTCAAGGTTCCACACAAGCTCCTGGCACTGGCTAGTTTACTCATAGGGATGTAAGAGTAAATGCTTTCTCAGTCAAATCAGAAGCAAATCCATCTTCTCATCCATGTTGTAATTCAAATGTCTTCCCTCTTCCCTCTCTGAGGATCTATAGAAGGACTTTTGTTGAGGAGCTGGGATATTTTTCCGAGCATCTGCGCTTCTCAGGACCTGCCCTTAACGCTCCCTCTCTGTGTCAGACAGAGGCTGCTGCTGTCTTTGAAGAAATTCAGTACTAATAGCACTGTCTGGCAGGGAGTGACAAGCCCAGAGGATCAAAGACAAGAACATAAATCTAACAACTTCCAGCTCAGAAACTATCTCCCACCTCCCCACAGATAAGGACGCAAGATTGAAGAGAGGTGGGAAGATTTGTTGGGAATAAAAAACAGTGTATGAGGAATGAAGGAATGAGAGTTAACCACTTATTAACAAACTTAGGAAAGCAGGATGTTTCCCTATGCCTTAATATGCACAGGTCACTTCAAAGTCCCTCTGAACCCTCCTCAGCTGTTTGGTTTTGCTGTATTTTCTCACCCTGGGACAGGGAGATGCCATTGCTGTGACACTTGACAGGCTAAACAAGGTCACCTTCTCCCTTTCACATGGGGACACTCCAATGAGGTCCAACTGGTTTGCCTAGTCCCGGTTTCTCTTAGGGATAGATCTGTCTCTCTCTCAAGTATGATAAATGCAGTGTGGGAGCACTCTGGGTCCCTGAAACAAAGGATTTGCAAAACTTAAAAACATCTCCGGGACCTGAGGACCAAGGTACATTTCTTGCTCTTTCTCTCTGTTCTGTATCAAGACAGACTGCCCTTTTCACTGCTTTCCTTGCTGGGAGCTGGGCAGCCCTTGTACAGGGAACCACATCTGATGATGCATCCGACCCTCCATCCCAAAACTCATCTGTCACTCTCAATGTCATGGAACTATAAAATCATAGAATTCTTTAGGTTGGAAAAGACCTTTAAGGTCATCAAGTTCAATTGTAAACCTTACACTGCCAAGTCCACCACTGAACCGTGTCCCTAAGCTCCACATCTACACATCTTTTAAATATCTCCAGGGATGGTGACTCAACTGCTTCCCTAGGCAGCCTGTTCCAATGCTTGACAACCCTTTCAGTGAAGAAATTTTTCCTAATATCCAATCTAAACCTCCCCTGGTGCAACTTGAGGCCATTTCCTCTTGTCCTAAAAATGTCCTTCAGCGTCTTCTGCCTGTTCTTTACTCTCCAGGCCTGCTAAGATACTCACAGGGCAGTATGACATCAATCTCAGTGTTAATTAATTTATTGGGGTCTGTTAGATCAGCACTTCAAGGGCTGGGAAAATGTGGGAAGATACATACAAATAGCAAGGGACCTAAAATATTTACTGGAGCCCTCCACAGTTTTCCTTTTTTTCATCCCAGGTGGCTCTACATAAACTATTTTTTTTTTTCAGTTAGAATGTTAATTATGTTTAAAATCCTTGCTCAAACAGACAAGCTGATCCCAAATGAGCTCTTTACCTGGACTAGTCTAAATGAAAGCATGAAAGTCTTCTTTCTACATTCAGAGACTTTTTTGTCCAAAGGAGCTCAGTTATTTCAGCTGACAGACAACGGTCCCTGTTAAGAACTATAACGTCATTGACATTGACTGTTTCAGAAATTGGAACCATGCCATTTTTATAGGCAGTGGAACTGGCTGAAGGAGAGTTTTGGTTGTATAAGGTGATTTTACCCAAAGATAAAGTAAATTTTGTCCTTTCTGATCTGCTGAAGTAACTTCAGCTTCCACCTAATCACTGACTCTTTGTCACAGGGGGAAGAGGAAGACCACATAATAGGACAATGCTAAGCTCAACTTATTAAGTGAATGAAGTGAGGAACAGACTTTTCTCAGGAAATGCCTGGCTTGAAAGATCCACAATGTAGAAGTCTGCCTACCCCTAAAATACATGGAAGATAACTCTCTTAATATTTTAGAGAAACTGGTGATCTGAAGCCCGTAACATATGAATGTGAACAGTCATGATGGTCACTAGTGCCAGCCTGCAGATCCACACAAAGACTGGGTTAAGACTGGAAACAGCCTATTACGAAATAAAGTTTTTAATCTTGCCCTAGAAGTGCAATTGACTGACTGTCTTTCTAAGTGAAAAAGCAATTACCATTTTCTCACTGACACCAAAGCTGCTTCTGCCTTTCTCCTGCCCATCTCCCATAATTAGGACCGACACAAATAAATTTTGATATTGACATCTGTCCTGGTTCTGGCCAGGATAGAGTTAATATTTACCTGAGCTGGGTGGAGAACTGAAGCTGGTAGCCCCTATGGCTGGGATAGTTAACTAATTAGCTAACAGCTGGGGTTAATTTACCCAAATTAGCCAAAGGGCTATTCCATCCCATCTGACATCATGCTCAGTATATAAGTGAGGAGGGTGCTGAAGGGAGGCCCCCTGCTACTTGGAAGAGACTGGATGTGGAGATCTGTTGTGAGCTATTGTACTGTATTTGTGTTCCATCACTGTCTTGTTTTCTTCTGTCATTACTGTTAAATTTACTTTTTGTTCAATCTCAACCCATGTGTTTGGTTTTTTTTTTCCTGGTTTTCTTTTGTTTGTCAAATCTCCTCCTATTCTCTTGGAGAGTGGGGGGAGTGAGAGAGAGACTGTGTAGTCTGGTCCCCGTTGGGGCTGAACTACGACAACATCATTGAAAACCATTGAGGGGACAGAAACCTCCAGGAAGAAGAACAAGTATGAATGGATAGGTATCCTAGAGTTTTATGATCTCTTGTGTTGCAGCCTCCAAAAATTGTCACAAAAACATAGCTCACTTACTTTACGGGTAAATGACTATGCAATAACTATGTGGTCCTATTTCACTGATGTCTTTGAACATGAAAGTTGTATTGAAAAAGTTAAGGGCTATTAAATGGGATGAAGTAAGTAAAAAATATCAGTTCTAGTTGCTACTAATGATCACCTGTTGCACTTTCCCAAAGAGGAAAAAATGTTTATTTATTTAATGGCACACACAAATAACATACTTATCTTAATCAATGTTTTTTCCCATGCTAAGTTATAAACCTTCTCATTGTAAATGTTCTGGACAGATATGGAAAAAAAGTCTTTCCTTTGGCTAATAGACTTCATCAAGACATGCAATTACAAAACAAAACAAAAACAAAACAAACTCCAACCAGTTGTATGAATATAAGTTGCTTTTTAAGTGCAAATGAATCAGACTGACTGAAAATGAAATCTATATATACGTGCTGAGTCTCCAGTTTGTATTTTCTGTCACCTTTGGTCTGAATTTCAAGTTGTAGGATAGCTTCCTTTACATTCATAGTTCATTACAATCCGCCACAGGTGGGCTTATGCTCTTCCTCAGTCACTGCGTCCATGTGTCTGAAGTGAAAACTGAGGACATTTAGCATGCTTGGTTTTGTGCATATCTGTTTAATTGTGCCAGACTGGCCAGCTGGTCACTTTGCAAAAAGACCAAAGCCAACACATTTTCTTTTATTCTTTTTTGGCCAACACCAAGTCATTGATATTTGCTTATTTTTTCATTTTAATTATGAGCCAAAATAATCTATTTTTTGTGCTTGACACTGAAAGTTTTGAGGTTAATTTTATAGATTACGGGTTTTTTTCCCAAGGATTGTGTCTATGAAAAAAATAGATTTTAGAACTCTAGTGAAAAAAAGTCAATTGTAGGGGCTCCGTGGTCTCCCAGAAACAACAACTTGAGTGCCAGAATGCCATGTTCCATGCTGCTGTCTAGCCAAGATGAGAATCTCACTACAGTTGTTATTTTCAGGCTATCACTATAATCATTATACAGCAGTAGTAACAGAAAAGGCTTTTACTATAAAATCCTGCACGCAGGAGCAATAGAAAAGTCCTTACCATAAATTCTTGCATGACATGAGCTAGGCAGTTTATCTGATATTGGTAAAAAAAAAGAACTGGAAAAATATCCAGATGACAGATCAGAATAAGAAGCTGGGAAACGACGCATGGATGTGGGCTGTCGGAGTCGAGGTGGGGAAAGACAAAAGAAATTACTCCAAAGAGGTAAAGAGGTTAGAATTTAAAACAGAATGGAGATATCCTTGATATTCCCAGATAGACTTCTTCAGAAATTAGGGTTTTTCTCCAAGGTTTCAAATTACTACAAGTGATCTCCTGGTTAAGCCCAGCTGTCTGGCTGGAATAAATAAATAACATCATATTCCTCTGAAGAAGCCTTCCAATACATTTCTTGTTTATTAAGCTTCCAGTTTTAGGTCTGCCTGTGTCCCCCCTTTTTTTTCTAGCACAACAATAACAAACATTAAGCAGCATTCCCTGCACCTTACATCTTGTTTTCTAGAAGTCTCCCTCAATTTTAATAATTGTCTACAACTGACTGACTGGGTCACCTTCCATCCAAATTCCATTTGTCCTAGGTCTTTCTGTTTCCATGACTGCACAATTCAGTGACATTTTGTTCCATCTGTCCACCTGGTTAACACACCTGCCTTCTCTTCCTCCAGGTACGGAAGATGATGACTGACAAAAAAAAAGATTAGGCTGAAAAACAATGCAGTCTTGTTGCTTCATCACACATGCTATTTTTAAAGGTAAACGTCAATGAACTTCCAACTCACTTTTTATTTCAGCGGTAATGGTCCCCTGAAGATTTGCACTGAGTGAAAGTCAAAAAGAAGATACAGTGAAGCAAGTCTATTGTTCGAGCAGCCTGAAGCATCACAGCCACACATGACCTGAAAAAGAATTGAATCAGTTCTTTCATTTTTAGATCACATTGCCCAGTATATTACAGCCTGTTCCAAAATATTTTTGTACAGTTCAAATTCTGCTGATTGTTAAGGAGGGTTGAGAGTTTTTCAGCATAAAGCAAGCATTCAGTTTTGACTGGAAAAGAAGACAAATCAATGCTATAGGTTGTTGGTTTTGTCCTTTAACATAAAGAGGAAAGGCATAGATTCCGAACTGCACTGCAAGAAGCTTCACAATATATATATCTTATATAAAATACACATACCGTATATACAATATACAAATGACTTTGTGTGTGTCTGAGAGAGAGAGAGAACAGGGAGAACAAAAGTTATTTAATTTCTGTTTTACCTTAGTAGTGCTTCATAGATCATTTTGTTAGTTCATGGCCTCGTGATCCACGGGCCTCTACTTTCCCAAACTTCACTAAGTAGACATGACAGATGTGCTCCTTCCAGTGTCAATCCTTTGCCTGGGCACCCCTGAAGTCAGTGAAAACATCAACATACACAAAGGAGACCGTGACAAGCTTGTCCCTGGAGCCAAATTCTCCTCACACATAAGTCAACCGTAAAGTTTACCCACACCACTCTGGGAACAAGATCAGGCCTTTTCTATTATGTACTTAATGCTCTTCCAATTGTTGCTTATAAAAAATGATAACATGCACCACCAAGAGAGCACTTCATCAGGAGTAAGCAGTAGCGTGAAGTGAACAAAAAAAAAAAGTTGTTGAATTGAGCAGCCCATTGTCCCAAAGCTGTAAAATTCATCTATAAGGATCATATTCAGCAATTGCTTTGCAAGAACTGCAAGCTCTGAGACAAATCTTTGTCCTTAGCTTTTGTCATCCCAATAGAGTCACAGAAGCTTAGAAACATAAGCTGGAAAAGACCACAATAGGTGATCTAATGCATCACCCACAGTCCTTGTTATGCAACAAAATAAAGGGCAATTTCTCCACTGCAGGTGCTCTACAATTACTCTACTGCAATTACTGTTACAAAAAAAAAGCACTTTACCAGCATGACAGTACCCAACAAATCAAAGGCTGTGCTATTATCTGAGTTCCTCTAAGATTTACAATAAAATGTATCAATATCTGCATTTTGCACCATGAAGTACAGTGAAATAGTTATAACACCTTGCAGTAAATTGCAGAGAGCCTTTCCATAAATCAGGTGAGAACTTCCTCTGCCCTGCCAGGGCTGTGGTTCAGTGTCGTGCTCGCAAGGGTTCGACGCGGATGATACCAGTGAGTGTTACCGTCCCACTGTCCATATTCAGAAAAAGGTAGAGTTGTAACCCAGTTGTAACTGGCAGTCTGGGCAGGAGGTGGTGTAGGACTTCTCTAACAGCAACTAAGGCATGCATGTATGATCACATTAGTCATGTGAAAGACGAAAATGGTCAGAAATATTCTTCGTGCTGGGTCCTCCATCATGGTGACAGATTTGACCTGTAGTGAGGCAGAGAGCAGCTATATGAAAAGGGAATTTAAGGTGTTCCTAGTGAAGAGACATATCTATATGTCCATCTACCCCCAGACATACAGCAAAGAGCACACAATTTCTACAGCAAATACCCCAGGGCAACACACAAGCTCCAGCAAAGCCCACTGGTTCAAGGTGATTTTTTTGGCTGTGGGTTTTTTGGGGGTTTGGTTTTGGTTTTCGGTTGTTTTGTGGGTTTTTTTAACTTAAAAAAAAAATTATCTCTTGCATGGCTGAGTGATGTCTTGCTTCTTATGCCAGGACACCTCTGAGGCAGGCATTGCAATCAGGTTTTACCCCATAACATCAGAGCAGATGAGCCAGTT
The DNA here is from genome assembly GCF_036417535.1 of Chlamydotis macqueenii. Classification (NCBI taxonomy): domain Eukaryota; kingdom Metazoa; phylum Chordata; class Aves; order Otidiformes; family Otididae; genus Chlamydotis; species Chlamydotis macqueenii. Next base: position 7,241,923 of record NC_141558.1, read on the forward strand.
TACTGTATGTACAGTAAAGGAAAGCTGCTAATAAAGATGTCTGACCTTGGGGACAAAGTTGCTGAGATCCACAGTGGAGGGCGAAGTAGCATGTGCACTGACAGTTAAGGTCCGTCATGTGATAAGCTAGATGTGACAGCAGACCAACAGAAAAATTAATTAGCAGCAGCTGAATTCTTCTGTGTGACCCAGTTTCAGGAAAAAGAGTGAGAATGTGTTCTTTAAACAGCTTTCAACATCATGAGCTTCCTCAACACTTTTTAATCTTTTGTGAAAAATGAGACACCAGATGTAAGGGATGGTAACATCCACTCAGTCGTCTGTCACTTCTGATTCAATACTGCAGGATACACCCCGGTGCCCCATATTTTATAAGCACTAGAAAATATGTATTTTCTGGTGGAAAGGCCATTTTTTAAAAGCAGTGTGATAAGTATGAACAGGAGCTGCCCTGGAAAATTACCCATGGTGGACTTCCTTAATGCAAGGCTTGATTTAATGAGGGTCTTCTGCTTCCCAGTGCAGCCCAGCCCATCACAGTGTCACCTCCAGATCACCAAATAAGACAAGTAAATATTAGATGCGGTTTACATAAGAATTTTTAAAACTTATTATTTCTTTCACACTAAGAAGGAAAACACTTTTCCGAAATGCAAGACCTCTAAATGAAACACAGCTCTTTACACAGTTCATATTTAGTTATGGCCAAAGATCAAATCTTACTTTTTGTCACAATAAAAGCAATCAGAAAAGCCAAGGAGGTACAGAGAAACATAAGCCCAGTGTAATTCTGTGCTTCATGTCATTCTTGGAACTGGAATTTTGTTGAATGCTGCAACTAGACCTAAAGTATAGCAGCATGTCTTGCTTCTTTCCTATTTCTTTGCATGAACAAGCGAATTTCAGTGATAAGGAAAGATTCCAGATCTTTAACACTGCAGGCTGAAATATTCTACTGATCTAGAGGTGAATTAAATCTGTGAAAAAGTAACATGACTGTGAAACTTTAATTCATTATTGATAAAGTCTTAATTTAATGCAGTTCCATAACAAAAGAATAATTTTCTGAGCTCTTATTTATTTGCTAAAAGACCCGTAGCTCTTCTATCTTTCTTATACGAGCAGTTTCACTCAATTTTGAGGGAATAAAGTATGTACTTACAAAAAAAAAGTTTTGTAGAATAAATGTCAAAAAACAACTGAAATAAAATGGCAAATGACAAGAGGACATTGTTGAATTCTTGCTGGAAATTATTCACTTGTGTCCTGTGGACACATATGGGAAGCCTGTAATAACCGCATAATATCAGAGCCAACCAAGGAAGAATAATTATGTTTTATATAAACTATTGATTGTTTGCTATGTGGATTCATTTTGCAGCAGACAAAAAAAAAAAAAAAAAAAAAAAAAGAGGCTTTTTGCACTATTCCATGAAGAAAAAGAGAGATCTGCCCTTGCAGATGTTCCAGTTCAGTGATCCAGGCACAAAATTTCAGAGACTTCATACAACACCACCTGGTCCTGAGCATGGACTTTAGGTGAGGTTTCCCTCTACATTGAATGCTCCCATGAAACCAGCAAAAGTTACATTTCACTTAAGAGAAACCTTATCATGTGAAAGTTTTGCCAAGTTGAGTACATTTCTGCACATTACTTACTAAATTTACGGACACTATTCGGAAACAAAGCTCTTAGGGGAAAAAAAAATCCCATCCAGACCTATATACTATAATCACCAGTTTCATTTCCTACAAGATTGCTATACACTGGTGTTTCCATTTCTACAGTGTTTAGCACTACCAAGACATACTGAAAATGTTCAAAACCGCCTTACAGCAAATTCAGTCCAGTGCTGAGAGGGTACTTTTCCTCTAACTCGATCTATAAAAACCAGACAAAGCAGCCTTCGCTGCTTATCTACCTTCATCTCTTCATCACAGGATGAGGAGTAGTGGTTTCAAAATAGAGGGAGATAGATTTAGATTAGATATTAGGAAATTTTTTTTTTACAATGAGGGTTGTAGAATACTGGAACAGGTTGCCCAGAGAGGTGGTGGAAGCCCCATCCCTGGAAATGTTCAAGACCAGGTTGGATGAGGCTCTGAGCAATCTGATCTGGTTAGAGATGACCCTGCTTCTTGCAGGGGGGTTGGACTAGATGACCTTTGAAAGTCCCTTCCAACCCTAACCATTCTATGATTCGATGATTCTATGATTCTTTCAGTTTTCACAGCTGAATTTTATCACCTAATCCAACCACAGACAGCTAGATCATAGCATCCCTGTTTGCCTCTGCAGTTCAATAGTTCAACATGTTTGTCCTGGGCTGTACCTTCAGGCATGGTGACCATGCTCAACCTTGCCTGTGAGCAGGACTGGGCTGGTTCACCCTGCATGGGAGTAGTTTGTCTTTTAATGAGATGCCCACTGAAACCACTGCTGAGAGAGCCTGGAGTGAACTGGTTGGGATTTTTAGCCTAAAGAAAGCTGAAAAGGGTTGTCAGTGTTTTATTCCACTACAGAAAGGGTGTCAAACTCTTCTTGTACGTGGACAGTACAAGGGAAAGAAGCAACAGACACAAGTTGCAGCAGGAAAGTTTCTAACTTTATAAGAAGAAAATAAATTCCAAGTGATTAAGCAGTAGGAGAAGTGCCCAGAGAGATCATGAAATCTCGGTCCTTGGAGATACTCAAAACTTGAAAGCAAGCAAATCCTTGAGGAGGCTGGTTTAACTTTGAAGTTTGACCTGCGCAGAGCAGAAGGTTGAACTGGAAATCTGCAGAGGTCCCTTCCAGAGTGAGTTATTCTGTGAACCCATTCATTATTCTCTTCCATAGGCTAGAATTTAATGAAAACCCTGAATATTGGCCCTGATCAGAGAGGGGTGCATTTAGTTTTCAGTCAAGGTCATAAAGAAATAGAAACACTCACAGGATGCTGCTTATGCCCTCCAGCTTCAACAAGAAAAGCTCTTTATGCTCACTCAACTAAGTCCTGTCAATTCTGCACCATGAATGACAGTACAAACCATAACAGTTAGGTTCAGATACAATTGCAACCCTCTTGTGGCACTTTTTAAGAGAAGAAATATAAGCATATTACTCTTAAATAACTCTAAGACTACAATTCATGCAGATGAGGCTGCCCAAAGAAAATGCAACATATTTTAATGTATTTTAGTATTTCCCTGGTACACCCTGCCAGCACCCGAACATTTGCAAATCAGGCTCATTCCTAAGCCAAAGGTTACTTATTTTTATTTCATACCTTTCAACAGAACAGTTTTCAATTAGTTGTCTGCATATATTTTAAGTTCATGGACATTTTACTATCCACAGTGTCTTGTGTTAAATCATCCAATGAAAGGCACTGAATAAATAAAACATAGAACAACATCTCACATCAGAGAAACAGGTCTTAGTTTTGTTGAGCATTGATGGGAAAGAATTCCCATCCACAGCAAGCACAACAGCTCCATCAATACTTTAACAAAGGCAATTAGACTTTAGATTAACTCACACAATTTTTTAAAGTTCAGTTTAAAAAAAAAAAAAGGCCAATTAATTTAATTTCACCCAGAAGAAAGTGAAATATACCCCACTGAAAATTAACACTGTAATAAAACTGTTCTACTTTTCTAACTGCTGTGGCACAGCTGTGTCTGTCTGGAAAATGTCAGATTGCTCTGAAAACCCCGGGCAGGATGAATGCTCAGCCTCTCTTGATCCACACGACTGCACAGCAGGTTTCATAATGCAGGCTGGAAATCTTGAACATAACCCAGAAGAAAATGGATCTGGAAGTCCCAGAACAAGTAATATTGACCATTTCTTAATCCCAGTCCATGTTTTCTGATACTTTCTGCTACTTCTATTATGAGAAGTTTCTAGATACTGCCTTTTTCTTTATTTGAGCTCAGTTTGGAGGGAAATTGACAGCATGTAGCTTTCATAAGGCCCTGAATAGTGTATGTACACTGCTTCTGCAGCACATCATGTGAAAAGGAAGAGTTGGGAGTGAACCCCCACATAGAAAGAAACATGATGGTTAACACAATTTCTTGAAGGCTGAATGCCTCTAAAAATCCAGCTTGGAGAGATATCCAGGCAGTAAGTGGGGAGTTGCTGGTGGCAAAAGGATTTTTTAGCCTGGTCTTTCTATCAACCCTATATTGGATAATGCATGACAGCATCTTGCTCCTCTCAGGTCACCAAACAGGAGCTCCTCCCTGGACATCCAGATATGGGCTCTTTCTTGAAACAAGAAGTAATTGTTATCCTAAAATGTCTTTTGCACTCTCTCACTCCTCCCAGCAACTCACTTTCAGTTTCATCATCATCTCCTCCATGAGTTTGTGCAACTACTGCAAGCATCTGCTACATCACTGCCTCATTCTGTTTTGCCAACAGATTTGTCTGACAGTCAAATACTGTTGATACCATTTCCAGCTCAGGATCATCAGCTGGCATAAGCTATCTGGTTTGATTGGCTCTGCTGGCTTGCAGAAATGGCTGTAAAGTATTCTGTGATGAGTGCCAAAGCCCCCATCCGCTTGATACGTGTATTACTGCTACTAGAGGCAAGTAATTTTGGGTACCACGCTGGTCAGCAGGTTCTAGGGATTAAAAAAGCATAAAAATTCATGACTCAGTTGTTGCCTTTGGTCCATTACTTCTTTTCTCCCACTTCAGCTATAGATATTCTTGACTTTGGCTCAGATTTAATTCTGAATATTTTGAAATATTTGCAAGGACTACTTCTTATTAAAACTCACTTGCTCTTATAGTATCTTTTGAAATTTTGTTTCCTTTCTAGGTTTTCTGTTTTCAGACAGATCACTTGGTGGATAAGGAATTGACTGGATGGCCGCACTCAAAGAGTTGTGGTCAGCGCCTCGATGTCCATCTGGAGACCAGTGACGAATTACTTTCCTCAGGGTTTGGTATTGGGACTGGTTGTGTTTAGCATCTTTGTAGGTGACCTGGACACCCTCAGCAAGTTTGCTGACGTCACCAAGCCACATGGTGAGGTTGACACACTGGAGGTAAGGGATGCCATCCAGAGGGACCTTGACCAGCTGGAGAGGTGGGCCCATGCCAACCTCATGAGTTCAGCCAGGCCAAATGCAAGGTCCTGCACATGGGTCATGGCAATCCCAAGCACAAATACAGGCTGAGCAGAGAATGGGTTGACTGCAGCCCTGCCCAACCACCCAACCTGGGGGTACTGGTGTACAAGAAGCTCAACATGAGCCAGCAATGTGCCTTTGCAGTCCAGAAAGCCAACTACAATCTGGGCTGCATCAAAAGAAAGATGGCCTGCAGGTCAAGGGAAGTGATTCTGTCCCTTCTAATCCTCTCTTAGAGACCGCCAACCTGCAGTACTGTTGTGATAGGACAAGGGGCAAAGATTTAAAATAGAGGGAGTTAGATTCAGACTGAACATAAGGAAATTTTTTTTTAGGATGTGGGTGATAGAACAGTGGAACAGGTTGCCCACAGAGGTGGTGGATGCCCCATCCCTGGAAACATTTAAGGCCAGGTTGGACGGGACTCTGAGCAATCTGATCTGGCTGGAGAAGTACCTGCTTCTTGCAGGGAGCTTGGACTGAATGGCCTTTGAAGGTCCCTTCCAACCCAAACCATTCTGTGATTCTATGATTCTGTTTTCTCTTGTTATTTTCCTAGGATTTTATATCATTTCTGCTGGATTTTCTTTCTTCTCAGTGTTTAGTTCTGATTGATTAGTCAAGTCAGACGTTGAAAATCATCAAAACTGAGGACTCTTTAAAATAAAATAATGAGATAATATTGATCAGAAATAATCAAAACCAGAAAAGATTGGACTGGCAAAATCTAGAGTGCAATGAAACTGTCAAGTGAAAATATGTTTCTACCAATTTGAAATTAATGACAAGGCTGCAGCATTTCTTTGTTAACGGCCAGTCATTTTCACAATGTGAAACAGCACATAGGCACTTCCCAAAAAATAAGTATTTTTTTCTTTCACAGTTGTGTTAGTCAGAAATGGATTTCGTACATGCTCAGGTGCAATTGATAAATCTACTATTGCAGCAGTGAGCTGCTGAAGCAGTAGGAGCAGTGAAGCGTAATGGGCAGTATTCTACATTTATTTGCACCACCATTCAAAGGTTTTTGCTAAACATAGAATTTTACCAAGTATTAACATACAATTAATCCCACTAAAGTCAGCAGAACAGCATGTTTTGCTGTAAAAAAAAAAAAAAAAGCAAGAATTGTGAAGCAACAAAACCCTGCAGAATGAGGAAACTATAATTTCAATTTCATGGACATTTTCAAAAAAACAAGAGAGACATGAAAAATATCACTCTGGAGTTGAGCACGTGATCGAGTGTTCCCACACATATAGATCATTTAGTCCATCCTACACTGTTATTAATGGATTGGTAAAATCTCTCCCCTCACTAACATAGCATGACTATCATAACTTCACAGGTGTAACTCTTGCTAACCTAGGTTAGTCAAAAAGCTTGTAAAATGCTAAAAGAATCCTTGTGTCCATCAGCTCAATGCAAGGCAAAAGTCCAGCCTGTTGCATGTTGCCCAGCTGTGTTGTACGCTAATTGCACTCTTAGGAGAGGATCCAAGTGATGTTGCCAGATCTTAGGCTTTTTCAGTGTAAGTAGAAGGCACTCTGAAATTATGGATTTTTTATATTAATATCCTCAGTCCACAGATCTGTCATAGCACAGATGCCACATTAGTGAGTCACCAACAGACAAATCATTTCTGCTCTGAGTATGTCCTGCTACACATGGAAATCAATGTAGCTGGAGGCAGGGTGGACAGGACACAGAGAAGTGGCAGAACAGTGTCCCTCAGGGTACTTTGCAACCTGAGCTTAGACATGGGTTGTAGGAGAAGTGAGTAAGGTGATAACCAAGAGGATTTATCTCTTGGAACTAGAAGTTAAATAGCACAAAAGAGTGTGCACTGAAAATGTGTGAATCGTGCATTTTATTTTACTAAAACCACCCTGTTTTTTAGCTATCATGGAATCATAGATTGGTTTGGGTTGGAAGGGACCTTCAAAGGACATCCAGTCCAAACCTCCTGCAAGGAGCAGGGACATCTCCAACCAGATCAGGTTGCTCAGAGCCCCGTCCAACCTGGCCTTGAATGTTTCCAGGGATGGAAGATCCACTACCTCTGTGGGCAATGTGTTCCAGTATTCCACCACTTTCATCATAAAAATTTTTTTTCCTTATGTCCAGTCTGAACCTACTTCCCTCTATTTTGAAAGCATTACCCCTTGTCCTGTCACAACAGGCCCTGGTAAGGAGTTTCTCCCTGTCTTTCTTATCAGCCCTCTTTAAGAACTGGAAGGCTGCTATAAGATCTTCCTGGAGCCTTCTCTTCTCCAGGCAGAACAGCCCCAACTCTCTCAGCCTGTCCTCACAGGAGAGCTGGTCCAGCCCTCTGATCATCTTTGTGGCCTCCTCTGAACCCTCTCCAACAGGTCCATGTCCTTCTTCTGTTGGGGGCTCCAGAGCTGGACGCAGTACTGCAGGTGAGGTCTCACGAGAGTGGAGTAGAGTGGGACAATTCCCTCTCTCGACCTGCTGGCCACGCTTCTTTTGATGCAGCCCAGGATACGTCTGGCTTTCTGGACTGTGAACGCACGTCTTTTCATCCACCAGTAGCCCCCAGTCTTTCTCAGGAGGGCTGCTTTCAATCCCCAGCCTGTATTTGTACCAGGGATTGGCCCAACCAATGTGCAGGACCTTGCACTTGGCCTTTTTGAATGTCATGAGGTTTGCGTGGGCCCACTTCTCTAGCATGTCCAGGTCCCTCTGGATGGCATCCTGTCCCTCCAGCATGTCAACTGCACCACTCAGTTTGGTGTCAGCTGCAAACTACGAGTGAACAGGTAGGAGGATGATTATACTGAGACAAATAGGCACACAGAAAATAGGATATTTCAAGTACAGCAGAAATATGTGCACAAGAATGACTGATAATTGATTAATTTTCATTTTTAATTAGAATTAAGTAATGCTGATGCTTTTGAAGACACTAGCAGCAGGGCAAAGCCAGAGGCATCCTTCTACATTAAATGGAGAATTTCCTCCTGGAAGAAGGAATCAATGAAGGCAAAAACATCATGAAAGAGTTGAAGCTGGAAACGTCGCACACTTGACTTGTAAACTTCAACTTCAAGGACTGTTGAGTCTCCTAGCACCCTGCAGGATCATGCCCTCCATGTTTGCCTGGAGGCTGCAATGCATGCAGGGTTTTCAAAAAGAGAAATTTTTACACTTGGTTAGGCTTCTGGGAAAAAAAAAGAGAGTGGTTTATGAGCACTTCAAGCAGGAGGCAAAAAATACGATGGTAGTCCTGCTCTCAGTCTGCTGTGCTGACCTCGGGCATCTGTGAACAGCAGGCACAATTGCCTCTCAAGATAAAAAGTGCAGTGAAAGCTGCAGGGGCTACTACCCCATTGCAAGGCTGTCTTCTGTGCAAGTACACCTCACGTCCATGCCTGCTTTCATTATCACATCGTTTTATTTTAAACAGATGTGATGTTCGTGATACTGACAGTCATCTCTTTGCTCTTGCCTACAGTGCAGGTGTCCCTCTGCCACTGAGGCAACTGCTGGTTTCACTATACTGCTCTCAGTTTTCTCTCCTGCCCTGGACTGGATTTTCTGTTATGTGAACACATGTGAAACGTTGATTTCTGAACAAAGCCAGGGGAGATTTAGGGTCTGATGCCCACAAATGAACATATTAAGATTATTCTTTCTAATTTTTTCCATTTTATGTAGCAACTATCTTGGGGAAGAGGTACACTCACTACTCAGTGTTTCTCTTTTGTTTTCCATTTGCATTCATTTATTAAGAGCCAAAGCCAACGAGGTCCCACTGTCCCACAGTGTCATCACTATTGACTGTAAGGAACAACAGCGCTTTTTGGGGATGACATTATTACACCTTCTGAAAGAATAATCCTTACATATGACATATTTTCTCTCTTTTTTTTGAAATGCATTGTTAACAAATAAAAGATCTGTGATTCTCCTATTCGTAAACATAATAACACACGTGGGTTCAAAAGATGGATGTAATTTCAAACATGTCAAAGTTTGATTGTTTTAGGGTGCAGGGGGTGCATGGATTTTGGAAATAGGATACAGTAGAATATTTACTGGTGGGAACTGTTTAACCAAGAGGGTCCTCACCTACATTGTCTGGTTTAAAAATGGGAGAAAAAGATCCATTTACACAAAAGTTATAATTACATAACCCAACTCATTGCCTCTTCTGCAACCCATTGCCTCTTCTGCAACCTGATATTTACCCAAATCTTGTGCTTGGGGTAGAGTTTAAGGAACCAGAGCTGTACAGAAAAAAAACACTTCCACAGATGTGGAAAATATCCACAGGTATTTTCTCCCAGGAAAAGAGCTAGAATCAAGAGTTTTCATTTTATGATATTCTTAAAGATAGAATCAAGTATGATACTTGAATGTGGTTATTGATGAATGGATATAAGACTATCATTTCTTCATACATAGATATTCAGAAGAATTAAACACCTCAGCATAAGCTTATAAGGCTGTAACCATGGATGATATAGGGGAAAGAGTGCGATGGATGCATAACCGTGCTGTCCCCTAAACACTGCTGTGATAAATTGTCAGGGAGAGAGATATTTGCACTGTCCTACCTCTGTTAACCTCGATGGCTACCAAAGGTAGCTGTGCATGCACGGGAAGTCTGATATACCCAAACACAATTTGCATTTTCTCTTATCAGGGAAGAAGCATCCCTCTGGGTGGGTCAAAGCTTCCTCAAACCTTCCTCAGCTGTGACACAGCTATTCAAACTGTGCAAAAGATGCTACTTAGTCCATGACTGCATTCTTTCATTTTCACAGACAAGGTAGACTTGGGAAGCTGAAATCCTGATTCTATACGTGATGAAATAATCTCGACAATTTCTTGACTTAAATTCATGACTATCACACACCTTTGACTGCAAAATGAAGCAATATGTTCAGGAATGTTGGTTATTATACCAAAGCAGGTGCAAAAAAAAAGCAGTTTTGGACAACTAACTTTTATTTGGATGTTTAAATCCTGACTTTTTTGTCTGTCCATGACTTTGATATGAAAAAACAACTCCATCTCAGTCCTCAGACAGTGGAAGTCATATCTCAAAAGTGCGTATTTCAACACAAGTTTTGGGCACATGTAACACAGTGGGAGACACCAATCATGATGTGAGTTCAGGCAAGAAGCTGGAAATTATTTCAGAATAATTTCTTCCATTGTAAATTAGCAGGAAGCATTTTAAAACATCACACCAACATCATATTGGCAAAATATGCAAAGTGCAGCAATACAAGTGATAAAATAATGCATTCTTTGAATTTATAGTACATTAAATACTGTAAAGCCCCAGGAAATAATGTATTTCCATTTTTCTTGACAACAATAAGAGTATTCCCTTCTTAAGTATGGAAAATTGTAAAAATAGACATTACTTTAAAGAGGTGCCTGTAATCCCCACCTTTGCTAGAAAACAGATCTGAGTGTTATGAGACAAGAAAATGTGCCAGAAAAAAAAATATTTATAATTACTTCTTAATTCAAATAATAGTATTTGACACCCACTTTGGCTTTGTTCTCAGGGTCAGCAAAGCCCCTTTATTCAAAGGTTCTCTGGCCATGAAATTAATTGCCTTTCAAGTCAGAGAGGTAATTTTAAAGCTTTCAACACCATCCTTGTTCTCAAACATGGAGCTGAGGTGAGAAGTAGAAAACTGCATGTTGAAGCAAGCTGTTGTACCTGATTAGAGAGCACTGTATGGTTTTGTGGGTCCCAGAGCATGAACGCTGCTATCGATTTTGTGTCACACTGGACTCCACTTGTATGGTCCCATAATTATGGGAATATGAAAATTAAGCTATCTTTATTACTTAGGTACTTTCTGGCTCCTAGAATGAGGGAATTAAGAATTAGAACACTTTTGACAAGCACAAACAACTAAGGTGAGAAGCAGTGGAAAATGAAGGTATCATAGAATTGTAGATAGGCTGGTGCAAGAGACCAGACCTCTGGAGGTCTCTAGTCCAGCCTCCTGCTTGAAGAAGGACCATCACCATCTCTAGATCAGGTCAGCTATGGCTTTGTCTGGTCAGTTCTTCTCCCACATCATATTAAATCATCTGCCACTACCAAGAAGAGATGGATGGATACACCAAGAAGAGTTTAGCTTCATCATATCGGTAAATGTCATTTGGTTGGTTGTAGGCTATTATTAAGGTAGCCCTTTGGCCTTCTCTTTACCTGCCTCACCATTCATTAACAAGACACATGTTCTGACATTTTTGAGCTGTTTGTTTCATAGTTAAATAGTATTTCCTCATGGCATCCACATTCTGAAAAGGAGTGAAGACACAGGTATTAGGCCCTTCTGAAACGACAGTCATTATAATTCCTTTCTAGTTTCAATTGTTCAGATTCATCATAGCAAAAACAAACAAAAAAATACACTAGTGCATTAACAATAATGTGTATCTGGTGTTGTTTGACAGACTTTATAACTTGGATGCTGAGCAGCAGTATAAAAGCATCTGCACAAGGAATGAAAATGTGAGTGCCTCATTGCCTTGATTCATTGCAATGTGAAAAAAATCCATTTAGCATGCAGTGAACTTCACTCTTACCTACAGTAAACTCACTCTGTAAGGAAAGAAATTGTTGAACTAGAGTTAAAATTCTTACCAGAGCAAGGTACATTACTGCTATGCCTTCTCTGTGCAATCCAAACAAATCCCTGAGATCCACCGCCCGTCTTCTTACAGGATCCAGCTCTCATAGTAATTACAGTGGTCCATGGCCTGATTTTGTCCCATCGAGATAGCCTGTATGGCTTTTGGAAGGTCAGTAAGACCTCAATTCATCCCACCTAACTTTAGATCACTGAGTTAAGGGTGCTGTTTCTTTGTTGATTTGAAATCCCTCTATCATCAGTGGAGAGAGACATGCTGATGTCTCTCTCCATTGACATACAGGAAGACTTTGATGACTGTAATGTCAACACGCCTCTCAGAAATGCCCCTAACTTGGGACTTTCTTTTTTAGTACTTAGGAAAATTCTGTTCCTTACCCTCTTCTTACTCCCATGCCTCTCTCTGAAATGTCAGTAGTAACTCACTGAAAGCTGTTAGACATCATAGTAAATGCAAGCTATGTAGAGAGGATGAGGTTCTGATTCACATAACCACATTGCAACTCAGAGGTTTCTAATTTGAATTGAGACAATACAGCCCAATACAGCCTGAACCCAAGAAAATTCCTCTTGAATAATTCATTTTTTCATAAGGAAAGTTTTTGAGATGTTGTTAATTTTCTAGTATGTAATGCATCTCCGTGACATTTCTTCTGATTTATGTTTTGCTTTTTTGTAAAGGAATTATTATGATGAACATCAGAACAATTCATAATTTAATCCCCTAGACTCATATAAAATTTTGAATGGCATCCAATGGAAAAATACCGCATTTAGACATTCACAGTCTATTTCTGACTGGGTTTAAAAAAAAAAAAAAAAAACAACAAACTTCTTTGGGGAGCATGTGAGTTTGGGAGAGAATAGAAACTATTTTAATTCATTTCCATCTATATTTGATATTGTCTATAGTAATAGCAACTGAAGTGTAAAATTAAACAGTGATCCCTGGTCATCCAACCGTCAGACACCCTTGCTTCGAATGAAAATCATGCTCCTGAAGAAACCTATACTGAAAACGTAACAACTTCCAGCATCCTTTTCAATCTGCATGGGAAAGACGAAAGAATCAATGTCCAGAAAGGAATAATATTTTTTATAATTTAAAAAATAATTTTAAAGGAATGTTTCAGGAAAAAAAACTTCAGGTGTTTTTTTTCTCTGAGTGCTACTTGATTCTTCTACTGACATGGGGAAAGAAAGGAGGAGGAAGAAGTGTCGCAGAGAGAAAGGAGCTGGACAATAAGGTGTTGATGTTATTGGAGAAGTCAGGCAGAACTGCAACCTCCCAAGTGTCCCTATAATCAGCCAGTGAACTCTTACAGATTTGAGAGCCCCTTCTAAGACTATTTAGAATATCTGTATTTCCTGTGGGCCATATCCTGATGGCATAAGGTAAAAATATACTCAGTTACTTTGACTTTAAAGGAATTAAACTGATTTGCATTTAAACTAATAATGAAGCAGAATATTGCTCTGCCTCCATCACTACACATTTTTCAACTTCTGCACTAAATAAGGAATGGACCATACCAACCTACCCTCGCAGTCCACATCCCTTGAAAGTAATGCTTAGGCTGTAAACCAAGCAGTCATGACCCCAAGTGTAACGAAATAAAATGTGCCCATCAACTTATAAAACACTTCCAAACACGGGCACACAAGGGAGGCAAATTAAAATTTCATGGACAGTCTTAACTTTGACGTTTTTGAAGTCTTGATCACTTACTGAGAGTTCCTTGGACATAGTTGCATGTGCATGAAGTTGCTCACATTTTGTTTCCAGGCCCATGTATTTAAGATTGCAGGATGTGTGTGCAGTGTCTGGAAACTAGATTATTATTTTAATGAGCTCATTTTCTCCATGACAAAAGAGTAGTGGGTGTTAGTGGTTTCCACTTTCCAGATGCTCCATTAATTCTGTGCTGTACCGAATGGGGTGGTATCATCGATCACCCCTCAGAATAAATGTGAAGTTATATTCACCGGAGTGCAGCGTGATTGCAGGGAAGGCTTAGTTCTGGGAAACCTCACAGTTAGCCAAGCAAATTCTTAGACACGGTATTTGGTGTGACAAGTAGGTATGATTTACTGGTTACGTTAGCCGCTGTACACTGTGCGTTGGTTTATTTGTTTTTTTTTTTTATTGTGTTGCTGACTGGAAATTTCAGAACACATATTAGACATCAGACAGGATTTGAAATTATGTCCGTTTGCAGGAAAGCATAAATTGCATTGACACATTCAGCAGTTTAACATTTCCACCCTGGCAGTGGCTAAGCAGTGACAGTAGTTGTATGAGCAGCCGGTCTGTCTCAGTGGGCAGAGCTGGAGACCCCCAGACCCTCCCCACAAGTCATGTAGGCCTGGGTGTAAAGGACCACGCCTGCTCCATGGCAGAATGGTGAGCAGGTGAACTTGCTGACCACGTGTTTTAGCCAGCAGGGAAGGGACACTGCTGCAACACCTTAGCATGTCCGGCTCCAACTTTCTTGAAAGAGTTCTTCAGGTGTCTTTACACTACCCTGTCTTTTGTGAGCTTCTTCAATGAGGGTTTTGAGCACTTTGCCTGGATGAGTAGTTAGTCTGTGCAGCCTTTGTCTGGTGCTCTATCTACACCTCCATTTCTGAGTTAAAGAACGTCAGGATAAACTTTCCCCTGAGCAAGATGGTTTGCAGGTTTTCCCTGTTTGCCTGTATATTCTTTTCTTTCCCTCCACCTGTCTTAGGAATAACAGAAGTCGCCTACTCTGGCTTTGAGGACACTTGGGCAGAAGAACTCTCTATTTTGTATAAATATAAAGCCCTAGCACCCAGCTTCCTGCTATCAAGTGGAAGAAAGGGCAGTTCGGTCTTCAGGCTCACTTGGTTTTTACATTTTCTACTAAGAATAAAAGAAACAAAAAAAAAACATCTAGGTAATGTAAGATGTGATGTGGGCTTTGCAATATGTACTTGTCTACAGGGAGAAGGGACAGCACCTGTACCCTGGACTGAGCACACATTTCATGACAAATAACTGAGTTGCTCAATTCATTTTCTTTATTTCTGCTCAGAAATTATTGAGGAAAAAAAAAAGAAAAACAATAAAACACATTTGTTGTTTGGCTTTGTTTAACAATTACTGTGTTCAACAGAGTGGCTGAGGATATTCAAAATCCACATGGTATTGCTGAGACAGGTGAGATGAGTTGCTGCATTTGCAAGGACTAGCCTCTGCCCTTGGGTGAATTCAGTAAAGTCACATAGAATCATAGAATCATAGAATGGTTAGAGTTGGAAGGGACCTTCAAAGGTCATCTGGTCCAACCACCCTGCAAGGAGCAGGGGCATCCCTGGCTAGATCAGGTTGCTCAGAGCCTCATCCAACCTAGCCTTGAATGTTTTCAGGGATGGGGCATCCACCACCTTTCTGGGCAACCTGTTTCAGTGTTCTACAACCCTCATTGTAAAAAATGTTTTCCTAATATCCAATCTAAATCTACCTCCCTCTATTTTAAAACTATTACTCCTTGTCCTGTCACAACAGGCCCTACTGAACAGCCTCTCCCCATCTTTCTTGTAGGCCCCCTTGAGGTACTGGAAGACCGCTATCAGGTCTTCCCAGAGCCTCCTCTTCTGCAGGCTGAACAGCCCCAACTCTCTCAGCCTGTCCTCATAGGAGAGGTGCTCCAGCTCTTTTATCATCTTCATGGCGCTCCTCTGGACCTTCTCCAACTGGTCCATGTCCTTCTTGTGCTGGGGGCTCCAGAACTGGACACAGTACTCCAGGTGGGGTCTCACCAGGGCAGAGTAGAGGGGGAGAATCACCTCCCTTGACCTGCTGGCCCCGCTCCTCTCGATGCAGCCCAGGATGCAGTTGGCCTTCCGGGCTGCAAGGGCGCATTGCCGGCTCATGTTGAGCTTCTTGTCCACCAGCACTCCCAAGTCCTTCTCCTCAGGGCTGCTCTCAATCCATTCCCCGCCCAGCCTGTATTTGTGCCTGGGATTGCCATGACCCAGGTGCAGGACCTTGCACTTGGCCTGGTTGAACCTCATGAGGTTGGCATGGCCCACCTCTCCAGCCTGTCAAGGTCCCTCTGGATGGCATCCCTCCCTTCCAGCGTGTCAACAGCACCACACAACTTGGTGTCGTTGGCGAACTTGCTGAGGGTGCACTCTATCCCACTGTCCATGTCACCGACAAAGATGTTGAACAGGGCCAGGCCCGACACGGACCCCTGAGGGACGCCACTCGTGACCGGTCTCCACATGGACATTGAGCCATTGACCACCACTCTCTGAGTTCGGCCACCCAGCCAACTCCTTATCCACCAAGCTGTCCGTCCATCAAACCCATGTCTCTCTAGTTTAGAGAGAAGGATGTCATGCAGGACAGTGTCACATCTCTCTGTGCCTCAGTTTTCTCTGTTGTTGAAGGGGAGACACAAGGCTAATTTGTGTATTGCACTGTTTGAACTACTGTTCAGTTCAATATCCTCTTCACTCATTGTGTTTCAACCCAAGATTTCTCATATCTCAAGAGAGAAGGCCTATGAACATCTCCAAAGAAGTTTCTTTACCAGAAAATCTAAATTTTCCCATAACAAAATCTTGAGCTCATAAGAAAATAGTACTCTACCCTTGAATTATTCAAAACCATCCTTTAAAATAATCAGGAAAAACTTCAAGCCTTAGTAGTGCACAATCGTTCTCATCACTTTAACTTATGGACATTAAAAGTTCAGGTCGGAAAAGGTGATGGTGAGAAGACATTTATTGGCTCCCTTTTTTTCTTCAGAACAAACAGAAAGGCTTTGTTGTTAGATTTGACAATGAGTCTGCCAAGAGGCACACAGTGACACTGGGAAGAGGTCCTCTAGTGGAAATATGTCATCAAAAGATGATGAATGCATGTAAATAACTGCAGGAGTACACACCCGAGATTATGTAAATCTATCAGGGTGCTCAGATTCAAATGTACCCTTGTGTTTAGCCTCACTCTGTGCTATTTCAAACATCATGAGGATGCTGAATGAATGTGCACAGAATATAAATATTAAAAAGAGCTATCTTTACAATATAATGTTATTTCTCACAGTTAAGATCATGGGTCTCCAATTCCCACCTTTTCAGCAAATCAGCTATGTTCTCAACTTTACCCGCATACTTAAGACCTACTGAATAGCTCATTCCTATGTATTTTTTCAGATGGCACCCTAGAGAAAGCTGGTCTGTCTGGAGGGCAACCAGATCTGTTCAATACATCCCCTCTCTGAGAGAAAATTCTCTTCTTTTCCTATTAAAATGAAAGTCTAAACCTAACAACGTGCCTTCCTCATACATGGCACATCCATCAAGTTGACAAATGATAAAAATATAAACAGATTAATTGTCCTGCGATGCTCAACAATGAGAGACCCCTGCAGTATCGAATCAGCTACTCCATTTCCCCGGCCTGAGCAAAACTGCTTTGTAAGATCCTTGCTACCATTTTTCCCAGCTTGGTTTTCTTAAGGGCAGACTAACTCTAGCCTTTCTAAGATTATGTTTGCTAATCTGAAATCAATAGAACATCCTACTGAAAGCCGATGACATTTCTGCATTAGTTTCACCCTTTTGGCTTTTTAAAAACATTAGAAAAATGAGCTGTCCACAAAGAAAATATGGAGAAATGGAGAAAAGTTTCACATTATGAACGCAAGTCAGGACAAAGCTATTGGGACCTTTGAGTGTAAACAACAGTTTTGGTTAGACAGAGGTGGAAGTATGGGGCTCCTGGTGTAAGAGCCAGAGGTGACAGCACTCAGAGAAGAGTTCCCTTTGAAGCCAACGGGACTCTTGTTCCTACTCCCCTAGTGTGAAGCAGTCAGATTTAGAGTCTCAGTAGTACAGAAATTCAGCTCTGTCTCTCGTTTTGAACCACTCTGCAACTGTCCAATCATCCTTCTTGTGTCAGGTAATTAACTAATACACAACTAAGAGTGGCAGACTCATTGTCAAATCTAACAGCAAAGGCTCGGCATGCTCCCCTACAATTGAATCAGATTCTAGGCCAAAATAAAGTGCTTTTTGCTACTTAACATACATACAACACAGGAGTATGGCTATCTGCAACCAGTTTTGAGATACTGCTGGTGGCAGAAGATAAGCATGAGGACCATGGGACATTCTTCTTATGTGCCACCACAAGGGTCTTTTGAGGGCCAGTTCCACCAGACTACTTCAGAACTGTCCTTTTAGTTCAGGACTACCTCTTCTCCCAATAATTAATTAATTAATTTGTCTTTTCTTTTAATTGTCCAGGAACCAAAACCGAAAACAAGTGTGACATAAAAATACAGGTGGAGGTAAAGTCTCTGCTATAAAAAAAAAAAAAAGCTTATAATTAATTTGACAAAATAGAAACCAGTAGGGAAAAGTAATGTATGCCTAGCACTAAGGGACACACATCGGATGATGCAGGTGATAATATTGTTTGCAGCAGTCCTGTCACCATGATGGAAATAAGCAGTGATGTCCAAAGCAGGATTGTGATTTCATTTTGCTATCAAGCAAACAGGCAGGAATATAGAAGAATTCCTCTGTAATACAGAAATCTCTGCAGTAAAAACAAGAAACACCAAAAAAAAAATAGAGTCCATGCACACTTCTGGTAATATAAATGTTCATTTTTACAGAAACTACTTTGAAAACATAGAGAGAATAATTGTTTCCATTTTTTAACAGCAGCTCTCAAACTCTGTGTTGTTTTTGTGTGGTTTTCTATAAGTAATATGTTGCTAACAACAGAAACACATTTATTCAGCACTTGCTGTGCTTGCAGTACTTTTACAGTGCTTCTTCAGAATTCCAAAGCAGACACAAATGCCACATTTACACCAGTAAATTACCGTGGCCAGGTTCCTTTCTCTGCCCCTAAGGTCTAGCAACACAGCACAGTTCAGCTCAATGTTGCTAGACTCAGTTCCTTTACTCTACAGAGTGGTCTTACACGTATGATCCATAGGGATATTCCTTGGCCAGTGATACCATCCAAAGTGTGCCTGGACATCATGGCAATGCTAAAGCCATTGAGTAGTGTAGATAATCTCTTGAGCTTGCACTCAAAATTTATCTCTGTTTGGTTACTACTGTAAACATAGCTCAATAAACCTCCCAAGCTTAGCCTGAGGGTTAGCAAATGACCATTCTCCATGTGCAACTCAGTTTTTAACTTAGAAGATGAAGATTTCAACAGTATAGACATGGCCAGACTGGTCTGAAAGTAGGTGCAATGGCCATGGCACTGGTGATTTTTGAACATGTAGCCTGGGAGCAGTGGACAGGGGTCTTGGCAGGAGCTGCATTCCTGAAGCTCCCTGCCATGGGGTTGACATTGGAGCAGAAAAGCACAAACTTTGTTTTCTTCTGTTTCCTCTCCATATGCTAGGTAATCATGTGGGAGAATTTTACAACGTTCAAGTAAATTAAATGAAGTCTTGCACATCCTACAAGTGCAGGTAGCATTTAATCTTGCAATACAAGAACTATCTTCTTACTGTTGTCTTCAAACTTCTCCTTCTGCAGCCCATTCTCCTCTCTACAAGTTTCATGCAGTCCTATTGTAAATTCAAAGTCCAAATTTCTCAAGATGATCCTTCCTCTCTTATCCTCAGTAGTTAATGTTCTGTCAGTCCTCTACGTATCTTCCTCTTCTGTGGCATTTCTGAAATCTAACGTCTAGCACTGACACAACAGATCTAAAGCCAACCATCCTGTGCAGCTGTCACTGAGGCCATGCAAGCCTCTGGAGTGCTGCTTTTTGTGAGTATGGCTGGCACTAACAGGAGGTGTCTGATCCAGTTTGTTGTGTCGTAATATCGTAATTAACTGGAGAAACAAAGGCAGCCCAATTTTAGAAGACACTGAGTCACAATGAGTTTTTTGTGGTCTAGAAAGACAAGCACAGTGCTGGTGAGCCAGGAGCAACTGCAAAATCAATCATACTCCATAAGCCATGAAGCAACTCAGGTGAGAGATAGGAGTTTGATTTTTGCCTTTGAATGACTTTTTTTTTTTTCCGTGATTCCAGTGGCAACAGGTTGACAACTTAGTTAGCTCACTAAGGCAGTGCTTTGAAAAGGCAAAGTTAATTCTTGTTCATTATAATTAAACTTTCTGATGATAATTAAGCTTTATGCATATGTTTATATATGGCAATCAATGTTTGCATAAACAAGGAAAGTCAAGATTTGTTTACACCTTATTGGTACCTAATTGTCATTCTTTATACAAGTCAGAAAAGTATTGTATTGCTGTGTTTATTTTAAAAACTCTAGCCTATCTTTTCTTTTTTCTTACATGCTCTAGTGCCAGGTATATGATTGAGTCACTGTCTAATAAATTTTGGATCAGCAGCCACTATTACCCTGTACTAAACTTTCTCCTCTGTAATCGGGTTTATGTGTCTGGGGTAAATAAGCAGGATGTCTGAAAATTGAGGTGTGTCCTCCAAAAAGATACATTGTACTTTTACCATGTCCCCTAATTCAGGTATCAATACATCGTTAATTAGTTTGTTGCTAAAGCTTTGTGCTATTCATTTATTTTTCATCAAATCTGTCATTCTCAGGGCTAGACAAATTTACAGTATCCTCCAGGTACTAATTTTGTTCTACTCATTATGAGAAAAAAAAGTTCCAACAAATTGGTTTCTTGCATAAGAATCTCAAAGAAAAGTAACCCTTCTTTTGATTTCCTCTGACACAATGAAAGTTTTGTTACTGTCTTAAATATTGGCTTGGTGGAGCTTATCCTGATGATGAGGATGTGATTCTTCACTGACTTTCAACTATTTCCACTGATGTGCCAGATCACATCAGGAGTGGCACATTGCAAGGGAGAATCACGTCCTGGTGTCCTTTTCTCAAAAAAGATGTTGGACATCCCTGAGCTTAAATCACTGGGAATTCAGAAAATACACTCAAGAAGTCCTGTTATATGTTTTCCCTTCTGTTATCCCATGGTGGAGACACAGCACAGGGTGAGGATGGCCATCAGTCAGATCTCAGAGGGGTTTTCCCTCCTAGTGAAACTATCCCACTTAATGTATTTTTTATACCAAAAGGAGCAAGGCAAAAATACTGCTGCAGAAGACTAGGATGCTCACAAGGGGGCAAGCTGGAAGGGCAAGCTGTGTTGCTGTTCTCTGCTTCCTTGGGGTCCCTGAGAGTCAGAAAAGTTGGAGTATGATTTACAGCTATCCTGAAGAAGTGAGTGTCAGGTCCAGGGAGGTGGTATTTTTGAAGATCCTCTGAGCCTGATTTTCTGCCTACTGTTTATCAGTGCTGTCAAAAGAATGTAGCTTTTGAAGAAAGGTGAAACTTGCTATTGTGACACCGAGACACTGCAGACAACAGATGAGACAGCTGCACTGTGAGATTAAAAGAAAAGCAAATCTTTTCATCTCTGATGTTCTGCTCTAGTTTGAAACCGCAGAGAGAGTGGGTGCATTTCCATTTTTCTTTTCTTCCTTTCAGGTGTCTCCTTTCTTTTTTTCTGTTTTACTTTCATGGCAAATGCAATGCAAATAGATATGCAAGTGTGACAGAATTGTTCTGTAATCATCACAAAATCCAGGTGCTTGTGCCAGTAGAAAGCAGTGCGGCAAGATATGTTTGTGTATTTTTGGCTGTATTTACCAAACCTGAAAGATTATCCACTTGAGGGGTAAGGCCAAGACACAAGGTTCGAATGTATATCCTCCAAAAACTGAGCTTATAACTTTTTGCTCAGCTTCCAGTGTAACTCAAGATTCTCTTATTTAACTGACAATCATGGCCATGTAACTTAGCAAACTTGTGTGTGTTCTAGCAGTTGCATGGAATAAAACACCAAACAATGCACCAGTGTATTGTTTTCCTTGCCTATTGAATCAAAGTCACTTGAACAGCACATTCTTTTGGTTTTCTTTTTGTTTAATTGCAATTAAGCAAGCTGCTCACACACATAGTGCAATTAAATTATTCCTAAAATTCAAGAACTCAAATAAAAAGTATCTTGCCATCCAGCATATCTAAATGAAGCTTTCACTCCAAGCCATGGGGCTATTCTTCGTGTCTTCTGCTCCTCTAGGACCAGTGGAGCACATAAATCTATGCATAAATGGCTCACAATATAGAGGAAAAATCTCTAAAATCTGCTCACACGTATCTTCTGAACCTGCATTTGTAAAAGTGACCTGAGACAAGAATTAGTCACAATGACTCAGCTAATGGGTGGCCATGAATTCAAATTCAATAGTTCTTCTTGAATTCAATTCTTTTTCAGGTATTCACAAATCCTAGCAAAACAGGAGTCTGGCACAGTCATCTTTGTTAAATTTGCAGCGTACTGGGCTGCACTCAATGAAAATAGTGACCTGCAAAATTCTTGTCCCTCTGAATTGACCAACAGGAGCCCACTGTGCATTAATGCAAGGGACAAGAAGGATTTGGGAATGTGCTTGCTTGGGATGCCAGCTCTAGTGGAAAGATAGCACTACCCAGGCTGCCAGACGGTAATAGTGTCATTGCGGAGCCCGACCAGAGATGCCAGCCTCTGAAACCCAGGCTGTGAGGACAAGTCAGCATGCCTCAGCATCTTGGGGACTTGCATCTGACCTGCATTCAGCTGCCACATCTGGATACTAACTGCACACAAGGGCAGATCGCCAAATCTAATGTTGAATTGCTTTTACAAGGGTATCTTTTTGTAATTCGTCTGCAGCCCTTTCACTCTTAGGTAGGCATTTTGCTTTGAGCAGAGTACAGTGGCGATGTGTGACACGTTCAGCATCTATCAAATCTCTGATGGGTTTCTCCTGTGCACTACAACTTTCACCCATGCTATTCTCTGGTGCTGTCAGTATAGAAAACACATCCCCATCAATAAGATTAAAGTTCCTTAAATTGTGCTTTTCAAATCCCCTTCTAGCAAACATTGTACTAGAATGGACGCTAGTGGTGAAAAAGAAAAAAAAAAGCTAATTTTTTTTGCCGCCTCCCATTAGGCTGTCTCCCCTTATCCCAGTCTCTAACTGCACCATATCGGGGCAAAGATCACTCTAGAGACCTCTATGTCCATACTTCTGAAACAAGGTGGCTGGGAAACATGACGTGTACCCAAGTCCTACGCATACTTTTTTCATGATATTGACTATGAGCGTGGTGGGTAAGGAACTCACATTGTGACCAGGAAGAGCCAGAAGCAGGGCAGCTGCCAGTGACTGGATTTGTATCTCATTCATCGTCCTTTAAGGCATAGCATGAGCAAAAGCTCTCCAAAAAGTTCTCTGCTCAAACTTGTGTGTCCTGTGAAGGACAGGACAGTGAACTTTCTTGTAGGCCCCCTTGAGGTAGTGGAAGACCGCTATCAGGTCTCCCCGGAGCCTCCTCTTCTCCAGGTTGAACAGCCCCAACTCTCTCAGCCTGTCCTCACAGGAGAGGTGCTCCAGCCCTTTTATCATCTTTGTGGCCTCTTCATGGACTGTCTTCATCTGAGGGAATATTTCTGACCAGGACATGTTTGTTTGCTTTCCTACCTCCTGATCTGTAACCACAAGTATTTGCTAACTTCTAGGCTGACACTGCACAGCTCGTTTCCCCATGCGTTTGCAGAAGCAGCCTGTGCAGAGCCGAGCGCAGCCATCAATAGGTAAACAGGCTTGGAAGTGTCAATGGAGGGCAGGCAGCCATCATCGTATTTACATAATTAAGTGTACCATTTAATTAATTCCCACCAGACCATGGTGTCGAAGGGTGATTACGAACAGGGCTGGGGACTGATGTGCTTCAGACTCCACTGGGGATTCAGCAAAGAGCCAGCAATTAAAGTTCAGTAGCTGACTCACTGCCAGCTCACTTGAACCTGGGTAATGATGTCTGTTTATGCAGAGTTTGGGTTTTTTTACTGATCTTCAGCATGAATGCTCATCCAATCCAATCTCAGCTTCTAAAAGTTAACATCTAAAAGGAACATTTTTTTAAAAGGGCAAAAAAGATACTATTTTCAATGTAAAGACCTGAGAACTTCAAGGAATCTGCGCTTTCCCTTTTCTTCAGAAAAGTGTGTCAGGTCCTGAAGAGTGTGGAGAAACCTTTGAAAATGTCATTATAGTGCCCACTGATCCATCGAAAGTTAGCAGACAAAATGAATGAAGCATTTCTTTAAAAAAATAATAAACCAGAAGATACTTAGGACATTGGCATTAACAGGAGCTTTAACAGGATTCTTCACATACAGTCTGTGAAGAACACCACACCCTTAGGGCTGGCCACTAGACTTAAAAATTTAGAGGTTTTTTTATAAGAGCAGTTGAAAGGAAATAGTAGAGCAGCCATTTAAAACCCATATCTTTATTTCTAAACAGACATTAAAATACAGCTAGGAGAAAAACTCTGCTTGCCTGAAGTTAGTAGCAAATGCTCCTACAGTGGATCTTATCACGACAGATAGGGATTCGATGTCACTAAAATGCCCAACGCTCTTCACAGGGAACACTGATTAGATGATTCTTACATTAATAAGGTCTGCCTGGTTCAAAGCTTGACATATTAAGTAATAAACTCATGGAATAAGCTTCAAATAATATTTTTTTTCCTGCTCTCCTAAACAAAATGACAAGGCAGAAACAGAATATTTCAGCTCAAGGCAGGACAGGCTGAGCAGTCTTTTTTGCTGGTTAGCACCAGACTTTTAAGGAAGTGATTTACTATCTCAAGCAACTAATTGATCCCCTTTCTCTATCAAAATATATTATCTGCCTCTCACTAAAAGGTGTCTCCCAAACACAGTGAGTGGAGATTCTGTCAGTATATAGAGAGATCTATATAATCTCAGTACATACATATATTTTAAAACACTTTCCCGGGTAGTGAAAGGAAATCTTGAGCTCCCAGGAGCAATGTAGAAGCCAAAGCCTCAGTGAATTCTTTAAATTCATTGTGTATCACTGAGCAGTCTGCAAAGCACCCGTGTTTGAAGCTCGTGGTGCAAACACTGTGAGTCTTCCCATATCTGTGTATCTGGATTGAACTTTAATGGATCCTTTATGTATCCTCTTAGAAAGTGATGAAAACACAGCTTCAAGTCGTAGATATTGGATTTCAGTTTAGGGAGCAGTTTAGCCAGGAACTGATGCTCCTCAGGATATTGTTTTCTTCAACCAATTGAGGACATTATAATTGAATTAGATTCTTATGAGATAATGGCAAGCAGTATTTTGTAATGATTCAGCAATGAAAGATTAACTCTGATTATATTGCTGCTTTAGTGACAATCCCTGGGTTGTCAAAACCACTTTTGATTCCTCTGACATGAAGTGACACCAGCTACTGATATGTAAGATTTACATGTGAATCCCGAGCCTGAAATTGAAGGAGGACTTATAAATAATGTATCAATAAGGTAAATTATACAGTAAATCATTCCAGAATGTGTCTGAACTTATCAACAAATTAGATAACTATTCTATGATTCTATGACAAGGAGGTCTTTTTTCTACTAACTTAAACAAGAAAATTGAAATGGAATTTCTTCAAGAGCTTCCTCAGCATTTTCTTAGCAGCTACTTGGGGATCCTGGACGATTTCATTAAAACCAGGACTTGCAAAGTCTATCATAAACTCAGCAAATCCCCATTGTATTTTCTCTCATGCAATGTAATTTAAGGCACACTTTCTTGCTCCGTTGGCTGCTGGGCCAGCTGGCATTGCAGGGGCACCAGTCATTCTTCCATTGTCCCCTTCTGCATTGAAAGGATTACGTAGGAGACGTAAGAGCATCTCCAGCTAGAGCACTAGAGTCCGAACTAGCACAAGGCTGGCACATGCATTGGCTTCTGTGCCTCTTGCTCTCCAAAGCGGTGGGCAGACACCCAGGGCAACAGTGTGCAGATTGCGGCGCTGAGAGGGACTCTTCAGTGACCTTCGTGTTTCTAGTGTTAGGTGTCATTACATTATCACTACACAGGATCTCATCTCTAAAAGCCTTTTTAGAGAAATTTAAGCATCTTGTAGGTTCATAACCCTATCTCACTTTTGCATTTAGAGAGCGGAATCATCCCTGCTGCCCTTTATTAGAGAATACATTTGGTACCCATCTCCTCAAACAATTCTGCACAGTTAGCTCATACTACTTTTCAAGTTAAACAGTTTAAAAAGCTCAGTAAAGATCATTTCTAGACCTCAATATGTTTCATTTAAACATTTAAATAACTTCTGTAAAACAAATACAGCTACCACTGTTACAATCCCAAAGAAAGGTTGGAGGTTCAGGTGTGTCTCTCCCTATTCTACTTCCAGAAAGAGTCTGTTTGACCGTTGACACTGAGAGACATCTGTCCTAAACTAGCAGATGGTAGCCAAATCCCTCTGCTGCTTAGTGAAGTAACACCCCTTATACTCCTGTGAATCCTGGAGATTTGAATGAGGGTACTGCATGATGCCAGGATGAACCAGTGCCTCTGCTTCTGATTGCTCTTCCTGTGGGAATTAAATTTCTACACTTCCCAGCCGCACCAGCGTCACTCTGGGTGCTAGGCAGGCTTTAAGAGAAAAAGATTGAACTCATTGAACAGAGTGCAGACTAATAAAATTATTATTATATTTAGGAATAGAAGAGCAGATGCACCTAGTTACTTGTAAGCAAAGATGTAGTTCCTCTGTGCCATCCCAGACATCTGTTTTAGGATGAGAAAAATCACCCTCTGGAGATATACATTTCTCTATACTGACTCCACAGAGTCCAAGGTGATCAGCTCAGACTTTGACAATGAATTTTTAGATTAATAAGACAGGTGAGATGAACCTGATCCAAGAGGACAGGAGGATTGTTCATGCGACTAATGGCTGACAATGATGATGAAAAAAACCAAAACCCTCATTTTGGCTCATATTTTGCTGATTTCAGTAGCCTGCACCTGGTATGCAAGGTAGCCTTTTCCTAAATATTCAAGTGGTAAGGTGTTGCCATAGGTTTTACATTATAAACGTGTGGCTGAGCTGTGCTAGTAACATATAATCATATTTCTTTCATGACGTGCAGTGCTCTCAGCTGTACACGCTGACATTATTAAAGCTACTACTATAACGGATGGCAACAGGGGATACATTTGTGTTAAATGACCTGTAGTAGTTGTGTCACTGAATTCAGCTAATAATCATCACACTGTGCCACAGTATCTTAGAAGAACATCTTCCCAGCTTATCTAATACTATAAAAATGAGATTCTTAGGCTTACTGAAGGCAGATTTCTCCCCATCTATGAATTTTATTTGAGTGGGACTGATGTCCTGATTCACTATTTCCAACTCAGCTTTGGAAGACTGCTGCAGGATCGAGTGAGCACCGTAGCACAACAAAACTCCATCGCACAGCTTTTCAAGACAAGCATCTGCAGCTGTTACAGAGGTAGTGTCAAACAAAATCTTTTCTCAGACTTATCTTGTGCAATATAATTCCAGTGACTTTAGTACAGGCAAACCTAATTAACAACAGCAGAAACAGGTAGATAAACAGACATAATACATAAAGAATTGATATCTTTCATCCATGTTATAAATTTGATTTAATATATCTGGAAATCAGCAATGATTCACAAGACTGAGCCTGGCCTCAGTTTCTCAGTTCTCTTTAGACCTTAGCAGAGGGGACTCGACAGCTTAGTCCAGAATTATTCTTTGTAAAATTACTCCACTGGGATTTTCTGGATTTTCTCTGCAGCAGCCATCTCTAAATGTTGTGTACAGTGACTCTATTGATAGGTGCTTATTCAGAAAAATATTGCACTCATTTCTAAATACATTTTACTGAGAGCAGGTTGCCCTTACAAAGAAATTTACGGTCTGATGGGGATTTCTTTTGTGTGAGAAGATTCGGGACCAAGACATTAGAATTGCTTCTGGTGTATGAACGCCACAGTTCTGAATATCTGTTTGTTTCACAACAGTAAAACTGATGGACTGACAACTTTAACTACTTTTTTTTTTTTTTAACAAAGCCCTTTTTAATAACAGGTTTTTTCTCCAGAAACTTAAAATGGCAATGGTAAACCTTTTCCTGATTTAAAAGAGTCACACAGCCTGAATCTGAGAAGAGGAACACACAAGGGAAGACCCAACCTCCAGCTATTTACTTTCTTTTTGCAGAATCTCCAGCCTGGCATGTGTTTGGTGTTGGTATTGCTGCCTCTGTCAGCTGTGTTATCTAAGCTGACTAACCCACCCTTCTTCAGAGAGCTGTATATTTTTCCCAGCCATTTCCACCTACTGTTCCCATCTTACCATCGTTCTCTTACTAGTTCTCTTTGCAGCAAAAGTGAGCAAAGTCAGGAACACGACCTGTGGATGCTTTGCTCCACCTGAGATGTGGACCTTCATTTTTCATGTCTGCATAGCAATGGAGCAATCCTTTGAATCTGAACCACACAACCTTAAATGTGTGCAGAAAGCAGATGCAGAGATCTGAGACAATTCTAATGGCTGAAGTGCAGAGCAACTCCACAGGGAGATGATTCCCCCATATTTTTACTGCTGTGTATAGGTATGACACCATTTAGTTCTCTCTTTAGCCTTCTTTTCTCATCATTTCCTCTTTTCTTTGCTACTAGAAAAAAAAATTCTTTGCTGCTGGAGGCAAACAAGTAAAATTGTTGCAGTTTTGTTTTCAAACTGTAAGTCTAGCACAATCAACTCCCATGCGAGTTAGTTGTCCGTTGCAAATATTAATTGATTAAACCAGGTGTGAGAAGCTAAAATAAAAACTTTATGTAATCACTTCTCCAGTTCTGCTGTTGTTGATGTCAGTAAAACCAAGCCTAAGAGACTGTGAAAACTCCTCATACATAGCTGCATTTTTAAAAAAAACTTGTGATACTGTGACAAATTATCAGATTAAAAGGTATTTGCCAGAAAAACAGAGAGAATCTTGGGTTTACTGGCAAAAAAAAAAAAAAAAACACAACATATTTCTTTATGCACTGCAAATAAAAAATGCCCTTCCAGGGTTTCAGCTATTTCCTGTGTTTGATATCTGGGCAGGGGAAATGGAAGCATTTGTTCCAGCTGAACAGCAGGAAACAAACTGAATTTATCAGCAAAGGAGATGCATGAGTTTAGCTCCACATTAAATTTGCTTTCCTTGATGTCAGGGAGCTACACGGTCTATTGCTAGACTACACCAGTTGGCCTGCAGGCCAGAAAGGGGGTCCTCGTTTATTAACAGCAGAAAAATGGGGTTTTGTTTTCTGAGAACTGCTTTTTTTTTCCCCATTTTAGGCAACTCCATGCCGTTTCACCTCATCATTCCACACTCACCGTGGATAAGGAGCACACCAGATGCCAACTGCCTCTTCCCAGTACCAGTACTTTGCTCTGTAACTCTTCTTTTACTCAGGAAAAAGGCCTTCAGGTTGCTTTAACACTATTTTTTTTAGGTGATGAAGCAGCACAGATGTAGCTTATAGAACTGTCTCTAAACCTCTACTGTATCAGATTGCGCTTCCCATTCGACATGCAGCTAAAATCCCCTTACAGATGGTTTTGGTAATAGCACAGGATAGCTCACTGGATTAAAGATGAATCACTGCGGGGAGACCGTTTCCAGCACCTACCCGTGCTGTGACACTGATTTCAGATCAGTGTAAGTGGCTTACCTCCCCACATGTCGCGTGGCCATCCAACCCCAAGCCTCTCAGACCCACAATGTGTGTGAGGCTGAAGAAGATCCTCAGGGAAGGGCACTGGTGTGACATGGGAGAGGGCACTGCACAGTAGGGAAGGAATAGCATTGCTTGTTCATGTTGATTTGCACCATTTAGCAAGGACCATACCATAACTTGGTCTTGAGTTACCGATGGATGGCAGCTATGTGTCTGGCACCATGATGGACAGTTTCACTGGCTTACCTCTCATAATTTCCTATCCTTGCCAAAAGAAAAAAAAAAAAAAAGAGCCTTTTATTGAATAAACTAGCTATATACAAGAATAATTGCTTAATCACACACCCAACTAGGAAAACAGCATTTTTCGCTGACTTTAAGGAAATGGTAAAAACATCAAGCTTTCCCTTCATCTAATGCTGCTTAAAGCAGAAGGCACAAATACTCTAAGGCATTGAAGCACTCAGGCCCCATGGACATCAGTGAGAGTTGAGGAACCGCAAAACCAGGCTAATTACTTCCATTCAAGTAAGAGAAAGAAAAAAGGAAAAAAAAAAGGACTAAGAAAGTGAAGTAATGTAGAGTCACTGCAATCACAAAAACAGCAATGGTCCTTGTCGCAGGCAGAACAAGCTTTACAGACACAGACTATGTTACTGCTGCTAAATAAACCAGGAGGCAAAACGGCTGACCTCAACCACAAGCAAACTTCACAGCTCTGTGCTGCTTGAGATGGCCTGAAGATCATTTATTATTTTCTCAGTATATTCCAGCTCAAAGTATGTGACGTCTGTTACATCCCATGATGTTATTGGTTTGGTAGCATGATACTCAGGATAGGTGTTGCAAATTTTGGCATTGGCTTGAGGACATGTGAAGGACAGTCAAGGACACAAAGCATCCGGGAAGAGCTTTGGAAGACAGTGAAGAAAGACAAGAACAAAGGCAGTTTGATCTTGGCCATATAGACTCCATTTGGGATTTTTTCCCTGATGTGTGTTATTCCTACAGCCACGCCCAGGTTTTGTCTGGTCAGTGGGAGCTTGACAAGGGGTAAAACTGTACCAGGGTACATGCTAGCAGTTATGCAGCATCAAAAATCAGTGGTACAAGGCCCTAGCTGATACCTTGGCCTGATTTTCTAACCAGTGCAGTGGTATCTACAGAGAAGAGGAAATGTTCCTTTTTTTGGTTACATTTCTGAAGAAGGTATCGCATCCTGCAGTACCTTAGATAGTCTGATGACTCTGCTCTGCCTAAGATGGGCTGTATCTTCAAGGTTTCTAGTGTCTTAGCTCTGACATGGCCCTCTAGAAGATCTAAAGTAGAAGAGGAGTCACCATGTGAAGAACCCACTACACAAAGGAAAACAATTTGGACAAGGGATAGAGCAAGAGGCAGCTGAAGCAGTGAAATCCATCTCTGTGGGAAGATCAACAAGTGGTTCTCCTAATCTCCCAAAGATAAGGTAGAAGCAAAACATACAAGAGGAGGAAAGGAGATATGTGAAACACCACAAGAGAAGCATTGGGTAAGATGGAGACAATGGTATAATGGAAGCCAAGCAAAACAAAATATTTTGGCCAAACAAGTGAGTAAATAAATTTTAAAAGAGAGACTAAGAACAGAAATCAGAATTTACATCCCACATCACCAGTTTCCCTAATTTTACTTTAAAATAACATTGTGTTTACTCTTCTCTTCCCTCCCCGCTACCCACCAGTCCCATCAGTCACACTATCTTCCTTTCCATCCCTTTTGGCAAGGAAATTGAAAAAGTCATTGATGTGCATACCTCTATTTTTCTGAAGAATGTTTAACATTTCTTATTCAGCAATGGGTTTTCTCTACAGATCCTGTGATCAAGGATTTAGTTATGCACGATGCAGTTATTAAAGGGTAAGGTAACTACAGATGAGGAACATGCTATAGTTACAGATGCATCCTGTAAATGCTCCATCTGGTCCAGTAATGTTGTTCAGTACCTTTTTTTTTTGCTAGTAACTGAAAAATCGAATTGTCAAGAAGGTATGTTTCCTCCATTTTAGGTATCATACATCAATCCATTGAAAATTGCAAGCTAAGGAGATACAGAGGAGGCAGACACCACAGTAAGGCATTTGTCAAATGATGCACCTGCTTCCTAGCAGATTGTCAAACCCAGAGGGTGCAAGAATAAACAAATCTGAACAATAATTTCCTTTGCCTACATTAGATGTATGCTGGTGCTGTAAAAGATCCCAAATACTTCATTTGCAGGAGAAAAGTCTATCTATTCTGTTAGAAAAAGGCAGATATGGAATAATTAAGGTGACAAAGGGTTTGGACAATGGGTTTGTGACTGTGAGTAATCACATCATCCCCTTCCAAAGGCTAACCCTGACCTGAGGGCATGGAAACATAAGATTATGGTGCATGCTAGCTTCCAGGTCTACTTTTACATCTAAAGAAACTGCAACCTACAGCCTTACCTCAGCCACTTTTCAGCACTCAGAGTAGAAGTTTGCCATCCTCAGTGATCTGCAGGCTAAACTTCCCAAGTGAGAGCATCCAAATTTGTTACAGCCAGTGTAAATTATTTAAGCAGAGGTACTTTTATGAACCTGGCTTCTCTGGACATTGATAGGACAGGAAGCTCAGACCATGACAACAACCAGCAGAGATGAGCGGCTGGAGTCTGCAAGCAGAGATCTCTTCAGTTGACACAACTGGAGCATCAGAGAATAGGCCATTGGGCCAAAGGATAAGGAGGTACAAGTGAAAACATCTGATTCTCTTGTTATTCCAAAAGCATTCTGGAGGTAAAAGAGGATCTCCCGCAACACTATCTGTAAACCTATCTAGAACAAGAGGGTTTGCTTTTGTTGCCTCCAGTCACTCAGCATTAATTCTCTTGTCTCTGCCTTAAAACTCAGCCAGGGCCGTGTCAGAGCTAAGACATGAGAAACCTTGAAGATGTGTCCTATCTTAGGCAGAGCAGAGTCATCAGACTAGTTAGGGTACTGAGGGATGTGAAACCGTTTTCAGAAATACAACCAAAAAAAAAAAAAGGAACATTGTAAAATATAGCGTATCTCTCACGGTGAAATACTGACACTCAGGTAGCTGCCTTCAAAAGACAGGAATGAGGATAATGGCAGCAGGAGAAAGGTCTACAGTAATGAGGCAGACTGAAGAGACCCGATTTGGTCAAAACTAGAATTCTCTTGGGTTAAAAATCTTGAAGGGGATGACAGACTTTGATTTGCACAGAGATTAAGATGCATATCTTAATGTGCATAACTTGAAGTGGAGGCATTATAGGACACCTTCATGGGTAAGGTTTGGACTTTAGCTTCCTACACAGGAACCATCTCCTTTGCTCTGCTCACAGCTCCTTAACCAAAAGCTCCCTTCCCATGTTATGAGGCAAACCAAAGGCATGCATACCTTGCTCCAAACCTACAGTGAAGAAGCTGACTAATAGTTGAAGACCACCAAGTTACAAGTGCTATTGGTGTTGGTGGAAGGTTTTTCACAGAACAGGTCCAGAGAAAGTCATTGTCTTCTGATGCTTGAGAAGATATGGATCTGCAAACAACTATTTTTCACTAAACTCAAGTTCTGGTCCAAGGCCTAACGTACCAATGAAGGAATTTTCACACTATTCTCTATGGGACTTTTAGCACATGCTGCATTTGTGATAATTGCACCATTCTGGAAGGCTGTACATAGCAGAAAGTGTATTTCTGCTGGAATCCCTCAAATCCAGCAGGAACTGGGTGGATGGATGGAATTGAAACAAAGAGTTATCTTTTGTTCATTAATCCATCAATACAACTGACACTTCAGAACAGACTGTGAGAGTCAATGAAAATGTACTTGGCTCTAAGAAATCCATGTGCAAAAGTGACTTAGTACTCACCATGCATCTGAGACCTACACAAGAGAGTAGAAACCTCTAATCTCTTGTCTGTGATACCTTTCAACAGCCCTAAGAAACAGACCAACATCTGTTTTACAGGCAGGGACTGGAGATAAAGGGTTGGGATATGACCAGTACTCCCACCTTTCAGTACCTGGGCAACCACATTAACCACAAGGCCACTGTGAGGCAATGGGGGATTTGTTTAGACAGTCTTCATTCCAGCAGCATTCTTTGCATCTTTTATGTGTACAAAAATGTTTGACTTGGTTGTGATAAAAGACTGACCAGAAATATGAGAAATCAATTAATTAATTAACAAAAAAAAAAAATTCTTTTTTTTTCCTTCATCTAGGCCCTTCAAAAAGAAAAAAAAACAAATCTCAGAACATGCAGAAAGCAGTGAGGCCAGAATATTCACCTGGGAAGTAGGAGATTTGGATATAAATCCTGCCTGGGAGATTTTAGAGGATGGATTTGAACTAGCTTGTATGTGACCAGTGCTCAGCCACTGGCAGGGTACAGTTATCAATCACTAAGCGAATAAATATCTCACTAGCTCAAAGTGGAGCAGCTCCAACCAGAGAAATTGCCTCTATAAGCACGTGCCTGCCTGGTTCAATCCTCTGCTGCAAATCATGTAGTGTTCGTCCCTTTGTCACTTCCTAACCAGGGAGCTGTTTCCTCATCTGGTGAAGCACTGCTGCTCTCATCTCCCAAACCAGAGAGAGGGTCTCCAAGGCTTCGATGTGAAATGCCATATGAGTAGGGTCCATCCACAGCTGTCCCATCCCTCTCCTGGGTTGCTCAGAGAATGGCCTGGAAGAGCAGACACTTCATCTGTAGGAATTAGGACTTCTGAATGTGTCCGATCTGTTCTGCATCGGCTGCTCCTGACGACGACGCACATTGAGCAGATGGAAGCGTGGGCAGCTTGGGGCAAACCTAGAACAAAGCAGCCAATTAAAGCAATTTCTTCCCAGTCAGGCTTGTTCTCACTGTTTGCTGGTAACACTATCGGCGGATCTATCATTCTGCCCTGTCTGTTGGCATAGGCGTTAACTGTATTTGTTTGGTAAGATCACATTTTTTTATAATGTGACCATTCAAAAAAAATAAACCCATTTATATAAACAAATAAATACCTTGGCACAGGCTCTCCACTGCCCTGCACCCTCAACTACACAACACAGATGTGAAGTGGTGCCACTTGGGAGGTGGAGGATGGAGAGGATCATAGCTAGATCCTGAGCAATGGAGGCTGACACACTTCCACCGAAATCCATGTGCAGCTCCAACAATGGAGACCATGCCAGCTTCCATTAGCTGAAGATCTTCTTGCAGCCCTGATAGCCAGACTGGTCCGCACATTTCTTACCTGAACATGTCCGTCTCTAGAGCTCTTAATACCCTTAGTGTTTAGAAGCAAGGGACAAGCTCGCACGGCATCATCTTCTCACACAGATGTAGCTTCTGGTGACACAGCAAAGAGAAGCAAAGTAGACTTGCTTTCAGCAGATGGAAGAAGACACCTGACAGGTTCTTTCCCGTCTCCATCTTTGGCAGTTCTGGTCATCTTTATTGCTCATCACACTCTGGAGATGTTCCTCTCTGAATGCAGTATTGCACAATCATCTCAGGTGACATTAAATCTCAGGTGACAGCTGATCCTGCTCAGGCCACTGTGAATAATGAACAGATAGCATCTGTCAGAAACAAAGACCTTATGAGTCTCCCACTGATTGGACTCCACTTCTGCTCACTGTTAGCAGCTCCAAGGGCAGAGATCCCATGGATCCCTTCCCACATGCACAGACGGGCTCCCCACCAGGCTGGAGCTGCTTTGAGCAGCAAGGGGCACCTGCTTGTCACGGGGCTGCCCTCAGTGACAGGCACATCCCGTCACATAAAGTCCACAAAGGGGTACAAGATATATCTAATCTACCCAGGCATTAGCCGCCACAAACTGCTGAGGCTGGTTTTAATCCTCTTAAGCTGATGGTGGTAGCATCAGCAGGTAGAGGAAGTTTAAGGTCTCATCAGGGTCTGTAACATCAAGGTCTCCACAGATATGGTGTGAGTCACGAGTCATCTCTCAGCATCTTGATCCACCCAAGCTTGGAGTTTAAGGATTCATTGAGACAATAAAAAAGCAGTAACTGAAAAACTACTAAAAATCTCCTTCAAGCATACATCAAGAAGGTAAATTCCCCAGCAGTTAACTGGTCTGTCCTAGAAACATGTTGTTGCTGTAGCACCGTTTCTAGCTATTTGTAATCTGGAGCTGCAGATCGCGCTGGGCACGCCTGGCCAGGGTGCTAGCAGGAGGGATGCAGCAAAGGGATGCAGGCAGCAATAACATCGGCCACGTCCCAGTCTGGCATCTGGACTGGTGTGCACTCACACAGCCCACGCACTCGTTAGCCAGGCCAGGACACTTCTGTGTTGCTCAATATTTCTTGAAACCCAAGACAAAACACAAACTTTGCTTCATAGCTCCTGATCCACTACAAGTGGTTACCCCAGAGGGTTCAAACACAGCAGTGCCGGCACTGAGGAGTGGGGGGCTGCCCGCAGTCAAGTCCTGAGTTTCTAAACAACCCCTCAAGCTCATCTTGTCCACCTGGAAATGGCCTGATTCTTGACAGTTCAAGAAGGGGGTGATTCTCTGACTTTAGGAGCTCACTATATCATATTAACGAAGGAAAAAGAAAGGGAATGTCTTTATCAGGAGCTAAAATATCCTGTGCAAGGAGAAGATCTGATACAGGAGGGCTTTCTAATATCACTGATGAAAGGTTAATCAAATTCATAGATGGATCTCAACCCTGGGGAGTCTCAAACTGCAAAAACAAGCATATTTTTTATAGTTGAGGCAACTAGAAACAGTTAGCAGAGAGATGTGACCAGCTCTCTCCCAGTTACAATCTTTAAGTTGGGTTCAATTCTGGAATCTCAGATCACAGAAACCACAGCAGATTTTGGATTTATAGTCATTTATACTGGTTAATCTTCCAGCCTTACATGTCTTAGTAAAAGCTAAGCTCTGTTTCATCCATAAACTATTGGATTCGGCACAGGAATTCCTGGATGAAAGTTTATGGCCTCTGTTGTCAGACTGCATGAACATAATAAACTTCTCTAATTTTAAAATATCTGTGGGGCAGTTACTGTAAGTCTGTGTGGTTTTACTAAAGTCATTGGAATTATATTGATTTACACCAGCTGAAAAAATTGTCCCATTTTTAATTTCTTCAGCAGTTCAAACCAGCATGGTAAAACTGGTACAAGCAGAGAGCAAGCCAGCCCATTTGCATCCTGTGGGGCTACTGAGAAACAACCCTTTCTGACCCAAATGGTAATTTAGCCCATTTTAGAAGCTGAGGGCTTTTTCCTTTCCCACTTTGATGCAGAATTTATCAGCCATATTGGGGAGGACAAGGCTGCGAGGCAGGTGTTTAAAGAACTGTATTAAATTATGCATAGCAGAAAATCTGCAAAATGTACTTCAAGAGCTGGAAACTTACCATGTGTGACTGAAAATTGCAGAGACAGAATCCTAATTTCCAGGTTAACTATTTCGTCAAATAAAGCTGCATTTGCAATCCTTTCTTATTTGTCTGCCAATCTGCGACTACTGCTAATACAAAGCCATCACCATAATAGAAACTAAAGTGGATATTTGATGCCATGTGCATATGGCACCCTACATTTTTTTAAAGCATAGTAGTTCCAGCTAATTAGTTTTTTAATGTATTTGCATTAGTTTGTGGAATTCCATAGCTCCTATTACGTAGAGACAGGTAATCAAATAAGAAAATTAAGGGAGTCCTGCTGCGTGCTGTGTGTTTACAAAGCTGAGAGGGCAAGGTTTATAGCTAAGATAATGTGGTAGCTGTTTACAAAAGAACAAAACATCTCCTGCTGATGCAGTGTTGAATTCTCAACACATTTTGCAAACATACTTCAGAGCCCAAATCCCTCATGAGTCCAGCTACCTATGTGTGTCTTCCAGCTCTGTAGGATCCAGTGTTTGTTTTTGCTGAGCTAAACCGAGAAGCTGCGAGCTGAGGCAGTCCAGTGGCATCAGCTAAACTCCCAGCAAAGGAGAAGATGTATGACTGTGTCACTGGCAAAAAGCAGGTCTGAAAAGGCTGTGAATGAGAGAAGTGGGGCTGAAAGCAGTGCCAACAAAGCAAACCCGCAGCCTTGAAAAACACACGCACCTCTGCCTTGCTGTCTGTATCCAAACTCTGTTACTTCAACTTTTCTGCACACGTTTAGATTTGTGCCGCTGAAATTGTACCCAGAATTGCATCCATCACCTCACGACTGAGCGCTTCTGCACCTCACCCGTGCTACAGCCCCTTGTCTGAGTGATGCTGTGCTTTGCCCTATTGCAGTACATATGCAGTATTTCTTTCAGAACTGCCTATTCCTCAAGGAAAGCAGAACATGTAGTCAGGGTTGGGGAAGACTTCCAGTATTCATTCACAATCAGTTTATGGCCCATTTCTACTTTCCGGCAGGCACAGTGGTGTAAATCTCAGCTGGTGAAGTCTCCCAGATGCCCACCAAGCCAGACACTCTCCGGCAAAAAGCGCAGCTCTGACAGTAAATGCTGTGAGGTTTCGTGCATGCTGGCAGTCCAGCCAAGGCTTTGAGCCAGGCTGCAGTGCCAGACCAAGGCTGCTCCCCATCATCTCCCCACCGGCAGCAGCTCCCAGCCTCCCAGCCAGAAGAGGTGAGAAGCATCTCCCAGGGGATCACATGCCACCATCAACCTGCAGATCAAACCTGAGAGGGTGGGAGGAGTGAGGGAGAGCTACAGCCAGCTTCTGCTTCTGGTAACTGAGTGTAGCATCAGCCAGAAGTCTGAGCATCTGCTAACTGATCCCTTTGTACCCAAGGCTGCCTCTCAGTTTCTTGTTAAGTGCTCTTCCTGGTTCTTTATTAAGGCACAAAGTGTTAGCTTAGACTCAATTTAAGGAATTACTGCTTCGTTCTAAAATCATCTTTTCAATCTGCATCTGTATGCTTCTCCCTTTAAATTGATTAACTTTTTGTTTAACTTTTGATTTTGATTAACTTCTTTTGAAGCTTTTGCATATCCTGAACTCCATAGGCAGAGACTCCATGTCTCTGAAATAAATATTACATATTCTACCACTTTAAAAGATACATAGTCTTTGGCTGCAAGCTAGCAGTACGGAAACTCCAAGTTTATGCCTTTTTAAAAAAAAAAAAGTTAATAAAAAGCATACTGCCTGGAGTAGTTATTTTAGGGCTATATATCTAAGAAATTGTTTGCAGCTCCAACACAGTGAGGTTTGTTAAGGTTTGGCAGGGGTGGGTGAAGAGTGGGGTTGAATTATTGTCAGAACATCTGTGAGAACTGAGTCCAAAAAGAACCAGACACTCCCATAAATCTAACCACTTTATATAGTACATTTGGGGATTTTTTATTGTCATTATTGTGGTGGGCAGAGTATGGAGTACACGGTCTTTTTAAATTCTAGAACAGAATCCCATGAGCTGCTTCCTTATAAGTAAGTAAATCACCTACTACATTATTTGAATTGCTCAAAAACCCACAGGCTCCTGCCGAGATTGAGCCCTTATTGTACGGACAAGTAGCAAGAGATAATACCCATTCTTAAGAATTTATGATCTGCATGAGCAAAATGTTAAACACTATCAACATTGAAACTATTCCCATTTTTCATATAGAAAGCTATGGCAGAGGAAGTTGAGGGGGTCTGATCTAATTCCCTCTCCCTGAAGTTCACCTGTATCTTTAAAAGCATCCAGTTCTATGTGACCTCATCAGAAGTCACCCAGGGTGCTCTTAGGAGGATTGGGGGATAATCTCCTGCCCTGGATGTGATGGAAATGCAGTTGCTGCACCTCTCAGTGCCCCAGCTGAGATGGGAGCACCCATAAACAGCAGCTGCAGATGGGACTTGTCAGAACCCACTCACTAGGGTCCAGAAAGTATGCTGAGATCATCTATGGACAGCAGCTGCAGAAGCAGAGATGCTCTCCATTTGTCATCGCATTTCTTTATTCATCCAGGCTGGTTTATTTGCCCATTCTCTTTCTCAGTAACTCCCCACTTGCTTTAAAGAAATTGCAAGGACAGCCTCAGCTCACCAAGGGCCTGACTTCTGAAGTTATTTCATGACTTACCATGGGACCCATAACTTTAGAAACCTACGTTAGAAGTCTCTAAACCTCATCTAGTTACGAAAGCTCTTTTCATAGTCGGCAGAGAAAAGTGAGCATCCTTACTGGATGATTCATATGTTTCTCATCTTATCTATTTTGCAATCAGACAAATCTTTCTCTAAAAGGATCCATTTCTCTCCTGTCATCATTAACAGGGTCTAGGCATTTGGTCAAACAGAGATATCTATAGTTATGAAAAAAAATCCCACCTGCAAAACTTGGAAAAAATGTGGCCTATGGCTTTCAAGACCTCCAGCTGACATCTAAATGTACCAAAATACCTTTTAAAATCCAGACCTTGATGCCTGAAGGCTCCCCTCTTCCCCTCTCTGCTCTCCCCTAAGCTGTATGCATTTCAGAGATCAAGACATCATGACAAAACCACCTCCCTTTCCAGCTTTTCCGTCAATCATGGGAGAGGGCTTCTGGGTCAGCTCAGCACGCTGCCTGTGTTTAAAGCTGACTTTGAACCCACAGAGCCCGAGTCCCCACCTCTCCCTGAGCCTGAGCTGAAAGCAGATCTGGAGAGCAGAGGGGTCTCATGTTCTTCTGCTGGAGCTGCCACATCAAACCTTTGCGTGATCACACTCATTGAGTGGTGAAAAAGCTCCAGAGAGACTCTTTATTTACCATGTTGCCTCGTTTGTTTGTATTTCTCCCACGCACTTGGAGGCAAGTTCAAGAAATATTGCACAAAGACTGGCTAGGGGCTGAATGCCTGAAGGTCTCCATGGGATTGACACTCCCAGCCCAG
Source organism: Chlamydotis macqueenii (assembly GCF_036417535.1). NCBI lineage: Eukaryota > Metazoa > Chordata > Aves > Otidiformes > Otididae > Chlamydotis > Chlamydotis macqueenii. Next base: position 7,282,251 of record NC_141558.1, read on the forward strand.
GCAAAGCTTGTATGCAGACTTTGCTGACAAGGAGAGATGCAGCCGGCTGCTCTGTAGCTCTGAAACAGACAAGGGAAAAAGAATCTTTGCAATTTTTGTGCCTAATTTAATGGAGCAACCTTCTGCTCTGCTCCTCTGGAAGTCAATGATACATCCATGGTATCACTGGATCAGCAATACCTGTTCTGAAAGTGAACTTCTACGCTATTTTTAAGAGCTGAATCAGCTGCTTTGCTATTTCATTCCAAATGTCAGGAACAAATTATCCTGGAGCAATAATCTCAAGAGCACCAGTCCCCACATGCATTTCACAGAAACCAGAGGTTCAAGACAAGCTGGAAAGGAGAGTTGGGATCCCTGGATAAAACAGTAAAAGTCCATCAACATTATTAAAGGGTAGAATACTGTTCCTAAGACTAAAATCTACCAGAGAGCCAAATCACTATGATTATGGAAGTGCAGGACTTAGTAACAGCAGTATGAAATTATGCCTCCTTCTAGATGTAATTATTGGGACTGACTTGCATAATTTGCCTGGTAGACACCCAATTACAATCTGCAACCACAGAAGTATCTCTGCTACTCCAAGGGCAAGTTTTCACAGCAAGAACAGGCAAAAGAGGTATCACCTCCAGTCTCATTCCATCTCCCACCCTTTTCCATGTGTATGGATATCTCAGAACCAGCTTGCAGAACCAGCATGCCTGTCTGAGCGTGCGTGAGAAAGCTTTCTTCAAGACAGCTGCTCTTAGTCTCAGAAGCCCCAGAGGGTACACTCCAGCAGTGCCTCCAGCCATCGTTACAAATTTATTATCTACACGATCAGCAGAACTGCCTGGCATGCAAGTTAAATCCTAACACCATTAAATAGCCTATTACCTTCATGCGGGATTGTGAGAATATTAAGGCTTCAAGGAATTGGAAGCATCATCACTAATTTGAGGGTCAGGAATAAAACCCTTCACTTCCAAAAACCTCGTGTGCTTGAATTTCCCTTCTGCTCTCAACAGTACTACATAAATACTCATAACAAGGGGAAAGGCAGCAGACATACAAGGTGATTGATTACCTCCTTTAACTCCTGCTCTCACACTCATGTACCCAAAGGGATTAAAAAACAGGGAACCCAGGTACTATCAAAGCTGTAAACTCCGAGTGGAAATATCCAGCTATCCCATACAAATGCTACATGAGTTCAAACTTTCAAACTCAAGAAGAAATGTCAGGAAATCGACAGGAATTGCTGCGGGCATTATTGAAAAATTCACTCATAAAGGATGATAATTGTAAAGAGAAGCAAGAAAAACAGCAAGTCAGACATTCTGCCTAGAAGGAAACAAAGACATCCTTGTATGATGCCTCTCTCACATGCCAAGGCGGTACATGCACTGATTGGATAAGCACAGGTGGGTTTCCTGTGCCTGGTGAATATCACAAGCAAATTAAGTCATGCAACTTGAGGCATGTCTGTAGTAAAGGCCCCAAAATAAGTTAGAAATACTGAAAACACAAGAAGAGGTTTAACCCTACAGAGCTTAGAATCATAGAACCGTAGAATCACAGAATGGTTTGGGTTGGAAGGGACCTTCAAAGGTCATCCAGTCCAACCCCCTTGCAAGCAGCAGGGACATCTCCAACCAGATCAGGTTGCTCAGAGCCCCGTCCAACCTGGCCTTGAATGTTTCCAGGGATGGGACATCCACGACCTCTCTGGGCAACCTGCCTCAGTGTAAAAATTTTTTTCTTAATATCTAATCCAAATCTGCTTCCTTCTATTTTAAAACCATTATCCCTAGTTCTGTCACAACAGGCCCTACTGAAGACCTTTTCCCTCTCTTTCCTGTAGGCACCCTTTAGGTATTGGTAGGTATTGGAAGCTTGACTAGGTTTATTTTAGCCTGCTGAGAAGAAGGGCAAATCAGCCTCACTGAGCTCCAGGATGACAAAGCTGGATCGTTACCCCTCCCTGGATGGTTCCTCAAAAGCTGTGCTAGGGACTTCTTCCCTGCAAGCATGGGTAGCTGTGTACTGCCTGATCTCATGTATATCAAGTCAAATAATAGCTGCTGCCACCTGTCTCTGCTCCCAGCGGGTTAATGGCTTTCTTGGTCATAGGAGCTTTATTCCTCAGCATCGTGTCTGGACTGATCAAGCAGGCAGTGCTCTTTCCTTACACTGAAAGAAGCCAACATGGTTGTAGTGCTGACAGCTGCATCTGACCTCATCTCAGAGATGGGCAACATGAATGCTTGTGTTTTCTACTTGGTAGAGCCAAGTCCCATCAGTATTCAGAAAATAATCCCCTCTAAAAAGCCAGCAGTCTTGTTCTTAAATTCCCAGCAAGTTTTTGGAGTGTGGTTGCTTGCAGTGGTCACCCAGAAGATTTTCAGGATGATGGTAGCCTTACTTTAAACGTTCATACAGCATCTAGCAACATAGGGTTGTGGACTCAGCAGGTAGTTCTCAGTTGACAGTAATACAAAAAAATCACAATAAACCAGAAGGAAGAAATAAGATCAATTTTAAGAAGTACAAACATAGCTCTAATATAGAAAAATTGGTTGAAAGCAAACTCAGTTTCTATACTGAACTGAAAAATAGAATAAATGTCAGGCTTTGAAAAATTAAGAAAATATCTTTAAAGAAGCACTTTCATTTTCAGATCTTTTTTTTGTTAAGCACTAGCAATGGAAAATTGTGCAATCTTTTAAAAATTTTATGTACACCCAAAACAGCAGCTATCCTGTAAGAAAATTTAAAACTCTGCATCTCGTTCTACAGCAGGAAAGAAATAAAGAATGCAAGTATTTGTAATGATGATGGATTTTAAAAATAAAATTACGAATTACCTGCAAAAATACATGTAAGAAATTTTTACTCTTTTTGCAAATAGCCATGAGAACAATTCTGACTTAAGCAGAGACACTCTTAACTAATGACAATTCATTTTGAAGTTGGAGTCACAATATGATTTGCACTACAAAAACTGAAATACATTCATTTCAAATAGCTAATTTTGCCAGAGTCAATAAAATGGATCAGAAATATCAGCAAAATGAAAACACAGACAAAAATAGTAATAAAAATGAATCAACTAACTCAAAAAAAGTATTAGAGACAACTTTTTTTGTCTGAAGGGGTGAAACATAGTTCCCTTGATTGAATATTTTGGCCAGCATTGGAGACAGGAGTCATAGCCATTAGGCCAGGCAGTGATAACAGCAATATTAACAGATAACTCATATTTATGTCAATTCACTCTGTGCCTCAAGAAAAGTCTAATACGATTCTCCTCTCTGCAATTCAACGTTGACATCAGCGTTTCGATGGATGACTTCCAAAGAGCACATAAACCACCTCACTTCTAGAAAAAAAAAAAAAAGTCTCTCCAGCAATTTTGCTTGTACAAAATAAATGCAAGATCCTTTCGCCCTGTCCATTAGCAGATGTTTTCTGGAGGAACAGCGGGAGCTGTATGTTTGCAGGACCCGCGGGATGTCCCTGAGGTCGCCAGCTGGGCTGCTGAAAAGCAATAGGAAACCAGGGGCCAAACGCTGCACAGGTTTCAGTGGGTGAAGTGCTCTCAGTTTTCACATGGCAGCACGTATTGGAGCAATTCGAGCGAGATGTTGGATCAAAGTATTCGGCTTTAAGTAAACAAAAATTACAGAAGACTTTTCTCCTCTGTAAAATGACAATTCAAAGTTTGTCTGAAGGAAAATTGCTTTTGATCTCTGTTATTTGACTGGATTTGAACTGCTAGCTTTTATGCAGTGTTTGCATTTAAGATCTGTGGTGCTACTTTTGGAAATCTTTTTAGGCTAATGGGGGCACATACAATACTCGATATAGAAAATATGTACATATAACAATTACAGAAAATACTACAGGTCCATTACTTCTTGATGGAGAGGTTAATATGAGCAGTTAAGCAACATATTGATTTAATGTTAGCAGAGAGTTCTCATTTTCAGTATTGCTGTAGGATTTTAGAATGAAGAATTGCTGAGATACCTTATAATAATCTTTCTGTGTTGTGGTATTTTAACACAGATTTCTGCTAGAAATGGTGTTTAACATGAGGTACATTGCATATATTTCTTCACATTGATTTCACCTGTCTGCTGGTTCTATGTTAATTCCAACATATCACACACATAAATCATACTTTTTGAATGAACATCCTTGTTTGTGATTGCCATGCACAGATTCATGAAGGACATTACAAATACATATTAACTGGTGCCTGTGTGGTTCTCTTAGTAGTCATATTTTTAAAACACTGTGTTATTGACCTATAAATTCTCCCATAACTGAAATTGTAGGTTCTGAAAGGTTTCCTGTGGGATGCTTTTAGCTTTGGCCTGATTAATTTAATAAATAAGGTAAGTAATAGTCAAATAAGGTAAGTAGTAGTCAAGAGGAGAATGCATTTGACTGGAAGCACTAATAGGCCCCTCATTGAACTGCAAAGTTAGATGTTACCGGCTTCATTCATACTTGCAGGTACCAGTGAAACCTGCCCGGCAATCTCCAGCCACAGCCTGTTCCCCGTCTCCTGCTTCAGTGTCTGACCAAAGACACACAATGGTGGAGAGCAACAAAATAAGTTCCTCACAAAGAGGAAACATCTGGATTTCTCTGGGCAGCAAGATCGATACTTACCTGACTGATACATCACCATCCTGAATGGTCCTGCAAGTGATTAAGAAGGACGTGGCTGGGTGAGCACCAGAGCTGGTGAGTGTCCACGCATCCCAGTGTTCTCGATAGCCTCAGAAGGAGAGCAGGTATGACACTCTAAATCAACACTGAAAATGTTGCATCCCAAAGCATCACTTTTAGTGCATTTGCAGGATCTTTCTATTTAAAAAGCACAAAAATTGGCTACTGACAAAGATCAGGAAAATGTCACCCTGTCAGGACCCTGTTTTGGTCACATCCAACTGTCCACACCAACGTGGGATCACAGGCTCCTGTTCTGCCTTGAGAGAGCCCAGCATAACCTCCATCCCCTCACTTCATTGAGGTCTACAATGAGCATTCAGCCCCAGGAGCAGGGTGAGCCCAAGCACAGCACTCTGACTTTTGTGCTGCTGCCCAGACTGCACAACTGTCCTCGTTCCAGCCAGGATAGAGTTAATGTTCACCTGAGCTGGGAGAGGACCTGGAGCTGGCTGGCACCTGTGGTTAGAGGACACATCTGGGATGGTTTACTGGTTAGTCAGCAGCTGGGATGGCTTGTGACATCATGCTCAGTATATAAAGTGAAGACGGTGCTGAGGGACAAGTTTCTGCTACTTGGGAGGAAACTGGGCATCAGGATCACTGTGAGCTATTGTTCTGTAAATTATGTGCTTTAGTATTTTCTGCTATGGGTTTTGTTTTCTATCTCTGCTTTCTCCTTCCTCTGGTGTTCTGTTAAACTGTTTTTATCCCAGTTCTGAATTACTTTGGGTGAAGGGATATTGTCTGAGAAAGTCAAGGCCTTTCAACTTTTTTCTAATATGAGAAATTTACATTTTATATTTACTTGACATTTGTTTCAAATGTTTTCAAATCAGTAAAATCTGAAGTCATGCTAAGTGCAAAGGAAACTTTTGCTGCAAAGCAAACAAAAAAAAATTCTCATCAAATCTCGTAATCTTAACTTTTTCCAATTTACTGATTTTTTTTCACATAAAAACTTATATTTTTGTTGTGGTTTTTTTTTTTCTAAAAAAATCCAAATATCACAATTCCAATTTGAAGATCTGATTCAACATGTACAGGAGGGAAAAAAAGTTATCACTTTTATCAAGTAATGACAGATCAATTCCCTACTTCGTCAGAATACATACTTTAATCTTTTAAACCTCTAAGTCAATTCACTTTTTTGGTTTCAAAAGGATTAATTCCATGCAAGAATGAGTGCTTGGAAGCACAGCTGTAGTATTGCTTCTAAGACAATTCAGTATATGACCTGGGCATTTACCTTGTGATGTGAAATCAAAAACAGATGCCAGGAGCCAGGTTACAGCCCAGCAACCATGGAGCAAAGTTGAACCTGAAGTGAAGGACCTTCTGAATGACTGGGGTTGGAATCTCCCACTTTATGTTAGGGTTTTTTCACCATGTGCACTGTTTCCATTTAGCAGTTGACTGGCATTTGCTGACAGCTTTACTGGAACAGATAGGCAGAAACAGGTGAGATTTCTGAGGAGAGGTGAGAGACAAGTTTAATTAAGAATAATGCCTGTATGAGCAATGAAAGCCTTTCATCTTCCCCATTGAATGTATTTTTTAAGATGTTAATATATTTTCTCCAAAGAAGTGTGAGTTTCAAGAAAATTAGTTATTATAAAACTGAGATTTAAAATAGTATCTGTGTGTTAATATCATTGCTTAAACTGAAAATTCTGCAATAGGCTGACGTAATAAATACATCAAACTATGTTAAAACCCAGGCACAAATACTTAGGATATACTAATTCTCACTTCTGTTTTCCAAGTAGAATGTGCTAAACTGTTTGACCTCAGTAGAATCTGTCAAGAAGTGTACATTCTGTCCTTATCCTCTGCATTAGAGACGTGCCAGAAGTCAGGAGCAGAGAGAGACCGTGTGTAGTGTGGTACACCTTCGAAGAGGCACAACTCATTGAGACATTACATAGCAAAAGAAATGATACAAACCTTGTTGAACTTTGACATCTCCACAAAAATCATCTGTCTGACTAAGTTGAAGTCCCTAATTCAGGCAGATTAAATTCCCCTCTGGATGCTTCATAAACACCTTCCCGTGTTTATAGAAATGTATGTGTGCACGTGTCTAGGTGAGGGTTTTCTCCACAAATTCTGCACATTCCTCCTCCACAGCTAAGCCTTTAGTGAAATCTTAATATATATATGAATTAATCTTGACTAGGTGTTTTTTGAGATAACAACTGGACAATACAGTCCATTTCTATGGCACCACAAAAGATTACTTTATTTAGAAGAAAATTGTACCCTTGTTATCTTTGTTGGTTGACAAGTTTAAGGAGCTGCTTCTACAACAAAGGTGATTCAATGTATCTTTAAGGGTCATGGGCAAGGTATGGTGAAGGACACTTTTGCTATCACAGCATTTAGTGCATAAGACCTTGAGCTCAACTGTAGATCTCTATCTTTGCATCTTCTATTTGGCCTTGCTCAACAATATGTGGTTCACTTCTAAATCAGAAAGGGAGATCTAATTTATATGAAAATAAACACTGCTATCGTCTTAGCCCATGCTGGAGCCTTCCATGGACACAAAATCGCACTGAATTGTTATTATTAGATATAATTGATAGATATGGGATCCAAACAACTGCCTCATTTGGGAGCTTTCTGGTCAGTGATGTCCGTATTTACTATCTTAATATCCTAATGTAAGTCTCCACAGCACAGATCTCATACTTCTGGTCTGAATTCAGCACACATTCATTCTATTTCAGAAATACGGAGAAAGACATTTGACTTCCTAGATCAGAGGATAAGGATCTGGATGGTCAGTGTATTGGGCTATGTATTTATTGGATTAGCAGTTCTGCAGAGTCATCTTAAGAAACCCAGGGAAATTCTTCTGTCTTACTTGGCTTGATGCCTTGTTATTCACAAAAAAAAAAGGAATTCATGACCCTTTTATTTAAAGGCTTTTACTTCCTGCCTAAATCTTAAATCAATCTTGTTGCCTCTGAGTACTGCACACTTAATTCTAACACCTCTTCTTTAACTTGCCTTGAATTCCTGAAAGTCAACACTGCCTATACAAGCAACCTCTTTCTATCTCAGTTTCTGAAAACAACAGAAACACACTGTCTAGGATAGGTTTCTCTTGCATGTGTACAGAAATCACTTCGGAGTTTGCCAGGCTTTCCTACGCTGCACAATGTCTCAGTTCACCATAAATCCCAAGGCTTTTAACATTACCATGCAGGAGCAGGATGTTTTTAATCAGTAATGAATTAAATCAGTTTGGGAATTGTTACAGCATATGACTTTGAACAGTAACACACAGATCAGGATTGAGCTTCTAGAGAGCCAAAAGGGTAAGCTGTAGATAAGTGATAAGGAGAAGAATGCAGTTTACAAGGTATTTGTAAAAGAAAACAGGGCTTTCTTGATCCACCCATCTATCCATCCACCAATCAGCTCAAGTGAGCTACATCAGTCCACAGGCTGGTGAAGCTGGAGGAGACTGGAATTCACCCACTGTGATGCAAAAATTTGGGGTATAAAAGATCATGCTTTGGTACCTCAGCTCTATCTATAAGGAGTTAAGATAAATATAAAGCATGAGTGATTATCACCAAACTTATTTACTTCAGAATTTGTTAAGAGCAATTGTTGGAGACAGGATGTTGGCTTTGGACAGACCATGAACTAGTCCCACAGTAAATGCTCCAAAGTGAAAATAAATGCTAACCTTCACAGAAGCATTTTTCATCTTGAAATTGTTTAAACATCACAATCTAAATTTGCTCTACTTGAAATCAGCAACAAGGTCTTACTGTGTTCTGTTGGAGCAGAATGAGAACAATCTTCTGATAGATCTCTAAATTACCCTGGAAAGTAAGCCAAAGCTATTTCCCAGTTCTGAAATAAATGCTACAGAGCTTCAGAGAATGTGAGGCTTTAACCCCACCAGAACATTTAACTTATTCACTTCATTGATGAATTCAGGAAGTGGCTTGCTCATTCGGTGTAGACACACCTGGGGAAGATACATAGCTAGTAAAGGGGAAGTTCTGCATTTTTTGCTGGGGAAAAAAAAAAAAAAGCCGATCAAGAGGCTAAAAGAGGAAGCTAGAGAAGTTTCACTTTAGAATAAGATGACATTTTCCTGCTTTGGCAGTGATTAGACATTGGATCACATTGCCAGAAAAGGTGTTGGCTTTACCAGTCCAGTTTCATCCCATCTCACTTTAGGCATTGAAATGAGACGCATCACAGAGAAGCAGTTGTCCTCAGTTCTGTGTCAGTGATGACACAGAAGCACTTCTAGAGAGCAATTCATACTTGAAGCAGCGTGACCCATACTCTAAAAGTGCCTTTCACTGACTGTAAAGAGAGCCCAGGTGTGAGATCATGCAGGCAACCACATTACTAGTTTGGAGGTGTCACTTAGGCTGGGACAAAACCAATTCAGTATAAACACCATTCTCATGCACTAAAACTGTAATTTTATAAAAAAAATATTATTTAATGGGTTAAATAAAATTAAAAACCCGGCTATCCTGTTTATAACTTCGGTTCTATTCGTTCTGGTTGTCTGGCTCCTTCTGAACTCTGTGCCTCATATTTCACATTTGTTAGATTTCCCAGCACATTCTTGTGGCAGATGACCTCAAGTCAGCTATGAAATAGTGGTTTTGCATGAGATTCTCATCTACTGTTACGGGTCTCAAAGTTAAGTATCTAGTCTCAGCAAACAACCTTCTGTGTTTAGAAGACAATGGGAAGACCTAGCTCACATCCCTACCTTAGGTGACATTAATAACCCCTGTGCCAGTGCCTGCCTTTCTCCACCAGCTATAGAGACAGCTGGGCTTGGACCAGTTGATTTTCATGTAGTCAAAGTCAGGTTACGCTGATCCTAATATTTTGACTCTCAAGGATTTATAAATCTTCTTCACAGACAGCCTGTACATGGGACAGTTTATATCTTTCTCACTTTTCAAGCAAAGTGCCATTAGTCACCTTTGAGCCCTACATGGCCAATGAGACTTGAAACCCACCAGAGGAATGCTAGAAGTCCTTATGGCCCTATCAAAACTGTACCTAGGAAGCCTTTTTAAGAAACAAAGTAAAGCCTACTTGTATAGTGCTTGTGCAGATTAGGGAACATGATGTCGCACTGTGGATACTTTAATACACTCTGAGCATTTTAGTAATTTTAGTAAACAGAACCAAGTCAAGATCTGGGTAACTTAAATTTCAGGGTTCATCCTCAGGCACCCAAAAATACTGTGACTTTTTGGTAGTTCCTTTAAAAGTTAAGAAGCAGAAGAAGAAGAAGAAAGTTCTTATGCCAGAGAGGTAAAGTTGCAAAATCACCTGAAAATCATGAAGTCAGTAAGAATAGGAACAGGCCAGAAGAGGGGGAGAAAAATAAAGCATGTAGCAAAGGAGACCTTGCCTGTGTCTTCTTACATTGCTGTCATTTTCACAGCAGAATGAATCCTTTAGAAACTGTGTCTTTCTATTATGCATCAATGGGGAAGTTAAAAAGCATTTTTATCAGCAATATATCTCAGTGGTGCACTCAAAGAGCAGCTAAAAGCTCCTTTGAATAGTAAAAAGATGAAATTAAGCTCCAAGTCCAAACTGTTTCCTGCAATACAAGGCTTTTCTACAAACCAGCCCAAAGCCAAGCTCTAATGTTCTCTTGTGACAATTTATACACCCCACACCTCCCCAAAATAAAGGATTAGGTGACTAACTGCCATTGCTGTCTTTAGACTCTTTATTAAGTGATACAAATTAACGTCTTCCCCAGTGTCACCTAATTGACTTATTGAAATACTTTTGGAATGGGATCTCTACATTAGTCCCAGTGTAAGGTTGACAGTTTGGATATGAGCTGCCATCCATTCCCCTGACACTAACAAAAACAAACTAGTAGGCAGATGTGCTGAGATCTGTCTTCACTTTGCTGTTGGTGAAGAGTAAAATTCTGACCCCAGTAGGGGTAGAGATATTTTTAACACTGACTTAAATGGAGCTAGGATTTCATGAACAGAAAGACACTTAACAAACTCTTCCTTCTTGAAATGGAAATATTTTCTATTCAGCCCCAAGGATGATATTCCCACTGGAAAAACCCCAGGAGGCCTGAGTAGATGTGCTGCATAGGAAAGCAAAGCAAAAAAGGGAGTTCATAACTAAGACTACCTCTGCAATCCAAGGAAGAAAATACAAATTTCAGCCGTGGAAACTTTCTAGATAAAAGCAGCCATCCAAATGCGATCTTGATTACTTAGATATGATCCACTTGGAGAAAGCAGCATAGGTTGGGACAAAAGACCAATAACTTCAATTTCTGCACTAAAAATTTACTCTTGTGTCAAGTTATGCACCTGAAAACTGATGAGGTAATGAACAAATGCCAATACAAAAATACCTTAAGGAAGTAAGGTACTTTCACTAGCTACTGCAACAGTTTAGAATATGTATGTTGTTATTTCTGGAAAATTACCTCTCTGCTTTGAGTCACACTTCTTTCATTTTCTGTAGTGCCGAAGAACTGAATAGTCTGAAGCAAGGTGGAGCAGGTTTCCATCCATCTAGTTTCTTCACATCACTCTTGTCTTCTGCTAATTCTTTCTGTTTCCCTTTCATACAGAAAGGCAAGCCAAGGACAGAACAAAACCAAGCAAGTTAACTGCCAAGTTCACTTGATACGAGAGTGTAGCCTTCTGAGTCTTCATTCCTCAGGAAATGCAACCAGAATTGCATTTGTTGTCATCACGTAACAGTCTCACCACTTACGTCCATACTGAAAGCGTATTTGGTGGAGGTTTTCAAGTAAAAGATCACTATTTCAATTCACTGGGGTAGCTTGTAGGAAAAAAAAAAAAAAGTTTCTCTTGAAAGCTATGTGCATCTAGAGGTTAAGAAATGCATTTTTAAGCAAATTACATTTCAGAGTAAGTTTATTATAATTCATTGTGTTCTTGTTTGTAAGGCATTTTTTAAATGCTTTAATCCCTTCGTATCTTAACATGCTTAAAATATTGACAAGCTCCGTGACCTAGTTCCATTTACAGGATGTAATGCCGTAATTCTAAAGCAGGAATCAGCATAGAAAATTTCATCTTATTTCAAGTGAAAAACTGAAAAGAGGTATTATAAGAAGCAGGACCAAATAAGCATGGTAACACGAAGGTGATTGGTACAAGTACCTGAAATCAAGGAGCGAAATGTTAGTCCAGTAACCTGAAAGGTTCCTCAGAAACACTGCCTTGTAACTTCAGAGTTTCTACTCCCCAAAAAGGATGAGCAGTGGGGAAAACTACGTAACTCCAACCAGTTCAAGCTTTCTAGAGACTTGCAGCAACTGAAAGTCTGCTCCTGAATATCACAGGAGCTCTCAAACAAACCATTGCTTTAGAAACATCCCTGGCTGAAATCCTGAAAATAGATTAGCTGACATGAGGATTTGAATACAGGGATTTAGGAGCTCTCCTTGAGAATTTGTGTAAATAATGCAACTAAGACCAAGGACTCCCACTTTCACTGGAAAGGTAGGTGCTCGTTTTGGAGAACTTACAAATGAAGGAAGAAGCATAGGATAGCTTGGGTGGGCATCAAGACTGGTAGCTGTCTACTATCATTGGAAGTGTCTAAGCAACTTTTGTCATCAACACAGATCTCAGCTCCATTGCTTAAACACAGCTGTCTAGCACCATTTGAGACATGTGTGGGTATCTAAGACATTCCCACAGATCTGCCAGTTATGTGAAAGGACACAAAGGAGACTGAAGGCTGTCTGGAGATTTTGCTTTTACCCTGAAGTACTGGTGTGCGGGCAGTTGAGACAAGTCCTAGCACAGCTGCAGACACTCGTGTAGGCACCAAGTTTATAAACCAAAAGTTTAGGGGATGTTCTCTTCAGAAGGCAGGTCACCATAAGTGCACGAGGAGGGCATGAAACTTCCAGAGGTGCCTCTTTTCACTGACTATAGAAATGAAATGTCCACACAGGTGTGACAGGATCTGTGACAGACCTGAGTCCTTCCGCACCAGTAGCTGAACTAGGGCATTTCAACTAGTACTAGACACCATGCAACCAACGTGACCAAGCCTTAGGTGTCTAGCCCTCAAACTATCAATTTAAGCTGAGTTGGATCTCTCTCCTAGAGTTCAATGAAATTAGCCATACTCAACAGATCAGGCATTCATTCTGTTTTATGCCACTCACATTCCTTGATATTCACTCAAACCCTGATAAACCTAGCAGAGCCTGTCCCCTACTCTGTGATGACAATGGACACACTCTCTCCATGTAGTAGTAACAAATACTATTAAATACCAGAACAGTATTAAGCTATCTTCTTAACAGTACTAAACTATCTTACTTCCAAAGTCAGGTAGTCATCTCCAGTCATCTCCATCACAACGCATCAGTGACCAACAATTGAGTAGTACAGACCAACACACTCTACTGGGCAGGATTGTGACCTGAAGCCTTTTAATTTTCTGGTGTAGATATACCCTTGAGTCTGATTGTGATCTACACCAGTCCCACTTGCTCATAGTTTTGCCCCCTGCTTGAAAGCACACACCTTGGATGTACTGGAGGTGATTAAATGTATTTGCTCTCTTTTTATATCTTGTGCTGTAAAAGAAAATAAAGTTGTAAAGCTGTCACAACTTGCTGAAAAAGCATGCCAATAACTGGCTCATTTTCAGCAAAACTCACTTCCTGGTATTCAATTAAAAAGGAAAATTACTGCATTTCAAATGCACTCTGTTTTAGAACTTCATAAGCAGCCTCAAATTCTGTGGCAGTCATGAAATTTTATTTCCTTATTCAGATATTCCAGTATATTCTGTTCCACAATAAATTCATTATGTATATTTTCCCTATCCTGTCCAAGTGACTACCACTGTGCAGCTGAGCTTTATCGATCCATAATCTGGAAATGCTTTCATCCAAAACACTTAAACAAGTGTATAATTTTAAATACTGAGGAATATTCACTGATTTCAGTAGGATTTTTAATATGTTTAAAATCATGTTTGTGTTGAAACACTTTGTTGAAAATAGGGCAAAATGTCCTGCACTAGCATTCTTTTGCCTGCGGACCATAATTCCATATTTTACCATGGGCCATATTTTTCCTCTGCTCACACTTTTAATCCGTTTATCTCCAGCCTACTATTCACAGTCTTTGTCATATTACGAAAACCTGCTACCACCACACTTGAGAAAGCATGTCTGCCATTTCTTAGTGTTATTAAGCATTATTAAGTATTAATTAGGCCAGGAAATTTATTTAAAAGCAACAATTCTTTACCTTTTCTATATTAGTCTCCTATTAGTTCTGTACGTTACTCATAATCACAACACAAGTCTGGCATGAATAAATAAGCAGCATTTTCTCAGTTTCTTGGGTTTGGGCACAACCTTTCCTTTTAAGTAATACAACCCCAATTACCTATCTATTGTGTCACAGCCTGTAACTGCCTTAATTTGCAGCAAAGCAAATATGACTTCCTTACAAAGATTTTCTATGGTTGTGACCCATTCTCTCCAAGTTTTCATGTTCAGATGGGAGGTTAAAAATAAGCCTGAAAAATTCAAGGCAAGGCTGGATGAGGCTCTGAGCAACCTGATCTAGTCGGGGATATCCCTGCTCCTTGCAGGGGGGTTGGACTAGACGACTTTTGAAGGTCCCTTCCAACCCTCACCATTCTACGATTCTATGATTCTCAGCCACAATATGATGAAATATTTCTCTCTTGAAGATAAACCTACCAGAAGTGCAACTGCAAATCAAACCGTAGTAATGTTTTAATGAACAACTGTAGTGTCATTTATTTTATGAAACAGACATTATGAAGGCAGGATCTCATCCATTGTTTTTTTACAATCAATGTTAATGGAAAAATGCCTTTTTTTTCTGTTTCATTTTGTCTGTAAAATTTTTACTTCTTTCAGCTACTATCATGGTATCATAGAATTCCTGAGGTTGGAAGGGAACTGTGGAAGTCATCCAGTCCAACCACCCTGCTCAAGCAGAGACAGTTGCTAAGGACCATTTCCAGATGGGTTACGAATATCTCCAAGGATGGAGAGTCCACCATCTCTCTTGCTAACCAAGCAACCTGTTCCAGTGCTTGGTTAGCCTCACAGTAAAAGAAGTGTTTCCTGATGTTCAGATGGCACTTTCTGTGTCTTTGTTTGTGCCCATTGCCTCTGGTCCTGTCATTGCACTGCTGAAAAGGGCTTGGCTCCATCCTCTTTGCAATCTCCATTCAGCTGTTTCTATACATTGATGAAAGCCTTCCTGAACCTTCTCTTCTACAGGCCAAACAAGCCCCAGCTGTCTTAGCCTTTCCTCATAGGGGAGATATTCCAGTCTCTCCATCATCTTCGTGGAGAGACTCTTCATTGGACTCTTTCCAGTATGTCTATGTCTCTCTTGTACTGAGGAGCCCAGAACTGGATACAGCACTCAGGTGTGGCCTCACCAGTGCTGAATAAAGGCAAGGATCACCTCCCTCAGACTCCTGGCAATACTTTGTCTGATGCAGCCTTCTTTGCCACCAGAAAAAAATCCTGGCTTGTTGCTGGGTCATGTTCAATTTGGTGTCCACCAGGTCCCCCAAGTCCTTTTCTGCCAACTGCTTTCCTGATGGGTGGCCCACAACACGTGTTAGTGCATGGTGTTGTTCCTCCTCAGGTGCAGGACTTTGAACTTCTCCTTGTTGAACTTCATGAGGTTCTTGTCAGCCCATTTCTCCAGCCTGTTGAGGTCCTCCTGGACAGCAGCATGATCCTCTGGTATATCAGCCATTCCTCTCAGTTTTTTTTGTCATTTGCAGACTTGCTGAGAGTATATTCTGGCCTGTCATCCAGACCATTGATGAAGAAGATAAACAGGACTGGAGGCAGTATTGACTCCTGGGATATGTCACAAGTTGCTGGCCTCCAAGTAGAATTTGGTCCACTGCTTTCATGCACCTTATACATCAGCAGCTTGTCTGTGAGGATCTTACCATCTTTTGGTAGATGACATTATGTGAATGAAGAAACTGGGAGAGAGTTTTATATATAAGGAACTGGTCTCATAGCTCAACTGATGAGAATGGAATATCATCTAATTCCATTAACATCTGTAAAATTACTCCTGAATTTCATGGAGAAGAATCAGGCTTTCAAAACTAATTAGTTACTTTGCATATTTGAGTCTACTGGAGGTCCTAATGTCAAAAAAGAAAAAAAAAGTTGAAACATTTTGCTAGTCTATCTTGCTATTCTATCTTGACATTTTTATTCATTGTATTTTATTATGTGGAATCTCAGATTCATTATAATTATTTAATTACAGTTAATTAAATAGTAACCCGCTCTATCTGAAAACCTCATAGTCAGGAATGACTCAAATATCATCTTCACACTATAAGCTTATCAGACAAAATTCAAAGGTGATCCTGTTGATCTAAGTGTGTGAAAATTCCAGCTGTGTTCACATTCATAAATATTGCCACAAGAAGTCAGCATTGGAATGCCATTTCTGCAATCCATGCCTATCAATATTGTAATAAATGAAAAAAGACATTATTTCTTTATCAGACAAGCAAAACTTTGAGCTAAGTGATGGACTAATTTTTTTTTTACTCAACTGCATCAATTATTTACTTAGAGTAATATAACTGCCTCTGCTCTCCTGCTTAGTTGATAATTTTCTAATTATTTATTGCTAAAACTTTTGTAGCATAATTTTCTTTCACTTCCCCAGCATTTCTTTCTCCGGGGCTCAAAATATTCAGCAACACTTTGAATCAAAATCTTTATTAATTATTTTAAACATTAAATAATTTTGCTTAGCTCTTACACATCACTGCCATTCAAGAATCTCAAAGCCTTTAGAAATTGTGTCATCTCAGTTTAATTTACAGGTGAACGGAGACACAAAGCAGTAAAGTAAGTGGACTCACACTAACCAGTAGGTCTGTGGCAAAGCCAGCAACAGCACCCAATTCTGCTATATTTCATTGCACAGACACTTTTACTAAACCTTTCACTATTTTTAAATTCCCAAGGAATAGTGGATGGCCTCTAAGGACTTCAGCTATATTATTATGATGGCCCTGCTTAGCTGTGTTGGTCTCAGGACAGAAGATTTTGTGTTCTGTGTACTTTCCTGCAGCTTGGATGAGAACTGGGGGTAATTCAGATGGCACATGTTTCAGGATCAGTTTTCATTTTTCAGTGAGAGGACATTACTTATGAGAGATGCTACCTAAAAAAGCCTGGCAGGTAGATATAAATGAACACAATTCAAGATTAAGACAACTTAGGTGGCCTTCAAAGACACCCAGTGTCATGCAAAGCCATGCAAGACACCAACCAATGCATAGTTGGCATATGTGGCACAAGACAAGACCTACAGGAAAGCCTTCTCCTTCTGGAACAACAGATGGGGTCAGATAGAATACCTTAGGGCATCCTAAACGACAAAAGACACCTGTGTTTAGACATCTGTACCACAGCCCCAGACACTAGTGGCCTAAATCTCTCTAGGCTCTACTGACTGCACTGACTAGCTCTCCACTGACTATGGCACAGCTAATACACTAGAAGCCTATATACACCTGTACACAAGTAGCTAAATTTAGGTGTTCAACTGCAAAATGTCTAAATTCAGTTTAACCTTCTAACTGAATCCCACCCATGAAGTCAATGACAGTTGCTCCTCTGTACTTGTATCTCAGATCTAGTGAAGACAATGCAACCTCTTATACAAACCATTTCACTTGTTTCATGGTTTAACTCCAGCCAGCAACTAAGTACCACATAGCGGCTCGCTTACTCCCCCCTGCAGAGACGGAGGAGAGAATTGGAAGGGCAAAAGTGAGAAAACTCTTGAGTTGAGATAAAGACAGTTTAATAGGTAAAGCAAAAGCTGGGCACACGAGCAAAGCAAAACAAGGAATTCATACCTGGAACAGGTTGCCCAGAGAGGTGGTAGATGTCCCATCCCTGGAAACGCTCAAGGCCAGGTTGGATAGGGCTCTGAGCAACCTGATCCAGTTGGAGATGTCCCTGCTCCTTGCAAGGGGGTTGGACTAGATGACCCTTAAAGATCCCTTCCAACCCAAGCTGTTCTATGATTCTATTCTATGTTTCTCCACTTCCCATCAGCAGGCAAGTTTTCAGTCATCTCTAGGAAAGCAGGGCTCCATCACACGTAACAGTTACTTGAGAAGACAAACAGCATCACTTCGAATGTGCCTCACTTCCTTCTTCTTTCCCTCACTTTATATGCTGAACATGACGCCATATGGCATGGAATATCCCTTTGGTCAGTTGGAGTCAGCTGTCCTGGCTGTGTCCCCTCACAACTTCTTGGGCACCCCTAGCATCCTAGCTGGTGGGGTGGGGTGAGATGCAGGAAAGACCTTGACTTCATGTAAGCAGTGCTCAGCAGTAACTAAAACATCCCTGTATTAGCAACACTGTTTTCAGCAGAAATCCAAAACACAGCCCCATACCAGCTACTATGAAGAAAATTAACTCTCTTCCAGCCAAAACCAGCACAATTTGGCACACCAACTGCATTTGCAAAAGGTCTAAATGTGACTTTCCTAGAGAAACGTGTTTCTTTGGCAATGATCATGGAACTAGAATCATAGAATCATTTAGGTTGGAAAAGACCTTTAAGATCATTGAGTTCAACTGTAAACCTAACACTGCCAAGTCCACCACCAAACCATATGCTGAAGTGCCACATCTATACATCTTTTAAATATCTCCAGCCATAGTGACTCAACCACTTCCCTGGGCAGCCTGTTCCAATGCTTGACACTTCACTTTCAGTGAAGTAATTTTTCCTAATATCAATCTAAACATCCCCTGGCACAACTTAAGGCTGTTTCCTCTTCTCCTGACACTTGCTACTTGGGAGAAGAGATTGATATCCACCTTGCTACAACCTCCTTTCAGGTAGTTGTAGAAAGCGATAAGGTCTCCCCTCAGCCTCCTTTTCTCCAGAGTAAACAACCCTGGATCTGTCAGCCATTCCTCATAAGATTTGTGCTCCAGGCCCTTCACCAGCTTTGTTGCTCTTCTTTGGATCCTCTCCAGCACCTCAGTGTCTTTCTTGTAGGAAGGGCCCAAAACTGAAGCCAGTATTTAAGGTGCAGCCTCACCGGTGCTGAGTACAGGGGGATGAACACTTTGCTAATCCTACTGACCACACTGTGTCTAATACAAACTCCTTCAACTTTGTGCCTATTTCTGGTGGTCTGATATACAGTTTTCCTTCATTAAGCACCATAGTTTTTCTTTTACTTTTAATTGTCGAAATTGTGCTCCAGATGTTTCTAACAGCTGTCAGAAGAATTTGCCATCTGAACACTCAGCAAACATACAGAAAAACAGGCTAGAGGGGAAAGAGTTCATCTGCCTATATACAGACACATGCAATATGAGCATCCACGTCTGAGCTAATCGCTTCCTTTTCTAGGCCAGGGAAAAACAGTTTCTAGAGAGCCCCTTGGCAGCCAGATCTAACATTGCAGTTAGTCTTGCTTTGAGCAGAGGGCTGCTCTAGATGACATCCAGACTTCAGCTCCCACCTAATTTTTCCTCAGTTAATTTTTCTGGGTTTTTTTTCTCATAAATATACAATTAATGGTCTGTGACTCATCTGAGCTGTTTTGAATATCTAGGTTAGAAGGAAGGACCTTAAAAACACTAGCTTTTCTCCATTAGCTATAAAAGAAGTCTAAAGTATCAGCTTGGCTGTATACTTTTAAATTGAAAATGCCTTCATTTGATTAGCAAACTCCTACAGGCATTGTTTGGAGGAGAGGATGCAGAGGTGATATTCTAACTGTCTGATCCTCTGTTTATGACCAATGCAATTTGAAAGACTCTGGTCTGGATACTTTAATAATATTATATAAAGATAAAAGTAACAGATTTGTTGTTTGGTTTTTTTTTACTATTTACATTCCCACCTATCCCCTAAGTTCAAAATATTGAAACTGAAAGTAGAGGTGAAGGTGATTCAATGGCTCTCCATTTCCTGACATAGTCTGATATCTCAACCTACCAAATCCTTTGGCATCAGCTGACTACATAATGAAGTTTGCTGATGTGAGAGGGAGCTGACATCTGTACTAAGTGAACTGATTAGTAACATTGTTTTAACTGGCCCAGTAGGACCAGAACCATGCTACTAAATTCTCATTTAATCAAAAGATGAGTAAATGCACCCAAACTATGTATTAGGGATAGTCTATGGTACATGTCAGCTCCTCAGCATACACAGGAATAGAAGTCCTCATTAAGACTACTGGACATTCAACCTCCAAAGTTCAGCCACTGACGGTGTTTAAATTAGCAGTCTAGGTATAACTGTAAAATACCCCAAGGTTTCATCCACGAATTATCATTGCACCTGCAGACAATATTGCTGATTTTTTTAGATCTATGTCACTTTCCTTTTATCTTTGTAGTTATGAAGGCAAGTCTTGGTGTACAGCTTCATCCAAATCTTTCAGTAATTTCAATGAAATATTTAGTTGTACAGAGAAGCAGTTAGATGCATAGAATTTCTATCAGGAAGTTCATTTCCCCAGGATCTTCCAAGGAAAAAATCTTATCTATAAAGTCATAAAATGCATTTTTTGCAAGGAGTATAATTTCTTTACGATATCTGTTATTGAAATAGTCTAAAAATTGGGAGTTTTGGGTAGGCAGTCTGGTTGAAGTCATTATGTTTGAACATCCTGTTTCTAATCTGTCTTTAAAAAGTTTAATTGAAAATGATAGAACCAAATTAAAGATAAACTTTCAATTGCGTTTTTAGCTGTGTGATGTTATTAGACTCATTGAGAGCAAATTCCAAAATGGCACAATATCTACACTGTTAATTATACTTTGCTCACAACTACAAGCTTAATTGCCCATATCAAATGGTATCGTCACGTTTAATTATCTAAAATATAAAGCATCACTAATTCACTATGTGAACCGAGTTCTCCTGAATATGAGAGATGCTATCTCTAGAACAACTACAAAACATGCACATCTGCTAAAGTCAGCAATGTTGTTTTGTAGACATTTCTTCTCACTGAAGAGCAGAGTATTTGAGCATTTGATGGTCAAAGGCTGCTTGATCATCCCTACTCAGGGGCAGCAGAAACAAAGCCTCCAGGCACTCTGGGTCAGGGGCAGCTGACCACGCTTGTTAGACGCTGACAGATCTTCCTCAATTCCAGACCCTCACGGTTCCCTTTACCTTGTCCTTACCTGGCAGCAGCAGGAACACTCAAGTTTCTCAGAGGGTTCCCATGCATTCCCCAATGATCCTGGCCATTGTCCCCCACCTTCAGGCTGAGGAGCTCAGATGTCCTCCGTCCTTGTTGAAAACAATAACCATCACAGTTCCTATAGAAAAGGCAGCTTCCTCTCCAGCTCCTCTCTGTTCAAATGGAAAATGAGCCAGACATCCGTATTCAAAAGCAGAATTCAGTTGCCTGAATCCAAAAGAGAAGGACGACTTTAGAAACACTATTCTCATCAATATTTCCTGATAAATATCTTTCACATCAACATACTAGTGTGAAGCGTCCGTGTAATGCCTTCCATTGAACTGGGAGTTGGGGTACATAAATAAGGTGGCAGCAGACCTTTAGAGTCAGTGACTCCATTCCCCTTTCTGTATTTGGCTTTTCCCTGTTTGCAAACAAATCTCACACATTGCCTTAATTGTCCTACATGCATACTGCATTACAGGGGAGGAAAGACCTGCACTTAGAAGAGGAACACAAAGAGAAATCAAGCGTTGTAACAGAAACAATAGTCTCCAAAAAAAATATGTTTGCTACAGCTCATTGAACAGAGCTGAATGGTGCAGTTGGATTAGGACTTCCTGAACAAGCATAGCATAGTAATCTTGACAAGCTGTGATGACAGTCTAGACAGCAGTTCTGCCAAGGAAAACATCTGGATTACATAAGACACAGCTGTGGCCAGAGGTTATAGAAGGAACAGTGGTGAAAGCGACACGCAGCCAACAGGTCTCAGTGAATAGGAAAATAACATCTTTTAATCATGACAAAAAGTTTGTAATTAAAAACTCAGCATTTAATTATACAATTTTCAGCACCTGCAGGTCTGTTTAGGACTCACAGACACGAAGCAGATACAGCATCCATTTTGTTCCTTAAACCACTAAAACACAAATTACCAGACCTTGAGTGAGTTCTTCTGGGGAAATACCCTCCGTATTTCCTCTCTTTTTACTTTCCCTTCCTAAGCATTTCCTATTTATCCCTACTACAGACAATATATGATTGTATTGTGCATGAATTAGCATAGACCAGGGACCATTCCTGATGTTCCGAGTTTTGAATGTGGCCACTGTTTTTGGAAAGCAGTGAGCTAGAAGCATTAGTCATATTTGTGCAAAAGAACAGTCTCCAGTTAATTTACTAGCTGTAGCTATGGCTGATAGGTATTTGGCTTGACTCAAAATGGTTGTTCTTACATTTTAAACTTCTACAAGTCTGTAGAATCATGAAAAATAGGGATGAAATGGGCTCTTATGTGCTACCTACTTTATACTTGTTCCAAAGCAAGATCAGCATCACCTAAACCACTCCACAGGTGACTGTTGAACTTCTCATTATTGTGCAGTAGTATAACATGATGACATTTCTACAATCCACTCATCACAGGATTTTTATGTGGGAAGAATTCCACTTGGAAGAAGTTCTGCAGTGGTGCTGAACTGCCTTCTAATTGCTTCTTTCAGTGTATTCACCCACAGGCAATTTCTTCCAAGTCATCATCTCTGGAGAGTCAGCAAATGCATGGATGTTTACTCTTTTTTTCACGTGATGCAGCTTTGTAAGAGTGCAAGGAGGAAGGTGATGATGGTTGGCTAGACTTGGATTCAGCATCATGGCTAATGCAAAGTGAAAGTAGAAAAGAGTCAGACACTTCCTAATAAAATGAAGAATAGAGCTAACTCTGCTTAAACATCCCTTGTGGTTACACAGTTGGAAAAACAAGGACTTTGCAACTCTCCAGGTCTGCTGAGGCTGCCTTTGCTTGCAGTAAGAAGTGGTCTGTGGTCACAGTCTTGAAACCTGCTGTGTTTCATTCTGCTACTGTTGAGTTCAAGATAACAGGCCCTGTAATATACATCCAATCCCTAGCAAACACTTTTCAACACAGTTTCAGTTTCAGAATTAAAAAGACCTTTAGAAATACAGATTTTCCTCTCCTGTAAAATAAAAAATCTATTCCCTCTTTTTTTCCTCAGGAACTAAAGCTTTTAAAGTCACTTTTTTTTTCATCCCAGTCTACCTAGAAAGGCAAATAGGGGCTATTGTTAAAATTATAACTTAACCATTAAATGAAATTTATTTAGAAATTTGGGAATAGAAAAAATCACAAGGTTCCATTCCAAGGACATTGCCAATAATATCTGGAGTTGAGAATACTGGCTTTGGTATGCTTTTTCTGAATATAACATAATTGAATTGACATGTTCCTATGGAAAAATTTTATATTGATGAAATTGAATTTTCTCATTAAAAAAAAAAATGCCAGGTCTAGTACTGAGCACATGGAGTTAAGTTTTTGCAGTATCTCAAAAGAAAATGCTAGATGTTATTATCTCTAAATGATCTTCCCACCCAGTGGACAGATGTCAGAGATCAGTACTATCTCCAGCATTAAAAGTTTCGCAACAGCCTTTAGCAGCTTGTGCTTCAGCATCTCTGTCTTTTCATTTAGCACATACAATGCAGTGGGACCAAACAGCCAAAAATCCTTTGTGCGAAGCACTGTATTGTACCGATTCAAAAGACATTATTTTGCCTGCATCAGAGGGACCGCAGGAGTTTGAAATCAAAACAAACGAATGTAGGATTGGAATGAGGGCATTCACAATTCTCCTAGTGTTTAACACATCATTGACTAGCAGGTGCTAGAAAGACCTGACCGTAAACGCACACCAGAACATCTCATGTCAGCTCAGCAGTATTTCTGTGGTCTTCAGTATTTTCTTCCAGCCGGAGCTGGAGTCGCGATCATCCTCTGAAGTCCTGTGTAAATAGAGTTGCAGTTCTGATCAGAGAAACAGCCCACTATGTCTTTCAAAGCTCATCCTTGCTTTTCAAGAGACACATAGGTGCTCTGGGCTGCTGGACCCGGGCAGGGAAATGTCCAGTTCCCGTGCTGCAACGTAGTCACCAGCATCTGCTGAAGAGAGAGCATGCCATCGTGTGGTGATACAGCCTCACCACATCACTGTAATATTTCACCACCATATAGATGTAACCGAAGATAAATGTGTAGTGAGGGAGGATCCTCCAGATCCCACCAATTTTCCTGCTCCCACTAATTCACTGGAAGACACTTCAAGTTTATTTCTTTGTCTGCAGTACTGTTCTACTTGACTAGAGCTTTTGGAAGCCACCACCAGGCTGAAAGCTGAGGTGCCACCATGAAGAGCTGACTTGGTCCCCTGTGATGCAGGGAAGATCCCTAGAATTGCTAACATCCTTTCTGAGCTTTAATAGCCTTCTCACCCCCCACCCCCTCACCCCCCCACCCCCCATGATGAGGGTGCCATGCCACAAGCCTGGCCAGCATTAGGGAGTCCAAGTCTATTCACAGGCATGGCCTGTTGGCTTTCTCATCTCCGCTGCATCTGCTTGGATCTGGGCTAGCACATGGAGGTGGAGCCGGGCAATGTTCTGCCCTCTGCAAAAACCCTTTCTGATGTGTCTTAGCCGTCACAGAGATGGGAGATACCAGCTTCACCAATACGGTTCTGCTGAGAAGCTCTTGGCAAAGTCAATCTTGCCAGGCTCACTTTGGCTGTGGATGTGGGGCTGGAATGCCTTGAACTTACTCACAAGTGGCTGCGCCCTACTTGATCTGTGCTTCTCCAGAATAGCTGGTGCCCATATAGGGTCCTTTCTGAAAGGGCACGGCAGAGCAAGGGCATTGCAGTGGAGAAGCAGCTGCAGACAGAACCTGCACGGGGATGCACAGCACCCCACAGTAGTTTTAAGTGCAATAGCCAAGCAAAACTGGGCTATGAGGACGACTGATGTTGCATTCCACTACCAGAAGGATAACTCCGTAACAAACAAAATTTGAGAACCAACGAAGTTCAGACGACTATTACTCATTAGAAAAGTAGATACAACCACAAGATATTATCCGATGTTGATAATCATAGAATCATAGAATAGTTTGGGTTGGAAGGGACCTTTAAAGGTCATCTAGTCCAACCCCCCCTGCAGGGAGCAGGGACATTTCCACACAGACCAGGTTTCTTGGAGTCCCGTCCAACCTGGCCTTGAATGTTTCCAGGGATGGGGCATCCACCCTGTTTAATACAGTGACAAGCATACACGTCAGGAAAAGGGCCATGCTGAGATAATGGTGATACCAAAGTGGAGGTGGGAAGGATTACTGGAGTAAATCATTTGTCTTTCACTAAGTTTTTGGAGGTGAAAGAGCTGGACAAAACAGAGAGACTTTCCAGACTCTGCAAGAAGTTAACACATCTTTAGAGGGTGACTTTTATGAATACTTTATTGTCTGAGACATTTCCATCATCTCCAGACAGATTGTTTCAAATCTAATCCTTGAACCACTGCGCTATTGATTGCAGGCAGCCACAGAGAAAGTAATTGGATCTATCTCATTCCTCTCACAGTCTCCTCTCCCTCTCTGTCACTTCAAAAAGCCTCTCCTCTGATTTCCTTCCAGCCTGTTTCCACCTCCATCTGATCCTTCAGGTGAGAGCACTCCTCACAGAAGGAGAGAAACACCACAACTCAGAAGTTACAGTATTTTCCTCCTCCCTCTAGATGGTGCCGTGGGCTTTCCCTGCGTTAATCAGCATCTCCTAAAAGTCGAGGCTGCAGTGGAGTGGGATTTACCCAACTGCAGGGAGACCTCAGAGGCTGTTCTGGCAGAGGCTGTGCTGCCTTATGGTTGAGGGACAGTATGTGGATAGGAAACATAATAGAAGGTTTAAAGTTTTTTCTTTAAAGCAAGTGCAGTCTGAGACAATTGGATGCCCTTCTCTGGTGTAAGATCTTTCATCTCTTCCTTTCTTTTTTCATTGAATTTCAATTTCTCACTATCCTTTCTTTATTGCCAAGAGTGGCACCTCTTGGTGGAAAATTAAATTAATTACATGAGAGCATTGAACTGACCTTTGAGACCCAGGGAGCAGAATTTGCCTGTAGATAATGCTATCTGAACTTATCAAAGACTTTTTATAGCCAAAGGAAGGAAATAGAGGTGGTCCCTCGTGGCCTAAAGTACGTGCTGGAAATAAGGCAGTGCTGTCACCACCAGAGAAGTCTAATTTCTCTCCAGGGACTTAAGTACTTCAGGTGTGTGTCTGCGTGGTTGATACCTAAAGCTAGGGGAGATGACAGAGCATCAGGCCTGAGGTTTGCAGCTTTTCACGCCTGGGTGTCACAGTGAGCAGGAGGGAGCACAGCTGTGGGTAGGGAGCAGGACAAAACCATCCCGAGCTCCCAGGAAAGCCTGGCATGGCGATTGCCAAAAGTCCCACTAAGAGGTGCATTTTGCCATCACATTTTTTCCTCTCTCTTCCTCCTATAGGTGTCGTGGGGCAACAAAAATAAATATACCTTCCCAGGAAAGGATTTGTAAGTGTACCATTGCACTGGCAACCTGCAGCTGAAGTTTTAACGGGGAAGCACAGTCTATCCTGCTCTTTCTTTTTCCCTGGGAAATGCATGAATTGGTCTTTTCTGTGTCATTCTGATGCAATATCATCTGTAATATTTCTCCTCTATGGGGGAGTGGGAGGAAATTGCTTGTCACCCAGTTGCGATATGCAGCTTTTATTTACATGGGAAAGCCATAAAATTGATTGTTTCTGAACCAAGCAAAAGACACTTGGCTGGAGTTCAAAGCAAAAGGTCATGTGGGCAGCACAGCTCCCTAACCCATACAGGAGGGGACCGCTAGGCACTGGTCTGATCTCTGCCTTGGGCAGCTCATTTACTCGCCCAGATTTTATTTTACCCACATGAAAACCAGGCTTTTAACATGAACTGGTTTAGTAGAAGTCTTGTGATATTTAATTAGGTGGTCTTGTAAAACTCGAGAAAGCTCCGATCAGCAGAGTGGAAGTATGTTCATCTGATAGGCAAGTGTTAAAACAGAGCCATCTGGAGACCGCTAATAGAGCACTGCATACAGTCCTGACACAGCTTGTTTTTAAAACCATGTTGAAAAAGCAATGGCAGTAAGCACAGAAAAGATCCACGGATTCAAGAGCTAGGAAAAAATGCCTTACACTGGGAAGCCTTTAAGAATTTATTCTGTGTAACGTGCTGGACAGCATTTGACAGTACAAACACATTTATGAGAAAATAGCAGAAAACACTGATAGAATTTTTGGAGCTCTTAAGAAGGTCATCATAAGGACCAGTATGTGGAAACCAAAGCTGAAGAATTACAAATGAGAAGCTGGGATGTCTGCTAACAGTGAATATGTCTAACCGCTGTGCAAGCTAACAGGAGAAGCAGTGAGCATCCCGCGCTGTAGATCTTCAGAACAGCACTTGGGAGTCTTGTGCATCAGCCAAACACAGGTCACAGGTGTGCTCTGGACTTGCTGTCAGCCTCACAGGCTGAAATGTAAAGTTTGGGCATAGCAGAGATCAGATTAGCTGAACTCAAGATTGGCCCTGGCCTTAAACAACCTGCTTTCCTGAATCCAGGCTGGGTTAAGAAAATGCAATTTTAAAGTTAAGAAACAGAAGCCCAGTTTTCCACCCCTGAGAAATATGTTCTCCTGTAGGATGCAGTGGGACAAAGAGAAACTCAAGTTATCCAGTAACTATCCTCAGTGGCAAGCCAATTCCCATGTAACTGGTGCTGCATAGAGGGAAGGCTTGTGGAAATCATTAAACCTGCACAATTGGTTGCTTCAGTAATCCACGGGAAACTCGGAAAATCAAGTTGAGCCGCAGCAAGATGAAAGGATTTTCCTTCCCACATTGTGACCCGGTAAAGAGAGCAGGGCTGGTTTGCTGACGGGAATGTTAAGTGCTGCAATTTTTGAGACAAGGCTTGTGGGGAGAGTTAAGATCTTTTATGAGATCAACAAGTATAGCTGCAAAAATTAGTTGGATGTTCAGGCAGAGAGATACTTCTTCAAGGATAAGCACAGAGCTTGTCTCTTTTTACCAGCTATAGCACCTGATCAGCTTAAAAATATTATTTCTATCCACAAACTCTGTCTCAGTTGTGTCCTTAGATCATGATGGCTAAAACAGCTCCAACCTTGGAGACTTTAAAGGCCTTTTTCACTTCATCCAGACTCTTTTTATTCCCAGTTAGGTATTTATTTACACAAATCTCCAGAAATACCCATTTTTTTCCCCCATTGTGATATGAACCCCTCAACATGTTTACACAGCTTGGCTTTGCTCTGGCAAATGCATCCCACTCCCTCTGACTGTATCCACCATGTGCAACTCAAAGTCGAGCCAGAGAGCGAAGGCAGGAGCACCCCAGAGCTGGCTGGGGAGCAGCCCAGCCACGAAGTTCAGAGAAGATGCCTGAATAACTGCTTTGCAGGCAATTCACCTTTCTGTGAACCAGGCACGTCATAAACAGCGTGGGTGACTCAGAGCCTAGAAGTCCCTGGGTCCAACCTCGTTTTTTTCAGTGCATTTTTGGTCACTAGGATGAGCAGCTCGGTGCACCACTTTGCCCTGCAGACATGTGGTGTTAGATATATGTATCCCACCTTGAGGGTTCCCTTCATTTAACCTCACAGAAGGCATTAGACTCTTTATGGTGGTTGTTGTTCTCCCCTCTCCAGCTTGCCCAAAACTCTGTCTGAAAATATGACTTATTACAGCCCAGCTTCCCCACGTTTTCATAAGCAGAAAGATGCACCGAGTGTGCCACATTACAACCATTCACATTTGTCAACATTTGTCAGAAGAATAGGCAGGCTATCAAAATACACACCTGAATGTAGCTACTGTATTTTCTGAGGGACTATTTCTTTCTGCAGAACCCATAAAATGTGTACCGCAGCTGTACCAGACCTCCTTAGAGACAAAAGGCATCTGAAAGTGGACCTCGCTGTAGCAGCCCTGCCCAGAAAGCAAGTTCAAAGGCATCCAGCTCTCTCCAGAGAATACAGCTATGTTAGACCCTGCTGGATAGATGACTGGGTACCTGTTTTAGCACCAGAGTGTTACAAAGAGCTTTTTCTGCCTCAAGGCAGTAATTTGCCGAAGCACATCAGACACATTTCCCATTGGCAGGATGAAAAGAAAACTTTCACCCCATTTTTTTTTCAAAACACTACATTATGTCATCTCTGAAAAGAGCTCTCTTGTACATGTGGGCCATGGCAAATATGGATGGAGGAGAACTGAAATGACAGCTTGTGGTGCTTGTATAAACACACATTAACCCTGTGTGTCCAGGGTTTCAGCTGAATTCCAAAGCCTGGCTCGCAACGGATGCCTTGAACTGTAAGCAGTAGGTATTGTGCAGCTTTCTTCTTGTGTTTTCTTAGTATGAAACTGGTGAAGTGCCTTATCTGTTTTTGTTTGCTTTACTGGGAGTCGAGGAGAAAAAAAACAGAATTTTTCTCTCCTGGACAGATGGTGTGTTGTGTCAGTTTCCCATTTGTATACATTGGTGAATATTTTTAATTTAGATTGCAACTTGGAAATATACAGAGCAAAAAGCAAATTAGATTTTACCCAGGCTAATTCTTCTCTCATTTCCTCCAATTTCACACCAGTGACATTAACTTGGTTAGCTTTTTATTTATGCTGGTGTAAGTGAAAGAAAAATGGGCCCTTGCAGAGTTGGCTTTAATTCAAAGCAGCTGGGCAGAAAAAGTGTGGAGTGGGAAAATCCTATTTACCAGGAAAATGAGTGCTCACAGCCATTAGCTGTCCCTAAAGATACCTGTTTTAACACATTGCTTTAGAGGTGTAGTTAGTAATTCTTGCTGAATCTAGAATCCATCATGAATGACTGAGTTTCTTAAATCAGTAAGTCAGTAAAAAGCCCAGGATGGGCTGGAAGATGCTCAGATGTGACTAGAGATCACAGATTTTCAATCTCACCCACTTCTCAGTGCCCAGCATGTATCACCAAACAGAGGATTTATTGTTAAATTACTGAACTATACAAACTAGTGCAACAGATAAAATTTAACAATTAAAATCATGGATGTTTTTCTGTATAAGCTAGGAAACAGTTTCTCACACGTGCTGTCAAAGTCGCAGCCTTCACAATCGGGTAACTTGCTGAAAATTGCTGTTGGCTCTTAATAAGACCTGAGGGAACTGAGTAATTTGCTGTGTTGATTAACACGCATTAACTGGAGGGACAATAATTCTTTTGTAACAGAAGCTGCGATTTAGCAGATAAGAGCACAATCAGGTAGGTATTTGAGTCTGTCTGAATCTGCACACGGCCACTTCGATGCTCAGTACCTTTTACTGTGAAATCACATTGACTTAGATGATGCCTGCATATGGGTCTCAGCGCCTGCCTTTAAACACTGGATTTTGATATTTTCTAACATTTTTCTAATCTCCTTGGCATCATTTCACTGCAGCAGTGGTTTCCATGCTTTGGACCTCTGGGTGTCCAGGATGGCTTCTGGGGGACGTTGCCATGACGCACAGCGCAGAGCAACAGCCTTTTATTCCCTCTGGACTGCGGATAATCCACATTTATGCATCTGAGAGCAGGATTTTCTCTTGAGCGGCTGCTATTCTGCAAGCTGGTCAGGAGCTATCTATTACATGGGGCATAATGCATTTCCATTTGGACACGCCTATCAGGGAATCGCTGAAGAAGGATGGCAAAGACAACAATTCAGAAGCAGAAAGTGCTTTTACAGCAGGCGTGTAAACACAAAATGTGGAAAAGCTCTTGGGGGTTGCACAGGTCCTGGTGGTGCCACCAGTGGGGACCAGCTGAAGTTGGCAGCGAGTGGAAGGAACCATGATGGTGCACGGTCAAAGCCAGGCTAACGGATGTGCTGCCTCCTGCAGCCAAAAAAAAAATCAGACACCTTGAGCCAATTTCCCCTTACTTTTTTTTTTTTTTTTTTAAATAGAGGAGGCAAAACACAGTAACTTGTGATTAGCCTGACATGCGAGACTGGGAAACAGAGAGACGGCCCTCTCCCATCTTTCTAGCCCTCATAGTCAAACGTGGAAATTGATTTCCCAGGTGGTACCTTGTTTCCTTGGCCATGAGCAAGCAACGCACCATGGGCTCCCTCTTGTGATGGAAATAAGCAAGAAGTGCTCCAGCCATGAATTATATTATCCAAAGAATTTAGTGAATTTGGGCAGAGCAACACAACCCATAACCTCCAGGGCTTGTGCAGCATCCTGGTGCTATTTGGTAGCCTGAGACACACTGGTGGAGCACATTAAGGTCCTCCTTGTCTGGTATGTCCCCAAAGCCACCAACAGGCTGCCAGAGAAGGCCGGTTCCATACGGCTACTGCATGTGGTATACATTAGCAAAGAGGGTGTTTTGGACCCAGCTGGAACCCCTGCAGCTCCTTAATATTGAATTTGTTGTGTCAAGAGAGAAAAACAGATGGTTTTATTCATCGTGCAGTCTGTCTTCTGCAGTAGACCCTTTAGCAGCTCAGGCAGAAACACTGGATCTTTCAGGCACCTGAGGGAATTGTCAAACCCCAGATCCAGACCTTATCACTCACCCAGCTCACTTCCTATGTGCTACAGCCCATTAACACCACTCCTCTCCAGACCTCAGCACATCCAGCTCTGTAGCGGCAATGAGCTCCACAGCCAGCTCCACCGCTTTCCCTTATTGCACGGTCATCTGCTAAACACCTCACCTAAAAGATTATGCAATTCAAAAGCCAAAAATAACTTCTTTCCCTGCTCTTTAGTGTTTTACGGTTGGCTGATACAGGGTAAAGCCTGGGACCGAGGGATGGAATGCAGATTAAACTGAATTTAAGCAACAATTCTTTTCCTCTGCGGAAAAGCCACACAGGGAGGGATTGCATTTTCTCACCTTTGTGTGGCTTGCGGTCTCATTCTGAGGGAGGAGAGAGGATGCACCAGTGCTTCAGCAGACCTGGGGAAGCAAGTTGGTTTGTTTTTTTTTTTTCCTTTAAATCACAGTTCATACAACCCTGGAGTGAATGAGCTGCTACCTGAGGGGTCACAGCCTCCATGCAGCCATGTGTTTTTGGCTGCTTGGCCAAACATCTTCTTGCTCCTAAAGTATTTGCAAGTGTTCTCAGAGCAAGAAAAATGGTTGCAAGATGTGACCCTTCAGTTCAACAGTATCTGCAGAACTGTCTTCTTAGAGGCTCTCAAATGCTAAAGGAGACATAAGCAGCCTTCAGGGAAGGAAATCCTTGACTGAGGACATTCAATAGACGATGCTTCCTCTTTCAGAAGTGAACTGAATCCTCAGCAGAGGGTGGAGCAGCTGACAAGACATTTTTCTCTAGCAAAATCTCTCACTATGTCCTTTTCATTTTTCCTCAGTCCCTTCTGGGTTGAAAATACAATGCTCCAAATTTCATAATGGAAAAGAAATTACCCAAGTTGTTTCCCTTTGAAGAGCTTTGAAGCTGATACTCTCTGATACACTGCACATTAGTAACACAGAAGCATTTCATAATGGGTCTTGTTTTCTTTACTCCTCACTTCACTGGCACCCAACCAATGAAAAATCATGCAGGAAAACATGGGAAACAGGAAAATGGAGACAAAACCCCTGAATCAAACACACCAGTAATAACTCAAAATAAAGGCAATGTGTTTAAAAAAGTAACTGGATTTCCACAAATTCTTCCAAACATGATTGTACTGTTTCTTAATACTGATAATCCTTCAGACAGCCTCAGGAGGATTTAATAAGAAATTGTCTTCCTGAAGAGCACACATTCATACGACATGTAAGACAGTTGCTTGTAATCAACATCCATCTTAGAACTCCTGGCACATTTGCCTTATTTATGGGCATCTGAATTCATAGACTTATAGACTCATACACTCATAGAATAATAAAATTGTTTGGGTTGGAACGGACCTCTGAAGGTCATCTAGTCCAACCCCCCTGCAATGAGGAAGGACAATAGATGTGGCTCCAATAGTATTTTACTAATGATTCACTATGAGTTTGCTCAGATTGCTTAGATACTTAGAAACTGGGAACCACATACACAGACACCTATACCAACAGATGTCCTCAAACCCTGAAGCCAAGACAGAAAAAGACCTTCAAAACAGGGCGGTTTTTTTGCATTCCCCAAACTTTTCGATACATGACTATGTGCATGCTAGTGGTCAGCTAAGAACTGTTAGCTAGAAACTAGAATAACAGGCACAAAATGCAGCATGAAAAAGCCCTCAACAATTTTGCACATCGCTAAAACACATGAAGCACAAGAGCCACCAGCTATGTTGGGAAACCAAAGCTTGCTGCTACTCTGGCCATCCCAGACACTGGCCTGCTATGAGATGTATCTTCAGAAACTCTAAATGTTACTGCTCAAGCCGGGGGATGCTTGGTAGCTTTGTACAATGGTGTCAGGCCTGCAGAGCCCTGAAGATCTGCAGTTGCACAGCTAGACCTTAGAGGAGGACCCTAGACCCTGTCCATCCACAGCCTGCTACCAAGCTGCTTTAAAACCGCAGAGGCTGTGGATTAGCACCTTGAGGGTTGTAAGTGACTTCACGGTGACTGGAAGCAACACGTCATCAAAGTTAACAAGACTGCAGACACATTGATACTGGCCTCTGACACGTTGAGTTGCCTCTATATGAAGAACTGCTCCAGCTTACCTTCCATCCCTGACTTGTCCATTGGCCTCACTGCCTATGGGATGGCTCATGCTTAGACTCAAGTATGGCATATGCTGACTCTGCAGACAAACATGGACACTGGAGGAGAGTACCCAGAGCTTGAACCCAAACCCCCAGCAGGGTCACGACTCAGAAAGCCAGGACTGGTCTTGCTTAAGAGACCATCTGGAGCCTCCATGCTGCACTTAACTGCTCATTCTCTGCCCTGCTCCCAGCCTTATGTACACGAATTGCCACCACCATGTTCTTCTCCAAAAAGAAAAGAGCAGCAATACCCAGCATAGGAAATCAGGCACTTATCCAATAATCCCAAACAATTCTCCAACTTGCAGTCTGAATAACAAGCTTAGCCAAAACCCTTTCTTCCCTTTCACACACAGACCATTTTTAAAGGTCTAGGAAGGTTATGCTACTAGCTGGATGTTCTGTAAAGCAAATGAAATAAAATGGGACTGAACTGTTTCAGTAAAGGAGGATATCCCAAGCGCAATGGGCACAACTTGCCTTTTGCTTGGGACCACTAAAATGCTTCAGTTTGTTTTTATCCTGAACACTTGTCCTCAAAGACAGCAGAGAGACCAGCCCTTCCCTGGGGGTTTCATCCATGTCAGAGCTTGGCAGCGTTCCTCTTCCAAATCAGCAGTCCTCCTACATGATGTCCTGAGAAACAGCTGCTGTTTCGCAGGTCAACTCGTGTCATGACCCTTCCCATATACATTTGTGCTCTTTGCTAAAAATACCACTGTCCTTTTCGACTCACATGCCGTACCGGAGGAAGGAGCACCATGCACCAGCCTCCATGCCATAGCAGAGGGTGCTGGCCAAGCCAGGGGACAGCACAATATGTGCTTTGATGGCCAGCAGCTCAAGGATGGATGAAGGAGAAAGGCAATTCTCCCTCTTGGTTCTTCTTCCCATCCTTTGCAGTACTGCATTGTTTTAATCTACTTCTCCTGGCCCGATGGTGCCAAGTCCTGGGGTTTTTTTCCAGTGTTTCAAAGGATATTGTCAGTTCCCCTCTTTGAAGAACACCAGGAGGATATGGGATGACAACCACAGCTCCTGCAATGGGGGAAGCTCCACAACTTCCTGTCAAATTTACAAACCTGTGATTACTTGAAAACTTTCTAACAGACCTACAGCTGGGAAGAAGAAGGGCTGCCATCTCTTCCCTCTTCATTTGGCCACTACTCTCCTCAAGTCTGGGGATCTCTTCAGGCTCCGTAAGACCTAGGGTAGAGGATGAGATTTCCAGTACAGGGTCTGGGAAGGGTGGGAGTTTTGAAAGACGCTTCAAAGTGTCTACGTTAGATGTGGAGCTGCATGACTTAGTGATAAGTCCGACCTCTCACCAGGGCCTCCCACCAGAGCAGACACAGCTCTGCTGTCTGCTTCCTTCATCTTGGCTGCATCTGGCATGGCCTCCCTCTCATGAACTGTTCCCAGAGTCAGAAAAACAGTTAACGGAGAGAGAAAGCATCCCCTAAACTGGAAAACCTGACTAGAATAGTCAAAGCTGGCTCCTTTGATGGGCCCAGAGGTGGGTGTAACGTGCTGTGGGTATAACATGTTTGGTAAAGCACCAATGCAAACATCAAGGGCCTTGAATTTATAGGTTTTGGGAGGACAGCTTGGGTTTTCTCAGGATTCCTTGTTGGGTCCAGCTGGTTACAGTAGCGCTAGCACCCAGATTGAATGTGGTCCCCACACATCTATGAAAATGCGGAACATCAAAGATGGTGAATGTAAGGGGTGGCTACGTGTCCACTCCTTGGAGAAGGAAGGGCAGCCAAATTAGCTTGGTTCCGAGTGGGTTAAAGAACAGATCAGCTCCTTACAGGAGCAAAGGGAATTAGGAGAACTTCTGGGAGAGAAAAGCAATAAACCTCAACGAAGCAGACTGAGTTGGAGGCCTTTTAAAGAGTGATTCAGCCAGCGTCTAGCGATTCTGGGTGAGACACCATGTTATAAAGAGCTCCTAAGAGGAGGTGCTGAGTGATTGCTTTATTGTTTCTTACAAACCTTGCTGTGAAATCCCTGTAAATATGTTTATGAGCTTGTTGGGGCGGCTTCCCCGCTGCTGACTGTACTGTAAATAAACATGCGTGCCTTTGATTCACGGAAGTTCGTCTTCTGGACTCCATTACGGTCCCTGGCTCTGCTTCCAGTTCAGACGGGGGGCCCCTCCTGCCCCAGCTCACAAGGAGCCCGACATTTCTTCTCTCCAGTGAATAACTAGAAGAATCAGTGCACATGTTTAGGATTACAAATTCCCATATGGCAGCCTTGCTTTCCTCCCCCTCTCTTCTACTTCCCCCGAGAAGAGCTTTCTGAACCTCACCAGCTCTGAAAGAGCAGCCTGTGGAAAGACCACCAGGTCTGGACAGAGCTTGTGTGCACTGTCCTCTTTTCTCCCACGTGGCAAGGACTTTTGGACACGATCCCCTGAGCCTGGGTGGGCAGTGCAAGATTTGGGAGATGCATGCTGCCTGCATCCAAGGCAGATGTTTGCAAGATGTGGTGCATCTACATTTGAGCACAACCTCAAGAAACTGAGTGTATTTTGGCTTCCACTCTGCAGTGTTCCTGGAGTAACAAATGCCAAAGCAGTGTGACTGAGGCCAGCTGACACTTCTGCCACCCCGTGCTATCTGCCTTGTTCTCCTGCACGGCCAAGCTGCCTCTGTAACATCATAGCCTTGTGTTCAAAGTAAGCTGAATTTGCTGCTGCTGTACCCTCAAAGTCAGGATTTTGTGATGCAGGGGATGTCCAGGCATGGCCAGACGAGCAACCAAGATGTTTGTGCAAAGGGGCTTCAACACAGGGAGGGACAAATCCACCGCAACCACCCCAGTGCAAGCTCTCCAGCTTTCAGGGAAGGATCCTCTAAATCCCAACACAAACCTAGAGATGGATAATTTTTGCACGCACCTGGGAGCTCCCTGCTATTCTGATGTGTCCAGATGAATGAATGGTCCCAGCACGCTGGGCATACCCATGAACTTCAGTAAAACCTTCTGTCTCTAATCAAACCAGCCCCCAGCCAGGGTTTCTTCAACACCAGATGGTGTGGCTGTTTGCCCTCAGAACTAAACCTAACCACAACATTAAAAAAAAAAAAATTAAAAAAAAAAATAAATAAATCTTAGCTGAAGAAAACATCTCAGAAATGCAATGGCAGCAAAGGGAGATTTTATCAGTTTCTCTGCTCCCACCCACTCTCCCATTATGGAGTTGAAATATGGGGTTGGTCCAGGAAACAATATACATCAAAATAAAAGAACCAGGATATTTGCCCATCAGTATAAGCGAAATGAGAGACACACCAAACATCACAAAGAATCCTGAAAGCAAGGAAACATTTTGTGCACTCAGCAAGCAAAAAGCTCCTATTTTGTGTAATGCCTTGCAGCCCAACTGTGATCTGAAGTGTTTGAAGCATAACTTTATAAATTGTCGTAGGCATGAACAGGAGACCAGAGAGATGTTTCTTAGCTGGCTTTTGAAATTAAACAGAATCTGTGCTGCAGGACGCCGGCTCGAGAGGGCAAAACACTGAACAGAAGTTTCTTGCAGAAAAAAAAAAAAAAAGAACCTGCTTGTAAGCAAGGTCCTTGAGGAGGTTTGGTATTATACGAGGATGAAGCCCAGTGGAATGAAAGGTTTGAGCTGATACGCACCTGCGTCTTGGCATGCCTGTGTCTGAGCATCTGCGGCAATGAGTTTGTGTACGCAGAGAAGTGGCACTTAACCAAAGGGCAGACAGTGACCCTGCGGTGAGGGCCCTGGGCCAAGGCTTTGTAGGCTAGCTCAGGTCAGGGCATATTTCAGCACATTATTTTCTATAACATCTATGTACTGATTTTCCACACATGCCAGTGGGGAGTCAGGTGTTGGTTTTCAACTGGGAATGTACATCTCCATCTTTCCGAGTCCTCCCAGTCATTTGGATTTCTTGTATTTATGTTGTATGTCTCCGTTCCCTATCCATAGGACAGGAATTGTTCTCCTTGCCTGCCTTGGCTGTTCATGTTGCTGGTCTCACTACGTGGAGATTGTCTCCCACTACAAGGCCCTGTTCAGACCATGTAGTAGTAGGATTAACTAATGACCCAGGAGTATGACACCAGACACTCCCATAGCTGCCAGATCGCTTTTTTGCCCAGGCAGGGAGAAAACTAGTCAGAATACCAGTCTGGCACCAATAGCAGCTGGATTTGGACCACTTACACAATGCGAGGATAAAGAAATTGTCTCAAATCATTTTCTGAAAAAGACTCAGAAGAAACCAAACAACAGATCTCCTTAAGTTCTGCCTCTGCAAAAAAAAAAATGTCTATTTTCTGCCTTCTTTTTTTTTTTAATCTCCATTTTTCATTCGTGGTTTTCAACGAAACATCAAGCATAATTGAGCCTGTTGAGTGATGCAGAGAAGAGATCTGCTGCTTGATGATTTAGTTTAATGGTTTGACCTTGAGGTCTTAGACTGGTATCTACAACACAAAAATTTCCTTTCCATTCCCAGCTGTCTGAGAAGACCTCCAGGGAGGAACACAGCAGGAGGGGTACTCCCAACAAAAAAAAAGAAAAATTGACTGGGCGTTTCTGAGATATGTTTGCAGGGACATCCTGGGAAACCAACAGGATTTGTCCATTCTGGCAATTTGCAATGCCAATGAAGATTTTTCCAAAGCAGGCATCCAGAATATTTTTACTGACATGTTCACGTCTCACATCTCTGGCTCAGCCTGTCTCCAAACACTCCCATTTCTTGGAGGAACACAGACCCTACTCTGAACTCTCTAGTCTAGTCCCATCCTTAATTTTAACTTCTAGTAATCTGGGCTATGCAACTTTAGTGAAAGGGAAATTAAGAGGATTTCCCTCTCCCAGCATGTGGTTGTCAATTGATCCCAGAAGCAGTTCAGATTTACTGCTCCCATTTGATGGCTCATGGGAAAGGAATTGGCGCCATAGCAGTAAGTCAGAGATGGGAAGAGACAGTTGCCTGAGCAATGTGACTGATGGCCACAGACAGAAATACTTCCCTCACTGTTTTGCAGGTCAACTGCTGCACCTTAGACCTTAAAAAAACATATGGTGATTGACCTTCGGATGCTGATCTGGAGCCTCGCCTTTCATCTCTCTCCACTGTTCAAGTTTTCCTTTCTCTATTCTCATCCAAGCCACTGCAAATATTCCTCTTTTCTTTTTCTCCTCCCCTTGCTTAGGCTCAGCCAGGACCTGAAGACTCAAGACAGGAATTATTCAGTGTAATTCTACACCCTGGGTTATGCAGATAGTCAAGTGGATGATCTAGTGGTCCCTTCCAGCTTGAAAATCTCTTCAGGTTAAACCCATAATGCTAATGTAGACATTTTGCAGATGCTTCTTTCAGGACATGCATGTTTGCAATTTGCTTTGTTTGGTGTCTAGGAATAATTCAGTTTCCAAACCAACACTGAAAAGTATGTTTGTTAATTTATTGGCAATCACATAATTCAGTTCAAAACAAACTTACAAATTCTCGTCCATTTTGTTTTAGTATGTATTACTTATTCATGCAGGTTTTAGAAACAGGAGCTTCAGACAAGCACATTGCATTACTTAACATGTCTGAACCTTGGCTTTTAAGTTGGTTAAAGCCTATTAGCTAGTAAGAAAATTTTTAGTCCTTCTCCCTTAGTCTACAGGACTTGTGTGTCAAGAGAAGCCAAACTACTTCCAATCAATATGAAATTTACCTCAAAAAAACCAGTAAATCAGATATTTCTTCCAACTATGCAAGACTTTTCATCATGATGTTAAGCTGTTTCAAACGTTATCTGTTCCAGAAGACAGTCATCTAGAATCATATCTAAAATAGCCTGGGTTTGAGTGCCCATTCTCAGCTCAACAGGATTATGTGCCTTGCAGGATTTGCTGTGATTGCAAAAATGAAGCTTGAAGTAGGTTACGAATTCACAGCTTCTTTAAGTGGAGGTGATTTATCCCCCTCTCTGCCAAAAACAACTCCAAAGGGTACAGTGCCAGGGCCATTCTCATAACTGCACATAAAATCACCTCCCCCCCCAAAAAAAAAAGTGGGAGCGTGGAAAGAAGAGAGTTAAAAGTCCAGTTAATCCAAACACTGCTTTATCCCTCAATCCACATGCATAAAAGATTTAACAAGGGGAGAGCTGCCATGTAGCCTGCACATATGTGCTAGAGAATGGTTAATGTGCTGTAAAGTTTGATGATAATGGATTTGAGAAATTGATTTGGATTAACTTGATCTGCTTTTTAGTGAAAAGATTTTGAATCCTAAACAAGCAGCTTAGACACGATTAACTTATTTAAACACTTTCACAGCTAAATGTATCCCCAGTGCCCCAAGCTGTAGGAGCTTTACCCTTTGGGGATTAAGATGAACCTCATCTGGGGGTTCTCCTGCCCTTCTCCTCCATGTCTGCTCACTCTGCAGATGGCTCCTCATCATATCACCTCTTTCCTTTTTTTCACTGTAAAGAGCTGGAAAAATCAAGATGCGGGAACTTCTCCCCATCCATTCCCATCTGGTTGTGATTTCCTCTCCCTATGGTCTGGTGGTAAAAAAGCTGATCCGAGTTGCACTCAATTTGCCAGGTCACTGGAGAAGCCGAACGATGGGGAGTCAGCCATGCGGCTGCTGCCTTGGGCTGACATGCAAGTCCTTCAAGGGGAAGGGGGGCCTGGGTCCACCTGTCTCCTTAGAGACTACCCAGTAATCAGAACAAGCCTTGAATTATATATGAACACCCAGAGCAGTTCTGCTGCTGGTCCTTACCTCTAGACCTGTCAGGACTCATTGTCTATGCCTACACTAGTAAATTAAATGAAACAGGGACACAAGCCCAAAAAATGTCACACAGCCATCCACACTGTTAAAGTATTTGCATCCCCCTTGGCACTGGTCAGACCTAGGCCAACTTGCAATGCACGGGCACAACTCACATGTTAGCACAAGGCCCAGTAGGCAATTTGGATACAGCCATCCTGGTTTGGGGATTAGAGGGATTAATAGAAGCATAAATTGCACAAATTGGCCTCAGAGCCAAAGGCAGCTCCTCACCCATTTTATTTGCTCGTATAGATGGAGCTGCTAATGGCAAACTAATGATGTAACAGGACAGTTCAGGAATTTCTCGAGGGAACAGAGATGCTGAGGAGGGGACAGTTAACACTGCTGGGAGCCAGGGAGAGGAGGTTCACCTCCCTGTTGGCCATAAAGAAAGGATCTGTCTGCAAAAAAAAAAAATTCATTTTACTCCATAAGTTGCAGTGCATGCCTGTTGTTTTGGGATAAGGAATAAGGCTACTTACTTGGAGGTAACTCAGAAGAAACTAATGCTGAGAGCCAAGAAGTCCTCCAAAGGTAAAATATTTTTTGTCCGTTAGATAAAATGAGCTATGAAATTGCAGTGCCAGAGGTCACCAGAAATAATCAGTTTTGCTCATAACATTTTTATTTTTTCATAAAGACTGTTATTTTTTTAATCTCCACAGGAATGTTCTGGAGTTTTGTTTTGTCTTGTTTTGTTTCTTTCCCAAAGGAGAGGGAAGATCTGTTTTCAAGACTAAAAGCACCTGGAAATAAAATGCATGATTTACACTAGAACTTAAAAAAAATTACGCTTTGACTTTTTGCCTTTCTTGAGGCTTACTGGTGAAAACTGGCATTTTGTGTCCAGATGCAGCCTATTACAAGGCAGATGTCTAACCCTACACTTCTTCTCAGAGCAGACGCACAAGCTGTGCTTTCTCATCCAGACAGTTGTGTTCAATTTTTTTTTTTGCTTTACTGCTTTTTTTACATCTTTTCTTCATTTCTTTAAATAAAAAAAAAGTATTTAAAAAAAAAATCAAAAGCATAAAAGATGAACCAAAACAAAGTCTTGTGAAGAGATCACAGTCTGAGCCTCTCCTGCAGGATTAAGATGATGGTAGAGTCTTGCTCCAAAAGCCCTGGCCTAGATGAGCTACTGAGAAAACCAAATCTAATCAGAAATGTAGTTTCATTTACTCAAAATTAATCTTGTCACTTATGTAGAAACTCCATGTTGCTACACCAGCCTGGTGATTCAGTGCAACAACTATGAAGCTTTTTCTCTCTTTTATTTGCTAAATTATTAATGTAAACACAGCATTTGTCAAAGGCTTTGGATTCACTGTCCTCTGAGGTAACATGCTACAAAATATGATGTAAAGGAGTTCTAGAGAAGTAGGTTCCTACCCTGAACATTTAACTGTGCTGCAGTCCTCAGGACCCACCAGGGCTGTCTCTGAACCACCTCCATCCAAAGCTCTCCACAGCCTCAAATTTTCCCCACTACCCCTAAGCAAAATCACTGAGACATTACAACACCTTCCAGTACTTGGATGGGGGCAAATCAGACCTTAAAGTCTCTGAAGCCCATAGGTCCCAAAGAGACATTCCCCTACTTTTTCTTCACGCCACCAAAAAGCATATAGGAAACACATTGCTCCAGACCCCACAGGCCAGAGGGGACAAAGTACCCAATTACAAGCATGGGAAAAGGCCTAAGTGTCCCCTGACAGCTGGCACTATCCATGTTCTTGTGTCAACTGTGTTGTGCCACTGTTTCTGCTATACTGAATGCTCAGTTTATGAACACAGATGCATAAGAGGAGAAGAATATTACACCTCACTAGTTTATGATATGGACCTGGAATGTGGGAATGGAGGGGTGTCTGATTATCAAAGCTATGAGAGAATGAGCATGGACATATTGGCAGAAGACCTTACATGGAGAAGACCTAGAGACACTTGCCTTAGAGCACCCTACAGACCCCAGAATCTCCTTTCTTTGTGGAAAGACTCACAACCAAGCCAAGTGAGAATTGGAAAAATGTTCCTATATTGATGGTGAACACTAACTACTAATGTCTTCTTAGGTAGACTTGAGCCAAAGCTGCACATGTCCTTTCACAGAGCCTGGCTACAAAATCAGCCCTGATGGCTAATAGCCTTATTGCTGTAGGCCTCAGGATGCAGTTCTGAGCAGCATCAAGATTTAGGTAACTTGCCTCTTGTAACACTCTATGACATGGTGTGGTGACTGAACAGAGGATGTGGATGGTGCCCCCAGAAAACAGTTAAAAAAGCCCCCAGAGAACAGTTAATCTGTTCCGTGTTAGATATCTATCTCAGGATTAATCAAATCACCTTCCAGAGGTTCTGACTTCTATATGTTCACGGATCCAGCAAAGACTAACTCACACTTAAACATCTTATTTTTGGCTTAACCAAGGGCAGATGACTCCCAGCCTTGGGTAGGCCATGCCTAACAATTAGATATTTCCTTCACAACACTTTGCTGAACTCCTTGAATTAAACGCCCAAAGACCATAGTGTCTGTGGTTCTCCAAAACTGCACACATATGACCATCTTTGTCCTGACACCGCCAAGACACCCAGAGCCCTAACTCTTGCCTAAAATCCAATAACAGCTTTAACCGTAGATTTCCTTGTTTTATCAGTGGGACCTGAGTCAGGGTATTTTATCTATTTTTATTATTTCCAGAGTTTACTGACCACATTGAACCTTCTATAAAATCCAGCCCATGACACTAGATAATTTTGCCTAGAACCTGCGTACTTATCCACAAGACGGGTGGTTTGTTTTCAAAATCTCATTCTGCTTGCTTGGGAGTGGTACTTCTGTTGTCCACATCTCTTAGGCTACCTCATACAGTGGTCTCATGACAGTGGGCCTTGTCTAGTAGTGCCTTGTGTTTGCTCTTATATGGTTGGCACACACATGCTCGTAGCATGGTGCAACAGGGGAAGGACCACAGCAACCACCTTCTTTTGAGTCTGAGGCCTTGCTAGATGGTGCCACAATCTGCCCCACACCGAGTATAAGGCAGGCAATCAGCCAATACTCAGAGTATATAAACAGTGTTTTGAACATGGATGCCTGGAGCAAGTTAGGGATGAGGAGACAATGCCGCAGACAGACATTGTATTAGATACCTAGACTTTTATCTGGGGCTGTGAATTTCTCCAGGTTATATAACTCAGCTAAGAGTTAGGCATTGCAAAGCCTAAAGCTCATTGTGGGCACATCTTCTAGACCCTTCAGAAGAGGGGAGTGAAAAAAACAATGAGAACTTTCCAAGACATCGCTCCAAGCCAAAGCTGAATCCTGACGTACTCTGACTGAATAGTTACAGAGTGAGAGTAACTCTGTGGTAAATTATTTTCCCAGCACCAGCTCAATTTCAAGGTTCTTATTCAGAGCACTTCACTTCTTTCAGTCTAAATAAAAGCACTGATTTCTTTTACTAGTGCCCATGATTCCTTAGTTCTGTTTTTACGCTTCTGTCTTTAAAATATTTTTTTTTTTTTTTTCCCCCAGAGCTCAAAATGAGCATTAGAAATTGCTTGCTGCACACGAGGAAATGAGCACTAAGTTGTGTACACGGCTTTCCTTTGGAAAAGCTGGAACAGAGTTTATGAGAAAACTCTCAGGAAACCAGCCTACTTAATGATGGCCATGCCATGTTTTCCTGGTTATGATTGACACCGGAGAGCTGACATTGCTTAGCTCAAATTGTGTTTTCAGCGCAGACCTGGGAAGGATCCAAAGCTTCTTTTTGTTAATTTGTCAGAGTGGATTAATTTTTCAGCAGCCCATTACTGGAATGCAGCCTGCCCAGCT
The DNA here is from genome assembly GCF_036417535.1 of Chlamydotis macqueenii. NCBI lineage: Eukaryota > Metazoa > Chordata > Aves > Otidiformes > Otididae > Chlamydotis > Chlamydotis macqueenii. Next base: position 7,326,570 of record NC_141558.1, read on the forward strand.
TCAAGCTTCATTGTGAGAAGCCAGTGATACTGAGCTGACAGCAGTCGGGGGCAGACAGAGCCCAGATGTGGTACAAAGCTGCAGAAATGTACCAATGACATCTGGGAATCAGCTTGCTGTTGATGAGTAAGACTTGGAGGATGTATTTCAGCCAAAGCCTATCTACTTCCACAACCAAGCAATCCATTCCCAAATGAATCAGTGCCAGATTCACAACTGCTGGGTCTTGGATAATATCTGTCCTTTCCTTGTAGCTCTAGTAGGACACCAAGAAAGAAAATATACAGCATAACTGTTATTTCAAGCACTGCATACCAACTCTGAAGTATCCCACTAGACATTTAGCACCGAATCTCTCACTTAACACCGGTAAGAAGATCCGATGAGGATCAAGACCCAGAAACCACAGATGACCAAGGAGAAGCTTGGTCTGAATCCAAACTTTGCATCATTCAGACAGCGAAGGACAAAGATATCAAAACAAATGGTTGCTATCTCCAGCCACCCAAAGGTTGCTGTAGTCAGAGACCCCCGTTCTCCTGTTTGTATGCACTGGCGGGGTGCTAGTCACATCCCTGCTTCCTGCCTCCTGTTTGCAAAGCCACAAGTCAGTGGAACAGACCCATATTGTACTTTAGGTATCTGAGAAATCTAGGTCTGCTTTGGACACAGAGGTGAGTTTCTCTTTAGTAAAAACAGAACATTACACGTTTCACTTCTGCAGGTTCATTGATTGCAATGGATGTTTAGATTATTTAATCGACACATTTATTGATTATCTTCTCTCTCATACAATTTAAACTAGCATAACTGCTGAAGCCCTTGCTGTTACATCTTACAGTATATCAAAGGAGAAGCTTGTCTGTAGTTCATTTGTTTTTAATTAGCAAGTCAATTGTAAAGACCTTCTTCACCTCTTATGTATACATTCACAAAACAGATGAATGTCAACCACTAAAAACAATGTGATGTAAAAAAGCAGCATGACATGAAAATCAGACCCTTAACCATCTGTTCTCCTACTTGTTCTTTAATCGAAAGATCTACTGCACACACAGATGCTTTACCTGAATGAAGAAGCATTTGCATACATCACCATACATGTTAGGAGGGTTGAGCCTGAAATTCATGGACAAATGACAAGGACAGTTGAATGAACAATGACAAAAGAGTCATTGGGAAGACTGCAATGTTAAACATGGGGGCAGATGGCTCACAGAGACCATTAGTTAAGCTCTGATTTGGATATATCTTTTTTTTTTCTATAAACGCAGAGTCACATTCTCAAAAGCTGCAGGTTTATGTGGCCAAAGACAACCCTCAACTGCCTTTGTGAGAAGAAAGTTGGTTTTCGCTGCTGCCACAAAGGATGTTGAGGTGCACAGTCCTGCTGCACCACAACTGCCCTACCCAAAATCACCTTTGCTCTTGAATTTTGGTGCCAAACTCTTCCTCGCTAAATTTCATAACTTTCCAGTGCTAAGTTCAAAATTCTAAGGTATAATTTATACAGAGGTGCAAAAAAAGCTTAGGAATTCTTTGAGGTGGATCCCTGCAAAGTAAAATTAAGATATTATTGTTGATGACTGCACAGTGCCCATTATCAAAGGAGTGCCTAATCATTAGGATAAAGGTCTGAGTGTGCTCACTTATGTGTGTTTGTGTGTAGGAATATATACATATATATGCATCTTAATGTGCTTCCAGTTTTCCAGCTGAAACTTTCCTTTCTAACAAAGTAGATAACAAAGTACTTTCTGGGCCAGAAACCAGGAACCTTGAAAACGTCTCTCAGCTTTGTGAATGGAAGGCTCAAGCAGTCACAGCAGGAGTTGAGTTGTGCTCTTCAGACCTCTATGACTTCAATTATTAATAGATCACCTCAACTCTCACTCAGGAAGAGCAACCGTCAGGCTTTGGGCACTAGCAAAGGCTGGCCTGCATTTGAGATGCTGAACTTTTCAGTGCTAGAAAGATTCACATGCAAAAGGATAGAAGTAACTTCTATAGAAGCGATCAAGATGAGGCCTTTCGAGATGAAAGCCATCCAAAACTTGCTTAATTCTCAGGAAGATCTTTCTAACACAAGTCACAAAATAATTTGTAGACTGCAGAATCATGGATACTTACTAGTTTCAAGGCATGATGTGTAGCTGCACTGTGCACTGTCTTGCGTTTATAAAGCATCTTTGCCACAGGCCCAATGATTGCTCAAAACGCACACCATCATTAAGTTCTTTTGCCTCTGCAGTTATAAGGCAATGAAGAACAATGGGCCCTTTGAAACAGGATGAATGCAGTGATAGAAGGTCAGCAAACAAATTATTTTTATTGCTACAGTCATGTTATGAATAAAACCAAAGATAAAATATGACACTAAAACCACATGACATATGGAATTGGGCTGAAAGATGAAAAAAAGTCGCAACCAAGGAAACTTTGCCTTCAGAAATTTGCAATTATAAATCATGTTGTGAAGATTTGTCTCTCAGAAGAGATAGTTGGTTCTGAGACAAATTACTCCAAAGCAATATTTAGTGCCCTGCATTGAGCTAATCAATGCAAGTCTCTTCTTCAGACCTTGGGTTTATCAATATTTCATACATACAAATGGAAGCTCTACCAGCTTTTTAACCTGTTTCCTAAGTAGTTCGGTTTTACACAGGAATGCACCTGTACTTCTGCTGGGGCCAGCAACAAATTCAGATCTCCGCATAGAAATAAAAAAAAACAAAAAAAAGGCATTCTTCCACATCATTAATATATTCAGGAAATAGCTCACACTCATCACAAGGGGAATGCGATTTGAATCTTCTTGAAACCTCTCTGGATTTCTTCTTATCTGAGTAGTATGCACTACTTTTCCACCCAAGTAAAATTGGGGAAAAATTTCCTTGATGAAACATAAATGTCATGTTTAGATGACCCAAAAGGGATCTATATTTAGTCTCATGGTTGCTCCACTGACTTTAATCTAAGTATCGTGCTACCCTCTTGTATTTAGACACTGGTTTAGCTTGGACATCTCAAGCAGTGTTGTGATACCACAGAGATCTGAGTTTGGTCCTTGGCAACTATTAGTGGTTGACTAGACTGAGAGCAGAGCTAAAACAGCCTGTATCTACCTTACCTGAGGCAAGTGCTCAGACTACTCTATTTTTATGAATGAGCACAGTGTTCTCATTGTATTGACTATGCTGTGATTGTGCTTAGTACAGCAGATCTCATAGAGCATTTAGATGCACAGTATTGCTCAGAGTTATTCAGTGGCTAATCTTAAATGTCTTATTTTGGCTATATATATACTTGAGAGAGATGTAAGTGTCTCTAAAGGAATATTCCAAATGTATAAACAGGAAATTCATAATCTCCATAAACAGGAAATTCTATTACTGACCCTCCTATACGCTAAAGGTTGACATTAGTTATTCCCTTAGTTTATGAATCTCAGAGGGGCTTAACACCAGGAACAGCGCCTGCATACCTGAATTCCTCAGAAGTTGCATTCCCAACACCCAAAAGCCAGAGCAGATCTCACACTCCTTTTGTGTATATTATAATATTTGTCTTATCTGCTGAACTAAGTAGATATCCAGAGATGATCAACCTCTTTGGGTGGTGGCCAAGCACTAGACACACTGCCATTGCATGGTGCCGTGACATGACTAAGGTAAAGAGATATTTTTACCTCACTTTTTCCCTGCTCCATGGTTCTGAGACGGGCATGTTAAACAAAACAACACATTTTTGTCCTCGCAGAAATGTTATGCTCTTTGCAAAGCACCCCAACACTCCTGTGACACTGCAAAGAGGGAGGAGGAGTCACTGCAAACCACGATAGAGTTTTACAGGTAGTTAGCACATGACTCCAGGAAGTGAAGCCTGAAGGAGCAGCATCTGCAAACCAGAAATGAAACCAGAACGGGTAACCATGTTATTAATGATATTGTTCACAGAGGGACTAGAAGGGAGCTGTCACCCTTCATTCTGACTTTTGTTTAGTTTCCAAGTGGCTGATCCCAACAGCCTGGAGGGCTCTCAGAGAGGTTGGAGGAGAGGGGACATGTCCTCACTAACAACCTATTTCTGCCATACCATGAATCTTCATGGGAGAAGAATGGCTGGAGAGGTCTTAGCCTCTGAGTGGTGGTAGAAGAAGTGTCCCACATACCCCAACTTCTCCCTCTCCCTCTTTCCTCTCTCTCAGCCCAAAGATATGCTTTGAATACAAAATGTAATTTCTTCCCCTCTGAGCTATGTGAATGCTGGCTGCAAATCCTGGCAAGTTCTCATCAGTCTGGTGAGACTCATGGTACATCAGGGGCTCCCAGTGAGCACGTCAACGTGATCCCAAGAAAAAAAAACCCAGGACATTCAGCTCCTCAACTGTATACATAAAAGGAAAATCTCCAGTGACTACTTCTATAACAAACCAGTTTCCCTTAACTGGGCCAACTGCTGCTTAGGGACAAAAGTCTGCCACCCTGAGCAGGACAATCAGCTAGCAGAAGGTGTTCAATAGCTCTGTGCTATTGTTGGGTTGCTTTATTATCAGTACAAGGGCCCCAGAACATCCCTGCATTGAGCTGGAGGCAGAGTATCGCATGTGGGAGAGGGTGTCCATGCCATATATTATATGGTTGGCAGGATCTGTTCAGACCATCTAATATCAGTTCTTTACTGCATATGTCAAGGCCTTATCTGAACTTACATCTGATCCAGAATGAAGTATGTCATTCAGAAACCCCCTACCCTCATTATATATTCCCCAGTCACATAGAAACAATCACGTGTTAAGTTCTTCCAATCTCAAATTATTGCCGTTATTTAAAAGTCTGTTTTATGTCCAGTCTGGCTTCAGCTTCAGCTTGACTGGTTCTTGGTTAGTAGAATTAGCCAAGAAGTTTTCAGCAAAACATTTATTTGTTTAGAAAAAAAAAAAAAAAAGGACTATTTTGTGGAAAAGGGTTAATTGTGATGGGGCTTCTCACTCACCCCTGTTAGGTAATTTTTAACTGAAACATTCCATGTTACCAGCCAAAAACTATGGGTTTTTTTCTGGCACTTTAATAATTTGATACAAAATAGAAATAGTCCAAATCAAAATGACACATTCAGAAATTATTTACTCCTTCCTCCTTTCTCTGGAAGAGGTCTGTGTGGGTGTGTAAAGCATAAACATTGACTGCTGTCACTGCTGCTTTTGCTTTTGAAGAGCAATTTACAATAAGGAAGTAAATATAATTAGTTCACATTCAAATGGCACTTTTCCATCCTGGAAGACTGAGTGTGTTTTACAGCCGGTGTATAAATATGCCTGTGGTAAATCACTGCCCATCAGTGAACTGAATTGGCCATACAGCACCAGCCATGCTAAGCTGTGTAAGTTGTGAACAACAAGAAGAAATGAGATATTTCTTCTGTGGAAGATAGAGAGAACTTATTCTGCACCAGAAGAAGGGTTCACTGATGAAAGTGGGTCATGTACTGTAAATAAAATTTTTAAGGCTTGGGCTTTCATCTAAAAGGACAATGTAGCCTCCTGGAGACTGTGTCATGACCTACATGCTTCAGCCAAACCAGCCTCCAGAAGGACTACAACTGGGAAGGATTTCAGAAGGCCTTGAGATTGGGGAGAGGGATTGTTCCTGACAGCTTCTCCTGTCCATCAAGAACCCCAGATGATGACCACATCTATATTCCCTCAGCCCTCCCATGCTACTGCCTGTCCCATCACTGCGGTCAGCCCTTTTCCTCCTATGCAGGTCCCCTCATGCAGCGAAGTCAGGATCCTGCCACCAGGGAGGAGGCAGAGCTGGAGGTGGGAAGGCAATTTCAGAGGGAGCAGGAGGTTTGGTCTCCTGGCTGCCCCCCATGTCTGGGGCAGGGAGGGACATAGGGTCTGTAGAGAAACATGTTTGAGGCAGGAGGGAGTCAACAAGGAGTAGGAACCCATTCCCTGGTGGACTCCAGCCCTCAGCAACTGGGCTGGGAAGAGGCTCAGCTTCACCAGCCTCATCCCTTCTTGTGCTGGTGGTGTTGGTCTTCTCCTGGTCCACAAGGAAATTTGCTAAGGCAATCGAGCATCACTGGTTCTGTAAACCCTGACATAGACCTAGATGGGGAAGCCTGCTGAGATGCTGCTATAGTAGAGGAAGCATCAAGGAAGTCTCAAAAGTATGCCAAAATTGTGGGTGGCACCTTTCAGCATCTTGTCAGACAGCATTCAACCTTACTTCCCAGCAAAGCATCCTCTGGAAGTGCTATCCGGTGAGCTCCTTAGTCTTCAGGGTCCATCATTAGCAATCACTTTTTCTCATTTTTCAATCAGTTCTCAGAAGCAAGCTTGTCACTGCCAGACCACTTCCAGTTGCAGCAGAAAAATCCTGCACTGGTTTTGGATGCGAAGTCACCAGTTCTGATTCCTATTGGTTTGCTTGAACCCTCTCAAACGTTCTGTCTTAAATTGTCCTTTTAAAAGATGCCAGAAATACACAGATGCTTTGCTGGTATTGTAATCACACTGGAACTTGGACACCTAGGACAGCTATGGGCTGAAAAAGAAACACCAACATACTGCTGTGTCTGTTACTTCCGAGCAGTGCAGTGGGATTTCCAGAAAGGAAAGCAATTCATATAAAGAACAGTTCAGAAAAAGCATTGGACGCCTCTGAGCTCTGCTGTTCCTGGGTGGTCTAGAGGCTCCGAAAACGCAGGAGCTGGAGAAAGGAGAGCTACTTCCATCCCTTCTAAACAATTCATTTGTTTAAACAAAAGTCCCCTTACACCAAGAATGAGGTGAGGACCCTTCCACATAAAAGGGGATTTTAAAGATCTTTTCAAGAAATGGAATGTACAAATTATGGCCTTTTTAAAAGCCAAAGGATGTTTTTCCAGCATGGCAGCACATCCCCAGAAAAGTGCTGCTGGGAGCTTATCTTTCACTCATGATACAGACTAACGTCAGACTCCAAACAAAACCAGAAAATAAACAAGCCAAGTCAGTGCCCTGCCAGAAACTGTAAAGAAAGATGCGTTTTCACCTACATGTCCCATTTCAGGGTTTTTTTAATGCCACTTTCCATCACATCATTACAGCTTATATTTCTTCATGAAGTTGTAATAGAAAGGAAAAGGTGTTTTCTCATAGCTCAAAGAAAGGAAGTTTACTTTGTTCCTATCTGCTGTCGATATTTGTCCTCAGAAAGTGTTTGCTCCAAAAACATAAGCTTATTATGCAGGATAAATAATTGAAGTTCTCAGGAGATGTCAAAGTGGCAATGTTTGCATCTGGCAAAGGACACAAAGCCTTGGTAGATATACGTTCCCCTCAGGACTGCATTTGCCCTGTTCAAGCTCAGTCTCAACATAAGGATTTGCTTTCCTTCAGTCACCCAGCTTTGCTGGGAACAATGTATTTCAACAGGAAAAAAAACATGTTCCAGTGCCTCACTGCTCTTCACAGTAAATTATTTCTTCCTCATATCTAATGTAAATCTGCCCTCTTTCAGAATAAGCCATTTCCTGTCATCCTGTCACTACCTACCCTTGTAAAAAGTCCCTCTCTGGCTTTCTTATAAGCCCCTTTCAGGTACTGGAAGGCCACTATAATGTCTCCACAGAGCCTCCTCTTCTCCAGGCTGAACAGCCCCAACTGTCTCAGCCTGTCCTCATAGGAGAGGTGCTCCAGCCCTCTGATCACCTTTGTGTCCTCCTCTGGACTCACTCCAACTGCTCCACATCCTTCTTATGTTGGGGGCTCCAGAACTGGACACAGTACTGCAGGTAGGGTCTCACCAGAGCAGAGTAGAAGGGCAGAATCCATTCCCTGGACCTGCTGGCCACACTTCTTTTGATGCAGCCCAGGATGCGGTTGGCCTTCTGGGATGCAAGTGCACATTGCCAGCTCATGTTGAGCTTCTCATCCACCAGTACCCCCAAGTCCTTCTCCTTAGGGCTGGTCTCGATCCATTCTGAGTTTCCGCAGCAGTAAGTGGAAAACAGGTAGCACACATCCCCAGCCAGCTAGAAGAAACAGAGAAGGAGTGAAGATCAGCCACAGGAATGTGGTCTGCCGCAGTTTACAGTCCTGGTCATAGCTGGGCAATCTAGGAGAGGAAACAGAAGAACTCTCAGAGATTAATCTCAGAGATTAATCAGCAACACAGGGATGTAGGAGGGACTGGGACATCTCGAAGAAAAATGCTTCCGAAGAATGACGGATTGGGCATTATCACAATGTTATATCCCGCCCCCTTCATTCATCAGAAGTTCATCTAGAAAGACAGCTGATAGGAAAACATTACATACTCTTTGGAGAACTCACTTTTAAAAATTATTTATTTAAGTTGAAAAAAAAAAAAAAAAGAGTCCTGAACTGAATATTTTTGCAAAGCATTTTATTTAGACTCTCTTATTGTAGAATGGGAAAAAAATAAAACATACTTGAATTTGCTTAGGTCTTGGGAGGGGATGCCAAGGCTTTAGTTTTACCAATGTGTTTTGTCATTGGTATGGAAGGGAAAAAGAGAAAGGAGGTGAAATAAAACATAAAATCAGGTAGTGATTTTCTTGAATTAAAAATACATCCATATTTTGAAATGTTTTCTGGATCATTCTGACAGTACTGAGTGGTTTGGGAAGCAACCATGTGTTTGCAAGCATACTAGTGCACTGTGAAGCCGTCACTGACACATGCATGTAGGTGAGTAATTTACCACCAGTTCCTTCCCATGTCCCATATCAATGACTTCTCCAGTACTGAAAAATCAGACTATCCCTCAGGAATGGGTTCCAGTAGAGCAGGCCAGCAAATCTTGCCATTTTTTACAGGTTGTAATAATAGAGATGGAGATCACAGACACCTGGCCATGCTCATGGTCTTGAACACAGTATGATGTCAACAACCTTTTGGTTACAGAGGGTGGCTCCGTTCCCTTGGTTCTTGTTGAAGCTTCAGCACTAGGAAACCTTATTTGGTGAGGACAGGCCTGGCAGCAGGAATCCCCTGTCCCTCATCCCCAACCCTCCAAGGGCTCTTATCAGAAGTTCAGTGTGCAGCACATTGTTCCAGTACCTCCTCTCCTTCTAGGGACTTTCCTGAGCTGCCCACTTGTGTGCAGACAGAGGGAAAAGAGAATCAGTGTTGACATCCATCAAACCTGCTTCTGGAGTGGTGCTGGCCGTATTTCGAGGCATTTAACTGGGGAATGTATCTTGTACCTCCCCTCAGCAAGTAGACATCTCCCAAGGGAAATCATGGGCCAGCTGCACTTTTTTAGCCTTGAGGACAAAGCCAAGTCCACCTATCCTTCTGGAGAGGCCCACATGGGAAATGATAGGCTTTCATGATATGAGCAAGTGTCCAGCAGAACATACTTCCCAAAGCATCTATTGTACATACATCTCTGAGCAGCTTTCCGATGGTCACAGTTAGTCAACACATAACTCCCAATGACATTGCACCAGTGACCCAGGGGTCCCTGATGCAATACTCAAATGGTGACAATTACACCACTGTTGCTGGAATAGGTCCATTCAGTAGTGGTTAACTGAAAACCTCCAAAGGAACTGATTTGCTTAACACTACTAAACCACCACATTCACTTAGAGAAAGCGAGCACCTTCAGACCAGGGGTGCAGCAAATGCACACTTATTGCACCATAAAGGTGAGCTGCAGTGTAATGAACCAAAACCATTGACGTCTTTTGGGTGAATTATGCTTAACTGTGACAGTCCTTGAGAAAACCACAGAAACAGACTAGGAGACAAAGAGAAAAGGGAGGAAATGACATGAAGACACAAGCTGAACCAGTTATAATGAGTGGACAAGGAAAGCCAAGCAACACTGAGAATTTTTGAGGGGCAAGTATCTGAGGACACTACAAACTCAGATCAGATTATTGAAACTTCACTATAATGGAGATCTCACTAATGGTTATGAGCAGAAGGATTTCTGGGCCAGTCTAAGGTGATTAATTGCTTGTGATGCCTTCAGAAACTCAAGAGAGCCTATGCAGCACAAGAGGAAATTCAGATTCCCCACATCACTGTGAGCATACGCTTTACATCCCAGCAGTAGAATGGCTAAGCGAGCTTGCTTTATTTGTGTAGCCCCTGGGGTGCTGGGAAAGATGGCAGGCAAGGGGTTAAGTAGTGGTACTGCGGTTTCTGGAAGGGAAAAGCACGCTTCATTAAGTGGTTGGAATTCATCAAGGATACGAACACCAGGGTGGACATGGGAAAAGCAGAAAACTCCATATTACTGAGATTTTCAGGGTACATTGAGCACAGGTCCTCAAAAGAGGTCAGTGCTGATGGACTGGATGATAGCTGGAGGTGAAAATGGCCCTGAGAAGTCAAGGGCAATGAGGAGCAAGTAGGAGAGCATAATGGGTATCTAGCTGGAAGAACTTACCTCTCTGCAGTTCCTCCATACACAACTGTGACTTCTGTCACCAGTCCCATGTGTCCCACCAAACAAGAGGATAACGAATATGCAGTTAACTCTTTGGAAGTCTGACCCATCATTTCCATGTGTTCAGCTTCTCCCAGAAGGACCCTTAATTTTCCAACCCATCACATTCATTTACAAAGCTAACATGGTACGAGTTATCAAACCGTAACTGAATTACTCTGTGGATATTAATCCAAGTGTCCTGTAATTTGCAGAAGCATGAAAGCACCCAGGTACGTAGCACAGTCACTTCACTTCCCATGACTCACCTGCCACCAGCCTGCACCCCAGCAGACAGTACACGGCAACACCAATGCTGTTTTCTTCAAATACAACATCATCTGGTTCCTTGCATTACCAACTGGCCAAGCAACTCAGAGTCCAGGATTGTTCTGTTATCCTCCACTATAAAATTATAAAAGCAAGCTGAGGCATAAAGAATAGATTCATATGGAAAATGACCTCAGCATCTTTTCATCCAAAAAGCCACTGATTAGGAAATTCATTCACGAAACAGGAAAAGGTGATTTCAACTCCTTTATCTGTCTTGGGGAATTTGTATAGTGTTACTCTGGAAACAATATATCACTTTAATGTAAAAAATTAAACGAGCATGGAAGTAAGAGAGCAGAGCTAGGTGTAGAGAAGTATGTGTTCTCTGCTCTCTGGCTCTATGCGTGTTTAAATGTTTCACATGACACTGTGAGTACAACGCAAAAGATTGAAACCAGGCTCCAGAGCTCTACGTGCTTAGGATACTCTTTTCTGGGGTGAGAAATACGGATTTGACCCCTCTTGCTGCGAATTCAGCTTTTCTGTACTGCAGGTGAGTGTCTTTGCCCCATCAGTTTATAGACTTAAAGGCAAACCACCAACTCCTGCCCCATGAATCTTGATTCTGTTTTTTTCCGCCAGACAAAGTGTTCAGCACTTTTGGGACAAATCCAGACATAGTTACAGAATGACTTAAAGTCTTTTACTTATGGTAGCTCAAAGGATTGTATTTTTTTTTCTTTTTTCTTTAGTCAAAGCCTTTTTAGAATTCATGGCCCTGAGAGTATTGCATGTGCTGTGAAGACGGCGAGTCTACTTTTGTTACAGCTTGTTACCTAGGGCAAGGCTGAGCTGGGCTTGTCTGCTCAGCTCTGAAAAGCGACACGTGCAACCTGCTCCTTTCTCTTGCAAGCTTTGGCTGGAAGATTTACAGCAGCGCTAGCAATGCTAGGGGAGGATTGTTCATCCATTTATAGCTGGGGTTCAGCCGTGATTTACGTTTGAAGCAGATACTTTAATCCCTTAGTTGCATATGAAGTGCACTCAGACTTACCGCACTTGCTCTTTCCTGAAAGTTCATTTGGGAAAATCATATACATAAATCCATTCATTTATAGCATTTTATATGTTATCAGTTTTGCAGTCTATATCCCAGGACACAGCACTCTAAATCTGAAAATTGGCTGTCCCTTAATCACCAAGGTTGAGGGACTGCATCTTGCTATAGGGGAAAACACACGGCCAACAAAACAAATCCCGCTGACCTCATCCTGTCGTTTTTCTCCTCGACACTCTCAGCAGAGTGCATTCAACATTCCAGCTACAGCACAGCACCTGGTAATGCATCCAGGGTTTGGGACCTGCCTTCTGCTTTATTTCTAAATATCAACTGCGAAATTATATCCCAGGTCCATATTGAGCCTTTCTGCTTGAACTCTCAGAGGCCCAGAAACAGGAATCTCTCTGCAGTACTGGTATTGCCTTCCCAGGTGAAGCCATCTCTCGCTGGCCGGCCTGATCGCTGACGTTACCAGTACCACCAGTTGCAGTTACTCAACTTTGCTCTCACCCTGCATGAGCAGGAGAAGTCGTCGTGGGCACTTCAAATGCAGCTTTCCTCAGCCAGAGGAGGACTCGCGCAGAGACCCCATAGAGTGGCAAGAAGGCCCCTGGAGTCAGAGGGCTGTCCCACCATGCAGTTGTTCAGTGCAGCACATGAACAGCCCCACTCTAATGTCCTCAGTCACCTCGTGGGCAGGTCCACCCATGTTCATGTCTCCTTGAAGCTAAGGGAAAGCTCTGGGCATTCAGGGCTTTTGGTTGTTATTTGCTTTCCTGGCATTTTGTGAACTCTTAAGACATGAGCATATCTAAGTGACAGAGAAGCACATCGCAAAACGATGCAGGCTAAAGCAGTGTCACACAGACTTGAAAACCACCAGGTTTTATGGCTGAAGTGATCTGAACTGGTGCTTGAGAGTGACTAATAAGCACCTAGATAGAGTAGGGTGGAGATATCCCATTGAACACTCCATGGGACAACTGAAGAAGTACTAAAATATATTTCACATTTTTTTGCCATGTATTTTCTGGTTTATTTAACATTTGCTTCTGCCCTAGGTATGATTTGGGTCTGGGGGACAGGCTCAAAGCATCATGAGATCACTAGGGGCTCTTTCCATTGTTGTGGGTAGGCTTTGGTATGGCCCCTTGAGAATCAACACATTGCTCAGCTGCTCCTGCCCATGTGTACTGCAGAAGTAGACTGAGGGCCTCCAGTCAAAAGAGAAAGTGCCTCCAGGTTCCTGCATGCAGAAGACATCAGCCTTGATTATCTGCAGAGGTGTGCTACTCTTCCAAAGCATCTCCCTTGAGCAACATCTATGTCAAAAGTGAGGATGTAAATTCAAATGTATTGAAGCAAACCAGAGTTTATTTAGCATTTATTACCCATTCTGTTGTCATATGCAGCTTCTTCTGTCTCCATTTTCCTCTGGCAAACATAGACCTTTTACTTTTTTATTTTTTTAATAAAATATATAAAACATTGTGCATTGCTATCCATAGGAAAACTGTAGTTTAACAACAAAAAAAAAAAACCAAAGAATAAGGCACATTCCTGTGCAGCATCTTCAAATATATATATATATATATTTAAAACAAAACAAAAAGAAAACCCTTTTCAACCTCTTTGAGGCTGTTAACTTCTCAACAGTCACTGACACATCTCTTATATTACCATAATTTCACTGTTGGAGGTGGGTTGGGTTGTGTTTGACAGGGGCCAGCAAGGAGAATAGACTCAAAAAAAAATAGGATTTTATCCCTGAGGTGTCAGTAAAAAAACAAAATGTTCCCATTGAAAAGGAAGATTAAAAGACAGCCATAAATAACTGAATACACTATGGCAAACATCCAAGCACCGAGATGATTTCACAATAGAAGAATCTCCCTCCCCCTTATCCGCCAGTTCTTAACAAGTCATATTTGCTGTTGGGTTTTAATTAGGTTAATCTCATGGCTTCTGAAGTCACAAGACAATCAGTTGGGATGCACCTCCCCCTCCCTTGTCAAATCATCTTTCCAGATTTGTCATTTTTTCACAATTCTCCCACAGTCCTCAGGAAAGGGAAACCAAAAAATCCTGAATGTTGGAACACCAAAACCTGGATGACTTCTCTCCCCAGCCAAGAGAGGAACACGTGTACCGCAGCATGCCAAATTCCATGTCCCACACGGGAGGATCATAATTGTCACCTTACTGCCTGCTACTAAGAAGTGAAGTTGGCAGTCACCTCTGTTGTAACCAGAAAGTGTCCATGAAGAGGGCTGATAGTAATATGTCAGGGAGAAGGAAACAGGGAAAGCTTTATTGCTGTCCATCCATGCTGCTCCAAGTAGCATGCCTGAAAGGAAAAGAGAAGACACCCACGTAATATTCCTCTTCTCCCTCTCCTCTGTCATGTGTGGAGGAGCCCCAGGGTGCAGGGCAGGATGGTTGGACTCCCCATCGCTTAGTAGTAACGGTTGAGGCTCCTGGTCCCTGGGATGTCCGGCTGGCCATTCATCCAGATCTCCCGGATGATGCGCTCCCGCTCCTCCAGCCGCTGAGCTCGCTCCAGCTCCTCCGCTGAAGTGAAGACGTTCATGTTCAAAGTCCTCTCGAACCTGCGGTGCCTGCGGGCAGACAAGTCTGAAGTGGTGTCTGAATCGTCATCGCTGTCGCTGCTGTCACTGTCGCTCTCCCGCTCCCGAGGAGGTTTTTTCGCAGGGGAGCGCTTGCAGTCAGTTCGGCAGGACACCCTTAGCACCAGGGCTAGCAGGGTCAAGACGAGTCCAATGCACACTCCGGAAACAAAATACAGAGCAGCTCGCTCGGGGTTTTCTGAAAGGAGAAAGGAAATTATTCTTAAGAACAACCCTTAAAAGAACAAAACACACACAGCTCCTTTGTGCAGATACCAGCCACGGTCTCTGGAGGGGCAGAATTTCTAATGGCTGCTTTTACTTCCAAGCCCTCCTTTGCCTCCTCTCCCCAGAGAAATCAGGAAGGGGAATTTAAACGCTGGATGTGCTGCCAAGGCATTTGCCCGCATGCAGAATGTGGGTTCTCTGCAGTTGTGTCTTGGAGTTGTCTGGCAGGGGAAGGAGCAGCCCGCAGAATCAGATGCTAATTCCAGGGGCTGCGCAAGCAGGGTCGGCACCAGGGTGCCGCACGCCCAGCAGCAGCTCAGCGCATCTTGCTGTCACATCCATTATCATCGCACCAGGAATAAAGAAGATTGCAAAGCTTTATGTGCTCCCTGTGCTGTGGCCCAGCTGAAATGGGAAGCCTTGCAGCATAGAAAAATGCATATTATTTATTCATAGGTTTCATTTGCTTATCTAAGGCAAGTGTGCTGGCTTTCTGCCCAGACCACCAAAATGTATACCTGTGCTGGAGTCAGTGCACTAACAGGATGAATCCTGCACAGCCGCATTTCAGAGATGATATAACAAGACTCCAAAGGATCCAGAATGCTTTTTAAACTAGGTCATCTTGTTTATTTACTACCTTTTTTTTTTTAGTTCATGGTGCTACTTAGAAGCATAATTATGATAAATGTTGTTACTGCAGTTCCCTTGGGGTGAACCATCTTGGTTTATAGGTACGCTGAATGGGCAAAGGTGAACCGAGCAGAAGTGTCAAGGCCAGCTCTGTTCCGCTGTGTCTACTGGAAGTCCTGAGTTCAAGGATGGAGTCAGTTCCTCAGATGACTCTTATTCCCTTGAACTCAGTGATTGAGTTGTAACAGTTCCCACCAGCTGAGAGCCTGACATTCGGCCCCAAAAGATATCTGTAACTAAAAGGCTCTGCTCTACCTTCACTGCCCCCCACTGCGCTTTTATAAACTGCCTTCTCCAGCCGATTTCCTTAAAGCAAAGTTTGCAAACAATGAACTGGCAACCATTTGGAGGTATTCAAAACTCAACAGGGCAAGACTCTGCTCTAACTTCAAAGCTGGCTGTAAATTTGAAGTTAGCCAAGTTCTGGGTAGGGCGTTGGACCCAGTGACCCCTGGAGACCCCTTCCAGCCTAAATTATTCTCTGATTCTGCAGTCATAGCCCAAAACACTGACTCGTGTGTGGTTCAAGGCAATGCCTGGGGAAGCTCATGGAACAGTTAGAGGGATGAAACATCTTTGTGCTCTTCACTTCTCTCCTATCAAACAACTCTCAAGAGTGACTGACAAGCCAAGGTGGAGTAAGATGTCATGACAGTCTGAAATTTGGCTAATAAAACATGAGACTTGCTAGAGTTGTAGGTGTGGATAGTATAGAAAAAAAAACAGGCTGAAGAAAGACTCCAAAAAAAAAGAAGGAAGAGAGAACTGCAGCAGATGCATTCAACAAGCCCCAAAAAAAAGAAAGAGGAGAGAAATGCAGCAGTAGCTGGAAAGTCAAGTGAGACCAAAGCCAGAGGTTTTAAAATAAGATATTTTCACAAAAGTGAGACAGCAAAAATCCAGAGGTAAAGGAGAAGATACCAGAGCACGGATGAAGGATGTACCAATGGCTCTTGTAGCAGCGTGGCTGAGTGAAGTCCTGGCTCCAATTACGTTACCGGCAATTCTGAACTCAAGGGCGAGAACTCAAAACAACAGCCCTGCTTGAGCAGTAGCAAAGCCGCTGCCCATCTGATACTATGTGAACAGTAAGGAAGTGGTGTTATTCCAGGGATTCAAAAACCCCAGGAAAAGCAGAATCGTCACCCGATATCACTTTTACTTCCATGTGCAGTATCACTCAGGACTGTAATTGCAAACCTTTCTTTGCAAGTAGGCCTAAGAGGACGGATAGAGTGTGGGAGCGTGGGAAGAACAAATGAGCAGGACTGATCTGTTTGTCCTGGAAGATGCTTGGTCCAGCCTGCCTCCGCTCCGCCTGGCTCACAGGATGCCAGGCACAGTTCCCCAAGCACCACGTTCCTGCACACACATGGGCTTGATTTTGTTGCATTAGTTCCACTGCTCACTCTTTTAAAGCAGCTCATAAAAAAACATAGAGTGGAGCCTGAGACACAGACATATGGTTTTCTCTTCCCCCATTTTTGCCATGTCCTGCTTTGCCTTTCTCCTCTGCACTCCTTTTTCCATGCTACTGCATCCAGCTCATGAGCAAGCTGCACCTTGATTGCTACTTAAGCAACCATTTTTCAGCCCCTGCTTCTGCCTGAATGTATAGCCCTTCATGCAGCACGATGGCTGTAATTGAATCTTTGGGCTCCAGTGGCATTTATGAGCTCCTACAGCTACTCTGTCAACATCTGAGACACTGTCTGGACTTCCTCAGTGAGCTGTAACCCTGTGTTCAACTGCAGTCTTGACATTTATCATACATACAATCCACTTGCACAGCAACATCTCTTTTTTTTTTTCACAGCAGAAAAAGCGACTTAAGCTAAAAACCACGGGCTCTGCTTTTTCTCAGTTGAAGTAACCAAGTCAGTGATAGCCTAGATTTGAGGGTTTAGCAGTTGATTTGTGATTTTGAGAGCCTCCCTTGCTGCATGTTCTACTTGCAAAGACCAAGAAGGGGCATCCTCTTCAGCAAATGGATCCTCAGCATCTTCCAAAAATTTGAAGGTGGCTCAGATTCATCATACCAACAGTGAGGCTCCTCAAAACACTCATTATATTTGGAAAAAAAAAAAACCTCTTTAACAATGTATGGACATCAGTAGCCAGAGTTAGCACAATTTTGAGTACACCTATTAACACATGGATTTTGACCAGTATTGCTGCTTCTTCCGCTGCTGTGGATGACAGCTCAGAGCTATGTTTTTCTCCTAAACTTGTAGCATGACCCAGTTGCTGTCAATCTCTTTAGCTGGAATTACCTTTTCTCTTCCTGGCATTTCTCTTTCCAGACCAAAAGCATTGTTGAAAATGTCACTGATTCAAGCCTGAATTTAATCCATGCAGACAAAAGATACATGGTCTTTATAACCCTCTACACAAAAGCCACCATTTTCTAGGCGCTCAAACTGGCCAAAAATTAGAAACACATTTTATTTTGTTTTTCCAACCAAACCAGCAGCAATTACGGAGCCTGTTTCCTGAGGGCTAACAATCTGCTGGGAGCATCGGCCCAGACTGCCATTAATTCCCCAGGAAATGCCCCAGGCCAAGGTTGTTATTGCTATTATAATAAATTGTTTCAATAAATAAAAAACAATCTAGGCATTAATGCTGCTGGCTTCCTGTGATGGCTTCATGCATTCAGAAACCTCAGTGGGGAGGAAAATTTCAGAGGCCCCCAGTAAAAGGGTCGACATTAAGCACGGCCAGACGAACAGTAGGAGCAATATCTTCCAGGGAATTTACAGTTAGCTCCACAGGCTGCCAAAATCCCCTGGTAGAACAGAGGAAGCTCTCCAGGAGCCCCTTATTAATAAGGCTCAGGCCAAGCGGTCTAAAAATTGGAATGATCTTCCCCGGGTTGTTTTTTGGAAACCCCTTGTTAATAACTTGGCAGCAAAGCTTTGCTTGTGGAAGAAGAATAAAACAGGGATTTGTGGAGGTTTCCCTCCAACCGCTTCAGCCTGAATGCAACAACAAAACTGGAGTAAGTCCCTTGTCCAAAGGGAGGCATTGGAAGTGCTCTGATACAATTTGAACATTTAATATTTATATAGCCACAGGGGACAGTTCGGGTCTTGCTGGTAGACTGTGACTACAAAGACAGTGACAGTTGTCACTGAGACTGGTGAAGTCTTTCAAAACACTCAGGTTTTGTAATAGGCCCATGACAAATAACAGAAATGAGGTTTGCAGGTAAAGATTGCATATAATTAAAAACCTAATTCTATGAAGAAAATCAGCTTTCAAATGAAGGGCATCCTTAAGTCTTTTGCAGGACCATGCTCTGAATGAGATTTACTTGTTTGATCAGCAGATAAATTCACTCCTCATTGACATAGTTCACTCCTTCTTCCTAATTCTGAAGAAATGTTGTTTTCAAGGTTCTGCAAGCTAGGATAAGACTAACACCTCACTGGCTTTGATACTATTAGACCACGATGATAGTTGCAAACTGATTTGATGGTGAAAACCAACAGTCCTACAAAGAGGCTTTGCTACCTGCTGTGCTATGATTTTTCACTCCTCAGTTGTCAATAGGAACATTCCCAACTTTTGTATGGGGAGATCAGTCAAAAAGAGAGTGGAAATGAGGGAAGAGGCTTTTGCTAATACTGGCACTTCTCCCCTCTGTGCACTGCAAGGCTGTGCGTGTGTGAGTGACCGAGCCTGAAGACCCTTCATCTGCAGCTGCCCACCCAAACCTCCAATTTTGTGCAGACAATGTGCACAGAGGGGATCCCACTGATTTGTGGATGCTCTCCTCAGGCTAAAAGACACCCCACTACGAGGAGGTAGGAAAAGAAGTAGAGTGGATCATCCTTTCAAGCACAAAATGTACCCATGAAATCCCAAGTGCCCATAGCTTCTTTTTCCTGGAGTGGCTCTGAGGATATACATCACCCTCTGCCCCAACAGAAAAAAACATCTTTGTATGTTGCCCCCGCCTATTTACAATTTTCTCTTGCAAAGTCCTGTTTTGAGCCAACTCATCAGCACAGGGAAGCCCTGTATACAGCACTTTCAGTCTGCAGAGTTTACCTGAGAGACATTTTCAGTGTTTTGAAACAGAGCTTCCCTTTGGTACCAAGGCTGTGGTCAGGAGCGGTGGGAAGATGTGTGAACCGTCACCAGCCCTCCCAGCTCACCCAATACCCTGCCTCTCCTGAGCCACTATAATGGCTCCTCTATGAATATCAACAGCTGTGGTGGCTTAAGCAGCCTTCAGGGCCCCAAACTCAAGCAAGCACAAAAATTTCCAACTGTTCTGCTGCTCAAAATCTGCAATATGAAGAGGGATGGCTTTGCAGTGCTCTAGCTTTATGCAAATTATATTTGTTCTCTGTGACACAGCTTGTCTTTGAACTCATAATCTAAAACCTCTCCTCATTCACATATAACAGAATAAATCATGCCAAATCCATCCTTTCTGCTAAAAGCAGAGGGCTAAATTACATGCAGCAGATAAAGATGGTTTAGGGCATCTGCTGTTTCAATCCATGGGGCAGCCATCCACTATTTTTGTAATAAATAACAAACTGAACATATATATCACTGAGACTAAAACCCATCTAACAGCCATGGTTAAGTGGACTGGAAAATATGAGCAACAAGGTCCTGAACTCATCACTGGAAACCAAAGTTGCAAGGTCTGAGTTTTACCTATTCGACATCCAGTGGATGTGAATACATCACAAGGATACCACATCATGAGAGGGCAAGCAAATCCCACAGCAACAAGAGAGTTAAAATCATCCTTATTTATTTTTTGCGGTACAGTAAAATCTAGAGGCTCGTGCCAAGATTGACACCTCGTGAAGGGGCTGAATCGGGGCCTTGTGTCCTACAAAATGAATGCAGGGTCAAAGAGTTCTGCTGTGGTCAATGGAAGTAAAGTCCATGGGGGATCAGCAGCCACTCTGAACCATAGTCCCTGCTATCCCTGACCATAAATCCTACAACCTTCTGCTACCAGTTACTCTTCAGATGGGGAAAATAATATTAACAGCATTTTATTTCATAGTAAGGTTGGGAATGCAGGTATTTTCATGTTAAAAAAATGGCAGCTGTAAGTAAAAGGTGGGGAGAAGTGTGATAGAAGATTCCTTTAAAGTTTGCTTTTCCTAATCTTTCCTTAGAAAAGCCCGTGCAAGAAGAAATATATCCTACTCAGCTATCTTTTGTGGAGAACACTACTAATTCCTCTTAAGCTGCCTGCTTCTTAAAGGTGTCCCAAAAAGATGGATCCTGATGCCACCACTGGACATGCAGAAGGGCAGAACTTTGGATTCATAATTCATGGTCCTTTTAGAAGGATTCTCCATGAAATGTGCAGACTAATCTACTCAGTGATTCCAAAATGTAAAGCCTAAGTTAGTTGCTTCAAATCCAAATACTTGTCTGTAGTAGCATGGTGGTCTCTTAGCAAGAGCAAGAGCATGGCACCAAGAATGTGTCAGTATTTAATGAATTAGCAAGACTGAACGGCACACAGACATGAAAAACTAGCTCACAAATATTGGAGTTTTAGTTACACAGACCTCAGTGTTTCAGAACAGCATAACTGCATTACAGTGGTGCTAGCAGACTGGCTGCAGTACACAGAATTATTACCAGAATGTAGTAAAAGAGCAACACAGTAATATCACCAGAAAGGTAATATTACTTGGTACTAAGCATTGTGAGGTAATAAGGATACAAACCTTTCACCAAAAAACTGGAGAACACTCATAGAAAAAAAAAAGTGACCACAAAGAGTATGTCCAACCTCAGGAGGCTAGTTACACAGAAACCAGGGCCTTCCTTCTGGGGAAAACAGCAGAGATTGGCCTAAAATATGCTGAATTAGTGCATCTGATGCCTTTCAGCCAGCATTCCTCCTTTCTTTGGGTTAGGTCCTCCAAGTAGGCAATCCCTACTGCTGACAACGTACCTCATGCAGCTGTGGGATGGGAAATATTTGCACTATATCACCTGCCTGCACTGTACTTTTTGCTACCAATGATATTGACCCAAGCACTCAGCAGGGTACACAATCTGTATTTCAACTTTTAAAGTTAATCTTATTAGAAGACTGCTCGTCTGCTAATTGAAAGATACACGTGGGTGAAAGATAAACTGTGATCCAAGGAAATCTTACTCTAAACTAGATTTAAATATGCAATTAAGCAGACTGTCAAGTTACTTCATCTTCACACTTCTACTGAAGATAAGCCAAATTCTGTTAAGCAGGGTAATGATCTGAGTGCTGCTTATTTTCCAAATTATAAGACAACAAGCTTGCCTCTCTAATGAGCCAGGCTTTGATCTCCAGGAAAATGGAGCATTAGGAATAATACCACATGTAAGATTACATTGTATTTAACTCCAGATGAGAATAAATCCAGGGGAAAGCACAGCACAATAAACCATGTTATATAGTGGTCAGATTTTGCAAGGGAGAATTTGCTGAGAGACGAACGAAAAACATAAACAGTTCAAAGAGGCAGATTTAGCCCGAGGTGACTGAAATGTAGGCTCAATTGAGGGTCTACAAAGAGCTTGTGAGAGCCCAGAGAGATGGCAGCCGCAAGACCTACCTGTGATAAAAGCGTATGCTGCTAGGATGTTGCTGAGCAGTGCCATCTCCGTGCTAACGCCCACAGGCTCCATGCTGCTGTTGAGTGCTGGTGGTTGTGTCTCATCCACAGGAAGCAGGAAGGGGGTGTTGTCTAGAGGGTAGAAGGTGGCCGATCTCCCTTTCTTCTTCTCTGCTTTGAAAGAGAAAGGGAATGAGGAATGAGGCATGTGTCCAGCCCTACCCTGCGCTATCCCCACCAGGTCAGCATCTGCGTTCAGGAATCTAGAGTTGCTCAACAGCACGCCACCCAAATTTGCCCCTTTTTCGGGGACAACTAAACCTTCTCAGGTAGCTTCAGCTGAGCACATACCCTGTCTGCATTCAGGCAGCATCTTCTCTCCCCGTCTCCTGCTCTTTCATGTCGCCACTTAGACACACCTACCTACGCTACAGCAAATATATAATCAGGTTTCTTTTCTCTTATGTAAATCAAAGGAGCCTTTATCAACAGTGGGTTCAGCTAAGCTTGTAATAAGGACTGGAAAACACAGGCAGAGCCAGCAACTCTCTGCCGGTGTCGTGCTGTAGTGACCCATCCACACCTGGCAAACAGACGGGCTTTCTCTCCAGCCTTCGCGGGGAAAGGCGGACCTGAGTTTATGACTTCCTTTAGAAGCCCGCTCGTATTGTGTTTCACCCAGACACCATTTCCCCTTTGGAGAGGTGAGTGAGCATGGGTTAATGATTTGATTTTATTTGTTGAAGAGTGGAGCTAAGGAGGCAGCTAATTCCAGGAGGCTCAAAGAGACCCTTTCAGACCTTATCAGCTCACTGCTGAGTGCTCCCTGCACCTTGATCTGCCGGCAGACACCCCCACTACTCACAAAAAACTAATTGTCTGAAAAAGTCGGTGCACAGGATCCAGCTCCATCACCCATGTGATTGTTTAACTGTAGCTATTACAGATTACAGTTTTTCAGGCTCCTTTCCCTGGGTATCTGGTTCTGGCCAGAAGCAAGTAGTGCACCGTAAAATCACAGGCTTGGACCTGGCTTCCACTTATCTGTAGGTATCAAATTCAGGAAACTGGCAGGTCCATCTCCAATAATGCCATCAGTGCCATGCAAGCAAAGGCACTCAGAGAGCAGCCACAATGCCAGATGGTCTGTGTTCATCGGCTGCCTGTTCCATCTCCTTTCCCTGCAAACTCCGCAACGTGAGACATCACGTTCAGCTTCCTGCTCCGCGTGCCAGGAAGCGGCTCAGCCCAGGGAAGCAGTAACAGAAATTGAGGAGTGTCAAAGAGAACAGGTAATACTGGATAGAGAGGGACTGAGTGCATGAATATGCGTGCAGCAATGCCAACTCCTAATCTGTCTTGGAGGAGAAGCAGCCAGGATGGATGTCCCAGTGTCGCTGCAAGGCATCAGCTCCAAGGAATGCGGGCACAGTTGTCTTTGCCACTGAATAGCTGCATGGCCTTGGGAAAGCCACACGTTACAAGCTACCAAGGTGTTAATGACTGGCCCTCAAGCAGAGTTTTCAAACATGGGTACCTGAGTGGCAGATCCAAAAGAGAAAAGTATCCCAAGAGTCTCCTGCTTTAGGAGAACAGAGAAAATCAGTTGTACAACTGGAGGCACTGGGGCACAGAGGGGCAAGGGCACATTCGGCAGGAAATCAATAGCAAAGCTTTGGAAAATCTTTTCATTCCGATGTAGGCAAAGAAATACCAGCGCACCCTCAGATCTTTCTTTTTTTCCTCCCTGTCCAGTAAATCTATGTCCATACAAGTGGTTGGATTTTTCTCTGCCATTGTTCCTGCAAAGAAATCCTTGGAAGTGGGGGGAATTTTTCATTTCTAAAAACTGAACCACTGCCCTCCTGAAGATGTCCTGGATACTTCAGAGCATCTCAAGTAGCACTACGCATCTAAACTGAGGCAGTTGAATTCTGCCATTTGTTGACAGATCCTAGTCATTCAGCTCTCCCTGTAGCAGACACTTAAAGCTTGATGTATTTGCTCATAACACAGACGTCTAAGACACCCCAGAGTCAGCAGGACACCCACAGAGAGATGGCAGGTATGAGAAGGGATATAGGGAAAACTCTTACTCTTCTAGGGCAGCATCTAGAAGCCAAGTGAAGACCTCAGGTCATCTCAAAAGACACATTTATATAGGGGTAATTGAATCCTTCCCAGGATGTCTGCATACTGAGGCTGGCTCTGAACCAGTGAATCTAAAATCCCTTTACAATCAATGAAAATTAAGGGCACCACCAGGTTATAACCTCATATATATTCCATACCCATATATCTCATCATAAAGAGGACTGCTGGGTTAGGTTGCTCCAGGTTCCTGCTAGGTCTTTGAGAGTTTTCTACAACTCTCCATTAAAGTCCACTTAACTTGGCTGGACTGCAGCTGCACAGAGCTGGTAGGACATGAACCCGGGGCCTCTGCGCCACGCTTGCTCACATGTCCAGTTCTGGGTTAGTGACAACCCACCCGCCCCTCACTGTTGATACATTCACAGGACCTCACTAGGACTAAGGTTTCAATCATACTCGCAGTGGGGACTTCCCTGTGTGCACGTGCTACATCAGCCAGGAAAGCCTCAGATGGACAGCAGTTCTGCTGGGGTTTGGACATCCCTTGTAAACCATGCTGTGCAATAATAGTGTCTTTTAGGAGAGACAGTAAGGCATAACTCCTCTCATGTGAGATGCAAGAAGAATATTTTTTTTTCTTCTTACTTAGCCAAAAAACAGATGCAATCAAACGAGTTTTTTAAATGAATACTCGTCTGCATACACTATACTCTGGCAAAGAGCACCACGAAACCACAAAACTGGTTTTGTCATCTGCAGGATTGTACAAGCATAGACAGGGAAAAGAGAAAATGACTGGAGTTATGCAGGAGGGAAAAAAAACAAACAAACATAATTTCACAAGGGCCATGTGTTGCTACGCTATGCAGTTCCCTGGTCTGCCATTCATTGCAGGATCGTACTAAAAGACATCCCCTTTCCTCCTTGCTAGCTTTGAAGACCTTGTCTATGCCTCATCACCTCACCTACTACTGATTTTCTCTTCACCATCCTTTCTTAGCTGTTCCCTCTGACTTTACACGAAAGTTGAGTAAAATTATTTCACCTAGCAGTAAATTTGCCCAACAATCCAGTTTTAGGATAGGAGACGTTACTCGTGATGCCAGCCTGAATTCAGCAAATAGTTCAATAAAATAAATAAAATGGGAAGCGAGATTATAGAAATGTCCAAATATTTCCTTTTGCTATTTTTGAAACATTCTTTTAGCTTTTAATTTCAAAATGACATCTTTGTTTGAAAAGTGGTGCATATTTTAAAAATGAATGAAAAAATAAAAGGTGTCACTTGTAGAAGTTAAATGTTTAGATTGATGAAAATTATTTCAGCTTTTTGTGTTGTTCTTGCTAAAAAGAATCACCAGGATCATAAAATTTATTTCAGGCTAACTCAAAATTATTTTCCTAGACAATTTTTCAGTAAAGCCTCCAAAATGACAAATCTGTTATTGGCAACTCTAAATTATCTGTGAATTTTTTATCCAGGCTGTGGATTAACTTTGCCAGGAGTGTAGATAGAGACAAGGTAGCTCTGCCCATAGCCACCCTAGAGCTGAATCTTTGGGAGCACAGAGTAGGAATCTCAGGAGTTAAGTCATATACCATCTCCTGCGTGTTGGGAAACACAATAGAAAACTACCGACAAACCCAATACGTGCTCACCTGTGCTTTTCCTTTATTTGTATACCATCCCTTCCTCCTACTCACCTATCCCTACAGACAGCTAAGATTTTACTTCATTCACATCTCAACTTTGCATTTTATGAAAATAGCATCATATTTCAAAGTTCAGTTGAAAACTTCTCTGTCCCCAGTGAGGCAGATCTACTGTCTCTGCCTTGTTTTTTTTCTTTGCTGCTGTATGAGACAGGTCTGCAAAGTATTTCTGTGATGGGTTTTGACACACACGGCCATGACTGCTATTTCAAGAAACTCAGTGTGAGCTTCACAGTTCACTTTAGTCCACCGCTGGTCATGCCTTGAAGCTTCTCTTTCTGACGGTGACATGGAAGGGATTTGGGAACAATACAGAAACCCAGACAAGGGGTGTTAGAAGGGAACAGTTACCACAACACAATCAGGTTTGGGCTAACGTCACAATAGTCATAGCTACCTGGGAGAGCACGCCCTATGTTGGAAGGAGAGACATCAGAAAGGAACACGTCATCCCCTATAACATTGGGATCAAGTGCTCTTGGCCGCAGTGGAAAATGTGGCTTCTGAAATCCGTGGTAATTGGTTGGTCTTGGCTGGGTTTCATGCAGAAGCTTCTTGGGAACTGAAAGAGAGGAGTAAGAAGAGCACAGTTGTTAGAGTGAGTTATTTCAGCTGGTCAGAATGAGAATTATCTCATTATGCTATGGGCTCAGCTGGTACTTAATTATACCATGTGCAGACCAAACAGACACTCATTTACCACTGTGATGAATGCTCTCCAAATGCCAGCACAGAGACATTCAATGAAAGAACGCTGGGAACTACAAAGTGATTAAGATATTGTTTATTTGTAAGTAAGCTTTGAGACTAGACTAAGGGTTAGATTCAGACAGCTCATTTAGACACCATCTTAGAAAACGAAATGCCTGGTAAGCCAGGCTTTGACCTCAGCCTTAAGCTTGAGAGCACTCCAGCTAAACACCCCTGATCCTACCATGATAGCAGGCTGTGCAAGATGCCCCGTAACAATGTCTATAGGGTATGCCTGAATCGCTGCCTCTCTCCAGCCAAGTTTCTGGCTCAAGACTGCACATCAGAAGTTTCTGTCCACTCAGGATTCACAAAACCAGACTCTGGAGGATGCTGCTCATGTGAAACCATAAAGCTTAAATGATCCACCACAGAAGTAAGAAACCCTGTATGTAAGAAACTCTCCCCACTCTATGAGATCCAAAATACTTTAACTAAGCTGGGAAAGGTCCATTCTCCATTCCCACCATCCTGAGAAGGAGGGTGAGGACTCAGCTAATCCCTGCTGCTCTCCGTATTTTGTCAGCCATAGCACCAGCAATATGCAGGTGAGGTAGGTTAATATGTGACAGTTGTGTCAGTACATCCACGGTCTTTTCTTTGGACCAAAGCATGCCTTAGGAAGAAGAGTATTTTCTCCTCCTTGATGTTGCAAGGCCAGCTCTTCAGCTGTATATCCAGGTAAATAAATCAAAGTTAGCGTAGCTACCTTGGTGTACGCCCACTGAAGGTGAATCCACACAGTAAATTCACTAATTTGCCCTGTAGGGACAAAGCAGCATGTCATTTATAGAGCTGAACCAGTTCTCTGCCTCAGCCATGGCCAACACCTGAGGCTATTTTAGAGCAAAGTGCTTTTCCATACAAAGAGAAGAAATGCATATACAAGCCGTTCTGCTCAGAAATTAGAGAATAGAGTGATGCAAGACAAAAATAAAGAAATTAAAATTTCCAGAGGAGAAAGATATATTTTTCCCATCAGTGACCGTATACTCATATATACACAAAAGCACCATTTTGTCCCTGCAGACAGCCAAGACTTCATTGTGTTAATGACACAGACCACTGAGAAGTAGGCACAAGTTCATTAGACCCACAGAAACCCCAAGACAAGATTTCTGAGATGCTCAGCTCTCATTTCTCCAAGTCTAACGGCAACTGCCTCTCCTGTCTCAAGCAGGCTGCCACCTCCTCGTGCCTCCGTTTCCCCACTGCTCTGTTGCCGATCGGGCTATCTCTCATCTCCACTCTTCACAGGGGCGTGAAGCAGCGTAATTAAAAATGCAAAGCACTTTGAGATGCTTGGCACAAGCATGAAGGAGGACTTGGAAAGAGTGCAACCCTGGAACAGAAAGAAAATTCCTGCCTGCCCCCTGCAGCTAATCAGCTGCCAAGCTGGAGCATGAGATTTAATCACGCCCATTTAATTTTCCTGCACAAATACAAATATTACTGGTGGGGGAAGTGATCCAACCACCTTGTTTACATTGTGTTTGACTTACTGTCTTTGCTGAGGCAAAGAAAATTGTAACTATATTTACTGACTGACCTCCTATACTAGGCTGCCAAGATATCGGTACTGAAGTTCTTGCATTATTAGTAGAGTCATGCTAGGTCAGGAAACAGACATAAAACCCCACAGTTTCTGAATATCAAAGAGCTGGCACAGCAATTTCTAGTGAAAGCTGCATTGGCAACTGTCCTCGGATGGGAAGGCAGCAAAAGAAACACATCTCCTGTCAGGAACTAGACAGAAGCAAAAGGGATACCTGTGCCAGAGAAATCTCAGAAAGTCTGGGGAGGAGGTGGGTAGAAAACAGAGATTATCCTGCAAATTATGCAGTCAGGGAGAATTGCAAGTCTGGGTACCTAATTTGAGGCACCCAAAGGTACCCGAAATTCAGAGGGCATAGGGCTCAGCACCCTCCAAAAATAAAGACACTTTTTGCCACGTCTCAGGCTGAGAACTAGAAAGGCATTCAAAATACATGAGTCAGTTTTCCCTTGCACACTTTTCATCCAAACTGCACCCCAGTTGTTGTGCCACCCCTGTTGATATGCCTCCAATGAAGAAAATGAAACAAAAGGAACACAGGAACACGTTTTTAGCAGATTCAGGCTAATCTTTCATGTTTCAGTCTGGCTCTTCTTCATAAACATCTCCTTTCACCTCCCAGTATTCACAGCCATCTCTGGGTTACAATACAGACTGGGTGGACCTGCATCTTTCTTTGAAAAGGTGACACAGCAGCCACTTAAACATTTGAGCCAAATGAGGGGAAGAAACATCATATTTTCCTAAGTGCACCCAGGGAACAGAGCCATGGCTTTCCCATCTCCGCATCTGTGCCACCACTGCTATGAATGCTACCTACGGAACCAGGACAGGAGTCAGGGTAAAGCTACATCAATCAGGAACTGGTCAACAGCATCCCAAGGAAGAGTGGAGATGGGGAAGTATTCAGGGGGAAGCATTCATACAGACCTGTTATTGTCCCAGCACCTTAATGGGGAGAGTACTCCTGTTATCCCTTTGGGATGGCTGAGGAAGTCAGATGACTACCAAGTAGGCATTTGGTGCCTAAAAAAGCAGGTGGGTATGAAGAGACAATCCCAAAAGCAGGCATGTGCTTAACATCTGTGATTAGCGTGCACTTTGGTACTTTAAAAAATCCTTGTCTTCATTTCAGCAGCTAAATGCCTTTAAAACTCTGGAAGCAACTTAGTGCAACACAGGATGTCTACTGCACATGAACCTAGGACTTTTCTGTTTCAAGGGACCATTTTTCTCTGTGGACTCCTTAAACATCTTGAGGACATTTTGCTAGGAAGGGCCTGTCTTGGCAAAGAGTAAACAAAGTGACAGCACGCAGAAAGCCTGTTCTTTTTCTAGTTTATATGATGCTAAACCAATACACAGCTTAGATATAGCTTGATTTAGAAAGGCAGTAAAATGGAAAGACTTTCTCAAATGCAAAATACCTCACAATTTCAAGTTAGCTTCTGTGTGGCAGCCAACTCCACAAAAAAAAAAAAAAGATTAAACATCTGGTTCCTTTGAAATACCCTCCTTAAATTCTCCAGAGGGGAGTGCATCTGACACAAAACATGGCATGAACTGAACCAAGGTGTCAAAAGCTATTTATGATTAAAACCACCAGAAAAAAAGTACCTAGGATTTTATTCTTATCTCAGCATTAAGCACAGAAGTCCTGGCAGGGAAGGGCTGGCACTTGGCCTGCTCCATTCAATCAAGCGGAGAAGTTAAAGCAACTCAGTCAGCAGAACAAGTGATGTATGTGAACAAGAGTGGAAGAAACAGAGCCTTCAGTCGAAGTGTTAACAAGCCTGACAGTCAGGAGCCCCGCACCTTAAAAAGCACATGAGAAATGAGCTGGGATCATCTGGAAAAGAGGAGATGACTTGTTCTGGGGACCTCTGGGGACCTTTGGTCTCTCAGGAGGCAGCAGTCAGCATTGATATGTGGGTATTTATCCAAATGGTAAAATTATCCAGGAACTTGGGCTGAGCAGCTGAACAGCACAGGCAGAGGTGTAACTTTCAGGCTGGCAAGCCGTGCTCTGCCACCCACCTCAGGGTCCAATTCAGGCATCACCGCATGGACCCCACATGAGACAGGTCTCGTTCTGGAGAGCAAAGCGTCACCATCACTGTGACACTCTGTGAAGGCACCTGCAGAAGGTGGTTCTAGGTTACAAACCTGCAAGGGACCTCTTGGATCAGCAGATTCACCTCTCTGCCGTTACAGGCTTTCAAGGCTTTATAAAATCTCTCTGCAACTGTTTAAAAAGCAATCCCGGCTACCAGCTCCCACTGCTCATACATCTGAACAAACATCATGCTAGCAATAACTTATAGCAGTACCCAAGACCAGCATCCTATTTGCAATGAACTAATGGTATCAATCCCACAACAAAACCTCACCACTGCTGCCTGCCAGCTTCCCCCTTTGCGGGGCAAAGGAAAGTCAAAGCTGGAGTGTGCAGAGCAGATGCATCCGATTCAGCGACAAGCAACCAGCAGGACGGTGTGAAAAGGCACATGCTGGTGCTGCTGACAGTGTCCTTATTTGTACTTGGTGGAGACTCCTTCTGCTGGGATTTTCACACAAGCACTCTCTTGTGTGGCCAGAAAACTGGGAGCTGATGAAAAGAAACGTTTACTGTGCCTACAAGCAGCAAAATTCCAAATTGCAGTGCTAAGAGTTGGAAAATGCCAGCTGTTCACCCCTGTTCATCAAGAAACTTTGCTGTGTTTTCTACTGTTTTGATCTATCTGGTTTTAAACACTCCAGTCCTGGGGCTTAAACCAGTTGCCATAAGAGATTATTTTGCAGAGGAATATTGTTCTTTCTGACTGATTTTCCAATACGCTGCTGAGTGTTTCAATGTAAGCACATATATTATTCCTCTAATCAAAACATTTGACTGCTATAGCCCTCAAATTTTACAGATATGTTTAGGGACAGAGTTTTGAAAGTGTTTAAATGTCAAAATGATTTGTCAGATCTCACAGAGGGAGTCTGTGCCATAGAAAGGAAAAAAACTTGGGCTCCCTGTATTTCAGCCTTGCACTCAAACCATCCCTTCTCTTTGCTAATTTGATCATTCAGTGTTTCCTGATGCTTGCTCAGTCCTAAACATGCTTTAAGACTTCCACTCCCAGGTTCAATTATCCCCTGACCTCCATCTTCACTGTATATACACATCAGTCAGCTGGAGGGGAGATCAATGAGAGCTCAATCTTAAAAACATACAGACAGGGGATTTGTCGTTCTCCGGTCCTCTGCTAAGTATTTGCTTGTGCATTTCCAGTCCATAAGGTCTACTCTGAGAGCTCAGTATGATTAAAGCAGATCTGCAGGACCTTCAGCAAATCCTCCTGTGAATGCTTGAAGTGGAGTGCAATTTGAACAAAACATGACTCCCTTACTGTTGAAAATTACAACTAAGCCTTTTATCTGGGCAGGTTGGGGCCAGGAACTGTTGACGTTCAACATCATACTTTTTAAACGAAAAAAAAAATCCTACTGTGAGTAAACACCCAGTACAAACTCCTGCAGGTTTTTAGAGGTAGCAGCTCTGAAGGATTTTTGTTTGAGACTTGAAAATGCACAGCATTCATCCAGAAATGGGACCATTCATGTTTCTGAACTATTACAAGAAACAATCCCTTAGCACATATTTAAAGTATACGGCTCTCAGATTGCAGAATTAAAGTGGTTTATGTGCTGTAAAACTTAAATTCACTAAGCAGTCAGTCAACAATATCTATTAAAATAATGGATTTTGGCTGCGTCAGAGCACAAAATATCACAATACATTCACGGAGCAAGAAGGAAAAGGCCCATATGTAAGAAGATCCCGCACCTAGTGACAACAGTGATGCCACTGTGTAGCTAGAAACATTGTGGTGGAAGACGCTAGTTTGATTAACAAAAGTAAAGTGAGGCACAGTCTACGCCCCTGGCTTTTTCCCAGGGGTCTCAGACATGGCCGAGGAGCAAGTCGAAATCTTTTCCATCTGCCTGTGCCTCATCCAGCTCAGTGCTGGATGTGCCCCTTTCCAGTGAATAAAAGCCCACTGGGATCACACTGCAAGAGGTTTTGCCTCTTCTCGTGATCACGAGTGGCAAGTTAGACATCCAAAGCCTACCTTCAATTCCTGTCCTGCCACCAGGCATTGCCTCTTCATCTGACAGGACAGCTTTTCAGTCAGATAGAGGTATAATCACTTGAAATCACTTGATAGAAAACCGTCAGATCCCACAGCTTTCAAATGTCACCATGGCTGGATGGCCATCCCCATGTAAAAGGCTGAGTGCACTGAACATAAATTCCATGCCTTGGCTGCAAAGCCATATTGTACCTCTGGGCATCCTATATCATATTTAGAGTAAGAGTACAATACAGTTTACATAGAAAGTGTAAAGTGTCCCAGAAGACAGCAGGAGATATGAAGGGACTTTGTGCAACAGAACATAAATCTGAAAGCTGGGATTTCATCAACAGGCTGCCACATAAAATCTTCACTCTCACAAAAAAAAAAAAAAAACAGAGCAGAGGCTTAACAAACACAAGTGGTCAAGACCTCAGGTTTCCCTCTCCTTCAGTCATTTTAAAAAGGGAATTTTTTCCCCCAATATCAATACAATCTGCAATCCTGAAGCTGAATGCAAAATCCAGGAGAAAGAGGGAGTTACCCTGCCTGCCGCAGGCGTGTTTTCCATGTGCGGTGGTTCCAAACCACCAATAACAAGGAAATGACTCATGCCAATTACAGTAAGTCCACTTCCAAGCACCACACTGAAATCAAGTGAGACTGTCTGGGAAAATAGCCCTGTCATAACCAAAGTCACCTACACCTCCCCAAGACCACGGTCTGCAGCAGGGCCCTCCTCCCCTGCCCCTCCCTTCAGACACTGCCCGAAGCAGAAATCCATCCCTTCTGCTGGTGATTTTTGGGCTGGTGGGAAGCGGTACAAGCTGGGATGCCTGACACAACTCATACAAGCTTTCAGAGCACTCTGCCAAGACTGCTCCTGAAGCAGCCCAGATGCTTCACCCTTTACTGCATCTTCTTACAGCAGCT
The DNA here is from genome assembly GCF_036417535.1 of Chlamydotis macqueenii. Lineage (NCBI taxonomy): Eukaryota > Metazoa > Chordata > Aves > Otidiformes > Otididae > Chlamydotis > Chlamydotis macqueenii. The sequence goes on from NC_141558.1 coordinate 7,359,670, forward strand.
AACCACAGACAGGCTGTGCAATAAGAACATAAATATAATACAGACAATCTTTTATCTTGTTTGCCCTCCACGGAAAAGGAGATGTTCATCCTTTCCTCATGCAGCTGCAATCAGAATCAGAACTTCAGAGGTGGAAGTGATTCCAGTCCAGAAACAAACCCCGTCCAACAAAAATTAGCTCAGTCTCACTGTTCCTCCCCGGTAAATCTCATGCAGGTATATGGCCCTGTGATGGGAGAGGCTTTAGGAGATGAAGGAGATTTTAGAAATGGTGAGACTCCACAGGGCAGAGATGGACACAAGCACTGCTCCCTCCCAGCCTCTCCGCCTCTTGCACAGGGCTGCAGAACACCTTCCCCTGATTCCTCCTATTTCTGCCTGTCCAGAAATGCAATAAGCTTATTAAAGGATCTAGTTCACCTAATCTAGGAACCCAACCCATGCATGCCCTCTAGGTACCTAATGAAGAAGTCCTCCTTAAACAAGCAACATTCCTAAACTCCCTGTATCGTCAACAGTGAAAGGTGAGTGCCTTTGAAAGCCTCCAGGGGAAATTCTGTCTACTTAAATTTAGGAGCCTAATTAGGGATAGCTGATGAATCATAACATTACATTTGGATTTATTCTCCTGAGTGTATCTGAGTTAAAATCTTACAAACTGCTTCACATCTTTTACTCAGGTATTTTTCTTCTATCTTGAACTTTTCAAATCAGGATTTGAAGCTACAAACACCTTAATTTCTAGCCAACGATGCATGTGCTTGATCTATCCACAGGCAGTTTTCCTCCTGCTTTCATAGCCATGAAAGTCAGTTGTTCTTCTTTCATCATCTTAAATGTAATAACAGAATATGAAGCATCTATTGCCAACAAGTCATAAATCTCCTGCTTGATGTGGCTTTTGGTCTCCAAAGGGCACAGTGGAAAGCATCGCATGCACCAGTCTGCTCCCTACACGTTCTATTTGGAAAGAAAAATGGATCAAAAGGAAAAAAAGTCTTGTAAGAAATACCTGCAGATACAAAGAGTTACTTTCATCTGGTAGGTTTCTGCCTGCTCCCAAAGTCAGGAGACTTCTGCATTTTCACAAGATAACACATCTTTAGGAGGATGAGGCTCGAGCTGCGGCTTGTCCAAATTCCAGCATGCTCAGCTACACCCCACCATGGGACCTTCTGCCAGCAGTAGCTGTAGGACCTCTCTGGCAGTCCTAATCTCCATCTAATCACCAGGCCCAGAGACTATGACAGTATGTTTATACAGCTGAGCAGCAGTAGTGTATTTTAGGACATTGAGAGATGGATCTAGCTCGAACCATTAATGTCATTTCCAGGTGCTACTGCTAGAAGCATGGGTAACTACCATCACCAAGGTCACTGCAGGAATAGAAATTTGACTCAGCACTCACTTGTGGAGTGAGTTCAACTCTGCTGAATTAAGCAAATTTCCCTTTATTTACACGGTGAGCTTGGTTGGAATCTGACCTTTCAATTATGTAGCCTCCATTCCAGAAGTGGCAGCTGACAGGGATGAAAAAAGCTCTAATAGTTTTGAGGGTGCTAAGCAAGGACTGACAGCACCTGGGAGAAGCTGCCAGTCTCCCAGACTAGGAAGGCTACAGCAAGACAGTGCGAGACTCAATTTTCAATTTCCTTTTTTGCAGTCCACAGGATGTCTGTATTGGAGGCCTGGGCTCTTTGTCACTGAAGAGGAAAATACAACACAGAGAATGGCACAAAAAGGAGAATAAGATTAATAAGGAAGTCAGAATCATTCTTCTAGTCTTCCCTGTTCCCCCTATTTGGACTGCATAACAGACTTGCATTAGTACTTTGCAAACCAGCCCACTCATGTATGGATTTCTTAGGCATTATAGAGAACACTAGTTTGTTGGTCTCTTCAGAGGAGACTTTTATTGCAGACTGTAATTTTTTGCAATGCTCTAAATATATCCACCCCATCTTGGATCAAAGCAGCGTAATGCTAAATTTCAGATTTTGACACAATTCCTATTTTTTCTCATCATGTTCAGTCATTTTAATCAAACATTTAACACTGAAAGAGTTTACTATTTTAAATTACTTTTATAGTATGGAATTGTTGTCCTTGACTTATTTAGGCTATAGAGCTTGGCAGAAAATCTTTTGCACGGCTTACCTATTTTTCAGGAAAATATGTGACGCATATGTGGTTCCCGGGAGGATGCTTACGGAGCAGTAAGCATTGTGTGTTCGAGTGTGGCTGATCCGGAGCCAGGGCACTGCTCATGCGAAGAATTGCGTGCCAGCAAGGGAGGATAGTCTCTGTGCTCAGGATGCCAACACATGCAACCCAAGTGGTTGCAGCCCTGCAAGTTACCAGGAATCAGCTGAGTCACAGCAACCAATTCTGTAAACCTTGGGGCAAAAGATACTTCCTAAAATTTCAGTGAAAGGTACACAAGCACTGTCAGTGAAAGAGGACCTTGGAGGTCTTCGCTATTATATACCCGAAGGCAGTGGCTGAGTGAGTACTATATATCACTGACAGACACTTAAATGACAGCCAGGGCAAGGATATCCAAGATAAAGTCAGGAGAAAGGGATGCAGGAAAGGGTCAGAGGCCCTGAGACACTCTGGAGCTGATGGGAAGCCATGCCAACCTCTACTAGGGACAGGAGAAGGATGGAGCCCAGGAAGGAAAGGAAGGTACCAGGGAAAGTATGAACATCCACAGACACACTGCACTGCCCAAATATTTGAATAAAGACTAAGAAGCCACATCCTTCAGCACGTGAGACAACAAGTAGCCTGATACATTCCAACCATTATATTCTGAGAATTGGGAATATAATTTATCATCTGAGACTACCAACCAAGACAGATATTTAGGGAATTTCCTGTGCCTGTCTCTGAAGCAATGTTACCCATCCTGTAGTCCACAGGCCACTGGTGACCTGTAAGGCATCAGAAAAGCAACCCAGAAAAACACTCATTCCAAAAAAAAAGCAAAACAGCATATCGCTGGATGTTCCCCCATGGTTTGTCTCAGTGTCTGCTGGCAAGCACAGCCAGGAGATGCTTCCCATCTGCTCTCCTTGTCTAATTAAAAATGTTTGTAATTACAGCAGTAAAACTATGTTCAGTAAAAAAAATATTTTCTTTTTATCTAAGTGCTACTTATCCAACAGCGCATACTAGTTTTTTATCAGTTCATCATCTTTTCCTCTGGGTAATCAAACAGCAGAGAACTCGACAAGGGGCTAGAAATTTTTTTTTCTCCAAAAAGATAGCGGTGCCTTGATAACGTGAGCTAAGGAATAGCATCAGAAAGCAGCGGTAACCTCTGCTTATTAAAGGCAGTGACTTTGGTCACAGTCACATGATTGACTTAGTGTGGCAGTTCCCAGGATCCCATGAGATGCCCAAACTGGAAACCCTGCACAAGCAAAGGCTATCAACAGCATTGGAATAAAGAGTAGGAGTGAATAAAACTATATAATGTAGCTACAGTGCTAAATGCTCTTCAGTTATATACAGACGAACACAGATTAATATTTACTGAACAAAAATACAATTTATTTCGAGATCCAGAACTTGACGCAGGGATCATTGGCTTCTGTTGTTCAGGACTTGGCTTGTGTGAGAAGCCAGGATACACTAAAAAACTTGAAATCCAAGGCTCGCTTAACAAAGTGGCAAAACTGTTTTCAGTATAAATCCTTCTGTTCACACGGTCATAACCTGCGAGACATCCTCCTTTGGGGCTGAAACTTCCTGAGCGCAGTGGAAAGTTTGAGGAAAAACCCTATGGATGTTTTTCAATTATGAGAGTATTAAATCTCCGTTGGTTTTTAAAGTACATTTAACTGGCAGAACCTCTCTAACGCACAGCATCAGCCTTAAACTATCTGGCTTGTAGACTGTTAAAAGTTCTTTACATGGTTTATGTATTTTTTTTTTTCTGGTAGAAAAACACGTAGCACGCATCATCTTGCTTCTATACGTATCCCGAGGGAGCAGTAAGGACTACGAGCTCAAGTGTTACTACAATTGCTACTGTGAGTAACTGCCAGCTTTGTGGAACAGCAAATTACAGTCACTTTCCTGACGCCACATAAAAGCAGATACACACCATGGAAAACAATGCCAGGGTTTTGTTTTAGCCCAGTGAGGATGTTACTGGGCACCTACCCTACGCTGTTATGCAACTTGCCCTGCAGCTACGTCCACCAGCACAGTCTAGGAGCACGGGAAAAAACTGTGGGAATACTCAGTGCTGGATGATTGTGGAAACTTTCCAGTACTTCATAATGATTTTTTTTTTTAAGACAACACAAGGTTTTTACAGCTAAATGTTTGTTTCTATTAGGCTTCATGAAATGTTCAGCAAGGACAATATTTCATGCACACCAGTCTGCTCTTTTCCACTCATCAGACATGTAATTGAGATTAATTTATATGAAAATCACTTTCTCAAATGATACCTGGATTCATGCCACCTAATTGAAGGCACTTTACTGGGATGGGAGATGGCTAATTCATCCCTCCATCGATTGTATAGACAGGCTGACTAATCTCTCAGTTTAACCACTCCAGTTAAATACCTGCGTTAGTGCAAGTAAGGCTTTGCAAGACCGAGTGGCAAGTACGCAAGTTCAATACACATATAGAGGTATAGGACATTGCTGGGCAAAGGCTTATCTCATTTATTCAAAAGTTAACAGAGCTAAACGTTCCTGAATCAAATCCTGCCCACTAAGCAGTGCAGAAATTATTCCAGGAATACTTGGGACTCCTTTGAGACCTCTCTAACAGACTAGCAAGTCTCTGACACATCCTAGCTACTCGTAATACTTGATTCATGTATGACTGGGGGCGGTCATTCTGAGAAGGCCAGCAACACTTCCTTTCCAGTAGCCTTCGCCAAACATGGTCCAGTTCCTGCCTGTTTGGGTAGCAAGGCGCATCAACTGCCTTTTCTCCCACCTCACTTTTCAAAATGACTGAACTGAATCAGTTAAAAAGTGTAAATGGAGACACATCTTAATCTGCCGTGTGTTTAAAAGTGTTTCTTATTACATACTCCCTAGGAAATGCAGGTTGCTAATTCATAGTGAAAGAACTCACTTCACGCTATAGGACCTCTATTTTTAGGCTTCCTTTTGGAGACTCTTAAAAAAAAAACAACCTAAGACTTTAACGCATACCTTTGCTGCTAGTAACATGAACCCAGTGCAGATCCTTTATCTGGCATGCACTCAATCTAAGTTTCCACTTCTTGGCTATCTTGAGCCCACTAACTCTGATATTTTATCATCAGATAAAAGGATTAATCCAACACAAGGAGGCTGTGAACATCTTTTGAACAAGTAAACATTTACCAAACAAATTTCCAGGTAGTATAGAGAGAGATGGTTTATGAGACTCCATAAACAGCAAAAAGCTAGTAAATACAGTCCTTCAAAGTATTTCTCTCCCATGCTGGGATGACCCCTGTTCATATCAATGGAGAGACTGCCCATCTCTGTAAAGACACATGCTGCAGAATTCGCTCAGCTCACAAATAAGAGTGGCTGGTCCTCTAAAGGAAAATGAATCCTTATCAACACAACTGCACAGGGTGAAATCTACCTCACAACCTGCTGGGGTTATAGTGACAAGATGTTACTCATTTCAGTTTCAATAACCATCCAGGTTACTTAAAATCTGAAGTAATACATCTTAATTACCCTAACTCTAATAACTTCATGGGATCATAACAGTTAGAGGAGAAAAATAGTCGTTAACTTGTTGACTGCCAGATGCAGACTGCTGGTAGGAGATAGATCAGATATTAAAGTATTAAAACCAACCTCAGCCTGGCAGGAGAGGGTTGTGATTCATGCCTGTGACTCCTAGGCACGGTGGGAGTACAAACAAATAATTGAACAAGGATCAAAGCATCAGCTGTCTCAGTGGAATAAGGCAGGAGAGTAATCTCTCATTTGCTCTCAGGTAAACCTCCTTCCTAACTTTCTCCCAGTTCAGCAGGAACTTCAGCAAGTCCAGTGTAGAAATCCGTTACTTCGCCACCTTGTTTACACCTCTACCATCCTGTTAAAATTATTGTTGCAGTGGAGGGTGAGAACTGGCCCAGCATTCTGCTTAGTCAGAGCTTTCCATCTTTGAGTTGCTTCAGACTCTTCTCTGTGAAAAATAAAGAACCTATCTGAAAAATCTGTATTTAAAACAATCTTGCATGACAGCTATTTTCTTCACCCTTGAGCAAATAATTCACTTCCAATTATGTCCCAGGTAATGGAAAGTCTAAGACAAATAGAGTTCAAAGTAAGGCACATTGTGAAAGAGGCACCCTGTAATTAAAAATGTAGCACGTAGAAGAAATGTCATCTTTGTGCTTGTACAACAGTCGGTGCAAAGAGCTGTCTGCCCAGTTTCCCAAGAGTAATACAAGCTTTGGAGGCACCTACGTACAGATTCTCAGCCAAGTTTCACAGAGTTGGAAATCAAAACCCATCATGAGTCTAGTCTCCATATAGTTGACTGATAAAAGGAGTGAAATGTCTACGGCTTTACCCAAACTCAGGGATCTAATGAAACGTATGAGTGGTAACTCTGCTATATCACCCGTAAACAGCTTCCCAGACTTTTTCAAGGGGAATCACAGAAGTTTGCAAAGTCTTGCACCATTCCTCACACAGATTGTGCCACCCTGCAAATCTACTGTCACAAGACACAAAGGACAGAGGTGAGACGAATGGAGGAAGATTGGCTCTTCCTGGCCTCCGAGTCTGAGACCTAGACTGCTTGCTTCCCTGCAGGCCAAGCAGGCAATGGAGTGGTTAGTGCTGCTTGCTGTGCATGAGGACGATGTCTACCCTCAGATTTTGTATTTCCACTGATCATCATAGAATCATACAATGGTTAGGGTTGGAAGGGACCTTCAAAGGTCATCTGGTCCAACCCCCCTGCAAGGAGCAGGGACATCCCTGACTAGATCAGGTTGCTCAGAGCCTCATCCAGCCTGGCCTTGAACGTTTCCAGGGATGGGGCTTCCACCACCTCTCTGGGCAACCTGTTCCAGTGTTCTATAACTCGCATTGTAAAAAATTTTTTCCTAATATCTAATCTAAATCTAGCCCCCTCTATTTTAAAACCATTACTCCTTGTCCTATCACAACAGGCCCTACTGAACAGCCTCTCCCCATCTTTCTTGTAGGCCCCCTTGAGGTACTGGAAGACCACTATCAGGTCTCCCCGGAGCCTCCTCTTCTCCAGGCTGAACAGCCCCAACTCTCTCAGCCTGTCCTCATAAGAGAGGACATAAGAGAGAGTTGCTCCAGCCCTTTTATCATCTTTGTGGCCCTCATCTTCAGAGGCAGAAAGGATTCTTCTACCTCAGTGGGGACTTGATGGTATCTGAGGATGTTTTGTTTTGTTTACCTTCTTCTGAAAGGTCAGAGACTAAATATACAATATCCACAGCTATCTGCAGGCAACAAGCACCTGGCTGTAGAGGAAGGGGGAGGCAGTGATCTGGAAAGGAATCCATGCGTAGGAGGGATGACCCTAGCTTCGTCAGCAGACCCTGACCTTCACGCAAAGGGTACCTCAAGTGATGAGGAAACGCAAGAAGGTAAATGTGTGTGGTCCTTCCAGTGTTCTGTTTAGACCCATGAAGATTTTGTGATAGATAAAGTAAAGATAGCCTGATCTTTGAAACCATTACAAAGACACAAGGAGCATTAACCTCCACTCTTACACATCCTGGAAAAAGTAAACTGTGGTTGCTGTAATGCGAGGAAATTAAACGCGCCATTCACCTGGCACAGTCTGACATCCTTCGTGCCATTAAACTCTCTTAGCATTCAAAACAGAGTGACTCCATCCAAAATGCCTGCTGGGAATAGCGCGTGGCCCATGTTAACTTCTAAGCCATGTCAGGACTACGCAATACCAAATATCATTTCTGCAACTTAGCAGGATGGTCCATGGAGTTCCAGTGTCAGGAGATCCTGAGCTTTGTCACTATTCTGTCCATCAGTACAGACATACTCAGTTAAGTCCAGAGATCAAATGCAGAAGACTAAGCATCTGTCCTAGCTTGGGAGGTCAGCACTCCTCATGCCTCGAAGCATCTGGGGCATGAAATCACAGGTCTGTAGCAGCACAGCAGACATGGGATCTGATAATGTGTCAGGCCAAGAAAAGAGCTGGATCTGCTGCCCATCTACAGTAAAGGAAGCTGAGATAGCCCTGTGGGATGGTACCCAAACACAACATCGTGACACATATTCAGCTCAGGATGTTATCAGCTATGTGTTATACGAATTGAGAGCTCTTTAGAAATACTGTCCCCGCATGCATGCTCCAGCCATGCCTGTAACAAAAAAACCCCTCATTTATACAGAGGTACCTGCCCCTGATGAACCATCTGTGCTGCACAATCTGCCCTCGTGGAGCAGTGCACGTCCCCTCGACTTGTCAGAGCTACATGGAGAGCAGTGCTCAGCCTCCACCGAGAATGAAGAGTCTGAACTCAGCCAGCCCAAGCTGAACACTCTTTATCAGCACAGCATAGAGCTGCTACTGCCCAGAAACAGGAAGAAAACATATTACCCTATCTTTCCCTAATGCTCCTCCTTCCCCTTTAAAAACAAAGAACAAAAAGGGGTTGTGTTAGAGAGTTCAGTAGGCTCATGTGATTGTAAAAAGATGTTATATGGGGCACCTCATCCATCAAAGAAACCAGCAGGTTTTAAGGGAGAGATGTTGGGATAAAATAGTCTCCTGGGCCAAATTCAAGTCATAAATGTTGCTCCTTTTTATGTCAAAGGGAAGTCTTTGACTTTTAATCTTTCCATATTTCAATTAAATGATGCAAATGACAGAAAGCTAAAATAGATGATAGATGCACAGCTAACCTCCCCCATGTTCTTGGGTTCCTGAGATTTCTCTCTTAAATACCATTACAGCCACTCTGTAAAATTACAGTGGAACTTATTCTTAAGCCATGCTCGTATCAATCATTTGATTTAATGAGCTATCCGAAGACTGTTTCCCATCGGTGCTTTTCTCCAGTTGTGGCTGCGCTAGAACCAACTGCAGAGATAAAAGATAACTTCCTACGTGGAAATTCCCATGCCCCATCCATTCCCATCTAAGCAAGGCTTTAAAGACACACTTGTAAGCAAGTGATCATCACTGCATTTTGGAAAAAATATGATGGTATAGTCTGATATTAGAACTCCTTTTCCCTCTCAGTTTGACTAAAACTAGAGTACATTTTGTGATGGAGCTCCATCAGACCAGTATCTCCAGCTGTTTAAACAAGAATGTCTCTTACAGACATGTTTTGCATTTATTTATTTTCTTGTTCTCCTATTGGTATTTACCAGTTTTTCCAGCAAGGAAGACCCTGATTGCACTATCAGGAAAGCCAACTAAAGAAACAATCCTAGAGAAATAAGTCCACATCAACATTGAACATGCGGAGCCAGAGACATAGCTCTGGCTAGTTGATCGCCCATAGACAGGACAATCTGCATCTCCCCACTTCCACAACAGCCAGAGATCTACAAGCACTCCAGCTCTCTTGAGACAAAAACATTCCATCTAACCTAAATACAGGTATTTCCCTTCCCTCGGTGACAAGCTTACCACAGCTGTGCTCCCAGGTCTGTCTCAAACTCTGGAGATCACAAACTCCTCCTACAAGTAATTATTAGCAGAAGTCCTGTCCCGAGACACCTTGATATACAGCTCAATAGGAGGTCTTACACTGGCTTTTGCTAGTGCTGGCACATGCAAACAGATGGACACCAGCCACCATGAAAGATGGACTCTCAGGAGAGGGATTAAAAGCTGCCTGTGCAACTAGTCCCGAACCCAGCCGCCTTCTACTTCCTTTATTCTGTGCTCCAGCTTTAACACTCGTTGCAGCAAAGAGCTGCAAAAATGCTACCGATAAATGTGGGGCTTAATCAAACAAAGCACTCATAATTATTTGATTAAGAATTATTTTATTTTTACAAATATAGAGAAAATTCAAAACAATTGTGCCCTTCTGCTTTCATAGTGTGGAAGTAACCCCTGTGAAATTTGGACGGAGCTAGCTGAGGTTTCTGACTGCCAGGCCAGCAGAAGCCAGACCATGTCCTGGCCTCTTGGGAGGAATGTTTGGACACAAGAATTGCTCTTTTCCCTGGGTGGGCAAAACCAGCTGGCCTTACAACAGGCATCAACAGATTGAGGTTCAAGCACAGATGTCCGTCAAAAATTATGCAGAAAAGGCAAAAGATTATGTCTGAGTGATGAACTATGTGAAATGAATGTGCTACCCTTGTTCCAGTAATTCAGTAGGAAAAGTCATAATGACAAACAATGCTGATGGGAAGACTTGTTGGCTGTCACACTTACATGCCAAAGATATAATGAATGATACCTCTACCCTGGGACAGCATGACTCTCATGTTCAGAGATGGTCCCTCCAAAACAAGCTCCTGGCAAGCAGATGACATGTGCAGGAAGCTACATGGCCGAGCCTGCATCATTCCTGCAGATAACCAGAGCACATCCCCACCCCAAACTCCAGGGCTGTCAGCTCCACCGCCCTCATCAGTCCCCACTTGTAAGCCAAATGCTGAAGACAATGAACAGTTTAGAGACTGGTCGTATGTGTCTGCCTGCAACAGAACTGAAGAGTATAGCAGAGGTAACTTAGTGACTATAAAAAACAAAGTAAATTTGTTTGGCATATCAGATTCAAATATTCCAGAGCCATACAAGTATTGCCATCCAATCTGATTGATTGAAAGCAATCTTTTGTCAAGAAGAAAACATTTCCTTTTAAAGTTTTCAAACAGCCTTGATCCATAGCTGACAATTACCATCTGTTTCTCCTCAAAAGTGAACCCTACCATACTGTTTCCCAAGCAGCACAGTACATTACGTACATGGGCATGTCCAGCCCAGCCATGAGGCCTTAAGGGTGCACTGGGCTCATATAGCAAGCCCTGCCATCAATCAGAGCAAACGCAACACAAAGGGAGATGGGGTTAGAGCTGGCACCCAGCCTGCCTGGGTGCTCCAAACTGAGTGGCTGGACATCTGGTCAAAGTCCCAGGACCACTGCAGAGAGCTTTTGTCACGAGTTTAGAAGAAGATTTGAACACCAGATTTCTAGTGTGAGCCACTAATTGCTGCATCAGTACAGGTTTAACCTGGGTGACGTGCCATCTCCCTAGAATGAAGCTCCAGAGCATCCTACAGAGCTCAGCTGCATGGACCTCCCAGCACTGAGCTCCCTGGTCTTCTGGCACTGCTGCTGTAGATCCATGAGCTACACTTCTCCTTGCAAACTAAGGAGCCCGGGGCACTGGTCCAAGCACTGGCAAATGATCATTTGTACTCTTTAAATGTTCACATAGTTCTCGACAGAAACTTGGCCCATGTCAACTAGCACTCTCCCCAGTCATGGCTGGCCATAGCCTGGATCATTGCCCTCAGGCAGTTGGGATACGTGTGACTGTCCTGTTCTGAAGGAAAAACATCTGGCTAAATGCACGTCCTGCTGTGCCACTCACCCCCAAGACCAGAGAGGCTTTGGCATGCTTTATTCCCCAGCACAGGTGCAGCCCCTGTGCTCTGAGCAGCGCCCTTTCATCACCATTCATTAGCACCTAACCCAAGAAGTTTTGGTAAGGAGTAAGATCCCCAGCACAAGTGCTCACACCTTCCCATTTGCACAAGAAAGAGCAAGCCAGAGTCTGAGCTGATTTAAATTGTCCTGAGAAATCTGGCTGGGAGTCTTATGCTGTAGAGTGAAGCCAGCTGGAAAGTAAGCCTTTCCACTCCACGCTGTGCATACTCAGCCAAAAATCACATGCGGGTAGCATTGCCCAAAACCAAACACCTTATCCTGCCCTGCCTCAAGTTCTGTGTGAAAACAAACGACCATCTTCACGATTGGAAAACTCATATTTCAAGGTAGAATTTTGTGCTTCAGGAAAAAAATATCCCAAAGTGAAAGAGCAGCATTAGCTTCTGGCACTGCTGAAGAGAAGCCCAAGGAGAGATCTCCTAGCAAACAGTCATAGGAGAAGCACAGCAAATCCTGGTCCTATAACCAACACACTACCTGGTTTTAGGTAAGTCACTAGATCAACCTGAGGCAACTGCAAAATAAACTTGAGTGTCACATAGGGCTAAAAATTACTTTGCAGGGTCATCTAGTCTACCTCTGGTCCTGTAGCAGGATCCAGTCTAGCTTGCTTTTAAAGACCGTTGATGATGCAGACCTTACAATTACCAGATTCTTCCAGAACTTCCCTCTTTTCACCACTACAGTATTTTTTTACTATAGAACCCAAATTTCCTTTGCTACAATTTATGTTCGTATCCTCTCCAGCAAGGCCGTTAACAATAGGCAGACCTCTCCACCTCTGCCGCAGCCTTGTATGTATCTGAAAACTACTAACCTGCTCTCTTCCTAGACTTTTCTTTTTGGGCTAAACAACTTCAAATCAGGATTCATATTACAAGTGTACCCAGAGGCAAAAACATGGCTGAGGTCAGGAACCACACAAATGTAGTTTAAGAGTGTCCCTGCTCCAAAATGCTTGTAAGACACAGAAATGAAAAGGAAAATGAAAGTAAATTGGTCAAAGAAAGAAATTGTTCTTATTTTAAATGTTGGAACTTGGTACAGATAGACACATGTTTAGTCTTTTCAAGAACTCCCATAGCTGCAAAGGAGTTTACAGAGGGCTTAGTACCTAACAAAATTATTGCATTTGAAAATGTGGTTATTTCTGCTTCTACTGACCTGCTAGATAAACTATTTTGAAATACAACCTAAAGATGTATGAATGGTTGTGACAGAGCTGGGAAACACAAACCAGATCCTCTAAGTCCCTCTCAAAAGCCTTAATCTCAAAACCATTCTTCCCTGTAGGGGAAGCAGTGATGATTAATGATATTTTTCAAAGCTCTCCGAAGATCGTATTTTTTCCTACAGGAGCTTGAGACAAAATGATCATTACTTGCCTGAAACACTTACATGCACCCTCCCTTGCAGGGCAAATCATAACAATGAACACAAGTTTAAAGGATTCTGCACATCAAATTTACTGTACATGAAAATTTCCTTCAGACAGAACCATTATTAATTGCCTGAATGGTCAAATTTATGATTTTCTAAAAATGCCTTCTGAGTTTGTTTGTGCGTTCCTTAGCACCCATATGCTTCACTGAGCAATCACTCACCATTTTAATTCATTCTTTTTGACGTTAGCACACACATAAATTCCCTGCTTGCTGGAATTTTATGCTTTAGCAACATTTCATATGCCATGCAGTGCCATAGTTTCAGATTTAAAATAACTCACACAGTAGAGGTGAGCATAGTTCTAGTATATCCACAGAATATCCGGCATCTTATGCCAATCTGAAGGACTACAATGTTGGAAAATTAGAGGACCCTGAATATAGTGTAATAAATTAATTATCTCTGAATCCCCTTGAGAACAGAACGCCTCTAAATAAATGTAAACACTACATAGTTTGATTTTGTGTCAGGGTAGGAAGTTGCACGTGAGGATGGAGTTAGACAAACAATTTTATGAAAAAATCTGGTCCTAAAACAACATCGGGGAAGCAATAAATCTTGAATTGTTCAGATACAAAACACATCCTCCAACTGGAAAATCTGTTTGGGGGCAGTTAGCCACAGAGCGTGCTTGGGTTGATGACCTCAATCTGTTTGTGCCCATGTAGCTATGGCAGAAAACCGTCCCTCAGCATGGCAGCAGGGCAGGAGTCAAATTGTACCTAAAAGATGGAGAAGCTGTAGTGCATTGGGAACAGCAGCCCTGGAAAAACACACAGAGGTCACAGCGGATAAAGAATACGCAGTGCAATGCTCTGACTATGGCATGCTACTTGAAGACATAAAAGGGAGGAGAATTTTAGGCATAGGGCATGTTACCTCTCCTACGTGCATGAGTGAGACTGAAACTGGAACATCATTTATAATTCAGGCTGTCCATTTGTTTTAACTTGAAAAAAGACAAGAGAAGAAGCAGAGATGAGGCAGTGGTGTGACTTAAGACCTGAAAAAACGCTTTATGCTGGAAAATGGAAAGAACACAATGTTTAGTGTATCAACAAGGAGCCTGTGAAAGATGACTTGACTTGATGTATTAAGAGAAAGAAACTACCAGCTTCCAGTGAACAGTCTAGCAGAGGGAGTCATGACAAGAACCACTAGCTGGACACATCCCAGATTAAAGACATAGTGCAAGTCTTGGACAGTCAGGATCACTAATCTTTACTATCACAGCCATGGGTGACTTGTCCTTCTTATGCATTCTCCAAATCAGGCCTGAACCCCAAGGCAGGATGTGTTTATTGTACTGAGCTGAGTACAATATGTAATAACACATATTAGATCATGCTGGATGATCCCATGGTCCCTTCTGGCTTTTAAACTCTGTGAATGAACCTATGACCTTTATAAAAAAACTGGCAGCACTGGAGAAGATATTTAAATGTATGTGTAATGAATTTCCCATTATGCTAAAGCATGCATCTTCAACTCTGTTTCTAAGAAAACTTAACTTCATGTTTTTCCAAACATGGCCTATACTCCTATACTATCAGCTCTGGCATTACTATTACTATTTATTTGCACACTAAGGTAGCATGTCCTGTGATTTCAGCCCCACCAAACTCCTTTCTGTTCCACCAAAATTGTCTGGTGTGCTCCCAGCTCTTCCCCATGTACTCACACAGCCAACACTCTTCCTTCACCTGTTTCCCCCAACTGGTGTCCCTCTTGCTGTCCCACCCCGCTGTCTCTAAGGGATCGTTCAAATTAAGCTTCTTAAATTCTCTGTCTTGCTTTGGGCCAGTCCTTCAGGAGCCAGCTTTCTCCCAGTATACAGACACACGCCCCTTCCCTTGTTTTTAATCCTCTCCTCCCATTCGAGACCCTGCATTACCAACACATTACCACACAAATTTAAGGCACTTTGCACCAGTTGTGCTGTATCCATGTCTACGTGTGCAGTATTAGCTGAGTATGAATGTATGGTGAGGGGACTTAGCTCAAAACTCTTTAATTGTGGTTCAATTTAAATTGGATTTAAATCTAATTTAAAACTAGATTGGGCCAAAGCTAAAGGCTAAGATTCTCCGCATGCACACAGAAAGACCAGCCCATGTCTGATTCCTACAGATATCCTGTAAATGCTTGGAAGCATACTGCAGACCAGGCTTGCACCAACAGCTGGGCAACCCCAAGCCTGGCCTGTCTTCGCTCTCAGTGACGATGACATCTCTCCATGTACACTTTCACTGCACTCCCCTTAAGACTGAGCCAAAACTGTCCCTGTGTGAGGGACAATTCAAAGAGTAAAAAGTTCACCTCCTTTCCTTTACAATTTGAAAGTAGCAGGAGGCACAAGAGCTATATCTACCATCTCAGCATTTGTCCTGTTTTCCAACATCCTATGTGCTACCTGCTGTAAAACCCCGAGCAACTCAATCTGCCCTTATAGCTTTGAGCAGGGGGATGGACTAGAGCCCTTCAGAGCTCCCTCTCAACCTGAATTACCCTGTGCCCTACAATCCTGCGATCCTGTTTCATTGCCTGTCTGTGATGGAGTTGTGCCTGGACCCCCTTGCAAGAATCAAGTCCTCCAGGGGCCAGGTTTACCTGGTTTGGATCTGGGTATGTTACTGCTCTCAACAATGTAGATCACACACTTGGGGAAAAAAAAAAAAAAAAAAAAAAAAAAAAAAAAAAGGGAGGCAGGTTCACCTGACCATAAATAGTATATTAAGCAGGCAATGGAGTATTTTATGCACAATCCTCTCTCTAAGACGAGCTAAGAAGACCCTTTAACCTAAATTAAGGCATTTGCCTGTCTTTTTATTTCATGTTGATGCTCTTTTCTCAGTCCCTGACTCTTGAAGCCTAGCTATGCCCTTTCTGTGCTTGCCTTTGTCCCATGGAGACAACATGTCAGTTAGTGTGTCTTACCCCATCACCTTTGAAAATCAGCACACAGCCCCCAGACGTTGAGCCCCTCTTTGTTTACTGCCTTGTTATTTTCCTTCACTCTCGCTTGCACTTGCAAAGCAAATCGTTAATGGCAATCACATGTGCAGAGGGTGTCACACCCCAACACATGGCTGTCTGTGACTTATGACCCTCCACTTCCCGGCACACAAGGCAGCCCAACGTCTGGTTGTGAGTAGTGCCCCATTTTGGTTTGAGGTTCCTTTTCTCCCAAGGCATCTGAAAGCACTGAGGACCAAGAATGGTACAGGGAGTAAACCAGCTCACGCTGCACTGGAGCAGGGCTTGGGTCTTGCCATGAAAGCAGCTGGGGCACCCTAATAATCATGAAATCAAGATTCAAGATGATGATAAGCAATTCAGAGAACTTCCGAAGGCTCAGAGCTTGGGTTGTAACATCATCAACAAAGAAAAATAATCACTGATTCTATGCTGGAAACCTGTAACGGGCAGACATCATAATTGCCAATTAAGTAGAAATTTGAAAAAAATCAATGCTTAATAAACATCACTGAGCTGGTAAATCTTGAAGGTGGACCAATTCCTGCAGGATCTACTAAGGACATTTCAGAAGGTTTGTCCAAAGGCAATGATCAAACTGGGGACTTAAGCAAGACCTGTCAGTGAACTTTTAGAAGTATCCTGTGCAAAAAGCAAATATCCCAGTACATTTCTACTCTGACCCATTATGTAATTACCATGGGATTTTATGTGCCTCATTAAAGGTGCTGGTGTGACATAGCCGGTCCTAGTGCATAAGGCCATTTAAGGACTGTTATGTACACAACATCAGAAGAAACGCAATATCATCACTAGTCTGAAGACCTGAAATGGCCTCTCAAGTCAAGAACTGACAGGCAATGCTGAAAGCTCCAGTACAATAAATGATTGCCTGGGAAGGGCAGGCCAGTGGCTAAGGTTACCATTAAAGCACCTGAACTCCAAACAGAAACCACTCTTCTGATGAAATGTTTCCACTGAGGAATCCTTTATAGCTTAGAGTGGGTTATTCTTTATTTCACTTTTTGACTTTGCATGCTTTCCCAGACTGTCTTTCTGACCTAACAGAGACACTTAAGAACAGCAAGCCTTAAATCTGTGAAAGAGAATTGCAAAGAGATGTGACATAGAAAATAAACTGAAAACAAGTCTCGAGACATGCTAACAGGAGCCCAAATCATAGAATCATAGGATGGTTTGGGTTGAAAGGGGCCTTCTAAGATCATCTAGTCCAACCCACTTGCCATGGGCAAGAACATCTTCAGCTACATTAGGTCACTTATAGCCCCATCCAACCTAGCCTTGAACACTTTCAATGATGGGACATCCACAACTTCTCTGGGCAACCTCTTCCAGTGCCTCACCATCCTCATAGTAAAGAATTTCTTCTTGATATCTAATTTAAAACTAATCTTTCAGTTTAAAGCCATTACCCCTTGCACTATCACTACCTGTCCTTGTCAAAAGTCCCTCTCCAGCTTTCTTGTAGGCCCCCTTTATGTACTGGGACACTGCTATCAGGTCTCCCCGGAACCTTCTCTTCTCCAGGCTGAACAACACCAACTCAACCTTTCTTCATCAGAGAGGTGTTTCAGCTCTAACCATTCACAGCCATCCTCTGGACCTGATCTAACTCTCTGTAGGGCTGCTCTCAATCCATTCACCCTCCAGTCTGTATTGATACTGGAGATTGCCCAGATGAAGGACGTTGCACTTAGCTTTGTTGAACTTCATGAGGTTCACACGGGCCCTTTCCGCCAGGTTGTCAAGATCCCCCTGGATGGGATGATTCAAACGAATCAGCTGCATCACTCATCTTGATGTCATCTGCAAACTTGCTGACACAAATGAGGCACAACATCAAACATGGCTGGTGTGGGAGTATGTGGTGACCAATGGATTTTAGAATGAAGAAATGCTTCTGCTAATAAGTTTTTATATCATTCAAGATACCAAATATTAGCTTTGCTAAGAGAAGGAAGAGAAACTTTGAGACTAAACATACAGGAATGTCTCACTTCATCTTTATCTTGACTTTTTAATGTTGAAGCATCAGTCCTGCTCATACACCGATAATGTTACATGCACTGGTCCAATATCACCCTACAGCTAACGTCAGACTTAGTCTAAAACTTAGGATATTAGTTTAAACTAGATGAAGAAATTCCCTGTGCCACTAGCAGGTGGAGACAATCACCTTCCCAAGGCAACTCAGCCCATCCTTCAATAGGTCTGCTGGATTCTTGGACTGACCTATTCTTTGAAGTCATCCACCTCTCACCATCACCTAGAAAAGCAAGATTTCACCAAACAGCTAAGCCAAATTAAAAGTTTACTGTTGCCAAGAAGGGGAGGTTTTCGGTTCCCCTTTCTTCTTCCCTGCTTTTCTCTCCTTCTGACCCTGATTCCCCTTCTTTCCCTACTTCTAGCTATCCCCACACACATACCCTTCAACTTGATCTCTCCCAGCTTGCCTAGTCAAAAGTAAGCTGATTTCACTTACAAATCCAAACAGTCACATTTTTGCCTTTTTAGTTTTCTGTCATTTCAGTGAATGGAATGAACCAATTTATCAAATAATTGGCAGAAGCAAGCAGCCAGGTTTGCCCTGCTTTGGTGGCAAAGAGCTTATAATTCAGCTCCAGTCATGTCATGAACCGTATGTGTAAGCATCCTTGTACACACAGTTACTCATCTGCTCACAGAATAAAGGTAATGAGTCAAAAATCTAAACAAACTTTCCTTTCTCCTCCTCCACACCATAAATTAGATATTAATAACAATTTTGAAGACAAGCCTATGGCTCATGAAACACTAAGCCTCAAGCATGAAAGAACTTTTGTCCAAACAAAATCGACACAAGTGAACAGCAATAAAAGTCACCTATGTGCATCTGGACTTAGAAACAACCCTGGTGGATGCATGAGGGGAAGGAGAACTTTCAAAATCATTTAAAATGTATATCTAAGTGGTTTTTTACCTTTTTTTACAATTGTAAGGGCGCTGCAGTCACTATGTCTATGCTTATAAATAAGATAGGTCAAGGCTCATTCCCTGGCCCTCAGGACAATACACACAGTACAGCTTGTGTCCATATGGCTAAGATTTCTCCCTCACACCCTTCCACACAGCATGGCTTCATTCATATGGCTTGCTGGGAAAAGTCACTGGCCCACACTAGCTCCCAAGTTAGCAGGAGACAAAGCCAGAGCAAAGAGCACAGGAACAATCAAACAGTTTGGATGGTGCAGGGCAGTGCTTAAGTCCACCCCACACCTTGAACCTGTGCGGTTTGCCTGTATGGATGCAGCTGATGAGAGCAGTCAGAGATGCAGACAAGAAGTCATGTGTCTGTATATTTAATATAAATAGAGTTTATCAGAGGTGAGCTAAAGTCAGAATCTGTGATGCAAACATCATAGAAAGAAAATTAATTCTTGCTGCCTTCACAGCTAATGCAGTTGCACTATAAAATTATCCTAACGGCGCATTCATACTTAGCACCTATTTATATGCAGTATTATACATTCTTCCTGGCTGGATCTCACTTATTATTGGTGATAAGTAATCTGACTCCTATGTTTTAATCTACAAAAATGTCATCACAAACCATGACTTACCAATTCCACAGACAAAATCTGTTTTCCAGGCAAGGCTAGCTTTCTACTGTGCAGCTATTCAGAAAGGTGTGGGAACACCAACACTCATTCTACACAGTATCCCCCTGTCCTGGGAAAGGTGTTTTGGAGAGGGAAGGCCTCTAGCACGAAAGTCAAAATGAAATATTCTGAAAGATGCACTGTTTGCCTTGCAGAATTAGAGTCAAATGCCATGTGGTCTTGAGAAACAGAGCTATGCTGCTTCTCAGAAAATGAGGAAAGAAAAATGAGCAGTAGCCTTCAGTGTGACCACTGTGTGTTCTAGCATTTCATTTACGGTTTGCTTTCACCAGAGGATTAATTTGCTGTTAATCCTAACCCTCCCTATTCAGAGGCTCCACATCAGCAGTGTCTTGGAAAGACTAGTGTCTCTCAGGACCTTCTCATAATCAAACTACAGATAGACGGTGTGCTGTTAGGGCAGGAACTAAACTAGCTGGAAAAGTGTTTAGAGTGTAGTTATCAATGATTCATTTTTCACAGTGAAAGGATACATCGAGTGGGGTTTTGCAGAGGTCAGTCCTAGATCCGGTTCTAATGAAAATATTTTCATTTTCTTGGATGTAGATTACCTGGATGATCATCAAGATGCTGGAATATAAATAATGTTTATTGCATTTGCAGATGATACCAAGCTAGGAAGGACTGCAATAAAGGGAAAGGGAGAGAGTCCATCATGATCTTGAGAGGCTGGAGACACAGCCTCTGTGTGGAGACACAGAGAAGTCCAAGATACCAAAGCCAGCCAGAAACAATCCACTAGGCAAATACAGGGTGAAAATCAGCTTTCCACATAGCAGTCCTGCAGATCACAAGGGTGAACATCAACCAGTGGTGTCAAGCAGCTGATGTTCCTCAGACCAAAAGATCTAAACCCGTGCCTTTTGCTCAACAATAGTAAGGTCTCAGCTAAAGTACTGTGCCTGGCCTGGGGCTCTTAGTTGCAAGCAAAACATGAACCTCCAGGAGAGAACCCAGAGGAAAGGAAAAGAACAATCACTAATTTAGGCAATACTGATACTGTCACCATAAACAGCAAAAGACTGAAAAGGAACCTGGGAGACATGAAAACAGGCTTCAAAAATATAAAGGTTTCTAGACAGCAGAAAGAAATAATCTGGTTTCTATGCTCATTTGGACACAGGAGAAGTAATGGGCTAAGAGACATTGCACCAAAAAAATTTTAATTAGTCACTAGGAAAACACTTCCAATGGAAAGGAAAGCATGAAAGTGCATTGCCAGAAGACTGTCCCCTGACCAAATATTTCAGGAGTGTCCATCCTGCTTAGTGACTAATGAGCTCTTGAAAGGAGCTTGCAGTTGCATGACTCAGGAGTGAAGCAGTTGCCTCTCCACGTGTACAAGATCTTCACAAAGCCAGCCTGTGTTAGAAACTTTAAATTGCTTGTTAGCCATAGACACAGTACTATTACAAATCATTCTTGGTTTCCCAGTCACTTTCCCCAAATCTCCAGAGCCTTCCAGACTTAATCCAGACTAATTCAGTCCCAGTTGTTTGCTCCATCATCAAATCCCCTTTACCTGGATATGAGAACGGAACTTTGATCACCTCTATTCTCCAAGGTGGCAGTGATAAAGCTTATATTAAGTCACAGAGGCATCATGTTGCCAACTGACCAGCAGCTCTTACCAAAACACTTTTAACATTATAAGGATGGCAGAAAACCATATAAGTGAGGGAAGCAGATAGAAAACTCAAGTCTTTCCAGTGGGAGCTAAATAAAAGGTGAACCTCTAGATCATCTATGCAGGTCGGCCACACAAGCCAAAGATCCAGTGAGCAAAGGACTGGGAGAGGTGAACTGGGTTTTCAAGTCCTTACAGACATGACAAACTGTGTACTAGAAATTTAGTACAAATGAATTTCCTCCACACTCCCCCATGAAGCCAACCATTATCAGCAAAGAGAAGATGTTTCAAACCTACAGCATGACAGAAAAAAAAAAGGCGAGAAAGACCAGAAACACTCTCCAAGTACCACTGGGGATTTTGGGGGGTGTGCATGTGCAGAGGACTGTAGGAAATTCCTTGCCATGCCCCAAAACACACCTCAGCAGGATCAGACCTCCAAGACCCTGAACATGAGGAAGGCAAAGCACCCAAGAGTCACCTCTGCATTATTAAAAGTCCCATCCCCTCTCTTCCATAAATTATCTAGGACTGTGATTTGAAACAGAAGACGCATCATTAGCATCTCTTATTTGTGAGACAGTTAAGTGTTTGATTACCATTTTTAAGCAGTCTAAAAGTCACCAGTCAGCAGGCTGACAGGTTTCATCCTTGAAGGAAGAAGGTATTTCTATTTACGTTTTGCACTTCTGCCTTGGAACAATAAACTGTCATTTCTTCTTAACAGGATTAAATGACCCCAACACCTACATCCACGTCTTCTCTCTGTGTCTTCGGAGCTGCTCAATCTGTATTTCCTTCCCTTTCTTCTTGCTTTTTGTTTCAGAGAAGTACATTGATGCGTTTACTGAGGGATGCATCCTGACTTGTCTCACTCCTGCCCAAAGCCCATCCAATGTGTTTTATAAAGCAGAGTGTGATTTGGATGAGAGCTTCCACGATGTGATGTTTGAAATCATCATCAACGTGTTGCAGAGTGCCAAAGCCTGAAATAACCAAGCATTCAGCAAGTGACCAGCAGTGACCTGATTCTGGCAGTCAGCGGTGTTGTTCTAGCAGTGGCTGTTGCCTGACACCTAACTCAAATAAATGCATCATCCTGGCAAAGCAAAGAGAAACAGAAAAGATGCAGACAAGGCAGCCTTTCTCTGCAGTCACTGCACAGATAGAGGAGAGCATCACAGCTGTGAGCACTGGCATGAAGGACTTTGCTGGTGTTACCACACCAGCCGTAGCAAAGAAAAAGCCATAAGGTTGGTCCCAGGTGTAGAGGAGAAGGAAAACCTCGCTGCTGCAGCTTGGGCTCAGTCTGCTTTTTCTTTGCCCTCATTTTATTTCTCACCCTGGGCTTACCACTTAAGGTAGGATTCATGACACAGCAACCAGGCACATGAATTTCACTTCAGGGAGAAGGTAAGTGCTTAACAGTAACAAAATGAGTCACAAAAAAAAAATACTGATTTCCTGCCCAGCACCTCACTAAATTCCTTCACACCTAGACTTACTTTGACATCTAAGGTTGGCATCCGCTGCACATGCTCAGGAATGCCACCAGCTCGGCTAAGCACCCCTGAAGGACCCATCTCCTCCAGCAGTCTCTTGCCACACTGACAGCACCGGCGTTGGCGCAAAGCCCAGCAGTCATAGCCACTCTTCATCAAAAAAGTGCACGCAACGGCCACCTTCTACAACCTTGTCAGTGGAGCTCAGGAAACAAGAGATGCACATCCAAACCCCAGCTCAGCCTCAGGAGGGACTAATAATTTCCACTTCCTAAAGGGACCAGAGAGCCCCAGTGAAGGAGTTGGCTTCTCTTCCTGAGGAAGCTCAGCAGCTGCACGGCCCTGAGCCCAAAACCCACAGGGCAGAGCCTTGTTTTGCGACCCAGTTGAGGAAAGGCTATGTCCCTTAGAGCAGCCCTGATGCTGCTCTTCTCTCATGAGCAATAGTGACAAATCCTACCCAGCCCAGCCATCGAGGTAAAGAAAACCACAAACATTTCCTGGCTTCAGTCATCAGGCACACAAGGCAAACACTTACTGGGTGTCCCAACTGGGCCCTGATCACAGAGGCAGAAAAATTGCTGGCAGCATGGTGTTTGGCTCCTGCAGCCTTCAAGATGGGACTGGGAGAACTGGTATCTGGTCCTGATTTGGCTGATACATCTATGCTCATGAGGATCACACTTTACATCCCTCCTGGCCTCAGTTCTCCACACAGCATTCCCCAGCACCCTGTGGGGTACTGAAGGCGAATGTAAAGTTTTTGAGTGACAGCAAGAGGGACCCTTAAGTCGCTCCCATAGACAGGTATAGTGTTTTCCATTTCAGGCACTGCAAGAAGAAATGAGTGAAAACACATCCATGATCCTTGGACTTCAAAAAGAACCAAATCTCAATCCAGCTTCTGTAGTGAAGGTTGCAAACTGGGGGACTCTTCATAGCAAGAGTCAAAAAGCATCCTGAGAAAAGAGGAGTCACAGCTCCTACTGCCGTGTCACGCTCCCAGGACTGTGTCATTCTTTCTCTGGTCCCCACTACAGTGTTTTTATGGTTTTCTTGCTTTCCTTTCTGCTCTCCCTCACGGTCCCCCAGAGTTTCAATCAAAGTTACATTTCCCCAGTTCTAATTCTCCCCAGCCCCTTGCATTCCTGGAAGGAAAACAAGGACAGATGGAGCTGGCTGGCCGTAAAAAGCTGTTTTCACAATGAAAGCAGTGCTTTCCAATAAAACTTAAGCAGCCCAGCTACACTGCCTGTGCTTTGCTTCCCTGCTTCAGGACACATCTGCAGAGATACAGCAGTCTCAGATGGGTGACATAAATAATAAAGAATCATTCTTAATAATCAAGCAACTTCAACCTTGCCAAAAAGTAGCCGATACGCCCATTCCAGCTACTGCACATTTATAAATATGTTGATCTCTGGAACCCCCTTCTCCCAGAGCTGGTGACTGAACCAATCCCAGGTTTGATTTTTTCCCTTAGTGGACTTGTTTACTGCCAAATTCCAAAACAAAACAAAACAAAATGCACTTTTCAAATGTGATTTATGAAGTGCCTCTAAGTAAGCACATGCATGCACACATAAAAACACACAGGGCTGTGGTTCCAGCTGCACGGGAAAAGCGGCAGCAGGAACTCTCACTGCATAATAAACACTACCTGAGCAAGCCCTTCTCTTTGTCTGTGAAGGCTTGGGGCCAGATCTTTGTGGGGATGCATAACTGCATCTCTTCATGAGCTTCCTTCGGGTTGTGAAATGATGCTTTTTTTGTTTCATTGTGAAAAATTTCTCTTAAACACAGACACAGACAAAATGCAACTATCAGCCCTTGGTCAGTTCAAACCAGGCCACCCCTGCATGTCCAAATAGTTTAACAGCCCTAGCTTTAAGCCTTTATGAGCATCTCTTCCCATCACCAAAGAGAAAGGGTGCTTAATTTTCATTTTAAAAGGCAGAAGAAAAGTGTATTACTCTTGAACCCATCTTTGGCTAACGATAGTGCTGTGCATCTTCCAAGATGCTCTCACAGCTATTTGCAGAGCAGGAGCTCTTGCATCACTCTTGTAAATGCAATATGTAAGTCACTGACACACAAAACAGGGTTTTGAGCAAGAACAGAGGTCACTTACCGTAACTTGTATGCTCTGAGTGGCCAAATGCGAGCAAAGCATTTTGAGCCCCGAGACACGCTCCGTGGTAAAGCCCAGTCCAACAAAGCTGGTGTGCGCACGGTGACAGGGACCTGCAGCCCCTGCTCAGCTCTGTAAGGGAACTCAAAATCGCATCTCCAGAGGTCCATGCTCTGAGCTTTACCCCGACTCCTGCTCTCCTCCCCAGGCCTGTGGAAGTTCAGATATTTTTAGCTGTTTGCCATGAGTGAAGGAATGTCTTTTTCTAAGTTACCTCATTCATAAGCACAGCTCCGCCAAGACAAACAGGTCCTAAGTGTGATTACACCGACTCCAGCCAGGGGAGAGAGCTCACACCACATTAATGTGCATGCTCGAATCGTAAGTACCTGGAACTATTAGTATTTATGGTGCATGAAATTATGTTCCTGACTTCCTCACCTGGGCACACAGATAGGAAGGGGAGGGAATTTCAGATCCTTCCTGTTCTTATGTGGTTGAGCACCTCTGAAAGCGGGTAAGCACCCTGAAAGCCCCAAGACGAGCATGGGGTCATCACGGGGTGCTCCCTGAACTGGGGCCTTTTCAGGAACACATGCCAAAAGGAAAGCCTTGCAGCCAACAGCAACTCAATTTCTCACCTGGGGAAATCTGTTTTACTCCACAGTTGCTTTGTTAATCATACACTCACCTCCATATGCCTTTACTCTCATCTCATCAGAGCCACCCCATAAGCAGAGAGCAATTAACACCCTCTTGAGCAAAAGGACCAAGGACTTGATGAATAACCCCTACATAAAAATATTGTGCCTCAAATACCAACTAATTAACTCTCAAAAACATCATCTACGTTGTAAAACCAGCACGGCATTTACCTTACACAAATGAGAAAGCTATACCGTGGAAGTTAGTTGACTTGCCCAAGGTCACCAAGGCAAATCTATGTCAGAGTAAACTAAAGACAGCAAAGTTGCTTCCTTGCTCTGCTCCACAGTTGCCTATGTGATCCAAGGCCTGAAGGACCTGTATGCTGGGGGAACAGGGCTTCTCTGCTTCACAGAGCTTTCAACAAACCCATTCAAGGTGTTCAGACACCATTTTACCTGCAGATATCACATCAGCACTGAGGGTAACTACCTGGAGGTCTGGGCTTAGGCACTTCAGCCATGCCAGGTGGGAAAATATAGATACTAAAAACTCTATCCATCTAACACTTTATCTATATATCTATCTATCTAAAAAAAAAAAATTAGCAGACCCCTAGAAACAAAAGAAAAGCTAGTTCAGTGCACAGACAGAACTTTTCTTGTGTTATCCACCACTACCAAATATATATTGAATGGAGATGCCTGATCCATAGGCAATTAGCATACAAACAGGTTTAAGATGGGAAAATACTAATATGCAGCCCCTCAAAGTCCTGCTTTATCCATTTTGGACACTTCCTCATAATTACTGAGCAGCCCTCTGCCACATCCTCAGAGCTGCTCTGCACTGCACGGATTGTTGTGATACGAACATTTGCTGGCTTTTCATTAACATAAATTGTAACATAGATGGCGACGGGCAGAGAGATAATTACATCTATCCCCTGAAAAGGACGTGGACATGCGTTCGTTGTGGTGTGTCTCGTGCACAGCATTTATCATCCTCTCAGCAGCAACAAACTCAGGAACAACAACAACAACAAAACGGCTTAATCCCTTTCCAGGGAGTTCATGCCTGCAAAATCCTCCTTATGAAAGACAGATGTGAACCTGCCAGTTCAGTCAGATGCAGAAAGCCCTGGTAAATGCAGGAATGGATGTTCTCGCACACAGAATTGGCAAGAAGTAATGGGGAGATTCAAACAATGAAAGAAGTAAATCATTTCAATATGACAGGCTGGATTTGAGAACGATTTCAGGCTGCGGACATAGAAATCAAAGACCATCATCTCTGGCAATCCCAAAGGAAAACAAACCTTTCCTTTCCCCAGAAAATAAAGTTACAAGCCAAGGTGAAGCGAATTGAGACTGAGGAAGGGAATGATCCCTATTCAGCGAGGCACATTGCAATAATCAGAGCACACACGTTACCGGAGATGTAATTTAAAGCAGAGATCAAATTCTACAAAGTAAGACAGAAGAAAGAAAAGTAATAGTAAAGGAATGCTATGAGCAACAGGAAACCCCAGCACTGACAAGGCTTTGCTGAATACTACACAAACCATGCAGCACAAGCCACACCTGAGAGGACCTTTCCTGTGCACAAATATTCAATCCCCCTGCCAGACTGTGTGCATGATTTTTCTTTGCTTTTTATTAGCAAAGATCAAAACCCAGCATCTAATGTAAGCTCTAAGTCTCTCTAACCAGCAGGAATAAGATATAAGTCAGTTTGACTTCCTGGATTAAGACAAAACAACAGGAAGGTTCGGGAGGTCCAAATCTTACCTTAGACTCCTGGCAGCAAAGTGTGGCAGCACCACATCTGCTTTCTCCACCAAAGAAAATGCCCAAGCCCACTTGCAAGGTGATGTCAACAGCAATTTCCCAAATTTAAAAAAAAAATCACCATTATTCAGAAATCCAGAGCACCTGTCACGTCATTTGAGGTGACAAATGGCAGCTCAGCAAAGCTCAGCCCATTGCTGGACTCCATGGACATCACATAGATGCACCGAGCCCCTGGATCTCTCACCGACAGCTGGAAGTCCCACTCTCAAAAAAGCATGCGCAGGTGGTGACAAGCCTGAAAAAATGAACCATGATGGAGAACTCCAGGCTGTTATTGCTTATCAGCAGCCAGATATTTCAGATAGACACAACACTCCACCTTTAGACCCAAAGCAATGCTCTCTTCATCCACTAAATGTCACATCCCTGCTCACCAGCTCTGCAAAGATAGGAGATGTCGGTTGTATTAATTCTCAGCCTTCATGTCTTGTCTTTTTTTTTTTTAACCAATTTGAAATCATATCTCAATTCTCCTCTCAAACAGATTCTTCTTTCAATTACTTTCTTGTAAGCTTCTTGCATTTGATGTTAAAGTGTTCCCAAAGTTTCTTTCTAATCAAAATTAGTTTAAAAAGCTTGATGCACAGGTGAGTTGGGGCCATTTACCCCTCTATGTGGCCTGCAAATCAACCAGCTTTGACTGTTACAATCCCTTGGGAAATCAGGATGACATTTCAGGGAGGGTTACTGCAATTAAGAAAATACAAAAACTATATAGCATTGTTTGCCTTTCTTTCACCACCTCAAAGCTGTTTGGGGGTAATGTGACACTTCTACATTTGCCTCCTTTGTGTCAGCTTTCACAGCTGGGGGCATGGAATTTCTTCAGCCTTCCAGTTGCTTTTCTCCCCCAGAAAGATGCCAAGCTTTTTTTGCAAGCTACAGGGATGACTTCATGAGTTTCTGCTCACAAGTGTTTCTGCTGCCGGTGACTGCAAGTGATGATTCAAACTATGCCGAGTCCTGTCCCGATACAAGAGTATAAAAATGCAGCCGCTGCTGCTTGGAACGTGGCCACTGCTTAGGAGAGCAGAAACACAGCCTGCGTTCCTGGGAAGAGCAAGAGGGAGTCATTTGTGTAGCATGTGAGAGGTTAGGTAAAGCTGGGGGATCTGCACCAACATAGGAGAGATGGCAATTCCAGCACCATCAACTTGGGCATCCATGCAACACAGACTGATGCGGTGACCCCCTGCAGCCCTTCCCTAATACCCTCTTCCTCCTTTAGCTCCTATGTATCCCACTGTTGAGGTAAAAAATCCAGAAGCTGGCTTGCTGCAACACTAGAGGCTCTAGGTACAGTGTAAAGTTGCCATTTTCCAGCGTAGACTATACATAAAATCAATACTTGTCTTCCTCCTTCAGCCCTAGGAAATCCCATACGTGCCTCCAGGTTGGCACTAGCTAAGCAGAAAAACAGCCAGTTTCCCATCGTTCCTCTCCTTCTGTTGTTCTTGTTCACCTCCTATCAGCCTCCCCTCTTTGTCACTGCGAAATCAAGTTATATATTTGTGGCAATCCCAGGCACAAATCCAGGCTGGGCGGTGAATGGATTGAGAGCAGCCCTGAGGAGAAGGACTTGGGAGTGCTGGTGGACGAGAAGCTCAACATGAGCAGGCGATGCGCCCTTGCAGTCCAGAAGGCCAACCGCATCCTGGGTTGCATCAAGAGGAGCGTGGCCAGCAGGTCGAGGGAGGTGATTCTCCCCTCTACTCTGCCCTGGTGAGACCCCACCTGGAGTACTGTGTCCAGTTCTGGAGCCCCCAACATAAGAAGGACATGGACCAGTTGGAGAAGGTCCAGAGGAGGGCCATGAAGATGATAAAAGGGCTGGAGCACCTCTCCTATGAGGACAGGCTGAGAGAGTTGGGGCTGTTCAGCCTGGAGAAGAGGAGGCTCCGGGGAGACCTGATAGCGGTCTTCCAGTACCTTAAGGGGGCCTACAAGAAAGATGGGGAGAGGCTGTTCAGTAGGGCCTGTTGTGATAGGACAAGGGGTAATGGTTTTAAAAAAGAGGGAGGTGGATTTAGATTGGATATTAGGAAAAATTTTTTTACAATGAGGGTTGTAGAACACTGGAACAGGTTGCCCAGAGATGTGCTGGAAGCCCCATCCCTGGAAACGTTCAAGGCCAGGCTGGATGAGGCTCTGAGCAACCTGATCTAGTCGGGAATGTCCCTGCTCCTTGCAGGGGGGTTGGACCAGATGACCTTTGAAGGTCCCTTCCAACTCTAACCATTCTATGATTCATGATTCTATGATTCTATATATAAACTGTCCAATATTTGAAAATCTATTCACAGCGCTTGTCTTCTCATTACCCTGTTTACTTTACAACCTTGATTGTATTGAAATGTCAGTTTGGAATATCGATTTCACTTGAATTGCAAATAAAAATGGGCTTTCTTGAGGAAAATGAAATATATATTTCATAGTCAACAGACAGGAAAATCTCTCTCGGGTCGCTCTTGCATAGGAAAATAATTGGCCCATTTAAGAGGGCTGTGTAATGTTGTATAACTCCGGAGACTGAGGGCTGAGTGCTGGTGTGCTGGGGAGACTGTGGGGTCAAATCCTGTTCACAGCAAAGCATCATCAGAGTCACTTATTCAGTCTGTGTTTCCCCTTTCCCCATTTGTGATAATGAAAAGCTCTGTGGTAAAACTTGGCTTTTAACTCTTTCTGTTCTCTACTGTGTCTGTCACCATGCCACCAGCTCTGCAGCTCTCTCCATCAAGCTTTTGGTAGAAGGTGGTTGGGTGGGACGGGACCTTCTCCAGCGGATGGAAAAGGTAAGTGACATTGGCTCATTTTGTAAATAAACCTTTTGCCAGTAACACTTTGTCAGTGAGAAGTGTGAAAAATCACACACATGTACCTGACATGGCTATGCAAGCAATGTGCCTCATGCTGGGGCCAGGAACTCTGCTGCTTAGGTTCTCCTTCCAAGCAGTGGAGTTAAACTATGTGGGCAAAAACACTTTTTGGCAGAGATTAACTATGTCTTTACTGGGCAGTTTATTAATAGAGCTTGGTTGATGGAGTTGTAAATCTAGGAAAATAAAGCAAATGTTTATTCGAGGAGGGGAAAACAAGGTGTCATTACAAAGGCTACATAGTGCTCATTGCAGGGCTGTGAACAGTCACTAGAGGTGGATCCACCTTTCTACCAGAGGGAAGCCTGAAAATCCTCTGTGTGACATAGTCCAAGTGCCTTCCCACCCCGTCCAGGGGCTTATGGCGAGTGCCTATCACTCAGTGTCCTACCACAGGGAGAAGTGCCAGCACGTCCAAAGAGAAGGCTTTGCAAGCCCCTGCACAGGAAGACTCCAGCTGTGAATCTTCATACCAACTAAAAGGACCGGAGGCATGTTGAACCAAGATACACAACCAAAATAATTTCCAGTGAAGCAAATATCTAGGGAGGTGGGAACTCCCCCTGCAAAGCTTCTCCTGAAGGAGATAATTATCAGCTGCTGAGCTGCCTCCGATAGGGGCTGTTTCTGCAGTGTTAGTAGCTGCTCATTGATAAATACTCTTCATCAGTTGGCCAGTAATACAGACAGATTTGGGGTTTCTCAAGGGGAGAATTACTAATTATTCAGTTACAGCAGACAGAAAATGGAGTGGGAATGTACTGACCCACAGAGCACTGGAAATACCTGCGGCTGGGTGCAGAAAGACTGTCCCTCTGCCATGGATGACAAAATCCCTCTCCAACACTGCCTTAATTAAGCAAAGCAACCAGATTGCTTAACAGACCTTTAAACCTGCAAACATGCCTCCTGTACATTCTGACCGACCATCTTCAGTTCAGATGCAGAACAGGAGTGCCACAAGACTACACAGCACTTTAGGCTGAGGACACAAGCATGGGTTCAAGCCATAATCCACTGCCCATGCATGTTCCTAACCACCTAACCCTGAGAAGAGCGCCCTCCTAGACCTTCTGCAATGAGCCAGTCCTGGCAAATCTTAGTCTGAAGCCACCTGTAACATGACTAGACCTGCATGCTTCTTCCCAGGAGCCAAGGAGGGAGGAAGACTCCAGAAAGTCTCCTTTCCTCCAGCATCACAGATCAGCTAAACCCAGCCCATGCTTCCCAGCGTCACATGGGAGGAGAAGACCTCCTTGGGCAGGAGTCAGCCTCAGCTACGTCGCGTATCTGTTACCTGCTGCCTCCCAGCCAGAGTGCATGCCCAGACAGAGTCGTGGCAGAGTGTCTGCATGGAGACAGAAGACATACTTGGCTGAAGCTCAGCCCTCAATGGTAATGCACAAGATAAGCAGAGCAATGGTGGCTGTGTCAGCTGCTTCTCCTCTGTGTCTTGGCTCCAGAAAAGAGAGACTTCTCATAGATGTCTTCACAGACTTCTCTTTGGAGTCTCTGCTGAAACTGGCACGAGACCCCCTTTAACGTGAGTTGTGAGGATGTACTTAATGCAGCGGCCATCTACTGCAATCTCCAAAACACTTCTCTTCACAACCTTGTAGTGAAGCAGGGCACTGCTTTGAGTCTCATTTCACAAAACTCTGTCTGAGATGCTCACCCACATTGCCAGTCTATGGCAGCCCAGGGACCTGGAAATGTATCACCAACAGGGCTGACACCACAGTGGAGGTACAATTGGAAAGAGCGTTCCCATGCAGACATTTGCTTAGAAAAACAGGAAAAAATCCATCAGAAACATTGCAGAAAAAAAAAAAAAAACAAAACAAAACAACAGCCCTTGGAAACTTTGAGGCCAGAGTTTCAGACTCAAGGGAGCCTTCTACAACTGAGAAAAACGGGACAACTGGAAATATGGAAGCAACACAAAGCTGCCACGAAGTGGTCTCTGCAGCTTGCTGCAAAACTGACAGACATCTGTATTCCTCCATGCTATTCCTGTGCTTAACTACAAAAATAAATAAATGGCTTTAGTTAGCTCTGTCCTAAAGAACAGCCACATCAGGTGGCAAGTCCCCCAAGGTTCCAAGACTGAAACTGGGCCCTAGAGAGCCTGAAAGGGCAGGAACTTCAACGCTTGGGCTGAAGAGCAAGCAGTCCCTTTTGGTCCCACAAGCAGAGTTAATCCATGGGGCAGATGGCTGAGGTGACAGAACGGCTTCAGCTGAGCCAACCTGTGCACCGTCAGCTCAGCACAGCTCAACTCACAGTTGCGGGGTCAGTTCCCAGGAGACAGAATGGCACATGCTAAGACAGTATAGCCCTGTGTGACCTTATGGAATTACATCTGGCCCCTACAGCAGGTAGGCTGGAGCTAACGACTCCAGCCAAATCTCCAGCTCAATGTCTTCTTAAAGTAAATCTCAACATAACGCGGACTCATTATGGCAGACATCATTTGCTGCTTACAAGACAGGCAAAGGAAGCTTCTGGGTAGGAGGGACCTGCAGACACAAAATTTGGTGATGAGGAGTGATGTCCCACTGTTTTGAGAGCACATGTGTTACCCAATAGGCCAAACACCTGCAGGAGGAGAATTCTGAACTTTGTGAAGCAGTTTTTAATGTCACCATCGAACTTACCAACAGCTACCAGAAAGACTTTTAAGATACTTTCCGTCTTAAATTTACTATAAGAAACAACACCTATTAGCCAAAGCCACCCTTGAAGTGACAGCTAGGGTATATGTGTGAATCTCGATCTATAGAATAGGGGGATCAGGAAACTGGTAGCCTATACTATAGGTACTTGCCTTAAAAATGTTGTCATTCCAACATGTGCATTTGCTCCTAATCCATCTGCAGGAAACCTTCAAACACTAAAACTTATTAAATCCAGAAGCAATAAATTATTTACAAGGAAAAGGGAGAAGAGGCAGCTGGTTTAATCTCCCAATAAAGAAGCAAAGGAAATTGCGTCATACCCAGATGGGCGACCAATGTGGCTGGCCAGACAGAGGGATGGGGGCATTGGCATTAATGGCATCACTTCCACAGACCCAGACAAACACCAGCTATAGAGGAGATGGCCACAGTGAATGCCTAGATCCACCTTCCTCTTGGCCATCCGAGAGTCTTGATGCAATTTTTGTATCTGGTTCCTATTTCTCATATAAAGCTCATCAAACCCCTTGCCCTAACCATCCTCACACACGGAGGAGAGTGAACTTTGCCACTCAAACACATTTCTAACGCGGTTCTCGAACAACATGGGGAAGGAAAGTTATAATTCTCTTTCTCCAAGTGTAACATTCACCAACTCTACAAAGTGAGGCTGAGTTGAAAAACTACACTTGTCTTAATTTGCAGGGCAATGTAAAAAGAAGCGAGAAATAGCTTTTTGACTTGATTTTTTTTTAAATGCTGTAATCTTTGTTTTTTTTCTGATTTACTATCTCATCAGTAGCAACACAGCTTGTTTTCTGGCCCCTTTCCCCAAGCTCTCTAGGTCACACAGTGGTATTTGTTTTCATGTAACAAATATGGTTGTTAACCAAAGGAGGCAGATGTTTATCCCAAGAATGTTCCTGACACAATCCCAACCCGCCTTTCACAAAGATTATTTCTGTCTGAATTAAGTGCATTTAAAAACCTCTCTGAAGTAACTACTCCAGAAACCAACAAATAACTGTTACTTAGTGGAGAATGATATCCTCTGGCCTTTGCTCCCTCTGGCCGTGCCCCTTACCATTTACACCTCCCCAAAGCAGAATAAGTACTCCCAAATCAGACGAGCACAGTTTCAGACTTGGTTTCTCCCTCTTATTGCCAGGTAAGGGGTTTTTCTATGCATCAGCAGCCCTGAAGACTTAATGTATGCAGCCCCAGTACATCGTTAGCCTTGACCCAGATGTAGTGACTGTCCAAAAAAAAACAAGGAAAGGAAAAGCAGAAATCAACAGTTGGTTTTCACAGCTGACTAAATGAAGGCAGATGATCTGCCACTGCCTGAGACCAAGCTCACAGCCAGTTACTACGGAGACACCAAGAAGCAGTAATTATTGCTCATCTGAGCCTCCCAAAACCCTGGTACACCATCAGCTTTGGTCCATCATACATCCTAACTGCAGTTTCATGCTTACTGGGAAGCATCCTACAGCACAGGTGGCTGAGGCATTGCTGCTCACTCTGTCGATACAAGATCCAGTTTAAGGGAGCAGGTCCTCACCATGACTAAATGGACCATTTCTAAGGATCTGCTGGAAAGCTGGGTGCTAAATCACAGCCAAATGTAGATCTAACCTTGGACAAGCAGAACAGACATTAAGAGCTCCAAATTTCTGTAGGGACCTCAGCACCTTCCTATCAGCCTGAATGACTTGGCATGGCAGAGGTTAACTCGAAGGACCACAGAAGGGAGGAAAAACATTTTAAATCAGAGGCAGGAATATTTACGATCTAAAAGAAAAACCTCCCTCTCCACCGGGTAAACACAGAAGACACAAATCAACCTAATCTCCCAGCCAACCCCTCACCCCACATCCAGCCAGTGTGTGGAGCGGGTCCCCTTTGCTCTCTCCGGCAGGACTCTCTGCAGCTTTCCTTCTCTGAAGTTTGCTTACATTACTGGCTTTCTTTGCTGACATTGGCAGCTTGCTCAAGCCTTTGCAAAACTATTTTTTCTGGGATATACTTAATCTATCTTATTTGTATCCCGTCTGTGAGAAAAAAAATGGCCACTGCGCAAACCGATCTCCCTAGCGATGTTGCCAGCTACGTGGATCCCATGACCTCCCTGCTAGGTTGCAGCAATGTTTTCTGTTTATCGGGTGCTGCTCTTGCGCGCTCACCCATGTCCTATCCCTAACGCAGCACGCATGTGCAAGTTCTCTTAAAGGCCTCTTTCAAGGTGAATTAACCAAGTCTCATGCGTGCTATATTGCTGAGTGTGAACTTCCAGACCTTTCTTTTTCCATATAAAGTTTTTAAGTAGGTTTAGACTGAAAATATTCCTGAGGGATTTCACATGTTCTCCATACACAGGTCCTGTAAATGAAGTTGATGCACTCCCTAAGAGTCTGCTATGGCTTAATATGTCCCAAACAAAGATATATGGATCACTATGCCACATACACTGCTTCAGAGGGAATCAGGGCCAAGAAGAAAGACAGTAATGGTAGCCATGTCAGCTGCTGGAGATGGTGGAAAAGAAAGGTGGGATGCCTGCTGTAATTGCACTGGCAGTTAATTCAGGGAAGATCTATGGCTGCCATTATCCAGGAAGATGGACTGAATGGTCTCACCAGTCATTTTTCACCTTTTCTTTAGGTACCTATGAAAACAGTTGGGTTGGTCTACTTTGAGAGATGGTGGCCAGAAGGATGTGTGATGGTGGCCAGCGATGGATGCTCCACACAGAGCCATGCTGGCTTGTCAAGTGCTGGAAGAATCTCCAGGACACAGAGGAGGCGAGACTGTTTCTCTCCTTCTGCCATCTCAGGTAGGTCTGTGTCAGTATTAAGCCTATGGGTTGGAGACATGAACAATGTGTAATTATCACAAGAGATCTGCAAAACCACTTCAAGCAAGTGTTTGTAAATCCATGTGTGTTTGTAAGTCCAAACATTTGTAAATCCATTCCCACCAACTGGAAATAAATGAATCAGCGACTATGACAGGCATATACCCTCAGCTTTTACAGGAAGGCAGAAAGACATCATCCCTTTTCAAATCAATATTTTTAACCAAAATTCCTGAAGTAAATCTGTAAAGAAAATATTTTTGTAAAAGTACCTACTTAAGTACTTAAGTTTCCTTTCCACTCTCTCAATTTCTTAACGAAGGAGTGGGACACAAGATGGTCCTTCTACTAGCAAGGACTAATAGGTCAGGCTATACTCTTATACCACTTCACCTCCTTCTTATAAAAAAAATCCCATGGCTCAGCTTGTGCAACATTAGAAAATTGTTTACATTTACACTTAATTTAAAAATTGGCTAAATTTTGAATATTTACCTCTTATTTTTTATTTTCCCCATTATCCTTCATTGGCTCACTGGCCAGCATGGAATGTACAGGTAATGGGTCACCTTCATTTGTTTGCAGATTGCCTCAGACCCACAGATGAAGGAATGCTGTTCCAGAGGATGCTACTGGGGGATGCTGCCCTTCACATGTCAAGGAGGTGAGAGTCTTCTCAAGATACCATGAATCTTGTGCTTCCTCCACCTCTAGAGACACTATAACTCTGCAGTGCACCTACTCAGCCCCCCACTATCAGCACAGTGCAGTCCTTAATGCTGAATGAATTCAAAAGAACTAGAGTACATGGAGTTCTTGGGAAGAGGGATATAAATACTGCATTTTAAGTTCTCCCGGAAAATTGTACAAGTGTTTTTTTTTTTTGGAGTTAATGTCTTTCCCTGCTGCTCATTCTGGCTGGAGGCATCCTCCTGTCTTTCCCAACTAGCATTCATCTGTTCCATTCTGAAATGCAGGAGATAAAGGAGATGCCTCCTGTGAGACTGGGTGGGGAAGGAGTTGTGGTCCACAGGTGAAGCAGGGAACCATGAAAGATCTGGAATGCTCATTTTCCTAAGGATTTCACTTAATCAAATTATCACCAAACTGCAAGCCATTTCTAACCACTAATCACCCACTGCTTGGAAACTATTTTGAACAAATGTAAATGTATAAAATCTGATTGATGAAAGCCTTGAAATGTAGATCCTGGGAAGTTTGTGAACTCTAATAACTGTGAAGAAAAAAAAACCCACAGTTTCTTTTTGTAACTTTGATCCTGTTCTAGGGGCCATACATAGGCACATGTAACAGATCTTTCCTTCCTCTATTTTCTTGCCAAGGATGTCATTTAAACTCTTTGGAAACAACACTATAGCTACTCCATGCTGTCTATCCTCCAGAATATATCAGATGTTATTTAAATAAATGCATGCTAGGATTTTTCTACAATGCCTCCTGGTAAATAGCAGCCATAATGAGCCTATGTTCAGACTGAAAGGGCCAAAAAATCTGAACTGAAGTCAAACGGAACAATTTGGTATTATCCAGACCCTGCATATTGATATAACAGATTAAATACTTAGATGAAAGGTCCCTTCCAACCCAAACTATTCGATGATTCTAAGAAGGAACAAGGGATCGCAGATGTTCCCCCATAAAAACTGCAGCCTGCCTTAGCACTGATTTCTTCTCTTTGTCCTTTGAACCTCATAAGAAAGACTTATCACTGTATCCTGCACCATGGCAGCACAACAGATGAATCAACTACCCAGCCATGCACAAGGGGGAAACAACCCCACAGATACCCTCAAGCACCCCATGTGTCCTTCTGAGGATTTCTGAGCAAGTTTACTTCATACTTCTCTAGGTCATATGGTTAAAACTAGGTAGAACAAATTTTCTTAAAAGCCATAGAAATTTTATGTTAAGTTTTCCTGTACTAGAAGGTTTTATCTGTAGGTCCTCATGCCCCAAAGTGATTTTGCAGATTGAAACATCAGGTTGTTTTCTGTAGATCAAAGTTCAAACACTGATGGAGGTTCACATTTTTCCTGTAGTAATCTAGTCCCTACAGTCCCCTTCACAAAATTTCTGCTCGAAAGCAAGACCCCAAGTTCAGAAAATCAGCAAAAGACAGGATGGAAAAGATGATGTGGCTCTTCAGTTGCCTACCTTGCAGCCAGCTCTTGAAACTATAATTGCCCAGAAATAAAATGTGTGCAAATTCAGACAACAAGCAGGACAAAAACCACAACACAGGCAAGCTGCATCCATTCATCAATAAAGCAAGAGCAAATATTGATTAAATAGGAGTTTGTTTTTTTTTTCTCTGAGCTTCAGTTTGGAATCTGCTTTTTCTTCCAGCATCAACAAAACCTCCAGTTTCAAACTTTTGCATATATGTTTTGAGGATTGGCATGCTGTGGGGTCTCACCACAGATAATATGTCTTTTCTCAAGCAACATGTACAACAGAAAGTCACGGGGATTTTTTCCAACCTTCCCTCACTAATAACACAGAGTAGCCACTTAGAGCTTTTCATTTTTCCAGTATGCTGCAAGCAAGATGGAATGACACCTCTGACAGGTGGCTTTGAGGTATCTCTCCCATTTTGCAGTTGGATAAAATGATCTCCCTATCGTCATGAATGGTGGACTGGTGGAGGACACAGGCTTCTCAGCTTCTCCAGCTGCACTTAGTCTCCCTCTCAGATCTATAGTGGTCCTGAGGGCTGCAGGAGCACATTAGGCCCCAAAGCGCCACTGGAATGGAGCTATAATTTAGGGTGCCTGCTTCAAAATATGCTGTTGTGAAATAACTCCAGGCTGTCCGGGAGACATGGAAAGGCAAGTTAGGAAGTTTTTTCTTCCTATCTTTGCCTGCAGTCCTGCATTTCCCAGAAATTACCTTTATTCCTTCCTCCCCAGCTGAGGTTGTCTTTTGCCATTTTCTGTATGCTTTGACTATATCTTTGAGCTGGTATCCATCCCGCCACAAATGTTTGCAAAACATACTCACTTTAGAGTAAGGAACCTATTCGTCTGATTCTGGAATCCACTTGTACTACTTTGACTACACCATTTAGATTTGCTTTAAGGATATTTATATACTCAGGAGGAGGTAACAGCAGCTTAGCGTACATGAGAATTGATCCCACTGAACCTCCACCTTTCCTTTGACTGCTATTATCACACAAAATAGCAAATGTTTCAGAGGATAAATCCTACCAGTTCAGGGCAAATGGGTGCAAAGTCTTTAACGTCGTTGCAATGCCAGCGAAATGAACAAATTTGCCCCCAGGGTTGAGCTAAAGGAGTGAAATTCTTGAACCCTGCCTAAAATCACATGGGTCTGCTTGGCTCGTCTGATGTTGTTCCATGGTGATGCATAAGCACTTCTCTGCCTTGTTCTGCTCTGCTGTGTGATGCTTGGCAGCGAGCTGCACAGTTAAAGCTGTGCAGAGAACAAACCGGGGCCCTGGATGGATAGGTTGGTTTGGGGTATTTTTTGCAAGTAAGCTGCTGCTTCACAGAGACAACTCTAGAAAATTACAGAACAGGCAAGGTCTGGACAAATTCAGTGAGTATTTAGTGTTGTTAGAAAATAAAGTCAGATTGCATGGCATGATAGTCCTAACATGCATAATTTCTCTTAGTAACAATAGGCAGTGCCTTGCATGCTGCTTTGCAAATACTGACTAAGGCCAACAATACTTCTCTGGATTGTAGCCTGTCCTTTGCACCTGCAAAAGTTGAGCAATGAAAAATTGACTTCAGGCCACATTTTATAAAAATCTTACCTTGGTGTCACACTAATGAACCTGTAGACATCCCACCCAGCAGCATGACCCAGAGCACCTACCTTAAGTTATTCAGGCACCCAACACAGTCAAAACGAGAGCGCTGAATTTCTGAGGGGTGACTCAGAACCTGTAAGCGTACATGTACGGTCCAGGGAGACAGGGTGTCTGTGCAGGGCAATTAGATGTTCCTGCATGCTGAGAGAGAAACTGCTGAGAGCCAGCCAGCTGGAAACATCAAGCCTAGAGGTATAGTTGAATAGGCACCTACCTCCCACCTTGGTCTTCTCAGAAGGTGGCTGACATGGCAGAGAAGCCTTTCCTAAATATCAGTTCTCACTAGAGGTGCACAAGATGCCCATCGCCTGACATAGCATCCACTTGGAGGAGGGGTGATGCAGACTCATGCAGGAAGGTGCAAGCAGAAGATGAAGGTTGACTTGACTACTGTCACAGTACCCGTGGTGGACTACTTCTTCCCTGGGAAGGATTTCTGCTGTCATTGTTGCTGTCACTATGTGCAAAATCTGTTTTAAAGCAGTTGTTCAGGAAGAGTCAGTATGCCTAGCAGGTTTGCCTAGCCAGGGCTTCTTCAAGCATGCAAACAAAAAGGAGGGAATTCCCAATTTTCCATTTGTTTGCTTTTTAAACAGTAAGACACAATAATGAAAGCTATGTAGATGCTGACTGACCAAATCTCATATCCAGAGCTTCTATACAGGCCAATGGTTGCAGGCTTTGGAAAGAGTAGAGAGGTGACAATCTTTGGGGCAGAAAACTCAAGAGGAGACAGAAACTCTCCTTGCACAGTCCGTGCTGTTCAAGCCTCCTTAGCTGGCTGAAGAGCATCCTTCTCACTTCTGAATTGCAGCAGATAACAGAAAACACTTACAGACTTCTTCCAGAAAAGAAAAAAGGAAGCAAGGAGGATTGTCACCAGCAGCTGATCATTCCCATTCCAGCTCCTGCTTATGGAAGTGAGATAAGGGATCTTCCCTGTACTTTGGGCAGATCTTTACCTCTTCTTTCCTGTGCACACCTCGTACCTGGCTCCACACACTGCTGTGACATTCATGGCATCATTGTTCTCTGCAGAGCTTTTTGTACTTTTATTGAAGTTTACAAT
Organism: Chlamydotis macqueenii; assembly: GCF_036417535.1. Lineage (NCBI taxonomy): Eukaryota > Metazoa > Chordata > Aves > Otidiformes > Otididae > Chlamydotis > Chlamydotis macqueenii. Next base: position 7,400,516 of record NC_141558.1, read on the forward strand.
CTGTTAACTATTCCAAAAACCAGAGCATTGTGGACAGTAAATAGAGAGAAGCAACAAAACAGGAGTCAGAGGAATCCAAGTCTTTCATGGTCAGTGATGTAGTAAATCAGCACTGCAGTTTAACGCAGCCAAATGTAGTGTAAAGTAATATGTCCGAGGTAAAAGCCTGAAACTGAAAGCACATATTTAAATGTGACATTCATGCACTACACTAGCCAGGAAAAGGAGGCTGATTTTATGAGAAAAATAAACCTCTGAGGACTATACAGCCCATGTATGTCTTAATAAAGAAGAAGGGGGAAAAAAAAAGGAATCCAAGCATAATTTGCATAATTTTAGGCTATGTCAGAGGAGAATCACGGTGACTAGTAAAATAAAAGGAGCACAGGACGTACGTTGTTAAGCTACTGAAATTAAGTCCAACTGGGAAACTCCAGAAGAGTATCTTACAGGTAGCGTGTTAGGTACCGCTCAGGATGGGATACGGGTTTCATCTGTTGTTATCTGTCCTTAGTACAGTGACTGATGACCAAGAAGCAAACTCAGATTTAATTAGCAAGCCCTCTGTACCAAACTGCAGGTACAAAAATGTTCTTGCTCCAGTGAAAACCAGCTGCTACTGGTGCAGGAGGGGACAGACTGCTCTGTGCTCCTCAGGGTAAGAACATACTCTGGCCAAGGACGGTGGAGGACAACTCCTTGTTTTTAGCAACACTGCAGTTCTGCAATGCTGCAAATGGCCTGGGGTGCATTCAGAGAGACTCGCCCCCAGTAAACTGCTGGGAACTTGGATCAAGAAGATGAGGTCCAAGTACCTCGAGCCAGGATTCCCATCAGTGGCTCTGCAGAAATCAGGTATCCCAGGGCGAACATCCCAACGCTGACCCTCCTCAGAGGCCAAATTTATTCTCAGTGGGGAAAGAAAACCTTTCACAGTTACCAAATTATGCCGATCAAGAACTAACAAGAACTGGAGCAGCAACAAGACTGACCTCCTCCACTCTGCCTCCAGAGAAAAATCTGTCTTTTATTACAGAATCCCAGCCTTGAGCTTCCTCCCACAGGATAGACCAAGGAGGCCCAGACTTGTATGAATTAATCAAAAATAACACTTCCAGGGAGGGAGAGGATGGCTGAAGGGATTGCTGATGGGATACAGAGGCCTCTCACCTCCTTCTCACCAGTTTGACTCCAAAAGAAGTCAGGAGTAAGGAGGAAAAGCCTCTGCCTTTTAGCTCTTCAGTGCCCTTAGCTGATTTACTGGGCAGCAAGCAACTCTGCCACAACCACCAACACGTCAGGCAGCCCTAAGGAGCGGACAGAAGAGCAAAATCTGTCCTTCCAGCCTCAGTATTAATTAAATAGCTGTGAGTTTCACGGTGGCAAGGCTCAGACTAGTAGCGAGCTTCAGTCTCCAGCAGCAAATATGCTTAAAAATAGCCAAAACAAACAGGATACTGTTTGGAGAGGGAAGGAGGAATGCACCTTTTTGGCTCAGTTTGGCCAGCAGTGAGGATATCGTCTGGTTGATCCTGATCATCTCCACTACATGTCCTCATTGCTATGGCAGTGTTCCACAAACAGAGCAGGGACCAACAGCTCCCCGGAGCAAGGAGGCAAGGACTGTCCTCAGGTAGTGGCACTGCTTTAGAAGGAGGAAAACAAGAGATTTGTGCAGGTGAGCTGAAGACTCACTAGAGCATGTTAATGTTATCTTAATTTGTGCATCAGCACTTAAATACCACAAGAACTGAAGCTGGAGCTACACAAGAGCAGAGCAGATGAACACAGTGAGTCTGATTCAGCCTGGGGAGACAGCTAGGACCCGTAAGCCCCAACAAGCATTAGTGGGCCAAGGCTACCCCAAATGCTGCTGCTATTCTCCGGGTGAACCTCAGCAGAAACAAGCAGATGGCCAGGGCAGCAGCAGAGCATCCTTGAGGAACCTCAGGCAGGACAGGGAGCACCACACTAAGCACTGAAGCAGGGAAAAGCAATTCAGAGAAAAGGACCACCAGAGCCATGAGAAGCCACCAGTGATGAGAGCTCTCTCCTGGAGATCTCAGTGGCCACCGTGGGCTTAGAAAGCAGCAAAGGGTCTGGCTCAGGGTCTAGAAGTAGCACAGGTCCGTTGTTGCAAAGTGAGGCTTGTTCACCCACCTTGCCCTTGTGCAAGACGGTGGAAGGGGGAAAGGAAGCAAGTGCTCACTCCACCTTCTTGCAGAGAATCTTCACTACCGGAGGCCTCTTACTGATTCCTCCACTGCAATGAAGTGGCCTTTAAGAGAGACTTTCTCAAGGCAGTACTTTGATGAGGTAATCTAAGACAACAGAATTAAACTGAAACAGACAATTTGTGTTGTGCAACAGGAAATATTTCCAGACAGTAAAGTCTGTTGGGCTCCAGAGCGCTTTCCCAAGGTAAGCAGCAAAACTGGAATCTCCATCCCTTGACTCATCTGTCAAGGCTATACAAGCATTGAAACTGTGGCCCAGAGAACATGCTGGCACAAGGAGAGAGATGGGACAGGGACTCTGGTCTTCAGCATTTGCTTTTACATAGAATAAGATTTCATTAACAGAACAAAAAGCTGAGATGTAGGGCAAGCAAGAAAGCCTAAAAAGCCAGAAAGGTCTTGGTGGTACTCAAGACCTTGAGTTCCCTTGAGTTCCCATCACGATCTCACCCTGAGTGGATTTCTCTTGTCTTGCTTTCTCCTTTGCAAGTCATGGAAAAAAACAGATATGAGGGGACTAATTCTTATCTGCCCCCAACTGCTGTAAATGGGGAAGAACCTCACTGAAATCAGTGGAGTGATGTCAGCTTAAAATGAAGTGGCTTCACGTTTAGGTCTGAAATAATTAAGGATTAAATTATGTTCATCTCCCACTGTAGCACCTTTAGGTAAAGTTTTAGGATAGTTTAGAATGAAAAAAAAACCTGCATTTGAGGCTCATCTCTCAACACCTATAAGTAAGGACGGATTTCTAAAGGACTTCAGGTCCTGTCCACCCTTCAAGCACCCAAAAGTAGCACCTGAAGCACAGTTAGCCCCGCCAGTCACCTTGCACAAGCAATGATTCAGTTCACCTCAGAGCCAAGTTGCCTGTTGGACCCCTGCAAAAAAATGTCAGTCTGTCACTCCGTTTCCTTTCGTATGAAGAAATACAGAGCACAGTTTCAGGTAAATACTGTTTTTCAACACCTCAGAGGTGCTGGGAGTGACTCCTGCTACAGCTTCTCTTCTCCCTCTACTATATGAGCTCATTAGCCTTTTGGCTACGTCTCTGCTAGTAAACTAAACCATGCCAGAGCCCATGCTTCAGCCCTGAAGCCAACTGGCACAGCCTAACGCCTACGTATTATTAAACCCTCTTACACTCTGAAACAAGGTGGCCAGATCCAAACTGCCTTTCTGGAGTGTCCTGGCCCATCCTAACTCCCAGCAACACCCAGAAGTTGTCTCAGAGCAATCCATGTGTATCATCAGTGTAGTAGTATGGAGCATGAGGACCAGCTCACTAGTACAAGTATAAGCTGTAAGGAATGCTGAAAGTGAAGAATACTTTTTGAAAAATCAGTAAGGAATAGCATAGTACTCAGAGAGTCCAAGGGAAGACCCAAAAAAAAAGCATTTCCTACTCAATTTTTTTTCAAATGGGGTTTTCATTTAGGAACCACGAAACAAACTTTGAGCTTTTACCTAGAAACCAGCTCCAGGCAAAGCTGCCAGCAAGGTCCCCTGGGTCGCCCATTGCTCATGGCAGCACAACAAGGGATGCCAAGGCTGAGCAGGGAGCTTGAACTTTCCCCGGCCATGGGAGGTGATGTGCCTCGGCTGGAGGCTGGGGTGAAGGACTGATGTGCTCAGGGTGTGCCCAAAGCCCCCTTCCTACGTTCCCCATCTTGTCCCTTCTTCCACTACATTCCCGTTGGTGATGGGGAGTACAGAGAGGACTCTACTGCAAAACTGACCTAAAACAAGGAGGAGTTGAGAGAGCAACACAAATCGAGCAATGACTTGGAGGTAAACACATTGTACACAAAGCCTTAGGATCATTTTTTTCCCAGGGCCAACTTCAAGGCTTTTTTCCCCCACTTGTAATTGGCTGGTAAATACCGTCCATGTAATTGACCTTTCTAAATGCTGGAGCTGGTGGTGTTGGGAACTAATCCTGCCTGTGAAGACCCTGGGATTGTGCAGCGCTGACTCTACCTGCCGGTGTGTAACGCTCTGCAAACACTTTTTTCCCTCGTTTACTGACACATTGAAATTTACTACCCCGTGTCAGTGAGTTCAAGAAAGCATTTAACTCCGAAAGCTCCGGGAACCGGCTCCAGCACATGCTTCAGGATTTATCCGTCAGTTCGTTACGCCTTGTTTGTCCAAGAAACAGTCAAGACCGAACGAGTCAGGAATGACAGAAATAGTACATGAAGTCACAGTCACTCCACTTTAAAGCACAAGCATTTGTGTCATTTTCCTACCAAATAAATAAATCTATGTGCGTTTAGCGAGCAAATAAGGAAATGGCAGAGGAAAGGCATTACAGGCAGGTTTTTACAGATGCCAGCTGATTTGTGCCTGCTCTTCCAAGCGAGTGTAATACAGATTCCCGCAAGTATCAGTTCTTTCTGGTCAGAAAAGCAATCACCGGGACCGTACACACCCACCAACCCTGTGAACGCTACCGCAAACAATTCCTAGGAAAAAACCCATAAACACTAGACTGAGGATGAAAGACAAACACGTAAGTGAAAATGCTGAGCACCTCCTGCTCTTTCCCTCACCTCTGTTCACTGCCTTTCCAGTTTCTGTACAGCCTGCGCTGGTTTCTCCCTCCCTTAAATAGCTCTTTTTTACCATCAGTCATATCAAGCCACCAGCGTCTGCAAAACAGCATCAAAGCCAGAGCCCTCACAGATGCTGACCTCTCCTATGGAGTGAGACCCACACTGGGCTCCCACGGTCCCCAGCCACGGTCCCTTCCCCGATCCTTCCGCACGCCGCAGGACCGCACTGCAGCCCCTCTCCCACCCGCCACCCAACCACGCAGCACCAGCATCCTGTAGCCACCTGGCTCTTGACCACCTGCACGGACAGGACCACGGTGGAGAAGTTTGCAAGAGAGAATGACATTTTTGTTCTCACCGCCTTAGCTTCGCAGCAGCCTGGGAAGTACAGCTGAGCTGCTTGGAGAAAAGAAAGTTGTTTTACCGTTCAGTTCTTCAGCGTTGCCGGCGATGAACTGGGAGCTGAGCGAGCTGAGCCCCTGGGGACGGCGAGAGCAGGAATGCGGTGTGACAGCAAGAGCATTGAGGTATGCCCCTGCCCTCTCACGTCCTCCCCAAAAGCCACCAGCCGGGAGGGCGGACGCCTTGTGCGTCTGCAGGAGGAGAGGAGAGCGGAGCGGAGCGCGGGAGCGAGTGTCGAGGAGGGCAGCAACAGGAAATGACACAGAAACTTCACCAGGCTCCAATCCAAACTTGGCCCCTGACATGAAAGAAAGGGGAGGCAATTTGGGGGGTGAGGGGGAGAAGAGAAATTTTTCCCCCTCATTAACCAGCCGAAAAATCTGCTGACTGGAAAAAAAAAAAACAGCACTGTGACAAATTTTATTAAAGAGAGGAATGAAGGGGGGGGGTCAAAGCGGGGGATTCCCGTCAGAGTTTATTTGTTTGAGGAGGAGTGGTGTGATGATGTTAGACACCGAGAGCAAAATGCCATTTTCAGCAGCTTTCTGGCTTTTCTAAACTCCTCAAATGCTTGTGCCTGAGGGCAGCAGGCAGGAAGCAACATCCCCCTTGCACCCCGTGGGTCAGTTGCTGCCAGCAAGAGCCCGGCTAATTCTGCCTGGGGTTGCAGGCAGTGGCTCCCGCAACTCCTGATGCATGGGGACGGCAGAGGAGACGGCCCAGGGCTGCTGGGGTCCTGCACCCAGCCCAGCGAGGAGCACACAGCTCCACATGCCTTGGGGACAAGGCAGGCAGCAGCCCAAGCTCTGGCAAGGCGTGACGATGGCATGACGCACAGAAGCAGAAAATCACACTGGGTGTGTGGTCAAACCTTTGCCTTGACGGATACAATATATTGCTTTATCTGAACAAAGCTGGATGGGTATCTTCAGGCAAGACAAATCCTCCAAACACCTCTATACCTGCTGGGTACAAGGGGACAATGGCTGTTGAATAGGGTGACGGTTTTCAAAGCATCCTTCAGACCTAACAACTTGCATGCATGTGTCCTTGCAGGCAGCCCAGACCTAGCTTGACTGTAGGGTCTATGCAAATCCCACCTGCCTTTGCAGTAGGCAGCACCAGAAACCCTTTGGTAGGAGCCCATGGGACTTTCTAAGGAGTCCTCTTGTCTTCCTGATTCAGGACCCACACCACTGCTGTAGGGTGGAGATGTCCACTGAGGAGCAGGTCAGATGGAAACTTTCCACTTGGAAGTAGGTGAACCACCTCACATCCTGCTCAAAGATGTCCCATCAGATACAGTAAGCTATAGGAACAGCTGGAACTCAGGCTTAAGCTCAGGTTCAACTCTTTCCTGGAAAGAAAATAGTCATTCTGGCCACAAATGTGAAAGTGGTGAGAGATATTTTTCCTTAAAATTGAGATTTCTTGGGTTAAAGATGGTGTCACTGAGACCTCTCCACTCCCCAATCAGTTTAATAGGAATATAATATTCCTAATTAAATAAGAATTTAAAAATATTCCTATTTAAAAGAGATATCTTAAGGCCAGGTGAGATCACTCATTTAATCACTACAGTCACTTGGTCTGATTTCCTGCACAGCTGAAGCCACAGAGCGGTGTCCCAAACCAACACCAGAAGGGCTATGACCTATGGCACATCTTTCCAGGAGACATCCCACTTTGAATGAGAGACTTTCAGTGAAGGATGATCTGCCTCAGATATTTCGGTGGCTATCACCCTGTTAAGAAGAAAGGATGCCTTTTTAATCTTTATTTGTCTGGCCTTACTCTCTACCCTCAATCCTGGCCATCACTCATCAATCCACGCCAGGAAGCTACAGATCAGGCACGGACAGAGAAGAGCTGCAGCCCACCAAGGCACAGCCCAGCCTCAGTTTACCCTCAGCACAGCAGGAATATTTCAAGCCCAGGCATAGCTGGGGTTCCTCCAGTATTTTAGTTGAAAGCACCCAGACCATGCAGCTCCAAGTGGAAACTGGAGCCCGCTGTTCCCTCACCATGTAGGCTCAACCTTACAAAACCACAGACAAGTTATCTTGTAACCTTGTCTTGAATAAATAAAATTAGCTGAGTTTTTTTAGTCTCTCACAGTAAGGCAGATTTTACGGCCAGACCACAAATCGTGCCTGTCACTCTTTTGAGATCCATTTCCATTGCATTAAAGTCCTTTCTGAAATGTGCCTACCAGAACTGGATGTGGTATCACAGCAATGATCTCACCTCTGCTGTAAATTTTTAACACACTTAGACTGGTATCCAGTTGCTCCATCAGAAGCATCTCTCTCTGTGCTGTGCCTTTGTGAATGCGGTAGCATGTTAACAAGCTGAATTAGGGATTTATTGTTAGAGTATCGTTTTACTCCAAACTTCAACCTCAAATACAAAACACTTCAGGATTTGGCATTTATACAGTGTTCAACATCTGCTTTGATCCAAACAAGGGCTTTGACCTGCCTAACCTCTGGTGTATTTTTTGCACTCTTGTGAATGATTTGAGCACAATCTTAAGGTATCGGTTGTCACTCCTTTAACAAGAGGTTATTTTCAATTAATCAAAGAAATATAAACAGAGCCTTGTATTGAGTTCAAATAAGCTCAGAATAATTATGCCCTTAAAACAGATGTCTAAGGCTGTGTGACCTGTCAGATCAGAGATGGTGTACTGTCAAGAAGTCGTCTTGCAGATCTGTTCGCTCAACCAGCTCAAAAAACTACTATCAGCTCCAAACCCTGACATACTCCAGTGTGGCCCACTGAAGTAAGGGAATGGGGCAGCCCGTGATGCAAATTAGGGTATCCAGGCCAAAATCAGATTTGCAAGGTTAGATTAGAGAGAACAACAGAAGGCAACTAGATAGCACCGTACTATTTCAAAGTAAGGACAGCCCTATTATCAAGCTCAGCATACTGTACCTGTTTCCCCATGGCTCTGATCCTGACAAGGTAAAATAATAAAAACAGAAGATGAAGAGACTGTAAGAGACTGTTGCTGCACTTTGTAATGAACTAAACAGGGTCAGGGCTGGTCTTTGGCGGTGGGGCCATGAGGCACAGTCCAGCCATACACAGACTGGAGGCTAAACACCCTTCACCTCCAAAAAAGAACAGCCCTATCCAGACCGCTTGTTGGGTACGAGCTCTAGGCAATGTTAATGTTCAAGCCATGCAAGAGAGCTGCCGCTGGACTGGAATAAACAGGAACCACAATAAAATTTAACACCATGGATAAAATTTTTCCAGTGGCAAGGCCCTGGCACTACTTAATTAACTTAACAAATTAACTAATATATAGCTAGTCTCAGAATGACACATTATCCAAAAGCCCCACAAGAGTTTTTCTTTGTCCCAAAGCCTTGGATAAGTGCAAGCTTGGCCCCGTGAGTCTCACACTTTTCTACACAGTTTTAACATCCTTATTCCTTGCACTTCAGACCCTCTGATTTTTGTCCGTAAGATGTCCAAGGCAAGGAGCACGTCTACCCCTAAAGCTTTGCCCTTGCAGTTCAAAGCACAAGTGCGACTCCTTAAATCCATGGGGTGGGATGTATCTCCGCTCAGCTTAGCCATCTCAAAGGTAGATCTGAACCAAATACCTGTGCGCCCTCTCTGTAATTACTAAAGAGAAACAGGCACTTGTGCAGGATACTTTGACTTATCCAAACATAGTTAAGACAAGTGAGATGGAACATCTCCGGAGCTGCCCCTCCTGCTCCAGGGATGATGGAGGAAGCCTACCTAATTCTTACAATCCCTGCATCTAGTTTTTCACTGTCTAACATGGGGGCCAAAAGCAAGATACGTGTTTGCCTGGCATAACAGAGCGCAGATTATTTCATATCTATAAAATAAACATGATAATACTATCATCATGCCTTTTGATGCCAGAAACAAGTAATCTTGTGTAGCCTCTGAATGAGGTAGACTCTGATCAGGCCATTACATTTCATGCAGTTTCCACTGCAGCCCACTGAGCTGTGTGGCACTGAAGTGTATCTTCTCAGCAGGACATCCACTCTGGATTGCAAGGTGTCAAGAGAAGGGAGAAGCCCCCATGTCTTTCATTAGTTCATTATCCTGAGAGTGATAAATGAGTTCTCAATGTGAATTAATCTAGGGTAGCTGCATGTACTTTGTTTTGTTGTACATTTATGTATATAATTAATACCTCTTCACTGGGTGCCTCTAAAAATATTCAGTGTAATCAGTCAGCTTTCAAACTTCTGATAAACTAAGCTGGCTCACAAATAGCACCTGCAGCAACACCTGGAAAAGGTATGGGTGACATATTTAAGAGTAGTCACTATGCAATTAGCTTACTTGACAATGAACATCACATTTCCATTTTTACCTAAAAATAAGACTAGAGGCAGAAAAAAAAAGGCATGTCCCAAAAGGACAGGTTTTGCTTGTTTCTTTGTAAGGATGTGCAGCATGCAATCCTTTTCTGATAGTTATTCACCCGTGAGGTGTTTAGGTCTACAGGTTTTAGCTGTCCTATCCAGACAAGCAACTAGTGAGATTCCAGAGAGAAGTAACACACCTTTGCATTTGGGTGGTATATAAAGGGAATGAATAAGGGTTTTGTTTTACTTGTTTGTCTTTGTTTGTCTTACCTTTTTCTCTCCCCCTCTCTCTCTCTCCTTTTTTTTTCTTTTTTTTTTTTTTTATGAGAACTGTCCAGAGCTCAATTTGAAATCCAATGGCATCACAGTCCACAGTGGAATCCAGTGAGACCTGTGGATGAATAACCTGCACTACCCTGGATTAGGGTTAGAAGAGGGAAAATCTTTTTTTATCCTATTGGTAGATCTATAACTAAAACCACAGGACTAACCATGTGCCAAAACATTGTTTTTATTAGCTATGCTCTCACCTTGTTTTATCATTCAGGGGAAATTATTTCTATTTGAAAGACTATCTTAAATGACTTACAGCAGCAGGATTAAGATCTGGTGAATTCACACAGAAGGAACAGTCTTACATACAATTTCTTTCATTTCATACTAGAATGCCTGAATCCCACAAGCAAAACTATAATGCCACAAAGATGAAGCCTTCTCTGGCTCTTGCCATTTCATAGAGGTCACTGCAGTTTTCACATGTTAACAGGAGATCACCTGCTATTTTATAAAAAAAATATATTCTTATAGCTTTACAGAGGTGCCTGCTCCTTCCCATACTATTTTTGGTATTTACGAAGCCAGTCAAACAGACTTCACAGGCAAATGACCTTTAAAAATGAACGAAGATCTGCAACATTTACATCCTAAGTATTTTACAGCAGGAGAAAAGCTAGTTTCAGCTTCTCCCCACTCCCCCCCAAACAAATAATAATTGTTTTTCCCAAGTCTGTCCCTCTCCAGAAAAATCTGACCTGCAAATGGCTTTCTCATAACTCAGCAGACTAGTTTAGTCCTCAGATGGATTTATCATTAACCACATAAGCATGTTGTCCATTCTGTCCGACCTAATGAATGTGCTATAAATAAAATATCTCTAAAAGCAGGTTTCACCATACTTATCCAAGCTGTTGCTGCAAGTCCTTGTAACTCCCAAACCCACTTATGTTAGAAACATTAATCACTTGATTGTAATTCAAAGCATCAGCTCTCTACAGCTGAAACTCCCTAGCACTTGACTTTGGCTAGACCTCTAACCTCAACTTATCACTTTCAGGCGTACTCCACATTTTCTTCTCCAATCTGTCACCAATGTAGAAAAGACGTGGGAAGTCACTTTTGAGGGGTATTTTTAACCTAGGAGTGTCTCATTAAAAGCAAAACTTAGTATGGAAACTCTAAAACAAAACCTTTCCCACTTTACTTGGTGTAGCAATCTGAAAATACCAGACGTGTATTTCACCACAACTCATGTCATTTAAAACCAAAGCAATGTAAAGAAAAAGGAAATTCTTTTAGAAAAGACATCATGAGTATAATTCCTATCTATCCTGTAAACATTTTATATGATCATAGGATTATCTGTAAAGCTTTGTATTATCCATCTTGAATGAAGGAATCTGATTCAAGCCATCTATTAATTCTGACTTGCCTGCTCGTTCATTAAGAGTGTACATGGACAGTTTGGGTTGTTTTCTACTTGTTTCAGCTGACAATATAGAGATCATATTCCATCCTGACCAAAGTTTTTCAAAGCCTAGAGAAAAAAAAAAGATTAATTGTAGTAAATTATTTTTAAACATCATATGCTTTAGTCTGGAAATAGAAGGACAAAGATAAAACTCCCATAAGGACAGCCACAGCTAATGAGAGCCTGAGAGGAAATGATCACACAGTCTCAGTTCTTCTGATGGATGTTCTTCTAGCCTTATGAATCAGAAGTTTGTGATGTCAATAAATCACTGAAGTATGATAACAGATGAAGGTGAGTTTGGAAGTAAAATGATCCATGGTGAAGGATTACCAAAAAAAAGGAGGAAAAGGAAAGGGAGCCAAATACAGTTTTATAAACTGCATCCTCAGCTTGTGAGGACTTGTAGATACTAAATGTCATTCCTTTTCCACATTATCTAGGAGATTAAGAATGTTTCTCAATGGATAACTGCTGGGAAGCCTCTGTAGCACCTTCTCCAGTTACGCCAGGAGGTTTACATTACATCAATTGCTTTATTTTTCCATCAATTATGATTTCATTTACAAAGAGGAACTTAAAAGTACCTTTCTTCTTTTAACTTTTTTTTCAGAGGAAGTAGGGTCCAGCAGCAGAAACAGAGAATCCAGGCAAAACACTGATGGTTTTGACCTTGCAAGGTTTGTCAGATTCTGCTTTGAGATTCCAGCAAGTTTTCTAGTATGACCTTATCCTGCCTGAATGATCCTATGTCACAGAGGTGTCAGCAAGGTCTCTGCTCCTCCAATTAGTCTGTATACAGAGCTGTCGGTTTCTATATTCAGCAAAACCACCCAGCTATCAATCTACATGTATCACAGTTTGCGCTTTTCAAGGAAAGCATTTCCCAGAGCACTTTAGAAGTAAATAAGTGCATTTGAGATGCTATTATTGATGAATCAATTCTATTCTCTGCCTTCTTCTAGTGGGTTTTATGCTGCACAATGCATCTGAAGCAAACCAAAGCCATGCTTATATACTGCAAATTCAAAATGAAAGGTTACTAAAATGAGGCAGTTTGCCAAGTAAGGCAAATTTTGCCTTGAACAATCAAAGCCAGAGGTGTACTAGACACCTAGGAGAGAAAGGACAGAAGTGCACTGGATGCCTTTGAGGATTCTTTCAACTGAAATACAAATGTGGGTGTTTCCTATATAGGTTTCAGTCATTTAATTGATGTCCTCCCAAGCTGGCAATGCTACCTCATGCTGCAGGACAGCACTTGGTAGGTAAATGCAACGGCTTGGTCCACATACAGGGAAGCTATGTAAGGGACATTGCTTCTTGAACTGATAAGCCCTACCGACACAGCACATTAGCTTGGATGCACTGTGGGTATTATGTGGAGCCAGCCCAATCATCTCCACACCGTACTCTATTCTGCAATGATATAAATTGGGGATTACAGCTGAGTTTCACCATAGTCCTCAGAGCTTCCCTTGCTAGGACTATAGCTGAGGTGTCTCTGGCACCATCTACCCAAACACTTCAATTCTAGGTTGTAGCAGCTAAGAGGGAGACAGATCAGCTGGGCAGCCAAAGGGACAGCCTTTGGAGTTATGAGATATTCCCACAGAAAATAAGGACACATTATCCTTGTAACTGCTTTGTCCTCCATGGAATAGTGGGGATGGCATTTCTGTTATTTCTGTTCTTGCCAAGGTTTCTGTATGTAGCTATGTTTAAAAGGAAGTACTGAAAACACACATGAATGGACATTAAATTACAGAATTTCCCTCCAGGCTTTCTAAGTCGTCATGAGGAACAACAGAAGACAAGTACATGTTAACATAAATTCTAAGCTGAGATGTGTCATTTTACCCATATAGAAACTGAAAGAGTGGAGAAGAGGGAAAACTAAGAACAAAAGACAAAAAAAAAAAAAAAAAAAAAAAAAAAGCCCTATAAATAAGCTCTAGCATCTGAGAAAAAGGAAGTAGAATACCTGGTGGCCAGTGTTGCAATCTGAGGTCTGCTGTGAATGGATACAGGAATCTGTGGCATGGAGATAAGTCAGAATCCTTGTCCCAGGGAACACACTTTGCTGGAGCAGTCTAACTCATCTCACGGGGATATGTAAGACTTACAGATCTGATTCTTGCCACATGATTCTTGCCAGATGTCTGGCTACAGACAACTGATCACTAGCAGACTATCTTAAGATATTCTTCACCTGAGACACACCACTTCCACCTCGAGAGCACTTAATTCTTAAAATGCAAAGAATTGAGTGCTTGCGATCAGCATAGGAATTACCTTAAATTACACCTTCATGCTACTAAGCCTCTGCTCTTGAAATATGGAGGCAACTCAAAGATATAAAGGGGTATCCAGGCCCTCTTTCCATTGCTCTTGAATGAAGTATGGTATAGATTTCTAGCTCTGGATTCAGGCCTGGAAGCACATCTGGAAGTGTCTATCCTTGCATACATTAGATTTGTGCTACAGTAAAGAAATAATGACCTCCACAAATATCACAGATGATGAAGAAAATTCCTGGCCTGAAACTAAATATTATTTTTATTATGTTACATTGAGATTGACTCCTTAAAAGCTGCTGATACCAAAGCCATAAGTGTCAGCTGCAGAGCCTCAGACTGCCATAGCAATGCCTCCATGAAATCAACTGTTTCAAAATCCATCCCTGAGCTAAGACATCAAAGTCTTCCCAAAACACATGGTTGGTCTGCATTTGGCACTACAGAAAAAAAATTACACATATCAACCAGTAGTCACCTCACCGCAATACTCAACCAGTATCCCCCAGTATCCCTTACCTGCAAGAGGGAAAGTATTGCAACACAAGAAAAGGAGTCATCCTCGGCAATATACTATGAGACAAAAGAACAAACACAGCTCTTCTCAGCACGCTCACCTGGCACAGTAGGCGTGGAGAAAACACTGCTGGCTTCCAGCGCCACTGTTGTGATGATCGTGAAGAAACCTCCTCCTTCCTGGCATGGCATTTGTTGAGTCGAATAGCTAGAAAGACCTTTAAAATCCAAGGTGAAGCTACCTCTAGTCACAGGAACAGCCGCATCCCCAACAGCAGTACTGCTGCTAGGAAGCATTACATAAATGAGTTCATGTCAGGTCACAATCAGAAGACGGTCAGAGGCAGAAGCACTCCAGTAGGCATTATTTTTCCACAGCACAGCCAAAAGCAGTAAAACACTACTGTGGCTGCAAACACCATTTATTAATAGCAGGATGGCTTTGCAGCCAGTTTGCACCACTGACACCAACACCACCTTTGCTGCACTAAGTTGATGAAAGTGACATAAATTTTCAATGAACGGTTACTTAAACTAAGGCACACAACTCAGTGGGAGACTTTCTGTGGAAACCTCCATGTTCTTGAGGCCAAAGATCTGTTCCCAAATCCAAATCAGCTCAGTAGCTACTTGTCCATGAGCGTGTTCCATGTGCTAGAGAAGAAAATGTGAGATCAAGGATCTTGTTCTTAAAAATTAAAAGGGCAATAATACACAAAGGAGTGATGAAAGCCTTCATCCCACCTGTGTAGCACTGCTGATGCTTTCTCATTTCTAACAGACATTACAGAGGAGAGAGAAACAGAGAGTTCCATGAAAGTGCAGACTTCAAGACTCAAGGGGCTCAGCAAGGAGAGTTTTTGCTTTGTTGGGAAACCACAGGGTAGGAGCAGGGGCTGCATACCAAGTCCAGAACTAGAAATGCTTATGGTCCTGGTAGTACACAGGAAAACTGTACCATAGCACCAAAAGGGGCTTCACAAATAGGAACCTTTCTGAACTGCTGGTCTTAAAGGTTTTCATTAGATGCTTTTAGTCATGTCTTTTTAAAAGTTAATTGTATTAAATATCTCAGAGTTGCATTTCTGTCCTTAGGAAGGTCATGAATTTGAGCAAGAAGCTTGCTATATAAGCAAGCTGTCAGAGAAAAACAGGACAAATAAAACCTATCTGCCCTCCCTGGAGCTTATAAATTCTGCCCCAACTTGTTATCGGATGGCAAACCCTTCTCAGTAACTACAACGTGCGTCAAAACTGATCATTTCAAAGAAGCATGGTCATCCCCTGTGAGAAATATAATATATCTCTGTCTTCATAACACAGCTTTTTTGGTTTTCAGCCATTAATCATTGGCCCATCTGTATATCCAGGTCTCAGACTTGCCAACACGTTCTGGACTCTGAGCGAAGATTTCTAAATCAAATATCCCTTCTCCTTGACTTGTGCCATGATAACATTTCAACTTGAAATCCCCTGTGCCTCAGAGAAGGAATCTTTCTTTCCAACATACAGTAGTATGGCTGACGATGAACGCCGATGCTAAGCTCCCATATACTGCTGGTTTTGAGTAATGCTTTTCAGGTTGGGCTGGCTAGATGAATATAACTACAGGACAGACATGAGCTTGGAGATACTGCAATACAAGAAACTCAGCCAGCTGAGAACATCACTGCACATCAAATCTCTCCTCCACCCTTCTAGTCTAGAAGAACTCTGAAATTACCTCTGTGCCCTGATCCTCACCTTTGTCATCTGGATCCAGGACACCTCCAAGACATACTAAAGGTCCAGAAGAAGAAAATGTTAAGCAACTATGATCCTCTGTCTTGACGCAAAGAGAAAAAGGAGTCTCATCAAAATGGTGAAATTAATTCCTTTAGGAACTGCAGACTACTTCAACTCTCATCCTCTTTTACTAAAAAGACGTGCAATTCTTTAACATCTCCTATGTGAAATAAAAACATGGCTACTGCCATAAAATGGAATAAAACCTGTTTCTATAAAGACATTATCTACAGAGGGAGGGCTAAGGAGAATTTCCATCCTTTATTGGATGTGGGGGGAAACAGTGGCAAAGGATGAGGAAAAGGCTGAGGTACTTAATGACTTCTTTGCCTCAGTTTTTAATAGTAAGACCACTTGTTTTTGGGATACCTAGCCCCCTGAGCTGGAAGACAAGGATGGGGAGCAGAATGAAGCCCTCATAATCCAAGGGGAAATCATTAGCTACCTGCTACACCACTTGGATGCACACAAGTCTATGGGACCGGATGGGGTCCACCCAAAGGTACTGAGGGAGCTGGCAGAAGTGCTCACCAAGCCACTTCCCATCAGTTATCAGCAGTCCTGGCTAACTGGGGACATCTCAGTTGACTGGAGGTTAGCAAATGTGATGCCCATCTACAAGAAGGGCCAGAAGGAGGATCCAGGGAACTACAGGCCTGGCAGCCTGGCCTCAGTGCTGGGGAAGGTTATGGAGCAGATCATCTTGAGCACCATCACACGGCACATACAGGACAACCAGGTGATCAGGCCCAGTCAGCACGGATTTGTGAAAGGCAGATCCTACTTGACTAACCTGTTTAGTGGATGAAGGAAAGGTTGTAGATGTTGTCTACCTAGACTTCAGTAAAGCCTTTGACACCATTTCCCATAGCATTCTCCTGGAGAAACTGGCTGCTCATGGCTTGGAAGGGCATACTCTTCGCTGGGTAAAAAACTGGCTGGATGGCTGAGCCCAGAGAGTTGTGGTGAACGGAGTTTAATCCAGTTGGCGGCCAGTAACAAGCAGTGTTGCCCAGGGCTCAGTGCTGAAGCCAGCTCTGTTTAATATTTTTATCAATGATCTGGACAAGGGGATTGAGTGCACTCTCAGTAAGTTCCCAGACGACACCAAGTTGGGCAGGAGTGTTGATCTGCTTGAGCACAGGAAGGCTCAACAGAGGGATGACAGGCTGGATTGATGGGCTGAGGTCAGTTGTATGAGGTTCAACAAGGCCAAGTGTCAGGTCCTGCATTTGGGTCACAACAACCCCATGCAATGTTATAGGCTTGGGAAGAGTGGCAGGAAAGCAGCCTGACAGAGAAGCACCTGGAGGTATTGGTCAACAGTCGGCTTAGTATGAGCCAGCAGTGTGCCCAGGTGGCAAAGAAAGCCAACAGTGTCCTGGCTTGCATCAGAAACAGTGTGTCCAGCAGAAACAGGGAAGTGATTGTGCCCCTATACTCAGCACTGGTGAGGCCAGACCTCAAATACCGTTGTCAGTTTTGGGCCCCTCACGACAAGAAAGACATTGAGGTGCTGGAGAGGATCCAAAGAAGAGCAATGAAGCTGGTGAAGGGTCTGGAGCACAAATCTTATGAAGAGCAGCTGAGGGAAGTGGGGTTGTTTAGCCTGGAGGAGGCTGAGAGGAACCCTTATCTACAGCCCTATCACTTTCTACAACTACCTGAAAGGAGATTGTAGTCAGGTGGGTGTCAGTCTCTTCTCCGAAGTAACAAGTCATAGGACTAGAGGAAATGGCCTCAAGTTGCACCAGGGGAGGTTTAGAATGGATATTAGGAAAAAAAAAATTCACCAAAAAGGTTATCTAGCATTGGAACAGGCTGCTCAGGGAAGTGGTTGAGTCACCATGGCTGGAGATATTTAAAAGATATGTAGATGTAGTGGTTAGGGGCATGATTTAGTGGTGGACTTGACAGTGCTAGGTTAATGGTTGGACTTGATGATCTTAAAGGTCCAACCTAAATGATTCTATGATTCTATGATTTCAAAATACATAAGAGAATACACATTTCCCAACAATCAAACTGCCTTAAAATCCTATCAAAATAATACACTGCACTTCAAACACACCTCCCCAGAGGGGAGGTTGTGAAAACAATAGTTGAAAGACGTATTAAGCATTTTGCTTAATGCACTGCTGGAAGACGTTCAAATGCTCATCTGATGGATGCAGGAATAGAACAGAAAATAAAATAGTTCAGTTCAAGCCAGGTCAAGTGATATTCCCAAAGATTCCTCCAGTCCATTTTCTAAAGAAGCACGTACCCAAGAGATTCTGTATCCAAACTGCTACTCAGAAAGGAGTATGCTACAATAACAAAAACCAATAGACACATTTAGAATAATATTAAAAATTAAAAGCACTTAGTGAAATCCAGGAGGTCTTGTATGTATGCCTCCAGCTCACTGCAAGATAATGCTTTTCTGTAACTTCTGGAAAATTTTAGAAAATGGTGAATAAGTTGATGCTCTCCATACACCACATACATGAAAAAGAGGTAAATAAGTCTATCCTCATAGGCTTGTCTGCTGCACATCAATCCCAGGCAAAAAACACAGAATAGCTGTGATGAGACTTAAGGAATAAATAATTAATATCCATCAACAATGTGTAATGGAAAAGGAATCTTCTGAAATTAATCCAGTCTCACATTTTGATAAGCCTACAAATGGGGTTGATAAAAGTAATAGGGTTGATGTAATGGGCTTCTGAAAAGCACCAGACTTGAATTATTGAGTAATAAACTTGACTGGTTTAAAATCAACATAGTACAGTATAGATGAACTGGAGACCAGCTAACTGATATCTTTCCAAATTAAATAGCAAATGGCATATGCTCGCTCAGAAATCGAACTTTTGGTCCCATGGAGATCCTAGCGTACCAGTTGCTATTTAATATTTTTATTACTGACACGGAAGAAAAAGTTAAATTATTACTTAGTAAGTTTGTGAAAGTTTGGGAAGTGGTATGGAATAAAGAGGACAATAAAGCAAAGCAATCCAGAGAGCAATCCAGTAAACTGCGCACAAGCCAACAGTGAATTTCAGTACAGACATATGCAAAGTCCTGAATGTAAGATTAAACAGTGGAGATCTTGCTTCTCAGACAAGAGGAAGGAGGCCAGAAGCAAACTGGAAAAAGCCTAGCAAGTTATAGAAAGTAATTGATTTAATATGGACTACCAGTCTGACATCTTCAGTGAGGTAATGCATGTAGTGGAGATATAATAGCAAGTAGAA
This sequence comes from Chlamydotis macqueenii, assembly GCF_036417535.1. Lineage (NCBI taxonomy): Eukaryota > Metazoa > Chordata > Aves > Otidiformes > Otididae > Chlamydotis > Chlamydotis macqueenii. Next base: position 7,419,670 of record NC_141558.1, read on the forward strand.
GAAGCAAAGAAATTATATATCATCCCAATTTGTCATTGGCGCAACTGCTGCTGATATCCAGAGCCTATTTCAGAGGCTGTAGATACTGAGAAATGGGAAAGAATTCAGGGGAAAACCACAAGAATGAATAAAGAATTGGGAAACTTCATTCCGGAAAAAGACATGAGAAAATTTACCTCTTTAATGCTACAAAGAAAAGGCTGAGAGGTTTCTTAATCACAGAGTGTAAGTATTTAAAGAGATAATAAAAATTAGCTAACAAGGTTTCTTCAGACTTAAAAGATCTAGCAATGGTCAATAACTATCTAGACATTCAGAACAGAAATAAATCCAGTTTCTTTGACAATTTTGGTTGTGGGATACGTACAGTCACTGGGAATCTTCAAATCAACTTTTTTTAAGTTTTACTTCAGTTCAAAGAGCAATTAGTTGAGGGAGGTCTTATGGCATCTTGGTCTTAGTAGCCTATCAATTGACAGGGCTTCAAATGCTTCTGTGGGAGGCTGTTTTACAACCTAATAAATGTCATCTTTGGGAAAAGCTTCATGGGATTCTGCTTTTTTCTTTAACTCTACTAATGGACCACACTAAGTAACTGATTTCCTTGTTTTCTGTTCTCATCAAAGGGAAATTAAAATAATGGTCTTTCAGCAGCAATAGATAATAACACCTTTTCTAATACTTTTAAAGAATGATCAGAGAATGACTCAAGCAATTAATTCCTAGTTCTTAGTCGTTCCTCCTACTCAAGTCTCAAACCAATGTTGACTTAAGCACTGGAATATGTGATGAATGCTTCCTTCAGTCAAGCACCAGAGAAGGAGAACAAGTAAATTTGGCATTTGTGACCCTCAGACTGCTGTATTTTATGATATCTACCCAAAGCAGAAGACTCCACAGAGAAAACTGAGATTCTTGCAGGGGCTGACATAAATGTGCTCTGTGGTTAATGCACTGTCTGTATTTCTCCCTCCATCCTCACCTGCTTTTTGGCGGCAGCTTGTCCCTTTTGTCACTCATGCTTTAATTTGCCTCCTAATCTCAATCCTGCTATTCAGTGTCTAAGCGCTCTGCATGTTTCCTTAAGACCACAAAGAAGCAATATGTAAATGAAACCCATTAAGACATTCCCTGCCCCAGGGAGTTCACAATACAGAATATAAACCAGTCTTGTCAAACTGGTGGCCTGCAAACTGAATCCAGCACAGACAATCCCACCATATTTCTTCCTAAGTCTTGCAGAAGACACTCATGGTGACGGAGCAGCTCCTAGGGTAGCACAGCAATGCCCAACAGATGAGTAACTTCTACTGGGCCTTACATATAGTGATGGGCAGTGCCAATATATGCACTGCAAAATGATAACAAAATTGCTCTGCATTTCCTGGCCCCGCTGTGTCTCTCTCCCTGAGTTGGGGTTACCTGTCTAGCTCCTTTTGCCCAGATGTGTGCAGCAAGGCAAACTGCATTGCCCCGTCCCTTTTCCCAGCTAGCACCATGCCGTTCTCCCTTCAGCAGGACTGCTGAACACCCATGATCAAAGCCAGAAGATGACCCAGGGGACTGAATCTCCATTCTCGAAGTGATGATAGTCCCCAAAGGACAATCTGGAAGTGTAACTTTCACTGAGTAAATCCCAGGCCTCTGGAAACAGGCTGGGAAGACCCTACAACTCCCTATAGCTTCACCAGCTCTCTGTCTGAAATGTTTAACAGTATCAAGATACCTGCTAGAATCACAATACATGTTCAAATACTAGTGGAATGAAAGAATATGTTTATGTGATCAGCCAGGAGGCTCTGGTATGGAGACTCCACTGTAGACAAAGTTGGACAAACATTAGATAAATAAGTGGGAGAGGCTGGATCATAGTGGAAAATGAGAACTTACGAATGCTCTAAATGGTGGACCTCGTGGACCTAGATTTCAAAGTGAAGCATTTAAAGACAGGTACAATCATTAGGAATCTAGGCAGGGCCTCCAGATTGAACTTTGTGGTACTGTTTTCTGTTATTCTGATTTATCCAAAATTTCCCAGATCAAAAGTTCTTAGTATTAGTGATTTGGAAAGTATGATCTCTCCCAAGATGAGCACCATCCCAGCACTGAGTTTACATCATAGTCAATCATCCTTCCAAATCATTAATAAGGATCTTAAGCAAAAACAGTTTAACATTGTTCCCTACTGCTCCCCTGAGGTATCTCCCACAAAGTGTTGGCATTTATTCATCACTATATGTGTCTGGTCCCTCAAGTCTCTTTTCAGTCTGTTTTATAATCTTCATCTTTAGTCAATTTAAATTAATTTTTCAGCTCAGTCTTCATGAAACAATACGTTAATTGCCTCAGTACATGAACAGACATCTTATTTACACAAATTAAATGACCACATTATCCTCACGTACTTGGCCTGCACTTGGATCAAACTAAGTGATTAAGCTATGTCTGGATTTGCTTCTTACAAATCTGTGTGTGTGTCATTCATGTTCCTTTTCAATGGTAAAGTTGACTTGTGTAGAGGATCTGCATACTTCCTACATGCCACTAAAGGAATTGATTTAATAACTAAAGTGTGCTCTGAGTCAAAGAGAAAACTCAATAAACTCTTCTTCACCAGGGATGAGGTTTGCTTTAACTGTTTACAGATTTACTTTGTTTAGTATTTTCTCCATTACTCTGTTACAACAAAATTCACCCTTTTCTTTTTCCATAATTTATTTTCTGTTTTAGCAACTATCTTGAGGGTTAGCCAACATACACATGGTTCCATGTGAATGTATGGCACAGCAAATTCTTCTTTCTTTATTTAGACTGTTTTACTAGAGAAGGAAGCCAAAGTTACTGGATAGTCACTAGCTCTTTTAATGAATGCTGTTTATTCGTAAAGTTCAATACAACTTATTTTCCTCTGACTTCTGGATCTTGTTTGATTCTTCCGTTTTTTCAAGATAACTGTATGTGAGCCAGCTCCTTGACTAATTGCAATAAAAACATAGCAGGCACATCTCTTTTCCCAAGTTTTACTTCTAAGATTTTCCTGTTTCCCACATCCCTGAAACTCATCACACAGAGGTTGTATTCTGCCTCATTCCCAACGTATTCAGTTAATGTTAATGTCAGGAGATAGCACAGAGGTTCAGTAAATCCAGCAATACTGACTTCAAGTTTTCATTCTGTGGGGCTTCCTAATGCTGTTAGACAGTCTGAGGTCTAAAATGGGATGAAAGGAGACAAGGCGAGGTAAATATGTCACTTCCACTCACAGCTCTGCTTATGGATGTTTCCCAAATTGGTGAAAGTCAGCTAACCCATAAGAACAGCAATAAAGTACACTAGCACATGAAAAAGTTAGTGTCTAGAGCAACTCTTTGCAGAGATCAGAACTCTTTTTTCCACCACATATAATGGGGGTCACCCCAGTAATAAGAATGGGATTCTGAATCCGTTTCATATCTGAATTAACAATTTTTTGTGATTACAGCAGAGGATCAGGGTCACAAAGAAAGAGCTCTTCATTTCTTCATGTCATTCCATTAAACATAAATGTGAATTTCCATCAGCAGAAATGAAATAGCTGTTTCAACACAGTTCCTGAGGTTTAGAGACATGCACACACCCAAAAAAAACCCACCAAACATCTGAGCAGGAAAATGACATAAACTGAAGAAAATGAAGCATCCTCTACAAGATGCCCTACCCTTTTAAAGCAGACAGACTTCTCCAAAGAGTGATGAAGAGAACAGCTTGTTCCAGCTGCCCTGTGACTCAGACTGGCATAAATGTAATAACTGGCCAGGGCAGTCCTGGGACACCAAAGCGGAGAGAAAATAAAGGCCAAATACTGCCTTGGTTCAGAAGGTGTGAAACTTTCAAGTAACTGAACACCAGGCTATGGAACATCTCTGGCTCCCTACTACGTCCCACCAGTCAACATCTCTACTGTACACATATGCAAATGAAGCCAGATCACAGAGATTATGGGAAACAAGTAGGAGCCTAATGATCACAGCTGTATCTGAAATACTTATATCTGAAAAATTCATCACTTACTTGAGCTCTGAAAAGAGAACTGAGCACATCTGAAAGTATGATCTTCAAAACGACCAGTCCTTTAGGGAGCTTCAGGCTTGGGCTGTGGATCCTAAGGAAGGATCTCAAAGAGACCCAATTGTGGAGTCCAGTAGTGATTGTTTGATGAGATAAGAAAAGCAAGATAAAAAAGATCAAAACGGACTAGATAAGTCTCTTGATATCAGCATCTGTGACTCTTTTGCTATCAGCATTGTGACACTGAATTATTTGCCTCTATTGTCTTGACTAAGACCTATTGAAATGAGAAACAGTACATCTCAGGCAATTTGTTAAAATCACTTCAAGTCTCTGAGTGATGTTAACGATCACGGACTGAGGGTGGAGTGCAGCAAGGTGAATGGCATGATGTATGGCAGATGACAAACATCCATCTTTCTAATGAACTTCTGTCTGTGCACTTCCATGGACTCTCAGTACACCTCACCACATCCTAGTCTTTACCTCACTTAGCTTCATCACTCTCCTGGCAAGTATCCTCATATTTGGTTTTTTTTAATACATAGCTAAAGCAGAGAAGGAATAAATGACTTGTCTAAGATCACCCAGGTCTGCCCAGGCCTCCAGCACTGGTATAGGCAGAGATCTTCATCACTTGCACTTTGGGAGCTGCAGACAAATCTTATGGCTGATTGGTCCTTAAGGATGTGCTCAGAGCTCTGCTGCTCCCTCCCCTCATGACAGCCTCTGCATCACCAGTTATTGCAAAACCTGTCATGAGGAGGCAGAATAGTTAAGGTCATAAGTACCAGCATCAGACCTTGTGAAGGTACTTCAGGTTTGGTGTATGTGCTCTAGAAGCTGCCAAATTTAAAGACACTCAAGAAGATTTTTCATAGAAATATTCACAGAGACAGCCAGTCTCCACATGTCTATCAATAATGCTCAAGTGTCAACACTTCCAGGCTAGGATCTTAAGATGCCCTCACCTGCTATAGGGTTGCCAACGGCCTTTATCCTTGTTTCATAAATGGGGAAAGTCAGGCACACAACAATAAAACAATTCTTCTTCAGTAACTCACAGATCACAGCTAGAATTAAAAAAAAAAAAAAAAAAAAGTCCTGGCTCAAGTATCCTGTATTATCTACAAAGTGATTGAACCACTCCTCTCAGAGTTTTATCTTCCATTCCTTCTCCATCAGCCCCACCTTCCTCTGATTGCCTATCACTTCACCCTCTGCTATTGTCATTTTCCTTCTTATAGTGTCTCCCACTGTTACTCTCCCAGCAATGATCCCTTCCTCCCAGTACTGCAGCTTTGCCTCAGATCTTTCCCTAAATTTCACTGCACCAAGCCAGGTCCCTAGGACAAGAGGTGCTTCTCAGGAGGGGAAAGTGCAGCTGTTGGTGGCTGGAAAGTAGCCAGCAGACTCCCCATTCCCCCTGGCTATGCTGCAGGAGGATGCTGAGTGACAACATCGGCAGAGTCAGCAGTAGGAAGCCTTGGCTGCCTGTTCAATACCCTGGAAGCAGCCCCTAGCCACTGGAAAAGGGATCTGAAGGAGAAAGGCCTCACCCAAATGATATTTCATCTGGCATGAAGGAGATGTTGACAGAAGGGTCTGTGTGTCACCACAGATGAGAGATTCTTGGCTGGTAGTGATGTGCCTCCACCCGCCACCTCCACTCCAGCAAGAGGGTAGACAACTATCCGAGGCTCCTGCTCACCCACAGACAGAGGTTGAATGTACAGTATTTGAGTTTGCTCACTAAAAAGGGCTGTCAGGTAGAGCAGAGGGAGGGCACAGGCCTTGTGTTATGTGGCAGGAACGAGGATGAGGAGCAGGTCTCTTTCTGGCACTGCTGCCCTGATTTGAGCACACAGGGGTTTACAAGTGTACAGTTTTCATGCTAATATATTCTTAAACTCAGGAAGAAGGGTTGGACTTACTATTTGTGAGCATGTTACTGACTTGCTCCTTGGGTCTATTAATCTATGATGTCCTCCTCCAGTGCATGTCTCCCAAGATATACCTCATTAGCTAAACCTAACAACACACAATTTGCTCTCAGGACACACAATGGTCAGATAATGGACTAGTATGGTCCACAATCACAGGAAAATGGGTTTGAGCAGAGCACAGGTAGACTCCAAGCCTGCCTTCCCAGGCAGTGTGTCCCCAAGTGATGAAATGCAATGCTATCAAGTATCATGACAGAAAGCATGAACAAATAAAACATAAGGGTGCCTCTTAGAAATAAATGTTGCTCCGTGATCTTTTTCCCAGGAGAATGAAGTTTCCAGTGTGCTAGCTCTCTCTGCGTGTGGTATCACATACTGCATGGTCTGTTCCCTATAAGCTCTCAACATATGCTATGAATCTGCCTCTGCAGTACAAGTATTCTAAATCAGATGCTTATGCCTTCTTCTGATCTTTTGCAGTCACACATACACACATCAGATTTTGCCACAGGCTATCTATCATTTCTCCCTTTCCAGCATCTGAAATGCATGATCCACAGTTTGGTTTTATGTATGTTTTACTGCAGTTTCCACGTAATCACACAGGAAACTTTAATTCTCACCTAGGAGGCCAAGCACGAACGCGTAACACTGGACACAGGCTGCAGTTCTAATCCTTGCCTTTCAGAAGTGTCATGACTCTGTCTCTGATCACCGACAGGCTGTATTTCTGACAACTGATGGAAAAATATATGAATCAAGTTCCATTGCAAGCAAAGCCTTACCCTTCATGATCAGTTGTTTACCTGCATCATTTTCCACCTCCTACCCCAGAGTGACACCTAAAGTCATTAGGCAACTGCTGCCCTCTGTTTCTGAGCTCTCCTCCTTTCAGCTGTGGATTAAGCACAGGGCTGGTGCACGAGGTGGCCACTTTCCATCACTGTAGTGCAGCCAGCTCTGCAAAGGCATGTATCACTCTGTAATGACCCACAGCAAGCTTGGGTTGCACTGGGCCAGGGTTGGGGATGAATAATCAGGTTCTCTGTGTATAATATTTTAAGCAAAAAGACCAACCTTTAACACAGGTCAGAATATGGTGGTGAAGTAAGTACAGATTTCCCACAGGCATCAAGGGGAAGCAGCTCCATCCACTGCAGATCAATCATGGCTCAAGGTTGAGACTTGCCCCTCTCATTCCTCCCTCTCATCCTCTTCTACTCATTCATCAGGAATTCACCATGCCTGGCCCCTTCTCCATCCCCAGCCGCAAGCGGCAAACACAGTTGATCAGCATCATCTACCTTCCAGCTGCCTCTGTTTAAGGCCACAAAAAGGAAAAAGGCCTTAAGGCCTCAAGGCCCTGAGGCTGCGGGTCACCCCAGCCCTGGCTTACTGCAAGCACCTACCAGATGTGCAAACCCTCCAGCCTCGAGGACTGACAGAATTTGGCACAGCGCTCACCAGAACGGTGCTGTCTGTGCACACATGTGTTTAATACCTCACCAGGTGATCCTGATCCAAGTGGGGCTCACCTGCTGCCATCTGACATCAGGTTACACGCACCTCATCCTCTCCAATGGCACATTTCTGTTTGTGGTCAGGGAACATGACTCTTCCAGAAGGGCATACCCCAGGCATGGGGGGATTTCTAGCAGGGATATGCCCTCACTGGTTGGATGCAAGAGGACAGAGGATTTTTTAGCTCTCTGGAAAGAGACTAGCTAGGAAGTGGTGACAGGAAAACAGTCCTGTAGAATACCTGCCCTCTGCGTGGAGCAGATGGCACAGAGGCATTGGAGAAGCCCTGTAAACAACCAGTTAAGCTTTAGCCACAAGCTGCTTCAAGCTGCTTCAAATATAGCCTCTATCACCTTCCAGCTCGGGCTGGAAAACGTCAGGTCTGCTCTGCCTGTGGGGCTTTGTGAATTTGTATATTCTGAACTCCGGCCAGGAGTAACTTTGGTGCTGGAGGGATCAATGCTGGGCCCTGTGCAGCGCATCAGTAAGGCAGCGACTTATCTGTGGAGGAGGGAAGCTGGGGAAATTCCCTCCCGGTCTAAACAGTTTCTTGGCTCTTTACATTAGTTATCAGCCCTTGGGAATATATTTTCCTCTCTCCAGATTTTTCTGTGGTCTGTATTATCATTTGCTAAATATTAGCACGTGCTATTTATCATGAGGTCCACAACCCTCATGTACCCCAGGGACCTTGCGACTAAGTCACAGCAATAAATTTTCTGATATTCTATGGACTTTATAGCACTAAGAAGCACACAGCTGGAATTACTATCTCAGAGCCTTCAGCCCCTAATCTCACAGTGAAACCTTAGTCACCAAAGGCAGGGAGGATGCACACGAACGCAGGTTGTTTGTACTCACAGCGGATTCAGATTCAGGCTCCAAGTCTGCTTACTAATAGTGATGATTACCTTGGCTCCACTGGTTTTATAATGTGTTTGAAATGCTCAGGGAAACCACATTATCTGCAGCTCCCTTTCAACAGCACATTTGGTTCATAAGAGCTGCTAGGCAAGCAGAGGAAACAGGGTGTGTTTGTGGACTGGGAATCAGTTATAATAACATCGTAGTGACCAAAATGAACACCATGGTCTACAATTACTGCCGTTCCTCTGTGTTTTTTGCAGAACAGATTCATCTGAGACCTGACTCAAAAGCTGTTCACTCCACTGAAAAATTTTGCAACAGGTCCTAGGACTCGCTCGGACAAGACATCATCCCTGACTGACCTGTTTTGCCAAGCATGTTCGAGGAGTTTGTCCTTTCTCCCTGCAATAGCTGTTGTCTAAGAAGGGATTCAAACCTTGACTAGAAAGGTTACTCGAACATCTTCTCATTTCTGAGTCCCAAAGCCCCTTTCAGATTCATTCTTGGTTAATACTAGAAATGCTCCAGCTTCTTCTGGCTACAGGATATGATCCCAAGCACCTTTAAAGCAAATCAGAGTTCAGACTGAACTGGGAACATTTAATGAAGAGTATCAGAGTGGTTTTTTTGTTTTTTATTAAAGAAATAAATTAAATGCTACTTGAATATACATGTCCAAAAGAAACACTGGTCTAAGGAGTCTGTATTTTTCAAAGTTATCAAATTAGCCCAGCTTTATTTCCACCACCAACCTAAATAACGATGGATGTGGTCCAGTAACTTCCTTTTCCTTCCAAACAGGGTGAGAAATCACAGACAAAGTCATTAGTGTCAGAAAGGGGACATCCTCCTGCCCTGAACGTACCAGACAGAGGTACAGGGAGTGGCTGCTGCTCTCTGAGAAGAGAAGCCCAGGAAAAGAAGAAGAGGAGACTTGTTTAGCAGCCGAGTGTCTTTGTGTTGTGTGTGGAAGGAACAACTGGCATAAGCAGGTATTTCTTTGCCAATCTTATGGCAACAAAAACAAGACAAGGAACTGCACAAAAATATTTGAGAACAGCCTAAAAATGGGGCAGCTTGCCCCAGAGCAGCAGGGCACAGCCCTCTCTCCTCTATCCCTCTCTTGCTCTCCCACTATCACGGGAGCCAAGGCAGAAAATGCTCCCAAGTTCAGGGTTCACTGGCCATTCCCTGGCCATTCTCCATCACACAAGGGCCAGACGATCTCAGCGCTTCCCCTGGAAGAGAATGTTTTGCAGCCCCGTAGCCCTTTCTGGCAGGAAAGCTGGCTTGATCTGTATGCCAGGCTGCTGCATGCAGTAGCCTGTTATCCCAGAAAGACTGAGGAATAAACAAAGAGGGACTGGAAGAATAATGATCAATAAATTTCCTTGAACTGGAGGTCAAATCCTGGGCATATCTATGTTAATAAACTAAAGGGCTCAAGCACTTGTAATTGTATACAATTCCCAGAGATATTTTGGCCTGTGCCCACCCGAAGAGCACCCTAGTACAGTCCAGGGGACAGCCCAGCCAGGGGACTTTTCACTGCAGGTAGTTTGGGTATAGATGGTTTTTCTATTCAAATGTGAGCCATGCCGTGCCACTTGCCCTTAGGGCCAAAGAACATTTTTACTGCATGAGTGTAGCCCACAGGGACTCTCTCCTAAACACAATTAGTTGTCTAAACTGCCACAGAGTGGCTGTTGTGGTGCGTAGGGGATGCCTGGCAAGTCGTAGCTGCCTCCTTGATGTGTTCAAATTCTTCCCCTGCCCTCTCTGCTGCCTGGGAGACACAAAAGGAGCAGAAGATGCTGGGGGCTACAAGTCGGGAGCATTCCCTCAGCATGGGGATTTCCTACCGGTGGGCACCAAACCAACTCCAGTATTTCCCAGGATACCTCCATGGCGCAGGGACAGTGGATTGGCCAAGCTGTCGCATGCTGCAACATGTTCACTGGCAGATGGTACTGATGGGCTCAGGGCCAGCTGGAAAGGGCTCTAACTAGGCTGTACTGGCTTCTGCCAAGATCAAGGCTGGGTAGTCCTTGCAGAGTCTCCCAGGCTGCAGGGTCTAGCTGAAAGCTGCATGGGCTAAACTCTCTCCTTCACTGGAGAGAAGACTGTTCACTCCACTGGAGGGGCCCTGGTCCTTTCTCCAGGTGACACAGGTTGCCCAAGGAAGAAGCTCCTTGTAGGCTTGGCCAGAGCATGTCCTCCAAATCAGGCAGGACCTCCCATGCTTGAATCAGGCTGTCTGGGTAACACACCTCCAGGCACGTGAGGTTGTGCCGTGGTCAGCTGCGTTCTGGCAGCGCAGGGTACACACAGGATAGCCAGGTAGTCAGAAACCAGGAGGGTTATGGAGGTGCTCATGATTCTGCTGGTTTCACCCCAGCTGCTTTGGTGTGGACAAACATTCCATAGAGCTAGTGTGCAAAATATGGACCTGCTGGAGCACTTTGCATTACTGCAGTGCGTAAGTATCACCAGGAGGTTTTGGCTGTGGGACAAGTTGTTATTCTTAGGTTGGTACAAAGCATTTCTGGTTGCAAATTTTCATGTTATAGACTCTAGCTCTAACCCCAAACCCTTGCTTCTGAGCTGGGTAAGTTTCCACTGAAAGAAAAAGAATGGGAAAGTTTTTCTTTTATCACTAACTGGGAAAGGAAATGCCCTCTGGAAGGACATGGATTCCTTCAATGTCTCAAAACAGAGAAGAGGCTCTTTGCTCTTCTGTGCCATAAGAAGGATAACACTGTCATGGCCATTTTTGGGATCCGTTGTTTTCAAAGATGGCTAAAACCAAGAAATAAATAGCAACACTAGCCTTCTCACATTCTTGCTGTCCTCCACATGGACAGCTGCCAGAGTAATGAAACTATATTAGGACCACTGCAACCCTTAGAAAAAGATAAACCCTTCCCAGGGCTTCATCCTTCCTCAGTGTCAAGAAGTGGGGCATCAGCACTGGACTCAGACACCCATATTTTGGTGTCTGCAGTGTAAGCGACCACATGGGTATTTGGTGTGTGAGTTTCCATTATTATCAGCACTGATCTGGTCTTTACAGTCTGAGAACAATTCAGCTGGTCAAATACCCACAACCCAGTTAAACATGAGTGTCCAGTGCTTTTGAAAGGCCCTAGGCTGAAACATCAAAGACAGAACGTGCAAATATTAGGCAGGACCTATAAATAAAACAAATTGTCTAGAATATCATTATGTGTGTATGTAAGGGCTACGCAGCTCTAGGTATCTAGCCAATACAAAACCAAGTTTCCTTTGCTCACTGGCTACAGCAGGAGTTTTGATACCTCTAGACAGCTGCATTCAGTATCAGAAACAAAACCTGAATCCCATCCTACAAAACTGGGTACAAATCCATGGAACAATAAGAACCCTTCAGAATAGACATTATTTCCAAAAAGCAGATATTATTGAACTACATACCTAATTTTTGTCTTTTCTGATAACAAGATATGAAACTGTCAGGGACTAGTAAGTTTAAAAAAAAAGATCTGAAGCAAGCTAGTAAATTTATAATCAACAAGATGCTACAACTGCATTTAAGTATCATGAGTAAAATGATAAACGCAGGAAAATTATGACAAATAGTTGTTGAAGACATGTAACTTTGTAGAAAACACATTCAAGTTAAGAAATCTCTGTCCTAACTTTAGATGTCAGTAATGCAGACACTCACACTTGATCCAGTCACCATGGGTTCCTTTAAAAACAAAAGACAGAAATAAGCACTTGTAAGGTACCTGAGATATCTACTTGTAAATGAGGTGGACTGCAACCTAGAAATGCCTATTTCTTTTCATATACTGACTACAAAGAGAGGCCAGGGTATCCAGTCCATATGTAGCTGATTACGCTGTAGACGGCTACATCTGGTCAGCATTAGAGCATGTTTAATAACACACCTATTTGCAACTGCATTCCTGTTCAGATCAATGTGTCTATGCACTCAGTACTCGATCCCTCTACTTAAACTCAAGGTTGCATCCACTGCTAGTCCAAACCTTTAGTCTTGAACTTCAAAAGCATCTATAGGCTGGACTCGGCTACACTGAGATCCACAACTCATTCAGTAAGGTCTCTCAGGAAAACACAACTCACCAAGCCAGGATAAGACTCCCGAGACACAGCTTGAGACACAACCTTCCCTCCAAGAAGCCTGCAGTGGACCACTTACAGAGAAACAGAGAGGAATCATTACAAGTCCTGTCACTTAGGAAAATATTTTTGCCCTAACTAAAATGTCAGTGCTAATGATTAAATACATTTCCTTGAACAAAATCTGCTCAAGACTTCAGGAAACACATTTAAAAAGAGCCGTCATGCCAAAAAGTAAAGCAGCTCGTATGATCCTGAATTCAAGAGCCTCACATATGTAAAGAGCTGGTGAACTTTATTTTTGCCATCTGGGACAGGTAAATCATTTCTTGCACCAGTCTAGCTTGAAAGTCAAAAAGCCTGGCTCAGCCATGAGTGTGTCGCCATCCCAGGGTATGGGGTGCAGTTTATTGGCGAACTGCAAAAGGAAGGTCAGTCAGTCATCCAGATCTATAAAGCAGTAACTTGCACTGTTATTAGAATCCTGCCTCCCCATCTGGAAATTAAATGCAAACATATGCATATGCCTAAGTGTTGCTTAAGAGAAAATCACCACCCTGACAACACTGACCAGGAACAGGAAGGAAAGAAAAACAAAAAATACAACCCAATATCTGTGCCTTCCCTGTTGCATACTCTTTACTGTTAGAGGTACCCTCATATTTAATTAAGCACAACTTAGGGGACAGATAATGATGAGGTGAGGAAGGAAAGAAAATCCATTTGTTTGTTAATGCTATAATAGACTAAGAAACATCTGACAGAAAATTTACGTTACACACGTTCCAACTCCATTTCACTAGGTGGTTCGATCCTCTCAAAAGAGCGTCACAACACAGCACTGACATCCTATATTTCATTTTTCACCAATACCCAAGGCATCTGCAAAAGCTTTTCATAGTAATAAGAATTATAACAATACTTCAGAAGAAACAAAAAAAAATGAAAGAGAAATATGTTACAGTCACTGAATCCATGACTGAGTGAATTATCATTACAACAACGGATACGTCAGGCAGGAGCTTAACACCTGATCTTTCCAAAGCTTGATGTCAATAAAGTTCAACAGCAACTATAGGCACTGAAAGTAGAGACTCACCATATCTGTACGATCATGCCTCCACTAGATGCATAAACTGAAACCCCAAGGGAGGCAGTGAGGCTGCTGTTTTCTTGTGCCAGATCCTGAGCAAACAGCCCTAAGACATGGAGCCTAACCACACAAGGCAGGAGGAAGCCAAGCAACTGCCCAGTACCAGAGAGCTGGTGACAAATCAAGGTTAAGAAGAAAGACCCTTGGCCTTAGTGCCTGTCCAGTGGGCCACACTAACTACCACGCTTTTCCAAAAATAAAGAGGCAGCACTTGTTGATAAGGAGAAGGGGAAAGAAATATGGTAGGGTTTTGCCCTTTTAAGAGCTGATCTATTTTCTTTCTAATTTTTCATGTACCCTTGTAAAAAAGGCATTTCTTGTCTATTCCAAGGCGTGTTTTTTTCTTCTAAAGTAAATACTACAAGAATTTCATCAAAGCTTGGACTAAATAAGTAAGTATGATCTAAGGACTAGATAGTGCGAATCTTATCTACAGACTGGTCCTTACACATACTCCCTGGGTCACTGCAAGCTATGAGCATGCAGGCTGAGGCAACTTTTGACCAGCTAGGGAACAGACCTGTTGGACTCCAGATGGAGCTGCATACCAGGTACCTTCCTCTCCCTGAGGCTCTGGCTTGGATGGAAATGCAATGACACCCATTCAAAAAAGAGACCTCCAAGTCTCTGCCCTCCCTCCTTTGCTCCTTCCCCTGAAGGCACCGACACCAAGGGTCCATCTGCTTGGATTAACCAGCCTCCAGAGCCTTTCTTGGCAGCTGTGAGATGGCTTTCAAAGATAAGAGATGGCCCAGGGTGGCCTCATGGGTTAGGAATTTAGTTAAATATCTTCTAAAGGGATTTAGTAGGATTTGCTTCATTGTTTATATTATGCAGTATCAGTTATCCTTAAGGCCCCAGGCCTTTGTATTAGCAAGGCTGGGAATACAACTAGTCAGCAACAGATGCTGATACTGTCCCCCATGATCCTGTTTTCCCCATGCAGAAATGCTTCCCTACTCTGACATTCAGAAATTGTTACTTTCTTTGGCTCAGTTCACCTAAATGAGGGAAAATAAGTGAAATACTGAGCAGAAGGATACTTGGGACTGAAACTCGACAGAGAAAGTCTTTTCTTCCCAAGTAGTGGTGCTCATACTGCATGATGCTGAAACAACAACCATTGCTAATAAATGGCAAAGAAATTGTAAGTCTCTGCTGGCCCCCAGGGGAAAAATAATCATAAGCCTGCTCAGTGTTTGTTAAAAGTTATAGGTAATTGTGGAAAAGAGCAACAAAAAGATAATTGAACGACTGGACAGGTTGATTTACGAGGAAAGATTAAAGGAGCTGAACATGAATGGCTTAGCTAAACAATGACTAAAACAGGACATGAAAAGTAGCCACTGTCAACAGTACTTGAAGTGTCTGTCTGAAGGGGCATTAACCATTTGGGTACATACACTTTGAACAAAAGGAGGTCATGAAATGGAGGTAGAAAAAAATAGATGCCAGATGAATGTATAGGAAAGATTCTTGAAGAACAAGAGTGCCGGATTGTAACTGCCATGGCAATCTCCTCCCCACTGTAAGGTGGGGTGCCCTTAAAAGGTCATCTGCACTGAGCAGACATTACCTAAGGAACTTTTGGGAAGTCTCTCATCTTAAATGCCTTACTGACATCTCCATCACTAAGCACCAGTGCAGGGATGACCAGACACCAAGACTGTAAAAGCCCATTCCAAGACCTCCCATAGAGCCAGAAGATAAAATATCCATGCCTTGGGCCTCAGAGATCAAATAGGAATGCAAGAAAATGTCCGAAGTGAGGGAAAAAAAAAGTGGTTCTCTGGAATTCTCTTATACCACTGAAGGATGAAATGGGGCTAGGCACGTTCCTGGGTAGTGGGAAAGCATAGAAATTTCAGCCTCTACGCCCTACCATCACTTTGCCTCTCCCAGCCGAGATTTTAAACTGGAACACGAGAAATGCTCTTTAGTGTCACATGGGTAAAGAGACCTAGGTTGGCCATCATTCAGCTGTTATAAATCATATAAGTCATACAGGGCACAAAGCAAGGGGTGTTAACCATGGCCTGCTACCGAGGTCCCTCCCTAGTTGGTTTGGCCATGGAGAGCCACAGCTCAGCTTCAAAACAGGAAAAAAAAACCCAGAAATTATCTTGCCACATCCTGCTGCTTTCTTTTCATCTCATGTAAGAAAGGATTAGGCAGGAAATACTGCATGGTGAAAAGTCCACCTGGAGAACAATGCATGGATCTACTCATCTAACAAAGTCATCACAGAATATACATCAATACCTTACTAGGTAGGGAGGACGCGTGCACAAGTAAGGCATTATGTTGATAGATCTTAGGTTCAGCTCCTGTGACACAAACTCTTGTGTAAATGTTGTCTCCACACATGAAATGAGACTAATACTTTCTCCCAAAGTCTGCCTGGCCCTGCCTATGTAACTACTAAACTACTCATAGCAGGGACTGCTTCTTAATGAGTGAGTGCATAGCACAACAGGACAGTCCTTGCTGAGGCCTGTAGGCGTGGCAACACTGTGTAAATCGTTAGTGCACTTCCCAGCAATTAAACACACATTTGATGCCCATGTACCTTTCATCAATGGGCTGCAGATGCCTCTGAGTGGCTGTTACTGCTATTCTGATTCAGCAGCAGCTCACAAACCCCAACTGTACCAAGGGACTCCATCACAGAGGTCGCATCTCTTTGCATCTTTGGTGGCTTTCTCAAAATTGCTATTTATTGCCCCTCTCTGTCCTGCTCTTCCAGTTCTTCGCATTAAAGTGGAGAAAGAGAAGAGAGGGCAGCTAGAAAACAGCAGGGCAGTGGTATGTGCATAGCAGAGAAATGTGTACATGCTCGCAGAAAGACACCAGCTGTGAATCCTTCTATGAATGGTGGAGGGAAATGGCATTGTCTCGATACATTTTCAAAAAGAAAAGGCAAATATACATCTGATCTATGCAAATATATCTTAATTGATCATGGTGTCAAATCCTCCCTTTAAATTTAATCTAATGAGTGTTTCGCTGAGCTGTCAGCAATCTCCAGTAGCCTCCAGGCACGAATGAGTTAGCATCAAGGTGTCAATGCTTTTGGTATTAACCTCAATTAGGAGGAGTTAGGATGATCACTGAAGGAAGGGTCAGCCGTTCATTGCTGAGACATTCCTCTGGCTATAGCCTGCAGTCTCCTGCCTGAAAGGGGCTGGCAGACTGGCTGCCTACCGCCTTCTCAAGTAAAGAAGACTCAGACATGGCAACATTACTGTTAATTACTATATTTGAAACCTCTGCAGGTCTTGACAGGCATGGAGAATCAACAGTAACTCTACTTAATGAGGCTATTCAATGAGGTTTCCAGGTTAAAAAAAAATAGCCTGTGACAATAAAATGGTAAATATCTACCACTTATTCATGGTCAGAACTTTTAAAAGAACAGTCAGTAAGGGAGTCAGTATGTCAAAGGAAAAAAAAAGAGTCTGGACAGCAGGATTATGCTTACAGAAAAAAAAAAAATCACCCTATAGATAATCCATGTAACTGTAATTCTGCTCCAGTTATCTCTCTCCAAACTTCCTGGAATATTTCCTTTAGATATATATTCAGATGTCATCTTGCACAATCATCCTCAGGTAGACCTGCTTTTCTGGGGTGAAATCATGGATGGATCACAACTGCATTCAAAGCTGTGGCCTCCCTATTCAAGCAGGGAGGTCTCAGGACAGCCAGGCAGACCCCCAGATCTATCCCCATCCTGAAATCAGTTCTCCTGTTGGCAGATTGCCGTTCAACCCCCAGGACATACGCATATTTATGCCAGAGGAAATCATTCAATGAGCAAATCTGTTTAGAAACCTCAGAGGTTTGCCAGCCACCATAAAGTCTTGGTTACATTACTGTTTAGCATTACAGTTTCTGAAATATATGGGTAATACCAGACTGAAAAAAAGTCCCATCTGCCTCCTTCCCATCCTTGCCATCACCCACTCCATCATGGTAGTCCCACCACCCTTCCCTGCATCCAGCCACCACTATAACTCCAGCAGCTCCTTACACTCCACGGGAACTTCGCAGCAAGGCCTGATGCACTCCACTGTGACTTTCGGACGATGGTCCTTATCAACTAAAACTGTGAACAGCAGGTGCCAGGGGTTGCAGAGTACTTTAACTAACTCTTTACGGGACTCTTCTTTTTTTCCATAGTAGAAGCTCTAAATGTTTCCCAGTAATGGCAGAGATGGAGGACAGCGGGTCTGCAAAGCTTGCCTAATTGTAAGGCAGCACTTGTCTTACAGCTCATTCTGCTTAGGATCATCGTAAAAGTTGTCCTTTGAACTCCCTCTCTGCTTCCTCCAGCCCCATCTTCCTTCCCATCCCCAAGGCAATGATTTTTATCTTCAGGTCTCCATTTCTTCCCTGCAACAATCAAAGGGCTTTCAAGCCTTTCCTTTGAGGTGACAGTATTACTTGTTCCTCCTCCACCTGAGCTGCAAAGCTCACCTTCCTCAGAATATTAGTTTACCCTAATCTATGTCAAACACAGGCTCTTTCTGCCCTCGTAATGAAGAGTTGCTGTGTCTGGTCCAGCCAGGCCAGACGTGTCCAGACTCTTCTGGACGTGTGATTCAGATCAAGCTACAGTGAGTTGAACATTAAGCAAAGACAAACAGGAGCAGCACAGTGACAGCTTCCAATTGCCTATTTTACCAAGCTTCATCTGAAAAATAATCAGGCTGTTTGTGCCATGTCACTCACATTTCACATGACTTGTACAGTCACTAACATGAAACCTAAACAGTTCTTTGCCTCTACAATATATTTCTCCTTGATGTAGGATGGCAGAGATAGTGTAGCCTCTGTTACTAGCAGGTACCTCCAAGTCCATTAGTAAAGCGCATGCCCTACTCACTTTCACACTGGTCAGCGAAAGAGATGGCATCTCCCCTTTGCCCTCAGGTAATCCATGATCTCCAACAGATCTGTGCTGTGAATCCAAATTATATAAGTCTTGCTGACTGAGGAGTTTCCTTCTTTGCTTCTCTCTAAGATCCATGAAACCGCATCCACAAAAATTGTTAAGACAACATCACCAAAGATTACAAAGTCACAGCCTCAGAAGCTGGAAAATATCAGCCTTAAATTTTGTGTTTACCCATCGTGGTGCAGTCTTTAGATACACTGCCAGTTTTGGTTTTGTGTTTTTTTTTTTTTTTTAACAGGTTCTGTGAAGTATGAGTATTTCTGAAAGTAAGCTCTAATTTTCTGAAAGGAGCAACAAGCTCCTTGCTTTTCCTTCCACTGGATGGAAGTGTGTAAAAGGCTAGAAGGAGGTTCAACAAGTCCATTCACTTGCAGGAACAGGCAGCAGATGCTACATCACCAATGACAATCTACTCTGCTCCCTCTCCCTTACCACCAGCCTCAGTCCCTGACAGTCTACAACAAATCTGACCTTGAGAACAAAAGAATCCTAGAAACACAGAATGGTTTGAGTTGGAAGGGACCTTAAAGATCCAACCCCCCTGCCATGGGCAGGGACCTTCCACTAGACCAGGTTGCTAAAAGCCCGGTCCAACTTGGCCTTGAACACTGAAAGCCAGTCAAAAAAGACAGTAAAGCTGTCAACCCCATCCTAGCTTCTAGAAACACCAGGGGAGTTTGTAAAGGTGAAAAGTAGAAAGTGGACCTCAGTCCCACGCAAATTTAATTAACAGGAAAATCCTTCCCCAAACACAAGTCTGGAGACTGATATAACCCTGAGATGGGGGGCAAGACATCGAGCTGCTGTTTAAGAACTTTTTCAGCACTAGAACCTCTGTCTGGCTACAGGTAATTTATCAAGGTTCAGAGAAAGAAATCCCACTTAAGAACTTAAATAAGCATCATATTCATCTCTTACCTGGATAAATTTATGATAATTGGAGACCCAGTCAAACACTGGGAGTAGAAACCAATACATGTAAGGAGAAAACACTGGTTTTATAATGATCATTATGTGGCAGTGATAATTTTGACCAAAAGGAATATTTGCTTTAAAACATGGTTGTTGAAAGCCTTCTAACCAGATGTAGATATCTGCATTGTAGAGGTCCTACATGTACACAGCAATACCTCAGCTAAGCACCAGAAGCTCCATTTATAGTCAGCCCAGGAGAACGGTCACTTTAAATGCACAGTTCGTCTCTTTCAGATATCTACTTCAGGATCAGATTATTTGTGCCTCAAAAGCAGCAGTTTCTCTCTATTACCTGTAAAAGGTATTTTTCTCAGATGGGAATGTCTACACTATAAATCTCTGGCTTATGTGTCTGCACTTGGTCAGATGAATCCCACTTCATGAATTTTTCATTATTGCAGTCATTACATGATAATTGGATAGCTTTTTTTAAAAAATACACTACAGCTTGAAGAGAAGCACAGGCTTGATACAAAAATTACTGGACAAGTTTCTATTATCTTAGGAAAATAAGACAGAGGATTTGAACAGATGTCCCAAACCGTCTCTGAACCTAGTGTCTTGACACTGAAAGTAGACAGATAGCAGGACTACATTATATCATTATTCTGTTCTTTATTTATTTTGTAGGTCAAACCATGTGGCCATGAGTTTTAAATCTACATGTCTGTGAGATCTGCTTTACAGTATGACACAATAATCCCAGTTAAACAGACATTATCAAACATTATACATTGTTTAAGATCCATAGAGGTAGGTTGCCTAAAATGTTTTCACTTGTTTGTAAACATCAATTTTATTCTAACTTTAGCATAAACGAAGTCTACATTATATATTCCGTGTCTGTCTTTCTCTAGCAAGACTCTGTTAGCATAGTCCTGTTTCAAAAAGTCTAAAAGGCTTTTTTTTTTTTTTCTTGGAAGTCTGGAATTTCTCATTTTCTATTTTTTGCAGATTTTGGACATTGGTTTTTATAGCCACATAAAGTGGTTTTGCTGTGATAAAAATACATTTTCTACATTCATCAATTCATAAATTTTAAGAGCAAAAGGGACCATTACATTCATCCAGCCTGAGGCATTCGTAGGTTTACTGCACAGGAGCTAATGGACTAGAGCACAGTCCCTTTGACATGAGAAGAGAGAATTTGTGCAGCTCTTTAGCCTCCCTCCTCATCACCATTATGAGGGCAACCACCTCAGAGCTCTCTTGTCTAACACAGACCCTGCCTCTAGTCCAACTCGATAGAATATTTATTTAAATACAACACTTTGGAGAAAGCCAGACTGCTCTCCCAAGTACCCAGAGAAAGCAAAGGTCAGCACACCCACATGGCCCCAGAGCATCTCTACCACCTTTCATGGGCCCCATTTGGTCTCCCAGCAGCACCAGCCACTGCAAAACAAGAGTAGCTGCCGTCCTTGCGCTCATGTTTTATCCTTTACCTGTCCAGTTCTCTCATTGGGATGTGAAGTGCTTGGCCTCTCGGACTCAGCTTATTGTCTCATAAAGCAGGATGGCAGGATTATTAATGTGGCAGAACTGCAGGATTTTCCAAGCAATTTATGAGTTACCATGGCAGTTCATTAGCTCTCAGCCCAATGACCGCTTTCTGTCTAGCGTGAATCAAGAAGGAGGCACACACACATCTAAACGCATGATGGATATCCACATCAAAAATACATTTCCTCCATTTTGTCCAACCTATGTCTAAGAAAGGCACTAAAAAGTCACCAGTTATCAGGACTGATAGCCAACCCACTGATACACGTCTAGACACAAAGAAATTCACAATCCCCATCTTTTTCTTTTGTTTTTTTTTTTTTTCCTCATCAGGGCATTTCTGACCAATGCCTGTATTTAAAGAATAGCAGGTACTTAGCAGAGGGTTTACATTTGCAGCCTCCATTGACAGTACAGGGAGGCAAGTCTGGCAGTCGGGACAGTAGCCACTCTGGATTGCTCCCTTGACTTTCAGTGCTAAGAATAAGGTTTCTTTTTACACACAGACAAGCCCCTCATCCCCACTCAAGGAAACATTTGAGAAAATATTTCACTTTCATTGTATTTATGCATAGGTCTTAAAATAAAGCACACAGTTAAACACTTCCTTGAATCCAAGTGGCATTATGTGCATGAAAAAATTCAACAGGTTTTAATATATTGCTGAGTTAGGACTACAGCAGAGGCCAAAAAAACAAGTCTAACATATTAGAGAGGAAAAAGATCTAGAGAGTTAAAGGGAGTCTTTGAAGGTAGGAAGTGGACAATTAAGAAAAAGGAGAAGAGATTACAAACACAGTGCTCTATACCAAAGAAAGACAGAGAGACAGGGAATCAGGGAGATGGGGAGGGAAGAGAAAGAAAGAGAGAAAGACTTCTATTAAGTCTTTATTGCACTATTGTTTTTCTCTGTTGCATTAACCCTCTTTTATTTGCTGTTACCTTCTAACAGTTTCAGGATAGTGAAAAGAAAAGGTAGAGCTAAAATTCTTATATGTTCCTCTAGTTACAGCTGCCACACTCAAAGCAACCTCACCAAGTGCTATGTGCTTTCCCAGAGTTAACTTCCCTTTTGCTTTTTAAAAAAAAAGTAATTAATGTATTTATTAACACGGTAATAGGACCCACATACTAGGAAATCCCGCCTTCCACACCATCCCATCAGCTAAATCTGGCTTGGGGCCAAAATTCAGTATTTTAGCTCCTGTCAAGGTTCAGGTTTGGAATGTTTTTACATTGGAGGATTTTTCACCTGTTTCCTTGGCTGGCTAATGGGACCCTAATGCATATGAGAGATCGCTATCGCGTTGGGCTGCGAGTTGCTTGCTTGTTTCAATCATCTTGTACATCCACATTAACTTGTAGCATTTCCCTCTCAGCCAAGTGATGCCAACAGGCGCTTAACGCAAGAGGCGAAGGGATGTAATATAATATAGAGAACCACTGACTTGAGACACTCCCACTGGCTGGAGTAATTACAACAAACATTTTTTAAAAATACAGCTTGGTAAAAAGTTATATGACACCTTTACTTAAAACCAGATTAATCAACAAAATTGTGTATGTCTGGCAGGAATTCTTATGTCCAATAAAACATGAAGACTGGAGGAACAAACCTCTAAGAAATTTGGACATGGCTTAAAGAAAGCAAAGCTGTTGCCTCATCCGTTTACCTCTTGGAGACCTGGGATAGGGCTCAGCTCCTGCTGTCAAGCCAGAGAAGAACAGTCTGCATGGACTAACCTGAGAGATGCTTGCAGATATTCTCCTGCCAGAACTGAGAGATAACTCACCTCACTAGCTCTTCACAAGTCATGTCTACATAGACAACACCAGCATTAATGCCTGTCACAAAGTCCATCTCAGCACAAGGGCCGTGATTTCTGCTAACACGACATGAATTTTCAATTAATATTACCTTTTGTCACCTCATAAATTACTCCCTCAACAGCTTTTTTTTTTCCCATGAATTGCTATCAGAAGAAGATATATTTTTCTCTTTCCAGCTCGCCTCACACTTTAGCACCAAGAGCAGAGTTCAGTTGCCCTGTCTCCACAATTGTTGAAGTTTCTCACATGGGAAATGTCTGCATGAAGGCCCTCCAACCCACGCTACCACATCAATCAGTATGCTTGCTCTCACCACCTCTTCTGAAACAGCACAGTGGGCCAGTAACACTGGCCAAGGACACATCACAGTTTTTCTCCTAGCTAAGACCAGTGACATGGTCCAAACTGCTGAACCTTGGCAGGACATTTCTGCCACAGCCTGGCAGGTGGAGAGTGACAGAAAAGAGTAGAATGACTGCACTGCTTTATCTCAGGAAGTGGTGAAGTCACCTATTTGTGACTTCAAAACAAGAAAGGCAACAAGGCTGAAGTGATGCTCAGAGAAACCCATTTTGCACATCTGTTATGTTTCCCAAGATATGCCAGGGTCACCCTCCATCTTTTCACTCCAGTCAACAGCAGCAAAGTCACATCCTGCGCTCCAGGGATCGAGTGTTTCCAACTGCAAGAGGTGGGGAATGGGGATCTGTATACAGGACATAGGAAAGTGCAGTCACATTCGTCAGTCAAACCCTTTCACTTTGTGAAAGTAGGAGAACACCATACCAGGAGCAATTCCATCTTTATGGAAACCTGAAACAAAGAGATATCCAACAGGAGGTTTTCTACATTGCAATTGTTCTCTAAACTCTAAAGACATTAGATTGCGTGGTTTTATCATTTCTTTTAAAATAATGCCAGGATTTACTTCTGTCCAGCATGACCACATGGGACTGGAATTTGATTTCTTGTTTATTTGGTTTTCACATTTTGAAGGATTTCACTGTTTGAGGGGAGAAATATGAGTCTGATGATCACAAAATCAGTCTCAGAGACATGTCTGAGATCATGATTTTGAAAAGGAGCCATGGCCACCTTCAAAGGATGAGGCAGATTTCACTCACTAAAAAGCAAAATATGCCATTTTGAGCTCTCAAGCGTGACTCATTTCCTGATGCAGTTAGGCTATGACTAGGAAAGCTAACGTCAGATTAAGAGATCATTAATGTCTTTTGTAGTGGACTTTGGAACCAGGACCACAATGCCAGAATAAAGCTGCATAGGCCTTTGAAGGAGATATCCTCTTGGAAATACATCATGGGGCTCTGTTTGGTTTGTCATTGGATTTTTGAGTTATGAAGCTCCTGTTTCATTGCATTGCTTTGTTTTCTATCAAATCCTCACGAGGATAAGCTTCTCTCCAGTCTCTTTACATGAAAAGCGATATAACAACATCACCTTCCTGGTTAGAAAATTCACAAGGATAGCCTTGCTACTTTTCACTACATCATTTCAAATAAAAACAAATAAACCAAGAGGAAAATAATTAAACCTTCCTGCCATGTCTGCCAAATGAAACAGCAGCCAGTCAGGAGCTCAGAGTCTGGTGCTCCTGTATATCTCCCTCTGCTCTTCAAGTTGCTGTACATCAGCCATGCTACAGCACCTATACAAAACACCATAGTGACTCCATCTCAAATACCATCTATCAGATTCAGCATGCTGCAGTTACACACAGAGATTGACCCACAGATCAAGGGGATACAGCCAGCATCTCCTCTACCACCTGCTCAGACATCTACTTATCAGATTCAGAATAGCACCAGAATTTCCTCTTCCATGTGGGCATAGAAAGGAATGGAGATAATCATAGAATCATAATAAGAATGAGCTAATCCTAGCAACAACTATATAAGCACAACCCTCAAGCAAATGTTTTCAAATATATTAGCTACAAGTGGCCAAAATGTCATCAGTGGAAGAAGACAGACCTGATATTGTTTTCATAATACAGAGCTCAGAGAGGAACATTTTTCTCTCTATTGCAAAATAAGATGACTAGTCAAGTAGGAGTATTGTCTGCTCAACATTATGACTTCAGCTCCCAACTGAGAGCTGCAACTGTTGGGTTTTTTTTTTTTTAAAATCACAATATTTTGTTAGGAAAATGTTGCAATATTCAGTTGAAGATTTTGGGAGTGATTTTCTCCTAACACCGTGGATGAGTATGGATTGGTGATAGGGTTATTCTACTGTGCAAAATGAAATATAGAACAATTAGGATCGTCTTGATAACCACAACTTTGCTGCAGTCAAATGAAACAGCAGGATGCTAACATTTAGGATGTAAGCATCCACTGAGTGGATTGATTTCACTGCCAGATTTTCCTGCCTTGCAGAAGCAGTGTTGAATGGGTTAACAAAATATCATTTCCATGTGTTCTGCTTTTTCTATCAAGCCAATGAGTAGAAAAGGAGACAGAGTTAAACCACTGGGTGATCCACATAGCTTTCCTTTTTTGACCAAAGAATCACCATCTGGAAGTTCAACAACTCTTTATGTACAATTACAAGTCTTGTCATTCTTCACACACCACTGTTCATCAAACACATACTCCAATGAGAGTTAAAGTAAGAGAATTTTTGTGGCTCACCACAGGTGTAGATGACATTAAGATGCTTTCGGATGCCTGGGTAACAAGGATCTCCAAATTCATAGGTGCTGGCATATATGCTGCAGCTTCTTTTCCCATGACAGCGCTTGATCATAAGTTGGAGAGCAGTAGCCGACTGACACTCTAAAAGGGAAAAGGGATACCTACTTGTGAATATTTGTCCATTCGCTTCAGAAATTGCTTTAAAAAAATTACCAGATGCAGACTGTGAGAGCACATACATCCAAGCTTTCCATGAGTATTTACATATCTTTGTGTTTACATGGGAAGGTGTATCTGACTCTCAAACATCTCTAATAAATTGTAAACTGATGAAAGGAAATTATCAGAAAGAAGGGTGAAGAATCAGAAACCCCCATACATCCATAGAAAGAAGGTTGCAAATAAAAGATGGTTTGTTCCCAAAGGGAAAAGGCTATCAGTAATAAAAATAATTCCATCTCACATGGCATTTATTCAATAAAGGTCTAAAGGACTCTAATACAGGTATCAGTATCCCCATTTTTAACAGCTGGAGAAACAGAGTTGTAGAAAAGTAAAAAGACTAACAACAGTAAATCAGTGAGGAGCACAGAAAAAGACTCAGATCTTAGGAGTCTCACTCCAGTGTTTTTATCCAGAAATACTACAAGGTTCCCCATAAACTAAGAGACTGTCATAGGAACAGAAAATACATTAATACTACAGTTATAATATTCATATAGAATTCCTGTAGATTTATTTACCTGTCTGATAATGCAATTGATCACAGTAACATGTAAAGTTCCTAGCAAATTCCCACCTCACAGGTGTAAGGGAGATGGACATTGTGATCTTGCTTGGGGAAGGGTAAAACTCTGATTTGATTTGGGAGTTGATTTTTTCCAGGTTTTGCTTGTTTTAGTTCGAGGGGAAGGCATAGGAAGAGTTTGGACAGGCCTCTTTAGCCTTTGTTACATCCACGAGAGTTGTCTCAAGTCACCATCTCTGGCCTTCTTCTGCAGACAGAGGTGATCAGTGTCCCTGTCTGCTCGTAGATGTTGTATTTCTAAGAAGTCTAATGAAGGTTACTACGAGCTTTAATAATTATGTTACCATCTACCATCTAAGCAGAAATATTCTGTTAAGCGTGTTTACTCCATGCAAGTAGAAATGCTTGTCATAATAGGAATTTTGAACATGGAAAGCTCCAAAAGTCAATATTTTCCCATGTATTATTTTCTATCAGATGGTTTTTACCTGTTTTCTCAGCTAAAGTGACAATGATTTGTACAGACAAGCTCTCAAACTTGTAGGTGCTGGACTGATAGTTTATTTTCACTGTTCAGCCAGTGCCAAGAACAAGGGGAAGGTGACAAGATGACATTTCTTCAACATTAAGGTGTTGCTGAAAGCAACAGGAAAACTACAGAGAAAGGAATACGAACCCCTTTTGGTCACTAATCAGGAAACAGGGGAAGGGAAAATGAACCCCAAAAGGTACTGAATGCTAGAACCAGCACAACAACAAAAGCCATGAGACACAGGAAAGCCACAGAAAACCAAGCCTAGAAGGCAACGTGTCTTTTTTCTCAAATCAAAGGCAGTATTTTATTTTGCATGCTACAAATGACAAAAGAACAGGGCCTCATGGGAGCATTTTCACACTGAACCACCCAAACTTCCTTAGGGGATTTTTGATCCAATGAGTGTCAGAGACTCCAGTGGAAACATCTGGCACACTGTAATGCTGCTTTATTGTCTTTTTGTCAAATGTCCAGTTAGAGAAACTCATCAAATCTAAGTATTGCATGGGATTTCATGGAGGGTGCCTATTCTTTTTATTTGTTATTGTTCTCACGCAAAATAGACGGCATCCCATGGTTGTTAGCACAGGGGCCTCGCCCCTCGGCACTGGAGCACACGACCTCTGCGGAAGGATGAGGAATTACCCATTACTGGTCCTGTGAGAGGCATGACAAGTCTTTTGCATACATTGTCACTGCAGCTGGTCAGCCTTTAGGAAGCTCCTCTTGTAGGAATGAGTAGTAACAAACTACAGACTCTGCCCTCCACCTTAACAAACTGGACTGACTCTTCAGGTGTCAGATCTGTAGATTCAGCACATTGAAAACACTTCTAGAGTTGCATCTATCATAGACCCTCACACTAACATCACCAGCTTTTCTAGCCATCATCAGGGATGTCTTGGTATCAATGACCTCCTTCCTTCCACACAGTTCTGAGCAGGCTACGATCTCCATCCATACTGACTTTAGCAGCATCATTCACACTAGGAAATCAAATAGGGTTCAAATCCAGACACACCATTATCCCCCTTGTTTAAAACCTACCCTGTTCCTTAGAATGATTTTTGGGGGCATTACTCCCAAACAGGTAATAGAGTCTGAGATATAACAGGGTTAGTCCCAATAATCAATTTGCAGGCCCTCCAGATATTTTGGATGGAAAGTAGAGGAGCAGGAATATGTGGTAGAGGGTTCAGTTGCGCGGCTGTGAGGTCAGCCAGCCACAGGGCCAGGCAACAGGCTCTTTCTCACTGTATTCAGTACAGAGTATCTGACGTGTGCACGGTAGGTGAGCACAGTCTTGATGTGCTTTATCAGGTAGTAGCTGCATTTTTTCCCCCAAGAGAGGACAGTCTTGCCCATGCTACCCGCTGAAAACAACATGCCATGCTACCTACGGGCAGCTGTGGGGCCCTGCTCTAGCCCCTTCACCAGCCCCACTACTGATGCAGATATCAGCTTGAGTTGCAAGAGCCTCTTCTGTGTAGCTCCATCTGCCAGACCATGTCCTAATACTGCATCTCTACTTGTATTCTAACAGTGCCCAGGTCCAGCCTACACTGACTACATGTTCACTGGTAAATTAAAACTCTCCTTGGCCCTGAGGCCAACTGTGGTGGAACAACCCACATCCATGCTATTAAATCCTCTTACCCTTCAAAACAGAGTGCTATCCAGGTGCAGAACTTTGCATTTGCCTTGGCTGAATTCCACAAGGTTTCATAAGGTTTCTCCAGCTCACTGAGGTTCCTCGAGGTCCCTATCCCCTGCTGTAACCACTGTCTTGTCCAATTTGGTACCACCTACAAACTCCATCCCATTATCCAGGTCATTAACAAAGATGTTAAGCAATATTGATCTCTGATTGCTTGTAAGTGGCTGTCAGTTTGACTTCAACATAGCACTGTGGCGGTTTCTTGTAGTATTCCTTTTCCTTAGGTCTTGTAGCAAATAGCCACAATTTAGGCAAGTCTTTACTGCTGCCATTGACCTCCAAACTATAATGAGCACCAAAATTTGGTGAATGCAGAAGTAGCAGAAAGTCATCTGAGGTATCCATGTTACAAGATCCAGCTAAACTCTACTGACAACACCGGGCTCCCACGTGGTAAATCCAAATACTCTTCTCATTTTGCCTGTGGTAAGGCCTGAGCCATTCTCTTGGAATCAATCATATTCTTCCAGGCTTGAAAAAAAAGAAATGGACTCTATGGACAAAATTTGACAAAGTGTTCACTTCAAATACTTCTTTTTGGTGACAAAAACAGGGAATTTTCCCTTTTTTTCCCTCCACACAATTTCTAAGCACAAATGCCTTGTGCATTCCTGTAAATGCCAAGGTAAGCAGCCAGTAATACTTTGAGTAAGGACTACATTAACAGTGAAATTAGCTTGGCCTCCCCTCTAGGTTTTTGTGATCTGTCAATGTAAATGTAAAAACATAAGAGCAGCATCAAAACCTCCAAACGGGACCATCACCCTTATACACTTCAAAGAATTTGTGATAAGGAGGTCATTTAGCTGGATGCCAAAATGTCATATTCAAGCATCTTTATTCCCTCACTAACTAGCACTGAAGATGTCAATAATACATCTGAGAGATGGCTGAGTGATAGATGAGGTTACAGCACCCTCGTAAATCACAGTCACCACGTCATTCAGAGCTCTAGCAGTGACATGGTATTTTCTTTTACCTCCATGTCTCAGGAGTATAAAAACACTCAACATCACTCCCATTGGCTGTTATGAAGTGCATGTAGGTAATTTAACTACCAAGTTAAACAAGGCCTCGGGAAGCTGGGTTGAAGTGAGATCTCCAAGTATATCAGCTCTTCAGGAGGTGATTCCAGGTCAGAAGTCTTCAGCTTCAGGTGTCCATTCTGAGAGCTCAAGAGGCAAGAAAACAGAGGCTCTTTTATCCATAAATCATGTGGTTAGCCTCTCAAAAAGATGCAGGGAAGCCAAGCCCAGCAATGTGGTAGAGCAGAGTTGGGCTCTGGTCCCCTTCAGCTGGCCAAATTCACATTTTCCAGGTGTTCAAAAGCAGGAGACTAGATGTGGCATTCATTGCACCAGATGGCATGCTCATTCAAGGCAACATCTCCTTTCTTTTGCTGCTTGTTTGCTTGCTAAATGCAAACTGCAGATGTTGTATGAAATAGCACCCTGACATCAGTGACAAACAAGTGATCCCACGTGTCAGAGATACGGGAAGAACACTCACAAATGCCAACACCATATCACTAAGTCTGAGGTAAGTACTGCTAAGCAGAGCCAGGCCCCTGCCAAGAACCTTTGAAAGCCCACAAAGCTCAAATCCTACAGCAGAGCAATAAAAACAATTTTAAGACCTCACAGATGACAGAGAACTCACTTACACAGGTTGGGACAAAGTTACCCTTGGCTTTCATTAGTCTTGAATTGCTTCAGTACGCTGCTGAAGAGCAAATACAAACTCTGACTATGACAAAACTTCCACATGTGAAAGTGTTTAAAGATATCAGCTGTGCTTTTGGAATATGGTATTTCAAACAAAAGTTTGAGGTTAGGGGAGAGTGGGATCAGTTCTCTTTATCCCCTTTACTCCTGGCCCCACTTTCTAGAAGTTGCACGTCCCTCCAGCCTTGCTCCTGGTACAAGGTGAATTCCCTTTTGCAGGATCACTCCACAAATGTGGAAACTGCTGCACAGTTTCATTTATAACTCTTAGTCTAAGTCCTTAGTAGGTAATTAATCTTACCAGTTGCATTTAGTATGATAATACTCCCTGATCTACTATCTTTATCAGCCCAACCTGTGACAAGGTAAAAACCCAAATCAGATGGCGAAAAAGCCACGCTGGAGGACTTTACCATCTGCAGCTTGCAGACAGCATTGGCTTTAAAACTGGAATCAGTCTCAGTGATGTAATGTCCATATCATCAAGCTCACCACAATGAATGGGTTTTAGTCAGTTTAAGGCTGCTTCCCAGCACGACTGTTTCGTTATTACCTCTTCCTGGTGAAGAAAAGAAATTGGAGCCAATGCCTATTAATCACATCCGTTACTTTGGTTACTCACTGTTACTTGTTTTTCTCCAAGAAGGGTGACACATCCAAATCTGAAATCCAAGCCATACGTTGCTGCTTTTGATTGCAAAACCTATGTGGGTTTGAAAGAATGTTTCCAAACAGTTTAAATTTTGCATTACGGTAACTCTTAGATGCTCTGGTGGAGATGGGAGCCTCTTCCAAGGCAGCAGTCGTCACAGATGGATCCACAAACAGACTTAGACACCCAGATGGGTGACTAATCCCACAGTGAAGCTGGGCTTATGCCATATGCTCAAGAACATCTGTGCATCTGTTAACTTCATGATGGGACTTACCTGCACAATCCACATTCAGCCTGCAAGGACAGGTTCCTGCATAGATGAGGCAGGCTGTCCAGAGCAAGCAGGGCCATGTACACCTGAACACATGAATACGTTAGCACGCTGTAAGGCTGTCAGGCAGTAGTTTTCCACAGGCTGTCCGTGGATCTGGAAAGGCAGCAGGGCATGGAGCACACCCCAATATCAACATGTATGTACTTAAATAAAAAGAAAAGTAGAGCCTGAAAAGAAAACTCCACTCACTCATCAGAGTCTGTGAATTTAGAAAAAAAAAAAAAGTTGGAGCACTCATTCTACTTTTTGAACCAACACAGTATAAGACCTTAAGTATCAAAAGGACCAAATGATTGGCTTCAGAAAAAGAATCACTGACTAAAATACTATTTCCAGCAGTGCCTGTGAGGTAAGGGATTAGGAACTGGAACAGGACTGGTGGTACCTGATCAGGAGACGAATTCTGTGGCATACTTTGGCTCAGTGTAAAGGCATCAGGAGCAGACCTATATCTTGAATTAAAACAGTCAGCAGAACCCTAGCTTTCCTTGCTGTCTTTTGAGGAGCAGGTGAAATGAACAACCTAAGATAAATATTCCCTTGAGGGAAGTCATTTACAAACAATTGACAGCTCTAGGAGGAATCTCCTCCGAAGCAGAGGACAGGGTTTTCTCTGAAACACGCAGCATGATTTCTTGCTAAAGAATAAAACAGGAAAAGTTACTTGCCAAGAGCTATGAAGCAGAGAGAACAGAATGAAAGATGGAAGATGTAGGAGTCAATTAACTAAGAGGATAGAAATTTAGTTCTTGCAAAGAAAGCTGACAGATGCCTGAATCAGTGCTGTGTTTATCTACTCATCTGCCAAAAGAGAAAGCAAACTTTCACTGAATGGCAAGAAGGACATGAGCAGGAAGAAAGTAACTCCAACCTTGCAGGTGAGGCAGCTGCCTGAATTCCTTCATGTTTTATGTAGGAGTGACTCAAAACTGCTTCATTCTGCAAGAGAATCTCTATCATAAACAGGAGAGAAGGAAGTTCTTCCTCTGCTCTTGGACAGTTTCTCATTTATTTAAAAGATGCTCCATTAGCTCTGGTTGATACAAAGTTCAGCTCCTTCATAAAGCGACAGCTGCTGGAGGCATCTAAGCCTCTGCTTCTGCTGTAAATTAGCCAGAATCAGCCATCCTACCAGCCTGTGAAGGATGTCTTCATAGGGTGCTGATGAGCCAGTCTGCACCACGAGCAGTATATCAAATCCCAAGAACTTTCAGCTTAGCCCATGCCCATTAAGTTTGATGTTCTCTTTAAAAGCCAGTGCAGAAGATAGTTAATAAAGATAGGCTTTGTCCATTTTATCTCTACAGTAAGCACCCTGGGAAGATAATTTATCAGTGTAGCACTGCCACATGGTTTCAGATGGGGTCAACAGAAACATACTGGATTTCTATTCCTTGCCATGGCATACAAGCCTCTATAGAGGACATCAGAAGTGAGTTGGGTTTGGAACCAACTAGGAAAAACAAAAGACTTGCTTTAAACAAGAAAAGATGCAGAAGCAGATGTGTGAAGAGGAAAGCTCAGGAACAGAGACCCAAAACAACTAAAAGGCTGCTGGTTTGGAAGCCAGAACAGAACGGGTTTCAGAAAACCTCCACAGTCAATGTGTTCCAAGTACAAGAAAACCCTCTTCAAGTAGGGAAATAAAATAAATTCATTAGAAGAGATTGTTCAAAGCACTTCTGAGCTGCAAGCATGGGCTCAGGAGAATTTTTGCTTGACAAGTTACTGGGCTGCGGAGCAGGGTTTACAGTCAGAACTGGTGGGAAAGTATCACCGGGGCTTTGACCCACACATCAGCTCTGGTTTCCTGGGTCCCTGCCCCCCGGCTGTGGTACGAGCACTATCTGATGCTGTGCAGAACAGAGTCAGAGAGACGCTCCAACATCTTATGGTCAATGTTGAGGCCAAGAAAAGTCTACCTCCTCCACAACAGCATCAGACCCAGCATGCTGTTTCCTTTTCTGTGAGCTTTTATGTTGGAGGCACTTTCTATTTGGTTTTTGCTTTGGCAATGTTGGGTACTTTGGTATCACGTTGAGCCGGGTTTCTGATATAAATTTCCATCATTATTATTACAAAGAGCAGCAGGGAACTTCACATTGGTGCAGCTGGATATAGCATCTATGTCTTGCACAATGTCACTGAAAACAGCTGGCTAAAAGAGGAATCTACACACAAGTACTAGAAGGATGTACAGAAAAGGCTAGCTTCACATTAAAAACTATGTTTTAATGAAAGAGAGAGAAAAATTACTCACAACACACTTCATAAAACTTTGGAAACTTCAGCAGGAGGCCAGAAAAGAGAAAATGAGCTTAAAAGAAACTAAACACATCTAGAGACTGCAACTGAAGGATCGATTGCAGGTTTAATTACAAATGCTATAGTTACATTTAGAAACACTTGGTTTATCAACGTGAACTCAAATCATCTTATCACCTTTGTATCTGGAACCACAACTCATGTAAAACATATGAGGCTCCAATCTTGCAGATACTGACTCAGAGTGTGCAGAGTTGAGCAAATTAATAACATTTTGCAGGTTTGGGGGCTAAAGTGAGAATCAGAGGACAGCTTCAAACTTGGCTCCAAGGAGTCTCAGAGAACAAAGTAGTTTTGGTCTGGCAAAGACAGTAAAATTTTATTATTTATTTTGCAGCAGAGAAGAGTTGATTGTGGGCTGTAAGGCATTCAAGATGATAAAAAAGTAAAGAAGCTAGCAGCTTTTGCTTTACTCAGTAGAAGATAGGGATGGTGTATTCAATGCATCTACTGCTCTGTGAATTCCCTGAGTTCATTTGTCCTTCCTATTCATTACAGCCCAACAAAAGTACTTTCCTGAACAGAGTTATAGTTCAACAAGTATCTACACCTAGGCTGAAGCAAGGTCTGAGCTTTGGAAGCTGTGGGACTACAGTTTTTGAAGAGATTACGCAGCTGACACAATCTGCAAGTCACTTCTTGCCCCTGGTTCCTAAAATAAAGCATGGTGTGCTTGCAACCTCATAAGTTTCACATTACCTTTGTTTCTCAGGCTCAGCATTCACGATCATGGTAATTTTGTAATATTCTTGAGTGACATCTGAATTATTTTAAGAGGAACTTTATCAGTTCTGAACAAGTTACACTGGTTTTCCTTCAGAGTAACTCCATGAAATAAGCTGAGATGCTATAGATTCAAATCTCTTAAGTTCTCCCCTTTTATTATTAGGATTATCTTCTGGATAATCGTTGGGAAATAGGAATCTTTTATAAGATTGGCTGCTAAAGAAGTTGATATCATACCAATATCATCACAGAGCCTGCTAGTGCTATTTAAATTACTACTTTCACAATTTTTATTAACAACCACTGCATGGGGTCATACTCCACTGTAAACATCTTTTTTTTAAAACCAAGTAGAACTTTGGCATTGAGAAAGATCTTGCCCAGAAGCAAATTTGGATGGATTTTTCCTTTTTTTTTTTTTTTTAAATAGCAATTGTGTGTCTATAAAAACAACTTCATATAAATCATTTTTATGACTATATGGAATCCAACAATAGTTTGAGTTTTCTAGAAACAGCTGTAAAGTGATTTTAATTACCTCCTCGTGTTTTGAGACAAAAAGTGAAACGTGAAGTATCTAAAATTGAAAAACAACTTTCTGAAAGCAGGCTTTGTCTCACTTTAACTTAGCATTCTAAATGGGAATTTCATTTCAATTTAAATTTAATAAGGTATTATATGTGAATTAAACAGCAACTGATATTTATTTAGCCTTCAAACTTGGACATTTGTGGGTTTTATTGCGTACAAACAGATTGGCCTCTAAAAATATGTTCTTAATCATGAGCTATACACATAGTAAAGTGGTTTCCGCACTGAATGTAAATCAAATGTACATAGAGTCACACCTACGGGCAGGCGCACTCTGGAAGCCTGGTGTGCACATTAGAGAAGAAAGAGGCAGTTTAACTCCCTGCTACGTCTGCTGCCCATCGCACAAACCCAGCCTTGCAGCCATCATCTCCCTTATGGTGAAACCAGGATGAGGCATGAGAGCGTTTCAGCCACAGGCACTTGGATCTGCCAAAGGGCAGCCATGCTACGTGGCATTATCTGATCAGCACAGATTTCAGCTGATACCCTGTCTCCTCCTGCCACCCCAGTTCCCTGCTGCCTCCCCCGTCACTACCAGAGGTAACAACCCCTCATCGCTCCACCTCCACAGTTTGGAGGTCTTTTATTTTTAAGTATTTCACTTAGGACCAAGACTACAGTACAGCCACAAACTTGTACTGATGGAAATGCAGGACAGAAAACGGTCATGGATGGTGAAGTGGAATAGAGCCAGAAACACATGGCTGGAGGGGCAGCAGGCTCTTAAAACCAGCTCTTGTGTTAGCAGGAACAGAAACATGTACCGTGGAATAAAATGGATTTTTTTACTGCGTGTGTTTCATACTTATTCATATGCTAGATCTGATCACAGATAAACAAACCAGAAGGGTCCATTATTTATATGGTGTAATAAATATTTATATGAGGGACTGTGAGGGCTCTGCTTCGAGTCATATATACATCTGCATTAAGAGGAGGAAATCAAAACAAACTGGGCTGGATCACCTTCTGTCACTGCATTAAAATGAAAAATGCCAGGGAACAAGCACCTAAAGCACAGGCTCCTTTGCTGAACTCATTCCTCCGCTCTTTCGTTATCAGATCCAATGAGTTAGAGAGTGCCACTGACCATCTGAGTTTCTTCCGGGCTTTGTAAACACATCCATTTTCCCCCTAGAGAGGCACAGGAGAGAACTTCTATGCTAAGTAATAAGAACATTTCACTTCCCAACAGACTATTCAGCTTAACACACACACCACAACCCAAAGCCGGGCTTTGGAGCCACAGTTCCCATGATCTTGCGCCAACTCCAAAACCAAGGCCAGATTCTGTCTACCCAGGATGAGGAGCTAAATTGCTGTAAGCTCTTTGTATATGCGATGCAGAGAGACAGGGTCCTTGAGAAAGAGACCTGAATCCTGATGTTAGAGGTCACTGAACATGCCCATCTCACTCCCTAGGGTTCAGGGAGGCAGCTATTGTAAAAACGCGTATGTGAACATGTCAGGTGGCCTGATATGATCAAGGGTATTGCTCCACTAAATGATAAAAATGGTAATTGTTTTACATCCAAGTTCTTCCTCCTCAGTCTCCTAATTAGATCATTACCTTCCACTCAGATACAAGTAGGAAAAGGCCATTTTTTTAAATCGGCTTCTCTTGGTATAAACAAGTCACTCAGAGATGCAGGCAGAGGCAGCTGTAAACAGCACGATAAGGGGCAAAGGGCTCACTGGGCTGAGGGATATTAATGGTTTGTTGCTTGCAAATAACCCTTTCCCCAGAGACCTCTCTATGCTCTGTGTATTCTCTCTGCACATGCTGGCAGGAAAGTAGAGGCTTTATTAAGAGAGTTACAAATAAGGTCAAATTCCTTTAGGAGCTTTTCAGAGTTCCCAAGGCATTCAAGGAGGGGTCCAGCTGTTTGCAGGGGTTTCCCATTATGGTCAGAGACACAAGTTTCAGCATGTTTTCAGTTAAAAGATGATCCTGACAGATTTTCTCTTTAACAGAATGGGGATAGGATGGAGTTCTTGACAACAACTTTCCCTTCACAGATGCTAAGCACATTCGTATAGATGTTAGGCAGAGAGAAAGCATGCGTCTGGCAAGGCATGGTACATGAAGTCTGACTTGCTGTCTTACAGCACCCAAAAGCAGCACAACAATGGCTGGGTTATGCAGGTGATAAAAGACTGCAATGTCATGACACCTCAGATCCCTCCACCTAAGCATCTAATGTACCTTGTGTCTCTGCAGAATCCAGAGAGTGGACTTTATCTCCTCAACACTCCCACAGGAGTGCAAGGTCTTTCAAGGCAGAAACAACACAAATTAAATTATTTGTTCCCTTCCCTTATGGCAGAGTCAGAAATACATACAACGCTCTATTAGGCCACCCCTTCTCCCCATCTTAGACCTCAGTTCTTTAAAATCCTCATCTGTAGAAGCTGTAGATTTCTAAATTCAACCCAAATCTGCATTTTGTTCACCAAAAAAAAAGGTAATAATATTTTATGAAC
This sequence comes from Chlamydotis macqueenii, assembly GCF_036417535.1. Taxonomy (NCBI): domain Eukaryota; kingdom Metazoa; phylum Chordata; class Aves; order Otidiformes; family Otididae; genus Chlamydotis; species Chlamydotis macqueenii. Next base: position 7,457,096 of record NC_141558.1, read on the forward strand.
TGTTTTTCATTAGGAGAGGAAGAAAAGATACCCTTTCCCACCTTTGGGGCAAGCATGAGTTCTTCACTCATCAAGTAACTCACGCTGCCTGGATAAAAATTATCATGGCAAAGTTGTCCAGAACCTATTCCCAGAAAAAGGCCATTTGCCAAGGCTCAGACTTGACACAAACCATCAGTCCTGTGAAATTCAAAGAGAATAAATTTTCCATGTGCAGAACATAGCTGAGTTCTGCCTTATGGGAACAGGATCCTACTGCGAAGTCTGAGTCATACAGTCGTGTTTGTAACATCAGCTCGTTGCAAACGTCTGGGATCAAAGGCTGTCATGGAGCAGCCCTCCCAGTATCGCCGGGCTGTGGAAACGTGCAGGGAAATGTTCTTTCACTAGATAAAGCTTTGATTTATAAGCCGTGATGTTTTCACCTGCTCCTGAAGGAACAGAGTTGCCTGCTGGGCTAGGCAGGAGTGTGGCTTCTGGAGCAGGTTGGGGGACTCTGCGTGCTGCTCCCACGTTTGCTAGTGGCATCTGGGAGCACAGCTCCCTCATTTCAGAGCTGCAAACATATGCATGACTATTGTTTCTTGCAGCGTGCCGTAGAGGAGCACAGTGTGAATATGCTTTTTGCCGATTTGTGTTGCAGATGGATCCTACATTGGCTTCTCCTGTGGGCAAGTGATAACCCCAGCCACAACTCACCTCTCCTTTTTCTGCATCACTAGATCTTTATCCCATTGGGTCAGCTCACACAAAATAGATGAAGGGAAGGTAGGACGAGCTCATGATAAGCAGAGACTGCCTGTAGCATTGGCATCATCATGCCAAGGGGAATCGGCAAGCTGTTGCAGAACACACTTAGCAGACCTGGACAAACACTCTCAGATATAGCTGGAATTTGAGGGATGGGGTTGAAAGACCACCTGCTCACTCATATCTGTTTATCTAAGATCATTCACACCCAGCTTCCACTCTGAGGATTACAGCAGGCAGGGGAACATCAGCACCAACAGCTATACTGTCTGTCTTTCACACTACACACACAGTGCCCAAATGCCGGCGAAAGCCTGGGGAGGGCATTGCTCCATGGTGAGTGCATCACTTCATCCCCAGGCCCACAGGGCATGCAGCCAGCCACCTTCCCAGAAACACTTCCCACCCTTTCTTTGCCATTACGCAGGCAGGACATACCTGCCCCCGCAGCATCCCAGCATCACCAGGCTGACTTAACAGACACCTGAGACTGCAGCAACTCCAAACATGCAGATATTTGCTCCTGCCCACAACTCAGTCATTTCTAGCATCAGTCCACAGCTTAAAACCTTGCACTGGATGTCAGTGTAAAGCTACCTCAGCATTCCCACCGCTGGCTTGGCACTACACTGTCTTGTCCTGACCCTGCTCGTGTGACTGATTTCCTTTAAGAGCTGACACTGGAGGAAGGTCCTGCCTTGTCCCAGCAGCAGACTGCATGCTACATCCTAGGATTCAACACCTTATTTCCTTGGGCAAACATCTCAATTTGTAGAGATCACAAGGTCAGTTTGAAAACAACAGGGCATGCAAGCACTGTAGATGGTATAGCACGAGCAGCCCTGCTGTCACACCTCACTGCTTGCTCTCTTACCTACAGCTTTGCTCTCCCAGCTCCACTGCCTCCCGTCCCGTTTTCTAGTACCACACACCCTGCTCCCAGCCAGTACAAGTTTCAGGATTTTGCATCTGGGCAAAGAAGAGTAAAACATCATCCTTTGTGGCTTCACATAGTTTTGCTTCACACTGACATTCACGAGCAGGTGAATGTACTTTGTCATGGTACGTGCCTGTTTCTGCTCTCTCAGCAAGGACAAAGGAGCGGTGTGCTCAGGTATACGCTAGAAACCCATCGAGTTTCGCTGACTCGGCAAGTTATCACCCAGCAGCTGCACCACCACAGCACCAACATGCACACTCATAGCCCATCCCAAACACCACATCAAAGAGGTCTAGGCTAATCTGTTACACATATCTGTTTCAGTTTCTGCTCCCTGACAACTAGGAAACAACAGGAACACATCCAGGGACATAGGTCACCTCAGGAGACACAAGGTAACTTGTTAAAGGACGGTGACTCTCCTGCCACACATCTGAACCATGGGACTGGGTAAGAGACCCTGAACTACTCAGCTGTGCTGCAAGCACTCAGATTTTCACAGCTACACAACTAAGGCATTCCCACGCTGCGCAAATAACCTGACTGGCCTGATTCCACCTGTGGTTTCCCACTGACATCCATCATCTGCGTATCATATTTCCAAGCAGTCACTTCACATGCTTCCATTTGAATAGAATTTAGCTCCTTAAGGGCACTGGATCAGCAGCTGTGAAGCCAAAGACCCCCAGATACAGCTGAACAGGTACCAGCGCAGGTAATAGTAGCAGCTCAAGCTCTGATGTACAGCCCTTTCTGAAGCCTTTCCCCCTCTGAAGACAATTCCTTTGTGAAACCAGTTAATTCCCTTTCACTTCTGCAGAGAAGGATGATGAGGAATGCTGACCACAGGATTTTGCACTACAGACCATTGCTCTCTCTGCCACAGTCTAAAATATTCAAAGTCATTCCACACTGGCTCAAGAACAGACAGTTCTAGTGAATGTTTTTAAATTTATTGATCTTTAACACATAGATGTAAGAGACTACGATAGCCTGAGAGTAAAGAAGCTACTTGACTGTAAGTCAAGCCTAACATGATGCAACTTAACAACTTGCTTTTTGAATTTGCACCCCTTGCTTTAACTTCAGTAAAAGTTTAAATGCAATGTCAAGGCTTGAGTCATGGACCACCATCATGACATCCACCAGTAATATGCTCCTCCATATTAATCATAGAATCATAGAATGATTAGGGTTGGAAGGGACCTTCAAAGGTCATCTAGTCCAACCCCCCTGCAAGGAGCAGGGACATCCCTGACTAGATCAGGTTGCTCAGAGCCTCATCCAGCCTGGCCTTGAACTTTTCCAGGGATGGGGCCTCCGCCACCTTTCTGGGCAACCTGTTCCAGTGTTCTATAACTCGCATCGTAAAAAATGTTTTCCTAATTTCTAATCTAAATCTACCCCCCTCTATTTTAAAACCATTACCCCTCGTCCTATTGCAACAGGCCCTACTAAACAGCCTTTCCCCATCTTTCCTGGAGGCCCCCTTGAGGTACTGGAAGACCGCTATCAGGTCTCCCCAGAGCCTCCTCTTCTCCAGGCTGAACAGCCCCAACTCTCTCAGCCTGTCCTCATAAGAGAGGTGCTCCAGCCCTTTTATCATCTTCGTGGCCCTCCTCTGGACCTTCTCCAACTGGTCCATGTCCTTCTTGTGTTGGTGGCTCCAGAACTGGACACAGTACTCCAGGTGGGGTCTCACCAGGACAGAGTAGAGGGGGAGAATCACCTCCCTCGACCTGCTGGCCACGCTCCTCTTGATGCAGCCCAGGATGCGGTTGGCCTTCTGGGCCGCAAGGGCGCATTGCCTGCTCATGTTAAGCTTCTCATCCACCAGCACTCCCAAGTCCTTCTCCTCAGGGCTGCTCTCAATCCATTCCCCGCCCAGCCTGTATTTGTGCCTGGGATTGCCATGACCCAGGTGCAGGACCTTGCACTTGGCCTGGCTGAACTTCATGAGGTTGGCACGGGCCCACCTCTCCAGCCTGTCAAGGTCCCTCTGGATGGCAGCCCTCCCTTCCAGCATGTCGATGGCACCACACAACTTGGTGTCGTCGGCGAACTTGCTGAGGGTGCACTCTATCCCACTGTCCATGTCGCCGACAAAGATGTTGAACAGGGCTGGGCCCAGCATGGACCCCTGGGGGACGCCACTCGTGACCGGTCTCCACATGGACATTGAGCCGTTGACCACCACTCTCTGAGTGCGGCCATCCAGCCAACTCCTTATCCACCGAGTGGTCCGTCCATCAAACCCATGTCTCTCTAGTTTAGGGAGAAGGATGTCGTGTGGGACTGTGTCAAAAGCTTTGCACAAGTCCAGGTAGATGATGTCAATTGCTCGTCCATTGTCCACCGATGCCCTCACCCCGTCATAGAAGGCCACCAAATTGGTCAGGCACGATCTGCCCTTGGTGAAGCCATGTTGGCTGTCACCAACCACCTCCTTGCTCTCCATGTGCCTTAGCATGGTTTCCAGGAGAATCTGCTCCATGACCTTGCCAGGCACAGAGGTGAGGCTGACCAGCCTGTAGTTACCCGGGTCTTCTTTATTCCCTTTTTTAAAAATTGGGGTTATGTTCCCTCTCTTCCACTCATCGGGGACCTCACCAGACCGCCACGACTTCTCAAATACAATGTCCAGTGGCTTGGCAACTTCATCCGCCAGTTCCCTCAGGACCCGCGGATGGATCTCATGAGGTCCCATGGACTTGTGCATCTTTTAGGTTCCTTTAGGTTCCTCAGATGATCTTTAGGTTCCTCAGATGATGGACAGAAGCTCAGTGTATGAATTACCAGGAGGACAGAAAATTGAAGAAGAAATTCAAGGAGTGTTTTCAAGCATATAATCTCATAAATCTGTTAAAAGTCGATGGCTTAGTAACTTGCCTAGGGCATCTAGCTGAACCACACTTTGTTGCTTGCGATGAAGCTCACCACTGGTTAACAAGGTACCACACATCAGGAGCACTAACATGGCAGGTTGCATGTCCTGGTCCTGCTGTTCCTAATCAGGAACTGTGCCAGCTCAGCCATGATGGCAGTAAATGAAATCACCCTGCCCAGATCAGTGCGTTCTGTCAAGCCCTTTCCCCGCTTACCAATCATGGGCATCCCTAGGGTTTGGTATGGGCACTCCAGGCTGCCTCCTTGTGTCCTTCCAAAGACAGCAGAGTAAATGGCTATCACCATGCTCTTCTTACAGCTTAGCCTCAGCTTGTCATCTTCACAGGCTACTTTACTCTTGTACTCATCTGGAAGGAAACAAACACTTAATTACTCATTTGATCCAGAGACGAGCACTCAGCACGAAGGGAGCCCCCTCACCTCCCCACGGCATGGGCTTGCCAGAGGCAGCAGCAGTTCTGGGCATATGCCCAGAGCTGTGCATCAGGTGCCAGCACCATCCCAGCCTTACGACAGCGTTTGCTAGAGTAGCGGTGATGGTTTTCATTCTGCATTCTCTCTCTGGCATTATCAGCACATGTAATGAACATATTTTAACCTAGCACATGTCAGTTCCAGAAAATAGCTCATAATTTCATTTTGTAGACAAGTAAGCGAGGCATGGCAATTGAGTGATTCCCACACGGTGATATTAGAAGCCTGTGGTAGGGGAAGGTGAAAGCCCATCTTTAGGCACCTTTCTCATTCACAAATCAGCTCTTTATGTGCCAAGCATTTATTCTACATCACAGCAGCTCAAATGCAAACATAAATATGCTCAATGGCTTTTTTTCACAGCAGCTATCCCTTGGCAGTTCAATAGGAACTATACTAAATTTGTAAATTATGGAAGCTGCTCTTGCCTGTTGCAAATACAGATATGCAAAACTGCTCCTCAAATCCTTCTTGAAACGGTCAGTTCAAGAATGCTAAATACACTCTTGCTTTTGTCAGGCTGGTGCACGCAGAACAGTCATGCAGTTTACATCTGTCAAGGAGACCGGGCAATTATTTCATAAGAAATCACATGTCATTCCCTTCCCTTTACTATTATTATTTGTATTATGGGAACCCCTAGAGGTCCCAACCTAGAACAGGCCCTCCCCATGTATGTCTGCCAACACACCACAGAAGACAAACACTATTTTGAACAGCTGAATCTTTACAGCTAGACAACTACAAGTGTGAAAGAAAGAGATGAAGCAAACTGAAGCGGCACATCTATGGTCACCCCAACCAATCCAGGGCACAGCCAGGAATACAACCTCAACCTCCCCAGCCTCTCTAGGGTGACCTTCCATTGGATTATGTTATTTACCATTAGAAATGTATCCACAAGCATCCAAATTGCTTAATGGGAAGAGTCCCTGACCCATGGTAACCTCCCAAGCATGATCAGTCATTTCATCTGAAATACTCTTAGTTGTACCAGGTCAAAATTGTGCCACAGAGCACACTAAGCACCAAACAGTGTGGATAATCATCAGCCAGTGCCTGGGGTTGCCCTTAGCCCTGTATCATTTACTCCACAGATATGACTTTTGCCTCTCCCCATCACTGGTTCTCTATGCCTAATATCACACATATACACACATATGAGAACTTATGAAAAGTCCATATGCATCAAACTACTCAGTAACTGAGAACACTAGCTAACAATTACTTCGTCATTTAATACTTAAGTCTTTACCTCACGGTAGCTAGCACTTAATGTGACTTTTTTTAACTGTTTTGTAAATATAGGCTCAATAATAATTTTTCCTTATTGGAGATGGAGAGATATTTTCCACCAAAGTTGCATTATAAAATAATTTAGGTTGGAAGACTCCTCAGGAGGTCATCTGGTTAAATGCCTGCTCAAATCAGGGCTAATTTCTACATTAGATTAGTTTTTTTTCAGAAGAAACTGCACAGAGAAAACGTGTACCAAAACATGCATATGCTGATTTAAAAGAAATGTCTGAAAAACAAATGACTGCTCATACTTAACTTGAAAATTCCTATTGAAAGTAAAAAAAATAGCCCCCTCAAAATAATCTATTACCTGGCAATTAGAGCATCCACCTGGAGTGTGAAAACCCTCACAGTCCAGGTGAGAATCCAACCCCTATACACTGTTCTGGTACGTATTCTTCCTTCTCACTCTGCAGCCTTTTTACAGAAACCTCTGAAAGATTCTAGTTTTAATCCCACTGCAGGGAAACTTTCAAACCTCTAAAATATTTATTGAATGGGAAAACACTTTCTCATCCATCCCTGTAGATGAAGACCTAACTCATTCATGGAAGAATATTGCTGAAGAACACACATCCTTTAGCAATACCCACAGGGATAAACCCACGAGCAGCTGAGTGTGTAAAACAGGGAGAGGAATCAGGAATAGAGGCTCTTTTCCACATCAGAGTACGCAGAGGAGAGGAACCTCATACAGCTGTGAAGAATCAATAATCTTTTTATCTATGTGGGTATTTCATCTACAATCACCACATAGGCATCTGAATAATACTCTGAACATACTAAGGGTTGTTATCTTCACATATAATTTTCTCCAATAGGATTTTTGTTTCTTCTGGGAGGGAAATGTAACAAAATCTTTAGCCTGGCTATGCAGTGTAAAACCTGACAGAGTATAATAGAACTTATAGACTTAATATGCTGGGGTTTTTTTCTTAGGAAAAAAACCACGAATTCAAGTTAGAAGCACGAAGGCATAAAGCTCTGCAACAAGACAAGCTATATATAGTTAATAAAACAATACCTGGAAAGGGAGAGTACTTGTGACTGGCTGAAGCTGTTGAAATATGAAATAGCTTATTTAACTTTAGAAAAGCATCAATTTTGAAGCCTCTAATGAGTGAGTGCCAGGGTCCACTGCGAAGGTCTTCTTTCTTGCAAGGCACTAACTCAATTTCCTCTTCTGATTTGGTTATTATTAGCTACATCTCCCAATTAACAAGTATAACTAATCACTTAATCTCATGTCCTGTGGACCCATTTACAGTCCTTAGAATATTTATTAAATTCTATTGACCTTTCAAAGTCAGAGCTTGTCATTTAGAAACTTGACTAGGATTTAAACACAGTGAGTGTTGCATTTAGTCCAGGAGACACTGGGATGCACAGACATGAGCTGGAAGTCAGTCCAGCAGTCCTGAGGCAGTCGGCAACAAAACTCTACCTCTCATATTTGCAGTTCTTACCCTTGTAGCTGCTCTGGGAAGTCACGTTCAGGCCTTATGGAGGAAAGTGCCTGATGGATGGCTTAAGACAATAGAGCGGGGAGGTGAATCTGAGTGCACACTCCTCGGGAATCAGCGCAGTTTATGGGTGATGTGTTCCTGGCACGCTGCAGTATGGAGTGAGAGGGCTGTGTCACCTGAAACAGATGCCACCTCCTCATGGTCCCTAAATACCTACAGGAGCTGCCAGTTCCCAAGGCTCTTGCTGAGCCCAAACTGGTTAGGGCTGCAGTTCCCTGAGCTGGCACAAATAGAAGACATTGTTTTCTTAAAAGGAATTAAAAAAAAAGAAGAAAAAAGAAAGGATGAAATACACAGTAGTACTTCAGACTCCCAAAAAGTTCCCTTAAGCTTGGTCACTGGAGAACAGATACTCTTAGTGTTTCTGGGCAACCTGATAGACATCTGGATAAACAAACAGACAGACAGTGATGTTACAGTGGACACAAGTCCCTGGAAGTATTTTCTGCTTCATAGCATTGCCACCTCCATCTCAGGCAGAGTGAACCAAAGCCAGCTGTCTTTCATCCAGACACTGATGGCTCCCAGGCACTGGATGATGGTAAGGACTGTGACTGATACAGATAAAAAGACAGAGCTAAGCATCATCCACGTATTTACTGGTGCTTCAACCCGTAATAGCCTTATATAAATATTGAAAAGAACCAAGGCAGCGTAAGTGGCAGAAGAGAGCTGGGACTGGGAATGAATCTGCATTTTTCTCTCTCACTCTCCCAAAAAGAACTGGCCTCCTACAGATCAGTCACAATCTGGTCCTAAGCCTGCTATAACTGTTACAGTCTGGATATAACTCAGTCCAAATGCAAACATTTGTATTAGTGGGTTTCACGTTTCACCCTGAAAAATTAAACACGCTTAAATGGCCTAGGAAAGGTGGCAGTGATATTCAGCAAATGGCTTACTCAACTCTAATCCCCTATGCAGTCATTTGTAGGGCAACAGAGATTTACCGTGATTAAGATATTTGCTAAGGATAATATCCCTTTTATTACTGCCTGTTTTCAGAGACACTGGCTTAAACACAACTCAGTAGAGAGAAACCAAGGAGGGAACAGCTGCAGGCTTTTCTAGACACTTTTTTAAAGGTCATTATATGACATGATTATAACAGAGCTACAACAATTAAGGGAAAACAATTATAAATGTTTCTACTGGAAAAAATGGCTCTCTTTAACAGTAAAGTGAACAAAAAGACCCTTTGTAATTACAGGATGTGCACAAGAATATTAAAGTATTGACCTGTAGGAAATACATTTACCCAGTGTCTTAAGAACATTTTCACCTATGGTCCGCAACAATTTTCTGAATGGTCATGACTGGGAACGTCAAAACTAAATGTAAATTGCCTCAATCTCTGCAAGGCCTTAGAGATAAAAGCTACCAACATGATTTTGTGGCTAACGAAGTGATGGAATGCATTAATGCCAGAGGTCTACCTTGTCTAAAATTGTATTTTTCAACAGAACTTGTGGAAAAATTTATGAAATTTTGCTAATTAAAATATACATGTTTCACATAATCAATGCATAATAGTTGACCCTATTTCCAGATCAAAGAGCTGGAAATGCATGTAAAGAGAAATCTGTCTTCCTCACAAAATCCTAAAGGATTTACATCTTAGAATTGGGGATCTGAACAAAGAAAGATATTTAGAAGGAAAAAGAGATGGTTTTGCCCACTTCCTTATCAGGTCAGGATTGTTTTCCATAGAAGACTATCTTATCTAGTTTATAACTGTTCAATTAACGAGACTGCACCCAAGATGCCACTTCAGAACAAACTGCACTCCATGTTAGCTTTAGACGATTTTTTGCCTTGCTTGCCTTCATCCCACCTTTGTTAGCTGTTCCACTGCATACCACCCAAAACAAAGAACATTTCTTGCCTTGAAATTCATAACTCTTCATTATAGCCACCAACACCTATTTTCCTTTAGCTGATAAATGAAGGTGTTTAACTATTGGGCGGTGGTTAATGTTGGTCTGTGAAAAAAGGCATAGGGACAATTCACTTTCTCACCCAGTCACTCTCTCCAGAAGAACTTGTAAATGGCAGATGCATCTCCAACGCTCTGTGTCTCTTTTCCTACCTCCACCTTGTACTGCAACTACCAGATACAGGTTGGTTGCAATGTTGAACAGCTGAGACGCACAGTGGGACAGATGGCTCAGGTGGAATGTGCAACCTTTTAGTCACAAGTTAAAATTCAACAAACTTTTATGGACACTGGAAGTCATCACTAAATAATAAAGATTATAATCTCACATGTGGTGAAATTTTGCTCATTTCAGCACATGTCTAGCCAGAATACTTATATTGCAAAAGTCACCACATAGCAATTTTTTTTTGTGTCAACCTAAAGAGAAAAGCTAAAATAAGGGTTAATCATGGAAAGATCAACTCTTTACTATGGATGTAGTCACTCCAGATCATAATTCACAGAGTCACAGAGGACAGAAGACACCTCTGGAGACTGTCTAGGCCAACCCCTATGTTCATACCAGAGTCAGATAGAGCAGCAGGTTGCTGAGGGCCATGTCCACTCAAGGTTTTAACACCTCCAGGGATTAAGACTCCAAAACTTGCTTGGCAACCTGTCCCAGTGATCTTGTTAAACGTGTGAGACATTAGCATAGTGAGCACCTGTTACTATCTCTTCCAAGGGAATTAGGAAGATGAGTCTCCAAGACAGGAAACCTATCAAACACTAGAACAGACAACTCTAAGCAGCACCTTTGAGCAGTGCCTGTGCACCAGGACTGCCCATGAACAGCTCATCTTGGAGACAACATCCAGTACCCTTCCTTGTAACCTGTGACGCTCATTTATATATACGTTTATTTTCCCTAATGACCAGCTGATTCCCAGGGCCTTCTGTAAGATATAGAGAAATTTTTTTTTAGTGCATGTAGATCTAAGTCCATCCTCCCAAAATTAAACTAGATGAGTACACCTCAAAGCACCGAGCAGAGGTGCCTTGGACAGCTTTCAAGCACCGAGCAAAGACTGAGCAGATGTGCCTTGGACAGCTTTCACTGACTTCTGCACTCTTCTGTGAAGAAGGTAATTGGACTAAAAGTATATTTTCCAGTTAGTGCTCCCCTTCAAACCTTTTCCCCACACTCCCATTCCTATATTCCTATACTTACTCTTCATTTCAAGTAAGCATTTGTTATCTGAGTTTTGCGTCCTCTTTTGCCCTTTGGAAGATATAAACAGAGTCTGGCCTCCAAGTCCCCAAATGCAAATAAGATGACATAGATCAGAAATTCCTCACAGTGGCAAATGTCTGCTATGGCTTCTCGCTTTTTGTTTTCTTCCAATTTCCTTTCACTTCTGACATGCAGCTCATATCCTGAGTTCCAGAGCTTCCTCCTCATCTGTGTGAACGTGCTACTAATGAGAACTCTCCGTTCATCTCAGGATTTGAATAAATCCATTCTCAATCAAGTCAGCATTCCCTTAGGCAGGATGGGGCGGAGGAAACCCTTCCAGGACAGTCAAGGTCTCCAGAGTTCTCAAGTACAGCCTTTCCTCTGACTCCACCACAAGCAGTTACACTGTGGGCTACCTGGTCATTCCCTCATTTCAACAGCCAGGATCTAAAAAGGATTGTCTCCTTTCATTTGGAGCATAAATAACTGAGAATGTCACAAAATCATACATTTGCACAGAAATACTTTTTAACATTATTTCAGTTCAGTTTTCCCTTTGCGAAAGTTTTTGTGAAGATGCTGTAAATTAACTTTTAAAAATTGAAGTTTGCTACCCTCAATGGCATGGAATGCACCACTTACTTCTGCAGAAGTTAATCTGAAACTCTGAAAGATACAGCTTGTGTGACAGCCCAGCGCTATATCAAATAGGCAGTTTGCCAACTTCAGAAGTACCCTGAAAACTCCAGAGTGTCAAGTTCTGGAGTTCTGAAACCATTTCGACAAGTAAGAAAATTGTTCTTTGCAAACGACCTTGTCACATTCCTTTAAAATTAGACTCCTAATGCACCCATCCAATTTACAATGTTTAAAAGGTGCCTTTCCCCACTGTCACTTTCATTAGTCTGAAGTAGTTGTCTTTTTATATTCTGCTCTGAAAAGGCTGGCAGTGTCGCAAATTAACTGCTACATTTCATTTCCAAAGTTGAGTTCAGATGCACCTACTTGCACTTTCCTGTTGGACAAACAGAGGTATATGGTTATCTCTAAGTAAAGGAAAGAGAACAGTATAAAAATATATATGCTGGACTGCAAGATGAGAGTTAAACAAAATACTTAGGGACCAGAAACAAATTTAATTCTCATCCTACTTCTTCCATTAATGAATTGACCTTGTCAGGCTGGAGAGGTGGGCCTGTGCAAACCTCATGAAGTTCAGCCAGGCCAAGTGCAAGGTCCTGCACATGGGTTGGGGCAATCCCAGGCACAAATACAGGCTGGGCAGAAAATGGATGGAGAGCAGCCTTGAGGAGAAGGACTTGGGGGTGCTGGTGGAGGAGAAGCTCAACACGAGCCAGTAATGTGTGCTTGTAGCCTAGAAAGCCAAATGAATCCTGGGCTGCATCCAAAGGAGCATGGCCAGCAGGTTGAGGGAGGTGATTCTGCCCCTCTGCTCCACACTCATGAGACCCCACCTGCAGCACTGCATCCAGCTCTGGAGCCCCCAACACAAGAAGGACATGGACCTGTTGGAGAGGGTCCAGAGGAGGGCCACAAAGATGATTAGAGGGCTGGAGCACCTTTCCTATGAAGACAGGCTGAGAGAACTGGGGTTGTTCAGCCTGGAGAAAAAAAGCTCTGGGAAGACCTTACAGCAGCCTTCCGGTACCTAAATGGAGCTTATAAGAAACATCAGGAGAAACTTTTTGGCAGGGCCTGTTGTGATAGGACAAGGGGTAAACTAAATTAATTTGGGCTGATTTTCTGAAGCAAGTGTGACTTACTGGCACTCTGCTGCCTGAGCCTCTGCCTTACCTTTTATTAGTCCTCCTTCCAATGACCTGAGAATCTGCTGCATAAATTTCTGTGACATTTGTCAGAAACATTGAGATGAAAAATGTAGTTAAGTCCCTATATGTTTTATAAGAAGCGGTAGCCAATTACAGAAGAGAGCCAAATCAGTGCCAGAGCTGGTTGTAATTGTTGCACTGTCCCACCAGCCAACAAGCATGGATGTAACACCTGGACAATTAGCATGGATATAAATCTGGACCAGCTACACCATAGGAGGCAACATAGGAAGTATGGTGAAAACTTGTTACTGCAATGAAAAGATGGGAGGAATGCACTAAGGAAAAAATTACTTGAATGTGTAAGGAAAAAGACTTCATTAGTACCACTTTTGTTCTTCTGTTCCAGTGATGGTGTAAATCTGAAGTAATGCTGCTTAAAGTTAATAATAAAATAGCTGAAAGGGAGAAATTAGTCTTACATCATTAAAACAGTCTTCTCCAAGTGTTAAAACAATGGCAATAATAATTCTGACACAGGAACATTAAAAGGATATCAGATTGATATTTTTGCATATAATCCATGGGGTTGCCTAGAGCACAAAATACGGGAAAATGAGTCCACTAGATTAAAAGCTAGTTCACTACTGTCCTAGATAATTAAACACAGACTATTCCCTCAATGGCTTTGCGTGAGAAGAAAAAATGTAGCTGGGAGAAAGACAGTTACCACATCTCCCAAATTCATCATGGATGCTTTAGAAGTCCCAGTTCCTGGAGACATGATTAGGTGACAAGCTCCAGTGCCTTTCAAGTAGTCAGAAAAATAAGTGTATTACTGAGAAGAGCTTGAGGCACCATTAGTATGATGAAAAGCTGAAAATATCAGGACATATCTGGTTTTAAAATGTAGAATTCATTTTAAAACCAAATGTGGGACTGATATTGAAAAAATATTGAAGAAATTCACAGCATTGGAAAGAGTTCATCACCATGCCTCTACCCCAGAGAAGATTTACTTGTCTCTGCTTTTTTCGCAAGAGACATTTATTTGAGGAGAGCAATTGATCTATATTTTCTGTCCTTAATAAGTCCACATACAGGACCTCCTGCAGAAGTACTGTATAAATTTACTTCCCTATTCTGTGAAGGCTACATGCATGGTTTAAACTGTGGGTTCAATACAACAGATCCAAACTTTCACAAAAGTAAACCCTTTGTAGCATCTCAATTTTTTTTATAACCATATGGTTTCTGGGACACGCTTTTCTTTTCACAGATCTTCACCAGTATGCCAGAAAATTTTGAAATCTGTCATACAGAGCCTGCAAACCTCTACCACAGTTGGACCGTGTTGAGATTTAGATTTATGGGTTTCATTTTTAAAAACTTGGCTTCCTTGTGTTTATCCTGGTTAGTTGCCCTAAGGACACTCTCTTGCTCTTCTGGGGAGAAGGCTCCCAGATCACTTTGTCTCTGGCAGCAGCCAAAGCCATTCATGACACCTGAAACACCATCCAGAACGCAGCCTCCATCATCAGCACAGAAAGGTATCACAGGTGCCCACAACACCTAAGGATAGGCTGGATCTCCTGAAATCTGTTGTACCTGAGGGCAAAGGCTCCTAGTTCCTTCTGGCAACGCTACTGACACACCTGTCCCAGTATAGAAAGACTGCAGTGTATCCCTTCTTTGTCCTTCACTGAAAATTTGTGGCTTAAAAGGGTTTTTTATCCTTATTTTTTCCCTAGGAACCCACTGAAAACTTAAATATCAATTGACAAAGGGGATCTATAAAAGTCACAGCTCTATGATTTATACAATTTTAGGATATTTCAGAATTTGTCTTTTTTAGTGGTTTACATCTGGATACTGGAGAGCTGATCCAGCAAAGGGAATCTTTCCACCTACATCAGTAGGAAGCACCCTGGTCTTCCTTGGCTCCTTATTATGTCAATAATAGCTGACTGGTGAGGTTAGAAAGAAAACTGGGATTTTTTTTTTTTTCTTTTTTAACTCTCCTGGGTCAGCAGCAGTTTCTTTCCCTGTGGGGGCAGGGGCTGACAATAATCTCCGCATTCGCTGACAATGAAATCATGCGTTCCTCTTAATCCCGCTCCTGACAGCCAAGTGATTAGTGCGCTACAGAGATAGGGCTATTTGACAGCTCCTGAAAATCTCTCTGCATCAACGGATTAAAACAATATTAATCGTTAGCATTAAAGTTTCTCTGACCCCAATTGCAGGCTGATGGATCTGCCCTGTGTTATTTATAGCGTTCCTTTACACCTTTTCATTGCCACAGCGTTGGCTGCCTGAGGTTTTATTGCCCTTATAAATTTCCACTCCCTGAACCATCTTAACAGTCTTGAAATAATACAGATAAGCAAGCTGATGAATGCAGGAGGTAAAAGGCTTATTCTGCTGCCCTGGCGGCTGGACCAGAAGGATGTGCCCATTTAACAGCCCTCATTCCATGGCCCTGCTTTGGAAAGCCTGGCTCCCCAAAAAGCAATGCGGCAAACAATACAGTGAACTTCTCCTGCCACCAATAAACCTGTCTTACGAAGGAGATTAATGCTTTTCTGAAAGGGTTGATAACTACTGAATTACCAATCTATCTCAGCACTAAAATCAATCACCAGCCTCAAAGGGACCAGGAATAAATTTAGGTCCCTCTTTGCTCTCGCCTGAAATTTCTACAAAAACTCTGCTCTTTCTATAGCCCTCTGCTCTTGCTCACAGCATTTTGCAAATTCTGCCTTGGGAGTGAAAGCCTTGAGGAAGTGACGGCACCAGACTTTTCATGCCACGTTTACTGAGTTTAACAGAAAAGGTGCAATCCTCAGCCCAGCTGAGGCAAAAATCAATGGCAAAGCCCACAATAGAGACAATATTGAAGGAAGGAATTGTAGGGAAGTGAAAAGATGAATGATCACTCACTGCAAGCCCAGGCAGTCCTTACAAAATGTCCTTTCCACACATATCAGCCAATCTGATTGAAATCTGATGAGCAGACCCGACCAATTTCCCAAGACACACAAGGCAGCTTCACATTCACCAGCAATTGGGGATTGCCAGCACAGGGAATGACTCTTTGCAATTCTTTGATAGCTGGAAAAGCTCTACCACAAGTAATGGCATCCTGCTGTTTGTACAGGTTTGGAAGTACCACTGGCAAAAAAAAAATCACACATCCTCTCCAAAAGGCAGGCACTCATGGGACACAGCATGGCAGCTCCATCACTGTATGATAAAAACTGAAAATTTGAGGATGACATTTTTATCAGAAGATGGTCTAATTGGAATTAATTCCCAATTAATTTAAAAATTCAGTTGCTTTCTAAATAAAATTGCCTAGGATTGCTAAAAATAAAGTTACCTGAGTAAGATTTGGCAAGGACATCAGGATAGGCACTCCCATGCTTGCAAAAAAGTCACTGACATTTCACAAGAACTACCTGGGCCTCTTAGATCAGAATTCAGTCTATGACGGAGAGAACAACTGCTTGCTCTCTTCAAAACATGTGTCCAGGTCAATTCTTACCACAAAAGTTTTCTCATAAATCAAAGCTACAGGTTCTGAGCCAGAACAAAGTGACCTCCCCCACTCTCCTCTCCCTACACAAACTTTTGGCACTTCACCCTTTGCCAACAAACATAAGTTTCCTTCCCAGATGCATTTCTCAGAGCCTTGATGTGCCTTTCATAAATACGTTTTTGTATTGTTACACACGGATTCGAGCTGCAGTTGGAGCCCAGGCCACAATCCAGGCTTTCTGAGACTTCAAAGGTTTTAGGCTTACATTTGTGAATAGAAGGGAGACCAGCAAAGTTTGGGTTTACACTTTGTTACACTGCTGGGATGATTAATACCAGGAGGCTTCACACCCACCAGCATCCAGCTGCTCCACACAGCATTTAAAATAAAATAAAAATGATAATAATAATTTAAAAAAAAAAAAACATTGGCTGGAGATTATCTCAGCCAGTGTCCTTGAAGTCACAAGCTAAAATAGCAATTGCCTGATAGGAAAGAAGGAAATTATCACTACAGCATCACAGCAGGCTGCAGCTCAGGCTGCTCAGAGCTGAGAAGGGGACGGTGCATGAAGGATAGTGTGGCAATGGCAGCATACAGGTGAGAAGAGACAGGATAAAGGCACTACTTTGGGGACTCACGAGAAAACCACAGGCTGAGAGAGTTGGGGCTGTTCAGCCTGGAGAAGAGGAGGCTCCAAGGAGACCTTATAGCGGCCTTCCAGTACCTCAAGGGGGCCTACAGGAAAGATGGGGAGAAATTCTTCAGCAGGGCCTGTTGTGACAGGATGAGGGGTAATGGTTTCAAAATAGAGGGAGGAAGATTTAGATTAGATATTAGGAAAAAAATTTTTACACTGAGGAGGGTAGAACACAGGAACAGGTTTCCCAGAAATGTGGTGGATGCCCCATCCCTGGAAACACTCAAGGCCAGGTTGGATGAGGTTCTGAGCAACCTGATCTCGTTGGAGATGTCCCTGCTCCTTGCAAGGGGGTTGGACCAGATGACCTTTGAAGGTCCCTTCCAACCCAAACTATTCTATGATTCTATGAAAAGCCACACAAAGGAGGGGAGGAGTCTCTCCTTTCTCAACAGCATTGCCAGCACATGGTCACTCAGACAACACATCTCATCCTAAGTAATCCCTTCACAGAGACATGCAAGCACCAATGTCCCAATTTGTTCAGCAACATTGGAACATTTAAAGTAGCAAAGCCAAAAAAAAAATTCAACCAACCAAAAAGCCACCATGGGGGCAGATCAATCCCTGCTTGTACAATGCCCAGAGCAGCAACCAACCCCAGTAAAATCAGCTGGGATGCAGAGAGGTGAAGTTATTTCTTCAGCATGACTTGGGCAGCCCCACAGATCCCGTTCTCAGCCAGGATTAGACCAGGCAGCCCCTCTGGAAAGTCTGGCACGTACAGCAAATATTTCCTAGCTTACAATAAGACACGATCTTACACGGTTCTCTGTCTCTGAAATGAGGAGGATGAACAACCACCAAATTGTTTGAATAATATTGGTGAATCAAGGATTCAGTTAGAAGGAATTAATGTTAGGCCAATTAAATAGTATGTCAATTCCCTCTAATTATATGTTCCTGCAGCCTACCTGGTAATTATACTTAATGGGTCTAAATCAAATCAGCATGTTACCTGAGAAATAATTGGATTTGCACGCAATTTTTTAATGATCTTGAAAGGCAGCCCGGAGATCGAAGTCCTCTGTGTGTTCGGGGACTGATCTGAGGCTTCAGTGTGCTTTGGAGGTAGATCTCAGGCTACGTTGGTCCTGATAAATCAAATGTGCCAGTTCTCTGGCACTGAGGCCAACTGGCGTGGGACAATGGCCCACAGCCATTCTCATCAACTTCTTTAGCCTCTAAAACAAGGTGGCCATATCCAAACTTCCCACTGGAAACCTGGAAAATCCCTGGGCAGTACTAAATGTCAGGCTACGTCTATCCTAGCAGAGAACAACTCCAGGTTTCACTGCCACAGCAACAGGTCCCAACCTTGACCCGCAGGGATGGGACCCTCTGGGAGTTCTCTGTTGAAGCGGTTGATAGCAGAATGATTTGCAAAGGCACCTCCAAGTTGAGAAGCACAAGTCATAGCTGTGCTCTGCTGAGATCTGTACCGTGTTTTTGAACATCTTCCAAAATGTTGGTGCATATTAGAAACTAAGGCCATCATGCAATGGGAAAAGAAAACAAAAGCGAAGCCCCTATACACTTTGATGAACCTTGGCCTTCAAACCACATAGCAGCAATAAATAAGTCTCACCCCAAACTGAGGCAGAATAGAATATTGATTGTTTCCAATCTCCTTAAATGTTCTGTACCTTAAAATTAAAAGTATACACACACATAGTGTATTTATTTATTTAGAGGCACAGACAATACTCAGGACTGCCAAACACCTGACATTTCAAAGCAGTCCCATGTGCATATTTCAGTCCTGTACAGGCAGATGAGTGTTCACTAGACCCCAGATCCAGTCATCAAATCAGAGGGGACCATGATTAGCCCAAGACTTTCCCAAAACACACAAGTCATTGGATTTATCACTGTTTCTAGTTAAGTAATCACTTTTCTGAAATATTTTTTTTTTACTTCTAGACAAAGTGGACCACAACACTTCAGCACCAAACCATTCCAGGAATCTTCCCTGCTTTCAGCAAAAGCCATCGCAGAGACTGTTCCAATTGCCCTGCTCCCTGGAGCCCTACCATTTGGAAAATCTAGAGCTTTTAGTTTCAGCATGATTCACTGTCCTCCATCTCCTTGAAATTCTGGCCATGAGAAACCAAAATAGCACCTTGCCTTGTCAGTGAACCCCATACAGCCAGCGAGCATCGAAACCACTAGATTTCAAACACAGTGTACTGTCAGAGAGGCATAATGGCAGTGACAGTGGCTGGAGGGGATGACTGCACATTCTACTTAAAAGGTACAAGCAAATGCCACTAACTTCAGTTTTGCTTTCTTTCAAGGAAGTTTTTCTTTTTAGATACCACCTCTCTTTAGGGGCCTTTTGAGGCTCCAGCATGACTCTGAGAGTGGGAGGGCTTGGGCACCCTTATTTTATATTAAAGATGTCCTGTCCAAACTCTGCAGGCCACTTCCCAAAGCACTTCTCATACACAGGCAAAGGAAAGAAATAGATGTCTCTAGAGGACAATTCAGAGCAGGTTACAATTACGCGTGCTCAGACTTTCTGGAGCACATCAACACTTCACAGGACCACAGTATTTGGGGTCAACTCTTAAACATGAAGGCCTTGCACTGGACTCATTTACAGCTCATAAACAATACTCAAATACTCGATAACCCAAAAAGCCCACCAAAATTTATGGTAGTCCTGCATTTTTCATTCTGTGGATCCATTTCTTCAGTTCCCTCATTAATCTTCTCCCTACAGCATGCTGAAAAGGCTGACTGAACAGTTACCAAACTCACACAAGCACTAGATTCTGTTTCTGAGAGTCAAAATTCATGTCTTGAATAATCAAGGAAAGGTTGACCGTGTTCTGATGTCTCTGTGCAAGGCTAATCCTCAAATGCTTCAAACTTTGTTATTAATCCAGTGGGTTCTGATTAAAAGTTTGCCCAGTGACTCAGAAACAATAATTTGTGTCAGGTTACCTTGCTTCACCCTGCAAAATTGGAGTTGCCTGAAAAATGTCCTGGGGAAATGTTTTCAAGCAACTTCCTCTGCTCTTTTTCAGGAAAATCACTTACCCAGCACACATGCAACCTCCTTCTTTGCTGGCATATCTATAATTAGCGAAGAATGCCAAGCCATAAATATTTATGTGCAGATGGGATCCTGAAACACCTTCAGAAGCTCAGCATAGGCCTCAATAGTCAGATTTCTCAAATGAGCTTTGATACAAAACCTGCAGGTTCAGGAGGACTTGTCAGAACACCCTGCTAATCACCCCTCTCTCAAGGATGCATTTCTATCCCAAAAAGGGATGTTACAATCACTCACGAAAACCCCACAAAAAATGCAGGTGCTTCATTACCTACTTTTCATCTGAATTCCTCACAGATCTTGCCAGATCCCTTCACTTCATTAGCACAGGTCTCTACATGCTGGGGCAAAAAGACTTCTTCTGTGCAGCTGACAGAGCCTGAATGTTTCTGCTTTTTTTTCAAACCTTTTCTGGAATCAGGTATGTTTTTCCTCCCTGTGCAAAAATTGTTTTTATTTCTTCCCCAAAAGATTTGCTGACATGATGCTGGAACCATGTTAGTTATGCCACCTAAAAAAGCTTGAGATTAGACTGATCTGAAATGCTGTGTTCCAGACTATTAATCCAAACAGAGTCAGGGCCTGTTCTCTGTCTGAAACAGATTGGCGCAGTTTGGCCACCATCAAATCCTTTCTGTCTCCAAACGAATGTGCCTGCTTCTGAAGTGCTGATGGAGAACAGTGCCCAGGCTGCTCTAACTCCCCCGGCGGGGCCAGGAATTGGCCAAGAGGGTATTGGTTGTCCTGGGCCAAAACCACAACAGGCTCACTCCTCCACAGCATGCATGATTGCACTCCGAGTATCCAGGCTCTGGCCCCATTTAATTTAAACACAGCTAATGAGATCACCCAAAACACAGGTTTACATTTCTCAGCCTGATCTGGGAGCAATTAGAAGCTGGCTTATGGCATGGCGTAGGCAGGTGAGCTTCCCATTGCACCATCATCTTCAGTGCCTGCCTTAGGCACCCAGGTCTGAAGTCTTTGCCCATGCAAAAAGCTCCTACTCTCTCTGGAGGGGCAGGCAGAGAGGGGACAAGTCCCACTCGCCCATCGGGACAGGAGGGTGGCTGCAGATGGGAGCGGGAGCAGCCCACCCACCACCAACAGCGTGAGCTCAGCGTTGGCAAAGACTTTCGCTGGCACCTGCAAAAACAGTCTGCAATGCAGGCTGCCAGCAAGGAGGAAGAAGCCAGCACAGCAGCATCCCAGCAAGGCAGCAAGCGAAGGGGAGAAGGGAAGTGCTCGACATCCAAGGGGTTATGTTAGACCAAAAAGAAAGGTGGAAGGGAACAAGTCCTAGGAGGCCTCTCTGGAGAGCATTAAGTATGAAAATGCTTTGGTCTCGCCAGAGCAAACGGATTCGATAGCGAGATACTTACTTGGCCTGCACTTGTACCACACAATGAGGTATTTGCCAGTTCCAGGGCACGGATCTGTGCCGAACAGCCGGCTGTTGACGAGAAACTGGCAGCTCCGCCTGTCCTGGCACTCGTCCAGCATCTTCTATAGCCGGGGATGCACACAGACATGCACGAGAAAGAGAAAAACAAAAGCACTTCAGTATATCTACTAAAAGGATCGTCAAATGGAGACAAGATGAAGAACAGCAAGGCCATCCTTGCCTCCTCAGCCGACTCCGGCATGAGACAGGCCACGGCGCTCAATGCAGTGGGTACCACAGGAGCCATGGGCTAGGAGAGGACTAAACCTTGCACGGTTTTAAGGAGCATGATTTCTTTCCCTTTCATGAATTCAAAAGGAGGGATTTGCACTGGGATGGCTGCAGAGATTTTGAAACCTTTGCATGCAATTTAATCATAGTATAAGGCAGTAGTGTCCCAGGAAAAGCAACTTCGAGGACGTGGATCAGCCTTGAGAGTTAAAAGCAGAGACCCAAACTCTGCCACCACCATTCTGCTTTACATTTCTCTGGAGATGCACAATTCCAACCGCAGCTTTCAAGAGAGCTCTTGTCTCAGTTGTATAAAAGCTTTGGCAATTGCTGGTATTCCAATAATTAGTCGTTGCAGCAGGAACGCTGTTACACAGCCAACTTAGTCAGTTTTTAATAGGGCTCGCTCCTCTTCCCCCATGACTATCACATTCCATTTAGCTAAACTCAGCATGGGCCTGCAAGTCGGAGGGTCCTCCCACCACCAACATTTTGGGACTTATCCCCTTTTCTGCACTGCTTTTCCTCTAGCGTTTGCTCCCCACTTCCCCATTCATAACACTCATAAAAACTCCATCTAGGAATCCACAGGGGCAAGACATTCTGTCTCCTGCTAGAAAACAGCTTCATTAAGGAAGATTAATGATTTCTTTTAACACTATGATCCTCTAAAGCAGTAGTGGGGGGAGGGAATATTATTAAGTGGGGCAGTAATTAAGTTTTAAATTCAGCTGGATGGATAAGGTCGTATTTATGTACTCCTGTAGAGCCCCTAAAGCGCTAAAATTACCATAATGTTTGCCTGACACACATGAACCTGTCAGAGCATTTTGAGACCACAGAGCGAGGTAATCCACCAGCCTCACTAAGTCCCTGCGACCAAGAGCTGCGAATTCCAGTCCCAAAACAATTAATTTTCACTTGCAAGGAGGTGTTGGGAAATCCTGTCCCAGAAATTCCCCTAGACTCCCCCGGTCTCTTTTGTCTTCTCCCTGTTCCCTTTTCTTACACCCACCTCGATGGGTTTTCCCACAATCTTATCCCTCTTACTAACATAAAGGCCGCTCCATGTAGCACATGCCACCCAAACCAATTCTCACTGCCTCAGTGACTACTGTCTATTTCTGAGTTCTCCCTGAACATAATATCTAAGATCTTAGCATTCTAATTCTGAATGTCACCCTTTGAACAACAGGAACAACAGCTGTTCCAGTTTCTAGTGCAATTTGAAACTGCCTCATTTGAGCTTGCTCATAACTTCCTAAAGCTTTCACCTTTTGGGCTGACACATGCAAGAATTCATGTCTGCCTCAAGTCCTGACCTTTATTTTAAAGTTCAAATCAAGACAATTCAGGCCTTTCCTAGCAAGCTGAGAACATATGCTGTTGTTTTCCACTTACAAAGGTAATAAAATGCAGGCATCTCATTTCAAAATACAGGGCTTAGGATGGAAAGGTTGAAAGGTGAACACTGAAGGAGGTGCCTGGGAGCGTTAGCCCCAACTTGACCATCACATTAAAATGCATAGAAAGAGCATATTCTTTCCTCTAGACTCATAAGGGTTGACTGCTTACTCAGCATGTGAAATTTAATTTAATGTAAAATCCAATGAGTTGCAAAGGAATTTAAGCGAGGCCTCTACACAGATACCTCTTTTGATCTCAAAAGGCAAGGAACAACTCGAACAACTCTTGAGTGCTTCACGTAGAGAAAAATCCTCTCCAAATCACTGCGGACCTGAAAGGATTTGCTTGTACTGGACAGCCACGGCTGTGTTTACACCCAACTAGTGTTAAGAATATGGAGCAAAGGGAAAGAAGCAGCACCCTGAACGTTTTCTTTACAACAAAGGAAGTTTTCTCCCCTCAAATGCAGCAGACTCAGGTTTTTGGTCAACAAACTTGTTCATAGCAGAGGAGTGAGACTTTAAAAGCCTTCAGTATTGCATAACAGGTGCTACTAAAACTGGTGGGAAAAACACCTTGGATTTCAGTAGACACTGAGTTAGGCCAACAAAAAGTCTCTTTGAAAACCTCAGCTTCTATGTCTAAGCAGCACTTGTTCATCTGTCCCTAAGCTCAGCACCAGGAGCGAAGGCAATTACCAACCTCAGAGAACGATGAACATGCGCAGCCTACAGGTACTGCCACCTCATCTTGTTCTGCTCTAACCTTTGGCAGCTCTTCCTTCATCCATATATTCCACATAAATGAAACCTTCCAAGTTTACTTTCTGCAGTACGCAAAGCAATGTAGAGCCCTAGGGAGAAGTTTGTACCTAAATTAAGGAGCAAAAGTTATCTATGCCATTGTGAGACTGTAGAAAATGGGAAGTGTTCTTGAGGCTCAATATGCCTTCTACTAATTGGTTTTCATGTTTAGCTACAGTTTAAACTTAAATTGACAATAGCCATAACTCTGAGATGTTATTTCATGGGGAGAGAGAAATCAATATTTCCTTTTCATTCATGTAATTCTAATGTGCCTCCCCCGAAGAGCAACAATTTTCCTGAAAATATAAAAAATCATTAAGATTTCTTATTTCCTTCAGACTGTTTGAGTAAAGTCTTAGACATAATTAAATAGATCCATTAAGAGTAAAATTAAAAAAAATATGTTCAAGGCTCAGTGAAATACATCAGGAAAAACTGAATGAAAATTAGAAAAGGTGGACTGTGCCACATTCTTGACTAAAAATAAAGAATGAAGATGTTACACCAGCCCTAACATTAACTTAAAAACTTGTACATACAATTTTTACCTATCCTTGCATATACAGAAATCTTCTTCACCACTGCTTTCATCAATATGCGCTATATACCAGCATCTTCTTGAACACCATGCAACAGAGCCAACAAGAAGCCTCTTTGAAAACCTCAGCCTCAGAACATGTGTGACAAGATGATCCTCTACAGGTGCACCTTCCCTGCGGGTCCAGTGTATCTGGTGTCTGCAGGGGCCCTTACAAACCAAGACCTTGGCTTTCTGGTCTTGCTCTCAAAAATCACACTTCTAGGCAATACCAGAGCTCTGGCAGATGTCAGATGTCGCTTCTGAAATATTTGCCGGTGATCAGCTAGACTGACACCAGAAAGGCTGTGGGTTTACTTGGTTGTGAGGGAATGTCCCAAGCTCACATGGCTTTTGATTAATAGCTTGAAAAACTCAGGCAAATCATTCTGTCACGGTCAGCTGTAAAGGCAGGAAAATGCAACCACAAAACCAAACATGAACAATCTGAACTTGCATAGAAGTAGTTGTAGGCACACAGAATCATCCCTAACTGGGATATATAATCAGCTGTTTATATCATTGTCGTCTTGTAGACCCCTGACTAAAGCAAAATAAAGTCACGTTGGATTAGATTGTATTATCAAAAGCACTCCAAATTAAGAAGGAGGAGGAATTCCTGTCTGGCATGAAAGAGAAGGGAAGACACATTAATTGCATTGTGCGATTTTATAATTGCGTTCCAGTGGTAAATCAAGCCTGAGGGTTGACAAGTGCCCAGGAGGGAAGCTGTGGCTGTTTAAACCCATTCCATTCTCTGGTTCATGATTGAGTTAAGAAGCTCCAAGATTTAGAGGAGATAAGAAAGCAAGAAATGTGAATTCAAGTAAAACAAACACTAATCTAACCCCTGTGATTTATGCCCTGGATTAATCTCACTGCAGTGACCCAGGTCTTAAAGCAAGGGCAGCCTCAAGCTCAAAACCATATCTTTCTAGTGGGCATTGCAGATGAAACACATTTCTCGTGCTCATTTTGTTGTGCTCATTAGCTAAGTAATTGCTTGTGCTCATTAGATAACAACCTTTTAAATCTGGAACTTGATGCGAGCTCTGCAAGAAGGCTGTCCTCAGCCATTCCCCAGGGTGCACTCATTTTTATTCTGTCTCTTCAAATCACTCTTCAAGAAGTGCTTCGCTTGCACACTTAAACCACAACTGAGCTTAACACTCAAGGCAATTAAACTTATCTCAGTTCTTAGTCCCTTGTAGTAGTTCATAGATTCAACACACTTAGAGTGAAACTTCGGACCCATAGAAGCCGATGGTGAAACGCAACGGGAACTAGGATTTTGCCACAGGGCTGCTCTCTGTACAGCCTCCATCATCAAAGGAACATAACGATGACTGCAGGGCATGTCAGTCAGGCATGAAATTACACAGAGGAACCCCACTAAATAATTGCCCAAATTGTATGTTGCTGAGTTGAATAACTCAGAGAGCAAACTTCATGAATGGATCAGAGTTGCATGCAGTCAAATGAAGGTGGGCAGGGATTTGTACTAAGAATTTTACACAAGAAGATACTAGTAATTTTTTAAAATATGATTAAGCATTTTTAGGCCAAATTCAACCCAGATAGCCGTTATGATGAAGTTATATCAATGATTATATTTGGTGCACCTCCATGAGTTTTGCAATGAGAAGAAGTAAATACAACAAACAAGGCAGCATGAATTCTCCACATGAAGCCACACACCACAATGCATTCATAATAGTTATGGGTCCCATTTTATTTGAATTTCGATATTGTTTTATATACCCCTGAATGCTGGTCTTACTTTAAACCATACTATAAACTTAGTAATTTTAAGTTGCAAACTTATTTACAGGTCCCTTTTACAATTATCTGGAGATTGCCCATTCATCTCTATTCATTCACGTAAATTACTGAAGCCCATGGAGCAAGAGGATTTTCCAAGGATCAGCATCAGGGAAAGACAGACTACATGAGGAAGTGGAAATCCTTGTTGATGGTCACCTGCCTATGGCTTCATCAAGCAATCTTCCCAGCCTGCTCCTCCAGAAAGTAATTCAGCATTGCCCAAATTACCACATTCAATCTGTGCATCACATGAAGAAGAGATCAAAGGCCCTGAATCCTGACTGCTGATCTATGGCAGCTTTTGGATACTAGCTATCTATCTCTTATCACTCTCCCATGGTCCTTGCAACACTCACAGCAGGGTCAGCCGGAGGGAACTATGCCCACACACTTGGTGACTCACATTAACACACCAGACTGTGAAATAAAGAGCTGAAAACCGGGCACACTTTCCCTTTCACCAGCTCTGCAATGGGAGCAGTAAACGCCAGCAGGGCAGTAGGGCAAGTAGCAGTGGGCTTGGATGTTAAAACAAAACAGCAAGATTCACCAGAGCTTCTCTGTCAGAGCCTTGAAAGAGTCCAGAGACAGTGATTCACAAAGAGCAGGAATATGCTCAGCAAATAGAAGGACCTGATAAAAGCTGCATTACAAATATCACCTAATTAACCATTACCTACATTTCCTAATGGTGGGAAACTTAATCTGTATGTGGGGTCAACTTCAAAGGGAGAGGAGGTCTAGGCTGAAGAAATACAAAAGGATGCATAACCAAAAGTCATGGGATTAAAGAAAGGGAAAGCTTAAAACACAAAGTGGAAAAAAAAAATCATTGAGAGCAAACCCTTATACTGTCAAGCAGGGTCTTAGTGGCAATGATGGAAGCCCCATGACTTGGAAAGTTTAAATTTAGAGTAAACAAAGCATTAGGAGGCTTACACCCAGGGGAGCTGTGCTGCCTCATCAGGGAGACAGGCTGCACTGGCCACCTCTGCCTCCAGTGTCTCCTCTTCTGCGCTACATAACCACACTGCTCTGATGAGCTACTTCAGTCAAGCCAAAGATTTCAAAGATACAGCAGTTTAGAGATTATCTATGACCTCTGCATCAAGCAGTTCTTCTGCTTGCAAATAATTAGCTGGGGGACCTGCTTGCCAGAGTTATATTTTGTCCTGGGCAAGATTCACGAATGAAGCTGCACTAGTTCTGTGATTTTTAAGAGTATTTTCGGCACTGCAGTAACCTCTTCTGGACCCTGAGCTTACTGCTCACCATCCTCTGCAAATCAGTTAACATAGTCTGAGTTGCCCAAACTGCTCTTTAATTCACTGACATTCTGCGACTGAAACTTCCCTTGTTCAAACTGTCTGTAAGCTGTGGAGACCTTCTAACATGACAAACAGTGGGTTCTGATGACCAGTGGTAATAATGTGGTACTGATGACCATTATTCTTCCTTTCTATGATTTTCCTGCCTCTTTCCCCTTGACCATGATAATTTTTCTCTGAGCATGTACAGTGCCAACACAGTGGGACCCTCATTCCTGCTGAGGCCACTCACAGCTGTTACATCAGTGGGACCATGCACTATCCTGTGACTCAGCATGGCAGGAGCCACTGTCCCTGGCTTACCAAGAAAGCTAGAGCAGTTGGATTATTTTCTTCTACTTTGCATTTTACTCTGCCACACTGCCAATCCAGAACACTTGGGGAAAATAAAACCCTCTTCAGAAACATAACACACACCCCTACTTTCCAGCCCCCTCATTTTGTCATCAATGAGTGGCCCACACTTTGAAAGTTGTGAAGCTACTGGAAAGTTTATCTCATCTTTCTGTCACCAAAGAGATCAGCTCCTCTTTGTCACAGAAACCTTCCTGGTAGGTGCAAATAAAAAAGGGGTAAGAAGGGCTCAGGGAATCCTGTGGTTAGCACGCAAGGAATCTGCTGCCCTTTTGTATGGCGGCCTCATGCTGCTGGAGTGACAGCAAGTCGAGTCGCTGGCAGCAAAGGTGTCCTGTATCTTGCCTAAAGGACAAAAGGAAATACCACACCAGCAGCACTAGTGATTCTTGTCACCAACAACGGGTTGTCCTGGAGAGTGTTGAAAGAGACCCAGGCCAATGGCCCTACCTACGCTCCCTCCCCAGATGAGCTAATCTTTCTAAGGAGAGGTGCGACTTGGCTCCAGAGCATCTTCTAAGCACAGCTCCTCTCAGGGAAATAAGTCACACAACAAAACACTGCCCGCCAAAGAGCAGTTTCCTGCTGATTTCAGTACGTGCATATATGAAGACAGAAGTTAGCCCACAATGTCTTTGACAAATATCTGGGAGCAGAAACACAATGGGCAAGTGCCTCTCCAGGGCTTTTTATTTTCCTTCTAAATAAGCTTTGCTCCAGGGCTTCCTGTTTTCCTTCCAAATAAGCTGTGGTTTTACTTTTCTGTCAATTTACCAAAATGAGAATATCGCAGGTAATCTGCTGTAAAGTGTAATCCAGTTTTCTGGTAATAAGCCATAATTTTAGGCCAACTATTGAACAGTTTTCCATATAGACCTTGAGTGTTTTATTGCTGAAAACAAGTGACATTCAGGAATACTGATCCAGGAATGGGCAGCTATGGAAAGTTTTATAAGTAAGCTACTTCAAACCTCCTCCTCTTCAGCTGAGCAGCCTCCTTCAAATATAAACTTGCCTGCATGTATTTTTGCAGACACAAGTTGGGCATTGTGAGCTCAGCTAGGAGTGTCTAGGTTTCTTACTAAATAGATTAATTTATCAGGAGGCACTTATCATTAGGCAACACAGAATACTTAACACTTCTATTTCTCCTTTGTCCTCTGTGCCAGCATTTATGTGTTCATCTGAAGAAACATACACTGCTGCTCTATCTGTTTGTCAGCTTCCTTATTTCCCCAGAGGCAAGATCTCATGAGATGTCCCCATGGAAGGAAAGTGCAAATGTTGGCAGTAGTGTGACAGGTGAGAGAAACACTGCATAAGGGAGAGGATAAAGATGAGGATGGTCCCCAGCAGATCTCCTTGGAGTAACAGTTGTCTCGGGATGTTCCTGCATCACCCCCTGCTGTGCAGCAATGTAATTTAGCTTCTTCTCCATAGTCTCACACTAAAAAATCAAAAACTGGGCAGATTAAAAATGGGCTTGACCAACCCTATCTGGGTGACACAGACAAGAGAAAAATGCTGTGAAAGCACAATGCACAGATGTACCAAAAAGCTTCAAACTCTCAAAATTCTTATGTTGCATGCTCAGACCAACTGCACCTGCACAATTGCTCCAAACACAAAGACACCAACAGACACATGACCATGCTAACGCAGCTCTGCTCTTCAGGACCCAAATTAACATCCTGTTTTGACAGTATGGACTTTCTAGTGGGCATACAACTCATCTTTTTGCATAAATTATGCAGTGTGGATAAACACCCTCTTACATACTGCCAATCATTGTCAGTGGCATGACTTCAATACGCCTAAATGATCCTTAATGTTCAAGGATTTACTTTTCTGGGTGAAAGATGAATAGATTTTGGTCCTGGCAGCTGCTCTTCCTCATCCACAAGCAAGAGAAGAGATGGTTCAGCCACCATAAAGCTCCTCCACATAGATGTCTTCTGCCAAGGCAGGACAGTTTGCACTGCATGGGTCCTTTTTACTAAAGCCACCAGGGCTCCAGATGTTCCTCTTCTCCATCCCACATCCACCCCTTCTGGCTGGGGCAAGGATATTTCTCTCCATCACTTCCCAGTCAGGAATAACCTCTGCAGGACTCCACAAGGAAAGTACAGAAGAGCAAATACCAGACCAGACGGTTAATTAACAGCACTAGTGCCCTAAATGAGCTTCTGTTATTAAAGGATGAGTGGGAATTTTCTACACTTCCATCTTCAAAATATCTCAAAGGTGCTTCACGAATACAGCACAAATCTCTGTTTCCATCCTGCCACATATCTCATGTGACTTGTGCTAACTCTGAGCTCCCCCATGAAACTGAGTGGAGTGGGGGGAGTGGGAGGAGCTGTTTGAAAAGCAAATAATGTCTGGTTTTCAATATAACTTTATTTTGCTGTTCTGATCTCTCCATATTCGTGTGACTTGCTGTAAAAGTTAATAAGAGACCAACCACATCAAAACTGAAATCCCAGTCTGAATGTCCAAATTCTTTGTGCATTTGGAAATCTCCCACTGAATCTGACATTACAGTGTTAGAAAAACAAAAATGTGTAGTTTGGGGTCACTGCCTTAATGTCTGGGACACGTTCTCCCAAGTGGTCTGCATTTAATTTCAAACAAAAACAGATGACTAAAGCAAGGGATCCTGGCAGCCAAACACATAAGGCTGGATTAGTAGTGATTGTCTCAGTGTAATCAACCCTTTCTTTTCCCTTTTTAACATAGAAACAATGTCTGAACTGGACATTTACAGGGGAGAGAGCTTCTAAATGGGAATTAGCTGCTACTCACAGGTAGTTTTTGCAGGGAATGGTATTAATAACTGCCCCTTACACTCCCTCCAGACCTCTCTCCAGAGAAGCAGCAAATTTATACAGTCACGGGTTTGATTAGCCACAGTGATTTTTACGTACTTAATTTTGAAAGGTTTGGTTTGGCTGACTTTTTAAATTACTGACAATGAGAATACACACACAATTGATCCAGTCTATAGCAGCCATATAGCTGAGTTTCAAAACCACAAAAATACATGCAATTTTCTTGTCTACAACTTTCCAATTTTCCTACATATATGCATTTCCAATCAGGGAGCCACAGGCAGCTCGCCATTGAGCTTGCGGAGTTTTTGGCTTACCCTTCAGAGAGGCCTCACCCACTCCAGGATTGAGAAAGAAAACAAGATTCATCTCTGGCATTCAGAGTCAAGCTGCCCTGGCCAAGCACAGCACACTGAGGTATCAAAGCCACATTTGGGGACACCAAAGAGGTACTGTGGATCTTCTCCAAAGAGACGCAGGAACTTGCCCAAGGTCCCTCAAGAAATTTGTGGCAGAACAGAGAATGTGAGCTACTTCCCTAGCACATCTGCATCCCCAAAATTGAGTGAATAAGAGTGTTCTGGTCTCAGTCATGTAACAAATGTACTCTACAAGAGATCTGCTGCAAGACTGCCTAAAGGGAACACAATTCTCACTGATAAACAGGGGAGCTGTAATTATCATAGAATCACAGAATGGTTTGGGTTGGAAGGGACCTTCAAAGATCATCTAGTCCAAGCCCCCTGCAAGGAGCAGGGACATCTCCAACCAGATCAGGTTGCTCAGTGCCCCATCCAACCTGGCCTTGAATGTTTCCAGGGAATTACAGCCATTGTATGTGTTGGAGGGAAAGCTAATGGGTAACAGCTCTGAGAACATGATTAGCTAAGCCAGGCAGCGAAGGATTTCTTTTAAATCCCTCCTGCACATAAAACCATGGCATGGAAAGCCAAAGGTTATATCTTCCCTGTTCTCAAGTTCTTCCAGATGCCTTAAGTGGGCCACTCACCCACAAGGGACGAGGCTACACACGTAGCTATCAATCGTTCTGGTAAATGAAATGTTTCAAGTAAATGTTGCAGTAAATCAATAAAAGAAAGAAGGAAAGGCTAGCCTCTGCCAAAATCTTCGGTCCACGTTCTGTCAGCTTAAGGGTTATGCTACAGGCAAACACCAACCCTATGCAATTTCTTGAGAATTTACCACTGACATTTGGAAGCCAAAGCATTCATATCAACTTTAAAAAAAAAAAAAAAAAAAAAAGCTGTAAATTCCTCTTAAAAACCCTGGATGCCAGAATGAGAAGTGATGTGGGAAACTCTGCCCTTTAGCCAAATTATAAAAGAAATTATTCACTAGCCCTGTAGGGTTCATTAATCTAGTTCTACTATAAATTTATATTATGAGTTATTATTGATTCATAGCCATAAACACACTAAATGCTTGAGATCCTTGCCCAAAAATTTTCACAGTCTCAAATCCTGCACATGGAAAGACTTGTGCTTACTTCGAGCACAGGAGCAGACCCCATTCATCTCAACAACATCAGCCAACTCGTGTTTCTAATTTTAATTGTTCCTACTGGCAGTTGAGTAACACTGGCACCTTCCAAGTAATCCTTTGATTTGCTGATGTCACATGCACTCTTGGGAGGATACATATAGTCAGCAGCCCCTACACAAATGGACAGGGCTGATTAACTACTGATGCTTGGGAAGTTAGTGATGTATGATGGTTAAGTGATGCATGATGCTTAAGTGATTCATGATCACTTACAGTGGCCTAAGAGCCAAATGAGACAGAAATAAAGTCAAGGATTCTCTCTGGGTTTCAAGTTACCAAAGTAAAAGCCTCTTGAAATAGGATCAGTTCTGAAGTAAAAAGAACACCACAGCAACTTCTGAATGTGTTGAAAAAACTAACCATTGGGAAAGAAAACCATAAAAAAAAAAATCTTCAAATCCAGTCAAACATAATGTGGTCTTGCAGTGTAATTCTGTTTCAACCACATTCCTGTATTATTGTCTAGAGTTGCTGTAAAACTAAGAAATTCATCAGCAAAATCTAATTCAGTCTTGTCTAAACAACAAAGACGAATTATCCACCAAGCTGTGTGAGACATTAGTGTTCCCATGCTGGGTAGCACTGCTTAATACAGGTCGATGCAGCACCAGCACAGACAGCTGCTGTCTGGCCAAGGAAAGATGAAGTCCAAAATGAACAGATCCAGTTTAACATGCGATACCTGAAGGGAAGTGCCAACTGAACAGGCAACATCTTCTTTAATTAAAGTGGCATAGGAGTGAGGATAGCGAGAAGGACACATCTGATGACTTGGTACAATTCGGCCGTAAAAAGAAGACTGGATGCTGATGGTGGTTCTGTGAGGACATCTCAGGGAGACATATTCTCCATCGCAGGCATGGTCAGTGTAATTCTTTAGTACTTGTGATATGTAACCTGCAAAATCCATGACAAAAACCATCATTAGTGAAAGGTAGCTAATATTTAGGTAATTTACAGCAGTACAGTCTAACAAACACACAACTAAATAGCAATGAGGGATGCAGATTTTATTACTCATCTCATACACGTGCAAAGAAGAGAGACAATGACATGGGTGGGGGGGGAGGCTTGGTGATTTGGCCTTCAGCCATGTTATATATCCTTACTGGAAGCAATATTCAGATGCTCCAAAATCTTAGTCCAATCATACCACTTATTTACATTGGCACATCTGTTAAGTTTATGGGAAACACAGCTGAGCCAGACTCATCATTTAGACCACATCTAGATACCGCATGCAATTTTTGGCCCCCCAGTACAAGACAGACTTCAATAAAGTGGAGTGAGTTCAACAGAGGGCCATCAAGATTGTTGGGAGCTGGAGCACTTGCCCTGTAAGAAGTGGCTTGTTCGGCCTGGAGAAGTGAGAGCTTTCAGGGAAACTAATAGTAGCCTGCCAGTACCTACAGGTAGCTTATGAAGGAGATGGAGCCAGGCTCTTCACAGTGGTGCATGGTAGGAGAATGAGAGCTATCAGGCACAAGATTAAACAGGAGAGTTTAGACTGAGTATACGGAACAACTTTTTCACTCTGAGGGCAGTGAAGCAGTGGAGCAGGTAGCTCAGAGTTGTTGTGCAGTCTACATCCTTGGAGGTTTTCAAGACCTTACTGGATAAAGCCCTGAGAATCCTGGCCTGACCTTCTAGTTGACCCTGTTTGGAGCAAAAGGTTAGACTGCATAACTGAAGTTCCTTCCGACATCACTTTTTCTGTGAACTTATTACCATGGGCAAGAAAGGGCCAGACACAGAGCTACTAAGGGGAAAGCTGGGGTTACAGTTGGTTGTATGAGGTCACATTCCATCATGGTACATCAGTCACATCTTTGATCTCCCTTCACAATATAATATTTTAATTCTTCTGGTTGCACTTTCTGTTCTAGGTGCAGACACAAAAGCTTTGTTTTCTCTCCAATTCTGCAAAGTTTCAATCCTTTTAGAAGGAAAACAGTATGCAGAACCAAATCTCTCCTTGTTTGTTAGAGGATGCCGTTATCCACAATAATAAAGTTGTTAACAATAACAAAGCATGGGGACAAAGTCTCATTAAAGTTACACAGAGTTTAAAGGGTTGAGTGCAGTCAGGTTACCATGGCAACTGCCAAACAAATCCTGACTTTGCCACCCTCACACATGAGGGGAAAACACTGTGGTGGTGATATAGAGCATCTATAGAATGTCCCACATCAGTGTCAGACAAAGTCCCATTCAACCCTACAGACTTCCTTCTGTAATGATTTTGGAAGTCCCTTTCCCACTGCTGGCCACCAACACAAGTCTACCCACAGCAATCCCACAGTCCTTTTAAGAAAAGGTAAAGGAAAATAGGGACAGGGCACCGTTGAATTGTTGATGGTAAACTCTTTTATTAGGAGGTAGAATAGAAAGAAAGACAAAACCATCAAGAGAAACAAATAATCCCTAGACAAATTCCTAAAAGGAACCTGAGGTATATCTTAGACTAGTTTCTAAAAAAATTGCTTAAATGTGACTATTCTCTTGGTGGCTCATAATCATAGAATAATTTAGGCTGGTACCTCTGCAAGTCATCTAAATCTTGATCAGGTTTCCCAGGGCCCTGTCCATTTCTGAATATCTCCAAGGATGGAGCCTCACAAACTCTCTGAGCAACCTGTGTCAATACTTAACAGCTTTCACAGTGAAACATTTTTTCATTACGTGCAATTGGAATTTCCCATGTTAGGACTCTTTTTGGTTCCTTCTGGTTCTTTCATCGTACATTTCAGAGAAAAGAGTGGTTCCATTTCCTCTATACCTTTAGGTATTGCAAGATAGTAATTAGATCCCATTCTCCTTATTCTTTACTTTACTAGATTAACAGACCAGCTTCTTCAGTCTCTTATTATTTATCATCTGTTCCAGTACCCTTCTTGGCAGCCAAAGGGACTCTTTCTAAATTCTCAGCATCTTTGCTGTACTGAGGGGTCAGCCTGGTATGCAGTTACCCTTCATCACTGCAAGGTGCACTGCTTCCTCACATTCATCATCCAAGACACAATAATGCACACAGGGGAGCACAATTCATGTGTTTTGAGATAATTCACGTGGCTTGCTCAGAATCATTTCAACATCAACTCTAGCTGTCCTAGTAGACACATTTGTAGGATGTATTTACTTCATGGAGCTAAACACTCCCAGAGCCTGTTCTCTGTCCCTAAGGCCATATCCAGCATCTTCCTCTTACTCTCCAAAATAGTACGGCCTATATTTAGCAGTTCTGTCTGCAGTGCCTCAAGGTGTGTGCCAAATAGATATTTACTCAAATCAACATATTAATTTCCAAGTCCCCAAGGCAGTCTTTGCTTATAAGGAAAAGGCTTGTGACACAGCCCAAATAATTAGAGTAAGTGACAGGGCTGCATCAGATCAGGGAACAGCACTGTGTAATTTAGCTCACTTGTTCAAGGAAGTGCTCTGGGATAAAATTAACTACTGGAATGCATCTCCTTTCCTAGCCAGTAGAATACATGCTCTGTGTGATGTTGGACACCTAGTCCTGGACTCAGATCAGCTCTTCTCCCTCAAAAGTAAGGCAATCATACAAAATGGGAATCAGCAAAAGCAAACTACAAACAAAACCAGATTATAACACAAAATATTAAACCCAACTTTCCACGCTGTTACGCCATTGCATTAGGACTTTCTCTGTCCTATTAGGGAGCCAGAGAAATACAAACAAAGTGCAGTCAAGACTCTACTGTCTCCTCTGAATATTCAATTATTCTGTCAGAACAGCCATCCTAGAGCATGCCTTTCATATTACCAATTCAGGATCAGGGAAGGTTTCAACCCCTGCAATTAGCGCAGATCACTTGTTGAAACAACTCCTTCCTCTTGTCTTCCATGAGCAATCTCAAAATAACTTGAGTTCATTCAAGCTCAAGATATTGAAGTGATTGAACACCTTGATGGTGACTGGCTAATAATAAACAAAGCACAATGTCTGAAACATCTGTCATTGACCACTGTCAGAGAGAAGATACTGGATTAGGCATGGGCATGATCAGGGATGACATGATATTCTTCAAAGAGCAAAGGAAGTGGCTGTAGAGAATTAACGCTCTTTTTTTTTT
This sequence comes from Chlamydotis macqueenii, assembly GCF_036417535.1. Taxonomy (NCBI): domain Eukaryota; kingdom Metazoa; phylum Chordata; class Aves; order Otidiformes; family Otididae; genus Chlamydotis; species Chlamydotis macqueenii. Next base: position 7,493,701 of record NC_141558.1, read on the forward strand.
CTCTAAAGTGTGCCAAATTTGCACTACATTCATTGGTAGTTCTTTTGAAAGTGTTAGCATTTCTTTAGCCATTGATTCACGGTTCAGTAACCCAAAATCTGAATTGTTTTCAGCATTCTTGCCGAATTCTCTGTAACAAATCTCCAGTGACTTTTTGTACCACACTACACGTGGTACCAGGGAGGGAACTACTGAAATGCTTTTTACTGAACGAAATGTATAAACATGCAGCCAACAGCAGATGTTTGAGGACTTCAATAGCACTTGTATATCAAGGCAAGAAGCACTTCATAAGTATACAAGGATTAGGTCACAGAGCTCTTTGACTCCTTCCTTGCAAGCACAAAAAAAAATCTTTTTTGGATGGCTGCAAGAAACTACTTTAGTTAAGTAAAATGATACAGCAGATCACCAATTAGCTATTCATAGACCACAGAATATGACAGGTAAGGAACTGAGATGATAAAGGTATTATCAAATGATTTTATCACTCCTCATTGAGTATCTTTATCTGCATTATTATCTGGGATATAAGCTAAAGCCTTATAAGCATTCACTCCAAACAAAGACAAGTCGGGCTGTCATTAAAGGTGGCCAAAGACATTTGCCACTCCTTTCTTCGTCCTCAAATTCTGGGATGTGAAATCACCATTGTCAATGCAGGAACTGAAGGCAAGCAATTATCTGATGAAAACACCCCAGCTGTATTGCCACAGTCAAATCTACTCTATTCTGTCATGGTTTGTCTTGGAGTGGAAGTGACAAAAATTCTCATTACTTTATTAAGAAATTTTTTGGTGGTTCACTCATTAGCCTATCTAGGGAAGACGATGTTGGAGCATGTGGTAAGTCGAGTTCTTCTTTAAAAACACATATTTCAGCTTGAAAGTAAGCTAAAAGCATAAAAGAAATCCAGAGCATTAAGCCCAGTAAACCTTTTCCAAATGCTGTATGTTTCAAAAATCTGTCAAAAAATAATGTCAAAACTTTTGGGTTTTGCAATTCTTTTTTTTTAAAGATTGTGTCAAGGACATGGAAACTTTGCTGGTGGGCATCCGTACTCCCAAATTAAACCAATGTACAGGAGTCAAGTGCTAAATATCTCCTCAATTCAAAAGACCAATGTCATTACCAAAGCAGGGATTTACACTCTGAAGGCAGAATAAACAAACAAAAGAAGCGCTGCACAAAAAAAAAAATGATAGATCATTTTTCCCTCTAATGAGAAGGAAATGTTCCTTTCAAACACCACTGGCAATTTATTTTTCCGAAGTCCAGAGTTTGACTCCCATCAATCATCAGCAATTACTCTCCGCCACTCCAGACACAACCCTTAATGCTGACTGTAACTCTATCCCACCCAGTAACATCAGTTCCCAAGAATCATTTTCACCACTGCCTCTCCAGGGAACTGTTGCTCAGTTCTCATCCAACAGCCAGTTCTAATCCTTAACACATATGCAGACTAGAGAAAAAATAGCAGTTTCATACAGAACGTCATCATTTTACAGGTACTGTAAATCTAAACGTCATCCTTTGCTTACTCTTATAGAGCTACAACCCTGCATTTTTGAAACCAAAGCAACTGATGGAGTGGTTCCCAAAAGCACAGATGATATAAGAGCTTCCATCCCATCTACATGTAGGATTATAGCAGATTATACAAACACACATCCATATATCTTGTTTAACCATGGTTGTCTAAAAGCAGTAAGCCCTCTTCTCCTGCTTCTGCTAAATAAAGTTCTAGTTTTGCTTAACGGCACACATAGGAATACACCAGCTCGCCAGTCATCAGAAGACAGATTTCACCTTTCACCAGGAAACATCTCTGTGGGTCGGTGCTGGATTAAGAGAGACAATCACGATAAAACTAACTCTTTGTACAGTTTGGATATAATATGAAACTTCTAATAAATTACAAGGAAGCTCAAAGCATTTTAAAGGTTAATGAACTACCACACATAATTTAAGACAGAGTTTCATTAATATCTGCATTGAGCTATATGTAAGATACAGTAATGTCTTCTTAAAATATCCCATTCTGAGCTTTTGTGGTTACAAATATAGAAGTGTATACATACAATTGAGATAAATCAACATAATGAAAAAAGAAAATCATACTTAGAAATAAGCAATTTCCCATTGTATGAAACACATGAAGTTGGTGCAATTAACTGTGTTAGTGAACACAACATTGCCTTACTCCTGATTAACACCAATTCTTTTAATTTTAATCCTCTTATTTTCCAAACCTACACTGTTTTTTTCAGTATCCACTGTTACCTTCTTTTAGTTTCCTCAGCTTCCTTGTAGATGTTTTTGAGACTCTGAAGGTGAAAGAGAACTTTCTTCCAGGAGAGACCTTAATCAGGTACTTTTCTGGAGCTCGGACTACCCCTATACCACACTGTTTTTCAGGACTGGAGAATCTCAGCTTATTCTTTATACGTAGAACACCGATACCCATAACATCTCAGAGGAACAGCGCTAGGCCAGTGGCACAGAATAACATGCCACGAGGAGAGGCAAACGGGGCTGAAACATGACCCCAGGCAAGGCTTGAAGCCAGAGCAAGTAACTCAATGAACGCATTTCATACCAGGCATTACTGATAATCCTGTGGTTGCACTAGTAAAAGCAGCTCTCTCAAATCACAGAGCAGCCTAGTATGGACAAGTGGGGTTTGTTTTGCTTTGTTACTAATACTGCAGATTAAAACTTGCTATTACAAACCTTCTACAGAGAGATTTGCTTTCACTTCAGCTACTCCCCAACCCTTTCACCTTTCAGATACCATACAGTGCTGGAAAAACTTGAACATCTTGTAAACCTACTCAGGAAAATATTTTTATTTTAAGTCAACAGTTCCTTGCCCACTAGCTGATCTTCTGTGCCACAGTTGCAGCTCCAAACACTATCTAGTGTTAACTTAGAAAAACGTCTTTGAAACGAGAGTGAATTTAGAAGTGCAGCTGACCGCCAGCATTTCAAGGCTAAACAAGGTAAAGTTTTGTAAACGCTGAATAGCATTTCATAGGTCTCCTGGGTTTCTGTAAGAATGAAAAGCTAGTGAAAAGTAGAATGGTGAAAGCTAGAGGTGACAGGAATGAAAACATGGTGGTTGTCAACTCTGCAGGCTTGAATCTGACTCAGATACTAGTGAGGATTATTGCTAATAATATTGCTAACAGATCTTACAGTTGGACTCAATCATCTTAAAGGTCTTTTCCAACCTAAATGATTCTATAATTATTTGCTTAAGCTTCCTAACTGTAAACTCCTATAAAGTTTAACAAAACACTACAGCCCTTCCACAGACTGCTGGAATAACTCTGGAGAATTTAAGAAGCAACTCCAACTGCAAGTATTTTGGGTCTAGAACTTTGAAGAATTGCTCTAAAAATTCAATACAAAAAATCTTGTTTGCTATTTGAACATCACTTTAGATTATTTTCTTTGAATGTCCCATAAGTCTATGGTTTTTTCAGAACTTTTTTTTTTTTTTTAAAGTAAGTTTTTAAAGCTGTTATGGTGATAGAGTGGTTGTTAAAAAAAAAATTGTTTATGTTTTGAAAAGGCAAAGGAACAGATTTTAAAATGTCTCTTTTTTTAAATTTATCTTTGCAGAATCAGGGAAATTTAGCCTGGAAGGGCCTCCTGCAGGTCATCCAGTCCAAACAGCTGCTCAGAATAGGGCCAATATCAAAGTGAGATCAAGCTGCTCTGCACTTTGTTCAGCCCTGAGCCAGGACTGCCAAGGACAGGGATTCCCTGTCCAGAATTCCCATGAGCCAGCAATGTGTGCTTGTAGCCCAGAAAGCCAAACGAATCCTGGCCTGCATCAAAAGCAGTGTGACCATTAGGTTGAGGGAGGTGATTCTGCCCCTCTACTCCACTCTCATGAGACCCCACCTGCAGTACTGCATCTAGCTCTGGAGCCCCCAACATAAGAAGGACGTGGACCTGTTGGAGCAAGTTCAGAGGAGGGCCACAAAGATGATCAGAGGGCTGGAGCACTTCTCCTATGAGGACAGGCTGAGAGAGTTGGGGCTGTTCAGCCTGGAGAAGAGGAGGCTCCGAGGAGACCTTACAGCAGCCTTCCCATATCTAAAGGGGGCTTATAAGAAACACCGTGAGAAACTTTTTGGCAGAGCCTGTTGTGATAGGACAAGGAGTAAGAGTTTTAAACTAAAAGAGGGTAGATTTAGACTAGATATAAGGAATAATTTTTTACACTGAGGGTGGTAGAACACTGGAACAGGTTACCCAGAGAGGTGGTGGATGCCCCATACCTGGAAATATTCAAGGCCAGGTTGGACAGGACTCTGAGCAACCTGATCTGGTTGGAGATGTCCCCGTTCCTTGCAGGGGGGTTGGACCAGATGACCTTTAATGGCCCCTTCCAACCCAAATTACTCTGTGATTCTATTCCCCAGCCTCTGCAGCACCCGTGCCAGTGCTTCACCACCCTTCTGATTACAATTTTTTTCAAATAAGTGATCAGAATTTCCCCTGTCACAACTTGTGTCTGTTGCTTCTTGCCTTTTTATTTTGCACCTCCAAGAGGATCCTAGCTTTGGTTTATGTATAATCATTTTTAGGAAGAAGGAGGAAGCATCTGGATACCCCCTCAGCCTTCTCTTCTCCAGCCTCCCCTCCTATGCCACATGCTCCAGTCCCAAACCATGAGTCAGCTATGATGTGGGCTGTCTAAGGCCAGTTACTAGGGGATCCCACTGTATCCATGTATATTTTCCACTAACAGGCTTTCATCCTGATAAACCAGAGAGAGGAACAGGATGAGGCCACTGGTGCTGGCTGTGTTTGCATGAATGCTCAGTGTTGATCTGTGTGGCCAGACACACACATCTCTCTATCAGGAACAGATGCTCAGCATCGCTGCTGCCTGGACCTGGGAACACGGGGCTGTCGCTGCCTTGCCTCTATCAGGCTACAAGATTTGGCAACTCCTAACACTTCCCACAAAAAATTCCATGTGTGTGTGTGTGCATGTGTGTATATATACAATATATTAATACGCAGACATACACACATGCACACACACATTAAAAAAAAAACAAACATCTTTGCAGAATATTTTACCTAGTTTAACTTGCAGGAGAAGCCTGAACCCCACTATAACTGTGGAGTTCATTTTTTGCAGCACTAAATTTCTTAGAGCACTTTCTTAAAATAATGTCATAGCATTATAAATATTAATATATTATATAATTAATATGTTAGTGTTACAGTATTATAAATATTAATAGACATTAATGTCTTCCATTAATTGTAAAAAGTATAACTTAGCATGCATTAGTATGCATTATGTGTCAATTATATAAAGTATATTGCACATAGCACAATCATATTTATAAAATATATCTTATAGCATAACCTACAGATAATTACCAGGTCGCCTTGGGAAGCCTTATGGGGTTTGTTCAGTACTCAGAGAATGAGAGCTGTAATTTTGAAAGACATGTAGTGTACAGTTCCTACAGCCCAAAAAGGCCAATTCTACGCACTACAGAGAAGCTAGGCTTCATTCTAGAGATACAGCTGCAGTAGGTGTTAAGGTCATCACTTTACAGCTGAAGGAGCTACATGGGTGACACTTCCTGAGCAGCTTCAATTGGCCCTTTCTCCTTGGCTCCCAAACAAGTCCTTTCCAAAACACAGCCATCACACAAATAAATCACAGCATTCTAATCACTGTGGCATTCTAAGTAGTGATAAAGAGCTCGCACCACAGGGAGTCATGTAGCTCTTCTAAATTAAGTTATAAAAGGTTTATTTTATTGAAAGGACAGTTTTCTCTAGATGGCTCATATACAAGAGATTTTTAACCACAAAACTACAGTGATATACTTAGGTTGCCAAAATGATACCCATATAATTTTCCATAGTAAATGCAGTCACACCGGGATACACTTGCATAACGACCAATGCACCTTTCTGGTAAACTTCTTCATGCAGATAAACTTCCCTGGTGTTCATTTTGACCTCCAGTTCCACAATAAAGTCCTTTTGATCCCACTCCTTCCTGTGACAGCTCTTATGGAAAACAAAATTGACCTTGGAAATCAACATCATTATTAATCTAACATGTAAATGGAAAGACTCTAGCAATGAAAAACCAATCTCAAAGCTTGGTGTCTTCCTGCAGTGAAGTTTAAAAGCTCAAACAGGGTCTCTACCTATACTCAGCCTGATCCCAGGGCAAGCTGATGATCAGCCTTTCCTTCAAGCATCACTGGGTCTTATGGCAAGAGACCAACAGCCCTTCTGCACATTCTGGTCCAGTCACTAAAATCACTGAAATCAAACCTGTGCCATTTCTCAAGGGCCAGGGACCTGCTTTGAGCTCAATGAACCTTTCACTACTCATTGAAGGGAGCTTATAAGAAAGATGGAGACAGACTTTTTACAGGGCCTGTTGCAATAGGACAAGGGATAATAGTTTTAAACTAAAAAAAAAAAAGGAGAGATTTAGACTAGACATAAGGAAGAATTTTTTTACAATAAGAGTGGTGAAACACCTGAACAGGTTGCCCAGAGAGGTGGTGGATGGTCCATCCCTGGAAACATTCCAGGCCAGGTTGGTTGAGACTCTGAGCAACCTGATCTGGTTGGAGATGTCCCTGCTTCTTGCAGGGGGGTTGGACTGGATGGCCTTTAAAGATCCCTTCCAACCCTAACTACGATTCTATGATTTTAAGGACATTTATGGTGATCAAAATCTTAGTCTACCTCCACCTAACCCATGATATAGAACAGAATAGCATAGCATAGCATAGAATTTCACTTCTATGACTTGTGTGGTCAATCTGCAAACAATCACTGTCACACTTTCTCTATGCCCGGAGGAGAAGCACCCTATAAGCCTCTGCAAGTCACCTCTTTATCTCCATCAACTCCCTTCTTGGGATGTCCTTAGCCATATCACCCACAGAGAAGTCAATGCTGGTGAGCAGAGTGCCCAACAGCAGTCTTCTTCTGGTGCACCCTCATGCCCTGTAAATGCACTTTCTGGTTTTTCCTCTATTTTGAAAGTGTAGGATTTACCAGTTAACCACATACTAAAGAAAATTCAGTCATAGAATCATAGAACAGTTTGGGTTGGAAAGGACCTTTAAAGGCCATCTAGTCCAACTTCCTTGCAAGGAGTAGGGACATCTCCAACCAGATCAGGTTGCTCAGAGCCCCAAATCTTCTCTGGAAATAGGAAATATTCTGCATCTGTCATGAAAGCAGCTGCCATATATCAGGTCTCTGGTAAGGTCTGTGACAGCTCCTTCTTGTCCCCATGCAGCTTGACAGTGGGAGACAGAGCACCAACCTGGGAAGGCTGGGGACTGTCCAATTTGACCAAAACACAGACTTTCACCATTGCAAACACAGGGGGAAGGGTTTGTTTCTGTATTAAAACATGCAGCAGGGGAAATACAAATCAGCTTTGCTATAACCATGCACCTCTGCAGAGCTACAGCAGCAGCAGTGCCTAAAGGCAGCCTGGCCTTTGCCCACAGCTTTACTGGGAATGGCAGGGAATTATCCCATTACCACTCAGATTAAAAGAAAGCTTTTGCACAGCATATCACACTGGGACAACGAAAACAGTTATTTGACCACACAAGTGACAGACAAGACGTTATGCGCAGTGACCAATTATTTAAGCAAATCAAGAACTAAGCCATGACAATCTGACAAGGGCAAAGCAACACCAACACTCAATAAACAGGTTTCTGCCCACTTGGGAGAACTTATTCTGACGAGACTATGAGCACAGAGAGATGGCAGCTTTGTTTAGATTAGGGCAAATGGCAGGAGTGAAGGCAAAAGTGCGTAACCCTCCGGGAGCTGCTGCTAAAGCCATCACAGGCAGACGTGAATGCTTTGCACACAGCGCTAGAAGCCAGCTCTAGGGCTCTCACGTGACCTACACATCCCTGAAAAAAAAGCATATTTCAACTGGCAGGACAAAATGTTGAACCATTCCTGTGATCCCGGAGAGCAAATCTGAAATCCTGTTACCTTGCGTGAAGTAATACAGCGTGACTTACATGTGCAAATACCATCTTAGCAGCGAAGGTTTCTCCTACAGGAAAACAGTTCCAGTTAAGCTGTAGTCTCTCTCACTGACTTTAACAAGCACTTCAATGCTCCAATGGTCATTTTTATTAGAAAAATTTTTTTTTTGCATTGCAAACTGTGAAATTCAAGGCCTTCCTCATTTGACGCTTTGTAATAAGGGTAGGGGACAGGCAATTTTCATGCTCAAGTAGATCAAATCACTCTGGATTGCTTTGCCACCTAGCAATTTTTCCACTGAAGAAGCAGGAGATTTTTTGGGAGAATGACAAATTGCTGTCTGTGGTGGGAAGGGCAGCTACTGCTCACAGCCATACGGTGTGAGCCCTGCTGAGACACTGTGGAGAATCCACACTTGTGGTTCCCCTCCACACTAGAGACCTTGTGCTTAATTTTCCCAGAACTCATCTCCCAAGAAAATTCAGAAATTAGGCAAAAGCTTGTTTCCAGCACTGGGATTTTAACATCTCCCTTTTCCTTCTGCTTCAAATTCCATATTTTATTTATTTATTCTTATTCACAGTAGATTTGACAAACTTAATGATAGCAACAGCTCTGGAATGAACCCTCATCCTTTTCCCCAGGACCTGCAATAAGAACTATGATGCTGCCCTCTGCATGACCTTCGCTTGTGAAATGCATATTTCTCTTTGCTTTGGCCAGGCCTTGGCAGCTTTATGAACCTCAAGAGATGAAAGGAAATGAGGAGAGACTGAGACAAGATAGAAAAGGCTAAACAGTGAAAGGAAGAAGCAGAGTAGGGGAAAAAGAAAGAAATAAAAAACGGAAAGCAAAAGACAACACAGGGTAGAGTAGACATGTTAAAAAAAAATAATAATAATTCTCATTTGTCAGTTAGAAGCATGGTCCCAGGAGCTTATCCTGCCAGCAAGAATCAGCTGGAAGCATTGCGGAGGCTGGATCACTTGAAACTGGAGAAACACAGAGCAGCCTTAAGATACTAAAAAGGAGAAAGACTCTGAGCAAGAATATGCATTTGTAAGTGACCTCTCTTTGTGTGGTTGAGCTCAATCATATCTGCTTGCAGAAAGGACTGTGTTATCCAGAGGTAACAATTATTCAGGAGAAAAGGAAGCTCAGATTGGCTGTAAAAAGAAAAAAAAAAAAGAAGATGATAAAAAAGTAGGTTTGCATGAGTCTCCTTTAATTTCTGATATACCCTATCTCTGATGACTTGGCTACAAACCTTAGATATTGCCTTACAGAACGTGCAGTGTGTGGCGTTTGCAACAACCACGCAAAATTGCCGGATCAGCATCTTCTGTTTAAGCCATTGACTTCAGCCAAGAGGGAATTTATTATTCACCAGTAACTGGGCAACATAAAGCAACAACAAATTTTGTCAGGGTAGCAGGAATGATGATTTCACAGGTGAATGGTTTTCTTTTAGATTGATATAAACAATACTAACAAGAAACAGGCATCCTGAGCATCACCAGTTGGAGCTGTCATGCTGCCCAACCAGCTAGAAGCTAACTAACCTAAACTTCCCACCCACATGCTCCTCCTGGAAAAGACATTGCAGGAACGCACAGGAAATTAGCACTTGGGAGTAAAGGCAGGATGGTCTCCGTACCTGGGCTGAAGACCAAGTACTAATGCAGGAGCTTCATTTCTGCCTGTTAAACAAGCTATACCTTCCTCTGCTCAAGTGAAAAACCTTGCCTGTCTCAAAATATTTCATCAATTTAACTGTCGTTTTATTTTTCCTGAGGAATCATGTCACTCCATCACAGAACTTGTAGTATTCTTGTTGGGACTTTAAAAATTACTGGCTAAATTATCTTACCTTGGTTTAGGCTTCATTGTCAAGACCTATTCGATCTCTGTCCTCAGATTTTTCCTTTTTTTTGCATTGGTGGGAAGGTAGCTTTGTTTCCCAGCTAGGCAAAGCCATAGTGTGGAGGAAAACTTTGATTAGAAGACTTACCCTTAGACCCCATCACCCATGGGGTTTAGCTGTCATTTGAGCTCTCTCCATACAGTCAGTAGAAAGAAACAAGCCCTGTCAAGTGTGAAACATTTTATTTTGAAGTAGATGTCCGACTGAGAACAGGAGTAGAGGTCTGAAATTGGTTTTCATCAGTTCCCAGCACACTTCATCTGGTATCACCCCTGCACCTCATTTTCCCAAATATCAGCTAAAGATGGTTCCATTTCTATATCCATGGGCAGGCCAGGAAAAAAATAAGGACCTGTGAATGTGAAGTAACATGAGCCACAGAAAGACGAGGGATTAAAAGAGATATAACTGCGTACTGATTTGTAATCAGGAGCACTCAGTAGCACTTCAGGGCATGACAAAGAGGATGAAAGGATAAACAGAGAACTGCTTAGCCTGGAATATAAGTTAATAGTAATGATGAAGACATTTGACTAACAGAGAAAAGACAGAACAGCCTTGTTCTACCCCATCACCACAATCATCTCTACAAAGGCAATAAGGGCAAGCATAAAAGATATTTTTCCATGGGGTCCCTTTTCTCCCCCACTTCTCACTGAGGCCATTCCCCATATTTGCAGCTTCTTTCAAGGACAGAAATAATATTTTGCTTCCTTGGCAACGAAGAACAAAGAGACAATAGAAACCCGCCAGTGGAATTTATGAAGCCGCATACTACACTAACCCCTTGTATGGGGACAGCCATCGGGCAGAGCAGAGCGGCCCCAGCGTAACAGCAGCTCGAAAAGCTTTTTGGCTAAAAGCTCTTTGCACCGCTTTGACACAGAGCAGTTGTTTTGACTAATAGGCTGCAGAAGGGGATTTCTTTGGCAGAGTAACACTTTGAAGGGCTCTTTGCCTCACAGCTGTAACAGCAACAGCATCCACAGCACACGTTTTCCTCCTACCTATTGTATTACATTCCAAAACACAGCACGGGCCAGAACAGTTTCGGGGTCGGCTGCGGCTAGACTCAGTGAGAATTGTGCTCGTATATGGACAGCATTACAGCTAAAAGCTGGGATTAAACTACAAAACCTGGGAGCATTTCCCGGTCTTTGGATCCGAGTGCACATCTCAGCTGTATCCCAACCCCATGCTGGAACCAGACGCATCATCCTTCCCCATTAAAGATGATTTTTTTTTTTTTTTAATCTTCAGATAGCTTAGATTGATGAATATCCTCTCCCATATTATCCTGGTTTGGGACATGACAGGGAATTGCACCCAGTTATTCTGCTGTTGAGTCTAATGTTATGCTTTTCTGTTACATTAAGAAACACTTCTGAACCAATGTATGTCATCTGCATATTTTGCAGATGATACAGAACTGGAAGGAGCAGTTGATAGAGCAGATGGTTGTTCCATCATTCAGAGAGACCTTGACAATCTGCAGAAATGAGCAAACAGGAATCTCATTAATTTTAACTAAGGGAAAATGCCACGTCCTGCTCATGAGGAGGAGTATCACCACGCTGGGGACCAACAGGCTGGAAAGCAGCTTTGTAGAAAAGGACCAGGGCATCCTGGTAGACCTCAAGCTGACCATGAGCCAGTACTGTGCCCTCACAGCAAAGGCAGCCTTTGGTAGGAGTATCACCAGGAGGTCAAGATAGGTAAGCCTACCCCTCAGCACTGGTGAGACCCATCCGGAGTATTGCGTCCAGTTCTGGATTCCTCAGTACAAGAGAGATATGGACATACTGGTGCGAGTCAGCGAAGGGCCACCAAAGAAGATCAAGGGACTGGAGCAGCTGTCATGTGAGGAGAGGCTGCAAGAGCTGTGAGTGCTTGCACCAGAGAAGAGAAGGTTCAGGGGCACTTTGTCAATATTTATAAACAACTGATATAAGGGGGAGTAACGAGAGCAGAGACAGACTCTTCTCAATCGTGTCCAGTGAATGAACAAGAGGCAATGGGCACAAACTGAAATACAGGAAAGTCCATTTAAACATTGAAGTGTGAGGATGGTCAAACACTGGAATGGGTTGCCCAGAGAGGTTGTGGAGTCTTCAACATGGCAGACATTCAAAACCCAACTAGACACATCTCTGAGCAACCTCCTGTAGGTGACCCTCCTCTAAGCAGGTAGGTTGGACTAAACAATCTCAAAAGCACCTTCCAACCTCAGCTATTCTGTGATATCAAATCACTTCTCAGGATGCATTGACAAGGCCTAGTTTCCTTCAAAACACCCTGGAAAAAACCTTCATTCAGAGTTGGAGTTCTGTTTGTCATGACCTCAGGTAGCATTTTAGTATCATCTCAGCTCTACTCATGTAGAGATGCCTATTAGACTCAAATTGTCCTGCAACAGAGTTCAAGGAAGTAAGAAATGGCTTTCCCAGGTACGTCTCCTGGACAAGCAGCACCACTGACCTTTATAAACAACATTATCATTCAAACAAACTGCTGCTCCAGACAATGGAAATGACACTTGGCACTCGCCGTCTGCTGAGTAAGCGCTGTAACAAGATCACGTTTCAGGATTTTTTTTTGCCTTCACATTTATGTTTATGTCGTGGTTTTGTTTAGTGAGGGGGGGGGCTAAGGTGGTAGCTTCTGTAGGAAACTGCTAGAAGTCGCTCCCCTTTGTTCAGTGGACTTGGCCAGGCCTAGGGCGGATCCACTGCTGGCCAAGGCCGAGCTGATTGGTAGCAGAATGTCTCGTGATAACGCCTCTGCCATAACATATTTAAGAAGGGGAAAAAAGGAAAAAAAAGAGAGAGAAGAGAAGATGTGAAGAAGCTGAGCGGGGGCAGAGGTGCAGAGGGGGAGGTGCAGGCCTCATGGGCCTTGCAGGCCTCACCCTCTGGCCTCTCGCCAAGCAGCCGACTGGGCCCGACTCGGTCCAGCCCAGCTGCAAGAAGCGGAAAGGAGATGAGAAGTGAATAAGATGTAAAAAAGATCCTGAGAGACATCTACCAGCCTGTTGTGAGGAACGGCTGTAGGCGCCAAGGTCAGTTCAGAAGGAGGGGGAGGAGTAATGCGGCTCCTGGCCAAGATTCCCCTGCAGCCTGTGGTGACGACCATGGTGGAGCGGGTTGTCCCCCTGCAGCCCATGGAGACCCACGGAGGAGCAGAGATCCACTTGGAGCCCGTGAAGTACCCCACACCGGGGGAGGTGGATGCCTGAAGGCAGCTGTGGCCCGTGGAGGGCCCGCTGGGACAGCTGTTCTAGAGGGACTGCACCCTGTGGAAGAGATGACCCACGCCGGAGCAGTTCCACAAAGGACTGTGGCCCATGGGAGGGACTCCACGATGGAGCAGGGGAGGAATGTGAGGAGTTCTTCCCCCAACCATGAAGCAGCGGCGTGAAACAACATGTGATGAACTGACCACAACCCCCATTCCCTTTTCCCCCCCGTGCCGCTCGGGGTGGGGGGGGGGGAAGGTAGTAGAGATAATGTTAAGCTTGGGAAGAGGGAGGGGTGGGGGGAGGTTATCTTGTTCTCTGTCTCATTATCCTGCTGTTTGTAGTAATAAATGAATAGTTTTCCCCAAGTCGAGTCTGTTTTGCCCGTGACGGTAACTTTAAGGATTTCTCCCTGTCCTTATCTCAAACCTCAAGCTGTTTTTCTTATATTTTCTCTCCCTGTTCTCTCAGAAGGTGGGGGGAGTGAGAGAGAGACTGCGTAGTCTGGTCCGATCGGGGCTGAACTACGACAGTTTATTAATTAGATTTACTCTGATGCAAACCTGGAGAGTGCTACAGGACACAGTTTTAAGTAAGGAAATTTGAAAAATTTGTTATAAATTTTACATGATGACTTTATGCTCAGATTTTACACAACCAACAGCATTCCCTTGTAGCCTGCTTGATTACTCCTGCTGAAGGTGGTTCTCCAATTCTCAACAAATGCCTCCCCAGATCATCAGAAGCAATGTCTCAACAAAGAGCAGAAAATCACCTCACAGGTGAAGAGATAATGAGACATAGTCTCTGGAAACTGGCTACTGCTCCCACCAGAAGCACCACCCTCCACAGAGAGAGCTGCTTTCCGTGTCCAGGAGAAAAGGTCATGCCAAGGGTGCTACAGAAAATATACCAGCAGATGCAAGCCACCTTGATCTCTGTTTTTCCCCCAGGTACTTCCCTAAAAGGAAGGACAACCTACTTGTGAGCACATGCCGTGCTGGCAGGAAACTCAGTACTTTGAGATCTATCCTCGCACACTGTCCAGCAAAAGGGCTCCATAAGTGAGTGACACGTTCAGCTTCTCCTTAGGGCAAGTGAAGAGAAGTAGGCATTTCTGTAATGTCTTATCCTAAACCAGGTAGCCAGACCGGGTCTGAAGTGTCACACACGGAAAGTACTGCAGAGCGTACTGCAGGGTGAAAAGCAGAAAGATCGCCTGATACTGAGATGTTTGGTGAGAAGTCACAGATAAAAGTCAAAGTAAATAAATGCAAATTAACACACAATAGAAGTTTTGGAGTAGTAACCGTCCTGTGAAAATATAAAAATCAATATCTACTAATAATCAGTAAAATAAATAAATACTTTCAAAAACTCAGATCCAGAAGACTGTCTGCATTCCTGGGTCCTGCTTGCACCTCCATCCCCACTTAGAAATCATGCAGAGGACTTAGAGCTGGTTAAAAGAAAGGTGTTAAGTTGCAACTAGCCCTCTTCTGCCTGGAAGACAGACAACTGAGAGGTGCCACAGACCACACAAAAACTGGAAGGGAAGTAAAGGGATTGAAAGTGTTGTTCCTTTCAATAAAAAAAAAAAAAAAAAAAAGATTGGTGTAGGGGCATCAAGTGAGATAAACAAAAGGAGTCATTTCCTTACCTTCTGCAAAGCTGAGCTGTGGCACTTATTGTCACTGCCCCTCTGCAGGTCTCAAACATTTACATGGAGTAAAAACACCATAACATCAATGAATGGAAGAAAAATCCATCCAGAACCAGTGAACTTGCACGTAACTCTTGATTTACAAAGCTTTTGAGCTGTGAGGGTGATTTAACACTAGAACAGGTTGCCCAGAGTGGCTATGGGTGGCCCTTTGGTTCAAGCTGGTACAGCCCCTCTTGCATGATGTTTAAAGTGTCTATATCTCTGCAGTGCCTATACAGGGATCCACGAATGAGTACCTCAGATATAGAAACCTGCATGGTTGACTCAGAAGTTAAGACACAGTGCTAAGCCTTGCTTTGTATTGAGTTTTGATCTCAAACCACCCAATCTATTAAAAGATAAAATAGCACTAATAATCTGAATTCTCCAGAAATAAGCTGTAGCATCTTAGTCAACATGTTAGTCCAGCAGAAAAGTTGGTAGGCTACACTTATCAGGAGATAAAGAAACAGTGGAAGGGGACGTGTCTGTCAAAGTCACATGAAGATTGGCCTTTGCAGAAAGCATAGCCTTCAGCATTGGGTGGCATGTTTATTAACTGAGTCTATCACTCTACTTACAGTATGTGTCCCTGTTTCCATAGCCCGGAGCTGTGCTACTCAGGTGGATTGTATTAAGCAGAGTTAGAGACAAAGGAGGGAGAAAAGTGAAACAGGAGAATGCTGGAGAGCACGGAGATGAAAGACACACAGGAAGGCACTGGATTAATGGACAAGCATTTATGTTGTGATCGGCTAATGCACAGAGATTAGCATGCAAGGTATTTTCTGAAAAAAAAAAAGTCCTGTCAGCCACAAAGTGATGTACAAAAGATGAAATAGCCAAATGTCTAGGAAGCTGTAACTCCATCTTCCCTTCACTGTCCCTCGCCTTTGAGGTGAGAGGGGGGTAAGCCAGGAGAAAGGTCAGGGGATAAAAACAACAGTGGGGAGTTGGCAGAATGCCTCCGGTTCTGTGGAGCAGAACTGTCCCTTCCAGAGGATAAACCAAGGGCACAAAGCTTCGGTTTCCACAATCTGCACCTTACCAAGGAGAGAAACTTCTTGGATACAATTTCAGTGTAGACATTACTTTCCCTGCATTGAGAAACAACAGAATTGTTGTATCTTGGTTAAGCAGTGGGAAACAGCACCAAAACCCTCCTACGTGTTGTTTGTAAAGGCATAGGGGTCAAGCAGAATTATTCTCCAAAGGAAAACAGAGCATTTAGGTAGGATGGAAACCTTCCTCAGGAATGGAAAGGGTAGGACAGCAAGGAATAATTGCCAAAAACAAACTAACAATTCCAAAGAGTAGCTTTCAGAGCTTAGTGACTCTAAGATCTCATGAGACTGAAATAATTCCTCCCAGCACTTCTTGTTCCCCATAGGAAAAGGCAAAAATGGGAGGCTCCTGAGATACTTAACTCAGCAGATCCATCTGGGACAAACCACTAAAAGAGACTGATATGCTACTCAGACCCTCATATAGAACTCATTGACCCAGGGATTTCCAAAATCAACAGCAATTTGAAGAGTCTTTGGACAACTGGTTCAACCCCAGGCAGAAGGGCCAGTTGGAAGAATATTTACATTTGTTTCCTTCTATCAAAGCACTAGATCTAACAACATGGAATTTTACTTCATTCATGCTTGACCCAGCCTGGATATCAAGATGTTTTTCAGACGGGACAGAGAGGGACAGGATCATTAACATTCAGGTACAAGTAGCTCTCAGCAGTGTCAGCAGAGCTCATGTGTAGATAGGACACATAGCCATCATCAGGTTCTACTGGTCATGCCAACCTATCACCCAGTTCTCAAACAAAATCACAAGGGAAGATTGAAGGGTACAGTCTTCCCAAAGAGTGCTGGAGGTAGGTGATCCACAGCAACCCTTCCAAAGCTAGAAGGAAGGCTTGTGCTGGCTGGAACTTTTTAAGTGCTTAACTAATAGGCCCATGGCTGAAAAGAGCAACACGGACTCATTTTCCACCAGAGCTAATATGAATCAAGGGAAAGAAGGATCTTTGACCAACCAATTTGATCAAAACAGTGTAGCTGGTTTTTTGTTCTTTTTACCCTAAATTCAACCCAGAAGCTGAAGATGGTTATAACTCAAACCCAGTTTGATATATTCAGGTGACCTTGAGCTTTAAAAAAAACCACAAAAATCCCTATATAACACCTACGTCACACTTCTCAAAATCCCCTTTTTCAAAAGTTTTGGTCAGCTGGCAAAACATCCATACTTCTGCAAATTGGTGTTCTCCAGAGTAAACACAGGAAATGAGAATTTAGCCAGTTCTAATGTGGGTAATACAGCTTACCCACCTCTCTCTTCCCTACCTTGAATACTAAACAAATTTATCACTGTAACAGCCATACAACATTCTCATTCAAACTCAAACTCCCACACCACTGAGCAGATGAGAATGTATCTGCTCTATCCTCTTCACACCTGACTGGCCACCCACCCCTGCAGAAATAGATCTAAGCTGAGATAGACAATTTGTGTAAGGATGCATCAGATAGGCATCCACCTGATATTAGGGCCTTTAAATTCACATCAAAATCTGAACTACCAACGTTTGCATCTCTTTAAAGTCAATAGTGAGAAACAGGCACCCTCCCAAGGATAATTTGTGGGTTGCTCCGTATCCTTTCAAGATATGTAACCTCTGTTCTTGGTGATACTCAAAACTCAGCTGAACAAGACACTGTGCAACTTCAAAACTGCTGTGGTCATAATTTTGTTCCAGCTCCAGGAAAGCACTTAGAGATACTTTAAAGCATGTACTGAGATCCTCCTCACTCTAGCGGCCAAAGGATCGATAACTCCTCTCTACAGAGCACTCATGAAAATCCCAGCAAAAGAGAGATGAGATACTGGAGAGACTTCACCAAGAGGACCACCAAGATTATTAAAGGGCTGGAGCACATAACATATAAGGCTCTAAAAGTATGTTTGTTTAGCCTGGCAAAGGTTAAGGGGAGGACCTAATTGCAAGACTTACACTTCCTAATGGGGCTGGTTATTGAAAATAAAGCCAGATCCTTCCCAGAAGTGCACAGAGACGGCAAGAAGCAAAGGTCACATGTTGCAACAAGGGAAAAGTCAACCAAACTTAACAATTTTTTACCATCAGAGAGGTTAAGTCCTGGAATAGGTTGCCCAGAGAGCCTGTGGAAGCTCCATCTTTGGGATATTTTCAGACTCAACTGCGCAAGGTCACAAGCACCCTAACACAACCTTGAGGTCCATCTTGCTTTAAGCAGGGGTTTGAAGTAGATGGACTCCAATGGTTCCTTCAACCCTAAATCCATTTAAGATTCTGTGACTGAGTTCCAGTCCCTTGGTGTCCCTTGACAGTGTTTAATTTTCTGGTAGAGCCATAGCCACATAGTACAACTGCTGTACACAGGACAGGTATGATTTCCTGAGTCAGAGATCTCTTCCTTTATCTTCTGTTCCCCCAACCAATTTTAAACAAGGTGCCTCTTGCCAAAAGCTAGAATCTTTTATTAAATGTGTTTTGAATAATTTGGAGAATGAACGCTTGTAATATTAGGTTAATTTGTCCATCCTACACATTGTAACATTCTATCTCCTGCTTATCTTCAGGCAGCTCATAAGACTTTCATAATTATCACAGTCTGCTCTCTTGAACCAGTGAGAATTAGTTCTAATCTATAATCCTCAAAATTGTATTTCGTATTGCACCTTGCACTTCTTTGAGGAAGTAGGCATATAGCATGTTACATTGGAACCGGCTCAGTGGCAACAATAGGTGCTTTTGTACCGGGTGATGGCACTTTGCCTGGGAATGGGCCAGAACAACAAATTGATATGACAGGCTTTGCCTGCTGTGGAAGTATTAAATCTCAGCCGATAGTGAAACTATCGCCTTTCTCTGAAAAGCACCATGATTTGAGCTATGCTGTCTCTTAGCCATAAAATGTAAATGACCCACAGACACAAGGAGAGACTGGTGCAAGTCCCATTCAGCCTGGAGGCTAGGGAACGGTATTTCCTAGACAGCTCCGAAAATTAAGTATAACGACACGCAGCTCTCCCAGTCCCTGAGACAAGTGTCTCTCTGAGCAGTGAAGCACAGAGGATTACATTCAGAAATACAGGTCCTCTCAAGAAGCCTTTGTTTGCACATCAGTGCTTTGAAGTCAGTTCCCTCATCAAAGTCACTGCCGGGACTCCCTCACTTTAGGACAGCCAACCTCTACCAACGCACACTTTGCAGAAGAGTAAGGGCTGGTAGATTTAGCTAGAGTAGCAAAAGCCAGTCATCTAGAAAGTCCTCAAGGATACCAAAGCCAGTGTTACCTGCATCTCTCTCTTTTCACTAAGCTGAGCTATTTGGATTACTTCAGGCTCTGGACACATCCCGATGCCCACACTTGGTCCCCTTGCATGAGGCAGCTTGGCAACAAGGGGTGGCGGTGGCAATCCCAGCCTAGCAATTACTGCCTTTTCCTCTGAGAGCAAGCCAAGGGAACGGGTCCTTCCGCCATGGCAGCAGACAGTTTGCAATCTAGGACTTAATGCTCACTTGAGGTTCAGGAGAGGCACTTTTTAGGTGGTTGTATACTATCACTAAAACCAGCACTGCAGTCCTGACCAGGCTATAGCAAATGTGTTCAGGGTCACCCACTTAATTTTAGTCCACTTAGTGAGCTATGCAGGAGCACCATCGCCTCAAGCATTGAAACAGGCTGTCCAGGGAAGTGGTGGAGTCACCATCACTGGACGTGTTCAAAAAACGTGTAGATGTGGCACCTCAGGACATGGTTTAGTAGACATGGTGGTGTGGTGTTGACCGTTGGACTTGACCTTATAGGTCTTTTCCAACCGTAATGATTCTATGATTCTAAGATCCCTCTGCCATCCACAGACATGGGAGGGCAGGTCAGCAGGGCAATTCAGCCAGCCTGGGATACAAATTGGCCTTGAGGTGCCTGAGTCCCTCCATGGATCACAGGGTGTGCCCAGGCCACATGCATTCCTGACATCACTTTTGCACGTAGGAGTACAACAGTTACCTCCCTTAGTGGTTCTTTGAACCTTTGACAGATGTGAGTCCCTCTAAAGATAAGAAACATCCTGTCAGTGTCTGAATAACAGCTTTCCAGATCTGAGCTGTGACAGTTTTAAATCCCGCACAAGTATTCCTAAGCAGCTGCCACTGATCTAGGACCTAGCTAGGGCCAAGCCGCTATGTCCCTGCTCCTCGGAGCTGTATGTACTGAACTGGGGTGAGGGGTAGCTCATGGAGGAGGAGAAGCAATTGTCAAACAACTCTGTCACAAAGCATGGGGAATCCGAAAGCATGGATGGAGCCTCAGAAAGATTATATCAGACCCTTGACACTTCACCAGAAGTGCACAGGGTAAAGGAGATTGATCCAGTTTCAGATTTTACAAAATAAAAATAATAATAATAATAATACCAGTAACACTGTCAAAACACAAGGTTCATTTATCTCCTACTTCTTTCTCTTCAATCCTTTTTCAGGAGAGAAGTCATCCAAGCTAATTAGTCCAAAGGTTTATGAAGGAAGTAAGTAAAAGTGATGGGAGAAAGAAACCATTCCTTAAATCCATAGAGATAACAAGGGAAAGTTCACTTAGCATTTACACCATAAATTTCCGCAAATCATCATCTCTTTGTTTTATCGATGAGGGTAGCAAAGTTCCCTGGAGTTCTTGGTTACAATGGGAACAAAGTAATTAACACATAACCTGCCTCCAATTAGCATATCTATTCAAAGAAGGATGCTCACCTACCAAGTTGTCAAGATAAATAATTGTCCTTTTCCCAGCTGATCCCTGTGGCAGAGAAAGGAGGAGGCAGCAGCAGAGGAAGGGTGGGCAGTACCTGTACCACTCACTGCACAGTCTTTCACCCAGACCTTTCCCAAAATGAAAACTGGAATAGCAAATAGAGATGAGAACTAAGAGGTAAAGGAGGGATGTGAGGCAACAGGGAAAACCGACCCATTCGTTAGCCAAAAAAAAAAAAAAAAAAAAAAAAAAAAAAGCTGTAAGTTTCATGAGCAGACTGATTCCCCATTGTAGGCAAAGGCAAAGGACAGGAACATCTAATTTTCTCTCTAATATTTCTCTCTCCTCTCCACGAAGATGCAGGAGGATTCACAGCTGTGATCTCCACCTTTTTTAACTCCCATCTATGCCTCAGACATGCAGTTTATAAACTACAATTCAGACAGGCTAACTCAGTGCCCTGACTAGCGAGTCATCTAAAGTCGAGGGCACAAGGAGCTGATCTGAACAGTCAGGCTCTGGCTCCTTGCACAGACCACACAGAGAAGTAGAGCCCATCACTCGGATCACTAGCAGCAAGTGCCAAATGTATCACTTGTGGCAATGTCTCTCCACTAGCTAAATTAGGCAGCAATGATAGGTGATCCCAGTTTACTCCATCATATCCACCTCTGTCAGTCAACAAAACATAAAAGGCAGTGGCAGCTGTTTCAAAGAAAGGCTTCTCCCAAAAAATGACCAGCTTGCATGAGACGCAAGAAATTAGGTTTCTATTGATAATGGAGTGGGAGAAGACTTGTGTCTGGAATGTTGGAGTTGTTCTTCCAGTTTGTCTTGTGCATTAATAACCCCACCCACATATTAAGGGGTTTGTGGCTTCAGAGATTCACTATCCTTGTATTGTATCACACTGCAGGTACAACATTTACAGGCCTTAGGAAAATTCATAACAACAGCAGCACTGGTCTTTTTGGAAGCTCTCACCAATAAGGGAGCCTCACAAAGACTCTTAGGAAGGGGAATTTGCAGGGGATTAGGATTAAGCCAGTTTCAGTTACTGAAAAGTGAACTTCTGCCCAGGGAATTAGGGCTTGGATAGCTAATTATTTGGCTTTCTTTTGCTTATGTCTTTCACTACCAAACTTCAGAGCATGCTACAGAGACAGAAGTAAGAAGCTGGACCTTCTGCAGCCAACAGGGCCACACACTGCCTGAATGAGTGTAACACAGGTGGAGAAAAAACCCTCTTGGAGTCTCCCTATGCAACCATCCAGGCAGGAATCCAAGGGGTAGAGAATAGTTCTGGATAACACTCAGAGCAAGAACATTTTGAGGCTAAGGGAGAAATCAAGACCAACCTCCACCACTTGTGTGCAAAGATCTGCACAGAGTCCCTTGAACATGGTCAAAGAGACCACTGAAGCTCAAGAGAGACCGTCCCAGTTTTGCATGGGACAAAGCTCACTCCACATCATTTCACACATACTGCTTTTAGGTTAAGTGAAATGCGATGACTGCAACTTTTAAAAAATCCAATCATGAATGTGCTGAGAATGGGCCACTGTCTAACGGATAGAGCACTAGACTGCGTTTCTGGGGTTCCAGCCACGTCACTGAACTGCTTTGTGGTTTCCTGGAAGTCATCTTCCTTTCCTGTCATACACATTACTTCCCATTCTGTCCTTTCCCTTTACACCCCAGATTTTGTCCCTGAAATTCTCTCAGTCACTAGGTGCTCCTACAGTCCCTATTTTGCCTCCTGTATTAGAATACCAACACCTCAGCACGAACATCAATAATTTTTTAATCCACTTTCTGCTGCAGTTGCTTTTACAGTCCTATAGGACAAAGAACACAACCACAAGGACATGGTTTAGTAGGCATGGTGGTGTTAGGTTGACGGTTGGACTCGATGATCTTGGAGGTCTCTTCCAACCTTAAAGATTCTATGCTTCTACAGGAAGACCAACACTTAGATACCGAAAACTATTATGCAGGTTTTGGAGAAAAGGTGAGCTAGGGGAGTCACCCAGAGAAATCCAGTCTCTCACTATCCATCCACTCTTTGCAAGAAGTCTGTGCCAGGCACTGCCTTCTTAGCAAAGGCCTTATGTACAGGGAAAAATCATAGAATCATAGAATGGTTAGAGTTGGAAGGGATCTTCAAAGGTCATCTAGTCCAACCCCCCTGTAAGAAGCAGGGACATCCCCAACTAGATCAGGTTGCTAGATCCCTAGTTCATAAAATAAATTCCTAAGTCCAACAAAGTCTCTTGGTTTCAATAAACTTCCCCTGCTTTTCTGTGCTGGTACAGCTACCCACTGTTTGTCTTTGTCTTGCTCATTTGCAAGACTTTCTTTCAAAACCCCAAAGATGGTCTCTTCTGCTGTAGGTACAGCAAAAAGGGCCTATTTAATTGAAATTAACCTCAGAGAAATTCACTGCACTCTTGTAAAAGAGCTTATAATCACAAAGCGAAAGCTTAACCCAGAAAGGTTTCTAACCTCATAAACCATAAGCTTCTAACAAGGGAATAATCAAGAGACTTTTATAATCCAGCTTTTTGCAAGAGCAGCCACTGGAGTACATCAGGCCCCCTGAGTCACCCTGGGAGAACAAAACCACAGCAGAGCAGTTTGAGGATCTAAAACTTAACAGAGCTATTCACTTCCAGAGCCTTACAAGTTCTAATTGCTGGACTAAAGGGACATTCAAAGATTGATCAAGTGCTAAGTTCAAGACCTGCTGTCATTCCCAGCACTGGGCACTATCTCAGTCAGGACCTACTGCTATTAGGTCATTTAGGTCTCAATCCAGGCAAATGTTTTATATACTTGACCTTCAACTCAGGCAAGATACAGGGAAATATTAACCTGCTTTTAAAAACTAAGCGTGCTTTCATTCACGTGTCTCAGTAGACCAGGGGCCGTGGTCTGTGCAGACCTACAGTGGTCTGGGGCATTAAACTCCCATCGCTGCCACGCTAAGCAAGAGGAACTCTGCTGCTTCTACAACCCAGGGAGGGGTCCGTGCAGGTGTACCCACTACCCGTGTCAGTCAAAAAATGCCACTCGTTTATTACAAGATTGGCAAAGTTTTTCCATAGCCAAATATAACCGCACTGCATTGTCTTCTTCTGTGTAATTTTCATACTAACATCACCTGACTGGTAGCACTCACAGTCCCACACACGCTGGGATACCTCTGGTGTTCCATCTTCCCTCTCTGCTTTCCACAGCGAAGAGTTCAAGGCTACACAGGGAGACTGTGAAACGGGACCAAGAAGGATTAAAAAGGGAAAAAGATAGTAGGATTTTATCAGACAAATTCATCAACCATCCTAGGCACGGACCAACAGGGAATGTGCATCTCATTATTAGATTTATAGCATCAGGTTGTTTCAGTCTTGTGCTAATTAGAAGTGTGTTCAAAACTGGGGTATGAAATAGGTTAAACGCCAGACAGCTAATACGCTGATTATTCATTTCCAAGTATAAAGAAGAGGAAACCCAGCACAGCTGTCTTGTTTATCGTACCACACAGGTAAAATCTCCCTGACTGAATCGCAGCAGTCCCTCCCCGTACTGGCCTCCTCCAGCATTTGTTCCCACCTCCGGGCTCTGTGTTTTGTCTAGCAGAGAGCAGGTGAGATTGGCTGTGTGGTCTCATAAAGTAGAGAAATCTTTAGCCCGAACTTGTCTGCTTGATCCTTCTGCCTAACAAAAAGAAACAATTCAGCTTTCAGCCTTCTTTACATGGGTGCTTAAAAGCATCTCAGCTCAGCCAGCAGCAGCTCAAGTCCCCCTCGCAAGCACGGTGAAAGACGTGCTGCCCTACCCGCTGATGAGCCTGGGCTCTGGCGCAATCTCACTGGGGAGCCGTTCCCATGCAGCAGTTCAGCCGTTCTCTTGTTTTGCCGTAGTCTTCCACATAGGCTCAAAGGCAGCCACAGTGCGGGGTTCATGCAAAATGTGGGGATATTCTTTATGACAGGCCTGCCTACCCACCCGGCTATGGGCTGAAAGGTCTAGAACACTTTTTAAAAGAACAAAGCTACTTCTGTGGGTAAGGATTCAAAGAAAAATGCAATATTTCCACATTTCTAAACTTGTTTTCATTCTGATCTTGTTTTTATGGGGATGCTTCCTGACTCCCAAAGCAAGACTCTAGACCAGCACAACCATAGGACAGATAAATGAGCTGATACAGAAGTCCTTGGGCTGTCCCAGATAGGTCAGGTACTTATCCATGAATTCCCTATCTCAGGCAACTGCTATAACTACTGCACTCTTATGATGGAGATCAGCTAATATCTCATTCACAAAAGGAATATACCACAGGATAGAAGAGCTTCAACTGAGGAGATTCGAAGATAAATGATGTCTATAGATTGGACCTTCGGGCACTTGAATGTGGGTCTCCCAGCTCCCAGGTGAGCGTCCGAAGAGAAAGTGTATTCTAGAAAAAGGAGTAAGGGGAAATAGCTGATGTCTCTCAATATGAAAAATGCCTAAGGATCTTCAAAGTCAAAAACCTCAAAACGTTTCATGACACATAGATTTGTTTTCTGTCCAGCACCATCCAAGAGGGCTCAATAGAGTGATAGAATCATAGAATGGTCATTTAGGTCTCAATACAGGCAAACATTCGGGAAGCAATCTTTAAAAGGCCATCCAGTCCAACCCCCCTGCAAGGAGCAGGGACATCTCCAACCGGATCAGGTTGCTCAGAGCCCAGTCCAACCTGGCCTTGAATGTTTCCAGGGATGGGGCATCCACCAACTCTCTGGGCAACCTGTGCCAGTGTTTCAGCACCCGCATTGTAAAAAATGTCTTCCTTACATCTAGTCTAAATCTACCTCCTTCAGGTTAAAACCAGTAGCCCTTGTCCTGTTCTTGCAGGCCCTATTAAATACCCCAAATCCCCCATGTTTCTTTTGAAATACCAGCCTTAACTTACTGTTTTCAATACACCAAATTAAGCGAAGATAATTAACTGAAGAAGGGTGAAAAAATACCTGCTTAGATTAATACTGCTCTTTCCCTCATACACAGAGGCCAGGATAGCCAAACGTGAATGATCACTAGCAAGTTGTTTCACATTTACCAAAGACTAGACCATGAGTGACTAAGTGGCTTGTTCAAACTGGGGATGGCAGTGATTTGTAAGTGGAGGAAAGATCAGAGACCTCTATTAGTATTCTGCCCGCCTGGCTGTACTGATTCCCAACCGAAAGGGAAGGAGGATTTTCTCAGTGTTTTTTCACCCCCCTGTCACAACAACATTTTTAACCAGACTTCAAGTAATGTTTGGATGCAAAACAGATGTCACTTCCTCCTTGCATACCCCTGAAGGAATTTGGTGCTGTTTTCATGTGTGCTGTCTCCTAGGATCCTGGGGATATCCAATTTCCCATTCAAACACAGGCAATAGAAAAAGCTGAAAGGCAGATTTTTGTGGATTTCTCCTCTGTCCCATGCCCAAACCTGTAACATGAATGAGGCTTTTGGTAGCTTTGTCTTTCCTTTTTAATAACTACTTCATTTACTACTTACAAAAGCCAGTCTTCTTTCTTCATTGCAGCCTCCTAATAAGATTCCCCCCACATCACTGAAGCCCAATTGTGCTCGCAGGCTGAATTATTCAGGAAACAAGAAAGTTTGGATTACACAGCTATTCCTGCTGGCATTCAAAGCCACTGCACCCCTCCCCATGCCACTCAGCTCTTCAGCGGGGAGAGATCCTCCAGCTAGCACCACTTCCAGAGTGGTGAGACAGGCTGAACAGCTACGTGCTTTTCCTCCCTGCCCAGTTTACATATTTTACGTCTATGGTGGGAAAGAGAAGTCCCTTAGGTGAGGAGCAAACACTCTGCCAAGTCAATATAACCCTTGTCATTTGGTATAACCCTGCTGTCACACTGAATCTCACAGCTGCCAACCGCTCTGTGGAGGTATGCAGTCCCCTTGTATTGCAGTCAGGCCTGGGGTGCTTCCATAGGGAAAAGGGGTCTGCTGCGTACGCGGCCTCTGATACAACACCAGATGAGGACTTCACTTAATTTTGGAGTTTCGTCTCACCACACGCCACATTGCGTAGGAAGTGACATGGTAATCGCATCCGTCATGTGAGTTAATCAACAGCAGCAACAAGGGGTTCAGGCTGCTCTAAATAACTTCTAAAAGACTAATAAATCCCTGTCGCTCTAGATCTTTGAGATGCCAAGCACATCATCCTGGCACAAGTCTTTTGCAAGCAGTTTTCACATGAAGCTAGAAAACCATAGCATTGTTGAATCTGTCTGGATCTGTCCCCTCAAATCACTTTGGCAATTAACCAGTATCTCCGAGTACACCAAAGAAGCAAAGGTCCCTTAACCTGATCCCACCATGCAGCTGTCACGGGGCACTTCCACACCAGACTCTGAGGAACATGGAGCAGGCTCGTTTCTTTGAAAAATGCTGCCTTTCCCCTTCTGTTCCAGGTTCCCTCTCAAGCCACAGAATCACTTTATCTGTTTTGAGTAGCAGCTGAATTTTTTTCCTAGGGAACATGGCCTCCTTTTTCCCCATCCAGATGCATCAGATAAACAAAATGGAGAGATTTATTACCCCTGTAAGTACGGGGTCTAATTCAGTCCTACCATCTGACACAGAGCAGATGACAGATGCAAAGGAAGAGAGGAAGAGGAGAGACAGAGAGATGAAACCACTTACTGAGTCACACTGCAATTCAGTGAGAGTACCGGGGAACAGACCCAGCCTTGTGCCCTGCTGATACTGCTCTACTCTTCTAACCATTAGACTACGAAATCACCCTTTTTACAATGGTGAGAAAAGCATGAGAGCTTTAAGCAGTAATAACACTGTGGAAACAATCCGTTTGAGTATCCTAATTACAAACTTTGTGTTGGGCTTCTTACTGCAACGGCATCGCTGTGCTGGGTCAGTGTTTCTGACACCACCTCACACATGGACATTGATAATAACAAGCTCACTTCAACCCACTCCCATCAGCTTTGATGTGTTCTTACCCCCAAAAAAATGAATCAGAGGGAGGAGAGTAGCATTTGGCTACTCAGCATTCTGGCTGCTTTTAATCTGGCTGCTCAGCGCAACGCTGACAGCTTTATTATAAACACAGCCAATGTTTTAGGATGACAGGCAGGACTTAGCAGTCCTTTCCTTGGTCTGGGACTGTTTGATTTCTATTCATCACACTCATCCAAAGCAAGGTGTGTAGACAATACAGGGCAGGGAAAGGACTTCAAAGGAAATTCCTCTCTGCAATGGAGTATGGGGTTCCCTCAGAAAGGAGCTGTTCCACTTGTCAGGCCAATTAGCAGCAGCTCTGCCACTTCGGTGGGAGAAGTAGGGGAGACAGTCCAGTGGGGAGAGAAATGAAACCTCTGCATGAGTCATTGAATCACCCCTGAAATATCCCAGGAAACTCTGCATGCAGAAACACATCCTATTTCCTGCAGGCATAGTCAGCCCACGTAAGGAGGCTGCCAAGAAGCACTAGGTGCATAGAAAGCCCAGTTCTCCATTCCACATTCACAAGCAGAGAGGGACCTGCACGCTTATCTAGAATTTGCCATGGGAAATCAGGGAGAAAGGCAGGCACTTGGACCACTTTTTTCCAGACCCCCAAGCCTGTGATAGTTCTCCCCAGTAATAAATAATGTGGAGCAGTAATTCACAAGGGGCCAAGCACTAGCACGCTAAATGAGAAGGGGCAAAGCAAACCATCCTCTTGCCAACCATGAACACAGCAGAAGCTGGTTCTTGCAAGCACTTGCACCGTGGGACTAGGGATAGCAGCTATTAGGGCTTCTGACTCTCTGGACACACCTGCTCCAAGCTTTGAGGTGGCACTGAGTTGGTTCCTGAGCAGCCTGGCTCTGTGAATAAGTGACTATCAGAGGACTATTCCACCTTGGGCTGCCCTCGGCTTATGACAGAGGGGCCAGAGCAACCGCTCTTCCTTCCAGAAAGGACACACACATCAGAGCTGATGGCTACATAAAGCTAACCCAAGCCCTCAGCACCTGAAGAGAATAACACCTTAGTGGTCATTAACACATTATCACTGTTCGTGTGCGCACTGTCACACAAGGGCAGCCTTGGTGCTGTGCTTGAGGCCAAATTTGAGGCTGTTCACAGAACTTCACACTCTGCAATAGCAGGACCAGAGGAGCTGGTGCTGTTGGAGGCAGCGCCAATGGCATCCTAAATTTTAGATTGTGCTCAAGGCCATACTTATCTCACAACTTTTTCACTTCTGCCCTTCTACCCATCTTCCTTTGACATCATGCCTTATCATGGTACTGCCTGGAGACCTTCCTAAAAGGGAGCTATCACTGCCTCCTGCAAGAGTTGCTGAGATCCATAGCCACCAGTGTTTCAGCATACCCACCACAGAAATATATGCTCCACGCACCACAGTATGCAGTCACCCTGCTCAGGTATGTATAGGCCATACTGGTGATTCCGTCATCTTCAGCTCACCCAGATAATTTCCTGCCCTCTTTGGAGCTTACAGGTCTTCTGATCATAAGAGAAGAAGGGATGGCCTGATCACCCATTTTTCTTGTATGTCCTCAAAAATAGTAGCTAGTGGCAGGTTCTCTTCTCTGTCCCTGAGACAACAGGCATCGTCTGGCATTGGCTAGACAGTTAGTCCCTTGTAGCCTCCAAATCAGGACTGTTGAACCTCACATGTCCACCCCTAACTCCAGAAATTGCACACAAACTGTTTGGGAAAGTGCTGGGAGACCAGTCTAAGAGTATGACAGATTATCAAGACATCCTGGCACTATGGTCACAATCCGTTTCTTCCATAAATCACAAGGAAAAAGAAGTCAGAGAGAGGATATAACCCATACCAAAAACTATGGCCCAGAATGAACCTCTCAGGTGCACTCTTCAATCATTACTGTACTCCAAGCAGAGCCTAAAAGTGATGAGAATATATCATTTTCAAAAATCTATGGCGAATAATAAAATCCAGAGAGAGTTACAGCTTACAAAGACAGAACTCAACACTTCAAAGCATCACCTGCACACTAAAACATTCCCACGTGTCAGGAAATAACATTAAAACCTGTGATATTGGCACTCACAAAAGCAGGTCTCTGTTTCTTTGTCTGAAGGTACATCTTGATTTCTGTATTACTCATCTTCAGAAAAAGGGCTCTGAGCATTTCCAACAGCATGAAGCTGTGCATTAATTTGATTTCATCTCATAGATGGATTATTATTGGGGTAGATGTTCGATCTAAACTCATTTAAAAAAAATCAGGGCTCTAGCTGGGTATATGTGAACATTTCTACTACACAAGTGACAGCTATTTTTCAGGCTGAAGTGCCATCTTTTATAATCTTCACTATTGATTTTAGTGTTGGTTAAAAAACTCCTAAACGACTTAAAAATCCCATGTGACCAAAGGCCTCTACCTGTCTTAGATTATTAGAAATGAAAGAAATGAAAAAACGCAACTGTGCACCTCACTATTGATTTTTCTCATGCCGGTTTCCTTCCCAAACTGAAAAAAAAAAAAAAAAACCCAGGCTTTTTGAGCAGAAGTTTTTGTGTTGTTAGTTCTTTGAAAATTCTCATCTTATTTGGAATTTTCAGGTTCAAAAACTGGGGAAAGAATATCTCATAGAAAAAAGAACATGTAGAACTTGATTTCATTTTAATTTAAAATAAAAACTGTGAGTGTTACTCGGTGATGAGTGTTACTCATTTTCAAGTGAGATGTTTTTCCTCCACCACAATAATAATTGACACTGTCAGAGCCAAAAGAGAGCGGTCTATTCAAGTTCCAAATGCATAAGGTCTCTTTGGTACAAATATTCTTAATCAGTAAAGACCAAATCCTAGCCTCACATCCATGTGTGCAACCCAATTACCGAGATTTCAAAGCCAAGCGGTGCTATTAAGCCTGTTTAGCCAGCCCTTCACCATAACACAGGTCTTAGGTGTTCACACAACGGACCTTTCGCTAAAGCTCAATCACTTCAAAAAGAAGTATTCACTGAGTAAAACCCTGCATTTTGGATTGAAAAGTTCCAACCAAGCAAAAATCTGTGGCATATCTTCACAAGCTACACTAATAGTTAATTACTTTCCTTGTTAATGCTCATGTCTTGTTTCCAGCAAGTGTTACTCACAACTGGATACCAGCCCAGGCTCTCTAGCTGAGGTAAATGAACATGTTTTTCTTCTCTCGGTTCCTTTCACTACACTTCTGGAATACAAAATGAGATTCACTGATAGCAATTGAGCTGTTGACAAGTTTTCCCAGCCAGGGACATGGAATTAGTGTTGCTAACCTTCATAATTTAAATTACAAACTCAATAGTAATTAGTGTTTTTCTTGGAGCTCCATCTCCTGGAGACAGGTGATCATGGGAGAATCCCTACCTTACTTACTTTAAAAGTACATTTTAAACACTGTGGAAAAAATCTACAAGTGCCTTGAGAACCCCTAACAGATGCAGGGGTACAAAAAAAAAAAGACAGACTGAATTAACTTTATTTATTTCTCATTCAAAATAATGATTAGTGTCATAGCAGACGTCACGATTTGCAACTGTTGAATGTTTGCAGGGAGAGAGACTGCTAAGTTATCTTTGAGACAAATAAAGGCTGAGAATGTCAAAAGAAACCAGAAAGTCCTTCTCCTGGGGCTGAGAGGGAAAGAGATGATCACAAGAGTTTTGAGGTTTGGGCAGTCACCACCAGCAGAAATGGTGCAGGCACCAAGGCTGATGCTGGCTGTACTGGTAACTTTGGGAGATCAAGTATCAACTCTCATCACTGGAAAAATCCAAAGTTTTATTTGCCAACAGAAATCTTCTCTGGCCAAGAAGACCTACAAAGATACCCATATGCAATATCAAGTGAGACACAGAAAAACCAGCATGTTCCTGATCTGAACATGTCACCTGCACCTCCTGCAGTTGTCCTGATAGAAAAAAAAAACAAGTGTTGGCCCAGGACATGCAAGTCCTACACACCAATTGAGAAATGGTGGCTACTATAAACTATCGCTACTACTACTTAGTGATGATCCATTAATTGAAGATGACTTCTGTTTTTCTATTATTTTAATTTATTATTTGAATTGAACTAGTAACTTTAACTGAAGGCAACAGAGATCTAATTGAAGTTTCCCTGCAGGCTGGTCCTTGTGTATTCTGAAAATCAAGACAAACATCTTTTAAAACAACAACAAAAAACAACCTCCTGGATTCAATAAAAGGCAGCATCGCACTAAGCTGCAGGAGCATACAGGATGTTCAGCTTTCACATTCCCCACACCTTTTTCTTCTTCTGAATCTGCACGGTCAATGTTTGTCTCCAAGTTCAATTTGCCTTAAGGGTAACAGAACAGCCCCCAGGTTCTCGCACTGCGCAGGGTTAAGTGAGGCTAATTCGGTCAGTCTCCCACTAAGCTCAGACAAACAAGCCCACATATTCCTCCCAAGGCGGGGGGGAACCCAAACTCTGAGAATGACTCTGTAGTATCAAAAGCACTTGAGACCCACTTCTATCAAGAAAATTACATTTTCTAGTATCTGCAGGAACCATGGAAGGGGTTTTCTCCAGCAATTCAGCCTCCCTTGCTCAGTCAGAGAAAGATCTTAGTTCACAAGTAGCAAATTTCTGCTTTATTTTTGACTGTTCAGTGAAAAATTCTATTCACTCAAGGTAAACAGATTATTGGGTGCTTTTTTACTGGAGTTAGTGGTCTGCAGAACACCATTTGATAGATTAGCTCTTCCTTAGATGTGGTCCCCAGGAGACAACTTAGGAGATCTCCTCTGAGTAAAACGCTGCTGTTCAGCTTAATCCTTTTTGTTTGTTTTTGCTTTCAGTGTGCGGTAGGCAAGAAGATAATCCGACAGCTAGGTTGAAGTGCATAATCTCACTATGTATTTATGTGATTTCCCCATTTACCTATGCATTGTACAAAGTCCCACCTTGCCTGGTGAAACCTCATCAATCCCTAAAATCCAGCAGCATTTCCCCACTGACTTTTCATTCAACTGACAATCCCCATGATAATTTTCAGTATTCAGATAGCATAGTCTAAAATACGTATCCTATAAAAGGCGTAATTGTCCTTAATTTATTAAATCTGATTTCCCTTTATCTCAAAATACAGTGCAGGGGAAAAATAACTGACTCCCACCTATGGTGCTGCTTCAGCAATAGCATCAAAAAAGAGTCAACAATAAATCTCTAACTTACAAGTACATTTTAAAAGCTCCACTTAATCCTGTTAGAAGTTTAAAAAGAAGTTAATATTTAACTTTATATCTACATGTTTTAAAAGTTTATTCTCCTTTGGCTTTTTGTTCCTAAAGTTATTTTTGTGTGTGAAAGTTTAACAAGAAATGCTTTCAAAGAGGGGAATCTGACTTGATTTGGCTGAGCTACTGCTTTGTTCTTCTTAAAATTATAGTCCTTTAAAAAATACCGGATACACGCCAAAACTAGACATTTCCAGAGAATCAATAAAATGTTTTTTGAGTCTCAGTCTCCTTTACAATGGCAACGGACACTATAAATACCTCAAAATAGACAGAGAGATAAATAAGGAATCCAGGATTGCTTTTTAAAGTAGAGCAAAACGAATATATCCTCCTCCTCAAACTGTCAGATGCTATCAACATCTGGCCACATCTGCCTGGGTTTGTAAATAGGAAATGATAGTGCAGAATGACAATTTCTAGCTGCGCCTGATCAAGATGGCATTTTAAATGGTGACAGCTGAAAACACAGCAGAATTGATGGGAAAGGCAACCTCTAAAAAGGCATATGCAGAAGCATTAGGCATCTGTTTGCTTTATTGACAGGGAAGGCTTTGTTGAAGAAGAATAGTCAGCATATTTAATCTTCATGTCAAAAGACACACTGGCATTAAAGAGTAGAGGGTTACCTCAGGGACAAAACTACCATCTTTCATCATCCCAGTCTTCATTGTTTTGGACACTGGAGCTCGATTCACTAACTTCACCCTTGTGTTCTTACTCCCCACTTCCACTGCACTGGCTTCAAAAGGTCTGGGACTCCAGCCCTCATTTTAAAGGTGGTAATCACACAAAACTGGCAACACCGACAGGTTCTGGTTCCAGGTCAAATAACAGCAGAGAATAAGAAGGAGATATTAATTATAGAGAGTGGATAATTGCTTCCTTAGCAGCTAATCCTCCCACTTATCCACCCAAAAGGTCAGACCCAGAAACCCAACACCCTTTCAAAGTACAGTGAATAATCTGTCCTTGTGGCCCTACGCCAGAACTCTTGGCTATGCGCTAATCGGGACTACTTAGGGGCAAAGAGCCTGCGCCAGCCATTTACGGAAAATGTAAACACTCATCTTTCTTCCCGGCCACTTGAAATAAGTACCTTCAACCCATCAGAAACAGGCACAAATGCAATTCATCACAGCCAATTTCTGTGGTTTAGCCAAGACAAGCAATACTTTGGTGTCTCATTATGCAAAGACAAGGCAAAACACAAGGGCTGCGAGTCTATTTTCACATAAACTGGTGTGAGGCATGACTGTGTTTAAGTAAAGATCTGCTGGGATAGGTGCACTAAGGTGCTCTTCTCCTTCCCCAGGGGGAGAAAAGGACCTGCAAATACTGAACACACAACTAGCACTGCCAATGAGCATCATCTCTGAGCAGACACACTCCCACTCTTCCAGCCAAAGCCATTTGGGGTCAGACAGCCAAGTCTGGAAGCAGGGCGGTGGCCTCAGACTAATCAAACCAACTAAAATAGTAAAGTTAACATTATTTTCCTATAATGCATCCTATTGACCAGCCACCTTGGATGTATGATGTGCAGAAAGTCACAGTGAGGTCTTTCAGGTAAAATATTCTTGGTCTTTCGTTAGTCTTTGAAGAATCCCTAGCACCCATCAAGTGAGAAGACACTTGCCTCACTCCCTAGCTCTCACCTCCAAACCATCTGCTCTATTTTATTTTGGTCAGACTGTTCGTATATCCCCATACAGAAGCCTTCTCACATGGTAGGCAGAGTGACAGCAAGGCAAGTGGTGGGGAAAAAGCCACGGTGCCAGGCAACAGCTGGAAATCTGCTCTCTGCTACGTTCCCTTCCACAACTCCTGTACGCATTTTCCCCCATCTCGACTGCAGAACAAGACCACACTTCCAAATGAATATAAAATTAAACTCATCAAACTCTGTTTTAACAACTTTGAACCAGCAGAGGAAGTTCTTGTATTACAATGCTGCAGCATTTTTGATTGCAGAAGCCCTAAAGCCAGATTTCCTCTTTGGTAAGCTTAGACTCCCACAGTGAAGTTTTGTTCTGTTAGTTATTCCAAAGGAAAACCATCTAGCGACTTTAAGTGACACGGGCTCAGATCCAGATTCGATACAAGATTTAGCTCTCGACTCCTGCTTAAAAACCTTACTTCCCACCAAAAATCAACCAAAAAGCCGGGAGTCAGAACAGGAGCTAAGATCCTACTTCACAAAGATCCTACTTAAATCATGGTATTTCAAAGACTGTTTGGAGAAACTGACTTCTGGAGCTGCATCTCACTCCCTGTTGCCTATTAAGGGAACACTAACAACACTGAAGGTGGAAGGAGCTAAACCCCAGTCCCTCAGGTAAGGAAAGATCATTGCAAAGCAGGCTTTTCACACAAGCGGCCACCTCAGACCAGGGCAGAGCAAAGTGTTTTGCTGTATTTCCCGTCATATCGTGACAACTCAGATAACCCTCAATAGCATCTTTTACAAAACTGGAGAAAAAAAAGAACAGGGCTCACGCAAAAGAGCTGAGTGAATGCATCAGGCAGACGAGTGGATGACATTTTAAAATGACCTTTTATTTCATGTGTCATAACTACTCTCATTTGTTTTCTTTCTCGGTGGCACTTTTTGCCCCCCACGCAGCCAGAATCTCAATTTGTTACAGGACCACAGAATGTTTTTCCTTTGATATTTAGTATCAGCAGTTTGTTTGGCCCACATAAGGAGCATTTTAAGGCCGTATTTCCCAGTCACTGCTCTGCTCACTGATCAAAAAGTGACTCTGGAGAGCTGGGAAAAGCCGGTGCCTCAGTAGCAGCTGCCAGAGATGCAGCCTGTACTTCCCTCTTCAGTTATGTCTATGCGGCCTCGGAAAGAACGACCAGGAGAGAGACCTTCACAGCCTCTGATTTGGGTAGAATTTGATCTTCCCTTCAACACACAAAACACTATATAATCAAGCACGCTATAAAGTCAAATCAAGGTCAGTTTTGAGCTACAATTGTGTGGCAAAGACTCCACTATCCAAAGAGCGCCAACTTTGTGTTTGAACTACACATTTGGGATTTTTCCCCTCCTGATTTTGGGCTTTTTAAAAGTCCATGCCCCCACCCTGCTTGTGAGTCAGTCTCTGCCTGCAACATTCCCCAGTGAAATGCCTTTGTTTCCTTTCCTGTTAGGAAAACGCCCGCCATACAGCGTGGCACCGTCACAGCCAAGTACGTTGGCACTTTGTTATGCTTTTCCACTCCAACAGCTCTCGGCAGCCATCAGTTGCAAAGCAGCCTGCAGAGGTTGCCAATTAATTTACTGGGCCATTAATCAATGTATTCTATACCGGTAACTTTCACACAGA
Organism: Chlamydotis macqueenii; assembly: GCF_036417535.1. Taxonomy (NCBI): domain Eukaryota; kingdom Metazoa; phylum Chordata; class Aves; order Otidiformes; family Otididae; genus Chlamydotis; species Chlamydotis macqueenii. Next base: position 7,530,065 of record NC_141558.1, read on the forward strand.
TAAAAGCCATGCAGGACCAGAGCAGAGATGCCAGATTGCCCATGCTTGGCTGAGCTGTACTTGGTTCAGCTTCTCCCCTGTGTAAGGGCAGAAGGGGAGGGGAGAGGTTGGAGAGCGGCTGGGAGGGCTCCGACAGACGTATGGCGGTACATTAAAATCAGATGGCTGAAGTTGTTTTCAAGCCTCCTCTCTTTTGATGGAAACATCCCATTCACACAGAACTTGGCACCTGAACTGCCAGTTCTTACTTTGGCTAGCTGAAAAGGTGCCCAGCCATTGGCTAGGGCAAGTCACACAGGCCCTCTGTTTCAAACCGCTTTCTTTACAATATGAGCACAAACCAGTTGCAGCATATGACATGGAAGTCATATCTGATTCCCAATATCCATAACGTTTCTGTCATTAATATGTATGTGACAGAGGTGTTTGTATTATATGATGCTGGACAAGTACCCATCACATTACACAGAACCCACAGAGTTTCCCTGAAAGACTGCAACAGGGAGCAGGTCACAATAACCGTTCAGATGGCCAGAAGCTATTCCCCACCCACGTGTTGGGGGGACTCAGGAAAGAGGATGCTTGGGAGCAGAGAAGGTCAATTTTTCTGGCCGAGATCTCCATTGCTGGGAATTCAAGACACCTCTAAACGACTGTCCTCCTGACTGCGGGTCCCCAGACGCATAGTATATTTACATCTCAATTCCAGCTGAACCATCAGGGCTGGCAAAATTTTATGCTGGGTCATTGAGGTACCTGTGGCATGGAACTAGCAATGAAGTGTGGAAACCCTCCTCTGCCCAGGTGCCAGCAGAACCCTGAACCACACTTGGGATGCAAGGGTGCAGGGATATGTACAGCGGTGCACAGCTTCAGGCACAATTTTGAGCTCATACTGGCAACAAGGACCACCCTCTAACACATCCCATCACCTCTGCAGGGGAACCAAGGTGCTGAGGAGCATGGTCCCCGGACCACCAATGTAATGCTTCTGGAGGCTAACTCCAGTTAATGTTTATGTAGGATTTTAACCTGCCCACTTGATTCCAGGCTTTTACTACCAGCCCAATCTGAACGTCTACTGTTCATTGACACAAATGTTACCAGAGAGAGGAGCATTGAATGTCTCCAGGCCCATTTACCCTCTACCTCACAAGGTAAAGGGGTGGGTCCTGTATAAACAGGTTTTTTTTGTTTGAGGGTGCCTAACAAAGCAGAGGCTGACCTTTCCCCCTCCGGGGAACAGCAGCCTTCCATCAATCCTTGCTGAGGGTTGGGGCTATTTTCCCCTCTCCTGGGTCAGGGTGATGCTTGAACTCTCCTTGCCTCAGCTTCCCCACCCACCCCATCAATCTCCCCACTGCCCTGCCCAACAACCAGGGCCACTGTGATTTATAACAGCCTCCCCCACAGCTGTGTCTCCTCTGGGACTTTCCCTGCCACTGCTAAGTGCCTCCACTCACTGGGCTGCCTGGCAGTCAGGTTCTCTTCCAGCAGCAGAAGCTGGACCCTTTGCAGGAGGAGGACACTTGCCAGATTAACGTTTTCCACATTAAATTCTACTTCAAGCCCATGGTGGGCTCTTAGGAAGTGACTGACTCATGTGTATAGCATTGGTTTTGAACCATGATAATGTAAATATGACTCAAGATTGGGGCTAAGAAACTAGAGCTTATATTACTCTGTGGGGATGGTGAAGGATCCTAGGAGAATGGTCCAGCTATGTTTAATCCGTATACAGATCGTTATCATTGCAGCACCACTGCCGTCAGACCTATGTACACTCACTGAAGATCCAGCCCATTGAGCTTTCATAATACCAAACACGCTAAACTACTACAAAAAAGTTCCTCTTTTCCCGTCTGTCAGGAGATAGAGAGCACTGACTCGCTGCATCCTAGTTACAAGCACATTTTTCAACAAGGCTTCTTATCGTAAATACACTTTTAATTATTTCACAGCCAGATGAAATCTGGCTACTATTCTGGACACTGCTTTAAAGACTAAGAGCTTTTATCAGACTGTTCCAAGCTTGGGCACTCATCAGTAGAGCTGCTACAATGGCCCAGAGCCCAGGACAAGCTTTTGTCTGCACTGGATGCTCACTAAAAGAAAATAGCACCTGGGTGCTGCCAGGTAAGGTGGCCAGAGTGTGCAATTGGATTTCCTCGGCTCTTGTTTTAGGCAATACAGCCAAGCTGGCAAACCCTGCTCATTGTTTGTTTCCTGGAAAAATATTGGTGTGGTAGGTGAGAGGGATAAGGAATGAGTGCTTGTGTTGAGCATGAAGTAAAGTGGAAAGGAGGAGGACTATATCCAACTTCTTCCCACTTAACCATCTGAGGTATCTCTTGGGCCACAACCCTGCAGAGAGACTCCGGATGGGAAATGCCTCAGCGTGTGCTGATGCATCAGTGTGTGCTGGTGTCAAACATGCTAAAAACGAACAGAAACGAAAGAAGCCAGCGGATTTTCTGTGAAAGCAAAAGCTGGTGACAGTACCTCAGTTTGGGCCAAGCCAAAATCAAGGTGTTGCTATCACTTTTAAAACTGCAAATTTTTTCCCCTCTATTTTAGCCCCCAAACTGCTATTTCGCGCCTCCTTCACCGGGGATGAAAGGATTGATCCCAGAAAATGAAGAGTTAAGCCCATACAAAGCATTATGTTGAAAGAGTCTGCAATCTCATCCTGAAAACAAGTATCAGGGTTTCTGAATCTTAAGTCTTACATGTTTGTGGATAAGGGGACACCATAAACACAACCTTCCCTACAGAACAAAGACATTTCAGTTATCAGCCGCTTCCAAGAGAATGAGATGTCAGGATTATTTCTTCTTGCTGAGCCACTGGTCACAGAAGCACAGCAATATATAACCAGTGCCTCGTTAACTTTTGCTGGAGGTCTGTCTCTTAGTGCCCAAAACTGTTCAAAGAGGCCAAAAAAAGACAGCAGGCCTGGATGAATCCCACAGGCCTGCACTCAACTGAGACATCACATAAACAGGTTTTTAGCTCAGAGAAACATGCCACCTCTTGCCACAGCTTTTGTTCTTCAAAGCTACTATTGGCTCTCCTTCCTGGAAGGAGAGGAGGAAGGTTCCACATTAGTGGAACCTCTATGTGAGGCCATCTGGCACATCAAAATTTACCTTCAGATCTCATTATCCAGTCCACTGACCCCAGTGTTTTCTCCCATTGACTAATGAGATTAGCCCATCACCTCCTAATTGCAGCATTTATACCTACTCTGTTTTACAACACCCAAGAAAACAAATCCCTAGGTTGTTTCAGAGCGAATGAACAGTCGTTCTGCTCATAGAACAAGCACAGCATTTGTAAGAATAGGAGATGGTACATACATCAAAACAATTAATTAATGTCCTTAGTTCGGAAAGTGAAAAACAGAAAATACAAAGACAAATGCTCTAATCGCAAACCGCGGAGGCCAGTCTCCTTGCTCCTTGGGCTTGTTCAGCTCTACCAGAGCAGTGCAAGGAGTATTACCTAGCAGTCCTCATGGTAAGGGAGCAACTGCAAGGCACTACACAGACATGACTTTCAAGGACACTAACAAAGGGTAGTATTGCAATTCCATGCCTCACCACCCTAAGAGGAAGTTTCCTGAAAAAAAAAAAAAAAAAATCTTAAAAAGACAGAAAGAAGAAATTAAAGAGTAACCTTATATCCATCGTATATCATCAAAGTGCCAAGAACTAAAAAAGCACAGGAGATGGGCTGGAAGTCAGGTTGTCATCTTTACTGCTCTCCAGTTTAGTGATATTTAGCAGGATCCATCTAGCTTAAACTAGCTGCCTGGACCTTCTTCAGGTCAATGGAGAGGAACCAGCAATCATGGGATGCCAGTGATCTCTAGATGTAGATGTAATGCAAGTCAGATGATGCATCCCCTAGAAGTCCAAAGGAAAGGCTTAGGTGAGATGAAGGCGTCTTTGGCACAGTTAAAGAAAATGGAATCATACTGCTGATGGTACAATCTGTGCCTCCGTTTCTTCATCTGCAAGATAGTGCTATCAGTGTTTATTCTCTACAGTAGATTGCTTTTACAGCCATGAATGATCAATGCTACATAATTGCTACATTACTCTTGATAGATTTATTGAGTGTACTTGAACATGTTAGCTGGAGACCTGCTGGAAATTCAGAACGAGAGAGAGAAGACGGAGGAAACAACTTTCAAGTAAAGCTAGAAGAGTTAGAGTTAAGTCAGGAGCAAAAAACTCCTGGCCTGTCTTGTCTTGGAGGCACAAGCAGCTACCAAGCTGTTTCACCTGCAATCTTACCTTACTATTACAGATTATAATGATGGACCTAAATCTACCTCCCTCTATTTTAAAACCATTACCTCTAGTCCTGTCACAACAGGCCCTATTGAAGAGTCGCTCCCCATCTTTTCTGGAGGCCCCCTTGAGGTACTGGAAGACCGCTATCAGGTCTCCCCGGAGCCTCCTCTTCTCCAGGCTGAACAGCCCCAACTCTCTCAGCCTGTCCTCACAGGAGAGGTGCTCCAGCCCTCTCATCATCTTTGTGGCCCTCCTCTGGACCTTCTCCAACTGGTCCATGTCCTTCTTGTGTTGGGGGCTCCAGAACTGGACACAGTACTGCAGGTGGGGTCTCACCAGGGCAGAGTAGAAGGGCAGAATCACCTCCCTCGACCTGCTGGCCACGCTTCTCTTGATGCAGCCCAGGATGCAGTTGGCCTTCTGGGCTGCAAGGGCGCATTGCCTGCTCATGTTGAGCTTCTCGTCCACCAGCACTCCCAAGTCCTTCTCCTCAGGGCTGCTCGCAATCCATTCCCCGCCCAGCCTATATTGGTGCCTGGGGTTGCCACCAGGACCTTGCAGGACCTTGCACTTGGCCTGGTTGAACTTCATGAGGTAATATTAGAGCCCTCCATTTTCAGGCCAAGCTGGCAAAGAAAACAGAATTATAGAATCATAGAATAGTTAGGGTTTGAACAGACCTTTAAAGGTCATTGTCCAACCCCCCTGCAAGGAGCAGGGACATCTCCAACCAGATCAGGTTGCTCAGAGTCCTGTCCAACCTGGCCTTGAATGTTTCCAGGGATGGGGCATCTACCACCTCTCTGAGCAACTTGTGCCAGCATTCCACCACTCTCATGGTAAAAATGTTCCCACCGGGCACAGCTGCATCTTTACCTGCTGCCTGGCTTAGGCACCATAGGTCTTACAGGCTAGCAACTTGCTGAAGCAGTGTTTCACGAAAAGCATTCACTGGCAAACTTCACAGATGTGCGTTAACCCTCTGTATGCTCCTTTTGAACTTGCTCTGATGCTTTGGACTGCTGAAGTGCAAATAAAGGCATTCGTTGCAGGAGTAGCTTCATCTAACTAGTCACAGATGGGATCAAGTGAAAACATTCATTTGAAAGCAGCAGATAGACAGGACTGTCTATCTAACCATGTTCTCATCTACTTTGGGAGACCCTTCTATATCAGAAATTCTTCAGAGAGGCATCACTATTAATGGGGCAGTACACATACCCTTCAACTTCCCCAAAACTATGTAAAAGTCATCATAATCCAGGTACCTATGTGATTTGGGCTCAAAAAAAAAAAAAAAATTCCAGCAAGGAATCAAGCTACAGTAAAAGACACGCAGACATTCAGGAAACATGTAATCAAAAGGGACAGGCAGGGAAACAGAGGCTGAGTCCCACAGACCCCAGGCTCTCGCAGTGAGCTTCAGGGCTGTGCAGGCAGGGACACACAGCAGGTCTGTGACTCTCTCTGCAATCACACACTTGAGCCAGGCCTAAGGTTACAGCCTCAGACTTCAGGAGACCCAAGGGTTGTGCCTCCAATGGGCTTGACAATATTTTATTTCACTCAGTGTGACTTCTTTCCCACATGCCTCATTCTCCCCTGTGCTCATAAAGGATGGGAGCCTCTAAAAAAGCACTGAGGGAAATTCAGGGTGGCCATCAGTTATTGGTTTTGACAGCACTAAAACAACATATGAGAAGGGTTTATTTGTTGCTTTCTATTCCCTGCCCCCCCCCCCCCCCCCAAGAAACAGAAGACAATGTCCCATCCGATGCCTGCCTGATAGAGTGACTGGGGCTGGCTCTGCCACAGCACCGCAGAAGTCATACTTTTGGGGACTATTGTTTTTGTTTCAGGAGAAAAAAAGGAAATGAGCAATCCCAGAAGGAAAGGATCTGAATGCTTGCTCAGGCTACGCCATGAAGAAAAATGATTGCTATTGTCAAAGGGTGTTTCATTGTTCTGTTCTTTCTGAGAAATCTTAAAATACATCCAGAAATGTACCAAGAACAGAAAACAGATCTGTTTCCTGAGCTGCCTATTTGGAGCTTGGCTGGTGAGAGAGTGTCTATAGCTTAGCAGTGTTAATTACCTTGGTTAACCCTTGTCCTTGCTAATGACATTTATTTACAAAAAAAAAAAAACCTGCTTCATATCCATCAGGAGTGGGCGTAAAGAGACGCCAGCTCTCCCTGATGTGAATAGCCCCAATGCTTTAAACCGAATTACTCACCAAGTCAGGACTCCTCACCACTTAAGTATTAGCCTCCAGGTTAATCAATAGCAACGAATTACTACAATAACTGGCCAGGCTCATTCTTTCATTGGTGCCATTTTCAAACACTGTCCACAGTCTGCCCTCCTTGCCAGGTTGCTTCAAGCACAAACTTCCAGCCAGGAGTCCAGGCAATACCTCCAAGATCAGTCAGAAGTAGGACACAGGAGAGATGCAAGGGCACAAGGATTTTGTTAAGGACCAGAAAATAGGTGTTAACCCAGGAAGCTGTGGGATTTGCCCTTCTTAGCATCCTTAGAATCATAGATTCATAGAATCTTTAAGGTTGGAAAAGACCTCCAAGATCATCAAGTCCAACCATCAAGTCAGCTATGATTCCTTAGCATGGCTTAATCTCATGGGAGCAGCTGGAATCAGCCAAGGCTGTACCTCTAATCTCCCAGAGCAGAGGAACCTCAGAAAGAGGAAAAATTGCAGACTATACAAATACATAGATAAATGGATAGATAGGGTGGGTCCCAAAAGCAGAACATGAAGGTACAAAGGGAAGCAAGCAAACAACAAGACAACAGCAGTGCATACAACACCAGTACTGAGCTAGGGCCAAGATGTGCATGCATGTGAGCATCTCCAGAAGCAGTACCCACACAGCTCAGCGCTGCTCCTGAGCACAACCTCTCCCCATGAGCGTGCTGCCAGCACAGCCATGCTGCTCCCTTGCTGGCACTGGTTTGCCCCGAGCCAGCTCAAGTTTCTTGGTCCCAACTGCTCAATAAAGCAGCTTGGACAGTCTACACATAACTCATCAAGGGCCAATAACCATCACCAAGAAGGACAGACAGAACCAACACAGGTGAAAAGGTTTGCCTTTCTTTTCCCCTAACAGAAAGAGCTTCCTGTGTCCAGACATTGAAGAGTTTGATGTAAATAGGTCCAGATTTTCTGATCTGTAGAAGAGAGTAATGCTGACAGGCAGATAGGGATCGTTTTCTGTCTCACGGGTCAAACCAGTGAAGAGTGGCCCTTTATCTTCAATATGCTGCAACAGGCGTCTTAATCAGTCTTGTATTCCAACGACTTAAATCAAGGGAAACATTTAAAAATCACTTTGTTATTCATATTGTGATATCACGCTGGCAAATCAACTTCCTTTCCACCCCCTAGCAGGCTTTTCTTGAGCAGAAATAATCACCACCAGCTCCACCACACAGATGTGTAAGCGATGGGAAAATGCAGAGGAGGCCGGAGTGAACAAAAGGCACCTCAGGCCTGCTGGGGTCAGAACGCGGATCCGTACGGTAGGTTGGACTCTTCACTAATCCAGCTCTGTTTCTAATGAGATTGGTTCCCATTACAGCAAAAGGAGGTCCATGGCTTAATTTGCCAAGGGGACCATTGTCATGCAGCTTAGGGAAGCAAAATAATCTTATCAGTTTGAACTTGAACCCTGCCCTCCAATTACATGGACAATGTTTAAGAAAAGAGAGATAAAGAAAAAGTGATTTTCATTAATCCAGCAAGAAAACTGGATTGTCTAACACCACGCATTCAGCTTCCCACAGCTGCTGGTAAAATTTTACACACCAGCCACTGGCTATAGCATTGCCAAAATGCACTAAGTACTATCTGTGCATGCTAGCTCTGAACCAAATCCAAGCCAAATGGCACCAACCACATTTACAGTGCAACTTATTGGTATAGGAGAGCCTCTACTCTCGCAGCATAACCAAAGTGAAAGCCTGGGCCTGTCAGCTAAAGACAAACAAACTCAGAGGGCAGGAAGAATCAGAAAAATTCTTCACCCCTTCTTGCTGAACCTCTGTCTCTGCTTCCCTATTCAATCTATCAGCACCCCTTGGCTGCCATAGAAGAGAGACCATCCTCTTCTGGGAGTTCTGCGTCCCACACGATGCAGCTAAAACAAAGAACATTTTGGCAAATAACAGCCAGGCTTCATCTATTCTTTTTTTCCATACAATTCATTCTATCAAAGTTGTTTAGCTGAACAAAAACCAGTGCTATCCTGCATTGTGAGGCTAACAATAAACTAACATGTGAGCACAGCGTGGGTCACAGATGTGCGCGCTTCATCGTCAACTGTGGAGCCACTTCCCTGCTCAACTGACTTTTATAAAGCTTTAACCTCTTTGAGCTGGAATTCGGCTTGAGCACATAAACCAGGAGGCAAACAGGGTTAACACAACAGAAGCGGCCCCTGCACAAAAGATGGATGAAAAGACAGGCGTGCTTTGGAAACAGGCAGATCAACAACCTCAGTTTCCAAGAGGTTACCCACAAAATAAAAATCTAGAGAGAAACTAAACTAGACAAATCCCAGGGGCTCTATTTTTAGTCATATCACTTGCACCAGAGGATCTAAATCTGTGCCTTTGAATAGACACGTTTACATTTTTTTCTCCTATAAAGAGACAGAAACAAACAAAAAAAAAAAAAATTTGGAGGGGAAATGTCTTCCAAATTAATTTTTAAATATCTCTTGAAATATGTTCCAAGGTCTGACCCCAAATTTGTAACCCAACTTTAAGTACTCTTATCTTATCCCAAATAAAGTAAACTTTAAAGCATGACTGCCCTAAGGAAAAAGAAAAGAAAAAAAAAAGGCAAAACAAGACTTTTCTTACAACTGCATTTTACGGGCTCAGATCATATCTGCCAACTGAAAGCTTGCTATCATATCCACCTCTAGCTCGTATTACATAAAAAATACAGCTGTAACAGTGAATAGATCGGAGGGTGCGCAAGAGGTTGGGAGGGGACACAACCAGGCAGATGACCCCACCTAACCAAAGGAATATTCCGTGCCATGTAACATTGTGCTCAGCAATAAACCAGAGTGGAGTGGGGTTTAGGTAAGCCAGCCATCTTTTGCTTGGGAACTGGCTGGGCATTGGTTTACCTGAGGGAGGCAGTGAGCGACTTTGCATCACTTATTTTTTTCTCTTTCTTTTTTTCTTCCACTTCTCCTTTAATAGTTATGAAACTATTTTTATCTCAACTCATGAATGTTCTTGCTTTTACTCTGTTTTTCTTCTTGTCCTGTCCTACTTGGGGTGGCAAGGGGAGGCAAGCAAGCGGCTGTGTGGTGCTTCGCTGCCTATGGGGGTCAACCCACAACACGTAGTTACATGCACTTGACTTTGCAACTGTAATGCTCATTTTAAGCTGTGTAGTCCATTTGCATACATTCATTACAGTACTGGAAAAGGAATTATGTATTGAGTACCATGTATTTCTTCCTGGCTATCACAGCTTGAGAGGATGGCTAAGGGGCTGCTCTTGGAGAAAAAGAAAGATATTGAACAACCTCGGAAATATGGGGCAGTTAGAGCTCCTGATGCTAATCTCTCTGCCTTGGATCCTCATCTGGGCAATGCAGGTAACACTCCAGACTCTCCTTCCAGAAGGGTAAGGGAAGAAGTTGTATAGGGCACTCACAACAAGCAATAGAGTTTAAGTAACACATGGCAAATAAGGCTCTAGGGCCATAATGAACCAGAAGGATAAAGAAAACGATGGTGAGGCAGCTGTCCTGTGCACTGGACAATACAGGAGTCTCAAAGAAGCAGAGAAAAAGTAGCATGTTCTCATCAGAGAGTAACAACCCATAATGAATCCAGTCATTTGGATTTTTACAAGTAGTTAGAACTACCTTAATTTTAACATTTCTTAACTTCCAAAGGTTTGATTTGCAACCTTAATGCTGTTCTTTGAATGTTCCACACAAAGGCTAAACATTTTCAAAACGAAAACGCAGAATTTTGTCCCATAACATCTCACGGGCATGTTCCAGGCACAGGATGCAGGTCACTCCAGCCCACAGAGTGATAGAAAAATCACAGAGGGGGGAAGAAAAAAAAAAAAAAAAATCAGCAGAAAATCCCTTCACTGCTGTGTTTGTTTTTATATTTACTTCTTGGAGTAACAGCTCATTTTCAACCCTTGAGGCCAATACAACACATGTCAATAATATCATAGCAGCAAAACCACAGGCATCTGATAGCAGATGAAAATAAAACAACACAATCACATAGGGGGTCTCAGAGTAGGTGGTCTGAATGGTCCCTTTTCGACAAGCAGCACCAGCAGGTACCTAATCTATTGAGGGCTTAGTATAACTTACCTGAAGACAGCCCTCTTACACCCTGATTATTCTGGTGCTTTTATGGAGGAGTGACAGGTGTCTCTGCTGGCAACCAGTGCATTGATACCAGGTCAAAAGATGACACACAAAAGTATATAATGAAGTTCTTTGATTTTAAGTGTCCGATAAAATTTCTTGTACCTCTCTAGGCCTTTTCCTGTTGAGGTAACATTAAAAAAAAAAAAAAAAAAAAGGTAATATTTCTGAAAAAGATAATCTTTTCTTCCACACCAGTGAGGCGCAGCACTGGCAAGGTGGTTAATGATGTGGGATACTTTGCCAGCAGGTGGATGTGACAGCCCTACAACTGAAGGGTTTGGACAATACCTCCTTCAAATTCTTCTGCGGTATGCTACGTCCATCTGTGAATGCAAGTACACTTCTGAAACCTGACCACTCAGAGAGTTTGCCCAAACTGCAGATCCCACACATGCTGCTCCATCTTCATGCAAGGATCCAGGTGGATCCAAGAGTGATTACTGTACAGGACACCTTACTATCCAGAGGAGCCCCATTAACACTCATACGACAGCATCTATTCAACAGAACACGGCATATTTGAAGAGACCCAGCCAAGATTTATTTCACTGTGCAACTCAGAACTGCCAAACCATCATTGTCTCTCTGACATGAAAAGACACGCACTAGGTTCCAGGCAGCCAAGCATTAAGCACCCCCAAAAGAGCAGACATACACACTTTAATTACTACAAACGAGCTTATATCCTCAGCTAGGGAGCTGAGCCAGGCATACTTGGACCAGCCCAAACCCAGACAAAGACACACAACTCACTATCTTTCCTCAGGCAAAAGGAGCAGCTAGGTTAATAATAATAGTAATAATAGGTAATCCAAGCAGTTTTATTTTAAAAGTTCACAATTATTACTTCTATATCAGATTTAATCATCAAGAAGAGGAGTTGGGATTAATTTCTGTGCATCCCAGCAAGTCAGCAAAATTGCCTCACAGCTGAGCAGAATTTGTCCCTTGCCTGTTTCTTGGAAAAAGCACAAAAATCTCAGAAAACAGTAGTACCAGATCAGTGAGGCACAGCACTGGCAAGGACATGGGGAACCTTGTGGCATTGCACCAAACGAACCTGACCAAAACTCCTCTGAACTACTTTGAGCAGGGCATTAAGTCTGCTCCTGCAGGCAGCCACATACCTTTCAAAGGACAGAAACAGATCAAATCTTCGAAGGTCTTGCGTATGTGGATAAAAAGGAATGACAAGAGCACGAAAGGAAAAAAAAAATAAAATAAAAAAAAAAAAAAATGGTTCCCCAGAGGGACTGGGATTGCTATCTTGGAACAGAAAGCAGAAAGCTCAATCTTCACACACACAAACGTGCCAAGCACAAGCAGCCAATCTAAAATAGGACATGTAAACAGCCCTGGTGTCGGCCACATAAATCACTGCACACCCACCTAAACGCAGCACAGTCCAATTCTCAGTTCTGAACACCAAGCACTTTGGGAGATCACGCCATGTTTAAATTAGTATCAACAACAGGATCAGTGAAAGTGCCAAGTGTAAATACATCGCTTTTCTCTTCCTGCAGGGACTAAGCTTATTCTGCTCCCCCTGCCCCCCCCCCCCCCCCCCCCCCAGCTTAAATTATGATTTTTAGCATCTAAGCATTTCATTTGAGAAAAGATATGTTAAAATTCCCACTACTTTTTTAATTGACCAGACTATTTGTGTTACATAAAATCTGCTCTCACAGACTCTTAAATCAAGGAACAAGTTTTACCTGAGGACATAAACAGATGCTTTCTTTAATTCTGCAGCATTCATATCCCTAACAACACACAGACGTAGAAAGAATGCTGCAAGGATGTTTTCCTCAAATAGACTGTGAATCTAGTGGGTACTGATAACCTGGGATACTTTGAAGTAATTAAAATTACCACAGTGGATTTTTTTTTTTAATAATACTACTTAAATAAAGTATTCCTGGTCCTGACAAAAGTGTGCATCAGTGAATCAGTTTCCTGGCCACAGCAATTAGCAGATACTATATAAACATTGCCAAGCATCACACAGACGTTGGGATCCCTGGGGTCTCTTGGCTCTTGCTGACAGCTCTGATGGCTAAAACAGTGGATTTCCACATGACGCGAGCCAGATACACACATATGGCTCTTGAGCTTGAAGTCATCGCCTACATGAGGTTTCACACGGACCACTCACGAGACATCCTGGCACCCACAATAACCCCATCCATCCCTCCCCAGTGGTGCCTCCTTTCCCTGGCACCGCAAATCCAGACCCACAGCTGGTTTTTCGCAGCAGTAACAGCAGCGCCTCCGGTCGCAGCCCAGGACCACAAACACACGGAATTGGAAACACGTGTTTCTCTTCCTGAAGCTTAGTTTGGTCCTCTCAGCTGCCAGTAAAAGTAAACTCTGAACATTTTAAGAGTCAGCAAGCGCTGAGTCCTCCCTCACAGCATTATCATCACAACTGTTGGAAAACCCACGGTGTTTTCCGGACCAGGCCTCAGGACAGGAGTGCACAGACAAACGCTATATTGATGCCCACAAAGCTGCATCCTTGCTGACAAACCAGAACAACTCTCCAAGGCACCAAAATAGCCCCAGCTTCTGTGCTGCTTCTTCTTCTCCTCTCCCAACAGCAGCAGAACTGGTATTTGATATCCCCCCATTGATTTCCTCCTCCAACACCTCTCAGCTCTCTGAGGTCTTACTGCTGCCCACTGACAGAGATTCGTGACACAAAACCAAATGCAGCTCCTCCTTGCAAGAACCACTCAGCCATGGCTGCCAGATCCAGCCATTGTCCTCCAGTTCTGCAGACCCATTCTCTATAGCTCACCATGCAGCCACATCACCAGAACATGACCAGAAGAGGCCACCAGTGGTTTATGACTGACTTTGATGAGGTTTTGGATTTTTGTCACCTCTGCAAAGGAGAATTTCTCTACCCCCGCACAGACCTTCCTCAGTAAGCCAAACTGCAGCCCACACAGTTATGATGGATAGGTTGGCACATACGACCTCCAGCTGAGGAGAAAAACATCCACTGGGGTAAGGACCTCTTCAAGCAGCAGCCTGAGGTCCATCCAACCTCATCACTCACAGCCCTTCACCAAGAGAAGGTATGGAGGTGGCCCGGGTTTGGCCCAGTCTTCAAAGGAAGTCTAAAGCATGTCTGTTTGCCCCTGGGGTCAAAAGCACAAACCCCATTACTGAGCTACACCACAGCATTGGAAAAGAAATTGTATCTGCCTTTCTCTTGAAAAATCTCCCTTTCACGGCCTGCAGCTTTCAACACATTGAAATCCTGGGCCCCCCTTGACACCATCAACCCATTCAGGGCTCCAAAATCAGTATCAAAGTCTCACTAAAGCCATTCAGAAGCTGTTAACATGTAGATTTTGGTGATAATTTGGTGAATGGACTTGTCAAACAAATTGCCTTTATTATGGACTGATTAAATGCAATCAGGAAGAAGTGCCTTTCCCCTCCCAACTCCAGCCCTCATCAGCTCAAACAAACACCCCGAGCCAATTAGCAGGGAGGCGGCAAAAGCAGCTTTCACTTGAAACCTGCCATTCTTGGGGGGCAGGGGGGAGCAGGGAGTGGAAAAAAAACACCACCACCAAAAAAAAAATATTTGTGCTTTCAAAGCCAAGAAGAGCTCCCGAAAGCCACTCTGGGCTCAGCCGCAGGGTGTGGATGGGAGTTATTGGCGTTCTTCTGGCTCGATGCCGGATCAGCTCCCTTAAGCAAAGTGCTGCTCACATCCAGCTCGTGCCAAACGTAAGGCAAAGAACATAAATGTTAAAGCAGGCCCAGGGGGAGCGGCACTACTGGGGCTGTTATTCCTACAGCTTTACGTCCTGCAGCTGGGTTCTCTGTCAGAAAAGGCAGGAGCTCCCATCAAAGCTATTTCCATGCCTAGAAACCTCAGGTTTTGGCATAGGTCCCTGCAGTGGATTCTCTGATGTTTGCAAATGGTTAAGTTCACAGCCCAGCCTTTTCTGTGTTGCAGTAGAAGTGAAGGGATCTGTCTCCACTAACATGAAATTCGCAGCAATTCTGTAGGTCTGATGCCACTACTTTTCTGTTCAACGTGCCTGAAATTAGCTAATGAATGGGAAAGTTATTGAGGGAGGGGATAGAATTGGAGCACAGCATCATAATTACATAAGCCTAACGCCCTGCAGGTATGCAGCTGGAAATTAAATGGTCACCTTAGCTGGCAGTGGGCAGAGCAGAAATCAACATGCGTTTGCACGTATTAACTTCAGAGGCAGGAATCCCACGGCTGGAGCTAGAGACAGCACACGGGATAGGAGCAACAGCTGTTGACGAAGCTTTCAACTAAGTTTTCAATGCATGCATTTTAAGTTAGCACCAAAGACTGATTTTGGTCCATTTTCATTAACGGAGCAAGCTCTGTGCACTGCACACGGATCCCTGCATCCCAGAGCCTACGCAGAGGAGATATGGCATAGCCTCCTCTGGCAGCACAAGCCATTGCTTTGCCTTAGACTCCCACCACAAATAGAAAAGGGCTAAAGCAAAGCTGAAGTTTTATCAACAAGGAGAGATTTTGGGGAGTTCCTTGCCAGGATTAAGATTAGGATTAAGGGTTTATAGTTAAAGCACAGAGACTCAAAAGACCAGCCTCTTACCCCACACCTCATCACAGTCTTCAAGCATCACCTTGAACATAAGGGGTATGTGACACATCATGACACCAGGTCCCGAGCCTTCAAACAGTCCTGAGCACAAGAACGGATCACAGAATGAGATTAGCTCAAGAGCCCATACTATGAGCAGCCACAGAGGAAAAAGTCCAGGCCTTCTTAGGAAGTGGCTGCAAAGTGCCTGATAACTCCACTCTCTCCCCAAGGACCTCCTTCCTACCCCCATGCCCTCCTGCAAACATCGATGTTTAAAGAACTATTAAAGAAAACAACTTCAAAACTCTTCACATAGTTCAAATACTTCACTTAAAAGGAATTTTAATTCTTACATCTCAGATTGCACCAGTCCCCAGCAGGACATGCACTCATCACGTTCACGTTGTGGCATTTGAGCTGTTCAAGCAAGAGGGATGGAGCCACAATGTGAGACCATGCCCTCAGAGGCCTGGGAGCCAAGGTGATGGAGATCTCCACCAGCTCTACCTGTGCTTTCCTTGTGTGACCCGGATACCCATACCTCTGCTTACCTTTTCAGGGTGCTTTCTCATGACCTGTGTAAAGAAGAAATCTTCCTGCAGCCAAGTGACACACATCTTGAAGACCCAGCCAGCGGGAGAGCGGGACATGGGTGCGTGTGCAATTCTTGGTAAGTCCTTCAGCCAGTCCTGCTGCATAGTTGTAGTGTGTGAGTCAGATCAGTGCTGCTTGTGATCTGCTTAGAGCCCAAGACTGGCCATCTCTGAGCTGTTTCTTTCCCGGGCTGGATCTATGCATTCCGTCTGACCCATTACAAAAAAGTCATGGCCTGTTACTAACAGCAGCACCTCCTTGGCAGCACTGAGTAAAACCAAGCTAAGAAGCTGGAGATTTGTTGCTAAACAAGGTCTATAGGATTGAGTTTAAAAAAAGAGCATTCTTCTCCAAAGAGCATCAGCTGCTGTCTCTGGACAATACTGCTATTTGCCACCTTCCATTCCAGTGAGCTGTGTCATCTCCTTCCAGTATGCGGGCAGCAGTGGAACTGCTGCAGAAGCCTCTCATGGGATCACAGCAAGCCTTGCATTCCTCAGCAGCAATAATCAATACAAATCCATTCATCTCCTTAGGATGCAGACAATTCATGTTTCGGATGCACCACCTCTAGCTGGGATGGCATATGCTAAAGTTATAAGGTAAGGCTTCCCCAAAGATATTCACCTGCTCAATTCCAGCCATGCCAGAGAAGAACCCAGAACACATCGAAGTACAGAAAAAGTATGTAAGTGGCCAGAAACCATTATGGTCAGGTTATGTTAAAAGGTTACCCCCACCCCTTTCATTCCACCCCTTTCATTCCTCAGGCCAGCTGACAATTCATATATAGGGGTAACAGTGACAAAGAAGATGCTCCATCAGGTAGAAAGAGTTATCTGGGCCCCTACTCCTTCACAGAGGCATATGGTTCATGCCCTCAAGCATTGGAGAGAGACAAACAGGGTCTTTGCAAAATGCATTGGCAGAGCATTGGGAAATACCATACCTTTTCCTACTCCCTTTCTTCTTGTGGCCACCCAGCTCCAGAACTTCCAAAATCATATCTGAGCTGCTACACACTGGGTACAGCCCTTTCCTGCAGCAAACTGTGTTTCCTGTCCTGCAAGGTACAGTCAGTCCAACAAGACTGGGAACATTTGCCAAGCCTGCTATCAGAAAACATAGCTTGAATCTGGCGGAAGATTTTAACAGTTGTGGAAACACACGGGAGGTTGTGCTTTTGGGATTACGGACCCTGCTTCAGAGTACAGCCTCGCCACACACGTACACAGGGTTTTAAGCCACCCCTCTTCTCCCAAAGTGTGACAGCACAGCTGGATGTTGCAGAACACATGATTTTGTTACCAGCAACATTCTTATCTTGGTTTTTTTTTTTTCCAAAAAGGACAATTTCTGCCTATGCTGCCAGCATCACCAAAACCTATTGAATTTGCTTCCCCTGCTCTGGCTTTGTTGCACACACACACAGTACGAAGTACCCTTGCTCTGGGACACTTTTGCATATTTTAATGCTTAGCGGTTTGGCCTAGCTGGGACAAACTTTGTGTCTATATCTTAACAAGGACCAGTACTTTCCCCATTGCAGCTTTTAATCCTGTTGTGCCCACTCCATGCACCCCTTCTGCATTAACTTGCTTGCAAGGAGGAGCACAAAGAAAGTTCAATGCCAAGAAAGAGATAAAAACACACTAGAAACAAGGAAATGCCTCAGTCCTTTCCATTCAGAGGCAGATCTGCCTTGAATGGCAGCCCCCAGGACTGACCTGCCTCCAAAGGAGGCTGAATCACAAGCAAGTCAGCCCCCTTCAATTCCCGTTAAGACTTCAAGCTACTGTATATATTCTCGCCCCCTCCACCACAAGCTCCTCCTTTCTAACACAAATCTCTCACAGCACACAGACACACGCACTCCCAGGCAGCGAGCAGCAGCATTGGGATGTGTTGAAACCAGAATCCGGTGAGATTCAGCTCCTGCAAATGACACTTTTTCATCAGCAAACTGTAACTGGCAGCTCTTACCTGCTGCAAGAGGTTTGCAACACACACCTAAAGAATATGCCAGACTAGACCTTCACTCTGAGACCCAACGTTAAAACCAATAACCCAAAAGCAAAGTGTAAAATGAGACCTGTTATATCTGATCGACACACACATCCACAAAGAACAGAAGCAGAACAGTGATTTTAAAGTGACTGATGCAGCTGCACGTAGCTGTAAAACTTACACGAGACTCCATACCTTCAAAGTGCTATGTACTTACCTGCTGTGCACAACTCAAAACAACTGCTATGAACATTTTTAGACTCAGAAATTATATAGAAATGAGACACTTCTCCTGGCTTAAGCAAACATAGGCTCAGAATATAATTCATTCTGTGCATGTAACATCTCCTTTATCTCCATGCAGGGGGCTTTTGCAGCCATCAAGAGGTGGACGTCAAGAGGAGGGGAATCTGGCCCATTAAAAAATAATTGGTCTTGCTATGTTGTTAGCTTTAATTTATGTCCTAGACCTTCCCAGTCTCCCCATCTAGTTCTTTTCACTTCTCAGAGAAAGCACAAAACCTGCTACAAACAAGTTAACACTATTCCTTTACTTGTTCCCAAAGTTTCCCAGACTGACTCTGCTGGAATAGTTTCGCTAAAGGCTCATTGAGAGAGGCTTTTAGCAAACTCAAAATCCTCTTACAGAAGATGCTGTTTATCAGCTTATTTTAAAAAGATTAAAATTACTCCCAACAGAACTATCCCAGCCCCGCTCACATCCTCTTGCCCTGAGCTGCTCCTGAGCACTGATTTAAAGTTCCCATCCACAAGCAGCCGTCCAGCATACGGAAGGATTTGTGTTTTCTGCCCTACCTGAGAAGTCTGCAGAAGTCTTAGCAAAGTTGCTGAAAGCTGTCAAGCACACGAGTCCTAGGAGGAAGGCGGAGGTGGGAGACACATCTGGGCAGCACATCCTCAAGTATCCTCACGGCTTGTTTTCTTCCAGAGAAAAGGAAAGCCCTTTCTGCCCCAATCCGGCGCTCCTCATTGCCAGGAGAACAGTGTTATTCCCATGGCTTGGAAGGCTCACAGCCAGCGGTGGGGAAGGAAAAGCACTCGGCACACACTCACACACATCCCTGGGAGTGAATGGATCCGGCTGAGGGAGGCGGACGAATGAGACGGACCTACCTGAGCCTTGGCGGCGGTCCCAGGGTCCTAAAAGCCATCGCTTCCCCCAAATTTGCGGCGGGCTATGACCGTGCAGCTGTCCTGCAGCGGCACTGCAAGCTGTCAGGGGGGAGTCTGAGGGGGGATGCCCTGCGGGGGCTGGTTTGGAGAAGCCTGCTTGCTGTTGGTTTACATACCCAGGGATGTTGTCTCTCCGGTGCGGACAGACAGAAGGATGGGCAGTGTTTTCAAAGGAGGGAGCCCAAAACAAATGCCTGAATTCCCAGGGATTCTTGGAGCCATGGGTATTTGTAGCTGCTGCTGAAATCAGTGTGAGCAGTGGTGTCCTGCTAGGCTGGTGACAGGACAATTCTTCAGCTATGTCCACCACTGAGAGTAATCCTGCAATGGAGACGACTTTGCAAAGGCCCAGGAATCAAACCGTCCCGGACCTCATTGTAGGACTGGGACTGGTGTCAGCACACATCTCCAAAATCCTCGTTCCTTTTGACAGCAGCCAGGCGTGCCACACTCCCTCCATCCCACTGGACCCCTCTCCCCTCCATCAAGCTCAACAGAGGATTTTCATGCAATCATAACCTGAGGTGTTCAGACCCAGGAGACTTGTCTCCTTCCACAGCAATGGCTTTAACCTCCAACTAGCATGGCATTAGCTGCTAACTTGAGCACTGCTCACCCTGCAGAGCTGAAGGGTTCCAGCTCACCTGGAAACACATCCAGTACTTGATCCTACCTGATCAAGTTCCCCCTGAGCTCTGGGGACACAGAGGTGGACTGGGCTGGTGGACCCTTTTCTCTTCGGGTACAAGAAGGAGATCATAGGCTTTGGTCATCAGCATTAGCTGCAGCTCAGGCACAGATTTGCATATAAATAACGGACATAACCAACATACCTAGGCTAGAGCAGAGGCTGAGTGATGGTGCAGAGAGCTGGGGGATAGCTTTCACAGGCAAAGCCAAAACCAGCCGTTCAGCAACCTGTGTATAGATCTCCACAAACCTACAGAGCAGACTGCGTGGCGCTGCCAGGAAAGGGGAAATGAAGACAGGCACACACACAGCTGCTGAACAAAGCCACAGCATCTATCCGGCAAAAATAACCTGACTACGAACATCCAAGGAAAACCACAACTGTTTTTCACTCCTCTGTCCTGTTCATCTACACAGAAATAAGTAAAACTTTCCAAAAACACTCACCTTAGAGCTGAAAATAAGCATAAGAGACTTCAACCCAAACCGCTCTGGCTTTTTTGCAGAGCTGAGCACATTTGCAAGGAGTTTCTTCTGCTGAAATTTCCAACGTTTCATCTGTTCTCAGATGAAAATCAGACTGGCTGTCAGATTATATATGAAAGACATTTTCAAGAGTGCTGCCATGAATACCACAGTCATTGTTTCCACCAGAAATCTGTCCTGGGATGATCTGTGTGCTAAAAGCAAGGGGAGCTGCAAGTCCCGTGGCCTCATTTGCTTTCTGTCCATGCTTCCACTTGCTCAAGTTCCAACCAGACACACTGAGGATGAGGGTAGGGTGGGAAATCTTGACTTTGAGCTTGAATCCTCTCCACACCCCATCCACCCAGCCCATGTGAATAAGAGGATGGTCTGACCTGAATTGCACCTAAGCAACCCTCGCTCTTCACACACTGAGGATCTATAGTGAAGGTGCAGAGGAGTCACCTCTCAAGGGCAGCGGTGGCTCTGGGTTGACCTGACAGCACAGACATACCCTGAGGCCCAGCAGGCTCCGTACAATCCAGTCCCGGTCCCTGCTCTCTGCAGACAATCCTGCCACTTTACTTTTTTTGCAAAGGGCTGCCTAAGCAAGATCAAAGACCAGGAACTTCTATGAGCTGCCTTACTCTTTATTTCACCTGAGATTTTAATCCCACATGCCATAGTTTCTAGGGTTGACTTAAGTTTTAAAGAGAAAAGATCAGGACATTTTGCTCCTAGCATCTACCTATAATTCTTGCTTCACCTAGTTCTGCTGCCCTTGCCGAGAGGAAGATTCACCACTATTGCCTTATAGGCATGAGATAACCATAGCCATTACCAGATTATCAGTCAAAGCTCCTTATCAGCAGGACAAAGAAATAATAGGGCCTCTGGAAATTTATCAGTGCTGTGGAAGAGGAAAGCACTGTTTACTGAAAAGAGCCCGCCCTGTTAGCAGGTGTTGATTTTACTGATTAAAGAGTAATTAGGTTTGGCTGACTCAGTATATGGAAAAAAAAAAAAAAAAAAAAACCAACTCTGGTGACAAAGGGTTTAAGGCTAAACATGGGAAGTGTGCTTGAGCAGCTCTTTAGGTTATTGTTAATAAAGTTAAACCAGAGAGGAGAAAGTTTACATCAGTGTCACGTGAGGGCAGTGTTTTTAAGCAAGTTTGTAAAGATGCTTTCCAGAAGGAAAGCAGAAAGCAGCTCTTGCTTAAAAAAAAAAAAGAAGATATCTCAGCCTTTGAGAAACAGGCAATTCAGCCAAAGCCCATCTCCATAATGCCTTTATTCCTTAGGGCATGTGGGAACATCAGCTGTGTGTTTCAAATGGGAAGAGGCCACCTGTCCCAACTGCAGCACAGACAAAGGATGGTCCCTCTGTCATGGATCATCTCATGGGGTAAACATGAATCAAGAGGACACGAATGGAACAACAGTCCTTGAAATCCAACCATGCCTTTAAATATGTCTCCTGGGAATATGTAATAACGCATATGATGATACACAATCTCTTGCATCCTTTGTCCCAAAAGCCACCCAGAAGCAGGAAAAGGCCAGTACTGATGCAGTTCAGCATTACAGCTTCGCTTGGAGGAATAATTGTTTGCTCTCTTTCTCTTCAGAGAGTAACTGTGGAGAATGACTGCTCTTAGATATGATGTTTCTGTATACTTAAACACATTTCCTACCTCTAGAAGACAGCCAGAGGACCATATGTAGGGTTGAAGCCATGTTTGTTTACACAGTCACAAGCAAGTTTACTGGTAGGAATGTGCTAGGACAAGTCTTGCTGTCTGAACCTCAGTAACATTACTTACTTCTCACTGTGTTTTCCGGAAGGTCTCAAAGCACTCTCCAAAAGACCACTGTTGCATTCTGCCATTTCACACATGGACAAAGCACTGTCATACCCTTGAGGTCACTACGTTTTCAAGGTCAGCCAGGGGAAACTGTCAGAGATGCGAAAAGATTAAACACTTTTAATCTTCAAGTGTAGTTACAGCTCTTTCCATTTGGCCACATTGCCTCCTTATAAATGAATGTAAATTAATGACAAAGTATATCTGCATTTATACCTATAGAAATATATCTAAACTGAGTGGACAGAGCTTCAAATATAAAATAGCAGAGCTTCCCAGCATAGTACAGCTCTTTGTTCTTTTTTTTTTTTTTTTTTTTTGATCTTTCCTCTAAGAGTGTCTTATGGAAACAGATGGGGTTACTCATGGAAGTAAGTGCTGTGTGCTTTCATCAATGTGAAGGCACAGGACTTCACATAATGCAGTTTTGCAATACAACACCAAGTATCTCACATGTAAAATCTTCCCCTGTCTCCATATTCAATGTTAAACAACAGCTGTGCAGAATATTCAAACTGATAAGCCTTTGAAGTTTTCACATTTTGTGTCACTCAATCACCTCAGTTTACAAAACAAATATAAATCCTGGGGGACTTTGCTACATACTGGGACAGGTTTGGAATGAGAGTGTTGCTTTAACATAATTCTGTGTAGAGCAAAGGCCCCAAGTGATGCACTTATCTCACTAAAACGTTGGGAGATGTTGTACAGAGTGATGCAAAATCCTCCCATATGCAAAAATGTCCAAAATAATATATTTGGAGACCACAAAGTCATCAACAACAAAGCTGAAAACTTTCTCCTCATGTCTGCACCAAGTAATCCATGTGGAAACCTCTCTTAGCTGGTATTCTTCTTAGGATACTGATGCCATGTTCTATGTGAGAGGATACTGTCCAGTCTGGTGCTTCATCTGGGACCAGCATAACCGACTGGGTTTTGTTGGTGCGTTGTGTACAGGATGTTCTTGGGTTAATCACTGTACTAGAACTACAGGGACTTGGCATCATCATCATACTTCATCTTTGTGCTCCATTGCAAGTGACATAAGGATTTCAAGAGATGAGGATTTCAAAAGACAAGGATTTCAAGGATCAGAGTTCCTCAGCTGCGAGTTGGATCCTTCATTTTCCCTGTGTTTCATCTGTCCTACCTGTTTGCATGTTGTTCCCTGAGATTTTTTGCTATGTGGGCATACAGCACCCAGCTGAGACCCTGAAGTTCACTGAGACCCTGAAGTTCACTGAGACCTTCTGGACTTGCACTGTTTTCTTATATCTGTAATGTCAAACTATTCCTCCACCTGACCTAACTCATTAGTCCTCTCCTAACAGGTTTTCTGTGAAGATTTCTCCATCAATTGAATGATGGTATGTACTGGCTTTTTTTTTTTTTTTTGCCACAGCTATTTTTCCTTTAGTATTACCTATAGCTCTCTGGGAGTGCTTGTTAGGTATGAGGCTGAACTGTACACCTGATGGTATCTATCTCTGACCTAGATGGTTTTTGCTTTGAAGAGCAAAGACATCCCAGCTGATTCAATCCGAGCAGCAGTATGGTTTTTCCATTATCTCACCTATGGTAACCGAGGGAGAAGTGCCTCTATCCTGCTGCTACGTAGGTGTGAGTCACTTCGGGTTACAATGGTTCCGAATATTTCTCACATGTTATGAAAGACCTCTTTTAATTTGATCTACACATTTTTTTTTCCCTTTTATAGAATCATAGAATCATAGAATGGTTAGGGTTGGAAGGAACCTTCAAAGGTCATCTAGTCCAACGCCCCTGCAAGGAGCAGGGACATCCCCAACCAGATCAGGTTGCTCAGGTTTATGTCCTGTTTTACTAGCGACCCTCACAGATAACTTGCGTTGTCATTCATTTCCACGGGAACCAGAATTCTTGCTCAGATTTACTTGTCTGGAAGTTCTCTGCTTGTCCTGTGGGAGAAACATGCCATGATGCAATTTGATACAAACTGGGAATCATCTCAACATTCATCCTTAAAATGATTCTCAACATGATACCACAAGCACCCATCCCAAACCTCACGACTACTGTGGACTCCACCTTGAGGGCACCCAAATGCAGTAGCATGAGGGACAACAAAAGAGTCCTTCAGTGCTCCCCCAGATCCTCCTGTCCCTCATGGGCACACATTCTCTACACATGATCGCACCCCATCCTTATTGCAACTACTGTTATAACTGACATTGGACACTAACACTGGGAAAGCCAATTTTCGTGGCCAGAGACCTTCTTTCCCACAAGACTGATTGTTTCCAAGCATAGCCATGAAGCATTTGCATAACATCCACATCTGTAGTGATAAGCTGAACCAAACAAGGATCTGGACCCAGGCACTGCAGCTCATCTGCCTACAGTACAATTTTGACCCAGGCCACCTGGCATCCAGACAGTTCCTGAGCATGGCTTGGGAGTCAGCAAGGACTGTGGCCATTCCCAACAGGCAGGAAAGAATCCTACTTTGGAGTTTGATAGCATGAACATGGCCAGAGGATGCGTGCTAAAAGCCCCAGCAGTGTTTCAGGGGTTCTTAATAGCTGTGGCGAAGACACAGTGGCATGGGCTAAGAATTTAATAAATATCCCTGTACCAGGACAGACTGGCACTGTCTGCTAAAGCCAAAGCACCTTCTCCATCTTACTACCTCAGCAGGCCTGATTAGAGCTGCCCAGAAACGACAGTGCATCCTGCAGTCCCACCTCCAGACTCCAGCACAGCTACAGCCCAGGCCGCTACCTGCCGTGCTCCCACCTACTTACAGTGGTTAGCAGGACAGACCGTTCCTACAGGGAACTTTCAGCATAGACTGGGCTCAAGTTTGAGCTGGTAAAGTCAATGAAAAAATCTTATTGGTTTCCCTGGTTCAGGGCTGGGACTGTCCTCTCCTGTGAGAGTGAACCAACAACACAGCTCTCTCAGTCCCTCACATCCTCACATCTTTGATCATGGATGGATTTGAACAATTCTAATTTGCAGAAAAGCAATGTAATTGAAACTTAACACTTTATAACACTCTCTTTATTAAAGGACAGGTCTAATGGAAGGCAGAGCTGAAGAACGTGTGAGGAACATAGAGTGAGCAAATCTCTTACCAGCATAACTTGGACAGATAAGCTTTCGCCTCAGGCTTATCATTGCCTAGGGGCACAGGGTATTTCCCTTGTTTTTGTACAGACAGCAAATTACACAAAAAAACCCTTTGGCTCACAGATCACAAACTGGTAAGGAATCAAGGGGAATCAGAGGAAATGCCTTTTTGCTGAACGAGTAAAATTAATCTCAAGTGCAATTTCACTGGCATCAGTGCAAATTCAACAATGGACTAGGTTGGCCATTTGCAAGAACAGGTTTATGTTCTCCTTTCACAAGTGCTTAAAATACATTTTCTTTCCCCCTTTTTAATCTTTTCTATTTGAAAGGACTGTTTCAAGAGTAACTGTATGCTTCCACATGCAATTAAGTACTCAGGACAATAATATTGCCAGTTATTTGCTTTACAATGGTCTCAAGAGACTATCCAGTGACAAAGTCCAGGTGTGCTGGGCATTTCAGACAGTGCTGGACTATGTCATCTAAAACAGCCTAAGGAACTTACAATAGCATTGAAGTTCAAGCCACTCAAACCTTTGCACTCTGTAGCCACAACACTGGCATTAGGCAACTCCAGTTAACTTGCTTCTAGGGTGAGAGACCTTTCCCACTGCAGAAGCTCATTCTGAAATCTTACTTCATTTGTTCTCTCTGGGCACCTGTCTGGAAGACACATCGCTGATACCTAATACAGTAACGTTACTTACTGGACCAGCTACAAAGAATGCAGAGAAAGGAAGGAGACTACACAGCTGGCTTACAAGAGATTTGCGAATGTCTGAGCTCACCAGGCTAGGCCCTGTCCGGACTGACAGCGGTGGTACACGCAGAGCTCTGGGTGCACTAATCGCTGCTTTAGTGGTTGCATGCAACGGGGAACTGCCTGGGACCAGTATAAAAGATGCCATTTCTATATGCAAGTAACTTGCATCAGAAATTCCTCAGGTGAGGTAAAAAGGGACTAGAGCCCACTCAGCTCCCAACCCCTTTTTGATTTTTGCTAGACCAGCCCTTTGTGATAGATTGAGAAGCCAGCATCACCCTCCCAGCCCTCCCCTGCCCACCACTCCGGTGCTTGCTCTCTGCCCTGTCCTGCAGTTATCCCCTGGGTGCTATTTCATGCACAGCCTTTCCCTTGCTGTTCCCAACCCAAGATGTTGCTCCCCATGGAGAACCTTTTCAATTTACTACTACACTGCTGATAATTTCTTGCTTCACTTGCCAACACCATCTTGGACATACATAACTAGCCAAACCACCTTCTTTCCTGCAGTGACAGGCAAAATATTTTCAGCCTAATAAACCTACCCCAACACACCACACCAACTAGCCTCCACACAACCCTCCTGCTGCAAAATGCACCTTCCGACATTAAAAGAAAAGCAGCTGTATTCATTAAAAGGACTCCCATTCCCAAGTGCTGATTTGAGGCAGTTTGGTTTTCACCAAAAGAAGATGGTCATAAATGGTGTTAGGAATAGCTAGGAGAGCTGAGGGCTTCTTCAGCTGGTTTAGAAAGCCAGTGTCCATAACTGTTTTTCCTTCTGTGGTGGAGGAGGAAGAGACACAAAGCTCATAAAGCCCAGTTCTCAGGTGAAAGCCTTGCTGTGAATCCAGGGGAAGCTAAATGAGACGTAAAACAAAGCAGCAATTTCTCTCTCCCACCTGTCTTAATGCAATAATACTGCATGCAGTTGAACCAGTGTAATGGAAAATAGAGTTATGATTTCTAAAGGGGTTTTGCAAAACAAAGGATATTGGATCGCATTTTCTCCTCAGTTTACTCACTGTTCACACAGTAATGAAGAGCAGAAGTTGGCTTGCTTTGTTTAAAATAATGAGAAGCTGTGACTTTGAGCAATTTGATCACAAATTTTTGTCTTGCTTTTTCTCCTGCATGAGCAGGTTGTGATAGTAGGTATAACTTACTATGACAAACCACTAGCATTAATGCATTCATCAAGAAAAACAAATTGTCCCCCTTTGAAATCTCCTGCCCACCTAGAGAGAGTAATGGGGTTATAAATGGAGGAAGAACAAATATTGACTCTATGAAATGTAAAGGTACTTGGGAGTTCACCCATCAGTCTTTATATTACACTTGCTATTCAAGATGAATGGGATTTCTTTCATAATCCATTTTGACAATTTTTTTTAAGCATCTCAGTAAATAGGATGGGGACTTTCTTTTTATGTTTTCAAGATGTTCCTGACTGTTTCTGAAGGACATTACCTGTGATTTCTGGAATGAGGTTCGAACCCAAGAGTTGTCTTTCAGTTTGACATAAGTACTGCTCAGTGAGTTCTTTGTTTGATGGCGTTTCTTGTGCTTCTTTCTGTAAGATGGCTCCAGAGACTGGCTCTCCATCACTTACACTGTGGAAACGCAGGGACAGATACCCCTTGGCATCTGGACCCATACAGGGCTCAAGAGGACCCAAGAATTCACTGCCTAAGGGAAAGGCCTCTGGCACCATTTACTGAACCTAAGCTTATTTTGTCACACACTCTTCATCCTCCTCCAAACTCATAATGTCTCACTGCTCTAAGTTCTGATGCAATGCTATACTTGTCTTCTACACAGACTACTGGAGTCTACTTTAGATTAATTTCAACATTGGCTTCCACATTACATTCAATTCCTCTTAAAAATTTCTTTCTGAATCAGAAAAAGGAGAATCGAGTGTTTCATGAATGCTGAGATAAGCCAGTGTTGCTGTACCTTCTGTATCCTCTAAGAGTGCCAGGCATCCCATAGGAAACAGAGTGGGGACACAGCTGAGAGCCAAAAGCCCAAAAGAACCGGCAAAGCCAGTCACATCTTAAATTCTCTTGACTACGAGGCACTGGAACAGGTTGCCCAGAGAGGCGGTGGATGCCCCATCCCTGGAAGTGTTCCAGGCCAGCTTGGATGTGGCTTTGAGCAACCTGGTCTTGTGTAAGGTGTCCCTGCCCACGGTAGGGAGGTTGGAACTGGATGAACTTTAAAGGTCTTTTCCAACCCAAACCATTCTATGATTCTATTATTCTCGATGATCTGAAAACACCAGATTCCAAGAGGAATTTAAAGACACTTCTGACTCTGAACATAGGGTCAGTATCTACCGAGGCACTGGCAAAACTGCCAACAGACCAGCTTATATTTCACTTCTTGCCTGCACCCTGATAGAAGTCATCAGCATCTGCTTCTTTTCTTCTCCCATAAAGGTTATACAACAACAATATATCCTTCAGGGCTGGAATGCAACA
The DNA here is from genome assembly GCF_036417535.1 of Chlamydotis macqueenii. NCBI lineage: Eukaryota > Metazoa > Chordata > Aves > Otidiformes > Otididae > Chlamydotis > Chlamydotis macqueenii. The sequence continues at coordinate 7,558,605 of NC_141558.1, forward strand.
AAGGGAAAAGGAAATGGAAGAAAATAGGTATGTACGAACACACTGGTGATGTGCCATGGAAGCCATGCCCGTTGACAGAGGCCCTCCAGGAGCCTTGGGCTCAGGGGAGCAGGTGTAATCACTTCTCCAGCAGCTGCATGAGAAGGGAAGAACATGCAGCTGGTCTGGCAGGGTTAACCACGCGTGGCTCCAACAGGATGTGCGCTCCAAAATGATTGAGGCCTGGGAGTGTTTTGACTGAACAAGCTGAATATTTTCCAGTCCATCGCTTCTCCAAGCTCAGTGCTAGGACACTGTGTCTGAAGAACAGTTCTCCCTCTGCTCCTCACTTGCTCTACACTAAGATGAAAAATGTAATTGTGAGTGCTTGATGGCCACCTTAATGAACAGCTGTTCAAGCCAGAAGGGTCTGTCACCTTAGGTTATTTTAAGCAACATTTTGGGATATCTTCAATTATTAATTTTAATTAAGGTCAACTCACCTTAAGCTAACCAACAACTCATGTCTCTTTAAAGGGAACCTTCCAGAAAGACTAGACCTGCCATCAGATTGCTTAAATATTCTAATAAAATCCACTATACTCAAACCTTTCTAGAGTGTTTTATAGAGCTGGTTTGATACCTGGGCTAAACAGGACACAGAACAATCCATTGCCTTGTGCCCATGCCGGCAAGGTTTTGTGAGAGAACCTGAGGGACTCAGATACTCCTGGACTATGGGATATACGTGTCCCTTCAGTCTAAAGGGAGCTATGTCTGCTCCACCAGTCACTGGTAAGGCTACAGCAACTATAAATGACTTCACAGTTGCTCTGTAAAGGGCAGGATTTAGCTAGGACAAAAGCAGACTCTGGACCACATTTCTCAGGAAGACATCATCATGCAAGCCATGGAACATTGCAGCTACTCCACACCACAGAGTCTGTCCTTGTCCTTCCAGTTAGCTTCCTTGGCCCCCCACTTTTCCACTGGAAAAACATCTCAGGAGTGCCAGATAACAGCCCAGCATCTCCGAGCAATATGGGCGTACTGAATGCTTGAGGGGATTCACCCTTTAACCTTTCTTCCTCCCACTCTGACATTTGGGTGGTGCTTCTATGAGCAGAGATCGCTTCCAGGCTCCGTACCTGGTGTTACAACTGTACAAACCAACGAAACATAGATGAAAGGATGAGAGACACATTTGTGCCACACTGTTCCATAACTGGCAGGGGAAAGAGCATCACTCCTGAGGTGACAAATGCCAAAGTAAGGTTTTAAAAATGAATTATTCAAAGCAATGTTTCCACTTTCAAATCCAACCGAAACCAAACTGTGCTAAGCCTTGAGGTCTATATTAAGCCAAAACACATCAGCTACTGAGAGGAAAATTAACTCCATCCCTGCTGAAACCAGGACAGTGGTCCTCACTCCCATACATGAAGAAGGTGACCATGGGTGTTTTCTGTACACCCAGTGAGGATGAGGTGGGGAAGGCCCTCCATGAGCCACTGTCATTTCTTTTGTAATCTGGGGCCATCCAACTGTCTATTCTCAACCCTGAATGCACAACAGACCACATCTCCAGAGCAGCTCAGTCCTTTATAGACATCTTTTTCTGTTTGGAGACATAATAACAATAACAGCAGGTGTTATCACCTTTTGCTGTGTTTCCTCTAAAAAGACAGCCAAGTCCCCTCAGGGAACGTGAAAATTCCCTCCCTTCTTCACACCCTCTGACACTCCACAGACAGCTGTGTTGGGGCTGCTACAGCGTGGCCTCAGGTGTTTAGAAGAAATACCTGGGATTTCAGACTGCACCACAGCCTGTTTCAGAAGGTGATGGCTTATCCTGTTGCTGCAGAGATTGATGCACATATATACGCTGGGACCGAAGCATCGCGTTCCTGGCCTTATGGGGAGATGAGAAGGTTAAATACAGACAGCACGTGTTAGATGCAGGTAGGCAGGTCAGCTCAAGCTGGGAAGTAGCCTGCCCATGTTCACACAACTCAAAGTAAAAGCGCTGCCCCAACGTTACTAACAAGTTTTGGGATTTCTTAACACACATTCAGTATCATACAAACCCAGATGTGTCCTAGACCTCAAGTAGCTGTCTCTAAACTCGTTTTGAGCCAACACCAGCACAGTTGGGCATTTCCACATCAGAAATGTATACGCCTTCCCTATCTGGCCAAAAGCAGCATATGGTCTGAGAAGGTCCATTCTTTGGGCTTTGCTTACAAAAAAAAAAAAAAAAATTGAGCTAAAGCACAGAAAACAAAAATGAATGGCTCAGAGTCAAAAAAAAGGGTGGAGGAAAACACAAAGAAAAACTCCTTCATCCCAGGGAAGTCCCTAAACATCTGACTTTTTTCCACTAATGAGCAGACCCATCATTCAGGAAATGTGTTTCTATGTAGGTCCAAGAGGGATCATTTATACTGGTCACCTGAGAGAGAATACATTGTCTTTATTGATACATCTGCAAGGACACAAACATCAGGGGAGGAAGACAGGTCACTGCAACATCTATGCCAAAAGAGATTTGATTTTGAAATAGGCTGGAGGTGGGAGCATATCCAGCTGGATAACTGAACCCGACCTCTCAATGCAATGCTGTGGCCAAAAGGTACTGGATATAAACACAGCTGAAGACTGTGAGCTACTGTTATCTCCATATTTGGGATGACTCTTAGCACTACTGAACTGCCACGTTCAGTTTTGAAACAAACAGTTTAAGAAGGATCTCGAAATACTGGAAGAAACTTCAAAGACAGTAACATGGGGATGACATTTAATGGAAGACCTTAGTCCCATCCTGCTTCCATAGATGAGAGGGGACCAGGCTAAGCACTATATATTTTCTTCCTGTCTGGGTTTTCTTCCCAGGGAAACTCAGATGCTCTGATAGGAAATTGCAGTGCATTTTGGTGAGAATAAAAAATTCCTGCAGGGCATAGCATCCCTAGATTGAGTCACAGCTGCCTAGGCATTGTGGAAACACACCTTTAGGGTGCTCCATGAGACATCCCTGCTCCTCCAGGGCAGATTTGGGCAAAACTTTTTATCAAAAAGAACATAAGCAGTGACTACCTGAGAAGAAGACACAAATTTAATAATAGGGGGTCGTAACTGAGGTTGGGCAAGCAGTCACAAATACATTTTGTACGGCAGTAGTAAGGAACCACAGGTGGGCTTCCCCAGGACTTGACAGAGGGGACTAGAAATATGCTCAACTCAAACAGAATTAATTCAGAAAAGTCCCAAAGTCTGTTTAATCCTTGCCAGGTCACCTGAGCACAGTGATGTCTTTATGAATTTAATCCTACTCCCAGAAGCATTTTACAGAAATTATAAACTCATGTGATTGTAAAGTGACTCATGTTTTCACAGATTTTTTTTCTATACTTAAGATAAGTAGGAAGGCAGCCCTTCCTCTACTCTATTTGACCTGTTTAGTGGAGAAACTCAAGCTGAAGCCCTTGTACCTGTATTTCAAACTCAAGAAAGCTGTCCCTGAAAAAAGAGACTCAAGAACAGGACTGAGACTAAGAAGTTCACACAGTACAACAGAAGAACTTAAGGAAACAGCTATCTGCAAGTCAACTTTGATATCCTGCATTTGCGCTCCTTAAAAATGGAAAGCTGGGGCACACTTGACCAGCTTCACCAAGCAAATCAGTGGTGCCTTGATGTCAGGGTGCCACAATAGGCCACAAAGGAACTAGACACAGGGTCCAGGGCCCTCCTCCTCACTTCACCTCAAGTGAAGTGACAACCACCTAGAATAACTCGGGAATCCCTGAGCTCCATGCAGTACCAGGCTGTCAAAATGGTCTTGGTAGGCTGCAATCAACAGTGGTCAGCCAAGGAGCTAGAAATGGCTCCCTTACATTGAAACATGCAATTCTTTTCTTCAAAGACAGCTGTGAGCCACAAACCTGCAGTTTTCAAGTCACAAACTACACATGTCCTTAGAGCTGTTTTGGGACCTCCTCACTCACCATTAAATTATTGGAATTACCCCTTTTTGCTCTGTTCCTCATCCCCCTCGAGATATATTCTTCTCACTTTTTAATAATGCTTAGGTAGTGACAAGAACTTTAAAAAGGAATAATCTTGAGAAGGAATCTTTGCTTCAAGTGGTGTGCTGTGTTGGTAGTGATTTTTTTTTTTTTTTTAAGGGTCGGAGTGCCCTCTTCTGTCCCTTGCATGTCTAATTATTAACTTGCTTCTCTGTCAGATCAGGTTATCAAGAAATGCTGTGGCTTGTCTTCTGCACACAGTATCATCTTCTAAGCAACAGTTAAGAAACCAAACAGCTGATCACAAATTAGAAAATAACTCTTGTGGATGTGGGGGCTCAGCGAGGCTACAAAGTCAGCTGCCACCAATAAAAGGGGCTGGGGAAGCATCACCGGGAAGGTGATCGATCTAATTACTTGATGGGGTCAGGCAGATTTTGAAGTGAATCTCTGCAAAGTTTAAACAGTGGGGTGTCATTTAACAGCTCCACACTCTGCATTTAAACTGTGCCTCTCTCCTGCCTGCGTAGCTGCTAATTGAATCCAGGCTGCTACTGATGCCTGAGGAAATCTGACTGAAACAAAGACATTCAAAGCAGCTCAACAATACCAATGTATATGCTCATTTGTAAACTAACCGTTGTGAAATCACTGCAAGTTATCTGAGTTATGGACAGAGATATCAATAGTCCAGGAAAAAAAAAATTATTATCAGTGTCTTTCTATCATGAAAACACACAGGCACGTGTTTCTGGAAATCATGTAACCACTTTTGTGCAGCGAAGCCAGCATTAATAAACTGTGGTGGGTCCTCCTGACCCCCCAAGGAGCTGCCATGAGCGTGGCAGCTCACCACCGGTGAGGAGCTCCAGCTTTGAACCCAGTGCCACAGCACCTGGCCCTCTCCCCTGCCACGGGAGTGGCCGGGGGTGCCACAGCCCCACGGACCAGGGCCCTTTCCTCAGGTACAAACCCAGCCGCCCCACTGCCAGGTTTTGGTGCGGGAAAGCTCCGCGGGGGCCGAGGCAGACACAGCTCTGCTTCGCGCTTGGGACTACTTTGGCCCGCTACACTCGCCATAGCAGGCGCTGTGCGCATGCTCTGGCTAGGCCGGAAGCGGCCGCAGTCGCCATGGCAGCCGCCTGCGGGAGGCTGTGGCCCCGGAGTGCCACCGCGGGGCTGCTAGGCCTCGCCGCCGCCCGGCCCGCCCTGCCCGGCAGTGAGGACCCCCCTGTGCCCTTTATCCCCTCTTTCAGCCCGCAGCCTCTCACCTGCCCGCGGCGGGGAGCGGCTGCCTGCGGCTTGGCCCTGGCCGTCTGCACGCCCCGGTGCCTTTGCCCAGGGAGCGGGGGCGGGTGGCGGTGTCCTCGGTGGGGGGTGCCCCGGGCCCGCTCTGCGGGGATGGGATCTCGAACTGGGCGGCTCTTGGAGGCAGTTCAGCTTGAAAACGCGGATGGCTTTTTATTTCTGCAGGGTGTTTTTGTTCCTCGGGGAATCGAGTTAACAGCGATGGAAAGCCAGCAAAATTTCAGCCGCCTCCAAAGCCCGTCATTATTGACAAGCAGAAGCAGAGAGAGGAGAGGAGGTAGGGTGTCCTGGTGCTTATCGCAGTGGGCTTGTGTTCAGGTCTGCTGGTGGGTTGGTAATTTTGTGAGCACCTCCTTAAAGCTCCGAGGCATTATTGCACAAAAAGCATTTGCAAAGTTCTAGCAAAGACCATTTATGTTGAAATATGTTTAAAACACTTTAAAATAGTGTGCTCTGGAGTTCCTGAAAGCAGTGAAACATGAAAAAAAATGTGTAGCAGTAAACATTTGGAAATCTGGTGTTAATGTGTGAGATTCTGGAGAAGGTCCAGAGGAGGCCACGAATATGATGAGAGGGCTGGAGCACCTCTCCTATGAGGACAGGCTGAGAGAGTTGGGGCTGTTCAGTCTGGAGAAGAGAAGGCTCCGGGGAGACCTTATAGCAGCCTTCCAGTGCCTCAAAGGGGCCTACAGGAAAGATGGGGAGAGGCTGTTCAGTAGGGCCTGTTGTGATAGGATGAGGGGTAATGGCTTTAAAATAGAGGGAGGTGGATTTAGATTGGATATTAGGAAAATTTTTTTTACAACGAGGGTTGTAGAGCACTGGAACAGGTTGCCCAGAGAGGTGGTGGATGCCCCATCCCTGGAAACATTCAAGGCCAGGTTGGACGGGACTCTGAGCAACCTGATCTGGTTGGAGATGTCCCTACTTCTTGCAGAGGGGTTGGACTGGATGGGCTTTAAAGGTCCCTTCCAACCCAAACCATTCTGTGATTCTCTCAGTTAAAGGCGTGCATCTCTTCACTATGGCACAGGGTGACAGAGACATGGGTGCTGTGTCTGCTTTTGCCTTAGACTTTGAGATCAGCTGTGATCACATAGATTACTGTTTGTGAAATGGAGCTGATGTCATCACTGGTAACCTTCCCTCAACCCATTTCCATCGCTTTAAATGATGCGGTGGTTAGAACTGCAGTGCTGAGTCTGGAAGGGGAGTGATAGTACTGTTTTGTTCATCTCCCCACCCCCCCCCCCCCCCCCAAAAAAAACCAAACTCTGTAGCATGTAGGCAGCCTAGGATTGGGGAAGGTATTAAAAATCAGGCTATAAAAAAATGCCACTCTGTCTTTAGAGTGTCTCTAAGAAGTGAAGAGTCTGCGTGGCTCTTCTAAGAAATGCAGTTTCTGCAGTGTGATGCAGCAGCTGGACAGAACAGGGAGCTACATTTCAACATTTCATTCTCCTGAACCAGAAGCTTTGTGCTGTTGCATGCGTTGTCCTGTTCTGCCCCCACAGCCTCTATAAGGTTTCGAGGCAGGTTTGCATTTGTCCTCTTTTTCTGTGTTGAGCACTTCTCTCATGGCTAGATCCGGGACTTTTAAGATACATCTGTTCTAGTGAATTAAATGCGTCCAGCTTCATCCTCAAGCTCTAAGGCCAAACGGTCTTACCATCCAAACCAGACTGACCACGTGCAAATGGTCTTGGAAATGGTCCTCGGCACAGGCCAGTATCGTGTCAGGAAATGTGCCTTTAACTCAGCAGTCAGATAACTGAGTTCCGGGACGTGAGCAAATTCTTCGACATGGTTTAATTTATCAGAGCAGAAAATAGTTTTAAGAATCCCTTTAAGGTTCTCTAAGACAAAAGAACAATTATGTGGTGTTTCCTGTAGACTCAATTTGTAAAAACTGGTAATAGATTGTTCTGTATGTGTTACTATAAAGTCATCAAATAGTAAGTGTTCTGTCACACGGATTACAACTAAACCATGAAATAACCTGTTCCTGAGCTGTGACAGCGGTAACTGAACTGTCCTCTTTCGGTCAGCTGCTCTGAGACCAGCATTTATTATTGCTTTTGAAATAATCTGTTTAGAAGAACAAAACAAACAAACAAAAAAAAAACAAACCCAACAAAAATCCACAAAAAATCTTCTGGATAACAAAAAAAAAATTAGTAATTTAATGAACTGCAGTTCATATCTCCGAAAAGGCAGCTGGTATTGGTGGTTAACAGGGGCAATTTTTAGGCCAAATACTTGGACTTCTCTAGCATTTTTTATGCAAATGGTTTTGGTTTATACTTTTTAAAGTTTTGATTTTCTTACAGGTTCCTGAGCCCTGAATTTATACCTCCTAGAGGGAGAACAGATCCTCTGAAGTTCTATATAGAAAGAAAGGACATGATACAGAGAAGAAAAGTGTTCAACATCCCGGAGTTCTATGTTGGTCAGTAACAGCACTAAAACTTCCATAATTCCGTCAGTATTTTACATGGGTGGGGTGTTACAAGGTATGGTTGCACATTGTAGGATAGCATAGAACGTGACAGTATCGGGTGTGTTAGATCAGCTAGCATGTGTTTCTGTACGTACTATTTCGTATTTTAATTTCGTATTTACATCCGGTTTCCATTAAAAGTATAATATGAATGTGTTTCTTATGTGGTTTTTTCAATTCTGGCACTTTCACATACGGTTTATCAGTAACACTGAAGAAACGAAAATACTTTAGATTATTTGTCTTCAACTTGGATAATGAAGAGTCAAAAATAAGGGTGTAAAGGTGAAAAAGCTTCATAGTTAACCTGTAGAATCACTTTAACTTACGTTAATTCAGGGCACGTTAGAAGTTTATTCTGTTTCTGGCAGTTTTCACGGAAAACAAAACATTTTCAACATGTACCTAGATGCATGCACTTTGTCTGACTCTCTTCCCACACTTCGGGATGTATTGACCTGAACACTATTTATTTTAACTTTTTTTTTTTTTTTTTTTTTTTTTGGCAGGCAGTATACTCGCTGTTACTACTGCAGATCCGTATGCCAATGACAAAGCCAGCCGGTTTGTAGGCATCTGCATTCAGAGAGGGGGAAAAGGACTTGGCGCTACCTTTGTCCTTCGGAATGTTATAGAAGACCAAGGTTGGGTTTTAACTGTAGTAATGACGCTAGAAATGTTAAGCAAGAAGTGTTGGAAGTTGTATGTGAAGGGATATCTGGTGGAGAGGATGAGAGCAGATTAAAGTGAAATCATGAGCCTACCTGCTAGGGAATGCTGCAGGTTTAAAACTGTATACAGAGCTGCTGCTGTGCCATGTATTTGAAGGCATGGGACTGCTTAGTAGTTTTTTGTCTGTATACTTAATGATTTTTAGATCTGTATTCGGAGGAGACTGAGTGGCATCCACTGTGGTTGTGCTTGTATTTGAGTCTGGGCACTCTACTGCTAGCCATGTAAATACTAGCCCAGCTTGAGTGCCGTGTTATTTGCATTAACTGGGGACATACGCATCAACTGTTTAACAAGCAACAGATTTACAGAGTTTTATAATAGGTTTGTATTCTGTTTTATGACAAAATGGGGGGCGATGCCAACACTGATGTTCTGAGAGCAAATATGGGAGGGTTGTGTGTGTATCTTACATACAATGAGATAGATAGTAACAGCCCTTGTAACCAAAAGGGAGGAAAGTTTAAATCCTAAAATAGTTTTCTTTAAATTCAAGCCGTTCAATGCCTTTTAAGCCATTCTGTTATCAAAGATTTGACTTAAAAAAGAAATCTGCATTTGCCTGTGCAGACACAGTGCACGTGTACGATCACATGTGCATAGAGCACTGTCTATTGTAGTGCTCTGTATAAGTAAAAAGCTCTTCTTTAATAAAACAGGAAGGTATAACTCACTCTGAAGAAACAGTAATTTGGTGTTAGCATTTGTAATGAATTTCGTTCATTAAACCAGCCTTTCTCTCTCTAAGGTGTTGAAATATGTTATGAACTGTACAATCCTCGAATCCAAGCGATCGAGGTTCTGAGGCTAGAGAAGAGGCTGGATGACAACTTGATGTACCTGCGAGATGCCCTCCCTGAGTACAGTACTTTTGATGTGAATATGAAACCTGTGTCTCGTTTAGACCATGAAGAAATTCCTGTAAACAAGGTAGGAGCTGCATGTTTCAGAGGGAAAGTGGAGGATAACTTTCATATCTGACTGATGTGCTCAAAAGCCGTTAAACAGCTCTCCATTGCATTAGTTACCAGGGTGACAAAACTATACAAAAATCAGGCAATTATGCCATTTCTATAGCAAAAGAACGTTGAGAATGTAAATATCTACCACCCCCAGCAGTGCATCTTGAAGACATGCAAGGAGTAGCAGCCTCCGCATGCCTTTATATATAACACTGTGCAGAGGAAAGCTTTTCCTACAGAAATGTTGTTGTTAATGTTGTTTCCAAGTTGGGAGTGGTAGGTGTCAGCTAAAATCCACGTCTCGGAGCAGATCCAGCAACCAGCAGACCTTGTCACAGACTGTTGTCTAGTAACTCAGTAACTTACACTGATCGTTTCTCCCTTTCCCTATCATGCTGGTTTTATTTTCCCTTAGTAAGGAACAGGAGAAGTACTACAAAAGAGGAGTTAACTTCACTTTATGTGTGTAAGGACGGTATAATAAATCAAGACAGCATTTAATTAAAGTCTTAAAAGATACTAGGACAACAGTCATGTGGACACAAAAAAATTCCTTTTCCCCCAGCAGTGCAAAGTAGTAGTTCCTTCCCATACTGACAAATTAGTCTGTTCTCTTTTACTTTCCTTCTGTTAGAGCAGCTTTTGCTAAGAAGCTCACAATCAAAATTCTGATTACTTAACACTTTATTTATTTAAATCTCTCTCCCTAGCTGCAGGTAAGAATGAAACCTAAACCATGGTCAAAACGGTGGGAAAGGCCAAAATACAATATAAAAGGAATAAAGTTTGAGCTACCTGAAAAAAAAATGAAAGCAGCACAGAAGTGGAGCCAGCCGTGGCTAGAGTTTGATATGCTGCGAGAATATGATACTTCAAAAATAGAGGAAAAAATTTGGAAAGAAGTGAGTGAAGAGCTTAAAAAATAACAGCTTTCGCAGTCCAGGAATTAAAGAAAATTAATATTTACTATATGGATTACTACCTGTTGTGTGTATATACACGTAGGCAAAGTACACAATAAAGTTAACTTTTCCAGAAAATTTTGAAGTGTACAGACTTTTTTGGTTGAACACTTTCTATACCTGGAAACAGCCATTCCCTTTTCTGAGGAGTGTAATGCTATGTTCACCCCTCTTCCAGAAATGAGAAGCCTCTCTTAAATTACTGTTAAGAAAAGGGCTTTGCATCACCCAGTCAAGTTAATTGTTGTCAGCTCCAGATACTGTTACTTCTCTCTCCACAGCCTAGGTCGTGGCCGGTTGTAGAACTGCCTGACTCAGCTTCAGAAATGGGCTATACAGGGAAGCAGACATGTCTGAGCCAATCATACCCTCAGAGCAAGTGCTGTTTATTTTTCCCATTTAAAAAAAATTATCTGTTTCTGATAGAGCAAATACAAGTGTTCTGAAACCAGCATCCTCAGCTAAGGTGTTTAAGCCAAATCATGTGAATGAGTGTAAGGGTCATGATAAAGTGCTCACAAGGTGCCAGTTAGGTTCTCAAAACTGGGACAGCTGGCTTCATAAAATTGTATTTCTGTAATAGAAACACAGAGGGGTTCTGAGCTCAAGCGTTAACTGCCTTCCCATGCTTAGAAGTCACTACAAGTAATCTTTCTTCCAGAAAGATTTACAGAGCTAAACTCTGGTATTTGTTACACTGTTATAACAACACAAGGCTGGTTGCATCAAGGGGAGAACAATAGAAAAGCAATGAGATAATGAGATGGTGGTGAGTGCAAATCCTGCTTTCCAATAATGGTGAGTTTCTGTTGCTTTTCCTCAGAATGCCAACAAAAATGCAACATAACTCATAACTCCTGAAGGTAATGAAGGCTAATGCTATCTGAGATGTTTTCATACTTGTAATAACATTCTTGTCACATGTTAAAGAATTGAACTGCAGGAGTCATTAACACAGCAAAATATTTTTTATTTTCAAAATAAAAATTTTAAGTCACCTTTTGTCTGTAACACTGAACAAATTTATTTACAATTAAAATATTCCACAAAAATATATTTTTAACTTTAAAAACATAAAAGAAACTGCAGGCATTAAGTCTGCAAGAGTTAAATTCTAGTCCCAGAAGTCACAAGTAAACAGAGAGAGTCTGTGATGCACTACAGTTTCTACAATAAAGCATCCTTGTTATTCTTTAATTATTTATTGCAAATATACAAAGTTATAAAACATCAGAAATCTAATAAGGGTATGATAAAGTAAGGTTCAGTAGGTCTTACTGGGAAGCAAAAGGAGTTTTAAATTACTGAAGTGACTGAAGTTGTTCTTGTGCTTCCCATCAAGCCATGTGTTATTAAAAGTCTGATAAAGCAAGGTGTGACAACTCCAGAGCTCTCTGCACATGAGCTCAGTCCTATCACTCAAGTACAAAACTACGCACATAAGTCATGATCTTCACTACGCATTTGCTCTTCCCCCAGATGTTTTCTTGTGCAACTTCTTACCTCACTGAACCCACGTTTACCATCGATACACATTCATCAGAAAAACTCCTGATCTGCATATCGACTTCCCCGGTTTCTGTAACAGGGTCAAAACCCCTGTAACATGATGAATTTGTTTCACTAGGGATGGCTTAACACAAACCCTGCCGAAAAGTCACCGTGGACCACAAGTTAGAAGAGCTCAATGACTCCTGAGTCAGAGTAATATTCAGCAATTAATACTGAGAACAGCTTGTAAAGCTGTCTGTTGCTAGCAGTGATAAAGCTTACAGGCACTGTCTTTCCAGGACTCTTTACAAAAGATTAAAGCAATAAAGCACTGCTCTAAGTTTTAGAATGCCTGAACCATCACTTTACTTTGACAACTGTAACTCCTAAAAAGACTGCTTAACCTAGGAGTAGACAGCAGTAAGAGACATCTGGAAAAGAAACCTCAGGTATTTAACAGTAAGACAGTGATTACCACTACAGCTTTGAGTAGGCAGGATCCACTAATTAAATTGCATATTAGAACTGGTTTAGTGTGAGTATCAGGCTTGTTCCAGTAACATGAATGTTGCTTCAAAAATTTCTATTTCCCAATCATCAATTTAAGGTGTTCAAGTTTGTACTCTTCAATGAAGTCTTCAACAATATGCAGAGCTTTGAGTTTCACCAGCAGGAGAATAACTTGTTTTGTTTCATGACTATTAAAAAAAAAAAAAAAAAAAACAGAAAAAAAAAGCAGACATTTCTATAGCAGCACTTCTATGTACCTGACTGAAGTACACTTTACGTTTCTTAATTTTAGAAAGAGTCAAGTATCTCTCCTTGGCCACTTGTCATCAGGTGACCTTGGCTGCACTGATCAGTAGCAGCACCCAACGTAGAGCACCTCAAACTACCACATTAAACTCCTTTACCTGGTACACTCCATCTTTTGTTTTATGTATTTATGTGATGAGAACATCCTTGAAAGTGTCAAATACATGAGACTTAAGGAATTTAAGAAATATTTAACACAAAGCGTACAAGGACATGCTTGAATCGCAAGGAAAGCCTTATTTATTACCTGTGGTCATTCTTGTGTAGCGTACGGGCACACTGCAGCAAGTGCTGGCAGAAGTTCCGTAACTCAGAGAGAGTTGATCCACTTTTAAGATCTTGGAACCATCTTTCTGGGAGGCACGCAACCACCTGTTCACCCAAAGAATATTTGGAAAAAGTTTAAAAAGAAAAAAATCTTTCAATATAACTAAGTCACATCACTTCTGATAGATAGTTATTTTTAGCAGGTTCATCATTACAGTAGTGTGGTTTTTCTTTGAAATCAAAACTGGTTATCCCTACAAGTAGTTATTCTTTAGAACCTATGGATGGACCAGTATTTGCTCTAAAATGCTTTTATGCACCAAGGTAATAAAAACTTTAAACATAGAAAAAAATTTTAAAAGTGTTGTTTAAATGTTAATTTTTTTTTTTTTTTTAAATATTTCATCTTCAGTTTAGACCCCTCTCTTCATGGAAAGGAAGGAAAAAAAAAAAAAAGCAGCTTAAAAGCACAGACCCTCTTTCAATGTACACATTATCTTTTACCTTACTACACTTCTCTATATTATCTGGCCCCGGTGGCGTGTTTAAGAGGTTGAGAAGAAGGTAACGATTCAGCAACTTGCTCAATCCCAAATCACGGACTGTATCTTCTTGTAGAATCCCATCCCAAAGAAGAACATTGGAGAGCAGCTGCAGGAATGAAGAAACAGAGAATACGTACACCTGGTGGCTGGAAGTGTGCTAAACCACAATATTACAAGTTTTATATAAGATAGGATTATGTTCATCAATTTAAGTACTCCAAAACCAGGATTCACGCTCTCCAAACTGTCAGTTACCCACTAATAAGCTGCATATGGTAAATAATCTTACCAAGTAGGATAATTAATTTGGCATGTGTATATGAACTGTACCCTAGTACGTGTATATATGATCTCCCAAGGTTAGGAAAAGCATTTTACCGTTCTCCTCACCAGTAACACAGACCAAGAACAAGTGGCATCCAATTCTAAGCAAAACTTCAGAGAATCCAAGACTGAAGTAAAAAAAGTTACTACATCTACCGAGGATAAGCCTACACCTAAACCTAAGACCTGAGTGTTAAGCTCCCTCTTGCTTTCTCTTTCTCTGTCCACAACAGATTCCTGCCCAGCAGCTGACTCCAGGAGCAGAGGTAGGAAGTCTTTTACCAAGCAGACCTCAACACATCCAACTTCCCAGGCTTTTCAACAGAACGGAAGCTCTGCATCACAACCCCAGGAAGCCTGTGCAGGGCTAGGCATCACGAATAGCAGGGAAACTGGAATATTGTCTGGGATTTTAATGGGGTTTTATGCATCCAAATCTCATCTTTACTAAGAATCCAAATCTACGCCTAAAGGAAACATCTTAAGCAGGAACTGAACCATAGGCATTCAGAAATTCCCAACTCAGCACCCCAAAAGTAAAACTATACTGATGTGCCTACAGGAACATGCAGAGATCATACTCCACAACAAGGGTTAGCACAACCAATGTCATTTTATAAGGCAAATGGCCATTTTCTGTGAATGAGCTGGTCACATACTAGCTCCTTTTCCCCTCATTATCAGGCCACGAAGGTCCTGTGCACAGAGCAGAGAAAAAAAAAAAAAAACCTCAGATTTCTTCTTCCCCTCCCTCCCAGCCTCAAAATTCCTGGGTGCCAGGCTGACTACTCCCCTCCTTACCAGCCCGGAAGGTCCCAGGCACCCAGCCAACTGGTGGTGATGACCCTGTCACAGAACAGGGAAGCGTAACAGCACACAGAGCACTGTCAATAAAATCCAGCTGTTACAAGTCCTCAGGGGAACCTGCACCAGAACTGCTGCCGGACAGCAAGAATCATGAGCCCACCTGGTGGTCACAGATTCCTCCATCATCCTCTGTTTCCTCTGAGGATTGAATAACTCATTCTTTTATGTGATTTGACTCTAGATTATGACTGTTTTATTATTGATACTGCAAGCCAAATGCTAAGATTTGACCCGATCTGCAAAGGGTCCAGGTGATTATGAACCGTAAGCCAAGCTGTGCTATGGTACTTACAAAATTGTGCTGCACTTATTCTGATTATGAAAATATTGTGCTACTCTGACCATAAAGTGCTAAGCTGATCATAAAATTATGTTAAAAAGAATAAAGCTTTAGTTGTACCCACAACTTAGTGTCATCACCACGCTGCCCAGGATCCCCAGAAGAACCTGCCGTTCTCCATACTGTTGAGTGACAATGACTAACTAACATGATCTAAGGTCAACCGGCCTCGCTGACCCAGTCAAGGGAAAAAAAATGAACCAGCAGGAACAAATGGTCAGATAAAGTCTCTTGCAGAAGATGTACCACTTGGGTAAACAGAGAAAGTGTTCATTCATAGTTCATTCTTAAATCATCACATGCAGGTTCCACAAAGAACACATCCTTCACAGAGAGAAATGGTTTTCCATCCTAATAAAAATGTATTTATCTCTCAGGAATCAGACCTGCCTGAAGATATATTTCCTGATTGACTGCAAAATATTTTTTCACTATAATGAATTTCCAAGAAAGAAGAAAAAAAAAAAGAGAAGTATATTTTCTCTACCTTAACAGCTGACCAAAATCGTCTGTCTTGAAATTTTGAACATAGTGATGATTTGTCTTCCACAGTGCTAGTCATGGAAAGAAGAAAAAAGGTAAAATAAGGATTTTGTTTGTTTGTTTGTTTGCTTTCAAAAGATAAACAGACTATTGATCTCCAAACACCAAAATTGACATTCATCAGTATCTCTTTCAGCAGTGACAGCCATAGCCAGAATAAAGGTCTGGGGAAACAGCTGTCAGTCTGAACCCATTATAATACAACTACTATGAAATAATTTCCAATAAAATTACCAATTGGAAACACTTGTGTTTCCGCACAATACATTTAATGGATTCAGATCAGAACGGCATTGCTTAGAATCAAACATCCTACACCAGCTTTAGCAAAGCTTCTCTCCTAGCTGTATCTTAACCCCACATCTCCCAGACTCCTCATTCCCATCTTGCAAAGAGTGTCCAGTAATGAGAAAACTAAACTATTTTAGAAACGACAGGAAGAATCAGGGGACACACACACACAACAGACCACCTAAACTAACACAGGCCCCCAGATATAAGTTGCTATGCTAAACCCAGATTGTGGATCTCATATACTGGAAAGCTTTTCATTACAGAACCAAAAAAGCATTCCATCAGCAGGGCTGCTCTTATTAGAAAGACTTTGTGAACAGGAGTAAGGCTGTATATCCTTTCCAGTAATAAAACGGTCAAAGGTATGTTTATTCCACAAGCTGTTAATGGATGTGTAATAAGGAACAATATTTCCTCTACATCTGTTGGGGAGAAGGGTACAGGAATTTTTTCTCCCTTTTTTTTTTCCCCTCCTTTTTAAGTTTAGAGTGCCAGAGTCAGCTTACCTTTTAGGATACAAAGGAATAAAGACATCTTCCTCTACAGATTTCTTCATTCTTAAGACAATTGCGTTCACCAAATCCTATTAAAAAAGAATTATTAATGTGTACTCACAAGAAAGATTTCATCTTCCATTTACAACAACTTCAATGGTTATTTTGTTGCTCTAGAAGTGCAATATGTTAATTAGACCTAAGCACAGTTGCCACTTGTCTATAATACGCACTTAGACCATGAATATATTAAGAACAGTAGACAAATCACAGCTGTAATTATCTGTGGGGTCAACCTAAAGGATTTTTTTTTTTTTAAGGTTAAGTTATTTTCTTAAGTGAGGCCTTTTTTTTTTTTGCATACCAATTTGCAAGACAGCAGAAAATTGTACACAATAACAAAATAAATTATCCACATAGGATGTCCATAAAAAGCTGTGAAATTCTATATTAAAAAAATCACAATAGCTAGGATAGTACGCATTTTTAGGCAAGATACTTTTCAGTGCCATAGATTGCCACCTGCCTTTTTTGTGAAGCCTATTTATTTATTTATTTAAATTTCTGGCTTACTTTAGCCAAAGTACCATTTGTACAGAAAGTAAAGTCAGTTGTACCATTTCAAGTCACGGTTTCAAATCAGCAGCCTTTGGAATGCTCAGCTGTAAGGCACAAATATTTTCTAAAAAGTATTTCTTTTCATATTGAGGGCCTAAACATCCACTCATTTCACTAGTTTTATACTAGATAAACCTCCAGATTTACATCAGAATAAAACCAGAATCAGGCTGAAGAAGGGCATGCTAGAGTGACTATGTGTATAAAAGTAATTATTAAAAGATTTCCAAGATTATTAACTACTCTCTTAGCCAATTAATTAACCTCTGGGTATTTTCAAATTTTAAATTTCTAGAGCTACTTTATAAATAAAAGTTTAAGCAGTTGACTGCTGGAGCACTATTAACATTTAAAGCTCAAATTTTGAAAGATAATTAAATGTAAATCTAAATTCTAACCATTGTTATTGCAGTGAAGCAAGATTAGATCTACAATCATATTCCTGACAGGTACAGGCAGAGATTTTCTAGGAATAGAAGCTAATTTCTGCCTCAAGGGTGTCCCATCTCCTATATCTTCAATAATGAGAGCACGACAGGGATGGAAGTTTAACTGTTAAATCTCCTTAACATAAAGTGATAAAAGAAACAAGTAATCAGAACTGAACAGGTTCAGGACAATGTTTTAAGCGCCCACAGGAGCATGCAGAGAAAGCTCACACAGCGGCTGAAGTTCTCTCTCCCCCAGCACCACACGAGCTCTTTACCTCTTTTGCTCGACTGCGTTCACTTTTGGAAAGGACTTGTTTTCCAAACATGTTATTGCAAAGGTGTATGAGGTTGTTTGTCTGTGAAGTAGATAAAGGATCCCACACATTCTTTACAAATGCTGGGGGAAAAAAAAAAAAAAAATATTTAATTTGTGACATGTGAGCATTCATCTGCTCTAGTTTCAAGGCATCATGATGTAGCAGAACTAGACACAAAAATTTCTCACTTAGAAAGAGGCTACCTTAGCCTCACTCTGTGTAACAAGGTAATCTTGGAGCACCATTACATAACTAACATAATTTGATAGCCATCACTTATTTAAGGTTTGATTACCTAACTGCAGCAAACATTTTCAAGACAATCTTACTATACCTGTGATTTTTGGAAGAATAGTTTTTTCAATCACTCTAGGCAAAACTTCTTGATCGGGATCATCATCCCCTTTTGGTTCAGATCCATTTTTGGCATCACTGAATTCTTGTATAGCTCTGAACCAGGGCATCTCTTCCAACTCTGTAAAATTCTGCTGGGGGGGGGGAGGGGGGGGGGGCGGAAATCATTCTTATTAGTTGGGTCAGCTGGTCAGGATCAAGAGAAAACGCTCCACATAAAAATATATCCAATGATACCACAAAGATTCTCACCTAATTTCCCATGCCCCCTCATCACTGAACAGACCAAAGCAGCCAATCAGGAAAACTACGTTTAAAGCTACAATTTAATGGATGACATTGTCAAAATGTTTTCAAAGAACCTGGGAGAATTCTTACAGAGAGTGTGGCAAAAGTGACTGGAGGTAAGGGGAAAGGAGCAAGTTAAGACTCTAACCACGTGCTTCAATTTCTGAGATCAACACAGTATCTTCCTATTCATTTCTATGCGTTATGCATAGAAAAAAAAAAAATCTCATTTTTCATATTAACACAAACTAACATGATTCATATCCAAAAAGTGACTTGACAAGAAGAAATGGACCTTCTCATTCTAGTTTAACGTACTTATCCTGGGCTCAGGAACATCCCTAAAACACACGTAACAAAGTTCTCATGCAGAAGTCTTCCCTGCAAACAGCGTGCCTCTGCTCAGACATACTTTGGGCTGCCAGAAATACCCGTATCACCAATTAACAAAGACAAATAAGGCAGAAAAGGCATGTTCACAAAGATGGTACAGTCCAGAAACATAACAGACTTTACCAACTGCAGCCTACTGCTTCATTGTAATACCCGGAAGCATAGGGGTCACCAGTAATTAATACACAAACACATACAATTTTTGAAGAAAAAGTCAGCTGATGCACCTACCTCCAGAGGATTCCAATTTATTAACTGAACTCTGATCAATGGATTTAATAGTTTAGGCAGGCAGAAACTGATATAAGCATCACAGTAAGAGTCAGGAAACTTCTCTTTCCATTCCTGGAATTTCAACAGGATTTTTCTGATGTCACAAAAATCTGCATGTACATCTTCAAAGATTTTCCTACTATCCTCTAAAACGTTATCTATGGATAATATTCATTGGAAATAAAGAGAAACAATCACAGAACTTATTGAGGCATAAGCTGTAGAGTTTATGCATCTATAGGACATAAGAAATATCTGTATGATAATTGTATTTGTCATTTTTCTTTGACACACCTGACACTGAAAAAGCTTTCAAAATAGTCTCCCTGAAAAATCGTTTAAAAAAAAATACTGTCAAAAGAACAAAAAAGCCAAGTTTCTTCATTATCTATTCCACAGATTCATACAACCACTATGTTTCAAACTTTATACCACAGCGATAAAGTTTCAGATCTGAACACTCTTCTGCTGTTATGTGGAGAAAAGGTATTTGGTCTTTCCCTGCTCCTCTCCATCCGTTCATTCAAGACAATTAAAACACCAACCTTTAACTCACTCACTCAATCTTCAAAAAACCAAACTGATTATACAAAACATTATAGCATTGAGTACAGATCTGAGTACTCTCAGATCAGCTTTGGCATATTCTAAAAGGGCTTACTTCTAGTTGAAACAGTCACATGTAAAGCCACCACCACATAACTCAAACCAAAAGAAATCTACCACCATACACCTATTCTTCCCAAGTCGTTTGTCAGAACTGTCTGAATGCATTTATTTTCTACAGTGTGTAACTAAGAATATGTAACTAAGTATCTCTTCATCTTTCCTAAAAGAAAAATCTCATTAAAAATATCAGAAAGATTTTGTTTTAGGACTGCACAATAAGACTGTCACCAACCTTTGCTCTTCTGGAACTCAGCCACCTCTGTAGGAGTCAGCTCGTCGTCACTGGACATGCCTTCATGGTGATCAGTGTCTCCTGAACACTCTCTCACCTGCCGTCTGCAAGTCCTGTGTTTTGTAATTAACTCAGTTAAGTTATCCTCCCCTTGTATGCAGAAGGAAGCTTAATGAGAAATAATCTGACTTCAAAAAAAGTACTAATAGCAAGTTGTGAGAGCAACAGCCTAAGGAAACGCAATCAGGGATCAACAGTAATTGTGTAACCATAAGGACACAAAAATTGTGGAAGAAGGAGGGGCTTTGGGAACTGACATAAAAGAGGTTAAAGTATGTCTCTGATCTCCCCTGCGAATCATGTAATAACCTTCATTTCACCTCATTCCTGCTGATGAGACTAATAATTCATCCCACCTGGAACACTGAACATCTACTATGGTACTGGACACCTTTTCCGACACTTTTAGTATACAGTAAACTGCTGAGCTTTCAACAGTCTTTGACATCTCAGCTCTGGATCACCCGGGCAACAACCCACATAAAAATCATGATAGCACCCAAGTGCCAGTCAGGCTCAAAAAAACTATTGCCATGACACCAAGAATCATAACAGGCTGCAAAATCAATAGCTTGCATCTCTGCCACAGAAAAAAAATGATATATGAGATGAAAATTATATGTATAAATAATTTCATACAGTTATCTGCATCAACTAGCATAAAGGTTAACTGCTTCAAATGAAATTTTTTATTGTATCATTTTTCATCCACTAAAAATGCCAAAGTTCTTGCCACTTCAAAGTACAGTTATGAAGTAAGGCACCAATGCAACTGAAAAAGTTTCAAAGCTCCCAATAACTCGGGGGGGGGGGGGGGGGGAAGAAAAAAAAATCAGCAGCAGTTTCTGACCACTAGAATACCCAAAATGTAGTATCTAGCCTACACTGATAGCAGGGGAGAGGTAAGATACTGCTTTGCTTCACTTGCTGGCACCACCACCCACACTACCAACAATACTGCCTTTTTTTGCTATCTATACAATAACACAAAAACATATTTCTGTATAAGGTCATAATTCTGTAAGAATTTATAGATAAGAAAAAGCTTCTGTCATAATTCTGTGAATAGCCTCACTTAAGACTTGTTAATTTAAAATAACAAGATCTATTAGCATTCAGACTTAAACCAACAGAAAGAGAATGTCATCAACAAATAGACGGTTTCCAAGTACTTTGAGTTTTGGAAAGCAAACACCTGTTTTTTGTATAATCTCATTTAGTAATCCTACAGGTTTACATTCATCACTGCATAAACAACAGAAAGCCAGTGTACAGTACATTTATCACAGTCAAGTGTACACACACAAAGTACCTACCTTCGATGCTCACACATTTCCAGAAGCTGTGTCTTCTCATCACCGTCCAATCCACCATTAGTTGGTTTGTCATTCTCGCCTATTAGAAGATAGAAATAGACAAAAATAAAATTGTATGATTTTTAAGCTCCTATTTTCTTAATAAGGAAACACTGATTCTCCTTCTATTGTTCTTCATTTGGAAAATAGTCAAAGAAAACTCAAATCTCCTAATCAAAACTCTAACAGTCTCTGGAATAATGCACAGTAAATATTACTTGTTAACTGCATATAGTTCGATGTGCTTGCTTCCCTTGTAGCAGTCGATGAAAAGGTGAGTTTGATGACACTCCAGCCAACATCCACTGCTTCCCAATCCTGGAAAAGGAAGTTAGTGCCTTCCACAATAGGTTCTTAGCAGTGTGAAAGGCAAGTGTAAAAAACTACCTTCATCTGGATGTCAAAAATGAAACCATGCAATAAATTAGAATAACTTTGGAGGTTTGCTTCCAACATTGTAACAGAAGTTAAATCCTTGATTTACGCTATTCAAAATCATTGCATTCAGATTTCAAGACCAGTCAGCTCCTCACTGTCTCTTGCTATCCAAGAGGTCACGGATTGCATGACCCCAATTACCCCTACTCTGATTCTTGAATCCAACACAGAAGTAGAAACTAGAAGCATTTTCTAGTTGGGCCATTCACTTGTATCACTATTAGCTGGCTGATACGTGCACAACATGCCAAAAAGTGTACTACTACTGAAGTGTTATCAGAGGAAAAAACAGCCTTTCCAGTATATTAAATACAACTGGGAACATAAGAAGCAATTAAAAGTGCTGTTAAATACCCAAGTACAGTTTCATTTGTAATGAGCTGGAAGTAAAAATAATCTTCATGACAACTATTATGGCACTACTCTTTTCTTCATAACACCTGCTGTCAGTCTACTACACCATTTTACAAAATCAGGCAGGCTGCTAGCCTTCTCTAACTAGCAGCTTAACCTGTGCAGTGAGACGACCAAACCCATGTTACCAGAAACTGGTACATCTGGCCTCCATCTGCACCCAGCAGCTCCAAGCATATTGTTCTTAGTTTTGCCTAAACTGTTCTAAAGGGTTTGAAGGTTTGGGTTGTTTTGGTTTAGTTTTTTTTTTTAACAGTAGCAGCTAAGATACACGTGGCATATGAACAATACATTGCTGTAGAAAGAAAATATGAGATAAGAAAATTTTAATTATTTTTCCTCCAGTAACTAAAAAGCTAGAGTTTTGTTTTAGACAAAACCCTCACACAAAGAGGCTTGCTTCTTCATGCCCTTCCCTTCATGTAAGTGTCATCTCCCAGTCTGAAATCTCCATCCTGAGCATGCACATAGCCTTAAGGACACTCACGTAAAAGTGGTGTTGCCAAGTAAACACATTGCTTTTTCATGTATTCACAGAATCCTCCCATCAGCAAGCTTTCTCCAACTTAAGATGTGCTAAAAAATCAACTCTCTTTTTAAACATTGATGAAAAATTGCTGAGTTGAATAACTAAAAATTGACAAAGTCCTTCGTCATGTTACGTTCACTATTAAACCAGAGAAAAACAGTATCATGGGCCTTACTGAGGTAAGCATTTCAGCTGAGGTATAACAGAGCACACCTACTGACAATGGGAAGGGGAAGGGAGATCAAAAGGAGAAAATAAAAAACTTCATCCAAAAAGTAACTGCATATTTCTGCTCAAAGAGTGAATGATTCCATAAGAAAATAACTTCCAACTTCATACTAACTTGTCAGATGCTGAATATAAGCAGATTCATTTTTCAGCTCATCTTGCCTTCGTTCCAGTATTCTCATGGCTCGTCGCTGAAGTAGTACATGTACAGCCAGTTCTAGATCGTTAATGTATTTCAGCTGAAATACAGTAAACAGCAATCAGTTTTTCAGTTAATTAAAATCCCAAAGGAATGAATAAAAAAGTTTCCATGGGTTTTCAGTATAGTTGTGAAATTAGAATCAAAGTATTACAGATTGAAAAGTACGTTCCTGATCATTGGAGCTTTTCAGTCTTTTCTGTAAGCTGAAAAACACAAACTAACAGTTGCTCATCCCAGGACTACCTAAGACTTCATGTAAAAGTGTTCAACGGGACACTACTGGTGCACTCAGTTTGCTTTTGAGCCACTAGCCATTAAAGAAAATGTACTCATTAACTAACATTTGTTCTCTTTGAAGTTACATAAAGAAATTCACAATTGCAGTGCAATTAAGTGACATAAATTAGACTTGATAGGACTATCTATATAGGATAAAAGCAGTTTACTTTCACTGAGGCCAAACTTTAGGCAGCTCCTCCACTTCTGCCAGTCTTCATCTTTTTAAATACACAAGGTTTGCCGTTCAAGAAACAGATGCAGCTGATAACAGACAAATTCTCACAGAGCCCTGCTAACTCAACCCCAGCTCAAACCTAACACAAGGTTAGGTAACCCTGAGTAAAAACACTTTGAGAGATTCCAAAAGTGAATTTAAGTGCCACCTCTCATGCAACTTCAGTGCAGTCTGGTAACTAGACATGCAGAAAACTCTCACCAGTAACATTTTGTTTTCATCCAACAGAATCTAGGTGAGTTCACAGCTGAAGTCAGTATACCTAACTAGCTCAATCATCACTTCAGGTGAGGATTGATTTGTTTTCCCTATATTTTGGTTCCTGTTACATTAAAATTTGATAGAACTGATTTTTAACTGAGTGCTGTCCCTCATCATTTCCAAACAAAAACCCCTAATCTTTCATTGACAGAATGCACCTTTATAATCTTAAAAAAAAAAAAAAGGAAAATATACATACTTTTTCATTCAAACAGTTTATCAAGTTTTCTACATAAGTTTTCATGGCCCTGTAGAATTTGTAATTCAGAGCTGCATCCGAAGACTTCTCTAACTCCTGGACAGTCATCTTTGAACTTTCAATGTCCTCCATATATTTTTCATACTCCCTCTGGTGGGCACGGTGCACATCTTGTAATGATGTTATCCTAAAAAAAAAAAAAAGAAGAGGAACGCAGACAACTAAATCTATTGCCAAGTTAACAGCTGATGCATTCCAAAACATTTTTCGCATTATAAACCCACATAAAATCTTTGCCTGTGCTAATAATAGTACATCCATTTGACCTAAGCAGCGTTGAAAGATTTATCCGTGCCAATATTTGCAGAAGCATGGGGTGTGGACAAGCATTATGCTTTGGAGGCTCAAACGTCACTTATGTGGTGCTAGTTTTGAAAGCACCACTGACATTTTACCTAGATCTCTCAATATACCATGCTTCCCAAAAATATAAAAAGCCAAATTTTGTGGTATCACATTAAATGGATTCTACCCAACATAATCTGGGGAAACCTACAGCTCATGTCAGTACGCCCATACTAGTTTAACCTAAGTTCCCTGGACAGCAGTTCCTATAAGCACTCATCCTGCGCTCACTACTAAATGCAAACTAAATAAGGACTCTTGCTGCTACCAGGTGATAAAACCTAGGAACTCATGTCTACAGCTGTCACTAACTATTAGACAGGTAGCACAAGAACATTTACACGTATCACACTTCTCCTTCCTCCCAAATGCTCCCCTACAACAAAGCATTGCCAGGTAAAGTTAAAAATTTGTAGTACTCTAATGGACTTTGTAACAGGCATATTACACATGAAATAACAACCCCAAAATCCTCAAATACTCTGGAAACAGAGTAACACTTCAAAGTTGTCATGTCTCATTCTGTGACAAAAATTCAGACATCTCAAAAGTTAAAGTTCATAAGAGCAGGATTTACCTTTCAGTCAGCCGCTTCTTCACAATTTCCAAGTCCACAGGTGGCAGAGAAACAGAGGGATCAAACTTGGGTTTAGCTGGTTGAGATTTATGCAGGGAAGCATCATCGTAAGTTTCCTACAGGAATTAAGTGTTAATGTTTAAAATGCTATTTACACAAGTTTTCCCTCCACAGATCAACAAGATGTATCATTCAATACACAAAGACACATATTTCAATCATCAAATCAAATACAGAAAGCGTTGTATAGAAAAATACAACACAAAAGCAAGGGAAATAAAGTATTACAAAATGCATGTATGTGTTGTATAAAAATATGTAGTACATACACACATAAATGGCACAAAGTAATTAATAATTTAGAGTACACAAGTGGCTGTCTTGGTCTGCAAATATTAATAGCTTGCAGTGATATATAATGCTTCTCTACTCACAGCTGAGACTTCACTAGTACCAAGATTCTGAATATAAAATGTAGAAATAAACTACAGCCAAGTGGAGATGATCTCATTTTATTCATATTTCACTTTTTAAAAACTATTTGAATATATTTATGATAAATTATTTGCCATAAGAGTCACTTAATATTCTATTTTCTCATAGTAAACTTTGATTTCGTCCTGCCTAATAAATACGGATGCTACCTTCTGACAAAGTGGCCAAAAGAGATTTTTCATTCCAACAATTCACGTTAACTGTAATTATAACTAAAAAAGGATTCCACTGAATTTCAGCTTATAAATTAAAAGACATTTTGCATTCTAAAGGCCAAAACAGAATCAGTTGAAGCAATCAAGTCCATGACTAAAAATTGTTGCGGATTCCTGAACAGCAGAAATTAACAGTTTTCCAGAAATGAGTATGAGTACCTAAGAACACTAATTATACTGGATTTGAAATTCAGCAACAGAAAGATGTAATTTTCTCCCTGTCCTCTAACTACTCCCATTTAACAGGCAGAAACATCAACAACTGTCTATCCTGAAATAAAGAACTGGTTACTCAGATTTTCCTAGTCTGACCCAGAGTGGTCAAGCCAGAAAAAAAACTTTCAGCTCATCAGAAGATACATAGTTTATTTTTACCAGTTATTTACTAGAAGAAAAAAAAAAAAAAAAAAAACCAAAAACAAAACCTGAATTCTGCTGCACTGTAAAAAGAGCTTGCCACATAAAATAAATTCAGCATAATAAAAGAATAATTTTTGCTTTTGACATTTGTAGCATTTGCATACTCTCGCTTTCAAGATCTCTTGCATGGCAGCAAAAAAAAAAAAATCAAGGTTCAGAATTTTATTCTCTGCTTTTCACAATCTTCCATCACAACAGGTAGACAATATTCTATTTCTGAACAGCTAGACAAAGATCACAGATTTTCATTACCATCTTCCCCTATCTCTAATTGCCTCTTCTCTGAAGAATTAGGGCATAACTTCTAAAAACCCCTCTACCGAAAGGGCAGGTAGGAGATACAACAGTACTCCAGAACAAGCTCTCCTGCAACAAGCAAAAAGCACCTTTCAATGGTTACGAAAGCATGTGTCACCTGGGAGAGTTTAACAGCTTTCTTTATTTGCTGTTCTTCCCACTTCATTTGTGCTTCATCTTCACTTGATTCATCACTCACAGACACTGGAAGTGAAAACAATCATTAAGTGTAATTACATCCTTTATCTATTTTTCTACTCCCATGTTCTCCTCCCTCTAAAGCAACAATGGTCCTTCTAACCATTACTGGGAAGTGATATACTCAAAAACCAGCAGATTAAAAAACTAGATGAAGGACTTCCAAACTGAAAGGCAAGGAAGATTTGGAAATGGCTAGTTGCATCTGTAGAATTCACACCAATATTGATTTCCCCAACATACTGCTTCTCAGAGAACTACTAGTGCAGTATGAGAAGCACAAACATCTCATTTTTATGTCTCAAAGCAAAGCTGTGTACAGTACATATAAATAAGAGTGTAAGTACAGTTAGACTATAACACAGCATACACAGCAAATTACTGAGTGCTCTAAAATATACACTATATTACAGATACAAAAATACCTCTTTAGTATTAATTAGAACTGCAGGATCAGCTCATAGTTACATGTTTCTTGTAACTCTTATTCAAATAATAATGAAAACCAGTTTACAACTCTGGTAATACAGTGTTTCATAAACAAAACTGTAAGCAGCTATAAGAGGAAAAAAAAAATGGAAAAGGCACATATGCTTTGCACGCAATAGGTTTATTCACTCATGAAGCGCCAGGTTGTTGGGTCTTGTCTTCCCTTTTCAAGAACAGCCATAATATCAATGCAAGGAGAGCACCAGGAAGAACAGACCAGAAGTAGGAGGCAGAATTCAGAAAACTTCAGTGGGACAGTTTATCTTGCACCACAGCAACTTTATTTAGGTTAAATGCTGTGCCTCCTACAAGGCAATTTTTTTCAGTCAACAGTGCTAAAAATCATTTTTTAAGTGTTTCTCAAAGCATTCTGCACCACCACATTAGTGAGATACAAACCAGATTAACATCCCATATAAACATCCAGCATCAGCTGTACAGCCTGCTACCAAGACCTCTGAGGAGCAAAGCCTTGCACTGCACTCACTCGTCGCTGGGCAAGTCCCACATTCTTCCAAACATCAGTAAAACCACAAACCACTGGGAGAAATGGCACAAACTCACCCATGTGTTCAGTCATCCTCTGCCTAAGAGGTCTCATTTTAGGAACAAAGTTCAGATTCTTCATATCAGACTCATCTTCACTCTCCAAATCACTGCTTTCTCTTCTCCGAGACACCTGACGACTGTTTGAAACATCCAGTGGAAGATAATCGGCCTGTGTCCTGGCTAAGTGACGTTTCCTCCGAGCAGCATCAATACAAGCTGCACTGGGGATATTACCTGCATTGAAGAGAAAGAAAATCTAAGCAAAAGACTAAAAGCGACACTGTATCACCCCTAATGTCAATAATCACCACCTTCAGGATAACTGTACAATTCTGAATATAGAATACAGCATATTTTTCAATTAGGCTTACCATGGTGAACATAAGGAGATGGAAATGTATCCTTAAAAAGTGGCATTCAGTCTAAAAGTTCAGAATTTTTTTTTTTTCTTTTAAATAAATTGCCATTAACCTGTCCTCTTTTCCACCTCCTCAAAAGATATGGGTTACTAAACTTACTGAGTTTACAGAAGAACCCAAGGTTTACAAATCAGACAGCACAAATCAGCTTAAATTTTAATCTCATGAAGGCAATCATGCATCACTACACCAGACTTTTTTTGCTACCTTTCTTTTGAAACCAATGGTCAGAATTTCTGATACATTTCCAAAAATAAAACAAATATCTGCAACCAAAAGTATCAGGGAATTGTCACTATACTTTCAGAAGGGTAGCTCTGATTCAACAGAAACAAGATGCCTACGATTTAAGCAGAGTGAGATTCATCTCACCTATCTTGTCATATACATCAAACAAAGAATGTTGTAAAATAACTTCCTTTAAAAAAAATTCCTATAAAAAAACTTCCTTTAAAAAAAATTCCAGGAAACTAACCTGGTGATAAATCCTTCCTCCTCTGTGAAGAGCTGGATTCATTTTCAGAGTTTGAGCTGTTGTAATCCTCACTTAGTGAAGAATAACTTTCATCCTCCTTCTCCTCTTCTTCTTCACAAGTGCTTTTGGTGTTGCCAGTTCTAGGCTCCAACTGACAGATTTCTGGGGGTGGGGGGGGGGGGTGTGAAGTAAGATTCATTATTTCAGTTTCAGCTGCTGGAATCTGATGTGCCATAAGTGGTTACCAGTAACTACTTACACCTTGCTGCAGCAAAGACTGGTCGGTTATTTATCTCCACCTGTCCTCATAAAAAAGTGTCAGATCTTACTACACTTCAAGATGTTCATTTACAAGATAGCTCCTGTCTTGGGTCAAAGCTGTGGGATAGTCCTAAACTAATGTCCTCCAGAGACACAGAGCACTTTTACATGCGCAAAAGCAATTATACCAGCTCCCAGACAACTGATTAATATCCTGATAGCTCACAGCATGTTTGGATTCACCTTCCTTGACATTACAAATTGTATTTAGAACAGGGAGTACTTGTTTAAATTACAAAAGTTTATGTATAAATAGCTTAAATACATAGATTATGCACAAATAGATTAAAACTATAAATCTGTAAGGTAACATTATTCCATTCTATTAACAAGTAAAAGACATCTAACAGCAGTATTTGTAGATCACTCTTCACTTACTGATTTTGTATCCATAAAATATTTAACTGAAAAAAGTACTTACTTTTGCCTTCTTCAATTTCTGTCTGTGCAGGCAGCAGGCTTTCCTTCTTCTGAATTCTAAAGGTTACTTCATTGAAGGACGGCTTTTTAATTTTAAAAGATTCTTCATCTATCCAGATAAAACAAAATTATTCTGAGTAACATTAAGAAGAAAAACAGTATATGTGCACATATATATGCATTATATATAAAATGCATGTAATCTCTACGTGTGCACAGCGTATTTTTTGAAGTTCTGGTTGCATTAAGTCTAACTAACTAGTTCTACGGCTTTATCACTCAAGATTCATCCCTTCTTAATCCAAATCTGTGCAGCTCAGCCTCCTGGATACAGCAACACTGTAGCGTTGAAATGTATTTGGTTTCTTTTGCAGACTGCAGCCATCACAAAGCGACTCCTGTAAGCTGCCCCGAGCAGCTTTGTGTCACCAGCCACAAAGAAACAGCCCAGAAGAGTCAATCAAACGTCTAAATTTCAGTTATTTAAGCTAGTTCGTCATAAACTGTGATACTCACAAAATCACGTACTATCTCCTTGTCTTCTCGGGTTTTCTGCAGCCCTAAGAAGCTTTTAAATGCTTCCCACTCAGAAGCACACGGACATGCATCACCTTCAAAGTGCCTTTATAGGCATTTCTCTTACAAACCCTCACAGCAGCCCTGTCCCTAACACACTATTCCTATTTTTGGTCACGCACAGAGGCACGGAGGTGACCGGCTGCGCC
This sequence comes from Chlamydotis macqueenii, assembly GCF_036417535.1. Lineage (NCBI taxonomy): Eukaryota > Metazoa > Chordata > Aves > Otidiformes > Otididae > Chlamydotis > Chlamydotis macqueenii. Next base: position 7,588,837 of record NC_141558.1, read on the forward strand.
CCCGGCGCTCAGCGAGCCAGGAAACCCCCGGTACGCGGGATGTGGAAGCGCAGCCCCTTCATCCAAGCTCCCGGCCCGGCCCCCGCTCCCCAAACCGGCGGGGTGCGCGGGTGCCGGCTGCAGCCCCGAGGCGGGCGAGGCTCCGCCGGTTCTCGGGAGCGGAGGGCGCCGCCGAACCCTCACCTTCCCGCTCCTCCTCGCTGCCGAAGCTCAGCAGCGCCTTTCCTCCCCGCGCAGGCCCGGTTCCGGCGAGGCGCGGCTCTCGGCTCGCAACCGCCCTTCCACGCCCCTCCCGGCCCCCGGGGCTGCCCGCCGGCTCCTCTGAGGGCAGCGGCCCCTGCGCGGCGGCGGCTCCAGCGCCCCCCTCGCCCTCCTCAGGCTCCGCTTCCCGCTCGGAGTCGGAGCTGGAGTGGGAGCCAGGGTTGGGGACCGGTGGAGGGGCGGCGGCTGCCTCCGCGTCTTCCTCCTCGCTGCTGCCGCTGGAGGCCACGCGTCGCCGGCCGCGGAAGTTACGCGGGGGCCGCCGGAACATGGCGACAAGCCGCGGAACCCCCACCGCCGCCGCGCACCGCCGCTTCAGCGCGCATGCGCGACGACCGCCCCTCCAAGCCTCCACCCCCGACCTAGCGCAAACCCCGCCCCAGGGCGCGGACCTCCCCGGGAGGGTGGGCGGGGCGTGAGAACGGCTGTCCAATGAGGGTGAGGGGGCGTGTCCCCGCGGTTAACCGTTGAGGAGCCGGGGGGGAGGGGGCAAAGGTAAAGGGGCGAAGGGCGTGGAATGTGGTCTGAGGGGAACGTGGGAAGGATCCGTAGGGAGAAAGTGGAAGGCATTTTGCTGGTAATTAATTGATCACTGATGCGTAAAAATGAAATTTGTTTGAAGGGCCGTGGGCATGTCTGTGGCAGGGGCTGCCACGGTGGGTGCTTCCCTGCCTGTTCCTAGGTCATCAAAAACTTACCCAGTTTGGTTATTATATATCTGGTTTATAAAACCTATAAATAACTTTCAAAATTATAGATAATTTCAAATACATTCTAAATAATGTCAATAATAGCTATATAATGAAAATGACTATTCATAAGTAAAATATCTATTTCAGACTTATTAATAATATAAACTAATAGTAAATAAATACACTTTCTAATGTTGATCAGAGGGCTGGAGCACCTCTGCCATGAAGACAGGCTGAGGAGTTGGGGCTGTTCAGCCTGGAGAAGAGAAGAGGGGTGCCTAAAGAGGCCTACAGGAAAGACGGGGAGAAACCCTTCAGCAGGGCCTGTTGCGACAGGCCAGGGGGTAATGGTTTTAAAATAGAAGGAAGCAGATTCAGACTGGACATAAGGAAAGAATTTTTTACAATGAAGGTGGTAGAACACTGGAACAGGTTGCCCAGATAAGTTGTGGATCCCTGGAAGTGTTCAAGGCCAGGTTGGACAGGGCTTTGAGCCACCTGGTCTGGTGGAAGGTGTCCCCGCTCCTTGCAGGGGGGTTGGAACTGGATGACCTTTGAAGGTCCCTTTCAACCCAAACCATCCTATAATTCTATGATAATAATACATTATTATAAATACAAAGCTTATTCCATAACTTGTTGTCAAAAACTAATTGCACATTTTTGTCCCTTTCTCTAGGTTTAGCTCACTGAAGGAGTCAGGCAGGTGCCAGCGCTGGTGCGAGGGGAGGGGAACATATGGCTGGGAACAGAAGGAAGGTGGGACTGTGGCAAGTGATGGTTTAAAATGCTTTGCATGGTGAAGTGCTGTGCTGCAGCTTGTACCAGCCTTTCATTTCTGCGGTGCTGACTTGAGCTATGCGTGATGGGCTATGTGGAAAGAAAACACATCCAGCTTCAAATGAAACCATGACAGCTACACAGAGCACGTCCCCCAAGTAAGGCCTTTGTGTCTCAAGAGAAATATCCCAAAATAGCGGATGTTTGAAATGTTCTTGCTTAAATTGCTCCACCTTTCTGTCCTTCATCTGTAAGTTGAAGATGCTAATATTAACTTGCCTCAGGAATCTTGTGAAGAAGTAGCACCCATTACAGCAAGAACAACATAAAAACCCAAGAGAAAAGCAACTAAAACATATTTTTATTCAACACTGGTTCTGAATGGAATATATTACATAAAGCCCAAGGCTACAGAATGAATAATGAGGGTTATGAAAACTTTAAAGTAACAATTCAATAAGCACCATTCATCTTGCAAGCGTTGTTCATCTTCTATACTGAAACATGTCGGGAGTCTTGTGAACAAAGTAGTTCTGCAAGCACTGGAACTAAACTTTTCTATAGATTTGTGCCTAAAATTGACTTCACTAAGCTCTGACTCAAAGCTGCCTTATAGCTGTGGAATTACTGGGCTGGGTGGTTTCTGTGACTGAGGGATGAAGTCAAGGATAGTCTGGGGATGCACAGGTATGTTGAATTTATCCATTGTAACCTGGACAATGCTGGAGTTTGCTGATGTAGACTGATCTGGAATCATGCTGATGAAGTTAATGTGTTTCTTGTTTACCACTCCAGCACTGATGAAGGCTAAATGTAGATCTTGCAATTTTTCCCAGGGACCTATTGTTATTCTGACATCCTTGTAACAGTGACAAAGCTCCTTTTCTTTGCTGTGATTCTGTATTAACTCTTGAGAGTTTCTTCTCTTTCATCTGATTTAAAATCCTCTCAATGTAGTGAGTGCTACTTACGCGGGACTGAGCTGTCTCCTTGTAAGACAAAACGGTCCAGGACTTCAGCGTGGCAGAAACGTGGGACACAACTATTGTACACTTGGTATTTCTAGCGGGTTGCAACTGCCATGTTTGCAGTTGTCACTCCAGTTAATGTGCACACTAAGTGCCAAGACAGTAATCTAGGCAGTGGTATCAATCAAGATGATCCCAGGGGAGAAGAGGAAAAGCAAATTAAACTGCAGCAACGCAGCACAGTATCTCTTTGGAAGGACTGCCAGGGGCATGTGCCAACGGATTTATTTTATTAGGCAGTAAAAGCCCTTTTCTTGACACTGCTGAGATATGACAAAAAGGTAATTTTGCCTTAAACTATTTAGAGTTGAAGGTTAAAGGTAGCAGATAGACAGGTGAGAGCAGAAATATTAGAATCATTAGTTGTTAGACAACTGATGCTGTTTTAGTGACTCTGCAGTCTAACCATTATAACATTCTTCAGGCAAATTAATTTTAAGAAAAGCTCTTTCTTAAAGGCTTCCTTTAAGAAAGAAGATCAGTGAAATAGATCAGCAAATTGTTATAGATTTCCCTTACCAAAGCAAGAAGCAGCATGGAAGCAAGACAAACTTTACATGAAAATTCAAGTGAAGTATGAAAGGCTGATAGTACTGGCTCTTTTCACACTCCATTGATTTCAGCTCCGACTTGAACTCTGTTAAACTTTAATGTCAATGTAAGTTACAAAGTTACTTGCTCTGAAGGACTTAGTGCTCTTCAAAAACAACTGTCAAGTGCAGAAAAACCCTAAATCTAAAAGATCAGCCCAATTTTGGCAAAAGATTGCAAAACTAGATCCAACCCTCTGAATGCAACAACTTTAAGCCACTGATTGGAGGTACTGCACGATGCTGTTCTCTGCAGCAGCTGTTTGTCTTTGCTTCTGTTGCGTGTCACAGAAAAGTCCAGCAGAATGTCAGGCAGAGGAGGGCAGTAGCACCTCAAACTGTCAGCATTGCATCTGGCAAACAGGAGTCATAGCCAGGGAAAACGTCTGTGTTTCATCAACACAGACCTTTTGTGTAGACTTCCATAAGCTGGCTTAAAAGCAGAGTGATCTGTTTGCCCTGTCAATGAATCCCTGACTCTGTTAATTATGGTATTAATCATAAATTTACTTTACAGTCTTACACTGTTTGGCCTGTCTTTATCATAGTACTTATTTCCTCTGTAGCACACCTGAATCTTTCCAGAAATAGGTGAAAACTTTCCTTTTCACAGCAACTCACAAAACATTCTCAAAGATCTGAGATTTATTTCAAAGTTTATTCTTATATCATTCAACCTTTAAAAGCAACATGTAATTCCAGAGAACCTCACAAAGTTCATGTAAGAGGTGCACCATGAGGTATGCTACTTCAGAGTAGTACTGGTTCCTGGACATACCAAGGCCCCTCTATTTCCCACACTTGTTCCTCTCTAAATTGCCTAAATCCCTACCTTTCCCCACCTTTGGTTCCTCACCTAAACACTCCATAGTAAGTCCTGTGCAATCCTAAAATGCTCTTCCCCTGCATCCCATAATATGCAGCACACACCCAAGGCAGTAACCCCCACAGCCCTAAAGAACTGCTCCCAAGCCTCACCTTGATGAGTTTTGCACCTGGACCCTGGGGCCGATGGCTCTGCTGGGACAGTCCTGGGAAAAGCAGACAAGGTGTTCACTCCTCCAGAGTTGTCGCCTGCCCCGTGCTCCTCTGGGCTTGTGGAGATGGATCTTGGATGGGCTGATGGTCCCTGTGCTGAGTAGCTAGGCTGGGTATTATTTGATCTTCCTCACCATTGTCTCCCTGTGGATGATGAGCTTTTGTCACGTAACCTAACAATATGTACCCAATTACATGTTTCTAGCATCTAAAACTTAAAACTTTGGGAAAAAATCCAATCATAGCAAATGCGGTAGGGATACCAGCCTGTTGGGATTAGATGGGCTTCTTGGTTTGCGTTAAAGCATGAGTGTGGAGAAACAAATGCATCTGAAATGAACTTGCAGCTCTGGCTTACTAAGGTATTATTTACTAATTATAGCATAAGGATTGCAAATTGCCACAAATAACCTTGCTGAACACCACTAATGGGTTATTGCCAGCACTTGAAACTTAGGAAATTAATTTGTACTGGAATGTTTCTGACTCCCTGTGCTGCAGCTAGGTTTTGCAAGTAGAACTTCTGTGTCTACTCAGCAGTCGGCAAAATTTTATTTGCTGTAATTCAGTCTGCATGAGTCAGCGCTGTCTTCCTTCACAACACATTCTGGCCTGTCTGGAAATCTACTTTCTCTATGTTACATAGATGTTCTAAAATCTCAGAATAATTTCAGTGTGGTTGGCCAAAGGAGCCTTTGCACTCTTTAAACAAATACAGTCCAGCTCTCCATCCCCTACAAAATAATATCTGTGCTTGGCAGGGAGCAAAGCTGAGACATTAATATTTTATTTCACACAGCTATTAGGTAGCAGAAAATCCCGCAGATGAATAGGCAGCGTGTACCATTTGTTGGTTTAAAAACTGTGTGGGTTTCTGGTTCAGAAACCAAACCAGCGTCTCTAGAAGTACTATTTTTAACGCAGCGCATGCTTTGTGCCTTCTATACCTTTTTGATAGATCATTACTCAGAATCAACATCAGAAATGCATCCCCTGTTGTATTAGGTGTGGAAAGTAAATATTAACTTGTCTTTTTGTTTATTCCATTGTGTTTTGCACCTCCAGGTTTAAAAAAAGACCTACGCTGAAGACAATATCTAGCATTTGCTCGAAAGGAAGAAAATAGTCTAATCCTGATGTAAAAATGAAACCTAGCAGCAGCGTTAAGCAAGGCCTTATTGCTTCTGTATTAGCTGAGGGGAAAAATAGGAAGCACAAAAGGAAATTTAGAATGAATAATAGAGTTGAATCTAATAAAAGGGCCAGAACTGTCACTCATCAGGCAGGTGTGGCAGTTTCTGAGTAGTTCTTTATAGCTGGGACAAGCTGGACTCTCCAGATGAGGAAATGCCTCTCATTAGCAAGCAAAATTAAACAGAATACCACACGAGGAACCCGTGCAGATCACTATGCTACGATTACTGCTTTTTGACCATTCAGAAATAGTTGTTGCTTTGCATTCCTCGATCTCTGATTAGTAAATGTCCACAAAACACGGCTTATTCTTGGCAGTAACTGATTCCTGGTGTTCATTTATGTTCTTTGCTTAACTTTAAATGTTTTAAATATGCTTGCAGAAATATGTAAGTCAGCAAGCATAGACACTGCCTGGTCAGAGGGCTTGGACAAAGAGAATAAAGCATTCACTGCTGGTGAATAGCAGAGAAAATAAGCAATATTATGGAGTAAACTGAGAGCAGGGAAGAAGGCATATTACCTACGGCCACTCAGTTCAGGCTAAGCAACTTTATTCATGATCTCTTTTGCTATCAAACACCTTAGTACTCTAAAGATAGCAAAATTGCCTGTCACAGCAAATTGAGGATAGAGTACAGATAATGCTTAAAAAGTAAAGCTTCAATGTGAAAACTGAGTTGCTTTTAAAATTTCTAGTTTTTCCACCTTCACTGTAACTTGGTAGCTTTTGCTGTTGTAGGTTGCTTTTGGCTCAGATATGACAAGGACTTGCAGGATAGTAAATATAACATAGTAATACTAGAGGATGAGACATTGCTTATAGTAAATCCTATTTTTTTCTGCTTCTCCCACACATTTCATCTTAATTGGTCTCTTCTGGGTAGCTGCTGTACCACAACCCTGCCCCAAAGTCTGGAACAAGCCTCTGCTATCATACTATCAGTTTCTTCTCCTTTCAGCTGTCTTTTCTATTACTCATCAGTTATTATTAAGTAATTTCCCTTACCTTAATGGCTTACTGAGACAAACAAATTCATTCCTGTAGTTTTGCTTTGCCATTGTTTACTCCTTGCTAGAAGGGTACACCAGAAGGGACTTTTATGTCACCTAGTGCTTGACATCGGCCCCCAAAACTGCATATTGAAGCTTGCAAAATACATTCTCCCCAAACCCTGAGATGCTCAAAGGCAGCATCTGCAACGGTACCTTTAGAAACTCGACCTTCATAAAAGTAGACAGTTTTTCTTTTGAACCTACTTTAAGCAGCAGTCAAACTCTGAATGGAAACAAATTTCATTCTAGCAAATCAGGACAGTATTTTTCATTTTAAATGCATGATAATGCAGTTACTAATTAAAACAAAATTTAAAAAATAGTCAAAGTAGAAGTAATACTAGCTTATGCCTCAGATACCACTAAAAAACATCTCTGTAAGACTCTTCTCGGGTTGGGCATGAGTTAGTTCTGCCTTACTTTAAGGATGCATTTTTTTTATAGCTCACACTAAACTCTGTACAGTCTCCATGCTCCAGCTACAAGGAAGAGCAAACAGAGGGGCTGCTACATTCAAATGTGTCTTCACAGCAGCCTCTGAGTCCTGCTCCTCCTCCTGATAATTAATGAATCTTACAGGTATTGATTGTTCTAATACCTCTGATTAGGTCCGGTTGTTTGTGGTAATGCAGATGAAAACAGCATTCAGCTTGGCTAGAATATAAATACATAAAGCTTTGATATGCTAATTGCTTACACAAGGTTTTCTCTCTAGGGAGTCAGTTGAATTTTGCATTCTCTCTGACTTCTTTCTTCCCAGGCAACAAAGCTCACAGTACTGCAGGTTTTCTTGGCTTCAGTTTCGTATCAGAGGAGGCAACACCTGTAGTTATCTCAAAATTAGCTACACTGCTGCTTTTCTATAGGAATCTCACAGAACATTAACAATGGGTGCGTCCTTGCCCCATCTGTCATATTCACAGAATCAAGTATCTCAATGTCCTGTACACAGTTCCTGCTTTGTGCACTTTGTCACCTCAAAGGCAATGGTTAAGCACTCTGTTTGCTTGTAATTTTTTAATTACAATTACAATTTTTTAATTATCTTCAGATGGCAGTATATTTTCAGACACGAGTAGAGGAGCAATTTGGGGTTTTTTTTCGATATCACATAAGGAGTCTCATTCGCAGTAGTGAAGAAAACACATCTATCTTCTTTCATATGCACGGATTTGGCAAATCTGCTTATTAAAAAACCCAAAAAGCCACTATTTGCTTTATTTAGCATATGAATTATCTAGTGTGGGGAGAGAGGAATGTTTAACAGTAAGAACACAAAATATCAAAATATATAATCAGTGGTTGTAAACATTGTTAGGGTACAAAATTGCACGTAGTCTTCTAAGGTGGTATTCAAAGCCAAGATGTTACAGCTTCCAGGTGTCTCCCTTCTTTCTGCTGGAGTTTGCAACAGAGGGAACAAAGCAGGTAATGACAGTCACTAAAGATCATATTCTAGCCTAGCCATAAGCTAAAGTAGTTGCAGAACTGTATATAAAATTTAAATCAACTAAATATACATTAAAACTCAGCTTTCATATGATTACTCTTCCCTTGGATCATGTGCTCAAAATGCATGCCTTACCACATATCCAGTCCCCAGCACCACTTCCCAACTCTCCTCCATGGTTTTCTGCATGGACATTTGTCCCACTGGACAAAAGGCACACAGTGCACGGCCCAAGTCCATTGGCTTGGCAGGACCTGGCGGTAACACATTAATTACAGGAAAAATAAAAGAGCCATGAGGTTCCTCGAGAAGACACCTAGTTCAATGTTCAAGGCAGGATGAACTGTATTTACCTAACTCCTCACAGATACCTAACCTGTTCTTAGAGATTGTTATTGATAGATTTTTCCACTGCCCTTCCCAATGCTTAACTACTGTAATCAGTAACTTGATATTTTTCTTCCTGTGAGAAGAAACATGTTTATCTGGTTTATTGTTATCTTAATCCTCTCTAGCCTTTATGAACCTGTAGACTGTTATGTCCAGCACAAGAACTTACCTTCCCTCCAAAGCAGGCTGTAGGTATTGCCTACACAACAAAGTCACGTTTAGAACTACGCTGCTCCACTGTAATACATATGTTGTGGTTTAGCCCTGGTCACCACACAGTTTCTCACTCTCCCTCCCCCTCCCAAGTGGGATGGGGGAGAGAATTCGGAAGAAATGAAAACCCGTGGGTTGAGATGAAGACAGTTTACTGGAATAGTAAAGGAAAATTACAATAACAACAGAATATAAGGATACTAAAATATACAAAATGAACAATGTAAGTTTTCTCACCACCCAATGTCCCAATGACCGATACAGCCCATCCCAGGCAGTGACCATGGAAATGAAACCAAGCAGCAAGCAAAGGAGCAAGAGGGGGAGAGATGCCCCCTGGGCAAACCCCACTTACATACTGAGCATGACGTTTATGGCATGGAATACTCTCTTTGGCCACTCTGGGACAATTATTCTGGCTGCATCCCTCCCAGCTTCCTGCACCTGCACATTAGCGAGACCTGGAAAGCCGGACAATGTCCTTGGTTTCATTAGCAACAACTCATAACACCAGTGTGTTTATCAACATTCTTCACATACTACTACGGAGAGGAAAATTAACTCCATCCCAGCTGAAACCAGGAAAACATACTAAACAGATTAAAGGCTACGTTTTAAGAGACATTAATAAGTAATTCAAATGAAAAACGTCAAATGAGTTCCAAATAGCCTGTTCTTGTCCCACGGCTGCTCTGTTATCTCAGTCAATTATTTAGAATTAAATGAAGCACTGCTCATGAAATCTGCAGATGACTTCAAAACAGTCCAAGGTCGAAGGCCACCTGGGGCGGGTGGCCACCGAGTGATTTACACCACAAAATCAGCGAGTGCCCCTTGAACAACGTGTGTTTTAATCCACCTACATAGCAATATCTATGCATCAAAGGGGAGGCTGCTGGCTGCACATAGGAACAAAAATAGAAAGCATGCTTTCGGGCCAGGAGTAAGCAGGCAGCACCCCAGCCCCTCATTTAGGCTCCAGCCTTGCATCCTTAGTACTGAGACCCACCTCGCTCGGGGCTGCCTGCCCGCCCGCCCCTCGGGGTGCGGTCGAGCTCCGCTGCCCACCCCACACCCTCACCCACAGCTGCAGGGCGCCGAGCTAGCATTCTCGGCCCGCGACCGCCGGCCCCAGCTCCCTCCCCCTCTTCCTTCCCGGGCGGCCCCCGCCTTCTGCCGCCATGTTGTGGCGCTGACGCCGCCGTCGCGGGAGGCAGAGGGGGCGGAGGCGGCCGCGGTCCGTGCGGAGCAGGCGCGCACGGGTCGCGCAACAGGTACAAGCGCCGGGCGGCCTGCGGCTCCTCCGCGGCCGAAGCAGTGGGGTCACGTCTCGACCCGATCTGCGGGAAGGTCTCGTCCCCAGGGCTTGGGCTCCGCCGAGGGAAGGGAGGTGAGGGGAGTTGGGGGGCGAGCTCCGGCGGCGCGGAGCTGTCAGCCCGGCCGCCCCGCGGGGCCTCGCTGCGGGCCCGGGGCGGCGGGGGACGGCCGGCCTCGGCGCTGCCGTGCGGGGAAGCGGCGATTCTTGCCGTCCTGTAAGCACGGGGGGCAGGCGTGGGGAGGAACCGTCGAGGTTTCTGTTGCGCCAGGCAGGTTTATTTATATTTTGTTTCTGGCTTTGACGGGGGTTTTCTCTTTAAAATGGTGTTTTGCGTGCGTTTCGGCTAGCCGGAGAGCGGCTGATTTGCCCCGTTCCCCAGGGAGGCCGAGAGAGTCCCCTCCCCGGGCGGGTCAAGGAGCCGGGCTGGGCTCCCCCGCCTCAGCCTTTCTGCGGGAGCTGCTCTTCCCGGGAGCCGGCTCCATCGCCGGGCCGTGAAGTTTGCCCGGTGAGCTCCTGCCTGTCCGCGGCGTGGGGGAGGCGGCAGCCCGGGCAGAGCTGCCGGTAGCGGCGGTGGCTCCTGCTGCCTGCGCTGCTGCTGCTGCTGCTGTTCGCCTTTACTCTGTTACCGCTCTCCCAGGGGAACACCTACCGGTTTCGGTACCCAGACAGCTCGCTCTCTACTCTGGCGAGGTGAGGTCACTCGGATGTGCTGAGACCCATGTTCATTATGATGATGGTGATTTTGTTTCCTGTAGTTACTGCGTAAACCTAGAGTTTGGAGAAATTGGACTGGTTTCTGCAGTTAGTTTGTAAACTGTGTTGTCTGTGAATTGGCTGGCTTTCCTTGGTCTTGACTTCGCACCGCAGCATGGAGTAATTCAGAAAATAAAACGAGACTGAGATACTTGATTCAGTTCCTTAAACACAAAGATACTATTTTGAATACACTAAAATTATTTTCATAGCAGTTGATGCTTTGATATCTGTCACTTAGCAGAACTTGAAAGTAGATTGTGCTTTAAATAGTACCTGTGATCTTTAAGTTATGCTTATAGCTGTTCTCTTGAACATCAGTTGGAAATTCCCCGTCTAAAATGCTGGAATGAGAAGTTACAAGCTGCTTGTCCTTGCATTCAGGCTGCCCCATCGTATGCATCTCTCTTTTGGGGACATGGTATTTTTTTAAACTTGTTTTTGTTCATGCTTGCCTGTGGTGGCAGCAGCTCCCATGCTTGTATGTACACAAGAGAACATACAAAGCGTATGAAGCAGTAAGTGTGGCTTTGCCGCGGTGTGGATAACATCAGTGATACATAAAATGCAGTTTGCTTTCAAGAATTTTAAATTGTTATCTGAAAATCGATTGCTGTTCCAAGACTGTAGCTGTAATAAACATCTATGGCCACTGTTGGCAACAGTAATGCTTAGAAATAATGAGTATTAGGAACTAATTGGATAAATACCTAGGTAGGCTTCATTCTTTTACTAAACTTTGTTCATTTTTGTTCTCATGTTTCTGCTCTACCTTCCCTGTTTCGTTTGTCTGTATTTTTTTTTATTCTGACTAAGCTGGGAGGGGGATTCACACCACTGTACCCCCAGATATTTAGAGAAATCTTAGTTCAGACTCTAGGCTTTATATGATGTTAAGAAAATTGCATGCATCCCACCAACGTGGATTTAGGCAGCTCCCCCTCTCTTTTATACAGAAATTTTAGTCAAATCATAAGCATACCGCACAGGCTTCTCATTAAATCTAAAATATTGCCTTAAACATAAGAATTATTTAGATCAAGTCAATATGCTTCTCATTTTAATTACTGTCCTGAGGGAATTGCATTTACTTCCCCCGCCCCCGTCTATACAAGGTGTAGGGTATGGGATGTGTCTCTGACTGAGTAGTTAGCTGCTACTGTAACATAAACAAAGAGTATGTTCCTGTAGCAGTAACAATAACAAAAATGCTGTACCTATGGCTCACTTGTGCTCATCGCCGTATGGAATTATCTACAGTAGGTGGTGTTCTGCTGTCAGAGCTTTATGTGCTGGTTTTGTTTGTTTTGTTTTGTTGTTTTGTCGTTTTTTTTTTCCCCACCGTTCTTGTTGTGGGCAAGTGGGCAAGATAGATCAAGGCGGAAGTAACCCATGGATGATTTTGCAGTGTGTTATTGAGAAGATTTTATTTATTGAGATTCAGGTATTACAGTGGTGGGGACCACGATAGTTCTTACAGTAGATTTATTTACAAATGCATCTGTTGTCATCTTTAGTATTGAAAAGTTAATTAATTACATGGCATAGCAAAATAGCAGCTATCAAAATTGAAGTTAAGTTCTTTAGGTTATGGTTTGGTTTTTTTTTTTTTTTTTTAATTCATCTGCTCATCTGGAGCTGGTGGGGAAAATGGGGCAGCATTTGGAAAGTGAAAGGTGATGTATGTGCTTTGCTTGAGTCAAACTATTCTATGATTAGCACAACACTTCACACACCTTGAAGACAGGTGACTGTCAGGAAAAGACTTCGTGATTAGTTCCTGAAGAGCAGCGTAATCCAGATAACTAGTTCCTGTTGCAAATTGAGACAGAGGTCTCTGGTCTGAGACATAACCTGTCAATTAACAGTTTACAAGTGAAATTTCTGCGCTTACCTCAAAAGATTTTGGGCAGCCCTCACCAGTTCGATATCCACACTTGCTCAGAGTGCATCCCGTCCCATTGCTTGGATTGTCAGTGAAGACATTGAACAGTATTGGCCATGGTATCAACGCCAGGGGAACATCATTAGTTCCAACCAAATGGATTTTGGACTACTGATCACAGCCCTTCGAGTCCAGTGGTAAAGCTAATTTCCCACCCAGTTTACAGTCAGCCCATTCAAACTGTATTTCACCAGTTTGGCTCTACTCTAAGGATACTGTGGGAGACCTTGTTGAAAGCATTCATAAAGCCAAAACAAGCTGCTCTGCCCTCATCTTCAGAGCTGGTCATCTCAATACAGAAAGCTATGAGATTTGTCCGACGTGGTTCATCCTGGGTAGATGCACGCTGGCAGTTTTCCATCACCTTCTTGTTATTCTAGCATCTGTAGGTGGCTCCCAGCAGGATTTACTCCATAACCTTTCCAGGGGCTGAAGTCAAACTTAGCAGCCTTTTGTATTGTTGAATTGTCCCTCTTGCCCTTCCAGAAGATGGTTGTGATGTTTCCCTTTTTCCAGTCATCAAGATCCTTGACCAGTCACCGAGACCTCGGTTCCTGGCAGAGATGGTGCTGTAATCTGTTCTACTTATGTATGCAACTGCTATACCTCCTTGTTTTCAAGTTACTTTGACTTCTGAAAGCTGCTTTCAGTTCACTGTAATGCCACATCTCTTGGCAAGGTATTAGATGGTGGATCCTGCTATGTTTTTAAGTTTTGGGGGGGAGCTTGCCTTCCTTGCTTCCTTGCTTTCCTTTTGTGAAAATTGTGAGAGCAGTAGCTTGTTGACTTTATGAATTTGTGGTATTGCTTTTAGATTGGAGGGCTCATTTCATGTGGCTGTATGATGTGGGAAAGTCAGTGACCTTGCTCTACCTTTCCCGTCTTAAGTGATGATTGGTGGTTATAAAGATAACAAAGATAATGTAGAGCTAATTGGAGAATTCTCTTTTTTTATAATGGACTGACTTATTTCAAACACAGTCCCTTGTCAGTAAAACACTTAACACAAAGTGTACTCTTCTTAGAGTGCTTGATTGGATTTTTGGAACTGCTAAGCAGCTGTTCTAAGTCATCCTGAAGTTTTCAAATGCTTAGTTGCAGATGCCTGAATTACCTCTGGAAATGTGTTTTTGAATCCTGGTCAGTATAGAACTGGGAGGCTTATCGTGGAAGTTGACGTTCCTTCCAGTGATGGACCAACGTAAGCTGAAACTTTAAGCCAACTGTGAGCAGTGCCACTGGTAAAGCGTTGTTTTCTGTGGTGCTGGCTGTCTGAATCTGATTAAATCTGAGCTGTTGTTGAAGTTTTTCTCATGGTCGGTGTGGATTCTCTGGTGTCTAGTATTGGTACTCAAATGTACAGCAGTGTTTCCCATTAATGGAGGGACTAAATTTGGTAGTGTCTTCTCTGTCTGATTGCTTGTTTTCATCAATGTTGTAGGCAGTTAAGTTTTTTGCAAAGGCGCCTTACCTGTTAAGTTTTATTCATGTTGGATGTTGGGATTCATTGAAGTACATATTAACTACTCATTTCTCATACCCTTTTAAAGCCAAGCTAAGAATTTAAGCATGCTGGTTTACCTGGTTACTCCTTTCATTGATTAACTTGTTTATCAGGATGTTTTTTTTTAAATTCTCCCTTTTATTTAAGGTTAAATCTTCCTCTAGAAAACAAGATAAGTTATTTTATTTCATGAGACATCTTTGATTCTTCTTACATCCACGCATACTTTGCTTTATGGCCTATTGCAAGACTAGAGAGACTGTAGTAACTTTTTTTTTTTCCTGGTACTGTGGTGCCATTAGCACCAAATGCTTGAAACGTGAGGATTAGGTTATGTAAAAATAATAAAATAAAAGTGGAGCTGATGGAATTTCATTTTTTCTTCAAGTTCAGAATGTTTAAGACTTTTAAAGTATAGAAACGCAGCCTGGCCAGGTTGGTTGCTTGGATCCTAGAGTTAAAGTAATGGATTGAACATTAATGTATAAATGAGCACAGTGTTGTGTAACTCCTATTTTCAGGACACGACATGAAATTTAAATGATGTAACATGATGACAGTAGCAGCACAACACATTGGAATTACCTAATAGAAGACAATTACCTGAGAACTATTTTCAAACATTTTTGCAGTTACAGATAGTTGAAAAAACAGGGTTGATCCAGCTTCTTTGGAACTGCAGTTCTGAGAGCAGCCAGTCTAACCTGACACATTTTGATACAGGATGTTGTTGCTTCAGAAGGAGCAGATAATAATTCTGAGCTGGCTCTTCAGTGAAAAATTTTCAAGGCTGATGCAAGTGGAGCTTGTGAAATGCTGTGGCATCAGTCATGAGTGCTATCTGCAGTTAGTAATTCACATACACATGAAGTAAGGGAAGAACAGGAAATGGGAGTTACTCTTCTTTGTTTCTAAAAATATTACGATTGGAATGCAAAAAAAATGACCTATTATGGCTATACTAATAAATGTATTAAAAATCAGGGATGGTTTAAATAATACTTTTAGTCTTATCTTTCAAAGTGCAATAATTTTACTAGCCAAAATCAAAAACTCTCTTGCTTTTTCCACTACAGTCTTAGTGTAGTTGTAATATTATGAGTTTCTCAAGGTAGGACAAACATCTTTCTAACTGAGGTATTCTTTTGCTCATGGGGACTTCATGTGACGTTGAGATGTGTGCGTAACCCAGGTGATAATTGATTCCCTAAGCTCATGCAATTAATTTGTGGGGGTCAAAATGTTATTAGTGCATGCCGTAGAGCTTGGAGTTAAAGAGACCAAATTTCAACTGGATGTTCTGAATGACAGTTCTTGGTAGTATAGCTTGGATGGCACTTGTGGCTGGGAGCAGGGGCAGGGGCAGGAGGCTTCAGCTGGGGCAAGTAAGAGGTGCTGTGGCCACGCTACCTGGGTCCAGCTCAGGACCAGCGTGCCTCCCAAGGCTCCCATACTGAGTGGGATCTCTTGGACGTCCATTACATGTGCACTCTTCTATCTTGCTTTGGGGAATGCATTTTTAACCATCCGTTGCCCATCCAAAATAATACTACATAGTTAATTTTTCTTGTTTTACTGCCTTATGCTGATCTTTGCTTTTTCTCCTGTGAGATTTCCCTGGTTTTTGTTTCATCGAAGATAAATTGTGCCTCTTTCCTTTAGAGGCCTCTCACGGCCTGTCTCCTCTGTGCTTGTTGTCTCTCTCACTTTTAAGAAGGAAAGCCTGAGATGGGTTTGTGCACCTGCCTCGCTTGAAAGCAGATACCTGAAATGTAAATTGAAGTCTGGCTGAATGTTTTACCTTCATTAGTTTTACAAACAGTGAAAGATTGCTGAGCATAGAAGACTGCCCATGTATTCTGTATATTTTGTTTTGTGCTTAGCTGTAGCAGTCCATTAGATGTTCGGTATGTTTTGCACTGTTATCTGGGACTGAAAGCCGAGCAACAAGTTAAGTAGCAGCTCTTGTGTCACAAGGAGAAGATAAGGTAGGAATTCTTCTGTTAGTTTTATTTGCTCTTTTAGGAGGCGGATTTCACTTGTGCTTTTGATGGAAGGAGCAGAGGGGGCTCGGAAGTTTCCTCTAAGCAAGATTTCAAGCGGATAAGCTCTTAAGTAATATTCTCTGAATGTTTTCAGTCATGATTGAAGTAAGAAAATAACAAAAAGAAGAGAAAACTCATGAAAGATTTATGTCAATCAGGACTTAGGCAAAATATAAATTAGCAGACACAATGTGGAAGTGGAAAACTGCAGGTTTCAAGGTGTGTGGACCTCACTGACCAGCATCTTAGTGCTCTTGGACAATGCTTGCAAATAATTAGATGTGAAAATTGATGTGTCTGAGAGCAGGATCTAGAAGAAACAGCATATGGAGTAGGGAGTCATGTAAATTAGAAAGTAGGAAGCAAAAAAGACAAGAGTGTATTTTAAGTTACCACCCGATCAGGAACAAGTGTATCTCACTTGGCTCTCTGGAAAGGTTATGATATGCAGCCTGGAGTTCTTTCTCAAAGTATAAGCTCAGAGCCTTTAAAAAAAAAAAAATCTTATAAATAATCTACCCTCTGTTATTTCTCTTTTTTTTTTCTTTTCCTTTTTAAGCAAAGCAAGCAGAGGTGGTGATGTCTGTTCATGTCTGGGATAAGGTTAGTGAATGTATTCTTCCAGGGCGTGACAGAGCTGGGTTCATTTTCCTTCTTTTCCTGAGGAAGTTGAGGTACACGTCTCTTGGGAGAAGGGCCAGGGATTTAAATAGTGAACTTCCTGAAGTGGGATTGTCATTCCCTCCTTCAGAATTTATTCTTCTTTGCAAAGAAGAATCAAAGTTGGTGGAGCATGGATGGAGAGGGATCTGCAGCTCTCTGGCTTAATGGTAAAGAATTTCATGTAGGAGGCTGAAGTCCTGAGCTGACATTACTATTCCAAACACTCTGCATGGGTTTCCTTAAATGACTGCACAATAAAAGGCAGGAAAACCTTCTCCTAGGAGAAAAGAAAGATTGGTTTCAATCTCGAGAGACAGAGGAGAGAGTTGGACTGGGTCTTGATATTTTGAATGGGTGCTTTCGCAGCTGAATAGTGGTGTAATAAATGGCATGAACCCACGGATACTGACCACACAATTATGTTTTTAAACAGAAACAGAGATTCTCGTCTTTTGCACGGCATCCATTTAGCATGGTCAGTATATTCAGAAAGCCTGCTAACTGGGCAAGATGGGCAGAAGGATATTTATCAGAAAAAAATATTTTTGTGTATTCTGTCTTAATCACTGTTTGGAAGCAAGTTGCTTGATAACAGTGAGCAAGGAAGGGACTTTGTACCGTAGGGTTAAGAAGTAAAGTATTTAGCACTTTTTTTTTTTTTTTTTCCCCCTTGAAATGTCAAAATATTATCTAAGGCTTGCGGAACTCTTATCTACAGTAACAGAGGGGAGCATAAGAGCTAGCGATCTGCTAGCTACCCGGGATCGACTTCTTCATTTTGTTATTGATGGCATTCATTTCTTATCAGCGTGGGTGGACTTTGTGAAGCAGGCCACAGTGCATTTTGAAAAGGCCATGTCACTGTATATAACTCCACTGTATAAAGGAGGTAAATTCTTGGCCTGACAAAATGTGTTATTTTTCTTTTCTTTTTTTTAATCAGTAGACTTTTCTACCAGTATGTATTGAACAAAGAGAAATTCTAGACTGTGCTGGTTTACAGTGCCTTACTAATGCTTATTATTCTCTGATTTTCAAGAGGAGGATTAAAAAAAAAACAACCCACAGAAGTACATGGGCTATTACGCTGTTACTGTTGGCTTTGCCAATACTGATGAGTTATTTTTGTGGTGTCCAGATCTACAGGTGTAGACTGGGATTTTAATCTCTGTCTGTCCTAACTAGTTCTTACAGCAAAAATCTGCAATTTATCTTCTTTCTGTCCTTGAGAAAAGCAGAAGAGTGTGTTCACACATGCCGCTTCTACGGTATTTGCTTTCTTCCAGTTAAAACTGGGACAGAGCCTGATGCACCAGACCTTAATTCCTACTAAAACTATGTGGCTGTGGTTTTTCTGAGAAATTTGTTGGAAAAAAAAATGATTCAAATATTTATATTAACAATGATTGTGGTAAAGCTGTTCTTCATAAAATGGCATTATGCCTATGATGGAAAAGAAGCTTTTTCTTTTCCCTTTCTCCTGCAGTCTGCCCAGCTCTAATGTTTCCTAATGCTTTCAGCATGGTCATAAGGTCCCCCCTGCTTCTCGCAATCTCCTAATTTCATCTTGTATCAACTATAACGAACACTGAGGGGGCAGAAGTTGCAGTTTGGCAGGTCAGTTTGTGGAAACAATTAGTGCTTTAAACTCTGGGACTAGTCAGTCTGTTTACAAGAACTTGCCGTTCTGCTGTTTAAACGTAACATCCGAGTTTTCCTGTTTTCACCCTAAAAGGCAGCAGGGCTTAATGTCATCCACAGCGTTCTGAGGGATGTTTGATCCTGTTTTGTTACAACCTGCATTTCATACTGTGGCTGCCATGGTTTCTTGTGACTGATAGAACTGAGTTCACCAAGCACCTCTTTTAGAATATTTTGCAGAAACAAATGATTTTCTGTGAGATATTCTGGCTGTGATGGACATTTTTTTTTCTATCTTTATCATCTATTTGGGGTACTGGTTATAATCCTTCACTGAGTTTTTTTTCTTCAGTAGGCGTTTTTATATGACATGGGGTTTCTCTGTAGTATTGTGTAATAAGGTTCTTTGAAAATTTAAAGCTTTCACTGCAATTAATGATTGCAAGTTATCAGAGTAATTTTGAAAAAAAGTAAAAAAAAAAAAAGTAATTTTGACCTAAAGCAAGAATATTTTGCTGAGATTTCCCTTGTTAAATAAGTGGTGCACACCTGTGTCATGAAGATGAAAGGTACTTTTACACACAGTGACTAGAGCAACTTTATTTGGAATTTGTGAAAATAAACTGCTTTTAACTTTGATAATATCCAAGCCTTTGGGCTATGCTGTGGAAACATGTAAGACAGAATACTCACTGAGGACAAGCTCCATTCTTTGGGAAGGATTGTTTCCACAGCCCTTTGAAAAATGTGTGTAGGCTTTGAGTTTACGGGGCTATTTTCTCCTTCCCTAAAAAATTGAGTGAGGGGAAATAAGGTTGCAGCGATTTTTTTTTTTTTTTTTTTTTTTTTTTTTTTTACCCTCAGTACAACTTCTGAATCTGTCACCAGGGAAGCATGTGCATTTGGTGCTACCCTGATGTCCAAGAGGATTGCTCAAAGCCCCATCCAACCTGGCCTTGAACACTTCCAGTGATGGGGCATGCACAGCTTCTTTGGGCAATCTGTTCGGGTGCCTCACCACCCTCATGGTAAATAATTTCTTCTTTATGTCTAATCAAAATCTACCCTCTTTCAGTTTAAAACCATTACCCCTCATCCTATCACAGCAGGCCATACTGAAGAGTTTTTCCCCTTCTTTCCTGTAGGCCCTCTTTAGGTTCTGGAAGGCCGCTATGAGGTCTCCCTGGAGCTTCATCTTCTCCAGGCTGAGCAGCCCCAACTCTCTCAGCCTGTCCTCACAGGAGAGGTGCTCCAGCCCTTTGATCATCTCTGTGGCCTCCTCTGGACTTGCTCCAACTGGTCCATGTCCTTCTGATGTTGGGGGCTCCAGAGCTGGACACAATACTCCATGTGGGGCCTCACGAGAGCAGAGGGGCAGAATCCCCTCCCTTGACCTGCTGGCCACGCTTCTTTTGATGCAGACCAGGATACAGATCACTTGTCTTACGGATCAGTGATAGTTACATGCATACGTAGCTGTTGGTAACAGTGGGCTGGAGTTATCCTGGCTGATGAAAATGAACCAGGAACACCTGGGCTCCTTAGATGCAGAGCTTTTGTAAGTAGGAAAAACCCTCACCAAACTGATGTGAGGGCTTTGACGTCAAGATTTTTCATTTGAAATTGCTTTTGGAATATGGTACAGTTGAGACTCTAGGGACATCAAAGTGAGGGAGACAGGATTTACGTATTTTGTGTGTATGAAGCTGCTTGGGTTACTTTTCTTATTCACATGGTCAGCAGTTTGGAGTCTAGAAAGCTCGATGTACACGAACCACTTCAGCAAGACCAAGGAAGGCAAAGTCTGACTTTCTCTATAGCTGTAAGTTGTATAAAGTATTTTTAAAATGTTTCTTAAGAATTGAGGCTTTAGGAGTGAACCAGTGTACCATCAGACTTGTATTGTGTGATTGTTGTCTGACTTGTATCATGAGGCCTCACTTTGAGTACTGGGTGCAGTTTTGGGCTCCACAGTGTAAGAAGAATGTGAAAAATACCAGAATGTGTCTAAAAGAGGGCAACAAAGATGGTGAAAGGACTTGAGGGCATGGCTTCCAAGGAGCAGGTGAGGACACTAGGTTTCTTCAACTTGGAGAAGAGACCAAGGGATGACCTCATTGCTGTCTACTGCTTTCCCATGAGAGGGAGATGCTGGTCTCTCCTGTCTGGTGATAGGACAGGAGAGAATGGTTTAAAGCTGTGTCAGAGGAAGTTCAGATAGGATAAAGGAAAAAGTTCTCCACTAAGAAGGTAGTCACGTGCTGGAACAAGTTCCCCAGGGAAGTGGTCGTGGCCCCAAGCCAGTCAGTGTCCATGAAGTGTTTGTACAGTGCTCTTAGATACATGGTTTAACTTTTAGGTTGTGCTTTGTGCAGTCAGGAGTTGGACTCGGTGATCCTCGTGGGTCCCTTCCAGCTTGGGATGTTGTGTGGTTCTGTGATTCTATTCTAAGTACTTTTAAAAAAAATCTCTAAAGGAATCTGAAAGTAAGAGAATAAAGCTCTACTGAGCTTTGGTCTGTTGGTTCTGGGGATTTTCTCCAGCATCACACTTCTGTGTCATGGTTTCAGGTTCTCTTTTAGCCCTCCTTGACAGAACAGCTTCCACAGAGAAACATGTGCTGTAGAAATGTTTAACAACACTGGAGGCATTTGTTGGGAAGGCTATTTATAGGTTTCAAGTGTTTCTTGGTAGGTTGCTGGTAAGGCCTAGGAAGGGATGCTGGAAGCAACCTAAAAATACTCCAGTTTCTTTTAGAATTTGTGTCTTGGAATAGATCCATGCTTCCTTTTTTCATCTTTCTGCAGCTGATAGCCGACATTGTTCTAAGAGATCATTTGGACTCGCCAATCATTCCATTTACTTTTTTTTAATAAATATGTGTATGTTTATGTGTAATGTAAATGTGTGTGTATATATAATTTTAAAACTTCCTGTCTTAATGCAATGGTCTGTTATGTGTTAGATTTAAAAAAAAAAAAACCAACCTAAAATTGTTGATTTCTTACTGAGCAGTTACATAAGCAACACAGAGAAAGATAACGTCAAATAAAACTGTTCTTCATTAGTTTGGGGAACCAGATGCATGTGTGCTCATGAGGTTTACAAATGACCCATGAGAATGAATGATTTATGGCCCATTACAGTAGCATGATTTTATGTTATTTATAAGATATATAATGGAGATGTAAAATATATAGAGAGAGGACTGTTAACAACTAATCCCAGACATTTTTATTTTTATTGCAGAAATGTGCAATAGATACAAAAAATGCTCTCCTGTCTGCATGTGAAACCGGAGTGCTTTCCACTTGTGTGATTTTTTGGTTTTGTTTGTTTGTTTTTGTTTTTGGTTTTTTTTTTTGTGGTGAGATGTACAGGCGTTTCCTTGCAGGGGAGGGGAGTGTGAGTGAAGTTATATTTCTGTACTGAATATTAAAATCTGTGGTTGTATTGAGAGGTGAAGGGTTTTTTTGGTGAAGAGAGACTGTTTGGTGTCTTAAGAGAGAGTGACAGAGGGACCTGAGATGTGATTTTTTTTTTTTTTTTAATATTAAAATTAATTTTTTTTTTTTTTAGCTTCATCCTGAACAGTAGTTTCTTTTATTTTTGTGATGTACATAAGTATTTACCAGGGAGAGCTGGAAAAGGTCTGCTAGGACCCCAAGTTTGTCCTGCTGCCAGGAGAGGGCCATTCCCCATGCCATATGTCCAGTTGTCAACTGGTTGTGTACGTTCTGCAGCAGTTGCTAACAGTTGGTACCGTTTGCCTTTAAGAATGTGCCACTAGGTTCAGGACTGCACTGCACACCCTGTCCAAAAAAAAAAAAAGATCCCCCACCCCCTCCCAATGTAAATTCAGCTTGTTCAGCAGCAGCCTGAAGCCCGGTATTGTTTCTATCGGAAGTGTGAGCTAGAGGGGACAGACATTCCCCTGCTCAGCGGGAGCGCAGGGCTGCGTTTTGCCCTTGTTGCATTATTAATGGCACGGTGTTTTTCTGTTGCAGATGGCTAAGAGCTAGCAAGGCATTTTCGGGACCATGATGGCTCAGTTTCCCACAGCCCTGAATGGTGAGTATCTCAGTTCGGCTTGTTCAGGTCGGGGTGGGAGCGTTTGTCTTTTTTTTTTTTTTTAAAAATTATTATTATTTCTTTTGTAACGCTGACTTTGTTACCTGCAGCAGCATTCTGCTCAGTTTGCTGCAGATCATTTCCTGTAGGCGAACTTGTGCTGTAAGACTGGGAGAAATTCAGTACAACCGTTACTGCAGTGTAATTGGGAGTACAGATATGCCTGGAGCATCTGGGAATCTCAGATCTTTTAAAGGGCTGAGGAACGTGTGACATGTGGTGTGAATACTGTCTGACTTCAAGTGGAGAATATGCTAAGTAATAGTTGATTAAATTTGCATACCTTTTCCGTTACATAATTCAGCACAAAATTTGTTTCATTGTAAATATATTATGCTATTTATTTTAAACCAAAATATTTGAATGTGTTAAGCAATTTGTTACATTGACTAAAATAATCAGTCTTTCTTAAAAAAAATGTTAAAGAGTTTTCCTCTTGGTTCTGTGCTCCATCTACTACAGAAACTTTTGGATTTGTTTCTTGATTTCCTTTCAAAGACATATGAGAATTGAAACTTAGAAATTGTTTGTGCATGTATATATGTGTTGGAGCTCTTCATTTCTAGAGCAAGTTTATTTGTGAACCACAGTTTGCAAATACCTGCTGAGAAATTTGATGTTTATGTGTTGTTCTTTACAGAGGTGGCCAAAATGAAAAGATAAGCATAGGAACAATGCTTTGCACTCCAGATATTCCAGAAAGGGAGTATTTCTCCTGATAAAAATAGAGAAATACGTATTAAAAAAAAAGTATTTCTTATCTAATTTATCTGTGAAGGTTCTGCAGGACTGGGAGGTCTTTATTTAACTAATTTAGAAAATCATCACCACAGAGATAAATTGAATGAGTAAAGGGAAGTGGTTTTTTGCAGAACATTCAGATTTAAAATTAAACCTCTGTTTTATGTATCTGTTTCACGTGTGCATAAACCATTTTGTGAAAAAGTAATTGGTGTGATCAACACCTTTTATTTTTTCTTTTATAGTCAGCTACAGTTTGTTTCAGACTTTGTTTCAAAAACCTACCAATAAGAGAGAAGTAAAAGGAGTCAATATATTGTATATAATAGGGAAAAAACTAAATACCAGAATTTTTTTCCACTTTTTTGGACATAATGAAAAAAACTTTTTTTTCTTATTCCCCTATGCTTTTTGCTCCTCAATTTAAAGTAAACAAAACAGAAGCTCTTTTCAGGGAGGATACAGATTTATGTTGTTGGCTTGATTGATCGTGGTTGATTTATGCATAACCTATTTGATGTCTTCTTGGTTTGGCTTTTTACTCCTTGGTTCTGTTGGAGGATTGCAGATACTTTGACAGCACTGAGCAAGTACATGCCTTGATCTCAGAAGTCTTAGTTGGGAGAGAGACCCTTTCCTTGGTCTGACACCCCTTGGGCAGCACTGTCTGCCACTCTCAAAAAGCAATGGTGCCACAGGATGCAACCTTTCCCCTCAAAGAATTTTACTGTGTTGAAAAACATAGTTAGAGATCGTGAGTAAGAGAGATACCAGGCAGTAGTTAAACTATTGCTTCTCAGACAATATTTGACTGTGTGTAGTTTTGCAGTTGTATAGAGTTGATGAAATGTCAAACAAGTCGTGTGGGAAAAGAATAGTTTTAATGTGATTTCTGGGTAAATACTGAGTAACCTTTGCGGTTGAAGTTGTTCTTCTCTAATCTGTGTTCCTCTTCCCTGCTGCTTGCTACCACTGCAGGTTACATTCAAAGTAAATCACCTGCATTTACCACTCATTGCTCAGTGGAAACGTCTAATTACGTTGTTAGACCTTGGTAGCGACTTGAAGGAGGAGATGAAGAATGAGGTTATGCATGGGGCATTAAACCATTAGGCATTGCTGCGGCCTGAGAGCACCGGCTGCCTGCCACACCTTCGTCTTAGCAGAGCATTGGCCCTTTCCTTTTGTGTCCTGCTAGGGGAAAACTATATCTTCTAGCAAAAAAACCTCTTATCAAGGTACAATAGACTTGGCTTTTAGTTCATTAGTAGTTTAAGGCATGAAGTACTGTTCTGTTCCAGGATTATTTTTGGCATTCAGTGTTACAGAAAAGTGAGTGGATAGTGTGGCATGGGTGTGTGTACAAGTGTGTGATTATGACACAGAGTGACAACGAGTTTGAGAACGGTGTGGTTCAAATGACAAAGCACGATACTCAGTCTCAAACACATACAAGTAAAAGATGTTGCAACACTTTATTTACCTACCTAAGCAGAGAAAGAGAAGTCTGCGCAGGACCTTGAGAAGGAAGGGCAACTGAGTTGTGTGCTTGAGTTCCAGTTGAGAGACTCGACTTTATTGAGGGCACCTTGAGCTGTTGCTCAGAGTAGAGCTCCACCAGAGCAGGCTCCCAAGACTGTCCAGCCTCAGCATGTGGCTGATGGCCAAACTGTGTGTTATACTGACAACTGACATATTCTTTTTTTAATTGTGGTGGCGTGTAAACTTCAGCTTGTTGCGGCATTGTGTGCTCCAGGGGCACAGGCTCTTGCTATACCGCTTATCTGTCTTCTCTAAAGTCATGAAAGGATGCAGTGAAGAGAAAGGAGTTCCCTTTGACTCTTCATTTCTGTCCAAGGTGACTTTTGTGGATGCCTTACTAACAGACTGGAAATTCAAAGAGGAAAAGCAGGAGTTAGAGTGCCTGTTGATTTTTCTGGAACTCAGGGCAGACTTGCCAGTTTGTGATGCAAAATGTGAACGTTGTGGTGATGTTTTATATGAACAGGCAAGATTGAGTAACACATTTCTTCTTATGTACAAAGACTGCAAATTACAAAATATACATGCAGCACCAGATGGATAACAGACATTTATCTCTGTGGAGTCCAGTTCTATCAAAGCGCCACTCCAGGCATATCCATCTCCCCAGTGTGCAAATGAGATGAAGGATTCTCTTTTGAGGATTTCATTTTATCCTGTAGCTGTCTAATTCATCATTATATCTGTGACAATGATAAAACCAATTCGGTTTCCAATAGTTTGTTCTCCTTACCAGTATTTTTCCATGTGGATAAATCTTTTTTAGGAATTCATCCCAAGTCTTGCAAAAGCTTTTGGAAATGGCATTTAGTTACACTAAATAACAAATAACACTTATATTTCTAAAGAAAGAGTTAATATACTAACCACAAACAATGGTTAAAAGGATAAAGGCTTTAACAGGTTAAAATGCACTTCCACTTAATTCATCTCTGTGATTGCTGGCTTTATCACAGAGCAGGACGAAGTAGCCTTCACTGCCACAGGATGCCTTTTTTACAGCTGGGGAGCAGTTGCAAGATGTTGCTGTTCTAATTCCACTTCTTCCTAGGCTAGATATTTTCAGGATTTAGATTCAGCTGATGCTGGATCTTGGTTTGGGGAGATTTAATCTTGACAGTTCGGCCGGAACAAGGAAAGCGGTATTTGCCAGTCGGTCTCTCTCACATTGTTTCCTTAACTGCCGTTGGAATTTTTGGGCTGTGCTTCTTTTTGTTTATGTTTTTATTTGTCCTTCCTCTTCCCTCCTACCACCTGTTTCCTTTTGATATAATTTTTTAAGGTCTAGCAGGAAAGTACCTCTGATAAACTGAAGTGGAAAAAGTAATATTCATAACTGATTTCACATGCTTCCCAAGTTTCATAAGTCAAACTGAATTTTATGCTGCTGTAAATAGAACTGAATTTTGTGTCCCTGCACATAAGTGTATCGGAGACTAGAGCAGACATGGATGGGTTGGGTGAGGTGCTGGTTCCACTGATGTCAAGAGTAAAACACTCACTGATGCTAAGTTCTGCTGCATCTTCTCTATTTAAAAAAGTCTGTCTCAGGATACATGGTCTGAATTTTTTTTTTGATTAGGAGAAACCCTGGGCATCAGAGTTCCATTAAAAACTACTTGAATGCAACCTGACTCTTAACCTTGTGTGCACTGTAGATATGGAAACTGTAAACTTGGATATCAGCAAGTGTAGATAAAGGTATTAAGCTGAGTTAGATCTTGCAAAGAAAATATCAGAACTTGTTCTCCCCTGTACAAGAAAGGAAAGAAAAGAAATTCTAAGACAAGGACACGTATTTTCTGTGTCCTTATAAATTAATACTTCCTCTCACTTTTCAGTAAGGACAGTGGTGTCAGTTGATATGGAGTAAAATTCATACGCTCGAGTCAGAGGGGCGTATATCTTTCACCATCACACTCTGCAAAAAAAATAAAATTTCCAATTTTGTATGCCATATTATCTGTTTTCTTTAACCCTAAGAAGTCAGAAACAGCACTATAGGATTGTGGAATACAAAGTCTTGTATTCATATTTAATTATGAGAATAATAAGATTCACGTGAAAGGTGTAAGAAGAAATCTTGGAAGAAGAAATAATTAGACATGGAAGTAAATGTTAAATGGAGTAAATGGAACTAGGTTTTAACGAAGAAGGTTGCATCTTACACTTTTTTCAGTAACTGAATTTTGTAGACAAAGTGTAACAGATCCCATGCTTGCACTTTGTTAGATAAATAACTGGCTAAAAAGGGAGAGAAAGTGCAAGTATTAGACTAGGATGTTGTGACAATGATATTCTTCATGGATTTTTATTCCAAGACCAGTCTTACTTGTTATCACTTACGGCAACATCCTCAGTAAAAAGCAAACGTATGCTGGTTAAATTGCTTGATGGCACAAACTTAGGAGTCATTTTTCCAGCCAGAATTATACAGTATGAACTGCATATCATTGGTTAAATTTCATCACATTTCTGTTGTGCTATCTTCAAATAGCTTTTTAGTCATACCAGTATGGGCTTGAATAATTTTTACTGTATGCTGGGAACTCAGCAGTTGACTGTGACTAAGGAGGAAGACAACCGGATGTATTAGATGATCACGTAATAATTACGTGACTTGAGGGAAAGGAAATGCATCCTAAAATGTGGTAGGTGAAATAAGGAGTGCTGTGTGCTATTGTTTAAGGCACTGGTGAGACATCTTTTGGAATATAGGGTAGAATTTGGGCTATCTGCTTAGGAGGGAATGAAACCCAGAAAGTGTAATAGATAGAGTTAGGCTTCAGTGTTATCCAGGAGAAATGAATTAAGTGTTGAGAAGGACTAAAGAGATTGTCGTCGTTAACCTACCAAAATAAAAGCTTATTGTTTTTTTTATTTCACTGTATTTACTTTACAGTAAATAAATTTACTCTCTATTTTTTTCTTAGTAGGAAGATAAACATTAAGGAGGGAAAACAACTTTTCTTCAAGTGCAGTGTTAGCACAAGGTTAAATAGGGATGAATCAGCTGTTGGTTCAGTTGGTCTGGAAATGGGAAGGGTTCTGTCAGCAGTGACGTTCTGGACCATGGTCAAGGAAAAAGTCTGATTGCCTCGAGGCAGAGCTCACATTTTAGGAAGGAATTAATGTGTTGGAGTTTCTTGGAATAGTAGCAGTCTGGGCACGGTGACCTGGGAAGTCACTTCCAATCTTAGACTCTTAAAATGTGTGTTTAAAAAAACAAAACAAAACAAAAACAAACAAACAAAAAAAACCCAAACCACCAGGGGGGGAATCGATAATACCTAGTGAAGATTAGTGTTAGATCTTAATCCATTAACTTAATTTAAGCCTATAGCTGCTTTTTCTTGCTAAGATTTTACTTTGTTAGTGTCATGTGTTGGCTTTTATAAGGTAAGATAACACTGAGTGAAGAACCCGGGCTGTATTTTATTTGGGCTAATAATACTATAGTGCAAGCTACCTTATTAATTTTGGATGTCCACGAGACTTCCTGGTGATTTTTCTTCAAAGCATTTAAAAACCAAGTTGAAAAATGACAGGATCTACAAATACTTCCCCCAAATGGTGCCAGAGCCTGAAGGCTTATGAAGGGACGCAAAAACATTAATCTCTCATGTGGCTGAGCTTCAAAGGGCTTTGACTGTTAAAACTTGGATTTCCTTGAAATTTTGAGAAATGTACTACTCTGATAAACCACTTCATGTGGTTGTTGTAGTTTAGGGTTGATGAGCATTGTGTGAAATGGTACCATCTTAACATCTACTGAATTCCATGTTGTCTGTGATCATCATGGCCACTTCAAACTGACCAGAGACGATATTAATTGGTATTGGCAGAATGAGTTCAGATTTAGCCCACTAATTGTCATGGCAAGAATAAAAACATTTTTAGACATTGTGGTCTCTCAAATCTATTTGTGTAATGCTGTGTTCCTTTAATGAGAAATCTTGTATGTTCAGGCTTTTCAATATACCGCATCAATTCTTTAGGACATCTGTTGTTTTTCTTGCAGTGGAACAGTAACCTTAAATCATAACTGAGCTAGCTAGAAGGGGTAAAACCCTGGACAGCTGAAAGAATATCGGTGTTCATGTGACTAGCATTCTTATCAGGTACTTTCACAGAAGGTGTTTTAATAACTTTAAAACATTTATGGTTTAGTTGGATGTGAAGTTCTCTGCGTGCAAGTCTCAAGAACAGGTAAGATTAACTGAATATCAAAAGCTGTCTTAGTGCTGTTTATTGAAGTAATCTGTTTAAAGGTGTGTGTGTATATATATAGTTTTTATATTTATATTTGGTGTATTTTATATTTGGTGTATTTTAAGCCGTATACCAACATTTTCCCCTGCATTTTTTCTCGTAACCGTGATTTTGTGTTTAACAGTGATCGCTATAGTACAGGTTCTGTTTCTTTAGGAAACGTGTATTTCCTGAGTGTCACAGTTTCACCACAATCGAAGAACTCTGCACTTGTTACAGTGTGTGTTGATACTTGTATAACAGAATGGAAAAGAGTATACTAATATTTTCTCAAGAGCTACAGGTAAAATTTGCTATGCAACAGTTGGTAGTGCTTTCATAGCGCTGTATTTCACAAGAAATCTTCCAGCTTGAGGGGATGAAAAATACAGCTCTGAGTTAATGTATAAACTGTTTCTGATATAGATAATGTGAGTTAGAAGGCAGAATTACTCCTCTTATTTCTCACATTCTCTCTATTCGGACTGGATTAAGAAATACATGGACAATACTTTCTAACCTAACCTGAAGGTAACTCGGCATCCACTACACTCATCTTGGCGTGGCCAGCAGGTCAAGGGAGGTGATTCTCCTCCTCTACTCTGCCCTGGTGAGACCCCACTTGGAGTACTGTGTCCAGTTCTGGAGCCCCCAACATAAAAAGGACATGGACCAGTTGGAGAAGGTCCAGAGGAGGGCCATGAAGATGATAAAAGGGCTGGAGCACCTTTCCTATGAGGACAGGTTGAGAGAGTTGGGGCTGTTCAGCCTGGAGAAGAGGAGGCTCCAGGGAGACCTTATAGCGGCCTTCCAGTACCTCAAAGGGGCCTACAATAAAGATGGAGAGCGGTTGTTCAGTAGGGCCTGTTGCAATAGGACAAGGGGTAATGGTTTTAAAATAGAAGGAGGTGGATTTAGATTGGAAATTAGGAAAAAATTTTTTACAATGAGGAAACAAGTTTCCCAGAGAGGTGGTGGAAGCCCCATCCCTGGAAACGTTCAAGGCCAGGTTGGCCGGGGCTCTGAGCAACCTGATCTAGTTGGGGATGTCCCTGCTCCTTGCAGGAGGGTTGGACTAGATGACCTTTGAAGGTCCCTTCCAACTCTAACAGTTCTATGATTCTATGTACTGGGTATAGTTGGCAGGTTCTGCTAATTAGTTACTGAACATTATAAGGAGTTTAAGCAAGCTGTCTTACTCTTGCTGTTGGTACCTTTGTTTTCTTCCGGGTTTCCTGGCATGTTTTCTTTTTGTCAGGACTAGAAATTACAAAAAGGAGGGTAACAAGAATGATCAAAGACGCAGAACAGCTTCTGTATGAGGAATAATTACATTGACTAGGACATTTCAGCTTGGAAAAGAAATGGAGATGGTGGATACAGTAGATGTCAACTTCTGAAAGTCGTTCGTCATTTTATAGGCAAGGGAATGGTAATTAATCTCTGATAACACAAGAATTAACCAGTATGGAATGAAAATACTCTTGGCAGATATCAAGAAGAGCACTTAGCACAGTGTCAAATAAACAGTGAAAGCCGTAGGAAGCTGTGGATGCCAAAAGGTTACTTGGATTCCTTAAACAATTAGAGAGAGGTGGATTTTCTTTCTGTTAATGAGGTACCACCCCTGGTTCAGGAGCTACACTGGGGACTGAGAAGACATCCTAGGGAAGTACCGCTGCCTGCTTGCCTCAGCCTATCACTCTGTGCAAGGAGCTGAGCTTCGTGGATGTTTGGTCTGAGCTGACAGGGTCATTACTGTGTTTTGTTTCCTAAAGTATCTCCTAATTCAATTTTATTCCACAGATCATTTGGGGATTGCTTCTCCATTTTCCTTCTCTCTCACCTTTCCTGTGTAATTTTTTTTTCCTTTTGTTTTCCTCTTTCCTTTCAAGTCTGCATTCCAACTCTCTGTTGTAAATATACCCTATCGGCTTTCCTCCTGATCCAAGACTTTCTCCTCAAGTCTGAGAACCTGGAAATGTCTTTTTTACTCTAATGACCAGATAATAAAAAGAATTACAAAAATTGCTATAAAAGATCTAATATTCCTTGAACAGAGTTCTGCTCTGATTTTATGTCAGCAAATGTTTTTGTAGGAGAATAATTTCCTTTACTCCACCTAATTTCAAGGTTCATTTTGCATTCTCTTGCCTGGTATTTTTACTGCCTGCGTTTCTCCCAGTGCGGAAAGATTTACTAGCTACTCCAGATGGAAACTCAGCTGAATCTTATTAGTTTTTCTGCATTCCACAGAGATTTGCTAGACAATAATTAAACAAACTATCCTTTTGTAAATTTTTTATTAAGTTATTGGGGTTTTTTGTGAATGCTGGTGAGCAGCAACAGTGTACAAAATCCATTTTCAGAATTAGAACAGTTTAGACTAAGCTCTGGTGGGCCTTCTCCTCAAGCATGGTGAGTAAAAACTTTTTATTTTCCTCATTGAAGACTTTGATACTATATAGGTTGTCAGGAGTTTAATGAAAAAAAGCTTCTGACTTGTCCTAAACTGAAGGGTAAGCCGATCTTCCATCTGTGTCATGCTGGGAAGGAAGGCTATGGAGTCTCTCAGCTGGAGGTATGCTTACTTTAACAACAAATGGAGATAGGTCTTGCAGCTGGTAGGGCAGAATTGGGCAAAGTGTGCGTATTTTATGCCTTGATAATATTGCTTACTTTGAATTTTTTCATACCTTCCATTGGAAAGATTCTTGTTGGTGTGACTTTTTTCCTTCTCTCTTCTTTTCAGTCTCTAAAATCCATCCAAAAGTATTAATTGCAGGATTAGGGAAGCGGTCACCCCCCCAGTACTCGGGACTGGTGAGGCTGCATCTTGCATACTGTGTTCAGTTTTGGGCCCCTCACTACAAGAAAGAAAGTGAGGTGCTGGAGCGTGTCCAAGGAAGACCAGTGAAGCTGGTGAAGGGTCTGGAGAGCAAGTCTTATGAGGAGCGGCTGAGCGAATTGGGGTTGTTTAGCCTGGAGGAGGCTGAGGGGAGACCACGTTGCTCTCTACAACTGCCTGAAAACTGGTTGTAGGGAGGCGCGTGTTGGTCTCTTCTCACAAGGAACTAGTGATAGGATGAGAGGAAACGGCCTCGAGTTGCACCAGGGGAGATTTAGATTGATATTAGGAAAAATTTCTTCAGCTAAAGGGCTGTCAAACATTAGAACAGGTTGCTCAGGGAAGTGATTGAGTCACCATCCCTGGAGGTATTTAAAAGATGTGTTGATGTGACACTTAGGGACATGGTTTAGTGGTGGACTTGGCAGTGTTTGGTTAATGATTGGACTTGATGATCTTAAAAGTCTTTTCCAACCTAAATGATTCAATGATTCTGGGCAAAGACATGGCTATGTCATTGGACAGAATAATGGGCTTGCTCTGTGTGCTGCATCCGTGTTAGTAACTCAACAACTGCAGGTGATTTCAAGGGCATTGTTTTCCCAGAATTAGGCAGAAAATACTTTTATATTTATTGCTAGTATTGAATCTAGATACAGGAAAGGGTTAGGTTAAGCCAAGTCTGTATGCCAACTCTTTCCTGTAAGAAAAGGAAAAGTTATATTAGCTTTCAAGAATAAAGTAAGAGTTTAGCAGCATTGTAGGTTACAGCAATTGCACTTTCTGATGAGAAATAGAAAACTTGTTTCATTAAAACTTCGGAAAATACTATTAAATGAGTTGTCACCAATTCTACAGAGAACTGGTGTAAAAGGTAGCATGATAATGTGCAGTTGAGAGTACTGTCATGTTTATACACATTTCCTAATACATTTTTTACATTAGTGGAGTTCTAACAAAACTTTTGTTTAAGCATCTTCAAGTAAGATTGCTGTAACTTGCTATGTCTGTGGTTTTGCTTTTTTTTTTTTTTTAATATATTTTGCTTGCTTGGTGTGTTGCTTTTATGTTTCAGTGGAGGTTGGCAATAACTTAATTAAAAAGGAGCTTCTGAAAATGGATAGCCATAATGAGCTAAATGATTCTGTGATTTTTATAAAGTAATCCTACTATTATAAACTGGTAGTTTAAGTGCTTTGGAATTGTTGAGTTGTGCTGTAAAATTCAGAAAAAAAAAAGTGGATCTTAACAGTCTAGTCCATGCAAACAGTAATGTATCCCTAAATTGTTTTAGGGATTATACTAATTCTGAAAGCAAGGATTATGTTTCTACATTGAGATCATCGCATGGCATGGAAATTTTCATGTTCTCCCGTTACAGATTTTGTGCGTTGAAGTGGGGGCATGCCAGTGACCAGTCAGGCAAAATACTGCATCATACGGAGTTCTGCGCCTATTTTGTAGGAGCAGGTGGTTAGTTCAAACCAGCCCAATCTTTGATTTTAGTGAACTGCTGAACCTAAGGATTCTCAAGATACCAAAATATCTAGAAATCTTGTACATAATGTAGATAATATGAATTGTACCCTAAAATACAATGTGTCTGCTGCTGCTTTGTCCTCAGTTCTGTAAGTGTACTCTTCAGTTAAGCAAGCATTTTTGGCCAACTCTGTGTAGCTCTGCACTTGCCTGATGCTGTTTAACAGCCTGTCTGCAGGTAACAGTTATTTTTGGATAGCATATCAGAGACACTTGAAAATCTTTAAAAATTCTCCTGGCTTCAATTCTTGCAATTTTAGCAAAAATACAAAATCAAAGGAGAAACATGTTTCCCTCTTATAGTAGTTTAGCCACAGATGTTTCCTTTTTACTGCATATACATTAAGCTACTGAAGTTGCTGTTAAGCATAGCCATACCCTTTTCTTCTGGCAGTTGCCGCAGCGTTGCTTAATATGCTGAGAGCCTCATGAAGGATTTCTGGTAGGACAAGTAGTAGGGGAATTAGTGTGTGCATTGTGAAAGGAGGTTGCATGTGGCTCCTGCCATGGCCCGAGAACATGGGAGCTGGGAATAGGAGGTACGTTCTTCAAGGTAGAGCAGATGGTACTTTGGGATGGACCCAAAGCCACCACAGTAGTAGTTCACAACATGTTTGCACACCTAAATAGGAATAAATGCTTATTATCGGTCAGCATTTTCTCCTATGTTTGAAATAAAGAATCAACAATGAAGCAAATATTGAAAATAGCAACAACACTGATAAGGAATCTGGAAATTCAGACTAATGGTAAAGTGTTCTGTATATTTTCAGACTCCTGGAGTCTTTACTCACCACTGAGGAAAAATTAGAAGTGTGACTCAACATCTCAGTTGAGAGCATTAAATCTGATCTGTAATAAATAATTCTGTGGTAAACTTACCTACAAACACAGAGAAAGACTGGAATTATTAGATTTACCCCAATATGTCTTACACCAAACAACTCTATCGAGGCTTCTGATGGGAGACAGTAATGTGATTGCTCGTTGCATTAAGGAAAACCCCATGTTGTGCAGCTTGAGGCATGCTGCTGCATGTCATTGTTGAAATGTCCCTGTCTTTAAACAGAGGGATAAATATTTATTTAGGGTCATTATGAAGCCTAATGGTGGTTTTTGGGATGGTATAGTCACTCATCCTCATGACTTATGTGTACAAGAATGCTCTTTCAATTTAGGTTTATTATCTCTGTGTAGTTAATGAACTTTGTAGGTCGTAGGAGCATAGTTTTTATTAGAGAAAAACAAGCAACGCCTGTCAGTGGAAAACAAACACAGCTCTTTAGAGAACTGTGGAAAATCATGAGCATTTCTCACAGTGAAAAGTTACCTTTGTCCTTTTCACTAACAGTACCACTCTCGGTACAACTGCCTTTTGCCTACAGGTAGAACTGAACAGTGGCAGAGTTCTTACAGAGCAGAATTTTTCTTCTAGAATTGCGCTTTCTTTTCTCCGCTCTTTTTCAATGGCAGCTTACCACTTTGAGGAAAGAACAGCCTGTGTTTCAGTTTCTGATGCTGGCAGCCCATCAAAGCAAGTCCTTTGTTTTCTTCAGAAGATTGTCTGTCTGATGCAGTGTTGTAAAGACGTTTCTGGAGCTGTTCTACTGAATGCTGTGATCCTGCCATAAACAGACCGTCGTACTCCCTCGCAGAAAGATGTCTTTTATTTAAAATGAGCTTAAAGGAGCAGAAAATGTTGTTTAATCCCCAGCACAGTCGCTTGTTTCCAACACTGTAAAATTGTGAGTGCTACCACATTGAATTACAGAATTACAGATACAATACTGTTACATGAAGGTGAGGTTGATATGTATGTTGCCATCTTTAGAGAAGATGTACGTTAAAATGATGTGTAGCACCAGGTTGGTTGTATGGGTCTTTATCATTCTGTACAGACTTTCCGCGTGGACAGAATGTGACTTTGAACTCTTGAATGTGTTGTGGAGCTGTGGAGTGGGCAAGTAAAGGAGCTTTGCCTGTGGATTTTCTGATCGGGTATAAGGAATTTGCTGAGACTTTTCTGGACCTTGAGTCCAGGTTTCCCATGTTGGATCTCAAGAACACTTGCCAGTCCTAACGTTTATCCATTCTTCTCTGAAAGTACTGACCTTCTTTAGAAAAGAAAGATAGTTTGATATCTGGCTTCCAAAGGTGTTACTAATGTAGAAATATGTTTTTCCATGAACAGAAAAAGCAAGTGAAGGCAATAGTGTATTCTAGGGAAAAACCTTTGTGGGGGAAGTCTCCCAAGTTCAGCATTTCTTGATTTTTGATTCCTAAAAAAGGAATGTAGTCAAATACAGAGTTGGCTTCATCCAAGTGGATCTTGCATCATGCGTGAAGTTGTGAGATTGCAAAGTAACCTCTTTTGTATTTTGTATTTTTATATATTACTTTTAAATGAAACAGTCCAATTATGTGGGGAGAGGTGTGCTTTGGATTTTAAGACTTACCACATTACTCTCTTCTATGTCTATAAAAAATCCTTGGTGGAGACCACATCTTTATGGAATTAGTCACCAGAATAAAAATATTTTCAGTCCCTGTCCTCACGGACAGGGGAAATCTGGAATTTTTGCCTATGAAAAGAAATTATTAGCAGGTTGGCTTCTTCAGGATATATATTCAACATTCACAGAATGTACTTTTGATACCATGTGTGTTCATAATTATCACTTTGCTGAGACAGTCGCTGCTCGCACTGACTTGCTAGGACTACGCTAGAAGCAATTGGTGCTAAAATAATCTTTGTAGTCAAAGATTTTTTTTTTTCCATAAATTAAATTTATACTTACAAGAAACTGTCATGGAGATAGTTGCTGAAGAAATTCTTTTGCATATTTAATTTGAGAATGAATAAACTATACTAACAGCATAATTTTAGCAGTAGACTGCACATCTGAAGGCTTTCCACTATGGCTGCACTGATTTTTTTTTTTTTTTTTTTTTTTTTTTTTTTAATTTTATTTTAAATTTCTTTACTTATTTATCTGCCTAGGCAAGGATCAGCGGTGTGAAGTACATGGTGGTAAGAGTCAGCAAAGCTGGGGCTGGGGTGCAGTGAGCAGTAGTGCACCCCACGTGCTCTGCCTTTTAGAGGGCTCTGTGCGGGTCCCGAGGCTGTCGGGGCGGCGGCAGCACTCCTGCGCCCAGCACCTCTGCGTGTTGGAGAGGAGCGATCACAATTACCCTGAGCAAAAGTGCGCGAAATGTTTAATGCCCAAATTACACTGAGATTCTTGGGGAGTGTTTGTGAGGGGAAAAAAAGAGAATGACGAGTGAATGCAGATCTTGATTCTTTAGAGAAGCTACTGTGGTGCTGGTAACTCCAGTCAAGGGGTTTTTCTGTATTTTTGGCACTTTGCAGCCACTGACCACGTGAATGTATTGTGATGGTTTTAATCCTTCTGTTGTTGATTATAAAACACTGAAGAGTGTTGTACCTACCTGCTTCTAAATATGATCAAAGCACGATGCTTCCTATATAGGACAATGTGATGTTGCTAATATTTTGTTTTCCATAAATGAGAAAAAACTGAGCGGATTTTCTGAAGTTGCTGCTGACAGCTTTAGGAGCATTTCTTCATCTCGTGAAGATAATTTCTATAAGCATTA
Organism: Chlamydotis macqueenii; assembly: GCF_036417535.1. Classification (NCBI taxonomy): domain Eukaryota; kingdom Metazoa; phylum Chordata; class Aves; order Otidiformes; family Otididae; genus Chlamydotis; species Chlamydotis macqueenii. Next base: position 7,626,068 of record NC_141558.1, read on the forward strand.
ACCACATTATGCACTTTCAGTTTGTATCTTAAAGCCAACATTTTGTAAAGATTTAAGTGCTGCTCACATTTTTGCCATTGTGCACAAGTTGTCCTCATTTGTATATTATGGCAATACTTGTACTGCCCATCAACTTCTAGGCATCTGATTTAGATTTATTTACATTTATTATCGGCATCTAATCTAGATTTATTTAGACTCCTTTAATTAAAAGAGAGAAATAAGATGAGTTCTTGAAGTGCGGTTTTACACACAGCCTGCAAGAAGACCCTTTCATTGAGGCCACACCAAAAAAAAAAAAAAGGTGAATCCTCAAGAGGGGGAAGCAAAACTCCAAAATCAGGTGCTTAAAGGTTGTATCCTAACGCCCTCCCACTATTTTTGTCGTTTATAGCCCCAGTGAGTTTCTGGTTTGGCTCAATTTTTTAACTATTTGTATTTCCCTATTAAGCAGCAGGGGTAAGAATTCAATTTGTACGTTAAGTGAGGAGAATGATGGTCTTAGCAGGACCTTCTTAAGGGGCTAGATCAGGTCTTTTTGGAAAATATGTTTGCATGTATGGATAAGCACAGGGGAGAGGTGGTTAACGTGGTTAATAGCTGTGTATTGGCAGGTATGTCAGCTTGCAGTCTGTTTGCTTTGTTATTACTCTCTGAAAAACAGAAAAGAGCTGTTGAAATTTAACTTCAAAGCTTTGAAATTAGGTTTATGTAGAAAAAGGGGAAGCATTTTATAGTGTTTCTTTCAAAGTGCAATTGCATTGCAGTTGCATTTAAAGCAACCTGTTAATATCTTGTTAGAAGAATTATTTAGTCCCTTGACTGTCTTTTAGTGAACAATACAAATCTTGAACAGATTAACAGTTCTTTGGAAGTGGTAATTCTCAAAAGAATGTATTTTTAAAATGTTTTTAATAACCTTTTAATGGTGTCTTGAGGGTTTCCACTCAGAATTTTGGCTAATTCTTGTATTCATTGATTTGACAAATTAGGTACTTGTCAAGAGCTTCCCAACTAAAACTTCCTCCTACTTAAAAACCAAACCCAATTATTTCTGGCAAACTGCTTTTCCTGCGAAGGGCACACACCCTGGCCTTTATACAGCAGGTTGGAGCGTTTCTGAAAGTCACTCTGGTTTTGCCTGGTATATCAGCATAGCTCTGTAAACATTGTTATTCCCTGCAACTTCTCTTTGTTACTTTGAGGCTGTAATATTTTATACTTCTCCTTCTTTTTTTTTTTTTTTTTTTTTTTAAGCATTGAAAAATGATACCTTGAAATAGTATGCTATTTAAAAAAAAAAAAAAAAAAAAAAAACAACCCCAACCCATAATGTTACGCCTTTATCAGACAAAACCAACATAGTTTTGTTACCAGCCCCAATTTTGATTTTTAGAGTATTGGCAAGACGGAGCACATGTCTTTTTGGCAGCTGTAGGGTGTTCGCCTTCTGTGTGAGACCCTTTAAGTGACGTTGAATCCCATTTGTTTACTGGTGAACCAGAGGAGTGTTTGGTTCACACAGAGTATGGTGAGCAGCAAGCATCCTGCCCAGGCTACAAACAATCCGCAGCAACAGGAAACTGCTCTGCACCAGCTTTGAAGGACGACAGAGCTTGTTTGAGAGCTGAGTGTAAAGCAGCCTGGCTGAGGAATTGTCTCAGCTCATGCACATCTGGGAAGTAGGTTTGTGTTTCATAACGTCCTTGCCAAACTGGTAGGAGCTGGGTGTGTCTAGATCTAACTTTGTCTCTCCGGAAGCCAAGCTTTAATTTTGTAAGTTATGTGCTTTATTTTTCAAAGTCTTCACACTGTTCAGGTTTGTTTTGGGTTTGTGTTTTTTTTTTTCAGGAGGTCCAAACATATGGGCCATCACCTCTGAAGAGCGGGCCAAGCATGACAAGCAGTTTGATAGCCTTAAACCCACAGGAGGCTACATTACAGGTTAGTCTGAGATTCTATATTACACATTAACTTCTGTGTACACATAAGTATCTCTGTAAAACAGTTTGAAAACTACATCCTATTTCTAGCCCTGTATTGTGTGACTAACAACCATACTCTTTGGGCAAACAGCCATGGATTATTACTAAACTTGTAGAAGCTTTGGGCTGAAGTCTGGCACAGGAACGCTCTTTTATTAACCCCGTCACTTCTGCAGCTAGCAGTTATGTGCTGTCATTCTGTCTAGTTTCAAAAACCAAAGAGCATCAGGCGAAATCTGTGCTTGGATGGGAGGTTGCCAGGGAGCACTTACAGTAGCTATTGTAGCAAGTGATGCCAGAGACAGCAGAAGTGGCTCTCTTATGTCTGAACAGTGTTAGAGAATACTGTGCTGTTAGATAGCTTTGTTTTGGAGGAGGAGACAGGGAGAGAGATGCTGACAGCTTGTCCTTGTTAATGACTACTTGAAATTTATTAACCCTTGGGCCTTCAGCAAGTTCTGGATAGGCTAATGGCATTTTGCAGTGGCCTGCTGTCAGTTCCAGTTGCATTCAGCTGCTTCTCCTCTGAAACAACTGGGTCGTGTTGCTGTGCGTCTCAGAATTTGCAGGTTTTAAATTCAAGAATCTGCTTATGACATCAAGAAAACGCTCTATTTCAATGGCAAAGATGACTTAATTTAAGAATGCCCCATTCTTTTGTGTGCAGGTGAGCATTAAAGATCAGCCCTACCTCCCTAACTATCTGCTGATACCCTAGCTGGTGATTACATTGCCCTTGCTTTTCCTCTTTTTAGTCCAAAAAGGACTGAGGAGAGAATGGGAAGTTGTCTATTTGGAACATTCATGTCTTCTGGCTAAGTGATCCATAACTCCTGCTTTAGCCAAACAGCACTGGGAGGCTGGTGTTTACCTTACCACCAGCTGACAAGTATGCAGTCTGGAGACTGCCTGTAGGCCACATCTGGGCTGTTACTGCACATAGGTCTGCAGGCTTCATTATTTATTTGGCAAGTACTTGAAATGAAAGGTGGTGTTTGAATATAAGGGAAGAAGAGCTGAAAAAATAAGCTGAAGTCTTAGCCTAAAGCACCTGTAATTCACTCCTACGTAAGTATAAACACCACTATCAGTTTTTCATTATGCCTTTGTTTAACAGCACGGTAGGTACCAATTCATGTGGAACTTGGTGTGGAATTAGACAACAGTTCCCGTTCCCTTCCTGAAATACTGAATGTTCTCTGATGGAACAGAATATTATTTCGAACATGATATTTTTTCTAGTTTTTCTAGAGAGGCAATACTGCCTCAAGTTAGCTTGGATGAAAGAGAAAGAAGGAAATAGCATGCTCATCCATTCCTGTAACAATAATTGGGTCAGGACTAAATTTTCAGTCATTTTTCTTTAAATCTTGCATCTATTAAACTCTTGGCAGCTGTTATTTGTGACCTTAAAAGTTAAAAGCTTTTTATAGCTATATGAGATCACTTCTCAGGGCCAAGATTCAGGATTACAGAATATGTGAGTATCTGACAATCGCTGTCACCAGGGAAGGAGTTTGGTGGTATGAAACTGGGAAGCTTGGCATCCAGCATGCTGGTTACTTTTGCAAATCCGGTCACACAAGAGAGTGCTGAGGTCTTCTGAAAATGCATGTCTCTAGTCTAAAAGTTTATCTGTCTGTCTTGTTTATCATAGGTGATCAAGCACGTACCTTTTTTTTGCGATCAGGTCTACCAGCTTCAATCCTTGCTGAAATATGGTAAGTTATTCTTAACTTTTTTAAGATAGGAGATGCGTAGCATTCAAATGCTATCTTTGGTATGTTGTGTTGTCTCAAAGAGGCTTTCATCAAAATAAGAGTGTTGTCCACATCATTCTTTTAATTATTATTTAATTGAGCCCATTTGTGTATCAACACTTAATTAAAAAGCAATATATTTTTAAATCTTATTATGTTAATTCATATTAGATCATACTGAACACAGCCTTTTTAAACTATAGTAAATGCTTGAAACAAACAGCGATGAGAAATGGCAAGGCATGCGTAGAAGGAAGTGCCTGTTGGACTGCCACAAAAGTCATTGTTAAGCCTTGTCTTACAATTCTAACTAATAATATAGGAAAAAAAGATTTTAAAAGTAATACTTTAATAATATGGAAAAAGAGGTAAATAGTGGGTTAATGAATTCCTGGAGATACTAAATTGAATGATGTTTGAAATACTAGTAACCACTAAAAAACGGCAATAAGATTACGTGTGGGAAAAATTATATGCTACTAAACTGGGAGTGGAAAATACACTGAAAGTAGAAAACAGGAAAAAAGCCTAAAGCCACAGAAGATGTTAGGAGAAGGTCAGTTATAATACACTGACCAATGCTGTAATACCGGAACTGGCAGAAGTGCTGTTCTTCGCAGTGTATATGTGTTGGTTGCAACACTTGAAACAGACGTTTTCTTCTTTGTAACTCCCGTTTTCACCAGAATACTGTGTTCATTTTGGGGTGCTTGGTTATTATCAAGATGTACACATGCTAAAAGACGTAGAACAGAGGCTCACAATAATTAGGAACAACTCACTTGTGAAAGAGTACTAAAGAAACTAATTGAATGGAAATTTAGTTTCTTCTGCAGAAACTTAAGGTGCATAGAAAAGAGCAGAAAGGAAATTTTTGCATAGGATCTTGGCTTTTTTTTTTTTTTTTTTTTTTTTTTTTTTTTTTTTTTTTTACTGAATAAAGCTATGAGAGGGAAAACATAGTATAATATTAATTCTGGGGGATTTTTCCCCTCAATATTATTTACATTCCTGTGCCTGGTCCTGCCATGCTTAAGTATTAACAAGATTTCAGAATTTCTGTCTCACTAGAAATTTTTCTTTTTATGTTTATACTGTTGCATCTATTTCCTGTTGTATTTAGATTTTTTTGGAAAAGTGTCAAAGGAAGACAGTGTGGATATCAGGCTTAAAAAAAAACCCCATGCTGTTTATAAATTAATGCAGTTTTCATAGTGGTATGTAGTGCCTTTAACAGGTTTCTGCAACCTCCTGTTTCACATTTTTGCATTAATTCCTTACAATACCAGACATTATTTTTTTAAATTAATTAGTCTGGCTAGCAGCATAGAAAGAAGCATAGCAGAGGCGTATCTGTAGCAACAAATGTGTCTACTGAGCAGGAGATTGCGGCTTCTCTAAGCGTCTTCCAACTTTCTCAGGTGTTAAATATTAAATATACATCAACTTTAAAACTGAACTCTACAGAAGACTACCAAGTGAATTATTCTTGATGCAGCTGGATGAACATTGTGTTTGGAAGTCCTGGGTGACCTTCAATAGCTGTAGGCTGGCAAGCTAGAAAAGTTACAATCTGCAGACTTCAGGAGGTTTGAATGCTGTCAAAAGTAGAAAATCCACAAATGGTTGGAATAAGTTTGTTTTTGTACAAAACCAGTAAATAAGTTTGATAAAAAGCTTCTCATTAAGTGAAAAAGTTAAATTTAAATTTCTTCCTTGTGAGCTTTTAAAAATTTATTTTATTTTATTTTTAAGGACACTATCAGACCTGAACAAAGATGGAAAAATGGATCAACAGGAATTCTCTATAGCCATGAAACTCATCAAGCTAAAATTGCAAGGACAGCACTTGCCTACGGTTCTCCCTCCTGTCATGAAACAAACTCCAGTGTTTTCACCACTAATGTCAGCTCGCTTTGGTACTTATGAATATATAATTACTTAGTGTTCAGAGGTAAAAAATCCACAGTTAATTGCAGCCAAATACAAGCATTAATTTGATCATTACAGTTTTAAGAATCAGTTAAAGAAAAAGATATTCTGATTTAGGAAATTCACAAAGTCACTTTCTTGACATTTTTGATAATTTCATTCTTTGAAGGCATTTAATAATAGAGAAGAAACTTCTATTGAATTTTGACGTGAGGTGCAAGAAGGCCATTCACATCTGCTATCTGACTTGCAGGCTGTCATCTTGTACTGAAGGTCTTTTTTTTGTCTCCTTCCTACTCATTCACCTATTTATACTTGGGGTTTTTAAAATAAAACTTAGTAAAGGTCAAAGTTTTGGTAGAAACTTATTTTAAATATTTTTTCTGAAATTAATTGCCTGTTTTGGTGGTATGATCAATTGAATATAATTATTTTAAGTTTTTTTTCCTTTTCTGACATTGTTTTGGGATTCATTGCATGCCTGTTAGTTTTTATTTTGTTGTCTTGTGAAACCAAATATAGATCACTATTTCAGCTGGATTACAAAATCACTGCATAGTTCTGTGCTGAAATTAAATATATGCATATATTAATGACTTAAAATATCTGCCCATCAGTAAATCTTGTGTGTTTGCATACAATGGATGCATTTATGGATAGCTGTGGTGGGCATACAATTACTTCCTATTAAATTTCCATCACAAGATCTCCATACTGCTGTCTTCCACGAGACTGAGACAGGAATTCAAGTGCCCTTATTTACTTCAGGCAACTGCCTTAAAGAAACCATTTGCTGGGCATAGGTCCCTAAGTGTGGACTCTTCACCCCTATGGGTTCTTCCAAGGCCGACACTTGGAAGAGTCTTAGTTCAGAAACAGTATCAGCTTTTCCCTGTAGAGGATTGTCACAAATTTTGAGGTGCGTTATAAGTCTGTCTCAGGGGCCACACGTGGAAAGGCTTGTTGAAGAAATAGTTATAGCTGCAGTTACAGAAAACTCAATATTATTTTATTAAATACTAGCTAAATCTACCTTGAGGATTAATTGCTTGTAAGGATTTATTTTTTCTTAATTCATGTTCTTCAGTGTATTTTCTTCTGTGAGCTGTCTTGTCTACACTTTAGAGAAAAAGTAAATATTACACACAAGCATCTATTTTAATTCATTGTATCTCTGGATGCAGGTTGCTTTGTGTAGTTTCTGCCTAGCACAATGGAGCCAATTTCTTGCTGGAACCTCTGCAATATTAAATCATGAATTGTTGGTTTTTGCTCTAGGAATGGGTAGTATGCCAAATCTGTCCATGCCAACGTCTATGTCTGCGATCACACCGTTAGCTCCTATGTCTCTGACTTCCATGACTTCCGTTCCTCCTTTGGTTATCCCTGCTCCCCTGGTGCCTTCTGTCAGTACCTCCTCGTTGCCAAATGGAACATCCAGCCTTCTGCAGCCTTTGTCCGTACCTTTCTCTTCAAGTAAGTATAGTACAGCCCAGTACTCTCTTTCGGACTTGTGTGTCTTATTTTTCTCTATGGCCTATTTCAGACAGGAGTGCCAATATTTGCATGTGAGGTAAAAAAAAAAAAACAAAAAACAAAAAACCACCACATTCTTTTTTTCCAAATTCATCAAATTGGTTCTAACTAGTTAACAGCAAGTCACTGATTAGCTTTTCTTACTTCTGTCAAACCCTTGACTGTTTATTACAAAGCATTACCTTATACCCAGTTCTTGGTTTTGTTTTGTTTTGTTTGTTTCAGCGCTGCCTCATACTGGTTCTTTAGGTCCCATGGCAGGAGGGTTCGGTGGTACTAGTATACAGAAGGCACAGTCACTAATCGATTTAGGATCTAGCAGGTATGAAAGTTAAGTTTAAAATGGTTGTATCTTAAACTTGAGAAGTAAGCCTTCCAAAACTTAAAGGAGCATTTCTGTTTTCAAAGTATGTTCATTAAACATTAGTCTATCTAATATGACCTACCAAGTCTGAAAGTCAATTGTTTTGATATGCACAATAAATAATATTTTCAGTAAATTTGAGAAAACTATCCAATATGAGGAGCTCAAATGGGAGAAAGCAGTGCTAAAAAGAAGAGAATGTATCTCATTAGTAAACAGGAGTAAAACTTACTAAGTGGTTATAAAAGCAGTGTTTATGGATTGATGTGCTCATTCATTATGGAGGGCACCATGTAATTACCAGGCATGTAAGAACAGTATTTGTTATAAATATTCATGTGTGAATTTGTTTTATGAATAATAGAAGATGATGAATCTTCGTAAACAGCTGCTTCACTGATTTTAGAGCTTTGCCATACACAAAATGAGGGACTAGGCTTATCTATCCAGTTCAGCATCCAGGAAACAGTCTCCCAAAAGACAATCCAGAGAGCATTGCAGCCCAGCTCAGTTCCAGAATGTGCCTTAGAAGTGCTTGCACATCTTTGCTGCTGATACAAGGCATCTAGGGTGAGAGCATTTCTAACTTTGTGCTCCTTATACAGGCAGACACCTGATGCTAGCAGATGTTCTGTAATGATTGTACAGGTGGTGTCTATCATCTTTTATTTTATTTTATTTTATTTTTATTGGAAAGCTTTCTTTTCCTGATGTTGTAGTGTTGCAGAGTAGCTCTTCTTCAGTGTTACTAGTGACAGCATTTTCACTGTCATGTTATCTAGTTCCATGCGAAGGATGCTTATCCAACATCATGCCTGAAAGGCTTTGTTTATATCAGCATTCTTTACTTTATTGCTTTGGATAAGACTGCAAATAGTTTTTTACTTGACAGAGTAGGGAATTACCTTAAACAAAGCAGACTGGATGCACCTGGTTTTGTCTGATCTTCAAAGATGGGGTGTTGTGAAAATGCTGGGAGTTGCAGCCAGAAGTTTTATAGTTATAACTAAACACTCCATCAAGTACTATAATACCTGCAGAAACTGAGTGAGTTGGGAAAACTCCATTCAGCCTGCCATTGTCACAAATAAAAATAATAGGTAGAGGTGGAATATAGTGGCTTTAGCAGCTTTTGAAGTTGGTTTTGGTTTTGAACTTTTCAGATAAATGTTTATGCTCGTGGTTATTCATTTGCATACCTCTTAAAGTTGGTTAGACATCTGCCCAGTGCTTCATAGCCCTTGGAATTGAGATGTTTTCCTATAGTATTATTTCACAGTGGTGGACTGAAGGAATTATGTGGCATAAGTGCCTGTGATAGCAAGGGAACAGTATATTGAATTTTAGAGTTTCCTCTTAGATATGTGTACCTACTAGCATAGTAAAATTCCATATTAGTGATGAAAATATTTGTAGCAAGTTAGCAGAGGTAAAACTTCATTAAAGTTGTTTCATGTTACCATATATCTTCTGTTCCATTGAGTTCTTTCTTTATCTCTCTCTCTCTCTCTCTCTCTCTCTCTCTCTCTCTCTCTCTCTCTCTCTCTTAATTGTATTACAGTTCAAATTCTTCCTCCAGTGCGTCACTAGCTGGGAATTCACCAAAGATTGTATCCTCAGACTGGGCAGTTCCTCAGGCCTCCAGATTAAAATACAGACAGAAATTTAACAGTCTTGATAAAAGTATGAGTGGATATTTATCAGGTGAGTATGGCATTTGATATGGAGGGGGAAAACCAGCAGTGTTTTCTGATTCTGGCACATTGCATGCTGAGGGATGGAGTCCCAGCTTGGGATTTGACTTCCATATGAAATGAAAGCTGAAATTATTGACATTCACACCTATGCAGGGGAGAGCGGGTTTCAGCTACTGGTTCCAGTCAGCGAAGAGATGGAAATAGCCATCAGTTTATCAGCTTGAGCTCTGTGTTAGACCTGGATGGGCCTGAGGAGGCAGCAGTCTCTCCAGGTAGACTGGGGAAGCTACAGCAGCAGTCAAGGGGAAGAAGAGGAGTGGCTGTGGTGGGATCTAACTAGAAGAGCCTGAGAACCATAAGGCTGGGGAAGTTAGCTCCGTAAAGTCAGCAGTTGTTTTTCAAGCATCACTGTTTGAACTGAGACTCTTTCTTATGACTTTGTAAAGTGGGGGACATGTCACAGTCATTTTTGTGCCGTGTGGTCCTATGTGTGTGTATATATATTAGTAATTACGTAGATATTTGGGCTTTGTCTTTTCAAAGAAAGTTCAGGAAAGACACTGCAGTACTGCAACTGTTGATTGGAATTTTTCAAAACTAATTTAAGGGAGTCATTCCTTGTTGTCTTTCAGAGACATTTGTGTTGTGCCACAGCATTATGATGACTTGAAGTAGAGTTTTATGAAAATTCTTATGAAACTGGATTACTCGCTGTAATGCAACAGGTAGAATGCTGGCCAAGCAGTTAGTAGATGTAAAGTCAAGTATGTATGTCTGTAGTTTACTAGATTTCTCATTTTGAATACACAGTTACCAAGCCTTTGACTCAGTTTCCTAGCCTACAAAAAAAGGAGGACTGTTCTTTCTTTAAAGAAAGGGAGTCAGTGCTTTTTATCTTGTTCAGTTGATTTTGGGCTGAAGGTTTCCTTGACCTACCTTAAAAGGTTCTTTGCTATCAAAAGCAAGCTAACAACTTTCCAGCACGCTGGCCCAAGGTGTAGGTAGACAGTCAGCTGTGCTTTTGCAACAGCTGTGGGGATTACCATAAATATCCATTTTTCATCCATTTTCCTGTTAGGTGCTCTGAATGAAAAAAAGTACACAAGAGTACTTTAAATCTTTATTGTATTCAGGTTGTACTGCCTGTTGTTAAGCCTGGAAGTAAAGCCAACTGTCAGCCACTGATGTAAATAGATTAGATTAATACATGACCCATTTTTTGCTACATGTGAATCTTTGTTCAAAGTGTTTATTTTTATTAAAATCTTCTACACTTTTGCTAAGGATTTCAAGCCAGGAATGCCCTTCTGCAATCAAACCTTTCACAAACTCAATTGGCTACTATTTGGTAAGTGTAGTTACTGATTACTAATTCAGTGTGTTTATGGTGTTAAGAGAGGAAATGTACTTCTATTTAATAAGAAATTATAAAGGGATACTCTAGATCTAAAATAATAAACTGAAACTAAGCTGCTACTTAGAGTACTCATTCATTAGCCCATTTGGAAAAGACACCTTGACATAATACATTTTTTCACCTTGTGTTTATGTGTTAAACTCTGTGTAATAGTTCAGACATTGATTTTGGTTTCTCATTCAGTGATGCAGTAGTTAAGCTGATATGAGGGCTCATTCATTTTAAAAGTGGGATTCTGAAGTCCAACTTGTTAGTTTTAAAATGTGGAGAAAGATTGAAGATGGAGTAACCCTTCATATTTTTAGAGTTTTACTTCCCATAAAAATATCTGCATGTTACGCACTTGTTAAGACTTGCCCTTACTGTGGTGACGGAATGGTTACAGTTGTCTGAAGGCTTGAATAATCTGCCTTTACCCTGCCAGATATGGTAGTTTGGATTACGCCTACAGGCCTAACTCGGATGTTATACATAAAATTTACTGTCCCAGCAGAATTCACAATAGCTTGGTGCTTTACAGCTCTTTCTGAATTCCCTTTCTTCTCTTTATCCCAGGGCAATCATTTGTCTCTAGCAGCAGCAAGCTGAAATATTCCTCATATGAATTCAGCTTGTTTGATTGCATGCTGTGGAGGTGAAAAGGGGAATGTCGGGCTATATTCCCCCACTCTGGAGCATGGGGAAATAAAGCAGGCATATAGTGACTGTTTTCCTTCTGGATGCCTAGCCTGAAGATACCAGTAGCCAGTGCAGGGAGGTCTGTGTACCCATGTGGAAGATTAACAGCCAAAGTTTGTTTTGCCCAAAATAAAGAGTTACCAGTATTTCTACTGGGATACTGTATTCATGGTAATTGCTGTAATAACAGTACTGTTGTGTTATGTAGGAGTAGTGCTGGTCTGTGAACAGAATAAAAATCTCATTTCATCATCTCCTGCTTTTGTTTTTCACTGTGGTGTGTGGGAGGGGGGTGATTGTTTTGTTTTGTTGTTTCCTTTTTGGTTTTAGTGGGTTTTTAACTGCCTTTTTTTTTTTTTTTTTTTAACGAGCTATTTTAATAAAGATTTCACTTAAGTATAGTCTAAGGACACACTTCTGCAATTGTCTCTACATAGACAGTTTTTTGAAAAAGGCTCCTACTTTCTTGGCTGCATCTCTGGAAAAGTTTCACTGTTTCCCACCCCTCAACTCCCTGCCCCAGTTGTGTGGGAAGAATTTTGTAGGCTAATGATACAATTGTGTGGTTTGCCTTCTCCGTAGAGGGGGTAGGTGATCTTTTTCTACCCATTGCGAGGTACCCTGGGGCAGCTCACATCTTCCCTGCACTGTCAAGGAGATCCAAGGGGAAAAGAGAATTCTGTGCAAAGGTTCCTGTTGTAGAATTTGTTGTAATTTTATATAATGTTTTGTTTTGCTTTAAAAAATAATTGAAAAAGTGCTTTCTAGCATTTTGAGCTGGTTAAGAACAGTCCTGCATTCTCTTCCCAGTTCTTCTCTTGATGCTATAGATCAAGAGATGTCTCTTAACCTTTCCTATCTTTTTTGCTGAATTTTAAGAAAACATCTGAATAGCAGTGCATTATTAAACAGAGTAATACCTCCTTTCATCAACTATTCATGTTATTTATTGTAATTCTTTGTACTAGAACATTTCACAGGAATTCTGTATTTTTAAAATTAGTTTTACAGTAAATCGTTTCAACTGTTATTTCCAAGTGATTGTGATGTTCAGTTCTAATTATTATTATTGTTAAAACTGTGCAGGTCACTAGCTGATATTGATGGAGATGGTCAGCTGAAAGCTGATGAATTTGTGTTAGCCATGCACCTAACCGATATGGCCAAAGCCGGACAACCTCTGCCACTAACTCTGCCTCTTGAGCTGGTACCGCCTTCTTTCAGGTATCACTGAGGACAATGAAACATAATATATTTTCAATGGAAGTGTTTTAAGCAAAGAAAATATCTGTGTTATTTCTCTAACAATGGTGGTTTGTTTGTTTTTTTTTCCCTTCCAGGAGTGGAAAATATACTGAGAATATAAATGGAACTCTGCCATCTTACCAGCCTGTGCAAGAGGAGGAGCCACAGAAAAAACAGCCAGGTAAAATAGAGTTCACATTCTTGATGTATAGGGCTGTCTTTGAAGGGCACTGAAACCTTTAGAAAGTGGAAGACATAATCAGATTCCTAGGGAGCTTCATTTCGGGAGTGAGATCCCTTTTAACTTGGATGGCAGGATGCTTGTTAAGTGGATGTAGTCTAGTCTATTACAACTAATAGAACTGAGAAGGCAGAGATAGGGGCTATTTTTAGCTGTAAGAAAGGGAAAGTGTGCTGATTAATAATATATTTTAGAAAATAAATCCTTCATTGCCAAACACTGCCATGCTACTGCAAATTTGTTTTCGGTTGAAAGTTCCTGGCATTATTTTGTTCTGGACATTTTGAAAGCAAGGAGTTCCAATGTAATTTAATTATCTGAAAACTAGATGCCATTTGCATGTAGCGTAGATTCTGCTATTGACTCCCTGATGCTACCAGCAAAAGTCTCTTACATGCACATTGCGAGATTGCCTCTCTTTTTGGAAGAGTGGTTGCTGGGAGCCTAACCCCCATTCCTTTGTGTATCTTTTTGTTGTATACTGCAGTAACTGAGCTTGATCCTGTTTTGTTTTCTGCTGCTTTTACCTCCAGAAGTTCTTACACGGAACACCCTTAAAAACTAAGCTCTTTCTCTGTGTGTTAATGTTTCTCACACAGTGGAAAACTTTTTTTTTTAACAGAAGATAGTCTTCTCCTAGCTTTAAAAGCTATTTTCTAACGTTTCTTCTAAAATTCAAGTCATTTTTGTGGACAGTTTTAACTTAACTACATTTTTTTAAAAATTGGAATAGACTTAGGAAAATTTAAAGGTATTTTTGGAAAGAAAAATAATACTTTAACAAATGCAAGATGCTTATGTCATCCATGACCCAACAACCTGAGCTTGCCAGTATGAAGGCATCTATCTTTAGTGGCATAACAGAGGTACTTGTTTGAGAGCAGTGTTCTGCACAGGAGAGAAATAACTACCTTTCCTTATTTCAGTGACATTTGAGGACAAAAGGAAAGCCAACTATGAGAGGGGAAATATGGAGCTGGAAAAACGCCGTCAGGTCCTGCTGGAACAGCAGCAGAGAGAAGCTGAACGTAAGGCTCAGAAAGAAAGAGAAGAACAAGAGCGAAGAGAGAGAGAACGTCAGGAACAGGAACGAAAAAAACAACTCGAAATGGAAAGGCAGCTGGAGAGACAACGAGAGCTGGAAAGACAAAGGGAAGAAGAAAGGAGGAAAGAAATAGAAAGGCGGGAGGTTGTTTTCTTGAAATTTATTTTTTTAATGCTTTAAGGAATAGGTACATGCATACAGCATCCACTTGACAGCATTCAGGATTTGAATGCTGCCTTTGGTTCTGTCGCCTCGCATGGCCATTGGCAGGTTGTCTTTGAGAGAGAATATAATTTCTGTCTGAAAACATTTTGTCTGTTATAAATGAATCAAGTTTTGGTATAGGCTGAATATTTTCAGATACTTCATAGGAGAGATGAGATTTTCTTGGACAGATATCTTGGATTTATGCAAAAACCTGTGTACGAAACAAGATTTTACTGAATTAATAATTGATAATATTTTGACAGTTGAACTTGAGACAGTTGACATTTGCTTCGACTTGGTGTCTCAGCACATGTATAAGGCTTACAAATTTTATGTAGTTCTGTGAAATACTCAAAGGAGGTTATGGGCAGTATTACAAGATAAACAGATTTTGTCTCTGAATTATGTAGCTTTTCTTCATCCAGAGGTAGGAGCATGGCATGAAGAATCTTACAGGATCACTTCCTACATTCATTGATGCTGAACAGCACTTTACAAAATAAAATATGTTGTGATGCTGTAATGCTATTTAGAAATAGAGCACTGTTTATTAAATTGTGGTCTGCAAGTTCTGCATCTCTGCTGTAATTTAAGGTAGTGTAACTTTTCTGCAGGCAGCGAAGCAAGAACTTGAGCGCCAGCGACGTTTAGAATGGGAGAGAATTCGTCGCCAAGAACTTCTCAATCAGCGTAACAGGGAACAAGAGGAAATTGTCAAGTTGACCTCTAAAAAGAAGAGCCTTAATCTTGAATTAGAAGCCCTGGTAAGACAAATTTCACTACACATCTTGAAATAAAGTATTTTAAACTATGCAAATCTTAGAAGCTCTGTTAATGGATGACTAGGAGTTTCACTCTGTTTTAGATGAGGAATCTAAAGCAGATGTTTTGGCTTGTTTTAAAGAATTGATCATGAACTAACCTGCCCGCAGATTTAGTGTAGAAGTGATTTTTGCTGTACGTGGTAAATTTATCTTTGATTTCTTTTCAGACGGACAAACATCAGCAAATCTCGGGCAGATTGCAAGATATTCGAAGCAAAAAGCAAATTCGAAAAACTGAACTGGAGGCTTTAGATAAGAAATATGACCAAGGAATCATGGAAGTGAAGCAGCTACAGCAACAGCTTCAGGTATATAACTTTCTGTAAGCTTGTAGTTTTCCTTTACTTCCTGTTCTGTGTTTATGTAATGCTATTGATAATACATCGCCATAGGGAGGGATAGTGAATCAGTTTGATTATAGTGGAGAGAGGAAATTGGCAAGGCCATCAGCATTGCAGAGGTTTTTAGTTTTATTTGTGGTGTTAAAGAAATGTACTACAACAAGCTGATAGTTGAATGAGGACAGTTGTCAAAGCCTCAGCTGTTCTTTTGTGAACTTTTTAATTATGAATTCTTTTATGGCTCCAGACTCAGATTTTTATGAAGAATGTTTTCCTGTATGGAGAGCAAGTTGGTCTTTGGGTTGAATTACCTTGCTGCTCTTTTTTTTCTTCTTTTCTCTCTGAATAGCAGGACATCAATTTATTTCAAATCAGTCAACGACCATAAATCATCCTTTACTGTAGTTTTCTGTAATGCTGCTGCATGTCAGGGAAACTTCTTTGCATGTTCCTGTGTGTCATGGAAAGTTACTGTTCTATGTTAGGCTTGGGTTAGTCAACTTAAATGTTCTCATGATACTGTTTACACTTTTAGCATGTCTGTTCATTTTTTCTTCCAGCAGTTTTTGGGTAAAAAAGCATTCCATTTTAATAGTGTTTATGCTGAGAGTATAGAAGTCACTTTTTCCTCTACCCCATAATGATAACTTCTACATTAAGATAAGCATCTATGTCCCATTAACATGAGTTGAAGTTATGTTTGAAAACTCACCCATTTTTACTTGTTTTATAAACAATATTAAACATTTATTATGTTCTCTTCAATGTCTATAGGAGTATCAGAATAAACTCATCTATTTAGTTCCTGAAAAGCAATTGCTAAATGAAAGAATTAAAAACACTCAACTGGAAAACACTCAGAGTAAGTGCCTGCATTTGCATTACTGGCTTTTCATCACTTGTAAAAAAAGGCTGAAGGATGCAGGGGTGTTAATCACACCTTCATTTTTTGTATCTTTTCAGGTAGTGCCATCTTAGCATTGTTGCATCTGCATTCCGTTATTTCCTTCATGTAGTAAATAAGGACAAACAAACACATTTTTGTGAGAAAGCACAGATTTTGCTTGAAACTTTTTTTACACAGACTGTGCAGCCCACAGACACTATTACATATTGTCTTTTTTTTGTAGTGTAAACTCAAGGGAGTTAATTTATGTAAAATACACAGCAGTCTTTACGTCAAATCACACTAGACGTCCCTGTCTAGAGAAGCTTGCTATGAATTGGTGTGCTATTTAAAAAAAGCAACTTGCAAATTATTCTGTATATATTACATCTAATGCCTGTATGTCTCAGTTAGGTGTTGGGACCATTTCTTTGTGCTGTGTGCAAATAGAAAGGTAAATCAAGGAATTTTTGTGATGAAAGAGGTTGGGAATGTGTGTATTTTAGGAAAATAATAAAATAATCAGTGGAAAAAGGAATCCCTGTGTAAAATTCCTCTTCTTTCCTTGTGCAGGCACAGGAATCAGTTCAGTGCACAAGAAGTCCCTAGAAAAGGAAGAATTATGCCAAAGACTTAAGGAACAGCTAGATGCCCTTGAGAAAGAAACTGCTTCTAAACTTGCTGAAATGGATGCATTTAACAGTCAGCTGAAGGTACATGCATTATCTAAATCATTAGTCTTACACCAGTAAGCAGTATCTTTATTTCTCCATCCAATCTTAAAGATCGGTGGCACTTCTATCAGGCTTCCAAAAAGCTTTCCCCAGCTTCCAATGTCAAATAAGAATTACCAGAAGTCTTGGAGTAAATAATGTAATAAAATGCACTTAAAACTATTGCTAATGTACTAAAATACAAATCTCTTGCTAATCATTGCTTTGCATGAATCAACTGTTGCTCACTCTCAACTTTCACCTTTTAGAATTCATTTTGATTTAGAATTGAAGTATCTCAGGCCCTGACAAATTCCATTCTTATGGAACTGAGGTTATATTTGCTACAATTTTTGAATTGTGGGCTGAACATTTTCCTTTTCTTGAAAGAAATACAGGGTTTCATAGTACATCGTACAAGTTGTGATAGCAGACTTAGATACTGTCCTACAAGTAAGCATAAGCCACTTTTTTGTGTAGAAGTTAAGAAATACTGACCGCTAGCCCTGAAGACATTTTTGTTTCAGGGGCAACTCTTGACTTGCCTAAAAACGCATGCAACTCCCAGGCAGGGTAGCATGTATCCACTTAACTTCATTTACCAGCTTACTCCCATTGGCACTGATGTGAACTTTATTCTTAAGAAATGCATTTATGCTTGGCCCAGTGTGAGGGTGCTGCACTCTCCAATAAAAAGAACACAAAGAAAAATTTGTAAACATGTTAGGAGTTTATTTTCTTTTTAAAATCTGGCTATATGTAACATGCATTTTTAGTTACTTGTTTATTGCATGGCTTGCTGTGTTCAGTGGCTGCACCTACCATTTAATCTTCCCTAAAATATGTTTTTCAAAATACAGTGCAAAGATTAATTGGCTTTTTATCTGCCTTATCTTACAGTGTGAGAATATGGATGATTCTGTTCTTCAGTGCCTTTTGTCTCTGCTAAGCTGTCTCAACAACCTCTTCCTCTTACTTAAGGTTATTTTCTAATCTTTGGCTCTTTTAGTTTTTAATTATTTTGCAATTTTTCTCTGCTTACCCTTTCTGTTTGGATGTACAATTTCTATTAAATAAATTTTCCTAAAAGAAAATTGATAGGCTCTTTTTCTTTCTGCTAGCTTTTAAAAGCTCTTAAAATTTGCTTACCTGTTTAGAAAGCCAAACTGCAAAATACTGGTATCTATTTTATTTCTTAACAGACTATGTTCACTCAGTGGTTTTACCCAGATGTTTTTATGTTTAGTTATGGTAACATCAACCAAAAAAAGACTGTCTTAGATGGAAACAGTGCCTTCTGCCACCTTTCCATCTGTTGCTCTCTACCTATCTAGCTGTGCCTGTATCCATGTATCTTAAGCTGTGAGTCAGGTTAAAAAATTCTCATTCGAGTTTAAGAGTCTAGAAATAGCCTCAGTGCCCAGAATATGACACACATGGCAAACACAATGCTATTAAGCTTCAAGATTAACCAGTACTAAAACCTACTTGCTGTTCTTCCTCAACACTGCTTTTGTCTGCTGGGGTCAAAAATCTGACTTTAATTTCTTCTTTTTTTCCCTCATAAATTATTCTCAGAATTACTTGACCAACCTTTTCATTTTGCATAAGGATTTTTCTGTCCTTAAAATAAAGAGACAAGAGTTTTTATAATGCAGGTTTGTTTCCATAGTGATCCTCAGTTTCTATGAAAGATGAGAAGAAAAAATATTTTCAGCTGAATACGATTGGGAGAAAATAGTAGTCAATTGTTTGGTTTAGTTTGTTGCTACAGAGACTTCCACTGACCAGAAATCTTGCTATCTTGCCCTTTTCCTATAAATTGCACAGTATCTCTTAGGCAACATGCTTATTGGCAGACGTGTGTATTGTGGTGGGAACAGATCATTCCTGATTGCTTTATTTGCGTTTAGAGATCAGATACAAAAAGTCAGGCTATACCTGTTGCATTGCTCAGTCTGTATCAGTAGGATTCCTAAGAAAACATAATGTATCTTACAGATGGTTTGTTACATGGTGAAGTACAATCTGAATTAATTCTGTTGTTGATTTTTTGTTGATTTTTTAAATATATTTTTATTCTGTAAATTTATTAATTGTTTCTGTGATTCTGTAATTATCCCAAAGATTCATGCTGGATTTCTGCTGTGAAAAAGTTTATCAGAGGGAGATGGAATAGGAATTGAAGGATGTGTTCAAAAGAGAGTAAAATTGTGAAGTTTACAAATACAGGAAAACTCCAGTCTGAGTTAGTGTCTTTAGGCTATGGTTTCCCACAGTGGTAAGCTTGCTGGATGTTTTTATGAAGTTCTGATTTAACTATGAGACTGATCATTCAGACAGCATCGCAAAGGCAAACACCCTAATGAAGGGATGCATTCTCAGATTGATGGTATTGTGTTGGCTTTCAGTTGAAGTCTGCTTCCTTAGCAAATGTGTTTGTAGTTATTTAAAATATGCTTCATTGCCTTCTATGTTCTTAGATAATGTTGTGTTTGAACACTCAATTTTATATCTTCCCTTCTCTGTCATTCTGTGACTCTATATTTGCAGTTTACAGCAGGTGTGTGACTGGAAGGGCTCTTTGAAAGCCTAAGTTATGTCAAAGGCTTTGTAAACTGGCCAGCTACTCTTGTACTTATGTTTATTTGACTTTCATTACAGTGACCTCCAAGGACTGTTAATAACTTAATATTACTTTGTCCATTTGTATTAAAACTTGGTTCACAAAGCATTAAAATGCTTGGATGCTTTTCTTGAAACATTGACTTTATTCCTTTTGATGTACTTTGTTGTGTTTCCTCATTAGGACCTGAGAGAAAGTTACAGCACACAGCAGTTAGCCTTGGAGCAGCTCCACAGGATCAAACAGGACAAAATAAGAGAGGTAGAAAAAAGAAGAGCTGAACTTGCACAGAAAAAGCGACTGGAAGATGAGGCTGCAAGGTGCCGTGTCTCTGTGTACCAGTGTTGTAGTTTTTAAAGCAAAATAATATGTGGTGACTTTTAGACACTGATTGTAATAAGCAGGTGGTCTAATCAGTAAAAATACATCCTAGTGAGTTGCCTTAGAGAAAATGGAGTACCATTGATAAAAGACGATTTGAATTTCCTTTTTCCAATCTGCTTTAATCTTTTTTTAAAAAAATAACTTATAATTCAGATAAACCAAGTAGTCACTTTTGCTGATAAGATTTTTAGCTCCCTTAATGGGTAATTCTTATACATTTAAAATTCCTTATTTTCTGCCTTATTTTGCTGGTGTTCAAAAGATCTGACCTGTTTCCATAAAAGCACTTCTTACTGAGTAGGAACTAATTTTTTGTCACATGTGTCCACAGTTGTAAGATTGATACTTAGGACGATAGTAGGAGCATTGGCTGCTTAATTCCTGTGTTGATCTTGAAAGCTGGATGAGTGAGCTAGCTTTGAGTTTCAACTTCGGATCCTTTTTTTAGGAGGACAATGAGAAAATGCAAATATGTGTCTGGGGGGACCATCCCTTCGTGTGTATGGTCCCAATTCGCTCAGCCCAACCTTGTATCAAGCACTCAAAATTTTACTGTCTTCAGCTCTGAGTTTCTCATGGTCTTGTTCCCAACTAGTTTTGTTTTCTCTTGTTTCACTGATTAAGAAACTGTATCTAGGGTTTGATTCTGGCTGTCTTAAGGTGCCACTGCGTTTTTCCCCTCTCCAGACCTTCTGCTATCAGCTGCCTGTTTAGCAGCCCTGGACTGAAACAGTGCCAGAGAAAGGGTGGATGGGCACATCAGATCAGTGGACCTCCCACAGTTTCCTTTACGCTTGGTCCCTTCTCAGCAATCTCTTCAGAAAGTGCCCAAAAGGATAGGTCTGCTCTTTTCAAAAGAAAAGTCTCAACAGCTAAAATACAATTATTTTAAGGGTGTTGAATTGGATAATAACCTCTTTGAAGAGATGAGGCCCAGGATAAAATACGAATAATTTCAGAGAATATAGTCAGATTTCCAGATTCTGTCTGCTGAAGCATGTGGCAGTAGCTGGGATAAGTGTATTGAATAGATTACAACTGCTGAAGGCAGAAAGTTAAAGCCACAAAGATGCGTATGCAAAGGGTATTTTTAATGTATGTACCGGAGTGAAACTTTGTTATTAATCTATTTGGAAATCTTAGTTTCCAGACATGAGATTTTGGTTACTACCTTGGTGAACAGCTTAAAACCACCTTTGTTCAATGAACAGATCCCTTCTTGCTCATCAGGATGTAGGTGAGCAGAAGTGCTCCTGGAAGCACTGCACAGATAACCACATGGCAGTGTTTCTATACCAAGATTTTTATTATATTTGTTATTTATATGTGAAATATACTGGCACTCATGTTAAGACAAAGCATGGTCTCCTGTGAAAAGAGCTTATTGCCCAGAGAGGAGAGTGATTGATATAGTGGACTATGTTTTACTCACAGATGCAGTCAATTACCCGGTGAACTCTCATTAATTTTTATATCGGTGTTCTCCCACTCCTTTCTCATTCTTTTCTTTCAGGAAGGCAAAACGGGAGAAGGAGAACCGATGGCAGGAAAATATCCGAAGGGAAGAGGAAGAGAAAAAGAAGCGATTGGAGGAAGAACGAATGCAGGAAAAAGTTCAAGAAAAGCTGAAAGCTGAAGAAGCAGTTGCCCTGATGAGAGAAAGGGAAAATAGACAACAGCTTCATGCAGAGGAGGAGAAAAATAGGCAAGCCACGGTCTTGAGGGAAATGGAACAACAAAGGCAGAGGCAACTGGAAGAAGATAAAAGAAAGCAAGAACAAATTGCAAAAGCAGCTGAGGAGAGGCGTAAGCAGAATGAAGAAATAAAGAAGATAAAAGAAGCAACCAACTCTCAAGAAGTGGAGAAATGCACTTCTAAATTAAACATAAATGAGAAGTTTGCAGATATGTTGAAACCAACAGAGGGTAAAAGTCTTAAGCCCCCCTGGAAAAATAAAGGTAATCTTAGTCTGTTAGATTTTTGCTGTAATGGTTCTTATTTTCCTGAGCATTATTTCATTCTTTAAATGTACTGTTGTTAATGTCACACTATGGCAGGCTTATTGTCTAAAATATTATTTAAAAAAAACCCAACAATGTTTCATATCTTTAGTTATGTGTCATCCTATTAACTTAGATTGCTTTAATGACAAAGTGGAAGCCTTAGGAAAAAGCTAAAATATTACTGTTGCCAGCATCTGTGATTTGTCAGCCATGGTCACTGGAAGATTTGTCGTCAGTCATAGGTACTGAAAACTGATAGAAGCAGAGTGCTAATATGGAGGAGTTTTGTTCAGTGATGAGTGGATGGGCAGGTAACACTCAGTGAAGTGATTTATTAACATTGAAATCTAGTTTATTTCTGCATTACTCAATGCCTCTGTAAAAACCAAAGAACTAACTTCAACTTACCTCTGGTTGTGGGACTTTGAAAAATACTGGTTTAACAGTAATGTCACTAAAGGCAGTTCCATCCTTCATTAATTCCTGTCATCTTTTATTAGCCACTTTTATCACTGAGTTCAGCAAGAAACAAATTAGAGCGGTGCTGAAAGATATTTACACACCTCAGCTGTACCTTGTAAAACATTCACTGTTAGCAGCATGAGTCACAGGCTTGGAGAGCAGAGGTGCAAAGAAAATAGAAATCCTGATAATTGTAGGTTTCTAAGTAAAATCTTCACGACTGCTGCGGAACACTTATTGTTGTAGCAGTGGTGTCTTTTCAACAAGGAAAATTATAATTGTATTAAACAAGGTGATATTAAAGCCCTGGCTTAGCCAGAGCGGTTTGATAAGGAAAGATGAGAATACAAATATGTTATTTTTTCGCTTCAGACGACAATGCATTTTATTGCTAGTGTTACGTTTACTAAGATTAGCATGTTAAAATCCTGCATTGTATGCACCCTGTTAGCCTGTCGATACTTGCATAGTGTCTTTGGGGCAAGAACAGTTCTCTCATATTCATACCTGTTGCCTAGAACGTAGGGCTCCAACGAAGTGCATGCCTTCCAGCTGTATCAGAATGATAACTAGTTCTCTTAATCCTTTCAGGCAATGCAGTTAGTGTCTCAGAGTCTAGGAATTCAGTTGCCTTGGTAAATTACAGAGCTTTATATCCATTTGAAGCAAGGAATCACGATGAGATGAGCTTTAATACCGGAGATATAATTCAGGTAAGATTTGCCATTGACATTTAACTTGGAAAACCCAAGCCCACTTCCCCAGGCTTGAGATACATCAAAGTCTTAAGTGTCAAAAGCATTATTTTGATTTTTTTTTTTTAATTATTTTGAATTATTTAATTATTTTGAGACATACTAAAAGTTTAAAGTTGATTGGGTTTTTTTGTTTGGTTGGTTTTTAACAGGTAAAATTAGGATTAGTTCCGCTAAAATCTTTGTTTAGAACTTACACATCAGAGAGGTGTTGAGAATCTTTAGTATAACTAGACATAAACTTTCTGAAATCAAGAGAAGTAGGTTTTGCTTTGGCTTTCTTCTCAGATATAATGAACTGTGTCATTTAACTGATGAAATCTTATTTTAGAAATAGGCTAATGGCTGCCACCTCCTCTTAAACACCAAACATCAACTAAGCTACCTGGCTGATAGTATTTGAGTTGCTAATTTTGACAAATTTTCTAATTTGCAGCACAATGGAGACTTCACTATTGCTATGAATGTTTAAGGATGCTCTTGGCTGGGTGCTGGTCTCTTTCCCAAGTAACAAGTGCTACGATGAGAGGAAACAGCCTTCAGGTTGCACCAGGGGAGGTTCAGATTGGCTATTAGGAAAAATTTCTTCACTGAAAGGGGTTGTCAAGTATTGGAAGAGCTACCCAGGGAAGTGGTTGAGTCACTATCCCTGGAGGTGTTTAAAAGACATGTAGATGTGGAGCTTAGGGACATGGTTTAGTGGTGGATTTGGCAGTGTAAGGTTTACAATTGGACTTGATGACCTTAAAGGTCTCTTCCAACCTAAATAATTCTACGATTCTATTTCATACTTAATCATGTACTAAATAATGGAATTTTTGAGTGTGTTTTATATGCAGTCAAAAGACACAATTGTATCTGTAAGCAGAAATGCAGCAGTTGTTTTTGTGTGTGGCTCACCAGCTGCTGCCTCTTGGCTGTGCGTTCAGCAAAATACAACACAGTGCACTATGATTTTTGGAAAGCCAGAGAGGTTCCAGGTATAGTACATGGTCCCATATGTGTGTGTTTGGGGCCCGTTTGAAGGAATATAATGTCTTCGAGGCTTGTCTCTGCCTGTGTCTAAAAACAGTGCAATTGCATCATCACCCTATTTCTTCAACAGGGCAAAATCAGCTCAATTCTGAAAGGGAAGAGAATAAAAATGCTGACGCTTGTGCGAGTGCTGCTGACACTGTCCAATTCAGAGTGCCAGCGGGGGTTGATGCACTAGATGCCCTGTTTGTTTCACACTGCTAATTGTGTTTTCTTTGTATTTGTCTTCCTGTCCACAGGTTGATGAAAAAACTGTGGGAGAGCCTGGTTGGCTTTATGGGAGTTTTCAAGGACATTTTGGTTGGTTTCCATGCAACTATGTAGAAAAAATACCAGAAGGAGAAAAGTCTTTATCTCCTAAGAAGGCCTTACTTCCTCCCACAGTATCTTTATCTACTACCTCAGCTGCTGCAGAGTGAGTTTTTTTGTTACATTTGTCTTAAAATTGCTTTTTCTAAATTTAGCTAATGCATAATGTGCTGTATAATGTCATTCAGTGTTTGTTTTTAAAATATAAATGCAGAAAACTTACTGAAAAGCCTACTTCAAAGCCTTAGCTTGGAAATTTAAAGTATTTGATAGTCTACTTTACATTGTGTAGAGTATCTGTTTTATATATGCTTAAAAAAAAAAGTCATTCTGCTAGAGGTACTTTTGAAATAAAAACTGTGATGTCTTAAATATGCGTGTATTCAATTTCCAGACCACTTTCACCAAGTAAATCCGCAGAAGAATCTGATTACCAAAACATACCTTTTTCTAGCCTGAATGTTAATACAGCCTGGCAACAGAAATCGGCTTTTACTCGCACTGTGTCCCCTGGATCTGTTTCACCCATTCATGGGCAGGTATGGAGAACTTGCAGTATTTTAGATTGATGTTAATGAAACTGCTTTAAACAAAACAAAACAAAACAAACAAAAAAAGTAAAACAACACAAACAAGCTCTGCTTTCATCTGTGGGGGTTTTGTTTTTCTAATGCTGAGTGCACTGAACTATCTAGAGGAAAAAAAATCTAGGCTGGATTCTCCATTTGTGTGCATTGACGTAATTCCATGCATTTCCATGGATCAGTGAGCAAGAAAAGTCATGCGGTATTTTTCATAATTCTATACTAGTTTTCACCTGTAATTAGACACAAGATATTTTTAGCAAATAAGAAACAGAGTTGAGAGGTTGTTCCTGCGTCAACAGTTTGTATACAGGAATGTAAAATCTTGATGACTGGACAACAAATTATTCAACCAGCACTTAGGAATGAAATTGCTTAGCCTGCAATTAAAGATACATCGCTGTTTGGTTGGTTGCGTTTTTTTAATACTTGGACCAATTTGAGGTAGTGTGGTCAGTCAACATCTCCACTTCTGTCTTAACAGGGACAGCCTGTCGAGAACTTAAAAGCACAAGCACTTTGCTCTTGGACTGCAAAAAAAGATAACCACTTGAATTTTTCTAAAAATGATATCATTACTGTCCTGGAGCAGCAGGAAAACTGGTGGTTTGGAGAGGTGCATGGAGGAAGGGGCTGGTTTCCAAAATCTTATGTCAAGCTGTTACCTGGGAGTGAAATCAAGAAAGAGGAGTAAGTATGATTTTTGGTTTTGTTTTATTGAACAGTTTACCAAAAAAAATGTGATTTAGAGTGCAAAATTCTTGCAGTGCTTTAAAGTGTAGAATATAAATAGTGTTTACAGTTTACACCATGCCATTTTAGGCTTTTTATTATTTCATTCTAGCAAGCCAAGTAATGCTGGGCTCACTGCTGTGAGCCTGTACAGACAGTCTTCCATGGCTGAGTGCTGTGAAGAACCAGTGGTGTCAGATTATTCATCAAGTGCCAGACTTTGTTTTGGTTCATTATCGAGTCAGCTCTCTTGCAGTGTAGTTGCTTTCTGCCTCTGAAGGTGCCAGTTTCTGTTTGACCTGCAAAGAATTGTAAGCTTGTAAGGCATGTCTTGCAGAAATACTGTATTTTTCTTTGCTTGAGAAGATCATTATGTTTATTCTAAGGCTGCAAGGCAACTGTTCAGGTAGTCATTCAAAGTCTGGTTTCTGCTGCGATGGGCTGTACCATTGTGTGTGAGTTGTTCTTTTCATGCATTATGATAAAGGTTCTTAGAAATTCTCTAGAATGAGAGAATTTAAACAAAATCTTTAGTTTGTTCTTCTTTTGGATAGCATAATTTGTGACTATATCTTCTTGTCTTTCATAGATTATGTTATTTTTAAGTGGTATGCCTTAGATGACATCTATATCTTAAGTATCAGTAATACCTGTCGCTATTTGACAGGGAAGTCTTTGCAAGTAATTTCAGAGACAATACTAACTTTGAGATAACCAAAGTGAGCTTAGTCTCACCCTAACAAAGAGATTTGTTCTTGATCAGCCTCCTTAGTTGCTCAAATATTTTTTTTTTTTTCTTTCTGCAGACCAGAAGCTATTTACGCAGCTGTAAACAAAAAGCCTAATACGCAGTCTTATGCAGCAGGAGAGGGTAAGACAGCATGAAATATGCTACTTAATGATAACGGTTTGTTTCTACTTAACAGCATGTGAATGAGCTTAAATAGGTGAAGAGTTTCTGAGCAGGCCTTTTAGTGCTTGTCCAGAATATACGGTGCAAATGTTGCGCCACTGTTATAAGAATTCTAAAACAGGAACTTACGCAAAGCTTATAACTAACTCAGGTTAAGCATAGGTTGGGTTTCGGTTTTGTTTTTAAAACTTTTGCCCAAGCATTAATTTATTTCTGAAGACTTATTTGTCTCATGCTCATAAGCTGAGTTCTCTTCCTGCTATTCTCTTCTCTCTCATGCTGTACTGTAACGACACGAGAAGGGATTTTTAGTCTCCTGAGTGTGGATCATTCTCTTTTCAATCAGTAGGGAGTAGAGAAAACAAACATTACTGGAGAAAAATTAGTGGGAAGCACTTTCTAAGCCTTTTAATCTAGTGTATCTCCATGCTTCCCCAACTATATTTTCATTCCACTTGTGGTTTTTTAATTTTTGCTGTGTTAGTCAGATAAGAATGGCTTTAATCAGGTTTAGGTGTGGAATATACATGCTTGCTGTGAAACACAGAGGTAGGGTGGAATGCTTAATGCAAGAGATGCGTTTTCAAGCTGTGGTCTACAGGCCTCTGCTGATCCGCAGGAGAATCGTAGGATAGTAACTCTCAGTGTGCCAAATTAATCTCTCTGTACAAAGTTGTGTACCTGTGATTCAGAGTTGTGAGTATGAGACGAGATGTGATTACAATCAAGCAGGTAGGTAGGTTGATTCACAAACTTGTGAAGACACGATCCATGTTATGAGCACACTGATGAATGCTGATATCAAAGATAGCTTTACTTGCTTCTGACATACTTTTATCATCCTATCTGAAACTGTTGTCTCCCTCTTCATATGTGCTGTTTGCACAGAGTATGTTGCGCTCTATTCATATTCAAGCTCTGAGCCTGGTGACTTGACTTTCATGGAAGGTGAGGAAATTCTGGTGACTCAGAAGGAAGGGGAATGGTGGACTGGGAGCATTGATGGCAGAACTGGAATCTTCCCCTCCAATTACGTCAGACCAAAGGATCAAGAAGTGAGTTCTTACTCTGAGAATTAATGCACAATACTTTCTCTCAATTTTATTGTGTTACTAGTATTGATATCTGGCTCTTAGATAGTGATTTTAAGCAGAGGTTAATGTGCTCAACAGAAAATAAAAGCTTAGGTAGCTTGAGTCCTAAATCGGTGCTCTAGCCACACAGTATCACACTGTCCTCTTCATATAGGCTGGTATTTTGTTAAATGTAGGCTCAAAATCAAAATCTCCATGTACTTTTCTGTCCACATGCTTAAAGTTGGTGTAAACTCTACTGATTTTTTTTTTTTTATTGCACATTAAAAGATGGTTGTTGTGTCTTTGTAGGCTTCTAGTAATGCTGGCAAAACTGGAACAATAAATAAGAAACCTGGTAAGTGTATGATAACTTTTTAACATTTAGGACTATTTCTGAAGTGACTATGAGCATTTAGGTTCATAGCAGTGTTTTAATGGTGGCTAACGTGCTTAGCTGCAAGATGTGTACCAGGATACTTGTATGGATTTAGCGTTTACTATAATAAAAAAATAACAAGTGCAATTAATATATTATCTTTTCAGAAATTGCTCAGGTTACTACTGCCTATGCTGCATCAGGAACTGAACAGCTTAGTCTTGCTCCAGGTCAGCTAATTCTTATTCTGAAGAAGAATGCTAGTGGATGGTGGCAAGGAGAGTTGCAGGTAATTACTGAAGCAGAAATAATTGTTACTTCGTGAATGGCAAGGAGCTGATCTTGGGTTTAGTTTGAGAAAACAACTGAGTGTTGTAAAAGCTGACTAAAAAGTTATTTCATCTTGTATAAACCATAGTTGGGGGAAAAAAGCTTTTAATTAAACCGTGGTTTGCTGGGGATTTTTGTTTGGTTTTTGAAGGGGTTTTTTTAGTCACAGAAAATAGTAAAACTGTTGATGAACATGTGCATGGGAGGGAGAAGAGGGATGTTGATGAATTGGTTAGGATTTAACTGGTAAAACATTGAATTGTAAAATTATTCAAATGAAAGAACAGAAATTCTTGGAAGTTGGAGTTCGAAGTTAGTTTATTGTGAAGGCTGCTGTTCCCACTTCTCTCCTTTCCCCATCTAGTGATGAATTTCTAGTGTCAAGACTTAAAAGTACTGTTACATGACATTCTTCTTAAATCATAGTTGATATCTTGACTTTTGGAGCCCCGTGGATCTTGTCCATAATAGCCTTCATCTTTACAACCGATGCAGAAAGTTAAATCATGATCTTATGTCTCTTTATTTCCTTTCTCTTTAGCTGAATTTTAGCTGAATCTGCAGTGTTAGCCTGAATTCAAACATATTACTTCAATACTGAATGCTATTTCCAGTATTAAGATTGAACAGCAAAATAGAAAGCTCTGTCCTCTTAATAATCACTTAGTTGGCCTTTCCCAAGGTATTCTACGGCCGCACGCACTCTGTTCTGAGTGAATACTCTTTTTAACACCTATCTTCCTTCTGCAACAATTAGAACAGGGCTGATCTCACTGGTCAGCATCTGGTTTTAAAACCAGCCTGCTTTACAGATACAGGAGGAGAGATCACAGTGAGCAAGCTGACAAATTGCTGCACTGAATTTCTGTGGATTAACAGCAGTAGAAAATGTATTCTGAGTATGTGCCAAAAAAAAAAAAACCCCACAGTAAGCAATTAATAGTTGGTGTTTTGAGAAAAGTAGGCCCAGTACTGGTTCAGGAAGAAGCCTCAAAGAATTAAAAAAACAAACAAACAAAAATTTTAAAAGTGTGAAAGGGACACTAAGATATGTAATTGTCAGTTCTTGCTAGTTTGAATTTCTTTTTCTGTTGCAATAGAGCTCAGTGTGCCGTTACTACTTTCTAAAATCTATGCTCACTTTTACATCCTGACTTTTTGCGCACTATGAAGCATATTTCTTTCTTCAGTGTGTGCAGAGATCATCTTTCCTTGAGTGACTAAAAAAGCAAAGACTAAAAAATGAGGAAAATTTTTTTCAAACTCTCACCTGCTGTATGACATTGGAAGTGATATCAAATACTTAGGTCAGGATTTTCAAAAGTAGCTTATGGTAAATGTTACCTCTGTTCCGGGTATCTTGTTGGAGACTCCTTATATGAGTGGAATGTTTGTAGAGTGAATTTTAGGCCCTACAATTAAATTGTGCACCTGAATCATTAGTTGCACTTGAAAATTTTGTATGAACATATTTGCCAGAACATACTATGGTGCTGCTTTATTTGAATTGGGTTGTTTTATCCTTTAGCCAGATTTTTTCCTTTTGAAATCTGTTTAGTATTTAGTTGGTGTTTGGAAGCCTGACTTTTTCTCTGCTGTTGGGAAAACTGTGTGACATATTTCTTGCATTTTTTTTTTCCAGTCTCTAGACTATTTGGTTTCTTAATTGTATAACAACCATTTTGAATGTTTACAGGCAAGAGGGAAAAAGAGACAGAAGGGATGGTTCCCTGCCAGCCATGTGAAATTACTGGGTCCGAGCAGTGAAAGAAACACATCTACTGCTCCCTCAGGTGAAAAAAAATTCCTTTATTTAGAGTATTTTATGTAGTTGCTTAAGTTGTTCAGATTCTAGTCTGAATTATGTAACTAGCATCATATTATGTTTAATGGATTGTGGTGTCATTATGGAAGGTAAAGTCCTAGTCAGCATCTGGGTCTTTTTAGCTATTATGAATGTATGAACAGCTGTAATGTCCATTCAGCTATTATCTCTGTCCAAGAAGAGTAAAATCTTACAACTTCTTAATCAAAACAGTTCTTCATAGGGTCCCTCCCTAGCACATGCTGTCCTCTACGTACCTTACAACAGAAAGTCTCAGTCATACAAAGATGTTTATATCCAGAAATCTGTGAAGATCAACAGTACACCTTCTATGGCAAGAGCTTTTATGTTTTGCTGTATGCTGTATGTACTGAAGAGCCACACTTCTCATTTGAAAACTCCCGTTCTTCAAATGCTAGCAAAACTTTTACCGAAAACTCCAAGGTGTTTGTCGATAGTTTGTAATTACATGTGCTGCTCCTTCTAAGGAGGGAGACTAAGCAGCAAATGTCCACTAGGTTTTTGTTTTTTCCTTTGAACGGCCAGGTACAAATGAGATTATTTCACAGAAAAGTACCCTTTTTTTTGTTCTGCATGCTTAAATTGTGCTGTCTTCCACAGCAATGATTTGCTTTTACAGCAACTTCCTGGGTACTACTGGACAAAACTTCCCTTTGATTAGCTTGTCAATTCATGGTTAGCTAATACACATTTCCTCTGCCTTTGTCGCATTTTTCTCACAAATGTCAACTATAAGATAATCAAACTCACTTTTACACTTTGCTGTAAAGATTATTGCCTGGCCCAATTTAAAAAAAAAGTAAAATAAAAGGGAGGACAGTTCCACATCAAGATAAGATCATGTGCCATTTTTTTTATGTAACAATGTATGTGAAATTGTTGTTTCTTTCCTGTGGTTATGTAAAACACACACAAAAAAACCCCTTATGTAACAGTGTTCTGCTGTTTTTGTTTTTTCTTTGTAGTGTGTCAAGTGATAGCGATGTATGATTACATGGCAAACAATGAAGATGAGCTCAGTTTCTCCAAAGGGCAGCTTATTAATGTACTGAACAAAGATGATGCTGACTGGTGGCAAGGAGAAATCAATGGTGTGACAGGTCTCTTCCCCTCAAACTATGTGAAAATGACCACAGATTCTGATCCAAGTCAGCAGTGTAAGCAACTTCTAATTTTTTTTTTTAATTAATTTTGTTACTTTTGTTCAAAGATGCATTGCTGTTCTGCTTTGTGTTTGAAATTTGGAGTTCCAAGCATCAGCTGAATTTATTGGTACTTTACATACTTTACTGCAGTACTAAGCAGTTTAAATACTTTACTGTTTAACCTACAAACCAGCACATTACCAACCAGCCAGTGTGTGATAGTAAGAGTGCTAGGGTGAGCTAAAAATATTAGATTTTGTAGGTGTTCCCCTTCCATTAAAGATGCTGATGTTTGATAACTGCTGCTGACTGGGAATCAGTGCAGGCATACCATGCTCAATTATAGAAATTGCTTGAGTCTTACAAAATATGAAAATGTGTCTGTTGTAGTCACCTTTAACTTACGTTTAAACTATTTATCAATTCAGTAAAAATAACCATAGAAAAGTTAGGAAAAAGATTCTAGCGTTAGAGAGTGATCTGTCTTGTGGTAAATACGCGTCCTGGCTCCCAGTGATCCCGTTCTGAGAGACAAGATACATATCCAAACTGACATTAAGCTGAAAATGATCAGCAGTAGGCTGAGAGCTGAATGCTGGAATATACACAGTGAATATTCGAGGGTGAAAATTTTCTGTCTTTTTTGCACATAAACACAGTAAAGGTGTCTTCCCCTCACCCCACCCCACTTTTTTGGCTACTCTCTCCAGAGAAAATTACCACCATTTTCACTCCTGCAGCCTTTTACCTTGGGGCACTGTGATTAAACCAACTTTTATATCAACCTGTGACATTAGCGGGTTTGGGAGCATATCTTAGTGTAAAAGTTGCTCCTTT
Organism: Chlamydotis macqueenii; assembly: GCF_036417535.1. Lineage (NCBI taxonomy): Eukaryota > Metazoa > Chordata > Aves > Otidiformes > Otididae > Chlamydotis > Chlamydotis macqueenii. The sequence continues at coordinate 7,658,353 of NC_141558.1, forward strand.
AGCATAACAAGCCTTCTCCTTTCGCTTACTATTTCTTCCCTAGGCATAATTTTAAGTTTTCTCAGTATAAAAACATGCATCTGGAAATCTGGTTGAGGTGGGCTCTTAATAGCCTATAGCTAGTGTGTAGGACCAGTTTGCAATTACGACTTGATCAACATAGTAGATCTTCTTACAGAAGAATTCACAAACTTGGTAATGAAGTTACGGCTTGGATTGGAGAGTTAAAATATTTTTCCCTGGGTAACTTGTTACGGTACCTGGGCAAAATACAGTATGCACCATTGAGGTTTTCTTTTTAGCTGCGCTTACATTTGTAAGACGTAAGCTGTGCTTACATTTTTTTTTTTTTTAATGCCTCTGACCAGTGTGGTTGTGATGTCAAAAACTTCTGCATTTAGACTGGACTTAACATTCATTCAGATAGGCATCCCTAAATCATTAAAATGAACCTTTGAAAGTTTTGGGATTTTTTTATTACATACAGACAAGAATGTCAATTTTTAAGAAGTAGCATAAACTAAATCCAGAAAGGCTTTATAAAATTAAGATTCTGGCTTAGTATTAAAACTTTCTCAATTATCAAAAATGATAGAGATATCAGCTTATCACACGAGGTGTGTTGCCATTTAGAGTTATGTGGCTGAATGCGATAAGTGGAAGACAACTACGTATACCACTGATTTTCAACAAAAGCACCACTAAAAACAACTGGTAATTGGAAACACTTTATGTGATGATTAAGATTTTCTCATTGTTTGCTGATAAATTGTTAGGCTCTCTTTTTCTCAGATTTCAGCGTTAAGGAGTAAAAATACTTCCATCCACATTGAACTGTGGCTGTGTGAACAGAATTTTCCTTCAGAAGTATATTGGCAAAGATCAGGCAGTGGCAGTCAGCAAAGAGCAGATGTTCACCAGGTCATCTGTACTTAGTTAAAGTTTTGTCTAAGAAGTAGTCTATTTCCTCAGAAAATATACCTATTAATGAATGAAGAATATGTTGGTTTTATTTTTTTTTTTAATTCCCTAAGTATTTCAAATAAGGTAGCTTGTATATCAGTTTTGTGCTGGGATTTGCCACTCTTTTGTGATATTAAAACGTGAATTTGGAAACATCAGGAAAAAATCCTGCATAAAGTCCAGAGCCCGCTCTAAACCAGCGTGGCTCGTTAGCTCAAATGCAGTATCGTGCAAATATCGTTACACAGATTTCAGCTGGGCTATTTTCACATGGTGTGAAATCCGTGAGCTAATAAGTTATGTTAGCGTTAAGTTAGCGCTGTGCCATTCTTCTGTAAGCAGATAAATATTTAAATATGTACTCATTCAACTTCCAACTTCCTTGGGTTTCCTTAAAATTTTTTTTTTTTGCTCTTATTTATATACAGAGCAGAAATTCTCACTAGTATTGAGAAATCACCAAGAAAGTGTCCCAAAGAAATGATGATGTGGCCCTCTAGGGACCAACTTAAACATATGACAGTATATAATTTTTAAAATGCAGCATTAATATTTTAAAGAATCGTTAATCTCAGTACTGTAATGCTTATGTTGAAGAATAGCAGTTTCTCCCACTGTCTCTTCTAGATGGTCAAGTGTAATGGTATTTGAGGGGGAGTAGACAGATCTGGTTTACTCGTGTAGGTTTGCAGCTTAGGAAAATTCTGCTTTTCCCGCAAATTTAAACTCTGTTATATGGACCATCTTTGTACCCACAGTCTTTCCTGGGATATTTTGTCTATTCTTTGTTGAGTGCTTGCTCAACCATTTTGGGGTATGGTCTTTTGTTTGTCAGTGTCTGTCTAGACACCTCAATGAGGTTTTCTTCCTGTTCTTCCCAAGGGGTATGTAAGGTGCAGTAGGCACGATGCACTTTACAGATTTTCCCAGTGGCCTGGTCTGGAGATGATTTTGTCATTTCAGCCAGTCTTTGTCTGCCTTAAACAGGTGGTCTTAGAAATTTGTTCTCTATTTATTTGTTGGCTTTTTCAGTGAGAACTTTTTTCAGTTTTTCATCTTATCTGTTGGACCAGTCTCAGCCTTGTTCTTATATTTTCTTCAGTTGAGATTTTCTCCCCTCACGTACCTCAGGTGGAGGCAAGACAGGTGCTCCAGCTACATCTGCGTACTTGGTTGCTGGATGTCGCTTAGTGTTAGAGATCTGTTCGTCTCAGACATGGTTGCTGAGAGCTGGACAACTCAGCCAGCTGGACACATCTATGCTCAGTGTGCAAAGGCTTCTAGTTCATCTCATAAGATCATAGAATCACAGAATAGTTTGGGTTGGAAGGGACCTTTAAAGGACATCTAGTCCAACCCCCCTGCAAGGGGCAGGGACATCCCTGACTAGATCAGGTTGCTCAGAGCCCCATCCAACCTGGCCTTGAGTGTTTCCAGGGGTGGGGCATCCACCACCTCTCTGGGCAACCTGTCCCAGTGTTCCACCACCCTCACTGTGAAAATTTTTTTCCTAATATCTAATCTAAATCTACCTCCCTCTATTTTAAAACCATTACCCCTGGTCCTGTCACAGCAGGCCCTACTGAACAGCCTCTCCCCATCTTTCCTGTAGGCCCCCTTGAGGTACTGGAAGGCCGCTATAAGGTCTCCCTTCTCTTCTCCAGGCTGAGGTATCTTGTCTGAAGTATCTTATCTCCCTTTATGAGACCGATCTTCCATAGACTTGAACTTGTACCAGTTCTTTCTACTCTAAGGTACTTACTGTTTCTGTTTGCTGTTTTTTCTCTTAATAGCCCAGCATTGCTGCAGTTCCCCAGGCACCTAAGTTACTCCTTCTGGTGCTTAGGTGTGAGTGCCAGGTAGTCCTCATAGTCTGATAAGCACTTCCTTCCCCTGATTGAAACCTGCCTGCGCTGCCTTCTGCCAGTGCAGTGACAAAAGTTGGTTAGACTGGGAACAGATCCTCTTGACACACATATGACGACGGTGTAAATTTCTTGATTTTTGTAGTTACACCACTACATCTCTCTAATTTTCCCACCCCTGAACCTTACTTATAGATGTGACACGTTAGAGACAGAAGCAAGTCCCGTCCTTTCAAGGACATCCTTTGCAACAAGGATCTATATTTCCAGTAGTTTATCTCCATATACAAAAGATCATTAGTAATTCATGTCCACCACTGTCTAATGAATGAAGCAAACCAATTTTAAAGGGTGTTCATAGTGAAAAAGGGTGTTCATAGTGAAAAAGGGTGTTCATAGTGAAAAAGGGTGTTCATAGTGAAAAAACAACTTCTGAACTGGCATGCTTGTGGCAGGTGCATTTCTGTGTCTTTATATGGTCAACACATTTTGAAGTGTCTTTAGTTATTGCCAGGTAACTTCTCTTTATGATTATGGTGGCTTTGAGGTGCTGCATGTTGCAGGTCCACATTCATTTTTTTAACACATGAAGATTAATAATTTATTCTAAGATTTTACACAGCAGGTCCAGAATTTCACCCCTTTTAACCAAGGATCAAATACGAAAGCAATTCCTTAGTTCATGGTGACCCAGTAATTTTGTATTTCTGAAACTATTTGGTGAACGTCAGTCAGGCTTGATAAAGCTTCCAGGTTGAAATCCTGGGCTCTGGAATAGTCTCTGGATTGCATGCAAGGTGTGTGCAGCTGCAGGACACATCGTACATCTGCCTTTAACCTGACTGCAGTGCCTCTTCTAGTCTGTGTAGACCTTGCTTTCTGATGGGTGTATTGAGTGGTGCGGTACTTCCTACTTCATGGACACAAATTGCTAGAGACAAGGTTTCATTTCCTTTAAAGCTTTGAACAGTGGTGAGCAAGTTAATTTTTATGTGCCAATATGAATAAACTCCAATGAGACTTTACAAGTTTAGTTTTATCTGATTTTTTTTTAATGTCTTATTACAAGTTTCTCAGGAGAAATCCTGGCTTTGTGGAAGTCTCAGGGAATTTTGCCATTGCCTTTAAAAAAAACCTTTAGGACTTGACCTTGTGTTGTTGAGTCTACATAACAGAAGTCTTTCCTGGGAAGAAACTTTCTTCTTCAAGTGAATCAGCTACAAGTGTTTTTCTGAGTCAGTGATGGCTGGTCGCAAGTACTTAAAACTGTTTGTGTTTATAAATATGAAATTGCACAAGCTCATGATGTCTGTTTTCAGAAAGTTGAATGTCAGTCATTCCTTTCTGACCTTTTTGGTGTTGTTCTGTCTTTGTCCATAGAACTCATATGTTTCATTCTTCAAATTTATGTTCATTTTATCCTTCATTTTTTTTTTGTTTTTTTTAGGACCCAATGTTGTCTTCCAGTGTGAAAGCACCTCAGAGACCCACTATCCAAGTTTGACTGTAGCGTGGAGGCAGGGTGGCCTGCTCGCTCTGACACAATCCTTTTGCTTCGTTTGAACGTTAGATCCAGTCAAGAAATTAGGTTTTTGTGGGTTTTCTTATAATCTACAGTTACAGTTGATTTGTAAAATCAGAAAGGATAGTGGGTCTTTGTGTGGCTTTCACTGCTGTTCATTCTTGTTTCCTTTAGTATTTTTCTTTGGTATTGATAATCGTAGATCATTAGCATGCATATCAAGTTATCGTTTGCACGGTGGGATTGCAGGCACACAAAGACCCACTATTTGCACAGTTTATCTGAGCTGTTTTGAACGGGCAGTTGTGTTCTTTTAATGTCATAATGTACATACTTTGCAGAATTAAAATGTTTGCTGATTACTGTTCTAATGGACTTGATTTAATCTCCTCCATACTGAGCTTTTAAAATTGGCAGCCTACAAGGCTCATCCAGAAAACAAACCCTACCTGTCTCTGCTGCTGATAGTCACTGTGATTACAAACATGTTACAAGATCTAAGATTTGGATCTGGTGCAATCCATCCAGCCTTTTAATGCCCTTTTTAACTAGGGAAAGAACTATTAAGCATAGAGTGGAGGATACTTTAAATTTTTTTATTCCTTCACAGTAGTACTACAGCAGGAATTCAGATTGTTTTGGCTCGATATGGCCTATCCCTAAACAACCTCCTTCCGTTAAATACTTTATTCTGGTAATTCATATTTGCTTTCAGTTTTAGCAAACAGCAAACATGTACCAGTTACTGCAGTGAGTACCTGTACAGCCTCTGTGCTACCAGACCCTTTCCCTGCCCCTTCTCTTCGTTAAAGAGTTAACGGTACTGAACAGTGTTTTTGTCTGGCTGTGGCCTGCAGTGACTTAAAGCAAGAGCTATCTGAAAGCTGCTGCTCTTTTCTATTAAATAAATTAGCAGCCTAATCAGGAAAGAAACACTTAACAGACACCTGGAGCTGAAGGCAAAGCATTTGCGTTTAAAAATGGAACTATACTCAGCTCAAAAGTGGTACTTAAAGGTACAGGTACGGCCTGTCAGCAGCATGGTGCAGTAAAGGTGCCCACGTTTTATGAGTTTGGGGGGAGGGAACAAGATGACAGGACTATAACCTTGATACCCCTTCAAAAAAAAGGATTATCTTAAGAGCAGACTACTTGTCTGATCAAATAGTTCTGTGCTCCTGTAACAACAGGAGAGATCTAGTAGACATGGTATTTCATTTAGTTGGTTTCCTGATTTTGGTTACGAAACAGCAAAGGTCACTTATGCAATCAGAAATGTTTACAAAACACTGCTTGTTTACTGTATACATATATATATATATATGAATGTTGTGAAGGTACTATCAGGAAAAGGTTAGTCCAGTTGCAGAGATTTAAAAGCCTTTCTTCAAAATTTCTATAGAAAGAGTGGGATGTTATGTATTTAATATACTTGATCAAATAATGTATGTGTGCCCTTTAGTTCAGAGATATATCTTGTGCAATATGGACTACAGCAATGTGCCTACGTAAAACTACAAAAGGATTTTTATTCCGGATGTATTTTGTCTAAACCAATATTTTGTTATAGAATGTAGTCATGTTATTGTGGGCAAATAATGTGCTAGATAATTCCTCAAGTATTCTAGCTGACTTGATTTCCTTATGAAACTGCGTTTTCAGTATTTCTACTAAAATACACTAATCACCCTGAATTGCCTTCTCTGAATTTCTGACTTTTAAAGCCTATTTAATAGAGGCTAAAGTGTGTTGTGCTACACCAGTGGCATCAAGCAGTCACTTACTATAGTCTAATAATTAGGTGATCTTATAAATTATCCCATTTCTAAAAGGCGCTGTTAACCTGTGGCATTTGAGCCAAATGGCTACTAGTAGTCTTTGAAAAATTAAAATCAACTTCACATCCTACCTGGGATGTTGTAGGAAATAGTTACATGGCATTTTCCAAAAGCAACTGGCATTCTACCCATTTTTTTACCTGATACAATTGGAGATGAGGATAGCATTAGGTAAAGTTTCACACAGGCAGCCTTGTTGTTCGGTTTGTAGATACAAGCATTGATGATTAATTACTGAAACAGCTGCCCCGCAGTTTGAACTGATGAGTATTAAAATGAAGCATTTTGGGCTTTCATGGTTACCTTCTCATGTTTCAGTATTACCTGAGTGTGCTCTAAATTCTCTAACTGTAATAACAAAGAAAATAATGATAATAACAACTTTATAATGCAGATTGAAAGAGACGTAGTCCCTGCCTTTGGTATTTATCTCTACTGCAAAAGTCTGCCGAACACAGCTCAAACACAATCACCTGAGAGCTCTGCTCTCCTGTCGCACGCTGGTGCAGAAAGAATTGAATATATACATCAGATCATTGGTAGGAAAGACTATGCCAAGGATGTATTTAAGGCAAGATTATTTTAAAATAATGTTCTGTATCAATGAAGAGGTGTAGCTAATAAAACCTAGGTTTAATTCAGGCTTTTTCTTTTAAAAATGTTACTTTTTCTCTGCTTGTGTGTGCAATCCACTCTCCTATTGATAAAATCCCATAGAGTTGGGTTCAGCTGTCATCCAAGCCAGCTGAGTAGAACTAGCGTCAAAGTGTTCACCCCTTGTTTGGGTAAAGAAGGTTGGCTTTGGAACTGAGGACAGGGTGGGAAACAGAGCTAATTGTTGAACTGGTGGTCCCCAGTCAAGAGCTGAGAGTCTAAACGTTGCTCAGATCCACACAAGGTTAACAGTTAAAACTGAGGCCAACCAGGAAAGCAGTTCTGTTGCCTGCAGCGTAATACTTGCTTGATATTGCTTCCTGTGGGCCAGCAGAGAATAGGGGCCATGGTGTAACTGGGGGTAAGAATGTAGACGATGCTGTAAATGCACAAGAACGAGTACTGAAACGCGTCCTGATTTTTTGTAACTGTCTAGTTTGCATAATGGACTAACGACATACAAAAGCGTAGTTTTACAAAAGCTTAGTTTACAGAGCTGAGTTCCTGATCCGGCAATCGGATCCGTGCAGGAAAGTCCTGTGCCACCACGGAGACTGGGTTGCAGGGCTGGGGTGTGTGAGTAGTCAGTGCTGGTGAAGGGCTGTGAAAGCATACACAGCTCTATCGTAATGTCACTGTTAATAATGTTACTGTTAGGAGTGCAGAAGGCATAAAGCTCCATCAGAAAAGCTCCACGCTAATAACTGAAATGTCTCCTCCCAGTCACTGAATATTTATGCCATCTCGACGCTTTGTCAGATCGTATCCCTGTGTGATTTTCTTGAGTCGGGTTGAAAACATCTGTAAATAAGTCTGCTCGTAGGAATGCCGACAGACCTTGGCCTGGAGCAGTGTTGGGAGCTGCTACAGGGTCGTGCTGCTTTAATGTAATGAACTAATAAAACTGCTACGTAATGGTGTGTGCTGCCTTAAAATCTCTTCTGTTGTTCTTTTCAAGCTAGAGCGTTGATGTTTGGAGGTGATTGTTACGACATGCAAATGCAGGCTATGCTTGGCATGAGGCAATTGTTCATCTTTGTTTTTAAACAAAGTTGTAAGATAACTATGCAAATGTATTTTATTAAAGGGACACATAAAAGGATCTAGTTTGTCTGTTGTGGTTTTTTGTCCATCTGGGGAGGATTTTTTATTTTTTTTTTTTCCATCTGAATAGCTTGGTATGAGCATTGTGTTACCTGGCTCTGTTACAGAATGACTTAATTTTGCTTGAAAATTGAACCATAAATTTCTTCTGTTGTAGCAAAGAGAATATACTGCATTTACTGATTAGGGGAGATTGGATAAAAGTTATATTTCTCAGAGCCTGATGGAAACCAACATTTCCATGGCGGCACATTTCTTGGATTAGTTCCTTGCATGGGTTTTCCTTGCTCAGAGGCTACTGACAGCTACAGGCAGTGACAGGAGCGCATTGCAAGCGACTCAGCCTTGCGTCTGCCAGCAGAGAGTGCAAAATGGCCACGGGTGATGTCCCACGATACCATAGGTCTGTTCTCTGGCTGTGCTAAAGGGACGCTTCTAATGCCAGCCCATGGTACTTCAGGTGAGATTGTAGCCTTTCTGTGGTAGCCTGGGAAAATAGAGGCAGGCAAAAACCCCCAAGCCTTATCCGCTTTTTCCAGCCATATCAACTGGCTTGAGCTAAAAACAAACAAACAAACAATTTAAAAACAACGCCACACCTCCCCCTGCCTCCAAAACCCCTACAATCCTAAAAAACAAATGTCATTTATATAGGCCACCTCTACCCCCAAATAGCCTTCGCTAGTGACCCAAATTACTGGTGCCTCTGGTACGGATGGATCCTTCAGGGCCAGCGCCTAGGCTCCTCTTTGAGGCTTAAGGTGTCTTTCCAGAGCTGTCAGTTTTACTAGGCTTTTTCTTTGTTCCTTGAGTGGGGAAGTTTGTTGAGGAAGGAGACAAAGCATTTTGTGCTCAAGTGGAATTGGGCATCTTTGAAAGCCTTTTATCCATCTGGTTTTTACCTCAATTCTCTGATACTGGCTTTTAAGTGAAGAATTTAAATTCACTCCCTGTTTTTAATAAAGAAAAAAATGGATTTTTTTTTTTTAAATGATGCTACATCTCATTCATCCTTTTTTCATTGGAGGATTTCTTCAGAAAGTGTCATTCTTCCACTTGAACATATTCAAATGCAAAATATGTCAGTAATTGGAAAGGTTTTCTCTGCCAGACCCCATGTTTTTCAGGCATTTGAATCCCCTGCAGAGTAGAACATCTAACAACGTGAAACTCAGTCGTTTTTCAGGCAGGGTTAGTTACGTTAGTAGGAAGAAAGTATTTCTTGTTCAGGTATATTTGGAGAGGATAGCATAATTTTAACCATAACTTTAGAGACTGGGATTTCCTGTTTATGAATTCTCCAGCTTGTTTTACCTTGCCCCTGCGAGACAGCTGCTTCCTCGTCTTGGGGAGCAGGATTCATCTCCAAAGGTACCACATCTGGAGGAGCCATCACTCTCTTGCTATGCCCTAAGTTTCAAAGGTACCAGGCATCCACTGCTTGCTCCGTTCAATGTTTCTGGGAGGGAACTGGGCAGATGATGCCCCAGATTCTCTGAACAGCCTGGCAGTACCCTGCTCTGGGTGGAAGAGGCAGGCTGGATTGCCCTCCAAAGGTACCGTAAACTTCTTACCAACAGAGGGAGGTGAGCCCCCCGAGTGAGCAGCTGAGATTTCCCCTCTGTAAGCGCTCCCAAAAATCTCACTGCTTTTCATTAATTGTATGGGGAGCTTGGGATGAAGCTTCACAAGACAGAAGCCGAACCAGCTGCCAAAAAAAGGCAGTTTTATGGCTTCCAGGCACATTCTTGGCCGCTAAACTAGCAGAAAACTACTGTTTTCTTTTCCCCCCTTGGGGTTCATTTGCTGCTGGGGTGTGAGCTGGGGAGTCAGGTGAGTGCCAGAATTGATGCAAGGAAAGGAGTGAACAGGAACGTGGGAGGAGAATGAGTAGAGATGCAGGTCCTCCCTTTCCATACCAGTGAGCCCATGGGTTGCTATGACCACTTTGGAAAAATACCAGCAAAGGTACTAGGGAGTTTTTCTTCTCTCTCATTTGCCTTTCTTCCCTTCAGATCCAAATGCCTGAATTCACCCTCTAATATCAGATGTGTGGATTATGTACTGTGTTTTTATGCCAGTATTGTCAGACACATCAAAATTTGGGGCGTTTTCACTGGTGCTTATTTAAATATAAAACAGCACTCATCCATTCATCCCAAAAGCTGACTAAATACAAGGTTAGTGCAGGAGCCAGTTAATTTAACTGCGCTTTTGTATCTGACAATGAGCTTATAAACCAAATCTATTTTAGGTGCATAAACAAAGGCCTATCTCCCTTCCAGTGTTAGCTACAGCTTTAAGTAGCACGAGACAGTCACAGATCCCAGCGTGTGGGTTGTTCTGACAGCTGTGATACAAGCAAACAGCAACAGGAGCTTCAGTCTGTCCCTGCTTCTGTTGCAGGAGTGGACCTTGCCGTAGAAAAGAGAACCACGTGGTCAAAGCCGAGACTTCCAAGTCTGGGTAAATAAAGTCTGGCTCTTGACTACCCCAAAATTTCATGTCTTAGGAACCAGTTGGGCTTAAACGTGGTCCCGTGTAGATTAAGGAATGACTCTAGAATCCAGAAGTAGCACACCTTGGCTGCAGTCCATCATGATGGATTTGAGATACCAAACTTCATAGGAATCACTTTCATCAGTAACTTTGCTCCTCTTTCTCGTATAATTGTGGCCTGATCGTAGCTCTGGGAATAACTAAGGACAGAGGCAGCGTTCTGCATGGTCAGAACAGCTGCAATCCCAGATCTAGTCACAGAAAGTAGCATTTTATCAAATCTTTTTAGAAAGTTGAAGATCTGTGATCCTACTTAGGGGTACAAAACAGAACTGAAGAGTCCTGATTTTAAATCTAGCTACTGCCTTTACTGTTTTACCTCTTTGCATGGTTCAAAGGGTTTTCCTGTTGGAGCAATCTGATCTAGTTGGAGATGTCCCTGGTGCTTGCAGGGGGTTGGACTAGATGCCCTTTAAAGGTCCCTTCCAACCCAAACTACTCTATGATTCTGTAATACTTCAAATGGGATCATAAAACTTCATTTGACAAGTGTTTCTCTTTTGCTGAAGGATGCTGTGCCTTCAAAGCAGCTTGATGCCGGTCCAGCAGGAAGCGTGCAAGCCTGGGAGTTTAGCCAAAGGTTTAGTGTTTCTTGGGGTTTTTTTCCCCACACATTTATTACAAACTCATTTTCACTTCATTATTTAGAGCAACCTTCCCATAAACAGATCTGTAAATTGGCAGTGAACAGAATAAAGCCACATTCCAGTGTCCTATATGTGTGAGGGTGACCAGGGAGGCACAGCCCTTCGTGCTGTAGGTCACGCTGCCTTTCACGACATCTGTAAACTTTCAGAAAGTATCGTTCCTCTAGAAATGTCAGATCTACATGAGTCCCTGTAATGTGCTTTCTGCTATTCCACAAAATCCACAATTCATGTTGTATTAAAATCTGGTGCTGTCACATCAAGTGCTAGATGTATGTTCTCAAATGCTCTGTAATTGTTTCTTTTTATTTTCTCCCACCCTGCTACTTTGCAGTACCCTGCTAGCACGTGATGGCTAACAGAGGGATCAGAGTTTGATTTTCTGTGCTCTCCTTTACCCATCTAAATGTATGCACCACTTTGGTTTTACCAGTTTTTGATTCAGTTACTAAACTTCAGATTGTTGTCATGCTTACTAACATATATACGGAAAAGAAGCAGCAGTGTGAAGCTGTAGGGTCTGTATGTTACTACAGAAAATTCGGGGTTTGTGTCATTGAATGTCTGTCTGTTCCTGTGCATTATTTTGATTATTTATACTTTGTGCATGAAAATAATTTAACATATTTCAGGCTCGTTTTGTTTCTACATGAGAAAAAAAAAAAAGTTGTGCAACTATAGGATTATACGCATTATAACTTTACAAATTTGTACTGGTGGTTTGTGTCACCAGTTCGTAACCAAGGCAGAGTTCTTTACAAATGGGGTAGAGATTAAAGATGCAATGTCGTAAGTCAGAACCAGACACATTCTAGATGACTTCACCTCACAGAAGACATTGCATAAGGTAAGAGAAAATGACAGTTTTGAAATGGTATGGCAGACGAGAAGAAGAGATGAGAAAAATCATGAGACAAATAAGAGTGCCAGGAAGGCAGGAATTCTTATTCAGCTTCACAGCACAAGAACAAGGGATATATGAAAAAATAAAAAGGTTACACACTGAAAAAAAAAAAAATGAAGTGAGGAGGAGGTCAGTCATTACATTACTCAATTTTGAAACCCACTGCTGCTGTGGACAGAATTTTTAAGAACCACTGTGATATGGTCTGAACCGTAGGCTGGTGTATGTTATTGCAATTTTATTAATTCATCAGGTCTGATGGCCCGAGTGGGATCTAAACTACTGGCTTACTTCTTGTAGGGTGTGCTGATCTCCAAAGCCTTGACACTATGCAGCCAATGGAACGGAAGAGGCAGGGCTACATTCACGAACTCATTCAGACGGAGGAAAGGTATATGGACGATCTTCAGCTTGTCCTAGAGGTGAGACGTCTTGAATGGGAAAAAGCATCTGGAAAAAAACACCACCTCTGTCCTACCGAATGATAGCAATAAAGGGTTTCTTGTGAAATGCTAAAGGAAGAGAGGTTGTGAGCACCTCCCTTTCTAGTGAATGTTATGTGATGTCCACCAGGCAAAAACATCATGTTGTGAAAGCCATCATCTTACAAGGACCTTCCTGTTTTCCAAATCCTCCTCTTAGGTGTTTGGGCTCAGTGTAAAGGTGATGGGCTAGGCTGAGGTGTCTGCAAAGCTGCGCAGGCTCATGACAGAAGCTGTATAAGCAGCGTTAAAGTTTATTGTCTGCCTTTGTCTCTGATTTTATTTCTGGAAGTAAGGCCACCTCACTAAGCAGGGCAGGAACTGGCCAGCTTTAGGTGGTCTTGGGAGTCTGATTTGATCTTTCTTTATAAAACAACTATGTGGTGAAGTGTTAAAGATGTTAAACAGACTGAGTTACACAGGTTTTTGCTATGCAGAGACACTGTGCCAAGGGCCCCTGACAGAAGCTGTAGTTCTGCATGCAGGTTGCCTGAGTGCTCTGGCTATGGGGATCGATGTGATGCGTAAGCGTAATTTGTGTAACCACTGACTCCAGAATCACGGGAATGCTCTTCTGCTGAACAGTCAGCCTGCAGGTGCCAGTGCTTGTTCCCACTTTGCAAATAGTGATGCCAGTGCCAGAATGAGGTCACACACTTAGGAAAAATAGCGACAGCTGTCGCAGGTGCTGGGAAGGAATTGCTTGTAACTTCTGAGAAATTGGACACTGAGCATGCAAAAAAAAAGCAAAATCGCTGCTAGGCTGAACAAGAGGCTGAGCTGCTTTTGTCTCTGAAGAATTGCCACCTTTCTGATTTTTTTGAGTGCAGGTTTTCCAAAAACCGATGGCTGATTCAGGCTGTCTCACAGAAGGAGAAATGGGGATGATCTTTGTTAACTGGAAGGAACTCATCATGTCAAATACAAAGCTACTGAAGTGAGTACTTACCCACATTTTTATGCTTCTATCCCTTTATTCTCTTGTTCCTTTCCCCAGGAAGTTTTCTGGTTTTACAGTAAATATTTATGTCCTTGCTGATTATTTCCTGTGCATGCATGAATTCAGAATAGCTAAATGCATTCAGACTACCTTACAAAGAAGGAGTTATTATGAGAGAGAGGGGAATAAACAGCAAGAACAGACGCACACTTGCTACAATACCTTAAAAATAGAACCTGCACAAAAGCATGTGCACGGGAGGCTTTCTTCCCAGTTTTCTGCAAAGCAACCTTCTATTCTCTGAAAATAAACTTTGGAGAGACGAAGTGGCTAATAATTCATTGAAATTAGGTGCTGCTTGAACGTAGAGATTAATGCCAGTTGTCCCAAGAAACCTCAAAGGAGAGTCTCAGTCCTGCAGACCCCGTCAGGCAGATCATTCAGCTCAGTGCGTTGTGCCAGTGACTTCTGGGGGTTCAGGCTGGGCCCTGCACCGCCTGGAAGCACCCGTGCTGTGTAAGAGAGTTCACCTCACAGGCTTGCGTCCTTTCGGGGGTGGGTGTTGTAAGGATCTTGATTTCAGCCTCACAGACTTGGCAGCAAAGTTGGATGGTGATTTCTTTCCTCTTCAGAGCCTTGCGAGTGCGTAAGAAAACAGGAGGAGAAAAAATGCCAGTGCAGATGATTGGGGACATCTTAGCAGCAGAGCTCTCTCACATGCAGGCCTACATTCGGTTCTGCAGCTGCCAGCTTAATGGAGCGTCACTGCTGCAGCAGAAAACTGATGAAGATGCTGATTTCAAAGACTACTTAAAGGTATCTTATTCAGTAGCTGTTGTACCCTCTCCTTTCCTCAATTACAGGAGCCCAACCAGATCAAAATAACCCAGAAGAGTAAAATCTTCCAAAAACAGCTAAGAACCTTCCAAGGTGTATTTTGACCAAGGTTAACACTGTGTATGCTTTTTATTTATATTTCTATACCTGTCTTTCTAGCTAATTTATTACTCTATTTCCCATTCTGTTCCTCGTTACTTCAGTGTAATGCTACCCCCACGAAGCTACGGTGCTGGTGTCTGCCCCTTCCTAAAAATTCATGTTGTCAGAAGGGGGAAGGGTCTGTGGAGTTGAAATAAAAAAGCTGCTCTGTTTGTAACTCAGTGGGGCGTGCAGCGTGTCTGAACGGTGGCGTTGCACCTGAGGCCAGAGGTGTGCCCCGAGCGTCACAGGCAGCCACGCTGCAGAAGGAAATAAGGAATTGCCGCTGTACTGCAGCTGATGCGGTGGCTTTGGGGCCATGAAAGAACTGCCAGAACTGTTGACATCAGGTGTTTGTTTCTTTCATTGCTTTGGTTTTTTTCAACCTGAGTGGAGCCTATAATGTCACAATAAAAGCAGGTTTGAATGTAAGGATTCTGCACGAAACGATCCTACGGCTTACGCTGGCAAAGCATCCGAGTACAATGGCAGCGCTGGCTTTCCTGTTTGTTCTAGATACAAGTATTGTTTGATTACTGAAAAATCTAAGATTCTTGGAATGCCTGGAAAAATGAATCTGATCAGACAGTTTTCAGTGTGGTGAGGCACCTGTTTCTTGATGAGTAATGCTGTCTCTCTGTTAAATCTCTGGGTTGCACCACAGAAACTCGCCTTGGACCCTCGCTGCAAAGGAATGCCCCTCTCCAGCTTTCTCCTGAAACCTATGCAAAGAATAACCCGCTACCCTCTGCTCATAAAGAGTGTGAGTACCCTCAGCGAGGTTTTGTAGGGGATTGCTTTTGAGTATGATCTCTGAGAGCACAGAAAAGTAGTACCTGTGCTTACCTCTGTTTTGATCTTGTTTTCTCTCCTTTTTGATCCATACCAGATTCTAGAGAACACTCCAGAAAATCACCCCGATCACAGTAACCTCAAGCTTGCCTTGGAGCGTGCGGAGGAGCTCTGCTCTCAGGTGAACGAAGGGGTGCGTGAGAAAGAGAACTCAGACAGGCTGGAATGGATACAGTCCCATGTCCAGTGCGAAGGTCTTGCTGAGGTAACTGTGTTGATACGCTGTACGGTGGAGACTTTTCCAAGGCATTTCAGGAAGGCCAGGGAGGGGAATGGGAGTCTGGGGGTCCTTGCTCACATCTGTTATTGAGCATGCCAAGCTGAGCGCTTGGCAGAGAATCTTTTATTGAATTCCACTCACAGCCATAATGGGATGAGCCCTTGTTTTTGCATCATTTTGGCAGTGGAGAAATCTTGATTTATTAGCTTAAAACTGATACCATTTAAACCGTTAAATGAACAGAAATAACTCTCCTCTCTGAAGTTCTGCTCCTGCTGCCACTGGGCTAAGTCAGGTGTTACGATGTGGAATTTCACTTAGTGTGTGTTTCCCAGGGCTTTCCTCCGCAGGAGGAATGGCACAGAAGCCCTCAATACCAGATCCTCAAAGATACGTGGGGTTCAGGCTCCTGTACCTTTCAGGACAGCCTTCAAAATGAGGTGTTGACAGTTCTCCACTGGCTGCCTAAGGAACCCGGGCTTGACAGGCCCAGAAGGTCTGTCCTAGTTCCATCACCTAATTGTGCACCCATAAGAGGTGTCCTGACTGCAGACTCTCCAGACTTTTCTTAAACACAGCTTCTGGACAATGGCAAAGTGGCCATGAGGTAAATGCCTTCATCCAGGCAGACCCCCATGTGTCTTGTTGGTAAAGCTTAAATCTCCTTTAAGTCAGGAGTAGTGCTGATACCGTGACAGATTGTAGGACAGTTTCCCTTCTCTTCATGTGTAACTAAATTCATTAAACAACACAGAAGAGCATTTTGAACAACTTGAGCAATCTCCACTGTGAAGAGGAGCAGGAACTGAGGTCTGCATTAACTTGCTGCTGCTAATGGGTTTTGTCTCTCCTAGCAACCGGTATTCAACTCCCTCACAAACTGCTTGGGACCACGGAAACTCCTGCACAGCGGCAAGCTGTACAAGGCCAAGAGCAGTAAGGAGCTGTACGGCTTCCTTTTCAATGACTTCCTCCTGCTCACCTACATGGTTAAACAGTTTGTCTCCTCCAGCTCCGATAAACTGTTCAGCCCCAAATCCAACTCCCAGTTCAAAATGTACAAAATGGTGAGTGAATCGAGGTGCCCCCTGGTCATGTTGTTACAGTGGGACCTGACTTCTGATGAGGAATGCTGTTCTCCCTTCTGGGATTAGCGTCTGGCCCCATCTGATCATTTGCCGTCATACGGGTGCGTACTGGCAGCCAACGTGCACAAATGCCATTGGCTTAGTGCCCGGAAAGGACAGGCTTCTGTGTCTCGGTTTAATAAACTCTTCCATCCACTTTGGAGTGAAAGGGCAGAAATAACATCGTGCCTGAGCAACTGAGTGGGATGTTCAGAAGCTGGAGCCTTAACTTGAGTCTGCACAAGTTCCTGCATCCACAAGAAAATACCTGTCCTTCTTTAGAAAACAGTAAAAGGTGCAAAACTTCAGTCTCTGTGTCCACCCAGAACATGTTCTCAAGATTCTGGAGCTGGGGAGACAAAGTTTAAGTATCAGGGCTGCTTTCCAGCAGGGAACCTGAGAGATTCCCAGGATTTGCAGGCTCCACACTGCAGCTCTGCTTAGGCAGTCCTGCCCCTTTCACAAAGCTCTTAATCTAGGAAGACAGAATGGAGTGTATCCCCAGAGCAGTTTTTCTCTCAGTCCTTTCTCACATCCTTTACATGGTGATTTGATTTTTTGTCCCGTGTCCTACGCCTTTCATTTTCCCTACAGTAAAACAATGCATTTGAACAGCCTTGTTGAGTTTCTGCTTATTGTCAGGGTGACGCTGCCACAGTGACGTTTGCTTTTCTTTCAGCCTGTGTTCCTCAATGAAGTCCTAGTGAAACTGCCCACAGACCCTTCAAGTGATGAGCCAGTTTTCCACATATCACACATTGACAGAGTTTACACACTGAAAACTGACAACATTAATGAGCGGTGAGTTGTGAAAATGCAGACCTGAGCTTAAACTTGTTGATCATGGCTGTGGGCTCTGTTTCCAGTGAGCTGATACGGGGGTCTCCAAGCTGAAGAACAAGGTGTAGTCTCCCAGCTGGGAAGTAAACTTGTCTGACTCGTTTGAATTGCAAGTTTACTCTCATTTTATTCTGCTTATGTGGCATCTCTTGGAGTGGAATCCTGTCACATCTACTGCTCCTTGATGGTACAGTTGTATAGAAGCATTGTTGAGGGCTGCAAAGTCCAGCATCCCATAGGATGCTTCCCCAGTCCTGGTCAGCCTTTAATGTGACTCAGCAGTCTTTAATAAAACAGTGGCTCCACTTCCATTTATTTAGGCTAATTTGGAAATGTGGCATAAGATTAAATCTGAAAACTCTGTTGCTTTAGTCCTTAAACTGTCTTCATTCCTGATGCTTCTGAAATCCAGTGGGAGGAAAAAATAGCAAAAGAGATTGGGGCAGAGTCACTGATCCTGAGGAATTTCCTGCCTGTGCTATGAGCGTGACCATAGGGATTGCTTTTTGCAGCACTGCCTGGGTCCAGAAAATCAAAGCAGCATCAGAGCAGTACATCGAAACTGAGAAGAAGAAACGCGAGAAGGCCTATCAAGGTACCTCCTGTATTCTGTATTTCCCTCTCATCCACCTGGACACGTGGGCAGGGCCTTTTCTGGAGGATGCCACGGTGTAGGATCTCCCTCTTCAGATCTGTTGCCAGTTTTTATGGCAACCAATCCATTTATTTCTGACTTCTTTGTTCCCAGCTCGCTCACAGAAAACCTCAGGAATAGGACGCTTGATGGTGCATGTGATCGAAGCAACGGAGCTGAAGGCCTGTAAGCCCAATGGTAAGTGAAGGAAATAATGTCAAATCACTTCCTGCAGTGTTTAGAAAGGCTTGCTGAGAGGAGTTTGGGGATTTGGGAAGCATTGTGGTTTCAGCTGCAGCTTCTGAATGAATTAGCCATTATTTAGCTTCAGAGGATGGAATGAAGAACCTGCTGTGTGCTGCGCTAGGATGTAGGGATTGCCTGACCTACATCTTCTGGACAGCGGCATCGATGTGTGACCAGGCAGCCTCCCGACGAGGAGGGAGGTTTCTGTGCTGCAGAGGTGTTCCACTGCTTGTTCTGTGTTTAGGAAAGAGCAATCCGTATTGTGAAATCAGCATGGGCTCTCAGAGCTACACTACGAGGACCCTGCAGGACACCCTGAACCCCAAGTGGAACTTCAACTGCCAGTTCTTCATTAAGGATCTGTATCAGGATGTCCTATGTATCACCATGTTTGACAGGGATCAATTCTCACCTGATGGTAAGCGTGAACATTTGTTTTAGGAAAAGAATGCTTTTTTTTGTAACTTGGGGTACACAGTTCCTCACCAGCAGTTCCAAGAGCCTGTAGGTATGATTGCTTCCCGAGAAATGTCGCGTAAAAGCGATGCCTCCTTACTCAACTGGTTCTCAATAGCCTTGCAGAGCCAACAGCTCTGAGCAGTCAGGTTTGACCACACTCTGGCTTTTGTATCAGACACAGAATTATTTTTTTGCCAGACTGGGGAGACGGAGAAGTTGAAATGAGAAGTTTTTCTCTCACTATAGGTGCCTGAAAATAAGGTACTAGGTTGTATTTGCACAGCAACAGCTTGATAAGCTTTCTGTTTTTGCTTGGAAACTGAACATGGTTTTGGCAGTCAGTAGGTCCTAGTGTTCTTGAAAAGGTGAA
This sequence comes from Chlamydotis macqueenii, assembly GCF_036417535.1. Classification (NCBI taxonomy): domain Eukaryota; kingdom Metazoa; phylum Chordata; class Aves; order Otidiformes; family Otididae; genus Chlamydotis; species Chlamydotis macqueenii. The sequence goes on from NC_141558.1 coordinate 7,677,557, forward strand.
GTGCTTTTTCGCGGCTCTGACACAGAGTTGATTATTGCAGATCTGCAAGGTATGGCCTTGACCTGAGTTGCTCTGTGTGCAACTATAGCTCAGTCTTTTCTCCTGTGAGGTAACGTGACTTCGCTAGGCGGCTTCTCCCCATTGGACAGCTGAGTCTGTTGGTTTTTCAGTTCATGGTAAACCTTTTAATGCACACACACACACACACACAAGAATGTTGTACGTGAAATGGCCACAAAGAGGGTATATAATTCCTGAATAGGACTGTGAACCTGCTAGTGGCATTAATTGTTCAAGGTCATTGTTCTTGTGTTGACTGAGACAAAATAATTGACTTTTTTTTTACTGTCTTTGTAGCACTGCAGCTGCCTTGTAAACAGGTTCCATCACTTCACTCTGACCTTACAGCTCTAAGAGAGAAGAACAATTGAAATTGTGTTTCTGAAAGGGAACTGTATTTTTAAAGCCCTTAGAACAAACCGTGACATAAAGGCATGTTTTCCATCCTAATTCCGTAGCATTTTTGTCTTCTAAAAAGACCCCTTTTTGTCACTGCTAGCTGATTTACACAGGGCTGGTCAAACAGGAAGCTTGCAGGCAGTGCTCTGGAACTGAATACATACTGCCCAGCATTGCTGCTTAACCTGATGCTTTCAGAGTTTCTGAGCTTAACGTCTTTGCTTAATGAAATTTCTTATCCATTTGCCCAACAGATTTTTTGGGTCGCACTGAAGTTCCAGTAGCAAAAATCAGAACAGAACAAGAAAGCAAAGGCCCCACGACTAAACGCTTACTGCTGCATGAAGTTCCAACAGGCGAAGTCTGGGTCCGGTTTGATCTGCAGCTCTTTGACCAGAAAACACTCCTCTAAGAACGCTTTTTTTAATGTATGAAGGACAACCGAAGCTGACAGCTTGAACATTTTTTTTTGTAAAAGATTCCTTGCCCTACGCTGCTTATTAAGCAAGATTTCCTGCTGCTTCCATATTTCCTCTTAGTTACTGGTTGCGTTTAGTTCCTTGCAGCGTTCCAAGTTGTTGTTGACCTATGCAAACACAAATGTTACTGTATATACAGTACTAGAGCTCAGTGCCTTTTTATTATGTTGGAATAGCTCGGGTTTGGATGCCAATGTTTCCATTTTCAGGGCCATAAAAAGTATTAAGTAGAAATGTGGCATCAAGATGTATGTATATTTTACCACTTGGTCTGACATATAGACTGAGGAATGGTTTAAGCTCAGCACTAGAATCATTCCATTTGAAATCTGAAAAGTGATATCCACTGGAATCTTCCCGTCTCAGGATGATAGTTTTAAAGATTAAATGCTGAAGAAGCCTTAGCACTGGAGAAGTCTCCGATACATTGTCTGTTCTTTTAAGAATCAAGCGTAGTTCCTCACTTGAGTTAGTTCTGCACTGAAATCAGTAACTGCTACTTAATTTTTCTTTCTGCTTCAGTTTGATTCATCATTCTCTGCTGAGACAATGTGGTTGTGAAGAATAACTAGAAAAAAAAAATATTTTAAATACTGTGACCCACAATAATGTGGAAAAATACTCTTCAGCTTTTGGTTTTTTTCCTAAATGTAAGTTATTTGTGTACATTTCCTTGGTCTTGCGGACCTCCACGTGAACCTTGAAGCTTTGACATTGCCAACATGTATATAGAGAGTAAAATATAAGTTTATTAATGTAATTTGTCTACAGATGTTTATTGATGCATAGTGATTTTTTAAAAAAGTATATTTTATTGTGCAAGGGAATGTGAAATAATGAGAAAAGCTTATAGGATTAAATTAAGAAAAGTTTATTACAAGTTCCCAGCACGAGTCTGTAAAACGAGACTGGTTGAAAGCAAAAACTTTCTCTTGGCACCAAAATCAGGGATGGTTAAAAAAAAAAGTTTGTTTATAAAGGGTTTGATACGTTGTAACCATTTTACTGCCTCCTTAAATGCTTTGTTGAAAAAGCACTGCATGCAATTCTGAGCAGCGCGTGCCCCTGTTTTCCATGGGTGCAGCAATACCTCCTGCTGTCTGACAGTTTCACACCCATCTCTGCACCCTCCTGTTACAGGGCTGAGTCAACCTCTGTTACTTTTAACAGTTTTCTGTGGTTCAGTATTTCTAATCCTCAATAAAACTAAATCTTGGCAACCCTGGAGAGATTGTGTCTGTACAGTGGGAGTTTGGAGCTTCCTGAACAAGCACAGAGAAAATTCTGTTTGCGGGCTTTGACACCAGAGCTGCTGTGCGGTCGCACTAGCAGGGAGACAGAGACCAGGAACAAGGGAGAAACCAAGCTGTAGGCCACTGACAGCATTTGTTGCTCAGCGCTGACTCTGAAAAGCACTGGGCATTTTTTACAAGAACACTTACCATCTCCTCTCCCCTAATCATTTCCTGCCGCCTTAGAACACTCAGTATGTATGGGTAAGTCTGATTTACTGCTTGTGCACTACACAAGGAGAAAGTCTTTAAACTCTGGTAGTACCCTAACATTCATTTGCAAGACATTCACTATGAGAGTTCTGATAAACATTTGAACAAACAAAATCAAATCACTATTTCCTTATCAGTGCTTTCTAAGCCACTCTTCCATACACGCCTGCTAACGACCCACATGTCCAGGAGCACCTCCTTCTCTTTCAGAGAGAGTTTGTTCTTAAATCTCAAGGTAACTTTTTCCAGCTTCATGCAAAATTGCAACAGCTGTAGGTGCCACTGCTAACATTCACACTTCTTGTAACACGGAATACAGCGTCCTCAGAGCTGCAGCTGTGGCAGCGCTGGGGATGACGTCTAGATTCTGCACTGTGCAGAAGAGGGGCCTAGCAGGCTTTAACTTTTCTCACCAGTTCATCTCCTTTAATACAAGGACTCCATCACCCTATAAACCAGAGAACATCAGCACTGCCTTTGTAGAGCTGAGCCTAAGTTAAACCACCTAAAATAGGTTTTGGCCTGTAGAGCTGGAGCTGGAAATAACAGGAGCAGCATCTCAAACATTTCTTTGGCTGCTGGGTAACAATACTTCAGAACCACATGATTAAGACAAGGAGTTTATTGCAGTTTGCCAGACCTGGCCTGGTATCACTTGCTTTGGCAGAAGATGTAATGTGTATTTTTGCAAACGGTACCTTCTGATGGCTGTGTCTGCCACTGCGGTCAGCTGGAGGACAGGTGACATCATCGGCTCCTGCTGCTTTTGTGGGGGCAGATGATTTTCCGCCTTCTTTAAACAGAAGTAAAAAAATATTGCCAGGCCCTGCAACACAGGCTGCTGCAGCCCAGCACAGCTTCCTGCACCAGCTCCTTCCCATCCCAAGTCACTCCAGGAAATGTTTGTCTTTGTGACCAATTTTCTTTCCAGAATGTGCTGTTATCCCATAACAGCTGTAAACTGTTAAACTGTCCTGGAGTAAAACCTTGGGCCAGTAAAGAGCATCAAACCTGAGGGCAGTGGGCCTGGTTCAGAGGGACATCAGGCTCCCAGTTCAGTTTTGACATTCTTGTCACTGGGGAGCAGGAGTTCCCTTCAGTGCTGTGTACTGCAGTGGCAGAACCAGAGAGCTTTCAAAAGCAGTGAACTGGAGTACTGAGGCTTTAAAAAAAAAAAAAAAAATCATTAAAAAAAAAACAACCACAAAATACTCTGAGGATCCCAAATGTTTCTCTATCAGAGCTGGGGCTCTCCAATGTTCTCAGCTTAAGCAGCTGCATCACTGCTCCAGTTCAGTTCACCATTAGTGAGCTTTGCTGCATTCTGAGTCCAACCAGCCTGTACAGAAAAAAAACTGTTCTCAAGCTTAGCTATAGGATGCAGCTTTCTGGAGTGGTGTGTAGCTCCCTCAGCGCAGGCCCCTTCTTTACCAGACCAGCCTCATGGCCTGAGGCAGGACGCACACCCTATTACAAAGGCCAAAAGACACCGGTTGAGCAAATATGAGGAAAGGCCCAGAGAGCTGGGACAGTTTAGCCTGGAGAAGAGAAGGCTCAGGGAGAATCTGATCTGCACCTGTCCAAACCTGCCACAAAATCTGGCTATTTAGACCATGGGACTCACTTTGACAAGCCTGGTCTACTGGGGCTGATGGGTCCACCTGGCTGAGAGGGGGAAGAGCTTCTTTGGCCAAAGCTTGCCAGACTGGTAAAGAGGGCTTTAAACTAACGTTGCTGGGGGAAGGGAACCACAATCCATCCCACCACTGGCAGTACGGAGCCAGTGCCAGCAACAGGTGCCCAGAGCCTGGGGAAGGCTCACAGGTAAGTAAGTACGAGAGCACCTAAAGTGCAGCTCAAGGGAATTCCAGCTGCTCCAGCCAGCAATTTGGCTTCAGCAGGGGCCCAGCTTAAATGCTTCTATGCCAACACACATAGCATGGGGAACAAACAAGAGGAGTTAGAGATGTGTGCATGCCTGCAGGGCTATGATCTTTTTGGTATCACAGAGACGTGGTGGGATGGCTCCTACGACTAAAGCGTTGGAATGGAGGGATATAGGCTCTTTAGGAAGGACAGGCAGGGGAGATGCAGAGGGGATGTTGCCCTCTGTGTCAGCAACCAGCTGGAGTGTGTGGAGCTCAGCCTGGGGATGGAGGAGGAGCTGACAGAAAGTTTACAGGTCAGGATTAAAGGGAGAGCAGGGACAGGTGACATTACAGTGGGGGTCTGCTACAGGCCACCTGGTCAGGGGATCGATTGGACAAGTCCTTCTATAGACAGACAGGAACAGCCTCACAATCACAAGCCCTGGTCCTCATGAGGTTGTACAAAAATGACTTCCAGAGGTCCCTTCCAACCTTAACCATTCTGTGATATAAGTATGTATGACCTCACTCTGCTCCCAAAATCTAGAAACTAATAGTAAACTAATAATTTTAAAAAGCCCCAAAACCCAAAGTATGTATGAATATTAAATCCTTTCAGATCTTCCAGTAAAGTAGCCAGTAGATATTCCATGGCTTGACCCGTATGGCTGGCTGGCTGACTGGCTGCGTGCAGAAAATGTGAGAAATTCCCACCAAAAGACACTTTATCTCAAGGCTCAGCCTGACCATCAGTGCTCTACTGTAATACATCCTGCTGCCCATACCTGAAGGCTTTCCCTTCACCAACACTCCTTTCTCAGGAGAAATACACAATAAAGCAGAATTCACCATGAAATTTAAGTTTTAGCAACTACTCTGCTACACAACGAAGCAGGAGAGGCCTCTTCCACTGTAGCTGTTGTGCTGCCTCTCAGTAGACACATCAGCTCTTACCTGGTCATTTGGTGGACCTCACTAGCAATGTAGTCGTGTGGTACCTTCAGCCACTCAACTGCATCCATACGTTGCCGGCTCAAAGGAAGCAGTGGCAGTTCTGCTTTACTGAGTTCGTTCAGCTCCCTGGTAGACCACGGTCTTCCTGGCAGGAAAGTAACAAGTGCTTCCTGTGAGCATCTACTGTCACAAGCAAGGATGGCCCCCTCCAATATAAAACATTTCCAAGGGACAGCAATTTTTTACAGTACCTGTCTCACACTGCTTGATAATGCTTGTCTCAATAAACTTTCTTTGAACATCTCTTAACAGAGGATCATGGAAAGTTGGTACTGAAACCTGTGACAGAGACAATTATTTCACACACCAACACAAGCACTTTGTCAGAGAGTCTCAAAAGACCAAAGTTAGAGGTGAATGTTAAGATACTGTTGGTTAGCAGGGAAAAAGCAACCACCTAATTTTTCATGAATAAAAACATGAGAGACAGACTCAAGTGGCCTGAGAAATGCTGAGCAGCTCAGCTTCTCAGATAGACCTTAACGCAACTCTGCCGCAAAGTTAGACCGTAGACATGAGATCTGAGCTCCTGGAGGCAGTTGATTTTGAAAAACCCTGTGTGGCACACTGCAGTGACATACCAGCTCAGTCCCCACAGCCACTGAGGGCTCATAGCATCCAGAAGGGATTTAGAGAATTGCATTTCATGGATTTGTCCCACCTAACTCTTCTATTAGGTACCAAAGCCTTTGGTGCATTTGAGTGAGCATCTGTAAAGATCATCTAAACCGTTAGATATTTCCTTCTACAGAGCACCCAGCTTACTTGGAAACTCATCAACCCTCTTCAGACAGGACACTTCCCACACTGCCACAATGAATTTGAGATGAGGAAAACAAACCTCCCCCCTGCCATTGCCTACTGTGCCTCCAAATCTGGGCTTAGTATGGAGCCAAACCATGTTCCTGGTGAAAACAATTGTCAAACCCTCTTGGACTTAAATGCAGCAGGAGCTGGGACCCGTATCTGTTCAATTAATAAAACCAGAATGTGTTGTTCTACAGCAGCCCCACAGCAGCAGTCAGTAACACACTCTGCCTCCTCTGACCATCTACTTCCTTTTGGTCAGAGGGTGCCTCTAAACCTCAGGGCACAAACAACCACCACACCTTCCAGCAGTCCGTACACGTATTCAGGAAGAGCGGATCGTACTCTGATGGGTCATAATCTTCCAAAGCCACATAGCCCTGCGGGAGAAGCAGGTACCAGGTCAGGTCTCAGAAGCTATTGATAAAACAGCGAGAGAGCAGCCAGCCTAGGTTATTGCACAGCCAGGCACACAGCACAAGAGGTGGGAGAGAAAAGAACTCCCAATTTTTCACACACTGCATCTCAGAGAAAAGGTAACTGAAGTCTAACAGGAAAATCCCTCCATCCATTTTGATTTATCATAGGCACAAATACATTATAATAACTGCATGAAGCATCCAGAAATAATTACAGGCTAAAATGCTAATGACAACTCAGGCAGTCAAGAAAATGGAAATTTCATTCAAGGGAAAATGTTTTGACAGAGAAAGAGAGAGAGACAGAGAGACACACAGAGAGAGAGAGAGAGAGAGAAAGAGAGAACGAGGTGATTGAGCCCTGACCAGCCACAGCCCTAGGCAGTCACTAGTTTGCGAGATGCGAGCTCCAAGTCCAGGTCGTGAGCATGAGCAAGCTTTTCTATCTATATACAGGAGTAAAGACCTGAACCACACCTGATGGTCCAGACCACAGCTCCATCTCATCAAGAACTCTGCCTGCAATAAACTTGATATTCCGCGGTTCAAGCTCCCTATGACCAGAGTTAGTTGGGGAACAGCGAGTACCACCACTTGGCGTTTGCTATTGATACCAAGACCAACGAACACCACATCACGCAGGCTATCAAGAAGCTGAACAGAGACTGAGGTCAACACACTGATCAAGCCTGATGCTGAAAGGTGAATTACAACCACTTGTCTCTATTCTAATGCACTGTTTATGGCCAATAAGCCAAGATTTCCCTAAATTGCATGAAATAAGAACTGTACAGGGGAGAAAACAAAATATAGAACAAAACAAAACAAAACAACAAAAAAAAAAAACAAAAAAACCAACCAACCCAGAGGCCACAAGTGACGCCCTAAGAATACCAAGAACAAAGCAAGCATATAAAATACTTCTCCCTAATAGTCTCACCCATTCTTCCAAGACCTTGAAAATTAAGTTTTTCAGCTTTCTTGTGCAGATGATTCTCCAGGGATCCCAGGAAGGAAGGGAACATTCAGCCCATGACCTTCTAGATCTCAGCCCTCCAGAGTTATTTTTGGCAATTTGTGGATGTGATTTCAGCTTGAGAGTTGGAAAAACCATACTTTAACCTGAACAGTTAAGGAGCATTGCAAGATGAGTCCAAACAAAAAAAAAAAAAAAGTGTGATCTGCAGTAGGTTTAACAGGTTGAGGGTGCTCACGTGGGTGAGTGAGACACTCAGCTAGCACCACAGAGCTTCAGCTACTGCTGAGCGTGAACACTGCTGCCTCTGCAGGGGCCTCCACTCCCCACCATCTGGTGATTCCTCACCATCTGGTGACTCCTCTGAATTTGCAGAGTTTTAGTGCCACCCCTTGGTTTATTATTACATATCACCCCATTCCAGCACGTGCTGAGAGCTCAGTGGATTGTGTGAGGCGCTGTGCAGCACACTCGCGTTTGATCCCTTCACGCGGTTGATGTATTGTCACTCACACGCCCCTTGGCAGCAAGCAGAGCAACACCCTGCTCTTAAAAATGAGCTGGAAGGGTCTCTTACTCTGCAGCACTTCAGCACACAATGCCTACAATACCCTGGACTACCAGAAGCTGAGTTGTGGACACAGTGGCAACCCAGATGGGTGAAAATTCCCCCTCCTTGCAGGCCGCAGCATGGCATTTCTGCCAATGCTAGAAAAAAAGTAGCGCTGCTGCCATCTTCAAACCATGACCAACCATCTCATCACGCATCTACTGTCCATGTCCCTGGGACTGCGGGTGAGTAGGATGTGAGAATAGGGGTGAAAAGGAGACAGATTTAAGGCAAAAAACCTACATATGAGCAGGTCACTGGAACAATAAACAGTCAAGGAAGGGTGGTAAAGGAGGAAGGGTGGTAAAGGAGGAAGGCTCAGATGGCCTGAAAAAGGAGGCAGAAAAGCAAGCTGACAGAAAGACTGAGATGGAGGAACCTGACAGTGAGGAGACAGAGTGTTACAGGGGAGGAGGAGAATGGAGGAAAGCGGGAGAACACAGCTTTGGAAAGCAAAGGACAGTGAAGAACTTGGAGGAATAATCAGAAGCAACAAGGAGAGGGAGACACAGCACTGAGGAGTCTGACAGAAGAAAGAAGGGCAAAACAGTGGGAGATCTGGGGATGGAATAAAAGGGAAGAGAGAAAGACAGTGAAAGGAGAGACAGAAGGAAGAATAGATATGGAAAGGGAGAAAGGACCAGTGACAGAGACACAGGAAGGTGAGGAGATCCGGGGAACAGGATGAGGAGAAGCCTAACTGCAGGGAAAAGAGCAAGAGAAAATGGACAAAATTAAGGGGCAGGAAGGGGGAAATGCACAGCCAGAAGTCAGTATATTAACCAATCCACAGAAGTGTCTTAAGTTCTGCAAAATTTATCATATGCTGCCACAATTAATGCAAACTTATGCAAATTAATTGTCCTGTCACTCTGAAGGGCTTCAGCCTGCTTTTCAGACATGCTGGTGATACAGCCGACACCACAGAGCAAGGAGAAAAGGTAGAGGCTGATCAGTGGTGCTGTGCTTGTTCAGGGAGAAGGACACATCCCAGTACACCAGCCCTTGCTTTTGGAGGACACCCAGCAAAGTCCTGGCCTGACACAGAAGCTTGCAAGATGGACTGATGCAGACCAGATACATACAGCACACCCAACATCTGCTAAATCCCAGGACTTCAGCAGCAGGACTGGTTCAATTCTTTGTTGTAACATGCAATTTAAATGCATGTTTTTTTCACATCAGACCTTTGAAAAAGAGATCATTTGCTCTCATTAAAACAACACAGCTCCCGTGACATTTTCACTTCTGGATGGGAAGCCTGTTTACAGTCTCATAACTCCACTCTGCAGTGGTTTCCACTGACAACAAAAGCCTGTTCTATATAAAATACTATTCTATTTGTGGCAGATGATGTAACTGCTCTTATTACTCTATATATCCGTTCCTGAGAGGCAGAAAGTTGAGTCGTGGGATCTGATACTCAACAGCAGTGTGAAATTCAGAGCAAAATCAAGAAAACCAGCAAGTACTTCCTACAGGGACTGCAATTTTTATGAGTACTGAAACACATGGAACTACAGAATCATGAGCTGGGTCTGTTTACCTGCATGCAGACTTAAGAAAATTGTTTGTGTCTCCCTGTTCCCACCTTTTTTTTTATTTTATAAAGCTTGATCAGTAACATCCAAGGCCATGAAATTGTTTCACTCATGCTCTGCCAACATTATTGCAGTACTGCTCTAGCTGAGCTCCTGAGACACGAGAGTGCGGTCCACTCCCTGGTCACAGACTCAGCCTTTGGTTTCAGCTGCCAGAGATTAAGGTTTTCCCTCTAAATAGTCTGGCTCACAGAGGGAAACCCACCACAATATGGTGTCTCACCATATTCAGACCCCAGCACATGCTCACTGCACCAAACAATGCTGCTGTTTGTATCTGATGGTGAACGTAAACAAACAGCTGTAACAACATATGTCACCGTTCCAGAAGTCCTGGGGAAGAACAGGTTACAGGTAAGGTATATCTGAACTCTAGGCTGCTCAAGTGAACAGCAAAAAAGAGCTAAAACACTGATCTTATCCACAGCCCTCTGTATGCAACCCTCTCCATGACAGAAATTTACTTTTCTTTGATACCTTCTTGTTACGGTAGTTTAAATAGAGAGAGAGTTGTTCTTCTTTCCTTTTCTCTATTTCTTTGCTTGACTGGCTGCTCATTTTGTCCTCAATTCTCTGCAGCAGTGGATCTGAAACATCCTCAAGCCATTTCTTGTACAGAATCTCCTTCCTTCTCAGATTTAATAAATCATTGTGCTTCAAATATCTGTCCACCTCCTAAGTAAGAACTGGAAAATAAAAACCACACAACCTATTGGGTAACCACATTAAAGATTCCACTGGTGAAGCTAGGTAGCTTGGCTGACCTGATCTGACTGGTCACTGCTGCAAGGGCCCTGTTTCCCAGCCCTTCTTTCTGCCCCTTCCTCTCTCCGCTTCCTACCACTTGTTCCCAGGCTCCCCCTTGCACAAGCTCTGGCATTCAGACTCTATTTTTTTAAGCTGTAGTGCAAGACTGGCAGAAAATAATTAACTTTCTCCACCTGGTTAATGAGCTGAAATCACTTCAGAGTGGGGGGTCTGAAACACCAGATTGTGCAAAGACAAGCAGCAGAAGAACCTTCTCCCTGCAGCAGTGGCAACCTGCTAGGTCACATCAGCCCTCCTGCCCTTTATTCACAGACCCAGGTTGCCCAGAGTTGTCCAGAGAGGTGGTGGATGCCCCATCCCTGGAAACATTCAAGGCCAGGCTGGATGAGGCTCTGAGCAGCCTGATCTGGTTGGAGATGTCCCTGCTCCTTGCAGGGGGGTTGGACTAGATGGCCTTTGAAGGTCCCTTCCAAACCAAACTGTTCTATGATTCTAAGCTTATGTTTAGCGTTACTACTTCAGTCCTATCCCAAGGAGACTGAGAAGGCCAGAAACTTGTATTTCTAAATTTAGTTTTTCAGTAATAGAAGCAACTGACATTTTCTCATGAATCACTGAGGGAGAGAAAAAACATTGACATGCAGGAAAGCACACAGCAAATGAGAGAAGAGATACCACTTCTTACCCCCACAAAATTATTTTCTCTGTCCAAAACACACTGAACAGAAGCAAGGACGTCTTGACTTTCATCAGGTGTTGCCTAACAAAACATAAAAAAATCCCACATGAAGTAAAAACAAGACTTACAGTAGGAGTTAGACTCACCTTTGAATTCTAAGTAATTACTTGTGTGGTGATTAAAGACACGTTATACCATAACTCAGCTGTCAGAATAGCACAGGCAGGCAAACCTTTGTGAGACTTGCTCTGAACAGTTAGGTTAAACGTAGCAACAGAAGAGTGTTGGAAGAACTGGAATGTACATGTTCAGCGGGACCGGACCATAAACCTCCTAGGTTGTCCTCACTGTGACCGCACCACCGCTTGCTCCTTGCCACTGTTGCTCACATCTGCCCGATTAAGGTAGCAAGAGGGATCTCTCCACACCTTCATTTTCCATACAGATAGAGCCACACCATACAAATAGCAATCAAATATATATAGGCTTGGGGCGGAGTGGCTGGAGGACTGTGTGGAGGAAACGGACCTGGGGGTACTGATTGATGCTCGGCTGAGCATGAGCCGACAGTGTGCCCGGGTGGCCAAGAAGGCCAACGGCATCCTGGCTTGCATCAAAAACAGTGTTACTAGCAGGAACAGGGAGGTAATTGTCCCCCTGTACTCAGCACTGGTGAGGCCGCACCTCGAGTACTGTGTTCAGTTTTGGGCCCCTCACTGCAAGAAAGACATTGAGGCCCTGGAACGCGTTCAGAGGAGGGCTACGAAGCTGGTGAGGGGTCTGGAGCACAGGCCTTATGAGGAGCGGCTGAGGGAGCTGGGATTGTTCAGTCTGGAAAAGAGGAGGCTCAGGGGAGACCTTATAGCTCTCTATAACTTCCTGAAGGGAGGTTGTAGTGAGCTAGGGGTCGGCCTTTTCTCTAGTGTAGACAGTGATAGAACTAGAGGCAATGGTTTCAAGCTGCACCAGGGGAGATTCAGGCTGGACATTAGGAAATATTACTTCTCGGAAAGAGTAGTCAGGCACTGGAATGCACTGCCCAGGGAGGTGGTGGAGTCACCGACCATGGGGGTGTTCAAGAAACGTTTGGATGTTGTGTTGAGGGATATGATTTAGCTGAGAAGTATTGGTGATGGTTGGACTGGATGATCTTTTAGGTCTTTTCCAATCTTGATAATAATAATAATAATAATAATTTGCGCAAATAAATTAAAAGCGTGATGAGGTATTATGTCAAGGGATTCATAAAAGTATAAAAGGAAAAGCAGAGGAAAACAGTGAAGTGTAAGAGGAAAGATAATGAGAAAAACCCCTCCAAAGCATGAAACTGCCTTGCTGCTGCCTCTGCACATGAATTTGTCTGTATTTGAAATCTCAGTTACTGTTGTGACATCAGCCAAGTTCTCCTCTAGGATCCTCCTGATCCTACTCTTTCTGAAGATCAGAATCGGGAGAAACTGTTGCCTGCATCGTGAATATCAGGGCACTAAAACATGATTTAGGAACAACAGACCCTGCAATGCACTGCTGTTGTCAATTTGATTTTTAAACAGGTAATTCCTGGTAACACATGGCTTATAAACTGCAACTCCTGCACTCCAGCCAAGGAGCACAAGCAATACAGACCAAATTAGTCTGTCATCTGGGGACGGAGCCCCTCCAGGCAAGATCAGATCACGCAGTTGGGGTATCTTCCCTACGATCAGGTAGCACCAGCTCTGTGGGTTAACCAGAGAAATCTTGTCTTCATGAGCCAATCAGCAACTTTTACATGCACCAAGTTCACAAAGAATTTTAAGTCCATGGCAAAATTTATCTTGAAGAATCCCCTATTAAAAAATTACCAGCTTTTCAGCATTATGCAAAATTTCAGGAGGCAAGCTGCAATGCAGGAAACTAAAACATAACCTGTTTTACACAGACCATCTCAATTCAGGCACATGCTGGGGACAGCAGTCCCAGAGAGCACAGACAGATCGGGTCACTGCCCAGAACTCCAGTGGTATTAGGTGGCCAGTTCCAAGACAGGAGCTCAATGACATCCTGGGATCCCAGTTACAAATACTGGTTTCATGTGTCCTGAACTTTGGTTCTTCGCAGGAGAATCTACAGCTGAAGGAATGTTGAGAGTCACTCACCTGCCAAGGCCTTTGCTGATGCCACTCTCTCACAGGTCTTGGACGCATAAGTCTTAGTAGCCAGGGAGTCTCTGCGCTATTCACAGAACGCATTGTTGGATTAGTCTGGGAGAAACACTAAAACATAAAAAAACCATACAAAACTATTGTATAAACAGCAAAAACCTAGTTTTCCTATAATTCCCACCAACCAATGAAACCAATATCTAAAGGAATTCTAACTGCTGATACCAGCAGCACTTTCGTAGCACAGTAAGTTAAACTGAGAGATGAACTATCAGGTTTACAGTCAGGCAATCCCTCTGATAGTAACTGTCTGTCCTCATCTCCATGAGCAACGGATAGCACATTTTGTTTCAAAGAACAAAGTGATTCACAAATTATTCCAGAATGCTTGTCAGCTTTGAAAACATTTCAGAGTTATCAAATTCACCTCCTGACTTGTACTTCTTTCCTTTGTGCTTTTTTCAATTACATAAAAGCCACTTTCAAATAACTGCTACATTCCACCATAGGGATGGTTGCATTTCAGTGGTTTTAAAAGTTAGTTCTACCAGACAAAGCTTATGCTGATGCACTAACTCTGAGCTCCAGCCAGGAAATTCCATCTCCTCTATTGTATGTGCACCAGTATATTCAGGTCGATTTGTAACACAGAGACAGCAGAGCCACGGAGACAAAATGCCCTTTACGGGAATCTCCATTTAAACCTCTGCCTATTTCAGATTCACTCTCAATACATTGCTTCCGGGAAATAATGTATTCACAAGATTATTTATGTAGAGTGGCCCAAAATAAAAGCTTACTGACCTCCACATTCTTCAGCCAGGTCTTTCAGCTATGAAAAAAAAAAAAATCTGGGTTTTCAATTATTTTTTGCAACATCTAGTTAAATTCAGGGAAACCATGACAAGCTTAAAAAAAGGCAGGATCTCAAGACAACTTCTAAGAGTTTACTCTGTCCAACCCAGCACTTCAGTGGTACTACCTGACCCTCAACGGACCTCTCTAGACTGCAGATTGAAATCTCTTACCACTGGTTCAAGGTGAAGTCTTTATATCTTTGTTTCATTTCACATTCTTTGCTGTTATGCACTGGCAGACACATGTGCCTGGATACTGCTGCCTCCTCATGGAAATGCTTTCTTGTTTTTTTGACTGAAAGAGTCTGAAAGCACAGGAAACCACGCACTGGAAGGGACCTCTGGAGGTCAGCTGGTCCCACTGCCTGCTTGAAGAACAGCTAACCTCATGGACAAGTTTGGTCAGGGCCTTGCCCAGTCAAGTTTTGAAAATTTCCTTTCTCAAATTTGCAAGCTCCTGTCCTTTACTCCACCTGCTTCTATGAAAGAAAAATCCTCGCTTCTGCCATGTAATCCAGGACAAAGCAAAGCACGGAAAAAAGCCAATGTAATGCACGTGGTATCAAGGACTTTCCTTCCCTCCTGCATAACTTTACAAGATTTCTCTCCTTTCATCAGACACAAGGACAACTAAAAGATTCTCAGTGGAATAGCTCCCAACATCCCAGTCCTCTACTACACTTCTGTATTTTCAGCCACTCTAAGCCAGCTTCCAAACCCAGAAATATATACTAGCCTTAGCATTGCCGCAGGCTACGGGGCACTTCCTCTAAGATGATTTCCTGCCTTCTCTGTACAGAGGAGACAAAAGACGCAGAGTAAAATGGGGCTTACAATTAGGACAGTACCATATGACTTGGAAAGCAGGTATCCTGCCTCTCTCCACCTCAAAGTTAAGGTTGTTTTTTTTTTTGTCTGCACATGCTTCTGTACAGCATTGTGCCTGCCTGCCATGTATTCCCTGTGAGAAGTCCCCTGCTCTGAAAGTCATCTCCCTTTTTTCCAGAGAGCCCAAGTCTCCAGGTAACCCTGTAAAGCACATCTGACCTCATGGTCTCTGAAGAGCAGGGGAAGGAGTCTCACAGTTTATGCTTCATCCTACAACGACAAATTAAAGGAGGCTGTGCACTGCATTACGTACATGGATAAATAATAGCAAGCGCACCCTGATTAGCACTGAACTAATTTCTGATATAAAATAAACAGGCAAACAGTGAGGACTGAAGAACATTCAGATACCTGAGGTGTTACAAATTTGGTATTACGCAACTCAACAGACATCCCTACGAGCAATATACCCTACCTACCTGCACAGGTGCAACAGGCTCCTGCTTCAGGCCATCTTCTGCAGATTTCCTTCCACCCAAAGCAGCTTTGTTTTTCTGAGATAGGGATGCTGTAAATTCCTGGGCAAGCTTAAGATGAGGAAAATACATATTTTAATAGTTTCTAAGCTTAAAAAACACACAAAAAAAAACCCACTAGCCTCCTTTCCATCTGTTTTCAGTAACTAGTATTAAGACTCCATCTTCATCCATCTTACAAAGAAAGGCTCAGTCTTTCTTGGGCACAAAGCAAAGCAGATGTTTGCTCTCATCACAGAGGGTTGGGACCCCAGGAGAGACAAAACAGAGCGAACATAGAAAATTCGCCTGCTGTAGCAGTCTGCCTTAAAGAAATCACATATGGTAAAGTCTCTAGCTGCAGATCTTAATAACTAAAGCTGCCACTGAACCTTAATCCTTTCTTTTTCCGTTTTGTTTGGACTCTTGCTATGAGATGCCAGCTCTCCACGGCTGGCAAAGGCAGGCCCACTTGCATGAAACACCAGCTGTTTCAGAGGTCTTAAAAGTTTAATCATGTGTTGGGACAGAAACACAGTGAAGGATTTCCAAAGTCTGAACAGATGAAACAACATTTGAAGTTAATCTAACAGTTGCGGTTTGTAAATGCTAAACGCTGTGAGCAGGCTGGCTGTTCTGCATTAGGATGTTTGTTCTATTAAGACCAAGCCTGAGAATAACCCTGCCTAAAATTTCTTGCTAGATATACCTGCACCCTACTTGGCTGCCAGCAGTATAGCTTTGTATCAGTAATTTTTTTAAAGACAGGTTCCTCTTGGTTCATAACTCCTGTTCAGTAAAGCAGAATGTTCTCCCCCAAATGCCCATCTGCTCAAATTCACACACAGTCTCTGCCCAAACATGAGTCCTAGCAGCAGCTTTGAGAAGACAGATTTTAATAATCTCTGTGACAAATGTAAGTATCCTCACTCATGCCTCAATCTTCTCAAAAGCCGCAGAGAAAAGCCTTCACGCAGGCCGTGCCCGCAGGCTCAGGTGTCACCATCTCCCCAGCAGACAGGGATGTCACCCTTCGCAAGCACCTTTACTGCTGGCTTGGTCCCCTCCGATTCTCTCAGCTGCCAGGACAGAGCATAAGGAGAGAACCAGTCTCCGGGGCAAACAGGGCAGCTCTGTGAACAGAACCTGGCAGTTCATTAACGTGAAGCTAACAGATAAGGTGCACACATCCAGAGGGCCCACAGGCACCTGCCTGGCCCCTTCACCTCGCAGACAGCGACGGGGGCAACACTGGGGAGAGGCAGAGGGAGAGGCCGGGCCCCCTCAGGGCCTGCCGGGCCCCCTCAGGGCCTGCCCAGCCCCACGGGCCCGAGGCGAGCGCGGGCAGCAGAGCCCCGTGCTCCCCCCTCCCGCCACACCCATGCGCTGGGGTCCCCTCACCGGCTCCGGAGAGGCTTCGGGAGGCCGCGGGGAAGGCGGGAAGTGGCTGCGGTTGAAGCCACCGCCGCACCGCATGACAAAACCTGATCGCGGCCCTTCTCCAGGCCCCTCACAGCGTGTCCTTCCGCTGGAGAAAATAGTCCCTCTCCCGCGACCCCCAGCCTCTCGGGACGAGGAGCGGCGGAGGCACGGCCGGATCCCTCCGCGCCCGGCCGACCAGCGTCCCTCGCTGCCGTGGCAACCCGAACGTGGGCACCCTCCCCCGGGCTCTGACGTCACGGGTAAGGTCTTCTCACCAATCAGAAAGGGAGCGCCTGGGTGAGTGAGCCAATCAGGAGTGAGGACAGCCACCCTCCAGGGCAGCACTGAGCCGAGCGCCTTCCGCCATTCTCGACGCAGAGGCCAGGAAACTACAACTCCCAGCATCCCCGCGCACGTCTCCTGGGGCAAAGCATGCCGGGAGTAGTAGTTCGGAATGGCAGCGGATGCTCGGGAGCGGCGCGCAGGCGCAGTCGGGCTCTCTGCTGTGCGGGTTGCCGTGGAGACGCCTCAGCGGGCGGAGCGGGCTGCGGGCCTGCAGCCCGCTGGCTCTGCGACAGGCTGTTCACTACGCTGCCCGACAGCTTTAGTTAGTTGCAATATTAATGTCATTTCCAATACCCTCATGTCAAATAAACCCCTCTAGATTACGCAGCCATAAAGCCACAAGGTTCATCCAGAGTGAGTTTACTAAATTCTATTACAAGATTTCATACATTATCGTTTAATACTTCATGAAACTAAAATTGAAACCTAAATCTGATGTATGATATGCCTCAGAAAGCAACACCCTCCCACCCTTCCACCCCAATTTCAGCTCTGATCTCCTGGTTGTGACGAGTTTTGTCTCATTTCTTAGTGTTTTCACTGTGGACTGTTTCCTCAGTGAGAGGAAAATTAAATGCCAGGAAAAAAAAAAAAGAACCCAGAAATAGTTACACTATAAAAATGTAACTGAACTTTTATGGCCTTTCTGATAAAGGCAATCATTTTCCTGCTGGTCTATTCCACTCCTCTCTTGTTTTTAGGATTTTTATTTTGTTATTTTGCTTATCTGAGGGCTGGTATTACTTCTGCTGAAACTCCTGAATTCCACATGGAAGATCTGGTTCCCCATATAAAAAGGAAGGGGAATGAACATTTATATATCTATTTCTTTTTACAGAACAGAAGAAAAATGAAGCAACTGCAGGCTTTGCTGAACGACAGTCTTATCAGAACACAGCATGTGGAAAACGCAGCTGTCCTTGACACAAAGGAAAGAAAAGTCTGTGCATCAACCTTTGGCTTTAATGTAAGTGATCAAAGAGCGTCCTGGGAAGTGACAGCAGAGGTAGGAACTGCAGGAATCTAGAGCACAAAGCAGCGATAATGGCCAGCACGCTGCACGCTGCTGAATACACTTGCTTCTCTCAGCCTCAGAGCCCGAGTTACAGGGGTTCAGCCTAGCTACTGTGCTGGGAGGCTAACTTGTGAAGCTGACTGCTAATTTCATGGCTTTGATATCTGGAAGAAAGATGCCATTTCACTAGCATTTTGAAGGAGTCTTTTTTAACCACTTTGCGCTCAACGGTGCCACCGTTGAGACGTGCTGGTGAGGAAGGACCCATGCCCACCACAGAATGGCTGTACCACGTTGCCTACAGGGAGCAGTCCTGGGTCATTCTAATTTTGCAAACTGTGCCTGGGAATTGTTTGGGAAAGTGGCAGAACCTAGAAGTGGTCCCTGGCACCCTAAATTTCCTGGTACAGGTGTAACTTACCTGTTTTCATTGTCCATCAGCTGATAAACAGAGCAGAATAACAGCACTTCTGTTCATATCCTGTTACATGGCAAAGATAATGTGCACTCCCTGACACAGTCTGTGAACTCTCTAGTTCAGAAACGCTCCCCACACTACAGTCATACTTATGTCGTCGGGAGATACCACTTCCTTTCCTAATCCCCGTGATACGAGCTCTCAAACATTTCCGAGCAGTTTTTCCAGGAGTACATATTGCTACCATTGGCATTCTCAGAAGAATGTGTTCAGAAGATGAAGCTCTTGTTAAGATAGCCCCATCCCTGGGGGCAGAAGCTCAGCAGAGGGAGTCATCAGCCCACTAGGTAATAGTGACATCATCTTCAATGTGAAAATGATCTTTAATAAAAGCTACAGCTTTTAGACATGCCAGCCTGCTGGCTTTTCAGCAAGGCAGATTACATGCTGAGGTCCAGAGCAAAGTCCTCAGCCCCTGTAAATTATCACCAGCTCCACTAACTTGAAAGAATTTCGGGCCAGAAGGGATCACTGAATCATCTCATCCAACCAGCTGAATATAAATCTGCCAAACCAGTGACACACACACACATACATGGAGCCCGAGAGCTCATTGACGTGAACAGATCTGTGACCTGTGTAGACTGCTCCACTGAGGTGTGATGATCTGGTCTGGACTTGCTAAAAATCACACTTCCTCACTGAAGACTAAGAATATTTGAAATTGTCATCCTTGGGTGAGCTCTGCGGAAGCCCAGGGAAGGCTACGTCCTACCCTACACTGCCTTTCAACAGAAGGGTCCAGTCACCACGGAGTGTATTGCCTACCTAGAGAAATGTCACTGAGTAATGGGACTACACAGATAGTAATCACAGACTAAGAAGATTGTTTCAAACGAGACTTTGAAAATACAGTGGACTGTATAGAAACTAGGTCTAGTTTCAAAGCCAGAAGAGTTTTTAATTTTTTTTTTAACATCATAATTTTAAGTGAACTATCAAAGACAGTGGGAGGGTGGAAAACAGTTCATCATTGCAAAGAAATCCATTTTTGGTCCGTAACACTGTGTTGTATTAACACAGGTGCCACCAGAGAATGCTTTAAACCTTATCTACACTTTCTATAAGAACTTATTGCAACTTAAATGTGGAGGACTCTGCTTCAAGGAGAAGTACTATAAGTGTGTCCGCACAGATGAGCATTCCATCTGTCTTCAAAATGTACACTGATAAGAGCTGTGGCCATCCTGAGAAATCTGGAGACTTCCTACCTCCATCTCTCGCTGCCTGGTTACGCAAATACCGTAACACAAGCAGAAAGCCTTCACGTTTCTTTCTTTCTTTCTCTCCATATCACCTTCCCAGCAGGAGTGGAATGACTTTGGTGCAGAATACAAAGAAGTGCCAGCTGTATAATACAAATTTAACGGGTAACACCACTCATTTCCCTAACACCAGCAGCAAGGCTTGTTATGTTCTCCTTGGAATCAGCTAATTTCCCTAATCCGGCAAAAAAAAACCTGTCACTTCAGTTTCATTGACGGGTATTTCTTGCCACATTAATGAATTAATCAGGTAACAGGAGGGCCTGGCACACCCAAGGCCAGAATGAGGTAGCCGAAGCAGGTAACTGGGTTGGAGGAGAGAAGAGGCACGGGTGAGCAGGACCTTGTTTGAAGCTTACCCGCCTTGTGGGACTCCAGACCTGACAGTCATGTTTTCTTGACCTCATACACCTAATGCTGAGGCCTTAAGCACACTTTTGTAGAGCGCCGGCTTTGATACTCCGCTTCACAGTCCACTTCTTCAAGACACATGAGCTCTCTAAGGGTTTCAAACTTTCTCTAGAAAGCCTAGTCCCTAGAAGAAACCTGGAGTCTCTTTTCCTACATGTGAATCTTGAGACATCATGAAGCCAGTTTCCTTGTCTCACAGCAACAAAGCACCTATTCTCTAACAAAAGTGCCCGTTTTCTTCCCTCTCCATCACAAGTTTCCTTTGTGCGAGTCCTTTTAAGTTCCTCTCTCTTGGGCTCAGTGTTTGTAAGACTTTGTGGTAACATCTCCTTGTTCCCCATTTGGGAATATTGCAAAATCCAGCCCTTCGCAGGTCAGCTGCAGAATCAGCAGAAACTGCTTATTCTTTGGAGTACACTATAGTCTGAGGTGGATTTGACTTGAAAAAAAAAAGCATGTCCATTACAACAATTCTGTATATGGTTTTTATAATTGTTTTGTTTTGCTTTTTTATTTTCTTGTGTTATTATAGCAGACTACTTTAGAGAGAAAGGTAGCTGAATCAGCAGAAAACTTGAACTTCATCAACCTCAGCAGGACTGCTCAGGAGGAAATAAAGTATAGAGGTTTGAAGCATTATCCAATTTAAGCAAGAAATGGCTGCTTTAGAACATTCCCAACTGCTGAGTTTCCTTCTGTTTTTTCGAAACCACTTGCGGGCTTGCTGCTTAGAAGAGGACCACTCTATGCATCTAATAAATCTATGCATCTAATTAATCCAATTTTCTTACTCTCCCTAAGCGAAGTAAGTTCTCTAAGAGCATTACAGCTATGTGTAGCATCACAGATGCAAGGGATGAAGGAAACTGTTACATTAACAGATTTGTAGATTATCCTGTACATCTTTGAATATTACAAATAAAACACATTTTAACCTGTCAATTTGCATTGTCATTGACTGCTACAGAAAGTTATTTTAAATTGTAGTGGATTGCAAAGTTCTGTGAGGACTGGCGAGGAGGGACAACATCACTACCCGGCGTCAATAAGACTGTGTGGACTGTAAGACATCAAAGAATCCACATTTGAGTGAACTCATTACTGTACAGGGGACAGCTGAGGCTCCGCCTACATCACCAGGTGAAGGGCAGGCGCAAGAAGACTAGGCTCCATGATCTTTTCATCTGAAGAAACAAAGAAATTACTAGCTCTTGGAATTACAGGAGAACAAAATCATTTTTAGCTATATTTGTTTCTAAATTAGTTTAGTTTCAAAGAAGAGTTTAAAAGCCTGAATCCAAAAATCTCAAAATCGATAGGAAAAAAATCCACAGAAGAATCGCACACGCGGACAGACATGTAATTTATCATTTTTTTAATACTCTGAAGTGCCAGTTTTATTCCCTGACAACTCAAATACTCAAGAGCTGGTATCTAGGACACAGAGAAAGGTATGATCTGATCCTTCTTCCTCCGGGGGAAACAGCAAAACTCAAGGAAGAGGTGCGATCAGGCAGCTAAAACATCAGGTAGAAACGCACCAGGCTGAGCGACGTGAACCCAGGATGTCTTACGGGAAGGAGAGCGCAATAAAGCCTCCTCAGGTGGATATATAGCATAAGGACAGTCACAATTCACGTGAGGCAACTTAAGCAAATCTGGTCTGTGCTACCCAAAGTTCAGAATCCACAGGCACAAGTTCACTGCTCTGCCTAAGAGCGTACAAATATGCACGCATCCAGCGGATGGGCTCAGCAAAGGCATTAGAGCAAACCTCCCTGCATGCTTGGGGGGAGCTGCGGATCTCTTCCTCAACACCAAAGCGGAAAGCAGATTTCTGCCTCAATCAGTGGAATAAACCGAGTCTGTGGGTACAAAAAATGGTGAGATGTACTAACATTTCTGACTCTGCTTACGTCTTTCCCTCCAAAGTAAAACACAATCTCATCCTGTTCCACCCCCTGACTTGCTGGGGAACGGCTGATAGCAGGGGCAGAGCTGGGAGAGGAGGAATTGGGATCAGACTCTGTTCCCGCTGGCAGGCTGGGTTCATTCGTGGTGCGGAAAACGTCCTCCCTTCTTTACAGGACAAAGGTGAGCCACAAATCGTGCTCGTGAGCCACATACCTTCTTTAAATTGTTGCTTCGGGCCACTCCTGGCAGATCTGACAGTTTGAAGTTATTGCACTTGGTTGGAAAGTTTGTTTTCAATTCTTGCGGTCTTCTGTGTGTTTGAAAGCAATGTAGGCATTCAGATGTTCACTGTATTTTTAAAAATATTTTTGTGGGTCTGCTTCTAGCAACAAAGACAAGCATTTATAAAAATGCCAGATCGTGAACTGTGTTGAAAGAGAGACAAAAGTTTCTTTTGTATCTTATTTTTAATTGATTAAATTTGGATTACAATTGATTAAATTTGGTTACAGGGTGGTATCTGGTGGTCTTCCCATTAAATTTTTGTGCCAATACGGACAAATTTTATGGAACTGGATTAAATGGTTCAGCTGAAAACAAGAAATAGACAGCCGACCTCAGAAAAAAAAAGCCTTCAAGTTACATTTTGTATTAATAAATGGAAGTGTTTATTCACTGTAGATAGCGATAGAGCACCACCCCGTGGGGATTTACATTCCTGGGGTTTGCAGGTGTTTATCATTTCACGTTTGCAGTCTCACAAGTAAGTATGCACTTAGCTTTTCCTGCGCAGATACCATAATGCAAGTGATTTTACAGAGGGCACGGTGGTTTGTCACACAGTGGTGTTTACTGGAAGAGGCTCTGGCTTGCTTGTGTTTGGGTGGCATTCCTAAACTGTGTTCAGTATAGTACTAGCTCTTGGGAAATAACACAATTGTTCCCACTGTGAATCTCTCCTCTTCCTCCACCCAGCACCCAGGGGCAAAGGGAAGACTGCTCCAAATTTGATTTTGACAGGTGGAAAGAGGCTTGATTTCTCAGCCCGTCTCAACAACTGCTGGTGCCAACAGCAAGGAACCCAGGAACCGTGTCTGACGAGTTACCTGAAAGGCTCCTGCAGCAGTGAGACCCTCTACCAGAGTGACCAGGCACACAGGAATCACCTGCTGAGGCAAGGGAAATAAAGAGGAGCCTGTGGAGCTGCGGTTACCGATTATGAGATTTTCCAGCTGCACATAGGTGTGCCTGCATTCATGTCGGGTTTTTAAGTTTTGTTTTATTATTTCAGAGAAAATGTTGGCAGTCTATTTTGATCGCCCAGGAGGCCCAGAAAATCTCTATGTGAAAGAAGTGATGAAACCGCATCCAGGAGAGGGAGAAGTTCTTGTGAAGGTCTCTGCCAGCGCTCTGAATAGGGCTGATTTACTCCAGGTATGTGTATGTTCAGCAGATTTCTGCACCTGAAAATGACACCAATTTTTCAAGCCTCTGTCTGAAGTCTTGACAAATTTGAAGAGTTAAAAGACATTGGTCCTGATGAGCATTTGGATGAGAGAGTTCATAGGGCTGAAAGGAGAGATGTCTGTTGATTCAGCAGATAGATGTTTTTATCTGGGTCACTGCAATGCTGAGGTGGCACAGAAAGGCAGCTGCCATTCAAGAAAAGATGTAAAACGAAAGCTCTGGTCTTTCTAGATGCTTAGACCATTCTCTGGGCATTTGAGATGAACATGAAATGTTCCACTGGCTCAAGTCCAGCTTGCAGAAATGACATTCAAATTGTTACGTCTGAGCTGCTTTAATTTGAGCTGAAAGCAACGCTCTGCAAAAGGAGACCATAATACCTCCCCAGCATGGATTGGCCTGGACAAAGGGGACTCACAACAAATTAAATTTGCACAGTGTTTTAAGAATAAAATATACTTAGGAAACAAAAAGTGTTGCCAGAGGATAGAAGATCCTTAAATTACTGAAACATTTGCACAGTGCAAAATCAGGAATAAATAAATAGAAATTCAGGTTGAAGGCTTGTGAATGAAGTATTGCAGGTCATTACACTCACTGATGTGTGGCTTTTCCTTCCCTGCCCTCTCTTTTCTTTTGTTTTAGAGGAGAGGGAAGTACCCTCCCCCCAAAGGAGCAAGTGATATTTTAGGCTTAGAAGCAGCTGGGAGTGTGGCTGGGCTGGGACCTGGCTGCAAGGGCTGGTGGAAGATCGGTGATGCAGTGATGGCTCTGCTCTCCGGAGGTGGCCAGGCAGAATACGTTACAGTGCCCGAAGGCTACCTGATGCCCATTCCCAGTGGTATGACTTTCATTCAGGCTGCAGCCATTCCCGAAGCCTGGTTAACAGCCTTTCAGCTGCTGCATTTTGTAGGTGAGAGGCATATTTGCAAACCTGTCACACTGAAACAGCTCAGCTTCCTTTCTGTTATGAAATCCTCTCTGTTGCCTCTATCTGAATGCTGTTTGCCTTCAAAGAGCCTTTTCTCTGTCACTCCATTTACATGGGTCAGAATCTGCTATGCCAGCCCCAAATCCTGAAATCCTGACCACATCTCCCCAGTCACAACTTAACTCTGCTGACTGCATATTTACAAAGATGGATATGGAAAGATGGTCAGTTTTTCTTTTCTTCTGTGTTTCTCAGCTTGGATGGCTATTTCTATGAAGCCTAACCCCTGAAATAATTTACATGTTCTCCAAACAACTGAAAATAAAATCTAAAGATTTGACTTTGCTGCGTGCACAACTGTGTAACAAACTTTCTCACTAATTGCCTATGGATCTACAGTAGACAACATCTTCTTGTACCTTGTTTCACAGAGACACTAATTACAGGTAAAATCCTCTGGGAGCTGATTTAAAACAGACAGAAGCTCAAACTTCATTTTGAAATGTGTTACAGAGGCACGAACAGTAGCACTTGCCGAGGTTTTCCTCAGTTGACAAATATCCTTCTTCTACCCTCTTCAGCCGTAGCACCTAAAAGTTCCACTAAAGAACAGGAGTTATGCACAAGTAACTTTTCTCACTGCAGGAAAGTTACTCATGTCAAGCAGTGTTGCTTCCTGGGGGTCTGTAGTCAATTAGGACCACAACTTGCGACAACTCGGTGCCTCAGTGCTACTTCCTGTAGCAATCACTGGAACACAAACGTGTTAGGGCAACCAGTAGATGGTAAAATGATAGGCAGAACTGCTTACCCAGCACTTCCGGTATTTCTCCATTGTTGAGTGCCTGACTTCTCAGTATTAACATCCTCTGAGTGTGCTTTCTGTTGGCAGCAGTGGACAATCCTGATATAAAAAGGCTGACTGCACTCACCTACGCAGCTTGGTCACGGATGCCCAGAACTAGACAGGGCCAAGCTAAAGTCTTTCCACTGAAGTCAGTAAAATGGAGTCCTATCGGTACACTGTGAGCTGTGTTGTTTCTGCATTTGTTTCTTTCATGAAGGATACGAAGATGTAACCAAAGTCCACTCAAGCGCATCTCTTTGAGCTTCCTCTTCAGTATTTTCCACCCTGATCATATTTTAATCCAAAGGTGATGCCAGAAGGACCCACATCTCCCTTATGTCCTCCTTCAGGTAAAATACAGAAGGGCGAGAGGGTGTTGATCCACGCTGGAGCTAGCGGAGTTGGTATGGCGGCCATTCAGCTGGTGAAACTGGCAAAAGCTATTCCCATCGTGACAGCAGGAACTCAAGAGAAACTGAAAGCAACAGCAAATGCCGGAGCAGCTGCAGGGTTCAACTACAAGAATGAAGATTTTAGTGAAAAGGTCTTAGCGTTCACCCAAGGTAAGAACATCCATATGAAGGACCCTGTTACAGCTGAGGAGGAGTGTGTACCTCCTCACATATGTGCACAACTCAACTGTCACCTTAAAGAGTGAAGGAGCAGACCATAATGACCCTGTTAGCACAACCTAACATCCTGTTCAGCCCAAGAATCTACCTTTCCTTAGTTTAATTGTGCTGGTTTCTGCATGGACTCTCTGTGGTTTTGTGTTCATTTGGGGCATAAATATTGTGCCTGTGTTACTGTTGCCTCTGCAAGGAACTGTGGGACCAAATCCTCACACTTGTAAGTGTCTGAATATGGGAAGAAAACTTAGTTCTCTAACTGTTAGAAAAATTTAGCTTTTGGAAAGGTTTACGACAGAGTCTGCATCTGGATATCTATAATGATTCTTTTTCTCTTGTGCCTGATTCTAGAATTCCTTACAAGTCATTGTGCCAATTCCTATTTTCAGTAGAAAGATTTAAATAAGAATTGCAGGACTGATTCTGTACCTATGAAGAACAAGGTGTTAGTTTTTCCTGAAATTATTCTATTTTTAATGCAGCTTAACTGCGTTGCTGAAAACTTTTCTGTTTCTGCTTGAGGTTCTGGAGTCGATATTATTTTAGATTGTGTTGGTGGCTCATACTGGGAGAAGAATGTCAACTGTCTGAGTACTGATGGCCGGTGGATTGTTTATGGACTCCTGAGTGGAGGTGAAGTACACGGAGATTTGCTTGCAAGGCTGCTTTCCAAAAGAGGGAGCATCCATACAAGTCTATTACGATCACGAGACAAAGAGGCAAGTCATGGCCATCAACAGCGTATATACAGTTTGATCTTGAAACAATGATAGTTTTGAGAGCTTTCTTTTGATACCAGTGTTAAAGCAGAATCTAACACAATATTACCAAAAAAGCACTACCGTGAACTGTTACTACATACTTTGGAAAACATTGCAAAATTAAGTTTTAATTTCCCTTTTCTGTTGTTATCAGCCGCCTCTCTTTTAGAATTACTGAATCAGAGGAATGATACCCAGGACTTCTTAATGTACTTCATGAGTACCATAATTTAAAGATTTGGCCTAAGAAGAAACAAAACTCAAGTGATCAGGCAACTTTATCATGTTGGGGCTGGGGCAGCGGGGAGAAAAACTTCTATTCGATCATTTTTAAAAGTGGAGACCAAGGTCATTTGGATACCCAGAAATTACCAAGGAAAAATCAATTTCTGCGGAAAATTCTCAAGTACTACAGTAAAAGACAGCAGTGCAGAGCCCTAGAATAGATTCTGTCTATGTTTTAATACATAACATTCTCAGGAACTTTATCAGTTTGAGTTTAAGTGGTTCTGCACTGAGCTTGCACCATTTGAAGAATTTAATTCAAATAAAATAGAATAAATCTAAAAGCTTTCCTCGTTTGTAATTTACACCTGTCAGGTGTTTACATGTCTGTCTCACTATGAAAATGTCAGAAAGTGTCTCCTTGAGAACTGTCCACATTTTGTACACTGTGCTTAGAGATACCTCTGTGAATTAAATGACTGGAAATCATCTTCAAAATGCCTTTTTTTTTTTCTTCAGTATAAGGAACGTCTGGTGAAAGCCTTCACAGAAGATGTGCTGCCGTACTTTTCTGGAGGAACCTCCCCTCACCTCCAACCGCTTGTGGACAGCATTTACCCTCTGCACGAGATTGCACAGGCACACAGGATGATGGAAGAAAACAAGAATATTGGCAAAATTGTCATCAAAATGCCTGCTTCATCTTGAGGAAAGGCCTCCTGCTGTAGTTGCTTCAGGGACAGAAGGGTTAGGGGTGTGTGACAAGCAGAGAATCTGCCATTTCTGCTTCGTAATCTGGAATGATTTATTGCAGGGGGATGGCAGAAAGGAGAGGTAAAGCTGTGCCTTGCAGCGCACTTGTAATAAAACGCTTCCCGTTGCAGCTCTAACGTCGTGTCTTGAATGCGTAAACAAAATGGCGGCGGCGGCGCCGCCCCCTCCCGCCCGGGGCAGCCCCGGGGGCGATGGGCGGGGCAGCGCGCAGGTCACGTGTGGCGGGCACTGGGAAGGGCGGGCTGCCGCTTCCGGCGCGGTGCAGGCTGGGATCGCATCCGGGTTCTCCGCTGAGGCGAGCGGCGCGTTGCGGAAAGCGGCCCGTTCCCTGCCGGTGTTTTTCTGCCAGGCCGTAGCCCCTTCCCTCCGACCGGCGCCATGGCGATGCAAGCGGCGAAACGAGCCAACGTGAGTGCTGTCCCCTGCCCGCCTCAGCCCTCCCCGGGGCGGTGAGGAAGGATCTCCCGGCCTGGGGCTGGGAGCAGGCCTTCCCACCCGGCCTGCGCTCCTTCCGCGGCCGCGGCCTCGGCAGCCCGGCCCCCTCCAGGCAAACCTCTCATTTGACAGAAACACCTCAAATTTGTAGCTGTGAAGGGTTAAAAAAGGACCAGTGAGGCACACGGGCTCTCTCAGTGATATTAGCCCCAAGATTTAGCACGTAGGCTGCTGGTTTTAAGGTTTGAGGTGAGCACTCGAGATCTAACACACTGTATCTTGTTCCTTCATCAGATTCGGCTGCCTCCAGAAGTCAATCGGATCCTGTATATTAGGAACCTGCCATATAAAATCACAGCAGAGGAAATGTATGATATTTTTGGCAAATATGGGCCTATTCGACAAATCAGAGTGTAAGTATTTTAGCTCTCTTTGAAAACTTCAGGACTTTATGTGCTCTAGTATATCTGTTATATGTCAGTATTATTATTGCATATCTGTTATGTGTCAGTATTTGTATTGCAATAGGTAGGAACTGAATTTTACAGCTGAAAAAGTTAAATGCACTTTAGCAGTATCCTTGTGTGCCAAAAATGAATGTGATGATGTTTCTCTTATCTCTAGCAAATCTGAGTTCTTTTCTTTATTTATTTCAAATATTGATGACTTGAGCTCTCATGTTTCTTGTTATCCTGAGATCTGTCTGAGTGCCGTGGGTGAAACCATTTCATCTGGTTAGTACTGTGTTCTGCTAAGTTTCTAGCAGAAAGAGTTGGCTGAAGCAGGAATTCAGGAAGAGCTTTTGACAGCTGTGGTAAGGTTGGTTGGAGTACTGGCACTCATCAAAAGGGGTTTTTTTTTTCCTTTTCGGAAAAATATTTACGAAATTGAGGGAGAGGAGAAAAACTCAATGTTTAATACTTAAAAAGAAAATGTTGCAAGTCACATTTCAATTGATGTACAAGTAGAAAGGAAATGTAGTTTATATTTGATACAGATTTTTTTGTACTGCTTTTATCTGGATGTTGGCAAAATAACCTGCAGCATCTCTGAGCTCTCAGCTAGGCTGCTTGTTGGAGTAGGGCAGAATGTGTCCCTGTCATTTACATCGCTCTCCATTTCCCGTGCTCTGAGACTGGAATGTGTAACTAATCCACATCGCGTTTCGTTGTTTTGACTATGCGGGGTGTAAATATGTAAACAGTTAAACAGACTGAACTTCACTACCCCAAACAGAAGTGCTCATTTCAGAGCCACAGTGATTAAAAATGATTGCTCAGTGTCTAGAGCAAAGTGAGTTTTGCATACAGCGTTGCCCTCAGAAAACAAATGAGGATGGGGGGACATAGCACTGGTGCTGTGTTGGAAGGCTGTCGTGGTTTTGTTAGTGAGGGGGGGCCTAAGGTGGCAGCTTCTGTAGGAAACTGCTAGAAGTCGCTCCCCTTTGTTCAGTGGACTCGGCCGGGCCTAGGGCGGACCTGCTGCTGGCCAAGGCCAAGCCGATTGGTAGCAGAACGTCCCGTGATAACGCCTCTGCGATAACGTATTTAAGAAGGGGAAAACAGGGAAAAAAAAAGAGAGGAGAGAAGATGTGAAGAAGCTGAGCGTGGGCAGAGGCGCAGAAGGGGAGGTGCAGGCCTCATGGGCCTTGCAGGCCTCACCCTCTGGCCTCTCGCCAGGCAGCTGACTGGGCCTGACTCGGTCCGGCCTGGCTGCAAGAAGTGGAGAGGAGATGAGAAGTGAATAAGATGTAAAAAAGATCCTGAGAGACATCTACCAGCCTGTTGTGAGGAACGGCTGCAGACGCCAAGGTCAGTTCAGAAGGAGGGGGAGGAGTAATGCGGCTCCTGGCCAAGATTCCCCTGCAGCCTGTGGTGACGACCATGGGGGAGCAGGTTGTCCCCTGCAGCCCATGGAGGTCCACGGAGGAGCAGAGATCCACTTGGAGCCCGTGAAGGACCCCACACCGGGGGAGGTGGATGCCTGAAGGAGGCTGTGGCCCGTGGAGGGCCCGCTGGGACAGCTGTTCTGGAGAGACTGCACCCCGTGGAAGAGATGACCCACACCGGAGCAGTTCCACGAAGGACTGTGGCATAGGGGTGGGACCCCACAACGGAGCAGGGGAGGAATGCGAGGAGTTCTTCCCCTGACCATGAAGCAGCGGCATGAAACAACATGTGATGAACTGACTGCAACCCCCGTTCCCTCTTCCCCCCTGTGCCGCTCAGGGAGGGGAAGGTGGTAGAGAGAATGTTAAGCTTGGGAAGAGGGAGGGGTGGGGGGAGGTTATCTTGTTCTCTGTCTCATTATCCTGCTGCTTGTAGTAATAAATGAATAGTTTTCCCCAAGTCGAGTCTGTTTTGCCCATGACGGTAACTTTAAGGATTTCTCCCTGTCCTTATCTCAAACCTCGAGCCGTTTTTCCTTATATTTTCTCTCCCTGTTCTCTCGGAAGGTGGGGGGAGTGAGAGGGAGACTGCGTAGTCTGGTCCCGATCAGGGCTGAACTACGACAAAGGCGTAGCTGGTGGGATCCTGCTCATACGGGGAGGGGCAGCAGCAGGGACTGGGGAAGTGGCTGAAGGAACAAAGGGCAGCGTAAACTTACTGCTTGGCTAAACAGGTGGAATTCTTTACTAATAACCACAAAGGAGAACTAATATTTAAGGTTTCTGAAAATGTGTAGGTTGGAAAAGCGTGACAGAGGTCTTAATGCTTTGTGCCCCAATCAGGGGAGCTTTCCGTCAGAGCGACGCGCTGGCGTATGCATCCAGCAGGAGCTGCAGGCAGCATTCCCGCTGATTGCTCAGAACTCCTGGCTCGCGTTGTTTTCCACAGAAAGCCTCGCATCATCACGCGACGAGGCATAACCTGGAACTCCCTTTGTAATGACTTCTGTGCTTTGTGAAGTTTTTATCTCATTCTCTTCATTTTTGTACGCATCCCCGTGTGGTGTCATTTGTCCTCGGGAGTTATCTTCTTAGAAGCAAGCACCTTAGAGACAGTTGTTCTGATAATTAAGTTTGCTATAACTGTCTTTTAGCTGAGATCTTTTGGATTTGTAAGCTCTGCAATCTCTCCGGGCTAGTTAGCGTTATGTGCCCGGACGTGTCTCCTGTCCCTCAGGCGAAGGATATGGAACTGATGGCCCGATAGGCGATGGCTGTGCGTCTGAAGGGCTCTTGCACCACCAGGGCTGGTTTGACTCTTTTTAAATTGAGTTTGTGATGTGCCAGGAGCTGTGTTCCATCCTAGGGAGACGTCTGATCCAGACAGCCGTTAACTGACAGCCTGGTCTTGTAATATTAAATAAAACAAGCTAATGGCTGTAATGAAAATTTTAAAGTATTTCCAGAAATATGACAGCTACTGACAGCAACAGCTTCTGATGGTTGTTGTGGAGACGTGAATTTCCCTTAAGGAGCGTAATGCAGCACGAGCCTCTGTCACATTTTTCTGTGGTCCCTGACTCTGAACCGTAACTGGAGGTTGGTGTGGAAAGCAGGGATGTATTTTAGCATCTAGAAAAAAAATAATAATTCTAATCTCACTCACTGCTAAAGACTAATAGAACTATTTCCTGTTCACTTGGTTTAACATTAAAACTGATCTTGCTGTGCAGTGGAAACACTCCTGAAACCAGAGGAACAGCCTATGTGGTCTACGAAGACATCTTTGATGCCAAAAATGCTTGTGATCACCTGTCGGGATTCAACGTCTGCAACAGATACCTCGTTGTTTTGTACTATAATGCAAACAGGGTATGTGCGCTTGGGGTTTTTTTAAGTTACCTGTGAGCATAGCACCAAAAAAAAAAAATCTGTTTGAAAAGACAGTTGCTTGGGTACTTTTAAGAAATAAATAGAGGGACTGGATTGGTTAAATTGTCAGGATTTCATCTCTACTTGGTAATTTGTGTGCAAAAAAAAAGTACCTTTGGACCAAGGGTGTGAAAAATACATTTTTGGTGAGTGTACTTTGGAGAAGAGGAGGCAGGGGCCTTAAAACTGCACAGTTGCAACAGGATGTGAGATCTTGTTTACAGGCAAAAGTATCTCGTTCTTGATTATTTGCCTGTCACTGATGGTAGCCAGGGTCCTGTGGCGTTCTCTGAGGTCGAGAAGCAGTGCTGTTTGTGTGTGACGTTGACGTAGTTCATGGTGATGTTGGTTGCAGTTACTGGGAAATAAAGTGTCATAATATGAGATTTTTTTTTTTTTTTTAATTCTTCTCACATCTTTTATTTTCTTAATTACAGGCATTCCAAAAGATGGACACAAAGAAGAAAGAGGAACAGCTTAAGCTTCTCAAGGAAAAATACGGAATTAATACAGACCCACCAAAATAAACTGATTTTTTTTTTTAAACTGTTTTCAAGCCCTGCCGTTGAGTTCTTGAACTAAACGTAGGAATTCTTAATGAAGTACAACTTTCATTTTAATTTGATAAGCTGTAATTTGACTCTTTAGACCTTCACATTAGAATTACATAAATATGAAACATTGGAAGATCTGTTTTAAGATTAAATCCTGCTAAGTGGACGTGGCTCCCCTCTGTTGTAAGGGTGACCTGGTAAATGCTGCGTAACCTCAGTCCTCTTCCTAACAGAACCTTTCATGATGGGACCGAGCCCATGGAGTGTTTCACACCCCCTGAAGTTCCCCCCAGTCTCCAGGGCAGATCTTAAGCACGGCAACCAGTTAATCCAGAGGGCTCAAGGGGCTCTGTATGAGCTGCCTCCATGGAGGTAAATTTGACTTGCTGCTTTCTGAAAATGGAGTATTGCAACTAGTCCCCCTGCCACAGGGAGTTTTGTGCTTTTAAAAAAGAAATAAGTATGGCTTGATACTTCATCCCACCTGTATGTTGTACACAGATTACTGTGCCTTTCTCCCTCTGGGAATGTTTGAAGGAGCCTAACTCCATTACATGATCGTTAGGCTACTTCTCACTGGAAACAAAGCAAGGCCAAATCCATATTTATAACAGTTTCTTTTACCAACTATAGAAAATGAAGAGCCTTTTTTAAAATGATCCAACTCCTTGGGTGACTTCAGTCAAAATATCTTTTTTTTCCTGGTGATTGACACGAAACAGATAAGCTGCAGTAAAATAACCTCGCTCTAATAGTGCACTGCCACAGGGCCGACGTAACGTCGGATGAGATCTTTGTTATGTGTAGCAGGTTTGTGCTGAGGTTAGTGGGAGCGGCAGGAATGCACTTCATGCCGTCTAATGTTAAGTAGAGAACACCTGACCAAAACAAGACAGTAGATGGTGGTGGCAATTTTAGATACCCATAGTGTGGTTGTTTTCTACTCAGAGTGTTTGAGCTGTAACATATTTCATGTACATACATTTTTAGATGTAGCATCTGGTGAATGAAAACCCGATTTACATTTTCTGTGTCTTTTTTTTTTTTTCAGTACTTATGTCCTATGAATGAAAATTAGTGTGATACAGGGTATGCATAACCAGTATATTTTGGAAGTGGAAAATAATTAACCTCTAGCTCTGTTCTGAACCAGCTGGAAGTCCTGTGAACAGTGGTAGTTCTGCCTCGGGAGATTTATTTGCTTGGATGTGATGCTTAACTCCCTGATCAGACAGCTTCCAGCCAGTGCAGAATGTGGGTGGATGCAAACAGACTTTGCCTGAGCATTTGTAATTTAAATTAAACTTATTTTCCAGTGCATTATCCTGTCAAAAAGGACTGTTTCAATTTTCTTATCCTTATATTTTCATTGAAATCTGTCACTTAACCATGCTGTTCTTGTGTCTGTTTAGTAAAAAAATAAGTGTGTGTCTACATAGTTCTGCTTTTTTTAAATCAAGGTTTGCTTTATGCTGTACTACTTCTGCATGTAACCTTTCCCTCTAGAAAAGAAGTAATTTGTCACCGGAATGTGATACTGGGAAGAATTTGTAGAGTATCTGTCACCGTCCATACGTGAACGTTCACGTGAGCGCTGGGGCAGGATGCCCAGCTGTGGGTACCAGTGTCCAGCTCTTAAACATAGGAGGTCCCTTGTAGCTGCATGAAGAGCAAGAGCGATGTTTAGCACATGAAGTAAAAAGCCTTGTCCTTACTCTGGCTCTTCTGTACCTGTGCCCTTCCCTTAAAATTGGTGTTACTTTTTGCAGCAAGGAGCCAGAGCAAGCCGTCCCTGAGGGCAGGAGCAGGCGATGGGAGACTTCGAGCCTGTTAGCAGCTGGGGTTGCATCGCTGAACTACAGAAGCCAGCTTTCCCACCATCAGGTGTAGCTGTGATGCATGTACGTTAAATACAAAGCAGCTGTGATCTGCTGCCCTTGTTCTTAGCTGAGCAGTTACTCCTCCGATACCAGATTGGTTTTCAGGTCTTGCCCATCAGATCAATACAAACCTAAGTTTCTTGGGCAAAAACCAGCTTTCCTTAAAAAAATGTTTAAATGAATGAAATCCTGTTGGAGAGCTCGCTTCTATGTGAACATCCATAGCTTTTTAAAGGTTACAAAGTGCCCCCCTCGCCCCCATATATATATCCTCTATATATACATGCATGTGTGTCAAACACTAGGGTAACAGCGACCATTTACACCGGTTGCTGGGCATTTAGAAGGCCCCTCGTTGGACCAGGAACTGGAGGTGCTTGTTACCATGCTGGATTTATGCTTTAATAAATAATAATGAATACTGATGATAAAATATCAAAGTGCTAATAACGGTGCCATATGCTGCCAGCCTTGTTTAAAATCATACGCAAATACCGTGTTGCTTCTGTCAATAGTGGAGAGCATGGTGCTTGCTCTACGTGTCTGTTTTGATGAGGATTTGATGCTGTTTGAAAAACATATATAAAAAGCAATTCTTTAGGGTAATAAGATTAATAAAAATTCCTTCAGTGCATCCTCAAGATCAGCAGCTTTTGATTTCTCTGAGAGTTCAGCTGCTGCCTTTCATTAAATATTCCATTTCATACTTCTTATTCTAGTGCCTGTTCAGGGCTTTCAATGTCCCTGCACATGTAAAATGAAATAATAATTTGTACCTGCAAGACAGAGGGAATGGAAATCGAATGCCCAGAGGATTGTTTTGATGAGGTCTGCTCAAGATTTTGTTTGAAATGTAATATCAAAGGACAGAGAAATTAGTTCAGTTATATGAATGGCAGAGGGGGCAGCAAATAAGGCAGATGTTACCAGCCTCGTACCCCGCATCTGTGCTGGTTTTTGTGTGTGTTCACTTCCCATTTAATTTTTCAGGAAGTAGGACATGAAATTAAGCCTGGAAGGTCATTTTTTTTTTTCCGTCGATGCTGTTTAGAAATTAGTAACAAGCATATCTGATTACACAGGCAATGACAGTAATTTTTTCCTATCCATTATATAGTGGTAATAATTATATGTACTGTGTTGATCGATGATACAATTAAATAAATTAACGCATTTGCAGTCAAATAAAGAGCTGAAGATTACATTTCCTTGAAGACTTTATTTCCCTAAGCATCACAAAGCACAATTAGTTTTCCTTTCAGATTTTTTTAAATGAAATTGGCATGAAAAATGTAATAATCTCTGCTTCCACCAAAGGTCTCTGCAGAGAAAGGGTGATGAAGGAGAGAGTTTCATCAACCAGCTGTAATAAGGATTTTACAGACTCGGTAATGGCTGGGTTGTACTGCTGAGGGCAAAAGGGAAGGGCACAGCAGCTCTGCAGATAGAGACGATAAGACTGAATGTGATCAGCTCTTAAAGCCCAGCAGGAACGTGTTTTTCAGTGGTAAGAAACCTTGCAGGAGCGGAAGGGCAGACCGATGCCCTACCTATTGCTTTACACGCAGCAGAAGGTTGCCAGTGGCAGGACCAAGAGATGACGGAGGGAACACGCGGCCCTTACAGGTATGATGAGCCAATCCTTCGCACTGCTGTTCAATTTCAAGGCATTCAGGAAAGGTTCCAGACCAGATCCTTTATGTTTTTTAAATTTTTTTTTTTAATGAGCAACTAATTTAAACTGGGCCATCCGTAGGAGCAGCTTTAGACCCAGGCACTGAATCGACCTGCGTCTGCCAGGCGTGACAGGGCTACGTTACGTTTAACCAAGA
Source organism: Chlamydotis macqueenii (assembly GCF_036417535.1). Classification (NCBI taxonomy): domain Eukaryota; kingdom Metazoa; phylum Chordata; class Aves; order Otidiformes; family Otididae; genus Chlamydotis; species Chlamydotis macqueenii. The sequence continues at coordinate 7,714,091 of NC_141558.1, forward strand.
CGTCTACAGGAGCTCACACCTGCAACTGCTGCAACACACCCTGCCATCTGTAACCCACTGCTGAAATCAAGACGAGCGACAGAGACCGGGGCACTGGCAAAGGAGATCAGGACTACTTAACACAATCTGGGAGAGGTAGTGGGCATCAAACCCTAGCAGGTCTAATTCTCTATTTATTAACAGGAAATTAGCCTATCCTAAACAGAAGAACTATCAGTGAAATGTGGATGTGTAACCTTGCTGCTGCAGTGATCCTAGATTTCCACCAAAAAAAAAAAAATCCTGAAAAGCCTTTTGTTTCTTTATGGAGAGGGGAGCAAGAAAAAAAATTACTCCACCAACCCTCTGTGAATAAGTCTGTGAGAGATGGGGTTTATGGGCTTATTAATTAACAACTGAAATGCAGCTCTGTGGGTAAAACGACCATCCAGAGCTGTAGTCATGGTCAGTCTTGATTTTCCAGGCTCATTTTCTCTCTCATCTGCAGGAGGTATCACTTGGAGACGCCTGTGTAGCTTTGTGGTCTGTCTGCTCCTGCTAGGTTTGTTCTCCTTACGCAGACTCACACAAGACAGCTCACCACCTGCCCGAAATGTTTCCACCAAAAAATCCATTAGTTGAAAACTATACAAATAGTTTATAGTAAATTTAAATAAAAATAACACTGTGACCCAATGATGCTCTTTTTTTTCTACAGCAAAGGGGAAAAGCAAGCCAAAATGTGAAAAATCAAATTCAGGCAAAGTAAAATAACAGCATGGAGGCAGCTTTGCTGATCAAGTCCTGCTGCTAAAAACCAGGTAAATGACAGTCTACGCATCCTTCTGTCTCCAGGGGAGGAACCAGCATTTCCTGCATTCAAACAACCATCAAATGAAGTAAGTACTGCTCGGTCTGAGTGCCCAGGAGCCCAGTGCAAAGTAAGTTTGCAGGTTATGTAAACAGCATCAGAAGATGCAGCCTAAAAAAACCCAGTATGTTCAGTGGCCACATCATCCCACGGGTCTGATTTGCTTTGTAAGGAGGAGGCACATAATTCTGCTCTTCTTTAGCCTGTCTCAGCTCCAGCAGAAAACTTCAACACGAGTTTTACTATTATAAAGGCATAGAATTGGACCAGCAGTGCATCTCTTTGAGAAGCATCACTTTCCATCTCTTCAGCAGCCAAATTTTGTCCCGAGTTGAGGGGCCACCAGCCGGGCAGGGGAGATGGAGAGTCAGGAAACATCCCCGTCACAGCAGCCCTTACTTGTACATTCCTGGTACCTCTGGTCCCACAGAGATCTTCCCCTGTGCCATCTATAACAGAAGCAGCGCATGGAATTATGTGCATTTCATATAAGAAGACAAATAATAAACAAAATGGGTTGATGGCTGTTTGAAGAACTTCTTATACACCAGAAAGAATTCCAGTGGCCAGAGGAAAGCAGAAAAACAGGAAACAGAAACTGTAAAGTATCAAGATTTTATTGGGTTTTTTATATATATATACTTTTCATTCTTAAATGAGACAGTTATTTTTTAAAACAGCAGCAAGCAGAACGTACAAGTTGAGAAAAGTGGCAGCGCAGGTAACTCTGTTTGGCTAATGCCCGTTCATGTACAAGGCGTACATTGGATTTATTTTTTTTGAGCACCTTTTGTGTTTTTTTTTTTTTTCTTGGTTAAGTGTACAGTAAGGCAGTGGTTTTTCAATAAGGAATATATATATATATTTATATTTATATATATTTTCAATCATCACTGTGAATTCTTCTTACATGCAATTAAATAAAATGTACAACTTGAAAATGTTACAACCGTAGACATTTTTCCCAAAGCAAAGCTTCTAACAGAAGGCAAATACGGACACCACAAAGTTAAAAAAGAGAAGGAAGGCGTAAGAAACTGAACGCGGCAGGCGCTATTGACAGGACAGCTTGAGCAGGGAAGATTGGGATTCCAGTGAAGATTTCTCCCGCTGCTGGCAAGGCGAGAAAGAACAGATGGGTATTAACAGATGTCTCCAGCCAACTCCCTCGAGAAGATTCACTCTAACCTGAGAAGCTCCACATCAAAGAGGAGAGTAGCATTCGGAGGGATGACCCCAGGGTGGCCTGTGGCTCCGTAAGCCATCTCAGGCGTGCAGGTCAACTTTGCTCTTTGTCCTAAGCTCATCTGGGTTTAGCATGTTGGAGAAAGGAAAAAAGAAGACAAAAAAACCCCAAACAATATTAGGAGGAATATAAAGAACAAATAAATCACTATGTGGAAGATTTACAGAATCAAGCCAAGTTAGGGCCACACTCCCCAAATCCCTGCAAATCCTGAGGTGGAAGGATACAGCCACAAGTTCGACCTCAGACAGTGACCCACTAGCAGGAGCAGGAGGGCAGCGTGCTGCCACGCTGATTACCGGAATGGCTTTTGGCCACTTTTAATTGAGGGACAGGAGTCAGGGAGAGTGAGCGTTCAAGGAAGGGATAAGCTGATTCACTCAGCACTTGTTGTCGTTGCTTTATCTGCACTGGCTTCTGGTTTCTACAGCACACTGGGGTCCTGAGCTCCTCTTAGCCCTTATTGCAAAGCAAAATTTAAGCCCAGCTTAAATCCTTGAGAGGAAGGTGGGTATTTTTCAGAGAATGTAGGATTCCTCAAATGGACTTCTTTGGCTGGTGAGAAGGGAATGCTTGCATTGCTTCTCCATAGGGCTGGAAACCATTTTCTCTTACATCCCTCTCTGGAAAAGCATGGTTGCATCATTCCTCAGTGGATTGTTTCCCATTTTGCATTCTTCCCTTCTCTCTATTTAAGCATAAGAAGTTGTTCCTGTTACAGTTGTTCCTATAAGTTGTTCCTTCTCCTTTGAGAAGGTTCCTCCCACACTGAGCTCTAGGATCCGGAAATGGGGAGTCACAAGGACTTTGCACCCTGATCTCATTCACTCTTGCACCTGAGAAGCCTGATGCTTCACGGCCAACTCTTGCTTTTTGTCTGCATTGCTGCGAGGAGTGTGATCAGGCTACCTGAGCAGCAAGAGTTGGCCATGAAGTGCATTGTGTGGCTCTGTCAGGGTTTTACAGTGCTGGCACTCAAACTGTAATTAATAGAGGGCCGTTTCCTTTTTCTCAGCCTAGGGTTGGTCAGTGAATGTTAAGTTTTACAGCTAAGAGACTGAAATCATAAAAGTTTAACAGTGCAGCTTGGTACCGTATTCAGTAAGGGTCAAAATCTGTAGCTTGGGCATGGATGTCATTAAAAACGGCAGCTTGGACTTTTATGGAGTAGCTGAACAGAGGCCACTCCATAAACAATGCCACCTGGAACATTTCAGAGGCCACTGTTGTCCATTTGTGGAGCTGCCCATGGGAAAGGGACGGGGCTTATGTGGCACACTGGCACCCAGGGAGGGGACTTCACCTCTCCCCTCCCAAACGATGCCATGTGGAAAGCATCATGAGTAGGGGAGATCCCTGGATGGACGGAGGGAAATACTGTGCTCGAATGGACCACTCCAGAAAACCACTCTGTATCCTACACGGTAATTTCCACTTGGCCTGGTCACCATCGCACCAGACATTGCTATGCTCACACACCCTTCAGCCAGCTTGAAGTTCAGCCAGAATAATTTATTTGTACCTGTGTAACACCTTCTTCAAATCCTTTAATGACTTCTTGCCTGCCAATCTTGAACCTGAAAGGCTTGTTTCTGTCTCTGGAGGAATCAAACTTCTTTCCGTTCTGTAGCATTCCTGTCAAAACAAGACACACAGTTTCAATCCGAGGTACATCTAAATTTAGGCGCTGGGGGGGAGGGAAGGAGTGAAAAATTAATGTCTTGGTCCCATCAGCTGCTCATTTCCATTTTCACTTTGAAGCCTCATTCGAAACGGAAAAGGCAGGAGAGTCAAACGCAGTGGTACCATATTGTTACCTTTGCCTTCTCGTGATTTAGGCTCTAAAATGGAAATACATTATTCTTATTATTCTTAATGCAACAGGTTATAACTCATATTGCACCAAACATTTCACAGACGTACAGAAGAGCTGTTGCTCACACACTGGAGCTTTCCAGCTAAGGAGATAAAAGCAGGACAGGAGCAAGTGGGAAGCAGCAGAAGAGAGAATCCCAACACAGGTGCCTGATCCAGGCCTGCTCCTCAACACAAAAAGCTCCCTAAAACAAGCCTACAGAAAAAGAAACCAAATTTCACATAAATTTGACTAGGTTTACTTCTCTTTAAATACTTACCATTTATGTTAAGGTATTATTTTAACAGTGTAACTAGCTGAAGGGAACAGTCCTTGCCGAGTATGCGTCAGGTAACCGGGGGCTGCTACTACCTGTGGTCCAAAGCTCACCACAGTCAGGAGCTTTCCACCTTTGGGTGGAGATGTAGATTAAGATTTGGGAACTCTTGAGGCAAATTTGCTACGTATGCAAGTACAGAGGAGCTCTTTGACTTATTCCTGCAAATTTACACCAGAATACCGAGAAGGAATATTTGGTACCTTAGACTGTTTACCTTCCCTCCTTGATTTACTCAGGAGCACTAGAATAACGTGCTATTCCACACCACGCGTGTGAAACTTCTACACAACACCACAACTGCATGGATCTACTCCTCACACAGAATGGAAAAGACTCCGCATTCAAAAATATGAAAATAGCAAGGACATTTGTATGAATAATCTACTATCCTAATTTGTATTTTCACTCAGCCAGAAGAGACAGTCACAGAACAGCTTACTCACTGGTGGGCACAAGAGTGTTCCAACCCATGTATTATGAACACACGCCCAGATTCTACAGCAAACGGAAAAAACCTCACAGAGTGCTACATGATCTGCTTGGGGATGTCCCTGCTCCTTGCAGGGCGATAGGACTAGATGACCTTTGAAGGTCCCTTCCAACCCAAACCATTCTGTGATTCTGTGATTAAGTATTCTCATTGTCTTTTCGAACAGTGGGTAATTACGGTAGCTTTCAACTTAAAAGTACCTGGTAACTCCTCTTTCAAAATGCTATACTTAGGATATTGCAAGGTGGGGCTGATATTTATATACCAGAATAAATCCTTTCTTTGTAACGCGGTAGTGCCACTGTTCTGGGCATATACCCCGACTCTCCTGTGCAAGGTGCTGTACAAAGAAAAGTTCATTAATAAGCAAATACCTGGGGAAGTTCCTGGTTGAAAACAACATTATTAAGCGTAGCTTTGACAGAAAATGCTGAGAAATACTCATTCTCCTTATGATTGAACACGAAAAATACAGCCTTACTAGTTTATTTTCATAAAAGCAGTTACATTCATAGAATCACAGAATGGTTTGGGTTGGAAGGGACCGTTAAAGGCCATCCAGTCCAACCCCCCTGCAAGGGGCAGGGACATCCCTGACTAGATCTGGTTGCTCAGAGCCTCCTCCAACCTGGCCTTGAACGTTTCCAGGGACGGGGCATCCACCACCTCTTTGGGCAACCTGTGCCAGTGTTCCACCACCCTCAGTGTAAAAAATATTTTCCTAATATCCAATCTGAATCTACCTCCCTCTATTTTGAAACCATTCCCCCTCGTCCTATCACAACAGGCCCTGCTGAAGAGTCTCTCCCCATCTTTCCTGTAGCCCCCTTGAGGCACTGGAAGGAATAGACCAGTTAATACATTAACAGACCAGCTTGATACACAAGTTTTATTTTTCAGTGAAAACCATTAGTTATTGTCCAAACAACAACAAAAAAAGGCGTATTTTGCTTGCTTAAAAAGTCAGTGTTATGAATGAAAAGTAAGTATAAAGAGATGAGCCAGAATGAAAAACATAGACTAAAAGGGTAGAATCAGTCTTACCAACCCTTATGCTTCTAAAATGTGGTCAACTACTTTTGAGCTAATTACTCTGCTCCTCTCTATAATCAAGACAGAGAAAAATGAACTTTCAGAGGGAAATTCATCTAATGAAATCTAGGGATCTGCATTAAGACATAATGAATTGCATCCTAGCAATGCCTATTTCTTCGCAATGAATATAAGGGAAGTCCAAACAACTAGCTTAGACACAGATGTCTCCAAATCCATTAGCAGTTAAGGCAGTAATGATGGCATTCTGGCCTTCTAGTAACGAACTGAATCACAGAATGGTTTGGGGTGGAAGGGACCTTTAAAGCCCATCTAGTCCAACCCCCCTGCAAGGAGCAGGGCCATCTCCAACCAGATCAGGTTGCTCAGAGTCCCGTCCAACCTGGCCTGGAATGTTTCCAGGGATGGGGCATCCACCGCCTCTCTGGGCAACCTGTTCCAGTGTTCCACCACCATGACCGTAAATATTTTTTCCTTATGTCCTATCTGAATCTACCTCTCTCTATTTGAAAACAGTTATCCCTCGTCCTATTGCAACAGGCCCTGCTGAAGAGTTTCTCCCCACCTTTCTTATAAGCCCCACTTTAGGTACTGGAAGACCTCTATAAGGTTTCCCCACAGCCTTCTCTTTTCCAGGCTGAACAGCCCCAACTCTCTCAGCCTGGCCTCACAGGAGAGGTGCTCCAGCCCTCTGATGATCTTTGTGGCCTCCTCTGGACTCACTCCAACAGGTCCACATCCTTCTGATGTCGGGGGCACCAGAGCTGGACACAGTACTGCAGGTGGGGTCTCACAAGAGCAGAGTGGAGGGGCAGAATCCCCTCCTCAACTTGCTGGCCATGCTTCTCTTGATGCAGCCCAGGATGCAGCTGGCTTTCTGGGCTGCAAGCATACACTGCCAGCTCATGTTGAGTTTCTCATCCACCAGCACAATCAAGTTCTTCTCAGGGCTGCTCGCAATCCATTCAGCCCCAGCCTGTATTGATACTGGGGCTGGCCCAACCCATGTGCAGGACCTTGCACTTGGCCTCGTTGAACCTCATGAGGTTCACATGGGCCCACTTCTCGAGCTTGTTCAGGTCCCTCTCGATGGCATCTCGCCCCTCAAGTGTGTCGACTGCACCATACAGCTTGGTGTTGTCTGCAAACTTGCTGAGGGTGCACTTGATCCCACTGTCCATGTCACTGATGAAGATATTAAACAGTACTGGTCCCAGAACAGACCCCTGAGGGGCACTACTTGTCACCGACCTCCATCTGGACATTGAGCCCTTGACCACTGCCCTCTGGATGTGACCATCCAACCAATTCCTCATCCACCCAACAGACCATCCATCAAATCCATATCTACAATTTATAGTGAAGGATGTTGTGGGGGACCGTGCCAAGGCCACAGTACACAGCATTTGCTCATTCCAGCGGGGTTCTGTGTCTAGACATTTTCCATCAACATTAATGCCAAATGCCATATTGAGGCAAATCAGCTGTTGATCAAGTCCAACATTTGTCCAAGCTGGTACTTCAGAGACGCGTGTGCATGTGTATAAGACCTTAGGAGGAAAATTACAGAATAATGTGCCCAGAAGGTACGTTTCACAACCTTCACCATTAGCGCTTGTCATATCCCTGAAGTTTTTCACAGTATAACAGTGAATTATTTTACGTATGCTCCAGTGCAAGTACGCACACAGATTATGCAACATATCGGCTCAGTGATGTCCTGAACCCCCTCCGCGCGGGCTGGGAAGTCAGATCAGCGGCCTGCACAAGGCTTTCCAGTTACAGCCAACCAGAGCCTGCGTACGGAGGAGGGCAGGCAGGGAGAAGCAGCTCGGGGGGAACTCTCCGGCATATCATATCATCCTTTTTGAAGTATTTGGTCTTCAATTTAAATGGTAGTCCTTCCTCACAGCAATTTTATTTTTAAACACATCATAAAACCTTATGATTCTATTAAATGGAAGGAGACTATTACAGAATCCCAATATTTAATAGTTTTAATATTAAAACTTAGCACTGTCATTACCATCTGCGTGTTCAAAGCAATATGCAAACATTAATCATCCTTCACAGGAGCCCAAGGAGGCAGAATAACCTCAGCCTGGAAGTTCAGATTCAGATGCAAAGTTCCACAACACTTTAGTATGTTTGCACTTCATTTTGTAACTAAATCCTACTAAAATACTCAGCCAAAAGGTCTGATGGTTTACTAAATATCACACATCAAAACCAGCAGCGGAATCAGAATTAACTCTTCAGAGATCCTGACAACAGCTAATGGACAATGTTTCCCATTTAAAATAATGTTTCCATCTGCCCATGAGGTTGCTAGTCAGATAAATATCAGACAAATATCAGATAAAAACTGTCCATCAAAAGCGTACAAAAGATGTGCTAGGCCATGTAGAAGAAAAGAGACTTCTCCTATGTTTACAGCAACACCCTATTTTCAGCACCAGCTGAAAATTCATCAGGCGATGAATTCAGAAATATAACCTCCACTGTCATCACCCCACCTTACTGGTTTTGGAGAACAAACTGGGATTCAAAGAGTCAGATGTGCCCATACTTGCCGAAGCTCTGGCAAGAGGGTCAGTTTTTATATGACTGCCCTTTAAATGCACATCGAGTTTAGAAATGAGTCAGAGTCCCCGTGTGCCCTGGAGAAGTTCCGATCCGGATTTAGATCTGAACTTTAGATCCTTTTTATCTCTCTATTTCTGAAAGTTAGAGCTGACTCTTCAGGCTCCTGGGAGCTAAAGCAGCACAATGTTTTGTTTTCTCTCTTGCTAATGCATCAATTGATTTTCTTTTTGCGAAAAAATTGATTTGGTTAATATTCTTCAACAAGGATGGATGCCCATCTTTGGCCTGCTAGCACCTTTATTTGTCTAGCTAACAAGGAGGAAAAAAAACCACAATCTGTAACAGAACAATGGCATTGTTTTGCAAAGTCAGAACTATCAATAAGACATTTGACTGAGCACGGACATCCAGATGTCTATGCACTTACTCATTATAATAACCTCACATTTGATTCTGAAAGATAACCACCATTGCATCAAAATAATTAATTGTACAAACTCAGTTATCAGACTACTATGCAGAATTGAAAATGTTCTGATCTACAAGGTGTTTACGTTAACAACCAGGTGTCAAAAATGAGGTGGCTGTAGGGAAGCAGACGTTTCAGATCACGGGTCCTGCTGAATCACTGAAGTTAAGTTCACTGAAGCTGGAGATCAAAGAGTAGACAAATCATTTTGTTAAGGAACATGACTAGGGATCCATCCAAACTGCCAAAAATACAACGCCATTTGGGCTAAACCAGCAGTGAAAACAAAACTTTGATCTAGTTTAACACAAGTGGTTATTTCTTATTAAAACACAGGTATGTCTGCACTACTTTTTTAACATGAATTACCGAATTGAGGTCAGTCAACCTCAGCTAAGATCACATCAGTTAAATCTGTTTCCTTAGGGGAGAGGGCTAACGACACTGTCTGTACTTGCCTTACAACTTCAGGATCTTTTGGCCAATTTCAGCCAAGTTTCACAGAGGAGTAGGGTTCATACTGACATAAAGACGCTATGCATTTAACAAAAAGAAATCTGTGTAGGAAAAAGACTCCATAAGCACTTCTACCAAAAGAAAGGCTCTATCTTTGTTATCAGAGAACCTGTATTACTGAGGAGGGGTCAGGAATGGAAAGACATGAATGCTGCAGCTGGACCACAGCCTAGTTTTCTTTTTACAAGGAGGTTCTTCCAGCTGAGAAAAATTCAGCTTGGAATTCAACCAACCAAAAAACAACTCCACAGAGAAGCCAGCAATTTAGACACCTAACTTACACCTCTGGACCCAGTAAAACCATGCCCCAACCCACGCCCAAACCATTATCTGTACCAAAGATGGATGGAGAGACCTAACACTGATGGCATTTCACAGATAGCTTGTCAAGCTTACGTGCCTGAATCTAGAGAATTTATCTGTAAAATTTCACTGCTAATGTTAGCCACCTCAAAGGTGGAAACTGCGTCTCAATCTGTTGTCTAGGCTATTTCTACAGTTAATGGAGAAAGAGAGGCATCTCCAAGAATGATTCATCCCGCCTAGATTAAATGTTAGGACTGCAATAACCTCCCAGAATTGTTTATCATTCCCAGCTAACTAACTTACAAAAGTTAAAAAGTTAACAACATTAATTTTAAACGCTAGACAGCCAGCTTTTTTATGGCCCTAGTGAGGAGTTATCAACTCATTCATCCATACCTAAATGAAGTAGACCAAATTGCATCCTAGGCTTCACTGGCTTCAGTGTTTACTGAATTATTTGTCTTGGTTTCACTAGTTGCTCTCCTTTTGTCCTGTACAATGGTACTCACTTCACGAGTATCAAGGGGATAAATTGAATGACTTTCAAAAACCAGTGCCATTCATCTGCAAAGTACTCAATTACCTTATTTTTCAAACTGTAGTTACCTACAAAACATAAAGGCAATACATACACTCGAAGACAGCTACCTTCTGAACATATGTTGGCAGCAGAAAAAGGGGCAGATATTCAGAAGGTGTTTCTAGGACACTATCATGTTTCATTTTGTGTAGACCAGAGGTTCATCAGGACAGGGACTATATTTTGATGCCCTTTAATGCAATCCCCTTTCCAATTATGCCTTGTAATAAATCTGTGCTGTTACAGACTTGTCATTTGGTTTGGGTCCTAGGACTCTCGGAGGCAGCATTTGCTGCAGCTAGCATTGCTATAGGGTAAGAATTTTTGATCTCAAATGTTTCCTTTTTTTTCCTTAAAATATATTGTTTCTACTATCAAAACATGTCAGCAGCTTGTCGGCAGAATTTCGCACAGGCTGGAAATTCTGATTTCCCCTCCACTCTTTATAACCTCTAACTATTACTAATATAACTTTTAGTCTGGAAAACATACTATTGGGAAGTTTCTAGAAACTGCACAAAAGCCTTTTCGTCGACATTTTACATTAAAACAGAATCATTCTCTCCAGGTCTCAGTTCTGACAGACTGTGGTAATGCAGGACAACTCCTCTGCATTCAGTAGCATTCTTCCCCAGCTCGTGGCTGAGCCTCACGCCTGACACACCTGAAAACTCTGCAGTTTCCCATCAGAAAGAAGAAAAGTTCCCACATGTTTTAGTGTTAAATGGAGAGATCTGAGCAACACTTTTCCAGACAAATACAGTCAGTGCCTCATGTTTCTTCCCAGGGAAATCCTAGAGGACCTAACATGGCTCTAGCTCTCCAGTTCATTCCATCAGAATCCAGATCTGCGCAAGCTGGATATCTCACGCCTCTTACAGCCTCATTTGCCATTTCATTATTACCTCAAAATGTAGTTCAGTGTTTTACACCTTTTCATCACAAGAATGTCTCCCTGTAACCTGTAGTTACACCTGGCCATGAGCCTCCCTCTGAACAACCACGCAGTAAGTAGCGTATCCCTCTTTGATTTCCTTGATTTGACTTCCAAAGCAAACTATTTTGGTGAGAAATTTGGTGGCTCATCAATTTAAGGATGAAAATTGTTTCAATCACAAATGATGATTCTTGTAATGGAAATAAAGAGTGTTGAACGTGAGCTGGAGGATGCTTTCATTCCTTACTCTATGTTTGAAGAGTGGGCCATCTCACTGTGTCCTGCACGGGGACTCTGACAACTGAACCGAGAAGGGAAGAGTGGGTTTTCAAGGGAAAGGTTCATCAACAGAGGTTTAGTACCACTCAATTTTTCCCTGCTTACTCTTCCTCTGCTTAATATAAACATAGCCTTATGAGGAAAAAAGGACTTTCTGGCTTAGACTGCATTTTTTCTGCCAGTTTACAGGCACTTAAGGAAAAAATGATTAATCTTTTTAGGGGAATTTTCAGTCTTGAAGGATAATAGTTGAAGAGATTGGAGAGTGCATCTCTGCAGCATATCAGCTCTTTACCACAATTTTTTTTGTTTGTTTAAAAAAGCAACAGCAATAATTTGAATGTGCCATTTGTTGCCATGACAAACCATCACTGCCTCGAAGCACAGAAATGGGAAATGGATAGTGGTGGTGGTCACTTAGTTCCTGTTACCGCAGCGCTCTTCAGTAATGGTTGATCTTTTCAACACAGGCAACTTTGCCGCTTCATTTTCTTCATGTATTACTTACTCATATATCTTTAATGTGGAGTAAGAGCAACACAATCAATTATTTATTACGTGGCTGACAGCATGCAATGAAGACACAACGGACTACTATTCAATAATGCATTACCACGCACTATATATCAGCGTTGTGTACGACTACAAGACAATATGAAAGAGCCCTGCACTTAGCTTGACTTCACAGCCAGGGAAATTACATGCAATTGTCTAGTTCACTCTGCTGAAAGGCATTATTCTGTCCTAACGGATTTATAGATTTGCGTATCTTTAAAAGAGAAGAGAAAGTAGATTTACTCTCAAGGCAGATATGAGGCTCAATAAACATATTCTACAGGAATTGTAAGGAGACCAAAACAATTCCTCTGGTATCTTGTTGCCTTAAAACAGTCGTTTTATTTTAGGGTTTGATTCTCTTATTATTATAAAGTTCAGCTGTAAAATATACATGCTCTGTATAAGACAAATTTCATTTAAATAGGCATGGCAGAATCAGGTCAGGCTGGGTATGCTAACGAGCAGGACAAGAGATGGCTAAAGCAACATTTTAGAGAGAATGTATTACTACAGAAATATTTTGCATCTCTTGCATCTCTACCCCTAAACACCACGTCCTGTAACACAGGTTCTAGAGGGTGAGGGAGCGCTCCTGACCGGGCTAGGATTTTCTGTCCCTGCCCTCTGGTACCAGCCAAGAAGCACCAAGAGCACGGCTGCAATGCAAAGAAGTCATCTTGCAAGATTTCCCACCCGAACACACGCAGCAGAGCTTGACAAAAGAATTCTGGCCATCTAGTGCACCAAGATAATAGGACAACACAATTAATATACTTTTTAAGTTCTTGGTTTCATTCTCAGCCTCATCCTATGCCACAATGCACACATGCATTTCCTTCCCCTCCATTTTTGTTTGATGATGCCTATGCAATGGCAGTATGGATTTGACATTTTAGCCTCTAGCACTATATAAGTGCGCAGATGACCTTCCACTGGAAGTTACGCACTTCCGTAGGGAGTTAAACCCACTGAACTAGGTGAACCTATTTTTCAGTGTACGGCACAAGAAGTGCCCAAGCTAGGTCACCAAAGCTTCTCAAGGTGGTTCTGGGTGCAGGAAATACACCACAGAAAGCAGAAAAGGATCTTCAGACATTTCTCTGAGCATGGCTCTGAGACCACACGAGAGAGGAGTTTTGGATCAAGTGCTTGCTGAAAGAGGCTGAGAGAAAAGAACCAGCTTCTCTAGTAGTTGATTCCTCCTCTGCTCAGGGAAAGGGGATATTGAGTGATCCTCCAGAAGAATCACCTTCCCAACCCAATACAACAACAGTGCATCAGCAGTTAGATGTGCTTTAATAATGAGCTGTTCCCAGAGTGGGCATCCTTTGATTTTCAACTGTCTAGACTGCTTCCATTTCCTTCTGAATAAAATCTGTGCGGATATCTTAATTTATCAGGGCAACACTTCTGATTCCCTTGGCCTAAGCTAGCAATAGTCTTGTGATAAAGCTACCCATTTCTAGTAGGGCATTGGATTAGGAGGCTATGCATACCCAGAGACAACACATTTGAGCATGTAAAAGTATATTTTTAACCTGTTACCACTTCACACCAAGATGTTAAAACGGTATGTTGGCCTTTGGGGCATTTGAAAGTGAAAAATAACACTTCTTCCCACATCCCTTGTGAATGAATACTCTCTCTCCCCCACAGGCCCCTGTTTATCCGGTCCTTTGTCACATCCAACTTTTTTAATGCATAAAACACTCCTCCTTCGCAGAGGAGTGTTCTTGCTGAAATTCATCTTGACAAACACAACAGTCGTCTAACATCATGCAAAGGACTTAACAACTACTCTGTTCTCAAATAAGGAGAAAAAGAAAAACATTCTTCGAAAAAGAGAGACACACATACAAGATGCAACCAGAGAACATGGTTTATAAAAATGGGTGTTGACTGAGCCATGTAAGAAAGCACAGTCAGTATGCCAAGATTACATATACTCTAAATAAGTCAGAGGCAGACACTGCCATTCCATCATGATCTCATACATACATACAACATACATAACGTAGAAGTTAAATGCTTTTTATCCGGGGTATCCAAATTTTTGATCCAGACTGATCAGACATTCCTGTAACGTGTCTTATTTTAGAGACGTGGCATAACCTTCCCAGACGGCATTATGTAATATCCCCTCCCTTCACAAGCGTTTGGAGAATTCCTGCGGAATTGTCTCCTCCCGCCTGCGACTCCACGTGGGAAAATGAGACATGACTTCACTGGCACCAATTTGGGGCCACCATGGGGGCCTCACTTCAGTGTACCACACACAGTTTCCAGGGTAATCAGGTGAAGCACACTGCTCTTTGACTCAAGGAACGAATCCCTTGCTCAAGAGTGGAGAAGGACAGGTATCTAGATGCTGTGCTCTCTCCATTGACAGGGACAGACCACAGACTTCTAGGTAGCTCAAGACAGTTGAGACCAATTCCATCCAAAATGACTTGATCACCGTAAAGATTAGTGAAAAAAAATGCAATTTCAAACCAAGTTGGTTTTCACTTGCGTACCAAATGCCTTCCTGTGGATTATGTTGCCTAAGGTCCTTCAGACTCAGTGACCACAGATCTACCTCATCCTACCTAGTCACTTACTGTATAGTCATACATACAGCCAACACGCTGCAGATAAAAGCCACTTCCAGTCTCTGAATGACCCTGAGAAGGGTTTATTAACAAGTTATGTTGTCAGAAGTTCAGCCTACCATTAAGGCCAGATAAAACCAGCATTTTGCTAACCGGTCTTTATCATTTGCTGCAACACTCCAGTGGAAGAATGTCTTATTTGGATACCATTATTTTTTCTAGGCTGTCTATTTAAAAGATATATGAGATACTCTCATCAAAGGAACAAATCTTTCTGTAGATGTATAGTCTGTTCTTCCCACCTACTAGGAATGCATCTGCTTCCACAAAAAAAAAAAAAAAGAGTATTTTTGCAGTATTGTTTTCAATGTAAACAGTGTTTTACATGCTCCAAGGCAGACCCTAGCCATGTCATAAATATCACTCTGCCTGTAAACTCTGAGAGCATGTTCTAAAATAATATTAGCTACAAAATTCTTCTTTTGCCACATTTGTTTCTTATTTTTGTTCATCGTTCCTGGTGTTGCAGATTCTCACTGGTGTAAACCAGCACAGTCCCCCTGATACTAATGAAAGTACTAAAATATATGTAGCAGTTTAAGAACTTGGATCACGGTAATTTAAAACTAAGTTGAATAATGCACTCGGGACTATTCCTCAGAGCAGAATCCTGCAAGAATACAGAACAGCATAGATTTGTGATCAGAGCAAAAAGCTGGATGTCAAAAAGAATAGGTTCTGTCACCAGACAGCTGTGTAAGTATAACTCACCTTCATTTTATTCCCTGTGAAACAAAGACCGCAGTTTCACCAAGGTCAGAAAGAGAGTCACCAGCATATCCAGCAATAATATTATTAATTAATATACTCTACCTTAGGTACCTTGAAAGGCTTCATTCAGTAGGCCTTTAAAGTATCCTTAGAGCCACAGTGGAAAGAAGTTATTAACAGCACAGTTTGTTATTATAAATAGTTCTTTTCCATCTCTGAGTTTTGATCTCGGTGATCTTATAAACAAACTATGGAAAAAGTGGCAGCTGTTATCTCGACAGATGGATCTCAGGCACTGCTCTGCTGGACGTTAGACAGTCGTCTCTCTGGAGAACAATAGGAATTTCCAAGTGCCTGTATCAATTTTCATCTACTTAATAAGCCACTCATGTCTTGGACTAGTGAAGGGAAGAAGCAAGGAGAATGCAAAATAAATGTTTTAGAAGAAACATCTCAGAGCAAGAGGTGAGAATTAGATGAGTATCACCTCTTAGTGACTTCCCCCTTGAGTTTTATTGAACTGGAAGACAGAAAAAGAATCAGAAGTTTCTTATAGAGGCAATGGAGGTGAACAGGCATTTCCAGAAGGTGAGATACAGAAAGCCTCTACTGAGTCAAGTGCAGCCTGTAGTCAGCCATCAGGACAAGGTGGCTCTTTCATCTCTTCCTAGAATTTAGCATCATCTATTTTGGGTGTAGAGCTTTGAATCTTATTTTAAGGACAGACACAAGCCTCAGAAAGGTTCATCCTTTTTAAAGGGTGGTTGGTAGAGAGGGTGCTGCTGCCCACCTTTTCTATCATAAACACTTGCCAAGGGCACCAGGAGTTCAAGTCCACCTCAAGCCTGAATTTAAACCCATGTCCTTCACCTTTTCTGATGGTATTCTCATCACTGGACAACCAAACACTCAACAGCATCACCCTCTGTGCTCCCACTTGAATCTGTATGGTAGCTGGAAATGGAGAATGACGAAGTTCGGAGAAAACTAAGCACATAGTGATTGGGGAGGTCAGTGGGATGGACAGAGACCTGGATCCCAGTCCTTGCTCCCAGGATTTGTCGGATCAGTTGTGCCTGATGTTGTGCAGGGTTTGCCCCTGCATTGTTTAGACAAAGTCCTCATCGACTTCAGCAGGAATCTGAGGATGGATTGCACAGACCATAATGTTTTTCCAAAAGCAAAAGCATTTGCATGCTCAGGACTGCTGCAAGCCAAAGACACTGTAAATTAAGCTGGTTTAGATACTGCAAATAGAAATAGTAGTCAGTCCATAGACACAAACAACAAAGCTAAACATTGCCAAAAATACCTCAATAGTACAATAGAGTGGAAAATAACAGAAGCTGAGAGTGGACCAAACAGTGAAGCATTACATAAACAAATGTATTATTACACCAGCAACAAAAAGCCAGAAGATTTCAGACTTTACAGTAAAACGTGTAATATTATCATCCGTAAAAGTAAATACATTGCATAACTCAGAGGAATTGCTGCAGACCAGACAACTCTGTCACGGGTCGCACTATCTTTTATCATCCCAGTAACTGTAACTGAAAATGTAGCATCCTATATGAATAACTTAACATATGAAGTCAGTAAAAATCTGTTCCGAACGATCAAATGGCTAAAACACATACATCATGATCACACTAACAAAGGATGGTTTTCTGTATAATAACGAAAATATTTTCTGACAAATAAAGGATTGTTCTGCTCCATTTTATCCAAAATTCTAAGGAAAATACTATTCAGAGTTGAATAGAATAAAAGAGTGAAATATTTTGCTTTAGAAAATAAAAATATGCCTTATGTCCATCTGATATGTTTAATTCTACTGTGAATACATTGCTTTGATTTCAGATATTAATATTAACTATTTAAATTCAGCTTTGATGAGGTCTAGAGAGTTCATGAACACTACCACCTTTCCAATTCTTTAACACCAAGTATTCCTTAGCTACATCCAAACTAAAAGACACTGGAGATATTAAGGAGAAAACATGAAGGGAAAAGAAAGAAGTTAAAATTCATAAGGAGTGTGCTGAAGCAAAGGCATATCAGATAAAATCCAAGTATCCAGACAACCAAACCAGACAAAAGAAAGGCAGAACTGACCTAAAATTTGGATCAAAGAAGCTGAGATTTAATTGAGAGAGATACAGTTATCTGGCCTAAAATAATCACTCACCCAGACACTCAGAGGTATTTTACAGCACTTTCAAAAATAGTTGAACAGATTTTCCCTGACCAGGTAACACGGCTTACTCTGTAACCCATAATACGTAATGTTACGGAACATGTAAAAGCTCCACTCCTTTAGGCTGCTGCTTCCATTTCCCCCTTTGCACAGCAAAGAAAAAGGTTTGTGGGAGTTAATTTATCTCAGTCCTGTGTACCATTTTGTCGCTCAAACACGTATCTGCAGATTTACTGGCTGCCTGCACAGGGAGTTCAGCGGTCCCGCTCACAAGGGCAGCAATCGCCCAGGCTACTGAGTCTCTGGAAATCATTCGTCTGAATGGTAAGCATTCCGGCTGTTCATGTCATCAAACAGTTGCCATGAAAAAAAAAGGAAATAAAATGGAAAATCACATAAAACCAATGAACTTACACAATCAAAGCTTCAAATAAATTCTAAAAACTCTGCTGATTCAACCCAAAACTGACATGCGTATAAATCTCTCTGCTGGCAGAACAAGTTTACTTGTGGCTTTTTCAAGAAAAAGGATGCAGAGAATTTGAATTTGTTGGCATATCTAATCTGTGTTCTCTAACACAACTGTCTACCTGTGAGCTTCTGCCTGCCCACATGACCAAAGACCGCTTAGGACGCAGCCAGGCACGCTTAAGCCACAACTCCGTTTTAGGACCAAACCACATGAAAGCATGTTCTGCGTCGCATTTCGCATCTCACGTGCTCTGCACAGTCTGTGGGCTCAGGCAGTATCCTGGAGACACAGAGCACCATACACTGCACTCCTATTTTGTCTATTATAAGTATCCACCTAGCACAACATGTATCACTGTGTAGTAAAAAACACCACTTTCACCAAATCCATCTACCATTTTTGGCATCATTTTACTGCTTTCAACTTAATGATCTGCCCTGAAGACAGGACACTTAGATTAATGAGAATCCCCTCATCATCATTTTTTCATATTAGGAAAAAAATTTAAAGCTGAGGGTGGTAGAACACTGGAACAGGTTGCCCAGAGAGGTGGTGGATACCCCATTCCTGGAAACATTCAAGGCCAGGTTGGATGAGGCTCTAGGCAACCTGATCTGGTTGGAGATGTCCCTGCTCCTTGCAGGTGAGTTGGACTAGATGACCTCTGAAGATCCCTTCCCACCCAAACTATTCTATGATTTTATGATCAGTACTCAGTCTCCACCCATATATAATTCAGATGAAGACTTCTCCTCTATGTCCATAACCTTGGCTAATGCTCCAAATAAACCTGTGCTTTATAGCTTATGATGTGCTCCTAAATTATGGCTTTCAAATTTTTTGAGTCTTTCTTTGATACAGGAGCCTTTGCTGAGATCAGTCATTGACTGCATTTTCTCGATAAGCTCAAAGGCTTAGCTGAGTTTTGGTTTTGTCTTGTTTGGCATCAGTGGTTCCTCTCGTAGACATCATGGCGTGGTGAGGGTGCTCAGGATGAACCTGTGGCTCCTCCTGACCACCAGCTTTGAAACAATACCACGCAAGCTATCTCTCTGCTGTCTTGCACAGCTACTTCACTCGTCCATCACACCCCGTATGTTGGGGAAAACTCTGTTTATACTACAAGCAAGTTTTCCAATTACGAAAACGCTCAGTGGAGAACTTCATGTCAAGCAGGTTGTGGCATGTAATCGTGACTTCAGTGTCTGCCCTGCCACTCAGGTTTCATGGATGGAGCACAAGCCCACTGTTCTCTGCAGGTTTGCAATATTAGCCTCTTCTCTGCCTTTGTAAGCAGTAATGAATGAATATCTTATATATCTTCTATATCTTATATAAAGGGCACTGCTGCCTGGACCCCATCCTCAATGTCACCCCGAGTACTTGGTGAAGGAGAGGTATCTAAAGCTATCATATTATTTGCTGGATCAAAAGTCTAAGGCAGCCATAACAATTCCGGTAGTTCAGTTCCGTGCATATATCTGCAATTTTTGGGTGCTTCGCCTTTTAAAGTCAAAACAACACCCTGCCTTTCTCCTGCACCAAGTGCCCTACCGTTTACCTACTAGCAGGAGGATTACACACTGCCTTCTGTCCTTACAGACCTTCACTTTTTTACTTGTTCACGGCCCTCTTCGAGAGGCGGTCACACGTTTCAAAGCTCAGTACGGTTGGTATTTAGGAGCCAATTCTCTAGGAAAAAAAAACCCGCCTTTAAATTTTTGCACAGCTTGCAAATGAACCAGCAAGCCCTCCTGTGATCCGCCGTTAGTACCAGGGTGGTTTCCTTACAGTAAACAGCCTTTTCTGCAAAGATCTGAACACCTGGCAGTCTGCTTCTGTTTCAGGGTAATACTTTTCCTACTTCTGTTACACCAAATTACGTGCATAGTACAGGCACAGCGCGCCTTGCAAGGAGCCAGAACTCAGAGTGTTTAGCTGCGTCTCTTTGAAGGGAACTGCTTTACAGGACCCAAGTACTGGTGCATTGCAGATTGTCATTTTTAGCTGCTGCAATACCACGTCGTGTTTTGGTGCCTGCTGCCAGGTGACATCATCTCGTAGCAACTTTTTCAGCGGAGCAGCCAAAGCTGCTTCTCCCAGGATACTGCTGACTAGAAATCCAACAATACTATATTTTGTTTATTTTTTTTAGCCTTCCTGTTGCAAGTAGGAAGATCACAGATAGCCCTGGGAAAGGCAGATACTGCCGATACTGCTGTAGTACAGCCTAAAGGTGGGTGATACCTATACCCAACAAACACGTAAGCAATATCAATTCTTCACAACTGGTGCATGCATGGATACACACAATTCTATTTTCTCACATTAGCTTGAGCTCTGTGTCAGGTTCTCTATTTAGTAATCTAATAATGGCTAGAGGTGAAGCACTAGCAGCAAAAAAAAGCAAGAGAAAGGCCTTGTTTGCCGTGCTGCAAGGATGATCTCTGCTACAAACGCTTCCCAGGTTAAGAGCACGACATCAAGCTGTGGCATAACACGGACTGCAGGTCCAGGCTGCGTGTCTGAACACATCGGTCTTGGTCAAGTTTGAATTTGAGAGATGCACTGTGCATGTTCAAATCAAATACCAAACCTCCTCTGGGTGAGCTCCAAGGCCTGTATTGACTGTTGGTATTGCTTAATAAAGAGGGGAGGTAAATCTAAACTACAAATCTTTGTCATTTTTTTTTGAGATGATCTAATGCTTTGCACAGCCATAAAAATGACACAGATTTTCACACACGACAAGAAGTTGAGTGAGCATTTCTAGCTATGGCACAATGTATGTTTTTACCCTGAGGCAGACAGGCTTTGTCCCAGTGACCGGGAGAACATGTTATCTGACCCCTAATTTGTTTAACAGCCCATAGAACCTTTTTAGGCTGGTGCCCAGATATGATCTCCATTTCTGTCTTTGTGGTGACAGTGCTACCAGACTCAGTGCATTGGGCCACGTCTCACTTGGGTTGCTTATATCTCAATCATTTAAGCTCTCAGAACACAAATCAGTGTCACCTGCATTTTTAAGACCTTCTAAACCTTGTTCTGAACTCGTTCAGAGCAACTTCAACATCCTGCTTGCTCTGCTAAAGTGTTAAAGAATGCAAAGCAGGAGCGCTACCTTTTTATCTGCTTCAGAAGCCTTCACGGAGATTAGGAAGTGTTGCTCTGATCTCTCCCAGTTCTATGCCACCTTGCTATCTGGACACAAAAGGTCAGATTTTAAGCTGGGGTAAATCCGTTGAGCCTCAAAAAAGTCAATAGAGCAACGCTAGCTTGTCCCAGCAGAGGAGAAATTCTCACTGAGCCATTCCAGAGATATGAGACTTGGGATACAGAGGTTTTCCCACCACACACTTCCCTATAACCATTTTATAATCTCCTGCACAGTTTCCCTAGTGTCGTGGTTTTGTTTAGTGGGGGGGGGGGCTAAGGCAGTAGCTTCTGTAGGAAACTGCTAGAAGTTGCTCCCCTTTGTTCAGTGGACTTGGCCAGGCCTAGGGCGGACCCACTGCTGGCCAAGGCCGAGCCGATTGGTAGCAGAATGTCCCGTGATAACGCCTCTGCGATAACGTATTTAAGAATGGAAAAAACAGAAAAAAAAAAGAGAGAGAAGAGAAGATGGGAAGAAGCTGAGTGGGGGCAGAGGCGCAGAGGGGGAGGTGCAGGCCTCATGGGCCTTGCAGGCCTCACCCTCTGGCCTCTCGCCAGGCAGCCGACTGGGCCCGACTCAGTCCAGCCCGGCTGCAAGAAGTGGAGAGGAGATGAGAAGTGAATAAGATGTAAAAAAAGGATCCTGAGAGACATCTACCAGCCTGTTGTGAGGAACGGCTGCAGACGCCAAGGTCAGTTCAGAAGGAGGGGGAGGAGTAATGCGGCTCCTGGCCAAGATTCCTCTGCAACTCGTGGTGACGACCATAGTGGAGCAGGTTGTCCCCCTGCAGCCCATGGAGGTCCACGGAGGGGCAGAGATCCACCTGCAGCCCGTGAACGACCCCACGCCGGGGCCCGTGGAGGGCCCGCTGGGACAGCCGTTCTGGAGAGACTGTACCCTGTGGAAGAGATGACCCACGCCGGAGCAGTTCCACGAAGGTCTGTGGCGTAGGGGTGGGACCCCACAACAGAGCAGGAGAGGAATGTGAGGAGTTCTTCCCCTGACCATGAAGCAGCGGCGTGAAACAACGTATGATGAACTGACCGCGACCCCCATTCCATCTTCCCCCCTGTGCCGCTCAGGGGGGGAAGGTGGTAGAGATAATGTTAAGCTTGGGAAGAGGGAGGGGTGGGAGGAGGTTATCTTGTTCTCTGTCTCATTATCCTGCTGTTTGTAGTAATAAATGAATAGTTTTCCCCAGGTCGAGTCTGTTTTGCCCATGACGGTAACTTTAAGGATTTCTCCCTGTCCTTATCTCAAACCTCGAGCCGTTTTTCCTTATATTTTCTCTCCCTGTTCTCTCGGAAGGTGGGGGGAGTGAGAGAGAGACTGCGTAGTCTGGTCCTGATCAGGGCTGAACTACGACACCTAGCTCCCCAGGTATTCTGTTCAATTTCTTCCTATACTTTTTTTTTTTTTTCTTCTCACTACCTGTATTTAAAGACAATTTGCCTTCCCGGAAGCCAGAAAATCAATATGTTCTAATCCTTGCACCAGTTACTTTTTCTAACATGGATTTATTCTGCTGGACTCAGGGTTAGTAAACTTTGGTGAGATCACAAAAGATACAGTGAGAATATTTACTCACAACTTCTTAGAATCATAGAATCACAGAATGGTTTGGGTTGGAAGGGACCTTCAAAGGCCATCTAGTCCAACCCCCCTGCAAGGAGCAGGGACATCCCTGACTAGGTCAGGTTGCTCAGAGCCTCATCCAGCCTGGCCTTGAACGTTTCCAGAGATGGGGCCTCCACCACCTTTCTGGGCAACCTGTTCCAGTGTTCTATAACTCGCATCATAAAAAATGTTTTCCTAATTTCTAATCTAAATCTACCCCCCTCTATTTTAAAACCATTACCTCTCGTCCTATCGCAACAGGCCCTACTAAACAGCCTTTCCCCATCTTTCTTGTAGGCCCCTTTGAGGTACTGGAAGACCGCTATAAGGTCTCCCCGGAGCCTCCTCTTCTCCAGGCTGAACAGCCCCAACTGTCTCAGCCTGTCCTCATAAGAGAGGTGCTCCAGCCCTTTTATCATCTTCGTGGCCTCCTCTGGACCTTCTCCAACTGGTCCATGTCCTTCTTGTGCTCGGGGCTCTAGAAATGGACACAGTACTCCAGGTGGGGTCTCACCAGGGCAGAGTAGAGGGGGAGAATCACCTCCCTCGACCTGCTGGCCACGCTCCTCTTGATGCAGCCCAGGATGCGGTTGGCCTTCTGGGCCGCGAGGGCGCATTGCCTGCTCATGTTAAGCTTCTCATCCACCAGCACTCCCAAGTCCTTCTCCTCAGGGCTGCTCTCAATCCATTCCCCGCCCAGCCTGTATTTGTGCCTGGGATTGCCATGACCCAGGTGCAGGACCTTGCACTTGGCCTGGCTGAATTTCATGAGGTTGGCACGGGCCCACCTCTCCAGCCTGTCAAGGTCCCTCTGGATGGCATCCCTCCCTTCCAGCGTGTCAACGGCACCACACAACTTGGTGTCGTCAGCGAACTTGCTGAGGGTGCACTCTATCCCACTGTCCATGTCGCCGACAAAGATGTTGAACAGGGCCGGGCCCAGCACGGACCCCTGGGGGACGCCACTCGTGACCGGTCTCCACATGGACATTGAGCCATTGACCACCACTCTCTGAGTGCGGCCATCCAGCCAACTCCTTATCCACCGAGTGGTCCGTCCATCAAACCCATGTCTCTCTAGTTTAGAGAGAAGGACGTCGTGCGGGACAGTGTCAAAAGCTTTGCACAAGTCCAGGTAGATGATGTCAGTTGCTCGTCCCTTGTCCACCGATGCCGTCACCCCGTCATAGAAGGCCACCAAATTGGTCAGGCACGATCTGCCCTTGGTGAAGCCATGTTGGCTGTCACCAACCACCACCTTCTTACTCTGGCTGTCACCAACTGTCTGGCTGTCTGGCTGTCACCAACCACCTCCTTTTACTCTTAACGGTAATAAACAGCACACATGGATCCAAACTATTTCTTCACTTGTCCTTGCATCAGGAGCCTTCTGAGAGGGCAGGAAAGAGAAATAATATAATCTCTCTCAGTGTCATAGAATCATAGAATGGTTTGGGTTGGAAGGGACCTTCAAAGGTCATCTAGTCCAACCCCCCTGCGTCCCTGCATACAAACTTTGAAATGACCATAATTCAAGAGAGGTCTTTGTGGTTTAATTTGTGTGAAGAAAAAAAAAACCAACCTATGTATGAGACATGAAAATAGTCAGATTTCATCACTTTTCTCTGCAAAAGCAGAACATCTGATGCTAGATAGTTGTATCAGTCGGGGACTGCAAGAATAAAGGAGGACCTTGTACAAATTTTCACAGACATAAAGACCAGTGTGTTGGCTGAGCATGGAATAAAATGAGTACGTTTCATTACGTTAAGATAATGGCTGTTTTGGTTTTGGGGTATTTTTTTGTTCACACAAAATCAAAGCAAACTAAGCCAGGTTTAGTTTGGCTGGTTTTGCTACTTTGGTGTGACTTTGCCAAAAATAGGCAGATCAAACCAGAGCTCCCTACTCAAGTTTGACCCAATATTAATAGAAACATGCATGATCCTGAGACATCCTACATTAAACAGTCTGAGTCAGGGCAGACTCCCTGACTCATCCAAATTGCTTTTCTCATTTTGGGTAACTTGGAAATAACAGTGGCATAGATGTCACAGGAGGGGCAGTAAGCGATACTTGTATTAACACCTTCATTTTTGGAAATTTGGTGTGCCTACTATGGACAGATAGAGGAAGGCAAAAAATAAATAAATCAAACTGTGGCTTGTACACAGAGACAGCCATCCTTCCCTACGAGTGGGGCAAGTGCCAGGGAACAAATTGGATGGTGTGTACAAAAGGAAGAAAAAATCCTCTATCCTGCTGTTTACTTGCATCGGCACATGCCATTAAATGTGTATGCCTTCGGGAAGTGCCGACCTACCCCCAGGAAATTCCAGCCCATCTTGAAGAGAGTCATCACTTACTACTGAAAAAAAAGAGTTAGCAGGAGCAGTCAGAGGCTAAGATGATCGGGTTTAACTTTCGCTGGCCCAAAGCAAAATATGCAAGCAAAGGCTTAAGAGAACCTTCTTCTGATGCCTCTGTGCCAACAATAGATGTGGACAGGACAAATATTTACAGAACTAAAGTGGAGGGAGACTAAATGGGGGGAGCCAGACTCTGCCTGAAGTGCTTATTATAACGATTAGCCCGTGGCGGCCTTACGGCCCTGAAGCGACTGCTCCCCACAGCCGCAGACGGGATGGAATGACCCAACGGCGATGCCGCCAGCACAAGATGTCTTTTCACACATACTGTACCATGCCGTCCTCCCTTTCCCTGGGGGTGTATTAATAGCCGCGTAGTCATACTGTACACACTACAGCATAACCACCTCTCTCTGAAGTGAGTGCAGGCAAGGCTGCCAGTAGCCTAAAACATGTTCAAAACAAACAAAATGGTCTTGGAGACCTGGAGGAGGCGTTGACTCTTGTGCTCCATGCCCTGAATGCTCTCTTTCTCTCTGAGCATCATGCTGAAGCCACCTCCCTCCGTAAGCGTCTTTCCTCAACACCTCAACGTGTCCTAACATTACAGAAAATGGAGTTATTAAATGGATTATTTGGCTGAGAGATGTCTCTTATTTTATTTACCTTTGAAAACAGAAAGTAAATACAATAGTAATATCTATGTGTGTATCTGACCATGCCCCGTCCTCCTCTGTTCTTTGTTGTTCATCTCCCTTAGCTGTCTGGGAATGAGAGTGTCTCTTCATCTGTTTTTTGCACAGTTAAGCACAATGGAGCTCTTGAACGATGCTGTGATACAAACATAATCAAATTCTCTCTTCTCTGTTCCCAGAAACGACGATGATGCTATTAAAAAATAATGGTGGGGATATCTATAGTAGGAGGGGGGTGTTTGAGAGCAGAACTTTGTCCAAAAGCACTTGCATTGAAATAAACCATTAAAACGGTTGTTTAGTTGTGATAACTATCTAGCTCATTCCTTACTTTTCCAGAGCTGAACTTGTCACTCCACCCTTAAAATTGTGGTGGATAAATTCAATCTGAAGATCTCCTCAGCTTCTCCTTCCTGAATATTTATGTCTGAAGCCCACGAACTGCCACTGGTTGATGACTGCAGGACAGACCTTTAGCAAGAAGGACCTTGAAATAGATAGCCACATCCTGCAGCATCTGATTACAGGAGTTTAACTGCATTATGTTCAACCATTTAAAAAGCAATTATTCCCCTTCTTCCTACACACTCATGTTTACTAGAATAACTGGAAACAAGAGTCAGAGGTGCATGGAAAAATACAGCATTTTTCTGAAAAAGCAGTTATGTAATAAAGAATGAAACACATCTCTTCACTGGGAGGTTAAATAATGATGTATCTTCTGTTTCTCAGGCACCTTCTGCTTTAACACAGGAGTCCTGAGGTCCAACTCATGCCAGGCTGTGCAAATGAATAATTTTCTATTTACCTTTTCTCCTAAAGAAATAAAATCAACAATGTAACCCCAAAAACCTCACAAACTGCAGCAACATGCAGCCTCCAGGAGACAGAGAAACATTCTTCCTGCACAGCCCTAGGGAGACCTACAAAGCAAATACAACCCGGTGTCCCCACAGATAAAAGTCTGTTCACCTTGTGCGACTCTCACATTACACTGCAGAGTACCAGGAAGGTGTTCCTTGTGACTACTCTACAGTGGCCATGAAATTCCTTGCTTTCTCTCCCTCTGGCCCCTACATGCAAGAAATTAGACGAGCATGTCCTGACCACCTGCAGAAGCTAAATCATGCATTGGACATTCTTGTCATCAGGCTCTTGGTTTGCCCAAAGTAAGAGTAAATAAAAGAAGTGATAATCTGCCCAGTGAGGCCAGCAGCAAGCTCAGTGGTTGGCTCCAGAGCAAGCTGAGCGAATGCTCTGATATGCAGCCTGGATGTTGCTTCACAAGCATCTTATATGCTGCCACGAGGAAGCAGCTCTCAAACGCTGCATCCCTGTGTGGCATTGCTACTGCCAAGCCAAACGTAATCGTTCTCAGTCTAATCCTAAAACTTCTCATTCTTTTCCTTCTGTTTAGAGATCTGTTTCTGTTCCCCAGTCAGAAATCTCTAAGCGGGAGCTGACCTGTCTGATCCCAGCTGGGGTCTGAGCCAACATGGATTATCACCAGTGGAGAGCTACAAAATCATGGCCGGGGCATGTCGAGGTCATGGATGTTTCCTCCGCTGAAATTGCTCTCTCTCTCTCTTGCCTTCGCAGCCATGTATCTTCGACCTAACTTTCCAGCTCAGAGAGCTGGCTATGCTCTGAGACTATGGGTATTTCATGCCAGGGTCATCCAAAGGCTGCCCTCGGGATCAGACTTACTCTATATTCAGACAGCGAAACTACAAGTGCAACCCCAGGCACAGCCCAAGGGACGCTATGTCTAAGCCTGTCTGGCAGTTTAATATTCCGCCAGGCACCTCAGCCCACCCGAGCAGGCAGTCTGGAGAGTGCCTGCAGGGCAAGGCTGTGATCAGAAGCGGTGGCTCACACAACCGTCCCGCTCCCAGCCCTCATCAGATGTAATGCAGACACGGCCTGGGGTGGTGTTCGAGAACGAGAACGTGCTTGTCTCCAACATAGCAGATCCTCTCGAGCTAGAGGCTGAACGTGCCACATCTCCTAAGCCTGTGAATCACACATATACATAATAAAAAGCAGTCAAAATCTGTATTAAATAAACTAATAAGCACTTAAAATTGCAAGCCAAATGGGACCAATCTTCATTTAATGTGGCCAGAAATGTTTAATAATTCCCTGTCTCCATGACTCATAACATCAAAAGCCCAGTAAAAGCCAAGGAACACTCAGTGCCTGCTATATAGCAGCACACAATCTTCTAACTGCAAATGTACATACAAAATGCAGTATGTATTAATGAGATTAAAAATGTCATGCCTACCAGGATAAAAGAATGTAATATCTGGTCTCTCAGACACTTTCTAGTCTATAAAAACGTTGGTCGAAGATATAAGTTTCTCTCAATACCTCTGCAATGCTCACGTGATATATATCTCAACACATTCATGCCAGAAAAAACAACACTACCTACAAATGGCACAGGTTTTGCATGTAAACACAGCATAAAGGGCAGATATTTGAAGACAATTAGGTGTCTAAAGATGCAGTAGACATACTGTGGACATTTCAAATGCATCTAGGCATCTAACTCCTTCCATTTCAACTAAATTATTTTACAACCTTTCCAACTCTAAATATTTTCATAGTTTTTCCCCAGACATAAAGTGTAACTAACACAAAGTTACAGTACTTACCATCACTCCAAAACCTAACCATATAATTTAAAAAGTTCAACTTCCTAAGTGGCAATGTTATGTGAAAACATACATGACATTTATCACTTAGAAAGACCCAACTCTTTCAAGTGAGGAAACGGACAGGCAAGAACATTGCAAAGTTTATCATGCCTACATAGTAAAAAAAAACCCCATGTATTTTTATTATCTGGTATGAAGAACACACACTGCATCACAACAGGCAGCCATAATTCTGATCTGATGATATTTAAAGTATTGTTCTTCTAAACTTTGGTGTGTAGATATTTTAAGAAATACTAAGTAGCGGAAAATATCAGTTAGTATGTGTATTAATAAGACATTTATAATTATTCATGCTTACATGTTGATAGAGTATCATAAATACTAATTCTGAGTCAGTTTTGACCAGGCAATTCCCATGGAACAGACTGAGGTCCTACTTGGCTGAACTTGCTCACAAGGCACATCAGTCGTTTTAAATCTAAATTTATTTCTGCCTTTGTGAACCTGCTATCTCATTATCTCACTATTTACTGACAAAAGAAATGATGAATCATGAACATGGGGGTACAGGGAACCAAATACACTCAATAACATTAACCTCATTATGTCAGTTATGTGTAGCATGATGAAACCCTCAGTGGGACCTAGGGGTTACTGTGACACAAGGAAAGAACAGTTGTGCTGTATTGAAAATAATGATGAATATATAGTTCAAGAATAAAATTCATATCGTGACTGGTGCACAGCAAAATCAGGGCTACAGGTGGAATTGCATTTGAGAGTTATTGCTGTGTGATGCTAACAGAGAAGATAATTTTAAAGTCTTTCACAAAGGTTTTGTTGTGTATTTGGTTTGATCACTAGGTCCAGAAAATACACAAAGTAGATACAATTTTCTACTTAAACAGAACAAAACTATTACAAAATCAAGTAAAAAGTCTTACACTGAAACACCTATGGGATGAGGCTGTATTTTACCAAAACATAGGCTGCGAAGCCATCCGTGCCTCTGTTATTTCTTGTAACATCTATGACGCAGGTCTATGCTGGGAAAGACATCAAGGTGCTCAGCACCGTCATGCACAGGCTGCACCGCTTGCCACTTGCACTCCTGCAGATGCGCAGGCAATCCCAGGCTCCCGGTGTGTCCGCAGAGCCTCCAACCGTGCTGTGACTCCATCCACCTCTGCCGGCACTGCTCACTGCAGTCACACCGCAGGTCCTCCAGTGGCCCCGGGATTTCTCCTCAAATCACCTTCAGTGTGCGCAGGACTTTAAAATCAAGGTGAACTCCTGTGCTAGGTATGAATCATATTTTTAGATGGGATCATTTTATTTTACAGTCACTCTAGAGAATTTTTCCATGTTCTTTCCAGTGTGGCTATTTTTATTTTTACTATACGCAGATGTCCTTGAGGTATGCTCCAAGCACAAACTGCGAACGCTGCTTGCCAACGTGGGGTTTTCCTGTAACACGATACAGTTCTGATGCGTGTGACATACAGAACCGCACGTCCCGTGAGTGGGAGCACGCAGCAGAACGAGAGTCAAGCAGTCCTGCTGCAAACCAGGGCAGAGCTGCGGGACAGGGCTTCAAATGGCCAACATGAGCTCCTGGAAAGAGCTGCTGCAGAAACTTGCTTTGCCCATATGAATTGATAAAGTAGGTTTTTCCAGAATATTCAGTCAAATAAAGTTTTTAGAGAAAGGCAAACTAGTGGAATGTCAATTAAATGAGACGCAATGACTGCCAGGGGATTTATGCAAACAGCTTTTGCTACCCTGAACAGCACGCTGGCTTGTCAATCTTTCTGAGCTGCAAATATTTCCGTGCATTGCAGATCACGACAGAAAGCCTCGCTTCTCGTAGATACTGCAGTCTTCTGCTAGGGATTTTTGATATCTGTTTTTATAGAAAGAGCCATTACAGCTATCTGGTCAGATTCACAGCTCCAATCAAAGGTTTCTGCCCAGTAATCTCCACATCAAAGACGTATCTTGAGTCAAATACCTATCTGCTTTAACGCAACTATTTTGTTCTTCATATGCAATAAGCATTAGCTAATAAAAATCATATCAACCAAAGCAGTGTAAAAACATAATTAAGGCCTCTGGCTAAGTATGGAAAATGACTTTGAGTGAAACATGCTATTACATTCCATAATTGATTACTTATTTTGTTAATCACCTTTTAATACGCTCCAATTACTTTTTCAAGGAGTGACCAATTCTAAGGATGCCCAATGCAAGCTGGTAATCAGAATGCAAGTGGATGCAAATGGTTCCAGAGCTCTGTACCAGCTCATTTTTCATAATTTGGAGCATCTCCCACAAAACGCTGACTGTCCTCTGATGTCAGTGAGTTCCACGCGTGGCAGAGCATTTATTTGACCATCATAAAACAAAAAAGTTTTAAAAGCAGATAACGTTTTGTTCAATTCCATTTTGTAGTTGTCATCCATACCTAATCAGGCAAACACATCAAAGATACAGACACACAAAAAAAATGAAATGCAAAAGAAGAAAAATAATTGACATGATTAAACCTAGGGAAGTTCAAGTTCAAATGTTGGTATTCGGGGAGTCAGACTAATTGCCAGCCCAGCGCTAAAAGCTATGAATCTATGAAAGATCCAAAGCCTCTAGGACTAGTCTACATGAGGAAAAGACCATTGAACGAGAATGCAACCAAAGCTTCCAAAATACACAACAAAACTATTAATTAATGCCCTTATGTGCCAGAAGTGTTCCTTGCAATCTCTTCATCTGACTTCCTACTTTAATGCAGGCTGTAGGATTTTCACTAAATAATTCCTGTTTGAATTAGAGCTGATTTAAAGATTTCTCAGGGTGATGAACTGACTGCAATTATTGATTGGTGTTCACTTATAAATCAGCTCAAGTGTATTCCTTTTTTTAAGGTGAACTTGTAAAACTTCACTTTCCAGCTATGATATCTTAAGGTATCTTGGTGAACTAATAGAACTATTGAGTTGTCCTATCATTTTTTTTTTCCGCCATGTAAGTACCAAACCATCCCTTAACCTCTGCTGAATAAATTAAGTGGTTTATGTTTAGGAAGGTTTCCCAGCACTTCTGCCACCCTCGTGTCTCTTTTCTGCACTGTAGACTACAAAACTGAGCACACTATTTTTGAAACAGCCATAGTAGTGTGAGGCCTCTGGGCCTCCTCTCTGTCCCTCAGCGCTCCAATTCAGGGATTGCAGTCAGCTTTTTGGCAGAAGACATCTCCGGAGTTCGTGTTCATTTGATAGTCAACCACCACTCCTCATCTTTTTCAGAGTCACTGCTCTGCGTGAAAAAGTCCTCTTACCTGTAAGCGCAGGCCTCATTCTTTGTTCTTCCACCTAGGACCTTGTAAAGGGTTTTATAGAAACTGAAATGTATTATTGACTCGTGACCATTTTACATAGTGATCCCTATTACTCTGTATCAGAGACCTACAGGATGAGACACTTTATTTAGGATTTATTTGTTAATTTTTATCACCTTGATACCTTTCTCCTGATAAAAATGTCACTTGCAGTGGGGCTAACACCAGTCCATTTTAAGGCCCACTGGAAAGTCCTCCATTCAAAAAGCCAATCTTACATCCACTGGTGCGTTTATTTTGTACCTTTTCTAGTTTCTTACTCAAAGTATCAAGAATTCCTTGCAGATCATGACAGAAAACCCTATGATCCTCTGTAGACATTGTCCAGTCATCCATATACCCACTCCTGGAGAGACAGCTTGACAACCTTTCCTATCCAGAACCCCAAAACTGCCTGTCAGAGGCGTCTGAACAATGCCCTTAATAACATGCTTAACTTTTGGTCAGCCATGAAGTGGTCAGGCAGTTGGACTAGATGATCGTTGTAGGGCCCTCCCAACTGAACTGAATGATTCTATTCTATTTCTCTTATTTCCTCACATAAATTGGAATTTTGCCACTATTACTGACCAAAAACACAGCTGAGAGAAACCAGCTGAACAAGATATGATACAACATAATACATTTCAGAACTCCAATACTGAGTAAAAACAAGGAATCAGAATTAATTTTAAAATGTTCTGAATGCTAAGAAAAACCCACCCACTTTGACCAGAAGTTTTTAACATTATGATCCAAGATCTTTATACTTCAAGAGTACATGCAGACACATACATTTATATTAGAGATGTCTTACCTAAGAGCACAACAACAAATTGTAAAAATCCACACTAATCCACCTAAATATATAAATGCTGATCCCATATTTGAGCTAATATAATATTCTGTTGTATGGGCTACACACTACAGTTTGAAATTATTTAGTATAATAATAGCAAACACTGCTTCAAGAGAAGCAGTAAAAAAAAAAGGTTCAGCAAAACAGAGTTTCTTGACTTTCAAATCCAAGAGCCATGAATCTTTTGTGGGGACGGAAAAGTAGGTGGATCATCTGGTACAGCACTGCCACTATTTCAGGGTAAGGTGGGGGTCTTTAAATACTCCACCCTGACAGGGCTTATCATGTCCAAGTTGTTACCGCTTCTTGGTCAGGAACAAATGCAGCTCTGATGAATCCTGCTCTGTGACAGGTTTATGCCACTCATGTTCAGAAGTTACCTTGGCTAGTGACATTGATTTCTTCTCTGATAAGGAGCTAATTACGAAAGCTTGAAATCTGCAATCACTCAGCAGAAGGGCAACAATACTTCCTTTAAACAAAGTCATCTACACTGCATTAATAAACGTATAAATAACAGGAATTCTTCCCCCATGTATAGACATCTGCCTACTCAAGGTAAAATTCTCTCATTGTGAACCACAATCTCAGCCCAGAAATCATTGTCCACCCACCTGCTAAACAACTATGCACCAAAAATGTGCTTTAGTCCAGAGATTCAAGTAGGAAATTTTTTGTCTTCTTTATAATGGCACCACTAGATAGTCCCCACCACAGCAGTATTAAATAAACGAAGCATGCTAAAAAGAGAAATTTGTCCCAGTACATTATTGCAATAGAGAGATTGAGAGTGTGCTATGGGGAGTCCCCAAGCTGTACACTCCTGGGCAGTCTGACAGGTCATAAATGTGAAGGAAACAGAAATAAATATTCCCCCTCATTCCTACAGGCAAGTCTTCTCTCTTCTCACCTCAGCACCTTGGCTCCCCACATCCCTGCAAAACTCTGGGCCTGCAACACTGTGTTGGATTACAAGCACTGCCGTTGCTTTTTCCATCACCCTGCACTTCCATCCTGCTGGCCTTCACAACCACTTCTTCCCTGCTTCCCCAACTTGTTTTTCATTCAAGGCAGATTTTCAGCCCAGTTTACAATGCAGACACTGCAACATTTCTGTGTGCAGGATGGAGCAGTGCAAAGGCAGGAGGAAATAGCTGGGGACGTTCCTGCACCCCCTGTTTCAACCCTATACCTTTGGTGCCTCTGAAAAGGAAGTTATGCTGCAGAAGAAGAAATACTTGCAAATTCAGGCTGCACTCACGTCTCTTTTGGATGTGTTAAAACTCTTCACTACTTTACCCAATCAGAAAACAAGTCCCATCATTTCATGCACTGCTCGAACGTGCTTAGAAGCTGCATGATGACTAACATTGAAAACTGCATAAAACTTGCATATGACTAAACAGTCCAGAACATTTTTTCTAGGAGTCTATTACAACTTGTTAAAGTATAGAAGAAAAAATAAAGGAAGAGTGCTCCTGTATGTAGTAAGAGAGTAACAGGAGGGTGCAGTGGAAGGGCATGGTGAAGATACTCGTTCATTCATTCATGGTGCTGCTGGACAATGTACGGTTTCTCTCAGACGGCACGCTACTTGACATCAAATTCAGACAACACTTCGCATATGTCTGCCTTTTATCAGCTGACACCCTCTTGGCCTGTATGGCACATCAGTTTCTCAAGGGAAAAAGAAGAGCTAAGATAACTATTGCCCTAGTACCCCTTGCTTTTTCAACGCAGCTACTTGTCCACAAAATGTACGGAGGTGTCTGAAATCTAAAGTAAACGTGGCAAGCATGAAGACTGGGAGCTATTCTTATCTCACTGCCCTCTATAAACGCAATGGCAAACCACGTCCCTTACTGCCTAATACAGCCGTCATCATGTAAATGTTCTGTACTCTACAAATGGGCCAGTCCTACAGTGACAGATTGAATAATAGAAAGATTACAGGTTGTATAACTCCGTTAAAGTATGGAGGAATTCTGCAGTCAGTCAGCATTTCCTCCCACACTCGTGCAGGGAAAAATCCCAGCCCAAGATTTCATTGTTCTTTTTCGGCACGGCAAACCATTTCTCAGCTCTCCATCACCTGAGGCGCCTGTGCTTATAGCTACAAGCTCTCTCAGGTCCAGCCGACTTTGTCTGATATCGTGTTCCCAAAGCCTTTAGAAACTTTTGCAGCTGAAGAGGAGCTTTGAATATGCTGATAGCGAGTCTTAGGAAAGCACTTCAGAAATGGCTGCGGTTTTAGTGAATCGATGTATCGCAAGCTTTAGTTACTTTATTGAAATGAAGTGAATCGTTACAATCAAATCCCCTATTGTTCTGTACAGCAGGGAAGGACTGAGCCCTTAATCTGTTTACAATGCTTATATAACCAATCAAATCATGATTGGTTACAGAAAGACAGAAAACCCAATAAAAACTAAAGCACTTTGTGATTTTCCACCATTCGTCTTAATTTAAATAGGTTGTTCTCAAAAGTTAAATACCCCTGAGGTCTGGAAAAAAAGATACAGCTCTTCCTCGAGTTGATACAGCCAGTGGTAAATATAATAGATAAGGACTTTAAAAGCACATGAATTTCTACCCTCAGCTTTATCAGAGGCTTGCTGTGTTCCCTGAACAAATAATTTCCCTTCTGAATTTCTCTGTCTTTTAAAGGGGAGTAAACAATGCTTTTCCCTTTCCAAAGGGATTTATGAATGAAGGGTGCAGCACTTTGATCAGATTCAACTTTTTAAGCTGTCCACAGGGGATTAATGATGGCAGTTCTTCATGACTGTATCAATCCTGAATTTGCATTTGGCTCATAAGCATTTAAAACCCCCACACTCCCAGCCAGGAACTGGAATAAATGTTGAAATGGAGATGAGCCATATAAATGGGTTCACACAGAACAAGTCTTAATGGCACAGGTAAGGACCATTTTTTAATGAGGCATTTCAATCCTGTTCCAATGCCCTTTCAGCACCTCTTCTTACAGTTATAGGCTCTGGAAGTCCCCAGTGTTCAGAGATAAAAAGTCACGACTTTTGAGTTCCAGCCAGGAAAAGGTAGAAGATGACAAAATGGGCTCAACCCACATTAGACGATAGCCCTCAGCTGTGCTGT
Organism: Chlamydotis macqueenii; assembly: GCF_036417535.1. Lineage (NCBI taxonomy): Eukaryota > Metazoa > Chordata > Aves > Otidiformes > Otididae > Chlamydotis > Chlamydotis macqueenii. The sequence goes on from NC_141558.1 coordinate 7,750,043, forward strand.
GCAGAAGCACTGCTGACTGACCTGAGGAAGAGCTGTGAACCTGGCCCTGCTATTCATTTGACTGAAGACAAGGTGCAAAATGACAGCAGAAGATAATTCAAAGCAGAGCATAAAACAAAAGCTAGTGATGGGGCTGTCTGTGCACTCCAGAAACTCACCTGGCAGGGTGGGACAGACACAGCCATAGCTTTTCCAGAGCTGTTGCCAGCTGGCTGCTGTGGGACACGGGGGGCGTGGAGAGCTCTGTCTCTGGGCTACATTAAAAGAAGTGTGGCCAGCAGGTTGAGGGAGGTGATTCTCCCTCTCTGCACCATGAGACCCATACCTGGATGGAGTACTGCATCCAGCTCTGGGGTCTCCAGTAAAAGAAAGACATGGACCTGTCAAAGTGGGTCCAGAGGAGGCCACAAAAATGATCAGAGGGCTGGAGCACCTCTCCTTTGAAGAAATGCTGAAAGGGTTGGGGTTGTTCAGCCTGAAGAAGAGAAGGCTCTGGGGAGACCTTATAGCAGTGTTTCAATAGAAATAAATACACAAGAAAGACAAAGAGAAACCTTTTACCAATTCTGTAGTGACAGGACAAGGGACAACAGTTTTAAGCCGGAAAAGGGTAATTTTAGATTGCATATGAGGAGAAACTCTTTACAATGAGGCTGGTGAGACACTGGAACAGGTTGCCCAGAGTTGTGGATGCTCATCATTGGAAGTGTTCAAGGTCTGACTGGATGGGGCTTTGAGCAACTTGGTCTAGTGGAAGATATCCTTGGCCATGGCAGAGGGGTTGGAACCAGATGATCTTTAAGGGTATTTTCCAACTCAAAGCAGTCTGTGATTCTACAATATAGAGTTGGCAGCTACCCTATGTACTTCAGTCTTAGATCCTCAATCTGCAAAATAAAATCTGTGGGAAAGGCTTTTCCACCAAAATTGCAGCTTTCAGAACAAAAAAATTTACTTCAAGTCTTCAGGCTGAAAATTGTACATTCCAGTCTGGAAATGGCAACACTTCATGGGGATGCCTCAGGAATTTGTCCACCACGTGACTCACCTTCTATTTTCTTTTACGTGCCCTGGATTTCACCTCCTAAGCTATGAGGCCCTCCTCTCTTCCTGGAAATCCCTGCTTATAGCATAAATAGAAACTTACCCACAGAGGAAAACAAAAATATGAGTTTCCATAACTACGATTGCTATATAGTATTATAGTGTGATTTCCAAACAACCACTTGTTTGTTTTGCGGTTTGGTTTTTTTTTTTCTTTTCTCTAATGCAGAGTAAAGAATTTCAACAGAAAGCTGCCACTTTTAATGTTGCAACAGCAGCAACTTCAATGGGTTTGGAAGTAGCAAAATAGCATTATCAGTTTGGTCATTTAAAACTAGACAGAACCAATGCATCAGGGAGTGGACTGTTTGTAGCAGTCATAGATTGGAAAATGAATCAATTAAGTGTTAGGTCCTTTCCTCTGTCCAGGAGGAAAGTCTTCAATTTCTCACTGAGAAGGAGACAATCTTGCTAAATCAAGGTAGTTGCATCATTAAATGAACAAAGGGAAGTGATTTAGAGCAGCAAGAGACAACTAAGAACCAATAAACATGCAGGATTACATGGAAAAGATCTGGAAAGGGAAACCAGACTTGGGATACCATGAGCAGAGATAGAGGGAGAGCTACAAAACAAAAGTGCCTCACAACCACTGATGTAACACTGAGTTTCCAAAGATGCAGGATGTTGGATGGGACATGAAAGACTACACTGCATGACTGCATGGTTCTGCTGCTGTCTCAGCTACAAAGATGCACTGGCTCTGCTTGATGACACCACAGCTACAACATTTAAGATCCCTCACACTGACTGCTGTGCAAATGCATACAAACTTGTGCAGCCAGCAGTCTTGTGGAAAAAAAAAAAATTAAGTAAGATTTACAATGCCCTTGAGTAATTAAAGCTAAATAATATATCTCAATTGAGAGATGTCGCTTTCAATGTAAAGCCCCCTAGCAGCCCCCTGGCACTGGTTCAGCCAGACTCAGCAGAACGCATGCCAACGCCGAATCGCTGCTTCCCGCAGCCGTATGCGTTTCTTCTGAGGTCGCATGTTTGATTGCTGACCAGCGCTGCATGAGCTCCTTGGCAATGGTCCCCCCGGGGCATCTCCCACGCACATCACTGCGGCACTAGGACCAACCTCCTGAGCTCTGAAGATCACAAGGCTGCAGAGATCTCTGGCCACACGGCAACTGCTCGGGAAATACACCTGAAACGTGGCTGCTGTGTATCCACTGCAGAGAGATGACACCACAGGCTGTCTAATTAAGGAAATACTACCCTTTCCACACACCCTGCCTAGCTGAGTTGCCTGACTTAGGAACCATATTAAGCTCTTTATCTAATCAATAGACAGAGAGGTGTATTCAAAGGCTAACTATTTAGGTAGCCTAAGGTACTAGGCTCTCAATTTAGACTTCTTAATTAGGCAAATATGGTGATGTCGGTTCTATTTTGTCAATAGAGAGAGACAAGCATATCACTGGTGCCAGCTGACAGAGGTCCCCATTTAGCTCATGCAGTAACCATTTGTACATTTTACACTAACAAATACTATTCACTGCACACTTGTTTCAGCAATTCTTTGATTTTTAGGGGGCATAAATTCTTAGAAAACGATGTCATTCTTGTGAGGACCTGGAATGCTAATGATCAAGAATTTATGCAAACCTTTCAGGTGCTACTCCTTAAACATACGTATAAGAGTTTCGGGGAGAAACTCTTCAGCAGGGCCTGTTGCAATAGGACGAGGGGTAATAGTTTTAAAATAGAGGGAGGTAGATTCAGATTAGATATTAGGAAAAAATTGTGTACGCTGAGAGTGGTGGAACACTGGCACAGGTTGCCCAGAGAGGTGGTTGATGCCCCATCCCTGGAAACCTTCAAGGCCAGGTTGGACGAGGCTCTGAGCAACCTGATCTGGCAGGAGATGTCCCTGCTCCTTGCAGGGGGGTTGGACTGGATGGCCTTTAACGGTCCCTTCCACCCCAAACCATTCTATTAATCTATTCTATGACAAGATTTAAGTAGGCAGAGTGGCACACCGGGATCACTGAAAACAAGTGCAAAGAGGACCCAGAAAAAATATTTTCTTTGAAAATAGCAATCTAATTTTTCTAAAGGATGACACCGTTTTAGAACGGTTCTGAGCTTTTAAAAACTTGATGAATAGAGGCTATTAGTTCTCTGGTACTTCACATAATCTGCTTTGTGAGCTTTATTTTAGTATCTTGAAATCCCTTTCTTCAAGGCTTTTGTGAGGTAGGAGTAGGAAGTTTAATTATTGGCTAGCAATTTCATTTCTATGCACAACAGGAAGGGAGCATGATGCCACAATTGCTCTGTGAAAGGAAATCCTGTAGAGGTTAGTAGGTGCTCCAAAATCACAGCTAGCAGTCACCAAATCATTCAGCACATTTCGTGCTGCCAGAGAAGTCTCGGGAGAAAGTCCCCGCGTATGTTATCTGGAAGAAATCTCTTTATAAACGTCTTTGCTTTGCAAGAAGCCCATCTTGTCTTTTTCCTAAATGAATGTAAGACAGTGTTTACAGGCAATCCTGAAATCTTGCCTTTCTTTGCACAAATCATACTAGCAGCTGTCCAAATAACACTGGGGACCATGGGGACCACCTTTAAAGGAAGAGATTTCCAATTCTTAGTCAAACCAATACTTCTCAGCTGAGGTTGACAATAAGAATCCTGTTGGATAATTTCAAGCTCCTTCTCCATTTCACTTACCCACATTAAATAGCATCTAGTACCATACGCAATTTCAGTGAAACTGATGGGCACAGCAGACAGCAAGACAGTGTTCAGTGCAAAAGAGGAGCAACTGGGAAACTTGAGGCTGCAGTTTATTATGCTGATCCTTTTCCATCAGGCAACAATCTGGTATGTTCAATTTAAACTCACTAACTCAGCTGCTGAAGCTGCTACATTTTTTTTCTTACAAATCTCTGAACCTTTTTAATCCATCAAATCTTTTTTTTTCACGTCAATAGCCTCTTCTTACAGAGAGTCTCACAGTACTTGCAAACTGTGCATGACAATTTTGAGAGGCACAGCTTCCTTTTCTGTTAAATTTAAAAAATGAAAGAGCAAGTAATATACCTGAAACCAGTCGCTAAGCTGTCAGGAAAATGCATAGAAAAAGTCTCTTCTCCTCGAACTTTTGCTTCTGGACTCTGATCACTATTGAACTGAAGTTGCCACTAAAATATTTCCAAAGGTAGACAATCTACACTAAATAAGCAAATGTAAGAATTTTACTCGTTTTATCAAGAGAATTTTAAGACTTACAAATTGTGTCTGTGGGGCACCAAAAGACCATGTTCTTCATTGAGGAGTCAAAACTACTTTTTGCAATTATGATTCACTGAAGAAAAAGGATGCTTCTAAGTGCTTAGCTGCCACAAAGACCTCTGCAGAAGTAAAAGGCTTTCATCCTTTCAAACAAGGGCAATTTGAAGAGGTTACTTTAAGTAAAAAAATACAGAAAATTGGCAGGCCCCAAAACATGGACGGACATCACACTCTTCTGTTACAATGTGTCTTGGGAACATGCTCGATAAAACAATTAAGTTCTTTCTAGGTAAGCAAGATTTAGCTGGCTATAATTCAAGGCTCAATTATAATGTCTGTTACAATACAATTCTTATTAATGATAACTCTAATTGCAGTGTTCACTATCGTCTTCCAAATCCACCTAGACAGCTTCCTGGAGACAAAGAATTTTTATTAAATTCCTTACTTTGTTCAATTTTCCTCTCAGATACACACGCACAGCTCCCACTGAAGTGGTATGGACGTTTCTAAAAGTGGGACTGGAGAAATAACATACTCTTGTACTCACCTGGCACAAAATACTTTCACACAACGCTAATATACATCCAGTCATGCAGATACTGAGTTACACAGACAACTATATGACATTCTGCAAAGTTCTTCTGAATTTACGTTAGTCTTTTTGAGAGTATGTCAGTATAGACAAATCTGTGGCTATTACTACATACGCTTAAGACTGGGTTGATTTTCATCCAAGAAAAATAGGCAGATCTGTTCTCTTTTTGGCAAGAGTTATTTCAAGGGAATTGCATTATATTTGTATTGTGCTAAATGGCAAATGCATTTTTTAATCATAGTAAATCAAGCATATTCTATAAATTACTGTTAATCTGCATCTATGCTGTTCGCTTTTGTTACAAAGAAAAAAGTAAAAAAAAAAAAAAAAAAAAAGCTTTCAGCTTCAGACACAACCATAACTCTCAACCCTACATCACTGCCAAAGCTAAAGAAACAATATAAAGCAATTTTGGTAATATACGGAAAAGAATATGATATGAGTTTGTCCCGAGATCACTAGGAAAAGAACAATTAATCATTTGTTCTGCTTTAAATAAAGGCCTGCTTCCTAAAACAGAACGAATTTGTACAGCTGATCTGAAAGAAATGGAGTAGTGTTCACGCATTTCAATAGGGAATTTCACTTTAAGCATTTAAAAAAAAAAATTTTAAATCAACTTCTCAGTATTGAAACGTTGAAGTGGAGCAGGAGGTGCTGATCTCTTCTCCCTGGTATCCAGTGACAGGATGCATGAAAATAGTTCAAAGTCACACCAGGGGAGGTTTAGACTGGACATTAGGAAGCATTTCTTTACAGAGAGGGTGGTAAACACTGGAACAGGCTTCCTAGAGAGGTGGTGGATGCCCCAAGCCTGCCAGTGTTTAAGAAGCATTTGGACAATGCCCTTAACAACACGCTTTAACTTTTGGTCAGCCCTGAAGTGGTCGGGCAGTCGGACTAGATGATTGTTGTAGGGCACTCCCAACTGAAATATTCTACACTAATGTATTCGATGCAATCTCATGGCCATTGCCCTAGCCTAAAAAGTCTACAGAAAATCTTCTCTGATGGAAGTCCAGTTTAATAAGTAATTAATGATTTAATGTGCCTTTATAGTCTCACTCAAACAGGTCTGTTCCAGCACACTACAAATTCTGACCATCATCAGCTCCTTAAAAACGGTAATTGTATTATTATCACAGATTTCCAGGTGGCTGAGGAGTTCTGCCACAAGCTACATGGGACAACACAAGAGAATGTCAGCTCTGAGTAAGTTGTAAAAAAAGTTGCCCTCTCACTATTAAGAGCAGATTTGGGATGTGTATACACAAAGCTTGTTTGAGGGCACACCATCACCCAGCAGAAGGCCAGGAATGGGGACTCAGCTTCCCAGAGTGCAGGCTTTACCCCACAGTCTCTAGACAGAGCATTCACAACCTCAGCAAAGGTTTTGTTCAGGGGCATTTCTAACTGCAATTACCATTTTGTATCACCTTCATACATACTAGAAAATTCTGCACTGCTAACTCCCGCTGCCAGAGTCAATATATTTAAATAATTGGAAACAAAACTGCAGAAAATGCCTCAATTTCATTGATACACTCCAGAACTAACGACATTGCAATTTGTTTACTTGTATTACTATCAGTACTATGATGTAACCTGAAGACCTAATCAAGATTAGGACACTATTACGTTAGGCATGAAGAAGGAGGCAGTTCATATCCCAAATTGCTTATAATCTATCTACACGAGGCAGACAAAGTAGAACTATCGTTTTGCAGATGGAAAACAGAAGGAGTAAGCAGATTGCCAAAGGCTTTCAGAAGCACGTTCAATGAAATCTCTGACAAAAACATGACATAAACCACTGCTGCTGGAAATGCATTTCGGTGCCAATGCACTACCCTATCTATTAATATTGTGTCAGGTAACTTTTGAGACACAACATAGATGCTGGATGATGAGAATAAATTATTGGTTTTCTTATATTTCTTAACAAAGATAAAACATATAGGAATCCAACCATATTCTTCAGTCATATATTAAGGTCGGGACTTGGTTTCATGTTCTATCACAGTCCTCCTAGCTAATCTTCTGCAAAGACGCAGAGCATCTATTTGTGTACTTAACTCAGGTTATGCAAAGCTGAAAAATTAGCAGGTGGTTTACAGTACCAAAGTTAGAAACTAAGGCATCTGATGTAGTCAGAAAGGGCAATTAGATAATTCTGAAGGATAACACAAAAATTCTGCTCTAATTGTAAAGCAGCCAAGAACTATTCCTTAGAAAAAAAAAAGAAAAAGAAAAAAGAAAAAGATTTTCTTCAACTAAGAGGTTCCTCCTGAACTGTTCCCTCATGAGGCTGCACCTTAACTCCTTCTGCCACTGAAACCGAGGTCTGGTCATTAAGGCCTCACAATGCATTCGGGAATCAGAACACCAAGTCTGCTCCTGAGGTTATTCTCTAAACAAGGAGAGAAAGAGGGAAAGCTGCCACTTATAACAGCCTAATAGCTGGAATGCTGACAGCAGAAGTGTAAAACTCAATCACAGTTCTCCTTCATCTTGAGGAGATTCCAGTTCTCACTTCCCACTTCTTTGGAACATGCAGGGTCGTCAGACTAGAAACTACCCTGCTGAAGCCCTACCTTGGCGAGGCATGAATCACAACATCCTGGAGGATGAGCAGACACGACTCTGAAGTTCTGCCAAATACCCAGGGTACCAGCCTTTGGTCCTCTCTGGACTTTTTCTGCATGGACTGCCAGGACAATTCATGCAGACAGCTTGCTCCTAAAAACCTTTTTCCCAAAGATGCTTCAGAAGCAAGCTACAGGCCTTTTACTGCTGTAGTGCCAGCAGTCCACTCCCATCCGTGCTCTCTCTGCCATCACTCCCCATCGCATGGTAAATGCACATCTGTGAGACTCCTGGAGAGGGAAGGCAAGATAGGGAAGTAACAAAAAAGAGCCCACAGCTCACTCCTCATTTGAGTCTCCTTAAAAATTTGTAACTTGCTCTGGCAGAAGCAAGCCCCTTCTGGTCTCCTCTTCCTTCTTGCTGGAAACTCTAGAGACATTAATAATTAATGGACAGGTAAGGTTTTTTTTCTATGCCTGCGCAAAAACCCTAGCCCTTCGGGGAATCACGGGACCAAGCACGTCTGTGCTAAGGAGCTGTTTCACCACACAGTGTGTGCATTGACATGAGAAGTGGAAGGGCCACTGCAAGAAGTTACATGGCCTACCAAGCTGTCAAGACTAAGCACCACCGTACAGGAAAATCACTGGATTAAAAAAAAAAAAAAAGTACAAAATTAATCCCTGAAGACAAGGTCTGGAATACAACTCCTTCAAGGTGCCTGAACCAACTATTCACCCTCCTGCCTGCTCCTTTTCTTGCCCATGGATCTTGCAGTCTTCACTGCTGGATGTCCCCAGATAAACTGGAGGGAGCAGGAAATTTCAGCTGTCTCCTCCCCAAGAACGTAATGGTTGCAGTTAAGGATGTGGTAAACTAGAGCTATGACCCTCTTCTGTTGGAAAAGGCAACTGAGCATAGGTTTGTCATGTCTGAAGTGACTGGTTATTTTACATGAAGTGGGCTCCCACAGGCCCTCGTTTTGACTGAAAGTGGCCGTCTCTGCCATGCTCGATGCTGGATCCAGAGCTGTGCTCAGAGCACTCCAGTGAAGTGAGGCTTTTTCTGGGGATCCAAACGATCTCTAGATCTTGGTGGAGTTCAGTCAGCACATGGTTCCTTCGCTTCCCAGACTGCAATGTCTCCCTACAATTATCTGTGCCTAGCTCCAGAGCAGCACGTAGGCCAAACATGGAGATGCGTGAGCTTTACACGCTTCCAACATTAAGCACCTCTGGAAAGCAGGATTTCTGGATCACTTCCTTGCCCCTAGGTGTCTTAATTTTTCCTGAACTCCCATTTTAGGCGACAAGACAGATGTTCTGGATATCTCTGCAGCCATCTCTCTAACTTACTACCCGCTTCCTAAAGCAGGACTCACAGGAGTGAGGTAGGATAAGCACCAACTACAGCGAGGCCTAGTAAGAGCATATAAATAAGACAGAGATTATTTCAAGATGAACGCCAGATATATCCAGAATTGCATCAGTATTCAGGTAAAAAGAGTTTTAATTTAAAACTGGACATTCATATGTCATCTTTCCCACATACTTCACAGACCACTAGAAGAAAACACTTTATCCACTAGCCATAGGGTCCCTTCAAAAATAATACCACCAAAAAACTGCTTAGACATTGCAACAGCATTGGAACTGAGAAAATAAGCTGCTTCTTATATCTGTTCTCATCTGGGAGTTAGAGGTTGCATAGCACCAACAGCAAGATATATGGAGGAAGCACAGTTTACGCTGGAGATTGTTTTAATGAGTTTTCACAGTCTTTTATGTCAAAGCCAGCTTATGGTACCCTCATCTAAGATGTTATCTAATATCAATGAGAGTATGCAGCATCTTGTTATCTTTCCACATTTACCATTCACACTATCTCTGAAGTTATCCAGCAAAAATGTGTTTTGTGGGAGCCACTGGCCTCAAATTTTTTTGCCTCTTTCAGTTCTGACATTTAAATTTATCTCAAACTAACTGGGGGTGGGAGGTGACAATTTTATTTCATAAAAAGTTTTGAAGTTTGGACCGGAACAGAAACATATCTTCCAGCATCTTCACAAAAATAGTTTCAAAACATCTATTTTCAGATCTAAGTTACAGAGGAATATCTGTAAGAGCTGAAACTGGCATGGGAGACCCATGTGTTTAACTTTTTCTAATTCAAACTAGAAATCCTCATCAGATCAAAATGCTCTGGATATACAAAACATATAGGAGCTTAAACCCAGACATCCTATATCCCAAGCCAGTGCACTAACTCCCATAAAAACTTCTGAGGAGAGATATTATTGAAACTATAGCAAAAAGCTTCTTGAAAATACAAACAGGTTTACTTCATTAGTTATGTTTACTGGAAAATGGTTCCACCTTGCTCCAGCTGTAAGCTACAGAAGCAAGTACAAAACTGAAAGAAAGCAACGGTTACTGAACACTAAAGGAAAACATCACAGACCTAGGCCCAGATCAGTAGCTGTCAATCCCCACATCACCCAAGTTTTGCTTTCTTAAGGAAAAGACCACATAAAATGGCAGCTCTTGATGTGAACTTCCCAGCTGAGAAGACTCAAACTGCAGAGGTCTTTGCATTCTTTTGACAATTTACATAACTATACACAAAACATAATGTTGCAAGCCAGTTTAAATGACATTTTCCCTCCGCACAAAGGTGCAGCATAAACAGCTCCATTAACCAGCTCACCACTTAAGATTCATGCAAGTCCATAAAGCAGGCGTTAAATAGACCTTGTATTGATTTCTTCAATCTAGGATTAATTTTACTGCCAATACATAGACATATGCTTTTAAGATATATCCAGTCATTAATTGCCTGTGTCAAGATCAGAGGCTGGAAAAATATGAACCCAGCATTTTCACTGTTTCATCCTTGATTTCATTAGCTAGTATAATGGCTTAAAGAATCAGGTCCACAGCTTCATCTGTTAACCTCTCACCATTGAATGCTACACTTGGCAAATCTACCAGCATGCACATCTAGATACTGTAGCCTGAACTGCTCAGCTAGAAGTGAAGTATTTAGGAAACTCATCAGAACATAATCAAATGGATCATGATTGACAGAACAAAGTTTGAAAAAATACAACAACCACGTGTGAAATGGCAAATCACTCTTCAACACATAGCAGTTGGTATCGAGAAAATATTCAGAACATGCCTTACCTGTGTAGTGCACCACACACGTCTGACCCTTCTTTGGAAATGTCCGTCCTGTTAAAATTATAAAAGGTTATTCTTTTATTTTCTCTGATTAATCTCTGTGGCTAGGCAGGTTTATCTTTTAAGAGGAAAATGCCAGACTGAGATTTGTATTGACTATGCGTTATCAAATCACTAATACACAAGACAGGAATGGGTATGGTGTAGGGTAGAAGGTCCCAGCTTGGCTCCTACTTAGTTGTTAGACCAAATAATATTTTCCTTATACAATTTTCCCTATATATGTAGGCATTATATATGCATTTACATTCTGTAGGTGCAAAAGGACTGTCAAAACTTCATGGATTACAACCTTCAAATTCTCAGAATGCTTTTGTTATAATTTTTTCAAATAAAGTCTTAGTTTGACATTGTGAAAAAAATTCCATTTGTATTCATATTTCTAATGCCTTTCACTCAAGACAGCTCTAATAAGAGCATCTTTAATTAGCTGGGAAGGGCTTTAAAAATTTTCACATACAAAGGCAGTTTAATTTTGTAGCTTCGGGTGACAGTAAAGCAGTGATATACTGAGTTCTTGTAAGAGCCTAGTAGCTCCTCCTAAAATTTTCACACTGAAAGGAAAAGAAGGCTTAAATTATTTTCTTGCCACTGGAAAATGAAATTACCATTTCCATTTTACCTGGCCTAGGTACTGCCAAAGGAACTAAAAGCTAGGGGAAGATTTTCCAGGCTCAATTAGATGCCAATGGTGTATTGAAGCAGCTAACCTTGATTTCTCAAGTAATGTTGACCAGGGGAGGGCCAGGGCTCAGAAGAACTTAAATGTATGAATGAGACCAATTATTAAGGAATATCCTTGCCAGAAAGCTAGAAACTGGGGATTCAGATAGAAACTGAGGCTCGTATCTTAGTTGGCTTTCTGGCTCTCTTCAGTCTGAATTAGCACAAGAAGTTATGCATTACAGGGCGCATCGCAGGGTATAAAATATCAAGTAACACATACGCTATGTACTTAGGGCTTATATGCCAAAACCACCATGAGCGGTAAATGGCTCAGATTTATTACATGAAATTGAGAAGACGGTGCTTCCAAGTGTCATCTGAACAGCCTTGCTCATCAGCTTGGATTTGGCTGCAGTATCTCAGGCCGTGGGTTGCACAAAGCACAGTACAGTAGGTACCCAGTCAGGGCACCAGTGTAACCCTAAAGTGGGATTCATCTCATTTAACTTCAGCCACCTAAAACACAGGCAGTTACTCTATGCAAGTCTCCTGGGCTTCCTCTATTGACAGTGGAGAATTAGTGCTTTGAGAGAAACCCAGCCTACACAGAGAGAGGCAAGACAAATTATTCTCAGGAGACAACTACCAAAAAAACCTAGAAGACTCCTTTCAACTAGCCACCAAACCTGAGAAAAGTTATGTGAGATGAATTCTACCCTTGGTGAAACAGGTATTATTCCAATGATGGACTATTATACAGAGATCTGAGAAAAAGGAGTATCAGACCTCACTGACGCATATTCTGCTGTGCGAGTGTAACACCAGCAAAGTCAATGAAGCTCCGTAAGTTCACATCAAAGCTGAATTAGACACAGATTCTCAAGACCACTGACTAGCTGTGGTTTTAAGCAGTGTTTAAAGTCAGCTGATTTTCATTAAGACTTGCAACCAAGAGAAACAATCCATATAACCTTATTTGGAATAGCGCATTGCTTACAAAGACAGCCTTAATTTATTTAATAGCTAGAAAGTACTGTTATGAGGTTAAGTTCCACCCTTCTTTCTAGTCTCAACCCAGTAACATTACTTATGCCCACAGAACTGCTCTGCTTTTACATCTGTACGACCAAGGGAAGAATTTGCTCCGCAGCACTACAGAGCACTGAGAAGACAATTTAAAAGCATACACAAAGAAAAGATACTGGGCCAAGAAAGTTAAGCTGAGATCGACTTGAACAAATTATTTATAGTTGTCTATCAGCCAAGAATGAATCTGGCATATTTTATAGATGCATATGGCTATATGTTAGAAATTATGTTCCCTTAAAAAGAAAAAAAAACCACCACCACCAAAAAACAACCCCCAAAACCTTACGAAATGTATTATAAGGCTGCAGAAGAGCAGCTGGACGGGGCTTTGAGCGACCTGGTCTAGTGGAAGGTGTCCCTGCGCACGACAGGGGGGCTGGAACTCGATGATTTTTAAGGTCGCCTCCAACCCAAACCGTTCGGTGACTCTGTGACCCGGCTCAGGGAAGGGGAGCCTGCGCCGAGCAGGGGTGATCGCCACCCGGGCTGCCCCTCGGCCCTCACCGGCACCACGGGTTTGACCGGGCGAGGAGGCCGGCGGCGGGGGATGCCGACACAACCGGCCGGCGGCCCGCGGCGAGCCCAGCCGAGGAACCGGGGCAAAGTTTGGGGCTGGGCGCGCTCCCCGCCTGGCCCCGCCGCTGCACCCCCCCCCGCATCCTGCTCCCCGCGTCCGGGTTTGTGCAGCTGTCAGCGGATGCCAGAGAAAAATCCCCAGCCCCCTCGCCGCCCGGGGAACCGCCGGCTTCCCCTGCCGCCCGCCTCGCCCCGCTCCCCTTCTCCCGCATCAAAGGTAAGCGCCCGCGGGGCCGGGGGCGGCCGTGCCTTCCCTCCTGAGCCCCGCCGCCTCCCCGCACCGGGGCTCCGCGCTCTCCCTCTGCCCGGGGGGCTCCCCTCCGTGCGACCCCCGCCGGGTCTGGTCGCCGGTCGCAGCCGGGCGCCCCTCACCCCCAGTGCCGCAGGGCTGCTCTCCCCGCCCCGGTCCCGTACCGTCTCCCGGAGAGATGGTCTCGATCTCCACCCCCATGGCGGCACCGTCGCGACGCGGCTGGGCTCGGCACAGCTCGGCACGGCGCGGCCGGACCCCCAGTGCAGGCATTCCCCTCCGCGGCCGGCTGACAGCGGCCTCCCCGGCTGCCCGTCAGCCGCCCGCAGCCAATGCGGGGCAGGGGCGGGGAGCGAGGGGGGGGCGCCCCCCCCCGCCTAGGGGGCCGCCCGCGACTGCGGGGCGGGAGAGGTGGTGGTGGGTCCACCCGCCGGTGTCTGGGACCCGGGGTGCGGGGGTGCTGCTGCTGCTGCTGCCCTCCCCCCCAGCACGGCTGGCCTGAGCCAACGGGAGGCCCCGCCGCGGTGCCCGGCGGACCCTTTCCCCGGGGGTCTGGCCGCCGTGTGCCCCCACCATGCCGGGCGGGGGTGGGGGTGAAGCGGGCAGCGCTCCTCAAACCACCCAGCGCCCAGGACGGGGCTGCAGGCGGGGGCGAGGGGCAGGGTTACGAACAACCGCGGAGGAAAGCAGCCGTACCCGCACCGTAGGTGTGCGGGCTGCAGCGAATGTGCGCCCGTTTGCGTGGGGGGCGAGCAGCAGCGGGGGCGGCGTTAACCACCGGTGGGGCCCCCCACGCTTTGAGGTACCTTGAATTTCACTGCGCAACACCATTTATAACCTGCTGTCCTCGCCCGTGTTTTAAATCAGAAAATCTAGATGTGTATTGCTCAGGTGCTCCCGTGATGGGAGCTGATAAATTCAAAAGCCTGCGCAAGAGCTGCAACTACTTCTGACAAGTGTACCGGAAAGAGATGAAAAAATAATATTTCCTCATAAACTTGTTGTGTACATGGATCTCACCATTTCCATTGACTCTAAAGGAATACTTCTGTTTACGGTGCTGTGAGTTCGGGGTTAAAAACTGAAAATGGAACCTCCACATCATCAGTTTTCCAACTGAAAGATGTCTGTATCCATCTAATTCCAATCTGCACTTCTCTGACATTGCTTTTTCAGGATTTTTCTCTGTTACAACGTGGATTCCATTCAGGAAGAAAGATCCTTCATCTACACAGGGCAGTTGTCAGGATGATCAAACTGGGGAATTACTGTGGTGTTTTGTAACTGGGATAACGTGGCCCTTGGATCTCCGCTCTGAACTGTACCAACCATCTCCCTGCTGCTTTTCGCACTATTCTGATCAGACTGCCTGTTCACCCGCGTGCTTTATTGTATGTGTCTTTTATTGTGAGTCAGAATCTCCGAAATGACTGGGGCTGGCTGGCTGAAGCTCCTCAAAAGTGGGCAAGTGAGGAAAAAGCATGAGTTCACACAAGTTCAGAAGCTGTAATGAGGACTGAACAGAGACTCACTCCTTTAGCCTGCCTCCCATCCCAGTTAATTCAGCACCTGTGTGTAGCATCTATAGAATAAGCAGGCACTTACCTCAGTTCATCAGAACAGGTCTGTACCAGTGCAAATTCTGAAAAGGGATTTTTTCCATTGGAAATCTCAGAATGTCATTTGACTTCTGTTCGGTAGAAAGATAATAAAAATGCATTTGTGGAATAGGAAAATGCCAAGCAGAAGATAAGTGGCACAGAAGTATTAAGAAGCATGAACATTGCTAAATCCATATGTGTCTCAGTCATTACAGAGCAACAAGGACGGCACAGCAAATGCTGAGCGCATAAGGGGAGTTACAAAGTGAAATTCTAGGTACACCATGTCCTCATAGGGCCCTTGACTTTACAAGAAAGGGCTGCTTTCATCCAGGCTCCAGACACATGTCGATGTCCTCCCAGTCAGAAGGCATAACTCTGATGAATAAAAGCAATTTATACTTTTCTAGGTTCCCTTTAGCCTTTGTAAGTACATGCTTCCTTTGATCAGGGCTACACATCTCTCCATGATGATGGAAGAATAGCTGTTCCCAAGTCACATTTTGTGACAGGAGGAGATTGGACTCAATCACATAATAGATAAAGTTCAGAAGGGGCCACAGAATATCTGTTCCAAATGTCATCACAAATAACAAGCCTTAAACAGAGATCCCAGCATCCTCAGGCAGACTTACAGCCATAACAAAAAACCAAAACCCACCAGCAGCAAAATGTGCAAGCCACAAGAACGGATAAGGAGGGACCAAGCAGTGATCTAGGTCTAAATCTATTGCATTTATAAGCATCCTATCCCATGGCCTCTTGCCCCATGCTGGGTCCCTAAACGCTTCTTTTGGGCATGAGCTAATTAGATCCCCTACACTTGTGTACCCAAGCACATAGAAAGAAAGATGAGATCAAATTCAAAGACAGAAAAAAAAGCATCCCTAGAGGTTATCTCAAAATTGTTGGGTCAATATTTTTAAAAATCTTTGTCACCACGGATATTGAACAACAAATAACGTTATTTTTCACCTTATAGCACTCACTGAAGGCATCAAGGTCCTCAAAGACACTGTTGTTAACAACTACACAGCATATGAAGATCTTGGAAGAGAACACTGAAACAAGGAATGTTCCGTATCTTCAGGAAAGCCTCTGAAATACAAGGGAAAGTGATTTAGGGTTGTTAGGGTTGGCAGAGGAGAGGCAAAGAGACAAAAGGGCTAAGAGGGAAGGTCCTTCCATGACCAAGGAAATTGCTAAAGCCAAATTAGTGAAGCAGACCAGGAGACTAGTGTTTTAAAGAATGCTCTTTGAAAGCTATTGCACAACATCCACCTCCTCCTACTCTGGGACCCAGTGTATCAAGAATGAAGTCCATTAGCCTCAGCTTTCAAGGCTCTGTAGAGCTCACCTTCCTGAACAGCGTTATACCACAAGACATCTTTCTATCCTGGCAAGAAAAAATAGTGGCCCCGAAAAGTAGGGGTTCTCTGAGCCCTCCTTCCCAAATGTTGTGATGGAACCATGTGACTCCAATGTCTAAGATTCCTCAGTGGTCACAAAGAGGACCCTATAGCCTGCACTGTATACAAACTATTTATGCATTTACACTTTTAGGAAGACAAACAGCTTTCAGATTTTTGGGGTGTTTTAGTTTAATTTATAGTTTAATTCATAGTTCCTATATTGTGAACTCCCATTCTTCACTGTTTTTTACATCTCCAAAGGATCTACAAATCATGTGTAATCGATTCCATATGCACACGAAGAACATCCCTGGAAGGCCAAAGCACTAAATTGCTCATAAGTGGAAAGCACAGATTCTGCAAATGTATAAATTCATGGAGGCTACAGAAAAGCTCAGACAATACATGTTTTCCTCACCAGCATCCAAGGAGAAGGACTCAGCAATACTTTGAAACCCAATCACTGTTCTATGAACAAAAATAGTTTACAAATACTGACCTTTCCCCTCACTGAACCAACATGCACCATCAAGTCATTTTAATCCAAAAGTGTACAGGAGATGCAGAACTAGCATCACACTGGACAAAAAACCTGACCAAAATAAACACCAGCCTGCACAGCTCAGCAGGTCATGTCACTGCGAATGTTCCTGTGCATCACTAGCCTTGATTAAAAAAAACAAAGAGTGAGGCCAGAATCAGTGATTTCCATCAAAGCAAGTGCCCAGGGCAATTCTGATAGCGTACCCGCAGTGACAGCTATTTGATGAATGGATCAAAACATACCAAAAATGTCAACATGCTTATGATAGGAACGTGGTCTCTCTTCTCACCACTGCTTGTCTGTAGCACAGTTGCCTCCTCCCAACTGATACTTATCCCAAACACCCCAAAACAGCCTAAAGCTTCCTCCTGAAGCAATTATTCTGAATCCTCATTTTCATCTTGGAACTCCTTATCCACATCTGTATCCGTAGTTTCCTCTTGTAGCTGTAGCTACGAGTGGAAAACTGCAGCTGGAATTTTTCAGTAGCACTAAAACTGACTTAAAAGCTGCCACCTCTCTCTGGCATTCTCTTCTGCTGCACCAGGCTCTTCCCAATTCAGTTATTCACTTATTCTCTATCACAGTGCATACCTGTGAGTCATGATGAAGGTCTGCATCCTGATCTTCAGGACTAGGTGAGGTCACGTCAGATGTGCACAGGGAAGATCTCCAGCTCATTGGGATATACATCACCAGCTGCTAGAGCCATGAAACTGGTGGCTTATGCTCTGCAATGGAGGCAAAAATTCCACAAGACCAGGATCTAACTAATGGAGCTCACTTCCAGAAGAGATTAATGCTGTCTACCACTTGCAAAAAAACTGTGGGTTTAGATTAATGTCTTCAGATGGACTCGTGCTCTCACAAGCTTTTGTCTCCCTAGTGTAAGAAAAGACGCTGACATACTGGAGCAACTCCAACTAGCAACTCCAGTTGGAGCAACTCCAGCTCCAATGTGGTTAGTGGCTGGAGAATGTGGACAGGGTGAGAGAGCTGGGTTTGTTCAGCGTGCAGAAGACAAACCTAAGGAAGGATCTCAGTTGCTGTCTACAATGCTGATGGAAATGCTGGTGCCACACTCTTCTCAGAGATGCCCAACAAAAGGACAAGAAGCAATGGACACAAGTCACAGCAAGGGAAATTCTGACTAAATGTAGTGAAAGAAGGATTCACAAGATGAGTTATCAAAGAAAGCCTTGAGGAACCTGATCAAACTTTGAAATCAGTCCTGTTTCAAGCAAGCAGCCGGACCGTATGGCCTCCAAAGATCCCTTCCCCTAAGCTGCTTTATGAGTCTGTAGGATTTTCCTACAGAATGAAGAAGAGAAGGAAAGAAAGAAGTGGCAGTGAGGTTAACAACACTTCTGAAACAGACTGCGTGACCCTGAATCACTTTGGTTCTGTTTGCAATGCATAATGCTCCAAAGTGGCTAATAGATCTACTGGGCACTGCACAAAAGTATGCATAAAAACTAGCTAGCATCTCAGATGCAATGTGACTAAGAGATTGCAGCATCCGCCCAGGCTAATTAGCACGCATGCAGATCGCTGCGCTAATACTGCTTCACTGCCCACCATTTTGAAGCCAGCTTGCTGAACTGGAGATACGCTCTGAATTGCTCTGCACCTCAGTATTTCATGTATATAATGAGAATAATCATTCTGCCTTGTCTCTTTAGATTGCAAACAATTCAGGGGCAGAGGTCCTCTTTTATTATAAAGAAATGTAACACCTCGGGGCCCAGAGCCTAAAGTCAGGGTCATGCAGCGTGGTTTCACAAATAAAATTTCCAATAATAACAATATCATAAGCAGACAGCCCAAGGGGTTTAGATTTTCTCTTCCATCCAATCTTTCATAGCAAAATGTGGATTAAAAAAATGTAAGTAAGTCTATGTTTCCAATTGAACAAAACAGAACTGGAATGACATCTATAAATAGTAGACTAATTACTCCAGCTCTGTCATTTCCCTGCCATGGAAGTTACAGAAGGAAGTCAGTGACTTTGAGAAACTTTGTATTTACAGTGCAACACATTTGCTGCTTTCTCCAGTAGAACTATTTTCTCTATAGTTTCAGTATTTATTCTGCTTGGTGAAGAAATGTCACTGGCAAGACATATTGGAAGCAGTTCAAACAACAGGAGAAAACCAAACAAACCGCAAATATTAGCTACAAGCTTCTGATTAGCCTTTCGATGATTTTGGAAAATGTAACTGTGGAAAAGAAATTAACTGGCATTCTCAGTCCTCCAGATGAATTAATCAAGGGAGCTGGGTAATGGAATCAGAAAATTAAGGCCGTATTTGTTTTTCTTCATTCTGCATGTGCAATTATAACACTATTTAATGAGTTTCTAGAACCTCCTGACCAAAACGATGTGGAGTTACAACTAAAAGATCAGCAGGCAGAGAGGCAGGCTGTACACACACCAGGACAGCTATGAATAGCAGAGCACAAAAAGACTGTAAAAAGTTGGTTGTTGGTTTTTTTTTTGCATGATACTGCAGGGACAGCTTTAACTCTAGGTAAGTGTCAACAGATCAACAACAGCCACCAAAAATCTCAGGCTTTTTTGATTCATTTCTAGGACAAACATAAACACTAATCTTTGTGGTATTCAGCTCCTCGTCAGGGTTGACCCAGCATTTGGCCTTTAGCTCTCCTACAGAAAGGCAAGGCTGAGTCAGCTGTCCCGGGTTTTGCACCCATGGAGCCAGCGTGGCTGAAACCTGGACAATAGGTATTAGGCTTAAATTGACCCTTCAGTGGAAAAATTTCTAATCCTTCCTACTAGTGAAGTAGGACAGTATGTTTGTTTTTTTTTCTAAGTTAAAGCCTTATCTGAGACAAAACAGAAGGCCAAAACAGAACCATTGCAGCCTTTCAGGAAAAATGTAGACACCACAGGACCTTCAATAAAATTCTACCTAACACTTCAACTAGCTTAAGGGTTATGGATTAAAATAGTCATCCACTATAGCTCTGTTTCAGCCTACACAGAAAGTTATAGGTGAACTACAAGAAAGAGGGGAGAGACTGTTCAGTAGGACCTGTTGTGATAGGATGAGGGGTAATGGTTTTAAAATAGAGGGAGGTAGATTTAGATTAGATATTAGGAAAAAAATTTTTACAGTGAGGGTTGTAGAACAATGGCACAGATTGCCCAGAGAGGTGGTGGAAGCCCCATCCCTGGAAACGTTCAAGGCCAGGTTGGATGAGGCTCTGAGCAACCTGATGTGGTTGGAGATGTCCCTGCTCCTTGCAGGGGGGTTGGACTGGATGGCCTTTAAAAGTGCTTTCCAACCCAAACCGTTCTATGATTCTATGATTCTAACTACTTTAAAAAGCAAGTGGACAGTAGCACAGTGTTCCCACTGTTTCATTTTAATTATCAGGTTTTGTGGTTTGTGTTAGAACACATTGACCAATATATTTGTCTATGTCATGGTGGGAGAGGCAGGGAGATCCTGCTAAGTCTAACTAACAAGAACATTTCTAGGGAAGACCAAGTCAGAAGTGCCTTGTTTCAAGAGTTTCCAAACACAGCTGGAAGGCAGCTCTCTTCAGATACTTCTGAAATTGTCCCATAATCAACCCTAAAGTAGAACAGCTATACCAGTGACAGCAACAGCAAAACTATTCATGCAACCTGTCCATCAGAAGTGTTATCATCATACACAGCCCATACATCAAGCAAAATTAGATTCAGAGAGAGAGCACACAATCTTTCTCAATCAATATTCCCAACTGTGGTTTAACTAATTGAATAGATACTAGAATCCACGTGATTCACAAGCAACAGATTCTGATATACTTTATGAAATCAGCTTTCTAGCGCGCTTCCAGAATAGATGTTAAGAGTTTGACTCTGTCTACACTGTTAACCAACCAGTTTCAATAAAGGGTTATGTCCAGCTCATAATGTCCTGAGTTGCTTTACAATAATAATTTATTTTCCCAGTGCAGACAGAGTTGAAGTGACCTTTACAGATTATCAAGCTAGGATAAATACATATCTGCTAAAAATATTACTATCCTTTGTTCTTCGAGTCACAATGGGCTTTCAAAGGAGAATAATCCACCTGAGCATGCACAATGTAGCAAAGAGTGTTTAGCCATGCAAGAAGTTCCTAAGCTATCTGATGTGTTTGATGCAAATGATACAAATATCACCTCAAAAGTATAAATTCACCTCATCATGTAAAAAAGAAAGAGATGTCTTCAAAAACAAATACATTTAATGCCTATGGAAAAAAAAAAAGACTGGCATAATTTGGAAGCTGAATGTTGACTTACAGATGGAAAGACCTATTAGATCATTCATTCCCTCTCTTTGCCAAGACAGGAATGTTTCCTAAAGAACATTTCACACTCTTCTGCCTAGTCTAATTTTCATAACTTAAGTACTGGAGTTTCTGTCACTTTCCTTAAGATTCTATTCCACACAAACCCAGCTCAAGCTCAGGAAATACTCTTTTTGAAGAACACCACTGGAAATTTGATTGCTTTATAAAGCAAGCACAAGACACTGGCATATACATATGGGAGTATTAAGTCACAAAATAGTGGTTTGAGACAGAGAGGGCTTTCAGCAGTGAGAAGGATATGGGTAGGAAGCATGTACCTCTAGAAAGGGCTGTCAGTGGGCTGATTATTGATAAATGTGCTCATTATAACAGACGTGTGTAACGGCTATGCAACCATCCCTTGGCATTCGTCTGTCCATAATCAGGTCCTATCTGAGTACTTCAGCTAGGCTCATAAACCAAGAGTCATTTATCTGTTTTAAGTTCTTTAGGATGGAATGAATCATGCCCTAGAAGTATATCTTCCTCATCACTGACTTTTAAGCAAATCAGTAAGTAGGAGCTGACTTGGACAACGATAGCAGGTATGTCCAGAGATATGTTAGAGAGCTGAGGCTCAACTCGGTTGCTCAATGGGAGCTTGGATACTACTTTCATGTAGGCAGCTATAGGTGTATCCCTCAACATAGAAATGCTAATTTGTGAGATGAATCCCACCCTTGCAATTAAGAAATGAGTCTCATTCTCTGTGGCCATGTTTGCATAACCACCCTTTATGCACTTTCCTTCCTAATTCCTCACCATTTTGTTTTTGCATTGTGAAAGCCAGAAAAACATTGAGCCCAGCAGCCTTGCTGGGAGCAAGAATGAAGTGGCCTTCTGAAAATATTCGGTTCTCTTCTCACCACCCCAATGCAGCACAAAGCTCTCACTCTAAACCAGAAAAGGGAAGGTTTGGGAAATTAACAAATGCTCCACTAACTCCACTCCCCCAAACTTGCTGGACTGCTGTGTTAGAATTGCATGGTATGTGCAATTACAGAAGAGAAGGAGTTCCAAGAAACATAAACATCAAGAGGTCTGTTGACAATGTTCCTCCAAGACTGATGGATAGCTCAGGTTGGAAGAACGTGATGGAGCATCTCTGGTGGCTTCCCTGAGATCCAAGGGGATTTCAGAGTATTGGAGGTGACATGTCAGAGGACTTGCTGCAGTCAGTCATATACTTAATACATTTGGAAAGTTGCCATCCAGCAGCATATCACTGAGTGTGGAAGTGAGTTCACAGAATTTTTGAACTTCTGCAAGAAGACGCAAAAGGGCCTGTTGCGATAGAACAAGGGGTAATGGTTTTAAACTAAAGGAGGGTAGATTCAGACTACATATAAGGGATAAATTTTTTACAATGAGGGTGGTGGAACACTGTCCCAGGATGCCCCATCCTTGGAAACATTCAAGGCCAGGTTGGACAGGGCTCTGAGCAACCTGATCTGGTTGGAGATCCCTGCTCCTTGCAGGGGGTTTGGACTAGATGGTCTTTAAATGTCCCTTGCAACCCAACCATTCTGCGATTCTATAAAACTTTTGTCTGTACTCTAGCAGTGTCTCCACCATCATGTGTTTCTCCATACTAGATGCCTCTATTGAGCAGATGACAGATCAAACTACCCTGTTACATATGGCCCAGGCAGTCACTCCAGAAGGTTAAGACCATGGCACTGCAAGTATAAAAGAAATAGTCTTAGAAAGAAACTGACTTTCCTGCCTGAAGTCTCTTTAGTTTGAATGTAGCCTGCATAGAAAAGATCGGGGCCTTACCTTTACATAATAATTCACATAAGTGTTTTTTAATTAATGAAACTTCTTAACAGTTTTCTTAAATATATTCATGTAAAAATACAATCTTCCATTAGATTTTTCCCACTTTACATGACATACATACAGAAACGTGCTAGCTAGTCGGTTAAATCCCCTTTTGAGAGCAGCAACAGCGTACAGACACATCACTGTCAAAATAATGCTGATTTACATAGCATGATCAGTAGATCTGCTCTGACAGATTACGTATTTTGTATCTTTATTAACTGTGCATAATTTTTACATTCTGTTCCAGTTAGCTTGTGACAGATAACTATTTTTTAAAATCAGATCTCAAGGCAAAGAAATGTCAGTGTGGAAAAAGAAATAGATTACTCAAGCTTTTTGAAAGTATTCAACTAAATGACACATTGACTTGAATTGGTGAAATCATGGTGAGTAACTTTAAATGGAAATATTTTTGAAGTAAAAATATCACAAAGCATTAGACATTTTATAAAGTTGAGTCAAATTAGTATTAGAAAAAAATATTACTCTTACATTTTTATTACATATTGAGCTGGATCTGTCTTCCTCTGAAGTCACCAGGAATATTAACATCAATTTAATTAACTTGAAGCAAGATTTAGCCCAGAAAGAGTTATTTTACCATGAATAAAGGAGAAAATGAAGTCTGAATCTCAGTTTTTCCAGCAAGGCACTGAACTCAGATCCACAGAGATATTTAGATATCGATTTCCCCCTGGACAAGAAATAGCCAGGTAAATATATTTAAGAGCCTGGAACTCATTAGCTCTGATCCATATTGAACACAAAATGTATTCACCATTTCCCAAGACAGATTAATAATAAGTATAGCAATGTGGGAAAACAGCAATGTAAAATCAGCGTTATAAAAAAGGGTACCTCAACTTCTGCAACAACGAGGGCTGGATTAATTTTCCACCATTCACTATGAAATATTGGAACTCACGGCTGCTAACTAACAGCTATGTGCAGCTCAGTGGATGGTGTTCAGTTTTGGACTTTGTATGCTACTTCTGAAAACCACCTCCCCAAAAGTGAGGAGACTGGGTGGTTGGAATCACTCTGCGGGACAGAGCCAGCTAAGGTACCACCAGCTGAAACACCTTGTTTAAACCATGGGTGACATTCTGATCTGAGTTATACCAAAGTAAATCAGAGGCACAGGGATGCTAATAGGATCAGATCTAGCTCAGTAGCAGTGCAGACGGTGGTTGCTCACTAGAGTGTCTCAGATTACCAACAGATTACTCTTCACATTGCTTGCCTGGGTCTCAAAAGAAAACTGTAGGGTTGCCAGGATGTTTTCAGTTACTGGCCTTTATTTTGAGTGTGTGCTATATAGATCTGGAGATGCCAAAGTGACACAGAAATATTATTTAAATATTTCACCAGTTTCCAGAAAAATACATTAGTTGAATGCAAGGAACTTGTTTTCCCCCCTCTATTTTTATCCTAGTTTTAAAAAAATGAGGATGTGGCAAACAAAAGTTCATCGTCTCTTTCATTCACCTTGTGCCTGCATCTGGAATTTGCTTTCATCCCAAGTGTAACTTCTTTAAATTCTGCAATAACGGCATAACTTGTACGTAGATGTATGGTGTTTATGATGGAATTAGATGATTCTGTTCACACAGAAGTTTCTTGCCCACATTATTCTCTCCCACCAAAAAAAAAAAAAACCCACAGAATAAACCACGGGAAGAAATTTTCCTTGAGGTCCTCAAATGTTATCCCAGTGGAGCCTGAGGGTCAAAGTCTACTGCTACAGAATACACCTTGTGATGTGTCCAAACTCTGCAGATTTCAAGAAACACTGAGCCTTAGAGATTTTTAAAAAGGCCACAACAAACTCATCAAAGGCTTTGTGCCTCTCCATGAGTCTGGTTTCTCAGTGGGCCTCATCTCACATTCACTGAAGCTGTATTCCAAACTTTCCTTGCAGATTCAGAGATTTCTGAACCTCCTTTACTTTAAATGAACTGTGTAACTAACTCCTTATCTACTCAGCATCTTTACTGATTGGCTTCAGACTTCCTAGAAAAATGCTACCACAGGATGTAAAGATGTTATGTGATAGGAAACAGGAGCTGAATTATCTTGGTGAACTAAAGGTGCTAGAGTTTGGGAAAAAAAAAAAGATCTTAACACTGGACAAAGCAGTAATCAGCTGGGAATATATCATGCCTCACTACCTCACCACCTCACTATCATGCCAGTGGAACTTTGTGGATGTTGTCATTCTTATATCTGAGTATCTTAGAGAATCAACTAGAAATAAACATAAGCATATCAGATGAAGTTCTGTTTCCTAATGCTTTCAGAGATCGATGAAAACCTGACTGTGGCTCTGCTACATGTATTTTTAAGACCTCAGTGTCTGTGAGACATCCTTAATTCCAAAATTGAGGATGATTCTGTTACTGGCAAATCTCATAGATTCAGCCTTGTATCAGCCTCTGATAATGTCACAGACACTGCTGAACAGCAGACGCATGCTATGAGAGATGATGAAAAAAAAAAAACAGCAAAGAAAGTCCAGTCTTCCACATGAGTAGTCCATGATCTCAAGATGTCTGCATAGCTGGCAGAACACACAACATCCTTAGTGAGACATCTTCTAAGCATTTCAGTCACACTGAGGCAGAAGTTTCTGCATCCAAAACACATTTTAGGTTGCAGGAATCCAGCTGCAACATAGTTTTGTTATGATACTTAAAGCACCATTCAGAATGTAGATGAGATGGCTGTGCCAAAGTGTAGCTTTATCAGTTTCCATAAAACGCATCCAGAAGACAGCAAAGCAGCATTATTTTAAAGCAAAACAAAAATATTTTATACAGACTCTGTGAATTTGTGGAGCTGCTGGGATTGTCTTTTAATGCGATCTATTAATTATAACTACTATGAGTAAAAAGCTACCACTAATATGTGACAGAATAATCCAGCTACCACTTTGAGGAAAAGAGTCAGAGTTCCTAGTGAAATAGGTATGGCAGTGTGGCATCTTAAGCGTGGCCTGGGCATCTGTGTCAGCAATAGGTGAGGTAAAATAATTAAAAACATGGTTTCACTGCAAGCACAGAGAGGGACCAAAAATTTAGGACTCTTGCTTAAAAAGAGATCTTCTAACCTGCATAATTAGGTTTTTAATTTTTACCTATTCCATTCATCACTGCCAGTTTGTCCTTGCTGAATATAAAAAAAAGTCTTGATTTTGAACGTAATCTTAATTAAATAATCTACAAAACCCAAGTAGCCAAGTGTGATTACTTTACATAAATTTGGGAGTTCTCTATGGGCGCTCACCATCCTCAGTAAATACATCTGGAAAAGGATTCTAAAAATTTCTTCCATCAGAGGTCCAACTGCCTTCAACAAGAGGTCTGTTTTTCCCAGGTAGTACTGTAAAAATACATAAAGTATAAATCAGCCAAAGATGCAGAATGTGTATAGTTAAGTATTATGTCTTTAATCATAGTGATTATATTGATAATTTGTAAACCTCTGCCCAGGTCTGATTTATTCACATGATTTTTTGTACATAAACAGTACGACCCAAGTTACACCAAAGCAGAAAGGAGATGCTGGCAAAACAAGAAGTACAAAAAGATGCTGCGGATGGGATTCAGTTACCTGTATGTAAGCTTCTAATGCCATCTTAGACAGTCTGGGGTCTATCTAGGGATCATCTCTTTGTGGCCAGCTGCCACTCCAGAATGCCACTCCCCTTCTGTAAGCCTTATGCCGTCTCTGCCAGCCCAGTGTGGCTGTCTCAGGTATTACAGCATTAAAAATAGTAATTAATGGTTGCTTATATTTAAGTAATGCATCCCACCCTGACAATTTAGGTGCAGCAATATGCAAGCTCTGTCCAAACTAACTTCAGAAAAGGATGCACTGAGGAGGGAAGAATGGAGACATCCAAGCTCTGGTCCGGAAACAATACAGCTGAACCAAACTGGCGTGTCCTCACACGGCCCCACTGTGTTATGTGATTTTATTGGTTGGGTCTTTGTCAACTCAAGGATCTTTGCATGATGTTATGTTACATATTGTAGAAACTATAGAGTTTAGGGAAATAGGAAAATTTTGGCTTCCTCTTTGCAATTTGACTACATGTTAAGGGAACAGTTCTCAGATACAGATGGCTGGGAAAATCAAGAAAGAAATCAATATATATTTGTAGCTAGGAAATGTGTCCCAGTAAAATGAACACTAATCAGCCGTCTGCTTCTAGATTATTTTGTGGTTGTTTGTTTTTTTTTTTTTAAATCTCACCTTCCTTCATTCTCCTGTAACTACTAAGAGGACAGAGCATGATTTCCCTTTTCTACCTTCCTATCATAGCCTCTTAGGTTCTTGTACCTTTGAAAGATGCTGCCCATCAGAGATTGCAATCTGCCTTGTGCAGTTCCCAGGTATGTTTAAATCTTCTTTTATCCTTCAAAGGCTGGCTGAAAGAAGCATCAAGTCATTATTTCAGGTTGTAGCTTAATACTTAGGCTTAACAGTGTACGATCTCTCTCTAGCCTTCACCAACGCCCTTCATTCACTGAAGGTCAAGGTATTAGAGTGTTATTTTTAAATATACTCCCAGCAGTGAAGAGTTAAAAATAGACTTCTATGAAAACCTACAGTAATTGGTTAAACCTTGTTAGCCATCACACGAAGATGATAACTCCTCCCAGGAAAAGACATAGCAAAAGCAGCTTTGACATGGATTTATACTTAGAAGACCAGCTGCAGGCTCACCGGGAAGGAATTCACAATATAGGCTCCTGGATTATTAGCAGAAAAAACAGCTTGATTCTGGAAAGGAGGGGAAGAAGATACTAGAAAAAAAATTCCTCATTGTGATCTGCAAGTGCATTCCATGGATTCTGTACTTTGGAACAACCATCAGTAGACTGAAATCTTTAAAAGATGGAGTTGGGAAAAGCAAAGCTGCTGAGAACAGGCCTCAATGCTTTATATCAGGCCATCCACCCTGTGCATGGAATTGCCTGGACAGATGGGAAGCAAGTGATCCTGACTGCTCTATACTATCATAACGGAGAGCTAAAGTTTGGAGACTCAAGTGTTGTTGGTCAATTTGAACATGTCCATGGGCTTTCCTGGGGCCCATGTTGCTTTACAGACACCCCAGCTCTGCTTGCTGTTCAGCATAAAAAGCATGTTAGCATTTGGCAGCTGGGCTACAGCACTGCAGAGAAGAACAAACCCTCGATTTCTCAGACTTGCGAAGTTGGTGAGCCGTTTCCACTGCTTTCTCAGGGCTGCATCTGGCATCCAAAGAAGGAGGTCTTGGCTGTGCTGACAAAAAGAGATGCTTCTGTCTTGCATGCTGTTCGTACTGACAATACCAGAGTTAAGGCAGATATCAAAAGCAGTGGGTTTATCCACTGTGCTGGCTGGACTAAGGATGGTAATCGTTTAGTAGTTGCTATAGGCAGTGCCCTGCATTCTTACATATGGGATGACGCTCGGAAGACTCTAAATACCTGCTGCTTTTGCCCAGTCTTTGATGTGGGAGGTTATATCTGTGCTATAGAAGCCACACTGGATTTCCAAATTGCTGTAGCTACTGAGCTTCCTTTAGATAATATCTGTGGTTTGAATGCGGGCATTGCATTTGATACACCATCTGGTACAGAAACTGGTTCTTTAATCTCACAGTCTGCTCTGGTGCTTGGTGATGAGGAATACTCCATGGACCTGCGAAGAAAGTCAACAGATTCAGATAGATCAGGTGTTGATTCAATTGCTTCTTCTTCATCAGGACCTGTGGATTTAACCCATATTCTTGCAAACCACCGTCGGTCTGATCCCAGTCCTCTTATTACTCTGAAACGCAAAGACTCTGCAGCAAGCAATGGTCCAGATTCTTCTCACTTGATCTTGGTGACTTTTGAAAGGAAGGTAACCACCACCAGAAAAGTCACCATCCCAGGTATTCTGGTTCCTGATATAATGGCTTTTGACCTTAGAGCTCAGATTGTGGCAGTAGCCTCTAATACTTCTAACATTGTTTTGGTGTATTCAGTAACCTCTTCTTGCATGCCTCATATTCAACAAATTCAGCTGGAAAAAAATGAAAGACCAAAGGGCTTATGCTTTTTGACAGATAAACTCCTACTGATTCTGATTGGAAAGCAAAAGTTTCCTGAGCCTAGTCTCATTCCATCTTCAAGTTCAGACAGGTATGTAATGCGTCTTATGGTCAAAGAACTGATGCTGGAAGAAGATTCTTCAGCATTACCTGAGACTAAGCAGAATATGTTTTGTAACTTTGAATCCTCCATTAATATACCTGGAAAAAGAAGGTTCTTTGAAAATCTTGCTACAGAAGACCAACCTCAAAGCAGGGAGCTGTTAATATCAAGAAGCACAGTTATTCAATCTCCCAGTGGCAGGAGAAGACTCATCGAAGAAGTAAAGAGCCCTAGTTACGAGCAGAGCTCTTCATCAAATGTGAGTCACCTGGATGAAAAAAGGCTCCCAGGTGACCCCTCGGTGGCCTTGGAAACACTGGATACTGAACCTACCAATCGTTCCGTGTCTGTTCTTGGTTTTGGAACACCTACCAGGCTTTCCAGCAGACCAGCTTCCCCTAAAGCGCAGTTCAATGTGATCCAAGAAACATCAAGTTCTCCTAAAAACAACAATTTGCCAAGTGAAAGAGGAATGAGTCACATATCTAGAAACTTAGAGAGACTTTGTGGCAGCTTCAATGAGTTACAACTGAGTCTTTCTGAAATAACAGACTTGGCTAAAAATGGGAGGAGGGTATCTTTAGCCTATCCATGTTCGCAGGAACCACCTGTCCTTCATATCACTTACCAGGTAACTTTTTTTAAGCTTAAAAATCTTGCGATAGGACACTGATTTTTTAAACAATCTTGTGTTTGTTTAGCTTTAAATCAAGAGGATGCAGTTTATTTAATTCTTAACAACCTATGCAAAATGTAACTTGGGTTTGGCAACAAGCTTAATTTACAATAGTATTATAATTTGTCATTGAAACAGAAACTCAGGGTAATGTGAGTAATTTAGAGGGTATTTCACGTGGGAAATCTGTGTCTGTTCCTTCTTCTTTGATTAAGCACAACTGTCTTGGATACTAGCTGATTTTGTGTGCATCTATCAAAGAGAGAGAACAGAGCCAAATGTTAGTGTACAAAAGGTTTATATGTTAGTTTAATGTAGAGGTAAGCCCATGAGTAGGGTGGTGCAGCAGCCCACCGGAAACATAATAAACTTGAGCTCAAATCCAAAGTTTGAAGATAGCTAGACCCTTATGAAGGCGGAAACAAAGTATTAAATCTCAATTTATGGAAAATTCAGATGGGCATTACATGAAGTTGGCTTAATTCTACTTATATTTCTCACCACTAATGTTCACAGAGCTGGACATACTCAATTTGTAAAAAAATATTACCACTTCAGATTTTTGAAAAAAAAAAATCTGTCAATATGTAATTATCACTTCATTACATAAATAGATTAATGTCAAATCATCATGTTCAAAACTCACTCTTACTTTGGCAAAATTCCTACTGGCTTCAATAAGAATTTCAACTACGGAATGTAGGTTGGGTAACTATTTCTGGCTATTATACTTAGTATTATTCGCAGTAATACTAACATCACGCTAATAATATTTTTGGTCATGCTGATGCTAGTGGTATTGCTGCTGAAACTGAGGTCCCTTTCAGGATGTAGATGCCAATTACAAATGCATTCTTATCTACTGCAACGTAAGCAGCATTCTGTCAAAGTAATACATTGTGATGATGCTGAAGTATGTCCTTCTCAAACAAATTTCTTTTACTTTAAAGAAATCCATGCAGACATCTCAGTACTCCTCCTTAAACACTCATTAAGGGAGTGGTGACTCAATTCAATCATATTCATTACTTTTAACAACTGTTTACTTGGCATTTAAGCAGATTCTAGCATGCTAGATACTCTGGATAAAAGCAGAGCTTTTGATCTGAATTAGTCAATAGCTTAACTTGAATATATTATACAAATTCTGGTGAAAAAAAGCAGCATGTCTATTTTAAATAATTTAGGATTTTATTTGCCAAGAAGCAAGCCCTTCTGTTCTCCAGCATGTTCAAAATAATTCTGACTTCTTAACATAAATCAACTTATTTATTTAGTAAGCAGCCCTATCTCTTGGATTCAATTGGATTAACCTTTCCAAAGAGAAGTTTTGTTTGTGACATGTAACATTTATCTACGATCTGAAGTCACTGTGTGCGTTTGCTTGCACAATCAGTAAGAATTAATTATCCTCTTTTTTTCTTTGGAAGAAAAAAAAAATTAGTGCTTCTAAAATACTGCTAAACGAACTACATTTAGAAAGGAAGACTCTTTATTTATCTGAACAGGTTAGCTTCACACTGAGCCAGCAGAAAGCACTGCTAGTACTGCATTGTAATGACTCACAAAAAGTGCCACTTAATGACACACACAGAGCTTTTCTGTGCAAGTCCCATAACTAATGCCTCGCACAGTTCAGCCCCTATTCTGAAATCTAACAGGATCACAGCATGATGCCAAAAAATAATGAAAAATAGACTGCAGACAGACAGGGAAATATTTGCTTCATAGGCAGCTAATAATTTTCTCAGAAAATAGTTGTTTTGATTAGTTTGGATTCAGACATCTGAACCTTGTTCCTCCTTCAGGAGTTGATTAGCGCTCTGCGAGTTCAGAGACCAGCTGGGCTGTGGGTTCCAGCCAGGCTCTGCGTTCTGCAAAAAGTCAGGAAATAGCTTTATTGCCTTATGATATAAATACCAGCCTGTGGAAAACATTCTAAGCTTTAGGAACACTGCAATCCAGTCAATAAGATGGCCATTATCGTTCAGCTCTTTGTGCCAAGTGCGTGTCTCCTTAAGTGTTTGTATAATCCCCAGCACGGCAGAGGCTCAACCTTAATTGAGATATCTATTGTACTATAAAATATAATGATCAGTGCTGTATAATCATATTTATGCATTAAAAACATAAAAGGAAAGTTTAAAGCATAATAGATAAAAATGTTGCAATAATTAACGGGCAATTATGAACACTGCTGTGCAGAGGCATTATTGACATGTTTATGTATGTCTCCAGTTCCGCTTAGAAAACCACAAAATAAACCAGAATATGTATCACTTAATAATTCATAAAGTCTGCTCACTAAATAGTCTTCCAAATCTTTGTTTATTCTGTTAGTGCTCGCCTACCTATAATTCCTCTGAAGTCACATCCATGCAGTACTAGCAGAATTTATATTCTTTGTAGCTCATAGCCATAAAGGAAAAACACGATCGCTCACACTTTGGAAATGTCACTGCACTATCACTTGGGTAATGGCATTCAGTCACCAGAGGTGACTTGATCATTCAACCCTGAAAAGCAAATATTATCGCTCTTTCATCACATACAGACGTGTGATTCGGGATGGTGCGGGAGGGCAGACAGACAGACGCAGTAAGAGGATATTATTTAAAAAGAAAAAAAAAAAGATAAAAAGTTCTGTCACATATTTGTTTCTGTTTCATCTTGCAAAAAGATACTTTTTTCATCCTTTTCCCCCAGAAAAGAAACAGCTGCAGAATATTTAAACTAGCCTCATTCAAAAGCTAATTACAGTGGAAATAAAGCCAAGCTGGATTTGAAATTAATGGCATTTAGGCAAACCTCTCCAGGAGGAATAAGATTCGTCTTAATCTGAAGAATATCTTAAAACTCCTACATTTTACTCACAAGCAGTATTATGTCAAAAATGTATATCAGTGAGACCATATATTGCATAATTAAACAGGAAATAAATATGTTTTCAGTAATTAGTCACCATAATGTACTTTTCTTAGCACTCACCAATAATTGTATTCAAGTAAATTTGTACTTTTATAGCATCTTCATACAATTTACTATGAGAAACTTTACTGCCAAGGTCAGCTATAAAATAAACATTTTTTTTACACAGAGCTGGGAGATGAATAGAAAGGATCCAAACACACAGCAATAAAGTTCTTCTGATAGAATTACATGAAGTAGAGATAAAGAAGCGGGGTATAAGGGTGGCACAGTAAAATGAGCAAAGACCAGGCTGCAACCATCAGCTGTAATAAGAACATGAACCTTTCTGAAATCCAAAGGGCAATTTTGACTCGGGATGAGCTTTAGAAAGGAAGTCATGAAAATGATGGAAGAGGAAGGTGATGTGACTGTTCCCTGGAGTAAGAAACTGCTCAGCCATCCTGAAGTTTAGAAGGAAGAGATTTAGGATGACCATAAAAGAAAGACCTGCAATAGTCAAGACAAGGTGTCATTAATGCACGGATAACATTTTGAGCAAAGGTTGAGGAATTTGTTAAGAACAAGTTCTGACAACAATGTTCTGAAACTGATCAATAGCAGACAAGCAGGTTTTGTAGAGGAGACACAATACCTTTTATTAGACCAGATGATTTGTTTGTTGGATACACAGATGCAAAGGAAGAGAAATATGTAATGTCAAAAATCAATCCTAGTTTTTGTACTGTGCAAAGAAATTAAAGATTTGAGTTAAAAAAAAAAAACCCACACTCAAAACATAAAGATCATGGAAGCACAAGCATGAGGACAAAGGATCTATCTTAGATGACAAGATACCTGAAACATCAGTTGCAGAACTATTAACAAGGAGCCAAGAGTAGAGAAATCCTAGCATCATATAATCCAAAATGCTGATGGGCACCAGAAATGCAAACTGCACTGGTGTCATAGTTCAGCCCTGATCAGGACCAGACTACGCAGTCTCTCTCTCACTCCCCCTACCCTCCGAGAGACCAAAGGGAGATAATATAAGAAAAAAACAGCTTGAGGTTTGAAATAAGGACAGGGAGAAAATCCTTAAAGTTACCATTACAGGCAAAACAGACTTGACTTGGGGAAAACTATTTATTTATTACTAAAAACAGCAGGATAATGAGACAGAGAACAAGATAACCTCCCTCCACCCCTCCCTCTTCCCAAGCTTAACATTCTCTCTACTACCTTCCCCCATCTCGAGCAGCACAGGGGGGAAGAGGGAATGGGGGTCACGGTCAATTCGTCATGCGTTGTTTTACGCTGCTGCTTCATGGTCAGGGGAAGAACTACTCACATTCCTCCCCTGCTCCGTTGTGGGGTCCCTCCCACAGGCCACAGTCCTTTGTGAAACTGCTCCGGCGTGGGTCATCTCTTCCACAGGGTACAGTCCCTGTGGAATGGCTGCCCCAGCGGGGCCTCCATGGGCCACAGCTGCCTTCAGGCATCCACCTCCCCCGGTGGTCCTTCACGGGCTCCAGGTGGATCTCTGCTCCTCCATGGACCTCCACGGGCTGCAGGGGAACAACCTGCTCCACCATGGTCATCGCCACAGGCTGCAGGGGAATCTTGGCCAGGAGCTGCATTACTCCTCCCCCTCCTTCTTCACTGACCTTGGCGTCTGCAGCTGTTCCTCTCACAAGAAAAGTTCTTCACAACAGGCTGGCAGATGCCTCTCAGAATCTCTTCACATCATCCAGCTCATCTCCTCTCCACTTCTTGCAGCCAGGTCGGGCCCAGTCGGCCGCCTGGCGAGAGGCCAGAGGGTGAGGCCTGCAAGGCCCATGAGGCCTGCGCCTCCCCCTCTGCGCCTCTGCCCCCGCTCAGCTTCTTCACATCTTGTCTTCCCTTTTTTTTTTTTCTGTTTTCCCCTTCTTAAATACGTTATCACAGAGGTGTTCTCATGGAACATTCTGCTACCAATTGGCTCGGCCTTGGCCAGCAGCAGGTCCGCCCTAGGCCCGGTGGAGTCCACTGAACAAAGGGGAGCAACTTCTAGCAGTTTCCTACAGAAGCTGTCACCTTAGCACCCCCCCCCCCCCCATAAACAAAACCACAACAACTGGGAATTAAGTACCTCTGAGCATCTCAGATCTCTTCCAAGGTGCACATTTTACAGGCCTATGCTTCTCTGACAGGTTAATTAGGGTTGCAATTGGAATGTCCCACACAAGGGCAAGCAAAGATATTACGATCTCCACCAAAATAAATTCAGGATCTACCAAAAATCAAACAGGAATCATAGCAACAGTAGAAATCATGACAGGAAAGGGGAGCAGTGGAGGCTGCCAAACATAATTCATACTACCTGTGGCAATGCTGCAGAAGGCTTAATGACACACAGCACTTTAAATATAAAAAATCATATTTCTCATTCCTCTTCAGTGCTCTTCCTTAGCCATCTAACTCTCTTGTCATTGTCTTCTTGGCCAAATCCCCCATGTCTATTTAGTTCCAGTTTTTTCTCATCCCACACAATGATGTCGGGGCAAGGCGAAAACAAGATGACTAATGGGTACTAAGGTACCAAAATGGAAATTACCACTGAAGTGCAACACAAAGAGCTGAAATCAAGGGTTTAAGAAAATTACAACAGAGTTGCACTACTCATCTTATAATGCATATACATGAGTGACTAACTGGATACCTTTCCTCTACAAAAGAACAGATTATTAACACAAAGGATATGAAGAATATTTAAAGCACCTGTAACTCAGTACAGTACTTGAAACCATGCCACAGGGGAAATTATTTGTTCAGCAGCAGAGAATAGGGATTACTAGAAGAAATATAAGATGGGTAAGGAATTAGCTGGAAGGAAGATAGTAAACAGTTATTGTGATATTAAAAAAATGAAAGAAATTTACTAGAGGATTTTCTCATGATTGATTTTCAGGCTAATCTAAAAGTTTTGTTAATGATCTGATGAGATATTCTAATAAAATCTGTGTTTGGCATAAAGTCTGCAGTAGGACAGGAAGTATTCAATAGAGGATCGGGATATCGCACCTGTAATTTGATGACATTAGCATTTAGAATTAAAAAAAAGAGATTGAAGTGAACTCGTATGAAGTGCATAGTGATATATTCCAGGATTAACAGAAGAAATTTCTGCTACAACCTGGATATTCATTAGCTAGAAACAACCAAGGATGACAAAAGCTTGCATGTGTTAAGTGACTACAAGATGATTATGAATCAAAAATGTGATACGTTTATGAAAAGAAGGAAAGCAGTCTGTGGGTACCTTAGCGAGGTACCTCCCGTAGGTAATGCAATATTGGGCAACACGGCTGTGAGGTCTCACCTGGAAAATATTTAACATTTCTAGACACCCATGTGCAGGAAAGACACATTCAAACTGCAATCGATCATGAACCCAATGTTAGTAAAAACAATTCTGATTGGTAGCGTATTCTTATTTACCTCACTGTTTCATCAGTTGTTAAATTTAAGTTCATGAAGATGATCTTAGCATGCAGGCAACCATGGGCAGTGCATTAAGAAATACAAGATAAATAATGAAAAATGTCAAGGCACAGAACTAGCTGACTGCTCAGTGGGGTTCAAAGAAGTGATAAAAGACATGTTTGTTTATCGTGCAGGCATATAGTGTATAATGTCTAATCCAGGAACCCTTTTTATGTCAGTAAATTATTTTCTTCTAATATATATTTGCATTCCAAAACATAAGTTTTGAAAGACAGTCTGGCAAAACTGTGATGGGCTGGCTGCAGCCCAGATGACCATTTATAGGCTATAAAATCTGATCAAGGGGCAGGCTGACACAGATGCAGGAAAACAATTCTTGAACTGATGGTTTCTTTCTGTTGGATTTTTGTTGAGGGAGAGTTGGACCTGACATACTACAGGAAGTTGGTTAAAGAAACTTAATCTGAAAATATCCACTTATGTATGTGAAAATATATTTGTTTCTTCTGTGCTTAATATTGTTCTTAGTCTACCAATAAACTCTGCTTTAGGATAAAACAACTAACATTAAGCGCTTTTAATCTGAGAATTGCAAGTCCTCTGGCTTCTACTGGAGATAAATAGCAACACAGCAAAACCAGAGATACATATTTTGAGAAGAGGTGGATTAAATTTAGATTTGACTAGAAACTAGTCTTTGGGTTACAGCATGAAAATGGGAAGTACTGAGGTGAGATCTTAAGCCGTATTTCTAACTCTGTCACAAATTACTTGCATGACCTTGAGTGAATCTCCTAATCTTCCTGTGTAATGATTTGATCATCTATAAAAAGGGAATATTAATAGTTACCTACCCCTCAAGGAAGCATGGGTTTAAATCAGTTAATATATGATATGACATGTGTGAGCATATTCCTAAAAGAGAAGGCATATTATCATCACTTAAAATAAACATTGAACAAAAAAGGCTAAATAATTAGATTAAAACAGAGAAAGATTCTTGACCTGACAGAAGTTGCCAGCAGACAACAATAAATGTAAAGATTATTAATTTTATCATTATAAACAAGAATATGACAAAGACAGAGAGAAGAGCTAATATGAATGCTCACAAGTGATGAAAGACAAACAGCTCTGAAACTCAAGCTTTGAGGTCTATACTTGAAAAATTGGTTAGGATGAAAAACAGATATCACATAGTTTTGTATATACAAAAGTGTCTTCCACTTCTAATGGCTGTTCCAATGATAACTTGCAAGGCTCAGTAGGAAACATACTAGAACAAAGTCATCCTTAATATACATTTCCACTCAACTGATTTCAAGTCAAGAGAGGCCAAGCTCCATTGTTTTCTGATTATTCTTGAGTTAAAGCGTATCTCCATGAAAAAATTAAGCACTCGGTCAGGGCAATGTGCCTGTCTCATTTACAGTCTACTTTTTCTAGAATTCATTAACTGAACTACAAGTTTGAATAAACTCTGCTATTTCAACCTGAATTCTGAAAAATGAAGTACTTCTTAGATGTACTAATCCACAATGTGCAGAAATGAAAAGCTTTGCACAAATATCTGTACAGGGAAATAGCATCTTTGCAATGTAACTGCAAAGCACATGCTCATTGCTGAACATTTAACCCATGAATTTTAAGTGTATTTCGGTTCAATAGAATCCAGTGCTATGTAATTTGAAGAGACCTAAAAATGACAAAGAAGTTCTGTTGCATAATTATAGCTGTAATAAAAAGTTACTATAGGTTTATGACTAAGAAAATGATAATTCTTTGATGCATTCCTTAGGTATTTCCCTGTTAATTATACAGCAACAAATTTCTGTCTATTTTAAATAGGGAAAGAGGTGAGCAGACCTTTGGAAGTTGCAAAGTTTATGTTTTTAATTGAAAGACATTTTTATTATTCTTACCTCTTCAATCAATCATAATACATAAATAAATATTTATGCATTTATGAGAGTGGGGAAAAAATACTTTTGCAACAGTTGGTAGACATTCTGATTTCCTGAATCCAACGTGGTTGCATGGCAGCACACATACTATGTGCAGGAAAAAGGATGTGATTGATTTACAAAAAAAAGCACATGTTCACTGAGAGAGTGACTGAGTCAAAAGACAGTGCAATTAGAAATGAAGACAAGCATTAAAAGAGACATTTATTTAGTCAAAGGTTAGATTACTACGCAGAGAAGTAGAAGATGCAGTTGTGAATTCATTAAACTGTAAGTTTCATATCAGCAAGAAAGATCGAAGGATATTAGGGAGACACAGGCAGGGTAGGACTAGAAGAGGAGTTAGGATAGATGATGTCTTTTCAACCCATTCTAAAACATTAACTTCTGAATGTACAAAATAGAAAGGTCTAGGAAATGGGGTAAATAGACCGTTCATTCAAATAACAAATACGTTAAATATGGAGGTACTGCAAACACAAGGGATGCCAAAGGAAAATAAAAAACAAACAAAAATATGGGAAATACACAGGTGGAAAGTATGGAGAGGAAAGAACAAAATGAAATTCATAGGACAAAGTATAGCAAGATTATTTGGAATAAAATGTCCAATTCACATATATTGTATAATAGCATTGAGTCACTGGAAAATTTTTAAAGCTAAAATGACTTCAAATGATGGCAAATAGGAAAATGCAAATGCAAATACATATCCACTCCATATTAGCTGAATTATTTTGTGGTCCTTGCACTTTGCAATAATCAGAATAAGGGAACACAAAGGCGTCAGTTCTCAAGGCCAGCTAAAATTCATGAAGGACGAATATGCCACCTTTATATTCAAGTGTGTTCTTTTATCATAGAATCATAGAATGGTTTGAGTTGGAAGGGACCTTCAAAGGTTATCTAGTCCAACCCCCCCCGCAAGGAGCAGGGTCATCTCCAACCAGATCAGGTTGCTCAGAGCCCCGTCCAACCTGGCCTTGAATGTTTCCAGGGATGGGGCATCCACCACCTCTCTGGGCAACCTGTTCCAGTGTTCTACCACCCTCAGTGTAAAAAATTTTTCCTTATATCTAATCTCAATCTGCTTCCTTCTATTTTAAAACCATTACCCCTCGTCTTATCAAAATAGACCCTGCTGAACAGCCTCTCCCCATCTTTCCTGTAGCCCCCTTTAGGCACTGGAAGGCCGCTACAAGGTCTCTCTGGAGCCTTCTCTCCTCCAGGCTGAACTGCCCCAACTCTCTCAGCCTGTCCTCACAGAAGAGATGCTCCATTCCTTTGACCATCACTGTTTTAGTGAATGTCAGAGCAAATTCCAGGGCTACAAGCCCATACATTCCCTTTCTCTCAAAGAAAGTCACAGGATTCTCAGGCTACCTTGTGATGGCAGCTTTTCAGAGACTGTCGCTATGTACAGTCTCTTTGCAATTCTCTGTGCCAGAACTGGGGGACGTGACTGGGGTGGAATAGCTGACTAATTACTATCAAAACCACCCACGTGTACATCTGAAACTGAGCAGAGTACTCATTTGCTCTGGTAGCATCTTGGACAGCTTTCTTTCAGGCATGATATGTTCCCTTCCACTGAACTGACTCTTCAGGACACACACATGCATGACCTAATACATCACATATGCAGGGCTGATGCAGTTTCGAGCTGCATAAGCACACAAAGCAAAAACCAAAGATGCATATTCCTCTTCACACGGGGCTATGAGATTGCGCTTAGAATTGCACTGCTTGATGGTGTCTTGTATAAATTTTAGCAAAGACAGACAAAGAAAAAGCAAAATGACTAAAGAACTGAAAGGAGTAAAAGCAGAAGAATGGTTAAAAGAACTCAGGGACAATGTC
Organism: Chlamydotis macqueenii; assembly: GCF_036417535.1. NCBI lineage: Eukaryota > Metazoa > Chordata > Aves > Otidiformes > Otididae > Chlamydotis > Chlamydotis macqueenii. The sequence goes on from NC_141558.1 coordinate 7,790,220, forward strand.
TAAGCCTTTAACAAGATCTTTCCTTTTACATTTGAAGAAAAGTTTTTCAAATGGAGCAGTTACGGAAGAAACAAAAGATGTTCTCCTCTGTGATGGCAAGATCCATTTGAATTTAGTCCAGCAGCTGTTTGATCTGCCTGTTATTGAAATGAAACACGGTATGTTCTTTTTATTTCTGGTATCTGGTTTCATGTGAGATTTTTAACATAAAAGAGGCATTTGTGATAGAATAATTACCCCATACTGTAGTAAACTGAGAACGCTAACTTTCTTTGATCAGTATGTGTTTTCCTTTGTCTGAAATATGTCAGAATGTCTCTTGAAATCACTTAAATGCCAAGTCATTGCAGGACTACCTATTACCAGAGTAATATGTTAAATGCCTCTACAGAGGAAGGCTGAGAAAATAATCAGTACGTTGTGTTACCTGCAAACAGAAATGCTTCCTTGAGACCTTTTGGGATTTTGCTTTGCCCATCTTTACAATCATGTGCCAGACCTGACCATAAAGAGTAGGCTGGAGAAAAATCTATTCTCAGAATATGTTATATATATATATATATATCATGTAGCACTTGAGTTTATTTTAATGTAAGATAAATAATGAAGCTCAATGTTCTAATATGCCAATCTCACGTTTCTACCACCCACCACTGATTAACTTGTAAGGACAGAAGCAGCTAGGGAAATCCTAGCCCCAGACTGGTCCCTGAATTACTTTGGCCCTGTCTGTTCATGTGTGCCAGCTTCTCAGCAATATACATACTGCTATTTTTTAATAATTTCTTCATAATTTTTCTGATTACTTTTCTCATCAGTCTAAGTATATTATGATCTTACACTACACAACAGTTGTCTGTAACAATGAACTCCTTGCATGATTTCCACATGAAGAGATCCATGAATTACACTCTGTCTTGCCCTTTGTCTTAGCCCCTGGCAGTCTCAGACACATAGGCTTAATCAGTGTACTCTGTCTTATGATAAATTAATTCAACTTTGGTGAAATAAAAAAAGGAAAGTGATAATATAAGCTATGGTTTTCTAAATAATGACAGTTACATACCAGTGCTGGCAATAAGGAGAGTGGGAAAAAAAGATATAAAATATGCACCAGTCTGCCATTCATATTCTACTTATCTCTATATTGTTGATAAGACCACAAGAATGCAGAAAAGGGGCTACAGATACAACAAAAATCAGTGAAACTGCCTTTAGCCAAGGCACATCAGGCCAGTTCAGTTTTCCCCTGGCTTACAGCGGTTTCTGAGTGTTGTTCCAGAAGATAAGGATATGCAGCTTTTGTATTTTTGTCAGCAATCTCTCTTGACTGCAGTAACACAATGCAGCTTTGCAGGACAAGGAGGATACCATTTTTTGCCTGTACTTCCAGCTCTTGATTTTGGAAACAAATGCCATGATGAAAAAAGAGGGTTAGAATTCAGTACAAAAATAATAAATAACGGGCCTGAGAAAACCTATTTTCAGCTCTATAGAACAGCTGAATATTTAATATTTAATTAGCAGACCACTACTGCTCAATTTCATGCATTAGCCTTCAGAAATATCAAAAAGGCAGTGTCTCAGAATCCTCCTAACGTGTCCCTCTTTCTGTTCAATGTGGTGCTTGGCTTTTCTGAAATTAAGTCTGTTTGTTGACAGCAAAAAGAACAACTGAAAGAAGAATCTTTCTAAAACTCACCAAAATCCTGCATAATTGTCAGGTTTGGGGCAGAAGTAGGTAGGTAGCTCTTTATTCAGTTTTGACCAATACAGGTTTACATTCCTAAATCTTTCCTTTGCCACAAGGCATGAATATTAAACGTGATGTTTTAAAATATTGCTCTCATCCTTTAATACTGTATAATTAAAGGGCATGTAATGAAAAGCGTGCTTATATTGCGATGACAGCCTGGCATTTTTTTTTTACTATGAATAAACACTTCAACTGGAATACATTGGGAAAAAGAAGTCTCCAACTGTAGGCCAAATTCATACCCACAGCAAGGCTACTGAGATCATCAGCGTTACATGAGCAATGAACTTGGCCTCATCGTGTGCGCTTTAAGCCCAGGATTGTAATACTATTACCTGAGCTAAACATAGCCTGTCATATAGTGCCCTGGTATTAGCACACAGAAGTCTCTCTTCTCAGCGGGTCATCATCGCAATAACTGTGCATAGCAGAAGGATATTACATTGTACACAAAGTATTTCCATCATTGAAATATTTTGTGGGATACACTGCAAAGCAAGTGTTACCAACGACACTGAGAATTTCAAACATTTCAATGGGTGAAAATAAAAAGTCCCAAGAGTTTGACAAAAGAGTAGGTTTTATCAATTCGACCAACAATGCACCTATCAATTTTGACAGGACAATTTCCACTTTCAGGGCCATTGCTTACAGAATCTGAAGTCTGTCTAGAATTAGAAAGAAACCATTAAGAGTAGAAGATTAAAGATTCATGGTTTGGAATGACAATCTTCTTATGATGTAACAGGTGACATGACAACATGCAATAGCGTAGCAGCCTGGAAAAGTGCTTCGTTAATTGTGTAACGAGGGGAGATTTGCCTTGGTCAGGAACATGCTTTGTTATGACTGGCAAAAATTAAGCACGGTTCTTCTGGATTTTCTACACTTCCTTTTTTTTTCACATTTCTCTTCAAAACACAGTTTTATCTCCCAAAATTAAAAATTTAAACAACAGAACATATCAGGGCTTTCTTTACCTCATCTCGTATCCTACATAATGGCCCTGCTCAGTAATGACAGGATTATATGCTCCGTGAAAAATGTGTGATACAAGGGCTCCCACAATGCTTTTCAGTTGCCACAGATTTTTTTTTTAATAAAATGTCAAACTGAAAAAAAAAGACAAATAGAGAATTCCCTATTTTCTATAAGAACTGAAATATCTAGTCCAAAAGGAAACAGATGAATCACTAGAAAAAATATAAACAGTACATATAACTTCATTTTCAAGCTGACTTGCAAAGGAAATTAAAAAACAAAGTAGTGCATAGGTTTCTTTTCTGCTTCTATGCAATACAGAAAGTGAATCTGGCTGATTTTGATGTCTTTGTTTTTTAATCTTGCCTCTTTGTTTTAGAAAAAAAATAAGGATTTAAAGTGTCACTCACATTTTGTTCATTCTATTATTTATGTGAAGATTCAATAAATAATTAAAGGACAATACATTTTATTTTATCAGCTTTTGTAAATAAACTTCAAGGCTTAACTTCCATTTGCTATACGAATTTGAAAACATACTGAACAATCTTGGCTTAACAATAAAGGAGATGGAAACTTCTACTTCTTTCTAGAACAAATACAGCACAATAATTTTCTTTGCCAACTTTTTCAGTTTTTATGATCTCATCATCATTTGGGTAGAGCAGATGAGCAAAAGGGATAAGCAGAAGTAGATGTCACTAGAACAAAATTCAGGATGGAAAGGCTGGCTGAGTTTTCAGAAAATGGAGATACTTACAGTTTATCAGAACTAAAAAAGATGCACCTTGTTTTACAACTTCGTATAAATAAGAGACAAAATGCCTCAAACCTCTCAAGACCTTTCATTTAGCTCCCCCTGCATTTACATAAAGGTGTGTTTATCATGGATTGTCAGACCTTAATGTCATTAGCGTAATAAGGCTTTAGTGCACAAAAAGAAAGCCTGCTCTGCTCGTGTGCTGGCTGACTTTTTAAAACGTGCTTGTACATTTTACATAACCAGAGCACTACACTAATTTTCTTTTTTTTTTGCTTAATTTTTGTAGGCTCTTCTTGGATTGTACTCACTGCAGACAAGGACGGCTTTGTGCCATTAATATTCAAAGCAACACAAGAGATAACCATAAGGGATGGAACTGACAGTTCAGAAGACTCTGGAGGTCACTCCTACAAAAAAAGCATTCCAATGCGACCACCAAGCAGAGTGACATAATCTCTGATCAAAGAACACTAATGACCTTCTTCTCTAATGCAATACAGAGACATTCTGCAGTGTCAGAAACTGAGTGACTAGAAAGCTGTCTTCACTACTTTCAATGTATTTCAACTGTAAAATCTGTGGCGTGGCTACACTATAGCTAAATTCTAGGGTTGGCTGGACCCTCATGATTTCTTTTGATGGATCAGACCTAGAATGAAGTTTACCACAGCTCTTGTTACAAACGGCTGCCAGTGAGCTGGGGCAGAGAGACTAGCCTCTCATTGTGGTAAGGATATTCTTGGAGAAACAATATTATTCTAAAAATCATGCAGTAACAACAAATCTAGCTAATACAGATGTATAGTACACACAAAAGCTAAAGAAAATACAACTAAAGAGCATTTATATTCATTAAGGTAAACTGAGGGGGGGGGGGGGGGGGAACTGCTTCAGGCTCTCTTTGCTGTTCCAGTTGGATCCCATGGAAACCTGCAATGTTTTCGGAAATGCTTAATTTTTATATGAAAATGTTCAATTACTAAAAAAGCTGCATCACTGTCTCCTGTCAGTGTCTTATACAGCATGCAGATTTATACATGCACACAGAAGAGAAAGGAAAAAAACTTGCAAGGTAAATTAAGGATCAAAGACATTCAGCGCAAATTTCATTTGGCTGAATGCAGGTGTCTACACTGAACTTGTCATCTAGACTCCTGTGTAATCAGTCAAAAAAAGAAAAGCATTTCTACAGCAGATTACTCATGCCCAAACATAGCTTTCTAAAACTGATCGTGGTGAACCATCCCTATTTAGTAAGTAAATAAGTGCCTATTCATTTCCACTGACTGCAAAAGCAGGCTAGGGTGACTAGTTCAAATACAAACATTTACATTTAGTCAGATAAGCCTCATCCTGAGAGACAAGAGGCAATGCAGATACATCTGAGAAGGAGGCAGTCCGACACATGGAAGTTAAACTGTCATGATTGTGGTGACAGAAACCGGCATAAGGGTTGAACTGAATGAACTCCCTAACTTTTCTTCCTCTAAATGCAAAAAGATGGGTAAAGTGTAATGAGTAGCCATGTGCGTGAGGCCTGGCATTTTGTCCTGCTCGATAGGCCCCAGCAGGAACCATGGACAGGTATGCCAGCTTCACCCTGTACATTCAGAGAAACATAAAAAGAGATGAGACTTAGTTAAGCTACTGTTAAGACTTATTTTTCACAATGGGCATTTTGGGTCTTGTTATTACTCCCGGAGAGTCTTTCTTCTCTGCCTAGGAACCATGACAATCCTGTTTAGAGGGCACAGATACATGAAAAGCCAGTCACAACACCTCACCTCATTCCAAGGCTGGATCGAGAAGGTAGATCTATGGTCTGATGGCACTTATAGAATCATAGAATGGTTAGAGTTGGAAGGGACCTGCAAAGGTTATCTAGTCCAACCCCCCTGCAAGGGGCAGGGACATCCCCGACTAGATCAGGTTGCGCAGAGCCTCATCCAGCCTGGCCTTGAACGTTTCCAGGGATGGGGCTTCCACCACCTCTCTGGACAACCTGTTCCAGTGTTCTACAACTCACATTGTAAAAAATTTTTTCCTAATATCCAATCTAAATCTACCTCCCTCTATTTTAAAACCATTACCTCTCATCCTATCACAACAGGCCCTACTGAACAGCCTCTCCCCATCTTTCTTGTAGGCCCCCTTGAGGTACTGGAAGACTGCTATAAGATCTCCCCAGAGCCTCCTCTTCTCCAGGCTGAACAGCCCCAACTGTCTCAGCCTGTCCTCATAGGAAAGGTGCTCCAGCCCTCTTATTATCTTTGTGGCCCTCCTCTGGACCTTCTCCAACTGGTCCATGTCCTTATGTGAGGGCTCCAGAACTGGACACAGTACTGCAGGTGGGGTCTCACCAGGGCAGAGTAGAGGGGCAGAATCACCTCCCTCGACCTGCTGGCCACGCTTCTCTTGATGCAGCCCAGGATGCGGTTGGCCTTCTGAGCCACAAGAGTGCATTGCCGGCTCATGTTGAGCTTCTCGTCCACCAGCACTCCCAAGTCCTCCTCAGGACTGCTCTTGATCCATTCTCCGCCCAGCCTGTATTTGTGCCTGGGATTGCCACGACCCAGGTGCAGGACCTTGCACTTGGCCTGGCTGAACTTCATGAGGTTGGCACGGGCCCACCTCTCCAGCCTGTCAAGGTCCCTCTGGATGGCATCCCTCCCTTCCAGTGTGTCGACAGCACCACACAAGTTGGTGTCATTGGCGAACTTGCTGAGGGTGCACTCTATCCCACTGTCCATGTCGCCAACAAAGATGTTGAACAGGGCCAGGCCCAACACGGACCCCTGAGGGATGCCACTTGTGACCCGTCTCCACCTGGAATCGAGCCGTTGACCACCACTCTCTGAGTTCGGCCATCCAGCCAACTCCTTATCCACCGAGTGGTCTGTCCATCAAACCCATGTCTCTCTAGTTTAGAGAGAAGGATGTCATGCGGGACAGTGTCAAAAGCTTTGCACAAGTCCAGGTAGATGATATCCGTTGCTCATCCCTTTTGCACTGATGCTGTCACCCCGTCATAAAAGGCCACCAAATTGGTCAGGCACGATCTGCCCTTGGTGAAGCCATGTTGGCTGTCACCAACCACCTCCTTGCTCTCCATGTGCCTTAGCATGGTTTCCAGGAGAATCTGCTCCATGACCTTGCCAGGCACAGAGGGGAGGCTGACCAGCCTGTAGTTGCCTGGGTCCTCCTTGTTCCCCTTTTTAAAAATTGGGGTTATGTTCCTTCTCTTCCAGTCATCGCGGACCTCACCAGACCCCCACGACTTCTCAAATACAATGGCCAGTGGCTTAGCAACTTCATCCGCCAGTTCCCTCAGGACCTGCAGATGGATCTCATAGACTTGTGCACCTTTAGGTTCCTCAGATGATCCCGAACCTGCTCTTCGAGTACAGTGGGCGGTTCTTCATCCTCGCAGTCCCTGCTTGTGCCTTCCACAGCAGAGGTGGTGAGACAAGAGCTCTTATCGGTGAAGACTGAGGCAAAAAAGTCATTGAGAACTTCAGCCTTCTCTATGTCCTGGGTAACCAGGACACCGGCTTCCTTCCGGAGGGGGCCTACTTCATGGGTTTGGAAGTTTGGCATTAGTACCATTCCAGTGATGCAGCCAGAAATCTCACAAGGAACAGTTTCAATTTCTGAAATAAGGAAACAGTCTCAATTCATTGAATTAAATAATGTCCTTCTCATGCAAGTATCCTCCCAAAGGAATCACCATTCTCAATTGCCTACAACCACAGGTATGCAATGTAGCTGGGTATATTTGTATGACTTTGTTCACAAAGATCTTTTTAAGCAGCATCAAGGAGCATTCTTGTTTGAAAAACAAAACAAAATAAATCTGACCTTTAAACTATCAAACGTATCTATTACCTTACAGTTACTTGGTTGGATTGCCCACTACTTGGCATTAAATTTGTGTTCAAAAAAGTATTTGTACTATTACTGCTTTAGAAATTTGTCATGCTTTCCTTCACTGAAATCAGCCCAAACAATTGAAATAAAGTAAGTAATGCAGAGCTTCACAGACTTAGTATGGTGAGCGAATACATCATCAGATTTCTAACTGACATAGGACATTTTGAAGCAGCAGATGTTTCTAGTCCTGCAAATACACTTGAATAACATCCTTGTGTCTCACAACAGTATCTGGTATTTACAATACTTATGCTATGGCCAAGTAAAAGAAAACTTAATTATAACTAACTAAATCATGGGAGGATATATTTTAGAGGATTACTAAAGGAAGAACTAAAAGGAAATTTTTACCACAAATATTATCTTCTACAGGTGGTAGTCCCATAGTTGGGTCCACTTGAAATGAGGCTAATGAAACACAAAAAAAAATGTGTTACATGGAACAGTCCTGCACACTAAACCTATGAACTTGAGGGAAAACAAGACTGAGCCTATCAGGTTGATAACGCACCAAGACACTTTTGTTTGTACCATATAGTTTCTTTGAGTTCATGGTATTCATTATTAACAAAGACTTCCTTGTTGCTGGAGAAATACTCACATTCCACCTTTTGTCATCCTCATGCCTTGCTGCTGTTGCAACAGCCAAAAGGGAATTTGGAGAAGGTGAAAATCTTAACTAGCAGAGATTAGCGAGTATTGAGGCATCAAAGATGCCTCAGAACTTATAATTATCACTAGAGATTTCATTGACAGTCTGTCACAGTACCATTTTATTTTTTTCATGCATTACTCTTCTACAAAATAATTGAATTTCAAGAAGATCAAGAGTGAAAGGAGCTTCTTTGAACAGCTATCAAGGTTTGGTTTGGTTTAGTTCAGTTTGAGATAAAAAGAGGCAGATAAACTTTTAGATGACAAAACAATTAGTTCAAGGAATAAGTGGCTGTAAAATTAAAAAACTTACTTCTGTGATGCTTAGTTATGGGTTACTGAATCTAAGTAGGAACTAATCTGCATGAAGATGCTATCATCACCCAGAGCAATTAGTCCAGTAACAACTGAGGACCTTAGTTCATCTTGTTGAACAGTTACAATTTTATAGGAAGGCTTAGGAAAAGTACACTATATATCAATTGAAACTGTATAATGTTAAAGAATAGCACTGCTCCCCTCATTTATGAACACACATACATATTACATACATATATTAGAAAACAAATGTTTTGATCATATACACACACTTAAAAATGGAAAACAATTGAAAGAACAAATATTTGTTTTCAGGTCATGATTTAGGGGTGCAGTGCAGTGCAGAACTATCTTATATAGTGTCTATCACAGGGCTGTGAAGTTAAAACTGAAAGTAATAAAAGCACTGGAAGAAGTTCTGAAGAGATTTATGCAAAACAGAGGATAAATTTTCAGCTTCGGTTTGGAAGGAGAACAGATGGAGAATCAGTGTGGAGAGATACAAGACGACTATTCTATTAAGCACAAGCTGTACAGAAGATTTTTGGACAAGCGGTGATAAAGACGTGGAAAGATAGGAAGAGTTTGTACTAAATGAGTTGAGCAGACTGTTGGCTGTGAAAAGGAGAAAAGCGTAGATTGAGAAGCATTCACTGTCCTCTAGAAGTGCTGTTTCATAGGCCAAAATCAATCAGTTCAGAAAAAGGGGAGTTGCTCAGATTACCTGAACTTTATGAAGAAGCTAAATCCCTCTTTTAGGCTCCTTATTTCCGCAGCAGAAAGGACAGGCTCCTCTGGAAGAATAATGACACTACTGGTGCCAGGTTCCTGCCCAGAGTCACCCTCTAGGAAAGTAATTACCCTCCAGCCTTTGGTAATTAAAATAGAGGAAATCTAGGGACACTAGGAGCTTAAATTAGAAGTCAAAGCAGAATTACTACACTCAGTATGCCAAACCAGTAGCACTCAAAAGACTAAATGGTGTACCAGCTCCTCCAAAACATTTCCCCTGTGGGGAATAAACAACATACCAGAAAGTCTAAATTTCCATTTTAATTACTCTGCATCTTTATCCAGCATATTTATATGCATCCTAGTATATTTTTAGGACTTGTTATATCTTAACCACTGAAATAGTATAAATAGTATCATCAAGCCTAACTTAATTTCCTTGGATTCTCATTTTTATCTATGTTTTCTCAGCTTGGACAATGAACATATTTTCAGCCATTTTTACTCTCAGGTTTTCCTATCTTAACAGAAAACTACAAGCATTTTCCCTGTTCAATATGTAGCTGAAGAATCCTTCTCTCTAATGCAAGACAATGCCAATTATTCTTCAGTAACTCCTGACAGACATTTATCTAGTTTGTTCTTAAAAAACCAACATACAATACCAGATTGCAATGATGAAACTGTTCAGTCCATTAGACCTGGACTCATCTGACCTAATTTTAAGCATGTGAGGTCAAGCAAGGTAAATCCCAGGGGTTATACAATTTCACACCTGAAAGTATGAATTTATTTTCCATTGTCCCACACAACAGAAATTAACTTATGTGTTTTATATGTTAATAGTAATTTTATATGTTTACATATGCTAATCAGTCAATATCATGGCTTTATTTTTCTAACAGACTGAGCCAATTTCACAATCTTTATGTTAGACACAAACTCACTGTGCTGAGATTCAGTACTTTCCTGCTGGTGCTGTTATCTAACGGATAAGTAGAGGACTGCCATTATCTCCCAGCTAATGACATTTGGGTACCTCTCACATGAGTTTCCAAAGTGCTCAGTGCAATTCAGCCTCTGCTTGCAGCGAGCCAATGCTGTCCTTGAACTTTATGCTTCCCTTTCCTCCACTATTATTTGACACATACGTGCGAACAGCCAGGTGTGATCGAATGTTTGGAGGCATGTGGTGCCAAAGTTCGGTACTGGCGCAGAAAGACTTCCTGCACAGGAGGTGACATTTGCAGCGTTATACAGACTTGCCAGTTAAAACCATTAGTACTCGACAACCCCTGTCCTTTGGCAAGGATCCATCCCACTTGTCAGCAGGTACCATGATATCTTAACAGACGAGGGAGTAGGCAGCCAAGAGAGCGGTACGTCTAAACACCACAGTGTAATACCACAGACAAAAATGAACCAAAACTCCAGACAAATGCAGCCATTCGTTCACTTTAGAGTCAACTGTCACTTCCTTCAAATCAAACATATTTAACACATTTCAAAAATATAAAAGGCAGTACAGAAACACACAGTCCACGAATATTATTTAAAATACTTGTACAAAATTCATAATAATGTACTAATTTCAGCAATAAAAAAAATAAACTTTTGCCATGTAAGAAAAGCTCTAGTGCCCTAATTAAAATTTAGCTGTGGGATGCTGAGGTGAAGTTTTCCAAAGCGGTATTGGTGAATGGCCTTCTCACTCTCCATTGGACCCCTGTTCATTCATCCTGCAGATGGAAAGGTACGGACCCAGAAATTAATATGCCTAAAAAGACCTACCAAAACACTTTTAAAGTGGAGCAGTTTTTCAGTTCAACCTACAGCTCAGCTGCACAGTTGTGCCAGCATAGTGGAGGAGGCATCAGAATTCTTAAGTCACACCAATGAATAACTAACATGCCTACACCTATCGTATCTCATACCTTTTCTCTATCAGTGAATTCTGTGTCTCTGTAATTATCAAGAAATTTCTTTTCAAGTTTAACACTTTAGTGCATTTTACAATAAGGCTGATTGCATTTCTTTACATTTTACCTACCATAGATAGCATAACCAACAATTAACAAACTAGTCACAATTTGATTCGTAAGTATGATGCTAATTGTTTCCCTTGTTACCCTTCCCTCAGAAACTTAGTTTACCTAAAAATAAGTCAAATCATTCAGAAAAAAGTATAAGCCAAAATACTGGCTCCACTACAAATTACTGTCAGGATTTCCACTGAAATTCAAATAAGTCACGATTTCACACTCAGTTTGTAAATGTTCTTATGTTGATGTAACTTGTATACAGCTATCATTTCTGTTTCCATGTCCACCTTTCCTTATTAACACCTTATTTAGATATAGATTATATTGTTAGCAACACAAAATGTACCTACACTGACCTTCATTCATACACTCTTACCTCAAAACGCTCGTACCTGTTAATAGCATAAAAGAAAACTGTGCATGATAACGGTGTGTCTGAAATGCAGGATTAACCTAGGAAGTATCAAAGATTAAAGTACTGCTTTTGCAGATTAGTTACACAAAAGGAAAATAGAAAATGCAACAGTAGGAGACAGAAGTATCTAGGACTGAATTGTTTATTTCCACAAAGAAGGGTTCTCACAGCAAGATTTATAGAGAAGAAGGAGAAAAGGTGTCTATATACGGTGGCACAAGTAAAAGGGACCTCCAGGTGCCTACTAGAAAGATTAAGACTTGAACAATCTCTCTCACATGATATCGTTAATATATGATTTATATATTAGCTTGCTTCTGAACTAATCACAGTTACACAGAAGTGTAACTTAAATGAAGGTATTTTTTGTTCTGAAGAGGTATGTCTACAAATGTCCTTGGAAAGATTATTCCAAAGGAACAATGTCATATAAAAAATCCTACTTTACAATGTAATTGTTTTACCCAAATAAATTTTAAAATGGAAAGACTTTCAAAAGGCTATCTCATTTTTAATGCACATGATATTATTTTGGTTTTACCTGTCATTTATGGTACACAACAAACTATGACTAATCAGGAGACTAATTTTTACTTGCTAGCATTTCCACAGCAGTGCAAGTACATTAGTTTGACACAGAGGTTTATGCTAGTGGACTGGAAGGTGCATTTTCCTGCCCCAAAGCAGAGATGTTGACTATTCACGGTTCATGTCCTTTGTCTTTTGCAGTTGTCTGTTAAATACTGGAAAACTGTTCTGTCCATTACAGTCTTCTCTAAGCAATTCCATTCCTTCAGTTTCTCATAGACATCCACCCTGGACCTCTTGTTACTCTGCCCTAGCATTCAGTATCTCTCTTAGACTGCAACAGAGTCAGTAGAATTTAGCTGAAGGCCTGTTTAAGACACAGAAAAAGCACTGGTGTAGGTTTTTACATACAGAAAAAAGTAGGCTGTCACAGTGTGAACAGCTGCAGGGGGTGACAAAACATTCCTGTATGAGTTTTCTACATTGCCCCTGCCCTCTTCCCAAGGTAGATAACAATCAGCTGTTTGAAAACTAATTTAAACAACAGCCTGCATCTCCTTTGTCTCTACAACAACCAGTAAAGTGTTGGACCCGCTGAAGTCTGACCTGCTAAGGCAGGCTTCAGGAGACTGGAGTGGTACCCGCTTTAGGAGATGAGGTGTGGTAGCTACTGCTGCAGAGAAAAGTAGTAATTCCCATGCACTTTGTCACTGTCCTAATCCCCAGAACTTTCACTGATCCGCTCCATTCCTCAAAGCCTGGAGCCACAAGGAACCTCCTGCAAGATCTTGCACTATAGAGCAGAAAGTTCAGTTCTGCCTACACTGCAGAAATACTGTGACCCCTTCTGGCTTTACAAGTAGAACAGACACAATACCCATGTGTCTCACACACAGCGATGCTGTTCACACATCCCACAGTGATGTCTGCCGTCTGCATGATATTGACTCAGGTCTCAGTAATTTTCTGCAAAATTGCTCATCTTATATTATCTTTACTACTCACCACCTCCCAAAATTAAGAAGAAACATTTTTAACCTAATAACAAAAAGGACAAAAACACCTGTACCTTTAAGCTACCGGTCTTTGGCTTTACCACATCACATTTTAGGAGTCTAAATTACAGGACGGTCCCTCATTCAGTTTTCCCATTAAGAAACACAGTGATGAGATCAACTTGCTCATTCAGTAGCGTCCATAACCTGGATTAAACTTTTTTTTTTTTTTAAATTGTGTTTATGAAGTAAACAGGAAGTATCTTCAAATTATTATTTTCCCTTATAACATTATGTTCTTTGAATATGTATATATTCAGTAAGAGCAAAGAAAAAAAAATCTAGAGAGTGCATAAATAATTCTGCAGTATATCTTCTCATCACATCCATTTCACCTTCTTTTCCTGCCACTCTTTCCCTCTAACAGGCATTCATAACTCTTCCTTCTCGTCGTCCTATACTCTTATTAATGTTGTGTTCCACGCTAATTTGAAAAGCAGACGCCCAAATGATACAACAAATTAAGTTATGAGAGTGCAGGGACTGAGAACAGATTTGTGAGACTGTTCAGTGTTTAAGGATAAGCCTGATTCAATGTAAGCACGTATTTTTTAAAAGACAAAATGTGTGCTTTAAATAAGCATGACCATAGGCAATTACTTCTATAATTTCAGCCTTTTTAACACTTTTTCTTGCATAATTTCATTGTCCTACTTTCTGCCTTATATACATCTCCTAAGGGGTTCTGCATCATTTAAATCCCTGAAGTAACAGACACATCATATATATCAGCAGTAAACAGCTTGAAAAGTCTGGAAAAAAAAAAAGAAAGAAAACAACAGATGTTTATTTGCATTACAGCTACTGAGAAATAACCACTGAGCTACGCACATCATGGTTGTGTGACTAGCCATGGCTAGTGGCTACTGGCCAAGTGGCTTACGGCAGTTTTCATGCTATTCTACATCGCAAAATAACCAGGCGGTGATTACGCAAATAATTACACTGTTGGGTATGGAAATAAACAACCAGGTGCAATAATAACTACCTCCACACCATCCTGGAACTCTGGTAGGCTGAGACAACTTGATTTCAATCAAACCATTATACAACTGAGAATATTTTACAGATTTACAAATAACTCCAAGTTTTGGTGATATCTTCAGCTCACTTGTAGAACTCAACTAGCATTTATACATATAAAAGAACTCACATGATGAAAAGGAAAGTCTTTAAAAATACTTACTTGTATAATTAGAGGCATAGGAAACAAAAACAAACATTTAATGTGAAAATATCTTCTGAAGCATTCTTGAACTGTGGTCTCTCCATCTGATAAAACAATTTTAAAATGTTGATTTCTGTATATTAATATGGATTGTCAATTTAAGTTTATACGAAAAAGAGAAAAATGTGAAATCATTACTGTTAAACAAGACTCTTTGTGAGAATACAGGAATATCATTATACTCAGCAAACTTGTTCCTGGCTAGTAAAGCCCTCTGGTGGCTAACACTGCCTCAAACACAAGAGGAAGAGCTCAGCAGCTGCCTCTCAGGTGAATACAATACGTGGCCAGCCTCACTGATGAAACACATCCCCAAAAGTTTTCTTATTTACAGATGGCTTGACAGCACTTTCAAACCGCATCACCATGAGTATAAAAAAATCTCAGGGCATATCATTAGTGCCTTAGGAGGTGTCGTTTCCGGTCACCCTTATTTGTTATCCATAGGGAGGACGAGATTGAAAGCACAGGCTCCGTCTTACCCTTGGGGATGCACAGGACCAAGCACCACAGGCACCTTTTACGCCAGTAACGGCTGTGATACAGTGTGGAGTGTTCTAGCATATGCAGTCCTGTAGAGAGAAGGGAGTTCAACTGGAAAACTGGAAAACAACCCTTACTCACCCCCTAAGTGCGACATAGGTGCAGGCAAGAGAGAGCAGAAATTCCTAGTGCTGTTCCATTCTCATAACCGTGCTAAGAGTGTGTTTCCCAGAGCTAAAAGAACAAGAGTAAATAAAATCATCATCATTGCCATCTCTCAAGTAGGGCTCGTCTCTGCTCACCGCTCTGACAGGCATCATACGCTAAGGCCTTAACCCTGAGAGTGTATTAACAGAGCTAGTGAATACAAGAGTAGATTTATACAGGAAATTTTTCAGATTTCCTTGTCAATTATGGGCTAGTTTTGTATTGTTCTCTCTACAGTTGCACCCTGTCTGTTGTTAATGATAAAGGGAAAGGAAAATTGAGAGGAGAAACCAAAACAGTGTTTGTTCATGTTCTGATAAATTCTCATATACCTGAGAGTGTGTATTTGTGAAACGGCACAGAAAAGCTGGATTGGGGTCCGCTCCTTATCTTTCTAAAGTAAAAATGTAACCTTGGAAATCTAGTCATTATCTCAAATCAGTTATTTATTTATTTATTTGCTGCAACTCACAGCATCAAGGGCCTGAAGCTGGCAGAAAGACTCTCCCTCATTTGAAAAATACAACAGTTCAAACAAATCCTATTCTCCACCTCACCATCCCTGCCTCTATCCCGTGGCCACTTCCCCTTGGCTGAACAAACTGCTAAAGAAAGCTGGAAACTAACCACTTTCAATTGGAATGGCAGGAATTTCTCTTCCATAAACTTTTTTTCCAGTATAATCACATACGAGTTCTTATTCTTTACAGTCTTTTCCGACACACTAACCTATCTTTCAACATCTTGAAGGTGCCCTGTCAGGTATAAAACAGTCAAACTACGTTGAGCATTTTTGCATAGAGGCAGTACATGGGATTTTAGCTTGTGTCCCATGGATACAGATATCCTCACCTACAGTGCATCATAAACCATTGAATTTCATCTAAAACCCATATTTGAGCTCAGAAATTTGTCTGTGACTGAGAAAAACTCTGCATTTAAATAATGTCCCTGAAAGTTACCAAGTTTTAACTTGAAGACGTGTGTAGAGGATCTGCTCTTTCTGCTGGTAGTTTGTTCTAGCGGTTAATCAAACTCACAGCTGTCTTACATATTTGAATTCATCCTAAACTGGCTTTTCTTAAACATTTCTTCGCTAATTTAAAAAAAACTCTTTAGATCTGATTTTTTTTTTCTCTGTAAAGGCACTCATGCAACATAGCCAGGTCACCACCTAGTGTTCCTCTTTCAGTAAGTTTGAGCTGCTCACACATTTGACCTTGTGACCATTTCAAGCAGTTTTTTTCAACTGTGGATCAAATTGGCAGCCCTTTGAGGCACCTTTTCTGGTGTTTCAACATCCTATCAAAAGTACGGGTTTGAAAAACTACAATGATCAGACTGCCATGCAGTACTAAATACTGACAAAGTGCCACAAGCTTGCAATATAATTAACTTTTAAAAGCCCTGAGACCTTATAAAAAGCTATGTCCAATGCAACAAATCAAGACCAAGGAAGTTTTTTTGGAGTAGTTCTGTATCATATTCGTATGCTTTCTTCTCTGGGTTTAAATGTGACCTCCCAGGGAGAGGAAAAAAAAAACAACAAAACAACACAAATCAACAAACAAACCAAACACAAACCAAGTCAGGCACGTATCTCATTTTGCATCTGGTGCAGAAGGATACAAATAACTATTGATACTTGCAGGCTTCTCGTTCAGACCAGTGGCCTATCTGCCAGGTGGGAGGAGCTACCTACAATTAAAATGGCAGTGTGACAGACTGACAATGAAAAGTCTAGTGATAATTATAAGTTCTGAGGCATCTTTGATGCCTCAATATTCGCTAATCTCTGCTAGTTAAGATTTTCACCTTCTCCAAATTCTCCTTTTGCCCGTTGCAACAGTAGGAAGCCATGAAGATAACAAAAGGTGGAATGTATTTCTCTATCAAGAAGGAAATCCTTGTTAATAATGTATATAATAAACTCAAAGGAGCTATATGGTATAAACAAAGTGTCTTGGTGTGTTATCAACCTGATAGGCTCAATCCTGTTTTTTTCTTAAGTTCGTATGTTTAGAGTGCAGAACTGTTCCACGTGACACATTTTTGTGTTTCATTAGCCTCATTTCAAGTGGACCCAACTATGGGACTGCCACCTGTAGAAGATAATACTTGTGAGAAAAAATTAATTTTAGAATCACAGAATGGTTTGGGTTGGAAGGGACCATTAAAGTCCGTCCAGTCCAACCCCTGTGCAAGGAGCAGGGACATCTCCAACCACATCAGGTTGCTGAGAGCCCCGTCCAACCTGGCCTGGAATGTTTCCAGGGATGGGAACCCTCTGGGTTCACCACCTCTCTGGGCAACCCGTGCCAGTGTTCCACCACCCTCAGTGTAAAAAGTGTCTTTCTTACGTCCAGTCTGAATCCGCCTTCTTTAATTTAACACCATTACCCCTTGTCCACACGGCTGATGCCCGAGCCAGCAGGCCCCCTCACGCTGGGACAATCTGAGGCGTCTCCTCCCTCCTGCGGTCCCTGCCCAGGCCTCACTCAGAGCCACACGGGGGCAGCCACGCCAGGGGCCCGCGGGTCGGACATGTCACACGGGACGTGGCCCACCCCGGCGGCGCTGGAGGGGACACGTCCCCGCCACTTCGCCCGCGGCCCCCCCAGCGCCGGCGACCATTGAGGCGGCCTCAGCAGCGTCACCGCCCCGCCCCGTTGTCCCCTGGGAGCTGTAGTTCTAGTGCCCGCCCCTTGTAGGCCCTGCCGGATGGGTCATAGAGCCCAGGCGTGCCCGGCTAGAGCGTCGCTGCTCAGCGTCGAAGAGGAGAGCCGCTGCCCGCCCCTCGTGGCCGGGAGGTACGAGGGCTGGGCAGGGCCGGGCGGGGAGGCGGGGCCGCGTTGCGGCCGGGAGGTGCCCGCTACAGGCGAGCGGCGCGCTGGGTTGCACACCCGCGGGATTCGCCTCACCGGAGCGGGGCTGAGCCGCCGGGCGGGTGAGGCCGCCGGCAGTGGCGGGGAGGGGAAGGAGCGGGCGGGCCGCTGGGAAAGGTGGGGAATATCGGTGCGGGCGGGCCCGCGCAGGGAGCGGCGAATCGCTGAGGCGGGCGGGTGGCGGCGGCGGCGCGGGGGAAGCGGCTCGGGCGGGCGGGTTTGGGCACTCCCCTACCCCCTGCCATGGCCGCCCGGTGCCCCAACTGCACTGGCTGCCGGACGATTCCCCGCTGCGTTTCCTTGGCACCCCGACACCTGCCCCCAGAGGGGCTGGGGACAGGCGCCGTGCTTCACCCGGCGTCCCGGCCTGCCCACGGGGCTGTGACAGCGGCGTGACGCCTGCCCCGGGGCAGCTCGGCCTTCACAGGGCTGGGGAGGGTGCGAGGGCGTGAGGCGGGGCCCGGGGCGGCTGCCCACCGGTGAGCGGGCGGCTGGCGGGGAGCATCGACGCCCCGAGTGCCGTGGCCTGCGCGACTGGAAGCGGCGGTGGGCCCGGTGACGGGGGTTTGGGCTCGAGGTGGCTGGAGCGCAACGGCCAGTGGGTGTCTTGGTGCTTTTGGTTTTCCAGGTCCGCTGGGGATAGCGTCAAACGTCTGTTGTATCGCAGGAAACTCTCCAGATGGCCCAGGAGGCTTAGTATCTTAGCATATCTTACGAGGCACGTTATCATCTCCCTTCTATAAGTAAGTATTGCCCAGCAGTGTACGTGTGATGCAGCGTACTAAAGAACGAACAGTGAATGTTTTGATTTTCCTGCAAGTGGTGGTTGCTTAACAAGATTGAGGTCGGTTATACTGGAGGTCAGAGGAGAGCTGGGTAGATGAAGTTGGTTGGGAAGTACCTCAAATGCTCTCTTACCATGAGACAGGATCCAATGTACTTAAACTTATCCCGGATGGGCATTTCCTTAATTGGCTCTTACAGATTATGAAATTCATGGAGTGCCTTCTTCCCCTCTCCAAGGTAACCTGCTTCAATGCCTAGCTATCACTTGTAGTTAGAAGTTTTCCTTAATAGCTGACCTAAATCTGCTGTGTTGAAAGTAAGCTGATTATTATTGTACACTAGTCACAGTAGACCAGGAGAACAATGGGTCAGTGTTCTCCGGTCAGCAGCCTGGTGGGTGTTCACAAATTTCAACTCACAGTCTTCTCTAAACTGAGTAAACCCACTTCTCTTGTTTCTCTAGTCCCTGAGCTCTGTTAAGCATTTCCATCATCCTTGGATTGTTAAACTCAGAACTAGGCACAATACTCCAGTGGAGATACTGTTAGCTCTGAGGAAGCGGGGTAATTATTTCCCTTGAGTATGGCATTCCTCTTAAAAACTTTACAGACTTATACTGTCGTATTTGGCAACATTCTCACATTACTGAAATATTCAATTTGTGATCCACAGTAAGCCAGATCCTTTTTTTGCTGTACTGCTACCCAGGGAATTATTCTTGAAGATGTATCCATGTTTTGGTTTTTTTTTTCTTTACTAAGTTTATTATTTTGCACTTGTTATTAGTTTGAGAAGAAGTTATCTTGATCATCATACCATAACTTTTTCTGTCTAGTTTTAGTCTCTGAAATCCACTCTTCCAATCCCCTTCCTGCAAGTTTGGAGTAATCCACAAACCGTTAATTAAAAAACTGAGTAGTGCCAGGCCCTGCACGTTGTGATAAACCCTTCCAGTTTGACAGTTTGACTTTCTCAGATGCTTTCTTCTTGTTTTTTCATGTTTCCTACTAAAGCTACAGTTCATTCTGTGCCATGGCTTTGCAGCTGAGCCAAATCCTACGGAGAATCTTAAGTGAAGAAACCATCAATTCCATTGAATTGCCTTCTCTTCACAGAGTAGGGATTGCTCAGAGCTTAACAACTAGAAATGTGTGTAAAATCCTCACCCATCCTGAAGTTTTGGTGCCTTGCATATGGCTTCTGGATGTCCCAGACACCTGGTTGCAGACTACAGAGAATGCTGATTGCTGGCAGTTTCCCATTCTCCCTCTATGTGGAGAGAATGGAAAAGGCTTCTCTTGAGACATCAGGCAAATCATGTTACCTGTTCTTCAAAAATACTGGAATGAAATTTTTCTGTGGTTTTGTTTCCTGTCTATAAACTGGTAATTTCTACTTTGCAGGATGCTATGAAAATAAGTCCACCTAAAGCAATATCCAAATGATAAAAATGTCCCCAGAATTACTGCAGATATTTTTTAAAAAGCATTTAAAATGCATGTATATTTTATGTGGATATTTAGGTATGTGCAAATACCATTCTGCGGGCACAGTCAGCGTCCTACTGCTTTCATCCCTTCTACCCAGCAAATAGTAGTGAGCTGCAAGATGGTTTGTAGCTGTAGATTCAGTACCTAACAGAAAGGTGCTGGATCATTTAGGAAAAGAAAATAAATAGTCACTGCTTTAGAGGATGCTGAAGATTGTATGTCCCCCCTCGCTAAACAAAACCACAACAGTCATTCATATGCTATCATAGGATGGTTCGTGCCTCAGGTAGATGGGTTTGGCCCTCTCCTGTGTTCTAAGTTAATTTAAATTATTTTCTCATTCAGTTTCTAAGAAAAATCTGTATTGATCCTGACTTTCTTCAATATTACATTTGCTTTTTTAGAGAGCTTTCTGGAATAACCATACGAGTGCCTCATTCTCACCCACTTAATACAGGATGAGATTTATAGATAATACATTAATGCTTGGTTATACTTGTGAGGGATTACTTTATCGGAGCACAAATGGTCCACGAAGCTGAGAGTGAGAGGTGACATCTTGAAAATTTTTAATACTGAAGTAATTTGAAAATGTTCTGAGAAGCAGCAACCTGACAATTGGAACAAAAGGACTGGTCTTGTGATGAAAATGCAGCAGACTAAGCCTATGTGAACAGCAAAGTTTCTTTCTCTTAAATTTGCATTTCACTGTGTGGAAACATCATAACCAAAATATTCTCTGGTTGAGGATTAAGCATAGATGAACATTATGTGTGTATTGACTTCACTGGAAGGAAGAGTCCAGCATTGGCAGGGTCATAAGCTAAATCATTGTACAGGTATCATCCTCTATCCTCTATACAATAATATTTTTTTTTTCTTTTCACTTTAATTTGTATAGATGTCTCACATTAAAAATCATGGAGCTAGGAAAGGCAAAGCTTCTGAGAACTGGCCTTAATGCCTTATACCAGGCAATTCACCCTGTGCATGGTATTGCCTGGACAGATGGGAAACAGGTGATCCTAACTTCTTTGCACCTTCATGACGGAGAACCAAAATTTGGTGACTCGAGTGTTGTCGGTCAGTTTGAACACGTCCATGGACTCTACTGGGGCCCGTGTCCCCCTGAGGCTCCAGCTCTGCTCGCTGTTCAACATAAAAAGCATATCACTGTTTGGCAGCTCTGTTTTAACGCTACAGAAAGAAATAAGCTCTTAGTTTCTCAGATATGCGACATCAGCGAGCCATTTCCAGTGCTCCCCCAAGGCTGCGTGTGGCATCCGAAGAAGGAGATCTTGGCTGTGCTGACTACACGGGATGCCTCCGTCTTACACTCCGTTCATCTCAACAACTCCAAAATTAAAGCAGATATTAAAGGCAGCGGTCTCATCCACTGCGCTTGCTGGACGAAGGAAGGCAATCGCTTAGTAGTGGGAGTAGGTAGCGCCCTTCATTCTTATATTTGGGATGATGCTCAGAAAACACTGAATGCTTGTTCTTTTTGCCCAATCTTTGATGTAGGAGGCTACATCTGTGCTGTGGAAGCTACTCTGAATTTCCAAGTTGCTGTAACCACCGAGCTTCCTCTAGACAAGATCTGTGGCTTAAATGCTGGTGTTGCATTTGAAGTTCCAGCAAGCATTGAAACGGAGTCCTTCCCCTCGCAGTCCAGCTTATGCGGTGAGGAAGAGTATTCCATGGATGGGGGGAAGAAGTCACTGGACTCTGAGAAGCCCTTGTCTGTTGTTACATCTCCTGTGGATCTAACTCACATACTTTCTAGCAAGCAGGGTGCTGATTCCAGTCCTCTTCTTCACCTGAGGCCCAAGGACTACCTAACAGGAAGCGGCCAGGATTCTTCACATCTCATCTTGGTGACTTTTGAAAAAAAGGTTACCTCTACCAAAAAAGTTAGCATCCCAGGCATTCTGGTTCCTGATATAATGGCTTTTGACCCCAAAACTCAAACTGTATCGGTTGCCTCCAATACCTGTAATGTTATTCTAGTCTATTCGCTGACTTCATCCAGTTTACCCAATATTCAACAAATTCAGCTAGAGAAAAATGAGAAACCAAAGGGCTTGTGCTTCTTGACCAATAAATTGTTGCTGATACTGGTTGGAAGACAAAAATTCACTGACCCTGCATTTCTTCCCTCTTCAAGATCAGACAAATACATGATCCGATTGATGATTAAGGAACTAATATTTGAAATTAGCCCTTCAACATCTGCATCACTTAATGGGAGCTCCAGTTCGAACCTTTCAAACGTACCTCATGATCTCTCTGCAGATGTTCACGTTCTCAGCCGTGGGCTCTTGCTACCAGATCGTGCTGCCATTCAGTCCCCTACCAGCAGAAGGAGACTCATTGAAGAAATCAAGAGTCCTGTTTATGAGCAAAGCTTGTTGAACATGAGTGACCTCAAAGATAAAAAGATTTCCATGAATTTTCCTCCAGCTGTTGAGTCTCTCGATGCTGAACCAGTTAATCGGACTGTGGCTCTATCTGCCACATCGCTGGCATTTTCTAACAAGCCAACATCTCCAAAAAGGCAGGCAGATGCAGCTTCCAAAATACCAAATTCTTACAAGAATAACCTCTTAAGTGAAAAGGAGGCAAGCTACTTTTCAAAAAATGTAGAGAAGCTGTCTGGTAACTTCACAGAACTACAGCATCATCTCTGTGAATTAACTGAGCTGCTAAAATCTGGGAAGAGGAATCTTCCAGTGTACCCGTCTTCTCAGGAACCCTCCTTTATTAACATCATCTGCCAGGTAATTTTAGTATTGGAAGCCTTAATGATAAGACCTGGTTTTGTATGTATGTTCGTTGTGCAGATTTAAAACATGAACTCCTGTCAAGTTATGCCCAGGAAGGATGACATCCTGCGAATGTTTAGTATGGTACCTGTGAATGATCATGTTGGATGCAGGTGAATATGATAGGACTCTTATTTAGGCTTTTACATAATCCTGGCTTTGTTTTGTTGTCTTCTTCCCTGCCCTTCCTGTAATTGCATCTCAGTCCCTATTTACCGTTCTTTTAAAACTACATATTTGTATTTTTCTCTGATGAGAGAGAGAATGAGGGACATATTTCAGATATTTTTTTAAACTAAACTTAAACTAATGTATTTTTAAACTAAAATTACTGCCATTTCAGATGGATGCTGTAGTAGTGCTTTCATTCTTGCACAGCTGTCTATACCAGTGGTAAAACCAGAACATTTCTGAAAAAAAAAAAAAAAAAAAAAAGAGCTATTAACACATAATGGTCAATCGGGTTAGATTTCCATGCTGTTCGTGTAGGTGGGACTACTGTCCCATTACTCTGCAGGCTTTCAGTGTTTTTAAAGCAATGTAATATTTGGGAATGTGCAGCTCTTTATCCCCACCTCACGCTGGGGCCGAGCTCATGGGCTCTGACCCGGGCAGACGTACCTTCTCCTTCTGCACGGAGGCTGGTGGGACTCCAGAGAGCCCACACGTGACGGTTCAGTTGTAGAATTAAAGATTTGTGTGAAATTCTAGGAAAGTAATGTTTTTCCTAGGCAACTTCTGAAGCTTTCTATTTAGAAACTTAGGCAAGTGAAAATTTCCATGTGTGGGAATTGGTATCAATCTCCCGTCCTCCTGTGAGGACAACTAACATAATGGAGACTGAAAGAAAAAAAAAGAAAAATGCTTTGGCTCTGAAACTGAAATGTTGCTAATTAGTACTGAGAGCACCATCTGAGAAGGAAAGAGACCCTTAGGGACACAATAGATAATTCCATTAACACAGCTTAAAAATGAATTTAAAATCAAATTTCATGTGCAAGGCACTTTCCTTGTCTGAAAGAAAGTACTTCCAAATCTCATGCTAGAAAGTGTAAGTTACCTGATTATCAAAGCTTGGCACAAATTTACTGGGTCTCTTCTAGAAGTCAGCTTAGTCAATATTCAAAGTCATTTAAACTGTCATTTTCCTTTCAATAAGCTTGTGTTTTTCAGCTTTATTATTGCTAAAAAATGGTATTCTCAACTTTTGCAGTATTGAACTCTTAGGTCCTAGATCATATTTCCTCATTCTCGTTGCTATTTTCCATTGTAAACATTTAATAATGGTGATACCTCAGATTTGATAGCTCTCTTAAGTCTTAAAGTTTCCCTCAGCAACTCTGCTGTCTCATTCGTGTGAGTGAGGTGTGTGTTTAGAGGCCTACTTAAATTTGAGGTAGCGCAAATTTTTGTTATGGTTTTATATTCAGCTCTCTTTTAACTAATAGTTTGAAACTGAGTTACATTTCAGCTTCTCTTGGTGTTCCAAGAGGTAGATTAACTACACTTAGGTGTGAGTGCTTCAGAAATTAAAGTAATGCTACAATTTTGCCTACTTATTTTCATCACTGATAATTTGTGGCAAGAAAAGCATTTGGCTTTTGAATTACAAGTGACATTGGAAAGTCTGGCAGAAAATGCTGTGTTTTAACTTCAATCAGAGTATGTTTGATTCAGAAATCGTTAACAGACGAACAGGGATCCTCACCTCGAGTGCTGAGCCCTGATTGTTTCTCTTCTGCTCAAGTTATTAGCTGTATTTTACGAAATGATGAGGAAACCCCGAATGCCCCAAATAAGCAGTGTCTTTGAGAGGGCAGAGTTTATCAGTGCAGGGGGTGAAGAGCGTGTGTGCATCTCCAACCTTCCCTCTACTGTACAACCTCCTTGTAGATGGATGGGTCCATCCAGAGCATGGAAGAAGAGTCAGAATACACTTTGTCATGTTTTTGTCTCAACCCAGAAATGGTATCAAAGGTTCCCCTGGAGTAGACACGGTTGTATGAATTTTATCCTGTGCAAAGACAGAGTTTGTAGTTTTGGTAACAACTGGTCTTTTGCAGATTTGAAAAATGCTTTGCTGTGCCCTATGGGGAATATTCTTTGAAGATGCTTTTTGGATTTTAAGGCTTAGAGCAGTGATGGTCAGAGGTGAGAGAGACAAGCCCTTCTGATTTGTTATTCTGTTCCTCGTCCCAAACATTCATAGGCAAGGAGTTCTCACCTCTTCGTAAGCTGTGGATCAGGGAGGGGGAAGTCACCATCCCTGGAGGTTTTGAAAGATGTGTGGATGTGGTGCTTAGGGACACAGTTTAGTGCTGGACTTGGCAGTGTGAGGATAATGGTTTGACTTGATGGTCTTAAAGGTTTTTTCCAACCTAAAGGATTCTATGAAGGACAGAAAACCTGCTGCTTTACTAACTCCCCAGGAAAATGTCCCTCACAGGTGGTAGGATGAGAATTAGGATTGCACTGTGGATGAAGCTTATGGTTTCTTCAGCAGCAGTGTATGGTTTCCCTTTTTTTGTTCTGACACGTGCTGAATTAGCGCGATTACTTGCTGCTACCACTCACAGATTATCTCCTTGAGAGCTGAGACTTTAAAGTATAAATCTTGCAAATGGGTCTGAAGGAACAGGGCATTTGACGTTCTGTAAGTGATGTAGGTGAAGGCATGTCTGTGATCCTGTTTTGATTAATGCCATTTTGACATCTCTGCTTAAAGATACATCACCGTATCTAATGATTCTTTCTTGAATTTACAGAAGCAGCTTTCCAGAAGTGATTCAGATGAAAGACGAGCTGTTATTCTTTGTGGTGGTAAACTCCGTCTAGATATAGTCCAGCAGATATTCAGTCTCTCTCTTGTAGAAATGCAACATGGTATGTGGTAATTACCCAGCAGCACAAACAATTCAAACGCATGCGACATTCTCTGTGAGCAGCAGCAAAAGGCATGATCCCTTCTGAAAAAAAAACCAGGAATAAATAATTAAAGATTATTAATAAAAGTTTGCTCATAGGTTTTATAACATAAATATTCTTCTCTGGGCTTTTACTGAGAAGAATCATTACATTTTAAAAAAAAGATGAGCAAACTTTTATGTATTGATATTCCCTTATCAAGTAGCCGGTGATAAAGGAGAATTTCTGTCACCCAGCTGTTCTAAATCGAGCAGTCTGAGAAATGAGGAGGTTAGAGCTGACTGATGGCTTTGGAATACAGTTTTCTGTAATGCCAATCTGTAGTTTTGGCATCTGGTCTCCTTTAAGAAATCCTGTGGTTTTTTACAGACACAAAAGCAGCTCTGTAAATTTTTAGCAGTGCATTTCACTTCAGTTTTTGCTGTGAAGAAAACCGCCTTTCTTATTGCCATGGTCTTTGCTGTTATCCGTTTATCCCGTGCACATCCTGTGTACGTGTCAATTCTAAGCATCTTACTTCTGGCAAAGACAGGAAACACACTTTTGGAATACGACCTCTCACTACTGCCTGTGTTTTCTGCACTGTATTCCAGCTCCTTGCCTGCTGCGTCTGCTGTCTGCCTGTGTGCAGATTACTGAGCAAGTACCCCAGACTTAAGGCTGCTGTTCTTACCATTGTGCAAGTTTTATTTTTCTTTAAACAGTTTTTAGAGTATGTTTAGTATTCCAATACCTAGATAAAACTCTAGTCAGATAATTCACTAACAATTCCATCTTGAAGAGCTATCTTACGTTGGTTTAGTAGTTTTCCTATTGCAGGATCAGTCACCTGTATCGAAACACGGTGACTGTTTTAATAATGTTGTGGCACAACCCAGAAACGTGTGATGTACCCAGCAGATATACCCAGTATGAAAGCAGGCAGTTTTGTAGATGCTAATCTCTCAATTTTTAAAACTGGAATTTTATTTTGAGCTATAAGACTTGAACAGCTTCTCTTCCTGGCAAGAACAATGTCCCCATTACCTGTGTTAGTTTCTGCTTCTCATTTTTAGCTTAAAAATGTAAACTTAGCAGAATTGATTGTCCAGGAATGAATAATCATCACTCATATGACTAGCCTTACTACGTACATTTTAAAAGCAAACAGTGTTACAGTAGGTTTTTTAAATTAGTTTTTCAAGTATTACTAGATGAAGGGGCAGAGTAGGAATGGTATTTTCAAATTCCTGGATTGCATTGATGTTCAAGTTTAATCTTTTGGCTTAATATCTCATTTGGACCAAAGGGCTGCGTGTTTTTAAGCTACAATCTTCTCATGACCTTATTTGTGACATGAAGTTACATAATGTACATTTACAAACAGCTGGAAACGTTGCTCTGAATTCTCTCACTCTCCACGAGCTCTGTTTTATTTCTTCGTCAACTTTTTCATCATACAAGTATGAAAATTTCTTGTTTATTTGAATTGGTAGAAGTCAGTGACTTGGATTTCAAATACGTAAACTATTTCAAATTGTAAAAATAATGCTAGTGGTCATGTGAAGTCAAATAGCAAATGCACCAGAGATACGGGGTTTGTACAGAATATTACAGTATTTCTTCCTTTATTGGAATTAATTATATTGAAATTTATTATTGGAATTAATTATATTGAAATTACATAATAGAGGCAGTTTCTCAATTGTTTTTATTATACTAATTTGTCATTTAATGTAATAAATCTCTGCTTTTTACAGCATCTGCACAGCTTAAGCACTGTGAAGTAGTGATGAATACCTAATTCAAACCAAGTCTGAATGCCTATGGATTCTGTTCAGAATTTCATTCCTCCTGATTTCAAGCATGCATTTATTATATCTCATGCCAAAATTGGTCAGAAAGCTGTTTCCCATCATTGTTAGCAGCCCTTTGTTTTTGAGATTATAAAACCTCTATCTCCCCATACTTTTTTTTTTCCCCTAGAAAAGCTGTAAACATCCAGAAGCATTTAACTTAATTTTAGAAGAAATATGCTTTATACCTTAAACATACCTAACTACAGGAAAACTTATAAACAGACATCTATGTGTCTTCACAGGTTCATCTTGGATTGTTCTCACCGCGGACAGCGAGGGCTTTGTTCCATTAACGTTTATGTCCACGCAGGAGATTGTCGTAAGAGATGCCAGTACCAAGGGCTACAGCGCCCGTTCTTCCAAAACTTTGGACATCATCAGTTCTACAGAAGGGTGCAGACCCGCTTCTTCGGAAAGTCTGGATATCACGAGTTCCTTGGAAGTCCTCAGAGACTGCTCCTCCAAGACTCTCGATGGCAGCAGTCCCTCAGAGCAGCCCAGCAGTAAAATATAATTTTGGACAGTGATTTTGTACTGCCTGTCTTACGATGGGAGACTTTTAAATTTACTGTGTAGGACTGCAAATTCTTAATAAGTCTGTCTTAAATCTCTGGTGGATTTCCATAACTTTTTGTTGCATATCACTGTAAATTATTTATTTGATCTTTGGAAACATCAACTTTTTTTATACTGAGCAGTGTTTTTTAAATCTGCCTCTTCCAGTATAGATGAGGTCTTTGTATCAGTGGTTGAAAATACGTGTTCTTACAAGCTCCTGAGCTGAAGTTTCCATCTTGGGCTTTAATATGTTGGTGTTTTTAGATGATAGTAAACTTGCATAATAAACAAATCCTTGAAAACACTTCATTGTCCCCCATTTCCTCACTTCTGCCAGAGCCTGAAGTATCACACAGTTGTTATTTAGAAACAGTGCCTGCAGAAGTGTGGGGGGGTTTCCACTGGTGTTACTGAGAGTGTAAGCGCTGGTTTAGGTGGCTGGAGTTCCATCCATGTGGAATATCCATAGTGTGTAGATGCAACACCCTTTCCCATCCTGTGCCCACCTCTGCACTTGCTTCTCTGTGTGGATTTGGGGAAGGGGCTGTCACCTGTGTCATCTTTTGTGGTGGGTCGGTTGTGCTGGCTCACTTCCCTGTGTGGGAATCTGAAGGGCAAAAGCAAGAACAGCTCATGAGCTGAGATAAAGATGCTTTAATAGGTAAAAGAGAAGCTGTGCATGCAAGTGCAAAATAAGGAATTTATTCAGTACTTCCCATCGGCTTCTGGGAAAGCAGGGCTTCATCAGGTTACCTGGGAAGACAAACATCGTAGCTCTGACTGTATTCCCCCTTCATCCTTCTTTCCCCCAGTTTTTATTGCTAAGCACAGTGTCATACGGTGCGGAATATCCCGTTGGTCAGCTGTCCCAGCTGTGTCCCCTCCCAGCTTCTTGCACACCCCCAGCCTACTCAACAGGGAGACAGAGGAAGAAAAATAGAAAGGCTTGGTGATGCTGGGCAAGTGCTGCTGAGCAGCAGCCAAAAACAACACTGTGTTACCAACGCTCTTTTTGTCACAGATCCAAAGCGCCGTACAGGCTGCTATGAGGAAAACGAATTCCGTGCCAGCCAGACCCAGTACGTCGTTATAGGCATAAAATGACTTTATTTACATTCAAATAAACACTTGCTAGTGAGTATTTCTAAACATCTCTTGTCTTCCTATTTAAATTTTTCCCTATTAACTTTGAAACAATACGGTTAATATGAACAACATCATTGCCTTCAATCCAGGCCAGGCTGGATGAGTCTCTGAGCAACCTGATCTGGTTGGGGATGTCCCTGCTCCTTGCAGGGGGGTTGGACTAGATGACCTTTGAAGGTCCCTTCCAACCCTAACCATTCTATGATTCAATACATCTGCTTTAATTTTCACAGATAACACGTGCTGAGCTGGCAGAAGGGCCGTTCACTAACCTGTCACCTTAAGAACATCCAATTTAAAGGCTCAGAGAAGAAAATGTTCTACGGGCTTTTGTAGTGAGAAAGAGAGAGAAAATGCAAAAGTGAAATTTAGAAAACAGCACAAGCTTCTGTAGCATGGATGGCAGCACTGAAAAAAAGACAGTAATCCAAGATTGCTACCCATAAAATTAAAGCGTGATAACACTAAGCGGTTTATCAGACTTTCAGAGTGGCACTTACTGCGTGAGAAGGAATCAAGTGACGAGATTATAGAATTGGAGCTGCTGTTTCAGGACCAGTATAATCTTTTTTTTTTTTATTGCCTGTTTGGAAATTCAGCCAGTGTCAAAAAAAAATCATCTGTCCATAAAAATACAATATTAAAGACACAACGTTAGCAAAAGCTGCAAAGAGCACTCAGTGCTTGTGGTGCAACTAGAAGTTAACAGCTTTTGATGAACAAAGGAGGAAGAAACCTGGTAAAATAATTTGGTAACTGTAGGCTTCATCCTGTACACAACAAGCCGCAGTTCTCAGTAATTGTCACTAATCAGGAGGTCAGCCACAATCACCGTTACTCTTCACAGAAAGGCACTGGATGCAGAACAGCGGCTTTGGCTGCACATTCAGCTGGATGCTGGGGATGGTCCACGTTTCTTCTCAGCCACTTGACTTTTTCCATGCCAGCTCCTGGTTTCAACATCCCACTAACCCACGGGAGGAGAGGGTTCGGGCTGCGTGCTCTTGGCTCTGCAGGAAATCTCTGCCACCTGCAATGCTCCATTCACCCGGAGAGGGTTCCTTGAATTGCGCATGCCTCAGCTGCTGCTTCTATAATTCTGTTATGCAGCAAAGCAGTGTATAAGAATTATCTGCGTATTTTGGAACTGTTATCTATTTATTTGTATTGTTTCCAGATTGATGAAACACAGTGTCCTTCTCCCACCAGGAGCGTGCTCAGTCTCAGGTCGCACCAGATTTGCAGGACTCTTCCAGCTCCCCACGTGAGCACCAGGAACTACACAGGTGCAGGCCATTGCCATGTCAGGCAACGAGAGCGGACACAGCAAGTGCAAGTTGCCCACTAGAAGGTGTTAACAGTTTGGTCAAGGGATTATGCCAGTTCTTCATGGGGTGTTATGTGCATATGGACAAGCATTGCACTTGAAATGCAACCCTAGGAATCTCAGAACTAAATCCTTACATTAAGTAAGTGAATTGCTTATTTCATAGAATCACAGAATCACAGAATGGTTTGGGTTGGAAGGCACCTTCAAAGGTCATCTAGTCTAACCCCCCGCCTGCAAGGAGCAGGGACATCCCCAACTAGATCAGGTTGCTCAGAGCCTCATCCAGCCTGGCCTTGAATGGTTCCAGGGATGGGGCATCCACCACCTCTGGGCAACCTGTTCCAGCGTTCTACAACCGTTAGTGTAAAAAATATTTTCCTAATATCCAATCTAAATCTACCTCCCTCTATTTTAAAACTGTTACCCCTCATCCTATCACAACAGGCCCTACTGAACAGCCTCTCCCCATCTTTTCTGTAGGCCCCCTACAGATTTCTGATCAAAAAGTCATTTCTAAACCTATGGGCTGGTCGGTGCCAAAGCTGAACGTTAAACAAAGGCCCGAATTGCTGAAGATGCATCAAGCACAATATTAATGGTAACAACACTTCACTTTTCAATGCCAAAAACTTTGGAGAGGGATGTACAAGCAGCTGGATCGCCATGGTCTAAAGCAGGGAGCTGGGGGCAGGAACGAGCAGAATCTGCCACTGAGGCTGTCGCTCTTTTGCTGAGATAGCGTGCACAAATTAAGTGGTTTTTTTTGTTCCAGCTGAACTGGAATATGGGTTAATACTGACATTTTGTATAGGTTGCGTGAGGTGTAATGCTACAACTGTACCAAGTATTATTTATGAATAAATTTAGCAGGGTAACCAGCTTCCTTCTTCCAGAAAGTTCATCAAAAGAGTTAGAAAAGATTACATGAAGAAAAAAAACCCAGACATACATAAAATCTTAGAGAGTTTAACCTTTGTTTTAATTAACACCTCTCATCTGGAAAAAAGAAAAAAAGAGAAGAAACTAGTGCAAAACTGCTTAGAGCCATTATCTTACTCGTGTGCTTTTTTATTTACCTTCAGGACAACTTCAGGCTCGCTCCTGCTGTGGGAAAACGTGAGTTGCATTTGAAGCAGAGTTCCTAATCTACCTGGGTTTAAGTCTTTTTCTGAGCTTGGTTTTCATTGTGGCCAATTTCCCCGTGTCCACAGTTGTAGATGCTACAAGTCAGCACCGTGACGATGAGGACTGGCGTGTCTGATGTACGTAAGCTTGGGAATGGAGACACATTTACACAGGAGACAGAAACCAGTTGCTGGAACTTCCCTTGATCTTAAGAGAAAGGCATTGTTACACTCTGGTTTATGTTCAGAAATGCACAGCTGATGGATTTCAAAGTCTCTTTGATGAAATTAATTAAAAATCTCATTTTCATATATTGACTTTTAATTGCATTTTCTTTTACTGAAACTTCTGATGGGTCTTGATTGAATGTGGAGTTTGTTCAAGTTTGTACAAAGAAAGCCTGTGCTCTTGGTATCTTTGAAAAAGATAGAACCTTAAATTAATCTTTTTCATATCAAATCTGTGACTTCTATTCTGCTTAAAATGTCCTCAAACTTTAAAAGATGAATTAACACTTACAAACCTGGTAATCATGCAAATATCCTTTTATCCGCTGGGTCCTTCAGGTCTCAAAGCAACCACTAAAAGAACTTGCAACGTAATTTTATCAACTAAATCTTATTAAAATAAAAAGGAACAACAAAACAACCATTTCAATGTCACAGCAATGAATTATCCAGGGATAATGTGAGGTTCCTCACGAGCACATTTTCAGCTGGACACATTGCTATGCTGGTGGCACACCAATATGGTGATAATGTGTCTAGTTGTCATGTATAGTTAGTAGCTTATTGCAAAAATATCTTCTAAATACAGGTATTATACACATGCTCCATGGAACCTACCTGGAATTTCTTTCAGCATTATCATGCTCTTCACATGTGTAACGTTCATCAACATCCAGTACTGAGCACTGATGCCAACTGAACAGCAGAGGATGATTGTCCCCTTTCAAAGCAGCTTCCCAACGAAGGTCCGCAGTTCAGCGGACCTATCAGAACTGGAGTCTCCCTTCAGGTCATCTGGACACTTGGATGAAGTTAAGGAATCAATGACCATCTTCACTCAGAGTTCACCTCTATTTGAGGTCTGCACTCGTGGCAGTCCTCTGGCTGCTGGCAAGGGTTAAGTTGGAGACTAAATTAATGGCATGGAAAAGCTGCCGTGGGAGTTTTTAAGCAATAATCTGAAGTCTCAAGGGATGATGTCTTCTTTACATTGGTCAGCTGTCCTTGGGCCAGCTTTGCTGGTGGCTCTACTGGGAACCTCTGTTAGAATTTTCTCCTAGTAGTGTGGGACTCCAGTCCTACCATTCCCATGGCCACTGAGCAGATGCAGAGCAGTTGCAGTTAAAATGGGCAGAGCTGCACACAGGTTTTCTTTAAGAACCACTTTCGTTGTTTTCAGGAAAAAAACACCTTTTCTCAGGCATTCTGAAATTCATCTTGGATTTTATTTATTTACTGTCTGCACCTCTTATTTTTCTGATTTTTTTCTTTCTTTTCATATTTTTTGTTGCTGTCTTGTTAGCAAGGGGGAAGGAAAGGGAAGAAAGCCGAAGCCCACAAAGCCTGGTGGCAACCACCACATAGACCAGCAGATGACAAATCAACTCATCCAAAGATCCTTGGCTCTTCCATTCTGCAGAAGGCAAGAGCACCACACCAAGTAAATGGCTTCTCACAGCCACGCATAAAAAAAAAAATCAAAGCTTCTTGAGGACCAAACCATTAAAAATCAAGTGCAGCTTCTGCTGCCGTCCCACCACGTTCCATTGCTTATCCTCAGCTACCAGCTGTCAATTTGCCAAATGAAAGAAGTGGAGAGGAACTGGAGTGTACAGAGGTACAGAAGCAAGTTGAAAAGCAAAGGGTTTTTTCCTCCATTTTATTTCTTCTAACATGGGCAGGTGCTGTGCTTCCTTTGCCCCTAGCAGCTTCATTTTTCTCTCTTTTTTTTTTTTTTTTTTTTTGCATAGAGATATTACAACCCCAGCTGGTGGTGGGAAGTATCATCTTCCAGTAGTAGTCTATACCCAACAGAAAATGGGTTTGATGGATTAAACTTGGTGCCTACTCTGTCCTTGGTTTGCCCCACAAGGTCCAAGTCCTTACTTCCTATTAGTTCTTATTACTCCTCGAGGGACATCGAGCTCTCCGAGAACCCTGAGCAACTACCCGAGAGAGGGCCACAGGCACACCAGCGTTCGCCAAGTGCCACACTGACTACTCCAAAACTATGTCCAGTTTCAAATAATGTCTGGATTAGCTCAGCCTGCCCTGCAGCATGGCTCAGTCCTGGATTTGTCGTACTCAGGGCCACCCTGCAGGCAGTAAGTACAACACGGTCTGTTGGCAACCAGAGAGAACGCAGTGGGGTCTGAAAAAAAGGTGAAGGAGAAGAAAGATGGAACTCTGGTTCCTTGTGTCTGTCTTGCGTGAGTTCCTTGTGCATTATACTCTACACTCGCCTACCAGTTCTCCTCGTTTAGAGCTGGGCTCTCAGGCTCGTTACTGGCCACAGACACCAAGCCTGCAATCAGCACCCGTTACTCACAGCATCAGGACCAAACCACATTCCCTTCTGTGCTAGGACATGGAAAAGGCCAAGATCCCAGCATGTTTTCTAGCTGTGCCCTCTATCAAGCTCCTCATTATTTCAGCTGCACAGCCAGAATAATTAAGATATTAATTAGCCTGAATAATTAAGATATGTCTGTCTTAGATTTCATAGCATTGCTTCTGCTGACTGTCCAGTTCCCGGGAATCCTCCAGCACTGAAATTCCACCATTTGCTGCAGTCTCTGATAATCTCTCGGGTCAAGTTGCTGCTTTTTGCATTGATCAGCTTTTGTACGAACACGAGGCAGGCAGGGACTCAGGGAGGGACAAGCTGAGCGTGTGAATATCTGGTAACCAGCAAGCGTTAACTGATTCCGAGTCTCCTCTGCTCTGCATGCGGCATTTGGGTCTCCACATCCAACATCTTTCCACCCAGTCATTGCTGTCAATCCAAGAGCCCCCTAAGAGAGGATTGCAGGGTGTTTTTAAGGACCTTGCTTGTCTTATGGCTCTTCTTTCGTCCTAGCAGCTGTCTTCAGGAATTCTGGAGCTGCCCATTCTCTCTGCCCAGCCAGCTCAGCACAGCTGCCAGGAGTCTGGAGGCGGCTACAGTTTTGCATTCATCCCACACTGATGTCAGCAGGAATGTCTATGCGCTGAGCCTCACAGTCCGACGTGGCCAGCACCAGTGGAATCGTTGAAGCTGCTGGAGGTGGCAAATGTGCAGGTTCTTCTCAATGACATTTAAGGTGACCAAAGGTGAGTTTGTTTCAGAAACAAAAGGGAAATCCTTCCTCATGGACTGCAGATAATTTGGACAGAAACTTCTCAGCCAGTGCAAACCTGGCTCCATCATCATGATGACAAGCTCGTGGCCTGAGTTGGCTTTAGGCAGGTGGAAAAATCCTCTGGTTAAAACATAGACAGAAGTCCATGACAGTGGACATTAAAGTGTGAAGGAAATCTTGTTGATTGATTATTGAATGTAGATGATTCCACATACATCGGCAAAGACAAGCTGCCAGGGGATGGGTCTTGTCTAACATCATTTGGGATGAGAAATAGATCAGGAAAAAAAGATTTATTTCTGCTTCCACACTTCTAGAGCAAACATTCATGTTTCCCTACCATCCAGCAGCATGACTGCTCTCCAGTTAGGGTTGGAGACTGCTGCTCTGTAAACATCTCTGAAATTATACTGGGGACCCACCTGTTCTGCAGAGTGCCCCAGCTCTAGGACCATTCTCCCTACGTGGTTTGTTCAGCTCTGCATCGTGCCAGTTTGTGTCTTCAGGGACTGAATTCTCTCGCAGCAAAAAGTCTCCTCTTCCTCTGCCTCAGGGACAGAGACACACGCTGCTTCTTTGTCTTTTGAATGAAGCCTCCCAGTGAGCTAGCATCTCTTTTATGCAGCAGATTTAGTGCTTAATGATGTGAAAGCTATCTGGTTTCACACTTTAAACCTATACACATACACATTTTTGTAGCCATAATACTCAGCACTCTTGCTATATACCTGAACTATGGCCTTGCGGAGAGTTAAGGTAACAATAAAGCATTCAGTCCGGCACAAGGAACTTGTGATCTCAAATGTGGCAGGAAAACAAAACTCCATCCCTCACCTGCCAGTTGTATGAATCCAGCTGACCTTTCCATCAATCAGTCTACAAGTTTTCTGAAGGGAAAGACTCTACTGTAACACTGTGAGACTGTTTATTGCATAACTATGATATGAAATTCACACGAGGTAGGTGATTGAGACACGAGCAGAATAGATCAAGAGCAGCCCTGAGGAGAAGGACTTGGGGGTACTGGTGGATGAGAAGCTCAACATGAGCCAACAATGTGCACTTGCAGCCCAGAAAGCCAACCGCATCCTGGGCTGCATCAAAAGAAGCATGGCCAACAGGTCAAGGGAGGTGATTCTGCCCCTCTACTCTGCTCTGGTGAGACCCCACCTGCAGTACTGTGTCCAGCTCTGGAGACCCCAGCATCAGAAGGACGTGGACCTGTTGGAGTGAGTTCAGAGGAGGCTACGAAGATGATCAGAGGGCTGGAGCACCTTTCCTATAAGGAAAGGCTGAGAGAGTTGGGGCTGTTTTGTCTGGAGAAGAGAAGGCTTCAGGGAGACCTTACTGCAGGATTTCAATGCTTAAAGAGGGCCTATTAGAAAGACAGGGAGAAACTTTTTAGCAAGACCTGTAGTGACAGGACAAGGGGTAATGGTTTTAAACTAAAAGATGGTGGATTGAGACTAGATATAAGGAAAAAAACGTTTTACACTTGAGGGTGGTTGAACAGTGGCACAGGTTGCTGAGAGAGGTGGTGGATGCCCCATCCCTGGAAACATTCCAGGCCAGGTTGGACAGGACTCTGAGCAACCTGATGTGGTTGGAGATGTCCCTGCTCCTTGCAGGGGGCTCAGACTAGATGAGCTTTAAAGGTCCCTTCCAGCCCTAACCATTCTGTGATTCTATGATAGACCACTATAGACTAGACTGCTACTGGCTGTACCCTGAGACTTTGAACTAACTCGCCTTCTCTTCCTTGGCTTCAAAGAGATGGACAACAAACACCAGGTCTTAAGGGACCCGAGTTTCCCTTAAGGAAACTCCTCCTCTCAAACAGATTGATTTAATTTCAAGTTTTCTATCTACAGCCCAGAAAGGCATGTAGAAGAGGAGATGAATGATATTCGGCAACACTATGAATACAAGAAAGCAAGGTCTGGCTTTAAAACATTGTCCACTTTGAGTATTTCACTTGCAGAAATGCAGAAGGTGAGTACAGACAAAAAGATGCAGCAGGGATTGAATCCAGCAGCAATTCTTGTAAGGCGCAGGAGTGACTTAAGGAATTAGTTCTCAAATCTACAGAGCCCTTCCTGAAAACACAGTGACCTGAAACCGAAGGTCCCAGCCTTCAGGAACACCCCAGAGCCAGATGTCCAAGGTGGTATTCACCTATTAAAGCGGGGGACTCAGCAGAAGAGATCTAATCCACCTAAGCTGTGGCAGGTCAGCAAGCTCAGGGGCAGACAGGGTGCAGCAGGAGACACGGCTGGTGGCGGTGGCTAACGGCAGCCCTCTCCAGCCATGCCTGAGGGATTCACTGTGACCTGCGGTGAGACTGATCACCAGCAGCAACGCTTAGGAAGGTGGTATAACCTTGGAAAGTTCCAGCATTATTTTTAGGCAGAAACTGCAAGGGGGATGAAACTGGAAGAGAAGAGCAGTGACTAGCTCAGCTACTGACCATACCAGCAACCAATCAGCCCAGTATAGAAGATTTGGGCTGCCATCACTATATTTCAGCAAGGGCAAGAAATGGGCATGGTCTGTTATCCTTTTCTTCCTCTGTTCGTGTAAATCCAGTTGTTGCAACTGCTTGCGTGCAGGTGGGGAAGTGCTGTCCATCAGGCACCCAGCTGGCTTAATCCAATCTCCCATATTCTTTGGACTGTATTTGAGTATTACTGGAATGAGAGCCCCTGGGGATTGAACCTGGCCCTTGTTACTGCCAATCAGTGCAAGGCAGGAGGTTTACATTAGATTGGCGTTTAATCTGCATGGTGGTCAATATAAGAACCTGCTTCTTTCAGTCATGTGTGCTGAACGTACATAAGGCATACACATCATTTAAAACTGACAGGGACACATACAAAGTTAATGCTTTTTACAGCACTGAGTCCTAAATAAAGAAAATGACAAAAAAAAATCCCTTACCCTGCACTTACTCTTCTATTCTTTTTACTTACAAAAATACATTAATTTTCTTAACAGAAGATCATCAAATTAAAAATGAGATTTTCAAAATATAAAAGTACTCTGCTACATTTCCTCTACAGAAGCTTTCTACTTTATTTTGGCAGTTGCCATTATTGCTACCATACGCAAAGTGAGGACCGAGTACATCTCTGTTAGGCAAGTATCACATTGTCTCTCTGGAGAAGAGGAGGACAGCTTACAATCAGCTAAGTTGACCTTGCAAGAGACTGAATTTAGACTGGGTGCTGTGCAACTTAAAGGCAACTACACCACTGATCTAGAAATAATATCTTCAGCCACATTCAAACGATTCCCATCAGGCACAGCAGGCAGTTTCTGATCACTGGGCTAAGTATTCGGCTTATATAAACCGACACAGATCCACCGCCCTGTGGCTACAGATTTACAGCAGCTGAAAACATAACCCATTAAAAAACATCAACAGCCTTTACGGGGACTTCTGGTGGTTTTTAAAGGAGGCTATTTGGAAACACACAAATATTACAGAGTAAATCAAGCCCCAAAACTGTTTTCTGTGATGTTTTGGAGCTATGAGATATTACTACATAACTTCCCTACTTCGAAGTGTAGTAAACCTGCTATTTCAAAATTGTAAACAGGCTTACGGTTTTTATTGCTGTAAACACAAATGCCCCAGGCATACAAATCTTGATTTGTCCAAGAACTGAAACAAAAAAAAAAAAAAAAAAACCCGCCTTAGATGTCAATTCAACAGAAATCTTCATCATAGTTAACTTTTACCCATGCACACTCAAAATAAGTCCTTAAAAGCTCCCTCATGATTAAGCGTTTTGCTGAATTAGGACCGTTCATTAGGCCTTCGACTTCAAACTTGCCTGAAAAGGTTTCAGTATTAAACTTAACGAGACACTCAGTGGATGCACTGATTGTGCTTCACAGTGTCTTTCAGGAACAGCTTTCCCAGTTTCCAGTCCCAGCATGGTGAGTCACTTCCCAGACAGCCCTGAGGAAATTCGCTGTGGTCGCTGCCTCCAGTGACACCTACTGCAAGTGCTCCCAAACAGCAGCAAGCCAGCTCTCCAAAGGCACTTGTGGTACAAAATAAAGGCAACTTCCCACATATTCATACAGTGAAGCCAGTGGGCTGTAAACTCGTGTCTTGCCTTGCATTCTGCTAAATTCTTCAAGCCTTCAACTCTTGGATTCATCACTCTCTTCTCCAGATTCAGATACGTCTTCAGAGTCCAGTCATTTCAGCACAACCTTGGAGCCAGCCTCTGGAGGTCTCTATCTCCACCGACTACAGAAGAAGCCCAGAATGACCAGGTCTGAACTTAAGCACTCCAGAAAGTGCCTGAGGTCAGGTGTGTTTTTAATCTACACAATGTGTTCAGCAGTGTGAATCTATAGTAGAAATGAGGTTTCAGTTAATGTATCTGAAGCACAATGACATCGCTGACTGAAAAAAAAAATCACCATTTAGAAGTCACGTGTAGCCTCGTTATTACAAAACACGTGTGCAAGCTGAGATTAACAGCCATGCCATGGTGTTTTGTGAGGCAGAGCCTACACCACATGAGAAACAGGTATCATGAGTACTTAAAGGCCAAAATAAACAGAAATTTGAATGGCATAATCTGATTTTTGGAAGAGACGACTGATTTTGGGTGACCTGAGTGGCGATGTTGATTTTGAAAATGTTAAGTACTCAAGTACTCATTCTTTGACAAAAATCAGTTTACAGGTTTCAGAAGCAAGGAACTCCAGTAATGGGAAATGTAAGGTTCTGTTTCCTAGAAAACCTATGAAGTTAAATTACATCAAAATATCTTTCAGAAAAACTCTTTGTGAGAAAATCCTCAAAACATGTCTGCATCAGTGATTTGCTTAATTTCAAAACAAAATAAATCCTAACTTCATATAATATACTTCAGGATTTCCAAGTGCTTTCCAAACACACTAGTGTGCAATTTACAAGTAGGGATTATGTTAAAAATCCACCCCAGCCTCTAAGGGTGAAATATATCCCATGAGTTAAAATTTGGGTGGTGCATTGCTTTTGCACCTTTTTCCCTTGACCTACAAGTCCACAGAGTCTCCTGTTGCAATGAGATCACAGCTTTCCATTCATCATTGAAAAACAAAACAAAAAAAAAAAACCCCAAGCCTTCAAAAGCTCACATTCCTGAACATTTGTAAAGTCTTTTTTAGCACCGTGCCTGGAGCCAGATATATATTTTGCATGGTGGTGTCCTCTCTTGATTTCATTACTGACTGTGTCTGAATCATCTTTTATCCTTTTTGATAAAATGGGAGCAGAGAAATGATCCGTAAGGGTCTCACACAGTTTGCGCCTGGGATGTGAGACTGTATTTGAAAAGTTACTGTATCCAGAGCTTTCAGACTGCGGTATCCTTTTTGTGCTCATCCAGGTTCTCTGTGCTTTGATGGCTCCTTCTGTTAAAAGTAAAACAAGTGATATGTGAACAGACTTCTAGCTTCTATTGCTAACTGATCAAGCTACAGTTTGGCAATCTCAAACAACTGAGAACCACCAGCAAGCTGTGGTTGTTACGGACAGTGACTAAAGTACCCAAACTGAGGGACCAGTTCCATTTTAGATTGTTTAGCCTGTCCCCTGCGGTTTGCAGCTGCCACTCAAGAAAGCAGCTGTGGCACATTTGTCAACCCCATGCAAGTATCTCAGATACCTTCGGGCAATGAAATGGTCCCAGATACCCATGCTTAGGCCCTGGAGATCCCTTAACATGGAAATAATTTTCCAGTAACTTGGGTCAATAAAAAAAAGACAGAGTAACAGCATATTTTGATATTTAATCCATCTATCTGCTAGAGCAGACTGTTCTTATGTATGTCCTCAGTATACCAAAGCTTCATTTCACAGAGATGGATGATTTTGAGCTAGGGAAGATTTTCTTTGGAGAGGAAGGAAAGGGGAGGAAGGGAGAGTGACAGGGTAAAAAGGGAAAGAACAGCTCAAAGTTGTCCTTTCTTTTTCTCCCACGATCTTTCCTGCCTACGCCTCTAAATGGTTTGGATGTTTCTTATATGCCATAAACACCAAGAATGCAGTCAAGAATCCCATTTTCTTGTATACACAAGTCAATTGTAACTATTCACATTTTCTCCGCAAATTTTATCTATGTAGAGTATTCTTCATTTCTGGCTTGAAACACTGTACTGCAGCAGTGCTTTGTGCCCCGTCTCAAAGAAAAAGGAAAGTATAGCAGCTGATGTACCTGATAAATGGCTCTCTCAGTAGGTAGTACTACACTACAAAACCAAGACACTGGAGCATGTAATGGTACCATTCAATTAATAATTCAACTAATTTAGTGTTGTTTTGTTGAAAGGGATATAGAAGTGTACCTTGGTAGCTAGTAATTTTTTTTCCCAGTATCACTGCAGCAGCTCTTAGTCATGTTACTGCTGTTTGCTGCCAGTTCAAACCTACCTTAACATCTCAAGCGCATGCTTTGTTTCCTTCCGACTTTCTTCAGTGATTGGGTAAAAATAAAGTATAAATAAACCTACAAGGATGAGGATAGCAGGGACCACTCCAATGAGGATTTTCAGTGTGGTGATCACATCGTTGGATTGTCTACATATCCTTGGCTTGTATCCAGTAAACCTAAACAAATGGAAATAAGTGGTGTCTGTATGTCCAAAGCTAAAGGCAGTTGTTAATCTGAAGGCTTCCTTCTTTCCCCAAACACTCTTCAAGACTTTTCTCCCATTTTTCCTACACCTCACCTCTCTTTTTTCCTTCCCCCCACTACATGTTTCAAATCTTGTTTTTCCAATCTCATTTTTGTGCTTGATTTCAGATAACTGCATTACCTCTGTATTTTCTCATTATTACTAGATAACTTTTAACTAGTGAGAGGAGCAGGGAGTCTTACATAAGGAAACTGATGTGTTATGCGTTTCCTGTTAATATTCAGCAAAGTATTTAGGTTCTGCTTTAAAAGTATGCAAGTAATCTGACCAATTTCAACAGCAATAATTTACTTCAATTTAAACACACACTTAAGCACTCTTCTCAAGACAGACAAAT
The DNA here is from genome assembly GCF_036417535.1 of Chlamydotis macqueenii. Classification (NCBI taxonomy): domain Eukaryota; kingdom Metazoa; phylum Chordata; class Aves; order Otidiformes; family Otididae; genus Chlamydotis; species Chlamydotis macqueenii. The sequence continues at coordinate 7,832,608 of NC_141558.1, forward strand.
TTACTCAAGTGCTTAGAGTTAGGTACACACTTACAGTTCATTGATTCAGGGCTTGCATGCAGTCCCACAACTGCTGATAAACTCAAATTCCCATTCCAAATTTGTGGAATAAGTTTATTTTCCTCTGAACATGCACCTATGAAAGCTACAGCTCATTTGGCATCACTCTGTCTTCTGTGTTCTCCCACAAACATCTGCCTTCACAAACTGCTGGGAGCTAACTGGAATGCAGTTGAAAAGGGGCTAATTGGTGAACAGCAATTTGTCTGAGGGTGTTAGCAGGAGGCACCTAAAATTCCTAAGCCCAAAATGTTCAGCCAAGCACTGCCTGTTATATGGCAGTTTCAGCTGAAGGCCCTGAAGCAGAACATTCTGGTTACCAAAACCCAACTTGGAGTCAAGGGCTAGATAGTGTTTCAGTCAAGTTCCCTTCTGAGTGTTTACTGCGTGCTCGTGGGCTGTAGCAGCTACAGGCAAAGGCCCTTTCTGCTAAGTCACGCACAAAAGCAGGGCAGGAGACGGCTGACCACTTTCTCAACCTGACTGTCTAGTCAGAACAGAGGAGGCAAAAGTGGAAGGAGAACACAAAGCAGCTTTCAAATAGACATGGTGCAGGTGATGGGCAGAGCTGTGTGAAAGACGCTATTCCTGGCTCTGATCAGTAGCCAGTTCCCTAAAACCGCGCAGGAATTGGTGATCCTTTTATGCTGAACAGGTCACTAGGCACCCTGAAAGCACTCCAATCCGTGGAAAGACCTACAAGCTCGCATTCACAGTCCAGCCCAGATGCAAAAAGAAATGCACAAAGCAGCTGTGTCACTTGTAGGGGACCCTCATCTGCTGAGCTTTCATGTTTAGGTCTCTATTCATGTAAGCTACTAAAATTTACCTGAGTAATTTGGAAAGAGGAAAATCAAAAGGAAGTCAGGTCTCTCTGAACTGAAACTTGTTAGGACAGGCAACTTAATGCTCTGTGGTCTGGCCTAGATGATAAAAATCCCATTTTTAGTAGTCAGCCATCTGGAGCTCCCAGCACTTCCAGGCTCAGGGCAAAAAAATCAATTAACTCCACAGGGTAAAGGTGGAGTGTACACAGAATGCTTCCAGAGCAGATCCACTAAGTTGAAACACACTGTTACTTACTCCAGTCCTGCTGCAGAAATTCCTAAGCCTATTCCTGCTGACATCTTGGTAAAGAAAACATAAGAAGAATAGAAAATGGTTTCGTGTCCTTTTCCATGAGGATTCTGCAGGCGAAAGTTATCAACAACATCAGGCAGCATTGACCTAGAGATGAGCAAGATAAAAGAAAAATTCAAGTTAAAATCAGTTCTCAAAGTCCAAACTTACAGAAAGAGTACACCTCTTCTTTTTTAAGATCTGATTGATGTAGTCATGCACATGAAAGAATCCAGTTGAAAAAGTCCTACTGCTGGACAGGAGGGCAAGAATCCATATAATAAATGCATGGCCATGTATTAGCAAGTAGAAAACAACTGAAAAACTATCAAACACTTGCTGGGATGTGACAGAATTCTTTTGACTGACTGTCATTCCAATCAGAAGTTGTGATATTAAAAAAAGAACAACAAAAAAAAAAATCACATTTCTTAAGATTTCAAGGAACTCAGTCTCTGAATATTTTCACTCTGAAATAACTCTTTTGACAAACTAACAAAAATTTCGGAAACCAATGAGGTTTACTCTCTCTACTTCAAAGAGACTGAGTTTGGTAATAGGGAATCAGAATGGAAGCTGCTCAAATGTCAATTGTGAATTGACATTTTATTTCCAATATATGTCATGATTTACTGCTGGAAAAAGGGACTTGTCACCCTCCATGCAGAAAAGCTTATGTAGTCTGACAGCTTACTTCAAACTGTGTTTTCCTGGTCTCTTGGAGTTTTCAGGGCATTGTATAAATGAGTAATGCAAAACAGTGCTCTCTGCAACAGGCCTGCTTTCTGGTCAGTTTGACCTAAATAATTATTATTCCCTCTGGAGAGGAAATGTCCCATCCTGTTCATCCTTGAGTAGTTTTTTCCTACGTATTTTCTGTCCTTAAGAGCAAAGGACCTTGGCTTCTCAGCTTCTTTTAATCATATCCTTGTGTTGTTTGATCTCTAACAGAGGACTGCTGAGGAAGGGATACATAGTTTGGCCTATGTGTCCTCTGCTACATCCTTAATCAGTCAGCATTAATTGATTTATCTAACTTAATAATTCCTGTAGTTCTGTTAGAAACCAAATCTAAGCAACTTATCTACTGTTATTACAAGTTCTATAGCTACTTAGATTATTGAGTCACCTACATACTCTTACGCACAAAGAACAGCTACAGTTACAGTAGATGTCATCTGTTAACAACAGGGCAATGAAAGTCACATCACTGCAAACAGCCTCTATTATAAAAGCAGAAAAAAAAAATTATTGGAAGAAGTGACTCTTGCCAAATCCTGCCTCTTTCAGAGGTGAATTCCATGCAGTAGTGCATGCAATATAGACACATACCCCTTTCCCTACTTCAAATGCAAAATTCTCCTACCATGGCAACAGAAGAGATGTTGCAATGCTCAGACCAGAGACGAAGGCAGCGCAGTAAGCCATGATCAGGTCTGTAGTGGACACTAGCACGATTACGGAAGGAACTAGCAACTGAGGAAGAAGAAAAACAGCACATGTAACCTTCAGTGTGCACTGCTCAATGGTATACAGATTGCTACCTGCAAAATATAAGATTGTGTTATGAAACAGTTCACACACAGAATGCCTAACATGACAATATTTTGGTGAAAATGGCATTTCCAAAAACCCTGAGCCAATCTGTATTTATCTAGCCAGAAGAATCAGAGAAAAACGGGACAAGCCTCGTGTCGTGGTTTAAGCCCGATCAGCCATCAAATATCACGCAGCCACTTGCTCACTCTCACAGGGGATGAAGGATGGAAAGGAAAACTTTTGGGGTGAGTTGAAGACCGTTTACTAGGATAGCAAAATAAGATGATAATAATAACAAAATATAGAGATACTAAAATATAGAAAATGAACAGTGCACAATTTCTTACCACCCAAAGACGCGATGACTGATACGGCCCGTCCCAGGCAGTGATCATGGAAATGAAACTAAGCACCAAGCAAAGGAGCGAGAGAGCTGCCCCCCAGCTAACCCCCACTTATATACTAAGCATAGCATTTATGGCATGGAATACTCTCTTTGGCCAGTTTGGGTCAACTATACTGGCTATACCCCTCCCAGGTTCCTGCATTTGGACATCAGCGAGATCTGAGAAGTTGGAAAGTGTCCTTGGTCTCATTATCAACAACTCATAACATCAGTGTATTATCAACATTCTTCACATACTAAATCCCACAATAAATCCAAAACACTGGGTAGAAGATTAGCTCCATCCCAGTCAAAACCAGGACACCATGGTAGTGCCTTCTGTGTTAGCAGTATTAGGGCTATAACTGCACTAGTAAATTCAACTAAGAGCCTATTTATCAGTCATGAGGTCAACTGACAGACCCTGGCCACACTCACACTCCTAAATATTCATAGTCTTCAAAAGAAGTGTGGCCACAGAAATACTTTTTGTGAAGAGCCCTTAAGTGGGCTAGTTCCCAAACGGTGCCCAGATGCTTCTCGAGAGACTGCTAATCAGCTTGTGCCAAGATTTTTTTTCTGCCAATTTAGTAACAGATGACCAAATATCAGCTTCTATTCTAGGCCAGTGGAACTATTTAATTTACTATTTAAAACAAAGCCTTGAAACATCGTCACACTGCATTTCAAGGGGAGGGGCAGGGGTTCGATGGTAATATTAAACTGTAAATCATTTCACAGATCATCTTGACTCTTGAATGAAGAAGCGTTTGCTTACACCTTCATTTCCAATAGCCACTTTAAAGCAATCTACGTACGAGGCAATAACTAAAACCAAGAGGGCAGTGTGGTTTACTCCCAACTCCACACAGTCAGATACGCTCGGGACATTGCACAAGTCACTAAGGCTACCCTCAAACTCAAACTCGTTTGGGATGGTCAGGATTTGTTTTCTGGCAGTACTTAAGACCACCAGATTTCCTCAAGTTCAACTTGAGGCAATGGGCTTACAGGACTGAAAATCCACTATTTTAAATGCTGATTGAATGCATACAGCCCAGCTGTCCCGTACCCATCACATGCTCCATCTCCCACGCCTGTGAACCATGGACTCAGCACATGTAGAATCCAGAATCAGAGGCTTATCTACAGGGCTTTTTAATGAAGGGGGATTAGTTTAACATTAAGTGTTTCAATCCTCTATACTTGCAGCTTGGGAGCTGAAGGCATGAGCAGAGCTTTCACAGAGAGTGATTCCCCTAAGCACTGCTATTTACAGTTCTGTACGATAAGTGATTCTGGGAGTCCTGGAGTCTAATCCATTATGTATATGTTTTAAATGTATTTCCCATCTAAAGCATTTGCTTTCAACCTAAGGCGGCAGAAAATAACCTTTCCTGACTGCGGGTTCCCAGCAGAGACAGATAATCCTTGCATTAGCCCAATATTGTGGCAAAATCGTTATTTCACCACAAGAGAGCACTCCAGCAATACAAGATTTTATGTTGTCTATAAGCAATTTTATGATTGCCTTATGCTCCACATGGGGCACCCTCTCAGAAACCAAAGCACTTAAACAAAATTCTAGATCAATAATAGTAATCATTGTAACTGTAATTCTCTACTGAAAGAGAAGCATGGCCCGCGGGACTGAGGCTACAATGCCCTGAAGTCGCACTCATGCAATGGTAGTGCAATCGTGGGGGCAGTGTTCCTGCTGCAATAAATAGCAAATGCATCTCCTTCTTCCCTGCTTGTGAAGCAAATATGCCATTACTGGCACCCTTCCGTCCATTCCCTGACAGCACTACGGAAGACAATCCTACTGGGATGCTAAAGGTGGTAGTGGCCTGTACAGCAGCACATTCATGAAGGGCAAATCAGGAAAAGGTGCAGGATGTGAGTGGAAATGGGGATGGGAGAGCAGAAAAGGGGCTGCACAGTCAGGATTCATGCAAGGGCATGCCTCTGTCCTGCACAGTGCTGATAGATGGCACATAAACAACTGTGTATGTGTGGGGAGGTGGAAAGATTGGGGACATTTTTGGATTTGTTTTTATTTTTTACTAAATCCTCCAGAACTCACAGCCAAAAGCTATTCCTGGCTAGGACGGAAGCTGGAGTTTTGAGATTGTGCGTGCTTCCACTTTTAGACACCTTGCCAAAACCATGAACCAACGAGTTGTCATACTTCTTAAAATTTCTCATGACAACTTCACCTCCAGTCACCAGCTGAGAGACTTACGGATCGTAAGTTCAACGTTTGCACCACTGAGAGCAGAGCAGATAATCTAAACGTGGAAGCAATGTAAATAAACAGAAGAGAACAGTTTATAACCTGTGCACCAACCTGATCATGGGAAGAATGCTATCAAGGATCCTGCTTAGCTATGACCCTGTACTTTCAGAAAGTCTGGGCTTTAAACTTTTAGGAAATCTAGATACTTAACCAGCACTTAAGACTGTTGGTCATTTCTTGTGGAGGAATGAGTAAAAAGGGAGAAGCGGTGGAAGGAAGCCAAGATTCTTGTTGCTTATCTACCTGCCCTGCCTTCTATACTCTTTCAGGGGTCTCTTCCACATAGAATCACTTTGACAGGGAAAATCATTCTGGAGCAGTGTGAAATTTTTTTCAGGAACCTGAATTTCAAATTACATCTTCACCTTGAAAGCTGAGGAAGGTTTTGGAGAAAATAAACTTGCTTTCTCACCTGTCGCCTTCCCTTCCAGAAGAACACTCCCTAGTACCAAACACAGAAGCCTTAAATGATGTTATTTTATTTCACAGAGAGAGAGAATAGATTAGTTGTACAGATTACACAAGGTGGTAGTAGAGGAAGCCCCTGTGATGCACCGCCAGACACAAAATCCATCACTGAGCACACACTGTGTCCCTTGAGAAATGTCTACAAGGTGAAATAGAGAGGTGGCTTTTTTTCAGTCCAGTCCCCCAATACAGTCAAACAACTCAACTGTAAAATTAAGTTAAACCATGTTTACAGAGGTGCTGACAGGCTTTCCAGTCATGTTAAACTAAATTTATAGAGCCAAGTTGGTTGAAGAAAGCATTTTTCGTAGTCAAGTAGACAGAGGAGGTGATTTCCTAAGGAAGGAATCTGCACTCCCTGGCCCACTCAATGTTCCAATACTGCTTTTGGTAATTCTCTTTGCTCAAGTGGTAAAAAGAAATGAGGATGAGACCTGGATTCCAGACGGCTACTTCAAAACACGCAACAATTCAGCATATTTGGAACTCAGGTTTTAAAGTTACTTCTGATTCTTCGGAAGTTATTCCAACACACAGATTTTAATTCCAAAAATTATAACTGTTCAGTTATATTCAACAATTGTCATCAGACCTAAACTTCTCAGCTTTGTTCAGATTTTGACATAGAGCTTCAAGCTGGATTTTCCCAAGCCTCATGCTTTATTGTGCAGAAGGCAGACAATTTTTCTTTCCTCTTTCATAAATAATTGAAGGTAAACAGGGGAAAAACAAGGATGAAGAGCCCTATACAGTGACTCACTGAAGATGCTGACAGAAAATTGCTGCTGTCTGCACTAAGTGAAGGACTTAAACTAATCCATCAGAGACAAGGGCAGGCTCGCTGAGCTGACTTTGCAGAGCTGTGTCAGAGTTACACTAGGCTTCTTTTCTCAGGCAGGTCACCTATTTCTTTACTTACTAATAACTGCCCACCTCTGTTCAGTGGGATGTGGGCACTCCTGCCTTCTTATGAGAAGGATGTGTAACAGACTTCCGTTTCCTCCTCTGTGACTGAATTACAGATGTGGTCAACTCAGCACCATATACAAAGAGAAAATAAGCCTTGTACAACAAATAACTTGTCAGCTTGAGGCAACACAGATCTGACTTTAAAAAACCTAACTGGGGTTCACTTCTGAGAGTGGTCAAAAGCAGAGCTTGTACAGATCCTTAAATAATCTGAGACCTCCCTTCAGCATCAATCCATTTTCTCTTGGAAACTTGGAATCTGTCTGAAATTTGGTATAACAATTTAAAATAAACTCTCAAACTGAGCAAATTTCATGTAGCTTGAGGTTATAAGCATTTGAAAATGCTCCTGAAGTGGCTCCAGTTGTCAAATGAAGTGAGCACAAGCAGATTTTATTTCTCAAAGGATTTCCTTACCAAAATCCCAACTGCTGCAGGCTTCTTGCCAAATCGCTGCAGAAACTTCTGCCAGAAGGGAATGCTCACAGCTGCTGATACCTAGAATTGACAAAAAAAACCATATCCGTACTGTGCTTATTGCCATTGTCTTCTTCAGGTGTAGAACTCTCAGACATCTTTTTGTCTAGCACATGACTGTCTGAAAGGGAGATGAACTTGCAGATTCCTGTTTCTCTCATCCTATGAGTGATTTTTTTTTATTATTCACTGTTACATACTACTTACAAAAGCTATCCATGAAAGGGTTTTCCACAATCAAATATCAGAAGGTAGTGTCTTAAAGTTTCCTTTTTCTAATGTAAGCCACAGAAGTTAAAGGTATACATGACACAGTCATTAAAGTTCAAACATATTGCAAATTGTCATACTTTGTGCTAATGCCCTTTCCCTCATTATCCGAACCTGACAAACGATAAGTGATAAGTTCCCATCATACAGGAAGAAAGCTGAAGCGCAAGATACATTTATCTTAAGATATACTTAGAGTATATATATCCCACACTACATGTGTATTCTTAGGAACAACGTCTAAGAGAAATAGTCACCCACCATCAACATTACCATTTCATATACTGTAATACTTACCTGGCAGCAGCAACAGCCACAGGCAACATAGTACCAATGCACTGAAGTATTGCTAGCAATGACAGTCTTACAATTAATCAGATGTCATCTCATTGTTACAGTTTTATTCTACTCTTTACTGACTTTACTGTCTCTTGTCTCTCTTCCTGGTGTCCATTACTTGCAGAGCCTTAAGATACCCAGCAGTCATCTCTTGCTCTCCAACATTTTGGTTTTAATAATTGGAAAAGAATCTGTCTTATAATGCGGGAAAGGAAGAATCAAAAAGGGATAAAAAGGGTGGGAGGCTGCCACCATGAAGTGGAAATGAAGTTCCCCTGAGATGGTTCCACAAAGACTCTGTGCCAAATGGGTCAGAAATCAAGCAACAGCTTCCCTGAAAATGACTGCTGCAGTGTTCCATATGGTAGACAAATTCTCTGCAAAATATTTTAAAAGTGCGGTACATGCACATCCCAGTAATTATGCAACATTTAATGTTCTACTTGTGTTAAAAGGACTTTGGTAAGAAGGATGAACATGGCAGTTTTCAACTAATATTACTTGTAATCACAAAGTAAACCATGCAATACAGCTGCAGGGTGTAACTCAGAAGTATCACTTAAGCAAGCAAAATTCTACCTCTGCATGTCAAGAAAAAAAGGTTCCATTAAAGGATCTTCTTATCACACTGCCAATTGCTCAAGAGAGGAATCTTCATATCTCTGGATATTTTAAATATTTATCCTAGCAAGCTGCCTAGCCCAGAAGGCTCATGTGTATGAATACACAAATTAAAGTTATTTAATTTTCAGCATATCAGACTGGGGAAAGAGAAAAAGGAGCTAAAAATCCAGACCTCCTTTCTGGCAGCAGCTTTTGCCCTTTATAGGAGCAGAAAGAGACCTACAGGTAAAAGCAATAAGGAATGAATTAAAAGCTCCAAAGCACTAATTTTTAGAAGTACAGTAAGGAATACCAACTTTATTTGAGACAGGCAATGCAAAATATGGTATAGCTTCTTAACAGCTCTGTCTAGAAACAAAACTCCTCTTGTCTTCTGTTATTTTGTGCCAAAAACCAGCGAGAACCAGCTATCAAATAAAAATATGGGAGAGAAGGGCAACTCACCAAGATGGTCACCACCAAATACTGGAAGTGACTGCGAAGATTAGCAGCATGAATGCAGAAGAGGACAAAGTTGCTCTGCTCCAGCTGTTGAAGATATTTGGTGACCACCAAAAAAGAAAGGAAAATTTAAAAAGACAAAAATTACATCACGCTCCATACTAGCCAAACACAGTTGGTGACTGATTTGTTACATGTAGGATTTGGAAATCTCATTCTTCCCTTGTTTGCAACAATTTAAAGAAGCAGTAAGTCTCCAGCTATCACTGGAGTATCATGTCAACAATACTGGGGCAAGCAAGAGGTAAACCTGCACCTAATACAGCATAAAAACGACCGAAATCAGAACTGCCTTATGAGAAGATTCTAACGGCTTTATTCCCTATCTTGCAATTGCCTTGTGGTGTTGTCACAGCCACAGCTGCAGACTATTGCAAGAAATTGCCTGCCCTTTTCCATAGCAATGCCATAAATCTTTCACCAGAAGCTCTGACTCCAAAACAAGTTACTCTTCAGCTGAAATTACACTCATGCCAACTTCCTGTAGTAAAGCATCTAACTGCTGGTTTCGTATACAGTCTTGGCTATGGAGTGTAGCTTTGGGTCGGATATCTCCATAAGTCTGAGTACTCATTGGACAGGAGGATCTAGCTGCACTGTGTTATAATGACAGAAGAAGCCACTGCCCACCATGCTTTTGCAGAACTCAAGGGAGTTCTGAACACCAGAATATGGTTCAGGCCCAGATCCAGCAAATCTGGTGGAATGAGAAAGGAGGATTGAATACTCATGCCACAGCAGTATGGTCAACTCTTGCTCCTTTTTGCGCTCACAGATTATAAGTGGCCAATCATCTGTATACAAATTAGGATAAAAGTTAAATCCCTTCTCCATCACCACCGGAGTCTTCCCTAACTTGCTTTTCAGTTTACACTGTCTTCAATTTAGATGTAGAATGTGACACTCTAGGATTATGGCCAGTGCATCTTTACCTGCCTATTCCTTTGCTCATCAGTAATCCACTCACTAAATTCCACAAAGTCAGTTGTCTCTCCCTTGAATAACAATAGCAAGCTTTGCTCCTGTTGGCTGAATTGGGGCAATACAGCTTCCAGCTTCTGCCTCCCCTCACACCTTCCCCTCAGACTGTACAAATAGAAAAATAAAGAGATATGGACTGACAGAAGATCTTTGCCTCTCTGGGTGCTGTCAGCAAGTAGTCGGCTGCCAGCAACCAGATGTGCACTGTATCCTTACTGACTGAGTGGATGCTGGAAGGATCTGGACCATAAGAAACATTTAATCTTCTTCCTGTCTCTCACAGTGCCTGCAGCTCCCAGATGTAAGCAGAAACGCGTCTGCTATTGTTTCTCACTGTCGGGCCTTCCAGCAAGGACTGACGGATGCTGTAAAGGTCAGCCTACTAACTGTGCCCAAATCCAAGCCAGAAGGGAACTTCAGTACTTCTTTGGCACACAGACTTTTAGGTAGTCCTTCCAAGGAACTTACTATTTCACCAGGACTGCTGGTGACCACAGCATTGCTCTCCTACACACCCTGATCTTCCCCTCTGTCCTGATACTCACTTGATCAATGGCTCATGTGACTAAGAATCTGTTGACAAAAATGTGAGTATTATTTGCTTTCCAAAATTAAGCCAACTGCAACGGATACGTACAGGTTCACATTAAAAGGACATATATACCAAGTTGAACATAGCTCAAAAATCAAGCTTTAAAAAGACTGCTGGACTATGGGGAGTAAGGATTTCTTACTGAGTGGCTTTAAGTTTTTCTACAGCTTCTTTCTATGGGAGGACATGTTGCATCTTCTGCGAGAGCCAGGTCCTCATTTGAAAATTAGCTCTATCTAGCTCTGAGATAGGTAAGACCTCCTGCCTCTGAACTTCTTACTCTGACCTAATGCCTTCCATCACAAAAGACTCCTAAGAACCAGTTCAGCCACTATGTGAGAACTGCCACCTGTGCAAAGGCGCAATGGTTTAAAGCAGCATACACTACAGAGAAGAACAGAGAGAAGAGAAAAAGCATTCTCTAAGAAACTGAAACCACAGGAGACTGTAGATGGATAACATATAACAACCCAATCTGGGTCACTAGGACTAGTTCCTCATCTTCTATAGAAAAAAAAAAAAAATAAAAAAAAAAGGACATCTTTAAATGGTCAGGACTTTGGTTTTGCTTCTTGTTTGAAAGAACCATCTCCAGCTGCACAGGACCCCAGGCACCAAAAAAGGACTCTGGTTCCCTACTGATTATTAGGGGAAGGCACCACCCCCTAGATCACCACCTCCAGTCATCAGCCAAAGGTTATTTGCCTTTTAGCTGCCACAGACTCTCCCATGCTGGGACTGGAATGAGGCCAACACACAGACTTGGGGAGTTTGAAGTTACCTGAACTGCTGTCGAGATGAGAAGAAATGAAGCAGTGAGCTTCACATATGGACCATGCTTCATGGTGAGTCCAAGGCCCTTACAAAAAGGAATTGCTCTGTCTGAATTTAAGGCATAAGGATCTAAAAGGAGCAGAACATATAAAATAACAATATTTTCCAGAGATGAATGTGAAATAATTATTATTAAATCTAGGCATACTTAAATATATCTTACCATCTTTTTCCTTCACTCCAAGAAAAAGAATGAAAATTCCAATAAGGTACACACCTCCTATGGCCCCTGCTGCAATCATATAAACTTTTGCCTTTGAAAAGAAAAAAAGACATATTTGAAATTATGACAGGAGAATGACAAGTCATTATGAAAATTTCAGTCTCTTTCTGGTGAATCATCTGCAAATGAAGAAATGCCCGTTTATATACAGCCATCTGTCTGTCTTTTACCCCTCAGAAAAAAGTTCACTTCTGCAGTTCGTTTATAAACAACACCTACTTTAGGATAAATCCAGGGCACATAAGTATATATTTCTTGAAAAAAAAAAAAAAAAAAGAAGCTGTGAACAAAAGGGCTACTGTGTTGGCAATCTGAATGTTTTAAAAAGGTGCTTATGTTGAGACTAGCTATAGACACACACAACCATCTACCAAAAACATGTAGTATCTGTACAGTGATTCTAGTTTTTAGTAAATCCAGTTGATCTAGCTACACAGACTGCAATCTGTACCTTCATGCTGATTGGGAAAGGCTTGAGTACTGATGTAAACATAATTACTATGGTTACTGCATCTATATGTAATGATAATAAAAACTTCCTTTAGGCTCTAATGAATTTTAGAAATCACACTTTTATGCCAGTGTTTTGAGAATATGGTAGCTTGCATGCTTGTTTTCTCAGGTACTTAGTGAAATACTCGAGCAAATTCAGAAATCTTTGCTTCCTGTTAGCCAGGGGAACAAAGCCTCCAAAGATACCTCCCACACCATCAGATCACATTTATTTTTTCTAACTCTGAGTGCACTGACTCTGGAGTTAAGCTTTAAAAATTATTTTGCTTCATTATTCTGTAATAATATATTGTATATTGTGCTATCAAAGATAAAATAAGTGCTGGTTAGAGAGCTTTATGACACAGTGATTATTTGATAGGAAAATCAAATTTCAAATTATCAGTTATATGCTGCAAATGAAATTATTATAAATCTAGGAAGTGGCTGGTAAATAAGCATGCAATTACGAGAATGTACTCCCAAATATAAAGTCATTTAGTATAGATGAAAAGGTAGTCAGATAAATCATGCAAGTAGAGAAAATATTCAAGACAACAGTTTTTATTAAGATATCCACATTTCAGAAAGGGACATGGTGAAATAAAGGCATGCAGGACTATCCTTTATTTGGGATAAAGGTTTGGTTTTTTTTTTATATCAGAGCTATAAATTAAGTCACAGTGTACTTTTATACTATTGTTTATGGCTTGCACAGACTACAGACTGCAGGATCATAGATACCTGAATTCACTTAAATGAGGTAATTTCAGTCTCAAAAGCAGTTTATAACCAGGAGATAAGGGGCTGACAAAAAGGATAGTAACAGGACTCCATTACAAATTTTATATTTCGTGTCTATTTATTTGCTAATTTTCTTGAAGCAACTGAATTGCATACTTTCTTTTGAAGGTCATCGTTAAGTATAATTTGGGCTTAAACTATTAAGGATATTCATGGTAGGCCAAATAAGATTCTCTGACCCTGAACAAAACTTGTTAGCCCATCTACGAACCGTATCAATATCTATGCTTGGTCTCCGGTAGGAAAGATCTACATCTAAGTTTACAATAACAACTTCAGGAGAGCTTAGAAATAACCATGTCCTCCACTTACTTTCTTTAATAATGAGCAAAATAATCAGTCATTCAGTAGGACTTCTTTTAAACTAGGTGTGCTCTTGAGCAGCTAAGAATTAGTCCTCGAGACAAAAAGGTCATACTCCTCAATGGCACTAAAAGAACCAGTCAAGATTTGGCCTCCTCTAAATATTTTTTTAAGACTGATGGAGGTACTTCAGGTTCATGGACCTTAGTCCTGCCTCAACTTGTAACTCAAAGTCCATCAGTCATACAGCCAAAATTCAAGATACAACATCTCCCGTTGATCGTGCAGTTAGGGGCATATTCTGTTGCGTGTGGTGCAAAGAAAAGGCATCATGCGATGCAAGCAGCTCCACCACATGGCCATGCATGCCCCAATAATTCAATCAAACTGATGCTAGGTTATGTGAATGGCAAAAAATTCAGGTCCTCACAAAACGGGCTAGCAGGCAGTGAGATGGGTTACCAGAGCAGTTAATTCAGATTCTGGCCTCTGCCCAGGCCTGAGGGCTCTTCAGGAAAAAGGGCATGAAAGAAAAAGGAGTGAACAGAACCTTCCCGAAAACAGTTTGACACCATAATCTAGACTGTTCTCAACCATGGGATACTAGTCATCTACAAAACCTGAGAATGTGACACACAAAACAGTGGAAGAACAAAAAAAAAAAAAAATGCCAAAACAAACAGGAAATCTTCACAAAAAAAAAAAAAAAATAGAACACATGGCTGCTTGCAAATAAGGAAGTGAAATGAAGAAGGTAATATCTTTTAATTAAATCACAACTATAATAAGCAGAGCATGAATATGTCCATCTAGATTTGCACCAAGCACCTGAGATTAGACTCAGGACAAGGAATCTCCTCCATTGGATACTTATATGTATCAGTTAGTATATGCACTGACAGAGAAATAGATGAAAACATAATATTCTCAGTGGATGAGAAGTTCAACATGATCAGGCAATGTGCCCTTGCAGCTCAGAAGGCCAACTACATCCTGGGCCGCATCAAAAACAGAGGAGCGTGGCCAGCAGGTTGAGGGAGGTGATTCTCCCCCTCTACTCTGCCCTGGTGAGACCCCACCTGGAGTACTGTGTCCAGTTCTGGAGCCCCCAACGTAAGAAAGACATGGACCTGTTGGAAAGGGTCCAGAGGACGGCCACGAAGATGATAAGAGGGCTGGAGCACCGCTCCTATGAGGACAGGCTAAGAGAGTTGGAGCTGTTCAGCCTGGAGAAGAGGAGGCTCCGGGGAGACCTTATAGCGGTCTTCCAGTACCTCAAGGGGGCCTACAAGAAAGATGGGGAGAGACTGTTCAGTAGGGTCTGCTGTGACAGGACTAGAGGTAATGGTTTTAAAATAGAGGGAGGTAGATTTAGATTAGACATTAGGAAAAAAAAATTTACAATGAGGGTTGTAGAACACTGGCACAGGTTGCCCAGAGAGGTGGTGGATGCCCCATCCCTGGAAATGTTCAAGGCCAGGTTGGATGAGGCTCTGAGCAACCTGATCTAGTTGGGGATGTCCCTGCTTCTTGCAGAGAGGTTGGACTAGATGACCTTTGAAGGTCCCTTCCAACCCTAACCATTTTATGATTCTGTATAAAACCTTCCCTGTTTCTCAAAAAATAGCAAACTGAAGCATGAAGAGATTAAGTTACTTGTGCAGGATTACAGCAAAAATCTGCTGTGGAAAATGAAATAAACAAGTATAGATCTCCAGGTTCATTCCACATGTTAACCACTGAGCCCTGCTCCCACTAAGTGTCTGTTACCAACTCAACAGTGCTCTGCACCTTCACAAGAATAGAGATTCCAAGTAGGACTTACAGTTTTGTTGGTGTAACAGCCATTAATCTTTCCAAGAGATCCCTAGTGATAACCACTTTGAAATGCAGTGTTGCTGAACTGAAAGATTCTGCTATAGTCACCACTTTTTCATAAAATCATAGAATTATTTGGGTTGGATAAGACCTTTAAAGTTCATCTAGTTCAAACCGCTGCGATGGGCAGGGACATCTTTCACTAGACCAGGTTGCTCAGAGCCCTGTCCACCCTGGCCTTGAACACTTCCAATGATCGCGCATCCGCAACTTCTCTGGGCAACCGGTTCCAGTGTCTCGCCTGCCTCATTGTAAAAAAGTCTTCCTTATATCTAAACTAAGTCCACCTTCTTTGAGTTTAAAACCATTGTCCCTTGTCCCATCACTACAGGCCTCAGTAGAAAGTCTTTCTCCATCTTTTTTATAAGCACCCTTTTCATACTGAAAGGCCGCAATAAGGTCTCCCTGGAGCCTTCTCTTTTCCAGGTTGAACAAATCCAACTCTCTCAGCTGTTCTTCACAAGAGAGGTGTTCCAACCCTCTGACCATTTTTGTGGTCCTCCTCTGAACCTACTCTAACAGGTCCGTGTCTTTCTTGTGCTAAAGACCCCAGAACTGGATGCAGTATTCCTGGCGGGTTAAAGCAAACTTTTCCTACTAAGCTATTTCAAACTGTAAATCAGCCCCTAGTGAGCCACTCAGCTCCAGCGTTACTGATTTCAAGGAAGTAATGTTCCTGCTTATCCGGCTGGATGATACAATACGGTACTACAGAAACAGCCCCACCACTCTCCCCAAGACAGTTTAGTGTGCTCCCGTAGACACTTACTTGAGGAGACAGAGGATCTGAGGGGTCTGGAAAGCTGGGAGTGTCATGCCAGGAGTCAGTTGTGTTTACTGAGGGATTCAAAGTGCAGTGAGGAGCGATGTGAGCACTGGCCACAATCTGCCCCTGAAGTGCAGCTCCAATCAAGGTCCCAAGCACTTCCACAGTCATTCCTAAAGAAAGAAGCACAAATGTGCACTGAGAATGAGAACCTCAAACCATTTTCTTTTACACAGAACAAGCAGAAAAAGCAGTACCAAGAACAGCAGAACTGGAAGCTCAGTAATAGAACAGTTTCAAGGGAAGAGAGTTTTGTCATCATTTTCTGATCAGCTTTTAGAAGCCTCCATGGAAGAGCCTGTTTGACACAAGCTGCATGATGGATGTGGCTGAGATCAAGAGCCACAAGGGGATAACACAGAAACATTTCATCTCAAGGACCAGAGCGGAACTGAAGTTTAAATGTTGAATGCTACTTTTCCAAAGCAGGACTAGGAACCACAACATCAGACTTTTCATCTCAAGTTTGACAGTAACTTGTGAAACATTTTTCAAGCCACTTATCTGATCAGACCTCTAGGTTCTCCAACCGTAAGACAGAATTATACTTACCTGAGGCTTATGTTGGAAATAATACAGCTGCAAAGCTCTTGGAAATAGCAGATGCTGCTCTTAACTGCCTAAGGCCACAGTCAGGCAGAACTAGCTGCCTCAGCTTCAGAGAAGGTTTCAGATCACTAACACTGCAAGTATCATCAGAACAAGGGATTGTCTAAAAAACCAAACAAAATCTACATTTGAGCAAGCAAAGATCTAACCACAGGCACCCAGCTTATGCTTCACATACTCAAAATTAGTCAACAAGGTGGCTAGTTGTTACAGTTCTGTCGCAGGCGAGTGGTGAGTAATCTGGGTTCAAGAGCCTTCTCACTCTGAGGGATTCCAAGCCTACCACTCCTGTTTCCATGCAACACGGCCATACCCAGCACTCCCACGGCAGGGAGATAAACTGAATTCCTGTCCCAGCTCCAGAGACTATTTACACATCTTGCATAAAGATACACGGGCTTAATACACAAACAGATTAGGAACAGGGATCAAGACTCCCTGTTTATGAGGGAATGCTCTTCTCATTAACCTAAACATCAGGGTTTTTTCGACTTATTCTCTCTCAATGGCTGCAGGGGTCCCATGTCGCTTTGTCAGAAGCACCATGGGGGATTTTGAAGGTCCGCTTCCAGAGTGGATTGTGTCCTGGCGGTTATCATACTCTCCCTGGGAAGTGAAAGGTATTTCAAAAGCTCCTAGGTTCAGGTTTATTCAGTTCAGTTTATTCAGGTTTATTTGTTCCCTGCTCTATAACAGTCATCCTAGGTGACCTTGGACACACACCTTTTTGCGTATCCCTGTAAAGGAATAAAAGTACTTTTCCATGTAATGGGAGGGCAATGCACACAGACTCCGAGATGTTCAGAGAGTACAGTAATGAAGGCTGTACATAGCTATTGAAGATCAAGTAAGGAAAAGGGAAGAGAGGCTACTAAGGACACCTGGATCGTTTAAACCATTGCTATTATGTTCCCAAACACAGAATCCTGCTGAATGGAGAATTTAAGGCTTCATGTGACATTAATTTAAATCAATGGGAAGTAAAAAAACAAATAAACAAAAAAAAAACTTCTTCCCCAAACTTCCAAACTTCACATCTGATCTTACTAACAATGTTACAGTTCAGTCCATACACACAAAAATGCTGGCAGATGGTGGAAATCCTAACCTCAACTTGATCTGCAGTGTTTGGACAGAAATTAGTGTCAGTTGTGCCTCGCAGAGCTTCCAAACTGTTGACTACTCAGGGCAAAGGCAATGAGTCACACCTTTCATTCAAAACACCACCTACACACTTATATCCTTTATCTAGGGCTCTACACATCTGCATTTTCCCAAGCACTTGTGTAGAATAAAACTCAGAAGCATCATTAGAGGGACCAGAAACACAACCATTATGAAATGTTCTTTCCCTAAGAAGTAGAAAGAGCTGAGAAGCAGGTATATTTCAAAGTTCTTGTGTGCTCAGAATTTATAATGTATTACTTTCCACCTTAGCTGAGAAAGCTGATCTTTCAGAAAGCAGATTGGACCTTGAAGTAGGTTATATTTCACCCAGGATGTAAATAGGATTTATGTTAAAGTCACTTTGCAATCCAGTATTCCTACCTTGCATTCATAGTAAAGAGCAGGACAAAATTTATAATAGGCAGTTCTGCTTGTCTCCAGTAGAGGGTAATGGATCCTCTGATCCCAACCTTTTTTAAATGCACGCTTCACCTTACACAGCTGGTTTTCTTTAAACAGTTGAAGAAATGCCTGAACAACTGACTGCATCCAAGAAAGTCTATCAGCAAGAATAATTCTCTATGAAACCCAGAGAGGCAAAAGTTTTTAAGAAAAACAGGTGTTTAAAAAAAAAAAAAAAAGATTCTCACATAATCATAATTATTAGAAGAAAATTTGGCTCCAAACAAATATAATTTCAAAATATAAAAAAATACCAACCTTTTAAGAGTCAAAACTATGGTTCATTCCACCACTCTAAATTGTCTTAGGAGAACAGCTGTACACTCCAAAGTTAAACCCCTTCTGAACAATAAAATGACACTATAAACGTATAACACCTCTCAGCCATGGAGTTCAACAGCTTTTACGAGAACAAATTTCACATGCCTATAAAGCCTTGCATGGGACTAGCAGATAGGAAAGCACTTTTATTTGGATCACAGCCTCTGAAGACATAAAACCAGACAATAGAAAACATTAGGTACACGGATTTAGTTAAAATTTAGGCCAGATGACTCAGAATACAGTCAGTGCCAAAGAATATAACACGACTGGAATCTCCCGCTGTTTAGTCCTGTCCTATGACTGCTAGCCCACACTTTCTCTTGAGATAGTTGATGATAATGCAAATTACAACTGTCCCCTGTGGCTGGAAAGGGATTGCGTTGCTCAGGGGATACTTCATCTAGAATTTCTAACATGATTTTTTAGCACTTCTGGCCATTTTATTGTGCCTCTATGGTCTAGTTTTCAACATACTCAAGTATGTTGAGGGTTAGAAGGACTAATGGAAGGAAAAAAAGGGGTCTTGCCAGCAAGATAAAACAGATTAATTTAAAAAAATACAAGTTATTATAAAGTAACACTGAAGGACAAGTCAAGACATAGAAAAGTCTTTCACGTGATATCTGACTCTTTTTACTTATTCAATGCTAGTGGTCATGAGAGACAGCAGTTAACACAGTAAAGGTGGCGTGAAAACAGAGGTGAAGAGAGTAAGAAAGGATGAAACTGCTCTTGCATTCAATTTATGATCTATACAGGAAAACTTGAAACTATTTCCGTTGCACTTTTTTGGTCTGATTCGCTTCAAAGCAAAAACTCTGTCTGGTTTTCACTGCTGATGAGCCAGAAATACGGTCTGGAAGCCCTCATTCTTTTAACTAATACACTCAGAGTGCTAGCTATATTACAGCAAGATCTGTCCTTAAACTACCTGGTGTATGTTAGAATTAAATAAACACAGATGAAACAAAAAGAGATATTTCAGTTGGTGTCAACATGCACACAAAATTACTCTCCTTTTTGGTGAGGTTAACTGTCTGGGTTCTATGAGTTCTAGAAATTTTTTCAAAGGAAATAGGTTTAGGATTTGAATTTATACCATGAAACACAAACCTAAGGAAATCTGAACTAGAAAAAACAAAGGAATAAATAAAAGAAAGAAAATACTCAAAATTACTTTCTGTAATTGAATGTTAAAGAAGATCAGTACTTTGTTTTTTTCCCCTAGAGATCACCTTTAAGTGATTTTTATTGTTTCATCTGGCTAGCAACAAACCAAGAAGACTTTATAGTTAATCCAATTGAGACAATGTCTCCCATTTGGCTAGAAAAATGGAGGCATTTAAAAGACAAAATATTTTTCATCAGATATTAAAAACTCATGTAGAAGTCCAGTTTAGGGACACAAACCATTAGGAACTTCCTATAGATAAAGAATGATTTCAAATAAAACTCAACCCTAATCCACATGAGAAAGCCCAGATCACACTCACGGTATGCTGTCGCAGAATCTCTCTCCTTCTGGTCTGTGCTGAGAAACATGGTGAGGGCAGAATATGGTACCTGGAATAACTATGGAAAGAAAGAACATCACACAGGAAATGTCAGGGTAAATGTTATATATCTTTGACATCAGGAAAATGATTTGATGTGACCTATTTACAACATTGTATTTTTTAGCACGAAGACCTGTGTATTCTTTCTGATTTGTAAAGCATATAAAATCTTTCATAATACAAATTAATAAATTAGCAAGAAGCTTTACCTTAAATGCTGTGCTCCTTCAGCTTCCTTGGGAAAACGTCCTTCATAGGCTAGGCTATAAAGCATCTAGTTTTCTGTGCACTAGGAAACTACCACGTTCCTAGCTTGAGCTCACTAGCAGGGAGCAAAGCCATAATGAAGACAATACAATTTTCCACTTTATTCAAGTCAGAAGACTGTATAAATCTCAAAAATATTTCAAATATCTGTCTCACTACGTAACTCCAGGAGATAACTGTGAAAACTACTTTATCTTCAGCACTGTTTTGCCACACACTCCTTAATTAGAGTTAAGAGCAGGTAGAAACGCACAATTGCTATGTCAATGCTCTGACAAAAAAGTAGATGAGAAGTGTTGTTTGTTGGTTTTTACAGCACTGTATCTAGCATACAATTGATATCTTGCTGTAAAATCTTGGTGGAAACAATGCACTGGTAACATTTATTGCAATGTTGGGCAAACAAACCCCACTTTTACTGCAGGAGAGGCCTTATCTCCAGTGGCACTTAATTGAAAATAACTACTGAACATTAAAGGCTTGACCTTTTGTATGGTTGTGATGTGAGTGGGACCCTGTCCTCAGTGTTGAACTAAAATAAAAGTAACTTCTAAAATCTTGGAACAACACACAGGCCAAATTCTTAGACTATTGTGAGGTGGAAGTGGGACATGAACCTGCCTGAACAATCAAGTTCTCTGTGGTGTTTCCACCACCACAATCTGTAGCCAGGCAAATTACGTCTCGCAATCTGCATTCTACTCCGTTCGTACAAAATGCATTTCTGTTCACCTCCATCAAACATGGCAGGCATATATGTTTTCAAAGCTCTGCCACAGCAAATCTGTTTTTCCTTCAAAAGAGAGAGAGGGAGAAAATTATTTTAAGCCATTATGAATGTCTTCTGGATCATCTTTCTCCAGAGGAAATAAAGGACCCAGGGAAACATTCCGGCTTAACACAGGAATACAGAATTCCTAGGTCAAATAGACCTATGAACAGAAGAAAAGCCAAAGTCAAGGAAGAAATATACATGTCTTAAATAAATGTCTGGGAAGCACTTTTTCAAAATGTGATCCAGTGATATTCAACCAGCCAGAATACACCCTGCCAAATCGTGATGCAGCTGTCTCTCTTCCAGTCCTAATCTGCTGTGTGACACTGCTCTGCACAGAAGATACCTTGTTCCACCTTGATATTGGTGAGAAGGCAAAACAGGGTGATGTAACCCCTTCATATGCAGTATGGAATGAGTCAGTGGATCTTTAGGATCCACTGAAAAAAAATGGCTTCTGCATAAATGTTGCAAGTTCTGGGCTGTATTAAAAAATTCACATGCTCCAACTCTTCTACCCCGGCATAAATATCACGATGACTACTATCAGCACTATTTCAGCCCTCATTGACTTCTCATTGCCTTACAGCTTGACTCAAAATACCAGAACTAGAGCAACAAACCTACTTGGTCCCCTAATTTGCTCCTGAAAACAGAAGTTACGAGAAGTTAGATATCTAACTGGAATTAGGAATCCAAATGTCTCTGTGGATCTACACAAGAAAGAGCTGAGTATCTAGGGCACTGCCAATGGAAGTGACTGGAGGGAACGTGTCTGAATTACAGGTCGTTTGCCAGAGAAAGCATTGGCAGAGACCAGCAAACAGTAGACAGTTTGATAAAAGGACATCTGCCTACCCCTTAAACTCACAAGAAGTTGAAATCAAATGTAAAGTTTTGGTAAATCTTAGTTCACTAAATCTGAATGCATTAACATAGACAGAAAACAAGCAAGTTACTGCTGAGAACGTAGTGACCTGTAATCTACTCACTGTGGTCAGTGCTTGGAAAAGGCAGTAGAAAGTCAGATACCATGCAACTCTTCCCGATACAAAAGGAGGCAGGTACCACATAAAAAAATAGGACACTATCGTGAAGGGTGTACATGCCAGCATCCTGCAAAGAACATTAACGCATGTCAACAAGCTCAACATAATGATAGCACATTAAGTTTTCCTGTTAATAATCAATGTAATGCAATTCATTTTATGTGCAGTTTTTCTAACTACAATAATGCTATGTTTTAAGTAGTAAAAGTTAGTGTACATTAAATACACAGATTAATACAAAATGAATACAAGTACTTCTGTAAAATAGAAAAAAAACACAGTAAATCTGAAAGAGAGAGTTAATATCCCATTCAGAACAGACACAGTTTCCTTGCACACGCACTCTTAGCACACCTATATTGCCATTCCTTTGTACACGTCTCAGACTACACATTTATCACAAAGAACCACTGAAAACTAAGCTCTATTGTCACATCTTCACATACTTCAGCGATGTTTACATGAGCCTACTTATTATGAAGGATTCCCTCATCCAATTTTCATGCCTTCAGTTTTCCTCTCAGCTCAGCCACTTCAAGCAAATGGAAATAACATTGATACACTTCAAAATGCTGAAAAACAGCATACAAGAAAATGGACAGCCCACTGCAAAAGTTCCTACAGTCTGTATCGACTTGGGTATGTGACAATTTGCTCCATTTAACTCAACAGCAAAACTCCTAATCACTTCAGACTCAAAAGGATGGTGAGGATGGTGGCTTAAAAAAAAAGAACCACAGAAACAAATTCCAGACATTACCATTAACTAGCAATTAATTACATCAGTCTAAAAAATTATTTCAGGCGAACACCGCTTGTCAAACTCCATGGTATGGAAGAAGTGGTCAGGTACTGTAATTTCCTAAAAGTCTGAGCTGCAGCAGCATCAGGACTCTCTTGCATTCTTGTAAATGAGACATTAAACAATGTAATTAGATGACCAAGACCCCAGCAAAAAATATCCAAACACATAAAAGAGAAAACAGATTAATCCCTTCACAACAGCACTACTGACATTGGGGGTCAGCTGACTATTTTGCAATCGTGAACTGAAAACCTGGAATACAAAAGAGTAATGTGGGTAAATAGTTTAGTAAAACAATGGCTTTCCCACACTGCTCGTTGGGATGGACAGCATCACTGGGAGCTGAGCATTTACAAGGAAAGTGCCAGGTTCTGGTATTCTCTGTCCCTCTGGTCCCCAGGCCACAGCTCATTCACAGCTGGTCAGCAATCAAAAACACAAATAAAGCTAAAATCCTAACACATTTTAGAGAATCTACCTTCCTCTCCAAAAGTGTGCGCTCTTCCAGATTGATGTCCAGACAGAGTCACCACAGGAAAATATTTTCATAGTCAACTTTTCACGCAACTTTTTAGCAATAACCCTCTTAGTATTCTTTGTTCCTTCCCTCCTCTTTCAACATTGTACTTCTCTCACTTATGTCAGTGAGTTTTCAGAGCCTTGCCGAAGTTGCTGAATATCTGATTGTCTACTATTGTCTCTTTTGACAAAATATTTGACCAGGTTTGTGTATTTCAAGTCAATGTCTGCTTATGCCTTTTAAACATATTAAATAAAAAAGGACAATAGTGATTGATGACTTCTTCTTACAACTTCTTCTTACTTAAATGTTCTCCTTACTTAATGTTCTTGCTTCACTGGCAAGTTTTTCTGACTGAGCCAATTCCATTGCTTCACTCGAGACACTTAAGAAATCAGAATGACTTCAAAATACTGAAGTATTTTTAAGCTAATGGAAGACTCATATTTTATTTGTATAAATATTGCCTGACCTCCAAAGCGTAGGAACAAAATTCCCACTTAAAAAAAATACCTTTACCAAAAAAATAGCCAAAATCCTTCTGGAAAGAAAGCAGCTGTTTGATGAACACATATGAAAGGCTGGGTTAGATAAGCACTTCTCCTGTAAGAAGTGCAAGTTGTACAGTGGTTGGTTTACCGTGCAAAGGGCTGATAAGTTTGTGCTTGTGCTAGGATGGGAGTTGTCCTAACATCGATTTAACACTCACACTACACACATGTACTTGCAGTATTTTCAGAGAATTATTATTTTTTTTTTTAAAAAGAGGCATCAGAATATATCTAATGGCATTTGTGTAAAGATGTCATTACTTTATTTTTTAATAACTTTGTTACTTGGTTAATTCAGTGCTCATTAAAAAGCACTCCATTTACCCAGCCACAAACCAAATCCTGAGAACAGAAACAGGAGCAAGCTCCTCTTTTCCCATGGGGCTCTTGACAAAAAGTTTAACTTTGACCTAAAGGCTCTGTTCCTGCTGGGGCCATGAGCAGTTGATCTCAGCCTTTTTCAACATGCACTTGCCTTCTATTCTTTACCAGATATAAGCAGAGATATCTTTACACAGACAAGCTTCGGTAGTCCTAAAACCACACGACAGCAAGAGAACTGCCAGCTAAAAAAATGGGCTTATTTTCCATGACAATTCAACTTCTTTGCTCAGGATACCACATTTACTCTTAGATTTTTGTTGTGAATCAAGTTTTGGGGGTGCATTAATTCAAAATATCTTACAACACATCCTTATAATGCATGAGATAGAGCACTGATGAAGGACTCCTCATTTCACAAACTACTCAATCTCCCCTTGACTTCCAAAATATAAAACACCCAACAAATAAATGCCCTACGGCATAGATGAGCTTGGGTTCCTCTAACATGGATCAATCCTTTCCAATTCTCTTGCTTCACACCTGTCAATCTCCTTCCTATATGAGCAACATTCATTCTTCTAACCTCTCCTCATAGCACACGGACAGCACATGTACAAGTGTACTAGCTAGAGGGCCTACAAGGGACGTCACAGTGAAACATCACTCTATCCCTTTAGAAATGCTGATCAAACTCTTACGGCATCTCATTCCATTATAGAAGTCATGGGGATTTCTTAATTAAGTGTTTTGATTACAGGGACATAAGAGAAGCAGGACCAGAATGACTGCTGTAAGGAAGAACATACCAGTGTCAGGGCAGTGCTGGTTGCTGAGCCCTTCAGTGCCATGGTGTCACATCTGTTCCACGTGTACGCACACATCCCTTACTGAATGGAAAGGCCTAGAGAATTAAGGTTAATGGAGCTCCTGGAAGGCTGACATGAGAAGGGAAGGCACACTAGGACACAAGTTAAAACAAGCTCCAACTTTGTGGAGGAGTGAAGGCAAACTAGAAGAATCTAGACAACAAGGAAAATTCAACCACAGATTCAACAAAGTTTTAGGTCTGAGCTTCCAGTTTTGTTAACAAGGCAGTGTCTTGGCTTTACTTGTTTGTGTTTCCAATGGTATAAAATCTTCCATTTTCATGGGTGAACAAGTTAAAGGGAAATAGATGGCATGACAATTTTTCTTTTAGATTTTATATAGGTAGAACGCATACAATCACTGTTGTCAGCAAAGAAAAATGAGTGTAACTCAATGAGATGACTGTATGATCACAACACACACATAATATTCATATATATATATGTAAATATACGTACACATTTCTGCTTACCAAGGCATGAGCCGGCCAATATTTGTCCATCTACTTTTGCTAATAAAAAAGCCAGCAACAGGATCAGTAACTGCACCTGAGGCTCTGCCAATGAACAGCACCAAAGAGGCGTGAAACGGAGTAATCTGAAAGTGCAGATACAACACTGTAAACAAGAGCCATTGTTTCACAATACAATGAAACAGTATAAAGCAACTTTCCAGAAAAAAACTCAATGTTTAAAAGAATAATGATAGTTCATTTACAAAACATGTCTGTTGCTGTCACAGAAATTACTACTGGTTACCCGTAGCAAACAAATGAGACATTGAGACAGGCACCATGCAAGAAGGGATTAGAGGGGAAAAGTGCAAGGAAAGGGAGACTGTGGATGTGTTCAGAACCAGGAAAACCAGTCAGATAGTCAAACAGTAGACTAAAGTCCTTTTAGTCCTATCCTAGTTTAGTCATAAAAACTGACAGAGTCCCTCTGTAATTATCCCCTCGCTTTGTTCCCCACGCATCCCATTTCCCCATATCTTTATCTTTACTTGATCTAGAAAAAAGTAGAGGGAGCTGTTTCCATGCAGTCATGTTTTTTCATCTCCTGAGATTACCAACAAGGCTGCCAATGGGCGGCACGTGGCTGCAGAAGTGGCTGTAGCACAGCAGACTCTACCCACTCAGAACTGAACTGTGACAAGTGAATTGCATAAGGCACATCTGTTCAAATCAAAGGTGCCAGCACATGTTCAACAAATCTCACTGGAAAAACATTCGTGGATTACAGAAGAATAAAATGGCCAAGTAGAAAAATCTTTGAAGTTAACTCAGCAGGACCACACAAGTGCCTATGTAGTTTATCGCAGGCGATGTAGTTATTTTTCACATGTATCTGTAGAAAGCTTAGGAATTTGTATCACACAACGGTTTAAAAAGGCAGGTTATCATCCAAGTGCTCAGTTCATGTCACTGAAACTATAGACCTGAAAAAAGTCACTAAAATCTATATAAACATGAATGTTCCTCAAATCAATGAGGGAGACAGAGAGAGGCAGTTGAAACAGCCTGGGCAGCTTTAACAGCCCCAGCAGACAAAACCTTCGTGCTATCAGTGCTCCAAAGCAGCGGGAAGTCTGGCAAATGCAGCTGACACAGCACCAAGCTTGAGCTAGTACCCCCCGCTTTTCTGCAGACCTTATTGCCTCCTAGGCGGCATCGCATGGCTTCCAGCTGGTGCACGTCCCCTGCCTGCAGAATTTGCTGTAGGTACTCCCTCAGAGGTGAAAGAAAGAAGTAATAATCTCAGAATGTCCTGGATGATCTTTGTAAAAGGCAGATACTGTGCACTTTTGTAATTGCACCTGTTAAATTTTAGCCCAAATTAGGTGAAATTGCAGGGACAGCCAATCTTCCTGACACCGCCAGCTCCAAGACACATGCTCCACCCTAGAAAGCTTATGAACAGGGAAGGATTGGGAAGGATAGTCTCCAGCAGGTAATGACAGTGGTTCTCCAAGCATCCTATTGCTGCACTGTAGAACAAGGGCTGGGATGAGCACCAGGTTGTGCCCCACAGCCGTTTGCTGATGTTCACCTCATCCACCTTTGCTGACTTGTGCTCTCCCACAGCCAAGGTGGCAAGTAGCCCATCAGCCCTGAGGCAGACTTGCCATGGGGGCTGCACTGGAACTGCTCTGCTTCTCAAGAGACAGGTCAGCCAAAACAAGAACAAAATAGCAGTCAGAAAGACACAGGGGTTGAACTGCAGTGATGAGGGACACAGAAACAGAAAACTTCAAATTAAGTGGGTTTCGCATTGGTATTTTGGTCAGATAACTTGAATAGACAGAAAGGAAGTGGAAATTAGATAAACAGAGGTGCAAGAAAGCCTTGAGGAAAATTAAAACCTCTCTTATGTTAGGAGTGGAGTCTGTGTAGCCACCCATCAGTATGGGCTTATATATCCCTTGGCTGCATTTTCTTAGCCCCTATATCTAGACTGTGTCTGTCAGCACCAATGCCAGAAATTTCTCAGTGTTAATAAAATACAGGATAAAATATGCTACATTCACCCATCTCAAAAGAAGTAAAGATCAGGATCCTATTGTGAGAGGTTTTAGTGTTTTCTAGTAATTTGACTCAAGGACCCTGTGTGGTTTGAAGTTGCATTTATATGTCTGTAGTTTATAAAGGTAATTTAGATGGAACATGGATTTAAAATGGAAAAACTGTAAGCTACAGAAAGTGAGTAAAAACGTAATTTTCTTAGAAAGGATGCAGATTATGTATGAAAGATTACACCTAGCGAGTTTCACAGTCTCTCAAAGAGCTAAAACAGTTCTGCCCTCTAAGTGGGCAAGAATGAAATCTAGGTAGTGACTATAAAATTCGTGCTCTCCCCTGAAAATGTGTGGAAAAAACCACAGGATTTCAGAGCTGTTTATCAGGCCTTGAAATAAATCCTGCCCCTGTAGGATTACTTCAAAGAACACACTAAACCATCAAGGAACAAATAATTAAACCCCTTAATGAAGTAGTATGTGTATCAATGCAAATATTAAGCAAAATTATTTGGTTTCAGTAGGAGCTTGTTAACAAAGTAATTATTATTATATCATTTATTTACATAGTGCAAATGTAAAGATGCAAGAATAGGACCCCAGCTTTCTGGACACTGTACACAAACATGTAAAGAAAGAAGAATTCCCTAACTTCAAGAATTTAAATTTCTGTGATAAGTAGAGAGTAATGAAGTTACCATATTTATAAGCACCCTGGGAAAATGTTATTAGTATCTTTCTCATCAGTTCATGCTTCACCACGTCCAATGGCTTGTATTGCCATCCTTGATGTAAGCGTGAAACAGCTGTAGTCAGAGCTGCATCCACCTCCCTGCTGCATCCCCAGGTCACCTGTTCCACCTCCAACGCCTCAGACTCCACACCATCCACTTGGCATCTTTGACACTGCTGTCCAAAATTGGCCCCTTTCTAGATCTTGTGACTTTGATCTCAACAAGACACTCAAGATCTCAGTTCTACATGCCACTCTTATTGTATTGCCAATTTTATCAAGTCAGTCACATCTTAGCTTCTGATAGCAGACTTCTATAGGAAAATGATAAACCCAATCTTTTGGATACCTCCACTCCCCAAGTAATGATATCCCGTCTTTCTGCATCTTAAAACAGCAAATGGATGACAATATCTCATCCAGAACTTCCTGTTCTTCCCAGCAAAAGAAACAGTCATCACTGCTGAAAGCCACTCACGTAGTTTCAGCTCAGCTGTTCTCATAGTCCCTGCAATTTGGCCCCACTTCCCCCAAATCCTTTTTTCTCTCCTATAATACTTGATCTGTCCCGCTTAGTTACCACATAGACATACAAGACAATCCAAAACAGTAAAAAGTGCTTATGGATTGATTTTCTTTGTTTCTCTGCTGTCCTGACATCTAGCCGGAGCAGCTGAAAGTCAGATGAACGGGATGACTCCTACTGCTTTGTTTTACCAGGTCTGCTTTGGCACCAGAAAGCCACAGACTGGAAGCAAAGAACCTTCAGGAAGGATCACTCAGCTTTTTTTTTGCAGAGAAATTATCTTAGACAAACCAAATTTATGTGAAATTATGCTGACTACTGGATGCAAGTGCAGTAATTTTTAACTAAACCAAATGAACAAAACTTCACAACCTCAACATGGTGCTATTAATGTTTCAGACGTCTCATATCTTACACTCTGAGACTCTTGACACAGAGAACTGCTTTTTCTTATTTCTGCAAGTATGTGACCTCTACAATGCCTAAAACTCTACTAATGATCCCAAACTAAAAGCAAACAATGGTCACTTCAAGACAGAAAGGAAACAAGTGAAAAAAAAAAGAAAAGAAAAAGACATTATTTCTGGACAAGTTTATACAGTTTCTAGGACTGAACAGCTAGAGGCAATGATAACAAGACAATTTAAAAGCTTTGTTAGATAATTCACCTTTTCTCATTCCAGGGACATGGTCGAGAACAGAGCTGAGGTAAGTCCACAGTCTGTAACAGTTTCTTGTGCTACTTACATGGGCTATATCTAGCAGGTAGATCTGTAGGAAGAAAGCAGCAGCACTCCCTGCCGCTTGATTTGGGGCACCTCCTATTGCATAGCACAGTTTGCTGCAAATCGAAAGCTTGTATTCCTGTTCAAGACGAAGCAGAACAAATGATAAGAAAAAGAAGATATGTGAGTTAAAAGCTACAGAAGTCATAAGGTTAAAGTCTAAGGTTAACACCAAATTCAGGTATTCGGTTCCACTAATAAATCCATATGCCCTCAACCCCTGTCATCAACAAGCATGTGGGTGCTCATTGCTTTCATATTTAATGGTTTTGTTCCTTAATTCAGCTCCTAAAAACAGATTACAGTGTTCCTACAAGGGAATCTAGGCTTACCTACCTGCTTCTCACAAGCTATTAAAAAGGAACAAGTCTACAAACAAGCAAGAAGAAGTAAAGAAGCGCACATATTGTTACGTTATTTTCTGAGCTTAGTTTTCTCTTTGAATGTTTAAATTAGATCTTTTAAAAGGTTGAAAACTTTCTTACTTTTTTAAAAAATAATTTCTAATATTACTCTTTCAGACCATAATAATAGATCTATACACTCATACAATAGTAATCGGACAACATTCATAGCAGGAAAGTTCCACAGTGAAATGCAGACCGAGTAGATTCCAAATATTTGTGGTCCATTCCTTCCTTACTTTGTTGCAAAACACTGGCGTGACCCTGACAAAGTCACTTGACTTTGTACATCTTCCGTTTGACTTGACTTTTCTGTATCTTAAATGTAAATTGGTGTAATAGGAAAAGGGATTTGGGGGCCTGAGTCCTGTTTAGGCAAGACTAAGTCACTCTAGGCATGTTTTGAAAATTTTTCAAAACTGTGCTCCCTCATTTGCCTTTTGACATTTGAAAAGTACCATAAGCATCCAAAAATATTCTCTAAGAGAACTGACAAATAAGACAAAAGCTGAAAATAAGGTTTCATAACAGTAATTAAAGACAAAAAAATGCAGAGTCTAATAGAAACTCCAATTAAGAACACTCTGTTTTCCAATAGTAGAAGTTCCAGAATATTGGAAAGCCTTTAAAATAAAAATCTTAAGATTTGACTACATGCCATAAAATTCAAAATACAGCAAGAAAATGACTCTGCTTTATCTTGCATTCCTTTGAAACGGACAACGCATCCAACGTGAATTCAGACTTCTAGGCTTTCAATCCCTCTTTAAAGATTGCTGTCAGCAGGAACCAGGAAACATGAAGACAAGCAGCAACATTAATCCTGGGTCTGCCCTCTCTGTGAACCGATTCCACAAGCCCTTAATTCTTACATTAGATCAGGATAAAAATAGAGATACGGTACTGAGATCCACCAAAACGATAACATTCTGATACACTACCTAATTTCAGAACATTTTAAAATTTACTCAGTACCATCATCTTTACTACCTAACAAAGTTTTGATAAGTTTTAGGCTTCTAGATAGAGCCTTTCATAATCTAATCATTTTCCTTTGAACTGTTTTATCTGATGGGTGTGAACAAGCAAGCACGGGTATCGAGTCCCTTTCCTTTTCGTGTTTCCAGAGAAAGGCGGGGTGGCATCCCGCTGCTACACCCAAGTAAAGTGGGCAGTGTCAAGGCATGAGCTGCAGAACGTTATCATCCCAGCAGGCCTCACTTGTACTCCACATCGGCAATTCTCTTCTATCCAGAAAACCAACAAAATAATAATAATAATAATAATGATAATAATAATAATAATAATAATAGTAATAATAATAATAATAAAAAGAGTGGTAAACAGTCACAAGACAGGCTTCATCAGAACAATATACTATTTAACTTGATAGATTTTAAATGCAACAGACTATATACATATTTGTTGTACAAAGTAACTCTCCATTTTTCATACGTAAGTTCTATTAAATGTGAGTTTTACTAAACTTATGGGGTCTATAGAATCTTTTTCACTTGACTTACAACACAGTCCTCTTAAGCTTTGTCCAGAGGCTGTGTACTTTTAAATTTTATCACTTTGTTTCATTTTTTAATCATTCCCTTCTCCTAGCCTCACCTCCATCCTCCCAGAAACTAAATTACTTTGAAAGTTTATTTTCCTTTGATACTTTCCCTTCTGATCTCCAAGCATTGGCAACATGACTTCCAGCTGAAATCAAGAGACATAAACCACTGCTATGTAAATCCTGTATCCCATTCCACCCCTCAAACAAGCAGAGAAAAAACCTTAGATCCATAATGATGCTTTCACACTTTTTTTCCCTAGTAGCTGTCATAGAATCACAGAATGGTTTAGGATGGAAGGGTCCTTCAAAGACCATCCCGTTCATTCTCACTGTGATTCCACACACCCCCAGGATGCTGCTCAACCACCTTCTGAACCACGCTCCCAGATCACCTTGAAGTAAAGTTAATACTTTGGTCACAGCAGTAGTTAAGTTTTCACTAAATTTTGTTTATGAATGTTATTTTCAGAATAAAACAAGCTGTCAGACAGACACGACCTACAGAGGTGTCCTGTTCGGTCACTCACAGAAATGCACGGAATCAGCAGTTCGCTAACTTCAGAAACTGAAGTTAGATCCTGATCACTATTCAATACCTGTTTTCCTTTTATTTTGCCTAATTACTTTTGGAACTTATTTGTACGTTAAGCCACAATACACCACAGTGGTTCTCCATGTGAGCGACACGTACCGTGAAAGGAAATGCCACCGTGCTCATCGCAGACCTCTGCCCGGTAATTTCATTGAGTGCCCCGGGCTTCTGTCTGCTGGGAAATAATCACTCAGACTCTACATTCTGGTGTCTCTTTCCAAAAGCAGCAGCCCATAATCTATTTTGACTCTCCGTATTGAAGTTATATGGCAATCGCTATGTTTTCTACCTCCGTAGCCTATGAGACAGTGGTAATAGTGAAGGTAGGTCTCTGCACCAGTGAAGCTGAAACATTTCCTTCTTTCTGACCTCCTGAGCTTAACCTGCAGTTAAGAGTAGAAAAGATACACGTGGCAGCTGTCTGTTACAGGATCTAGAGGCATCAGTCCCCCCAACCTTGGCTGGGACTACACGATATTGCTAATAAATGACACCAGAAACTATCTGGAGAAGGAGAAGACTGCACTCCTGCAGAGCTGTGTGACCAACAGCAGTGCATTGACCATAAGCAACTAACAGGGTTTTTCCTCTTACGACTGAATCTCCCTGCTGCAATGCTGCACCCAGCTAGACTCCTGTGAAATCCAGTGAAAGCTTTTTCACCTGTGCAAGTTTGTCAGTAAGATCAGAGTACTCAAAAAAAGCACTAGAGATCTGAATGCGCAAGCAGTGGTCAAATAAGGAACAAATACAAAGTATTTACAATTCAAAACTAGTTTTGAGACCCCTGTGGTGTAGTTGAATGTCTACATCAAATTGCTTCTACAAGCTTCAGGAGAAAGGTGAGAGGATGGGGTGGGAGGTAGGAGAAAGGAAGGTCAAACAAAATCATAATCTTTTCTTTTTTGTTCTCAGATTGACTTGATAATTTTGTACTTAACGCCTTCATCATATAAAAGTTATTTGTGTCTCAAGGTAAACCAAGAAAGCATAATAGCCAAGATATTTTATTTTGCTCCTTTAATAGAATAAGTTTAAACATTGTTACAGAAAATGAATGCATCTCATAGTTTATTTATTTTTAATTCACTTGTAAGTTAAAACCATACTTTTCACTGCTTGTAAATTTTCCCTCCCACAACAGAAGAGAAATTGCATACATGTTTATAACAGATCATCTTATTTCTAAAAAAAAAAGTCTTTAGCACATGGAAAACAACTCTTTGCAACTGTGTGAAGATATTGCATGAATGTTATGGGCATAGGGAGCAGCTGCATTTTGTTCTAAGCTATTCTTTATCAGCTGAGTGCAGAACAGAACCAACAAGTAATTCAAAAGCAGTAAGAAGAGAGCGCAAAATGTGTGCCTCAAAGATAAACGCCAGTCTAGGTTTATCGGAGAAACAATGAAGATGCAGCTAATGAGGAACAGCTTTTGAGTCAGCTTTGCTCTCAACATAGAATTAATACTGGTAATGTTTCTGTTCTTCCGTGACCATAGAACTGCCTCCGAAAAGGATGAGTGTGACAGTCACAGCTAGCATCCCAGGTCCCTCATGCGAAGGATTCTGAGGACTGTTTTCAGGTTTCTTAAAAGACATCAGCCCGCCCTTGAGTGGAAGAAATAACAGGAGCAGGGCTTGGGTGAAGACACCTAGAGAGGGCACAGGAAGAAGGCAGGATGCAGCGGTGCCATCCCAAGATATTCTTCCAGCTGCCCGACACACATAGAGCCGAGGGGCTCTGCGAGCCAAAGAGGGCACATTTTTGTTTAAAATCTCCCCATTTCTCGCATTAATGCTTTCTGAACACACAAAAAAAAACTCAAGCCAGAACAGCAAGTGCCCACAGCGTCCGCGGATTGAACGCCCTCCACCACACCCCAAAAGGCTCCCTCGGCCCCTCTGTTTTGCAGCTGCCCCTTCCCACTTTGACCAGGTGCCCCCTCAAGAGACAGGGAGCCAGAGGGGTCCCACACGGACCTACTTGCCTCTCCACCCCCGTCTCGGCAAGCACCGAGTCTACGGAGGAAGCACTGGGAAACGCTCCCACTCGCAACGCTGCTCTGGAAATTCGGCGTTGGTGAGAGGGAAGGGGGCGGCGGTGAGGATTTAAGCGCCGTTTCAGGCACCTCGCCGAGACCGGCTGCGCGGCGCGGGAAGCACCGCAGAAAACAGCACAGCAGAGAGTTCGGGCTGCCCCAACCCCCCCCCCCCGGGGTTGCCCACCCCCCCTCTTCCCCGTAACCCATCCGCAACGAAAATAAAAACCCACCGCGCCGGAGCAGGAGGGCGCGGGCGGGACCCCTGCCCCGTTCTCACCGCGGGACTGTGGCCGGGGGGCTCCTCAAGCCCCGCGACGGCCGCCTTTCCCCCTCCCCAGCCCCTTACCTCGTCCTGCTCCTGCTCCCCCCGGCGCTCCGGGGTGTCCGTTGCCCCCGCCATGGCATCAGCCGACAGCCCACCCCTGTCCGACACCTGCCTTCCCGGGGCGGGGCGGTGGGGGGGGAAGGAGATGGAGGGCGGCGGGCGGGTTCCCCCACCTTTAGGCAGCACCCTGGAAGGCCGAAGGCGTTATCGCTGCCCGTCAGCTGGGGAGCGGGCTATTCCCTGCGGAGGAGCCCTCTCCCCGCCGCGGGCGGCGGGAACAACCCCCTCACCCTCCGTCCCGCCATGCCGCTTCCACTGCGGAGAGGAGCGGGGCAAGCTCTCGGCGGCGGGAGCAGCCGCCACGCCGCCCTCGCTCTGTCGCCCATGAGGCAAAAGCCGGGCTGTACCGCACTGGAAGCCTGCGAGCCAAACGGGGCCGAGCGCCCCGGGTACGGCCGCCTCAGCGCCCGCCCGGCCGGTCCCCTCACGGGCACAGCGCGGCCCAGGGCCGCGGCCCCTGCCTCACCCCGCAGCGAAGCGCTTAACGGTGGGGCGTGAGACAGCAAAGGGTGCCGGGGCTGTTTGCGTCCAAAAATAACTAACTCTGTCCTTCTGAAGAGGTGCACTGCTTTCTGATTTATATGACGTTATAACCAGCAAGGTTGTCTTCAGTCATCGTGACAGGAGATCACACAAAAACCGCACCTGACCAGGAAGCATGCTGTGCAAAGAGCTGCTGCCCTCCAAGGCCACCATTATTTAGGCAATGCAACTTCACCACCTCCGCTCTGCCCACAGGAAACAGTCTTGCAAGCATGCTCTGCATCAGAGAAAAAAAATACTGCATTTTGAAGTGTGAATTCTTTCAATAGTGAGACAGGCTGAGAGAAGTGGGTTGAAACAAACCAACAAGCACATGAGGACTCGGTGATCTCCTCATCTTGGGAAGATGATGACCCATCTACGTGCACAGGGCTTCCCGGCTTGACTCATGATGACAGGCTCACTTAGTGGGTGACAGCCACCAAACTACAGCATGAAGTGCTGATAGGCAAATCCTGCACAACCTCATTTTACAAGAATAATTACAGCAAATTTGCAAAATTCTGACAGAACAAGGCATTAAAAAATTTCTTAAAAACAGATCTTCAAAGCAAAACTGAAATTGTGGCCTATTAAGGCCTTGTTGAAAACACTCTGAAACTTTTAGGTTCTAAGGGATCCCTAAAAGCTAAGGCCAGGTGGGCTTCAAAACGGAGGTGGACTGCTTAGTCCCTTAGCCCCAATAACTAACTTGTTCTAAAGTACCAAGCTAGATACAAGGTAGGCATGTAACATTCCGATTCAACATGTAGGTTCTTTGTTTTCTCTTCACACAACATCCTCGTAACATGTAGATCTTTGTTACCTGTATTTGCATGTCTGTTCGCAAAGGAAAAAAAACTACACAAAACATTTCCTTTCTTTGTTCTTTTCTAGGCTATTTCAGTTTTGCTGTAAATTATGTTAATGCACAGGCTTTACTCAAAACAGTGAAGGCTTGTGAAGAAACAATGAATAACTGATAGCATTGGTGTGTTTCACAAACTCAGGCATTGATCAAGCTGGTTTTACTGTTGTTTGACCAATGGACAATAGCGGTCTACAGCACTAAGGAAGAGATTAGGCTGTCCAGACACTACAGGTAGCTAATCAGTCTTTACAAATTGACCCAAACCAATTAGATTTAGGAGAGACCTGTATTCATTCCAAAGATTTTCTCCAAATTAGGAAATAAGTTACCCACAGTTTGCCGCCTTTTTTTTTTTTAAGTCACTTTCTGGTCTAAGATGGGATTAGTGCAGTTACCATCACTCTTGACTTTTTTAAAGATTTGCTCTCATTTTGTAATTAAGATTATGGCACTTTCAAACTGCAAGTACATCAAAGCTGTAGCCAGGAAACAGCTGATTTCAGTAAAACACAATATAGAGACAGACAGAATCAAGCTAACCAGTGTCTTAAGTACTGGTAACAGACAGGAATTAATATTGAAATACTAAATACTGCTCCCTTCAAAAAAATGATCTTCTGATAACAAGCAAACCAGACTTACCTAGCTTAAAATTTGATCCCTCCCCCTGCTTCAATTTCAACCAATCTTACACCAATTATTTCTTTAACTTCTGCATTGCAAATGCAGTAGCAGTATAGTGCTACTTTGACATTTCACGCACCTTTTAGAGAAGAACAATTGAGCTTACAATCAAGCATGTGTGGTTTTCTAATACTTAGCTTTACATTAAGACAAATTCAAAAGCACTGGTTAATAAAATTCACTGTTCAGGAAGCTCTGCGCTGAGGGCTGGATGTGTATCTGTATCTGACTTGTCTCTTCAATTTTACTGATAGATTTGTCTGCACATTTCTTACTACTACTAGAGATTTGGTAGGCTTTTCATATAGTAGAGGAGTCAGCCCAAGAGCCAAGGAAATGTAGTTGTATTATTTGCTACATAAACTTGAACAACACAGTAGCACATCAGGTTTACAGCACTGAAAACAGTTAACTGCAGAGTTGTCAAGAGATTTGCTTTCTGAATATGCTGAATAGATATTGGTGCACTTGACTCATTTTACTGCCCTTAAACATACCGGGAGAGATGCTGAAGCAAAACAGTTTTACACCCCTGGGAGTGAAGTAAGCTCAGCTCTAGGTTGCAGTAACACTACTTTTAGACAGAATTCAAGTCACTCCAATTAAGTCATTTTCCATTTAGAACAAATCCAAGAAATCCCAAACTCATCTTTCATTTAACCATGCAAAAGAAGTACAACTCCAACAATCATCCATTTGCATAGGTAGCACAAAATAGTCAGCACTCATTGAAGGCCCCAGGATAAGTCTTGCCTAGAGACTCTAGTTCCGCTCACAAACCCACATGCTACTTAACAAACACAGTACAAAATAAGTCTTTATGTTGATTTCTACTTTAGCAAAACATGGAATAGTTTGCTATAAATTTTATGCCTCAAAACTAGCAAAATTAAAAGTTTGGATGGAAATGCGTCAGAGAGCAGGAAGAAACCTCAGATTTCAAATAAGGACTTTTAACATGTTTGAAACTTGGCAACATGCAATTAGTGTCTCAACCAGCTGGCCAGTTCAGAATAGAGGTAGATATATATTACAAAACCAACTGTGTCCCTCTAAGCCACTGTTCCTGTGTGGTAATCTCTAGAAAAGCTGAAGTTTTTGTGCGACGACTAAAAGTGGATCTCTAATCTAATGAGCTAGGTAGTTTAACATCACTCTCTCTGTAAGACACCCGTAGCAGCAGAAGAGAGGCAGAAACCACTTCAACCGCTGGTAATAACAATTCCTTCAGAGCTCACTTTGAGGCACTTCATATGCAGTATGCACCAGACTACCTCATTTCTATCTTCTCACACATGCACCTACCATCATGTGAAGACTTGATAGAACATTACACTGCAGATCTTGTGATAAAAGTTAAATCCTGAAGATAATGATATTGAAGATTTTCAAGACAGTTAAGAGTTCAAATGTGAGCTTCCCTGCAGCACCTGTTGCCTAAAAGTTACTGTAAGAAGAATGCAAACTGCAGCAGTTTACACTGAAATATAAGTGAAATCAGTTAGTCCAGTTTCACTTTAGTCCAAAGTGCAAAGATAAATATTAGTTTTCCTTAAAACGTATTATCAGTAGTAATTAAGTCTCAGAGAACTGTTCTGCCTAAACACACTAATTAAAGAACTAAGCAGCTTTCTACTCAAGGAAATTCTAAGGATGACATGTTGTACAGTTACCTCCACTACACTAAATAGCCGGGCTCTGACTACCAAATTTAGTTGAAAATACTTCCATTATAGCAGATGATAGCACAGCACGCATTCTGCTCCCTAAGAGTACAGTACGCGAGGATGGGAGTGCATCCAGATATTGCTGGTTACATTTTTGGTTTTGTCTAGTTCCACCTGTATGTAGTTTTTGGCCAGTTAAAAGCTAATTTGATCCTGTGCTTTTGATAGCCTTTTTTTGTTCATTCTTGAGCTGTCCATTAGGTGTAGCAGCAGTTTTATAGTCATTGTCAGGTGCTGTTATCACTAAGAGTCTGAAAGGTTCAGTTGTTTTCCGAAGTCTCTGAACAACAACAGCATTTTGCAAATTTGCTTCCTCTAGTGTGAGTGTCTCATCTTTCAGCTCTCGAAATGGCAGCGAAGTAGTCAGTGTGAAGGGAATGCTTCCCTCTGATCCTTGATACTTCGTTATGAAGTCTCTGATATGGCTTATTCTGAGAAAACAAAAAGAAAACTCAGCATTAGAGCACTCAATCCCAACACAGACAATATGCATAACACATAGGCACAAGGAGAGAACGAGACATCCACTTCATGTGATAGCTGAAGGCATAGAAATGGAGGAATATAGATGGGGTGGTATCCTGAAGTGCCTGACCCACTGTAAGGCAAGGACCAAGGTTTGCATGCTCTGAGAGCAGTCCCAAGGGAAAAAGGATGAGTATCATTCTGTGCACTCAAGTTCTTCACTATGGCTCCGATAGTAGTTACACAAGCCTACCATTTCTTAACCAGCTGGTGGAGCTCTTACCTGAGGCTTCTGTAGCCAAGAGCTAGAATAAAGATGCCTCCATATAGCAGAACCATAATAATATTAAAGAAAAAGGGTTTGCCAAAATTGTCTGCATAGCCTAGAAGCTAACTAGGTCTAAATATAGCCATCTTCTACCAAAGCAGGTGCATCACTGAATTCATTACAGATTCAAGCTGCCTGTTAAGGTGTGAAGAACCTTGCAACAAGTGAGCAAGACAGAGGTTTTGCTGTGGAAGAACCATGATTGACCAATTCAATTAGAAAATGAATTTGACAGGATATATCTATACCAGCAAAATAAACACAGCTTCAATGCGCATTTTCTGATCCTGAGCCACTGGTAGACTCTGGCTACTGGGAAATTATTGAACTTATCCTTCCTCTCTCCCATGCACAGGGTAACCTATGGGTTTTATTGCCTCCTGGGAACGGTCTGTGACTCGAGCTAACATCTGCACCAAGCCTAGATATTGTTCGAGAACGTGCTAGTTGCTTGGGAAAAAGCCATCCTAGCAGTTTAGCAGCAGAGATGACCAAATTTTCCTGCCTTAGCCATACTTACTAGGACAGATATAGCCAGCATTTAATTCCCGTGCATGCATGCCTCAATTAAGAGACAGTGCTTGGTCTTATAAGCCTACAGCCTGAAAAACCTCAAGCAGGAATAAATTTTTTGTTGGTCATTTACAGGTGTCTAAATGCATTATATCAAAGTTCACTGGGTCCCAAGAGCAACTCTGACAATGAGCCACCAGGTATCTGCTTTAGGATGAGCCAAGTCCCTTTCCGGGTTCTGTACCTGATGCTCCAGGCTCACAGTAACTTCGCAACTGCTCAAGA
Source organism: Chlamydotis macqueenii (assembly GCF_036417535.1). Lineage (NCBI taxonomy): Eukaryota > Metazoa > Chordata > Aves > Otidiformes > Otididae > Chlamydotis > Chlamydotis macqueenii. The sequence continues at coordinate 7,872,812 of NC_141558.1, forward strand.
AAGGACACAACTCGATTCAGGACATAGCTATGTGTGCTATTCCTACAGCACTGCTCTGCTAGTTGCTTCACTCTCACATCTCCTTGATGCCCCATACTGCAGTACTGCAATCCTACCTGCACTTCTGCTCCAATGCTGTAACCTCCATCTTTCAGCAATAATCAAGTCATATCTAAAGTACTAGTTACTGTGGTGCACACAAATTCTATTTGCAAAAAGGTAAAAGTAATCAATTCACCCAGGCACTGCAATATATATGCTACAGGTTATTTACCTACAGTTTGTTTAACAACTAGTTGACTGTTTTCTGCTTCTCCACTGAAAGGAGTGCTATACATGCAATCATAATGCTTAAAGACATGTAATCTAAAAGGATTTCTCTATTTCTTATTAGGTCAAACACACATACAGAACACAGCATAAACATGCTGGTCTTGTGGCAAGGGGTTATGTTATGATGGAATATTTACTGCAATCTACCTCAGAAAGAGCATCGCATCAGTAAGGCTGTTATGCTTATCTCAAGACTTTTTTTTTTTCCTCCAAAAGCACTTAGCAGCTGTACAAACTGCTATTTACCATGAAGACAAAAAGCTTCTAAATATACTTAAATGTGTGAAACCTGGAATAATTAAGATGTTAAGTCCTCCAATTAAGTATTTATAATTAAAATAGTAGCTGGCCCTTCCGCAGTACATCACAATAGCGTTTCAGTTCATACCTCAGGCCACTAACAATAATAAATTAGTACAAGTTAAAGAAAAAAAATTACAGTCATTAACCTTCAACTGCTGAGCTTTTCTTCTGACCAGCCACAACGGCATACACAGTTTATCTTGACAGCAGCCTGGGTTTTGTTAAATCTACGATCACTTTCAATTGCTTCAGAGAAGCACAGGTGACATATCCTTTCCATATGATGTGACCGTATAGTACTAGAGTAATCTCTCAAACCACAAATTTGAGAAAGGTCTCTAAAGACAGTAGTTCTACAATTTAAACAGTTAATCCTACTTTCTCAAAGCTCCTGTGTACATATGCTGTGTTGATATCTTCCGACCTTATCCCCATTTATAAGCCTCTTTGGGAACTGAAAATTTTACTAATTAAGAATTAAACACATTGGATGCATTCTGTTCTGTCCATGCTGACAGGACAGACATGCAGGTGATGAACCTCCCTTGCATAGCAAACTAACTCTGGCCCTCCATGGAGCTTCCTCTGGCTCAATAAGTCACATTCTCCAGCTCCCAGCTGTGGTGCTGTCTATGCCCAAGAACTAGCAGGTTTTTCACCAAGCAATTTGCTCCAGGTGTAGTAATTTTGTGAGAGATTCGTCATCTTAAAAGCTGTTTCCTCTAGTAATGAGCCATACATACACCTTAACTTCCACTCACCTAGAAAGAACTACAGTTTCCTCAGATTTTCATTTATGCTCAGTTATGTGCTATTTAACATCGCTTCACTCTTATGCTCCTCTCTTGTCAGCTAAGACAGGATTGATTTCTCAAAAAATATGAAAGCAGGTATTCTACAGCTAAACATCAGTCTAGTGTTACGTGAACTGAGGAGGCAGATTATTCACAGACATTAGAGACTTATCACGTGTATACACATAGCACATAGTTGAGATGCAATTACATGACAGTGCTAAAATAAATCTTACCTGTGCGAAACATTGAATTTCTGAATTATTCTTTCCCCGTCAGCTAACCAGATCTGGATGTTAGTGATAGGCTCCAAATCATTTAAGGGTACTAAAGGCAGGTGTCTTTTATTGTCAGCGCCTTGATGATCATCTCTTACTTTAGAGATTATCCTTGGAGTAGCACTGAAAAGAAAAGCCATATGAGGTTATGCATTGTGAATGTGGTTTGTAAGCTTGAACATCACTCTAGAACACTGCTTCTGGAGCTTTCTGCCCTCTGTCAGGGTGCATCAATGACAAATGTCAGTTTCATTTTGGTTTGTTTTTTTTTTTAACCACATACAAATACTTTATCTTGAAGACTTCAACATGCTAAAGAATTTAAGTTTGCTCATGTTAAAACATCTTTACAAACCAGAAGGGAACTTAAATATCAAAGGATTAAAAATGAATACACAAGAGATGAAACAGTCTGAAGATTCTTCATGCATTTTTAGTACTCTAATCACACAGGTGAAACTTTAAGGGCTTTGAGTATTGAATTTGCATACTCAGTGTTAATTTTCACCATAATATGATTACAGTAATTCAATTTAAGTGAATGTTGTTAGCCTTGATTTAGATCCCAGCATCATCTATTTCTGCTTAGAAGCATTACTTATCTGTCAGAGGAATTGACTTAATGTGAAAATCCAGGGTGATGCACATAGCACTTGGATTTTCCTTTTCTCTAAGGCACTTCCAACAGCTGACCCTACCATCAGGGCAGAGATCCATAACATGACTTGATGGAATAGAGGGACCTCAGTCCAAGTGTGTACTCTTAAAAAAAAAAAAAAAATACTGGCAAAAAAAATTATTCTGAAGAAATGCCTAGAGCTTCTTTCAGGACTAAGCTTGTTTAGCATGTACTGTTTAAGTCATCGTAAGGCCTGGTCCAATGGGCATATCCTCAGCTCACGCAAGTATAACCAGATGTTTGCGTGCAAAACAACAGCAGATATTTAAGGAGTTACCATTTCTTCTGAGCTCCACTGTGGTCACTGAGAACATGAACACTTCACAGTGGTTTGTGGAAAAGCTCTCTCTTTGCACAGGAAATTGATGAGTTACTGTTTGAGAGAGAAGTCAGTAACCAATGGCCATACAATAACGGTCTTAATACTACATCTGCTTTGTGGACAAACCCCTTCCTTACATCCTTATCTTCCTGTATGTGTGTTATTTTAATCATAAAGCAGAAAAGTCATAGCTAATTTATTATTAAAACAAGGATAGCTAATGACTTAATATTTTCAGGCTAATAAAGCTAAGAGTCTTGGGCTCATGTTCTTTTCAGTCTGAGGCATTTAAAAAACTCGTATCATCCACTGCCTAATTAAGTGCCCTAACTTCTAGGTTATCAGCCAGGAGAGGCACTTTTTATTTCTTCCCTTGAAACTCTGCAAAAAGAATGAGAATCAAGGAATCTCACTCCCAAATGAGTGATAAGAGATGTTCACTGCAACTGGAGGCAGATAAGAGGCACAGAACTGACTGTTTTCTATTACACAGAAATCAGATGGGGCACAAAAAGATTCCAAGAGGGACATCTGTAAAGCATCCTAGTACTTCAAGCACAGGTGACTTACTGTCACCCACCTGCCTCTACTGATTTACTTATTTCACACCTAGCTTCTGTTCATGTTTGACCTCAATACAAAATAAACTCAAATTGTCCTCCAGATCTGGGAAAAAAAGCTTTAGCACTAGCAAGATAATGTAAAACAGTCCCAGCGGAGAAAAAAAAAAAAAGAAGTTCAAGTCACACTTCAGTCCAGCAATGATCAGCTTTCGTTGTCTACTTGATCACTGGGGTTTGGTTCCAGGCTCAGACACTGCAGTACAAGCACTCATGTGTGAGCTAGTTGTCTCCTGTACAGCGGAGGCTGGAGAGGTAGTCAACCGTTCAGCTGCCAGGTGTCAGGTTTAGCCTGAGCTGAACTACATTTCAGCCCATCAGTCACAGCTGTAGTTCAGACAACTGTCTCACATGGCTACAGATTTAGGTGTCAATCTCAGACTTCCCTCATGGTAACATCTCAGGTATTTGTTGTAGGCAATAGAGAGGATTCTTACAATAGCAAGTATGTGTGAAACTGAAGCTAAGCTAGGCTGCAAGAAAAAGTTAGAATATCTATATTCACCATGGCTTCTATACTTAATAACTGTGCTCTTGTAGAACTGACAGACAAAGCCATCTAGTGGTGGAAGCTTTGACTAAAGCCACAAACCAAGAATCTAAGTCTCTTATTAGCCTGAGATCAAAGCATTATCATCCCTTTTAAAGGCTTATTCCTTTTCTAAGATTATCAAAAGAAGATGTAACTAAAGATCGAAGAGACCTAAGAGCCTCCTGTCAATATTTTGAAAAGAAGAAAGCCCAAGAGTTAGGTACCATGCCTTACCACGGCTAATGGTTAAGAAGCTTGACACAATGTTTTAGCCTAATGAGGTTAGAGAGCAAGCCCACTTTGCTACAAGGGATTTCAGTCAATAGTTTGATTAACATGCTTCTGAGGCAGTCTTTAAAATGCATTGATGAAAATAATAGATAAGTGCTGTTGCAAGTCTTGTTATAGTCCCAAACTATTAAATGCAGCTGAACAGCGGTAGATAAAACAGAATATACCCATTACTTATATAAGTTCATAAGGTATGTTGGAAAAGTCTGGTGAGTCTCATTTGTTTCTCCTGTACCACAAAATGGGAGAGGATCAAACTCATGTTAGTTATATCAAAAAACATAATTTCTAGTTCCTCCATTTTATCTCCAACAAAAGTTTTAATTAGCCAGTCAACAGACCTATTGATAATGGTTCATCCACCACATAATCCATCCATGAACACAGGCAAAAAAAAAAAAATCCATAGACTATTAAAAAATATTTGATAAATAGAAGTTTTGCTAGGGCATAAGTTGAAGTAAATTGTTCAGTCACTTGCCTCTCTCATTTCTCATCAAGCACACAAATGCAACTGTGAAAAGGGAGTTCTACAGCTTAAAAGTGTTACGGGTCTCAGATAGCACTACTATTTCCCCATAAAGCTTTTCTGCTGAAAGAGTAGTGTATGCATGGAATGGACAATTATTAACATCAGGAAGTGTTACTCATCTTTAAAGAAAAGGCTCTGATAGCATAGCGCTGAATAGAGTAGCAAGAGTAAGAAAAAAAAAAGAAGGATTTTATCCAGTTCATAAAGAAAAAAATGCTGACCAAGTTGTAGGATGTCTCAGGGTACAAGACCAGTCAACTGAAATTCACAGAACAGCATGTTTCCTCAACCTAACTCGCCTACTGGGAACCAAGATCATTACTTGCTGCAGGCATGACAGAGCACAACAAGCAACTGAACAACCTACCATTTAGCACTGGTTAGCAGCAGAAACCCAGCACGCTGACCTTTTTGCTTTTGCTATATACAGGCTTACTTGTAGATAAAATAAGGTTAAATTCTTGACTCTTGTTTGCTCGTTATTTCAGTGCTAGCAAAAGCAAGTCTTGCAGATTCTCATCCATCTCTCGAGGGAAAATTTTTGATTACTCAAGCATGTAGCAACTGAACGGCCCGTGCCACAGAAACAGATGAAACTGATAAAACATACTTGTTTCCTGAGACAGCCTGGAACCACTCATCTTTTACCATTATCAGTCTCTTACTCTGCACATTATCTTCTTCCCCTGCCTTGTCTGTTCCTACCAAGGTCACACTTTCCCTCAGCACAAGCACTGTCCCTTAGCAGCAAGCCCTTTCCACTTAACTGAAACAAGCTGTTCACCTAATGTTTCACCATGGTCTACTAACCCCAGTTGGCAGGTCACTGAACAGTTCCACCTGTGAAGGATTCCTGTAGGCTCCTGGTCACTGAATAGGTTCTGTTCCCTCGGCTGAAGTCTTGCTTTTATAGGCACATAAGTCTTACATAACAGGGATACGTGAAGCAGATAATTTGGCAGGGGTAAGCAAAAGTCACAGGAATCAAATATGTGAACTCTTGGCCTGCCCCTCTACAACAGCCTTCCAAAATACAGTACTGTTTGGTTATAAATCAAGTCCAGTTTTAGCATTGGCATTAGTGGCTGACCCTCTCCAACCACGAGAGCATCAGGGAGTACAGGAAAGAGGATCACTTTAACACGCTAAAACGTCCTACTGCAATAAATGCACGGTTAAATACCGAAGAATGTTAAGAGAATGTAAGACAACCTCTTACGTCCTCAGTTCCCTTTAAAAGATTGTGATATTCCCCTCTTCTCACACAAAGAATTGCACATGCAGCTTTTAAAAAGATTATTTTTTTCTTAAATCAGAATAGAAAAGAGACAGCCTTTCAGCTGGAAACAGTTCTGCTAATATTGAGAACTTGAGCAAAGAAAGCCAACAGCATCCTGGCTGTATTAACAGGAACACAGTCAGTAGATTGTGGGAGCCAGTTATCCCCCATGTGGCACTCATTAGACACACCTAAATACTGCAGCATTCAGATTTGGTACCCAAAATAAAGACCTCTGTAAACTGGAGCAAGTTCCACAGAGGGCCACCACAATGGCTGCAGGCTGGAGCATTCTCCCTGTGAGGAGAGGCTGGAGCAGAGGGGTTTGTTCAGCCTGTGGAAGAGATGGTGTTGAGAGGGACACCTAACAGTAGCCTGCCAGGGTCTACAGAAACTCATCAGGAGGAGGGAGCCAGGCTCTTCATGGTGAACATACATTGAAACAAGAGACATTCTGACTGGATATAGGGAAAAATTTATTTTCCATGAGGACAGTCCAGCACTGAAGCAGGCTGCACAGCTTCCACTCTTGCAGGATTTCAAGGCCCAACTGGATAAAGGCCTGAGCAGCCTCATCTGTCGCCACAGCTGACCCTGCTTTGAGCAGGAGCTTGGATTAAAGAACACCATAGGTTACTTCCAACCTGAATTATGAGATCCTTTACCATAGGTATAGTTTCCTTCAGCTACTCAATCACAGATCATGTCAGACTACTCACCTTCCTAATCTGTATCCATGTCCAGAAAAGGGATGAAACATTGGCTTTTTTGATGACAAATAGACTTTATCTTTTTTATCTTCCACTTTCACGTCTACCTCCTCCTTATCAAAAACTTTTCGTAGCTCAAAAGGCAGTTCCCTTAAGAAAAAAAATATATGTCAGAAAAAGAACTGCTATACTGTTTTCAGTATACAAAACAGATTAATGATTAATACTTGTTCTATGTTTACTGTTTCAAGGATGATGCTTTTAAAAAAACTTCACAAGTATTTACTAAGAGTTACATTAACTGCATGACAAACAACTTTTAAGTTTCTGAATTGCAAATTAACTAGAAAGTGAACAACAAAAAAAAGACATAATCACACAAGTTGTTGAATGATGTTCAATTTTACTCAGCAGTTACCACTCCAAAGCACATGATGTGTAGAAATTCAGTATTGCCATACATTGCTGCAAAAAGTTCAATGATTTTATACTCATAGTAGAACAAGAAGAAAAAAAGACAATTGGCTTTTAAAGGTCTGAGTTTAGACACAATGTGTTTAGTTACAAATAAACACGAATGTCAGCTTTTAAAAATCAGCTCATCACTAATAGCTGCACTCTTTAGTGCAGTAACATCACCTTGGTAATGTTTTATTTGCATTAAGCAGAACACAATAATGCCTTTGTCTACGAGCTCTGATGCAGATACTACGTTTTCGGGTAGTGGGGCTCAGCTGGCACAGGGGCTGTACTAAGTGCTTCTCTACCATCAACGATTATACAGGAACCATCTTGTAATTAGCATCTTCACAAGCAAACCATGGAAACTTGGCAAACTTTTGATTCATGCATACAAAGAAAGCAAAGGGTTTTCTTTGTATGCATGAATCAGTGCAGCTAATTTCTATTTTATTACTACAACTAAACAGAGATGACAGCCATAAAGGACAAATATAGTGTAAAATGAGTATTTTTGATGGGCTAGCAAATTATGAAAAAATATAAAAATACAATGGCTTAGTAGTTTCACATATTTTAAAATTAGTTATTAAATTATATTATCCTCTCTGTTTGTATGGGGTGAGGAAACAGACTACAAATTAAAGGGTCAAAATGACATTAGTTTGTATGGTCAACCTGCTTTTTTAAAGCAACACTGCAAACATGAGCAGAAATCAGGATAGCATGCTAGTTTTTAACAGCAGGATAAAAGTAAGATTGCTATATACACACAAATGACTGAAGTAGCAAGTTAGTACTACAAGAAAATGTCTGAAATTTATGATTGATCGGGGTTTCTTGGAACAACTGTGCCCATTTAAGGCTTTTCATCAATAAAAAGAACACAGACCATAAACCCAGAAGTGCTTAACCACTTGTGCATTGAGTTTCTCAAAGTACCGTTTGATCAGTAGCTCTTAGTGGCCATTCCGACTTATTCTTTATTTCATTTTGCACCTGCTGTGCCTCCTATCAACACTCACTTTTATCTATTTAATCAGTAACTGTACAGCTACTGCAATTGAAAGCTGTATTAAACCTGTTGATGTTAAAATAGTCATTAGCACTGCAGGAACTGAGACACGCAGTGGCGCTCCTCTTACAGGGATACTGCAGTGCAGCAAAGCCAAGCAGGTATGTAAAAAATATAAAGTGTAAGCTAAGTGCTATCCAAAGCACATTAACTCAGGCTGATTAAGAACACAAAACTCACTTACCCTTTTTTAATGGAGTCCAAGAACTGCTGGTTTGCAGCATCAGTGTAGCTCCTAAGTTCACTGTCATTTACTGTGAACCCATTTTTCCAAAGCTTAATGATTACATCAACCTGTAAAGTAAGAACAATTTTCATTATAACACTGATGTAAAACCAGCTTGGTATACTCACAGTACCCTTTGACTGTAAATCATCCACTGCATGGACTAAAAATACCGAGAGAAGGCTCACTATAATCTGTTTCGGCCCAGTGCCAACAGGCAGAGCAACTGCGAGGGGTAAGTGACATTTCTAAGTATCTTTTGTCAATCAGGGTTAGGAATAAACCTTTCCCCAATCATTTTGCTTTCCTAGGTCAAGAGCAGTCCTTGAAATTCAGCAGGAAAAAAAAAAAAGAAAAAAAGAGTTGTAAGATCCCAGCCAGCTGCAACTCTTCAAGAGCTAATTTGAGAGCACACATGTCTGGTGCTGGAACACCAACTACCAGAATAGTCCAGCTGGGGATTTATTAGGGTAAAGCCTTGTTCCAATCATTCAGGAGGATTTTCTGAAAGCAAGCCATTGAGATAATGCATGCAGAAGCCTCTCACTCAGGAAATACAGCAAGTATCAGAAAATTTACTTCCAGATAGTTATACATTTATGTTACCCTGGAATTCCTGGGTATATTCAAAACTGTGGTGTTAGAGGAATGAAAAAGTAAATTCTCAGTACTTCATTAACTTTGTCAGAGAATATCCACTACTTCAACTTGTACCATTCACACTGTTCACTGAAATCTCTCCAACGTTAACACAGATATGTCTTGGGTTGCATTTTCATATTTATGCATCATACCATTTAAGGAAGCATTTAGTCATCCAGGTCTGATCCCTGAAATAATGTTGTCTTAATAGATAGTTGGCCATACATAAGGTGTATGAAGCATGTACAAATGCAGAATTCCCCTCAGCTAGAAGTTAGTTTGAGCTAGGCTTGATAGTACTTGACAATTTTTTTTTCTTTTTTTTGCAGTTTGGCTTGTTAGAAGATGACTGCTACATAAACACACAGCATGTGCAAACTGCTGAATAAAATTCCTTCTCTTTTGGTTGGGTAATCTGTCAAAAAGGCATATAGCACTCAGGAAGATAAGATTCCTTTAAAAAGTCTTGTATCTCATGGCACCAATGCATATGGAAGGAGTTCTCCTCATGGGAATGTTCCCCTACAGTGCATCAGTATGCAAGTTCAACATGGACTAGTTACTTCACACCAACTTCCCATTTAGACATTGACACGAGTACTGCCACAGAACACTATTTCAGTACTGCAATTTAAGGTATTGCTCCTGACACTCCTTTCCTCTAAGGCTCAGTTGGGGATCCATGAAGGTAATTTCCAGCAACGCCCACTCCAAATTTCTCCTTGACATCTTTGTTCTACATGGCCTTTTCTCCAGCCCCTTACCAGTCTTTGGGGAATAACAGAAAAACATGAAAAGGACAGAATCATTGAGATACAAACCCATACTAAACATCCCACTATTACCACAACTATATAAATGAGAGCAAATGAATTGGGATATGCCTCAGCATAAAAAGGCTGCAATGCTTTAAACAGTTTCTTATGTAACAGTAGTTGTCACTCCCTGCACCTCATGATCAGCTCACTCTCCTTAGTAATAAAGAAGTGCATTAGCCAACGTCAGCGTAAGTCCTACAACAACACTAAAACCACTATAAAACAGTAAAAGTCAGAAGCACAGGCCTCGTTGACTAAGAGATTGGGAGACTGTTCCTACTGCTATCTGAATTATATGTGCATTTATTTACAGATGTACTGGATGGACTGCTAGACTTCTTGCATTTGTTTTCCCGAGTACTCCTGGACTGCTATTACGTTAAACATGAGCATTCTTTCCTCACCACCTACCTGGTGCTTGACTGTAGTTGGGGGCACGCACATAGCACCAACTTTCTGAGCTTCTTCAAAAAGGTTATCTACGCAGTAGTCACAGTTTTGTTCTGTACCGTTCAAAATCTGATCATCAGTTTCTGATTTACACATCCTGTAGAACGAAGACATAAGCAAAAATGATGCCTCAGAGAACACGAGAAGACAAGCAGCTACCCTAGAAGTTCCGTATCAGGAGGTGCAAAAGACATGCTCCTCCGTACCCAGCTTATTACAAAACATCAGGTCAACTTTGTGTTGCCTTTTCTAGAAATCTCTAGAAATTTCTAGAAATCTAGAATCTTACAAATCTCTAACTGCTACTATTTGCACTTCAGAAGCACAAGTTAAAGGAGGACAATAGAAAAGGTGAATTCATCTATGCAGAAGCTTCTAAACTTGGTATCAGAGCAAGGAATGCAAGCTAGATGATTCATACTTCTGATGCAGGTCATCAAACATTTATCTGCACACGAATGAAAGTTCTTCCTTAAAGCATTTCCATGCAAAGGAAGTCACTCAAGCCTGTAAGTTTGAAAAACCGCATACAAGAAAATTGCCCTAGGAATCACTCCCCCACTCCCACCTGAACCTCCCCATTCCCAGCACCATCACAGAACCACCATTACTGTCGTTGAAAGTACATAGGAGAAACTTGAGAACAAGTGACTCAACACCACTTCAGCACACTGAAGAAATACAATAGAAGACTTCAATGCTACGGAGACTGCCAGAGCATTAAAAAAAGATGCATCAGCCACATCTTTTTATAGAACATTGTATGTGTGGCAGCTGTTTCTGCTAGATTTTCACCAATCAAAATGCAGAAATATGCAACCTGAATGAATTAGTATTTTTCAGTTTAGGTTCTTTGCATAGTAAGAGGATTATGCAGCTTTTGGTAAACACTGCAGGAGTTATTCCTATTGGAGATTCAGAAAGGTCTATTTTAAGCAATTCAGAAAAAAAACAAAACCTCCCAGCTCTTGAAAAGTATCCAGTTTTACATAAAACTCTGCATTGAATTCAAGAGCAGCAAAGCTTACTTGAATGGTAATTAGATACATTTGCATAAACAGTAATTGTTTGCAGTAATCTATGCAACAGTAAGAATCCCTACAGATTAACATCTTTAAACAAAAGAAAACCTTAATAATGTTAAAGCAGAAATTTCAAAAGTATGCTGTGCCCATTTTAGTCTTCTAATAGGACAAAAGAAAACTGAAATGTTAATCTAGATATTCACTATGCTTTACCTTGGAAACATCACTGGAAAACCAAACACCTCCATATCAAATGTAGAGGTGCAGAGTGAGTTAGCAACTTGTAAGGCTGCCTTTTATTTTAAATTAAAATATTTATGCAACTTCTTGCCTCTAGGAAACATTTCAGGTATGTGAAAAATCTTTTAGCAAAGCAATATGTATTTTTTGAACACTTCAATATATGTGGAGCAGGTGTATACAAAAAAAGAAATTTAAAATTTCAAAGTTTTACATAGTCTGAAAAGTCGTGACAGGACACAAACAGCAATGGGAAAGGAAGAGGAAAAGGGGAAGGGGGGAACTGGCACCTACCATTCTTTCTTCACAGTTTTGATATTGTCCATGTCTTTCATTCTCGTGCTTCGCCTAATTATGCAAAAAAGATGGTTTAAGAAAAACCCAAAACAAAACCAATCAGACAAAATGCCCTGCACAGTTCTCCTTTTGTAGCCGAAATACTCTTTATAGTTTTTCCCATGTTGATAGTACATTTAACCAGAAACCTCAACCTCTCCCCCACCAAGCCTCCAGATGGTTCTTTGTTTTCCTGCAGTTTCTGATTTAATGACACATGAACCATGCATCGGTTTCAGACGTTCAAAAGGAAGATTACTATTTCATACATGTACAAAATAAATTCCACAATAACAACGTGAATTGAAAATACTTGCCTATACTTACACTAAGCGAGGAAAATAAAATCACATTTCTCTTCCAAGCGGCAGGACTTAAACTCCTCTGATTTTTCACAACACTATGAGACAGTTGCAGAAAAACTGCACTGCCACTGCAGGCATTCTAATGACCTTCACCTTCATAGCGTGCATTACCGAAAGGTGCAAGATTCATAAGGTTCCTCTTCCTGTCACACCTCAACATACTGGAGCAGCATCCCAGGAACTGTGAATTATCATTTCTGGTCTACAGTTTAGCTGGAAAGAAAATCCTGGATTTGCAAGTACTAAATATACTACAGGCTTAGTGTGACGAGTCAAAAGAAATGAAGAACGCTGTACTGATCTCATTACACTCCTAAGCTCTCTGAAAAAGTTATAGAAAGTCACAAAAAGCCAGAGACTCCCAAAGACACCCTTAAAAAACCAAAATCACTCTAAAATTAGACAAGCCTCCAGGAGAACAGAAAATTTAAGTTGCAATTGTGTTTAAAGAGTTATTCCTGAAGACCGCTGGGTACAGTTTACACGGATGATGTTCTGCTCCTGGCAGCTTCGGGATTAAGTCATGATACTGCTCGTGGCTTTTAGAGAGCATCAAACTAAGTGGTGACAGCCGTCATACTCCTGAAAAAGCAGTATGCACAATAAGACTAAAATAAGAAAATAAGTTTTAAATTATCTTGACATCTAATTGAACAAGATTGAGAGGTCAGGAGGCTACAATATTCACTGCAGCACTAACAAAAAAAACCCAAAAACATTCAGTTATTCAGTACTAATTCACGTTCCTCAGAAGGAAGAAACTTGTAAATTAAATCCTTGTCAGACTCATTCTGTAGAAATGTACTTTAGAAAACCCCCATAATGACCAAAAAAATTCACTCAATATGTCCATAACAGGTTTTAAAGTTCAGGCAGCCTTCAATTTAACCGATGCTGTTAGGCATTAGATCAAAACATTATATTTAGCACATCTTTGACGTCACACACAATACGGTACAGGTTTTTTTTTTCTTCCCCACGAGTGTTCTGTCAGAACACTACATTTATCAGGCAAGCCTGTGCTGGTACATTATGACCTTGTAAGTGTATCTGATCACTGTACTTGGAAATTTGTATCTGCACTTGGAAAAGACGAACTTTCTGTATCAAGCAAGTATAGTGACTTTAAGAGTTCTTGAAAACTATGATTTTTGCAACTTCTCCCAAATTAAGTTTTAGCACACTTAAGCACAAAATAATTTTGTGTTTTCTGTTAATGTGCTTATCTTCCAGTCTTTCACTATTCAATAGACTACTCCCCAAAGCAACAAGAGTCACCTCCAGCCATCTGCTTTTGTTGATTCTCTGTTTTTAAAAAGAGACAGACACAATGAAGCAGCTCTTCAAATTAATTCTTTTCCTACATTAGGCTGGCCTCAAATGTGCATGAATAGTATTCAAAACTGGTCAGCTGTGAAAGTTGCTGTTCCTTCTGAAGTACAACAGCAATTACAAATAGAGGAAATGTTTGTGTTGATATATCAAGGTAAAGAAATCAAGCTATACAGCATATTGATGTTTGTTATGACCAAAAAGCCATTAGGAGATAGCGATCAGACTGCCCTGCAAGCACTTCAGCTCAGCAAGCCAACCCAACTAGCGCAAACAACCTCTCCTGCCAACTTCTGACAGACATCCCTAGGTGCCATGTAAAACATTAAGAGTTTTGGTACATATTTTTGGTGTCTGTGATAAAGAGTATCACAGAACTGAACTTCCACCTCCGGAAATTAAATGTAAAAGACAGGAAGAAGCTGAAGCTGCCCGCAGCCCACGACAGCTACACCTGTTAACCGTGGTAGGACGCTCTGGGCCTTTCCTGGCACAGATCAGCTTCTCCTGCCTCAAGAGCTGTCCACCTCCCGAAGCTCCATCCTTGCCACCAGCTCCATGGGGGACGGGCCATTGACTCAGCAGTGGCCTTTCACCTCCAGTTCTCCGAAACATGCAGCTCCCATCTACACAGTTACAGACGTATTAGTTTTGGCAGATGTTTTTGTGCTCAATATTGTTGAGCCCAGACATGCCGTTATTTTAACGCACAGAAAACAAAACAGAAAGTACCTTTGATGCTTTCCTTGCTCTGAAGGACAGAAATACTCGAGCAAGCTTGCACAGCCGCCTCCCCCCACAAAGACCTGTCTTACCAACTCGGGTAGAAAGTAAACTTCTCACGTTGAAAACTGTTTACAGCAGAGCACAGTCTGTCACTACGCCACACAGAAATTGTGACTGAGAACCGCACAGCACGACAAAGAAACAAGCAGCTACACGAAGAAGGGCAAGTACAAGCTACAAGCGAGGTGAGCATCAAACCTGATGGCCTTAGCGTGACTGGTGCGCTCAGGCCGAAATGACAGCGCAGGCCTTTCCTCTCCAGCTGCCGTAAGGGCTGTGCATTTCGGAAAGGAACCGGACCCCCCCACCCCGGGCTGCCAGCACCCGCACTCACCCGCACTCCCCACACACGGGCCGGGCTCTGCCCGCGCATGACACACGGCGGGGAGGCTCCGCGCCTCCTCCCAGAGCCGCTGCCCAAAATAACGCCGTGCCCGAGCCCACGCCAAGCACCCCGGCGCGGTGGGCAGCCAGCGAGGTATTTTTAGAGATTATGAGACAGTAACGCGGTAGCAAGGCGGAGAGTAACGCCCCGCGGTGCCCGAGAAAGGGGCCGGGCCGGGTAACGATCCCCCCGCGCCCGGGGACGCCTCAGGCAGACGCCCCGCTCCACCCCGGACGGGACCGCGGGGGAAAGCGGCCGAGCGGAGGCAGCGGGAAGGCTCAGCCCGCCCTCCCCCTCCAGACGGCCCCAAGGGCGGCCTCGGGCAAAGTTCAAACCCCGGTGGGGACTAAGGGAGCGCTGGCTCTGCGCAACGCGCTCCCTCGGCCCGCTCTCTCCTCGCAGCGACTCACCCGGCCGCGGCACCAGCAACCGGCACCGGCCTCCCCTCCGCGCCAACTCCTCACCGTCCCGCGCACCAGCGCGCACGCGCGGCCGCCAATGGCCGGGGCACCGGCTGCCCCCGCCGGACCGGGCGAGGCGGGGCCAGGGGTAGAGCTCCGCCCCCGTCCCCCGAGGGGCGGGGCTTCGGCCTCCATGGCGGGGCGGGGGGGGTGTTCCCCGTCGCGAGTGGGGCTCCGTGGGGATTCGCGTGGGCGGGGAAAAGGCAGCTGTCGCACAGGCCGCCCTGCCCTGCTCTCCTGGGGAGAGGCGAGGGCTGCAGGGGCTTGCGGCCCGCTGCTTTCCGCCCGAACGAGCGGGGCCCCGCTCGCCCCGCTGAGGGCAGGGTGCAGAATGTCGGGCAGGGGCCAGTGCGGCACGGCAGCCGCGAAAGGGGTTGCTGTCGCCCTTTGAGGGGGGATATACCTCTTATCTGCCAGGCCGACGTGTTTTACTGCAAAGGCAGATTTCTCCTGTGGCTGAAGAACAAAAGGAACAGTTTATGTGTCTGCGTGCGCACAGGCGAAGGACAAAAAGCGGCATTCAGTGAGCGTCCACAATGGCGGAGAATGGGCCCAGTGTCTCGGCCAGGCGGCTGCGCCCACACCGCTGCTGCGGCCTAACCGGGCGGCTCTCGCAGCGCGGCCGTGGGGCTGCCCCCGGCTTTGTCTGGCCAGCCCTGCGTAGACGGCAGGAACAGCCGCACGCTGAACCCTTCGGAGACAAGGAATGCCTCATTATGCCGGGAAGACTAATTAACGGCGAGTGTTGACATATTTGAAAAGGAGCTCTGCCGAGGCCTTGCACCGAGCACAAAAGAGCGGCGTGGTGGTTGGGAAGCAGAGCCCCCGAGTTCCCCAGGGTACATTAGAAAGGAGAAAATGGGACGGGATTCTCGGGGAGGCAAGAAACATTTGACGGAGTCTGCCAGCTCTGTGCTGAGCCGTGACTTTGGGCGGTGCTGGGCCGCTGCGGCAGTTGCGCTGTGCGGCACGGTGGTGCTAGGAGCTATCCAAAGCAAACACCCTGCCTGAGCAGCCAGCCGAGCCAAGCGAACGCAGCGATTCCCCGCGATTCACAGCTTTGCACCTGCATGCTTTTTAATAAGGCTTTTTTTTTTTCTTTTCAATAATTAGCTATGCACTGTAAAACATTTAGAATTAACCTAAATTGAAAAGCCGCAACTAGCTAATTCACAGTCATGAATGAGAAATCCACTGTGAATTTACAAGCGCTATCAAAGATAATTCTAAAAGCAAAGATAATGCTTAATTGAATGTCGTCTTCATGTGGGACCTGCTTCTGCAGTCCCTTAATCGTAACAATTAAAATAACATTCTTCAAAAACATTGATATAAGATGCTTAGTCTCAGAGTTCAGTGAAGGTGAGTAAAAAAAGTAAAATCTGACCTTTGACAGTTATAATTTCTTGCTTTTTGTAATGTACATCACAATGCACTAAACCTTTTGAAGACAGTTTGGATTAATCGTTAAGTTTTAACTGGATAAGATCTAATTACAGCTCCTGCCTATGAATCTTCAGGGAAAATAGTAAAGAAATTTGCTTTGTGTTTTGGTGTAAAATACATCGAGTCCTGTCTTTCAAAATACAGATTTCTGAGACTGTATTCTCCCTGGTTTTGTTTAATGTTTTAAATAACATTGAAATTTTTTGATAGAAGGCCCGTGTTTGTTATAAGTGTTACTTACTGATTCTATTAAACAAAGTTTTATATATTTACAACTTAAAACAAGAATATCATACCACTGTTGAAAACTTCAAGGAATTTACAAAGCTTTAGGTAAAACTTAAGAAGGTTGTTTTGCAGTGCTGGACTGGTTTATATTTTCTTTCAATATTTTAAGTACATTGGCTCCATTTCATTAAACACAGAAGTTCAATAATATGCTTAACCCTTTCTGCAAAAAATTTTATAGACCCAAAGGTAAACATAGAAGGAGGCAAGACCAGACTTACCCAGTGTAATGATGCCAGCTTCCCAACTGCAATCACGTATTGATTGAGAAGATTAGGTCTGTTACTGGAAATCAGAGTACAGCTGGAGACACGCTGACCTACTACAATAGGAATCGGTGTCCTAGTGAATTTAGTGGTTTCTTAAAAGCTCTTCTAAGTACAGCTGTTCTCCCTCAGGACTTAAAGTATTGACAAAGCATAGGAGTAAGAAGAATCTTAAGGAAGATATTACAGTGTCTTCAACTCCAGTGTAACGTAAAAGATCAGTTTTTCTTAAAAGCTGGACATTTTAAGTGAGAGTGCCGTTACAATCAAGATGTCACTAAAATCCTTTTAGACTCTGTGCATTTCATACAGATTGTTCTCTGGCAAGAAGTAGCACACAAGATGAACAGAAGCAAATGGTCCTTTTCTTACTGTGTAGTGAATAGAAGCAAGCAGCCCAGACTGAGTTCACTGAAAAAACCCTAACAGGGTATTCATAAGATGAATAAAACCATCTCATGCCCCCTTTGTCGAGAGAGATCAGATGCACTGGTGTGGAAGATAGTAACAACTCCTGAACTTGTTTTATAATGTAGGAGTGAATCTCAGTGATGACAAAGTAAAGCAGTGTTTTAGCTGTCACCACCCATCCCGTCAAGGTCACAGAACTAACGCACATAGTGCATCTAAAAACAAGCAGAAAATTAATTTTGAAGGGATATTTTTAAACCAGATATTTAACAAGGTTAACCCGTGACAGAGGAAACCATCAGCTACCTATAATTAAACATCAGCACATCAGCTATATTGATTGACCTTAACTTGAGATAACAGTTGTTGCCTGAAGCCTTTTGTAAGCATATGCATACAGAGCCGGGACAGCATGGGAGGGAAATAGGGCTGTGAAATAAACAGGAGAACAGAATCTGGTTATTCTGTACTTGACAATTCCATTGACAAAGACAGCGCATTCCTCTGCACAGTGTCTTTTTCCCACATGCTCCTTGCAGGAATTTTAAACCTCGTGGGCTGCCACACAGGGAGAAATAGCTTCAGGAACCGATGTTTCTGGAAGGTTAGCTGCGCAATGGAAAAGTGAGTCACTGTTTTATGGGAGATGTTGGGTGAATCAGCGTTCATCAAGAAGGTGTTAGCTCCATGCAATGAAAGGAGTATCCACACATGCTGCTAGGCTCTTGGACTGTAAATCCACAAGACAAATGAATATTGCTTCAATTTTAAAAGTAGTGTGGAATGTATAACACCATGAAAAATTCAACAGTCTGAGTAACTGTTTGTACCGGATAACACACATTTGGAAATAACATATGATGTGAATTCTCAAAGACACTCAAGTGAAATTACAATGATGATATGGTAGTGTATTTTATGAGATCGTTCTTGCATCTGTAACAGGAAAACGTACTTCTAGAGATAAGATTGTCTGTGGGGACTAGGGAGATTTATAAGCAAATAATATTTCTGATGGACTTCCCATGTAACCTTAATCAAGCCATTCTGCATTCATATGCTTCTAAAGGTTATTTACAAATGTGTTAATAAATGCCTATTTTTAATGTAAGCATTTTAGGACAGAGTCTGTTTTTTTTTTTACTACAAAGCTATACATCACCCAGCACAGTAACAGGCTGGAGGTACCACTCTCATATGATTAATGATCATAAACACCCAAGTGAGATGATTTGCCACTTTCATCCAAGATGGAAGCAATTTACAGCCTGAATGACAGTGAAAAACAGAACCTGCAGATTCCTGGCTTACAATATCATCAGCCTGTGAGTTTCACACAATTATTAGAAAAACCATCTACTGTAACCTTACCTCAACGGAAAAAATGTTATGGAAACTAATGGCTAGATGTGATGGGAAGATAATTTTGAAAGTCTTACCACTCCCATTTAATGTCATCTAAGAAATATACTTTCTGATCCTGTTTCAAGTTGCACTGGTGTTATCTGTTGTAGTGTGGAAACCAATCTTCAGACAGCTGTGCTGATAACAGGACTGAACATTAACTATTTCATTCTAAAACATAATTATTATACATTTTTTAATTATAATGCTAGCCTTCAAATAATGAGCCGTCCCATACTAAATCCAAACCACAGCAGCTACTGGGAAGAAAATTAGCTCCATCCCAGTTGAAACCAAAATCCTTGCAATGTGGAGTGACTGTATCACCTTACGTGTTCAAGGCAGTACCAATCCTGACTACTGGACACTGCTTGTTTGATGTTTCCAAACTTACAGCTCATGGGCAGATCTTCAGAATGGACAATTCTCAAAGGAGAAACCACACAATCGTAATTTCCTAACATCCCCTCAGGAAAGGACTTAGGGCAGGCTGACAATAGCAAGATCTCTTGTGAATCTTTTTTACTTCAAGATTCAACTGAAACCAAGGTAAGCTGGCAGCATGACAGAGAGGAGCACACAAGAGCTTATAAATAGAGTCCTGAAAAGATGATTTGATTTCCATTATTTGGAATGTTACAGCTATTCAGAGATATTGCTAAGTAATCTCTGGTACATTGCCCATGATTGAAGCAAATGGGAACTCACTGAATAGGGCCCTCTGGTACTTACTAGGCTGAAACTCTCTACAAAAGTTCTGAATAAGGGATGAAGGACTTTTTCTTTTGTTGTAATGCATTTCTGATTTCCTTGTAAAATAGAGACAGATGACAACAAAATCTTCCATCTCCAAATATTTCTTGTGCCATTAAATACTACTCACAGAGCAAACAGGGCTTTCCATCCTGGATCATTTCTTAGTATCTTTTTACATCGCTAGGTCCCAAGAAGATTTCATTCCCCAACTCTTGTTTAATGGAAAGGGACTCTTTTGCTGAAGTACTATGTCATATTTTCCCCATTTCCCAGTGGTGTACCTGCCACAGCAGATGTTGTGGCTTCTTCTTAATATGTTTCAGATATCTTAATCTCTTTTCTGAACAACTGGAGATAAAAGGGTGTTGAACACTGCTGTAAGCTTCAGCATTTGTTATAAATTGGTTCCATTTGAAATATAGTCCTTCCCAATGGCATTTATTTTCAGAAGCATTTACCCATCTGTCTGTAAGACCAAACTACAAATATTGAAGTTGACTCTTACTGGGAATGAGGTCTACAAAGTTTTTACGTAATAC
This sequence comes from Chlamydotis macqueenii, assembly GCF_036417535.1. Classification (NCBI taxonomy): domain Eukaryota; kingdom Metazoa; phylum Chordata; class Aves; order Otidiformes; family Otididae; genus Chlamydotis; species Chlamydotis macqueenii. The sequence goes on from NC_141558.1 coordinate 7,893,195, forward strand.
TTAGTGGAGTGTGGCTCCAGTCATTCTCCCCTTCCTTTTTTCATTGTCTTTTGTCTTTTGCTACTCGGAGTTCTTTTTTTTTTCACAAAGCTTTTCCTGCATATAGAGTGCTGAAGAGAGTCTAAATAGGTTTTTAATTTTGTTCTGTTTTCATATGACACACAAAACAAACAACAGATACAAAAAAAATGGGAACAAGTAAGTTCTTTTATTAGTGAAATTAATAAATGCATTTCTACAGTAATTCGTCTTTCATTGTTAAACCATATTTAAATCCCTAAGTATGTGTGATGTAAAATATTAATACTATGTTAACATGATGTCTGTATTACAAAAATTCCAAACAAAACTAAGCAAACCTTATAATTTATGATTTATTTATTTATATTGTCAGCTTACATAGATGCTTTAAAGCCTTAAGCTGTTTTGAGTCAAAATAACTAGCCACACCTTGTAAGAGGAACAAGACAACTAAGAAACCTGAAACTAAAACCATCTGTGAAAAACAATCCAGGGAGTAAACATCCAAAATGAAGCATGTCTTTACATGTTCCCTACTATGCTAACATAATGAGAATGAAGCACTAAAAATGTTCAAAGCAGTGAACAGGGATTTTTAACTACATCAATCCCTCTACAAGAGTAGTCCCTCTGGCGTCATAAAGAGTACTCACTTGAGTATGGCTCACAGGAATGAGACTAGAACACTAAAAAAAAAAAAAAGACATAATGATGGTAAAAAATATTTAGTAAATATAAAATAAATAGCTTTTAAGTTGCGGGTTTTCTATTCCTTCAAGCAGGTCTGTAAAGTCACCCAGGAAAATCAATTTGCTTGCATAACGACCAAGTTTATTTTACTTTTAAAAAGTCATCAGTGTTCACAAAGAGGAGAAGTGCTGGTTTGAATCAGGCATGTTGCAAACAGATGTTATGCAAGCTTCCCCAAACAGCCCTGCCAATGCGTTGCAATCCTGAGTTATGACATTCGCTATAACTGCTGCAGTCTGGGCCCTTTTTTGGGCCACAGATTGATCCGCTGGTTTTCCCAGAATGGGGATGATATTTTTGTGATGCATACAAAAACTCGAACAAGATCAATGTATTGTTTTTCATTTTCAGACCAACAGAATTTGGACACCCTATCCGAGTTACATGGCCTATCAGTAGTACAGGACTATAATGGAAAAGTACGTTGTCATCATAGGATTGTGGTACTAACTCTTAGCAAGCATGTCTCCTGGTTCAATCCCACAATCTGTTTGGTAAGGGACAGTCTCTTGCAGTTTCCTTCTATTCTTACTTTTGAAGGATAAAAGGAAAGTGGTTTCCAAATAGTGTTTTCAAAAACTAATTTTTCATTAAACTGCTCCTTTAGCCTACAAGTGGATGAAATGGCTACATCCTTTCATAACTTTTAAACAAATAAATGAAGAAACAAAGGATATGAAACATAACAAAACTAATCTCACTGAGCAGAACAACTATACTTTTGAAAGACTCCGCAGATTCTCGAACAGGAGTTGACGTTCTGTTGCTATTACAGATTAAAAGCTCTTATTAGAGAATGTCAGGTGAGAAAAACATCGCAGTTGCTACTCCGAAACACACTGTGTTTTGGAGTATCTCATAAAAATAAAAGTTTCTTGCTGTTCACGGTAAGAAAATTTTTGTTTAGAAATCTAAATTGCCCATTTTCTTCTTATCTATCCTAATGTCATTGTTGCATATTTTATAAGTCCATGTTCTACCATACTTTTTCAGACTTTAATCTTGAAAAGAAAGATGTGGGAGTACGCAGGTAAAGCAGAATAATAGTTTTTACGTTTATTGTTCTTTACTGTTTTTGCACTTTCCATCTTTAAACAATAAAAATACTTTTATAAAGCTTGATTGAGCCTAATGGCCTCAGCCATGTGATCAGCAATTTTGTTATACTATTCTGTTTTTGTTAAAGCAGCAGAAAGCACTGAAATAACTTGCCCAGCGGAGCCAAACAAGTCAGCGTGAAAATGAAAAGGTTGAGACTTTGTCACCTACAGCTCTATGCTTATATTTCTCAGCTACATTTCTTTTACAAAGCTTTTGGTTTCCAGGCTTATGTGCAGACGCTGTGGTAAGCTCAATAAAGGGCAACAAGTTGTGGTGAGAAGAGCGATTCTTACTGCGCATCAGCGAGAAGGGATTGGATATAGCTTGTGAATAGTCTGAAAAGCATTTAGGCATCCAGTGGACTGTAATACACGCTATTTTTCATCCTTCTAAAATGCATTTATTGGATCTGTGATAGATGAGGGAGGCGAGAGAATAAGCTTTCCAACGACTGAGCAATGAACATCAAACTCAAGTAGAGGGCAAAACACAGCAGATGTTAGCGGTGACTTGTATGGCAGGTGAAGCAAGGGTGCATTCCAGATAGCCTGGCTATCAAGAGGATTTCTTAATAGTGAGACTCACCAGGCTGTGAAATAGTTTTCCACGGGAAATAGTGGAGATCCTATCCTCGGAGCACCTGTTCGCCTGAGCTGTCATGGCAGTGGCTGTCAAGAGCCCGCCTGGGCGAGCAGAGCCGGCAGGCTCGAGTCCCCCAGGTCCCGGGGCAGAGCACGGTTTTCGGCTGTAAACGGTGCCACCTTTCACTGCCCCCGGCCCTGGGCAGCAGCTTCTTCCCTGCCCTGAACCCCTCACCTCGGCGCACCCCCATCCTCGGCTTAAACCTTCCGGAGGCGGCGGCTCCACTGCCCCAGCGGGCTGCGCTGGGAGGGCCGGGCCAGGCCCGTCCAGCGGCTCGCCAGCACCCGACAGGCTTTGAGCAGCTCATGGCCCGGGCCCTGGGCCTCAGCGGCCGCTCGGGCCCCACCGCGGGGCCGGTACCGCCGCCCGGGCCCCGCCGCTCCCGTCAGGCTGACAGGACCGCGCACCTGCCCCCTCCCCCCCGCTCCCCTGGAAACCGCCCCGCCTGCTGCGAAACAGTCGCCGACCCTCCAGTTGCGCGGGGCGCCCCTGGCTGTCCTCTCCCCCGGGCACGGCGGCGGGGCATGGCGTGACACAACCAGGCCGCCACCCGGCTCCCGGGGGACCCCGCCGCCACTTCCCCCCCGGCGGCCAGCGCCAGGCCCATAGAGTGCGCCGGCGCCGTGCTAGAACGTACGCAGCGGGGGCCGCCTCGGCCTGTGCGCCGCGGCGGCGGCGGCGCGGCGCCCCCTGGCGGCAGTTGACGGCCTCGCCGCAGACCGAGGAGAGAAAGGGAGAAGGGGCAGTAATGGCGGCCAGTTAGTGCGAGACTGAGCCGAGGAGGCGGCGGTAGCGACGGGAGGAGCCGGCGCGGCTCTGTCTGTGGCTCTGCCCGGCGGACCGGCTTCCCCAGAGGACTTTTTTTTCCTTCCTCCCCCCTCCCCCCTTCCCCCTCTCCCTCCCCTTCCCCTCCCTACCCGAGCCCCCGCCTGTCCGCCGTCCCTCCTCCCTCCGCGCCGGCGGCAGCGGCGGCAGCAGCGGCGGCGGCGGCGGCCCCGGCCCCCCGTGTCCCCCCTCCCCGGGGCCATGGTGAACACCAGGAAGAGCTCCTTGCGCCCCCTGGGCAAAGCGGCGGCCGCTGCGGCCGGAGCCGGCAGCCATTTCATTTCGTCCCGGACCCGCTCTTCCAAAAGGGGCACCAAGGCAGATGCGGCCGGGGTGGAAGAGACGGCGGCAGCGCGGGTAAGGACCGGGGAGGGGGCGTTCACGGGGGACGAGGAGGGAGAGAGGCAGGGGTACGGGGGGAAGAGCGGCGGCGGTGAGGGCCTTGGCCGGGGAGTCGCTGGGGACAGCGCCGTTGCTGCCGGGGGGGGCCGCGGGTATGAGAACTGGGAGGTGGGGGGGGGCGGCATTGCCGAGACGGCTGCCGGCTTGAGGGAAGGAGGAGGGACGGCGGAGCCGGCGGGGAGCCCGGGGTGGGGAGGGACCGGGGGCGCCTGGGGACGCGGGAGGGCGGCTGCGGAGAGCCGCCCGCCGCGTCCCAACTGCGCTCCCCTGCTCGGCGGCGAGAGAGCGGTCTCCGCCGGGGCGGCGAGAGGCGCAGGCCGCTGACAGGGGCCGGGGAGGTGGGGGAGGGGGGTCTGAGGGGCGGCCGGGGAGACAGAGGCGAAGTTGCTGCCCGGCTGCCGCCGGTGTCTGCGCCGGGCCGGGGCGGGCAGGGCCGGCGGCGGCGGCAGGCGGGGGGCCGGCGGCGGCGGGGGCTCCCCCTACGGCCGCGCCCGGCGCTGCGCCGGCTGCCAGACAAAAGTTGGGAGCTGCGCCTGGAGCAACTTCGCAATCTTCGCCCCCCCGCCTCCCCCACCTTCCCCTCTTCCCCCCCTCCTTTTCCCTAAGTGACCTCAGTTCGGCTGGAGCGGGTGTTCGCGGCGGCTTCGATGGGAGAAAGCTGATGTTTGAGAAAGGTCCCCCGTTTTTGTGACACCGCGTCCCCCCCCCCGCCCCAAGCGAGGAGGATGTAATTTTGCCGTCAGGTTTAAGTTGAATGCTTTCCTAACGAAACTTATTATAATAGCTTTGGTTGTACAGTCTAATGGCAAGTGAATTCTATAACCTGATTTGGAAAATTAACATTTGGTCAATTCTAATTGTTAAGAAAGAAGTCGGGAGCCTCTTTTTTTTTCCTTGTTGTCTCTAAACAGATTTGTTGACAACAACTGCATTTTTAAAATTATAGGCCGGTTTTTTTTGTCAATAAAACTTCACATATTACTTTGAAGATTTAAAGTAGTGGTTATAGTTTTCTGATCTACATACATGTTTTAAACCCAATGTAAATATGGAAGTGAAAATCGAGGGTCAAAGCGTTTGACAGTCAGGCACTAACTGACCATGCCCCAGCCTGTGCTGAGGAGGTTAATAAGACGAGTAGATAAACAGCAGTAGCAGCCAGAGGCGAATCAGAAGGATGACACCTGGAACTGTAAGAATATCTTTTGCCTCATCCTTTTAGTTTTAAAACACTAAAAAAAAAAATACTGACTATTCTAATACCTTTTGTGCTTCTCTTTTAGTTCTTTCATGCTTCACAGTTCTTCCTTTTCCTCCATCTTACTTTTCCTCGTTGTCCCCTATTTCTTCCTTGTTTAATTTCATTAGGCTCAAGGGGATGCAGCACTAGAGCTGTAAAAAGCTGTTCTGCTTGTTCTAGTATGCAGTTTCTATTTATTCATATCGTGGGTCTTGTGGTTTGTGAGGCAAGTTTGGTGTAACCCTTTCTGGCTTACTTTGCAGGGAGTTTACTGCTGCTAAAAAAAATAGGTTGAGCTTCTTTCCAGATATTTTTCAACTCTGAATAGTATTTTTATACTACAAATCATCACAGTATTTAAACAAAGTTATTGTCATGGTGCAAGGAAATGAGATTGTGCAAAATATTGTCAAAAATCCCACTAATTGCTAAAAAAGCATTTCTTCTGAAGTTACGTGTATATTTTGCTGTATCAGAAGGGACTTGTTACACTTCACAACAAAACTTTTGTGTTTGAGGTAGATTTTTTTTTTTTCAGATGTGACTGCCAAAGATGAGCAGAAGTTATCCAGGAAGGGTTGTTTTTTTTTTTTCCCCCCAGTGAATGTTGTACTGTGTGTACATATCTCACCGTATTTTAAAGTTGTTTTTTGTACAACTGTTTTTATTCTTCAGATGTAAGTATTTGTCAGCGATACAGCGTCTTTCTGAGCTCCTGAATCTTCTTGAAGTAGTGCCAGAGGAGGATTTCAGTGATTAGAACATGAATAAGTATAGCAGTAGAAAGACAAAGCCTTTGCTTTTGGAAGTGACTATCCGCAGACAGTGAAGCTGTGTTTTGTGCAGAAAGGGTACTGGGATCATTTACATAGAGTTGTACGTATTTTTTTCGAAGCTGACTGGAACAGTGTGTCCTTTTGAAATCTTCCGTGTGTCACATCAGGAAACTGGCCTTACTACCAGCAGTTAATTGAGTTAATGGGCAGCTAGAGTTTGGAGCTCTGGCAGAGTAGGTACACTTCTTATTTGCACTTAATTTTCTTCCATGGAAGTTCTGACTTGAGCTGCCAGAGAAATGCTCTTCAGTGGCAATGCTTGCAATGACCTTTCAGAATGTATTTTAAATTATCATCTGTTTGTTCCTTATTAACAATAAAAACTGAGTTAGTAATCTAATGGCATCCTGTAAGATGTTGTTAGACCAGATGAGGGGTTAGGAGTTGCCTTTCACCTCTTCTGTATCTTATTTCCTTCTTCCTCCTTCCCTTTTTTTTTTTGCTTTTGACTTTTTCTGGTGTAGGGTTTGGGGATTTTTTTTTTTTTTTTTGCATACATTTATAAATACAGGCTTGAATCCCTCCTTTCCCAAGAACTTAATTTCCTAGTCTTCCAGTTCAATATTATGTTGAGTTAGATATTAGTAGTGTCCATTTCTGTTAGATCTGAATCTGGAAGCAGCACACAGTCTGTGGAAGTGGGCCATAATGGTCTAAATGCCTTTATCCTGTTCTCTGTATTCCCTCTATAGTACTCGCTCATCTTAGAGAAAGCAATGACGTCAGTCTTTGAAAAGTAAACTGTTTTGAATTATTGACTGGCAACCATGCATTCAGCAGTGGAGATGAATACATGTGTGTCCACTCACCAGAAGCCAGATTAAAATGAACAAAATCCCTCACTAAATGGATCAAGGAGCCAAGGAGTTTATTCTCTGAAATGATGTCATAGCAGAGTGCATGGAGAGGGTACAGACCAGAAAAACTGGTCTATGTTTTCTTCCTATTTCCAAGATTGATTTACACACTAATAGAAATAGAAGCTATCCTTACAGAAATTTATATTTTATCTTTATATAAATTACAGATATTGTTTTCTTTCTGGCATTAAAACTTGGGAAGTGTTATGGCTTTATATTAAAGCGTTCTGACAAGAAGACTGCATCAAAAGCTTCCACAGTTTTCAGAAACATAGAATTATAACAGAAGGCTTCTAAATCCAGTGAACTTCATTCACGCTATGAAAGAATTGAAGATACCGTGACTGTAACTGGTTAAATTTGTGCTCTAGATGTACTAATGTCTGATGTTTTCAGATAGTGAGCTGTGATTGTTGGTAACACTTATTTGGCAATTGAGATGATTTTTCCCAGTCATCTCAAAACATGAATCAAAAATGTTGATCAAGAAAACTAATAAATTTATTATGAAATAAACACTTAAATCACGTCAGCATATTAGTTAGACATTTTAGAGAGGTATACAAGATTAACTTAATTTAATTAGCCAAGAAAGCATTAGCAGTGCCTTAAGAGCTACGTGAGGGCACAGTGATAATTGTAACACGCAATCCTGGCTAAAAGTAGTACTGCCAGCGTTGTTCGACTTACTCGGTGGCAACCTAGAGCTCTCCATTGTACTTAACTGCTAATAGGAGCAAGCACGGACTGGAGGATTGACGTTGGGTGCTGTGGTGTGGGAAGGTATCAAAGTAAGCAGCATTTTTGTGCTCTGTAATACCAGTATATTTCAGTGTCTCTTACTGTAATTTCTCAGTGTGTAACAATAAATGTTTTTTCTGCTTTCTGGGTGATAATGCACCTTTTGTGATGTAAGCTCATTGCTGTGTGTTACTCCTTAAGAAGTCTTTGATGGTTAGCTATTGAAAACATAGAAAATGAACTTTAAAAAATTATTATTATTTCTTTTAAAATACTAGCTTTAAACATATTCCTTAGAGCTTTCTAAAAATTAAATTTTCATTTATGAAAGAGGCTGATTCCTGTTACCATATTTTCTTTGTCTTCTTTGCAAAGTGTCTTACAGTGTTTTGGATGTTCTGTGATTTAGAATAAAGCTGTAGAAAAAGTTAGTTTCTTCCTTATGCTGGAAAAATTACGCTTGCTGGCCACGCGGATGTAAAGCTCTTCAGGGGAAAAAAGCTCCTCTCAACCATCTATGTTTTTAAAGAACTGCATTGTCTTACTTTTTGAGTTTACAGTAACATCAGTAAAGGTGCTGAGGCTAACGCTTCTACAGTTCTTTGAAATACATCCTGAAAGACAGAGCCTTGTGAAGTTATTCCAAACAATTTCATTTAAAGGAAGATTCCCAAGAAAGCTCATCTTTTCAATGCGTAATAAAGTGCCACATTCTTTCTGGTTTAGTGGTCTGCTGCTCTTGTGGGACTTAGCAGGAGAAAATCAGTGATCTAAAACGAATCGTGCATTCTGTTCCTTAGTAGCATGATATTAATACATGTGAACAGTGGGAAATTGAGCAGTTGTTGGAAGCAATCTATGTGCAAGTTTCTATCAAAATACCATACAGTCAGCATTTGTAGTCTTCCCATGTTTCCAAAGGGGTATCCCAAGTTTGAATTCCTGTTTATCTTGCCAAATCAAGTCTGGGCCTCTCTGTCAGAAGTCAGGACACCTCCAAAGTGTACACGATTTGTTTGAGGAGGCAGTTGTGCGTCCTGTTTGGAGCTGCCTGTCTTTGCTGTCACACAGCAAAGACACACAGTGTGCTGTCACACTCAGGGCCGTGAAAGGAAGCAATCTAAGGACTAATCCGGTAAGTGAATAAGACCTCCAAAGAATACTCAGGAAGTGGTGCTGATATTTGGTGCGCTGCATTGCTTCCTCTGAATATTGGGCTTGTCCCAAAGTAATATTAATAAAAGCTGCTTCTCCAACTGCTGTCTCTCAGTTTAAACTTAAAGCAGAAAGCTTAGCCCATTGCCGTGAGAGATCCCATGACAATTTTACAAGAGTAGCATACAGCTTGGGGTTATGCAAGATAATTAGCTGAGGTAATTACATTCTGATCACCTCCATCCCCCTGCAGTTTCAGTTGGATGTGGTATAGTTTTGCAGATCCTGTCCTAAATTGTCGAATATTTGCTATACTGTGGAAGAGTTTTCATTGCAATCTAATCATGCTTTAAACGATTTCTGTGTAGACCTTTATAAAACCCTTCTCAAACCAAAGCATCCAGCAAGTAGGCATCAGTGAGCTGGAGCTTTCACTGCTCTTGTTTTGTAGCTATGACCATTTTAAATGTTGCTGATCTTTTATTAGATGTTTTAGCTCTAATGTATTACTTTGTGTGTGGGTAATATCACTCATGAACCCACTTACTGCGGAGGGAGTTGACAATATTTTTTCAGCCTTTTTCATTCTATCAGGCTTTTTTGTACTCTTTATGCTTTACTGCTTTTTCTAAACAGTTTTTCTGTCTCTGAGTTTACTCTTGAAATATTGTCTTTATTACCTTTGATGGGATTTTCATGGTTTATTTTAACCATTAATTTTGCTTTGAATTGTTCAAGTGTTGTTTTGCATTTATACTTGCTTGGACTCTTTTCCTGAATAAATTTAATTTCTTCTTGCTTGGTAGCTATTACGACAGGCCACTTTTCAACCAGTTGTAAGATTAATGTGTTATCTTCTGTAAGTTTTTTTCATTTTGCACTGCTGAGTATGTGTATGCTATAATAGCTTCAACTCCAGTTGAATTAGGAATAAAGGAGGTAGGTTTAGTACCCCTACCAGAAATAAAGACTTTACAAGCATGTCCGAGTTCCGTAGTTTTTATAGGCTGTTCTAAAGGCTGAGGTTGTATCTTTACGCTTCTAGTAGTGTGTGTTCATGACCTAAATAATGTAAAGCTTTGCTGGAAAATTTGTGTCCAGTTGCACTTGGAGCAGCTGCTTCAGTGCGGGCGTTTTCGTAATTTGGGAAATGGGCTTTTTGCTTTTCTCCAACCTCCAGTCAATTGCTTCATTTTAAATGGATAAGTAGTTGAGCCAAGCTATTTAAATAACCTGAAATGAAGAAGCTGTTCTTTCTGTACACGTGGAAGAGATTACTTGCATTGAAATTTGTTGCCATGCTTCAGCAATCCCTCATTCCAAATACTTAATAACTACCTTCTAGTATTTTTCTGTCTTTCAGACCGTGAATGTTGTTTGTTATTATGATATAAATTTCAATACATTAATCTTAAGATTTCATATTACAATTTTACACAATTTTAATCTGTTTTTTTTCTTTTGAAATATTGTCTTCAAGTGTATTGTAGTTAGAGATACAGAAGTCTTTTTAATCTTACTGTTTTTCACACAGAAAGCCACTTTCCTGTAGCTTCACTTTGATGCAGACACTTCCTTGCTTAATTTATGGAGTCAAGTACCTGGTCATGTCCAGACCTTGGGGAACCCTCTGGTCCAAGAGTTCTCTACTACTTTCCTACTTACTGTCCTCATTCAGATAATTCTGCTGCTTTATTTAAGTTTATAGTAGTACTAAAAGGAGGCCATGTCCTCCAGACTTTCTTTGGGATGGGGTTGTTCAGCAGAAACAAGATGAATTTCTGAGAGCTAAGGGCAGGAAAAGAAGTTGTTTAAATGTTTTCTTTTTTTTTTTTTTGTTTCTGAACTGTAATCATTCTTGCATGTTTACATGAATATAATTTTTGCTTTAAAAGTCTTACTTAACAGAATCTAGAAACTCATGGAAATGTTTAATACGGTTCTGACTAAAAATTTCCTGCTTTTAGTATTTCTTCAGTGTTAAATTAGGAAGATCAGTGGTTTGAAAAACTTTCGATATGTGGATCTTCTAGAGAAACTTCCAAGTGAGGTGTGAACTCCTGTACAGCAAGGAGATACCTCTTCTCAGGAGACTTGCTCTCCTGAAGGTGTGTGATTTCCCATGCACTGCAAGCTGTTAACTCTGCAGTTGTGAAAATGAATATACTTGCCAATATTAATGCTTGCCTGGCCATTTGATCAGCTGGATCAGGTTACTGGTCCAGCTGAAACTAACCCTCCTCCTCACATCCGCCTGCTTCCTCTTGCCTCCTCTCGATCCCTCCGATTTGATTATCGGCTGAAAATTCACCATGTCACCCTAATTTTAGGGAGGGCACAAAAGGGAGAGGAACACTTACGGGGTAAATGCTTGGAGTGGGGCATTGATGATGGGTGGAGGACAAACCTCAGCTTGCTATTTATGGGCTCTGTCATAGTTTGGCAGAGGTTGCTCTGTAGCTCACTCTTGTATGGACCTACAAGTAGCCTGTGAATTGCAGAAGGTTTTTGCACGTCTGGTCAGAAGCTGTTGAAAGGCACTTAACCTGATGAACAGTTGTCTTTTTCTATTATAGCTGAACGGAATGGTTCCAAGAGTGAAACTACACAATAAACAGTGTTGTAGGTTGTGGTTTCTATTTTTAACTTGTAAACTTTTAACTTTTCTCAAAAGCTTTCACAATTATTTAATAACTTGAACTCTAGAATTGAAGGGTTCTAGGAAATGGAAATCTATTGAAAAAATGAGGCAGATCTCATGCAAAAAATATGGGGTTTTTATCTGAATGAGTTGGGAAGAAGTTATTCTTCTGAAGAAGTCTAGACGATGGTATTCTTTATATTCTTAATGACTATTATTGATGTAAGCACAGTTTGCTGAAAAAAACCCAGAAGCTGAATGTTAAAAGAATTTAGATCATAACTGCAATTGAGGCATTCTTTACTATCATTATCACCAATGAAATACAGCATTCATAGTTGTTTGTTCCAAGATCACCAAGCACTTAAGCATGAATCTTGTTATTTTTCCTTAACACCTGTAGAGAGCCAGTGTCTGATAACTGAACCAGAAGTTGGGTTCTTTTGAGCCAACTTTTCTCTTTCAAGCTATCAGTAAGGTTAACGCACGAGGTCTTTAATCAGACTTCAAGTTCTTGGTGAGGTAGTTTATGTTCTTTAATCCAAATACCTTTTTTTCCCAGCTTCTTGTAATTTGAGGGTACAGGTAGTATACTTACACTGCATTTTTAGGACACAAAAGTAGATGTTTAGCATGCAGCAGTACATAGTGTACTGACCTGAATACGGTCTGCTGAATTGCGCTGCGACCTGGAGTTCAGTCATGTTACCTTCTTCCCCCAGACAAGTGTATCAGGTCTTACCTCTTCCCGCCAGGCAGGTAGTCAGTCCTCCCACAGAAGAAGGGCTAAGGGCATTTGTCAGGAAAATGTGGGTTGCGCTGGGGAGAGGAGCTTGTGAGGATGTGTTGGTGCTGGAGAGAGTGGGTAGTGCAGTGTGTCATCTTGAAATTAGCACATCGTGCAGATGTGTAAGGCAAGGTCCCTAGTTTGAGCGTGCTGATGAGAGTGTTTTAGCTACTGAAAGGACATAAGGACAGTTTTAATCCTTTTTTTTTTTTTCGTGTTTGTGAAGATGCTATAAAGCAAAGTGGTGAACTTAAAAAAAAAAATTAAAAAAAAAGAAAGAAAGAAAAGAATTGAAAGAGGATTTGAAGGGATTTGCTAGATTCTGGTCAGATGACGTTATCGCAGTTGTGGTATAAAATCTGTTTGATCTAGTTACTGGAACGTGGAACCAAATAAGAGCAAAACTAAAAATATCTTAGAAAAGATTGTGAAGTCTTTTGATTTTTTTTTTTAATTGCTTAGAATACCTAGCCCAAAAATGCATTAGGAAGGATACCTGGCTCTTACCTAATTTTCATCAATATATCTGAAAGTAGATCTTTAACGCAATAAATTTGTGGAAGTTAATGTTTTAATCTGTATTTTTTACCTTTGCAGAAACTGATACACAAGGGAGCAAGTGGCTTATCCAGAATCACTGGACAGACAGATAGAGAGTGTTTTTGGTGTATTTTATTGGTATATTTGAAACAACATTATAGTATAAAGGCAGAAAAAGCAAGTTATTTGTTAACTGAATAGTTATCTGAGGGCAAAGATGAATGATCAGCTTAACTAATTGGTACACTGGGGACACAATGATCTTTTTTCAGGAATGCAAGTTTTATTTTGGAAAGACAACTTTTATCTTTCTATACTATTGGGATAACAATGTTTATTAAATGCCTTAAATATCCCCAAGTATGTATTTTATTTCTTTTAATGAGCAGCACATTTCTACAAGAACTTTGCATGAACTGGTAGGGGAAAAGGTAAATCAGATTTTTTTTACACTTTTAAAATATTAGTCCAGATTATTAATATTCTGGGACATGTGAGAAAGTCTGTTGTTGTTCACAAAATACATTTAAATTAGAACTGGAGGATCTGAATTCTGTTTTTCCAAAGTTAGTAAAAATAATATTGAGAGATATCTGAACTGAAGTTATTGTTGTTTTTCAGACTGTCAAATGGAGAGGAAAAAATAACTTTTAAATATCAGAATCAAAGAATTAGCTAAAGTTTGAGGTTTTTGAAAACCTGTAGCTGAAACAAATTCCTTGAAATTATTTATTTAATTATTTTTAAGGCAAAAGTAAATTTCAGGGTGTTTTGTGCTTGTTCACTGAGTCAAAAAGAAGAAGTAGTTAAAATAGTTTGTGCTTTTAACGAAATGTGGAGGAATAGGATCGATCAGTTGAAGATTGAATGTCAGTGTGTCTTAAACACAGGAAGAGGTCACAGAAAAGAGAAAAACATAGATGCTGGCAGGTTTCAGACACTAGGTTGAAAACTCTCACGTCTGATTTGTGAAGTCATATGAGCAATCATGCTCACTTTCTGGGTGTGGCAGAGACTTAGTCAGAAGAAGGGTGTGACCCACAAAATGTACGGCAAGGAGAGCAAGTTTGACCATGGTGGAAAACTGAAATATTAATGTCTGCATACCTGTGTTTTAATGCAGCTGAACCTGTGACAAACAAGATAGAGTCTTTTTCAGAAATTCCAAGGTGTGGTTGTGGTTTCGATGTTATGTCATCCCTTACTGAAAAACTTGGTGGACTTGCGTTCATGTACTTGGAGATGACAGTCATAGAGATAGTTCTGACTCATCCTGTGTTACCAAAGCTGCTGGGCTATGGGTGTCTTGGGATGTTCAGACTGGCAATGCAGTGAGGAGTTCTCTCTCTGACTCTCTTGGTCAGGAGTTTCAACTTACTTAAAAACCAGAAGAAACAGAAAAAGCCTACTCCCTCCTCTTCAGTATGTTTTAATGCTTTAGCTAGCTGATCCCTGTGATACACCTAAAGGCAAGCTCTTGTCGGTGAGGACTCCCTTGGTATGTGTGTCCTTCAGTCATGCTGAAAGACTATCGGTGTAGTCACGTATTTTCTGAGAGGATAGATTGAGAAGGAAGAAGTCAATTTTATTCATTGATTTCTAGTTTGTGTTCTTTCAAAACTTGAGGACTTGTTTAAGTGTTATAAATAAAGGTCTGTTATTATAAAATTATTATTTTGAAAATTAGTGGGGGATATGGAAGAGACTACAGGTAATATTGTGTATCGGTGGTTTTGTAGCTTGTTCTTGAACATGAGTATTCTAATAAACATTTTTTCCATCTTTCTCCTTTTCATACAAAGTAGAGAAAATATGGAGAAAAGTATGCATCTATATTTATTGCTTTATTTACTTATTCAGTTTAGATTTGGTTTCTAGATTTATTGCTATCATCGTTCAGCTGCTTTCAGTGATGGTATGTTACCAGAGTTTGCCCCACTACCTCTGCAAGACTCACGCTGTTGAATCTTAGCTCAACAGCTAATTTGCAATATTCATTCAGCTGTCACATTGTATTTTACTCTTGAATCCAAAGATAATGAAGACTTATGTTTTGCCAGTCTAGACTGTGGATGATATCCTGTTAAGGCCAGTTATTTCCTTAATTATTATTAGTGAGAATGCTTTCTATAAGAAGCTGTGCTGGGTTCTCGTTCTGGGTCACAGCTGGAGTTTGGTGGATCCATTCAGTTGTACTAAATTTTCTTTACGCCTTTGTATTTCCTGACACTACGTAAAATAATTTCTTGATTCTTCTGTGCTTGCTTTTTCTTTGTGGCTTTGGTATGCTTTCAGGCAATTTCTGACATGATTAAGATTTTATTAATTCTTAGTCTCTGCTTTCTCCCAGCATGTGAGTGTGTTTGCTTCAGTGCCAGTGTTTCATTAGGAGCTTTGAGTTCAGTGCATTGGTTCCTACTTCTGCAATTGCGTTATTAATTTCTTAGTTTTTAAGTCTGATGCTTGTATTGTACATTTCTCTTTGTAGTCCCAGAACATTTTCATGATGTGTACTATTAAGTAATAAATTTCTGGGTTGAAACTGAAGTACTGTTTTTAATCATTAAAAGGTATAAATGGTTTGAGACCCAGTTACTTGAGGGAGCAAGCTGAGTGCAGTGGAATCGTTAGACCTCTTTTGCTATAAATGGGAGGAAGTGGTGGATAGACTGCTCTCTGTAAAGGCTTCTCAAATAGAAGTTAATTTACTTTCTTGTTCTAGCATATCCCAGTTTGGCTAATCTCTCGAGTGTAATGACAGCTCCATCTCCATATTTTACTGTAGGTAGGTGAAAGTTCTGTATGGCAGTCTAGTTGTGATTTGGTTCCCTAGAGCTTGAATTTTAAGGTTCTGTTCACTGGAAAATGGAGCTTGGATTCTTATTAATATATTTTAAATTTCAATGATTTTGCATTGTAGTAGCTTTGTCATTACTTCATGGTGAAACATTTTGTTTGTTAGTGCATATTCTACAGCAGGTGTACTAACTTAAATTAGTATTTGGGCTTGACTATCTTAAAATTTAGACTTACTTTGTACTTGCTAAGTTACTGTGTAGAGATAATATGCAAACAAGTGAGGCTCAAATGAAAATAATATAATAAACAAAGAATAACCAGAAATTATTGCCTTCGTTAAGTAAACCCCTTCATTGGTAGTCTAGTCTCTTAGGCAGCTGCACTGGTGTGATTACACTGACGGTTAGCCTGTTCTTCCAGTTTTTGCAGCTGTTGACCAGTATCTGTTCTTTTGACAGTATTAAAGATCTCAAAGACACTCAGCTTTTATAAATTTTCTGAGTATTAGTAACTCAGTAGCAGAGGGAGACCTGTAGTAGCAAGTTTTGTCTCCAGGTTAATTGCTGATATTTTGTTTTACCTGGTCACTTAGCATGCACATAGCTCAGTATTGCCTTTGACCGGTAAATAGCCAGAACAAAGGAGGAATACTGGTTAGTTTTGAGACTTGGGCCCAGAGGCAGGGAACTGAAGGAAATGCAGAGAAAGGTGGTCGCAGGAGACCTGGGAGGAGTTAGGATTTTTGCATGGGAAGGGGTAGAGCTGGTGTATAGGAATCTGTGTTATTAATTTCGCTGCTCGCAAAATAGCTGTAATGTTAGCCCTCATAAAGCTTTGTTACATGTTTGTTCCTCTTAGATTAATTTTCTCTGTCTCACCTAGCCGGTTTAGAACTGGTTCTGTGGCTTACCTTGAAACTCTGCTTCTGTCCTGCACAGGGCAGCTCTTGTAGTTTCAGAAAGCAGTTACTAAAATTGACTTAGCAATGATTATTTCTGTAAGACCACAAATAAACTTGTGGGTGATTAAAGCAAAAAGTACAAACACAAATGCTTACAGTATTAAGAAGTGAATATGTACACTGTTAAAATTTTGTGAAAAGTTGTTATTTCGTAGTTGCAGACTGTTACAGAAAACAGCTGGGTGGCTGCATATGTATTTTACAGTGCTATGCAAGGTGCAGGTGTTTTGTGTTTAGGAATGGTGGTAGTTACCTCTGCTACCACTTAGTCAATGACTAAGTCTTAGTTTTAGATCCCAAATTCTGCTTCAGCTAATTTGAGATTTTAATTATGATCTTCTAGTATAGATACTATTTTGAGTTACATTGATGTGTTTCCTGAAGAGGAGAAATAATGAGGGGGAAGTGTAGGGTTTGGTTTGTTTTTTCTTACTACAGTTATTTCCTAAGATGGAATCATAATATCGACCTTTTTCTTTCCCTGGATTTACTGTGACAGGCTTAACAATTGTAAAAGTTAAAACTACTTTTAAGATGAGATGTGAACATAGACTGGTTGGCATTTAGTACTAGTTTTTAGTATTTAGTATTCTTGGTATTATCAAAAGTATTTACAAGCATTCATAGTATAAATAAAAATCACATATAGGATATTCAGTAAATAAACACTATATCATAATGAGTACCGTATTTATTAATTTATTAGTAGTATTAGAAGTACTTAGTATTAGTTAATATTTGTTAAAAATATATATTGGGGGACAAAATGTTAAGATGTGATGTAGACGGTGTGTTTCACTCATGGCTTTCTGTTCCTGCAGGCAGTTGGTTCTGTCCTCACCTCGTGGTTTTTTTTTTTTCTTACATTACCGTTTATACTTGTCTGATTCCTCACTGAAATGATTCAGCTCACTAACCAAGGAGGAAGCTAGTCTAACAGAAGGAAAATGAACTTTTGAAGCTTTAGTGAGCTGTTTTGGTTTATGGGTGGGTCAGAGAAACATCAGAAAAAGATCAAAGGAAGTTGAAGTGGTGCTGTGTATCCAGGCAAGGGAGCTCATGGGCCAGCCCGCAGGTTCAGCTGAGCTGTCTTCTTGAACTGCACCCATACATTTGTATTTCTTCAGGCTTTGCCGCTTTCTGAATACTGTGCAGTGATAGTCTGTCTTCCTCTCTTAAGAAAAAGCTCTTTAAAAAAGAAATTCGTGAGTACTTGAAACATCATGATGTCAACTTACTTGGAGTACAGATCAGATTGTTGTTAATAAACCTGATGAACAGGGTGGAGTTCTGTGATCATCTTGCGCATAAGTAAAATTATCTTTTTTTCTTAGTTTAAGTGCTTACTGGCAATTCCTGGATCTTAATATTTGGAAATTGGTTACCTTGTCTTTGCAAGAGAGGATATTTAGCTTTTTAATTAAGACTATTTCCATGAGGTAAAATTTGTGGTTTATTGAACTTTGGTGTGTGGTGTTTTGTTTTTTTTTTGGTTTTTTTTTTTTTTTTTTAGTTTACCTTAGCAGAAGCAGATCCTCCAAAGTTTGCTGTCTGTACATTTCTTATGTACAGCTCTGAAGTAATCCCTTGCTACTGTCTTTGAGTTTCTGTCTATATTACCTCTGATAAGCACAACAGAAAAAAAAAAAAAAAGGTCCAGTAGTGTTCAGGTGCTTCTTAAAGGTGTTAAGGCTAATGTTAAAGAACACATCAGACAAAAAGCACTGTAAAAGTATGAAGTCCAGTTTCAGTCACTCCTAGCTGTGTATTTGACAGTCTAAAGAAGAGAACAAGGTATTGCAAAGCTCTTACAAGAAGGAAGAGCATAGTGTGAGTGTTCAAGCATTTTAAAGACAAAGATAATGTCAGTAGAATAAATTAATCCTGTGTTTCTGAGCATCTTTGTTCTCCTCAGTCCTTTTTTCTCTCTTTATTTGCACTGTTAGTTCTTTTGCAAGTGGGAAAGACCCATAGTGTCATGTATGATATACAAAATACAGTGAGTTAGAGAACCAGAATGCCTGCTCAGAAATAAATGTAAAATATTATACAGAAGTTTAATATTTAAAATTAAATAATTTCATAGTTTCCAGTAATGTTATTGGAATAATAGTTTTTAATATTTCACGCAAGCCATTTACTAAGAGTTTGATAGAGATGTCCCTTTTCCTAAGCTTAAGTTTCCTCTTTTTCTGTAAATATATATTCAAATGAGCCAATTAAATATGGTCTGATGCTTTTTTGCTTTTCAGAAAGATGAAGGTAGTGATGCAAGTTTGAGTGACAGCCACATATCTCCTCCCGCCAAACGTACCTCAAAACATGCTGATCCTGTGTGTAAAGACAAATCAAAATCACGCAGTACTGGGCAGCGAGAGGAATGGAGCATCTCAACTGGACAGTCCAGGTAACTTGGTTCCAAGAGAAAAATGAAGTCTTAACAGTTTTTCCTGTATTGTTAACCAGTTTACACTATTTCTGCAGTGAGCCGCAGCTAACGCTCAAGACTGTATTTTTGAAGCATGTTATTTTCATACAGTTTTCTTTTAGTTTAAGACTCCAGGAATGTGGGTTGCTTCATTCCTCTCAACTCTGATTCCTTTCTATGCAAATTTGTGCAAAAATGGAAAACAATTTTACTTGAGATGCAGTCTGAATTCTAGACACATCTGAATGTAATGACTTAATTGGTATCTTTATGTACTCAAGCTATAAGAAGACATGATATTTTAATTAGGAAATCAGTGTTATCATCTTTGGAGAAGGGAAAATGGTCAAGCCTCTTTCTTTCAATTGTTTTCAACCTCTCTCCTCTGTTTGGTTATAAGGACTCAAGTAAATTACTCTATTTTATTAAATGTAGCCTCAATCCTGCCACATATTTATAAAATTTTGGAACTCTGATTAATAATATTTTACAAAGCATTCTTGTGTTCATAAGGTTCTTCACATGATTACAATTATGAGACAGTGTAGATAGTATGTTCCTGGGCCATGAACTTCTGGTTAATATTGATTCTTTTATAGATATGTATTTCATATTTATGTACAAATCAAAAGCGTACTTGCAACCCTTTGTGTATAAGAACGACTGTAATTCAGTACTGGGCTGTCATCTTCTAGGATGAAGTATATTTTAAAACTACGTAAATCCTGAAATAGATGGCTTTTTTTGGTTTGTTTTTCCCTTTTAAAACCGAATAAATTAAATATAGCATATTATGTGCCGTGGCCATCTGAGAATATATTGAAACTCGAGCACCTTCTATTTATTTTGTTTATAAATGTAGACTTAACTGTACCTATAAGAAATGTTAAGAAATAAAAAATATTTAATGTGGCTGGGTGAATTTAAGTCACTGTGTCAAGTGAAATTTGGCCAGGTTACTGAAACTCATGTTGTTACTCATGTAAAACCCACTGCGACATGTTTTTGCATCTGAGATTCTTTTTCTGTTGTTGTTTTCTGCCAAAATCCAAAGCCCTGGGCCTAATAGTGATGTTGAGTCACTAAGACTTTTCCCAGAAGTTTTGTTGCTTCGACTGGTTGATCCAAAGTGATTGGATGATAATTGCCTTTGAAGAACTATATCAGGTTTCTATTCTGAAACTTAAGTTAATAGTAGGACATGACATGAGGGAACACTGGGGGATTAATAAAACAGATGTTTAGATAGGGGGATTTATATAGTTGGTATTTGGCAGTTTTGTCCTCATTCCAATGTTGGGCATGAAGCACACTCTTTAGAGGCTACATGTCACAAAGGTTTTGAAGTCATGGTGTAGTGTGTAACATTCTATGATGAAAGTTCTATTTTCACAGTAACTTTTCCTTGGCTAATGAGTTTTAACGTCATTTGTGTGTCTCATGTTGTTTCCTAGGTTAACTTCTCAGCCTGGTGCTACGCTACCAAATGGACGTAGCTTATGTAAGTGTATTACAGCAGATCTTTTGGAATCTACTTTTACATTTAACAATTTTATGTCACTGATTTTCATTTGCAGGTATTTTTAATAACTTGACTGATTATTCTGACCATTTAGACCAGAAAAGTTACTGTTTTGGCTCAGTTTTCTTCTGTCAGCGTCCTGGATGCTCTCTATGGACATGGGGAACATTCTTAGATGAAATTCCACTTCTCTTCTCAATTCAGACCTCTTAGTCATGGTCTTGATGTTTTCCTTAATTCCCAAATTTACTTTTATGAAATAATTTTGGTCTTCCTCTCACAGCTAGTCTTTTTAATTTACTTATTCTCTTTGCTCATGTGAAATCTGGCCTTCTGTGGTTCTTAACATTACTTTACTATTGCTTTTGAGAGACCTGCCTTGTCTGCAGCTCCTGCTACCTTGAATAGTTTTCCTGTATACTTGTACCTTAAAAACTTACCAGCTCATCGCATATCTCAGCTAAACCACTTTGTTCTTTGTGTCCCCTTCTTATCAATTCTGTCTCGTTTGGTTCTGTGCTGACTCTGAATGAAGTGTTAATCCATGAAGCATATTTGGCTTTTTTATTATTTCTTGTGGTGCCTAAGGAGAAATCAGGAGTGGGTTCTCTTTTTTTTTTTTTTTTTGGCACTGTACAGTGTAGCTGATAGTTTTGTTTGTGAAATCAGGATGTTGTATCTGATCTTTTGATACTGTATTTGAAAGACTAAGAAATGAAACTGTGATCCAAGTGTGCATTCTAGTATTGATATTAATTTAAAAATAGTGAATGGCTATTTGAATACCACATTGTCATAATGAAATAAGATTATTATATAAGGAAACAAGCTAGAGTCTAAAGAAATCGCTTGTAAGACAACTTTGGTAAGAATTTTAAAAATATGTTTCTTTAGTGAATGAGTATTGTCCTTGCTAAGTATTCTCTAATTAATTTTTGTTTATGAAAATGTTGTTTCCTGCATTTTGAAGTAGTAACACAAATTTCTCTTAGCTCTCAAAAGCCATCCCCTCCGAGGGGAAAAAAAGGGAGATGGGGACCATGCTTGCATAAACGGAGATATAGAAGTCAGAAAAAGTTGTCGGTCCAGGAAAAACAGATTTGAAACTTTGAATCAGAGTTTATTGTTTGATCAACTAGTAAACAGGTATGTGGGGATACTTCAATTGTATTCACAAAGCATCTTAATAATTTTTTTTTAAAGTTAGAGATCCCTGTCTTCCAGTGCCATCTGTGTTTTACTGTGGAGTGTACTAGCTGTTGGGGCAAGCTAGATGGTGGTTTGAGTTACAGACCGGGTCCTGTGCTGTAACTGCCTGTGTTATCCATGCTTGAAATGCAAAGCAGCTTACTAGACTTTCACTGAGGAGTAAGCTACTTTGTGTTTACCTGGATAAAACTGTGTATGTTGGCAGTTATTGCAGAGTGGCTGACATCCACACCCTAGTTTGTTTCTTAGTAACTTGTTTATGTAGTGATACCCTGAATGTGATGTAAATTGATGATTAGCAATAATGCTTGGAAGCTTTCTAGATTTTGCTTGTATGATGTTGATCATAAGATATCAAAAGTTTGTAGTTTTGTTTTTGTTTTTTACCATTTGTTAGTAATTCACATAGGATGGGTGTCCCTTTTCAGCATTTACTGTGCAGACAAAGTAGGTCAGAAAGGGAGGCATGGTCTGGTCTGAGCATAGGAATGGGAGCCAGAAATACTTTTCTTGGAATATTATTTCTGTGTGGCCCTGCAGGTCAGTTAATATACTTCAGTTTTCCCACCTGTAACAGTGGGAAAATGGGTTTTAATAGTCAGATCTGTGAAAGACTGCTTGCTCTAGTGCTTGGAAAATTATTTAAACGTAAACATTTAATTGCCAGCTATTATCTTTATTGTTAAATGTTTTCTGTTGAATCTTTCATTAATTTGATTTTATTTTTCAATTTACTCAGTAACTACTTGGTATCAGTTTACAAATTTATATTGAGTTAAATTTATTTTTCTAGTTGCAGTTGCATCTCCCTCTCCTCATCAACAATAGGAAAAAGTCTACCATGAAGATTGTAATTTGATAAGATCATGGTACTGAAGTCTATATATGAACTTATACTGATAACAGTGTGTCCCAGAATCATTGGAGGTTTTTAAGAACAGGTTAGACTAATATGTCAGGAATGATTTAGGTATTGTGTAGTTTGTTCTTTACTTGGCAGAGCAGGTAGACTTTTTCAGGTCCCTTCCAACCCTGTTTTCTTTGATAGCAAACTATAGCATGATTTTACTTGAAGTAGTTATGTGACATCACAGATATTTTATAATAATTGTTTAAAATTGAGAGGAGTGCTCATAATGAAGTCTTGACTTTACTGACCTCTGTGATCAGAACTGCCATTGACTTCTTTCTAGGCAGGATTTCACCCTTTAGAATTATTTTTAAACAACTTGAAAGAAAGGAAGTGAAAGTTTCTGCCTTACAATTATTATACAGTTATGGTGAGATTCCAGTGGAAATCTGCCATGATCACCGTAGAGAGCAGTAACTGGCTGTTCAGGACAGGTAACCAAATAATTGACTTGGCCTGGCTAATACTCTGTTGTTTTCTTCCTTAGCAATGAAGCTTCTTGGCCAAGGTTATTATTTACACACCACTATTGTTTTGACAGCTGTTTACAAGTTCTTCAGATAATGAAAATGTAGACTAATTAAATAGTAGATGAGAAATGATAGAGTAGTGAGCTGAAATAATGAATGATGAAATTATAGGTATTACTGGTTTACTACTTAAAAAAAAAAAAAATCCTTTATGTAGTAATGTGTTTCTGAGGCCCGGGTAAGAAGCTATAAGGCTTATGAGACAGAGGCATTAATTGCTTTCCGAATATTGTAGTTATGTAGATAAAAAGCTTTAGTTTCTTACTCTGCAAACTTAATCTTAATCTGACACCTAATCTAACATCCAAGCAGTTAGAAATTTATATGCTACTATTTGCATGGACCAAAAAAAAATTTTAAAAATATTTTTTAAAACATTACAGCCTAATTGGAACCCCAAATTTTAATAGCATCAACATTTCTTCATTTGCATACTGTTTAGTTTATATTCTGTAGGTACATCTTTCAGTTTTCTTTATTATGGTTGGTTTTGTAGTTAGTTGATAGATTCAAGAAGCTATCCTAAAATTTTCAGACTTTAATTCATTTGTATATTTAGTTGACTTGTAGACCTTGAAATAGCCGTAACAGACCATAGAATTAGGTATGTTAAGTTGTTGAATGCTGTGTAGAAAGTTCTGCATGTCTACTATGTTAAGATGGAATTTTTTTTTTTTGTTAACTGTTGCATCTATTTTAGTACTGCTGAAGCTGTCCTACAGGAAATGGATAATATTAACATCAGGAGAAACAGGCGGTCTGGGGAAGTAGAACGGCTACGAATGTGGACAGATACAGAATTTGTAAGTGCAGAGTATCTCAGACCTTGGATAAAAGTAGTGTCAAGAGGGATTGTGTTTTTTTTTTTGCAATCTCAATACATTTGTTTGTAGCTCTGTCAAAAGATCTCAGATTCTTTTCAGTGCATAACATTAGAAAACTTGATAAACGAAAGTTTAGAACAGATTTCATGGAGATATATAGTAAACCATGTTTTCTTTGCTGATGAGTTGACTGCTGTGACCTCATGAGTGTACTATGGGGGGTCTCCTTTAGTTTGAAGTACACTCTGTAGTCTGAAAACAGGACCAGGAATTGACATCTGCTTTGTACCCCAAAACTATTTGATACTGATGTTAAACATGCATTAGATGGACTAGGTACTGAGGGGCTTATTTTACCACCTATTAAATGAGGCTGCTTTTGTAGTCTACCTGTGGAGGACTCTGTTGGGAAAAGACTTGGGGGCTAGAGATTATGTGGAGTATTACTAACCTGTGGGCTAACACTGTGAGTGACATGGGATAGTACTGATAGGAGTGTATGTGAATTTTATTTCAGGAAAACATGGATATGTATTCTCGAGTGAAAAGAAGAAGGAAATCACTGAGGAGAAATAGCTATGGGATTCAGAACCACCATGAAGTGTCCACAGAAGGGGAAGAAGAAGGTAAGGGTTGTAAAGAACTGTAAGAGTTTGTCTGAAATACTTAAAAAACAAAGCTCTCCTCAACCGAAGATAACTATATATTGCACTACAGAAAGCAGTTTTGTTTCAGATCTGGGTTTGGAGTTATTAAATAGACCAATTTCAAGACTATTGCAAATAACTACACACTGAAGAATTCCTCCTCTTTAGGAGGAGGAGAGGTTTTAGGGATCTCTACAAATAGTTTTCTTTTAAACAAAAGCAAGTTTATCTGAAAGTAGCAGAACAAAAGCATAGTTTCTAAATGTTTGTGTACTGCATTCCCTTACTCCTGTTTTCTGTAACGTTGAAGTAATTGGAGCTTTCCATATATTCCCTGTAACAATTCTCTGGTGGAAGCTGGAATGTGATGCATGTAGTCTACAACTGTGCTTTTTCTAACTGCCTCACTGTTTCTCATATGCTGGGTGGCAGTTACCAGAAAGAATGTGTAATAATCAGTTCTGTATCCTCCCTTTGGGGAAGGTATTAATTAAAAGTCTGTTTTCTGTCCATCCACTCAATTTTAGAAGGCTTGTAGATACACAGCTATCTTGGAAATTCTACCTTGCTTTAAAAAAATGGAGGAAACTGGCCAGTGGGTTCAAAAAGTATTGAGAAAGAAGGGATTATGACTGACTTTGATGGCATGATCAGCAGCTTGCTTGTCTTCCTTAAGAAATCAGACTCAAACTTCTGAGATCTGTAGAGGGTTCAGCGTAGCGTGTGTTGATTTTAGACTGAAACTGCTGTAAGAGGTACGGTCTGTCCCAATTAATAAGAATGCAGTCTTAATTCTGAGATTCAAGGCTGGAAATACTGATCCTGTTAATAGCTGGACTTAGGTAGTATGTTTAAACAGTGTGCCTATTTGCTTTGTATAAAAATGATATTGTAAAGTTGTACTTACTTTCATGCTGTGTCAGATATTTGATTTTCTGAGGCTCCTGTGGGAAAAGAGAAAAAAGGCATTATTCTTAATTTGAAGGATAATTATTGAAGGAAAAAAAATCGTGGATAGAAGTGGTATTTGAAGTACTTAACGACTAAAACTAATTTAACTACATTTGTTTTTCTTTCTGTTGGTTTTCCAGAACCTTCTGTGGGAAACTAGAAGGAAGTTTGACAATGTGCTGTAGATTTATCTTGGTCTTCAAATTTCCAGGGGTTTGCCAATTAGTATTAATTATTAAGAGGGGAATGGTTATCAGTGACCATTAACATGTTGATTTTTAGACTGAAGATAGCTCTGACATCAAGTAGAAGTGTTCTGAAAATATTTTTCCCCCTCAGAGTCTCAGGAAGAAGATGGAGATATAGAAGTAGAAGAAGCTGAGGGAGAAGAAAATGATCGGCCATATAATCTCAGACAGAGAAAAACTGTTGAAAGATACCAGGCCCCTCCAATAGGTGAGGAACTAGACAGTACTCACGCAGTTCTGCTCTGCTGACCTCCAGGAACACAGTAGGTGTGGGAAGGAAAAACTTGGATGACTGCTGCTCATCCCTGATGGAGTTCCCATGCAGCACTTAGTAACTTCCATCTTGCCTCTGTTTTTGTTCATCACGTGAATATCACTCCTGAGACACAGTCTATCAGTTTGTCAGTGGTGGTGGTGTTGCTAGTGCATGATGCATCATTGGACTTTGCAGGTACTGCCATGTGCAGGGCTCAGGATTGGAGATGAACAGGGTTTAGGTCAAGAAATAGTTGGCAGAAGTTGAATTCAGAAAGCAGTCTCATAAATCTAATAATTACATAGAAAAAATAGTTACTGTTACGCCTGCATCTCTTCTAGAGTGGTAAGCCTAATTCATAACTGTAGATAAATTGCATAGCAGCAGTTATGACATTTTGTCTAGGTGAGAAATGTAGAGTAGAATGATTCAGTTGGAAGAGACCTACAACGATCATGTAGTCCAAATGCCTGACCACTTCAGGGCTGACCAAAACTTAAAGCATGTTATTAAGGGCATTTTCGAAATGCCTCTTAGAACACTGACAGACATGGGGCATCGGCCACCTCTCTAGGAAGCCTGTTCCAGTGTTTACCACCCTCTTGTTAAAGAAGTGTTTCCTAACGTAAAGCCTGAGTTTCCCCTGATGCAGCTTTGAACCATTCGCACACCTCCTGTCTCTGGATACCAGGGAGAAGAGATCCTGTGTCCAAACTTCACAGATCCTGTGTCCTTACCCACTCCTCACAGGACATAGTGTCAGGGATCCATACAGGGTTCAACGTAGTGTCTCTTTATTTTGAACCTTTTAATACTTCTGTTCAAAGTAATGCATTCTGTGCACGTTTGGTTTTGATTACAGTGGTGTATGCAGTGGGCTTTATCTCAGAGCAGCTTAAAAAATAAGACTATGATAGAGAAATGCTGGGGTTTATTTGTTAAGATAAATTTCAAGACATCCCGTGTCAGCTGTGCAGAGATTTTTGCATGGAGTTTCATGTCCTGTAAATAAACTAGAAATGCTGGTGCACTGGATGAATTCTGTGCCATGATAGCCATAGCTGCGATGATTTGAGGGGGCTGAGGGTGGAATTCCCATGACTGTATCAAGCCAAGTACGGTGATAGTGAAATAAAGCATAAGAGGTTTGATTTCCCCAGCCCTTTTCTTAATTTGAGCTTTTGGAGAAACCAGTGGTAACGTTATTGGTGAAACAATAATCTAGCGCTCTTGGGCTGCATTTAGATTAGTTTATTTTTCTTTTGTAATGAGTGTCACAAACCTGTAACTTCTCTTACTCAGTGCCAGCTCATCAAAAAAAGAGGGAAAATACACTGTTTGATATTCACAGATCTCCTGCAAGAAGAAGCCATATCAGGTAAATGTCGCTCTTTTGATACGCAGTTGTTTGCTTTCCCTCAGTACATTTGTATTAGCTTTTGATTTTTCAGAACATTCTTGAGTGAATTATACATTTCATTCATGTGTGTGCGTGGGTCTTGACTTGCATCTTAGGTTCAGATCCTGATCAGCATACAAAAATGAAATTCATAGCACTTCATAATACCAGCAGAAGCTTTGTGATAAATGGAATAGAAACAGTTCTGCTGCAAGTACTGGAAAGAGTTGCGCATTGGACACTGTAGGTTTTTTTGTAAGGGCGTATGCTTAGTGTTTAAATCCAAAGCAACAGCTTATCAATTATCCCCTTTCTATTCTACAAAAATAAACAAATCAGAGTCATGTTCTTTGTTTGCTTCCAGCTCAAATTTCATCCAAGTAATATTAACAATTTAATTAAATATTTACTAAGCATAATTTTTTACCTTCTGTGTCAAAGAAGTCTGGAATACACCAAGTTGTCTTGGAAACTTGATAGGCTTTATTTAACAAAATAGATAAAATCAGAGCTTATGTTTTTTAAAAAATAAACTTAAAATTTCAGGAAGATATAGCTGTCTATGAACAGAAGCAAAGTAAATAAATGCTGGTCTCAACTGAAACTTGTTGTCTTTTTGCTCAATTTAATGGCATAGTGAAAACATGGAAAGTAAAAAAAATAATGGCAGAATCCTGTGATTCTACAAGTTTCTCTGTAATATAAATAGCAGCATTTAATTTGTTTTTTTTTCCTAAAATGCGTATGACATTTTCTTGAGTAATCTCAGGACTTGTACTTGTGTACTTGCTAGTAAGATATAAAGAACGTGAAAGCTATTACCCCTTCAGTTTTAGCATGCTCATTGCCCCACTCTCATTTTATCCCTTCTTGTCAGAACACTGTCGTAAAAATTCTTTCTAATTGCATGTTTTTCTCTTGGAAATTTTTAAAAATGTATCTAATTTTTGGTCATCAAACAGTAAAACTGATAGACCATGTTATCCTTTGGCAAAAACCAGCTAGTGCATTGTCTTTGTCGTACAAATGATGCAGCTCAGTATATTCACTAAAAATACATTAATTTTTGCTAGTAGCCAACTTTTACATGCAAAAAAGTGCCAACGTTTTTCCAACTGATATCAAACTGAACACCTTGCACAGGAGGTGTAGTGTACATTCTCTGATATTTCTGAAATACTCAGTTTTCAGAAATGCTATCATACTAAAGTAAGAAATGGTTCATGCAATAGTGATTTTATTTGGATTCAGATCAGAAGTAAAACTACAGTACAGGTATTTTGTGGAAGTGTTCTGCTGTTCAGAATTAATGAGCTCATAAAAAGAGACCGTATGCTTTAGAAAGTCTACTTTTTTTTTTTTCCCAAATAATATTTAAATGGAAGCATGAGACTGACTAAGGAGATCTTGATATTTCTGTTATGTTAAAGGTGGCTAAAATGATTGGAAGCTTTCTAAAGTACTGTTGCTGTCTGCTGAACTTGAACAGCTTATTGGTTAAATAATCACACTTGCTGAGGTAATGTGGACTGAACCATGTATATTACAGGGATCTACTGCTTTAGTAATGTTCATGTTGAAGTCAGATGTCCCCGTGACAGTAAAAGATGGTATTCCCTTCCAGGATTATTCTGATACTTAATAAAACTAAAATTTGCATGCATCTTAAACCTAAAGAGTACTGTACATGCTGTTTCAATATTGTTTTTATAAAAGAATCAAAACATGTCATTCTGCTGCCAAAATGACTGAGTTTTATGTTTATTTTGCTACTTCAACAGGAGAAAGAAGCATGCCATTCACAGCAGTGATACCACCTCTTCCGATGAAGAACGTTTTGAAAGAAGAAAATCTAAAAGCATGGCCAGAGCAAGAAATAGGTATCAAAACACCCTTGGTATTTAAGACAGTTTGATTTTTATTAAACAGCAGAAAACAAGCAGAACTATTCTATAATGCTCTGTCAGTTTTGCACTTTTTTGATTCTGACTGAGAGCACCTGCAGACACTGCAGGAGGATTGCTGGTTATATATTAACACAGATTTTGAAGTCTTATGAGTAGATAATTAACAATAGTGATAAAAATACAGAAAGATACGAGTATCTGTTTGATTCACTTGGTTATAAGATAAACAACTTCTGTTGGTTAAAATGTATTTTTATTCTTGATGTTACTTGGTCCCACTTACTTCAGTTGTACTCCCAGTACTCGCTCTTATTCTTCTCTCTTTCTAGTGGGTAACAATATGCGTGTTTTATACACCCAACATATGTTTTTTTTGACCTTGCATTTATTGCCTAGTTGTCTAAAAGTGGAAGATCTGTAGGGTATATCAGTACATTTACTTACTACCACAGACACATTAGTTGGAAAACTAAACAGAAAAAAAAGTGTTTCCTCGTCTTTCTTTTTCCATCATGTAGTTGCAGGTGTAACTTGTATCTTACTGGTACCTTTCTTCCTCCCTTTATCTGTTTGACCTGATGTAATATCTGTGTAGGGACTTAAAGCTTCTTTGTATACGCTAAGAAGCTGGAACAGGTGGATGTGAGTTATGGCTGATCTGCAAAAAATATTTTTATTTCCTTTGGACTGCAGTGAGCTCTATTTTAAAAATTTGTTTTCTTTGTACTGTTAGTCCTTTTCTTACCATACTGAACTTAAGCAGTTTGTCACTGCCAGTGGAGAGTGTCCTGTTCTTTTGGTCAATGTTGTTTCTTCTGTGTTTAATCACAGTAGTCTATCCAGCCCAGTTCTCCAGCTTGAAATATCTGTATGGAAGCTAAACTACGACAGAAGCATAAAACTATCTTTATATGTAAGGAACTTCTAGATATACAAGAATAGTTACCACAATGAAAACGTTAGTTTTGGTTACCTTATCAACCTGGGAAGGTTGTCTCTTCAGGTAGTTGAAGTCATTAATTCTCTTGGTTCTTCCCGTTTCAGCAAAATGATCAAAACAGAACAATATTTATTTGGTGGATTTTTTTTTTGTTGTCGGACAGGTGTCTGCCTTTAAACTTCAGAGCAGAAGATTTAGCTAGTGGAATCCTCCGAGAACGTGTGAAAGTTGGGGCAAGTTTGGCTGATGTTGACCCTATGATTGTTGATAAATCGGTAGGTTTTGTTAAAACTTCTTACTTTCCTTCCCCAAATTATGCACGAGCAGAATTCACCACAGCATCTCATTAGAGTTGATGTAAATTCATACTAAGGTCACTGATCTTTTTTGATTTTTTTTTTTTTTTTTTCCCAAAGCTGTTGTCTGTTTATTCCTTTAGGCTACAAAGCACTTGCTTTTGGCCTATAGATAATCAGCAGGCTGCATATGTATTGCAAATAAGCCAAAATATCAATTGCCCAGCTATATTTCTTTGTTTTCAGTCAGTTTGTGATTACTTGTAATAGTAGAAACTGGGAGTGCAGAAAACAGAAGTGCTGACCACCTGGGTTGGTTAACTTTGTGCTAGCCCTATGGGTCCCAAGCCTATTCAGAAACAATGATGCACATGAGCTTAAGGTGTGTTGTGTATGATTCTATGATTCTATGATTCTATGTGTAGAAGCTGCTGAATTATTACTAGACCTGTACCATTGTCTAGAAGTACTTTGACTATATTCTTGTGCTCTAAGCAGAAGACTATAGTCAGAGCGCTATGTCTCTGAGCGCTGTACCTGAGCTTAAAAGTGCTCTTGGAGTTAGGCTGGATCTCTGTAGATGTCCAGGTGTTCCTGGACATCTGTTAACTTGTGAACCAGGTAAACCTCGTGTGGGCAACTTCAAGTTGACTTTCTCAACCTCTTTTACACTTTCAAATTCAAGGAACTCCTATTGATCAATGCAATATTGCTTGCAACTTGTTTTTA
Organism: Chlamydotis macqueenii; assembly: GCF_036417535.1. Classification (NCBI taxonomy): domain Eukaryota; kingdom Metazoa; phylum Chordata; class Aves; order Otidiformes; family Otididae; genus Chlamydotis; species Chlamydotis macqueenii. Next base: position 7,924,292 of record NC_141558.1, read on the forward strand.
AAATGTTATTTTATACTTGAAGATAATTTTGTGGAAAGCAGCTACAGTATGCTTCGTATGCTTTGTGTTTTTTTTTTCTAAGGTGCGTTTTGATAGTATAGGGGGATTGAGCCATCACATCCTTGCACTTAAGGAAATGGTAGTGTTTCCTCTCCTCTATCCAGAAATATTTGAAAAATTCAAAATTCAGCCACCAAGGTAGGTGTATTTACTCTTTGTTGTGTTTTATTTTATTCAGCTCTGAAGAATGCTTCACTTGAAAACACATAGGAGATTGCTTCTTTCCCTGAAGTGTTTACAGTTCAAATAGACTTACTTGTTTGCAGCCTCATTTTTCTATCAAATTGTAATGACTTGGATGAAGAGTTAAAAACATCTAGTTTATTTTTCTTGTGGTAGAAAGGTAAATGTCATGATTTGGTCAAAGAGAGAATTTTCAAGTATTCTATTTAGTAGTACCTTGCCTTTTTCCATTGTGTTATCAAATATTTTACTACATAAAGCTAAGTTCTGATGTTTCTTTAATAGAAGTAATGTCCAAAATGTTATATTATGGTTTTAATATTTATTAATCAGACATCTTGGTGTGTGATTTAAATGGGTACACATGATCTAAGTGAATTGAAAATTTGGAGGTATTTTTGTCATTTAAAAGAAGTATGTCTGTCCAAAGATGTAACAAACACTGATTCAAGTATTATCTAAGATTTCATATTTGAGGAGGTATTTATCTAGTGTAAAACAGTCCTTAGAAGCTTAATATGCCTTCGGTTAATGTTCTCTACAAAGAAAAAATTTGCTGATTTGAAAGCATAAGACAAACTTACATTTTATGGAGTCATGTTGAATACACTAAATAATAATACTAGAACTTAAGTCTTTCTTCTCCAGGCTCCCTGTCTTCATTATAAAATTTGACTTGGAGTTTTTCAGGAGACGTAAAATGAGTTTGTGACTGTGTTGATCCATTTATCTTCAGGGGCTGTTTATTCTATGGTCCTCCTGGAACAGGTAAAACCTTGGTAGCTAGAGCTCTAGCTAATGAATGCAGTCAAGGAGACAAAAAGGTGGCTTTCTTCATGAGGAAAGGAGCAGACTGTCTCAGTAAGTGGGTTGGTGAATCTGAACGTCAGCTTCGACTCCTTTTTGATCAGGTTAGAACAAAATACGTATTTTTTTCATATAATTTCTCTGTATGTTGTTTTTTTGTGTGTGTGTGTTTAGGCAGCCAAAGTTATTTGCAATTGAAGCAAAATAGCTGTAATTTTTCATAGATTGGGCAGGATTTGTCCAAATTAGATATTTAGATGAAAAGGTAGAGGAATGCTGACAACAGTTTTTCTTGCTCGGAAAACTGAGAGGAAGAAATCTCTTGACTTGTCCATTAATGAAGTAGTTTGGGTAAAAATTGAAAAAAAAAAAGATTGAATCAGTGAGTTGAGTTTGACATGTTCAAGATAAATGCTACATAGTGGAGGATGCAGGATTGCATTGGTTGTGTGTATATTTTAGTGTCCTTATTTGACTTTAAGATGATGGACAGAAGAGAATCACATAAAGCAGAGAAGTGCAGTTGCTCAAACAGAAGCTGTTTTCAGACATGTCTAAACAAACTGATATAAGCAGATGAGATACTATTTTCTGTGACTGAGTGTGAGGTGTCTCAGTTTGCCTTTGAGCTCTCCTACACACAGTATAACTGACACACTAGTGCCATCTTGCTTATTCAAAGGAGAGTGCAGTCGTTTTTTGCTTTGCCTGAAACAGGACTGTTGTTGTAAATTCAGTTTTGTTTTCAGACTGTACACTTTTAAACAGTGTGTTATGTTAGCATATTAATACTTTGTAATACAAAAAACTTTTTTCAATGATGTTGGCTAAATGATGAATTGATACTGAATTCAGGTTGTTGGTTTGTTTTTTTTTTTTTTTTGCATACCAGGCATACTTGATGAGACCCTCTATAATCTTTTTTGATGAAATAGATGGCTTGGCTCCAGTTCGTTCTAGCAGACAAGATCAGATTCACAGGTAATATTTGTCAAATGCTGCCATTCTCTTGGCATATGCTACATTATCTTGGTAAACTCTTAAGTGTAATTTTATTCAGATCCCAGGAAAGGTTTTTACTTTTGCTTAAGGCCACTTACGCTAGAAAGGACAGATCGTTGTATTTTTTTGATGTCGAAAGTCATATTTTCAATTCTTCAGACAGACTGTAATTTGCCGGGAATCGAATTGTACTAGAGGTTACCCTTCAGCCACATTATTTAACGTCATGATTTCCACAGCCTTTCTTTTGGTTGCTGGTTTTGTGCTGTAAACAGATTGTCTGTTACCAGCCCAATAGAATAACCAGTTTAAAAAAACTTCTTGTAAAATGATGAATTGTAATGTTTTGTGAATGAACTGGACACCCCTGTCATTTTGAGTCTGGATGATGTGGTGTGCAAACTTACCTTGAGTTGCTATCATTTCATTTTTTAGAACATTTTTTACAACAATCTATTTTTGCTGTGTTTTTTATGGCAATGCACTTGTATCTTTCATTCTGTAGGTGGTGACATTTGTGTGTGTATCTCCCTCCACTCAACTGAGGGGGTCAGGAGGGAGATTTTGGGGCCAGCAGACTAGGAGGTTGTGGAAACATGTGGCTTTGTCTTGATGCGCATTTCTTCTGTCTGGTGCTACAGTTTCTCTAAACAGGATGATGCACACACTGTTAGTGGAATAGAGCTATTCTGAGCTGCAGTAATTGGCTTCCTGAGCTCACGTTCCCCAAAACATTCAAAGCAGGAAGTTTGAATTTGATGTAATCCTTACTGGAGTCATAATACTCAGTATAATCCAGATTATATCAAAAAGTTCCGTCTTGTTTTGAGACTTGAAACTGCTTTTTTTTTTTTAACTTATCTTTTTTTTCTTTGAGACCCTGAAATTCTGAATGTTGCAGTTGAAAAAGTAAAAAGTCTTGCTGTATTCCCTATACATTCTTTTTTTGAAAACTCTCTTTTAGCTCTATAGTGTCTACTCTTCTTGCCCTCATGGATGGACTGGATAATAGAGGTGAAATAGTTGTAATTGGTGCTACAAACAGACTGGATTCTATAGATCCTGCACTCAGGAGACCTGGTCGCTTTGACAGGGAATTTCTTTTCAACTTGCCTGATAAAAAGGTAAAACTTAGAAAGGAGATCTATTAATAAACATTGCTAGTATATTAAACATTTGAATGCATGATAACCAAGCTTATGAAATAAAATTATGCATTCTTACTTGTAGGAATGTTTAATTTTAGCAAGACATTATTAGTAAAAACACATTGTATACATAAAGTATTGAACTTCACGTCTTCAAAATGTAGTTAAAACTGAACAGAGAGGTAAATTGTTCACATTAAACTGAATTGCTGATCTGTGGGTTTTTATGGATTTGTATAATAAGCCCTAACTATTGGGGTTTTGGAAGTTATGGTAAGAGAAAATAGCTTTATTATCATGTAGACTGCTAAGCACATAAAAATTGTAAATGCAAAGCCAGATGTTATTATATTGGCAAAGGGAACATTTCAGTTCCTTCTTCCCAACTTCTATAAACTCAACTATAATATTTCATGAATTTATACTTAAAAACAAATTTACTTTGCATATTGGTAGATTTATTTGGATTCTGTAGAATTTCAAATTGAGATAGTTTTGGAATTCATGTGTATGTACTATACTACTCAAAAATAAATTAATTGGTGAGGCATTTGACAGTAGGAGCTGTTAATCATAGGCGCAGCAATTAAAGATTAAATTATAAAATTATAATAATTCCTAATAGAACGTGAGTTTTGATCAATTCATGTATAATAATGTTGCTGATTAAACAACAGTTAAGATATGTGACTAGTATACTGAAAAAAATACTACTTGGATGTGAAATTAAAAAAGAAGAGAAAACCTTTGCTTTTGACTTTTGAGTGCTAAGTTCTGTTTTATGTGTCTCAGTGGCATGTCAAAAACAGGAAGAATAACTTGATATTTACATGAATAAATAGTATTTTTGTCTAAAATATGACATGGATTTGGCTTGCTAATTTTGATCTTTTTTTTTTTTCCTTTTTTTTTTTTTAAAAAAAAAAATCAGGCACGAAAGCACATTTTACAAATTCATACCAGGGATTGGAACCCCAAGTTGTCAGATCCTTTCTTAGGAGAACTGGCTGAAAAATGCGTTGGTGAGTGTTATGATGTTAGTACTTTTACTATAGATGCTTTCTCTTCCGTGTAAAACTTTGAAGGTATGTTAAATGTATCAGGATATTTTATTATTTTTACCTTTCTAAACTTCTGTACTTTCAACAGCACTCTTTTTTTTTTTTTTTTTTTTTTTTGGTAATAACAAAATACACTTCTGTCTTACTAAACCACAAAATCAGTAGCTTGTAGTTGTTTGAAAATGCCATCATGCTTCCTTTCTGTAACATCACTCTCCTTTATGTAGAATGCATACCCTCAAAGTATGAAGTGGGAATTGGAATCTTCAGGTAGACTTCTCATTAAATTAATATATTACAGAAGAGATAGGGAGACTAGGTTTTGTGGGTTTTTTTTTTTTTTAATGTCTACTTACAGAGAAAAAAAAAATCAGTACTTGTGTGGGTTTTTTTTATTTTTAAATTTTACTGACTGGCATGCTCTCCTCTGACGGAAATCCAACAAACTAACCAGCCTTCCTAAAGATGAATTTTTTCCAGATTGCTAGCACAGAACAACCCCAAAGTGTAGATACAGGCAGGGGGGAAAAAACCACCACACCATGAGTACATTAAATATACCTTTGGAGCATCCAAAGACCTGCTGTACTGAATGGAGGATGGTTGTTCAAGATAAACCTGCTGCTTAAAAGCTAATCAGAAATAAACCCAAATATTTTTATAGTGAATTTAACAGAGGAAATGACCCAAAAACAGACATCACAATCTCCTCTCAACATTTTGTTGTGCAAAGATACATACTCTGTCAGGCATCTGCTTGGACAAGCACTGAAGTTCTCAGAAAAAGGACAGTCTGAAATATCTGTGCATTGGAATCCATCATCAGAGAAATAAGAACTTGAAATTGAACATCAGTCCATTCAGTCAGCTACAGTACATCCGAATTATCCTCTTCATCCACAGGGACATCTATCATCGAAGCAGTATCCCTCCGCTTTTGATGCACAAAGACCTCAACATCTTCTGGTGAGGAGAAAACATAACTATCCAGCAAACTCCAGTTTAAACTTTACCGGGTATAAGACAGCATGTGCCAAACTCATTTCGTGTATTCTGCTTGATGTGTGCAAAGATATGGTGCTGCTTAGTGGGAGAGAGGGGAACAGATTGGGTAAAACCCAGTTGCTTCTTAGAAAATTCACCATATTTTTGCATTCAGAACACAATTACGTATTTTTAAATTTCAGACTATAGGGAAAGCAGTTTGTAGGTTTGATTGGAAGACATTCTTTGTGCTCAATAAAGCTTGTCAGTTCTGTGGAAAAGTCAGCTAACAAAAAGAAATACCCTTTTCTGTTTTCTTTGGCTTTCCTACTGTCCAGCTATGGTGCACTTAATTGTCTCCATTCTGTGTCTTGGAATTTAAATGTTTCCATACATCCAAGATTAAAACCTTTAACAAGGACTTTTTTAAAAACAGCTGAAGTAAGACTGGTTTATCTTCTTCATCTTGAGATTACCTCATCATTTCTAGAAGTGCAATCTGCAGCAACTAATTATTTAAAAAGACTTTCCGGATTCTTTGTGGCCATAGCAAACTGGACTCATTGGTCCGCTTGTCACGTTGGTACAATATGGACTGGTCTGCTGTTTCCTCCCATGTGCAGGTTTTCTTTAAAAGCAAATGCTTGCCCCTCCTCAACAACACCCCCTCTTCCCCAAATAAAAGCTGCCTAGACTCGACAGGCTTTTTGCACACCAGGGTTTATGCCTCTCCTCCAGTTCAGCAAACTTGGCAACACTTAACAACAAGCATTATGGATCCTAATGAAGAAAACTGCTAATGTACTACCAAAGTAAATGACTTTGGGGAAGCAGGTGTATGTGCGACTCAGAAGTTTTAAAGATCCGAGGGTGTAATTACAAGGGAAGTAGAAGGAAAAAGCCCCAGGACTTGCAAAAAATAGGTTATTTCCTGAGGGTTGATTTCTGTCCCACGTGTTACGGATTACATACCTTTTAGAGATTTCTATGTATGTGAGAATTAAAGAACGCGATTCACTGAATGGCCGTGTGACTGCAATGTGTGAGACAAAGTGGAGCAGCTGGGGGAGAGCATGGAGTTGCTCAGAAGACCACATGCTGATGTCTTATTGGTACCTTCAGTAAACACAAGTAATTATTACATTTTTTCTCCTTACTGGAGATGGGCCCCAGATATCGTGAACTTTATAAATCCTTTCTTATCTCTTGCATTTACTTCATCATTATGAATGTTAACTTTCAGTAGTTAGAGAGACTGTTAGCTATTTACTCAGTCTTGTAGGAAACAAAACATACACCAACCAAAAAAGTGTGAATTCCTCCATCTGTCATCTTGCAGATGAATCTTTTTACAATGTAATAAGGGTTATTTAAATAAGGTTAAATAGAATTCTAAAGAACCAAACCATCACGCTCAAGATGCTTGTTAAAAATACTCTATTCTGTGCTTATTATTGCAGAAGCATTTTGTGGAAAACTGGTATCTTGTTAGAGTTTTCTTTCCCCCTCCGTCATTACATTAGGATTGGAAGTTTTGGCATTAGTGTTTGTATTTTTCATAAATTTTTCACAATTTTTTAAAAAACATAGTAGTTATTTTTCATTTCTGTCATCATGCCGAGTTGTTTGCTAACTCCCTGCAGTCCATTTGCAATTCCCTACAACTCCTGAAAACATAAGTTGTAAGGAGTGGTGAAGATCCTTCACTTAAATGTTTGACATAGATCAGTAGCAGTTTGTTGTAGCTTTTGGTGTGAATATTAGGCAGAAGAAATTTTAGAGAGGACGTGATTTGTGCACAGTAGAAGGAGAAGAGTATGGCTTTAAAATCTCAGTCATCAAAATGCATTCTTTGAGAACTTACATGGGAATCTACTTGTTTGCTGTACTCTTTGAAAATTGTATTTCAAAAATATTTAGCAGAATGTGGTGGTGATGGGTAGAACAAAATGGTCTGCTTGACCAGAATACTTGTTTTCTGCTAAGTGAAGGTGTGCCAGTACATTTTACTTGCCAAATTTAATATCTTTCAAAAATGGAAGCAAATGCACTGGAAGCTTGGTTTTATATTGAAGTGTCACTTTGGGCAAAAATAAATTCAATTTGCTTACTGTTGGCATGATACCTTTTATTTTGCTTTGACAGTACTTTCAGTCATGTTTTTCTTCCTTCTAATCAATGTACATTTTCTTCTTAGAAATAAGAAATGTTTCACAAGAAGGTCTTTTCCAGCCTAAATGATTCTGTGATTCTAAGATACAGGATTTTTGCAGTTTTCTTGTCGCTGAAATTGGATGTACAGTATGCACAAGAGAGTCCCTCAAAAGAGACACCAATTATTACTCTTCAAATGTAATTGCTCCTGAGAAATGAAAAGTAGAAATGGAAACTAATTGTGTATCTGATCATCTGAGAATTTAATTTTAAAAATAGGCTACAGGCTATTATTTCCTAATTTTGCAGATCTTTGGAGATGTATAAGCGGTGATTAAAATGAGTGTTCGAAAGTGATACTACAGCATTTATTAATAGAAAAAATGGAAAGGATATTGCTCCTGAGCTGCTGAATCTTTTCTCATTAAGATACTAAACTGGTTTTTAAGATGACAGGCATTCAGAGTGCTGTACTTCTCTAGCACATCTTCGTTTTAAGCTTTGGTTTAGTGCCCCCAAAAATCTTTTGTTTAATCCAGTACGCTTGTTAGTGGACCAATTTACATAGGAATGTGATACCTGATACTGGAAGAACAAAGCAGAATTTAAAGGAAAAATCTTGGTTTTGATTTATCTGATGCACTTGTAGCTGCAGTCTAGTGGATTCACATGGTTGATGGAATGTGCCTGCATGGTTTTGATTTAAGGATGGACGTTAGTTAAAAAAAAAGAAATATAACCTTAGTGCTGAAAATAATTAGTTGCCTATTGATTAATGTAGTGGATGTATTTGGACATATTTCAAATGTCACATGCATTTATTTCAGGATAACTTGTGAATGTGAATTGCTACATACTTTTTAGATAATAGTCACCGTGTGTGCTCATCAAGTTTACACAATTGTAGCTACTAACCTTTTTATAAAGTTTTAAAGCTTAGTTTAAAAGTTGCAGAAGGAGTCTAATATTTATGGAGATCTTCCACCTGGATTTAAAAAAAAAAAAAATGTTCAAGTATATATGAGAAAGTCGAATGGAATTTGAAGTCTCAGCTGATTTAAGTCATCTTTATATCTGAAAAGTTGGTATCTGTTATTATTATCCTCCAGATTTATATATCAGAAAGACAGAGATGGAAAATTGTCTGTCTTCCATATTAATTACTTCCTTTTTTATTTTTCAACACCGTGTATGGAATCAGCTTTATTCCTTGTTGCTGTATGGATCTTGTAAAAATATGTGTGCAAGCAGCACTGAAAGTAACACAGGATAAAGTGAGAGAAGTGAGGCAGGCTTCAGTTTTGGGACTCGGTGCTGCCAGAAGACCAATACGGAAATAGAGTAGAAAAAAAAATGCAAATCGTGTAAGACTTGGTGAGGAGGAGGAAGTGTGGTTAAAAAAAATGTTGATTGAGAATAATTTAACTAGAGAATTGATTAATTGGGTTCTAGAAACACTTCATTGCAAAACTGTGAACTTCTGTGTACAGTACCTCAGTACAACACGTTTTCGTATCGTGACTATAATTCTCCAAAATAGTTTTCCCACTGGAGTAGTATTTTACATTTTTTGTAAAATGGAGCTGTGGTGCTACAAAATACAGTGGCATATTAATATCTCTTGCTGAGAGACATAGAAAAATTTGTAATCTAATTTCTGGCTCCGGGAAAAATCCCCAACCCATTAGGACTCAAAAGACACAGGTGTATTAAGTCTCTCAGTATTTCATAATTATCAGATCAGTGTTTTTCAGTGATGATGATTAAGCAATTACAGGTAACCACCTGTAGATACTTATGAAGCTAGGCTAAATTAAAATTATAATGCTTTTTAATAGCTTTTCTACTCTTTCAGTTATATTAGTAAAATTATGAAGCTCTAAAAAGTCTGAGATATTTTTCTTTATAGTAAATGTTCACATTTTTCCAGGAGTCCACAGTATGCTTTTTTAACAAGAAATTTCATTTCTTCCATATTCTACTCATGAAACATTTTTATTTATACTGCTCATTTTCTCAGTCTGTAAAAGTTTGAAGTTTGTAATGTTCATCCAGGATAACAAAATTACTTTGCTATTAAAAATGTATATTAATGCAGAGATACTAAAGTAAAAAAAGAGGAGAGGGGCTGGCCTGTTAAAATTGCACTCATACTTTAGACAATATCAAGGAAAAAGAAATAGTGATAGCAGACCTATAAGCCTGGGCTGAAAATAGACCATATATCACACTATGTAGTGAAAACATAGTTCATTTTAACCTCAGTGTGGAATTAATTTCTTACTGGATACCTGTACATAAATTCCTGGTACACAGCACTGTCACTGGAGTAGAACCTGACATCTTTTGGCAGATGCTTTGTGGACCTTGACAATTAAGTATTACTGATTATTTTTAGCTTTAGGCATGTTTCAAATATATGTAGCACAGCAATGCTATTTCATGGAAGATGTTTTTGTTCTTGTGTGCACTAGGGTACTGTGGAGCTGACATAAAAGCACTTTGCACTGAGGCTGCCTTGATTGCCCTGAGACGACGCTATCCCCAGATTTATGTGAGCAGTCAGAAACTACAACTTGATGTTTCTTCAGTAGTTCTCAGTGCACAGGATTTTTATCATGCAATGCAGAATATTGTGCCTGCTTCCCAACGTGCCGTGACATCTTCAGGACATGCGTTATCTCCTGTGATCAGACCACTGTTGGAACGTACCTTCACTAAGCTTCTTGAAGTTTTAAACAAAGTGTTTCCTCATGCTGAATTTAGTCAGGGTGACAAAAGTGAAGGTATGTGGTTTTGTTTTTTTTTTGTTTTTGTTTTTTTTTTTTGCAAATGCTGTTTCAATTTGGAAATACTTCAACTGGCTTTCTTGTATTGCTAGCCTTAAATCTGATGTGAATTTGGTTCAGTGTTGTTAGTGTGACCCTGCCAATGGCGGGGGGGTTGGACTAGATGATCTTTAAAGTCCCTTCCAACTCAAACTATTTTATGATTCTGTGAAATACAGTTCACTTGGATGTTGCATAATTATTTTTGCTGATTCCAAGTTGCTGTGCAATTTAATAAACCTCTATAGACCAAGATCCCATAGGTATGAGTGCCACCTGAAAAAAGGAAAAACTCCTAAGTAATTTACAATTTAAATATGAGAAATAATTGGGCATAATCAGATGGCAGAACAAAAGAAAATAGTCAGATAACGTTACTCTGTGTTAGGACCTGAAATTGGTCCTCCTGTCCTGAGTGTCAGTTAGCTGTCCTCAGTCCTTTGCTCGTTGATGGTGCAGAAGCAGGCTGCAAAGGAATGCCCTTGGGAGCTCGCAGCTCGGCAGGTGAGGTTGTGGTTAGCTGGGACACCTGAGCCTGTGTAATGGTCACCTACTGGTTAAGGGGAAAGTCCTGAAGTTTCCCTCCCCTTAAACTGGCCTGGTGCACTCCTGATCCTCTGAGTTGATTCTGCTGGCCTAGCAAGTGGAGAACTATTTGCTGTTTTGTCAAGGTAACTTTCTGCCAAATTAGTGAGTAAAATCAACTTGCTAAGAGGTCGGATGTATGCCAGAACCCTGCTGCAGTGGGAGCAATGTGAGTGCATTGAGGAAACAGGGAATAGGAAGGAATGTGACTCATTGTTTTGACTGGCAGTGAATCAATAGGTTCTGGATTTTTTTTACCAAGCTGTCCTCTGAGACTTACTTTAATAGTTACCCTGGTCATTTGTTGGAGGTTAAATATTGAACAAGATATCTTGGTTTTAATACCTCCTTATTTCTACTGTTCTTATCTGGGATCCCCCCCCACCTCCCCCAACTACCTAAACAGTACTTGTGGTTGTGTGTGATGAACTTAAAAACAGGCCAGTCATAAAGCAGATTGTGACAGCCATGGCTTTCTTTTCATTCCTGTTCCAGGGGATGCTTTCAGACTGCAGCCCAGGCAGCTTAAGCTGATCCATGTGCTGGCTGCTGCTGTTCCTCCAGCCCAGCTGTGCATTTTTGTTCTATCCCTTGCACTTACTTGAGTACGTCAGGTCCTTTGTTAAAACATTTTAGCCAGCAAACTCATCCAAAAATGATGTATTTTTGTTGGGTTATTTTTCTGCTGACTGTGGGGTAGCCAGAGGTTTTAACAAGTGTTGGAGTTGGCATGAGATGGGGCCTGGGAGCGTGTGGTGGTGAGCAGGGGGAAGTGAGTCGGCTTGCAGCTGCAGTTAGATCATATTAAGCTCCCTCGTGCATATTGGGCTCTCATAACAATAGTTGTTTAAGATGCGTAAGTCTTAATTTGTTGGCAGTGCCCAATTTGGAGATTGTCATTACTGTTGAAGAATTGAACTGGGTGTCCTTGTCTCTGTTGTAAATTTCTGGTTCAGAGTATTTTCTTTGATTACATTCTTGCATTACTATTTATTTCTGCTCATTTTTGCTAACAAAGTGAATATGGAAGCAGTAACTGAGTTAAATAGTAGTTTTACTAGATAGTTCTGCTGCTATGGCTACTTTTAAATGTTTGTAGGGATTGATTTTGAAGATATAGGAACTAAGGTTTCTTTTGAAGTTTCCTCTGCACCTTAGTTGTTGTTCTTACCTCCTTAAACCAAAGAAAATATTGAATAATAAGCTTAGTCTGTGTTAAAACCAGTAAAATCTGCTTTCACATACAATGGTTTTTAGATGTAAATATAGACTACACACTATGGCTTCAGTTTTTATTGAATTCAGAGCCAGGTATATGGCAGATGCTTATTGATGTGCTTACAATCCACAAATCTAGTTTTCTAAGTGTCTTTGCAGTTCACTGGTGATTCCTGTTCCTTGTAATTCAGTGACTCAGACACTCAAGCAAAGGGTGTCACAGAGGCTTGATGCTTGGCGTTACAAGATGAGCTACCTTTTTTAATAGTTACATTTTTTAGGAAGCAAAAGCTGTGTCCAGTGCATGAGCATAGAACATGCCTGTGAGTCTACATTTGGTATGTCAAAAATTCTGCGTGTTTCGGGACTGCAGTGAGTCAAGAGTTAGGAGACCTATGGCCAGCTGATTTGAAGGCCTCTGTCCTTGCCCAGAGCTAAATGTCCAGCAGTTTCTGACCCGATTTGTTTTGCTGTGGAGTGGCTTTTGGCCACTGGTTGAAGTCTACAAGCCTTTTTTATCTTTGCCCCCTGGAAGAATGATTGTCAGCTATGTGACTGCATCATGCCTTGCTAAGGAGTGTGGCACATCCTCATCCCATACCAGCAGATTATTCTTCTTGCCCAGCCTACTCAAAATCCAGTTTCTAACATCACACAGCCAACTATGGGAACCTGTATTGTGTCTGAATAGTTTTTACTGGGACCATCTAGATGTGTAACCCTTAGATGATGTCTCCGTCCAACACTTAACACTGCCGCAAAGTGGATTCCTTTGTTCCGTGGTGGTGGTTTGATCAGTATAGCAGGACCTGTGCCATGGCTTCACGTAAATCAGGCAGGTTATTTGAGAATGACCCTTAGATCTGTCTGTATTTCACAGTTTCATTTCACAGCAGTCCATTGTTCTAAGTGGCTGTGGCCAACTTGAGCTACTGTTAGGATGTCTGGTGTTGCTCTGAACAGCAGTGTGCTGCAGTGTCTCTAGGCCGCTCTCAGAAATGCTGCCCATCCATCGCAGAGCATTTTGTTCCACAGGAGACCTGACTGTATAGCTGAGAGACTGCAGCCATTTTCCTCCCATCGTTACAGACGGATTTCTTTATATTTTCTGTATGTTTTCTGATATTTAGACAATTTTAACTCATTTTTTTTCTACACTTAAAAATGTGTTATAATTTACATGAAGAAAATTGTTATGTCTTTTCCTGTTTGTTGTGCGTGTACTTAGAAGTGATAAGATTCTAATTAATCTATTTCTTGGAACAGATGTACCAAGTCTAATATTAGATGATAGTGAAGATGAGAATGCTTCATCAATTTTTGAGACAAGCTGTCCCTCAGGATCACCAAAGAAACAGTCATCAGCTGCTATACATAAACCCTACCTTCATTTTACAATGTGAGTGTTTTTCTAAATGCATGTAACCAGATAGATAAAACCATGACATTCTTACATCAGGAGAAGTGACAAAGATGATCTTTTGCTTTGTGGTGGCAATGGTGTTCTGTAATAGAAACATGTAAGTGTACGGACAAGAGGTTTAGATCTGTGAATGATCTTAGGAAAGGCCATATCCAGGATACAGTAATCAGAAATATTTTGCAACAGACGGGTTAGCTTAGAAGTAAGGGTGTTAACAGCAATTCTTAATTGTAACAAGCCTTTTTGGTTTGAAAGATTAAGAACTGGGAAGAGAGGTATTTAGGAATATTTTGGAGGGATTTTTTGCTTTTTCTTGGTTTAAAGTATTATTGAGCTTCAGTGTATGCAGCTGTTTGGATGCATTATTAATGCAGTCAGCATTTCTAACATCTTTTTTCATTGTTTTTCATTGAAAGTTTTGGGAATTTATAAAGTGTGGAAATTTGAATGAGTCTTTTATGAATTGGACTGACTACAGTAATTAACAATAATGAGCTATCAATTCTTTGTTTTGTATTAAGAATAGTTTTAGACCACTTTATGTGATGAGTTCTGCAGTAAGTTTGCTAAATAAACTAAAACTAGGTTAGGAAAACTGCTCGGTAGTACTACTGTTTAGTTAGAGCCATCTTGTGGAAGACTGCTAAAGTTTTTGTGCTGAAGAGTGATACCAGAACAGCATTTATGGAAAATTACGCTTAAAAGTAAAGATTTAACTTAAATAATTTGACGTACATAGTCAAGTATTTTAATGCCAAATTTAAGCTTTTTGTTGTGAGGGCGGGAGGGCGAACCCCAAACCAAAATTATGATATATATCTGTGTGGATATGTGTCTAATTAAAATAATCTTGAAGAGTATGTTTGTTTTTGTAAAACATGTAATCCTCCCTTAATCTATCTTTCTGAGCATTTTTGATTGCTATCTGTACGTGTAGCCTCCACCACCAGAACTGAAAAGCCGATGTCAGCAATGTTTGTAGCTGTTACAAAATATTGAAACTGAAGTAAAACCAGCCAGGCTTGTTTCACTCCTCAAGCTGACTGATGTGCAGATAAAAATGCATTAATAAGAGAAAATGCAAATAAATTGAAAATTTTTCTTGTTTTGTAATCAATTTTCTACAAATAGAAAAGGCTATTAATGGAAAAACTTAATACTTCTGTCTTCATGTCTCACTTGTCCCCAAAACAGACACAAAAACCACCAAATCCTTGTATGGATGCCTTAAGATTTCTTCTCAACAGCAAAAACAAAACATAAGTTTACCTTTGCAGTTTTTCCTTTAAAATCTTTCTTCTGTCTGGAAATCTATTGAATAGAGTGTATGAATATGCTAGAATAGAAGATGAGTAGGGATTTTATGCAGTCCTACTTCAGGTCCTGTTTCTGGAACAAAGGATTGAAATGTTAGGTGGTTCTTGAAAGTCTTGGGTAGCACTTTAAGGGATGAATGGATTGACCTGGGATTTGTGAGGCTAATGAAGAGATGCATTAGTAATTAGAGCTGAGCTAGACATGATTAAATGTATATCTTCACTGGAAGTCCATTACTGTATTTTTGTATGATCAATGAATTAGTTTTAAGTAAACTGGTTATAATTAAAATTTTAATGAATTTAGTATGTGCATAGCTTTGCACAGATGAGTTTGCAGTAAGTTGTGAAATCAAAGATTAGACAAAATTCGAGTTACTGAGACTTGGAGTCGTGTTGAGGTATACTAGAATTAGTTGAATCTTTTTAAGCTGTTGTAAGAAACGATTAACAATTACTGAAAGTTTTTTGGATTCTAAAGTATTATATATATCCATTCATTGATAACATTGGCATGTTAATTGTATTTTGTAACTGTTATTCTGTTGCAGGTCAGCTTATCACCAGCCAACCTCTTACAGACCAAGATTACTGCTATCTGGAGAGAGAGGTTCGGGTCAGACTTCGCACCTTGCTCCAGCACTATTGCACACTCTTGAAAAATTCTCTGTACACAGGCTAGATCTGCCAGCACTTTATTCAGTCAGTGCCAAAACGCCTGAAGAATCTTGTGCACAGGTGACATGTCTGATTGTCTTATAATGAGTAAATTCTGTAATTCTGGAACAGATTAGTTGCATCAGTATAAACTGGAATGTAACTGAAAAGCCAGTTTTTCATAGGCTCCTTCTGTTTTCATGTTTAAAAGAAGGAGGTGTCTAGAGTGTGACTGAGATCTCTCTGCTGACTAGTGAGAGTAATTACATTTTTAGCTTGCCCCCTCAGTCACATACTTAATGTTGAGTAAGCTTAATATGGGTGTTTGGTTCCTGATTTTGACTTTAGTAGCTCGTGTATGAATTGGTGTGCTGTGGTTCTAGATTCACTTACTTAGTTTTAAATGTTTTAGGTTTCAAAACATTTTGTGGTGTTTTTTTTGCATGGATTGCAAACCAGTTTAATTTTCATTTTTATTGTTCAGTCATACCAAGTTTTTAAAACATGCATGACAAGCAGTTGTTTTGTAGTCTCCCTAGCACATTGATGTAAAATAATAGAATGATACAGCTAACAGTCAAACACTTGTTTAGAAAGCCTTTATCATTACATAATATTATTTTACTGGAACATTTGTATGTAAAAGACCACAAACACGAGTCATTTCCTAGTCCACAAGAATTTAATTACTCACAAGTGATAATAACAATTAGTTTCTTAGTTTACACACCACTGTTTCTTTTAATTAGATCTTTCGTGAAGCTCGAAGAACAGTACCAAGTATTGTTTACATGCCTCATATTGGTGATTGGTGGGAAGCTATCAGTGAAACTGTGAGAGCTACTTTTCTAACTTTGCTGCAAGATATACCATCTTTCTCCCCTATATTTCTGCTGTCTACCTCTGAGTCCATGTATAGTGAATTGCCTGAAGAGGTAAGTTTATTGCGGAACGAGGTGTTGTTAGGGAGGAATGTGCTCTTCAGAATGTTTTGATCATGTAAAAAATGTTCTGTTTTGCACTGATTTTCTAAAGTAGTTTAAAATATGTCAAATTAAAGATGTAACATTAATTAAATGTTTCTAACTTTATTTAATGACGGATGTAAGTCCATATTACTGATTTTCATAATTTCTGTGCTACTTTGCTGAGAAGACAAAATTGTTCGTTTTGTCAGTTGTTCATTTTGACAGATTACTCCAGTGTAATTAGATGCAGATCTAGTCTAAAAGGCTGACCTTTAGCTTTACATCTTCTGAGCTTCAGGATGGGGGAAGGGAGTTCCTATTTTTTTCTCCTCAACATTTTCTTTGATTTTTCTTTTTCTTTTTTTTTCTTTTTTTTTTTTTTTTTTCCTCCTGACCTTTCTCTTCTTTTCACTGCAGAGATGGCCGTTGTTAGGATCATGGAATACTACAAGTTTAGTTGTTACAGAAAATTCAGTGAGAATTACAAGTATTTGTTTTCCCTAGGTTGTGTACACAGCTTTGTGT
Organism: Chlamydotis macqueenii; assembly: GCF_036417535.1. NCBI lineage: Eukaryota > Metazoa > Chordata > Aves > Otidiformes > Otididae > Chlamydotis > Chlamydotis macqueenii. The sequence goes on from NC_141558.1 coordinate 7,941,211, forward strand.
GGTGTGTATCTTCGCTTCTGTGACCAATTTTGAAAAGTTTGTGACTGATGTTTTAATATGGTCATTAGTAATGTATTTTTGAGTGGAAGCTCAATTTTCCTACGTCTTTTTTTTTTCAGGTGAAATGTATTTTCAGAATCCAATATGAGGAGGTTTTTTATATTCAAAGACCAAGTGAAGAAGACAGGTTGCGATTTTTCAAAGGGTTAATTCTTGATGAGGCAGCAATGCCCCCACCAAGAAGGAAACAGGCTGGTAAACTACATTACTGTAAAACTAATAATAATGTGATCTGAATGTTTTATTTTGTGATATTTTCCTTTTTCAAAAGGTGTGGGTAAATGACAGTTAGTGTAATTAACATTTGACAGCATTAATCAGTGCCCAGAATAAATTTCGTGCATTACAGCTGTCAGCCTTGGAAATTGGAGGGCTGTGGGGTTAAGGATGTGATGGTAGTTAGATCGATAAAGTAGATTCAAATGTATGATGAAATTTGGAGTGGCATAATCCCAGGAGCCAGTGTGTTGTTAATATTTCTGTTATCTGACTTCTTGTTTTTTTTCCCTAGCTCTTCGTGCTCTGGAAGTTCTTCCCCTTGCACTGCCGTGTCCTGCCCGTGAGCTGTCAGAAGCAGAAAAACAGCGAATGGAGGACCAGGAAGAGAACACTTTGAGAGAGCTGCGGTTGTTTCTCAGGGATGTTACCAAGAGGCTGGCCACAGACAAACGCTTTAACATCTTCAGCAAACCGGTGGATATTGAAGAGGTCTTGTTTCAGTAATGTGCAAACAATGAAGTTGAAACTATTAGAAAAAGAATATAAATTCAAAAAAGGAAATTGATAAATCAAAAAGAAAAATAGATGGTTGATCCATGATCTTTGCAGGCTAAAATGCTGGTTTTTAGGTGGTGAGATAGTCACAGCCTCATCATTTGTGATGCAAGGAGTTGGGGCATGTTCTTTGGCTATACCAGTGACCTGCTGAAAAACCTTATGCATTCTTTTTGTGACTGAAATCAGCATTTGAAAATGCCATCACTCCTATCCCTACCAGCACTCCTGAAATATTTGCAACCGTAAATATAATTCTTTAATAAAAGCTTTTACAATATCATAATCACAAGGATGATGATTTTGGGAAAGTGATCTGTGTTCTGTAATGTGTTCAGCATTAATAGTATTGTTGAGTAATTTCATCAGTAATGCTTGTGGATGCCATTTATCACAGATGGTAGCACATTATAAGGCGTTAACTGGTTGATTACGGAGTGTGCAGACCTAACTGATGAGACAGTTTGATCTGCAAATCTATTTTCAGGTGCTGGTGTATGAGTAGGATTTTGTTTGGCCTGACTTTGAGGTGAAATGCTGGCCCACTGCAAGCTTTGTAAGCTTACTAATTAGGAAAAATCTTAATTGCTCTGAAGAGAAGCATCTCTTCTGGAAGACGTTATGAGATGAATATGGACATTAAAAGTACAGCACTGTAAAAAGCAGGTTTGCAGTGTAAATTCCCTGTGGGGTGGAACAGGCATCTTTTTTGGGCCCATGCAGTCCTCCCCTAATTTGAGCTTTCCATAAAGTGGTAGTGGAAAAAATAGTACTGTAGTACTATAAAATAGTACTTTTTTTTCCAAAAGTAGTGTTTTGTACTTGACTGTTTTTGAAAGACTATCAAGAGCTCTTTAACGTGGCAACTTACAGTGTGAGCATGGTCTGAGCAGTAACAGTTTGATTTTTATTATGAAACTGCTTAGGAGGTCCGTTATTGTAGGAAACTCTTCATACCTGTAGCAAAGGCAGTTTCTTTCCCTGAAGAACTTGTGGTCTAAAGGGCATGTGAAGAAGGAACAAATTACCATCCTTGTTTTGTAGATGGAGAGAATAAAAATGTGAATTTGCTATTCAAAGACTTGCCAAAACTCCTGCTGGTATCTCACAGCACTAGAAATTAAATGTAATCCTTTTTGTCCCACCTGGTGTGTTTAAGCACAGGACTATCCTTCCTTTTCTACAAAAGCCTGTCTACTTTACTTTCTTAGAAAATCTGTTAAGTTTGTTCCACTCCTACTTGCATTACAGAGAATGCTGCTTTTTGTGTATCCCTGATAAGTCAAGGATTTTCCTGACTAATTCAGCAGCAATGTTTACAGTTTCCAGTTGAAGAGTCTTTCTGATGATGTGCTAACAAGAAAAGGAAGCCTGTGGCTTTCCACTGAACCAATTGTCGTCATATTTCCATAGAGGGAGACAAAAAGAGAATTTCTGCCATTTTCATTTGTCATCATAAATTTCAATGTGTATATTTAAGGAATTAGGGGGCAGACTGCTGTCCACTGAAGTAGTTTATGTGGCAACATTTTTGTATGAATGTCTAGAGGTATTTTATTAAAAAATTGAGTGAGTCACTATGGCTTGATATAAATATGGATTTAACGCTTCAATATTTTGGCAGCAACTGTCATGTGTGGGTGATTTCAAAAGGAAAAAAACCTAATACTGTTTCTGAGGCTGCCAATATTTGATTGTAATCTTAGTCACATTGAAATGTTCAAGTATATTTTGTTTTTTTTTTTTCTTGAAGTAAATAACAAATTCATAGATTTTTTTTTTTTTTTTGCTGAACTTTGTTACAGCAGCTGTGCTGATGCATTTGACTGTCAAGCTTGAGCCCCTTATGGTACCATTAATTACATTAAATAGTTTTTAGTGTACCCTAGTGGATGCTAAATCTCCAGTTACGAGTTAGACTTACAGTAAGCTATGAACTCTGACACAAGGCTTTCTCTTAGCCTGCCCTCTGTACAGTCAGTCTTAATGTCTTCAGTCGATAAAACCTGACTTTTTTTGTTGAATGGCTGATTGAAGAACTATTCAGTAGGAGATATCTAAAAACTGATAATTTGACTGTACAGTTTAATGAGAACTTTACCTTTAAAGTGAACAATATAACGCTTCCTTAATTTTTCATTTTGAGTTAGACTGATTGTTTTTGCCTTTCTAGCCCAAGACTGTGCTATAAGACTGTACAAAACAAAGAAAGGAAAAAAAATCCATCTAAATAAAATTAAAAATACATGTTAAAATGCTTTGCCTCAAAAAAATATTTTTTTTTTTATAATTAGTAACCATTTTATAATAAAAACATTAATTTTGAAAGATAAATTGGCGAGCTACTGGAGAAAAAGTAGCTTTGGAAGTCCTGTTCTTTGTCTCATAAAACTTCTGTTTTCAACTTAAATTTGTTTAGAAATCAAAATGTTTAGTTAATGTATTAGAGCTAAGCATGTGCAATGAATAAGAGTATAAAGGTGTGAAATTACCAATGTTCAAATGGAATGCAGAGGGTCCTGTGTCATTTCTATATGCTGTTTGTTTATAGGTTTCAGATTACCTTGAAGTTATCAAAGAGCCAATGGACCTTTCAACAGTAATAACCAAAATTGATAAACACAACTACTTAACAGCCAAGGATTTCCTAACAGATATTGACCTGATCTGCAGCAATGCATTGGAGTACAATCCAGACAAAGACCCTGGAGGTAAGGACCTACTTCATTTTGACCTACCAAACCCCAAAGCCTGGTGTTTAATCGCATATTTTGTTACTATTCAGACATTTAAATAAACTGCATGCTATGTGATAATTAGGGTAAGCGTGTCCTAAGGGTCTGTGCTTTTAATATTCTGAGGCATGTGGTGTGCTGGGGGACATTATAATGGCAGGAGGACTACAGCATTCAGAGTTATTTTCTAATAAGTTACATTTTGTAGTTCCTTTTTGAATTTGATAGCTCCTTTTTGGTGAATAGACTTTGTATATGCAACAAAACCCCAATGTAATTTGGAGAGCTCTGTAGAGAATCCTGCACACAATCTGGCAGTGCCCTGCTTTATTTGCACATTGGCTTTGAACGTGAAATTCACCCACAGAAATGAAGAACTGTGTACTTGGGGATAGAAATAGAACAGGATAAATCATCAGGCAAGGAAGCCAGTTGCAGCTGATTATGGGAGATTAGAAGGTATTGCCTTGACAAAGTGTGATGGGATGCTTTCAATTAAAATGGAATTTGCAGATGGAAGTGCATGTAAAAGCTGTTCACACTCAAAACTAAGGAAAGAACATCTTATATCCTCTTTGTTAGGGCCGCCTTACAGTGTACATTGCCAAAATGAAGCCTTTCCATTGGCAACGTCATCAATAAAACAACAACAAAGCCCCCCTTTAATGTAGTTGTATTTAATGTAAGCTGTACTTGGAAGTGTGAGTCCATCAGCAGGTGTAGTTCAAGGCATTAAAAAGTTTTTAATTACATCTTGTGAAATCATTTTACCAGGTTAAAGCCTGATTTTCTATATTTTTCTTGCTTATGAAATCTTTTATTTTGTGAGGTCTTTGCAAATATCTCATGCATCAACTAGATATAGTATAGTCTGATATTCCTGATTGTTGTCTTTAGTGACTATTAAAACAGATTAACTCTGCTAATTGTGTAATATATTGCAGACATTAATGTTGATGTTTGCTGTTGAAGTACCTCCATCAACTGTAAAAAGTAATTCCATATAGATGAATTGACAAATTGAACATGTTTGTACTAAAAGCAAACAATGTGTGTTGTAGGTTTCATTAAAAAGCAACGTTCTAGATGTCAGTTTTCTCCACGCTTACTTGTTAAGTTACAATTACCTTTCAGATTTCAACAGTGTTGGAATAATTTCCTTTGTGTGTTTCAAAGGTATGGGAAGTGGTCTTCCCTGAAAAGATGTTTTTTCATGAGTCAGGTTTAGACTTTCAGCGTGGGCAATATTGTGTCCTGTTCCCCCAATAGAGGTGAAAATGTAGCAAACTCGAGGCTTGTTTCTTGCCAATGTTTCTGACTGGATTAAAAAGAGAAATAGCTATTCAATATAAGCAATAAAGTAATCTGTTTTAGCACAATTTTCAATTTTCTAGCAGTTGTTGAATACAAATTAAGCAATAATTTAAGATTATTATTATTATTTTTTTTTTAAAAAGGGAATAATATAAGCAAGCTAGGTCTACCTTACTGATTCAGGAGATGTCCAGTGTGATTTTGCAGGCAGTGTAGTTGTGTGAATGTTTGTAGACTCCAGTGGGGTAAATTAATTCCTGGACAAGTCTCTTGTTACTTTTGGGACTCTCTGCACTGTACTCCATTATACATAGATCTGCCGGTAGAAACTGGTATACCTGCTGATTCTAGCAAGTTTCTTAAGGTTGCAAGTTGGTTTAGATGTGTTCATCATTCACTGTTTGCATTTGTTTATAAATGGCACTATTGATTAAAGTAATAATTTGTGCTTCTGAAAACTCCTGTATCTCTTAAATAACTAGGTTGTGATTTTTGAGCATGCTGTGGCGTCAATCCATCTACATTTTCACGCATTTGTAGTATTTCCCAGTTACTTCTATCTGTATCAATGTTGTAATACAAAATACAGAACAACATAGAGATGTTGAAGAATTTACATAGCTGTGATAAAATTAACAAGTGTGCTGTCCTGTTTTCTAGATAAAATAATTAGACATAGAGCTTGTACTTTGAAGGACACTGCACATGCTATCATTGCTGCTGAGTTGGATCCAGAATTTAATAAGATGTGTGAAGAAATCAAGGAAGCAAGAAGAAAAAGAGGTATGTTTAACTTCATTTATTTTAACACAACATATATGGGACAGAAAACAATTTACAAATGTCCATATAAATATTTAAATTTAAGATGAAATATGGAAAGTATGTCACACACAGAGGCAGTGCATGTTAAAGGATGACTGAACTTGAAACTTGTCCACTTTTCCAACTGTGTGAGCTGGTCTGATAAGACACCATCCTTCATTACAAAAGAAGGGTGCATTGCCTGTTGGCACAGAAAGTATTGTGGTACATAGTGAATGGATAAATGTTGGGATTGCTGTATTGATTGACGATGTTGTGGAACCAGAGCTGTATTCTAAAAATACCATGTAATGCATTGTAATAACATGATGAGGGAGAATGGGATTTAAAACACTGGATTTTCAGTTCAGCACAGGTGTACTTTTGGTGATAATCAGTTGATTTTTTTGCATGAAGAAACAACTATTACATCTGCATCGAGGGGAGCACGAGGTTGACAATCTAATAGTCCAGAATCAGGAGATGTAGCCCTCTAAATTGGAGGACATCACTGACTTAGTTTTTGTTTAAATTAGTGCAGTTGTTTTCAACTTGTAGTCCACAGGTCTCCAAGTTTGTTTGTTTGTTTGTTTTTTTTCTATTCTATTCTAAGTCTGCAGACAGCTTCTAAAGTGATTACAAAAGGTAATCAAAAGCCCAAACATATTCCCAGTAGGGCTGTGTTTGTGTGAAAGATTCTGTATCTCCATGGAAAACTTTTAAAGTTTTGAAAATTGGAAAAGGTTGAAAATCACTGAACTGTAACATTAGAACAAAATTTCGTGCTGATTTACGGATTGGTGATTTCAATAGTTTCAGCTTTGCCTTGGCTAGTTGTTTCCTGCTTTGCTGCCTGCTTTAGTAAAAAACTGCATTATTTGATTTCTAGGTTGAATTTGGCTGGTCGTAACTTATAGCAGCTGGTTCTTGAAATACTTCTATCAGTAGATTGAAGACTCTTTATTAATAAATTTCTTTGAACTATGCAATATCTGTAGACTTTCTCTTCTTCAGGTTTAAATGGATACAGTTCCTTTTATTTTCCCATTCAGTCATGCATTTTTTGTCTAATTCTTTACAAGCTTCCAATGTGTGTCTTGAATTGTGGATAAGAGAACCAATTGTAATTCACTCTGACTGTAAAATAGAACTAATATAATGCCTTCATTTCTCCTCTGTACTTTTCTATTAGAAATATAAGAATATTCACAATTCTGGCCTTAGTGCCACGCTGAGAGCTATGCTCAGTTAATTATCCATTATGAGTCCCCCATGATTGTTAAAGGTTATTGCTTCTGAGGTTAAAGTAACTGTTTGTAAGAGCTCTTTGTTACAGAATGACTATATAGCGTGTACATCCCTCCTTGCAAGTCTTGCAAGAGCTAACTGGAATGCTGCCCTTCTCTTTGTGGCAGTGACCAAGTAATATATATTTCTGTGAGCAAAACTTTCAGACCCTGTAAAAGAGGTGGGTTTTCAGAAGCATAATTAAGGCTGATGGTGTCATGCAATGAACTTGTTAAATCAGAAAAAGATGATACTATTGGTGTTAGATGCTGGTTAGTGGACCTTCATATATCGGTAAGTAACTAGCAGTACTAGTTGGTTGTGAGTAACAATAGCTCACATAAAACAATAGACAGGTTTCAAAGTGCATTCTGTGCATTAGCATGGAAACTGTTACAGTGTCACAGATACCTGCAAGTCACATTTCAAAGATGCTCGTGCTTTTGGACCACATTGTGGTGGTTTCAAGAGCAAATGAGCTCTGCAGCTGGTCCAGCTGCAGCTGGTCCAGCTGCAGAATGCGGAAGACTGAGATCACTTACTGGATTAAAAAGGACAGAAGGTTTGGAATGCCCGGAAGAAGCTGTATTAGATTGGCTGGTTATGAATTAAGAAAAATATATTAGCCTCTTGAGGTCTGAGGAAACCTCATACTCTAAGGCAAGCACAAGAGATTGTCCTGTTCCTGCATCAGGAATTCTGTCAAAGATTGTTATGTAGAACATCAGAAAGATGGCACTTCAGACACGGAGTCTTGGCACTGGTCATTGCAATGTGTAGAAGGGATGTGAATGCTGATCTGTCTTGCCATTACTCCTGTCTTGCCGTACAGAATATGTTCACCAAGACAGCAGATCAGCAAAAGCACAGTGCATCTGCTGGTCTACACTTTGACACATACCCTGTTTTGGAACATTTTGGCCATGGGATGACAAAGGTGTATACTTGCATTTTCTTCTTTTGACTGGATGTCCACAATGTTATTCAGGAATTTCTGGTTTCTTCTTTGGATTGATTCCCAGATGGTCAGATATAGAAGCAGATCCTCCTCCTTCTCTTCTGCTTCATAATTAGAGTATGTTTTGAAATAATGGAATGTTTCAATGAGGAAATACTGGAGGAAAACTGTGTAAGCTTTGTGCAACTGGTCACCTAAATGCAAGGCTGGTTGCCTAGGTGGAGTTACCTGATGAAATCATGCTGAATCAGGCAGCCAGCCTTGTTGCCTGACCAGTGTATGAGACAAAGTGGTGGGGATTTGAACCCTTAAGTACTTCTTTTTAACATCAACAAGAGATGTCCAAGCAAGACCTTAAATGAATGTTGAGACTGAAGTCACAGTGAATGTGCTTCATTGTATGATGCACAGCAGGCTTTTTTCATCTGAGGGTACCCTAAGCTTCTCTTTTCATCATCCTTTAAAAGTGCCGGACGTCCAGGTGTAAAAAAAGTCCACATGTATCATGTGAACCTGCTAGCAGTCCTTGGATTGTATTAATGCTCTATCAGAAGAGGTCAAGGTAGTGTTGCAGTCACAGATTGAGTCAGAGTGGGTGTCTGTGGCCATCAGAAAGGAAATTTGTCTTCTGACGAAAAGAACGTGCCCTGTACTCAGTTAGATCTTGACTACGTTTGGAAAGACTTCAACATTCAACATACGATTTGGATGGAATCAAGCGAGCTGATCTGCGTGAGACTTCTCATAGATTCTCTGGAAATGTTACCAAGTGTTTCTGTGTGGAATCGCAGAAGAGTCTGAAAGGCAGGTGGCACATACTGTAGGCTTTTTAATCTTCACCCAGCTGAAAAGCCATTGATTTTCTGAATTGTGCCATGTATTAGCTCTTCATTTATTTCCAGGATACTGAAGATGAGAGTTAAGGCTAAAAAGCTCCATGTCCATTTTCTTCACAATTCTCTTGGCAAGTTGTTTAGCAATCTTAGATAGTTTTAAAATGGAAGATATTTTCTACATCACTTTCTTTTTCCACAACTTCTCTGGTTTTTTGACAGATCTGCCATTTTTACTTAGTACTGAGACTGGTGACCAGTCTCAAAAGAAGTACTACAGTCTAACAGAATGATAAACTATATAATAAAATTAGTATTTGGAAGTTAAATTAAGAATTTCTTGTTCTTGTACTACTGAAATGAGGTGCTGTTGTTGAAAGATGGTAAGTCTAAGGATAACAAGTTCTAAGTTGATTAATTAAGAACAATATATGCTAGATTATTGGAATTTGCAGCTTTTTGTTGAAACTAGCAGATAACAAGGTAGAAGTGGTGGATGTTTTCAGTAATTAAATGTATTTGATATGCAGTTTAAAATATTTGTAATGGTATCTAGACAGTTATGCTGTGACTATTAACTGTTAGGTGAGAGTTCCTTTGTGAATCTTTTAATTTCTGCATCCATCTAGTTTTAGACCTTCTTGTCAGCTCTTGATCACTTGGTTCTGGTTATTGTTAGAAATGTGGTGTGACAATTTGAGGGCTTTTTTAGTGAACAGATAGGAAATTCTAGTTCACTAATGCGAAACTTCAGAGATTCATTTATGTCTTTAAAATGTGTTTAACCAATATGAAAGCTTGTATTTTTAGTTTTGTTTAAAATTCTTTGAAATAGTAGAAGCTGTGAGATGAACTTATATTACAGACAGTAATAATAAAAAATTATAAAGCAGAATGGCATTTTCTTAATCTAAAAGCTCATATTGACTCTAAAATGAATCAATTTAACATAACACAGATCATGGTTACAATACAAGGTTTTTATTAAGATACTCCTTTTTCTATGGCATACAATGCCATTGTGAATTGCTACTTATTTTACATCATCTGTTTAAAATTAGGAAAAATTGAAACTGTCAATAAGAATTTGCTTTATAGAGCAAATGTGGTTAGAAGAGTGCAATCTTTGGGGACTCACGTGTGAGACAGTTGTATTTTTCTAAGCCATCTGAGCTGATAGTTTTAAGATCATGCAACCAGTAAGTTATTTTGTCAGTAGAAAACAAATATTCTTGATTCTAATCTTTGTTTTGAATGTCCAGCTAAATATTAATTGATGTATTCTTATTGCAGCAAGGTATTCCATGTTTTTTTTAAAATTCAGTCGTTTTATGCAGCTTGGTTTATTTAAATAGGTATGGTTATCTTCTGTGTGCAGGCTTATCAGTAACAGCAGAACAAGTAAATCCTCATGGTTCCTCTGTGCGAAAAACAGAAGCTAGAGTTGAAGAGGCTTTGCGGAACAAACAGAAACCCACAATGGCGGTGTGGCCCAACTCTGCGAATAAATGTGCATGTGAGTACCTTGGGTGGTAATTGTGCAAAATTAGAGATACTTAAATGGCAAACAATTAAAATATGTCTCTACTACTGTTTGCTGATTATTTCCAGAAGTAATTTTAGGCATGAAACAGTGAAACTTTAGGAAATACTCTTTTCTGACTGCATGAAATCTCTGCCCAGGAAGTTATAAAGAAGCAGGATTTCTGGTTTTGAGATAAAGAATAGCTGGTTTTCTAATATAATACTAGTATTACATTTTTCTTGGTAAAAGACTGTTTTCAGTGTAAGAAAAATCTGATCCAGTGAGAGGATTGCTTTTGTCTGTTTGGTAAGTGTTAAGATTTGTTTAGCTATGTGTGTATTCACAGGTACATACGTGCTGCTACATACCCTCACATGCACTGTATTTATTCACTTCCTATCTTCAGTACATACAGTATTGTGGTAAAAGTTAGTAGAGAGATTACAAATGTGACTGTTCTTTTTCTTTATGGCCCCTGGTTTTCAATAGTCCTTACCCGTTACTGGAGGATGCTAAGATAGTCTTGCTGCAGCCTGCTGGATTAGTCCAATTAATTGATCACAATCTCTGGATTTGTCAGGAGTGACTGTTTAACTGTGGCGAGGTAATCAGACGCACTGCTAATTGTTTTCAAGCAGTAAGTTGATTAGAACAGGTAAATACATAAACAAAGACTATAAGAGAAAGTGAATGTGATATACTGATAGTTGTGCATGCCTTTCCTGATGAAGATGTTGAATCCATTATTAATATATTATTAATAGCATTATCAGTTATTGCTTAATAGGCAAACTGATAGATTGGAGCTGACAGATTTTCATTGGTCGTTGTGCTCTCCTCCATGGTGTTTTTCTTTGATGAGAACGAGTTCTAGGCATGGTGATAACTGCCCAGAGATGAACTTTGTTTTTATATGAATGATAGTGTTGATGTCAAATAGTTTAATTAATTAGAGGTATATAGTTTTATTTCCTGAAGCTGTAATTTCTTCCATTAAAGGAATCAAAGTAAATTGCACAGAGTTATGGCTTGAAAAAATTGTTATATAATAAACTGATCATGTGAATCCAAGCTGTTCTTCATTCATTTGGCAGCTTGTGCAAAAACAGAGAGATGAGGAAAAGGATTCTAAATTTTTTTTTTCAGTTTCCAGTGAAATCCAAGGTGGAGATTCTCACTCTAGCTGATCTACAGAGCACTTTTCGGGCTCTGCTGGCTCTGCAGCAGACGTTGGGTTTATAGACCGCCAAGCTGGATGTCTCTTGAGAAGAGAGATAGCCATTACTGGTGACTTGTATAAAAAGAAGCTCTGGTACCTCTGCTGTCTTCTCCACTTAATGCTGTGGATGCAGTGGCAGTCGTTTGAAAACTGGAGTCATCCACTGAAGGAAACTGCCAGCATTGCTGTGCGTCAACGGAAAAGAAGCTAGTGTTAAGGCACCATTCCTGCAGTATTTTGGTGATTTATACTGGAAGGCAAGAAAATGTGAGGCTTAGTGGTGTTTGGGACTATGATCAAATGAAAATCTGCCTTTTAAGGCTGAGTCTGGGAAAGGTAGCTAGTCCAGGAGGGATGTGATGCATCTAGTAACCAAGAAGGAGAACCAGGAGTTGATTAGCTATTGGAAATCTGCAGAAGGAACTGAAGTGGGCACACTTAAGGTTGATGTGGTAAGCTCAGTAGAGACAAGAAACTAGGAAGAGATGCAGTCTTAGGGTGTTTGGAGGAAGAAGCCGGAGTAAAGTGAGAACAGAACTGAGCAGATTGTAGGGAGGTCGTATAGCAGCAAATTGTATGGTGGATTGTGATTGTTTAAATTGAAGAAACAAGTGTAGAGAAGGGGTTTCTGAACAGAGATTATTTTGGAGGTAGAGTGGAGACTTTTTTTTTATGGTCAAAAACTAAGTTGTGGTTTTTTTTTTTTTTTAAATACTAAAATGTATTATACAAGCAGAGTAACAGGGATGATTATTTCTGTATTTTAATTACACGGGATAAAAACTGTATTTTCCAATTAATAAATCTGAAAACCTCCCATTTTTTCTGCTGTTTGAACCTGAATTAATTTGTTTCCTTAGATAAATCTGAGGAAAAAATACCCAATTGTAACGTTATTTTCCTGATTAAATTAATTTTTTAGGAGCTTTGTTTACAGTATTTTAGAAAACAGCTACAAAAAGGTCAATTCAGATGAAACACTTGAGAACCCTGAAGGAAATTAATGTCAAGCATCTTCTCTAAAAACAGAGTGGACTACAGACAGTGCAGCAGCCTTCCCCAGTTTAAAGCCCTTTTTACTGTTCAGGGCTAGTACGATAGAGAATGAGAGTTAGTTTATAATGTGTTGAGTTTTTTTTTTTCTGAAATGATGTATTTTGTATGAAACTTTATTTAGTTACTTATTATTTTGTGATTTATTTATTTTTCTAATGTATTTTAGTTTTTTTTCATTCGATTACACTAGATGGGCTATCAGAAATGTCACAGAAAATAGTTGTTCTATTTGAAGGCATGGTGATATGCGTTCCTGAGTTAGATTTAATCTGCAGCTTCCATTTCCGTTGCACTGGTGATGGATGTTGTATCACAGTATAGATCAGTTTTACAAGTACTGAATTACTAGAAGTTGCTGAAAATCCATTTGGGAGAGTTCTGCAACAGATAACTTAAAATATTTCCATGTTGACTGTGTATTTTGGGAAAAGTGCAAGAGTTCTGGTGGGAACTTGGAATGAGACGTAGGTCAAAAGCCTGATATAAGTAGTTGTGTGCTCGTAGAATCACAGAGTTGCTGTGGGCGGAAGAAACCTCTGGAGATCATTTAGTCTAGTGCCCCTGCTCAGAGTTGATTGCTGGAGGCTGTATCTGGTTGTGTTTTGAATATCTCCAAGAATGGAGGTTCCGTGACGTGCCTGGGAAACCTCTTCTAGTGCTTGGCCACTCTCACAAGGATTCCGTTTTAATTTTGATTTGAATGTCTTGTATTTCAATCTGGGCCCACTACCTGTTGTCACTGAGCATGGATGAGAAGGGTCTCTTTTCTCCTTTGTGTGTGTGTATGTGTGTCTAAAAGGAAACTACCAGCAATGTGTAGTTTGGTGTGTCTGGTAAATAAATAATTTCTAAGTGGTTTAGATATATGTTAGTGCATAAAACATTACAATCTGTTTAATTATTGGGATGCTGTATAGTAGAACTTTGTCCTACTGCTCTATTTTGCCAGTAGATGGAGTATGTTGCATATTAGATTACTGTCTTGCAGTTGCTTCTTTTAGTGTTACATATAAATAAACTGTATGGGGAATATTTGGTTTTACATTCTTATCTTTTTTTTTTTTCAGTAATTAACAATAACATATTGTGGTGATAGACTGCATATTTTACGTTTTCTTCATAGAAAAGATATCTTTTATGCTGTATGATAAATATGATAGTTGTCAAAATAGTATTTGGAGCCAATAAAAATTTTTAAATACTTTGTGTTATGTGGAGCATTAAAAATATAAGTTTTATATGAAAGTAATTTTGTGAAATATGAAGTAAACACACTACTAACATTGCCCAATAATCAAAGTGATTAGTGGTCTCTATAGAAAGAACTGTAGGGAGATTAAGCAAGGATATAAAAAACTACTGCAGAAAATGATGTAGTTTCTAAATAAATAATATTTTGTGTGCCTTTTTGTGATTTTTTTAAGTATTTTTTTTTTCCCCTACTAAATGGTGATCTTTGCTATCATATAAAATTATGTGTTTCTGCTTTATGATGGAAAGGAGGTTTTGTTTTGGCAGGAGTTTTTTTTTTTTAAGATTTTTAGAAAGAAAAGGTATTTTGTTTATAAGCTTTTTCAAAAACAATTTTATTTTCAGTCTTTGTCTGATTTTCATTTGTTTAGTCTCTTTTCTTTGAGTTCTCTGATACAGTGGTGTCTGCTGTGCTTCAGGCGTTCATATGACTGCAGTAATCCCTTATCAAGGGACATGGCAGACCAGATGCCATATGGTTTTTATTATTTTAACTATTTTCTGCCTTTTGGACTAGTTCTGAATTTGGATTCAGAATTTGGATACTGGCACATTAACAGTCATCCAGATGCTAACGTTAAAATCCTCGTAGCTGCTGATGTTTTGTCACAAATCCTACACTTGCTACTGTTTTCTTTTCTCCTCCTGCTCTCCAGAAAAGGGATTTGACTTGGATTAGTCCTCACTTGAGATAGAGGCAAGTACTATAACTTGAAAAATAGGATAAAAATGATTTTCTGAGGACATTTTTACTTGGAGCTGAGACAACTATTTCTCTTTGGTTCTTTATCATTTTGTTCTGGGTAGCGTAGGAGTTTGCATTCTGGATGGAGAGTAGTTTGATCCTTCTGTATCTGGTGCTGGCTTCGACTAGATGCTTTAAAAGGCAGTTGCAAACATTTGAGAATTTTTTTTTTCATGCCTGATTTTGAATGAAATACCAATTTAGCAAATTCTGAGTTGTTTAGGAGTTCTTTAAAAACCCATAGGCTTTGCAATTCTTCTAATTTAAAACGCCATTTAATGAATTTGTGAGAGTTCTAATAAATCCAGACTGCCCATTCTTTTTTGGTATCCCATCAAACTTTTGCACTCTGATATCTAGTGGCAAAGAAATTTTCTTTCATCACTATTAAATACCTGCCTCTTGAATTAATCAAATGTCTTTTTTTTTCTCTGACAGAGGGCAAAGAGGGTCCTACAGTTTACCCGATCAGTGACTTTTAAAAATATTCTATTGTTTTTAATCTCCTTTCTAACTCAGTAATGCAAGATTGCTCAGCGTCTCTTAAGAAGGTTTTCCTGAAAGCATTATCAACACCTTTCTTATAAACATGGTAAAAAGAGAGACGTTTAAGAAAAAAAAAAATTGTTAATGAGTTCTTCTAAAATACTTTCTTTCTCCTAAGTGGTTTGCACAAGTGATGTACTAAAAACCAGTTGTCAGATCTTTTAGATATATCTTACTCCTTCCCCCCATTTGAAAACTGTGTCAATGTTTGCTTTAAATTGTTTAAAGATGTGGTATAAAGTTTTTGTCTGCAGAAGTTTTTTATTTTCTTGTGTTTATTACCCATTTCTTAACTTCAATTTTCTTTGGTGTTTTTTTTTTTTTTTCCTATTTTTACCTCTGTGACACAGAAACCAACCAGCAGCCATGAGCCTTTCAGACACGTGCAATAAATGAATGCTGTAAACTCTGTTGAAAGTAATTTTAGAGTGGGAGCCTCTTCTGTGCTTGTGAAGTTGCAGGAGAAACTTGTGATTGTTCGTGGTTCTCTTGCAGCAGGGAAGGTGTCATTCAGTAGTCCTTATGTAAATAGCTGTAATAGCTGCTGTTGTACAAAGCTACTCAGCAGAGAGAAAATGAGCAGATCTATACAGGTGGAAAGTATAAAACTGATCTCTGCAGGTGATATTAATCTGGTTGTCGCTTCTCTTTTGACTTCTTTTTTCTCTTTAATTTTCCTATGTGACTGTCTTGTCGTGTACTTTACTAACATGATTACTCTGGTTTCATGTAAATTCTATTTTTAGCTTGGTTTCCCAAGAAAATAATACCTGTGCTCTCTGTCCATCTCTGCTCCCCTAATAACTTCTGAATCACTTAGCTGGGTTCAGATGGGTTTGACAGGAGTTTAGGACCGAAAGACTAGATTCCTGCAGGTTTTGTGAAAATCGGTAGCTGGATAAATCTACGCATCTACTGAAGGAAGAGGCTGTAGATTGAAAATGGTAGTTACCTATTCTGCCTGGCCACGTTAGCTGATCAGTTAAAACATTGCATTGGCCAACCATGGCACGCACACCTCAGATATATCTTGTGTCCTGTTCGACTGGAGTGGGGAGAAACCTGCTCCTTGCAGGGGAGCTGGACTAAATGACCTTTAAAGATCCCTTCCAACCCAAACTATTCTATGATTCTGTGATTCTATATTGGGAGAATTTTGTGAAAAATATTGGCAAGAGCTTGAGTTGAGTTCATTGTATGGGATGGTAGGGGAAAGCAATTGACCTGGGGGGGAAATGCTGGGGATACTGCAGGCAAGATTTCTTTTTTGAAACGTACTTCATCTCCTTATTATGGAACTTGACTCCTCCTTGTTGAGTAGAAGTGCCCAGGTTCTTCAAGTATTTGTTTACATAACATAAAATGTTATAGATGCTGATGAAGATAATAAATATGTTAAGTTGTTGCATACTGATTTTTTAATGTATTTGTCAGGTTTGTGCCTTGAGCACCTTCCATCTAGGTGAAGAAAATGACATAACTTTTAGGGGTTAGTTTCACAGTCACTTCAAGCTGGTCAAACTTGCAGGTTACTACTAAAGGTGCAGTCTCGCCTTTTCACTGGTTGCATGTTCCCACCATCTCCCCTATGCCAGCACCATCATTCATGAATTGGAAAGCTCAGTTGGGGAACTAAAGATGTTGAAAACTAACCTAGAAAAAAAACCCATAATGTTTCAGAGGGATTTAGTTCCCTTATCTGTTTTACTGCAGGAACAGTAGTGCCAGTACAAATGAGGTAGTGGAAATGCTATAGCTGGCTTTGGAGGGAGAATGGCTTTGTCTGTTAGTGGAAGCTGGCACCTCATTTTGCTTTTCAAGCCATTGTGGAACTGTGCTCTGTTCTTTCTTACTGCTTATCTCTGACTGCAGTTTGGGACTTTGTGACTAAAAACTCGAGAGACTTTCAAGTGGACTATTCAGTGCCCCTTGGTGTAAGGAATGTGGAGCTACTGGAAGCAGCTAAATTACTGTGGCAAATACATAGATATCCTGGATGCTGCGTAAGAGCACAAATGGCTATGCTTTCTCAAGGCTTTGAGTTACTTTACACACAAGACATCAGAAAGAAGTTTAGGGTTTTGATCATGGAAGAAAAACTTGAAACGCATGCCTTGCTTCAAGAGGTTCTTGAATGTACTGCAGACACAAAATCTAGATCCATGGTGATCTTATTTGCCATGAGAATCTCCTTTGGATTTTAATCCCCAGGAATTCTTTATGAAATAAAGGTAAAACCAGACAATCTACTGTTTGATGGATGTGCGTTTTATCATTTAATGACAGAGGATTCACATTCTTTGATGGACTTTTAAGCAATATAGAGGCATATAAGGGTCTTTTCTGCAGCATAAAGTGAACTTGTTAGCCTCCACTAATACTGTATTGCACTCTGTGTACTGTAGTAGGCAAACTACAGAAATTTCAACAAAAATGTATCTGCTTTGACTGCTACATCTTCTCATTAGAGTTCATCCACATTAAGGCAAGCAGACTTGCTTGTTAATGACTGACAATCTTTGAATGTTGTAATTATATCTGCTGCCTTTTCCAACTGTTAACTTTATAGAGTCTGCAGTTCTGTCACCGTACTGCAGGATTTGAGGGACAGCAGCAGTGTATACCTGAACGTTGAAGCTGCTGTTTGAGATGTGTTTTCCTGAGACCATACGAAACAGAAAGGTGACAGTTACCTCCAGATCTCACAGAAGTACTTCAGGAGTGTGGGAAGGATTTGAGATTTTTTTTTGTTTGTGTTGTTTTGGGTTTTTTGACCATCGCTGTTCTTTAATACACAAGAACTGTACTCTGCTCTGAACAGGGTTGCTGTGCACCCCTAGATAAGGGCGCTTATTTTGCCAGGAGATGTCATTACTTGATGTATCTGACTTGGGAGTCTTAAGGCAGAACCTGCCAGCGGGTGAGAATTTCTAGAAGTCTGCTACAGGTTTCATTTTACTTAACTTGTGCCTACAGGACTAGTCCTTCTGAAGTAAGTACAGAATTTACTTTTAAAACATGGGAAGCTGCCTCTGGAGGAAATGCTGTCTGCCTTAAGTTTAGGGATCATTCAGCTGACACTTAAGGTGTCTCAGCTTAGGAGTGGAAGAATTGAGAAATTCTTACTGCTTAACAAAATGTAGAGTAAATTTATATTCAGTGGTTAATTACACTGTATTATATCACACTTTTAAAAAATGCCATCTGCATAAACTGTGCAGCTTAGGGAAAAATAAGAATGGGGAAGGGTTGTTTTTGATATTAGCTTCATGTGAACCCGAGTGGAATGTTGTGTGTGAGTCGTGGTCAAAGAGGTATTTGTTGCCATTAAAAATTCTGAAAAATGATTTACAAAAAGGTAAACCAGAAAGAAGCTAGAACTGAAGTGAGGATCCCCTTAGCAAATCTGTAGAGGTTATGTGAAGATTATAGAGAGAAGAGTTCAGCAATTCAGAAGGCAAGCAAATGTATTCATGTGTGAATAATTGGTATTATAATAGTTTGAGTTATAGAAACTCAGTTCTATAAAGCAGAATTCCTCTGACAGTAGTATTTCTACTGCCTCTGGCACAAATACTGCCAGAAGACTGGGTATCAATGGGTAGATTTCAGATGAGTAGTTTTAAAAGGAATAATTGAAAAGGTGTTAAGGTGCTAACTTGCAATTGTATATACTCTGATAATTTTCTTAACAAAGTTAACTCAAAATTTTTCTTCTGTAAATAGCTATCCTATTCTGTTCCTTACTGAAAGCTTTAATGTGTCATGAATCATACTGACTATGAAATAAAAAGTGTGGGATTCTGCTCTTGCTAGTTTACAGCCTTATAAAATGTCAACATTAAGGTACAGGAGAGGGGACTCCAGGTGAAGTTTATTATTTAACAGCAATCCATTAACCGTTTACTTACTGCCCATTGGCCCTTTAGTTTTGCGTCACTTTTACCCTGTGGTAGTTCCTTCTTCCTTTTTAAATTTTATTTTATATTTCACTGTCTTGCAAGATTCAGAGATAAATTTTACTTCTTCCTGTCTCGTATGACAGCTCCTCAGAACAGTTTTATTTTTCTTTTAGTAAGGATAAAGGGAATCAGTCTAGGTGATGAAATCTGGCATCAACGTCTATGTTTGGTCACATGGTTCCTTGCCCCATTAAACACCCCTCCTACTTGTACCACTCCCTTAGCTTTACTGGGGGAAGTGGGCAGGACAGAAAGACAGATTGGTCTTGGTTTTTCTTTTGAAATGTTGTATTCCTTGCTTAGCTTTTCACTCTTTGTAGAGGCTTGGCTGTCTATATAAAAGAAAAATCTGTGTAATGATGTTATGGGTGCTAAGGATCTGTAACCAAAATTTCTACTCATATCCTAGAAGACATTCCTTTGCACAGAGCAGTACAGCCTAGATGAGAACAAAAAGACGTCATTTTGAAGGGGCAGTTTAAACGTGAGGACTAGAATTCTACTTTCAATATGATGAAGAACATAAAAACTGATGAATGGGCTCAAAGATATATTAGGTAGAGGAGTAAGAATCTCACTGAGGTAATGAAAATGATGTAGGCAGTTTTATGTTAAATAAATTCAAATGAGAGATTTAGGTGGATTTATGAAAGTCTGAGGAGACAAGGCTTCAGTGGCTGAAATGGAAAGGTCTGAAAGCAAAGGCTTTGAATGACGGGGAAAAAGGTTGGTTCTTAGAAGTATATGGACATAAAGAATGAGGATTTTTCAAGTGTGTCCTGGTTTTGGCACCAATGGAATTAGCTTTCCTCTCAGTAGCCAGTGTGTTTTGGATTTAATGTTGCTAAACACACTGGTGTTATGAGTTGCTTATGAGACCAAGGACACTGTCTGGCTTTCCAGATCTCACTGATGTGCAGGTGCAGGAAGCTGGGAGGGATGCAGCCAGAATAATTGTCCCAGAGTGGCCAAAGAGAGTATTCCATGCCAGAAATGTCATGCTCAGTATATAAGTGAGGGTTGCTTGGGGTGGCGTGGGAGGTGCGCACCTCTCTCTCTCCCACTCCTTTGCTTGCCGCTCGGTTTTGTTTCTGTGATCACTGCTTGGGACGGGCTGTATCGGTCGTTGGGACATCGACCGGTGAGAAATCGTGCGTTGTTCGTTTTGTATATTTTAGTATCTCTATATTCTGTTGTTATTGTAATTTTCCTTTGCTATTTTAGTAAACTGTCTTAATCTCAACCCATGAGTTTTTCTTTCTTCCCAATTCTCTCCCCCATCCCGCTGGGGAGGGGGAGGGTGAGCAAGAAGCTGTGTGGTGTTAGTCACTTGTGGTTACAGGTCTGGATGTCTCAGAGGACAATGGTGCTGCCTTCAAACAAGAAGGAGTAAGAGTCTGGGATGAGAAAATTTAGCATTAACTGAAGTCTATTGACTAAATGTGAGTGAAATCCAAAAGTAGCTAGATTATTGCTTTTGTCGGTACAAATACTGTTAAATATTAGAAGGACGTGTTCTGCAGTATCTGGCGCTGAAATGGTGCTGTTCTTTTCTAAATCTCAGGGGTTGGTTGGAGGTATCAGTATTTTTTTAAATACTGTGACATAACACTGGTTTTATAATAGCAATTTTTAAACCAAAGCTCTGTTTTGTGTGCGTGCTTCAATGAAGAAGCCAAAAAAAAATTACTACATTTACTGTTTTTGAGGTAGTGTAAACTTCAGAATTCCTGAGAGAACATCTTCTGTGGCACTTTGTGTGATTGCTTTGGCCTAATTAAAAACAGCAGTAAAAGCCAAGATGTACGTGTGTTCGAATACTGCTGCATGAGAGTGAGTGTTCAGCTGGACTTGCTGACTGTCGTTTAGGAAGACTTGAAATTTAGTTACATGTGTAATGCAAGATTAATGGCATTTTACCTTAATGTGATTTTTCTCACATTCAGGAATTTTAGGAATGTACCTGTGTGTTTGGGCAAATACCTGGAATGAGAATTCATAAGAGCTCGTATGATGGACAAAAGGGATGCACTAGTAAAGTGGGATATTTAAAGTACAGTTAATTGATATTTTAAATGTCAAGTAGTTTGACATAATATCTGACTCTTACAGCAAAGTCAGCCATAAAAGCCAAAGTCAATGTATCTTTAAAAATGTCAACTTTCTTATGAATTTATACACTTTAGGACATACTAAATTTACTTTAAAAGGCTTTTACTCCCCATCTTTTTACTTATCTTTGTACGTTGACCTGAGGCTAATTTTTGTCTTGTACGTTTACATCTCCCTGTTTAGTTTCAGATTTGCTGCTTCTGTTAATGAAAATCTCTTGCACAATCTAGGGAAAGATTACATGAGCTTCTGAAAAGTTATGTGAGCAGGTTTTAGTTTGTCATCAATAAAACAGTGAAACTAACTATAGAAACCACCAACAAATCTACAAAATAGCTGGAGAAAGGGAATTTTCCCCTCAAATGTTACAGTTCTCAGTAAGGATTATTTGTAACAATAAATACACACTCGAAGTGAGACTGTTTTTATTGCAACGTGACTGTATCTTTGAAAACTAGAAGGTTAAGATTTATTCCTAATGTAGTGGTTAAACTACCTGCTTATATACACCACTCATGCGGAGGAAATTCTGAACTACAACTGTGCTTCTCTCTGAGCTTCTGTGATTTAGTTCTCAACACTTATACCTGCATAGTGCTTGTATCTTCAAAGCAAGATATTTGTAGCTCAGTGTGAGCTTGGCAAACAGAGATCTAGGACTTAATATCCTATAAATCAAAGCAGCCTACAAATACCAAGAACATTATGGAAGTGCTCAATATAGGAGTTCATTTTGAAACGGAAGAAAATTTCTTAATCTCTGGTAACTAGTGACTGTGATTCTCCATTATAATCACTTGGCTGCGACTTCAGCAATTTTGCTAAAATATGAGCAGTCTGCATCATTACTTGAATTTGAATGTAGAAGTTTCAGTTTTTCCTAATCTCTTCCTTAGTCTTCTGAGCTCTTGAAAAGGGTGTTGACAGTAGTATTAGGTTTGAGTGGTGGTCTTTTTCTGTTTACTGATCATATGGCAAATGTACCCCCAAACCTTTTAGACTGGTGCCTTAGTTGTATCTCACTGCAAATAGGTCAGTAAAGAAGTGCCCTTTCTGGAAAAAGTTTATTATGTGATTTTTCAAAGGCACAGAAAGTACAAATGAAAAAGTAAGGATACAGGAGTGAGGGGAAAAAAAAGATCATGTGTCCATGTTGCTTCAAGTTGAATTGCATAATATAGGGGGGAAGACATTGATGATGAGGCTAGCATAGGGAGCTGGGGTTCCCCTTCTGCTTACAGGCTCATTGCATACATGCTGGTGCTTGTGAGGTCTTGCTGTAGACAGGCTTGCTAAAATGGTTTGGATCTGAAACAAAAACCCTAATTTTTATAAAACCACATTTTATCAATCCAGTGAACTTGAGTACAGAGGTGGGAATGAATGGAAGATTGAGGAGATATAGCCAGTTTAAACAGTGAAGATGCCTTTGAATTGACAGCGAATATAAATTGAAATGAGAGGTGCTGACTGGATATAGGGCAAAAAACTTTTTCATTGTTACTGCATTTATGCATTGGTATGGGATGCCCGTGAAGGTGGTATAATCTGCATCCATGGAGGTTTTCGATACATGGCTGGATAAAACCCTGAGCAGCCTGATCTGCCCTCATAGCTGACTCTGGTTTGAGTAGTAGGTTGAACTAAAGACTTCCTGATGTCCCTTCCAACCTGCATTATTCTGTGAATCCAAGGATTGCACTTCCATCTCGTTGTATGATGATTTCAAATTGCTGAGGTTCTGAAACGGGAAAATGAGAGTAACTGTCTTTAGAGTCTGCTTTACAGAAATGAGAATGAATTCTACGTCATTGCTCAGCTGTTTTCTTTTAGTGTTTTACCTACAAATGGGTATATATAAAATACAGTAAGTAGGAAAGGCTAGCAGGTCTTCCTTGTTTCCGTAGTTTAGAATAGGGATTGTGTACATGACTGAGTGTTCACTCCTTATACTTCTAAAAGTCTTTGGTATCTGTAATTTGCTCACATTGAAATCAAGAGGCAGCTTGCTTTTTCCTTGAAATGTGAATACATTTGATTGCCTCACACACTACAGCATATTCTAATATCCTAGCCTGCTTACTGAGTGGTACTTGTACATCTCAAAGTTTCTTTTTTTCATTATAATTCAGTTCGAATAAGGAGAAAATCAAGACGACGCTCACAGTGGGGCAAAGGCATTATTAAGAAGAGGAAAGTAAATAATTTAAAGAAAGATGAAGATGATGCAAAGTTTGCTGATGATGAAAATCATGGAGAGGACAGTAAATTGCTGGAAAATGGAGAGCTGGAGATCAGCACTGACTGCATTGAGGAGAACGGGGAGGAAACAGGAGATCTCTCTATGACAAATGATGAATCCTCTTGTGATATTATGGATATAGATGCAGAGCAGAGGCTTAACAATGGGACATCAGGAAAGGAAAACAATTTTGCATCCACAGAAGAAGAGAGCTCAAATGAATCTCTCTTAATAACTGACAGTGTTATCCTCAGTGCTGAAACGGAATTAAGGAAGGACTCCACATCGAAAGGGGACTGTGTGAATGGAGAGACATCTGTACGCAGCTCAGAGAGTATCCTTGTTCCAGCATGTCATAATGGTAAAATGGAATCAGTTGATGCTGTTTCACCCTGTGATAACAGTGATGGGTCTAGTAAGAAGCAAAAATCTTCATCTGAAGATCAGCCAAAGGAGAAAACAGAAGCTTCCAGTGAAAGTCAAGGAGCTGATCTAGTGAAAGCTGAGTTACCACATTGCAGCAATAATGAAAAAACACTACAGAGCACAGATGCTGAAACTAAAGATATTGAAGCAGATAAAGAAGGTATAACTTGTTTTCAATGCTGCTGTCCTTATCTTGGTGTCCAAGTTAATAGGTGTATATTTTTAATTGTAGTATCTTATGTTTCAATTATTATATGATAATATTTTTTGAACTGCTGTTTGTCTATCTGAAACTTCTAGTATGCTTACGACGTTTAATTCCACATAGATAAATTGAAGCCCACCCTTGACTTGCTGTAATGTTCTGTTAGGCAAGTAAGTGTATCTCTGTTCTTACCCTACTTGTAGGCTTTATGGGAAGTATTGTAAATACTGAGATAACATTTAAACAGTAATTAAAGATTTTTAAAAATTATAAATGCAGATACATATGATATATGTTTTGGTCGTTATGTTCTATCTGATCTATATTTTGAGCTATGTGATATATTTTGACCTTTTTTTTTTAGAGGTTTATGATATAAGTATCATTGACATTGGATGAAATACTGTAGAAATACAGAATGTATTCCTTGAAAAATATCTGCTTATAGCAAAAATTAAAGCAGTTTAACTCATAGCAAAAGCCAGATAAACCGTTGTTTATCTATTGGAGAAGGTGTCTGGCTTTGGAGTTACAGTCAACACAGTAACAGTGCAGCAAAAAGATAAGAGAATTAGTTCACAGAATTCACAGAATTATTATCAAGATTGGAAAAGACCTAAAAGATCATCCAGTCCAACCATCACCAATACTTCTCAGCTAAATCATATCCCTCAACACAACATCCAAACGTTTCTTGAACACCCCCATGGTTGGTGACTCCACCACCTCCCTGGGCAGTGCATTCCAGTGCCTGACTACCCTTTCCGAGAAGTAATATTTCCTAATGTCCAGCCTGAATCTCCCCTGGTGCAGCTTGAAACCATTGCCTCTATTTCTATCACTGTCTACACGAGAGAAAAGGAGAAGGGAAATCCTGGTGGTGCATAAAAGTAAGGGGCCACGGACCTTTGAAGCCAATGGACAGTTTCCTCAGGGAAGAGAAATAAAAGCCTTATACATTATTGCCTTTTTAATTAGCTTTTCAGAATTACCTAAAAGAATGAAGTCTTTACTTTAAAAGTTAACGCTGAAGTTTACGAAGTAAATGAGCTTTAATGAGAGATCTGAATTATGAGAATATCACTATATACATGTTGACTGTGTTTGTACATACATATTTTCTCTAAGGGTAAGGAGAATACCAGAAGAAAGGTCCTAAGTATCAGAAATAAAGTATGATGTATATTAAGAGCCTTTACATTTCTAAATTTAGTAGCTGAATTTTGTATATGTTAAGGATGGTTATAATAACGGGGAGTCCTCAGAAGAAAAGGCATTTTAAATAGTTAAGGAGAAGAAAAACGGCAAATGAGTGTAGGGAGAGAATCAGGAGTCCTAAAAATATTTTGTACTTCACAACAGTATTGGGTAGCAGCTTTAATACAGAGGTGGAAGAAAACAGAAATGTGTCACAAAAGCGTGAAAAGAAAGATTTCGAGCGTTAGCTTAATATCTGAACTTCACTTAGCAGCTGTGTAATTTTATGTAGCTAAGTAGAAATTATATAATGGAAAAAATTTCAGTGTCATTCATTTTTCTGTTAGGACTTTGGAGTTCATTTTTTAAGATGACCAGTTTCTTATGTATCTTCTGAACTGTGGTTTTGTGCACCTAAAGGCATTCAGAATTCTGCAGAGCTGATGAGTGTTGTGTACTGCTACAATCATGCTTGCTTGGTTCAAAAAAACCCAACAAACCAAACAAGTAAAATCAAACCAAAATGAAGAAACAAGCTGTTCATTTTGAGAGAATGACAGTGTTGATAATTGTTTTTCAAATCACAGGTATATTCAAAAGCAAGAAAACACGAAAAGTCGCTACGGAACAGTCAAAGCCCACAAGTTTGGACCAGGTCCCGGAAGAACTATCGGATCCTTTACCCTCTGTTGTTGTTGACCATGACAGACTAAAGGTAGTGGAACTGAAAAATGAGGTGAACTGTTAATGAAACTGTCCATCAATAATGCTTCCTTCCTCTGTTACGTAGCAACATCTCCTTTGTTTTTGACTGCAAACAAATATTATGGCAGCACTAACTTTTGAAGATGATTTGTTGATTAGTGTTTTTTGGGTGAAAAGTGAATAAAACTACTGAATCCTTACTGTCCCATCATTTCTGCCTTTACAAATCCAGTAATGGCACAGCAGTCCACTATTTTAATTGCAGTTTTTGCAGGTACTCTTATGTGTTAATTGGACATGCCAGTTACTGAGGAGCTGTTGGGTGCCTAGTAATTAGGAGTTAACATCATCTTTTCCCTTCCCATGTACGTATACTTGGTGGAAAGAACTGTTAGTGGATTGGAAAACAAATTGGAATTTGTGCTGATGTTTTAGCGTCATAGACTGAACCCCTGCTAGTTAATTTTCTTTCAATTTTGTCTGTTTTTAAGCGAAGTTACAATAAAATTTGCTGTCTTCAGTTGTAGAAACTAGCTTGACCTACTGTGCAATTTAGGTCCCACTTGCTGTGGAGTACAGATGATGATTTCTTTGGAAACAATAGAAGTGTTACGAGAGGAAAAAAAAATCTTAAAATTTATTATCAGCTACTTTATGAAATACACACTTTCATCTTTTGTTTATGAGCAGTTTTACATGTGTTGTCCCGTCCTTCTTCTATTGTACCATTTTTCAACATTTGTGGAATTCCAAATGTATTTCCATTTGGTACTTCTTACAATTTCATGCCAATGCAAGTTCTTCGCAGTGTCTGCTTTAGCGGTCAAGACAGTTTTTATGGTTTGCTTTGGCATAATTATTGACCAAGATGAAATAGGATGAACTGTCATTCATACAGAACAAATATTGCCACAGCTATGCTGAGTATACAGTCTAAGACAAGGAAAAAAGTGTGAGTATAAGCAGAGAAGTGAGAAGAGGCATTGAATCCTTTTTGGATCTACATGGAAGCAGTGGCCTTACTGATAGCCAAGTGTGGTCCATTTTATTTGTATGTGTCCCTCCAAAATAGGGCTTCAGAAGGAGATTACATTCTGATTTGTCCTTTTAAAAAAAAAAAGAAGTTATTACAGAAGCCCTCTTAACTTCACCATTTGTTGTCCCAACAGAAACTGCTTGATTTGGTGGTTAAGAAAAGTGACAACCTGACTGTTGACCAACTTGAGAGATTGTATTCACTCCTCAGTCAGTGCATCTACAGACATCGTAGAGACTATGACAAATCACAACTTATAGAGGTGATGTTGTACATTTTCTTTTATTCTTTATCTGAATTTTGTGAGGCTTTTTTCAAAAACTAAGTTAATTATCCATTTATTGTCGTACTAGGAGGCAGAAGCTTTAAATAGACTTTGAGGAAGGTACCTATAAACAGAAAAACATTTAATGTAGTAATGCCTTAAAAACCAGAGGTTGTTTCTAGTAATACTTTCCTCAGAAAGAGATTAAGAATTCAAGAGAAAAAAAAGGAGAGCATAGAGCAGCATGGAGAAGCACATGCTGGTAGAGTAAAAATGGAGTAGAACCAATTGCCACATTTGTGGTATGAGTAACAGCGGAGGTAGTGGCTACTTTATAAGCATACTGAGCCAGCATTGCTGCGCTTACCCTTACTTGCGTTTACATAGCTAGGCAAAATAAAATTTGTACCTCTGCCCCATGCAGTTTGCTGATTGTGACTTTCATACAAGACCTTAAAAGTTTGCAAACTTTTTCTAGGCTGGTAAGTATACCACTGGGAGAGTCCAGTACAGCGTGATGTAAGCCAGTTGTCTGCTTTGCTGTCGTCCTTTGCCTCTACAGTGTTTGCTATCAAAGGTCTGCGTCAGCAGTTAGTTAGTCATTTCACCATTGGTGTAGGCTGATGGTAACTCTAGACACACATTCCCTCAAACATCATTGTAGAGGGGTTTGGATCAGCTTGCTGATTCAGCTGACAACCAGCTCTCCTGAAAAAAAGGACCAAGAATTGCTAGTTTCCAGTTGGGTCACTGAACACTAAATATTTTACAACAAAACTTGGAAAGCCCTTAGTATATGATATTGTAGAGTTCCTGTAAAATACTTTTCAAATAATTTTCATGCTATTCCTCTGCCATCTTCACCTAAAAATACGTTGAGAGTGTGTGCCAAATGTTAGGTAGAGTAAAAAGACGTTTATCCAGCAGGAGTATGTAGAGACTGATATTTACTTTGATTCTCTGAACTGTGCAGATAAGTATTTACAGTTTGGTCACCAACAGTGTAAATGTTCAGTAAGACCTGAATTCATGCAGTGTGCAATTGCAACACTTTCTTAATACATAATGAGTACATTAATTATGAAAGTGACCCTAATACACTTGGGTTTTCTCATGGACTGTCATAGTGGATGCATTTTGAGAGAATGACAGTCCTGATAATTGTTTTTCAAATTACAGGTATATTCAAAAGCAAGAAAACACAAAAAGTGTTTTCTGCATTAATACTTCTAAAATTAGTTTCCTCTTTTATCGTATTTTGCTAGCAGATAGAAGCTAATGAACAGAATTGTCTGTTTTCCTATTAATTATTTGTTTGTATTTTTAAAAAATAGACCAGTAAACACAATTATGTAATGTAACTTTATTTCCGTCTATGTTTATGTATAATCAATGCTCTGTGTCTCTTGCAGGAGATGGAAAGAACAGTTCGTGTGTTTGAAACATTCCTGTGAACTTGTCAAGATGGGTGGGTTTATCCTCTCAAACTGCTCATGGGAGAGCAGTCCTCTGAGCCATTCAGTTTCCATTTGCACCAAGTATGTGCGGAGCCTTGGTCTTAAGTGCTCTCTCTTTTTCTTTCTGTTGAATTTGGTGCTATTGTCTCAGGTACCTGAAACCAACCAGCCTACAAGAACCAAACGGAACTTCATATAGTTGTATCTGATATAAATAAAGAATACGATGCCACAGCTTGGAGATTTTTGGTGCTACAGAAACTGTTCTCATTTCTGCTCTTGTTCACTCTACATGCATTATCTTTGGGGAAACTTCAGGCAAAGTGGTGACCAACACATACAAGAGAACTGGAAAGAGCAGATCTAAGTTTGAAAATTTTTAAACAGGCAACCTTTTTTAAATTTTTTTTTCCAATTTTTCTCTTCTCTGGGGTAACGGACAAAACAATCTGTTCTAAAGAAGGCAATGATGCATTGTGGTAGGAATCTTGAGTAACTGGATGTACAGTAATTTGAAGATGAGGCTCTCTAGAACTGCCTTTAATGTGCCTTTTAGTCAATTGAGAAAGATAAGGCTAATCTGTTGGCTTGGATTGTAGCAAATGGCAATGTTAGAAAGCTGTCTTCAGAATGAAGATCTTCACAAGGATGATTTGTATTCTCTTCACTGGATGGCAACCAGTATTGTGGTTATATAATGCCTGTCTTACTCTACAGAACTAAGCTAAAACACACTGAAAAAGTCACATACTTTACCAAAATGGTGAAATTACTTTTTCATTGGTATGTTTTAGAAACAAGTTACACAGTGAGACTCTTCTGTGTTGCTAAAAATTAAGCGTATTCCCACCATCTCTGTTTCCCATTTTGAGTTCTTTAAGAAAACCGAGTTTAATACTGGCAGGTTTCTTTCTGAAGTTCCATGTTTGTAATATAGCTTGGACTGTGCAGTGCAGGTAAGATGATGCTATAGTTGATCAAAGTCCTGGAGCCTGAGCTCACTTGAAAATAAAACTTAAACTAGGCTTCACAACTCTGTCCGTGCAAAGCACTGTTAATGTGGGGGGACTGGAGGACAGCTTTTTGAGTCGATCTGTTTGGACCGAAGTTCTCTGGGTCTGAATTACGTAGTTCAGAACCTTTCCTTTCTGGCAACTGGAGAGAACAGTCTAGGCAGTTTCAAGAAAAATGTGTTTTATCACAAGCCCAGTATTAAAACATTATCTGGGCTGATTTATTTCAAACCTATGTGGAAAGTGTTTTAGAGAAGTTGGCTGGTGTTACCATCGTTAACCATTCATTGTGACTGTCCCTACGTAGCTGCGGAAGTGTCTTTCCAGAAATATGCAACACAATGTGATTAGTTTTTAATTAGAGAAAACAGTCTTGGACTACTGCAGAGATACTGAGCTACCTCAGCTTTTTGTATTTTAGTTACCAACAGTGTTTATGGAGGACTGTAATCACTCTGCTCCCATTTACAAGCTGAAGCTAAGGTACTTGTCTCCACCTCTACAGCTGATAGTAGTATAGTGCTGCAGAGAAGCAAAACACGGGCCTTGGGCTACTGCAGTAATCCAAAGTGCTTTGTATATTATGGTTAAACAGAATTCTATCTTAGATCTTTTTCTCCTCTGAATGCCACTGTTTTTCTTCAGAGCTAATGGCAGAAAAAGGTTTTTTCAGCATTCATGTACATGTAGTTACACCTTCTAAATGCAACCCATGCAGAAACACTGTATTTTTTAGGTGGGAAAGTGCGATTAAAACCAACAAAAACAAGCAGAAAACACATTTTAGATGAGATTGTTTGATCTCAGATTTGATTATGGGATTTTTTTCCATGTTTCATTTAGTATTTATTAGCATCATACCTGTTTGAGATATTTTTGTGTCTGGTACATTAACAGCATTTTGTATTTTGATGGAAATTGTTACAAATTTTAAGATTTGATTAAATAAAATGTAGCAGATTTTTTGTAGCAAGTTTCTGATAAAAGGGTTTTTTGCAAGTCTCAGGTTCTTGCTGCAGAATTTTTTAAAAATATTTATTCCAGTTTCACTTACTCAAAGAAGTTTTTGTTCAAGTAACAGCAGCACTTGTGGAAGATAAAACTGCATACAATTTTTAAGAAGATAATAAATTTATATGAATTAAAACAGTTGAGAACTTTAGTCACCAGTATGTGTGAGAAGCAAGTTTAAGCTAATGCCTAGCATTAAAAATGGTTCTAAAAGGTCAAGTTTCTAAAGGAAAATTTTTACTGTCAGTTGTTGATTGGGAGAAATTGTTAAGAGGCAACTTTACTAATTGAGGAGCTGCCATGTTGTTGTAGAGAAAAGTAGCTGATATCAGATGTTCTAGTGGACAGCTTACCTAAAACGATATACTCGCCTTCCTAGCCCAAATAACCACGCTTCAGTTTTTGTTTTCCTTTACAGATGTCTGGTGGTTTTAGAGTTAAAACAGCTGTTGATCTATCCATGTGGTCTAAACTTGTTTACTCTTTGTATGTTTCTGATTTTGTTGCCACATAGCACTGGCAAGAGTTTGTACAAATTGACCTCTCTTCCTTGTTTCTTGTTGTGAAAATTGCAAATAAACTCCTGTGTGAGTCCTTGTGCTGGGGTCAGTGAAACGCGGCTGGCCAGAGGAAGGAGGTTTCCCTCCGAGGCTGGTGGGGCTGTCTTGGAGACAGAGTTGCTCTTGGATGAAGTTGGTGGCTATGGAGTTAATTGTATTTGCAAGCTTGAATCTCACCTGTGATTAATTTTTTTTTGTTCTGGTTTGTGTCCTCTGTATTGTTACTTGATTTGCTCATATGCCAATGTATTTATAGGATTACTGTTTTTTGTAATATCTTGTCTTCCCTTTTTTTTTTTTTTGATGAAGTTGGTGGGTCAGCTCTGGTTTTACCTTCAGTCTCCTGAATGGCAGGTCCTGCAGCTGATAGTCATTTATTTTGTTTTTATTTTATTTTGTAATCACAACATAAGCTTGAATTTGGGCTTGTAATTGCATCTTTTGTATCTGTACATTGGGTTATTTAGACATTGGGGAGTCCTGTTTGTTTTCATTAACGTGTGTCTACTTCGTGGATTAAGTAGACTTCCTTCATCAACTATGGTATATTTTGGATTCTATAGTTTTATTCAGAACTGTGTTTAAATCGATGTTTTGCATTTTGACTTCATTTTACGTTAGTTTGAAGTAAGTTATTTAATTTTTTTTGAACTTCTGGAAATTTTGAACATTTTACTGTAATTTGTAATATAACTGCTGTGAAATACTTGAATAAAGATGGAAGAAAACACAGCTTTAGCTCCTTCAAAAATGTATTTAAAAGAAATGCTGCCTCCTAGCTAATCTCAATCTTTTTCTTACTAGACCTCCTTGATTTTGTGGTTCAGATGTTTTACTGTGGGATCTTGCTGTTTAGTTTTTTTGAGCGGTTTAACCTGTAAGTTTTGCTTTCAGTGTTTGTCCATTAAAGAAAAAAAACTTCGTTATTGATTTTGACTGAAGAAGTGAAATTAGCCTTGCACACTGGCGAGTGAATAGCATACTTGTGATGAAGTTACGCTCTGTGCTTAGAAAATTTTTTGTGTTCAGTTGCAGGGTACCACCCAGGACTGCTTATGGTGCATCAGCATCCAAGTAATACCAGAGTTTCTCATTAGAGGTTTTTTTAAGGAAACACTTGCTTTCCTCCCTGTTTATGAAAGTTGTTCTTACTTTTTGTGGTTTTGGTTTTTGTTAATTTTTTTTAAAGATGAACTTCTAATTTATCTAGGAATTCCTCCCAAATAATTCATGTATAGGAGAGCAAGCTGCTAGAGGCTGTGCAAGTGAAGAATCAACTCACATCTTACTCGTTTTCAATGTATCCGGAGCTAACAAACTGCGTGTGATGTATACAATGTGGAACAGAGTATGAGAAGCCGTTCTGTGGATCTGTTACGGCCTCTCTTGATGTGCAGGACATAAAACACACCTGCTCATTTTCCTCTTTTCCTTTCTGTGTACCTTAAGCTGTAGGGCTCCTGGGGAAAAGGCTAGTTGAGGAAGGAGGGTAGTAGTAACTTCTTTCATATTTGACTCCAGTTCTGCTTTTATATACAGCTTTGAAAGCGCAATTACATATTAAATACATAACTTACTATTTAAATATAATAATGTAGTAATTGATTAGTGAGAGCCTAGGCTCATTTTGTATCAGCGTGGTTGGATGTGTTATTTCATCTGAATGGCCTTGCAGATACCAGCACCGCACTTGACACTGTCCAAGGGGTCTGCAGTCTGTGAGTGAAGGACGTAGGGTATGGGGTCTTGTGTATGTTGTTTGTCTTTCAGGAGTGGTGATGGCCGTGTTAACAGAGAGAATAGTTTCAGACCCGATTTCTAATGGTGACTGTAAAAATAATCAGCCAAAAGGGACAAAACTGTGCTTTATTTGGGCATTGACAAAAGGATTCTTGTAAAAATACTTAGTGAACTTTGAGTGGTGCTTCAAAAGCATGAATTAGTGAGGAATAGTTGGATTGCATCACATGCTGTTAATAAAGCCTTAGTAAAAGCTTGTGCACACTCATTTTTCAAGTGTTCCCTGCTTAACACTTCCTTCTGCTGTTGGTTTCTGCCTTGAATGTCGTTTTGAAATGCTGTTCCCCAGATTTCCTTAAATTGCAGTGCTGCACCTCCTGTTTCCTCCTTTAAACCTCTCAGAAAACTTATTTAAGTAAACTAAAAATGAGATCCTTTTGTTCTTTATCTCAGGTAGGATTTGGACTTGTAATATGTGGGGTTTTAAGCTGGCACTGCATGTAAATAAATTCTGCAAGCTAAATCAGTAAACCTAGGAACTGATTAATGAAGCCAAACATTTTTTTTTCTCCTTTTCTGCATCACTTGTGGTCATGTAACTATTACGTAACAATGAGGGATTATAAACTTTAACACTAATGAATTCAGCCTGATTCCATTTCTAGGTGGGTAATTTTTTTTGTGTGATCATTTGCATAGGGAGTGTTTTTCGTTTGAACCCACAGCCAGTAAATGGCTGTGATTACTACTAAATTCCATTTATTTTAGGAATGCATTTGAGTTATGCTATATTGAGCTTTACTTTAATAGTAGGGAAAATCCGATGAGCTGCTAGGATTTAAGAGATTCGCCACTTTTAGTGGAATGTTAGTGTAAACCTGGCCATCTGCATTAAGGTCTGCTGACGTGTGGATGCTGATTTGGAATAAAGCTGCCTTCAAGTTTCAGGTGCAAAAGGTATTCTTGAGTTAAGCTGTGTTAGAAGGCTCCTCACAGTCAGTTATAAGAGTGGGATAGAGCAGAGGAGGAGGTTGTTGAGGCTCTGCATTTGGGGAATCAGTGCTGTAGCACTTAGGCTGTGTTAGCGCACTGCACAGGTGGAGTTGGTTCTGCTGTGGTGGACTCCTCCGTGTTTTGTTTTCTTTACTTCTGTGCACAGCAATCAGGAATTGGGCAGAGTACACATGAGAAATGTACAGATCCCTGTGACTGGATGGCTGCTGGGAATGCTTATGCCATTTGTCACCCTGGGGTTTTGTGGGGTGAGTTACATCGTGAGGAAAGCCCCTTTGTGTCCATGTGAAATGTGAGTTGTGCTGTAACCCCGAGATGTTCTGCTGTGTACGGAAGCAGGAGGTAACAGATGACCTGTCAGCTTTGGGACTGTGGATGGAGAGGAAGGAAAGACTCGAGGAAATTTCAAAAGGGCTTCCTTTGAAATATTTCTTCAGCAAAGGAAGTAAAGCAGAGACTGAAATATTTATCCTAGAAAATACATTAAGTTTGGACTACATTAATTTGCTAAGAAATTGAGTCTTTCTGCTGTAGAGGGAAAGAAAATAGTGGTTTTGTTAAGGAACTATTTTTCATCTCCAAAACCCCAGCTCTAGTTCCATCTTAAAGGTCCTCTGTACTCTTGCTGACTTTGTAACAACTCGTAGAATCCTTTCTGGATCTGGAGGCTACCTGGAAGAGCTGTGATACCTGATTTTGGTGACAGGCAAGGACAAATTGCCAATCTATTTCAGGTTTCTAATGAATGTAATTCTGAAATGAGTTGTGAAATGATGCCCACTGCATTCTCTGTGACATTACAAAAGATATAGTGAGAGAAAAGAAATATAATGTGACTAGTCACATGTTGTATGTGACTGTTAACATCAGTTTAGTAATAAATGGCTGTTTTGTGTAGACATTTTAAATAAATGTCAGAAATACAAGCATGTAAGACTAGATTTTCCTGAAGCCCTGGAGATCTCACTGGTTTAAAATTAATGTCTAGCCTTTATATTGGGGTTAGAGTGCTTCAGAGTCTTGCTCTAAAATTTAAAACATGTCCCGAAAGTGTATTTTTAAAATAAAAAGCTTCCTTTTCACAAGATTCAGAGGACAGCCACAAAAGCACAAGCACATTTTCAGTATGTCATGGTGTTAATCTTTTCAATCCATGAGAATAAATTCTGGAAATGGAAGTGAGCTGACATCTAATGGTGATTTAAATGCTTATAGCAGTTTTTCACAAAAATTCAGGTTTATTCACAGAGAATAATGTCAGCAGAAAACACTAGTTTGTGGGACCCGATGCTGTGGCATGTATGATTTCATCTCACGCCTGTGCAGGGTCTACTAACTTAATGTAAGACTTGAGTCTCTGCAAGAAAGTCTTGATCTGCAGGGTTTGTATGTCTGCCCTGCTCTTTGAGCTCTTCATCGAGTGGTTAAGCTCACCGACGGAAACACGGGCCTTATTCCTCATTTGTTTTGGTCCAGCTTCTACTTCCAGGCCCTGCTCCTTGTCTTCTCTTTGTTGTAGACTTTTCATACTTTTTTTTTTTTCCTTCCCCGCCTCCCCCCAATGCAACGAAGATACTAATGCACTGTGATGAAGTAGCCTCTCAGTTTTCTTTTTGCTGAGCAAAATGAGCCCGTTATGGCTTTCACTGCATTTCCTCCAACCTTTAAGTCGATTTTGTGGCTCTTTTCTGCGGTAGGTCGATTTTTCAACATCTTCTAAAACCTTTGCTCACAGAAGAAATTGATGTGATATTCCAGCATTGGTCCCACCAGTGCCATATAAAGGGCTAAAAATCACCGATTCCTACTCGCTGTTCCCCTTTTTACTCATCCAAAAATCAATTGGGTCCTTTTATGCCATGAAATTGGTCTGGGAGCTCTTGTTGCTTGACTCTTCTCAGCCTTGCAGCTTTTAATGGTGCCGTTCCCCATACCGAATGTCAGCATTCCTCATTCACACCTCTCTGAGGTCCTTCTTTGCTTTATTAAAAGAAGTTTTGTGTCAGTGGTCCCAGCCAACCAGAGGAGCCAGCACACTACGTGTGATTTGTTTGCTCCTCATTACCTTCTGCTCTGCTAATCTGTGTTTCCACAGCTCTGTGATCAGTGATTTATGTCAACGTTTTCCTTCAAGAACTTCGGAAGAAGAGGATCACCCATTAGAAATACCCTGATAATACCAAATTGAGAATTTCTTGATCAGATTAGATACTTCTCAATTAATCTGCCTGTTCTTAGTCTGTTTAATATTTGCTGTCTGAATCCTGTACAGTGAGAAAGTTCAAGTATTTTGTCACAGGCTGTTGAAAATCTATTACCTTATCAATCAGACGTGTAATCCTGTCAGAGAATGAGATCATGTTTGTGTGATACAGCTGATTTTCTAGAAAATTGACATATTTATTCTTATCTCTTTGATTCATGATCAGTTTAGTTAGATAGCATCTTTCTATTTTTCCTTGGGATTGATGTCAGGTGATGCCCTGTAATTACCCACTCATTTCACTTACCCGTTTGGTAACTGTCACATTATCGGCGCTCTTCCTGAAATACCCACGTGGTATTAAAAATGAATGTCAGCAGGGCAGAGACTTCTGGGCTTTCTGCAGATGGCTGAGTGATTACCTCCTGAATTTGAAAACCATTATCCAGCAGGGAAAGTCCAGTATCCTCTCCAGGTAGTGTGCAGCCTGAATGGCTTAATCCCTATAGGATGCTTCTTGCCAAACAGAAATGTAAGCTATTCCCAAGCGCTTCCTGCCACCTTTCACCTCTTCATGTTCCCTGGAAAGGCTGTGTGTGGCATTCCTATGTTCTAGTATGTAAACAGGCAGCTTGCGGAAAAACTGGGCACAAACTGAAGCAGGTAAAACTGAACTTTTGCCAACAAGTGCTGGAACCCTGAGTTCCTTGGACATGAAAGTAAATAATTAAAAGAAGATCTCTTAATGGAAACAGAGTGGCAACAGAAGTTTCAGTGGGCTTGGAAATATAGGCTTGCTTTGCGAGAGCTGATTATTATTATTGGGTGGAGGGACAGTGTTTCTGGTAGAGCCTAATGCTCAACTCTTGAGACTTAAAGCATTTGATGTGTCACCTTCACAGCTCAGTTCACTGATCCTTACTCTGATGCTGTCCACCAGCGCAAGGACATTGTATTAGAAATCAGGGACTGCTTTAAGTTCCCAAGATCTGGAGGGGAACTGGTTCCTCTCTACCTGTAAGAGCTATTATTTTATTTGAACATACATTTTTTGAGGTGGGAAGCTGAAGCTTATGAGGAACGCTACTGGTGACCTTTGTTAGGCGTCTGCTCTTCAGCCACAAAAACATGAGAAAAGGTCACCGATGCCAGACGACGGAGAGAGTACGTGCATTGCCTGTGGTGCAAGGCATGACTTTAAGTAATCTTCAGCTTAGCCCCGGCTGTCCTCACAATTCCTAGTTCTGTGTTAATTTGCTTACAAGCCACATGCTGAAGTTGCCTGTCGAGCTATTAAAAACCTGGGTCACTAGTGCTGTTCTCCGGACAGGTCGTGAAAGAGTTTGATACCGTTGTCGGTAGGAATCTTGCTGTGTAAGATCTGGGGTATGAACTCTGAAGGAAAAGAGAGTGCTTGTCAAAAATAACAGATGATGAAATTAAAACCAGCAGGCAGCCTTTCAAACCTTCACCGTATGGACCATCACTAATGAAAAATTCAGAGGCAGATTTGGCTTGATGACAGCACCGGGCCCTCCTTTTCCCAGGTAGTAACTGAGCCAAAACATTTAATTCTGTGTGTAAAGCTGCTACTGATTGAAGTAGAATTTGTTAAGATAAAGAAAATTGGAATTTGTTACTCTTCAAGAAATCCACTAGCTAAACAGGAATTACTAAAAGTAATGTGTGTTATCAAAAGAAAAAACACGGGTGACGAGCAAAGGCAGAGTCGTTTCTCAAGGTAGTCTGTCACTTTTTTTTTTGCTTCCAGTCTCCAGCAGCTGCAGGCCGTGCTGGTCCGCGTGTCGTGCTCGCACGGCTCGGCTAAGCAGCCCGCGATGGCAGCTCTTGCTTTCATGAATTCTAACCCCAGTGAGTGTTTAATCGTGCCTCAAACAGATTGGCTTTTCAGAGGAAAAACAGGTTTTTGTTCTGGTATCACTGTCCAGTGTAATGTAATGAGTGATGGAAACACTGTGCCCGGGACGCATCCATCTGCGTCCCTCCAGACCATTTTCTGTCTGGCTTTTCCTGCAGTCTTAAGTTATCAACCCAGAACACTGGCTGAGGATGGGAACTCAACTGCTGCCTTTCCATACGTCCTGGCATCCCTACCTCAGCCAAAAGCACGTTTCAGCTCCTGTTTTTGAGCTGGCTTGAAACGGGAAAGAGGGCATTAAGGGGTGAGCTTAAGGGTCTCATCCATTTTGAAAAGCTTGTATTAGCCTGACAAGTTGTAAAAAATGTGGAAGCGGATACCGAGTCAGCATCTTCCCAGGGGCCTGGCACAGCTGCAGCCTGCCAGGACTTGGCTGTGTACGCTGGTGTAGGTTTGTCCCCCACGTAACATTAAGTCACCTTTTTCAGTTGGTGATGGGGAGGCAGCGTGGGTCTGAGACCTTGCCCTTGCAAAGAAAAGTTTTGGGAGCGGTCCCGAATTTCAGAGGCGTTCTTCACGAGAAGCTGGGTGGTCAGGTGGGTCAAGTCCTGGAAGCAGTTTCTGCCCTTGCCATCTCTGCTGATTAAACGTAACGGTGCTCGAGAAGGAGCGCAGGCTGCGGCTCCTCTCCCAGCCAGCCCCCGCAGCTGCGGGACGCGGGTGCTCGTGCTGCTGTTCGGTTTGTCCGGACTCCGCCAAGGGCAAGCTGAAGTGTAACGAATGCTCTAATTAGCTTGCTCCTATTGCGCTGTGCTAAGCTCAGCCTTAACACCTAGCTGCAGTTAATTAAAAGACGAGGTTGCTGAGGTTTTATTAGTACAGTGTGTTTGCCACTGGATGAAACCATGGGAGAAGGGCGGATGAGCTGTGTAAATTGTCAGGGGTAGGTGATGACCTGAACGCGGTGAACAGCCCCATTTGGAGATCACTGGCCTGCCCAGGTGAGCCAGGGGAGAGCCAAACCAGCCAACAAAAGAGTTCTTACCATTACCAGCCTGCTGAGCCAGCCTGTCCCCTGAATTTCTTAAAGCTTTTAAGAAGACAAAACCTCTGAGCAGATACGTGCACATGATTCATTTGGCAAAAGCACTCAGCCAACTTCCCAGAGGGGAACTAAAATAATTTCCACATACAAGGAAAGCAAACAGCCTGCGTCTTGTTCATCCTACCGAGTGGTACTGACTAGCGCTGAGTAAGAGATCTTCGCAGAGCGTTGATGAAAAGGTTGGCAACCCACTCCACTTGGTCTGGATTATTGCAGCATGGTTGTAGAATATTGAATTGCAAAGCTTTTAGTAATCTTCACAGGCTGTTCAACCCTAAACTAAAATGTTTAAAACCTGTGGTTCATGTCTTAAATATTTGCATAGATGTACTCTAAGAACCGGAGACAATTTCACTATGTGTCAGTCTCCCTGCTAACGTGTAGCACAGATATTGCCTCCCAAGACCCAGCTGAAACTCCCACTGCGGTGGTCTTTGAGACCAGTTCTATTTGGCTCATCTTTGTTCCATGTCCAGTTTTACAACTACCAGATGACCCCCTAATGAAACGTCAGAGAACCCATGAACGGTTGCACTCAAGTGCTCTCTGAAAGCTGTGTCCAGTGAGTGACGGAGCTCCCACGCTGGAGAGGAAGGAATTTTGACCATAGGGCAAAAGTGGTTTTCATCTTTTAGACATCGCAGCAGCAGTGCAGTACAAATCCTAACTTTCATGTAAAAGAAAGCAAAAACTAAAATTAAAAAAAAGGAAAAAAAAAAGCTGTTTATCAGTTTATTAGTTCCCTAAACTATCTTTAGCCCTTTTATTCTTCACTGAGTAGTAAGTTTGGGAAAATAGGTGAAGAAACAGCCTTGCTAAATAAAATCCAAAATAACTTCTAAGAATTTTGTTGGAAAGGAGAATGGAAGAACTCTGGAAGCTACCGAGCATTTAACCCTTAGCAATACAGTTTTGAATTTGCAAGAGAAGCTAGCTGGATGGAATGAACACATTTTCATCCTTGGCTGGGATGAAATCTGAAGTCACCACTCAGGCAGTGTTGTTTCTCGTTCAGTCGTGACAAAATTAATCCAATCTGGATGCTGAATCTAGATCTATAAATATATTTATTATAATATAACAAGAACTTAACAGTAAACATAAACTATATACAATACCATTACAGATAACCCTGTTTTTAATATTATTCACAGAAATAGCCAGTTTTGTTCCAGTGTGAGAAATGAAGAAATAAGCTAAATTGGAAATGTTGAATGTGTTTGGGTCTTGCTGACAGGTAGCACCTCCTTTGGAGGCAGACACACACCGACGCTAAAATTAGTCCTGCCCCAGGCAGTTAGAAATTTGTGCTCCAATCTTTAGGTTCACACTTGCACCCTGTTTGACATAAATACTTTAAATGACATACTAGTATATAATTTTGTTGTGCTTATTATTATTATTTTTTTTAAAGAATAAATAAAACAACTGCATAACAAAGGCTGGAACCTCACTGTCAAAATGAGAGACTTGAGTCACCCTGTAGCTTGACTCGGCTGACTTGAGCACTTCTTCTTTAAATACTGCAATATACAAATTACATTTTTTTTCTTTTATTTTATAAACCATTAATAAAATAAGATGATTAGCTAACCATCTGCATTGATTTCCCCAAAGCTGTAGGCAGACCTCCCTCGTATAAAAAGGCGAGCGTATTTGGTATGAAATCCAACGAGATATTGACTGTAAGATCTGACCCACGCCCTGTAGATGCCCCTCCTTCTTGAATTACCGGCACGGCATTTGGGATTTGAGTCTGCGAAGGCAAGTATGGCAACTTTTTTCCCTCTCCTTGGAAAGAAATCCGACAATCCTTAGCTTGGGGTTACTTCCTATTTGTGATTTTTTTAATATTCTTTCCCCTCGCCCCCTCTGTTACCCAGTCCATCTCCCATTTCATCCTTTTATGTATAAATTTATAAAGAATTTCCACATCACAATGCTCTCTGGATAGACAATATTTTAATATATATAAAAATATAACCCCTGTGCTGTGCATATACTTACAACTCTACAGAGTAATCACTTTAAGTCTCTTATACTGGGCTTAACTCTACGCATTATTCTACCATGGGATTTAAACTCGTGTGTTTAAAATCTGTAAATAAGAGAAGTACAAGATTTCCACAGCTATGGGTGGAAAAATAAAATAAAAAACTTCTCAGACTTCACATAAAACATAGTGGCGTATATCCCAACATAAGGAATTTTGGTTGAGAGCCAAAACTGAGTGCGTAGCCACAACAGGAGGCATCTTCTCCATTTGATGAAAAGGTGGAAATCCCACGCTACGCTGTGTGGCTTAACGTAATCCCAATGAGAAGTAAAGCGCGGGTTTATCAGGAGAATGCCTCTGGAATCAAAACCATTTTCACTTTGTGTTATGGGAATCGAGCACTGCCAAGTTCACTCATCAGCAGAAACCACGAGGAAAAGGTTTGGAAGCCCCCCACCACACGGCCACACGTGCCCACACAAGTACCACCAGGAGCAGAGACTCACCCAGCCCAACAGACTTTTTTTTTTTTCATCATTTTACATGGAATCTATGACCAATGGCTATTCTTCTTCTCCCCAGTCCCCACCTCACCCCCTTCTGGGCTCTACTCTAGAAAAGAAAGATTCGTTTGCTCTGATGGAAGACTGACATCAACGTAAGCCATCTGTCACACAAGATTTCTCTCAGTCATTGGTATTGAAAAGCGTGTATTTGTTAAAAACAAATGTAGGAATCAAAGTGGTAAGGACACTTTGACCTTTCAAATAGATTGATGCCTAAAGTGTAATAGTAAAACTAATCTGCATGGTTATTTTAAGAATCAAGCTTGAGCTCTAGAAGTAAAATGCAGATTTTTTTTTTTTCCTCTCTTCCCCAGCTTAAAAAATATGTGAAATTCTATTGCACCTGGGTTGACCAAAAGCCGACATCCAGAACAAGTGCCACTATAACATCTAGTGACACCCTCGTATTCTTAAGTTACAATATCTTACATAGCACGGAGCTCTCTGCTCCTTGTTCACCAAAAGGTGAGGATGATTTTTCTACATTCAATGTAGACACTATTCAAGACTGTAGAGCAATATGTTCACTGGCTGGCTTTGCTGCTTTTGTTTCTTAAGTAGTAGTGTTGTTCTTGCCTGCTTTCAGCAGGTACAAACAGTTCTCCATCCGACTCCTGGGTAACGTCAGCCGCTCTGAATGTACTTCTTGATTACTACACAGCCGTGTCGAAAAACAGGGCAGGGCATATTTGGTAGAAGTGTCCATGTATTTGTTTTAGGGTCGTAGGCTTCCATGTTTCCCAGGGCAGGTCCTTCGCTGCTGACAATCCCACCGGTGGCATAAATTTTTCCATCCAGAACCACAGCGCTGTAGTTTTTTTTTTTTTAAAAAAAGAAAGTTTTAGTTAATCTTCTTACCCAACAATTTTCTTTCTAGGTTTAAACCAAACCCAATCATTTGTAACAAGGGATAAACTGTGGCTACACCTTTTATTCTTATTTATATAAAGCTGCGTGGGCATTTCTCTTCCCTCTCCCTTTCTCTCCCCCAAATTAATCCTTTTTGTGTTCCTGCCAGGTAGGTAAATGTTGTCTTTAAATGCCAGAAATCAGTCTGAGTAAGATGTTTCTACAGCCCACGCATGGGATCTGCAGCAAACGTAGCAGGATGCTGCGTCCCAGTAACACCATGCACACGCAAAAGCAATTGAAGCAATTTGGGATCCCTGCCTCCTCGGGTGGTGTAAAATAAAGCCCTGCCTCAAGTTATTCCTCCAATTATTAGTGAATGTTGCAAAGAGGGGAATAAAAACCCTCCAAAAATGCTCTCTTGCCTCAGCATGTTCCATGGTTGCAGAGCCTGGAGGTCTTGCAGATGCATCCACCCGTATGCTATGGGTGGCCATTAAAGAAAACAAAAAAAAAAAAAACCCTTACTGCTTTTTAAAAATGAAAGTGTTCGACTTCAGACATCTCTTGCAAATCAAGGGTAACGAGGCTGGGCTAATCCCGTGGTCTGCAGGCTCTTGATAGGAGGGAAGGTGCATAGGTGTGAAAGGTATTTGGAAGAAAAACTGCCCTCTGGCCTCCTCTCTCCTTCCACGTAACCCCTCGGCCTCTCCAGCAATCGTGCACAAGGCATGACGCTCGCTTTGGGCTAATGAGGATGGACAACGAGGGGCCGGTCTTCCCTGTGCGTATTTGGAAAGGGCAGAAGGACGATGGAGCTAGCAGGCAGCTGGGAGGGAAAAGCCTATACAGGGCTGCTGTGTTCTCCATACCACCTTCCCGCTGTGTGGGGGGATCCCAAAAGTGGGAGAGGCTCTGCTTCTCATGTGCCGGGAAGCCTGAGTTTGCTCCCCAACATTTAAAGACACCGTTAAGCTGAATGAGTGTTTGTGGCGGCTGTTCTGGTGGCTGGGTCCCTTCCAAGAGCAGCCTGTGGATGGTTGTGTTGGGAAGGAAAATGGAGACCAGGAGAGTGCACACATGCCAGAGGACAGCAGGGGGAAAAAGAGGGAGGAGAAGATGAGAAATTAATTGCAGCCAACAAGGTGGCCCAGACCTAAGAAGCTGGAGAAGGGTAGTAACGTTGTAGGCTTGGTAAAAGCAAAGCTACTTCTTCTGGCTAATTTCGGAGTAGTGGGAAGAAGAACGAAAAGTGATAAAGGCAAAAGACAGAGAGTGCTGGAAGAGCCAGGATGAACTGAGACTAAAATGGCACCGACAAAACCGCATGTTTCTGAAGAACACAAAACTCTGATGTCCTTGTGGAGAAGCAGAGCCTGAGGTTAAAAATAAACCCACAATGACAACAGTGAGGACTCAAATAAGCCTAGTCCCTGGGTACCGCCAGGAAATAGGAAATAATGAGAATCTTGTCAAAATAACTGTTAATCTGAAAGGAGGAGGAAGGCGAGAGAGACTTGAAACACTTGATTAGAGCCTATCCACAAATCAGCAGGGCTGGATGATACACAGCCCAGGGTCCTGAGGGAGTTTGCTAATGAACTTACTGAACCACCGGTAATTATTTTTGAAACGTCAGGGAGAAATGGGGAAGAACGAGGACTTGAGTAAAGCAAGTGTCATCCTGAAAGACAGCTCTGAAAGAGAAGGAACCCACCTCCGATGGAGCTGGAGCTGGCGGTGGAGAGGCGCTGCCCGGCGGGGCCTCCTGCCAGGGCTTTGTCCCTATGGCCAGGAGGGAGCAGAGGTGACAGGACCAGCCGACCCAGTAAATCAGACAAATGTGCAAATTAAACCACAATTTAGGGCTTAAGATATTTGTTGGGGGGTGGGAAGCTCCTCTCTGTACGGGAACAAGTTAC
Source organism: Chlamydotis macqueenii (assembly GCF_036417535.1). Taxonomy (NCBI): domain Eukaryota; kingdom Metazoa; phylum Chordata; class Aves; order Otidiformes; family Otididae; genus Chlamydotis; species Chlamydotis macqueenii. The sequence goes on from NC_141558.1 coordinate 7,985,783, forward strand.
TATTTAAAAGCAAGGCAGACTGGGATTTACAGCTTGCAAAATACGGTGGGGGAGGATGGTTCCACCCCACGTTGAGACAGTCCCTATAGGATGGAGAGGATGCTGAAACCAACAGGGTGAGAGTTTAGAAATGAGGCCATGGGGTAGAGGTTGCTGTTTGTGTTTCAATTGGTTTTCTTCAGAGTGAAGCTGAAGGAGATGGAAGCTTACTTGAACTGCGATATGGTTTGGGATGTGCTGGGCGGACAAGGGTCGAGTGTCGGAGGTGGATTGTGGTACAGAGCAGCTTTGCTGCGCTGGTTCTCTAATGAAATGCTGACCAGTCATTAAAAATACATCCCATGACAAAACTTGACCCCCCAAAAAAAAAAAAAAAAAGCAAATGGATTCATTTAGCAATTGGGTGAACTGGGAAAAACCAAAGAAATTCCCCAAAAAGATGAACAGACCCTTAAGAAAGATCTGGCTGCAGAATCATCAATAATGGGTCATCAGAAGACATGTTCGTGCGGCACATGGAGCCCGGGGCCTGTTCCGTCAGTGTTGATGATCAAGGTCCACTGGCCTCAGCACCTCACACCAGCAGAGGAGAAGACCTTGGTGGCCGGTACCACTTACGTGTGGGACCTGTGTAACACTTGCTGCTTGTTACTGCAGGAGACTGCTCTGCACAGAGCTTTTGATCTGGATGGGAAGAAGGGGATGGACAGAGGGAGGACTCTGTGCAGAGACCCTTCCATCTACGCTGTAGATGACCCTGGGAACAGGAGCCGAGCAACCAGCAGCCCTTCCTAGCTGGCTGTGCGCTGCGTAGCTGAAATCTGGCCTCAAGGGCCCGGTATCCCCTTACGCACCTTGCATTAGGTCTCTAAATGGTGACGCAGATGGTTTGCAAACTCCTTTGTAGTATCTTAGCTGCCCACGTATCTTCTAGTAAATTCTCCTCTGGGACGTGTTTAACAGCAGCTACTCTAAGCCAGAGCTGCTGCCACCGCAGAGCATCTGAGGAGCCAAGCACGCCTTCCTGAAAGGATCTGGGTCCGGGTTCCTCCCCAGCCCATGTTTGGGATTGGGGGTTACAGCGGGTGGGCAAACGTTGCTCTTGTTCTCCAGCACCCGGACTGCAGCACGGTAAGAAATTTCTGCCCAGCGGTGGAGACAAGCAGCTCAATACTGTAGCCTCCCATCACGCTGCTAATGCGTTGGGGAAGAAATGGATGGCGCGTTCCACCCTCTGAAAGACTGTGTGAATTTTAAACGGTGATTGGAGCAGCTTCTGCCCCCTCCGTATCCGATTCCCATAGCTAAGATTGCCGTAATGCTTCGCTTGTGAGCGTGTGCCTGAGGTTAAGAAAAAGAGTGGCCTGCTCTCGCTCTCCAGAAACAGGCCGTTCTAAGTACGCAGCCGGTACTTAGGCATGCCGGGGACTTTGGAGACATTCAGGCATCTCCAGGGCTAAAGTGGCAGATAGATACTTAAGATCAATTAGGAACCTACTCCTAGATTGCTGCCACTTTGCGGTATCAGGAAAATCACTGCTAATTTCTGGGACCTTAGGGAATAGGAAACTCAAGTGGGTTCTAAAACCTCGAGGAAAGCGAGTGGAAAGGAGTATGCTCATTGCTCTCTCTTCGTTACTGTGACAATATTTCTTTTCTCCCCTCCCTTCCATCCCATCAGCTGTAAAAACATCGTTACCAAGGCTGACGTACAAAGAAAGAAATAATTACAATAATTAGGATGCGAGTTTATTGCTCGGTGCCATTAATCCTGAGCGATAAAATGATTACAGGCTGTCAGAGCCCGGGAAGGAAGGAAGCTCTGTGCTGCAGAACCTTGTTACGAGGACACAAAACCTCCAGCAACTTTGGGGACAGCAACCTCCCTGGCTAAGGAGAGGCCCGACCTCCATCCCTCCAACAGCACGCCTGGGGTGAAGGTAATCGGCATGAAAATGGAGGTCACTTCACCCACTCCTTCCAGGAAAATGTGTTTCAGCGTTTTGCAAATTATTACCCGGCAGGCTAACGACCCTCTTGCTACTCCCTGGCTAATTACTGCTGTTTTCTAGAGAGGCTTCATCTACAGCCCTGCAGCCAAGCCACCCGAGGTGCCATGTCGTCCTTCATTGCCCCACCCATGAGCACTGTTGGAGGATCACCCTGTGACTGTCCCCCGACACCGCCACCACTGGTCCAGTCCACCTGCTGACCTCTGGGAGGCTACGAACCATGCTCCTAAGAAAATCCCAGTGACGCTGAGGGCACCAAGGGCTGGTGGGGACCTGGCTGTTGACAGCCGGAGTGCTTGTGTAACCTGAACACCCATTAAATCTCTTTTCTGCCTAACCACCTTGCAGTCCTTCCCCAGCCTGAGCAAACAGGTGGCAGAGAAGATCCCTCTCTGACAGCTGGCCATTAAAGGACTTGATGGACAACTGAATCATAAAATCATAGAAGAGCCCAGGTTGGAAGGACCTCAAAAGAGCATCTGGTCCAACCTTTAATGGGAAAGGGACAGTAGATGAGATGATCTAGCATCCTGTCCAGTTGCATCTTGAAAACCTCCAGTGATGAGGACTCCAGTACATCCCTGGGGAGGCTGCTCCAGAGGGTGATTGTTCTCACTGTAAAAAATTATTTTATGGAGATGAAACCTCTTCTGGTGCATCTGGTACCCGTTGCCTCTTGTCTTCTCCATGTGGCTCCTTATGAAGAGAGAGAGCCTCTGTCCTCTTTGTAGCCATCCTTTCAGTACTGGCATACTGTGATGAGGTTCCCCCAGTGCCTTCTCTTCTCCAGGGAGGAGACCTAACTCCTTTAGTCTTTCCTCACGGGTCAGGTTCTCCAGCCCTTTGATCATCTTTGTGGCCCTCCTTTGGACCCTCTCCAGTCTGTCCATGTCTTTTTGGAACGGTGAGAACCAGAAGTGAACAGAGGATTCCTGGTGTGGTGTGACAAGCGCTGGAGTGGGACGATCCCATCTCTAGCTAAGCCAGTAATGCCCCTGCGGATGCAGCCCAAGATCTGATTTGCCTTCATTGCTGCATTTGGCTTTTTAATCCACTTTTTAAATCACACCTGAGCATCAGTTTCGCTGTCTGCTCAACCGCTTAATGTCTCTGCAAACCCTGCCCGACCTGGGCTCCAGCTCAGGCACAGAGCACCAGGGCTTGGCACACATGAGCTGGGTGGCCTGCTCAGGCAGCTCAGCTGCCGTTCACTTAGTGGCCACCTTCCCCCAAGAGCATTATGGGCCCTCTGCTTTTCATTCAAAAGCATGTCATAGTGAAAGTCTCCTGATGGGCAGTAACTGGAAGTAACCCAAAGCAGATGTCAGATCACCTTGGCCTCTCTTCTGTAGCGTTTGAGAGCCTGGGAGCTCCTGCTCCAGCCCCATCTCTCTCCCAGTCATGCTGGCGAGACATACCACCAAGCAGTGGGACTACCAGCAAAGTTCATTAATTTTGATCGTTATTTTAAAATTTCCTGCTTAGTCCTAAAGACCACATCAACCTTATCAGGAAATGTTAAAAAAGAGAAACAAAAATCCTACCTGGTAACGTCTAGGGTTGTAAAAGAGATTTAAAACAGCTGGATTAGCATGTTGTTTTGATTCCCTGAAACGTAGTATTTTTTGAGTCAACAAAGCTCCTCTCCCTCCTCACGCCTGCCTATGCATGCACATGTGCTCACTGATTTATCTGGAGCAGGACCATAAAGGTTATTAAATATTATCAGTTAGACAGACACAGAATCTGCTCAGAAGATGGGGAAAAAAAAATATCCCTGCATTTATCAGTGGATGAATTTCCTTCCTGCCCTAAGATTTCAGGAGAGCTTTGCTGGAGATGGTCATCAGCTGGGTGCAGTAAGCACTAGGATAAGAGAAGCTGCCGTGGGAAGCAGCTCGAGGCGGTGCCGGGCAGAGCTGTGGGTGTCCCGTAAGCCTCTGCTTAAACTGGGGACCTTTCAGTGAAACCTGCACGGTGGATTTTTGCAACACCGAAGTGGAAGGCATCGCTGCCGCCTCCGTGAGTGGTGGCGCTCAGGGTGCTGAGGCGTCGCCCTGCGTTTGGTAGCCGTGCTGACAGCCCCCGTGGTTATCTGCAGCCAGGCTGTTACGTGCGAAAGGGCGTGAGCTCGGGTGGCTGTGCTGCCAGAGGTGTCATCTTCACAGGGAGATGGATAAATGAGGGTCCAGATTAGTCACGGTCAATTAGGAGGATATCATGCCACTTCTTGGAGCGGGATTATTAGTGTGGGTGTTTTGGCCAAGCTCCAATTATATTCTCCCCTACTCTGCGAGCACTTCACCTTGCTAATGATCCAAAACCATCACGCAGCATCATTACTTGTTGCCGAAAACCAGCAATATTTTATTCCAAAGTCCGTCGCACATCAGTAACGGCCTGAGTGCCCTGTCTGTATCAGTTACGCTTGAATGCCCACCGAAATCCTTCATGTCATCAACTGCCACAGAAATTATTGCTATTAGCCTGGTGCAGCGGTTCTCCGCTGTCTGTGGAGCACAGTCCCAGCCACGTCTTCTTCCAGATACGCTGGAAGATTTCACTTTTCCCTTCTGGACCACAAATACTCGCAGCTGCAAATGCTGCCTGCTGAACAGACAGACCAGCCTTTACGTCGAGAAGTGTGAGGCCATTAAGGATCCGTGCTCCGTAATAGCTTCACCTGGGAATATCCATCCAAACAAGCTGTGCTCTAACCCCTTCCCGTGCCTGGAGTTACCAGGAACTCTGCAATGAGGAAAGGAATCAGCTGGGGAGTCTGCGGCTGGTGCCGTACATCAGCAATGCCGAGCAGTTAAGCACAGGAGTCACCATGCTTCGCTGTTCAAGAACAAGGGCTTATTTAAAAACAAGAGGGGAAAAAAAAGAGGAAAAAAAATCTACAAACTGACTCTGTCTTTGTGCTGTTCAGCCCGAGTCGAAGTTTTATTAAAGATTTCCATTCGGCAGAACCATCTAATAAATCTTCCTGGTTAACAGTCAGAGGAGGAGGAAGAAAATGCTTTTCTGGTGTCTGTTGGGAATTGCTGGTACTACATTAGCTGCTCTGGAATTATTGCTGGCACCATCATGCTGCCGTGGTTGCCCCGTGGAGGCTCCTTGTAGCACACGCCTGTTTGCATGCTGCCTGCATCCTAAGCAAGCAGAATATGGAATTTTTAATCATACACAGAAATGCATTCGGTGTTCCTTTTGCTCATGGAAGAATAAACCCTTGAAGGGCACAGCAGGAAGGAAGAACACCCGCCTGCAGAGGGAGGACTTGCCAGCGCTGGAGGGGAGGGATGTCTTTGCAAGTCTTTCTGGTGGGAGGTGTCCAGCTGGGCAGAGCAAGGAGCGATCACCGGCGGCTGCCAAACCGACATGGGGGTCCGTGGTGGCAAAGAGGACATTTGGGAAATGTCAAATATTTCCCTCGCCCTCACACGTCGCCTGGAAGATGTTCAAGACCTGTGTGTGAACTCTCAGTGAATTTTAAAACGCTTCAGGCATATTACAGCTCTTTCCCCATTTGGCACCATCCCTCAAAGGGTTAATTCCAGGTCAACACAAATTTCTTATCGACTTCCACCAGGCTGGGCTTAATCTGAAAATGATGCTCAATTTGCTCTTCTGTTGATTGTGAGCTGGAGACCTGAACCATTTGTTTTTCGTGTTGCATTTGAAATAATTTAACTCGATATTAAAGCCATTTGAATAGACCTTTGATTTTGCACACATGGGGAATGTCACACACATTTCCCCGTGCTCGAAGCCATCATGGTCCCAAGTCACTAACAGGTAGAAACAGTGAAGATAAAAATAAAAGTGATGCGGTCAAGATTTTTTTCCAGCAAATTCAGTATCGAGTGATTCCTGGTGAGCAGGGATCGGTAGCATGCAGTTAATATTCAAGTTGTTTATGTTGCTGCTTTTAAACCATGTTTTTGGTGATCCCTGCTAATGAGCAGAATGAGGAATTTATAGATTCATAGAGTAAGGTCAGAAGGGATCTCTGTGCTGAGTTAATCTGAGCTGGTGTATACACAGGCCACGGACTTTTCCCCAGGCAGCATCTCTCTTGGAAATGTATCTAATCTTCCCTTAAAAGCACAGTGTTGATGAGTTTGCCCCCTCCCTTGCTGGTTTCGCAGTTTAATTATCCTTGCTGTTGGGAAAGTGCCTCAGTTCAAGGCTGAGATGTGTAACTTGACTTTCTAGCCCTCGTAACCTGCTACGCCTCTGTCTGTGAGACTGAAAACTTTCCCACTTCCTCCAGTGACTGAGTCACCTCTCAGTCCTTCTTTGTTGAACTCAAATTTCATCTCAAAGGTTTGATTTGCAACCCAAGGTAATTTTTGCAGCTTCCCTTTGACCTTCCGCTGGTATTTCCACATGTTGCCGTGCGGACCCAAGACCTGTGTTCGTCTTGCCAGCGCCATATGCAGCAGCACTCTCTCTTCCCAGCTCCAGCTCGTTTTTCACTTCGGTGCGATGCCTCACGCCATGTACCCAACACTGCACTGACCTTTTAGCCAGCGCTCTGTGATGAGAGCTCACGTTGCGTGGTGCTGAGTGGCCTCCTTTCTGTCCTCCGCTGCGTGCCACACTTTCTACGGGGAGCAGGGCTGCTGTGCAGGTACAGCCTGCGATTGCGTGTCCTCCACCTATTACTTTTTCCATTTAAAATACTGCTGCTAGCTGGAGACCATCTAACTGAGACATGCAGGTAACAGTCCAGAATAGCTCCTTCTGTAATATTTTTTACCCACCAAGTGTCACATCACCTGTGTGACCTTTACCAGGGGGATTTCGTTACCTGGATTGTTGGCAGATATATTAAATAGCATTGAAGAAGAATCAATGCTTGCTACTGATGGCCTTGCTCAATGATAGCTTCTCATTAACAACTACGTTTTGAGATCTGTCAGTGAAGCAGATTTAATCTCTCTAATGTGTGCCTTCTTAATTCCATATAATACCAGCCAAATACCTTGGAGAAATCGCAGTATATTACAGCATCACAGTTGTCTTTAGCAGCCAGGCGTGTTTTATTAAAAACCAAAACAAAGAACCCAATTTCCCCCCCCAAAAAGCAAAAGACAACAGGCTGCTTTAACAAGATCCATTTTCCAGGAAAGCGCATTGATTGCTGTTCATTATATTATTAGTATCTAGTTATTTGTTGATGAAATCCCAAATTAACCACTCTAGCACTTTGCAGAGGACCAACATCAGGCTAAGTGGTCTCACTTAGCCTGATGTTGATACTTTGCAAAATTAATTGCTGCACTAAAATTCTCCTTTTCACCTTTTCAAAATATGGAAACACTTTGGCAGTGCCCTGATCCATCCTGAGCTGTAAGAGTTATTAAAAATCAACATTAGTGGTTCAATCAGCTTCTCAGTGAAGTCTCCAAAGACACCTTCATCTAAGGCAGCTGGGTTGCCTGATTTGAGAACTTAATTTCTGACCTTTTCCATTCACATCTTTCCTTGCTGCCAACAGCGACCGCTTCTGATCGCTCACAGCAGAACCAAGCTTTCTTGCTCCCTTCCAAATGCAGATGAGAAATATCCATCCGATCGCTCTGTGCTACATTTTGCTACCTCATCAGCGGTGGTTTAATAACTGCTTAAAATTACAAATTTTATCTCAAAAGGTTTAAAGTGTCTTTCTCTTTACTCCTATTAGCCCTTAGCACTTCCCTGGTTCCCTTTGCCTCCTGTAGCAGCAGCCAGTTTTTAATCTATTTGTTACTAACCTCCCATTTCCCTGTTTCCATACCCACTGATTTATTTAGTTTTTGTCATAGGTTTTACAGTTCCTTTTGACTGAAAAGCACATTTAAGAATTTTTGAAATTGTGCCCTTTTTGGCATTCAGTTGGGATGTACTGAACCATTCCTTTTTTCAGCGCCTATCCCACTAGAAATGTAGGTTTCCAGTCCACTGTCACTTTAGGCTTTGGAAAAAAAAAAAATTAAATGTTTGAAGATACTTTTTACTGATGGGTGTCATACTCTATTAGGGTGCCTAAGCAGCAGCTAATGTTTAGGTCACTGGTTTACTCTCCTTGGTCCATGATAAGATCTCCCACTGGATTCCCTTCTGCAGGGTGCAGAGCAAAGCATCCCTTCATGTTAGAAACCCCGGGAAGTTTTCAGCCAACAGCCTCTGGTTGAAATCACCCATGCAATTTCTCTTGTAGTGTATTCCAGATACTTAATGAACAATTTTTTGTTACGTTTTGCAAAACAGAGATGTTCAAAGACCATTCACCCCTCTCTATGCAAAGACACAGGAATGTACCAAACGTACAAGTCCTCTGCGTTTCATTTTACCGGTTAGGACTCTAATCCTGAGCTGCATCGTACCCTTTATTTCTAGTTTTCAGGAGAAAAATGTCAGCAGCAGCTGCCTGAGCACTGCAGGCTTCTCCTCATCCCGCTTGCCCCCTGCTAGAGTGCAGGGACAAGGAGAACTGGACCTTAGCGCAGGGGAGACACGGCTGCAGCCGCTCCTGATGGAGCCAGCTGCTCCGACCACTTCACTTCCAACAAAATATGGATCAGCAGCCAAGAGAGGGCGCTCCTTAAATGAATAAAAGAAAAGGGAAAAAAGAAGACCAGAAAAAATCCAGCAAAACCAGAGAAACTGAGCCTGCTTTCTTAAATTCACATTTCCACCAAAGTGAAAGGTTAAGTGCAACAAGTTAAAACACGGAGGTGTTTTTCAACCAAAGGATGGGGAGTAGGGACAGCCCTGGGGTAAGGAGCAGGGCTGTTGGTTGAACGTTTGGGAGATGTGGGTCCCCGTCCCATCAATGTGATTCCTCCCACCCCGAACTGGCGTTTCACTCGGGCGCTCACCCGGCACAACCCCTCTGTCCCGGTTTTGCTCGGCACCTCGAGATGCTGCTGCATGGGAAACCGGTAACAAGCCCCCACCCAGTGCACACAGCGGTGTTCATGGTCCTATGATGGCTTTTCCCCGTGAAATCAAGAGCTTGGCCAGTCCCCAGCACAGGGATCTGCTCTGTGAGGGGCTGGCGCTGAGTAAGGCCCGAAACAAACCCATCTTTCTGTAACAGCCACCTAAGACTTTTAAAAAGGCCTTTAAGTTCTGCCAGTACCTGCAACAGGTGCCAAGTTTTATTTTTGTCAGCCAGTTTGGGAAGTTTGTTAAACCTGTGACTGGGATCAGGGAAGCAAGCCCAAAAAGCAATCAAAAGCACATAATAAATACTAATTAATATCAGTGTGTGGTGTTAATTCAGTATTTTTTTCTTTCAAGGATCTTTTAGCTAGTTAGGAAAAACATGTTCCACATTACGGTGGTCTCTCCTACAGAGGGTATTTATCATCCTCCGATTACGCATGGCACACTGAGGAAAACAGCGTTCCTGTAGTCTGCCGGAGGAGCCCAACACACGTCCCTCCCCACGATCCATCGCACCTGAATGTGAAGAGGTGCATGAACAGGATCCTGGATGTGCAATTTGGGAAACGTTGTGTCCCTTAACACGTACGAAACAGAAATGAGGAAAATCCCCAGATGGCACACACCTCCCTTCCCCTCTCCCCTTCACTGTGAGGTTGTATTAGCTTATTGATCAGCAGAAAATGGTAAGGCACCGGTAATTCCATTTTAATGGTTTTTCTCACCTGCAGAACTGCCTGGAGTGGTTCATGTTGGGACCTGCTTTAATATTGCCTTTCTCTGGGTCATAGATGGTGGTTGCTCGCGCATAAGCTCCTCCAAGAATAAAGATGAACCCATTGAGAGTGACTGCAGGAGCATATTTGTTATCTGTCAATGGAAAGCAACACCGAGATCAGTTTTAGGCTAAGGTTTGGAGACTGTTTTTTTATTTATACATTCCTCTTATTTATAGATAAGTCACGTTTCTCTAAACCTCCAAGGCTAGGGGAAGAAAAATGAGGAAACCTTTCCTGGTTTTGTTCTTCTCTCTCCACGTTCTCAAAGGCACTTTTAAAGTTCATCAGTCCTTCAACCCCCAGTACGCGCCTCCCTCTAAACTGGTAAAGTACAATTATCCTCTCCCGAAGCCTAATGGAGTCACCGTGAAAGGTGATTCTTACATGTGAAATTAAGATGTCAAGTTGTTCCACAATTTTGAATTGCTGCAAATTTTAACTCAGATGCTTCCCATGCCTGCGCTGCAGCTAAGTACAGAAGAAACCCCACAGTGCAGAGACACCCTTAATAATATCCAGGAGTTGATTCTCTTTTGTATTTTGCTTTTGCTTGTGGGAAGGTCACCCACGTAATCCAGAAGATTTTCTGAGACCCGTTTTTTTCTCCCCTCTTCATCTGTCTCGTAAATTCACCTGCATTTTTATTTTCAGATGTGTGTGTACCTCCAAGCACTCCTGTATTTTAGCAACAAACTGTGTGAGGTTGGAGTTTGAAATTACACAAGTTTTTTACCCTAAGTGAAGTTCGATCAGAGTTTCCAAGCATGCTTTAAAATTCTTCTTTTAGCTGCAGCATTATTAGAAATATTGGTAAAACTAACCATAAATTATTGAATAAGATAATTCTAATTTAATTAGTTGACTTGTCCCGTATGCTGCTAGCACGCCATATGCACATTATTAATACGAGCCAGTTGGGCTGAAATTTCTCATGATGGTGTCTGTCTTGATGTGATAAATTTTTTTTTTTATCCACATTTCAGTGAAACCAACCAGCAGTGTCTGGGAACAAAAGATGGGAAAATACATTGCTTTATTTGAGTTAAAAAAGCCTCACAACCAGTTCTCTAAGAAGCAAGCGCCAAAGCCCTTTGGGGCGTGAAGCAGACGTTTCCTGAGCGGCTACTCTGGTGTCAAGGGACACTTCTATAAAAATTATCCATACGTAGCTGTATGTTAAAGCTTCTCCAAAAATCTGCATTTTTATACGCTCAGAAAAGGATGATCCTCTTGTACCTCCAGTGGAGAATTAACCCGGACACAGTCTTGCCAGCTGCAGCCTCCTCCCGAGTGCAGGGAGCCAGGGCGGCGCGCTGGAGAGGAGGTGAGACATCATCTTTACTACGCTCTTACATCTCTGGTAACGGCCCCTACATAACCTTGAAGGGATCCATATGTTCCTCCCAGATCTATAACGCTATGACTGTGTCCTTTGAGGAACACAGAAAGCAACGGGCTGAAAGTCCCAGGAGCTTTACTTTTGGCACTTGCTTACCTCTTGCACAGCTGGCCTTGTAACCCTGAGGTTCTTACAAAACCACCATTCCGTTAAACATTTAACAAGAGATTTAATTTGACAGAAGTTAAGCAAAAACTGATGAACGTCTCCAGAAGACAGGTCATTTCCTTAACTGGGGTTTGAACTGGTTAAACCAGAGGGATAATAATGGTTTTGTGGCACCTGCTTCTGTTCCAGCATGGCCATGGGGTGGCCTGGCTCGGTTTCTCAGCGCGTGCCCAGGGGGACGTACAGGGGTGCAGCACCCGGTGTGAAAACAGACAAAACATGTCATGGGTTAAAGCTGGGCTCCCATTTCACTGAGTATCTAGAGACATATGTCAAAAAACCACGGATGTATTAGGAAAATGTCACTGATCCTTGGGAACAGATGGGAAGAAACTAATTCATCCAGAAAATAGAACAAGGAGTATTCAGTTTCTTCCCGGTGCCACTAAGCCACTATAATTCATCAGAAAGACTTATCTGTCCTAACAACCCGGCTCGCATCCCTTTCCAAATCAGACTTGCATATGTGACATTTTTTCCAGTTAAGACACTCATCAGAAATCTTCCATATTTAATTATCACATCTTCTTGCTTTTTTTTTTTTCTTCGACTAGCACTAAAAGAGAATGAGACTCTCACATAAAAAAAAACAACTCGGCTCCCAAATCTCACAGGGAAATTATTTGGGGCTCCCTCAAGGCAGAAACAGCGACTTCTCAGGAGACTGAATCACTGACTTCACATTCCTTTTTGTTAAAGAAAGAGAGGGAAACCCTTTGGTTATTTTTATAGTGACTTCTTTTTTTTTTTTTCCTTTTCAAATAGGCAGACAGTCTGATATTCTTTTTCTTTCTTTTTGTAAAAGGCAATTGTGTTTGATTCTCATCAATTTTTCAATACATCGCCTATCTGTTGTCTTTTTACTGCTTTTGGCTTTAGCTACAATTTCATAAATTGGTATAAAGTAAGCCTGCAATAGAGAAACAGAGAAATCTCTGCTGTTTCTTTCAGGAATGGAGAAGTTTATAACAAACAGGCTCCTGATCCTCATGAAGATATGGCAGAAAGACACGAGGGACACCCCTCTAGAGACAGGTAGAGAGAAAACAGTGGGTTTTATTTTTTTTTTGTTACCATGGAGGCAGAAATTGTTCACGGATACAGGGAGCTTGGAAAACTCAAGCCGCCATTCCGGCTACCTAGGTGTGCGTGACCTTCAGTCTTTAACCTTACTTCATCCCAGGTGCTACCCACACCCTTCCCTTGCTGTTGTCCTTTCCAGGGCTTGGTAACCTCTTGCAAACAGGAGACTCCAACTTCTGTCACTGCTAGAAGGCCTTAACATGCTCAAAGTCCAGGGTGGTTCAATAGGGAGCCTAATTTTGCAAAAGCATGTTCTGCCTGGGCTTTTTGGTCAATGCTACTGGGCAGGAACATGAGCTCCCGCGGGTCAGAGGTTTACCATGGGATACAGCGGGGACACTGGTTATTTCAAAAACCTGCTGGAGGGAAGGAAAAAAGGGGAGAGGAAGCATAGGAACAGAGAAACAGCCTCCTTTCCCCTCCAAAATTCAAGCGCTGGGGCTGTTGGATATAGCAATCCATTTCAGGCTGGAAAACCTTAAATGAGATTTGTCCAAGACAGTAAGCACACTTGAGACTAAAAGGCAGAATAAATTTGAAGGAAATAATACATAAAAGGCACTCTTCTCTCCAAGTGGATAACATCATAACATCATTCTTCTTTGCTGTTTCTATAGGAAAATATGCAAGTATTTCTATTCTAGTGACAGGTCTTGCAGAAAGGGGTACGCACTCAATGACAACCCTTGAGCTGGAGGTGTACTTCACATGGGGTTGATAATTTAACCTACTGGTGTTCTCCTCACTTAGTAACGACAGCGTGCTGTCTGTGATGTGTTTCGTGGCTCTTGTATCTCTCGGTACATAATATGGTCAAGTAGCACAGTTCTACTTCCCTCTCCACGATTGCCTACAGATCTTACGCTGCCTTCCAGTAAAGCACTTGGTCAGCGCCTGAAGTGGCATTAAAATGAATGGCAGCAGCACTTCTTATGGAAACAGATTATTTAAACCAAGCTAGTCAAACATTTTGATCATGAGGAAGAAATGCGGGCGTGCCACCGGTTCAGATGTAACTCCAGTTGAAGGGTCCCCCCAGAGGCGCCGCTGGCTGGTGATGGGGGGTATGATGCATGTGATGAAGCAGATTGGAGAAAGAAGACTAGTTAATAGAAACTGAATCTATTTTAATAGTAACTGCCTCGTCCTCTCCCTGAATACTATGCAGACAAGCTCAAGAATGGCACAGTAACAGATAAGATAACATCCCTCAGCCGCCAGGAGACTCCAGTCTGATCCTTAACATAGCTTGTGAGGGCCAAGTGCAGATATTGCAATTAACAGCAGGGTCTCAGATGTCGGCCCTTCTGGCACGGTGCTCTCCTGCTAGCTGATTTCTTCTAACTACACAACCAGCCCTACAGTTTCCCCAACGATCTTTGAGCAAACCCTCTTCGGAGACCCGAAAGTTGAATGTTTTCAGTTGCTACTGTCGTATTTTGTGTGTGCGCGGCGGGGATCATTCGTGACATCATGGGGCAGTTTCAGCATCACGTTTAGGGGCAAAATGTTGATGAAGTGAAGAGAGTTGGACAAAGCACGGCCACAGAGATGAAGTGGAGGTAGGAAGTGAAGGGGAGGACATCTGATAAAAGGCAAACACAAAAATACTGACATTGCTGGGTAGAGGGCAGGATAAGTCTGTGTAGGGGGAATACATCAAGGGGTGGAAAAAAGTCATTCTGAATGGAGGATATGGCATATATGGAGGAGAAATGGGTGTGACACAGGAAAGTAAAAATCAAGCCTACTAGTGGGAAAAACACTAAGAACTAGTCATGGGAAGAAAAATATGTTGAAGGGTGAGATGAAACACTCAGACTTCTAGGTGAGAGCTGGCCAAACCCACATACGAGTACCAAACTATTGGCCTTGGGGAGAGGGACACGCCAAGACATACATCTGATTTTTCTTGTAAAGTCCAAAAATAAATTCATGGGAATCATTATGCATCTTAACCAAAATAAGCCAGGGGACAGTGCAGTAAAAATGCACAGATACTGCTAATCCTGTTCTACAGATAGTTCTTACATTCTTAGCTCTGTCATTGTCCCATTTTGGTTGGACATACCAAAGTAGTAAAAGTATGGTGAGGAACTATATATACGGATTAGAAACCAGAAATGCTCGTGTATCTTTGACTCCTGTGTTCCTATAGTTCTCATCAGATTTTAAAATTTAATAGTGGTGATGATTAAACACCAGCTTTCTTAAAATTCAGAAATAATAAGAAGCTGTAATTCCACCAGTGCAGACACTGACTGTTCAGGGTATCAAAAAAGGTATATTTTAGTGCCTTGGCGTGAAGGCACAAAGTGAACTAAAAGGCAGTGACAAGATAATTAGGTTTACTTACAATCACTGACTTCAGTATGTCTATGGCCATCTTGTTAAATAAGATAAATCTCAGGAAGCTGGGCACGAAATACATTTTTAGCAGAGCTATATAGGACAGCCTGGCGAGAACTGAGAGGCAGGTGCTGCAAGTATGCAGCTTGGATTCATTTACTGTTGTAGGACTTTGGCTCCACAGCAGCAAACCTCTTACAGCTCAAAACACAAGAAGGGGATGTTCAAGGTCGTTTTTCAAAAACATGTAATGTGAAAGCCCTGGCAGGCTCTGTTACCCCAGTAACATCAAGCTGTGGACTGTGCTGCTGCCGGAACATCCGCCAGATCCAAAGGTGAGAAAAACAGAGGCAAGGTAAGGGATGGGGCATTGAGAAAGATGCTCTCCAAACATGGATGTGTGTAATCAACACCTGCCCAGAGCGTATCACAGCACTGATGCGCAAAGTGTTGGGGAGCCTAGCGTCATACCTACTGCACACAGGCTTCCACGCCCCAGCACCTCCTGGCAGGTGAGGGCTGAAGAATAAATGGAAACTGGGAGTGAATTCACTGCTTATTCCTAGAAGAAAATCAGGCAGAAGAGGGCAGGGGCTGAGCTGTGTGGACACGCTATCAGTCCCCATGCCATATCTCTTCTGCACAGACAGGATGTCAGCATTCAGCTTTACCTCCCTCCAGATTAGCCAAAAAATGAACCTTGCCCTTGCCATGGTTGTTGCCAGTGTTGCCTTGGGTTAGGCTGGCATACGATGCTTTGGAAGAGATGGACCTGGGTTCAAATGTGTGCCATGCTGCTTTCAACTCACTACCATAAAATACCGCAGTGACTTGGAACAGGTACTACTGGTCTAAAAATCTCCAGAGACCTTGGGTGCTTTCAATATCTGCATCTACTGTTGCATATCTGAGCATGCTTGAGTTGTTTTTAAATAATCTGTTGTCCTATTTGAGGTCAAACGAGTTTCACTGATCTGTGGGGTGACCTTAACCAACACAACTTCCTGTCAGATGTCTCAGTTGACTTAGCTCAGAGGGACACCTTAAGAATTCACAAATCAACACAAAAAGGCTCAGAGGCTGTCAAAGGCACCCCAGCAGTGATCATATCAGGGTTTATCTCAGCTCTATTTTATAAAAGGCACCCCAAGACTCCTCCTGCTCCCTCTCTGTTTTAGATAAATGTTGACTGGACCACACTCGGCAGTATCCAGTTCTTGGGGGATACTTTACAAATCCAGGTGATACTAAGGTTCTTGTAGAGCTGTAGAAATTAAAGTATATTTGTGGTATTCCAACTGCCTTTTAGTGAAGATCAAGCATCACATCAGTTCAGTTTCCCAGACATTCTCCACTGGGGTGCAATTTTTCAGGCTCTGTGTAACCTCACTTTATTTGCGAACAAATTGACGTTCTACGTTTCCCAACAAAGACACACAGCAACTCTGCATTTCATCATCTGCTTTATGCCTTCCGCTTAACTAATTAACTTTGCTTACATCAAAACATAAACATCACCTTTTAACTTCACCGGTGTCTTTCATGTATTTTCGTTAGGAAATAATAGTACACATCCATTAGAACAACGGATGACGAACCCCACTCTGGATGGTCTGGATGATTTTTTCCAAGCACGCGTGGTGTTGACGCCTGCTAGACAGTGTAACGAGCCCAGGGAATGATTTCTTAGCTCCTGTGGCACTTGTACTATTTTGGCAAGGAAAAGGAATACTTCTTTGCATAATGCATTCATTTTTGCAATACGCTCTGAGTAGAGGAAAACCTCATACTGTCAGTCAGTGGATTAAATAAACAGCAGCAGCTGTAGCCACGCGATGGAAAAAGCCAGGCAATCGGGTTGTTTGCGCTGCTGTATTACATAAACATGACTTTTGCCGGTTAACGCCCTCCCACTGAGCGCTTCATGCTGCATCATATGCATGTCATGTTATGTTAGGCTGGACACAAACAGCAGCAAGGGAGTCGGAAAGCAGCAGCGCTGTCTGCACAGCGAAGGCTGCAGTCGTGGCTCTACCAGCTCCTCATGACCTGATCTACTGGGGAACCCCAAGAAGAGAGGGCTAATAATTGTAACAAGCTACAATAAAAAGAGCAGCTTATTTTAGGTTTCTGAATATGCTTAGGCCTTACCTGAACACTTATAACTGTGTTTCTGTAATTTATTACTTGCTACTCCTATTGGTCTACCAGGCTCAATAATGAGACCATGTTTTTTTTTTTTGAAGTGAAGCACCTCGTGTCACAGTTTCAATGTGACTAAGAGGTTTAGCATGGTGAAACACTGGACCAAGTTGCCCAGACAGGCGGTGGATGCCCCATCCCTGGAAATGTTCAAGATCAGGTTGGATGGGGCTCTGAGCAACCTGATCTGGTTGGTGATGTCCCTGCTCCTTGCAGGGGGGGTTGGACTAGATGACCTTGAAAGATCCCAAATCATTCTACGATTCTGGAATGCGGAGGCAAGCCACCCCAACGCAGCTCCTCTGTGATGACTGTATGAGCTCTGTTTGGCCACTCGGGTGCAGCCAGACCGAAGGCTGCCGCAGCCACCCAGCGCACCGCAGGTGGCCCAGGTTGGCTGTTACCCTGCAGTGACGTCCTCATGAAGCTGAACGCTAAGTCTCATTTCCAAAAGTAGACTAAATACCTAGGGTACAAAATGGCCACAGAAAGCAAATGATTTGCAATCTTCTGAGAGCTACCCTAATTCTGGAAGGAAGCCTGCACCTCTAATGCTGGCTGGTACAGCGGACAGTTTGACCTCTTGTCTTGCTCTTTATTCTGTAAAATGTTCAGCAAGCTCAAGGGCATCACGAACTAATAAACACAGTTTTAATCATCTACATGTCTCAGCGATTTCAGCCTCTGAAGCACACACGCCTTTGGACACCGCTGATAAATCCCAGTTAAGAATAACTGCCGCTTCCCACAGAACAGGAGGCTTTTTAACAAACCCATGAGTAATAATCCATTAACTGAGCAGTGTTGTAAAACTGTGTGGAGCAACACATGATACCAGGATGAAGTTTCACTGCACTTTGTGCTTTCTGGGATCTAAAATGACTAGTTGTCCATACCTAATAATTGCTTTCCTTTCTCCTCCACTTTGAACTCCTCACTTGTAGCTGATAACTAGCTGTATTAATGAGTGACAATTGCCTTCAGTAAAGATCCAGAAAATTGCCTCTCTGGTACAATATACCATGCATTCCTGCCAATCTGTTGTAAATATATCTCCCCTCACCCCTCAACTCATTTCCTTTCCACAAAGGCATTAAAATACCTACAGCACAGAGATTTCTGTCGTGATACGGCTTTACTCTTACCGATCATTGGCGACTCTATAAAACTCCACGAATTGGTCTGCGGGATGTAGGACTGCAAGACCCCCGCAGCTCGGCCGGCTTCGTTCACCCCACCGAAGACGTAGATCTTCCCACCGCAAACGGTCGCAGCGGCTGAATGGACAGCCTTTGGCAGAGGGGCGATGGTCTCCCACTGGTTGGTTATCGTATCGTACCTAGGACGACAGCCATCGGAGTGAGTTGAGATGACACAACACTGGGCAGGACAGGCAGGTAGAGAAAGCAGGCTGGGATATAACGGAAAGGTGGCTTGCCAAGCAGAATAAAAGCAGAGGTGGAAATGTATTTTCTAACATCCTACAAACTGAACCACTTGATAAACAGTGTAATTAATGCCTTTTCTGAGCTTTTAAAACATTAAGAAAAGCCCAGAGAAAGCTGGTTCTCTTTTCTATATATGCCTCTCAAATCTCCTTAGAGTACAAGCTGAAGAAACTCAGGACATCTTTGTTAAGATGTCTCCCACTAATTAATTTCTATTAATGAGTATACAATGAGATTATTCTTGCACATCACTGCAGTGATATCCAATAGCAACCGCAGGCAGGCGACCGTTAATATACTTCAGTTGCTCAGCTTGTGGAACATATCTCACCTGCAGCGTAATGCAAGACAATAGCTCTTTTTATTCGAGTTAACTGACCAGCGGTGTAGATTTTGTGCCAGAACAAGTTGCTTCCATTTAATTTTCATTGTGCAAACCAAGCTACTGTGCTTCATTGCAAGAAGTTGCAAACATTAATGCTGGAATAAGATTTCACCATTGCATCTGTATTTGACATGAAGCAAACAGAAAAGAGTATGCATGGAAGTGCTAAATTAGTTTTAAGGTCATCAGTATCTGATTTAATTAAGCCATTGACCATAAGGGATGTGCAGTTAATAATCCATGGACGAAGATTCATTTTAGACAATGTCACAAGTACATATGTCAATTTTTTTTAAAAGATAATGTGGCAGGGATCCAAATAGCTGCTCTAAAATGAGTCTTGGAGACACTGCAAAATAATGTGATTTTTAGGCGTCTATATTTCCATGTAATGGCACATTCAGTCAAATAGGAGTTTCTTGCGTAGCAATTATTCAGAATTGTTGACTGCAAGAACAGAAGCCCTCATCCCCCATTTATGGGTTTTGCTCTTAATATTAGTGATATGCAATATGCAAACATGAAATGAATCCACAGCCATGAACCCATCTGGAAAAAATGATATAGCGACAGGGGACTTCTCTCTTTGTAACACGTCCCTCAAGTTCTCGCTGCCAATACTTGGGGAAAATAAAAGGGAGAAATGATATAAATCGTGGAAACAGCAGAAAATAATGTGCTTAATGAAAATGCATTAATGAGTTTCCAAGCAATATAACTGAAAGTAATTAACATGCTCATAAAACTGAGGCAAAAGCAAGAGGGAGGCAAACTTTAACTAAAAAAAAAAAAATTAGGCAAGTCCCTTATAATGAGCATGGAGAACTGCCTCGTACAATGCTCTAAATTAGTTACTGAGAAATTAAATTCATCTACAACACAGCGATCAAAGAGGAGAAATATAACAAGATTAAACAACACGGTGCTGGGAGCATTCAAGGCGACACACCTACATTGAGCTGATCTCAACGGCTGGCACCAAACCCGTCTGCCGATGCATTTTGTCTGCCCAAGCAGCTTCACCATACACTGCATCTCCTGCATCTGCCCGCAGCACTCGGGGCAGCGCTCACGCCCATCCCAGCAGACGTGCAAAAATGTCGCATAATATAAAGTTCCATACACTGCTTTGGGGTTACACTTTGCTAACGAGGGCTTGGTAATTCAATTGTTGATGTCTCATTGTATATTAAAAGCTCGTTAAAAAATTGTTTAGAATTGGGTGTGGTTGAGGACCACGTCTATAGGAACACTGGAGAAATGTTCAAATTACAAAGACAATAGTCCCTTTTTGGGATGAATTTCACTACTGGGACCCCAGGTCCCCTAGACCGCATTTTTCACTGCTCTCTGTTTATGCTATACAACAACAGAACTGATCTTTCTGTCTTCTACCTTCCCTCATCTGCCACTGGGAAACCAGAAATGACCAGATTAATTTCATCTGCTGAAAGTCAAAGGCTACAAATCTACTGGATATAGGTGCAAGTGGGGGAGCTAAAAAAAAGCCACTCTTGTCTTGAGGGTCATTTGGTTTAAAAAAACCAGTAAACCACAAAGCAGGTGCAAGCCAGCCCTTGTCCACTTAACACAGGCATCTAAGGTGTGTTTCACACAGGCTGCTCAGTGAAGCACTCTTAAGTACGTCCCTAACTTAACCCCAGGGCCAAAAAAGAGAATTTGGTGTCTTCAAGGCCTGCTCCTCAACTCCCTCCATCCTCTGGGAATTTATTCCTCTGGTTCACTTCCTCCTTGCAAAACTGTAGACCTGATCTCTGGTCTTTGTTTTGCTTCAGCTCCCACCCACCAGAAAGTAAGGGGTCTTTTTTCTGTTTCTGGATTATAAAGTTGACTGCTATCAAATCTCTCTCTTTCATGTATAGACTTGCAGAAAATAATAAAGTCACCTCTTCACCTTCTATGGGATAAACTAAGTAGTCTAAGCTCCTTAAGTCTCCCACTGCAAGGCAGATTCCCATCATTCTGGTCCATCTCAAGTCAGCTCTTAATATGTGCACACAAGGATTTGCACCAGATTAACTAAATTGGTTTAAAAATTAATAAAGATGGATCTTTGTAACCTTCCAGGACAGGAAATAATGACACCTGCTTTACCTCTGCCCTAGGGCCTTTCCATCTGTCGCGCCATCTCTGGCATTGCCATCACTCCACCGTCACCAGTGCTAGTGGGGCTCCTCGGCTGCTTTTAACACTGGCTCTGCTCAAGGGCCAGCAAGGAGGGAACTGATTTAAAGAATAATCACTTTGATCTTTTTCTATTAGTCAAGCTTTGCATTTGATTCCCCTGTTGGAAGCTGTAGATGGAGACTTAATGGGAGCTGGCTTCGAGCAAGCAAAGGTTTTTCTTCCCTCTCCTTCACTGCTCCCTCCAGAAGCAGCACCTCCCTGTCTGTTCTTGGCTATGGGTCTACCAAACCCATCCAATTTGCCAAACTTGAAACTTCAAGGACTTTGACTGACTCCTGGTTTTGCAGCCCTTGCACACTATGGACTCAGGCGTGGTTTTACACGGATGCCCTTGCATGCCTTCCTCTGCCCGCAGAGCAGTCCCTGCAACCCCACGGTCCACGGCCCTGCCATGCTGTGGACATCAGGCTTTCCATGCATGCTGGATGTGCGCGTCCTCACCTGTCACTTCACGTGCGCCGAGCACTGTTGTCTCACCTGACCCCTGTGCAGTCATTATCCTCTGCTTTATGTATTATTTATACACCCATGATAGGGTAAATGATCTGAACCCAGCAGAAAATAGAGCCCAGGCTTGAAGAGAGCACAGACAGAAATAACCTTGCTGGTTTTCACAGCTCTCCACTCTTAGGATTTCATCTGTGGGCCTGATCTTCCTCTTGCTTCACTAATTTCGTGTAACGCCTCCTTTCTTGCTCTTTCCCTACGACCTCAGTATTAACAGCAGAAAACCCTTCATTTCAAGCTGTGCTGTTTGCTTCTCTGCCTTCTTGACTTTTGATCTCTGCAGTACCTGAAACCAGTATTTTTTTTTTCTCTTCAGTCTCTTAATTTCTCTCCTTCTGGGTTAAACAGCTGTATGAGTATCTTCATTTGTTCACATTACAAAATCTTTACATCACGGTCAGTCGCTTACAGACATGCACCCTCCAGTTTCTTATACATTATTTAATTCTGTTTGCAAGAAAGCTGCTGTTTAAAATAAAGCTGTACAGTGTCATATTGATCTGCTCTTCACATGTTGTTTAAAATCACATTAATGGATTACTATTTTTTGACTTTTTTATTTTCTTCTGACTGTTCTGAGGAGCTTAGGAAACTATTCTTGGACAAGGCTATATATTTAATTTTCTTAAGATGTCAATAAAACAGTACGTTCCAAAGCAGTTTCTAAAGCTTATAAAGCTTATTCTTGACACCAAATTTTTTAGACTGTCTTCCAAGTACACACTGCCAACTGAAGTAATCTCCCAATTTTAGACAACCCTATTGTAAAAGTGCTGTCAGGTCAAGGGGATTCATCTTTTTCTGTCCTTCAAACAGATAATAACCACCAAGCACCCCCATTTCCACACTTTCAGTCACATACATTGTCTTGTCAGCATACGCAGCCTTCTCGGCTCTCACACTGCATATATTACAGGGCCCATCCATTATCTAAAAACCTAGTTTGTGGATCCACTTCATTTCGCTGCCTCCCAACTCAACTCATATCTCAGAAGAAGACAGAAAGTGTAATACCCTCTCGCCTAACACCTAATGACTCGCTCCCTGTCACAAAGAAATTTGCCGGAGGGGCTTGATGGAGAACTGCAATCGTGCCGTTATTTCCCTAAACACTCATTCCAAAAACATAACTCTCCCTGAACATATACCCATGTACAGCCACAAAAATGGACTTATAACTCAGACCCTCTGGCACATGCATATTGTTTTAAGATGAGTAACGAATGACTCCTACTCATCTGCTTGTGATAGTCCTGTCATATTATCCATCGAGCCAGAATTTTTACTGCCTTTTCAGAGATAAATGGAAGACAAAGGGTAAAAAATCTCAGCCTTATTGAAGTTGATGGGAAAACACCCACTGATTTAAGTGGCACCAGAATTTCTGGTTGAAGGCTGCACCCTTCAGCATCAATGACACAAATGAAATCAAGGAGAGAGGAGCACAGGAGCTGGTGCCATAAATCATCAGGAGTTCGGTGGTCCCTACTTGCTTTAATGCTTTCTAACGGTGCAGCAGATGTATCAGGTGCAGTCAGGTGGTAGCACGTACAGCTAAATGGTCTGACATCTGTTTTTAAAAAACAAAATGCAGGAAAACCATCTCAGTAAGATTTTAACCATTTAGGATGAAACATTCCCAGAAGTCCAGGAAAACCAGGTGGAGAACAAGAAGGAAACTGGGAGGAAATGTTACTTTCTCCACCTCCAAAGACCATCTGTGGTGACACCCTGCAGTCTCCATGCTCTGGGGCTGCTAACTGGTGAGGTCAGGGTAGGTCACTTTGGACCAGAGATGTACCCTCCACCAGGCCAGTGAATACGCATCGAAACCTGGCCAAAGCTGGGCATGGTCATGCTTGAGCTAACTGAGCAAGCAGAAAGCAAAATGTGGTCGGGAAAGATAAGCAGCATATGCATGAGGGGAGGTGGTAGGTGGCCCGGCAAGGGAGGGTGTCCAGTGCATGGTCCCTCGCCCTGGTGGCAAAGCCCAGGACCTAGAAGAGCCTCCATACCTCCATCTGGGTGGGTAGCAGGACTATAATCTCAGATGCCTCCTTTGGGGTGAAAAACAAACCAAAACACAAGAGCACATGACCCTGAAATTCACCACTGAGGGGAACAATGTTAACCTCGGAGGTAAACGTAATTTTGGCATCACCTGACTTGGAGCGTATGATCACATCACCTTATTATTTTAATACAGTCCTTTTGAAGACCTTCTGGAATGACAGAGAGAATCCCACCCTCCTGAGAGATGGTATCTCAGTGTCCCATCCAAAGCAACACAGTATTTGAAGAGGAACGTGCAGCTCACACAGAAACATGGTGGGAGAAGGCCAGTTGCTTGTAGCTTTTGAGGAAGGCGTAGAAGAAAGAGAGGGGAAAGTCATGAAGTGAACGCTAACTGCTTACAACTGCAGACCACTGAGCAGTTAAAGTGGCTTTACTTTATATTTTAATGTTCTTCTTTTTAAAAGTTGCAACCCAAATTCAGAAAGCCTCATTGCTTGCAAAAGTGTGTACAGTGACTTAAATTAGTGAACACTTACACTAATTAGCTGCCTGGTCCAAATAGGAAATCTTTTTGTCTGAAAAAGCCTGACTTTGCTCTGTACAGCCATGAGGGTCAGCTTTTTCTCATCTGCATTTCAAACAGCAGACCTTGAAACATCCTTTCCAAAATGCACAGCTTCAGCCATGCCATGCTTTGCTTCTGCCGTCCTCACTGTCATTTTAACACAAAGAATAAAAAAAGGAAACATCCCCAAACCTCTCTCATTTCTTAGCATAACCCAAAAGAGGGCACGCTGCACTTTTTCCATGGCTGCGTCTCACAAGTCACTTTATAGACAATAGCAGATTAATTATAACCACGGGTTTAGCAAATCCCCATGACAAGACGTCCTTGTTGTGGTTGAGACAGCGTGCGCTGAAATGATAGGGAGGAAATCTGCTCCTTCCCCACACAGAAGTCTCTTGGTGGGCTTGTTACAACTGGAAACCAGCACGGCTGCTCTCATTGAGCCACGCAGGGTGCGCTGAGGGCCGGAGCGTGACTTTGCAGGCTGCAATGACATTGGTGGCAAGGGCTTGGGTGATCGAGATGAGAAGGAAGGAGAGGAGGAGACTTGCTTGATTCGGGGTCCATTCAATGGAGCAATGTTTTGGATGCTTTGTTAATGAGAAACCATGAGAATCAGAGCAGAGAAAGAAATGAGACTCTGGGAAAAATTAAAAGAGATCATTCAGTCAATGACGTCTATCAAGACACCTATCTGCAACAGCATTACTTTGATGTTCCTCTTTATTGAGAGATGGAATGAAAGGCTGCATCTTTTTCCTGGGCTCGCTCCCTCCTACGTTCACAAAACCATTTCTGTTAGTTAAAATTTTACTGACTTAAATCACAGGATAAATACCTTCAGAAATCAGAAAAAAAAAATCTGCATAAAATGGTGAGATTTTCTTCAAACGAAGTCCCAAGGGCAGCGCCCACCTTAAGCTCAGAGTAAGGAGGGAAGCAACGCTCACGTCTTGCATTCACTGCTAATATTTCTCATTCATTCTTCACTGCCTGCATCTCCTTGACTTGCTGAGAGCACCCTCGCCAACGTCCGCTCTTCAGCCTGTGCCTGGGCTGGGAGGTAAGGCTACCTGCAGACCCTGTCCCACAGCACACATCCTTTCCTTTTGTCACATCCTTGTCTCCTAGGCAAAATTTGTGAACACAGAGGGAAATTAAACTATATGTGACTGGTGATCACTCATTTACCAGATAGGATCTCCCTGGCTTCACGTGTATTCCCCAAACCGGTCTGTCACATGCATTGAAACAGGCAGAAATTATTTGAGGAAAAACAGTATTCACACGATGAAAAATTGTACCAAAAAGCAGATCTGCAGAAGGAAATTTTATTTTTGACATGTCCTAATTTCCTGCATGTTTGACTTTGAAACATTATTTAAACTTTAATACAGGTTTTGGTATTCAGCATTTACGCTATCTACTTAAATGAAGAAATAAACACCCCCTGCATAAATTGAGCACAAAAAAATCCAAACACCAAAATCCAGAAATAATAGATTGAAAGCATCTTTAACCTAACCTTTTGAAAAATGGTCTTTTCTTTTTTTTTTTCAATTTTTCTTGACCTATCCTTTTTTATCTTGCCTTGCAACTTTTGCTGGGAACTGCTTGTTTCAAAAGGTTGCTGAAGAAGTAGTCAAATTCAACACTTAAAACTGGAAAAAAATAAAAAACTCTCATATTTTTGGTTGCCAGATTCACTAAGGAAAAACATTTCTCAAAAACTGTATCATTAATCTATTGCCATAATGCATTTTTAAGTGTTTGGGTAAGGCTAGGGCTACATTGATCTTTTTGGAATAGAATATTCTTACATACTGCATTTCAAAACAGTTTCTAGTTTTTAATGAAAACATTGATATGCATATAAAATTTATTGTTTTATTGAATGTTATGGTTGACATGAAATTAGCTGGTTTTGGAGTTCTACTTTGTGAAATGTTTCTCTTGTGCTTTTGTTCATTCCTTTTTTAAGTCCCATGTGAGAAAAGGAAATTTTTTTTATCTGGCGTCTTCTGGAAAAGAGAAATTTCCATTCTCTCCCATCTCTATTCAGCCCCTCTCAGCCAGGATTTCAAAACTGTTTCCATTTATCGGTTCTTTTACTGGGAGCTTGGCAGGTCCCAGCCCCAGACAAACACCACCAAAGGCAGGATCTTCCTTCCAGCCAGGTCAAGGCTGAGGTGCTCTACCAGGAGAGTGCATGTGAGAAACTTACTTCGTTGTTGCTTTTTTGGAGTTAAAGAAAAAATAAAAAGGAATATTGTCATCTGTAAAGACTTTCATCAGTACTAAATTCAAAGGAAGTTTATTAGTTCATTGTATAATCTTTGTAAAGTGTCCAAAGAAGCTTAATTCCTCTCTTCCCTCCCCCGAGCAAACCCACAAACAAACTGGCAGCGTTCGTCTTTGGTTTTGAAACAATGCTTTCCACTGAAGCTGTAAAAAGAAATCTAATCCTGCCTGGTTTCCTCCTTTCTTAGCTGTTATAAAAGCTTATTTTAACACATACAGCCCATTTGATGCGTCCTTTAAAAGAGAAATGGTTCTTTAGCATAGCATGAAGAAAAAGCTCCAGCAAATAGCATGGATTTTTTTTTTTTTACCTTTCCACATGGTCAACGTTGCCTGCCACACCGACCCCTCCAATGGTATATATTTTCCCATCGTACACCAGACTGTTATGTCGACACCTTGGGACTGTCATGCGGGACACCAGGTTCCAGTTATCGAGCAAGGACATGTAACACCAGACATCAGCGAGCGTGACACCCGACTCCATGCCGCCTGGCACCGACGTGTGGGTGAGGGAAAGAAAAGGGGAGAATTATGTGAGATCCTGGAACGGCAGCAGCTTTGCACACAGCAATCAAAGCCAGTTACAAAGTAAAAACTCTTCAAATGACATTTGACTAATTAAAATAAATCACCCTCAATACTGAGCATCTGTTCCGATGATGCATATCTGTGTCATTTATTCATATGCCCCAAAGGCTGTTTTTTTTAATAAGATGACATGAAGAAATCAAGATGTCAGACTACGAGGGACATGTACATAAGGGGACAGACCCTTTTCAGTGTTCATAAATAACTTCCAGTCTATTAAATTACGGCAACACTTGCAAGAAGATGTCAGGAGGCACAGCCTGTCTTGGCTTGAGAGACACAGGCCAGTCTGAAATCCGAAATGCTTAATACAATGATGTATTGAAGCAACACATCCACGGGCAGAATAAAGCCCGTGCTTGCATTGTAGGCTTAACGCTTGATTTTCAGGGACAAATTTCTTATTTATCTTCATTTGCTGCTAAAGGAAAGAACCAGCTGTACCACTGCTGTAAAACGGTTCAAGACACTCCAGTAAAATATTTATATTGGTCATTTTAACAATTCTCACTGAAGCTTCCAAGGTAGCCACTTAGTGAGTTGTCTCACCATCCCCATTTTGAAGCATAAAGAGTTGAAATCATTTATTTGAGACCACACTAGGAGTCAATGGTTGAGCCAGGAAAATAAACTAGACTCAGTTCTGTGGTTTAATGAGAAAACCAGGCTTCCTCATCGGTATTCTGCTCTCCAAACCTATGCTATGTGGCGTGGGGTCCAGTACTTGGAGCTTGCAGGGGTTCATTCCCACTTCTGTTGGTCCCCCTTCCCTCTTTCCTGTGTCTTGCAAGTTTGAGCAAAGCAAAATATTCACTGATACTCAGCTAGGTTTCCAGCCATGCGGGACTTCCAGCTCTTCTATTGTAACCAACAAAAGCCATCAGTTCATCCTGATTCAAGGGTAGGAGCTGAAATAAGCTTTGAATTTAGGATTCAACAGCTTTTGTTAGCAGCTGTGGCACTGCCTAAAATGGCTCTACATATAGGAAAGTACCTCAGCTAAGAACAACCAAAAGTCAACATCTCACAAAAGCCTCCACAGAAGGCTTTCGCTCCAGCAGCAAAATGAGTGTTGGCAAAAAAATGTCAAGAAAGAATTTCCAATCAATCCGTAGGTCCTTCATGTAGTATTACTGGAATTTAACACCACAGACAGCAATTTACTGTGGAAAATGCAATGAGAGAACCCAGTAAGGAAAAGGCAACAGCTGTAACCCCTTACTGGTACTGCCCGGTGCATCTGTCCTCCCAACTGCATCCTCGGATTGCACACATCCGCATCTTCCTGCCCAGGCTCCTCTTTTTATCACCAAACCTCCACTCAGCTGCCATCAGAGCATCCTTGCATGGCCTGGTGGGAATCGCCTCTCCCTCTCCAGCCAAGCAGAGGTACCACCAGACCGCAAAAAAACGAGACACTGTGATGGTATGGGCGCAGTGTAGACAGCCACTTTGGGAGCTAATGCCTTTTAAGGAGCGTGGTCTCAGTTTCATTGAAACGAAGAAGATTATAGGGCTAGTGACTACTGTCAAAGGAGAAGTCTCAACAAGAAGTACGAAACGTGAATACTCCTGTAAGCAAACACTGTAAGTGCAGGTCACATATTCAGCAGTGCAGCCTGTCTGTCTCAAATTCCGTAACCCACCATTTAGAATTTGAGACAGCCAGTATTTTAAATTGTGTTTCTATGGCAGTGAAACCTCTTTGCATGCTAGATGGTTGTCAGGCCTATTTTCTTCACATTGCAACTGCAAAATATTGCTGTTGACTGCTTTAAGGGAACATTAACGCTGCAGAGAAATGGATAATGATAAAAGCAGGGAAATCCCCCTCCCACCCTCCGTCCCAGTTGTCTTTTTTTTTTTTCTGCAGGAGCAGCTGGGTAAAACTCCTGCATGGCCTATGTTGTAAGGAGGAAACTGTTCTTCCAGCCCAGTAAGCCAGGGGATGAACGATTGAGAGCAGCCCTGTGGAGAAGGACTGGGAGATACTGGTGGACGAAAAACTGTACATGAGCTGACACTGTGCACTCACAGCCCAGAAACACAACTGCATCCTGGGCTGCATCAAAAGGAGTGTGGCCAGCAGGTTGAGGGACGTGATTCTGCCCCTCTACTCCGCTCTAGTGAGATCCCACCTGCAGTATTGCATCCAGCTCTGCGGTTCCCCAGCACAGGGAAGACATGGATGAGTTGGAGTGAGTTCAGAGGAGGCCATAGAAATGATCACAGGGCTGGAGCACCTCTCCTGTGAGGACAGGCTGAGGTTATTGGGACAGGTTGGGGTTGTTCAGCCTAGAGAAAAGAAGGCTCTGGGGAGACCTTATTGTGCCCTTTCAATATATAAAGGGGTCTTGTAAGAAAGATGGAGAAAGACTTTTACCAGAGCCTGTAGTGGCAGGACAAGGGGCAACAGTTTTAAACTGAGGGAAGGTAGATTTAGATTGGACATAATTTTTTACAATGTGGGTGGTGAGATACTGGAAGAGGTTGCCCAGAGAGGTGGTACGTGCTCCACCCCTGGAAGAGTTCAAGGCCAGGTTGGATGGGGCTTTGAGCAACCTGATCTGGTGGGAGATGTCCCTGTTGATGGCAGGGGAGTTGGACTAGATGACCTTTGAAGGTCCCTTCCAATCCAAACCATTCTGTGATTCTGTGGTTCTATGAAAACTGCTGCTTACCTGAGAGATAGATGTTGTCCCCAGCGCTGACCACGCTGAAAAACTCTCGATCATAGAAGGGCAGGCTGGCCAACGGGTACCACTTGTTGTTTTGAGGATTTAAGCAAGTGACCGCTGTTAAAGCACGTTGATTCATGCCAATCATCTGACGACCCCCAACTAAGACTATTACCTCAGCTACACCTAAGATTCAAATAAGAGAAAGAATATTATTAAAAAGTGTTATCTCTCAACGAGGCAGGAGCCTACTAAAAAAATAGTTGGTAGCTAGAGTAATTTTAGCATATTGTTTATAAATCTGTTTTCAACTATGCAATCAAACTAGGAAGGGTGAGAAAAAAGGGAGTGTGTGTGTGAGGGGGAGCAGTGGGAGAGGAGCGACACTATGAACACACTTGGGAGAACTTGGGAGGGAGAATGCCATCTGGGCAAAACTTGATGGGGAAAGAAATAAAAAGGCAGTTCCATGTAAAGATGTTTGTTGACTTCAACAGACTTTGAGTGAGACCTGCATGTAGCAAATTCCTGTTCTGCTGAAGAATATGGGAATTTTGTCAAGGATTGTGATAGCTTTGGAGTTTGGTCATTATCCAGGGAAAGTACGTTTGGACTTTAACCTGAAGAAGGTGTTCTCACACTAAAAGCTAATGTCTGGAGCAGATTTAGGCTATGGTTACGGTTCTTCATCCTCATCTTCTCTCTGCATATACTCTATTAACATACCATTTTCTGGTGAGATTTGGGGTTTTTTTTTCTGGGCTTTTCCCAGAGAAAGCTGATTTTCCAGATGTAGATAACGTGCTCAAGCCACGGATCACAGTCTTAGTGTACCAGATTCTAGTAAACGCATCAGATAGCCCCTGCCCTAAATTACCTGAGATTTATCTGTGCTTGAACAGCTCCCCAAAGCCTGTAACACGCACAGTGTACACCAAGTCAAATTCTCTGTGCAAATGGAAAAAACTTTTGCAATCCACATCTCAGAGTTTTTATTCCCACTTTACAGCCAGAGCTGAGTCAAATCTGACCTGAGTATTTATTACTCCAGACTGATCTCCACAGTGATGGGCTGCAGTTTAACTTTGGGATGTTTTCTGGTCCCAAACTCAAGAGTCAAGTGCTGGGGATAGTTTGGCTTTAGCATTTAGCAGAAGTATTAAAAATATCTCTACAGCAATTGTAAGCCCCAGTGCAACTTGTTGCCACGAGATGTAGGCTCAGAGGCAGGAGCACGAGGCCATGAAATGGAAGGAGTCACTATTCCGGCAGCTGTGCTCACGGCCGGATCCGTTGCTGTGATGTGTTACGGTGCCCAGCCTAGAGACAAGCGTGCACAGGTGGGGGGGTCAGAACCACAGGAGACAGATTGCCAGTAAGAGAGATTAGGAGCTGCAGCGGAGAGAAATGCATCTTCAGAGTAACAGATTATCGTCATTCTTCATCAGTGTTTTCAAAAAATATATTTGTGTCATTCAACCAAGGTTACTCTCTTAAAAGTTATTAAGTTAAAGTACTGTATGGTTTTAAATAAATATTTCTTCGTAACAAGAGATCATTATTTTTGCGCCATACCAGAAAATCTAATCACCTGTGCAAGACATAACTTGATTATAATCAACGACCTCGAGAGGGCATGCGACACGCCGCAGCGAGTCCACAGAGGGTGTTTAGAGATCCTCTGCGCCTACATGAATGCCGTTGATATGCAAAATAACATGATTCTATATAATTAGACTCTGACCTAAAAAACTATAATCACCC
Organism: Chlamydotis macqueenii; assembly: GCF_036417535.1. Taxonomy (NCBI): domain Eukaryota; kingdom Metazoa; phylum Chordata; class Aves; order Otidiformes; family Otididae; genus Chlamydotis; species Chlamydotis macqueenii. The sequence goes on from NC_141558.1 coordinate 8,017,183, forward strand.
TCTCTTACCCTGAGAGAATCACTTTTCCCTCATCAACAAGCTTCTGGAAATGGTTCATATTACACCTACAATTTTATATACATAAAATAAGCACTTTTCAAAAATCCCTTCAAACATCACACCATTAGTCGTCTTCAATGAAAGACTTTTTAGGGTAGATTGTTATTGGAAGTCCTCTACACTTCATCCTTCTGAAAGGTGCCTTGATGAGGCAGTCTCCAGAAGCTGCAAGTGCTGTGGTTTGATATGCCACCTCCGTGCCACATTAGCATCAGCGGCAGCGACAGAAAGTTTTGCCTGGCTTTGTGATTGTACTTACGAGAGGCAGGAGTACAGGCAGCACGTTAAAATAATTCACCTGCTTCATCCAGCTCCTTCTCGGATGCAGTGTTCCTACATGGTATTTACACCACTCAAAAATTCAACAAATACTTAGGATATTTCTCACACTATCGTGATACGGGCTCTGCCGGTGAGTTGGCCACTTGCGTCTTTTTCATGTATTTTTCCAAAAAGGAAAACGTAGGCATTCCTCAGGTGAGAAACAGCACAGTTCTCCATAGCTGCTGGGTTTTTAAAAGGGAATGTATCATCTGTGATCCACTTGTTTTGGAGGCAGAAAACAGTCTGAACTGGTACTGTAAGACTCACGGTACTAAAATAATCTATCTACACAGGGCTGCAAAACTGAAGCTGCTTTATGAATATTAACTAGCCGCTCCCTGCAGGAGGCTGAATAGCAAAGAAGCAAATTTTTCACCTATTTTTGCAGCTAGAGAAATCAAGGCACAGAGGGCAAGGGGCTCACTTTCAGGACAACAGGGGCACGCCACAGTCTCTGCCAAAACTAATAATTCCTAAAAATTACGCTCCTTAAAATCTAGTTTCAGAAGTGTACATCTCCACATCCATGTCTGACCACTGGGAGAGGCTCCTGAATTCTTGAGCAAAGCAGAAATGGAAAATTGAGCCTGAAGTATCAGCAGACTCCAAGAAGGAGCCAAGGGAAGGAGCCAAGGTCCGTGCCCACCCTTGGGCATGTCCTGGCCATGCCCAGGAACCGCCGGACCAGGGAGCTGGTGTTGCTGAAAGAAGTTTTACTTTACCTGCAGAGAGCCTGGGCCGGGTCCTTGGTGTCTGCATCTCTTGTCGGGCGTGCGGCAGCATGTGATAACGTTTGGCCTCATTCACTAGATCCCGGCAAGCCTCCGAAGACTTTATCAGCTCCTCGTTGTCAACAACGTTCAGCAGATAGCTGGGATGGATGAAGGGCAGGCGCACCACTGCCAGCAGCTCCGCGGCATACTGCAAGGGGGGTTAAAAATAATAACACACTGCAGCCTTCGTGTCGGAGTTCAGCCGCTCGGCATTTCCGCCTCGTTCCCTGCAAACCATCCTGTCACCCAACCTGGAAAGACACTTGTCATGGGTGCTGCAAACAAGCCCTGCTTAGTGATGGCGTGGGACAGAGCCAATGCAGCCCTCAGTGCCCCCAGTCCAGGCTGGTTTGGGTCACAGGGGACTGAAAATAATCTTCGAAAAGTGGCCACTCCTATCATACAGCACTGTAGGGAGGGATTTTTGAAATAAAAGCTGATTCTGAACTCAGCTTCAATGTAACACCTTGGGCACTGGTGACATGGAATAAACTTTCAAGTTTTCTGAATTAACCTCAGAATGTGAGCGTGGTTGTTGCACTGTAAAAAAAAACCAGCCCAGAACAAGTAATTTCTGGCGCTATAAATGTGAAACAGAAGCCAGTAAATAGGGTGGATTTCACCAACTGCTATGGCAGAGACTGAATAATATCAGCCAATTTGCTAAAAATATTTTAATTAATAAGACTGGTGAAACACATCGTGTACTTCTAGATTTTGAGGAAGTCAGACTCCAGAGGGTGCTATACAAATACTGACAGTAAGCTTCATCTTCTAAATAAATACATTAAACCTCAGAGGGCAAAGGACACCCAAGCAAATGAAGCTGTCTGTCACTGAATACAGCTTAAAGGAGAACAAAACCCCAAGAGAGAAAACTGCAATTGAAAAACCAAGAGTCCATCCCCAGATTATTCTTTTTATACATAATTGGTTATATCACAACACAGCACAAGAGTACAGTGAAAAGCAGAGTATTAGGAAAACGCGGTTCTTGAGAAGCGACGCAGACAAACAGGATGCAAACGAAGGGTGCGCAGCAAGAAAAGATAATAATATGTTGTAATAAATGTTCATACAGCAGCAGCATCCAAAGATCCCAACTGGGACTGAGGCCAGGATGCAAATAAATATTCCTGAAGTCCAAGTGACTGGGCCTGAGAAACGCTGGGCACCAGCAGCATATGCTGGCCTGCAGATGCCTCCGGTCTTCCAGAAGCTGCTTGGCTCTCGCTTTCTTTTTCAGCAGTGTGCCTGTCCCTGCAGCGTGCAAGAGCCAAGTCACAGCAGGAGCAGGGATGGGAAGGGGGCAAGGACACAGCAAGATGGGAGGGCAGCTAAGGGGGCTTGCCAGGCAGGTGAGGGTGCAGCGACACCTGAACCGCGTCCAGGGCTTCCCCTTCTGCCACCCAAATGGAAGCAGCAGGCTTAATTTGGGAGGAAAACAAATGAAATGGCGCAAGCTCTGTCAAAGCGAGGGTGCAGCTCGTGTACCCGTGGGAGCTGAACGCCATGGGGAGCTGAACGCCATGGGTGTCTGCAGGGCCACGGCAGCAGGGAGACGACCAGGGTCTCAGGCTGGCTCCCAGCCCCCTGCTCACCAACCCTCCTCAACACCAGGCCTGGCAATTTTAGGTACAGTCTGAAGAGTTGAGGCCTGGCCACCCTGCAGTTGTTTGGGGTTAAAAAAGTTGTTTGAGTGATGCTAAAAAAAAACCACAATCCCACGTGAGCAGAGTCCATGGCTCCTCACTGTTACCTCCGGCGTGGCACAGGGCTGAATAGGGACTGAGATCACTTCATCAGCCTCCAAACCAGAAATGAAGACACTCCTCTCTTTTCCCTTGCTGAAATCCATTTGTAAGGTGCTTTCTAGGAGATAAAACGGCTGCTTCCCTTCCCCGGAGTCACAAATGTCAGGCACTTGGCTTCAGATACCTCAATGTCATTGAACGGTACCTTGTAGGAGAGGAAGCAGTGGACATATGGCAGTGGGTGGCAAAGCTCTGATTTCAGGAAGCGCTTTTTTTAAGAAGGTTGGGGGCGTTTAACCTTACACAGGAGCCAAGACGAAACGTGGCATCAGGACACAGGAATAATGCGGACAGCGGATATAGCGGGGTGAGCCAGACAACCCCCGGCAGGGAGGTTAATCCACACCACACGTTGCTCAGGAAGCAGAATGAGTCCCTAAAGGGCAGTTTAAATAAAGTTGTAAAATATACGGAGCCAGCTCCTTTCCCTGGTGTGGTGGCACATGCCAGAGTCACTCCTGATGCTCCTGCGACAGCAGCACTGGAAGCATCTGTACCATGAACCAAGGCAAAACACAGGCACAAACAGTTGTGCCACTAAATTAGGGCACGGGGTTCGACAGGCACCAGGATGTCCTGAAGCTGAACGTGGATTCGCACTGGGAATCCTCTGGCAGGGATGGACAATTCCCACAGGCCCAGCAGAGCGACTGCCTCCATCTCCCACCTTTCCCAGAATAAACAGGGCAGTGCCGCTGCCTGAGCACGGTGAGCTCTCCCTCTCGCTCACCCACCTTGCTTTAATTAGATAAGTGAGAAAATGTGATTCTGTTTCTCTCCCGCATTTCCCCCCACCTTTCTCTCCTCTTTTGTCTGAGCTCGTGGCTTATTTTGAAGGGGAATAATAATTAGAACATGTTGCTCCCTTTCATCAGCTTGAAAGTTAGTGTCACATATCAAAACCGATGTCACTTTTCACTCTTACGCTTCCCTTTGCTCAAAGAGCTGGAAAAAGCCAGCTCTGTGTGTGTGTGTGCCTGTACACGGCCACGCGCAGTCGCGACCCAGGCTCGTCGCTGATGGCGTGAAGGGTACATATAATGGCAGTGTTTTTCACCAGGGATTTGAAGAGTACGTACTAGCGCAGTGTCTCTAGAAGACAGGAGAGGCTTCTATAAACCAACGGCTTTTCGCACCAGCTCTTTTCAGCACTATAGTCAAGGGTGAATTTCATTTAGCCTCACTGATTTAAGAATATTCAAGTGATTTAGGCAATCAGCAGCCTTCTTCTTTTGGATTCTCCCTTATGAAGGCTTCCTAGCTCTGTTAGCTGTGATTGTACTAAATATCCTGTTACTATTATCCTTTTCATTTAAGACTGGAATAAGTACTGTAAAGCATTTCAACCTCCTTACCATCTGTTACTTGCTCTCCATTCTCTCTTCTCTTTCCGTTGTTCCTGATACAGCTATGAAATATCTACTGCACATACTGATGTTACTGGTTTTTATTAAAACAGCAGAATACCTGTGCAGGGCACATTGTCAAATTCAGCGGACAACAGCCTCGGGTCCCTGGAGCTGTGGTTTGCACCTGTAACTCGGAGGATGTTTTCTTCTCGCTACTTGGCTGTGGATGCTGGCTGGACAAGTAGAAATATTTCTCAGGTCTTTGCTGGGAATCACTTATGGCTGCTCTACAACCTGTACCACATGCCAGGGTGAAGCAGTGAATATTAATTCTCCTTCTGGCCTAAAATTAGGAGTTATCAACTCATAAACATGGGACATCCTGCCTCAGCTCCTTGAAAATGGACACTATTATGCAAAATTCTAATGAATTTATTGTTTAAAATGCTAGGGAAGTTTTTGAAGACCGCCAGGACTGGTTTCTCAGGTGACCTGAACCTCATCATAGCTACCGTTGGATGAAGGGACCTGCTCGGGTTTTGCACCCGCAGAGGATCCAGTCCATGAACTTCCTGATGAGTGGTGATGCTGCCAGACACCCACGGTGCTGTGCACGGTCAGGGTGATTCTGCAGAAGCCAGGGTACTGCTACCACCTGAGCAAAGGATTTTTGGACAGTCACTGGGGACACAGTAGAGCAAGGACTTCCGAGAGACGCTATCTGGCCTACTTTAAGGCACCTACGTCACCAGCACTGATTTCAGTGGCTGAACTGAAAGCAGGGTCTTCAACCAGGCTGCAATCACAAGTGTGTTTCATAAAAAAACAGGGAAAGGACAATCTTAGGAGCTTTTATCTTTCCATAACTACCTAAACATTTCAGGGAGAGATTCAGCTCTAGATTCAGACACCTAAATAGCTACATACAAGCAAGTATTTGCTTGTCAGCTGGACATGTGTAAACTCACGTTACAATTAATAAAGATTTAGTCAACACACTTAACACAGTCCCCAGAGCAATCTGAGCCGAGTGGCTGCATCAAGTACCAGGGGAAGCAGAGAATATCAATGTCCCCTTCTGGCCTAAAACTGCACGCCATCAGCTCCTGGGGAAGGGATTGCATTCCTCAGACCATGCCTCAGACCGCGTCACATTAATTTGTCTACAACCAGATGTCAACCCAAACTAAAGGGCGATTGCTTCTTCCCTCTGGTGGGAATTTTCGTGTCCGCTTGCCCTGGGCGCTGTGCTTGGGAGGTCGCAATCACACTACGAGGGAGCTTAAATGTTATCACTGGGTCAGCATTGACCCAGAGGAATACATGATCAACATGATACCTTGAAGCTGACCCTTTCAAGTCTTTCCCTAACAATCTGTTCATACGTAAGTTTTAGCCTGGAGAAAAGAAGAGAAGACTCTGGGGAGACCTTATTGTGGCCTTTCAGTACTTAAAAGACACTTACAAGAAAGATGGGGACAGACTTTTTAAAAGGACCTGCTGCAATTGGATAAGGGGTAATGGTTTTCAACTAAAAGAAGGCAGATTCAGACTAGATATAGGGAAGAAATTATTTACGATGAGAGTGGTGGAACACTGTCCCAGGTTGCCCAGAGAGGTGGTGGATGCCCCATCCCTGGAAACGTTCAAGGCCAGGTTGGACGGGGCTCTGAGCAACCTGAGCAGGTTGGAGATGTCCCTGCTCCTTGCAGGGGGGTTGGACTGGATGGGCTTTAAAGGTCCCTTCCAACCCAAACCATTCTGTGATTCTATGATAAGTTACTCCCATCTCGGCAGGCAGGCTAGAGCTTGAACAAACTAAATTACAAAACGGTTCAATGCTTTTTTTTTTGTTGTTGTTCCTGGCTGGTAGTTTGAGTGAGGACATTTACTTTGCTAAACTTTTTGTGACATTTCGTCTCCTACTAATTATATCGTTATTATGAATGCTTGCTTGCAAGTGGGATTTCTTCTGGTATCTTCTAAGTCACAGTTACAAAACCCTCTTCAGTATCACATTAAAAATAATCTTTTTATTCTCAAATCTCTAATCCAGTAAAATCCTCACAGGTATTCTCTGAAAGGACTCTCAGTGTGCTCCTGCACAGACTTAGGCTACAGCAGTATTCAGTTAGTTTTAAAAGGAAATATGTTTACTGCTATAGAGTCAAACTTCCTGCTCCTTAAATGCTACACTGGAAAGCTCTCAAGATTTTGAACATTTTTGAAGTAACACCCAGAGAGGTTAAAATAATGTTTCCCTTATGCCTTATAACTCATTTGAATCTTTAGCTGACTGTTCCTCCTACAAAGGATCCTTTGTGCTATCTGCCTAAAGAAACATGCTTCAGCTAGAAATACAAATACAGAAGTTAGATTACCCCTATTACGATACGGTTTTGCTCCAACAAACTGCTGTTTCAGCTCTTTATGTGTAATTTAAGAGAACTTTTAAAAACATTACAAAGTAGGAATACATTTGATTCATCTGAGAGCTACGGAGGAGATTTATGTTGTCTCACATAAAACCGAGTTCAGAGTCACCCTGCGTCCTGCACCAGCCCCATCTGAGAGCTGCGGCAAGGACCTCCTTGGATGGAGGAAGCCATCAGGGACAGAGCTGAAGCAGCATCAGTTCCCCACTGCTTAAATCTCCTTCAAATGAGAAGAGGGTACTCTAACTAATAAACATAATCTAAAACCCCCAAACTGGCAGATGCTAGCCTTTGATGCCTACCCTGCGGCCGGGTAATGAACTGCCCAGCGGGCTGTGCTGACGGTGATGGCTGGGGATGTTGCGTGGTGGCCAAGAAAGAAGGCATGCTGGAGCGGTGACGTGAGCGGTTCCTCCCCGCAACCATCTCCAGCCCAACTCCGGCTTCCCCAGCAGGCTGCCCAACTCAATACTAAAAACATTGCCAGCTCCAAGTTTCTAAGTGCAAGCCAAGCAGGGAACTGACTGGTTTCATAGAATCACAGAATGGTTTGGGTTGGAAGGGACCTTAAAGATCATCTAGTCCAACCCCCCTGCCTGGGCAGGGACACCTTCCACTAGACCAGACTGCTCAAGATCCCATCCAGCCTGGCCTTGAACACTTCCAGGGATGGTTTGGGGAAGCCAAAGCTGTTGGTGCACTGCTCTGCTGTTCTCAGAAATACGCCTTTTCAGCTAGATTTTCACGGTGCTGCCCTGTTCTTTGGTAATGAGAGTACTTGCTTTGATACATCTAACCCCAGGTTATTACAAAGACATGTTGTATTTCCAGTAACCTCCTGCAGATTCCTACACCCAAGGTTGCAACCAAGCCCACCCTAAGCTCTCTGGTGCGCTCGGTATTTATTCATCACCCGTACTGACTTCCTGGAATCGCAATGCTGCCTTCAGATGAAACCAAAAGGCTTGGTAGCACACCAGCTGACAGCCTGATAGTATCATGAGATAAACACGTGGCAGAAAATCCGGTTCGCAGGCGCTGGGTTCAGCCAGTGGCTTGATGGCGGGATGCCACATGCATAAATCTCATGCCTAGCAACAAAGAAAGAGCAGCCCCTCTGTCTTCCTGAAATAAGGTTTCAATGTGACATCTTTATGGCAGCACAGCTGACTAAACACTGTAATGTCATCAGCGCCGCGGAAAGCGAACTGCTGTCCTCTTCTCCAAACTGTTTGCAAAGCAGCACACAGGTAGGTATTTCTAGAGGTAATATGATGAGAGTTTTACAAATACGCAGGGAGATAAATCATTGGTCCCTTATACTTGGAATTTACTTGACACTAAGGCTTAAGAAAACTTCACTCTTACCATGCAATCTCCAGCTTGCTGACAAAACTCTACCAAATAAACCCTTTAAACTCCCCCACAGGTTATGACAGCAGTGAGTGGCATTTCTTTTGTTTATGGGCAGTCACCTAATCAAACACAGATGCACCACAAATGCACGCTGCCAGCAACAAAATGGCTGAGGCTTCTAAGATGCTTCACAGAACCAAGTAAACTCCTCATACGTTCATCCCTGCAACACACTGACACATGAATCCACGTGCAATAATTCTCCAAAATTCTCCTTGCCTATGGTGTAAAACGATTTTGTTTGTGGAGGTCGGTCCCGAGTGCTGGGGCCATGTGCAGCACAAGGCAACGCCAGTGAGCACGCGCGAGGAGCTGGTTGAGGACGTGTCTTGGTAAGGCCATTGCTTCAGCAACAGCAGAGAAATAGTTTATAAAAAATAGGAAAATGTGTTGGAAAAGCCACAAATGAAGAGACTGAGAAGACTGGGAGACAAGGGAGCTCCTCAAAGCAATATAAACTTCAGAGAAATAATTCAGTTGATTCCCAGTTAAGGGTATCTCTTTAAAAAAAAAAAAAAAATTAGCTTGAGGGGAATTTAAGGAACTGCTAATGTCACCTGCATCCTCTTTTTTAAAAAAAAACTTAATGCAGTTTCATCCTCCAATACATAGCTAAGGGCATGTTCCTGCACTGATTCTGTTCCTGCTGCTGCCTTTTCTTCTCCCTCTCTAAGCCTGTACAGGTTCTGAGTGTGTCTGCAAAAGGCTCATTTAAATCCGAGCTCTTTGAGCAGCCCATCCCTGGGAAATCACAAGGGTTACTGCTCATCCCTTGCATTTTTCCCTTTCAGATAAATGGGAGCTTCTTGCACTTTCATTATGGCACCTTTTTGAATTTGTCTGCTCTTCCCACAAATGGATTTCAAAGCATCAGGGTAGCCTGGGCTTTTCAAAGAGGCCTAATTGAACTGTAATAGCGTGTTAGTGCCTAATTCACTTAGGCTCCCTTGGAAGCTTCCTTTTCATACTCATTCCAGCACTGCTTTCCTGAAGCTTAATGCCCTTAAGTACATTGATTGATCAATTAATTTCCTATTATGATGAACTTAAGTAAGTTGTACATGCTGGTATTGCATATCAGCATCTGAACATACCATTGCCTCCCTGTTGCCACTGAGCAGAGTAGGGATTGTGCTTGTTCCCTGTCAGATTCTCCATTTTCTTGGAGCAATCTGCTCTTCTGTGTAACTTTGGAGACTCTTTAAAATGTGCCTGAGAACTTACGCTACCATCTCAAGAGCCTAACCACAGACCAGCGATCCTCCATCTGCTCTCTCATGGTTACCCACCCCTTCTCCTCCGCAGGATCTTGCCTCTAACTGCCATTCTCTGTCACTGCCAAAATATAGCTCATGGGCATTTGTAGCATTTTTGACATAAATCCTTTCCTCCTCTCCATCACCTCTCCTTACCCTCACTGACAGATATAGGGCTTTCAGGTGGGCTTTGTGTTTTCTTAGACTAATTTGCCAAGTCTCAAATTCATCCCAGTGGTCCTTACTGCTGTCACACTCCTTGCATCCTTCCAGGCAACTCCTCTCCTTGGGGCTTCAAACACTTGTAGGTATTTATCCCTCTTTAGCTGTCATTAGGCCAAGTCATGCATATTCAGATCTTTTAATCTTTTTTTTTTCTCACATCAGTTCCTTCAGTCTTTTAATAATTTGTGTTGCTCTTCTCTAAATTACCTCCATTTGTCTACGCAGCTTTGGTTCTCAGGCACCATGAAGATGCTGTTTAGACAAATCTGCCTCTGAGGACACAAGTTCATAGAAGGCTTGTTAATGCCTTTATGGTGGAGACATTTCATTTTGCTGCAGGACACTGTGATTTTAAATAGGGTTTAAAAAAAGGGCACACGATGATATCCTTGCAGAATGCAGCAAAAGGTGACTGCCATTCAGCCGAGCTTCTCTGTCACTCATTGCTGCAGTACCTGCCTCTCTTCCAGTGCTGCTCCAGGCAACTTATCGAAATCTTTGTCCTCTCCTCACTTCTTGTCCCTCCTCAGGGCGAGAGGAAAGCTTCATGCACTGGGAGTCTTGTTTTCCCAGGCTTTCTGTTATTAACAAACATGTTGCTGTGGTTTTTTTATGTCAGAGAAAACAGATATAACTTTGGACTTGGGGCAGAAAGTGGGAAAGTTTCCAACAATCTTTGGTACGTCCGTGCTCTGGGCAGGCAGCAAATTGCTGCACATCCAGCATCTTCACATCTTCCCCATCCCACATGGATGCAGGGCACGACTGCAGCTGTTAGTACCAGTGGAAAATACGGCTCGTTATCCACCGGATCCTCCCAACAGCCCACATGGGAGACATCACTTCCCTCCAGCTTATAGCGTAAGAAATGGGGGCAGAAAGGTGAAACAACCTGCCCAAGGCCACGCAGAGAGCTGGGGGATGAGCTCAGGTGAAGACTGCACGGGGCCTGGCAGAAATCTTCGCTCGTTCAGATGGCTCAGACCATCCTTGTTTCCAGACAGCAAAGCCTCCATTATACAATATATTTTTTGCATGAGTTTGCCGGAGTTGTAATAAGCTTATCAAGGGGATAACTGTTAGGATAAACCCTACAATCTTGTCCATCAGTCAGGAAGAGAAATAAATAGAAAAACCAGTAACTTCAGCTTTTCCAGATGCGTCAGTCAGCTGCAGGCTTTCCACTCAGTGACAAGCAATCAAGAGAACTCCTACAGCCAGCGCTCCGTGTCTGCTGGTACAGGAAATTACCTACCTAGTCCAGACCTCACATCACAGCCTGCTTTTTTTGGTTAGACTGATTCTACACGACTGCACTACCAGCAGCACGAAAATAGCTCCATAAACGTTACCATATGAGGCGGCGTGCTCCTGCAATGCACTGGATACAGCTATTTACCAAATCCTAGCTTAACATGTATGACGTTCTCTGAACTGTCTCTCTGTCTTATGTAGATGGATCAGTAACCTTTAAAGCACTGTTATTCTCTCTTTGTAACAAGGCTTAGGTGTTGTTTTTTTGTAACGCCACCGAACACTTCTATAAGCACCGTAAGACTTTGTATGAGCACAGAACTAAAAGTCAGCCAGAGCACAGCTTTTCAACTTGCCTTCCAAACAAATCCTGGTTCCTTCCCTGCCACTGCCCTCCAGCCCAGTGAGGAAAGAAATAACAAAAGTAGAAGCAATTAGATACTCGAAGAAGAGCTTTTAGAAAGGCAGAGAAGAGCAGGAAGATAGAAAACTCAGTGATCTTCCAGGACAACGGGAAGCTCAGCTGAAAATCTCCTTCCCAGAGGCTCTCAGAAAGGGATCTGGACAGGAGGGCAGGCAGTGATGGATAAGCTGTCGTAGGAGCGTGGCAAAAGGAGCTGCGGTGTGGGGAACACAAGTGGTGAGATTTACTGTCCCCAGGTGTAAGCTTGCACTCCAGAGTGACACAAAGCCATTAAGGCAGAAGGAGATTTGGAGGGCTGCAGGTGCCCTGGGGGCAGAGAGTGCTGATTTAGAGAGAGGGCTGCTTCTCCAAGCTCCTCCGTGGGGATGTCTCTGCTGAGCACAGCCCTGCCAGGCTTGGCCAGGGAAGATGGACGTGCAGGTGAGATGAAGAGCACAGACCTTTCCCTGTTTGTGCCAGACATCCACCTTTGGGAGACTCATCAATGCAATGCTTGGAAGAAGCTGCCAAAGAGGCATTTTAATCACCTGCCATTGCAGCTACTGAAAATAAAAATGTGATCGTAAAGGCAGGCAGGCAAAACGGAAACTGGGAGAGGGGAGATATGAAGAAAGTGCAGGCCCTGGAAATCCAGGCCCTGAAAGATTTAACTGCCAAGACTGCCTTGAGGAGAGAGAAATAAAATCGACTGGTCACCTTACCCAGGTGGGTTTGGGGCTGTTACAATTCACGGCTAAAACCTCTCCAGCAACCCTCCCAACAGATCCCACCAGCTGAGCGCAGAAGCCACAATCGTGCACTGGTGTCCCTCATGTGCTGGTTCCCCACCCCAAAGAGTGTAAAAAGAGTTGAGTGAATCCACCTCACCAAACTCTGACTCAAGTCACCATATCCATGCACAGCTCCCGCAGGAAGGTCCGCCCCGTGTTTGCTATTGCCATGGTTGCCCAGTTCTGCAAAGCTCTGAGCAGCCCATGCCTCTCACGGGAGGTGGGGCAGCTCCCAGCGTGGTGGGCCTTGCTGCACACCAAGCACAAATTTTCACTCATCATCTTTATCAGAAATAAGATTATTTAGGTCTGTCTTCCTTCCTATCCACCATCAGAGCTATTTGTTCCTGAGCTCTGAAAATGCAGAAGTCATTACTGTAAAGATGGTACTTTTCATGGTAAGTATGAGTTCCTACTTTTAGAAAATAAGTACCTATTTAACAAAGAGCTGTCTGATAGATCAAGCAGTTCACAGAGTACAAAAAAAAATGAGAGCTACGATCCAAAGAAACTAGTGTAGTGGTAGGACTGGGCATGAAAATAGTTATCTGCTTGCTATCTTTAACATTAATTTATTCAAGACCCTAATCTCTGGATAAATACAAATTAAAAATTAAAAGCCCTCGTAAAGCAATGCATGAAACCAAAGCACCACAGAGAAACTTGGAGAAGCAAATAAAACTGCCATCGTAAACTACAAAGGCACTGCAGAAGCAGGGCAGAGGGGAAGGCAGCTTGGAAATAAAAAAACGCCAAAACCAACCCAACCGCAACACGAAAGGAAGAGAGGAGGAGATGATGACGGTTGTGGCAGCAGTGAGAGTGGGGCAAGAAAAACCACCACTTAAAAACCCAAATTCATAACATCACCGCAGCAGGGCACAGAAGGAAATATTTAAACCAGCAATTTTGAAAACGTAACCCAGACCGCCCGGTGAGTGACACCTTCTGTCTGCACCAGGCAAACAGGCTCCTGCCGCAGGGCTCCCGTGCTCCAGCCCCTGGGAACAATTCCCGAGGTTGCATTAACTTCAGAGCTGCACAGAGCTGAGTGCTGTCATCAGACTTCAGGCAAGGAGTGAAATACTCTGTAAAACTGTGTTTTTCAAGACCAGTGAGAGCCAAAAAGGGGTTCATTTCAATAAATCCATCAGATGGTGTAAATATTTTAGGCAGTAGTAACACTGGGCAATATTAAATGGCATCCCTGGTATGTGCAGGAGGCGGCCAGAGAGACCAGCGGGTCCCCAGCACAGGACTGCCCTGCTGAGCTATGTCACCCACTCTCACAGGGCAGGACAAGTTCAGATAAAGCCCCACAGAGCTGCAGGTTGCTGGCAAGGGCCAGAGGCTGAGTTGGTAGCGCCAGTGCAGGCAGCAAGGCACCACCCTTAATGCCCTTATCCTCATCCACCAGCCCTGTGAGGTTGGGAATTGCTATTTCTCCCACTTTCCAGGTGAGGGACAGAGATACAGCTGCTCTGGATCACATCCAGTGATGTATTTAATATCTCACTGCACATTTAGGTGCTTGAATACCCATTTAAATCAAAACTGCACAGCCGTTCACGATGTGGGATGGCATCAACAACATGTGGCCAAGGGTTTCCTTGAATCCCAGTATGGTCCATAAGGAACTGGACTGTCCTCCTTAAACTAGCCAGAACTGCAACTGGGCATCAACAGAAGTCGGCCTTGCCAGGATGGCCCAGCAACTTTGGCCTCCAAAGAAGCAGAAAGGGGGGAAACAATCTTCCCCTTCTGGGGACCACGGCGAGAACTGGCCTCCAAAATGAGAGGTCTGGGGTACAGGCCACCACAACTCACTACGCAGGCAGGCTGACTTGCAAGAGCTGCACTGAAGGCAAGTGGCAAGTTTTTAAATATCACCAGAGACATCTGGTCCCAAGGACAATCATCAGCCTCCAAACAGTCACCGCTTCTAGCATTTATCTGGAGACAGTGCTGAGCAAAGTAATACACTCAGTTTCTCAAGTCGAGAGCAGACTGCATAGCTCAGACAGTTGACGAAAGGCTAACTCTAATAAATATAAAATACCCAAGGGGTTATCTAAGCAGCCAATAAAGATACAGAATATCTTTTTTTTTTTTTTATGTACTGAAGTTACACTCATTCAGTATGTGGTAGCAAAAGAAACACAGATTTTCTGACAGATTCTTATTTCCCACTGTTACTGAAACGCATCTCCTTCTTAAAGCAACATCTCACACAACTCTAATCCTTCCCGATTTATCTCTGACCAGGCCTGCAGCCAACAACTTGAGACCCTAGCTTTGTACTGTGCAAATGAGATTTTGATTCTAAATGATCAGATACGGGGATCAGATTTTGAAATTAAATGCATTTTGTGCATAGCCTTCATTCCCTTTCTCTTTTTTTTTTATCTGAACTGCCCATCCCATCTCCCACACACCCTCATGTTTAAAATTGCACAGGGATGGTTTCTATTTTAAAAGAGGCATTAATGGGAACAGAGCAGAGTGAGGCTGCTGAGATTATTTTTACCTGAGCTCTGATTGCAGCGTCCTTCTTAATCCACTTTATCACTGTTTCATACACCAGCTCCTCTGCTTTGGTGTTCAGGCTGTCATTGGACATGTAGGAAATGAAGTCGTCTTTTGAGATATTAAGGATCTCTTCTTGGTTTGCCACCTCTGGGAAAATCTGTAGGGCGTATGCTTTGGCCATGTTGTATAGTTCAGTGCACTGCATGGCTTCAGCCATGGCTAATATTCCTAAGCAGTTGCTAGCAGTCAGTTGTTTTTCTAAAAGGAGCAGGGGAAAAAAAAAAAGTAAGTGAGAATTATTAAAAGTAAGATTTAAATTTTTACCAAGATCGTGAAAAAAATAAATGCCACAGACAAACCTCCAACCCTAATTAATTTCAGGGAGTTAATGAGAAGCAGCACCCTGGGTTACTTTAGGATTGGGATTTAAAGTACGAAATCAAAATCTGTCTAACAACTGAGCTGGGGATGGGGGGAGAAATGCACTTTCTGAGTTTGCTTTTCGTGTAAGCCTTCACAAGGCACTGGGGAAACCTACTGACATAACAGTATCTGGGGCTTCCCAAGGGACGGGAACCCAGCCAAGAGACTGCTGCTATTTCTGCCGCCCACAACGTTGCTTTAAGAAACAGCAAAGATGTAAAACGCCAGTGCAGACACTTAAGAATAAATGCAAACAGCACTAAGGACGTTTCTGAGGATGCTGCAGTCACTTTATGATAATTTCTGCCCTGTTCAGCTAAGCTACTTCAAATAAAAAAAAAAAATCCTCCCTCCTCCTTTTTTTTTTTTTTTTCAAAGGAACTTTGTTGCTGTTGAATGTGATGACATCCCTTATGCAAAACACAGATTATACTAACGCCTTCTGTTAAATGTTGTGTAGTGGGTTTCAAAGAAAATCATGCACAGAGGAGACAGCATTATCTCCTACCCAGCAAACAGAAGTAACGGCGCAGTGTGTAGCTTTGCTTTAGAAGTGTGCTACACCACACATTTGACTGCACTTTTTTCCTTTTCAGTATTCTGAAGAAAAACCCACCAATTTCAGACATTTATAAGAGGAACTTTCAGATTCTTCTCAGCCTTTGTTAACCATGCCACTACTAATAGGCAGAATATATTCTTTTAAGATATAGGACCAAGAAAAAGAATTAAAATGAGAGAGAGAGACTGACTGCAACAGATCACAAAAGCACCAGTACCAGCGGCAGGCTCCTGTGCTGTCAGAGCAAGAGTGTGTCACATCTGGGCAGTATCATATCCCAGCGCGCTATTTCAGAGCAGCGGACAGGAACGTGTGATAGCCCCACACCTCTTCAAACAAAACTCTCATCAGATTGCTTCTGCTGGAAATGCTCGGGGATTTTTCCCTACACCCAGCTTCTGCCTTCATCGGATTTAAAACCTGCAAGCTACCTATACATGGCTTTTATTAAAATGGGCTTATGACCTACTTTTTTTTTTTTTTAACCTGGCATGAGATTAGGAATTTTGTGGGTTTTTTTTTTTTTTCCCTCCCCTAACTCTTTTTATTTTCTTTTACAGATGCAGCAATCTTGAAACTAGGTTATCTCATTTTGCATCAGTTGATTGTACTGACTCCAAGGAGCCCATTTCCTCAAGCAGACGGCAGCAACGGCAACGCTTGCTGTCAGAAGATTTTGTCACTCAAAGACTGCCCAGAGACAGGCTGCAAACTGATAGCTATGAAGCACAGAGCTCCCAAAATTTCAGCTTTTCAAAAAAAAAAAAAAAAAGAACCAAAAACATCTTCCAGGTTCCTTGGTTCTGTCTGCTGGCACAGTTTCATGTGTACATATGGCTGGGGGTAAAATAATCACCTAACAGAGCCCAAAACTCTAATCATGGCTTGGAAAACTCTCAAGTCAGAGATAAATCTGATGCTGCTCCATCTTATCCTCATCAGGTTTATAATAAAGTTTGACTCATTAAGCAGTTGTTTACTAGCACATGATGGAAAAGACTTGCAAGAATGAGTCTTTGCCATCAAGGGACTGGGTTTGCCTCCATCAGAGGGATTCCCATACCGTCCCCAGCTAAGCCTGTGGCGTGGGGCAGAGGAAGCACTGGTCGTGACTGGTTTCTTCTCATCTGGGCAGGTTTTTCTGTCTCTAACAATGCTGGGTGACTGATACAGCCTGGTACACCAGCTTCGAAGCAGTTCCACCTTCTCCCTTTCAGCTTCACTCCCTCCTCTTCCTCAAGAAACTGCCTGGTGGCAGACTCGAATGAAATTCTTCACAAGAAATTATCCCTGTCTGATGCAGCAAGTATGACAAGGCCATTCAGAGCGAGGTCCCGGGGAGATGCAGATTGCGTTATGTTCAGGAAGCTGCTGATGCACTTCTTTGCACTTCATCACTTTTGATGTGATGAGCAGCACAGCAAGGTGGGCGCAGCGATGTCTTTTTAAGATGAGGGCTGGCATGTGAACTAGAGGGAATCATTGCAGGTGAGCAAGACAGAGGCTGGAGGAACAGCTATAGGAGGCACGGAAAATCTCTATCCTGTGAACAGAAAAAACATGCCCTCAATTTTTCACCGCTGACTCCAAATTTGGGAGTGAGATTGATCTCACTTGACTCCAGCTGTCTATGGTGCAACTGAGCAAACTTAGTATCTCTGTAAACAAAGAATTCCGAGAACCAATCTGGCAGTGTTTTGAATTAATCTGGTGATATTTTGGATAACTACTTCAGGATGAGCAGACCCATGCCTTACCAACGCCTGTTACTCTTCACTGACTATGAAGGGAGCCTACATGACTACTTAAGGTACAGACTTCTGCTGTATAACACAGCCCACCCCAAGTGACTGTTTGCAATCTGGGGACACTTACGAATATCGACATGACAAAGACAGCTAAGGACCAGTTCTGCTCCATCTGCTCCTGAGCCATTTTCCTTTGGATGCTGACATGTTTACAATAATTGCTGTTCTTGCCACAGTGATGCTGGACTTGTAACAACCCATTTTTGTGGAGTTTCACCTTCAGCCCTTTCAGAACATGTCTGCTGGTTGCTAAGCTATTCCCAGTGCTCAAGGACAGTTCATAACAGATATATGAATGGACTTTAAGGATATCAGATGTAAGCTAGTAGGTTCTCACTGGTCTGAGACAGTGCTGAACCGCATACTTGTATCTATGGATGTCACCATATAGCCGATCAGCAGCCACTATTCTCCACTTAGATGTGATTTTGGAATAGGATCCTGTGCAGAGACATCATGAGATACTCATCCAGGCAGACTGCTAAGACCGCACTTCTGAGAGTGCAACAACTTGAGATAAAGGCAGTGATAGATGGTATGTAGGAAGAATTACCTAGCAAGATTGTGGTAACAGTATGATGGAAGCTCAGTGATTGAGTGCTCCCCTCTGTGTCCATTAAGTAGTGTATTTTTGCTTAGAGATGGTTTCTAGATGATGACTTGTATACGACTAAAATTAACATAAAATCTGCCTTTCCTCATTTTACTCTGCGTGCATTCTGGTGGGGATCTTATTCCTCAGGTATGCCTACTAGTGTCAAAAGCATTTGAAGATGGGTGATAGGTGGAAGACTTCTGGATGCATTCACTTCCCCTGTGAGAGTGGTCCTCATTTTTCCTATCTTCAGATATGGTTGATGCTTCAGTTTCTCCAGGCTGGGCAGCGTGGCTCTCCAGTTGGCTCAAAATTGGATGAACCTTGGATGAACTAAAAATTACCCATAATACTTTCTCTTGAATTCATAAGGACCACAAAGGCCTCTTCTTTCCTAAGATGCATATGCCTGTTCATGCTGAACTTGGCATGGGTCTGTCGTTCAGTTTTTCTCATAGCTCCCTCTCATACTCTTTGCAAACTTTGCTTTGTGCCCTTTGCCCAGAAGACTAGGAAAATTCAGAGCTCTTGCTCTTTTCTGTTCTCCTCCATGAATTTAACAAGTTCAACCAACTTCTTTAGACTGAAGGAAGAATACTTTTATTTTATCGGCAGCAGGCTGAAGTACAAGCTCAGGATTTGTTCATTCTTGTGATGAGTGTCCCTGCATCACAGACCCAAATCATCATACTGATGAATCTCCTGAAATCTTATTTGTGCCATGACTGTGAGTTTAGCATAAAACAAATATAAAAAAAAAAACAACAAAAAAACCCTCAAGTCTTCAGCCATATGAATGGAGGAAATACCTATGATGTCCTGACCAGTTTGCAAACATTTGCCCAGTTATCATATGGTGCCTGTATGAACTTGTCAGCATCGTTGCATCAGTTGGTGCAAAACTGTTGTAATTTCTCATGGTCTAGACAAAAGCAGAGGAGACAGCATGTGGGGGAGAGAGAGAACATGGCTATAATTAGCCCATTAAAGCTGGTTAAGAAATCTCCTGTTGAAATGAAACAATTTCCCTGACGCACTTCCAGCATGTTTCTACCACAAAGTGCAAGCAGATCTGGGGTGCCTCTGCCCAGCGGTGCTGAGAGGTCCAGGAAGGAGACACAAGAGCTGCCTGGACATCAACCAGTTAGGATCCTGCTGGAGCTTCACAGCTGAAAAAGGATGGCCTGAATTTTCCCTGAGATGGTGCTGTGCTGAAGAGACTTATTAATTTACGGCTTTCACTTGTTTGGGCCTCTTTGGACTTCCCTCCAGTTCTCTCACTATTTAGAAATGGCCACTGATGGGAGAGAATCCAGTCCATACTGCTGAATCCTCCAGAAACCCTGGAAAAACCCTGATTTTTAGCATATTTTTGCTTTGTGGAGCAGAGGTGGCGGTGATGAAAAGAAAAAACAGAGCCACAGAGAAGACAAAACGCCTTTCCCTGAACTTTTTAGATGGCAAATGCTCTGCTATCTCTGTAGAGCAATCCAGTCACAGCTATAAATAAAAATAAGCAATTACACTCCATGAATCCTCCAAATGAGAATACAAAATTTCAGCGACTCCCCATATATCACTGAGCTTATAACCAACTCTACTATTTCATACCCTAACATGGTTCACTGAATTCAAGTATTAACTATTGGAAAAGAGAAATCTCACATTGATTTAGTGAAATAAATGTCTTTTGGTTTTGTGGCTGAATCTTTAGAGACAGTGCAACTTAAACTGGAAAGGCCGTGAGATCTCTTCACTGTAAAAGGTGGTGAAGGGACGCTGCGGAAAGCAATGCCAGAGGCAGAGACCTCACTCAAGCTGCACAACCATCACAGTGGGATTGCAAAGCACAGACTTTGTTTCCCCACCACCCATCCATTTGAGAACAGACTCTTAAACAAGCGATGTATAAAAAGCTGGAAAGAAGAGAAGATTGCAATACCACAAATTCTTTACTGACGCTTGCACTGTACCAGCCCTGTCACACCACTCATCTTGTCAGCAGGTCAGCTTAGCAGTGAAAATTAACACAGCAGTAAACTGGAATCATCTGAGGTTTGCCTGGGTTTTTTTTTTTTTAATGACTACATTTTCTAAACTCTCATCTTCCACACTCTTTAATTCTAGATGTCAATTTTAAATGAGACCTGCCCAAGAAGAACCTATAGTTCATGTGGGTTGAAGATATATTTGGGGTCCAGAGTGAATAAGATCTTCCATACCAAGTTCAGGGAGCCTGAACAGGAATCAGAAGTCCAGAAGAGATATTTGGAACTTGGACATGGGAAGTAAGTCATATCACACTTTTGTATTAATAAGTTTGTGTTATTCACTATAACCATGTTAGTGAAGGAGTGGCATATGATACAGGCAATTTGAACCAACACGTGTTTCTGTTGAGCTCCAGTTCTGCCTCCTCTTCTGCCGTGACAGCAATGGGGCTGGCTGGTTTCAGTTCAGACTAGTAAAGCTTAGTTAACGGAGCTGGAAACCTTGGACTGTTTTGAAGCAGTCTATGCTGGAAAATAGATGGAAAGTGAAAGGAGCAGGATGACATGGTGCTCCGGATGGGAAGAATAGGCTTCTCGTGGCCATGAGAGGATGGACAATGGCACTGGTGATGATGTTGTTCGGCACACCCTTGCTAGGGAAAACACTCCCCGTGTACCCAGGGCACACCAGCTGCGGGCACACCAACATTTCATTCCCACTCGCCTTTGTTATGACATGTATACATCAGACCATAACTCTGTATGAACCAACAAACCCTGCGAATTCAACCTGCAGTAGTTCAACCAGATCTTGTTTACAAGAACATTGGACATGTGAAGGATTTTCTCATGGATGCCAGAAAACTGCAGATCCTGACTCCTCTGTGGGAGTCCACCTTCAGCTCTTTCAGTGCCTGCCCAAGCTGGGCTGGTGTAGCACCCAACACTTGCTGCCACAGTTATAAGCAACTTGTGCATTACAGCCTGGTATCTGTGCAGGGATCAACCTCTGGGAAATGAAATGTCATCACGACATCCAGTATGAAACAAGATTCAACAAAATAAGTCTATCCATGATGTGAAAGCAGTTGCCACTCAAACAACAGGCTACACTTCCCTCAGTCTTTTTTCACTGGCCACTGTGTCACCACTTTAAATTCAAATCTCAACCTGAATAAATAAGGTGTTTAAAAAAAAATTATTATATTTAATCTTGAGTTTCCTAATTATCTTTTAAGAGTTGTTAGAAGAAAGGCTTACAAACCTTAAAATAAAATCTTAAAACTTCACTAGATGGAGTGATTCTTACCTAGAAATGAAACGCAGACTTTACAGAAAGTGTGAAACTGGAACTTGCTGGCAGCTTCCAGTAGGGTTTTTGCATTGGCTGAATCTATGATCAAAGAACCTGTGTAAACAAACTCCAGGAGTAATTCCAGGACATCCGCAGTGAGGTTGGACATGGCCAATTCCAGCTTCTCCCCGCTTCTGCTACTGTCTCGCGGTGACCTGGTAACAGCAGACAATTAAATTACGGACATTGCACCATCCCCATTTTGTCGGCATTTACTGATTAGTGAGGGCTAGAAAATCGCTTTGCACCTCATTCTATTTCTCCATTTTTTTTGTTTACGGAACTGAAGAATATGAATTTTAAAATAACTGAACTTAAAAACTTTAACTGGATCTGAAAGAGAAGAGTCTTAAAGCAAGTCTTACAAAAAATCTGTTTATTGCTACTCTGCATTTTCATGCAAAAACAGTTGCAAAAGAAAAGGAAAGGAAAGGAAAGGAAAGAAAGAAAAAGAAAAATGAATGAGCCAACATTAATGAAAATGAGGAACAGGATTAGCTTTCAAAGGGAAACAATACATTTTAATAGCTTGGTTAACATCTCATCTTCTGTGCAGAATGTAACTGTTAAGGAAAAAACACTCTCCAATTTCAAGAGAAAAGGTCATCTACTTTTTCAGGAATCCAGCACTGGAATAATTTTAAATGTCATGTGCATTTAGGGATACATTTAAAGACCTTTTCATATAACATAACAATAATAAATATTAATTTCTGTTTAGCTTGAACTTCTTAGTATATTAAAAAATAGAGATGATAAATATGATATGCATATACAGAAGGTCATATAAAAATATATATATGCTTATTCTAAAAATCTATTGTTTCCTTTTAGGCACTAAAAAAAGAAAGCCCTTCATGGCAATTGCTTTGAAAACTGAATACAAGACAAGATAGACAGACAAAATGGTTAGAGCAAAGAAGGGAGAGGGGGGAAAACAACAACCAGCTCTGCCACAGGAAGCCAGCAGCCATCCTCTAGGAGTTTCATGACCGTGGCCTACGGTTTTTCCTGCACGGAGTGCTGAACAATTTGGGGATCAAAGTATCTCCTGCATTTGAAGTGTGGATTAGTGCTTGTGAAATTATTGGACAAAAAGAAAATTATACTGAATTAATGTAAGGGCCGAGTTCTTAATGCATGGTTGGCTGATGTGTCTGCAACTCTAAAGACAGGTTACACCTGAAAGACAAAAGTGGTGATAAATTTGGTAACATCAAGGAGGGGAGGGGAAATCTGTTGGAGTAAGAAAATAAACTCTTTTAATGGTTAGGACCATCCAGCACCTTCTCAAAGAAACATGAACTTCTCCTAGTCCCTGGACAGTCAACGTCTGCTCGTTCCAATTCTGCTAGAGTACTTGCAAAAGCCATTGCACGACTGACACAAAACCGGCATACGATGCTGCGTGACTTAGACGGACTGGCCAAAGCATCACTGGTCACAGGCAATGCCAGCTTTAAGCATGAGCAAGAGCACTACCAACCTCTTGGATTCACAAAGCTGACTAGAAAGGTGATGGTCAGACCTCTACTACCACAACGGAGGAAAAATAAACGAATATGAGGTTTGGTTTTCTTCCCTCATGTCACCCCACCCACCCCAAAATCATTTGGGGAAATGCTTAAAATTTGCCGTGAATGCTCTGTCATTGGTCTTCCACTGGCTAGCCCTGTTCAAGTCAAGGGCACAGCTTTAACTTACACGAATCTCTGCAAGATCAAAGCTTTAAAGAGGTTTCATTTTTCTACTCAAGGTATTTAGATGGTGTCCATTATCACAATGGAGGAGCAGCTAGCAGTCAGTCCCTCATTTCATAAGCTTCTCTAAGGTAGTGAATGATGGTTACTCCCATTCAAAAAGGAAAGTGAGGCACAAAGAGACAGATACCCTTGCCTTTGACCATAGAGGAAGTCAAGGGCAAAAACCCCATTTTTAAATTCTAAATATTGGACTATTCATTTGCATGGGGATACAGGTGGGTTAGATCCTATTGCAGAAGCAGACGGATAAGAACACATACTGATCACGGCATCTGTGGTACCCCTCCGTGCACAGATGTGTACGCTGCCCTGAATCCTTATGCTTTATCACACCACAATATTCCTTCTCAACTCTTGCATATGGATTCAATTTTGCACTCAAGGCAGAAAACCTCAGGTGTCAAAACAAAAAGAGTTGCCATTTCCTAGATCCTCAAGAGGATGTCACAAAATGTTATTTTTTGTTCTCACACTCACATACCAATAACATTCCCCATATATGATTTATCTCCAGCGATGCACACATCCGGTGCCGCACCCTAGGCTATCCAAATGCCTCCTGGTACTGACAAAATTCTTGCTGAATTGTTTCCCAGAGAAGTCAGTACCTGACAATGAGTTCATATTCACGCGGGCTGGTTAATAAGGACACTGCCTATAATTTAAGTGAGTTGTGGAGGTACCCAGCAAGCAACAGAATCAGGCTCTTTGCACTGTGGGAAGCCCCACCACAAGGAATTATTTATTTAATGCCACTAATTGCACTGTGCTGGCGACGGCTGCGGGAATGACTGCGCATGACCCGGTGGGAACCACAGGCTCTCTCCCAGAGCAGTGACGAGGAGGCACAAAGGAAAGGATGACATGACATCAATGTCAGCACAGACGCACACCTGTGTTAGCAACAACTGCAAGCTGCTATTTTTCAGAATAATTAAGTAATAATCTCTTTTACTTTGTAATACACCAAGCAATAAACTGCTGCTGCAATTGATTAAACGCCAAAGAAAAGCTAAGGTGTTTAATCAATCACTAGAGCCACTTATGGCAAATATAATACAAAGCTACAGAGATTATTGATATTACACAATGAGCCAGAAATGGGAAAGAAAATCACCCCTATTCCTTCCTCTGCGATGCCTCGAATGCATTGTGCTGCTTTGCCTGCGCTTTCTAAGCAGCGAGGGCTTTGGCACCAGCTTTAGCCAGGCCAAATACTGAGTGCAGGCTTGGTCCAGCCCGCAAAGGGAAATGGGAACGGCTCTGCTCTCCACGCTGGGGATCTAACTTGGTACAGGCTGGAGAACAGCTAGGGAATTGATTGAAGCAGGTCCTAATGGATCAAAAATGAGCTTTTGAAGGAAGGGAAGGAAATAATACGGTGACAAAGGCTGATGTGACTGAAGTAGGAAATGCAGAGATTCCATAAATTTCT
The DNA here is from genome assembly GCF_036417535.1 of Chlamydotis macqueenii. NCBI lineage: Eukaryota > Metazoa > Chordata > Aves > Otidiformes > Otididae > Chlamydotis > Chlamydotis macqueenii. Next base: position 8,041,743 of record NC_141558.1, read on the forward strand.
TCTTTGAAATTATTTCAGTGAATCAGGTTGTGGCATCCCCCTCCAAGTGTGACTAAAGCTTTCTATGTTTCTTGTTTTCACGTGTATTAAAACACCAATATGCTCTGTGCAGTCATACTTCATCTATTTGGGACAGAGCCTTCTCTCAGCCGCTCTAGAAGAACCGCAGTGAAGTGGCTAAAGCTGTATTACAGGAACAGAATTCAGTCCTGTAAATGCATATGCAGTGGATCAGGGAAAACCTGTACAAATGCACACAGCTGTGCCTCGAACAGCCCACCCTGTATCATGTCAGGAGGAGATTTGTCAGTGGCATCAGTAGATGCAAACATTTAGAAAAGTCTGCTCTCAGAAAAGCACTGACTTCTTGCCTTAAGAGTTGGGAAAAGATAGAGCTCTGCCTGGTACCTACACTCCCGTTCCCCCATCCCGGCACAAACATGGGATATTTTGGGGATGGAGAGCCTGCCTGCTTCGTGTTTCAGTCTCACCTGGAGCCAGGCAATGTACACTTATTGTCCGTGGACATCATTACATGTGGCACATTCTGCTATTTGCCCTGTGAACTCTAACGTTTAAACAGAATGATGTCATTTTATTGGCCTTGTAATCATTGCTCATATTATAAAGGTCACACATTTCACATTGTGGCAGAAAATCAATAGCTCTCCCAACAGCCTCTGGGGGAAAAAGTTTTGCTTCTGAAGAATAATATATAATAAACAATTTCAGTCCTTACTTTATCATGGCTGTAATCTTGGAGAATAGCTACAGTAAAAATCTGGCAAAGGCTGATATATAAACTCATTAAAATTAGGAAGTGATTTAGAACAGGACTTTAAAAAAGATTTATCTTGAGCTAAATAGCAAAGAGGTTTGTTTAGGTCTACATTTAAACAAGCTCCAAGAGCTCTTTAATAACTTAATTTTATGGTAGCTGTTGGGGAATTCTTTCAGATTCCCAAATCACGTATTTCTCCAACAAGGTGATAGACCTGAGCAACACGCAAACAGAACGGAACCTGCAGATAAGCAGGAGGCACAGATAATGCTAAGGGGGAGTTACTGAAAAATATTTGGTATTGTCTGGAATAATTAGGTCTAAAAAAATAGCCAACGCCTTTGGACATACTCTGGCTACTTATCCTTCAACTTAATTACTTAAACTAGAGAAGACAAAGGCACAGGGAACCTTTTAAAGCGAAAGATGGCTCGACTACTCTCTGAAATAACAAATCAAAATCGGTGTCCCTTTCTGTTAACTAATAAACAGAAAAGAGCTGAAACACTTAAATACTAATAGCAGGGAAAATAGCCCTAAAACCTCATCTGCAAGATTAGGAGTGGATCCGACAAAAGCAAAAGTAGAGAACTTTACATTTTTGGTATTCATTTGTCCTTGAAAATCATTTCCATACATTTAATACACACAGACAAGAATCAGCACTAGTCTTTTCATGCTTAATAGCGATGCGACTGAGTTTCCTGCACCTTGAGTTAGAAATACATGTGTATCTACGCATTTTCCCTGCGTTATTCGCACCAACACGAATTCCGTGTGATTCAGTTCAAAACTGAGTGAGATGCCTTGATTTGCAAAGCCGCATTTAGAGTCGGGCTAAAGTAGCTGTAAGTGAAACACCGCTAGCGTATCAATTTGTCAATTTATGGACAGCGCTACTGCCTCCAATTCAGGCTTCCCTCTCGGGTTGGACGTGCTGCCTTTAACCGGCTTGTAACATTATTTTGACTGACTAATGGTTTGGCTGCAGGCTCACTCAATTTTAGATCAAATACAAAAAGCTACCTATACTCAGTGCAGATGCCAGCCAACTCTCTGTTTACAAGCTATAGTCACAAAGTCAAAACAAATTCTGGATGTTCAAAATGGAGCCATCTGCACGGAATAAACATGAAAAATGTGAAACATTTTATGTAAATGTACATTACTGCCTAGTAACAGTTGGTTCAGCTTCCTCCCAGGCTGCCTGGCTGGGAACAGGAGGCCTGACAGAGTTTGTGACACCTATTTACATTCAAAACCATATGACTCGCTGTGCCGTAGACTCAAAGGTATGACGTCTATAAGCTTTGTGCTCCAAAAGGGCACAGAAAGAAAAGATTATCTTGTAAAAGAAAGACACGTTCAGAATCACCCTTTGTGATACTTCCCCAGGCATGTGGGACTTGGTTTGTGTCTTTTCTTTTCTGCCTTTCAAAGGTCCATCACTTCTGCTCGTGAACAGAGAACCTACTGCCATTACCTGCCTCTTCAACAGGAGATGACGACAAAGAGCTAGCTCCACAATACAGCCTCAATTTTGTTCATATTACACTCAGAATTTATTTTTAACAAATAGGAAATCAGACCGATTCTGGTAGTGTAGTAAAAATAATTTGCTATCTTTGACTTTCTATTGCTCAGGATCTCACACAAGGCAGGAATTTGAACAACCTCCACTAAAAGCACATTTCAGCTAATGAGAGGCAACGGGACTGCCGGCACGCAGGTGGGAGCACCACCCTCGACAGAGGCATCTTAAGCCCACATTTTGGGGCTGGTCCCTCCCTGCACGGACCAAAGCAACAGCCTGTCCCACTGGCCAGCTGCTTCCTGGACTCTTCACCCCGCGTCTTCCCCATCAGGGATCTGCCCCATCAGCTCGACATGCTAATCTTGCTGCCTTGCTTTATCATTAGGAACATAAATGTTTACCCTACATTAATTGTGTTCCCATTCCACTAGAGCAAAATATTTGCTACCGAAAAAGATAGGGGGAAAAAAAAATAAATTAAATTGCTTTGTTCCCTGGACAGTGTTTTGGTCTCCAGAAAACAGGAAATCCAAGATTTTTATGTAAGATGAAGCACTTAAATGAAGAGAAGCTACTTTGTTTTATCTCTGTCAAACTGATTACCAAAGAACGGACTCCAGACTGGGACAGGCAGCTTCTCATGAGGCTTAAGAGCCTGTTAGCTATGTGCTCATTACAAACTCCTGTTCAAGTCTATACCATTCAGACTGAACATCTTGTTTACTGTGGAACATAATCCTTAAAGCACTGAAACTCCAGGCAAAGAAGAGAGTGAAATGTTGCTGCATCTAAACTGTCCACTATTTGACTTTTCATCATCCTCAGAGTTATTAACGGTTCAAAACCCACATGTCTATTTATATTGGGAGAAGCCACAAAGAAACTTCGTTGTATTATAGCCAGCCTTCAGCTATGAACAGAACAGACACAGTACTCTACATGGGAAGTCGTATTTCCCACCAAAGAGCTTGATTTATCAAAACCACACGCTCGTAAGATATAAAAGTGTAGATATCCAAACACACCAACATACATTTCCATGACACAAGCACCAAGCTGCATGTGCATGCTGTAGTAACAGGTTATTTAGTGAGTTACTCAAGTTTATGCAGCTGCAAGGTAATCAATCATGTAAATGATTACAGGAAGGGACATTTATAGAGCAACATCATTCCAATACGTGTGTCATAAGGCACTGAACATTCTATTAAACAGAATAAAAAAAAATAAATTACAGCCTAGCATTGCTTCTTTTTTGGAATTATTTTATCAGCTCAAAATGTATTAACTTGCAAATCTCTGCCTTTGTTATACTATCTTGTAGATAAATATTATCTTTGAGCCTCAGCCACTATCCATCAGCCTCATGAGAGAAGAAAACACATACTGTAATGGTGCTATTGTATGATTATGATAAAGAACTAGTAAAATCACAAGATTAAATAAATTACATTGTTTAAACACAGGCTTGCAAATTTGTCATGAAAATTTACCTGACCAATAAATCCATTTGCTCACTTTTTACCAGGATGTTGATACAAATAATGTTCCTTGTTCCAGGCAAACAAAATTTGGCAAGACTAGTGTAACTTATTAGGGTCAAACGCTGCCAGTTTGCACCTGCTCTATCAGAAGAAAAATCAGGAAAATTAATGGCTGTGAGCTCAGGCGTGCCCTAGCAGCTCCTGCTAATTCACCATCGCAGAAATGATCATTACAAACCAAGACGAGCAACGGGATTAACAGCAAATGCTTTTGTTCACGGAGAGCACGGCCAGAATAAAATAAAACAAACAAAAGAGCTACATCTCCTATATACCCTTAATGCTATTCACCCACGAACACAATCTAATTGCTCGGTCAAGACTGTTTCTAAAGGCGCGGGATCAGCGGCAGCCTGGAACGCTATAGTGTTGGAGATCACAGTCGGAGGCACAAATCTGCCTCCCTGCTGAGATTTAAGAAAGAAGATGACGAGTTTGAAGATGCTGGCTTAAACAACTAGCAAGTGAATGAAGAAGAGAACAGCAAGTGCCCTTGGAAGAACAGGATTTCATGACCTAGACTTTTGCTAGGGACTGAGAATAAACTGAATCACACAAGGTACCGGTGGAGAAGCGAAAAAACCGGGCCAACTTCTTAACAGTGCAGGATCTAACTTGTTTGCAAGTATCTCTGGCAGCCTAATTCAGCAAATACCTGGCAAAATAGCCCGGAGTGAGAGTTACTATTTGTTAATGGTAAATAAAAGATGCAAGCATGTTTTGGTGGATTATATGGGAAGGAAGACTAAAAATAAAATGATAGAATAAAAAATTTATTCCCATCAAGCTTAAAGCTTACCCCCTTAACCAACTCCTATCTGATTTGTTTTAATGATATTTACTAAACCATCAAAACCAGCTTAGCAGAGAGTTGGCATTATGCAGCTAATAAATCTGTTTCTTAGGAATGTGGGGAAATTTATACAAGTAATTATCTAGGTAAGTCTATCCAAGGCTTTCTCATCATTGCAATGTCTAGAGGGAAAACAATAATAAAATAATGATAACCACAATTATTATTTATTACTATTACTATGATCATGGCAGTGCCCAAAGATCCCAATCAGCATTTCAGTAATTAGAATTAATTCTGTCAGGTGCTGGTTCTTTCTCACTCAGCTACAGGGTGTTGCTACTGCTTTTCTACAGGGTATGTAGAGCCAGCCTGCACTCTGGACATCAATGAAAAGTAATATATCACATCACCTATGGCCACAGTATACACAGGAAAGGGCAGGTGGCTCTTCTCACCCCATCAATCCCTGCCCACACCACCCTGCAGAGCTGCTTGGAGTACTGCAGTCACTGAAGCTGAATGCTATGCAAGCAAAAAAGGGGGCATCGTTATCTGATACGATCATAACCTGGTCACATTAACTCAAATTCATTATCTCAATCCAGCAGTGGCTAATCCTTGATGATTTAAATGAAAGGAAGTGAACTGCTGATCCCTGGAGCTACCTGTGAGCACGCCAGAGTTGGAGGTTTGATTACCCTCATTTTAGGGCAAGACTTGCTTTTGGAAGTGGCCCAAAAATGACAGCTTTCAAGAACACGACTTCAGTTTCTATGCTGTGGAAGTGTTTTTTCGTTGCCTTTGATCCATTTTGCTTGAACTGCACCTCGTTAGATAACTGTTCCCTTTCACCCCTAAATTTCCACACAGGGACGGGGCTGCGAGATGTAAGTAAACACAGGTAGGTCACCCACCCCATCTTACGAGTGGCTGTATGACAGCTGCATGGCTTGCAGATAGGCCTCGCCAGAGCAAGAGGTGATTAGCCTGTCATTCCTCGGATAAGATTCGCAGGATTTGTAGTTCTGTCTAGAAATTATGTGAGTGAGAAGCCCAAACTACAGTAAATAGAAATGCTGTCAGTGAGGGAGACGAGTGAGAGGTTAAGTGATTCTGCTCGGTGCCTCTGTGAGCTGCAGCCATTACGAGGCAGAAGCTTAATTTCTGTGCTGCACCTCGAGGCTCGAAAAGGAGCCCTTCTGTCCTCCTTGCCCTGGTTTCTCTTCAGAACAGAGCACATCGATCCGTCCTTCCCTTCAGAGCCAGCATCCAGCCCAGGCCACTCACCCTCCATAGCCACGGCCACGCTCACCAGGCTGGGAACAGCCGGGCTGTGAAGCCTGCTATGGGTTTTGTTGCAGCTCCTTCGCCTGGCAGCCGGCAGCACCACTGAATATTTGTAAGCTGCAGTTCATTTATGTAGAAAGCCATGCATTTTTGCTTGATGAAAACATGTTTTCCAAGGCCTGTCAGCTGCAAAATTTGAAACCCAGCAGGCAGCTCCGAGCGCGGGCGCTCAGCCGGACCGAGCAAGCGAAGCGCACTCGCAGAGAGGGGCCACTGAAGGCAGAATGCTGTTTCCCACGCCAGGATTTTGCGCCCAACACACAGCAATTATCAGTCTCTTGTTTAAGAGAAAAATGTCGTCCATAGCATAATTTACACCTGCACTCTGGCAGTAAAAGGTAAAGAATTATTTTACATCCCCATCAACCTCCCATTCTCACAGACGCCTCCAAATGGTTTAACAGGAACCACTGGCGCTGTCTGTCTAGGCACAAAATACCTCTCCTGACACCTGAAACAAACATTGTATTTTTAACTCTCTATTTCTCTGTTTTCAAAGCAATGTTATAATTTGTTTCCACATTCGTTCTGTTCTACAATGGAGCTGAAGCATGACGATGTAGAAACGCTGCCTGCTCCTCTCCCGGAGTTAAAAGCAAGGTTCTTAATAAGCAGGAAAACACGAAGGGGTCACCAAGAGTAGATTTTTCTTTCATCTGCTATTTCTCATTTTGGGCTTTTTACAACGTAAACACAAACCAGACAGTCTTGTTTTCCAGACACCTAAATGCTTTTGCAGTTTTGTCAGACTGTTTCAGATGGATAGCGGCAGGTTCCTCTGTCTTGCATCCAAATGCTGCCTTTCCACACAACGGTGTAAAATGCAGAATGACATCTCTGTCTTCAGTGTGGATGTAAAGTAAAAGGAATTTGGTCCTCTCACTCTAAATGTTTTACTTCTCCCGCCCTCCTGCCCTGCCTTCAAGCCCTCAGAACATATATACAACCCTATTTTAGAAAAAAGAAAAAGAAAAATTCTGAACACTTGCAAAAACAGGCATGGTATTGTGGAAAAGCAATTTGGCCATGCAGTCACTGGCTCTGCTCCTTAGGAAAATAAGGATGAACACAGCATTGCCAGATTACACTGCATCAAAAATGCTTGCTTCTTGTGACCGAATCTCTTTGTGTCTGTGACTTACTGCTCTGTGCTAGTGGAATCAAGCATCCAGGATGACTTCAAGATTAGAAAGTATCATTAAAATCAAATCTGGAAAAGATAAAGCTTGTAGGACAGGATCTGTGTATCTTTAGTAACTGACCACAGAGAAATAAAACTAAAGTCTGCTTATAAAAGCCGGCATTTTGGCCAAGAAGACACTTTTATGTCAAGTGCTTCCTACTATTAGTTTTGTATTTGGTAGAGATTCCAGCACATTAGGTTGGATTAAGAAGACAAAAGCAGCAAACTAAAATGTTCCGGTGAAACTCTCTTTGTTATGGAAATACCAGACACCCAATTTATCCAGCAGCTGTATTTGTCTATCCCAAATACAACTGGAAAAAAAAATGATGCCTCTTCATGGGATTTTCCATTCCCTCCTTCCTTCCAGAACACATACATCTTCCACCATTTCTTCTAGGGCACATACAAAGACACAGAGATTATTTCTCTCCTTCCCAAACCGAGAAAGGTTTAAATAAGAAACGCTGTGCTCTGCGAGAGGGACATACTGGAGGTGGGTTTTTTGATGGATGCTGATCTATTTCTTTCTTTTTGTGTACACGTATGAGTATGTGACATTCAGAAACGTTAGTTTCCAGAAGGAATCATTCATGTACTTTTAGCTAACTACAATGCAGACTGGGTGACTGGCCTTTTTTCTCTGGCCAATGAAACAGGAGCACTTCCAGAAGATAATTCATGTCCTTTATCGTAAGGTGGGATGAATCGCCCTACTGACATTTCCATCTTCCCTCACGAATGCAGAGGAAGGCTAGATAACCAGCTTAGGCTGAACCCCTGAAGGAAGCCATGTAACACCCATCATTAAGTTTATAGTTTAAGCAAATTACCTCATCTCTCCATTTATTGGTAAAGAAGAATGGCCTCCTCCTTCCCCTCATATCTTAGACACCTATTTTACGGTGAGAGGACTTGTCTCCTGGAGATGTCTGTCCCCTCTCTGCAGATTATAGCAGTAGACTAGCAGGTGAGGTTAGACAAAACCTGCCTTAGATGCCAACCCTGGGCCTAAATGTTGGTTGACTAACAGCAAGAGACAAGCACCTCTCATTGCTCTGGAAGGATCTCCTACCTGCCTGCACATAGGTACCTGAATTAGGAGAAAAGGTTCCTTCTGGATGCCTTCAAGGTGCTTCTCTTCATTGCCTGTACCATAAATTACGCCCTTGCTTTGGGAAGCCTGATTTCTTAAGTACCTAAAGTAGAGGTGCAAATTAGAGGCCAAAGTCAGGCAGATTGGAAGCTGCTGTCATTGATGGTACACTCAAAATACATAAGATGGCTTTTAGGGGACAGAACGCTACTATTCATCACTCATTTTCTCCTGAAGTCCTATGCTGCAGTAATCTCATCCGGGTCACAGTTTGAAGAAGCTGACTAACCACATCATTTCCCTAAGCGCTGATAAAGTACATCAACTCCTCTGTGTGCTGTGTGCCTGAAGGAGCAAGCAGTAAGGCCAAGTACTCAACTCCATACGGGTCATAAAGTAGGCTCAAATATTCACCCAAAAAAAGAATATACTTCAAAGAGGATTTTATGAAGAGAACTTAAAGAAATCTAGCACTCCCCAACTATGTTTAATATTGCATAAAATTGTTCCTGAGATTGTCAGCAATAGCCCTCACAGACCCTGAGGTTATGGCAGTACGTCCTACTGCGGAACCAGCCCTGGGCATGCACTCATCTTCACACATCCCCGTCCATCCCCTGCACCTCACTTTCCTCCCTTTGTGGGCACAGTGAAATGGAAAAGACGTCAGGAACATTTCACACCTGCTGTTCCTAATACACCTAATCCTTTTCGGATGATTTTGCACCGAAAAGGACTAAGATTGTTTTTTATGGTCAGCTGCTGCTGGGAGGGAGATGAACGCTGAGTCCTGGCTTAGGCTCAAGTGCTGGGCAGCTCTTGACGGGGACTGGCTAACATGTTTCCAAGAGCACATTGCTTGGTGTGGTGCTAAGCTTAGGCTCTGGACTGGATTAACCCAACCTCAAAAGAGCCATGCTCATATATGTAGAAGATAAATCAAATGGAACAAGAACTTTCCTGAATGAGGACTAGAATGCTCGGCACATTGCAGGATTAACCATTTTCTGATAAACTAAGGAGGTTTCAAAGTACACTCTCATTGCCAAATTTGTTTCATAAATAATAAATAACTTTAGAATTGTTTTGGTCAACAAAACTTGGTTATCATCTTTTCTTTACGGTGTTACAAAAAACTTATTTTTATCCCTGCTATGACTAATTCTCATCAAATAGCCTTCCTCAAGATGGGCAATAACTCTAGTTGTATTATGCTTTTTCTTTTTTTTTTTTTTTTTTGAGGAGGGGATAATTGATATTATTTGGTTTTGAACGTTTCCCTTTTATTCTTTTGAGACACTACTTGCTAGTCTACCATCAGATACCAATTCCAACACCCAGTGGAATTAATGGCAGAACATGAGGTTAACAATAAGTTGCCTGTGGCAAAGAAAAGCCACAGTAAATACTCTGAAATATATTCTTTTTTTCTGCATATTTATATGGATGCACATAGCACCTTCATGATTTGATCATCTTCTCATTGACGTTTCTGGTGACCCATCAGGGCCTTTGGTTGGAATGGCATTAGAGTTTAACCCTAGCATGCAATGATTGAAATGGCCTTTATATTCTATTTAATATAAAGAGATCTCTTTTATTCTTTAAGAAAAACTGCCATTTATTGTTTTGATTTCTGTAATAATAGAAAGAGTGAAATATAAATCACATAAAACTTTAAGTACTATCTCAAAGGAGCTGCTAACAAACATCAGGAGAGGATTCCAGACATATTGTACTTATAAACATACTGACTCTGTGAAACATAATGATGCTGTATAATTCAGTGCATGATCCTACAAAATACTGAGTGCTTCTTGCATCTTGAGTGCTTGATTTTCATTGACATAATGCGGTTTCTAAAAGGACGAGGCTTTACACTGCAAGTATGCTCTAAAAAGTAAGTCTTTACAAATTCCATCCCATAGCCCTGAGTTTACTGTCTCGCAAAGACACATTTGCTCAGTTTACAGGTGAATACTTATTTTTCTCACCTGACAGTTTTGCAAACTCAACTACACATCAATGGATTTTTCCTTATTCAAGCATCATCATCAGTAATAAAGGTATTTTTGCCTTGGATACACCTGTGCAACTCCATTAGCCCTCATCAAGGTTACATGTGTGCAACTGAGGTTATACATGAAAGACAACTGGGATGGAGAGACCTGACTGTGGACACAAATCGACCTCTGTAATATTTATTGCTACTGATGATGCGAAAGAAGGCAAAAAGCGGTGAGGTTGGCAAACGGACTGAACTCTTTTTTTCTTGTAATGCATGTGAGCCTTACGCGAGCAGCTGAAAGACAATAAATGCTGAAATATAGGGGTTCGCTTTCATAGACTCTTTTCAGAGCACTTAAAAGGGGAGTTTTTTGCTTTATTTTAAATGAGTTCATATCAGAGCAGTGTTCAATCTAAAGTATATCTCCATTTTTTAACTAAATAATACTGCAGCAAGAGTCCTCCGTGTGCTTCTAGAAATAGATGCTGCCTGGCGACTTCTGCACACAAGCAGACGTCTTTATAGCAAAATCCAAATGACAGTCTTTGGCCAGCCAGTTATTGGATTTCTGTAAGTTGATTCTAAGATTTTTCTTCCCCTATAGACTCTACTCCTTATCACCCTACAAAGCATATACTGTAGCCTTAACAATTAAATGATAATGAGCAGAGAGGAGAGAAAGGACAGGAGAGATCTGGCATAGCTAAAGCTAGCAATCATTAGATTTACGGAGGGGAAAAGACATGCTTCCTAGGCCAACATATTTTTTATGAATAATTGATAAGGCAGTCAGCACAGTTATATCATAGAAATGTAATATATATCCATAATTATAAAACCAGCTTTGTGCAAAAGGACATAATACACTGAAAGGAGATACCAGCCAATATGCCATCCTGAAATAAAATACAGTCGCTATTGTGTTAGTTGGCAAAATTTAAATACAGGATTTGAAGCAAGCAAATATGTTCTTTAATCCCATTTTTTAGCACAGTCCAGGCTCAGTCTGCTCAGGAAAATACTGCAAGGCAAAATCAGCAGCTGCATTAATTTGCTGATGATTGAGAGAAAAATGAAAGTTATCCTCATGTTTTTTTTCTCCCTACTTGCTACTCTAACTTACTAATAATATGAGAGTACTGATTTATTCCTATGCAAGTATATGAAGCATACAAATTGAAAAATCAATGTAATGGAAAAAAAAGATTATCATGCACTGTTTAGAATCAATCAGCTAGAAACAGAGGGGGGAAAATGCGAAGGTGGAGACATGATGTTTAGAAAATGTACACATTGTACCTACCCTAAGCTAGAGTGTTTGTAGGAAAAAAACTACCCTTAGTCTAACATGCAGACTGAGCTATATTTTGACCAGAAAATAGTCTTATTTCCAATCTTTTCTAGAGAAATGTATCAGTTGTCTTTTCTTCTTTAAAAAGTCCCCAAAATACTAAAAATATCAATCCCTTTGCCCATAAAAGCCACGTAAAAGCATACAACAAAGATTTCAGGGTGAAGGGATTACGATACTCAAAATGCTTTATTAGCACGTCTCAGCATCGTTCACCGGAACACTGATGGCTTATTGCAGCCCGAAGGACAGACTTTTGTCGTATGTGACAGTCCCTTGAACACATGGACAGCAATAGTTTTCAGTTGTGGTCTGAATCACCATTAGCAGTTGAGTTTAAATCTTAGATCTCTCAGTGGTGGAACACTTTCTTCGGCACAAAACCGGCCTCTACTCATCACAAATAATTACACTGCACGAGTCAGATGTGTAACAAATGGGTCTGAGTCTCAGTTTGGAAATACATTCAGAGGAGGTGGAAAGAATGGCTACTGGCTCTGTGACAGGAGATTCAATCTTCATAAACCTGCAAGAGAGGGGAGGAAAAAAAAGCGACACAAATGCGCCCTACAAAAGAACAGAGCAGATCACAGCTGGAAGGAAGGCAAACCTTTTAATCAGGTCCTTGAAATACAAGCTGCAGGAAGCTAGAACATTTTGGTGGACTTCAAACTCTTTGCCTTCAACAATAATTTTCAGGTCTGTAAACTCTTTCGCTCTGCGTTGCTGGTTCAACTCCTTCAACATTTCTGCAGAACAGAGAAGACAGACAGTGCCAGGGTTCCCATTAAGAGTTTTTTATTTTTACTTTTTACTTTTCATTTTTTTTTTTTGTAAAGAAGTAGAGAAACAGGAAACAATTGATATTTTTGTCGGTAAGATTGGCTCAACACAGACAGTCAGAAGTTACGAACATAACATACTAAAAAAAGAAAAAGAAAAAAAGCAGGAACCAGTAGGTCTAAACAACTGAAATATACACACAGAAAAAAAGCAAAAACAATCCTAAATTTGGAAGGGTTAAAATGAAAACAAAATATTTCAGCATCAGCAAATCAGAAACACAGAGAATGCATTATCACAGAAAAGCTAAAATAATCAGTTATAATAAAAATCAAGAGCTAATGAATTTCTATTCAAATGCAAATAAGTTTTGAACAAACTAGAATAATATCAGTAAAAATATGGCATTATGATGCAATATGAACTGGATATGGGTCAAAATAATAAAACCACAAGACCTGCAAAAATAACTTATCCTTAACATAGTAAAAATGTGTTAAGCCTCTCAGTTAACAAAATAAAATAGTACTTCTAAATAATATCTAAATTACAGTGCATAAAAAATTAGCCAAATTATCAATGCATCTTGCAATACACCTCAGCTATACAGACTACAATTGTATATGCTTCAGAATTAGCTTAAAAGCATCCTTATGATAAAAAATAATCTCACGCAGAGAATAAATTACTGCCTTTTATAGCAATTCCCACTTTTTGCACTCCAAGGATTTTTACCATCACAGCATTTTTATTTTTTAGCCTTCAATGGCTTCATTTACAGCAACAATCAACTTTCACACATCATGAAAGAATCATAATGATTAAAATAACCTAGAAAAGTGTTTCCATCCTGCAATACAGCACCTACCTTGTGTGATGCCTCCTTTTATAAAGCCTACTGGTATTAACAGAACGAAATAATAGCATGCCACGTCTTCACGTGTGGACGTGAACTACTAAGCAACCTACATGTTTTATATGCTGGCTGGACTTTTAAGGGTAAGACTTCTCTCCAACTTTGCAGACTAAAGTGGCTATCAAGATGAATAATATACTTTTCACCTGGGCAATAGTCTGGTGGTTCAGAAGCCAGTGATCAAGATGATAAAAGAGCTGATTTTAAATACTAAAGGATTTTGGTTTTATTTTATGTTTGCAATAGGTCAAGGTTCTCATTTCCTCAGCGTAACACCCTGAGCACATTCCTCTTCAGCCAAATCTGTAAATCGACAACAGCTCTTTACATGGAGTCCCTCTACACAAAGTAAAAGGGACCTGAAGAGCGTGTAACTCTGCGTTTCACACCGCTGCTGGGGCTCAGGCACTGGGCCCAAAGCGCCGCCAAAGGGCCTTATGGCAAAATGAAGACCCAAATAATCTTTGTGTTCTCCTGCCTCCCCGATGAAGCTCAGCAGGAATTGTTTCAGGAATCACAACCGGTTAAACAACACGAAAACATGCAAACGTACAACTGTTGCACGAAAAGAAATTCAAGTTCTCCCAAGCCCCAACATCTGTGGTGCACATTTTTCAGGCCTAAGTAAATAAATGTCACCTTGCACATTTATGTCTATTTAATGGAAACAGTAGTGTCTGAAAGCCTAATTATTCTGTGTTGAAATGGGTCAGTGCTCTCCAGAGAGCAAGCAGATCATTAGAGAGGGCACAGAAATAACAGCAGGCTTGTGTCAGGTCTATAATAGAGGAAAATAAACCACTCTGTCCTGTGGGTGCTATAGCAGGGGCTATTTTTAACAAATTCATCTGAGCTGAAGTACAATGCTACATTTGGAGTAAAACTTAAAATGGGTTCTGAATGTTCAGTCTTCTGCAGGGACGTTTCAGACTGTTGCTGGAGGTGTGATGCCTGAAGTCTGATCTGGCCAGGAACGCTCCAGGCCTCGGTTAAAGACGAGGATGCCTGGGACACAGGGATGTTCTACCTGCCTTAGCGTCATGGTGACTGAGGGCTCTGGTTTCACAGGAACAGCACGAGGTGCTTTCTTAGCTGTGTATTTTTGGAGATGATTGTGGAGGAAGTATTTTTCTGTCCCTTTTCAGATTTGAATGACTTTTTTTTTTTTTCTCTCTTGGTCCATTTTTCCACTTTCACTCACAGCAACTACATTTTCCTCCTGACCAATTTTCTATCATTTCATGCCTTAAAGACAGTTACTTTTCCCTCTAAACTTTCTGATACTCTCATCCTCTACTTAATTTCACTTTTGTTTTCTGTCATTCTCTTTTTCAAATTTGCCCAACTACCGTCCTCACCCCCATTTGCACTTTTCCTATTCGAGATCCTTTTCTCTGGTATCTGCAGCTTTGCAACCTTCCTTGCAGAAGCCTTTCAGGACAAGGGCTCCAACCAAGACTAAGCCATACAAGTTTAAGATTACACTTACACGAGGGGTCAATCTCCACCTCACCTCATTCCATTGCCTCCTTTTAAAGCTCATGATCAATTATTCTGGTGTTCAAAGAGCATAACTGTGTGAATAGCAACTGCACAGACGGATCCTGTGCTCCAGGAGAGAAGAAGAGAGGAAAGAGAGTTGAGTTGCACTCTGAATGGGCTGGAGGCTTTCAGAGGCGAGCTCAGGGCAAGCAGGACAGTACAGACCATCCCTGAACTCATGATTACGGCCGAGGCTGCTGAGTAGCAAGACACAAATTTCAACCACTGTACCTACAGATGCTGTGCTCTCTGTGCTGTCTCTGGTATTGTGAGAGCTGGTTTGAGCATCTAAGTCCCCAGACAGCTCCCCTGGGTGATGGGCTGATTACCTGGACTTTACTGAGCACCCTTTAATTACGTCCAGTCCTGCAGTTCCTGGGCACAGTTTCTATCTATGCTTTTTCCACACGTCAGTGTGCTTTATACTGCACGCATTCATTAAGGGTTGCAAACCAGAAAACACAGGTCCGGAGCAGTGGCGCGATTTGGCTCATAAAAACCCCAAAATGAGGACAAGTCCTTATGAGAAACTGAAGCTCCTCTTTTTCCTATAGACACTCCGAGGCCATAATTCCCTTCTTATCCCCCTGACTTGTTCTAGTGCCTTCCACAGAGAGATGACTACGAACAGTCCTGTGTTTTTTGTAGCTCGGTTGCTGAACTAGAAAGAGAAGAGGCAGGAGAGGAGAAGGAAGTCAGGAGACTGCATTGATCCATCGATCTTCCTCGCTGAGGCCCCTTTGTATTACTAAATAACTAGCAGGCATCAGTATTGGACACAAGGTTATATCAGAACGGGCCCTCATTCTCAGAGTATTTGTAATGCTCACACTGTGCTTAGCCAGGCATTAATGATTTATGAGGACTCAGGATGAGTTGCAAAACAAATTTTTCCACCAGGTAATAATGCCTGCCGATGAGTTGTAAAAGGAGAGACAACACAGTGCAGTCCTGGCAGTGAAAAATGATCTCAGCTGTCTCCTGCTAGTCCCTCTTCTGGGCTTCTCCTAATTTTCAGCGTTTCCTCCAACAAATGGAATTTCCTGAACACAAAGGGGTGTGCTGGGAATTTCCTAGTGGTTATTTATTCCTCTGGTTTCTTTGTTCTTACAAAGGGTTTTTTCTTTGCTTTTTTTTCTCATTTGATTTTTTTTTTTAAAAGAGATCCAGGTAAAAATGAAACACCAGGACAGTTAAGGTGCAAGGTTTCAGCAGAGTGGGCACTGATGTTTGCTCTCCTCACCGAATCACAGCAAATACTCTCGCATCCATAGTGCAAAGCATTTTCCCTCCTGCCCCAGGTGCACACATGCATTGGGACTGCAGAAACCAAGCCAGTCCTTTCCGTCTCCTTCATCATTACCAATCCTAAATCATTCTCAGTCAAAGACTGGTTGAATGACTTCTTCATGAAGAAGTGCACAATAGACACCCTCATGTTCGTCCAGAATTACATGAGCCACGTAGCAGCAGAACCTAAAGGAGACTTGACCTGAAATCTGCAACCGAACATCTCTGTGGAGCTGGTGAAAGGGAGAACTTTCTATCCTGCCGTTATCAGCCTTCCTATCATTGCTTGGGGGCATTCAAACCTAATTATATTGAGAATCCCAGGGAAAATATGGGCCAGAAGGTATAAGTGACTTTCCTCAGGTCAGGAACAGAGCCAAGATGAACTCAGAAGCTTTGATTCCTGGTCCCCAGCTCCACCCATCACACTACATTTTCTCCCTCTTAATTAATGGACAAATTACTAATTTAACTGAAGAGCCCACAAGCATTGGATCAAATGTAGGACCACTGTGTAGACCAAGTAAAGGGAACAGAAATTATATAACGAAGCTTTTAAAAAATTATTTAAAATCAGAAACAAAAATGAACAAGGAACTTATTCCCCAAGTTTATTTATTCTATATTTCAAGCACAGTGGAGACTGGATACCCAGTCAAAGACCCTCTCTAACGCACACTCTTGTGGCACAATGGAAGCTCTCAGGTTTATTTCCACTTTTAACGAAGAACTCTTTCCTTAAGTTCTAAGTAGATAAGGCCTTAAAAGGGGACAGCAAGAACTAAAATACAATGAGCTGTGAAATATGGAAGAACGCATTTTACAAAGAGTATTTTTAAAAATTTGCTTGGAAAAATGAACCTATTATAAAACTGTAAAGGGTAATTGGTGAAACATCACTAATTATTCTTGTGAAGAACATGCAAGAGACCAGTGCTTGCCCAGACAGCCCCATGTTTTCATGACTGGGATGGAAAATGTGGGGAAGCCAAGAAAAGTTACCAGAAGGAAAATCCAATTACCTTCTTGCCTTAATAAGTAAGGAGATTAATTCCCAAGGTTATGCTCTAGTTATGTAAAATAAGCATTTTTAACCATTAAGTGCCAGCACTACACACTTGCTCATTTTGACAGCCAGCAGTAGAGTGTGTGTAGCTACAAGAAATTAAATTATGAAGCGAAAGACTTAGCAGCCGAATAGGAGTTATGACAGGGAAGTGTATACCATGGTGAACCTGTCCTATCAAACCACACAAGAATTCATGATTTTTTGCCCATTTTGACAAGTCTCACTGCTACACCCACTGTTGATATGTAGCTTGAAGCAGCTGCATAAGAGACAACTAAATGCCTAGCTGCCTCATGAGGCCAGCCTGATGAAGTTACACAGACACACCTGGCATTGCAGTGGCTGAGGCTGTTCTCCACTCCCCTGGCCATCTCATACTGCAGACTGGCTACCACTGAATGTTGCTCCTTAAGGTCTCCCACGATGATCGGGCAGGGGGTTTGTTGCTTCCCAGTTGCCAAATACGCCACCAGCTATGGCAGCTTCCATGTGGTGTGACGACAGGTACACACCTCTGGAGAACAGCTTCCTACTCGGGACCCAGAATAAGAAACAGGTCCCTTAATGTTTTCTTTTGATAATACTCCGAACTGAAAGAGTAATAGAGAAAAGGGGGAACGACGGAAGCCTTGTGGGAATCATTAACAGATGAGGATGTCTCAGATATTATCTTGTGATCTTCAGTATCTTGGGCCTAGGTAGTCCAGATAACCAAATATATATATATATTTTTTTTAATATTCGGTTATCTGGACTGCTTCTGTAGTCAAATAGAGACAAAAACATGCCTCATGTACAACCGAGCCCCTTCTGTGCGCTCAGCCAGGCAGGATGCACTACTATGGGCGTCTCTCCCCAGGGATTACCAAGACAATTAGCTCAGACCAAACACTATTTTTTTTTTTTTTTGCACAGAAGGCGACAATTAATCTTTTGCAGATAAATACTTTCACTTTTTCCTTTTGAATCTCAGTTCCAAGAAGTTTAACTTATTCATCAAGAGCAGAAGGAGAAGGGGGCGTAACAAAGCTGGGACTCGCCTATCCGAGGATCCTGTATTGGTGAGATGGGGGAGGCAGACAAATAGTGAAATGCTCTCGCTCTGTACTGTGAAGTGCCAAGGCTGCTAATGGCTTGGGATGCCGGTGCAAAATACTGCTGTATGATACTGGTGTGTCCAGTCCTCCTCACCCTGCCTGTATTGACTACGTAGCTTCCACAGGACGCCAGCCTGCTCCAAAGGCATCTGAAAACGCTTGACTGCTTGTGGCTGTCTCCTGAATGTTTTCCTTCCGAAAGCCCTTAAGCCAGATAAAATGAACGGAGAAAAGCTCGATACCGACTACAGGAGCACTATGAGGCTGTGCCCGCTGAGACTGTGCTACCCAGCTACACAGCCCAGTGCAGACGGAGCATATGCTGACGGAGAGGTATGCCTGCTGGCATGGCTACACCAGCCTACGAACAAAAGGCACCAAGAGCCATCATCTGCTGGGTTTTGTCAGCACAGCAATGTGAAATACAAGGTGTGAAGTTGTCATACTCCGAGCTGATACAGCTATGGTAGTAGGACTTTGTAGTGCAGACCAACCTGTCTAGATCTTAGTCTGGCTGACAGTGTTATACACCTGTGCTGCTAAAGAAAACAGTAACAGATGCTGGAGAGTGGGAAAATATTTTTAAATCTCATACTGAACAACACATATGTGGCTGTATGTGATAATTCTATTCAAAGGATTGTTGGCAACGAGAACCCCCATTGTGCTAAATATTTTTTCCTTGTTCACACAGACAAATTCTTCTCACCTTATTATGACGAGACAGGGTCAACAAAGTCAGCTGCGGTGATTACTCACTTGAAGAAGACAACTACAACTCTGTGTGTAAATGGAGCCTTTCTAAATATATTAAAAACTCAGAGAAGTCACTGTATCATGTTTTGAAACCAATTTTCCGGCTGTCATCATTACTAGAACTGACATTAGGAGGTATCTCAAGGATGCCTTCACACATGCCAGAGTTGGCATTTCCCTATATTAGGCTACAGAACTATTTCGACCTATTTTCTGACTATATTCAGCGATGGAAGAACTACACATCTAATTTCTAGAAAATCTACTTTAAATGCAACTTTGGAGAGACTTTGGTATTACAGTTACGCATAAAAATAATAAAAAAGGGAGTCTGGGGGCGAGAATGCCTTTGCTGCTTCACTTTATAAGGGAAAGTCTTCTACGGTATCCATGCCTGCTAATTTATAATCATACAGGGTTACAAATGCACAGTGAGCATATGTGACTGGCTTTGAAAATGAACTGCATTTACATTACATATATGGATGCAAAGAACGAGAAAAAATATGGAAACAATCCGATCTCTTTCATTTTCCAACACAGACTGTGCTCCACACAAGGACAAGCAGCAAGACCACAGGACCCAGCGTAAAAATACCCACTGAGGTGTTGAGATAAAGATGCAGCTTCCTATATCAGGATCTGCTGGGTTTTTTTTTTTTTTTTTTTTTTTGTCTTCAGGATTCACTCCTGATTAAATATAAAGTTGGCTGCAGCCTGTTCTATATTGGTCAAGGCAAACAAACCTCAGGGGATCCCAGGAAATTGCCAGCCTGGCCCCCCGTTCCATATATAACATGCCACAATTTCAGTTAGCACTGTAACTTGATTTCCAGGCAGACAATAATTTTCTCTGGAGAGAAAATGAGAGAGAGACACAGGCAGAAAGAGAAGGAAAAAAAAAAAAAAATCTGTGAGCGCTGGAAACGCAGAATAGCCCAGATTCAAAGAGAAATTTAGTTCTGATTGTTTTATTTACTAGCAGGCAGCCCTGAATATCAATGTACACTTAAGGGAAGGCTAAAATATTTATTACATGATCTGGGATGGATTTGGTATTATACTAATTGCTTGTAGGAGAAGACCAGCAGACAGCTTTTAGACCTTTTTGATCTCTCCATGTAGTGCAAGGCATTAGCTAAACGTTTCCTAGTTTTGAAGGCTTTGAACAAGCAGCACCCATCTGTGAAACCGAGAGCGTAATCAACAGGCTCCCCGACACATCAGCGATAGCCAAACGCTGACCGGTTCTGGTGGTGTAAGAACAAAAGCTGGGAATTGTGTATCACCAGCAATCAGCCGCACGCGTGTGCACACCCACAGCTGGCAAACAAGACGCTTGCTCTCCAAAATAGGAAAATAAGAAAAGACAGGTTTCTGAAAATAAACCAGGGATGCGTCCAACACAAATCGCAGGTATTAGAGTAAAAAAAAAAAAAAGAAATGCAACCATGAGGTGTAACACCTGACAATCAAAGACTTCAAAGCGCTTAACATATGTTAATTAACAAGGGGTGGGGGTTCCTCTGCCCATTGTGAACAAAGGCAGTGCTGCCCAGTTTCAACAGGGGCAGGACTTAGTTCTTCCTTAAAGTGTGTGTAAATGTAATCAACACAATTCTTTGAAATAAATCCATTGTTACTGACCAACAGTAACGCAAGTATGTTCTAGCATTCATATACCGCAGTATATGAAAGCAAATAAAATAAACTCAGATCTTTGGCATTGAAAACTCAGCCCTTCAGAAGGTATTATACATAATCTAAAAATAATAAAGTACCACAACTAAGTATCTAGGCCTATATACTCAGTGGACGGCTTAGTACTGAGCATATGTTACACACTGGGATAAATGCACGCGACAGCATCTCTTGGTCCATCAGACATCTCATCTGATAGAGAACTGTTCTGGTAGTACAGACTGTCTCCAGAATGAGACCCAGCGATTCATTATTCCGCCAGAACGGACAAGTGTCATCATGTAATGTAAAAGAAAAGAACGAAAGCACTGCCGGTCAACTCCAGGCCCTCCCTCGGGGTATTCTGCAACCCAACAACTCTTCAACAACTGGTTCCCTGCCCTACAGCTTCAGCATGCGTCCCTGGCTGCACTCACCTCCACTCACCGTTACAGAAGAAATAATGATAAATGCAAAGTTGTTAACTTCCCTCATAATCATAAATGACAACAGGCTTGGGGGAAAAAAAAAAGAAGCTAAATAAGCTATTTTTTGTGTCCCATGAGCTGGGGCACGACTGCAGAGACATCGGAAGGCAGGAAGCATGGTGGTGGTGGCAGGGGAAAGGGGGAGCGGGGAGCAGGAATGAGGGGTTGGGGAGGCAGCTCGGTCTCAGAGAAACAGCCCTCTAACTGCTGTCTGGTTTTTAGCTTTAGGAACAGCCTCATATGTTAAAAAGCCATCATTTGTGTCAGATTTTCTTTGAACATCTCCCTACGTATAACATTTTCAAATCTCTAGATTATACCTGTCCTAAAGACATGAAAGACTTTATAATTTTTTTTTCTTCTTTCATAAGCACTGTAAAGTTTTCAGTTTTACAGCTTTGTAGCTGTTTAGAAAATGTTTTGTAAAATGTCCTCCTCAGTTCTACCAGACTCATGTTTCCCCTTATCAGGGTGCATCTTGATTTTTAAATCTTGAATTTTAAGTAATTTTTTTGAAAGTATTGTTGTTAAGTATTCTTGTACAAATCCTAGCAAAATCACGTTCTGGTATCCTTTCTGCATGAATAGTGAGTTTGTATAGTATGGCAAGAGAATACGAGGTGTGACTGGCCGGTAACGTAAGAAACTATTTAACTGTCCATGTTGTTTGTATTCACAGAGGAACAAGTTATCAAGAAGCGTTTAAGTGGCTGCCTTATCAAACTTGGAATAATAACAATAAAAAGACACTTTTAAAGAAGTCTGTTGAGATTAAAGGACAAAGATTTATTTAATGAGTTTTAAAATTTATGGGCTCTCTAAGAAAGAAGCAAGCTTACAAAGACTATTTTGAGAGCTGAATGACTTTCACATAATGAAGATCTTTGATAAGACTTGGCTAAAACATTTCAAATACGAACAAAAACAAAGGGAGACCTCAGCAAACACGGTGATTAAGTCAAAATTTCCACTGTGAAGGCAATATACAAATTCCACCATCATTTCATCATCTGAAAATGCTACGAAGACCAACCCGCAAAGGTGCTGAACCTCTGAAAGGATGACAACAGGCAATTTTGAATCTAGACAAGCATGAAAGAAGCATGTTTTTCTCCTTCTGTGTAGTTATGGAAACAGAGAGATAGAAACCCCCTCCGAACCGAACAAGGGCTTTTTTTCCTCTCCCTGCTCCCGTCCGCGACTTTACAGCTGTCACCACAAGTCATCCCCCGCGCTCCTGCAAGCCAGCGGGCAGCAAGCTGGCATCTGAGGCGCGGAGAGAACAAAAGAGGCGGCAACGGAGCTTCAGTTCAAATGACAGCCTCACCAGGGCTCCAGCTTGCACCGGCAAGACAAAGTTGTAAAGTTTTACAAAAGAACTGAAGTATATTTCTTTTCTAGAGGTCTTAGCGGGAAATCAAAGATCTATTTTAATTTAAGAGACTAACAGCTTTTCTCGCTAATGACCGAAATATCCAAACCAATAGCTCCCCAGAGCAGTCTGCAGGATGACAGGGGTCCATAAAGCCACTTGCACTGTTCTGAAAAGCCAGATAGAAGGTAAAACATTAACTGTTTCCAGTTTTGAATCTAAGCATTACAGACAGTGGAATGTAAGAAACATTGAGGGCTGACAGGTATCGTTGAAAGACGTTGTTGAGACTGTACGGATCTGGAGATGGGATGTGCTACGGCTTTAGGTCAACTGAAAATAACGGGATCTAATGCAGATAGAAGATTCTTGATGGGAATTGATTTGTGTGTCTCACAATGAAAATCAGAAATGCACTGACGTAGAATATGCAGAAAGCTTCTCTGGTACATGGGACTTAGGGAAAGTCACATTAGTATTCCCATTGATTCATTTCTTGGGCTTAAACTAGAATATAATCTGCGGTGCCAAATCTATCATGGAAATAGATGTCCAGCCATAAGCTATTTTACTGATCTGTCACACGCTAAAACAGGGCTTACTACTAATTTGGAGAAGAGGGCTGCCTTCGAGGTCCCCTCTAAGGGCAGATGCTTTCTTGCAGCCTTAAATCCAGGGATGAGATCTCCAGAAAGGAACACAGAGAACTGGAAATGGAATATCTATCATTTATTGTCTGTAGTCTTTCTAATTTCTATTTTGCATTCCTCAGGAACAAAACAGTGGGTGATTATTTACTTTGTCTTCAGTGATATTTTGCCCTATGACACAGAGTAGAACCTGGTGTCTCTAACGAGTGTGAGCTGCGTGTCTGAACTGGTTTCAGGAGAGATAATTATTATAATTTCATTTATTATTTCTCATTTCTCTAGACCATTAATTTTCACATATCATATACATATTTATGAAAATTGCGGTACTTTTAATTAACTATATGGTATTAGTGGTTTATATGCACAAATGAACAACCCTGGGAACAAACTCATTAAAAATCTACGGCTAAACTTCAAAGGCTTCGGGATTTCACCTCTCGCGTACTTGCCCTCTCCCGGCTCCGGCAGCAGAAGGCTAACATGTATTTAAAAAGAACAAATATCTACCTGTGCCAAAGCTGCCCTTTACATTTCACAGGAAATGTCAATATTTCAAAAGTTGGTTTTATCCTCCCAAGTATCTATGACCCTTTCTGTGGACTGAAGATTTCACACACAGGCTTTTAAAAATGAAAATTGTTCTTAATTTTTTTTCCATCTGTATGCACTTTTTTCATTGCTTAATAAAATGTCATTAATAGCGACAATATGGCACAACTCTCACTGCGCTGACGTCTTTAGGTTAGCTTTGAAGCATTTTTCTAGGTCATTATATTTAATTAATACAACGAATTAGTACATTTTTATTCAAAACGTCAGACTGTTTTAATCATAACACAAATATGAAACATTGACCTAGAAAATAAGATGTTTCTCTGGTACTAAATAGCAAGAATATAATTAAAAGCATGACATTCTAAAATGAAAATATAGTATTTGACCATTTTACATTTTAATCAACTATTATGTCTACTTGCTCTTTAAATGTTACTAAACTGGATAATAAACATAAAATACATTTTGATACAACATCATCTCTCACAACAAATTCTGGAAATATGTACCTTGCTAATGATGGTTAAATGACTTTTCTAATTAGTCTGATTTGGAAAAAACACTGATTGAAATGGTGTCTTACAGCAAAAAATAGTTTCAAGGACAATTTATTTCCGTGAAGACACAGTCAATACCACACCAGGCGGCAGCTATTTATCTGTAGTCAGAGCTTGCTTTAACTCGGTCAGGGCTGTGCAGTAACTACTGGAGTTAAACTGACACAAAGCCCTTTTAAGCGACACTGAGTGTTCACCAGTTCTAACCAACACACCAGTTTAACTGAGAACAGAATTTGGTTCCCGCTACTGTACTGTACAATAAATAGTTATACAGACATACGCTTGCAATGCTATCAAAGGAGCATCGTTTCTTGATTTCCTCACACTTTTAAATGTTAATTTTCTAGTCAGCTTAACTTATGTCCTGGGTTTTGTTTAGTTTTCCTTTTTTCCTTTAACTGCTACGTTTTTATTCTTCAACTCTCTTTTGTACGCTTGCGATCTTCTCCTACCAGTATTTTTTAAGGACAGGAATATCTCATTGAAGAATGTGATTAATGTAATTCGGTGCATTCCTAAGGACACTGAATTGCTCAACTGAAGTGTAATTTGGGTAGGCTGCAATTTATTTTAAAAAAGACATAATGCTGTAAGTGCAAAATAAAACTGAAAATGAAGCAGCAGTTCTTAGGTCCTTAACTACAAGAACCCTAAGAAATGAAAAAAAAAACCAACAAAACCCTAGAAGATTTAGATGAAATTTTTCAAAATGCTCAAGTAACTTTTGAGCCTGGGACTTAACAGCTCTTGAAAATTTAACCTATCTATAATTTGTCATAGAGAAAAACAATGATTTCTCCTGAAATAATACGGTCAAACTGCTTTTGATTATTCTAAGTAATGTCAAAGGTTAAAAACATAAAGCTGGAAGGAAAGTACCTACTCTGTAAAACAGCCGTTCACTGGAGCTTTAAATCTCTGCTTGTTCTGCAGGGAATAGTCTGCAATGACAACTTCACATAGAAATAAGACGTCCCCTTTTGTCGGGGACAATAAAATTGTCTTAATCACGCAAATTGTACACCACTTTAATACCAATCTTTAATACTGATTTAAGTAAAAGAAGGCAGAGTTCAGAACTGGAAGTGCGAACCCTAGCTATTCTTACATTTTTCTCCTCTGTACTTGATGGACCCAAAAAAGTGGCCCAAATCAGTTCCTGCACGGTCTTTAGTATTCAACCTATAAATGAGAAAAATGAATATAACTCTTAAAAAACAACTGTGGAGGATCGCATAGAGCTTCTAGAAGGGAAAAAGACATTCAATAAACGATTCTATTTGACTGTACTTGAAGAACAATCCTTTTCACACCCTTTCTGAAAGCAAAAAGAATATGGTTGCTGTACACTCACAGATGAAAATCTGATACTATTAACCCTGCAAAGCAGGGGCTGTTTCAGGTCTGTGCAGTGGCAGAAATCAGCCCGCAAATGATCCAGGAGGTTGTCTTATATTGTGAAAAACACATCCTACCTCATACACACATACTAAAAGTGATCCAGGAACATTAATAATTATGCTGGAGTTAAATCCTCATAGAGCAGGCTAACTCTAAATTAATGGAAGTATAAAAGACTTTTAGAAGTGACACAACTTCCTAAGTGACAGGTACAAAGAGAGAAAACCTCTGCTACATTGGACCTTCCTCAAAGAGACTATTTTCCTCCCATGAAAACAGAATTATAACTATGCAGCTGTGGCAGATGTTAGCATATGAATATTTATACATCCAGAGGATATTTTGGTCTACCTCACCAGGAATGTTAATATTTGAATAGATTAATCAGAGCACTGAGTTCACGAAGCAAACTGCCCCCCTCACCTCCTCATAGATGGATGCGGTTCATATCCCGAACGATGTGATACTCCTGACGTGCTCATCCCCAAAGCTTATGCCTGCACCATCTCATCAGGTACAGCATGGTTTGCTCCATCAACCTAAGTCTCCTTTAACTCCAACTGCTCTAAATCACCTTCCTGGCATCTAGAGCCAAGCACCACACGTGTCCTGAAGCACTGGCCATGATGGGTTGGTGGAAACTTCAGCAATAAACCTTTAACACATTTTTTTTTTTCATGCAGCTATAGAAAATTTAGAGTTGGCATGAATAGTGGTAACACAACAAAACTTTTCTAACCAGAACTGAACTAAATTTCTTTTTTAGAAACACGTTGTGTAGACACTCACACGCACACGAAAGGCGCTGACATTGCTGTGGGAGGAATCTAAATGGCATTAAAGCAAGACTACGCTTCAAATTGCTTTTCATGCCTTAAAAACCAGCAAAGGAGAACAATGTACTGTACACGCCTATTCAATTCTACTAGACTGAAAAGTAACACAACTCTTGCCCTTTTATAAATTCCAAGTTGAAGTATTTATTTTGTATACATATTTTGAAGTTTATAACTTCACATATACCATATACACACACAGGCAATATAATTGTTGACTCAGTCTTACTTCTTAATATTAATGGCATCACATGTGGATCAATGGTTTTAATAAGGAGAATCACAGCTGTCTCTGAGTGACGGAAAAATAACTGAGCTATCTTTATTAAAATCTTTATATTCTGTTTTTTTTTTTAAAATGAGAAGTGGGGCATTCTTGGAAAATCTACAAAATATTTAAGGAAAACATCTGAACAGGTTGCTTTTTCTCCAAGCTGGGAAATGCTAGAAAGATCTTTGATGTGTCAGCTTTGACAGTTGTTTCAGTCCCCCTCTATTAGCATTGCAGCAGACGGCTGAGGATGCGATTGTTCTCCTTGCGCTCGCTGGTCCCTCAGGTAGAGGACGGGAGAGCACTCCTCAAAACACTGCTTATTAAATTTGAATTGTGATAAACACACTTGCACACTTTTACACAGGGTACGTATTTTGGGCTGAAACGAATCAAATCTACCTTTAGCTATGTAAAAGGCATTTAGCCTTAACTTCGTTAGCCAGGCTTCTTCCGCAGACAGAGACAAGCATCTCCAGAGGGGGATTCTTCTCGCTTCCTTGGACATCTGTTTCGGCACAGCTGGGTTTCCCCCAGGACTGTCCATCTCTCTCTGTTAAGTACAAAGGAAGGCTAGCTGATTAGCTTTGATCAGCCATCCCCATTTTTCAACTCCTTGGATCCAGCTAAGCTGACTCTCATCCACTGAAAGGCAGAGATTGCTGAGGGCCGCCCGCGTCGCTCCCAGTGGATGGGGAGCACTTGGAACTGGAGGCACTGGCATGAAGGACACCATGCAAAGGCTGGCAGCTGATGAGGACAAAAAAGAGGTCTCCTGGTCTGGGGAGAATCGGCATGTGTGATTTTTTACTATTTGGGAAGTCACCAGGAGGAACTGAAGAGGCTTCTGAGGCCGTAAAAGCTCTGAAAGCTCTGAAAGAAAAAGCATGTGAATCGAATGCAAAGAAAGAAAGGAGAATTCAAATAGAAAGGAAGTTTCTGGTTTACTTTTGACAACCAGGCTGTTGGTCTGGGCATAACTGAGGTGGAAAACCGTTACAACCCAAAGGCTGGATGACTGCTTTTGAATAGTAGCTACATAAAAGCAAACCTTAATCGGTTCTGTTTTGTTCCTGGCCTATTCTAGTGCAACTTTCATTACAAAACTGCCATTCAGAGTCTAGGAATATTTGCCATCCAAAATCACATTGATGAAAGAGAGTAATAATTCGTATATCCATAGAGACTGCGGAACCACAGTAGCATATCAAAGAGAGGAGAAAGAGAGCTAGATACGCACAGGAGACAATTTATTTATTTAAAGGCATTCAGGAAAGCTCGTCTTTAATTTGAGCTACTTCTGCCAAAAAATAATAATTTGAATGAGCACCGAATGAAGGGCAACTTAAGACTTTGATCTCTTTATGTGCTTACACAACCTCGCTGCTTGATGGCTTCACCATCCCCTGCCAGCCGCTACTGGCTGATTTCCTCAGGAGCCGCTACTCATCCCTGGTCGCATCCTCAGCTGCGGTGGGGCCATGATCCCCAACGCGCCGCTATCCCACTGGCAGCACAGCCCCTCCCGCGACATTTTGAGGACAGACACGGGGCAACCTCCGCTGCTTCATTTGATAGTGAGGTTGACAAATGACGTGTTCACTCCGGCTCTGGAAATCCAAACGCACCCTCTGCGATTTTGATCAGAGAAGCGGGGCGGCTCCGTTTGCCTTAGAAATGGCACATACATCATTTGAAACGTTAAGAGCCACAGCCAGGCTGGGACTTGGCACTCCAGCTTTACCCTGCAACCCGAGTCTCCTGGCTGACAATGAAATGCTTCGTTGCTGCTCTGCCAGGACGTAATTTTCTTTCCACCCAGCAACAGGCGCGAAGGCATTTGAAATCACCCTGTAACCCTGACAGGCGCTCTGAAGCCTTTCAAGGCCAGCAGAAAGAAAAGACAGAGAGGGAGTGAAAGACAGAAAGAGTATGCAAGGATGGGGAAACTACACTGAATTAGAGTTAATTAAACCTCAGCTTTGACAATGTTTAAATAACAGGATTCTACACCTAGCCCTGGAACGCCTGCGTGAGCTGTCATTTAATTTAAAAGAGCACAATAGCTAAATGCCAGTCTCCAGGCAGATCTTTTGCATCTTTCTGATACTGTATTAAAAAGTTATTATAATGCAGAAGTTCAGAATTTTTTCCAGAGTTTGATAATAGCCTTCTCCAACTTCACATCTCACACTCTCGATACGGCAATTGTTCTTGTGAAACCAGGAGGAGAGTCATCCCAGACAGCTCTAGGAAACCAAAAAACACAAATCTGAAAGTCCATCTCCTCAATTAGAGTCTAACCTGAGGATGAAAAAAGGAAAGCGTTCTCCTAGCAAGAGAAATCTAATAGTAAAATGCCCCTATAATAAAATAAGTTTATAAAA
Source organism: Chlamydotis macqueenii (assembly GCF_036417535.1). Lineage (NCBI taxonomy): Eukaryota > Metazoa > Chordata > Aves > Otidiformes > Otididae > Chlamydotis > Chlamydotis macqueenii. The sequence goes on from NC_141558.1 coordinate 8,071,039, forward strand.
AAGATCAGAATACCCCCCATTTGTAACACATTTGATGAAAACTGAGTGAATATTGTCTTGCATGTTTTTAAAGAATAGTGCTAATATGTGGCAGTACTATATTCAGCTTTTCATTTTCAACATGCTTTAAGAAGGAGCTCATTAATTCTTCCATATCCTATTCAGTGACGGCTGCAGATCCCTTTTCAACTGCAAGTTTTAAAAAATGTTTTCTCAGCTTGAATTTATTTGCATTAGCGCTTCTAATCGAAACCAAAACAATCAGAAATTAAGTACCATATTTTAATATAAATGTTGGTAAAGAATTCTTTTATATTTTAAGCTACTTTCTTGAAAATAATGTCTCTTCAATGAAATCTGACTACTAGTTCTTCAGCTATTCAACATTTAACATTTTGCTATATTCATATTTGGTTTTGATATTTAATCTCATATTACTCACAAGACACGCAAAAGCAGAAACATGTAAAATGACCAAAATTGTCAAATCGATGCACAGGAGTTATACAGAAGAAAAATACAGCAAGCTACTATTTAGTCTCAACAATGATCTTGATGCCCTGTAGTAAATTAAGAACGGTACTAAGGGCTCCTGATGACAAACTTGACACATCCATTTATTTTTGACAAAACTATTAAAATGAAGTAAGGTCGCAGAGGTAATCCACGGCAGAGGTAGCAATTTAGAAAAGATGCTAATTTAAAAGCTAGTAATTTTCAAAAAGCAGAAAAACAACTTATTTTGCACTAGTCAGCTGGAAATACCGTACTGGTGGGTGCCAGATATGAAATCACTGGATGGTAGCTGAGCTTCAAGTGATCTTGGTGTAGATAACACAAAGAGAAAGGCAATCACCAAAGATAAGATTAAAGTCAACCAAGGACCTGGGTGAACTTTGAGGTAACCTAGAAAGCATGTCCATCAGCATTGCCTGACAGTGGAGCACCCAAAAACTCACTGGGCATCTCTCTGGTGAGGCTGCAGCTCCCTGGACACCAACCCTCCAGCTTTCAGTCCCAAGTCCCAGCCCACATCAAACCCCACTGTCATCCAGAGTGTGGCATCAACCCTGTCCCGGGTCCAGAAGAGCCCAGCCTGGAGGATATTTTCTGTAAGGACAGTGAATAATCGATGTCTTGTGGAATGCTGGAGCCTGAAAGCTACATTCAAAGGTAGGGCAGACTGAAAGCAGGACTTTTGTAAGGGTTGTTTTTGAAGTTGTTTAAATACTAACAGAAATCAGACAAATGAGGTGGATGTGAAGACTGCCTGAATGTAATACAGGCTGAATCTCTCCCTTCCAGAGCGCATTTAAGTGTCTGGGTAAGTCTCCCTTCCTTCTGGGGGCTGTCAAATGCTAAATAAATGATGGGCTGAAACACAGAGTACTCTTTGTGAGAGAATGCAACATGGAGTTCTTTTAGCAGTTCTCCCTCTCATGCGTACCTGAAAGAATTTCCGTGTCGCACTACAATACGATGGGGTTGCTGAGACACAACATTACCCACACTGTGAACCACAGAGCCGAGCAAAAGGTGCCAGGAAATCAAACACTGTGATACAGGGCAAATGGCATTTCTAAAGACAACAAATAACTCTTTATTTCAATCTGGCGGAAGCAAAAGCAGAAAGAGAAAACATACTGCGAAAAATACAGGAAATGAGAAAAGCCTGGGCTATTAATAGTTTCAGCACAAATTAAAACAGCACAGAGAGAAATATTTTTTTTTCTCCCCTCTCTGTTGGGCTCAACTGCCCTACTAAAAATCTCTCTTTATGCGGTAACCTTCATGGATCCTAACACGGGTCTAGATCTGCTTGCGTGCCTCTCTCTTGCTGCGAAATCTGTCCTTCCTAATTACTTCTAGAGCGGTGACAAAAACCTTGTTGATCCGACCAGACAAATTCTGGCAAGTAAAACATTCAGAACTGTAACGACGAACACGCCGACTGCTGAGAGACAGGGACGATAACGGCACTGTTGATAACAACAAAAGGGACATAGGGAAGGATGAGAACTTAATTTTTGGCCATGTTCCATTTAAAGCAACTACAAAAGACATCTAAAAGAGATGTCAGAGGCAGAGACGCTGACAAGACATCTAAGAGAAAATGTCAGAAAGGCAAGGGGCTGCTTACAGAGATTTCACTCCCCAGCTGAAGTGATACAATCTTCCTTCTGGACTGTCTCCCCCGAGACTGAATACAGGTATAATGACATGTGATTTCTTTTTTTTTTTTAATTGAGAAGGCAAGACAAGTCTTAAAAGATCTTGATATGGAATATATTTTCATTGCATACTGCAAAAACTCATGTTAGGAAGTGTGTTGCCATCAGAAGCAAGCATCCTCTCCCTTTTCTTGAGGGAAAACAACCAGCAGTTCTGTGGTTTACAGTCAGCAGATACACTGGTGGAAATGCTGTGGTGCTTTATGCTTTAAATAAAAAAGATAAATTTCTATATCTTTGAACAATGGGTCAGTTGTGCCTGGTCTATTCCCTGCAGTCAGAGAGTCAATCCAGTAGCACTGTATGATACATGCTCAAATACAGATCCTTCTCTAACAGCCTTGAAGATTTCCTCCCTTCATTCTTCTTTCCTATTCAGAGGCATCATGGCTGCTGTCACCTGAGTATCAACGGCATTTTAGATGACTCATCATTCTAATTGATCAATAACATGTCTCTTTTATTTAAAAAAAAATGCACGAGTATCACCACCCTGTTTGAGTGGGTTTGCTGATCTTCCAGATCATAGAATCATAGACTAGTTTGGGTTGGAAGGGACCTTTAAAGATCATCTAGTCCAAAGAGTTTCTCCCATTTTTCCTATAAGCCCCCTTTAGGCACTGGAAGGCTGCTCTAAGGTCTCCCCGGAGCCTTCTCTTCTCCAGAGCTGGGCGCAAATGGGGTCTCACCAGAGCAGAGTAGAGGGGCAGAATCACCTCGACCTGCTGGCCACGCTGCTTTTGATGCAGCCCAGGATGCGGTTGGCCTTCTGGGCTGCAAGTGCACATTGCCCACTCACGTTGAGCTTCTCATCCACTAGTACCCCCAACTCCTTCTCCTCAGGACTGCTCTTGATCCATTCTCAGCCCAGCCTTTATTTGTGCCTGGGATTGCCACGATCCATGTGCAGGACTTTGCATTTGGCCTAGTTGAACTTCATGAGTATTGCAAGAGCTCACCTCTCCAGCCTGTCAAGGTCCCTCTGGAAGGCATCCCTTCTCTCCAGCACGTTGACCGCACCACACAGCTTGGTGTCGTGGGCGAACTTGCTGAGGGTGCACTCCATCCCACCGTCCATGTTGCTGACAGTTGTTAAACAGGGCTGGGCCCAATACCAACCCCCGAGGAATGTCATTCTGCTACTTGTTCTTTAATATCTCCCCTACTCTCTATCAGTCTGCAATAATTTTGAAAAGATCTTCATCTTTATTGATTATGAGCATGAGACCAGAGAACAGACATGAGGAAAAAGCATTAGAGAGACCTTTTGTGAACCCCTCTGTCTTGCAAGAAGCCCTCCTCATCCACAGACTCAGGAAGGGCCTGACCATAATGGAGACTGAGTCACAGGACTATCAGTGATCTCTGGTTTTGCTCCTGAGAGTTAAATACTTCGTAGTGACAGGTGCCTTTCTGCGTATTTAACTAATACTTGTTTGGAAGATTCTGAATATTTCTTTCCTCCATTTGCTCTGTAGTCAGGTTGGTCTGTTTCCAGGATGAAGCTGATGCCTTTAAAAAGCCCAGGTTAAGCACTTTCTGCACAAGAGCTGCCAGCATAACCTCACCTCTGTGCACAGATCAGCATCGGTATCGGAAATAGGGCCGAAGACAAGGGGAGCAAATGTACCTTCTGGAGGATGAGTAGCTAGTGATACAGGGCTACATCTTCCCACGGCTGTCTTTAGGGGAGCTTCCCTTGCATTACAGAGCCTTTGTGTGTCCTTTGAGTATCTAAGACAGCAACATTCTACTCTATAAAGAGGTCTTGCTGCATAATTTCAGTTTCAGCTTGCCCTATAGAGTTTATGCTGTCTTGGTCTGTCGTAGTTCAGCCCCAACGGGGACCAGACTACGCAGTCTCTCTCTCACTCTCCCCCCACTCTCCGAGAGAATAGGAGGAGATTTGACAAACAAAAGAAAACCAGGAAAAAAAAAACCAAACACACGGGTTGAGATTGAACAAAAAGTAAATTTAACAGTAATGACAGAAGAAAACAATAGAGTGATGGAACACAAATACAGTATAATAGCTCACAACAGATCTCCACATCCAGTCTCTTCCAACTAGGAGGGCCTCCCTTCAGCACCCTCCTCACTTATATACTGAGCATGATGTCAGATGGGATGGAATAGCCCTTTGGCTAATTTGGGTAAATTAACCCCAGCTGTTAGCTAATTAGTTAACTATCCCAGCCATAGGGGCTACCAGCTTCAGTTCTCCACCCAGCTCAGGTAAATATTAACTCTATCCTGGCCAGAACCAGGACATGGTCCTTCAGCAAATTCCTTCCAGGGAAAATATTGATGCCTGCTGGACAATTCTGCAATGACAGTTTGGCTAGGAAGAAGTTGTTTCTTAGAAAAGGCGAGGAAAGCACTCCTACTCTCTGTTCTTTGATTGCTAGGCGTCTGCCAGATGAGAAAACTCCGTGACTCCCATTCAGCTCACTCGAACAGAGTTTTCCATACAGTATGCATGTACTACGTATAAACACACAATTTTTTTTTTTTTTATCAGAAAACTGCCTTTGTTTTCAAATGTCAGCTATGAGTTAAAAATATTCACCCACACAGCACAGGTTCTGTTACTACCCATACTTATGTGCAGCATTCTGGGGGGTATTCTATCACAAAGAACAGTTTTTGTGGTTCTTCTTTTCAATAATTCTCCAGTCGCAACACAGAAGTCAGTATTTGAGAAAATGCAAATGCTGCTGAATTCCTGGTTCTTTGGCACTTAAACCCCCTTGAGCAGCACAACTGAGAGACCCTCCCCCCTGGATCTTCAGTGCCTGTCTCTTACAGTAAATGAGCGATAAAAGATACACCGCTTGGATTCTTGTCTTTGCTAATAATTTCCAATATATATGAAGAGAATGAAACGTTTAAACTCAGGGATGGGGGATTAAAGGATATCCATGATGAATGAACTGTAGAGCTGAAGAGAATTTGTTGTACATCCTGACCAATATAGCAGTGAAAGTAATCAATCCATTACCTCACTACCGAGGGAAACGGCAGAGAGATAAGAGGATAATGAATGCCAGGCACAATACTGATAAGGAAGACACTTAAAATGACCAGCCAGAATATATTCCATAGTTAATAGTGCTGACAAAAACAGTGACAAAGTAATAATTTATTCATGGCATAAGAGCCATTCCTGTGAAAATCAAGGTAGCATTTTAAATTAAGGCAACTACTGAAATCAGAGTAGTCTTATTAACCAGTAGCCATTAATGAAGTATTGTAGAAAAGAGTACTTTTGAGGGCCCATTTTACCACTAACATATGGGCTAAATTACAAAATCCTGTTACTTATAAACGCAGATTTTTTTTTTTTTCCTCTGCCAAACCCTTCTGGCTTTTTCCTTAACCCTTTTCTTTAATGCAATAAAAAATTACACGAAGCTCTGCATATTCACACGCAGCCTGAATGGATCACGCTTTTGCCCAGTGCTGACATGCCCCCTATCCCACGATCTTTTAAGAGGCTGACCTGGATTCGGAGTCCAATAATAACACTGAGTACTGCCAAGCCTGAAATTTAAACATATTTGCTGATTCAAAATGTAACACTTAATGAAGAAACCACACCTATCTAAAAACGGCAGGTAATAAAAACCGTTTATTTTTCCCTCTCTGTGCCTGAAGATTGTGCTGTATGAACATACTACGCAACGTGAAGTGTTGGAGATATACAAGGAACAGCTGCGACTGCGTTGAATGAAATAAAATCTGCATTTGCTCCAAATGGCTAAGGTTACAACTCAAAATCAGGCTGCTTGATCCCGGCTTTCTTTTCAGATTTCATGATACCATTTCTTAAATGCTTATACTGTTCCTAAGAATGTTTGGGGTCGTTATCTGCTTGGAAACTGAACCTGTGGTCAAGTATACTGGTTTTCCTGGTACATAAACAAGCTATCTAACCACTCAACCTTCTGACCCAAAAGTCTATTATTAAAACTTTAAAACTTCTATTTGCAACAAAAATATTTTCCAATTATTCAAAGAATCTCTTTCTCGTATTTCAGTCCTGGTGCCAGACAGAGATGTGTTTAGAGGGTTTAGCACTTCCCACATACAAGAATTTTCTCCCTGTATATCCATGACAGATACGGAGCTGCACTGTCAGATTTGTTGTCTCATTTTAGACAAAATTAAAACATATCTTTCAGGGACTTAACAATATTTTGAGAATTCTATTTTTATATGAAAGCAATTTTATGTAGCCACTATAGTCAGGAAATTATCCATGCCAACTAGTGTGCCCAGCACAAGCCCTAACTGGGCACTTACATCTTTCTGCCTTATTTCCAATGGGGAGGGTGAAAGATTTTTATAAGCTTAAAAATATTAGCTACTTAAGTCCTCGACAAGAAAGTGTCTGAGGGAGAAAACAGTCACTACATTAGGGAAAGGTTTTTTTGGTGGGCTGCACAGAAATGCTTAGGGGACAGGGAAAACAGGACTTTAATGTACATACACAATATTTTCTGTTGCAATTGAGCCCACAGAGCAGACGGCTGCAAGACGGAGGAAACAGGCTTCAGATCCCTCAGCTGCCTGGATTAACCCACAGTCACCGAAAGCAAAAAGAGGGCTTGCTCAGTACTCTGAGCACAAAACAGACTTTTATTCAATTCTACCCGAGCTCACGCAGAGATAGTGACAGTTTTCTCAAAAGGGAACACAACTCGCCTTCTCGGCTCCTAAGCATCGGTAGCGAGCCGCTCTAATCGCCTTAGAGTGGCTCAAAATAACTGGGCAAAGGAAATACTGCTAAAAAATTGCTGAAGTAGCCCCTTGTTTATGCTGAAACTATGCCGTTTTGTCGTGTTCTGTTTAAGGTTTTCCGGGTGCAATTCTGCCACATTCCTGTGGCAGAATAATAATAACAGAACAATAATAATAAGAGAATTTCGTGAGACCTGATAATTTTCTTAGGCTCCCAATATTCTGACTAATCACTGGTCCCTGTGGCTACAGAGCCTTCAAAATCTTGAATATTTGGTCCATATCACCCTCAGTACTGGTGATTCAGAAAGCAGATGATACACCCTTCCCTTCTTCCCCTTCCCCAACCCCTTCTATCCCTCCATCCCCTGATCTTCTTTCCATTTTGCCTGTCTTTTCCTATTTTTTGAAGAATCTCTTACAACTTTTGGAGGTCTGGTCCTTTCTTTCAATGACTGGAGTTAGCAGTAGTGGATTTTGTGGATTCCCAGGGGGAACTCTGTCAGGTTTCCCTGCATTGTGGGAATACTCCCCATTGATTCTAACGAAGCTGCAACCCAGCACCATGATGACCACTGTAAGAAGATTCTGTCAGGAGCCCATGGCAACCATCCTCCTAATACAGTGACTTGGACTAAATTATCTCTTTGAGGATTACTTCAATTCATGAGAGATGAAATAACTTGCCTAAGGGAAGCTGGTCTTTTCTGGTTTACTTTGCACATAAGGTTTGGTATGATTGGCTTACAGGAAAGATGGGGAGAAACTCTTCAGCAGGGTCTGTTGTGATAGGATGAGGGGTAATGGTTTTAAAATACAGAGAGACCGATTCAGACTTGGTATAGGGAAGAAACGTTTTACAATGAGGGTGGTGGAACACTGGCACAGGTTGCCCAGGGAGGTGGTGGATGCGCCATCCCTGGAAACATTCAAGGCCAGGTTGGACGGGGCTCTGAGCAACCTGATCTGGTTGGAGATGTCCCTGCTCCTTGCAGGGGGGTTGGACTAGATGGCCTTTAAAGGTCCCTTCCAACACAAAATATTCTATGATTGGGAAAAATGATGTTTAAAACACTCAGTGTTCACCAGCACCAATTCAATTGATAATGGTTTCCAGCTTACAAAGCAAGACAAGGAATATGAGGAATAAATTAAATGAATAAAATTAAAATGTCAGCAGAGAAAGTAACTAATCTCCATCAAGTCTCTTATGTAATCCAGACCCTTCTGCTGCTGTTATTATTCAAAACCCTTAGGGAACTAAGGATCTAGGTCATCTGCAGGATAAAGAGTGTACTATCCAGGAATCAATATTCACAGTAGTAAATTAAATTATAGTCCTCTCCATGCAAAGAGTTTTATTATTACAAGGAGTGTTGACAATTTAAACTCAACAGGAAAAAATAAATCTAAGCTATCAGATAACTTTTTCACTATGGCATCTGCCTATATACCATGCTGTCACTTAAACTGTCAATAATTCTTTAACTTTCTGGGAAATAAGATACGGCACTTTCCCAGCAAGCATCTAGCCACTCTAATGATAGGCTTAGATAAGCCAGTGCATCTGCTGGAAGGACCATTTCCATTAATACTGACAACGTTACACTGCCATTAACACTAAAGAAACAGCAGCACCACCGACAAGGCATTTGAGGAACCCTACAACAGGCCATTGCCATTTCCAACGTGATTTTGAACCACAGCGGTGTGATAACAGAATTTCTAATGCATAAAGCATGTTAGAGAAGTTGATTTACAGGCATGCCGGCAAATCAGCCTTGCAGCTTTGAGAGCTGCCATTAGCTGCCATGTCTCAGTGTAGTCTCCTACTGTTTCTTGCACCTGTTTTTGGTGGTCAGACTGCAATTACCTATGACCAACATCCCAATTTAAGACACTGCCCAGATGCACAAGTCAAATCTTACGGCAGTTTTCAACCTAATTAAAGTTGATAGCATATGATTGGGAAGTGAAGGCAATTGTATAGCGTTTATCTAAGCAGTCACATTCCTGTTTTTAAACCTCCACAGAAAAGCTTCTCATTTCATGGTACATTATGAATCTCATTCATTGCATTAACTGATGAGGAAGGCAGACTGGTTTGATTGATTGCTTAAACTGGCAGAGCTCAACTCATCTTAACTGCACACTCCAGGGCATTCGTGTGCGGCTCTCCGCACCGCGCTGGGTGCTGGCACGGCCCCTGCAGCCTCCCTTGATCCAAAGCAAAGGGAAGCGGCCCAAGCAGAAGATACAGAGCTCCCACTTTCCATCTCTGACAACGCGCTGTTTCCTTGTCTAGCACTGGCTACGATTTTTTTGACTCAATTTCTCTTTGTAATCTGATGAGAAAAAGTGAAACGTGCAGATCAAGGAGAGATGTTGCTAGAGAAATGCAGCACTATTCATGTAGGAGAATCAGCTGATGCCTTTTCTCAGATGTATACAATCCCACACAAAAGACTCTATAAAGCCACATAACAATGCTACTTTGGGAAACTTCAGAAATGTGAAATTCAGAAAACTGTGCAAGTAAAGTGCTAAGATCAGAATTAAGGAACAAGAAAAAGAATGGCTTCATTTTTAGCTCAATAGTCATGCGAGGTTCAAACACATCCAAATGCCGAAGTCACAGTTTGTTAGTTTATTACAGAACACCCGAGGCTCAGCTTGCACAGACAATTAGGAAGGTTCTCCCTAATTGTTTCCCGAGTGTACAGATGACAATATATAACTACAATTAATATATTCTTCTGCTTAACTTGGGAGATGGAAGGCATTACTACGAACCAGTGCTTCTCCTGCCAAATGAACCAGCAGACGCAGTGGGCCCGAGAGATGCTGAACCTTCTGATCCCAAAGACAGCCAAGTTGTCACGATGCTTCAGCAGCATCAGATGCCTCTGAGGAACACGAAAGCACCAGGCACTGTATACCGACATGTGAAACGGGTTTTCATGTGCCACTCCAGAGGAAAACATTTGGGAAAAAACCACGTGCCTGTCCTTCCAAGTGTGTGTGACACCTAGGTGAGGGGAAAGGACCTCCTGAGATTATCGTCTCGCTCTTGTTTCCGTAGCGCTCCTCCACCATGCACAGCCAGAGGAGTGCCAAAATCGCAGGACCCACCACACCTGTCAGAACAAAGAGCTTCTGTCAAGTGCCTCTGCTGATCATAATTGAAGTGGCACCAAAAAAAAAGAGAAAAATTTAGAAAAACAGAGAAAGGAGGGAGCAGATGGATGGAAGTCGGAGCTGGTGGTTCACTTCTGGCCGCTTCTCCTCAGCACTCAGATTGCAGCAATAACAATGGGCTTTCTTTCCTGATCCTATCCTAGCCAGATGATTAAATACCCCTTTTTGTCACCGCAGTCTTCTGGTGACTGAGATCTGCTCTGGTTATAGATGAACTATTCCTTAATCATAGTGAAAAAAATCACCAAAGCTGCCGCATACCGTAGCACTCTGTATTCACCCATGTACCGAGAGCAATGCAAAAAATTAGTAAAAATAAAAAGCTATTGCACATTAACCTACCTGGCCCAGGAAACATATGTTTAAAAGCCCATTATAAAGGATCGTTATTACGTTTGAGCACGCAGCACAACGTATCGCCAGAAGACAACTGATGGCCAAAGCTGAAGAGCAGCCAGATCTGACCAGAATCCAAATCCTACTCATTTTATCCCCTCATATCAAGCCCAAATCACACTCCCTCCAGCTTCTCTCCCTCCCTGTCTCTACACACACTGAGTTAAGAAAAAATTTCTTGTAGCTGTTAATGAAAGCTTATAGCCTGCAATATACCATTGAGCTGCCCTGATTCTATCTAATACACATTTTATTATTTCAGGATTCATAACAAGAACAACTGACAACACTACAATATACTTACACGGCACCTTAATTTGAAGATTGCAAAGGATATTACAAAAGACTGAATAAGTATTAATATGTCTTTGTCCCCAGCTGGCAGAAAACACCGATACACACACACAAACAAAATTCATTTGGGACCTGAACAAAGAATTCTCAACCCTGAGCGAGGAGGGGGGCCACAAGGTTACTCAGATGAGTAATTTTAATTAGACATTAAAACACACCGCTGCCCCATGCCCGAGGCCAGTATGCCACGCCGCAGCTTGCCAAGTTTTAACTGGGCCTCGGATGTATCCCACAACACTGCTTTGTACCGCACCGTGAGCTACTGTACAGCTCACGTTTCCTGCGCTCACTCTATTTTATGTGTTTTTTGTGTCTTCTCTGGGTTACACAGTTGAAACCAACACTAAATTACGGCTTTACAGTTAAGAGTTAACTGCATGGCATTCATTTATTCTGCTGTTCTTCAGATTTTATCAGAAAGGTCTGATTACTTATCAGTGCTGATATCGTATGAATTACATCAAGATGAAGAATTTACATGAAAATAAGTCATCAGCACTTCGTGCTGAGTTCCATATGACTTCAGAGAAAATTATAACCTTTCTATATGATTTAGAATTCCTCCTCTAAAATCTCTTTACAGTATTCTATAGGAGGGATGAAAACCTTCCCCCTTTCTCCTCTCATTCTCTCACCACGAAAATCCAGAAAAGGATGCTATTAGATATTAAATGAGGTATCCAGATTAGTTTGCAAAAGCATATATACTTTTAAAATAATCTCATAATTCTTATAATCCAATTGGACTACAATAATTTATAATTTTATAGGCTTTCTCTATTTGATATCATGCATAATTTCAAAGGCACAAACACCTGGAAGCTAAAATGACCACTTTGAGTATACAGACTGCAGAATATTACTATATACTTAGATCATAATATGGCTGAACTGCAGCTTCGTTTGCTGCGTGTAAAAGAGAAATCTAACTTATGTTCCGAATTTGAGTGCAATGTTGAAATGATCCGATACCAAACTGTACACATGCATACAAATATACGGCCTCGTTGTTTTTACATTGAATTTCTAACAGCACCTATATGAGGTTTAAGCCTAGGTAATTTCTGAATATTTGGAAACAGTCTCCCAGTATGATGAGACTCAAACATGTGTTTAATTGTGTGCTTTGCAGCCCACTTCAAGTGAGCATTTGAAGTTACTGTTAATTGTGGCTACTCTTTGCTAAAGCTTCCCACCAGCAGATCTCTCTCCCGTTTCCAGAGGAAGGCAGCACCATAAAGCGCCGACTCCAGGCCCACTGGCCGCTCTACAGGACACATTAAATATGTGCATAAATAATTGCAGGATTGGGGTCCAAGTCAGTTTGCAGTTAGTGACCGAAAGCTTTCCTTTCTGCAATAAACTCATCGAAAATGAACCTCAAACCAGACAAGCTACATTTGAAAAAAAATTCAGCTGGTGTAAACCAGTTGTACCGCAGTATGATAACTCTAAAATGGCCATAGAGAACATGGCCAATTTTAAAATGCACCACCATAAAGAAAGCGAGCACCCGCTCTTCCAGTCCAAAGCCCTGAAGGGATGTATTTTTTTCCTGAAACAATTATAAATAACTAAAAAAAAAAAAAAAAATAGACTTGGTATGAAAATGCCTCCCACACAGCCATCTCCACAGCGCTGCTAATGTGTTGCTGTAACGCTTTCTGTGAGCGATTATATATTTCGGCTTTCACATACCCGCTGAGTTCAGTCATTTACTTCTATTAATTTAAACATAGTTACAAATAAACGTTTGAAAAAATATAGGTAAAATGTGTTTTTATTTTGTTTTTCAATTTTGTGCTTTACGTTTGCCTTTATTCTGCTCTTCCCACAGCCAGACACACCTCTCTCTCCTTAATTTTCACAGATGAGCCTTGTCACTCTATTACTCTTAGCCTGAACCTGGGAGATAATAGGACAAATCTGACAAAACCTGTGCAGGAAATGAACACTCGTTCATTTATTAGTGAGTCTCACTGGGAACTATTAAACTTGTAATAAAAAAAGTTAGCGCAAGGAAGAGAACAAACCTACCGAATTAAGAACCCAGACGCGGGTGATGTCTTCAGCTTTTTCACTAATTCCCAACAGGCTGTTAACGGACAGCATTGCTCCCAGCCACAGGGAATTAAGGAGTCAACACTTAAGGCTGACAGAGAGAACAAATTACGATCCCGCTGTACAACATTGCTTGCTCAGTATTGCTGCCAAGGGGCAGCAAAGGTTGGGGTCCCGTGCACTGATCTTATTGCATAATTACAATATTACCTTTCAACCCATTTCTGCGAAATCCTGAAGCTCTGCACAAAGTGCAGGTGACTCCAGCAATCCAGAGATAAGCAACACTGGCTCTGGGAGTCTCATTTCCCTAGCCTAGAAGTGATTACACAGGATAATTGGAGATGGTTAGTGGAGGTGTATGTATCTCTGGTAAATTCTTTATATAACATTTTGTATCCTGCATTTTCAATTTATGGCATCAGTGTGTGAAATACCGAGACTGAATATCTTGGGAGATTTTATGAATATAAATAACCAAAAAAATACTTTGGAAAGCAAGTTTGAGAATAGTTTTCATAGTCAATAATAAATTATTTTTCAAATGTTCCTGCATTTTATGATTAATGCTATTAGTTGTTAATTAGCTAAATAAATATGATTAACTGTGTGAATTTCTCAACCCTCCTATCTGTTGCTTAGATAAACAGTTACATAGTGAATGCTTTATTACATACATAAAAATGTCCCATGTTATAATGCCTCAGTACATATTGATGTTACATTTCCTTGCCGTGATATGTGCCTTAAGTCCCAGGCCACTTTGAAAAGAAACTACATATCTTAATAATTTATGTTCCAAGTTTTAGCCAGGATTATCAATGGTAGCTTTTGAGCTTTTTCTTTTAGTAACATAATAGATCATAGTAAAAACGCACAGACAAGCGATGTGTCAGTTTGATTTTTTCCACCTGATTCAGCAACCGAAAATTCAGACGCAGCAGTTTAAGCGGAGTTGCACACTGAAGAATTTAAGTCTAAGCATTTAATCTGTTCTTTCCATAAATTTCTGCTGCTTGTGCTATTATAATGATGTTACCAGAGGAAGTTTATTTATATCACAGATTTTCAGCATCAGCACATTCAGAATACAACAGCAATCACTCATTCAATAGCTAACAGCAATGTAATAATATCATCACTAACACTCTTAAGTATCAAAAGAACATTTAGCGAAAAGACAACGGAAAATAAAGTCACTTTGAGCAATCGGTAACACAGAACTCACTAAACCCAAAATGTATCTTTTAAATACACGTACGCACAAGGCAGCACAGAAATAAAGAGCAATTATGCACAGTGATTTCGCAGCAACAGGTTGCATATAATTAAACAATAATAAATAAGGGGATCTTTATGGGCCCGTTAATAGGAACATACACTCTGGAGAGCAGCATTTTAAGATCTTAAGCCTTGTGCATCCCAAAACACCTAAAGAGATTTTGTTCATGAGCAAACCACAGTCAGCATGACTGCAAAGCAGCGGGGGCAAACCCGACACTGCTCTGTCTAGGCTACGCACAACAGGATCGCTGGATGTGAACACAAAATGCCAAGACCGATGGTGGCAGATAGGAAACAGCCCCCTTTTTTTTTTCTGAGACTATGCACCACAATTTCTTTTTGAACAGACTCAGACCTACCATGGAAGCTGTTCTCCCTGCTGTTCCTAATGCATATTGTAAGGAGCTCCCGAGAACAGCACTTTAAGGAGTCACTTGTCCTTCCCTCCTCCCTCCCCTGCCTGCCTCCCCAGTATTTAGATAATGATGGATTTGGTTAAAAATCATGAAGTCCAAGAACCTGCTGCAGAAGGTTAAAGGCTAGACCTGTAAAAGCACAGAAAAAGACTTCTATTGAAAACGATGTTAACAAAGCGATACTCTCCAGAGGTGAAGAAGTGGTCAATCCTGTGTGTACCTGTGGTTTAAAAGCAAAAGTAAACTATTTTTCCTTATTTTTAAAGCATGTGGGGGTGTGTGGGGAAGAAGTGCCGCTTCAGAAAATGAATGGGTGAGCACTGGGAATGGGAAAGGCAATGTAAGTCAGAATAAAGTTTTTTCAAGCAAGAGGAAAGCGAACACTGAGCTCGTAATAGGTTCCTACAGGGCTTCAGTCACAACGGAGGCATAGATAAAGACCACTGCTTATGGCCAAAATGCTGCCTGGCTCAAGAGGAGAAATCATGATGACGTTACTCTTCCAAGGTAGTGATGTGTGCGTCAGCCATGGACACGGAGGTGTCCCAATGTTGATGCAGATTGTGTCTAAGTACAGATCTCCTAGAGCTACCAGTGAGTCCTTGTTAAACACAAAGGAGGAGACTTTTCCAGAAGGACTGGAAGGAGAACTACGTGGTGCTCTTAGAGATGCTTATAGGCATACGTCCTCAGTGTAAGGAGCAGCATGGGAAAAGAAAGTGTTGGGTTGACAAAAAAAGAGATGGTCTTCTTAAGGAGATATGATGTCTCAAGTATGATGTCTGAACACAGCAGCTCCTTCAGTAGCAAACAGTAGGGACTAAAAATTGGTAGACAAGAAAGGCAGAGACTTCTAAGGACGTTTAATGTGAAAGTAGGTAACATATTTGATGAAGCAGAATAAATGAGGGCAATAGAGAGATCCATAAAGCTGAGCAAACTGAAGACATTCTACAGACTTTCCAGTAGCTTCCTGGAAAGTCCTGAAGGGAACAGACCTGGTCATGTCAAAGTCAATAAAATGAAGCTCTAGTGGCTGAGATATGAGATGAAGAGAGATGGGAAAAGAGCTTAGGCTACAAGAAACGACCTGGAAAGGCTGTATCATGGAAAGGGACAAAAAAGCTGCAAGACTTGGGCATTCAACATGGCTGTGCGGACGGCGACATACATGTTGAACACAATACCTGAAGAGGGCAGTTGAGATGATATTGTTGCTCACAGCAACTGAATAAAGGACGTAGTAAATCACTGGTTTTGAGTAAAAGGATCTTGAGCTGATGGTAAGACACCTGCAGAGTTACAGGCTGAGATTTCAGTACAACATAACGGCTGAGCTCCATCCGACTTGGTGTAAATGTCTCTAGCTGGGCCAGTCGTTCATGACCTTCTCAAGAGAAAGTGGAAATGGAGTCAGCAGAGCCAATGGAGTCACATGCGCAACTCACATTTTGAGGATCAGACTGATTGCCCCAGACTCCCTTAATGCTCTTGTCTAGATCTCCACTGACTGGAAAAAGAGCCTATGACAACTACTTCACATGGCAACATCTACCCAGTAGACTGCCTCAAGTAAGATGAGAAGAATCTTACCCCAGGAAACAGGTCCAGAGCCCAGGGGAGATTCGAAAATCATTAGACTAGATACGACTCTCAACACAGTTTTTCAATGTTGCTGCAAAGCATAACTCTGTTCTTGGGAATCTGGGGAGCAAGCTCCCAGTTATACATGGGTTCATTATTGTAGAGGGCAAAGATCACAACACATAATGTGAGAATGTGTGGTTCAATACATTACATGTTGTGTCTACTTAAATAATATGAATACATCAGCCTGACTTAGCCTAGATATTTAAAACTATAGAACAAAATAAATAAATATAATCGTGGACCAAGAAAGCAAACTGCCTGGAAGGTATAGGCACAGTCACATTGAAAAATGCCACCTCATAAAGGCAGTAATCTCTCTCAGACAGATCTTCATTATAGCTAATCACTATTTTGCCAAAGGCACTTACGGCAACATATTTCTAGGGGAAGGAACAGGAAGGCAGCAGGGAAAAGGAAGAAATTTCTCAAGCCCCTGCCCTCTCACCCCAAAATTGCAGCCCAATGCGAAAGTCAAATATTTCACTTCAGCTGGAAAATTCTAAGAAAGAGTTCAAATGGAATATTGTAGCAGCAGGTGAAATTGAAAACGGGGCAGATAAGTGGTTGCAAGGCATATATTCCCCTCCGGCACTTTTTAATCAGGAATACAGGACTCTTAGGTGGAGGCAATATCACATACTTACACTGGATTATATGGTCCAAGTAATAACCTTGCATTGGTAATAAATTAATTTTTTTTTTTCCTATAAAAGTTGGTTTCATTTTAACACAGATATCTCCACGGAGGGGTATGGTTGGATATTTCCACATCAGCACACATGCTTAATGCAAAATGAACAACTGGGCTCTCCTCCTCCCTCCTGATGAAGGAAAGATAGTCCGAGACAAAGCCTGGTTAATAAACCAGTTGTAAACAATCAGAGAAGACAGGCAATGCACTGAGCTGTGAATTGCCTTCATACAAACTAGGGGATTGCAAGGTAGATACGGTGTGAAAGCCATCTTAGAAGCAAGATAAAAGAGACAATAAAAAGAAAAAGATAGAGGACAGCAGACAGACAGAAAGCAGCAGGAATATAATTTCCTTTAAAAATAATTGCATTCAATTTATGCTCTTACCAGTACTAAGTAATTTCATCAGATGCATATCGTTTTATTCTCCAAGGTACACACGAAACATGCAATAAAACCCCCATAAAACATGACCTGTGGTGACTCACTGCAGATTTCAGAGTATGTATCTATTTTCTTCTGCTCTAGCTCCACTTGGCAAAGGTTTTTTGTAACCTTGTGGTCTCCTTCTGCACCCCATCTCCCTTGTAAATCTCTCCCCTTTGGTTTAAATACATTTTTGCTTGCTTGCTCCTGCCATCTTTTTAGTTTAGGGGCACTGGAGATGAATCTTTCTCTTTTCTTTAGGCAAGAAGGTTTAGTTGGAGAACCTCCGCTCACTGCTGTGAAGTAGCCATTCTTCCTGAGTCTTATTTTTGCAGAGCTTCCTATGCCCAGCTACTGACGACACTGAAAATTCCCTTTGACTCTCCCATAATCCACAATTAATGTGGGAGAACAGACATCCATAAGGGACTAGCAGCATCTGTAAAACTTTCTTCCTCTGCTTTGACAGTCGTAGCACGACAATTTCTTCAGTAGTAACAATAAAATCACAGGATCATAGAATCCTAGAATGGTGTCCTGGTTCTGGCCAGGATAGAGTTAATATTTACCTGAGCTGGGTGGAGAACTGAAGCTGGTAGCCCCTATGGCTGGGATAGTTAACTAATTAGCTAACAGCTGGGGTTATTTACCCAAATTAGCCAAAGGGCTATTCCATCCCATCTGACATCATGCTCAGTATATAAGTGAGGAGGGTGCTGAAGGGAGGCCCCCTGCTACTTGGAAGAGACTGGATGTGGAGATCTGTTGTGAGCTATTATACTGTATTTGTGTTCCATCACTGTCTTGTTTTCTTCTGTCATTACTGTTAAATTTACTTTTTGTTCAATCTCAACCCACGTGTTTGGTTTTTTTTCTGGTTTTCTTTTGTTTGTCAAATCTCCTCCTATTCTCTCGGAGAGTGGGGGGAGTGAGAGAGAAACTGCGTAGTCTGGTCCCCGTTGGGGCTGAACTATGACAAATGGTTTGGATTGGAAGGGACCTTTAAAGGACATCTAGTCCAACCCCCCTGCAAGGGGCAGGTTGCTCAGAGCCCCGTCCAACCTGGCCTTGAATTGTTTCCAGGGATGGGGTATCCACCACTTCTCTGGGCAACCTGGGACAGTGTTCCACCACCCTCACTGTAAAAAATTTCTTCCTTATATCTATTCTGAATCTACCTCCCTCTATTTTAAAACCATTACCCTTCGTCCTATCACAACAGGCCCTGCTGAAGAGTTTCTCCCTGTCTTTCCTGTAGGCCCCCTTTAGGTACTGGAAGACTGCTATAAGGTCTCCCTGGACCCTTCTCTTCTCCAGGCTGGACCACCCCAACTCTCTCAGCCTGTCCTCACAGAAGAGATGCTCCAGCTCTCCGATCATCTTTGTGGCCTCCTCTGGACTCGCTCCAGCAGGTCCATGTCCTTCTTATGTTGGGGGCTCCAGAGCTGGATGCAGTATCCCAGGTGGGGTCTCACCAGAGCAGAGTAGAGGGGCAGAATCCCCTCCCTTGACCTGCTGGCCGCGCTCCTCTTGATGCAGCCCAGGATGCGGTTGGCCTTCTGGGCTGCAAGTGCACATTGCTGGCTCCGCATCTGCTAGCACTCCCAAGTCCTTCTCCTCAGGGCTGCTCTCAATCCATTCCCCGCCCAGCCTGTATTTGTGCATGGGATTGCCATGATCCATGTGCAGGACCTTGTACTTGACCTTGTTGAATTTCATGAGGTTTGCATGTGCCTGCCTCTCCAGCCTGTCAAGGTTCCTCTGGATGGCATCCCTTCCCTCCAGCGTGTCGACTGCACCACACAGCTTGGTGGTGTTGTCAAACTTGCTGAGGTTGCACTCCATTCCACTGTCCATGTCACTGACAAAGATGTTAAACAGGGCCGGGCCCAATACAGACCCCTGAGGAGTGCCATTTGTCACCAGTCTCCACATGGACATCGAGCCATAGACCACAACTCTGCTGAGTGCAGCCACTCAGCCAATTCCTTATCCACCGAGTGGTCTGACCACCAAAGTCATGTCTCTCTAGTTTAGAGAGAAGGATGCCATGCGGGACAGTGTCAAATGCTTTGCACAAGTCCAGGTAAATGATGTCAGTTGGCCATTCGTTGTCCACCAATACTGTAACCCTGTTATAGAAGGCCATCAAATTGGTCAGGCATGATTTGCTCTTAGTGAAGCCATGTTGGCAGTCACCAACCACCTCCTTATATTCCATGTGCCTCAGCATGGTTTCCAGGAGAATCTGCTGCACGACCTTACTAGACACAGAGGTGAGATGGACTGGCCTGTAGTTGCCTGGGTCTTCCTTGTTTCCCTTTTCAAAAAAAATAAACCCCAAGTTCATGTTTTCCAGCAAGAAAACTGGACAGATATTTTGTGTATTTGATTTAGAAATAGAGCTTGAAAGTAGCCAGGGAAAGTCTGATACTCTGTGGAACAAAGGCAACGATACTGTGGATTTACTCGTTTATATATCTAGTTTGTATATTATATATCATTAGCAGATTTTGAGCCTTAAAAAAAGTTTAAACTATAAAAGACTATTTAACAGGAAGTATGGAGATCAGGCTGTATTTCACAAATTGATTTATAGTTGTTCTAATTGCCATGCAATTGTTCAACAAGCTTTGTACCAGATGCATTCTAACAGCCAGGACCTGAAATCAGCCCGAGTACAACCCCATCACGCAGAGCCGTGACATTTTGATCTCATTTCCAGCTGATACATTCCAGAAGGCAATGGTTGAGGCAACCTCCAGTGTGCCAGTTTTCTACCTCCGAAGTCTTCACCAGAAATGTTTCGCCTAATTTCAGCTGTTATGTTCACACATAAAACAAGAGTCTCCTTTAGACCTGCAGAACACAAATCACGTAGGGCATCACAGATCACTACGAATGCCTTAATTCAGCTCTAGGACCAAATGGAAAGCTGGGGCATTTTTCAGGGAACTCATAACATCTGATTCTTCCAGTTGCATGTGCAGAAAGCTGCAGCCCCTTCCTTGTGTTGCCTTGCAGTTCTCTTTAGGAGTAGCCCCATGTGTTTGTTTTATTTATTAATTCAGGTTATTTATTAACTTATACAAGACTCCAGACACCCTAACAGTATTAATTATATACACATATCTCACGTTACATTAATTATACAATATATATAATTAAAGTAAATCTTGGCAGCCTCCAAACTGTCAGTCCTACAGGATCTCAAGCAGTCACCTAGGACCTTGTTTCATCTTCAAGGAATGATAGCCTTAGCCTTTCCATCAAATCTTCCTTGAACACATACTGAGAATATCACCAAGTAGTTCACACAAAAAAGCAAGAGACCATCCTGTCGGCCTGATTTACAACAAGGGGACATGACTAGACACACGTCCAGCACACAGCACAGCACGCACTGGGGGCTTGGATCATTAGTAAGGGTAGAAGTGAAATAGCACGGCAGCCACAGCCACTCATGATAACCAGCAGAATTAGGACGCCTAGATGTACACCTAAGCACAGTTAGGTCCTTGGACGGCCAATGAAAAGGCCCATTGGCTGGAGTGACCGCTGCTTCCCCACAACCATATACTGTCCCACACCTCTGAATTTCCTGCCTTGCTTCTCTCACTGCTCCAGAAGATGCCTTGGGATCTACAGTTAAATCAAGTCCTTGATTTAAATCAAGCCCTTAAATCAAACCAAGCGGTCTTCTCCTTTGTAGACAATGCTGTCGCCTGTGCAACTTTCTTTGCTTCTCCTGTAAGGGATGTTCTGGGGCTATAGTAGTTTCAAGAGAATAGGTATTTACTATCCAACAGCTCCAAAAAGGATATAAAAATTCAGAGCCCTTCCCACCCTCTCAGATGATTTAGTGGGCCACAATGGGTCTCCTTGCTCGATCTTCTAGCTCCATGACTGCCATCTAACTTCAACAGATCGTGTCTACATCAAGGCTATAGAGGCTGGGTACTCCCCTTTAAGGTGGGAGATGTGAGTTTGAGTCCCTAACATAGAGGAGGGAACTGAGTCTGGGTTTCCTGTCAGGCAAGATCTCTACCCAACAGGCTGTTCTTCCTTGCCATCTCCCCTCTACGTGGTCATACATGAATTAAAGGTCTAAATGATGGAGTTTGAGGGAGCAAATCCAGGTTTCCACAAGGAATTCAGGTCTTCAAGAGAGGTCCAATTTTACATGTGCCAATTTTTTTTTGTTCTTTCCTATTACCTGTCCTGTGAGTGATACCCCACCGTGTCAGCTGCCCCGTGCAATAACTGTTCCTAAAGCCCAGCCCAGAACTGCTAACTCCAGCCCAGAGCCTGACATCGGTGTGCTAATGCCTAAAACCCTCTGGGGACAGAGAATGGGTGAAGTAAAAGGAAATAAAAGTAAGGAGAGTGGATTGCAGTGCTGGAGGGCAGGAATGAGACAGACTGAGGTGGTAGGAAGCCATAAGCAGCTCAAGGAGATTGCAGAAGTGTCATGGTGAAAGGCAGAGGAAGGCTTTAGGGATTAGGGAAGAAAGAAATGGGCAGAGAGGTCTTCTTCAATATTTAGGCCACGCAGAGGTACTATAATCTCTTTTTTTTGCTGCTGTACACTCAGTGGCTTTCTCCATTTGCGTATTTTCATTCCAGGCTGCCTGCTAAAGACCGGCTCAGAGGAGGGTTTTTTTTTCTTTTAGAAAATACACAGTTTTAGAAAACAACCCCGTTCACATACCCTTGGAAGGATCTTAATCACTCTTCTGTAATTAGAAAAAGCAGGTGAAATACAGTGCAATACTATTGTTATTTTAAATTCAGCAAGTGAATTTTCTGTTTAATATGCAGGATTTCCAAGCTTTTTCTTCCACACTGTTTTACCCATACATATGATTGAATTCATTGCACTCTCAACAACAGCAACAGCAAAAGTTAGAGGAACCAGAGAAAAGGAGCCTAGAAGAAAGCTGGAGAGGGACTTTTGACAAGGGCAGGTAGTGACAGGCCAAGGGGTAATGGCTTTAAACTGGAATAGGGTAGATTTAGACTAGACATAAGGAAGAAAGTCTTTACTGTGAGGGTGGTGGACACTGGTACAGGTTGCCCAGAGAAGTGGTGGATGCCCCATCCCTGGAAACATTCAAGGCCAGGCTAGATGGGGCTTTGAGCAACCTGATCTGGTGGAAGGTGTCCCTGCCCAGGGGAGGGGGGTTGAAACTGGATGATCTTCAAGGTCCCTTCCAACCCAAACCATTCTATGACTCAACTCCCTTGCTGGAATAGACAGAATGGAGAATGTCTCATTTCTAGCTCAACTCCAGGGGTAAGAGAGAAGGCGATCACTGAGTACCTAACAGAGAGCTCTCTGCAAAGCAGGCTGTTGTAATAGATCTGGAATTCCTGAGCAGTTCATAATTCATTTCTTATATTAAACAAAAGGAGACAATCCCATGAGGAGAGCAGACATGTCATGGACATGACTGGCCACTTTGTACTCCTGTTGCTCTCCAGTTGTTGGATGTATAATTTTAAATTTCTGAGTAAAAATTGGTACTTGTAGAGGTTAAACAAGATGCTGTACTAGAACTTGCCAAGCCTTTATTTATACCTAGTCAGGGGACAGGGTAGGCAGCTACAGGATGAGAATACACTGACAATCTCTTTTAATCCAATCACAGAGAAACCACCACAGGAATGGAAAGTAATTTAGCAGGCAGGCTTGTCTGACTTGTCCTCACTCTCTAGACTGAAGATTTTTTATTTATTGTGGGTTTTGGATAGGAATACAAGCACATGATAACAACATAACACACTAGTATGACAGACTAGCAGAAACTGTGGTATCAAACCTTAGAGAAAACAATTTTGGAGTCAGGATAACAAGAACTCATTCCACATTCAGGACCGCTCAAACTAATGCAACCTTCAGACAAATGCAGTATAATCCTGATGGGTAATTTGCAAAGGCAGCTTGAATCATTTGGTCAGTGACATCATGAAGAGCCACCTACTTCAAGTCTCTCATCCTCCATAAACATCCATCCCCCGCAGAACTCCCACACATGGAGCTGAACGCATGCAGAGCCCCTCAGGGTTTGATGCAGGACCGTGCTGGGGCATGGCTCTGTCCTACATTGAGGGGAAAAAAGAGCCTATGTGGGAATAATGGGGAGGAGAAATTGAAACCCTGTTAGTAAATGAAGATTAGAGACTGAGATGTAAATGAGTACGTGTGTTAGCATGCGTTACTCTTACTTCAGAAGAGAGGAGCAGATTGCTGAGACCAAGCACTGTGATTCAAAGCTGTGTGACAGATACGCTCCGTGAACCTTAGCAAGTAACCACAACTTTGTGTCTTGGCCTCCTTGTCTAAAGGGCGGGGCAATGAGTGGGAAGGGACCTGTTCCAGCCAGCGAGCATGTTGGGGCCATAAGCAGTCAGCCCTGTCAAACCATTTGCCACCTAACAATCTGACAGCCCATACAACGGTACAATATTTCCTTTGCAGATACTTAAGTAGCTGCATTGCTCTAAGCAGCCTCCTCAGCTGAGATTTCTCTGAACCCTTGCAATTAATTGTATTTTATGCTTTTTAGTCAACAAATTAAATCCCTCATTCAGTTATATCAGCATAATGCAGGGAGGAGCAACATTTGGCCACTGGACACTCATTCAAGAAAAGTAAGTTTGTGAGCACGCAAGGATGGTTTCCTTGGGAGGGAGTCTCATTTTCTGGTTTTCAGGAAGACTGAGCTCTGATTGAAAAAGTGAAGCCTTCCTAATGCTCCTGAGATGTTCCACATTTCTTCAGTGGAGGCAATGTAGAAGCCTCTCTTCTCTACTCGCTAGGTATTTAATGAAATAGGGAGAAAAATTACAGTCCTTGAGAACAGGAACTCTGCAAAATTTGGCTTATCAAATTAAAAAATAGTGGGACAATGGTGAGACCCGCTAATATCAAAATACTGTCATCATATAAGCTTCAGACCCTTACAGAAGTCTTAGAAATCTCTTTCAATTCTCAATACAAGCTGAACTGATTTTAGATGAAAGTGAACATGTTGAAGTGACAATAACACAGAAAACCTTTGTAAAAAATCAACCAAATCCTCCCTACTCCCAGAGAAACCGTACTTACCTTTCCAGCTACCTTGCATAAAAGGTAAAGAAAGAGAAAATCCTGTTGTTCTCATCATTCTGCCATATGGATTTCTTTCTACTTTGAAATTATGAAATATTAATAGAAAGAGGTTTCAAATGAAAACAATGAGCTATGATAAGCTAAGGAGAGGTCCTACAAGTGCCTCCTGCAGAATTTCTTCCACTTTTTTTCTAAAAATCAGACTTAACTACTGTACAGGACATGATGGCAAGGCAGGTGGCTCAGAGCACTATTTCAATTTAGCCATTTTTACTCTCCTTTACATTTGTAACACGTGTGTGTACACGTTATATGTGTAACAGAGGCTGATGAAGAAGAATGTTTGCTTAAAGAGACGGGAGAAAAACCCCACAGTATCCTCTACAGATCTCAGTTCCACAGGGGTGGAAGTTAATATGGTCACATCATAGTGTGAAAACTGAGTCCAAAGGATCAGTGGATAATTTTTCATATGCAAGCGACGCCTTAGGTCTTCTGTCACATGCATTACTCTCAAATTCAAATAAATTGCTGTAAATCATGCATACATTTTTGCACACATCTGTTTCTGAGACTCATACCCATATATGCCTTGCTTCCTTCAGCTAAACAAAAATAAAATGTTTGTGTCTGTAGTTTTCTCTCCACTTCTCATAGTCATAAATTATACTACCTGCACAATTAAGTAGGACATCGATAGTTTTAATCCATTTTTTAATCCATTAAAATGCCCCCTTTGTTTCAGTAACTGTAAATAAATTTGGCAGAGACAGGATATTTATTCACTCAGCTGAATGTCCAGTGTTATATGATGAGTTGCTATCACTTCTTTGTGATCTGCTTATATCCTACTGGCATTCCTGAGCCTCTGGTGTCCCGACAGACTGGGGACCTCCAGAAATCTGCCCCCATTATTCTATTTCTGGTGACTTTTATTGCAACCTTTGATGAACAATGACATGGAAACTGTAACCTGAGAGCTATCTCTTCCAAATATCTTTGTAGGAGGTGGCATGATGGGTTCTACCAAAGTAAGAATGATGGTATGGAAAGAGGAGTAGGAGGAGGAGGAGGAATAGAAGAAGGAGGAGAAGGAGGAGAAGAAGGAGAAGGAATCCATTGTCAGAACCTTCCAAATTAATTGCGGAAATACCCTGGCACCCTCTCTGCTACTGTGCTTTAGGAATCTTCATCAGGTTGGGAGAATTTTATTATTCCAGGCCCTACAACAGGCATCCAAGACATTTCAGAAATCTGCCTATAGAAGCTTTTCATCCACAGTCATGAGGCAAACTAAAGCAGCAGCCAAACAATCTCTCCGTGACAATATATTTGGATTTCTAAGAATCTGATGGGATAAAACGGATGGCAGATGTATCACATTTCACCATTTACCTGTACTGTTCCAGTCACTGCATTACTGTCATAAATGCTAATACCACTGCTGATAGACATTCATTTTCTCTTAAGTCCTTAGCATGTTCGCTCATGAGAGTAAACCTCTCCGTGTTTTAAACGCTTTTAGGTTTGCCTTCTTGAACTGGAGCATCCTCAGATGGCCCAGCCTTCCCAAAAGTTCTCTGTAATTTTCTCAGTTGGAAATGGGTGTTTACTTCAGGCTAATGGCTGGCTTGAAAGCTTAGCGGATAGGGAAAGCAAGCTGTCTGGGCACACACACAGACTACAACTAGTTATTCACAGAGTATATTTTGATTGAAGAACATTTTATACTTTATCTTCATTAAAGAAGAAGCTTTGCTTATGTTTTTCCCATGTACCCATAGACAAATCCATAAAAAAAGAAGTTATTTTCTAATAACACCTAATGGCTACAGAAGTACCAACAGATTTCCTTCCAGAAGAGTAGACTTGATCCATAGCCACAGAATGTTCTTAATATTAACAACGAAAAATTGTTCTTATGAAACCTTTCATTTGTCTGATATGAGGTGGAAGACTATCACACTGACACTAAAGAAAACTGAAGATATTTTTCAGGGAAATTTTTAGAATTAAGATAAAGCAAGGATAAGAATTATTTTTTGGTTCAAGTGAAAAGTCAAGTTAACCATGGGAAGGGAAATAGCAGGAGCTGTCAGGAACTGCTAATATTCTGAAGTTTAGGGATAATCGTCTAATGACCCTTGTAAGTATAAAGGTAATATAAAAAGAAACTTTAATACAAAACAAAAATGAGAGTTAACCCAGAGATTCAAAGGCATAGTCACTAAAGGGGTTCTGAATCTATACTGAGAAATTCCAAGGGATGTCGGATCTTCCTTTCAGATGTACAGAGATCTAAAGGTCTTTAAGGCTGTATGATAAAACCTCTTTGTGAAGATGAAAGACGTGTACTTTATATTACATTTTGGTTTGTACATGCATCATCATGGGCCATGCTGCGAAGCTGAGAGCCCTCCGAAACCCCACCACACTTTCAAATGACTGCTTCAAGTTTTAATGAACTGGGTGGACTTTCAAAATTTGTTTATTATCCATTCGCCTCAAATAACTTGGGACTAACAAATCACAACCCAAGCTTGCAGACTTTTTATCTATCACCAGCACTAGCCCAGGGGAAGCAAGAGAATGTCTTTGAACAAGGATTGATAAGATGTCTATTGACTGAGGATAAAGCCGAGCCATGCTGAGAAAGCAAAGCAGTTCATGGTGATTTTGTACAGCTAATGTCTGATTGGCGAAAAGGCGCCTCTGAAACATTCTAAAATTAAATCTGTCTCGGTGGCACAGACGGATGCAAAATACCATTAAACACAAGATCCAGGCAAAGCAATGCGCCCCCATAATGGTTTCTATAAAAGAAAGCACAGAGTAAATACACAAATGCTTTGCCTTAGGTCAAAATTATTCTGCCTCCAAGCCCTGGATTTTGATGATAAGTAATGTGACAAGATTGGACTGGGATCACGAAGTTCTTTTCACTCAACATTTTTGCTCTTGAGTACTCATGTACTCTACTGCTACAAAGCTCTGGCAGCTTGAGTATTTACTTTATTGAATATACAAGTTTCCAGACACGTAGCGTTGCCATCTACATACTTAAATTTTATTTTCACTGATGCTGGCACACAGAAAGAGGCCAGGTGTTATTTTTGTTTTAAGGATATGATCCGCAGTGGAAGACAAGTGATAAACTGAAAAACTGTGGCATTTGGGAGATGCTCTGTAGCTAGAACATACATGACTTCCTGACTTCAGGCTGTCAGTAACCCATTAACTAAGAGAAAACTGAGTCTGACACAGACATGAGACATACTTAACTTCAGGGACTGTCACATTTAAAATTATAACTTATTTAATTTCTGGGAACAAAGAAAGCCCAAAGGAACAAAGCCCTGAGAGTGGTCACCAACGTACTCATGCTGAGAACAGTTGTTGAGGACTGGAAGAGGCATTTTACCATCTTTTACAAAATAAAATAATGCGTCAAAGACTTTTAAAGAAGTCTAATCAAGTATGATGGAAAAAGCAAATGAGATGTTCAGATGCATGAATATTTTCTTGTAGAAAAATATCCAAATCTATTTTCTCTAATGACTTTGTCCCACTTCCTCAGGGTTGGTGCTGCAGTACTGTCAGCAGCGCCAATGCTGGGGAAGATTAAGCACAGGCTGGGACTGCTTTATTCCTGATGGGAGCACTGAAGAACATCCTGCACTGGAGAAGGCTACCTGGAACTCCAGTCCCATCAACCCCGGAGGCAAATCTTGCTGTGTATTTGAGACCAACTCCCATGTCCAGCTTGGGTTTCACTAAAAGGATGGCGAGAAGGTGAATGAAAAACAGCTTCAGCCATTTGTCAATTTTAAAAAATAAAAAAATAAAATAAATGAGAGGTAGGAGTAAGCAAGCCAAGTCAGTCCCTATTCTGGTCTTTTATTGCTAGGTTTATTGCCTTGGTATTTCATGAAATGCTTTTGAAAATGGTGTACTTTAAAGTATAGCAAAATAAAAATGCTAATCAATAGTCTCTCTATAGAAGCAACTACCTTATGCCAATTAAAGTGCCTTAGAGAAAAAGAGACTTCTAAAAACCAATTTTATATTTTACAGTGGGTTTCGAGGTGGGAGAGGGGCTGAAATCCAATTTTCCCTAAGGGAAGATTAGCCAAACACGATTTAACAGCAAGGTCTGCATGTAAAAGGATGCAGCTAATATGCCTGCCTAGCTGCCATGTTTTAAGCCAAGCTAACGGCATTATAGAATCTATTAGGGCGTCACACACAAATGTTACGGTTTGATCAATTCCCACTGCTGGCAGTGGTTTTTTAGTTTAGAAAGCAGAAAAAAAAAAAAAAGAAAAAAATCCTTACATGAAATAACATGCCATTGCAATGTTTAATTGCCTACTTCTCTTGCACTTAAAACTACCGAAAGGAATGTCTGGAGAATTCTGGCTACTGAAACAAACTACAAAATCCACTATTTCATACTATGTGAAAATGCAATATATTTCTCAAGCACAGTGACGGTTTACTAGATGCCTCATAAAAACAAAGCCATGAGACTGTCTGTGATGAAGAGCCCGTAACCAATACCCCAACAAGGATGCAACAAGTGAAGGTTGTATAAAAACTGGCTTTAGTTTATGGAAAAGAGAAGGACTAGAAAAACTGGCTGTGTTAAAGTACATAAAATTGCATACAGTACAAAGTCTGTAAAAAGAAAATAAGCTAAGTCTGCCGTGCCTCCCTCTAGCGGTTAATTCTCAGAAATTATGGCAGCCAGTCTACACTCATTTATTTAATCTGGGCAAAGAGCCAGGATTTGAAGTGAAAGGTTCAGCTTCTCTACTGGCTGATGATATTACAGAGGATGCTGGCTATCTGACGCTGTCTGTATGTGGGCTGAAGGAACAGCATGCTGTCGTTCCCCGTCCTAATGAATCAGGAAGCTTCACAGAGAAGGAAAGCATCACAGAGACCCTGTGAACTGAGGGGTAATAAGCAGAATTTGCAACAGAACAAAAAATGAACTCTTTTAAGACTGAGTATTGTGGAAAAAGAAAAAACAAACCCAAACCAACCAATGAAACAACCCACGAGGGCATGCACTGAGAGGAAAGGAGATTGCGCATTTACTTGGAACTCATTAATAGGAATTTGTAAGCATGGGTTCACCGAGGCTGTATCTGTGCTGGTAACTTCAACAGTGGCAGGGAATACTCTTCTGCACTAGAACTTAAGTTGTCTCTGCCACTCATGGGATTTTGGTCTGGGCCAAATAACATTCTCCCAACAGGACAGGGACCATTTACTGTGTCCCTGCATAGACTATTTACACCCAGGCACCTTCTCTTGATGAGTGTGTGAGTTTAACATCTGGAGGATGCAGGCTGTTCTGTGCCAGCTGTATCTCTGTACAAGGGACTCATCTCACACGTACTTAGTTTATTAGTGTAGACGTGGTCTGAGTGGCTTAATTCACCCAGCATATCCAGATAGTACTGACTCCAGCATCAAACATACCAGCTTCTCATACGGGAACATACAGGATGTCTAATGGGCTTGCACGCACACCAGAAGAGTGTCTATTAGATTTGTGCTCTGGATGGGAGACCCATGAAAAAATATTACCAGCACTTTTTTCATCTCTCTAAGAACCTGATTTGCCAACAGAGAGCAAATGGGTACTGGAGGGCAAACTGTGCACAATTCAGACAGCAGCCAAAGGGAAACTTTCAAAGAAGAGATTCAAAGTAGCTCTGTGACTAGTTGAAAGTTACGCTTTTCCCCACCTAATTTTAATTTTAAGGAGCTGTTAAAAAATTTAGACTCACAGAACCACAGAATAATTTAGGTTGGAAGGGACCTCTGAACTGTTCAAATAACTTCTAACAGAAATACAGAAGCCCAAGCTTTGCATTTTGGAAGAAGAACTTGAAATAACCATAAACCACCTCTTTCCCTTAACTACGGATAAGATGAGTGAGGAAACGGAGACCTGCAAGGCAGTCTGCAAGAAGTACCAGGCTACTATCTCAGCATCCAAAGGTCACACCCCTATCCCAAGCCTATTGCTAGAGTTTGCTCTACAATCAACAGAAAAGATGGCCAGCCCTCTAGAAATGCCTTTTTCTCCACTGATGATAGATGAACACTGGCTTGTGAGCTCGTGAAAGGCTAACGGTATATGTGGAAAAGCTAGGACTGGCACTTAGATTCAAGAACCTAATCGTAATTTTCCCCGCTGTAGCTGAGGTAGTGGAAGTCTCATGTAACAGTGCGGGGATTTGCTCTGCAAATGCTTTTGACCAGATATGGCACTTTAGGAAGGATATGGTCCCACGGATTTCAGTAAAAAGCACTATTCCTGTCTGCAAGACCAGGGAAGCCCTCATAAATCACAGACTGCCTGATGCAGCGACCTTTTACTTTTTCTTTTCTTGTTCTAAATGTTATCTGTAAAGTCCCTGTATGTAAATAAAAATAATGTAACAACAGTACAACCAAGCAGCTGTACAAAATAAATCAAGGTAACTTGCCAGAAACTTTAGAAAGGCTGCAATTCTGATGGCTCTGCTAAGGATCATTATATTGAAGTTTGTCTGAGTGGCTTCATGAAGAAGCTCCTAAAATACTCTGGTTTGGTAAAGTCCTTTTTACTCCCCTCATACCTGGTTTGATAGACAAACCTGTAATTTAACTCTTTCTGATGTTGTTCATGGGGTCTCTGAGACGATTATGTTGGAGAAAAAGCAAAAGGTTACAAATATCAGAGTCAGAAGCCAGCTGTTTTACAATTATGCAGGCCAGCATCCAAGATATCAAAAGATTAAAAACCATGTATTTTTAAAAAGTCTTCTCTATAGCAGTCTTGGGAGAAAGATACCAAAAAGCCACTCTGACCAACTGGGAAGTATTTTACACATTCTGGAAATCAAGCTGACAAATCAAGCTTGCAAAAGCAAACAAGCCTCAACTGGGTTTACTTAAGCTTCCAAGCAGACAGACACATGCAGACACATCCGACTTTGGAGGAACAACAAACCAGAGATTACTACTATCTGCATATGGCAGTGCCTCGAGGTTCAGTCAAGGATCAGACGCCCACTGTGGGAACTGCTGTCAGGACATGCGGTACGAAGGTGGGCCCTTCCTCCCAACATTTGTGATTTATTGGCCCAAACTTGCAGCAGATGCCGAGGTTGTGAACGGAGAGCACGATGTCTGCTCAGCACTGCCCGTTCCCGGGCCTGGGTTACGCTCAACAGCAAGGTCAAGACATAGGGAATGAGGTAAAGGTAAAGTGAGATGGCTGCTGTATATTAAACCAAGAAGTCTTTGCTTCCATCCAAGTGTTGTCCTTGAAATGGAAAGGAACACTCTCCTCTTGAGCTCTGGATGCTATCTTGATTGCACGGCCAAAAGGCCGTTAGTGAAACCCTGTGTGGATAGCTGGGGACAGAAGAGACCTGTGTGGTGTTGTGATGCTCCTGTCACCTACAGATCCTCTCTGTTAAACTGAACCCTAAGGCACCTTTAGGACCATGCCCACTATTCCCTCTCCTTGAATGCTGTTTCAGACCGGGACTATTTTTCTCTCTTTTCTAGCTTCCTTTTTTGTCTCCTGTCTAATTGAGTCCAAGCTTGATCAGCTTTGGAATTAATTTAACTGCATGATATCATCGCCACAACAGGCTCAGCCAGCTTGAGCTGCCGCAGCCCAGTGTGAAGGAGAAGGAGTGGGAGAAGGAGATTGTGTGCTGGCCAGATGTCCTCCCAGAACGGAGAGGTAAGCCAGGGCCAGAGGCTGTGGCATACCTGTGTGCTGTGAGCCTCTCTCCTGCGGACGTGTGCAGCACGTGAATGAAGCAACCAGGAGCTTCTCTCTTCCTCCCTGTTCTTTCCTCTTGCCTTCTTTTGTTGTGTTTGTCTGAAGAATAGGAATAATCTTCCAATCTGTAGCTGAGCCTCCTCAACTTCACATTGTTCCCTTTCTCTGCAAGGATGTCTGGCACCACCTGAAAGGTGGCTAAGCAAAGGGGTTTGCTTTTTTGTTCCTTTTTAACAGTTCTCAGCTAAAGCAAAAAGAACACTCAGACTCTTCAGTAAAGGGGCCATGTAAATGCCTGGGTGAAATTAAAGTACTGCAGATTATCAGAATGAAAAATATTATCTTTCAGGTTGTCCTTCCTTTTGCTTTACTTGCTGATCTC
Source organism: Chlamydotis macqueenii (assembly GCF_036417535.1). NCBI lineage: Eukaryota > Metazoa > Chordata > Aves > Otidiformes > Otididae > Chlamydotis > Chlamydotis macqueenii. Next base: position 8,103,785 of record NC_141558.1, read on the forward strand.
AGTAGAAGATTAGAGAAGGTTGAATGTCCTTTTCAAACTCCTTCTGTACTAAAGCTGCATCGCCTGCTTCGCTTCGTATTTAAGTTTTTCACAGCATTTTCGCTAGTAAAAGTGCTAGAAAGAATCAAGTCAAATTAAGGACAACACATCTCAGCAACTACACATGACTTGCAGTGAGAGCCAGGGCCCTCACATGCTGCTCCAAAGCATTCCAGAAGCGACATTCACTAATACAGTCAATGCCAACCAAATGCCCGGCATTATCTGGGGCTGATGTAGCTGTAGGTGCAGTCACGGACAAGAGAGAAAAACAGAGGGTGTAAAAGCCTCCGATTCCTGATCACCCCAGGGCCCTTTTTACCAAGAATTTTCATTGTGGCCAGATTCCTGTCTCCCTCTTTCCCTTCCCAGTTGGATGTGGCATTCTCCATTTCCTATATTTAACCACTGCTGCCCAGCAGCTGCTGCCTCTCCCCCAGGAGCCTGTCAGCTGCGCGAATTCGAAGAAAACTGTTTGGAGCCCTACAGATGCTGGATCTCGCCGACTTGCATCCTTCGGTGCCAAATGGCTGAGGGCTGCTACTCGGCTCTGTAGTACAGCTGCTTGCAGAGCTCCTTTGGTTCACAATTCTCCTGAGCCAACTTCGGTTCAGGTAGGCAACTCAGTAAAACTGAACAAATTCCCAGGTACAAGCAGGAAACTCTGAGAACCTAGGCTGCTGGTGATGCTCTTGAGTTTTCTTCCTGTCTTCCTTTGGCACCATACAGCTATGATTTTCCATCTTTCACTACAGGTCATAAATTTCAGAAAGGAAGTATTCTGTGGCCTCTGGTATGTTTTGGCACATAAGGCAAGTGATCCTTGGACTCTCCTGAAGTACGTGTTTCACACATGGTTACCTGCGATTGCAGATGATTGGACACAATGACCCAGGAGGAGGTCCCTTCTAGCCTTGCATTTCTAAAACTTGCTGAAATCCAAACAAATAGATAAGAATAATAACTTGGCAATCTTTTAGCATTCTCCAAAATAAAAAAAACCCTCTGGTTCTTGTACCCTCCCTCTCCTTTCTGTTTTGACTGGATCCCTGCTTATACACCTATATATTTTAATATACATATGGTCTTTTAATTAAGACTTCCGTCCTTCAGCTGATTTCCAGCATCTGCATGATGTTTCCCGCAGCGTCATCAGCTGTTTCCCCAGCTGCTTAAAAGCATACATATTTGGGGCCACCACGGCTATCATAATTTCCAGGATCCACCACAGGAAGGCAAGTGGCTCAGAGTATCCCTTGGTTTCTGAGATGCTACGTGAGGATGAAAAACTGTGTTTGTACATGAGGGTCATTTGTATGAAGGCAAGTGAATCAGCATGTGTGGCTCAGAAGAAACTGAGGTCAGATAGAGGCAGTTTCACAAGGGATTCCTGGAAGTCAAGCCAGGGAAAAGGAATTTCAAGTAAGATGAAATATTTTTTCATTATTGAACAACTTAGGACTAAAGCACAGCTTTAGGAAGGCGTTATGTTTGAACAATTTGGTGCAGGCAAGATTCTCTGTGCAAATCAGTGAAGGTTCATTGCTTTCATTACACTGCTGACGGTTTACACCAACTGAAGAGCTGCCCACTGTGCATAATTTCTCTGGACCAGGGTGAAAAAACCATTAGGCTACATGGTCTTTTAATTGCTAATGAAACTGCAATCAAGACTACTTCCAACTGGATTTTAAAATTATCTGGTTCCTTTTTAAAATCAGCAAGGAGCTAGACCCTCCTCTAACACCACCGAGGAAAGTTTTTATAGCACCAGTGGGTTAGTCGCAACAGATATTATGCTGCCAGCCACAGCAAAGATTTAACACAGGAGAAATGCTAATAGGTCTATAATTCTTTGAGGTAAAAGTCTACCATCATTTAACAAGAGGGTGATGCTATTGTACATACTGACTGCAGCTCCTTCTGCATTGCTATAGATAGCTACTGTACTTAAAGTGGACATTAATGCCAATTTACAACGAAATGCTGGCTGAATTACGTAGCACATCCCCATGACACTATAATGAACTCTCCATAATTAATGTTATTAATCATAGGCCTAGCGCAGGGGGCACATATCATGCATTTCATGTCAAAGTTTCTTATTAATAAACATTTCCATTTTCCCAGCTGATGAGAGCTAACCGCCTGCCAGAACTCTGCCTATCACTCAAACCTGTCCCGGCTTTATAACCCATAACAGAGCTCAGCTCCACGCAGGTATCTCTTCTCTCAGACTTGGGGTGGTCAGCACTTTGCAGGAGTCACTAGGCAACCTGCATGACATATCAAAGCTCTGTTTCACCGAAACAATTCTACAATAAATCTGCATGGGGTCAACGGGGCCTGAGAAGTGACCCCTACAACCCCACGCGGCAAGACATGAAACACTGTGGATCTGACTCAAATGCTGTAGAAAAAGGAAGTTCAAAACTGAGTTTCTACTTTGATTTTAAGTCTCGCTGATACACATGGGTCTGTGCAGTAAGTCAGTGGCCCAAAATCATATCACCATGGCTATACTCATTTTTGAGATCCAGTTTTGCTGCAACAGATAACTTTTAAACTGCTACTATCAAAATCTTTCAACGTCATGAACTGCACAAACTCCAGACCCTTTTCGCCCAGCTGCCTGTAGTTTTCATCAGAGGTGAACAATATTTTAAATGTAAAGCTTTTTGTACTCCTCTGGCTTCCTCATTTTACTTTTTAATGGCGATGTGATGTTAAATAATAAAAATGTCACCGAATTCCCTGTTCTTTTATGAAAAACGATAGCAACCTCTGCTGAAGATAGCTCTACATGCCGCATCATTGACAAGATAATGGTGCCATTAATGTGTACTCTGGGACCCTACGCTCATGTGTCTGCGGCACAGCTCCTCGGGAGTTGCTACGGTCTGATCTGTCAATGCCTGTCTGGGGAGATAGGAATCTGTGGAATCCAGAATGGCTCTGTGCATCAAGACCTCTCATACAAATATTTCACTTACAAGACCAACTAATACTTTTTTTTCCCCAAAGTTATTACTCCAATACAATTCCTAGTCTGGACGTAATCAACCCGCTCACAGGTGTGACCATACTACCACTATCTATTTTTCTTCTTTACTCCTTCCAGAAGAAGTTATTCTAAGCATCTTTGTAACAGTGCAATTGCATCTACACTAGCAGCTGTGCTCTTCTCACTACACAAATATAATTAATCTAAAACTTCCAGAAGACAAGTCCTAACAGCCCTTCTCAGCACTTGAATGCCAGAGATGGAAGGAGTGTATTTTTTTCCAGTGCACAGACTGGGAAAGATCATCCAAGCTCTTACCTGAGCTGCAATAAACAAGCAAACATTTTCATTCCTGAGCCCTTTTTTGTGTCTGCTATCCAACTTCAAGATGCTATTTTTTTCAGCAGCTGAGAAAAGCTGTCTGACTCCACTTCCCAATCCTGGTTTTAAACAAAGTGGGGCTCGCTGCCGAGAAATAGGAGAGCTCTGATCTCACACCTCCTCTATCTGGGGAATCTGTGACGGCTGTTAACTGCTGGGACTCCTGCGTCGGCGCTGAAAATGATCTGGCAGGATAAAAAAGCAGGGCTGCAGTGCAGTCAGGACCAAGGCAGTGCAGTCAGTTAGGCTGAGACTTCAGCTCAGGCATGCGTTCTCTGACGGTGTTAAAAATGGCAGCGACCCAACGCGTGCCGAGCTAAACTGTCTCCATAAGGACCCAGTGATGACAATGCTGTCACCCTCCTGCAGCGCAAACCTCCCGGCCAGCACTTGCCTGCCTGGTGCTGCTGATCAATGGAGTTTGCTTGAAAATTTTTGGGGGTATTTGCAGCATTTCAAGAGGTCAAACTAGCCACTTTCTCTACTCTCTGTTCTCTCTGTCATCCTTGAAAAAAGTCAAATTGGAGAATAACCTAAAATCTGCCAGAATATACATGGAGTTTTCTAATCTGTCCTACATCTCCCAAAATGAAAATGAAATGAAAGCCTGTTTATAACAAGGAAAAAAAAAAGAAATCCAAGTGTTGGCAAAGGAAAGTGTGAGAAAAGGGAGGGAGAGGGGGAAGTGGGTGAAGACAAGTTGTCTCTTAAAAAGTACAACTGTTCTTCCCTTCTCCTTTCCTCCTTTATCCTGTCCTGTGGGCATGTGGGCTAATTAGTATGGCTCGTACATGCCTGCCATCGTATTACACAGGATTTATTACACACTGCTCTTTGTGGAGAATTCTGCCTGTGTGGGAAGTAGCTAAATAATTAAAAAAAAAAAAAAGATGGAAGTAGCAACTTTCAAAGTCCAAGTTCTTCTGCTTTACCAGGAGCTAGCACCAGCTGTACAAGTCAATGAAAATTAACCTTCCCCCCTACCCCTCGAATAGCCAGTAAACTCAGATTTGATCCGGATGTTCTGATTTCCACGCAGCTAAAACGCAATCAAATGCTTGATTTTGGGGGATAGATTTGCTTAAATTGTATTAATTCACAAGGATAAACACAATTAGTAGAGCTCATTAGCTTGCAAAATGTAATTTATTTTCTTGAATATACCCATTTCCTTGGATGAAGAGCTCCATTAGCTTTATTATATTTGCAAAGCTTATATAAAAACCCAAACCATGGCAACAAAGAGAAAATTGTTACTACACAGTCACAGCAGTCACTTTTCCATGTTAAATAAGTTTGGCATTTATTTATATTTAAATGAGAATATCTACCACTATCAAGACCAGGATATAGGGCAAGTACTTGTACAGAATATAATTAAAACTAATTCAAGCAACAAATGTGGCCTGAAATTAAAATACCCCCCCCCCCCTTCTTTAACTGAAAAAACGATTCAATGTTCTCCCTCAAAACCCCTGTTTATAATCGCTTAATTATCATAACCAGCAACTGTAAGGGGACTTTACCCGTTTACAGTCTCGTAAGATGGGTCTGCATTAAGGCACGTCTGGTTTGCTTAGTGCTGCGCTTTAATTTTGCTGTAATATAAAGGCTAGAGAGTGGAGAAAATGAATACATGGCAAAGTACCTGTCATTACTTGTATCACATCACTGAGGTATTCTACATGCACAATATGAAAGCGGCCGGTGCAATTTTCATACTGTTATCATTTTTGATATTATACTGTCTAAAAGCAGTGACACACAAAAGAAATGCTTTTATCATTTTCAATGCAGGGATGATACTAATTACATCATCTGTCATCATTATACAGCTAAACAAAACTTTTCTTTCAGAGAAAACTGCCATTTAGCAAATTAACGGGTAATGACCCATAATATACAGAAGATTGAAATTTGGGAATTACATTTACATTAGTTTGTTTTCTGCTTTCCCCTCAATTTTATTCACTGATACATCACGAAAAGGAAGAGAGATGGAGAATTTCTCCAACTATCTAATTTGCCAACAGCCCTACCATCCTTTTGGAAATTGGTGCAGGATCATCTCCGTCCATATCTATGCATAGTTTGCTTCTACTTAATGATACAGCCTGTCTGCCAAGCCAGTAAAAGCCAGATGTTAGTATACTGATGCACAAAAAAACTGCCGCAGGGGCCAGATTTTCAAAATTAGACATGAAACAATGAGCATGCATTTGCTTGCAAATAACGGATGGAGGCTTGGAAACCAGGTACCGGAACGTGTGTTGCCTCCTAAAGCCTGAGCAGGTCACCTAGGATGATGGCATGTAGGAGGCACCCAAGATGTTCCAACAAGGAACTCAACAGAAAGGCCAGGCAGGGTAAAGACCCCTCCAAGGGCCCTCCTGCTGCCGGGACATTGCTTCACGCCTGGTATAACGTTGCAATGAGCTCTACTGTGGGAAACGCTCAAGTGCCACTACTGAAAGAGAGATCTGTAGGGATTACAAGAGGCACAAATATGGATGAGCCCTTAGCTTGAACTCCCACATTTTTTGGAAAGAAGAAGAATAAAAAGACACCTTTTTTTTTTTTTTTCTGTATCTGATCATGCTATGTTCCCCAACACAGAAGCAGAAATAAAATGTAGGATAGCAGGTGGATAATAGCAGATTTTAGGTGTGATGTACTTACTACCAAGACAATGTAGCAAATCCATCTAAATTCAGAAAAGTAAATTTTAGCCAGATTTTTGCTCAGTCTGAACTTCCGTGGGCCAGATCAGATACTTCCTTTCATCATGCACCAACCACAATGTGAAAAAAACTGAAAGAGAAATTCCAGGGTGAATTAAGAAAAAAAATAACAGCAAAACCCAGGGCATTTGCTACGAACTAGCCACATCAGCAGATGTTTCAGTCATCAGTAGGTGGTTCAGATACCCAGTTAGAGCAACTGAGCATTTGGCCTTTAATTCCCATCGTCCACATCGAGGCGTTTAGGACTTTTCTCTTGCCCGTAAAATGATTTCCCGACTTAAGTGAAATTCTGAACTGAATGTATCTGTAAAGTTAGGAGGAGTTCTCAGTTCCAATTTATCATTGTTGAAGTGGATTAAAGGATTTCTTATTAGCAACATTTAGAGCTCACTTGTTCATGTACCTGGAGACTCCTGCCAGAGGAAACCTTCCCCAGCAGACAGCCCGGCCAAACCAAAAGCTGAAAATGAGCGTGTGATGAGTGCATTACACAGGCTGATGAGGACCGTGATGAGCTGGGAATTAGTGAGGAAACCTTTGAGAAAAGACCAAGCACTGATGGAAACAGCATACATGGCTCTCTTTTTTTTTCTAAGTCACTGCTGAACCAAAAAACTCAAGTACCCTGCAGACACCGCACTACAGCAAGTGATGTCTTCTGAATGAGGTATGTAAGCCTCTTTCTTAACCCTAACCCTCTCAGTAGACCTTACTGTATCAAATAGTATATGGTAGCATTGGAAATTACGTGAGATAACAGCGGAAGCAGCAGTTTAACAAACCATGAATCAAAACTGTTGACAATATATGCCCAAATTAGCTTTAATTATGCTAATGAAAACGAAGCCTGGTAAAACACTGGATGTATGACACTCAGAAGCAGCTTTCCACAGGCAGATAAGAAAAGCCAGCTTGATCACAAACAGAGACTAGATGTGTTTGCTCACCCAACCTAGATCAACACGTATCAGTGTTAACAGGCAAATATTGTACTAATTCCAGGTAATTTTAAACCAATAATAACAAAATACCCTCTTAATATGACCACAGTAAAATAATACAAGGGTTGTACTTTGTTATATGGTACTTCTAACAGTGAAGCTGTTTTCACCCTGAGGTGTCCATCTGCTGAGACTCCTGACTATTCCTGAAACTCAGGATGGGATTCAGGTTATGGTAAGATGTTTAAATTCAAGTGCGTTCAAGCTGGTCAGGTGTATAAGCTTATGTAATACTTTCAATACTTAAAGGGGGCTTATGAGAAAGATGGGAACAACCTTTTTAGCAGGGCCTGTTGTGATGGGACAAGGGGTAACGGTTTGAAACTAGAAGAGGGTAGATTTAGAGTAGACATAAGGAAGAAATTGTTTCCACTGAGGGCGGTGAGACACTGAAACAGGTTGCCCAGAGAGGTGGTAGATGCCCCATCCCTGGAAACATTCAAGGCCAGGTTGGATGAGGTTCTGGGCAACCTGATCTGGTTGGAGATGTCCCTGCTCCTTGCAGGGGCGTTGGACTGGATGGCCTTTAAAGGTCCCTTCCAACCCAAACCATTCTATGGTTCTATAAGATCTATGGAAGTCTATTCAGTGCAGTCATCGAAGCCAAGAGTGATTCAGCTGGGCAATCACAGCAGCTTGGTGCAGTTGCTGACATGTCCTGGGACAGCTGAGACACCTACAAATAGCCAGCACCTACAGAAGAGCTGTGCCCTGCCAGAACCAAGAGACCACATAAGATGTCCTATGGCCCTAGAATAAACATGGCCCTAGTTGCCCATGTTTAAATGACTGAGTGACCTGCTTACTTTCTAAATTTAGGTAAATCAGGGAAGAAAGCTCACCTAACAGACTTGACTACTGGTACAGTGGTAGAGTTCTTTAAAATAAGGCTTCGGTTTTGAACAGGAATTATTTTTCTCTCTCATTTACTAACCACATTATAACATTCAAAAATGTCACCATGTCTTTTCCTTATTACAATGTCTTTTTTTTTACACATTCTGTTGCATATTGAAGATTTTAAGTAAAAGTCTCTTCATCTGTTTTTGAGAGATAGGTTCAAAGCAGGATTCTTGAACTCTCCTGGTTCTGAGTTCATGGCTGATAGGCAATACCAACCCAGCCAAACGCTATCCCATTTTTCTTCCCTCCAAACTTGAAATATTAATTTCAGTGTCTTGGTGTAGTTCCAGACTATGTAATTATAATCTAGAGCCAGACTGGGTAATTATATCCTTAAAACCACCTCTCTTGATTCATTTGGATGCAACACGGCTACCCCCTTTTCTGTCATAAATACACAGTGTGGTCCCACTCTACTCCAGGGCTGGCTGCCTCCCACTGCAGTGTGAAGCTATCATAAACCCTCAACATTGCTCTCAAAGGGGTAGGAACCAGCCAATGTTACTAACTCAATAAATGCAAAGGAATTTTGCATTTCTGAAATAGGCTCCTTCTCTTAACTGTCTATTAAAATACATTTTGATACTTAGAATTTGTCTTCTAAATATATTAACACATTATTTCCAGCCAATTAGAAGAACTTCAGTACATACATAGCCCTTCTCTACTTTCTTTAAAACACAAAAAGAAGACTCAGTCTCAGGAAATACCAAATCTTACTGAAATACTGAATCTAGCAGTCCAACATCCAAGAATTTGGGCAAAAATACACGCTAAAATAATTTCCTGGCTTTAGTAAAATTCTCGATTGAGTTTACCCTTAAAGCCAAGAGGTGTTTTCAGCACCACTTTATCTCTGTGAACGTGAATTAAAGCATCCCTGCCTGATAATGCCCAGATTCACTGCACATGGTTTGCCCATAAGGCAGTTTTGAGAGAAAGAAGGAAAAAAGTAAAATAGTGATGGCTTATCCAAAGGCATACTTTCAGGGAAGGGCTGTGGAACTCATTCAGTTCTCAGAGAAGAAAATTTTATTGGTGTGAGGCTTTAACAGATTGACTTTCACGAGTAGAGCTGACTGTCCTTGAACAGCTGATCTTTGGACAGGATGTCAAATTTGCTTTTGCCGTTCTGGCAAGTGAAATACCTGTAGAACTGTGTTATTCCAGAGCTGAAGGAACATGAGCCCCTGTTCTTGCTACATTCACGCAAACGAAAGAGAGATTCCTGTATTTCTTCAGAGTGCAAGAATTCTCTACATACTGATGGTTAAATATCTGCATCTGTCTGAAACTGAAACCACCTGACAGATTCCTGCTGCAGGTACCTGCTATCTGTCTAGCAAAAGTTCTCTGAAATGCTCCTGAAAAGTGTTTTTCTATTTGAATGCTCAATATGGCTTCCAAATCAGAGCTCCAACCATCCTACAGAAGTCCTATAAAAACCCCCAAAGAAAGGCACTGTTTATCAAACAGCACAGTTTGGCCATGACAGGATTATATCTAGCAGCAAAACATTTAAACCCCAGCAAATGCAGCCATCTAGAAAACTCACATCTGTAACAAAGTCCGCACAGCATGCAAGGAAAGGCAAAGAGCAGAATCTCCTATTTCCTAGGTGACAGGCAACAGGAATCTACTAGCACTGCTCCTCCATCTGTTTTCCACAGGATGGTAGTGTTCTGTGCAAAATGATCCTTGTTTTAAAGAGCATCCACAGCTTGGGGATGCAAGGAGCATTTCCCTCTTCATTCACAAGGAAAAGGTCATGCAGTGGAGCTGGGCTTGATGCTGGATTTGGATCCTCTACAAATCAGTCAGACTGAACGGGAAGGCCAGCCCACATTTCTCTTACGAATTCTTCCGTTTTAGTCAATCCTGGCTTTTTCATACCATCTTCCTCAACCTCATCCAAATACTTCGGTGTGCAGATTGATGAACAAAACACATTTTGTCTTCCACATCAGAGGAATCATGAATAAAAACATAATGTTCTCTTTAATCTTACATTCTTGGTTGTTTTTTGTTGGTGTTTTGTTTTTTTTTTTTTAATGTTGCAATGTCAATGAGCATTGTGCAAAATGTAATGTACAAAGTCTTTAGACAAACCCTCCGATCTGTTTGAGCTCCTTGGAAAGTATTACACTGTCATACTGTGCAAACTTCCCTAAATATCTTGGCACCTTGTCCAGTCAAATGCTTCTGACTTAACTGCTGGTACACATAGGTGTATGTATGTCTTACTCCTGGTCAAATACTGATCTTGAACCTCTTGATTTTGGCAGCAGCCCAAGGATTTTTCCTGTACAGCAAGTAGTAAGCACATAGAACACTAAATGCTGTAATTTTCTGAATTTAATATGACAAAAGTTCATGTAGCTTTTACTTGCACATCTAGATGACGGAAGTTTTGTCTATGAGTAATCATTCCTGCATGCTTACGTACCTCCTTCCTAGAGATGATTTCATCATCTTATGATACTTTCCAGAATATCTAGTCTGGGAATCTAATGTAATGGTTTGTAAATATTAACACGGAACTATACACAAATACCTTGTTACCTCCACTTGGTACAAGCAGAAACTTGAATAAACGCATAACACAAAACAGAGTGAATGCATAACCATCCTACTGTGCGGAAAGAACTTAGTAGCATGTCTTTGTGACGATGTACAGGAACACACATACAGAAGCAAGGATGTCCATTGCTGGGAAGAATTTTCTTGCATGCACCATTCAAATTGTTGCCCAAATTATTTCCTACTTAAACAATGAAAGAAAAACTAAAGAAAAGAAAGCATTACTACAAATGCTCATGAACTCACAAAACACAAATCATTCCTCTCCTCAGAGTATCTATCCTGTCAATACAGAAGACATCTGAAACAAGTAGATTTGTGGGACGTTATACCAAAACTAGTTTCCTGACTGTTATTCTTGCTTTTGCTTCAGCCAAAGTCCTTGCATCTTCAGTCTTACAAAATACTCACATCAGTTATTTAAAGATGGGTAATTAAAAAAAAATATGTCCACAAAAGCACTTTGAAGATGCAGGCTGTTGTGTAATCCCATGTTATTGTTATTACTGACTGCAGCTCAAAGCCCAGCCTCGCCGCGGGACAGCGGAGCTTATCCTCAGCAATCTCAAGGCACAGCAGGGCAAGGAAAGTCACTGTTTGGAAATGTTTGTATTTCACAAATCTGTTTAGATTTTTTTTAATCCAACGCAGGACAGAATCATTCTTGTTCTTAATGCAACGAGACAGAAATGATTCTTCATTCAGAGTTCAGGCACCGCTCCATGGAGGACTGCTAATTACAAAAAAAAAAAGTACTTCCACTTTCTTGTAGGGAAACAAAAAGCATTTGCAATTTAATAAACCCACATGTCTAGAGATCTCTGGAGATGACAGGATAGCCCATCTTGAGAACAGTTAAGTGTATACACAAATACACAGCCTGGCTCCTCATGGACCCAGCTTGTTCAGTTTGGATGGGATGTGAAGTCCTCATTCTCTGCTGACTCTCAGTAGTAGCTGTAACTTCTGTCCTTTTTTTTAAGTCATGACAGCAAAAAAAGTGAAATTATCCTGCTGTGAGAAGGAAGGAATCTTAGTGGGAAATTCAAGGAAAGGCCAAACTTGTGGAGGGAACTGAACGTTCAGGAAAGGTAGCTCTAAGGTGTCTCCAGGCACATGAGGACAGCATGAAAGGGAACAGGTACATTTCCCATTGCATCCAAAGGGTTGGATGCAGACAAGGGTTGCATCCAAATATGTGTCAGGAGTTGAACAACACAGAGGATCAAGGGAAGACAAGGTCAGAGAAATCAGAAATTAAACACAGGGCTTCTGAAAGGAGAACAGAGACTCTGCAAGTGCTTTGGACAATGAATAACTTTCAGAACATCCAAATGGAGCTCCAGCTCTCAGCAAGGGATTTCTGGAACAGCATTTGGATGGACAGCTAGGTAGCCTGCCTGGAAATTTGGGTTGTATGTATGAAGAGCTGCTGATGATGTACTCTGTACCAAAAAGGACCTTAGATTTTGGTTATTATCCAGCCCCTGAGAAATTCTGCACTTTGTAAGTATAGTGTTGTGTGGATGGGAGAGAAAATAGTAACTCAACAGAACTCTGCACCCTCTCAGACTTATTTTGAATGCATTTACTGGCCACTGTCATGGAGAAAATTGTATTTGTTGAGAAACCACGTTCTAAGCAAACCATGTCTCAGACTTTGGGTGGGAAGAAACTATATGTGATATCTCAAGGCATCTTCAAATATATCATTGTCTAATTAAATAAGTGGATCTGCAAGTGATGATATGATATATAACAGAATAGAATCAAAACTCTTCAACTCTGTACTTTCAAGAACAGATGAACTATAAGGGATGGAGAAGGAGCTGACAGAGAGCTTATGGGTCAAGATTAGAGGACGGGGACAGACAGAGGACGTTACGGTGGGGATCTGTTACAGGCCGCCTGGCCAGGAGGACAGAGCAAATGAGGCGCTCTATAGCCAGATAGGAGCAGCCTCACGGTCACAAGCCCTGGTCTTCATGGGGGACTTCAACCACCGTGACATCTGTTGGAGAGACAAGACGGCAGGGCACAGGCAGTCCAGGAGGTTCCTGGAATGCGTGGATGACAACTTCCTCCTGCAGGCGATAGAGGAGCCGACAAGGAGGGGTGCCATGCTCGAACTTGTGCTCACCAACAGGGAGGGGCTGGTCGGGGATGTGAAACTAAAGGACAGCCTTGGCTGCAGCGACCATGACATGGTGGAGTTCAAGATCCACGGGGCAGCAAGGAAACCACATGGCAAGCTCTCTGCCCTAGACTTCAGGAAGGCAGACTTCAGCCTCTTCAGGGACCTGATGGGCAAAGTGCCATGGGAGGTGGCCCTGGAGGGAAGAGGGGCCCAGGAAAGTTGGTCTATATTCAAGGAGCACCTCCTCCAAGCTCAGCAGAGGTGCATCCTGATGAAAAACAAGTCTGGCAAAAAGGCCAGGAAGCCGGCGTGGATGAGCAAGGAGCTCCTGGACCAACTGAAAGTAAAAAAGGAGGCCTATAGAGGGTGGAAGCAGGGACAGGCAGCCTGGGAGGACTACAAAGAGGCTGTGCGAGTGGCCAGGGATAAGGTAAGGAAGGCCAAAGCCCTGGCAGAACTGAATCTGGCCAGGGATATAAAATGCAACAAGAAGAGCTTTATATAGGTACGTAGGGGACAAAAGAAAGTCCAGGGAAAATGTAGGCCCCTTCCGGAAGGGAACTGGTGTCCTGGTTACCCAGGACATGGAGAAGGCTGAGGTACTCAATGACTTCTTTGCCTCAGTCTTCACCGACAAGAGTTCCTGTCCCACCACCCAAGCTGTAGAAGGTGCAAGCAGGGACTGCGAGAATGAAGAACCGCCCATTGTACTCGAAGAGCAGGTTCGGGATCATCTGAGGAACCTAAAGGTGCACAAGTCCATGGGACCTGATGAGATCCATCCGCGGGTCCTGAGGGAACTGGCAGATGAAGTTGCCAAGCCACTGGCTATCGTATTTGAGAAGTCATGGCGGTCTGGTGAGGTCCCCGATGACTGGAAGAGAAGGAACATAACCCCAATTTTTAAAAAGGGGAATAAGGAAGACCCGGGTAACTACAGGCCGGTCAGCCTCCCCTCTGTGCCTGGCAAGGTCATGGAGCACATTCTCCTGGAAACCATGCTAAGGCACATGGAGAGCAAGGAGGTGGCTGGTGACAGCCAACATGGCTTCACCAAGCGCAGATCATGCCTGACCAATTTGGTGGCCTTCTATGACGGGGTGACGGCATCGGTGGACAAGGGACGAGCAACTGACATCATCTACCTGGACTTGTGCAAAGCTTTTGACACTGTCCCACATGACATCCTTCTCTCTAAACTAGAGAGACATGGGTTTGATGGACGGACCACTCGGTGGATAAGGAGTTGGCTGGATGGCCGCACTCAGAGAGTGGTGGTCAACAGCTCAGTGTCCATGTGGAGACTGGTCACGAGTGGCGTCCCTCAGGGGTCCGTGGTGGGCCTGGCCCTGTTCAACATCTTTGCTGGCAACATGGACAGTGGGATAGAGTGCACCCTCAGCAAGTTCGCCGACGACACCAAGTTGTGTGGTGCCGTCGACATGCTGGAGGGGAGGGATGCGATCCAGAGGGACTTTGACAGGCTGGAGAGGTGGGCCCATGCCAACCTCATGAAGTTCAGCCAGGCCAAGTGCAAGGTCCTGCACCTGGGTCATGGCAATCCCAGGCACAAATCCAGGCTGGGCGGGGAATGGATTGAGAGCAGCCCTGAGGAGAAGGACTTGGGAGTGCTGGCGGATGAGAAGCTCAACATGAGCAGGCAATGCGCCCTTGCGGCTCAGAAGGCCAACCGCATCCTGGGCTGCATCAAGAGAAGCATGGCCAGCAGGTCGAGGGAGGTGATCCTCCCCCTCTACTCTGCCCTGGTGAGACCCCACCTGGAGTACTGTGTCCAGTTCTGGAGCCCCCAACACAAGAAGGACATGGACCAGTTGGAGAAGGTCCAGAGGAGGGCCACAAAGATGATAAAAGGGCTGGAGCACCTCTCTTATGAGGACAGGCTGAGAGAGTTGGGGCTGTTTTGTCTGGAGAAGAGGAGGCTCCGGGGAGACCTGATAGCGGTCTTCCGGTACCTCAAGGGGGCCTACAAGAAAGATGGGGAGAGGCTGTTTAGTAGGGCCTGTTGCAATAGGACGAGGGGTAATGGTTTTAAAATAGAGGGGGGTAGATTTAGATTGGAAATTAGGAGAAAATTTTTTACGATGCGAGTTATAGAACACTGGAACAGGTTGCCCAGAAAGGTGGTGGATGCCCCATCCCTGGAAACGTTCAAGGCCAGGCTGGATGAGGCTCTGAGCAACCTGATGTGGTTGGAGATGTCCCTGCTCCTTGCAGGGGGGTTGGACTGGATGGTCTTTAAAGGTCCCTTCCAACCCAAACCATTCTATGATTCTATGATTCTATGATTCTACAGTTGCAAATCTGATGCTTATTTAAAAAAAAACAGGTATCAAAAAAGCCGCATGGAGCAGAAGACTTTTAAGCGCAGTTTTGGGGAGGTTTAACACACTTCAGCAACCTTACACTTTTTTTTACAATAACCCTCATAAAATATTGGTAGTGGCAAGAGGCTCCTGCTCCAGCTGAAACCCAGAAATCTCAAGTCACTGACATACTGAGAGCTGTCAATCAAAAGAGAATCCGATGACCTTCTTTATGCTGTACATTTAGCAAGGCAATGTTCCAGGACTATTACAAGTCCTCTTTGACTCTTCAGCGCCCTAAATCAGTGTTTGTCATGACCTGACTGACAGTGGCATTAAAAGACAGAGTAGGAATTACTGAAAATACTCCACCTGGAACACAAAAAGGTGAAATATATTTCAGTCTCTCTCAAGTGATGGCTTAGATACCCTTGTCAATTTTGCAATTCCATTAAGATTTTTCCAATACAAAAAACTGTAATTAATCTCGAAAAAGATTTGATTTTAGAGGACTTGTTCAAGTAGTCTGCTTTAAGTTCATTACTGTGCGTGAACATGCTAAAACATGAGCCAGCAGTGTGCCCTGGTGGCACAGAAGGCTTAATGGTGTCCTGGGCTGCATCAGGCGAAGTGTTGCCAGCAGGTCGAGGGGGGATGATCCTTCCCCTCTCCTCAGCACTGGTGAGGCCACATCTGGAGTGCTGTGTCCAGTTCTGGGCTTCTCAGCGCAAGAGAGACGTGGAGCTGCTGGAGCATCCAGCAAAGGACCATGAAGATGATGAAGGGACTGGAGCATCCCTCCTATAAGGAAAGGCTGATAGAGCTGGGACTGCTCAGCTTGGAGAAGAGAAGGCTCAAACAGATCTTGCCAATACACAAATACCCAGAAGGAGGGTGCAAAGTGGATGGATTCAGGCTCTTTTTTGTAGCGCTCAGTGATGGGATTAGAGGCAATGGGCACAGACGCACAGGAGGTTCCCTCCGAACACAGGCAACACATTCTTACTGTGAGAGTGACGGAGTACTTGCCCAGAGAGGTTGTGGAGTCTCTATCCTTGGCAAACAGCTTTAGGTGGCCCTGCTTGAGCAGTGGGGCTGGACCAGACAACCTCCAGAGGTCCCTTCCAACCCCAACCACTCTGCGATTCTGTGAACTCTCGGGCGTCATTACCAAGTTGAGCTGACAAACATTCAATAGTCACCTGTATCTCACTACCATTTAGGCTGCCCCAGAAAATGAAGGCTACCTTTAGAACAGCACACGTACAATGCTAACAGACTTCCATGCTAACCTAACTCTCCTACAAGAAACAGGAGACAGAATGCACTGTTATTTCTGTTGTAGACCTCCTTCTCCATAACTATACGCATACATGTTCTCATATATATATGTATATACATGTACACACACATACAAAAAAAATTACGTATAATTTTTAGTCTATAATTTTAATAATCTATATCTATCTACCAATCTATATCTATCTACTGATCTATATCTATGGATACAAAAATAAGGGAGATTTTGCTAAGGTTACACAGGCCATGTATTCTGGCGCAAGGCACAGAACTGAAAACAGGCTTTCTAGAGTCTTCATCACACAATATCCTCTAATTAACGTTACTAGAATTCTGAATGCTAGGTTGCACTTTGAATTTAAACACCCCCTCACCCCTCAGCATTCACGTCTAGAACTAGGTGCACTCTCAGAATTGCAGGTCAAGCTGAAATCCCTTAGAAAATTCAGCCTTTTGTGAAGAAAAAGTTGATGGTTATTGACAAAATGTTGTAGCCTGCCTTGTTACTATTCATGATTAAGGAAAGTAAATATTGTCTGAGGTCTAATGAGAATTCCAATGCAATAAAGTCAAGTGTGAAAGGTGCAATCAATACGCGATGATGCAACAGTATTCATTTGTAGTTTTGTTATTGTTCAGTTCGTGGTATTTGGTGATGCTTGAAAATGAAGTGTTACAAAATTAGTGTTACAAGGATTAACATTCAGATTTTATTTCTAATATTGCTATGTTTCTACAGTTATTACATTCTGAACACTAATTAGCACGAGATTTCTTCTCCCACTAGTTAAGGACTGCAAAATAAAGAATTATAGAACAAAAATACTATGGAAATAAACATCAATATTATCCATGAACATCCACAAATTAAAATTCATGATGTCCATGGCTAATTTTGCACTGCAGGAGAAAAGTACTGCAATAAAGAACCATATTTTCCTTATTTTTTGTGTTAGCACCTACGCTTCAAAGTACGTTGAGTTTAGGAAAAAAGTATCTTTTCAAATGTATAACAGATCTCAGAGTCCAAGCTGGAATGTTTATGTCTTACATATGGCAGGACCATCCACCAAGGGTTCAGTTCCGGATTTAGCGCAAGTCTTGGATATAAAGCAGCATACTACCCTGCAAAAAAGTCAAGGACTAAATCTCAGTTACCCAGTTATTTCTACAAGGAAACCAATCTCTTCTAGTCCTTCATCAGACTGATTAATTTCTCTCCATTTTGGGGCTCAACTGGATTGGCAGGCACACAGACACCGGTCTCTGTGACTGTGCCATGGCATGGGATACCAGTACCTTCTGTCAGAAACTGTGTCAGAGATGATTTCCATCCCTTTCTCTTCTCTGTAGGCACGTTGTGCAAGCGACAACTTGTGCTGGCATATCATGTAGCCTGAAGATTCTGAAATGATGTTTGAATATTATTTGCTACACTGTATTTTCTGAAGAAAAATAAAAATTTGGCTATATGGATCTTCACTAAATATGTTCACAACAAACATCTTCATGGTTCTGAATATTCTGTTTTATTTATTCCCCTGGCACTTAATCTTTAGATTACAGAGCAAGACTTAGCACGTGGATGGAAAACAAGGGTTGATTCTGTTCTAAAATACTGGCTTACATGTCTGTGTTAAGGTGACATGGCTTTTGAAGTCAGACAGGAGTATTTGGCATAAATCCTATCCAAGGGGCAATTACAGGCCACACCAGACACCTCAAAAACTGCTGTTGATTCTGTATGGTGAAAGATGCCATGCATTTCATAAGGCAGCTCTACAGTTCTTCACATGTTGCTAAAAGCAATAATTACTTTGAAACATTATTTATGTCTCTCATAATGTGACTGCTTTATAAATTCACTAAGTAAATGGATCATGTAGCTAAACTTAACATTCGTATTTAACATATTACAGAAGCAACAAGAAATCCCTTCACAGAGTGTAACCCATCTAGACCAAGAAGATTCTTTAATCCATGCAAAAATTATTTTCTTACAAGTAGTTGCAACGGAATTAGCTAGGAATTAGCTGTATCACTGTAAAGAGAACGATATAGCTGCTTTATATCACGATTCTTGCTATCAAAATGTATTGTTTGCAAAGCTACAGAAAGGACTCAACTCTTTCAGTAACGTAAGCGAGATCCCTTGACCTATTGCAAATGAGACGGCACACGAGCAGTGCCTTTAACTTTTGGCACCGTATTTGTTTACAAACAGCCAAGTAAGAAACCTAGTTCTGCATGAATACAGTATAATATGGCCCAGACATGTATACAGCCAAATGAAAGATAATTACCGGAAATAAAACATGACATTTCAAATCAGCTCTCTAATAAAGTCTAAAAATGGAAGAAATCCTATCATATTAACCAGCAAGAACTGCTCTTTCACTGAAGGGATAGTTGGGTAATTATTCAAACCCGTACAAGACTGGATTGTCAAGTGAAATAATAATACAGAGTATCTCAGGATAATGAGATAGATCTTAAGGCCACTAGCAGTGGCTCTTATTATAATACTGGCCAAGGTTCCCCAAGAAAGAGAGAATATTTAAATGAAACTTGTAAAGAACTAGTTTGAACTTGTATATATGAACAGCTTAGTACTGTCTCATAGTTTCCATTCCTTCCTGGAGAGAAAGGTGCCTATCCTCTAAGACTGTGAAAACAGTCACGCTTTGGAGACTGAAATCCCCCAGGGTAGAAATTAAAACAAAAATAATTTGAAAATCGAGCCACATTGAAATTCATACAGTTTATATTAAGACTTTTTTCCTAGTGAGGTTTTAAGGTCTGGTTAGACACCCAGTTGTCTTCTCTTTCCTGATTTTTCGCCTCTCATGCAAAACAACCAAACTCAGTATGTATCTTCTCTGACCTTAGGTTTGAGAAGAAGAATTATAGCTTTAGACGTAAGGGCTTTTAAGATTGGAAATGGAGGAAGAGATTACTTTTTCTCTACAAAACAGGTCCTGCTTATGAGACATTTGTATATGCATGCTTTGTTATCTTCCGTTTGTTTGTTTTTAACCACTCCAGGAACAGCAATAACTCAATAGCTGATGGTCTTAGAGAAGCCAGCTAATCCCTGGACAAACAGCTGTGCAGCTTGCAGTCTGTAAGACAGTATGGCTAACGTGGCAGCAGTTGTCATGGATTAGAAACACTGCTTGTTTTAATAGTCTCCTTACCAGCCTCTCCTACCTTTGGTACAAAGGTTTCCAAATACCAGACCACAGCTAGGTCTGGCATGCCTGGCGTACTCTAGCGAGGAGCTCTTCACCTTAACGATCGCCTCCGCGGCTGACCGGACTCAGTGGTGCTTGGACAATTAGTCTAGACAAGGGTTTATGGCAGTTTAAGTAAGAACGCTGACTAAGACTTTGCAAATCAAATATTAAAAGACTGATTAAATATTTTACAATCTTTTTACTTAGGTGCGGATTTGAAGTTTACTTCATCTGCTATCCAGAGATACGCTGAAGGTTAATTGATGGAGATAGAGTAAATAACAGCTGATGCTGCTGGCCCTAAGTATGCAAGGCATTTAAGACTATTCCTAACCTCAAGTGTGCAGACACTGACGCGCTCATTTGTCTCACTAGGTTAGTGTCACTAGGGCTCAGATACGTGATCAAATTACCGCAGCGAAAGTGGTTTAAGCTTATGTGTTTTTCCTTGTATTGTATATTTGCACGTCTCAAATGACACCAAGTAATCCTTTAAATTGTGTTAATTTGATCACGGATCCGAGTATCCAGTGCTGTAAATTGGGATAGGTGGCTACGAGAAGTGGAGATGATGCCTTCTAGAAGACGAATAGCTTCCACTGAGAAGAGAGACATCCAGCAGAACCACTACACCTCAGTCTACCAGGATTAGAGTATAAATCTCTCCCCTTTCTTCTTCTACAAAATCAAGGGTTTGTAACTTATAAACCTGTCCTGACAAATTGTTTTTGTGGATTCTGATTTTTTTTTTAAGGGAAAGAATTAACAAAACTCTTATAAAGCAATTGTTGGTCAATTTGTTGGCCACCTGACTGGGCCAGTGTCACTTAAAGCCTATCTAGATCTTAAAGAAAAACTCAGAAGCTCATAATCCAGCAAGTGTTCTCATCATATTTGGGGCTTGGAGTTGAAAATTTAAAAGCAGTCGAAATATTTAGCTTTAGAGAAGTACTGCTCAGCTTGTGCCTGAACTCCTTTCCAAGAGACATTTGGTAAGGATTTGCACATACCAAAGTACAATTTACGTAATGAGCAGGAAGAGTTATTGGACTAATAATTTTTAATAGAGATTCCTTGTCTTTAATACAGAGCTACATAATAGAACTTAATAGCTTGTGGCAAGTAAATAATTTACACATGGATTGTGTCTGAATACAAATGTATATATAAAATATCACAGACTTAATGAAGCCTTTGGGGTGTTTTTTTAAAAATCAATTTAATTGATTTTGCTGATAGGTCTGCATTTATATTTTCGTAAGCTACATTTTGCTTTACCTGCACATGTGGCACAGTCATGATTCTTAAGAGAGGCAGGGAAAACTCTGCAAATGAAATTAGAAACGAAGTACACAGAGTGTTGGTATTTTTGAAGTGTCTAGGGTAAGACACTCGGAAATAACACTCCAACATGACCCAACGGTGTGGCTCATTTACAAACTACTTATCAGAAAAGGTCAACCTCTCAGGAACGCTCATGACTATTCAGGGTGTTTTGCAGCACTTGAGCCCAATGAAGCCGGTAATGAAGAGTTTTCCCCTTCACGCTGAATGTTTTGAGTTGTTCAGCTTCAGTCAGCAGGGTTACTTGCTTTTGGCTCGGGCTCCTACTAGAGGGGGGAGAAGACAATGGTTGAAGGAGGAGGTTAGTGTTGTGACTAAGGCACAACCCAAGCCAGAGGGAAAGTGGTCAGATGGAAACATGGGTGTGTGTTTCAAGGGGAGAGGCACAGGATGATGGCTGCTTTACCATCTGGAGCACCAGCTTATCTGATGGGCCCGAAAGCTGTTTTTCGCTACAAAATACTCCCACAGCTCGTCCTCCCTCTTTCTAACGCACTGCTTTTTGTTGTCATTAACTCATAATCTTATGCGTTAAACAAAAATGCAGAGACAGACACTGGAGCTGGGCTGGCAGGCCCGAAGAGAGCGGCGGGGAGGCCCGGGGGTCCGCTGCTGTCCTCGGGCCCACCACCCGCCCCCGTGCCCCACAGGGCCGAGCCAGCCCACCTTACCTTTGGGGTGCCAGGAGTCCGTGAACTCGTACTTCCCCACGCCGATCGTCCGCAGCATCTGCACCCCGTTGGTGTTGTCCGGGCCCCCCGTCGCGTTCGGGGGCAGCGGGGTGGCCGCCTGCCCATTGGTGGCAGGCGCGCTGCTGGGCAGGGCAGCCGAGGGCAGGGCTGGCGGTGGCGGCGGCAGCATGGGGCAAGCCAGGTGGCCATTGCCCACTGCCCCAGGGCCCGGGTGGGCCACCGGGCCCACGCCGCTCATGGAGGACATGCTGAGGGGCTGGCTGTTGGTGTACAAGGGCTGGCTCTGGAGGTTGACCACCATGTTGCTGAGGGGCTGGGAGGGCTGCGGCTGGAGCTGGTAGTGGGCTGGCATCAGCGGGAGCTGGGGGGTGACGTGCGGAGGGAGGGAGGGCGTGACGCCGATGACGGGGGCCTGGACGTTGGCGGCCGGGCTGAAGGTGGGTGGCTGCGTCATCCCATAGGAGTGCGTGATCAGCGTGGGCTGGCTGCCTGCCGCCACCGTGGTGACCCAGGGCGCTGCACCTGCGGCACGAAGGAAGGCTGGCAATGGCGACGGGCTCGGCACGGGGGAGACCAGAATGAAAATAAATACCCCCAGCCTTCCCCTCCTGCACCCGCGTCCGCCATCGAATTGCGCCGACGCGCCCTTCTCCTTCACAGTATCTAAAGCTGTTCAGGGACTGGAATCGTTCCCAACCAGTAAGTGCATAAAATTGCTACGGCGATGTGAGTGCAATTGTTAAAATACTCATCAGGTGACATGAGGTATGTTTGTGGTTTTATGTATTTTGTGCTTTATGCAGCTCAAGCACACGCTTCCAAGAAAATTAACCTCTTCCCCCACCGTGCTTTCACGGCTCCCTGACAAACACTCTGTGTGTATAATAATGGTGCTCCAGCCACTACAAAGAGATTGTAATTAGGCGTCTGGCATAGTAGCACAATGTATGATATGTGTCTGGAAGCTAGAAATCATTTCAGGTAGTTCTGGACATAAAAGAGGTCTTAAAGTATTACAGACTGCCTTTTCCTCTAGTGAAGGCAGAGAAGGAGAAAAAAAACCCACTCTAATGAACTTGCAGGCACCTTAATACATTTATATTAGCCCCAGCACAGAAGAAACTTGAGGGGTCTTTACAATGAGAGAAAAACCCTGCTAAAGAATAAAGAAAGGGCTCACAATGAAGTCTAATTTACGGAGGTAAATGGAGATAGCGCATTGAATTTGCTTTGAATGATTTTCCCTTGTAGAATTACAAATAAGATTAGAAACATACCTGGGTTTTCATTCTCCCTCATCTGTTTAGATGGAGGCTCATCAGTGTCCCAGGGCGTGGACTGATTGATGGGTGTCTGTCCCCACCTGACGCTCGTCGCAAGTCCTTGAGGCTGATTTTCAGTCTTGGAAATGCAGGGTGTCTGCCAGAGAGAGAGAAAAATACAGAATAAAAATGGTTAGACTGTTGGGAATAATTACTGCTCCTTACAGCTAGTAGCTTGATTGCTTGTTTGTTTGTTACAGTCCGAGAGGACAGCCTAAAATCTTTAAATATCATTCTCCTCCAGGTTTGCATGACGTGTTCATACGGAAAATAAAAAATATTTAAAAAAAAAAACAACTTCAGGAAATGTAATAGATTCATCTTTAAAAAAAATCTACAACAAACTAGCATTTTCAGAAATAAGTAGCTTCTTTTGCCTTGAAAAGAAAAAAAGCCCCACATATGATAATATCCATTCAGTCACAGCTTACATAAAATAGGACAATCTTCTGTTTGCTCAGATCTCTTCCAAAAATGGTGAGTTTTGCTTAGCAGAAGGCAGAACAAGAGAGACTTATTTACAACTGTAGGACAAATTACTGTAGAACAGTAAAGAGAAGTCTTAGTATTTATTGTCTGTCAAGCCTTAAAATTGAACGCCAATAAAGAAAAGCAGCATAACAGTCATTGGCTGCTAAAGTGGGTATGTTGGCAGTTCTTCAGAGACATTAAAATAACTGTAAAGTAGGGGATGTATCGGGGCTGAATAATCTTCAAAGGGGATATGATCTGAAAGAGATTTCTTGATAAAGAAACTATCAGGTGGATTTAAATGCCAAGCCAGCCCCCCTTTGCAGTTTTAGGGGATCTCCCCAAACAACCAGGCCTTTCTGAGAAACGGCCTGTAGAAAACGAGAGTGCTCCAACAGGTCTCGTTTATTTAACTCTGCAGCGTATTTCACTGCTGGAAGATTAAAAGTTTTTTTGTTTTGTTTTTACTGGTGTCAGAACCCCTAAACCAAGAAAACGGAACCAGCTGCCTATTGCTGAATGAGTATTGAGGACTGAAGCCATAAAGAACAGGAGACTGATCTGAGCAATTGCTTGTTTGCCTTGCATCTGGGAAGTAATTTGGCTCTGAGTCGGGGGTACAACGGCTCCATAAATGCCCTGGGTCACGTAGTACCAATGAAATCTCTGTCAGCACCAGCAGCCTTTTTTTTCCCATCACCAGTACCTCAATCATCCCATGAAAAGAAGCCATTAGCAAACCCATTTCTCCCCTCTGCAAACAGCTGCACACCTTTCCCAAGCCCTCAGTCATTCCTCTTTAAATCCACTGCAGGTGCCCGCATTTGGTGGCTTCCTCTTGCCCTCCCTTCTGCCCTCCTGGCATCTCTGCCAGCTCTTCTGCCTTTCTCCAAGGCTCTCGCCTTCATCCAAAGGCCTCCGACATCTGTCACCCACTCCCTTTTCCACCTGAGCTTTATCCTCCTTGGGCCACAGGAGTCAGGAGTCCTGGGCGCAGACCTTGATGGAGACCAGGGTTTTCGCTGCGCTGTTCTACTTGTTCCCAAGAAGCTGGGAAAATATTTTCCCCACTAGAAATGCTACGCTTTGTTAAATGCAGATGGTCACAGGGAAACGTGATTCTTGATGCCTTTTTTTTTTTTGTATGGAATCAGGAAGTGAGAAATTTTCAGCTTGTGTCCACAGTAACTTTTCTTTTTTTTTTTCAAGACACAGCAGTTTATCTTTTTTTTTTTGTTTGTTTAAAAAAACTTCTCCAGTTTTTTTTTTTCTCTTCTACTGGCAACAAGGACAATGATATCCAGGTTTTAGACTCACATTTCCTTCTGCCTCCAACATTTTAATTTTCACAACTTTTCAAACCTTCCGTAACTTTTGAAATTGAAATAAAAATGAGTCAGGAAAGGCAAAAAGAGAGGACATGCAGACAAGCAAGAGCTTTAACATTCCTTCTGTTGTATTCATGGCAAAGAAAGGGCAAGAGAGGAAGAAATAAATCTCAGTTTTGAAATGCTTTCTATTTATAAGTTGTCCTGAGAAGAGGCTTAATCTGAATACCTTTGGCTTTTACATTGTACAAGGTCTTTGACACGGGAGGATGTAACGCTGCTGGTGGTTTACCAGTGCATGTTAGCAGTGTCCCTTTGGATCTGGCTAAACTGTTTAACAGTGGCCAAAGCACTCTGCAGCAGAAAAAGAAAGAAAAAAAAAAAAAAAAAAAGCACCACCAGCACTCTCTGCCTATAAATCAGCTAAGATACTTCCCCCAGAAACACTATTATTTATCCCCAAAGCAAAGCTTTAAAAAACAGTAAATGCAATATAGAGAACTGGGCATTTTTGTGAATCATCAAAGACAGACAGGAGGATTCAAGACTCAAACCATGCCCCGTGTGTTCCACATGTGGCATCTCTGTGTTTCATGTCTTTGTTGTATAAACCGGGTCCTGTAAGTGGGTTTGAAATACATACTTCTCTTTATTGTGTGGCATTGTCAAGATGTGCAGCATCTTGTGTAACTTTTTACATCCCCATGCAGCTTTAAAACAGTGTCAATCTAAAATAAGAAAAAATATTCCTGTCCCTTAAATAATACAGAACCACACACATGCTGTAATTTTTAAAAACCCATATGTTCTGTACAGAATGGGTAAGAAAGGGAGTATGTGACACAGCTCTCCTAAATCCCACAAAAATCCAGTTGCCTATTTTGTAACTGAAAGCTTGCTTTCCAAAAAAAACTAGAGCATCAGCTCAGACACATTTGAAACTGGCAGAGTTTGCACCCGACTCTAGATCTAAATTCCACCCTTTGAGCATCAATAAAGAGGAAGGAGGTTTGCAGGTCTGCTGTCAATAAATACTTCTCCTCCGCTTCCACAAAATGCTGATTTTTTCCAATTTTTTTTCCTCACTAAATATACTCACAAACGCTGCTTCTTAGAGGCTCAGTGGATTTAAATGCACAAGTCCAGCACTGTTCAAACCGTACTCCTGAGCTTGTATTTATTTGATCAGAAACAGCCAGAGATCAGTTGATATGAAATCACAACACACATTCATGAAATGCAGCGTAGACAATAATGGTGGTGGAAACAGAAAAACAGCTTACTGAACTTATTTATATATATATATATACACACACATATATACACACTTCTGCTCTCTGATCTAATTTCTGTGTTATTTTTTAAGTACATGAAGGGTTACATTACAAGTGTTACATGTCTCTGATCCAATTGCAGCAATTACCAATTTGCATCGCTGGAAAGCAAAATTATTTGCAACGTTATCAGAGGAACTTGCTGTCCATGTGCTCAAGCACATGACAGCACTCTATTTGATGCTTTTAATGGACGACACAAATGGCCAAAAAATGTCCTGTATTATGCTAGCTGTGTAGGGGGAAGAGATGTGTTCCATTAGTGAGCCGCAGACTTCACAGAAACTAATTGTACTATGTTACACTTTTATCTTTAGCTTTCATGTCAGATGCTTGTTTGAATTAAACACGAAACACGTGAAAAAAAGGAAATGCATTACAAAAGCTACCGGGTATACATTTTAAAATACTGCCAAATGTCTCTTTACATGAAAAGACAGGAAGGTTTCTAAAAGGTCTGTTGAAGCCCGGCTAGTCAACAGCAGCACTGGCTATTTAATTGCCTGAAATTCATGGCAGACTACTAAAGCAATCATCAGCATCTTTGTAGCACCCCTAAAACGTCCAATCTGTGCTCTTTGTCATGGATAGAGCACCCTAAATCCAAATTTGAGGATTTTTTCCTCTTTTGCTTGAAATAACCATTAAGAACAAATAAAATTTTCAGTTGAAGCTTGCATTTCACCTCGTCTGCCACTTTGAACTCCAGCAGTGAGCAATCTCCTGGTTTTAAGGAAATTAACTGCAGTACAGAGGTGCAGGCAGAATGGAGCAAGATGGAATAATTTCAGAATTACATGAGACTAACACAGACAAGTTGCCAGGTTGTCGATTTTTTGCAGCTCAAACAGTCATAAACCATGGCCCATAGGCAACAGTAATTGGTGTACAGCTGGTCCGCTGAACCTTATTAAATTAAAACATTAAAAACCTTCAGATTCATGGGGCTTTGCAGAATACCCGCAAGAAAGTTCTTGAGTTCAGAGCAATCAGCTGGTGCTAGATCGGAAATTTGTGATTTGGTCTATATTGCATCAGTTTACACGGTTACTACTAGGTGTTCAGGAGACATAGCTACAACTAAGTCTGACTTTAAGGCCAAAGTGTTACAAATCTTGATGAAATAAGACCTCAACTTTTAGTAAGACCTTTTTTACATCAACGGAAACATAAAACCCACTGCACTCCTACCGGCATTACAGAGTATGTTAGTGGGATTAAAAAAAAACCCAACGCAACAACAACCAAAATCCAACAACCAAAATTCCAATCCAATTTTTCCCCAGGCTCAACACCACCAAACACGTCCTGGGAGGTCCTCAGACACACATTTGAGCCATTTCCCCAAAGGTTGTAAAACTCCTGACATACACGCTGCCACGGCTCAGAGTGCTAAGACCTATTCAAACAGTTTCATGAGCAAAAAAGAACTAATCTGGATAGAGGGATCCTATTTGTAGCTTCCAGCGACCAAAATTATTTTACTAAGGCCTTCATTTAAAGTGATGGATGAGAAGTAGTGATTCTCTGTTCCAATTATCCAAAAGAGATTGGGAATGGCAGCTTAATACTAAGCTAATGTATCCAATATGCAACCCACTCTATTTTCTCTCCCCATTGAAAATAAAAAGGCTAAGACACACACATGCACAGAGGCAAACATTCCCTCCCACGGATTCAGGTTTTACGGCCTGTCATGGGTAAAAGCAACTTTAGTTTAATGAGGGAATTCCTTTTAAAGCTGTTAGCTCTGCCGCGCTCTAACAAGCAGTGACTGGTGGCCCTGGTTGGGTTTTAAGCCTGAACGTGTCTGGTGCTCTAAAAAGCTCAGTGATCTCTGCACCAAAGAGTTTATGGCCTAATTTGTAGTCCACTCCTCTAAATATTGCATGAAAGAGGTATTACTGGTGTGCGTGAGGCATGCATGTAAAACCCGAACCACAGAGGGACAGATCTTCATCTGGGGTAAATTCCTACACCATGTTGGATGGAATCCCAAGCATATTTCTGAGTCTAGTCCACAGCCAAAGAAGCTCTTAAGGACGGATGCAGAGCTTTTAAAGATGCAATGATGACAGCACTATCTCCCTAGCACTGGTCGCTGAGTTGGGCTACAGAAATTAAACCGTTATTTTAAGAGAGGGCTGTACTGTAATGTAATAAAAACCTAAGAGATATGGACAGGCCAGTGTGCAGGAGGAACAAAACGAGCTGTCCTGCAGTAAAACCTCATTCAAGAACTTGCTCATGGGTGGAGAGAAGAACTCATCTACCTTACAGTTCCCATCACCAGGCAATTCTACGATGACACTGTGTTGTTTTTCTCTTTCCGAAGCTAATGTGGGAGCAGCGAGAAAGAGAACCATACAGTTAGCTCATAGGAAAAATGTTATCACCCTGCATAAAAGACAAAAGAAGTCTTAGTTTGCTCTCGAGTGTAGAGAATAATTCAATACTGGCATGTTAAACACCATCCAGTGACCAGCCACCAGCCGATGTGAGCTCTGGAGCACCGAGGCAAAGCCTCCAGGCGAGACACATGGCTTAGCAGCGGGGTACAGTCTGCATCCATTCCCGTTTTTTGGAGCATTTAACAACACTCCCCACCTGGAGGTTAACGGCAGGGGCTTGGAGAAACCCATGAGCGCAGTGGGGCCCACGTCCTGGACAGGCACAGCACAACTGCCTTTACCCAGCGCCGATCCCAGCTCCGTGCGTAGCGGGGCTTCTCACTGCCCAGTTTGTGAGCTGCTAAGAAGGCAGACGTACGAGCATGTTCAGCTTCTTGCCCCCCACCAACATCAACCCCATCTTTCCTGGACTGAGCCTCTTCATCACCTCGTTTGCATTTGTTACCCCCCTAAATAAGGCAGTCAAATTCCCAAGCTCTGACAACGTAATGGAAGATGACTCCATGCTGGGAATGGGTCAACTGCTACTGTCTCATTAACCCTTTCTAAGGCTCCCTATCCACACAGGCTGCAGGTTGAGGGGAGGTAAGAGGAGTAATGAAGTTATGGAAAAGGAGGGAGAAACATGGGATAGAAGAAGGTTGTGAATTGATCATAGGTGGTATCTGTTTCTTACTGGTGGCTGCACTGCTCAGGACAACCACCGCTCTTACACCAGCACTCCAGTCAGGTGCTCAACACTAGTTGGGAATGAATGCAGGACCATGGAATGACAAGAAGCGCTTCATAAATGGTACCTGGTATTCTGTCTTGGCAAATTTCACCAGTAGAGGCTCAGGTACTCACCCAGCTGCCTTCGTTTCTCAGCGAAAACATCAGGGAACGGAGCTGAGGTATCGAACCAAGGTCCCGGCTGCGACACTTGCTGCTCCAGGACACCAGGGACATCAGCGCACGACACTGGGTTCGAGCACAGAAGCCCCACTTTAGCCTGAGCAGAACCTCTTCTGCTAACGCGGTTGGCATGCAGATCAACCCCGAATCAGAGCAAAGCTACGGATGCAAAACCATCTCACAACGGAGGAAAACGCGCAACATCGGGAACACCGCGGCAGCACGTACTGCAGAGAACATGCACTACGCAACGCAAGAGGGCTCTCAGAGATCCTGCAGGCATCCCAGGGTAGAGGCAAATAAATCCAGTTCATCATAAGTGCTTTTTGTCAGAGGGCAAAAGGAAATATGGGTAATAATGGGATAAGTGCTTGTCAGACCAGAATCCCAAGGGCGTACAAAGGATGTAACCCTTGTGTACTGGCAAAGCTGTTCAAGAATGACCTAATGGCAGACTGCTTGAAAACGAAACATTCATCTTGAATGCAAATGCTGGCCATTGATAAGTTCAGAAGTCGCTCCATATGGCATTTTTTGTCCCAAATTTCCCATGGATTTCTTTTAATTATCCAAACAGGACCCTGGATTTCATTCTGGATCAGGGCTTAAAGCATTAGAAATGAATAGAGGAATAATTAAAAAGTAAAAGTTGTGTCACTTAAGGCTCTAAGCCCGGTATTAACTTATTTCTATAAAAGTTCTCTTTTGTTGTACTGGATGCCGACATTTTACATTCAAGCCCTCTGAATTCAGTTTTTCAATTGTAGTACACACTCTGTGGCAGGAAAGTGCATGTTCTCTGCCTACACAGTAGGCACATTAAAAAAAAAAAAAAAAGAAAACAAAAGAAAACCACAATAAGCCTGTGAGTGGTGAACAGTGCTGCATGATATTACTGATTTATTAACTTGGCTTGATCAATAAGGCTGTCATCAAGGGCACATTTAGTTTGCACATAAGTTTCACTTTCTAACAAGCACTTTTGTGTGCTCACTTCAGTTCCATAATCTGATCCAGGTCTCAGGAAGCTTTTTTTTTTAAGGGAGAATAGAGAATTCTTTTTCTAAAAAAAAGGATCAAAGTATACTCGGTCAACTCTCAAACAAAAGGACAGTCAGTACTATAGAAACAGCACGCTTACCTTTCATAGCAAAAGGAAAAATAAGCCTATAGATCCAGATTTGTCACTGCCTTAAGTTCATCAACATCAATTGAGCTATTAAATCGTGGCTGAATTTGGCTCATAGCAATTTAAAAATATCAACTTTCTTTGAGAGTCTCCCATCAGTAAGATGCTAATTTAATGCATAATTTAAGCCCCACTGTCCTTTAACTCAGCGTTTGTAAATAATTAAAAAAGAACTAAAAATCCTTTTACATTTATAAAGCTAGCCCCCTTTTCTACTGCAAAACAACAAAGACTTTCCAATCAAGCATCTATTTATTCTTTAAATCTGAAAGTAAAAGCCGTATAAAAGACGAGGAGAAACTGATTTACAAGATAAAACAATTAGCTCTGGGATATGTACATTAAGACTAACAAACTTCAAATCATATTTTAAGGGAGTGGAGGAGGAATCCCAATATATTAGACTTTATTCAAATTCTATTGAAACGTTCAATTAAGAGCATCTTATGAAGGTAAGTTATGCAGTCACTAAAATTAAGATGTGAAAAACAGGATTAGAGAGCTGCATCTCTCAAAGAGGCTACACACTTTAATAATCCATCCCTCTTCCTACACACAAGACGGCATCTAAAATCTGGCTATTCCTGTAATTGCTCCGGTCTTGTTAAAAATTTCAGTTTGCAGGAGAAACACAAATGTACTCCACAGTAAAAAATACTAAAATAATATACTGCATTCCCTTTCAATCCAAAATCACGTATCTCAATGGTTCTTATTAAAATATTTTTTTTTTTTCTGTGCAGACAGATGAAAATGCATTTTAAGACTCAAACAATTCTGTGCAAAAACAGCTCGAACCCATCAATCTCCCAGTTGGTTCTTAAAAGAAGCTAAACATTCACCAAGCTGTTCCGACCAGACGTGACTGGCAGATCCTTTTTGGGAACAAGGTCTCAAGGTGCAACCCTGCCTCCATTCAGATTCATAGCTTTAATAACACAAGAAGTTCAGTGCAGGATCAGGCAGTTGGGCGGTCATTTAATTTGATTTACAATAGAGTGCTAATATATGTTTTTTCTGGAAACACAGTCACCGTTTTCTTCAATTTTTCCGCTCTGTAGGTTTTACATCAAAGCATTCCTGCTCATTTTGTTTCCGTATCTCCATGCTACCAGTAGGAAGCTGCCCCATTCTCTTGTTTTGCTTCAGCAGAACTGATTCGTGGACTAGCACGAACGCTCCAGCTGCCTCAACCATCGTCCTTCTTAAAGATTTATGGCAAACATCGCACACCAAGCTATAAATCTAGCAAATGGCTATCAGACATACTTTGCTGTCCACAGCCACACAATCTAAAGTAAAACAGATAATGGTATAGGTGTGGCTAGAGTTACTAGTAGGCCTACCAAAACTGTGCTACATTACCACCCATTTTTTCCAGGCACCCCACTCTCATTTTTGGGGTGTGACTTAGATGATCCTTCAACATTACTCTGCTTGTGGCAATCTGTGATGCTAAGTAGTCCTTCGTCATCCAGGGATAAATGGCTACCATTGAGACTAAGCTCTACTTACAATTCCTTCAACAATAAATTGCTTTACGTTCCTTTATGATGAAATTCTTCTGAGTGTCCAGTTTGGGCCACTGGACTCATTAAGAAGAGGAAACCCAGCAAAGATGGGGAGTTTGGCCAAAGACTTCGTGCTTTTGAAAATCCTCTGTTATTTATCTTTTAAAGAAAATTTATGCTACTAAAACCATAAAACCTCCTACTCTCTTTGCTCCTGGGAATTAAACACAAGGTAAATCCCCTCTAAAAATAACCTCCCACTCAAGAAACTTCAGGGTGACAGGGAGGGAGAGCGCGGTTATCGTGAGCCCTAAGTAAGGCAGGTTGGTTCCGTAAGCCATGTAGGGAAGGACAAGCTAAAATTAAATGACCCTTGGTAGGGCTATCTCACCTACAACAGCAAATCATGATCTGATCTTCCTAATTCTCCTCCTCTGCTGACGCCGGTCATGGTCCATCAGAAGTTACTATTTCTGCTCGGATGGGTGCAGGGTAGACAGTGCCCTCGTAACCCCCCAGGATGAACTGCCCAGGAGACCAGCCCGGGGTCTTTGCAGGTAATACCCCTTAAGAGGCAGTGTGTCCCTTGATGAACTTGCTGTGGCTTTCAGGAGAGGTAAAGGGAATTTTAGCTGTTATTTGTGCAATCATTGCCTCCAGAAGACAAATAGAGCCTTAGTTTGCTGTAATAAAGCTTCAATTAGAACACAAATCTATAAATATCTAACAGTGCAGACCAAAATGGCTAACTTTGGTCACAAGTATTGATCAGAGTGAGAGAACAGTCATAATGGGACCAAACACCTACTTAAAAAACAAATTAAAAATTGAATTACTTTCCCTTCCACACAACAGGTAGAGACCAAAATAATCTTTGTTGCAAATCCAAAATCTCCTTTCCCACCCACAGCACAGTTTTTGGAGTAACCATTAGCTTCAGACAAGCACTGACTGCGCACCAGACTATCCAGAGCTTATTAGAACAAAGAACAGAGCCTTTTCTTCTTTTTTACATTTATTGATGATTCTGTGCCAAATCCAAACACGGGTCATATGCTGATTCCCTTAAAATCACTGAGTCATTAGGAAAGGTGAATCATTAAGCAAGACCGTCCACCCAACACCCCTGCCTCAGAGTCACAGAGTTTGTGAGATTAAACGCTTGGAGAGGAGAGTTGGACTAGATGATCGTTGTAGGTCCCTTCCAACTGAACTACTCCTGTTCTGTTCTGTTCTCTTATCTTCTATTCTATTCTACATAAACAATTAAATAAACATATGTATATATGCACATACATGCATATTCTACTGACATGCTTATCCTACTGACAAGTGGATGCTATTAAAATGTTAATCTCTGCTTCTTTCTAAAGGAAGTCCAAAATCCATCTACTGGGGAAGAAAAACAAGAGGTACAAGCTAACAGACGAGCTGAGGATCTGCTTTTCTAATGCTGCATTAGATTAATTATGTGATTTATTTTCAATGACTGGTTCAATCAATCCTGATCAAATTAACAAAGACAATGATCAGAAATATCAGACTAAAACACAATACAAATGATTTGGTTCCAGGGGATCCAATCAAACGAAACAGGATTAAATTAACCAGTGATCGGATTAAGCAGAAGTTGCTGTATAAAGTCAGAAGTGTATCAGTACCTCGGGCCATTTGCTGTGTCTGTAGGTCGCCATTTCCAGCTCTTCCTAGAGCTCTTCATAAACTTTAAAGAAAATTTATTTTCCTAGGTATCACAAGGGTAATGTGGAAATAATAATAATAATATTAATAATAGCAACAACAATTATTTCACAGTACCACAGCATCTGGGGCTCTGCACTGTCTGAATTAAAAATACAGCCCCATACAAACTCCCCCAGCGATCTGTACATGAAGGAGTTTACTGCCTATGCGCACGATACAGAGATCAAAAGGTGACAGACTATCAGGATACAATCAAAAAGACAGAAAAACCCATTTAATTCTACAATGTTAGCAAAGCACAAAGATGAAAAAGCTACTGTTCAACAAGGAGCGTTAATGAAAGTTGCCAGTGCTACAGCTGGAAATGTAGTTCTTGCCTAAAAATCAAAGTAACTACAAGTATCACAGGAAAAGCACTTCCATTTGCTGTGTACTGACCTAAACCTCGAGCAGCCAACAAGGTCCTACAGCGCTGGAGAGAGATGTACCTTCTAATGCCCTGAGCTCACGCTGGTTCAGCTGGACCCATTAGCAACCAGCTGCAAAGGGACTTTGTGTCCAAAGCGAGCCAGAAGAAAGGCTGGGGACATCAGAAGCCAGCTCGTTTGGAAGTAAATAGGAAAACGTAAATGCTGAGGGCTAGAGAGTGAAACCAAACTCAAGTCCTGCACTTTTTTTTTCCACGAAGAGAATAATTTAAAAGATAAACTCGAGGGATACGGAGAGGTATTCCTTAAGGACTTTTAATAAAGCTGCTTTATGATGCTGGCAAGCAGTCCTGCTTGCAAGTCCTGGCCCCATATGAAGAAGGACACTGGACTGGTGGAAGCGCTGCTCGCATGGCAGCGGTCCCCAGTAACACAAGCCAGAGGAAAGCCACACAGCCACCAATCACACTGTGCACATTACGGGCTAAAGCAGCTTTCCCCCCCAAAAAAAGAAAAAGGAATGTCCTTGTAATCTGAACAAAGGCCAAAGCATATGTAAACAGGTCAGATCCCAACCAACTGTCCCACCCATCTTGTGTCTCTTATAGAAACACTCAGGAGTCCCATGGCAAGACTCCTTCCCTCTCACCTGGTACAGCACCACTTCAATTTCTCGGTACACAGCAGTAACTATAAGCAGACATGTCCATCCTGCGAATGTGTCATTTGTCACCTGACAGGATTTCGTCACTTGTGATCACCCTAGGACACTTCATGCACGCAGGGAATGGACCAAGCTAAGTATTCTGGCAATAGACAGCTGACCTCTGGAGTGTGGGTTGGTCTTCGTGCCAGATGAAACCACTGGAGACATCAGACTAACTTCTGACGGTCGGCGAGCTTGAGGTTCACCCACAGGATCCAGTTTGTACGGCCATGGCCGTGTGTCCTAGCCTCGCAGCATGCTGTCTGCACCACAGATACTGGTAGGGAAGGACTACCCCTGGAAGACTGAGCATTTGATGAGCTGCTTTACTTACTGAGCTTGAGAAAGTATTTAGAGAAACATTCCTCTCTCCCTTCCCACAACTTTAAGACTTCATATTTTATCTTTTTTTTCAGCTACCACAGCGAGTATATTTTAAAGCACCAGCTCATTCCAGCCAGAAGACATGTGGCATTATGATTAAGAATGCATTATTTTTTCTCTTCTGTCTCCTTAAAGAGTATCTTATTTGTATGCACAGACTTTTTCTCATGCTCTGCCTTGCTACATTTTTTTTTCAGTCTCATTGCAATTTTTTTCATGAGTATTCTCAGTTTCATTTTCTTACTTTATTTTCCCCATGTCTCTATCTCTCTCCTCACCCTTTCTATCATGCTCTCTCCTAAGTGAAATGAGAACCCAATTATACTCCTGTTAGAACTGAACTTTCAAATCCATCATGTGCTAGTGGGCTCAAAATTAGGCAAATAAATTCCCTCAACCCTACAAATTAGATTGAGTCTTTGCATATGTTCTTTTAAGAGCACAAAGATGTCAAGTATTCACCCAGCTGTCACAAAATATGATGAGCAGGCACTTCGTATTCATATAGATTTTCTAAATCGTTTGTCAGATTTAACAGAAATGCTAATGGATCCAAAAGTAAATTCTAATCTGTCCTAAATATCTGGTTATTATTTGTATTACAGTAGGACTTAAAATTGTCAGTTGAGGATCAGGGAACAATCTTGATGCGTTCTGCACACAAAGACAAAGATCATTTGGATGATGTGCAGGTATTATTTTTCACTTTCCCAAACTTTATCTCATTATTTTAGCTAACACCCTCCTCATATTCAACTTCATTTAAGAATAAAAGTGCCATCAGCTTGTAAGCATCATTACCTAAGGCATCTGCTATTGAAACCCAGGTCTTACATTTGCTAAAGCCAGCAACTATTGCCCAGGTGTAGATTCTGAAGGACAGAAGCTATCATGAAGGTCAGACTTTGCTTACGCTTTGTTTCAGTCAGAGCTCATGATGGAAGTGGGGCTGAGCAAGATCAGCCTCAGCACGGGGACGGGAACTTGCCCGGAGCTGCTGACGCTGGCAGGCTGGACGTTACGCAGGGCACCTGTAACTGGTCTGTGTAGGTCCAGCACCTCTCAAATACGTAAGATTCGCTGCCCTGGCACTGAATGTCTAAACAGTATTTCTCATGTGGTCAATCCAACACATTCAGGGAACCTGTGATGCGATAACATCTCCTGGAGAGTTGTTCTCTATATACTACCCCGCCCGTTTCTCTGAAAACCCAT
Source organism: Chlamydotis macqueenii (assembly GCF_036417535.1). Lineage (NCBI taxonomy): Eukaryota > Metazoa > Chordata > Aves > Otidiformes > Otididae > Chlamydotis > Chlamydotis macqueenii. The sequence continues at coordinate 8,140,366 of NC_141558.1, forward strand.
TAGGGCACTGCTTAAAGCAGGAGGGCAGCAGATCCCGGCTGTCAGTGATAATCCACTGCCAGAATCAATACCGTTGGCAAGCCTGCTTCATGGACAGTTACAGTCAAAGAGCACATTGTCCAAGAATGTATTGTCAGCGCCATTGTCTTGGCCCAATTTCCACTCCAGTAATTACATTTCTGCCTGCCTAATATTCCCCTGCCCCTTCGAGGAGATTTGGGAGCCCTCTCCTCCAGTCCCACGCCGCTTCACGGCACCACCACCACGCTCAGCACCAAACTGGGGACACTTCAGCAGTGGGCACATCTTTCCCTGTATATATTGTACAGCAGCTACTACCTAAACAACCTTCTGATTCTTAACGAGGTGAGAAGTGTAAGATATTATTGTTGCTGTCATTTAACAAAAATGATTTATCTGCTTCTGGAACTAGTCATCTTGAGACATCTTTTAATTTCCTTCTCTTTCATGAGTAAATCTGTACATTTAAATTATTTACCAAAGGTTGAGCTACATAGGTCTCAGTTTGTATTTTTTTATTACACAAATAAAAGTAAAATATCTATAAAATGTGACTGTCTACAGCTTTTCAATACTCAGCTGCAGGGAGTTCAAGCCCTTTCAGATCTAGCCAGGAGAGCTAACTCCACCGGCAAGCTAAAAATCTGCCTTTCTCGGTGGAATAAAACTCCTGTTTACAGCTGGATAGGGCATAAAATGGGAGGTTTTAAACTTGTGACATTTCCATGTCTGGAAAAGCTGTCACATGCCCAGCACAGCATCTTACCTTGAGCTGTAAGCCCAGGGGCATTAGTAGCATTAGTAAGAGTACCAGAGGGAAAGAATGGTGTAACTAAAACACATAGAAAACCTCCCAAAATCTTCCCTATACTCAGAAAACAGAAGTTTCCCCAGTGGGAAGGAACTCCTATTTCCAGCTGTACGTGCTTGCAATCTTGCTCCTCAAAATCTTCTCAGTGGTGCTCAGCGGACCGACTCCTGCCCATCAGAAATCCTGGCTCACGTTGTTTTGGGAGAGAGCTCTGAATGCACAAAGTGAGAGAAAGCATTGGTTTTTAATTTTTTATTATTATTATTTTAGTTTTAAAGACTAAGCAACTGCTGGAAGCTGCTCTGAGCCAGAAACTGGTCAAATCAATCCTGTAAACATGGTTTTGTGGGCAAAGGAAGATGTGCTAAATACAAGTCATCGTCAGCCGCCGTCGTCTCCATTCCCTGTGCTCCTCCTGCTTCCCAAGGGGACCATTTGGAGAGTGTAAACAACTGCAATTTTAACTAGACACTGTTAAACATATTTTGTATTAAAATGTAAAAAGAATGCCAAACAAAACAAGTACAGCAAAAAAAAAGAAAAAAAGAAAAAAAGAACCAGAAAAGCATGCATATGAGAAAGACTAATAAAGTATGAGTGCGTGAACGTATTCCGGAGTATTTGCATGGGTCAGAGGGAGCGGAAAGGAGGTGAGCGGAACAGGAGAAAATAAGAGACGAGACACAAAGTGACAGAAAAACCTAACAGTTCGGCCAGAAAGAAGAAGGCAGGGAAAAGACTGTCGGGCAGGTAAGCAAAGACTGTGTGTACAACATGGGGGGAATTTTTAAATGCTGAGTCTTTACCTACTAACATCAACGGGGTTATTATAACTAACCCGGGAAGATCTAGGGGCAGCAGCTAAACAATGTAATACAGGTACCTAATTTAGGTGTCATGCCTACTTCTCTCCATCGGCTCTGTTAGAAGCTGAAGCCTGGCAGCCCTGGATAACAAGTGGTCTAAATTACTCATTGCTCTCCGGAAGGTAGAAGCCATTGTAAACTCTCCGACTATGCCCTCGTGTGCGCTGCAGCAGAACCAGAGTCAAAGAGAAAAAAAAAAAAAAAATGACAAAGAGCATCATCCAGCTGTATTACAAGCAGAAGAAAGAAATTCAGGAACTCTGTGAAGAGAATGATGACCTAAACCAAAGAAGGCGGGATACTAGACGTTAAATTATCTGTGCAGAAAATGTAATGTAAAAAGATTCAAAGGAAAATGCAGTCTATGTAGCTGCAGCCTGGTGCTTCTAAAGAGAAAAAAAGACAAAACCACTCCAAACAACCTAAACTAAACTTAAAAAAAAAGAGTGCATAGGTGGGAGAGAGAATTTTTTTTTTGTCTTGGAGTACCTAGTTCCTAATTTAATCTTAATCCACTCTGACATTTATCCTCATGGATAATTCAGTATACAAATTTAGGGCAGGAAAAGAATCCATAAAAATAATAAAATAAGAGCTGCTCACAAGGGCAGTATCAGTAAAAATTGCCCTTGGGTAAAAATAGTTACTACTGCTTTGTGTCCTGCTTAGCTTCAGGTGATGCACCAAGATCCCAGGAACCACTTTTTTTTTTTTCTCTTGTGCAATCATTCGTGGCTCTCATCCAGCCTCTGATTATGCTAATTGTATTTGATGGAATTTGTATGTGCTCTCCTTCGCTCTTGTCTCATCTGAACATACACAAGATGCATTTTTAATTTTTAACTCTTCAAAAAATAAATAAATAACCTAACTTTCTCCCCAAGGTTGCGTAAAAGTCAACCTTATTACTAGTTCCAAATAGCAAATATACAGCCTTTATTACCAGCAAAACAAATAACCCTTTCTATATTAATATGGCGCAACAAGGCTTTTAGTTAGTGTGAGAGGAATGTCATAATGTAGGAGTTTGCATAACACAGTCAGATCATGCCACCTAGACACAATTTCGTTTGCATTAAATTAAATCCGCCATCACAGGAAGTGCAACTTTAATAAAAAGACACAGGCAAGCTGGCTAGATCAAGAGCCAACATCATTTTGAGACAGACACTCTAAACAAGAGAGACGGTGAGCTGTTGCAAAACCATTCCCAAGGGTTAGCAATAAAACCCAGGACTTAAATTCCTCAATAAATGGCTTTTTTTTTTCTTTTTTTCCCCCTTTTAAAAGTCTTTTTGACCAAGCAGCTACACATTAAAACCCACTTGATCTTGGTGAGACAAAATCAGATGACCTTGATGGCCTCAATCCAAGTTCCTTGACTGTCTTTGAGGTCCCCAAACGCAGTGGTGACTGGGTTATTTCATACTTCATGGAGATCCTCTGAACCTCTAAATTATTCTTTAATTCTACTAACAGGCAGCTAAAAAGAAATGTAGTTGCAAGAGTAAAGGACTTGCTTCCTCACCTATATCAAAACAAGACTGGCTTTTCATTCTTTATTTAAGTGAATTTTAGTGAAAAACACCAAAGGGGCAGCCCTGCGCACTGCAGCCCTGATCCTCCACAGCTACAGCCTCCCATCGCTTGTGTCCCTCCCAAGGACGCTCACCTCCCAGAGCACCCTCCCGGAGGGACCGTCCACTCTGAACACCCCAGCCGGCAATGCCAGCCAAATTTTCAAGGGTGTTCAGGGGTCTTAACAACACAGGCAGGCACCAAGGGGAATTCTGGAAGTGCTGAGGCAGAGAGGGCATGTGATTTCTGCAGAAGTCCAGAGAGATGGAGTTAGAATGCCCAAACCTGCAAGTCTGAAAACACAGAGGCAACGAAAGGCATTTGAACGCCGACTTCAGGGACTTGTCACCTCCAAAAATGGGACATGGGCACATTTGGAAATGTCAGCTGCTATCTGCATTGAAGAATGTTGGTAGAAACCACAGAATCATAGGATGGTTTGGGTTGGAAGGGACCTTTAAAGGTCACCTAGTCCAACCCCCCTGCAAGAAGCAGGGACATCTCCAACCAGATCAGGTTGCTCAGAGCCTCATCCAACATGGCCTTGAATGTTTCCAGTGATAGGGTATCCACCACCTCTCTGGGCAACCTGGGACAGTGTTCTACCACCCTAATTGTAAAACATTTTTTCCTTATGTCCAGTCTCAATCTTCTTCCTTCTATTTTAAAACCATTACCCCTCGTCCTGTTGCAGCAGGCCCCCCTAAAAGATGGGCCCTCTCTCCCCATCTTTCCTGTAGGCCCCTTTGAGGCACTGGAAGGCCATTGTAAGGTCTCCCTGGAGCCTTCTCTTCTCCAGGCTGAACAGCACCAACTCTCTCAGCCTGTCCTCACAGGAGAGGTGCTCCAGCCCTCTGATCATCTTCTTGGCCTCCTCTGGACTTGCTGAGGCGGGGGATTCAGGCTGGAGACCCAATGTCCCTGACACAGGGCTCTGAATGCCTGGCCACAGGCTTTACCCATCCTGCAGAGCTGTTACGCAAGGTACCGGCCCGTGCAGCAGCAGCAGGGACAGGCTCTGACCAGCCCCTCCTGTCTGAAACAAAACCAAACTCTTCCAAATGCAACAGTGCCAACAGAAACGGCTGAGGATGGTGCAAGGTGCATGTGCAAGGGAGAAGGACATTTGTCCATTTGTGTAAGGGACAGAAAGCCCCTCCTTTGGTCACACAGGTCCTGCTGAAGAGGAAAAGCAGACCAGGCTGCCCAGTCGTGTGCTGCTACAGCCAGAGCAGGGTTTGGGCACATTCCCTTTTGCCTCCCAGCCCCAACACACATGCACGCACACGCGTTTTGGCAGTGACATCTGAAGGAGGCAATAGAGAGCCACTACCCTGTACTCACTGCTACTCATCCTAGAGCTTTCTCCAAACAACATTTTGATATTTTTTTCCAGGCATTTGAACAGTCTGTGTAAATTACTGTTGTAAATATTAGATCTGGAAGCTGGGTCCCCTGCCACCCACTACTTTGCACCCTGATAGGAGCAGTCAGCCCTTCTGAGATGTGCTCCTTGAGTCATTTTCTGGGAGCGAGAGCTCTCTGCCTGTGAGTGCAGAGGAGAAGTTGCTGCCTGCCGTGTGAATCTTCTGCCGGGGAATTGGCTCCTTTCCTCAGCTTCTGTTTCTTCATTCTCCACCCTTGCGCAATGAACTGGCTGCAAACCGCTCCCCTTTCAAGGGTGGCCGCACGTCACTGGTGAAATGTATATCATTTATTTGGAGATCACTCCAAAAGTAACTCTATTTTTTAAAAAAGGAAAAAAATAGATTCTTCAAAGCTCTTGGCATCCCTGACATACTCTTAAAGCACAATACCACAGCAGTAGCAAAACATAAATCATCCATAATAATAGAAACACTTCTCTCTACCTCGTGTCTGCTACTAACTTAAATTCTTTGTGACTCTTCAGGCACAGATGTTATATACATACAAATTTTAATTAAGGAGAAACTTGGCTGAATACTAGATAAAATTATTTTTTGTATAGTATATTTGAAAAGCAATGCATCATTCTAATAGATTATTCAATGGATAACTGCAACCTATGGAAGTGTTTAGGTAATGCAAAAAAAAGATTAATTGAATAATTTATTTGATGGACAACAGCATTATTCATCAAATACATTATTTAACTAATAGTATTCAACCAGTACTAATTAAAAGCAGGGAAGTAATTGCTTTCAAGTGCAACTCATTCAGATCCCAGTTTTGGCTCCATTAAGAAAATGGACTTTGCAGGTGAATGTCTCCATGCAAGTGTAGATGGTCCAGAAAGTCTTCACGCTAAAGGAGCTACATCCTGTATCACAGTGTCCTTGACTAAATATAGCAGCGTGACTGCGGTAGGATTTGCAGTGCTTAACGAATTGCCTGCCGGTACTGGGGCTGGATTTGAGCACCCTCAGCCATGGAGGTATTTCTGCACATGGACTAGGTTAAATGAGTATATCTCATTTGTAACTCGCAGGGTGGATCCAACTCGCTAACTGACCCAACAACACCCTTACCTGGGAGCGTCCAAATACCAGAAAGAAATAATCTGGCATCTTCTTTGCTACTTGGTTTCCCAAGTGTTTTGCAAACCCTGTTCCGTCCCATGACTAACACCTGTCACTACCTGATAAAGGTACAACTGTTTCCTTACCCAGCCTGGTGACACGCCGTGCCTATGTCCCATCACGTTGCAGGACCAGAACGTTAGAAGCGCTACTTAAAAAAGCTGTTGTGCCATCAGGCATGCACCCAGCAGAGGCTACTCGGCTTTGCCCTGGGAATGGGACACCACTGGGACAAGCCAGTGAAACCACCTGCACTTCAGACACATCAGCGTCCTACTCTACATTATCACAAACATTTTACCATTTTTTATTTAGCAAAGAACAATGAAGAACAGTAGGCTTTAAGACCAAAAGGCTGACATGAGATGAGACCAATCCATCGAGGCAAAAGGCAAAGATCATGTCTTAAGTACCACGTAATGACCTCCTAGCAGCTCACAAGAGTGGAGAAACGCTCGTTATCCGATGGCGTCAAACAGCTCTCCCAGTCACCCTCCCCGCAGATGGGAAAACCACCATCGGAATAAAACCAGCTTCACGCTCGTGGCAGAAGGCACATTTAACATAGCCTGCACATGACAGAACAGATACCATGCCAGGACTTTGTAGACATAATAAACCCTTGTTAAGTTCCCATCAAATATACCATGGAAAAGGCAGCTGTAATGCAAATAAGATCCTCTTAAAGTTTAGTAAGCTTTTAAAAATATTTTACTATTTAATGAAAAATGCCTCCCCTATTTCGAAAGTGTTCTAGGACAATTTTCAGGGGATAAAGTTCGAAACAGTAAAAGAAGTGTTTGGATGACACTGACTAAGTATTAACTGAAACTATTTGGCTAGTTTAATTTCTGTTACTATTTTAAGCAGTGTTTCTTTTAACGATTCAAGACACATTTCCACTCTAATCCCCTTCTCCCGTTTGGAAGGAAACAGATGAATGTGCTGAAACGCAACGCAGATGATAAATTCATGCCACTCGAAAAGTGGCAAATGACATTTACTGGTCTCTCAGTTCCCATTTCATGATTGATATAGAACTATAAACAAGAAAATAAGTACTGTTAAAAATCTTTCTATACAGTGGCAAGCAGGGCTTTAATGGTGGTTTGCCTGTGCTTATTAACAAGCCGTGGCAGTTGCTGCACGCTGATGGGTAACGGCGTAGGAGCTCAGCCTGCTGTAGAAGTCCTGAGTCTATGTACTTTCAATTTCAGAGCATAACCATCACACGCTCCACAAACCAATGAAATTTCTAATAATACAAACCAATGATGTGTTAAATTGAGACACTTCTAGCTTGAATGCCAAAAACTTCACTGTGATTTAAAGGATCTGTGCTTACCTTTCTCTATCAATTTACTGTTAATTTGCTACGATTGGGGCAATTTACAAAAAGAAAAAAAAAAGGCAATATTTTATTTAATTTCTAATAGCAATCCTGGTCATTTCAAATACAAACCCAAATGCCATTTCTTGTACAAAACGCAACTCAGTAATTCAAGAGGAGTAAGAGATGGCATGAGAAGTGTTGAAGGGCAGAAAGAAATTAGCCTGCAAAATAGCTGCATTTAGAAATAGGTGGCAATCCTCACTACTCCCCGGAGAAGAGGCATTAACAGAATTTTAGGTCAGAAATGTTTGCCTATTTCAACTGTACCAAGCATTACATATTTCATTTATTATTTATTGCATTGTTTTGCTGCTGGGCTGGTTATCATCATACTGTAGCTTTACATATAATCTGTATCAAACAACAGGAGAATGTCCTACAAATGTGGATTTTTCTAAATGTGCCTTCCACCTTATTTCACCCCAGCTCCTCAGGACGGCACCTAACCAGTTATTTATGACTGCACTTGGTAACAAAAGCGGACATACAGCAAGTTTTTTTTTTTCCTCTCTATCCTGTTCCCACTTTCTACTCAAAGATAAATTGTAATGACTTTGCATGAATCATACTGATGTCACGCAGTCTAGTCTGCGGAATAATTACAAAAGGACTTTTCCATCTCTGTCTCCAGGGGCTCTCTAACAGTCCCTCAGAATCTTTGCCACATCTTTCCACTCCCCAACACGCGTCTGGGGCAAATACAAAGTCACAGCTTCAAAGAGAATGGAAACTGGTCAGGGTGAATTCAGGCACCTGTAATAAAGAACATTTAAAACTGGCTTTGCGATTAAACTATTGCTTAGCCGGGTTATTGCTTAGAGGTTGCCTTCAGCAAATCAAAATACACTGAAACCGCTATATTTTTTTTTTTTTGCAGCAGTTACACTGCTAAGCAATTTGAGAAATTTCAAGCTTTGCTACTACACAACAGTGGAGCATAGTTCAGGTCAAACTGATCCCTTGTATAAACTTAGTGAAACCCAGCAGCTCTACCAAGTATAGATCTGCTCCTCAGAGTTCAGGTACGAGGTTAGAAATTGATAAGTTAATTGTCCAATATCAGGACCTGCAGCAAAAGCAGTTGCAACAATTAAATGTTAACTTTCTATACCAGGGGAAAGCAGGAGAGACACCTCCTCCATCAGGATCTCCTACTGACCTTCAGCTGGCTGGGTATCATCACACTCAGACCACCTTGTTCTGTGCCAAATTCAGTGCACAGTGGAGAGAAAGGTTAACCAAAGATCTCAGACCTCATTTGTGAGCAGAAGGTGCTAACCACTCAGTCCACCTTATGGACACGGTATTTAACAACCTGCTCTGGAACACTCTTTGCTCCATTTGTCCTTGGTCCAACCGCCACCCCCTGCACTGCTGGAAACCCCATTAAAGCAGTACCGTTTACTACAAGAAGGTATCTGCAGGCACTTTGGCCCCAGACACAAAAGGAGCACAGAAGAGACTTTAAAAAACTGCATTGTCAGAAAGTCAGTGTTAAGAGTGTTACTCTGAAATGATGAGCTGGATTACTGGAGCTGTTTTTAAATAATTTTTGTCCTGTAGTTTAAAAAATCACAGCTTAGAGGGGCCATCCAGAGGCCATCTGGTCCAACCTCTTGCTCAAAGTAGATTCAACTTCAAAGTTAGATCAGGTTGCTTGGGGCTTTGCCCAGTGGAGTCTGGAATATCTCCAAGGATGGAGATGCTACACCTTCTCTAGGCAACCTGCTCCTATGTTTGACCACCTCATGTTGTTCTATCTAATTGGAATTCCCCTTGCTACAGCTTGTGTCTGTTGCTTCTCCTCCTACTGTGCTCCTCTGAGAAGAGCTTGGCTCTGCCTGCTCTTTACCCTCCCACAGGTAGCTGTACGCAGCACGAAGAGTGCTCTCTTATTAAGGCTGAACAAACCCCAGCTCTCTGAGCTTTTCTTCCTATGCCACGTGGTCTACCTCCCTAAACAATTTAGTAGCTCTTCACTGGACTCACTTGAGTATGTCCGTATGTTTCTTGTACTGGACTACACAAAACTAGACATGGGTGCTGAACACAGAGGAAGCAACACTTTGCTGGGCCTGCGGCTACACTCCCACCAACGAATACAGCTGGTACGCAGTTCACTTCCATCTCCAGAGGAGCACGCTGAAGGCTTGACATTCAATTCCTCCTCAGCTCCTTTTCTGCAGAGCCGACCCTCGAGGAACCTCCAGGAGCCAGTCACCGGCTTCATGCCATCACAACCCTTCAAGATTAGCAGTCCAGTCAATTTTCCATCCACCTTGCAGTATATCTATCCAAAATACATCTCCAATTTTGAAATAACTCAAATTTGCATACAAGGGTACTATGGGAGACTGTCAAAAGCCTTGCTTAGGTCAAAGTGAATGACTTCCATTGCTTTCTCCTCATCTGGTCCCATGGGCTTGTATATGTCCAGGTGACTAAGTGGCCCCTAGGCCAATCTTCTTCTACCATGGGTAGTACTTTAGTCCTCCATACTCTGCCACTACGAAGACAGCTGACAGCAGACCATCCTTGGATGATAACACTAGCTGCTCTGCTACCCATGCTCCAAGATTATGTCCTTGTGTGAGAGTTTCTTGGGGAAAATTTGAGATTAGGTTGGATCTGATGAGCTCCTTGATTTCTAAGAACATAAGACCTGTCTAGAGATAGAAAACATTGGTGTTCACATCCAAAGAAAGGCACTACCACCTGTTGTCTGCTGAAGAGAAATAAGCACTATGGGACACATATGAACTCAATTCTTTCAACGAAACTCTTGAGTATGAACTGGTGAAAGCTGTTTATCACTTGGTAACATCCATGCCACGGGAAATGCGGGCCCTGAGGCATAAAGATCCCACATGCTTTTCATCACTACTGTGCTGTTCCTTTGGCAACAGTGAGGTCTCGCCCCCATGGGACACTTGGGGAAAGCGGGCTCAGGACTGAGTGGATGCAGCGGGGGAAATCTGAGCAGGAAAAAACGCGTAACAGGCTCATAAAACTGAGGTAGTTTGTGGCTGTGAATGTCATGGCTGAGCTCTCATTCTTCTCTGTCTTTAGTATCAGTGTCCACTGTTTGCTCCAACTTGTCAATATGTTTACAGAGAATTTCAGATGAATATATGCAACTTTATTTTTTGGTCACTTTTCTTGAATACTTTCCCTCCACTCAGCATCTTTTGCTTTGCCACACACACACCCCGGTTACCACCATCTGTGCATAAATCAGGTTCGACGCTTGCGGTGCAAACTTCTCTGCACCACAACAGCGCTGAGCTCAATTTTCAGCCTCACAGCATTATTTGGCGACTGCATGTCGTCACGCTGTCCACTAGCAGGATGCAGGACAAGATGAAGGTCAGTAGCCTAGTTCGTCTCTACCAAACATGCGTTGGGCAGCAGTTCCTACTCCTGTACTCATCACAGAGCCACGCACAACTCACACATGGTAGACCTCACCTGAGCAACCACCATCAAACTGCATTTCCTTTGACATCAACGCTACAGCCCTGACAGAGAACCAAGCAGTACCAACTTTTGCAATACAACTGGGAACTATCGGAGTTTGCCAGTTGGGTCAAGAACCATTTACACGACTGAGCGTTCTTGGGTGTCAGGGACCCTGATTGTGCCTGTTCACTAACACTGCTTAATTTAATATACACACAGCCTGTACTTACTAAAGGAGTACCTTTGCAATGGGGCAGCTTTAGTCTCTACACACAGTTTTCACAGTGACACTGTTTTTTCTACCACAAATACTCAATCGCAGGATCACTGGCATTTTCCAAAACATTAACTCTCAAAATCATAGAATCACAGAATAGTTAGGGTTGGAAGGGACCTTTAAAGGCCATCCAGTCCAACACCCCTCTGCAAGGAGCAGGGACATCTCCAACCAGATCAGGTTGCTCAGAGCCCCGTCCAACCTGGCCTTGAACGTTTCCAGGGATGGGGCATCCACCACCTCTCTGGGTGACCTGTGCCAGTGTTCCACCACACTCATTGTAAAAATTTTTTTCCTAATATTTAATCTAAATCTACCACCCTCTATTTTGAAACCAAATGTTAGCTGCTGTTAAATTCTAAAAATGCTCTAAACAATACCCATGTTTGTAGAAGTTCAGCTTCATTTATGGACTCTGAAAAGACGACCTGTAGACTTACAGCTGTCTGAAGTGACAAAAAAATAAAACCTTGAAACAAACACATCCATGGATTCTCATTAGAGCCCTAACAAGTGAAAAGATTGTAGTGTGAGTACATCTGAGGTGAGGGGAGACACTAAGGAAGCACCCCAGGAGCACGAGGAACGCTCAGAACTCTCCAGAACAGCCCCAGCGCTGAAGAAGCTGACAGAGTTTTATTATAAGCAGCTGAAGACTTATTGCACTGAGGTTCACAATGTCTTCCTAAGCTGAAACGACAGAAGGGCAGAGAGTTGATGCAGTGTACAACCAAAGACTAATTCAATACCCCAAATTCCTCCCCGTAGCCATTTCAATGACTTCAAGGGAGCTATTTTGCTAAAGGCATTACAAGAATATTTTTATTTCAATAAAATGGCTACTTTGCTGGAATTAATTCTGACAGATGTTTTAGCAATTACAAAATCACTTAACTAATTATCTCAAATACCTTTTTGGCCATCTCCGGTATGATGAACACCTCAAACTAAATTACACTGAGTAAACTGCAGTGGGATTGTACAAAACCTTGGCTTTGGGAGAGACAGGATGGAAGCTAGCGCTTGGCATTTAATGTCATCAGCATTATAATGATTCAGCTAGAGTATATATAATTTTGTTGCTGACCTTACATTATTATATAATTAGGGTAATTTAAGTAATTACTCGCTAAAAAGACTAATTTTGTTCATCAACATAAAGACTCTCAAAGCACTGCAATACGAGGGAATTAGATTCCAATACAGCAATTCGGGGAGAATTAGAACCTTCTGTGAACAAAGTGAAATGGGAATGAGCAGTAAAACAGAAGAAAGGACAGTAAAAGTTCATGAAACCTGGTTACTGCTCTGTTCTGTCACAGACGTCCCCTGAAACTCCCCAGTACTCTAAATATTGTAAAGACTTCCCTGTTGCATGTAAAATATTCCCTGACACTTCTAACTGTAGACTTAAATTTAATAAGTAACGAAGCTAAAACTCTTTTCCAAGCCAGACAAGCAAAAATCTTTCCTTAGAGATGTCTGTAATCAGAGTGACTCTTCTGAAGACAATTTTGTCTCTCCCCTTCAAAATAAGATCATCCTAGAAGATCCTAACAAATTAACTCTTTAATTGAGTACACCGAGTATGTAGCAGTCTCAGTTATTTCAAGTCATAAGCTCATCCACAAAAATAGCCCACCTCATTCCTGCACAATAATGTAATTTCAAACCGCAGAGTTTTTCCTCTGGAGACATGTCTTATTATAAATGATCACATTAAACACTGGCGTCTTCTGCAAACATACCAAGAATTAAAAGGAAGACTTTGATGTCAAAAGAACATTACATATCAGAAAGGTCAAGGAAAGTTTTTTTGAGTACTCTCACTTCATTAATTCTTTTAGAGGTGACAACTCGCTTGTTTATCTGTGTTCAGACGGTGTAAAACTTCTTCTGTCTTTAAACTTTGTAAAAAAAAATTCCTATAACAGAAAAGCATTTATCCAGCTTTAAACTTTGCTTGTGGTTGTTCCTGATGCTATTTTGAACCGGATGATGACATGTACCTGCATTTCTGACAGAAGGAAGATTCTGTTACAAGTTAGCAATATGTTGTTCAATAACTAAGGAATTCCTTGAGTATATAACTGAGGAGTTAATTATTTGGCAGGCCTATAAAATTTTAAGTTACAAGAAGCGTACAGAAGTATTTAACAGAAGCAGCTACACTTGAAGAGACTATTCTAGTACTTCAAGCAAGTGTGCCACATTAATAATACAAACTTTTCAAGTACTTTATCTATAAAGCCAGGAGACTTTGATATATACAATCTATACTTTTAATACAAGTGAAAAAAATTCCAAGCACTCTTAAGAATGTCAAGCTTAAGAATTTACAGGACTGCAATGTTATTGCAAAGAATACAGGTTTTCAAAATACAATTTCAAAGGCATTACAGAACCTGATGCACTAAGAACAGACACTACTGCCCAATTCAAAAATCACTGCAAGCAGAGAAACTCACCCCTGACCATATAGATAAGAGAGACAAAACAAAAAAGGAGGAACCCCAAAGAGCCCCCAAAGAATCCAACAGCATCTCGGAAACAAGCTGCCACCCAGACTCAAACACAAAGAAATGACAGCACTTGCACAGGTTTACGTGTTTTTGATGATGCTTCTGTTTGAACATTGAAATGTTGTTGTAACTTGAGTTTTATTAAAAGCTCATTGCATTAAACCCCAAACAGCTAGAGAATGTAAGCCGACTAAAGTAAGACCAAGTCTGTGAAGGATTTAACTCGAATTTAAGATGTTTAATTTTCATTAAACTTTCTGTCTCAAATAATTATTTAAACAAACTGGAGGTTAAACACCATCATTGAGATTTTACGTGAATGCTTTCAGAGCTGCTTCATCAAGTAACTGCATTAAAGCTTTCCTTCAGTTACAAAACTTCCTGGGATTTACTCTGTCTTCTCATAAACATTTTCAGTTTTCCTAGGTCAAAAAAAAGACTCACCTTTCTAACTAGACTTGTCATTAGAACTAGCTGGATTACCTATGATGACGCCCCACCCCTGGAAACATTCAAGGCCAGGTTGGACGGGGCTCTGAGCAACCTGATCTGTTGGAGATGTCCCTGCTCCTTGCAGGGGGGTTGGACCAGATGACCTTTGAAGGTCCCTTCCAACCCTAATAATCCTACCTACGATTATCTGTGCTCTCTCTTAGGATTTAATACCACTTGTCCCCTAATAAAAGTAGGTATGATTTGCATGGATGATGTAGTTTGCGTCTTCCTCAGGGAACAACAGAACTAATGTGGAGTTTTATTGCTTATTTTTGACATAATTTTTTATATGAAGAAAGAAAAAAAAACCAGATTTGAGATTAATAACTTCAATTTCCTCTGTTTGCTTACCTTTGTCAGGTTTTCCTCCAGGGCATGGTAAGAATCTACAGAATGACACTAATAGGACCATCACAGCCCTGAAATTGCACCACATAAACAATTACAGGTAATTCAGCTCATGGTTTCCTCAGAGGCTTACTCAAAGGCTGTATTATTTCGTTCCTGACTCTAAAATATGTTCTCCTTCATATCTACCAAGACTTAAAAGGATAAGAGGAGACTTCCTCAAAGCCTAGTACTATCCTACAAGGAGAAAAACTTTCTCACTCTTTTATATAATGGACAAAGACAGAAGGGATCCAGTTGCGGGGAGCTATAGAAAGGTATGTTCAGATGGGGAAAAAGGTGATGATTTTGACATTAGTTAACCACTGGAACATACTGTCAAGGAACAAGGCAGATTGCCCATCATGAATCAAACTAAGGATGAAGGGGATTTTCAAGTTATGTTCTTGCTCCATCATGAAGTATGGGATCTCTTCCAGGATCAGTGGGTGAAACTCTATGGACTTTGAGAAAGTAATAATCTGCGGACTTAAACTCTACAAATATAAGGAGAAAAAAAAATCTCTTATATGTTGGACAAAATGGTTATGAAGAAATAAGATGTGTCACATAAAAAAGAAAGGCTACAGAGATATTAAATGGTAAAAGAAAAGCGACAAACTACTAATAAACAGCACTAACTGGCTTGAAGAGGGTTCACCTCCAAGTGGTTTTAATTGGAAAAAATGGCTGATAAGTTTGGCTTCGAGCTAATAAAGTACGGTGGAAAGTCGTGATAGGTCTGAGGAGTAAAAAGCCTGGAGAGCTGTATTTTAGCAATGGAATACTGGAGGATGAACTTCTGCTAGAGAACCTAGAGAAGCAAATACTTCTGTTTTATTTTCTGCTTGTGAAATAGCATTACTTATTAGAGGGAAACATTCCAGAACCTGTCTGAAAGGTCCAGCCCTTTTCTGCATCAATGGAGAACTAAAGTAGTTTGAGAAGTACATCTTGGTCTTATGGCTGTAGGTTTCATGTCAGCTACAAATCTACAAGTAAACAATAGACAGCATGTTGTGGTTTTGTTTAGTGAGGGGGGGGCTAAGGCAGTAGCTTCTGTAGGAAACTGCTAGAAGTCGCTCCCCTTTGTTCAGTGGACTCAGCCAGGCCTCGGGCGGACCTGCAGCTGGCCAAGGCCGAGCCGATTGGTAGCAGAATGTTTTGTGATAACGCCTCTGTGATAACCTATTTAAGAAGGGGAAAACAGGAAAAAAAAAGAGAAGAGAAGATGTGAAGAAGCTGAGCGTGGGCAGAGGCGCAGAGGGGGAGGCATGAGCCTCATGGGCCTTGCAGGCCTCACCCCTCTGGCCTCTTGCCAGGCAGCCGACTGGGCCCGACTTGGTCCGGCCCGGCTGCAAGAAGTGGAGAGGAGATGAGCTGGATGATGTGAAGAGATCCTGAGAGGCATCTGCCAGCCTGTTGTGCAAAAACTTTTCTTGTGAGAGAAACAGCTGCAGACGCCAAGGTCAGTGAAGAAGGAGGGGGAGGAGTAATGCGGCTCCTGGCCAAGATTCCCCTGCAGCCTGTGGTGAAGACCATGGTGGAGCAGGCTGTCCCCCTGCAGCCCATGGAGGTCCACGGAGGAGCAGAGATCCACCTGCAGCCCGTGGAGGACCCCATGCTGGAGCAGGTGGAGGCCTGAAGGAGGCTGTGGCCCGTGGAGGGCCCGCTGGGACAGCTGTTCTGGAGAGACTGCACCCCGTGGAAGAGATGACCCATGCCGGAGCAGTTTCACGAAGGACTGTGGCTTACAGGTGGGACCCCACAACGGAGCAGGGGAGGAATGCGAGGAGTTCTTCCCCCAACCATGAAGCAGCAGCGTAAAAACATCGCGTGATGAACTGACCACGACCCCCATTCCCTCTTCCCCCCTGTGCTGCTCAAGGAGGGGGGGGACGGTAATAGAGCTAATGTTAACCTTGGGAAGAGGGAGGGGTGAGGGGAGGTTATCTTGTTCTCTGTCTCATTCTCCTGCTGTTTGTAGTAATAAATAAACAGTTTTCCCCAAGTCGAGTCTGTTTTGCCCGTGACGGTAACTTTAAGGATTTCTCCCTGTCCTTATCTCAAACCTTGAGCCGTTTTTCTTATATCATCTCCCCCTATTCTCTCGGAAGGTGGGGGGAGTGAGAGAGAGACTGCATAGTCTGGTCCCGTCCGGGGCTGAACTACGACACAGCATTAAAGAGAACTATGAAAAAAATTCTGTAAACCAACATGCAGTCTAGGTTTTCAATGTGAGAGTATTAATGTGCTCATCATTCTTCAGAATTGAGCCACTTCCAAGTTCAAAAATAAAACAGAGTAAGCAGGATGAAACATTTTCAGTCATGAAATACTTCCATTGTACCTTACAACTTGGGAATCTGTGGATGAAAAATGTCATTTCCGGCAGTAAAATAAAAAAAAAAAAGTATGACAATATGAGAAAATGATCGTTGTAAATATTTACTCCCATCCATGAGCATGTAAGCTCTTGCTGTCCTTGGTGGGGATAAATTTGGTAACTACTTGAACAGGTAATGTGAACAAAAGGTGTATCGCATGCAGCATTGTGAAGAAGCGATCTTCACGACACATAGCCAGCATGCCTGCTGATGCTGATTTTTTCAATTAATTCTGTGTTCTCCAGTTGACCTGGAGCTACCAGCATCCTCTCTATGACTTCAAGGCTATTCCCTGCAATTGTCCTTTTAATAACATTAGTCTAGTAAGACTGGCATGAAATAAAACTCTGACAAGCAATCCAAGAAGAAGTTATTTTCTAAAGGAGTTTCTCTAGAGAATTGGGTCAAAAGCCTCCTTCTAGCCTTGAACACTTGGAAGACATGAAAGAAAGCTTTGTTTTAGAAGCTTAGATGTCTACACACAAAGTTGATAATTGTTTTCTCTTTTTTTTTCTGTTTATTGCTTTTGAAGAAACTCAGTCCAAGACCTGGGATGCATCAAAGGAAGATGTGTATTTGGATGAGCTTTGTTTGATGACAAGAGCTTTTCCTTATTAAGTCATCAAAACAGCCTGGAGTGAGAAGGTAGCAGAAGCCTTCTGGAAAAGAGTACCAAGCATCACTGAGGACAATCACAGGGCACAGAAACTCGACAGCTTTTATGTTCTCTCTTTTTATGCGCCCACAATTAGGGAGCTGGATGTCAGATGTGTGAAGAGCCAAGGTGTTGGATCAAAACTCATCAAGTCAATATAAACATGCCCTTTGACTTTAAATGAGCTTGGGATAAGCCCTCAAAGATTTTAGCACTAATGAGTTAGAGCTTTTCTAACATCACTTGGCTAATCTTCCAGGTGGGGGTGGTGGAGGGCAGTTTCAAAAGCCGATCTGAGCTCTGTGTATTGATTGTGATCCACCACAGAAGACACTTTCTTTCGTCAGACAGGGACTGTTTTTCTCATACTCTCTAACACAGTGCAAAGTCTTTTGCGGGAGTACCAGCACATACTCCCCTACTAAACTCCTCTACTACTGGCTGCAACAATCTAGGACACTGATGATGTGCTTCTGTGTTAGAACACGGTTTACAGCTTTTCTTCCATTTCAGAAAAGGCCTTAATATGTAAAGAGTGCTCGCTCTTTCTTACAACCTATGGCTCCTGCCTGTGGAGTGAACATGGACATACTGCCCTGTAGATGTAGAAGATGAGTCATGG
Source organism: Chlamydotis macqueenii (assembly GCF_036417535.1). NCBI lineage: Eukaryota > Metazoa > Chordata > Aves > Otidiformes > Otididae > Chlamydotis > Chlamydotis macqueenii. The sequence goes on from NC_141558.1 coordinate 8,158,400, forward strand.
AAAGAGAGAACAAGTCAAGTGCCACCCGAGACAGATCTGTCACTCCCTTTCTGTCCTCTTCTTCCAGCCTTTTGCTTTGTTATGTCTAAACCAGACCCCCTTTGGATACTGATTTTCAACCTGTAATGTCATGAATCCCAGACATTGCCTTCTGCAAGTTATTGGGCTTTTACATTATTGCATTCATCATAAGGCCGGAGAAGTCACTCTATTATCTGCTCTTGTCTCCTGCATAAGAGAATTAAAAGGTCTTTTCTAAAGTGTTTGGGCAACAGCATCCCTTTAAATGGCACCTCTTCCTGCTCATTTCTATTTTTGATTTCTAAGATGCCATGAATAGAAATCTGCCACAATCCTTCATAAATTTTCCCCCAAATAATGATGTCCACTATGGAAGCAATGTATCTAATTTCTATATATCCAGTGTAGATTCAGATTTCATCCTCTAAGAAATCTTTGCCTGATTGACTCTTGAAATTAACTTTCCCTTGCAAGGGTTTTAGAGCTTGATTCTCAGCTCAGCCTCCGGAGAAAGAAAGAGGCAGGAGATCAAGGCTACAGAATCCCTATGAAGCCCTCGTAGGCATGGTATCAGAGTTTTTGTTCTTCACTCAAAGGTCTTATTTTTACTTTCTGATTTTGTTTTTGCTTTTCAGAGATAATCTCCATTATCACATTCTTTCCTGTTCAACACTTCTTAATGCATGTATTATTTATCTTAGGAAACTCCTTTATGCTCTTGTGTGAATTCCAATTGTTATGGCTCATTTTAATTTCCTTCAAGGCCCTTGGCCACTTTTCTGTGGGAGTATAGCTAGTTCCACTTAATAAAAGTTCTGCTATGCAGATATGTGAAGCTTCTGTGCCCCATCTTCCAACCTCTGAACGAACACGACTACTCTATCCGATACATTTTATACAGTCAAATTCAAAAGAGATGATGGAGTCTAAAGCATGGGCGAAGTTGAAGTTGTGCTTAACTCTAGTACGTGCAAGAAAAAAAATAACTGCGGGTATGTGTCTACAGAAAACCAAGTAATTTTCTACATATTTTACTTTTGTTCAGTTTGGATGCTCATCTGTATTGGTGGTGAGGAACATCTATCTATCATATGGCTATGTATTTGGTCTAGATAAATCCTGCTATATCTGGAAACCTTCACCAGAGGCACAATTAGCAGCAATAGAATTACACAGCGAGGGAAGATGCTTCTCAAACTCATCTCAAGTCAACCCCAGAGGATTTGATCTCAGCACTGCTTCTGAAGAACACTGTTGTCAGAATGTTAGATATTTTGCAAGCAAATGCTATTGTTTGACAATACTAATAGTAATTTCAAGTGTTTTCTCATGTGTAAATTCTTTTTCCACAGTTTATCATATCAAAACAGTCTGAATAGAGAAAATAGCCATGACTTTTCTATTTAACCAAAACCTTGTTTTCTCTCATTTATTTGTTGCCTCTAATCACGACACAATAAAGTATTTGGGAAAAGGCCCTTCCTTTCATTGCGTGTAACATCATTAGGGACTGTGTGATTTAGATTTCCATGTCTGAATAGAAATAATTAGAAAATATGATTCAAGTGTTTTATATCTGGGAAAGATGCTGGGATAAATTCTGCCTTTCTCTGTGTGAGGAGAGGAAACTTAAATTGAGTAAAGGGCTCAAAAGTAATTTAGAGAGCTGCATATGAACTAGTCCATGGGACAAGAAAATGGAAGCTTCCAGGACATGGCAGAAGACAAACCAAGAGAGGGTCCCTATCTGATGTGCTGAGAGCTAGGCACATCTGCCATTGCTGCAAGAATTGCAGCAGGTATCTGCAAATGGCTACCAGCTCTTCACCTGGCATCATGGGGAGGAACTCTTTAGCAGGGCCTCTTGTGATAGGACATGAGGTAATGGTTTTAAAATAGAAGGAATCAGATTCAGACTGGACATTTACGTTCTCCAAATCCACATCTAAAATACTGGTTTAGGTCCCTCAAACTAGAAAACTGGATATATATCCTTTGTTCACCAACAGAAGCCAAATTCAGTTTAGAGTGTTCTTCATGATCTTTGAACACCACAGTCGTCCTGCACCAAAGCAGCAGAAGAAAGTGTAACACACCTCAAATCTCTGAGATTTCATCAAAACGAAAAAGATCACAGCACTACTGAGAGCAACTTAAGTGCCAAAGTCAGGTAGAAAAGATGCCTCTTTGGGAGTCTTCAAAGAAACTGCTTCTCCCTGGTGACTTTACAAGGAATTTATGCACTTACTTTACGGGGCATCTTCAACCAGGCACCTAAAATTTAGGTGCAAATTAGGCACCTACATTCCCACATACGGTGACTGGCTCGGAATAGAGAGACTTGCAAGGAATTCAATAAAACAGTCTGAAGGATGTACAAAATACAGGCATATAAAAATATACAGATAAGGAATGTTACAGCTATATACACAGACTCCTGAGACAAAACTGACTGCAGCACAAATGCTCACAGCAGCCAGAAATACGAACACTCAGCTTTGGAGTCAGGCTTCGGCCAGAACTATCTCTGCTCTGCCTATGGACATGAGCAACACCGAAGTCCTTCACAACGCTATCTGATATTCCTTAAGTCCAGATAAAAGAGAAGGGTTTGAAGTGGGGGACTCCACCCTGCTCTCTCACGCTCAGCTCCAGCGCTGCCAGTTTTATAAGACATCCGAAGACGGGGGTAGGAAGGGAGGAACATGCCTCAAGGCTACTGACACGTTCTCAGTAATAGGTTAAAAATATGAAGCATTTACACTGTCCGATGTTCCCTTTGATATTCTCCAGGCGATTTCCTAAATCAGCCTCAAATTTTACTCATTTTCGGCTTTAAAACAAGCAGCGCCACAAATGATTAACAGAAACAACAAAAACAAAAAATAAACACACGCCCAGATGGTAACTATTATCTGAGCCAGAAAATAGAGACAAATACATCCACTTAGGGCAAACTAACATATTGTATTATATCACTATGATGTACTGTAATGGGATATGATTTACATTAAAACTTGTTGTGAATCAGAGATTTAACTTATGGCCTTTCTCCACAAATTACAACAACAAACAAGAGCAGGAAAATAAGCTCTAATAACGGATGCATCCCATCAGCATTTGCTGGATTATTTCTAGACCAAAGCCACGGATGCAATATTTAAAATGCAGTTTTGTAACATTATTCTAGAAATGGGATTTCAGTGAAAATCCTGAATCCCTGCAGCCAGCGAAGGTTTTACGGGATTCCTCCCAAGAACAGGGGTGTTTTAGGTGAGATTTTGACTACAAAACACTCCAGAATAGTTAGGCAGATGGTGTGACCACGGCTTATTACGTTAAATATAATGGTCTCACTTGTGCTCCCTCCATCTGTTTGCTCTATCCACCTCTTGTCTTGTATCGTAACCTCCTAGACACCTATTTTAGGGACTATCTTTTAGCTCTGTATGTTGAAGCACCCAGCACAAAAGGAGCCAGCGCTTCGGGCTTTCCTTTGTTAATGCAACCGAGCTAAACAGATAAACAACTTGTCAGGGATGAGTTTGCCACATTTATTCTCTGTAGCGAATTGTATTTCTAATTGGATAAGGTTCTCTTCCCTGCGTGCCGTCATCTGGATTGTAATGTGGTGCACCTTTTAAGCACTGCAAAATCTCCTGCTGAGACAGCTGCATTTTGTGATGGATGCTACAAAAACACACATATCAACACAACACATCTCAGTTCCCTAATTTATGTAACTGCTTCCTACAAAGATCCTAGGACTGAAAGTTGCTCTGAGAGCGAAGATAATGCGGTAAGCGGATTCCAAAGATTTGAGGTTTCTTCCCCCTAAGTGACTTGCCAGAGCCACGCTCATCTGTATGCACCAATATTCTCTAAATAATAATAAAAAAAGGATAATGTTTCCCCTCCTGATGAACGTGCACTCAACTTTATCCACACGGTGCTTCAGCAGCTCTGCAAGAATGTAAAAAAGCGATCTAATTTCCTGTTCAGCTTCGTCTAGAAACAATCACTGAGATCGTGGAAGGCAACTTCTCCCTGCTGAACGTGTGCCTGCCCGAAAGCTTGAGACTGGGAGGAGAATGATGAATACCCACCTCCAAAGTTAAAATAGTCCTGTTTCCTGCTCTGTTGCAAAGAGAAAGGGAAAAAAAAAAAAGATATTTGAGCCGGAAGGGGTAAGCAAAATGAAGCACCCACTTGAGACAATGTTAATCCAGCTGCCTTGGGTACCGGCATGAAGGCTGGATCCTCACCCACATGGTGAGCCACAGATGGCATTTATCCATTGCACCTCCTCTGGTTTTGTTACAAGCTGCGGTGATTAAGCTAGGATGGCGTCCTGACTGGTGCTGTGGTCGCAGTTCTGTTTACAGCACAGACTGACCTTTCCTTACTGACTGAAGAAACATGAATGATATATCTGTAAATGTTAGCCTTGTTGGTTTTTTTTTTTTTAAAATAAGGAATGTTACTAGCTAGCCATTAACAACAGGAAAGGAGGAGCTGAAAAAAAAAGTAAGGCAAAATTTAGCTGCTCAAATCTCCTTGGCTTTGGAAGAGATTCTAACATCAGTAAGTCATTTCTGAAAAAGATGGTGAGAAGAATGTGGTATGCAGAGAACGGAACAAAATCTCATTCAGGATGGGTGTACTGGATACCCAGAGTAGTGTGAGAGCTCTGCTCGGGGAAAATGCTGAGATAGCTCTGATTTTTTGAAACTTTTGGAATTTGTGCTCATTGACAAGGGAAAATAAGGAAACTACTACGAAACAGAGATAACAGTGTTATGAGAACTACGCCAGCAATGAAATGTCAGACAAAACACCGATGGGAAGCAGAATCCGTCAGGGAGAGATGGCATATGATGTCACCACGGTTTATTCTGCAGAAAAGGAAAGATCAAGTTTTGTAACGCTCAGGGTCAGGCAGTAACGAGGTAGGAAGCAAAGCCACAGAAGTGACTCACAAGCGGGAGGTTACATTCTGCTATGAAAACTGGAACTTATCACAAATTTCACAGTGCCAAGTAAGTTTACAGCAATTAACCTACAGGCTCATTTCTCCCTCATTTGCAACTGCCTAACATGCTTTCAGTAACTGCAGCTATCCCTGAGTTAAAATAGTAAAATAGAGAAGGCAGAGATTTTCTTTTCTACCATTTTTAGCATTTTGTCCTTTTTGGATGAAATGACTCATGTTGTTTACTATGGTCTTTCATTTTAGTCCTCTGCCTATCCCTCCAGCTGGAAGTGGGTAGGATAACCATCACTCTGCCCAGTTACCTCACAGTTGGTGTTAAGATAGTACGTAACACCTGAAACGAGATGGAAAACATATGTAGGAAGTCAGAAAGACATGCCATGGGGATTGCTCCTTTGCTGCTGTGCTCAGGGAGACAGATTACTGCTCACCAGAGCAACGCAGACCCAGCAGCTCTGCCAGCGTGGCACCTGCCAGCCCCAGCTCTCAATGGGGACACTTGCGACCACTCCGTGGCATCAACCTTACGCCTGCTCCAGGGAACTAAAAGGATGAAATCCACATAAAATTCAGCTGCCACACAGCTTCACCTGTAAGCTCATACTTGTTCCCCCATAACCTATGCAAGACATTGCTCGAGGGTAAGGAGTGCCGTGCCATGACAAAGCTTCAGTGCAGAAACCAATCACCAGCTACACCTGCGCTAGGAAACATCAACGCCAAAGAGCTAAAGAACAGCAAACAGAAAGCAAAGACATCTGAAAAAGAAACAGTAAGGGTAACACAGTATAAAAATATCAGATATAAGTGAGAAGAGCGAGCAGGATTTAATGCATGCTAGCCTTGTTGGTGCTGTATAAATGTCTTGTTCTGTTCCATTCTGGTGTTATTCCAGGGTCAAGCATATTCAGTGTCCTTTATAATCAAGCTGTCAATACACAGTCTTGATGCTACGCATTGATTTTCTGCCACAAAAAAGAGGAAGTTATCCCTTTGTGTTCAGCCACGTCACAGCAACTTAATATTTCTTAGACCACATATTCAGTATCACCGCAAAGCCCAGGGCATCTCCCTGGCCCCACACATTTCATCTGCAGTTTTTATACATGTAAGTTCTTTACAAACATGTTGACAATGTAATGCAGCGATTTATTTAGTAGCAATGAGAAATCTGTGAATTCGCCGTTCGTACCAATAAACTAGTCACGCAAACTTCTGTAAACTAAAGGGAAAAGGGCAAGAAAATTCCCCAGAAATCCTCTTAAGGAAGATATGAAAATGTTAGGATTTTAATTAAAAAACGTTCACAAAATAAATGTTCGTAACAAAAATATTTAGCATTTACATAGTTCTTTCTCTCTAAGTTTCTGAAAAATTTCACAAAAGAGATCAGACTGAGCCTCATAGTGGCAAGGAAAGCGAAGAAGAGTTACATGACTTGCCTAAAACATTATATAATGCAGCTAAGAAAATTTTTACTTCCACTCTCATTTCTTCATATTAAGCACACTCCTGTCTCGCCAACATCCCCATGTCTTTTTAGCCATGAGCAGAGATGATGCAAGGGCTCTTCTACCTGAACTCCCAGCTACTTAAAATGAAAATGAAAGCCCATAATGCTTTTTCTAAGGAAATTTAAATGTTAGAAAAAGCAGACATTGTCAGAGCAGTTCTACAAGCATAAAAATCCCATCATCATAATTGTCAGGTGTATTTCTTTATTCTGTGTTCAGCTAGTATTTGTCAAGAAGCATGTTACGAATTCCAGGCAGATGTATTCAGCAGAAAAGGAGGCGGAGGGCTGAGCTCGCACAATGCCAACGCTCTTCCATTACAGAATATTGATACGGTGAGATATGAGCCCAGTCTGCAAGGTATTATCCGAAAACGGAGTAAGGAGAAAGCTGGGAGGAGCTCTACCAGCCATTCCAAAGGCAGTACCCACAAACACAGCCTGTCCCTAGCGTACACATCTCATTAGTTTCCAAAGGTCTCCTAAGAAGACGATTCAAAACTCTGCCAAGGAGCCCAATCCAGTACTTAACTGCATCTGTCACCAGAAAGATTTTCCTACCAGCTGACCTAAAGCTCCTCTTTCAGTATCGCTTTCCAGCCAGCGAGCTCCCCTTTCATATTTGTGCATTTGGGTGCATTTTTCCTTTCTACTTCCACTTCTATTTATAGAATTCGATTACATTGATAAATCGGGTGACCGATTGAAAGCAGCCCTGGTTTTCTCCAACCCCTTCATCTCCTCCCTGCGCATCGCCGTCCACAGACGCCAGCACTGCGTGTGCCAGTGGGGGAAGTGGGGGACAGCCTCGGCACAGGCCAGCCCATCTAAGCCTCTTAGCTTGACCACTCCTCCTCGGTTTGCTTAAGAAAATGTCACATGTGACCATATCAAAAACCTTATTCAATTCCCAACATATCACCTTCACCATTTCCTTCTTGTCTGTCAGATGGTTCTTTTACTTTGTCAACAAACACCAACAAAGTAACTTGAAATTACTTTCAGTGGAAGGTTTCTTATCACATTGAAGATTTCCTTTTTTTCAACTTGATTTGTTAGTCTGAAAGCTTATTATTTGCTAACATCACTTCTTCAGGGAAGTGGCTGGCTCACAGCCTTTTTGTAACAGGATCCTGTTGGTCTACAGACACTTGGCATACATGGTTCCGAGATCCAAAATAGACAGAGAAATTGTCTGAACAAGATCCACAGCAGAGTAAGATCCATCTGTTTGAACAAGATCCAGTCAAGTTGTTTCAAGTGATTAGAAGATACTTCAGAGACATTTACTTAGCTTGTGGCTAAACTTCAAGATCTACTTTTAAACAGGAAGATTTAGAATCATAGAATTATAGAATCATAGAATGGTTTGGGTTGGAAGGGACCTTTAAAGCCCACCTAGTCCAGCCCCCCTGCAAGGAGCAGGAACATCTCCAACCAGATCAGGTTGCTCAGAGCCCCGTCCAACCTGGCCTTGAATGTTTCCAGGGATGGGACATCTCCCATCTCTCCAGGCAACCTGTTCTATTTCAGATAATGGCTTTTAGAATTTTGCTCAATTATGAAAAACTCTGAGAAAGAAAAAGAAAAGTTAGTAATATATATAAATTTTTTCTTCATAATATAAGGCCACACATCAGTACCGCGGGATATGTGACCTCTTGAACTACCAACCAGCAACATTAAAGACGTGCTGCTTCCCCTGGGGCTATTCTGTTCAGAGCGGGAGGATGCTGGTCCCCAGGTGCCAAGTTACTCATCCTGTCCTCCCTCAGCACATTTCTCATGCAGTTTTTTTGGCCTAAGCTGCAGTTTTGATCACTTTTCCATTAGGCATCACCGATTGTGAGTACCCACGCATGCTGAGCGGCACATTAAAACTACTTTTTAATGTCTCACTATAAAACTAGCTTTCAATATCAAACAAAACATTAAAGATCCATTATTTCCCCATACCAGCTAAAGACTTTTTAATGAGATTAATTACAAGACAAGAAGAACGTATTTTTCAGAAGATTAGTTGAATAACACAACGCCTAATGTTTAGCAACTTTAAAGAGCGTCTATTAGATCTGATCTTATTTGAAAAATGCCTGTGAATATTTATAGCATTTCAAGTTGTTAAACTGGACACATTCTAGAACTGCCAGAAATAAACCTGCTCACTCTACTGTTACATGCCTGTTGGAGCTCACTGCACTTCTCAGAGCCCTACAGCTTTTGTTTTTATATGCCTTTAAGAAACCTACATGCACCTTGAATGGGAAATTATTTGATTTTGCAGACATGCTTAAGTACAATGTCCACCATGATCTATACATAAAATCTGAGATAAGGCAGGAGTTACAAGCATTAACCTCTCTTGTTCTGCTCGCAGGCGTTGGTAAGAACACGTGTTTTAAAATGGCTTTGTGGGACGGTGACTCTGTCACAATGGTGACAATCTTCCCGCATAAAAGACCAAAGAGCAGATATGGGGAACTGAAGAAAGAAATTATTACCTAATTAAATTTAAAAACACTAGATGCAGGCAGCAAAGAAAGAATGCAAATGAATTTATTTTTTAATCTCATCTCAGGCAGGGAGAAAAGAGACCAAGGAGAGTAAGCGCAGGGGAGATGGTGCTTCGCTCGCTCACGGGATCTCTTTGAGGATATTGCAGCCTTGTTTGACAAGGAAAGAACAGCAAAGATCAGCTCTCTGGATTTCTAAACCCCCCGACCTTGTTTCTCGCTAAAGGTTAATGTCTAGGAGAGGAAGATAATTGACGTGCTTCTATAAAAGCCTAAAGGTAAAAGACAAAGGGCAGTCTCAAGTGGATACTTTTCCAGCTAGAAAAAGCTGTTGCACACCAACAAAAGCACCAAGCTGCTATTTTTATGTTTAATATCAAGAGTCTTAATTTGCATGAAGATTTCTAATTTTGCTAAAGAAGCTAAGTGAGAGGCAAAGGAAATTATTACTGCTGAAGGACTGGGATAAATCAAACACCTGAGCACAGGGAGCTCCACGTAAAGCAGCAGAAGACTCTGCCACAATTCCTGGGAAAAAATATCCAGGGAAAGTAGGCTACATCCTACATGCCCAACTAACCAGAAGACTGGGTGCTCTCATTGAGATACCAAGCTGAATTGCAAGTCACACGAGGAAGACAAATGATGATGCTGGAACGGAATAAGAAGATAGGAAGCAGCAGTTTGGGTTCATCTGTGCAATCGAGCGTGTACCTGTCCTCCAACACGGAAAGAACGGCACAGCTACTTGGGATGGGGGGGTGGCTTCAGACCTTGCAACACAGCCAGAGGTGATGGGCCCACTGGGCTCTCTGGTACCAAACCTGAGCCATAAAAATGCATTTTTCAGCATATGCAACTGCTTCTCCTAAGGATTAAAAAAAAAAAAAGAATACATTTGGGGCACTTTTAATGTATCTTTGGTATCAGGCAAGAAAAAAAAACCCAAACTACTCCCCTATAACTTCACAGTTTCACAGTGGAGGTTTTCAAGCCAAATGAAAAAAAGCCACAACAGCCACCACCACCTTCATCCTCTCATCCCCTTGCCAAATCACACAGGAACACAAAACTTGCAATCAAATCACAGGGATTGGCAAACCTGAAGATATTTACAACACCGTGAATTGCACTATATCTCAGAGATTTAAATCCCCGGGAGAGGCACGGATTCCACAGGCTAAGGATGTCACAGTGACCTTACTTTAAGAAAAAGGACAGTGCCAAGGCTGACAGGCCCCCAAATTAAAATCTAGCTCAGAAAATACATTTTTCAAATGTCCTCCTGATCCTGAAAAAATCTATCAGCCTGCCAAAGCAAGGGCTGCGAAATTATGAAAGTGCCAACTGCAATTTATGCCCAGGACACCCCGCTGGCCATCTCTCATGTTACATCCTGCCAAGGCTCTGGGTCGCCCATCCTTTGGGGAGCCCCATTTTATCCTGAGTGAGGTCAGGTCTCCTCACTCCAAGGACTCTGACGGCAGAGCCCCGTCCCTGACCATTCTTCCCAGCTTCTTGCTGCTTTCCTTTCCAAAAATTCAGTGTAAGATCAAGCTAGGTGCACTGTTCCTGCCTATTTTGATTTTCTTTCTTCATTAATGTCCCATTGCTCTGTTCTGGGGAGTTGCAAGAACATTTGCTACAAGAACAGACTTGTAGTAATTTCTACTTTCCGCTGTACAGTGGCATGTGTACTGCATGTTTTATGTGCTTGCTGCACAGCAGAGTTGACGTGAAATGGGACAAATTAAGAGAAACCAACTCCAATGTAGTCCTCTTGAGAGGTGGGACACGAGCTCGAGCCTTGCTGCAGCCTGGCTCAGGAGTGGATGCAAATCAAGCCCTCTGCTTTTCAGGACAAAGCCTGAACTCCCACGTGGCCTTTCTCTCCTTCGCTCACGGATTAACACTCCATTTTGAGGGCATCAAACTTCTTTGTTCAACACTAAGATCTCATTCTCCCTGTACTTTCTTTTTCCTCTCCATTTTGCTGATGCCATGTTGACCGGAAGAAGCAAACCCAGGGCTGTTCAGTCATCTATGAGCACTTAAAATGACAGTGATGATGATTTTTTTCCAATTTGGCACACTAACATATGGATCAATTATTCGTCAAGCCCTAATTTTAAACCCATTCACTGTACAAACTGCAGGTCAGGACAGCAAGGGTTTGTTCTGCAATGAGCTTCCGTGCTAGAGCAGGATTCCTCTACGTGACGATATTCCGGTGGCTCTTGAGCAGAGAAGGCGGTGGGATACGCAGACAAGCATGAGCACAAACAAACCCAGAGCCCTCGGGTGGTGCTGTTGGTTGGTCACCTCACAGATTAGTTGCTGTTTTAACTACGTAATGTCCCTTGGAGAGAGGAATTTTTCATGTATGGAAATACCTTGCTTGTTCAAGAAGAGCAGGGAGGACAGGCAGAAAAGCAGGATGGTGAAACAGGCACGCAGGCATCTCTGGCAACACAGTGCCGCTACTGCAGGTTTACAATATCCCTCCTTTCCAGCCTCCTCGGAGCCCTGTTTGCTCCCACACACACCTTCCCTGCAAATACTTTTATACTGAAAATCAGCAGGTTCACAGACCAGAAGGCTGACTGGTTCCACTGTGGCTCACGCTCCCCTGGTACTGCTGTGGTGTTGCTGTGCTGATTTCCACAATACCCCTCATTTCATCGCAACAGCTATCCCAGCTCCTAAAAGCCCCCATTTTGCTTTCTTTTAGCCCCGTTAGGCAAAAGCCCAAGGATGCATTAGGCAGCTCGATCAGGGAGGGAGGAAGGGGCAGAGGGAATTGGGAGGGAGGGGAGGAGGAAGCAAACAGACAAACAGCGTGTGGCTGATGTGCCGCAGCGTTGTTCGACGCCCTGCCACTGCAAGGAGTCTGGACACAGCAGCGTTGAGCACAGCATGAAGAGTGAGGGGAAACAGCAACATGCTGCTCGCTCAGTTTAGCTCTGCTTGGCCCAGCTCCGCGTCAGAGAACAGGTCCTTCCCATCCTCACGGGGATGGTGCGCATCCATGGTGGGTTCAGTGCAGGTCAGGTGCATCAGCCTTCTGCTGCTCACCTCACCCTCCATCTCACCCAGTCTTCAGGCTTGGAAAAAGGAAGTGGCATTAGAGATCAAAATGCTGTCTCCATCAGAAGAAATTCCACTCTCCCCAGGAAGATTCCCCATAGGACATCTGTAGCCCAATTTTGTGCAAGGGGGAGCCCTCACACACTGGACAACACAATTGCAAAAGCTTAATGGAAGCACAGGAAAAAAAAAGAAAAGGCAGAGAAGAGAGGGAGGAGAGATAGTTCTCAACTGTGAAAAGTTTGGGTTTATTTTCCAATTTTACTACAGGATGCAGCAGACGAATCTGGTGCTATTATTTATTGAGAAGCGTCCCATGTGCACGGTCGGGCTTTGCACACAAATGAGACAGTGTCTGCTCCAAGCCGAGACACAAACAGTTTGACATCTGAATACACCAGAGACAAGCTCTCCGTGAAGTGGTGTGGATATTTTCAGAGATCATTGCTGGAAGTCTTAAGGGAAACGGGGTGTTTGCAGGCAGAAGGCGTTTCACAGAGAGAGGTGCTTCTTACTGAATACATAATGCAAAGGAGTTTCAGCAGGAAATAGGACACAAAATGGGCAGGCAGAAGATAGATTTGGGGAAAATGTAAAATGTGAGCATGAAGTTATTAACTGAGGTAAGTTAGGAAAGAAACTTTAAAAACTATGAACAGAAGGTAGAATTGAAGGAGAGACTGGAGAAGTTAGTGTGACAAAATTGAAGGGGTGGCTGATGCTGATCACGGAACTCGATTCAGACCTGCTGTCACCCACGAGCCATGTGTGTGGTGAATGAACACCACCCCAAGACCTCCATGACTGGTAGGCTTTGCTATTCGTGAAGCTGTAACTGCCATGGATGGGGTACCACATGGGAACACAGATCCCACCAAGAGCCCCAGTACAGTTTAAGAAGCCCCTGGAGACCAGGATTTCATCAGCTTCATCTCTATTTAAACAGAGAATACGTGGAGGATGGCCTGACAGCCCTCCTTCTCCACTTGGCCCACAGTGGATTTGCCTGCCTTGAGGCAGTTAGCCAGTGACTAGGAGGAATTAGGGTCTGCAAAACTCTGCAGTGGGGCAGCCTCTCTCTTGAGCCTGGGTTTGGCTTCTTCCGACTTCAAGTGAGGACAGTGGTGGCAAAGCCATCCATATCTTTACTCCAGACCTTGATGCCTTTCCACACAAAAGAGCTATGTGCCAACTGCTGGCTATCTTACGCCCCCATCAGCCTGAGTTTGTCTCCACGTCCAGTCCCTTTGGTGAACTGTGGGCAAAGCAAACACAATGACAAGGACTCCAAGGGAAGCTATCTAGGCTCACCCCTTCCTCAGGAGAAACAAGGTGCAAGAGGCCAAACACCAGTTTGTGGGTAGTCTCCACAGCCCTATTGTGCAGAATTAGAGCTATTTTGGTGGCTCATAGTGCATATTAGCCAAACCTAGAGTGGTGAGTCCGGCGGAGCAGCAAGTACCACCTGGAAACTGCACAAGCCGGAACAAAGAACTATATTACGACTGATGGTGCAGTGATGGGTTGATATCACCCATATGAGACAGAACAAAAGGACAGCGTGCTGCTTCCTGGAGATCAGCCTTGCAAAAGGAGAAGTTCATGGGATAGTCACATCCCACTATGCTTCAAAATGCGTATGCAAGGACACACGTTGCCCTGGTGAGATCCCAACTGCTGACTAATATCCCCTCTGCAAACAGCAAAAGCGAGGAGCCCCAGCACAACCCGGCCGAGCCATGGATCCCCTCTGACTACCCACAGCGGACTGCCACAAGAGCATGGTCAGCATGACTCGACCCAGCAATGTTACGGGGAGATTCAGACATGATTCCTGATGTCCACACCAGGATCAGGTTTGTTTATGGAGAGAGCGAAACCCTTCCCATTTTGGAATTACTGAGTACTTTGCAGCGGAGGGAAATGCTGTGCAAGGTTAAGCTGTTTGCCCAAGGCCACAGCGGCCAGCAGCGCCAGAAATTGCTCACCGACTTCTTGGCCTCCGAGTCAGACCATCCACTTATTCTGAAAGATAATTACTTCTTTCCAGCAAACTCTTTGCCAACCCTCTGAAAAGTACCTCGCAGAACTAGTTGGGTTTGACAGGCCCTGACGTCGTGCCGACGTGCTGAGAAGCGGGGGCAGCCCCCTGCCAGTCACTGTCGTCCATGGAGGACCCACCGTCTACAGGATGCACCATCAACAACCTAACCCCTTTAACCTCATAGAACTGAAACTAAAGCACAGGAAAAGAGCATGGGATATTATTCTCTCAGCAATGAACTCCCTTGGAAACGCACGTAGTCTTAGCTCCTATTTGAATTTGGCCGGTGTGTTTATTGGCCATAATGCATACAAATGCATTTTGCTGGAGAGATGCAGCAGAAACAGCTCATCAGGCTGTAGTGGGCTGGGCTGTACTATTAAGTTATCTCAATTAGCAATTCCGTTCTGCCTGTGCGGTGCATTCAGGCTGCCCCAGCTCACCTCATCAGCTCCAGGGCTCTAAAGGTTGCAACCATGGGTATGGGGCTCCAACAAAAAGAGCTGCTTCTGTGCTACTTTTAAGCAATCCACAAAACCAAGAGTGGAAAATCTCACAAACCGACCTCCAGCCATCAGCCTGTCTCAGTGAGTTGTGTACTACAGGCTGTGCAGGGAACTGTTCTTCACGGCAAAAAAAGTCCATGTTATCCCGTGTCTGTGTTTCAGCAGCAAAGGTTGCACATCACAGAGGGACCTTTTGTTTATTTGGCTGGGCTCTTCCTTCTCATGGGAGAAAATCTTTGATTGATACAGGTAATTTTTAAATGTCAATATGCGCTTTCAAATGCATGGCCCACTTCAGTGTCAATATTGGGAACGGAGAGGACATCCGATATTAATGATTACCGATGTGTGGACACGTGCACACAGTGATGGTGGAAACCTGACGGCATGAAGTTTGACTATATGTGCCGTGGAAAAAATAAATAAATATTTAACATAGAGATAAATTATTACAGGTGCTGTATCTTGCTACATCAGAAGACTTAAAGAACTTTACAACCCAAGAGTGACTTTCCTCCTCCTCCTGGTACAAGCAGGACAGGATGTGTGGAGGAGGAAGAAGAGGTGAGGAAGGCTTATGGGTCACCAAGATGCAGGGAAAGAGGTTTTTTTTAACCTCCGGAGGGCGGGAACAACCTGGGCACCATTGCTTTGTCTGGCAGCAGAAGACAGTTACTAGGCTGAGCACATTGTCGTTACGCAGTTTGTGACCAGTAGTGAAGCCAAGAAAAAGGGGAAAAGAAGTGTAAATGAGCTGTACAAACTAGAGCTCCTGGGCTAAAAATATCCATGCTGGAGGGGAAAAAAAGAGAACAGAAAGGGTATACAGGAAGACAAATGAATACAAGCAAGATTTTATACTTCATCTGACAAGCAGATCCAAAACCATGCACGTGTGCTAGCATGAGAAAGGCTCAGGCAAGACATCTTTCTTAAGAGGTCATGCAAAAGTCACTTGCATTTTTAATTTCACAAAAGAATCTGACCAATAACCAGATACATCCTTCCCTCTTCCTGGAATACATCACACTGCAAGAAATGGCCGAGACGCTGTGGGGAAGGCAGGTCGTGCTGCAGGGCGGGGGACTGACTCCTGCAACGGGAAGCCTGCAGGAAATCCATGCCCCCTCCTCCCTTCATCAAAACAGTCGCTGAATACGAAAACTTCCACAGCCAGTACAGCAGTGATAAAATTGAACTTTTCCTGTAGTGCTAACTTCATGTTTGCCTGAGAATGTTCATTTTTTTTAATACAGTACTTTTCCAGACTCTCAAAAGATATGGTCCAAAAAATTGAAATCATTGCCGTACTGCCAGTACAGTACAATCTCAGCTGTATCTCCAGCCTAGTGGTAATTTGTTTTCTGTTTCTCTCATGGTGTATGACAACTAATGAAGAATATGACTTTCATTAGTGATTTTTAACTGCTTTGGTCGAGAAAAATTCAGTCACTGAAGGCTCAAAACCCAGAAGGTAAACACCTGAGCTTCAGTTTCGGGGTGTGTTTGTAGTAGCACAACAAACAGTATCCTTGGTTTTAATCCTCTCGGTGCGTCAAAAGGATTTTTTCAACATTTTTAACCATCTACAATTTATCAGACCTACTCTGGGGGAAGCAGGGCTCCCAGTTTCAGCAGTAACACCAGGATATCTATGGAAAGCAACATTTGCTCATTTGTGCTAAGAATCAATATATGGATCCCACACTAGATGCATATAGTTTAATGTGCCTTATACTCTGTTTTTCTCCATGACAGACTATTTTTGCTTTAGTTGACTATCTGGAATACGGAGGGAAAACAACAATTTTAAGGTTGGTCACAACTCACGTAACTGAGACAAACAGCCACTTTAGAGAATTAATTTAAAATTGAGAGCCTTTTGTCAAACACTCTTAAGTGACCTCCGGGGCTAAGCCCCACCAAATCTAGAGTTAAAATACAGCTTAAATAGGCATAATGAAATGCAAAGTAGGCTAGCTAAGTACAAAAGTCCCGAAACATGAACCACGTGTGGGCTCAGCTCCTACCAGCCCGACTGAAGCCAACGCCAAAGCTCCCTGATTTCGGCTGGGCGAATCCTGCCCTCAGTTTTCACCTGGCAGCAAGAATTCAGTACTTGCTGACGACAGAAAGAAACAAAATAGAGCTCTCCTAATAAACACAGCACGGCTCGTTCCTCATTTTACGGCTGTGCAACTGGAAGTGGAGAAAGTTCTTCTAAGGCCCAGCAAAATCTTTCCATTCCCTCTCATTTTGGGGCTTATTTTGTGCTGGGGAAACACGGCCACGGAGCTTGGCTGAATGAATACCTTCAAGCGTTTTCTGACCCTGCCATGGCACTGCCTTCGCAGACCTCAAAATCCCTTCATGTACTATTTATAAATAACCCTATCCATTGCAGAAGGCGGCGAGCATTGCCTGGGTTACAGGCTGGGAGCACACCGACCAGCTCCCGGCCTTCTGCGTTGACCTGGCGGTTAACTCTTAGCTGCTGCTTGCCTGGAGCACTCTCCTCCACGCTCCACTTCACGCGGAGAGGAGAGGGAGACAAGAGCTTTTGCTCATGTTTGCTCTTTCCTCTTTTCCTTTCTAGTGCACGAGATGGGAAGGAGGACGATTGGGATTCGGGTTCACAAGCCAGGCTGCGAGCAAACGTATTCCCGCAACGCTGCAAGAGCATACGCAAGCAAAAATGAGACGGTGAGGGATGTGACAAGGCATTTTCACCCAGAGTCGCTCCTTCCCAGTAAATCCACGTGCCGGTTGCATGGTTTTTCTTCTGCTTCGAGCGAGCCGTCCTACAGCTACGCTAGCTGGTGTGCGCCTGTATTTACACGGCAAACTTAGCAGGACGTTAAAAGTCAGCGTTGGAGGAGACAAAACAGGAGAGGACACGCTGCCTGGTTCTCAGCCTGCTCTTAGGTAATTTTAGTATTTTCCTCCAGCACTTAGGTGGCACGATGACTTCAAACTGTGGCCACCACTGTTAGCATGAAGAATTAAGCACATAAACAACATTAGCTATAATAGTGTTATAATGTACGTAACCTCTTACGAGGGAATTGGAAATTTAAGCTGATGTTCTCTTTTGCAGCAGAGGTAGGAAGCCAAGAAAACACGTTAGGTGATGAAAGTTGGAAGGGAAAAAGAACAGGTTTTTTTCAGACACTTCCTGCAGAGTGTCTACAATATTGTACAATAATAAGCTGAAAATACAGACTTTATTTCCCTCTGGAATTCAAATGCTTGTACATCAACAAGGCACCTCTAATATCTAAGTAATAAGCATAGCTGGTCCATAAAGACACTATTGCAACTCAAATTCCCTCAATACAATTTCAGATTGAGAGTGTGAGCTCAGGGAAGGAGAACTTTATTACATTTCATAAGGTTCTCTTAAGCATTTTCTGAATTTAAAGCTAAAACCACAACCTCCAGTGGGAGAAAGTACTGCACTCTTCTCCTTTAAATCTGCATTCATTTATCTGATACACTGGACAAAGTAAAAATGCTTCTATTATTTCTGCAGACCTTGAACATTACATTGAAGAGTTCGCAGAGGCTGAGAACAATGACTGTGCAATATGTATTTATAATGTAACTATTAAGATGCTCTGATTTGTTTGCTTCACTTTGCTACAAAAAATGCACCAGCGAAGCTGATAAAAATGGTATCTTTTCCCTTTCTTCTTGATAGCTGATTATACCAGGCACACCTGGGCAAAAAGCATTTGCTCCACTGTTTGAAGAATCCAGGTACAGTACAATTTACTGGCCATTAGGTTACGAGATACGGTTGCGAGCTGCACTGGTAAAACTGGTGCCAGCACAGCAGTAACCGAAGAGTTAATGTTTTTTAGTTGTCCCTGGGTGAGTGCAATATTTCTGTATCTTCCCAAAGTTTAAGATTAAACAAGTTAGGAGTTCAAAGCAAACAAACTGCCTAAACAAACAGCAGATGCCCTGCCAGGATTCTCTAAATAAGCACCACTGCATTTCATACCACCACCTCCAATTGCACTGAACCTCGTGTTTGTTTATGGTATCCCTGGTTCAAATGGCAGAACCTCCAGATCCAATTTAAAATGCTGAAGAGGTCACTTAGAATTGTTGACTGAACCCGGATCAAACCATAAAAGAGACTTTGTAATGAAATAAATATTTACTAATCAGATTATCTACCCAGAGCAACAATCTTTGTTGGTAGGCTGCCGTTTATTATGCTTTCAATCAACCCCGTGGCTTCTAATAAGCTGAGTTTTCATGTTTTTCTTAATATAGAACTGCTTGTCATTCAGTGTCGTACAACGTGCCGTTGTGCTCCGGGAGAGACGCGATGCCCGGGGAGAAGCGAAGGCTGACGGCGATGCTGCAGAGCCGCTCGCCTCTCTTCTCGCCGACTTGCCGGGGGCAGCGGGCAGAAGCCGGCAGCAGCGACGCGACTCCGCGCTGGGGTTCGGCAGGACCTCCAGCGCCCTGCAGCGTGTCTCCACAAAGGTCAGGGCTCCGTAAGAAAAACTGCCTCGACAAAAATTTGTTAGGTTGTTTTAGAGATGCAAAAGGGAAGAAAATGACTGCTGCTGAGAGCCTCCTTCTACTCGTGTGAGGATGCAAGTGTTATTACCCACACATGGCAGGCACGGGCTGTTAATTAGGAAAATGAATAAGAAAAAAGGTTTCATGAGGTGCACGGGTGATGATCCAGGTGCTGCTAAGTATAAAATATGCTGAGAAAAACGAGCCCTCACAGAGTTTGAAGAGATGGATTATCAAAACCACACAATCACGCTGACAAAACACACACATCTGCTTTGCCAGTGCAATTAAGATGCCAACACTCATGAAAGAGGGAGTGGGATAAATAAGTGCTTGGCTGCTCATCTTTCTGGTTATTGCTGTAAGAAAATACCTAACATTTAGCGTCGGTACCAGACCCATGCTAAATGCATTTGTCCATTACAGGGCTGCTCACTTGAATTGGAAGATGCAAAATAAGCCACGTGAAAATGTCTAGTCACAGAGCTGCTAGAAAAATATGCCCTACCAAGATAAAGCACTCCCTACCCAGATAACTTACTATTTTACGCATCCACGATTAGTAGTTTCATGGAAATTTCCTGCATTTCTAAATGTTACAGCTTTAATACTGCCTCGTAAACCAGCCACAGCTTCAGCAATGCAGGCTGAAGGCTATAACTATGTCCTTAACTCACCGCCACGTGCATAAAAAATCCCACAAGCCCATCAGTGGTTAATCCATCCTATCAAAAGTACCACAGTACGTTGACAAAATTAGAAATACAAGTTTGTTATTTTAATGAGTCACAGACATCTGCTGCTTATTCTTAGTTTTCAGCCGTACTCCCCTGCTCTGACATCACGGTGCATGTGATTTTTATTTGGTTACTGCTCTTAGCACTGGCTCAGTCCTTCATATTACTTTGACAGCATTTCTCCTCATTCATTATTTAACAATAACTTTTGCTTACCAAGCACATTTCAACACAACTAACTAAACTAAAAGCATGTCCCAAACCTTAATGAAGTCTAAATGCTTCTCCTGGGAGGCAGGTAAGTATCATCATCATTTTCTGGATGGGAAAGCAGATTATTAAGTAATTTGCCAAGGTCATGCAGCCTGTCTGTGGCATGGCTTGGAAAAAAAAAAACGCTCTCAGGATCCCTGGGTATCCATCCCTGGGTGTAAGTAACAACCTTTACCAGCAAAGGCTACTTCGTACTCACAGCAAAGGCCAGGGAGAGAAAGTGAAGGCACGGACAGGCATTGCAACCATCCTCCTTAGCAGAATGCACCAGGAGAGGTAGGAAAGAAAAAAACAGAATATGAGGCTTTTGTCCCACCCCTGATGATCTTACAGTAAAGAGACAAAGAAGAAGGTCCTGCAGCGGGGTCAGCTCATCACCAGAAGGCTGTGAGCCTCAGCAGTTGGCTGACGACAACGTTCGTTATCGGATAATGCCAGAACAACAGGAGTCCAGTGTCCTGCTTGGGGAGCCCGAAGGTCTTGATATATTAACAGTGGATTTTTTTTTCAAGTCCTGCATTTCTTAGTCTCTTTTAGACTCCATGTTTTTAACAATGATGTTATTTAACACATGCCAGTATGAATAAGTTTATTCTTTCTTCTAATCTGCTCCTACAAAAGGAGCTTGTGTTACACAGACTGCCTATAACTCATTAAGCCAAATTCCCTTCCATCTGGAGGCTTATACAGTTGTTGAAAAGCTGTCACTATAACCTATTGTCACTGCAACTTTTTATGAACCAACCTACATTTTTATGTCAAAATTTATCTCAACAATTTTGCAGTACTTACTTTCAATTATTTCTATACCATCAGCCTTTAGGTAGCGCAGCATTCAAGACAATACACTGGGATAAACTCTCTCTGGCTCTGAAAATAAATACGGTTTTGTATTTTAACAAGAGCTACACAGAAGGAGACACAGCTTCATGTACGCATCCCAGCAGATGCACAAACCAAGGGCATTTATTGGTTTCACCCACCCCCAAATGAAACAATCATAAATAAATGCAATGCTCTACGTTGGAAAGAAAGAATGGCTACAAAAGGGGAATTCTCAATGAAAAAAAAATGAAATTAGGCTGTCCTCATTTTGTTTAACAAGAAAAAGCCACATACACATGCAATTTCCACGTGTTCCAAAGGGCAGATACATAAAATAAGGCAGAGGTAACAAGGCCAAAGACCAACAGCAGACACTTAATTTGCCTCAAGTCATAATTTATAGAAAGACACGGTTTCCTCCTAGCATCCCACTCTCTGTCAGACTCATTTGGTAAAAAGAGATTAAAAACCCAGCGTGCAAAGAGTAAAAAAATCCTCAATTTTGGACAACTTGGGAAGAAGCCTTACTGACTCAAATTCCAGCAACGAGGACATGGCCCTAATCCGAAAACTGTGTAATAAAATCCTTCAGATCACCTTTTCCTGACCTTCCGTAATGGCTTTACAGCAGATTATGGCGTTGCCTATACTACAGGGTTGTACTGGCATAAGCCGTGCCGGTATGACCAGGACTAATTCTGCAGCAAAGAGAATGCCAGAATGCTAACACACAAATTAGGAACAACACAGAAATATAGCTGATGGGTGGGTAGAAAACCAGGTTTGGGCAAGCCATTCTATCAGAAAATTAGCCAATGGTATATCCCTGCTTGAAATACAGCTTTGTACCAGCATCACTATGTTTTTAAATAAAATAAAAATCACAGCCTAGACTGGCATGGTTGGATCAGTAATATCTGACTCTTGACTAAGCCTCTGAATTAAAATACCATTTCAAAAGGAGGAGAAATGTCAGCATTTTTCAAAAGCTCGGTGTTGTCCAGGTGAAATAGTTCAGAAGGTAGGACTGGAAAAGGAAGAGTCCATTTTGGAAGCAACAAAGATCATCGTGTCTCCACTACGGTATAGCTGACAAACGGCTGTGCAGTAAAATAAAGCGTGACACGTAACGGCTGAAGCAGTCTTGGGCCAAAACTCACAATTCTTGCTCATCCTGCACTAAAGCAAAATTCTCTAATTGAAACGATGGAGAGGAGCTGAGCTGAGTAGGAACAGCAGAGCTTGGCTCACGCAATATATATACGTTTGTGCTGCTGGTAGCTCGACTGCAGACCGTATGAGTAATTTAA
Organism: Chlamydotis macqueenii; assembly: GCF_036417535.1. Lineage (NCBI taxonomy): Eukaryota > Metazoa > Chordata > Aves > Otidiformes > Otididae > Chlamydotis > Chlamydotis macqueenii. Next base: position 8,180,761 of record NC_141558.1, read on the forward strand.
GGTTTTATCTCTTTGGTAGAAGTATGTATGTTTGGGTGGGGAACTGAAACAGATGGAATAAAAGCAACCGCTGTTAGGTCTTATGTTCACAAGACTATCTTTCTGAATACAGAGAGACACTCTCCCCATGTACAGCATTTTCCTCCTGTAGCAACTACCTGCCTCTGAGCTGTGGATCAAGGATGTACCCTGCAAAATCCTACAGAGATGAACAGCAGCAGGATGGCCTCATGCCCCAGCATCTTAACCGAAAGGGAAGAGGGGGGCTCTTTAATCAAATTCTCTCTACCGGCTGCTATAAAAGGGTGAAACAGTCTGTAAGGAAAAGGCAAAAGCCCAATGGCTCAAATCTTATTAAACTAGGCTGGACCAACACCGCAGGCCCTCGTTTTATCAGAAAAGGGAACAGAAATTCCTTAAATCTATGGATCAACAATATCAGCCTCTTGTGCTTGCCGTGGTATTGGCTTTGTGTTCAAAGGCCCTCCACTTTGTGCTGACCTAGGCTTAATTGCTGTGCTTTTGGAACCACTTTAAATGCCGAACCTAGAGGAGCCATTTCAAGGACTGATTCAGCTACAAGCCAACAAGTGGGACGGTATTTGTAACCACGCGGGTACCAGCAGCGTACACACACTCCTCTTTTGGCCTCGTGGTAGCTCCCCAGTTCGGCAGACGCTCCCTCTCTATTCCACATTTTGGCATGAGACACGTCATGGGTCTGCTTGGTTTTTGTACTCTTTTTGAAGAGAGCAGGAATAGGGAAGAGAAAGATATCTCAGTGATCCTGAAAGTGCACCCTCCTTGTTTGTGGTTTTAGGCCCTAACTGCTCGCGATTACAGTCCTAAGAAGATACACTTCTTCGCCTTTTAGCCATGTAGTAATCCAAAGAAGTGCACACTCTAAGTGGCATGAGCGGATTTTTCTCCCTCTATCTTCATTCAGAGAAATCTCTAGCCAGGATATTCCGAGCAGTTTTCTTACCTTCCTCTTGACACGCTGTAGCTTGCATGCTGTGGTCTCCTTTCAGGTCCAATTTTCATAACTCAGACTAACAACAAAACTGAGCGGATGCCGACAGGAGGAAGAGAAACAAACAGATCATCTATTTAATATCCTCCTGGTGAGCTCACCAGGTCTGAAATAGCAGTGTTTTATAACAGGTATAATCTCGATTTAAAAGCTACAAGCCGTGTTCTCCATCAGAGATAAGTTCAGGGTTCAAACTGGCACCACAGAAGGTGGATGTTGTAGGGAGCACATGGAGAGGAAGCCAACAGGAGAGAGGTAACAGCATGAGGATGTCTAATTGCTTTCTGTTAATACAGGGGGTAAAGACAAAACAAGGTTTGCTCAATAACAAAAGGCCATGAGCTGTCAGTGAACACATCAGCAGAAAAATGAAATTCTGAAAGGGTTTCCTAAGGCAGCAATGGGGATCAAAGCTCTGCTTTTGGGTCTTTAGGTAGTGTTTCACACATTTATGAGTCTACTACAAATCATGTGATTCCATGCAATGTCAAGAGTTTAGACTCAAGGAGGAGCAAGGTCCTTTCCAGGTCTACATCTTATGGGGGGGGAAGAACTCTTGTTCTTTAAAACACTGTTAGAGCAGTTTCGGTATGAATAAATGCAGGTCCATGACCAAGGAAGCAAATCCCTTTAGATGGCTTAATACTCTTAAATGCCGCAGGAACCTCAGCTTGGATGTAACGTGGCTACAGGCTGGCGTAACAGCCACATTTAGGATAATTCCTCAAGTCTTTCCTGCTAGCTTATCTCACCACAGAATTTTTACGTACTTTAAAATAAAAAGACATTACAAAAATCTTCTTTTAATTAGGGTAACTGATGTTCTGTGACCACAAAAGCCACAGGTTTCTAAAGAACATGCAGACCCTTTCAGAAGTATATGGGAAAAAATCCAGCAGAGCAGCTACATGTGCTCTCCCGGGAAGGTCTTTTCTGGCAATTTAACTCCAAAAAACCAAGATCAAGACCTTAAAGGAGCACAAGGAAGTCATCACCCACAGCCTTCTTCATGGAGCAACCTCATCTCCAAAAATATATGATTATTCTGCAAAATCTGAAGGGGATATTCAAAGGAAATAGAACAGAAAGTTTTGAAAAATTATTTTCTTTTTCTTCACTGATAGGAAGATCAGAAACAGTGAGGATCTCTGGGATCACTCCCGAAGGCTAGGAGCTGAAGTGGGAGCTTCTGTCACTACCAAGAGAGAATCCTGTTTCTCTGACAGTTCAGACGGTCTGTAGGAAACGAAAGGTCCGTTGTGAAGTGGATGTTTGCCTTTGGCACCAGACTGAGTGGCTCCTCTGTGTGTCCTCTACAACTGTCAGTGAAGCTGCATCCCTCACAGGGATGCTGGATCTTTGGAGGAGAAACAACTGATGAAATTCAGGAGATGATTTAAAGTAGCATTGGTTTCTTGTTACACGTGACAGCCACACATCAGGTTCCGGATATTTTAAGAGAGTTATTAATTACAGATTTTTTATCCCTTGTATCCTGTCTCCAGTGGCTGCTGAAGGGTGAAGAAGACCAGGGTCCTCTGTCAGTAGGCTCTGTTAACATCTCTGATCTTTGGTGAGATCAAGGTCTCTAGGGAGCCACAGTTCAGTCTCTGCTGCAATGTCCAGAATCTAATCTTGTCTTGTCTTTCGCCTAAGACTATGGGACAGGCTACGATGAAACTTTTTTGGCCTAACCAGCATCCTCTGTCCTTTGTTGTCCTGAGTTTCAACTTCATTTCACACAACCCACTACAATCCCCCTTTGCAATCAGGCAGCTAAAATCAACTGCCACCAGCCAAATGAAGAAAGAGCCCAGAAGGCAAACCTTCTGCGTGAAACTCTCTCATGATTAGGCATAACTTCATTCAGATGCAAGGGCAAATGCTATGAGATTCAATGAGGAGACAGGAACGGAATGAATTCAGGAGGCTGGCAACAGCCAGCTTTGTGTTACCTGTCGTTTGAAGAGACTGCTCCTCGTGATGTGTCTCCACTGACCACCTGCTGCAGGAAGACTGAGTTGGAGGAGTTGGTATTTCCCTACAAACGCTCAAACAGCCCAGAATGAATGAACTTGAAGGATGGGACACAGTTTCTCCAACTGGTTTTCAAGAGGAAAAGCTGCCCAGTAGAAACTTGCCTGAAATGGAAGCACGTTCTGCATTTTCAGAGGAGAGGGCTCTTCCTTCTTCCCCTCTCACAAGAAACTTTCCAGGAGAAATGAGTAATAAACATGATTAACACTAATTTTTATTACTACTGAGCAGGTTATAAAAAGAAATGCCTTCCACATAGGCTTATGAGCTAACCACTCTCCTCCTCAGTTGCAACTGAAACAGCTCTGATCTATTAATCTTCAGGGCATAACATAAACCTCACCAATTTCTCAGGTAGTTTCCACAGGCATCTTGTGCATGTTGAAACTTGGTTAATTATTGCTGCTGAACAACTCTCCTCCCTTCTCCTGTTTGGATGGAATTTGTCATCGTTTTTGCTTTATTGTTGTTTTCTTTGCTACAGATTTTGCTTGTGATGCCTGGTGGGGTGCTTCAAACATTGAAGACATTTTTTAAAATGCTGAAAGGAAACTAATAATCATAAATAAATAATTCTTTAATTTCTCTGAGGAGTTGTCCAGCAAAAAAAAGCGAAATCGCTGAAGTAGTTCAAATGTAGAAAATAAGACAGGAGGAAGAAAAATGCTTTTCAGAATCTCCCTTCAGGCTTTCTTTCAATAACCCATTGCAAGAAAACCAGAGAAACAAAAAGGGGAAGACAGATCTGATTTTCCATTTATATTGCAAAGGTGATCTACCCAAGTCAAAACTTAGATGTGCTGTGTATGACGGAAAGCAAACCAAACCCCAAGATCCCTTTTGGCTTACGCCTTTATAGACCATGTTTGGAGCCAAGGCACCAACAGGACAAAGCCACTGCAGATTTGAGAGCATAATAAAGCAACCAAAACACAGAGATGCTGCCTTCAAAAGCCCTCAAAGGTGATAGGAAACATATATTATGATTAATTAATTTTATATAGTTAATCAACACAGGTTTCTTGTTTTCTAAATTCCACATCTATCACTTTAAACTTACCAAAAGAAAAAAAAAAAAAAAAGAGACTTCTATTACTGCCCATCATTCAGGGGGACATCTGTTTACTTCCCTGCTTGAGGATGAGCAAGGATAGGACAGGGGTTAAGCTGGAGAGGCATTAAAGAGTCAGTGACATGACATGAAAGAATACTTCTCTTCAACAGCAGAAGGCTGTTATAATTTTCTTTTAAATTGTGCATTAAGATCTTGGCTAACATATCTTACATTCCATGTAATGTAGATTTTATGGCACTCAACTTCCAGTAACAAGGATTCTTTTACCTGTATAACAACCTGAGTTATGTTTGACAGACATTGTCATTCCAGTTTAATTTTTCCACATCAATCCTCTTGGGATCTCTTACCCAACTGACAATGCAGGCATTCAGTAAAACAGAAAGGGAAGACCTTTGGACTGCGACAAAATACAAGCAAATCAGAACTATAATCAGATCTACAAAGGCCAAACTGAAATGAGAATTTAATGGAATTATTTGGAATAACAATAAATTCTTCTACACGGGACTAAGGTTACACACAGATGACCACAAGCAATTGAGTTACTGTAAAACAAGAAGTAATAACCAAGCTGCAGTAACATATCATGTGTTTTCTCTTAGCGTGCCCCTCCGGAGAGGCAAAATGAGCTTAACCCACATGTGTACGTTTGAGACTTACGCTAACATGTTTTTCTTTAGAAGTGAGGCAGGTTATAAGAAGGCAGACAGTCTGTTACTGCAGCTGAGCTCACGAAAAATACCTCACCCCATCACGGTAATGCTGCCCACTGTGACCAGGGGTCCACAGCACTGCTCTCAGTTCTCAAGGGATCTAAACCAGCCTCCACAGAAAGGCAGCGGAGCACTAGATTAGGAGGCTCTGGTATTGTCCAACTTGTTCATTTCAAAAATTCAGCATTTTTAAAAGTTCCCTTAAATACACTCTCTATATTTGCAAGCTTAGAGGGGTCTTAATTTTTATTTATACATGTGCCCACAGCTAGAGAAACTGTGAAGAAGAGCATCACTGACAAAGGATCTTCTTGTTACTGAAGGGAATGGACTGTTGTCTTTCCCTCTGGAGAACAATGGCCACCAAAAATCAGTCCAAAATAAACAAAACAAATAAGCCAAATAATTAAAATATGCCTTCCCTAATTCAGGAGACAATTTCTCATTTTGCTCAAGTTCTCCCAGCTCCACATTGTTCTGTTGACTTCTTCCATCTACTTGGGGGCCAGACCGCACTACTAAATTTCAACAAGGGTAGCAAGGATGCCGTAACTGCTTTGGAGAGCACATTTAAGCGATCTCAAGCACAAACACAGGCTGGGCGGAGAATGGATTGAGAGCAGCCCTGCGAAGAAGGACCTGGATGTGCTGGTGGACAAGAAGCTCAACATGAGCCGGCAATATGCGCTTGCAGCACCGGAAAGCCAACCGCATCCTGGGCTCCATCAGAAGCAGCGTAGCCAGCAGGTTGAGGGAGGGGATTCTGCCCCTCTATCCCACTCTGGTGAGACCCCACCTGGAGTACTGTGGCCAGCTCTGGAGCCTCCAACATAAGAAGGATGTGGACCAGTTGGAGCGACTCCAGAGGAGGCCACGAAGATGATCAGAGGGCTGGAGCACCTTTCCTATAAGGAAAGGCTGAGAGAGTTGGGGCTGTTTTGTCTGGAGAAGAGAAGGCTCCAGGGAGACCTTATAGCACTCTTCCGGTACCTAATGGGGACTTACAGGAAAGATGAGGATAAACTCTTCAGTAGGGCCTGTTGCGATAGGACAAGAGTAATGGTTTTAAAATAGAAGGAGGTAGATTCAGACTGGACATAAGGAAAAAAAAAAATTACAATGAGGGTGGTGGAACACTGGAACAGGTTGCCCAGAGAGGTGGTGGATGCCCCATCCCTGGAAACATTCAAGGTCAGGTTGGACAGTGCTCTAAGCAAACTGATTTGGTTGGAGATGTCCCTGCTTCTTGCAGGGGGGTTGGACTGGATGACCTTTGAAGGTCCCTTCCAACCCAAAGCACTCTATGATTCTATTTCATTTTACACTTCTCTTGTTGATACGGCTGTTTACGGCTGATATTGTACAATTTTTCATTTCTTTACCAAGCAATGTACACTGAAGAAAGTTCAAAATGGTAAGCAGACCAGGACCATCCCAAACCTGAAATTTTATACCCTGCTTAAAAAACCTTAGTACTTACTCTAAGAATCCTGAAAACACTCAATCTCTTGTCCTAAACGTGCAGTCTATAAACACATATAAGGCTCTTTTCTTATTGCTATGAACAATGAACTGTATAAAAATCTAAATGAATATTTCAAGTTTCCAGAAGGTTTGTCAAAATTTAAAATAAAGTTGTTTACCATAAATTTGCAGTAGTTATCAGCAACTTACATTATGTTTATATAATGTTTATAAAATGATATTATTTAAAAATGATTGCATTTAATTGCCACATATGAAAAACATTGTAATCAAATTAACTCCAGTTCTATTCTTCAAGTGCCACTGAGATTTTTTAAGTACTCTAAGTAGGTGCAATAAAACAAAGCATGTGTGAGGACATGGATCAAGCAGTAGGATTATCTAGGTAAGAACAACAACAAACAAGAAAGAAAATAAGACAGATGAAGCAGACAATAGCTGCTGACTTACTACTTTTTTTTGTGAAAAGTGAATCATCTGAAGCTGATGGTATAAAAAAGAACATTTCTGCCATTGTTTGAAGTCATTTTGCTGCAGCTTACAGAATTGATGTGAAAGAACTCTTTGTAGCCTAAAGTTGGAAGGAAGATGTTCCCATTCAAAGAATTAAGTGATTTGCTGAATTACTGGGTTTTGCCCAACATAATCTCAGTTTTCATTCACTAAAGCGGATGCTAGTGTTGTTACTGTAAAAAATGCTCTTCAGGAACTCTCTGAACGATTATACAACTTTTCCATAAATGTATCTCTAATAAGTCTATGAACAGATGTATTTTATACATTTGAGAAGCAAAGGCATTCTTCCTGCTCTGCCATAATAACTCACACTTGTAGGTATCTCTGATTTTACCTAAAGATGCGGGATGACATTCCAACCTCTACCAAGTCATGAACTTTAGTTGGGCTGGGCCTGTACTCCTACAGGTATAGGCCGCATCTGGTCCTAGTCCGAACAGACCACAATGAAAATGACAAAGTACACATAAAGCCGTAACAGTTTTCAACTCCAAACCATCCCAAATACTCACTGACCAGTTTGATACAGTGCACCTACCTGAGCAGCTCCCAGGAGAGCAGTGACTCGTACTTAGTACAGGTAGGCCGTAAAAGATGCGCGTACACTGGTACATCTTCTGTCACTGTGAGTGTGGGAGATGGCTTGGGGAGTTTATTTGGTTTGCTACTTATTTTTTTCCTTGCGCTTGGATTTCTTGTGATTATGTTTGTTGCTTTTTACGCTAGAAAATGCAAGCAAAAGAAATTCACCTTGCACTGTAAGTGAATAGTGATGATCACCTGACAGATCTTGTTATGGAGGCGTCATCTTCCTGCTGTTACCAGTAAACCGAGCCTTAGTGATGAATTAGAAGAAATAGCCTTTAGGGCTACCTCAAACTTTTAACTCCAGCTTGTAAGGAGGTCTGGAGGCTCTGAGAAGGCTCCCAAATGGAGGCGGACTACAAATGTGTATTCAAATCTCATTCCTGCAGCACTAAATCCACACACGATGACCTTTAACTTTTCAGTAGCAGTGAAGTGAAGGCGTATTATTGCTAAATAAATATGCAAGGCAAAAGTTCTCTGTGCATTTGCAGTAAACACCGTCTGCTCAATACTGCTCTTGCAAGCACAGGGTATCTTCTTTATCTTCTTGTTTGTTTTGCATTATGTAAGACGAAGCCAAACAAGCGTATACCCTTCCCAGAGGTTCACTAGATGCTATCTTACCTATGCAAGCGCTTTTGCAAAAAGGCCAGGCAAATTCCAGCAGAGCCATGCTAATCGCTGAGATTCTGGCAGAAACCTGAAGCTTGAGGGGCATTTTTGTTTCTAACATTTATATGCACACTGTATTTTTGTAAAATAAAACAGAGCAGAGAGTGTAAGGACAGAAAGGTGTTGGTTAAGTGCTGCTCCTGCTAGTAAAAACCTAGAAGAAAAAATCCAGAGTGAACTTGCATTAGACTCTGTCATCCTAGAACTGGTGGAAGTGTGTGGTGTTTGAGCAAATGTATTTGTTAATAAAATTTTTTTTAATTACTTTTATATTGCTAGGAAATTAGCAGTGCTTTAGCACTTTCTCATGCATTGCTGGGCTCATGCAAATTGGCTTTATTGAGTCATGTAACGTGTTTAAGCTACGAGGATCTCTTTCCACCAAACTGAGACAGAACACAAGTGCCAGAGACGACAGCACCTCCTTAGCCATAAAGCCAGGTTTCGTACTGCAGCATGTGATTACTGAGGACCCCAAATACAATTTTTGGAATTAACAGTTAACATTCTGTATCTTTTTATATCTGACCTTAAAATACTTTCAGTTACCATGGTGCTTTATGTAGATTACTTCACATGAGGCACCCTTAATTACAAATTATCCTATGCAGCGGGCTGGGAATCCAGAAATCATGTTGCCAATAAGCAAATAAACCTACAAGGGCATCTTATCAGAACAAAACCACACAGCCCTCATGTACAACATACTAGTTCGGTGGAGATTATCAGAAGAACTTTGTAAGAAGGCTGTACCTTTGGAAAGGGCCTGGCAATGAGAAAGAATTTTAGGATCTTCTTTATACAGAATTATCTTAAAAGGGAGTAATACACAGGATACACCAGTAGAATGATGAACTATCTGTTGTTTTTGCCTCTTTTCTTCCAGCAAGGAAAATAAACTACCTCTAATTTAAACCTGTGTGCCCCAAAAAAGACTAAAATATCCATATATAAGCACACTAAATTGTTTCTACAAATATTAGGAAAAATATTTATAGGTGTAAAACTGTACTTCTCAGTAAATACTAACTACTTCTACAGTGTTTGCAATGCTTAGGATTATATAAGCTCTTCCTCAGATGCACATTTGCAAACATTTTGTATTTGAACACGGACTTTCCATGTTATAACTGCTTGATTACATTTACACAAACGCTAAGATGTTTTAGCAACATTTTTATTCGATGCTGTAATCAATTTCTAATATGAGGCACCATCTGAGCATAAAATGTTGTGTTAACTGGGAAACTAAGACAAGAGTCAGTTCTGCAAGGGCTAGTAAGGAAAAGGGGTATTAATTTATTGAGTAAGTGCTTGAGTTGTAATGTGGAGAATTTAGAAATCTTATTTTCAGAGATGCGTGTTTTAATTTTAGGAAGTGAGAGTGGCTTTGGATTTCAATTCGCCCTGGCAGAACTGAAAGGATAGCTCTGAAAATGACCAGATCAAAGAAAAGATTAAAAGTTTTCCACTGGAACAACAAAGGCAATCCCAGCCCTGCTGCCGACCCGCTCCCCAAATTGATATTCAGGCGCAGAAGAAGCCAGCGAAACCAAAGCGGAGAGGTACGGAGAGAGAGAAAGGCGGCACTGATGGTGTCGGAATTCAACAGTCACCTTGACAGATGATTTTACAGCAGAAGCTTTCTCTGAGCTGGGGCCGCAAACAGCAGCTGCCTCATCAAAGCTTTTGCAGCTCGGCTCACTCCCAGTAAAACTTCTGCAGCAACAAATCCTTAGGAACAAAAGACCCAACGGCACTACCATGAAACAGCAAGTCCAGCACTTCCGCAACTCTGTACCAACGTTCAGGCTTCAGCATCACCGGCGAGAAGGCACTTGCCACGGTACTTCTGCTTAGTTTGGGTTTTCTTCACTTCCTCTTTTTTCCCCTCTTTGTACAGCTTTATAAGCTCCAATAAACCACCTAATTTTAATTTCTTTTTCACTGCTTTTATAATGGAATATTGAAATGTCTTCGCAATTTAAGAGTAACAGCTTTTGTTATTCTCTGTCAAATCCCAGCTTGTATAGACTATTATTTCTCAGAAAAAAGAGAAAGAGCAGGACCTACTGAAAATATAACATTATTAGTATTAGTGTATTGACTATCTCAAAGGATTCTTTCAGTGCTTCCCTTGAAAAAATGTTCTTCAGTTTCCTTAAGTTAGCTTCTCTTTACATGTTTATAATCCATTTTAAAAAAATATCTCCAATGAAATTTAATCTGGATTAAAACAAAGTTGATTTAGAAAATATTGATCCAAAGGAAAAAACAATGTGAAATTTGGTTGTCATTCTTAAGAATAAATTAGTAACAGTGAGTGTTCTGAGGTGGCAGTAACTGCTGGAAATAGGATACTTTGATCTAATATAAGTTAATTTAGAATCTGCTTAAGGTATAATCTGTATTGGAGAATTTTTAATAAAGACACATAAAGTGTCTCCAGTGAAGAAACGGCAATGCAACAACCTTCTGATCTTCCACTTCAAATTATTTTTCCTTCCTTTTTTAATAATAAAAAGCCACATTTCAACCTGTAATCAATTTGCTGTCCTTCAGCCAGTGAGTCTCCAGAAGGATGTGAGTGACAAATCGTATGAATCACATCTTTTAACTATCACTAGTAGAGATAATTATTGAGATTTAGCTGACCATGCCTCCTACCTCTGGACCACAAACGCACAGAGCAGTGATCTGAGGGGCACAATTATGGGGCACTCAGCAGCAGTGAAGCTCCTAACATCTCCCACCGCCTTCCTTGCAGAGGGGACTTTAGCTGGAGTCTCAGGTCGATAGGGAAAATACCGTTTCAAGAGAAAATTCAGTTCGCACGTCAGTTCTTCCACGTTCACTCATGACGAGGAGTAACTCACCCCCCCAAGCACTCCTGCTGATTTCCAGCGTGATTCATTCTCCTGATTAAAGGTGTCTCTCGCTGCAAGGGCTACCCCTTGGTGCAAGCGATGGAGCTGATACACCGTGCTAAAATCTGTGTTTTTAAAGATGCAGAGCACCACGTTATCTCTTGGGGTTGTGGAGACACGAAGGGACTGAATATTAGATCAAAAGGCAGCAATGTTTACGTTAAGGGATGTAGATTCTTCTGGCAACCTGAATTAAAATCAAAGTGGATGCTATCAAGACTATTAATGTTTAGGCAATGGAAATATTTCTGTAATTCAATCTCCTGACACACCTTTGACCTGATAGAAGTGGGTGGTTAAAGTGGAGAACAAGCAAATCACCTGGAATAAATGTGAAACGGACTCTCTCGGGGTACGGCTGAGAGCTTCACTTCTGCTGTACATGATTGTTTAATTTACATGGCCAAGCAACAATAAATCTTCACAAAATTAAAAACAATACTTCATTAATAACACGAACAAAAATGTAAAAGTTCAGTTGCTAGCAGCTATCTAGAACTACACGAGTAGCATGAAAATAATGAAAACTACTTGAGTTTCAAAAGTAATAAATACATGTCACGACCCTAAGCAGCAAAACATTAAAATCCATTCGGTATGTAAATTCACTCAAATGATAACAAGTGATGTATCTCAAAAAAGAAAAGAAAAGAAAAGGAAAAGGAAAAAGAGAGAAAGAAGAAAATATTTACTACATAAATTATGAAGGGAAATCAAAGAATATGAAAAACTCAGTTGTGTCTCTGCTCATTATTTTGCTTTAATTTCATCTAACTTTGTGAAAAGCCCCGTGGGCAAGGGACATTAATTTCTTGGTTTTGCTGTTTCACTTATTCCTAATGGAGAATTACAAAAGAATTTCAATCACAGGAACTGGAATCATGGGAAAGAAATTTGAAGAAAACTGCAGGATACCCAGAAAGCTAAAAATATATTAGTATATTCTAAACACCTTTCGAAAAAGAGGAAAAATGCCTGTGTCACAACCACAATCCGAGCTGATTTCAGCACCAGCGAGACAGAGAGAAAATAATCTAGAGGAAGTTAAAAGCAACAAATCTCTAGGACCAGATGGAAGTTATCCCTGGGTATTAGAGAAGATCAAGAAAGAAACTTTCGGGCTACTGGCAGACATCATGGAAAGGCTGATAAGTTCCAGATGGAATACAGAAATCAGTAAATATGGCACCAGATTACGAAGAGATATGAAATAACATTTTAGTGTGAAATTAGCAATAAATATGGTTTGTAACATGGCAGCATATCACAATTTTGATATAATTTGACAAGTCGCAATATAAGACACAGTGTCAGAAGCTATCAAAGCAAAACAAAACAAATCTCCCAGGTGGTTTGCTGGGAGAAAATCGGTTATTTTGCTCACAGTTTTCACACAGCGGTTCCCGATTTCCTCCTGCCCAGGCTGGCAGTGTATTAAAGTATTATTGCTTTTAAAATGGCTAGGGGTCCAAACGGATGTCCAGCCGTGCTGGGTACTGGCCCAGTGCTATAGGAGGTGCCCAGCTCCAGTGACCTTACGTCCTAAATGGGTGAGATGGATGATTCCCAGCAGGAGCAGCCAATGCCAGAAGTCAAGAAAATTTTTCAAGGTCACAGAGCTGGTTTGAGGAAAAGAACTCATGTTCTCTCAGTCCAGGCCCTAGCCACTAGGTTACTATACCGAAGCGTCCTTGTCCATCTGTGTGTTCAATGACAGTCCTTCAGTTCCTCCTTTTTCATAACTACAATCGTGTTTCACTTCTCCTGGCACCCTTTCCACCTTAGCAACTTCTACTTCTGAATCAGATCACTTGGAAGTAAGATGGCATACTAAATAATATTCCCAATCTTTTTTTTTCTTTTTTTTTTTTCCCTTGCAAAATAAGCCATTTCCAGAAATCGACTGACTTCCTTTTCTCCTGCTGGCTTCCTCATCTCTTCCTCTGCTCATCACTTGCCATGGTCCCTGGTACCACAAGGACATCACTGCTTCCATTCGTCCTCCCATCAAGGACAAACTCTTAAACTATGTAATGTCCACCACTCTCAAAGGCACATCTGCTTAATTCACTGAAGTCTGGAACAAAATGAGTGCGAAGTTAAGCTGAGGGGCATTTATTTAAAAGGAATGCAAGCACTCTGATAAATGATCAAGATACACAGCAATTTCATGTATTTCAGTATTTGAAACTGTGAAACTTTGGCTTGGTTTCATTTTCTAAGCATCTGAATGTGGTGCCTCAGGCACGCTGTTCCCAAAGCTCCCTTTGCAGCCAGTGACAGGTCAGACCTTCACCGGGCACCCTCCTCTGATTATATGGGGACGGTGCTAACTTTGGTGTCTCGTTTAAGTGTCCACAGTTAGATGGGATGCATCTGGGTCTCTCTGGGCACACTGTGAAATTCACACCGCAATATCATATGAATCACAGATAAAAGCGGAAAAAATAATCTCAAAGAAATTATTCACCACCATAATAAGAATGGGGTATAAACGTTTCATCCTAACCCTCTACCCTAGTCTGTGATTGATGTCATAAATACACAAAGAAAAAAATTGAGGACTGTGATGCTTGGAGGTAAAAAGAGGGACAATGAAGAAGAGTCATAAAGTTTCTGGGAAACAAAGTTTGACAGAAATGTAAAGCAATGCACTGTGGTCTCTGAAGTAGGAAACACATGTCAAAAATAAATGGAATTGAACTTGACCACAAGCAGGACTTTGAAAATGCCCTGGAGTAATAGCGGAATTCACTCTTGAAAACACCACGGCAGTGTTAGGGAAGAGTCAAACAGCAGAGTGACCAGGAGGCAGAGGGCTTAGGCGCCGATGTCAGAAGAAAATAAAAGCCAAAAAAAAGTCCATCACAAAAAAAAAGCACACTCAGAGTAACGTTATGGGCTGCGTTTAAAACACAAGAAGAAATCTTGAGTTAAGGCTGGCACTCTTGCTCTCAAATCACCTGGAAGTCACATTTTTCAACTTAGCAATTTTGAGACAGCAGAAGGTAAAATACCTACCCTAATAAAGTGAGCTGCACTGTGGTAACACTGATGGACACACTATCTGTACGACCTAACGGTCCTCTGTATGGCTTCTTCTTTTAATGAGAGCAGCTGTACCAGAGGACACTACAACAACAGGACAAGACACTGATCAAACATTATCCTGTCCTCAGTCTGCTAAGTCCAAGCCTTATCTTTGGTCTGAAACTCAACTCTTACCTCCCAACATATATTTTACCTGACGTTAAGGCACAAGAGAGAACAAAGCTGCTTTCAGGATTAAAGAACCGAATCTATGAAAATCAATCCAAGAAGCTTAATTCACGTAGCTGAGGAAATAAATGGGGAAAAAAAAATCAAATTAATTAATAAAGTCTTCAGTCCCAACCCTGAACCAGTGGAAGGCATTGGCAGATAACATATAAGGAATATATATAGAACAATCTACTTGATGATAAACAGAATTGTGGTCTGCATAAAATATCCTTTTTGGTGATGCAAAGAAACTGTGACTGACTGGAAGGAAAATGTTAAGGTTTGGTCTCACCAACCCCCTCTTCTTTCTTTCCACATGTAATGTAAGGGAAGTTACAATTTAAATGCTCTCCTGCAGCAGGAAATCTGTGTTTGATGGAAAAGCACAGCTATCGGGAGGTTCTGAAAAAGTGAAATATCCATGCTGGAAATAATAGTTACAGCTCCAAGTTCTACCGCAGCTCCTTTCAAGGCTTTTTAGCTGCACCGATGAAAAAAATCACATGCAGCCATTCCACACTGAGCTACTAAAGCGAAGCTTCCATTAGAAACACTGCAAGCACTGCGTAATGACTAACATATTACGTCCCGGTAATGCGTTCAGTGCCTCACGTCAGAGCATCATAAATATCTACTGAGCCACAACGGGCCTTCTGCGCTTGGTTATGCTACGCAATATAGCCTTTGACTTTTCTCAATGTCATGTTTATTCTTGGGATAGATACATATTTTCCTCGTGTTAAGCATTAAGATTTTCTTCATACTTCTCAATTACTATATTTTATTAATTGCAGTTTTCTCAGGAGCCTGTAAATCTGACAGCTGAGCATCCTTATTTATTTTCCTTCAATGACCTCTGTGTAAGACTTGCTTAGTTTTCTCTCTGTCAGGCACCTTGGGATCCATATTTCAAGCTGGATACTTTTTTCTTCTTATCTCTAGTTATTATTATTTGTTTGTTTGTATTACAGCGGCATCTTACAATCCCAGCTGGGGCCAGACATGCCAGGAATACATAAGAAAGAGTACCTGCCTCAGGAGAGAGTGTCTAGCTCAAAAAAATTACAGAAAAACTAAGAGATAGGAAGAGGATGGCAAAGAAAGAGATGCAAAGAGGTGCTGTGACTTGCCTGACGTGATACATCTGTAAGAGCAGCCTGGACACCCCCCTATCGTATGTACGCCGCACGATGAACCCTCAACATTGGCAATAAAAATAATTAACTTTTTGAATTTTTTTTGAAGCACAAGAGAGAAAGAAACTCAGCTTGGCTGTTCTAAATTCTGCAAAATCAACACAAGAGGCTTGGTATTATCAGTCTGGACTTACTTATCCATGAACAGGAATAATCACAATGTCTTTACTGGTGATACCAGTCCTTAATACCACATATCCCTGTTGCAATGTGTTAGCTCTTTTGTCTCCAAGAAACACAACCTGTATCATGAGCCTCCGCCTCCATTACTCTCGGATTTGAGGTGGTGTTTCTAGCCTGACTTCTGAAGCATCACAAAACTGTCTCTAGAAAATATTTGCTTGAGGGAGCAAAAGAACATAAGGACAACTGCAATGAAAGTAAAAATAATGCTATGTTGCCTAATCTATTGGGTGACTACATGGTCGTATAAAGGGAAGAATGAAAAAGAAGAACTTAAGATTAGTGCATCAGCAGCCTAAACTCTGGAACAGATATTAAAACAATAATTAAGAGATGCCGGGGCTCTAATGTGTATCCTGTTCTGTTCCATGACGGAGCTGCCATTGCTTTCCAGTGTGGAGTGACACTAAAACCACAAGGAATTCTGTCAGAACTGCTGTCCTTCACCTCCTGTGTGTCTTCAGGGCCTCCATGCCATAGGGCAGGAAGGACCAGAGCAGGCACCTTCGCAGTCCCTACACACTTTGAGTGATCCGCAGTGACACAGCAGATTCAGTGCTGTTGGGACGTGGTACAGTTACAGCGAGCGACGATTCAAGGTGTTGTGCACACCCTCAGCAACACCAATCAACCATCACAAGGATGGTCCTTCTCTGGGTCTCCTATTTGACTTTCCTAGCAAACTGGACTTTTCATGCAAAGTCTCAGCCTCTGTCTACACTGTTCCAGAACCTTGGTCTTGAATATTTGAAAGATTGCGTCAAGGTGTTGAATGAAGATGGCAGTCAACAGCTCAGCTCTTCAGGTGAAGGCAACGCACCACGGCCCGGAAGCTGCGGAGGGGAATCCTGCCTCACTCCAAGGCAGTAAAAAGCATCGCCACTCATCCCACAGTATGCTCCACATGGAGGGCAAATTTCTTTGACCTTGTTATCACTAAGAAAGAAGATACCAAATCAAACCAAACCAAAGTAAACACACAAACCCCACAGTATTGCACTGCATATGCTTCCCAGCACACTACCCTACAGCAGACACTGCAGCGTGATCTGCACAGGAGAGAAAAAAGCAATTCACACATGGATCAAGTGACACCAGACTCGGAATCTCTATTCTAAAACTATGTCCTCGAAGACATGGATAGGGACATAAATTATAATCATGTGGGTTATGAATATATATTTATCCCACTATAAATAAATTTTATTTGCTTAACCTCAAAATACAGCGTGTCCTGGTCTCCAACGTAGCTGCGATTTCTTAATAGTGTTCTGAACAATCTGTCAGACTTCTTCAAACATGGTTTTACAATTCATTTAGCATCAGGCAAGGGGAGAACTGTATTTTATGTAAACTGTGATTTTTTTAATGGTCTTTTTTTCATAGAGAAGGCCAGAAGGGACCTTTTGAAATTACCCAATCTGACCTCTTGCATAATACAAGCCACAGAACTTCCCTGAACTGAATATTCTTTGATCTATAGTGTATCTTGTAAAGAAGCATCTAATCTTCATATAAAAATCAACAGCGATGGAGCTTTAGTACAAAAATCTCTTGGTATATTGACCTCTTGGTCAATTGCCCTCACTGTTGAAAATCAAGGCTTAATTTCTGAATTTATCTGCATTTGTTAAGCTTCAATTTCTCAACACTTTGTTTGGCAGACATATTACTTCTGTTTCACAAGGATAACATGTGCATTGTTTACAATAAACAAGGCAGGCAGAAAAATACATCTTCTTTCCAAAAGCAATGTCAGCAACAATTAAAAATGATTATGTGCCAGAGAGCTGACTCATTCCCACGCTTCAGTCAGAGCTGGTGCTACCAACTGCCTCCCTGATATTTAATGTCAAATGATTTGCTGCATCAAACTGAAGACATGGTTCCACCGCGGTTACAGTGCCGTTAAATCAGCTAACTCGCTTCTGGTAGCAGCCTGGCTGTTACAAATCAGGCTGACGGAGAAGGGAGGAAGGGATCAGTTGTCTCCAACCAAACGCGGTTTCAGAGCCTGGTGTTGTTACAGAGCAGCGCGCAGCGAACAGGAACAACCCAGGAGGCTTTCTACAACCCAGCTCACGCAGGGCTACAGAACCCATCTGAGAAGGTGACAAATGCTCAAGAACCTGGCAGCAGTCGCAGTACTGACATACCCATCAGCAGAGGGGAAACGCTCTGCCTGCTTGTGGTGCCTTCTAAACTTCTACTACAGCTACAGAAGACAAAGGTCCGTTGGTCACGGGATGGAAGACCCAGTTCTTCTCACCATGGAGATTTCACACGCATGAATGCAGCAATACCAAGTGGAATCGGTCCGGCAAGACTCGTTGGCTGCAGTTGCATTATCCTTGGAAAATTCTTAATGATTACCAAATTGGCACTTAAATAGTAACACCTAGTATAACAATTAACGAGCTACAGCTGAGAACAGACCTTTGATCTAGGCCAAACAACTCTTTTTGAAAAGCTTCCAAATTGAGTCTGTCTTCACCCAGTGCTTATCTCTGAGCGATAAACACTCTCCTCTGCCCAACTCACAGTAATCTTCCCTCTTTCTATGCAATATTTTTTTGTTGTTTCTTTTTTCTTCTTAGTTGGAAACATATTTTATTTTCCAGGATTAAAAGGTGAACCAGGCGGCTTTTTTACCTGCTGCAATTGGTGTTCAGGTTTCTTTATTTCCCCAGAAACCACAGATGAATCACTAACACCTGAAAACAAAGCCCAATCTGGATTCTCTCCACAGCCTCGGGCATCAGTGATTCATCAACCCCTGCCCAAGACCTGACACAACTTTCAAGGCAGTATTTAACAAATGCAGAAAATGCTGTTTAAATATTTTGCGTTAAAACACACTTGCAAAGTTCAAGGCCGCACAAATATGCGGCTAACAATCTGGAATGTTAAAGTATTTTTTTAAAAAAAAAAGTTAATTATTGAAGTGATTTCAGGGCATTGCTAAGGTGCTGGCTGGTTTCAGCGAAGCGATTTCTCTTTGTGGATGTGCTGGTTTATAAATCGCTCACTCATCATGAATCCTGCTGGATACCAGAGGAATCCTATTTAAGCTTCTGGTAAGCAATTTGCTTGGTTTACTAAATTTTCCAGTCACGCACCCATGCAAAAGCTGCTTTTGCTTCCCATTCAAATTCTCCTTTCTGCCCGCTATTTGTCTTTGCCACATCTGTGTTTATTGTGCGGCTGCGGGCGATGGCGCTCCTTCGCAGCTAGGATCTGCCCAACAACCGCTGCAGGACTTGGCTGCCTCTCAAAGGTGACCTGCCAATCAAGTTGCCAAATTTTTTCATCCATTTTAAGCCACGTGAGCCGAACGCCCCAGCAGAGAAACGAGCGGGAGGAAGGCAGCACCTCGTCTCACATCCCCCTCTCCGTCGGCATTCGCTTCGCCTGGCTATGGCTGGCTGGCTCCCGCTGTGGCGTGCCCCAGAGCGCACGAGGCGAAGGCTTGAAAGTACGTTGTGGCAAAACTTTAAGTTTACTACTTAAGTTTTCTCCTCATGCTGTGTGCTTCAGTGTTGACAGTTAACTCGCATTTAAAACAACCCTCTGCAACAGAGCTGTCAGCCGGAGATGTATCTGAGCCACACAGACCCTTTAAAATTCTTCCCTGGCTGAAGGGACATCAGTCAGCCAGGAGAGACCCTTACCACTGGGTTACGAGTCCGAGGGATACACACAGCACAACCCTTTTTTTTCTTTTTTTTTTCTTTTTTTTTTTTTCCCCCCAGTGTTACTATGCAGAAAAACTTGCAAGCGAGGAAAATCAGGTCACGGTGTGCAAAGGGATGGGAGAGTATTGACCGTGTTCCTGAAGGAAGGCTCTGCGCTGAGCCCATCACCTTCACCCAAATGCGAGTGACGGGCTGCGGGCCTGCCGACGGCGCGTGCCGCAGCGGGGGCCTCTTCTGAGGGTCACATTTTACTGAACGGGGACATTTCCAATTCTGTTAATGCAGCCCATCTCTGCAACTAGCCTTCAGCTGGGGTTCACACACGCAGCCCAGAAGGAAGAGGCTCACAAAAGGCACCTATTTTGAGAAAGCAGCTCAGAACCCGAGGAAAAACTGTTCACGTGGGGTTTTTTCCGCGTACTGGAAAACACAACAACAACATCTACTACAAATCACACCGGCCACATTAATAATTAAATATAGCTTTTTCCCTCTCCAATTTTACCTAGCTGTTGTGAAAACAGTTTGATAAAATATCTCTTTATGAATAATCAACAGCAACAACATTAACCCAGCCAGCTATAAATAAAAGAAGGAAGTGAAGACTACAGGGCTGCCTCCGACACGCACACACGCAAGCCACTTGGGAAAGACAAACTAAGACGAAACCAGAATATATACATTTCCTTCTCCATAAAAATACAACCGTGTTAAAAGAACGAGAATAAGATCCAGAAAAACAACAGGAATACCTCTAGCTATCTTGCACGCCAGATCTTATCTTGTCCATATACAACAGGTTGCCTCACGCATATCATCGAGTGGCACGTAACCTCCTCCGACGTCCCGTCCCAGCCACGTCAGCCAGCGGTTTAATCCAAAACAGTACTGACAGGCACCGTGGGCATTTGCCAAACGCAATGAGAGGCTCTTTGCAGTGTCTGATCTACTTAGATCAGGGTTCTGCACTCTGATTATTACTTCACGTTGTCTCATCTATGCTTTTGGAAGATTGAGGAATAAGACCAAGCAAACACCCCTGCACCCTCAGGAAAACAAATTCTTGCATCACTGTTAAGCTTAAAAAGAGAAAATTCCCATAGCAAATTGTTGAAGATGCTTTTGCCTGTGTGGTAAAACAGTCTTTTCTTCATCAAAAGGCAGGGTGATAATAACTGGGATAATATTTCTGACTCTTTGATTTATTTTAGAAGTGTATTTGATAGTCCAATGTAGAGCTGACCTAGTCTTGTATCAAACCCCACTTGATGCCCTGTGAATTTGACCTGACTGAAACCAACTCCCCTGGATTTTCTTGCCACTAATTTACGAAGCTTATTTCCAAGAATAACAGAAAATTTCCAAATATGAAACACCATTTTGTTCCCTGTTCACCAATTACATTCCAGAGCACTGCTGCTATACACAGTACGGACCGCACAGCACAACAGGAGCTCTGCCAGTAAACTAAAATATTCATGAGACGTAGGGTTGTGCGAGACCGTTAACATGACTTGCCTCTCATTTAGCACTCCATGGGGCTGCACCGATGGCAATGTCACCGCTTCCAGATGACTCTTCCAGGCACCAGCACACAAGGGAAGAAGGCAAGAAACCCATCAGGTGCAAGCGTGGGGCATGCGGAACAGACCAGAGGCAGATGGGTGTGTGAGAATATTTAACGGATGTCTCCTCCTCTTGGTACACACAGGTCCGCAGCCATAGATCACCTTAAACAGCATTACCCAGAAGAATTCCCTACCTAAACACCAACAAAGACAATTAGAAGTGATAAACACAGGACGATGATAGGGTATCAGCATTTTGAAGACTGCAGTGGCACAAACACACACATCAGCAGGAAACGTTGGGGAAAAAGTTAACGTCTATAAAAGTCACATTCTGCTGCAGACGTAATGGAGGAAAAATAAAACAACTGCACTGTTGGCTTTCCCAGTTGGCAGGTATTTTAGAATCTAAATGGCCCTGAAAACTTCCTACAGTATAAAGCTGCTGTAATTTAAAAGACTTTAATTAAAAAGCTATAACATTAGCTTTTGGTCCTCTCCCAACCCCCCACTTCTTTTCCTTAAATATTTGTCTCAACTGTACAATAAAAATGAAATTTAAAAGTGTATCTCGTCACTGAAGGAACTACATCAGGCAGAAGATTCAGAAAGAGGAAAGCATAAAATGCCAGAAAAAACACACAGGTTTAGATTCAGTCAAGACTACTAATATGTACAGCAACTCAAAGTCTTAATTTTCCATGAAATCCACTATGTAATTTCTTTTTGCTCATTCCAGCTAGATTGCCGTTCTGATTTGATCACAGGCACTGTATAGGAAAAACAGCCATTAGCTCATCCAGTTCATGCTGATAGTGCAGGATTGTCCCCTAATATGGTTTCTGCAGCGATATCCCATCCAATTATGCAGTCAAGAGTAATAGGGCTTCCTCCACATCACTTAGCAATACAGTAAAGTTCACTATTAGCAGCTGTCCCCCTGGCTTAGTCTGAAGCTGTCCTCTTTTCAGTTTTTCTTTAGGTCCTTAAAATCCCATCCTCCATTAGGCGGAACCTCTGCTGCCCCTCCGTGAAGGACAGTCGCGCCCATGGTCGATGGCTGGAAGAGAGGACACATGGGTATCTCACTGCTGCATGACTCACTAATCCCGACAACCTGCTGACTCGTTGCATTTCTGCTGCATTTGGCAAAAAAAGGCTTCACAATTTAGTACAAAATAAATTAACAGAGGTAGCAGTTCAGCTGCCTACACTTTAGTGTCTAGTGCCGACTGAAATGCCCAAGATAATTCCGACATCTGCACCCGCCTGGATGATACAACCCAGGAGACCTATGCCCTCATGAAGCTGAAGACCTGGTGGGGTACCCCATTGAATCTGTGCTATCTATAGTTAACTTATTTTTAAAGAAATCGTATCTCATCCTTTCTGTCTGAGGCCCAAATGTTTATTTTCAGTGAAAACCTCAGGAGACTATCTGTTGAGTACACGCCATATGGGCATTCACTGAGGTACATGATGACACAGCCCACAATTGAGATGAGCTACACTTACAGGTTGGACACTCATCATACCTGTACACTGCTTCCTTTCAAATGATTCGCGGGGTTACTCCTCTGTTCACACTTATTCAAATATACTTGTGCTGCAATGCACTTTCTGACCCGTCCAGGCACATTTCCATTTATTAATGCAACTGCGTTACCAGCTCTTCAGTGACTCCACTCTAAACACTGTGCAAGTCCTGCGGCTTGGGAAAATATGTGACTGGCGTCTGCATAAATAGTGCAGAAAGATGCCAATTTACTTTCCATGCTTTGTCCACCTCAGTCCTGCACCAAACTTCTCGTGTAGTCCCTGGTCTTTACAGTATGAGAAAGTTCTCATTTAACGTTGCATTGAGATGGGAGGTTCTGGAGGTTAGATACTAAAGCATGGATCCAGAATAACTGAACGCCAGATTTAGGTACTTAAATAAATACCATTCTCAGCATGCACCCATCTCAGCCTCTTAACAGAAAAGGCATCTAGAGTGGGATGCAACAAATTGTAGATTTCTACAGTGCACAGATTTCTCTGCATCTCAGCAAGACACCCTGGGCTTCCTTTGAGCTTCCCCCAGCCCTGGTCTGTTCAATGCATTTACTGCAGTTACTTCCAGCCGCAGGAGAAGCCTTCTGGTGAGACACAGGCTGTAGCCATTTGCTTGCTGAATTTTCCATTTATGAAATATTGTCCATGTCCCTAAACCATTTTAGCTGCCATATGTGCTCCAGATAGGAACACTAAGACGTCTGTATTAAGTGATTCTGTTACAAGTTTGGGTTTTTTTCTCCTATTGCACTGGAATTTTACTGCCTGACAGGCTGCTGTATATGAGTTGCTTTGCCAATCTGCATGTTCATCTCCTTCTAGAACAGCACTGCCAGTTGCCTCCATTGATAGAGATGGAATTATTAAGAATTGTAAGGACACAGTAAAAAAAAACATCAGTCAGGACTTCATTTTTTACACTGTTCTTCAAAATGCAAATAGAAAGTTAATGAGAAATTACAGCCCAGTTAATTTCTTGCAATCAAAAAGTAAATAACTGATACCGATTAATCAAGTCATGTTGTGGAAGCAGTGAGAGTGGAAGGATAGAGGGCTGAATAATTCAGCTGGGCTTGTAAGGTAACTTCTAAAACACCCCACTGTAGGGTCTTAAAAAAGACTTAAAGAGTTATTTCCTGTGCCCAGAAATATGGACTGAGAAACAGATCTTAACTGAACATCCAATTGAAAACATCCTCAAAAAACCTTCTAGGTCCAAAAGAATCCAAGAAAGATTCAAGTGGAAATAATGTAAAAAATGGGTCAAAAAGCCAAAGCTCACAGCTCTCCACCCCAAACAAGCAGAAATTAAAACCCAAAAGTATTGTTAACCTGTGGTTTCGCAGCAGCAGCACCATTAACCCTTGGCCATTCTTCGCTTTTGCCTCCGATCCCCAGCAGCCCACGCTCGCCTGCCCGCCACCCGCTACCCCGCGGTGCCGTGCACCCACACAGCTGCTGCCTGGGTTGCGGTGGGAACCACAGACCTCCCTTAAAAAATATTCTGATGTTTGTTTCCAGTCCCCTTTTAGACACTATTGAAACTGCTGGAGACTTTGACACTTGAAACCAGAGCTTTAAAATTTCATTGCTGAGTATGTGCAGGACTGGGAACTGGAAAAGACTTTTCTATGGCTTCATCTTACGAGGGTAATAGGATTTTTTGACCATTTTTTGCTCTCCCTCATGCTTTCCTGGTCCAAGAAGAACCCAGAACTCTGTGTTAGACATTTGGACTTGAGGTATCATGTACAATATATGTGCACTCTGTGTCTCACAAAAGCCATCAAACTCAGCAGAAAACTCCCAAGAGGTAAGAAGCTCTTGAAGTACCTGCAAACCAAGAGGAAAGCTGGGGAAGGAGTGAGTCTCAAACCTCCTGCACTTCACTCAGGGTTGTCTGGCTCTGCAACCCCACGGTAGGATGGGGAGGTAAGAGGCAGGTTTGGATCCCTACTCTCAGAATATCATTCATTATTCAGAAATGTTAGTGTGTTATAAAATAGTCCTGGAGACCTAGGAAGTGTAAGTCTGAATCTCCTCAAACTGAGGAAGCAACTGAAGTAGGTCTCCTATTTCACAGGCTAGCGGTCTGACACTGTGCTTATTTTATAAAATTAAAGGATTTCTTCGTACCACTTCAGATGTGACAATCTGGGGCTCGAGTGGTGCACTGAGAACTTCTCTGCCTCTTACAAGAGCAGCCTGGCTTACATCTAAAGGAAAATGCTTCTCTCCAGAGCCCAGCAACTTGTGATGCCAGCTCTCTTACAAACCCTCGTTATTCAGATCGAGATAAACCCACCTCCCAGGCTTGAAGGTTCCCCGACGCATGCCGCTGTAATTGGATTTTTCACCTCCAAAGGACACATGCATCCTGGATTTGCAAGCTTCAGACTTTCAATAACAGACTGACTTGAAAGTGAAAGCATCACAAGAATATTCCTGCAAGACTGGAAGAGTTATTCTATTATTTGCAAACTTGGAATTGAGTTTAAAAATCCCCACTCCTAGTCCACTAAAACCAAATGTATAATTACAGTAAGATCCTTTCTTAATCACACCATTATGAAGTTACATTTTGTATCAGTTTGAGAGACTGAGAAACAACTCTGTCTCCAACACTCTCGCCTTCATTTCACTGTCCATAGGACCTGAACCCCAAAACTGCCCTGCAGCTCTGAAACTTTATCCCAGAACTGTGTGGACACTACTTTTTTTTTCTTTCTTTTCTTTTAATTAAAAATATTTTTCCCTTTTTTTGGGGTTCTTTTAAACAGCAGGATCGCACCTGCTGGGCTTGCATTCCTTTTGTCAAATATAGGACACAGCCCTTCCTTCTTCTTCGGACCTCAGCTTTTTCCTTGCCCTCTTAAATATGAGCAGAGCATCCACTGCCAGGCCTTGAAGGAAAAAGCTTCTCCAGAGAGCACACCTGACCCCAGAGCAGAGATGATGAACCTGCCACTTGGAATGCTCTATCCAAAAATTCTTGCTCCCCACAGTTTTTGACAGTTTTAAGATCTCCTGGTGCTACATTGTTATTAAAAAAAGAAAGCCGCTGCTGACCTTATGTCTTGTATTCAGATTTCCTTAAATCTTCTTTTTTTTTGTAAGGCACACTCTAAGAAACCTTGCTCCGTGGATTCTGGTAACGGAATACTTGGTTTCCAAGTCACAGACAGGTTTAGCTGTAAGCCAGGGACAGTTCTGGCACATACAGATAAACAGTTGTAGATGCCAGGGGTATTCTGAACTGTCAAAAACCAAGGCACCTATGGAGCTTGTAGGTACCGCCAGGGTTAGGAAGTACAGACTTTCAGGTTTACAACTCCGGATTTTGGTGTTTGGATTTTGCTTGCCTCTCTCCTCCCTTGGGAGTGCCCTGTTTTATGGCTGACTTGAAGTGACGCGGCCCCAAACGACACAGAGAGGCCAGCTCCGCTTTCATTTAAAGAAGATTAACATTTTCTAACTATGATTGTTACAGGGAATAATGTGAAATGCAACCTGACCATACTCCAAAACCTCAGAAGTCGTAAAGGAAACCAAAGCAACCCTGAATTTATTACATTGTAAAAATCTTACGATTTTGGGGACTGCGTCATGACATTGGAACATCTGGAGCTGGCAACAGTAGAAGTCACTAATGCTAACAGGATGAAAAATGTGATAAAATAGATAAGCAATGTGTACCACGACAGGGCAGATCCTTGAGTGTTTTATAACTGTATAAAAATTTCATTGCTATGAGACTAAATGAGATTTGTCATGACTTTCAAGCCCGTATTTCTAACACTGTCACCACGCACCTACCTAGAAGGCTCTCAGAAGTTTGGATCTGAGAAATGTCAGGCCAAACAGAGAGAGGTCATGAGGTGAAATCTAAACACTAAACGAAGCACTGTGAGCCCCAAACTATACAACCCTGTACAGACTCTTACATCCCGCTCACCGGAAGCTCAGCGACATCACCGAACGCCTTTCACTGCAGCCTCTGGTGATGTGAACAGTCACTAACATCTGTCATGTAGATTCCTTTCACATCCCTCTCCTTCTGTGCCCGAGTCTCAGAGAGACACCTACGTGGGTTTACATATTGCTAGACGCAAGGAACGGTCTCCCTGGTGCCCCACTGTTGAATGATCCTAAAACACTCAGCGCAACCTGACTAATCGCTACATGATGTTAACCGAGTGTAATCCTAGTTACCATGCCACTGCTATTTAGATAAAATGAGCGATATGATTAAAGGCAATATTTAAGAGCTATAAAGGCAGGAAAGAACCTGAGCAGAAAGCGGTACTACGAAAATAAAAATGGTGGAACAAAAGAAAGAAAACAAATGTGGACATTTAGCAACACAATCCAGCTGAGAACCTGACATTTGCAGTAGACCTGATAAAAAACACGGTAAAGTCGTAAGCAGGATTAACACAGCAAGTATCTTTCTCTAACCATAGTTTTAGATCCCAAACAGTGCTGCAGCTACAGGAGTTTAATTTTCAGTCATTTTCCCCACAAAGACTTTCACGTCACATTTTGCATTAGAACTGTGCTCTACTGCACACACTGAAATCTCTAGAAGGAAAAGTAAGAGCTTTAAAATCAAGGGTCTTCATGGAAAATAAGAATATATAACTTGTTTTCCCCCAATTTCTGCAACTAAGAGAATGTACTCCAAATGAATCAGCTATATATTTACAGTAATTTTAAAATAAGTCTTTGGAGTGAAGACCTACTCAAATCAAAATCTTTCAAGAGGATATGGGAAGATATCACAGTACCTAGGTGGAAGATTGTGGTCCTTCAGTCATTTTAAAGTGCAGTTTTTAATCAAGTGTTCTAGTTCTTCTAGATTCACCACCTAAGGCTGGAAGAACTCGTAGGATGACTTGATTTCCTGATACCACGTAACTGCTCCTTCCAGTCACTCAGTACTGTTTGCAAAATTTGCATGATCTCCACTTCAGCTATTTCTCCATTTGCCAGTACCTAAGCAATCATCTTCCAACCTTCTTTCAGCAAACTGAACAGACTGAAACACATTTTATGGCTTACTCTCCAGGCCTGGTTAATTTTTATAGTTCTCCCTTAAGACTTGCTTCAGCGTTTTTCCATCTTCTTCAAATACGGGCTTTAGAACTGGGCAGAGTATTTAAGCGACCATCTTATGAATATAATAGGCTTTAATCAAAAGACTTTCTCTACCTTTGCTTGACATTTCTCCTTTCACACAACCAAGGTCTTTGCTGGCTCTCTTAATTACACTTATACTGACAGCTAATTTTGAGGTGATTATCTAGGAAACTCTGATGCCCTTTCCCGAGGGCTTTAAGAGCAAAGTCCTGGTGGTTTAAGCAGTGAGGCCTAAGACATTGCTGGGTCCAGAAGTCCATCTCATGGGACAGGAGAACAGAAGGTGCATCCAAGTTTCAACCGCAGGAGTTGAGCAGATTAGCTTTATGCAGAAAGATGGGTTTCTATTCATAAACCAAACCAATGCTATGGCCAACCAAGTTGCAGTTACATATGCTCATCTTGCAGTCCTTGCTATAAATGAATCTGTGGCAAAGAGGTAGACAGCTGAGGCAGTCGTGCTTTAAAATGGTGCATTGTGTCTTCCAGATTTTCCTTTCAGAAACCTTTCCCAAAGCCTCTAAAGCCTGGAATCATGTTTTTGCAAACAGAATCATCCTGTAGGCATGTCACAGTGTCCTGGCTTCTTGCTGTCTTATTTTGTGTTTTCCTGGACTGTGGAGTATTTCAGATCACCTTTCTTTATTTTCCCCAACTCCCTTCAGTCAGCTCTATTTTTTTTTTCTATCAATGGTGATATACTATCATTTGATACCATTTGGTACAATTTAAATCAATTTACCTTCATGCTGCTTAATACAATTTGTTCTCGCATTGCTCTAGGAATTTTAAATATTGAGCCCTTGCCCTGGCTGTTCAGAGTGCAAATATGGATGTAGCCTTGGAGTACCTCATCATCTTTAACGTGTTTATCCTTAAAAATACCTCTTCAGTGTGGGTGCTTTCCCCTCTTTTACAGTTACTGAAACAAAACACAAGTCCAAATCCACAGCTGTCCACACCTAAGTGCTACCAAAATCAGGAGGCAACAGACATTCAAACACCTGGAGGATTTGCCCAAGATCAACACCTCTGTGAAGAACACAGTCAAGAGCTAAACCCCTCAGATGTTCCACTAGTTCCCTCACCGCTCCACCATCGCATCATTCAGGGTCCTCCACTGCCAGGTAATGGAGATGGAAAATGTTTAACTGCTTTCATAATCCCAGAGACCAGACATCGACAGTAGGGACAGCCCCTCCTGCAAGCATTACTCAGCATGGTGGGCCATCAGAGTCCAGAGACTCTGGAAAGAAGCAGAAGCTGTGGCTTGTTGCAGTTGAGTTTCCCTCTTTTAGTGATTCAAAGCCAACACAAGGGTATTCCTCATTTTTGTCCCTTCTTGGTTTGAAAACAGTGCCCCATCTCATTGAGAGCCTTCAAACTTCATTGTTTTTTGTATTCATTTTCCAGCTCCCCATGGCCTCCTACAGATACTCCATCATATTCCTTTATAGTCTTCCCACATAACTGAAAATGAGCAATTTGATCAGAGATGGTAAACTGCTTTATTTGTGTGGATTTACCTCAAAATCTTGAGGTTGAGTGTTGTCTCTGCAGAGAAAATAATTTTCAGTAACAGTAAACGCCAGTATGATAATGTCACCGACAATCCAGAACAAAATTTCCTGACACTTCTCTATTTATGAGAAAGAGCAAATACCTTGTTTATGACTAAGCTATGTGTAATGGGCCAAGGGCTTCCTCCTAGTGTCACAAATGAGAAAAATTTGCATTAATGAAGAACAGCAAAAGGAAAGGCAAAATAAAAAGGGGAAATAAATGTATGCAGTAAAACACTGGGCAAAATTTCTGCCACTCGAACGATTCAGTATAAGCAAGATGTGAGTTTTTTCCCTCAGCAGGTGGATAATGATACTACTCCTACTTACAGTATCAATAACTATTTGCAGAGCATGTACTCTTTTCACATTCAGATCTTTAAGTACTTATATAGCTTTTGCTGACACAGATGGATAAAATGATAAAGAATGTGAGGACGGGCTTTGTTTCAATATCAAGTACCCAAAAGTGATCTACAGGGTCCCTCTGTAGCCAATGGGAACAGAAAAGCTCGCCAAAGGAGAGCTTCAACCCACCTATTTTAGGATGAGAAAAATCTTATTTTGGAGAGTGCTAGTCCTCTTTCCTGAATGAAAAGTTAGCTTTAAATAGATGCCTAACATTTGGATGGATAAAGATATACAAGGTGAACAAAAGCTTCAATGATTGATGAGAAGCTGCCAAATGAAACAGTATTAGGCTCCAGGTTTCCCTAAACTTTTCCTTATGCCTCATCTGCTAGGCTTAGCCTGTTCCCAGGAGTGCAACAGAGAGCCTCCAGGTACCCAGCGCTGTCGGAGGTAAAAATAAATGGAAAGGCATGAAAATGGATGAGAAGCAAAAAGAGTGCATTATACATGACAAATCTGTATAGGAGGCAAAAAAATCAAGCCTTCCAAGAGCAGGAAAGAAACAAAAGATGAGCCAGTTTATTTATGTCTCATCTATTTCATTTTTTGTGCTTAAGTAATAAAACAAACCAAAAAAGATCAATGAAACAATTTGAGATTTTCTGTTTTCATACAAGAGATTTCATTTAAAAAGAAACAGCTTTTTCTGTTTTCTTTTTTTTTCACTGGGAAGAGCGCAAGTACAGTTGAAAGACTTGATGAGTCAGGAGAAAACTCAGCAGAGAGAAGGAATGTTTTGTCAGGATCAGGAGAGAGGACGCAGATGTGCACAATGACCCAATAAGCAGCAGAAAGATTGCTGTCTCCAGGAAGATCGCTTTTTCAAGGGAAATACTGCCAAGTCTGTTCTTTCATTCCTACCATGAGGCACAGTCCATGAGCTCAGTCTTTCAGATGACTGACGTAGCCTCTCGGCCAGGCTTTCAGGGCTTGGTCTTGACGACACTGTCTGCCTCTCAGTTTGGTCAAGGACTGACAAGCTCAACTTCGGTAGCAGGGAACAGCACGGAACACTGCTTCTTTGCCACCAGCCTGACATCATTATATTCCCCACATAAGGACAAATCAAAGACTTGCTGTGAACTTGCACTTTTATAGACACTTTTCGTGAAGCATCTCCATTTAGTTTTAGACAAGCCTTTTCCAAAGCTAGGCGCCGAAGTCTATAACAGTACCTAAATATTCAGATAGATTAATATCTAAAATTACATAACCATAGTCTTGACCTACATCAAGCAGAAGCTTGCTTCTTCCTCAAGTCAATTTCTCCAAACGTTTATGCCTGTGCCAACTCACTCCTTGAGCTCTTTCAAAAGACCTTCCAGGATGGAAATACTCACAAATGGTCTGAATATCAGCAAGAACTGGACTTCTGCCTAGGCAGGAATTTCAAAGGTGTCCATGTTCAAATAACTCATCAGAGCTGTTCAAGGAATCCAACAGCTTTCAGTTCAAGGCCAGGTTGGACGGGCCTCTGAGCAACCTGATCTGCTTGGAGATGTCCCTGCCCCTTGCAGCGGGATTAGGCTAGATGACCTTCAAAGTTCCCTTCCAACCCAAACTATTCTATGATTCTAACAGAGCCAGAATACAGAAAAGTAAATAGTATTAGTCCTGTATCTGTAGGAGGTGGAAGGGAAAAAAAAAATATTAGTGGGAGTCCTGAAGCTAAAAGTAGCACAGGAGTCCTCAAGGCCAGCCACTAGCTAGTTTCCCTGAATTCTGCTGCACCAATATTGTGTTGCAAATGCCATTGATTTTTCATTTTCTTCCTCTGAAACTCCAAACTGGTAATACTACATAAGATTGAGGGAATTTCATTTTGTATACAGAACACACTAAGCAGACAGCAACTCACTATTGTCTGTCCTAGTCCATTAACTTTATTAAAAAATGCAACAGAGCTGATTTCTGAAAAGGCGGTTTATCAGTCTGCAGTACAAATATGGTGGCAGTTGAAAGGAATTTCATTTGAATGTAGGTGTTCCTTGGCCAGGATCTACCATCATACTTTTTAAGCTTGTCAAGATCGATAAAAACACAGGTCAAAAGTGTATGATAGGTCTAATTGCCTTACTCTTCCTTATCTCCCCTTTAAACAAAATGTGCAAGCTCGTATTGCATTTCTTTACAGAAGAAAATAATTATTACTGTCACTGTCACATTCGTTTCTCAGTCTTGATAACAAATGAATTAAACCTGGCATCTGACCAAAGATCCTTCAGTTGCCCTGTCAATGCTAATTCATGACACGATACATTTTGCACAGACTGGCGCAGGGAAGGAAGGCTGGATCTATACTGCATAAAGTTCAGAATTTGTTTAATGAGGAAGACTAGTCCCTAGTTATATATGCTCCAACAGAGCAGGTGTGTTTTCAGAGCGAGGGGGGAAGAATTCAGATGACAACACCCCCTGGACATTAACGGATATCCTACCACCAAATCCTGAAACTCAGTTGACAGAATTTGCCATCACACCATCTGACCTCTTTATGCTTAAAGTCCAACAGGTAGGTTTTAGATTTGCAAAACTTGCCAGGTTTGAAGAGCAGCTTGAACTGTCTGATGACTTACTGTGGTTACAACAGCTAAAACAGACTGGAGACAGAAATAATCACACCTCATGCTTGACATCTGGGTCGTGGCAATCCCAAGCACAAATACAGGCTGGGCGGGGATTGGATCGAGAGCAGCCCTGAGGAGAAAGACCTGGGAGTGTTGGTAGACGAGAGGTTCAACATGAGTGGGCAATGCACCCTTGCGGCCCAGAAGGCCAACCGCATCCTGGGCTGCATCAAAAGGAGCGTGGCCAGCAGGTCGAGGGAGGTGATTCTGCCCCTCTACTCTGCCCTGGTGAGACCCCACCTGGAGTACTGCGTCCAGTTCTGGAGTCCCCAACACAAGAAAGACATGGACCAGTTGGAAAGGGTCCAGAGGAGGGCCACAAAGATGATCAGAGGGCTGGAGCACCTCTCCTATGAGGACAGGCTGAGAGAGTTGGGGCTGTTCAGCCTGGAGAAGAGGAGGCTTCGGGGAGACCTGATAGCGGTCTTCCAATACCTCAAGGGGGCCTACAGGAAAGATGGGGAGAAGCTGTTCAGTAGGGCCTGTGGTGATAGAACAAGGGGCAATGGGTTTAAATTAGAAGGAGGTAGGTTTAGATTAGATATTAGAAAAAAATTTTTTACAATGAGAGTTGTAGAGCACTGGAACAGGTTGCCCAGAGAGGTGGTGGATGCCCCATCCCTGGAATCGTTCAAGGCCAGGCTGGATGAGGCTCTGAGCAACCTGATCTAGTCAGGGTTGTCCCTGCTTCTTGCAGGGGGGTTGGACTAGATGACCGTTGAAGGTCCCTTCCAACTCTAACTATTCTATGATTCTATGATTCTATGACAGCATACATTAATTTGAGAAGGAATTCTCCCTTTATTCAGTCTGCTGTAAATTTATTGAAAACACTGTGAGTTTTTCCCCAAAACATGTGCAACCTCACATACAACCTACTTAGACAAGATATCACATCTACTGTATCCATGCTCTGTCCAGCATACAAGAAGTCCTAGTTTACTGAACAATCATATCTGTACTTTTGGCAGTATCAAACTTTGTAGGCAGCTGTAAACTTCATTGACAATGCAGAACCAAACACAAGTTTGCCGAAGAACTCCAATCCGTAGCTCGATGCCAAATTAGCATAAGTGAAATATGAGTATTTAATATAATAAAACACGAACCGCAAGCATCTAGCCCATCCCGGGAAAAATGTGAAACCTGAAGGTATTTTAATGAAAAACTGGAAGCAAATATCACAGTCTAATGTTTCAGAGCCATAAGTGTTAATTTTAGTTTGAAAGGAAATCATTTTTCAAAGTTCTGTACTCTGTTTAAAAACAGATTGAGCAAGTTTATTAAATTAGCAGACCACTGCATTTATGAAATCCATAAGTCAGATCAATGGTGCACAGTCAGCTCTAGAAAGTAATTGCTGGCTTCTCTCAAAATGGACAACCCAAAAACTTCCAAGGACTAGTTTTTCCCTCCATTATTTATAACGAGCAAAGCATGGTGCAATAGATTCTAATTCATAACGCCTTTTTAATGTTTTTATAGCACAACATTTGGACTCATTTCTAATCTCTGTGGATGACAGGTTGCCATTACGGAATTTCCATTAATATGAATTATGGGTACAATATATTTTACCCAATATTTTCTACCCCAGGACTAACGTGATTCTACAATAAAAAAAAAAAAAAAAATCACACGGTCAGCATTTTTTTTTCAGAAATGGAAAGCACTACCAGCCATCAGAGATTAGTCTTGCTACAACTTTATACATCTGACCTTGACCTTGCATCCACCTGACTCTACAAAATCACTGGTCATAATTTACATGCACATTTATGGTTGTTAAAATGCCAGTATTTAGGTAACTATGGCTTCCAAGCAGCAAGTCAAGGCTTGCTCGGTGGGCTTTCCCTCCTCTGCTCTGCTGGAAATTACTTGGTCATCTGGGCCAGGTAGTGTAGATGCATGTACATGAGCAGAGTCCTGTCCCTCTTGTGCATGCCTCCAGATACCTCTGTGTGGCTGAAGAACCCATTCTCCCTAATGAAAACAGCTCTTAAGGACCAGATAGACTTAAATACACTTCAGCTCCTTTTGTTTCGGTCACCAGCAGCTACCTGCTATGGGTATCTCTCCATAGGAAAGCCTCATTCTATCTAAATGATTAAAAACATCTATCTAAAACAATTAAAAAATCAATCTAAACAGTAGGCATAAAAACAGCCATTCTGAGGTCAACGGGACTACCTGCATGCTTGAAGGCAAGCATATACCTCATGTTTTACCAGACGGTTGAAAGACAAAGACACAACGTGTGGTTAAAGAGATCCGCAGGCTGCGGGAAGTACATACCGGGGAAGGACACATGAGGCGTACTTGCAATGTAGACCTCCCACTGGAGGTGGAATATCGACCTGTACGAATGCATAGTCTCACCCACTACGATATTCTTAGCTTTTATGGACTGAACTGGAATTAAAAGCGTAAAACATCCTTTAACGTTATCACTACTACCAGTAAAGTATGGCAGCTGCTTTGGAAGAAGTCTTTTTTAACGGTTGCCAATGAACTTCGCACAGACCATGCTGCACCAGGACAGAAAGGCAATACACCATTTTTCTGTGATTTTAAAAAGATGTATAGCAATAAAAATCTATTAAATGGAACAAAGAACTTCCCAAAAGCCAGGAATGGCATGGTCCCTGCCCTGCAGAGCTCACGTCCAAAAACGACAAGGAAACGACGTGTGAAGAAAATAACACAAGAAGCAAATAAGTAGATGACAGGTAATGATGCTGAGTAATACCATATGTGCTTCTGCGCACACACTCCAAACAGGTATTTGGCAAAGTCTGCTCCTAAATACAGATGCATTCAGAAATATTCACAGCCCAGCCATAACCAGAGGATTAGTTTTTGCCAGCATCGTGGTGGTAAATAGTTCTTTAGGAGAAATCCACGTATGAAGAGGGCAAGGGGCTTGCAAACAATCTCTGGAAGCGCAGGCCAGGCATAGAGGATAAACAAAACATTTATCAGAAAAGCAAACAAAAAGGTAATCAAAACCAGAGTCCTTGGGATAACAGATTGCAGGACTGGGGACACAAAAAAGATACATGGGTGGAAGGCGAGCAGGGGGTTGTTTGAATGCTTCTGACATTTCTTTAAATGTCAGCTCATAATTATGACGTCTCCACCACCATCTTGTAGGTACATCGCCGCTTGTAGGAGAGGCCTCGCAGCTCGCAGCTCGCTGCACTTTAGCATTTTGAGCTATCCGTCACGTCCCCACCTTTTACTCAGGAGAGAATGAAGCAAACACCAAACTCCCACTGAACACCTACGACTTCAGTTTTAATTTCAAGGTTTCCTGGCTGCTCAGTTGAATCTCTGGGTGTATTATACAGATTTACATGGAGTGCTACACCCTGAGAAGCACCGTGAGATACGTGGGAGAAAGGGCAATATTTAAAGAAGCCGGGAGAACCCTGCGCATACGCTGTACTCTACAAACGCTCCTTCAGAGAAGCAAAAGTGTGGCATAATCTTCTGCTTAAGTTTACATGTGTAAAACCTATGTTAATAAAAAGCAATCCTTGTTCACTATTTGAACACAAATCCCATTAATAATTCAATTAAGCTACCACTTCAGTTCATTATTTCACCCGTTTGCACTTCACTGTATTCACTGTCAACATCTGCTGCTTTCCCCGCGAACGAGGGCGAGCAAGGCCACGCAGTCGCGTTTCCGTTCAGCGCCGTACCCTTGGCTCGCTGGCGAGCGGCGCTGATAGAAAGGGCATTTCAGCTCTCTCCCACCCGGAGACAGAAGGCATTGCCTTCCAACACAACCAGCCTCCAGCCCACGACTTAACATCTAACATCCATCCCCGAATTCAAATTACCTAATTACCAGAGCTACTCAGCGTGCTTGTTCAATACTTCACCAAGCAGACACTTTAAAGAGGAAAGGGGGAGGAAACAGAAGAAAAGGAGGACTGACACATGGAGAGTAATAGATAACAAGCAATGTAAGCTTATATTTTCAAAGTAAAAGTTGGGGGGGGACACACCAGACCTAGAGAAAAAGAAAAATTCCCCCCAGAATCAAGCCCCACAACAGAGCACTTTGATCATGTTAAACATTCAGGGAGGCAACAGATAACATAATCACAATGCACAGCAGGGTCCTCCGTGAAGAATGGGTACATGAGTCTTAAAAGGTTATTACAGCGAATTTAAGCAAACCAATTGCACAGAGACCGGGGAGCAGCTAAACAGAGGTTTTCAGGACTTCTGTTCTGATCACCGAGGCTCATTCCAACTGGCTCAATTTGATCTAACAATCAAAAAGTCAAATGATATGAAGAAAGATATTTCCTCCAGTAAATTGAAAAAAAGGTGGAGTGGGAGCTTATTTAGATTTGCTTCCTGCAACTGCATTTCTTTCTTTCTTTCTTTATTTCTTTCTTCCTCCAAGCAGTCTAGCTCTTGTAAAAGGGTTTCAGCAGCCGTACGCACATTTGCACATTGCTCCATCTAGGCACTTTTATTCTGTCCAGGAACACTTACCTCCAAAGGAAAAGCGAACAGCCAGGGCAGTGAACACAATGAAGCAGAAACACAAAGGGAAAAGGGCTGAGAAACAGAAGCTCATTTCCAACAGCACTGAACAACTCCGCAGTGCTAACAGCGTTACATTTGACTGAACCTGACTGGCAAAACACCCTGCTATTAACCCCTAAGCTGTTCATCAAATAGACTCGTAAACCGTTCTTCTACAAAGGTATGGTAGATTTGGCAGATTTTATGGCTGATGGGATGAAGGACGTGAGTCACCAGAGCTCTTCAAGAAACAGCACCACAGGTGAGATGCACCGAGCTTTATTTCTAATGCCTCTTCTGAGGCGAAGTATCCTAGATATAGCATACGCTTATGGATTTTTGTCCAAGTGCCAGTGGACAGATTCTGCCATAAATACTTCAAATAAAATATCCGGCACTGAAAAGTCTCCAAATATGCCAGCACCGACTGAAAATCAAGGCCAAATCCACCCGACATGGAGACACCGCGCTACTTTAATTTTGTTTGCACAGGCCGTGGCATCTGCAAGGGGGTGTGTGCGGTCTGTGAGAGCCACTTGTGGGAGCACTAATTTTAGTTCACATGATGACTAAAATGCTGAAGGTAAAGCAAAACCTCAGGTGTCTCTTCTTGCAGCACTAGAAGGATGCACCAGCAAAGTATTTTGGAGCTCTCCGCTCATGGAATCAGGCAACGTCTGTTAGTAAAAGGCATTCATAATTTATGTCCAAAAAATCAAGATGCATACATAATTGTACCTCAGGCAGCTAGAAATGGAAGCGTGCAGATGAAAACAGGGCAGGACAAAAGGATATAACCATACTCTTGGAATTTCCCCAGTCCTGGCAACCGTCATAGGTTTATTGGGCTTTCATTGGCAGAAAATAGTATTATTTTCTACTAAATGCTGTGGTGATAAAGGAAGAGAATAGACAGTCTGCTAAGTGAAATATCCACTGTGCAGGTAGCAAGCGGTGTTTCTACTTCAACACTTAACGGCTAACATGATCTTTCATACCAGCTGTATGCCAACATCCATCCAATATCTAACACAATCTCTGATTTTCAGATCCAACAGAAAAGATAAAAATCACTCCCTGGCACCAGGAACATCTGCAGAACATATTCTTCATCCTGATACAGGAACTGAATTTGCCAGCAAGTGGTGGCCCACGTGCAAAACTATGAAAAAGATTTCTGAAAAACAGCTGAAACAACTCCCTAGAAGACACACTTCTAGACGCCCTTAGACTACAAATTTCTATTTGTAATGGGGAAGTGAGTTCAGAAACTCTTTTAGGTGCTGTTACAACTTACAACAGGGACAGACCATACCATCTTAGTGCGTAGATACACTGGCTGAAGGAACAGACAACGTGGAGCTGTGCTCGTGCTCCTTATTGTTTGGATACAACTCAGTCAAGCATGAAACTGTAGAGTCAAGTAAAACCAATTACACTTGCCTCAAACACAAAGCCATCCCAGTAACTTGAAAACTAAACAGGGCCAGGACCTGTCATACATCTCCAAGGCCAAACGATGTGGCGTGGCTACATCACAGGATTATATACTTTTACCCTCCAAAACAAGGTGGCTGTATCCCAACTGCCGACGGGGAATGGCTGCTGGCCCTCGCTAATCCCCAAGCCATGCCTGGGAATTGTTTACGACAGCGTTAGCTGGTCCAGGCCGAACACAAGGCAGAGCCTGGGCTAACAATTTAATGGTATAGATGGTCAAGTTCCAGCTCTTGGGCCCATGCCCTGGCACCGATTGATCTACGAGCTCAGACCTAGCCAAATGCAGTTGTACTGTGCGCAGAGTTGGCTGGAAAACAGACACAAAAAAAGAAATAAAGGTATCTGACCAAATTTTAAATCTCTATGCATTTTCATGATTCCCTTCGTTATTCTTCTTGGGTTTTTACTCAAGCTTTATTTTCCAGATAGCCTTATTTCCACAGAGGTGCTCTATTTCCCAAAACAACAGAAGGTCAAAATAGTTCTGGTAAGCGCTGAGTGTTTCACTTCTTACCTATGAGCCAGTGGCAGCTGCCAGCAAGCTACGGCACTTCCAGTACAGACAGATAGGCTGTGGGAAGTGTCAGAAGGGTTTAGGTCAAGTGTCTGATGGAAAATGGGGGAGAGAGACAAAGATGTCAAGAGTGAAGTAGAAAGGGGAAAAGACAAATGAATGAAAGCTTGGACTGGC
The DNA here is from genome assembly GCF_036417535.1 of Chlamydotis macqueenii. Taxonomy (NCBI): domain Eukaryota; kingdom Metazoa; phylum Chordata; class Aves; order Otidiformes; family Otididae; genus Chlamydotis; species Chlamydotis macqueenii. The sequence continues at coordinate 8,219,745 of NC_141558.1, forward strand.
CAACAAGCTTTGCAGTATTGCAAAAGTTTTGTTGATCTCCTGGTTCAAAGAGTTGGATGCAAAAACGCACACTGTACAGCCACTGCTGCAATTGCCTTATCGCTCTCTGGTTTTGAACCACCTTCTTTGTTCCGTATCAAAAGAATGACCCAAAAGGTCCTTGCTGCAGAGCAAGTGTGCTTCCGCACCAGTGGGCCAAAGGCTAGGTAAGCAAGATTGGCTCTGCAGACCTATTGCCAAGGTCAAGGTAACTCCCGTAACTACCTTTGCATGGCGGGTGACACCTCTGTGTTCTCTGAAGGAAACCTTGTAAGAGAGTCTAGACTGACTTTTCTCAAAGACTCTTCTCCACAGCTGTTTGCAGGCTTTCGCTACCAGAAAACAACCAGATTGCTTTTGCTGGAAGGGATTCCTGAAAGCAACCAGGTACATCCCCTGCTCAGAGCTGGCTAGCGCTACGCTGGATTGCTTGGGGCTTTGTCCACTTGAGTTTTGGATAACTTCAGGGTATGCAACAAGATCCCTGGGCACCCGTGCCAGTGCTTGGCTACTCTCACTGTGAGCAATTTGTTCTCTCTTTCTAACCAGGATTTCCTTTGCTGACTTTCAAGGTCAGGTTGGATGGGGCTCTGAGCAGCCTGATCTGGCTGGAGATGTCCCTGTTACTTGTAGGAGGGCTGAACTACATGACCTTTAAAGGTCCCTTCCAACCCAAACTATTCTATGACTCTATGACTTTTGCGTGCATTGCCCTTTGTCTTTCCATTGTTCACCTCTGAGAAGACTCTGGCAGTGTCTTCTCCATAAGCACCCATTAGAAAGCTGAAGAGAGCAATCACATCCCCCTCAGCCTTCTCTTCTCCAGGCTGAGCAAACCCAGCCCTCAGTCTTTCCTCCGCCACAGGCTCCGCTGCACTACTGTATGGAATAACCATCCAGCACAGCATAAGGAGCAACGTAGGCCACAGGGAACAGAGGAGGAACACAAAGTGAAGTGGTCAGCTTGGGTCTGTCTGGATGAATTTAAAGGTATCTTGCTCTACTCTTTTACTTCTGGTTATTCTAAAAGGCTTCCTCTCGCACTCCACTCTGTTCATTGCACCAAAGAGCGTGGTCCAGTCTTTTACAGAGCGCTGGCTCCAGTCTTTTACAGAGCACTGACATCGAACTTCTGCTGCCCTCTCCATTTAGAAAGCAACCAGTGATGGAAACAATGACAACCTACAGGAAAACTCAGGAATTACCTGCATAACATGAAGATGGAAACAAAGATGGATCTACCAAAAGACCCGAAACGGCGGCACAATCCATAGCTTAGATGACATCTAAAAAAACTTGAAAATAGTGTTATCCTGCACTGCTCCAGAGCTACAGGTTATTGTAAAGCAGTTCATATTTCTAAGCAAGCTGAGAAAACAAGGTGAATAGCAGCTTTGTATGTGGCAAACAAAGTATCTGTGAACCAAATCTTCAAAACCTGTATTCATGTGTACGTCTTAATCAAAGGAACACATCTGAGATAATTATGCATGTGCACGATAACCTTAAAAACCATCAATTCTAGACATCAGACACTTTGGTCACAGGAAAACTACCAGAAGAATTATTGCGAGCAGTGGAAAAAATGTTTATGAAATAGAGTTTAAAACTTCATGAGTAAGAATGGAATTAATACACTCAAATTTTCCTCTATAATCCATCTTGAAGAACCTTGCAAAGATAAACACTAGACCTTTTTAAAGCAGGCATGATAAAGATAATTAATGGAAGCTTAGAAAGATAATAATGTCTCAAATCCATGTGGGGTATAACTATTGCTCAGCTTTTGAGGAAAAAGAAGATAAATTATTCAGTTTTACTCCATCCCAGCATGAGGCAGAAATTCTAAAGGAAACAAGCTGCTCAAAAACAAAACTGTGATGACTATGCCAAGATAGGAGTTAGGCTCAGAAGACCTAAAATAAATCCAAAGTTCTAGTACTTATTGGCCGATGAGGATTCTGGGTACTGTTTTACAGATAACTGACAATACCTCTGCCTTGTGAAGTATATTTAACGGGTGACTAAATTCTAGGAAGATGTCAAGATCGAATCATAGAACGCTTTTGGTTGGAAGGGACCTCTGCAGATCACTTGCTCCACTCCTGCTCATAACAAGGTGAACTTTGATAGTAGATCAGTGTGCTCCCGGTCACGTCCAGCTGAACTTGTAGTATTTCTGACGGCAGAGATTGTGCAGCTGTCCTGAGCCTTTCCATCAGTTTTGGATCTTGCACTGAGAATTTATTTTTTTTCCTGATATGTAAACAGAATTTCTCTCACTACAATTCGTGCTCATTGCTGCTTCTCCTTTCACAGGGCACTTCTGAGGAGAATTTAGCTCTCTTCTTTATACAGTCCCAATAAGACAGACATAAAGAGGAATAGCGTCACCGAAATCTGTAACAACAGGACAAGAGGAAACGGCCTCAAGTTTCACCTGAGATTGGCTATTAGGAAAAACTTCTTCACCAAAAGGGTTGTCAAGCATTGGAACAGGCTGCCCAGGGAAGTGGCTGAGTCACCATCCCTGGTGTAGATGTGGTGCTTAGGGACATGGTTTAGAGGTAGATTTGGCAGCATTAGGCTAACGGTTGGACTCAATGGTCTTAAAGGTCTTTTCCAACCTAAACAATCCTATGATTCTATGAACATCAGGAAACACTATTTTACTGTGAGGGTGACTGAGCACTGGCACAGGTTGCCCAGAGAGGTTGTGGAGTCTCCATCCTTGAAGATATTAAAAAACTGTCTGGACGCAGTCCTGGGCAACTGTCTCTATGTGGCCCTGCTTGAGCAGAGGATTTGGAACAGATGACCTCCAGAGGTTGTTTCCAATCTCAACCATTCTGTGATTCTCCCTGTTCGCATACGCCTAATTTGAGCTCACGTGAGCTCATTTGAGTTTGCTCAGCATTTCCATGTTCAGGCAGGATGGCCTCTTGTACAGCGGCTGAGAAATTCCTGTGCCACCAGGAGACTGTCACTGATGAACTACTGGATCCTTCTGCAGGGTCTTGTACAACAAGCTGCTCTTACAAAGCTGACACTTCTGAATAATAATACGGATTTCCAGGGGAACATGTGGTCAAATTATGCCCAGCATTGTTCTTTGGGAGTGTTCCACTTGCTGGCTGACAAATGTAACTTGTTGCATTACTTCAATGGTATTGAATGCATGGACTTTGCATAACACTTTATGTTCCTCTGGGATAAAAGGATAACTTTAATTATATATAATACTATAATATAAACAGTATATAATCTTAAACATTCAAATAAGCCAAAAAAGCTTCTCTTTCCTGACATGTTTGTGCAACAACTTAGCAGTAGTAAATATTATTTACATACTTCTCAGCGCTTTGTTTCAGGACTACCATAAAAGACCTGGGATCATAAACAGTAAGAAATAATGCTATGATATGAAGAATTTATTACTAGTTATTATTCATTATTTATACAGAGGGTGCATATCGCTTTCCACACAAACACCACTTTACAGACAGCATATATTTCTCTGCAGAACTTCTACAAGCTTTGTTTTCCAAAGCGAACCAGTTAGGTGACGCTAAACCGTAGTGGGGAACAACCACATATATTTCAGCTTGACAGCAGCAGAGAACAACCGAAAACAGAAGAGGCAGGCCGACTTCTGGGAGAATTCAGAGTAGTCAGTTCCTCCAAACCAAAGTAAAATGTGTGTTTCGTTTGTAGAAAAGTGCCCATGCCATCCAAGAACAGTGTGTTACAGGAGTTAATGAATACTTAGTAATAACATTTAGTAACGCTTCAAATTCCAAGAGAAAAACCAACAAAATAACTTGGGAACCTGCAAATTTATAATTTTCTACATGCTACTTTGAAAAGTAATGGTCGATTTTAAATCTTCGTGAGAGCTGCTTATAGAGAATGAAACTGGAGTCGGGAAAAAGCGTGAGGAATTCCTTTCATGGTCTCCCCCCAATACTCTTGCAGGCACTGACAGTAAGTCTGTGTTTTGCCCACTCACAAGGCAGTGAGTCACTGTATTTCCATTTCTGCAGAAGATATCTGCACCTCGTGTGTGTTCTTCAGATGGGATGGAGCGCTGTTCAGCATCGCTGATGTAACGTGACTCCTGGCATCACTTCCGTGGCATCGACAGAGCAAACCTCCGTTGAAACACCACAACCTGCCTACGGTTCATGCCATCAAGTCATAAAAGCCTTGTGCTCCTCTTAAACGTCTGGGCACTCTTTCAAGAGGATCTTCAGGATTGTAGACAAGGAGGTGGTGCTGCTTTAATGCCAATTTAGAGTGTCAGCTCCGGCTGACCAGAGCTGCCCAGTGTGCTCAGAGCACATTAGCCTGTGTCCAGCGTTTGCAGGTGCAGCAGCACAAGGAGCCAGAGAGCAGGGTTTAACGTACTGCTTATCACTTCCAGGGTCAAATTTATTTTCATGTCCATCAGTCTCACCGACAACTGTCATATCAAGCAGAAACTCAAGGCCCATAGAAACCACAGGGAGAGGTGAAGCTTGGCGGCTCACTTCTATTTCTTTCTTTCTTTTTATTCATTTGGTTAGTTTGTTTTGTAAGCAACTTCTAAACTGAAAACTGCAAATCAATCAGCAATTTGAGGAAAACAATGCCATCAAGAAAACATTGCCTGTTTGGCAAATGATTTGTCTTCCTTCTGATACATATTAAAATTGTGTTTTTAAAAATGACTGTTGTTTTCCTGTTACTTAAAATTATGGTATGGAGACATCCCAGACAACTGCTTCTGCAGCCTTCTACAAATTGCTTGCATCGAGCTCCTCTACATCCAACATATACCTTAATCCATTAATCCCCTCCCTCAATGATTTCTCTGATATTACCCTCTTCATGCAACGCCAAAATCAGAAATTACCTTGTTGAGCAAGGATCAGTTCTCTTGAAAATAATTTCCAGGGTCTAGCTGGCAAAGTTGGGCATTGACAGCAAAAAATAATAGGAAACCACCAAGTGATCCCTTGTAAAATTCTTTTTGTAGTTATGTTTGATGATGACAATAGCAATATGTTCCTAAATGACAGCAACCAACCTCAGGATTTTATGCATGTACAACTCAGATAACCTGCCCTCCTTTAGAAGTACTGCTCCTTGAAAATAAAACCTCCAGTAATCAACCTCAAATCATACGCAATGAAGCTCTCAGGTAGGCTCTTCTAGCCTGACAGGAGGCTGGGACAAATTTTCTCATGAAACATCCATGCCTCCTGAGTGGCAGAAGTATATATTAAACAAGAAAATGAAGTAATGATGAGGGAGAAATAAGAAAAGGAAAAGAACACTAAATCATTTCAAAGATTCAAGCACATAAATCCTGGCCAACACACATTCTGTTTAGGTTACTGTTATTACTGATACTTATCCCTTTTGGAAGTCAATATATTTTTTGATCAAAGTGCCAAAGCCTAGAAATACTCCTTTTTCTTTATCCAAAGCTGTCATGTTTGTGACCTTGTAAGTACTTGGCTATGTCAATTAGTGCTTCAAAAGTGCTGCCTTTCATCTTCAAATGGAACCGGGCCTAGAAACTGGCCAGACCTCTTAGCTCTTTCAACAGATGATAAACACATTGCGAGTCAAAAAATCCAAGCAGCTTTTTATGACTTTGCAGATTGATCAGCATGCCAGGGCTTTCAGACCAATTTCAGTCCAATAAAATATCTTGACAAAAGTTGACAAACTAAAACCACATTTTGTATGTTCCAATTTCTACACTACTAACAATCTGTAAAAGTATATCTGAGGAAAAAATACTAAAATAAGATGTTAAGAGGAAGTGACAGACCATCAGCACAATTTAAGGCCTCTCTAGGGCCACAGATCATTAAGAACAGCCTTCTACAGAAGAGTCTGAAAAACACCCAAGGCATCTCTCCAGTTTGTTCAAAGAGAAGAATTCGTTCCTCTGCTTCAAGGCCTTCAACAAGTCAGTTCTGGAACCCACCACTGATCTCACTTTGTTCTCTTGTCCCTTGGTGGCACAATTACCTTCCAGGAGCTGTAACTTTTTCATAGTAGTTTAATACGATTACTTCAACATAAGTCATTGCTGAGCTCAATTTACAGAGATTTTTTGGTCACTCTGTAATTACCAAAAAAACCCCAACTCCTGGGAGTCAACAATCAAATCTCTGTGTTTCCTCCTCTCATTCCTGGTACAAGCTCTGTCCATTCCTCAGAAACAATTCTCAAAATTATTTGCGGGTACCAGGAAGATACTGTAACGATACTTTCTTGTGGTACTACACTACCTAGCTTGAAACTAGCCAGGCTTCACCCCAGCTAGGCTGGTGTGATGGCACATCATCGCCAACGTCGTATACTTTGGCTGTCTTTCCTTGCTTGCAGACTCCTCACAGAAGGAACAGTCTGGAAGCCACGCTCCAGTTAAATGGTGTGTCGCCCCAAAAGATAAACTGGGCAAAGCTCATTGAACTTTCAAACCTACAGAATCAGGATAATGTGATTTGGGTGCCAGGGAAAACCTGTCCTTGTCTTCTGTTACATACTGTAAGCATTGCTCTGATTTCCTATACATTAATGTAATAGTCTGCCATAACTACAGTTTCATATGCACCAGAAGTCTCTGTGTAGGTGGGAACAGGCTTGCATCTCATTTATCAATAAAACTGGACACTACTCAATTTTCAAAAATTATCCATAGGTAAAAACATGCTCCTGGAAAAAAATCAGTTGCACTATTTGACATCCAGCAACTGAAGCCTCACTTACCATCACAGAAATTTGCCAAAAGAATCAGGAGGACCTCTAAGACAGCTTTTGCCATTATTGCACTTGGGCTGGACCGCTACATCGTGTCCAGATCAAAGAATTGACAGGCTGCTCTCTGAAATGGTGACAAAAATATGCCAGCTATCAATACAAACCCTCTGGGGAGTGGGAGAGGAGCTTTGCACAGAGAAGCTGGAAGAGCAAATCCTATATACTCCATCACTGCGTGTTTTGACCGTTTTCTAGCAACTGTTGTATTCCAATATTTATAATCTCTTTCTTTATGCAAGCCTCTTACGTTTTATAATAAAAAGAGTACATAAATTTCAGTTACCGTTGCAGAGCAAATTGTTGTATGTAATTAGTCATGTACAACATAAGGCGTAACTTGAAAAACAATTTGTGTTTATTTTTCCTCTGCTTAATCAATATTTTAAATATTTGTGGAAGCCATACTCCAGCTTAGCAAATCATCACCTCTGAAGCGAGAGAAAGAGAACAGACAACACAAATTCTGCAATGCACAGCAAATCATCTGCAGACGACAGACTGCTGTTGAGGGAACTAATTTTTTTTTTACTGTAAAGGAAAGAAACATATAAGATTCTACTTCTACCGTGCCGTTCTACTTTATTCTATTTACCGTGCATTCCTCAGCCATACTGACTTGTTTTTCTTTAAACACAAGAATTTTATTCCCTCCCGATGCATTTTTTTTAATGCTATTTAGTTGCAGTGACGCACAGAGACAGTGGGGGCGATTTTTTCCCCTGCAATCCTTGCCTGACTTTCCAGAGAGGTTAACAAATGCTTTACCATCTCTGCCTTCTCTCCCAGATCATAACTCTGGCTAACCACAGTGGGATAACAGCTAGAGCAGCAACACACGAGTCTGAAACGCTACGGCAGTGCTGTACGTACAGGAGGCCAGGATCACATCTCAGTTACGCCACTTAAAGACTTGAAACTACACAGTTATCCCTGCGCTCAACTGGAGAAAAATCTTATCAAAACTGAAGACTGGCATTTTTATAAAATTTGTCATAGGTTTAACCTTGAGAGTAACAAATCATTAAGTGCGTGGCGGCTTAAGAATCAATTTATGTTCCAAGCAAAGGGTTTTTAAAATTAAGGTTGAAAAAAAAAAGATTAGATCTTGCCTGGTGTTGCACGGATTCTGTTGATGTATCAATCTTTTCAGGCATTTAAAAATAATATAGAGATGATAAAAGTAAATGTTCTATAACCAAAAAATCTCTTGGTAATAAAATTTCAAATTACAGCCCATGACAACACCTCTAAATTGAAGCTGTGATACAGGAGCTTTGATGGAGAAAATTGTACAAGTAACTCGCAAAGTAATTCAGAAAAGCAACAAAGAATGAAGGTGCCGCTGAGATGAACAGAAAACATACCTGGAATGGTGAGCAGTATGCTTAAATGAATTTTAGACTGTTTTGTTGCCAATATCTTAAGCACTGCAGCAGTCTTATATGGATTTCTTTGACAGCTTCCTTCTACCAACAAATAACCTTACCGCAGGGAAAAAAACCAAAACCCTGCCGCACACAGACAAACCCAAAGCTGGGTTTGGGTGGGCTCAGAGTGGGACAAATTGATCCGAATGCAGCAGCTAAATGGCAGGAACTGCACTCTCCTATCGACTGCTTCAGGCGTTCAAGGGATTGAGGAAGCATCTCCAGCGAAGGACTCATCCCTTCAAACTGCGCTGACGCTGGGTGCCGGTCTGCGGCCAAACGCTCTGGATACAGCACCAGGGCAGAAAAGCCAAACTGAGTAAAAGAGCTGCAACTTTGCTCACAGTGGCAGAGAGTGAGTAGAAAAACCAACAATCTCAACTTACGCGTGCCTCAGTTTCCCTGTCAGTAGACTGGGAGTGCGACATTAAACTATTTATTACAAGTAAGAATCATAGAATCATAAAATCATTAGGGTTGGAAGGGGCCTTCAAAGGCCATCCAGTCCAACCCCCCTGCAAGGAGCAGGGACATCTCCAATCAGATCAGGTTGCTCAGAGCCTCATCCAACCTGGTCTTGAATGTTTCCAGGGATGGGGCATCCACCACCTCTCTGGGCAACCTGTTCCAGTGTCCTACAACCCTGAGTGTAAAAAATTTCTTCCTAACATCTAACCTAAATCTTCCTCCCTCTATTTTGAAACCATTACCCCTCGTCCTGTCACAACAGGCCCTACTGAAGAGTCTGTACTCGTCTTTCCTATAGGCCCCCTTGAGTTACTGGAAGACCACTATCAGGTCTCCCTGGAGCCATCTCTTCTCCAGGCTGAACAGCCCCAACTCTCTCAGCCTGTCCTCATAGGAAAGGTGCTCCAGCCTTCTGATCATCTTTGTGGCCTCCTCTGGACCCACTTCAGCTGGTCCATGTCCTTGTTGTTGAGGTTTAAATAGTTTTTCTGATTTCTTCTGGCAGCCTCTGATGAAATGGGTTACAGCAGCGCAAAGTATTATCGTCATTTTGTTCAGCAAAAAATAAAGCTCAGGAAAACACAGTTTTTTTCTTTAAGTAATTCAGACCAAACACCCCTAACCACTTAAATGTGGCAGATCCACTAAGTGTGATTTGTACCAAAGCATCTGTGGTAAGAAGGTTACAGGTGTGCTTTAAGAATAAATTTCAAAGGTCTGCAAAGTATAATTAGTTCTAAAGTTCTCCTACACATTAATAATTAGTAATAAAACTCTTCTAAAGCCCTCCACAAAAAGACGTAAAAAGCTCTTCCAGAAGCATGAAAACACAGACCAAACCCAACTCCCTCATATTTGGTGTTATATAACTTAAGCTTCCCTCTGACGATGATTTCACCTCCCTCTAACAGTAATTTGATCAATTTTTTCTCTCCCTTCCAATGCTTTTTCCGTTTATATCACATAACTCAGGGTGAAGTCTTTAATCTTAGATTTACATAATAATTTAAATACCAAATAGTTCATCCAGATTAGATAGTCTAGTGGTCCTTAAAACCATTGATCTATGAATTCCCTGACCAACTCCATCACCAACACAGAAGTTTCACAGTCCAGTTACATGTCAGAGAGAAAAGAATTTTTTTTTCTCCATTTTGAATTTATAACTTTAAGATTCAGTTCACTGGGAGCTGCAGGACAGGAAGACGACCAACATCTGCCAATACAGGTATCCAGAAGACATATAGAATCATAGACGGTTTGGGTTGGAAGGGACTTTTAAAGGTCATCTAGTCCAACCCCCCTGCAAGGAGCAGGGACATCTCCAACCAGATCAGGTTGTTCAGAGGCCCATCCAACCTGGCCTGGAATGTTTCCAGGGATGGGGCATCCACCACCTCCCTGGGCAACCTGTTTCAGTGTTACACCACCCTCATTGTAAAAAAAAATTTCCTAATATCTAATCCAAATCAACCTCCCTCTATTTTAAAACCATTACCCCTCACCCTAATATCTTGTCAAACAGACTTCATTTCAGTCTTTGACAAGATTATGACTCTGTTTGATAACACGCGATGGAGGACAACGGCAGGTGTATGTATTTTTAATAACTACTGACTTAGCAATTTGGCTAAAAAATGTGGAGCACTTATTAGCTGTGCAGACACGAGAACAGAGGAAGGGAGCAGCTTTATCACCATGGAAGGGAATGATGAGTCTGATGCTGAAAGGATGTATATGGTTTTAGTCACCCTATTTTCAAAGGCAAACGAAGAATGGAGAGAATGCACAAGACAGATAGTTATTTGGAGGGTACTAAAACTGGTAAACAGCTGGAAACTGGAGGAACTAAGGACCAAAAGTTTGAAGACAGACTAAATGTGTTTTTTTTTAAAAAAAAAAAAAAAGAAAAAAACTTTTAACTAGGAGGGTAATTAATTAGTAGGAACACAAAATGAAGGGAGATGGATGGTTGGCCTCTATGCTTTCAGACCTTCAAGCCAACTCAGGAAGATATGCTAAAGTCAAAACTGGCAACCAGATGACACACAGTCCTTTCTGTCCTCAGCCTGGAGGAACATCACTGGCTGTTCCCATATCCTTAGACAACAAGACAAGGAGAACCAGGTTCTCAGCCTTCTTGCTCCCTAACACCATGATTCTTTATTCACCATGTCATCTCTAGTGCGAGTCACACCCTTGCCACTGAGTTTCATGACATCTGCCATAATGCTGGGGAAGGTTCAGACTGCAGAAGGGCAACTAAATTATCAAATATCCCGGCTCTGACCACAAAACAGGACTAAGAAGTTCAGCTTAAGACGACACCTGCCCCGCGTGAGCTGGTACCCCACAAACACACTCACAAAAAGGCTGCAGAGGGCTGTGAACTCTCCACAGCTCAAGGCAACTCGGCACATCCCTGTTTTTTAAAATAAACCAAGCAATGGCGCTATTCTCCTGACTTGAGATTTCCTCATTATATGGATTTATTTTTTTATGCCTACCATTAGCTGGATTCTACAGGGAAAGGCACTGGCTGAGTACACTGCTAACCACAAGTGTAAATCTGCTGCGTGTGAAGGAGAGAGACGGAGTCAGGCAGGGTGAACATGAGTATGTATGAGCACCTGATGGTTTTTTTTGACACCGTTCCACATCATTAGTTGGAAGCTTGCTAGGCACCATATTCTTACATCTCTGTTCATCCTACCTACCTTACTTTTTTTCCAAGTTTTTTCCTCTTTAGCACAAACAATTTTGAATTTTTAGAGCTGCTTAGCTGGTTCTGGGCAGCAGGGGCTGGGGTAAAGGCTATACATTCTTATACATTTATTTTACGGGAGATTACATAGCTGATTAACAGTTCTCAGAATAAAAAGTGTCCCATGTTACCTCCATTCCTGTCTATTTATTGCTTCTCATCTATCTATGCCAAAACATTCTTAGTAATGAAAGTCATCAGAAAATTGTCCAATAAGGCAATTTAGAAGACAGTTCACATTAAGCATATGATCAAAAGGCATTCAACTTGCTGTTCCTGCCTCCTCTCCTCCAATAAACAACATGGTTTACTGGCACTGCTACGCTTCAAAATGGTTTTGAACATCTGGGAGAAGGGCTGATCAGCTCCAGACAATCACTGGACTCTAAGCAGACCCAGGAACAAAGGTCATGATAAATGAAATGACTGCTTTGGCTCCAAAATTGCCTCAATCTTCTCCAGACAAAGCATGATTGAAATGCATCTATCTGTGGATAGCATCTGGAGAACTCTAAATATGTTTTGATCAGAATACGACTGGCTTTTTTCAAATGAAAATAATTCGAAGATACTACAGAAAATTCTAAAAACCAATCACAATGTAAACTTCGGCCTAATGTTTCCTTCTGCAGCATTGACCTTGTTTTTCTACAGCGTGAAAAAAAAAAAATCAATATAATAATGGTACTGCAGTAAAATTTCAGCTTGCTCTTGGCTTACTTTAAATAACTTTATTGTCTCCTTTCCCTCTGTCTGCGTCTGCTGTATTTGGCACTTGCAGTTATTAAAATGAAACCAAGTTGAAAGAAAATGTTAAATATCATAAAAAGAAACTCAGCAGTGCTTCTGGCTCACTTTGCTAATGCTGTGGTCACCTTTACAATTTGCCAGCATTTTCTGTTCCCCAGCTGTTCTACCTGAATTTGCATGCAGGAAGAAACCCCAACTTTCTACTGGAATAACAACTTGTACTTTGCAGATTTAAAAGAGCTAAATGTTTTTTAAAAAAGGAAAAGTGACCCTCTTCCCTCCAATTATATATTAGAACAAAAAAGCCCAATGGTTTGCTGGTGATTTCAACTCTTTGCTGCTTAGCATTTTCTTACTTCTTAGTGTGCATTTCTGCAGAAACAAGGGAGCCTGGTTAGAGCAGTGCCACTGTTACGTTCCAGCCTGCACTGAGAACGAGGCTTTGAGAACCTTTTAGGAAAGTACCAACTACAGAGAAGAAAAAACACCACTCAGCCAAAATTATGCCCTTTAGTCACTTTCCACTCGTTCTGGATGAAAACCACATCCACTTGTTGTCAACCACAGCTCTGCCTTGGTCAACAGACAAGAAAAGCATTCCCAAAAGCAAAAGTGGGAACCACACGTTCCAGGGAAAGCAACAGAAAGCCCAAACGTAGGCAGCGCTGAAGGGAAAGAAGTAGTTGCTCTGCCTGGGCCTCTCAGGAACATGGGAACTCTCAGTCCTGGAGCAAAGAAGACCTACTCTAGTGTATGCACAACACACAAAAGCACAAAAAAGATATAAGACTGCCCATAAATTTTTTTTTTTCCTCGCCTTGGCTGTACCATGAACACAGGCTTTGGAAAGGGACAGATGAAACTCCATCTCTAACATTCCTTCAACTCTAGGAAAAAAAGCTAAATTCTTACTTTGGTAGTTGAAGCTGGAGATGAGTTGGCCACCAGGCTCGTGATCACATCGCTGTTGACGGTGGTGCAAGCAGCGGTGGCTGGGGTGGGGAGCCGGGACGGGACAATGGGCAAGGGCAGCAGCCCGGGGCGGTTGTTGCTGTTGGTGCTCACGGCGTTGCTGCAGTTGGTGCTGCCGACGTGATTGCCGTTGGAGCTCCAATCCCGACGATCCCACCCAGCCCGATAATCTCTTTCAAACCGGCTGTGGTGCCGTGACATCTCGATGGAGGGCAGCGTCTTCTCAAAGGGAACTCGAGAGCTTGCCTGAAAGGTTAAAACCAAAGAGGTGTCAGCAATAAGGTCCCAGCACAGCGACTGTACTCTATGATCACCAGAGCAAGTCCCTGCCATGCCTCCTCTGCTTTAGCAGAGCACTGTTTCTCCCCTTTTCCCAGCTAAATATCATGAGGAAAAGAGTGGTGTTGTAATAAATGTTAAATCTAGAACACAAATGAGAGAGTTTGGACAACTACAAGCACTCAGTGGACAGACCAGTCGCTCAGACCTGAGGAAACACAATTCACCCAAACTCTCCAGCAGAACAACAAGCAACAGCACACAAGTCATGAAAAGCCAAGTTAGAAGAAAATCATCATTCAGGTCTGATAGCAGGAAAATGTTTCCAACAGCTCCATCTTGCAGTTTTCTCAGCACCCTTCAGAACATTTCTGGAGCTCTTTTCTGCACCTGATATGTGACCAAATGTTAATCCTAAAGATCAGAGGGACAGAAATCTACCTGCTAAATCTATCAGTTACTATTTTCAAAGTCAACTATTGCTCTACACGGCCCCTTTCTCTCCTTTTTGCTAGACCTCTTCACTGGAAGCTCCTACAGGAATGCCTCACCCTGTGATGCCTGAGCTCTTCGCAGCATGGCTGCCCTTCAGGTCAGGCTAACATGTCCCATCTCCTCTGGGCTTCTGGCTAGGCTTAAAACACTCAATATACCTACGATGATCAAATGACCTATTCTCTCTATGTGATCAACCCATCCCTATCATTACTCGACTCCTCAGTCTGTGTTATCCATAGGTTTTATCTGCCAGGAGCAAGACGTCTGAACACAATGCTGGGAGCTGAGACTCCCAACATCTTATCCTAGTTCGGATAATTATACGTTACGTAGCCTAGAGCAGTTACTTTAGTCTTCCTGACAAGGTCTCCTAACCTGCAGAATGGTGGCAATAATGTTATTTTTCCAGCAGAGTTCAGAGTAAGTGAAAGTTTACAGCATTTGGAATTGAAGAACAGTATAAATAAATGCTAAATATATTTATTTCATAAATAAATAATGAGCATATAGGTCACCGCAGCATCTGATTTGTTTTATTTTCATCATACGACCCAGTAAGCTCTTGAGAATAATAACATCAGGTCAGTTGAAGCAATTTTGTTTCACAAATTCTTAGATACAAAAATGGACAGTAAAAACATCTGCTTATAATGGCTGAGGAGGGAGCTGGAAGCAAGCTCACACAGAAACTTAAAGATAAGAAACTACCTAAGAGAGATATAACTTAGAATTGGTATAAAACAGTGCTCCTTTCAACAACGTTAGTTATTCACCTGGTAGAAATTTTTTTACAAAGCAAACAAAACTGACTATTATGACTGAATAATTAAAGGTTCACCTGGTTCACCAGAGAGCTTGAGACAAAGCAAACTCTTCCTCTGTTAAAAACCCAGTAATATAAACATGTATTGAAAAACCCCAAAATTCCCCCCCACAATCATTATCTTCAACAAAAAGCTGAACCAAATCTCCCAAAAAGCCGCGTATGCGATTACCATGCGTCCCCTCTGCAGGAGTATCTCCTCCTGCGAGAGTGTGCACTGGGGACCACACAGTGGTGGCGCAGATGTTGACCACAAAATTAACGTTCCTCTTAACCCAACAGAGCTACCTGTTTTTATTCGGGTAGGATTCGATTCAAGATTCGACTTGATGATTTGAGGGTTGATGATTCACTGATATTTACTTAGATTCTTCTTTCTTGTATTTTTGTGGCCATCTGATACTTTAATTCAGAAAGCTGATTTCATATATTCCAGAGGACCACACAGAAATGACAGCTATACACTGAACACCACAAAATCCAGCGACACAAGTGCTGTGAGAGTCGCTGCAGTGAAAATAGAATTATTTTTTTTTTTTTAGGAGAGGTGAAGAAAGCAAGTTTTTCCTCTAGTGGCAACCATCTCAGAATAAAATCAGTACCTAAAGAGAGTGTCTTTAAAGGTTAGAAATTCCACAGGTGTAAACCTGCTTCCTTTTGTTTTAGCAACCTTTTGCAAAGCTAGGCAAAAAGGGAGCCTGTAAACTGCACGCTACAATTTCAAAACATCCTTTATTACTCCTTGCCTTTGAAAAAGTTTCTTTTTAAATCTGCACGGTCTCCACCGCTGTATGAAGCTATCTTTTCTGACTGTTTGGATGGTGGCTGTCAAGTGAATGCCCCTCTCCTTCCGAGCTCGAGGATCTCCATTAGCTGTATTAGCGTCCTTCTTGACAAGGCAACTGGAGAGAACCAAATCGCATCTCCCCCACCCACCCACACACTTGAGTATATCTGACATTTAATTCAGCGGAGAGCAGAGGCGCACATGCACACAAGTCAATAGCTAGCAGTTTTTGCCACGCGATCCAAGACACCATGCCCCCAGCAATTCTACTATCAGATGAGACTGACAGGCAATTACGTCAATAACAAGCGGGAAAAAAGCCTGTGACTAAGCCACACATTAAGAAGTTTTCTTGAAACCCACCACTCTCTTCACAAGCAAATTCACTTCTTTGCCCGGCTACCGTATTTCATGATATTTCCAATAAAAATTAAAAGCCAGGGCTGAACATCGCATTTTTTTTTCTACGCACTGCATTAAATAACACACTGCTTGTTTCAACGTGTCATAGTTGGCTGGGTACAAAGATACCTGACAGCAAGAAGATGTGCAGAAAAAACAGAGGGGATAACTAATAAATGAGTATTCAAGTGCTAGTGCTTGCTATTAATTGTTTAAAATTAGAAACAATATAAAATGTTCTCATATAAATAGCTGCTGGGTGAGGTAAGAAATGGTTTGTGAACAGGCTAGCTAATTTTTAAATATATTTTTGGATGCAGAGTTTATGCTTTGTCTAGACTATTTTTGTCAAGGATCATAATCATAATGCCTCAAACATATTTCACACGCACAAGAAAAACTTCTCCAACAAAGTGTATCCCGAGCCAAGTACAGTCATCACATTCCTCTGCACAGAACTTGACACAGGGCAGCAGGAACCATCTTGAGAAACAGCAGTGACGGAGGCCAGGGGAAACCACACACTAACAGCACCGTCATCAAAGATGTGTGGGCATTTTTATCCCAACCCAGTCATTACCAGCTCCAAAATACTCAATTTTAGGCTTCAATTTTCTAGACATGGACTCTCTTGGATTTTTTTTTTCTTAAGAATAAACAAAAATAAACCCCTTTCTGTTGGGGAGACAGGGAGAAGGAGAAGATCAATACCTAATACTTACAAATAACAATATCAATAGCTACAAATAATTCATATGTTTTCCCTTTTTAAATGAAGCTTTCCTCAACATTCATACACATGCATTTTTCTCCTATGTAGCTTTAGGTCCCTCTAAAGAACACTAAGGAAGAGAAAGGTTTTACCTCATTTTTCAGACTTCGGGAGCTCGCAGCGCTGTCTGCACTGAAGTCACTGCCCCGGATAAGCCTTGGCTAATTATAGATCTCTCAGCCTCAGTTTTGGGGCCAATTTTTCAGCAAGCATGAAGCTCCCCGCCACCACATTCAGAAGTCAATTCTTGAGCAGATAAGCTTAAAGCTATCTCAGATACGTCTACCCAACATCAGAGCTATAAAATCACAATGCAGACATAGCTGGCAACAGAAAGAGCGTAAGATTTCCGTATCTAGAATAGAAGTCTACGAGGAGGCATACTGCATGCTGTTACTGCTGAAAATCACTCGGTACAGCTAATTCAGCTGACATACTATCTTGTGAAGGTGGTAAAGTCAATGAGACAGGCCTTCCCCCACTCTCTACTCAAGATGTAATCACTGGAGTAGCCGAGTGTCTTTAATCTTGACTAGAAAGGAAACGTGTGTTCCTGTTTGTCACATAGAATCAAAGGATTTTATTGTGCAGCCAAAAGGAACAAAAACTCTCTTAGAGGCAAAAAAGCCCACCCTACTAAAGAGAGAGAAACCCATAGCTGTTACTGGAGGAACTGATAAATTCAAAGCAAAAAGGAGATCAAATTGGTATTAAGGGAGAGCTGTGGAAAAGGCTATAAGCTAAAGAAGAGAGATGGAGCAACCAGAGGAAAATAAAAATCCCATGACAAATCTGAAACGAGATTTAGTGATATGGGAAAGCAAACAAAATGCCTATCTCAGTTCCCAAAGACTGCATCGCTGTGTATGCGTTGCAAGAACCATGCCAAAACACAGACAGCGCTCTCCAGGGAGACCTTGTAGCAATCTTCCAGTACCTCAAGGGGGCCTACAGGAAAGATGGGGAGAAACTCTTCAGCAGGGCCTGTTGTGATAGGACAAGGGGTAATGATTTTAAAACAGAAGGAAGCAGATTCAGACTGGACATAAGGAAAAAAAAATTCCAGTGAAGGTGGTAGAAGACTGTCCCAAGTTGCCCAGAGAGGTGGTGGATGCCCCATCCCTGGAAACATTCCAGGGCAGGTTGGCCGGGGCTCTGAGCAACCTGATCTGGTTGGAGATGTCCCTGTTCCTTGCAGGGGGGGTGGACTGGATGGCCTTTAAAGGTCCCTTCCAACCCTAACTATTCCATGGTTCTATGATCTCTCCTAGCCCTTCAAGGCCAAAATATGCAACACAGCAGGTGAGAAAGACCACAAAAAGAAAATTCTTTAAATCTGTCACTCTTGAGGGAAAGTAAAATGTGAGAGTACCCCTGCCAGAGAAAATAACTTTTTCTATGACCAGGAGTCTTAGAAATGTCTTGTATAAACAGCTTGCTCAACAATAAAATTTGAGAAAGATTTTCTGCAAAACATGAGCATCTTTGGGACTAAAATGTGGAGCACCTACGCAGATGACTACATCCAGCCTCCAAATTTACCCAAAACACTTTGGCCATTTGGAAATCCTCCTACCTTCTTAGTTTAAAACCACCTTCCTCCTGGTACGCATTTTTCCCCACATCTCTTTTTCGCGAGCTCATTTTTTCCTTGTTTCCACAGCTTCCACACACATACACAGAGGCAAGGGAAAGACCAGAGGCATTTGAGATAGCGGCGTGCTAACTACAGGCCTCTTACCAGGTTCAAACAGATCATTGCTGCAGATTTATTAAACTTAAGTGATTAACATTTCATTTTATGCTCGATACATTTAAACACAGCCCTTCTTCCCCCAAGCCCAAAGCACTCACTGTTCTGCAGAAAAAAAAATGTTTCCTATTCACGTTCTGCTGAATGACAGGCCAGCTCCAGCCTCAGAGCGGCTTTTTCCCTGCTCTCCATGCTTGTCTAGCCAAGGTCTCCTTAAAACGCCGGTCCTCACAGATATAAATACAGGGAAAAGCAGGCTTTCAGCCAGTCTCAAGCTAGAGAATCAGATTTCTTAGACTATTAGTCAACTTCATTAAGTGACTTAAAAAATAAAGGTCAAGTTTTTAATTTAAATTTTTCCTGGGTAAGCATTTGTTTCTAAATTTACCTTTTAAATAATAACATTAGAGAAATATGATAGGCAAGAGAGGTTGGGAGACAGAGCAATGGAAGTAGATACACAATCACTAGAGAAATGGGAGAAAAGAAGAAAGAAAGAGTCTGAAACATTAAAATAAGCAGTTAAATAGCATTATGTTTTTTCAGACTGGATGAACGGAAGCACGGATTAAATAGCCTATTAGAGAGCTTCAAAAGCAGTTAAGTGCGTGTAAAGTCTAAGTATTTTATGAGATCCACGCAAAAAGAAAAGATGAGAAAGAAGAGAGAGATTTGCCGTAATCAGATCCAGCATGAAGAACTGCAACCGATAAAGAAGAAGTTGTCTAAGTACCTAAGCGTGAACGATTTCAGATATACGCTGCAGGGAAAATGTTACTGGATGCAGCTTTATCAGAGCATACCGACACAACAACCTCTTCCCGAGGCACAGGATGAGATAATTTATGCATATGGCACCAAAATCACATTGAACTGTATCAACGTTACCATAAATTCAGGATATAAGTCCATAGTATGGCCATACAGACACACATATTGCACACACGTAAACGTGTCTTTGAGAAAACCTTCCAAACCAAACAGGCACAGCCGCATACTTGGCAGCTTCAGGAGCTCCTCTTTGTTTCAGAAGTGCGACAAACAAAATGTTTTATTCGAGTTCAACATTATTTATAACCTACAAAGACTTTCTTAGACACATATGGAATCACTGTTATAAGCCCACATGGATCTGACTAATCCATTTTCACAATTTTTACTTAACTTCTTTTTTTCCATTTGAGTGACTTCATTGAAAGACTTCTTTGTTAGACAAAGGCAGTAGGAATCCAATCAAGAGATTCTGTAAAGCTGAACTACAAGCAGCTGTGTAGAAAGATAAGACCCAGAAATATTTGAGGGGCAAGGAAACAACTTTATTATCAAGCAAAGTCTACTTTTGTAAACCCCTGATTTAGTCTTGTAAACAGTTGTAAAGCTCTTGTAAAATCCAATGTAAAATCCAAGACAAGGCAGAGAGACTTGAGCTGCTTTGATACAATCAGATCTTCCAAAAAAAAAAAAAAAAGAAGAAAAAAAGCTCAAATCCTAACCCTGTGAGTGATAAAGGAGCAGTAGATTTAAGAGATTATATAGGATTTAATTTTCAAAATGTATGCTGGAGGAGGCAATGCTTTGGGACACACAAAAAAAAATCAGAGCAGCAACACAACAGTGTCTTCTCAGGATAGAGTTCACTATGCAAGAAGAACAAATAAGACTTCCTTTTTTGCCTCAAAATATCACAGAAAAGCGTGTACACTTATTATTTCTGAGCATTTGAGGACATAGAAATCTTCTCTTTACGTAAGTAAAATGACATACTAGACTAACCAAATGAAAAAAAAAAAAAAAAAACAAACAAACCAACCAGCCACAACGGGAGTGAAACCACACGTTACCAGTCTGGTTTCCTTCTCTCCAATTGGGAAAATACGATCTTCCTAAATAAGGGGTTACGAAATATCTGTATGTGTATGTTTCCTTACTAAGCTTCTTGGAAATTTATCTTCAATATGATCGTTTTTTGTATTTTGTCACTTGCTTTCAAATGCTAATGCCTTTCCAACCTGAGTGGAGTAGATAACACACCTACAGCTCACTGATCATAGACACTGGTAGGGGCAGAAAAATTCACAGAGGATGAGAGGCATCTGTGGTCCTACTGCTCACACCGCTAGAACAGAAGATGGAAGACCATTCTCATCCTGAACCCTGCTGCACGCCAAATTTGGACACACACAAAGTTATAGGATTTATACGAGGCACAGGGGGTTCCTTCTGGGGAAGACCCCCATCATTCATGTGTCTTGGACTATTTTGAAAGGTCTTCATCCACATCCCCAGACAAAATTATGGTCAATTATAAACTGATAGAATATATGTCAAAATATACTGGTTTGGGATACGTATCTGGAGAAAATGCCTAACTCCATTCCTCTCTCTTCAGGCTTTTATCGAAAAGATCTCCCACTTGACCTGGTTCTCCCCCTCAGCTTGTTGCAAACCACCCACCTGAAAGCTCAGAGCCAAAGGCAACCCTCACCACCCTCCACTCCCAAAAATCAATTCTAGCTGCCCTTTGCTGCAAATTCTTGGGCTTTCCAAGGTCCTTCTGCAGCAACATGACTGAAATTTTGCACAGCAGTTTTCTAAATGAAAATCCACCAGAACTTTACACAAAGGCATAAAAACTTTCTTGGATGCCTCTACAGAGTCCGGGTAGCCAGCACTGTCTGGAATCCAGCCTTGTTAAAAACGGGGAGAGAGAAAAACATAGTGTTCCTCTGTAACACTCCTGCTTGCAAAACACTGCCCAAAACATTGACTTCCCTAATTAAATTATCTCATTAGCATGAAAAGCAAACAAAAGAAAACCAAATGCCAAAAGCTGCTATGTTAAAGGCCAGTTCGTGGAGGGTTTGTGTGGAGAGACTCACATGGCAGAGCCGGTGGCCAGCATCCCGACTCCCAGCACAGCGGCTGGCTGAATGCCAGCTGGTGGCCAGGGTCCAAAGGTGTCCATTGGGGAGAGGTAGAGGAGGGGCAACAGGGACACAACTAGATTTCTTCTGGGGAAATGGGCCATCTTCTCAAAATGCATTAAGTGGCTGCCAGCACCTGACATACCTAATCTTGCCTAAGACTTCATAGTTAATAAAGCAGAAATGTAGAATAAGCTACTGTCAGTGTTGCCAAATGTCACAAATTAAATCTCACAAAATTTAATTAACAGGATCTTGGCTCTTTTGGGGCTGGTTTCTTAGGGGGGAAGGAGGAGGGGACTAGGTCTTCAAATTACATTTGGACGTGGCAGCAGAAATTCCCTTTGATTTGCTGCCATTCTCAATTTTCTGGCCCTTGGGGAAGACGGATCAATCACTCAAAACTGTTAGAGGAGAAAGTTCTCTGCCAAGGAAAGGGTTAAATGCAGCGTATTTTACAGCATAAACTCTCTGGATCACCTATATTGCTGCAAAACTGTATAATAAAGAAACTGTACTTCAAACTGCCCTCTTAGAGGATATTTTTGGGTCATCCTACCCCTGTCATTGTTCACACTTTAAAAGCTTCATCTAGCATCAAGGGAAGTAGTAAATTTTCTCTTCTAAGATTGATGCCCTCTGACCACACAGAGTTTTCTGACACACATTTTGTTAAAAAGAGACATATATCACTCCCCCAAATCAAGACCACACGTACACTTACAGCAGGAAACAATCACTAAGCATCTGGTATATAAAAAGACCTTATTAGATGCAAAATGCCTCAGAAACAAATAAGAAATATTAAATCTACTGAACATAAGACGAGCACAGTCCATACTGACACGCACTCAACTGCATTCAAGGTTTTAACACGGTTCCCGTCACGCTGAGGCAGGAAAGCGCGGTTACACCAATACTGCAATAAGAAATTGAATTTCCAGAGATTATGTAAGATCCCTACACCAAGGGGAGTAACTACAGGTTTTCCAATTTCTGCTGCCTTAAACGCGGGACTGTTGCTAACATCCAGGCATACGTCCTCAAAAGCTACCTTACTCTTCATTTAAGAAGCCACATATGTCACACTTCTGGAGGTTGTGAAGGGCCTGGAGAGGGGAGTTTCTCTGCATACTTCCATGAGACATTTGTTTGGTTCACGGCACCGGTACCATCAGTACCAACACATCAGTAGCAGGCACCACTTCTCCTGGCTGGAAATGCTGGACTTCCAGCTCACCTGGCAGACACTCTGGGCTTTCAAATCTCAATGTTCCCTTCCCAGTTCATGTCACTGAAGTTGGCCAGAGCCCATGTTACGTGTCCATCTGCAGTCAGGGCTCATCACCTCTGTGTGGCCTAACCATGTTTCATAAAACTGATTAATTTCATTTTCAGTTGGTTCAATAGACGAAGCATCACTTACATCCACTTGCTATTTTTGTTTTGTTTTGAAAGGCAATGCTTCAAGAACTAAGAGGGACAGTGCCACCATCCTAACAAATTAATACCATGCCCAGTATCCAAGTTAACGGCTTGCCAGCTTGCTCCTCTGCCTCTTAAAAGCTATTTCTGTTACTATTTCCTCCACCACCTTTTCTTGCTTCTCACTTAAAATTGCCACCAGCGACTCATGTTTTATCTTTTCAACTGTCAGATGAAGACTGTTTGCCGAATGCAGTAAATCAGCAACCTACCTTTTCTAGGCCAGAGGTCTGAAGCTTTTAATTAGCTGCTTTAGAAATAACATGATCAAATAATAATCAGCTCATTTCTCAAAAGCATGAACCACTCACCATGTCCCTCTCAAGATACGTTAGGCAATGTAGAACCTTTAAAAATTAGAGAGAGAAGTCAAATCATGTTTGGTAAGCACCTACTTAAATATGGGTTTTAAAATACCAAGAATCTAGTGAAGAATATAACTTTAAAACTCCTAGATTTGCAAACGCTGGCCATAATGTTTGCATTTTATCCTGAATAACAATAATTCATTTTCGTTCCACCAAAGCTGTCAAAAACTCTACATGCAGTCTTGTAGCGAGATGCTCATACACATGCCAAATGCCTGTATAGCAAACATCTGGCCCCGCTTCTGCTCCATGGATTTGCCAAATTTTAAGCCCATCAGTTGATTTTTTTCTTGTGACTTTTATTTTTTTCCTCTCTGTTACACCTTGGGTCGTTTTTCTTAAAATGAAATCATTAAAACAGGCAGAAAGAGCGGAGGAAGGAGGAGTAAGAAGAAGAGCTATAGCATCTGAGTAATCTTCCAGTGGGACTAATTTTACTAAGTATTTGTGCTACTGCTACCAATCACTACAAGCATTATTGAGAAACTAAAAAATTAAACTGCATTTAGGAAAGAATATTGGTATAGAAAGAAGGAAAAACACACATGCTCTTTTATAAACTAGAAGCTCAGTTTACTCAAATGTCCTCAATATCAATATAAAATGTATTAACGTAAAAAAAAACCCTTGCTGTTCCCTTATTTTGCATTCATTTTACATCCGTGCTTCTCTGAGGCAACAGATCAGAATGGTGCATTGCCTTCCCCTCAGGCCAAGTGTAATAAACAGGCAGGTGTAATATAAGGCTGCGGCGTCTCAGCTCTCCTCCCAAACAATTGATCTTCCAGGCCCACGGTGTAATTCAGTCTTGGTAGCTCCCTTCACATGCCTCATTCCTGATCGGTCAATTATTTCAAATCAAGCAGAATTAAAGTGTTATTTTTGTGAAGGGGGATGATATTCACCAGTGACCGAAGTGAAATTAATAAACTAATTTCCCTTTACTGCCCGGGGCAAAACAGAAAAATTCAACTCTAAGAAAGACAGACTGCGGCTGTTTCATCAGGCCGTTGCCCAAACACGCGTGCAATTTACTATCTTTAAATTCAATTTTTGTTGACAGGACAATTTTGGAAACAGAACACAACAAAAAGAAAACAGCAAAAAAGGAAGCAGTGAGGGTATGTGACTCTGCAAGACAGAGCTGTGCAGTGGGATCTTCCCGAGAGACAGGGAACGGCACTCTCCTGTTCTTTGAAACAGAGCGTATTCCTCCTGCCAGTAGCAAATTTATCCAGCAGATGTCAACACCAGCAAAAAATGTATGTAAAGCCAACAGCAAAAGCAGTCACTTCAATTTACAGGAGTGCATCAGAGGATAGTTTAGTATTTGGAAGCATCGCATACTTATTCTCTACCATCCCATCCCTGCATCTTCCAATACGGATCTGGCCTGGCCCATCTGTCAATAAACATATGTGGAGCAAAACAATTTCTTTTTTTTTTGCTTTTTTTGCAGTAATTTTGTCTGGTTTGCTGAAAAATGGAAAAATTGCGCACACCATGTGATTACTTTCAGATTAGATCGGAGGAAATTTTTCAGAGGAGCAGGGAGAAGGGTGTGCAAAATAAGATGTGGTGCAAAGTGAGTACTACAAGCAAAATCTTCATAGTTACTAAATATAATCTGAAGAGGTCTGCTCCCTTCTGACCTTTCGCTGCATGGTTAAGCAATGCAAAGATTTCATGGATTTTGCTCTTTCCTCAAGAAGCTTCACAGCCTACAACTCTGACCTGAGATTCCCATGCCGACCCCAGGTCAACAGATACTTGTTGTTCCTGTAAGGTTTTTTTCTTTTTTTGCAATACCCCGAGGACAACCTGTTGTAAGTCTTTTAGTGTTATTATCACTCAAAAGACTGAATTTGCTGACAAGTTTTAACCATGCAAAAAAACAAGGCCATTGCTGTTGACACGTTTAAATCTACTATTAAGATCTGCCTGTTTGAACAGCTTGTGTGTAGAATCTGAAGTACAGATTTCTGTTTCCTTTTTGTTTATTTTTAGACAAAACCTTGTGTTTCTACTCTGCAATGTTTGCATTTGGCTGCTGAGCATGCAGTAATCGCACACATTATACGCACTGCTTAGACACACTTCGCATCACAGCCCATCAGGTTTTTCTGGGGAGATGAAAAGAGAAGGGAAATAACAGATCATTTCCCTGATTGATTAATCTTTCCTCACATTGCCACTTCCCCACAAACACGAGGAGGAAAACCAAAAGTATGTTGTGACATCTAATAGCAAGACATTGAAGCAAATTATTTTATTGCTGCTACAAAACTTACTGAGGAGTTTGTTTTCAGGGAGATCTGAAACGTGGCAAGGAGACATAAATGAATATATTAGAGAGACTCGTCACTTTGAGCGGAGTTATTCCTTACGCGTAAACCTTACAGCTCTTACGAGAAGTATATATACATCCTACATCGATGTAGTTGCAGCTTATCTAATCAGTTTGTCCACAAAATGGAGCCCCACGCGACACGAGGCACCAGGAGCACACCGGGAAGCCACGTCCTGCTCCACAGCTCTGGGTGCAGGCACGTACGACCCACGACGGAGCCATAAATAGCTTGGAGATAAGACACATATCTTACGAGGCACACTGGAGTTTCGCAGCCTTGTATGAGCAATTCTTTTAATTACCATCAACATTTTCTCTGAATCCCCATCTCAGAGAAGTAGTGGAAACTCTTGATTTGCTGTGACACCTTGATTGTCGTGTGGGTGAATCACTGCTCCATTCCTGTTAGTCTTATGAATTTATAGGGTTTTAAGGCCAAAAAGCACAGGAGGCTGTTCTGATCACTCTGCTCTGACCCTGTGAAGAGCACAGCCCTCCCATCTCATCCAGCAACCTGCCTGCGTGACAGAGATAGGTAACTCACACAGAAAATTATAATATCTCTCTAAGCTTGCCCATAAACACCTGAACAGTTCCTCTGAAAAAAAAAAAAAAAAAAAGAGAAGTCAAATTCTTGATTATTGCAATGATCTAACATCTCTCACCAACATCTTTCTTCCTCGTAGTTTGTCCAAACCAGGGAGGCTGCGGGGGGTGGTGTCTGTGGAAGGAGGCCAGCGGCTGCCCTGTGCCGCTCACAGCCGGTTCCGGCCGCTGCCATGATGGCCCCACCACAGGGCACAGCCGAGCCCGTCAGCCAAACCGGTGGTGCCTCTGTGAAACATTTCTAAGAAAGGGCAAGAACACTGCACAGGCAGTGAGGAATGAGGAAAGAAGGGTGAGAAACAGCCCTGCCAACACTGAGATGGAGGAGGGGGGAAGGTGCTCCAGGTGCTGGGATTTGCCCATGGAGAGGACCACAGTGGAAGCAGATATTCACACCGCAGGCCATGGAGGACCTCATGGTCCTCTCCTCGCAGAGAGGAACCCGTGCTGGAGCAGGCTCCTGGCAGGAGCTGTAGCTTGTGGAGGACTCACACTGGAACAGGCCGATCCTGAAGGACTGCAGCCCAAGGAACGGACCATCTTTGGAGCAGCTCATGAAGGACTGTATCCCATGGGAGGGACCCATTCTGGAGCAGAGAATAAGCACGAGGAGGAAGGAACGGCAACGAGGAGCTGTTATGGACTGACCACAACATCCATTCTCCATCCTCCCATTGGGGAGGGACGGGTTTGGGAGAGTTGGCAATGAAGGAGTGAAGTTGAACCTCGGAAGTCAGGGAGGCTGGGGGAAGTTGTTTTAACTTTTCACTTTGTTTCTCACCATCCAACTCTATTTTAATTGGCAATAAACTGATTTTCCCCATGTTGAGTCTGTTTTGCCTGTGACGGAGGTGTTCAAAAAATGTGTAGACGTGGCACTTCAGGACATGGTTCAGTAGGCATGGTGGTGTTGGGTTGACAGTTGGACTTGATGATCTCAGAGGTTTTTTCCAACCTTAATGATTCTATTTTATATCTCCCTGTCCCTGTCTTGACCCATGAGCTTTTTCATCTTATTTTCTCTTCCCGTTCTGTTGAGGAGGGGCATTGAGATAGTTGCTGGGTGGGTGTCTGGATGCTGGCCACAGCCAATCCCCCACAGTGAGCAAAATCCTGCAGCAAAAAGTAACTTTTTTTTTCTTCCACAGTCTCCTAAGGCAGTTCACACACTCATTCTCTGTCATAGTGAGGAGGAGGTGCAGAAAGGACTGAATGAAAGAACTGAATATTTCTGTATCTCCAATATTTTAGTGTATTTATGAGAGACACCATGGTGAAGACCTTCAACATTATTACGAAGGCTGGGTTTTTGCTTTATTACTTGCTTTGAAGACATAAGCTTTATTTTGTTTCTTACAAAATTTTGCTCTGAGCATTTTATCCTTATATTTTTGCCTACCCACTTGTAAATAATTTCTAAGCTGATGTAAGTGTATGAGCTGCTTGGAATGATCTTCACAGATGGAGTACTCTACCAATTGCTTTCCCGAATAAAGTACATATCCTTTCTATTTCTTTGACCTTCTAGGTAAGTAATAACATCCACTGAGGATGGACTAGACATACAATCCAAAATAATGCCTGTCTATAACTAGATGTCTTATTTCCCAGCATTCACATAATGGCCCCATTACATGCTTGATTACTGTGGCCACATTAAACAGAGTAATTTGTTTAGAAGTTTCCTTTATTTTTTTTCTTTATTAGCAGAAAAGTTCAACTTTGTGTATTTATTGAATCCAATGATTTTCCAAAGGTTATTTTCAATGGTCCCGAAGACTGCTTTGCTAATTCTTTAGAGACAGACTCTCCAGTGCATTTCATTCAAAACTTAATACACAACTTCGCAAGATGTCCTTTCTTCTCCCGCTTTGGTCTTCACTCCCAAAGTTACAGTTTCTAGCAAAATTTTCCTACACAAGGTTATCCAGTTCCTTGTATTTGAATACAATGATAAGCATTTATGTGGCACTCTTCATCTTCAAAGCACTTTACAAACATAAAATATTTAATGCTCACGGTATCTCTGTTGCTCTCAACCCCATTTTACAGGTAGGGAAACAGACTCGCAGGTTAAGTGATTTTGTTTCAAGTCACACCACAAGTTACTGATGCATGTGAGACCAGAATATATGAGCTGTGATTTTCAGTTCCATACTCAAAACTAGATCAGCCTTGTTCTTTCACTTAGATAATAAAACTCATAACGAAAACCCTTGCTCTTGTTCAGGGAGAATTTATCTTTGTCTTTGGAAGTTCTAAATGCAACCCAGAAAACCACAGGAAAAGCACCTCAAAAGCACCCAGGAGGGCAGGTACCAGCTTTGCAATCCATATCCTCCCTTTCCAGTGTTCTAGAGGGAAACCCACAATTGTACATCACCAGAAAACACAACAGTATGTTTTTCAAGCATTTAAATACAGCCACACACACACATATATTTTCTCAGCCACTACCTAAACTGAGAAGAGACCTTCCAGCCAGCGAAGAATTTGCAATTTAAAACCTGAAGTACGTTTCAAAATGGCATCACTAAAGAGCTTTAGTATTTGATAAGAAGATTACAGTATACTCAATTGCACACAGCAAAAGGCTGTTAAAATAAAGTGCAGGAATAGCGAAGCCAGGCATTTGCAATAAGATAACAAGGAGCTAATCGGGCAGCGGAAAAGGTGCGCCCTGCCGCAGAGAGCGCGCAGGAGCCAGTCAGGTTTCAAACCTCAAATAATGAGTGGGTTGTTTTTTTTTTTTTTCCAGCTTTAACATTTTTCATAATCCAAGTGGGAGGTCTAAATACAGGCTGTATGCTACATTAACTGTATTTCCCTTTAACAGGCTTCTCTGGGAACAAACACTCGGTGTCAGGCTGGTACTGTATGTCCATTTAATTGAGCTGAGAGAACTCTCCTGCCCCCGAAGAAAGCTCATCTCTTCTCTCCACGGATGTGACTACAGAGCTAGCAGATAATATCTGGCCCTCACTCATTATTTATACAACCACCTAATTATCTCCCAGAGACTCCTCGTTTTGTAGAAGTTTCTTTTTGGAAACGTCATCCGTTGGCTGAATGGAAAGCCAAATCCAGCCCTAGATACTGCGACGGTGATTGCCGTATCCATGGACAGTCAACGCTAGAGCATCCCTTGCTAGGACACGCGGGCAGTGCCACGGGAGCCTGCAGTACCGCTCACACGAGAGATGCACTGCTGGCGTCACAGTCAGGTCTAAGATTTCCCCTGGGAAATGCACACATGCAACATCAACAGCACAAAAACACACTTAGAGTTTAAGAGAAACACGGTATGGGTAGGAGCCAAAGAGAAACAAAAAATACACCTGCATATTGCACAGCTTCCTCCTTTGTGCCATTGGGTTCCTACTGCTTACTTCGCTCCAGTGCTATGATATCCAAACACCACTGATATCTGCTTAACCACGACAAAATCTTCTGAGGTCAAAACCTGTTGTTATCCCTCCTCTCCAGCTGATGAATGGATGGAGAGAATAAGGACCAAAGGCAGAAAAAGCCCTCAGGCAGGGAGAGCAGAGCTCCCATTTAAATGCACGCAAACACGCTCATGGCTTACGTACCTCAGAGCCTGCAGGAAAACACATTTTTGCTAATCACAGAATCACAGAATTATCAAGATTGGAAAAGACCTAAAAGATCATCCAGTCCAACCATCACCAATACTTCTCAGCTAAATCATATCCCTCAACACAACATCCAAACGTTTCTTGAACACCCCCATGGTCGGTGACTCCACCACCTCCCAGGCAGTGCATTCCAGTGCCCGACTACCCTTTCCAAGAAGCAATATTTCCTAATGTCCAGCCTGAATCTCCCCTGGCGCAGCTTGAAACCATTGCCTCTAGTTCTATCACTGTCTACACGAGAGAAAAGGCCGACCCCTAGCTCACTACAACCTCCCTTCAGGAAATTATAGAGAGCTATAAGGTCTCCCCTGAGCCTCCTCTTCTCCAGACTGAACAATCCCAGCTCCCTCAGCCGCTCCTCATAAGGCCTGTGCTCCAGACCCCTCACCAGCTTCGTAGCCCTCCTCTGAACGCGTTCCAGGGCCTCAATGTCTTTCTTGCAGTGAGGGGCCCAAAACTGAACACAGTACTTGAGGTGCGGCCTCACCAGTGCCGAGTACAGGGGGACAATTACCTCCCTGTTCCTGCTAGTAACACTGTTTTTGATGCAAGCCAGGATGCCGTTGGCCTTCTTGGCCACCCGGGCACACTGTCGGCTCATGCTCAGCTAAAAATAAAGCTATTTGGGTGCCCAATGTCCTGCTGTTAATGTCATTTGGACATTTATCACTGCAGCGACATTGGAAATTCCCAAATGAGGCAACCACTGCCCAAACCCCATGTTGTCACGTCATGAAGCCCTCCAAAGCACACAGATGCTCTGAGCTGAGTGTGGAAGGGGGGTAACAGAGCATGACTTGTCCTGCCAAGGGATCTGGTTCCAGCTTCAGCTCCCTATATAATTCAAGCATGGGGTATTGAAGAAATCTGCTGGGCTCAGAGGTTTCCACGCCAGGAGCTGGATGCTGATGCAACCACCATGGCT
Source organism: Chlamydotis macqueenii (assembly GCF_036417535.1). NCBI lineage: Eukaryota > Metazoa > Chordata > Aves > Otidiformes > Otididae > Chlamydotis > Chlamydotis macqueenii. The sequence continues at coordinate 8,250,615 of NC_141558.1, forward strand.
ACGTTCAGCACAGCATCGGGGCTGGAGCACTCTCTGAAGTAGTACTGTCTCTTTTTAGCTTCAACTTTAGACTGAAGGCAAGGAGTGGGTAAAATCCTCTGCTCTCTTGAGATGTCCTGTGTGCCTCTGGGCTCAGCTCAACAGAGTGCTGGAGCTCACTGGAGAGAGACAAGAAAAACAACCAAGGATGCACCAAACTGGCACCATACTAACAGAGTTTTTGGGCAGATTTAGCCAAATCCCCAATCTCAGCCAAAGTCCACAAGGGAGGACACCAGTGTTTCTGCTGCCATTGCTCTCTGGGACTGAAGCCACCGCAATTTAGCAAGCGTGCCATTATCTTCCTCAGGCACTCACCTGCCCAGCTACTGCACCAAGTATATGCTTCTGCCTTCCTGGTCAGATGGAGGCTTTTTTCTTTTTTCTTTTTTTTTTTATTTTATTTGTAAGATTATAGGATTTACACATGCTGGTAAAATATTTTGTAGCACCACCATAAAACAGCAGAGTGAAGGCAACACACACATATTATGAAAGCTATGCCATTATAATATGTAGCTTTTCTGTTATAAATTACATCAACCAGCTAAAGTACAGGTTACAGTAAAGTCTACACAAGTCACGTCGTGTCAGTAATGTGCACGTGGAAGGAAAAAGAAACAACAATTTCTCTATAGCTTTAAATACACTTAGCAAAATGGCCAAGACTAAATTCCTTGTGGACAGGCAGCCAAACCTTATTCATGAAGTCACTGTGGGTTTTTTTAAATGAGAAACACAACTATGCAGTTGTCACAACTATGGAAATATCAAACAACACTGAATTAAAGCCCTTTTCAGGAATACAGCTTCCTGTTACTGTCTGGTTTTTAACCTTGAACCACTGGCTCTATGAAGCAGTCAAGAAAACATTATTATCTTCTGCGCTTGCCATCGAAAAGGCACTGTGCCCATCCCTCCCCTTCCAAATATCACAACCCAGGGGCAGCTCAGGGCTCCTTGCCCTGGCAGCAGTGGGGTCCCGGGGTGACGGGGAAAGGCTCGAGGGAAGCTCAGGACGGAAGTCCCAAGTTAGCTGGGAGAGGTGGGGAGGGAGAAGGGGCACCCACAACCACCTGCAGATGCAGCTTAAAGCTGGGACCGCGCAGCACGGAGGAAGTTCCCTTGCAGCCTTTCCCAGTTTTCTCCCCCAGTGTTGATCATTCTTTCAATAGGCTTTTTGCCTCTATCCTTACCACATCTCTATTTTGTCTCATATTTCTACTCACCGCCTACCCTTCCACCATGTGCCCCACTTCAAGTCCCTTTCCCTCTTTCCTTCATGCCACAGTAAGAATACATCCAAGACCTTCCCTCATCCCCAAACAGGACTGATCCAACAGGTGGTCTGTAAAACTTTGTGGTCTTCACTTAGCTACTCCTATCTTTTTGACCTTTGTTTTTTTCCATCCTACAATGCCTAAATGAACTAATTAGGTGAACAATGCACCTGATGTACCAATAGTTTGGCAAGCTGACACCATTAAAAAGAAACAAAGGACTGGTATCTTATACTCAGACGCAGAGAGGAGAAAACAGAGGTGAAGAAGCAGGTGGGAATTTAGTGGTGATGAAATGGAAGTGACATCTTATAATTTACTAAGCTTCTAAGCATAGTTTCATCCAAAAACTAGGGAAAAAAACCCCACCCTCCTAAATAAGGTATTTAGCAGAAACCTTTAAGAGAACCGACAACCCCTTTCTCTCCCAGTTCAGCTATCTACTGCTAACCCCTCGCAGGAGACTTGAATTCTGGACAATTAATTTTATCAGCTTAGAAGGGAAAATTCCAGTAGCCAGCAGGAAAACCTGCCAATCAGCCAACCACTTCTATTTGCCGTGGGACTCATGGAGTTAAATCCCACAGTGCGGTCTGTTCCAGGAGCATCCCTGCCATATCCCAGTGCCTGGGTGCAAAAGTTGGGCCAGACCTGGTGATTACGATTTTGTAAGTAAAAACAAAGCACTGGCTCCCAACAGAATCGTTTTAAGGGTGGCATACATGAATTTCTTCCTTTCTGCATTGCCTCTGCATGCCCACTGCTGGCAACATGACAACATATAAGCACGGAATGTTGTGCTTAGTAGCTTAAGAGCCCCAAGACAGATTGTCATTTTGCTCATTCTTCCCAGGCCAAAACGTGTTTTCCCAGAAAAAAAAAAAAAATCCCTTCCTCCCAAAACAAATACATCCCTCTTCCCCCCTTCAGTCATCTTCAGATTTTGAGCAGAACTGGAGTGGCACCGCCCTCAGAGGAGGCAAAGGAGGGGACGCATCCTCGGGAGGTTTTTATTCCAGACAGAGAGACTCTCCCCGAGACAGCTTTTTGCCAACTCACGGACCGTTTGGAAAACGAAGGCAAAAGCCTCCCATTTGCCTGAACTCAATGGGAAGGCAGTGCGGCACACGGAGCACCGGGGCAATTTTCTTTTGGCAGCCGATTTTGCTAAGTAGGTGGGCTGCGTTCAGAGCCAATTAGAGGCTGACGTTCTCTTCCTTAGGTACAATGCGCCGCGACACAGCTCGGACCGCGCTTCCCTCCCCGCGTCCGTGTTTACCGCAGTTGTTCATTTTTACTGTTGGCAAGGGGGATGTTTAATAAAGCAGGCCATTCCCTAGTTACAAGCACGGTATATCATCCTTTGGTGTATGTACACATATGGTATGAAATAGAACGCTGTTAAAAGTCAAAGCAACTCCTGCCAGAAATTTTTGATGGCAGTGTTGTAAAAAGAGCGTCGGGGCGCAACGCAGTTCTCCGCTTTCCGATAGCAGGGGGGGAAAGGGGAGAGACAGCCTGGTGGGTTTAGATCTGAAGTTAAAAGCAGATCGTAAGGGTGAAGAATAAGGAGCAACATCCAGATTTCAAAATTCCCCATTCCCAATTCAAGGTCTAAGCTTTGTTTTGGCTTGTGCTGCTCTACAAATAGAGCCAAAGAGGTTCTTGATCCAGCTTTTTATTTCCTGCAGTGCTAAGCTAGAGGAATGTTCAGATCTAGGGTCTGCTTTCGTCCCATCTCTAATTAAGGCAGTTTGTTTTTTCCAACACGCTACCTGAGACTCGCTGATGTTGCTCCAGGTCACGCAGCCATGCTTCAAACTGCTTTCTAATACACCTAATAGTGCCACAGTGGTACGCTCAGCTTATTACCGGTACAGAAGCAGTAGGGTCACGGTATTCTCTGCAAAATACTTCTGTAATGGAGTGGATTAATTTAATGAATGCCATTTACTGCAGCAGAAGTGACAATGATTTGATGTTTTGTTACAATTAAGGCTCATTAGCCAGTGACTTTTTTCTTAGTTGTCTGACACCATAATAGATATAACACATCAGATACCAAAGTTCTGAACTTCTTTCTAGTCATTTTTAATAAACATGAAGGAAGTGAGAATGAAAGTCTCGGGATTCAGCTCCTTAAAAGTGCCCTGCTAGAGGGATGTCACATAAACCTCCCCGCACAACCCCCGGGGAGAATGCAACACTGCACGGAAATTCTAGGGAATAACTGGATGATACTCGGCATCTAAGGTTTCAACCAAACAACTGGAAGTTTAATCCAAGACATCCCATCCCCTGGCTAAGATGCAAAAACACTTCTGAGAAAGCAGGCAGAGCCAGGTCTTGATGCTCCGCTTTTTAGCAACATCCCAGAGCTCCACCGAGATGGGAATCCCTGCATCCGAGAACCCGCTTGCAGGGGGACCAGTGCGCCCTACCACGAGACTGACAGAAAACTCAAACCCTGTTTTAGTCATGATCCCTGCTTTCTCAACCAGCCTTTGAATACTGAGGCATGAACCCCACATGCTTCTACCAACGCAAACCTTTTTGTTCCTTGGGAACGTAAACAACCCGTTTGCTTTTCACAAATCTTGAACAGCAATATGCTGAATGCTCAGAAACTGAGACAAAATCCTCTACTAAATAAAAAAATATGTTTCTAAGTAAAACCAATACCGATCAAATCAATGTCACTAGACTCCAGGTTAAGTTTTCAGTCTACAAGTCAAAAGCCAAATTAATATTTTTTGCAAATGCAGCAGTCCCCACATTGCCGGGGACACAAGATCGGGCTCAGCTGTACAACCTGCAAACACATCTTACTCTGGAAGAAGTGAAGCTATCAAACTAATTTAATGGTCCAAGTCAAGAACACTTGAAATCTGTATTGCACAAATGGTGTATATATATATAACCCCCAACACTCCACACATATCCTCCAAAACCCCAGAAAGACCCAAAAAAGCTAAAAGATTTCATTTTAAAAATTAAACTTAGGTATCAGTTGAAGGAAAAAAAATCTTGAACACAAATTAAGAACAATCCCTTTAACACATGGCAATGATACTTTTAAGAAATGTTTTATGAGTCGTTGTTACTTTTTCTTTAATCAAAAAAAGAAACCTAAAACTTTTAGCTTTTAGTTACACCTGACTCATAATCTGGCCGTGCTAGGTGCTGTATAAGAAATCATTACAAAGTTGTGAGAAAATAATATGAAAATAATTCAGCATGAGCAAAATGAACACACCCGAAAACTGTAGTGAAAAAAAAAAAAACCCATGAAAAGCGATTTGTTTGGCTTTGAAACTTAGAATAAGAAATTCTCCCATTATATCAAAATAAGTAAATAAAGAAAAAAAAAAATCAATACCATATCTTACTGTTCTTGTGCAAGTTCAGCATCATTCACTTCCATTCTGCCTGGGACGGACACAGGTGCGCTTGCCAAGACAGACATAAAAACACATTCTACTGTCAAAATTTCCAGCTGATGCTGCTGGTGACTTCTTCTTGATCAGTAGCTCAAGTCATGGCAGTCTTAAGATGTAAGAAGAGAACAAAAAGTAGGAGAGAGGGAGGAGGTGACTCAGCAGGCAGGACTGGAAGCCTGAGCCCCAGACGTTTGACAGCAAAAAGTATCATGGGGGGAGTTCTTTGAAGCTTTCCCCACCCTCAGGCTCCTCCAGCTCTTCCGAGCACATCTTTGCTAAGAAAGACTCTCCCTAAAACTACTTGTAGAACCTGGTATTTAGACACCACTGACTGCAACCTGAAAATGAGCCATCCACGCAAATTCTCGATTCCCTCCCACCTATGTGCATTCTGTTAACTCGCCCATGCAGATGCAACCCTGAGCGGTAATGTGCTAATGAACGGAATACAAAATCTGTTTTTCCTTTTTATTGTAGAGTGAGGATAAAAATCACACTCCTGCTCCCTTATCCCATGCCAGAAGAGTTATAACCCCATGAAAATCACTTGAGTTAAAGATAAGCTGGGAGCTTCAACTTTATATTCATTTTTATCAAATCCTTGGAACTGCTTCATGGGGTTTATTTTAATAGGTACTTCTACTAACAATAATAACCCCCCTTATCTGCACTAAAGAAGAGAAAAAAAGCAGATTGCATCATAAATCTTAGTCATACCAGCTAATAATCTTCAAAATCATCCTTTTAACATGGATGGCACCTGTTCAGTCAAAGCACTTTTTTCCTGCCGGTTTAGGAATACAGCCTCATCCCAGCTCCCGTTATGAAAATGGAAGGTTTTCAAAAAACTGGACTGGCAGTTGCAAGGTCATAAAAATCTTTCAAGGGTCTCTGAAGCCAAGTTGTAAGCATGCCACTCCTTATCTCTCATTAGAGAAAGGGGAATAAAATCTATGTTTAACCCCCCCAGCCCCTCACTGCAGGGCTTTGTCCCTGCATTTTTCTAATAAAAGAGCTTCAAGTGTCAGCTGCAACGTAATTTGGTTTACAAAAGCAGAAGAGTTATGGCAATGATTATGGCAAACCTGCACTACAGACAGGACCACGTATTTGCAATCTTTTTACATAAGGCACACTGACAAACATCATTTATTTCGCAATTGCCTATGATATGCCATACAATGTACCTTTTTATATGTTTAAAGCAATTTTATTCCAAGATATGCACACCTGATTTCAGTGGAGGGTATGTTTTCCAAGATGCATTAAGGTCTAACTAAATTTATTTTTTAAAAGAAGAAGAAGTGTAACTTAATACAACAATGCAAACTATTATTGTCATAACAATGTATAGCACCCATGGATTTAATACTACAAATGCTCTATTCATCACAATCTCATTTGGCAATAGTGGCATTTCACAGTATTTTATTACACAAACATTTCTCCGAGCGCGATGCCATCTCACAGAAGAGGTGCAAAAACCAGGGCACTTTCACTCCAAGGTATCTGAATTGTAGTTCTTTATCAAAATCTTTGAAAATAAATACAATCTCTCCACTAGCATTTCATCCTTCTCCCAGATATAGTAAGGACGCAAACCTTTCTGCTCTAGGGGATGGAAAACAACACAAAACTAGAGTAAGTGATAATCTTGGCTGGACGGAGAAATTGAGGCAAGGAGTGACCTACTCAAAGTCACAGCCTACGTCATGAACAGAGCAAAAGGTCTGAGATGCTGACGCAGGTCTGCGGTCCAGCCATGGGGCCACGCTGCCTCTCCAGCTCTTAGATGGCTCTTACATGTTTACCAGCTTTATTTCCATTAAATATTTCTAATTACTGCCTTAGCACAACGGGTGAACATCAAAATCTTACCTCTAATGGGGTGATCTTGTATATACAGGTTGAACATCAAAATCTTACCTCTAATGGGGTGATCTTGTATATACAGGTTAACAGGTGATATGTGACATCTTTTTTTTTTTTATTTTGATGGTTCTCCGACTTTATCCACATGCCACAGGGTGAGATATTCAGAGATCAGACATGACACCCATCCACCCCCTTGGGAATTACTGCTCATGCTCAGCTCCTGCTACACCCTAATGACACGTCACCCCAACCAACAAGGAGTCTGAACACACGGGAGCAGTTCAGGAGCAATTTTTAGAGTAAGCAGGTGGCTGTAACATCCCCTCACCTAACTTTCCAATGTAACAGAGAAGTCCAGTATCACTCAGGTGTAAATGAAACCATACTGTATGTCATAAGACATATTTCTAATTATTCAAAAGCATTTTCTACCATCAGGGACAAAAATTGGATCAAGACATTGACGGTCAAGTCAACGCAAATACCTGAGTTTGACAGCATAACTCTCAGATAACTACAGTGCCTAAACTATTAACCGGCATGTTCTTACTGCCTTTCTTCCAGCCTTAAAAACCCCACTGATGTAGATGCCATACATCCCACAGCTCCGACCACGCCGCCCTCTCCTGCAAAACCCAGTCTCACCTTCGGGGACCGGCACCCTTCGCCCCCGCCTCTGTCTCCGTCTCCACTTCTTTCCCTTCTCGCCAGCTGCTGCCGTCTTCGCCGCTCTCCTGCACTGCCCTTCTCCACATTTCCCCCTTTCAAATCTCTCTGCGATCATGGAGCCTAGCAACGTTAATCTGCCACTCATTTATCATATTTCAAGCTCAGATATACAAATCCGCTTCCCTTTGTCCGTTTGGATCATTGTGATTTTATGGTCTCAATTCCTCCCTGGTCCTTTGCTTACGGGCTGTTGTTTATTATTATTTGCCTATCTGGAAGTTAATCTCTCTGAAGCCGGAGTCCTTGCCGCTGCCTCCCTCCGTTCAGCGTGAAGCCGCTGCTCTGTCAGGGCTTGATAAACCATTTGTCATTCAGGCAGCGGATAATGCGGCTGCACACATGTCCATTTTAAGCAGCGTACACTAAAGTACTGACAATAAAAGTGTTAAAATAGCACTGAAAGATTTACAAATATATGTGGGAGGTAGTTTCTCCATGAGAAACATGGAAGGCAGAAGTTGCAGAGCTAGGCCAGGCTTGAAGAGGTCTCTCAAACTTGCAGATCCTTGCAATTTCAACAAGAGCTTCAACGACCCCGGTCTTCTGCAGAAACCTCCCTTTTGATTTTTCCAGATGAACAACAACAATTAAAAAGCCAGAGTCTTCAATTCTCTGCCTCGGCTTCCTTGCACATGCTATAAAGCTAATACTTCTCTTTGTCATCCATTCGCTATCGAAGGTCATTTTAGTGAAACGGTTTGGAGAGGACAAGCATTAAGGACAAAGCAGAACAACGACCGCTTCTCCCTCTACGTCCTGGCAGCAGCGCGGGCGATAGCAGTAGCTACCTGCAGGTTAAACAGAAACTGCCCTTTGGTACAAATAATTCAGTTGTTCTTTATGTTCCTCGGACTTCACACTGTGTGTCATGTCGCCGTCTGAGGAATTATTTTTACTTTCACACCATCTTATCTGCCGTCTGCCATGGTCAATATTTGTACGTTACAATCTCATAACACAAGAGAGACTTCACAGAGAAGATGAAGAGTTCCTTTCTTTAATTCCTGCTGTGCAGAAGAATGTCTCCGTTTGGAGATTTCTGAGGTGTCAAATAAAGACAACTTTCCAAAACACTCATTGAAGAGTTTTCCAGCAGCTCGGCCCGGGAGGAGCTGGAGCTGAACCATCCTCCCCCTCGGCTCTCCTCAGCAGCCAGTCCAGCCAACAGGTTTGTAAGATACTTTTAAGAATAAAATCAAACAAACAAAAACCCCAAATCCAAACCAGAGGTGGCTAAAGTAAATTATGTGTTTTAAAATGGAATTTTAACTCAAGTCGCCTGGTCATTTTTTCACAGCAGCGCTGGGATGGCTATGAGTAAATACTGCCATAAACCAGGATCCAGATGGACAAAACAAGTAACTTCACTTTCAGAGATTTCAGGAGCTTCGTGGTGAGCAGAGGCTGCTCAAGACCTCTAGGGAGGGAAAAAACAAATCAAGCCACTGCATTCATGTGATGTGTTATGAAGTTCTCCTTGACAATACCACCTACAGGCAGAAACCTTCCCAAACCAGGGGCTGTGGGGAAAGCGCCCCGGGGTCTGGAAAAAAGGGAGACTAGCACAAGCGCTGAGTAAGCAGACATTTTATACTGATTTATACTAATTTCACTTAGCTAGAGTTTGGGATTTCATCAAAACAAGATATGCAATACATTCAAGTAATTAAAAAAAAAATTAATGACTTCTTGCCTTTGCTTTTTCCTTTTGTTGTGACAGTCTGAGAAAAATGACAAGGAGGTCCAAGAGCGTTTCTATACGTTTCTAACAATTTACCTGAGGGAGTAAAACTGCAAATGCTTGAGACAGTTTTTTCAGTTAATACATTAGAACTAGTACAGAAAAAAAAAAAATATTTGAAAATGAAAAACCTCCCACCCTTATTACTGCCATACAATCTTATTTGGACATTCAGATTTAAAACCAAACTGGTCACAATTTTTTTTGGGGGAAGTGAATTTTTGCTACCTCGATATAGGCTATTCTTATTCTAAAATTAAGGCCGTCTGTACACAAACTTGCACAACAATAATGAAACTCATTTTCTGAAGTCCAGTTTCATTACTCCGGTGACAATACCTGCATATTAGCTTTTAGTTTTATAACTAATTAAAAATGAAAAAATTACCTTTTAAAAAGCTTTTTCCTTAAAGTAATTTGCATTTACAACAGGTATCCAGTTAAGAGTTTCTAGTAAGGGTTAGCTCTCCGCTTCTGCCATGGAAAGACTTTAAAAATATCTGCTTTAAACAAAATACAACCTTCCCCCAAACCATTCGTACGTGCCTTTTCTCAGGATCATTAAATTATCCAGTTTTACTCTGTATCCATGATATTCCCATATATTACAACACACATCACGGGCACCCAGAGCTTTGGATGGCCACTCTTGCATGATGTTTACACGAGACTAAAAGCTGAACAATAAAGCAAATGAAGAAACAGAAATACAACGTGTATCCCACTTTATCCTCCTTGCAGGTTTCACCAGACAACTGGAGTATAAAATAATAATTTGATTAATTTTCTTTGAAATCTGAAGACAAATTCTAGCAGTTTTTCAAAACAAGCCTAGCAGTTTTCACAATAATATTTTTTTTTTGTCCTAGTAAAAGCTATAGGAGGTCGCGGAAGAAGAGGGTTAGATTCGGTCTGTGGAACCTGGATGCACCGTTGGCTATAGCAAGTCTACCTCTCCCTGCATCCCAGCAGCGAATCTCATGGTTCCTTCCCTACGTGCATGAAAAATGAGTCCTCACGCCATCACTGCGCCATCGATCGCATGTATTTTGTCCGAATACTGTAAAAGTGATACTGCTATTTCTGATCTGCTGAAAGCGTTCTTTAGTTTCTTCTCTTCAAAGTAATTTTACACTGATTTCTCAGGCAGCACTTGTGAAACCTAGGGTAGGAGAGAAAGGCTGGGGAACAGGTCTAATGTATGCACATCAATATTTAAACAGCTTTTTTATGTTCCCCGGGATGAAAATGCGTGCAGCCTGGTTCATTTAGGAAAGTTCACAACATCCCACCAAGTCTCCTTCCCCACTGCAGATACAGCCGTGTCACTCGGGCTGTCTCACTGGGAATCTCAAACCCTATCAAGGTCAAATGCTGCAAGGAGGGAGCCTGGTAACCTCTTCAAATGGCTGCTACAGGGATTATTCTTCCAGACTGTCGGCCCTCTCCCTTCTCCATCGCATCATCTTTGCTCTCCACGCCCTTTCAGACTGTCAACCCTTCTGCACTCCCACTTCTCATCAGCAACATCAGCCCTCACCATCCCGGCACAACGATCCAACGCCACTCATCTGCAGCCAACGCTCCCTGTAAATATTGGCAAGACAGCTCATAAGAGGGCAGAAGAAAGCCAATCTCCCCCTCCTTTCAAAATATTTCGTGCCATGTGCAGAAGACGCAACTGTTTGACAGGGCACGCTCCGACTCCTGCTTATTCCTCTGAGTAACTGCCTTGCTGTGCTTCATCTCCTGCCACCCTTTACCATGCGCCAGCCCATCCCTCCTGCACTACACTTCACGCACAGGATGCTTGGAGTGAGTCTGAATGCTGGTTTTGCTCTGTCTGCACACACCACCCAACATCAGGAGATCTTAGTCCACGACGCTGGCTTGGGGCATTTTCTGTAGGATTACATAAAGAAAAAATGTAGTAAATTATTCAGTTCTTTACTACGAATTACAAAAAATGTTAAACAAAAGTAGGTGACACCTTTCTCTGACTCTCATTGTTACTTTTTTTCTCCAGACTCAGCATCCACGCTGGCAGTGGGAGCTTTGGCGACTCCAATTCCATCGGCACCGACTGAATACAGTGCTCTCCCCTGCTCATCTAAACTTAACTTTGGGCCGCTCCACGGCATTAAACAGCTCTCTTATTCTACCTCAGGAGTCCCCGTGTGTCTGCTGTGGATGGAAAGATTCTGATCTACAGAGTTTCCAAAATGTGCCGGAATCTCCCCTGAAAAAATAAAACAAAGAGAAGCTGGAGAGTTTGGGAGCTGGTGGAGCGCAGTGCCTCACACCGCAGCTCTCCTTGGCCTTACACTGGCCGGTAAGACATTTGGGATGGGACAGCACAGAGCTCAGAGGGATAAGTCGAGCTTTGGGTAAGAAGATGAAGAGCTGACGTGATACTCAACCCCAGTAGCTCTTATCAGAACCAAAACTCAAAGATGACTCCAACTGCTGGTTTCTCCAACAAAAGGTGACTTTCATCCTGCTGTAAAAATATATATGTGTATTCATCACTATTTGGCCAATCAATGGCAGAAAATTCACCTACACCATAGTTTTATCCAAACAACACTGATAGCTTGACTTCTGATGGTTAAACAACCATCTTGTAAGGAAGAATAGTTGCAAGCCAGCCTACGCGACAGGCTTGGGCAAGAGTGGCTGGAAAGCTGCCCGGCGGAAAGGGACCTGGGGGTGCTGGTAGACAGCCGGCTGAACATGAGCCAGCAGTGTGCCCAGGTGGCCAAGAAGGCCAACAGCATTTTGGCTTGTATCAGGAACAGTGTGGCCAGCAGGAGCAGGGAAGTGATTGTGCCCCTGTACTTGGCACTGGTGAGGCCGCACCTCGAACACTGTGTGCAGTTTTGGGCCCCTCAGTACACAAAGGACGTTAAGTTGCTGAAGCACATCCAGAGAAGGGCAACGAAGCTGGTGAAGGGTCTGGAGAACAAGTCTTCTAAGGAGTGGCTGAGGGAACTGGGATAGTTTAGTCTAGAGAAGAGGAAGCTGAGGGGAGACCTCTTTGCTCTCTGTAACTACCTGAAAGGAGGTTGTAGTGAGGTGGGTGTTGGTCTCTTCTCCCAGATAACTCGTGATAGGACAAGAGGAAATGGCCTCAAGTTGTGTCAGGGGAGGAAGTGCCCAAGGAAGTGGTGGAGTCACTAATCCCTGGAGGTGTTCAAAGAACATGTAGACATGGCACTCCAGGATATAGTTTAGTAGGCATGGTGGTGTTAGGTTGATACTTGGACTTGATGATTTTGGAAGTCTCTTCCAGTCTTAAGATTCTATGATTCTATACCACAGCACAGAGCAGCCATTAGGCCAGCACCATCCCATCTCCAGTGTGCCAGGCTAAAGTCAAGAGAATAAAAATAAAATCTACAAAACATTCCAAAGTGCAATGACTGTCTATCTGCCATGTGTTAAATTCCGTTCTCTCGAGTTTGATTTTCTCTTGTGCAAAACCAACCCCTCAGCCATATGCTCCAAAGCAGAACCAAACTCCCACCAGCTCTGAGGTGTTCTGCAGCTTACTTGGTGTCCTGCTTCAAGGTGAATAATCGCAAATCAGAAATAACTTACTGTACTGTTAAGTGCTGAAAGTGTCCAAGTGTTGTAGACTTATTGTCTAAGCAAAGACGGTACAGTTCCTGCCTTCAAAATTAAGTAAAAAAAAATTTTTAAGTGGAGTAGAAACTCACAGGAAGTGAATGGAAGCTTGTCTGTCTCAGAACTACACTGAGCAGTGCAGTACTGCATCCAAAACAAACTGAGATTTACCAAATACATATAATATTAACTTCTTCTCTTTAAAATACTCTGGGATATGTACATACAGATTATTAAAAGTAAGAGTGATTCTAGGATAACTGCTGATCAGCTCTTTTATTTCTGCACTTCGCTCTGCTTGGGAAGTACACCAGTCTGCTCCAATTCTATTCATAAGTGGTTTCAGTTTCTCTCTTTTATGCAGCGGCACAACTCTACAGTCATTAATTTTTTTTAATATTTAATGTAGCTAAAGTGCCATAATACGAAAGAGGTTTCCAAACTGAAACGCTGGTAAATATTTTCCTAAAGGAAACTGGAGGAGAGCCCTCCCTCAATCAGAGACGACATTTATTCAGTACGTGGAAAAACTGCTGAAGTCCAAACAAAATATCTTCCATTGGCTCAATTTTTCCATTTTGCTAAAAATTTGTTTTTAAAGCATGAGTGGGAAGAGGAACTTTCAATGATTAAACCTCAAATTGCCAGCCAAAATACTGAACAATGCTGTTTCAATACTCCAGCGTAAACATTTGTTTGCCTCCCCTGCTAAACAATGGAAGTCTCTGCTGGATTATCTGAAGGCATCGCTACGGAGTGAGAAAAGTGGAGTTCCTCCAATGACAGCTACACTATTTGTGAAGAAGAGGAGGCTCACTGCAATTCCTGGCACAGACGCGGGGAAAGAATCATACCAAAGATTACAGCATCTTTTGCAGGAGCTGAACTCCATACGTCCGGATGCAGAAAAGCTTGAATTGCTGCAACATCACTGGAACAACCTTTGACACACGGCAGTAGCTGTTAAACTCCAAACCCTTTATTTGATTAAACTTTGAGAGTCACAGAATCACACACAACACTGAACTGCTGAGGCTGGAAGGCATCTCTGGAGGTAGTTCAGTCCAGCCCTGCTCCTCAGAGCCAGGTCACCTACAGCAGGTTGCCCAGGGCCATGTCCAGTCAAGTTTTGAGTATCTCCAAGGGATGGAGACTTCACAACTGCTCTGGGTAACCCGTTGCAGTGTTTGACCCTCCTTAACCCTCCTCAGAGTAAAAAAGTTTTCTTCTGTGCTTAAAAGGACTTTCTCACATTTCAGTTCGTGCCCACTGCCTCTTGTCCTGTCACTGAGCATCACAGAGAGGAGTTTGACGCTGTCCTCCTTACTCCTCCCCTCAGACTTACACACCTTGTTAAGATCCCCCTGAGCCTTCCCTTTGTCAGGCTGAACATTCCCAGCTCTCCCCAGTCCCTCCTCATCCAAGAGATGCTCCAGTCCCTTAGCCATTTCTGTGGGCTTTTGCTGGATTCAATCCAGTAAGTCCACATCTCCCTTGCACTGGGGAGCTGAGAACCGGACCCAGCACTTCAGGTTCCATCAGGGCTGAACAGAGTCAAAGCATCATCTCCCTCAACCAATGCTCTTCCCAGTGCAGCCCAAGAGGCTGTTAGCCACCTTTGCCACCAAGGCGCATCGCTGGCACATGGTCAGCTTGTTGTCCACCAAGACCTCTGGGTCATTCTCTGCAGAGCTGCTTTCCAGATGGCCACCCCCAGCCTGTGGAGGGGTTATTTCTTCCCCTGGGACACACCACTAGTTTTCAGTCCACCTCACTGTCCATTTATCTAGCCCATACATATTCAGCCTGTCTTTGAGGATGCCAAAACCATGCCCAGAACCATAACAATGCTGGAGTTGTAGGACAGTGCTTAAGCCTGTTCAGTTTACTGTATGGATGTAGTCCCTGAAATGGCTCTGCCGTACCTCGCAGTGGAAATCATCCATCATTTCACTGGCCAACAGCAAGCTGCCAGTAACGCGGACCTGAAATTAGAATTAGTTTCCTCTACGCTGAGTAGATGCCAACAGCTGAGATTGGCTGCACTGCTCTCCAACATGGAGGGTCAATTCAGTTGCCTAAACATAGGCATTTAGCACCACTTGAGATGCCCCAGGGCATACATGGTATCTTCACAGAGTCGGCAAGGCAAATACGACAACAGACCTCTAGGAAACCCATACCCATATGGCATGGCAAGCTGGAGGCACGGCGGGAGATGCTGAGGCATCTTAAATGGTGCTGGATGCCTATGTTGAGTCAACTGAATTGAGACCCAAACATTCAGACTCAAACTTTACTCACTTATTTCAAATGCTCTTACGCTTATAATATTTACGAGGTGACATCTTCAAGTTCCACTCCATGACCAGATGGCTACAAACCAACAATCCCAGCTTTCACCAATCCATTTTTAGCACAAAGTCACAGAAATACAGAAGAGGTAAACAACAGCAACAACAAATACACCAAATATTGAGACTCAGTTAAACACTCTGAGCTGGGTCCTCCAACACTCTCTGCTTAAACACATTGACTAAAGTTCATCACCACCCTATTTCCCTTTAACCAGCTTTCTGCAGATTGCCTTGGGAGCACATGCTGTCGGCTACTGGCAGGCTCAGCAGCCCATAGTGGGAGCATCTCTGAGACTTGTGATTTTTTTTTCCTCATTCCCTTCAGGAGCAAACATCATGGAAATCTGTAACACGATTAGTGTGCTACGTGCCGGTAAGTAATATTTATAAGTTTCACAACCCTGCCTTCAAGGTAATACACATCTCTACATTCAGAAATCATGAGTCTATCTTTTTGTTTCTGCATTTTAAAGTCAAAACAATTTCTCTGATCTAATGGATAACGCAGTTGTGCAAAAAAGAAGGTGCACAGGAGAGGTGAGAGGGCAGAGGAGGAGGGAGGCTAGGCTGTAAACTGAAAGACAGGAGCTGCAGGAACCTCTGAAACTGGGACTTCCCTAGGGAAAACGCAATGCAGAATTACATCTTAAATAATTTTGTAAGGCTTCATTAGAGACGTATCTGAGTTGGATTTAGAAAGCAGCCTTCTTATGGAAGGGCCATGTGTTCCTCAGTAGAACACAAACTGAATGCGTTGCTCCCAAATTATAATATTTGCTGCTCAGTTGGATGAATATACTTTTTTTTTTTTTTTTGTAACTACACTCCTGCCTGGAGATATTTCTCCTTCCCCTCTCCTCTTGCTTTCTTTTTAATGTAAACATTACTCAGAATTATTGCAGTACAGATGAACAACTATTAATTAAAAGTGAGGAAGATTTATTGCACCAGACAGCACTGCTGTAACAGATCAAACAGCAAGAAGGACAGGGAGCACAATGTGCTGCAATTAGCTGCTTAATGCCTCCCAGATCACACCCTCCATATTTCATAGGCGTCACGGTGGTTTTGCACCCCACCACGATCGGGTTGCCTGCGTTTCAGCTATAACATAAGATCATCATTTTTGAAGAGGAGTCAGATAAAACCACAGTCTTGCAAGAAGGCTGCAAGAAAAGGTAACAACTGATACTGGAGCTTTTTTTTGGTGTGTCTTTGTATTAACTCTTACACTTTGAGACAGAAGGCATTAGCAGCGGGGCCCGCAGTTTCATGACCTGGGGTTTCCCAGCAGTGTTACCCACCCCATGCGGCAGAGAGCGAAGAAAGATTTGCTTCGAGCTCCAGTGACAGCTGCTCCCAGTCCCGACGCCTGGGGCTTTGGAGTTGTAGCCCCACTGCTGCTGTGAATTTGCAAACAGCTCCGTGTGCAGGTAATGAGAACTTGGATGGCACAGGTTGGCGAGATTGTTTACTATGTTGTTTCTACAAAACTCCTGCAAGATCTATCAAGAGGTTTCAAGCAGCTCCAATGCCTGCAGACACCCTGAGCGCTGGCACATGGAAACGGTCCTCTCTTGGCTAACGGCACAAAGTCCCTCACCGCGAGGACAGCGGTACTGCCCCAGTGAGGCCTGCGCGCAAAACCTCAGGAACAATCATCAAACGCCATCTACAGAGAGCACGCAGGACAACACAAAAATCCCCAATTTTGGGAGTTATTAATCCACCAAAGAGGAATTCAGATGATGCAAACTTCTGATTACATCTCACGTACAGAAGCAATAAGCCACATGGAAAAAAACAATTTCCGAGATTAATAAAATGATCAATTCAGGTCATTAGCACCAGTTACTTCTATAAGACAGATACTAGGAACTGAACTGAGACCAAACTCATTACCCAAATGGTTGCCTATCAGCCATGAAATGGCAACAGCCTATTGTTGATTCAGTTCAGACGTGGGGCTAATGATTCGGGAGTAGAGAGTTATCAATCTCACAATGAGTTCCTTGAGCTATTCTTTAACAGTCATGTGGAGGGGGCAGTAAAATCCTATTTCTATTTCTAATAACGAATCAGCTGTAGAAAATGACTTCCATTGTTTTCCTTCTGCCCCCTTTTCCCTGACTAACGCCAAATGCCGGGAAGCCAGGACCTATTTCCAACCTGCGTGCTCACGTACTTAATGTGGTTACAACTCTGCAGCTCCTTTTCCCAGTGTACGAAAATGTCTGCACATATGTGAGGCTGAGAGTTATTAATTCTTCACAGCTTCAGCTTCGCTATTTTAAAGCTCACACCAGCTTCAAGCTTGGGCATGCTGATGGCAAATGAGAGTTCCATTTCTAATTATCTTCCTCCTTACCAAAATAAATAAAATTTACAGATTCAGGGCCACGTATGCACAAAAAAGATACTGCTATTAAGAGACAGGAAGGCTATGCTAGAACACCCGTAGGCAAACGAAACAATTTCTTTCTCATCCCCCTCTCCTCCTTCCAAAGACCTTCCCATTTATAGCCTGTCACTTACAGACACACTTCCAGCATTTAAAAATACTCCCCGTGTTTGTGGAACCATTTTCCAGAACAAAATGTTATCATTCATCAGGAGCAGGGCTGTTTGCAGTGTGAACAATTCGCTTTCGTTAAGTACCATATGGCCGCCCGTCGGAAAATGCCAACATGTTTCAACTCTACAGCTGGGCCACGGTTCCTTTATTCATCGTGCAGATGGTTGTAATTGACACCACTACTAAAACAGGTCTCGAGCACTTCTGTAGGATCATTAGAGTAATTAGTTATTAAATACAGTTACCATTTTTAGAAAGAAGGTTTTAAGGCTTGGCATGTAAAATGCAATATTTTGCTATAATGAAATAGACAGGCTAAATGTTACGGGGAGGGGTAGAGCCTGTGTGATCCTTTTCAGTATTTTATCGGAGAGGCTACGGAAATTGCTAGAGCAAAGCGAGGCACACAAAATTATTTGCTAAGGAAATCAGCTGAAACCAGGAGTATTCTTAAATAACCTCCTGGCGCAACTGCATACTAAAACTTCCAAAATTCAGAAGGGGGGGGGGGGGAAGTGAAACTTCACCTATCACCAAATTTCAAGGCTAAATTCAACCTTAAACGTGGGAATGCTATCACATTTGTTAGGTACAGAAAATATGGCTATCGATCCCTTATTCCTGATACTCTGATGCACATATTTTCAGGGCTAAAATTTGAATGTGTACTTTATTTTACTGCAGCTGCAGGGTCAAAACAATTTATATTATTACAGGGGTCCTCCTCAGCTCTGTGAATTTTAGGTAAGAAGTAGCAGGGTTGCAGCCTGGTCTGTGCAGCAAGACAAGATTGGCTAAAGTGCCTTTTACTGACAGACCAGCAAAGAAAACTCCTCATAATAAAACCAGGGTTTGCCTTTGAATAAAATATTTGGGTAAAACCTTACGACAAAGCTCAGTGTGAAATACCACCATTAGAGTCACATCTGAAAACTAAGAATTCCAGCAAGGAGACATTCAGCCTTCAAAAAGAGAATTATACATGGCTTCTCAGAGCTGGTCTTCAGAGACGAGAGGAGGCAGAACAAGCATGCCAGGACAGCAAATCTACCGCTGGAAATTGTAGTAGCTTCTACTCCAAAGAAAACTCAAGTTTTTTCATCACAAACTGAGTACTTGGTGTTCCAGACTATTTTAAACATTCAGTGCAGGCATAAATCTGGTAAGGATTATCAGAAACAAAACAATATTTTCTTTCACGGCTGATGAAAATAATCCCTAATTGAGGTACCCAACTGTAGTCTACAAGAGATACTGAAAAATAACATTGATGAATAACGGTATAAACCTCCTCTGAATAGAATTAGTTTAGACATCAGAATACAACTTCTAACCACGAGACGGGAAGAGAATAGCTTTCCAACAGCAGTTTTAAGCTAAAGAATTTCACAAAGGAGCACAGGAAGTTTACGACATGGACATATCTCTTAGCTGGGACTTGGAGACTTAGGAGCTCTCCTTGAGCCGCACGTTCCCATGCATTTCACTTCTCAAATTAGATTTGGTTCAAATACATTACATGCAACTTTAATAATGAATATCAGAAAGCCTTTATATAGCACAGCAGACATTAAAGCCATTTACAAAGAAAAATAGATGCCATTAAAGTGAAGTTATTTATCTCAGGTGGCTGCTGTTGTGTGCTTACAGCTGAACGGGTTTTTATGACTCCTTTTCAGATGAGCTGTCGAGCAGAGCTCCCGAATGCCACGGTCGGGCTGACGGCAATTATCCCGGGAGCAGCAGCACTAACCCCAGGTATCCTGGCCAAGTTTCACTTCTGATGATAACCTTCTGCCCACCTTGGCTCCCCACAGAGCTGCAATTAAAGGCAGCATTTCTGCGGTGCCCACCCCACAGAGCAGCACATGGCAGCTGGGCGCCGTTCCCCGATGGGAGCTCCAAGTCTCCATCTTATGCTGCTGAGCAAAATGACTGCCACCTATACAATTTATACAGTTTGTGCTTATTTTTCTCGAAGCTACACAGTCACTTATTAAAAATTGCTAATTTTTTGTGCCTTTGCATAAAAAGAGCTTTTTAATGTAGATTTTCAGCCTTGCCTATTAAACTTTGTTAGCAAGTCTCAATTCCCCAAGCAGAAAATTACGGCAGGATTTTTCGCATAAACACATATTTCTCACATGCAGGAGCTGAATTGCCTCATCTAAGAAGTATCAGTTCTGGGTATTCTGCTATTTACTTGGAAGCTATTATGTGTTTTTCAAAGTTTCCAGCAACTTTCTATCAAACAGATCTCAAGAGCTTATACGGTTATGATAATCAATATTAAACAGAGCTATCGTGGTAGGGGAATTCTAATATTCAAGCCACCTTTTTTTTTCCCTTAGAAGAGGCTAGGGAAATCAATATACCATCACTAAGAAGGGGTTATCATAAATTACCAACTGAGCATTAGATTTCTATGCAGTGTTGCAGTTATGAGGTTGAATAAAACCCTTCAGTATATAGGGAAAGCGTAGAGAATTAGTAAAACCAGTACTAGTGCCTCTGTTTTAAAACACAGGAATTAAATCTGAAAGTATTCACTAAATAAAATCTACACAGAAAACTTCCCTTTTAAACAACAGACTTAAGAAACGCAATCTGTCTTATCCAGAAGAAGGTTAACAGGGGAGCTGATCACCGCCTCTAAAGACAGCTCTTTAATCTATTGGAAAATTCAACGGGAAGACAAAACTAAAGTTAAAACCAAGATAGAAATGGTTAATACACATTAAACACCGGTTGGTTTCATGTGATAATTAATCACCAGGAAAAAAACCCCATAAGGATGGTGTGGATTTTTGATCACTCAGAATTTGTAAACCAGACAAGTTAATGTCCTAAAAGATCTGCTATAGCTCAGACAGGAATTAAGGGTTTGAGGCAGAGATTACCAGGCAAGTACTAGACTTTCTAATCATTATGAAGTTGATTAGGTTTGTGCTTTGGGATTTGGATCAGGCCCTCAAAAATAGATTGTGAGGCATTTTGTTGTTATTGGGCTTTTAGGGTTGGTTTTTCTTTTTGGTCTTTATTATTCCTATTGGGAAGTTAACGCAGAAACTCGTTAAAATGCTGCTTTCAAATCCTATTTCCCATTTCCAGTCTGAACTTTACTCACGATACATTTATACTCATTTGCGAATCACTAACGCAAACTTAATTCCCACAGCGCAAAAATACATGAGATAAAGCAACCAAGCCAGCCAGGTTGTAAGCTGGAATTTGAACAGCTTATTAAAGGATGGAGATCCACCAGCAGTGAGTGCACGTAGCGACCCGAGAGCCCTTCCCAGCTCGGCATTCCCAGGCATTACAGTCTGAAAACTTCATGGAGAATTTCAACATCTCTCTGCTCTCTTACATTTATGTCTTCTCTATCGGTCACAAAGCAGCGAGGTGCGTTCACCTCTGCATCTTCAGGTTGTTGAGATATAACTGACAACCAGACTACCTGCAGAACGGCACTGGGACCACGCAGGAGGAGATTAGAAGGGGAAGGAAAGAGATCATGTCTCAAACAAGCAAGTTAGTGCAGGAAATAACAGAGAAGGAGCCCAAATTTAGACTCATATTACCTGAAGATTCAAGCTTAGTATTCTGTTATTATTAATTCCAAATTTAAGGTCTAACCAACTGCCAGGCAACCTTCTCATTCACTGACGGAGTGAACAAGGCTTGAAATCAGCAGGGTAATGAAAGAGTTAACACAAAAAAAGCCACCACCACCAAAAAAAAAAAATAGTACCATTATGGCCCCTTTATAATGTCAGAAGGAAGTTGTTAGGCTGTCATTCCACAGATGTTCATCCACACATATACAAGAACACAAACAAATCTCATGGGATCCCTAACTTCATGTGTGGCATACATAAACGTTAAAATTCTTCCATCATCACACATTTCCCCTTCCTCCTGCTGTGTTAACAACACGGGGAATAAAAGCATGCCGCTTCCAAAAAAAAAGGATTAATCGAGCTCAGGAAACATGGAGTAGCCTATGGAAATGCATGAGAAAAGCTACACTGAAATTACAGAGGAAAAAGAATACTAGCTTATATCGGGCACAGCAATTATTCTTAAATACTACAGGTCTACAGATTCACATCTGTTCTGCTGGATTTTTCTTTGTCTTTAAAAGAAGAGAAGAGCAACAATTTTACTATATAATTATCTTCTTTCCCTTCAACAAATGTTGATTTTTTTTAATTGCAGGTAAAAAGACAAAGCTCAGCCACTTAGGCAAAACAGCTCTAGAATTAATTTCCTATTTTAAAACACGAGCAAACAGTAATAAGCTTCTCTGCAAAAGTTCTGCAGACTAACATCTCTGTGCTTGCTGCAATACCACAAATATCATCTGAGAAATAAAATGCTTCTCTCTTGTACATAGGACACAAGAAAAAAAAAAGGAGAATTTCTCATTGGGAAAAGTTTAGAAGCAGGTTTTGTCCTTCTTAGTGTAGGAAATTAGGGAGGACAGTTGTCAATCATATCCAAATTTGGCAATTTCATCAAGTTGTGTGGTTGCTCATGAGAGCTGAACCCCAAACCTGGTTGCCTCTTTGGTTCACATATTCCCAGGGTGTTGCTGTATGGGATTTTGATCTGGTACAGATTTTGCACTGCCTGTCCTTATGAGTTTATTAACTTCAAATCCTGTAGTAATTTGGGCTGTATCAATAATTGGGTTTAGAAACAAAACTGGTGGCTTACCAAAGTAAACCATAAAAAATAAAGAAAAAAATGTTGGGTTTTTTTTGGTAAGAAAATGTATGGTTTGGGCTCAGTTTTAGTAAAAATAGAGATGTTCCTGGACAACTCCCACCTTTTCTCAGGCAGGTCCTTCCTAGTTTTCTGTTTTTGAAGCATCTCTGCTGTGTATAAAGCTGGGAGGAACAGCCAGCGGCACCACCGACGGCCCTAATCCTGAGGCTGTGAAGTCTCTTCTCATTCATTCCGACCTTACAAATGCAGAAACACCTCATGGAAAGTGGAACAGCTTTAATGGCAGAGATTGACAGAGGCTGTCTGGTGCTGGCAGTGCTCTGTCGAGAGGTGTGAGATCTCCCTTCACATCCCATCACAGACCCACACGGAGCAAGCACTTCCGTCTGGCTGTTTGGTTTGTGTTTTTTTTTTTTATGAATGGCACTGAAACTGCCTTTTTGTCAGTGAGTTTGCTCAACCCAGTGGTTTTGACAGTACCCACACCAATTTCTAGAGGTGTAAGGGCAGGCAAGGAGGCATCGGCTCGCTCTGCAGCATGAAAGACAAATTTGTCCCTCCTCACAGCAAGAGCGTAGAGATGTGAGCGCAGCATATCCTCAAACCCAAAAGTTCTAACAAAAGCTAGCACGGCCTTGGAGAAGCTCTAATGTGGGGCTGGTGACGTTGTCCATGGTTTTTTCTGAGGGGAAGTAACGCCCTTGTAGACTGAGATGCTCAGCGTCACAGTGGGACTGGGTGAATTTTACCTGGCGAGAGGTCGGACTACGGAGGAGCAAATCCTTTCACAGCGGTTCGTAGCCCTGCGCCAGGCTTGAGCAACAACAGTATTTTTTTCATGTGTGTTTTTTTCATGTTTTTTCATATTTTTTTCATAAAACAAAGATCTACTGGTCCACGTCAAACCTCCAAAATAAGTGAAAAGGAAAAAAAAAAAAAAACCCACCATGAAAAAGAGGATTAGAAACTGCAGTCCTTCTGCAATATTTCCTAAAGCTATTTAGAAGTTAGAGTTGTAACTAATCAATGACAGCAAACAACTTTCTCCTTAATAAGAATGATGAGCTCGGGAGAGCTAAAAATAATGCTTAGATATTTTAAATCTGAATTTTCACTTTAAAAGGCCATTACTGGAAGTCAGCACCACACAGACCGGAGAAAAATTGTCACACAGTCTAACAACTTGATGAGTCTTTTAACGAATGACCAAGTCTACTGTTCACTAGAAATTAAATCTTCCTTTTAATGTTTGGCTCCTCTCGAAGCAGTAGAGATGAGACTGAAAATAACAGTAATTAAAAAAAAAAAGGCAAAAGAAAATCTGGGAAACATGAGTAAGAGAAAAAACTACTGGATAGTTCACTGCTAATTCGCAGTGAAGTATTTATAGATGCTAAGGGTCACAGGTAGTCTCACTATTAAACAACAGCAGCTGGTTGAAATTGTACCTCTAGAATTTCATTCATTTTACTGCTGACAAATAAACTTAGTGAATCAATGCCAATGTAATATAGCATCTGCACAGAAACATTAAAAAAAAAACCAAACAGTTAGAAAAAACTCAGCTCTCAGGAATTACAAAGGGAAAATGGCATTAAGAGTAGATCTGACCTCATCCACGTCACCTGGATTTAAGTCCCTCTAAATTTAAAGCCTTTCTGGCAGTCAGTTTTCTGCCTTGCAGTTGTTTGGCTTTTTTAAAGCAGTCATAAAAATGTACCTTTCTGCCTGTATGTTCTGCACAAGAATTAAACCAACAACATTGCTGACTGTTCCCTCCCAGCTTACTCACTGGTATCTCCTTATAACCCGCGCTCATGACCTCATCGTCTCCCTCACGCCCGAATTAGCAGCACTGCGTTACCTGATAGGGAATCTCACGTTTCATTATTTAATAGGTTTGTGTTCCTCAGCCACTACAGCCACTCGCAGTAAGGCCCCAACAGCAGTGATACAGTCCCTTCTGGAAGCGCTCAGCCTCTCAACAGTGAAAAAAAAACCCTGTAACGTACATCTGAAACACAAACGTGAGTAAACAAGGAGTGAGACCAGTGGCTGCCATCACTGCCACGCACACAGCCAGAGCACGTGAAGATGGTGGCTTAATAAATATGGGATGCCTAACTCTGGCGTTGATACTCATGGGGTTCTGTAAAAATGATCTGCAGCTTAAACCACTTGCTTTCGGATGCAAGAGAAAAATAACCATTGGAGCGTCCCTTTCCAATGTAATTTCCTTGCTTGACTTTTTTTTTTTTTAATACCTATTGTGTGCATATGACACAAAAGTAAAAATAAATTAAAATAATTATTTATACAGCTTGAAACAGTTATTAGAAAGCAGAAACCTCCCTTG
This sequence comes from Chlamydotis macqueenii, assembly GCF_036417535.1. Taxonomy (NCBI): domain Eukaryota; kingdom Metazoa; phylum Chordata; class Aves; order Otidiformes; family Otididae; genus Chlamydotis; species Chlamydotis macqueenii. The sequence continues at coordinate 8,275,368 of NC_141558.1, forward strand.
GGTGACTGTATCACCACCTCCGTGAGAAGCAGCGGTGTGAGCCTGATCACTGCACGGATCCTCGCTCGGCTCAGGGAAACCTGATCCGGCAATTTGGCATCGCCTGAGCCCATCACAGGAGGTTTTCCTGTGGAACCAACTTCCCTGTGTCAAATCACAGCTCTTCATGGCAGGACGGCATCTAGCTGTAACATACTGAGCAAATGGATACTTCTCTTTCATAGGAAAAAAAAAAATTATTCTTCTGCGTATGTGAATAAATGGTACATGAATAAAGGTCAGATTACAGATTTGCAGCCTTCAAGCTGTGAAGGCTTGCAGAGCACCAAAAAGGTGCACCAGGCCAACCCATCCCATGCCCATCCTATCCCACTAGTTTGAGGCTGCCGCACGCACAGTTTGGCAGAAGATCGCTGCCGGAAAGCTTGGCACCAGGAAAACCTCATGAGAAAGTGGCACAACAGCATGGTGCTGCGTGTGCCCCGGCAGCTCTGACCTCTCTGCGTTGCTCCCCAGCAGTGTGAGGAGCAACAATGCCTTGACTTTGGCGTTTACAGACATCAGCTTCTAGAAAAGTCTGGCATTATCTTCCCATCCTAAGGCAAGCCACCTTCTAGGTTTGGAATTTTTTTTTTCTTGCTTTGTTTTTATCCTGCCCTTCCTAGAGTTTATACTTAGAGATACAAACTCAAGGTTTAACTGCCCCCAAACTCACACTGTGCTCTGCCCAAGCAAGCAGGCGCAAATACATTGCTTTTACAGGCGCACAGCTGGGGTCATGCAGGGGGTAGACCTGTTGGCTCTGCACAATTTGGGCCCTTCTCTCGTGTAAATCTGGCAGGGTGGGAACAGGCAGGGAGTGACAACAGTGCTGCCGGGCTCCCTGCGGCTGTGGCACAGCAAACCTCCCCGTGCCACCAGGGAAATGGCAGCAGGAACAGGAATACGTCACTCCATCCCATATAGCCATCAGCTGCCCCACAGCACCCACCCCTCCTTGGCAGCAGTACACCCACTGCATCAACACGGAGGGTGAGAACCCATCCGGATCGCGCCAAGCAAGCCCTGGGGCTTCCCTTCATTCCCACGCAGCAAGCACCCTGTAAAACCAGGCCCTGCGCCCAGGCAAACAGCAGTGAGGTTACAGGCCGCGCAGCCGCCCTACAGCCGAATGGCGACCGGTCCCCACCACAGAACAGGCCGGAGGACCCGGCGGGCGCAGCGAGAATCAGCATCACGCAGCAGATTTTTCCCTGCCTCCCAGGATTTTAGGCCACTACACCATGCTGTGTCTGGTATTACCGAGCTGGTAATCATCTAAATTAAAAGACCAAGGGCAGGACCCTAAAAACCACTCTTGGGTAGCCAGGAGTAAGTACCAAAACAGAGGCAGTGCTAAGCAATCATTACCTGGCCCAAATATTGCACCAGCCATCTTTTGAAAGCATACATGGAAAACAAATAAACTAACAGGATTCTTATTCCTTCCTTTCTCCCTCTCCCCTGTATGATGAGAAGCCACAGCCCATACAGCAGCCCAAAATGCAGGCCATTAGGCTGCTCACAGAAAATGTGGCATAGACGTATTTTTAAGAGAATGTGTCAGTTTTTGATCACATAGACCTGCTGAAGGCACAGACTCACTGCAAAGTGACTCAAATACACTTAATGAGACTGTAGTGCATGTGTTGGGGGTTCGATGATTGTGCAGGAGGTGTTCAGCTTGACTTTGTAACTTTATCTTAATAACTTGATTGAGGAAAAAGAACCTAGGACCCTCCCTATATATTCTCCCTGTGACACAAGACAAAACCAACATTATAGTGGTCTTCCAGTACGTAAAGGGGGCTATAGGAAAGATGGGGGGAGGCTGTTCAGTAGGGCCTGTTGTGACAGGACGAGGGGTAATGATTTTAAAATAGACGGAGATAGTTTCAGATTAGATATTAGGAAAATATTTTTTACAATGAGGGTAGTAGAACACTGTCACAGGTTGCCCAGAGAGGTGGTGGATGCTCCATCCCTGAAAACATTCAAGGCCAGGTTGGATGAGGCTCTGAGCAACCTGATCTGGTTGGAGATGTCCCTGCCCCTTGCAGGGGGGTTGGACTAGGTGACATTTGAAGGTCCCTTCCAACCCTAACCATTCTATGATTTTATGTTTCCTGTTACAAATTACTTGGTATGATACTTCTCACAGAATGGTTTGGAGTTGAAGGGGCCTTTAGAGGTCATCTAGTCCAACCCTGCAAGGACCAGGGACATCTCCAACCACATCAGGTTGCCCATAGCCCCATCCAACCTGGCATTAAACACTTTTCTCACAGCAATGGTCCTGCATTTTTACAGGTCAGATATGCATATTAGGTGGGATAGCACCTACAAACAAGATTATTTCTGATGAGGATTAATCGAGAGTAAAAATTTCTCCATTGCAAGACTTTTCCTATCTTTTACTTAGAGAAGCAAAGTTCCAATGAATTCTTCATTTTCACACTTTTCAAACCGATCACCAGTTGCATCATGTTCTACAGCTGCCCCTAGACTGCGGGGCAGCTCACTGTGCTGCCGTGGGTTCCCAGCGGGCCTCCACCATCAAGGTCCCTGTTCCTTTGCATGGAAAACACAGCACACGAGGGATAGTGAACATGGTGCCAAGCCACTTCCAGGACAGGCAGTGAATGTGAGAGCTGTGAAATGCTACTAAATCCTACAAAATCTATAGTGCCCCAGTTAGCTCATCACCCATCACCTCATGCATGCTGGTAGCAGACTGAGGGACTGTCACTCAGGGGACCAACCCTGACAGTGGTATCATTCACCTAGCAGAAGCTGCTTCTGGTGAAAAATAGGGTTTAATAATTGGATTTCCCCTTGCACGACACTTGCATTTGTGGAAAAATTCAGGTATTTTATGTTTTGCAATTCTATTATATTTACAATTCTGCCATATCCACATTACTTATATATTTGTTTGTTTATTTACAAGGTATAGCATGTGCTGGAAGCTCTCTGGCCTGCGCCCTCCCTCTGCAGAAACACCCATCGCAGACTCCGGTGCATTTTTCCTGGCTACGGCTGAAAGGCTGTAATCCATACCTACTTTTTTTGACCCTTCTGCCACTTTACTGCCTCTGATATTTACCTCTCCCTTGTCTTGCTTCCCCTCCTAGGGCTGCTTTTTCAGCATCTTCTCAAAGAGAGAAGAAGAGCAGGGGAGGCTCTTCAGAGCCAGAATCCAGGGGGACCAAAGGAGACAAAGAGCAGATAACAGGCAGCCACCCACTACGGCTTGAGTGTGGGCTCAATGCTTCCAAACAATTGGAAAGAGGATGTCTGTAGCCACACTGGTGGGGCATGGGACAGCTCATGTGCATCCAACGTGCGCAGCAGCTAGGTGTGTGCTTCAACTCACGCTCACTTGAGCTCAAGGACTCAAACTCCTTTACTTCCCACTGTGCCTAACCTCAGCAAGATGAGTGCCGCCTTCTCATGTTTACAAGGGACAAGAGACAACAGAAATATAAATGGCCACTTGTGGGATGCTTCAAAGCTACCAGGCTCTGCTTTTATATGCAAAATACAGAAAAGATGACAGGTCGAAGGAAGATGATAAGTGTAAGGTGGCAGATTCAGGAGCAGGGAAAAGAAAAGGAAAAAAAAAAAAGTTGGGATTAGGTGGTTGAGAGCAGAGCATGAACTACAGCTGGGTGAAATCCTCTCTGAATCCATCAGTGGAGTGGGTAAGACCATGAATTTGAGAGAGGTTATCAGAGATAGCTGAAAGTGCAGGACTACATGTCATGAGAAAGAAAATTTGTTGTTAAAAGTAGCTACCAAGAACTTTGAAAGCAGGAAACCAGTGTGGAATCTGCAGTTTGTGCTTCATGGCTTCACAGCAACAGGGTAGTAGGAAAGGAAAAAGGGGAAAGTCTGGGTTAAGGATGATTATGAAGGGGAAGTTCTGTCAAGCGAAAAGGCGAAAAATAGACTTGGATTTTTAAGTCACAAAATATGAAGGAAATAAACCTACAGCATGGAATAAAATAGTAATCGGAGAAGGAGAGCAGAAAAGAAAGAGTGGTAAAATACCCAGGTTCAAGAAGTGGCCATTTTCAAACAAGAGAAAACTCATTTGGGTTTGAAGGTCAGGTCAAGGCCAAAGAGTAAAACCAGAAGACATCAGGCATAAATGGCACAGTGAAAATCAGCAGAAAGTCAGGAGGGAAAGTGGTGTCAATGGACAAAGTTAAAAGAAAATAAGAGGGAAGAGGAACCAAACATGGTGCTGAAAACAAGCAGCACTAAGAGCTTCTGAACAGAGCAAGAGCTGGAGAGAGACAGATGCTCACTGACACCTGCACACAGCACAAACCTCAGCCTGCGCTGGAGAAATATTTCACTGTTCCAGAAGAGAGAGTTTCTTCTGGTACCTGATATTATTTCCTTCCCTTCTGAATACAGAATAGAAGCACTTTTAAAGAGGATTTAAATCTAGCAGTAGAAAGTGTTAATATTTATATAACTAAGTGGCCTTAAGCCAATGGAAAAACTGTACACTGAAAAATGTGTGATTATCTGATATTTGATAAAGATATTAGAGGTTACCAAGTTTTCCAAATGACTTTATGTCATTAAGTAATGATTCTTTCGAAATCAATGAAGAGTAGACACTAGCTGAGGGCATTAATTAGCATCTACCGCCTTTGAAGTATTAAAAAAAATCCCATGGTTCACCTTCCAGAATTGGCCGTGGGTACTTCCAGACGAACTCGCACACAGGCAGTAGCTCCGGTGGCAACTGGCAAGCGTGCAGCAAAACCCAGCCAGGCTTGTTGGAAACCGGACAAGCAGCAAGCCTACTTTTAGTTCTTGTACTAGACTGCGCTTCCCAAAATGCCTGTACCGTCCAAGAACCTTGAAGAAGAGAGCAGGACCTAGAGCAAATCGCTACAGCAGTGACATGAGCTTGCAAGTCTATGGGAACAAGAGGGAAAATATTTCAGCTTCTTGGAAAATAAAACCCTAAATACAGCAAAGAAAAAGAAAGAAGGAGGATGTAGACAGAAGAAGAAGAATAGGTCAGAAAAATCTTGTCATAAAAACTTCTATCTTTTTGTTAGTAAGATATTTTTTCCCTTAATAATAGATGTGATTTAGATGAAACGGCTCTTGGTCTGCTCCTGGATATCCCTCTTCATCTACTGAGTAAACTCAAGCCCCTCCACGCGTACACTCACCAAAATGTTTCGCAGTAGGAGAAGCGTGAAGTGCTTTGCCTGGAGGGACCTGGGGCTACAGCTCCGAGCCCGAACCCCTGGCTCCAGCATTGTGTTTCCCTGTCACACCGCTCTGCTCCGCTAGCAGCCGAGTATAATGCAGTAAAATCCTAATCTCTAAAGCGCTGTGTGCCAGCGCTTTGGAGATCAGCATTTCAGTCCTTCTTACTTCGCCGCTGCCATTGCGCTCAAGAGAGCGGCACAGCGGGGGAAAGCAATACAATACGCGGAGACGGAGGGGCGCACGCGGCCGGGGAGGGGTGGGGTGCAAGAGCGTGGTAATGCAATATAAAGGGGTGGGAAAAATAAAACAAAAAAAAAGGAATGAGGGGGAAAAAAAAAAAAAAGGACCATCGTGCATGAATAGGAACCTTGGGCCCTCTACTTCCCAGCAACTCTAACAGCAGGATGTCTCTGGCCGCAATAAATCCGCTGTTTTCTGAGCAAGGATTTGAGTGACCTGCAGAATTTTTTCTATTTCTTTCCTTGAAAGGGAGAAGATTAGGAAAATCTCTGTGCATCTGAGTATCTGTGAGTATTTTAAGATGGGTTCTCTCCTGCCTCTACCACATGCTTCAAAATTAAAAACAAAATGAAGAAGAGCTGAAATCAGACCCAGCACTGCGTGCAGGCTACGCCGTCGCCTAGACCCAGTCTGGCACTGCACACACAGGGACGCGAGCACTCAGCTGACCAAGCAGAGCGCTTTCAAGCTCAAGGCACAATGGTCATCACTAAAGCAAAGAAACAATTCCTCAAAAAAAAAAAAAAACACAAAAAAACCCGAACACTAAAACCAAACACTAAAAAAATCAAGGAGATCAAAAATAACTAGGCAGTAATTTTAATATTACAGAGTTCACAGCATGTTAACTATTGATAACCGCTCAGGGCACAGACTCGTTGCCATCCATCAGAAGAGCAGTATAATTTAAGAAAGTCTTCTGGCCTGTCAACTCTGACAGCATCTTAATGTCTTTGCTAAACCGGTAAGGGCAACCTACGTCACCAAAATCTGCTTCACGGTGCCTGTGTCAGGCGAGAGTACCGTTACATGGGATTAGTGTTACACACTGATAATGCTCTTTGGAGCAAAAGCTGATTGAACTTTGCCCCTTAAGAGCATTTAGACAGCCCAGTGGTCTGCTAACCCACATGGGTTTACCCATGGTTCTTCCATTACCAACCGGCAGAGACCATCTCTGTCTCCTGAGCCTCTTCTGCAAGCTCCTCCTCATCCTCACTTCTCGGTCAGGTAGGCAGGGAAATACTCATCATCCTCACCCCAGAAGCCACTTAGTCAATGATTTGGAAGTCGCTGTGTAAATTCTGTATCAGCTGATGTCCTGTTTGAGTAACGCTGCAGAAGGGGAAGCTTACGTTCCCTTTTATACCTGGGTGCTTCGACAGCTGTGCTCTTGCAGATTTAGTGGCTGTGATTTAACATATTATTGCTCTGGCCTTCTGCAAAGGTTACTGTTCTCAGATCAGCCAAATGGGATGTGTGTCTAACCCCAGCAACCACAGCAACTGCTAGCAAAGGCGGGGTTGCATTAACGCACTGAGATACCAATATGGTAGCTGCTGCAAGAGCAGAAATTATTGTAAAGATGTATGATGAAAACATCCGAAAACCTCTGCAGCGAGGTGCACCAAAACCCAGCTGCCAGATAGGAACACAAAATTTCTGGAGGAGATGGTTGTTTTATGGAGTTCCTACCTCTCCCCAGCCTCTGGTGTCTTGTTCCCATCCTCACACGTCACCATGCTGTCCCTCGGTTTGTGCTGCTGCAACCATGTGTGGGGTCACCCTGCAGAGCGGCGAACTGAGGCAGGTAGAAAAAAAACCCACTGCTCCTCCCCACGCTGAAGAATTATTTTTAGTGCAGGCCAGTTGATAATCTGGTTCACGGCACGTCCCTCAAACTACAGCATCAGCACAACTGAAAAGGCCACGAGGAGAACAAACACACAGCAAAAGGGTGAAGTCCTTAAACCACTGCTGCTGCCAAGGCCTTCGGACTGCAAAGTTGTGGCTTGAGCGGTACCCCTAAACTGCCACGGTGCTCCTGAACTGCCAAGTAATCCATTATCCAATAAAAATCTAAGTAGTCCATTCCAGTATTTCCAAAATTTCCTCAACTCCTGGTGCTCTTCATTCCATGTAGATGTTTTTGAGATCAAGACTACAATCAGCGGTGGAGACGAGAAGCACAAACCAATATGACCTTATAGGGTCATAACCAAGCTGAAGGAGATGGATTTACATTTGAAAGCTTCTCACACATGGTATAAATGTCACTCCCTCCTTGCCTGCCCCCTCTTCCTCCCAAAGTCACTTGAAAAAAAAATAAAACACAAAAAAAAAAAAATTGAAGAGGGGAAGTTAAAAGTGGAACCAAAGAAAAGCAAGAGTAAATAAAAATGTTTTACCTGACTCCCCTGGGCATAAAACGGCAGGTCTCACAATAATGAGAGTGAGGAATGAAATTTTAAAATGAATGCAAGTGGGAGAAACTGCAGAGAAAATTGAGACAGAGTTTCACTGTTATTTATCCCAGACAAAGCATACACGCTCAGCTCTGAGCAACCCGTGGCACGGGAACGGCACCAGGACAGAGCTCCAACACAACTAATCTTCCTTCTCTATTCCCTTCTGTGCTTTTGAGGAGGAAAGGGGAGAGAAAGCAATTTAGCGTAGTGATGCAGCTTGTTTACTTCTCCATACCTGCTCAGACCTGTTGGCTGGGAATATGTTTTGGGAGGTGGAAGAGAGAAAGAAGGAGAGAGGGAGCAGAAAGAAGATGAGATTGTAAGACAGGCCTCCAAATTTTGCCATTGCCCAGTGGTTCACACAAGCGGCGTCCATATGGCCAAGAGCACGCCAGCAACACTGCCCGGGTTACCCAAGATTTACTGTGCTTGAACCGTTTAAGCTCTGGCTCATTTTAAGGCAATGGAAATGCTCAAACGAGCAGTGTAGATGGTAGATCTGATGGGGCAGCGTGTGCCTGGTCCGATTTACCACCATGAAAAGCCAGCCCACTCCACCGCCGAGGTCCTAACTCCTTCTGCTGAGACGGGACACGCCCAAGCAGTTGGGTAACTCAGCTTACGGCACAGCCTTGCGCGGGGGCATCCTCACCCTTCACGGCTGGGGATATGGAGGGAGGTTTGGGTCACCCTCCACTCCCAGCTCAGAGTCCCCGTCACCACACAGGGAAGAAGGGGACGGAGAAGATGGAGGAGGGGAACACTTATTAGCAAACACTGGCTCATTTCTCCTGTCATTCTCTAAAGCTTCTTACTTGTCCCTAAGAAAACACAAGCGGTGTTACGGAGATAGTCCCTTAGGTTAAGAAAACACAAACCTACTCAGCCACCAACTTCTTACCACTTTATAAGCCCCTCATTAGAGCTGATACATCAACATTTACATGACAGAACCCCTTTTATTAGAAGCAAACCGTTCTTAAAATACATTAGCAACTGTCACCTACATACTCGGTGGTTCTTTGTAGTTTGCCTAACACTTCAGAACGTGTTAAAATCACACATAAAAGTTATAGTAGCCTAATGCTCAGGAAATAAAGAGTCTTTTAAAGGTTTAATTCAACCACTAATGGATTTTCTCCCAAGTTAGGAAACATTTATATATTGCTGATTTACTGCAGGTGTGGTAACTGAATTTGGACTTACACATACTAGCTGCAAGCAAATCAAGGAAAAGGCTTCATAAATCAGTTTAAGGCACTGTAGGCTTCGTGGTGCTTGGACTAAGACAGAATTTCCCCACACAAGCACACAAAACAAATGGGAGTTTATAATTTTCTCTGTCACAGCTCATAGCTTTTAAAGGTTAGAAATCAAAGCAGCACTGCAGTGGAATTTCATACATTTGAATGAGACGGACATAAGGCATCCCAGAAAATGATTTATGTCATCCCCTCTTCACACAACAACAGAATGAAGAATGCAACTGTTGTGACAAAGGCATTGCCTAATTGTGTTACTTAGTAAATACTTTCTGTTGAAATTTCCATGGATAGATCAAGATTTTTGACTTTCTCTTTGTTTTACACAGACTGCTCTCCAGCAACTATTTGGCCTTTTAGAATGAATCTTCCAACGCATGCTGCATTTTGCAGGTTTTTTTTCAACAAGTTGCACTGGCTCAGAGTCAGACATTGTAAGACAAGAAGCCACACTGACTTTATCCAAGAAATATGAGGTGGCAGAGATCCAGTACGCCCAGCACTCAAGGTGAAAGAACAGCGTGGAAAAAGATTCACAAATTAATTGTCAATTACGGAAGACTGCTGGAGTGAATACTAGATGCATGCATGGGATAATTTACCCAGGCACCTGCACGACTATAGTGCTAAAGCAATTACTCTATTTCTAAAAAGAATGAGATCGTCAGAAAAGGATATAAAAAAAGAGCAAATTTAAGTGTTTCCATACACATACATTCAGTGGAGTTAAGCACCAAAGTCACAAACAGACGATGGTCCTCTGGAAGAAGTGGGGGTCAGAATACCTGACTGAAGGAAGCTGCCTGTTCAGAAGGCAAAGGAGGGAAATGAGTTGCTCATGCAGTTCATATAGAATCATAGAACAGTTTGGGTTGGAAGGGACCTTTAAAAGCCATCCAGTACAACCCCCCTGCAAGGAACAGGGACATCTCCAACCAGATCAGGTTGCTCAGAGCCCCATCCAGCCTAGCCTTGAATGTTTCTAGGGATAGGGCATCTACCAGCTCTCTGGGCAACCTCCGCCAGTGTTCAACAACCCTCAGTGTAAATTTTTTTTCCTAATATCCAATCTAAATCTACCTCCCTCTATTTTAAAACCATTACCCCTCATCCTATCGCAACAGGCCCTGCTGAAGAGTCTCTCCCCATCTTTCCGGTAGCCCCTTTGAGGTACTGGAAGGCCACTGTGAGGTCTCCCTGAAGCCTTCTCTTCTCCAGGCTGAACAGCCCCAACTCTCTCAGCCTGTCCTCACAGGAGAGGTGCTCCAGCCCTCTGATCATCTTCGTGGCCCTCTCCAACTGGTCCAGTTTTCCCATTGTGTGCAGGCAATCAAAAAGATGCTGCCATACCCATCATATCCATACCTACAATATGGGCATCTCATGGGGCAGAAGGCAGAATGCACTGAGAAATGATTTCCCATACTGTGGCACAAGTCACCAGGTGGTGAGGACTTCTACCTTCTCTGATGCAGGTGCTTTTGACAAAGAGCCTGGCAACGCTCCACACACAGTTATCAGCAACTCCCTGGAAACACTGAACAAACTCTGGGTCCTTCCTGAACAAACACCAGCGAACCACTTCTTGGTTTGCCAGACTCAAGGATGACACAGCAAAATTGCTTTTTCTTGTCTGCGTTCTCCACACACCTCCTCGCTCCTAGCTCCCATTGGCGTGCCATGGGAGTGCAGGAAGAACTAGAGATTAGAGTCAGCGCAGCAGCTGCTCCTCCTGGCTCTTCGAATAGAGGGAAAACAGCTTTTGCCCAATGCATGGGGAGTGATATCATCAAGTTAGCAAGCCAAGAACAGAAAGGATACATCAGAAAGGAAACAGGAACAAGAGTTTCCCCTTACAAAGCAAACAGCCATGCTTTTTTAGAGCAAAATCTTTGCCTAAAAAGCTCTCACAAAGTACCTCATGGGAGGTTCAGACCATTTTCAAGTGCTGGAAGAAAAACAGTGCTGGGGTTAGAGTAGTAACCTGGATCTGGGAAGACCCACTTCAGTTCTTTGCTCTGGCAAGCGTTCTTGCATGACCTTAGGCAAAACCACTGAAGCTGTAGTTAGTGGATACCTGGGCTTCAAAAGCAAAGTCAGCCTAAGAAGTTCTTGCCTTCCCCCCACCTGCCATTTGATGCCTCCACACTTGCGCTGCCCTGAGAGCCCACAGGCACTATCCTGTAAACTGAATCACTGAACAGAAAGATGTTAAAAGTAAGTTTTCTGTTTTACTTTGGAGGGAGGGGATAATTTTGCATCGGATTGCTTAAAGGATCCGCAATCAATCAGCTACAGCAGCAGAAGTGGAGAAGAGGGGAGGCCAAGGAAGGCTGCAGTGGCTCAGGGGCTGGAACAAGCCATCAGGAGGAAGGCTGCACGGCCGACGCGCTGGCCGAGCGAGGTGGAAGAACCGCTTCAGTGGTGCCAGATGCGCTCGGACAGTGTTAGCCGCTGCTGCCCGAGATGGACGCGGCTGCTCCCCCAGCCCCCTCTGCAGGGATGGCTGCCCTCCCAGCAGGGGTAGCAGAAGGAAACATGTGTCAGCACATCACCTGCTGCTGTTTGGAGGAAGAAACAGCCAGCAATTTGCTTAAGCCAGCACCGCCAACAAATGCAAGGCGCCGCACAGCCTCCTCCCTAAACTCTGGGCTCCCAGGCTTTATCTCCCAGCTGGGGACGGCGGCACCACTCGCGCTCCCGGGCTGCTGCCAGGACAAACAGAGTAGAGGCACCGAGCCACCCCAGGTAAACGGGGGAGACCGACCGCAGAAAGCAGCAGACAGTCTCATTTTGGTAAGCCCCAATGACATGCAAATCTCTGCTTACCCTACATAATATGAACATTCTCCTACAAACCCCGAGCTCCTGATTAACTCAGCACATCACTTGCCAGCGCTATCTGAATGAGCCTGTGAGCCCAATTAGCAGCAGATGCAGCACTAACACTCCTCACCTGCTGTGCTCACCCGTCTTCAGATCAGGAAGGGAAGGGAATATATCAAAGGCTCGCAGAGGGAAGGAAGCTTAGAAAAGGGCTCAGAAAGGATGAGGGAAATAGATGTCTGCAACTGTTCCTCAGGCAAGGAAGCAGAGCCCTATACAAAAGGGAAAACATATGGGCCTAGGGAAAATATTGCTACAGATCATGAAAAACATCCGAAGGGCTGCTCTAGCATCCCAGGAGCATGGCGCGGGGTGCAGCCGGGAGCGCTGCTGGGGCTCGGGGGACCTCCTGGCCTTGCCTGCGCCCCAGGGAGCTCTGCCACACGCAGAGCTTCTCTCCATGTGCTTTGGTACATCAGCACGGGCACCTAAGTCATCCTGCCTTTTCCATGAGTTCTCCTTGGCCTACCAGTGCTTCTTTAGTGCCCCAAACAGCAAATAAAGAGCCTCCAGAGTCTACAGGCAACCCAGATAGGAGTCACTTAACAAAACTTCTCTGACCTCCCAAACTCCGCAGCCACCTCTGAGTTTTACCTCTGAACCTCTACACCAATGAATTTACTGCTCTGACTCATCAAACCATCTTTCACTTCAACAGTCGGCATTGCTTTTAACAATAAAAAGAAAGAAAATCATGGGGCAGTTCAGGTTTTTTGACAGAGGAGCAAAGAACCTGCCTTTGGGAGGAGGTCCTAAAATAAGGGTTAGTCAGATAGACACGAATCCCTGAAGCTTCGAGCTGTTGGGAAAGGGGATTTAACGCTATATTTAATGCTATAATTTTCCATCAGCCAGCGGAGAGCAGCTACATACCATGTATGCTGGATGCTTGCATCTCATTCTAAGAAGCCTAAATCTGTCTGTGCTGGGCAAGGAGAGTCTGGGCCACGTAAACCAGTGGCCAATTCAGCAGTAACTTCTACATGTCCCTCTTTAAACTTCAGCTGTCCTAGCAGAAAATAGATAAGGGATTTTTTTTTTTTTTTAGAATAGTAAACATGTATCTTTCACATATATACCAGTCACCTATCTGGTGAACCGTTTTTTGCTGCTATCTTCAAGACAGTCTGGCTGTAGGAGGCAGGTGTAACAAATACTTTGAAAGAACAGTCTTATTCAAGGAACAGTCAAACAGGCCATCTAGGATCCCATTTATGTACATTTTTACTGGTGTCTAGACACTAAATTTGCGGCCTTCAGTGACTACTGGCCAGCCTCCAATGCCACCCGGACATCACCCTTGACAGCAGTCTCAGTGGGGAGACATCACCCAGTCCGAGCCAATTGGTTGTGCAATACAGAAAAGCTTCCTGAGGTTACTGACAGTAGTTTCTATAAAAAGTCCTTCAGTCTCTAAAATACATCACAAATGGCCAACGTTTCCAAACAATGCATCTGACAAACACAACTAAATAGATGGTTTTGTTTTCTACGGACACGTTCCCTTATCTTCGAAACAGGAACGATGATGCATTTTCAGAAAGAGGAAATTAATGTCTCTTTCACTGGGCTTTACAGCTGTATTTGCTTTTCAGACTTTCATCTACGGCATGAGAAACTACTGCTACAGGTGTCACAGAGAGCTGCCAGTGGTGACCACACCATCACGGTGAGACACTCAAAACTACGTTCGAATTCCACCCCTGCAAATCAGGCACACGGATCAGAGGCAGAAACGCAGATGTAAAAGATCCAGAGCAAACAAACAGTGGAAGAGATTTTTATCCAATGCAACAAAAGTTTTTAAATTACTTTTCTAATCTAGCCTTTCAAAGCAGAAGGGAGACTGAAGTCATGCAGGAATTCTTATTTAAACTGAGAAGTGAAGGAAAAAAAAAAACATGTGTCCTTCATACTGAAAATAAAGAAGAGCTGAGGCAGCAGCCTGCTCTTCAGTTCTCTAGAGGGCAAATAATAAAGCAGGGTACAGCAGGCCCAGCCCCAGGTCCACCACAGGACCTCTGGTCAGCTCCTGGATATTACAGGAGCCTCAAGGCAACGCCCATGACGACTCCTCCTCTTTCCCAAGGGCATGCTGTACTTCGGCTTTTAGTCCTCGTGTTCGATGCATTTAGCAGCTCGTGATACAGAGCGAGGGACAGAGTAGACATCTGTGGGCATCTCTGGACCTCACATGCAAGACTGCTCCTGCCTGCCCTTGCAGAGAACTGAACGTACATGGTGGCTTGTCATCTTACGCTTCGTGACATACCTGTTATACACCTGAGAGGTCTGTCATTTTTAAATCCTATCGACTAAATACCATTTCATCATGACAAGACAGATAAGTATCTGTGAAGTGAAATCCCTCCAGCTGAGCAGATACCATCGTTGTGCCATGCATCCATCCTAGACTATTAGTTTCAACTGGAAGAGGAGGAGCTGCAATTTCAGAAGACGTAAGTAGGCTAGTTATCCTTGGTAAGAGTCCAAGCCAACATGCTCCTTTGCTCTTGGACATCCTGGTACATTTTTCTTGACCCAGTATCATGATTGCATTTATTCAATATAATTTGTGTTACTACAAGACGTGTGTGAGTCTGAGGAACAAATACTGAAAAAACAGATTTCACAGATCTGGCATTCAAATTGTCAAATATGCTCCTACATACACCTTCTATAAGACAGTGAGCATTCAGATTAAGTTCCATACAAATACCTCTTTTTAAGACAAGCAATCACAATGGTCCAAAGCTTACAGCATGAGAAAGCATTTTGCGTAAAAAGGTATTTGGGTCATGAAACTCTGAGGAGGAAAATTTTCTTTCACAGGGCCGACCCTCCGCTGCTTTTGATTCAAAAGCAAGGAAGTGCTTTCGGTATGTTCCTAAAATGATCCTTTCAAATGTGCTCTCCCTTTCCCTCCCCTGCTTTTGCAGAGGGTAAAGGTGCTGCCCTCACGACCGTCCAGCACGCACCCAAGCCAAGGTCAGTTCCTACCTAGTCAAACACACACATCCTGATCTCCCCAGTACAGATATGGCTTTAACAGATGAAAATCACAGATCAAACCCTTCTTTTGATGAGTAACTTCGTTCCTTGCAGTACAGGGATTGCAACACACAGGCGTTACCGATAACAAAAACCATTTCTGCTGGCCAACAGCAGGCAGCTCTCACCGAGTCAACATCTCAAACTCTCATGGTTTCACTTCACTGGGTCTAGACGGTACAAACAGGGATGACTGAGGCAGCCAGCAGAAACGTCACAGCCACCCAACCTTGGCCAGCATCACCAGTACAAAAAAAGTCAGAGCCAGGCAGCAGTGAGGCTCTGCAATACCAAATCAAAGCCTGCGCGTGGTGGATCACACTTGCCAGTTCTTGACTCTTGGGACTGCTAGGAGGATCGGGCTGTCGAGCGCTCTGAAAGCATGAAGTGTGACATTATTTGTCAAAATCAAGATGTATAGATAATATACACATATTCTTTTATCCCCAGAGAAAAAAAAAGTTAATGTATTATAAACTGTAAATAAATAATAAAGACACAAAGCCAAGAGCACCCAAAAATATACAGAGAAATATATCTGAGCTGCAACTTCACAGCTGCAACTTGGGATTTTATACAGAACTTGGTGTTTTCTGTTCTTCATTCCTCATGTGTTGGGGGGAAGTAATGAGCTCTAAAGAGGACTGACAGAACATGGAGAAAAATGAACTGTAAGATGCATTTGCACTTGGCTTCTTGTTTGATGTGGGTCTTTTTTTTTTTAATCAGAGGGGGAAAAAAGACCCAATTACTGTGCTGAAATGAAAGATTCACTCCAGATAATCATTGTCACTTGTCAAACTGCACTTTATAGCTTTCCTTCACGACCACCAGCACAATAAGCACCCAGTGTTTGACTTTCAGTACAAACATTTCAAAATATCAAGTACAGGAAAACAGTCAGTATAGAGTCTCTTCATGATAGTCCCTAAATATCCTCCAATGTTATTTAAAGAATGAGAAAAAATACTCGTTCCAAGATATGTAAAAACCTGGAAAATTTGATGTGATGCTACTTCAGATTAAAACCAAGCAATTTCATTTTATGCTTTATATGCTTTCCAGTCCCACTAAGTATAATTATAGACATCGGTCCACTTACACATCTTTCTGTACAATGGAAAAAGGAATGTAATTTGGACAACTAAAAATTCTAAGAGACTGTAATACACAAAAGCAATAAACACAGGTTCTGCCAGCAATCAGATAACACTTATCGTAAACAATAGCTTTTGTGATTTATTTGAAACAGGTTCAGCTGCTACAACTTAGGATTTGGTTATTCTTGTTTTTGTGTTGGATTTCCAGCAGGTGGTGAGGACATGATAGAAGTGTTTAACCACCAGAGATTTCAAAAAGGAACTAGTATTGCATTGCATATGAAGCATAACAGAGATTTATTTTGGAAAAAAAAAAAAAAAAATAAATAAAAAAATCAGTTTTCCATCTCCCAGGGGCCTCTACTAGTTTGTAGAGGCTACTTCTGAAACTTTATTTAACTTTATTTTTCTTGGCTCTCAGCTCGCCCAGCTTGATGTCACACTAAAGGAGACCCATGCTCAGAAGTGACTCCAAACCTCATCAGTTCTCTGTGCCGGTTTCTTAGGCAAGTGGGAAATTGTACAATGCACTGAAGTAAATGTTAATTGTAGATACGAGCCCAGAAAAGACGGACTAAACTTCCTGCAGCAGTATTCAGAGGAGCGTGATTTATTGTAGCTCTGGGAACCAGGGAAGGAGCCCTCAGAAGTCTTAACATCCTGCTTTGAGTGAACACCACACTGAAAAAATGCCACACAACACTGCCATGCGAGTACTGTATCACAACAGTGATCCCTGCACGTGCTTTGTTAACAAGATGGGAATGTATCTGCAATGAGGATGCAGATTTAGTAAGCATCTTAAAGGCTGGGTGGGACAGTGTAGTCCCCTCCATGGATCCTACCTCTAGAGAGATGCAATGGATCCACCTTGCTCCATGCAGCTGGATTCTCCTACCCATCTCCTTGCTCCCGGCATCCACAAAAGCTGAGCTCGTCCATGTGGGACACGGGAAAATGCTTTATAGATTCTCCAAATAAGTAACTGCTTTCTGTCCCATCTTCCCAGTGTTGCGGAGATCAGATCCAACAGGTTCACTGATAATTTCCATGAAGAGAAGGAATGCTTCAACATTAACATTAGTAGCCAAGGATTTGACACCGACAAAGCCACAAAAAAAAAATTGCTGCAATCTAACATTATTTATGTCCCTCCAGGTATACATTACTTGGAGTTGCAAGATACTTCAGGTTTGTACTTTGTTTATTCTCCTAAAGCAGATTAACAAGAAAATGGAAGGTTAACAGAACATTAAGGCTGAGAATTTAAATGAACTAGTTAGGAAAAACAAGGCTGTAATTCTCATAACCACTCTACGTCAACCATTTTGCACATATTCAGAATTCAATGTTGTTGTAGAGGCTGGGAAATTTATGTTGCAGTATACCTGTAATATGACAGAATCCCATTTATTGCAGGACTTCTAATTTCCTAACTTGTACATTAAATTCCCAGTGCAGTTCTGTGCTAACTCTCTCCTGTTGATGGTGGGGTTTTTTAAACACTCATTTCCCATGCTTTAAAAATAAATGAATGAAACAATGGTTTGAATACTGAAATAAATGCAGATGAGTTTTGCCGATTTTTACATACAATTTACAGACTAAATATATCAATCCACCTCACACCTATACCTTTAGAATCAACTACTGAAATAACCATATTTAGCGTGCAGAATACAGCAGCACATGTAATTGGAGCCTTCTGCATTAGAAGTTTAGAGAAACCTTATGTACGTGTGACAAGAATTTCAACAACCTACAGAATTCCTTCAAACAGCTCAAAAAGACACAGTATAGTCAAGGTTCGGAGTGGGAGACAGGGATTTGGAAGTCTGAAAAACTCCTCCCAGAGGGAGCTGGTTTATACTGATTCGTCTTCCTCCCCACTCTTCCAAAAACGCCTCCTCAAAACCATGACTAGCACAGCTCCATTCAACAAGTTTTGTCCGTAACTGAGTTAATAGAAGTCTGTGGGCCAAGAACACAGTGGCAGCCATCCCAGCCAAGATGCCACCTACGCTTGCTTGAGAAGTGCTTGGTGCCATTACTGGCCATACGTTTGACTTGAGTTTTTCCCATCCAACTTGAACAGATCCCATTCCCAAATGATGCACTTAGCAAGGAATTTCTGCTCTTATTAACCCTCCCTCTTCAACGGGCAGCAAAATCCAGTTAAAAATACTCCTTTTCCTACCAACTCAGCAAGCAAGCTTTCTTCAGCAAGACATCAAATGTGCTTATTTAGCACAAATCATTTCTACCCTGACTTGCACGAGCAAGGAGAGAGAAAGCACCGTGGCTCCCCTGGCCAAGGCTGTCCTCAGGTTGGTGTCCTTGCCAGTACAGCCTGAGTCAGGGGTCCTACACACATGTTTCCTACATTCACATTCATTTTAGGGAGAGAAAAATGCATTGAAAGAGGGATCCAGAACAAATACAAGACCTCACAGCTGACGTAACCCAACAATCATCTTCAAAGCTTTGTTCTTCCAAAATTGAGACTGAGGAACAAACCTATTTAAAACTATTCTTCTGCCCATAATTTGCAAGCTAGTCCAAACAGCAAAAGAAAGATGACCTCCTCACCTCCTGCAAGAACATATTTCAGAAACAGAGGCTAGTAAATGACACAGACATTTTTACTTTTGCAGCCTCGAGATGTAGAACAGATCCCAAACGCCTTTCAGCATTGCCACATTCGTTCACAGATCACCCATCCTCAACAGAGACTGACCCTTCGAAACGGCTGCGGCAGCTCAGCCCAGACATACTGCACTTTCCCAGACCAAAGTTTAAAAATCCCAAAATAGCTATAGCGAATGTGCTTGGTACGGACGCTAAGGAAGGGCAATCTGGGTCGTCTTCTCGCAAAACTGCTGAAGCCTGGCCAGGCTCCAGGAATGCACATTTCTCTGCAGATGGCTAGGGTAACATTTAACAGCAGGAACCATAAAAGACTTCCACTTCTGATTATGTATATTGTGATTTTTATTTTGATTTTATTTTTAGATGAGAGTGGGCTTCCCCCCTCCCTATTTTTTTTTTTTTTAACCTATTTAAAGGTAGTCATGACATGCTTAGATTTCCCCCTCCAGCATTTATTTAGCTTTAAGCTACCTCGGGCCAGAATTATTTCATCTGTTCAATATATTACAGTCCAGTACACTGCAGAGCAGACTGAATTACTGCCAGAGTACTGTGTAAATCAAACCCACGTGTTAAGTAAAACAGTAATGCAATGCAATGAGTGCCTGTCCACAATCATTCAGCTGTAAGTGTCACTCCCGCATTTACCATATGAATATATGAAGATGCCCTCAAAGCAACAGAATCTTAATTCTCCCCCCAGATTCAAATGTACGCATTAAGGAAACACTTCAAACATCACTATCTTTTTCTCCTAAGGCACACTTCTTGTCTGTAATTAGTTTCCATTGGTCAAGTGGTTTTGCTTCTACATACCAGGCTATAGCAACGTTTTAAGTGATGTTCTGTGATTCATCCTACACTGTCTAATATGATTTTTTTTTTCCCCTTAACCCAGAATAAGAAGGAATGGAGAGAAAAAGGTGAGAAGAGGGAGAAAAAAAAAAAAAAAGAAAAAAAAAGATTGCCTGCAATCATATTGTTACACTGTGCACAGTTTATGGCTGGCACACATCCAGTTTGCGGTTGCGATAAGAAATGTGTAATCCTATTACACGGAGAGGAGTCAGAATGTACAAATAGGTCCTGGAAATAGGAACTTCTCCTGTAAGATTATTCTTTTTGCCATAATAGTTCTGCAAGTCGGTCTAGACGGTAGCTCTCTGCTATTCTCCCCACTGCTAATGGAAAGCCAACTGTCAAAACAATTCGCCACAGATGAGCTGGGATTTTTGCAGAAGACAAAAAAAGTGATGCTCTGCGCTCGCGTACATGAGTAACGTTGATTAGAACAGCGGCTACGAGTCCTTGCAGCCCAGCACGCGAAGAGTGCATCATGTTGCGTAAAGAGATCCCAGGTTGCCCCAACGCTGCCACGTTCTGCAAGGTTGTCAAATCCTGCACACTAAGCAGTTTTTAAGAAACATTAACTGCTTACCGGTAACAAAAGCTGGTTCTCGTGGCATTTTGCATTGCTGTTTCCTTAATAAGACAATACAGAAGCCATTTCCTGAGCACAGGTTTACTGGGCTGCTAAAAGCATGTTCTTAGACTGAAAGCACAAAACCAAGTAACACCTACCATGGAAGTCAGCATCCCTGTGGAGTTAAAATTCCTGGATAATTCCAACCTGATTATCTATTTTTCCTCATTTCCTTCGCATGACAATACTGCATCACTGTGCTTACGATTCAGAAAAGGGGCTGTGCATTCCCTGACCTCCCCCCTGTAAATAAGTGCTTCTGCCGTAAGTGAGATAAGTCAAAATACAGGACAGTGCTCCCTCGAAAGACAGTCATTTTCCGCATTAGGACCCTTGCAGCAGGGAGGCGACGAGATCGATGCCAGAAGCGGCTGCACTCCCCCGTGAACCAGGCTGCCGCTTAACCTGACTCCTATCTGACCACAGAATAAGTTCCTCAGAGGGAAGGGCTTTTGAAGTGCAAAATATTAAGAAAGAAGAGTTTTGAGGTTTTTTTTCCGAGGAAAAAAAATAAATATAACAACCCACCACAGGCATGTCATGCAGAAGTGCAGGACATGGTCATACGGTTGCAAGGTAAATATCAGCAACATAAATTAGCTCAAGCAGCAGCAGGCTGCACTAGCTTATTACAAACCCCATCAGACTGCGGCTAGAGCATTATCAGGCTGTGAACAACCTGTCTTGGTGTGTTTGTGTATACCAAGCAAGGTTGGGTATGTTTGCATGACACCACAATTACTTGTGTGACCGCAGCACAGACGTACTCAGTAAGCAAACGCCTTCAGCATCCTGGCTGCCAACTTGCTGCAGCAGCAGAGCTCGCAGGTAGGAAATGTAATTCCCTTCAGCGTAGAACAAGGAATTGGTGATGAGAAAGGGAGAAAAAGGCAAAATAAATAGTTCTATTAAAATCAAAATACTCTACCTTTACAGGCGCACAGAGACAGTGACTAAATGGTGTCCTAGGTCACATCCACTTCCATTAAGCTCAGCAGGAGAATACATGTGGGTAAACCAGAATTTAAATACACTGAATAACTAAGGTGTACTGGTTTTTTAACCTTAAGTAGCACTCTCCTGTTAAGATCAGTGAATTCTGGGTTTTCCTAACTAATCTACAATCCATGCATCAGGGTATGCAGAGCTGAGGGCAGCCTCAGGGCTGACTGGATGAGGTGCCTCCCAGCCTCAGTGGTTCTGCGAGGCTCTGATAATTAAATAATATTTATTTCTTGCAAAAAAGGTTGAATGTCACAAATTCTAAGTGTAAAATAACAGTGAGGGAATCAGATTAAAATGATTCTGTTGAGTTAAAGTGGGCAGTAACACGTATATTGCAATCCAATTAGCAAAGAAGCTTTTCCACATGTTGTTAAAGTGCCTTTTGCACTCAACTACCTTCACCTGACCTGACAAGCAGTGAATTATCTGTTGTAGCTGGACTCTGCTGCAGATTAATTAAAAGAAAACAGTAGAAGAAAGAGATGGAAGCAAACTGTACAAAAACTGCATAATTTCCCTATCATTATGAACCCAGCATGTTAATATGAACCTACTGGTTTGAAAAATCCTCCAGTAACAGGAAAGTGATGAGTAATTTGAAGTCATGAAGGACAACAAAAACAACCAGAAAAAATAATAATGAGACTTGTTAAAACATAATATGGATTTTCTATTTTTTGAGAGTTTTAGGGGTTTTTTTCCCAGCTTTTTCTCACTACCATTAGTGTGGTCATTACAGAAAGCAGAAGACACTGTTGTGCGCGCATGCAGACACAAATCCCCAGCAACTATTCTGCGAACAAAAGCAACAACATAGCTGCACTGTGTGTGGCAAGGCAGGCCATTTAATCAACATAGCCTTAAAAAAAAAAATTAATTGCAATCATCTTCTGAGGGTCACTCAAGGTTCCCTGCAAGAAACACATGACTATTTGTCCATCCAAGTGCCACTCTGGAGTCAGTTCAGGAAGACCATGAGGGTGACTGGCAGGTCTGGGAAGGACCCACCAGCTGACTCACGTGGTCCAGGTCCAGTGTGACAGCAGCACGGTGATGCTGCCCTTCATGCCGTTCCGCAATGAGCACCCATTGGGTGAGTGATTCCCCCCCGCCCCCCCGGGTATGACCCACACACACTCCCTAATTTTGTTGGGGAGGAGAGCAAGAGCACTGCAGCTGGAAAAAATCTTCACCACCACCCTCAAATGTTATGTTTTAGAGTCGAGCTGCCCTCTCCATATTCACGTAACACCATCTCCAGTGCACAGCCCTGGCGCTGCCATGCAGCCAGCACTAAAATAGAGGTGTGTTGTTTCCAGCTAAGCTGGATATCCCTATAGCTGGATCCCCCAGCTCCCTTGTACTTTCTCCTTTCCATGAATCATCTCCTGGAGACCGTTATGTACCTTCAAGAGATGCTGTGATAGTGACGAGGAAGAAGTTGTAACGTGAGGAGAATGTACACAGGAGCAGTACTGTTTGATGAGAACCACTGTATTCTGATGATGTTTTCTTTAAAATACTCCTACTCTTGCTTGGGATACACAAGCATGATTAAGAGCCATCCTCTGACTTCTGCTGGTTCCTGCACTGAGATTACATTGCTGTTTTTTGACATCTGGCTGAAGTGCGAGGAACCAATGTCATTGTCAGCTCATAGCTACAGAGAAACCGGAGTCTGCTCTCCTGCAGAATCCTTCGGCTGGGATAAATCATATTGCCTCTCTGGTCTATGTTTTGCATAACAAAACGCACACAGACAAAAATAAATCGGCAGCTGGGGCTTCAGCATAGTCCACTCATGAGGGAAGATCCTTCCCCATCATCTCCTGACAAAGAAGCAGGCAGACTACTGGAAAATTTCTTGCTGACTCAGAAGGGGTTCCTGGTATCTGCGACACTGCTTAAACCTTGCAGGAACCAATACTCCCCTTCTTGTACAAGTGTGGCTGATAACATCACAATATACCTTTTCCATGTATGTTTTAGAAGAGACCATTTACTTAACTTTAGTCTGTACAAAAGGCTAGAGAAAAAAAAAAAAGTTTGCACAATGACAGGTCATTCAACAAGTCGTGTTACACCAGGAATGCCCAAAGAAAGGCAAAGAGGCATTACACAGTCTGACAGTATGTGTGACTTTTCACCCTTCCCTGATTTGTTCCATATCTTACCTCATATTCTTTAAGGATGTGTTTTGATCTTTGTTTTAACTGTACCGGGAGGAAAAAGGAAGGAAGTTGGGGGAAAAAAAGGCATAAAATAAATAAAGGGTGCTGTACTAAATGTGAGGATAGATAAATAGTTACTGGTGGAGGGAAAAGACAACAATTGTGCTGATCTATGAAAAAAGCGCCACATATGAGCTAAGAAAAATTAGAGGTGACCAAAAGGCAGTCAGAAGTTAACAGTAAATTTCCCACTGACCAGTTATGATCTGAGCAATTATGGTAGGAACACATTCATTTTATATATGTGGGAGAAAAAAAAAGGATTAAGAAAAAAAAGGATTAAGAAAATAGCACAAAAATACAGGAAAAAAATCTTCAGATTACAGTACTTCTTTTTTTTTCAAGTTCTACTTCAGTAAAAGAGAGGTAGCCTATTAAACAGCCTAGTCCTGTTCAAATTGCCAATTTAAGGACTTCAGTCCAAGTAAACTGAAGTATGAAGAAATGCCTCCCACTCCTGCAAGCCAAACAAATCCCCTTCCCATCAGTCTCCAAACCAAACACATCACTGCACGAGCCTCCACGAAAGAACGCATCAGTTGCGTTGAAGTCCCAATGCAGTTTTCATACGGTTCATTGTTTGAGGTAATTTAATTAAAAGAGTCCAGATGATTATTATCCTGGCAAAAGGAAACTGTATAGACACTACAATGGCAGATTGCCATGATCATTGTATTTCATCTATTAACTGAAAATACAGCTAAAGGAAGAGGACAAAATGAGCCCACTTTGTTAACCATCAAAAAACCTGACATCTTCCAACCGTTTCCACAGGCTGGTACAAGACTCACGTGTTGTCCAGTCTGCCAGCTTCTGGCAAACCATTGGATGCTGTGAACACTGCCATGATCAGTTCAAGCAAGAAAACTGACCATCACAGCATGCTACAAAGCCAGCTTAGTCATCCCTCCGGGCAACGGAGAAGGCATTATTTGTGGTCCAAACACCGCTCTGAGGCTCAGGAGGTCTGGGCTCCACTCCCAACACCATCATACAGTTTCCCAGGGAAATGTAGTGCTTGCCTCCACCTACAAGGCCAAGGTCATATCAAGTTGATAAGGACTTTATATATTCCGTAAAGTTGCATCATTTTATTCTACTTAAATATTTATAAACAGCTGAGGGCTTAAAATTCAAGTGTCTACATAACTCCACTCAAATTAGAAGCAGTAAGCCTTCTATGGAAACCTTTCTGAAAAGTACTCTTGGACTAGAAATATTCCTTAAAACTCTGTAGGGACATAAATCAGCGCTGCTGGATCCGCAGACTCTTATAGTTCAAAGTCTAGTAATACTAAACTGAATTTCATTGGCTGAGAACAAATATTTCCATGAGTAGACATTTCTAAATTAGGGACACTTGGTTTTTTTAACAACTGGAAGATATTTCTGCATGCAATTGCAATTCTGATCTACACAGTCCCAACAAAGTTTTTCTGTTAGTACTGCGCAAGAATATAAAAAGAAAAGGAATAAACAAACTCAGTCTCTGCCCAGCAGATGAATGTTTTTAATAGAAAAGCAAAAATATAAGGGGAAAAAAAGGTCAAATCATTTGACCAAGGTCAAAAAAGCAAGCCAGAAGAAAAACGAGGAGTAAAGTCAAGCACATGATTTCACTTTTGGATTTCAGAGTTTGAGGCCAATGGCTTATCTGACAGACCTCCTCTTATCTCTTGGGTATCTGTATCTAAATGCATACTCCAACCCTAGAAATAAATAAACCTTCCTAAACTAGAATGAAGACACTTTGGTTTAATGTCTGAGGGGAAAGATGTTTCAGTGACTCAGAAACCAGCTGTTACAGGCGAGATGAGGCTCAAATCCATTCCTTCTCCAAGAGCCTTGGAGACACCACACAAGTGATGGGAAGCCAGGCAGCCAAACAGATCTCAGTGAGGCAGCCTCCAACCCGTCTTTGTCTCGGTTACATCTCTGAAACAGAGATAACAGCCCACTATCCCTGGATTCGGTCTTGCAGGAAGTACACTGAACAAGTCTAACGTTATTATTTTGGAGGACAACTGCTCTAAATCCTGACAGACATTAAAATACTACCACACAACTGTGGCCAAATAACGTAGAAGGAATGCATTTTAAAGCTAAGATAGAAATACCTTCCTTTCAAGTTTGGTGTGCTCCTCCTCTCTGCTCATCTCCAGTTCAGAAGAACACAAAAAGTGGAAAAGAGACCACAAAGCATCAGAAGTAGCCATCAGTCATCTTCACCTCCAGCCATTCCCCCCTCCCAATTTCCAGTGCTTTCTGCACTCACACGCGCAGCTGCCATAGCTACTACCCCACTGTTAAATGATTACAGGTGACAGGAGAAAAGCCT
Organism: Chlamydotis macqueenii; assembly: GCF_036417535.1. Classification (NCBI taxonomy): domain Eukaryota; kingdom Metazoa; phylum Chordata; class Aves; order Otidiformes; family Otididae; genus Chlamydotis; species Chlamydotis macqueenii. The sequence continues at coordinate 8,301,145 of NC_141558.1, forward strand.
CCCGCAGACATGCTCTTTCCCGGACACACCTTTCATACCACAGAAGTTTGAGGCTTTCCCAGCCCAGACAACTCTGACACAGCGTAATAAAAACCTATCCACAAGCCAAGGATCTGCCCTCAGCCAGCGGTAATTAAAATTAATCATTCACAATTATTTTCATGGGCACGTTCAAAAAGAGACACTGCCAGCTCGCCGAATCCTCAAAGTTGACAGACCTTGAAATAGGCTGTGGTCAGGTACAGCACGTTCCTGGGTTTCAAGCAGTTAAAAACATGCTTTGCATATCGATTTGCCATCCCGCTGGCAGAACCCGCAGCGCTGATGATCACAGCCACCCTGGACCTGCAGTCAAACACCTGAGCTGGCATCAACAAGTGGGATTGGTAAGCAAAGTGATTTTTCAGGTAAATATTGCTATGTCTGTAATTATTGCTGCCCAGCTGGGATTCAGGGCTGTATCAGTGTTAGTTTTTTTCTTCCTCAAATCTTAGTGTCTTCTGAACTTTTCCTATTTTCCTCACATTTGTATTAAGTTTTTTTTATCACTACCTTCTTCCATTTCAGCTTCACTGGTCACTGCTTATGTTATTTTGAGGGAGGGGAGGATGTTTCTAAGGTACAGAGTAGCCTGAAGGTTATCAGTTTCCAAGCTTCAAAACCACTGAAAAATTACATTTACAGACGTAGAAGAATGAATAAAATTTGATGTCAGGGATTAGGACTGTCACTTTCTGGAACACTATTTACTTACACAAGCAATTTTTATGGAGTGAACAGCTACTGTTTATGATAGGAGCCCTGATCAATTCTGTCCTGTTTAAACTTATCATAAAACATAAAAGCACGTCTTAGGTATATAAACCCCAAATTTGTAGACAGTATATAAGACCAAGACTGTAACCATCGCAGAGAGAAAGCAATCTCACCTAACATATCACAGATCCCTCGGGATCAATCTGCATACTGCTCCTTCCTTCCCATCAACTAGAATATTGATTTTTAGAACACATACTGGAAAAGAAAAAAAGTTTTCACTGGATATGCTAAAGAAGGAGCAAGGCAATGGGATCATCTGCATCCTACCATGTGTGTTCTGTAGTGGGAGTTCAAAACTGGAACTAAGAGCAAGAGATGGTAGAAGATCCAACTTCTTACATTTATCAACTCTCAGCATGGTTTTCAGTCAGAATACTTCAAAGGAACAGATATTCCCTCTTTGCTGAAACAGAGAAATGCCGGATAAATATGTTTTCCTTTTTATCTTTACAATCTAGAGTGATTTTTCTGTATGGTATGTAGGTATGATGCTGTGCAGGACCACCTATTGGAAAGGGAACGGCTGTAAAGGCAGGGCTCAGGAAATCTCTATTTAGGAAATTCAGCCAGAGGAAAGGAGGTAAACAGCGTAAAACAACTGCGTCACTCAAGTTCAAAAGTCGCCATGGCCATCAGCAACACTGCATGGCTCTGAAAATGTCACCCTAGACTTCGTGTTTTATCCAGGGTACCAACTTTTTTTTCCCAGTGTTGTGTATCTACCCCATGCTGCTCTTGTATTGTTCTCCCCAATTTTTAATCATCGTGGTTCCCTAATCCACAATATAACCTATATTCAGCCAGCTTCCCACTGAAGGCAGCAGTAAGGGCATTAGGATCCCAAAATTTAGGCCTCCCCTTGCTCCAACCTCTCCCTTCTGCACCACAACCGCCGTGCTTGCAGCCAGAGATGGAACTTTAGACCCAGGATGAACACTGCACCCTCCCAGATCAGCTCTCACTTCATCTCCTCCTTCCACAGAGCCGTGAGCGTTCGTGGCTCGGTGGGGATCGGTGTCTCCTGCCCAGCTGCCAGGGAGAGCCCAGCCCGCGCCCCAGCTTCCCACCGCAGGCATTTAACCGTGAGGCCTAATTTTGACTTGTGTACTTCATAGGATTTTTGCTACCCACCAAAAGTCTTAAAGTTATCTGGAGGGAAGACCAGCAGAGAAATAATTTTAAAGGGTGGCAGCCCTGTATCATCACATATTACGGCCCCTTCTCCTTTTGGAAAGTCAAATCTAAATTGTCACAGCTAAAACGTTTTACAAGCTTGTACAAACTCGTCAGGGACCTTGGCTGAACTCTGGCACATGGGAAAAATAAAATAAAACCACAAACCAAAAAGAGGAAGAGGTAAAGGAAAAGCAAACCCTTAGAAGAGGTATGAGAGGCCCCAAAACCACCTTGGGAAACCAGACACAGCCAGAGCTGGCAGGGACAGGCTGGGTGTGCACGCGTGTGCGTAGGGATGATGCAGCTCCCCAAAATTTCCTGGCTGTTCGACACAAGATGTAGACAGCCCAAGTGACCAGGCGTTGACGTGTTCTCCCCTGGAGATGCAGGGCAGCTCGCTCTGAGCAGAGATCAAAGCCCAGTTTCTTCTTCCAGCCACCAGACAATCTCGCTAGTAACGGATTAAAGCAGTTTAAGTAACTATACATTTAATAAGGTCAGAAGGGCAAAGACACAGTTATGCTTTGATTCTTTTGAACTACATACAGCTTTGCATTTTTGTTCCTGTTTTAAATACAAAAGTAGCATTTTTTTTTTTTTGCCAGAGCTGACATGGTCTCAAGATACAAGGCAGGGCAAGGAGCACAGGGAGAAGCACCATTTTTTATCAGACCAGTGACAGAGCAAATAGATTTCAGACACTGAAATCTGCAGACATGAGATCTTCACAAAGCGAAGACCGCTGCTCTTTAAATACATCGAGACACATGTATATACACACACATATACAACAGCTTCCTTCCTTGCTTTAAAACCTGAAAGACTTTCTCCAGCCTGCACTGCCAGTAGCAAATAGCACCTGTCTCTTCTTTGGCTGGGGAAAGAAAATCACAGCTGAGAAAAACAGACCATGGAGACCCCAGCAGCAGCAGACACAGTCAGCTATTACCTCCTGTGATTACAGAAAAGTGCCATTTCTTATTCTGTGCCTCGCTCCTCTTTGTCACTCTTTTCATCCACCCTAAAAATGAATTTAAGGATTTAAGCAAATAGAGTCATTTGAGGGATGCATGCTCCTGGCTAAAGCCTTCCCTGCCCCTCCCTTGGCGGGGGAGAACCAAAAAAAATAAGAATCAAGCAGCAATAATAGAGAAGGAAGTTTGCAGTTCTTGAGCGTTCCCTTTCCCGCTTTCCTCATGCAAATTCAGAGCAGTTCCTGTAGAGACTGTGAACACCCACACAACTTTCCAGGTGGGGGAGAAGAAAAAAAGCCTCACCAGTAAATAAGAGCAATTTCTTTCCCCTTTCTTTGCTAAGTGACTGGATATAAAATCTGTTGTTGCCTCATGGACAAACACACACACAGGGCCTTTGGCAGAACAGAAAGACGTTTTGGGGCACACAGAATTTCACAGATGTCTTATCTTTCCTTGTACACGAACAGCCTGCACAACCTAACGGCATTAGCTTACTAACAGATATATTAATAGGTGTGGGGGGAGAGAAGTGGAGGGGGGGGAAGCCACTAAAACATATTCCACCTACACGTCTCACTACTAATAATCAACTCAGGTAGAAAGCAAATTACTTCTCCTGGACCAGGAGAAGAAGAAAATAAAGAAAGACTGGAAGAGAAAGGGTGAAAAAGCACCTATTTTCATCTTATTCTGGAAATCATCATACATAAAAAAATAAGCTTATACTAATCACTGCATTTATCAATCCACGACAGAGAAAGGAAAAAAAAAAAAACCCAACAACTCAAGAACTGACATAACATCTTACCGTTGGTAATTTCAGAGTGATAAATATGCTGCTGGCCTCAAGAGTGCCAGAAGGATTGGATTTAGCTGTAAAACAAGAAGTGCAGTTAACAGTTGGTGTTGGGTCTGGTGTTAGGATTAGAAAGCACTGCTAATCGCAAGAAATGTAAAAAGATTAAGAGGTGATACTTGCCAGTAAGGTTTTTTTAAGAGCATGTAAGTGCTGGAATTCATTTTGGGATTAAAATTTCTGAAGGGAAGAAGAAAAAAAAAAAGAAAAGGGAAGGAAAAAAGGACAGATCACAAATGCAGCAGCCAGTTTCACTTGCGCCGTCCACAACCCATTCCCAAACTTCTGTGTTCTGGTACCTACAGATTAACTACTGCAATCTAAAACCTATTAGAATAGTGGGCTTGGATTAAGAGATTTTGCTTACCAAAACCCTGCCTGAACACAGGGGTCTTAAAGGCACTGCAACAGAATTGATGATAGCATCTACTATCTGCATCCTTTCAGTAGGAAGAATAAGACAAAACCTTAATTTCCTTGTTTGTTTCCAGCTGGTACAGATTCATCTATATGATCTATTTATGTTCTTAGTTATCAAAGACAACTAAAGCTCCCCACATAAAATACCCAACCTGGAGTGTGTAAAAATCCTCCTCAGGTAGAAAAAAAGAAAAAAAAAAAGAAAAAAAATCAACTTCCAAAAACCTTAAAACAAATACCGTCTTTTAAAACCTAAGTTTTCATTTTGGATGGAAAAATATTACTAAAGAGACATCTTAACCAGTGCAGACCACAGCACCATGTGGTCACGTTCCCTAGGTCACTTATGACAGAGTGCTCTCCATCAGCAACCACTGCAAAGTTCACCGCTGTCACCGCTGGCCACCACCATCCCAAACTGCACAGGCCACAGTACAACATCTCAAGGAGAAGGCTGACCCCTGCAAAGCCCATGGGTTCACCCACACACCTGACAGACCGGCAGTAGCTTAGCGGTGAGGCCACCCAAAACCTGCCTCTCTTCCGCAGTGTCTCAAATTTATCCAATGATTCAGAGTAAAACTCAAGTGTCACCACGTGATTTCGTGACCATTCGCCCTGCTCAGTTGCGTTTCCTCCCAGGCCTCCAAGGAACTCAAACGACGATTCAAGGCAACTTCTTTACTCACCAAGTTGCTTTCTGTAAACCTGGACCTTGCTATTCCAGGGGTTGGGGAGTGGTGTGGAGTAAGATCATTGCATCATTTTCTAGCACACCTTTCAGTCAAGTGCTCCTGGTGCATCCTCTGGATTTTCAGACTCTAAAGCTACTTTTCCCTTCTGTTCCCTCAAAATGAACATTTTTCCAGATGCCTGTAGCAGAAGCAGAAATAACCATCTTCCAAGAGTTATAAAACAGTCATATTAAATAATAGAGGTGAAAGCAGTATGTACTATTTCTGCAGAAGTCTTTTCAGTAGAACAGATAAATTTATTCACTGCATTATGGAACAGTTTGAGAAAACAAGATCATACAATGTACACTGCCTCTATTTAAATTGTTTCATTTCTATTCATGAGTGCTCTGATTAGATACACTGAAAATAACATCAGTAAGAAATAAATAATTCTGCCAAATTAATAGTTGTTGATTTCTTTTACCTGAAAACGTAAGTAGCATCTCATTCACACCAGATAAAGCTGCTATAATTTGGATGCATCAATCTTGTTTGTTCAAGTCCACACAGCACACCGAGACAGGTATTCAGCTACGTTTTCTTAATATTAAACACTTTCTTTCAACATGATAAGTTCTTTACGGACTTAGGATTGGCTAGCATATGCTTGGATAGGAGAGGTTTAGTAGCCAACTAGGGATTTATTCCCCCCCCTCCCCTCTCAATAGTGGGTTGGGAGAAATAAACTGCTCCAAATGTAGAAAGTGGTTTAGAAAGGGTATTTTAGGGAATACATATAAACTTTCTGTATCAGACAATATTCACCTCAGGCTCAGCAAATGCTCTTTAATTAATAACACCTTTCTGTCTCAGGAAGCTGCCAGAAGAAACCACCACTAACACCATCACATGATGGGAGCTACTAACCAGCCCCAAACCAAGGGCTCCCCAGTACCTTCCCCTCTCTGTAAAGTATTTTGCTGGAGAAATAAAGTAAGGGGTGGATTTGTGCAAACGGAGCAGAAGAAGATATTACTTAGCAGAAATATCAGACTAATATTTTGTTTGAAAAAAAAAAAAGAGACTAAAAACATAGAGCTAATATACGTTTTCAGCATCACAGAATGATGAAGGCAGTACGTCTGCTCAGCTTACAAACACGTGAGAGAGAGCACGCTACATTTTTGAAAAATTCAACCAGTTTGACTCGACAATGAATTCTTCTTCTAAAAATCAAGTATGATTGCTGTAACATTTCAAAAATCTAAATGCGCAGTTGAGTATCTCGAGAGCACCCTGTTTGCCAAGCAGCCAAGTGATACACCTCTGAGAGCTACTGTTAGCTACTGCGGGCAAGATAAATCAAGAAAATGCTGAGTTGAGGTGCAATTTGACAGTTATTAGCAGAACAGGAGTAATTTGACGAAGAAAAAAAAATCTGACAAAATCTCAGTTCACAGCAACAGATTTTGGAAGCCTATTTGCACATAAATTGGAAAAAAACAATTCTTGCACTAGAAACTGATGAAGATGAAACAGTATACCCTAAATCCTAACGTCTCTGAAATTATTTTCTTTGATTCAAAGCTGATAATCCTGTAACAGGCAGTAACTAAACAGGGGCTTACCAGACTTGCTCTGCATGTTGAAGAGACTGCACAGTCTGATCCTGATTCTAGGGCCATTCAGCTATCAGAATAACCGGATTTACCGCCACACGCACCTTTGTTTTTGCTATTTGAAAGCATCTACAGCGCACAGAACATTCGGCTGTGTTTTAAGCAGCATAAATATCCCCTCGTGTACCGTATACTTTACCACCGCCGGCTTCCCATAAATCAAGCATACAACCAATCATCTTTTTTATGTTGGACGTTAATGGCAACTCTATTATTCAAATCCAGGCTGCGCAGAGTTGCCTTTCACGGGGATGTGAAGCAGCTCACGAGCAGAATTACGACCGAGCAAGGGAAGATCCAAATCTGGCCATGATCTCCCCACCACAATCCCACCCCTGTCAGAGATGTGGTATTCTGCATCTTTCGATTTATCTCATCTGTGCAGCCTTTTTGTTTAAAAAAAAAAAAAAGCCAAACCTCCTATAAGCAGGAAAAAAAAAAAAATAGAAAGCCTTTTGCACTCTTCAAGAACTGTCTCTTCGTGTCCCCATAAACATTCAGTGTAAATGTTTTCACTCAGATGCTCGTAAGCGGAGATGCTGTTCTTTACTGCATTACAATTAGATGCATAGATTAAGAGACATCTTTTGTGTCATTATATTAAACTCTTCTACAAACGTACAAAGGGATTTTATAGATTGTCATCTTTTCTGCTTACCACTGAATTTTCACGCTCAGCACGAAATGCAGTAAAAGTGAAAGATACCTTCCCTGTGTTTACAGTGCCCACCAAGAACCATTTCCAAACCAAATAAAACAACTTAGCCATGATTTAAGCAGCGCAAACTATTCTCCCATGGGGTTCCTTTTTTTCTCTCCCCTTCCCCTCATCTTTCAGTTCATGAGGACAGGGAAACATGAAAACTAAATGGATTTATGTTTAAATAATTCATCTTTTCAGGCACATCAAAACGAGTACTAAAGTTCATCCACGGGGCTGGCCAGATTCAGCTGATACCAGTTGTATTTTAAACAGCATGCTGGAGAGCCAGTCATAAAAGGTTGCAAGGAAATGCTGAACAGCTGTGTTGATAGAGTTGTTTAGAAACAACATGTGTTGAAACTCTACCTATTCTTACCGAAGACAGCTGACGGGGAGACATTACCAGCCATTCCGAACAGTCGCTGCATTTGGGAGGCTCAAGCCCGCACAAGAGATGCTTTGTGAGCTGGGCGAGCTCTGGCACATCCCGGGAAGACGAAGAGAATTAGAAAGGCTGAGCATGGTTTTCCTGCCAAGTGGTAGGAAAACACGAGGCAACATAAAGCATCTTTAGGAGCACAGCTCCCACAGGGTGGGCATCCGCACCAGCCGAGGTGATCCTATGAGCCAAGTTCCCTAAACCGAGGTCCCATGGGGACTGGGAGGTGCAGCAATGGTAGTAACTCTCCTCCTCTTTAAGCAATGGAGGGAAATAGAGAGGGATTTTCACGTATTTTTAAACATCCTGAGCAGTACAAACAAGGGATTTACTCTTGCAGGAAGTCTAAGGAAATTCCTCTGTAACCTTTACAGCACTTGCCCTTCAAGCCATGTTTATTTTGCTAAATAAACCATTCCAAATTCTTGCGGCTAAAGAGAGCGGAAGATCTAGGGACTTGGGTTTTGTTTCGCTTTTTACTCCCTTAAAAGCCAGAATCTAAACCTTTCAAATTCTTAACATTACCTGCCTGCTGTGATAACACAAGTGGTCTCTCCCCTGCACACGGCTATCAATGTGTTCAAAGCAGAGTCTGCAAAAGAGGACCAGGAAACAGGTCCCTCACACAACCAAGATCTATTCCCCTGATTTACACCAGCATACTTCTCGTCGTCCAAACTAAATTAGAAAAGCAGCACAGAGATCTCTCTAAATTTTAGGATATAACAACAATTGACAACAATTTTAGCAACCCTGCTCTGCCTGTGTAGAAAATGGTTGGTTGAAGTGAAGAAATCACTTCACCATGTGGAAACCTTGCATCGGTTAGTAACCCGCTACCATACCAGAGACGAATTTTTGCAGTTGAGTTTCTATCTTCAAATTCACTGAAGTGGAGATTTATTGCAACAAAACCAGAGAAAACCACTAGAGGGATGTGTTGGAAATGGAGCAGGAGAAAAGGAAAACACACACAAAAAACCCAATATTCTTGGATTGGCAGTGCAACCGTCACTGATTTATTCCAAATGAGTTTATGTTTCCAGTGTAAATTAAGATGGCTCATACTAGAACTAAATCACACAGAGATAAGATTTTGCCAACAATTAAGTTTTGCAGAATGTGTTTTGGATAAGTTTGATTAGAAATAGCTCAAAATACCTTCAAGAAGTATCATCTTAATGACATGCTCACTCTCGAGGGGAAATTTTGAGCCCTTCAGCAGAAAGCAATCTCACTGCACGCAGGACCTTCATGGCTTTAGCCACTGTTTACGCAGTGAGAGCCCTCTTGAAATCAAACATGTTTAAAAGCGTCCTTGTTTCAAGTTGCCTGTACTGGGCATCCCATCATAAATTTATGTCCACAGTTTTGCAGAGTAATGATGTCCACATACCCACATAAGCTGTCTGTGGGCAATTTGGACTCTTCCACTTGGCCCATCTTCCCACATGAGGTGGGAAAATTAAACGCCTCATAGTCCTTGTGCATGGAAGCCACTCCAAAACAAAATGTGCAACATTTGCTGTCTGTAACAAGGAACAAAATAAATGTATGATGAGAAAATGTGCGTTAATTGATTCTGACTAAAGAGTACCACATTACAGTCCACCATCACAGCAAAATGCTTACAGTAATGCCTGTCAAATTACAAGTTCTGACCTTTGGTGATGTGGAAAACAGCATTCATTTCCTACCTTCACAAAACAAAAAACTTGCTATAACCTTTTTTTTTTTTTTTTTAAAGTTTAAAACTGAAGTTGTTCTTACTCTAGCCCGGTTGACAATGTCAAGTTGTGGAAAAGCTCGCTTCCAGAGGAAGCGGAATGCAAAAACAAAGTTGCTGTGACCTTAACAATAATCCTGTTTGCATATTACAATACACTTTCCTACTATAACAAGGCAGAGTCCCTTGTGTTCCGGTCAGAAAAAGTCATCTTCCAGTAAAAGCATACTGTGATCAATAACATTTTCTTAATATATTATATTATCTCTCCCTGAAACACTTTTTCACTTGGCATTTCAGGCTGCCGAGTAGGGGAAATTCATGACAAAACTCAAGATGGTATATGAGATACTGCAAATTAATTCCATCCAAGAGCAATCTTTCCGTTCGTGAACAATTTGACAAGCCTGTGTCGTCTGACTTCAGCAGAAGCTTTCTCAGCTTTCAAATATACATGAAACAGAAGAATATGCTCCACTGCCATACCAATCTTTGCTGTAGCCTGCATAACGTTGTGTTGAAACACATTATAGTTTCAACAACCAGCTTTGAGACCAGAATTGGTGGGGCATACTTTAAATACTAGTTTAGAAAATAAGACTCAGGAGTCTGCAATAACAATTGCGAAATCCTATTTTCAAGTCACAGCCCAGAGTGTGGCATTGTGCAGGAATCCTGCACTTTTGAAGCCACCGAGTCGCCTGCAATCTGATCCCAAAAAGGCCCGAGCGATGAAAACGCCAGCTGAAGGATCTCAATTTGGTGCCAGCAAAGTTCAAAAAGGGCTTTGTCACAATGGGCATTATAGTAATGTACTCCTCTATCCGCATGTCTGAAATTACTTTTGCTTCGATGAGTAGTAGCCTCATTCCCCCTTTGGAGCTAACGACCTTCTGCAGGCTGAAACACTGACCCAGTGGCACGCGGCGGAGCCCGCGCTCCTCGCCTTCCGCGTGAAAGCCCATCATCATTTCAGCAGCTGTAGATCCAGCTGCATTACTGAGAGTAATTGCTGTTCAGCATGGACCAGAAAGCCACGATCCCGCAAAAAGGCTGGGGTGCACACAGGATATAGTTGGTAGGATTACTTACACACATCCGATCTCGGCAAGATTAGGTGTGGAATCACCGCTGTATTAATATTTCAGCATAAGGAATAAGGGGCAGGCAGTTGTTGAATATTCATGCTCTCTGTATGAATTCTCTAGCAGGAACATGTAAAGGCTGTACCCATACCCTGAAGAGTTTACCATCCAACACCCCAATTAATGCAATATTTCAGTATGTACCCTGCTTTAAGCTCACAGACCAGGCTCACCGACTAATTGTACTCCTACAGAGAAGGATGTGCTCAATTTCTTTACTTAATCAAGACACAGGTTGAAAACACCACAAAAGAAAAGGGAGAAAACAGATGAAAACTTAATTTACATCTGCGAATCCCAACACCTCATGAGATTAGAGACATGTAAGAGGCCAAACAACTCATCTACCTATGAAGTCATTCATAAAAGATAAACGTCCTTTGTAATTGTGGAGGAAACGCATGCGGGGGAGATGCACGGTACTCAGCCGACGGAATAAATCCAAGCAGCAACAGATACACTGTGAGAGAGAAGGGGCAAAAATAAGACTGGTCTCATGCATAAGCAGGAGCACAGATGACACAAGCAAACTGGACTGGAAGGACAAAATAATCAAGGTTTTGAAGGACAGGACAAAGATTGTGGGGGTTTTTGGTTGTGTGGGTTTGTTGTTTTTTTTTTTTAAACAAAAAATTATGCAGCAAGTCTTCATGTAAATGAGCACTTATAAAACTGCCTTTCTAGGTGAATAATTTCTTTTACGATTAATAAAATCTGCAATCTGAGTAACAACGTTCTGATGACTTTTTGCTATTTGCAATTATTGCTCATCCCAGCACCAAAATCTCGTTATTATTAAAGCTGACAAAAAAAAAAAAAAAATTACTTAACTGCTTCTATGAAAGGACTTAATTTTTAAAAGAATCCCAAGCTTCCAAGCTTTGTTTCAACTTCCAAATCTTGAATGTGAAAAATGAGGCCATCCTAGAAAACCTTGTGAACATCTCCTTCGATTTCCAACAAGTAATTTGGATAAGAGAATCCAATTTGTACAGTAACATAAAGCATTACAAAAGCACGCTTCTTTGGTTTAGAGGTAACCTACTAGGAGTATGGAGTTAATTAACCCTGTTTAACTACAAGCATGTAGTTTATACTATAAACATATATTTTTTGCCTTTTTATAGCAGTTTTCTCCCAAGGAACTAAAAGCATTTAACAGTTACCGTAGGACTCGCAGTGAATAAGAGTATATAATCTCCATTTTAATGGCACAGAAGCTGAGGCACAACTACTACAAAGGCAACCGAGGCGCAGATCGGAACAGGAACCATATCCAACTTTGAACTCTGTGAGTAAATCCAGACCCACTTGACATGTATGATCTATAGGCAGACAGGAACACAGGTATTTTTGTGTCCGTACCTATAGAGACGTTAGTACAAATGCTGCCTGTACCTCACTCCATCCTCCAACTGTGCTTCCTGATGTAAGAGCACAGCAGAACCAGAGCCCTGTTAAAAAACCCCTCAACACAGATACTGTTAAACAGACTCAAATACATCAAAAAATATTGTCTGCTGCATAGGTGCTTGACAAACATTGATCTGAGCTCTTTATAAACCACAGTTTGTGACGATTTAGTGGACAGCTGAAGGTCTGGAGCACATGGTGAGCCAAACTCTTCCCGGGGCGCACACAGTGAAAGTGGAAGAGGCAACAGGCACAAGCTGCAACAAGTGAAAATCTGGTAAAATAAAGGGACAAAAAATCCAGAGCAGGTGCTCAACCAGCAGAATGGCTGCCCAGGTTGGCTTCACAGCCCCCATCCTCAGGGGTACCAAAGGACTCACCCGGACACGGCTCTGAACAACCTGCTCTGCCTCCGCAGCCGGCCTGCTCTGAGCAGAAGGTTGGATGAGATGACCTCCTGAGGTCCTTCCCAAACTGAATTATTCTATAAATATCATAGAATATCAGAATATCATAGACTAGTGAGGTTATTCCTTGGTTTCTCTGCTGCATCCCAAAGCTTACTGCATATTCATACAAGTGTGACCCTGGACTCCTATGACTAACTTTTTCTACTTCATTTGGCTTCCTCCTTATCCTGAAAAAGATGAAATGGAACAAACCCGAAATCTTTGCTTTCACCCACGTACAAACTACAAAAAACGAAAAGCAAAACCCAATCATTCCGTTCAAGCACCTAAACGCATGTGGTCATTTGAGGTCTCGCTTTGAGTTTACACACCTTCCTGACCCTCTCTCCTCCCAAGCAACACTCCAAAAAGCAATCAGCCTGCTGTGTGGAGAGACTCACGGTTATTAAAATAACTGCATCACAGAAACAGCTCTCAACTTCATTTCAAATTCCTCCTCCCCCCTGCATGTTCAGATGAGGTGCTGCATATGGTGAAAACTAATTCAGTTTGAACCAGAAAAAACCGGGGTTAAGTCCTTCCTCAGTTGGAATACAAAAACTGCCACCATACGTGATTGTCAAGATATACTGCAATACAGTCAACATGCATAAATACTTTTTATATCCTTCAGAAAAAACTGAGTTAAAAGGCTTTTTAAGGAGAACAGCTAGCCCAGAATATCCAAAACCGAGTAAGACAGACAGACAAGCGTGCAACTCCTATGTGCAGCCCATTCCCAGAAGGAGACAAAGTCCATCCTGGAATTCATACCCCATTCAAACATCTTCTCATGAGTAGCAGAAGCTTTCAGGAGGAAGCCCCCACACAACTCGTTTCTTATTTCCAAGTTGTTTTTTTTTTTTTTTCTTTTGTTACAACCCGATCAGAGCCACGGTGGCAGAAACACCCACAGGCATACCATAACCTACCCGAGTAACTTTGCAACAATTTGCTATTCAGCCTAAGACTATCCTCAGCATTTCACACTGATGTGAACTAGGCAATGCTGCAACATATCACAAGCCTGATTTGCTAGACATTCCCCACCACAGAAAGTGAATTAAACTGTCACTCATCACTGTATGAGTTGCTCTGGTATAACTACTTCTTCACGAGCTGGACAACATTTCTCTGAAATATAAACAGAACACTTTGTTGGAAGTTAAAGACTTCATTCTTGCTTCTGTACATTTTCTTTTCCTTTCCACTTCTCTTACCTATTTTCTGCTCAACTATTTTTCTCCTGACTCAGGACGTTTAACTCACTCTCCTCCACTTGCCCCCTCAATGCTTTCTTCTTCTCCTCTCCTTGGTAGATATAAAGTAAGGAACTTGCACATGAGCTCCTGCCACCCTGGCCAAAATATTAATTATGATCTGAGGACTACTGCCACCCTCTTGGTCCTTTCTCTAGTCCACTTACAAGTGAACCAGTCAAAGCTTGCAGGAGCACGTGTCCTTCCCCAGGGGCCATCTGATCAGCACGTCAAGCTAAGGTAGAGACAGTGTCCGCTCTCTGGCATATCACTCAACATACACATTCCATTAAAATATTGGAAAAACACATACATTACTCATGAGGGCTACTAAACAAAAATAAAATCTGGAGAACGTTTGATTTAACTACAAGTACAATACAATTACAGTTGTTGGCATCTGCAGTTTGCAGCATTATACACACATGCAGAGACAAACATAAAGAAGGAATATAAAATAAGCCTTATTCATAATTCAGACACAATTTCCAGCAACAGTTTCATATATGTGTTATTACACACACTATTTATGACTGTGTACTGGCAGTACAGAAAAAAGGATTAAATACACTCTCCCATAGACATTGTGCACACCCAAACATACCCACAATCTCCTGTTCTGTTTTACCGTGAACACACTAATGATAGAAAAAAAGCTACATTGAAAGCTTTAAGCTAGTTCCTCAGGGAAATCACTCTTGGAAACGGGTGTAAAGACTTGGAAATGGGCTTTCACTGTTGCAAAAGTGTAGTTCAAACTTATTTTTGGCAAGAGGCTGCCAGAAACATTACAATTGGGATGTGCTGGGGACACTGAGGGGTTCAATAAGGAATTCTGTGAAGGAGCAGCAAGCACTGGAAGTAAGGATTGCGCAGCAGTGATTGAGAAAGATTAAATAGATTAAAAATATGAGAAAAAAAAAAAACAACCCCAAAAAAACAGGACTCGGTGGTCCTGGCAGACAGCAAGGAGAACTTGAGCCAGGAATGTGCCCTTGCAACAAAAGCCAAGTGCAACCATCCCGGGCTGCGTTACCAGCAGCCCAGCCAGCACGTCCAGAGAAGCGATCCTTCCCCTTCATGCAGGACTTGTGAGCCCTCCAGAACAAGGTGGCTGACATACTGGAGTAAGGCCACCGAAGGATACTGGTGGCTGGAACACAAACTAAGCTCCTACAGACCTCACTACAGTTTCCAGTTTCCCAAAGGGAAGGTGCAGAGAAGATAGGGTGAGCCTATGCTTGGAAGGGTGGAGAGATATAACAAGAGGAAAGAAGCTACAACCACGGAAATTCACATTACAGATAAGGAAAATATCCTTGGAGATATACAAAACTCTACTGGACACGATCCTCTGCGGCCTCTGACCTTGCTCTGAGCAAGAAGTTGGACTAGATGATCTCCACAGATGCCTTCCAGCCTCAATGACCCCACAAATCTACATATCTGGTTGGGAGAAGCCAGAAAGCTGTTCAAAGGAGGCCAAGAAAGAGTAAACAGCACCAAGGGTCAGGATTAACTCCATGAAGGAAAAAAGGAAAAGAAACAGAGGACTGGAAAAAGAAGCTAGGAAAGAGGTGAGGCAAGAAGAACAGCAGGCTAAAAGAAGGTGGAAGCAGAGCATCAAGACTGAGGAAGAGGAAAAAAAAAAAAAAAAAACCAAAAAAAAAAAACAACCCAAATCTGCATCCACTAAATTACACTTTTCTCCAGTAGCCAGGAGGTGAAAAGTCCCACAAGAGTCATTCAGCAACGAAGTATTCAAGTTTCTACTCTGATGCGCACAGTAAAATTGGATACAAGAGAAACAGTTTCTCTTTTCCCCCTCCATGCCCCCAAGAAACCAAGTAACCTTTAATCTCCCTTTTCCAAATATTTAAACTTGATCTTGCAAACGTCACAGATACTTATAACTATGAACATTATGAAGAATGTTTCATTTGCAATATAAAAACACATGCACATTTGTCAGCTTAAAACTCAAAACGTTTATTAGATCCAAGTAAGTGTCTTACAATTTTATAAGATACATGACTATGAGTCTGCAGCCATACAAACTTTGCTCCCTCTTGGAGCTATACCACCAAATTAAAATACTCCTGATCAGGTTTACAGCATTAGCATTCACCATACTACTTTTTCTTTTTTTGCAACGCAGATGCTCAGTTGCACATGCTCCGATAGGGACTTGCTGCAGTCACCGAAAGGGAAAGCATAGCCCAAACTGCATTTGCGTAAGCAAATAAGACATCATGAAAGAAAAACAAACCACAAGAAGAACAGATATCTGCACACGTACCCTGCGATATCCAGAATCTGTATCAAAATCAGCCTCAGGTGTAACAGTCAGTAGACAGGATAGCAAACCCTTGCATTTAGCAGGAGGTTTCTGGGAAGCCAGGTTACCTAGAAAGAGTTGAAAAGAGTTATTTTAATACATGAAGACGTAGTCACCTATGCTTAGTAACAATAGCTATAAGTGAGCCACAACACAAGAAAAAAAAAAAAGCTGCACAATGAGAGATGTTACATGCCACCACGATCGGCATGAAGAATTTAAGCCCCTCAAGGTGACAGAAATTTGTTACGAAGCATGGAGAGTTAGACGCTGGTAGACACTTCGGGTTTAGCAAAGAACCTCTAATACCCAAGACAGCATGGTGTTAACCCTCTAATCAAGGATGCAGAGGAGACCAGAAAGAGCATGGTATTTTGCTTAATTAGTTGCTATCGAAGAGAGGACGAGTTCAAGCACTTGCAAAACAAGGCAATCCAAGATTACTTAAAAGTTCAATAGCAATCTAGAGTCTTCGGTAACACAGGGCTTTGCCTGTGAAATAAAAGTAACCCCTAGAGATAAATTTAAAGAAATATATCTCATTTTAATGCCCAAAGTAAAACGACTATTCATTAACGCAAAGCAGTTTTATACCTATGTTCTCCATCACAGACATAATATGTATGAAAGCAATCTTTATGACAGGAAGCGGCATGTAATCCTGCAAGAATGAACTGCTGTCATTATCTGCAAATCAATACTATTTTTTTTAAGTGGATATAACAGTACCTATTGATTTCATGTTTTTAGCACTGGAGTTTCGGTTTCTACAAAGAAGATTCTTACAATGACAAGAGAGCTGCATACGAGTAATTGAGTTGATACAAACTAATTTGGAGTTTACAGTGCACTTCCCTCGAACAATGCAATCAGGGCCTCCCTCCCATTACCTCAGCTTCGGCTTTTTTCATTTCATAGAAACTTTGTGTTTTGTGTAATTATAATAATTTTGAGGTGGTAGAGTAACACTTCACTAACCCTACCTGCAAGCTGTAAAAAGTTTACAGCGCAAAACTTCTCCTTGGAAGACATCTCCCTACCCTGCTAGCGTGTTATTACAGGATATTTGTATGACTTTTGCTATGTTTAATAGCCTGACTAATCTCCTTTGTGAAAGCCTAGAACCGGCTCAGTGCTGAAGAGCTTCCAGTCCAAAGAGATGTGGTGAAGGTGAGGATGGCAAAGGAACAGGAAACAGAAGCACACGGAAGAACTAAATTACTTATCCAAGCTCACGTGGTGCATCAGTCAAGCAGTGAGCTCCACTGGGTCATGCCCTATTCCTTAAAGAGAGTTCTTACTATGTTTCTGCAAATGAAGCACGTCTCAACTTTGTCTTGACTAGCTCATCAGATGGCTCATCCTGCGATGAGCTGCAAGGCAAGATGTACCACCACTCAGATTAAGGGGGGGGGGGGGAAGAAAAAAGACCACAACAATAAAATAACAAAACAAAACAAAACAAAAAAACCAACCAACCAAACAAAAAACCCACACACATGAAAAAAAGAGTTTAAAGGGATGGGATTAGGGCCAGCAGACATTCCCCAATTAATTTCATAAAGCAAACAGACACAACGTTTACAGTTTTTAGTCCTTACGTCATGCAGAAAAGCCAGAGTCCTGCCTAACCACTAGCCAGCTGCAGGTTAGGTTCTTGCAAAGGTAAAACAGGATAATACAAGGAAAAAGCACGAGAGGCCTGGAGAAGACACAGATAGGTAGACATCTCATCCCACGTCATTCCTGCCATCTCTGTCGCACAGGACTCCATCCTCCTCCTCAGCCTGCTCTGTTTACAGGGTTAGACTCATTTTGTAGTTAAAGCTTTTCAAATAGCTGGTCTAATTATTTATCTATTTAACACTTCTTGAACGCGGTGTATTCCAACTGAGTATTTCTGACTTTTATGACGTGACTAAAGAATTTGGCATGGACTGCCTGAAAAAGCTCAAACAAAAATAGAAGGTTTTTTTCGTTTTTCTTTTTGTTTGTCAGAAAAAGCACTGTTTTCATGAAGTAGTTTATGGAAAAGAAAGAAAAAACTCAAGGGAGTAATTTCTCCTCTGCACCGTGACTTATCATATCATAGTTACCCCATCATCTTCAAGGGCAACACCAGACCAGAGCCGCACTGAACCATCTCCTCAGGGAAACATCCAGTTTTCAAAGCCATCCCAGGACTCTTGTTCCAGGACCTTGCAGAACAGAAGAGTCTTTGATAGTAATAAAAAAATAAAATCGTTTCTGATAGGGAAGAAACCTGAGAGGCCAATGACAGTTTTACATGAAGGAGAATCTTCTTCTCTCCCACCTCAGTAATGAGAGACACGAAGAATATTTACAAAGCGTTTTGTAGACTCTAGACAGCAGTGCCACGGGGAAAGGCAAAACAGACCTCACAGCTGGATACGGGACATCTGAAGAAAGAAGGATCAGAAGGAAAAAAGGAGCAAGAAAAGCGATAATCCGGCACCATGAAAACGGCACACAAAGACGGGCTTAAGTTCAAAATCTGTTTGCTTGCTCCTGGACGTGCAGTCCCAAAGAAGAGTCAAAATCATTACTTGGGGCAACACAAAAACCAGATTAATGGTCTTTACTGTTTAATATACTGTAATTTACATTATTTACTAGCACTTGGGTGGGTTTTTCTTCCTCCACTTTAGAAAGTTTTGGCTGTTTATTAGGAAAGGATTTTAATCTTATCAGAACTTCACTGCAGCTGCCATTGAGAGGGAGCGAGGAAAGCAACACCTGCCAGGCAGTTCTGAACCACGAGAAGGAAACACAGAAATGCGAAGAGGCAGAAGCACAGCGAGGAGCTTTAAACACCAAAACCGAGAGCTGCCATCTCTCATCATAGTGTGCTATTTGTAAATTAAAGCCTCAGTTCCCTGTATCAATACTTATGAAGCTGAAGGTACCTTACAGAACCTACAGCAGCAGTCCCATCACCTCTCCTCTAGGAGCCTAACAACCCCAGTACAGACAGGTTATACATCCTACACAGTGCCTAAGCTTCTCAATTAAATGATTTGAAGCAACCTGATGGAAACCAAGCATCTGCTTTAGCTACCGCATCACTGTAGTAGAAAGCTTCATGAAGCAGGTAGCTCATTCTTCTGAGTAAAACTAGCAGGGGGTCAGACACAACACGGTGTAAGAAGGTGGTGTCAGCTCACGTACCTCGTCAACATGGGCATCGTCATGAAGGGATGGAGTTGCCTTTGGCTCAAAAGATCTGGTCAGTGAGAAGCAGGTCTGGATCTTCTGGGGAAAGCAGGTCTATCAACTGGACTTCCCAAAACTTCAGCAGTTCTGGGTTTGACAAAGTAGAGTTGCCCCTGCACCAGCAAATAATGAGCTACGGTGACAGCACAAGCAGCTAACAAAGCTCATCATGCTTCAGTTTGAAGTAGTAAATTAGAGAAAAGGTTACCAAAGGACAAGGAAGGATGAGGGAGAGAATGATTTCATATTATGTCACAGCAAACCCATACTTTCCTTACGCAGCAAGACACTGTTTCAGAGCTTCCCTGTTACAGATGAAGTGTCCCAGGGCAATACAGGGAGCAGCTCATCAATCAGGAGCTGCACAGGGTGAGACAAGCATATGCAGATCTAAACAGCATCCTCCCAGTCTAAAGCAAGGTGAGGAACGGGCAGCAACGTTCGACAATTCTGTACCACAATGAGAGGAAGCCTGGAAAACCAGCGCTCCCCAGGGCAAGTGGGATCAGTCACCAGGACATCTGCCTTCCTTTGTGCAGCATTCACAGAACTAGGAAAACCAGGAGGAAAGTAGGATAGGATTGCCAATTGACTCATCTACTGCTCTACAACCACACCTGCCAGGAGCGAGCGGAACAGCTTTAGAAGTGCAGGGAACAGCAGAGTGGAAGGCAACAACTCTAGAATAAAGCCAAGGGTTTGAGCAGTGACTGGCGAAATTAAGGGATCGAGGATAATATTCTCCTTGCAGAAGCAGTGGTACTTCTTTGGGAAGGGAGAAAAAGAGTAAAGAAAATAGACTAAAGCTGTCACATTGGTCTCTGGGTAGGGAATCACTTTTGTTTGTTCTTCTGCGTTGTGTGAACTCCTGGAAAGCAGAGGGCAGCCCAGAAGTCCTTCAGGGACTGTCCCAGAGCTCCCCCAAAGCAGAGCTCACCCCACAGCCTGCAGCAGAGGTGCCAGAGATGGACCTCAGCGACAACACGATGCACCGCGCTCGTCCACATCATCTCGCTCAGTTGGAAAAATGTCTCTGGAAAGCAAGCCAAGGACATGGAGACAGCTACTGTCGGTCAATTAATCAGAAAAAAGTTTAATGCAAAAGTATTCTACAGAAGCCTGCCTGTGCAGACAAGCTATAAATCAACTGTAAAGCAGAGAGTGCTTTAAAAATGCCCTTTTACAAGTCGCTCTGCACTGCAAACATAACCTCCCCATGTCAGGTACTGCAGCAGGGCAGGGGATAAAGAAAGGGAACGAAGCACTCGGAGGCACAGCTGGAGCACACTTTCCTGCAAATAAACAAGGTGAAGGAAAGTAAATCAGAAGGAAAAAAAAAAAAAACAACAAACCAAGACTCAAATATAAGGTATAACACTTTCTAGGCAGGCTAAGTAGTTGTTTCATAAGCAGTAAAACGGCACTTATACGCAGCGTATCTGGCAAATCAAAGTCAGCCACCCTGCAAACAGCCGAGCTTAGCACAACCGGGAAGCCGTACGGCCTCGGGAGTCAAGCACAGACTGAGGCACCCAGTGCTGCGCAGGGGACGGACCACCGCTGTGCCGTCCCAGTTATCTTTAGTGTGTTTAGACTGGGACCGTTCCAGCTCTACAAGGAAAATATCTATAACCCCTGGTGTGACCTGTTGTCCTAACGTCGCCAGAAACCAAGCAAGCCATCTGAAAAAGGAGTAATTATGGATCCCACGAGAAGCTACGCAGGCTCTGAAGCTGGGCTAAGCTGCAAACAAGAGTTGCAGGCTAGGACAGAAAAAACACAGGGCTGGAACTGAAGGATGCATCCATTTTCACAGCCCCACCAGAGTGACTGCTCTGCACCACGATGCCCGCAGAACGCTGAACGTGTATGTTGACCCTAATCTATTATTTATTACAGAACGTACAAATACCTCTTTTCCCCAAGTGACAACCAGCCAAGTACTAATTTGCAGGCTAAAACGCTGCAAGGTCTGCAGACCCCAGAGCATTTACAAGCCAAAAGGATTCTGAAAGGCTTGGGAAAAGCCCAGCAACTCTGCCAGTCCCTCATCAAGGTCCAAAAGAATTTAAGCCACAGCCACTGAGAGTAAGGGATCACCCGAGAAAGACAACCGGAGAGGAGGATGCCCGCAAATGACTACAGTGCAAGTTATTTATATAAATCTTTTAACAGCAACAAATGGGAGCATCACTGGATGTACTGGCTAACAGCTCTGGGTTTGAAACGATAATTGCTGGATTCCTAAGACTACTTGGTTCGTTGTACTCCATGTTTCTCGCAATCACATTCATCTCTCTGAAAGCAGGCTTCATCAAAGATTTAGACCGACTGACAGTAACCCTGAGGTTATTTGGTGTAACGCTTCGGAAAGACTCCCCCAAACTCAAATGTAATTCAAAGAGTTAAGATGGGGAAAGGGACAATAATTTTACCTCAGTACCTCTCTGTTCCATCACACCAACGAATTAACTCCTCCTATGACGTTACGTAGCTTCTGAGAAAACGTTTGTGGTTCAGAACCGATTGTTCAGTTTGTATTCCTGCACGGATAATCACTTCTTTAAAAGGAAGTGTACATCAATAATATTCACGGGGAGCTTTGTAAGAGCTTGGCAAACATTTCTGACAAAACAAAAAACTCAAACAGAAGGATTACTCATAAAATGCTACATCAACAACACTTTCGACAGGCATCTGGATTATGCTGCTCTTTAAAAGGGAAAAACAAAGATGTCACTTCAAAGTTTAAATGGAAACAGTGAAATATGCCATTAGAAATACCAGATCATAAACAAAGCTATTTTTGCAAACTCAAATGCAATGAGCAATTATGACAAAGTCTGCCAAGATAATTTACAGGCACTCCTTTTTTTCAAAAAATACTTTTAAAATACCACAAGATGTACAGAGATCACAGGTTAGTAATGAGCTTACAGACCTAGATGATCAGACATCCAGCATTAGCAGTCCACCAAGTCTCATCTTTTTCTTCAAACGGCCTTTAGTTGATGCTCCAAATGATGTTAAAGCATACAAACCCACCCAACTGAACAAAACTCCAGGAGAAAAATGTAGACAGATGCTTTAGGAGCCCATCCTCAAAGTATTTCACTATCCTTCCCCTAAATCACGTAAAACATAGAATTGCATTATCCAGACAACATTAATTTCTGCAGCACTCTGTAGGAAGACTCAAACAGATGAGTGTGATGATGCAAACAGGAATTTCTTACTCATTTTAAGATTATTTAATTTTTATTTCCCAGGAAAAGCTTGAGGAAAGCTACTGGGATGTGTGGAGTTCAAAAGAGATATGCAAAATATTCACATGCAAAAAGAGATGCTGAAAAGCCTGCTTATTCAAATGGATGCCGAGTTCTAATGGTTCTGCAATGTTCAGTTCAAAAATTGTTCACCTGAATAGTGAGGTTTCTTTGAAAACAAAGACATACAGTCTAGTAAGAGAGGCAGATTTCCTTAAAGTGGAGCCAGCTTCTTCACAACTCATTGAAGTCCACTAGCTTTGCTGGAGATTCGATGAAGGTAATAGGCAATTACATGTGTTGAACAGTCTTTTATTTTTCGGTTGAAGCAGAGACCAAAGATACCTTCTGCTGAAATGGTTTGAAGGCATTGGGATTAAAAGGCTGAACAGCTTTAGGACAGCTTGGCTAACATATCCTCCCAACTCCACTGCTTCACCGAAGCAGCTGGACCATCTGAGGTTGAAAAGACCTCAATTTCCTTGACATCACAAACAGACGTTCCGCGGTTTAAGGTCTTTTCCACATTTTCATCAAAAGAGTCAACAGAAAAAGTAGAAACAAAACCAACTTATTGGTTTGCCATTTGCAGATGGTTTTTAAATAGAAAGTCCTACTCTTCTAGCAAGACTCTGAGGGACTATGGTGGAGTCAGGTAACAGCCAACTGCACATGATGTGAAGACAGCCACATTGTGGCTTTCGTAGTGTGGGAGGAACGCTGTCAGGCAGCTGGAGAGCAGCAGGACAGGAACGGGCTGCTGCAAAAGAGCCAGGGCAGGGGCGAAGTACCTGGCTCTTAAGAGTTGTCTGTGTCTGTCCTCATCTCACATGAAGCCCTGAACAACACAAAGAGAAACTGCGTGGAGAACTGGAACCACACCCGGTTCACAAGATACCAGAGACAGCAGGGATGAGGGGAAAAACCTAAAAGCTCATTCTGTTGGGTCTGATGCTGCAAAATGGGAAGGGAGAGCACAGTATCACTAGCTCAGAAAGAACAGCCTGTGCTCGAAAGGGCAAAAGCATCCGTTCCCCTTACAATGTGAACTAACACTGCCATACCCCAAGAGAAGGTAACACTCTTATGCAATATTTAGGTACAAAGTAGTGCGAGAGGCAAAAACACAGCCAAGGTGATAACACGGCTACAGCTCGGTATGGCCAGCATCGTACTGCATCCCAAAAACGTTTTCAAAGCTATGTGTGTCTACTCCTCTCTAGAGGAGTTACCCTTTGGGTATAGAGGGATTGACATAAGTCACCTCTGATTCCCCAAATGCAGTCTCCATTTGCTCCGAGTCATTTTGGACTGACAAGTTGATGATGGCAGGGGAAACCCCTATTCTCTTCACTGGGACCAACGCACTATTTACTGACTAGACAATCCTGGTGGTCCCTTTTTGACCTTACTCCAATTCTCCTGCATATTATAAGGCACAGGACTCAATTTCTTGCCTTGTTCAGGAAGGAAAAAAATAAAAAACTTGTCATGATTACCAAATTTCTAGTGATGCCTTGGGGGTGTTGGTGAAAGGTTTAAGTGATTAATTATTCCTGCTGTCAAAATCTATTTTTTTTTCTATTATGAATCTTCTTGGCTTTCATGTCTAGACAACAAGTCTTGCTATAATTTTGTTCAACAGACTGAAGATTCTTCCCTTCTTAAAGTTTCCCCTATAGAAAAGCCAATCAATTCTTTCATTCTCTTGGATTAGGGTAATGAATTAGGGCACGAAATCCCAGTGGCTTAAAGGCACGTCTTGCCACCCCTCAGCCACCATCATCACTCTTCTACCATCTCTCCCTGTCTCATCAGTGTCCTCGAAGTGCAGACACGAACACAATATTCTGGGAGTGCCTGCAGTACGGTCAGACCCAGAGTTAGCACAGCCTCCGAAGCTCTCCTATGGCCGTGCACAAAGATTGCCGACACAGGCAACACAACAGCTTTGTCCTACAAGCTCATGTTCCTCTGTCAACTCAGGCGTGGAGCACCAACAGCCCTCTCTCCTCCTCTCTAACTTCAGAGGGAGTCTAGAACTAAAGTAGTTTAGAGTAGGACACAAAATTGTAACTGGCTGAAGCTGGGCAAGCTCAATACCCATCTCTCACACAAGCCACATCGAATTATTTTGTTTTAGTTTAACCAAGGTGGTGTCACCAAGTCAAATGCCTTGTAAAAGCCATAAATACCAAACTTGCAATCCCATTAAAAACAGTCAATAGATAACAGGTTAGTCTGACAGTATCTATTTTCTACAAGCTCAAATTGATTTGCATTAATTATATTTCTCTTACTCAATCCTTTATCAGCTGTCCCATTTATTATATCCCAAATTAATAGTAGAATGACAAGACTCAAAACCTCACACCTTTGAGGCACAGATCTTGGCCACTTTTCCAAAGCAACGAACCAAATTTCCAAAGCTGACTGCCAGCAGCATACTGGCATAACGGAGCTCAATCTTCTCTCTCCACCTCTCCATTACAACACTAAAAAAAAAGATCTGTAGCTTAATTTGTCAATCCCCAAAGAAACAGCAGAATAAACAGATCAGTTACAAAAGATCCCCTTTAGAGGAAAGAGTAGAACGCAAGCAAAGACAGAAGAGGAAGTGTGGGAGGTGAGCAGGTTACAGTCAATCAAACTTTTGATTCCACGAGAATAATTAGAAAAAGAAGCAATTCTTTCACAGCAAGAATTTCTCCTGATGTAAATTGTTGATTTCAGCACATATGACCATCACAGAATTCATTCAATTGCGTGAGGAGATCATGCTGTTAAAATTGAGCTGCTAGATTTAATTTAAGAATTATGTTATATAAAAACACAGAGTTTAAGCTCTTTACATATGGTGCTGAAAAACTTTCAGCAGTGGGTAGCCCAAGAGCCAACCTTCCCCAAGAAGAGCCAGCACTGCTTGCAGTCGTCCAGATGCCTACACACGAGATAAGTGGAGGGAAAACATTTTCCTAGAGGATTCACATTTTCCCGGTAATCACGTCTTTTCAGTTGTACGCTTGGTATGCGGCCCACCAGTTATCTCCTGCACCTCCCAACTAGCTGGGTGGACAGCCTCCACACAGCTACTCTGAATGAGCCATTGCAGCAAGTCATTGCACATCATTAAGTTACTAACATCTTCGTTGATGCTCTGACAGTATCTGGAGAGATGCGAATGCTTCGGGTGAAGAACTGGTCCCAGACCACTTCCACAAGCTACACAACCCAAACACGATGCTACAGGCACACACTGTTGGGGAAAAGGTCCATCAAAGCAGTTTTGCTGAGCTGGATGGCTTCTGCAACAACTCAGAAACAGAGATATGCAAGGCCTGGTGCAGAATAATGAAATTTTCCAACAGTCCAGGACAAATCAACTGAAGGTGTCCATGCTCCGAAGAACTTCAAATATGTTTGTCTCTCATGGCCCACCAAATGGGGAAATCAAATTACTAGTATAAAAACAATGCTTCTTGTCTCATGTTTAACCAATTCTTCCCTCCTTTGCATCAAATCCCACTGGGTGCATCATCCCATTACTAACTCCTGACTGCACTACTGCAACTCCCACGGTAACATGGGCATGACCCAACACCCAACGGGAAAAAGTCCATTTATCTTTGATCCCTCATGCACGGAGGTTACATTTTGGCACTTGGCCCTCTCTGAGGTGCAGGTAGCATGAGCACCTTCAGAGAAAAGCAGTATTGTTCCAGTTTCCAGAACTGTGGCTGAAAACTAAAAAACGGCCATTTTAATCAAAACGTCAGGGAGAGTGCAGGATCTTTATCCGCAGCTCAGTCTACACGGACGTCTGTTCAGCACTTAACACGCGACTCACCTGTTTCTTTGGACCCTTTCTCCCACACTACAACAGACAACCCCAGAATTAATGTTGGTGATTGCAAGGGTAACTTTTCACCATGAGAACTGTGTGGCCGTGGGTTATTAATGAGGGTCCTGATCAAGTGCACATTCAGTCCAAGTCATTTGCTAAAAAGTTATCCCCCTATAGGCTATATAAATACATAATACATCCACATTAACCCGGGTGACACTGAAGCAGCCTTTCCAGCAATCTGGCCTACTTTACCTCCAAAGCAGACTCTTATACCTCATTTGAGTGAGCGAGCACACATTTTAAATAATGATGAGAGATTCCAATTTTCACATTTTCATGGATGCAGTGTCAAATTTATTTGTAATAGGATCATCTATTATCTGTCACTACTGAGCAAACTAGGTGAGAAAATAATGGTTAGTAGCACATTATCTAGAATCCTGATGGAAAATTAGCACAAGGTAAATGGAATTGTTGAAAACAAAAATGTTATTTGTTGATTGCTTAATGCAGCCTGCCTTGATTTAAGTTATTTCTCATATGAGATCAGAACTCGTTGGGTTTTTTTTGTTCAAAAAAAGTTACTTTCCGCCACTCATTCAATTTTCAACATGGAATACTTAATGCACTGAAGCACTTCTGCTACAGTAGATCTGTTTACAGCAAAACTTACACCAGTGCTAGAGAGAAAGAAGAAGAAATGGTGTTACCAACTCATGAGAGAGGTGCTGAAGCTGGGGGTTGCACCTATTTGATCTCACTTGGTCTTTTACGTGGATGGATATGCTGCCCTTTACCCAGCTGCCCCACCCGTTAGAGAAGAGCTGGAAAGCTGGCATATCTCCTTATTCATCTCCTCACCTCCAGCCTATAAACCCAGGTGAACAAAACCCTGTTAGATTTACTGCCCCAAGGTTTTCCTACCTTCTAAAGCAAAGCAGCTTTTCCTCTTGAAGAAAAAAAGAACGTGTGTGTGTGTATATCTGGAGATTAACAATACAACCAGATTATGGACCACTACCGTGCTCAATACAGCAGCAGCCTCTTCTGCAACTAGATGAAAGAAATACCTGCTGGGAAGCCTATCACCTCTCCAAAACTCACTTGGTCTCTTATTCGTTCTTCACTTCTCCAAACTGTATTGAGGTGCAAGTTTCAGATCACTTCTGCTTCAAGAGCACACGTTACTAAGCACTGCCGCTTCTTGCCAAGTCGGTTTTGATGCCAAAGCTGTTTTGATGACAAAGGACAAGGCTTCCACAGTAGACGCCTTCAGTGCAACCACTGAAAAGCGGTACTGGAAAAGCTGCTGCAGAACAGACTGCAGAACTGAGATTTGCTTCACCAGATCTACCCAAAGCTCGTGTTGGCCAACGGAAAGAGGATGAGGAATTGACACTGAGTGGGAGGACACGTCTTTTGTGTAAGTTACACATTATGACAGTGGAAACAGTATCTGAATACACCCACATGGTCTTTTCTTCGGTTTGTTCACAATATATTCAAGGGTGGGGGGAAAAAGTAACCAAAAAGAACTAGAGAGTAAATGGAAACATCACGCTTTGAAGATGATACGGAATTTTAATGGAATTGTTTGTCAGGCCCATTAAATAATGCTTTGGTTTATGGAAGAAGTACTTCTCTCTGTAGTGGCTATAAATGAAATCGTTTTAGAGGTCCGCTAAATGGAAATACTCTTAGAGGAGAGTAAAATGCTTTTTTCCCTTTAGAAAGCATAATGAAATTCATACTAAGTTGTATCAAAATAAATATTTCTCAGTTATATGGTACTAGTATGGGACTAAATATAATAATTTCAAATTTAATTTAAAAATCAAAGTATTAAAACTTAAGTTTGATATAAGGGCTTAAACAGACTAAGGTTTAATGAAAATGTTAAATGGTATCAGTGAATTGTCTTCAAGATATGAGTTAAAGAACAACACCTTGAAATTATACAAAAATATCCGTGGAAGACCTCCTTTCCATCTGAGGTCAATTCAAGCATGTTTATGCAATTTAAACAATTTCAAGCTCAAGTTTATAGCTACATTATTACTTTTACAACTACTCAAGGGCTACTTTTCCTCTGTAACCTTTCCAAGAAGTCAGATTTTTCAGGCTCGGCTGGCCAGAATTACAGTTTTTGTTTGTTTGTTTCAACAGAACCAGCGGTTACTGGGGGGACCAATTCATTGAAAGAAAGACCAAGAAAAGTTAATTTCTCAGTCACAGGCTGGAAAAACAGAACCAAGTGGGAGAGAAAGATATTACAGCCTAATATTACACCTTATAGGCACGGGGCCGTCTAATAACCAGTTCAGGTCCCTAGAAGTACATGCAAGCATTTTTGGAAAATCTCATTACAGCACCTCAGCACACAGACACCAGAAGTTTGCGTATGTGCAATTCTCTCCAAAATCAATAAAACTGAAAAACTGTAAAGCCTGGATACACGCAGGTGATGGGGCAGGTTGTGACCGAAGAAGGACATTAGTATCCAACACACGGTTTTGGCAAGCTTTATGAGCTTACATCCATGGCATTAATAATTTAAAGGCCATTTCTGTGGGGTTTTTTCTCTACTTGGCCTGAAAGCTTTCAAGAGTTGCATTTTCATATGTACCAGAACTGCGCTACCAGAGTAGCAAGGCTGCAATCTGGCTCTGCAATCCGGAAACCAAACGAAGCAGCACCCAAATGCTGCCAAGGATCCACCTTACTTCACTCTGAAAAAAAAACATCAAAAACCCTCACAAAAAGAGGCAGCGTAAGATACTGCCTAAAGGTAGGACACACACGAGGAGCCGGGAAGCAGGGCAGTTCTCATCCCTCCCAGAAGCAGGGACCAGACCCTGGCCTGGGGTCCGGTGCCGTAACCATCGGGTCCTGCGAGACACAACCACCAGCTCTGCATCTCTCCCATCTTTACGCATAACAAGGAGCTTCACCAATTCTAGGTGTTCCGAAAAGCATCCGAGGTATGGCTTGCCATGAATTAATTAATCTGTTAAAAATTTAATAAGCCTACAATATTTATTATTTAACAAAGAATATGAAGCTTTAAAACCTAATAGTATGCAGAGATAAGAGTATATTATTGTGACTAGCAAAGACTGGTATAAATTTAAGGTATTTACTTGCAAGTCACAACATTTCAATTATTGCTAACTGGAGAACATTATGGAAATAAGTTATATGCAACACAGAACAAAAAATAAATCAATTACTTAAATAAGTATTCCTTGTTTTAAACCCTAAATAATTTAAATCCTAAAGACTGCAGTCATTTTGATTTAGCACATTCAACCTTGACATACACTTGGAGTAAAAACAAAAATGTGCAGAAAATAACCTCTAAAATAGCTGGGTATATCTGGACAGAGTGAGAAGGGAGCTGTGCTAGATGAGAAACACTTCAAGAAACCATCAGGGCAAAGAAGAAAATGTTGGCAGGATGTCAGTGAGAAGCAGTTTCCTGCTAAGAGGTACAGGAGCACCTTAATCAGTGGAGCAAGGGAGGGAGAGCTCCTTCTGGATGAGCTGGCACTGGAGCACGAGTGGCGTGCGTCAAATTCTTGGGGTTCATCACCCTCCTAACGACCCACGAGAGGAACAAAATGGGCTTTTGCTCAGCGCGCACCACAACTGACAGGTGAAAGGAGGTATGCAGCTTTATTTTGAAGGTTTACATGAAGGCTTAATGGCCTGGAAAGAAAACCCATTCGTGGAGTTTTGCACTATTCGGTAATTTCTCTAATTAGAAAGTGACTTGGAGCACCGCTATTGTTGCAGACAGTCCTTTCATATTAGTGCCCATTGTTCAAGAAGCCGTGTGCGAGCACCGAGAACCCCCACACGCCAAAGCGAGCATCTCCTAAGTGTCACTTCTACCCAACCGCCGTTCCTCCAGCAGGTAACGTGCACATTATCTCCGCTGACCTCTCCTTAATTTATAATACCTCTATGTCATAAACCAATTATCAGCATTTGACACGAGCAGCACTTGCGAGTTCGAAAAGCAATTAAAATTTCGGAGCTGTCTCTTGCAACAAAAAGCCATTCACACAAGTAGCGCTAGAGAAAAGTTGCGGCACGCAAGCCATCAGTCTAATTCTGCCTCTATCAATCACGCTGGGTCCCGCTGAATGGCAATACGCAGGCAAGCAAACAGCAATGTTTACGAGGTGCAGCTGGCGGTACTTACGTTAACAGCAAAAGCAGCATCAGTTAAATTAACATTCTTCATTCTTTCATTGCTCATTATGGTTTGACAGACATACCCGCAGTCCACGCAAATGACTTAGAGCAAGAGAGCCGTCTAGCATCCTGCCATGAGACAAGACCACCTAATGGGAGCAGCCACTGTAATTAAAACTCCACAAACCAAGATTTATACCAGTTTAAGGACTCAGTGGTGGGTATTACGACCTACTTTAAGTTTATTAGAGGAGTCGTGAAAGCCCGTGCCGTTACTCAAGTGAAAAGTGGGAGCCTACCGTTCGTGATATTTGTTTGATAAAAGGGCCTCGAGCGTTCTTTTGATCTAGGAATCGTTTGTGTTGTTTCAGGTCTGGAGATGCAGGAGGAAGAGGAATGAAAATGATATTACTTAAGTATTAACTAATCAGCTTCCCCAGGAGAACACTCTCCCTAAGTCTTACTCGTTCAAGTCCACAAGATTTTCTTTGATGGGGAATTGCAGCAACTGGTTCTGCTTAAAAATTTACAGCCATGTTTAATCTCTTGGATCAAGAAAAGTTAATTTCATCAATTCAAGGCTGTATTTCATGGAACTGTAAGTGTCAGAGATGAATCCAGTACCAAAAAGGGTGTGAAAACCCACCAGTATTTTATAAAAGGACCTCCAAAGCCCCTGCATTAGACCTGACAGAATAAGAGAACCTGTTCAGACTGGAAATCAAGTGCATTAAGGAGGAATTAACATGAGCATCATAAAAAGTATGTTAAAAAAATATCACATGGACCTATAGTTATACACCACCTTTAAAACACGGTGCAAATGAGTTAATACTGTTATTAAGCACAAATTAGACCATGAAAGACAATTCAGCATTTGCAGAAGGTGCTGCACAAGGTGAGAACCACAGAGGAATATGCCATATGGTAGCACGATGTCCCCGCTCCCCGCCGGGCATGTGGCACCGTGAGGCATGCCAGGAGCAGGGCTCCCAGAAGAAGGGACGCCAGGCAGGCAGGAGTCTGGCGTAAGGCCGGAAAGCGTTGCAGTGAGGAACCAATCTTAAAATCTGGCTCTCTGCGGGGAGGTAAAATCCTCACTTCGGCTTCCCAGGAGCATTCTCCCTACCAGAATTTGCTCTTTGTTTTATCTCCCTTCCCCTCACAGGCTGGTGTGCTTCAGACATCCAAAACACCAAAACAGAACATCAGAAAGGCTCTTCATCTTAATAAATACATTATACCAGTAAATGGCATTAGCAGGTCAGTGCCAGTTCACTGGCACAGAGTAGTTGGGGGCCCAAACCCCCCTCATCCAGAGATGTCTTTCTGTCCATTCTGCCTCCAGACAGAGCCCAGCCCATGGCTCACACCCGGTCACGGTTCAGGGAAAACCCTCAGCCAAAACCCTTCCCAGGAGAGGGCAAAGATCACTAAAACGCACACTTACACTCAAGCCTGTGCCCTGGCCCTATTTACTTTATCAATATAGATGCAGCCATACAGGATCAATCTAAAATTAAAAATTCAAGCTGTTTAGCATTTAAAGCAACTTCAGATACACAGATCCTAGAGAGGACCTTCAACAAGAAGAATGTGGATGGCCTAATCCAGTCGGGACTGTGTCTAGCTCTGGAGACCCCAACACAAGGACGTGGACCTGTCAAAGGGAGTCCAGAGGAGGCCATGAAAATGATCAGAGGGCTGGAGCACCTCTCCTGTGAGGACAGGCTGAGAGAGTTGGGGCTGCTCAGCCTGGAGAAGAGGAGGCTCCAGGGAGACCTTATAGCGGCCTTCCAGTACCGAAAGGGGGCCTACAGAAAAGACAGTGAGAAATTCTTCAGCAGGGCCTGTTGCGATAGGACAAGAAGCAATGGTTTTAAAATAGAGAGCGGTAGATTCAGACTGGATATAAGGAAAAAATATTTATGACCATGGTGGTGGAAACACTGGCACAAGTTGCCCAGAGAGGCAGTGCATGCCCCATCCCTGGAAACATTCAAGGCCGGGTTGGATGAGGCTCTGAGCAACCTGATCTGGTTGCAGATGTCCCTGCTTCTTGCAGGGGGTTGGACTGGATGGCCTTTATAGATCCCTTCTGAACATAACTATTCTATGATTCTGTGACTTCAGCCTGTGTTGCTTTAACTGGCAACGCAATGCAGCCAGTATCAGGAGAAGGAAAAAAAAACCCTCAGACCCAAGCACCCACATTTGTTGTGATCAGTTGCTCTATTTCCTGTGAAATATTCCCACTCCTTGCAAGACGTACAAGTTCAGGAAGTGAGTTAATTAGCTAAGGACTTGACGACCCCAATGCTCTTGTCTGCCGCCCCCATGGCCCGGGGACTTGCTGCTCCTCACTGAGGAGACCGTTTTACAACAGGCAGCTTCCTGACACAGAGGGCTGAGCACAAACCCCCTTGGGAACTAGTTAGCACCAATGTTGTTTTCTTGCTTGGTATCTCCAAACAGCTGAGCAAGGGCTCTGGTTACCCTGAGGGAGCATACGTGGCATCTCCCCAGCATCCATGCCGGGAACCACGCTCCCAACCTGCCAGGGTGATGGCCTCTTATGCCCAGACAGGATTCCCAGTCAACCTTCACATGAAACAAATACACAAGTTATTTCACCAATAAAAGCTTCTTTCCCCACCCCTTGGAAGTTCAGCAGGTGCTAGAAAGTCTCTTGCAATATTTGCCTGAAGGCTGCAAATGAACATGGATCCAGAGTTCCTTGCTCCCACTCGTGTCACTGAAATCCCAACACCAAGGACTTTGCTGTATGGGAATATAGTTTTGCTCGTCTCACAATGAAATTCCAGGAATATCTATAGAGGAGTGACATTCGGCACACACACATGACAGGGAATGGTTGGAAAATACTGAAGTTTGTGTTAGTTTTGCTATATAGTCCATCCATAGTTTAACACAGGTATTTCTGTTGGAAAGATGTTGCCTACCAGAGAGAGACAGGAAAAAACAATGCTCTCCATCTGATTTATTATTTTGGTTTGGGTGGTTTGTTTTTTTTTCCCCTAAAGAGATAGCTAAGAACAACTTAACCTGAACTGACATAGTACAACTCCTCTTGTCTATTCTTCAGTCAGAACAGATACAGTCTGCTTCCTAAAAACATGTTTACTTGGAACAGTGCTGGAACACAGAGATGCTACGTATTGTCAATGGGAAGATCAAGCACAGAGTCAGATAAGTAAACACTGCAGATTTAAGTTTTCTGCATATGACGTTGAAATTTCAGGGGTCATGTGCCAGAAAACCATTCTGTTTTATTTTCTTCCCTACATCATCTGTAATATTACAGTCCTCTCTAAAACTCTGCCTTGCTGGCATCTTAGAAGCTCATGGAGATGCTACCACAGACAAGAATCTCACATAAAGGCAAGATGGTTTCTGTCAGTAAAATTAAGATAGTCCAAACCAAGTGGTGGGGTGGCTGGTAGGGAACAAGGAGAACACATGCCGAGCTGTTAAATCACCTCAGCATTTCTAGTGCTGCTGGACCTGCTCCAAAGTTCACAAACAAAACAGCCTTTTCATTGATTGTGAGGAATGTTGATTGTAAGGAACGTTTGATTCAGCCTAAACAGTCCTTTTTTTGTCTGCAGAAGAGCTGCTGGGAAGGGCTCAGTAAGCGCCTCACAGATATCCACGCAGCTGATTTAATAACTCAGGTTCTAATCAAACAGTTAACTGATTAAGGCTGCAGAGATCCTCTAGCAAGCAAGCTTTATTTCTCACCAAAAAAATCCTCATCTCTACAGCAGCAACTCAGCTTCTGCCTTCCATTCGTTACAACTGTAAATCACTACTGTTTAACAGAGGTGAAAATTCTGCACTTAGAACTTCTCCAAGTTACTGAATTCAGCGAAACGCAAGCCCAACGAAATACATTACAGCCTCTCACAGAGCCGAAGCACTGGGTACCTAAGCGCAGAACATGAATCAGCTATTCAAACTGAACCCTTATAATCTAAGAGACAAAGCTTACGTGCCAAGCAGCACACACTCTTTTTTTTTTTTTTAAAAAAACAGGTGCAAGCTTGTGAAAACGTGTTATCTTGTTGCTAATAGCGATCACCAACTGGGATTTGATGAAAGGACAACTAGGCTTAGCCTACTTCAGAAAGTGACTCATTAAAAAACAGCAGAAGAAAAGAAAAAGCACTCAATGTAACGAAACAACAAGAGATTATCCCTCGCAGCACAGTCTCCATCCGTGATTAGGCGCGGTCGCAGTAATATGTAACACCGTCCAACATCCCAAGGAAAGCTGGAGACGCATGCCTGCACATTTTTTCACTGTAATTCCATGTCACAAATGAAGATGACCTTCAAGTAAAAAACACATTGAATTCAGAAGACACAGTTAATTAATTTATTTTTTTAATATATAGCTACACATGTATAGTTTAATATATAGTTACAGACATAGGATGAGGGCCACGAACCCTACATGTGGCAGAGGACTGAAGATCACAGGCCAGCATATCATACTACATGACAACAAGTCAAGAATAATTCTGGACTCCTACAGAGACAAAATTCACTACTGCAATAGAAAGGGGTATTTTCCTGCCATGCACACAAACTGGATCTAAAAAAAAAAAAAATTAAGTATAACAATTTTATAATCTTTGCAACTCTCAGAAGTACACATTATCCATGTAAATGGACTCAGCACAATCAGGAACAGGAAGGCATCCATCTCCAAATACAGACATAATTTAGAATTTAGCATCATCTGTGTCAGTGGTCTCTTCCTTAGGATCTGCATGTCGACACACCAGAAGAGAGCTGAGAACATCACAGAATCTTTAAGATTGGAAAAGACCTCCAAGGTCATCAAGTCCAACCATCAACCTAACACCACCATGTCCACTAAATGGTGGTGTTCGTGGCAACCTTGCGAGCTACACCAAGAGTTGCAACTTTCCCCAGTATAGGCCAAGCCAAGACAGGTAGGTCAAGAAGAGTAAGGATCTCATGAAAAGCAAGTCATTTGCTGTGTTACAGATTCACTGGTTTCTCAGTTATCCTCAGCAGTGAACTGTGGACTTGACAAGCAAGCAGAAGTAACCAAGTAAGGTACCCAAGGGTAATGGTTTTAAAGTAGAGTGAAGTAGATTCAGAGTGGACATAAGCAAAAAATTTTTTACAGTGAGGGTGGTGGAATACTGTCCCAGGTTGCCCAGAGAGGTGGTGGATGCCCCATCCCTGGAAACGTTCAAGGCCAGGTTGGATGAGGCTCTGAGCAACCTGATCTGGTTGGAGATGTCCCTGCTCCTTGCAGGGGGGTTGGACTGGATGACCTTTGAAGGTCCCTTCCAACTCAAACCATTCTATGATTCTATGAACTGCACAAGCAATTAGTTTCTCTCCCTTGCCTTCCATCTGGCCTTTAAATTATCTGGATACTGTGTACTCTCTGCCCATGGATATATCATCACCAGCTGAAGACGGCTACTGTGGTCTGCTGCTCATAACCGTTACCTGCCACATAATGGTTTCAACTCCGTGACACTTTGTGAGCCTCTCCTTGCCTCGGTTAGGGAAATCCTCTTCCATGATTTCTCAGGCTAAGCTGACTGGGCCAACTGACAAAACCAGATACTGGAGCGTTCCCATCTCCCGTTTTACCAATAGCACAGCACCAGGCAGCTGGGGACGGCATGGAGGAGTGGCAGTAACATACTCAAATGCAACAGCAATTTCTAAAATGAATGCTTCTCTACCGGGTACAATTATAGCTCTCTGGGGTACTAGAAATCAGCAAGGTCAAAAGCCAGAGAAAACAAATGAGCGTGTTCTTAAAATCCACAGCTTATGTTGCTGTTGAGGAGTGGGTTAAAAGACAGAACTAAATATAAGAATTCATCACAGACACGATGAACTAAGATGGAAAAATGGTTTTCCCTCCCTGCAGAAAGAGCAACATTAAATTAGGATTTCTAATGCTGAAAAACTGCTGAAGGACTGGGAGCCAATTAACAGCCCATTTCTGCAAGCTGCATTTCAAATGTGATCTAGGAAAATGACAATTACAGGACAGGGCACAGCCACAGACAGCCATGCTGCTGAACTCGCAGCTCGCCACGAACTGTGACAGCATCCTCAGCCACAGCATCTGCTTACGCTGGAGAGTCCTGACAACAACCAGAGAGAAGGAAATCGGTAAGCATGCTTGGAAATAAATAAATAACAATAATAAAAAGAGTCGGGCTGGCAAGAGACTGACAGAATTGCTCTGGGGTTTCTTTTTGGTAGAATATTCATTCCTCTAGTAAGATATCTGCCCATAGATCAGATTAAAAACCTGTCTCCTGGAATGAAAGCGTAGCTCAACTTATCCAGGATATTAAAGTGTGTAGTGCATCTGACATCTGATCTGATCACTTTTCATGCAAAGCAAGAACAAAAAAACCAAACTTTAAAAAGGAGAAAGTACCACCAAGAAAAATTCACACTGGAGGATTAAACACGATTACAGTGGCAATCTCAGATCAATACCAATAAAAGATTTTATGGACTGTAAGATATGTATCCAACACAATTCAAAATTGACATGTTACAAGCTATACATCAACCGCTTCCCACAATGGAAGGCAATTTCGGAGGTGTAGAAATCAAGAGGCCGGGGATATTCTCTTTGGAAAGATGATACAATGAATTTAACTTCTCCCACACAGCTTCAGAGAAATAAGCAGCTGACATTAGGAATAAAATACAAAGAAAAAACAGTCTGAAAACAAGAATTACGCAGTTAATAATACTAAACAGGTAGATTTTGAAAGAAGCTAGAATAAAAGGCCTTCCAAAATCAGGAGCCTGACCCAGAAAGCTGCTATCACCTACGCAGCAAAAACCTGCACTAAAAGAGTGCAATGGTAAGAGATCCGCAAACTTTGGAGAGCTGCTAAGCGGGCCAACTCTATTTAAAAACACCAGCTTTAAGAGAGAAATTAAAGTCATGGCTAAGCTGCTTAACATTTCACACCACAGACAATGGCACGAAAGATACAATAACAGCAGCTTAGGGGAAAGCTGCCAGTGAAAACTAACTCGGAGAAAATGTTGAAACTCTGGGATAAAGAGATGACTGATAAAAAAAATCCCCAAATTCTTCTAGACCTGGAAGAGCACACAGAGGAAAAGCATCAAAATTAAATTATACTCAAAATATCAGATAAAGATGACTTAAGAGCCATTATGCTCCTTCCAACAGTAAACAACTTTCCTCCAGCATCATCTTTACCGTCAGTGCCAGTAACGGCATGGAAAAAGGCATCAGCAAACCTGTAGTTAACCCAGTCTTCCAGCTCAAAGTCTAACAACAGCCTATCAAAGGGAAAATGCTCTCCCAGCCTCTTCTCAACCACAGGGGAAATGATAAACTCCCCCCATGACGCCCTCACAGAAACCTCCTTCAGTATTTTAACATGCAACAAAAGTCAAACATCACCATAGAATCACAGAATGGTTTGGATTGGAAGGAACCTTTAAAGGCCATCCAGTCCAACCCCCCGGCAAGAAGCAGGGACATCTCCAACCAGATCAGGTTGCTCAGAGCCTCATCCAACCCGGCCTTGAATGTTTCCAGGGATGGGGCATCCACCATCTCTCTGGGCAACCTGTGCCAGTGTTCTACCACTCTCATCATAAAAAATTTCTTCCTTACATCCAGTCTGAATCCCATACCGTTAAACTAAAGAAGTGGTCTCATAACAGTTACCAGTGCCAAAACAAACCAAACCAAACAAAAACCAGACAAGAACCCCAACCACACAAACTCAGCATCTCCT
The DNA here is from genome assembly GCF_036417535.1 of Chlamydotis macqueenii. Lineage (NCBI taxonomy): Eukaryota > Metazoa > Chordata > Aves > Otidiformes > Otididae > Chlamydotis > Chlamydotis macqueenii. The sequence continues at coordinate 8,339,591 of NC_141558.1, forward strand.
CCCACTACAAAGGCACCGTTACTACAGACCTCACCCCTAAACGTGTTAATAATCACTCACTACTGCAATCAGCAATGCCTTGAGTAAGGCACTGAAACAGGTTTCCCAGCGAAGCTGTGGATGCCCCATTCCTAGAAGTGTTCAAGACCAGGCTGGACAGGGCTTTGAACGACCTGGTCTAGTGGAAGGTGTCCCTGTCCATGGCAGAGGGTTGGACTAGATCTTTGAAGGCCCTTTCCAACTCAAACCATTCTGTAATTCTGATCAGAAGAGTGCAGATTGCTGATAAATGTATCTTCTCCAGGTAGTAACTCAGTCAATCTACAGGTAAAGACTGAAGCGTGCAGGGGAGGGAATCTCATCCTGCATAAGCTATTCACCTGAAGCTTCTTTTAAAATTTGCATTTTGAATACTTTTCTTTTTAATATTAATTGTCTGTAAAACCCAAGGCTCAACAGTCCCAAGTCAAACATTTTGTAAGAAAGGAGAAGACTACAGAGACACAATTCACCCAAATTGTCAAGAGATGAACAGCAGCAGGACACATGCTGGCATGATCTGGTCACAGGACAAGGAGGAGAAATGACTTGAAAATTATTTCCAGCTTACTGTTTGTCAATGAAAACAAAATCTAAAACTGCAGCTGGACATTTTAATACATTCAAAACAAACCCTCTGGGACAAGCCAAGTATCAAAATAAGTGAAGTCTGTGAATAAACAAAAAGAGTCAACAAAACTGAGGTTTCCCAGAAAAAGTTGAAAATATTTCAAATCTGTCAATTGACGAGGCCAAAAACATTCACCAACATCTACGCAGGTAGTTAAGCCACTGGAGAAAAATGCAGAAAAGTCTGAAAAAAATAATCCTGTGGTATTTGAAAAGTGACCATTATTTGGCAAATAAGTGAGACCAGATGACATCAAAAACTGTTGGCCTTGATGGCACAGGAAAGAAGCAGGCATAGATAACCCAGAATTAGATTCAGATCAGGAAGACATACCTGGAGCTTCAAGTATGTATAGCTCAGTATCTACAGCTCACGTTCACACTGGAGGAGAAACCAAGAGCATACACTTTTTAGACTAAGGTAAAGCTGTCAAGAACAGGAAAAACACAAAGGGCATTTCTTTCCTTCCAGAAATTTCTGTTAGTAATTAGTGAGCAGATACCAGATCAAGTTTAACAACTTTCTTCTAAGATCTGATGCAACCCTCAGCGTTCCCAAGGGCTGCTCTACTTCTTACCAGGACATCTTTGCCCAAACATAGTTTTGTTTTCATATTCCTGTAAGAATGTCTTTTTGAAAACATCCTGGGCCATTTCCTAACTAAATGGAAAATGCCGAGATCAGATAACATCTCTCATCACTGAGCTATACCAAGCGGGAATGAGAAGGGCAGATTGCTCAGTGAAATGAGAGTGCCTTGTTAGAAGAAAGTCAGTTGTAAGGAAGTGTGAGCTCTCACACCTTTCAGATATTGGTTAAACATCGTTTTTAGGGTAAGAGATTAGCAGCAAAACACTGTTGTTGCTTTAACCCACACTACACAGTTTCAAAATAGGGGGAGGTAGATTTAGATTAGATATTAGGAAAAAATTTTTTACAATATGAGTTGTAGAACACTGTCCCAGGTTGCCCAGAGAGGTGGTGGATGCCCCATCCCTGGAAATGTTCAAGGCCAGGCTGGATGAGGCTCTGAGCAACCTGATTTGGTTGGACATGTTGCTGCTCCTCGCAGGGGGGTTGGACTAGATGACCTTTGAAGGTCCCTTCCAACCCTAACCATTCTGTGATTCTACACCCTTTTTTTTTCCTCCGTTCATCCTGTGCCATAGTTACAAACTGGAAGCCTGGGGCTGAACTGCAGGTAGGTGCATCCTGCACCCAAGCGGAGTCTGGAAGCTCACACACCGCTCGACGTTCATCAGTTCTTATTCAGCAGCAGTGACAGGACTCCATTTCCAGCCTATGATTATTTGTTACTGTTGAAAATTCTTTTCAAAAAGGACAGGTAAAGAACAGACTCAAGTGTTGTCTGATAAAATGATTACTTATAAAAATGGATCAAAAGTTGAAAAAAAAAAAAAATAGTTATCTACAGTAGCCCATTTCTACAATTTATATAAGCCTGTCCAAAGATTTCCCTCCGAGCATCTCATTAAATGTAGGCTCAAAAGCTGGAGTTGAGCGCATTTATATATTTCAGCTGCTGAATGCTGTCAGGATGCGAAGATAAACTACTTCTTCCAGACAATTTAGATTTTATAATATTTGTTCAATGAAAGACTGTTGTTGTTTTAAATCATTGCTTCATACAATCTGGTTTGCATACATTGAACCAAGAGCCATTACAATCCCACCAGCGTTTGGTGTGCGGCAACAGAAAGGTAAACCACAACTAGGCACTCACCCTGCAACACCACAGCTTGATTTTCACACATTCTTGTTTCTACTGCATTCTTTTCCCAATTACATCGCCTCAGGGCAGGGAGGATTTTGTTTTAGTTCCCCACCCACCTGCTTTACTGGGGCTATGCTACAACTCATTCCTTCTTCAGTCCCATAAGCTCTTACTTTATAGCACTCTTAACAGGTATAAAAAAAAAAAAGCAACCCAATCAACAACAAAAAACCCCCCCACCACAGCTCAGCAACTTCTACAAAACAGAACTTCAGTCCAAAATCAATCCATCAACGTACCACTTGGATGCATTTGAATAGCAAGTGACAGGCAAATTTAATTGCTTTTCAAAGGACTTCAAGTTTGCTTCACCCACTCCACGTGCCCAAGCCACATGCCAACTGCGGAGGTTGTCCAGGGAGCTCCGTGCTGAACCACAGGTGCCTGAAGAGAGGCAAGATGAAGACAAGCCGTAGGGTACCAAACCTTTCTCCTTCTGCCCCTCTGAATGAAAGAGCAGCAGGAGTACAGACCCAATACTGTCTCAACGACCCTGATGTCACAACACTAGTGTAAAATGATGATCATACGGAAAGAAACAAGAGGAAAAACCCTCTGCTTCCCACCTCTCACATCACATTTCTCCAGTGATCATCCATTGGGAACATCACAAGCACTCCATCCTTGCTTTTATCTGTTGCCTACAACTGCCAGAGGCAAACCAAAGGTGTGAAACAGGACGCAGAATGGTACATCCACATGCTATTTTTGAGTGGTCTGAAAGCTGGGGTGGTGGCCTAATCCCCTGCAACTGTCCACTCTTCCTCATGAGCGTACTTAGGGCTGGATCCAGGCAAAACTGCTCAAGGAAAGCCTCTCGTGCAGCCATCCTTTCAGGGACACCTTCTCCACTGCATGGCTGCGGTACACCACCTAGGCCCCTCCACACCGGTGGCCTCAGAGACATCCAGGAGCTCAGGCAGCCCCCTTTTTGGGGAAGACAGGGCAACGCAGCCCTGCGAGTGCTTCTTCTGGCCCGACTTAGCCTCCAAGGCGCTGAGACTACGCCAGTTGAAGAAAGAAGGCCCCTGAAAAGTGACACCAGCAGCTCCAGACTGCTAACAGGCACTTACTCGTGAGCCAAAGTGTAACATTTGATAGCTTGTGACAGAGAAGAGATTAGCTTCTTAATTTGACCAAGTGCCACCGTGGGACTCTCTGTACTCAACTAAACCCTCAGCTGGGCCAGTTTTTAATGTTCTCATTTGATATTGCACGACTTCAGTGTAAACAATTTAAAAAGTTACTTATTAATTCTTACCAATTTCTGTCAAGCCATTCCCAGGCTTTCAAAGAAAATTTCAGCTATAGGAAAAAAAAATATTACATTCCGAAAGGTTATGTCCACAGGTCTTGAGTTTTTATTTACCCCTGCAGTTCTCTCAGCAATCCCATGTGGGAATACCTGGATGGCACATGCAGCACTTCCCAGCTCCCGAGTCCCAGAGATTTTGGTTGTCCACTGAAGAGACACAGAGCCTCTTCTGATGGACAAAGGAACTATTATTTTTCCTCTCTAGTTTATTCCATTAAAAAAAAATTCTAGCTTTAATTTTCCTGCATTTACTTTTCTTGGATGGTTACTCCTCCTCTTTGATAGAAAGTCTTATTGGTTCACTCACACAGCCGAATGTGGCACTACATTGCTCTCATATAGTTTTAATTAATAGCTTAGCTGAGCTACTTGATGTTTAATACTGAGAGGTGACTATTTTCCTTCTTTCATAAGTGTTGCTACTTACAGTATATTTGAAGTAAGCCTCCAACAGCCTACTTCATGTGACCTAAATATTATCCTTTCTCTATAAAATTCTAGGAACTGGCTCACTGAAAATAGCTGGAGGAAAGAACACTTCCCCATTTCCAAAAAGGAATAAAAATCCAGACATTAAATTACAAAGAGTCTGTCTTTGAAAGAGCTATCTCAAAATCTCTTTAAAAAAAGTAACCCATGACTCTCTTCAGTGTAACGTACTCATTTCAACTTGTACTTCTGGTGAGAAGCTGCCCTCTTCTCATCATATGTATCAATATAAATAGAATTTAAATTAGCATTATTGAATCAGAAAGAGATCAGCAGAAGGTTACCAGCCCTAAAATAATGCTCATGTAAAACACTGTCAAAGAATGAGAGACCTTACAAGCTCCAGTGATTTTGCTGTAATATACTTATACACAAAACCCAATCCTAGAGGAAAAGACTGCACACAGCAACCCACCAGGCTCACCGTACATTTATTACCTACGTTTCCACTCAGACCCCATGTCAGACAGACGTGGTGTTCACAGACCCAGCAGGATCACTCTCAGCAGCCACAACAAGAAACCTAAACCACAAACATCTGGACAAAGTTAAATTATCACATTAATGCCAAGATTTGCGGGACCTCCCTGATAACCTTACAGATGAGTAGGAGAGGTTGAATTGAGAAGTGGCAGACATGACCGGAGAGGAACAGCCTCCTGTTCTTCTAAGGGTATTTAGATTGCAGTTAGCAGTCCACGCTTATTATTTTCACATTAAAAATCATTTGGGACCAACCACTGTCACAGCTCTATCTGCAACGCACAACTGGCATTGCCTGCTCTAAAAAGCCAGTCAAAATAATGGAGATGGAAGCAGGTGGAAAAAAAGGCAAAGTCCTTCAACGCTCCCGTGACATTTTAATGGAAGAACAACAGAAAATTTAAATAACAACTTCAAAATGGGATGCTACAAACTAAACTCTGTGTATTGAAGGGGAGACAGCAAGAAAGGAGCATTGAGAACAGAGGTAAATGCAACAATAAATAGATATTTCAGGCTGTGTTCCCTTTGCTAGCTGTCTGCAGACCCTTAAAATCACAACCCAAGGGCTCAGCTTCTTTAGTTACCTTGAAAACCTCAGCTCAGCTCGATGACATCGTTTCCTTGTCCCGAAGTTGTGTCCTACTTAAAAACTACTTTGTTTTGCCCCAGAGACATCTGTATTTCAGTTTTCTGGCTAATGACCACAGGGACTGGGTTGTGTTGTATGACCTCCACTTGTAGTTTGCAATGTGCTTTGGGCTTCTTTAGAATAGGCGGAAAAAAATAAAAGTAAGGGCTCTTTAATTGCTACACCTAAGTTTCCAAAATTCTAATATTTAATTGGATGGCTGGATTTATTTTTGTTATTTTCTTTGCTTCTTGAGGGAGAACCCTTTAAGGCACAAAATGGCCTGAATTAACAAAGAATGTGTTCTGCAGCCTCCTAGGTTTAAAGAAGAAAAGAAAATAAGGAAACCAGACCCTTACCCAGCCAGTAACAGCCCTGCTGAGCAAGACGTCACCTTTTTACAGTCACTGTTCTGACAGCAGAGTTCAGGTAATGTTTGTTTCCTACTTTCTAGAACCTAAAGCCAGTCTTTTTTTTTTTTTTTTTTCTTCTAAACAACTTCAGCACCAGGTTTCTGAGTTATAGGCTAAGTAATTTTAGCAAGGGCTTTTAATTTTTATTTTGCAGCTTAAACATGTGCTTATGCTACATTTTCTGCACTTCACTTGGAGTTTGTAACATATGGGTTCATTCTGTTCAGATTTATCTAAGTTTAACAGCATTTCATGTAAGCAAAACTAACTTTATCTTAAGAGTCAGTCCTTCACAGGTCAGCAGGTAAAACTCTGCTTCGACAGAAGTAAACAACAGTACACTTAAAGCTCTTTCTGCCTTTGAGGCAGTAACTGAATTATGTATCAGGAAAGAGATTTTTCAAAATACAGACCAAGAATACATTTCTGTATCAACTAAATAAATACCTTTCGTTCTGCACAACTGCTGAAACTGAAATACCCAGAAAGGAATGAAAACCCACAACCGCCACCAGTTTCACACCTCTTATATAAAAATATTATTAGTCTTGCAGTATAAAAAAAAAAAAAAAACCACCTTAATTTTGCTGAACACTTAGATTCTTGATCAAGTCATCGCACCATAACAAGGCAACACATGTCAGCAAGGCAGACCACCCAGACATGCCCTCTCAGCTTGCAGGGAACAGCGTCTTTAACGGCTCTCTTCCAAGCTTAATTCCCTTGGACGTGCTGCAAGCAAGCGACCCGCGCTGTGAGCTGCTAGAGGCCAGACAATGATGTTACTCGGCCTCAGTAACAGCCAGAATTATCACTTGGACTTCGTCAGGATCAACAAATGCCCACGGTGCTGCAAAGTCACGCTCCTCCGCATACTCAGGAAGTTGTGTCTTGTTTCCAAACAGCTCGGTAGGGAACAGGACTCAGATTCAGTAGGACTGGGTCATCGCTGCCTCTTTTACCATTGTCTGTGGGGTTCCTGGCCAAGCCACAGTCCCCTCGCAAGCCCAAAATTCAATCAGGGACAGAAACACTTCCGTAACACCTCAAATGAAAGGATGAGCTGATGTGCTCATACACTTAGTGATGCAACCTATAAATAAAAGCACCATTAGCTCCTATCATCCAAACATCTTCTAGCATATCCTTCCCCACAAATGCCTATTTTTAAGGCAAATCAGATCAAATATTTCTCCAGACGTTATGTTCTACACTTTCATTTTAAGAGATGTTGCTTTTTAGACTCTGTGGTAAGGAAGGGAAATGGAAATAACTACTGTATCATCTCCTGGAACCAAAGGCCTGGGAGAGACAGGCCCATATATTGTGGAGACATCAGACTGCCAAAATAAAAATATTTGCAAATTACTGTATTTGGCTTCCTCATTAGTTAAACTGATAGTGTTTCCCGCAATAAGTAGAGAGAGGGGAAGAGCTGGATGCAGTGGTGCTATTAGGCTGTTATACCGGCATGTAACAACATAATGTGGTAACGTTTTGTTGGGTTTTTTTAAGACAAAACACAGATGTTAATTTACACCGCAGACAGAGGCATAAGCCAGAGAAACTATTCATGCATACACTCTTTCCAGTTGCATTAAAAACAGAAGCACTGGAAACGGATATTTTTGTTTAAAACGCAGTGTCAAGCTTCTACCCAGCAGAGAGCACGAGGGAGGCTCGCTGGAAGCGAGCGGCAGCACAGAGGCAGCCACAGCCAGAAATTTCAGGCTGAATCTGCAACAAATGCAGCAGCAGCCCTACAATCAGTGCAACCACAAACTGACACCGAAGTGGTCTTCTCCGAACCCATCTAAGCAGCTACAGAAAGGCTATAGCTGGCAAAGAACCCCTACCAGCACAAACCACCTGAGAGTTGGACCCTCAGTCTTAGTACAGAGAGTGGGATCTGCCCCACCCATATTAATTGCCAGGGAATCCTAGAATGGCTTTTGTTGGAAGAGACCTTTGAAGATCATCTGGTTCCAATCACCCTGCCATAGGCAAGGACATTTTCAACTAGACCAGGCTGCTCAGAGCTCCGACCAGCCTGACCTTGAACACTTCCAGTAATGGATCATCCACAGCTTCTATGGGCAACCTGTTCCAATGTTTCACCATCTTCATTTAAAAAAAATAATTCCTTATGTCCAATCGAAGTCTACCCTCTTTCAGTTTAAAACCATCAGCCCTTGCCCTGTCACAACAGGCCCTGCTGAAGAGTTTCTCCCCATCTTTCCTGTAGGTGCCCTTTCGGTACTGGAAGGCTGCTGTCAGCCCCCCTGTCGGTACTGGAAGGTATCCCTGGAGCCTTCTCTTCTCCAGGCTGAACAGCCCCATCTCTTTTAGCCTGTCCTCATAGGAGAGGTGCTCCAGCCCTCTTATCTCCACGGCCTCCTCTGCACTCCCTTCAACAGGTCCATGTCCTTCTTACACTGGAGGCTCCAGAGCTGGATGCAGTACTGCAGGTGGGGTCTCATGAGAGCAGAGTAGAACAGGAAAATCCCCTCCCTTGACCTGCCGGCCACACTTCTTTTCCTGCAGCCCAGGACGCAGTTGGCTTTCTGGGCTGCAAGCACGCATTGCCAGCTCATGTCCAATTTTTGATCTACCAACAACCCCAAGTCCATCACCCAGTCTGTACTGATACTGGTGACTGCCCCAACACACACGCAGAACCTTGCACTTGGCCTTGTTGCACTTCATGAGGATAAGAGTAAGGGAACAATTCACAAGCACAAACCAGCCAAGGAAGAAGCTAACTCCAGCCTAAGCTTAGCACCTACGATATTCAAGACAGGCACAGTCAGAGGGCAATCTATTTCTTTCTCCTGACTGTACAGGCACCCTGGGGCAAGGAGCTTAAACTTAGATGTTTGAAGTAAGGGGAGACGAATCCCACCCTCACTGCCACAAATGCAAGCAGCTTTTATTTTAAGAAAGGCGATCAATGCTAGAATATGCTTGAGTCACCCTTGCCATCCGCCATGGCCACCTCTCAAATTCTTCTCTTCCAGACCTCCAGCGTTGTCACAGATCTCCCCCAGCCTGCCTGTGCTTCCTACCACCAGACATTGCTAATACTTTGCACATCATCACCACAACCATCACCTGTTTTACCAGGACAAGCCACCTGCAGCTGGTGCTGAATGTGAAGAAAAACGAAAAAAAGTTTGTTTGGTTTTTTTAAAGTGTTTTTATTTGGGATCTCTCAGCTACAAAACTGTGAGCATCATTTATGTATAGTGTTTACTTGAGGTATCAGAACAAAGGAGCAGCAGACTCTCACCGATACACGAATTTGAAGCACATAACCACTAGTCATACTTTTATAGTTTCATTTCCAGTAGAGGTTTAATTTCTTTGCCAATTACAGAGAGAGGTACATGCTGTCCCTGGGCAGGTCGCTATGATCTAGGCTGTAGTTTGCACAACTAGCAATGTAAAAGACTCCGCTCCAGAATAATATTAGTGAGATCAATCAGGATGACTAAGTCTCTGCAAGACTTCACACACTCAGAAATCACCAACTGAGGAATATATGCCAGAGACCTTTATTTCTCCAGGTATAGTACCAGACCGGTTCGCTCTCAGAAGCCAGGTAAGATGCGCAGGCATGCTCCTCTCAGTGCAGGTTTTGCTCAGTATAAGCCAAACAGGAGCTTAGCAGGAGCTCGACTTAAATATTGAGAAATAAATGAAAAAGAAGCAGTAAGAGTTCTCACTGAGACCTGGTACAGAACTAGCCTGAAAAAAATGTCTAAAATCCAACCAGAGCAGCCTGGAGAGCCAGTGGGACTGCCTGCCCAGGCATCGTGAGCACACCTGAACCAATTCTGTGCCCATTTTGGGCGCAGCACAGCACGCTCCTAATTACATGTTCTGTTTACCCACAACCAAACCCACCAATACGTCCGCCCCGCTCTTTGCGCCACTACTTCACCACAACAGCCAGCGGTTCACTGCTGCAATCCAAAATCTTTACGGGTACTTCTGATCATTTCTTTCTGTTTGACACTCTTTGGGGGGGGGTGGGGAATGAGGAAATAAATCGAAATTGCGACTCAGTGAAGAGGACACTCCAGTTTGGATTGCTGTTACCACTTAGGAAGCTCCATGGCAGGTGGAGCTGTCATTAATCACACACAGTGACAAGCTGCTACTCTCAATCACACTTTCTGACCAAATTCAGAATCAGGAGATTCTGAGCAGGCTGGCTGTTCAGCAAGGTTAAAAAACACAGATATGTTTCTTAAGCTTCCTAACATTCACTAAAAGAAACACACACAAAAAGAAATGCCCAAACAACCCTCACCACACTGGTAAACATCCCATACATGAAAAGGAGCAGCCATGCCACACGCTTTCACAGCTGGACTGCTTTCTGTCATGCACACAAATTTCTTAAATGGACCCAAATTTGTCTTGTACTTAAGGGTATAATAATCAACAACCCCCTTTCAAAGTTGTATTACATATCCACGCTTATAGAATATGTTCGCTTAAAAACACCTCCAAAAAATGCCACATTCTTACAAATCAGAGTTGCAACAAAGATATTTTTCGTCAAGTCGGTATAAAGAGATGTTTATCCGTTATTTCAAAGTCATTAGGTACGTCAGGAATCATGCTTAACACAATGCACAAATACCCAGTCAGCAAGTTAACTGCCAAAAGGTATTTATTTGCCTCAGGGGAGGGAGAACACGCCAGTCTTTGCTGTTCTCTACAGAAGGACGCATTTTGGTCGATGAGATGCATACACCGGCAGGAGCTGCCCCGTTCAGCTTTCCCATCAAAGGTGGTTTACAGAAACTCGGAGCATACAGGTTTTCATAGATCAATACGTAAGTTTCAAAAGAACAGCTAGAGTAAAAAGCAAAAGTAAAAAAAAAAAAAAAAAAAAAAAAAAAAATACCCTAGCATGTGGAAAGCCAGTGCAGTGCATACCCAGATGGAGCTGCTCTGAAGCTGCCTCCTTTGCTACCTGAGGGAACAGATTCCCTGCATGTGCCAAAATACTGGGGTATGCCAAGCCTTCAGAGAAAACTTCATCAGCTGAACGCACTGAACCAGGAACTGGAAAAGCAACGGGGACATGAATGCCATGGTACCACTGCTGCCAAAATCACCTTGCAGGTAGGGACATTCAAGGCCAGGTTGGACGGGGCTCTGATCAACCTGATCTGGTTGGAGATGTCCCTGCTCCTTGCAGGGGGGGTTGGACTAGGTGACCCTTGAGGGTCCCTTCCAATCCAGACCATTCTATGATTCTATGACATAAGGCATAACTTGAGCCTATCTCTCCCTTCTACAGCTCTTCTCTCCGCTATTGATTTCGGGCCCATCCCTGATGCAAACCAGAAGGATCCCAGTGTCTCAGACAGGCTGTCTCTACCCATCCATCTGAAGGACATCACACCACCATCCAGCCTCCGACGCCCACGCAATTCAAGCAGGAAGGATGGAAAACTTGCAGCTTAAATAATTTTTCTGCTCATTAATTCTCCAAGGAAGCACAGTTCAGCCAGAGACAAGTTTTAGAACAGACACTGCCAAGGTTTCGGCTATTTATTATCTCTAATTTAACTGAAAAGGCAGAAATTGAGTGACTTAAGATTCATTAACAGCTTCCTTATAAAATTTAATTTTGGCTACTTACTTCTGTATAGGGAACATAAAGTAACATAATTAAAGCAGATGACTGCACTGATTGTAAAAGGCTGCCTGCTCGGTTTCCACTGATCACTCCATCTCAAACCACGCTAACGAGTTTTAGGTTAAAACCCTCTGTAAGGTCTTGAGTGACCACTCATCAACTCTTCTTTCCAAGTAATTAATTAAAGTCTTCCTCTGGTGTATTATGGCTTGAGGGGAAAAAGGCAAAACAAAACCACCACAGACAGTAATGACACAAGGATAGGAGTTGAGACATTTACCTGATCAGCTAGTTACTGCAGCTAACATGGCATATGGAGAACTACATGGAAAATAAAACCCTCCAGTACTGAAACTGCCAGCACTTTAAGACAAGGAGGAAAACAAAGTCGGGGGGGGAGGGGAAGACTGACTTCATTGACTTATTTAATACAACACTCACCCATTTGGTTTGCAAAGCAGTTGTTGGTCACATCCTGCTGGTTTTGCTCCTTATTTCAAGCTACCAAATTACATTTAAACACTTAGCCTGCTTGCTGTTTATGCATCCTCAGTAACCACAGACAAATTCACGGGTGGAAGGAGAAGAGGACAAGACGACTGCAAAGGCAAGGATGGTCTAAACCACACACTAGCATGGAAAGAAAAATAAACCACAGAAACACAGCACAGGAAGACACTGAAGGAAAGATGGAACGGTACAGCAACACAAGAGGAGACAGCAACAGATGCGAGGAAATAAACACCTTTAGAACTTAAATTCAGAAAAGTTGACTTTATTTTTAAAAGCAGCTGACCATGGTCTCTGGCCCCACAAACAGAGACCACAATTCCTGAGACCCAGATACCTTCTTCATGCAAGTCTTCCAGCAATAAGCCTGGCTGAGGCTGTGTTCTCCGTGCTGGAGGAGCTCCACAGAAGCTGGGGAAGGAGAGGCCCGGGAGGCAGGGCAGGAGCCACGAGCCCGCCTGGATGTGGCCTCTTGGAGAGACAGACACGTTTGCACACACTGCATACACAACTCTTCCAGGAGAGATTTACACCTTACAAGTACACACTGCCAACCTGCCTGTTTAGAAAGCTTCAATTCCACTTAATGCATTTGGCTTTTCCTTCCATTTTGGAAGGAAAATTTGCTACAGATTGTTTTTGAAGACATGGCAAAGGGATGGACATCAACAAAATCTATGGTATTACAGTATAACAGAGACATTGCTGAAATGCCTGAGGGACCTGATAAATCATCAGGATACCAAGAAATACCATAAGATAATCTCTTAATTCATTCCTGGGACAGAGTTTCCTTAGGCCTCCTGTAAGCAGCCTTCGGGATCACCTACAACACAAGGCTAACACAGGTTTCTACGTGAAGTCTCTGAAATATGTACAGGCTCCCTTCCACTTTGCAGAACTCTGATTAGTGTCTAATCAATAAGTTTATTTGCCTAAAAGTACAATCCAACTTCTGGTGTACGTGAGCAGTGTTTTTCATCAGGCAGGCTGAGGCAGGTACTCTTTCTGGAAGGTAAAATCGTTCTTGGAAGCTTTCCCATTAAGAGACAGCGGAAACTCCACCACTAACTCTTAATTAAGTGCTCTATTGCTTTGAGTTTGTTTTTAATTATTTTTCTTTGTAGATAAGTCATTAATAATTGAGTATCTGCTCGCCTGAGTCATGACACTGAACGAATATACTAAGAAGAAAACCAGCGGCAGTTGTCCATGCAGACAGCACTCGGTACAGCTATTAAAGCGGTCTAGAAGGCCATTTGTTTCCTCCAAACAAGTTTTAATAATTTTGGGGAGTGGGGGAAAATTAAGCAGCATAGAGAGGCTGCTGCATGCACACAACTGCACCTTTCTCACCACCTCCCTTGCTGCCCCAATAAAAAAAACAAAAAACAAAAAACACCTCTATAATCATCTATACAAGAAGAACATTTCTTTTTTGTAACAACCTACTTCCAGACTGTAGTCTATGCAGGACTGCACGTCCAGGGCTTGATCACAAAACTGCTGTGCAACAGAAAAACAGTGACACGCTCTCTTTTACTAAGAGACAAATTGAATTTTGGGTACCACTGCTTTTTAAAATTAATATGCTTTAAGTAAAACAGTCTCCCTCTCCAACAGACAAAAGAAATATTTTCGGATCACCTTTTCTGGTCAGCCCTACTAAGCTGTTGACTCTAATGAGTTTAAATAACCTCCTGGAGACAGGCCTGCAGGTTTGGGTACGGCACAGGGAAGAGAGGAAGATGCTGCTTCAGTCACTTTGCGCTGGCTGTATCATTTGACATGTCGGTACTCAAAATGCTATCTATTCAACACAGTATGCCGCTAATCTAATCTAAAGCGGCACCGCGAGCACTGCTGTGCTATGGAAGCGTTCAACAATGCAAACATGATTAGCCACATAGGTGGAGCTTTACACGCAATTGTTTTGGGAGAGAGATTTAACAGTGCCAGAGCCACAACATGGCCTCCCTCTCTGAATCTATCTTATCAACACTCACTTCAGACCAGGCTTTAATCTCGCCAGCTGCAATTTTCATCCCCTTCTTACTGGGTGTAGGCTCATCTTGCACCAATTATGACAATTTAATGAAGAGAAAAAAAAATAACAGCATTTGCTGTTTGTTATGGTTTTGGGCCATCAAACTGCACTAAACATCGCTTCGATAAAGAAGGTAGCTTAAGAAGCTATGAAGTACACGCACATCAAGAACAAAAATATTTTTGCCACATAACAGGCATGAATTGAAAAATCAGACTAATCCACAGCTCAAAAACCTCAGACCTAGAAATTAAGCAAATACGTCTAATAAAACACTCAAGGTCCCGATTCAGGAATATCCCAAAAATATGGAAGTGAAAGATTTCTTTCCCAAAGGTCTGACCACGGTGAGGCAAAAACCAAGGATTTCTAAAGTCAGAAATGTGAAAAATTAGTGTCCCTCTGCAACCGCGCTCATCTGCCACCATTCCGAGATGGCCCACCACCTGTTAGCCCTAAGCTTTCTCAAATTACTTTTGCAAGCAGTGCCAGAAGGGTTGGGTAGCATTTAGCTCAGTCCACTTCAGACCAGCTCAGGCAATAATGTTAAGTCAACCAAGCACTATGTAATGCCAGCGTTAAGCCTTTCAGCATACCCACTGTGAACGAGGTATTTCCAGAAGTAGGGGCAGCTTTACACAAGGTGGATGCATGTGTATTTAAAGGCTGTTCCTAAGGTCCAGCCAACCTCTGGCCCGAGGGCTTACTAAATACACCAGCATCCCGATCTCAATCATCATGAAACAGGTTGTGCGCGCCTTCCCAAAATGCAAGTCTCTCTGCAGTCCTGAGTAGCGTCCTGCTGGAAACCGACTTAAAAATATTAAATAAAAAAGATTAAAAGTTCTCAAAGAGGATTTAAATACAGGCAGCAAGTCAGCACTTCACTTCCTACAATCCCTTCCGAGAGAGATTAGGGCACACAGGCTCAATACCTTGAAAGTAAAATAGCCACAGAGAATGTTGATTTTCTTCCTTAGAACAGAGGCCACAGAAGATAAGAGGGCACGAGTACTTATGTTTTAAAATCAAATACGGGAAGTATTTAAGAGATACTGTCAGCGCAAGTATTAAACTGATACCGTCAACTTCACACCCAGATTGGTAGAATAAATCTGAAAAAAGTTTGAACTAGAGTTTAGGTCTTTGTATTACTAATTTTGTGGGCTGTCAGTAAATATATATGCACACACATCCATAAATACATGTCTGTGTATATATAAACATGTAAATATCTATGTTTGTGTGTATACACACATACAAGTTGGCATCAATGATGTCTGCAATATAAAACCAAGTCCTGAAGCAGACTGACATTGCTGAGGTTTGAATCTCAGTCCAACCAAATAAGTCTCTCTCCTGAATTTCCACAAAAACAAACCTCAAAAATATCGATGTCTACTGCTTTATTTTTGTTGCTTATAAAAATACTGTGCATAAATAAGAAGTAGCCTAATCCTCTCAAAGGTTAAATGGGACATTTGTCTAAGACAGGAGGCAACAGTAGCCCCTGAACATCCAGAGATACTTTAAAACATTCGCAGAGTTCTGCCAACCCAGCATTAATACCGAAGCGGTGTGCATGAGCTGTATGTTCTTTTATTACTGCAAATCCTCCCTTGAGGCCTTTGCCATCCAAACGGCCCCGTTCTCTATCCTTTTATGTCAAGAGACCCACAGGAGGGCAGCTTTAGGAAAATGGGGACCTAAAACATCCCTCCCATTTCTGCCATCTGCACTTCGATGACAACCCGGCGCCAGCTCCGCAACACATCCTGCGAACAGCAGTGACAAAACTCCAACCTCTTCCCTCATTCGCGTCACAAATAAAATAAAGCGGGAATTACGCATTCCCTCTGCCACCAGACTAAGCCTGTGGCAAAGAAGTTCTAAGATACCTTAATCCTTCTGGCTGCCTTTCGTCACGCTGCGCCTCCTTGATGCTCGCAAGCTCTCCTATATTGCTCTGCAGTAATGCCAGCTGGCCGCTGTTAGCCAGCCTTTTTTAAAAAAAATAAAAATAAAAAACAACTTACAAATTTAAAAAAGCAAGAAAACAACCCCCCAAATATATTTCATTCATGAGTTGGTTCTTACCAAGTTGTGACTCGTACAATTAATCATAATTCAAGAAGGCATATCATACGAACAATGATTTAAACATTTAAAAACAAAGTGGGTTGCTGGCTCTTTACAGTGCTGACATATTTAGCACCCAAACCAAATCCTTTTACTGCCGCCTTTAAAACAAAGGCACACATTTTTCTGCGAGCGAGATCTCATATTGCAGCACTCTCCATCCTTCTGCGGGATAAAAGCTATTGTCAGTACCAGAAAGTGATGGGACAGAATTATAGAAGTGGGTTTGCTGGGTGGAAAGAATACTTCTAGTTGCACACCCGGTTGATGGCAATCCCCTTATGCCATTCAATAAGAATTTTTAAATCAAATAATGGAGGGGAAAAAAAAAAAAAAAAAACCCACAACAGTAGAAAGTTAATAAGTATTTCCCTTCTACCTACCACGCAACATTAGGAAGAGGCAGACTTATTTTTAGTTTATTTTCTTCTAACACCAATAGCGCTCTGAGTATTTCCTGGTGGTTAAACTACCATTACTCCGGCTTCTCTGCTCACACTGGCAACAATTTATTTAGGCATTCTGTCACCATGGGAAGGTTAGATCTCTATTCTTCTTCGCATCATGGAGCCTTCTGGAGCAAGTATGTTTATTTTATATCCAATAGGGCACAATCACGTAGAAATAAAAGTTTGTGGGAGGGGGTAGAGGGTAGAAAGGGAAGAACACGCCACACGCTCCTGCAGATAAACTCAAAGCACACAGCAAGATTTAAATTATTGTGAAAGAGTCCCAACTTTATATTCCTGCTACAAAGGTTGAAAGCATTATTTTAGAAGGCCAGCAGCACTCTGTTCAATTCTACAGAGTCTAATAATTTCCTTAAAAATGACTTGGTCTCAGTTTTGTTTTTTATTTACACAGAATAAAGTTGGCTTAAAAAAATCCTAGAGACTAGATCAAGATAGGAACTGATGTGCCCCTAGTGAATAAGTTTTAGGAATCCAAAATCCAACAGCATTTATTAGAATAATCCCAATATAATAAATTCTTGCAATTACATCCCTCTAATGTTAAATTTTCAGTGATAGGCACAGAAATAAAAGCCTAGTTGAGTCCAGATCAAAAGGCTGATGCTGCAGTGCATACCCTCGAAGAGTCTCACCTCTACCCTTCCACTTATTGACTGGACCAAGGCTTCAGTGTTTTCCCAGCACAGTGTGAGAACTTCTTATTTAACTGTTCCTCTGCCCAATTCATCTCAGTGACCTGAGTTCAGGACTCCTTACAAGTTGTATTCAGTAGGAAGGTATATAATTGGATCTCTGTATTTTAACAGTTGGCAGTGCACTGACACCTCAGCATTCAAACATTCAGCACCACAAAACCAAAGACCCTTCACAAGTCCTGCTTAGCTAACCTGGCAATTAAACACATAAATCATAAGTCACAGCAAAATAAAAATATTCACATGGAAATAATGCAAGAAATCTTCTCTTATGCAAGAGTATTAACCTTAACACAGCACTTGGCTTTGCTGATAAACCTTGCTAAGTGAACCATATTTCCAGCATGCCTAAAAAAATTCTCAGCCAGAGACCAAAAGGGCCAAGCAAGTTCCAGTCTGGAGCTGACCCAAATGACTCCCTGTGACAGCAAAGGAAAAAAATTCCATTTCCGTAGCCCTCAGTGATCACAGAATGGCTTGGGATATGGCATCATCTCGAGCTCAGTTAGACATAGATGACTCTTTCAGGGAGTGACGACACCCCATCACTCTTTGATTTTAACTTAGCATCTCTTCTAAAACCACTGGAAATACTTCAGCATTTGAGAGTGAGGTTGTAATACCCTGAAAATAAGGCATTCAGCATGAAAGATAACTATTTGTAGCCCTCCAAACTTGCCAGCAGTACGTAGTTAACGGAGCACTGGAGACTAAGCATAAGCAAAACCAGATTGAAGGAGTTGGTTATTGTATTTCTCTGGATAAAGAAACTTCTGAAAAAAAAAAAAAAAAAAAAAAAAGATATCACTAAATGTATGTGCCAACCATATTTCCAATTGAAGTAAAAGAGTTTAGGGATAAAGTTTAGAACAAGTTTATTAGAAGCATGTTTCAGACTGAAGTACGTGGAAAGCACCAACTCAGTATCAAGCTTACCCAGCCAATATAGAGGAACAGGGCTCTGACCACAAACTCTGCAAACATCTATCCAGCATAGGAGACATTGATCAACAGATGCTTCACAAAGAAGAGAGCAAGCCCTTCATCTGCTGCCTAAGATGAAGGAATAACATTCAGGTACAAGAAAAAAAAATGGCTTTTTCCTTGGCTTCCTGGATGCTGGTAGCACCAAGGAGCTTCTGCTATGTCACATCACCAGGGATTCTTTCCCATTGTGGTCTTTTCTCAGCTAAAAAGCTCTGAGGCTCTTTGGCTCGGTGTCACTGTAACCTACCTCCTCATTTGAGTCCTGCTTGGTGAAGCGAGAAAAGATAAGAGTGACACGATTCGTGTTTTACTGTTATCCAAAAAAAAAAAATTGCTAAGATAGCTAGGAAGACACAGATCTGGAACTGTGAAGTGCTAACATCTGATTAAAACACAGTTCAACGAGTTACGCATTTTCTTTCCTGCACCTCTTACTTGTATAAAATGGATCACTCAGGAGAGAAACCTCCTTGATGCAGAGGGGGGGAACCCCTCCCCACACAATCACTCTAAGAATTAACGCATTTACTGAAACATCTCCTCTGCCACCTACACACACAGAAACCTCCTCCGTTGCAGGGATTCGGTTTGCGACTGCGATACAAACCAGTCCGTCGTTCCCGAGCTCAGTAGCATGGAAATACTTCAGACACAGCCATTAGCTCTCCCAACAGCAACAGGAGAATTTCTTCTACACTCAAGTTTTCCCTAATGCTATTCACAGCCTCACAGACAGCAAAGGAGCTGGCAAGACTCACCCCGATTTCATTTCGTATCTTCTGGGAAAGCGATGAGTAACAGCAGAGGCAGCTGCAGCTCCAACGGGCGGAACACGAAAAAACAGCCGAGCGGCACCGCTCACCTCCCAGCACGACACGGAGAGGTGAAGGGCAGACCGCGGCCCAGCTTTGGCAGCACAAGAGGGTCCACAATACCTCTGACATTTAAAAAAAAAAAAAAACCAAACAAAAAAAAAAAAAAAAAAACCAAAAAACCAAACCTGAATCACAGAGCAGCTGGGCTGTGACTGACAACACAACAGCAAGTTTGCTGCTGTCCTGGCAGGATGCAGGCAGCTGGTTCTCCTCCATCATGAAGGAAAGCTTAAACTATGCCTTTAAATTTAGATCAAGTCAACAAGCGCTTAGCAGTGTACTGGTCTCGGACCCAACAATCCTTGTTTCCTTTTCTTCCCCTTTCTCAAATTTGCCAATAAGTATCACAATAGAATCTAATTAATGCTCACTAATGAGTGGGAGACCAATTGCTAATCCAAAAGAATTTGGTTATGTGCAAGTAAGCAAACAAGTTAATGTACCATAAACTGTGTTTTGTTCATTTATTTTGACAACTGTAGTTTGCTTTTAATTATGATACTTCCTAGCAGACTAGTTTGCCTGTTTATTTTGCAGAAGTATTGAACTCTCTCATGCTACTATGTTTTTTCCCCAATGCTACTATTTTTTGTTAAAAAAAAAAAGGACCAAAACCAACTGATATAGCAAACACTGGCTGCCCTCTGTGACTAGAAATGACAAAAAAGCAGTAAAAAGCCCTCAGTAAACTTGCTTGATGAATGATCCATGTTTTCTGCTTCCAAACCTCCTTGTGGGGAAGGATCCACCAGCAGTGCTTCATGATGCTGGAGAATTTTTCATTTCAGGCATCTTTCCAGTGGGACGAACAGGTCTTTGAAAAACAGATTTAGCACCTACCTGTGTTGCTTATTTTCTTTTCAACCTAAATATGTCCAGCTGGATTCAAAAGGACATCACTTTCTACACCGTATTTATAAACTAATGCATTTCAATATTTTTCTGACTTAAACCGGTCAAATCTCCAGCTTAAGTCTTTCAATAGTTTAAGCAAGCTCTCCATCAGCAGGAGTTTCCCTATTATTGCCCTGCATTCCAGCACTGCTTAGAATATTGCTTAACTGCTGAACTTGCCAGAAGTGGCATAAGCCAGTAACACAGGCAGCTGTTTGTGAAAACACACAGCACTTTCTTTTGTAAATGCATAACAGGCTTTTTTTGACCATCAAATAAGTTTTTAAAGGATGCTTTCTTACGGTGTTGAACTACTGATTTGTTGGTTTGTTTGTTTGTTTTTAAATAAAAAGCAAGCAGTTTGTGTGTTTTACAGGACATAGTAAACCCTGACTTTTCTCATGTTTAAAGCACAAACCTTTGCCTCTCAGGTGAGATGTAGGCGAAAGTTTGCATAGACCAACTATTAACGATAGATGCTGTGTGCACTTTGCCAGGATTATTTGCCAGGCAGCTGGTAACTACAGGGGAAATCCATCCCCCCAATGCCTGGGTTTGGTTCCCGTGATAAGAAGAGATCGTGGTCTGGACTCCAGAGCTATCAAACAAGCACATAACTTGGCACACTCAGCTTCGCTGGTTGGGTGAGATGTAGGTGCCAGATGGAAGAAGTAGGTCACATCAAGAAAAAGCTGCCCTAGGACAGCCTCTCTGTCTGGTTCTCAAGTGGCAGACAAATACCAAAGTCAGCAGAGACTCCTCGTTCTTAAAGCGATGCCTACAGAGAGCCAAAAAGCAAAATGAGAACTCACGACTTCTTGATCCTCAAGTCAGAGCAAGTCTCAGACCACAGCAGGGTTGACTTGGTTATAGAAACAAAAAAGAAGATGGCCCATCCAGTTTGTTATGAAGCAACATGTTCCTCCAAAGGGTTGAACACTTTAAACTGTTTTCTGCCACAACCACCATTCCAAGCTTCAAGACTTGTCCTACCACCTGCAATAAGTACGTTCATGACTGATGGGGAGAAATCTCATCAACGCAAGAGCTATGAGATAAGGCAATTAAAGCACTTAACTAAAAAAAAATGGTAGTTGGCAACTCCTTTTCAGGCTGAAAGCATGGCCAGCCTCTATGAGAATACAACTCGAAGACAGTTGGACAGTAATTTCCTTCTCAGACAGTTTTCAAATATGGAATTAAAACAGTTTGAATAATTGAAAGGCTTGAGCACTTAACAGCTCTCAGCAACAAGATTTGTACAAGCAACCTTTTCAGGTGCTGCTTCCTGCTTTCTTGAAGGTTTTCAGAATTGCACAAGCAACACTGCAGTCTATCTTTAACCAGAAGTCACCTATTCCAAGCAGAAAGGAAGTATTTTGCTCTCTGTAATTGCTCTCCTTTTCCCCATAAGCCAAGTTCTTCCTTCTTCTGCATGAAAGGAATATCTCCACTTGGCCCATCCCTGGCTGCATCCCTCTATCAGCAGCCGGCAGCCGCGGGTGCTCGGAAAGGACTGGTGCATCCCTGACGCAGCAGTACAGTAGCCACCTGGCAGCTGCTACAGCAGATTATCCTCTTAATTCTCCTTTAAGCTCAAACAAGAAAAGCTCTATCATCTCCTTCCTGCACATCCCACTTTCCTTCCATGGAGGTTTCCCTTCTGGACAGTGCTTCAGATTTCCAGCACCCTACTTGCTCTGATACCTGCTGCTTATACCACTCGTCTTGGCAGCAGCATTACCCACTGCCGCTCTGATCCCGGCCTAAGCCCCAGCTCTATGCTTGAAGGATATCTTCCTGCTGAAGAGTTTCAGCCCACAGCCCTAGCTTCCCTGGGCTTCCAAGAAGGAGATATCTGACAGCTGTTGTCGATGTCTGGGTATCAGACACACAGAACAGTGTAAAAGGCTCTTCCTACCTCATGACTCACTATTTTTACAAGAAAAAAAAAACCCTCACCTGCAGGCAATATAGAGCAATTCCCACAGCACCCAGCAGCAATAGGATGAGGACTATCCATCAAGACAGCCTTCTGACAGATCACAGCCCCATACACAGGTTTATCAGCTCTGTTCATCGCTGTGCCAACGCAAAGGCTCACTGCACAGCACTGGTGCCCAAGGTATCACTTTGCACTGCACTGCAGATCAGGTACCCACATTCTTCCAGGTAACCTGAACATTGCTGCCTCCTGCTACCCAGCCTTACAAGGTGCATCTCATCGAAGGGAACAAGCAGTTAGGAGCAGCTGCCCAAATTCCACTACTCACACTCAGCAAAAATCAGCACAGATAACCCAGCCACTTAGGACCCGGCAGCTCTAATGTACTTTAGCATCCCATAATCACCAAATGAAAGATACATGCATTTCTCTGCAGCACAATGGCTCTTCTACCTTGCCTAAGCCATTCACATCACCTACAGAACCTCAATCTCCAGCCTCCACGAAGGCTGTCACAAGGCACAGCCAACTTTTTGTTTTGTTTTTTTTTTTCTTCCCAGGTTTGCTCACACGAACTCCCCTCATGGCCTCCTTTGCTGAAGTCAGAAAACCTTGCCTCAGTCTTAGCTTTATAATCATGTTTTTGTCTGCAAGATGTCTGGTCCATTCTTTTTCGCTACTCCTCTGTGTACCACTTTTGCCAGCACCCCAGCAAGGTCTCTGGGGCTGTCAGCCGTCTCAGAAGCAGACTGCAGCAGAGTGAGGGTCTTGCTAATGAGCCTCCCACAGCCCAGTGTACAACTAAAATGAAGAACAGATATTTCACAAAAATAAAGTGGTAAAATTCAAGTGCTGAAAGCCACAGGCACTGCTGTAGCAGCGTATGACAGAGGAGATTTCAGTCTTTTCGAGGTGAAGGACCACTTCGCCTTTAGGGAAAAAAAAAAAATTATAAAATCTCACTGTCTTGTCTCCATCTACTCTATGAAGACTAAGATGGACAGTCATATTAGAAGTAAATTTTTACTTTTAAGGCCAACCAAGTCCTTAACAGTTAGGCAGACGTGGTTTTACCATCACCAACACAGCCTGCCCGAAGCACAGGCAGAGCTTCACCTCCCCACCACAGCCGAAAGCCACCAACCCACCCCTGAGAGCAAGTCACCTTCAGGACTGCCCGGGCACAAAGGAAAGCGCTGGCCTGCAGGACAACAGACTACTTAAGCCTAGAGAGAAATGTGCCACTTGCAATTTTTTGCTACCAGAACTGGGAATACATTTGATGTGAGAGCCTCAGGCAAATCCCTTCTCCTCTCTGTGTCTTGGCTTCCCCATCCGCGCAGCTTTGCAAAGTCTGACACGCAGGAGCGAGAGGCGCCGCGGAAATGCAGAAAGTCACGGAGCACATCGGCAGGACAGGGGCCAAACAGACACAATCACCTCAGATTTTACAGAGATGGTTATTTACTAATTCTCACATTATTTCAGGAGCACTGAAGAACTTTAACTGTGATAAAGGTCCAACAGTTGCCAACTGAGTATTTTCTTTTATCACATTTGATGCTGTTCTTAAAGCAGTCTGCCAGCTCGTGGAGTCATCTGATTATATACAAGTATTACTTCAAAGCAAACAAGCAACATTCTCCCCCTCTACTCTGCCCTGGTGAGACCCCACCTGGAGTACTGTGTCCAGTTCTGGAGCCCCCAACACAAGAAGGACATGGACCAGCTGGAGAAGGTTCAAAGGAGGCCACAAAGATGATCAGAGGGCTGGAGCACCTCTCCTATGAGGACAGGCTGAGAGAGTTGGGGCTGTTCAGCCTGGAGAAGAGGAGGCTCCGGGGAGACCTGATAGTGGTCTTCCAATACCTCAAGGGGGCCTACAAGAAAGATGGGGAGAGGCTGGTGTGACAGGACAAGGGGTAATGGTTTTAAAATAGAGGGGGGTAGATTTAGATTAGAAATTAGGAAAAAAATTTCTTACAATGAGGGTTGTAGAGCACTGGAACAGGTTGCCCAGAGAGGCGGTGGATGCCCCATCCCTGGAAACGTTCAAGGCCAGGCTGGATGAGGCTCTGAGCAACCTGATCTAGTCAGGGATGTCCCTGCTCCTTGCAGGGGGGTTGGACTAGATAACCTTTGCAGGTCCCTTCCAACCCTAACCATTCTATGATTCTATGAAGCAAGGGATATGTTTTTATTTGTTTGTTTCAGTGTTTATAAGTGGTATTTTCTTAGAATCTGCAGCACGAAAGAAATTCATGGTACTTATGCTTGGATCTAATTTTCATGAAAATTGAATAAAAACAGAAAAACACCAGCCACTTAAGTCCTTCCTACCCTCCAGTAATTAAGTTCCCATGAAGTGGAGGAAAAAAAAAATCCACACACACCACAAAAAAACAGCCATATTGCTAGTCAGCCAACTTTGTTTAGAGTATATTTCATAAGTCAGTCATGTTCAGCTTAAATCAGCACAAACGAACAGAGAAGTAGAAGCCTTGCAGCGAATGTTCTGACAGCTGAGAAATGACAGCCAGAGGCCAAAGCCACATTTTTTTGGAGGTGTGGAGGTTGGGTTTGAGGGGTTTTTTGATCAAGTTTTCAAAAGCGATTCAACTTGACTCACGAAGGAGGCAGCATGGGAGAATGGCTGGGATGGGGACGAGGCACACAAGCAGAGAAGGGCATCGCTCAGTTGAGGGAACCAACACGCTCCCGTGTGCCGCGGTGTAGACCTGGAGGACTCAAACACAAGCCTGTCAACACTACAGACTCTGCTCCAGCCTGAGCCAGCAGTCACCTCAGGAGCCATACAGCTTGTCAAACAGCGGGCATGACGTACACCAAGTCACACTGCTCCTTCTTCCCCTCCTCCTCATCTTCTACTCATGAGAGTAAAAAAAGAAAGAGACAAAAATTAGTGTCTAATCCTGAGAACAGCAAGGGAACAGCTGAACTTCAGCAAATCACCACCTCCTGCTCATGCAAGTCTTGGTAAAGCAAGGAAATCTATGGAACTGCAGGACCCTTGACAGAATACACATCCTTGATGCATATGCACATCCTTTTAGCAGGGCCTGTTGTGATAGGACAAGGGGTAATAGTCTTAAAGAGGGTAGATTCAGACTAGAGACAAAGAAGTTGTTTTTTTACTATGAGTGTGGTGGAACACTGGCAGAGGTTGCCCAGAGAAGTGGCTGATGCCCCATCCCTGGAAACATTCAAGGCCAGGCTGGACGGGGCTCTGAGCAACCTGATCTGGTTGGAGATGTCCCTGCTCCTTGCAGGGGGATTGCACTAGATGGCCTTTAAAAGTCCCTTCCAACCCAAACCATTCTGTGGTACAATATACACATGAGAAATCAGCATTCATCCACAAATTTCTTGACATTAGCCTAGTTCCAAGGCTAGGACAAGATCCACTTCAGATTCCCAAAAATGTCTTAATCAGTAGGACCACTCAGAGGAGATACTGATCTAAGCATAAGGGAAACTCCCATCCTTAAAAACACAAACAATAATCTGTAGTGAGATAAGCAGAATAGACTGACTCATTTCATCTCGAGGAGAGCAAGCTAGACTTTTAAGTATTTCAGCTAAATTCATATGGGCACCATTCTGGAGAGGTCATGGAAGATCCTGAAACAACTGCTAAACGAGATAGGAAAAACAATACCAGAAACCCTTCAGCGTGTTAGCTTGAGCAATAAAGCAGTTTTGAAGTGCCAGTATCAAATCAACAGTATTGCTTCCTTGCTCTCTGTGCTAGACACCCAAATCCAAGGGAAATACTGCAGACTCCGAGAGGGCTCAGAGGACCACAACAACGATATTGTGGATGTGGAGACACTTATTTGAAGGCAGACTGAAGACTGAATAGCATACTTTAGAGACAAAATAAAAATGTAAAATCGTGACTAGCAGAGAGAAGTCATAACTTCAGTTTCTCTCCTCTTGGTCTCATAACAAAGGGGAATTCAATAAAAGCTACAAGTTATAGAACAGATAAAAATAAGATAGTCTCAAGATGTCTAACCAGACTGCAGAGCTTGAAGCCAGAAGAATCTATGAAGGCCAAAAAAAAAAAAGCAAGAATCTCTGCCCAAAGCAATCAGACCTATTTACACAGTTCGGAACGTCAAGAGATTTAAGAGTCCATGATAAAAACACTTGGTACAAGTTATTTAACTACCTTTCAGGGATTATTTGAGAAATGAGACAAAGATAATTACAACTGCACAAATCAGAGCATCATGTCTCCTTTTATAAACAGTTGGCCATGGAAACTACTGGAAGCAGGTACGGGATCAGATGGACCAGAAGTCTTGCAGCTCTTGAAAATGCTGTTTTTCAAAAGAAAGAAAAAATATTCCCTAAGTTAAAATATTCCCCAAGTTAAATTAACATTCTTAAAAAAAAAGGGAAATTACCATATTTCCCATATTCTTTCTGAGGGCACAACAGAACCGTAAGATCCGTAAGAGGAACAGGCTCTTCCTTCCCTAACGCGTGTCAGTTAACTACCTTAGCTGCTCAAGCGGGCACAAAGGACTGTAATATTAAAAGCTATGTCCTCAAAACACACCCAGTTCTCCAGGAGCTGAATTTACTTGCTGTTTCCTAAAACTACATTTTATTTTAGCAGTCTTAAACCAGGCCAAATTCCTACAGTATTTATAATAACAAACAGTACGTGCAATCAGCACCTTATAAAGTAAGTTACTTTCAGTGCAGGAGAAGCTACAAACCAACCAATATGAAAAGTTCTTGGGCTGGAGGTTTTTTAATGTGGGTTTTTCTTTTTTGGCTTTTTTTTTTTGTTTCTGGGGTTTTCTTATTAGCTACAACAACCACACATTTGATTTTCTATTTGTACTGGACATTAGGAACAGGTTCTTCACCAAGAGGGTGGTCAGTCACTGGAACAGGCTCCCCAGGGCAGTGGTCAGGGCACCAAGCCCATGAGAGCTCAAAGAGCATCTGGACTATGCTTTTAGTCATATGGTTTCATTTTAGATAGTCCTGCAAGGAGCAGGGAGTTGGACCTGATAATCCTTGTGGGTCCCTTCCAACTTGAGATTTTCTATGATCCTCCACATCTCATCATCTGGCACTACAAAACACTCGCTCACCACCTTCCAACAGGATATTTAAACCCCAACTATGGGTGGTGGGGAGACACTACCTGCAGAGGAGGCACCACAGCTCTGGACCCAGCTCCTGCAGTTAGGCTCTGCAAGCCTTCATTTCCTACAAAACACTAAATCTTATAAGCCAACCTTCATCCCCAGCAGGTGACAATTGTTATCCTCTTTCTGCTCCTTGCTGGTTTGCATCACCTACGGAGTCTCCTTCTGCACACACCACCATCCCGGGAGAAGACCACCTTCTACACTGTCAGAGGGCCCTCCTGCTCAACACTCAGACGAAAAAGTTGGAAACAGCTGGTTTTGTGCTTATGTCAAAACTAAACCACGTGGCCTTTCCTCCGCTCTGTTCAAAGCCGGCTGTCCTGAAGGCATCCAAGTTCCTTCCCCTCCCCAAGGAACATGCTGCCAACTCCTCTGAATATTGGTGGGCAGGCTGCTTCAAAGCACAAGAACAATAACAAAGTAGTGAACTTTTTTTTTCCTTTATTTTGGGAGTTCACAAAATGGAAAGAGAACCTTTCTCTGCTCAAAAATATTTTTCAAGCAAGGCGGTCACCTGGCTCTGGTGCAACCATTTCTTTCCCCCGCTCCAGAGGTGCCTTAAATCAGTGCTCAACACCAGACTGAGCAAAAGCATGTGAAGAAGTTCGCAAAAGGTGACAAGTAGTTGTTTTCAATATGAAAAGCTTCTGCTGAAGCACATCAAAATACTAATTCAAATACTGGATAATCAGCATGTTTATAAGATTTCCATCTGGTACATGCTACTTCTGTCAAAAACTGCCATTGGCTGCGTGGTCCTCCTAACCAAGGAAATAACTCCCAGAACTTTGCCACAGACCTAGACACCAAAATGAAAATATATTTAAATTAAGTACACTTTTGCATATACTTTAGAAGCCAAGGAATTGTTTCTGATATAACAGCAAAAGCGCCAGTAAGTTATCACCGAGATACAAAGAGCAGCCAGGTCAAATCCTTAAGTCACTCTGTAGGAAACCCAGATAGGAGCTTGTTTCAGCTCAGAATTACACTGAGACCTCATATGGTCCTTGCTAATGAAATCAGAGGAAGCAGTAGTGTCTATTCCCAGTGTAACAGCAGGGAAACCAGATTGCAAGGTTCTCCTGCTAATATGAGTTACTATAGTGTTGCGGGAGCTTTGCACTGTTGCAATAATTGCAGATTTAACAGGCTTTTTCATCCTTCTCACCTTCAAATTCTCTCTCCCTCAGAACAGCTTAGTGCTGCCATCTACTTTTTTTTTAATCCTAACAGGGTTTTGCTTTTTTTTTTTTTTTAATCCTAATAAAGTTCTTCGCAGACTAACTCACTCACTACACACTGGCTCACCTGAGTCTTTAGAGTTGGGTCCCCACATTGATACTTAGTCCACCTCACCGTCACAGGCAAAATTAAAAGCAAATTAAAACTAAATACAGGACCTGACCCAAAGTCCTTTTAATGCTAGTTTCCACTTGAGCCCTCAAATATGAATAAAGAAAAACCAAAACTCCCTCAACTCTTAATCACAAGATCTTTTACAACCCTTGCAGGTATTAAGCTAGCAAACTCAGAGACGACAAGGTGGCAAAGACACAGGTCTTATCAAATCATCAGGGCAGCTCTGGAAAGCAAATTTATCTAGCTAAAAAAAAAGTGTTATTCAAAGTTTCAGTCCTGGAGGATTAATAAAATTCTTTTATAAGTCATTTATTTGCACAGACACTAACACCACTGGAAAAAAAAAATATTTCCTGGCTAAAGGATCCATCATGTGAATAAAGAGGCTGAAAAACATTCAGGCGTTTCACTAAGAGACTGCCTGCCACTGACCAGGCAGGAGCTAGTCTTGATTAATTCTCCACCTCCCATTTTCATTGCAAACTTTTTTTTAAGGTCTGAGCAATTGTTTCCACACAATTCCCCAACCACCATTTGTTGAGGGTCTTAACCTGTTTTGGGTAGAAGGAAGAGCTGCAGTGTCTCTGCACCAATGCACGGGCCACAAATAGGTGGAGCTGGAAGCCACCATGCTGGTAGAAAGCTATGACCTGGTTGCCATCACTGAAACTTGGGATGAGTCTCCCATGACTGGAGCGTGGCTGTCAATGGCAACAGGCTGTTCAGAAGGGACAGGTGAGGAAGGAGGGGCAGAGGTGCTACCGTCAAGAAATGCATAGAGTGTGAAGAGTATGTATAGAGTGTGTATAGAGTCTGAAGAACAGCCATGAGCAGGTTGACAGCTTATGGGTGAGAATTAGAGACCGAGAGGATAAAGGGAACCTCGTGGCTGGTATTTGCTATGGGCTGCCCGATCAAGGCCAGAGCCTTCTGACTCCAGCTACAGAAGGCATCACACTCGCAGGCCCTCATTCTGCTGGGAACTTCAACCATCCCAGTATCTACTGGAAAAGTGGTACAGCAAGCTGTAGGCAGTCCTGAGACTCCTGGAATACATTGAGGATAACTTCTTAAGCCAGGTGATAGCCAGCCCTAGCACAGGGGATGGACGTGAGGGTCACGAACACAAGTGAGCTAATTGGTGACATCAAGACTGGAAGCAGCCTGGGCTACAGGGATCATGTACTGGTGGAGTTGGAAATGAGTCAGGCAAAGAGTAAAGTCAGAACCATGAATTTTAAGAAAGCAAGCCTCCAGCTCTTCAAGGAGTCAGTCAACAGGATCCCCCAGGAAACTACTCTCAGGGACAAGGGAGCAGAACGGAGCTGGCAGATCTTTAAGGACACCGTCCATAGAGCACAAGAGCTCTCGATCTCCAGGTGCGAGAAAGCAGGCAAGGAAGGCAAGAAGCCAGCATGGCTGAGCAGAGACCTGCTGGTCAAACTGAAGGGCAAGAAGGAAATGCACAGGCGGTGGAAGCAGGGACAGGTATCCTGGGAAGAGTACAGGGACGCTGCTGTGGTCAGGAAGGACAAGGTGCAGTTGGAGCTGAACTTAGCAAGGGACACAAGGAAAAAGAAGGGCTTCTACAGGTACATCAGCCAGAAAAGGAAGGTCAAAGAAAGTGTACTTCCCCTGACAAGCAAGACTGGTAACAACAGAGGAGGAGAAGGCTGAGGTACTCAACAGCTTTTTTTGCCTCAGTCTTCACTGGCAATCTCTCTTCCCACACCTCTCGAGGGGATGGACCACAGGATGGGGACTGGAGGAGCAAAACCCCTCCCACTGTAATAAAAGATCAGGTTTGTGACCACCTGAGGAACCTGCAAGGTGTGGCCTTTTGACCTGAACAGTTTGGAAAACAAGAACAACATTTTTCTACATTTCATCACCATCATCCTCACGACACCAGCTGCTTTTGGCAAGCAACAGACACGCTCTGAATAATTCCCATCTTTGTCCAGATGGTCACAAACACAACATGGGGTCCTAACCACAGGTCCCAGAGCTGCACTTACGATGGGTATCGGAATCTCTACTCAAATCATTCACAGCACATCCCACATGCACACAGAGAGGGTCCTGCATAGGGAGGAAGGCTTTTGTCACAGTACGGGCTGTTCAGATCCCTGCCCAGGTTTGCAGTTTGGTCTCAGATGACCCCAAGTCTCTGCTGAGGCTGCAAACAAGTCGTGGGGGCTCTGGTGGAGTGAATCTATTTGTCCACAGGGAACTGAAGGGCATTAATCACATTGTGAGTGCTGTACCAGCCCGACGAAGGTCACATCTGAACTGGGGCAGCCCAACCTTCAGCACAGATGTCAACTTTACAAGGAAGCACCCTGAAAAGAGGTGAAATAAGGTATTTTCAGCAGTATATATATTTTTTTCCTCCCTGCAGAAGCTTTATTGCTTAATGGAAGATGTATAGGAGAAAAAAAAAATACAACAAAACCAAAATACAGTTTTTTAAATAAAAATTCCTTTCCTAGCTGTCATTCTTGCATTTTGCATATCATGCCTTAGCATTAGCTGCTGCCAAACGCAAGATGTCAGGTCCATCTGGCAGATGTACACTTCCCCAGCTGCCAAGTGATTCCTGAAGATTCAGGGGCTTCGCTACCAAGTATATTTGCAAATTCCAGCCTCCTGAACCAGTAGAGCTCCCGAACAGCAGCCTCTGCTTCGGAGTGCCCTGGGAAGGGAGGAGCAGAGATGCCCTGCAATCACCCAGAGGATCTGCTGTACTTGTTCGGTAGGGAGGCCAGCTTCCCAGTAACCGATGGCTGTACCAGCTGTGGGAGAGCTTTGAAGAATTCCCTTTTCCTCCAGATTATCCCTAAGCAAAATTAGAAAATATTTCGGAAGCTGAGGGGAAACCCAACCATTCAAGCTGACATCATTACTTATTTACATATAAATACAGTCAGGAAGTAAGCATATGTATTTACATATAAACAAAAAAGCTATCTGTACAATGTTTCATACACTGCTTTTCCATCCAATATTTACCACTTTATTCACGACTTCAGGAAGAACTTTCTCCCCAAGAAATTGGTGATAAAATGCCCTCTGGTGGGCGTGACTGCGGACCTCTGCAGCAACAGCCACCTCCCGAACGGCTCAGAGCCTTCAGTATATTCTGGGGATTACTATTTTTAATAGAGTGAGACAAAGCACACATTTGCTCTCCAGAAGCAGCAGATACACCCCTGACTAGCGAACCCATGTTCTTCTGCTAAGTCTCTCTGGATTAGAATGAGCTAGAAGTTTAAGAAAAAAAATCCTATCAAAGAATTCCATGACTTCTAAATTATTTTAAAATAAAATAGAGGTAAAATAAAGTTCATTTTACCTCTTCAGCATACTTTTTCCTCAAAAATAAGTAACCAGGAGAAACGGGAAAAGAAAGTGGCATTAAGTTTTGCTGCGCTTCAGCATAACAGAATCTTTGTAGATTAAAATGGAGAAAGGAGGGGTGGAGAAGAGCAGCATTTTCAGAGCTTATGAATCATTTTTGTCCTGTTAGAGCACAAGGCGCAGCGAGGAGGGAGGCTCTAATTGTACAGCGAAAAAGAGCAGCCCTTGTCCCAGAACAGAAAAGGCAAGGATGGAAAAACCCCTCAAAAATAAACTGAAGTTAACAGGACATGTTTCATCCTTAAAATGCTCAATAATTTAGAGCGGTGTTTTCATTAATCTGAAATGAGATAAATATGAAGTAGAGAACTGAAGGCTTAAGATACAGTGACAAAAGAGGGGATTCAGCAACTCGGGAACAGAGGGCGTAAGCAGCTCCTGGGAATATTTTATATTTTCCCAAACCTGACTGCTCTAGAACACAGTGAAACTGGAAAGCAGAGGCATCAGGCAGATTGGACTATGCAAGCCTGACCCTAACAGGGTTGAGAGAAGCTGCAGGTACACATGAAATTGAAGTTGGCCTCACCTAGTTTCCAGGGTTTGTGTTTTTTTCTTCTCTTTCAACAGAGGCTTCAGAATCACAGCTCAATGAGGATACGCAGAATAAGACACTCATCACACAAAGGAAAACGTTAAAAAATCCACTGCTTCCCTGTCATACAGGATATGGCACTTTCTCTGCTCACCCAGATGGTTAAAGACTTGTTTCCAGCTTCCACAACACAATTTGCAGTTAATTGTTGCTTTATGCTAAGAATATTTGTGAATTTGATCCATATGTGGAATGTGAAGCATTTCTGTTTTTAAGATGTTTTTAAAGTTTTTGAAGATTTTTCCAGGCAAGGAAGTTTTGCTTGTGAATTTGTTCTTGGTATGAACAACAGTATGATTTAATATTCACCCTCCCTTTTTCTACTCTCGGAAAAAAAACCAAAACTGTCAGAAAACCCACCCTCATTTATTTGAAACCTGCCCTTTCTGTAAGTAACGCACCCCGGCTCTGTGCAGAGCTCCGTCCCTCTCTAGTGGCAGCCAGGTCACATACCAATCCGCGAGCCCGCCCCAGGCTCAGCTAACAGATGGTTTTTAGCTCAGAGATCAGAAACTTGTAGTTTAAGACTCAAAAAGATCCCTCCTTTGCTCCTCTCTGCCAGCAGCCCACGCTGAGGTTCAGAGTTACACTTACAATGTTCTCCGAAAACAGAGGCTAAGGGTTTCAGAGAGCGATGCTGTCACGTGGAGCTGTGCTGTAGGAGCTCCATCACTGCTTCACCATCATCTCCAGACATTACATTGACCGCAGCTACACTGAAACTTATTTCTTTTATTAGATACAGCAAGTCAAGATTAAGTATTTGTGCATGTAAGAGATGGCACAATGCCCATGCTCCTAAATTTTCACCGAAAATCAGAAGTAACAGGTTATCTAGGTAAGATTAGTACTGACATTTCTTGGATCTCATCCTGATGGTCAGTCTTTTCTCAAATGCCTTATTGTTAGAGTAGCATTTCACAGGTCAAACTTACACTTTTTTCCCCTCCCTTCCCACCCCCTTAAAACAAATCTATATAAAAGTTTACAATACCTATAATACATGCTATCATGCCTGACAAGCATAGAGGAGAAAACACTCTTAAGTATCTTTCAATTTTCTAATCAAGAAGATGGTCCAAGGCTGTACAGTTCTGATTATTTTTATATGTAAAGACTGCCTGTGAATTTAACAACAGTTTTTACGCTTAAAGTTAAAAAAAAAAAAAACAAAAAAAACAAAAAAAACCCACCAAAGCTATCCTCTTGAACAAACTCAGGAAGGGCTATAGTCACATTAGAGAGGTTACAGGTCTACACAAAAAAAAACCTGCAAAGTTCTAATTTTAAACAGCAATGTTGAGAGAGGGGAAAGGCTTACGATCTGCTGTCATACGCGATGTAGTTGCCGCAAGCACCTTGAGGAAATCTGAGCCCATCTGTGTTTTGCTGAAGTGAATAACTGCACAGTGTGGCCTGAAAACAGGAGGAAGGAAATGGGTAACCAGGACTTCCACTGAGATTACACACAGCAGAAGTCTAACCGGTCCACCGGCTTCTCCAGATGAAAGCTACTGAGGTACCCAATGCCCTGACTGACCACCACCTCAAGCAGCAGCTGCCTGGGCTCACACTGCACCCGCATTTCCATCATAGTTTAGAGTTTAAGCTTCTCAACCTGACCCAACTGGGTGCCATTCTTGATCTCCAGCCCAGGCCACCTTAACTCTGCCATCAGGGCACTGCAGCTGCATGAACTTCTTTAAATAAACGACCACAGCACAGGGTTTTTTTTTTTTTGTTTTACTCATATTATTCTTAAAAGACAATACTGAAGTAACTTGGCTGTTGCAACCACAAGATTTGTCTGAGAACAGTTTTTAGAAGGCTTGAAGGATGCTGCTGTGAACTGTTCAAGTGTGATATTGAAACAGTGAGTTTAAGGAAAACTTGCTGCTGTTTTTCTTTTAGCGAGAGCATCCCTCCCCACTCACACAAATGGGCTTTCAAAAAATTTCTGAGACAGAAGGAAAGCAAACAAACCAAAATAAAGAGTATTATTGCAGCAAGTGAACCACAATTCTCATCTACAGCTGCATTTCTGTATCTGAGTACCACTTTTAAAGTCAGCCTTGTATTTTTTAGACTTCAGGCAAGTCGTTTTGTTTCCTTATTTCCCATAACATTCCTGTGCTCTATTTTTTCCTCCCATAAATAACAAGCCAAATATCAGCCACAACTTCCCATTGCCATTTAGTTCAGAGCGATAAGGTTGTGATGCTGCAAAACTAGAACTGCCCAGAAGTTTAATCATAAAATTACACACTTCTCTTCCAAAAAAGAAAAAACGCACTAGAAAATAGGCTTTACTTTGGGGATTTGATAATCTTAAAGAACAGGCAGAACATTTATCTAAGATTTTCAGAGTACCAAATGTAACTTAATTTAACTCAACAGATTTGGGCCAAGGGCAAATTTGGCCCATTTTATATACTGAAGAACTGAGGGGAAGGAAAAAGGTATTGAAGCACCTGGACCACACAAACCAAAAATCAAAAAGAAGTCTACCTACTCTTCAACTGACCACCCCCCTCTTCTGCAGTTGCTGTCATCTACTGAGATTTGCAGACTCTTTGACCTTAAGACCTTCGCAGCTGAATTTCACAAGTGATTTGCTCCTCGGGGTACAGAAGCACTGCGCAACATCAGATACACACTGGAACACAACAGCTCCACCAGCGCTAACTAGATCAGGGTTTGGTCCACAGTTCAACAGCTCTTGTGACAATTCACACATCAGGGCCAGCTGAGAGGCTCCCCAGAAGGTCCCACACAGCCACATCCCAAGCCTTTATGTGCTAGAGGCAGCTTTTAATCAAGTCTCGTTACATTTGTTTACAGTCTGAAGGCTCATACTGAGCAAGTAAGGAATAAAATGTTGGCACAGATGGCAAAAGTCTCACGACTTCTGGCTTTGAGACGGGGCATTCAATCCAGCCTGCAGAAAATCCAGACTAGCATCAGTGTAAACGAGATAAGAACTCACAAAAGATCAAATCTAACTTTCATTTATGCCCATGAAACATTGATTTCTGTTAACTACATGTGTGTAACCAAGGGCAACATTTGATGTGAAGCCTAGTACCTTGATGTCCAGCTATTGTAAAACAGAAGCAAGAAAGTAGCTACAAACATTTGACTGATGTTGCCTGCAAGCAGGGCACTGCAGAAGGCTCTACCAGCCATTCCTATTGACAGAATTAAGATGGGGCATGGCAAACCTTCCTATTAGAAGTAATTGCACAAATATTTGCAGTGTCCTTAAAAAAAAAAAAAAAGAAAGAAAAAATTACATAGGGGAGAGGCAACACAAAGCCACAAACCAAGAAATAAACTACTACATGCAAATACATGCAAGCTTCTCCCAAGTTAATTCTCCTCTTAATGGAATATTGATTGGTACGCTGAATGTTTAGAAATGTGAAATAACGAGGGGAGGAGGAAAAGGAAGGAGAGACATACAGAACAGCTAGTTTTGTTTAAATGCATAACTTCCTCATATGATCAGCCAAAAAAACTATAATAAAGAGAGTAGTACAGTATATTTAACATTCTGCTTTGCATTGTATTAGCAAGTCTGTTAGAGATGACCTGGAAGTCTCAGCCACGCAATTTTTACACCCTTCTTCTAAAGAAGCAACGTACAGCATTGTTTATAACCTCTCACCACACAGCATCCTTACTGTAGGCAGGTATCTCTCTGCTCCAGATACGATAGACTAGCATGTCTGTGGTAGATTACATCTGAACAGCCTGGATACTATCAAGATGAAAATGGCAGGGAGGGGGCTAAGCAGAGCCATCCACAGTCATGGTGGAGAACATCTGGATAAGCTTTGTTGCATCTACTCCTACCCCAAGTGAAAAGGGAGGATGAGGTAGAAGAAAGTTGCATCTTTGGAGCAGTTATTTACTTGAGTCTCTCATTTCTTAAACAGAACCCTTAAAATATAACCAGTGCCATCTAATCAAGTAGTCACGTATTTCTACCTTTCAGAAATCTCTTCCTATTTCAGGGACTACTACTACCACCCATACAATTTTAGGAAAAAAAAAAAAAAGAAAAAAGAAAAAAGAAAAAAGTTTCTTCTGTCCTTTCCCTCCTGGCATTCAGAGTCCTTCTGAGATATCCCTCTTACAGCCTCACAACACATTGTACTACAAAAAGCCATTCAAAAAAGGGCAAAAGGAAAAAAAACCCAACACAAACAAACCAGAAGAACCAGCTTCCATTGCCATCAGAGTTCCCAGCCTTGATACTCCAAGCAACAACAGCATCAGGCTCAACAGCTCTGCTGACCAGTCCCATACATTAAGGATACATCTAAGAACAAAGGCACCATCGCGGAGCTGTTTCACAGTGATACAGCTGACTTCGTTCATACTTTTTACATACACAAGTGCTTTTATGCTCTGCCTCTCATTCCAAAACATAACATCTTCCATCCAGAATTAGCAACTTCTTCCCCGCTCCCCACCTCCCAAACTTTATAAAGGGATAAGGAGGAAGCTTGAAAAGATATTGCTTAACTTCAGTTATTCTACAGCACTTTGTGTCATTTCAAAAGCATCTTCCAGGCATTTACATACTTGACAACATTTTGTAATATGAAGTATCCCAATTTGGCATTCTTCCATTCTTGGCAAGCCAGAGAAAATAAAAATAAAGTTAAAAATTAAAATTTTTTTGAAGTATACAATATGTTAGGAATCATTTAATGAATTCAGGTGTACAACAAGCTACAAATCAACCAAAATTTGCAATACATATATATTTCAAAGGACAGGTGAACACAGCTGCATCCACTTTAAAGTTCCTCCATGGCGTGCGATTATTACGATGAACCTCCTGAACTCTTTCACCTCTCTTCTTTTGATCTGTGGTTTACCTGTGGCTGGAAAAAAACTAACAGCATTTAAATTCTTCTCCCTCTAATTAAGGCAAACAGCACGCCTAAGCCTCAGACTGAGAAGAGAAACTTTTCTTTAAGTAGTTACAGCATGCTGTGATCTGCAAATCCACCAGCATTGCTTTTGTAGACCAAAACCCAAAATCCTACAACAAGGTCTAACAAAGCACAACTTAGAGTCGCGTTATCTGATTTAAATATTAATTACTCATCAGCATGGATTTAAGCAGCATCTGAAGCAAAAGCTCCTTAAATCACACTCTAAATCCAGGATTTCTATTGTCCGCATTGCTATGCGGATCATGGGTATGGGGTGGGGGTTTTTTGTTTTTGTTAAAAAAAAAAGTGAAGAGTGATAATGAGTCCCTCTCAAGGTTCAAAAATATTAAGAGATGTATGAATAAAGTCCAGCTCTTGAATTCATGAGACCTGTTATACAGGACACCGTTATTTTCTGATACCTCTATATGAACTGGAGAGATTCTTCACAGCATCTCTCAACTACATCGAAAGTCCAAAACCACCCCTACCACATCCTAACAGTTTTTAGTTAACAGCAACATCACAGAAGAATTGTATCAGTGGCAGATTCTCTTACAGAAATCTAGAAGCATGTTCTGGAAACTGTGCAGTGCAGCAGTTTGTAAGAAAATCTGGTTTTTCTCAAATTGTTTTACCTGTGTTTATGTTGAGTTTAGTCCTAGAACTGGAGACAAATCTGAGACCTCGACATTTGTGCCTCCCAGTAAGCCAAACCAAACCTGAACAGAGGTCCTACCATTTAATACCACGTCATATAGCATATTGTAATAGACAGCAGGGAATTAAAAAAACAAAACACTGCAAAAGGAATGTTGAATTAAGAGCCTGGGTTTGTCTGTAGTTTGAGCAGACTGCTTCAGTGAACCAGGAATACTATGCAAGCCAGCACTGTAAGTTACCTGAAGTTTAAGACTACCAAAAAACTACACGTTTTTTCTGACATTTATGCCAATTATGGCAAAAAATCCAAGTTGAGACTATTTTAAGACCTAGACCTCAGCATCACTGATGATAAAAGTAGCACAAGAATTAAGGAAAATGGTCCCATGTTCCAGATATTCTAATTCACAACATAAAATTATTTATGGAGGAGTGTGACTAGGAATTCAGCTCCTGCCATTTATCAGACGGTCAAGACAGCAGAGAAGAAACCGGCTGCATGACAACGGCACCAGGGAGGCTCTTGGGGCATCTCAGGGACCAGGTCTGGTCGGTTCTGGTTTAACCGTCACAGGTAAACAGCGCATATCCACAGCCTGTGAAGTGCCCTGAGTTTTAAAAACCTGACAGAAAGGCGTTCCCGTAAGAGATTTCTAATCTATTTCCTTTTAATCTCTTTCTTTATAGCTGAGGACGAGCTCTTTGTACTTCTGGTAACAAAGGAAACACAGAAGTGACAGAAGCATGTCAAAGCTGTTTACGTTTCAAACAGCCTCGCGCACCCGGAGTTGCTCTTGGCAGGTTACTTCTTGAGAAGATTGCGTTCAGCCTTTGCACAGGAGCTCCATCTTCCTAGGAGCAACTTTACAAAAGAGTTAACTGCAGAAAGGGATGCTAAAGCTCTTCCCTGCGCAGGGTAAGCTAACACAAAACCAGAAAGGAAATTTAAAAAACATGACAAAGGGTTAATACAATAATTTTGAGTAACTACGAATATATTCAAGGCAACACTATCCAATGTGTATGTTTACAGGCTTTAGGATATAGGTACATATGCAATATTTCTTCTGTGGACAGACAAGTACATTATGGAAGTGATTAGATACACAAATAAATCACAGAATCTAATGACACTGTCATATTTAAGGTTATTGAATTAGCACACCATGAGGCTAAATATTGCAAAATGGAAGATCTAGAGGGACAAAAAAAGCCAAAAGACCGAATAAGTCACTAACCCATGCTGAGATTTTTAGCTAGCTAAAAGCCTCAATTACAGCACAAAAAATTAATGATCTGAAAACGATGCAGACCTCCGTGGCACACTAAGAAGTTGACGCACTGCAAACAGAGCGGCTTCAGGACGAGGCCTTCAGGCGTCTGGGCTCTGCGGGTCCACAGCCTACGGCACCAAATCCAAGGGCATCGGTGTAGTGGGCACGTCCCTGCAAGAACCTTTGCAGTGCTACACTCAACCTAAAGTTACAGAAAGGATGCCAAATAAAAATAACAAAAATATTAAAAGAGACCTCCTTAACTTAGAAGAGCAGAAAACAACTCTCCAGATCAGTTTTAAGACTGAAAAAAGAAATCCTACAATAGGGATATAATGGAAGGGATGGGGCTTAAGCAAGACAGGACAGACTGCAATTTCTCTCCTCATTTATGGATCTGGGGTTACTTTCCCCCCCTCTGAAGCTGTGAGTTTCCACCACATCACACAGAGCCTCTACACAGAGAAGAAAAAAAAAAAGTTATATATATATTCATTAGTTTCCCCCTTGCCTCTTTTTTTTCTGAGCTTCAACAAAAACCTTCATAGGTTTTCAAAACTAAATTAAAAGGTCAGGAAAACAAGTAGGCATGGACAAGACGGAATTGCAGACGAGCATGCAGAAGCAGAGAAACAGCATCGGGATGAGCGCCAACGACCGCAAATAGTTAAGGCCCCGATCCTGGGGGCTGTCAGCGCGGTGCCGAACTGGAGCCACTCCAAGGGATCACAACCCAGGAGGAGGAGGACGCATGGGAGCGAAGTAATATCGCTGGCTAGAGGAGTGCAGCAAACCTGGGGATAACGAGCTCTCCTCACAAGCAGGCACTAAAAAGTGAGAGCGCCAGGTGCAGTGCATAGTAAACCCCAAAAATCTTATCTAATTTCCAAATCTGTGTCTTCCTCTCCCTTCATTGAGAAGATTTCCAGCCAATATACAGACTATCTACTTTTTATTATTGTTTGAAGAAGAGGAGCAGCAGCCCTGGCAGCATGCTGATCTAGAAGAGACAAAACAGAGGTGGTTACTTTCTTCCCTCAAGATTTCTGCTTTGAAAAAATAAGGGAACAAGAACGGGTTTGCTCCTGCACACCACCACTTTTTGTTTCATTTCAGCAAGACTTCGACAAAATCTAATTCCCTGTGCCATCTATCTAATATATTGGGTACTTGAAGTATGACCATCACTCATTAGAAATGTAATTAAAAAGTGACAAAACTAGATTTCCCCCCCCCAGCATGCAGATGAAAACCAGTAACCCTGCCTCTATTTGTAACCATGACAACTATAGAATATTTTATTTCAGTAATATAATTCACCCTGAACATTTGCTCACAGGTTTTGTTGTTAAGGGAAAGGTTGACACACGGTGCAAGCATTTCATAAGCTACCGGAGACAACAAATAGAGGGAAGCCAGGCAGGTTTTGTGACCGGAGCCAGCGTGTGTTTCATAGTTCATTTCAGACCCTCTACAGGAAGCTAAACGAACACAAAGAAAAATTCATCCAAATTAAGCGTTACTGGTCACTACTTGTAAGACAACTACTTGGTACGACTGGGTGTTTTTCAACTTTTAAATAAATTGCAATGATACCCTTGCACTTTAGAAGGGGTAGTAACTCAAACCCCAAACTTTAATTTTTAATTAAAATACCATACGCTTTATTCAGCTTTTATCAGGAAATATCAAAATAGATGTTATGGGAAAGAGATCTATAGGAAGGAGGCAATGAAAGGAGTAGTTTACATATGCTGGCTAAGTCGTATTCTGGATGGGTCACTAAATTATTTGCATAGCTCCCATATTTCATCTTAAAATGAAGACAACTTCCATAAATACACACAATGAGGACAGGTTATAAGAACAAAAAACCCTGTACATTATTCAGAGAAGATTAAACAACCTCCTGAGCATAACTAAAGTTTGACACAGATAAATGTCAGTGTAAAATAGGGCTGTACTTTATTTTCCTACACGAGGAAAAAAAAAATAAACTAAAGCTATTAGCAGTTTAAACCAGAACATAATAATAAAAGACAGACGTGCTGCTGCTTTGTTTTGGAGACAAAAAAAAAAAAAAAAATGAATAAAGCTTGCTGGAATACTATTCTTTCACACAGATCATCATATCTACCAAAGTGGATTTAAAGTTTCAGCAGATCGCTAATTATAAGAGACAGTAATGCCGCTATCTGCGGTCACCTTAAAGCTACAGCAGTTTGGGTTTTAAGAACCTCAAAAGGAGAGCCCGACAAACGCGTGTAAATCGGTGCAAGAGGCTCACACGTGCCTCCGTACACACACACTCAGTTGTTTTAAAGAAATATCGGAGGAAAAGAAAGTTTCTTCATTTAGCAGAAATACGCTCTAGATAATCTTCCGCTAAAACAAATAAGAAGCCTGCAGCAAACAGGCATGTCTTTCCTTCAATGATGGAAAAAGTGATTAAATG
The DNA here is from genome assembly GCF_036417535.1 of Chlamydotis macqueenii. Classification (NCBI taxonomy): domain Eukaryota; kingdom Metazoa; phylum Chordata; class Aves; order Otidiformes; family Otididae; genus Chlamydotis; species Chlamydotis macqueenii. The sequence goes on from NC_141558.1 coordinate 8,381,524, forward strand.
CCCCTTAATCCAGCCACCGGAACGCTGTATTTTTTCTAAACAGTTTTCATACACAATAAACAAAAAGACAAGCAGCCAACTACATGAGCAGGGCTCCATAATTTTTGGTGGTGGAGGGGAGGTAAATCCATCTCCAGCGTTCTAGGAATATTTTCAGTTTAATAAATGAATAAAATAAAATAATCTCATAGACTACGAGCTCACACTATTTATGAAGTGGATGAAGCCCACAATCACCACCCCCAGAACTCCCTTCCCCCAGACCTTTCCCCACCCTCCGGGGAGGCAAAGGAACCCAAACCCAAAATCCCGGGGACCACAGACCCGCACCCTCAGCCGCCAAGGACGGCTAGTCACATCCACTCAATGTCAAAAAATAATAATTAAAAAAAAAAGTAGCTATTCCCTCCCATCCTTCTGAGAACAGGTACCCAGCGGATGTAGCTCTGTGCTTCTCACGGCATCAGACAGCACTTCGGCTCCGAGACAAGTTAAAAGAACCACCCCCCCCCCCCAAATTTAGAATCAACAGAAAACCCCAAGAGCAGCCAAACAAAACCTCACACCGGCGAGGAATGTCACACGGCGTGGCGAGGCACGGCGTGGGAAACGCGTGAAGTGCTTCTTAAAAAAAAATAATAATAATTTTTATATATCTATATATATATTTATATATTTAAGCCGAGAAGTTGCTCGTACACATCACGCGTGGGGGAGAAAAGGGGGGGGCGGGAAATGGAAATGTATTCCAGGCACAGGGAGACGGCGGAGCCGGCCAAGGGATTTGGGAAGGGAACGCGGGGGGAGGCTGCCGGGGTGCGCGCCCATCCCTTCCCAGGCACTTTGGGGTGCGGGTATGCAGCGGGACAGTCGCCCTCAGGAGGGTGGGTGGTGAGGGGGCGGGGGGGGGGACACAGCCGCCCCCCGGGGAAATGGGGGGGGGGGGGGGGTTGTGCGGTCGAACCCGCTCCCCACAGGCGAGCACCTTAAGTTGTGGGTGAGCGCCGGGTCTGGGGACCCCCACGCCAACATTAAAAAAAAAAAAAAAAAAAAAAAAAAAAAAAAAGGAATCCTAGTGGGAAATAATAATACTGAAACCGCCAGCATACGATCACGACCCCCCGCCAGCCCCCCCGCGGCGGGAGGCACGCAGGAAGTTTTTAATGCGGGCAGCGAGCGCAGGCGCAGGGCAGCCGCCAGCCCGGCGATGCCCAGCGCGGGGCTCCGCGGGGCGCGCAGCCGCCGCTCGCCGCTTACCTCCCTCCGCGGGGGCGCGGGCGGCCCTGGGCCGGCGGCGCGGGTGCGCGGCCGCGTCCTCAGGCGGCGGGAGGAGGAGGAGAAGGAGGAGAAGAAGGAGGCGGAGGAGGCGGCGGCGGCTTGTGCATTGCAGCCTCCGCCGCTAACGCAGAGCCTCGTGGGGCTGTGGGCGCCGGGAGCCGCGCTGGAGGCCGAGCAGGGAAGCGCGGAGCGGCAGAGGCTGCTGCGGAGCCGCAACCATGCTCCCGTCTGGCCGCCTTCCCCTCACCTACTGCCCGCTTTAGCCGGGGAGGGAGGCGGCCTGGGCGCCGGGGCGAGGGGCGGGCCGGGCCAATCACCGCGGGCGGCGGGAGGCGGTGGAGCCCGGCCCGGCCCGCCCCCGCGCCCCGCCCCGCGCCCGCCCCCGCGGGAGGCAGCCCCGGGCCCGCTGCCGCCCGCGGCCCGCGGAGCTGCGCGTACCGCCTTGCATCGTTTCCCTTCGCCACCTCCCCCCGCCCCCCCCCCCCCCGCCCCGCCCGCGCCCAGGGCTCCAGCGCAGGTGCGGAGCCTCCACCCCGCGTTCCCGCAGCGCTCTGCGCTCTGTGCCCAGCGCTCCCTCGGCCGCGGCGTGCGGGGAGGGGGGAGAGTGCGGGGCCGAAAAGGTCATCGGTCCCGCAGCTGGCCGCCAAAGTAGTTGAAAAGAAAACATCCCCCCGCTTTATTCCATCATCCCTCGCCGGGGCGTCATCCAAAGCCTCTAGAAGTCCACGGGAGCCTGAATAGGTTGGTACCATTCTCCCCCGGCACCGCTGGCTTTTTTTTTTCTTAACCCCCACCCCCTTATTTATTTTTTTTTTAACATACACCGTACGGATTTTTCGCGTGGAGATCTGCATCTGTCTCTCTCTCTTCCGTATCATCTTCTATCTGTGCGTGCTGCGATCTTTCGGATGTGCATGCGAGCTGCATATGCCGTCGTTTCAAACACGGAACACTTTGTCTTTCATATTTCCTGTAAGCAGAAAAATAAGCTTAATCCCATTCTTTTTCTCCTTACTTTGCCAGTTTACAAGGCAGTGTGGAGGAAGAGCTGCTCTAAGGTGGCAAAAGGGCGGCAGTTGTGCCCAAGGACGGCTGGAGTGAAGTGAGAGGCTTGGAGGGAAGCAAGCATCCTGCAGAAATGGGCAAATGCACGTTTTTCTAGAAAAAGGGGCACAGGCTGCCCGGTGCCTAGGAGGAAGCGGGGTGCAGCGTTAAAAGGGCAATTTCATTTTCTCTCTTCCCTACCTCTCCAACAAATGAAAACACGTTCTTGCAGTGGACTAAAACATTTCTGAAACCAGCCACCATCATTAATATTAGAATGCTTTTAGCAGAACATGGCCTCGCTCTCAAACAGGGAGGCTCTGCACGTTTTTGTCATTAGGATATCGTGGATTAACGTTGAAACCTCCGGTTCTGTGCATCACAGCGGAGTGTGAGGGTCAGAAGTTCAGAACAGTTTAAATCTGAATTATTTAGCAAGCACACACTACACACTCTTCCAATTTCCACGCAGCTTTTTTTTTTCTTTCTCCCGCCCCCCCCTCTTAGTTTTCTCTGGGAGAGCCCCGTTTGGTGTTATTTGCCCTGGTGTGGTGTTATTTGCCCGGCGTATATCGCTGACCCAGAATCCAACGAAACCGATGAGAAGAAGTCTCGGTGGGACTGTTGACCTAACAAGTAGCATGTCAGTCTCCCAGTGGCATTTGAACGTTCTCGCAGCAAATGCTTCGAGACAGGAGAGAGCATAAAGCGGAGATTCTTTGGAATCCTTAATTAGACACAGTGATTTTGGAGTACTGGTTTCTGCCGCTATCCTCCAGTGCCTAGTACTTTGTTTTGTGACCTTGAGGTTAAGAGTACCAACCAGCCCTGTTTATTTTTAATAAAATCTTACAGTTATATGAGACAGTTCTAGGTTTTATTTATTTTTAGCATAAGTGCTTCCATCTTATCTGCCTCACAGGTTTATAGTAAGGATTTAGCTAATATTTGAACAGCACTTTTAAGCTACGGAGCTCTATAGGTCTATTACACTGACCATTTTCTGCATTTTTCATTTTAGGAAGGTAGTTTCATACTCCGTCACTTCAGGAAGATAGAGTTCAAATCTTGACCTTAGTTTTTCCTTCAAATTTTGTTAAATACTTGATTTACAAATGCTGACATAGGGTCAGATTCTGATTTTACTTACAGGTAATGAATTTCAAAGAATTTCTTGATCCTCAGTGACTTTATTCTAGGTCTAAATCAGTTTGACTCAGAATATGAGCCACAATTTTCATGAAGAATAAGCATATGATTACATGAGATACAGTATTCTACATTAATTTTCTTGCTTGGATTTTCTTATTTTAGTAACTTCAGTAATTAAGGAAGTGCTTAATTTTAATATTTTTTTTTAATTCCTTTTTTTTTCTACTCTAAGAGAAAGGCATCTACAGGTGGGCTTTGTAGAGACAAGCAGGTGGCTGAAAAATGTTTGGGGGGGATCCTGCTCATGGTTCAGTGGAGTCACAGTGTGCAAGAACTTGTTTGAAAATTAAGGTTAATACCTGGGTCTGGAGAAATTCCTCTGCGCTTGGCAGGCTATTCCTGGCTCTGGGAACGATGCACTGCCATTCACATCCTTTCTCAGCGTTCGAAAAATCCTGTCCTCTCATTGAGCGTGCGTTTTAGGTGAGGCAAACCTATGTCAAAGTAATAGCAGTGAAAATAAGGATCCTTAAAATGCTAATTAAACAAAAGATCTATTTACAGAAAAAAAAAAAAAAAACAAGTATTTTGTGGTGAGGGTTTTATTTGGATGGGTGAGTGGTTTTTTTAATAGAGTCTGTTACAGGGTTGTACTTGACAGGCTGAGGATTGTTCGTGAGAATCCCGGTTTTGGATTAGGCAGCTGAGAGCCTGCAAGACTTTGGTGGCTGGTAAAGCTTGCTCCACTGAAAGAAGAGATTTCCTCTTCTAGCAATAGATCATTATGTTACCAGGCGTGTATTAGCATGAGAATAATACAGCTTCCCCTGTCTTTGCTGATCATATCAAAACTAATGGCATCTTGAATTGTCAGAGCATCAGGTCCATCTCCTGATAAAATATTAGAAGACACACAGATCTATCCGTCTTATTGGAGATTTCATTTCAGTCTGCAAAATATTCGATGACAATGCGGTTAGATTAGCTGTGGGCATATTCCAGGGACCAACATAGTAACCAGGTACCAGGATTTTGCAAAACAGGTTTCCATAAATATTTGCCACTTACTTTGTGGTAAACCGTATCTCCTAGGTTAGGATGTGGTCAGGGAGTGAAATTCTTATTTGTTTTAAGGGATTTTAAATATAATTATTTAAATTGTTACTAAAAATGTATTATTTTTTTGATGCAGGTTGAGCCATTTCAAAGGTAACGAAATTTCATCTCCAAAATTGTTGTATGAGATTTTTCTAAGCCATTGCCGAAGAGGAGTGTCTGCTACCCAAACTTTAGCTGCATGGTTTGACTCCTGCTTTCAGCTGATGAAGATCTCCCTAAATCCAGGTTTACAACTTGGATACTAATGTCAATGGTTTCATTTTCTGCTGCCTGAAAATGGTAATTGCTGTGTTAGAATATCTAGAAAATATGGTAATAGTTATTTAGTAGATTTCCAGGGTTTGAGGGTTCTGAAAGGGTGAGTGGAGATATCTCAGGGTTTTTTCAATTATGTGTTTTTGTTTATTTGAAGTGTAAAAACTGTTTGCTGGTACTTTTAGCATTCATCTGTACATATCTGTTACAATTATCCTTGGCTTTTAGCAGGAAGATAATCCCTAAAGGAAGCAGGAAGCAACATTTAAAGTAATTTTCAGGTGTGCAGCTTGAGTTAATTGCCAAAATATAAATTTAAGATGGATTAAAACTGCTAGCCTGTGGAATTTAGGGAAAAACACCGCTGACTTATGTGGGCATACAACGTTTAATGAAATACATCCTTCCTCTTCTGCTGAGTGACCAAAGCTGGTGTCAGGGGTGGGAAGGCAAAGCCAGCAGGTACCATGGGAGAGGGTTAGAGAGGGATCCTCTGCTCCGTCCATCCCAAACCATGCACACCTCCACATCATTTCTAGGCTGGTCATCAGGGCGGGCAACTGTCCTTGCGGAATCAATCAATCATCAGACAAGAAGAGGAGTGTTGGGCAGTCACTGTTTGGTTGATAACCTATAGAGGGAGTAAAATTATTTTACTGAGAAATTAAGAAGTTATTAATCTCGTGAATATCAGACCATTCTTCCTGTATTTTTCCCCAAGAGGATTATATTCCAACTCCCAGACTTTACATATCTCTGAGTTTCTCAAGCATTTAGCTTTTTTTAATCTGACCACAAACTGTTTACAGATACACACATGGCTCTGTGGGCAAAGGTTACGGAGTCATTTGCGTGGAGCTGGCAAAATAAAGATTTCTGTGATTTTAGGTGTATGAGCTGAAGCTTCCTTGTCCCTGATTTGTCAAGGGAATGAGAAGAGTCTGATCCTCTAAGAGCAAGCAGTATATTGAGTTGATTTCTCTTAGCTGTGACAGAACCATTTGCTAAAACTTCCCCCAGAAGACAGAAGTGGGTTCTGCTGGAGTCACGATTTTGATTTCTGATGGGCAGTAATAAAACTAAGATCTATTTCACTATATTGGCAGAGTCTAGAGCTCTGTCTTGAACGACGTGAAAATCTCTGATGGTTGGGGGATAGCAGAAAACTCAGCCTTTTGTTGGGACTTTTTGAACGTTTGTGAAGATTTTGTTTAACAACTTCATTTCCAAGTCACCTCTCGTCCCACTCAGTCACACGGAGAGGCATTTTCATTGCCACTGAAGACATTGGATAGTTGTATTGTTTTGGCAAAGTAACTCCACTATGCTGGTTTATGACAGGGGGGTGGTGTAGAAGGAATTGGACTTTCAGGGTGATTTTGGAGGGAGTTGTGTCATTTGATTTCTTTGTCTAAACCAGTAACAATATGTTTCCACGTATTCCTCATAATTATACAGGGAAAACTAAAATACATGCCATTTTGAACTGAATGTCTGTATTAAATTGGTTCGAGTCCTATTTTCTGCCATCTGTGGCATAACTAGAACACGGAGAGAGAACAAAAAACATAAATGACTCAGTCACATTTCCTTTAGGAGACACATCATGCCCCCCATTCTTGTCAAATAATTCATTTCAGCTACGCGTGTTGTGACACCCTGGGCATGGAGAGGAGATCCTGTCATTCTGTCATTTAATAGATGCACCCATATTGATGCTATAATATTTTGGTTAAGCAGCTACGCATCATTTTTCTGTATATTTAGATGGCCTCCAAAACAATCTCAGCATAATGCTGGATTTTCCTGTAAATGTTAAATACCTCGTAAGCCAGACTGTAGAAGGAACCAGAAGTAGGTTCACAGAGAGGAAACTGAGACAAGGATGTGCTGCAGAAGCCTCACTTAAGACCTCATTGCCACCTCAGCTGGTTGCCACTGACTCTGTAAGGAACCATATCTAGGCTCTGGCATGAGATGGAGACAGTGCTGCACCCCACGGCTTTTGTTTCCCTTCTATCCAGAGTGACTAGAGCAGGTCCCTCCAGACCCATAGAAACCTTGATAGAGGGAAACTGATGATACCTGGGGCTTCCCTAGCGATGGATCTGAGGTACAGCCACGCCTGGATGCACTCAGAAGTCTCACATAGAATCATAGAATGGTTTGGGTTGGAAGGGACCTTTAAAGGCCATCTAGTCCAACCCCCCTGCAAGGAGCAGGGACATCTCCAACCAGATCAGGTTGCTCAGAGCCCCGTCCAACCTGACCTTGAATGCTTCCAGGGATGGGGCATCCACCACCTCTGTTCTGGTGTTCTACCATCATCATTGTAAAAAAATTTTCCTGATGTCTAGTCTGAATCCACCTTCCTCTGTTTTAAAACCATTACCCCTCGTCCTATCACAGCAGGCCCTACTAAAGAGTGCCTAGAGACATCTATTTTAGGAGGGCTGATGAAGTTTACATATGAGGTAGGTGCTTCAGGGGTACCGACTGTCCCTCCAGCACCTTACAGGCGTTGGGGGTTCATCATCACAACACCCTGTGAAGGTGGTGGCATCATTGCTCTAAATACAACAAGAAGTTTTCCTCGTGTGTACTTGATGTGTGGTAAAAGTCAGGTTGAAAATGGTGGTGGTGCTCCCAGTTTTGATTTGGTTAGTGCTTTGCACAGACTCTGCATGTTACATCAAACTCTTTTTTAATGGATTCCTCTAGGAATCAAGTTGTCGTAGTTCAGCCCCGATCGGGACCAGACTATGCAGTCTCTCTCTCACTCCCCCCACCCTCTGAGAGAACAGGGAGAGAAAATATAAGAAAAACGGCTCGAGGTTTGAGATAAGGACAGGGAGAAATCCTTAAAGTTACCGTCATGGGCAAAACAGACTCGACTTGGGGAAAACTATTCATTTATTATGACAAACAGCAGGAGAATGAGACAGAGAACAAGATAACCTCCCCCCACCCCTCCCTCTTCCCAAGCTTAACATTATCTCTACTACCTTCCCCTCCCTGAGCGGCACAGGGGGGCAGAGGGAATGGGGGTTGCGGTCCGTTCATCATACGTTGTTTCATGCCGCTGCTTCATGGTTGGGGGAAGAACTCCTCGCATTCCTCCCCTGCTCCATCGTGGGGTCCCACCCCTACGCCACAGTCCTTTGTGGAACTGCTCCGGCGTGGGTCATCTCTTCCACGGAGTTCAGTCCCTCTAGAACAGCTGTCCCAGCGGGCCTTCCACGGGCCACAGCCGCCTTCAGGCATCCACCTCCCCCGGTGTGGGGTCCTTCACGGGCTCCAAGTGGATCTCTGCTCCTCCGTGGACCTCCATGGGCTGCAGGGGGGCAACCTGCTCCACCATGGTCGTCACCACAGGCTGCAGGGGAATCTTGGCCAGGAGCCGCGTTACTCCTCCCCCTCCTTCCTAACTGACCTTGGAGTCTGCAGCCGTTCCTCACAACAGGCTGGTAGATGTCTCTCAGGATCTTTTTTACATCTTATTCACTTCTCATCTCCTCTCCACTTCTTGCAGCCAGGCCGGGCCGAGTCGGGCCCAGTCGGCTGCCTGGCGAGAGGCCAGAGGGTGATGCCTGCAAGGCCCATAAGGCCTGCGCCTCCCCCTCTGCGCCTCTGCCCCCGCTCAGCTTCTTCACATCTTCTCTCTTTTTTTTTTTCTGTTTTCCCCTTCTTAAATACGTTATCGCAGAGGCATTATCACGGAACATTCTGCTACCAATCGGCTCGGCCTTGGCCAGCAGCGGGTCCACCCTAGGCCCGGCCGAGTCCACTGAACAAAGGGGAGCAACTTCTAGCAGTTTCCTACAGAAGCTGCCACCTTAGGCCCCCCCTCACTAACAAAACCACAACACAAGTTTTGACTGAAGGGCAAATGTTTTTATCCCTGATCAAAGAAATTATACAGAATCAAGTTTACACATGGCACAGATTAACAGTGAAGAAATGGGAGAATAAGTGATAAAGGGGCAAATTATTATTGCTGAGTGACCTGAAGTGCTTAACGAAGAGGTCAAAATTTTAAAAAGTTTGAATATTAGCTAGGTACAAGGCAATGTAATAAATAATGAAGACAAGAGGCTATGCACGGCTGGAGGCTATCTTGGAAAGCAAGGACTTTGAGAAAGATTTAGGATTCTTTTTGGATAAGCATCTGAAAATGAAATCTTGCTCTAATTCTGTGGCTAAAAGGCCAATGCAATCCTGGGATGTAAAAAAGAGGAATATCAAGCAGATAAGAGGATTTGATGTTGCCCGCGTACGCAACAGTGGTAAGGCTACTGTTAGGAACTGTGTCCAGTTCTGGTGTTTGCAGTTCAAAAGCAATGTGGAAATACTGAGGTAAGTTCAAAGGAAAGGTATGAAAAAGGATTCAAAAAACAAGCGTGACAACACGAGGCATAAGCAGCTCAACTTATTTAGCTCATCAGGGAAGAAGCTGAGAAGTGACTTGATCTCCACAGGTAGGTACTGACCCATGGAAAAGACATCCAAGAGTGAGCAGCCACTTTATCCACCTGACAAAGGCATTAGAGGACCCAGTGGTTACAAGCTTAAGTTAGACAAATCCACCCTTAAAAGACAAGATTTCGTATCCCACAGAGCCCTAAATAATCAAACTGTTTGTCCTGGAAAAGCTGCCACAGGTAGGGATGTTTAAGAGGGCATTAAATATGTATTTTTAAATACATGCTTTCATCTGCTATGTGGAAAAATCTGCACATCGTTCTGTGCATGTGTGAGTAGGAGCTTTGTGAGGAGATCGGTGGCCGTTCCATGTCTCGCAGTTTGAGAACCTGTTATTCCTCCTGTTACTCAGTCCCTCGTGAGGCTCCGGGGACCAGCACTGCCGGTGTTGCTCTCAGCATCCTCGTAACACTTGCAGTTTGGAAAGAGAATAATTATTATCAAATAATCATTCTCTTGTTGCATGGCTCCGGTGAGGTCTTGCAGACTGTCAGGAAGGATTTATTTTTTTTCTCTTGGATGAAATTGGCCACATATATCTTGGTTATTTGGGAGTTGTTTCATTTTTCTGCATTCCCCTGGAGCACGGGGACGAACGAGCGGCTGGAGATGAGGCCCTGGATGGCTTTTTGCTAGTGTTCTGCACTGGTGCAAACCCACTCTTCCCCGACCATAGGTGCCTGGGTGCTGTGTTTTTCTTCCATGTTTATGGTTATACTAATTCCAATAGTTAAATTGGTTAGGAATTTTGCCTCATGTCTGATTGGCAAGGGTCTGGAAGGTTACATGGCTTCTCCAGTACATTGCGCACAATGTGCACACTGGCAACATCTAGACGTTTCTCATTTAGTCCATTTGTTCTTTTGCAGAGGTCTTGGACGTTAGTGACAGGTTCTTTTCCTTTTATACATAAATCTACTCTCCCAAGGACTAAACTGCTGTGATTTAATTTGGGGGTTTAAAATAGGGATAAAACATACTGCTTTGAGAGATACAGGAGATCAGGCTGTCAGTTCTGTTTTAAAATTCTGTGAAACTTTCTATAAATGGTTTGTATAGTCAATAAGGATATATTTAACAATATCGTGATGCATATTCTACACAAAAACTTGGCATTTGGAAAACTAGAGGCTTTTGTATCCAAAAGGAGTGATGCAATCATCTATCTGCCTTCTTTCGTTGAAGTCTATAGAATTTCCCCTGGAAATTCTCACATGGAGCGTAAATCTTACGGACGAGCTAATGAGAACATTTACAAACAAATGCAAACACCCAAGTCTTGATTCTCGTATAGTATTTCCTGGAGAATCTATTGCATTCCTTTCCTGGTTATTTGGAGTAATAATTAGCCAGGTTGACTTTCATAATGTTCTCTAGGACTAATGACAGCCCCGTGAGCAGAGGCTGAAATCCTGGCGCTGGCTGAGCCGTGTGAGGGTTTGGTTATGAATAACCCCATTCAGTTGTATCCCTTGTGTGGAGCACGGGTTAGTAAGCTGGGGTATGTGCACAGCTACACACGTGTAAATAGTGAGAACGGTGCCAGGGACGTCGAATTCCTCAGTATTTAGGAGAGAAAAACATTAGCAAAAGGATTTTTTTTTTCCCTGCCCATCCCTTTTGAAGCTTTGTTTCACGGTAGCCAGAGGGAGAAGAAAACACATTATATGAGTAAATTGGCTGGAGAATGTAACCAGGGCCCCAGTAAACACTAAGAATGAAAACCCATATGAGTGTGTATTCAAGCAAGTACGCGCAAAGATGGTGTTTTCTGCAAGCACTCTCTTGGAGGAAAATGCTGTTCTGAAACTAAATAAATGGGATGAAGTCGGGGTTTGGCTGAACTACCTTGTGTTTAGATTTTCACTGAGGTTCCTCAATTTCCCTCTTTCATTCACCTTCCTCTCTGCTCCAGCATAATTTGTGTGGTAGTACCTGATACTCTGAATAATTCTGCTGAAATCTGAGATCCCTGATGACCTACACCAATTTTCAAATGATCACACTCAGACTGTATGATTTTGGAGTGATGGGGTGAGATATTTTAAGTTCTACTCTGTCAAGGAATGATTAGGACATTAATTTGGGCCATATTAGTACATCTCCCCTGTGCTAATGGGAGGATAGACCCCCTTTCATGTTTAATCTGAAGAGGGATTGATGACTGGCGAGGATGTCTCACATAGGGAGTCTGCCACCGAAATAAATGATGAGCTCAGAGAGTGAAAATGTTTAGGCTGCACTCTCTAAATGTGGATTCCTTCTGTGCCAGAGGCAATGAAAGCCCTTAGGTGGTGGCTCTGTAGATTTTTCTCATTGTGGGCAAAAGTGAGGAGTTTTTAAATTATTTGTTAGCCCAAGGCTTCTTTCTTGAAGTTGCTACCGATGGTTGATGCTGATTTCGCGTTTCATAACAGCCAAGTCATGTTCAAGAAGCAGAAAACTGACCTCGGAGATGACATAACCACTGGAGGCGGAGGGAAACGGCAGCATCGCCGCTGTCTGACGGTGAAAGCAAAGGGCACCTTTCCTCAGAGTTTGCCAGCAACTTTTACTTGATGTGTGAGTTTAGTACTTCAGTGTTAGAGGAACAGTAAAGTACCTTTGAATAAGAACAGACTAGAAAAGTTGCCCAATGTGCTTTTTTTACTCCATTACTTTTAACCCACCACTGCAAAATTCCTCCTACCTGTAACGAGTAATTTAATTTGGGAAGGCAAATAAAAGCTCATTAGCTGATGCACTGCCTGCAAAGTCAGTGAGCAGGTTTTATGCCTAGGGACAGACTTTTACAACCATTTTGAAATGACACCATACAATGCAATAAATCCCGTAGCCTTTTCAGAGAGGAAGGGGAGAATACCCTCCTTCCACTACTCAGATGGTAGTTCTCTTCTACTTAAAATTCTTTGTATTTGAATACTGGGGAAATGAATGTATTCCAGGGGATCACACACAAAGAAGTCAGGCATGTGTGTGTTCCTCAAAACTAGTCCTATCTGTTGTGTTTTCCATTGCGTTTCCTGTGTATTGTGGCTGGACAGAATTGCCATATCTTAGAGTTGTCCATCATAATCCTCAAAAAATAAGCAGTAATATATCTGCAAATTGTATTTCTTTTCATCTTGTCCTGTTCCTGGGTATTTTGGGAGATGTTAGTTTCCTTCTGTCTTGAAAGGATGGTATGTTACTGGTCTCACTGTTTTAGAGAGAGTGTTTAATATAGAACTGTCTTTTTGCTTCTCTATTAATATGTGATTTTTATACAAGGACTTTGCCTTATATGTTACTTATTCTAACAATTTTCAGAAGTCATCTTAATGATTTTTGTGAACAGCCACCTTGGTTTCCGGCAATGCGTGCATGTAGATGTAAAGCCCAGGCCGAGAACCCTTCACATCAATTGGTAACCACAGGTCAGGGCTTTTAGTCTTTTCCACCATCAGGCCTATATATATTACAGCTAAAAATTTTCAGTGCTCAAAGGATAGATCTGGAAGGTATTCAGAGACTCAGAAATCATATTACTGTCTTTTACAAGTTGCCTTTAATTTAAGTTTTGATTTAGTAACGCATAAGATATTCAAACTACAGTGAGTTATCACTCATTGGTGGTGGCTGAAATCCTTGCAGTTCCCACCTTCAGCGGCTGGTTTATGGTTACCCCAGAACCACGTGAGCGAGGCAGATTTATGACTTGTGAAACAAATATGAGCACTGAGCACATCAGTCATGCAGCGCAGCTTGGCACATGTTTCCTCCCAGTTGGGAAACCAGACAGGTATCGTCGCGGGGGTGACTCTGCTCACAGGTGTCGTCCCTTTGGCTTGAATGGAGAGTTTTGTATGTGAGCAGGTGTTTGCTGGCTGGAGCCCAAAGAGAAACCTCTGGGAACCCTTTATTCCACATAGTACTGAGGCTGTAGGCTTGCAGACCCTCACTCAGCGTTAAGAAATAACCATAATAACTTCTCATATTCCTGGAAACGGAGTGTGTTTGGCTGCTCTGTCAGGCATGATGACTGGCAGGGTTTCCAGGAGTGTGACAGCATCATCTCCAGACTTGGGGCCAGCACAGGCAAACAGTGGACGCCAGCTTCCAAACAGCCCGAGGGAGTTGTTCTGCTCGTGATTTGCACTGGACAACTTCTTGATACAGGGCATTCACAAAACTGAGTGCTCTGAATGCCAAAAGTTTATGTAGGTTCAGAAAAGGCTCGTATGAATTCCCAAAGGAAAAATGTCTATGGGGAGCTGCTCAGCACAGAGGCACCGATGCCAGCTTAAGAAATGCCCGTGCTGTAATTAGCTGGAGTCGGGGAAGGCATGCTAGCGACGTATCACCGCATAATCTCCCTGTTCTATGTTCTTCCCTAGACATCCTCCCCTGGCAGATGCCAGGTATGATACAGATGGACTTCTGGTTTTAGATGGTAATTGTAAACCTGGGAAAAGCTTTTGGTGGTCAGATTTTTCTAGGGAAAATGTAACTCTCCAACTGAGCTGTGGATGCCCCATCCCTGGAAGTGTTCAACGCAAGGCTGGATGGGGCTTTGAGTAACCTGGTCTAGTGGAAGATGTCCCTGCCCAGGGCAGAGGGGTTGGAACCAGATATTCTTTAAGATCCCTTCCAACCCAAACCATTCTGTAATTCTATGATTCTATAACATTTCCGCCAGCACCCTGCAAGGATGGCCCAGGCTGTCCGGAGGTGCAGGCAAGGCAGCAGGTCTGTGCTGCAGGCGCACGGGATGCAGACACTGCGGCAAGAGACGTTGAGGAGCAAGGGGTGCACCTAGATGGGACGCTTGGCAGCTCTAGAAAAAGCAATTTCATGGAGATATTTTGTTTTTTTCTGGGCAAGGACTACCACCACTTCTGAACAGATCTGATTAGTTCTCAGTGGGAGAGATGGCCCCTCCAAAAAGAGGTGCTGAAATGATCTTCCAGATCCCCTCTTGCACAAGGTGTAACTTTTTTAGAAGTTTTGAAGCATAAGAAACTGAGGCTTAATTCCACCTATGTAAGGCTGCCAAACCTTATTCCAGAAAAAACAATGGGGAACATGTTGACTCTTATCCTTACTTTAAGGTCAAACCTTCACTGTACTTTGTTTTAACTATAGAAAAAAAATCCTCCAGTTTATTTCCCTTTCTATAGGAAACTCAGCATATGAATAACGTGCTTAAATTACCGTGGAAATGCAACTAGGGACATACTAGAATAACTGCTTTGAATGTGATTTGATTGGAGATACACAGCAATTCCAGTTTAAAAAGACTTCAGCATGGTTGGCAAAGAAAAAAAAAGAAAATCACCTACTTACTTTGATATTTGTTCCATGTCAAAATCTTATTTCCATTCTTTTCCACCCTTCCACAGCTCCTTCCCTTGCACCTTTGCATCACATGATTCCGAAATAATCCCCACCGCTTTCAAAAACTGTTTAAAAATGGGAATGTGCCACTCACTATTGAATCGTGGACTCACAGTTTGAGGACGAATCTGCAGGCCTTAACAGAGATAAAATTTGTATTGACCCTAGGCTCTTCAATGGCACATGGCAAATGTCACCTGAGTTATTAACGGCCAAACAGAATAATGGGCTCCGTTCGGTATTTGAGGAAGCCTTTACCAATGAATTGGAGGAGATCTCTTCCTAATCCCAGATGCCGATTAGTTTATATTCTGATCCACACAGTTTGCTAACCTTTATGATTTTTGTACGAGCTGGAATGAGGGCAGAAGCTGTTACTCAGCCTGTAAATGGCTAATCTTTTCAGAAATTTAAGATTAGAAATGTACATTAAGAATGTTGAATTTCAGTGTAATCCTCCGTTCAATCGCCAGTGCATACTGGTTCAGGATATTTGTTACTACGCTGAAAACATTTTTGTCTCTCTTGGAAATGGCATTTTTATTTCCTATTCCTGTGCACCAATGACTGTTTTAAAGAGCAGTCTCTTGTTAGGTACTAGAGATAAAAAACTAATCCTTACGTCCTGGGGAGCTGGGACTCCTTCGTGTCAGAAACCCTCGGCCAGAAAAACACATGTGCTTCACTTGATTTCCAGGAATAATCCCTTGGTCTCCTCATGTGAAGTTAGGCACGTGGGTTAGTGTGTCTGGGGCTGGAGTCCCAAAATTCATCACTTCCTGTGTTTTTCTGGGTAGCGGCACTGCTAAAGGCAAGGAGGCCATGCTCTCTCAGACATAAAGCAGAGGGAAAAGGAAACATTTTGACATTAGGGTCAGTGAAAACAACTGTGTTATCTTGTCCTTGTCATTCACATTCACTATTTATCATGACTCCAAATCAAGCAAGCTCATCATTGTCTTTCCCTTTAACACAGTCCTTCCCTCCCTGCCTGGTGCCAGTCCTGCGAACTGTCTGAGCTGCGACCCCGAGCTGTTCCATTGTTCATCCAAACTTTCATTTTGTTTTCCAGCTGGTGTCAAGCTGGAGACATTTCTATAAAGTGAAGGTGTTCCTCTCCAGGAAAAAAAGAAAAAAAAAATCATATATTAAATGATGCCAAATCCTAAACGTCCAGCATGCTTTCTGCCAACTCGCAGTAATATTTTGATAGATACCAAAAAAAATGTTTTACAAACCAGTACCTTTCAGTGCAGACTATTCCGATAGTGATTTCATGCCACCCATGCCCACACGAGGAGGACAGTGAGAAGGCTGGCTGTGAAATGTGTGATCGATTGGAGCACAGACAGTGAATCCTGCAGACCTATGTCGGCTCCCTGAACCATAAGTGGACTTCTGAGCACAGACGATGGGATGGCAGTTGCGCGGGAGGAACCTCATGTGCATCCCATGTGCATCCATTGCCCTCCCAGCTGCATCCCATGTGCCGGTGCTGTCTGCGCGAGGGAGAAGTGGCAACAGGAGCCTTTAAGTTTGCTGCTTATATGGAGTGAAAAGACGTATCTCCCCTCAGAGCAGCTTTATGAACCAGCCTGTCCACCTCTGTAATACTCTTAATTACTCTTCAGTAACTAGATCAATTGCTGCTCTTTGTGAAAGGTCTCCATGCCCCTAAAAGAGCAGGTATGGTGCAGTTGTGGCAAAACGTCTGCCTGGCAATTTGACGTAATGCACATAAATTGCTGAGAGGCACATCCTGCTTTGTCTTTTACCGATTTGAATGACCTTTATTTTTAAGGAATGAGTCACTTCTGCTAACGGCATGTCAGGATTTACAGCACAAGCCCACAGCGCCTGTGCTGGGGTGCCTCGGAAAGGATGCTGTCCTGTCTGCGTTTCCCAGGATGTGTGAGGGGTTAACCCCAGACCCTGTAACCCCAGACACTGTGTGTTGCCCTCATCCTTTATCTGCCGAACCCCGTGATGGATGGCGATTCCCGTGTGAGCAGGTCAGCAGGGATCCCTTAGGCAAGTTACATGTTTGCAGTTGATTATATATATCATGTAATTGCACCTGATATACAGAGTATTTTCCCCATCACTGTTCTTTGAACCCACCACGCACATGACCCTGCCATGTGAGGTAGAAACAGACTTGTTCTTACTCGGAACAGCAGGATGTGAAGTGCTTCTGTGATCTCCTTTCCGTAACCGACAAATGCCCTGCATAGACTTTCAGCAGCTAGTGATTCCTTCAAAGTAGTCTACTGGGAAGAAAAAAAAAAGACCTGCTGGAGATACTGAATTATAAAATATTTTTAAATCAGAGAATTAATTAAAATGAGTGTTTAAAAAATTAGAGATGTCTGGATGCTTTCAAGCTTTTTCTGTTGGATTCTGAAGAATCCAGAGGGAATAATTTGGTAGAAAACCATATTCACTAAACAATAACCAGAGGTTGGGCCACAACATTCAAGGAAAGCCAGATATAATCCGAACCAAAGTGTGGCTTGATCCAAATTACCTGAATATCCTAGTCTACCTCAGTGGTACTACTGCTTTCAATAGAAGTTTTGACTGCTGGGAAATTCTCTTTGGTGCAAATATTTTTTTTTTAGTAAGAATAATAGCAGAAGGGTTTCAAAGTTATGCAGGTATTGAAGTTTCTAATTAAATAATTCATATCTAAGTCAAAGATGAAAAATCCAATAACTGTAATGGTATATAAAGCTGCTGAAAGGTGTTTTAAATATATGCATCTATAAAGCTTCATAGCTGGATTTTTAGCCCCGTCTTCTTCTGTACTCTAATAAATCCTTCTCTTTCTTATATGTGTTATCCCATCTTATGTCTGTCACAGAGCACTGGGCTGAGAGGCTGGCACTGGGATCCTCCCTATAGACACAGGCAATAAAAGCGCTAATATCCAACTTTTTTTTTTTTTTAAGGCTCCAAAGTCACAGAAATGTGGAGCTGGAGGTCTGCTGACTGACTAGTAACTCGGCAGAAATAATGTGTATGCCTCCAAAGAATATATATCTTAAAATACTTTCCTGGCTCTATGGGTAGTTTAGAATTTAAACTAGTCACATACTTGCTATTGAAAACAATTTTTGACAGAAAAAAAACACATTTTGAAATAAATGGGAAAGTGTCTGCTTTTGTCGAAAACTTCCATTTTTTTCAGTTTTCAGCACTGACTGACTTGGAAAATTTTCCAGTCTTTTTCCTTCGGAACATTGTTGTGATGAAGACTCTATAAAAATAGAAAGTATATACTAAAAGGCAGAGGTTTTCTTTTCCTTTGGTATTTTTTGTCTACTGCAATACATGGTATACCTCGGTTCCTTTGAAGTCAAGGGGAGCCTTTTCATTGATTTTAATGGCAGGTGGATCAGACCTTTAGTGAAAAGCGACGTACAAAGGCGCCGTGCTAACTTCAGACTAGAAACAAATCCTTTTAGGCGAGTAGCACCTAATGGCAGCCTGGGCTTTGGCGGGGGAGGACGATGCCCGGTGTGGCACTGTTTGTTTTCCGTTTCAGTGCTGGGCTGTATGCAACCAGCCTTTTGCTGCCTAGACCCTGCTTTTTTGGGGGGATAGAAGACAGAAAAGGCTATTTTTCAGAGCGACTTGAGAGTGTTTCTTGAAATAAAGTAGATGCAGGAGACTAGAAGGGTTACGGTGAGGGCGACTGTATGGGGAGAGGCTGCCGATAATTGAGAAAGCTTTACCACATTTGATTCTGGGAAGGGTGTTCTTTCAATGTGGTGTGTTTTGATAAGCGGTATGAGAATTTTTAAAGTCAATAACTTGGTTTATAAACTTCAGCTCAGCTGGACTTAATCCTGCAGCTAGCAAATCCACACACCAAGTAGCCCAGCTGTGTCCTCATTTGTTAAGATCTTAAACCCAAGAAAACGTCTGGGATGCTGAATTTTTTTTTTTTTTTTACACATTTATAAAAAGCCTAATAAAGGCAGATAAGAATAAGATGTGCAGGAAACCCAGCTCTTTCAGTAGCAAAAAGAAGGAGAGGAAAGAGATGCATTTAAATTATCTTTGGGCTGGCCCAAATTTGGGACCTGTGTCTGCAAACCTTATCTCTGCCTCAGGGAAAATACTCACAGCAATCAGGCTGATTCAAGGAAGCACATAAGCACATGCCTAAGGCTTCTTGTCTTAGGTATATTTTCCTAAACAGGGGCACTTTACTGATTTGAAACCACCATGTTTTGTAGAATGAGAGCCTCACCCTGTTACTGCTGAGCAAAATCTTTGGGGATAAATCCCAGGGCTTGTCTGGTTCTCTGTGAAATGAAACTGTGCAAATTTAAGTGTGCAGACAGCCCATAACGGGGCTGGGGCTGTAATGAAGAAATCTTTCTCCTTGCAGGAGCGAAAAATTATCAATAATTTAAAATATTTTATACTGCTGTCTATACTGTTAATGAATATTATAGATTATTTTACACATCATATTAGTAAAGGCAACACTCACTAAAGAAGGAGCCTCAACGTGGACCTGTTTAAGAAAGTCATATATAGCGCAGCTGTAACTTTTTTAAAAAGCCAGCCACTATTTGTAACACCTTTTAGAACTGTTTATTGCTTTATATTTAGCAATTGCTGGTATTTCCTTTTCTCCTTCTGTTTCCAGCTAAGCTTGATTTTAATACGGCTTTTTTTTGTTTACTTCAGCACAGATGGTGAGATGTATAAGGACAGCTTATATACAGAGCCTACTGTTGTTCCATGTGAAATCCATATGAATTTTGGTCACTGACTACAGCGAGTGCAGAAATGGGCCTGGCATAAGAGATTGCAGTGTTGGATTGTTTTGCTTGTAAGAGGGAGACTGAATGCAGATATTTATGATTACAGAGAACATAAATAAAACCGAAGCAGCCATTTTTTTTTCCCCCTTCTCTGTTTTCCCAAGGGGAAGAGAAAATAAGTGTGCTTCATTGAAGTAGGTTGCCTATAAATTTTAAGTCAATAGAAGGAAATATTTCCTCATGCTGCACTGTAGACAGGCTGTTAAGATTGACCCAAAGTAGTTTTCAAAAGTATTCAGTAATTTTGGAGCTCGTGGTCGCCAACAGTCAGATCTCAGACTGAAGAGCACTGAATAATTCCTGTGGCAGAAGTACAGTGTTTCTTCTCTTTTCGGGAGGGACGTCACACACTATTTCTTTGTGAATGGAGGATGAAACTTGGCTCCCAGACATGTCACAAATTCCCTCCATGGGATCACAGTTTCATGCCCAGAAGTTGCCCATGCAGGTCAGAGCGCTACTGGCATAGGACTAGCACGATTTGCTCAGAAGCACCAAAACCCCATAAACCAGGCAGTTGTGGAAGCACTGTTGCGATGACTTGTGCCATCTGCCCATGAATGATTTAGAATTTCTGTCTGAAGCTGCAAAGATGACCCCGTGAACTTTTCCAGTAGACAAGCAATTAGCTATTTGCTGACTCTACATACCTCCGCCAGACTAGGGATAACGATTACTAGGCTGTAATGATTGCTAGCCAGGTGCAAATGGCTAGCGGAAACTCTCCAAAGGCAGGACAAAAACTGCAGTCCTGGCTGAGCTCTTGGACTATGCTGCTGCATAGTCAACAAGAGCTCTGCAGAGCCTTGGTGGAAAGGTGTTTTGGCCAACTTGGCCAATAATCTCGTCTGACCAACTTGGAGAATAATCCCTTTTGGCCAACTTGGCCAACTTGACCAAAGGTTGGCTTAAACAGCTTAAATAGAAGGTCATTGCTCGTCTCCTCCAGCACTTCTGAAGCGCTGTGGGTCAGGGCATGTTCCCATGAGGAACGAGGCAGGCAGAGCTGCCCAGGCAAGGCTGATGGAGGGCGATGGAGCAAGCTGGAGATAATAGCTCCTTCAGGAAGGACTGTTGTGCTAGAAGAGGCCATTTGGATCCTGTTGGATAATCCTGTACAAATCCCCGTACTCATTACGTGCTGCCCCATGGCCTTCAAATACCAGGTTTTGAACTCGGAGCACTGGCAAGGCTGGCATTTATTAGCAGTCATGCTTTTCATTGTCTACGTGTGGAGAATTACTGGCGTCAAAATAATCTGGGGTGAGGGTTGGGGCCAACAGTTTTATTAACTTCTGGTACAGGGAGAAAGGGAGATGGGCAGAGTGAGTGTGCTTACTCCGTGAGTTGTTGTCTGTGCAGTTGGCCATCTTGCGTATCCCAGCCAGTGGGCTTATGAAAAAGAGAGGAATGCAGATTACAGCACACTGTTGGTCAGATTATAGATATTCTATTCAAGTAGGTCAAATTTTGCGACTTATCTACTTATCAGTGTCTCTCAAAAAACCAAGCATAGCTTTAAAAGTTACAGTATTTACGCTAATGTACAAGTCACTGGAAGATCACAGGCTTTTATTTCACCACCTCACAGAAATGATAATTGCACAAAACCCTGCTGCCTCAACAAGTCTTTCCCGGTATCTTGTTACCCCGGTCTTGGTACTGATGCTCAGATAGCTCTCCTGGGAGGCCTTGCTGAAATTTGTGTTTGCACAGGAGTCGGTGCACAGGGAGCTCATTGTAGGGCTGGGGTCTGAAGCCTCATTATATTTAAAAAAATCCAAGGTGTTACGCTATCAAGTATCACCGGAATGAGACTCAGCTGTATTTCCCAGGATAAATGAGCACATTTGCTTTAATATTGCAGTGTTCACATTTAGATTTTCTTTCTGCAGCTTATTCACTTATTTTCTAATTCAGAAAATGCACTAATTTGCAGGTTTGCCCATTACTGGTATGAATTAGGGTGCTTTTACTGTATAGTAGAATTAAAAACCACAGACTAGCAATAATATCTGTACTGCAAAACACCCTCCTTAATTAAGCAATAGGACATGAAAGGCTGTATATTTCTGAGTGATTATAGCACACCTCATGTTGTTTTATAAGGCATGAAATCTAATGCAGAGTGACCACCCGAGAATTGTAGTAATTGCCCTAAAAACACTGCCTGGAGTGCCTGGTTGCTATTGTGAAATGCAATCAAGATGTAAAAATAAGGATTAGAGAGAGACCTGTGCATGAAAAAAAACCCCTCTCGAATATGGCTGTTGCCCTCCATGATAGCCTCTCATTCCAGCCGTGTCTTGTGCAAAGTTTTAGAGAATGTAACTGAACGGTGAAAATGCAATTAAAGATTTGTAAACTCATTGTAAACAGCATATTCTGGACATAAAATTGTTTAAGGGAATTAAACCCCCTTATAGACAGGATCTCACATGCTCCTCCAAATTCTTTAGCTTTATGTTTAGTGTTTTACAGACCCTACTTGTTTTCAAGTTTTAACTAGGATTTTTTGGTGTTTAGTTAATCACTTCTACATAAACAATAATTAAATGGCCATCACCTTGGAAACTGGCTGCAACGTTAATCTCAAACTCAAATATAGGGTCTGTTACAGCCAACAAAACAATTAACCCAATTTGTTCAGACCATTAATATAAAAGATAAAACATTAAAAAAATCAAACCTTAGTAGAGGCAAACAGAAGGCACATTTTACAAGCAGTTGTGTTCTCTGCCAACCTGGGGACCTCTCCTCTTTTATGTGTCGATGTGCGTGAAATAACTGGTAAAAACCCGTTCTGCTGAGCTGTTTGGTTTAGATAAGGGTATATGGAGTCCCGCGAGATTGTGGTAGGTGCCACAGGATGTTTTAACCAGACTAGGAGTTAGGAAAAATAGTGATTACAGCCTGCTATGGACTGAATAACAACTTTTGATATATCCTAGTAGCATCCTGCGGTGATGCAGCCAAGAGTAAATCCAGGTAAATGTGGTTTACCCCCTTCTAACTTGGACAATATTGAGTTTATACCAAACAAGTAAGGATATGTATTTTTTATTTATTGCCGCACCACTGGAATGATGCCATTTGTGTTGCTCCCAAGAATTCCGCAAAACAAATGTTTGTTTAAATGGACACTTTAGTCTGCCCTTCGGGAGGGAGGAAGGAAAAAGAGCGGGTGACAGACAGCCACAAATACCTTTGCTGGAAACTTTCAACCCAACCTTTTTCTTTTCTTTTCTTTCTCCATTTTCATTTTGAATTTTCTTTAATTGAAACCTCTGTGGCAATTCTAGCCTTCATTGAACATTGAAATGCCAATAGAACTGCTCTATAATGGAGGGCTGTGTAGCAAGACTGTACAATAATATCCTGGTGCAATATAACAGTAGGTAGCTGGAGAATGTAATCGATTTCCAAAAGAACTGGAATGACCCTCCTCGCAGACACACAGCGCTCCGAAACTTCACCGGCTCCAGCTCCGATCAGTTCTGGTTCACTTCCTTCCTTAAGAGGAGGAGGTTTAATCTTATCAAGAGCCGGTATGAAGCTTTTTTCCCCTCCCTTTTTGCTTTGAGTAGTGTGTGCACCATTATGCTGTCACCTTTATTTACCTGCCATGCTTTACCCATACGCCTTTATTAGGGTGTATTTATGTAAAGTTGTAAATGTCAATACTGGTAGGATTTTTTTGCAGGACAGTGATTGAGGTCTAACGCCAGATGCTATCAGTTAAAAGCGGGGAGGATGGAGCAAGTACTGAAAAGGAAAATGATTCAATTTAAGAGAATTCAGGATTTTTACCGGAAATGTGCTGCATTTCTCTACGAAGTTCTGATTGGGAGAGCTGTGCTTCCCCTAGAAAAGTTCCTCAGCTGTGCATGAACGTGTAACCTTACTGCCAGTATACAATAGCTATGAAATGGGTCTGCTTGCTTTTTAATGCACCTTTCAATTTTTAAGGACTTTCCTTCTGTCATTCTGGGAGGCTCTTGCTGCAGGAGACGCACATGAATATTCACAGTTCTGAAATGAAATTATTCTATGTAGGTATCCACATGCAGAACCAGGATCTACGTAAAGTTCAGTTAAGGGACTATGCTTTTCTTGGGTTTTGCTTTCTTGATCTCTCCACATCCTATAAAGGTTACTATAAAGGCTACTAAGGGGTAGCACAAAATTGGGCTTGATGTTAGACAAACGTGACAGACCTTAAAATGCATTTTGAAATATTTCTCATTTGAAATATAGGGAGCAATGCAAAATAGCATAGCACAGTCAACATTCTTGCCTTGCTCGTCGTTTTACAGCAGATACAGCACTGTCTCTCTTTAAAGGAGAGACTTCTTTATGAAATAATCTTCGTGTGTTAGCAAAGGTTTTACACTCACCTCTCTGTTCCATGCACATGCTCCTCGGGCTTGGAAAATTCCCCTTTACAGGCAGACGCGCTATCCGTCCCCCTTTACAAACAATTACACGGATTTGCATTGCAGATGGAACTCTCAGACAAACCAAACTCTCCCCTTTAAATCCTTTTTTTTCCCCTCCCCTGTTGTGCCTCCGCCGTTACCGGCCGTGCGGCGGGGGGGGGCTGGCCGCTGCCCAGCTTTCAGCCCAGGCTCCGGCCGCCAGAGGGCGCTGCGGCGCGCGCCGGCCGGCCGCGCGCTAGCGGCGGGCGGCGAGTTCCCGCCGCTCTCCCCGGTTTGGGCGGGAAGGGGACGGGCGCCCGCGGGCCTCAGCGGCGGGAACGGCCCTGAGCAGCGCGGGGGGCTCTGCCTTCCGCAGCCCTGCCGTTCGTCGGTGCTCATGAGTCGATGAGGTGTTGTTCTCCGACAAAATAAAGCCACTCAGGGAGTCGGGACCCTCGTCACCTCCCACTTGCCTGCTGCCTGCCTCTGTCATCTGCCTTCTCCAGAGCAAGACCACACAATTCTATTAATCTCCTCCTTTCTCCCCTGAAAAACCCCAGCCCTTTTAAAAACAAAATGTTATGCTGCACACACGGTTCACCTTAATATCAAGGAGGAGAAGATGAATGATACCTGAGAGGTATTTATCATGTTGCTGATAGCGGTGAGCAAGGTGCGCTTAAAAACCTGCCTTGACTAGAACGGAATTAAAATGTGCAAATTTCCCTGTGTTTAGGGAAATGGAGGAGCACAGGAGAGCTGCTGGGGAGGGTTTTAAGAATCCACTTGCAAACAACTGTTAGAATTGCAGGTGCATGTTTAGTAGCTTTAATTCAGTCTTTGAGTCTCCCAGGATTCGTGGGTCAGTTAATAAGGTACGACAGATTTATCTGCAGAATTAAACCTGAATGCTGAGGTTTGGCCACTCCTGTATGGAAAGGTCCCAGTCCTGCACCTACCCCATTGTGCCTGGACATCCAGGCTTACACAGACCTTGACAGATGTCGCTGTATAGATCTTTGCCAACGATCTTTGTGTTAATAAACCAGGGTTTCAGTCCCAAATGTCAGTATTGTTTGAATCTTCCTTTCTTTCTGCAGGTGGCCAACACTCTGTTTCTGTCTTCTCCATGCAGAGGTGGTCTTGTGGGCATAAAGCCTGTGAAACGTTTTGGAAATGAATACCTTTATGCAAATTGTTGCTGGAAACAGAGCACAGAACTACACGTCGTAGATTCAGACTGAGCTCTCGCTGAGATCAGCGATAACACTTGTCTAAATAGCAGAACGGTTTGCAGAATTGGACAGGTATGCTGCATTTGTTTATTTAAGATTTTAGAGACCAAAAGGTGAATTTTGGCATGGCAAATTTTCATCACAATGGCAGGTGAACCCTATTCTCTCTGTTGCAAAGTTATGTTGGATTTAAATAATTTCCTTTTAGCATGCTCCCGTCCCTCCTTAACCTGCTGGAGCCCCCATTTTAGCTGAGTGATAGGATGTGAAAAAACGCATCTCCGGGTTAGAGGTGATGGATGCCCCATCCCTGGAAACGTTCAAGGCCAGGTTGGATGAGGCTCTGAGCAACCTGATCTAGTCGGGGATGTCCCTGCTTCTTGCAGGGGGGTTGGACTAGATGGCCTTTGAAGGCTCCTTCCAACACAAACCATTCTATGATTCTATGATCTTTAGCCTCATTGGGTGGAAAGGACATAAAGAGGGTTTGACATTGTTAAACTAAGCAGCCTTAGTCATCATGTGGCAACAAAGCACCTGGAGGAATTAAGTTTTGAAACAAAATAATGTTAATAAAATAAATGTTTGAGGCAAGGCGTACAAAAGGGTACAGGGTATGCTAGTTAGAGGTGCCTGTAGTCTTGTGTCAGTGCGCTCAGAGGAAAGGAATGGCTTTCATATTTCTTCAGCTGAAGTAATAAAAAAATCTTGTACTGATGCGGTCTAGCTTCAATAGGCTGGAAAACATACTTGTTTTCCAAAAAGATGCTGCCCAATAACTTCTTGTGAAACTGTGTTTGCTTAAAGCAATAAAGAGAACAATGTTGTTTGAGGAAATGCTAAAGTTTGGTGAAAACACCCTCAGAATATTGTGTTTCTAGCCCCATTCATTTAAATCTTACCCCTTCCCTGAGTTGTAATCTTTATTAACAGTTCCCATGCTAATTTTATCTGGATAGAAAGAGCTTTTATGGAACAGGGTGTCCTGTTTGGGGAACAGGATCTGTGAGAATAAACACCAGGGCTGTGTTGGCCAGAGAGCATCTGAAGCATCAATAGGCACTGGGCTAGAATTTTCCAAAGCAACCGGTGATTGCTTACCCACTTCTAAAACACGATTACAAAGGACAGTCCCTGAATATTGCCTGGAACAGACTGCTCAGCAAAAATATTCTAGTCGGTTTTAGGACATCATGGCTGCATGTAGGAAACCTTGTGTGAGGGTGGAGTAGATCTGCCTGTAGGAAACTAGTTGGATATATTGCCATTTACAGTAGTTGATACAGCTGATTACCATGGTTACCACACAGAAGCATTATGCACCTTATTTGTGATTTTAGTTGCATGCTTAGGGAAAGAGAGGAGGGATAAAAAGCGTATTTGAGATGTGTAGCCTGTACTTAACTCATAGGGGTCTTGTAAGGTTGAATTAGCTAATATTTTCTGCTTTACTTTGGAGATATAAAAATTACTTATATTTTATTACTGTTATTTTTTTTTATTATTATTTGGACAAATCTTGCCAGGTTTAAGAAGTCACTTTTCTTAAATAGCTTAACTTTTAGACCTGTAGGAGGAATTTTATATTATGGGAAAACCTTTACTCCTAAGGAGAAAGGAAGATGATCCAGTAATTAAGGTGCTGAGCTACACCTTAAAATATCTCAGTTAAATTCCTAGCTCTGAGAAAGCCTTCTTGATAGCAAGTCACTTTGTCTAACTAGGACTCAGTTTGCCCTCAGCAGAGGGTAATACTTTCCTTTCTCGTCTACTTAGATTGTAAATTCAGAGACTGGAGACTGCCTTCAAATAGCTGTTTGCATCTAGCGCGGCTGTAGTAAGAAACTGGTCCTAGCTGTGGCTTGTGTTTCCTTGAATAACCGTGTCAACCATGAACAATTTAAGGATGGGATAACTATTGCTTGAGTTGTTTAGGTGTCTTTGGTGGACAGTCAAAAAGGCGAAGGAGATGTCATTGTAAATGAGCTACTTTTTCTGACTTCAGCTGTACAAACATTTATAGGCAACGGACTGCAGTTTTATTGCAGAGTCATAGGATCTATTTTACTCTGGTATCTTTAAATTAACCAAGGTGTTAACTGGGGTAGTAAAGGTAATGGTTCTTTGAGGCTTACTGAAGCTCCATGCGGACTGGGAAGCCAGATCCCCTCCTTGCAAATGCTCGTGTAGCAGCAGCGTCATCATTTTACATCAGCTGGACAACTGGCTCGGTGTCCTGATATTAAAGGGTGGAATCCCACTTTAAAACCTTAAGCAAAGTGGAGAAGGGATGTCTCAATTACTCTGATTCATCTTGAAATTGAGAATCGGGAGATTAATGAAAGCTTTCGTAGATCTGAGTGGGAAGATAGGTAGAGAAATAAGCTTTTTCTCAATCCCTTTTGTGACAGAGTTATGTTAGAGGGCCACAACCTGTTATCCTATCTTGGAGCTGCTGGGCAAGATTGATATGAAACATCAGGAATATGGTCTGTCCAGGTTCCACAGGGCTTGCTTATGCTGAGCTCTGAAAAAGTTAAATGCAGGCAGAATATGAGCCAGCATCTTAGCTTGCAAACCTTAGGCACATGGAATAAACTGGAAATCATATGAACTCCCCCTGCCATGCAGAATGGCTAAAAATATTGCATAAATCCAAGGTGAATGCTAGATGCCTTTTATTCATTTTCCTCCTAAACAGATCTCTGGTAAAAATAATTTCTGTGCCACCAGAGAGCTCCTGCAAGAGTGTACTCTAAAGGCTGAGGGGGTAGGGTAGTTGAATATATTATTTCTTGGAACATTTTTAAAAGTATGTTTTATTGTTTTTTTCAAGTAATGTGAAAGTAATAAGTGCTTTGTGTCTCTTTGGTATGCAACCTTGTCTCCAGACTGTGCTCTCCACGTCTCCAAAACAAAGAAGATGAATACATCTCTGTGATCCCTGTAAAAAACACAAATGTGTTACCCCCAATGTAAATTATTCCAAAGAAGAAAATATTTTATTTTCTGTGTTGGTAGGTATAATATTATATATGGCACTCCTAGTAAGAGTTTCTAAAATAGCTATGCTGCATAAAAAGGTGAGAGGGATGAATAATTAGGTCTAGGCAAAGACGTGTTTAAAACCATTTATCTTAGAGCTGCGTCACAAGAGAAGTGACATCACAGTTTTTATTTGTCAGTAAACTGAACAACTGGATGCAAAGGGGTCACTCTTACAGAACACAGAGAGTCTAGTTACCTTTCCCTGCACACAAGCAATTAAATTTATTTTCTTCTTTGCTCTCTGCTGCAGATGCATCTAAGTCTTTGTTTCAGTTACATTATTTAAAATTAATTTTACTTATGATGTTCTGTAGACATGAAGAGAGGATATTCTGCAAACCCCATGAATGAAGTTTTTAATAAAGTATTCTGCATAAATATGCCCAGACTTATGCTGAGAAGGAAAAGGTACCTGATCAAAGGTACCTTGGTTTTGTTGGCCTGGAAGAAGCGGTGCAGGCCTCTGAGCAGTGGAGTGGTAACTGAGTACTTGGCTTAAATGTCTTTAGTTGTATCTCAGGAAAGAGGTGACAGAAGGTACTGTAGATCTGATAGCAGAGAAAGGCTGCTTTGGGTCACATCACTTCTTGTTTTAACTGGAGGCTGGTTCTTCTCATTTGCCGTCAAAACTGGGGTTTTATAGCAAGTGTCAGGACCCTTGGGTTAGCAGAGCGGTGGAAAGGCTGGCTGTCCCAGCTCAGTAGGGCTGCAGCGAGTTCACCGGTGCTCCTTCCTGCATCCTGGCTCACCTTGGCTGTCAGCTTTTCAGCCAGCTCTGCAGCTGGGGCCTCGGACAGTGAAGGTGTGGAGGCAATTCCAGCTAGAGCTGGTGCCTACAATTTATTGCTTCTGTTTTAGTCCGGACTATTTCACACTAAGGGCCCTCTTCTAAACACTGAATTAGGTGGGCTCTTTCAAAACTTCATGGGTGATAGCCCTGGAAGTAGAAAGTCTTCATGACTCACTGAGTATCGTCTGTGAGGAATGATTGAAGCCATCTACTCACAATCCCACTAATCCCCTGCCATGTCTCTGAGACAGGACATCAGAATTCCTCTGATGACTGTATCAAGTGCCACGCTCAAGTCCTGCACGAGGAGTTATTTTTCAGAGTTCTGATAAAGAGAAATGTAGGTTATTATGAGAAATGGATATAAATTTAATAACAAGGTCTGATATAAGCAGGAAGGTTTTTTACATTGTCTGTTCTACTAAGATTACGGACA
The DNA here is from genome assembly GCF_036417535.1 of Chlamydotis macqueenii. Classification (NCBI taxonomy): domain Eukaryota; kingdom Metazoa; phylum Chordata; class Aves; order Otidiformes; family Otididae; genus Chlamydotis; species Chlamydotis macqueenii. Next base: position 8,410,998 of record NC_141558.1, read on the forward strand.
GCCTATATAATGTGATGTGCCAGCAAAGCAGAAAAATGTTTTATGCTATTGCAGCCTGGTGTTGGGAGTGTGGATCTTCCATTTTCAGTGATTCAAGTGTAGTGGAAAGAGATTTGTGTGTGAATAGCAGAAACGAACAAACAAACATAAATTCAATAGCTGAGAAAATCTTTGGAGTGCTATGACTATTTTCCCGGAAAAAAAAAACTAGTAAAGTGTGTCAGAGCAAGTGCTCCAAAAATCTAGCTGTCCTTTTAGAGTTAAATTGGGAAATTCACCGATTTAAATAGAAAGCTTTGTGGGTGGGGCATGGCCTCTTAATACAGGGCTCGAGCATTTTGCTACCCGATGCTTTGTGACCATTTGCAGCCTTGAGGAAGTTATTCACAGCAAGAGGAACAGATGCTGCTGGAGGCTTTGTACAATTGGACATTTTGAGGAAGAACTGCTGTTGAAATAAGATGGAGTAGAACTTCTTTTGTGAAAAGGCTGATTTACATTTAAGGCAGTAACCGTTGCATTGACAATTGCTACAGAACATAGATGTGGTGGTTATGCTGAGTGTAGAATTAATTAGCAAAAGCTTTCAAGGGTACGAGGTATCAGTCCAGTGTTTCTGGTTTGAATTCAATGGATTCTACAGCAGAACACAGCTGGATTAAATACAGGAATGAATCAGCCTCAAGAACATCACAAAAAATGATGACCAAGTTTCAAGCAAAGAGATCAGCTGGGAGACACTTGATAAATGTGTAGAGAGCCTTCCCTTGCTGTTGTAAGGTGAGTTGACTTTTGTTACTGTCTGAATGGAGCACAGTAGAACATTATGCAATTTCGTGGTGGAGGAGCATCCCAAGGTTTCTCAAAAACAATGTGAAGACAGCAAGGTGAAGTACCCCCCACTCAGAGCTGGCAACACTGTTTCTTCAGCTGGTTGTCTTTGGTTATGTCATGTTCTATTTTACCAGGACTCATTTTTCAGAGTGTGCAGGAAAGGACACAGCTCACTGAATCAAGGAGTCTGGTCCATACATTTATCCTTAGTGCTCAGAGTAAGGTCCCCATGTCATTTATTGAACGCTAGTCAAATCTTGTTTTGAACGGGATGTTTTCCCTGCCTCTGTAGAGGTGTGCTTGTCACCATGGTGTTTGATTGCCTGATGCATGTTGACAATTTTACCCTTTCCATGTCCCAGTGAGTGCAGGATGTGATATTAAGACTATTTCATATATGAAGAACAAAGACATAGAGAAATGAAGTGATTTATGTGAGTCCATACAGGAAGTCTGCAGCAAAGTTGGAAAAAATACCATCATAGCTATGCTTACATTCGCAAGTAGAAGAGGGGCAGTAGCAATAAGAGAAGTGGTGCTGAAGACCTGACATCCACACTAAATTTGTACTGGAGGCTTTACATCAGACTGGGTCTACTCTCATCCAGGGAAATGGACTCCTGTTGGCAGCTGGACTGCAGCTGGAGCACATCCTTTGGTTTAATTTAAGCCCCAAAGAATCCAGTTTGCCTACATGAGACCACCATGAGCCTACAGGTGATGATCAGGAGACTTGCTTCTAGTGCACAGTCCTGACTGGAGCTCAGTACTGCATTTGAAACACCCTCTGTCTCCTTCCATGCTCAATTCCTCTACAGCATTTAAGGTGAATCTCAGGAGGCACTTCCTACAGCATCTCTGACATCACGTGCAAAACCAGGCAATTACTTGCAGATTATTGATACTGTCCTTGGTTCACTTTTCTCATTTAAAACCTTCCTCTCAGCAAGCTCGCTGCCTCACATGGCTTCAGCTATCTGCTTTGCATCAATGACTTACAAATCTACCTGTTCTCTCCTGACCTCCCTGCCTCTGTCAAGTCCAGCAGCTTGTCATGTTTCTCTCTGAAATTTCCCTCTGAATGTCCTGCCCTCCATTTAAACTTCACATGGCAAAAACATCATAGCTCAGTGAGCTGCTTGAAGTCATTACAGCAGGAGCCCAGACAACCATTAAACATAATAAAATTTTACCTATGTCTTAGGTTAGTGGTAGAAAGAAAAATGTTTCAGCTAGCTGAGATAATTTTTATTAGGTATTTTATTTCAGTATTTTATTAAATAAGTGTACTTCAGTAACTGTACTTCAAGTGTTTTATAAATGATAGAACAAAGTTTATCTGATGTAATGTTTAGTTCAGCTTTTGAAATAAAAGGGAGGCAAACATCCTTTCTCATACTTGTGGATCCCTCTGTCATGTTTGACACTGCTGGCCACAAGCTACATTTGCTTGTCTCAGGGAGGCTGTGAGCCCCAGGGTAATGAGCTTAAATGATGTGAGACCTGCTTCAAGGTGTAGTTGCAGCAGGCACTGCTAGGAAACAGCACTACTGTCAGGAGACCTCTCATTGGTACGATCCCACATAGATTTCCCTCTCTCGATAGTGTTATTCTGTAATTAGTTATCAGGATTTAGACATCTCTGAGTCTGGGATGGCTAAATCCTCATCCCTGCGATGCTGACCAAGGTTGTCTTGCCATAAAAAGGCTGCTCACACCTTTTCACCAAGGAGCAGGGCCATCAAATGACTCAAACAGGGAGTTATGTATCTTGATGCTGTCAACGGTAAGAAGCGCGTCTGGGTCAATGAAAGCTGTTCTTGACTCATGATGAGTCCGCAACAGAGACTGGGAAGGAGGAAGGGACACAGAAGCAGCAGCCTTGTGTCTGGGGCACTAACTATACAAAACCACCCAACTCTCCTGCTTCCTTGGGGAAGCCTGGCAGAAGCTCCCCGAACCAGCTCTCTAGCTGCCTGTACTGGAAGCCGTGCAGAAGACATTTTGTTTGAGGAGTTAGAGATCTTGAGCAGACCTTGTATTTAGAGCTTGAAAAGGTCATATGTCATTAATATTATCTGTAAGTTATAACATATTTGGGAAAGGAAAACTCTGTGTGGATGTATTGATCTTGACTGGAAGACCATTGCATGTTGAGCTTCTGGTGATCCACACAGCAGTTAACCTGAGCAGCCTGTGCCGTGCTGCGCTGTGCAGCACGTCTGGCATGGCCTTTGGGCTGTGTCGTGCTGCACAAACCCGCTGGCCGCAGGACAGCCTTGGCCAGCTCGTTGTAAGAGTGATCCTGCAGGCAGCTCCCACCTGGTACTGGCAATTGCACTGCCTACGTGGGCTTGCCTTCGTCTAAAAGTGCAGCAAGAAGTTGTCATGCAAAAAAATCCTTTGTAAATAAAGTTGTTTTATTGTAAGAAAATTATGTATTGGCTCACATGACCAAAAAGGAGATATTTCTCTCCATGGACAGGATCTGCTCTGCACAGTGTGCTGTGGGAAAATACATCTGGGGTCTGTGCGGTGCTTTATGAACGTGAGGTGCCACTGTCTGAAGAGATATAAGGTTTACTTGCAATCTATATTTTTCTCCTTATTCTGTTTTATTAAAACAGTTATCAATCTCCCTTACCCTGCAGCTTGGTCACCACAGAAGAACTTTCACCCACATTGTGCACTGACAGGATTGTCGATTTTGGATGACTTCTGAAACAAAAGATTCAGGCAATCTTACCCCGTTTCTAGGTAAAATGTCCCTAGACCCTCACAACATGAACAATTCAAACTGAAGATGAGGTATCACTTGAGCTCATGAGGCAGCACAGAGTGCTGCTCTCCACCAGTCCCCAGGAGATTTACCTTGTCCAGCCATCCTGGGCAGTGCGCATCTCTGGGTACTTCTGTTTGGGAGTCCTACAACTTACTGTCTTTTACCTCAGCAAAGGAATATCTGCTGCGATTAGTAAGAAGAGTGGAGAAATGTCTGATTTGGCAGAAGTCTCCCTTGATTGATTTCCAGATCACAAAAGATAACCAGCTGCCAAGCCTTGGGAACACTCCAAGGAAGTACTCACATAAGCAGACACCACACGTTTGACAGATGTTAGTCGCATTGCTTAATGCTCCACTGGATGCTACAGATGTGAGCAAGGTATGAGAACCTACAGAGGAAAGAAAGGGACAGGAAAAAACACCAAATGACAATTTCCCTTAAGAGATCGTTTCCACACTTCCTTGTCTAGATTCTCAATGTACGTTCTATTGTATAATTAATAGCATATCACCTTTATTCCCATACCAATCTTACACCTTACAGGCTGTCATCTGGAAACACAGGTGTAGATTTTGTGCTGTGCTGGATTTCAGCTAGCAAAACATTATGGGAGAATCTTATAACAGAGTCAGTTACAGAATTTTAATTCCAGTTTATTAACCTATATATAAATACATATATATGTATCAGCATGGGTTAAGTTGACCCATAGTCCTCTCTAACCTTTGCCCACTAGAGACACTCAAAATGCTTTCCCTAAGCTACAGGTAGGAAGGTGGAGGAAGGCAGGAGCAGCACGTATCTACTTTGGTTAGCAGAGATATGGCAAGAAGGCTCAGCTGCAGGAAATGGATCTTTACTGGTTTCCTATCCTGGGATTTCTCTGAAGCTCAACACCAAAATTTATATTCCTAAAGTCATGAGACATAAAGTCTTTCCTGAAACCATATCTTTGCTTTCTCCAGTTGTGCTTGTCATACTTACAGAATCATAGAATGATTTGGGTGGAAGGGACCTTTAAAGGCCATCTAGTCCAACCCCCGTGCAAGGAGCAGGGACATCTCCAACCAGATCAGGTTGCTCAGAGCCCCGTCCAACCTGGCCTTGAATGTTTCCAGGGATGGGGTATCCACCACCTCTCTGGGCAACCTGTGCCAGTGTTCTACCACCCTCACTGTAAAAATATTTTCCCTTGTGTCCAGTCTGAATCTCCCTGAACCTTACCATGCAGGACAGAGCTTTCAGCTGTTGGTATCCAGCCGTCTCCTGCATCCTTTTCCTTATGAGCTCAGAACAAGGGCTGTAACAACATAGTCTGAGATATCTGGAAGAAAGGATGGCTGATGTTGCATGCTCAGAAGATTAACAGGTTTGGGAACATAAGTTCAGTTGTACAGGCCGTTCCTTGGGGCTGAACATATCCTTGAATGTTTTTACCTCATGCCATCATTACAAGACAGTGTGAAATCTCACCGTTAACTATTTTGTTCTGTTGTCTATGTTACATAAGACTCTGGTATAAAATCTTGAACAATTTACTTTGCTTGTGTATACAGAGCAGTAAACAGATACAAATTCAAAAGGAAAAGGAGAAAAAAATGCCCTCAAGAAACGTATGAATGAGCTTGAAAAGGGCAAATAAAACAGTGGAGACATTTATATTGGTCTCTCCTACTGCTCTGAACAAAACAATTATGAGATAAGAGAGGCAAGAATGGGAGGAAATTCTTTCATTTTTCACGTTGGAAGTCCAAAGGATCCAATAGCCTGTTTATGAAGAGCAATAAAGAAGATACATGAACTTGGTAAAGATGTTGTTACAAATATATTGGCCTGTTTGGAAAGGCCAGGAGTTTGGGTTTTTGGGGGGCTTTTTTGGTTTTTGATAGTGTTATTGCTTTTTATTATAGAGCTATCAGCTAAGTTTTTAGTATTTTTTTGTTGTCAAGAGAGTAATAACTGACAAGAATGGTTTGCTGTAACTAGCAGAGAGGACTAATGCTTTTATTTAGGATTTGGAAATGGTATGAAAAAGAGGCAGATGGGAACCTGAATTTAATTAAGCTTAAATAAGCAAAGGTAACACTGGCCAACTTTTAAACACACTTAAAAGCAACTACTCCTTGTTCCGAATTTGAAACTTTAAAAAACAGAATGCAGTTGCCCAATACAATGATGCTAAAAGTGATGACTGATGTTTGGAAAGACATTTCTAACTTTTTTTTTGCTTTCTAGTCTGAAATGTATGTTCTTTTAAAATGGTGCAGGGAAGCTCATCTTTCCGATGGTTAAGGGATGATGTTCACAGCATTATGGCACTTAAAAAGCTATAAAATTAATGTACATGTATTTTTTTTTCCACAATTTCCCCTCTTTTATATAAAGAAAACAAAATAAGACATTCCAGTACAGAAATGTGGATTTGTTACCAGTGTAGTAGTGACTGTATTATCCTGTGGAAGAAAATCCAGGCTTAGTAACAACGATAAGGTCTTTGCAACTCTTTGACTGTTGCCCCCTGTCCTCCCCCGAAACCTTTTTTTCTTAGCAAAATCTAGCAGTCTGAGTGATGTGTGTGCTGCAATAACTTTTGCCAGTGCTGTATTCCCCTGTCATAATTAGGCATAAAAAAATGTTTAGAGCAGAAATCTCTCCAAGTCAAGAAATAAAAAATTAAGTAATTCCTTAATCTTTTAAAATTATTATTGGTGTAATAACCCCCTCAGGGGATTAACTACAGTAGCAAAGCCTGTGATTAAGGTTACTCAGCCCTTGTGCTTGTTGAATTCTGTTTTCAGTGGTTTATAACTTTGCCAGACTGTAATAATTTGGATTAAAACTTTCCCCAAACATGAAAAGTGTCTATGTTTGGCTGAATATTTTAGGAACCTTTCAGGAGAAATGAATCAGCAGTTTTCAAAACCGGGTCAGGGAAAATATGTTTTTCTGCCAATATTAAAACAAAAATCCTACAGTTGTTTTATTAACAACTTTTTTGCCTGTTCTACTTTTAACTGTTATTTCAGGCAAGGACTTGAAATTTGGCAGGTAGATTGTCTGAGTGTCAGGGAAGTGCTGTCCTTGCACACAGCTTCCTCCATTTAGCCAAATTGTTGGTCTCTGAAACACCTCTATATGGGTTTTTATCACAGCAGGGTTATCCTAGATCCTAAGGGTTTCAAATCCAGTCAGCACCCTGGGAAGGTGAAGCAGGCTGAGGACTGCTGCAGTGTGAATGGCTGGGACATGAAGCACAGCAGGAGGAGGAAAATGGACGTGGCAGTAGTGGCTGGGATCAGGAGGTCAGACGTGAATCTGTGGTTTGGAGATGGAGGAGAAAAGTGGAAAAGTGCTGTTAAAGAGCTGGGGGGAAGATATGTGGACAGTACCTGAAATCAGTAGAGGAGCACTGGGGCTGGTATTTGAACAAGGACAGATGGTAGCTACACCTCTGTGAGTAAGACAGTGTCAGGACATGTGTTCCAGGGCTGGAGAACTATAGTTTATTTTGTTATATTTGTTACATATATTTGTTGTTACAGGTTTGACCTGCATAAATCATCACATTCCCAGATGTTTCTCAGGTGTGGTCTGAGCATTAGCGTGTGTCAGGGACTACTTGCAAGAGGCAGTTTAGGTGTAGGCTCCCTGTTTTGGGGTGATGGGGAAGGTTAGCTGTTTTGAAATGAACCATCCCATTCCATCTGGCTTTAGTTGCAAATCACATCACTGGAAAAACACCCATTTATTGCCCCCATCCACACCCGACTCTGAAGAGAGAAGTTATATTTAAAATTATCCGAGCAGTCCAAATGGATGTTCATCTAGTTTGGGGAGAGCTGGCTTTGAGTGCCAGAGAGGTGGTGGCCCAGGATGGATGGGGTGGTGTGAATCAGTACTTTGTAAACATTTGTAACTACAAGATGTTTGCACATAGAAGCTTGTGAAGCCGGAGATGGACTTCAGCTTTGCTTAAGGACAAGTTAGTTGTTTCTTTTCCTTTACAAAAATCCCGGCAGATATTCCAGTGAAGCTCAGGGATAATCTCTTTCTGGTATGGCCAAAGACAGAGCCTTTTCCACTTTGCTGTGTAGGTCTATCTTGCAGGTGGTTTATGACAAAATTTGTTGTGGTCTCCAAGAACAGTGTACAATCAAATGAAAGCTGACACAGGAGATGAAACAAGGAGGCGGGAGCAGAGAATCTTGACCTTGTTGCTTGCAGTGATGGGTGGAACTGAAAGGGTTTGGACAGCAGGTCTGTGCTCCAAGAGGAAAGACCATACCTTTCCTACACTTCCCTTAGGTGTTTGTGCTAATGTTGTTGTGGATAAAGCCAAAATATAAGCAAAGCAAAATAAATACTTTTATTTCCTATGCTGATTATATAGGTCTTCTTATTTCCAACAAAGTGGAAGAACATCAACATAGATACAGAACGGTTTGTGTATTGATAATCCATGTGTGCCACAAGTGCTAGTATTGCCTTGCGTCAATTATACCTGTAGATGGGATTTACCTCTCCGCTGACAAAACAGAGACAACAAAGTCATTCCCATCTGGTTTATCTATTTGGGTTTTTAATTATAAATGATTAACTAAGATATTGGCTGCTTGATGTGTGTGTGCATGCACATGCATGTGTGAACACATCTGACCATCTTTTGCATCAAATCAGAAATAAGAGAACTTCTGTATTATTTACAGTTAAAGTACAGTAGCAATATTTTTAAAAGCGTAGTTGTGCATAGAAAGGGCTACAGTGCCAAAAGTGACAGCAGAAGAATTAATGCTTTCTCCAGGCCCTTTTTCTCTTAGAAATGATTGACAAAGTAATTTTCTTCTTGTACTTTAATAAAAGTGTATACCTTATGCACACCAATAAATCCTCACCGGGCCAATTACACATCATATGACTTATCTTGTCACAGCACCTAATATCCAAACAATAAATTAAAAGGTATGCTTTATATGCAGATTTGCATTTGAGGATGTTTTCCAGTCCCCAGACTCAATTGTCTTACAAACACTACAACACACAAGAAAAAGAAACAGGTTGGCTAGGATTTGTGAGTAATAAATCCTGCCTGGTGGAACAAGCTACATCTGTATGACTTACAAGAGTGTGCTGTATAAGTAGCGTTTGTTTTACGTATTGAAATCATATTGGGAGATGAAATACCGAACAAATATTGAAGCGCTTCCTTTCACACAGGATACTCCACACACATGCAAAGACATATTAGCTATATATATGCAACACAATATATTTGATTCCTATTCACACCGCTTTGCAATGTAAAGGAGCCTTTCTGTAAATGAGAATCTCACCTGTTTTTCATTTCCAGGTGGGGAATTTAATGGGAGGTGGAAATTCCATAGTTTGTTTGCATCCTGGTGGTACCTGCTGGGATTCTGAAAAGCTTTGATTAGATCTGAATGCATGGTTTCAACGAATGTTTCTGGTCTAAAGGCACAGGCATGGCTGTAGATTTTCCTCAGGAGGGCTATCAGCCTGACTTGTCCTAGACTAAACTGTTTAATAGTATGGAGGCAAAAAGCGGGACAGTAATCTTTATTGCCACTGTCCTAAAGTACATTAATTTGTGGCATCTAGTGCAACATGTGCAGTGTTCCTCCCATTCCCTGGGGTGGGGTCACCCATTCACTGTGGAGAGCAAATCCGCTGGAGGAGCAGCCTCCCCATGGACATGCAGAGGTGATGGATTAGGTCATGGTTCTGCACCTGCAGCGAGCTTGGGTATTGCAAGTGCCTGAGGGGAAACAACTATTCAAAAGGTTGTTCTGTAGGTGAGTAGGGAAAAGACTGTGGCCTCTGAAACAGTCCATTTCTCATTCTCCTCCCAGGCAGTGAATCATCCTGCTGTCCCTCCTCTGAGCTCGTGGCAAAGCCACAGCTTAGCCCTTCGTGAGTCTCTGAATAGAATTACCCGCTTTGTTGCACTCTTGTTGGTCAGGATGGCTTGCCTGAAAATCAACAAATGGCTGACCAGGTTTTTAGAATATGCACGATATCGTTATGAAAATATGCAAACATTTGGTATTGGAGCGTGTCTAGACTTTGCTGAGGGAACTGAAGTTGTTTAGCACCTAGAAGCCCAGCTAGCACACCTCCCTCCATACACATCAATAATCATCCTAGAAGGCAGGCCACAACAGATTAATCATCTTATTCTTGCCCCTTTAATTGATACAGTCTGCTAGTTCGAACTCAAAATGTGTTTAAATTGCTGTGCCTTTCAATCATTTTAGACTAGTAAGAAACATTCTTCTGGGTCTAAATATTTTAGTTAAACTACTGCTTCCACAGAAACAACATTAGACTCTAGACATTTCAGTGTAGAGGGACCTAGAAATAATTAGTTTAAAGTAGTTGCTCTAGCCTGGGCTCTTAGTTGCCCGATATTTAGTTTTTTTCATCAAAACTGCAACAAATACAGTCTCAGCCTGAGTGATGCATAAGATCTCACCTTTCATGAAGTGTGCATCAGCATTTCTTGAGTTTCATTTTCACTGAGCCAGCAAAGGGAACTGTGGCCAACTAATAGCCCTGCTCCATAGACTAGTGCAAGGGAATATGTGATGCTGGTGTTCAAAGAAGAAAATAAACAAATGAGGTTTTGCTTTATGTGCCATTAAAGAGAAGAAGAAATGGAAAGGAAAAATGTTAACAAAACTCAGTCATTTTTCAAGCATTTTAAAGGGTGGTGTTTTTGCCTAACTTTAGACACCAGTCTTTGGAGCTTAAGTTAGGAGATGAGTATCATAAGCCTCTTTTGCTGGTCAGTAGAGAGTTAGAAACTCCCTCAAAGGATGAATCGGCACAGAAGCGGGTTTGAGATGATCTTCAGAAGAGCCGGTTTTTCTCCAGCATCAGTAGTGAGAGGCTAGGATGAGCAGCCTTCTACCTTGGGCACCTGCAGCAGTGTGTCTGACTTCATACCAGGTGAATATCACCAAAGACTTGAAGTGTTCAAGGCCAAGCTTAAAGAGGAGCTACAAACCCGCTTTTGTAAGGACAGCCACAGAACAATAATCCCTGTCAGATCATGCAGATGCCAATGTATGACATTAGCTTCCGACATCTAATTGAGGGCGGTTAATAGAGTTAAGTGTGTTGCTAACTCTGCAGTGTGTCGCTTTCCTATTGCACTATTGACTTCAACAAGCAGTCAGCACTTCACGTGGTAGTGAAATCTCATTCCGTTGTACTTGGCAAAAATAACTTTTTGTTTGTCATGGGAGCATTGTAGAATTTATGATGTCTTTTGCTCTTCATTTTCTTGCTTTTAAGGTTTGATATTTTTAGCCGGGTTTCCTAAGGAAACAAGGCTTACGCCATCATGCTCTGTCAGGTCCCTCCTTATAATTTCTGAACCTGGGGGCCAATTTCAGCTCTCTTTGGCAGACCAGTAAAGGTTTCAAAGATACTACATTCCCACAAGTTTTGTGAAAATCAACAGCTTGGTAGATGAGAGAATATATCATTGCTCCAGCTGAAGTCAAGTCAAGGGCAGTTCAACCCGTATTTATTGTGTTTGGCAATGGCCAACTGGCCAGTCCCTATGCGGTGGCTGGTCAGCTCTACGTAGTGCTGAGGAAAGCACATCCCAAGTCATCTTTCATCTGCCTAGCAGGCAAGCAAAGTGGAGGAAGAGCATATGGAAACGGCTTTGGGAAATTGAGAGGGATTTTATGCCATAAGGAATGGTAAGGAGCTGTAGTAGTGGTAGTGGTACATTTCAGAAGACGAGGAGGAACTGCAAATATTCTGATGGGAGGGATTTTGGAAATGAGATACAATGAAATTATTTATTCACCAAACAATGCCCCCTGATCTTTCTGTATTTTCTTTTGCAAAATTAACTGAAGTTAATGGCTGATGGCTTAAAAATAGGGGTAGGAAGGACAACCACTGAAATAGAATGAGATGCAAATACCTCTGTGTTTGTAAAAAAAAAAAGATAAAAAATGTCTTTAAGAATGCAATGCAAACAAATTCATACGATGATCCCATAATCTAATGGTCTATCATCTTTTCTTTACCCATAGATGCAATTAATTAGCGAATGATGAATAGGGAAAATATTTCCTATTAGGTTTTGCTTATTCTTTAGCCTCCAGTAACAATCTTCAATAAGTTTTCTAACGATGACATGTTAGGATCAGAGGGACAGCAGCACAGAACTTGTTAAATTATTAGTCTATTCCAGTATCAAGTCTCCAAAAGTCATCGTAATGAGATACATCTAGGGAGGGTGCAACTAATCTCCTAATGAATAACTGTAACAACCAGACCTTTGGGGAGCTTTCCTTTACCCCAAAGAGTCAGCAATATGCTTGTGCCCTCCAGCAAGAGGGCTTCTGTCCATAATGAATCTATTTTTCAGTCATTTAGCTATGAACAGTCTTATTAATAATATAAATGCAATAACTCAATGTTGGGATTAAAAAAAAAGAAAAGGAGAGGAAAGCATAGGAAAGAAACTTACTGCTCAGTGAGCACACGGATGGAAAAATTGAAGTTCGCAGATGTGACAAACACACCAGTGTCCAATAAAATTGCTTTTATTAGCTTAATTTGCCACATATAGAGCAAATATTTAACTTGAATGAGGCATGAATTAGTAAAAAAATATGCGCTGTACCACTTAAAGTGCTATACTTGAATAAAATAATGTATATCTTTTCATATGCAGTCCTTGAAGTCACACTACATACATCTTTAATTTCTTCAATTAAGAAAAAAAAGAACAAATGGAGTTAGATTTTAATTATTCATAGTTCATTTGAGAAAAATCTTTGTAAATGAGAGGAAGGAGAGTTGTGCTATCTATCACAATGAGAAAAAGAATGAATAGAAAATCCACTCTATGAACTATTTGACAGTACATAAGCTTCTGCCTTCATTAGGCACTGCAGCCTGATGTGTAAAGAAAGAAGCATTGCAGGAAGAGCTATTTAGGAGGCCATGTCATGGAAGCTGTCTCCCAAAATACCGAGCTGCTTGTTGACATGTAACCACAGTGCACATTTGATAGTCCTACTGAGGGATGTATGTGCAGGCATGTCCTTGAAGATTATTTATGAAAAGATGGGAATATAAGGAACTGCCATATTGGATCAGACTTATGGTCCATTCAGGCCGTCTTTGTCTTTGGCAGGGGCCAAAACCAGCTGAGTCAGCAAACATGCAGGAACATTGCAGTCCAAGGAAGTCCATAATCACCAGAGTTTGATTTAAACCTTGGAATATTTATTCCTTCCAGCATACTTTTTTTACATTGTTGTTAAAAGGAGGGATATTTTTGTTGTCAATAAGACTGCAAGTTCCTCTTTGGGTTTTACTAGACTATTGATCTCCAGGCTGCTTTGCTGCAGTGAGTTCCACAGTCTTATCATGTACTGGATGAAAAATGATTACTTTCTATCAGCTTTGAATTGATTATCTTTCATTTTCATTGAATGTCTCCTTGGCAAAGGAGAACAGAGCCAGCAATCTGCCTTTTGGAGCAATTCATTATTTTATACACTTTTATGTAGGCTTTCTAGGTCTTCTAATTTGCAAAGTCAACAATCCCAGTCTTTTCATTCTGATTTTACGTAAGTGACCTCTGTGCTCTTAATGATTTTCAACCTGTCTTTGAGCATGTAGTTTTTAATAACTTTTTTTGAGATTACAGAGTCTGATTTGGATACAATATTATTTTGGCACATCATTATTTCATTTACTGGCATTATGACTTCTCTTGATATTAAATTGCATTTACTTATTTAATTGCAATTGCAGTCTTTGCTACATGGTCACGATTGTATCCCATCTCTTTCCTAGCGTAGTTTAAAGCAGTGTGTGTTACATGTGTAACTCAGTTTCTTTAAGTTTGATTCATATTACTTTCCATTTTTCAGCGGTGAACTTTATTTGCTATCATGTTCTTTAAACTAAGATCTGTATAGGTTAAGTTTCTCTGAGAATCCCTAAAATGGTTCCCAGTCCTCCGTTATGTAAATTATATATTGTCGCCTGCAAATTGAGATGCTTCACTGTACATCTTCCTATTCCAGGTGTTGATTGGTATGTTAAATAACGCCAGTGACAATGTAAAATCTCAGGGCATCTGCTGTTAAATTTTTAACTTGTCCATTAATTCTTACTTTGTTTTCTGTCTCTTAGCCATTTCTTAATTCAGACTGATACTTTGCCTCTGTATGACTTTCTAAGTTAAGTAGTAACATGTTGTTAGCCACCCTGTCAAAAACTTTGTGTGTTCAAAGGAATCTTTTCTCCTTTACCTGCTAGTTTATCAACACATTCAAAGAATATTAATAGAGTAGTGAGGCATAGTTCCTCTCTGCAGAGTTTATGCTAACTAGGTATTGTCCTATCGTGATTTATCAGGAAATATGTTACTCTAAATGCAATGACTAATTCAAAAAAATTATCAAGATATAACACTTGCCCATATTAGTCCAGCCTTTTCTAAAGCACAGGGGCAGTGTCTGCAATCCCACAAAACTAATAGAGTAGCTACCTTGAAAAAAAGATTGTGTATTTTGCTATCAGTTCAGCTAATTTATTCTTAAAATCGTTGGAAGACTTGAACTGTAACCTCCTTTGTCCAGAAAGTCAATCAGTACAAAGAGAGAATTGGTATGAAAAGGAGTTTACAACACTGGTTCCCGAAAAGCAAAAGGCACCTACAATGAAGCTGAGGCCATGAGCAGAGCCCAAGATAATAAAATCTATTCCTGATAAGAGAAATGTGATCATTTTTCTGATACATCCTGTGCCTCAGCCACCTTAAGAAAGAGCGGTTGTAGCATCTCCTGTGGGAGTGCCTGGGAGCGAGACCTTGTGCAAAGCATGAGTCCACTCAGCAACAAACACCTTGAGCTGACAGCACCTGCCAAGTCTGCCTACTGACTGCCATGGAGAATTCAGAAAGCTAGTGGTAACAGCAGAGCACTAACCTGTTTCCTTGGGAGAATATTTTCTCCTCACCTCCTTTGAATTGGGGCAACTCAAGTTAACGATGAATTTCCATCTGAATTTCACCATTTGAGATGAGATGGAGCATCCTGCTGACTGATTTTTGTCAGAAATGCTCTGATCTCCTTTTCAGCTCGGATTTCTTAATCTGTTTGTCTTTCTACTTTGCTCTTTGTCCTGGAGAGGCCGAAGAGCTTAATTTGTAGTTGCTGTGAATGGTATTTTTGAGGAATGTTTTAAGATGACCTACTGGACCCAGATATTTGATCTAATAAAAAAAATCTTTGTTGAATTACTTTTTAATCTTTCTTTCCAAATTTTAATTAATGGTGCCTAGAGCAAAGGAGGCCAGGCCCTTCCAATTAAATGGAAATTAATAGTAATTAAAAAAATACAGAAGAGGACAGGAAATAAATCAGAAGCATAAGGATTGAAATATATCACATTCTTCTTGGCTTTCTCTTACCATATGTAAGAGTGCTAAGAAGTCCATGCCCAACTTGAAATATATTCTGGAACTCTGTCAATTTTCTACTAATGGAAAACTGCAGAACACCCCAACTCTGTGGCGGTCCCATGGCCACAGTAAACTAGGTAAGCTGGACGTTCTCCAGCTAGGGTAGCCGCTAGAAGGAAGATGCAGCAGTGTATTAAATTCGCCACATCATGTTTATTTTCTTGGAGTTTTGTTTTGTTTCCCCGATGACTTTTTTTTTTGGCACAAATTATGCTGTTTTCAATCCAAAGGCCATCATCATGCGTCTGAGAAGAGCCTCTCTGACAAAAGTGGATCATCTTCTATGAATAAGAACACCTATTACAAACACTTATTTGTCATATTGGATCCTGCATGCTATGAAGCAACAGTTGTTTCTATTTTGAAGAGAGGAGACTTGAAGAAAAGTAGTGGGACAAAAGACTTTATAAAAATAGAAGACCTTCTGTGTGAAGTGTGTGTGCCAGGGGATTATTGCTCCCTTTTACACAGACCTTGACTTGCACAGACATGTAAACACACAAATAATCACTCATAGTGTCATAGGCTACTGGCAATGGGATGCTGAAAAAGACACTAACAAGAATTAGTAACATCACAAAAAACAACATAAGGTTTGCAGAACAACATATTGTGAAAACTGTCTTGCAGTGACATAAATTGTGAGTCTTCATGCCCCAAAGTAAAAGGAACTGTTCATTATCATAACAGTGCAACAGAAGTTTTGAACATCTTAAGTAAAAGACAGTGGTGATAGGAGTTACAAACCAGTAACTTATTTTAAAAATGTTCATATCTCACTGCCTGAAATGATCACAGTAATCTGTTTTTAGGAATATAGATGTAACTTATTTTTCGGATTTGCAGAAAATATCATACACAGTGAAGTGTGTGTGTGTTCTCAAAAAGGTACAGCAGATCTGTGTCCTGAAAGACCATATTCTTTGGTGAGGAACATAAATCTCGGATTACTACCTCTCTTCCTCCAGATTATGACCCTAAGCCCTGCACACACTGGAGCCTAAGAGGCTGAAACTGGGGAATGCCTGGAGCAGAGGCAGATGGAGTAGGAGTTGTTTGCTGGTTCTCCATACTGTAACTGTTATTGTAGCTATTGGTATTAGATTTATGTAACTCGATCCCAGATTGAGAAAATATAATACAAAGATAATAACAAAATTTTAGTCTCTTTAGTATGTTGCATATGTGCATGCCTCTGAATTTCTTCTGCCTTATGTCCCTTTTCTTTCTTCACAGGCTTTTTAAGCTCCTTTCCTGCTGCCTTAGCAATACAAACGTGACATTTTCTGTCTTTGTAGCTCTTGTCATTTAGAGCATCCTTCCTATATCTCTTTGTCTTCTTGTTGCTTCATCTAATTGGAAAACCAGGTATTTTCTCCAGACTTAGAAAAGCCTATTGTTCAGCCACCCAGGACAACTTAACAACCAGCCTGGACAAATGTAATTTAATTACTTCTTCCTCACTGGCTAAGGTGCTGACCTGCATTTAAAGATCTTGGGTGTTCTCCAACCTCCTGGTGAAAAGAAAACTAGCTTCCACCTCAGTTTCTTTTAAGTGCTGCCTAACAGCAGGAAAAGGAGGGATGGCTTTGTTCAACCAACCATTTTCTGTGCTTCTACCTCTGTCTTGTTCGCCAAGTGCATCTCCTAGCAAAATAATGACAGTGCTAACATACATCGCAGAAAAACCAGGAAAGCTACAGTTCTTTGCCAGAAAGAAAATTTACAGATATTTTCTTTGGGAAAATCACCTGAAAAGAACATATGTATCTTTTAATTGATCTTTAATTCCCTTTCAAAATGCAGATTATTTTTGCAGCTTCATTTAACTCCACAATAGATTTTAAAACATTGGTTCCTTCTGGCCATCTCCACCACTGTTGACGGGTCAGAAACCTTACCCAGAGTTTCAAGATCTAGTGGGAAGAAATCAGTGACCACATTTCCTTGTCCCAGTCTGATCCAGTAAGGACCCCGAGGTAGTCCCTTGCCAATTCCTGACCTCTCTACAACCAAGGCAACAGTTACAGGGTACTTATTCCTAAAATATGGACTCAGTTTGACATATAGTTGAATAAAACCTATTTCTGAAATAAGAAACCGCTTAATCTGTAGTAACCACTGTATTTCCAGAAGCTGCCAGAAAACTGATCAATTATCTTCAAGATGGGAAGAGGGGACTTTGAAAACAAAATTCTAATTCCCTGATTCTCCCACCCAGGAAGGAAATTGTATCTCAAAGGAAAAATAGCTTATAGGTTGCAGGGTCTGCCTTGAACTTCGTGGAGAAGAAATGGCATTCCCTGTCGGTAATGTCCTCCTTGGTCAGTCCCTTGGGCTTTGTCAACCGCACAGCTCCTGCAGACAATTGTACTCAAACTGGCATGATTTGTAGCTGTCGATCGTCAGTAAGCTATCTTAAATTACAATGAGATCTGGCTATAATTTAAGTCTGCAGATCTTTCTCTCAGTCCAGGTTCATAGGTGCATTTAAAATCAGCCCTATTAAAATCAGTGGCCTTTAGACTTCCAAATGACTTAGTCTCACTGGCTAACTCCAGGCAATGGAGAAATGTGCTCTGCAGTGCGCCCTGCGATCCCGGTCCTCCGCGCTCTCACATTTGGGATCTGGATAGGGTATGCCATAGCCCCTTCCAGCCTCCAGGCTGGGATTTCCTTTGTGATGAGGACATAGGGGAGAAGGAGCAGTGGCAGTGGGACCTTGCAGTGTACTTGCTGTGCTGCCAGGTTCCCCCAGTTCAGATACAGGTCTCAGTGACTGCTGTAAAAGGGGAATGCTAACACTGCCTTCTCAGTCTCACAGCTGCATGGGGAGGAAAAATCCATTAAAGTTTGCGATATGCTGATATACTATGGTTCTGGGAGCCACTGAAGTACCTAAGATAGACAGCTAATTGTTACAATTTTGGCAGTACATCCCATGATGAGGCACACTGTGAGCTCTGTGAAAACTCTTTTTTTTTTTAATAGATGATTTACTAAAGTGATTCAAAACATACAACTTTATTGCTTGGTGCATTCCAGAAGCCTAAAGGCCCAAATTGAGAGTGAGAGCCTGTTGAGTTTCATGCTGTCCAAAAAAATATAGAGAGATGTACACACACTGCCCTGATGAGCGGAGTATATTAGCTGAGAATTGAGGATGTCTTGTCATTGTAGTTTTATTGATGAGCTGAGAGTCAGGAATATGATGTTTAACTCCCAAGGTCACACAGCAAGACTCAGCACAGCTAGGGCCTGAATCCACTGCCATGGCACATCCGTGGTCAGGCACAAGACTGTCCTTCCAGTACTCTTATTTTTGTGGGGTTTTTTTAATGCAAATAAGTAAGTGCTGAATTCCAATTGCTCCCAGCTGTTGTCAAAAGTATGGATAATTGATCATTGTTTTTCACTACATTTTACTGGTTCTTTTGCTTGGAGTGTCTGTAGAATGTGGTGTGCGTTAGAGCATTAGAGGAGCCTGTAGTCATGCCGTGGTGAGTTGGTGGCTACATCCATAGGGCAAACTAAACAGTGCTAAGGCCTTTCGCTATGGATGGGGCAAGATAGTACTGGTTCTCTGAAAAAAGGTAGCTGCGTCTGACGTGTCTAGTGAGAATGGAGTGACACCAGGCACCTATGGAGTTAGCCCGTGCTGACTCCTAAACTGTGTCTGCAAGTTTTTTTTGGAAAGAAAGCTAGTTAGCTTTGGGAAAAAGCATGCCATACATTGTTCAAACCAGTTGACAGGACAGACAATTGGGCTTCAGTGCCTGTGCCCCAGCAGTTTAATTTAGAAGTAGAGATGTAGCCAACAGAGTTTGAGTATCTTGAAGGTAGATAATTTTTGTCCTACACATATGCCTTGCTCAGATGGCTCCTGTTGGGTTTCTGTACTTTAGATCAAGATAATAGCTGATGGAGTCAATGCTGACATCTATGTTCTCCAGGTGGCTTTGAAAAGTTCTTAGGACAGAAAAAACAATCCAAAGAGAAACAATATGGAGAGGTGATTCTTCCCTCTACTCCGCTCTTGTGAGTTCCCACCTGGAGTACTGTGTCCAGTTCTGGAGCCCCCAACATAAGAAGGATGTGGACCAGTTAGAGAGAGTCCAGAGGAGGCTGGACCACCTCTCCTATGAGGACAGGCTGAGAGAGTTGGGGCTGTTCAGCCTGGAGAAGAGGAGGCTCCAGGGAGACCTGACAGCGGCCTTTCAGTTCTTAAAGGGAACCTACAGGAAAGATGAAGAGAGATTCTTCAGCAGGGCCTGTTGTGATAGGACAAGGGATAATGGTTTTAAAATAGAGGGAGGTAGGTTAAGACTGGATATGAGGAAAAAATTTTTTACAATGAGGGTGGTGGATGTCACGTTCCGATTTCGGATGAGAGGAAGGCCCCCTTGCATTCTAGCCGACCTCAGACGAGTCTGGGAGGCTAGGGTTGGCTGGACCAACTTCTCACACACTGGAGCATGGTTTTGCTCGTATTCTCGGGAGCAGAATTAAGACTCAAAATGGAGTCAAGCACCAGGTAACTTTATTAACCCAACAAGAAGTTCGCAAATGCAAGAGAAAGGAGAGAAAGAAAGGAAAGAGGGAAAAGAGTTTCAGTTGCAATAGCTACCACCACGGAGCTGCGGCATCCCGACAGTCCAGTTGACTTGGTGGGGGAACGTTCTGTCCGATGTTGGTCGTTTCTGTCCTTTTATCGTTTGTCTTATTCACGTCACATATTCCAAGAGCGGGTTTGCTTGGTCGCACCCCTCACCTGGCGGTGATACGCATGCCCAATACGATCTCTGGGCCCCTCTGTTTTCCTGGCCTGGGTCTGGGCGCATACGTAGGGGTAAGGCTAAATTTTGTAGAATCAGCTCTGCATTCAGGTTCGTGGGAAAATAGGAGGAAAAAACAGGAAGCTTCCAGTCCTGTGGCTTGACTGGCTTGCAAGATAAGGGAATCATCTTGCAGGAAAACAGGAAGACTCCAGTCCTATGGTTTGACTGATGTACCATTGTTTAGATGATGGCTTGACGCTTTGACAATGTTGAGAGAAACATTTGACATAGTCTGTCACAGTGGAACACTGGCACAGGTTGCCCAGAGAGGTGGTGGATGCCCCATCCCTGGAACTATTCAAGGCCAGGTTGGACAGGGCCCTGAGCAGTTGGAGATGTCCCTGCTGCTTGCAGGGGGGTTGGACTAGATGGGCTTTAAAGGTCCCTTCCAACCCAAACTGTTTTATGATTCTGTGAATTTAATATGAGATAATTTTAGGCCTTCAGCACTATGATTGCTTCAAGCAGTGCCAAGTTGTAATGGAAAATTACGTTCTCTTGTGTTCACACAAGATACATGCAGAGAAAGTATGTAACAGATACAACAAGAAGCCTAGTGGTTCTTGGTAAAGGATGTCACATTTCATAACTTTCACATAATAGCCATATTTTTTGAAACTGAAATACAACATCCAAATGTCAGCCTACTCTGGGTATCTTCAAATCTCTTTCTGATTTTTTTTATGTGTTATTGTTCACTGTATTGCATTTTTCATTTACACTTGCTGTGATATCATGGCATTTGATTTTGTTCTGACCAAGAGGCCGAGATGCTCAATTCAGTGTCAGCTGTCTCAGTGGTCCGTGGATCTGCCACTGAGACACTGTGGATGATTGATGTAGCAAGTGTCCCACCTTGCATGCGATAGCAACCCATAACCCCCACTAGGAACTCATTCTCCACCTGGTTTGGGGCCAGGAGTACAATTCTGTTGTCATGCTGATGTCTTCTGACTCTGTGACCCAAGGCTTTAGTACATCTTTGTTTGGGGGTTTTTGGATTGGTTTGGTTTTTTTTTTCCCCCTTAAAGTTTTGATGTCAGGGGACCTTCTTTAATGTATTTTTTCACAGATGGAAGAAATGAGCTTCTTATTTATTTTTATTAGAATGTGTGTAGCTTTTTCATCTTCTTTTCAGCAGTGACTGGTACCTTTATATATAAAGCAGCACGGCGCTCCCCTCCTTCTACCCTTCTTAATGGAAAAGTAAATGCTTATTCTTCCCTTCTACGTGATGCATGCCTTCAAAATACTGTAAAGATACAAACCTGATGGAGTTTCTAAATTATAAAGCAGGAGTTCTTTTATATTACCGTGAATAACAACTGGAAATCTAGTTCTTTATAATAAGTTATTTATTCTCCATTTTGAGGTTTTATCCACACCCCAGGAGGTGGCCATGTATATTTCAACAGGTGCTGCATCAAGATTGCTATGATACTCTCAAACCATATTAGATTGTATCCAGTGGAAAGAAATGAATTTGAGAGCAAGACTTACAGGCTGATGAAAAACGAAAAGCTTTTCTCTTGTTGAATGCAAAATTTTCTATTAGGTTCCTAGCTGTTATCAGCATCAGCCTCATGTAAATACATATTTATGATCTAATACACAGCCCTGACAGTATGTCTGGGAGAACAAGTATCTCTGTAGTGTACTCTGGCCAGAAAATTTACAAAAGCTTTCCAAATCTTCTGAGAAACGTAACAATAGAGTTCAAAAGGGACTAAGGTGGTGGGCAGGAGGAGGCATTGCAGTAGGATCACCACACACCATGGTTGTTTGCTTGCTTTTAAGGAGAAGTAAGCACATCTGTTTCTGATTCATGGCAAGAAGTCAAGAGGGTCAGGCACATGGAAAAGAAATGGTATACGATCCTAAGGGGAGAGAGGGCGTGTGATGTTGGAGGAAAATTTGTTTCTAAATTGAGTGGTCCTTGATTTCCAGCAAATGCAATCGCTTTAAACCGTAACACTGTATTAAGAAAGAGGAGGTCTGTTGGTTTGAAACAGTCCCTAATGAGATGTATGTTAAAGTTTCTATGTATGGCTCGTGTAACCTGCCTTACTAAAGTACACAAACACTTCATAATCTTCAGTGCTCTTTTCCTTTCAAACCTGGGAAAAGCTTTTGTCCTCATCACTGCAGGCACACAGACAGAAGTGGCTATTTCCATGCAGTGACTTCACATGGGGTGTCTGATTCTTCTTACCCTGTGTCCCTCATCCATACACCTCTCAAGGTCCCAGTTTTCTTCTCATGAAGTTGTCCCTTTCTCGTGTAGCCGTAACATGACTTGCAGAAGACAATAACCTCTTAGAAGACAAGTCTTTTTTTTTTCACATAAAGCTTTAGGGCAGCACCTTTAAACTTCTATCCAGAAAGGACATAGCAAAATCTACTTCTCAGCCTGCTGGGACTGAACATATGCACAAATAAATTTATTGCAGTAGGCTTGTGGAAAGGACTTTGCAAAATGAGATTGCTGGGACCTTTCAGTCCTCCCACCAATACAGTAAGATCTTCTGCTCTTTCTTCTTTTATAGTTAGCTGTTTTTTTATACACACATATATTCACATACATATAAAATATGAAATATATAATCTAATTTTGATTTTAATTTGGTAAGTGCAGATGGCTCTGTTTCATAACAGCTAAGTTCACAAGAATGATAATAGCAAAAGCCTTATGTCTCTGTCTGTCTGACAGAACCACTGTTCCTAGAGACCATTTTCTCCAACTGCTTGCCTCTTTCCCAACAAATTCTTCGAACTGTATTGAACAGTTGGGGCAGACTTCAAGCTTAAGAATCTGAATTTATGCATCTGTAGGCGGATGCCTGTAGATACTAGGCCAACCCTTACAATCAGAGGGGAGGTAATCAATGCAGTCAGTGCAGCCTACAGAGCCATTGAGTTGGCAGGCAGCTAGAAGAATGGTTCAGTTGTCCACACAGTCATCCAGCGACATCTGAAATGGCCTAGGATATTATGCCTGTGTAGGAAGGCTGTGAGACTGCTTTGGATCCTGTGCCAGCCCAATGAGGACATCTTCTATGACATGAGATGCCAACGTATAGGGCTGTTCAGCTGCCTGAGCATATGTGCCTGGTGTCATCTCAGATGTAGTGGGCTACCCTGGAGTCCTCTTTCCTGTCACCAGTCTTGTGGTGTGAGGGTCCTGACCAACTTAGAGGAGGTGTCTGGGATTGCAAGGAGCTCTCTGAGAAATCTCTGCTATAAGGAGCAGCAGCAACAGTTCCTCCCTCCTTCTCTTGGGAGCTGCATTTAAGTAGTCCCTGCTTGACCTGTGTTGAGCTGTATGACTGTTAGCAGCCGTGCCTGTGACTGGCCATGTAATCCATTGATTCAGTCCCTGCCCCTGTCCTGGATCTCCCTCATCACTGTGGTCTCATATGGCAATCTGGGCTCTTGACTAACCCTGGTTACCAGCGCTGGACCTGCTATGCTCACCTTGGTGGGATACTGTGGGGCTACCCCTTTGCTGGTGAAGTCTTTGTCCTACATGCCATGCTGTCATCGTTGCTCTCAGCTCTCCTTCACTTATGGGACAGCCTCAGCCCTTGCTGCTCTCTGCTGCATGTGATATACTCAATCCCTGAGACATAGAATCATAGAATCGTTAGGGTTGGAAGGGACCTTTAAAGGTCATCTAGTCCAACCCTTGCAAGGAGCAGGGACGTCTCCAACCAGATCAGGTTGCTTAGAGCCCCGTCCAACCTGGCCTTGAATGTTTCCAGGGATGGGGCATCCGCCACCTTTCTGAGCAACCTGTTCCAGTGTTCTACCACCCTCATTGTAAAAGAAATTTTTATGACACTGTGTTTAGACAACTGAGTTGGACTTCTGCCTACTTCAGAGTGTACTAAATCACTCTTAAGTGCTTTTGTCTCTACTGACTAACGAGAAATTTGTGTGCCCTTCTCAATGTGCAGCTAAAGATATTAAACCCTAGAACATCTCAAACGGGAGTGTAGATGGGTTGTGGGCAACTGAAAGAGTCTACAGTGCCGAATGACCGGGAGGAGCTGAAGTTACTGCAGGTTATCTCTGAAAGTGGGCAAGATACAATGTAGGAAATGACTGAAACGTGACAAACAGCAGAAGTTTAGAAATGCACTCTCTCAGAGTAAACTGAGTGAACATTTTTGGGAAGCCTTTAAAATTTAATTACAATGTTTTCTTCTCTTGCAACAAATCTAGGAGATATGCTGAAACTTTACATAAATTATAGGCAGAATTAATTTTTTTCTTGGGGTCAAGGAATCTTTTTCCCTACTCATCTGAAATGTGTAAGGTAATAAAATATAGGATTAATGTGTCTTAATGAAACTTCAGGCATACATATTTATGCATAGATTTTAGCATAAAGATATACAAAAGAAAATTTCCAGTTAAATAATACTAAAAAAATCAGTTAATCTTTGCATTGTTTTTCTTTCTATTTTTTCTTTTCTTTTCTCTTTCTCTTGTTCTGTAACTCAGGACACTTACCCAGCAATTATTTAAGCCTCATGCCTATTAATGTTGTTGGGGCTACTCATATGAATAAAATTAAGTGAATACCTAAGTGATCTTCAGGACTGAGGCTTCTATAGCCACAATCCCAATATACATTAATATTTATTTTGATTTTGAGCATGTGCTCTTCTCAGCCACAGTATCGCCTATAGTATTTGTGGGAAAGGGTTTTCCTTTGCTAAAACACTTGAGGAAAAGCAATGCTTTTTGAAGGGCTGAAAATCCATTTTGGTTTTGACAACTAAACAGGCTTCCCAAACACTCCTTCAATGGCCATACATATAGAGCTTGCCTGGTTAAAAACAATGGGCTTGGTGCAGCTTAGATCTTGGGGTGAGCATATTTGAGGCAGTAATGTATGTCTGCCTTACCATGCATCGTAGCCTCCCCAAATGTTACTCCAAAAGAGATTGACCGGAAGAGATAAAATACCCCTTGACATTCCTGAATAGTAGCCCTATAGGAAAGTGGCAAGATGATAATGTGGAAATCTCACTGTCCTTCCTAGGGTCTGAAACTCATCACTACCCTAATCCCTTCTCCTACTAGGTAGGAGACCTCCAAAATGCTGTTCTGTTACAAGTCCTGGAGATCCTGTCCTGCTTTGTCTCCCTATACCCCACGTCCTGCTGGGGCCTTTGTGAACCCTCCTACACCTTTTTGAATGCTAGAAAGGTCCGAAGAAGAAGAACTCATGAAAAGGTTCCACTGTGCAATGTGCAAAAAACCCACCAAAATCAAGAGAGACCACCAAACAGTACAATACAGACTTGATTTCTAGATAGATCTGTCTGGTAAAGCAGCAAAGGGAGAGGGAATAAAGCAGAGAATATGAATTGGAGTAGTGCTCTTCACAGGTTAAAATCAAAGCCAAATTAGGTTAGGCCCCCCCCATTCCTCCTTTATGTAAATACCCAGATCCACATGCAAAGAAAGATAATAATATAGAAAGATATTTACTATTCAACAGCAGTTATTTTTTGTTGGCATAATTAAATTTTTTAAAAAGTTCAAGCCATCCAGTCAGGAAACGGTGTCGAGTGACATATGTGCCCTTCAAATCCTGTGAGAAAAGAATTGCAAATAATGAAGGAGCTAAATCAGCTTTCTCTCATCTTGGGGAATTTTTTTTTCACAGAGATAACTTAGAGAATATTTGCCAGTAATGGATGTATTTGTAGGAACCGGGCTTATTTGCCTGCTGCTAGGAACAATGCTTGTAAAACACAAGAGTCACTAAATTGTAAGGATCCTAGTCTCAGCTTGTGGGCAAAGCTGTCCCCCCCGCAATCTGCAGCATCATAAAACTGCAAAAGACTGTTCATGTCTAGTGTGACCTCAGTCACACAGACAGACTGTAGAATTTTATTCAGCAATTTCTGCTTTTAGTCCATAGCTTCACAAGTAAGTGGGGTTTAGTGGCCTCTTGTTAGTTTTATACTGACCACAGAGGTCAATAAGCTGCCTGAGGCGGAGGAAGATCTGTCAGGGAGGAACTAGTTAGAGGTACGGATTAAATGTACTTAATCTCCTTCACAGCAAGAGAACAGGTAGACTGAGGTCTATTCCAGCTGCTGGCTTCTTTAATGTAGAGTCATAGTTATAATTTAATTTAGAGACACATATTGAATCTCAACACTTCATTTCAAGACCAAGAATGGGACCAAGTCTTTGCTTGGTTTCCATTTATTTTAATGATGGATTGAGGTTTCTGCATATCAAATCTGGCTGAACTACTTCTGATGTGACCTAGAAGAGATGACAAGGGAAGAGAGGCAATGGCAAGTAGCAGGTAGCTAGAGTTTATCCGAAACTGGACACGTCTATAAGGATGAGTACACTCTGGCTGTGTTTTAGTTAGGTGGGCGCAAGCTAGGTGCACCTGTGAGCTGGTGCTGTCCCTGAACTTGTACATCTTTGGAGCTTTAGGGTCAACTCTGCTGCAGCAACAAAACTGGGTACATGAATTTCATACGGGGGGGTATTTTTCAAGCCACAGGAATTCTGTTCTATAAAACTCCTTTAGCTCCATATATTTAACTGATGTTACTGCATCAGATTTACAGTGCTGTAGTTCAGTCTAAATTAAATATCTGATCAAAAGTCTATGTTTAGAGAAAGAAAATGCTGTCATTTGTCTCTAACCCTGGACCACTCTATTTAACTGTGCAAAGTTTTACCCATGCATGTTTGACATGATGCATGAATTTCAGCTATTAGCACTGTGGAGTTAGGATAAGTCTTAAAGAATCATAGGATCTTAAGGTTGGAAGAGATCTCCAAGATCATCAAGTCCAACTGTCAACCTAACAGCATCATGTCTACTAAACCATGTCACAAAGTGCCACATCTACACGTTCTTTGAATACCTCCAGAGATGGTGACTCCACCACTTCCTTGGGCAGCCTGTTCCAGTATCTGACCACTCTGTCAGTAAAAAAGTGTTTTCTAGTATCCAATCTACACCTCCCCTGATGCAACTTGAGGCCATTTCCTCTTGTCCTATCACAAGTTATCTGGGAGAAAAGACCAACACCCACCTCACTACAACCTCCTTTCAGGTAGCTGTAGAGAGCAATGAGGTCTCCCCTCAGCCTCCTCTTCTCCAGAGGAAACAATCCCAGTTCCCTCAGTTGCTCCTCATAAGACTTGTTCTCCAGACGTCCAGCTTTGTTGCCCTTCTCTGGATGTGCTTCAGCAACTCAACGTCCTTCTTGTACTGAGGGACCCAAAACTGCACACAGTATTTGAGGTGTGGCCTCACCAGTGCCAAGTACAGGGGCACAATCACTGCCCTGCTCCTGCTGGCCACACTGTTCCTGATACAAGCCAAAATGCTGTTGGCCTTCTTGGCCGCCTGGGCACACTGCTGGCTCGTGTTCAGCCGGCTGTCTACCAGCACCCCCAGGTCCCTTTCGGCCAGGCAGCTTTCCAGCCACTCTTCCCCAAGCCTGTAGCGTTGCATGGGGTTGTTGTGACTGAAGCGCAGGACTCAGCACTTGGCCATATTGAACCTCATACAATTCACCTTGGTCCATCCATCTAGCCTGTCCAGATCCCTCTGCAGAGCCTTCCTACCCTCGAGCAGATTGACACTCCTGCCCAATTTGGTGTCATCTGCAAACTTACTGAGGGAGCACTCAATCCCCTCATTCAGATCGTTGATAAAGGTATTAAACAGAACCAGCCTCAGCACTGAGCCCTGGGGAACACCTCCAGCATAGACAGAAAGAAAGAAGGAAGCACAGGGCTTTTTTCTGCTTGCTCACCACAGTTCGTAGGCATCTCCTGACACATAAGCAAGTGTACCTTGAAGTTAATCACGAGGAGGGGATCGTGACCTGAATCCTTAGGCTTCTCAGGTGAACGATTTACCAGATGAGTCCAAGAGATAATTCTTAAAACCAGTGAAAAGTTTTTCAGGAGTGTTGCTTTGCATCTTAGCCAAAGCTCTTTTCACAAGGCAGAAAAGTGCAGTGATAGACCTAGCTGTGCTGTTACACTAAGGCTGTCAGGGTTTAAGCGTCACTATAATGTATCATGAGGAATGCTGTGCCACTTGCATTGGAAATGTGTCAAAGCTCTTTCTTTCTCTCTGTTCTTTTTCTCTTGAGCTGCTGAAGACAGGAGCATTTGTAAGCCATGAAACACAAAAGGCAAAACAAAAGCATTTTTATTACTATAATTGAGAATTTGGAAGAGGGAAGTTAAGTGCTTGTACCTAATTGTACTGCAGTTACCCTGTTTAATCCAGCAACAGGCTTCTTTCAAGCCTCATCACTATACCTGTGTAGAAGAATGTCATTTCACCACTTATGAAAGCCTTGTCATTTTGGATATTAAGCACAATAAAGCTTCTCATTTCCTCTGCCTCAATTTTCCATACATCTGGGATCATCAGAAAGATAAAAACAGACAATGCAGAATGTGGCCTCGTTAATGAGATTGTACCAAGAATGAATGGGACTCAGTGTCTGCAGTATTTACAAACAAGTAAGACACAAGTTATTAGTGTCTGATTGCTTACCTTACCTTCATTGCTCACATGTTCTTTGCTACCATTATAAGCAAACTCTTAATCATCTTTAATGTGTTTCTCTTCTTAAAACCCAGGCAGAGTGAGCTGCTGCTACCCCTATTTTATAGATGCAGAAGTGAAGTTCAGAAAGATATGTCTGGTCTTTCAAGGATATTACCTTCTGTTTACATCAGCAGGAACAGGGTGCCCATGTTGCTCCAAGGACTGAGCGACTTGCCCAAGCTGATGTGCAAACTGAGCAGGATGGGACCTGAGTTCCAAGCAAGTCCTTTAATGACTGGTCTGACCCTCCCAAGTATTACTTATACAAGCTCTGATTTTGTTTTCACTCTCTGCTTGAACAACACAGCCCTTCTTACTCCCTTTTCTATTACATCTGTTTAGTACCTGATATGATCTATCCTTTCATCCCCTGCTTCTGCAAGTGAACAATATAGGCATAGCTGTGCTTCATGGTTCCCTCGACACCCTAGTCGTGTGCTAGCACCCTCTTCCCCTGCGCTGTGTAACATCCTCCCTCACCCCCCAACAGCTGCTATAAAGTACTCTGGAATACTTTGCTATTTGTATGATGCAGGCTGCTGTCTGTCTCTTATTTCTAATGGTTCAAATTATTCTGGCCTCTCAAGATCATGGAACAACTTGAGGTATACGTAGAGCTTTCTGCTACTCCACTTGAGTGGTTTAAACCTTTCTTCTCTGCCTGTGCTCAGTTTTTCTTGTTAGATAATGCTCTGTTTGAGCCTGATGAGATAAACTGTGGTGTTCCTCAGCACTCTACACTGGCTCCTACCCTCTTTAGCATTTATGTGCTGGGATCCCACTTCCCTCTGTTATAAAAGTTTGATATAACATAAGTGATTCTCCCAGCTCAGAAGGCAGTTAGGTCCTTTATGTTTTTGCTATGCTAGCGTATCCAGGCAGCGTCATCTTTACACCTCTTCAATGTATGCTGGACGTTTGAGACCACACGTTTAAAAGCTGGCTCAAGCTCAGCTTCCATAAAATGAGTATTCTACTAATTGACAAACAAACTACAAACTCCCAGTGTGTTGGATGTTTCTACATTTTAATGGTAACTCAGTTAATCACTTTAATGATAATACAGAACCTTCATTTTTATAATGTCTTGTTTCTGAAAGGCTACTGAAGCACTTTGCAAACTCAGTGTAATCTAATCTCTCTCTTCTCCCAGTGCTGAGCTGCAGATTCCTTTGGAGTGGAAAGAGTGGCTGTCTAAGAACATAGAACAAAGTTACTGAAGAATTTGGCATGGAAAGCCTATAGAAGCAAAAAGAATTACTGTATACTCATTGCTGTCTTTTGACGGGAAGTGAGGTGCAAAGCCACCCAGAGAAACAGCTGATATTTGGTCACTGTTGATGTTGACACAGTTACTGCTGCAGGAGTAAGAAAGAGGACGGAGTAGACTGGGAGGTGGAGAGGTGACAAGGAGGCAAAGCCGATATTGTGAAGGAAGGGGAGGTAGAGGCGAATCCTGCAAAGTGCCAAATTTTTCCATTTTTCTGAAGGGATGCTTGATTATGGTAAGATGCACTGGACTGGAGTAATTGAGAATAATTAACTAGGACATTCGTTCTCCAGCTTACAAACAAAGTCCATTTTTGTTCAAATTCACTCCCATCCAGTAATTTATCTCTTTACTGGAGGAAACATGAACTGCTGTCATTTTATCTTCTTGTCTCTGATCTTTTCCACTGCCAGATACTAACCATACTCGGACTACATGTGCCTATCAATATGTGGTATTTTTAAAAAGAAGACCCATATTTCAGAACTTAGGTAAACAATGATCTCATGTTCATGCCCAAGTGATAAAAGTACAACTTGGTTGGATTAGATTTCACTCTGTTTTTTACAAACAGTTTATTTCCCACCACTGTTCCTTGGAGCTCAAGAAAGTTCATTATTGCACATTAGCTCTTAATATCTGTGGCTTATGCCTGCCGTATAAAAGGGGTTAATGTATCAGTGAATGATGCGCCAAACATATGTTTAGAATGTCATTTAATGTTGCTATAGTTATCTGCCCAAGAAAGTATCAACAAACAAGACAGGTAATCACTATTCATCTTAATTATTGTAATAACATGTCCAATGTTCAGGAATAGTCTGACTGCACTGTCCTGTATTTATTTTATTTCTGACAGTGACACAGATTTTAAAGTTGTGTGATTAATTAATGCTTTTACCAATAACTTCAGTGTGTCTGTTGCTGGGAAGGGAAGTTATGACACTGAGTTTTCGATCACTTTTATCTTCTGGGATATTCTCATTTTCCTTTTTTTTTTTTTTAACACAGAAAAGCTTTCTGACTTTTATAAAAACTACCTTCAGCATGTTGGCGTTCAGGAAGAGTCTGTGGTCTGAGTTCTGGAAACCCCTTGGCATCTTTCATTGAGCCACAAAACGGACAATGAGGAATTCTAGTGCAAGAGCAGGAGATGCTGATGCTTCCCTCCCTCTCAAGGTTTGCTGTAAGGTCCAGAGTCCATGAAGATGCGGGCTGCTAAGCAGCTAACAAAGAGCCCTGGATAGTCCAGGCAGCCATGGGACTATGTTAGATTGCACTTGAGATCATTCACATCCCCATTCATCTCCCTTCACTCCAAGTGGTATAAAAGATACCGTCTTTGCTCTTTCTCTGTCATCAGGCAACTTGGCATACAGTCTACAGGTCTGCAGCCCATCCACAATGCATTTTAGTGACAATTCTATAATTTTGCATTTTCAGACACACTATCAGTTCCTCCTTCGATGCTCTCTGTTGGCTGTGTATGCTGGTAAATGCAGCTGCCATAATTTTCTGGCCTGGCAGCCAGGTAGTATAGAACAGACAATGACTGCACTATCAAACCTTCTAACCACCCAAAATAAGGTCACTGTGTCCAAACAGCCCGCCAGGAGTGGTTCCTGGATCATGCTGATGCCTTCACTGTGCCTAGGAGTTATTTGAGCTTGTTAGCCCAAGCCAAAACCATGCCAGCAACTAGTGTAATAATTTAAAAGTATTGTTTTAGTGGTATAGGTAATTATTGTAGGCATAGTTGTTAAGTACAAAGAGACAATGATCAAGATTTATTAGTATAAATCACTCCATTGCCTCAAACATAGTTTATAACAAGGAACTTGGATCAGAATAATCTGCTCTGTATTGCCAAGGAAGTGAAATACGCAGGAAAAAAAAAAAAAACCTGAGTTGCCTAAGGATAGCCTGGTTCAAAATATGATATTAGCAAATCAGGAAAAAGTACAGAGGGCAGTGGGAAATATGAAGGGGCATGTGGTTACTGTTACCACCATCCAAGTAAGAGTACGGGTAAAACTAATTTCTAGTACAGGCTGAGCCAAACAGAAGGGATTATCAGTGAAATTAGTTTTTGGAAAGAAGGGTTATTTTGTATTAAAGTCTTGTTTTATCTGAAATGCTGAGCTTCGTGAGATGGCATAGATAAATGCTTTCAGTCTGGACACGTCCTTCAATGCTGGTTGATAGCCCCACAGGAGGAGAAAGTAAAGTATCAATGCAGAACAGAAAATGGCACTCATTAGTTTGTAATTAATGGCAAGTGAGATAGGATAGCAAATGGAAGTGTGGGAGTGCTCAGGGGAATTCTTCTATGTCTCTTCCAAAAATATCATTTAAGTCTTTATGTTTCTGAATTACAGTGAAGCAACCACATTGGTTAGATCACCAAATTTACCATAATGTTGATGATTCGACATTGACTATATTGAAAGAATGACCAGAAACCTTGATTAAAATTTGTTCCTTGTGTGCTTGCTTGATCTTATGTGGAGCAAAAGACAAGGTCAGCAGAAGGGGAAGAGAAAGCATTTATTTTCCCGATTTTACAGATGCACAGGGGGACTAATGTGGTTTTTCCAAGGTCAGGCTGGAAATCTGTGGAAGTGTTTGAGAGAGACATTCTCTCTGGGGACTAATTCAGTCCCTTACCTGTAAAACCATCCTTCTTTCCCTACACTAACGGTTGAACACCATAACCCGTGTTTTCAGTGTCACACTAAGAAACACTGACCCAGTTAAGTGGAAAAAAAAGGTGCCTCAGAATGATTGAAGCTGAGCATTATCTTTGTCTCGATCAAGGACAAAATGTAAATCTTCACTTGAAGGTGTGAATTCATAGCAACAAACACTCACAGTGAGAAAAGCATTCAGGAGATAAATGGAATTTATCTGACAGTGTAAGTTCAAACTAAAATCTAAAGTAATGCAGTGAACAATGTTTAACAAGATTTCAGTGACTCCTGGTGCCTTTATAATCTGCCTAGTCTTTTGAAAATGTTTCCTTTATAAATGTTTATCCCAGCTGTCTAGTGAGATTAAGAGCTTTTCTCCTTGAGTGCCATGTTCGCCAACAGTCCAGGATTTATTTGCATTGGCAGTTCTTCTGGCATCAAAGATGTGGTCATTGCTCCAAGCTGTCATCTTCAAGGAGTGTCACCCAACTACCTCCCATGGGGACAGCCACGTCTTATCTCTCCAGTTTGGGAGAGTTAAGTCTTAATGCCCATGAAAGCACACACTTGGTCAGTGATCAGTCAGGCCTGTTGCCCTTTACAGTTTGGTTACATGTTGTACTTAAATCTTGACTTACAGAACTGGTTGCCTTGCATGAGGTACCTTAATGCCATATGAGATGTCCTACAGCATCCACAGCTACTGCACAGGCTGGCAGATGTGATGCAATCTACAGGAAAACTGTGTTCTTCTGAAGTGGCAGGTGGACCCCAGGGAGGACACTTGACCATGTCTGAAATAGCATAAGTTATTTATGTTTGAGTGGCCCAGGGCCTTGGCATTTAGATGTCTTTTTAGACTTCACTGCACTGAGTAGCAGCTTGATGCCATTATCTAACCAGAACAGATAATGACACTTTGAGAGACTATAGTATGTTCTGTCTGATTTCCAGCTAGTACTTCTGAAAAATGGAGCTCTTGTAGGTCATGTGCAGAGCAGAATCAATTCTGAAATCTCCTTTTTACAAGCTAGTTTGGTGGGACTCCAAAGTGAGACTTAAGCAAGGAATTTTGGTACATGCACAGGGCACTGGAATTGAGTAAGTATCTCCAAAATTCAGGGTCAGCTTATTCTTTACTGTCCTTCCCTACTGTGGCTGGAGAGCTATTATTCAATAATAAAATACACTAGAGTTGCATATAATCACTGGAAGACCGTAGAGTCGTAGAATGGTTTGAGTTGGAAGGAACCTATTAAGAATCATCTAGTTACAACCCTCTGCCATGGGCAGGGACATCTTCCACTAGACCAGGTTGCTCAAAGCCCTGTCCAAACTGGCCTTGAACACTTCCAGTGATGGGGCATCCACGAGTTCTCTGGGCAATCTGCTCCAGGGTCTCACCACCCTCATCGTAAAAAATACCTTCCTTATATCCAATCTAAATCTACTGTCTTAATACTCTTGGGATAAGAAGCTTTCTTATCCATGATATCTGAGAGTTGGGGCTGTTCAGCCTGGAGAAGAGAAGGCTCTGGGGAGACCTTATAGCAGCCTTCCAGTACCTAAAGGGGGCTGGTAGGAAAGATGAGGAGAAACTCTTCAGCAGGGCCTGTTGTGATAGGACGAAGGGTAACGGTTTTAAAATAGAAGGAAGCAGATTCAGACATGTATACAGATTAAGACACTGTTAAATATCAAGGAATGATGTTACCAAGGTGGACAGGAAGACTACCTGTAAGTATCATAGCTAAAATTGAATTGTAGCTCCCAGAAACAATACTTATTAAAAAGACTTTTTGACAATACCAACAACTTGGTATCTTGGAGCATAAGTTGACTTAGAACCTGTATAAGAAGGGAATTCAGTGGGGCAGGTGATCACATCAAAAATATTAAGTTTTCTTATTCTTCCCCCAAAACAGATGATGCTCTTTACTGTCATTGGGGACCCAGGATTAGATGGACCTCTGACTATATCGGAGAGCAATTCTTCTATCATATATTCAAGATGGAGAATTTTCCTTGCTTTTGGACAGGATTCACCTTTGTGTCTGAGCGATGACTGAGTTGAAAATATACTTTTTCTATGTTATAAGTTTCCATGAGTTAGAAATTGACTGGTATTTTCAGAAATAAGCCACTGTTGCATTAATCAGTTCTGCCTTGCCAATGGCATTTACAGAGTTAATGTTTTCTGAATAGTCCACCTGGTAAATTACCGCTCCTACACCCAGTTGAAACTCAATTTCATTCCTTCAAAGTTTCAGTAATCGTATTGCTAGGCAATAGCTGAGCTGAAGTTTCCTTTGAATCTGAAATTGTATAATTGAACTTTTGAACTTAAGTCCACTCATCACTTTCTAGCCACGCTCCTTGGTGACAGAGATATTTTTCTTTAGTCTGATGATAGCTGATTACTAAATCCTTGGATTTTTTCTTCTTCACTTTTAATGCACCAGGCTGTATATTTGTTTGTGATTTTACCTCAATCAAAGAAATCTATTATCATTGGTACCACTCCTTGCATTTATAACCCACCTTTCACTGCAGGCTTTCTAAGCACTTCAGAAGCATTAAGCTCCATAAGAGGTCTATGATGAAGATAAACAATTTTAAGCTCTAGGGCAGAGACTGTAATTTTCCACATCTTACCAAAGCACAATGGGATGCTGAGCTGGTTGGTCTCTAAGCACTATTGCTATATGAGAAACAATAAAGTGCCAACATATTATAGATGAGGAAACTGAGGTACCAAAAGCCACCATGGAAGTTTTCAGAATCTGGACCTTCACAAATCCTACACATTAAGTACAGCACATGCAAGAAGCAGAAGTATTTGATGTATATAGGTGCACTTTCTCTTCTACAGTAGTAGTGTCTTAAAATTGGACGCTATTAGCCTGGGACATTATCCTACTTTTAAAATGCCTTTGCAGAGTTATTGTGTCTGTTATCCCATTTTTGGTTTAGTTCATCAGTGTCCCTTGCCCTTCATGAGGAAGATCAGATACCCTCAGAAACTGAATAATCTATTTGTAATAGGTACATTGCATTAAACTGCAGCTTTTGGTTTCCAGTCATGTTAGGCACTGTACATAGGAAGAGATGTAGACAGGCCATCAAGAGGTCTCCTTACACATGCAGATTCAGATCCCCAGGCAAGGAGCAGAGGGAAGGTCACCTGACTCCAGTGCTTAGCCAGTTCCATGCAATTACTCATACAGGCCAGTATCAGAGAAGCTTCCTCATGCTGCTTTGCAAATGCATTTCATTCTTAAGGCAGAAGAAACACATAGGTCACTGGGATTTTGGGGTTGGGATCCAGGTGTATTCTCTGGCTGAGGGGCTCAGTGGTAATAGATAGTGTACTTTTCTCTTGGGTACAAAAATCTTTTGAGCTTATTTGTTTCAAAGACTTGTCAAGAGAAATCTTCAACTGTCACATGGTTTGCTTGTTTTTTTCTCCTGGGTTATACCTGATATAGCACACTGATCACAGAAGGCGGCTGAAAAATGCTGATGCTTTCAGCTGCTGCTTAGGGTGTTTTTTTTAACACTGCCTGAGCACCATACATCAAAAAATGGTTCTTTACAACACACCAATTATTAAAATGCCTCATCAAGAAAGATTTTGCATGTACATCAGGGAGCATGATCACATTGGCCAAGTCACTTGTGATATTAAGTAAGCCATCACAGTCACAGGACAGAGAGGTGACTGGAAGCAGCCCCCTTGTAATTGTAATTGTATTCACAGAGTTCTCAGCTGCACATAGGCAGTAATGGAACATCGGTGTGAAGGAAACCACAGGCCTCTTCAGCAGTAAAAAACATACTATGTGGTGGGAAACACAGTCAAAACAAACAGCAAAAGCACTGGCTCATCAAAATGATGCTACAAATTAAGCTAGCAATGCTTCCCCTAGTTTGTTTTTTGGATCTGCAGCTGTCTTGGCTCACCATCTTTGGATGATATAGTCATCATGGACTATGTGGGACTCAATGAGAAGGATGTGCTTTAACCAGCCTCCTCTTGAGTTACTCATTGGTTTGATGATGGTGTCTCATAGATAAGCATTTTCTTTTGCTTCTTCAAATCTATTTGAGCCAGATGGAGACCATGGAATCATCTAAATGAAGAGGAACTCTACTGATTTCCCAGTGATACTAGCTTTGAGTTTATATAGGTATACTTAAAATTGTTACCTGATTTCCTACTGGCTTTGGGGAACAGCAAGTAATAAAGAGTTAAAAAAAAAACCAAACAACCAATCAAACCAAACCCAAACCAAACCAAAACAAAAACCCAAACCCTACTACCTAAGGAATGTAGCAAGTCAGATTTTGCTTGCCTTTTTAGGCCTCTGACTAATTTTCAGGTAGTATTTTCAAACATGATGTCTTAAGGACATGGAATGGCCTGTAAAGCCCCCTTGTAAGGACCTAATTTGGTTACTCAAGTCATTCAACAAGTCTTCCAGGGCTTTCTCTATGGTTAGTAGAGAGAAACAGATTGCAGAGCATGACTGAACACATTCTCAATCTCTCTTGGGAGGAGGACATTCTAAGCTTTTGGCCTTTGTGCTATTTGTTTGTGTGTAGCACAGTAAAAAAAAAAGAGCCTCGTTGCACCTGGAGTCCTTACATACTTCCATAGAAGGAGTAGCTAATCCCAACGATCCAGTACAAACCATGTGTGCACACACATTAAAATATTTGGGTGTGCAAATAAATTGGGATGTCTTTCTAAGGTTTCAGAAGTGGGCTTGGTTGTCTGTACAGAGCTCAGCCTTTGGGATATATTGCCCTGTTGAAACATCATTCTGACACTCCAAGAGGTTTAAAGATTCCTCCTTTCCTTTCTCATTATTATTAAATAGCACACTTTCCTCCCTTGATCAGGGAATAGCCCTCTACATCTGACTCCATCACCTTTCCGACTTCTGCACTATTGAAGGGCAGAATAGCAAGTTAACCATCTGTATTGGGAATTTTTCTTGCAATTCATTGTGTCCATATTCTGTTCTTTTATGAATATAAATGCCACAGAGTATCTGGGTCAATTATGTCTAAAGTTCTTTTTCTTGCATCTTTAATTGACTAAACTTAAAACAGGCCCTTTTGTGAACTTCTTTGGGCTATATTGACAGCGATTTCTTTTAAAGAAAATGTCAGGGAATCTTGCTTTCAGGAGTGAAGTAATCCTGTGTCTTATATGTTTCTCAAGCTCTTTTACTGGAATGGGGCTTGAAATACACTCAAACTGCTCAATGTTTGCATGTTTGGGTCTGTACTCCACTTGTTGCTCCTTGTCTGTATTTTTTAACTTGTGTTAGAAGAACAATTTTATGTCCTCTCTCTGGTGCCATTTGAATTCATTTATAGACTGCTAGGATCTCTCAGAGATTTACAATACTAATTAATTAACTCTCACATTTCCCTTGGGTTGTAGGTAAAGATTATTATCCCCATCTTGCAGGGGTTACCAGTGCTCTCCTCTTATTCAACCTTGTGTAAATCAGCGGTACCTCCACTAAAATCAATACTGTTATCCTGCAGTGGAATTGATAGGAGTCAGAGAGGAATCCAGTCCAGAAAATCCACAGCCTGAGCTTAACTGTGCTTAGATGTGTGTTTTCTTCCATGGGAATGTGAGACATGAATAGGGGTGAAAGTTACATGGGTGATATCTTGGAGGTGGGATCTACTGAAGTCTGGAAGAGCCCATATGATTGTGGCCTGAGGGACCACCAGCTCCTGCAGTGTTCCTCATGAACGGAGACATACTCACAGTGTACTTAGCAGAGAGATGCTCCAACCAATCCTCTGCATACAGCTCAGGAACTTGCAAGCACTCACACAGGGCCAGGAGCTGGGATAGGAGATCCACAAGCTGAATGCAGAGAGGCAAAAGTGAAGCTGGCAGAGGGAGTTTGCAGAAGCCTGGTCCCCTTCCAGGATTTCGGTGCTGTGTGTGCAGATGAGAGCTGAGTGTGATCAGCCAGTGCCTACCCACACTGATGGTGTGATTCACAGCCAGTGCAAATACAGCTTTGAGAACAGATGCCATCCTTACCCTTCATAACAAAGTGCTTTGGCAGGCTCTGTCCTGGGGTGAGAAGCACCTTCTCTGTGCCTGCAGGAAAAAAACAGTGTTGGCAAGGCATGTTTCTAACGGCTTTGTTAGCTCAGGGACAGACTGGTCAGTACTTTTCAGGTCTAAGCCCAAAATAGCTTCTCCAAGGTCAGGTAGCAGAACAAGAAATAAATACCGGCTCCCATATGTCTGCTCTTACTTTTGGATTTCTTCTCCAACTAAGTCTTTCATTTAATGGACTTGGTCTTGAACTGTGCACGGTGGTGGTTTTTTTTCTGATCTGTCTGTAACAGCTGTATTTATGGTGGCTCCACAGGCACCCCTTGATCTGTGTCTCCCAGTGGAATTGTCGATCAGCAATTTTATGAGCTTCTTGATTTAGAATATGTATTACGAACTTTGGGAGCACTCTCTGGACAACGACTTGTTTATGGTGCTCACGTCATTCTTAGTTCAGAGTGTTTATTAGCCCAAGTCTCCCTGTCACTATATTACTTTGGAATAATATAGATCTTTATCTTCTCTGTCCTTTGATTTTCTGGCCATGCAGGAGACATACCACTTTCCGAGTTTTAAAAATTGTCTCATTGAGATATTTCACACTTCTCTTCACTAAATCTGGCAAGTACAATAAAGAAATTTCTTCAATTTACATGCTGGACATGCATCTGGGCACTTTATCTACTCCTTCCATTAAATTACTGTTGCTTTTTGCCAGATTATATTGGTGCTATCTCTGACTGCTTGAAAGATAAGACTGGCAAATAAGATTAAAAATAAACACAATTATTTTTAAAAGCCTTTTGTGCATACATAGTTTTTGAAATCTTGGTACAATTAAGCCCTCTTTTCCTCAAAGAATCCCATCTAGGGCATATTATCTTTATTGTTTGAACTTTACTGAGGACCCTTCTTGCAATTGGTGGTCCCATGATGTGAGGTGCTGTATAAAGAAAGGGGAGAAGACACGCTTTGAATAGACGGAGAATGTGTCTTTATCCCTATTTTATAGATTGGAATTTGAGGTAGGGATGTGCCCCAGATTGCCAGGAAACCTGAGGCAAGATGGAAATTTATTGTGTTCTTCTGAACCTCAGGCTAGTACCTCAACCGTTTGACCAGGCTCCCTCTGAAAAATGATTATGAAATCCGAACGGCCTTGTTGGCCAGTCCAGCAATCACGGGACACTGCCTGCAGTGGGGAATGGGAGATAAGGGCTTTTGTGGGCATCGAGCATGCCACATCCTTGCAGCTGGTATAGCAGATGCTACCACTTGTTTTATTGATGTACGTCATTTGGAGGATGGGGGACCAGAGCAAACTGCCCTCATGAAGGAGAAAGGTGGCAAATAAAACTAGCAAAACCAGGAGAGGACATAGGAATACTTTCCACTGCTTTCTCCTAATCACTGTAGTTTCCTCACTGTCTCATCTTTTGGCCTCTTGCCGTGCGGTCAGAGACACTCCTATCCCTCTAGCAAAGGCAGCAGAGGACATTCAGGTCCTCAGCTTGAATGTGGCAGTTCACAGCCCCATTGAGGGGAAGGTTGTTTTGGTCTAAGATGCCACCACAAACTGCAGCAGCAGGTTGTTGTTGGACGCGTGTGCTGTTTTGGTGATGCAGCCCTGGCAGTGCTGGCGGGGATGGATGTTCCCCCTTCCCCAAACAGCAAGATTTAGCACTGCTTATTGCCCAAACCCATGCTCAGGAACCCAAGTGCAGGCTGAGATACACATCTGTGCATCTCTGATACACATCTGCTCGTACACACACCGCCTGCCCGCTGGGCTCAGAAACAGCGTGTACTAGTCAGATACCAATTTGGGCAATTCGTTTTGCCCTATCTGCATGTCAGTTACAGTTCGAACTGTGGATCTTTTTTTTTGTCTTCTGTTTTATCCTGTCCTGTTCTTTTCTCTTGTGTGACAGCTGTGCTCCAGCCCCACAAGAACTGCTGTGCTGCAAGGTCCATATAATACTGGGCTAGTGTTAAATCAGAAATAAGTTTTGTGAAATTTCCTTTTTTTTTTTTTTTTTTTTTTTACATTATTGCTCTTCCTGATCTCCTTGTAGCTCATTAATTCACCAAGTGCCTTTTTTCATTGCTTGTCCACACACTCTGTGGGTCTCCTTGGAATCTTTCCTTCTTGCTTTCTTGTAGAGGGATACATCTTACAGTCATTACCCCACTGTTGTTTTGTGGTCCTGTTCTTCTGTACTGCTATAAATATCTGTGAAAGAAATCTCACTTCTCTATGATTATTTCCTAATTAACATTCCTAGTCTCTTTGCTCATCACTTATATTTTGATCTCTTTTTCAGAAGGCTCCTGTATCTCTTGCCTTAATCTCTCATTACTTGCTTCTACTTTCTTCTGTTCTTAGTATTTCTGTTCGGAGCTCACTGAATCTGAGGAGGAGCTGAGTTAAGGAGACACCAGTCACTGCTGTGAAGCCTGAGGGAGGAATGGCAGCAGGGGTTCAGGAGGGATTGTGCTGAAATGTGCCATTCCAATGGGAAAAGCCTGTTCTCAAGGTAGCAGGAGCAATGCAGGCATCTGCTCTTCAGGGGCGGTGGCTGTAGTCTTTCCGTGAGTAAATCTGCATCTCTAGGACACGCTGAGTATCCCCTAGCTTTTCAGGTTGGTTAAAAGTTGTTTTTTTATTGTGTCTTCGCCACTGACCCTCTCTTAATTAATTTCCTAATATTTGCATCTCCCTTACTGCTCCCACTTATGCATGCCAGCAAAGCTGCTTTCCTTTGCAGTAAAACCTCAGGCAAACCTGGGAGGAATGGAGGAGAGATGGTATACTCCAAAACTCAGAGGATTAAATGATGACTTTTCTGGGCTGGCCAAAATATTTTTGGACCCTGCCCAGCACCGTGGTTGTCATAATCTGTCATTTTGGTTCCCACATAGTTTGTCTGTGGCTCATTTCGTCTAACTTTAGGTATTTAAAAACTGGCTAGTGAAGTATGACCCAATCATCCTAGGCTTCCTTCACAGCCAGAAGAGAAAGACAGGGCAAGTCCTCTTATCTGCTTTAGAAACCTATCTCCTCTTGGGATAAATTGCCATCTGAGTGCTCCCCAGTTTTTGGGGTTTTTTTGTGTTGATAGATATGGCTTTATGACTTCTTGGATGATTATCTCAGACGTAGACTTTTTGAAGTCTGTAATGTGCAAGGTCTCAAGGTAAGGCAGGATCTAGGACAGCAACAATAACAATAAAAATTATGATTTTATGTTAGGGATTGGAATAAATCTTTGGAAACTAGAAAGAACAATCCCTCAAGAAAAATAATAGGAATTAATTTTTTTTTTTCCAAAAAACCAAACCAAAACAAAACAAACCCAAAATGTGGAGCAGAATCAGTGGGGAACATTGGTGAGGTATTCCACTGCACACTCACTTAGTGTAAATGGCCGCGGTTTGATAGTGCTTGGCTCACCAGGACCCCACCTAAGTGTTAGGAAGTGTTGGTTTGGGTAAATCATTCAGCTGACGAGGCTGCTGGATGCAGTATTAGTGGTGTATCCTGAGTGGTTCGCAAAAAGCTAGCTCTGCATTATGGACTGGGAGATAACAGAACTGTTATAGAATTGAAAATTTTTAGGATATTTACAAAATATGGCAAAATTGAGGGAAGGTTTTACAGCGCATATTAAGCTGTCTGGTAAAAAGAATGGCACTGCTAAAGCCGTAGTTAAACCAGCTTCTGCTCTGAAAAAAACCAAGGAAGAATGAGAAGACTGGAGCAAGTCAGGCTCCTAACAGGGTGCTTCTAACATTACCCTGCCCAAATGCCAGCAGCTTTGCTCATGGAGCACAAGGAAAGGGCCATTTCCAGTAGGAAAGTGCTGGCCATCAGTCGTGCCAGTTTCTTAAAGGGTTGTAAACCTTGGAAGCTGTATTCCTGTTAGATAGCAAGCAAGGAACTCGCCTGGAAATAAAGAGCAGAAGGCAGAGAGATGAAGCAATGAATCTTCCTATAAGATGAAAATTCAAGGGGAGATGTGAGCAGGGACACAGTGACAGCTTAGAAAGAGCTTTAATTTCTTTGCATAATCTTGCTTACAAATTTACTAAGAGTTTTATATTCTGCTTCCTGAGAATAAATAATAAACTACATCTATACTAGCTACCCCAAAAGTACCACAGCCTCAAGACTACATGTCTTCTGAGACCTACTGGCAAAGCTGGGCCACATCCGTACTGTTCCCAGCCTCTGGAAACGCTCATTGCCAGAATAGAAAGACTACGTGAGTAGAGCCCGAGTTGTTTGGGGAGCAGTACCTGAGCATGCCAGGGATCTCACAAACAATTTAACAACGCTGAAAGTTTGTCTGTGGCTCCCAGGCGCCGTTGAGTTGCAAGGTGTAGCAAAAGTGATCCTGCTCAAATGCTTGCTTTGTGCTGGAAAAGCAAATCCAAGCGGACAGAGGAGGAGTCCTTGAAGTACTAAATTAAAAAATGTAGTGGTGTTTGAGAAGCTCTTGGGACATCTGAGGCCCGTGATGACTTTAAGAGATACAAGAATGGCTCCTGTAAAGCAGAAGGATTGGTGAGGCCAATTCTGCCCAGCACTGCCTTAGAATGGATTCCTCATTACCAAACTAAGGATCACCTTGGAGGAAGGTGATTTCAGATAAGCAGAAGCTATCATACACTTCTAGGCAAATCCCAATTTTTTTTTTTTTTTTTGCATGAGGGGGCAAAGAAGAACCCAGAAAGGATAATAGGGAAGAGGGAGACTTGCTCTGGGAAACACTTGCACCAAGGACCTAGGAAAAAAAAAAAAATTAAAAAAAAAATTGGTGTTGTGGGCAGAGGCTAGAAAAGTATTTGGAACTGTGAGCAGCAGAGTCATTCAGGGAAATGGTATGTTGGATGCTAGCTTTGGGGAAAAAACCCCAAACTTCCTAATATGAGTGCATAAATCATACGTGATACACCATCATTTTTCTTCTCAAGAGGTCAGCCCACATGCCCTGAAATGTGAACTGCTTGGATACAAAATAGTATTCCATGTTCCCTTGACGCAAAACTTTGACTGAGTCTGGTTCGTTCTGTTCCTGGCACGACCAAAAGGAGAACTGAATGAAATAGTGTGGCAACCGACAATTAATGATATCCCAAGTCTTGGCAATTTTTTTTTTTTGCCAAGCTTAGAGAACATATCATCTAAAATCCACCTCTTACATCATCCTCAGAGAAAATACGACTGCTGCACTCCCTAAACACTCCCCTGAGCTTTATGTGATGTGATCACATCCCATTCTCAGCAAAACCATCTGAGCTTTACCAAGCAGTGAATGCTGGACGTGCACGGAGAAGCAAAAGTTTCTGTCTTCGAACAGACGTCCCTGCTGGTCCCAGAGCTGACTGTTGTGCAGACTTTGCCAGTGGAGAGAGGGACCGGAGGAGACGAGAGGAGATGAACAACTGCATGTTCGACACATGACATAGGAGCACGTACCTGGCAGGCTGGGGCTCTATCAAGTTAAAGTAATGGCCTTTTAATTTTGCCTGGTGCAATAAATCTGCAGCTCTTTGCAAACGCAGCAGACTGGCCACAAGCAGAGCTGCTGGCCTGGCGAGATGAACATACCGAAACCTCAGGGACTGCTCTCTACCACCCCACTCTCTTGTTGGTCTGCTCCAAATATTGTTCTTCTACCGGATTCCCAAGCATGTGAGGACTGAAATCTCAATTCATTACTTTATGGTGTCATTTACACTATTGCAGAGCGAGTTCAGTATGGGTGAAAACTGCTATGTTTACTATATTTACTGCTATATTTTTATATT
Organism: Chlamydotis macqueenii; assembly: GCF_036417535.1. Taxonomy (NCBI): domain Eukaryota; kingdom Metazoa; phylum Chordata; class Aves; order Otidiformes; family Otididae; genus Chlamydotis; species Chlamydotis macqueenii. Next base: position 8,455,479 of record NC_141558.1, read on the forward strand.
TTTCACTTATGTAAATGAGCACACGTAGGAGAAACCTGGATGGTGGGAAATTGAGCCTCAGCACTGCGTGTCGTAAAGCAGATTTAGTAATAATAATAAAAGAAGAATTGATCCACTTGTGTTGCAAGATTTGGTGGTTTATGTATGTGCAGAGATTTAAGGATATAAATGTTGAACACTGTTGTTACTTAACAATGAATTCCAACAGGTTTAATAAAACATTTGCTTGTCAGTTTATGACAAAATTGCTTTTAATAATGTGCAGTGAAAGGCCTTGCATTTCAGGGATATATAATATTTTAGTGTTGTTACATCTGGAAAACTCAACACAAACTTGTCTTTAAAATCACTGCATTTCCAATGTGGTCTCTGTTTACAGTGAGGGCAAATGTCTCTGTCAGTTTGAAGAAATCAAGAGAGAACAAATCAGGAGAAAGACACAAAGAGAGAAAGCTTCTAAGAAGCTTCATAGGATGAACTGGCTGGGCTCATGACTGTGCCTTTGCTTTCTGTAAGCACAGGTGTATAAGGAAATATGTTCACTTTTAGCTACATTCAGTATGTAATAAAAAAAGAATTTGTTTTTGAGTTACCTGAATGAAAAATGCATCTTTCACTGTTAAAGGACACATTTTCCTACAGTAGTGTAACTCAAATACAATTCATCTACTTGCCTGCTCCCCAGTATTTCGCCCTTGCGCTCCGTCAAAGCAATGAGAAAATGGAGCCCTATAGGAATGTTTTTTAAAAAGTTATGAAGGATAAAAATAAGGGTCTGCAGAGAATTAGCTCTACGGTTAAGGCATTGGTGTGAGAATTGGGAAATTTGTCTTCAGTTCTAAGCTCTGCCGCCTCAGGCAAGTGCATTAGTTTCTCTTTGCCTCAGTTCCCCGTTCTCAGGATCCCTCTTTGCTCACTCTTTGGATATCTTCTCTATTTAAGCTGAGGTCAGAGTATTTCTTTCTACTATACACTTGTATACTCAGGAGTTATGACTGTCTTCTGGGTGCTACTTTAATATACCTGGAATTTTTTATAGTTGTGGAAATAGTAATAAAGGAGGAATTCTACTGCAAACATTCATACAGGGCTGCCATTCATGCTGTTGTTTCCTTGGCAGAGAAACCTCCCATCTGAAGGTGACAGGGAATTCATGATAGCCTCTGGGGTTTTTTTGACATGTCACAAGAGTTTACCACAAGCTTCTGAAATGCAAGGCTTAAAACTTTTAAGATCAGATGCATGCAATTTTTACAGACTTGTGCTTTTGCAGATGTAGCAAGCCTCGCAGCTCTCTGCAGACTGCGGTGGGATTAGATGCGCTGTGCGCTGAGCTCCACACCTGCTTGGAAGGATGAAGAAACGGCAAGATCTTTCTGACAGTTCTACTCTGGGAAGAACTCCAAGAATGGATAGCATGACTTTTGGGACAGATTTTTTCTCTGACTTCCAGAGAGTATTAAGGAACAAAGATGACCAAGGAAAAAGGATTTATTCTATGTGCAGAGTTCCCACCAACTTTGGTATGGGCCACAGGTTTTGCCTCAAGAGTTCAATGCTGCAAAATGATTTGACATTATGATGGAAATAAGACTTTTCAAAAAAAATATCACCAAAGTTTATTTTGATCTTACAGCAGGTCTCTGTTGTTTTGGGACAAAGAAGTAACTTTTAAATTTTTCCATGCCTCATTGTCCTTTATAAAAATTAAGTCAATAAAAATTTGAGTAACTTATTGATTAAAAAAAATTATTCAAATGTTCTTTAATAAAGCACAAGGCTAATCCTGAAATGAATGGAGAGGATTCCCTTGACTTCAGTGATAGTAAACTTAATTATAAGAGAATTTGTCAAGTGCCTAAAAAGTGAATATATACATTTTATTGTTAAAAATTAAATTGTAGGAAAAAGATCCTGTATAAGACTAAACTCTGTTTACTGTAAAAGCTGAATGTTCACTTCTGAATTAACATACAAAAGGTTTGCTGTATTTTAAAGTATTTTCACTAGATCTCCTTTGTCAAAGCAGCCACAAGCTACCTGCCTGTGTTGCTCCTGCTCATCCTTATCCCACCTGTGGTCTTTCTATTAGCACAGGTATTTCTAAAACCATTCTGAGTTGGCCCTTCATGCTGCTTCTCATCCTCTGCTTGATGAGTTTTCAAGAATACTCATCCTTTTTCCTGTTCCCTTCCCCTTGCTAATAGAAGCTCCACAGAAATATACCCCAGATTACCACATCACAGTCTGTTCTGTGATGCCGTCAAAAAAGGAGATGATGGTTTGGCTCTGTGTTCACTAACTCCATTCCTGTTCATATTGACTGACTTTTGCCTCATCATTTTCCTGTGTCCTTGCCTCAGAATACAGCCATCTGCTCTCTCCTATTTTGTGTTGAGATTATAACCTGCTTGACGTAGGCACTATTGCTTTCTCACTTCTTTTAAATTATCCAGTACAATTTTGTTCTTGTCTATGACTAAGACTCAAGTATTGTGGAAAGAAAATACAGTTATTAAGATAGTTTAAATTTAAAAATAAAATAATGGTTAAATAGGTATCTATTTTGAGTATGTTTCAACTTAGGCTTAGGATCAAGCAGGTTATTATTACATGTGATCTTACTGTAAGGATATTGAAAAAGTCTCTAAAAACCTGTTATTTAGAAGACTTGTAGTCTGATAGAAATTTCAGGGTAATTAAGATGGCCTTGGATGTCTTGGGCTGAGTCACCAGCATTCCTGAAATAGTTGACATTACTTTGTCTTTTCTCTCCAGGATTTCTCTAATTCTGTTCTTTAAGTGGTTATTCAGAGAGATTTTATTCTTGTTTTTTCCACCAGCTATTTTGCGTAAATATAAATACCTAATGCCATATGAGATGCCCAGTATATCAACGCTCATCTCCAGCTGATGGTCTGGAAAAGTGCAAGTCTCCCATAGGTCTTAGTCTTAATGAACCTGAAGTACCTCAGGTAGCACTAAGTGTCTCAGCAATGGAGCTTTGCTCTCAGTGGCCCAATGGCTCTGTTAATAACCTGTGATTACGATCGTGTTCACATAGTCTTATGAAATATCAGTCTTTGTGTCTTCTGGTAGAATCTGCCCTTCATGCTACAAAGAGATGCCATAAAAATCTTCCTTTGTGATTGTCAGCATTAAAGAAGCATTTGGACAATGCTCTTTGTGCTGGTTTAGCCCGAATCACCACACAGTTTCTCGCTCACCCTCCCCCTCCCCAGGGGGATGGCGGAGAGAATTGGGAAGGAAGGAGAACTCGTGGGTTGAGATAAAGATAATTTACTAAAATAAAAAGGGAAAACTACAATAATAACAGAATATAAAGATATTAAAAATATACAAAGTGAACAATATGTGTTTTCTCACCACCCGATGTCCCAATGACCGATACAGCCCGTCCCGAGCAGCGATCACGGAAACAAAACCGAGCAGCAAGCAAAGGAGCAAAAGGGAGCCAGCAAGGTAGGGGGAACGATGCCAGCAAAACGAGCAGGAAAGATGGATGCCAGGAAGGCAGATACCCACCCTCGCCTGCCCCCATGAGCATGACGTTTATGGCATGGAATACTCTCTTTGGCCAGTTTGGATCAATTATTCTGTCTGTCTTTCTCCCAGCTTCCTGCATCTGCAAATTAGCGAGACTCGGAAAGCAGGACGGTGTCCTTGGTCTCATTCACAACAACTGGTATCATCAGGGTGTTTATGAACATTCTTCACACACAAAATCCAAAACATACCAGCTACTGAGAGGAAAAGTTAACTCCATCCCTGCCAAAACCAGGACACTCTTAGATATATGGTTTACCTTTCAGGTTGCCCTCAAGGAGTCAGGAGTTGGACTCCGTGGTCTGTGTGGGTCCCTTTCAACTCAGGATATTCCATGATTCTGTGATGATTTCTTACTAGCTGAGATACCTGCTCCCACCATTTCGGTTTCCTAAGGAGAAAACCTACCAGCCAGGCAGCTCCCACCTGGTTGCGCCTTCCCTTGTATGCTCTTGGTGCCAGCATCCAACATCCATCCACTGATTATGTACATTACAGTCTCTACAAATGCTTACATCTTCTGTGTTTCCCTGTGACTTAAATTTTCAAAAATTTATCCTCCTAACCATGCTGTGTGAGAAGCTTCATTTGGAGCAGCTGCGATGGAGCCCTCAGCTGGCTGTCGTAAGCCAGTTGTTTCCAGCTGCTCAGGGGAATTGCCATCAAAGCTCTTAAGAAATTTTGCTCATTTTCCATATGAGAATTCTGCCTCCCATTTCTAAAACAGGTGTGTGCGTTTTCCTCATATCTTCAAAACCAGGTGTTTTATTTTCTTTGAAATATTTAGTCAAGGGATATTATTTCCTAAATGCAAGAACTTCAGTATTTTTCTACTCCCTTCTTTTCTGCGTCAGCCTGGCAGCATCTGCTTCTGCAAGAACACCTCAGTGTACAGTGAGCTGCTTCCTCTCCAGCCTGTCTTGTTTCTTAGAGTGGTGTCTATGATATTTGAAGTGGAAAACAAGATGGGGGTAGTGTTTTTATTAACTGAACTGGAAGGGTTGTTTCCATAAATTTTGGAATTCAGCAAATAGTGGAGGTAAAATAGAACTAAAATTTCTTGAAAAGTTATCTTCCTGCTCATTTTTCAAGTTACTCCTAGTAATGGCTGATATTCCTGTAACATCTATGATTGATTGGGCTACTAACTATTTTATGAACACTAAACCTCTCAGAAACCAGATGGGATTATGTACTGTTTTATTTATAGAATACTCGTGGTAAAAATATAAGCAACTGAACCAAGACCGCATGGGAAATAAGTGACAGAAATAAGACAATTGTTGAAATCCACTTTTATGATTTCTGGATTAAAGTCTTTTATTCCCCTTCCTTTCTTAATAGCTATTTCTTAGTTCTTGGTCACCAGTACTTCAGGATTTAGTCCTCATAGGTGGAGTTTGAGACAGTATTTAAAATTTAATTTCAACCTAATTTGCTCAGTTTCAATGTGAAATGTGTTTGAGTCATGATTCTTATCGGATGAACAGACAATTAGACATACTGTATTCAAGGAAAAGGAGGAGTACAGACTCTGTATGTAGCCTAAATATCTGATACCTTAAAAAAAATGAGAAGGTTTTTTTTTTTTTTTGCGGCTTGGGATTTTATGCTCCTTAGCATGGAGCGTGTGATCTAAACAACTGTCTCATGGTGTCCCTCAGAGAGAACTAGCAAAGTTCAACTATTTATAGTCTGAAATAAACTACACTTTTACTAACTGTCATTTACAGTAAATGGACTTTTGTAAGCACAGGGATATGAAAGAAGATCCATTTTGAAACACTTTTACTTATTTTCAACATAATAAATAACCTTTTAGCGATATATGCGAATTTCGTCTGCATTCTTAACACAGATAAATCTCAGGGCTAAACTCTGTTCTTGTCTTTACTTGCTTTTGCTGTGATTTTTACAATAGTGGACATGAGCTACTAAAGCAACATAAAACATCCCGTGAATGACCCTCAAAACACGTTTGTGTTTTGTGAATTTCTCTAATTCTCCTTTGCCAAGCCAGAACTTGGTAAGGCACCTGAAAAACTTGAATAGTCAATCTTTAATTGTCTGGGCTCAATTCTCCCCTGCCGTGTCCTCCGATCACTTCCAGGCTTTCAGACAGATGTCAAGATGGCTGTGAAATCAGCCACCATTGACATTTTATTTAGTGATCTTTTTGATCCAATTTGGTTTCATTTCATCTGGCTGCAGATGCACAGACAGAGTACAAGACAAAAGAGAATCGGAACCATTAGTTCTTAACCAGCCTAGTCACAGGATTATCACATTTGGGAAAAAAAAAAAATTATTACGGGGTTTACGTGACCCACATTTGGCAGCACTGTGGCAGAAGAATGATGAGTGAGTGACCTGAGCATTAGCTTGAAAGAAGACCTGGGAATCAGACTGCATTAGAGCACCACAGTGGAGAGCGTACTGGAGGGGAGACTTGGCTGGGAGCAGTTCAGCTCTGGCTGGTTCCTCACTGCAAGCACTAGACAGGGTGACCTTTTGTTGCGGGTCTGCCTGACAATTTATGGCACTGAAATCCAAATGGGGTGCAGGAAGAAGCAGGAGACCAGCTTTTAAACTTCTAGGCTAGCAAACACGCTTGGATTGCAGAAAGAACAGTGCATTGGCACAAAATTCACTGGATTTGAACAGGAGGAGGTGATGGGCACAGGAGCCTGGGTACGTGCGTGCTGGGGGATGTGTGTGTTTATGTGTGCGTGTGTGCATGCCCAATTTTAAGGTATTACCATTTTGAGGAAAGGGACAATATTTTAGTAGGCTTTGGTCCTTTTGGCACTTAATTTGGTCTGAAATTGCCTTTTAGACACACTTTTTGCCTGAGAATTGAAATTTCCAATTTATCTTATTTAGTTTATGTAAATTACGAACATTACTTTTAAGACACATACATTGATGTTTATGAGAGCGCCAACATTTTTCTCTCATAAACCAGCCAAAAATGTCTTATATAAATTCTGTGCTGTAGATTGAATATTGCAATTGCAAGATCAAAATTATTCTTGGAGGTGATAGCTGACACAGCAGCCAAAGGCATTTTTCTGCTTTTTTTTTTTTTTTCTTAACAATTATAATACTTAATAGAGGAAGTCAACATGTTCCTACCACTGCAGAAAATGGATTACTGCAAAAATTCATGGCTTTGGTAAGTTTAGGGACTTGAGCTTAGAAGCATGAGTTCTTGTAGTTTTTCTTTGAGCTTTTTTTTTTTTCAATTTAAATAAAACTCTTCAAAATCCTACAATACCATGAAATTGTAAAATAGAATCTGATCCTGCAGAACATTTCAGATGGAATTCATTTCATCTGAGTTTAGCTGTCCAGTGAGTCATCTACAGTCAACAGACATATAGGTGGGTGGTTCATTTCATGAGATAGGTGTCTAGGATAAACAAGATGGATTAAATTCTGGAGGTGTGCTGGGATGCATCTAACATTTACAGGGTTCTCTCCAGGGGAATCCAGAGGATGGAGGGGAAAATTCCCAAATTTTAGTGAGGGTATGGCTGTGGCCAGTGCCCAGCCCTGAGACTGTGAAGAACTTGTGCGATCCTATGGTTTAGATTCAGCTGCTATCTCTTCGTTATCTATAGATGGCACATAAATATAGTCCATTGAGAGACTAAATGTCTGAATGCTGAAGCTGGCTCTGATGGCCATGTTTTGCTGCTGGATGTAAGCAATGATTCCTTCCAGTTCCTTACCTACTCTTGTGGCTCTTATCTTGCAGTTTATTCCATGTTTCTAGTCCAGCGCAGAGAAGAGAATCTCCATGTGAACTGGTATGGGGTCTTCTCAATGAATGACCATGTTTCCTTAGCCTCATCCTATCTGACGGGAGCACATGCACATTTATGTCTGCCCATTCTATGTGCTGTATGGCAAGCTGAGGACAGAGATACTGGACAATGATTTGATTGGCTCAAACATAGCTTCAGGGAAAGAGAAATATGAAGGCTTTACAAGTCTACCTATGAATCTGAGGAATTTCTAGGGTGAAGCATTGGAAAGCCAAAAATATCCACTTGGAGGGAGACAAATATCCACAGCTTTGATGGCATGTTCAGGGGAGTCTAAATAATGGAAACTGAATGGCCAAGAGCTTTGGATAAGCCTGTAGGGAAATGCAAGTTCCATGGCAGGAATCTAGCCTTACTCTTAGTATTTCCCTCCTCTCGTTAATGGCACTTTCCTTCAGAGCTGCTGCATTGTAATTTGACATCCCGAGAGCATCTGGAGATTAGGCTGGCTGTTGGATTGTGGAGTAGATCACCAGAGCTTGGGTAATAAAACTGTATTAACCTCCTACCTGTGTGTTGTGCCTGGATTTACTACTGCAAGACAACACACCTATCAGGCTATTAAGGCCTTCTTTGGTCCTACCTTCATGGCAGCACAGACAAAACAAGATTTACCTGTACCTCAGCCTACTCTGTCCTCATTTTTTCTCCTGATGAAAGCGAAAAGGTTTCAGCTTTATCTTTGCAAAAGAGAAGGTCTCAGCATGCCTCTAGCTGTAGCTCTGAGAGTTCCTTCCAGCTGCCGTGAGGCCTTTCACAACATATGTTTGAAAAAAAATTAAATAACCCCAGGAGATGTTTTTTTCTTTCTCCTTCAAGTAGGCACAGGGCTAAGCTTGCTTTGTGTCAATGACATTGCAAAGCAGTTTGTACTTCATAAAACTAATAGTTAATGCAGATGCTAGTAGTAGGAGACTGCTTTTGCAAACACGACTTTCAAACAATGCATCCTGCTGAACACAGGCTTTAATAACAGAGTGCTTGGATGGCCAGCTCTCTGTCAAATCTCTCGCTCTGCACGCTGTAATAAACTCATTCTCTTTGATGACAGGCCAGGGAATTTAGGGTTGCGCTCTGCATCTGTACCTGGCCCAAGTTGCAGTGGGACAGTTTCTTAAAATAAGTACTTTTTCTAATTCTGGAGCTCTGTTAGAAGGAGAGAAGGATTCTTAAAATCCTTACAAAATTGAAAAAGGTGCCATACATTTTTCTGGAGGGATTAGAGCTGTAGCTCTACACAGCCTTCTTGCAATTTTATTTTTAGCTTTGGTCATGGCCCACTGGTCGGATTTCACTTGAATGTCCCAGTCAGTAAACAGGATGCTTGCAAAATTTGGCATCATAGTGCAAGCTGGAAATTTTTTTCCAGGAGTTCTTATTTTCAACAGCTTGCCTGGACCACAGTCATATGGAGTTTCCCTGTTATTGAGCTCTGGGGAAAAAAAAAACAAAAAAACAAAAAAACAAACCCAGGAATGTCTGCTTTTATTTCAGAATGCAGGATTGTTTCATGTGGATTTAGCAGCAGTCCAAACAAGGTGCTTTACACAGTGCACAAATAAAACCTAGCTACCTTTTCTTTTCAGCCTTGTTACAGGCTACTTCAGAATTAAAATGTAGTTTTAAATGCCGACCTCTAATTATCAAAGCGCACCCATAATTGTCAAGCAATTAATCAGTGAGTATGGAGAGACAGCAGGGGACTAGGGAAACCCAGCGTGAACCCACTGCGAGGCAGGAATGGTTTCAGGCTCCAGTGGCTCTCTGTTCCTCCAGGGGCAGGTGGGGAGCCGAAGCAGGTAGTGACCCCGGGCTGGCGCCTCTCAATCAGATGCTCTGCTCCTGGGCTAGTACCAAAGGTGCCCCTGTTGCCACCTGGGAGTTCGTCACACTCGCGCATTTGCCGATAAGCTGGCATTAAGTCTGTTTTGCGCTGCTGGAGGTGTGTGAAGCAGATTTAAGAGCCCGGTCGGTCAAAACCTTCCACCTGTAATGCTGGGGGCCGGCACCCGGTGAATTCAGCGCGAGCAGGACGCTGCCCTGATAACCTCTGCTTGGTAAAGGTGCAGCGTCGGAAGAGGCTGCAGCACGTACCCTGCCTGAGCATCGGCCTCAGCCCGGTTTGGGAGAGGCTGTCTGCACCTGGCAAGGTGCCCCATTAGTGAATTTTATGTTCAGTGCTGTAATGATGCACAGTCATTGCATCAATCACACATTTTACACCAATGACCTTAATAAGCAACTGCTGTACATATTGCGTCTCCCATAAATACATTTCTGTAATTTTAGTGGAGACCTTCACACTTAAACGGTATAACATTTTTTACAGTTAATCAGTGAGCATAAACAACCAATGCAGAAGTGTGTGCGTGTAATGAATACAAAGCTCAGTCTCACGTGTGAACCCCCCCTCCTCAAATTTAGTAATTCAAAGCTCTCCGGGTACAATAATCAAAATGCCAGTTCTGTTCCTACCTGCCACATCCTCAAGTGCTTCCCTTGCTACATTTCCTCAGTATGTTGCATAGACATGACAGAAAATTGATCTAGGCAACCATTTATCGATTTACCTTCTGGTATGAAAAATTGTGTATTAACCTGCACTGAACTGGTTCGTCGTTCCCTTCCTTCTCACTCTGACATTCCAGAACGAGAAAAGCCCTTTTCTTGGGAAAAGAGATCCCTAAATAACCATGACACATCATTTATTTGTCATTCTTTATCCTGATTTTCTGTTTTGTTTGTGTGAAAATGCTGACCAGTGTCAGGCCTGATTACAGAGTGGTGGGAATTTCGAAACAGGTAAGACTCGATTGGAGTCTGAATGATGGAAAGGCTTTAGAGTGACTGCAGTCCAGGCACGAGAGAAGCCACATGGAAGAATAGCTTCTATGCTCTGAAACAGGACTAAGATCTTAGTTGGAGCTTGCTATTTATTACACATCAGGAGCTACAGCCATAAGACATGATTCCTTAAGGAATTAGGCTTTATTAGTTTTAGTGTTCATAATATTAATAACTAACAAAAGACGAATGTTAATTATGAAATTAGATTATTAAATAATAAATAATCTCATGAAATGGTGTTTCTTGGAAGACAGATTCTGTAGCCTGAGGCAGCTATTTCTCAAAGTCACACATATGGTTAAAAATGGGGAAAAGTTGAATTAAATTGGATTTTGACAGTTTTTTTGAGATGACCCTTTAATTGAAAATAACATTTAGGCAATTAACCTTAGGAGCATGGAAGACTTAATTGATGTGAAACCCACATAACATGAAACTTTTTGGTACATTTTTGGCTGTTCTTTATGCTCCTGACTACGATCAACCTATATTAAATCTGTCTATGACAGACTTTAATAGTTCTGAGAACAGTTCAGACCTTGTCCACTTTAAAATGACTCAGAGTGGCGAGGGAGGTGTGTTGAGAGACACGGGGAAGGTTCTTGTTGACACAGCACACCCCTTCCATGGTGCAGGTGGGATCACCAACTCTAGGCCACCTTGTGACCTGAATGGAGAGGCACATGTTGCAAGACAAGGTCGAGCACACAGCTTTGATGTTTTGGACGGTGTGACTTAAAAGAGCTTTCAGACAGTTTCAAGTGTACATCTGGTGCCCTTTCAGTAGACCTTGAGATTGGGGGAGAGAAAAATACATGAGTCATTGTTGCCCATTTTTCTCCTTAGCTGTGTGGAGCGTAGGCAACTGCGTCATGCTCAAACCCGCCTTACTCTTCAGTACTGTGCTGGTAGGTATCCAAGACAGAACTTCCTCTCTGTGGTTCCCCCTGAAGAATAACGAGTTTCACAGATATTAAACCATAATGGATGAGTCTTTCTGTTTTATCACTATAGGCGCTTAAAATAAATCAGTCTCTAAAAGGTAGAGGAAAACAAAAGCTTGATTCTCATCTGATGTAAATTGACGCAATCCCATGGAAATAAATGGAGCTCTGCCAAGCTCTACAAAAGGACAATATTGTCTAAGCTCTATGCATATTCCAATCTGCTTGCAAATGTGCAAAGAAAGAGAAAAAGAACACTTATGTGTCTTTTAAAAGAAAGGCTATTTAAAAATATTAAAGGAACCTCATGAAACCAGGAGAATTGTAAAACTAGGTTAGTTTATAACCACAAAATATTAATTTCCTAAAAGTGTTAGAGATTTCTTACTATAACTATTATTCTCTACATGGCACATAATATAATTATGTATATTACAGTAATTATTATTAGCTATTATGCTGTACATAGTATTATATTAACTTCCAAAAGGAAAAGACTTGTGAGCAATGGATCTGGAAACAGAGGCACTGAACTGGCATAACCAGCCCAAGAGCACAGAGCAGAACGTTGACAGAGCTGGGAGCAGGAAAGTGTTCCCTGGCTGCTGGGCTAGTGATGCTTCATCCAGAAGTGTTACCGTAATAATAATAAATAGAGGTGGGATATATGCCTTTGGCTCTGGGAGAGGATTGTTTTCCTTGGAAAGGTGAACATCACCTTTAGTACAGTCAGTTTTTCAGGAGGCAAATATATCTAATTAAGTTAAGTGATTGTCAAGTGTATTTTAAGTTTAACAAAGCTCACATCGTATTTTATTTCCCTTTTACATTCTGTACAGTAATTGTGTAAAGCGCATGATTTACTGTGGCAGCATTTTTCAAACGTAATTACAGTGTTAAGAAGTAACCATAACTTGAAAGAAAATAGCTACACTGCTGTGGGGATCCACATGGCAGCTCTGTTTTTTTAAAAAAATGTTTTTCTTTTGTGAAGAAAATAAATTGTGTAGAAAACTTTTTGGCTCCTGAAATCACATTTAAGATAAACTTTCAGTTGACTTCTTAAAGGATTGAAACAGCTACTCTGTCAAGGGATTTTAGATCTTTCTTTCTTTATATCCATCTTGTGATTCATCCCCATATATACGCCAGATGTTGTCCGGTCCTTAGGGGTATATTCTCTTATATATAGGGCTGAATCCTAAGAAGGAAATAAAAGGATTTAAAATATTATTATATAGCAATAGCAAGATGTCTCTAGTGGATCAATATGCCTGCTACCTAGAATGCATAGTAGAGACCATTCATTCAAAGTACCACTTTTATACTGACGAGGGATAAAAGGAGTTTTTAGCCATTTTTTTTTCTCTTAAAAAATGAATTAACTGTTTATTTATGGCATTTTATGAGTCCTTCTCCTTAGACTTCTAAAATCTGCACGCCCTAGTAAATGATAGATCCTAGGCTGTTATTTGTGTTTTGTAGGGTAGACATGAAAGGGAAGATGAAGACATGGTTCTTGCTCCAGACCCAGGACAGAATTTTCAGTCTTTAACATCTTTGGTGCTTAAAATCAATGAAGCATCATCAAACTTTGGATTTGTGTGGAAATGAGAGGTTCCTTGTGATTTCAAAAGATGATTTATTTTCCAGATATATTGAGGAATGTGGAAAGTCGCTTGTGCCTGAGGTAAAGTGTAGGCTGCAGAGCCATCTTCAGTTTACAGACACCGATCCTACAAAAGTCCGAACTGTGGCACCTTTCAGATTGCCATCTGCAGGTGTCGTATTTATTAAAACTTTAATGATGCAGACATGTAGATGACTTCCTTAATGAGACCTGTGTTGATAATTAGTGGCAATGAGATCTTGGTGGTAGGACATAGTTACTACTGCTTTCTCTTGATTTCATTTTGTTGGGACCTAGGGTGCTGGAAAGGTATTCTAGGGCGAGTATCATTTTTGCCCTTATGACATTAGATGAGGGTAGGCAATGCATTCAACTGAACTCAGAACAGCGTGCTTTAAATTCAGCTGCTACATTTAAGAAAATGGGAAGTGCTACATCTTGATTTAATGTGTCTAATAATAAGGCTTAAGTACATCCTTATGATTTCTTATTCCAGGATCAGGTTTCACTTTTGAGCTGTCCCTGTTCCATCTGATAAGGGATAGCTTTCTGCTGTGGGCTCTGCTTGTAAGTTATAGTCACTCTCCTCTTCTCTGGAGAATGATGACAATATGGAAATTGAACAAATCCCAGTTTAGGTCAGAGTCATATATCTGCAAAAGGCCATAAAATTCACTTTTTGAGCTGGGCCATGTTTGTCTCACATAGTTTTCTACCTATCTGTTCCTGTGAACAGACAAAAAATCTATAGTAGTGCATATACAGTGCATTACGTGCACTTTCTTGATATAATTAGTTGAGTCTCTTTTGGCTTGAGAGAACTTTTTCCCGTGAACAAAATTGATTTTTTAAGTTATCTGATTTGTATTTAATAGTGTATTCAAATCTCTTCCTCCAGAATCCATAGACCATCTTGCCTGACCTACATCAACAATGAATTTCTCAGAATACTTTAATCAAATACAGTTTCCTTGAATTTTGTGCTTTTTCCTCCTTTATTTCAGAAACGAATGACATTCGGTCTATTTTTCCATTCAGATGAAAGTCAAGTTCTCAATTTCTCTGTTAGCTGGAAAGCTGAAACTGCAGCGTAACAACATTATATAGGAGCAGTTCAGTATGCACACACTGATGTGTAACTTTTATGTGTGTGTGTGCCATCACACCTGTAGTCTAATTATGGTGGTAAGGCAAACATTAAAGTGAAACCCATAGGTGTTTTCTTGCAGAACTGAAGGTCAGTTGTATACTTGGCAAAGACACTTATATTCCAAAATCCACAAGGGATTCTCCACTGCCAGGATTCAGCAACCACAGGCTCCTGCTGACGCTTCAAAATATTTCATTTAAAATAAAGGTTAATAATTTTTTTCCCCCAAATAATACTTTTTTTTTTCCCCACTAGTGCTCATGTAAAATGCATAAAACTCAGATCCTCCACTGCTGCTGCCTGGAAAAGTGCCACGGGGTTCAGAGGAGCTGGGTGTGTATGCATCATTTGAAAACCAGTCTCCACAGTGGAGACAGTGATGGCAGCTGCCACATGAGCGTGGCAGAAGAGCTTCCATTCCAGACTTCTGGTTTTGATGACTCTTTCTCATGGTGGTTGGAATTGCAGTCCAAAGTCCAATTTAGCTGTCCAAAGCCTATGAGTTAAGTCTAAGTTTGTTGTCTAGCTTCCCCGTGGGATCACTGGGGAGAGGCAGGGACCTTCAGAGGGTGGAGGACAAGTAGACATTTGACAGAAGCGGGATGAACTGCCTTCTGATATCACCAATCTCTCTCCTTTGGCCATTGAGGAACCCAGACAAGGAGTTTGAACAGGATCTCCAAATCGTTAGGCAACTTAAGTGAGATAAGTCCCATTCTCTGTATCATCCTCGTTTATCTTCTAGCATTTACAGACAAAATATTTCCGTGTAAAAAACATTTTCATGTAGAGAGGAGTCCGTTGAAATTAAAAATCCATTTGTGGTCCTCACAGAATAAAACTCGTTAGCCTCGTAGTTTTTCCCTATATACTCAAGACCCTTTCCCTCTGATCCCTCCAGTTTATTTGGTCCAGCAACATGCTGGTTTTAGCTGGGATAGGGTTGAATTTCTTCATAGTAGTTGGTATGGGGCTATGTTTCGGGTTTCTGCTGAAAACAGTGTTGCTAGCATGGAGATGTTTTAGCTGTTGCTAAGCAGTGCTTACACGCAGTCAAGGCCTTTTCTGCCTCTCACACCATCCCACCAGCGAGTAGGCTGGGGCTGTACAAGAAGCTGGGAGGGGACACAGCTGGGACAACTGACCCCAACTGGCCAAAGGGATGTTCCATACTTTATGACGTTGCGCTCAAGAAGAAAAGCTGGTGTGTGTATGGGTGTGTGGGGGTGTGTGTGAAGGTGGCTGGGGCTGCTATTGTTTGGGGACTGGCTGGGCATCGGTCAGTTGGTTGTGAGCAACTGGGATTTTTTGCATGACTTGTGGTTTTTTTGGTTTTTTTTCTTTTCCTCTTTTTTTTTTTTAATTATTAAACTGTCTTTATCTCAATGCATGAGTTTTCTCAATTTTACCTTTCTGATTGTCTACTCCACCCCGCTCTCCCACTGGGTGGAGGAGTGAGCGAGTGGCTGCGTGGTGCTTAACTGCTTAACTGGGGTTAAACCACGACAAGCAACAAAGTCATCTCCTTCTTACATGTATTTCTCCAATGGATCAAGAAATTCCAGAGTTGGAGTCATACTAAAGCATTTCAAAAAATGAAAGCATGAGAAATGATTAGCCCCTATGAAGATGTTCATAGAAGCCTCCACACAAGTATTCTGAATTCCATGAGCAATGAATAATCGATACTGTCATGAACTGTTGTGATGTTGTGTGGTTCGCCAAGCTGTATTGGCTTCATAGTGGTACAGACTGGCTGGTCTGCACTGGAGGAGATGTGGACCTCTATGAAAGTACCATTGGAGAGGCAATCCCAAGAGAAGCTGAAGATTGCTTTCCATTATCCACTGGCTGAGAGGAAGGGAACTTCTCAACTGACTGAGAGGTGCAGAGAGGGAACATTGTTTAAACTTCTTGAAACAAAGAGTTTGCAGTCTCTTTTCATCCTTGAAGTACAGAGAAGGCAATAAACTCCCTGCATCCACATTGTGCTCCTCTAAAAGGGGCCAGAAAAATGCTCTAGGTCATCTGCAGAGGAAAGCAAAAGGCAAATGAAACTGACAACCTGATTTACTTAGTATGCAAGATAGTTTGGCGGGTGTTGAATTCATTTGAATATATATGATGCAGTGTAGACACCTGCTGCAATTGCACCTTGCATCCTTGTTACATGAGTGATTTCTCCCAGTGAGAGCCAAGAACATGCTTCAAAATCTTCTGCTTTGAAGTAGCAGTGATATGAGGCTCCGATATACAAGTATTGCTTGTCGAGGAGATATCTTAACATATTTAAAATGCTTTGATGAGTAAAAGAGAAGCTTGGAGTGTTGTCATTGTCACCTGCAGGGCTGACATTTACATTCAAGGTAGTGGGTTTCCATTCCTTGCCATGGGGTGCACATGCAGGATTCAGGATTAACGCGGTTACATTTGACTTCTTTCTGTCAGACCAGGTTATCAAGCTGGTTTCTCTCTCTTCTTGCTTTTTGTTTCTGTTTACAATTAGGTGGCATTGGAGAGAGCTGGTAACCTTGAGATGGCATTTCTATTGCTTCTTGTTCATTCATCCTTTTTGAAGTGGACTTATGGCACTTCTGTTTTCCATCTGAAACAGAGGTTCAGAGGAGACAACCTGGTCACCTGAGTGCATCCATCATCCACTGGATTAAACAACATAGTCAGTTAGTAGAGAAGAGCATTATGTGGCACATACCTCCTCTTCATGAATCTTCAAGAAGAGAAGAGTGAGCTGCAAAGCAGGATGTGCCAAATATAACTGGTTCACTTTTCTTGGAAATTGTACTGCAGAAAACACTCGTCCATTTTTAAAGTTGAAGTTAACAGTATCTGAAAAATTTGGTCATCAGTGTAGGTCTTCTCTCAAAAAGGAAAATTTCACCTACATTGTAGCATCTATTCAGTTTTGCTGGTAGAATGAAGTCTATATATATTTATATGAAGAAGTATTTAAAAAAAAAATTGGATTAAATTTTTCAAGAACTCAATGCCTTCTGTGTGTCCAGAATTCTGATATTTAAATAAATTTAAAAATAATTTCTAATATAGTTGTCTGAGATGGTTACGGTGAAGACACCTGTCTCTCATCGTTCACTATATAAGAAGGCTGGAAAATTAGCTCCACAAGTTGCCTAACTTCAGATAGTTAAATTATGACTCTGACATTTGAAAATTTTATTCCCATTCAAAGCCAAGTTCAGATCTGTGCAAAGTAAACCACAGAAATCTCAGCAGTATGAGAATATTGAGGTGGTGCAGATGCATTTTATTCCTGTTGTTGGTGGTAAATTCACTTAGCATTAGATAAAATACTTTTCTTACGAGTATTTATGGAAAAGACTGTGGCTTTATATCTGTTTCAGACATACACTGCATGGAAATAGTCTACAATTATGAAAACATTACTAGCTATCATTTCTCCTACAATTCACCTGGAAGATATTTCAAGAAGTCATGCAGGAGAGGGGAAACACTTATCCATACAGTTTGTGGCTGTCAGGCTTATGTGAGAAAGATGTCTTTTGTAGTCCCTGTTACAAATAGGTAATAACAGGGAAATTTAGGGAGGGATTGAGTTTGAGTTCTTGATCCTTACACAGGCAACTTTGCTGCCAAAATAGGAGTGTCAGTTGACAGAGGACTGGGAGGATGAGAAACAAAATAGTAAAGGGCAGTTGAGGATAATGGGAAAAACACATCTCTCCAGCTGACTTCTGCTCTGTCTTCCTTTCTTTTTCAGGTTGGGATGGGATAATGAGAAACCCATCCTTTGAAATCTGGACGCTCTGCTGTATAAAAAAAAAAAGTGGCATGAGAGGAAATATGGCTAACAAAATCATTGCAAGATGTGTTTTTCTTTGAGTCGCTGGGTTCTTGGCACTCTGAAATATGTTCTTTTTTTTTTTCCTTAGGAGATGGTGGCTCGTAAGATGATTGTGTTCAGCAAAATACGACTGAGCCAACCAACAGGGCTGCAGAAAGACAAAATGGTTTTGTGTATTCATCCAACTTTGTGCACCCAGTCTCCTTGCAATTGAAGTGAGAGGCGGCGCAGTCTGATGGATGGAGTGTGCGGCAGAGCTGCTGGGTTCTAATTAGAGCTGGGGGCAGGCTGCAACTGGGCAACTGTTGTCCTGCTTTTTTTTTTTCCTGTTAGTGGATTTTCCATTATTTTCATTATTCATAATTTATAATATGGGTGAACCAAAGGTCTTGGTCAGAATTGGAATCCCACTGTGCTTGGCGCTAATTAGATGTGTGTGTGTGTTTGTGCGCATGTAGGCACGTGCACACGTGGAAGTACCCCTGAGTGGAGGAGCCTGGGTCTAAAAGACAGAGCAATAACCAAATGGTAGGGAAGCAGGGAAATTATGTGGGAATTAATCACCAGGCACTGATTAACACACTTACTTAGTTGTATCAAGTTTGGCTGTTTGTATTGATATATCTACAACCAGATAGTGATGTTTAAACATTTGTTTGGTATTTTAAAATGTTCCACAATGTTTTACACACACAAATGTTGATGCCGCTCATTCTGGCTGCATTCAATAAACAGGGAGTCTATGATGACCGACTTAGATGTAGAAGACAACCTTTCAGTACCTAATCCCAGTGAAATCAATTTTGACCTGAATGTACAGCCCTGCTCCAGTTCCTGGGTTGCCCAGAATTTGCTCCACAGGGATCAGACTTCCACCTGGACCCTCTCCTGCTACCAACAGCTGATGTTTTGAAGAGCTGTATTAGACCAGATGCCTAATGTAGATTGGAGCTCATCCCAAGAGACTTACAAGGGTTTTCACAGTGAGGCTATGGAATATCGAGGATTTGAGTATGCTCAGTTCAAAAGCATTTAAGTGCCTGGCTGGTGCTCTAGGGACGAGCACTGGCTACTTTGTGCGTGCAGCAGGTATGGCTGTGTTACCTGTTACACAGACTAAATCAGGCTTCTTTCCTGCACTGGATGGTGGCATCCCGGCACCACCTATATGTTGAGGGGCACTGCTAACTCCTGCTTGCCTCAGGGAAGAAGAAGCTCAGAAATGGGAAGGGATTTTTTTTCTTGGTCTGCCTTGGGGTATTGCACTGGGCAAGTGAAATGTTGATGTAGGTTTTTCCTACAGCCCTAGAAGGGATGTTATCTGCTGGGACATGTCTTTGATACATATGTGCATTGTGCCCTGTACAGACAACAAAGGAAGATAAGTCATAGAAGATGGGCCTCGCCAATCCTACAGGAATGAAGTGCCAGCAAGAGTTTCTGTGAACTTGAAACTGGGTGCTTAAAATGGGGGCTTAAAGATGAATCAATATGTTAAGTGTTTTATTTATATATTTATATATAAAAATATATTTGCAATATTGCAAATATATTTACCCTTATAAAAGGGCAAAAAAAAATGTTGCAGAAACAAATTCACAGCATCATGTGTGTGTAGAGAAATACTTCAGAAAAACTAATGCACTACGGACACATTATTGCTGGAATAACAACATCCTTCCCCCACTTTAGAGTGTCAAACCCAATTTCTGTTTTCCAGGGTAGAAGACCGCTGGGTCAGCCTCGGATGTCCCAGAGAACTGTTTTGCACCATCATATTAAGCCATGCCTCAATGTTACTCTTCACTGAATTGTCACGTGCAGAGTTGAACCTGAGTTCATTTATCTTAGATTAAGGACAGTTTCAACTTTGGAGGGGTTTTCTCCAAATTTATTGCAACTTTTTTTTTTCCTGCAATGCGTGTGCTTACATTGGATCACATGGACAGAGCAATCTTCCATCTTCCTGAGCAGTCGCAAAGCTGAATAACCAGTTTCCTTCTACTTTTCAGCTCTGTTTAGTGCATGTGGATAGCACTGGCTGCTCCCTCTCCGCATACCTCAAGCCATTTTCAAATAGTGTTGCGCTCCACATTGACCACAGTATGGCACATGGCATACGTCCACACCATTTAATAATATTGAGATCATGCCCAAACTGTGGTCCGAAATCGAGCTTCTTAAAACAGTGATTCTACAGGGAGCTTTTGCTTTGGCTGCTGGCTGATGTTATATTAGTGATTTTTTGGATACATGGTGGCTACGTAGGTCTCTGGTGGCACTAAGTCCTTATGGAAGGTGAAAGCTTGGAGATTGTGACCATGACAATGAGTAGGAACTACCATGTGGGGCAGTGCCACGTCGTGACAGATGCTACGTGCATGGAATAAAGCTGTGATTGCTTTTCTGAAACAGGACTGAAAAAGATGAATAAAATAATTCTCCTGTCTCAAATGGGCTGGAAACATGTTGGGAACAAATGTCAGAAAGTGGATCTGGGTTAACATTTGGAAACTGCAGACATGGCAGGAGGGTGGTTTAAGCAGTTCTATTTTTGCTTTGAAAGGGAGCAGGAGAGCTCTCTCAGTCCATTCTCAGTTGACAGGATCACAACTGTTAGGGGGGGCAATGAATACTAAGGCTTAGTAGCTTATTAAATTGCTCCAGTTATGTCACAAGGACTTGTTTGAATATGGCAGAAAGCTGAACTGAAGTCATTTAGATGCCTTTGAAAGCTTGTTTTCGTGGCTTCAGGTTTTAGGGCAGCTTTACTGGAGTGATTTAGCCTTCAGAGAGGAGAGCAATGTTTCAGATGGATACTGATTTACAGTTTTCATAGGTAGGCCGTTATCTCCTTGCTTTATGATATAGTGTTGAGTACAAATTAGGAGGTTTGCTATCAGCTGTGGATTACAGCAGCATTAGATCCCAACTAACAATCTTTGCACCTAAGTAAGTTCTGCAGAATTTACAAAAATGGTGCTGTCAGCTGAAGACACGGGTAGGATTTTGTCTTATTTGTGTGTGCTGTGTACTACTTAGCTTTCCTTTCAAAAAATTCAGGGATGAAAAGTGTATTGAGATTACAAAAACAACTGGGTTGGTTGTTCAGGTGGGCAGAAAACAGAACTACTCTATTTCTTTTGGGTGAACGTCAAAACTAGTGGGTCGGCAGTGGGTGTGAACAGGGACAAGCAAATCCAGCATCTCACTAACTGAGAGACATTGATTCCTTGTTTAATTTCACACGCTACCTACAAGCTGATGGCTTTGAATCCATTTAGTTTTCTTTGAAAATAGTAATCCTGGTGGTAATAGCGCTAGTGGATTTTTATCATAGTAATATCATCGGTGTGTCACTTTTCTGATCCTAGTTCATGGGCAATATAATTCATGTGGCTGGACTTCACGATAATAATAAACAGTCTTTCTAACCATCCTTGTCTCACTGTTTTATTTGTAGTGACTGAGGTATTAGAAAGCAAGAAGCTGACATGCTTTCTATGTGAGCAGTCATCCAAAATGGAGTGTAGAATGCCTTCCCAATGAATTAATTTCTTTTGCATTCCTATTAGGTACAAGCTGTTGACTCTACTCCTCAGCTGTAAAGGTAAGATACTTGAATGGCTCTGTGAAATCTATTTTTAATCATATGAGCACAGACCACCTGATTTAGCTCTTGCTGACATTGGTTGAAATTAGAAGGATATCTGTTAAAGTCATTAAAACCTATGATGATTTGAGTTAAAACCTAAAATATAATGAAACTAGGCTAAAGTCAAAATAGCACAGACTTATGTAATTGCAGACATAATTGTTCCACTGACTTTCCCAAGTCATGAAATATGCTGCTGTCTGAAGTTTTTCTATAGAAAGGTATCAACACCATATATTATCTGCAACACATTTATTTTTTAGAGGGCCATAGCCCTTTTCATTTCTTTGTCATAGAGGAAAATCTTGAAGTCTGGATCAATCTATCTTAAAATCAGGGCACTGAGCCCAGTCCTAAACTCTTTCTCTTTTATTAGACCAAATAATCCTCCTTTTTTTCTAAGCACAAATTTACTTATCTTGTTTTACATCCATTCATCCATCCATGTACTAATAAAACCCTCATCGGTGTAGAATTTCAGGGCTCCACTGGACTTTTCTACTAGTCTTTAAATGACAAGTTTAGTAGCCCCATTTACTGTAATTTCAGTGAACTACCTTCAGCTCCATGCTTTCTGCAGAAATCTGATCGCATCTGGATAAGGGTAATTTAACAGGTACTTTCTTCCCCCCTTTGCCTCCCCTACTTATCTGATACTGTTAAACACTCAGCTTTGTTCTCTCTCTTAGGGCTTCATGACTTTGTGGCTGTAATGGCAAATCACATTCTATTTCCCCTTCTCCTTTGGTGTACTTTTCTCAAGGTTTGCACTCTCCAGAGGTCCTTGTTGTGATCTTTCCTAGTGCCATGTGATGCAAGGTGAAAATAATAAGCCACGAGACTCTCTTTAAGCTGTCCCACTGGTGAATTTCTGCTCATTGGCTTTGAAATACATGATAGTGATGAATCCACTTTACCTACAACTGCCATACCTAGGGTTCTTTACTAATGTATGTTTGTCTATACTAAGATATCATTGATATAAAGATAAAGCAATAGCTATAACTATAACATTAATTATTAATGACTTTTATTTTTATGTAAAGACACAGAAATGGAAACACAGTGCTGCGTGGACATCTAATGGCATAGCCAAGGACAGGTGAGTGTGTTTCTCAGCAATATCCCCTTGTCTTTTTGAAAATACCGGTGGATTCTCAGCTATATTTTTGGTAGACTACCTCCCTCTCCAAATGAAGCTCCAGGCACCTAATCCAGTACTCACTGAAGAAATCAGTGCAAATTTGACCAAATGGGATTTAACTGCCTGAACCCTGGTGTGTTTTTAGATGACCAAGGATATCTTACCTGAGCTCTAGCTGTTTCTCTGGCAGGTTGTCCTGTTGGTCCCTCAAGGCTCTGCCTTTGGTCCTGTGGCATTTCTGTCACCCTGCCAGAATCCTTCAGACACCCTAGAGTATCTCTGATTAGGCGCCTGAATTACTTACAGAGTTTGCTCTGAACTGCCCTGTGGTAATTCCTCAAAGGCAGGAGCAGATTCTAGGGACTTTGAGGAATTTTTACCATTGACTTTCATGGAGGACAAGATCCACAGTTAGGGTGAAAAGCACAATTCTTGATCCTTCAGAATGACAATGCAGGTTAAGGGTGTGGGTACCTTTGTGGTCACAGTGACTACATACTGTATTCTGGGTGAAAAATTTATACAAGGAGTTGCTGAGATTTAGATCACAAATATGAGATAACATAAAGGAGAGCTACATTCTCCCCATTGGACTGAAAAAATACCAGGCTACATGTATGTAGATCTGAGGGTAGAAATTGGCTCTGATGTGCTGTCCTCTGCTGCTGAGTAGAAAGTGAAACCAGCCATATGACTCATGATTTGAAGGCAGAGACTCATCTGCTACTAACTGGATCTCCACTCTAACATCACAGTACAGCACAGCCTCTTAAACAGAAGGGAAATCCCTCCTCTGGCACGAATAGCCTCTGCAATTTACACCCTTTATTTCAGTCTCTTTCCCTGTAGGTTACTCTATATACAGGGCATAAAGCTCTTTTTGAAAGTTGTCTACAATCTGAGGAACCATTTAGAGTTTGGTCACAGGGGCCTGGAGGCTTTTCCAGCCTCACATCTCTCATAATGTTGTTGTCTATGAGAGAAGGGAAACCAGCACTACCACACTATCCCATCGGCACAAAGCAAAGGCATCTGCCCCTTCCCTTGGACAGCTCAGTTTTGGCTTGCCTGAAATGCGCACTTGTGAGGGTGAAACATGCACTGCTATTCAGTGCTGTGGAGGTGTTTTTTTCTTTTTTTTCCTGTGTACGGTGACACGGTTTTTGGGTGCCGATGATGCTCAAGAACTGTAATTAAGACCTTCAAACACAGCTGCTCCAGGAAAACAATTCTTAAGAAATACAGAGCTCAAAGTTTATCCTGCCTGACTTCTTTCTGCTAGGTACCAGCTCTGCATATTCTGCTCAAGTTTTCAGAACAAAGCTGATTTCTTTGTTCTTTGAGCATCATCAAAAGCAATAACAGCTCTGGAGGACACATTATATAATAATAACACAATGCACTCAGCACTGCCTTAAATGTTATGCAGTTTACCTGTGTGAAAAGCGGCTGCAAACTGGCTGTAAAACTCTCCTCTGACCTGTGCCTATCAGTGGGGAGTTCTTCCTCCGGAGCATTTTATACACAGTTTTCGTGGAGCGGAGGAAAAGTGCAAGGCAGTTGAGTGACTTCTTTTCCTTGATGATGTTATTTTGCATTTAATCATGCAAATTTGTTGTCTTGAAAGCAAGAGGAACTCTGTAAACAAATGTATTGATGATGCAAAGTACCAATAGACTGATTCACATTATTTTTACTGTGCTGGATGTGCAAAGCTAAAAGGAGTGCAAAGCAGTAACTTATTTTTTTTCAGCAAGTAAATGCATAATCCCTGAATGCACTAGGAAAGCTATCCATTGAGGAAGAAAGCAACATGTTTGTAGACTCCATTTTTACGCTTCAGTTTGTTCTTCCTAGCAGGTCACACCCAATTATCAGGTGATTTGTTAAACCTGTCACTGCATACAAATCTGCTGCCATCCTCCTTGAGGATAAGGGTTTTTGAAATAGTTGACTGAGGACTTTATTCTATCTGAATGGCTGGAGATGTGTGCTTTTCTGGTGTTTGTTTTTTTTTTTTTTCCCTTCCTTAAAGTTTGCCAAAAGGAAGTTTAAAAGGGAAGTTAAATTGTGAGAGAAAAGAGCCTTAAGACTCCATCCCTTTGCTTTCTTAAATAATTTTCTAGTTCATTTTTAGTAGCATGAGCCTACTATTGATTAAAGTAGACTGTAATATACAGCCCTTACCTTACAGAAGAAAGTGCAGATCGTTCATCCTTTCTTCCGTTAATTCTTGTAGCTGCTGGAATTTGGACTCTGTAATGCTATACACAGAAAAAGATCTATATTCATCTGTGTATTGAGTTATGTTTTCCAGCATCAGGGGTAGCTTAGTAGAGATATGAAATCATTTACATAAACGCTCCTTTCCAGCCAAGCACCTTAAAACAACTTCCTAAACACAAATTCTGCTTCACAACTTCCTGATGAGTAAGGAAATCTTGATTTCATGTGTGGGAGAACTGAGGAAAATAGAAGATGTGAAGCTTACTAGGTCCACAAAGAAAGTCTTGTGGAAATGGGGATGAAATGCAGATGATTGGGCTCCCTAGCTCCCCGTCCTCTTCGTTAAACATAAAACAACTCTTCTGCCTGGAGGCATGACTGTTAATAGATTCTCTGAGTTTGATATCAAAGTGAATATGAATCATAGTAATATTTTGTGAAGAAGGTGGACATGGCTAAAATATTGGTCAACAGTTGCTTCATTTCTCAATAGAAAAAAAAAAACAAAGCTAACAGAAAAACTTATCAATGCATTAAGGACTTGTGGCTGCTCTGTGTAGTCATGACACGACTTTTGTGGTCACCGTCTTTAGGGTGTTTGTAAGTGCTTTTGACAGCCCAGATTGTGCTCCCTTCTGATCTGTGTTGACATGACAAATCTGGGGAGGATTTCCTGTTGGTGTAAATCAAAATAGCTCCAGTCAGAATAGCTTAAATAGAGGGATGTCAATGTTCATGGTTTTTGTAGGATATTTTCAGTATGTTTTCTCATCCCACATTTTGTTTCCAGATGCCAACAACTGATGTTAGATTTCTGAATATTTTTTTTTTTTAGAAAGCAGTTTCATTGCTGTATTTTCTTTAAGGCTGTTTTTAAAGAAGGTTGGCAGCCTGATTGAAAATTCATTAAAAAAAAAGGAGGAAAGAAAAAGGGAATGTGTTCTTTTAACAAGTTAGAGGGCCAAGAGTCTCCAGAATAATACACAACTTATTGGTTTCTCTGATATAATTCACTGGACCACCTGCTGCCCGAGGACATCTGCTAAGCTATAGAGTTGAACTAACTTTGATCATGCAAAAGAGAGATTGGACTATAGACTTTCCTCCAGAGACTGGAAAATGGTTACCAAGTAGGGGAGAGTTGGCATATGTGATCTGTTTCTACTGTGCTGCTTGACTAGGTACTGATAATTCAGCAATCTGACAGGCTACGGCTTGGGAAAACAGCGTAGTCATCTTAGATTATCCATTTTAGCCTAAAATGCAAGAAGAGGAAATATAAGAAGTTGTGACTGAAGTGAAAATAAAATAAAGTAAATAAAAGCACAAATGATATCACTCTTCTAAAATGAAAAGCTCTCATCTTTTCACTGTATTTAATTTGTGAAGCATGAGATGAGAAATCTGGAACTGCCAAGTTAGTTCAGGAAAGAAGTAGAAAAAGGAATTGAAAATTTAAAAAACTTTTTTTTTGTGTAAAATGACATTTTAAAAAACAACAATAACCACCAAAGCCTCAGTTTACGTGATGTGCAGCCATTGCTGGGACTGGAACTAGGATGTGAATGACTTTGATTCACTGCTCTCAGGGTACCGGGGAGGCCTATTGGAACACTGTGGAGGACAGTGCAAAAGCTACGGCAGGATTATCCTAGCTGACAAATCAAACTTTGAAAAGACAAATTGTTCTTCATAGCACAAGGGTCATTCTTTTGTACTGAGTGATCATTGCAGAGGCAGGAGACAGCTGGTGGCAATAGGAAATTATAAACCAATCCCTTTAACAACTGGCTGCTGTGTGTTCGGTTTGGCATGCACGTATATATATATATAGAAGTGTACACTGCAGTACTTTAAAATGTATGTATGGCTCTATGTGTCTGTGCTTATTACTGTCATCTTGTGCAATCAGTCCTTTCATGAAATAATTAAAGGTTTCAGGCATTTTTTTTGCCAACTGACTGGCATTACAGGTGTTCTGGATGATATGCCTGTTTCACTTGGTTTTATAAACTGACAGAAGGTGAATCCTGGCATTATCCACGTGCTTTCACACTGTGGTTATGTGGGAAATAATGTCTCTAGCCAGCTCTTACTATTCAGGGAATTAATAAACAACAGCAGTGATACAGACCAAAAGAGCAGTCATGCGTTTTTCCGTCCTTTGGAAATTCCCTAGCCATGGGACAATGTGCCCTTTTCTTGACTCTCCTTCTGGGATCTTTCTTACACTCAAAATTTCTCTGAGTAGGTTGTCTCCTTTTAATATCTGTATTCTTCGTAGGTTATTTCTTTCAATTTGTTCACTGGAGTGTGAAGGAGAAACTGTTGTTCTTTGGGGGGGAGTCTCTTCTATTTGGCTCCAAAATTGTGCTTATATCCAGAGGTGCTTCAGGAGATTAGTGAGTTATTTTTCAGTTTCAGACAAACAGGACACATTAGGATTCTGAAATTCCAGGAGGGGCTGGCACTAGAGTGACCTAGGACTTCTGCTGTTCAGGTATTGGCCGTGGTGGAGCAAGGAGCTAGAAATTGGTCCAAAGTCAGAAATTTGGGAGAGGGTAAGATTGTCCAGGAGAAAACCATCTCACTCTCTCCCTTCCAGGCATGCAGCAGGGTTTCAGGACATGTCTGGAGCTGCTCTTATGACTATTTCTTGTCCATAATCAGTTAAAAACCCCCATAATTAAAAGAATAGTAAGGCCAGAAAGACTTGACAATCTTCACTGCTGTTGGTAGACCTGTCATTGGATGTGCACCTGATCTGAGTTTGGCAGGCAGTGGGTACTCTGGCATAACAGCAGCACTCTTTGTAGTTTTTGCAGCTGGGGTTGCTCCCCTGGACCATGGTCTCCACCTGATGGTGCTCGTTGATGGAGTCCAGCACACCATCTGTTGCTCTCACAGATTATTTGTTCACTGTTTTTGACGTGGAGCGTTTCCTTGACAGGTAAGTGTGGATGGATCTTAAGTCCTAGCACTAGCAAGGGTTAAGCTGTCAGATGATCACTGAAGGAGGAATGCCTTCAAGAAACCACTATAGCAGCAGTGAGAGTAGAGGCTGGCTGCCATGAGCTACATAAATGAGGGCACTAGCAGGAGGTCTCCCTGGTCCCAGGGTAACTGCTGTGAGTAGCACTTGTTTGATGCATTTAGGCAGAACTCACATGGCTGTAGGGATCCCAACATTACATCATTGAAGAAGCTTGTGATGTCTCATTTGATAGAAAGTGCCAAGAAAACTAAAAGGATGAGTGCTGAATCATGAACACAGAGATGGGCAAGAAATAAATGACAGGAAAAAATTACTTTCTCTTTGGTATTTTCTATCCATATGGATGTTCAGTTCCCACTTTCCTTCCCTCCTTTCTGAGCCTGTGTAGTCTGTTTTAGGGTATTTTTTTGAAAGCATTTATTTTGTAAAAAGAAAAAAAAAATCACTTTCTGAAATAGTCTCAATTTTGAAAATAAATTTTAGCTCTGTGATGTGTATTGCTATGTAGCTTTAGGTACAAATATGAGTAGTTTTAAAAACAAATGTAATAACCATGATCATGTCCCATGACCCAAGAGAAACCAGTCTTAGACATTTCCCACAATGTCTGTCTATGATATCTGATAATTTTCTGAAATAACTGAAAATTTTAGTCACATCTGGGATTGAAGCTGTCATTTCATGAAATGACTGAATGTTTACTGTATGGCTACAACATGCACACATGTAGATTTATCTTGGGAAGAAGGATGATTGATGTGTAACTACTCCACTTTCTTCTCCCCATCCTCCCCAGCCTGCTATGGTGTCGGCAGCCAGGACTGCTCTTCAGTGCTGTGTTTTGCTGGAGTTTTCCTTGGCTCTTAGAACAACAAAAAGTTGCCACTGTTTGTGAATCTTTGGATAAGTGTCTGTGTCACATCTCCCCTGATATGGGGACTGGAGTCCCCATGGCTTTTGCAGCTTGCTGTTTGTGTGGAGCACAAAACGTACTTCACTTTTACTTCTTATTTATGTCAGGCCTCTTCTTTGCAGCTGTTTCAGCAGAATGTGCTACATAGATTATTGGTGAGTAAGCGTATAGAGATTATTGTACTGAAACAAATGAAAAGATTGTGGGATTTGCATACAGCTCAGTAAGAATTGTTTCAAAATACTCTTTTTTCAGGGGATCACATGTCCACAGACAGTCATAAGGCTTGACAACTTGAGTGTATTTCACTGTAAGGCTAATCCATCATAGCCCAGGGAGAGGTATGCTCAGGTCCACATTTTTATTTGACAGGTTTTACGTTTGTAGGTTAGGGAAATTAGTATTTTGACATATCCATGTATCAAAGTTCTTCCTGGATTTTAGTTTACTTCAAATATTTTCTCATAGATCCCGGGGTGTAGAGGAACTTTAGTTAGTTTATCAAAAATTATTTTCAGACTGAAGTGCTTTTACCTTAATCTTGTTCTGGTACTGAGTATCTCTATATTGCAAACTACAGCCAGCTGATGAGTGGCCCAGGAAAGTTGGTTGATATTAAAGGAGCACCTCCTCCAGGCTCAGGAGCGATGCATCCCAACAAAGAGGAAGTTGGGCAAAAATGCCAGGAAGCCTGCATGGATAAACAAGGAGCTCCTGGACCAACTGAAAAACAAAAAGGAAGCCTACAGAGGGTGGAAGCAAGGACAGGTAGCCTGGGAAGATGACAGAGAGATTGTCTGAGTAGCCAGGAATCAGGTAAGGAAGGCTAAAGTGACAGAATTAATTCTGGTCAGGGGCATCAAGGATGACAAGAAAAGCTTCTTTAGGTACACTGGGGATAAAAGGAAGACCAGGGAGAATGTGGGCCCTCTCTGAAGGGTATGGGAGACCTGGTTACCCGGGACATGGAGAAGGCTGAGGTACTCAATGACTTTTTTTGCCTTAACCTTTGCCAGTGAGGCCTCTAACCATATGGCCCAAGTTGCAGAAGACAAAAGCAGGGAACTGCCCACAGTATCAGAGGAGCAAGTTCAGAACCATCTAAGGAAACTGAAGGTGCGTAAGTCCATGGGATCTGATAAGATGCATCCACAGGTCCTGAAGGAAGTGACGGATGAAGTTGCCAAGCCACTGTCCATGATATTTGAGAAGTTGTGGCAGTCTGGTGAGGTTACTGATGACTGGAAGAGGGGTAACATAACCTCCATTTTTAAACACGGAAACAAGGAAGGCCTGGGGAACTACAGACTGGTCAGTCTCACCTCTGTGCCTGTTAAGGTCATGGAGCAGATCCTTCTGGAAACCATGCTAAGGCACATGGAATACAAGGAGATGATTGGTGACAGCCAACACAGCTTCACTAAGGGCAAATCATGCCTGGCTAATTTGGTGGCCTCCTACAGTGAGGTTACAGTATTGGTGGACAAGGGACAAGCAACTGATGTCATCTACCTGGATTTGTGCAAAGTATTTGACACTGTCCCACACAACATCCTTCTCTCTAAACTGCAGAGACATGGATTTGGTGGACAGACCACTCAGTGGATATGGAATTAGTTGGATGGCCGCACTCAGAGAGTAGTGGTCAACAGCTCAATGTCCAAGTGGATCTGTGATGAATGGCATTCTTAAGGGGTCTGTGTTGGGCCCAGCCCTGTTCAACATCTTTGTTGGCAACATGGACAGTCGGATAGAGTGCACCGTCAGCAAGTTTGCCAATGACACCAATCTGTGTGATGCTGTCGACACGCTGGAGGGAAGGGATGCCATCCAAAGGGACTTTTACAGGCTGGAGAACTGGGCCCGTGCAAACCTCATGAAGTTCAACCATGCCAAGTGCAAGGTCCTGCACATGGCTTGGGGGAATCTCAAGCCCAAATACAGGCTGGGCGGAGAATGGATTGTGAGCAACCCTGAGGAGAAGGACTTGGGAGTGATAGTGGATGGGAAGCTCAGCATGAGCCAGCAATGTCGGCTTGCAGCCCAGAAAGCCAACCACATCCTGGGCTTCATCAAAAGAAGTGTGGACAGCAGGTCAAGGGACACCTCATCTGCAGTGCTGCGTCCAGTTCTGGAACCCCCAACACAAGAAGGACATGGACCTGTTGGAGCGAGTCCAGAGGAGGGCCATGAAGATGATCAGAGGGCTGGAGCACCTCTCCTATGATGACAGGCTGAGAGAGTTGGGGCTGTTCAGCCTGGAGAAGAGGAGGCTCCGGGGAGACCTTATAGTAGCCTTCCAGTACCTTAAGGGGACCTACAGGAAGGACAGGGAGAAACTCTTTCAGCAGGGCCTGTTTTGATAAGACGAGGGGTAATGGTTTTAAAATAGAAGGAGGTAGATTCAGACTGGATATAAGGAAAATTTTTTTTTCCAATGAGGGTGGTGAAACACTGGCACAGGTTGCCCAGAGAGGTGGTGGATGTCCCATCCCTGGAAACATCCGAGGTCAGATTGAATGAGGCTCTGAGCAACCTGATCTGGGTGGAGATGTCCGTGCTCCTTGCAGGGGGCTTGGACTAGATGGCCTTTGAAGGTCCCTTCCAACTCAATCTATTCTATGATGCTATGATTCTATGATATAAGTTTGAGATATAAATTTACCAAGTCTTTTGGTTGTATTGATTTTTGCATGAATTTGAAATGCAAACTCAATGTCTTTCCAGTCCAAATAACAGAAGTCATGATTCTACTTAATGTACTGCAGAAGGGAAGAAGGAACCACAATTGGCAGCATCTAGAAAAGATAATGTATTCCAGGTAATCAATTCATGCTTCATTGGCTCTTTCCAGCTAGCTAATGAATAAAGGTGCCCATTTGCAAGCTTTTCTCGGAAGCTGATTAATTATCTCCACAAAATTTACTTTATTCATGTAGTGATCATCTGAGGTTAAACAAATCCCTAAATATTCATTGTACTTGTAGTCCATTAAGAAGAGATCTAATCTCCATCCATCCACCCACTCATCCATCCACCCATTTCTAAAAAGTTCTGGTATTAATATTGGCAATATTTGGGCTAGAAGTAATTAATCTTCTATTACAAGGCAAGATGAAACTGAGGAAAAAATAGAAAAAAAAATCACTGAAGTAGAGTAAGATAAGATGAGTTGGATAGGAACTAATAATATTTGTTATATTGATGTTTGACTCCTGAGACTAGATCTACAAAGTAATGTAGATTTATAACTGGTATTGATTTCAGTGGAAATAGGAATATCTAAATAATTTTCTGGGTAGGAATTTTGGATTATTTTGATTAGGGACAATCCTTCCGCTGTTTGGTATACAAATGGAGTCCAGATCCATCCACTCATTGCAAGCTGTAGATGATACCTGCCCTGATGGTCATCCTTGCCTTTTGTTTCAGGAAAATGAGTGCCGTAAAGTCTTAGTATATTGGAGAAAAAATTAACACAAAATACTGTAATCTGCCACTTACCAAATAAAAAATAAAATTTAAACCAAACAATGGGTTCCTGTTTCCATTCATAAAAAAAAAGATTACTGTTCTTTGTGGCCAAAGGAGTGTATTGATATTATTACTAGCTTAGTCCTATCTATAATTTATCCCTTTTAGTCATGATCCATGCAGAAAATTTAAAGGACAAACTGTGGAAAAGGACTTGCAGTCCTAAAGAGCCTTAGGCATTTTTGAAGACTTCTACTAGTTTTTAATTTGACTGCCAACATTTTTGCTATGGTTTTCAAATCTAGATTGTCCTTGTTACATGCAGCTCCTATAAACCTTTCTTGTGTAAATTATCAGTTAAAGTCTCAACATCTTTTGAAGTCTGAAAGAATCTTGCAGATAGGGTGTGTGACCTTAAATGGATGTAGCTGAGTAAAACTCCAGAGGAAGAACCCCTGAGTCTTAGTTTTATTTGAATGCAGTGGAGGTAGATGTTAAAAGACTATATCCTTTGGCTAGATCTGCAAAGATGCTCAGGCTGAACATACAAATCTCACTGCAATTTCTGGAATACAAATCTAAAATCCCTTAGTAGTTCCTTCATTTTTTAGGATTTATCCCGGTATGAGGACCCTTTTCCTTGGTAAGGAAGGGAACTATAACCTCATGAAGGAGGAACGGAAGGCTGTCTGCACTAGTGTCTCTGTGTCTACACAAAGAAAGGCAGGGAACACACCTAGGTCAGTAAAAATTGCCTGGTGGAAATGCTTGCGTTCCTCTGTTGGCTATGACACTGCTGTGCTAACATAGATGACACCTAATGTTAAGTTAGGCAAGGTGGATCTGTGGTCCCTTCAGAGCTGTCCAGTATACAGAGATCCAGATTCCTCCAATCTAACCTTTGAGAACTCTTTAGGAACCCTACTAGACCAACTTAGGATTTGGTGTAGTCAATGGAAAGGCTATCAGGCTGATCCTATCCATCAGAGATTCAAATTGCACTTTTAAGTTGCTGTGGACTACAGAGGGATCCTGAGAGGAATGCCTCAGCTGAGTGTCAAAAGTTTGGAAGGATGCATCTGGCCTGAATCAAAATTTGTGTCATCAGCTAATGGCTAACACATCTGTCTAGAGAGGTAGTTAAATCCCCACCTAAGCCAAAAACAGTGCAAAATTCAAATGATCAGCTTCCTGGAAAAAAAGGTGATCCTTATGATAATGTTATTAAAAAGATTTTTGAAAACTTATTTCTATGATAACAAATCTTACATTGATGACTTGCATGTACATGATAGAAAGACACAGTGTCTGGGAATGTGACTCTGTGGGACTCAGCTTGCATGTATATATTGCCATTAAAAGCCACAACCTGCACTGCGGTAATGGTGAGTTTCTGGGCAGGTAAGGGAATAGGGGTGAGTGTAGAATGCACGCTCTGTACCTTTTACAGCAATACAAAAAGACAATGAAGTGATCATAATTTAAAATATTCTAAGTTTTGGAATATGTCTTCTAGATACTGATATGTCAAGATAAACTGCTACTGACTACTTACCTCTCCTGGTAAAATCCAAAGATGACATTCAGGCCTCGCTGAAATTTCCAGTGAACTAAGATTTTGTACTGGGATTTCCAGATGCTCAGCACCGCTCAGCTTACGGCCTTCAGCCTTTGCATTGAGTTATCATCATACTAGACTAAGGCATACTCTCCCAAACACATTCTTTGGGTCTTTTAAGTGAGAGGAGTTTTTAATTTAAGGAAAAATATTTTCCTTTGAATTTGCAGTAAGGGCTATTGATTTTTCTTCTATTAGGCTTTGACAAAGAAAAATCAGTAGACAAAGGTTGTGTGCCACTAACTGTAAGTGAAGGGCTAGTTGACCTCAGCTGAGCCATTGATGAGGGTGAGGGTAATGGGAAAAAAATTGATCTCTTCATAATTTGTCAAGTGAAGTGTTAGAAGTCAAGTTAGCTAAAAAAAATCTCATTATCAACCCTGTTCTTGGGAATAATAAAAAAAAATCTGTTAAGTCAATTTTATTAAGCTCTTCCTAGGTATAGCAGAAGTCTCAGTTGTCAGTCACTATATAACCCAGTGTCGCTGGCATGTAGATGTCACACAAAGTGATTGGTGATGCTATTCTCAGGTTTCTAGCAAAGGAATAAGTAAATCCATTTGCTCAAAATAAAGACGTAGTTTAATAGAGGGCATTAAGAATTGCTCTTCAAGGGAGACCTATGAATTAATATGGGAACTCACATGTTCTTTGGCCTCTTCAGAAAGTTCAATGGGTTTTTACTTTCCTTTTTGGCCATAAAACATTTATCATAAGACTCACTAAAAATCCTATTAAATTATGTTTCTATGAGTTGTGTCCCTCATGCACCTGGGAAAAGTGTGGAATATCTTTACAATTGAAGGCATTTGTCGTTTATAGGTGTAATACTTTCTTGCCTGGGGAAACAAATGATGTCTCCATAGGGTGCCTAACTCAGCATGGAAGCACGATCTCTGTGTAACCCTGGTATCTAGGTCATCACTGGAGAGTGTGCCTCGGATATCAAATGCAAAAGACAGAACCTCTGTTGCTTGAGCTAAAGGACTAAGCCTCCTAGAGGCAGCTATAGCAAAAATATGCTCTGTGGATCAAATGGAAACAAAAACAACTCTTGGATGGAGAATAATATACAGAAATAAGGCCGAATAAGATGATTGGAGGCTGAGTTCAAGGCTGGAACTCATGGAGGTGTAGCCTGGCTCTATTGATTATTTCTTTACTAGCTAATTAAGCACTGTCAAACACAAACATAAGCACCACACTTGGTTATCCGTGCTGTTAAATGGTCCCTGGCCACCCACTTTTGGCCTGGACCAACTATTGCTTTTACTAACAATTATATGGTCACAGTTTTTAGAACAGGGCAACCAATGTTCCCCTCATGATATGGGTTTTGCTGTAATGTTTTGAAAAGTAAGAGAGTTCAGTGGCATGGAGATGGCCAGACCTTATCAGATGGCCTCCAGGACCTATTTCAGTTTAGTGTAGCAGTAACATACACTGCCATTTCAACAGCAATATTGTTGTCCATGTCATTCTGGGCTAGGACTTCACCTATCAGGTCTGAATTCTCATTCTAACTCAGCTGCTGCTTTTTGGCTTTGACCAGATCACTTCAACTCTCTATCAGTTGAATTCATCTGCAAATTTTTGATAACTGAAACAAAAGTATTTCAGAGGTATCTGTGAAAAAAATACACACATATATATACACACATATATGCAGAGAGGTATATATAATTAGGTACAACACTTGGAATATGCTGTCATTGTACATACATGCACAATGTAATTATTGTTTTCTCCAATTTTTTATTTAAAGGGGCAACTCTCTTCTGTGTTACATACAGATGTGCCCATAGAGCAGATGCAAACACCATCCACACTTACCTGGTGTGAACTGTTCTCAGGAGACAATTCTTTGCACAGGTTTAGTCTTTTATTTCTTATCTCTGAAGACGCCAAAATACATTTTTTTTAAAAATTAATTGAAAATATTTAGTGAAGGTTTCATAAGAACATACGTGAGACTATAGATTTATTTCTGAATTATTTCTGAACTGTTCAAGTCAGAGGTAGCTTTAAATATTTGACTAACTTGGGTGGTCTGGTCACTCATGTCGTATAGCTTTATTTCTACTTTGTATTTGTAGGAATTAACTAAAAAGGAAGTGGAAGGTGTCATTTGTGGCACAGGGAGATTTGCAGTAAACAGTGTTCTATATGTATTTTACAAGTATTCGAGTTACTCTCCCTATACCAATATTATTTTAAATAACGTCTGGAAAGCAAATACAATCTTGTTAAGATAAATCAGTGATTATTCAAAAGAACTTTCACAAATACGTTTTTTTTCACTGCTCTAACAAATGAGGCAAAGTCATGACAATTCCTGCAGAAAAGATTGCATTGCTTCTTGTTCTGTTCACAAATCGTCCTCCAATATTCCCTAAGGGGAATGGTAAAGTTGCTTAAACTCTCTCAAATGGCAATAAAGGGGATCACACTTTTAAAACATAGCCTAGGGAAATACAACAGCACATAAATTCCTTTGGAAATTGCTTGTCAGGTTCATTTGGAATGGTAAAAGCCAGAATGTGCTTCCAGCTAATAATTATTTCTGAGTGGGAGGGTTGTCTGAGCTCTAGGGAAAAACAAAAGATTTGAGTGCAAGTAGTGAATTTGTTTCTTGAATGCTTTGCAAAACAGGAAATTTGTGAATTTTTTTTTTACCCCCACCCACACTTTCAAATTCTGCAGCAGCACTGGTTGAAAACACAAGAGGCTTTACTGTTAAACTGGCAGCATACTGGATCAGGGCCATAGTCTTCTCACAGTCAACAATGGAAAAAAGATTTGGTTTTTCAATAGGAAAGGTGTGTGATCTCTTATGACTGTCTGTTTAAGTATTATATTTATGCAAAGCCTGTTAAGAAGTAATGATACATAATTATCCAGGACCTGTTAACCTGGTGTTAAAAGCAAAACAAAATAAAGACACTTATGATCTGTGAGTAATAAATGCAGCTAAATGCATCCTTAATAGAGACTGATTCTCTATTGATGCCCAGTGAGCTCAGCTGACAGTCACAACAATTTCACTGAGCTTTGGCTCAGCTTTAGTGGATGGGATTCATCAGTCTAAACGTAGAGGTCTGCATCTGAGCTATAGCTTAGCCTTGCTTTATAGTTGGGGGGCGAAAGCAGCATGTTTTAATGGTTGAGGGAGCAAGCAGCTTGTTTTAGGATGCAGTTCATCTCATCCTAATGTAGATGTTCGAAAGAGATTTTGTGAATTCTCTCCTAAAACTACCCATTTGTCTCCATTGACTGTAAATGGAGCCAGAGTGACCAGCTGAGATGGAGATGAATCCCTCTCTCGCTGAGTGAAAAAGTCAGCATCTGCTGTTTATACAAACTGCTCTTTGCTGAATTATGGTGTAACCCCACCAGCTTGAGATTCTTCTTCTCTCGCAGTGCTTGCACAAAGTGCCTCTTAGTGTCCCTGCAGCGTTTATAAGGCAACCTAATGCAAATTGACAATTTTCTTCTGTCAAAATTGCGCCATTCCATGGTAAATGACACTTGGATCATGCAGAAGTATTTGCAAACTTAAGTTCAGCTGAAAAATTGAAGCAATTTTTGAAAGAGTAAAAATATTTCAGCACTGAAAAAAAATTGGTGATTTTCCATTTCAAAGTGACATTTCAGTTGGAAAAGTAGTAAACTTTGATCGTTTAAATTCAATTAAAATCAGAGTAAAGCGCAAACCCAAAGCAAAGGGTATACATTATCTGAAATATTTTTAATTTTTTTTTAAACTTTATAATTTTATGACACGACATTTTGTATTTCATGGAGTTTTTTTACTGTATTTTACTCCTAAAACAAATAAATCAGATCTTCAGTTTCCTCAGTGCACTGTAATGTGTGTTAAACCCTAATAGGTTGCTTTTTCCAAAGTTCATGTACTTGTAAAGCCTGTGATGTGTTTTCTGTATCTCTGTATTTCAACACTTGTGTAGTCTTTGCCTACAGGCAAGTTTTCATAAAAATTTCTTGAACTGCTGTAGCAAGTGACTACAGCCACAAATGACTTTTAACATTCCTGTCCTCAGGAGGCTGCTGCAGAGCTGGGGCAAACCTACACAAGTCAACGAGTCGTCTGAACTTGAACTTGTGTAGCCATTTGGAGAATAAAGTAGGGGGATTTGCAAATACCCACTTGGTTCAAGTGGTGATGTTAAATAGCAGTGTATCCACTGCTGTTAACTGAGTCATAGGCTGGCAGCACGTTTTACTTTTCATTTAGTGACAGCACATTTCAGCTTTTTCAACTACTTGTGCCAGGGCCTCTCCCAGACACGATATTGATGGTCAGGGGAGGCTCCTTATTCTGGGGAAAGGATGAGCTCTCATGTTTGCCTTCTGTTCAGTGCTGCTCTGTGGTGCATACAACGACTCCAATGTATTCACTTAAACAAACTTCCTAGGGAAGCCCACACATCCTTGAAGTTGAGGATTGTTGAGTTTTTTCTCTCTTTTAAAAATATTTTTTCCTTTCCAGAAATAGATTCGTTCTCTCATGGGCTGAGAACAGCCATTGACTGCATTCCTCTGCTGTTGAAAAATCACTGTCAGAAGTGTTTGCTGACATCTAATCAAGGCAGAGATGAGGGATTTCTTGAAAACAGTACTTCTGATGCATGTCAGGTTGCTTTGCTTGGTCAGTTGTTGTCACCTCAGCTCTAAAGAATTTTAATTACTGTAGCTGTTACGAACACATTTCCTTAGGGAAACATTTTCTTATATTTGAATTAATTTGGGTGAGTGCAGTTTACCTTCTCCTTACAATTGCTTGTCTCACAGTTTGAAACTAGAACTATCCAAACTTTCTGAATTTGTGAGCAGATGCTACCGGTGGGACTCTCCCTTGTGCCAGTCATTTTTCTCCCCAGAATGTTGTGTGCCCACGGGCAGTTTGTGGGCATGCAGACGTGCACAAGGAGGCTGGATCCAGCCTCAAGTGAGGGCAGGTGGGCAGCTCCAATTCAGCCAAAAGGGAAGAACCTCTTACTGAGTTGTCATCATTGCTCTTAGACAGACCCTTGTGACCTCAGGGTACCTACTTCATGTTAGATTTTTTGGGAGCTTGCACTAAAAACATTTGACATGCAATCTCCCGTTTGCCTGAATTCCTACTGAAAACAGGAATTTAATCTCCAAGGTCTCTTTAGCACTTCTGAACAGTTTTCAAAAGTTACTCCAAACACAGTTACATTTAGAGTAAATCAGAATTGTGTCGCTGAGGGAGTTACATCAAGTTGTATTGGTGGAAAGCAAATGTAAGGGTGCCTTGATTTACGCATTTGGATATTATCCTAGTACTTCAAGCCATTTGGCAATAGTGTTTACTTGGATCCAGAAAGGACAAAAACTTGCCTGATAGGTGAACATGATTTTTCACTATAAATGCCATTCTCTCTTCCACATCTGCCTCAGATAGCTGCCCTGAAAGGATGATTTTCCAACAACTTCATGCCCTTTATCTGTAGAAGTTGCAGTAGCTCTTTGTTTCTTAAGCCAATGACAATCATGGACTGATTAATTTCTCTTCTGCTGTCCGCTACATTATGCCTTCTATAATGGTCCTATTACCATGATCAGTATTTTCATCTCAGAGGACACATGAGTTTCTGATATTTATGGCTGTTTACTCTGCATGGCTATTTTTTTTCAGAGCACAGAGAATTGCATTTCCAGTTTATTCACCTTCTCATACCTTCAAAGCTGTAAGCCATGTTCTGCCAACCATAAATGCACTTTATTCCTTGGAGTACATGCTCTGAATTTACAACAGTTTGGTAGAGAAAAGTCTTTTGAGACATTAATTTTGTAATTCAGTTTATTCTACTTGAATTATGAGCCAAATAATAAATCTACATTATTTATCTGCACTGATGATTCCCAGCCAATTGTGTAGGTTATTCTTTGAAGAAGCTGTCTTCAACACTGTTCCTATTAAAAGACATTATAAAGTTTTCCTTTCCCTTTTTTGCAGGGTTTATATTTGAGAGATCTTGTTCAGCCTTTCAAGTGTATTTATTCTTATAGTGATTTCAGAGTTCTCTAAATGACTTTTCCATATACAAGCGGTGTGTATGGATTAAAATCTCATTGGAGGTTTGGCTTTTTGAGACCTGACCTTTCTGCAAAAGGGAGGAACAGCATAAACACTGGTTTACTGGTGGATAGACATAGGTAATAGCAGATCTTTTTATATAAAGACTTGGGACTTTGTGCAGTTTTTGCATCAGTCTGCTGAAGATTAAATGTGATCAAATAGCTAGCAAATTAATAGAGTAGCTAAGGGGAAGAACTTGTGTGGGAATGGAAAAGGACATGGAAAAGTTTAGAGGCCATTAAAGTAAGATGTTTCCAGATCAATTTGTTCTGGATGAAATCCTCCATGTAAGACCTAACAAAGTGGCTGTAACAACCTCTCACCTCTGAGAACTGCTGGAGGATGGGTGAATTATAAGCCAAAATTATGACCATCTATTATTC
The DNA here is from genome assembly GCF_036417535.1 of Chlamydotis macqueenii. Classification (NCBI taxonomy): domain Eukaryota; kingdom Metazoa; phylum Chordata; class Aves; order Otidiformes; family Otididae; genus Chlamydotis; species Chlamydotis macqueenii. The sequence continues at coordinate 8,495,823 of NC_141558.1, forward strand.
TATTATTATAAAGGTGCTGGTGCAACTAGGAGAGCTAGGAATCTGAGGTATAACAATGTGATAAGCACCAGGTGAGTATAACTTGAGAAGATCAGATTATGTCAGACAAGGATAGTTTATGCCTTAATAAACTATCCCTATAATTAGGGAAAAAACCCCAATGACCAGGAAAGGAGAAGATGTCATACAACTTGACTCTCATAAAATACTGATCTTGTCTGGTAGGACATTCTTATTAGCAAACTAGGCTTATAAACCTATCATAAGATGAGTACAAAACTACTGGGGGAAAAAAAAGTTTTAAAGGGATTAAGGACACATTATCAAAGTGAAAGAAGGAGTGGTTGCTGTAGAGATTCTCCTGGCTTGGAGGATATGGAATAGTTTCATTAATCACCTTGGAAGATGAAAGAGGGAGTACAGCTGTAATATCTGCAAAGAATATCAGCCTGGAAGGGGACTGCAAGCTCTTGGGAGGAAAAATCTGAAAGACTGAAAACAAGATTAAAAAAACCTCATGGTTATCTTGACAAGATGAAGAAAAGATCTGGGGAAAAATAGGAGACAACTTAGTGAGGAGAGGTGCAGAACACTACCCTGAGGAGTAATTAATTGCATACATATAAGAAAGAGAGCGCTCTTGGCAAAGCAGAAGTTAAACAGACGCCAGTGAATCACTAAGTGGATGTGAGTGAAGAATCCCACGCTGTGAAAAGTAAACCACATACTAGGGTATATGGCAGACGCGCTGTAAGTTTTACTCCTTCTGCTTTACTCAGCATTCATCAGACCTTGTCCTGTTCTCAGTTTTGGGCAGTGCACTGTAACAGATGGGCCAACTGGAGGGAGTCCAACAGAGAGAGTGCAGATAATCCACAGATGTAGAAAACATGACCTTTAAGGTGAGATTGGAGGAATTTGTTTTGCTTAGCCTAAGGATGGGAAGACTTGAGGAGGACATGGTAACAGTGCTACAAAGGACTGCCAGCAAAAGGAAAGAAATAATCAATTCCCTGTGTTCACAAACATGACATGAAATAACAGCTTAAAATGCAGCAAGAGTTATTTAGTTAAGACAGTAGAGAAAAGCATGTCACTGTAATGATAGGACAAGTCTCTGTCTGAGATGATTTAGACATAGCAGATCCTGACTTTGGGCCAGTGCTGGATAAGACAAAATTCTCAGCCAGAGATATGTTCCTTTCTGGTGAAAGTGTTACCGCAGCAAATGAGGCATGAAGCACCTTGCTGTCCCAGAAGTCACACACTTGAAATAAGGCACAAAATAAAATGTTTCAGCTAAAAAAAAGTTCAAAGGCATTGGACCTGTTGACAGCAAGGTTCCCTTCAAAGCCCTCTTTCTCTGACTTTAGAGTGTGTCTTTAGATAACTCATTTGGGGAGTATCTCAGAAAGTGCCACCTAAAATAAATGCAGGAATGCTTACAGTCACAGACTATGCAGACATACTTTATTTTTTGACTGCACATTCTCTTTTGCTGAGAAAAAGGAGGACTGGACTAAAATCTTTGTTGCTTCCCTCATCTTTAGGCTGTGTTAATCAGGCTATTCTACACATTAAAGAAGGACATGGACCAGTTGGAGAAGGTCCAGAGGAGGGCCATGAAGATGATAAAAGGGCTGGAGCACCTCTCTTATGAGGACGGGCTGAGAGAGTTGGGGCTGTTCAGCCTGCAGAAGAGGAGGCTCCGGGGAGACCTGATAGCGGTCTTCCAGTACCTCAAAGGGGCCTACAAGAAAGATGGGGAAAGGCTGTTTAGTAGGGCCTGTTGCAATAGGACGAGGGGTAATGCTTTTAAAATAGAGGGAAGTAGATTTAGATTAGATATTAGGAAAAAATTTTTTACTATGAGAGTTACAGAACACTGTCCCAGGTTGCCCAGAGAGGTGGTGGAGGCCCCATCCCTGGAAACGTTCAAGGCCAGGCTGGATGAGGCTCTGAGCAACCTGATGTGGTTGGAGATGTCCCTGCTCCTTGCAGGGGGATTGGACTAGATGACCTTTGAAGGTCCCTTGCAACCCTAACCATTCTATGATTCTATGATTCTATGATTCTAGAAACTTTAATTTTGCCAGTCAGATTCAAGGTCCAACGATTAAACTCTGAGAATTTTGATATTTTTCTTTTCAGAGTACAATTATAGGTACGTTTTTTCTAAGACTTGTGCTTTTCGAAAATCACAGAGTGGCTCCTGTTTAAAACCTTCCCACTTTGCACACAACTAAATCTTGCCTGTTTGAGCCTGAGGATGAAAAATGCCATTCCCAGAATTTTGTATGAAAAGCTAATTTAGGTTATCTGCAAGAAAAATTTAGAGAGAATGTTGACTAATACAATGTTATTGTTAGATTATAGCTATTATGATGATATAAAACTTCTGTGCTTAATGCAAATTTTGGTAATTTTGTCAGCTTTTTTTTCCTAAAGGAAATTAATTTAATTAGTCTTCTAAATATATTAATTTCTGTAGGGTTGTGTTGGAGGAGTATGGAAACTACAGCAAATACTTTAAGGTTGTATATGGTGAAGAAAAAATAAACCACTTTTACTAGACCATTACTTTATGCCAGACAGCCTAGGTGAGCATAATGACTGATGGATGATTCTCCCTTATGAAATTAGAACATACTTTAATAGAATAATTCTTTGTAAATATTTTTGCATAAGGGCAGAATTGTACACACACAAGCGGAGTGTAATAAAATTGCTCTTGCAAATGCATGGAAATCCAAAGCTAATTCTTCTAACGAGCAGGAATCTGGCCTAAGAAGAGATGAGATAACAGTGACTTACAAGCAAGCTAAGTATTTTCTTCAAGTTCATGATTTTTCTGCTTGCGTGTGTCTTTCCAAGCCCTGGTCTCTCTCCCGTTCCCCAGACATGGCCTAGGTTATATAAAGTTCATATGAAAAAGAACTTGATCTTATATTCCTGTAAATCAAACTGAATGTCTTTTCCAATGCTTTAAATAAGTCACTGGTAATCTGTTTCTAGTCACTCATATTGGTTTAACATGGGCCTGTAACTGTTCAGCTTGTTCCTACATCTGTTTCAGCAATTCAGGGAGAATATCTTCTTGTACCGTATGTGAAAGTCATTTTCCATAAACAGAATAAGCCTTGAGCTTTCTATTAAGGGGCATTTGTTTGGAGAAGGAAGGAGAAAAGACATAATGGCTATTAGCTTGTTTCATGGTGTATTGATGAGGAGTCTCTCATTTCCAAGGTCGTAACTCAGAGAAGCATTAACCCAGCCTAGGAAGACTCACTTAGATTTTGCTCACAAGATTGATCACTCTCTCCCAGTTAAAATCAGATCTTTTCCTCCTGCAGTCTCCAATAGCACAATCTATACAATTATATACATATTTATACCTATTATATACATAATTATCAGAAAATGCCACTGGTCCTAGGATAGGTTTTACCTTCCCAAGGAGGTCTTCACAAACTGATGTTCTAAGTCCTCTCTGAAAGCTGTAAGCTGTAATTCCACTATATACTTACTCACTGCTTAGAAATTGAATTTTTGAGAACATTCCCATTGTGGTGTACACGATACTTTCATTAAGCTAGCAGACTGAATGAACAAGTAAAATGGGATTGTCCTAATGCAGGCAGTGTGGAGCTTGCTTTAACTGAAAAAGCTGTTACAATCAGAGCAGTTTATATTACATTTCCGTATGGCAGAAGATCTCTTTTCCATTTTCTCTTTCTCTACTCCTATACAGCTGTAAGCATGAAAGAACATCTGTCCAACTGTCAAGTGATTATTAACTCCACTTTAAAGAACTTCCCTAATAAATAATGTATTTACAGTTGGCACATCCAAAGTTCTAAATCTTTTTTATTCTATACTATCTTTTAACTGCTGCAAAGTGGAGTGATAGCACAAACTGTAGCCCAAAACATCCAGTTTCTGACTGCTTCTGTGTGCTATATCACTATTGGTACAAACTGTCGTGGTTTAAGCCCAGCCAGAAACTACACACCACACAGTTGTTCACTCACCCTCCCCAGTCCCCAGGAGTTTGGAGACAGAATCAGAAACAAATGAAAACTTGTGAATTGAGATAAAGACTTTTAATTAGTACAGCAAAGGAGAAGATAATAATATATATTAGCAAAGATAAGAATAAAAAATTAATGATAATAGGATATACAAAATGAATGATGCACAATTTCTCACCGCCCAACAACCCAACAACCAATACAGCCTGTCCCATGCAGTGATCATGGAACAGAACTGAGAGAGTTCTTGGAAAGATCCTGAGAGAGAGACAGCTACCCACTGGCCACCCCCTCTTAAACACTAGGCACTGGCCACCCCCTCTTAAACACTAGGAATACTTCCTTTGGCCAGTTTGGGTCAGCTGTATTGGCTATACACCTGTCCATTAGCAAAACTTGGGAAGCTGAAAGAAGTCCTTGATCTCTTTGCAACATCTAGAAACATCAGTGTATTACCAGCCTTCTTCACATACTAAATCCCTTACCAAATCCAAACCACAGCAGCGACTGGGAATAAAGTTAACTCCATCCTAGCCAAAACCAGGACACAAACATACTGCATAAATTGTGAAACAGCAGATTTCATTTTCCTCAAAATTAGATGTTGCTGCAAATCCTAGGGGTGCAAACTGGACAAGGAGAGCTAGCTGCTAGCAGTGCTGGCAGAAAATCATCTCCTCTGACTAGAATACCTGTGTTTCGCTATGCTGGTAAAAAATCTGAGAAGCTTTAACAGGAACTAAATTTAAGATCAAGTTGCAGTAACTTATGTAAGAAGAAAAATACTTACAGGCACAATTCTAAATATCATCTACTTTCTTGGAGAACTCTTATGCTCAGCCTATTTCCCATTTTTCTCATGCCAAGGATATAGAGCAGACTCGAATAGCTTGATGGCTTTCCCTTAACAGGCATCTCAGAACACAGATGAGTTTTAGCATCTCTGGAATTTTAGCACACAAGTTAGCTGGATTTGTTAAAACATTCAGCAGTAAAATAGCTAACAATACCCCCATTGAAATGGAGGCAGTTAGGTTTCAGACTTAACATTCTTTTGGAAAGTAAGGGAAAAGCCATATCCTCAGAGCTGTAATTTCAGGTGTTTATCTTTGCAATGTCCCTTGTTTCGCTCTCTCATGTTTTCACAGTCATGGCGATTACTGTTTCATAATAATAAAAATGTAAGCTGAAACTCTTGTATAGCAATGTATAGCAGAGCATGGCTAATTTTGTGGATGAGGCTTTGCAGCGCATAACTCACCCTGGGAACAGATGTGCTTTTCTCAGCCCAGCTCTGCTTATGAGGAGACTACTGTGCTTCAGTGCTGACTTGCTCTTATTTTCCAGCAGAACCGATTGTGTGAGTGCTTCTTCACCCATTTCTCTTACACCAGGTAATACTAGCTTAAGTAATGGGAATAGGTCATGGCTAACCCAGTTTATTTTGATCAAAAATGGGTTAAGAATCACAAGAACTGAACTTGTGGAAACTGTGACTTTTGCTCAGAGAGCAGCTAAGGGTAGCCAGTGGACAAGCCTGTTTCCAGGGTGTGCATCTGCATAGAGCTTTTGAAAAATTTCACACATGGTAATGGGAGGCTATCCTATCTGCCTCTCCTGAATGAGTGACACTGCAGCATGAACAAGCAGTGAAGTTGCAGGGAGATGTAGCCCATGCTTGAAGCCCCCAGGACAGATGAAGAGCATCTGTCTTTCCAGTCACACGTGTTGTGCACGAGCACAGTGCTTAGGAGCAGTGAACCATTTAATTTTAAAATTTGAATGCTTCAGGCCAAGTATTGAGATTACTCTAATTGACAAAATTGGGATATTGAAAAACTTTAAATGAAAAGAGAAGAAGGTTTTTAAAAAAAGAAGTGAAAAAAAATTATTAATATAGCAAGGTAAACTGTACTCTAACCATGATCAAAATGAAGGGTTACTCGAGTCAGAAAATACATGCAATGCTACACAGAACCTTCCTAGAGTCAGAATCCTAATAGCAGTGGTAGAGTCAGAGTATCCTCAATAGTTGCCTGTAGTACAAATACACAGGGAACTTTGGTTGTATGCTCTAGATATTTGTTTGGCAAGTGTGGTGCAGTGCAATGAGGTGGTCAGAGAAAGGGTCCACACCATAAATTCTTAAAGTGGGGATGACAGATGAATACTTTATTTAAAGCACTGTGCTTCCTGACACTTGAGAAAGAGACCAACAGCACATGATACAGTTCACAGGCAGTTTTGGATAATAAGACAAAGCAAAGTAATTCCAGACTAGAGTTTTTCAGTGAGTAGTAAACCTACTGAAAAATGGTATTTGTGAGAGACTGAAATATTCAGCTAACCAGATAGAATTCATTGATTGCTTTTAACTGAAAGGAATGGAGAAAATGAAACCTGGTGAAATGTTTCACTCTGGTGTTTTGAAATAGAGTATCTCCTTGTGGAAAGGACAAAAAACTTTTTTTTTCTACATTTTTTAAAACATTGTGTGACAAAAGCTATGGAATTTTAGTTATAGATATGAAGCTCAAGTTCATCATATAACTGTGGTGCAGCTCGGATCTGTCTCTATGTGCAAAACCAGTGTACTGTAGACATGAGTTCCCTGGATGTCCCAGGAACCCCTCATCTAGCTGCATAGAGAAGATAATAGACTGGTCTGAATCAGTGGAGAGACTTGAGACAAGGTGAACTTAACCCCTAGCCTACTTCACCACAAAGCATTTGATTAACTGGCACAGGAACTCTCCACGTGGGATTTTTTGCCTGTCTTGAAGCTTTTCCCCAGGAGCTCCTACTGTGCCTAGACCAATCCCTGTGCTCAAATGTGTTGATTAACATTGAGAGCGGAGAATCTGGCCATCCTTGAGACTTCCTGAGGTGATTCCTGCTGCAGAATGGATCAAATTGTACATAGACAAGACATTTTTAAGTAGGCAGTACAAACTTCTTCCGAGGATGCGCAAATGGTCAGGTAGGACAGTCTTTTGTGGCTAGGACATGTCCTTTATGTAGTTTAAGGTAGGACCACAGGCTGAGTGGGTGTAAGAATTGGCTATAAGAACAGTGGTTTGGAGAGTCTCACTGTGAACAGTTGAAAGTGCCATTGCAAGGACCCTTGAAAGTTTCTCATCACCATCCAGGCAGTGACCAACAATCCCTTTTGAGATGTTTGGTTCCCCTTGTGAACATTACCCTGTGTAAAGATCCCAGCGGTTTAGGATTCTTTTTAAGATTCTATCTGTGAGTGTCCAACAATTGCTGGTTTATAAATCAATTCATTAAATGAGGAAAAAAAGATTTAAAAAAATTAAATAGCTGTAGACAAAGTATTTTGGTGTTAGTCAAACATATTTTCTTTATTTTGTTCATTTCACCGCCTTTCCAAAAAACAAAGAAACAATTGCAGAACCTCAAATAAAATGAAATCCCAACCATAGAGGATTTTTAAAAATTAAGTTCTAGTTCCCCATCTCCTGTTCCTCTTTCTGCAGTTTGTACTCTCAGTTGATAAATCCCCCCATGCTTTCAGTTCTGTCTATTAAGTATCTGAGCTTAAATGGAAGAAACTCTACATGGATTGCTGGATGTGTTATCATAGTTTTTGTGCTTTTATGTCCAGTTACCTTCTGTTCACTAAAGAATGAATAGCTATATCCACATTGCTCTTTTTAGAAGGTCAAGGAGAAGGTCAAGGGCTTCCTCAGGAAGCCATCTATTGACAAGCCAGGTATTCATAAACATCATGCTCTTCTAGCCCTTGTGCCTCACCATAACCCATCGTAATCATGGTAATTGCAACACTTGAGAAAATATCCTACAGATGTGACCCATTCCACTGTGAGTTTGTTTTAATCATCTACCATATTATATTTAATAGAGTTGTGTAATGTAATGTAACCAGCTATGGATTATATTATATTTGGTTATATTGAGCACTGGAGAGGAGGAACCCATTCTGTGGGACACAGCAGAGGAAATGTGAGAAGGAAGCAGCTGAGGTTTGTAGGTGCATTCCAAAAATCGGACATGCTCCATCTAATCTCTCTTGGTTCCAACACCTTGACTTCCCAATGGTACAAATGCCAGGCAAAGTGACTGCTTGGGTTGTGCTGACTACTGCTTTGTACTGACTGCAAAGAAAAATCTGTCTTCTCCTGCAGGGCCTCCTTCATGAGCCCTTGTTGACACCATCACCTATTCAGAGAGATAGGGAACTGACAGTAGGATACTGGGCAAGTGGGACATTTACTCTGCCCTAGTTGAGTTACTCCTAGGGGTTCAGAAATTATTAGGAGGAAAAGTACGTTATCAAAAACAGTAAATCTTTTCAGTCCCACAGAATCAGCCAATAGATAAAAGCCATATAGCCTTTTCAACTCATGGTGATCTGGAAAGACCTCAAGTACTTTTATATATAAGATTCCGGGTTTAGGCCCAGCTTAAATTGCTTAAAAGCCATGCAAGCACAGGAGAGGACGACATCAGTAAGACAGGAAACATAGAGAGAAGCCTCTTCAGCCTTTAAAATAAGCCTCCAAACTAAAAATATCCCAAAGCAGCAAAAGAACCCCAATATTTAGGGCATAATTCATTCTGCTCTACCCAGTCCAGACTCCCATCCAGACTGAAGGGGCTTGTCTTGATGGAGCTACTGAGGCCACCTCCTGCAGAACATGTGATCGTCTTTCCCCTCTACCTCACCCCATGAAGAAGACAAGGGAAAAATAACGTAGACCAAAACCAAACTCAGATCACTTTCCAAGTATTTCTTTTGTCCCTTGCTTGGTTTTTATTTGATTCTTACAAAGTGAGAAAACAACTTATGATTTACATTAAAGCTGCTGCCCCATTATTGTCTGCACAGAGTATCCCTCATGCCCTGTGTTGTATGATGAGGAAGAATTGCTTTCTTGTTTCCACTTCCTACCCCAGACCTAGCTGTATATCCGTGAAGTTATCTGAGCATAGTTTTCTATATACATTTATGTTCATTAAAGACAATGAAAAGCTTGAACAATACTGAGTGCAGACTATAATCAGCATGTAAAGTTTGTCATGTGTCCTGGGATCTTTGGATGAAAGGCTCTCTATGTGCCTCATCGTTATTAGTTTTTCCTGCATCATTTGTCAAGATAAATACATGGCTGTTGTTTAGCACAACGTACTGGAAACTTCTGACTTGCAAATTTATCTGAAACATAGAACTATATAAAAACATCTTATGCATCTAGCATAGATGATTTAATTTCTGCTCTTGAGAAACTGTCAAAAAGGAAAGTTAGAACTGCATATACACAAGTTAAAAGAATAACGTAATTGAATGTAGAGCAATGAATTAAAAATCATTGACTTCAGTTAGACACCAATTTTCACTGTGGAGCAGTGACTATGATGGGGAATTAAATTAGAGTAACACAGCCAACACAAAAAGCTTCTATTATACTGATAAAAATAAAAGCACAGGACCTTTCAGAATGCAAAAGTAGATTCAGCCATAAAAAATATTGTAGAAATCTAATTCTAGTACTTTTCATGGAGCTGAGCATGTAATGTCTGCTCACATGTAAAGATACCCTTGAGGAGGAGAAACAGGAGGAGGTGCTTTATGTTTATGCATTGGGTTGTCTCTGTGAAAGAAAACTGAAGAAGTTATGAGGTTGATTAAACTTAAGTTGTAGCTGGGAATTATACACAGAGCAGAAATGAAGGTTGCTGATTCAGGGTCCTTCTACTAGCAGTGATGAAATTTTAAATAATTTTTATATATTCCCCTTTACTCGGAAGTGTCACATAGTAATACGTTACACTCTGTCATGCCGTGTTAAGCTATTTTCAGGAGGTACACATGAAATAACGTGGAAGGAAATCTGAAACACATTATTGTGAGATATGGGGCTTTAGGCTCTGTGAAATAAAGTGGTTTTTCTTTCTGGGAATTTCTGTCAACTGTTTGCTATATGCTTCACTCAGTCTCTCTATGAAGTCTGAAGAAGCTGGGAAACAACTCTTCTTCCCTCAAGTCCTGCCCCTCTCCAGCATCACAGAGCTTCTCCACCCTTTTGCTAGCCTTCATTCCTGACCATACATACAAGCTGATCCTGGAACCTAATGATTACTAGGGGGAAAAAAAAAAAAAAAAAGTGGAAAAGGCGTTCCCTTCTACATTGCCAGTCACTACCAATTGCTACAGCCAGATGACTGACCTCTTCATGGCCTGCTGTCTGCATTGGATGAGAAGTATCTGCTGTCCCCACACAGAGACATTTGTTCTGAATATAGATCATAACATGAAGAAGAAGCAATACCCCAGGGAAACCCTGAGAGCTATGCCCAGTAAGCACTAGTTGGAGAGCTGCCCGTTTGTGCTTGGTTAGCATTTTCTGGTCAAGCTATTTTAGGAGAATTCACAGAACATCTGTCGAGTCTTTGCCAGGCTGTGTAAGTCTGAGAACACTTATCGTCAGTCCTCACGGGCAAACACTGGAATTAGCACACCAGGCCCACACAAATACTGGACCTGTCCTTAGGATTCACTGTTTAATTTCGGCTGTTCTCTCCCTCCCTCTCAGTGGTTTAATTTTTCATAAAAGTTCTGACTGGTGGGGTCAGTAGATAGACTCAATTATGCAGACTCTGTTTCTCTTTTTAAACAAATGTTGGCCCTTAACTCTTAAGTAATGCCCTTGAGCAGCCAGATTTCTCAATATAAATCATCAGAACTTGATGCAGTTGAAAGATCAAGAAATGGCGAGAAGATCTTTTGTGTGTGTGTTTCCAAGAGAAGGATTTTGCCTGTAGAGTTGAATAAGTAAGAGAACATGAAAGATAGAGGAGACATGTGTGTTGTTGGTAAGTCTCCTTCCAAGCAGGCTTATCGCAAACCTGTCAAGCCCCATTCCCTAGGACAGAGGCTCGCTAGTTAACCTCGTCAAGGTACTCCAGGTCTAAGCATCAGTCTCACTGATTCTTACATGCCCATAACTTCAATGTCATCAGGATGTAACTCTTGTTATCTGAGTCTCTATAAATCCATGGAATGTGCAGTACATTTTGCAAGGAACTGCTGTGAATTAACTTTAATTTTTTGAAGTCAAAGTGTCTATTGTAACCTAGCTCTCTAGGCCACTGCCTAGTCAGTAAGGAGAATTACCTATATAAAATGACTCATCTTGTCTTAAAATAGGTGCCTCAAATCAGGAAGAATGATCCTCAAGGTGCCAGTTTGCCCTCAAGGAGCATAGAAGTAACTTGGATAACTAGTGGTAAGCAGATCCTTTATTTTTAGATTACTAAAATTAAGAGATACATTTCACACTGCAGTAGCTTTCTGTAACTGTCCATTCAAACTTCTTCATTTTTGACGTGGAGGGAGCACTAGACGAGAAGGGTGTTTATTCCTCCATTCTTTATTTTTCTGTGGAGTGCTAACGAGGTAGGGGTAATATGAACCAATGGCAGTGGTAGCATTTGAATACAGTGGTTGCTCGAGCGAGATAAGCAAACTCACTTTTCATAGCCAGCCAGATACATCAGCTGGTAGGAATAGAAACAATTTGTATTCCTTAGATAAAAAAATATTCTGTTAAAAACACTTCTGAAAGATATTTATATGAAACTTCTCACTGACAGAACTCTAGTCAAAAGTCTATTCATCTTTTCCTAAGAGAGGTATCTAAGATAGGGCAAATGAATCACCTTCTGGAGGTGCCTGTCTCTGAAGGCTTCTATTCAGACATTCTTCTTTGTCTCTGTTGGGTGAGGTAAAGCACTGGCAACTGCTGCTTTTAACCCCAGTAATGAAAGTGGCTGGTGACAAACTGGAAACAAGAGAAAAAGTAAAAGATGCTTTGTCGCAGATGATATGAAAATGCCAAAATAAACCTACAAATAATTAAAAAATAAATGCTACCACCTGGGAAAATATTCAAGAAGAGGTCATAGGTTTTCAGCTTCCTGAAGAGATAAAGCTCACTATTGTGAGAAATCTAACATTAGTAAGAGATTTAAATGCCAAAATAAAGGTGTTCTTGAAGAATTCTAGCAGATAAAAAAAAAAATCTATAAAAGGGACACTTCAGGTATGATTCTCATTTACACTAGAAATATTGTTATCACATTTCCAGTGTGAACTAACCTTACAGTAGGTGTAATTCCACCTAATTCCCACTAATTACCCAAATGAGGTCAATTAGGTTTTTTGAGATTGGACTTTCCTACTTGCCAAATAAGAGGCTGGCTTGAAACTAGCAAGTAGCTATGAAGAGAACATCAAGACCCACAAGAACACAAATACATTCAGTAAATTACAGTTGTCTTTTGTTATTACATGCAAGCCCCCCACATTTATCAACCTCCAATTTAGCATATTCTGTTCAACTGAAGCTGTCATCATGTAAGTGTTCCACATACAGGGACGAATGATTTCAGGTTCTGATATTTTCAGAAATATCTTTAAATAATATAACATTCAACAATATCCAGGATAACTTTTCAGTTATGTAAATTTCTAGCCTGTGCAGCCTCAGAGACCATAAAGAAATAATGAGACTTAGGATAAGAAATGAACACAGTTCAGCACTGATTTATTACCTCCTATTTTTAACCTGGTTTCCTAAGAAATCAATGCTTATGTGATCATGCTGTATACGTGTGTATGTATTAAATTGGGCTTACTGGCCAATTTAAACTATATTTGTGTCGAAAGATTAGATAGTAAGGGTGAGAGTAAAATTAGGTGACTGAAAGTGTGGATATGTCCATTTGAACTCAACACTCCAGGATCACTTCATAGGCAGTGGAGGGAAATGGTCACCGTATATTGTGATTTATGTAATCTAGTTTAGATATTTATTGTAGGATGAGACAAATCTTGCTAGAGAAATGTCTACTTCTCTCCACTGGCCATCTAGAGAAATGAGACCAAGTGTGGATGTCTGGAGCTTAAATTCCTGAAAATTCTATGTGAATAAGAAGATAGTGTCCCTTCTGGGATGAGGGCTGTAATATGGCCTTGGCTCTTGCTAGGCAGGAATAGACACAAGTGGGAACCATTATGGATGCCCCATTTTCAGAAAAGCTTCAATCAGACTTGATAGCTTGTTAGAATTTAGAGAATCCATATAGATGTGATGTACTAACTGAAAAGTCAACTTGCACACACATGCAGTGGTTATGTACAGTAGGGATGGCCTAAATATGGCAAAATACAAGCACTGAGGCTTTCCCTGTGGCTGTGTTAACATTGTTTTCTATGAGGATTCTCAGATATACAAAGAGATCTGAGCTTATACTACATCCCTTCACTTAGTGCCATATTGTGGTTTAAGAGCAAATGTTAGTGTGAAGACTAAATGGATTTGGATACCAAAACACTTTAATTACAGAGATACGCAATTTTAATAATGACACAACTTTCCTGTAATGTGGGAGAGATGATGTGGTCCAGGAGAAATGTCAGAGGAGTTAGTGCAGTGGTTCCAGCTGTGCGATGTATCATCCTGGGGCAGAGTTGCAGGTCTTCTGGGGCCTCTTCAGTTCTCTGTCTCCTCCTGGGGTTGGAGAAATGGTCCCAAATCCCCACTCCGGGGTCATTGGGCCACTTAGAGTTTCCCCAGTTCCCTGGGTCCACCTCCAATATTCTCTATTTGAGTGGAGAATACCTCTCTCATGACCAATCTGTTCAAGTTCCACTGGTATTTTCTGATTTGCTATCCGCACATATCTGATTTTGCTGTTGTTACTGCTCACAACCTGCTTGCTCTGAGCATGGTTGCACCTCTTGACTATCAATAGGTTGCTTGCATGGTTTGGCTATCTCTTTTCTTGAGTGCACAAAAGGTTCATTCTGCTCTGCAGGACAAGAGGTTGGTGATATTTCAATCTACTTCTACTCAACAAAAATTTTATTAAAGTTTGTCTACTCCTACTAAACCAAAACCAAGTGCTGCCCTAACAGTTATGCTAACTAGACTTAACTCATGCTAACTGCTACAGGATGTACACTGCTGTACTCATCTGACCACCTTGCTGTCTTGCAGCCCTGCTTGCTTCTCATCAGACTTCATTCACCTTGGTGGTCAGTGGACTATTTGCCTAAGTTGGCCAGTTTCATAAGTAAAATCTAACAGTGTTTTAGTAGGAGACTGCGGGGAACAGAAACTGAGCTTTCCCCATTATAAAGATTTCTTGCAGACCTTTGTACAAAAAAGCTGGCAACATGGCTCTACAGGAAGATACAGAGGTAGTCTTGGTAATGCTTTTAAATCGTCTTCCATCATACCTGAAATACTTTTTCTCAAAGACACTTGACTAAACTTCGTGACATTTTGACTCAAAAGCATACATTATGTGGCAGTAATAAGGTTTCACAGAAGCTCACTTAAACTCATCTTACTGAAATCTAACAATGTAATAACTCTTAGAAAGACATTAATGAGAGCAGTTGTTTTCATTGGAATTGCCCCACAATACAACCTTTTGCTAAAAGGCTATTTAACGTTATTTATTCATTACCTAGGCTATGGTATGAAATGTGTGACAGATGGGTAGAATAACAAAATAACAGGGAAGAATCCTTAGGTGTTTCTAAGGCAAAAGTACATGGCTTTCTGAAAAATATGTTTTACTGTAGCTGTTTGAAGTTATTTAGCCTGGATGAGTGACAGCTGGGACAAGGATTTGCATTCCCTGATCATACTTCTTTTTTTTTTTTTTGTAGGCCTGCGTAGAACTGTATTAAGCCAATGATTACAATCAAAGCTAATGGCTTTTGGACTTTACATGATTATCTGTATGAGTCAAGGAGGAAGTTTTCCCCTGCTGCCAAGTTTTCAGTTTTTCTCTTTTCTTTTCCCCTCCTCAGAAGTAACAGAAATAAGCAGCAGCTGGATATTGGAGAGGTCACTAATTTGGTACAGAGAATTCTCACAGGTGTCTGAGTGGTTTATTTTCTCACGCACTTAGAGTCATATTTGTTTTGAGACATGTAGTTGAGAAGGAATTATTCTGAAAAAGGCTTTTGCTTTTCACTTTCTTCTTCAGCTGCAGATATATCTCTTTAGCTGACATACATATAATCAGTTTCCTTCTTTCATATGGACCTTGGATATCTTGATCTTTATACTGTCATACCCATCAGGTTTTTGAGGACTGAAACATTCTTTACAATTAAATATGTAGGATACTGAGATGAAATATAATTTTCTCTGATAGACATGAAGCCAGATTAGGTGACCTAATGGTTCCCTTTGGCTTTGTTTTTTATGAAACCATATACTGTTCAGAATATCTGCATATTTGGAGTGGATACATTTCATCAATGATCAAATTTAGTGGAGAACAATGGTTAATCAGATCTACTGATCAGCAGGAAAGCAATCCAAATGCTTCAAAATCTTGCTATTAAATGAGACAAGGGACTGAATTATGCCAAATGTTGTAAATGAAGAAATTTCTTTTGACTTCAATGAATTTTGGACTACCTCCCAGTCTTAAAAGCACATAGCACTATTGCATTATCACAATCTTTCAAACAGGTAAAGTTGTTTAATGATGCCATTTTTTGTTACAGATTGCAATTTCTGCTAAAGAAGTAGTCTGGAAGAGAAAACCAATTAGAAAAGTTTCTTATTTTATGTCACCTCAAGGTCTTGTTTATTTTTACTGCAATTTGCTATTTGTAAGTTAGTTAGCAGAGTCAAAAATCCAACAATAATGTGTTTCCAAGAGTGTAGTGGGTTCTTGCATTTGGTGTTCCATTTCATTCAAGGTATACTAAATTCTTCAGTCGTTCAACTTTTGATTTTTTTTTTAATAAAAAGATTTTAACTACACATATTTAAAATATTTTTTTCCAAATGAATAAATTGTCTTTTCTTCCTCATTGAACCTCAAATCTGAATTTATCTGTTTTTGCAGTTTCCTGCTTTTTCTTTCAGTGACCCTCTTTCACTTATCATACTCACTATAATTATTTGACTTATCTGCCGGTGAGAACTCATCTTCTTTTTCTCAACCGTAATTACTTCATTGAGCATTAAAGTGAAAAGGCCACTTTCCTCTTGTTGTTCATCTTTTCCAGATGTCAAGTTATTTACAAAGCCTTTGAATTAGTAATGTTATGATGAGAATTTCGGTAAATTATATATGAGAGAATTAGGCCCATTATAATCCTGAATTCTCATTTGTCCTGAAACATTTTTTCCCTTCTTAGTTTCCTAAGCATTGCAGTAGTGGTTTATTACCGTTTCAAAGTGTTCTGCCTATGACATTCTGCTTAATGATAGCAGGAGATGTGACCCAACCAATGGTACATTTTTCTGACAAGCTACTAGAATTTCAAGTGTTTTGATCTCTTTCTTTTTTAAAGGCATGAAACTAAACAATATGAATGTGGCTGTAAATTCTACCACTCTTAACAGGACTTAACTCTTTGATTCCTTTCAATGATAAACAAAAATGGTTTCTTTGAAGATACTTCTCTGAGAAGTGTCTGAAATTTACTCAGTGGAATCAGTTTCGTAAATTTACCTTTACTGAGTGAAGGCCTGAATAAAGGCCTGATTTTTGATCTCACATCTGTTAATTTTGGATGCTTACTGCTGTCAGTCACAAAGCTAGAAAACTATTGAAAAATCTGGTTTAAGTGGTTTTAGACAGTGTTATTCTAGACACTAGATTTATCCCACTTAATTTTAAGCATGTAATAGACAGGCCTGCCTTATCTCTCTGACTGTTAAGGAAGAGTAGCTGACATCTTGCGTATGAATCAGATCCAGGTGAGCCAAATTTCTCTCTGGAGCAGTCTCTTTATACTGTCTATAAAGGGGGTCTACAGCAAAAAGTATCCCACCTCCCCGACTCTGCTGCTTGCCTTCATCTAGGCGGGGTGAGTTTGGGCCTGTGTGTACAACATAGCAAAAGTCCTTTCCTAGAGGCTCTGGAAAAATCAGTACATTAATTGGAATGATTAACGAGTGTCATTGTTTTAAAACAGAACCATAGAATCACAGAATACTTTTGACAGAAACACAAGCAGCAGCTTTAAATAATTGTGGCCAAAGATCTTGGTAGTCTAGAAGCAGTGCAATAGCTTACAGAACCTTGGAAGTATCCTGCAGCATTCCTGTTTGTATTCTTAATTTCTACAGGAGTGGGAATGCACAGTTCCTTAAAAATGCACAGTCCCTTAGGAAACGGACATTGACTTTCTATAATGATGCTACAGTGTTTATTTGTTGTATTCTGCAATGAACTGTATTAGTCAATAGTATAGTACCTGTTAGAATAAGCAAAGAGAATGATTTCTGAAAGCGCTAAATAAATCTCTAAAGACAAAAGAATCTGAACATTAAGGATGAAACCTGTTCAATGGAGAGTCTTTATTAAACTGCACGGAATTAACATTTCTCTAGGGTCTGAGTTCTCATATTGCGTCTCATGATGGACTAAAAGATGGACTAAAATGGCAGGTATTACATGAATTATAATGCAGCACCTTCCCCATTGTGGTCTGATTTTTAGAGGAATGTGTTAAGCCATTGTCACTTTAAAAAATTTTAACAATTTTCTTTCCATCTGTCCCCCTGTTGTTTTTTCACTGTGGTATCCACTCTGTGACGTTCCTTGGAGCAATGTTCCTCTGACGTTCCAATGTTCCATCACAACCACCAGCACACATTAAGATGTGTTGAACCAGCAAGAAAACATCAGGCAGCACAGATGCTGAATTTTCCTGATATGTCTGGAATGTTACATAGCAATGACAGACTTGGAAAGTTGCTTCCATAAACCAGTTTTTGTAACTAAAGCTTTTTTTTTGGTTTGATTTTTTTTTTTAACTTGATTCTTTACTTAGCAGCTAGCTATGCTATGCAATCACTTGTTCCAAGGAAATCAATTAGTGCAATCAGCCTGGTTTTCTTTGTTCTGAAGATGAATTTTTTTTTTTGAGACTAAGGAATTAAACATGTGGGAAAGGTGCATTGTTTATATGGTGAATCAAATAATGGAATGTCTTTTAACTGCAATTTAAACTTAAAATTTATATAACTTAAAATCAAACAAAACATAATAATAATTTTTGTATCTTTTTACCAAAAATTATCTGACAATGATGATTTGGAAATGTGACTGATACCATAGGTAAATGTTTTATTGTAAAAGTCCATAGTATTTTCAGGTTAATAATGAAAGATTATATAATTTTTCCTGATATTGATACAATAGGGCTCCTAAAAATATCCTTACATTTGCATAAATGCAGGAGAGGGTTACACACTGAACAGAATAAAGTTCCACACTGGCATTTTTCCCTACTCCACTACTTAATAAAACACATCAAATATAGAATTTGAAAATCCAGTCCTAAACTCTTAAAAAAATTATTAGAATATATTACTCTATTTCAATGGCTAAGTTTTCGTGTTAAATTAACATAATTTAATCTTTGAGGTACTGTAGTCAAGTGAAAAGATTTAACCTCTACATAGTACTGATTTCATACCTTGTAATAAAAGTTTAAGAGGAAATATTAAGCTGTTGTGCCAGAAATAGAAAATTGGCAGGTCTGTGGTATTGACTTGGAATTGGCACTTAAGATTTTTAATCTACAGCTCACGTCTTGTTTAATTTATACATTAGCAGAATGTTTGAGTGCCTTGCCACCACCAAGGGTCGATAACATTATATCTATATTCAGAAATGGAAAAAAAAGAACATACACTCGCAGACTGATTGCTTTCATTAGGTTTAATTAGTTTCCTCAGCACTTGTAAAGAGAATTGTAGCTGGTGTTTAACTGGTTGGGTGGCTTACACCAGTAGTGAAAGAGGACTGTAAACAGAGAAGGTGCAGCAGCTGCTTAAAATGGAAATATTTCATTCTCTTGTGGTAACGAAATAAAGCTCAACATGTTATAAATTTTTTGGAAAAAGCAGAGTATCCTCTTCTGGAATACTTGTGCCATCTGCTTGGGAGTCTCTGTGATGCTTTCAGGCTGTATTCTGAAGAAGAGACTGAAAAGATTAAGCGGTCAGAAGTTTGCAGGGGGAGTTATGGTGCAAAAATAATTTGTACCTTTTGAATATACAAGCTTTTATGGCATATTCCCCGTCTGCTTATGTTATGTTAGTAATGAGACGTTTCCATATTCTCTTGAAATACTTGAAGCTTAAGCCCGTATTATATGTATGGAGTATGAGCATGATGGGTGTGTATGTGGACATACATACACAGACAGAGTCAAAGGGAGAGACAGCATTGCAACCAATAAAATTCCTTTAAAGGTTAACATCATATAATATACAAATCAAAACTACCCTTCTTTGTATTTCTTTATATAGGTCAAAAGAGTAAAGACTTCTCTTCCCCCTTTTCGCAATTGCAACAGAGTGAAGATCATTTGGAGCAGTCAGTGAGAAGAGCCAGCTTTCCCAGCCATTTGAGATGCTTTTCTTATGTCTTGTTTGCTGAATCGGGGCTAGAAAACACAGTGGGGCATTAAGACATGAGAACTGCCGGTGTGCATGTCCTTACCGCAGGCTCCCTTGACTGCAAGGGAATACCGGGTGCAAAGCTTTATTTTAAATCGGGTTATCTAGACTGGTGCTGAAACTTTTCGAGACATAAGCTATTATCCTCATCTAGATGTGGCCTCGGCTGCAGCTATTCATTTCTGTTCAAGTCAGAAGTAACTTAAGCTTGTTACGATCTGATATTTTCTGAAATGTTTGAAATTAGCCTGATGATTAGCAGAAAGGCCTCATAACAGTAAAAAAAAATGTAGTTGCAGCTGGTCTGGGGAACATATTATGCCTCCATCCTTGTAAATTGTTCCTTTATGTCAATATTACAGCATTTTGGTGGAGACCTCTGTGGAATCTTTCACTGCTGCTGCCTATGATTTACTTTTTTTTTACATGCATGGAAATAGTGTTGTTCAAGGGCAGTCAATTTGGCATCATTTTATAAACAAGCATTATAAAGACAGAGAAAAGGGATAGGTCATTTTATACAAAATTTAACTGCTCATTTAGGGGGATAAAAAAATGAAATGTGTGCTATATCCATTAAAATCCTGCTCTGTTGTCTCAATCGTCTGGGAAAAAAAAATAAGTACAAGAAAGTCATTGACTTTGCTGTTTCCTTTGGGAGAAGCACAGATGTGGAAGAACAATTTTTAACATCTAAGTGAGGCAGCTTATGAACTGTGTCTAAGTTCATTCAAAACCCTCCAAAATATGGAGTACATTTCCATCCAATTCACATAATAACTCAGGCTCTGATTCAACATAGCTTTTAAAAATGCAAGTAGTTCCTCATCTGTTTAAAATTATAGTTGTGCTATGCACTGCATTTCTCTGGGGTCTTATTTCAGATTTTACTTTTCTCATAATTTTTATATATATATTTATACAAACTACCAGCTTTATTTCAGTATGTTAAAATTTTCTGTGTGTTTTTGAAAGCTGTGGCGGCAAAAGGCAATGATAGCACAAGATTTTTGTCACCTTGCTGTACCAGCCAGATTTGTCCTTGTCTTGGAATGGCTGCTGCTCATTGTGAGAGACTAATGTGGCCTAATGTGGTCTCCTGGATTGCTGAATTTTACCCTTTTACTGAGGTTGTGGATAGCAATAACAAACAATTACATTTTTTTCATGGTTATTTTGAGAGCTGCATGTTTCCATGAGGAACAGAACACTAAAACGCAATAGAGTGTCAAAAAAATCCAAATTTGTACCTGTTCTTGTGCATGGGCTTAACTTCAGAGTGTCTGGTGGTCTCAAAGATGTTAAATATATGCACAATTTTTTAAGCCTACTTTCTACTTCTGCTGTAGAATTTGTGAGTGATGTACATTATTACAGAGAAAGATTATAAATCCGAAAAATTCCCAAGCTGTTGATACAATTCCCCCACCTACCCTCAAACAGGGTTGACCGCAATAAAATATAACAAAAACTGATTCTGGATAAAATAAAGAATCTCTGCAAATTTTAAAATAACACAAAAGTAGTCATTCCCAGCCATTGCCAGGTACAGGCTGGGCAATCATTACCTTGCTTTAGAGCTGGACCCTTCACAGAGGTCTGAGAGCCAAGAACAATGCAAAGGACACAGTTAAATTCATGGCCATCATCATAGAGTTATAGAATCATAGAATGGTTAGGGTTGGAAGGGACCTTTAAAGGTCATCTAGTCCAACCCCCCTGCAAATGGCCGGGACATCTCCAACCAGATCAGGTTGCTCAGAGCCCCGGCCAACCTGGCCTTGAATGTTTCCAGGGATAGGGCATCCACCACCTCTCTGGGCAACCTGTTCCAGTGTCTCACCAACCTCACCGTAAAAAAAAAATTCCTTATATCAAGTCTGAATCTACCCCCCTCTGTTTAAAAACCATTACCCTTTCTTCTATCACAACAGGCCCTGCTGAAGAGTTTCTCCCCATCTTTCCTGTAGTCCCCCTTAGGTATGGGAAGGCTGCTGTAAGGTCTCCCTGGAGCCTTCTCTTCTCCAGGCTGAACAATCCCAACTCTCTCAGCCTGTCTTCATAGGAGAGCTGCTCCAGCCCTTTTATCATTTCAAACTCTTCTGTCCATACAACCAAACTATCAGTACTTCATCCAATCTTATGAGAAAACACCAAGAAGCTGGTAGATCACTGCAGTCTACATTTCCTGCAGGATTGGCAACGGACATTTAAGAGGTCTGACACTAAAGAAATTGTCAGATGCCCACTGGAATTTGTGTGGAAGCAAAATCCTCTGACTTTCACACTAATCCAAGCAATCAAGCATCACTGAAATATTTTTGTGGAAATGGAATATTATCCATTTATGAATTCCAGATGGGAAGGGACAGCTGTGGCGTTGATGACATCATTCCCCTTGACATCGGAGGATTAAAAGGAAAAACTGAGAGTCACATGTAAAGTATGTCAACAGTGATGACAGCACTGGGCAAAAGAATGTGTGGATGTTGGGCAAAACAATCTACTTAATGACTAAGAAAAATAAGGTCAAGTACACATTAAAACGAAGGAGTAGCCATAAGACAGTAGTTTAGAAGTTAATTTGCAAAATATTCTCTGTCATACTTTTTGTGCTGAATAAAGGAACAGAAAAAAATCAGGAATCATTTGGTTACTGGGAGATTTTATACAATAAGAAAATTATTTGTGATTTTCAAAAGACAAAAGTCAACCTTCTGCTTCTGTAAATTTTGAGAACCTCATGAAGCCTTTTTTAGATGACTACCTAATTCCTTAACATAAAGGTAATTTCTTTTTTTTTTGTTGTTATTGTTGTGGTGTTTTTGGTTTGGTTTTGAAAACTTGTTGGAAAAAAAAAAGTTAGGTCTGAAGAAAAGGAGACATTTTCACAGGCACAAAGGGATTATGGAAACTTACTGCCTCTTAATAGTAAGAAGTAAAAGATTAGGCAAATAATTTGGTACTGGGATGGTCTACTAAACTAAAAATGAAATTAGATTTTATGTGTCCTCCTTACCGAATGCTAAAACATTCTGAAGATGATAGCATGGTCGAATGTAGGAAAGATTAATATTTCTTGCAGTTCAATTACAGAACCTTAACAATGTTCTAATTACTGAGGAAATTCTCTGAGTAGTAAAGAACTCTTGGATAACATGTCATTCTATAGTTGTATTTCCATGTCCAATTCCCAAAGACAAGACTGGTGCAAGTGATGATTCAAAGGAAACTGCATTTCTACTGAATAAGAAATGAAAGAAAGATAGCCAGAAGAGAAAACTTGGAGAAGATTGTTTTGCTGAATGAATTTTGACTTTGTCACTAAACTTGTATGAGTGGCAGGCCTTTAGAGATAAAACAGTATATGAAGGTACCATCTGCAGGAACTGGGAGGTTGGCGTATGTCTCTTGTTGAGCTACAGGCATCAAAAGTGAGGCTGACAGCCCTAGATACCGATTTTTAAGGAATATTCCCCTCCTGCAGGCACAGATGAATAGTGTCTTGCAAATGCTGTACTGCGGGAAGGAACCTGAGAATTTCAGGCAAATCCCAGAATTTCTTTCTTTTCTCCCTTCTCAAATCTTCCTTTGGTTAACTCTCTGCATAGCTCACATACTACTGGGTTTTTTTTTTTTTAGACCTGGAAATGGCTGTGATTTCTTATGCCATTAGCATGCTATTAGAGAAGCAGTCAGAAAGATGCTGTGACAGTTTTGTCTTTCATCTTCAGTTTATGGCCACTCTAAAGTGCAAACAAGAATTTCTGTCTTTTTAACAAACATTTCAAGGAATAAAGACTGTGGCCATTACATACAAAACCCTGAATAAAGGGCACCCATTTTTAGACACTTCCAAAGATAGATTACTGAAGACTTTCTTGGTAAACACATGTAAGTATTGTAAGCAGTTTACAATATTATTTTAAAACAGGAGGCAGTACTTGCTTATGCCCACACTAATCTGTAAAGTCTACCGGGACTCTTCTGTCAAACACTTCATGAGAATTCCCTCAATTGGAGTACTTCCAGGTTGCAGATCATACAGTTTCTTACGAAGGCCCTGATCTTATCCAGTCATCACCCCCATCTCACAAGCCCTGTAAAACTGCTGGTAAAGCTCCTTTGTCAGCTTGCCATTGACCTCTCTGTACAATTCACAACAACGATCCACCGTGCAGCTCTGCACTGAGGTTGTCACCCACCAATGCTTCTTGTTGTTCTCTTAAGTCCGCTAACCACATGGCACCAGGTGATGAGATCTCATCTCGGGGCTGTGATGGATGGCTCCAGACACAACTGTGCTGAACTGCTTTTAAAACAGTGTCAAGATGGTTGTACTGTTGGTACTGTTGCTGCCCCAGCTTACCTCTCCACATAGTTGCTGATGGTAAGTCATTGTAATTAATAGCATGATATTTAAATATACTGGCTGATGTATTTCTGCTGTTGCCACAGGAGACATGCAGAACAATATCAGAACATTCAAAAAGGAAGACGATTTCTATAATCAGAAGCGGAACAATTCCTTCCTTCTTCAGGAATTATTCATATCATACCAATATTGTGATCATGTTATCTCCACACTTCACAGTTCTGGTATCTGTCTGACTCTTAAGATAGGCTTCCTCTCCGTTCCTTTCCCTTGTAATTGATTGGGATGGCATGAGAGCACCTACCACTATTTCTGGTGTTGTTCACTGAATATCCTCTGCTGCCATGATGCTGTGGTCCTACGGAGATAATCATGTTTTCCTACATGTGCCCTTAGATGACTCAAGATCATCTGACCCTGCTTGTTTGTCTGGTTTGGTGTTGACATGAAGAGCACTGTTGAGTGTTACCTGTTTTGCACTTCACAATTTATTTTCAGGATAAGGAGGGATTCAGAGATCTCTTGTTAAGACATACTAGCCAAGGACACACACCAACCACTAAGTCATATCCTGGGCCTGTGCTGGTAAGAAGACATGGTATGTAAATGCTACAATCTTCATCACATTTCTCCCTACCCTTGCAGGTTCATAGAATCATAGAATGGTTTGGATTGGAAGGAACCTTTAAAGGCCATCTAGTCCAACCCCCCTGCAAGGAGCAGGGACATCTCCAACCAGATCAGGTTGTTCAGAGCCCCGTCCAACCTGGCCTTGAATGTTTCCAGGGATGGGGCATCCACCACCTCTCTGGGCAACCTCTGCCAGTGTTCCATGACCCTCATTGTAAAAAAAAAATTTCTATATGTCTAACATAAATCTACCCTCTTCAGTTTAAAACCATTACCCCTCATCCTATCACAACAGGTCCTGCTAAAGAGTTTCTCCCCGTCTTTGTTATAAGCCCCCTTTAGGTACTGAAAGCTGCTATAAGGTCTCTCTGGAGCCTTCCCTTCTCCAGCCTGAACAGCCCCAACTCTCTCAGCCTGTCCTCATAGGAGAGGTGCTCCAGCCGTCTGATCATCTTTGTGGCCTCCTCTGGACTCACCCCAACAAGTCCACATCCTTCTTATGTCTGGGGCTCCAGAGCTGGACACAGTTCATGTTTCAGCTGCTGCTCCTGCCCAAGGACAACAGGCTTCGGTGCTGTTGAGTTCAGACTAAAGGTGAAGTAGGACTTCAGCTCCCACAGCCAACTCACACTTCTTCACAACTCCCTGTATCCCAGAGCCAGATCCCAGTGCTCCAGCCTGTATTCTCCTCACAATATCCCCCACATATATGACATTGTCCTTTAAGAATTTGTTTTTCCTACCATGCGAAAGTTCTGACAGTTTTATATTTTTACCCTATCAGGACTACAGTGAAGGAAAAAATGGACTGACAGGGCTACAGGTCCTCCTAGTATGCAATGAGCACCAAAACCAGATGCACACTACTAAGCACATAAACATATTTTCTGTTGCTGAGTGTGAAAACTATTTACTAATAGCACCTGCAGGCAAACTATGTTGAATATTGAGGCAGGTTGTTCAGTTTATGGGTGAGCTCTGAAATCTAGGTTGTACCTAAGAACATGCTAGGAACTGCCTGCTACATGAGGAGACTGATAACAAGAGAGAGTTTGAACAGGATGGGCAGCTGTTCTCAGATGATCCAGACCACTTTATTTGTAAATCACAGTTGAGAAAATATTTTCATACAGGACCTACTTGTTTCCTGGGGTCATCTGGAATCCCTTAGAACCTGCTGAGATTAAACACATCCCCTTTAAGCTGTGGCTTGTGTCAGATTTCTTGGAGTAATTGACAGAGAATGTAAAAACAGTTCTGGTTCGGCTGTTAAAAGCATCCTGGTTAAAGCACTCCTGTGAGGACAGGACTGGAGATCTGCCTTTTCAGGCATCTGCCCTGCTTCTCTGTGTGAGGAGTCTAGGCACACTGGGGAAAAGACGTTAGCTAATGTTCTTGCTGGGCTCGTGCCATGGCCATAATCACCTGAAAAGTGACAACTACCTTGCCATTGCCCTCTGTCCTGATAGCCCCAGAGGCAGAAGCCATTTTTCCTTCCTTCTGTCTCTTTTGTTTCCCCCCCCATCTTCTGGGAAAGAAGGGGTTAGCATCCCTCAGGAGATGACTTTTGAAACATTTAATTTTTGAGGGAGGAGTGTTTTACTTCCTCCTCACCTGCCATTGCTGACTTTCTTATAGGTCTCCTTCAGATCTTTTAACCTTAATCTTGCACAGTTTTCTAGTCTTCCTATAATTTGTCAGGCAGCAATCTGCCTCTGTAGGTGTAGAATTTGGGAAATGTTGCAAATATTCCAGTTGCATATGATTTATGTCTGCAAAGATAAATACACAGGTGTTCTCTGGGGACCAGGTCTTTGCTAGAGTGATGCCATCATATTACAAACATGAACGTTGAAGTATAGATGTGAAAGGTCTTTGTTCTGTTGGTCTAATGGAAATTCTGAAGAGGGGCTCTATGAATGAGAGAAATTTGGCTCATGTCACAGGGCTGGTTCACAACTCTTCAGGTAGGGAAGCTTTTGGGTGACATCTCAGCTGAATGAGGGCATGCTTTGGAGGGCACTGTGAGGGCTGCATGCCTCAGAAATATTATTCCTTGGTTGCAGAGAGCGCTCCCTCTCATGCCACATTGACAGGCATTCCAAGGAAAATACAGCATAGGAAACAAAACAATAAAACAAAGAAATGTAGCTTATATCAACTGGTGACCCTCATAGAAATCTTTTTCTCTGTGCCTGCTTTGTGGCTCCCACCAAGCTTGGCAGTAGGAGTTCCCTTGACAGCTACAGACCTGAAAAGCACGACCAGCTCCGGGTTTGCAGAAGCCTGATGAGGAGCCACATAATAAGAGTAAAAATAAAAATTGTTACCAGCTGGTTAAAGGGAATTTATGTCCCTGTCTTGACTCTTGGTATTCTTGTTCTTGATTCCAGGTTGCTATCTATTTAATCCTAGAACATTTTTCTTCTTGCCTTTGGACTGATGCAGACATTGGTTTCTTTATACTGGGATTAAAATCTTTTAGAATCCAATGACCCTACAAAGCTACCTGTTTCTCATGGGTCTTGTAGCTCCCTACTCTGCTTAAAATACATCTATCAATTAAAATTCCTCGTGTAACTTCAATTTAAAAAAACCCAACAAACAACCTGCTCAGCAGTTCTGATAACTACTGCACCCTATATCTAGGTCTCCATAACTGAGTTGCAGTGCACTCTGCAGACTTATATTGTCAGAGTATTATTTGCAAAATAGATTATTTCCTGCCAGTGCATAGCTTCCTCCTTTAGACTAATCAAAGTCAAATATATCAGTATAGATCCAGGGCGTTCCATAAATGTGGACCTGGTGAGATTTATGTAAGAAGTCAAATACAAAGGGGAAAAAAGGATACAAAGGTTCTTGAATTTTTTTGAAGACTTAGTAATTTGAAGTAGCTCTTTTTTTTTTTTTCTCTTGATTTACTGCAGTTAGATTTTGGAAAGCAGTAAAAATAAAGTCCTAGTTCTCTAGGCATTCTTCACATTTTGCTTTGGACTCCTATCTTGCACTAATAAAAACTCCTCAGGATCTACATCTCTTTGTGCATAGCTTGCTTACTAAAACAATGAATTCTTCGTGAGTACAAGATTTGCGTAGCATTTTCATGGTCAATTGCTTTTGGTATTATTAGAACAAAGATGTCTTAGTGGTGCAGGATGGTAGCAGTCACTGAAAAATGCACTGCTTTTCCTTGTCATCATGCTTTTCCTAGCCATTTTGTCTAGAGCTAAAGAGGAAAAAAAGCAACTAGGTTTTGTTCCAGTTCGTTCTCTCAGTTTCTCCTCTTTCTAAGAAAGTTGGGGAATAAATAAACAAGGAAAGAGAGTGGTGAAAGGTGGTAGTAAATTAGTGAGAGGAAACATTTGTAAAACAGAGCCTGTAATACTGTAGGAAAGTAATCCTGAGTCCTCCAGTCTCCCTCGGAGATTCTGCATGGACTCAGCTGGGAATAAAGATTAGGAGAAACTGATAAAGATTAGGAGAAAGTGAAGGGAAAATGCTTGCT
The DNA here is from genome assembly GCF_036417535.1 of Chlamydotis macqueenii. Taxonomy (NCBI): domain Eukaryota; kingdom Metazoa; phylum Chordata; class Aves; order Otidiformes; family Otididae; genus Chlamydotis; species Chlamydotis macqueenii. The sequence goes on from NC_141558.1 coordinate 8,523,867, forward strand.
CTCTAAGGTCTGTCTGGGAAAATACTTTATTCTTGTGGGTAGGGTCTTTCTGGTAATGTGCTCCAAAGTGCTTTGGTTTCTATCAAACCTAGGTCAAATCACTACAGTGAGGCTGCGGGTTCACCACCCTGCCTGCACCAACCACTTTTATGATGGATGCCATATGACATATTACGAAAACAGAACAGCTTTTAAAAATGTGTATTAGGTAGCATGGGCCAGGATGAGTTGGCTGGAGCTAGAACAAAAAGATTTCTTGCCAGAAATATGTGATACAAAGGGGAGAGGTGTGAAACCTAGGAAGTCTTTTAATAACAAAGCGGGCAGGCACTCTAGACAAGCCATTGATTCTTCATTTGTTTTGCACTAAATCAAGACTACTTAGACGAGCATATTAAGAGAAAGAGACAGAAGTACAATTGGAGTAAAGGTTGCTATAAACGCAGGATTCTGAGATTCTGTATGTCAGCTGAGATATTCTAGTACTGTTATCTAGATATCATGTTGTTAAGAATGGGCTAGAATTTGTTTTTTATGGAATCATAGAATTGTTAGGGTTGGAAAGGATCTTCAAAGGTCATCTAGTCTAACGCCCCTGCAAGGAGCAGGGACATCTCCAAACAGATCAGGTTGCTCAGAGCCCCATCCAATCTGGTCTTGAATGTTTCCAGAGATGGGGCATCCACCACCTCTCTGGGCAGCCTGTGCCAATGTTCTACAACCCTCACTGTAAAAATTTATATATTTATATGTGTACATATATATATATATAAAAGCATATTTTAGCACTTGCAGTTTCTTGTTTCTGACTTCTACTGCTACTACTCACAGATACATAAATCCATACATCTTTCCTCTGTCTCCCTGTGCAGCCTGCCTAGCAGTGAAATATGTCAAGAAGGGTCAGGGTGCCTTGCCCCCATAAAGGCTTGGATCAGTGTAGGATGCTTGTGCTCTGAAGGACATGCTTAGAGCAGGTAGTTAGCAGAATGATGCTGCCTTCCAAGCTCCAAATGATAGACTGAGATGAGGTATTAGACTATGCTTGAGGCTGGAGGTAGCAAGCATAGGTTTATGAGCTAGAGGCGAGAAATTTCCCGTGTGAAGTCCAGGTGTTCAGAAAGCTAAGTCCAGTGACTGCAAGTGGCTGTACTTAGACCTTCCACTGTTTTTTTATGTATTTCATCACATGGCAGTCTTTTGGTTATCTGCATTTTATCATGTGTCTGTCCTGCATTCCGTGATCAGTTGATTACTTCATTTAAATGCTTAAGCATTTAGCACTCAAACCTAATCATTGTTCACGTCCTCTGCTTGGTTCATACACAAGGACACTAAATTTGAATTCTGTATTTGGATGTTTCTCAGCTTATATGTTCTCTGTGAGGCACAACTTCTCTGGTTGGTACAAGTGAGATCCCAGTATCCCTTGCTGAGTAGCCTGCTTAGTCATATATGCAACTAAGCAGTTTTTCAGATGGTGTGAGTGTGTCTCACCGAGTTATTACTTATAGCACATTTAGTCATGATGAAGAGAGCTGGACTTCTTGCTTTTCAAACCTGTACAGTATTACCTCGTCTGCACACAGGATATAGGTACCCAAATCTGTTGAAATGTAATAGGATTAAGAAGCATGACTTTTTTAGACTCTTTTGAAAATCCAGGCCATAACTGAGTCATAAGCTATGTATAACTGGGACTGTCGCTTGCAGATGTAGCAATCTGAAATTTTTTGCCTACACTGATATAAAAGTGGGCTTATCTTTCAAAGACACTGAGCTCTGATTAGTCACAAATAGAAGTTAATGAAAATCTTGACTTATTATTGTAAATATTGTTATTATTTGAGTGCTTTTATTCTGCACTGCATTGTTCTAATAATCATATAAACACACAAAAGATCGATCCCTCCCCAGACAGCTTGTAATGTCAGTAGCTTTGCCTGTGCAAATCTGAAAACATGTAACTTACTTATGTATAAAGTTTACAAATGTGATTTTTTTTTTTTTGTATTGAAATGATTAACAGTTTCTGTAAGGCTACTGAGAAAATGGTTTGAAGCAACATCCAGATATCCCTGTGAAAGAAACCTGAACCAAAACAGATTTGTATGCAAAGTATTGGTAAGCCCATTGTTATAAATAATGCAAACTTCTTCAATATGAATATACTCTACATAGAAAGCTCATTTTCCTCATGCGCTGCTCAGGCCAGTTATCACAAATGCATAAAATGTAAACATGATGTATTATAATTTGGTTAGGATGAACAGTGAGGATTTTATGTCCTGTTCATTTTTTTAATGCAATACTCTTATTGAAGTTGATTTAGCCAGCCTCCTGTGATCCTTGTTAGGTGCCTGCAGGATTGAAAATGAGTGGATGTCCAGGGTAACAGCACAAGTGTTTGTATTATGCTGATACCATGCTGTGTTTGAGCCACAGATGGAACCAAGTGATTAATTACATCACAAAAATTCCTCAGGCATCCAATTATTAGACTGGATTGGCTTGAACCATATTAGTTAGACCTGGAGCTAGATTTCAAAAGACCTCAATGTTTTGAGTAGTTTGTGTTGACTTCACATTCATATGAATTTCTTAAACCTCAGCTTTTGGCATCAGCCTGAATATACATGCAACACCTCAGTTTTGTGCAGGGCTCTCTCCACACTACTGGCATATGGTTTTATTTTTGCCATATGCTAGAGTGGCATACCCTTGTTCCCTGAATTTTAGGTCTACCAAAGGGAGTCAGGAGGGGCTGTATGGCTACACCAACTGCACTAATGCACAGTTAGAAGAAGGGAATTCACCTAATTTCACCTCAGTTCAGGAAAGATTCCTGTTGTCTCGAGCGCCCTTAAGCATGGGACAATTTTGCACTATCCCAAAAGCTTATGGTTGCTTTATAGACTCGTTTAAGCCCTCTAGTGACTTTTGGAATGGCTTTCTCATCCCATAATTGAAATACCCGATTTTGTCCTTTACTTGCATCCCTGTTGTACCTTCAGCTGAAGGGGAGATAGATTTAGAGATTTAGAGAGCCAAATCCTACTTCCAGTTGATGGCTTTTCCTGAAGACAGAAGCATACCAGCAAGTGTACTTATATCATGTGAGTGATGTAAGAAAAGCACGGATATAGGAAGCTTTACACAACATAGATTTAGTCTATGCTCCAAAAGGCATGGGAACATTTTGGTTTTGGACACCAGGTAAATGTCTTTTGCTTTGTTTTCAATTTTCATCTGCAAAATGTAAATGAAAGATCTTCTGTATTTCAGAGTGGTACTCTAAGGAGAAGGGTTTTAAGATACGCAAACAGTATGCTACAGTTAAAGCAGAAGATTGGAATAGGAGATTCCCTGTTACTGATGCAGAAGGAGTTGATAGTAGGTTTGCATGAGCTAGAGAAGAATTAGTGTTTAAAATGAAGGAAATCTGCAAAAACTTCAACAGCTTTCAGGCAATGCTCGCTAAATCTGCAGTTGGGCTTCTTTGCTGTGATATGGACCATGTAGCTGTTGATTTCTGACGTGAAAGTGTAGAACGCTCCTGTTGCTTTGTAGCGTCTTCCTACTTTGATGCTTAGCAAAATGAGTTTCCCTCATTAGGACCTTAGGATGCAAATCTACAATTACATCCATCTTCCCTTCACTAGTAGGATTTCACCCTCTAACCAATTTATAGGTACTTTAAGTTATGATATGCAGTCTGGAAAGCATCTTCCTGACCAGCAAAACCGCAAAGATTTGTACGTATTATGATATTCCTAAGAGCTATTCTTTTCATTGTCACTTTCTACATCTCTGCTATCAAGGAAACAGAGGGGCAAGGCTCAGATATTCTCTCTGATATTGTCACTGATGCTAAATGTCCTATCATATTTACCTTGTGCCACCAGAGGACCTATTTAAATCATTGTATATAATTAGAGAAAAATATATTGATATGAGAATGCTGATAAGAACCTAGCTGTTGGGAAAAAGGTATTAAATTAATCACAAGCTGCACATTAATGGATGAGCAGCATACGTATTTTTTTTTTTTTTGTAGCTCTACCTCTATGTATTCACTAGAAGATTAACTGCTGTTAGCAGAAGAGCAGAATTTAATTGATTCTAATTGTGTAACACAGAATACCAAATCCTCTGTGTGCACTCTGCTGGAATCTAGACTGCAGCTGCCATGGACTTGAACTAGGCCAGAATTTCAACTGTTATTCTTAATATTTCTCTTTTTTTTTTAATGGATATAAATTGGTCACTTCTGACATCAGTTGGCACAGAGGGTCTTTCTTGGTTAAAATGTAAATTTTAGTGAGTGGAATAATAATAGAAATGAGACCTTTGTCTCTTGAAATTAAAGTGCTTGTAAAGCTGAAGCTGCCAGCTTTGTATATTACAGCCTGAGGAGATAATAAACTGAATCATTCATTTCCTTTTCCTATTCTTTTTGCTTTCTTCAAAAGCACGTTCTGTTTCAAGTAATTTCAGTCCAATAATGAATATAACACTGACTGACTCACCATCATACAAGATCTGCTTTGGGATATACTTTATCAAGTTTTGTTTCTGTGCGGTCAGAATACTGAGAAAAATGGGAAAAAGTAACACACCTGAGGGTGAGCTAATGCTTCTTCTTGATGCTTTTAAGTTATTGGGCCTTTATTTGATGAGAAGCCCACCTGTGTATGCCCAGATTACTCCAATTTTATCTTCTATCCCCTGCTATCTGAAGAAAGCGGCTTTCTAATACTAAAGCTGCATAAGAAAAATCAGTTAGATTTATTGCTTAAATTATTTTTGCCATGATAGGGGGCTGTCTTGGCTCCAATACTATATTTTCATTAAGAAATTGCATGACAGAGTAGAAGGTACCCTTGTTAAATTTTTCAGATGGCATTGTGTGGTTGGTATGTTACATGACAGGCTTGCAAATGAATATGGTACTGGCAAATTTGGACACAGTACTGGAAGATGGATCCTGTTGAACAAATGCAAGCACTGGACACAGGAAAAACTGGTTGCACAAAACCAGATGTATGCCGACAGGAAAGAAGTGCTTCTTGGCAGCAGATCTGCATAAAATGAAAAAGGATTGAGGGCTTAAGGTGTGTTTTCATATTGTTTCATGTTCTGAAGAAAATGTGCAAGCCTATTAAACTTTAGAGGAGAGACTTTGTCCAGTTTGAACATCGAAGTTCAAACAAGAGTTGGGCCAACTGAACGCATTACAGGAGGGACTGGAAGCCTGCAGACATGACTAAGGAAGAAAGAAGGTCTGAATACAGTGGATTTTGTGCAGAAAGTGAAGAACCTAGCAACAGTCTTCAAATCATAGAGACATACTTAAGTCTGCATGTAGACCCTAGGGAAATACGATGGACTTAAATTTCAGGAAGGACAATTCAAATTAGAAAGTAAGGCCTCCCAGTAGTAAGGAGAAGCAATGAATGGATTACTGTGTGGCATTTCCAGCATGGCTGATAGAACAACTTACAAATGTGTCAGCTGGGAATGTCATAGTCCTAATTGATCCTGTCTAGGAAAAGCAGACAGATTATATGATCCATTCAGATCCCTTCTAGTCCCATTAATCTAAGACTTCAGGTTCAGCTATAGACAATAAACTGTGAACAATCTTATTTCATTAAATTCAGCCTTACAATTTTCTGTTTACATTACAAAGCTGTTCAGATAGTGATGACACCATGAATGAGTTTAACATAAAAATTTCTTGAATTAGATTTTTCCATTTAAGAAATACAGTTTCATAAACTGGAAAACACCCAGTAGTGCTAAATGAAGATTATGGTAGGAGATTTCAAATTTGCATGAAACATTAGTACTCCAAGTTTTGTGATGCCTTTGAAACTGAGTGGTACTGTTGAAAATTCTTATAAACTCAGCAGCCTTTTTTAAGTAACTGTGATTGATTCTCTAATGGACCCAGTGCTGGAGGGAAAATGGGCTTTAGACTGAGAAGTGAATGTTTTTTTGATACTTAACAGTCATTTTATTGAAACTGCCAATAAAAGAAAGTAGTTGATACAGAATTACATGAAATGACACAGTGAAGGGCTTTCTGTGAAATTTTTGCAAACTGAAAATAGTGTATTTTAGTCACTTAAAGCTGGTCATAAACTGAATTTCAGCTTATTTGGCACATAAAACCTATATCTTGACCTTGCAGGGGAGATCAAATCTCAGTATTTTAAAAGGAGTGCTTGCTGAATTATAGAGAAAACTACGTAAATTCAGTTAATGAGTCTGGGTCACTTTCCCATAGAAACAGGTTAAAAAAAAATAAAGAGTGTACCGAAGAGATCCCATGAATGTTAAAGGGATCTGAAACAACTATGGATCTTTTAAGACCCAAAATGATAATGCTGGTTTTTAAGGAAATGCACCATTTGAGTGAAATAATATCATTCTGAATTAAAACACACAGAGGTTTACAATGGAATTTACTATGGTTTAGAAATTCAGTAGCTTCCTTTGCACATTTTGCTTAAGCTTTTGCTTGGAGGAAAACCTGAAATATACCTGTGCCTATGCAGGACATTTATCAATTATGAGAGAACTATAAAAAGCAATAATATAAAGCACACTGTCATACTTAGCTTTTTGTTTTCAATTTCATTTTGCAGAAGAATCAGTGGAATTCTTAACTTCTGTTAAATCTCTAGGAGATTTCCATGATGTGGAATGTGAAGAAGGCATTCATGAGTGCTTATGGGAGTTACGGCAGCACAGATCTCAACATACAGCCTGGATTGCCTATACAAAGGAATAGAGGTCTAGATTTGGCCTAGATTTGGCCATCTAATTTAGGCATAGTCTAGACACATCTGCAAAGAAAGGCCAGACTTTCAGAATAAAATGTGCCACAATGGTTTACATCTTAAAACAACAGAGCAGGGCTAATGCTCTCCTCGTAATGAAGACAAATTCATAGGTAAAGTCAGTGTAATTGTGAGGTCTCTTATAGATGGATAATGACCAGCTTATTGTGTACGCTAGTGATGTACCAAATGTAATCCAGGTTGGTGGACATTCTGTGCTTGTCCAAGCTAAGGAAAGAGCAATACTGGAAGTCAAGATTAATGTGCACATGTATACCCAATTAGAGATTTCCAGTTTTATGCCAATGTTTTGAGAACAACAGATGTGCTTTAGTGATATGATTACTAAATGGACTTATGTTGTTCTTAGAAGCTGGATGGAACTGATGAGGAATCCAGAGAAAACAAAATGATGACTTTTAAATTAAATTATTATATGGCAACCCATATATTCCAACTTAAATAAATGCCTAATACATATAAAACTCCAGCAGAGGTTGATTAGTGTGTGAGGGTCTGCATATGTTTTGCACCACTAGATCTGCACAGAGTAGATTACAATGTTTTTTAGAGCAAGGGAAATATATAGAGGAACACAGCTCAGTTATCACTGGTAAGAGCATAAACTGGGAATGATACCTGCATTGATTTGCAAGAAAGCTTGACAGACTGTGAATTAAAACTTTCCTGTGGATTTAAAAAAGGTGAATGCTATTGTTTGACTTGTGAGCATTTTTGTTCATTTCAGAGCATGATTGCATGCAAAAATGTGTCGCATTTTGATTAATTCTTGTCACATGATTTGTTCTTATAAAAAAAATTCCAATTTACATGCACAACTGATGTGAAATAGCAGCCACGAGCAGATTTAGAAAGCAATCTCTGAAAATTCAGCCAACTAGATTTGCTCTGGAGTGTTATTGAGAGTAATATGAGAACCTTGTGAAAAGTTACAGCCTTATGAAATATAGTGGACTTTACCTTATTCCATATTTATGAACTATAGTGTCAATACAGGACTGTTATGAAGTTGAAATGGCAAAAACATTCTTAGGGTTTGACTCTGCCAACATTGACTCAATATTGTGCTAGTAATTTTAATCATGTACTTGTGTATGTGCAGGATTGGATCTTTAATCCTTATTTTATGTTCTTGTTACTCACTAGGTAAAAGCAAAGACGCATGTGAAGGGAAGAAATTTAGCAGGTGTAGTGTTAATCCAAAGGTGTACTGCATTGGAAAGTTTGAGGAAAATTGGTTCAGCTATTTTTGAGTTAGCCAAGTGTTTTTCAGCTGTTAAGAAAATTGTTTCAGCTATTTCATGCTTGGGTAACTCAGTCTTGTTTAAAAACATCAGACTCGGTGTGCATGTAGTCTTGAAGTAGAAATGTATATTCTGCTTCATGAGAACGAAGTTACCTTTGAAATATTAGAGGTAATAATCATAAAACATTCAGGAAGAGGGTATTATTCCCTGCTATCTTCCTCTGGAAGAGGATTGCAGCATCATCTGCTCCCGCCAGGCTTTGCCTATCTGAAGGCTGCCTACAGCTTCGGAGGAGTCTACCAATATTTCTTGTGAGTAAATGCAGACCAGTGGAGGATGGATGTCAAAGGTGGGGCAGAACTTTTTTTATTTGATCTGATTTAATATGTTATGAAAGGTAAGTGTTGCTGGACCTTGTCTATTTATGAAGTCAAGAGCTGCACCTGATACTGCAGTGTATGTGGAAATATATTGTCTTTTGGACATTAAGCCAGTTCTTAAAGGCCTCAAACAGGACTCAAATCTTCAATGCTGATCGAAGAACCACAATGCTCTATAGTTCAGTAGAGAAAGATTATTTTTTTACAGTGTCATTTTCTTGCTGGAAGGACTTTCTCTTAATTAAAGTTAATTTTTCATTATTTTTTCTGTGCTTGGATACTTCTTCAGAGATGGAGCGTGTTCACGCTATGTGTCAATTTTTTTTCTTACTCAAATACATTTACACATTAAGTATTTTTTATTAATAGTGTATCTGAGAATACAGTTTTTACTTTAATCATTTATATGCCATTACCTTGCAAAACAATTATGTTACGGGCTAAAAATGTGCATGCTGCACTAAGCCAGAGGTTACTTTGCTCAGACTATGTGCAGGAGGTTTGATAGAATTCTTTCGCTTTCCTGGGCCACGCATGCAAATTAATTTAGGTATTCTAGTGGTGGAACTGTTTACTGAAATGCTCTTCTTAGAAAGGAAGCTTGTCGTAGTTCAGCCCCGATCGGGACCAGACTACGCAGTCTCTCTCTCACTCCCCCCACCCTCCGAGAGAATAGGAGGAGATGATATAAGGAAAACGGCTCGAGGTTTGAGATAAGGACAGGGAGAAATTCTTAAAGTTACCATTACAGGCAAAACAGACTCGACTTGGGGAAAAACACTAATTTATTTCTAAAACTAGCAGGAGAATGAGACAGGGAACCTCCCCCCACCCCTCCCTCTTCCCGGGCTTAACATTATCTCTACAGCCTTCTGCCCCCGAGCGGCACGGGGGTGGGGGAAAGGGAATGGGGGTCGCGGTCAGTTCATCACACGTTGTTTTACGCCGCTGTGTCATCGTCAGGGGAAGAACTCCTCGCATTCCTCCTCTGCTCCAGCGTGGGGTCCCTCCCACGGCCACAGTCCTCTGTGAAACTGCTCCAGCGTGGGTCATCTCTTCCACGGGGTGCAGTCCCTTTAGAACAGCTGCCCCAGCGGGCCCTCCAAGGGCCACAGCCTCCTTCAGGCCTCCACCTGTCCTGGCGTGGGGTCCTCCACGGGCTGCAGGTGGATCTCTGCTCCTCCGTGGACCTCCATGGGCTGCAGGGGGACAACCCGCTCCACCATGGTCTTCACCACGAGTTGCAGAGGAATCTTGGCCAGGAGCCGCGTTACTCCTCCCCCTCCTTCTTAACTGACCTTGGCGTCTGCAGCCGTTCCTCACAACAGGCTGGCAGACGCCTCTCAGGATCCTTTTTACATCTTATTCACTTCAACTGCTCATCTCCTCTCCACTTCCTGCAGCCGGGCTGGGCCGAGTTGGACCTAGTCTGCTGCCCGGCGGGAGGCCAGAGGGTGAGGCCTGCAAGGCCCACAGGGCTCGCGCCTCCCCCTCTCTGCCCCCCGCTCAGCTGCTTCACATCTCTCCCTTTTTTTTCTGTTTTCCCCTACTTAAATACGTTATCGCAGAGGCGTTATCACGGGACATTCTGCTACCAATTGGCTCGGCCTTGGCCCGCAGCGGGTCCGCCCTAGGCCCGGCCGAGTCCACTAAACAAAGGGGAGTGACTTCTAGCAGTTTCATACAGAAGTTACCACCTTAGGCCCCCCCCTCACTAACAAAACCAGAAAAAAGCTAAAGAGAAACAATACATTTATGCAAGGAGAAGGTCTGCTTTAATCCTCACTGCTCAAGAAATACATTTAGATTTATCACAGAAGTGTCTCCACATAGAAAAGAAAGGTAAGAAGAGTCCAAATGTATTTGTTATTCTCCTCTGTTGCTCACTGAGCCTGAGGCTCTAGGTGTTTAAGTGCATGGAAATTCTTGACACCAATATGATTTGCCTATTGAGAAACTTTTAGTGGGGCCTTCCTTTTAACCCATATACACACAACTAACAAATTTGGGGGAATTTCAGCAGTATTACTGGCTTTGGGAATAACCATGTCTATTTGTTGGCTTTGAACATGTTTCCAGCTGGTTTCATTCGATGATTCCTAGCTCTTCAATTGACAATTTCTTACTGTATGGGTAAGAAACTGTTCCAGTCCACTCTCCCAGGTTTATATTTTGTAAACATATAAGAAGAAATAACTATTCCTCAAAACTACTTTGCTAGTTAAAAATTGGTAAAGAAATTGTCTTCACAAAGTGGAACTTTTTATAATGATAGATGCACAAATATAATTGTGTTTTGTGCATTTGGTGGGTGATGATACTGTAATGCCATATTCTGCTAAATGTGTCTGTGCAAAAGAGAAGAGCTGTAGTAATTGTAGGAGGTGAAACTTTAATATTACACTTTTGTGCACGTAAACTCTCACTTAGGGCCAACTGTACAAGTTACACTCAAATTAGTAAAGCACTTATTTGTCCTTGTATAACTTTAGTGAAACTTCATATAGGAATAAGTGCCTACCACCTTGGGTTTTTTTTTTTGGTTTTTTTTTTTTTTTTCTGTATTGCAATGCCCCCACTGTTAATCTAATACAATTCATTTTCCAGCATCCCACACTTCCCAACCGGATACAGAACAAAACCAAAGTTTTGGAAACTTTGGGTAGATTTGTACCATCTTTGGTGGCACTGCATATCATCTATCTCAGGCATCCGATTTAAGTAAGTTACCAATGTCTTAGAGTTTTTTTTTCCAATGGTGAGGGATTTGCTCCCTTTCTAGAGCGTGTGTTGCATAAACAGCCAAAGTATGTGCTCTAGAACATTGTGCTGAAAAGCACATCTTTTCAGTTGACTGTTTTGAGAGGAAGAAGTGGCTACCCACAGCTAAAATAAGTCACGTGAAAACCAGCTGTTACTTAATGAAAAGCCTGAGGTCCAAGGCAGAAGTATGACTTGGGGTTAGAGGCCCTGTTGCCTCCTGTCCTGAACAAAAGACAAGTCTATGACAACATCAGGAGGACGTGCCCATAGTTTCATGGATTAAGAGCATCTCTTGAATTCTCATACTTGATTCAAGGAACTGGCCTTTCACTTGCTCAGAAGAGATGAAACTTTTCATGTTGGCTGCCCAAGGAAGGACAAATTTTGATTCCTCTGTACAGAGAATGAATGAAGTGTGACGTAAGTATATATCTGAACAGGTCATTCTCCTGCTGCACAGGAAGACATCTGCCTTTCTCCCTTTACTTCTGAATGTCTCAGAGACAAACTGAGCTACTTTACCAGTTCTGGAGAGTATCTGACTCCTTCAGCAGCCTTGTAATTTAAATGGGAGTAATCATGAAGGAAGATACTAATCAGCGGGAGTAAAAGGTATTGGACTGGCCTTAATCAGTATGGGGAGAGCTGGGAAAAGAAATAACAACAAAACCATTAAGACTAATTAAACAACGTATAGCTTGTTACAGCATTTTTCAATCAGCCATGTGTACTCTCTAGTCAGAAACCTATCAAAATGCACTCTCTGTGTTTTTTCTTTCTCCCCACAGTGTAGTCCATATACAGCCAATCTGTGTGGCTACAGACAGCTAAGAAAATTTAGTGCAATTTCAGCTTCAAAGCTCAAATTGTTTTTCTATAGGCCAAGTAGTTTAAAACAGCCTTACCTCTGATCCCAGGTGTTGCTGAGGCAGCAAAGTCTCTGTGAGCCCCCACAAATCAGCAGGGAAAACTGCTGAAGCATGAAAAATCTTTAATTGTGCAACCAAAAATACTAACAAAAAAATCAAACAAGCAGCATTTTTTTTTTTCCAATTAAATGTTTCTGTGTTCCCATCAAGGAATACATGTGAGTGTTTTTGAGATTTTTCAGTGGTATCTGGCTCTTAGGATGTTAGAAGTTATCTTGGACCCATGTTAAGGTGAATCATTACCTGGTTATTGGAAATAACATTGTGGGTAGTCTGGGACAGAGCATGAAATTCCATACGAAAGACATTTTAAATGTCAATTAAATACTTCAAATCTGTGTGACCAGTGAACATAGCAGTAAATAAAGACCATTTGCTGGCATATGGATGTCCAGATCATAACCTGTCATCACAAGTTGCAATTGGCATCAGTGAAGAGGCTTGAAATGAGTAAGAGGACTGAATAATAGTGGCAATTCAATAAAGGGTCTGTACAGGGTGGAGACTGGGAGCAAAGGTAAAAGAGAGAGAGGGATGTATCACAAGTGCTGTCTTTTCATTGCTCATTTTTGAAAGAATGTGGAAAGTCCTATTTCTGTGATTTTTTTTTTTTATCTAGCAGTTTATATGAAGAATGAGTTCACTTCTCTCATCTCCATGAAAATTTTACAGGAAAATCTAAGCAATGTTGTCTTTTATTATCACATCCCAGAGTCTTTCTCCCAGATACTTGATATTGTCATGAAGTAAAGCCGTATCACATCTGCCATCTTTATTTTTCCTGGGGCAACAAGAATCCAGCACAAGCTGGCACCAGAAATGAGGGAGATTTTGATGTTGGCCAGCCCTGCTGGTCCAGTTCTACAAGACAGTACTTTGGACATTGATATTCATGTTATGCTATTAGCCGGATATCATACTGGAGAGAGTCACTTGCACTAGGGACTCTAGGTCAGGACTGGAGACAACTGGCTAGAAATACGTTCCTTGGTCTTAAAAAACTTGCCTCTTAACCATGCATGAGGAGAAGAAACAAACACTCTACTTTCTCTTCCTTCCCCTCCACTCCTCAGTCCTTCTGCCCAAGTAGAGCCACATGAGCAAATAGTGTGAGTAGCTTCACCTTTCCTGGTTTTCTTGGGATCATTCTCAATTTCTGTAGGAGGCAGTAATGTACAGGTTTGAAGGCCCTAATGAGGATTCTGCCAGCGAACTGACCTTCGAGAAGATGTAACCCTGGTGGAATTGTTAGCCACTAAACCTGTTTCAGACAAAATACAGCAAAATAATAAGCAGCACGGTGAACAAAACTAGTTGTAGTAAGGTCATATAGATGAATTAGTGTGCTCCCTGATGGCATTAAAACTCTTGAAATTGTACTAAAAGAAAATTAATTAATAGAGTATTTAATTTATTGAAAGTATTTTTGAATAAGAGTATGTTTCTGAATATGGTGAAAGTGCTTTAAAATACTTTGATATATTGATTGGTAGAGTTAATTTGTCACCTGCACATTGTTATTTAATGTGTCTATCTCAGTTAATGTGTTTCCCGAATATTAATATTTAATGGTCTTATATAGTGATCATTATATTATTTTAAGCTTAATAAATTGTTCAGACCCCTTAAGACTTTCACAGAGGTGTTTTGTTATGTAAATATAACAAAAATAAACTACTGTCTAGTTGCTACTCCACCTTGGTTATCACTGTAAGTGGATTTTTGGTAGGCATTTCAGTAGAAATGGATAATTTTTCAGAGAGGAAGAGAGCTTCTGGGCAGCCAGAAGGGAAGATCCGTGAGCATCAAACAATGTGGAAGGAGAGAAAAGAACTATTTGGTGGCAGGGGACACCAAGTCTCAGCTGTTCCAAGATAATTTTGTAGTGAAATCAGCTGGCTCACTTTCTGTATATGGGAATGAAGGAGGTTTTTAAAGGTAAAGTGAAGTGGAATATAGTCAAATAGTTATAAATGTCCCATTAATACATTTGGGATGGAAATTAGAGATTTTTTTTTTTGCCAACTGAAGAATGGATGAAGAGTTTTGAGAGGTTTCATGGTAGATCTTGCTCAGTTTGTTGCTTTGCACATCAAGAGATCAGACTTGATGATCTTGGTTGACCTTTCATTTCCATCTTGTGTTTGAAAGATTTGCATCTGAAGTTCTTGTATGTGGTTTCACACAAACTGCAGTGTTAGAAAGATTAAGAGAGAGCATGAGATATACAAGGAGATTAAATTTTAAACTCATTTGCCAAAATAAAATGCAGAAGGTGGGATTAAACTCCCACAGTTTTAGATACCATGCATCTAGCTGTTGACGTCTAACTCGTCTCCTAGTGATCTCTGAACAGTCACTGGTGAGACACAGGCAATTTCAGGGTCTCATTTATCTAACCTATTTTAGACATCCACTTTAGGAAGGCAGTAATCATGTCCTAGAAATGGCTATTTTTCTCTTTTTGCTATAAAGGTAGCCTTGGATAGCTCTGCAAATTTTCATTTTGTTGAAGTCTAAACTGTGATCAGACAGAATTTATCCAGAATGATTTTTTAAGATTTGATTCTATGTTCTAGTGTTATGATGGATTTTTCTTATTCCAATTCATTAAACAAGTATTGATAAATATTAAATTAAGAATTTAGTGTAATTGAAGAAAAAATGGTATTTAGGATGGGTATTGTACTAAAGCTGTGACTTAGTTTCTTGCCTTTTCAGATGCTTTATCTCATTGCAAGAGAAAAAAAAAATCTTTTTAGTCATATATATTTTTAACAAAATATCAACAAAGCAGTGAATGCTTCTTTAAAGTTCATAGAAAAATCCTGTTCCAGAGCGGTAAATACCCTACAACATTGAACAAAACACATCAACCCATGTCTTCCTCTCAAGGGTTCACCTCTGCAAGCTAGGCTGATGATTGAACAGGTGGTGATGTGGTAATGGATCAGATGGGTCAACAAGATGAAGATTTAGATGAAAAGCAAAAGTATGAAGACCTTGAGGTCAAAATTGCCTTTTATATTAGTCTGGTTGAAAATAATTTCAGCAATGATCATTCATCTAACAAGTATTTAACAGCTACTCAGCTCAATGAAAACATCTCCACTGATTGTATGTCAGGTGGAAAAGGGTATAAACAAAGACAGAACAGAGATATCTGGGTACTTCAAAATTCTGAATAGAAATTCTACTGAAAAAATAATAAAGACTTAAAATCTACCTTTGGTTGCCAAGAAATTTCAGCATGCTGAAGTCTTCAGTATGTGGCAGGGACACACAAAATAGCTGCTTAAATTCTTAATTTATGAAGAGATACACTATAAGGATGGAAATTTCTTATTCCATGTTGAACCAAAAGATCAATTCCTCTGGTTTCAAATGGTAGATGGTGTTATAGGTTCTTCCTTATTTGTCTCGATGTCTCTATTGATTACATTTTCTATTCTATACATGCTCGATACACTATATACTGTTGTGAGAAGCAGAAATCACCCTTTGCAATTTCCTTAGTATTTGTTGACATTTTGCTATTACAGCATAACACTGTAAGATTTTTGCATTCCTCAGGGGATCAATTTAATTCTCCTGGTTCTCAGGAAGTTCTGGAAATGGATTATTTAGGTTTCAGACGTATTCCTTGGGGGAGCATTGAAGTTGTCTACTTCTCAACAGCTTTTCTGGCAGATTGAAGAGGACCAGTATGGAAAAAAGCTCCCAGGCTTTGAGGATTGCTGCTTGAAATAGCAGCAGCGGTAGCTTATGGGACTAGCTTCCTATGATACCGCTCATTTTGGGAAGTCTCTTGACATCCAGGTCAATGTGGTGAGCAGATCAGCTAAGAAGCATTTGGTACCATCTTCTACATTTCATACACAGTAGTTGCCATCTGTTAAATACTAGTGCAGGACAGTGAAAGAGGTAACAGGGAAAAATGTTACACCACTCTAGACAGGCTTTTATGTCAGTGAAGATGGTGAAACATCTGGTTTCTTGTATGGCATTTTGTTTAGTTTAGATAGTCATCTTCACATTCACTAGCACAGCTGTCTTTTTATGGAGTCCCAGTGAGAAAAGTAACATATTTCATTTTCACCTGAACCATTTTCCCGTTACCACTGTTCATGCCCCACACTTCTGTTCTGACTCATAACATCTATCTGTTCCTGCACAGTGCATTTTTCCTGTTCTATTAGCCCTTCTTGCACAGTTCCTATTTACTATCTGTCTTGTCTATGTCTATCTCTTGTTCTCATTGACACAAGAATAGATTTCACATTCTCCTTCTCTGACTCCTGACTCCGGTGACCTCTGCCCACCGGCCTCTTCCCTCTGCGTCACTCACCTGTCTCCCTCCTCTCCTTCAGGAACTTGTGCTCTGCTGCAGCTAAAATGACAGCCTGTCACAACCACATCCTTGTTTCCTCTCTCTGATCTTTGGACCTCATACAGATCTGGATCACTTAAAACAAAATGCTTCTAAAACTACTCTTTTGCAGGTCATTTTCCTTCTCTCAGGATTACTCTCCTGACAAACTTTGTAGGAATTTGGGATTTGCAGGTGCACAGAACTGGAAGAGATCTCTTATCATGATAAGCTCTGTACCTTGCTATCATAAGGAATCATAGCAAATGATCACTTTACAAACTGATTGATTTTACAAGTAACTCAATTATCGTCAGAAAATAATAACGGAAATGAGTCGGAGGGGAGCACAGTAGGACTGTGACTGCAGAACAGTGTGGTCTCACATTTCTAAATCTGACATCTGCATTTATCATGACTATTTGAAGTGATGCTGAGTATCTGTTCAATAAATCAGATTTTATTCATAATAAATGCATCAGAATTATTTGTAGGGATCAGAGACCTGGTAAACAAGTAGAATTCCTTTACTGAAATAAGAATTTGCTTGTTCTTCCTTAAGCTTCAGAAATATTGAAAGATACCATGCAAATCTGTAAACTACATGGGGCACGTACATTCTCTTTCTGGTTTTACAGCACTTTGCCCAGTGATGTCCTGGTGTGTGACAGTGACACTCATAATAAGCGTTAATAATAATTAGCTGCTATTTTTACGGACAAAAAGCTTACTTTTTATGATCTGTTTTTAATGATTATTTAAAATTGTAACACTTGTTACTGTTGCCAACTGTGTGAAAAAAATTATTTAACTCCTATTAAGAAATCAGTTGATTAAATTTTTTTTGGAAACGTGCTGTCAAATATGTTCCAGGCGTGGACCCTTTGAAAGACAAGTGGCTTCTTAAGAGGAAATTCTGTTGCTAGGAGACCATAACCATAAAGTTTCAGAGTAAAGTATATTTTTTTTTATTTTAAGTAAGAAATGTTGTTTAATGAATATGCTTAATAGGCAAAGAACAAAGCTATCACAGCTATCTCTTAAATCAAAGACTAGTCGAAGCATTCAATGGACATTTTAAGAAGGAAGTATAAAAAGGAGGTCTTCAAAGGAAGTCTAGCCAAAGTTAGAGAATCAAGAAGTCCAGAGCACACTGATATAAAAAAGTCCCCGAGTATCTGTAGGGGATATTAGATCTCACATTTGAATTTTTAAACTTTTGTCTATATCAGCAATGAGAATTGGATTTGCCTTGGGAGAGAGAGAATCTCCCATCTATATTTTCCAAACAGAAAAATTTGAATGAAATGATTGAGATTTCTTCTGGTCCTGCCCATTTTGCAGATTTCTGAAACTCCTGGTGCTGCTCATCAGTGAAGAGTAAATATCGGGTTAGAGGGTCTCTGACTTCGATCCGCTGTGGAGATTCCTAAGCGTGTCAGCAGTAACTGCCTGTGTACAAACTTAGAAATGTTTAGAAATACGCATAAGTAATTCCAGTCTCATAAAGTATTAGCTGATGGTAACCGAGAGGCCAGTATTGATCATCTTAGTTTCACTAAGTAGCACTTTAACCCACAAAAAGACTACTGAGGTCTAAGAAGGTTTCTTTTGGAATAACAGCACAAGTGCAGGCCTTAAAATCTGGCCCGACTGGCTCAATATTTATCTAGTTGTTTAATCCCACAGGTCTTGATCCAGTTTACAATTGCTGAAAATTGACTCAAGTGTAGACTAATTAATAAGTTCATAATAGTATCAAAGAGCAAGAAATCTTTAAAATAGCTATTTCTGCAAGGAAATCAAATTGCTTTCAGAGAATTAGCAACATGAAACAAAATGCAGACCTCTTCAAAAGGAGTTACATCCCTTTCAGCTGTAAAACTTTTTGACTGTGTTTTCTGTAGATGTCCACACAGGAAGTTCTCAGCAGGTAAACTCTGGTTTCTTGAACTATTGAAAGCTCCTGGTTAGGTAGAGGATATCCCAGAACAGAGGCAGAGGAAGATAAGATGGGTATTATAGGAATATTGTAGATAGTGCCACCTGTGCAAAGAGCAGGACATGGCAGCTCAAATAAGAATGCCCTGAAACACCAGAAAGAAAATGTTACGACATACATGCTCAACAGCTTTTATTGGTAAGGTTTTCTTGGGAGGCATCTCCCTGGCAGCTCACATCTAGTCATCCTCTATCAGCTAAGTCAGTCAGAGTGCAAACTTACAGACAAAGAAGTGAAAAGCAACTGCGGGACCTGAGCATCTTGACACAGGCTGAGATGTGCCTGCTGAGAGGGACAGTGCCTGGAAAGATTTTGCTGAAAGCTGAGGACTGATCCACTGTTAACTGCAGACCTGCGCCACATTTCTTGTTTGCAGTTAGGATAACAAAGACTAGAAATGTTATAATTCTCCTCAAACTTTGAGGGAGACAAGGGACACTTGCTGTATATTACTGTCATCTTTGTCTCATAAGGGAATATGTGTGTATTTCTGCTAAAGTATAGTATGTATGTAATTTGGAAGGCTTGTATTTGAATATATGTAATACCAGTGAGATGTGGAAGCCTGTCGTGGATAGCAGATTTACTGTTTGATAGTGTTTGTTTAATGTACAGATACTGCTTAGTGTGTTTCAGACTGGTTACAAGGTTTTAAGGATGCCTTAAATATTTGTTTTACTGAAGCTAATATGTTCTTTTTGCAGAATTATTAACAAGTCGTTATCACAAATTTGCATGAACTAATCCTTTATAATGCTTTGAAAATTCCTCAATACATGAAAGTCTGGCTTGTGCTACTACAAAGAGTTAATCTCAAATGCCAGACTACAGGGAATAAAACAGAATTTATTTATCTCTTGCATATAATGCCTACATTCTGTTATATTTGTATTTCAAAATTTTTGGGCTTTGGTTTCTGGAAACCAGTGAGAAAATTATGCTGTTCACCAAGCGCAAACAAAAAGGAGATGCAAGATTTTATCTTTGCTCTGTGAAAAAACAGTGGTGCAAGAAGTGTAATTCTTGCTCTGTCAGAGAGGCCTTGGCGCTTTGCACGAGAACAGGATCGTGTTGATCCACAGCAGATTTTTCAAAAAGGACAACTAGACATCCAAAACCTTATTAGCCCTGCATAAAAGAAGCTTAACAACTTCAACCAATTGTTTCCCACAAGGTGAAAAACACCCAAACAGGTTGGGAATGAGAGCTAAATCAGATTGCTGACTGATAAGGATCCTTCCCAAGGCTAATAACAAAGGCTTACCACAGACAAGCAGCGGATTAAGCATTTTAAGCCTCTATCGGCTAGCGCCAAGGAATCTGGCGTTGTAATTCTGCAATCTGTAGCTGTTTGGGTAGCTATCAAAAATAGCGATGAGGAAAGCACACAGACCTGCAAGCTATTTGAGGTAATTTCTTCTGCACTGCATATAAGCGAGGTTTGCCTTCTGTTAAAGGGGTTGCTCAGGATGGAGAAGAAATCCAATGGTTAAAAGTAGTCGAGAGAAACACGAGGAGTCTGAGAGGTGAAGGCGAAGCACAGGCTGAGAACATTGCTTTGCTGAAGTGAGAATGGGGAGAGCTGCTTCCCTTCAGAAGTACTTGGCTGTACCGTGTCTTTAGCTGCTGTTTGAGGGGTTAATGGGTGCCTACATAAACTGCCTTTGGGAATGATCTGCACTGAGTGTGAAAGCTAATCATTCACTTTATAGCTGTGTGTTACCTGCCACACAGTGGCTGAGTTGCTCTGGGCTCCATCAGGCAGCTGTTTGTGTACTAAAGCAGGGTGCATACTATAAAAACTTGGTTTTTTGCAAAATATTCTAAGGAAATGGAATTTTCAATGGATTGATGTGCTATATCCTCATTTTGACTTCATTATTTAAGAGACATTTTGCATGACTTCTTGCAGCTTCTATGTGATGGCACTTTTCAAATCTGGTTACACCGAGTAGAAATAATCTACAATGAAGGTGATATCAAAATGATTGATTGTAACTGGCTTGTCTTTTAAAACAACCAAGTATTTTGATAGCCAATGAAAGGGGAAAAAAGATAGTTATTGGTCCTGTACTTTTCTGCTTGACCTCTGTCTGAAGACCATCACCTTCATTCTAATAGTCTGATTTGTGTTTCGAATAAATTATTCAATAATTTCAAGCAGAGAAAGCTCTCTGTCTCTTTTGGAGTGTGACTTCTTTTTTCCACCCAAGTGAGTTGCAACTAAATGCTTCACTGTGCTCCGAACCAACTTTGCAATTTACTTCTGAATCTCTAATGCTCTCGCCACACGTAAGGGCTTTCAGAGGCAACAGAGGTGGTCCCGCAACTCACACAGTCTTCTGCTTCCTTTTCAAAGTCAGCGACAGATAAAAAGGAGGAGAGTAAAAAGTTATTCAGAGGTGAGAGAAGGGCAGTGTAGATTAAGAAATAAAATGCTCACAAAGCAAATCCTAGAGCCCAAGTTAATTGAATAGTTAAAATATCTCGGCTTCTATTTGTAAGTCCCAAAATATAGCCTTTTGTGATGGCTTTATTTTTTTTTGCTTCTGTGGACTTGTGCTAAGCTTGCAAGTCTGGCAAGCTGCTAGAAAGCTCTGAAAATAAGTGAGCTCTTTTCACCCTGTGGATTTTTCCAAGTTACCCCCAACTTGTAGCTTTATTCTAAATATAAACCTTAAGTGCAATGGGGCTGAAATTGGTGTCTCAGACCTTTCAGATTTTCCTGTGTCAAGAAACACAATGAAGAAGATACTTCTCTGTGCTGGCACCTGATTTGTCTCCTGTCTGTCACTTGGAAAGTAGTAATGGTGGAATAGTGCCTTTCTCTTGAGAAATTCTCGGGGCTTCTTCCCTGCGGGAAATAGCACAGTATTGTGATGCAGATTTTCTGCCAAATCTCACAAATTCCTCACTGTGGGGATTTCTCTTTTGAGTCCTCTATCCTCCTGTCTGTAGAGCACTCACTTTCAATACAGGAGGCTTATCACTTCCTTTTTAGAACTGTAAGAACCAACATCACAGCCTGCAAAACCCCACCTGGTGAGAAAGATCTCATTTATTCAATTTTTGAATCTCACTGAGGACTGCTCTAGAGAGGAAGAGCTTCTGATAAGTTATTTGCTGGTTCCTTTAAAATATGTGTCTCAAGCGAGTTTCAAGAGACTCCTGTATCTATGCACTGACAGATAGAGAATAATTATATTTGTTGTTAAATGGATAGCTGTGGTGGCTGATATTTAATTAGTACCACTTGTCTAACTGGGTATGTGCATGACTGCAGCCGTAAATTATGTCAGAGGCTTTCAGACATAAAGAAGGGAAAAACTGGCATAGCTGTACGGAGACAGATAGATTCATGGGCTGACGCTGAATGGAAAGGAAAATTCACACTGGTTGTTCAAACTAACACCTGACCAGAGCACACGAACGTTGCCATCCATTGGATGCACTAAAGTTTCCCGTCTGTGACTCTTGCTTTGTACTGGGTTTCACCCTGACAGTGATGCAGCAAAAGTGTATGCACAGATTTGGGTGCCCAGAAGTGCTCCAGAATCCACATTCCAATCAGAGGCAAAAGCTGTCATTGGGCTTGCGTTACAACAAGCCCTGCATCACTCTGCTGGTGCAAATAGGCTCATGCATTGTCCAGGACGCATCTCATCGTACATCGATCATAGAATCATAGAATCACAGAATGGTTAGGGTTGGAAGGGACCTTCAAAGGTCATCTAGTCCAACCCCCCTGCAAGGAGCGGGGACATCCCCGACTAGATCAGGTTGCTCAGAGCCTCATCCAACCTGGCCTTGAACGTTTCCAGGGATGGGGCCTCCACCACCTCTCTGGGCAACCTGGGACAGTGTTCTATAACTCGCATCGTAAAAAATTTTTTCCTAATTTCTAATCTAAATCTACCCCCCTCTATTTCAAAAGCATTACCCCTCGTCCTATCACAACAGGCCCTACTGAACAGCCTTTCCCCATCTTTCTTGTAGGCCCCCTTGAGGTACTGGAAGACCGCTATCAGGTCTCCCCGGAGCCTCCTCTTCTGCAGGCTGAACAGCCCCAACTCTCTCTGCCTGGCCTCATAAGAGAGGTGCTCCAGCCCTTTTATCATCTTCGTGGCCCTCCTCTGGACCTTCTCCAACTGGTCCATATCCTTCTTGTGTTGGGGGCTCCAGAACTGGACACAGTACTCCAGGTGGGGTCTCACCAGGGCAGAGTAGAGGGGGAGAATCACCTCCCTCGACCTCTGGCCACGCTTCTCTTGATGCAGCCCAGGATGCGGTTGGCCTTCTGGGCCGCGAGGGCGCATTGCCTGCTCATGTTAAGCTTCTCATCCACTATCACTCCCAAGTCCTTCTCCTCAGGGCTGCTCTCAATCCATTCCCCACCCAGCCTGTATTTGTGCCTGGGATTGCCATGACCCAGGTGCAGGACCTTGCACTTGGCCTGGTTGAACTTCATGAGGTTGGCACGGGCTCACCTCTCCAGCCTGTCAAGGTCCCTCTGGATGGCATCCCTCCCTTCCAGCGTGTCGACGGCACCACACAGCTTGGTGTCATCGGCGAACTTGCTGAGGGTGCACTCTATCTCACTGTCCATGTCGCTGACAAAGGCGTTGAACAGGGCCGGGCCCAGCACGGACCCCTGAGGGACGCCACTCGTGAGCGGTCTCCACATGGACATTGAGCCGTTGACCACCGAGTGGTCCGTCCATCAAACCCATGTCTCTCTAGTTTAGAGAGAAGGATGTCGTGTGGGAAAATCGATGTGTTCTTATGGACAATATTCCACTTATAGCACGACTGAATTGAGAGTTAGGCAACTGAGTTGGCCATTGTTGGTTAATTTTTTTCTCTTTGTAGTAGTTGCCTGTCTGGTTTTTGCAGAGTTAAAAGAATAAAGATGTGTACTTGTGAAAACAAAACTGCAAGAGCCCAAGTGTTGTGAGACATTGCAAGAATATGATAATGAGCAATGCAAGTACTTAAGTTAAAACCACACTGATAAATAGATGCATTTATATCCTTTCATATTTGGGGAATAAATTAATGATTTGTGTTAGGATAAGCCCTATTTTTGGTTAAGAGGAAAAGCATAGACACAAATGCTGAGCTGAACACAAAATGGCTGAACATTAACAAACACAGGAAAATTTAGTAATAGTGTAATTATCCCAGTTGCAGTTTGACCTAGATGCTAAAGATAGACACAAGAATGTCGATGACTTCTTTGCGGACCCCAAATGATCAAGATTTCGACCTTATAACTCACCAGGTGAGCAACAGTGACATGAAGTTCTAATAGTACGACAGACCCCTGATGCCGCAGAGACCTGGCGTGTTTCCTGATAAATTGCTGACATTTGCTAATATCTGTAAAACATCCAGGCAGAGACTACTGTAGAGATGCTTCAGCTCCACTTGGTACATGCTGCAGCTTAAAAAGAAAAGTGATCTGCCAACAGTAATAACGCTGTCATAAATCTGGCAGTCCTAAGCCTTGTTTTATATCTTCTGGCTTCTTAATTTTGCCAATTCATTACTTTTAACACTTAAAGGAGTACTAATATACTTTGTTATCATAGATGGATCTCTATTTAAATAGGGCTAGATAATGAGAGAGCAGTGTTTTAGCTGTGATTAGGGCCTGAATCCATTTTACAGGCATTTTAGGCACTTAAGCAAGGTTCCTTATTTCAGAGGCTATATATTTTTTGCTCAACTTCATTTCCCCTCCCATTTCTAACCAGGTATTTTTAGTTTGGGTGGTAGGGTTGGTGTCTTTTTTTTTTTTCTTTCCCAACAATCTCTACAACTGTGTTAAAAACACTTTGAGAGAAATTGTGACTGAATTTTAGGTACAAGAACTGAGCATGGAATGCTGAGGGAGACACTATTGTTTTAACTGTGATGTCTTCATTCTAGCATTACGGTCCAGCTTCACTTTTACATGGAAGGCTGTTAGAAAACTCCCTTTGACAGTTTATGCTATCTGTTGTGGTCAAGCCTTTTGTAACGGCGAGAGGAGATAGCTGTTTAGCTACTTGACCTTCCTGGCAATGGTCTGGTAGAAGATTATAATAATAATTCAGCCTCCAACAGTGATAAGCTAGTATCCAGGCGGTGTTTTGCACTGTAATATTTATGAATGATCTGTGACTGAAATTTAGCTAGGAGAGAAGCTAACATATTTCTAGTCTAAAACATGTACTCAGCTGAGATGAATATGTGTTAATGATTTACTTTCAAAACAAAGAGGCTTTTTTTCTGTTAGCTGCTCTAGAACCAGAGAGTAACTGACACTGGAGGAGACCACTGCAGGTAAGGTACTGAACTGAGGCAGGTTAATGTTTGCCCACATCAGTGTAGCTTTCAAGCATTCAGCTCCAAACACAACCTAACTACCCATTACTTGTATTTACCAAACATTTTTGTACGTATTCTTCATTTACTACTTCATAACACCCAAAAGTCTGCCTTACCTTTTTTTTTTTTATTTAGTGTACGTGTGTGTATTGGAAGCTTAAGTCTGTGCAATGTAACCTTCTGACAGAGTGAATATTATTTTGAGGGAATAAAGAGCTACTTTCACTTAAAAATTTCTTCATTTATTCTTAAATCCTCCTTAGTTGTAATACTTTTGTAGTGTGCCAACTGGTGCCCCTCTTCTGAAATGTTAATTATGAATTTATTCCATAAAAATAAGAACCTCAGACTAAGAAAATTATGATGAATTTGAATATGTGCAAGACTCCATCATGAATAGAGCAACCTTGTGAATAAGATTTTCTCCATGAATGATGTGCTGGAATACTTGGCTTTAATTTGCTTGAGTTAAAATATAATTAAGGCAGTGCATAAAGTTATGATCTCTCTCTCTTTGATGAACTTAAACTTTGACTGAATTAATTTTTCTAATTTGAAATAAACATATTTATAGGTAGATACATGTACACCCTGGTTCAAAGCTTTGTGAAGTCTGAAAGACTTCTGTGGACCGCAGTGAGCTCTGGAGGAGTGTAGCTGCCTTAATCCTGCAAGGTAGGAAATCTCTTGAAGACTGCTGTAAGTCCTCAGAGAACATTGTCCATACTGACAGTTCAGTTTAGACAATTTGAACAATTTAGACAGCCTAAGCATTGTTTAGAAGGTGACCTCCACTTTGCATACCAATTCTCTCTCTTCTCTCCTACATTGGTAAGCTTAACAAACTATATCCAATACCTTTTTCTTGAAATTCTCATTGCCCTCCACAGGCAGCATTGGAAACCTTGGAAAGGGCTGAAGTTCGGAATTGTGGAAATATAGAATTGGAAAAGGTTTCTTGGTCTTCAGATGCAATCCTCTGACATTACAGACACAGTGCAATGAATTTAGTTTCATAAATGTTTCAGAAAGTGTATTAATAGTAGTTAGACTTTTTATCCCTGGCACTTTACCTGGAAATTATTTCAGAATCTCCCTTGTTTCATATCTTACTGCATTAACAGCCAGTTTATGACCCTTTATTACTGGGTAACACTCTCCTTGACTTTAAAGAACTCTTTTTTCTCCAATGTCTGTTACTCTGGTTTGTATATAGGCACTAATCACATCCCTTTGGGATATAAAGTAAACTCTTCTCTGAGAAGCTCTCCGTTCCCCTCATTATCCTACTGATCTTTCTCTATGCCTATTCCGATTTCATATCTTCCTTGAAATTAAATGACCAGAACTGTACACAGTATTATAAATTAAGTCTCATCAGGGCTTAGTGTAGTGGAATTAATGCTTTTCTATCTGCACTGGAAACACCTTGACTGATGTATTGCAGGATAGCATTTGAGTTTTTCCACGCTTGCCATCCCTTGCTAGCTTATAGTCATCCTGTGATCAGCTTGTACACCTGTGTCTCTCTCTTCCTAGTCACTTCTAACTGCTGAGTTCTCAGTCAATAGCAGAATTTTTTGTTCATAATCCCCAATGACCTTCCTCTTTTTATTATAAATTTAATTTAATTTAATTACGCTTACTCCCATCCTCAGGGCCACACAGTTCTTTTTGTGAAACACCCCAATCCTCTTCAGTATTGACAATGCCTTTTAGCTTTTTGTCTTAATAATAGGGTTTTTTTTTTTTAAGCCAAGGTTATTTATATAAAAAATTAACAAGATTGGTCCAAGGCCAACCATTTGTTACCTCTCATCAGACTAGATTTTTTCCTTTCAATACTTCTCTACCAGCCAATTCTTTACTCACCTCAGAGTTACAGTATTAATTCCCATTTTCCTAACCATCATTAATGCTTCTTCATATGACATTGTATTTACTGTATTTGTCACTTTACATCTGTATTTGTCACATTTACATATGACATCAATATTTTACTGAACTCCAAATGGATGAAAGCTAATGCCTCTTCTTTGTTTATGTGACCTAGACAAAGCAGTGTAGGTGACCTAACCTCGCTGGATCTTTGTTGAACCCAGGTTGAATATTATCTTATTTTTTTACAACTTTAATTATACTGGCCTCGAAAAGGCATATGAATGCTTGCATGGCTTTGAGATTGAGTTGGATAACCTATTCTCTAAACTTGATGGTCCTACATTTGGTGCTGTATATGCATTAAATATATGTGACAGAATTTAGGTGTCGTACGCCAGTGCTTTCAGAACTTCTGTAAGCCCAAAGTAATTCAGCACACAAAAAAATCAATTAGTTCAACACTCCTTTTGGGATGCTAAAGTAAAAACAAGCATTACTATAAGACCTAAAGCATTTTGGAAGTAAATAAGAAAAGTAAAATCTTGTAAAGTATTTTCTATACTTCAACAACAACAATTAATTTGTCAGAGCACTGGTACTGATGATTATACAGAAATGTTTATTCTTTGGAAGCAATCTATGTATGCTTTTTGAGAAGAGTTGGGCATCCTTTCTTACCAAACTTTGGACAAGACTGAACTAATAGTGAATAAAATATAATTCTACTAAAGGTAATTGTTTCTGTCAGACTCCTTAACCATTGCTTAAAGTCAACTTTTTTCTTACATGGAAATTGTTTTCGGAGTGGAAAATATCTAGAAAGTCTGATATTATCAAGGAAAGCAGTGAACATTGAATCACTTCAGCATGATAAAACTAGGTCAGAATTCTGTCTTTAATGTGTTTAATTTCAGACAGCTTTCCGAATTAAAGATGATCATACATTCCCAGAGTGTTATTATTCCTGACTGTCCTGGAATATACAGTGTCTCTTTGACAGTTGTACAGCTGAAATTCATTGTTATTGGTTCTATTTTTTAATTTGCAAATGCAATTTTAAAACCCTTGAAAAATGATACAGCAAATTTCAATACCTGAAGAAACAATAGGGTATGGAATGGCAAATACTTTGCAATAAATCAGACTGCATAGACACAGGGAGGAAAAAAAAGACTCTCATTGGCATTAATTCATCTTTCTTTTTTCTTTCTTTCTTTCATTCTTTTCTTTTTTTTTTTCATTTTTCAAAAAAGCCCTCAATTACAATATAAACTGAATAAGGCAGTAAAAGGTTGGTTCACAAGCTGGGTTATCAATATAAGACAGAAAGCAATAGTAAAAGCTAATAGATGAAGTGCATATGACCTTCACATCGGATTAGTGACCAGTATGGTATATTAGCAAAATACTATGCATTGTTCTCAGTAACATAATAAGATATTTTTCTTACTGTAATACAAAAGACATTAATGTAATACAAATGTTCACTTTAGGCTGCCTTATCAGGGATTTCCATGTTGTATTTCTAGCCCAGACTCCTGCTTATTGGTCTGGTTTACATAATGGTATAAGTGTAAAATGGAGTATACTTTTGAAATGAGAAGTACTAAGGTAATGAAGGAATAAGGGAATGAAAACAAAACATAAAAGAGAGAGAAATGGGGGAAAATGAGAGAAAGGGAGGAGAAAGTGAGACAGGCTATTTCAAAGTAGGAAAGCAAATAGGAACATATTTAAAAAATAAAAAAAAAGGAAGGAGAATTATTAATGACAAAAGGTAAGCTTGTCAGTTCTTGTGTCCAAATTCGACACTAAAATCCAATTTTCAGATCTGGATGAGCTGATTTCAGCTCAGGTATTCACATGTTAAATGTGCATGAAGATGGCCTTTCATGATAATTTCAGCAACTTGCTTCTTGGAAATGTAGTTACAGAAGGAAATTAAACCTAGTGTATCATTAAGTATTGGAATTCAGATTCAAGTGCTGACAAGTCAGATTTTGTTAACGTGAAGTTTAACACTTAATGGAGAACATGCAATGTTTTGCTTATGCTTTTGCCTCTTTGGGTAAGAGAGCATTTATACATTGATATCACACTTATATTAATGCAGCCTGACTATTTCAGTGTTCATTTGGGATAACTCTATTCTGACTGAGTAGTACTTTCAACAGATTAACATCCCTCTGAAACTAACCAAATACTTACAGGAGATGGTGCTACTTCTGAAGATATCATTAGATTGTTCTTAGTTTACATGAGCTATCTAAAAGAGAGAAACAAAATTGTTGTATATTTTTCATCTACGTTTATATGGAATAAAAACTGCTTCTGACTAGTTATTCTGCTGCAATAAGTCCTTATCTACCTAATGATTGTGGACATGGAGTCAGGAGATGTTAGCTCTTAATTCTCCTGAGGACTGGATCTTTAAGTCACAGCATTATTCATAAAACCATAGCATACATGGCTGTATATAAAAATGGCCAAATGGGTAAATAAATGAATCACCAGAGTTATACTAATCTATTAGTATATTTAAAACCAAAAGCCTTCTCATGCACATGCATGCATTTGGCAAAAACAAAGTACAGAGCATATTTGGAGGCTTTAGAATGTACGTTCTTTCATGATTTCTGCTAGATACAAGACAGGGTTTGACTGGGTTATAAATGTGCTTGTGATATGGAAGAAAATTAATGCTAGCTAATCAAAAAGGAAAAAGATTGTTGCTGAAATGCTAAAACTCAGCTGTTTGCTTCTTTTCACAACTGCTTCTCCCTGTCTTCCTTGCAAGTTCTCTCCCTTTTGTAAATGCCAAAACAGAATCATCAGTGGTGTCTAGAATCCAAGACCTATGGTACCAATCTCTCATCAAAAGCTCATTCAGATTTTCCAATTCTTTCACAGAAAAAAACCCTTATGTAAATGCTCAAAAAGGAGCTCTAAAAAGTAGCAAAGGCATTTTGTTACCTGTGGCAACTACAGAAGAATATGCTACACAACATTTATGCAATTATTTATGTTAAACTGGTCAAAGTTTAGAGACAGCAGTTTTTCTGTTGATTCAGGGAAATCAGTGCTTCACTCCTGCTCTTCACAAATGTTCAATTCACTATCAGAAAGTATGCATATTGTCGTTAGACTATTTCAACCCAATACCAAGCCATCTGCTCTTTAATTGGCCTTGATGGATGTTTGTCTAGTTTGTTCCAGTGATGGCGAGTTGAGGGCTTCCTTCAATAGTATCTTGAGATATGTAACTATTCTTTCAGTTAGAGAGTTATTCCTAATATCTTATGCCCCTTGCTGTTATTTAAGTCAATTAATTCTAGTCCTATTTCTAGTGAGCATAGAAATCAGCTGATTAATTTCTTTTTTGAACCATGTTTACATAGTCTAGAACTTACCATGTCTACCTTCAGCAGTCTCTGCTTTGTATTGAGCAAGTAAAATAATTTCAGACTGGCTTCATTAATCTTGCTTTCCAGCCCTTGATTTTTTTTTTTTTTATTTTTTTTTCTCCCCTAGACCTTTGTGAAACTGGGTGCAGGATTGCAGCCTTTGTCTTTGGCAAGTGAACATAATGGAAGCAGCACATAATGCGTCTTATGTGTGATACCTCTGTTTATCCAGCTCGGTCTGATTGCCAAAGGGGTGTAGTTTTGTGTGAAGAACCCAACTTAGGTCTAAATATGCTGCTTCCAGCACCAAAGCTGTACAAATACCTTAACGGCATCAGCACGGCGCTCTGCATGCACTAATTAACTCTGCACTCGCACAGCAGAACTGCTACTGTTTTGTTCACAGTTCACACGGGTATCTCCACATGACACTGCTTTAAATGCTATGGGAACATTTGTTTGCAAAGCACCTTGCACACTTTGAGAGAGATGGGTAGGGCGAGAAATATCCCCAAAAGTATAGATATTTGTTTTTGTAACTTTAAAAATGAATAAAACTTTTTGTATTTAGAATAATGATCGCTTATTACTCATTACACGTACTGCCTTTCCTCCCCTACCACTTTCTTAATGCATCTGTTCCAGAGGGTATATTACTTAGCAGTTTGAAAAATCCCTATTTGGCTAATGAGTTTCAATCATTCCACAGTAGTCCTAAAATTGGGCAGATACTGGTTTTAGTTGTTTTATTTGTCAGTTATCCTGGCTAGAACTTTCAAAAGAACCTAAATGCTGCTTGTGAGTCAGTAACAAACAGATAGCTAAATCTTTTAAGAACATTTGACAATTTTACTTGGATTATAATTTATTCAGAAGCCAGTTACATCAAGGTCATAGCTTTTACTTTTATAAATGAAGTACTTTCAATGAAAAAAAAATCACCTCGATTTTTTTTTTCCTGTTACTTATAGATCTAGTTTTAGACATAACTTTTTCTCCTGCATAATGAAGTCTGAAGAGGAGTTCACAGATTTGCTGATACGCCTCCACAAAAGTCTCTTTGCATATTGAATATTTATTTTCTTTCTATTTTAAAATATTGAATTTCTGCAGAATATTTTACTTGAATTTTGGTCAGTTACCAGTTTAGTGAAGGCTGTCAATGTTCTGAGTGTTCTTGGTGTTCCCCAATGAGGGAAATGTTATCCACTTTATGCCTTCCCACCTCTGCATTTCATCCTCAGATACGGACAAAGCTGGTCACAACAAACTGAACAGGGGTCTCTCTGAAGTGTCTATGATTTTCAATTTTAGGTATTAAAAAAAAAAAAAGAAAGAAGAGAGGGAAATGGCTATTTTAAAGGTAATTGTTGTATGCGTGTCCTTTACAGTAACAGCATTTTTTTTTTCCTGTGGCGTTTGACAAAGGATCTGCCAATGCTTAGCGAGGGCTGCAAAAATAATTTCCTGCTGCCTGAAGCAGCCTGTGCTTCTGGTGAGGGGAGAGCATAGTTCAGAGTCATCTGTTACACGAATGAGAAGATGCACACACTTCAGGAGGAAAGCAGATGAAGAGGGTTTTCTTTCCACTCCAGTAACTCACAGCAGGTATTATAGATTTATTTCTCCTTCTCATGTTGCTTTCATTTTGCTGGATTGTATCAAGGCATTGCAGATGCTACAAATAGGGATGTACTCTCTAACTTTAAGAGCAGGAAAAAGACCAGTGGTGGTTACTTCATTCAGACTGATATTTTCCATTTCAATGTTTACTTCCCAGTTGGAAGAAACTGTAGAGACACTACATCACTGGACAGCAAGTAATTTAAATGTAATGTCTCAAGACTGTAAAGTCTGTTGGTAGCTCTCAAGAAAACCTACAAGGCTCCATTTAAATCCTTCTGGTTGGACGTATAAAACTTCTGCCAGGCTTCTTACACTTGTCCACTAGCCTTTCATTCATTCAATTGCCTCCCTGTTCCTTGTCCTTGTGTATAAGGTGAAGTGTTCCTGATCATATTTGCAAAATCCCTTCACTGCTCACTTTCAAGCACTCCCTTAAAACTAAGACTAGGGAGCTGAGGAAACAGAATAAAAGTCCAGTGGTAGAAAAAGGTTTGGAAGTTAGGAAAGGAGATAAAACCAGCAAGAAACTTGAGAGCAGAGGAGAAAGATGCAAAGGAGATTTATGGTAAATATTTGCTGAATCAGTTAGACAAAATTTTCCCAGGATGATTGACAAACTTATCAACTCTTCATTGATTTTTATTCACTATTTTTCTGCTATAGTGACAAAGACTTTCCTCCTCCTTAGCTGGATGTCTCATCATTCTTTCAAGTAAGGATAAAAAAAAGCAACAAGTTTCAAACATCATCCTATGCACTGGCAGGTCTTGAGTTGCCTCCTGCTTTAGCAGCTAGATCAGTGGGAAAATCTCGCCAAAGCTGCTTCTGTTCCAGCAAGTGCATGTAGGGCTGCTCTTTCGCTGGATGGCCAGCTGGCTTGCTTCGGCAACGTTTGTGTCATTACATCCTCTTAGCCTCCAAAACAGGGTGGTGACATCCACCTTATCTGTTGGAACTGATTCCCTAACTCAGCTACCTGCCAGACCGCATCTGCGAATTTGTTAGGGTTTGGCTAGCTGGCACAAGCCACAACTGTCCCAGGGACTGTTTTAGTAATTTAACAGTCTGTGTGACTGAATTCCAGGAATGCTCCATGCCACCAATCAATTTACTACTGTAGATTTAGTTTAATACCATTTTTCCTCTAGAACAAACAAGGAATTCTTTATTATTAAAGGTCTGGAATTTAAAACCCTAGAGATGTCATACTGTGCCATAATTCTGTGTTAATTTTTTGAAAAGTGAATAGTTTATGACTGTTGAGCTAGAATTTGGCATTTTCCAGTTGTCACAAGTAATGACACTTGAATATATATACCTGGAATACTTTTGTAGGTACAGCAGGAACTACCTATAACTGGAGTATTTAGGCTTAGTGACTCCACAGAGCTGAAGCAATAGTTTTGAGCAGCGAGCTGCTTAGGAAAGGTCTACATGCATCAGCCTGGGGACTGGATGCAATAAGGCTGAGTTAGCGCATTGCCCCGCTGGGGGGTTTTATACTGAGTAGAGCTAACATGTCCAAACCGCTTCCCAAATCTCATCTAATGGATGACATCCTGCTCCAAATGTCGCTACAAGGCACTTGCATTTTGTCTGGAGCAGATCGCGTCTTGAAGAAAATATTCTTGTACCTGTGCCAGTTTTCTAGATTTTTTTTCTATACCCCTAATAGCAACAACTGGAAAGAAAAGCACTAGTTTGTAGAACCTATTGGTGGTCATGTTTGGAAAAACCCACTAAGATTTACGTCCCGGTCAAGAATGAGCCTAGCAAGTACTAGAGAAAGAAAACCACCATCAGGGACTGTGGTGGATTCTGCTCCACCATCTTCTTTTGGATATCTGGGAGTTATCTGTTCCTTATAGAGAGCTTATTTTGGGACAACAGAGCTCCAGCTTCTAAATAACAGGCAGCTATGAAGTTTTTGATAGCAGAATGGTTGGAGTTTAAAATATATTTTTCTGTTTGATTCTAGTCAATCCTACAGTTAACAACAATTTTCTTATTTCAGGGTGGAGGTCCTCGTTTCTTGAAGGACAGCATCCTAACTTGTTTTACCTTAAAGATTTAGCTGATAACTATGACACCTTTCCATATGTGGTTACAATTTCATTATGAATCATCTACCTATGGCTAGCTCAGCATTATAGCAGCCTCAGCTCTCATTACTGTATGACAGCAGATGTGAGACGCTGACACTAGAACAACAGAGCTATTCTAACTGCAAATATTCTGCCTTCCTTTGCTGCCTTCTTTGCTCATTGCCAGCTCTATTATTTCTACTCTCTCTTTTTGTGTGCTTAGATTTCCCTTCTGTGCATTTTTAATCTTTCCTGTATTACCTTGTTTTCCATTTGGCATAAGTATACTCTGCTTATTTCTTCCACATTGTTTGTATACCTCTGGAGAAATTACAATACTGTAATTAATTAAAATGATTGCTTTTTAAGTACATGAGAAACAAACCATATGATTCTGCTCATTCTTGCCATACGTATTGGAACAACTTGCAGTCACATGTTAGCAACCAGACTCCTGTAAAAATTCTGCACAGAAATATATTCAGTGGCCTTTTAGACACTATTTCCTATGTTTCTGCATGGTTTTGAGCAAATTTATGTAAGCCTACACAGATAATTTGATACGGATGACCTGCTTGTTGGCTTGTTTCTTCAACTCCGCACACAATGCACGGTACTCTGCAACAAAATTATATTTAGACGAGTTTTAGCCTCTTTTTGTTAAGGACTCCTGTCCAGCCATATGTTAGACTATTGAGACTGCAGCAAGCTGGTAAGTAAAGATTCAGACTCAGATGTTTATGGATGCCAAACTATTTTAAAATACTAACAGAAGCACAACCTAATTTATCTGAGGGCTGTGGAAAAAGAATGAAGGAGAGAAATGACCTATTTCTAGGAATCTCAAAAGATGTTTGGTACAAACTATTTGAAAGCTGGGCGACTGAGATTTTGGTGGTGTGCCCACACAAAAAGGACAGAAAGTGCAGGGAAAAGCTGCATCCCCTGGGTCATTTGAGACTGATCCTAAGTTTGAGCAAGTCTGTTTATGTAAATACTGATATAAAGGAAATGCTTGTTTTCTCCTATTTTTATCTTTCGATCTCTCCGTCTTTCTCCTTTTCTTCTTCTTTTCCTTTTTTTTGGCCCTCTTCTGTTTTCTATTTCTTCATTACCTCTGTTTCTGTCCTTTTATACCTTTCACTCCTTTGCCCTCTCCTCATCCTGAAGCACCCCAGTAAGCATCCGGCTGAGGTACTTCCAAGGAAAGAATCAGCACACCATACTCTGTTCCCAGTTATGCTTTTGCCTTCAACAAGGGAGCTTATACAAAGGAAGAATATCTGATGCCTCAAAGTCTTGGAAATCCACCTTTTCCTAGAGAAAAGAAAGAAGAGAGTGCTTAGTGACTCTCTTTTGGGATAGTCAGCAGTAGCCAGCTGCCATTGGGCTCTGATATTTCTGGAAGCAAGCTGTGGTGCCACAACAAAACCCAGACACCTGAGCTTTTAGCTCACAGACTTCCCCTAAGCACAGTAATTAGTATTGATGGGGTACTTAAACTACCTAAGCATCAGTCAATATAGGAACTAAAAGGAGAAGGACGTATTCAAATTTATTGGTGACAACAATTGATACTAATAGCAGAGAAAGCAGAAGGAGTAAGACTCTTGTAGATTGGATCTTGATTAATGGAAAAGAACTATTTGGGAAAAGGATAGTGGAAGGCAACCTGGGTGACCAAAACCATCAAATACGAAATTCTTGATTTACAGGAGTACAAGGAGGGAGAGTGATAAAATAAGATTTTCAGGAAAGAAGTCTTCAATTGACTGTTCAGAAATGTCTGCTGGAAAGCAAGCGTAATATAAAAGTGGTCTGGAAGTATTTTAATTAAATAATTATTGCATCATGATAGTGACTTAGCAAAATTATAATGTCTTTCAAAATGTGAACATTTACCAGGCTTAATACAGAAGAAAAAATACCCTCAATTATTAGGAATAAATGCAATAGGACAATGCAGGTAGGAACAAAACCAGAAAGTTCAGCACACAGACAAGGGAAAACAACCAAGCACATTCTCTAAGTACATTGCTAATAAAATGATCATGTAAAATAATTCAGTGAGGAAAGTTTAACTTGCTAGAGTAAAGCAACTATTACTCTGAGCTCTGTAAATGGGAATGTTGTGTCCAAGCTGTAATCTGCTCCTCAGAGCTGATAAGCTTTCGACAGGACACCACTCTTCAGGCAAGATGTGGATCTATTAAAGAATATCGAGAAGAAATAAATGAAAATTTTAAAATAAGCCTGCAAGCTTGGAAAAATGGGTTTGCCTTATTTTGAAAAGCCTGATAGGGGCTAAAGAGATGATCTGAAAACAACCTTCCAATACATAGAAGGTAACTGCAAAGATGAAATGAAATAAACAGTTCTGTGTGTCCACAGTAGGTGGAATGAAAAATAGTGAACTGGAATTACAGCAACAGTCCTTAGGAGGACATATCCTGTCTTCAAGGACAAGTTCAATGTGGGAGGAAGATGGTGGACTCTCCAGCATTGGAAGATTTAGGATGATACGTTCCTATTTTCAGATCATGAAACTCTTGACAACTAACTGAGGAGTTAAGAAGTTTGCAAAGGGAGATAATTGAAGGTGTTTAGGCAGAGCTCCTCTCCAGTGCAAGACTTTTATATTCATCAAAATTCGTTCATGGATATGTTGGAATAAATTGGAAGCAGATGAATTTTGTACTAACCACTGTAAAGATGCCAAAATAAGAATCTTTATTGATATTTACAGGTGTTGTTTAGTGCTCCAGCATTCAGGTGCATAGTAATGTGAATACTCACAATGGCTATGCTATGTTTTTTCCTTTTGAATTAGGCTGTTCCTCTGGATAGATTATTTATCTCATTGACTACAACTACACTGCTAAAGAAAAGAAGCAGGAAATTGCGACTTTCAGAGCTACTGACCTGGTCTGGCTGATTTTCATGCTGAGAATCCTCTCTTCCCCTCAGAAAAAAATAGTTTGGCGATGCCCAGTCTGTCTGTTAGGAACCATTCCTGGTCTGTGCTATTCCCCAGACTGTGCCCAGAAAATTTCTGTGAGAGTGTTAGCTGCTGTGGGCCACAAGCATGGCAAGATGTGAGATACCTGTCAAGCATCACGGGAAGACAAGTATACGACAGTGCTTGAACTCCAGTTCTGTATGTCCCTCATTTACTTGTACAGAAGTAGCCAAAAAGCACTAGTTGTGAAAGCAGTATAAAGCAATACATCCATTGTGAGTTAGGGCTTCCCTGCCTTATTCAAATACTGAATTTTGAAACAGTGAATACTGCTTCAAATATACTCTGCAAAAAAATGTCTAGGAACAATTTGGCACATAGCACAGGTCAGAGCTAATCCTGACAGGCAGTTGAACATGATGACTCTGCTTTTTTGGGGACTTTGGGGACTCTGCTCCCTTTTTAAAGGGAGACTTTACTGATTATTTGTTCTGGTTTTGTTTGGTGGGGGGGTGGGGGGGCCCAAGGTGGTAGCTTCTGTAGGAAACTGCTAGAAGTCGCTCCCCTTTGTTCAGTGGACTTGGCCAGGCCTAGGGCGGACCCACTGCTGGCCAAGGCCGAGCCAATTGGTAGCAGAATGTCCTATGATAACACCTCTGCAATAACGTATTTAAGAAGGGGAAAACAGGAAAACAAAAGAGAGAAGATGTGAAGCACCTGAGCAGGGGCAGAGAGGGGAAGGCACGAGCCTTGTGGGCCTTGCAGGCCTCACCCTCTGGCCTCCCACTGGGCAGCCAACTGGGCCCAACTCGGCCCGGCCTGGCTGCAAAAAGGGGAGATGAGATGAGATGTGAATAAGATGTAAAAAGGATCCTGAGAGGCATCTGACAGCCTGTTGTGAGGAATGGCTGCAGATGCCAAGGTCAGTTCAGAAGGAGGGGAAGGAGTAATGCAGCTCCTGGCCAAGATTCCCCTGCAGCCTGTGGTGATGACCATGGTGGAGCGGGTTGTCCCCCTGCAGCCCATGGAGGTCCATGGAAGGGCAGAGATTCACCTGCAGCCCATGGAGGACCCCACGCCAGAGCAGATGGAGGCCTGAAGGAGGTTGTGGCCCGTGGAGGGCCTGCTGGGACAGCTGTTCTGGAGGGACTGCACCCCATGGAAGAGATGACCCATGCTGGAGCAGTTTCACGAAGGACTGTATGGGTGAGACCCCACGCTGGAGCAGAGGAGGAATGCGAGGAGTTCTTCCCCTGACGATGAAGTAGCAGCATAAAACAACACGTGATGAACTGACCACGACCCCCATTCCCTCTTCCTCCGTGTGTCGCTCGGGGGGAGAAGGTTGTAGAGATAATGTTAAGACCGGGAAGAGGGAGGGGTGGGGGGAGGTTATCTTGTTCCCTGTCTCATTCTCCTGCTAGTTTTAGAAATAAATGAATAGTTTTCCCCAAGTTGAGTCTGTTTTGCCTATGACGGTAACTTTAAGGATTTATCCCCGTCCTTATCTCAAACCTCGTGCTGTTTTTCCTTATATTATCTCTCCCTATTCTCTCGGAAGGTGGGGGGAGTGAGAGAGAGACTGCGTAGTCTGGTCCCGATCGGGGCTGAACTATGACATTATTATAGTGCTTTTTTTCTAATAGACAGAGGAATCAGAAGTTTGTATTCAGATTTAATTTTGAAATACAGTACATTTATAACCCTGCTCCTTGTAAAGGCACTTGTGAGGGAGGGAAGTGAACCATGTTTACTAAGTTGCAAAAAACCAAAGAATATAATTTTAAAGCGAATCTCATGTTTTCATGGCTTGACTCATGATTTTAGAGAGCTTATGGCTGGAAACATTTCAAGATTTGTGAAACCTTTTCAGCTAAATATTATTACATCTTTAATATATAGAGCCAAATCCTTACCCAGCAAACAAATACACTTCCTGCTGAATTTAACAGAAACTCCTGGCTGCAATCCCCTCGAGAATTTGGCTCTGGCTTCTGATAGAAAATATGGACCTTGTCATGATTCAGGAATTTTTAAAAAGTCACTTCTTAGTAGGATGCCTGACTGAAATTGGACCACCTTACTTTTCTGTGATGATACTCATCTCATGTAACACACTTCACATGTATATTTAACTCTTATTCTTACATTTAGGGAAGTTAGGCTGAAATATCTTGGCACAAGTTCCAAAGGCCGTATAAAATGCCCAGACCGACTAAGGTCCAGAGGAGCTCGTCGTGCAGAATTGTGGCAATGTACAGCTCTTCGAAGGAATACATAGATATACAGATATATATCTGTCTATATATATATTAAAATAGTGGTTTTAACATTCACCTGAAGAGGTCTTCTGGCCAAAAAATGAAAATAACAAGGTAATCTACCTTTTCTGTTACCTTTTCTATTAGATAGCTGACGGCTAAGGACAGGACTGTCTTGTTTAACACCTATTAAAGAGTGCACAGCAGTTGCAGAATGCCCAATTGCCCAGTTGCCGCTGGCATTTGGATGCTACCATGATGGTGATGATGCTCATTTTGATGTTTATTAATATTAGTAGAGTTAGTAGTGGTTATATGAATTAATAGTTTCAGTAATCACAAGATTCCAACATCATCTATGCCAGTGAATGGACTGGAGCTCTTCAAGTAATACTGAAATGTTAAAATAAATATAAGTTTTGGAAAAATGAAGGCCAAGAAGAAAACCAAACTGATGTTGGATAGGTGTTGCAAAGTCACATTTTGAATTGAAACTTCCATTTCAATTGATATAATATATTACTCCAGAGATATGATTCATTTGGTGGCTCAAATGTTTAACACACTTTTGTAACTAAAACCACAGGTCACATTTGAAAAGCTGAGCTGGCACTTCTACCACGTATCTGCAAATATCGCTGAAGTTAATACAACCTCCCCTAGCTATTTTTCCCCTACTAGATTGTCTCCCTATCTTCTACTTTTTAAAGGTACAGTATGTAATCAGCTAGCTTGTTAAGGGGCTTAACAAGGTGAAAAATATTCAATCATTCCCCTTGTTTACAATGCCTTTGCCATCCTGTGAAATAACAACATGGTGCCTGTCCTCATCTCCTGTGCTGATTAGATCTATTAGAATTTAGTTGAGGCAAATTCTGCTAATAAAATGTTGTTCTGAATTCTTTTTTCTACCCACAATTTCTTTTAAGAAGAGGAGTTTGTGTTTCTACAACGGGTCCTTCCTGCCTGTGTTTTCTCTTTAGCTGAGTATGATATATAATCACCTTCTCCAATTGGATTATGAGCTGCTTTGTTCATGCTAATTTACTTAATTTATTCATCCTCCTTGCTCATTCTAATGATTTTTCACATGCTTCCTCTTCCACACTGACAAATGATAAAATGATAAAACAGCGTGGTGAGCCCTATTTAAACACATCACCAGCGCCCCGTGTCCCTTTTGTCTTCAGATGCCTGATACAATTTTGGTTGTTGTGCAGGCCTGACACTAAGTAATGTTTTGAAGGAAGCAAATTCAGGCAAGTCTGACAACCACCATCTTATCTGACAAGAGTGGAGCCAGAGAATACCAGGCATTGCTTATACTAATAAATTAAACATGCCTGGGACTGTGCTCGGGTGCAGAGGCCAAACGGGTGGAACTGCTGTTAAACTCGCTCTCCCTCCAAAACAGAAGACTTACCTGCACATCAGGAATGGTTCCTCCTGTTTCTACCAGGCTCTGTTTGGGAGGTTGTGTGCTGGCCTGAGCCAAAACCACAACCAGTGATCAACCTGGCAATCTCACCATCTGGTTACTTGGGTTTCAGTGTCCGGAGTTGCTCCTTCGCACTTCCAGCATAGCAGGTCAGACAGAGCCTGAGGGTACTGCTCTCAGAGAACTACTCTAAACATAATCCTCTTTCTTGTGACTCAAAACAATTTTTCACATGATTCAGCAGAGTGATTGTTGCTAAAAACTCATAAATATTCACAAATATTTGCCGACCAGACCTCTGTAACCATGAGTTTTAATTAGCTTGCATCTCCTTTGCTTGGACATCATTGAATGATTCTATCAGCAGTGCTGAATCATTAAGTTGAAGTGGAAAAAAATATAAGGCTTTTGTTTATGCTGAAACATTAACATTATTTTCCTGGGTATACTATGCCCGACCATTTTTTTTTTTTTTGTTTGTGTTAAAATCACCAAAATGTTAAGTTGTATATTATTAGATCAGTAGACGAGAGAGGAGACCTGATAGGAACACATTATTGTGACGTGTATTAGAGAACAGTTATAGTGACACAGATTTAATGGTAGTGCGATAAATAAGATCGAGAGGAAAGTTGAGTACGTACCAGGTGTTCATGCATAATAGAGTAGGAATGCATTGTCTGCTGTACTTTTTCTATATCAGTAAATTGCCTTTGTATAAAAATACTATGCTTAGCTACTCTAGAGAAATACTGACGAAAAATTAATGCTAGCGGAACGATGCTTGCATGCAAACATCTTCAGCTAGGCTTTTCCAGCTCTTTCCTGATCTTTTTGCTCATTATTATCAAAAGTAGCTGAGGAGAAAATGGTTGGGAAATGAAGGAGAAAAGGAAACCAAATTCCTTTTCCATAATGCCCATCAGCCTATTAGTGAGGCTGCAGCACTTCAGCAAGTTGGGAAACACACTGATTCTTCGGCCATAATTTGAAGTTACTCTCTAATGAGGGAAAACTGGGGGAGAGATGCAGCATTTCTGTTTGCTGATCTGCATCCATTTCTCTAGCACAAATATTCAAGCTGGAACGGTGAATCTGGTTTCATGTTTGATTCAAAACTGGATGCAAGTTCCACAGTGCTCAGTGTTGGTAGATGTTAACACAACACAGGTAAAAGGACATGAGGATTTGTGGATGGTGTGGTTAATATCCACTGAAATGGGCAACATAGCTGTTTCTGGTGAGGGCTGTTGTGGAGTAGCTCACTTTGCAATCAACATCTGTGTAAAAGATTGAGAAAGTTTCATTTAGATGTGAACCTTGCTGTTGTCTTCTGTTCATCTCAAAACTGGGCTGCAGGAAGGAGCTCCTTGTGAACAGAATACAGAAGAACCTGAAAATGTAAATGGAAGAAGAATACATTGGAGAATATCAACCCACATTTCTTACATTATATAGCACCTCATTTCCTCAAACACTCTGGCTGGTTGTAGTGTGGAATGTAAATTATACAAACTGGTAAATCTAAAAAATAACATAAGGTTTGCAACCATGAAGTGGATAACAGTACTGACAGTGTCCCAGTAGGACTGCTGGGTACAAGAACTATCAGATAAAACTTACCAAAAGGACTTCATCGGTACAGTTTCTTCACACACCAAGGTACGAGACCTGCTGAACCTGGGAGGACCTTCCTGGCCCATGTTCCTAGGCTTTGATTTTGACGTATACATTGTTTGATAGGACCTTTGTAGGTGTTTTAGCCTTTGCTTCAATGCCTTATCACCACAAATTTGATTTGTGTAACTTCTCAAGCACATTTCTTTTCTATTGAAAGCCAAACATTTCTAGGAGAGGGTAAGTTGTTCTAGGATGCAGTACACTCTTTTTGTTTTGATGGAGCTGTAAAGAAGGAAGGGCTGTTCCTCTGCTTAGGATGCTGGAGAGCTAGGAGAAAATACATCCTGCCTGACCATGATTTACTTGGAAAACCGTAAGTATCCCCATAGAATGAAAATAGCACTTTCTTATCCCCATGGGCCAGTATGAATGATAAGTACACTGAAGTCTTTAAATTGCTCAGATAAAGCATAGGGGTACACAAGTCTTTGATTTCTGAATGTTTATCTAGAAGCAGGGGAAGACCAGAGGGGGAAAAGAGATGGTCTCAGTGAATGGCAGGAGCTCAGCAGATGCTTATTTTTTTTTGTTGTTGCTGTTGAATTAGTCTGTGGGACAACGCTTCAGCAAGTTGCCACTTTCTATTTCTGATTTCCCCCAAAAGACTTTCTTCTACCAGGTGGTTTGCCTTCCCCTCCCTCTCTGGCTACCTCTGGCGTTTCCTCCACAGCATCTGAACATCATCTGTATGCACTTAATGACCAGATGTTCTCTGTCGCGTCGTTCCTCCAAAACTAGGCTGGAGTGAAAAAAAAAAAAAAAGAAGAGACTCAAACTAAATCATCCGGGGATTACACTAACAGAAAACGATGCTCTTGGTATGGAAACTATTAAAGAAAACCTGATTTTGTCTTTATATACTAGGGTTCATTAACTTTCTCTCTGGTACAGCTAATGACCTGAACAGAAGCTGTGGTTCATTAGTGATCTTTCTCTCTCTGCCTGGCAGTTGAACAGAAAAAAAAAAAAAGCTGGAAGGAGAGGTAGGAACTCTAAGTGAGACAGAGCAGCAGTACATGTTTCCAGGCTAGAGGAAGCAAATTTTCTTCCGTTCCTGTCCTTGTAACAGGAATAATTTGATATTTACAGCTAGACTCATCCTTTATGCCAGAGTGGGTTTAGTCACCGAAAGAGGAGCAAATGCAGTTTGTTTACCCTCTCTTTACCAAATTTTTGTTCTGGAGCTGCCAGGATCTGCTTTGATCTCTGGAACTTATAGCATCTTAAGGTCTGTCCTGCCTTATGCATGACAGCTCCATGGGGTCATTTTGCTGGCAGGGAGTTGCTGCGGGGGGGGTTCAGGAATACCCCGGCCTGATCTGCTTTGCAGGCATCCAGCTCCTGCAGGAAATGCCTTGCTGGTTTGCGTCGGTGCTGCGATCGTCAAGCTGCCATTGGCAATGAAGTTCATTCGGCAGGGTAAGGACAGTGCTGTCGCTTGTGTAGCTGGCTCAGGGGTGGTGCTGATGCAAACCAAAGCAGGCTCAGGGAGCCATTAAAAGGCATTTCTGTTTCCCTGTATGGAAAAATTTCCACTTTTTCTGTATTACTTCTGAAAGTCTCCTTTGTGGAGCTGTGATTGTCAAGGAAATCTGTTCCTCTTCATCATGCCATTCTTGCAGCACAAGAAAAGGTCTTTAAATTCTATTGAATCATTATTCCTTTTGGAGGGGGAGAGAGGAGCGGGACGAAGAAAAGAAAGAAACACTACACCAACACTGAAATGTTACATAACTTACAAATAATACACTAAAATATTCAACCATTCAAATATTCAAGGCTATTTATTTTTTCTATACATCGTTGTACTTGTTTTTTAATGTCATAATAAAATTGAATACATCTCTTTGCCTCTCGTATTTAAATTCAACTTTCCCAGGAAAAGATGTGCAGTTTACTGTGACTTTAAAATGAACATTATTAAATGTAGCATGTGAATTCCAGGCAAGTAGCCAGTGAATCACCTGTCAATGAAGGTAATTTTCTCTCCCTCCCTACTTTTTTGATGCATAATGCAAAACTAAAATATATATCTTAAATGTTTTTAAAGGAGTTATTCTTACTTAAAATGAAATAAAGAGAAGCGATCTGTGAAATAACTAATATTTGTAGATGGTTATTGAAATGCCAAACCTGTAAATATAAACTGGGTGTTTGGATTTGGGTAATTAATTCTTTCAGAAAGC
This sequence comes from Chlamydotis macqueenii, assembly GCF_036417535.1. NCBI lineage: Eukaryota > Metazoa > Chordata > Aves > Otidiformes > Otididae > Chlamydotis > Chlamydotis macqueenii. The sequence continues at coordinate 8,568,317 of NC_141558.1, forward strand.
TTCAAGTGAACAAAAGCATGAATGAATGAACAAGCAGACAGACAGCCAGTGATGGACATTTTTTGACTTTTGATCCTGAGTCATACGTAATGTTATCCTATAAACACGAAAATTAGACATGAAAAAGACAAAGCAGTCTGTTCCTTTTCTAGTGCAGGACTGTTCCCTGAATTATATTACTTTGTCCAATCTAGTTTTAAGTATTAGAAGAAGTAGATCATCCCCATGGGAGGCTGTGCCACACTCTAGTAGTTCTCAGTATTGAATTTTCTGTTATATTCAGCCTAATTTCCCCTTTGTTTATTTTCTTGCTGTTGCTCCTACTAACATCTGTATACTCAAGTCGTTATTTTTTTTTTTCCCCTTGAATGTACATAATAACAACTTTACTACTGCTTGTCTCTATTTGTCTTACAAGCCTTTTGGGATTCAGAGTGCCTGTGAGGTTTCCCGCAAAGCAAACATTGTGGTGCCTAAGGATGAGGGGACTGACTCCAGCTGCCTGGATGAGTTAGGTCCCTGGCACCCATCTGCACCTAAGGTAGGGATTAGCCTTGGAAAGACCATGTCAAAGTGCGTAGGGGATGAGTTGTCCCTTACAGCTAATCAGAACTAGAAACTAGCCTGTAAGCTATGTCTGAGCTTATCCAACTCCTGTGTCATCCTTGTTGAAAACACAGATGACAAATCTGTGGTCTGCTGCTTCTAACTGAGAGGTTAGGCAGCCCACTTGGAAAACAGGATTAAGAATGGTGCCGCAAGGCCTTGATGCAGTTCAAACTATTTGCCTGTTTTGGCTTATTTTTCCTGTCTAGACCATCACTCTCTGTTGTGGGTTGCTACTTTTTTGGGCCACAAATTGCAGGAGTGACTCATACACGTGTAAAAAGCTGATGTTCAATGCATGGGACTTTTTACAGACAATGGTGTTGTCCTGGACAGCTGGGCTGGGGCCTTGCTGGAAGGTGAAGACATGAGCCACCTTCTGTTGCTGTACACCTGCATCCGACCCTTCTGTAAGAAAGGGCTCACAGTGCTGGATCAGAGAAACGCAGGAAAACATTTCCTTGACAAACTTTCACAACTGGCCTTTAGATCTGTAGCATGACTTATGCTGGAAGGGACCACTGTAAATGCTGTGGTCTCACCTATGTGCTCAAAGCAGGGCCAGCTTAGATCACATTGCTCAGGGCTGTGTCCAGCTGAGTTTTGACTGTCTACAAAAATAAGGATTTTGCAGCCTCTCTGGGAGACTTGTTCCAGTGTTTGAACTGACAAAATTAATGTATAATCAGAATTTCCTTTGCTGCAACTTGTGCCTTTGCATATCTTTGTTGTGTTTCTAAGATTGTTTGTCTGTTTACCCAGGCCTCATAAAAATAAAGCCCTTTTATGGTATCACTTGAGGGGATTTTTATGTTTATTTTATTGCTTTCTAAAAGAAAGTGTTGTCTTAGTTCAGCGGTAATACTATCACCGCAAGTGGAAATCTGCGGGGTCTGCACTGAAGTTCTGAGGTCCTGATTTAGCCTCATCATCCTGTTTCCCCTCTGAGGAAGGTGTCGGTGTGCTCACTGAAGTGCTGACAGGGCATAGCCACGTACACCCTGCCATCCTCAACTTTGATTGCATTATTACAGAAATGCTTCAGGCACTGGGGCTTCTCTATCTGTATATTGAAAGCAGCAGTAGTGGTCTTGTTTGTCACTCACCAGGGACCGGCGAAAGTACAAGGAGAAAAAAAAATCAGCAGGGAGAAGGTCCAGAAAAAGCTTTTGCTTTGAAGGTGAACCTCTGTGTGCAGCTTACCAGCAGCACAGTGATCCTTGCCGTTGTCTGCAGCTCCTTGAAGGCCCATCAATCTGAGAGCAAGGTGCCCTACTTTCATTGACCTCTCTCGTGTATCTTGTGACCTGCACATACTGTGTATGCCTGGGTTGCTTCAAAGAGCTGTTAGACTCCGGCTCTCCTTCTGGTGCCTTATAGCATTAAGTTCATTATAAGCCTGAGCGGCAATTCCTGGTTCCAGAAGCTAGTTACACAAATGCCTTTCTTATTGGCGAAAGTAACACACATTCATAATTGAAAAGCAGGAACAGTTTGAATATTGTCCTGTATCTCTGCTACTGCAGTACAATTCATAAATAATATTAATAGGGACTGGGCTGGAGGGCTGAAGGTGAGACGGAGTTTTTTGGAAAAAGTTCTAATAAGAAGGATAAAAATGAAAGTTTTTTGTGTTGTATGATGTTATAATTGGCCAGTGCAATTACATTTTGTTTACCTTATGGTAAAGCAATTTATTGTCACATGTACACTTTGAGAATCATAAATGTTAGATGTACTGCAGAAGAGATCCTGACTGTACTGATGTATTTCCCTTGGACCTCTGTGGGCTTGGGAGGAATAGGATTACATGCAAATGACTCTTGACGGGTTTTGTGGCATTGATTTGTAAAAGGGGCTGCTCTTTGATTTTCTGAGTATAATTACAGAATCTCACTGTTTTCTTTCTCTGTTATTGATGGCAGAAGGGCTTTCATAGCAGTGAATTTCATCTCAGGAGAACTGTGATCTCTGCCTTTCTAAATTGTGGTGACATGTTGCCATTGTCATTTGTGCTAATGGCTGATATGGGTGGCAAGGAATCGCTGCATGAATAAGAAAAGAAATGCATCTTCATTTTATTAATAAAAGCTGAAAAGGAGCTTTTTCTGTCTCCGGATTTATAGCTCTGGAGACTGAGGAACTTCAGGGCTGTTTAACTCAAGTGGTGGAAATTGAGGCTACCTTATAGGTCCTAGCAAACATATTCCCTAGAGGAAGGCTGATGTTAGTCTGTTAGTCATCAATTAATACTAGTATAATGTGGACAATTATCCCTAGCACTCAGAGCTGCGTTTGGTCTGGAAAGCCTGAGTCCAGATTTGGAGGAAGCTAAGAACTGAGGTGTGAATGTGAATTTTTATTACGTGCTTTCTGCAGTTTGAAAAGAATGTTTTTTTGTGGATGAGATGGAACAAATTTTTAGCCTAGGATTTTCAAAGAGTTTCAAGTATGTGCTCTGTTTTCTTGCCAGCAGCATCTGAGCACCAATAACTCAGATATTCCTGTGTTACTTTGTAAGTGATGCCACGGATAAGTTACACAACTGCTGGGAGGTAACACAGGTTCTGAGAAGTAGCAGAGTAATAAGGATTTACAGGTGATACCTAGCTCTTGCCATCTGTCTTAAACTTCACCAGCACTTCAGTCCAAAGACTTCCCAGACTTTGGGGAGGCTGAGTGGCTTGACACCTGAACTCCTTTCCCCACCAGGCACTGAACCAAAATCCTGCTGGCTGACCTGGCGATTGGGGCTAACCACGAGTCGGTGACATGGGCACTCTGGCTTTGTGATCCTTCTGCAAGGTGAGAGGAAAGGCTGTTTGACTGATAAAAGCTGCAGCTCCTTTGGTAGGTGAGCACAGTAAATGTGATAAGACAAATAAAAATAAATAAATGTATGACAAGTCAGCACCGTGCCACTGCCGGCCAAGCCCTCCTGCAGAGCTGCTGGAGCCCTTCTCCCGCTGGTTTGTCTCATTTGTACTCAGGTCACCTCACACCATAATGTGGTACAAAGTCATTTGCAGAAGGAAAGTCTGGCTTGGAGCTGGCAGAACACAAGTGTGAAGCTGGGCTGAAGTCAGACCTCTGCTTGGTTACAGTTTGGAAGTGCTTGTGCTCATCCTAAGCTGACACAAATTTCACAATCCCCTTTGCAGCTCTTCCCTTCTGATCCCTGGTGAGTTGGGCGAGTGGTTCCCACCCAGTGTTCAGAGTGAGGAAAAAATAGCAATGTGTTTTCAAGAGCTCTTAAAGAATTTTATTTTTTACATTTCTTGCAAGCTACTGCTGTGCTTATTTGCCTATCAATTCATTTTCTCTTTGCTGGTACATTTACTCTATATTTAGCACATTTTAAAAGAGGACAACTAGATTGTACAGGCACAAAATCACACAGTAGGGCCTTATTTACTATACTGTAATAACTGTGTTCATAAATCTCACCTCTCTCTGGCAACCTCATATACCTGTCTTTTCTTTCTCCTCTTTGATTCCTGTCCTCGCCTCTCTCTCTCGGCTGATAGCAGGCAGTAGGAGCTGCAGTCGTTCAGTACCTCTGAATATTACGGTTCATTTACTTAAACGTGGATGCTGATATTAAATTTAAGGCATCGAAGTTTGACTCTTTTGTCTTACTTACATTTTTGTGGTGGTTTGTTGTTTATACATTTTCAGTGAAAGACGCTTCTGGGATATTAAGATTTATACCAGGCAGGAAAGCAGAGAGTGGATGTTTATCTCAAATGCAGTTTCCTCAGTTATCTAGGTGATGGTGTATTGAAAGCCATTGCTTGAAAATATTTATTAGGATATTTTTAAGGACATACACTTAATTTAACTTTCATAATTTATAATACTGCAGTTTTACAATAACAGTAATATCATATACATAGTATAATTAATAATGGAATGCTACAATATAACTGTATGTAATTTATTCAAATATTTATTAGAACTCTTTTATTTTAAAAAAGCCCCACACAGGTCCCTTGAAATAAGGAAAAAATTTAGAATTATGAAAACATTTTTCTTGGACTCAGACTTCTTGCAATTAGAATAAACGGTGAGGTAGAGGGAACTCAAGGTGGGCCAAATGGAAAGAAATCAACGCTAGGATTTCCTAGTAGAGTGCTGTCACTGCTCTTGAGCTAGTTTGTGAACCATATCAGTAAGCTGTGGAGCTGTAGGCCCACAGCTTCTCAAAAAAATTCTGTCATTTCTGTTGTATTCTCAGCATTCTCAGTAAAAAGCTTGAACACAGAAGGGTACAGTTATTAATTATAAATGTCGGATATAGACTCATTTTTCGAGAAGTTTGGGAAAACTGCTTCTGTGTATGGGAAATGAAACTGCCGTGGCTCTGCTTTCTGCTCAACTAACTTTGCCTTGGTTATCCCATTCACAAAATGAAAAGAATAAAGCAAAATGGGTCAGCACGAAGATGTAGGGAGAAGCTAGTAAAGGAGTTGGAAACATCTCTGTACTGTCCTCTGAGAAAGCCGAAGCACGTACATCTTTGCCATGCAGTGTACAACCTGTAGCAGGTTTTGGGTAACTATGAGGTGTTAGATGCAGTTATTCCTGAAACTCAAGAGGGATAAGGTACCTAAACTCATTAAGCTGATCTGAAAACCGCAGTCTTAAAGATTGTGCACTGTTTTACTATTAACATTACTGTAGAGAGGTATTTCACCTAAATCTGAGTTTTTTCTGCAATAGGAACTGTTGTTAAACAACTACTGATTTTTGCATGCCTCAGGAAGAGAAAAACATGTTCTTCTAATAATATTCTGTGTATGTAAATATGCTCATAGACATGTGAATATTATGATAATTTTATTAACCAGGCAATAAATACATGAAAAAAGGGGAGAAGAACTGAGGTTGAAGTTTTGTCCTACCAACTTTTAAGATAATCTGTTTCATAGGGATCTATGTGAAAAAGTAGGCATCACTTTCAATATCTTTCAGGTTCATTACATGTTACTTCCCTTCAGTGGTCTCACCACACTTAGGGAGGTAGATGGGCATATCAGAAAATTATCCGCACATAATTTATCATATTTGGGTACCAGTGACAACAGCTTCTCTGCTTTGGAAAAGCCCAGGGTTAGTATGGTGGGGAAAAGAAATAACTTTTTACCCCGAGGGCTTAGTTCTTCCCATGGAGCACAGAGGGCAGCTGAAAGCTCGTGTGGCGAAACTAAACTGCTGAAGCATTGCGTGTTTAACGTGGCATGAGAATACCAATGAGACAACTTACTGTTCACCACTGCCGACCCTTGAAAATAAGCTTGAAAGAAATCCTGATGGGATTACAGCAGAAAGTCCCCCTGAAGAAAGTGGAGAGGTTTCAGAAACAAAATCTATTATCAGTCATCTCGTCATTAACAAAGTGGAAGAACTGGCAGAAGAATTGTTGGCCTAAACTGGAGATGTCAAAAAATAGGTAAGAAAAATATACTGGGGAAAAATTCCCTGGGAAGAGTCCCACATTGGCAGTGGGAGGGATTGGATGTTTTCACTGGCCTTTTTCATCTCTCAGTTTTAGGAGTCTATTATGTTATTTTGCAGAGTGAAGATTGGTTAAAATGATTAATGGACCACAGGGCTTGATGTATGAGTAGATGGCCAAACAAGTGAATCTGTGCAGCGTGCTTGGTGCGGAGCGGAGCGAAGGATGCCTGAGAGCTGTTGGAGCGGCAGGCAGGGGTGCTGTACCCTGCAATCTGAGGAGGTGTAATTAGCAGAAACAAAATCACAATTAGCCTAGAAAATATTTTAATATTATATTTTACTGTGCCCACCTGTGGCCTCTCCCAGTAGTGATGATATCCTCTCCCAGTCCCATCCCTCCCCAGCACCATGCTGGTGCCTTTGCCAACATCAGCTGTGATGCTGGCACCCGTGGCTTCCTCCTTCCCTCCCAGTCCCCCACCATAGTTCAGGGTATGTGCTCTGCTCTCAGTCTGGCTCTGCAGCCCCCACTTTGCCAGAGCACCACTGCAAGCCATCTCCTGGTAAGTCCCAGAAAAGCTGGAAGGTGTGTTGCATCACATGCCATCTTTAAACAAAAAGGGACCATAGGCTAAAGGGGAAAAAAATCCTAAATGAAGAGAATAGGCTGGATTAGATGGACAAGGCTTCAATTTGTGAAGGGGTGCATAATGCGAATTTCAGAAAAGTCTCTGCAGGTATGAGGGCTCTGCTGACACCACCCCTGGAGAAACCAGCTGGGATAGAAGGACTCCTCCTTCACAGCCATCCCCTCCTATCTGCCACACCAGACCAGATGCCAGTTCACCTGCAGACTTGGAGCAGAAAACTGAGAGCAGCAGATGTTGCAGCCTGCTGAAAGCTCGCTGGTAGCTGAGCGTTTGAACTCCTAGAGAAGAGCTCTTGTGGAGAAGACCGCTACTGACTGCAGGATTGCAGCAAAGTGTACTTCTGGATTATTTCAGTGTTTTACTGTGAAATCTAGTCATGGAGGAAAAACCCACATGTACCGGGGTCTTCCTAGCACTCTGTGCAACTATTTGATGGAAATTTGTCCTGCTTGACTTGTCCACTGCCTTGCTGGAGTCTTGTCCTGCAGTGTTGTTGGTAGTGTCCTGGTCTTGCAATATTTTGGAGAAGTGATGGAACTTTTTCTCTGCATGGTTAGATATGAACCCCTCTGCTCCATTAGAAGAAGAGAGAGGCAATGATATTTTCTGAGTATCTTTAGGTGGAGAGGAATATATTTTTTTTAAATCCAGTGAAAAGAGGGAAAGGAATATTATCTGACTTTTTCATTCAGATGTTCATCATTGCACAATAAGCCCTTAGACACAAAATAAAACATACACAGTTTACTCTTGCTTTAAGCCCATGTTCTCTCTGAATAAATCTTACAGAACGCAAAATCACAAAAAGTGCTCCACTGTGTCAGACCGCAGGCTCAGCTGCCCCGGTGCTGCCCTAATGATGCCCATTATAGCTGCTTGTGGAAAGGTTTCTTATCCACACAGTGGATTTCTACAATGGCATAATGTTGCCTTCCATTTCATCCTCTGCCTTATGGTACTGATTTTTAATAGTCTGTTTATGATTCTAACCACTGCTGAATATCCAGGTGAAGTTTTCAGAAAACCATCCAGTGTGAGTCACTGCTGGTGGTTGTAGAGTTGCTCCTCACTGTGTTCATTGCTCGGCATTTGTTAACTCTTAATTCTGTCTGTGCTTCCCATTGTTGTTTTTGGTTGATTATAGGTTCTGTGAGATGGGCACCAAGCAGGGTGCTGGACCTGCCGATGATGCTGCATGAGGGCAACTAAATTATTTGTGGTTTTCTTTCTCTGTTTGCTGACAAGAGTAATTAACTTCATACAAATCATGATAAAATAATATATTAATGTCATTGCAAACCTGTCCTATTCTGCTTTCTATAAAGCTGTGATGTTCATCTCCTAGGTGAATGAATATGGTGTTTTATTTTGCATGGTAAAGGATGTGGTGGAGATGGCCAGTGTTGTGTAATATTAATCTAAATAGGGTCAGCTGTACATAGCCTGTCTGACGCTCCTGTTTTTCTTTTTTTTTTTTTTACAATTTTACCTCCTTAGACCTTGTAGTTACCCAGTGATTTTTTATTAAATTATTTATTGTAGCTGGATGATTGATATTGTTTCACTTTGGTTCTTTGCAGCTTTCTGATTCTTTAGTTGTCAGAATGACAAGCATTCAGTGGTTAATTAAAGCCTTTCTTTTACTCTGTAACTGTTCATCTTCAGTCAAATGTAAATCTTTATGTATTCCCGAAAATAATAAATATTCTCCAAATGCAGGTTTCTAAAATTTAGATCAAGGAACATCTTCATTTATTTTTAATTATTATTATTTTTATTATATTTAATTTTTATACACACACACAAAATATATATATATAATGTTTTCTTCTGAAAGATGCTAAATTGAAAACTTTATACAATGAACCTTCAAGTATTGCCTGATGCTGGATGGTCACCACCATAAACTTCTTCACAGAGTTCTCTTTATTCTAAGGAAGGAGAAAATATTAAAGAGTGGCTCCTTGTCAGTACTGCCAAACCCTCCTCTTTCACTGTCATTAATTGCAGTGCTTTTTTTGGTGTTGTGGAGAGATAACACGGGTTCCTCTCGGTTACCTTTAAGTGTTTGGTGGTGATATGTACAACCGAATTAGTTACCTTAAGATCTCTTTATAGGTGGTAGAAAGAAATAAGCACTCTCAGAGGTGCAATTTGTCTCATATTAGAGCAGACACCTAAAATAAGGCTGCTGCACTTCATCCTGTTCCCTTTCACTGATAAGAAGGGGATGAGCCTAGACATTTGGTCAGATAATTTCCACTCAGATACACTGGGACTTGGGCTGAAATAACTGATTTATTTTGTGCTGGACACAGAGAAAGCAACATCTCCCAGTTCCTGTTCTGGGCTTGGGACAGGCTGCCACCTCATTCCTAGCATCTTGTGACATCTTGTTTCTCAGTCAGGAACGTCTTTTTCTGAAAAATGTTTTTTAACATTCTCTTTCATATATCTTTATATGCAAAAGCTCAGTTGCAGTGACAGCAACTGTGGATGGCAGAAGGCACTCATTTGAATGAATTCATGCTATTGAATGTGCAGAAATATGCTAACCCAAGATGGCCCAGCCTTTTCAGGGTTGGAGTGGACCTCTGTGTAATTTTGTGAGTGTTGCAGGTAAGCTGTAGCAATGACAAAGTGACCACAGGCTGTAGGCATTCGCCACTGGGGAGGCACTGGGCTACCTGACCAGCATTCCAATCAGCCTTTACCCTTGGAACAGCCGCTCCTAATTCCTTTTGAGAGGAGCTGATGAGTTGGCTGGAAGTGTTTTAAAGTATGTTTGGCTTTCTGGAATTGCTTTCACAGACCAATTTCTTTTTCATGGGGTCTCATGTGAGAATAAACTCATTAGATTTGTGATATGATTCCCTGAATGGCTGACTCATGAATTCTTCTAATGTTTCAAATTGTCATGTATATAGCACATCAGATATTGCTGGTAAACTGGATTTGACTTTCTTTTCAGTCTTTGTTTTGGATTGTTATCTAATTTATTCTGATGCTTCTCATTTCTGGGTTCCTCTGTTTAATGTTCCCAAGGATGTGATTGACTGCACCTGAAGTTACAGCTACTTGGCCTGTTACAAAATGAAATGAATTGGTCCAAGTAAATGATGAAAGTAAAATTCATATCATAATACTTTTGCTGATTGGTTATAGCCTTCCATTATGGAAAACTCAATAAAATCTTAATTAGAAAAAAAACCAGATAAGCAAAAAGCAAGTAAAACCATTTTTTTTTTTATAATGTCCTGAAGTTCCCAATTCTTTATCAGTTCCTTTGATGGTATTGAATAGATACTTACTCTGCTTTGGAACTTTTCAAATGTCATTCCTGAGCTACTGATTCTGCTGAAAGGACGAGGATCAAATGTGGAAACTGCAAGATACGAAAGACTGTGTCTGCTGCCAAAGTGAATACCTGTTCATATTCCATAAAAGATTTCTGCATATGTGATTTTCAAATTTTTGCCTGCCACTAGCATGTCTTCCTGATGTTTTGTTATAGATGGAATGACCTTTTCATGTAATTTCAATTGTAGAGTGTAAAGAAACCTCCCAATCATTCTACATCATGAACGTGCACGACAGAAAAGGATGAAGAGATTTCTTCCTCTTATAAAATCTGTTTGACTGTATTGAATCCAAAAAATGAGAGACAGCAAGAATAGAAATTCGATGAGTTCCCCCCACCTGCTTCCTTTGTCAGAAGAATTAATTGCATGTTTCCTATGAAGCAAAGCAGAATACGTTTTTATGTTACATTTCCTGTAGTTTTGTTACGCTGTCACAGAAAATTCTGAATTTTCTGCAGGTACGTATACATGTTGTGTTAAGCACTGCTTCATAGAAATCTGGCCAGGTGTTTAGGGCTGGTATGAAGTAGAGGTTTAGATATGGTGACACTCAGAGTGGCAACATCCCCTTAGGCTGTACTAGGGATCAGGGTAGAGGCCATCCTCTTTCCATGTTGCCATGGGACAGATTATTTTGCTCAGATTAACACAGTTTAATACTCGGTTAAACACATTCCTTTCCAGTCCATATAACAAGATTTCTACTTTGAAACTTGTTACTGGGACCAGCCTTGGGCTAGGATGTCTCCTGAGTGATGTCTAGACATTTTCAAGGGGACAATGAGTTGGCAAAGGTCGCAGGGACAGCACTGACACCTGACATGTCTGGATAGTCACAGGACAGTGCTTGAACCTGTGCCCTCACACTGTTGTTTCTGTTATCTTTTACTTTTTTTTCCCCTTTAAGGCAGATACTGCATCATATGATTAAATGGGAAAATGCTAGGAAACTAAGGCAGGGATAGCCAGCAAGGGGAGCACTGGGACACCTAAGTCAACTAATGAAATCCAGCAAAGAGTCATGCAGAGTCATATTGATGTACTTTCTTTTAAACTCTTTCAATATAATTATTTATTTGATGATGAATCCATGTACATTAAGCCCTAAGACTTCTGTGTCCAGTTGAACTTTCTTTTCAGATGTGTCTCAGGCTGTTCTTAACAGAATCTGTAGTTTATTTGGCTGCGTTCCACAGGATATATTCATCGTGATATAATTATGTGTTGGCTTGTTAGCTGGGCTAGCAAGTGGTTGTAGTGAGTTCTTTGGCTTAATCAGCAGGATATCAACCCACTGCATTTTCTGTCTTTTTCATAATACTATGAAAGTTTGAAGCTGGATGTAGTCGAAGAACACTTTTCTGCCTTCCCACCTGCTGCCATACCTTGTATTTTAAAATGTTTGTGCTTTACATTTATTAAATCTAATGGGAAATTTGCCCATACCTCAGTGAAGAGTATTTGTCAAACTTGAATGCAAGGAGCATGCAATGCATTCCTGTAGGTGGGATCAGAATACAGTCACTGCATTTTCAGAAATACATTACACAATATTTAGATGTAAATAGTTAAGTACTACCAGATTTAGCATGGCTTTTGGAGGTACTGTTTGTCTTTTCCACAATGAATGAGGCTGAGGTCTTCTGAAAAATGATTCTATACTAAAAATTATCACCCTTACATGCAAATAAAAATCACATGGAAAATGATAAATCTAATAATTCCTAACTTTGGAGTGTTTGACTTTAAAAAAGTATTTTAGCTTTTATATTGATTGTTTTGTATGTATTTTTTTATATTTTCAAAGACAGAAAAAACAGTCACATGGAAACGGAACAACAATTTTGGCAAAATTTGAGTTACAAGCCTCCAACACTACTCAATTATTACACAGAAACTAAAAGGCTAGCTAAGCGTATTTGTTAGTTCATCTTCTGAGCAGGAGAAAAAGTGCAGGGAAAATACAATTCCAACTTCTGGAAACATCTGTTATGAGTTGATTATCGTTATTGGAGCCTAGTTCAGGTCTATCTGGGTACCTTGGAAATTGAAAGATCTGAGATAGGGTTTCTAGATCTGTGTTCCGATTTTGGAAGCTTTGTGGGGAGCTTAGTTGGACTTTCTATTGCCTCTTTCAAGAGAGGGCCACGGGGACTGCAGCACAACTCTACTATGCCATATGTTACATAGTCAATGGTGTTCAGACAGCTATTATAATTAACATAAATGATAAAGGAGAATTAAAAAGACAGACCTATTACGAGTACACTTTGTTGTTTCTGATTCTCCAGCCCTGATGAAATCCTTCTCAGGTTTGTGAAAGCCCTGGCTGAAGCAATCTCAGCAGTCTCTCAGTACATTTGAGAAGGTGTGGAGGTGGATAAAGTTCTCAAAGACTGGAGAAGGGCAAATATGGGACTTAATTTAAAACAAAGGTAAAAGGGAAGTTATAGAATGATGGACCAATTTCTTTTGTGGGAATATACTAGATCAAAATATCCAACAGTCTTTTTGGAGGGGACCTAAAAGAACACCAGATGAGTAAGTAGTAAATGAGAAGGCAGTAAATGCCGTGATGTTAACTCGTTTGTCAGGATTAAATCATATCTGATCAATCAAAAATCTTTTTATGTGAAGTAGCATGCCTTAAGGATATAGACATCCTATAGCTAGCTTTTTTTTTCAGACTTTAAACTTTTTCACACTTTAAACTGTGTCACATTCCACTAGTAAATTGAGATTATTGTAAAGTGAGGACAAAAGTGTCTGGCGATTCTACGTACACAGCAGTTGCTGGCGCTTCACTGTCAAACTGCTGAGATAAATTGAGGAGGACTCCACAAAGATCTATCCCAGGCTTAGTATATTCAGTGTTTTCATTATAATCCAGCATCACGTTCTTAGAACATACTTATTAAATCTGCAAATGAAATGAATCTGAAAGAGGCAGTAAAGAGATTGAAAGATAAGAATTAATTCAAATTTAGAGAAATAGTCTTGAAAGCAACATAGGATTTAATTAGAACAAATGCATGGTTCTGCACTGAGGCAGGGATAAACAGTTGAGAAAACACAATGAGAAAAGCTGAGATAAGATAGGTAACAGTCTTGCAAAGAACTATTTGGGGGTGACAGTGGGTCACAAACCAAATGTAGGTTAAGAATATTATGCTGTTGCACAGAGGTCAAACATTGCACTGGGATTTATAAACAGCAGCATAGTCCATAAAATTTGTAACGTAATTCTTCACAACATTGTTATGGTTTTTGAGATGTGAACCAGCTGGAAGAGTACAGAGGAAGGCTATGAGGAATGTTTGTAAATCTAGAAATGATGGGATGTTTGCTTACCTTAGAAGACATAAGATAGAGAGCAGAGTTTATAACAGTGTCTGAATACGTAAAACAGCTGCAAAGAGAATGTTTCCTATGGCCATAAAGTGTAAGGCAAGAAATAACAACTCAAGCTACAGAAAGAGATGTTTACTTTACATTTTAGGAATGATTTTCTAATGGTAGGAACTGGTAGCCATTGTGATTGCTTAAAAATGTTGCACAATGCTCAACATTAGAGATATTAAAGAATAGGTTAAGCAAACAGGAAAAAGATAGTTTGGGAATATGGTGGCTACAGTAGTTTCTTGTTATAGTAAGAAGAATTAATTAGATAATCCCTTCAAGGCCCTGCTAACCCTTTGGCATTTGTGCAGTTTTGTGGTCTATCTAGGCCTGGTACAGGGAAGGAGGGTATAATGGAGAGCTGTCTCTTGTGTTCTTATCTGCACCATCCTCTCTTCCGCGCAGGTCTCTGCCTGCATGAGGACGGTTGCAGTGGCTCCTCTATATTAGTGATAAGTAGTCTGTCTAAGTTATAACAAGCATTAAAAATACATGTTTAATACATAGAGAGCACACCACGTTAGGTGGAAGTGTTGATCTGCTTGAGGGTAGGAAGGCTCTGCAGAGGGATCTGGACAGGCTGGATTGATGGGCTGAGGCCCGCTGTATGAGATTCTATGAGGCCAAGAGCTGGGTCCTGCACTTGGGTCGCAACAACCCCATGCAACGCTACAGGCTTGGGAAAGAGTGGCTGCAAAGATGCTCGGCAGAAAAGGACCTCGAGGTGCTGGTTGACAGCCATCTGAACACGAGCCAGCAGTGTGCCCAGGTGGCCAAGAAGGCCAACAGTATCCCAGCTTGCATCAGGAACAGTGTGGCCAGCGGGAGTAGCCAAGTGATTGTGCCCCTGTACTTGGCACTGGTGAGGCCACACCTCAAATACTGTGTGCAGTTTTGAGCTTCTCAGTACAAGAAGGACATTTAGTTGCTGAAGCGTGTCCAGAGGAGGGCAGTGAAGCTGGTGAATGGTCTGGAGAACAAGCCTTATGAGGAGTGGCTGAGGGAACTGGGATTGTTTCCTCTGGAGAAGAGGAGGCTGAGGGGAGACCTCATTGCTTTCTACAACTACCTGAAAAGAGATTGTAGCGAGATGGGTGTTGGTCTCTTCTCCCAAGTAACAAGTGATAGGACAGGAGGAAATGACCTCAAGTTTTGCCAGGGGAGGTTTAGGTTGGATATTAGGAAAAATGTCTTCACTGAAAGGGTTGTTAAACATTGGAACAGGCTGCCCAGGGAAGTAGTTTAGTCGCCATCCCTGGAGATATTTAAAAGACATGTAGATGAGACACTTAAGGACATGGTTTATCATAGAATCATAGAATCATAGAATCACATGGTTGGATGGGACCTATAAGATCATCTAGTCCAACCGTCTTCCCACTACCATTGCTGCCACAGCTACTAAACCATATCCTGTAGCTTCTCATCAAGCCGCCTCTTGAACACTGTTTACTGGCGGACTTGGCAGTGTTAGGTTAATGGTTGGACTTGATGATCTTAAAAGTCTTTTCCAACCTAAATGATTTAATGATTCTGTGATTCTGTATTTGTTGTTGGTCAACGGTTAATGTAGTAAACCATTTATTCAGACACCTATATGAATGTTTTGACTCCCCCAAAGGTTGAATGACTGTAGCTTCTACTGAAATCACTGTGAACTTCAAATGCTTGGGACTTCTGCAGATTAGATTCTTCTCCAGAAACATTTAGTGGCCTTTAAACAATAAATTATTTTTTATTAAACCAGTTGCTTATGTTCAAATCAGAGCTGATATTTTTAAAAGTCAACGTACAACGAAATGTCAGAAAAACATTTGTTAGACGACTTCTCATCTGTGGTCATGCACCTTCCATTTTTGTAAAAACAGAAAGAGATTAACCTCCTCTGTGACTGCAGTCAATGTAAGAACTGTTCCCAAGTGATCTTCAAAGCAAAAATATTAGGAATAAACAAGGGCTGTGCTATATCATAAAAAGTCATGAATCTTCCTTTAGGACAGATTTTAAGAAAAACAAACAAACTGCAAACAAAGACCATGACAGTCTTTCCTCCTGATGTCTGTGCAGTGTATTGGTGGATCTTTCTTTTGATGCTGCAATAGTAAATAACTGATTGTGCCGTTTGCTTAGAAGACTTCAAAGCTTCCTGATGCTTTCAATTTTATTAAAACATTCCGCAGTCAGGTTTGTTCAATATTCTTTTTTGAGTTTCATTGGCAATAGTACTCACTATCAGTGTTTTGAAATGGTGGTTTGTTTTGTTTTTTTTTGTTTTTTTTTTCATTTGGTTATTTCACTGCAGCAGCACCATTAACACAGCCAAATAAACTATGAGAGAGAAAACACTAACTCCTGCCAGATGTTGCTATTGCTCTGCAATAAATACTGCAGGTCCAGTGCAGGAGCACTGGTGGCCAGAAGGATCCTCCAAAGGTGAGTGGTTGGCAGCTGGATGATAAACTTTTCTAAGTGGGCCCCTGTTTAGATCTATGATGGAGAGGGTGAAACAGGCTTGTTGTTTGTCTTTGATGGTGTGTACGAGGGCCAGATATAGTTGAACTCTTTGCATACAGCAGATTGTAGAGACTGCTGCCTAGCTGCATTCTTTAAAAATGGGTGGGATCTGCAGCTACAATTTGGCATTTTTTTCCCCAGTGGATGTTGGAGTACAGTGAACATAGGTGTCTGTTTCACTGTGTGGAGCCACAAATAGCTCCAAGCATTGGCTGGGGAATGAGTGAAGAGATGAGAGGATTCATGATGGAACTCAGGCTAAAGAAGGTCTCTTAGATTCCTCAGAAATCTTCTGCTATTGTCTCTTTCCTTCAGCACTGATGCCACAGCTTTCTGGGTAACTAGAGGGATCACCTGATGTAACTCTGAAAAATAGAGATAATTCCCTTTCCATAGAGATGGTTCCCATATGTTGGTTTGCAAGAGTGAATTCTCAGAACTGTTTTAGCTACCACACTTTTTTCTTTAATTAGTGCTTACTAATTCAAGCAGGGCAAGGAGTCACAGACAGTTTTACAGGTGCTTGTACTTTACATGGAATGTCTTTCCTTTTCCAGTTCTTGCTGAAAGCTTAAAAGTATGTGTAATGTGTTTATTAGGGCAGGCCTAAACCATAAAGATTTTATTAGGATTTGAAGTAACAGATTGTCATTTTGGAAATTCTTTTAATGATGAGACAGAGTTCCTAGAGTTTTGATCCTTTTTTTTTTTTTTATTTGGACCCATCTCTAAATTTTATTCCTACTACTATTTTTGTTCTATCATGAAGGATCTGAAAAAAACAGCAAGTTCAGACAACAAAAAATCATGGAAAAAGTAGCCTGCTCTTCCCTTCTTCCAAACTTCTTTTTGCTAAAGGTGGTATGTCTCTGAAAGTCTGCAAAGGTTTTTGTGATCAGAAGAGCTATTAGGACTCCACTTTAGCTCCAGTGTTCAACTCTGTCTATAAGACTCTTGTGCTGGTGTTGCCCAGGCTGTCTTTCTAGGATGTCTATCATACATAAGATCTTTAAACTAAAGTATCTCTGATAGTCCACAGGTGTATTACTGGTACATACTATCATGTGATTCTTTAATCTGCTTGTTGTTCTTCGTATCTCATGAATAAGAAGATATTTGTTGAAATGTAAAGGTGATTATTTAAAAAGAAGGTCCAAGCAACTCAAAATCCAAGTGTGGAACTCCTGGAAAAAAAGTAGAATTTTAAAAGGGTTGGGCAATTTAATAGATAACAAGGATATCTAGAATACAAACTCATACTACCAACATTTCTGGAAGAAAAAAAGAAAAAAAAAAAAAAAAGCTTGTGCTTAAGGATTTGAGGCTAACACTAACTGCAAAGGATTAGGATGAGATCTTTACAGAAGCAGATTGTTTGAATTGACTCTTGGAGCCCAAAGAGGAAATGTTGAAAGTTACCCAGGAGAAGCAACATTTCCTTGATAATGTAGTCCAGGAGCAAAACTGCCTTCCTATCACTATGGGTGATGACAGACAAAGAAAGTTGAAGGACATCCTTTGGTACCTCTGCTGTCCCATTCAGTGTACAATTTTGCTGCAAGATGTTTTCACAGTGAGCAACAAAATGTTTTATATTTCTCTCTCTCTCTCTGACCATTGTATCTTCTATCTAGAAACTACTTCTAAAAGCACCTCAAAGTATTGAAATTTAACATGAGGACGACAAGTAGGCATTGTTTAACAATTGCACAGGAAAACTGATTCTGAGTCAAATAGACTTTTTCAGACACTATCATTTATATTTAAGGGGTGACAGATACGAGCGCTGATGGTTGTCACTGGTAGGGATATGAAATCATGGTAGTCATAGAGCTGTCACCCCAGCTGCTGCTGAGAAGAAAGTACTGGGAGCAGTGTCTGGTCCTTTGGGACAGACAAAACTCCTTGGCTAGCTTGTGAATTTTTGAAAAATTCACGACATCAAGGAGACTGTGAGAGATTTACCTATGGACTCACACGGCAAAAGCACTAACCGATGTGGGTGCAGAAGACTATCAGGCCTGTGTTTTATGCAAGCCCTTGCCCCACTGCTTCACTTCCCACGAGTTTCGCTATCTACGACCATCAATGCCTGGTTATCAGCAAAAGCATTGCTCTGTCCTCTTCACAAACTGCTTATCATCAAAGGTGTGAGCTGCACATACATTTTCCAGCCCTTCCCCCACAGCTACTTGTCATTAAAAGTGACAGGCTTCTGAAGATGTATTGTTACTTGTAAATAAAATATGGTTGCTAAGAAACACTATGATTAACATGCTGACAATACAACCTTCTTTGATTGTTTGCTGCTTCGGAATTGTCTGCTTCTGTAATCAGTGAGGAAATAATTTTTTTTGAGGAGATTTGTTAGGCTGCAAAAAGCTAATTTTTTTTTGAATTAAATTAGAATCTAGGTTTTCCATACAAAGAAAAGGTCTCCAAGCCATAACTCTTCTTTTTTTTTTTTTTTCTTTTGGCACATAAAAAATTTTGTGTTTCTGTTTATGTTAATTTTTCAGCTACGAAAATAAGGTTAGCGTTAATAATGTATCTGCCAAAATACCTAAATAAAGGAAACTGGAACCTCAGGCTCATTAAATTTTTATGTGCACATTCTATATATTAATTTTGCTTTTGCTCATTTTAGTCTCATTTTGAATTTATCCTACTCTCAAACTCTTCCAGTTATGAGGGACTTCTGAAATGCAGCTTTTTGGTCTACATATAGGAACCCACCTGTGGCATCATTCCAGTACAGAGCAAGGGATTTGAGTCTCCTTTTCCACTAGGGGGAGACAGAAAAATGGGGACATTTCTTCCTTTTTCAGTAGATTGCCTCTGGTGCTAATGGTTAAGGCTTGGTGTAAGGAGATATCAGACAGACATAATGCTTCTCAGGTAGAAAATTACCCTTCTCACCTCCTATAACCGGATGTGTAACTGCACTTGCATATGTAGTAACAGATGGTGTTTCTCTGAAGAATGGCTGAAAATGGCACCTTCCTATCCCATGTTTCTGCCTGCTGTGTGTATTTAGAACCATGTCTGATTACTCGAGTGTTTAAAAAGAAGTTGTATTGCCTATTAGTCTTGCAGAGCCAACTGAGATATGACGGGCAGCATCTCTTTTCTGCTAATGTAAATGGTATTCCAACACAAGGCACCTGTGCTAGCACATGGAAAACAATGGTTCTGCACAGGTATCTCTGTAGGCACAGCCTGAAAACAGCAGAGACGCCTTCTGGATTCCAGTTCAGCCTGGATGCCCTCTATGGTGGTGACAGATAGAAAGATAAAATCCCTGTTCTGAGACCTTACAGTAAATTTTCATTTGCAGAATTTTGGAAAAAGGAACTTACTATATTTTTATTTCTACCTGTGGATGGAATAATTTATGGGTTTTGCAACACAGCATCTATGTGTTCATTGTTCTTGGGTAAGAATGGCAGATAATTATTCTTGGAAGTAAGAGAAGGACACTTTGGCATATTTATATGTGTTAAAAATAAAGAAATCTTAAACACATAGATGTTTAGCTAATGATTGAAAAACACTATGACTTTCAGAAAGAGTTGAATGCCCTACAAGATAAGCAGAAGAGTAAAGAAAATGAGTGACCTGTAGTCCGTCGAGATGTAGAAAGAAAGGTAATGCTTTTGCTGTTAAACACACAGACACAAAATCAAACTTCACCTTCCACCCAATGCAAACAGATTGCATCTAACTGGAGTAGCATTAATTAAATCCATGCTTCCTTTGATGCAGCCCAGGATAATGGTTTTTTTTCTGGACTGGAAGTGCACATTGCCGGCTCATGTTCGGCTTTTCATCCACCATGCAAGGGCCAAGTAAGCCTTCAGCCTTCTATGATAAATTAGGTTGAGCTCTTTAAGCCTCACATCTTTAGATTTGTTCTCCAGTCTCTGGCCTGTTGTTTTTTTTTTTTTTTTTTTTTTTTTTTTTTTAACTTTCTCTGTGATTTCTATGTTCTTCTGGAAGATCTGACTCCAGAATTGTCTTCTTGTAGGGGCAGTTTTATCAAAGCAAAGTAGAGCAGCAGTAACACTTCCCTACTTCTGTTTGATAATCACCTTTTATATAGCCAAGGATCGTATTAGCCATTTAGCCAAAGCACTACTTTGAGAGCTTACTTTGAGGTGATTATCTACAATGACTCTCAAGTCCTTTTTTGAGCTACTGCTTTCCAAGAGAGAGTCTTTACCTATCATTTGCATTCCTGGTCCCCTGATGTATTGTTCTGCATTTAGGTGTCTTTAAGCTTATTTTGTTAGAATGTAACTCTTTTAGCAGACATTTCAGATATTTCTGCAGCAGAGCCTTTGTTATTTACTGCCCTGCTATGCTCTGTGCATATGCTCTTTCTAGTTCATTGCTCCTTACATATATGGAGAAATGACTATTTGGGGGAACCTTGTAGAAGCAGCTGTTCTCACTGATTTCTTAATTACTACTTTCTGAACTCTGTGAGATGTTTTTTGTTGTATCTAATGTGCAGTCTGTTAATTCTGTACAATTCAAGTTTGGTTTTATACCAAAGGGTTTTGTGGCACTAAGTCAAAGGCCTTGTTAAAAATAAAGAACGCTGTGCCAACACAGTCACCTTTATCAATAAGACCTGTAATCCTGTCATAAAAAAAACAATAGGTTTGTTTGACAAGATTTACTTTCTACAAAACTGTGTTGATTGGCATTAATTATATGTTTAGCCACTGTTTGTTGATAGAATCCTTATTTAACTGTTCCATTATTTTTTCTGGAATACAGGTCAGAGTAATTTTTTTATGGTTCCTAGGTTATATATTTTACCCTTATTAAAAATTGGAATTACATTGGCAGTTTTCCAAGCCATTTCAATATCCCAGCTTTGTAAGATCTGTTAAAAGTTAAAATTTAAAAGATGACTAAAAACATTCTTCAGACTTTCAAAAAATGGTTGGATCTACATTGTAAGTATGAGCTAATCCAAAAGTTTTTATTTTTAGCAAATGTTATCTCATGTCATCCTTTCAGTAGAGATGGTGTTTAGATGGAAAGGGTATATAACACCTCTTTGTTTTGGATATCAAGCTGTATTCAGAGCAAACATTTCACTTTTCTATATCACTGTTTAGAACTATTCTATCTACATCTTCAGAACCAAGTCTTATAGCTGACCTAAGATGACCCTTTCTCCTAATACATAAGAACATTAATTTTCATTTCCTAGCTATGCCTGATATTAAATTCATTCAACTAACTTTCTCAGGAGTTGCCGACATTTTAAATTGTGCACCATTCATTTATTTCCCATTTACCCATGTTACATATAATGTATTGTTACTTCAAGTCTCATTTTAAAACACTGGCCTTCTTGTTGTAAGAAAGAAACTTCCTTGACCTATGGAATTATTTTAAGGAATCATAAGTGGAGTTCGTCTCTCGTTCTTTGGGATTTCTCAGAATTAGACATCTAAAAATCAGCTAACCACTCTGACATTTTTTACAGAGAGAAATTATCACTTCTATGAGGGTGATTAAACTGATTTATCTTAGACATCTATTTTAGGATGGGATGAACTGCCCACTAGAACTGTTTCTTTCTCTCCTGAGGCACCTAGGTTAGACAATGCTACTGAGTTTTAGACATCTGTGTTATGGCATATAATTCCCACCTTTTGTTTTTGGTAACAAACTGAACCAGTTGTCCATCAAATATCCCTTAAGTTAAAGTCACCCATCATAAAGCAGGCTTTCTTTCTCCATCCTCAAGAGAAGAGTTTAGGGAGGCTGGGTGTAAATGCATGACCATCAGTAATTTTTCTCTGCTAATCCATAATAATTCAAAGTTCTGTGACTCTGAATCATAACAATGGTTCACAGTCACCTCCACCTCTTCCCTATTCCAAAACTGGAATAGAAAGGGGTTTTTGACTATGAAGCATGGATCTATAAGCCCAGCTCTATAAGACTGACTTGAATATGTCAGTATTTTTGCCATGTTTGCCCTGTTACAACCCCTCTGCGCTGTCCACCTGGTTTAAGGAGAGCAGCAAATGATTCTGAGATGAATCACTGGGGCTATAGATCCTTTCAGCCTGTTATGATCAGCATTTGAGAGTGATATGATGCTTTCAGTCATGGCACTATCTTATAAGCAATGGTATCAAAATTGCAGTCTTGCATTTTCAGCTCTCTCATCATTCCTCCCTGCCTCTCTGTCAGATCTGTACAAACACTCAATGGCCAGCTAGAAAACATTTATAGATCCTAGTGCTAGGCCAGCTGGCCAAACTTTTTCCTTCAGCCATGTTGCCGTTAGCTACCAACTATTTGTTATCTTTCTGCACAAGATAAATGCATCCGTGAGAATTTTGCAGGAGGACACGAATGGTCTCTGCTTGTGCTCAGAGCTAGCTGGATGCAGTGGGGCAGCCATGTTTGAGGTGGAGTGTGCTGGATGCAGTGGGGCAGCCATATCTGGGGGGGGGGAGGTGGTGTGCTCAAGCTGATAAGGCCTGCAGAGAGGCAGGGTACATTATCTGAGGCTCGACTGGGTGATAAATACGTCTTCTGGCTTCCAAATTGGAGCTGGCTCAGTGGGTGGGTAGAATGAGATGGCTTCTGCCAGGAAAATGCTGTGTAGACGTAGCCCATGTCTGACTAACGGAGGAAGCGATGAATCATTGATATTTTATTCTCTCATATATACTGGTAATTTGCTGTTATTTCTGTTCAATCGAACAAACAAGCATAAATTGCTGCAACCGGTACTTGGGAAACAGCAATGTAATCCAGCACCTTTGGCCAAGTCTAGAATTTAGTTACTGATTTTTTGGATTATATGTTTTCATATAATTGTAATTTCAGATTTTGTTAAAATTCAGCTTGTCTGTGAGAAATTGCTTTAATAAGAAAAAAAAATCTCAGTTTCAATAAATAAAGTGGCAGTCATGACCATGAGAGAGCAGGAAGAAGACATATTTCTAACAAAGGTTGAAATTTGAAGTTGCTTGGTTTTGATTTCTTTTCAAGCATTTAACCCAGAATACAGCCAGCTCTACACCAGTTACACAACTTTGGTGGTGGTATTTCAACAGGCTGCTGTGTTTAACTCCCAGCACACTTCCAACTTTCCTGAGTTTTTCTTCCCTGTTGTGTCTGTAGCCAGCCCTCCTGGGATGCTTTGTTCTTCTACATATTTTATCAGTTCTACTTCCTAAGGCCTCTGGGATGACTTTTGGATCCCTGAATGTAGAAGTTATTTAAGCATAACCATTTTGATTCTGAAAAAAAATGGATCGATTTAGGGACAAATGGTATTGGAAGAAAATAGTACATGGATTTTGTAAGGTTTAATAACAGTATAATTTTTTCAAGTTGTTGCTTATTTAATTTATCAACAGTGTTTTATTTTCCCCAAGCTCTTCCTTTCTTGTCATAGTGCTCTCTTGAAAGTGGATCCAGGCATCATTCAGAACCTGTCTGATAGGTATGGATTTGTTCCCCTAGAAAATATGTTTCTGCTCCTTTGCCCTTTTCTGTGTCCTGGTGGATCCTTGATTTCTGTTTCCCTTGTTCATGTCCTATTTTATCTATGATTTTCCCTTGGCTAAACTCTGGAAGGAGTGTCAGTGTTCTGGTTCATTAGTGCATCTATTGGCAATTTTTAGCAATGGGCTTGCTCTTTCCCAGATAAGCTGCTAGTTATTAGTCAAATGGTAATTGGTACCCAGATCTGGTGGCCTAGTAAAACATAACTGGTCAATGTGTTGTCTTTCCTGAAGAAAAAACGTAATGCATTTCTCTGCCTCTGCATTTCATTGATACTGACCTGCAGCATGTCTTAAAAACATATTCATCATACATGTGAAGTTTGTTTTTTCATTCTTTACTTGTGGTTTTTTGACCATCCAAGGATGTTATCTAAGCATTTCACATTGCAATCTGGAACTCCACAGTCTTGCCAAGAATACTTCCCCAATTGTAGGACAGAAATTAAGGTATTTTGCCCAATGTGCAGAAGGACATAGATTGTTAAGAAAGTAAGGAAGATTTATCACTGGAAAATATTATCAAAAGTCCAAGGTATTCCATTCCAATTCTTCGCATCTCATTCTTCACAGGGAATATAATGGAATCTTCTATACCCTCTGGAGTTACATTTTGGCACAGAAGTCTTGCCTTATGCATTCAATATTACCTTCTAATTTTTAGTAGGCTAGAAGATTTTCCTTTTCTTCACTCAGAAATTTGAAACAATAATTCTTCCAAATCCAGTAACTAATCCCTCAAAAATGTTCCCATAATTGGAAGCAGAGGCAAGGCAATATGCAGAATAAACACAGTAGAATTCCTCTCCCCCGCCCTCCACTGGAGGGATTGGTTTTCTGAGAATCATGAGCTACCAAATATCAAATGATTATTTGCTAAATAAAGAAAGAGAAGATTAAGATATTTCTTAAGCTCTGGTGAGTCTAGGAGCACAATGATTGACTATTAAATAATGTAGTGTCGATGTCATAATGCTTAAGTCACTTTGTGAATCTGTCCCCAGTGATGGCACTACTGCCGAGGGTACCTCTGAGTACTTATTTGTACTATGTCCCTTCATCGAAATAGAAATAGAAGCTTTCTAACAGCAGAATTGTGTGGGCCTAGTAGAAGACATGAAGGTCCACTGAAAAGAGTGAATTGGTTTGTGGCTCACTTAACAGAGTTGGGATGTTCTCATCAGATAGGAAAGGTGAAGGTGAGGGTGTGAGAGCTCAGAAAGGGGATGTTTGTGTCTTGCTATAGACTGTGACTAAATGGCATGATTTACGCTCAAGACTGAGAGAAAATGCTAATGTGAGCCCTATGAGGAAAAAGAGTTCTTACATTATTGTAGTATCTGCCACTAAAAAGAAAATTTTACTGCTTTTCCCTGTCTCTGTCACTGGGGCTGGATTTAAGGATACTGTCGCACTTGTAATCCCCAGGGACCCAGCCCGCTTACAGACATGTTGGGAAACTATTACTGTGTGGTGTGAGCTTTCCTACTCTGACTTAAGACTCTGCAGGGATAAGAACTTGAATCCTATGGGGAATAATCATGTCTCATTTCCCTTTTTCTTGCCACTTTTTCTGGGAGGCACTGAGATTTCTGCCCTCCGCCTTAAACAGGAGACTGCCACCCACAATTACTGTACTTGTGCCCATAGGCAGACATTTACACAGCAGTTCTGAAGTTATTTCCCAAGTCACCCTTTGATGCTGTGGCTCTGGAATAGTCCGTCCCATTCCTTACCCTACATTGTCATGAGATAGGGGATTTAGGACAGATGAGGACTGAGAAATTTGCACACTGAAAATTAACCCTAACCCATTGCTAGATTTCCTTGTCCTGCCTATCATTGCTTCTGTCCCTGGAGGTCAATGCCGTGCACTGCTTTGGATAGCTTATCACCTAATAGAGTTTGTGTTCCCCTATACAGAAACATCTCTTCTTTTGCTGCAAGTACGCCTACAGTGTGATTGGCACCATGTTGTAAATAATTAGCAGATGTAATGATATAAATCCCAGTGGTAATCTCATTCTATCTAGGATACAACTACGATCTGAACTTCAATAACACCTTTGACATAATCAAACATCCCAGAGCCCTTTACAAAGCCATAAATTACTCACCTGTAAAATAATGACTGCAGGGAATTACAGCAGGCAATGAGTCCATTGATCGGTGCTGGTACAAAATGAAGGAAAGGACGTACAGCAAAGGCCACTCTAGAACTCTTTCTCTTTCTTTGGAAATTTCCATAGCGCCTTTAATATCTGCATGCATCTTTCCTCTTCCCTGCAGATGAGACACAGGATGAGGAAGACCACCTTGCTCTGACACTCAAGGACACCTTCTTCCATGCTGGTCTGTCGGTGGGTGGAAAGTGATAGGATCTTAGGCAAGATGCAAATGTATGGTTTTATAGCCTGCAGGGAAAACTGCTCTTTAGCCAGTGATGCAAATAAACAAGTAAGTCACTTCCTTAAATTTGTATGTGCCATTTCCTAAAATAGAGTTTTTCTGTTGCTTTTAAACAACAACAAAAAAAAAAGCAGTGATTGCTTTGGACACCTCAGATGCTATGCTGCACACAAAATCAAGGCTGCTTCACCTCCCATCCTAAGCTATCCTCTCTACAACTCAGACTTGCCCTTGCATTATCAGGTTAGTAGGAATTTTCTCCCTTATCAATTTCATTTAAAATGGGCCCCAGTTCTGTAAGCCTTACTTTAACAAGTCCATATATCCATTAGCACTCTTACTGAAATCACTGGGACCACTTTGGTAGGCAACTCCTTAGTGTAAGAAAGGATAGCGAAATCAAGAACTCTGATATTTATAAGATGGTAATGAAAAATAAGGATTAAATTCTTTTTGCAATTAAAAATACCACTGTAATTAGGAAATGTTTTGTGTTACATGAGAATTCTCAATGATTTTTTTTAACCTGAGGGAAGACAATGGGATCAGGTCTTATATTTGTAACATAAATACTTATTTCTTAGCACCACCTGGAGCTCTTCTCAGTTTTGTAATGTTCTGGGACTACATGTTTATTATAGTCCTATTCTGGATTCCCAGAGTATTGCTGCACTTGTTACTGTGGTGCCAGCTTGACACCAGAGGGACTACCTTATAGATGCCATTGAGTGTGGATCCGAAAAATTCCGTCTCTGAGGTAACAATATTTTGGCAAGATGGGAAAGCTACAGTAGCAAATATTTTGCCTGGATCTCGAAGGTATACTGCAGTTTTATAACTTGTGCCTTAGTTTTAAACTGCTTTGTGTTCTTAATTGCTTATCTTGGGTATTGGACGTGATGGTGGACTGAAAGCCATGGGGACTTCTCATGGAGAAAGACAGCAAAGTTTCATCCCAAAGGCTTAATTTTGAAATCCCGCAGAATTATTGTCTTTGTCCTTTGGATATGACTAGTGAAAGAGGAATTAATGCTGAATTTAGCAGATATCTTTTGATGGGATATAACTTATTTGGAATCACACACAAATGGAATAATTTAAACTTTCATATTTTTAAAGATAAGTTTACTTGGATTATTTCTTATGATCTCATCTAAGGAATACTGAAGCCTGGAGAACTATTTCTATTGGATTCTGTGGGCTGTATAGTGGACCTTTACCAGTCTGTAGAGGATAGGGCCAACTTTTCAGGAGTTGCCTGCTGAGTTACATAGAGAGTCTCAAGGTAGGTGCAGAAGAGACAACTAAGCTTCTAGAAGAAAGGATACCACCAGTGTTCTCCTCCTTGGGATGTCCTCAGCGTTACAGTTTGTTTGAAACAAAACTGATCTTGGGAAAAAGCAAACAAACAAAACAAAACAGTCTACCCTCCCATCAACTAATGTGTGTTTTTCTTTCTCATTTCCCGACTTTTTACCGGTTTATCTTACACTCAGTGTCAGATACACTGCAAACATTGACCGGAGGAGATATTGCAATGAGTTCAAGGCTTTTTGATACTTTTTGCTAGCTATGAATTAGTGCCAGCACTTTCAAATTTCCTGATTCAACAGCTTTGCCCTTTTTTTTTTTTTTGAATATTGACAACTTTCATTTTCCTTGCAGTCTAGCATCAACTGAAGGGACGAAAATGTAACTATATGAATACTGACTGATAAGCATAATGAGTCCTTGTCTCCTGAAATCATCCCAATGAGAGCTTTAAGTTCTAGCTCCTGAAATGTGGTAATTTTCTTTGCAGACTGCTTGGTTACATATTAGTGCTGGTTTTGCATTCTATGAGGAATCATGATGTCGCATTTATTAGCATCTTTCTAATTGTCCTGAGTTAGTATGCATTTGTTATCCTCCATGAGGAGATCTAGCTAATTAGAATAATACCAAAGAGTGATTATTGCTATGTTTCATATTTAAACAAAGGAGCTCAACAGCTTTTTATACTTCAGTGAAAATGATTTAAAAATGATTAAATCAAATGGAATAAGATTGATATAAATATTTTTAACTAACGGAAAAAGAGATAGTTATTGAAACTAGAAAATAGATTGCCTATGGTACATGGGAAAACAGATTTAAATAGCTCTGTAGTATAACAGTTACAATTTTGCAAGATGAAAAATGATTGTTCCACTATTGCCTTGTCTACTTTTGTTTTTTTTTCCACTTGTTCTGTCCAACTCTATGTTTAGAAAGTAGTCTCTCTGGGGCAGAGAATTACATTTTTTTATTAAATATGTGGCAGGCATCCAGCACAGAAGTGCCCTGATTCATGGTGAGGCTATGCATTACTGTAATACAAGTAACAAATATAGGTCTATACCTATATATCAATCTATACCTATACCTATATATCAATCAGTAATTCCGTAAAAATATTATTTATTGTAAACTCCCATTTTTACAATATATTTAATGTGGAGGACAATCAAATGCAAAAATATGACATGGGGAACAACTCTTTAGGCAAAATACCATAGAAAAAAAAAAGTTAATAATGCTCTGTGGAGACCTTATAGCAGTCTTCCAGTATCTAGAGGGGGCTTATAAAAAAGATGAGGAGAAACTCTTCAGTAGGGCCTGTTGTGATAGGACGAGGGGTAATGGTTTTAAAATAGAGGGAGGTAGATTCAGAATTCATATAAGGTAATTTTTTTTTTTTACAATGAAAACACTGGAATAGGTTGTCCAGAGAGGTGGTAGATGCACTATCCCTGGAAAATTCGAGGCCAGGTTCGATGAGGCTCTGAGCAAGGAGATGTCCCTGCTCCTTGCAGGGGGGTTGGACTAGATGGCCTTTAACAGTCCCTTCCAACCCAAACTATTCTATGATTCTCTGATTTTATATTGCTCTGAAAATGCTGTATTGGAACAATGAATGTCCATATCTATTTCTAAAACTGAGGTAACATTTTCACCACCTACCTAAATTAACTGTGAGACAGATGGGTGCCATGTTAATCTCTAATGCACAAGCACTTCTGAACACGTGAGAGTGAAAAAAAATTCATTGCCCAGAAGCCTTCAAAGGCAGTCAGGGAGAACTCTGATGAATTTTGTTACCTATGGATTAGAAAGCTCAGGAAAGAAGTTGTACTTAGTAACCGTCATGCTCTTGGATGAGTTTTAGGTCACTTAAACCTCATTCTTAGAGTATTGACCATAGCTAACCCTTGTTTCCTGAAAAAAAAAAAAAGATACTGAAAAGAAAACTAGGGAGCAAAGCACTTAACAGCATTCTGTTGTAAAAAGGAGTGCATAAATAGTGAAACAATGATTGGGAGTAGGGAAGGGGACTTGAACTGGAAAGACTATTGTTGTAATGCTGTCTACAGCAGACACGTCTCTGTTCTTAACAGAATGTTGAAAAACTATGACAACATAGAACAGGACCAGGAAAATGAGGTGAAAAATAAGCCAATCTAGTTTATGAAATGGACTGTACAGTGCAAATCCAGCAATGCAAAGAGAATGCCTGATGTTACAAGACCAATGGTTCTTTAAAAAAAAAAACAAACAAACAAAGGAAAAAAAAGGAGACGTAGCTGTTCTTGACTGAAATAAATTCCTGGCAAGGCTGGGTTCTCTGGGTCTCTGATCCATTGAATGTTTTCATGCATTTCTGAGACATACAATATGATCAAACAAAATGTATTCAAGGTGTGGGGATAAAGATGTAATTTTTATGTAAAGTCAGGATATTTGATCAAAAGGTATTTTTTGGTCTTGAAAGCTATGATTCTGATCAACCTTTCAGATTGCATTAACATAAACTGGGTTTGAATCCACAAACCACAGATACAAGGTTCTGTATCCTACTAAACATTGCCTCAGCTAATCAGCTCTTCCCGCCCCTACTTTTAATCTTAAAAAATGTGAATTGATCACCATTCTGATAATTTTCAGGCTAAAGATTTTTTTTTCTTTTCCACTGCATATATAGTGAATTAAATGCTCAAGAGGAACAAAATGCAATTATGCGGGTTTTCATTCCTCCATACATGCTAATTAGAACAGATAAACCCTTTGCTACAGCATTTACAGCATTTGTGGGGATAATGTATCTGGGAGATAAGAAGGGACAATATTTCATAATAATTTAAACATGAAATATTTTCCATAATGCACCTGTGGGGAATGGTTCAGTTATCAGATGCTGAGGCAGCAATGTATTTATGAAGCATTATTGTAAAAACACATACAGGAATGGCAGACTGCAAATCACAGTGAGTCACCCAAGTAATGTTATAACTCTTGGTTGGTGGAAAGCTATCAGTACACTGTGGGTCTGAATGGTGACACTACCTGGAGCTGCAGAACCAGCACCTGCTAGGTCATTATAGAACTTGTCTGGAAATTTTATGCTAGGAGTAAGAGGGAGGAATGGGAATGAATTGTCAGAAATTATGACTGCCTTTCATAGTTTTGTCATCTGTGATAAATCTCTTTCTACAGTTAGAGGATCTCCTTTATTGTAAGGATTAAAAAAGAAGAAGGAGGAGAAAGAAAAAACTCCTGAGAGCTGATGAAGCTTTATGAAACTTAACTTATGCTGTATTTTCTTTTCTCTTCAAGTCTACTTACCTTCCTGGGATTGCTGTAGTATCTTTTAATTTTGTCTGACTGTGGAGAAGTTGTATTTAGCCTGACAGTTTAACTCTTGCATAAAATGAGAGATGTTTCTTTTGGACATTCATCTCTAAATCAATAAGGCTAATTGAGTGGGTGTTAGAAAAATGTGAGGGAAGTTCCTTTGCAGTATTTTGCTTTTATCCATGAAAATACTAGATGCATACATGGTCTTGTTAGTCATAAATCCTGAATTGGAGGCATCATATTGAATTGTTCATTTCTATTTCTATTTCAAAGAAGAGCTCCTCCCCCTTTTGAAATCCAAGGTTGTTTTACTCGTAAAGTGAGTAAGAAAAATATGATGGAAAATTACAAGGGGACAGTACAAATGTGAATTAGGAATACAGTGGGGAAAATGACAATAAATGACAACATGGGAGATTCTTCTTATATAGTCTGGAATTAAATTGATGAATTGTGGTAATAACATGAAGAAAAAAACTTCAATATTTGTTAAAAAAAAAGGTAGATTTTTGTTCTTTGTACTTCTTTATCCTAACTGGAAATTAGCACATTCAGTCTACTCTTAGGCTGCCCTAGTTTGCCAGATCCTGGTGCACTGTGCTTCTTTGTAAATAACAGCCTATTGTAATGATTTGAGCATCCAGTTTTGTGCTCTGCACCATACAAAGCCTTTCAACTCTGTCCGCACAGCCTTCGCACATGCAAGCACCCCAAAATTCTTCTGTGCTGCATCACAGGGCACACAAGCACTGCTCTCAGCAGCTAGTGTTATTTCATGCACTTTAAACTGGAAAAAAAATTACACAAAATAGTACAATTTGTGTTCCACAGCCAAGTACTACGTGTAGGAGTTTGGTCTTTGCTGATTTTGAGTCTCTGACTCTGTTTCCTTCAGCGCTGTAAACATAGTTTTACATTTCCAGTATATCTTCTCATTCTCAAGAGCAATGGATTTCGATTCTTGCTTCCTTTCCCCCTCCACAATCTGCAATCCACTGTAATACCCACTATCATAAATTAATGTGTTTAAATATGGTAGTGGTGTCAAGAAATAATTGCATTTCTTTCAGGCTGTCTTTCTCACTAAGCATGATGGAAAAATATGTATCCTAAAATAACTTTTGGAGTCAATACAAGGAAGCGGTAGCAGTGGTTAAAGTTCTAGAGTGGTGCAGAATGGTGACAAGGTATCAAGACTGGATGACATGACGAAGGAATTTAAAGAAGCTGCTGTCAAAATAGATGTAATCCCTCATTAAATTAATCAACCCCACCTGAGGAGTTTGGTGGCAGAAAGTATAATCATGTTTTCTTAAAAAGTACTAGAAATCATAGATTTAAGATTTGCTTCAGTATGAAGAAAAGATCTGAATTATAAATGAAGATTTATTTTGTTTACCGAACACCTTGATTGGTATCAAATGGTAAAGCCGAAAAAATATGGCTGCCATAAAAGAAAATCACACATCTCTGACTTCTGACTATTTGAACAAAACTGTAGGTACAAGAAGGCAGTTATTATAATAATTTGGAATTTCAATGAGCCTTTTATGAAACCCCTTGAAGAAGGCTTTGAAGGAAATTAAGTAGCCCTAATACGTTAGAGGTGAATTGCACTTACGTACCAGAAACTGCTAAAGAGACAGGAAACAAGGGGCGAATTATCTTATCCTAGATGAGATGGCTCACCTTACGGAAGTGCTTCATGATGACTCTCTCAAGGGAGTCTTGGTGACTAGTTTTGACTATGTATTCTACTTTTAGACAGCAAAAACATCTGATGTGGTAAACTTTATGTCTACTGTTTGATACAGAGGTTCCCAATGAAAAACATCATGTTCTGCATAGTTTGGTGTATCAGTTACTAATGAGCTAAGGAATAGATGAACTGTGTAAGATGATAACACTTGAAAGTGATGCAATTATTTCACTGGAGAGGAATGAAGAATTCAATGTTCAGAAGTGTTTATTTAGGTATTACAAAAGTAAATTAAATTTCAACTCCAATTGAAAAAAAAAAGAATAATTTGAAGCAATTATGGGTTAAAAATAAACTCTAACTCCCCAAACAAATAAACCTTTCTGTTGCTTCTGTAGCTCTGTGATTCACAACCAGTCCTGGAACAATCCTGTTACAATGGTTTCTCCAGATGTCCATCAGACTTCCATCACCTCCAAAAAACCCCATTGCTCTGTCCCTCCACTTGCCTACACGTCCTATTCCAAAGCCAGACACTTTTCTCCTCCTTCTCTCCCTGTTCAACATATAGTTGCTGCCTTGCACCTCTCCTGGTCACCAGAACTGAGTTACTACAGTGAGTTGTGGGAGAAAGCTGGGGTGAGGTGACTGGGTAGGCGAAGTACCAAGAGGCAAGAGGTGGTGGGACAGCCATACCTGAAGGCTGCCACTGGTCTTTTTCTCCATCCTAGTTCTTCTTCTATAACTGTTCACTGATGAAGACAAATAGGTAACATAGATATGAGAGTAGCAATTGGCTGAAACTACTGAAGTGAGAGCATGAGGAAAAAGCTATGCTAGCAGACTTCTGCTATCCTCAGACAGTGTGGGGAGACCTTCTGTTGAGTGGAGGAGTAGCCAAAGCCAAATACCACATGCTGTGCTATGGAAAGGACCAGGATATAAAACAGTCTTGAAGATAATGTTACGACATTGTATAAATCATGTTTGCACTCCTCTCAGATATGATGGTCTCCTGGTCATATTAGTGAAAAAAACCAACAGAAATAAATAGAGGACAATGACAAAATGAACAGAGGGTAACAAAGACTACTGTGTGAGGAAAACTTTAAAAGATGGAGAAAATAGAAATGAGAAAGGTTGTGATGGAAGTATTAATGAATGGTATAAGAAAAATAAAAAAGTCCCTCTCATTTGCCCTTTTTTTTTTGCAGAACAGAACTAGAACAATCACATTTCATATGAAAGACATTTCTAAAGGCTCACTGGTTCCTGTGTAGCTGAGAACGCTTGTGGTATCTTTCTGGAGTACTCTATTGCTGTTTATTTTATTAACAGTATGCTTGGATTGTCAAACTTTGCATCGTAAATAAAGAGAAAAAAGTAGCAGAGTTAAATAATCACATATCAGGTTAACTGTTAAGAGCAGGCAGTACTGGTAATTAACCTGTTCGTATAGTAGCTTGAAATGCCTTGTGCTGATCTTCTCTGTTGTTTAGTAATCCTCTGATCAAACAGGAAGAGAATTAGATATGCCATTTATGCCAATTTGTACATTTTAAAAGGGAAGATTTTTCTAGTTGAATAACAAATACTTCATATTTCCTAATTTGTTTTTCTGCTGCATCTAATTTCTCTTTCAGGTAGGAGGTCACTTTATCTATCCTGAGATATAGCCCTGGAAATGGAAAGGTGGGCCAGTCACCAGCGAGTCTTTACAGTGGTTTCATTATGTGTTAGTAGAATATTGAGATTAAATTATACAACCTTTGAAGGATAGAATCATTTAATACTAGTATTCTAATCTGAAGCCAGGGCTAAGTAACTATTTTAAAAACATAAAAAATTAAGGTTTGTGATCATCATGTAAGGTTCTATACACATGCCATATTTCCCCCAATTAACATTGAAGGTGCTTGTATTATAGTAAGGCACAGCTCATTAAGTAATGTTGGGATGGAAAGCCTCTAGCTACTCATGTTGAAAGAAATATGAGCAGCTAAAGATTTCCCAGGTCTAGCGAAGTAGTGGCATTTACATGAATAAAGGCATCTTTGCTCACAACATACCTGAAATATAAGCTACATCTGAATGAACTCTTTGAAGAACAGAGACTCCTAGAAGGAAGTTTAAGTGATTTAAGCTTTCCACAGTCTACATGAAGGCATTAAAAAAACCTCAAACCAACCAAACAAACAAACAAAAAAAAAAAAAAAAGAAGAAAAACCTTCAACCTTCCTGCAATATGCCAAACTAGCACAAAGGAAGATTTTTGCATAGCTTGTTTAAAATATTCCTGAAATAGATGAAAAGCCACAACCCAGACATTTGAACAGACATGGGCAAATAGTAAAAAAATGATTAGCAAACATATTGGTGAATTTCAAACAAAATTTGCTTTTGTTGGTAACTTTTGTAGTTGAACTTTTTATTCTTCAACAATCACAGGAATTGAAGCTCACAGATGTTTATGAAAAGCAAATTTTAGATCAAGAATCAAGATTTACTTAAGCTCTGAGACAGCAGACCACTTAAAGATATGCTTAACATGAAGTCTGTGGGAACATTTGCATACTTACAGTTAAATCTGTTCTTACGTATTATGCAGAATTGGGTCCAGAATCAGAAAAATTATACTAGTTTTATGATTAAATGAATCATGTTGTGGAAAGAAGCAGATTGTAAAATTTAAGTCAGCAATCCATCTGATAGATAACCAGTTACAGTCCAAACACTGTATAACACTATTAATTATTTCTATATTAAGCAACCCAAAGAATGAAAATCATTGGCACATGTCACTTGAGTGGTGAGTGAAGTTCTTGAATATAAAATTGCTGTAAACAGTGCATTCCTCATTCCCAAGTGCTTACCCAGACTTACATAGTGTTAGGTAGAAAATTCTGGGGCAGATATAAGGCATTGCACCCAAAAGCAGAAACACAGTAAAGCTAATGTGAGCAAGATTTAGGTTTAGTTTGTTCAAGTTTGATGAAACATCTATAAGCGGTAAATTATTTAATAAAAACTTTAAGGTACTAATGACTGAAGCAGAGAAGTTGAAATTGTCCTAAGGACGGAATCAGCAATGGAAATTTTCCTTAACAAATCAAACTGTGTTTTCCACAATTTACCTCATAGGCACAGAATTAAATGCTTTCTGCATTCAGAACTAATAATCTTGGATATGACATTTGTTTATTCTTTAATGAACCTGAAGTCTAATCAACCTGAATATAAACAGAATATTCAAATTGATTTTCTTTTTTTTTTTTAAAATATTTTATAAACACAGAAAATTTCCATTGTTACCATAATATTGAAATACCTTGTGCTAAAACTTTCTAATATATTGACCCCATCCCTTTCCAGCAGTTTCCTATAGCTGGAATATAATGGTTTTGAAAATTACTAGTGTAGGTCTGAGTAAAATCCTGAGAAAAAGTCCTGAGCATATAGCTTTATTTTTCCTAAAGGCCAACATAATATGTTCATAGGCAGCACAGAGTAAAGAAAAAAAAGCCAATGTTTTTCTCACCAACTTGTCAATGAAAAATGTTCCTGTGCTAGTGAAATGACATCTCTTGAAACTTTAATATAAAATCTTGAGTAACTTCTTATCCCTTGGTGTTTTCTGTTGGAAGTGTGTTTGGCATCTTTCAGCGCTTAATATCAAGGACTCAAATTTCTGCATTTCAGTCTTATCTTGGGAACTCAACTTGGCCGTTGGCTTCTCTATATTTATCATATTCCTTCCCTGAACACTTTAAATTAAATCATGAAGTACTGTTAGACAAGATCTGTTTTTCTCATTTTTAATCTCATTTTGGAAAATTACAGAGCAAACAAGAGATCAACAAACCACGGTCACTGGGAGTTGCCCTCCTTGTTAGAAGAAGTCAGTTGCAGGATCTTGGATCTGCATAAATCTTTAAGACGCTGAGCTAACATTTTGCAGACATTTTAGATATGACATTCATCCCATCTAACTATAAACATTGACAGTGAATTGTCACCCTAGACTCCCTTTATTGTCAATCTATTGACTATGCAATAGTTCCTTTTAGTAGTGACTATCAGACTTACTTAATCTGTAGTTTGACCTTGACAGGCTGGAGAGGTGGGCCCGTGCCAACCTCATGAAGTTCAGCCAGGCCAAGTGCAAGGTCCTGCACCTGGGTCATGGCAATCCCAGGCACAAATACAGGCTGGGCGGGGAATGGATTGAGAGCAGCCCTGAGGAGAAGGACTTGGGAGTGCTGGTGGATGAGAAGCTCAACATGAGCAGGCAATGCGCCCTCGCGGCCCAGAAGGCCAACCGCATCCCGGGCTGCATCAAGAGGAGCGTGGCCAGCAGGTCGAGGGAGGTGATTCTCCCCCTCTACACTGCCCTGGTGAGACCCCACCTGGAGCACTGTGTCCAGTTCTGCAGCCCCCAACACAAGAAGGACATGGACCAGTTGGAGAAGGTCCAGAGGAGGGCCACGAAGATGATAAAAGGGCTGGAGCACCTCTCTTATGAGGACGGGCTGAGAGAGTTGGGGCTGTTCAGCCTGGAGAAGAGGAGGCTCCGGGGAGACTTGATAGCGGTCTTCCGGTACCTCAAAGGGGCCTACAAGAAAGATGGGGAAAGGCTGTTTAGTAGGGCCTGTTGCAATAGGACGAGGG
The DNA here is from genome assembly GCF_036417535.1 of Chlamydotis macqueenii. NCBI lineage: Eukaryota > Metazoa > Chordata > Aves > Otidiformes > Otididae > Chlamydotis > Chlamydotis macqueenii. The sequence goes on from NC_141558.1 coordinate 8,605,287, forward strand.
GTAATGGTTTTGAAATAGAGGGGGTAGATTTAGATTGGATATTAGGAAAAATTTTTTTACGATGAGAGTTATAGAACACTGGCACAGGTTCCCCAGAGTGGTGGTGGATGCCCCATCTCTGGAAACGTTCAAGGCCAGGCTGGATGAGGCTCTGAGCAACCTGATCTAGTTGGGGATGTCCCTGCTCCTTGCAGGGGGGTTGGACTAGATGACCTTTGAAGGTCCCTTCCAACCCTAACCATTCTATGATTCTATGATTCTATGATTCATTTGTTTAATTTTTTACATATATTTTAGAAAGAATAAAAGTAATTTTATTAGGATAATGAATATTTGTACCTCTTCTTTAATCATACAGCCAGCCTGCGCTCACTGATTCGAACGTAGCCCTCTGCATTGTATATGTCTGCCTTGGGCCACATGGATTGCACCTAGTTGTTTAACTTGTAGATAAAGACTCTAAAATCCATAGTGTTATGCAATATTCATATCAAGACATACTATGGATTTTGGAAGGTACCGCAGTATTGCATTGTTGCAATTTATTTTGCTTCCAATGTTATTTTCTACTTTCAACAGTCAACTCACATAATTTGAAGGACTATCCTAAAAAGGACATGCAAAGCTTAACTTGGTTCCCAAATATGAGTGCCTAGTACTATTTGCAATGTACCAGATTTAATGAGATATCTGCACAACATCAAGTAGATAATACAGAGAAATACTACTGGCCTAGCAGCTGGAGGCCAGACAGGAAACCGTAGAACTTCTCAAATGATCTTAAATGTCCATGTATGTGCAATTAGAGTCAACAAGTGAGAGAAGCCAGGCTCAGAACACAGGTTGGTCAGTAAGTACTACCCCTAAGGGTTAAAAACAAATGGGACATATAATAGCAAGGTGAATTTCAAGTATTTAAAGGAAAAAAAATACAGAGATTTAAAGAAAAAAATATAGAGATTTAAAGGAAAAAATAGAGATGGCAATTTAAAACTGTATCCTTCCTTCTGCCTTGTGAAATCTGTCCAAACTATCCACAGAAGAGATTCTCTCTAAATTTAGTAAACTTTCTCTGTGTTAGGATATGCAAATACAGCCAGGAGTGCTTCACATTGTTCAGCAATGACAAGTCCTCAGGAGCTAAAATGGTTCTGCCAAGAGCAAGCACCCTGAAAAGACTGAGATGACGTTAAGCTATGCTACCTGCCCTTAAATTTTACAGATCTGGTGGCCTGGCCTCAGCTTACAGCCACCTACCCAGCTGCTTGCTTACTCCCCATCACAGCAGGACAGAGGAGAAAATAGGAAAGAGAACAAGAGGACTTGTGGGTCAAAATAAAGACAGGGAGACTATTTACTAATCACTATTGTTGACAAAACAGACTCAATTTGGGGAATTTAAGTTAATTTATTTTCAATTAATATAAATATTTAATTACTAATTTGAGTATGTGAAAACAACAACAATAAAAGAAATATGTACACACTTAGGAAAAACACTTACTTTCCCCATTTCCAGGCTAAACTTCACTCCTTCACTACAGACACCTCTTCTCTCTTGTTATCACTGCAGTTTGTACTCAGTCTCTTTAGTGAAGTGTCGAGCCGCGCAGCAGTGTTGAGGTCAGGAAACAGGGGTTCCTCTCTGCTGCTCCATCCTCACTCATTTCTCATGCTCCAGCGTGAGTCCTCCCTGGGCTGCAGTTGCTTTGGGAATATCTACTTTGGTGTGAACTCTTGCAGTCCCTTTGGGCACAAGAAATAGATGGCATGGAAAGGAAAAAGAAAGATACGGGACAGAAGCATATTATGTTGTGATGCAGTGGGGTCAGGTAAGTAAGTGAGAAGGTTGGACCAACATATAAAAATGAAACAGTATGTAAAAGGGATTGTCAGAGGACACTCAGGTGTAACAGAGAATATGGGACATGAGCAAAACAAAAACGGTGTGCATTATGTGGTGGAGACAGTACTGTGTCTGGCTGGGGTGGTGCTGTGCGTTGGGTCTGCGGCTAAAATAGTGTCTATAACACTCCAATGACTCTTACTGAACAGTGCTTGCACAGCATCGAGGCTTTCTCTGCCTCTGGTGTTAGATGCTCTTTCTTAAGTATATTTTCACAGAGGTGCCACAGATTTCACGATGGGCTTAGCTGTGCCCTGCAGAGGGTCTGTAGTGGAACTGGTAGGACTCAACTCATGGCAGCCCCATGCCTCTTCTCACAGAGGCCACTCCTCAGAAACTTGCCAGATAAAGCCAGTACAACAGAACATGAAATAAACCTTTCATCTTGATGGGTCTCAGTTACTTTTTTTTTGTCCTTGTCCTCCTTTGAATTTTCTGTTAGGCCTGAGGCATTCCAGTTTCAACATTTTTTCTCTCGGAAGGGTTCCTCGTCCTTCCTCACTACAGTCAGGCATGTGGCAGCCTTCTCTCTGCTGCACAGTCACAGCCTTTTAGTGGTACACAGCACTGTATACTGCAAATAAACAAATGAAAATGGATGCTGTGATCACATTCATTATGGTTTTCCAGGGAAAATATATTTACAGAAAAAGGAATGCCATAAATCATAATATTATATAACTCTTCGGAAAAAAAAAAAACGTATTCTGACTTTTTTTTTACAGCCTGAATTAGGAAGATTATCTCTTGAAGGTCTGGAGTACCCTGCTGAATACTTCTGTTTCCCCTGGTGTTTTATTGACAGTCAAAATGTTGTCACACTGTAATGAGACCTTGTACTGGGCTTCTGTGGCAAGGTTTTGGTAGAAGAGAGGCTGCAGGGGTGGACTCTGTGAGAAGGGTCCCAACCCCCATGTTGGACTGAGCCCATTCCAGTCAGCTCCAGAACAGACCCAGTGCTGGCCAAAAGAAAGCTTCCTAACCGATACCTGCCCATGTATTTTGCTATTCCTGTTCATACTCATAATATATCCATGAAATAGGTGAAGCAGGTGAAGCTTCGGTAGTGTCAAAGCAGAGTAAGATCCCATTTTTCCAGTTAAAATTGTATTTCAAAATAAATAAGAACAGTAATAACAAAACTGTGAAAAGTTAATTGAAACTGCTTTACTTAAGAAATTGCCATATGAGCTGAAAACTGGCAGAAGGCCCGTTAAGCAAGATAATTATAAATGGGATCATATATTCAGGTGGAAGGTGGAAGGTATTGGGATGCTCTAGAGGTATGAGCTTTAGGATGATAGATCAGTCAGAGCTGATACTGTCAGTGTCATGGAGTATGTGGAACAAGCTACAAATATTGAAAGAACAGAAGTGTGGTAAGAAATTAAAAAAGGAGATTCAAACAGAGACAAAGCTGTGAGTATTCCTTTTGGGGAATACAATTGTCACGCTCCGATTTCAGATGAGAGGAAGGCCCCCTTGCTTTCTAGCCAACCTCCGACGACTCTGGGAGGCTAGTGGCGGCTAGACCAATCTCTCACACACCAGAGCGTGGTTTTGCTCGTATTCTCGGGAACAGAATTAAGAGTCAAAACGGAGTCAAGTGCCAGGTAACTTTTTGCCCGACAACAAGTTTGCAAATGCAAGAGAAAGAGAGAAAGAAAGGAAAGAGGGAAAAGAGTTTCGTTGCAATAGCTACCACCACGGAGCTGCGGCGTTCCGACAGTCCAGTTCACTTGGTGGAAGAATGTTCCGATGTTGGTTCCTATGTTGCTTCGATGATGGTTTTGTTGATGATGGTTCCGTTGATGATGGTTCTTTTGATGATGGTTTCTTTTTTTGATGTTGGTTGTTTCTGTCCTTTTATCGTTGTCTCATTGCATATTTATTGTCCTTAAAACAGGCCTCTAGTCCTGTGGTTTGACTGGCTTGCAAGAGATCAGGAATTGGCTTGCAAGATAACAGGCCTGTGGTTTAACTGAAGTTCCATTGCTTAAGTGGTGGTTTGACGTTTCGACAATGTTGAGACAAACATTCGACACAGTCTCTTACAACAATACAAACTACAAAATCAAGAAAAATATATTAGGCTGGGTGTCAGGAAAGTCTACGTGACAATGAAAACTATGAAAAGATGGAATAGTTCCTACAGGGAGACATGGAAGGTCCTATGCAAGATAGCAGAACAAACTTGTAGTTAATCTGAAATGGGCAAGTGACTAGGCTGGATGAATTGGTTTCCTTGCAGTAGGCATGTTCATACCTACATACCCCCTCTCAGTTAAAGGAATCTCCAGGTTACCTTATCTGACAGCTTTTGGTTCCAAGAAGGTGCTTGCTGGATTAGAATTTTTAAAAATTAGCATTATGAATCCCTTAATAAAAAAGAAATCTGGGGAAATTCCAAACACAAGTTCATCCCATTCTTTCAGTTTTATGTTTCTGGCATACTTTCTGGATCAAAAAAGAAAAAAAAAGATTATAAATCAAAGAATAAACTGATATATTAAATGCAATGGAGTGCAAGCATATCTAAAAGCTATTACAGGTAAAGCAAGGACACCTATATCATGTTCCTCACCCAAGTAATAGCATAAAGCCTATTTAAGTCCCTTTGGGAATTTCACACTTAGAAAATAAAATGTGCACTGTTTATTCCTGCTGAAGAGACTTTCTGTTATTATGAGCTCTCAGACTGCTGTGTTAAGCAAAATACTAGATTTACCATAGGCTGAACTCTGAAGATAACTTACCTCTTTCATTTATTCTCTCAAATTTGTTCATTCCATACATCACCAGAATATCTGAATCCCAGGCTTTCTTCACCAAATCCCCATCAAAGACCTGCTTTACTCCCTCTCACTGAGTGTCACAAACCTGTCTTTTCCACTGGGACTGGTGATGACTGCCTTGTTGGCAATGTCATTATCTCATGACATTGCAAGGTGATACAGCAAGACTATTTGCTTATCTTGCATCAGCCCTGAAGTTGTTTCAGCGTATACAGGAGGCTCTATGCCTTCTTCCAAGTACAATGCCTTTTCTGCAAAATCACCTTACCATGCAACTCTGTCTTGCACAATAGCGGGAAAAATATTGGTCAAGAAATTTGGAAGATCCCCTCTAGGTTTTCAAACATGTCCTTCGATTTTTGTTGTCCACATTGAGGAGATAGGGCGTTCCTTTCAAATATCCACATCAAAAAAAAAAATGCAAATCAAAACTGGAAATGAGGAAATGTACTTGCAGGTGTCCTCGAGAGAATATGAGGCTCTTGCAGGCATGATCCCTCAAATGTCTGCCTACCACTCATTTATACATAACCTCCATCCAGCTGTCTGTATGCACTGCCAGTGTACAGTATAAGCATGCTCCATTTGCAGTACAGTATTCGAATTCTTGGTCTGCTTGGCATTTGCTATCACTATGCTTTTCCACAGCTGTCAGATTAGTCAGTTGTTTGGGTATTTTTTTTTCTGTTTTTATCTGAGTTGGCTTTATTCCCAGATTCCAGATAAAAGTGATAGCATTTTGCTTGACCATCCCATTCCAAGTGTTAAACACTGTGACTTCAGGCTTGGATGATCTAATGGTGTGCTAAAACTGTCCAATTTTCACTGCTTGCCCTCCACTCTGCCCACACATGCACACACATAGCAAGCTACTGGAATACAATGCTGGGGTGAAGCCAATGTGTGGAGGCTCTAAACAGGAGTGTGTTTAGCTGCTGGTGGTTGGAAGCTACAGACTACTCAGTAGTGTCAAAATAAACACAACTTAGAGACCACAGAATGTAGCTACCGATATAAATTGAAAACAAGTGGTGGTTTGTTTTTTTTTTTTTTTTAAGATTCACACTTAAGCAACAGTGCAGCACTGACCTTACACATTTTTATGATGACAAATTACCAAACAAATTACTAACGCTCAAATGAAACAAAAACTCCATCTTCTGGGAAATTTCATCAACAGGATGACTTTTGAAAGAGAAAGTGCTTGCATCATTTGGTATTTTATTTACCCCATTTATCTCCCTGTTTGTATAGTACAGTGGATCTATTGCGTAGAACTATCTATTAAAAACAAGAGACAGCTGTATGTCACTTCACAATGCAGTGCAGTTCTATACCTTCCGTGTTGAACTGCAAAACTGCATATCTCTGGGTTTGGATTATTTAAAATTTAATTCTGTTTATGTCACCTATGGTCAGCTATCTAAATGGTCCAGTTTAGGCAATATCTTCTTGTTTTAGTCAATTTAGTTGTTAAAACTTAAGTTATTACGCTACTCTGCCCTCCTGGCTCAAAAATTACAGATGTTTTCAACCTGCAGGTCTTTGATATAAGTAGCTAAAACTGTAATGTTGGAGTGCTCCTCCCTCTCACCTCAATAATGAGAGTTCATTTGAATGTGATTTTATCTTTAGCTTTTTCTTAAATCAGGAGCACTACATCTCTGAAGATCTATTCCTGAGACAGAAATCAAGGTGCTCAGTACAGGCACAGTTATCTGGAAGATGTTTCTTCCCTTTCTGTCATCTTGCCACATGAAAACATGAGAAAGAAGATTGTGATTGGTTTTAGGCCCCCAGTGAAAGAGATATCAACAAACTGGAAAGTATTCAGTGAAGGGTCACTAAGATGGTTAGGGGGCTACAGAATATGACACGTGAAATGAGGTTTGCTTAACCTGGAGAAGAGAAAACTAAAGGAGATGGTGAGGATCTAATTGCTGTCTTCCACAACCTACAGAGAAGATAGAGCCAGGCCCCTTTGAGAAGAGTGTAGTTGAAGGATAAGCAGTGAAGGATGGGAGGTGCAACCATAGATATTTTGATTTATGGAGAGTAACATTGACATAAGGGAAAACAAATATTGGAGCAGGATGCCCAGAGATGCTGTCAAATCTCTGCCCTCAGAGATGTTCAATACTCAACTCTTCTACCTACTCTAATTTTATCCTGTTTTATACTGGGGATTGGATCAGAAGATCCCCAGACATCCTTTCCAACTTAAATTATTTTATAAGTCTATAATTCTATCAAAACTATCTACAGTGCAATAGAAGTCAAAATATCTGTGGAGGATCCTCTAATCTGGAAAGGCAATGGAGAAGCACATTAACATTTCGTGCTTGTTTTCCTTTCCTTTGGAATTCCCCAGAGCACTGTTATTTGCTACTTGTCACATTAGAACAAAACTGCATCTTTTGGTACAGGTAACATTTTATAAACAAAAGAACTAAGCTGTTTGGATTCAGCAGAAAGCCAGAGGGACACTAACACAACCATGCAAAACAGTTAGAGGAGTCAAACTTCTGAAAGAGCTTCTTAATTTCTGTTCAATTACCTGTTTCAGCAAACATTGTGAAAACAAAATATTACAGAAAATCCAAAAGGTAATTAGGAGCTTATTTTGCAAATTCTGGCCACTGCTAATGTGAAAATATTCTCTGAAACTCCTGGCATCCATGAAAACCATGAAAACCTCAGTATCTATCACTTTGACTTGCTTTCATTTCAGATATAAACTGGAAACATTTTTTTTTCTCCCTCAACCCAGTATACCATTCTTTACCTCCATACAGCTACTAGGAATGCGTTATGTATGTAAAGAGTGAACAGGCACCACATCATGAAAGTAAGTTAAAATCTCTGAGAACATGTCATACTCAAATGCATAAATCCAGAGCTTCTTCAAGAGTGGGATTCTAGGCTGCAAGACTTCAGGACAAGGTTAGGTTCTTAAATCAGTGGTTTTATTCCACTTTAAAAGAAGAATGATACACAGAAAATAATGAAAGACAAAGATACCAGATGCTAGTATATAAATGAACAGAGACAGAAAATGTTTTTAATGGTTTTACTTAACACAGTTTAGAACTAGAGGCAGCCTATTGCTCTGTAGTTGAACCATGCCACTCTTAAGAGATCACAAATTGATACACCTAGCCTCTTTTTCTCCTCCTTATTCAAAATTGACAACAGAGGTTGCAGTTTGACTATTCTTTCTTGATCACTCAGTAAGCAGTAGTCTGAATATTGGTTTCTGCGTAGACAACTCTTTCATTACAGAAACGATGCGGCGCAGCTGTACTGCAGTTGACATGGCACAAAGTTTCTCCCGACACCAGTAGACTACAGCTTCCTCACTCCTCATCCCATTTAGTTCAGTGCATTTTCTATCTCTCTAGGCCTTAGGCTATTTTCTTCATTGTTATAGGCTGAAGGGATTTACCTAGTCTGCAAGCTTAGCCTCTCTTGCTGGAAGGCCATTCTTTTTCTCATCTTCTGGCTATGAGGGCCACAATGGTGTTTTCCCTTCTGTAATGGTTTTTAAAAACACACTGTTTCTTCCTTCTAACACTGCCTGTACCCTCCTTCCCCAGTTTTATTAGGTCAGTTAAGTGGGAGAGCTGGGAAGGAATATGGAGGAGTGAATTATTTATCTCTTTTCTTCCCAGACTGGTTTAGATGAACAGGGTTAGAATTTGAGGTCTTAAAAATATGAGATTTTAAAAATTCCCCTGAGAAATTTAAGAAAACCCACAGAGGTTTAGCTGAATATTAAGATTAATGGCCTACACTTTTTTTTTAGGAAAGCTGTTTGTTGTCTGGAGCTTGACTTATTTTACTGAAACTAGGGAGAAAAAGGAGGATAAAGATAGGAAAAAAAAAAGTATTTTTTTTAGGTAGGTGAAAGCAATGTATATGTGTGTGTGCAGCTAAGCAGACAAATATATTATATATATACCCTTCCATAGACACAGAGAAGTTGGTCTGTATTTAATTGTAACTTAATAATTTTAGGCCGACATCTTGTTTGTTTCAGACCATTAAATTTTCAAAAAGCTAAAATCCTAATCCCAAAAAAGACCTAACCTTGAAGCACAGCCATAATATACTAGTACAGTATACAATGCCTGTGTCACTGTATGGCTGCCATAGCAAGAAACACACTTTTATGATTAAGTACATTAAAAGACTCTTCTCTGGAAGTTCAGATTTTGTGATATTAGACTCCACAACTGAACTGTTCAGTCCAAACCCTTCCTTTTCCTCGTGTTGTGCAAAAAGCAGTTTTAATGCTAAATTTGCTTTTCTGATATGGTCCAATAGCAATGCAAAATGGATGAAGCCTAACAAAATAAAAGAGAGTTAAAGGCAATTCTGAATTCTTGGCTTCACTATCATTTTACCTGCATTTGATAAACGACATCGCCTGCATGGTAGACAGTAAGAGTTGTCATATTTTTCTAAGATCTTGTCTTGTGGAAAAGTTAATGTATTTTTTTTTTCTCCCTCTGAATTTCTCAGTGTGGTAATTGCGATGTATTTTTTAATTTAATTTGATTTTATTCTTCTGGATGAGAACCTTTAAGTTGTTCCGTCAGGATGTCCTTTGATGCCAGGTGCATGTCAAATTTGTGGACACACACTTGGGTTAGAGACTCTATTCATACTTTGCACATTAATAAATGAATCATCTAGAAACCATATTATCAAATTTTCTTTGACAGCCTGAAATTCATTTACCTGACATTAGCTTTTTTTTTTTTTTCTAAAAAGCTTGCATGAATTTTTCCTTTAATCTACCCATTTGCTATGAAAGAAGGATGTAAAAAATTTGAACTTGCTGACTTTTCATTAATTTTTTTTTCTGTCCCTAACTTCTTGCTAGAGATTTTGCAAAAAGTATTTTAGCTCTGTATTAACACTTTGATTCTGGGACTTTTTAGTTTTGGATAGCCCTAAAAACCAAATATTCAGGTTCAAAGATATGAGTTGAATCATGCTGTGCTGTAAGACTGGTTTTGTCTTTTTTTTTACAATTTTGTATTTTTCATGAATGAAATTTTAATAAAGAAATGAATTTACCTTTGTTTTGGTTTTAAGGAAATAATGTTGACTATCTTTGTAAAGCAAATGGAGAAGATGAGCTAAAAGAATTGTAGGTCACAGAAGGTGATGGAATGTATGGGGTTTGGCTGGGATATTAATTTTCTTCATAGTAGCTCTTACAGTACTGTGTTTTGAATTTGTGACCAAAACAGCATTAATAACACACAGATGTTTTAGCTATTGCTGACCAGCGCTTACACAGCATTAAGGCCTTTTCTGTTTCTCATGCTGCCCTGCTAATGAGTAGGCTGGTGGTGCACAAGAAGTTGGGAGGGGACACAGCTGGGATAGCTGACCCCAACTGACCAAAGGGATATCCTACACCATATGATGTCGTCCTCTGCAATAAAAGCTGGGGGAAGAAGATGAAAGGGTAGACAATGTTCAGAGTGATGGCATTTTTCTTCCCAAGTAACCATTACACATGATGAAGTCTTGCTTTCCTGAAGGTCACTGAACCTGTCACTATTCCCTGTCAATAGGAAGCAGTGAATGAATTTCTTATTTTGCTTTGCTTGCACATCTTTTGCTTTCTCTATCAAACTTTTTATCTCAACCCACAAGTTTTCTCAGTTTTTCTGTCTGGTTCTTTCCCCCATCCCACTGAGGAGAAGAAAGCAAGCGATTGTGTGGGGCTTACCTGCCTACTAGTGCTACCAGGGAAAAAAATCCAGTCATCAAGGATGGAAGTGGAGTGAAATGTTTAAGGTAAGAATAGCTTTGTTTCAGCTGAAGACATTTCTCAGAAAGCTTTGCCCAAACACACAGAAATCATGATTCTCTGTGTTTTTTTTTTTAATGTGAGACTTGCCCATATGAGTGGAAGATAGAGGAAAGGCAAGAATTTCATTCTTCAAGCTTTGATTTCCTGTCTGCAAGAATGGGAGGGTTGTCCTCGTCTTTTGTCTCTCCTGCCTTCTTTTACAATCGGGCTATTTTTTTTTTTCTCTGAAAAACCAAGCAATGGCTACAGTTGAATACAGTGAGATGTGTTCAATTTCCTGCACTGTCTTCTCTGTTGAGGTTCACATTCCCAGAGTAGAGGTGATTACTAGACTTGATTTTAAGAACTAATTTTGACTCACAGAAGGCTAAAAGCAATCATTTCAGGATTTGTGTTTTTTTGCGTTCTTCTCTAATGGTTTGTGACCTACTCCCTCAAACTTACTGGTAACACTTCAGATTGAAGACTTGGACGGTGCCCTTTATCTCTCCTCTTCTCTCCCTTTGTTTTTAGCATTTCTCCAGGCACATAGTATTTTGTTCTCGAAGTTTTGAATCTGACTTGGGGTGCTTTGTAGCATATGTTTTATAGAAGACATGAATAGATATAGATTCATGGATATAGATTTTGCTTCCTGTCATGACAACAACAGTAGACAAAATGGACCACCAAAGCAGTCAGAGTGGTTCCTATATGCCTCTGGAAAGGAACTATTGCTGAGGTCAAATAAAAAGTGTAGAAATAGAAATGAGGTCAGTAATGACAAAGAGGGCTGGTAAAGAGTGAAACCAAGCAGGGAACCTAGAACTGTTTATTGCATATAACCTGATACATTAAGACTCTATTCCCACCAAATGCCCCACAGAAGCACAAATAGCTGAGATAAGAGTAATTGTAACCTGCTAAGGGAAAACTGAGTTTGAGATATATGAGTATCCCTTGATAGCGGCAATTATACCAACACAATACTTCAGCTGTGGGTAGAGCCACCTGACACCACTGTTTCTCCAGGGTATAAATTCTTCAGTTGCATACATGACTAGAAGTGTGAATTAATCTACATAAGTGTGAGATAGTTGGAGAATATAACAGGAAAACTCGCATATCTCACACATTTTTTTTTGCTTAGAACCTGGATCCTTTTCCTTCAACAAACCAAGCTGTCATACTCATTTCATGTGGGACTGCTTTTCTAAGTATGCTGAAGAAAATTTGCCTTGTGCTTAGTTGCTGTTTTTTCTATAGGTTTATTTTCCACCAGCTTCTCTGCCAGTAAATACTGTCTGTGTTTCTTCTCATGAAAGCTACTTACTTTCCACCTGTTTAACATAAACTTTAGTATTATAAAGAAATTAATTACTATTCTAATAGGTTTTCTGGTATCTATCTGATCCCTCTGGAGTCATACATACTTCTAACATAGCCTCTTTTTCTCTACCATAAGCCAACCTTCCTTCATAACTTATGCACTCAGACCCTTAATCATTTTGCATGGCCTTTGCTGTGCCTTTTCATTATCAGCAATGTCCTTCCTATAATAAATAGAGTTGATCCAGCTGATACTCATTAGATATGCTGTCTCCTCCAAATACCAAATCTTCCTGCAATATTCAGAGGAATTTCAGTGAACATGGTGTGTGGAGGTGAAAGTGAGGGAGACAGCCATCTAATCTTCCAAACTTAAGTGTTGTTTGGATTGCAATGACTTTGAACATGAATTCACATAGTTGTGAATCAGCTGTCATGTTTGGTTGTATATTCTGCTGGATCCGTGTATGATCATGTTCCTTTCTCATACTTCCCTCTCACCATAATCTTACAGAGGGGAGAAAAGTCTGCATTTGCTTGAAGTACAGTGGTGCAAGCTGATGGGGCCCCTTTCACCCCTCCAAACAGACCTCAGCTCACTGTGTTAGGAGATCTATGGGGCACCAATACCAGCTTCTGGATATGCTGACTTGTTTCTCTGCTCATGAGCTTGATCTATAACTACATGACATCTCAATTTGGCCCTGAATTTCTTTATCAGTCAGATCAACACTAAAAATATGAGGTCAAATTATGGCCTCTGTAATTCTGATGACTTTAAAAGGGCTTTGCGACAGGTAGGTTGGTAGGCTTTGGCTTTAGGAGACCAGAAGTGCACAGTATTCCTAACACAGCCTCATTACTGCCCTAGTTAACAGAAAAAGACACCGATTATATATACAATGTAAATCCCAAGGCCTTTTCTCCTTCTGCCAAACACTGTAGAGAGGGATTTGCTGCATTATCCATTATCACATCCAAGTCTATTCTTGGTTCGTATTGTGCTTCATTTTAGGCTATAGTCTCTGTGGATAGTTTTGATCCTCCCTTCTCTTATTACTTCATACTTTTCTATGCTGAAATGCATAAGCCAATTATCAGACCATAAACCTCATCTATCCAAAACATTTTGAATGCGTATGCTCTGTGCCTTTGTGGCAGCTGGCCTCCTCCTATTCTGTGCCATTATCAAACAAAGGCATAATTTAAATGTTGTCATACACGCCCCTCCAGCTCCTTTCAAAGTCATTCTTAATGAAATAATTACTAATTAGATGTTTGTAAAGTACTTTGAAAAAACAAAGTGCTATAGAAGTGCGAAGTATTATTATTAATATACATCACTGTCAGTGTTATACTGAGCTTTGCTGTGGCAAACCTGTCATTGCTCTTCATCATCCTGAGTTGTCTGCTCTTTTCCAGCACAAACCATTTCCTCTTTACAAGCCAGCTTTTAATCCAAATCAGCATATTTACCCTTTGTAATGTGCTCTCTGACTTAGTGAAGAAACCTCTCTCTAGTGTCACGTGGCACCAGGACCAGTCAAGAGAAACAGACAGATTATATGACCATCCTTTTCCTCTGAATTAACAATCCAGAAATGTGTTCAAAGAATTCAAGTCAAATTGGCACACATGCTTCTCTTTTTAAGAATCCATGTAGTATCACCCTTACTGGGGGGTCTCACTCTATTGTAAGTACCCCTGTCGTGCATAAAAAAATGCAGAGAACAAGACTGCTGACCTAATCAGATGAAGCTCGGCAGGAATGCAGAAGATTGTCTTGGTTAGTTTCAGACCGTGAATTAAAAGAGGAAAAAGAGGGACGGCACATTTAAAAGGGACAAGACACTTTTTTATGATAATGCCCTGTTCCACTCCAAGACATCCTAGCTCAAAGTTTACAGAGGTGTTGATTTTTTTTTTTTTTAAATACCAACCTGCTAAAAGGCAGTAAAACTAAGCCTAAAGCTATCTAAACTCTAAGTAGCCTTTTCAGCTGAAAATTATGCCTTCAGTTAACACAACTGATGCAAATACACTCACTTGGCAGTCTCTGCTCATCTACATCTGTTAGAACAGTGTGAGATCTGCTTGCCTGTTGGTCAGAGCCTTGCTCCAACATACAGGTTCCAGGCAATTATAAGTTTACACAGGCAGACTTGAAAACACTGTGGAAAAACTCGCTTTTCTTCAGGAAGTCCCTTCACTGTGCCAACTAAACAACACTGGCAACATATGCCAGCTACAGTCAATTACACTAGCTTATACTAATATGACATGCAGAAGTAAAGGCAGGCAAAGAGTCTGTGGCTTGTACTGACTGCCAAAAAGAAAAGCTGTCTTGCTCTAGGTGCTGCAAAGCCCATAAAGACCGCACTGGTGTATAAGAATTACAGCCAGGTGGAGGGAAGAAATATTGAAATGGTTAATAAAAGAAATTGAAATTTGGAACTTAGCTCAAAAAATAGCCAACAATCTACCAGCCCAGAGCTCTATGGTAGTCAGCGCTGGCTCTATAGCACAGGGGAATAGAAAACAAGATCTATAGTCAATAGCCTTTATATCTAGGAGAAGACCCTGAATGGGACTGTACAGTGCAGTTATAGCTTTGCCTAGCAAGTTAGCCATCTGACTCGTAGTCCACAGTCAAAGCTGAGACAAAAATTGATAGGAAAAACCCCCTATAGCTACATGATTCAAAGCCAATAAAGCTGGGTACATTTTCTGGAATAAAAGTTGTTTTGCTTTTATGCTGCTGACCTTCCTAAGGCTAAATATATAATCAGTGATTCTCTTGTTTTCTGTGTTCCTTTTGTTTGTCCTAGTACATGTCAGTCTCTGCAGAACTGAGCCTTTGTTCCCTATATTTAATCGTCATATTAAGACTAGATGGCCTTTTAAATGACATTTTAAAAGACATACATATGGTTGCAAAAATGGCCTATAGATAGAATAGCCTCCAAATGAACTTCTAGATATCAACATGTGGTGGCCAATAAAAAGCATCTAATACAGATGTTCCAGGAGAATGAACATCTGTAGGAGGTAAACTCAGCTCATAGGATACAACTCCAAACCATGTAGTCATAGTTTCAACAGTTTCACATTATAACATCTAAGGAGGGAGTCTGGGCTAGGGTGCTGATTTCATTTGTGTTTTGTTCTCATTACAATTTTAAAAGAAAGTCTCAGTCTTGAACCTTCTCAATAAAAAGAAAATATTTTAAAGACTAACTGGTCATGCTGAGTTTCAAAAAGACACACCTCTCATATTTTGTGCAGATGAATGGTGATGATGAATCTAGCTGTGCTTTCAGTCAGTAAAGGCACCTGCTCTACAAATGTCTTCCATATTTATTTAAAAATGTGTCACAGAAACATAACACCTCACTGCTGCTGATTGCAGTAGATTGCATTACTTTCTTCTGAGAGCTCTGCAGGAGTACGTATCACAGAAGGAGATGGGCTGAGGTCAGTCATTGTATCTGGGATAGTCACAGCAGCACAATGTAAGTCTCTGCCTATGTCTTCCACTATAAAAAAAATTATAAAGAGCGAAAAAGAAGGTTTAGTGAAAAAGAGTTTCAAGCTGTGGAGATCTTCAGTAAAAATTGGTTTTAGCTGGACTTTTCTATGCTACCAGAAGACAACAGATAAAAAATGCGCAAGTCCAGGTGTGTGCATCAGCCTGAGCTGTGCAGGCTAGTCATTACGGGGGTCTTGCAACCCACTGCTAAGACAGCTGTGAGCCAGGTGTTCCTGGAGCAGCACAAAGGGTCACACACACGCAAATCTGTCATGGTGTCTTTATAAACCATTCTCTGCATATGTCCAGTTTTATTTCTTTCACATTATAGTGAAAGTGTGCTTTGTATCTACACAGGTGAAACATCCCACTACCCCTTTTCTGGCCTTTTCTTGTGCTTTTTTCATCATTTACTTAATCAGTCACATTCCAGTTTATGTGAACTTTCTGTGCAAGTAGCCAATGGCATATTCGCACAGCAGCTGGAGTTTATCTTCCGAAACAAGGCCAAATTCAGGGGTCACTCCAGCTCCAGAGTGGGAGAGAGGAGCCTGTTACTATCATGCACAGAATGAGGAGTCAAGAAGAGCGTTTTTTTACCTACCCCTCAGTTAAAGTTACTCTACATTTATGACCTACAGCCACTGGGGCACCATAAAGTGACCAGAGGGAATTTTGGGCCAACGCTTCAGCCATGTAGATACAGCCAATCTGTGCCAATGTACCTCAAAGCACAGAAGAGTCCCTGGCCCTATTTTGTTCAGTGTTTTAGATACAGCCTAGGAATCCATCATGTTTGTTGAAACTGCAGAACAATCAGGCTCCCTTTGAAAGTTTGGCATCTTCTGACAAAAATACAAGGGAATTCAAACCAATCACAGAATCATAGAATGGTTAGGGTTGAAAGGGACCTTCAAAGGTCATATAGTTCAACGCCCCTATAAGGAGCAGGGGCATCTGCGACTAGATCAGATTGCTCAGAGCCTTATCCAACCTGGCCTTGAACGTTTCCAGGGATGGGGCATCAACCACCTCTCTGGGCAACCTGTTCCAGTGTTCTACCACTCTCATTGTAAAAAAAAAAAATCTTCCTTGTGTTGAATCTAAATCTACCCTCTTTTAGTTTAAAACCGTTAACCCTTGTCCTATCACAACAGGCCCTACTAAAGAGTTTCTCCTCATATTTCCTATAAGATCCCTTCAGGTACTGAAAGGCTGCCATAAGGTCTCCCCAAAGCCTTCTTTTCTCCAGCCTGAGCAGCCCCAACTCTCTCAGCCTGTCCTCACAGGAGAGGTGCTCCAGCCCTCTGATCATCAATAGAATCACAGAGTTGTTCAGAGACACCTCTTGCGATCCAGAAAATGGTCCACCTCTACCAGAATTTTGTATCATTTGGTAAGATCTTTCCAAGTCTCACTTGCCTCTGTACTAAGTGTAGATAGTGAGCATAGCAGCACCGAGTTGGAGATATACAGGGGGCATACTGTACCTACATAATAGCTCTCAGAAGGCATTTCCCTGGTTATCTCCAGGCTTGAAGAAATGGGCATGGGGTAACTTAAGCTAATCGTGAAAAACATATTTAGGAGAATGTTAGAAGGTCCAAACAGCCTGTATTCTGAGATGTTGTTCAATATGTGAATGGTGAGAACTCATGAAAGTGTGTACTTCAGCCCTAATTTTCACAATGACATTGGTCGAAGCAGATTTATCGTTTTGAAAAACACATTCAGTAAATGTACTACAGAGTTCTTGTGTGTTTGTGTAGCTCTTGCAGGTTTTACTGGCTATCCCTCAATGTGCAGAGACAGGTATATGAAAACTCAGTCTAAGTGTGAAACGTGGTATGTAGGAGAAAGCTTCAAGGTCCTTTGCAAGGTAGTGGACAGATTTTCTGCTTTCCAATAACAACTAAATAGCCTTATCTTGTTCGTATTATCTTGAAGAAATAATGAATGGCATATATTGTTCTTTTTTCCTGCATGTTAATTTTCCCTTAACCCTTCCTTGTGTTGTGTACCCCCTACACTAATGCACCACAAGATTTTCCATTGAGACCCGAACAAGTCAAAAAACATAGAAGGCACTATTTCTTGAAAGTATCTCAAATAATATAAGAGCTCAGACACAAGGCATCGGAGTGATGTTTTCAGGACAGGAAAAGAGTGTTGCATGTCCTAGTTTGTAGCATGAGGTCATGTGGAAATATCTGAGGATGCAAAGTCTGCAGGGGACAGGTGGAAAACGCTGAAAGGAAAAGAAACCAAACTTGGTGAAGATTTGTTCTTACCGCCTACACAGAAATTCTCATGCGTTAGCCTCTGATCAGTGCCTATGTACTACTTGGAAGAGTGCTAGCTAACAGAAATATGATGACAGTTAAACACCCGGGACAGTCAAATAGTATCGCTTAAGCTTAGCCGCAATTTTTGTGTCTTCAATTATTTCTAGTAGTAGTAACAGCAGTAACAGTACCTATTTTAATATTAGGTATAGCAATGCAAAGAGTAGCATAATTTTGTTCTGCTCTTTTGGGATTCATACCTTTGGGATTCTTTATTAATACCTTTAGGATCTTTTTTTTTTTCAGTAATGGCCTTGAATTTAGACCATCATTTTGAAACTTAAAGCTGAAACTTAAAATCCGCATTTATATGCTTAAATAATCAAAGCTTATGTGCCTGGATTTGTACCACCGAGTTTAGGCAAATCTTTTTTTTTTTTTTTTTCTGGCTCATATTCAACAGCTACTCTTCAATTATTTCTTTCAGACATTAAAGAAAACATTCCTTCAGAAATAAGAATATAAGAAAAAAAGAATTAGGTTCTGCGATCACAGCTGGTATTTCTGAGTTAGATAATGGGACTGGGTTCATTAGGTATGAAGTATGTAGTATAGATATGATACAGTGCCTCTTGAAGGAAAAAGGTTTCCTGCTGCTTTCTTGCACTTTTGGGCTAAGCTGAGTGAAAAAAAATTCCTTTACTGCTGACTAAGAGCGTGCATACGGATAGCTCCTGTAGCACAGGCAATGCGTAGTAACTTGATTGTCACCGTAATTTGATTGAGTTTCTAAGCTTTTAAATGTCCATAATATGTCAAATCTTTTTGCTTAGGTGCCATTTTAGTGTCTCTTTGAACAACACATGGCATATTTTCCTCTAGATTGTCTTTTGAAAGGTACAAAGGCTGTTTCTCTATGCTAAATCATGGAGATGTTTGTAAAGACATGGATTTAATGATGAAAATCCCACAAAAGATTTTAGTTGTTTGGCTTAGAAGAAAGTACAATAGACTAATTTGTCTAATACTTTTGACCTGTTCTGATTGTTACCCAAACAATAAACAAAATACACGATAATACACAAAATTTGTGTATAAAATAATAATTCTGGTAATGGTTTCAAGCAAAGCACCCACTCCCCATATACATACAATATATACTTTTACAGACAGCAAGGATACAATCTGAATTCTCTGTCTGAATGCAGTAACACAGTTTCAGATAATAAGATTGCCTTCATCTCACTTAGCTTCATCCATCCAGAAATTAGATGTCTATTCAGAGGTAATTGTCTAGACTCTCTCTGTTGCCATTGTAGCCAGAGAGGAAGCAGAAGGAACCTGCAGGCAGTTAAAATTTGTTTGGATAAAAGCACTGCTTGAAAATTATTAGTTAAACTGAATAGGAGACATTAGAGTAATTTCTGAGGTATTCAAATAAAAGGGCATTTGGTTGTGCCGAAGGAGAATGTAGTGGTCTCAAGAGAAACTGCTGTTGATGTTTCTTGTGGACTAGTTTTCAGTTTAATCTTATTTAATATTTCAGCTAATGTTGTCCCTGAAAATATTTAGAGGTTATTAAAAATAGGATGGTGACAAAAAAGAGGTGTTGTAATACAGAGGAAGATAAAAGTCTTTCAGAAAGATCTGGCTGTCCTCGAGACCTTTTGTGTAATAGAAATGGTCTGACTACAAGTATACAATGTAAGTTAAAGTTATTAGTCTACCAGAAATTGTAGCAAGATTTTTTTTTTTTTTTGTGAAAACAAGAGGCCCATCAGTAAGAATCAGCAAAGGAAAGGAAGGTTCTGGAAGCCCAAGATGATTTCAGAATGACTGAGTGACCATGAATGTGAGATGACTCCATCAAAAAGTTAAATGTATTCATTGTATGGATCAGCAGAAATATTTCCAAGTATTGCAAAGAACTATATTCACATTGGAAAATACCATAATGAAGCTCCATCTGGAATTTTAATCTTTTCTATAGTTGACCAAAATACAGGTTACATCCACACTCAAAGGAAATGAAAACTGAAGCCCTCTTTGCTTAAAAGACAAATAAGTTCTCATGAGGCCTAGACAAATTTAATCTGGATATTAACAGAAAGATTTTATCCACCAGAGACATGAATTGCTGAAGTAGCCTTCCCATAGGAGCAAAGAGAACAAAAATATGAAATAATTTCATAATGGAATTTATTAAATTTTTAATGAGATTATGTGACATAGGCACCTGAACAGGAAGGTGCTACAGAACTTAAGAGATCTCTTCCATTTCTGTATATTTATGTCCCTAGATGCTTGTTGTAGTCTGAGTTATGCTTCATTAGAAGTGGCAATATTTTAAATGTCATAGACTACTTTTCCCATGCAGGAAAGGTGCACTAGAGACTTCTTTCCTAGGTCTGTTTGACAAACTGACTGAGTTCAGCATGGTTAAAAATAGGTGTTTGTCAGATAGGTTATCTGTGACTGCTGTGGGAAGAGATATGCTAAGGAAAAAAAGTATTTGGGTAGAAACATCTTAGTTTAGAAAATAATTTTTTAAAAAAGAGGTGTGGGTTGTGGATTAAGTTGAATTTTTCCTCTTTTATACTTAATTTCTCTTCATTTTTTAGCATGCTCAGGACAATAGTTTTTGAATTCAGAAAACCCAGAGTTTGAAAGGGGAGATTTTCCTTCACCTACAGTCTCCTCTTGGAAGGTGTGGCAGGAAGGTCAAGGAGAGTTAATCCAACTGCTGGAAGGTTAGGAATTTATTCTGATACAAATCTTGGATTTCCTGTATAATTTTGTAGATTTTATCCAATATACAGATAAAAATTAATTGTGTGTAATCAAGCATAAAAGAGCAAGCCCTTTTTTTTCAGGTGACATAATTATAGCAGGTGTTCTGCATGTGAAAAGGAAAAGGAGGAAAAGAGTGTTTCTTGATAATATTTTAATCTGTGACTTTCTGAGTTTAAACTAGCCAAAAGTTCCACAAGGCAATTGCATAAATAAACAACTGCCTTTTACAATAAAGTTTAGAATAATAGAAGAGTTTGGGTTGGAAGGGATTTGAGTTTGAAGGTCATCTAGTCTAACCCTCCTGCAAGCAGGGACATGTTCAACTAGATCAGGTTGCTCAGAGCCCTGTCCAACCTGGCCTTGAGTAATTCAGTTGAGCCATGGGAAATCCACTCCAAGTTTTGTGCTAATAAGGAAGTTTCATAAATATTCACGTTCTCTTACCATTAGCCTTAAAATTTACTGTCTACAGGTATGGAGATAGAAGAAGAATCTTACACTTAAACCTGCACTGCAGAGTAATGAACAAGGAAAGAAAGAAAATTAGCTATCCTAGACACATTTTTAGTGAGCAGCCACTAGCAACAATTGTGCAGGAACGTCATTGATCTTGGGCGGACAGACTGAGAGAGTCAGAAATAGAGCAATATAGAAAGTAGAGCAGTGGAAATATACAGTGAATGGCTATGCTGGCAGGATACGCTGTTACTGCGAGAGGAACTCTGAGGGTCTCTGTTATTTGTATATGATATCATGAGGACAGGGTTCACAGAAATTAAATTTACCAGGACCAGAAAAGTATTCTATTTCTGCATCTGTACTGCTGAGGCCAGCAACTCAAATAATAATGTTGTCTTGACCCTGTATAGTCTGCAAATGGTTTATGAATGGGAATCATACAGACTCCCTGTTTTGCATGAACATTCACTCCCTTTGTTTGTACACACAAAAAATGATGATGGACTGTCATTATCCAAATTGATAGCAGCTGTGCTTACTAAAAAAAATGTTTTCCTCAAATCTGTTGACATGTCAGTAGTAATAAAAAAAAAAAAAAAAGTCATATGGTACACCGAAACTCCTGAATTACTTGTCATAGCCCATTTAAATGTGTACTGCATTCAGTCCAAGAAATCTTCTGTAAAATTAATACATTTGCTTGGCCCTTTAGTACAGATTCTACTACCCTCAGGGGAGATATTTTGAAGATACCCTTAAAAATCTAAATATTTAACTTCCTTTCACATTTGCATAATTTAATTGCAAGTTTTCTTTTAGCTTTAAAAAAAAAATAAATCAAGTTTTCAGCCATTTTGTTGTTTGAAACTACTGTACTGTCATATTAAGTGACCAGGGACCACCTCATGAACTCCCTCTTTAGTACCAGGTGACTAGAAATTTATTTATACTGTATTTTGCAGAAGGAAACAAACAAGCTCTTCTTGCAGTCAAAATTGACTGGAATCCATGTGAATAAAGCATTGGGTCAGGTCCTAGCTAATAAGCCTTGCTGAGTAGCTGCGTGTATGAAGCGTTGCTAGCTTGTGTGTGGTGCCAGGCTAATCACAGGCATGGCTTCAATAGCTATCAGCTCATTCTCAGAGGCCACCTGCAAAATATCACACCCTAAAAAAAGCACCCAGCACTGCTTGTAGGTAGCTGCAATAAGGAGTTTGTTTACCACTTGTTAATATGGATTTCTGAGCTTGTAATTTTGAAGCTTGTAGTCACAGTTTATTAAATTTGATACCTGTCTTACTTTCTCCATGGGCACAGCCTTAGGTGAGATGCACTCATGGTCAGAGGCTAAAAGCAAATGAGGGAGAGGTTTTTGGGGGTCATGTTGCAATCTTATAGAAAGTGTAGTATTCCTTTGAAGTTAAAAAAAATGTGCTAAAAGTTGTGTTAAAAAAAAATATCTCAATAAATCAGTGGCTACTACATAGGGAAAGCCCTGCCTTGTTTGGGTGTCATTTGGTGGTATGTCCTATTTGATTGCATGGTGCCTACAGACAGCAAATGCAATTGAGACCTTTTTCCTAATGATGGTACAGACATAGACAACGGATGCATGTCCCTGCTCAGCGCAGTCTACAGTCCCAGTTGAACAGACAAGGAGATCTCAGGGAAGTGAAATAACTGCATGTCATTGAGGACCTGAGCCAGATTTAATGCAAGTCTTCTAAACCCCAGTGCAGTGACTTGTCTAGTATATCACCTTACCTTCTGTTCCCAGCGAAAAGCAAAAGAAAACGTACCAAATCACGTGATGTAGATAAGATAGACTCTAAAACGAGATCAGAGACAGGCAAAAGCCACTGGAAACCTAAATTCAAAACAGGGAGCACCATGGAAATAGAGAAGGTCACAAGCAGCAACAGAATGAAAAGGGAAAGATATTGTAAGATAGCAAATAGTATGTGTTTCCTATTCAGAGAACAAAATACCAGTCTGCTGCCTGTGCCCTCTGAGAGTTTTAAAACCTGAAGTAACAGAAGGCATCATAAAACCAATTTCACTGGCCGCATCGTGACAGACTGGCCAGGTCCTCCCTTCACAGGCCTGGAAACTGAGACTCCCTGCTCCCAGAGTAAAAATCAGGAGATTTTAGCTGATTTCTATGACAAGAGAAGACACTTCATCTTCTCATCTGTTCCTCCTGCTTCTCTTTTTCTGGGGAACTGAAACTTCTGGCTGTGGATTTATGGTCCAGTTGAGGCTGACATCACTTCCGATGATGCATGGAAAAATCAGAAGTGGCTCCCTTCAGGAAGAGTGATAGAGAAAATTCAGGAGAATGGCGTTTTCTTTTACTAAGTAATTGAAAAAAGAAAGGAGGTGGTTTTGAAGGAAGGAGGCTGAAAGCATAGTCTACCTATTTTTGTCAAAGACAACACAGTGCAAAGATATATGGAGAAAGTATAATTGTCAGTCACTTTCCCATGAAGGATATTTTATGCAGTAATAAATGAGACAAACAGGCACTGAACTGGGCTTTATGGGAAGCAGTTTTGGCTCAGTTGTACCTCCGCCTCTCAGGATTTCTCCCATTAGTCACTCAGCTGATGAATTTGCTCAGCAGTGGTGGCAGTTTCTAGAAAAGAAGAAACAGCTCTTGGAAGATTCAGCAGTTTAGTTTAAATACATTTCCTCTCCCACGCCTGCTCCACACTGGGCTCCCATGTCTCTCTCTCTGCAGCTGTTGCCTGTTTCATGAATACCCTCTCCTTCATGTTAATCACCCCCATCCGTCCTTGGAGGCAGCTGGAGCCAACCAGCATCATCTTTCCACAGCCATAGGAAGATATCAGGCATTTCGAGCCTGCAGAATTTAATCTGAACCAGAAGAAACCAAGATCTTTGTTCAGGATTCAGAAATATTCAGTAATTTCTTGAAATTCAGAAATTTTAAGTTCAAGTTTGATATCTCCCTTGAGGTTGTGGCTGCCCTGTGGTGTGTCTGGCATGGTTACTTGCTAGATGTAGCCTGAGCTGCTTCTGCATGAGCTAACCACAGACTGCTAATGGTAAGGAAAATGGTGCAGAAAAACTCAGGCTGTCTTTGCCCAGAGCCTGCTTGCATCTGAAATCCGCATACCTGCATTTCATGGTGTTTTTCTCAAGCAAGTCAACCTGATCATGAATACTTTTTGGTTTGAGCTGGCAGTAGTTTGGGAAGCTCTACACTGCTTCCTGTAATTTGTTATAGGCACTGTTTCCCTCTGTCTGAAGTAGAGATAATGTTACTTGCAGAACATGCTGAGATTTGTGCTGGGATGTAAATTGGAGGTAATATTGCAATTCTTCTAATGGCTTGCTTTCAAATTCTGAAGCAGGGCCATGTGAATTGGTTCTTCACCTGAACTGTCAGATTTAAGTTTATTTTTGTGACTGACAAACACTAATCCCTCACGCTACAATATATGATTTTCCCATTTACTCTTTACATGACATATGATGAAGTAAGCTATTAAATAATAGTTGTTCTAGTGAAAGGCAGTGCATTTGTCCACATTTAAAGACTTCCAAAATGTTAATAGCCAAAGCTATTGCTGCAGGTGTCTCAGATGCACCTGCCTTGTGTATGGCATGTACTGGATGCTCTAATTAAACCCACTTTCATTTAGCGAGTGGGAAAAAAAGAAATAAAAAATCAAAATTGCTTTTTGCATCAGGTTGGTTATTTAATTGGCATGGGGGAAATGAGGAAGCGGAGAAAGAATAAGTGAGTTATACCCAGCAGGAGAGAATAAGCACTTTTTTCTTGGAAAATCATTTATATCAGTCGTTTTCTTGAAATTAGCCTTTAATGCTACTCACTGGATTTTTGTCACAAGCTGGTAGTGAGATCTGCAGATGCTGTTGGAATTGCACTGCTGAGGTACGATGAAGTGATTTCTTCAAGGATAGTGGCTTCCACTGGGACTTGGATAGCTAATGGGATTAAAGAGTTTTCCCTGGAGATCATCAGTTGTGACTGAACCCATTAAAATGAGAGAACAGTTCAGTGGCTTACGTAAAAATAAGATGGTGGCATGAATCCAACTATTCATTATGCAGGTATCTCCATTTGCACGCTAATACTGGAAATTTAGGCTTTTTGTGCCATGAAAACGGCTCATGATGCAGGGAAACCACCCACTACCAAGGACTGCAAGATTCCAGCTTTCTAATTTTGGCTGCAGAGAGGACCTTATTTTTATAGGATCTGCTCTATTGGTATAAAATATTTATATGTTAATAAAGAAGAGACAAGAAACTATGTATATCTCTCAGCAAATCATTACCACATTGGGATGTTGGTCCAGAAACACCCAAAATAATACTAGGTGAAAGAGTCTCAAGAGATGAGGCTGAGAGAATATTCTGTATTGTGGCCATTATACTGTGCAACATGATTACAGAAGCTCCTGAGAACCAGAATCACAAGCGCCATCAAAACCATTTTCAATCCTAGGTGTTATCTTATGTAAAAGGCCAGTCTTTAAGAGAGAAATTCAGGATGCTTCTATGGGTTGAAATTAAAAAAAAATTATTGCAGCTCTGTTTAGAATTCTGTAGGAAGGACACAATTAGCAATATACGCTTTACAATGTATTTAAATATAAGACTTTTCATTACATTTCTAGGGTTTTCCCTAAGGGCTTGGCTGAGACTGGAAATGCTAAATCTCCACACTTGTGAAATGCCTCCTTCACTGCACAGAGATGCTCGAGGAAGATTTCTCTGCTGAACTTGCTGTGCAGATACACCGACCTCACTCTTTTGCTGAGTTAAAATAACAGTGTCATTATAGGCATGATTATTTAAGGATGTAACCAAGGGAAATTTTGTTATATTGTTTATTAGCAGGAACCTTGCAGCTAAGTACAGGTTCAGGAACCACTGTTCTGAATTTAACTTTATTATGTTCAGTAGTGACCATGCCTCCTTTTCCTGCTCCACATGTGCCAACTGTTTTTTCTCTCAATTATTTTAACTGATTAGTAAAATCAAGTTAAACTCAAAGCAGTTGTTCCCTACCAGTATTTAGCCAGAAAGCTAGTGTCTCTGGTTTAAAACTGGAAATGCTGTGTGCTTTAAAACTTGCCTGTTTTTTCCAACTACTGCAGTTATTGAAAAAAAGAAAAACCTTCTCCTTGCAAAACCATACCTAACTATTTTTTTCCTTTTTTTTTTTTTTTTTTTTTTTTTTTTACTGAACAGTTCACATGTACCACTTTAAAGAGAAGAGTGAAAATACATTTGACTGCCCTCAGATTAAGGTCAAAAGCAGTCTCACACTTACTCCATTGACAGAGTCATCTTTCTGACTCTGACCCTATAGAAGCAAACCATTTCTGAAATGTATTGTGTTTACAGGGCTTCTGGAGAAGAGATGAGACCTACTGTGCAATTGCAGTTTCATTGAAACATGCAACTGTCACGTTATGAAGCAAACAAATTATGAAGCATATTACAGGCATGGCCGTGAGATTTTTTTTAAAGTCCAAATACAATTTTTTTTTCTTGTTTTCTAAGTGAATGTCTTGAAGCTGACTGACAGCAGAGCAAAAGGGTTTAGCAAGTTGTAGGAACATTTAATTTCATAGGTTCTCAACAGAGACACAGTCTCTTTCTTATTAATGTTCTCTCTCCTTTCAAATCATTGATTAAAAACTTATCCATTCCACTTGCCCTACCAGCTATAATATCACTATCTTACACCTGTTCTGGATGTGTCTATGTCTGTATATATATAACCTACTGATTAATGACTTTTCAGGATTTGGTTCTAATTTTGAGGGGGATATATTACTCCTTTAATTAGAATTCTGCAGTGAAATGATAGTTTTACTTTGGTTCAGTACTTAAACCAAACCAAACCAATACATTTTAATGTTTGCATTGACCTGAAAGTGAAAATAAATTTTCAATGAATTGATTCTGTAGGAGAAGGAACAGTGGAAATGGGAGAATCGTGCCATTCCTTGTTTCGTTGGATAAATACTTCACAGTAAACAGAAATGGAGAGATTAAGAAAATCCCAATCTTAACTTTGATTTGCATTTAATCATGAAGGTGCTAAACAGCAAAGCTCGTTGATTCAGGCTTTGAGGTAGTTTAAATGGGTGCCTTAATAATATAGTAGAGCATATAAAGACTTCTTTATCCGGTCCTTACTGGCCTCATGAAAGGCATCTAAAGCCTATGGCTAGTCTGGCCTGAAAAAGTAAAACATTCAGGGAACATTAAAATGAATCATATTGACATTTTCAGGAAATAGTGTCTTTTTTTAGATGAGTTGGAACCATTTTCTAAATTAATGTTTAGTTTCAGCATGGTCCAAAACTGCATTTTTTGTGATTAATCCATCCAAACTCCTGCCCAGACATTCTTTCAAGATTAAAGGAGAAACATTTTTTCCTTAGCTCTATCTAGCTCTATTGATTGCTTGCGTCATTCACATACTCTTACTCACCAATGATCCAAATCAAGGATTTGGGGCTCTGTAATTCTAGGCAATGTGCACATGAAAGATGACGTCTTCCCTAAAAGAGCTTGTGATTTTATCTGGGAGCTGAGGAACAAGATGGATAGAACAGAGAGATAAGGGAGAAGGCAACAAAATGTGATTAATATTAGTGTAATAAGCAGTGATTAAAGCACAGGATTTTTCTTTCACACATCAGAACGTAACCCAGCAGAGGTGACTTTTAAAGACCTCAGTGCAATTACTCTGTAGATGTCCCACAGCTCTGTTCAAAGACAGGGCTGCGACTCTAAAATGTCCACATTCCCTGGCTATGAGTAAGCCAGATTTGTCTGCCTCTCCAGCTGCAGGGATGGAGAGCGGAGAGAGTCCTTTGCAGGGTGGTGAGTCCTGCTTGCTGGGTGTGCACAGGGCTGCCAAGAGGACGGGGAGGAGACAGAGCAGGGAGCTCACTGCGTTTCTCCGTGCTCCTGGAATCACTATTAATAGTGTGGTACCTCATCAATCACAGGCTTCAACAGAATGGAAAATAAGCCCTTATGCACCCTTATGGTCTGTATTAGCTCCAAAGCACCACATAGGTGTAGGATGTGATCATAAAATCACAATATAAATGCAGTACCTAGATGGTAGACTTTTTTTTTTTTACATATCTGTGCAAAACTATATTTCCTAACATAAAAGTTTTATTTGTTTTTAAATTGCATCCATAGGAAACAAGCTTATTTCCAGCTTCGTGAAGGTGAGGAACGGTATTGGAAAAAAGAAAATACTTGAGTGTAATACTATGATTCTAATGTCCTCACTGCTGAACTATTATTTTGTGGTTTTGGCCACTGCAGTATAAGAATTTTGTAATACTTCAAAACAGGGATGATGAAACCAATTCTATTACTACTGAGAAATGAACTATGATATGAATGCAGGATAAAAAAAAAAAACCTGTAAATCTACAGTAGCCTAGAATTAGGGAGAGTGAGGGGGAAGTTTAAAATCTAAATGGTACAGAGTATGTCAAGCCAAGTTATTATTTTCAGCCATGCACAGATAATGGAGCAAAGGAAGTAAAAATGGAAATTAAAAAGAAAAAAATAACAAGACATTTGGAGGAGATGTGAGGAAACACTTTTCTATTTAAAAGAACATAAATGTGTGAAGTGGCCTACCAGGCAACACTGTTGAACTTAAACACTAGGGCTATTCAAGACACTATAAGGTAGTGTCTCAGAGGGATCATGGTATTGAAAATGTAATGAGGCATAACTTATCCCCAGAGATCTCTGATCTTATATTATATATGAAAGCTATTCTTGCAAAACAGGAGCTGAGCCTGCATGCGGTCTTGCAGGAGCATGCAAAGGCAAATCCACATTCTCTGTTCAATTGTTTTGTTGGTTGTTGGTTGGGTTGTTTTTTTTTTTTTTTTAACACTGCTTATTTGTATCCTGAAACCGCCAGCTTTTCAGGGAAACTGTATGCATATTTTGTCTCTGGTGCAGCTTCCTGCACAGTTTTGGCAGGAGGTCCAACAGGTTAAGAATAGATAAAATCTTAAAAGAGAAGGTTCAAGCAACACACATCTACATCTTTCTGATCATGCTGCTGCTGGGGTTGGAGACAGGATTTCATGCAAAGAAAAATTCCATTCTGTTTAAATGTAAAGAAGAGTCAGAGATATGGTGGTAATACACTTTTCTTGTTAATGTGGCCTCCTGTGATTTTGATGCTGATTCACGCTTCAACATTGCGAAAAAGGTGTAGCCTGTTTAGCTTTCTCTCCCTTTTTTTTTTTTTCTTTCTTTGCTTTGTTTTGTTCATGGTTGCTTTTTCTCCCTCTTAGATCTGGAGGGTGAGGAGTCATCTCAGCTTGTATAAGAGGACAATTTTCTGTACATTGAGGAAGGTTGGGTTGGAGGCAGGGAGTCAGTTGGGGCAGAGAAAGTGGAGAGGCAGGGAGACATGATAAGAAGGGGTCTGGGAACACAACATAATTGTATCCAGATCCTGGAATAGATTCCAGAGGAATCTGTATCCTGACACTCCTCTGTTTGGCTGTTGAAAAAAAAAGGGACAGGAAGATGCTTGTTTTGTCTGTTACCGAGTTACATGTAGGATAGCAGCCCACTTCTGCGGTGTGTATTAAATTAAAAGAAGGAAGTATGTGCTTTGGTGTGTTTCATTTATCTATGGATTGCAGCACTGTCCCCAAAAATGAAAGGTAAGATGCAGATAGCCTGCATCTTACCCAAACCCCAGGTAGCACTGCAGGCTGCCTTTTCTTCAGCAGTTTCTACACATCTAGGAATCAGTGTGTTCCTTGTAAACGTCCTTTATAGACGGTAGAGCAAAGGCACCACCTTCCTAGGGATGTTTAGTTGTAGCCCAGATTTAGGAGGGTCTTTAATCTCCACTTCTCTACAGGGGAGGCCAAACTGTGCTTTGATGCCCTGGCTGGCACAGGTTGATTTCTTTGGTTCTATACCTAGGGAGCTGCAAACTGGACCTTTCTCTCCTTGATGGGTTTTCAACACACAATTTCTAATTTCCAGCACAATGTTTTAGCAACTACATTGCAGACCACCCTTGGGGGAAGCATCTTCTGTCTCCTGTAATGTAACAGTGATTCAGACTCAGACCAATGATCCATTAAGTCAATTTTCTTATTTCCAACATTACCCTGTAGTGACTTCTCAGGGACAACCATAGGAACTCAGCACCTGTACTAGAGTGGTTCTGAACTGGATTTTGCTTTCAGACCACTGATTTGTTAATTTTTGAAATGGATTTTAAAAAAAATACATTTATATTAATTGGTCCTCAATCACATCTTGTGACAAAAATGGCAAAGTTTATTGGCAATCCTTCTTGCTTAAACTTGTTGCTTAATCATTTCACTGATACCTCTGTAGTTTATAACTCACTCTGTTCACCCACCCTTTAACTGTCTCATTTCTTACTCATGCCTAAGTCAGCTCAGTGTGTTCTCATGGAAGAGACAGGCCATACGTCTAACTGTCTTATTTGCCTTTTTCTGTATCTTTTCAAGCCCTGCTATAATCTTTTTGAGTTGAGGTGGCTGGAACTATGCACAGCATTCGAGATGCAAGTACAGCATGTATTTACACAGCAACATAAAAATGATTTCTGCTTTGTTCTCTTTTCCTTTCCTAATAATTCCTACAATTCTGTTGCCTTTTTGGCTGCCACTGAACACTGAGTTGATGTTTTCAGAGGACTATCCGCAGTAACTCTAAGATCTCTTTCCTGAGTGGTAATAGCTTATTTACAGCCCATCATTGTGTATGTATAGTTAGGGTTATTTTTTCCCTATGTGCACTTATCAACATAGAATTTCATATTCCATTTTATTGCCTATTCACTCAGTGCCACAAGCTCCTTCTGCAAGTCCTCACAGTCAGCTTTAGATTTAAGTATCCTGCATAATTTTGTATCATCCACAGCCTTTTTTACCTCTCTATTTACCTCCTTTTCCAGATAATTTTTGAATATGCTGAATAGGCCAGGTTCTGTAGTAATCTTTCTCCATTGTCAAGACTAACCGTTTATTCTTACCTTTTGTTTCCTATCTTATGCTGGGTATTAATTCATAAGAGGACCTTCCCTCTTACCCAGACAGCTCAGTTTCTCTAAGAGGCTTTTGTGAAGGATCATGCTAATGGCTTTTGGAAATCCAAAAGTGCTGCACAGTTTGGATCACTCTTTTTCAAATTCTTTTAGGCATCCACAAAGAGCTCCTTCTGAAACACAGCTTCTCTATACAGAAAATATGTTGACATTTCCCAGGCATGTCATATTTACTGCTGTCATGATTTTTTTTTTCTTTTTCATTTTTTCAAATCTTCAGGATACATGTTACTGGTCAGTTGTTACCTGATCACTCCAAAATCCCTATTAAAGACTGCTAGTAGATTTACCACCTCCCATTTCTCTGCTATGGAAGCAATTAAGGGATAGGATACAACTCTGTTATTAATTGACCAACCTCACATTGAAGACCCTAACAAACTGTTAATATTCAATTTACTCATTTTTTTTCCTGAAACATCTATCATTGTCCAGTCAATCTGAGACAGTTCTCCAGGTTTATTTCCCATATACATCATCTGACTTTGCTTTCTGAAAGGTTTTTTATGCACATTGATCACCCACTGATGATCACTAGCAAACTTCCTGCTTCTGATGTGTTTTATGATTAGTTTCTATGCCTGTAACAAGTCGTTCTTCAAAATCTTTTCTGCCTGTCTTATTAAAATTCTGTATTCAGCTTCTCGAGGCTTATATGCTTCTCTGTTTTTTTTAAGCAGATACAAATTCCATTTTTCTGAAGGATTTTCACTTCCAATAAACTCCTTTACCATTTAACCACGCTGAGTTTTTTTCTGATCCCTTTGGAGGTGGATTTTTGTTTGTTTGTTTATCTTGAGCTTGTAGTATATTGTTTTAGAATACTCTCTACTGCCACTTGCAAGCAATTTATGATACTCTTGATGTTACATGCTCCTGATATTTTTTCAGCTAACTCCCCTTTTTTTTTTTGTAGTTCCCCTGTATAAGTAAATATGACTGTATAGGGTGTTTTTATTGTTTTCTTTTTCTTTTTTTTTTTTTCTTTTCTTTGATTGATTTTTATTTCTGACTTTTTTTCTACAGTCTTATTTTGAAGTAGGTCCTGGAAACACATGGGAATGCTTATTGTCGTCTGGGTTTCTGGCTCCAGAAATCTGTTGTTTACGATTACTGCAAATGTAGTCTACCAATAACATGGGGGTTTTTTTTGTTTGTTTTTGTTTTGTTTTGGGTTTTTATTTTATTTTTTTAAATCTCCTCAGTGTCTTTTGGAATTGGTTGGTCATTGCTGTCAAACTAACAGTTTGCAGTCTGAAGTACATTTCTGGCAATCTCCTTATCTGAGCAGGGGAAATCAGTTCTTTGTGTTCTAGAGTATGGTTTGATCTTGTTATTTTATTTTACTTTTTAACTGTATGGTTCTCCACTTTGCTACCTGCACATTTCTCATTCCTGTCCTGCAAGCCATGAACGGCCTTTACCATCTGCACACACAGACCACTGATTGTCTGATACCCACACAAACCACCTTCGCTGTGACCGCTTGTGCATCTACCACTGTCTTGTGACTTTTGGCAGTTTTTGCTTTCACTCAAAGGATTTTCTTCTTTCACTCCTTTGCTATTTTCCTATTCATTTATGGTACTTTCGTCTTTAATACGCAGTCAAACAGTTTCTTTAGTTGACCTCTCCTGAGTGTTGAACTCCCAATGTGTCCAGACATTCCAGATCTTGACGACTGTCTCGCTCCTTGAGCAGTCAAAAATGCAAGAGTCATGAGGCTAGAAGGACATCAACTAAAGGAAAGACTTGAAGCTCTGTTCAGGATTTCTAGGATGCTCATTTCACATTAGCCCAATCCCAGAAAAACTAAATTCCAAATCCTTTATTCTGAGGTTCCTACCTCTCTTCCCAGATGATATAAGAAGTCTGGTTCATCTGGATTACCCTGCTGAGATTAGGCAACAAAAGTTTCAAGTATTGCATTGCCTCCTGACTGTGATTTTACTCTTGCTTTAAAAATTATACAGCCAGTCTCAATGTCAGAAAGATTTCCCTGAAATGTATTTTAAGTTTCCCTTTTTAAACTTTGACCCACCATTTCTTGGAAAATTCTCTGGTACCATAGGAAGTAATTTCTTTCACGCCTAAGGGGAATGCAAACATCTTTCAAACATTTGCAGATGGTTTCATGCCCCCTAGTCATCCCTCTGCATGCTACATATTATATCCTTTTAATCCTTCTGCACAGGTTGTACTATAAAGCAGAAAGCTCACAAGAGCACTAGGGAATGTCCCTGTCTCTCTCTCTTTTTTTTTCCCTTTTTCTTTCTTTTTTTCCTGCACAACTTCAGCTGGCTTCATTGAAAGTGGCATATATGCATCCACAGGCAGAGTCTGTCCCTGTGAATATGAAGAAAGCTCTCGGCCAAATGATGTTTTCAGTCACACCAGTGGGACCCTGTTGACTTCAGTTTTACCTTCAGGAGGCAGCCTTTTGTGTGTGCTGGCTGAAAAGACACAGCTCAGACAGTTCTTAGAAATATTCTGCTCTGTTCAGGGCAAAGTGCCACAAAAGCCAAATCCCAAACAATCCCCTAAATTGTCCATCTGGAACAGGTGTTTACAGCCATATAAACAAAATAAAATTGCTTTTTGCAGACCTTAGAGTCAGACCAATACTAAAATGTCTGGCACCTACTCGAAAATCAAGAAAATAAGCAAAGAAAAACCTGACAATCAACCAGAAAAAATGGAGAGGGAGGAGGGTGGTGAGGGAGGGAAGGAAGGGAGCACTGAGAAATGAGCTAAAAAGCCCTTCAAAGATGCAAAAAGGGAAAATATTCTCATCAGACTAATGAGAAAATTCCTGTTAATAACAACATAATTTCTAATTTCCTCACAACTTTTCACCTCACAGCAAGATTTACAATTGGTAAACCGAATGTAAAATCATCCCACAGAAAAAGTCTTGACCTTTTAACCACAGAAGTGGGATATTCCAATTTTGGGTAGTTAAGAATTTGTTGTG
The DNA here is from genome assembly GCF_036417535.1 of Chlamydotis macqueenii. Taxonomy (NCBI): domain Eukaryota; kingdom Metazoa; phylum Chordata; class Aves; order Otidiformes; family Otididae; genus Chlamydotis; species Chlamydotis macqueenii. The sequence goes on from NC_141558.1 coordinate 8,639,328, forward strand.
GGGCAAAAAGGACTATAATAACAAGTCACATCAGAAGAAAACCTCTTTGTCTACTTTTACCTGACCTAACATCCTATATTCTTTGGAAAGACATAGCTTCTACTGTCTTCAGTAGATAAAGCTGCCAGTCACCTTTTTTTTCTGAGCTCTTTAAGCTAAGTTAAAGATTATTTTCTTTTCTCTTCCCAATTGTTAAAACACTACGTGCTACTTGATGGCTTAAAGCACAAAACCCTAACAAGATAAGAAATAATATTATGTTCCATATGCGACAGGTTATAACACCCTGTAACAAAGGAATAACAGATTTGGATGCTGAGAGGTCTGAAGTTTTATGACTTGTCCATGGTTACAGATTCAGTTAGGGATTAAGTCTGGGTTTCCAAGGGATTCCTGAAGGGAAAACTGGAAGCGGGTAAGGAAAAGGAAAGGGATGAGAGGCAAATAATGGTGTTACAAGATGAAGACAAAGAGAAGACAGTTTTCTGAAGGAGTGTGGGCACAATCACAACCTACAGATAATGAAAGACTAGAGCTGTAAGACTCAGGGTTCAGTATGTCTTAATACCTTATTTATGTTTTTCAGAACACAGTTCTCATGATTTCTGCTTTACAAGTTTACATCTGCAGACATAAAAGGATTTAAGTAGGGTTGTTTTTAAGCTTCAAAGGAGTCACCAAATTGAAAAGATTGAGGAGCAGTATTCTAGGAACATGTCTACAGATATTACTGCTTTTATACGCTCACCTCAGCTAGCTTTAAACTAGTTAATCCTGGTTGGAGTAATACAGTTGTGATAACAGCTGTTTGTAGGCAGGATCATGCTGAAGTATTTACCCAGATGTCAGTCAGGCTTTGCAGCTGGAGTTGAGCTTGGTGCTGCCTGACTGGATTGGTAGCTCAGCTAGTTTAGAGCTATTACGGTTTGATCTATCTATACAAGGCTGTAATGTAGATGTAACTACAGTAACTGAACTCTTCAAATGTCTTTAACCATTAAGATGCATTGCTGCATTTCTCCCTTTTAGCTTTTGTATGTTTTTCTGTAATGTTGCACTTCTAAAGTAGCTCTACTTTGGCAACCTTTAAGGCAACATCCAACTGAATTGAAAATATTTACTCCCACCAATTCATACCATAGTTTATAGAGGGGCTTCTCTTCCCTTTTATACCACCTCTATCAATCTTTTCACTGTGGTCTAGTACTCCCATAACATGTTAAAATGTCATGCAGATTTTTCATTATTTTCCCTCTTACCTGCATTAAATGATACATCAAAATCACTTCAACATGGTCCCTTAGCAATACTTCCAATATCTTTCTCTCAACTGTAATGAGACTTAGAACGTTTGTCCCCTGAATCATCCCTTGGTTCTTTCTTGAATCTGGGAATAGCTTTTGTACCGCTTAAGTCCTTGGGCACGACTAGACTTCTTAGTGACCTGTCAAAAATCTTTGCTGAAGGCTTTCTTATTTCCTTTGCTACTTCCTTCAGGATTCTGGGATACAATCCATCTGAGCCTGGTGCTTTGTCAAATATAACAGTCCTAATTGCCTTATTATCTTTGCCAGTGCAATAGCAAAGCCTTTTAACATTTTACTTTCCCCTCCAGGAGAATGTCTCTCAGTCCCGGAGATGCTACCCTCCATTTTTTTTTCTCTTTCTTTTTTTTTCTTTTTTTTTTCACCCCAATGAATAACGAGGTGAGGAATTAATTTAGGCCTGCAGCAGAATCAACCTCATCTGTCACTAACTTTCCACTCAGATTCTTCAATGCCTCTACTGTTTCACCACCTCTTGTTGAGTTCTGAATATATATTTAGAATCACAGAATCATAGATGTAAGGAATGGAAAATAGCTGTTAGGTCATCCAGCTCATTGCCTTGCAACTGGAGGGTTGTTCTATGCAGTATATTTCTTCTTCTTTGTTCAATCAGTTTTTTAACATCCCAAATATTTCCTTTGGAGTCACTTTAATGTCTCTTAGAAGCAGGAAGTTTTCTCTGACAGTTAACTCAGTTTCCTCTTTATTAATGTTAAGAATCTTGTCTCAATTAAATGATCCTGTATTGCTTCCTTTTTTTTTTTCTCTGTTCATCTTTTGTTTCATGATGTACAGTTTTTCAGATGGATATAGACGACTGACTGCATTTGGAACACCCTGCACTGTTGGTGTGCTCTTCTTCCTACGGTTGGCATGAACCTCACTGAACATGGTCTGCTACAGGAGCCCTGAGCCAGGCAGTGTACTTTATATCCTATTTTACTCCTTCTTCCAGAGCCCTGAACTCTAAGGTTACATGCACGCCAGTTAGTACAGATTTTGTGTTTATCTATTCCAGTACCATGGCTTCTGGTGTCCAGGCAGATATCCAACACAGTGTAATACAGAGTTCACCCATGACCCAGAAGGAAATTGCTTTCCTTCTACAAGGGAGCTGAATATGAACTGTCTATCCCAGATAATCACAACTGGACTTATGCATATGACACCTTATTTAAGAATGGGATGACTGGCTCAGACTTCCCAGTATCTATGGCCGCCAGACACAGGCTTCTTGCATGGAGACCACCAACTGTAATTCCTGACATAATGTCGTAGTTTAGCCCCACTCAGGACCAGACTACACAATCTCTCTCTCAATCCCCACACCCTCCAAGGGAATAGGGACAGATAATATAAGAAAAATGGCTCTAGGTTTGAGATAAGAACAGGGAGAGATTCTTAAAGTTACCATTATGGGCAAAACAGACTCGACTTGGGGAAAACCATTTGTTTATTACTAAAATCAAAGCAGGATAATGAGAAAGAGAACAAAACAACTTTCCCCCACCCCTCGCTCTTCCTGGGCTTAACTAAATTTCAATTATCTCTACCTTGTCCTCCCCCTGCGAGAAGCACAGAGGGGAAGAGGAATAGGGGTTACAATCAGTTCATCATGTTGTTTTATGCTGCTCCTTCCACCTCGGGGGAAGAACTCCTCACATTCCTCCCCTGCTCCAGCATGGGGTCCCTCTCATGGGCTACAGTCCTTTGTGAACTGCTCCGGTGTGGGTCGTTTTTCCACGAGGTGCAGTCCCTCCAGAACAGCTGCCCCAGTGTGGGGTCCTCCATGGGCTGCAGGTGGATCTCTGCTCCTCCGTGGGCCTCCATGGGCTGCAGGGGGACAGCCTGCTCCACCATGGGCTGCACCATGGGCTGCAAGGGAATCTCGGTCAGGAACAGCGTTACTCCTCCCCTTCCTTCTTCACTGACCTTGGTGTCTGCAGCCGTTCTTCCCACAAAAAATTCTTCACAACAGGCTGGCAGATGCCTCTCAGGTTCTCTTCACATCTCATCTCCTCTCCACTTCTTGCAGCCGGGCTGGGCCAAGTTGAGCCCACAAGGCTCGCGCTTCCCCTTCTCTGCCCCCACTCCAGCTTCTTCACATCTTCTCTTTTTCCTTTTTCTTTCTGTTTTTTTCCCTTAAATATGTTATCGCAGAGACGTTATCAGGGAACATTCTGCTACCAACTGGCTCAGCCTGGGCCAGCAGCAGGTCTGCCCTAGGCCCAGCCAAGTCCACTGGACAAAGGAGAAACTTCTAGCAGCTTCTTACAGAAGCTGCCACCATAGCCCCCCTCCACTAAATAAAACCAGGACACATAAACAGCCATAGTTTGCTCCCTACATACCAACTCTTCACTGACTCTGCAGCAAACCACTGCTGAATAACGGACTGTCTAAACCACTTTCTTGAACTAACATCCTGCAACTGGTCTAGAAATCTGTCGTAGGAATTGGACTGTACCCCCAAATGCCTGTGCCCTATCTTTGTCTAGCTCAAACTCAAGTATTTAATTGAACACAATACTGTAGAATCCCAGTTATTAGAGCTGTATTTGCAGCTTACAGTAGGCCATGAGCTTTTTAGTAGTTACAGATTTTTTATCTTTACTTTCTTCGCTATTTCATATCATTTATTACTCTACCGAACCTTATTCCTTTTTACATTTCATAACTTTTTCAGGCTTTCCCCCATTTATCTTTTGTTCTTTGATATTTTCAGGTGTTCAGCATGGTTCAGCAAGGTTTTAATTTTCCTCATCAAGCTGTGAACCTCTTCCTTTTTCTTTCTAGACAGCTTAATATGGTTTGACATTTCCTCACATTTCCAACAGTCTGTAGCTGCTTCTACATGTAGCCACTGTGATTGGAAATGACGGCATATGATTATTGTTAGACATAATATTGTGATTGTACTGCTGCTGGGCATTGCTTTGAAAGAATGAGAATCCAAAAGAAAACATATTCTGCTCACAAATATTTTATTCCTAAAACAAGGACAAATCATGAGCCAAGTAAGCTTACTATGAAAATCTAGTCCTGTGCAACAGCGAAAAAATACTGAGCTGTTAAAAAACAGGCAGCCAGCACTATAAATATCTTTAAAAGCATTACAGAGTCAACTTAGTATACTTTTAAAGTAGGAAACTATGAAAAGCATATATTCTACATTCTACCTTGTATCTTTTCCACTATTCCTATCCCAGCACTTTATCATTCTCTTCAGGACATGTCCTAGCCTGTACTTTATGCAAGTAAATGCATTATACGCATCTTCATAGTATTTGTATTGCCTCTTATATGAAAATAAAGAGTGTTACCTGCATCATGCATTCTGATTTGCACCACTATTCCTTCTTCATGAAGTAGGAGAGGAATTTGAATAAGGTATTACCCAGCACCAAATATGCTTGTGATTTCCAAAATTATTTGCGTATTTCCTATAGTCAGATGTTGTAGAAAAGATTTTTTTCTGAAAACACTGTGGGCATGTGTTGCCTTGCTAGGGCAAAAAAAAATTTGCAACTTAACTATGCACATAATGAAGAAATAACTATATATATTTTTTTTTAACCTGAAGCCTCTGAGTCTCAGTTAGCATTCCCTGGCTCATGTTAAGACCAGATAGTAGAATACTGTTTCTTGTTCACCTTTTCTGTATTATTCATGCATTTTTACACCTCTGCGATGTGTCTCCACAACCATGGGCTAATGTATCTGCATAAAAAGCATTTATAAAATTAAGGGTCTTTCAGGCATGGATGGGTTTAAGTATTACTAAAATAGAGTGGCCCTGGGTAGTCAGACTCCTTAAGTGCATGAAAGCTTAAGCGCATGAGCTGAGCTTTCACTACCTGGGCAGTGGTGTCTGAGTGGAGATGGTGCTGTGAAGTCAGGGGTTACAGTTACTTTCTGCCAATTGAATAGCATAAAGAAGCTGAGTTAACCTACTTCTGACCAGAATCAGAGACAATTTGCAAAACTTGCAAAACTCATGTCGCTCCTAGGATCTGTGAGTTTAAGTTGTGCCTGTGGGATACGTGAGAATAGACAGATATGGATGCTTGGTGCTAAGATCAAGAGGAAAAGGTATCATCCATGAAAGCCATCAGCAAGTATTTGAAGACAGAGAGAGGGTGCCTGTCGTATGAGGAGCGCAAGAGTAAAAGATGACATTCTGTTTGTCAAGAGGTGAAGCAGGAGGAGTTAGCAAAAGGGGTTTCCCAGCTATAAAAATCCTTTTGTATAATAGAGGTGCCCAATTCATCGTGATTTCAGAAGACTTTACCCAAGAAAAAAAAGCACTTCATGAAGAAAAGTGATGAGATGAACCCAAGCTACTCTTTTAGAGATTTAATATCGGTTTTATTTGGTGGTTTCCGTTAAGAATGGAGATAAGCACACACAGCTGCAGATCAAAAAGACTTGAAGCTAGACATGCTTACTCTGTGCTGTGCCAGACTGTTTACCAAAGAAGCTGCCAGCGCTGTGAGTAAATACATCCACTTTGCACATACTAGTCAATTTAGGATCAAACCCGTTTAACATCCTCTGCAACAGGGACTCAGTGCACCTGCACAACATTTCATTTTATCAAAACAGTTTGCCCATTTAAGCTAAAGAAGATGGGGAAACTCTGAGTCCTTGTGTTCAGACCCATTGCTTTTTATTACGAATATGTTGTCAATTAGCCTTGCCCTCATCAGCATCAAAATTAACTGTGTAGTGCTAAAATGATGGAGTTGAAAGAATAATTAGCATTTACCTGCTATTTTAGTGTAAGTGAACCCAAAGACAAAAAATCAGCACAAATCTTTCGGTGTAACTTGGCAAAGATTTAGCCACATTTGTTTTCAGAAAACACTTCCTTTATCAGAAAAAAAAATACTCAAAAAAACCCAAAAAACAAACAGAAGAAATGTAATCTGAATATAGCTGTTTAGCTCCAGATTCCAGCCAGAGAATCCAAAGCAATTCAAATTTAATAACAGACCACGCTTATGTCAAGTTCAAATCCTTTCCACCCCTCTATACTTGGCAATTTCTGTTCTAAATTTCTTTAAAATAAGTGTCCTCTCACCACAAAGTCTTGCACAATGGCAACTGTTTAGCAAATAAGCACAAAAATAAAATCTTGTCATTGTGAAATAAGATATATTTAATTAAATAAAATAGAGAAGGGAAGTGCTATTACAAGAACATAAAACTGTAAGGCACAAGATAAAACTAAATTACTACAGGGCTGCTCAATTCAATCTAATCCTTGAAGATAAAGATGGAGCCAGAAAATTGCATGTATTGTGAAATCAACATAAGCCCTAAGCAAATATTAACTAGGGATATATAAACTGATTTATTATAAATACAAGTGTGAATGCCAGGGTTAGTTAAGGAAATGCAAACTGAGACACAATAAGGTGTAAAATACTCCAGTATTTCTCTAAAATACTCGGAAGTGTACACGAATCGTATGCAGTGCCCTGGACATACTTTCAGGTTACCTGATTTGACACATTATGAAGGGGAAAATATGGAATAGAGGCAAAAAGGGTGCATTTCTTTCTAAAAATTGTTGATAGAACTTATTTCATAGTGTTTCTTTATGTATTAAATAATAGGGTTTGATAGGACTGATTTATTAGCTTACATGCAAGCTTTGAACTGCACAGGGGGAGGCTTTTTTCCACTCTTTGGCAGTGAAAGTTGGCAGTGGGCAGTGGGATACACTGTGCTCATGTGAATGTCTGAGAGCTGATCTGAGCCAATTTGGAGTCCTCAGCTTGCTTTGGTTAAGGATACCAAAAAACTCATGCAGCCTAGATGGGGAGAGAACAGAGGTTTTCCACTGAGTCCCAGATTTTAGTGGGAGGAGGTATTATGGGGTAGTTGCATTTCTATGGATGGGAAGGAAAATTGTGACCTTCAACATGAGCAATGTGGACATGAGCTACTTGTATTAGCAGACTGTTGAAACATGGGATGCTTGCAGATGATACAGATAGACTCAGCAGTGACCAGTATGTCTATTTGGTAAAATTTCTGTTGCATTACAGTAGCATATTTCACAGATATTTTCTGATAGCCAACATTTCCCATTCCAGTTGAATCTCCTTGCCTAACTGCTTCAATTAACTCTTCTAAACTTACTGCCTACCTCTCAGTCTTAACTGAACATAAGCCCTGATTCCCTTTACCCAAGCAATTCAAGTTACCGTGTCATTGCTCCTTGCTGCTTGGTGTTTCCATACTCCACAGCCTCCCATGTTAGTTTTGATCCTTTGTTTCCTGCTTTACTTAAAGACAGTCCTTTGCACTCTGGACCATCCCAGTCCATTGGGAAGTATATCCACTCTTGCTTTCCCACTGCTCCATCAACATTATGTGTTTATTGGGAAGGAAATATCAGGCCAGAGGGAAACTGTAGCACATTCAAGCCAGGTTCCTGATGTGGACAACTGGGATTGTGACTACCAGGTGCACAGGAGCAAGTACATGCCCCAGGTTAGCGTACCTGACTGACTGTTCCTGAACTTTGCTTAGGAAGTCTAGTTCCTCTTTCCGTTTTGCATTTATTCTTTTTCTTATTCCCCTTGTGCAGCTTTCAACATTGTTTCCTAGGCAATGACTCTTTCCTTAGAAGTCTTAGTCCTCAACCTCTCTGCTTCTCACATGAGCTCCTAATCCAAAGGGTTTTAATTTCTCTAGCCAAGTTGTTCTAAAGCCCACTTTTCCTTCACCAAATTCTGGTTTGTCTCTTTTCCACACTGATCTTCAGTGCTGGTCTCTTTGCATGATCACTCTTGGATAGCAATTGTCTTCAGCCCTCCTTTTTTCAGCTTCCTTGCATGGCTAATTCATCCTGTCTCCAAATTCCAGTGATCTAATTCTGTCCCTCTACCCTCCGTTCTCTCCTTCATGGTTTAGAAATCGATCCCTGGCACTAGAGCAGTGGTTTGGGTGCCAGTTGAAAGGGGACTAAGGCAGTGAAGTTTTCTATTCCTGGTTCCAGTTTTCAATCCTGTTCAGCTTTATGCACACTTCAGAGGAAAAACCTTCATCACTTCCTGGAGACGTGAGCGTATTTAGCCATTTGATGACATCAAGATATCTATAGTGTGGAAAATTGGAAAAGGGCCAAAATGTTCACCAAAGAGGGAATACAGCTTGTTGCTGTTATAATTGCAGAAGTCCTTTGTGAGGGTATGACAACTGAGTTATTTATTATTAAATTTTATAGGTTTAGTTTTGACATCTAGATTGAATACATTTAGGGAGATTTTTCACAGAAATGGCAAGAAGCACATCAGATATGAGAGATGTCCTGCCCCGTTTCAATATTTTTCTCCACCCCAAAGGATGATGGACATTTCAAAAAAGGGTTGTCATGAGTATTTGTATGTAGAGAAAAAGAATATGTATGTATCCTAGTCTAATTCTCACTATTAATTTAAATTTGACTGAAAATTAATATGCATCTAGGATAGCATAGATGATGTCAACATGATGGCTGGTATTTATACAGTTACATCACACTGAAAACTGAGAATTTTAATGTGAAATTTACTGTGAAGTTTTTAATGTGAAAAACTTCTAATGCTGGTGTGGATTTTATGTACTCCTTTTTTTTTCCTGAATTTGTTTATGACTTAGGTGAATTCCACTTTCCACTCACAACATATATTTTTTTTTTTGCTTAGCATGTTCTGAATATAATCCGTGAGGTTATTCTGAAAGTTCTCACTGCAGCACAAAACCAGATGAAGGTCTTCAGCCTTTCCTCTAGAGACTAGGATTCACCCTGGTTTAATCTATATATGATTTGCTGCTCCGGGGAAAAAAAAAAGAAAAAAAAAAAAAAAAAAAAAAAAAAGGATGGCATGCCAGATGGAAAATGAGAACACTAAATGAATGGATTCTGATCTCTTGTCTGACAACATTTTTATTTCTTTTGACTGCTGCACCATGAGCCTGATATCCCCACGCAGTAAGCTGTTAATGTTTTTTTGAGTTCTCAAGTGCACTTACACTGACACATCTTTCTTTTCCTTCCCTCTTTCCCTCTTTCCATCTGTCTGTCTGCAGATAACTTACGCTTTCAAGATTTCTTACAAAGCCCCTAAATCTTTTTCGCAGTCAGTTCAGCATGATTTTTTTCATTCAGCATTGCTCTAGAAGACATCTCTTTTCCATTATTATGTTTGTTATGATGAAGCTAAGGAAAAATAATTTACTAACAAAAGTTAGAAATAATAAGTAATTTTTAGTTCAATTTTTAAACAAAACAAAAACAACTGAAGAACAACAAACATCTAGGAAACTTCACAATCAGGGGACAAAATGAATGCTTCTATTGTTTCATTCATCTAGGAGGTTATTATATCTGCAGCTTTGATGTTACATGAAGATTACCTGGATTGTTTTGTCCCAATTACTGAGAGAAAAGCTGAAGGACTTCAGTGATGCATTAACTCTACTAACTTTGATGTTATACTGAACATCCCTGACTCAATTCTGAGTTGTCAGAATTGGCTTAGAATAACTGGATACACATCAAAATACTCAGAATACAACCAGTGGAACATCAAAGAGTATATTTTAATGTTATTTTCAAGACCAAATAAAACAACAGTTAGAAATGTTGATCAACTAGTTACCATTGGATTTTGTCACAAATTGCAGAAGCCATCCCCTTGCTTCTGTCTCAGTTGTTAAGCTAGACTGGTGCCACCATCATCCCTTTCGAAATACTGCTGGGTAACAGGAATATTGTGCAGGCAGGATACAGGAAGGGATTTAGGCATTGTGACACAGAATACTAAAAGATGTCTAAAATATAGATTTACAGTTGCAGGAATGGAAATTATAATGGTCAGTTGAGTTCATGGAGTGAATGGAGAAGTGAGGCATCAATTTTGCATTCACAGCAACCAGCACAGAGTGGGGTGGGATTTAAATTCTTCATTTCCTCCTCCGTTTACAATGGTACGAAACCTGGATCCAGAATCCAGAAAGTTTTCCAGCGCCTGTGTGCTTGGATAACATCAAGACTCTTGTGCCTGGTAGTGCTTTTTTTTTCTTTTAAAATGGTGACAGTGGTGTTTCTACTTCTCATCCTTTGCGTAGTAGGCAGTGTATGCATTCAAAAGGTGATAGACTTGCACTGCAGGCTCTTCTTGGGCTCATGGTGAATTCTGTAAGGTTGCATGTTGTTCGTGTTAAATTATTGTATGCTGTGGAGTACTCAATACCTTGTGATTTGCCTTCTGATTGCAATTAACTTCAGAATCCAAAACTATGGCTGAGTTAAAAAGAAATCACTCCATGCATTTCTTTCTTTGAGCAACCTGTTATGCCAGAACAAATGTTGCAGCTTTTATACACACATTCTTCTTGATTGCAGCCTTCTCTGTGATTTTTTTTTTTTTTAACTTCAGATATTTACAGTGAATTGATTTAGTCCATCTTCAAACTTGAACTGGCCAGAGCCTGGTAAATATTTTCTCAAGTATAGTTTTGAAAAGAACAACAAAATCAGGTTCTTAAGCAAGCTGTTTCCCCATTTTAATCAAAAGCTGGAAAATGGTAGAGTTAATGAAAAAGACTCTTAAAAATTTGATGTCTTGTGCTCATAGAATTATTTTTATTTTGCATGAAATATAAATTCACTGTTTGGAACTTTGCAACATAATCTTTAAGTCATGTATGTACTTAGAAGAGGGTTGACTACAGCTGAGCATTGCACGGTGGACTCATAATTTCTGATAGTAAATGGAAGAAAATAATGAGGACCCTAAAATGGTGTTATAATATGTCTTATGTAGCTATTTTCATTTTCTAAGCACGATTCAAATACTGTCTAATAACCAGCATTTCTCTGAGACTGAGTATTTAGAATTAGAGACTGGCATACGGGATTAAGGCAGTTTAGTCTAGCATACTGTTTCTGACAGTGGACTATATCACATTCTTGAGAGAGATGCAGAAAGAATCTTCTGCTACAAAATCACAGAAATTTTCTATCTATCATTTTTTAATTGTACTTAGCCAGCTCAGTTGGAATTTAGCTCTTGCCATAAAGCATTAAGATTTTGCAGATCTTGTAAATATTTTAAAAACAAGAAATTCTTATAAACGCTTTCAACTACTTCACTTTCAAAGCTCTAGAAAGTGCAATTGAAGATCATTTCCCTTTGCTTGTCTGGACTTTTCCTGTGCTGTTGTATCCAAAACTAGTTGGTACAGATCTGATGGATTTGCTGCTTCAAAACTGATGCTGTTGTCATTGGCTCTTTCCACAAATTTCTTTAGAAAAGAATAATAATCAGATAGTAAAAAATTAATTATGTCTTACACTTACAATTTTGTTACTCAGTGTTAACAACCTTGTTCTGTCTTACTGTAGTGTTGCACACACTTCTGCACCCTCCGGTGTCTAGAATACAGCCTCTAAAATTAAAGGTGTAGAGTAATTTAGATTAGAAATATATTCAGAAAATCACCTAAAACAACCTCCTGCCCAAAACAAGGGTCACTTCAAACTTAGATCTGGTTTCTCAAGCCTACTTTCAGCTGAAGTTTGAACATCTCCAAGGACAGTAATCCCACAGACACTTGGGCGCTTATGACCATTCTCTCATTGGAAATAACAAAAAAAAAATTCTCATATTCACTCTTTGGCCTAGCTCTCTCTCTCACACACACATGACAACTCTTCAATGGAAATTAATGTGGCCTAAATTCTATCTCTGTCCCTGTTCATGGTATTTCCTATTGTCTGGCTGTAGACCTTCAGAGGCACACAGTCAATAGAAAACAGCAGGGGCTGGGCCTTACTTGAAATGTAGGCCACCTGAATCTAGGCTTTTGACTCTGTCATACACAGCTGCAACTTTCTACCTTTCCTCTAAATACCAAGCACTTCGTCTCCTGTCATATAAATCAGCCGCAGCCAGATTTTTGTATTCTAGCTGGGTTTGTGTGCCTTCCTCCTCGCTGGGTGCCTTCCAGTAGTGCATTAATCAATACGACTCAGAACTGTCTCTGGCATTTTTGTTGTTTCAGTCAGCTTCTCCTCCGAGGCTGCTGCCTGGCCACCTTACAAGAAGCACTGCTTTTCTCAGACTTTTCCAACTGCAAGAAGGAGGGAACACTGGGAGAGAGGATGAAGTTGGTTAGGGAGAGATGAGACTTTTTTTATTTAAGACATCTCTTTCTTTTGAGCTTGTGCTGTCATTTTCAATGTGCATTTCTGGTTTCGCATTATCTGCTAGAATGTCAGATCATTGTGATGGAAGCCAGATATTGAGATAGATAGATACACATATGCAGAAGTAAAGACATTTAATTGAGACCAGGAGAAAACTAATATCGTGGTAATATTTAAAAATGGTAAACGGGACAACCCAAGTAATTATTAGGCCTGTCAGGCTGACATCGATCCTTGGTGAAATAAGGGAACATCTGATATAGGGCTCAGTTAGTAAAGAGTTGAAGGATGGAATTAATGCCAATCAACATGAGTTTATGGAAAATAGATTCTGTCAAACCAACCTGATATCTTTTTTTTTTTGGATTACAAGCTAGTTTTTAAATAATAGTATTGAAGTACCACATTCTGCAAGTTATTTGACTTGGTAGTGCACATAACACTTTCATTAAGGAACTAAAAAGATGTAAAATGCACATGGAACACATTTAATGAATTGTAACCTTTTCTTACTGATGGATAACAAGATCTAATTGTAAATGCACTGTCATCCTATAGTAGAAATTTTCAGAATATTTGTTTCTTGGCCACATGCAATTTAACAGTTTTTCAACATGTAGGAAGAAGTACAAGATTATCACTGATGAAGTTTACAGATGATCAAAGTAGAATTTACTAGTGAGGAGCATAGTTTACTTTTCCAGTGAGACTGTGAATGTTTGATGAGCTGAACACAAATCACATCTAAGACCAACTGTGAAGTCCTACAACTAAGAAGAAAGAGTTCACAGTGATACTATTTTTATACGTTTAATGGTAAAAGATTTTAGCAAAACAAGAAGGAAGAAGTAATTTCCTTTAGTAGGCCAAAGAATGCAGTTTAAAATGTGTGTCTTCACTTCTTCATCTGTATCATCCAGTTTAATTTAAAAAATAGCTTTTACTGTAAACCTTTCCTTGCGAAGTATGTTGGCCATATGAGGTTGAAAAATACCTTGGAACACACGATCTTTGAAAAGGCTGGAAGGTGGTCAATATATGGTTGATCAGTCCATGAAGTCTAGTTAAGTGAGTTAATCTAATTCACAAGTATATAAGCAAGAGACTCATGTGTTGCTATCCCAGCAGTTAATCGTTATTGCTTTTTAAAATGTGTTGCAAATTTAGGGAGAAACAAAATGCAAGAAACATTTTTGTTTGAAAAAGAAGATGTTGAGATGGCAATTTCTTAGCCAAGATTGGATGATTTTCTAAAATGTATCCCTGAGATGAGGGATACATAACTAAACATGAGCTCACTCTGGGTGGTTCTGTACTTCCTTTCTTACCACATACCTGCTTACAAACCCTTTTCAGCCTGCTTGAAATCCCAGTATCTCAAACTGTGGTTTTCCATCCTTTCCCAGGAGGCAATGCTACAGGTAATATTGTTGATAGATTTTCTCCCTTCTGTTTTGACCCACTCCTCCAAATCTTTGTACCCTGACTTCCACCAAAACCATCCCTGAGTAGGACATTCTCCCCTTTCATCCCCAAAAGTGCATGCTGTTTGCTAGCCTCCATCACAGTATCTTGGCTCCCCCTCAGTACACCCCTCCATCCATATCCAAAGTCTTACCTATAGCACCTGAAGCCTTTCACAGGCGTCTCGTGACCTGGCATGCCATCACTCTTGAAACACAAACTAGTGTTCATGCAGCATGACAGTGAATTAAGTCAGGATATATTGTAATATTGGATCTTAACGGACACTACTGCATGTGTGACATAAAGCAACAAACTTTGAAGGAACCTTTAAAAAAAATAATTAAAATCTACGTTTAAAGACCTGGATGAATCAATTCACTACAGGATAGTTCTATTACTTTGGCATTTCATCAGTGTTTCTCTTAGGACTTTTCTTCACTTGCAAGTTAATTCAAGTGAAGGTGGGCTGTGAATTTAAAATGAAACAACTACTCCTGAGTAACTCCACATACACTTCTTCTGGAAAAATAGTGGTCTACTCTTACTTAGTAAACTCATCTGTAAAGTTTACACTTTTTCATGTGAAAAACTTCAACAAGGCATTGCAAAATTGCAGCAATATAATAATTTCTGAATAATTTCATAAGTAAAAAGCATTTTTCTTTCTTCAAAGTCCAAACCTAAGTAGGACCTACTATGGGCCTACCCTTCCTCACTTCAGCATTGTCTGCCAACCCCACTGAAGGTTTCCTCACAGTCATTCACTTTTTTTCCAAGTTTCTTTCTCATACAGTAAATGGCAAATGCTCCAAAATACTTTTTGACTATACTGTAACAGGTCCCTTTTTAGCTTCTCTAGAAACTTTTGCTATTAAGATCCAGGGAGCTTCTGCTTTTCCATCTTGCTTTATGACATCTAGCCATTCATTTTCTATTATATTTCCCCTAGGAGAATTCCCCAGTCTACTGTTACACTGACTATTCATGTGTTTCAAGACCTCCTTTTGGGGAAACTTTCCACAGCCTAGTGGTTACTATTTTACTTTCCCTCATTTGTATATCTAAATTTCCTCTGACTTAATTTATTCTTATGCTCATCATCTCCACCTACTACCCTTCCTTGGGGCTAATTCACTTTTGAAGTTTATGGACTGGAGTTAGTTCACTTTTGCTGTTTATGGACTAGTTTTGAACCTGTCATTTTCTTTTGTTATAATTGCCCCATGGAGAAATTCTTCAACATAAAGTACAGAGCATCTGTGTGTGTCAGATATGGGGCTTTCATAACTAATAGTAAAATTATATAAATTATGTTTAAGTGTTATAATTGTGCCCAAAGGCCAAAGAGAGAAAAAACTGTTTGGTGTTGTATACATGGATAGATAATAATTGCCTGTGTCCCAGAGGTCTTACAATATTTTTTTTTTTTTTTGCTTTTTTACTTAATTGGAAATAATTAATATTTATCACTTTTAACATAAAAATCCCAGGCTGGGATCTGTTTTCTCCACCTCACTTGCCATCCTATATTCATCTGTTTACTTAGTCCACCTGAGAAATAGTAGGAAGAAATACTGTTTTAGTCAGCCATTTTAGGGCACACTAAAGAATATTCCTGGCTTGGAATGGCAAAGATTGTCAGATTCAAATATCTGTTACCTGCTACAGAGCACTGAAGCTGATGAAGTTTGTGCAGGTACTGCACACATTTTTGAGATGATCCAAACTCAGTTGAGTGAAAGTAGCTATGAATGATTTGCCCACTTAAGCAGAGAAGTGATCTTTGCCTTTATCATGTTTAAGGACCCTTTAGAACTGAATTAGCATCTATATTTTAAGTTGAATTTAATGTAATATTTTTAGTAAAATGATTTCTTTAATATCCATCCAATATTGTAGGAGATACTGTGATGATAAGAACTTTTATGTAGCAAGCTGAACATTCACAGCTCTATAGTAGCCAACATCTAGTGTTTTAAAGAGGATTGCCTCTTTTTTGTGTGTGTTCTTGCAACACATTTTCTGTCTAGAGAGAATGCATCCTAAAAGATGCCATGCTGGCCAGAACTAAATCTGTCTGTCCTTGTACCTACTAACAGTGAGAATAAAGGTATAAGCAACAAGGTATATACTTTCCATCGTAATGTGTGCTTTTTATCAGTAATTTAGAGGCTTCCTGAACTGAAACTGTGTTGAGATCACAATGTTTAACAGCCACTAATATACTGACAGGACATTAATTTGTTAACTCTCCAGAACATCCTATGACAGTCAGCTCCCCAGTTTTGCTGTCAGCTGTTTCCATTTGGGTGCCTTCTTCTTATTGTCTTCTGAACAGCAGTGACTGATCATTTCTTATTCACCTTCTGCACCCCAGTTTTCATTTCACAGAGCTCTGCAGTAGCTAGTTGAAGAGTTCTAGAATTTTAGTATCTTATTGCGCAAATACTCATTTATGCCTTCCATCAAAAGGAGGGTCGAAACTACATGCCTGATGTGATGGAGGACTGGGGGATGAAGTCTCTTCCCGTGGTGGGTTATATGATGAGGTTGCCTCGTCTGTACTGAGCTCACTTAGTCTGCACCAAGTTGTTGCTTGCCTCTGGCTAAGATGACCTGCAGCTGTCTTCTAAGGACAGCTGAATCCACAGTGATGAAAGAAAGCTGGAAACAGAAAACAGGGTTAGTGGCAGGGGCAAAAAAACTTCTTTAGGTCTCTGAAGATGAGGACACTAGTCAAAATTTGAAAGCACCATGCATATATACACTGGCATAACAATATTTTTTTTTTGTTTACTGTTCCATTATTGACAATCCCCAGTACTCTCCTTGGACTTTATTTCAGATTATTTTTGTACAATGAGTCAATGTTGTCATGAAGCCTTCCATAATTGCCCACACAAAGCAACAGTTATGTCTAAAGGAGCTGTTATCGTACAGGAAAAAGAGATCATTAAGTGCCTACCATTGTGTGTACAGGTTATTTTTTTCCTCTCTGTGCACCACCTTTTACTTACTAATACTGAATTTTAGCAGGTGTTTTCATCCAGTCACCCAGTGTCACAAACTTCCTCCACAACTCTTCACTGTCAGCTCCAGATTGTCTATTTTGAATATTTTTGTAATAGCTGTGAATTTTTATGTATCACAGCTCTTGCTCATTTACAAAATATTTATGAACAAGTTGAACCACACTAGCATCAGGTAGGAGCATGGGAGCAGCTGGGGAAAACGATGAAAGTTAGTGCTGAACTGGGTTTGAAGGAAGGAGCTGAACAGATATCACAGTCAGGATAAACTGAGGATGGGTGGCCAGTGAAGCTCAGAGATGATTGCTCCAGCAGAGAGGACAGCAAGAGGCTTGGCTGAGTCAGGAGGAGTCTGTACTATAAGGCAGCATGAAGGATAATGACTGGATCCGGCCAGAGCAAGGTTTGTTAGATGTTAAATCAGAGGTACTGTAATACAAGGCAAAAACTAAGGGAGAGTACTTATCTGGCAGTGCTACAGTTACTGTCACGTTCCCTACCTGCTGGGATTGTCCTGATAGAGCAGGTCACAGGCCTATATTTCACTAATGAGGTTAATCAAGACCGTAGGAAATGGGTACAGACACTGCCTACAGGGTGAGGTTATACACACAGGGTCTGATACCAAGCCTCTGTGGTGCTGCTTGCAAAAGTCCTCCGGCAAATAATAAATCACGGACCATTTATTTCTATCTCTTGTTATTAATCTGTGGAAGGACTTAGATTCTTTAGGAAATTTAGTGAAGAGAATGTTGCATTTCTACTTCTGCAACAGTAGGTTGCAGTCCCCAAATGTGCTATTTGATTTTTTCCTGTTATTGCTAGCATATTGTTAAATTATTTTAGTAATGATAAAATTATCCAGCTATTAAAGAAATAGGAAAACAAATAACGGATGTTGAACTAGGTTAGTTGACTATGTTCCTTTCTTCAACAATAAATTGCTAAAATGAAGCACATATTCATCTTTTTTTTTGTCTTAACAATTTTGGCTTATTTTAGAAATTTCTTACTTTTCTACTGCAGAGAAATAGGAAAAGAGATGCAGTTTTCAAGATATTCCCTGTGTTCTGAGTTTTCAGTGAAAGCTAATAAAACTGTTATTTGTTAGATTAGTTGTTTTCATCCCACCATGAAAATGACGGATACCCTTCTGTGTAGTAATCTAGGTCTTTCAGTTATACAAGCTTGTAGATTAACAAAGCACTAGAAATCCCATGGAAGGCCATAGATACTGGTGTGTGGTAGAAATTCTGTATCACTGCTGAAGATTTTCTTTTATATGCTCCTATGGAGCAGCCAAAGTTCCTATGGGATCAATATCTTTGAACTAAAGGCAGTAATTGTGAAACATATTTGTCTTTGTGCTGGAACAGGGATGTTGGTAGAAAAATATTTCAACCTGTGGGTTGAAAAACTGGACTAATTGTCAAGCAAGGACCATCAAAAATTTGGGGGTTTTTTTTGGTATTGGGTCCTGCATGAGAAAATCCACCTCAACATAAATGCAAGATATAAAAACCTTTCCATATATACCCAATAGAGTAGGATAGCAGAAAGGGTCTGGTAGGCGGTTTTAGATGCCATCACTGCAGATGTGGAAGGAGGGATGGACATGCAATTTCCCCTGTGCATTCACAGGGGTTGGTAGAGGCAAGATCAGCTCCTGCCACCATGGCTGTGTGATTCTGCCCTGCAAGCAGAGTCCTCAGATTACACGCGGTTCCCTGTGTCTGCTGGGTTTGCACCATGCTGAAAAAGTAAAACAATCTGAGAGGTAAAGTGACGTTAATGCAGTCTCTCTTACCCATTCCTAAGAAAAAGGCTGAACGATCCAGTCCTCAGCTGGAAAATATCTGTGTTGCTGTGTTGGTGCAGATTATGTCAGTTTAGCTGAATGCAGCCTTGCTCTGGAAGCTGCTAAGTAAACCAGGCTGAAGATCACCAACTGGTACAACGCAGCTTGCAGCTGCATGGATAAATTACCTCACCCCCTAAAACAGGGAGACTGTAACCAACCTTCGTTTTGGGGATGTTCACTGGGGCACACCAGCCCCTGAATAGTGCCTAGGTATTGTTTGGCCAGAGGGAAAACACAATAGGGACTGTGCTGGCAATTAAACAACATCAACTATTGTGTAATTCTTGGACAGTGCCCAGGCTCTGCTGCTTGGTTGCTGTGGACACAGCTCCAGGTGCTGAGTACAGCCTGTACACCTGCATCGACCAGGCCAGTGGCCTGCAGAGACTTGCTCTGGACACTGCAGAGACACTCCACCATGGTACATGGCCCCGCTTCTGAGCCCATGTACCTGCATGGCCTCCATTTCTGGAGGTAGCTGATCGGGTGGTGGGCTGAAATGTGCCTGCTGCCTTACCTGAGAAAGTCTGACAGGCTCTTGGGGGTCTGTGGCAGTGAATAGTTCAGTGAGGCACCCATAGAGCAAAACCGATTTTGCATTAAGCATTTCCCAGTGCATTTTCAATGGCAAGGAAGCTCATTATAAGCAGAGTTTGTCAGTAGATAAGTTATAAACAGAGAAAAGGACTACATTTGTCAAGTTGGTGATTTTCTACCAATTCCTCACTCGGCTCCAACTCTCAGCTATATCCCAGCTGTCCTGAGGATTAATTAGTTAATATTTATGGAGCCCCGTGAAGATGAAGACTGCTAGAATGGTGCTAAATGTTTTATTTACATGGTTTATAAACAGCAGCCCAGCAGTCCCACATGGGGTTCAGCCCATTCCTGTGTTCACTGATTTCCACTGCAGGTTGAATCAGGATGGCTTTTATCATGATGTAATGTATTTTTATTACCGTACTAGAGCAAATGTATCCTTTAAATTACGTGATTAGTTTCAGTACAACTCACTCTCTAGAACAGCTATCATAAAGCGTGAGACTTTGAAAGTGTTGCCAAATTTAAATTTAGACTTCAGTCTATGATTTCATGTCAAAAATTTATGCACAGCCTCATTTGTCAGGCAGCATTATTGATTTTATAATGTGTAATGTTTTTCTTATTGAAAAAGTGTTGCCAGGCCTGAGCTTATTAACACAGTGTTGATTACTCTTTAGGGGCAAGCAAACGGTTTTTCCATTTATTAAAGATGATAAGAAATGGGAAATCATGGCTTTTATACACACATTATGTGAATGAAAATTATGGTTACTGATTAAATAATATGAGGCTTGAAAACTAAAGTGTAACACAATGCTTTCCCTTTATAAAGTTGCATAAGTTGCTTGAAAGTCTGCCTGTATTTTAAACACCTACTAGCAGTGTTACTTTTCCCTCTTTTTTTTTTTTTTACTGCAAGGTTTACCTAAAAGCACAATATTGCATATGTCCTTTCAGCAATTCCTGCATCAGCTAAAGTGATAACTCTCTGCTTGAGACATCATTATCATGCCCATAGTGAGTAGATCCAAACGTCATAGAGGATTATAGGTTTTGTAAGGAATAAATCGTAAGACTGCAGAATGCTGCTAAGAAATCTAAAACTGAAGGTGTTTTTTTTTGAGGAGGGGGTTTGTGTTGTATTTTCTTTTTTCTTTTCTCAAATACAGGTATGGTATTTAGATACCAAATGTTTGTTTGTTTGTTTTTGGCTAAAGGTGCTGATGACCTGTGAAAATATCAGTTAAATCTCTTACTAACTGAATAAAGAGCAAGCAGCCTTCTCTCTTCACCAGCACTTCCTGTAGGGTTATAATGATATAAATTCTATAATGCTGCAGTAGTGTAACATGGTGATATTAAATCAGTGAGGTACAGATCAAGCTGCTCCTGGCCTTATTGGAGTCAATGTCTAAGCACCTCTGACTTCAGTAAGGCAAAGACTTAATTTGTTATTTTTCCATTACACTGCTCAACAGGTACTCAGTCCTGCGTGCCTCAAAGTGCATTCAGTTCTCAGTTCCTCAAATGCTCAGATGACGATTCAGATAGAAGAGATGCTCAGCTCATATTTTTCCCTAAAAGCTGTCTTATTTTCACATTCTTATTTTCACTAGGGAAATTGCTAGCAGAATCTCATCTTATGTAGCATAAACACATAAGCAAGCTTTGCAGCAATTAATATTGGTCAAGTTTCATGACTATCCCCACATCTCCAGTCTTTTGGAACCCATTAGCAACTTTTTCATTATTAACACACCACTCAATTTCCCTTTATAGGCTGCCTATAAACTTCTATTATGCCACCTTCATGTTTACATCCCAAGTCTTTCTGCTCCTCCCGAAGGAGTCTGTGGAAACACATGTTCCTTTCAAAACATGTAGCACTGAGCTGTTATGTTGCAGGGTTGATAGCAGCTGAATAGGCAACTTCTTAGAAGTAATTCTCCATGTCCTCTCCTCCTTGATAGCTCAGAGTCTAGGTCTTCTCTGGAGACTTAGTGGCAGATGGTGGCAAAGCTGAAATTAGCTGAAATCTTGCACTCTTCCAATGATTATCTTCCTCCCCAGAATGCAGAACAAGGGTAGATGTCTCCCTCGAAGGAAGCTGATAGGGGTCTGCTGCAGTCACAGCAGGGAATTCATCATAGTATCTTCTTGTGAGTTTTCAGCCTCCTCTCCTGCTTGAGTCTACTTGGATTTTTAATTATCTTTCAGATCCTCTTTTCATTTTGCTTGCTCAGAAATACAGAATAAAGCCTTCCCCCTGTTTTCCATCCAATTCGCTCACAGTCTTCTGTTGCAATTATTGTACTATAATCCTCTCTCTCTGTTTTAATCCTTTTCCATAGTAAGTTTATTTCAGAATTTCGATTCTTATCCTTTGATCTATTAATTTACAGTTTAACCTTATGCTCTCTTTCTGCTTTTTATTTGGGGCATTACTGATGATTGCTTAAGTGGGGAGGAGAACGCAGAGCCGGGCCTTCATATTACACATTAAGGATCTCTAAAAGGAAGGCATTAGGGGAGTCCTCCTAAGGGATGGCTAGGGGGAGAAAAATGCAATTTGGATTTGGATTTGAAAGCTAAGCAGTGTAGGGAAGCTAGAAATGAGAGAGCTGTGCAACATTACTCTGCTGTTCATTCACTGAACAGAACATCTTATGGTTAAATTTGCTGAATAACTTCAAACAAAGTGCAGCTGACAAATTTTGAAAAGCAAAAATCCCCCTTACTCCACACACACCATACCCTGTAAATTGTTTAGATTTTTTTCGAAGGTGACTAGTCTGGCTTTGGTATCAAATTCTTGAGAATGAAAAAACCCTTTTTTTTTTTTTCTTTTTTTTTTCTTTTTTTTCTTTTTTTTTTTTTTTTCCCCAAAAGCCAAGGAACACTTGGGAATGAAGTGAAACTTTAAATTGAACAAAACTTTTCCTTTCAAGCTAAAAAATCTATTCTTTGCAGGAGCCTGTTCGTGTTTTGGAGGTAGCAAGCTTAACAGCAATATTGTTTAATAGAAAACGGAGGAGCACACGAAAAGTGAAAAAGACAGAATGGTTGCCTGAGTGGACAAGATAAAAGGAGCACTACACAGTTAAACAGGTGGACCTAGCACAAGCACTGAGCCACTCCAGAAATCTGTAGCTATTTTTCCTCCTTTTCTTTTAGATGTAGCTGTCAGTCTCCTCTTTTGGGGGAGAAGGGGCAAGGAGTGAGGGTGGGATCAAGGAACTGATTCATGTTTGGATTGGCAGAGATGTCCATAGGGAAAGGATTTCAGGAGCCCTGAGCTGAAATACTGCTTTAGCTGCACACTTCCCATGTAACTGCAAGGAGGCAATCCCATGATCCAATTTCTATCCTCCAAAATAAACATCTCTTGCTCAGAGGGGTGCTACAAAAGGGTAAACCCATCAGTAGAAATAAGGCAACGTAGTGAAAGAGACCACTCAAAAAATCTGCTCAGGATTCTTAACTCTACCTAGCCTCAACAACAACCTGTGCAGGATGCGTAATCTTCTCACAGCAGTGCATAGGTACACCTTTGAAGAAACAATAATGTCAATGTGGGATTTTTAAAGTAAATAATAAAATACAAAATAAAAAAAAAAGTAAGTCGCAAAGGCTGCATGAAAATGAGAGTAACAGCTTCTTAGGAGTCTCTGCAATCTGTCATGTAAATAGAAAAGATATAGACATCTGCAAAGAACTTCTAGTACATATGGGGACAGGATTGTCTATCCTGCACCCAAAACATTGCAGTGTGTTCCTTTGCATATTGGTGTGTTAGCAGCATGTGAAAGTGAGAAAAGCCACAGCCATCAGTCTCAATTTTTCGCATAAATCAAGTGTACTTCAAAGTTTGCCCTTAATGACTTAACTATTTGTCCACCTGACACACAGTGCTCTAAAAATAAGTGCCTAGAGGTGAGCAACACAGTTACATCCCTGTACAGAAAGAAACCAGATTGACAAAATATCAGACAGAGAAAAAAAAAATGTTTCAAAACCAGCTTTTTGCAGGCTGTGACTTTTCCCAAGGGGAAAAATAATGCATTTACTTATTCCAGTAAAAATGGTGCCATTTCCAAAAATATAAAATCATTAAAAATTGAAAATATAACAAGTGAACCAGCTCCTCCTTTTAAGTTACACCTTCAAATTTGAAAAATGGTGTTGCTTGATCTTAAAAAGCCTTTCCAGTAGTAAATTGAAAATATTTTAAATCATCATAGACAATTCCAATGGTATCTCTTAATTTATCTGATTCTTTTTTTCCAAATCACTGTAGTGTCTAAAAATCCTGATACTATGATGAATGCTGATGTATAGATGTATAAAACCGTATGTGAACATTTATTATGAGATAGGAAGCCTTACTGGTCCTTACCCTCTCTGTTGTGATATTCTGCTCTAGTGATTCCAGTGGTCAACACAAAGTAAGAGTGACCTCTCTTTATCTGTACACACACTGCACATGGTTTTTCATATTTTTGTCACAATTGCTATAAACATTAAAGCAAATCCCCAGATTTTAACTGCTTGAAAACTGCCAGCAAAGACAGAGAACTCTGCTAAGCCTTGAAGCTAGCTGTGACTGCTGGCCCTGGGCCAAGTGGTCTTCACGAGCAAGAGGAGGCATTTCGCTGAGCAGCGTTTGCTTTTTCTCCTCTGAAAAGGCTGATGGCCAGCTGTTTTTTTTTTTTTGCATATTGTTCTGTGGCAGTTGGAGAACCATTAGTGGTGCATGCACCCCTGCTTCATAGCATATAGACACGCAAGGAGATGGGAAAAGATGCCCTATAGTCTAGCCCATTATTAATGTGTCTGCTTCTTTAAAAGGTCAACCTATTTTAACGATCAATTCTGTGCGAGAAATGTTTTTTGAAATGAGTGCTGTGATATTCTTCTGATTTTGATTCTCTTAACCCCCCTGCAAAGTAATAGAGGTATAAATATTAAACATCCCATTTCCTTTACAGCTTGGATTGATTTGGGGTGGAATTCTGACAGCGGATGTGATTCATTCTCCAAAACTAAAGAAAATCACTCTGTGATAGAATAAGGGAGTACAACAGCAGAGATCAGGACATGCGTGACTCCTGGTACCAGTCCAAAACCCCTATTGCTATGGTGTTAGGATTTAGACAGCTGGTCTGCATAAGGGAGAGCTGTGGATTTGTCCCCACAGATCATGCTTTCTGCTCCTTACTTCAATCCTTCTCTGTTAAACTTTCCATTGGGATCATATACTTGGACCTTAGTTTTGTGTTTGAGCTCCACATAAAGAAAATTCCTCAGCGGAATTTTGTAGGCTCAAAAATTTGTTGTGTCATTTTGTTTGTGAACCAGGAACTAACACTGAAAAGTGATTGTAAACTTGAATGCTGAGTTTATTCATTCTTTGCTAAAGGATATATTTGATAAAAAAAAAAAGAAATGGTGCATTTTTCAAGAAGTACAAATACTTTTTGATCTTTTTTATCATACAATCATAGAACGGTTAGAGTTGGAAGGGACCTTCAAAGGTCATCTAGTCCAACCCCCCTGCAAGGAGCAGGGACATCCTTGACTAGATCAGGTTGCTCAGAGCCTCATCCAGCCTGGCCTTGAACGTTTCCAGGGATGGGGCATCCACCACCTCTCTGGGCAACCTGTGCCAGTGTTCTAGAACTCACATTGTTAAAAATTTTTTCCTAATACCCAATCTAAATCTACCTTCCTCTATTTTAAAACCATTACCACTTGTCCTATCACAACAAGCCCTACCGAACAGCCTCTCTCCATCTTTCTTGTAGGCCTCCTTGAGGTACTGGAAGACTGCTATCAGGTCTCCCCGGAGCCTCCTCTTCTGCAGGCTGAACAGCCCCAACTCTCTCAGCCTGGCCTCACAGGAAATGTGCTCCAGCCCTTTTATCATCTTCGTGGCCCTCCTCTGGACCTTCTCCAACTGTCCATCTTGTGTTGGGGGCTCCAGAACTGGACGCAGTGCTCCAGGTGGGGTCTCACCAGGGCAGAGTAGAGGGGGAGAATCACCTCCCTCGACCTGCTGGCCACGCTTCTCTTGATGCAGCCCAGGATGTGGTTGGCCTTCTGGGTCACAAGGGTGCATTGCCTGCTCATGTTGAGCTTCTCATTCACCAGCACTCCCAAGTCCTTCTCCTCAGGGCTGCTCTCAATCCATTCCCCACCCAGCCCATATTTGTGCCTGGGATTGCCCTAACCAATGTGCAGGACCTTGCACTTTGCCTGGTTGAACTTCATGAGGTTGGCACGGGCCCACCTCTTCAGCCTGTCAAGGTCCCTCTGGATGGCATCCCTCCCTTCCAGCGTGTCGACGGCACCACACAGGTTGGTGTCATTGGTGAACTTGCTGAGGGTGCAGTCTATTCCACTGTCCATGTCGCCAACAAAGATGTTGAACAGGGCGGGGCCCAACATGGACCCCTGAGGAACACCACTCGTGACCGGTCTCCACTTGGACATCGAGCTGAGTGCAGCCATCCAGCCAACTCCTTATCCACCGAGTGGTCCGTCCATCAAACCCATGCCTCTGTAGTTTAGAGAGAAGGATGTCGTGCGGGACAGTGTCAAAAGCTTTGCACAAGTCCAGGTAGATGATATCCGTTGCTCTTCCCTTGTCCACCGATGCTGTCACCCCATCATAGAAGGCCACCAAATTGGTCAGGCACGATCTGCCCTTGGTGAAGCCATGTTGGCTATCACCAACCACCTCCTTGCTCTCCATGTGCCTTAGCATGGTTTCCAGGAGAATGTGCTCCATGACCTTGCCAGGCACAGAGGTGAGACTGACTGGCCTGTAGTTGTCCGGGTCCTCCTTGTTCCGCTTTTTAAAAACTGGGGTTATGTTCCCTCTCATCCAGTCATCGGGGACCTCACCAGACCGCCACGACTTCTCAAATACAATGGCCAGTGGCTTGGCAACTTCATCCGCCAGTTCCCGCAGGACCCGCAGATGGATCTCATCAGGTCCCATGGACTTGTGCACCTTCAAGTTCCTTAGATGTTCCCAAACCTGCTCTTTGAGTACAGTGGGCATTTCTTCATCCTCGCAGTCCCTGCTTGTGCGTTCCCCAGCTTGGGTGGTGAGACAAGAGCCCTTATCGGTGAAGACTGAGGCGAAAAAGTCATTGAGTACCTCAGCCTTCTCTATGTCCCAGGTAACCAGGACACCGGTTTCCTTCCAGAAGGGGCCTACATTTACCCTGGACTTCCTTTTGTCCCCTACATATCTATAGAAGCCTTTCTTGTTGCTTTTTATATCCCTGGCCAGATTCAATTCTGTCAGGGCTTTGGCCTTCCTTACCTTATCCCTGGCCACTCGCGCAGCCTCTTTGTAGTCCTCCCAGGCTACCTGTCCCCACTTCCACCCTCTATAGGCTTCCTTTTTCACTTTCAGTTGGTCCAGGAGCTCCTTGCTCATCCACACAGGCCTCCTGGCCTTTTTGCCAGACTTGTTCTTCATCGGGATGCACCTCTGCTGAGCTTGGAGGAGGTGCTCCTTGAATATGGACTAACTTTCCTGGGCCCCTCTTCCCTCCAGGGCCACCTCCCATGGCACTTTGCCCATCAGGTCCCTGAAGAGGCCGAAGTCTCCCTTCTTGAAGTCTAGGGCAGAGAGCTTGCTGTGTAGTTTCCTTGCTGCCCTGTGGATCTCTAACTCCACTGTGTCATGGTCACTGCAGCCAAGGCTGTCCTTCAGTTTCACACCCGCCACCAGTCCCTCCCTGTTGGTGCGCACAAGGTCGAGCGTGGCACCCCTCCTTGTCAGCTCCTCTATCGCCTGCAGGAGGAAGTTGTCATCCACACATTCCAGGAACCTCCTGGACTGCCTGTGCCCTGCCGTCTTGTCTCTCCAACAGATGTCAGGGTGGTTGAAGTCCCCCATGAGGACCACGGCTTGTGACCGTGAGGCTGCTCCTATCTGCCTGTAGAGCGCCTCGTCTGCTCTGTCCTGGCCAAGCGGCCTGTAACAGACCCACACCGTAATATCCCCTGTCCATCTCCATCCTCTAATCTTGACCCATAAGCTCTCTGTCAGCTCCTCCTCCCTCCTCAGGCAGAGATCCACGCACTCCAGCTGGTTGCTGATGTAGACAGCGACACCCCCTCCTCGTCTCCCCTTCCTGTCCTTTCTAAAAAGCCTATACCCCTCCATGTTGACGCTCCAGTTGTACGAGTTGTTCCAGCACGTCTCTGTGATGCCAACAAGGTCATATCCCTGCTCGTGTGCATGCATCTCCATCTCTTCCTATTTATTTCCCATGCTGCATTCATTGGTATAGAGACCTTCAGCTGGGCCCCCAACAAAGCCGACTTGCTGGCTTGTACTTGTTTGTTGCAAAAAAAATTACTTTTATGGCTTAGTGTCTTTCAGTGGAGTGTAATTTAACAGTATTTGTCCTATCGGCTATGAGAATCTCAGGATCAGGTTGTGTGCCAAGGCAGCAGTGAAATTGTTCTAATGAATATACTCATTCAGCTGTGGGCTCTATTGTACAACCAAATGGTAATTGTCTGACTTTCAGAAGTTGTCTGACAGACTGAGTTGTTTGAAAATGTGCTCTTTCCTCTTTTATTTCCAGATTCCTGAGCATGAAAACCTTTATTCTTTTCAATTGCTTGTATTTATGTTCCTAAATATCTATAACCTAGAAACTTTCTCTTACTTTAGGTGAGTACATTTCTTATGCTTCAGTTGTTTGAGACATCCAAAACTGATGTACAGTGAGGAACATTCTTCATACTGTAATTGGTTATACCCAGAGAAAAAGCAACCCGAAAATGTAAATGCTGAATAGTCTTACATAGTACAGCTTATCTGCTAAAAAAATATTAATCTGTCTGAAAGAGAGTCGAAGATGTCCCTGCTCCTTGCAGGGGACTTGGACTAGATAACCTTGAAAGGTCTCTTCAATCCTAACTTTTCTGTAATTCTATATTTCCATGGCAGGGAAGAATTAAAAAACCAACTACACATACAACAGTTTTCACTATTGCTCACTCTGTGTGTTTATGTGACAGAGTGTGTTGGTTTTGTTTAGTGGTGGGGGCTACAGTAGCAGATTCTGCAAGAAGCTGCTAGAGTTTCCCCCTTTTCTGGTGAACCCGGCTGGGTCTAGGGTGGATGCACACATGGGCAGGGTTAAGCCAATTGGTGACAGTGATAAAGCCTCTGTGATGACGTATTTAAGAACGGGAAAAACAGGAAAAAAAAAAAAGAAGAAGATGTGAAGAAGCAGAAGCGGGGGGCAGAGAGGAGGAGGCGCAAGCTTTGTGGGCCTCACAGCCCTCACCCTCTGGCCTTCCACCGGGCAGCTGTCTGGGCCCAACTTGGCCTGGCCACAGAAGTGGAGAGGAGATGAGATGTGAAGAGAACCTGAGAGGCATCTGACAGCCTATTGTGAAGAATTTTTCTTGTGAGAGGAATGGCTGCAGACACCAAGGTCAGTGAAGAAGGAGGGGGAGGAGTAATGCCGCTCCTGGCCAAGATTCCCCTGTAGGGCCCATGGTGCAGCCCATGGTGGAGCAGGTTGTCCCCCTGTAGGGCCCATGGAGGAGCAGAGATCCACCTGCAGCCCGTGGAGGACCCCACATTGGGGCAGGTGGATGCCTGAAGGAGGCTGTGGTCCGTGAAGGGACTGCTGGGGCAGCTGTTCTGGAGGGACTGCACCCTGTGGAAAAACGACCTGGGCCGGAGCAGTTCACAAAGGACTGCAGCCCATGGGAGGGAGCCCATGCTGAAGCAGGGGAAGAATGCAAGGAGTTCTTCCCCAGAGGAAGAAGGACTGGCGTAAAGCAACATGTGATGAACTGACGGTAACCCCCATTCCCTCTTCCCCCCTGTGCCGCTCGCAGGGGGAAGGAGGTAGAGATAACTGAAATGAAGTTAAGCCTGAGAAGAGGGAGGGGAGAGAGGAAGTTGTTTTTGTTCTTTCTTATTATCCTGCTTTGGTTTTAATAATAAACAAATAGTTTTCCCCAATTCGAGTCTGTTTTGCCCGTAATGGTAACGTCAATGATCTCTCTCTGTCCTTATCACAGATCTTGAGTCTTTTTGTTATATTATCTCTCCCTATTCCCTCAGAGGGTGTGGGGAGTGAGAGAGAGACTGTGTATTCTGGTCCCGATCGGGGCTGAACAGGAACACAGGAACGTGCTTAAAACAAAAAACCTAAACCCCTTAAAGATACTTCAAGATTTTATGCTGCCTATCACATAGTGTTGAAGTTATATATACTCCTGTTAAAATACATGAATGGTCGTCTTCATCTGAACGAATGGGAATGACACATATGAAATGACTCACAATTTGGAGTACTTCTAAGGCTTATATCTATCTATATATATGTATGTATATAAATGATACGCAAGAGATATAATCTCTCTGTCTCTCTCACTCTCTCATATACCTATAAAACACATGCAAATACATATACTTCTGTAGGTATACATGCATACACGTCTACATGTACTAGATAATTTATTTTTCATGAAAAGCTTTTCAGTGTAACACCAGGAAACCAAATACCCTTTTCTACTAAGTTAATCTGTATGATATAGCTAGAAACAGTACAATATTTCCTACATTGCAAGGTCAATGGACCTCGACACTTTTTCAGTATAATTATTATTATGGCTGGTAGGTATTTTGTCCTTCTTGAAGACTTAGTTTCCCTAGCTAGCCTTCCAAGGAGGAAATTTATAGAATCATAGAATGGTTGAGTTGGAAGGGATCTTTAAAGGCCATCTAGTCCAAGCCCCTTTTAATGAACATGGACATCTCCAACTAGATCCGGTTACTCACAGCCCTCTCCAGCCTGACCTTGAAAGTCTCCAGGGATGGGACATCCACCACCTCTCTGGGCAATCAGTTCCAGTGCTTTATCACCCTCATAATAAAAAAAAAATCTTCCTTATATCTAGTCTAAATCTACCCTCTTTTAGTTTAAAACCTTTCCCCCTTGTCTTATCGCTACAGACCCTGCTAAAATGTTGCATGTTGATAATGTGGTTTGGGGGCTGTGGCCATCTGTTTAGGAATTGGGTTAAAGTCACGATCGTGTTTCATGTTATTATCCAACATAAAGCTGTTAGAACAATAATTTTAAATCACATACAAATACATAGTAAGATGGAGATGAAAGGTTTTATATTTCAGCACACCTTTACCATTCTTTACCCTTCCTTACATGTTCACAATATTTATAAGTATTCAAAGCTAATTAAAATGATGATTGAACTGAATGATCTGAGAAAGAGAGAGTTTCAGTCACATTCTTTTCTATGATTTCTCAGTGAATCTCTGCAAGGTCTATCTTCCCTAGAAATACAATGGAAGGGAAGCCGTATTGCTCCAGGACTGGTAATATGATACAGAGTCTTTTATTTCTGCATTGTCAGTACGATGCCAGTCTAAGTCTGTGTGACTAAAAGTTGTTACCATCTGATGGCTCTTCAATGGGCTGTTGGAAATGAGCTTCATGGTTCCAGTTTCCAGCAGTGAGGCATCCACATCAGAAAGGCCATCATTGCACTTGGCAGTACTAATTGGCACCCTTGTCACCAGCCAAGGACTGTAATGGGCTGATGGTAGTCCCTTCAGATCAGAGCTTAGGAACATTGCTGTTGAAGCTTTTATTCCTGCTCCCTGTGCAGCACACTTTTTTTTTTTTTTTTGTGGACAGACAGAGACGTTTCCAGAGCTGTCAGTCTCATACTTTTTTCCACAAGTTACTATATTCTAACGGAAAAATTTTGTCAAAAAAATGTAGCAGAGATTTACAGTGTTTTTGTGTTTTAAGTACTGCATTTTCAACAATGACATTTAGAGCATATTAGGACTTCCTATATTACACACTTAAATGTTGATAATTTTGGGGAAAATCATTAAAATAATGTACTATCTTAGGTACCCATGTAGCTTCCACAGTGTCACAGGATGTTATCTTCTTAATATATTCTTACTGCATCCTTTTGAAGTTAGGACACCTAGTCTTACCATTTTAGAAAAGTGAAATAAGGGATGTGGACATATATCCTCTTCCAGATCCAAAGGCACTGGTTTGTAGAAATCGCTGTCCTCAGCTGCCCTCCTCCCAGAAGTTACTGACTTCACTAATGCTCTGGCAGGGCAGTTTGTATGAATGTCCTCTGTGTTGCTCTAGGGAAAATCAGACTAACTGTTTCAGACCATCCAATTATTCTACTAGAAGTAGCCTTGAAATTTTGCCTGAAGGCAGCTGGAGAAATTTCATACAAACTTTCACCAGCATTTACATGAGCTCGGTACATTCTTGCAGTATGTAATGAGGAGGTCCTAACCTCCTCTTCTGACAAAGGTGGGTCCAAAAGAGAAAGTTTTTCCAGACTGGAGGCACAAGAAACCTTACTAGGATCTCTAGGGCAAAAAATGAAACTTAGGCAAGTGATAGGCTAGCCAAATGACACTAGCACTTACTCAAGGTATTTGCTACCAGAGCCATAGCTAAAAAGGATTAATGTTATTAATAGAATTCATTGTAGAGTCGAAGTAAGGCCCAGTCCAGTAGGATACATATTCTTCTTTAAGGATATGAATATTTCTTTAAGGTCAATGAGATCTTTTACATATGTAATCTCAGGCACTTGCTTACATACCTTAGTAAACTGAGTTTTATAGTAACAACATAGATAAAAAAAACTATTTTAAAAGGGTTAAAGGAATAAGAACACTGCTTGAGAGAGTGAGTGGGAGAGAAAAGACAGAGAGTGAGAGAGAAAACAAGAAAGGAGGAAAGACAAAGATTAAGAGAAGAAAGAAGGAAAAAAGGAAAGAGAAAAGCCTTAAATTTCTTAAACGTTATTTAAGAGTCTGTAATTTTTCAAAATTACTTTTTCCTTTCTATATTTTGTCTGTGATCAGATCTGGAAGTGCCAAAATACTAAGTCAAAAGCTGTTTTAATGTTAATTTTGGCCATAGACAGAAGCAGAAGTGTGAAAAATCTCACCACCAGCAATCTTTCACATTGCTTTTCTTTCTAGTTTGAAGTTTCAAGCAGTTAGGATTAACACTTGATTTTGGATCCTAATCGAAATTGAACCTGAACCTTTTCAGGTACTGTCATCACTAATTAGGAGAGCTGAGTCTGTGTTTACATAACAATAAATAGCTATTGAGAGTTACTTCTGAGAATATGAGTTCCAACAAACTTCCATTATATCACTCCTTCAGCAAAGTATGATAAATTAAATTGTGGAATTCAATACCACAAGCTCTAATCAAGGTGAAAATTTTGTGGTTATAATAAAGGCCTTTTATACTCTAGCTGCTTAGGTCCTTTTATAGTGCTTTTAACTGTGATATCTGAACAATACCTGTGATCTCTGTAAATCTTCTGTTACAGTCACTGGCATTCATTAAGAAAGAAACTGACAGTTTGTGTTCTAATAATTATGATGCAGTAAAGAGTAATTATAGATTTTTATTATTAAGCAGTCTATGGTATTCATGAGAGTAGAAGCTGAGAAAAACATTTATGAATTGTCTGTACCTTTACTCAAAAGAAAAAAAAAAGATGACAAGTAACTTCTGGGAAGAGGAGGAGCTTTCTGGTATCTATGGTTTTACAAAATTACCAGCTGTTAATTTTTATACTTCCTCTGGTGTATATGCCATTGATCACTATATGAACTGGGATAATGAACTAGACACAGGCTTGAAATGGTAGCTGTATGTTTGAATGAATTATTTATAAAGAAACAAAATATTTAATAATACTGAGTACCTTAGTAAATGGAGAAGTCCCCCTCACTCTTACAAGGCTGAAGGAAACTGTTAAAAAGAAACTGTCTTGTTCCAGAGAATAATCAAAATTGTAATCACTTTTTGCTACTAAAGATAATGTCTGAATTAGAAAAATATATACATCAGTGTCTCTTTTCTAATAAGTATTATACAGTGCATATTGTATGCCAAAATAAGTACGTGTACACTTAGACCTGTTTTTCCTGCAAGTTCATCAATTGAAAGATGATCAATCCTATTTCATCGTTTTGAGTTAGGTTCACTGCTGCTGCTGATCAGCTTTATTTAGGTCAGGGAAGGCATGGTAGCTGCACCACCTGAACATCCATCTCCATTGTTAAGCCCTGTAATTATACATGGCTGGCTGTGTGATTGGTGGTTTTGCTGTCATCTGCCGCTCCTTATCGATACCTTGCCTATAACAAATATATTTTTCTTCCACTGAAATGGTCACTGGGAATAAGTTCAACAGCGTATTTTTATAATAGTTGGACCTGTGATGCACTAAAACGCTGCCTATGATGTAGTAAAAGAGATTTATTTACCTCTGAGTCTTTCTACTGACCATAAGTAAGTGAAAAACTGTCTTCAGAACAATTCAGCATCAGATTCATGATGGAGTCATGAACCTCCATTGAAGCCTTACGGAAACCTTTAAGGATCATTCTGTCTGGAGAATGTTTTATTTATACGAAAGGCACTCATTTATTTATACATATATAAGTGTATGGGAGCTGAGATCTTCAGCTGGATGGTTGCATGCATGGGAAAATTGATAGAAACACATCAGAGGGACTTTTCTGATATACCAAATCCAAAATGAGAGAAGTGAAAGCAAGGATAGCTGCTTGTGGAGGATATGCTCCTCTTTTGGTTTTCAGTCTGTGTACAATGCTGAAATGCTGATTCAGTGTGAGGTCTTTTAAAAGATACTGCACTGGGAGAAACGGACCATCTCTGAGGGATATTTTTGGACTGCAGAGTAAAATAGAAGTTCAAACAGTGTTTAGAAAGCCACATTTCCAAGCTATGCTGTGTGCTGTGACAGTAGCTTCCACCAAAATCAGACATTTTCTACTAACATGTTCTTTGGCAGTACTGGTATATTGTCCGTCCTTATGTTGTGATCCAGCTGCATGCTGACACAGCTTGTTGCTGTGGGGTGCAAATGAGGTATCACACAGAAGTCATTATCAATTCAGATGTTGGTCCTAAGTAACATCTAAGCCTTTGCCATTAAAACACCACCATCTGAAATTAATGTTTCTCACGCAATATTGGCACCATATTGCTTGTGTGTCATCAATGGAATCTTTGTAATAACCTCATACTGTTTAGGTTATGTGACAGAAAGCTCATTTTGCACGTACAAAGGACCACAGAGAATCAATGGCAGATGGGAGAGCCAAATAACACCCTACTCCAGATACTCCCAAGCCCATCACAGAAGCCATCGGCTGATAAAAGGCCAATATCCACAAAGAGCACAGTGGAGCAACAGCCTGGGGTGGAAGGAACCAGTGCCAGCAACTGGAGTCAGACGACAGGTTAGAGGGCCCATGTGTCTGTGCTGCCAGCAACTGGAGAGATTGGAGTGAGCAGATTAGAGTGCCAGCACCTGGAGTGAGAGCTAGTGCCAATGTGTGCGCGCAAGCAAACTTCAAGCCTCACCAGCCAGTGAATAGACGTGGCCTGGGAGCCAGGGAGGTATATATGTCTCTAAACAGGAGCCGTTGGCTGTCGGAGGGACCAGGGGAGTCCTGGCCAGCTGACAGAGACCCTGGGGCCTGGAGGTGGCACGTGTATGTGTGTGTGTGTTTGTGTGTGTGCACACACATGTCTTTGTACAGGAGGCAACCAGGGAGAGCCAGGATCTGTGATGAACAGAATGGGCTGTCTATCTAATCTCAGTTACTGGACAGACGCACAGTGCTTGTGTGTTAGTGCATGCAAGGGTATCTATACCAACAGCTGGAGTGGGTCTGTGATCTCAGGGCTCATATATCCAGGTGCTGCAAATGGGGAGACTGAGATCCAAGCACAGCTACTAGGCAGATTGAATGTCTGAGCCTAGCTGCTAGAGGGCTTCACATTGCATATGTCATGTGTATATATTCCTATGACAGACTTTCATCTTGCTCAACCAGAGAGTAGAATAGAGTGAGACTATAGGTGCTGAGTGTGTCACTCTGTGTTGATTTGGGTGGGCAGCTGTGTATATATGTGTATATGTGTTGAAAAAGTATTTTTGTGCATGTGCCTAGTGAGAGCCTCGACACTGGCTTGACCTGGCAGTCAAGCTGAGCTGGCGCAACCTTAGGTCTCTTGAGCGGCTGGATTCAGCAACCTCTAACATTAAGGACTTTCAAAGGACAGGTATCAACATATTAATGATAATATTTCTTGGTAAAGTGAAAGGAAAATTAAAAGAGAAAAAAATTCAGGGATGTTGGAGAAGAGAATGGCTTTCCTGTGAGGGCACCTTCAACACAGGCTGAGATAAGGAGAATGGTACTTGGAAATCTGCCTTTGGATTTTGGTTGTTATTGGTGTTTGTTATTCTGTTATGTTATTCTGACAGTGGCTGGAATGTTTTTCTTGTAAACTAGGGGTCTGGTGTTAATTTTTGGCTATTTTCTCCAGCTGAGGGGAGCTATTGCAAGATGAGTGAAATGCCACATATGTGAATAGATGGACTTACAGGAAAAAAAATAGCCAGATTTAAGGACTTCATGTTCTTTAAGGTATTTTTTTTCTGAATGCTGTGTGCTTGCTTATTCTTTATGTCTTATGGAACAAGTATTTTACTGTAGAACGCTCTGCAAAATTGTTACCTCTTCTCACATGAAAATCCCTGAAAACCACAAGACTTGTGTTTTTGATAGGATTCTGGGGACTGTGATAGGACTGGAGAAGCTGGGTTGATGGCACTCATTTCAGAGCCAAGGCACTGCCCTACTGTGGTCACAGCTGCTGAGTGTTTTCTTACTCTGCAGTTAATGCAAAACAATTCGAGGCAGCTTATCTCTCAAGAAGAGTATTTACCTTGAGTGCTTCATTTTAAAAGTACAGAAAGAATTGTTACTGTGAGAAGTAGATACTCCTGTGTAAGGTTGGGTTTTTTTGTGTCAAAAGTCTCAGCAAATTTCTGGTGAGTATTCACCAGAAATACATGACAAGATCACTGCTACCTATGTGCTTAATGACACCCTTCAAGGTTGTGCCTTGAAATGAACACACATGTTGAAAGTCATGACCTAAATCTTTAACATGGATATGAGTGTCTCATACAAAATTAAGCAGGGATCTGTGTTTAAGGGAATAAAGGAAATGACATGATTAGCAGAACATCTTGTAAGCAATGCATGGGGTCTCTTAGTGAACCTGACTCTCTAGAATGAGGAAAGAACAGACATCTTCCATAGGGTACAACCAAAACAATCCACTTCCTTCAGATACTTCTCTGCTTGTGAGGGTCAGATTCTCCACAGTTTCAGCACAAATAAGTGCAAAAGAAGGAGTGGTCATGTTGTGATTGCCTTCTTCATTGCCCCAGATGAAATAAACGTGGAGGCACAGCTCTTTTGAGTGTGGAACATCTGAAAATTGTAAAAGTAGAAATTCAGAAGAGTATCTTTTTCCCTTTTTTTCTGGAGCCCATGAAATTGCTCTGAAGAAGAAATATATACTTTTATAATAGCCTAGATTGTGATAAGCAGAAAGTTTTTGAAGAAAATAGCCTACTGGGAAGAAACCTTTAGATAACTCCAAAAGGTTTTTGTGAACCATCTTCCATTTCCCACACAAATAGGATACTGTGTCAAGGATGAAACATATTTTCAGAATAAAACCTAGCCACTGCTGGAGAATACACTTCCTATCTCTCCATTTACCAAGGATTGTCTTCCTCCTTTATTTCAGTTATAACTGTCTCACCTCTTTACTCCTTGAACGGAAACATAAGCTGATGGATTTCCTTGAAATATATTCTGCAAGGACATCCTCTGGTGGCATTACATGGAGCCTATCACATGCTAAGGAGGCAATTCAGGTGGAAGATGACTTTTTCTACTCTGCTAGCACATTTCTGGTGGGAATAGTCACCTGATCTGTCTTATCTGACACTACAACTCGAGTCATGAACTGACTGTGCTTGCTACTGGACAATTTCCATCTCTTAGGACATCTTTTATTACTGCAAGATATGACAAGTTTTCCCCACCATGTTCCATGATACATATACATCAGTTTTCCCTAAGTCCTTTCTGACTTGGACTGATTCACTTCTCTATGGAGGTAAGAGAAATTTTTGTTCTCAAGCAGCCACCATTTATCAGTGTTTCTCAACCTGTGTTCTGTAGACCATTGTCAGTTTGTAAGACCTGAGAAACGGGTCAGAAAACTGGCGTTAAAACCTTACCTTTGTGCCCCATATAAAAGTATTACCACACATCCGAGTGAGGAGCAAGCGAATAAAAAAAAAAAAAGGAAGAAAATACAAGCAATGAGTAAGGATTCTGAAAATAGCCAATTAAAAATTAGACTGAGAGAAAAGCATAAAATATGATGGATGAGTCTGTTTTTAAAAAGTACTACATGATATTTTAGTTTAGGGAAAAAAAGAAAACAAAATGGAGAAGCACTTTTGCAGACGGTACTGAGCATAGTAAGCCATGTCGTGTGGATTCATGCATAATCAGGGAAACAAAATGTTTTTGTACCCATGATCTATGGCCTTTCTCAGAGGTCTTAAAAGGTAGTTACTAAAAGCAAGTTTTCAGTAAGTTAGATGACGAATTGGCTGGATGATTTCATACAAAGAGTTGCGGTCCGTGACTTGATATCCAAGTGGAGACTGGACATGAGTGGCATTCCTCAGGGGTCTGTATTGGGCCCGGCCCTGTTTAACATCTTTGTCATCAACATGGACAGTGGGATTGAGTGCACCCTCAGCAAGTTTGCCAACAACCAAGCTGTGTGGTGTGGTCAACATGCTGGAGGAAAGAGATGCCATCCAGAGGGATCTGGACAGGCTGCAGAGGTGGGCCCATGCAAACCTCATGAAGTTCAACCAGGCCAAGTGTAAGGTCTTGCACGTTGGTTAGGGCAATCCCAGGCACAAATATGGGCTGGGCGGGGAATGTCTTGAGAGCAGCCCTGAGGAGAAGGACTTGGGAGTGCTGGTGGATGAGAAGCTCAACATGAGCCGTCAGTGTGCGCTTGGAGCCCAGAAAGCCAGCTGCATCCTGGGCTGCATCAAAAGAAGCATGGCCAGTATATTGAAGGAGATGATTCTGCCCCTCTACTCAGCTCTGGTGAGACCCTACCTGCAGTAGTGCATCCAGCTCTGGAGCCCCCAACAGAAGAAGGACAAGGACCAGTTGGAGAAGGTCCAGAGGAGGGCCACGAAGATGATCAGAGGGCTGGAGCACCTCTCCTGTGAGGACAGGCTGAGAGAGTTGGGGCTGTTCAGCCTGGAGAAGAGAAGGCTCTGCAGAGACCTTATTGCAGCCTTTCAATACTTAAAGGGGGTTTATAAGGAAGATGAGGAGAAACATTTTAGCAGGGCCTGTTGTGATAGGTCAAGGAGTAGTGGTTTGAAACTAGGAGGAGGTAGATTTAGATTAGACATAAGGAAGAAATTTTTTTTTATGATGAGGGTGGTGAAACATGGCAACAGGTTGCCCAGAGAGGTGGTTGATGCCTCATCCCTGGAAACATTTAGGGCCAGATTGGACAGGGCTCTGAGCAACCTGATCTAGTCGGGGACGTCCCTACTCCTTTCAGAGGAATTGAACTAGATGACCTTTAAAAGTCCCTTCCAACACAAACTGTTCTGGGATTCTGCGTTCCCTGGTGCAGGGTTTGATCATTGCGGGCATGTGTTTAGAGATCTACACTCCGAGCTATAACTACTCATGTGATGACTCCAAAACCAGCAATTTGCCGCCTTCTCCTTTGGTTTGTTTTTTTTTTTAATTTTTTTTTTTTTTAATTATGTCAGTTATTGAGCAAGATGGTGACTGTGAACCAGAAAGGACAAGAAAAGCAGAAAGGCCAAACCATTGACTCAGGGCCTGATGTGACACTAGAAGGTTGTCGTCAGTTGACAAAATTCTCCAGTTCTATCATCCTGTTTTTAGTTGTCTTCTGTTGTAGTTTTTGGTTTAAATCCATAGTGATTGCCTCTATCTGGCAAAAGCCTGTCACTACTGCTCACCAGCTTCTGTATAAACAATCAGTACCAAGTATCTCTGACTGTACTACATTACCCACTAAAAAATGAGCTTTTCCTGCAAGGAACTCATGAGTTTTATGTATATTTCAATAAATACCTCACAAATTTCTCCTTCCACTGTGTGAGAACAGTTCTGTCCCGCAGGCTATCCTTTCCTTTTAGGCAGTTAACACCGTGTGTGTGCTATTACTGCTCCATCTGCAGCTCTCCTGCCACATCCAACTGGCTTGACTAAGGACACGGGCAGGGGGTCTACCAGGGAGAAAGTCAACAACGGAATTAAGACACAAGATATTTGTTTTTGTTCTTGTTGCTCTGTTTTTTATCTTCTTTTCCTTGGTGAGCAGTTTCTTTTCCTTCCTGCTAGCTGCAATTTCCCCCTGCATTTCTCCAGTGATGCTCACCACCCTGGACTCGTTGAGTTCATCCAATTTGGGGAGTTGATTCTTTTTTGGGAGTTCACTTGCCAAGCAAGTTTTCCCAAGTTCTCAGAGCTCTGCATGTAACTGAAGTAATTATAGGATTAAGCTCATTAATAATATGCATAGGAAAATCGCTCTTGTTACAGAAGGAGCTCTGGAAAAGGGAGAGGTATTTAAATGTCACTGACATGAATTTCTCTATATATCCCTGTGTGTATGTGTACATTTATGACATGTATGCATTTTTATGTGTATATGTCTGATGTATATATACGCTGTTGTAGCTGCTGTTACAAATTACTGTTTCAGATGGAGCACTTACTGATAACAACTCTAAACCTCACTCCATATACTGTAAATTCTTTTAACACCCTGTGCTTACATAGTGCAGCAGATTGCACATTCATTACGTGATGACACATGAAATAAGACACTGATAACAAGGCTCAATTCTCTGTACATTTACACTATATTCCTCTTTTTTTACCATCTTTTTTTTTCTGTGGATTTACTGAGCATGTTGCTGTGAGGTCTGTTTAAGATACACAGTCCTCACTATGTTCAGGATAAACTGTGAGGAAATTCAAGTCATCTCAAAAGTAAGGAGGAGTGGGAAACAAAAGCTCATAGTTACACAGGGCTGTGCAGGCAGGGGGACAAGGGATAGGACTCCACAAAGTGTGTTAAAAATTGCATATCACTTTGGGCATGCATGGGTGCACACATGCAGACAACATTCATTGTCATTGATGGAACCATAGTAATTATTACAATGAATTTTAATAATGAGGTAAAAATTAGACCTTTGCTGCCATAATAATAGTCTTTAATGTAACAAAATCAACCCAGATTTTCAATGGAACCAGCAAGACTGGATTTTAGTTATTCATCTGCTTTGTTGATAATATACCACTGCATGGAGCGATGCTTCAAAAAGGGTTTTGTGTCACAAGTCTATTTTGGTCTGTTCTCACCATGGTGTCTCATGGTGCCTTCTTATTAAGTCAAATTTTTTTTTCTTTTTTTTTTTTAATCTCAGACTAAATGTGATTTAAATATTCCTCACAGGTGTTATCTGAATTAAAAAGGATGACTACTCTAGTAGTGTGCTTTCTTCTTAATAGCACAATGCACACAGCTTCTTCTGCTCTCCATCCTTATGCTGCATGCTGCTTAACTGTGGCTTTTAAGGTTTCATCAATTCCTACTGACACTTTACTGATAAATAGGTCGTTCAGATATTCAACTGCATCCTAGTTTGAAGGGTTATGATGCTGAGAGGATACTGAATCATTTACTTGGTCTTTCTTTCACCTCCCACAGCAGGAAAATCCCACCCAGTAAATCTTCAATGAATGGATTATAAATATTAAGAAATTCACAGAAGTAGATTAAATTTCCTGTGAATAAGGAAAAGAGGCACAGCTGGATGTTCTCCCTGTTTGAACTCAGAATCAGTGACTGGACGGGGGTGACTAGCCATAATCCCTGAAATGCAAAGAGGAAGATGCTCACCTTCCCCAGTCATGTGGTCTAAAGCTGGGCCAACGTTTTCTGGGACTATTCTGGAAACATAGTGGAAGCCAAACACCTGTTCAGTGCATGTCCTGAAATGGGATTCTGCCTTGAGCATGTGAGCCAAGGGAGGGATGGTACTTCCCATAGTGTGGTCCAGTGTCCCAATGAATGGGAAGAGAGGGAGCAGTAGTACTGCCACAGATTTGGTGTAATGCCAACCTCACATCCTGCTCCTCTCTGCTGTCTCTTTATTTTGGAATAATATTCCTCTGGGAGCTTCTCTTACTTCAACAAACGAGAGAGGATACACAGGTCCATGGTGGCATGGTGCCAAAACCCACTCCTTCTCAGAGAAGGTGATAGTCCACAACTGAGCAAAAGCACCATCAACAGAATAATTTACGTTTATCTAAATAAAGGCGTAAACCTGGTGATGTCTCACTGGTACAAGGATGTCCATTTTCCTTTGTTCTCCATTTCTTCCCATGAGGTTACAGGATGTTTCTTGCTGTAATGCAGTCCTTAGGGGATTGTGTAGACCTCGCTATGCCAGTGTGTTACATTTTGTACTAACTGGGTCATAAATTGCACTGAAACTTTCTAACTTCTGATTTTTTAATGACCTGTAAAACCAGTCACTGGACTTCTGCTTTGCGGGGATTCCACAAGTGTCTTTTCAGATGTGGAGGTAAGGTAACAAGAGCTCACTTGGATAAATCCATGTAGTAGTCCAGCATATTGTAACTTTTAATGAATTACGTTGGTTTATTGCCCTTATTGATTCACTGACGTACATGGAATGATCTGATTCCATAGACTTCTTTCTGGGAAGGGAGAGACAGGGGAAACAAAAGCCTTTTATTAGTATCAATTTTTCTATGAAACTATAAATGGTAAAATGCCAAGATGCAATGTGTTCTGGTGATATATTGGACACAATTAGATTGAACAATGACTTGCTTATAAATCAAAGTAAAGGAGAAAGCATAAACTATTCCTAACCAAGTGACCATAGAGCTTTTGAGACAAAAGGAGAAGGATGGTTGTTTTTCCCATGATTGATGCCCCATTTTTTTTGTGTCTTTGTCATGCATGGGTAACAAACCTACCTTTAAATTATTTCAGCTTAATGTGCTTTTTCTTTAACAGCTTTAGGTCCCTACCAATGCTAACTATTCTATGATTTTATGATTCTAAGTACCAATATATATTTAGAACCTAAATCATACATGAAAAAAACAATAGAAGCCTCAACAATAAAGTGTTTGGTTTTTTTTCTGAAATATCACCGAGACAAAAAATAAGAAGCATGGAGTTTTTTATTTTCTTTTGGTTCTCTGTCAAATAACAGGCAAAAGAAGAGAAATTCACATTTATAACTTACTCAGCAAATTTGATTCCCAGGGACAATGTGTTCTAATGCAGTTGTATAATCAGTTCTGTCCTCCCTCTCTTGAAAGCAAGACATTGTGCTGTGATATAGCACAATAAACTAGTGAAAAATAAAGGACTTTTTCGAGAAATAGTCTATTTTAAAGACAGGATACAGTAAATTACTTTATTATTGCATGTGTCATATGCTACTATATAGACTTTGTAAACTGTAATGTGGATAATGTTGACAAAGTAATGCATCTACTTTTTTTTAATCAATTCCTTGTTTTATTAATTCAAGACTTTTTTTTTACGTACTTGACAAGAACAAGCACAGATTTGTGATAAAAGCATAAAAAATAATGGCAGTCAGAGGACCTGGGCTCTATTCCTGATCCTACTGAAGATTTACTGCAGAAATACTACCTAAGTCACTACCTTCAAAGTTCATAGACATTAAATTTGGATCACTTTTATGATCATCTCATCCAATCTTCTGTATAACATAGGCAAATAACTTTTTCAGATGTTTCTACTTCAAGCCTATATTGCATTTGAGCTGGAGAAAATTAGAGACTTAAATCTCAGACAGAAGGGGCCAAGGATTTGAATCCTCTTTGCCAAGGTGATGAACATCTTCCATTTCCTTCTTGAAGTTAAAGACAGCTGTGCATGTTCAATACCTCTAAAAATAAGGCCATCTTGAACAACCTCTCCCATCTTTCAGGAAGGTAATTTATATTTCTCTGCCTTTCATCAGTGTTATGAATTAACCAGTATTTGTAAAGCACTGGATGGGAAGTGTTATAGAAATTGAAAATATGGTAATACATCATTTGAATTGACTTGAAAGATGTGTGTGTGTATGATCTTTCTAGGTATGTAGGCAGGGTATGTGAAAGGTGGTTTTTCCTGTCTCCTCCCCATGCATTCATATCTGTACACACAAAATGTTTAGAGACTTATCAATGTAATATACTGAGGAAACTGAGATTTTGAGACAATGAGGAGCATACAGAATGATAGGTTAATAAGAAGCCAGAAAGGTAGAGTAAAATAAATGAACTTGAAAATAAGAAGGGCAGTGCTGAAAATACTTTACAGTGGGCACCTTTTTTCTTTTAAGCAGAGGCAAAGCAAAAGAAAATATTTAGATTATTTAAGATGCAGAGTAGAAGCAGCCTTGCTGCTTGTATAGGTCTTCTGAATGGGATTTGCTTCTGTGTGAAATTAAGTGCATTACATTTCTAACACCCGGGACGTATTAGAAAGTGATCTGCATTGCCTCAGGGTTTTTAGCCCATGCATGATTTAAATACATTACCACAACAATTAAAATGCAGGCATCCTTTCTCAAATAAATACTTAGTTTAATCTTCCGTCAGGACAATAACATTTTAATATATGTAACTTATATGCATGTATATATGTGTATATAAATATTTGGTTTTTTGTTTTTGTTTTGTTTTGGGGGGGCGGGAGGGGGACATTGAGCTGATCGTATGAAAAATACCTTTCCTTAACGATGCAGTACAAGTAAATCCCCACAGAAAACATGCCAGAACTGTCAGGCGTTGCTTGGAATATCTTTAGTATAGAGCAGGACACATAACAAGATTTACCCACTGCCTTGGAGACAGAGAAGGGGTTGTCACGAGGACAGTTCTTAAGAGTTTTTACAAAAATGCATGGCTCCATCTGTCTTCTCTCTTTTCCTTGGCTACGAGAACAGCCTAGCAATTTCAATAACCCAACAAGGGACCTCATGCACCAGGAGAAGTGAGGAACAGATTTTTCAATTTGGCACCATTCTGATTTTTTTTTTTTTTAAATGGCAGTTGAAATAATTATCCGCAGCTACAGGCAGCTGATAGATAGCATGTTTAATCTATGGATCCAGCTTCTCACTCTCCAGTGTGTACTGAGGATAAACAGGGGATGTTATGAGTGAGAGAGTTGTATGAAATAGTTCAAATACAAATCAAAGCTAGAATGGTTTGTCTTTTTACTGGCTTCCCAGAAAAGGAAC
Organism: Chlamydotis macqueenii; assembly: GCF_036417535.1. Classification (NCBI taxonomy): domain Eukaryota; kingdom Metazoa; phylum Chordata; class Aves; order Otidiformes; family Otididae; genus Chlamydotis; species Chlamydotis macqueenii. The sequence continues at coordinate 8,684,160 of NC_141558.1, forward strand.
TACTGGAGTTGTTTCACAGGCATCACCTCATCTTCTAAGTAATGCCACAGTGGCCAGAGGGATAAATAAGAAACGGTGTTGATGCCCTGACCCTGAAACACTCACATGCAAAGCATCCACTCCTCTAAGTAAAATATAAGTATGTGTATAAACACATACATATAATCAAAGCATATAATCAAAGGCTAGCTGTATTTTAGGATGAATGTATAGAAAAGCTCTGCTCACTTACTGACTAGGACATATCTCACTCTAACTTTCAAAACTCACTATTGTCTTTTTTTTTTCTGATGGAGAAAACCAGGAAGTTTCCGTAACACTGAATTCAGTAAGCCAGCGAATACTTTTTAGTATGGTTTTGTAGCCCATTGGATTGTGTTTAGAAGATTTAACATATTGCAGAATCGAGTGCTTTTTGATATTCAGATAATTTTGCTGGATTTTATGGACTGTTTGATGGGCTAGATGGTATAGGAATCACCCACAACCTTCAAATCGCAGGTCACTTGTTTGAGACTTATTTATATGAGTAATGCAAGAAGTCTTACTTCTTTCTCTCTACAATCGATCCCCCTAGTCAGCTTGGTTTTTTTTTCTACTTCACAGATGGTGGTTTGTGGTCACAGGCTTAAAGGACAGATTTCCCCAATTGCTACAATTTTCCTACAGTGAATTTCTTGGTAGTCTTGCAATTACTTTCTAGAACTTATGCTTTTGCAAACAGTTTCCTGAACACAGGGCAGAAGATGCAATTGCACACATTTTGGTTGTATTTTGAACTCCAGGTAGATTTCCTTTATTATTGTGTTGCTACTGTTATTATGATTTCTGCTACAGTAATACCTAGAAGATCTAGACTTGGACCAAAGAAAGACCTAGCAGTTACTGTACTATAAGCTGTACAAACAAAGAAGAAAATCAAGTCTTGTCTCAAAGCTTACAGTCCCTGTATCAGATGAGAAATGCAAAGGATGAGTGAGCAATAAAAAAAAAAAAAATACAGGTTAGCATCATAGACAAAGTTACGGCATAAAAGAAGCTTAATTATGGCAAATGTTTTCATAGGGATCAAAGCAAAGGGAATTATAAGCACAGATTTAAAGGAACGTAATGAAACAGCTCTGTTCATAGGAAATTCCTCCTAAGCATGAAAAGAATGGCAAGTATGCTTAAAATCCAACTCCAGTAGACAATGGAGACTGGCATGATGAACTGATCAAAAAAGACGTTTTGTCACTTTAAGGTGACAGCTAGGAGAGAAGTGGGCTTTGAAAATGCAAACAATTAGGTGTTAGCGGATGCAATAGTGAAGGAGGAAAAAAACAACGGGATGTAGAAGGGAGTGGAAGGTGCACGGATAAATCTGTGGGGCTGTGAAAATGATCTTTGCATCGACCTCAACATCTGTTTTCCGTGGAATAAAGCTGTTCATGGCAAGAGAAAAGAAGGATGCTACGGGAGTTTAATTCTGCAGAGGATTTTAGAAGAAGAACTTAGCCCTGTGGCTGGATGGGAAACCTGTGAGTTGGCTGTGTTACCTAGAAAGCATCTGGAAGACTCTGGAGGACCCAAGGAGAGGCCTCTCTATTCTCATGTCTACACAGCTGTGCGAACATACTTGTGTATGAGCTCTGGGCATGTTCATCGCTGCTGAGGAAAAGTAGTTCAGACCTTTTCTTACAGCACAGTGGGGCTTGCATATGCAGAAAGGTGGGAGACATCCCTAGGGATGGTAGGTTCTCACTGCAGGTCACCAGCAGGCTGGCTGCACTCATCTTTTAAAGGCTTCACATCTGTGCTCCCTGCAGCACTATTTTTAATTATCCTATTAAGCTCTGCCTCTACCCACTTTAGGCTGGAGAGCTCAAGGAAAGATTTTCTTTCCTGTTCCTCTTCAGTGTCAAGATGTGTTTCTTTGGTTTTTTTCTTTCCCTTGAATATACCAGTCTCTGAGACACCTCACAATTATCTCCTGTTCCAGCCTCCCTTTTGGTGACTAGTTTTATTTGTTTGAATTTTATCAAGAGTGTTCTTTAATTATGTTTCTATTGCATTTTAATCATGATTTTATTGCCCCTTGCTGCACCTTGAGCATAGTGTAAATATTATCATAGCTTTTCAGTGTTTAAATGATACCATGTCTGCTATGATAAAATATGTCATTACTAAATGTGTCAGGAACAGCCACATTTTTTTTTCACATGGTCTTTGGTTGTTGTTCTGTAGCAAATATGCTCAACAGCCCTCAGCTTTGCTCTTCTGTGTGAAGAACTAGGATATAATCCTTTTCTGTTGTTTGTTAAGAAGAAGAAATAAAAAAGTGTGAGAAAAATCATAGCCTCTGGCTCAGTTGCTCAGCTAATGTAAAAAGGCACAGTGTTATTAAAATCAATGATACCTGGGACAGGTTGGTCTACCCAGGCTATCTAGTGATACTAACATATCATATAGATTATAATATTTCTGGAGTAATAATATAGCTACAAATTTCCAATGGCCTCCCAGATTTTAGGCTGATTGACTTACAAATTACAGTGCTGGAGGAAGGACATCACAAACAACAGTCTTGGAACTTCATTCGATGTAAGTGCATATTATCTTTCCCTGGGTGAAATTCTGGCAAATTGTTGTTAACTTGATTGGCTCTAGCAAGACTTCAAACCATGATTTTAGATATGTGAGTTTTCTTTAGAAAAAACATACCAGTATCCCATTCTTCATGCCTTTTGTTCTTCATTGTAATATTTTCAGTCACTCATCCAATTAAAGCAAGGAGCAGCCAATAATAGAGCTTTGATTTGGTAATAGAGAGCAACTGGACAAGGTGTGATGCATGCACATAATCTCATGAAAGGCTACAGCAAGTGTAGCACAACTTCATGCAAGGGCAAGTATTTGGTAGGGGGTCTGTGTGGCCTCAACACCTTCTCTGTACACTCTTTATTCCAGGATCAGGACCCCACCAAATCTCATGTATGATAAATTCCTCTATGTAGATAAAATGAGGGCCATCACAATAGAAACATTTTGATCAACAGCACAAAAAGCAACTGCCTGCACAGAACCACACGAACACCTGAGACCACAGCATGGCAATGGCAACTCCCTGCTGCACAAAAGACAAATTACAAGCACATTTTCCTGGAAAATATGTCCCTGATGCTGTGCAGTTTTTTGGATGGTTGTGTTTGGATTTTTGTTCTTTTAGATTTCATTATCATAGGGAAAGTATTCCAGATTTTAAAAGACCAATGTGATTTTAAAGACAAATTCTGCTCAGTTTCCTTTCTTCATGATGACTGTTTTTTTTTTTTTTAATTACAGCATGGATTGACACATCAATCAGTTTGGAAGTCCTGAAATCATTATCCTTTACTGTAAGGCTGCACAGCATCAGTATTGCAGTTAATGCCTAAAAAAGGACTCTGTATGGGTCAAGGTGAAGAGAATTCAGGGTAACCCTATCTGTATATAATCAAGGTAGAGACTGTATGAGAACCAAGTAGTAAAGAAAGTGTTGCAAGGCTATTCTTCCTAACAGCAGCAGCTGGAAATGGTGCCTATTAACTAGACTCCAGAAATGGAGAAAATGTAGAATTTCTGTACTATTGGAAGATTCCTGATTTTTTAAAAAAGAATTTGAAACCAACAATCATGAAGTTCTTTTTTAAAGTGGCATTTTGGGAAAATTAAAAAAACAATTTTCTGGTCAGTCAAGTCATTCTTTCCCCATCAAGGCAACTATGTTCTGCTCCTACTTTTGCAGAAATTGCTGTATCACTTCACAATGAAATACATACTAAGACAAGAAACATAACTCTATTGAAAACCTGAAAGCCAAAATGTTACATTTCAACCATGTTAAAATGTATTACAACAAGTATTCTTGGAAAAAAATTGGTTTGGGAACTTCAAAACAACAACAAAACCTGATTCCAAAGAATGAACATTTTCTTAATAAAAGAGCTGTAGCACTGGGATGTTTTGCTTCTGTTTTTAGTTGCTGAAGTTCTGCATTAAAATGAAGAGAGTTGTGAAAACTTTTGTATGCTCCTTCTTGCCTTTGCACCTTTTCCCAGAGAATTTACTATTGGTTTGGTCTATACTCACATGACATATTGCTATGTCTCTGATGAGGTTTGTTCTAATGAAAGAAAAGAGGTAATAACTCATGGGTGGATACAGTTCTTCAGTAACATTGCTTGTAATGATAAATGTCATAATTTGCCTAAGTAAGTCCCTGTGTACCATTCTTCCTCTTTTACTGCAAAGAATCTTTTGATCTAAGGAACATCCACAATAATGTAAAAATACAGTTTCACATGGCATAAAAAATTAAATTCCTTTTGAAATTAAAATTAAAATCATTTACCAAGCAATCATGACTCAATTCCAGTTAATAATTATATGAGATAATCAAACATCATGCTCCAGAACTCCAGCATTGGGAAGTAAAAGAGGATTTTTTTTTTGCTTTTGCATTTTACGTAATTATCTATCTCTGTTACAGATGGATTTTTAAAACCTCTTCTCCACTTAAAATATCAAATACTGGTTGCAGGGTAGCACAAGGGTGGCCAATCCTGTGTGTTTTCATATGGCTGTAAACCATAGGACACATGGTGAATCAATGGGAGAGATGATTGAAGAGCATTTCACAGACGGGAGATGACAATGGCTCATCATGGATCCTGTTTTGGGAATTAGTTGGGGCTATGTGTATAGTCTTTCAAGGTCACCCAGTGATACCAGCTTCATTAGCCCCTTCTGGCTTGGTACTTGCTATTAGCAGGAGACTCTGATTATACCCACAGTCCCTGTGCCAGCATGGCCCATTACTCCTCTTCCTGCAACGTGATTTAGCCCTGGCATGGAAATCTTGCTTGAACAGCTCAAGAGGTGCATATGGCTCAAAAGCCACATGTTGCTCACTTCTGGTCTAAGCCCATGAAACAAAACATTGGTTTGATTGTCTCAATATTCCCTCCATAACATGTATCTGCAGATTGCTTTTTTAGTACATCTTTGACAGAAATTATTCCTCTCAGCAAAATCAACAGTTGTTCAGAGCAAATCCCGTATGAGAAGACTTGATTTTCTTTTTATATGCAACAGATCATGGGCTCTTTTGAGTAATAGAGGTTCTAACAGCTATTGGTATAAGCGAGCCCAATACCTAGTGGCATTAGCAAGGAGCTGATGAACACATCTGAAAAACCTTTCAGTGCTTTTTTTAATAGGAGTTTAAAATAGAAAAGTTCCCTAATCTCTCTAATTCAAGAATATTTTGGAAATTCTGTCATTGGTAGCAGAGGCTTAAATGCTCACACAGAAAAGCTTTATCCTTCTCTTGAAGCCATTTGGTCACATAATTGTGTTATCAGTTCATTGACCAGTAGACAATGTATATGCAAATGTATACTTCTAAATTGTGCTAACAGGAATGACATTTTTCTAAAAACTGATTTGCGAAATCACTTATTCTGAGTATGATTTGCCTGGGATAAATCACGTTGCTGTGGAGACCCAAGGATGCTCGACTGGCTCTGCTCCACTGTTGGCTGCTAAACCAAACCTGTGGACTCCATGACTGAATTATTGTAGCATTTTTGGTTTCCAGAGGGACAGAGTTAATTGCTACTTGCTTACGAAATCCTCAGCTGAACAGCAAAGCATGGAAGCTAAAGCTGCAGTGAACAGTCTCTCAGCCCTTTTCTTTTGTATGATAGTCACAAGCAGTGTGGAACAGTGATAATCTCTTTTGGTAACACTGCTATGAGTATTGCATCAGGAAGGCTAGTATTAAGGATATGCTCAAGAGTTTCTGATCTTCCAGTTTACATAACACAATAGATATGACTCTCTTGGCTGTTCAGGGTTAGGAAGCAGAAGGCACACTCTCACCAGCATGGGCTAGACTGAACTGTTATTCATAAAATCCACTGACATCTCTGCTGCCAACTGCAGTGTTATTGATAACACACTGCTGTTCAAAAGGATTGTTCAAGTGTTTAAGGTTAAAGCTGCGGGACATATTTTTAGTTGCTATGTGCTGGCGGGGTGCCCACCAATAGACCTATACTATTATAAGTTGGTTGGTGGCATGATTCTGTGACTGCCAGATCTAAACGTCTGTTTGGACTGCTCTGGTCTTAAAATTGCAGGAGCGATACTTTAGACTTAGCAACTTAATTAGGAAAGCTAATTAAAGAGCATGTGGCTTTCACTGGTGGCTTGGGCATGTCGCGCTGAATGCACTTGTCCAGAGATGTTGAGAAGTTTTAGGCTTGTTCTCTATTTGGATGGGAAACCACCTTAGCAAAAGCTGAGGACACCTTGGTAAACAATTCCTTACAAAATTCAGAAACTCATTTTGGCACCTTTGGTGAGCTGACAAACAGGAAGAAAGTTCTTGACAGGCACCACTCAGATCTCACTGTTGGATCTTCTGCTTTGTTGTATTCAAAGGAAATAGAGATTTGTGTTTGAACAGTTTGGGGTAGAACTGTTTAGTAGTCTACTTCTAAAACAGTGACTAAAAGGAAAAGAAAAAAATTTAAAAAGCAGGCAAGCAAGCAAGGAATTAGCTGCAGCAGGCTGCCAGAATTAAGGCACAGCAGTGAAGTCCAGCAAGGAGCAGGAACGCTTCTTTTAGTCTCAGGAGCAACTGTATGCCTATTGTACAGTCAACACAGTGTAGCATCCGATCTGCTAGTAGCAGACGTGCCAAGGTCTGTGTCTTGCCTCGAGTGAAGTACGCTATTTGCTAAATGAATGTGCACATTCACACTCACTTATGCCTACTCTAAGCCGAAAATACTGGCCAGTGCAGCCAGTGGAGCTGAGGAATAACGATGAAACGTGGTCAATGGGGAATGTGGAGAGTGTTCTGAGCGGAGAGAAGGATATACAGAGGGTATGAGGATGTCTGGTGTGGATAAGTGTTAGTGTCTGGGAAACACCTGAGAATGAGCTGGACAGAAGATTACTGAGTGAAATGATTGAAAATTTGCTGAAAGAAGTCTCAGGCAAGTGTGGAGAACCTGCTAAGTGTTGAAGAAGCTGCTGGAAGATGACTCTGTCACCTTTCAGCTCTTTTGCTTTTTCTACTGAGTGGTACTGCCATCTACTCCTTCTTTCTTATTTTGGATTAAAAAGGGACAACTTCTGTGTTTCTTTTTCAACAGGTATCATAAGAGTCCATAATAGCCAGAAGCCTTAATTGCAAGCAATTGTTGCAAAAAAACCCTGAATATAAACCTAAACAGAAATGTTACCAAATGCATAGGACATATGCTTCCTGGACAGTCTTCAGGGAAAAAAATTCCTCTTGATATTTTCTTCCTTTAAATGTCTAGTGGTTTAATTTGTATAACGTAAAATGTCTGTCATACAATAGGCATTCTCCTTAAATGGTTATTATTTTTAATTGAATGCTAAACTCCTGTTCAGGAATAAATAAATATTTTTGAATTTTCAGGCTTTTCTTAGGGTGTTTAAGTAAGATCGCAGCATCGTAAGTTTTGACAGGTCTTTTTGAAAATCTCAGTCTGGAGAGTGTTATCTCAGCCAAATTAATTCCTAAAGTAATTCAGTTCGATTCATTAAGGATTTAGCTCTTGTGAGATTTTTTTTTTGGCATGTCCATTGCCTTAGAGACATAACTGTAGAATTAAGTGTGTGGAGACTTTTGATCACCTACAAATTAAATTCTATCATTACTAGTGGTACTATTGTTTTCCAAGCATGTGATGATTTGTGTAATAGTGTCACTGTGCTTTAGAGAGATGAAAATTTCATATATCTGCCTTTTAAGATGTTGGATCCTTTTCGCTTTAATCTCTGGAGCAACAGCTTTCCAGCTCTGAACAAGGCATACATCCTAACTTTACCTAGTGATGTTTTTGAAATATTAGAGGTTAGAACTTTTTTTTTTTTTTTTAATGAGTCCTTATTTGCTTTTCTCTCTCCTCTTCATGGGGCCAGGGGCAAGGAGAGAAGTTGAAAAACAGCTCTGCTGAGGGACGAGTAGGCAAGCTCCCACCCTACTGAACGCAATGGGAGGGTTGTTACTGATGTGAATAGGGCTCTCTCTGATGCACGCAGCTCTCCTGTTACATTCAGCGGGTATCCCAGCAAGTCAGTACAAGCTTTGGGCAGAAATGCATAACAGGGAAATAATGCATTTCTAAAATATTCCTTTCTTTTCTTTTAAAATTACATTGCCTATAGAAGGTACCAGACAGAGCATAAAGTCTGTTCTGTAAGTCTCTTTGAATAACTGCTGAAATTCCTGTTAAAAACACTCACACAACAGAAAAGCAAGAACGCCCTTAATAAAAGCCCTTTAATTTCCCTTCTCCTTCATTTTTTTTTCTCAGAGTGCCTTTATGTTCTTTTGATAGAAGCAAACTGGAATTAAATATTGAAAAGAGCTGAAAAAAAATGGGAAACTTTTCTCAGACTCGTAGAAGAAGAGATTTCAAATGTATGAGAGACCACTTTGACCAAGTAGCTTGACCTTCTGCACAGTACAGGACATAGAATTTGGCCTTGTCAGCCCTGTAAAGATACCAATAACCTGTGCTGGACTAAGTTATAGCTTTAAGAAAGACAGCCTGTCTGTATTCGGGGACATCAGAAGATGCAGGATCCTTTGACAGCTTAATTAATTTAAGATTATTCATATTGTTAGAAAGTTGTGCCTCATTGTTAATAACATCAGTATTTTTGGAAATAGGTACCGTGTATGTACTTTGCTATGTGACCGTCTTCTGTCTGAGTCTGAAGCCTTAATTTGAAAATGTCTGTGCAGCAGATTATCCATTCAGGTCAGGATTTATGATGATTCTGTGGGGCGCCAGTTTCTGTTAATTAGCGTGGGAGTCAGAAGCCAGAGAAAACCACAGGATCTGCCTGTCCAGCTGCTGGAGTAAGGAGTCTCCTTTTCCTCACACTGATGCTGAGCTTCTCCACTCCTGGAGACTCTGTCATTACCAAGTCACAGAAAGCTGATGCTTCCTCCTTCCTCCCTCATAGGCTGAAATCTTGTGCAAATGGTTCTTTTGGCATATTTGCAGCCTGCTGAAACAGCTGTCTTGTGTAGCTGCCTGCTGCCTTGCAGTGCTGGGGGAGAGGAGGTAAAAATGAGGTTATGGTTAGGCCAGAAACAATGGAGTTTTGAATGACAGCATCTACCTTATTCCTAGAACCCATATTTAAGAGCCCCAATGGGGAAAATACATTTTGGAAAGCAAAGGGGAAAAAATATTTTATAGGCAGTTGTGCATAGCCTAAGATCCCAAAGGGAATAATTGACTTCTACAAGCCAGAGAAGAAATGTAATTTTCAGACTATAGTTTAGAAGCAAAAGGGGGAAGAGGAAATAACTTTTTCCACACCTGAAAACCAATATGTTTTTCAAGTGGCTCTTTGGAGTATAGGGGAAAACTATTCTTTTCCTAAAAAGAACAGGAAGCAAAGCGGATATATTAAGAAAGTGCTGGTAGAAATGGAGTGGGAAAAGACTTCATCCTAAACTGATCTATGAGGAGTCGCTCAACCACCGCAGAGGTGATAAGGGTGCTAGACAGCAGCAGGTGAGGGCAAATCAAAGAGACGTCTTATCTGTGATGATCTGGCACAACTCAGCATACCACAGGAACTGCTCCATACCTACTCTCCTTGAGACAGCCTCAGACACAAAATGGAGAGGAAGGTAGCTCAGCTTCATTCACTGTGCTTTTCTGTGTAGTGAGAACACACGAGAGAGTAAAGTATAATCCATTAATTGTGTGGCATTGAGGAGGAAGCCATCTTCCCAAAGGGAAGATGGAAGGTCATTATGATGTCTTTCCCAAAAAACCTTAGGTGCTCTGCAGCATCTCAGGTGCACCCCCTAAACTCTGTATTGCCATATCAGTATTACTTCCATCCTGTTTTCTAGTATGCATGTGAACTCCTGCCCTGTTAAAACCTCAACTATGCAACAAGGTTTTTGGGTGGAAGGTAAGAGACTTTTTTGCTACTCACTGTTGCTGCCCTCAAAATGGGAGGAGGTGTTGTTAGCATCCTGGTGGCCACTCTTCCTTCATTAAGGTGCTCTTCAGCTGAGTCCTTTGGCAGTGTTTCCTCACAGGTTCAGGTTCAAATGTACTCACATTGATTTGTCTCTCTACTAGTAGGAGTCAGCTCTTGCTTCCATCCACAGCTAGATAAAACTTCATCTTTCGTGTTCTGGTGCTGCCACTAGCTGCTTCATTGTTGCTATTGGCAGGTGACATGGAAACTGCAGTTACAGTCTGGGAAGATACTCCTTGTTAGTGCTGACGGTAAAGCACAAACTAGTGAGGGAAGTAATTGCTGCCATGTTATGATTTACACTCTTTGTATTTGACTGTCTCTCCTGGTGCCACCTTGGTCTCTGGGCATGGGAGTGACTCCTTCATCCTGGCTAGCCCTTGATGTTACACTGAGACTTAATCATCAGTTCCTTTCCTGCCAGCAGCTGCTGCACTGCAGTCTTAATAAAACTGCTCCATAGTGATATATGTATGTCCAAGACATAATCAGGGCTCCTACTATATGTATTGTCATTGCCAGAGGGATTTCTTCACTAGAATACCCTTGTGATGGTGGGATCATGCTCACCATTTGTGGCACCTGTCAGTGATAATTCAGCAGCTCCTGCTGATGAGACAAAAGTCAGGTCCAAGATAGTTAATAACAGGGCCACTGCAGCAGCAATAGAGTGGGCATGGCAGAAGAGTCAAGCCTACAAAAATATTTACAGAAAAAAAAAATCAGAATATTCAATGGCTGAGCAGGAATTGGATAGTGCAGTGCGTGGTGTTGGTCAAGCACCAATCAGATATTAACAGTTAAAGTAACCTGTGCTTGTTTTATCTGCATTTACCACTAAACCAGCATTTGCTACTGTTACAGCTCTTCATTAAACTCTTTCTGTGTTCTGCAAGGCTTTTCAAATTTGAGCAGTATGTCAGTGGTTGTTAATGGTTATCATCTAATAACCATTAGTAGGTTATTAAACCATGTGGTACTTTAAACAGGAAGAAAAGGCAAGTGAATTGTAGCGATGAAGCACAGAACTGGATGAGAAAGTTGGTGTGGGAAGGTAGAAGGTGGGGTGAATGCTTCATCAGTGGCACACTGTAGGTAAGATGGTACTTGGACCATGTAGACACTAAGCACTGGCACAGATCCCTTCTTTACAGAGTCTGAGATTTCAGGTGAGTTGTGATTCCCCTAACTACAGTTCATTGCTGTTCACTTCAGAGGTCTTGAAATGCTATCCCCCACTTTCTACAGACTGTATCTCCTATTGCAAGTGGGAATATGCTTTTGAGTCAGTGTTGTGCATGCGACCTAGGAGGTGGCTGGGACTTCTTGCATGGTCTTCACTGACTTGCTCCTCTTGCTGCTGCTGCTTGTAAAAGGGAAAACCATCGACCTCCCCTTCAGAGTGGGTTTCTTATAATCATTCTTCAAAAAGTGCCACAAATACAGCAAAGTATCCTTTCTTCTCTCCCCACTACTGTCTGTACTCACTGGATTTAATGAGACTTAATATTTCTGCCACTAGCCCTTGTAGAACAGAAGAAAGCAGCATAACACTAAGCGTGATGCAAGCAGAACGCATTTATTTATGTCTGTTCATTAATTAGACTCCTGTAATGCAGCCAGTTCCTCCTCCAGATTTTGAATAGGAGTAGCATGGGTTTTCATTCATCTAACAATGATTTTATGATTGCAGAATGGCATAGAGTAAAGGTGCAGATGATAAACGTGTCTGCCTGTCTTCTTTGGTGCCTTGAGTTTCTGGACACACAGGATTAGAGAGAGCCCAGTGGAGAAATAAACTTGAACTGTTTGAGTCTTGGCTATAAACAAGGAGCTGGGAGCTCGTTGTCTCTGGCTTTGTGTGCCTGCACCATTCTTTCTGGTGCCTATTGTACAGTGAAATCAAAGCAAAATTTCAGCAATCTAGCGAAAAAAAAAAGAATTAATAGAAAAAAGACCAGTAGAAGAGCTGTTAAGATTTGTTTACATATTTGAAGTTAAAAAACGGCCTTGGTCTGACTTCTTATGTGTTATGAACAGTTACATTTCAGACAAGTATTTCACCATTGAATCCAGGAGCTTCCAAAGTATATTTTCCACAAAGGTAACAGGAGATGTAAATCTGGTACCCTTCATAGTCTGTTCCAATGGTTAATCACACTCACTGTGCTTTCTTTCTCATTTGAATTGGAATCTCGTCTAGCTTTAACTCCCAACCACTGATTCCTGTTATGACTTTCTCTGCTAGATTAGTTTAATTTTACTTCCCACATCCTGTTCCTTTTAGATTTATTGCCCAAGTTCTTCTAAAAATAAAATAAAAGCAACAACAGTCAGAAGAAGGAGAGGGGGGAAAAGAGAAAGAAAGAAAGGAGAGAAAGAGAGCAAGCAAGCAAGCAAGCAAACAAATGCTCTCTCTCTTCATGTTTTCCTGATGTACAATTCATTGAACCATCATGATAGTATTCAGGGCAGTTAAACCTAAAGAGTTAGTGTCATGAGTAAATATTAACAATGCCATAGAAAGACTGATGAGAACATGTCACATCTGTCACTTGATATATGTCCTTAGAGTGCCCATTTTAGAGTGTCAGGATGGTTGGCTTCTAGGGACTCATAAAGTGAAAGTATAAAAACATAATGACAGTAACTATAAAGATCTCTGAGATCAGCCAATTATATCCTTGCACTCATAAATATTTTTCAAAGCCTCAGAATTTTATTTTTTTAAAAGAGAAGTATTTTTTAAAACCTAACTTTATGCAGGGCAGAAGAACTCATGAAGTTTTAAACACAACTGTTGTACACTAGTCCCAAGTTATGTTCACTGCCCTGCTTTCCCCTTAGCTGATAGGTTTCCCAACATGATGCGCTTTCCTTGTGTAACCAGGTCTCAGAATATCCCATGATGCAGAATAGTTCTACGAGATACTGTTTATGACTCTTTGTGAATTTAGCCATCTTCTCTTTATCTCTGATCTGGGGGTAGTGGTGGAAGGGCACACATGGAGAAGAATCTTCCAGTACCTCTGTCTATAAAATTTTTATTGTTCAGGTACTGGAAGAGACTGTGAGATAAGCCGTGTATTTTGCTGCTGCCATGTACATAAGCAACCATATGCACTTGAAACAAGAGTCCAATGACAATGGCTCTGTTATCTTTGAAAGACTTTAATGAGCTCCATATGTCTAGCAATCTGCAGCAAAAATTCGAGGCACAAATTAAAATGTAGCTTTTTTTCTCAAGGACTCATTGGCGTATTACGATGGACCGTGTTCTGAACGTTGTTAGGACACTGGGAGGTGGATGTCTCTGGATAGTGTTACTGGTTCCTGATCTGAATCCTGTAGCAAGCCAAGGTTTGCAAAAATAGGTGACAGCTTTATTAAACCAACTGTTGGAGAATTTAGAGGAGGTGTCAGGAGCACAAACTCTGCTGCTAAAAACTTGACTGTTTTTTCACCTGCCTGTATTAGTTGGCTTAATAAGGGCTCTCTTTGCAAACCTTTCTAGCCCTATATCTTCATTGTGGCTTCATCAATAAGGGTCTCAGAGAAAAGAGTTGAGAAGGTCACATTAAGTCACTCTTATAATGCTGTAAACATCTAGTCTTGCATAAAAATAGACCTATGGTGTCATTACTAGAGACAGATTTAGACCAATGACTGTTTTCTATGTACATTTTTGCCAGACTTTGCATTTGGAACTGAATTTTGTTTCCTGAGCTCATCTACAATCACAACAAGGTGGAATTCTATTTTGCATATCTTACAGCACTGTCATGAATAGCAGCAAGCTGTGCATGATTGCTAGCTTAGAGTAGGTTATTTCTGCACTGTACCAATCTACCTGGAACTGGATACAGCAGTTACTGGCAAAGTCTTCCCTACTGGCAGCAAAAGTTCGTTGTTGCTTCAGCCACCTTCAATCACAGCATCCCAGCTTTAGGCTTTGGGAATATTAAAGGATTCTCAAAAGAGAAGGCTTTGATGAATTCAGTGATGCATTAAGGACAGGCTGATGGCTTGCTCAGAAAATGATCTGCAGCTGAGAAGTGATGAAAAGGAACAATCAAACTCTCTTTGTGATGTTATGTCCTTGCAACACTGCCGGATTTAAGGTTCCTCATCCTCATGGCTTAGCCAAAGGCACAAACAATGCAGCATCAGCCAAGGATGTCCATCAGCTGGAGTAATCTTTGATTCCTTCAGGCACAAAAAAAACGCCACAGATATGCAAGCAGTTGACTTCGTTGCAGTGGTAGCAGCAGCAGATTTTTTCTGATGTTTTTCACAGAAGAGAAACTGGTGAAATCTGGCTATTTTGCTTGGGCATTTAGCTTCAGCCAAAGGCTAAGTGACCTTTCCCGTTTCTTGTCGATAGGGTGAAACAACCCCAATTTGCTTTATAGTAGAAATTGCCTTGAGATTATCTAGTTAAGGTATTATTATCATTATTATGAAGTGAATGGGAAAAGTGTTTGGATAATTGGCAGGAGAGAAAATGAGAACATCGAACAGTTACAACTCTGAGGCCCCTTGGCAACAGATATCTTCTTAAGTGTGACTGGAACAGGCAGCTCCCTTGATCAGTACAGACCTCTCTGCTGGAGAGGCAGCTTCCTCTAGAAGTGTAATGGTGAATTTAAATGAACAGGAACTGAGGAAGAAAAATAACAAGGTTCTTGATTTCCACCCCTCCCACTAACTAAATATGCATTTACTGCTAATTAACTTAGAGGTATAGATCACATTCCTGGCAGAAATTTGTCTCCTACTATTTGTTAGGTTGAATAGCAAAGGAACAACTTTTCCCATTTGCATTATCATGTCCTTGTTTTGTTCTGTTGTGTTGGTTTTGTTGTTATTTTTTTTTAAAGCAGTTGATTCTACTGCTAGAAAAATATGTCCAGATTTATCTAAGGAGGGAATATCTTTCTCCCGCTCAACTGAAACAGAGGAGTAAGAGATGGAACAAACATTTTAGAGTAAATGCTTAAAGCAGCCTCAGGCTCTGTCTGCGCTTTCCCCTCTGCAGTCTCAAGAGTGGTGTAATTGCACCAGGTAGGCGAGAGCCTCTCAGTGCTGCTGTGCCCAGGGAAAGCAATGTGTGATGTGAGATCAGCTATCACCCTGGGATGCTGAGGTTGGGTTCCTGCTGCCATTTGTGATGCTGTTGTCCACCCAGGGAGGCTCCATGCACGGTGCTGTGAATACACATCCAGTGCTTTTTTGCTTGCTTTTTTTTTTTTTTTTAATTTTGACTTCTAAACACACAGGTCAAGTGCCTTTGTTTTTAGCCGTAGTGTACTCCACCTGGCCTCTGGCTGTTGTGCCAGGAGGTCATAGAGCTCCCCTAGATCCTACATCATGTCAGCCAGCCTGGTGCAGGTCTTTCCAGCACCATCCCAAGGGGTCTAAGAGGGAACTAAAGGGGTCTTTTTAGACAACTGAATTTCTTTCCCTGAGTGTTGTTCTGGCATCCTATGTTTAATCTCCCAAAATTTTGCTGTTATTTCTCTCATTGGCATAGTTTTCAGGGACTAAAGATTTCTACAGAAAATAAAAGAAAAAGCAACACGATCTCAATATTTCTTCTTATAAGAAAATATATGTTTTTATTCTTGGTAAGGGTATGATTTATAAATGGGAGATGGGGAGGGACCTAGCATGCAAACCAATTATACATTCCCCTCCTCCTTTTTTTGCATTCTTGTGATTTTTGGTATTCAGAGAGCCTTTGTTGTCCAAAGTTACATGTTATTATGCTCCTAGCTGAAGCATCGAAATGAAGGACTGTAAATTTTGACTGTTGTAATGAGATAGAAAGCCTGATCGAATGTGTAGGGACTGAGGCGCTGCATGGTAGCTGCTGAAATGACTGCTAGGGAAGGCAATTTTCTACTTCATGTCCCTTTTCTCCATTCCTACTCCTTTATATAGATTGTAAGTTCTTAGCATGTTCCTGTGAATCTACACAATGCCTTATACAACATCGCTTCAGTCTCAGTTGGAGCCTGTAGAGCCCCTTGTCAGAACATATAATAAATACTTACAAACAAATGATAATAAATTCTAATAGCAGTTAGTGCCGCATGAGGCTATCGCAGAGGCACTGATTGTTCTTTCATTACACTGAGAAACAGAAACATTCAGGCAATCAACACAGGGAGTTCAAGGCCTGGCCATCAGCACTAATAATGTCACTTGTCGCCAAACCGAAGTGGAAACCTGCCAGAGGAGGAAAGGGTGAATAGCTACAACCCACCTTTAGAGCAACTCAACGTGACACAGCCCAGATAATTCTTCCATGTGAAAATTTCAGGGTATTTTTTTTTTCCTGACAATAAACCTCTGTTAAAATTAACCACAAATGCCACAACCCTCATGGCTCTCATTTGCCTCCTGCAGTCTGATCACACGAACAAAGTACGAGAGCATGAAACAGGCTCTCCAGTCAAGCTGAAAGAGGAGGAGCTGACAAGCCAGGGAAATGTTCTCTGGTAACCTTGAACTTGTATTCACTTCCCTCTGGAAACAAGATATCTCAAGGCAGACAGGGGTGGAGGTGAAGTACTTCACAACATCAATACCATGTTATAAATACCTCAGAACTGTGGTAGCCTAAAGGTTTTGTGGGTCCCATGGAATTTAAAATCAACCTACCACAGAGCATTTCCTTTTTACACAGAAAAAAAAAAAAAAAAACAACAACCCACCTAAGTTCAGCTTGTTCCAATTATAAATTGTTGGAAAAAGAGGGCTAAACAAAGGAATAACTCCTGTTCACTGATTCAGCGCTTCAGCTGATGGAGAGCTGAGTCAATAATCTGGGTGATACTCTAGAGAACTAGGGTAGGGCTGAGGAGCTATACTCAATTCCTGGCACATCCACAAACTATAATACTGGACAAGTCAGTAAGTCTGGTTTGTTCCTCAATATATCCTTTCTGAAATGGACACACTCCTTCCCTACTTTACAGCATAGCTGTGGGAATAAAAATCTTTAAAGTCTGTTAAAAATTATTTGCACAGGCAGGAGGACTTCTCACTGCTCATGACACTGTCCTATCAGTTATCCGATGCAGGAAAAGGAGATATGATCCCCAAACTTGATCTCTCCATGCTTTACATGCCCTATAGTGTTCAGCACATGATAAAGTGCCTGGAAAAGCAGGGTAATTCTGGAAATCTTGTGAAGAGCCTATATGTGAAGGTGAATAAACTTCCTGTGAGAGGCTGAGTCTGTTGGTATTTTCTTCTTCAGTTTTTTTTTTGAACCATCCTGAGAGAAAAAGGGTTATAATAAATACAAACAAATACATAAATTCTCAGCTTGGATTTATGGAGAAGGGATAGGGGGAGAGAGAGAGAGAGAGAGAGAGATTTCATGAGAGCTCAGAAAACAAAGACATGGGTGAGAGCCATACAGAGACACGGAGATAGTAAGCAATATGAAAAACATTCCTGTCTCTGGTGGGTCTCATTGCTGTTGGTGTACACAGGGTAGTGAAAGGACAAAGCCATGCCCCCAGCAGGGTTAGTAATTGAAGTCCAAGGAAAGAATAAAGAGGGATGGGGTGTAATGGAAAGCATCAGGAAAAAAATAGTGAAGTCAAAATTTTTTCCATGCTCCACCCTGCAGTGGAGTTTATTATTGTTCTAGTCCCAAGGAAGAGCAATAAGGATTAGAAGGCTTGTTGGAGAAGACTGAAAAAAGACAGAATAAAGGTTTTCGAGACGAGTGTAGGAATGACATGCTAAAGCCTAGATACAGCAGCGGAAAACAGAGAAATGAGACAGTAAAAAAAAAAAAGGTTATTAATAATGTAATTTAGTAAAATCTCTGTTTGAAGAACAAGACAGAAACATTGAAGGTGATAGGATCTTATTTTAAAGGGAATAACACTCTGCAGGTAGTTACTTTTTTAAAAAACTACTTTTAGGCAGCAAAATTAGATTAACTGAATCTTACTCTATGGAGCAGGCAGCAAGGTACCATACCCAAATCTTCTAAGCTCCAAATCCACATCCAGACACTAAGCTGTATTGTCCTTTTACATGTTCATAAACTCCTGCTTTTATCATTGTGACCTAAACCGATGTTTCTAAACATCCTATCAGACGATATAACAGAAGTTCTTCCTAAATAAAAGTAATGACAGGCATTTTCAAATTGAAATGTACTGAACAAACTAGTACTGTTGCCTGCTGAAGCTTTCTAGAGTCCAGGAATGGGGACTTGGTGTAATTTCAGTTGCTGGTCACCTTATCAGCATCCTCAAAGTAGCTAGAACCGATCTGAAAATGAAACTTGAATTTTAGTAAATTCATGGACACTTTTATTCACAGGGGAAAGAAAGGAGAGGGTAAGAATAAAAGCCAATGCAGTGCCTTTTGTCTACATTTAGCTCTGTAATAAAGACCCCTGAAATATATGGGTTGATGTCTGTCTGCTGTTCTTATGACAGTGCTGCGCAGAAGGCATGTGATGGGGAAACTGAGACAGGTGTCTAACACAGATCTGCTGCAGATGAAGAGTGGTTAATAAGCAGGGTGCTAACATGCGTCATTCAGAGCCATGTAATCAGACCAGACACTATTGAATCCACGATGAAGCTAAAGGCTTCACTCTTCTAAGCATCAAAAAGAAAAAAAAAAAAAAAAAGATGCGTGAATGAGAATATATGCACAAAATCAAAATATGTGCATCCCTCTGTTGACATGAAAAGGACTAATTAATTATCTAAGTTGTCACATCCCCAGCTATTCTGAATTCTGTCTCACACGCACATTCTCACTCTATCACAGTTGGTTTTTTTTTATTTTTAAGGACATAAAGCAAATTTTAAATTAAACACCTATAATGCTGTGTCTGATATTAGTGATCACAACATTTTAAACACTATGAGAGAAAGGAAGAAAGAAAGATAGATTCAGAAAAAAAACAACAAACAACAAACCAAATATATAGAAAGAAAGGTGCATAAAAATTTTACAAAACTACACAGTAATAGGGGAAATAAATAAGCAACATGCATGTGTGCACACACACACGCTCATACTCACAAATCTCTTCTTGGGTTAATAGTGGTTTACAGATGCATTTAATATTTCTGGTAAGCAGGTGCTCGCTACCAACTCCCTTTCTTTAAACTTCTAAACTCTTGTTTCCAAAAGAAACAAAGCATCAGAGAGCTGTCCTCTCTGGTTATTCATGTTTAACCATAGGCTGAAAATCGGCCACCTTTAAAGAAAATAAATAACCCTTTCAATTTATTTTAGCACTATGATTTGACTTGGATTTAGCTGTGTTTTCCTTGTCTCATCAGGCTTCCCCACTGTCCTTAGCTTGTCCTTACTTCACATCACTCTCTTTGTCATTGCTATATGTTGTTGAACAGCATTGGCACTGACATTCAGTAGAGTCCAACAGCTTATATTTCCCGTTACCTAATGTGCAAGGATTTACTACTTTAAGATGAAAAGAAACCAAGATAGAAACCAACCCAGGATTTGCTTTGCCAAATCCCAAACTTGCTTCTTCAGCCTTTAGTTTGCACTCACTTTGGGACAAAGAGTATTTCTGTTTCTCTCACTGGAAAACAGCATTTGGACAATACAGATATTAGAAATAATATTTTAGTACAGTTTTTTTAAAAGGAGAAACAGAAATTGCAGTGCAGAATCCCAGATGATCCATGAGCCATTAATTTAGCTTTATAACTCGTGCATCAAACCAATAACCTGAAGATGAACTAAATTGTGTCTCATGAGGAAATATTGATTTTTTTTTTTAAGGTTTCCGGGGACAGGTGGTCTACAACAGTACGTGATTTCACAGTTATTTACACACAACATTAAAAATTAGCACTTTTATTTCCACTTTGAACTTCCCGTTCTCCGTCTTTCAGGCCCTGGTTTTTGTTACGTCTCTCTGTGAGATTAAATCTCTTAGCCAGATTTGGAAGTTGTTTTTTGTTGTAAACCTTCTCCCTGTTCTATACATGACTATGTCTGAAAATACCCTCTCTATCACTAAAAGCTGATACAATATGCCATAGCTTGAAGGTAAAACCAGATGTCTTGGTTAAAATTTTTCATAATGTCTCCAGTTGAAGACAAAATACAATTTAAAAAGAAAAAAAGATAAAACAAAGGTAGGAAGTTGGTCAAGTGTAAGAGGAATTGGAAAGAAACTTCAAAGCACATAGAAAAAAAAAGAAGAAAATCTCAAAGACATGCTCACACACTCACTCCAGGGTCCCTGCTCGTGCCTTGGCTGTCCCTCGCTGGCTGGGTGCTGTCTTCCTGCAGCCTCTGTGGTGATGCTCAGCCCAAACTGGGCAGGGTGGTAATGCCATGGTGCAACTTCTGGTAGCACCAAACTAGATTGAAACTGCTGCCTCACTTGCACGAAGACCACTCCCTACTGTTAAAATTTTTTTTTCTATTTTAATGTGCCTTTTCAGGTTGACTCTTCTGTTTCAAAAGTAACTTTTAAATTACCCACTGACTTTTTAGTCTACCTGATACTCATTTATTTTCTATGATGAATTTCAGGAAACACTCTCCAGACAGTGCTGTGTGCTTTACCTGCACACACTGTGTACTTTCACATTTTCACCTTAATAGGGGTTGTTGTCCAGTCCATTTGCCAAGGATGCTTGGTTGCAGAGAGTGAACAGGCACCTGCATGCAGCCAAGTGTCGTCTGCAGCCTGGATAAGCACGGGTGGTCTATGAGCCTTTAGCCATGTTAAAATACATTTACAGTAGACATGAGGTCATCTGTATAGAAAATTCTGATGTATAGTCAAAGGGTAGTAGTATAGTTAGGACAGGATTTGGCTTCCCTAATATCAGATGACAAAAAGTTAGTTGCTTGGGTCTAGGCAAGACACATTTTCTATTTAAAGGAGAGGAATCAGCATTACTGGAGACTGATTCATCTCAGTTCTCTTAGAGAGTAATTTTAGGATACAAAATATTTTGTTCTGTTGGCACTGAAAGAAACCTATAATGACTTGCTTTGCTTTTTCACCAAAACCTGTTAAATGTTTTGGTTTGAAGGGTACTACAAGCCTGTGAGAATATGTATTTAGAACTGTCTCCTGTTTGCTTCTTTTTTCATCACGTATTTTGTTAGCATTTCTTTTTTAGGAATTTTCATCTTTTCTAGATCTTTTGAAAGGAATATACTCAAAAGCAAGTAAATGAGAGGGATTAGTAGATTCGATCATGAAGTAGGAATGTCCTTGGAAAGAAAATTTATCAAGGGACAAAGAAAAGATGCAGTGCAGTAGGTAAGAATTAATCCTAAGGTTGCTGAACTGAAAAAGGGAGACAAGTTTTTGCTGGGAATAACAAGGAGGTCTCAGATGAGAGTTTGACCATAGGTGAGAACTAGGAGTAGGGAATCATAGTGTTTCCCCAACACCAGTTGCAGATTTGCAGGGTATACTAAGTTTTGCTCATTTTCCAAGTAAATTTTCCACTCTCTAATGAAATAGTGACTCATTAAGTGTATGTAATACTTAAGCATCCATATTGCTTTCCATCAAGTATTTTTCATGAAATCAATGCTTAGAACTAGTTTGAAACATGTTTTGTATGCCACATACAGTTTGCTTTGGAACAACCAACAGAAAAAAAAAAAAAAAAAGCTTCTTCAGCACACACACAGACATACATACAGAGAAAAACAAATACAGAGTTGCTATAAGGCAGAGGGCTCATACTTTTGATACCATCATCAGCCTGGCTTTGCACTTACATCAGAGCAAGGGAACAGAAGATAGGGGGATCATAGCAGTACACTAATCTAATCTTACACTGACTCTTTCTCTACAAAAAAAAAAAAGGAGACCATTTCAAAACATCTGTGAGGCACGTTTTTTGATATGTGTCTAAGCACTTTTTATGCCAAGCCATGTGGTTCAAATCTGGCTTGAGAAGAGAAGTCAGCCAAACAGAGGACAGTAGCATATAAAGGATTCCCATTTATGAGAACAACCTGCTTAAACTCTGATTGCAAGATGCACACAGAAAGAGTTTCTGATGGCTTGAGTACCACACAGCTGTCAAATGCTGCCTGTACTGCTTTTTTTTTTCCCCTTTTTTTTTTTCTATCTGCCACTGGGTTATTAAAATGTTCTTTACAATTCATCTGAAACATAATCCCTGCTTTCCTGTTTATTCAGAGTAAAAAGCCTCAAACCAAATCATAAGAAAACACAACACCCTGCTTTCACTGGTTGCATGAGACATTTAGAGATTTGGAAAACTGTCAGATCCTACTTTATAGCAAAGCACTGCAAACCAGCAGACCAAAGCTGTGTGGTGCTGTCAACATACTGGAGGGGAGAGGTGCCATCCAGAGGGATCTTGACAGCCTTGAGAGGTTGGTCCGTGCAAACCTCATGGAGTTCGACCAGGCCAAGTGCAAGGTCCTACACATGGATTGGGGCAATCTCAGGCACAAATACAGGCTGGGTAGAGAATGGACTGAGAGCAGCCCTGAGGAGAAGGACTTGAATGTGCTGGTGGATAAGAAGCTCAACATGAGCCAGCAAAGCACACTTGCAGCCTAGAAAGCCAACCATCCTGGGCTGCATCAAGAGGAGCATGGCCAGCAGGTCAAGGGAGGTGATTCTGCCCCTCCACTTCGCTCTTGTGAGACCCCATCTGCAGTACTGCGTCCAGCTCTGGAGCCCCCAGCATCAGAAGGACGTGGACCTGTTGGAGAGAGTCCAGAGGAGGCCATGAAGATGATAAGAGGGCTGGAGCACCTCTCCTATGAGGACAGGCTGAAAGAGTTGGGGCTGCTCAGGCTGGAAAAGAGAAGGCTTCGGGGAGACCTTGTTGCAGCCTTCCAGTACCTAAAGGGTGCTTATAAGAAAGATGGTGACAAATTTTTTAGGAGGGCCTGTTGTGATAGGACAAGGGGGTAATTGTTTTAAACTAAAAGAGGGTAGATGTAGATTCAACACAAGGAAGATTTTTTTTACATTGAGGGTGGTAGCACACTGGAAGAGGTTGCCCAGAGAGGCGGTGGATGCCCCATCCCTGGAAACAGTCAAGGCCTGGTTGGACGGGGCTCTGAGCAACCTCATCTAGTACCCTGCCCCTTGCAGGGGGGTTGGACTAGATGACCTTTAAAGGTCCCTTCCAACCCAAACTATTCTATGATTCTATGGACAGAGCCCACTCTGAACAGCCAGAGAAATTTACAGGCATTTCTCATGGAGGATGGATGGAAAGGATCCTATCACCCCATCTACCTTTTCCAAAAAGCTGAAGAGGAGATGAGCTGTCCAAACAGAGATCCCTCCTCTGGAGTGACTGAAAGGCACAGACATCTCTGTCTTCTTTATTTTCAGCAGGTCTTCTGTTTCTTATGAGCCTGGAGCTGTCCCATCCTCTAAGAAGTGCAGAGTCTTCCTTTTAATGATTGGTCATTTATTGTCTTGGACACCATATCTCTGGAGGACACCCACCCTTCCTCCAAATCAAGAAGTTAAAAACTCAACAGTATACTGTGTATGGTGAACTGTAATTCTAGCTTAACTTGACTTAGTTTACAGACTATTGTACCTGTTTTGCAACATGTGAATATCTAAGAAAACAGGAACTGAACTCTGATAGTCAGCTTCTCCCTCAGTCAGAATTATTTTATCTGTAGACTGAAACTATTGAACAAAGCATTCCTGCTGGTTTTTAGCAGTATGTATCACATGGAGTGGTGCTGGCAGCCTCAGTAACAGATTTGGGTAGGGAGTAAGGCTCATTCTTCTCCCTCCTAGTCACTAGGCAGACCACATAGGGGCAAAAAAAAGAGTGTATTTTGCTTAGCAATCACTGCTTCAGAAAGACATGAGCGTTTGTGTAAAGAGAGGAGACTGAAAGATCCAAAAGATCCGCAAGTGCATCTTAGGTAGGCTTCAGGTATGGATTTATAATGGACTATTAGCAGCTTTGAGGAAAAAAGATTATAAACACTTGGTTTAATTGGCTGAGAATTTTTTGCCACCTTCAGAAAAGCATCATTCTCTTCAGAAAGGATGAATTTGTTTCTTCTTAAACTGCCTAATGAGATGAATGAATATCACACAACAATAATTTCTTCTAATTATAGGAAGTCTAGAATAAATTAAAGCTGAGAAATATCTATTTCTCTTTTCTGTACAGCAGCATTTTCAGTGTTCATCAACATTGCCCCTAAGGCAGAAATGGTGTCATGCATGATCAATTCATCTTACAAGTCTTCCAAAATAGTTCCCTGTCTCCGTTTAGCACTGTCAAGGTTTGTTCTAATCTGCCATTTCAGACAAGATTTAGAGCTTCCACACTTTGATTCTTTGGATGAACGAGGATTAAAATTTTCATTGCTTGTTTGTAATAAGGCAAGTTGTAGCTCTAATTATGTAACCAATTTGCTGCAGTTAACTCTTGAAAAGAACAGCAATAGTCCAGTCAGAGGTTCATTTTGTGTTTGTGAGGTCTGTAGTCAATACAGACAGTGTAAGTTGAAAGTCAGTGTGATCTGGGTGCCTAAAATGGACATGGCTTTGAAAAATCCAATGATAATCATTGAATGACTGGAAAAATAGACACAGATGACAGTGACAGCTTAAGGCTAATGTAAGGAAATCCAAATCTCTCTGTCTATGGTTCTTTGTCTTAATGTTGTTTGGAGATCAGAGGGATTTCATTTAAAAACCCAAACTAGTCAAGATCTAGCCTCCGAGTAATGCATGAATCTATTTTAAGGGAAAAGAGACCTTTCTGATCACCTGCAGTACACAGGTGGCAGAAATACACACTTGTCGTTGTTCAGCCCCAATCCGGACCAGACTACGCAGTCTCTCTCTTGCTCCCCCCACCCTCCAAGAGAATAGGGGGAGGTGATATAAGGAAAAACGGCTCAAGGTTTAAGATAAGGACAGGGAGAAAATCCTTAAAGTTACCGTTATGGGCAAAACAGACTCGACTTGGGGAAAACTATTCATTTATTACTACAAACAACAGGATAATGAGACAGAGAACAAGATAACCTCCTTCCACCTCTCCCTCTTCCCAAGCTTAACATTATCTCCACTACCTTCCTCCCACCCCGAGCGGCACAGGGGGGAAGAGGGAATGGGGGACACAGTCAGTTCATCACGCGTTGTTTTACGCCACTGCTTCATGGTTGGGGGAAGAACTCCTCACATTCCTTCCCTGCTCTGTTGTAGGGTCCCACCCATACGCCGCAGTCCTTCATGAAACTGCTCTGGCATGGGTCATCTCTTCCACGGGGTGCAGTCTCTCCAGAACGGCTGTCCACAGCTGCCTTCAGGCATCCACCTCCCCCAGTATGGGGTCCTTCACGGGCTCCAAGTGGATCTCTGCTCCTCCGTGGACCCCCGTGGGCTGCAGAGGGACAACCTGCTCCACCATGGTCGTCACCACAGGCTGCAGGGGAATCTTGGCCAGGAGCTGCATTACTCCTCCCCCTCCTTCTGAACCGACCTTGGCGTCTGCAGCTGTTCCTCTCACAAGAAAAGTTGTTCACAGCAGGCTGGCAGACGCCTCTCAGGATCTCTTCACATCATCCATCTCATCTCCTCTCCACTTCTTGCAGCCGGGCTGGGCCGACTTGGTCCGCCTGGCGAGAGGCCAGAGGGTGAGGCCTGCAAGGCCCATGAGGCCTGCGCCTCCCCCTCTCCGCCTCTGCCCCCACTCAGCTTCTTCACATCTTCTCTCTTTTTTCTGTCTTCTCTTCTTAGGTCAGTATTCTTACACCAAGATCCAATAGCTTCTCTACATTCTCTTTCACTAAGTAAATGTAGACTGGATTTTTTCAGATTCTCATTGCAGAGTATTTTTTCAGATTCTTGGGGAGAATTTTGGACAGAAGAGAGCAGTTGGCAGGTCTTGGTACTTCTTTGGGTGTGTATTGTGTCCAGTTTGTTATCTTGATATACTAGTCATGACCTTTTCGGAAATCGCTGTTCTTTCAAGGTGTGGTCCCACAGTTCACATGTGCAGTCCTCACTTTTAAGTCCTAGATGGATTATGCTTTCCTGTAATACACTGCAGATTGTTTGACCACAGCAAACCTATAACATTACTGACTCAATACTGATGGCTGAATATTATTATTACTCAATCCTCAGGTCTCTATGTTATCATCAAAGCTTTTTGCAATGATATTTTCTTCCAGTTCATTGACAAAAACTATCTGTGAACAATGTGCTAAAAGCACTGTAAATAATTTTTGATATCTCACTTAGCGTGCCAGGCATATATGTGTGTGTTTCTGTATCCGTGAGTAGTTTCTAAATACACATTATGTGGCTCTTGCTGTCTGAGTTTAGATGTGCAGTATCAAGTCCTTTGTTAAAGTACTGTGCAATGTGTAATGGGCTTGCTGTCTTGTGGAAAAAAGACAACGGCAAAGTTAGGCTTGTTACCAGTTAAGAGATACTCTTCTTTAATTCAAGTGGTTGAATGGTGGTAAAATTTCCAATGCTGCAAATGAAAGGCTTTTGGAGCATCCTTGGACATCCTTGAGAGTACAGGAAAGGAACAAAAGATTTCAGAGACCAGTGCAATTGTTTACATTGCTTCTGCTTGTTGGCAGCTTAACACTGCAAACATGAAAGCCACTCTTGCATCTTTACAGAGTTCCAGTGTGCTTCAGAAATTCTTCCCTGAGACAGCCAAAGTAAATACTTAGATATATTCTAGCTGAAAATAAAACTCACACTTACACATTAGAGTTTTTTCTTCCCGTTGAGGCTTCATAGACAACTCTTTTACTGACAGAAAGAGTTTGGCCCTTTGGATTGAGAGAGTTGTGACTCACATTTTAAGATCCAGAGCCTCTTCGCTCTTGCTTTAGACATGCTGTGGGTCACAACAACAGGTATGGATGAGACATTTATTCCCTAAAAAAAAAAAAAAAGGGAAAAGTAAGAAGGAGGCATTTGGAGTACAATTTTTCATGGAAAAGTTTGGCGACTTCTTCTATATGACTGTAATCTGAATGTGATTTTTCTGGCAGTAAGCATAGAAAAAAAGGATAAAATATTTCCGTGTTAGGCTAGAAAAGTGCTTATAAATACACAGAAAGTTGCACTCATTTGGGCACACTTGATAGGGGATTAGAACAACCAAGCCAAAAAGATAGGAGCCTAAAGTGGCCTTTAAATAAAATATAAGCATGTACATTTAGGAAAGTGAGTCTTGCAGTCCTTGAGATGGTCCCTCTGGGAGTTTCTTCTTCATATTTCTGGGATTCAGGAAAAAAAAAGGCATCCTTACAGTAATTTTTGCTATCCTCATTTGGACTACTCTGAATTCAGCTGAGATTGTGGAGCTGGTGTTACGATTGTTATAGTAGACTGGTTGTTCATGCAGTCTTCAGGGAAGTGGGAATCTTGAGATTCAAATGTTTGGTTCTATACTGTTTCAAATGTTTACTGAGGAAATGTCTAAATACCCTTGAGACTATAAAAGCAGTGTTTTTGTCAGCCTTCTCTTATAGCCCTCTGATTTTGGTTTCTTTCCTGCAGAGTGTCCTTTCTCCTCCTGGACAGGCAGAGGGGCCTTCCCTCAGTATTTGCCACAATGACACCACTCTCCTGGACTTTGGAAATGGAGGGTTCAGAACACCTCCAACATCCAGTCCTCCCCCTTTCTGCACAGGTGTATCTTATCCATACACCCCAACGAGGAAGAAAAAGGGATTTCCTTGTGGATTTTGTCCCCATGTCCCTTTGAGAGAACAGTAGGCTTGAGCTATATTTCACAGAGGTGCCTTGTGGCAGCCTCCATGCTTATGTTCAAGTTAGAGAAAGAATTTCAGACATCCTTTTCCTTGCCACTTCCTAGCATTGCCAGCTTTGAGCTGCTGTTTGTTGTGGCTCTCAGTCTAGGAGCTTTACCCTCCACCATGCATAGAAAACAGACTTGCCTCAGCACAGCCAGCTCCAGAGTAGGACATTAAAGTTTAACTTTTAGGCCTAGGACAGCAAATATATCAGTTTGTTGGATCTGAATCATGCCTCCAGAAAATAAACAGTGATGAAATGAGATGAATCTCTGAACTGTCGCAAAAAGTAAGTCTGAAAACAGGAACACGAGGCATATAGGCAAGCTGACCCGAAGACACTGCTGACATTTGTGAGCGCAACTTCTCAATATGGTTGTGTTTGTTTATACCAGCAGTATATTCATCCTGCTCTGTACATTAAGTGGGACCACATGGATTAACATTTAGAATAGAGTGAAGATCTTTTCAACACTCTCCTGATGGCTTCCTTGATTTTGAAGCTGCTGTAAAGTCTATTGCTATGTCTTATTCCCAGATACTGTATTTTATTTACTGGTACTGGATTGTTCCTATGTCAGCTCAAGTTAGAAAAACAAGTTGGATCTTTTCTGGCAGATTTTCACGATACAGCCTCTGGTGGATGTAAAGTGCTAAGCCACAAAAAGCATATGAAATGGTGAATGTGAAATAGGAATTCTCACTATTTCTTCATAAGGAATGGTTTTCTCCCTATAGTAACCTTGACATGCAAAACAGTGAATAACGATAAGATCCACATTACAGTGTGCATAATAAAGCACTGATCACCTGCAACACTGGCAGGCTATAACGGTGAGTGAGCAGTGCAGCATGGCAAAGCTTTCAGAGTTCTTAGCAGAAAACAAGAAATAATGATGATCATTTATTTGTCATCGTTTCTTTCCTTTATGGATGCTGGTCACTGGGAGAATATCCACTAGCTGGCTGTAGTGAGCCTGCTACGTTTCACCTGGAGCTTTTTCTGATGCCGTTAGAGTGTGTGTTGTGTTGGCTCCTAATATTCCTCCTGAGCACAGTTTCTATCATATTATTTGTCCCACTGTTGAAATAAGTTACCTTCTATGGCATTATTACTCAAGACCAATAGGATGTTGGCTGTGGATGCCCCACCAGTGGAAATGTTCAAGGTCAGGCTGGATGGGGCTTTGAGCAACCTGATCTAGTGAAAGATGTCCTTATCAAAGGCAGGGAGGGTGGACTAGGTGATGTTTAAAACAATCCTTCCAACCCAAACCATTCTATGATTCTATGATTCTTTGATATGTGTGCAATACAAAGTTAAGAGAGGACTCATGAGTGTGCTGTGTCCTCTGACTGGTCCATATTGCTGCTTATAGCCTGTCTGCAAAAGCGGCAGCAGCTGAAGTTCAATAATTCATGCTCTGTTTTGGAAGAATGGAGCTCGGTTTCTGCTGGTTGGATGTAGTCTTACCAGGATGAACTTATCCCACCCTTATTGCTAGTGTAGAACATGGGCAGTTTTGGCCTGGGCTGTAGGGCCTGTGTCTGTGTCTGTGGATCGGATAGTGGACCTCAAGTATCTCTCTCCCCACTTTACGCTGCTTAAGGTTTTTGTGAAGCCATGTGATATCAATGGTGAGTAGGTCTGATCTTGTTACCAGACTCTGACGAGCACTAAGCTGAAAATGTAGATATGACAAAACATTAACTAGACTCTATCTGCACTTTTGGAAAGTGGAAACTGAACGAGGCTAAATATTCCTCCTGAAAATGTACCTCATTTGTAATAATAAACCTAGGATGAATTTTCAAGAATAACAGTGGAGTTGGAAAATATGGCTGTTATCAGTCCACAAACACATCTAAAACCCAGAAATGCTGACAGTGGATACATTGCTCTCAACCGCTGCCGTTTGGCAGCAGATCAGATTACATGAGCCACCCAAATCAGACACTTTCCCAGGTGGGCATTAGCAGGACCATCTGGCATTAGAAGTCTCCAGGCCAGTCAATCAAACTTTGAGCTGGATTAACATGGAAGTTTCAAATGCTGCCATTGCTTTTTGATAGTCAGAGAGGTTTTTGGCCCTTGTGAATAGCCAGCCATTTGATCGAGGATAGAAAGAATTATCCAGTTATTTATCTTCAGCCTTGTTCAGCTTTCTGTGAGGTCAGTATAAATCATCTCTCTTAGAGCACATCTATTGAGCAAGTGTATATGCATGGCTCAAATCCAGCCAATTTTGGGGATGAATAAGTTGGTTGAGCATGCAGAGAAGATCTGTAACAATCTCGGAGCTTTATGTGGTGTGGCAGACTGTGGGTAATTTTGGACAGAGAGTGCCCAGTGTTGTTAATTCACAGAAACAGTTTAGCTTTTTCTGTATTTCAGCAGTGACAAAGGCTCCCACAGCCTCACCATAGGCCCTCTTGATAACAACTGACAAAATCTGTATCTTCCAAATACATTATATCATTAGATGAAGTGGACAAAAACAAAACAAGTATGTTTATGACTTAGCCTGAGGAGATAATTAACTTCTGAGTGCTGAGATCCTTGATTGCATTCCTAGCATGATCTTAATTGGAAGTCTGAACTTGTAAAAGGTTGTAGTGTTTGGAGGATATCTGAAATGGTTCGCTGAGAAATTGTTTGTTCATAAATTTGAAAGGTAATCCAGACAAATATCTTTTCCTTTGCCTTTGTTGCAATTGTTGTGGTTGATGATGATGATAAAAATAATCTATTACAGCAGCAGTAAAGGCACCAGACTATGCAAAGAGAACATGTATCAAAATGTATTAAGCCACTTCAGGGAATTTGAAAGAAATAATAAGTTTTACAAAAAAGGGCTGAATATATACCAAATGATATTACTTTGAAATCTGTATTGCTGTTTCAGAGTGTAGTGCAGTACTTTTCTCTGCTGAAACTATTGACCCCTTGTGTGTCCTCAGCAAGAATTTCCATGATCTAAGTATTTTGCATAGAACTATGTTATGTTGTGCATGCAGTATGGTAGGTTGCTAGTGTAAGATGAAAATGCAATTCCGTTCTGCTGATTTATCCTGCTGTTAGATGTGGGAGGCCCTGGATGGAGATGAAGTTAGCTCAAAAAAACTGAAATGTTGACTTTATGGTTGGGCAATTACATTTTTGGTATTTTAGAATCAGCTGTAAGTCTTTCTGTTAACCTGCTGGACTAGCTGAATCCTATTAGGTACTGGCATTGACAACAGGTCTACATGGCACTGTGCATTTCCATGCAGGGACACTAAAGCTATGAGCTAGCAAGTATATCAGCAGTAAAGCTGCTGTGACATGGTGCTCCAGTCACAGAAGTACTAATTAGCTCTGCCGAGACACAGACCGTGATGGCCTGGGATGACCCAGCACTTCTTCCCATATATGCACTAGACTGTACATTGTGAATCTATCCTCAGGAAGCCGAAAGATGTATTAAAGGGCAGATTGATGAGGAGAAATAACAAGCCATGTCTTCAAGATAACTGCAATAGCAACAAAAGCTCCAGAGGAAAAAAAAAAAATCATTCAGAAACTCTTCAGTTATGCTGCTTTGCTGAGGCCAGCCAGAATCTCTGCCCTTTACCTGTCCCAGTTATAGGCACCTGGCTACTAAGTGTGGGCCTCCCAGCTCTCTGTGTGATCAGAGAGGGCCACAAATTGCGTCCTTCATTCTCTCCGAGGATGAATCCATGCAGTATCAGAGATCATGTTAATATCACTTAAATTTTATTGTTCAAAGGTTAGGAGTGGGTGAAGGCAGAAGTCCTTTAGAAGTCCTCTAAAGTCAGTATTGAAAACGGACTGCAGGTGATTTAACATGTCTAATTTAAATACTTAAAAAGGGCTTATAATGAGGATAGGACAAGGGGTAATGACTTTAAATTAGAGGGAAAAAAAAGGTAGATTCGGACTAGATATAAGGAAGACATTTTTTACACTGAGGGTGGTGGAACACTGGAACAGGTTGCCCAGAGAGGTGGTGGATGCCCCATCCCTGGAAACATTCAAGGTGAGGCTGGATGAGGCTCTGAGCAACCTGATCTGGTTGGAGATGTCCCTGCTCCTTGCAGGGGGATTGGACTAGATGACCTTTAAAGGTTCCTTCCAACCCAAACCATTCTATGATTCTATGAACCTGTGATTCTAAATGTGTAAGATACAGAATATAAACAAATATCTAAAGGTATTAATGAATATAAGCAGAGACCTCATGACCAACTTAGACTAGAAAATTGACTTTGAGATGTCTGAAAGTTTTGATGAGATTACTATACATAACATGACAAAGTTATTTGACAATTTCTTGTGGTCCTAGAGGAAGAATGGCAGCAGAAATGTGGGCAAGTATCACATTACCTGTGCCAAGGTACCTAGCTCATCAAGCCAAACACCTGACACAGCATTCTGCTGTGAGAGTGTCTACTCCCCTTAACTTGCAGAAATCATACAGAAAAACAAAGATAACACTGAGCTTTCAGATGAAAAAAATTAGCAGCAGTGATAGACAATGAACTGGAAAGATGGAAGCTATTGGAGCAGAAAATAAACTATGGAGCTCTCAAGGGAAAAAAGACATAGTGAGTGTTAGCAAACCAATGTATTGTTTTGTGGAGGTCTTCCAAATGAAAAGTTTGTGCATCTTTCTGAATGGAGCAAGTACGTATTGTCACAAGGACGTGGTACAAGGCAGAGTCTCTACACAGATAAATGAGAAGGGACACAGTAGTAGACCTAACTGAGTTGGATTAACCTAAAAACAGTTAGCAACCTGTAGTATCAATAAACACAAAAAATCATCCATACTTTGTGATGTGGTTGGTTCAGCATGTCCAAATTATTGTTTAACTGTTATCCAGAAAACAAAGAAATTAGAGTAAAGAGGCTGAGATATATGCAGATTAGAATGTTAGGATAAAACAACTAACTTTCAGGCAGGAGCTGAAAAAAAATATTTAGTAGGAAAAAAGCACACAAATAAAATTGAGTAAAAGATGCAGGAAGTGCCCTCTGCCCTGCAAATATAGGAGATGCAGAGAATAGGAGATGTTGTAAAATGTTACAGAACTGTGCATTCAGAGCTGTAATAGGAGTGGGGTGAGAAACATCCTTCTAGAAGGGTCTTGAATGAATGTACAAGCCTAACTTCCACTTACTGCTGCTGTTGCTGCCCACGCTGATAAGGTGAGGGAAATGCTGTTGGTTGGAGAACACCTTAGGGAAGGCAAAAGGGTGGGGAAAGCAAATGATTGAGTAGTGGTGGAGCTTCGGGTGATGAAATATCTAATTCAGGCACCATTTTCGTCTTCTAAATCTAATCATTGCCCTGCAGGCTATGTATGTATGTCATCTGTGTGTTATACAAGATGTAATACATATATTCCTATTTACTGCACACTTGTCTTATTCTTTGGTAAATCTTTTAAAGTTATTTATGATAAGAAAAAGTTTTCAGATTTCAACCTCTGAGAACCAAGCCACTAAAGCAATACTTCTTGATGAGATCTTTCATCATCCTCCCTGGAAACATATGAGAAGGGAAATGGCAGAAGAAAATTCACTTATTCCCAAATCCTCTCAACAACTGCACTGGGAGCAATGGAGACAGTCTTGGGTTAGCTTTGGTTGGGGGTTGGTGTCTTTTAGATGTGTTTGTTTCCCATAGAGCTTGTAGCTTTGAAAGGAATAGAAATTGTACCACATTTATGTTTGAGATATTGTCAAAAAATGCAAGAGGAAAATTTTCAGTGTCTTCTTTCTTCCAGATATGAGTTTCATGGGCTGGTAGATACTTCTACTGGTCTATGCTTATTGTCTTTAATATCCCTGTTGGTTTCTCATCAAGCTATTGTTACTCATCATTTTCAGAGAAAATGCTATATAGAAAATCTTCCATATGTCAAAAGTTTGCCCTTGGTTCTTAGAGGTCTAAGGCTGCACGGTGCTGTTGAATTTCAAATTACTCTAGTTGAGGATTTGGCTCATGGTTTCTACACTTATTTACCTTTCCTATTTATTTCTCCAGATCATCTCTCTTTGTTAAATTCAAGAGCACAGCCTAGATTTAAAATTAAATAGCTTTGTTTCCAGTGATGATACTGGGGTTTATTAAATTCATGTTTTGCTGCAGTGGATAGTATTTATACGATTTTCCTGGAGGAAGTTAAAAATAGTTTTCTGCTCCTTAGGGTTTAAGGCGCTACTTTTGTCTATGCTGTTAGTTTGGCTTGCTGCATTTTTTAAACACAGTAGGGAAAAAAAAAAAGAAAAGTTGGACCTCTCTCTCTCCTATACCTTTTTTTTGGTAATTGAACATGAAATAAAAGCAAGTCAAATTAGCAGATAGCATTGTGTTCTGGGTGGTGCAAAGTGCCAGCAACTGTGTTTTGCTTGCACACAATTTGTTCTTTAATAGTCTTTTTTTTATTTTCCACGCAGAACAAAAAAGTGAACTACTAAAAATCAAATGTTGAGATGAATGGAACTAAACAAAAACATGCCGAAGGCAACCAGCAGAGTTTAACACTCTGTAACTTTTATCTCTCTGGTGTCTCTCTTTGATGGTTGACATGGCAAAAGAATTCTCACAACACTTCTGAATCCCAATCACTTTACTAATAACAGCACAAGTGCCACTGTGCATCATTTCTACTCTTGAATCCCTCTAGACACAGCTCCTTGCTCATCCGGTTGATATTCACGTGTTACTGCTCAGCGTAAATATTTAATAAAGAAAACAAGGAAACCCCTATGGAATCAGCAGATGATTTGAGTGAATTATTGTTATTATTACTTTTTTCTTCATCAACGGTGCCATAGGAAATCAATCAAGGATCAGCATTCTGACCTCAGATGTGTCAGACAGATCGTCAATGGGGTATAGTACCGCGCAAATTAACAGAACAGGGATGGTTTAAACCCCTTAAGATTCTATACTGATGACAAATCCCAAACAATGGGGTGAGGTACAGACAAGTAAATGGAAAATTGATCATGTATCCATAGCCATTAGTACAGTCTTTGCTCCACAGGCTCCCTAGCCACTATCAGTCCGGTACATTGCGGGGGCTTACAGAGGAATAGTGAAGTCAAGACTACAGAGATTTCAGAGGTGTTGGTAATAGTCTCAAAGGTTTTGTCAGTTTTCTCTCTGTGGGGAAAAGGTATTTTGGGAATGCACTGAGCTGAGGCTCAAAAGATTTGCACTTCATTCCTAGTTCAGCATGGACTTCCTCTTTGATCTTGGGGAATAAACTGTTTACCTCAGGTGAAAATAGGAATACTAATAATAAACCGTTGCCTGCCCTGTAGGTTTAGCCAATATGAACTCTTTGGGCCATGGTGTCTTTGCATCTGTGTACAAACAGAAAGGGATGTGCATTTAACTGCAGTCTTCACTGGCTGCTGTAACAGAAACTGTCATGAGGAAATTAAAATCACAGAAAAACAGAATACAGTTAAGAGAGTTTTTTCTACCACTTTTGTTATATCTATTCAGACCAACAAAAGCAGAGAGTTTTACTCCTCTGTCTGGACTTCTTTTGTAAAAGTAGAAGTGAATTTATGGCCAAAGGTGAAAGGGATTTATAAATATGAGGTGAGCTGATGTTTTCAGGCTTCTAAGAAATCTGCTACTTTCCTGTTTTGTTAAGTGTTAATGATCACAAGGAAAAAAAAATGTGCAGCTTTGAAGGCCTCTGCTAGATTCTTACAAGTTTTGTACACAGAAAAAATAAGATTTTACTGTTTCATATTGCCACTGTGGTAGTTCATAGACATGCAGGTATGATCCACAGCCTCTACATAAAATCTTCCATGCCTCACTTATGCCTGAGCCTTGGGTGTCTCGTTATTATGAAATAAGGTTGCAAGTTCTCCTGTGCATGTTTGCTAGAGCTCTGCCTTCATTTCGAGGTACGGAAAACCAAATAAGTCCTATATCTTTAGTAGCACATCAAACAGAACCAGGCACAGACCTGAGAGCTTGTATATGATCAATCACCCTGCTAAACTATTAGCAAACTCTGTGACACAGACTCAGCTGATGTCCGGTAGCATTGCAGCAAATAGTGCCTGAGCGCAGTACGGGTTTAGCACAAGCTAGGAATTATTCCCAGTATCTACTCCAGGTGCAGTTTCTCCCTTTTTCATCAGGATTGGAAAGTTCAGCTGTATGAAGGTGGGTTGTGCCGCACCACATCTCAGTGTTAGAGCACTGTTCCTAGCCTGTTTTGTTTCCTGATACAGAACTGGTTGTTCTTTACTGTCTGGGAGAAGAGACTACTGAAAGATTTGATTAGGGGATTTGTCATCTGAGCGTTTGTCAACTGTTAATGAAGTCAGGTGTGTGTGTTTTGTGCAGCAGAGGGGCTACACTGGCAGCTTCTGTAAGAAGCTGCTAGAAGATTCCCCTTTGTCCAGTCGATTAAGCCAGATTATGTTAAGCTTCTCATCCACCAGTACACTCAGGTCCTTCTTCTCAGGGCTGGCAATGTTCTTTTGCAGCCCAGAAAGCCAGCCACATGCTGGGCTGCATCAAAAGGAGCGTGGCCAGCAAGTCAAGGGAGGTGATTCTGCCCCTCTACTCTGCCCTGGTGAGACCCCACCTGGAGTACTGCATCCAGCTCTGGAGCCCCC
The DNA here is from genome assembly GCF_036417535.1 of Chlamydotis macqueenii. Taxonomy (NCBI): domain Eukaryota; kingdom Metazoa; phylum Chordata; class Aves; order Otidiformes; family Otididae; genus Chlamydotis; species Chlamydotis macqueenii. The sequence continues at coordinate 8,720,722 of NC_141558.1, forward strand.
AGCATCAGAAAGACTTGGACCTGTTGGAGAGAGTCCAGAGGAGGGCACAAAGATGATCAGAGGGCTGGAGCACCTCTCCTATGAGGACAGGCTGAGAAACTTGGGGCTGTTGAGGCTGGAGAAGAGAAGGGTCCATGAAGACCTTATAGCAGCCTTTCAATTCTTAAAGGGGGCCTGTAAGAAAGATGGTGACAAACTTTTTAGGAGGGCCTGTTGTGATAGGACAAGGGGTAATGGTTTTAAACTAGAAGGAGACAGATTTAGATTGGATATAAGGAAGAATTTTTTTTTTATGATGAGGGTGGTGAAACACTGGAACAGGTTGCCCACTTCTTAATCAAAATAAAGTAGACTTAAACTGGTCCAAACGATATTTCCTTAAGTGCTTCCGGATGTTTCTAAATGTCTTAAATGACGAAGATTGGACAGACTTCCTGAGTGACCCCTTCTAGAGCTGAATTAGCCTTTGACATGGAAATTTTTTTTCTTGTAATTGTCACTTTGTAGTAATTTTAATTCTTCCAATAAGAAAGAAAGTTCCTAGATGTAAAAAGGTCAGCAGTCCATTGCTATTTATACGTGCATCCAGGATTCCTTCACTATTACTCTTTCTTACCGCTGCAAAATTTCAGAAGAACAAGGGAACTGGCAAGCAAGAAAAAGTTACAAGAGGAACAGGAAGGATGGCAGCTTGTAGTTTGCAGTAAGAATCATGTATTATATAAGATAAAAATAAAACTTGGACAGACCTATATTTTGGGGTCCTAGTGGCATCATAAAATACTCTTGCTTTTTGCTTTTATGGCTTATTTTGATGTCAGCAGAGCCCTGAGGTATATTTGTAGCCTTGAAATTCACAAACATCTTCTCTTTAAAGCATTTGGTTTTAAAAGGGGTGGATTTGTAAGTGGTAAAAAAAAATTCTCTCCATTGTGAAATATCAATTATTTGTAAGTGCTTGGATTAATTTATTGAATTTTATGAGTAAAAGAAATGGAAATTGTTTCTTACATTAAAAATTAATATTTTACATCCAGCTGTGTCTGGCTGGGCAATAAATCAGCTCCTTACAATTACTTATTTGTCAGCCAGCATGTTAGTTCAAAAAGCTAGGGAGCTTGCCTGTGGATCCTGCTCTACTTGAAAGGCAGAGAGAGTTCAGGTCAAATCAATTTGAGCCACAGTAATTAAGGACAAGATTGAAGATCCTTCCCCACCTACGTTGTAAGCATCTGGAGTTGCTTTTTGGAATGGACCCACTTCTCAGCAGCAGCAGAAAGTGTTGCAGGCAGACAACACTATTTAGGAAGAGTACTTCATATTTGCTAAGCAGGAAAATATTTTATCTTTCCAGTTTGTCTATTTACAGCTGAATATCACGTGACCTTCAGAGGATGTACTTACAGTCTTTCCCTATATGAGCAAATTAAACAAGGCCAGGGTAAGCTAGTGTCCCATGATCACCAAGAGAACTGAGTTGTTAACATGGTACTTGGAACTTTTTTTTTTTGCCGGTAATCCATAGTCTTCCTGACACTGTCTGAACATGCTTCAGGAGTTATCCCAGGGACCATCCTCAGCATGGACTTTGTGGACCCCTATTTTGGCAGGTAAGAAAGTTCATCTGTGTGATGGTTGCATTCTGCACCTTTTGAACCCAGAGTCAGAAAGTGGACCCAAGCTTTTTTTTACTAGTGCAGATGTAGCCATAATATTTGAGTTAATGCCAGTAGAATGAAAACCTAACAGAATCGTTATCACGAGTGAGGAATGAGGCACAAAGATACATTGAAATTGAAAAAAAAAAAAAGTTTATGTCTAATAGCTGCTAATGTAAACAGAAAGTTGCCCGTAAATATTTCTTTAGGGTGTTTTGATTTGGCAAAATAACATAAAATGTTTTTTCATTTTGATAGAACATAAGTTTTTGAAGCTTTTGCTTGGTCATCAAGAAAAATTAACTGTAACCACAGCTCTAGTTGTACAGTGTTCCTAGCGACAAGTTCTGTCATGACAGGGGAACTAAATTAAGTCAATCACATACCCAAGAAATATAATTAGTTGCACACCTCTCACACATGCAATATCATATTCAATTAGAGGTAAATTAAATAACTGTGCAAATAAGGTCACTTGAACTTCCAGTATAGAAAGGAAACTCAGACCTTTTGAATTCACAGGAGATGAAGAGAAAACTCAGACCTCTGACTTCTCAGACATCCTCACGTGTTAGGATCACTGCCCTTCTGCACTGGGATTCTGCTGGTGAAGTGCATGGGGTGTGTGGGGCTGGGGACTGAGGGAGACATAGTAGCACGATGTTGAAACCAAGGGTGCACTAAAAAGCATGTTTCTTACTAGCAGCACAATGCTGCAGAAACTCCCATGTCAATTGACCCTATGTCCTGTGTTCTGTGCCTCAAGAACTTGCCCCTTATGATTTAAGTTACTGTATGCCTCAGTATCCATCCCTCTCAAACTGCCACATGTCTCACAGAGTAGGATCTCTCTAACTAAAACCAGAAATAGTATCTGGCACTTAATGAAGTTTTGCTGGTTGTACGAAACCGTATGTATTTCTGAGTGTCAGTTACTGGCATCATTTGGTCTTTTATGTATGTCTATACAGATAGTCATTTATTGAGCCTGGTGTAATGAGAAAAAAGCTGGCTAGTGAAACCAGATCATTCCATTACCTACCTGTAAAATATAGCTATCTTGAATGCATTTGAAAGATTATATATGAACTGATTAAAGACTAAGTGAATGATTTGTGAAGTTGTGGATAAATAGGCCAAAAAAAAAAGGCAATTAAAATAAATTGGCAGTGGTTATCTCAAGGTCCAGCAAAGCTGCGCTGTTCAAGTGATAGTATTAGCAAGCAATGAGAGAACAAAGGTTGATCTAATTAAAAACTGTATACCGAGTTATAGAGAACAAGAGTAAACAAGTGGCAGAGTCTAGATTTATTTGCCGTAAACATGGAAGCAATCACAGCATGATGTTGAGGTGTCCAGCACAAGGAATTAGGATTCATAAATAAAAAACTTTCTCTGCAAGCCTGTGTCGCTTTTGGCATAAATGACAAAGCAATAGCAAGTATGTTTCTGAATGTATAGCCGCAGATCTAGAGGTCTAGTTTTGAAGATGATGAAGAGGCATAGTTCTTTGAGAGCTCCTCGTCAATTTACAAAGTAATGTTCCACAGTGGATTGGTTTGTGAAACTGAAGATGAATGTCTGAATCGAAGTGAATTTCCTAAGGTGCAAGAGGGATCACAGCAAGCGTAAACAACAGGAGCAAGGCAGCAGACACCACTGTGTCATACACGCTGTGAGCAGAAAACAACTCCTCTTGGCCATGTCTCAGAAGATTATTCCACATGTACTTCAGTATGCTGGCATCATAAGCAGCTGTAGTAGAGAAAGGGAGACATCTCTGCAGTGGAAATGGTAAAGGGCATCATCCCATTGTCTTCAGTAGCCATCTGAGGATTTTCAACAATATAGCTATAATGAAGCTCTAGCTCCTTGCCAATGTATAGACAATTAAACAGATTCAAGAAGATACTAAGTTATCAGGGTTTTGTGTTTGTTTGGTTTTTAGCTATAACTGATTGGAAACTATGTCTTTAAGCGCTAGAAGTTAATTCATATTTTTGGAGTTGGCTGAGAATAAAATCACAGACATAAAGGTAAAAATGGACTGTTTTCTTCCTGATATAAATATATAACTTCAATTGGCATTTTAGTGCAGCATTATCTTCTGCATATATAATATGGCCATGCATAATGTGACTTTCTATAAGATGTCACTCTTTCAAATTTTGTGATCTGCTGTAGTAGTTCAAACTTTCAGTTTTCCTACTGCTGGCTCCTAACCATGCAGATAATGCAGATTTTTCAGACCAGATACCAACTTTTCCTGCACTCCTCCTATGGTAATACTGTCTTCATCTTCAATGGGGACTGAATATAGTTTTTCCAGTTGGGGCTGAGCAGCACTAACTCTATCAGCACTTTTGTTTTGTATTCTTCTTTGATAATAAACACAAGTATAGCATTTAACTTTTCTAATGGCTATGCTTCATTTTCTCCCTTAGTCCCAAATACCATTTTTCTCATTGAACAGAACAATTGAGCCATTTCTCCCAGTATCCTACAGACTTTTCCCTTGGCTCAAGAATAATTATTTCACAGTGAAGTACTTTTTCCCCCCACAGGTCCAATCATCCAAACCATCAGAATCTTGCTGAATCTGAACACGTCTCTTCATTATTTTTCTCTGTCTCCAAGGTAGTAAGTGTGGCTTTAGGCTCTGGTATTTTTGTGCACTTTTTACTCTATCACACAAAACACTGGGTTTTTTTTTTAGAGGGTCCTAAGATTTTTTTTTTTTTTTTTTTAATTTGCTGGTCACTTTTCTGTTTAATGATTTTGACTAAATTGGTCTATGTTTTGTGTCTAGAACATATTTTTTTTTCAAATTAGAATTAAAATGGAAAAGTGAATTTTGAGAAGTTCTTTCATATATACTTTATTAAGACTTAGAATCATAGAATAGTTTGGGTTGGAAGGGACATTTAAAGACCATTTCGTCCAACATCCCTGCAAGAAGCAGGGACGTCTCCAACCAGATCAGGTTGCTCAGAGTCCTGTCCAACCTGGCCTTGAATGTTTCCAGGGATGGGGCATCTAGCACCTCTCTGGGCAACCGATTCCAGTACTTCACCACCCTCATTGGAATAAAATTTTTCATTATGACAGGTCTAAATCTACCTTTTTTTTCAGTTTAAAATCATTACTGCTTGTCCTATCGCTACAGATCCTGCTAAAAAGCCTGTCCCCATCTTTCCTATAAGTCTAAGTTTTAAGTACTGGAAAATCACTATAAGGTCTCCCCAGAGCTTTCTCTTTTCCAGGCTGAACAACTCCAACTCTCTCAGCTTGTCCTCATAGGAGAGGTGCTCCAGCCTTCTGATCATCTTTGTGGCCCTCCTCTGGACTCACTCCAATATGTCCACACCCTTCTTATGCTGGGGGCTCCAGAGCTGGAAGCAGTACTGCAGGTGGGGTCTCAGCTGAGTGGAGTCGAGCGGCAGAATCACCTCCCTTGATCTGCTGGCCACAGTTCCTTTGATGCAGTCCAGGATGTGGTTGGCTTTCTGGGCTGCAAGTGCACATTGCTGGCTCATGTTGAGCTTCTCATCCACCAGCACTCCCAAGTCCTTCTCCATAGGAGTGCTCTCGATCCATTTTCCTCCCAGCCTGTATTTGTGCTTGGGATTGCCCTTGACCCATGTGCAGGACCTTGCACTTGGTCTTGTTGAACTTCATGAGGTTTGCACAAGCCCAAATCCCCACCCTGTTAAGGTCCCTCTGTATGGCATCCCTTCCCTCTGGCGTGTTGGCAGCACCACACAGTGTGGTGTTGTCAGCAAACTTGCTGAGAATGCCCTCAGTCCCAATGTCCATGTTACTGACAAAGATGTTAGACAGGGCCAGTCCCAATACCAACCCCCAGGGTAACACTACTCGTCACCAGTCTCCGCTTGGACATTGAGCCATTGACCACTACTCTCAGAGTGCAGCCATCCAGCCAATTCCTTATTCACTGAGTGGTCCGTCCACCAAATCCATGTCTCTCTGGTTTAGAGAGAAGGATGTTGTGTGGGACAGTGTCAAATGATTTGCACAAGTTGAGGTAGATGATATCCGTTGCTCGTCCCTTGTCCACCAATGCTGTAACCTCATCATAGAAGGCCACCAAATTGGTCAGGCACAATTTGCCCTTAGAGAAAACGTGTTGGCTGTCACCAAGATTTGTTTTTTAATTAATCCTTTATGGGTTGTGGAAGGTATTTCAAATTAATCAAGAGTTAAGCTGTGGGAAATTAGAGGTTTATTAGGATTTTTCCACGTAACTTTAGATTTGACTGCCTTACAAATGATGGGAATACCAACAATGGAAAAAAGTTTGTTGTAGTGGCTTCTTCATATTTTGACTGTTCTCTCAGCACTGAAAATGCTTTCAGACTACACAGCTGACCTGAACAGGAGACATATAAGACAAAACAAGTGCTTTCTGTGCCCTTTTTAAATTTCCTTTTGCCTAGGGCTGTGAGACAGGAAAAGTTTGAGGTTTTTTGACATGTATTAAGAGTCTGACTTCCAGTTCAACTAATTCTTCCCTCAATCCTCTCTCAGAAGTGGGTGATAACATGGTCTAATACTTAAGGGTTTTTGTTTGTTTTTTTTTTTTTTGGTAAGGTGAGTGGATTTAAAAGAAAGCTTAAAAATATGGTAAATTGAAATTCATGATTTTTGGAACCAGTGAAATTCCCCAAGAGGATACAGAAATGTAAAGGAAAATAAAGTTGGAAGCTGGAGGCAAAACCAGCAGTTTTTGAGTATTTAGAGCATGAAAAAAAAGTTAATTATATTTAAAGTCAGCTAGAAAAAAAACAGTTTCTAAAGGGAAGTTAGCAGTGGGAACTAAAGGAGATATCTGTGGTAGCCAGGAAAGATGCCTGAAGGCCATAGCAGGATAGGGCAGCTGCCTAAATAATTATAGCTCATCTCAATAGAAGCCCTGCATTAAGAAGTAAAGGAAGAAAAGATATTGACAGTGGCAAGGGGACAGCAAGGATGAAAGGGCTCTGTAATTCACTGACAAACTGAACATGCTTTGCTTTAGTATTCCTAGCTTAGTGCAGGCAGGCTCAAAGCCTCTTGTTAAGGTTATAGAGGGGACCTGTGTGGAGTGGCCAAGCTGAGGTGCCCACAAGCTGTGAGATAAAGTGTGCCAAGTCTGGATATTCCTTATCCTCATTTCTTTTTTTTTTTTCCATGCAGTTGATATTAGGGGCTGGATATTACCTGCATTCTTAGAAGCATCTTTGTCTCTAGATACCAGACAGGTATTTGAAAGTATTTTAAAGTAGTATATTTAATGATGGGGGACACCACCTGGGAGTCTAAGTGAGACTTCAAACTGCCTGAGCTAATTGGATTGCTATTATTTGAGATAATCTTATTGGGATACTTGGAAATGAGTTTTATTCTTCATTAAAAGGACAAAGGGTTGTGTGTTTAAAGGGCAACACTAACGTACGCACAGAGGGCAAAAAATAATGTTCTCTAAAGCTGTCTATGAGCTCCTGCCATTTGTTGGTGCAGGTATTAGGAAAACACAGGCAAATGTGATGGTGAAGAAAGAAGAGTGGAGATTAAAAGAAAAGTGGTTTGAAAGCTCCACTCATGCTACTGTATGAAGAATAATATATGAGGCCTGTGTAATGAAAATGATAATGTGTTCTGTCATTTTATTTCAGATAATAAAACCGTGATCCTGGAAGCTGTTTCTTGTGGCTGAAGCTCTGTAGCTGGTTAGAGTCCTCCTGCATTTCCTATGGTTTCAGTCCAGAATCCTTTCCTACCATCTAATCTGAGTAAAGAACAGTCCAAGGGTGCAAGTAAGGTTCCCTGACAGTTCTCAGCATGGTGCTCCATGGGTTGTTCATGCTCAGGCACAGATCTGGAGGGAGTCAACTGGCTCACCATGAAGGAATACTCAGACTCAGAGAAGAGAGTCTGGGTCCGGTTAGAAACCACCTCTAACACTCAGTACAAAATTACTGCGGGGACATATGGCAGATTCTGGTAGAGAATTGCAACACTGGTCTGTCATCTTCCTTTCCTAATGCTTTTACACTATCAGATCCACTTTGCTCAGCTGGCTGCAGAAAGGAAAGAGAGGTAGATGCAGGACCCACACTAAGGTCAAACTTCTGTGCAAGTGTTTGTAAAAAATTTCTCTATAAGTAAAGAGCTGCTTGCTATGACTTTACTCCTCCAGATTAAAATCTGTCATTCTGCACATTTGTATTTTTAAGTGCTTTTCAAACATCTTCAGCAGAAGCAAAGAGGATATCATAACCCTGAGTAACCAAAGATCAGTAACTTGACTCTTGTCAAAGAAAACAAAGGGACAGAGCCATGTGATCTACAGTTGCCATCTGAACAAAGCAGCTCAGCTTGCTAAAACCGAGTGCGAATAAGGCGCAGACAAAGAATTGCTTGGTGAATAACTGTGAATAGCAAATACAGGGGATTTTGAGTCAGCCTGTGAGAAATGCCTGAAAAAAAAAGAGGCTACCTTTATTAACCAAAGTATTTGATAACATGCCTTGCTTTGTTTCTCTTTCTGTCAGATGCCACGTTCAGCTGTGTCTGAACTGCTGATATCAGTGAGAACTGTGTCTCTCTATACCTCTGCAAAGATCCATGGGGTATAATTTGCCTATTCAGCTTGATATAGTAGTGCCTTAGACAATATATAGACAACTGGTCGTGGGTAAATGATGAATATAAGTGAGAAGAATTTCGGGCTGCAAGTTCAATATAATTAATGAAGTGTTACTAAAGCGTTTTAAGAGAAACTGGCTCCTGCATTTACAATGTGCTGTAATGATTTACTTAGAAGTCTCCCTTTAGACTCAGTATACAAGTTACAAATGATGCAAAATGTTGCTGATCAGAGATATTGACAATCACTCATTGGTATTGACATATGCAAGAGTCTCCACTGGTTGCCAGTGCAATTACGATCTGACTTTAAAGACTTGCTTTTGGCCAAAGGCTAAAAGAGGACCTTATTTCTCATCTTACTTCAAAGTTTCTCCTATCTTGCTCTTGAGTTGTTTCTTCCAACAGGTCAAAAAATACTACTAACAACAACAATAATAATATTAATAAAAAGATATTGAAAGTTTTATGTGTTCTTCTACTTTAACTTCCATCTGTCTATTCAGGACTGTTCATTCAGTTGCAACAGATGGTGATGACTTCTAAGAGATATTTCCAATATTACCACATTAAAACTTCCTTTCTATCAATGAGATATTTGTAAACAGGTTCAGGTTTTAGATTTTGAATATGTTCTTCAAAAGAGCCTAAGTGATTGATTCTGATTGAGCCAGCTGGACTTCTACGTAAGTCCCTGTGTCCCATGTTTCTTTTAATTAGGAATATCTGAAAATATTATGAAAGTCTTGAAAGTAAAAGTTAGAAAGACTCAGTATCTTGAAAAGGTTTCTGAAACAGATGAGAAGGAAACAACTCTGTCCTTGGAGAAGATCCACTTAGCTAAGCCACAATGTAAAAAATTAACTCATACCTCCAGTGGGCGAGAGAACCACAGTGAAAGCAGCTCTGAAATGTAGTGAAGTTGAATTAGATAAAGGAAGGCTGGTTAAAAAAAATTAGTCAAATTGCAGCTTTACTTACATGATCTTACTTGAACTTCAGGGTGTGAACTCACAGAGTTTTGTTGCTGAGATCTATTTCCTTTCATTTTGCATGAGTATCAAGAGGGGACTCCTACCAGCTGAGACGCATTATCCTTAACACAGCCTGAAAGGCAGCATTTGCTCTTTGAGAGTGTGTGACATGCAGTCCTTACACTTCTGCTTTAGAAAGCCTGTTGCTCATTACAGAAATGGTAAGTTTGCTCTCCACTCTGGCTGCTCTGTTTCTGCAGAAAAAAAATAATACATCCAATAAGTTACTGTAATGCCTATGGACTAGCACCAATAAAAAAAACCCCTCTATCTTCTTGTGCTTGAAACAGCTGCTGGTGATTACCCTCCTCCCGTGGAAACAGAAACACATCTGGTGTCTGCAGAACAGTAATGAAACAGAAAAGAGAGGAGTCAAAGCAGCTGCCCCAGGTCTACACAGCTGCATCATCCTGACACTGCTGTTCCACCTGAGAGCCATGTCTCATGTAAGTAGTGGGTCGGGATGGTGACTCGGAGAAAGAGGAAAATACAAAGGGGGGACTTTTTTTCCTTCATATCCCCCATCGTGGCTGAACCATTCAGCTTCATCCTCAGATCTCTATGGGGTGTTCACTGTTCCCATTCTACTATGTTCCTCACGTTAAAAACACTGGCCTAAATTATCATGGTTTTTATATTTGGTGAAAATTTCCCCATGTGAAGTAGACAAATATGATATCTACCACTTCTCAGTTCCTCTAATGGATTATGTTATGATCTGTAGAAATAAAGTAATTGAGAAGTTTGCTTTCTGTCTGAAATGTCATCATTTCAATGCTGTTCACCAGCAAAAGACATAAAATGAGAAGCCCAAACACTGTAGTTATGAAGTGAGTTCTAAAGAACTACAAGATTATTAGAAAAAAAATATATAAAAGGTATGGAGCCAGTATGTGTGTTGCTTCATATTTTTTTTAGCTTTACATGGCAGGATTAAGGCTTGGAACTTTTGACAGTATGGAAATGAGAGGTGAGATTCTCACATGTTGCCTCATAACGGTGCTGAGTTTCATAAGAAAAACTGAAAAATACAAAATATTGCGAAAAAGTTGGCAATATGTTTGTGTACTGTAGTGTATGGCGGGACACATCCACCTATTTGTTTGAACTGTTTTTCATCTTACATTTGTGGATTTAAAATAAGTTTAAAAAATCCTCCTTCATTTTTTTTTCCCCAGAGCAAAAGGAAAAGTTAATTTAAAAAAAAAAGGAAGAAGCCCGAGTTTATTTTTTTTTAATTTGACAAATAGGCCTTTGATATAGAAGACATCTGTATGAAAAAAAAAAAAACAACCCTCAATGTTTCTTCAAAAATCTAATTGTCATTCCAGTAGATATTTTGCTGAGAAGCCATTTTTTTTTGTTACATGAAAGGAAGATCTGACAAAAATTGTGCCATACTAAAACATACTCTAGCTTGAGCCAAATTCATTAATACAAAATCAATATAGGCTGGATGCTGGCAAAGCTGCTGTAATCTGGTATTAGCTGCAGAGGTATCTAGAGGTAAGAGGTTACTAAGAATCAGCTATCAGCAGGGTGTCAGAAGGTGACAAATTCCAGAACTGATTTGACCTTACATCTTCATATTTATCTGTTTTCTTCATTTCTTCCTTCCCACTTTTCCTTCCCTGTCAGCATACATTGCTTTGCAGTTCTGCAACCATCATTACTGTTGCTCTCTGTTCTACACCTAGCTCCTATTCCCATTAGGAAATTCTTCTTTACCTTTTTTTTTTTTCCCTCCACTTGGATGGTGGATAGCTTTGATTTTATTGGAGTAATATTAGTTTAACATGCCAAACAAAGTGAGCAAGTCAGAGAAAAAGACTCTTCTGCAGGTAATGGCAACTGGGAGAGTGGTAAGGGATATTGAGAAGATGCAAATACAGGAAAGAGAGGAACTATTCCTATGCAATAAAATGATCTTCATTACAACACTGTTGAACACTGCTAATTATACTCCTACATTTTCCTTTTCTTATTTGCTTTCCAAAGTGAGACGGGGTAATTACATATGTTGCCCTGCCATAACCAACAGAATAATGTTTTGTTTTCATTAGGTTTGACTTCGGTTCCACTGGTTCTCATTTCAGTTTGCACTTTCTTGCTATTAGCTTTTTGATTTCTTCATTAATGGCAGGAGGTACAAGTGCCTGGCACCATGGGAGAGGAAGAGGTACCCCTGCTCTTGGGGGGTGTTAGTACTTATGGTGAGTTAGTACAGATTTGTTTTATTTTATTTTTTAAATGACTGTTTTCTCTCCAAGTGAATTGCCCAAACTCCCTCAGCTGAAAATATGATGACTGTTGAGGCTGAATGTTTGTAAAGAAGAGGAATACAGCAGACTCATACATTTTCTGAAGAATTTTTATGAGAATCACTTTTTACAAAATTTCCCAATTGATTTCCTAAGTTATTACTCCCCTGGCTCTCAATAATGTTATTTAGACAGAGAAATATTCCAACAGCATATCTTCCCTTTTACAGTTTGCTTTCAGCACTGACCTATAAATAGGCTATTATAGTCTGGAAAGAAAAAATACAAAGAATAAAACTTTTCCTTCATGTTGCTTAAAAAATGTAGTCTAACTAATAATTGTCCTACGTGCATCTGCTACTATAATTTAAAAACTTTCTACTTTGCTAAGCATGCAGAGGTGGACTAATCTGATGAATAAATAGGTAAAGATAGTAAACAGGTAATTTTATATCCACAGTGCAGACCTGATTACTATGGAATATCTCAGTGTATTCAAGGAAAAAACTATGAGCAAGCCCTGCAGCAATAGGAGGAAGCCCAGCAGACCCATTACCATGCCATGAGTGGGTTTTAGGTCAGTAAGGTTAAAAAAAACTTGCTCCAGACCAGCCCAAATCTAGGTAATCAGCTTAGACAGGGTAGTCGGTATGTGCTAATATAACACCCACAACGTAACTCAATGTGGTAGTAAAGTCTGGGCCAAATTCTGCCTGCTGTGCCTTGTGGAAAGTAGTCCCATTAGCTTCAGTCATAATGCATATGCAGGAGGCGAATGAATTAGTAGACAACTAATCAGAAGAGCTCTTCGGAGGAGGCAGCAGGTGGCAGATGCCTTGAGGGCCTGCTCTGATTAGCAGCTTGCCTCACTTCTTCCATTCAGTGCTTTAGTCTCGTACTGCACCAGAAAAGGTTGGAGGTAGGGCCACCTGCTGGTGGAGGGAGAAAGACAAGGTTTAGATAATTGCAAGTTACCTGTTGATAAAAAGGTGGCCTTCGACTATTTGTGCATGTGGCTGGAAGTCCTAGATGTTGGTTGCATACAGTGGACCCATATTTTGATTTCAAACTTGCAGTGCCTCGATGTGAAGTCTTTGGGTACAGCAAAATTTACTTCTAGGTTTATCATCAGTGTAGAGGAAAGCTTGTCTAGTATATTACAACTATTCTTTTCTCATCATGAATCGGAGGAAGTCGTAGCAGAGAAACTCTGAACTTGCTCTAACATTCAAAGCCTTGTTTATCTGTAGTTACATCATTTTTCAACAACAATGAAATAATGTAGAGCTGCTGACTTCAGGGAAATTAGCATATTTACATCAGTGTCAGCAAAACTCAGTATGGTCTATGGCGCTTGAACTACATATTAAGAGATTCTCAAATGGAACAGTTTACTCCGGATATCGATATTCAACTTATTAAATTCACTGCATGAAGGGTAAAATTTCACCAAAATTGCACTCCTTACAGAATTTTTGTGTGTTATAGACTACTAAAAGCATATGCCTTCTGCAGGATCCTACTAAATAAAACCAGTGAGGATCAAATCCTGCTTACTTACAAGTATTTGTTTATCTGAACAGATGTTGGCAGTTACGCCTTATCGCATGACTTAGAGGAGAATGGTAGGGCAATGGCAATCAGCAGAACCTGGTGACTGCTTTTTTGAGTGGTGGAGGTACTGGACGGGAAAGGTAGACTGCGGAAATTGAGAAGGGCTGTGCCAGTGAACCAAGGAAATGTCTCAGGGGCTCAGACACAAGGAACTTGTGAAGGAGAGGAGAGATGACTGAGTGATGACTCAACAACTGTAGTGAACAGTTGGCCTCTCAAAAGAAAGCATGTGTTCAAATCCAGAACAAACATAAAGGCATTGATTATTAAAGACAGGGTTACAGTAGATATTAAGAGGTGAAAGGTGTATATAAACAGATATTGCCACAACAACAAAATGTATAAACTTGCCATGTGATCACCAATGTGATTCCTGAGCAGCCATCTCATAAAAGTTGTTGAAGTGAGAAACCATTTTCAGAGGAAACTTGATAACAGGATTATGTGATGAGGTTACAAGATAAGACTGGCAGGATGCAATTATCTAGATCCCTTCCAGGCCTGTTCCCCTAGGGGAAAAGAGCAAATCAAAAGCAGTGGCTTCCAATGCACTGCAGGTGTGTATGTGGCCTAGCACATAACCTCAGTTTGCCAAGGCTGGATACTAATCCAACTAATGGAGAAGTCCTATAATGATCTAGTATCCCCATTAGCCCATAGATAAGCATGTAGCTGTTAAATGAACTGTCCAAAGATATGTATTAATATGCAGCTGATGAATGCAACTACTTGTCCTTCACTGTAGCAATGTTCCTACCTCCTACTAGCATGCTAGTCTCATGCTTAAAAAACATTAGCAAGTAATAAATATTAAAAACTCGAGTAAGATGGCAGTGATGCTACTACAAAGAAGAAAGCATTCAGGAAAGTTTTCAGCTCCTTTGCCTTTTTCAGATTTTTGTTTGCAGATACTTATCAGCAATTCATCAACTTGTCAATTTGCCCCATAATCTCTGAGTGCTCTAGCTAAGATCTAGCCTAGCACAAGCAAAACTTTCTCTCCAGTTGCTAGGTAACTCCAATGTCTGTTCGTCTGTGGTACCTGTTATCAGCTGTTCACATCTTTATTTACTTTTCGTCTTGACCATAGTAATGTGTTATAACTGGACACAGAGCTTCCAGCATTTAAGAGACTTTGCACAGTTACCAGTGCTGCGGTCCATCATCTCATCAACAAGGGCTGCACTCCTCACAGATGTATTTGCCATTTAGCTCAAGTTAAGATGAGGTTTCAGTTCTTGTCTTTGGTTGTTTCTGTGCATGTTTTATGACTACTTTGAAGTTGTGAATGGGAACCATTCTGTACAAGATTTGATCCTCTAGCACAGTGGGTCACTTTGTAATAATGTTTAAATTCAGCTTTCTAATTCTGGGGAGAGAAGTAAATGAGGAAGGACACAAATGGTCAAAAGTCCTTCTCCAGGAACTAGGGACTGCAAACTCATCAGTATTTGCTACAAGAAATAGCAAAGCAACATAAGTATTTCCAAAACTCTTAGAAAAACCTTAACAAAACAAACTGCTTTGCACACTTCTTTGAGAGAAGATGAAAAGACAGAAAAAATATGCATAGCTATGATGCTTACTGCATTGTTAGGAATTCCAGTGAGAAAAGTGACATAAAATTAAACACAAAACAAAGGAATAGAAGAACTAACTTTATTTTGTTGAACAGCAGTAGCTTCTAATAGCCTTGTTTTGTTCTTCTAACAGAAGAAAACACCTATGTCACCCATGACAGTGAAACATCCTACTCCTGAAACAGTTGCTCTAACTACAAATCTAGGGACAGTGTGAAGATACAACAAACATTTGGAGCAGAAGTTCAAGGCAAGATACAGACAACTGTGAGAGACAAACTAGGAAACGATCAGAGACTATCAGCTACCTAACCTGCCTAAGATTCCAAGGACTGGGGAAATCACTTTGCTCATATTTGTCTCTCCACAAATATGGATTTGTAATATTTGCTCATATTACTGTCGGCCAGAGGAAGATCTAGTTGGTAGTGTCTTTTACATAGAAGGAACTACATATGTCTAGCTGTCTATATATCTATCTCTCCAATCGGAGACATTTTTCAACTAAATACATACAGACTTTATTTAATTATTTATTAAGGAAGGAATAAGGAAGCAAACTCAGAATGCTTCTGACTGAAAAGAAAAACAATCGTGCAGCTGTCCAGTCACTAATGGATGTTCCTTCTTTGCTTTACTTAGAGAGTAACCGTACAATATTTGATAGACTTCTTTCCCAGAATTTCTTGATAACCAGGAAAATGTTATGAACTTCAGAAGGGTTCATTAAAATACTTTTAAAATCAATTAATCTAATAATCTAAATATACAAATAATAAAGATTTTACAAGTGGTTTCCAACAATGTGTTCTGAGTGATAATAAGACACCGCTCTCCAAGTGCTCATCAATTACTTACTATAGGTAGTAGACTGAATTTCCATCATAAACAGACATCCTTCTCTATGGAAAAGGGACAAATAAAAAGCTCTAGATAGATAAACACACCAGGATGCCGTGTGTAGTCAGACCCTGTTGGCTGGTGCTAATAGTTCTCTCTGTATCTTTTGATATTTAAATCTCCCCAACTTCCCCTTTTCACACTATTTTACTTGGAAAGCTGTAAAGTTAATAAGTTTCTCATTTAAGATGTTACACTTCAGAATACCTTGAACTTTTGTTTATGTCTAAGTCTTGAAGCTATACTCAGAATTCACAGTACATTTGAAAACTATTTACACACAGTATTATTTCCTTCTTGATGGGTAAAACTGATGTCTGAGAAAATCTGTATGTTTGATGTTTAGACAAAATACATCCACAAAATTTAAGTTTGCCCTCTGGCAAGGTGCTGTATGTAATATCATCTGTTTTTTATTTATGATCCTGGGCCGCATCAAAAGGAGCGTGGCCAGCAGGTCGAGGGAGGTGATTCTGCCCCTGTATTCCGCTCTCATGGGACCACATCTGGAGTACTGTGTCCAGGTCTGGAGCTCCCAACATAAGAAGGATGAGGACCAGTTGGAGAGGGTCCAGAGGAGGCCATGAAGATGATAAGACGGCTGAAGCATGTCTCCTGTGAAGACAGGCTGAGAGAGTTGGGGCTGTTCAGCCTGGAGAAGAGGAGGCTCCGGGGAGACTTGATAGTAGCCTTCCAGTACCTAAAGGAGACCTATAAGAAAAATGGGGAGAAACTTTTCAGCAGGGCCTGTTGCAATAGGATGAGGGGTAATGGTTTTAAAATAGAGGGAGGTAGATTCAGATTAGATACTATGAAAAAGTTTTTTACACTGGGAGTTGTGGAACACTGGCACAGGTTGCCCAGAGAGGGTATTGTTGCCCCATCCCTGGAAACATTCAAGGCCAGGCTGGACAGGACTGGGAGCAACCTGATCTGGTTGGAGATGTCCCTGCTCCTTGCAGGGCGGGGCCGGGGGGGGGGGGAGAGAGGGGGGGAGGAGGGTTGGGCTAGATAACCTTTTAAAGGCCTCTTCCAGCCCAAACTATTCTATGATTCTATGATATGTCAGAGATGTACATGGAATATTAGATGTGTAAGAGTACACAACGTATTTTATGATCTTGAGCCATGATTTTATCACACAATTAAGGCCTCCCTGGAAGAAGCTATGTCCAGTAAGTCTACTGGAGTTGTTCTTCAGTCAACGGTTTCTTTCACCATCCATTCTTGCTTTTATTACCATCTATCATATACACTGAATAAGGCTGGAAATGAGTCTGTGATAAATAAATCAACATCAAAGACACACAAAAATCATAATTACATTGGATGAACAGATGTAGAAATGCAATCTTGTATTTTTGGGATATTCGGCTCTGTATCCTTGACATAATGTTAGTGTAGTGTTCTTTTACTCATGCGTATTCTTGAACACGGATGTACAGCGTACTGGAGGGCAAAGAAGACAAGGAACATCTTGGGATACAATTTAGGGTGTTCTAGAGAAAGATTAAGTTTCTCTGTGCTTTGAATAGCATGGTGAGGTTAATAAATGGTATTCAGATCACCTTCTCTAGTTACTCAAGTTAAATGATGTTATATCAGAAACGAAAAGTTTCATCTAAGCCCCCATTGCACTGTTTTACAGAATCATGATCTTCTCATGATCTTCTTCTTCTTAGATTAATTTGTTTCCTGTGAACCATTTTCAGCAAGAGGGCAAACCTGTGTTGAGATTAAGTTATTCTTTTGGGAGAGAAGAGCCCCCAGAGACTGAGAAAGGACTAGGATTTTAACTCAGTGCTCTATATGTGTATTAAGGATAATTTGTGCAGGATTAGGTAGTGTTTAGATGCTTCACAGCTGCTGATGCTGCATTACAATATAGAATCATAGAACGGTGTTGTAGTTTAGCCTCACTCAGGACCAAGTTACACAGTCTCTCACTCACTCCTCCCACCCTCTGAGGGAACGACAGATAACATAAGAAAAAAGGCTCAAGGTTTGAGATAAGGACAGGGAGAGATCTTTAAAGTTACCTTTATGGGCAAAACAGACTTGACTTGGTGAAAACTATTTGTTTATTATTAAAACTAAAGCAGGATAATAAGAAAGAGAACAAAACAACTTCTCCCCACCCCTCCCTCTTCCCCTCTTCTTCTTAATTTCAAATACCTCCACTTCCTTCCCCCACCAAGTGGCACAGGGAGGAAGAGGGAATGGGGATTAGGGTCAGTTCATCACTTGTCGCTTTACTCTGCTCCTTCCTCCTCGGGGGAAGAACTCCTCACATTCCTCCCCTGCTCCATCCTGGGGTCCCTCCCACGGGCTACAGTCCTTCATGAACTGCTCTGGCATGGGTCATTTTTCCATGAGATGCAGTCCTTCCGGAATGTCTGCCCCAGCGCGGGCCCTCCATGGGCCACAGACTCCTTCAGGCATCCGCCTGCCCTGACATGCGGTTAAGGACAAAAGAGTAACTCTCTGGTACTGCCTATCCTGCCCTATTGACCCGGGAAGGAATTAAATAACTAGTTTAAATTTGTAATTTAACTTCCAGGTAGATGCATTCAGGTAAAGTAATTCCTTCTCTTAGAGGCTAGTAAGGTTTGTTCATTGGTCTAATTTTTATCTTGCTAGAAATAAGAGAAGAAGGCTAAGCGAAACTGTTTCTTCTCCCCTTAAAATACAATACTCAAATTGTCCTGATGATGCCTGCTACAAATCACTTTGCTTTTTTTTTCACTGGCATTTCACATACAGACACTTATCTCCAGCACATACACATTAGCTACTTCTGTGGGTCTATCTATCTACTCCGTCTCCTCAGGGCCAGCATTGCACCTGCTTATTTTTTTCACATTTTGTGCCTTCTCTTTAAGAGCCTTAATGGATGTTTGATTAAAACTCTCTCTCTCCTTCATTATGGGGAGTAGGATTTTTTTTTTTTTCAATGGCTGAGCAAAATCTAGTAAAAATGTAGTACTCTTTGGGAAGATGAATCTCAGCCAACCAGTATTTCAGGCTGCTATTGACAGTAGAGCTTTGGAAATTTAATTGGCAAAATTTCCACTTCTTTGGGTGGAAGATGGACTTTTCCCCTTTCCTTGTGAGTTCCAACAGAAAAGACTTTTGTGTTCAAAAGTCTTGAATAGTTTCACAAGTCGTATCCTTGAAGAATCTGTATTTGGAACTGTAAATAAAACAATGAGAGTATAATGCTGTTGCTTCACTGTAGCAATTCCTGATTGGATACATTTAAAGTTAAGACTTAAAATGGAAATGAAGATCTGAGCTTTGTGCACCACAATAAAAGATGTCATCTCATGTATTTTTTGTAAAAGATTAATTGACCTTACACCAAATTTCCTCTTTTCTCACCAGCCACGTATTTCTTCAAACGTGTGTTAAAAGCTATGAAGTAATGAAGATTCCTAAACTCATATTCACCAGAGACCGGCACTTGGGTTTGAAATTAGATAATCAGATATTACAGTTTTTTGGTAAATCTGAAGCACACATACACATTGATATTTCTTTACAAAAATGTGCCACAACAGAAATCCACAACTGCTGGTGATCAGTCAGCTGCACTGGTGAGTCTTAAACCGATTGAAGAAATAAAGTGTCACACGTCTGTAATTGTCTTGCAGAGAGTACCTTTGCTTTGTGATTGATGTTAACAGGTAACATCTGAAAACTTTGTGCGTCAGTATAGAATATTGTCTGTTCATTATGTAATGGCAGCAGGTCTCAGTCCGGCGTCGCAGGCAACCCCCATCCCGACCTACCTCGGTTCCCCTGGTCCCTCTCTGTAACAGGTATGAAGCCCTGAAACCAGAGGGAGAGGTGAGTGATGATGACATGGGAGCGCTGCTGCCAAGCTTGCCCAAGGTGAGGCGGACGGCTGCATGTTTGAAGACTGCCTCCTCCAAGAAAGAAAGGAGGGTGATAGTTGTGGGCGACTCTCTTCTGAGAGGAACAGAGGGTCCAATATGTCGGCCTGACCCTACCCATAGGGAGGTGTGCTGCCTTCCTGCGGCCCGGGTCAGGGATATTTCTAGAAAACTCCCCAGCCTTATCCGCCCCTCTGATTATTACCCTTTATTGATAGTTCAGGCTGGCAGCGATGGGATTGCTGATAGAAGCCTGAGGATTATAAAACATGATTTTAGGAGGCTGATGAAGTTAGTTGATGGAGCGGGCATACAAGTAGTGTTTGCCAGTATTCCTTTGGTGGCAGGGACAAACACTGAGATAAGCAGAAAAAGCCATCTTATAAATGCATGGCTGAGAGGCTGGTGCAAACGCAGAAATTTTGGATTCTGTGATCACGGGGCGGTCTACTCAGCACCTGGCCTGAGGTCGGCTGATGGGAATTGCCTGTCTCCAAAAGGGAAACGGATACTTGCCCAGGAGCTGGCGGGACTTATAGAGAGAGCTTTAAACTAGATAGGAAGGGGGAAGGGGATAAAGCCAGGCCTGCTAGAGATCGGCCTGGGGAAGTGGTATTGGGATTAGGAGAGAGGCGAGGGGCTCAGCTGAGGTGCATCTACACTAATGCATGCAGCATGGGGAACAAGCAAGAAGAGTTGGAAGCCATAGTGCGGCAGGCAAACTATGACCTAGTTGCCATAACAGAAACGTGGTGGGATTGCTCCCATGACTGGAGCGCTGCAATGGATGGCTACAAACTCTTCAGGAGGGACAGGCAAGGAAGGAGGGGTGGTGGTGTGGCTCTCTATGTTAGGGAATCCTTTTCTGCTACTGAGATTGTGACTGGGGATGATAACATTGAATCCCTATGGGTAAAGATCAGAGGAAGGGCTGACAAGGCAGACATCCTGGTGGGCGTCTGTTATAGACCGCCAAACCAGGATGAAGAGACAGATGAGGTATTCTACAAGCAGCTGGCACGAGCTGCACGGTCGTCAGCCCTTGTCCTCATGGGGGACTTCAACTTCCCTGACATATGCTGGGAGTACAGCACAGCACAGAAGAAGCAGTCTAGGAGGTTTTTGGAGTGCATAGAGGATGCCTTCCTAATGCAGTTGGTCAGAGAGCCCACAAGAGGAACTGCCCTGCTAGACCTGCTGTTCGCAAACAGGAAAGGTCTGGTGGGAGATATGGAGGTTGGGGGCTGCCTTGGACAGAGTGACCATGAAATGATAAATTTCTCAATTCATGGTGGAGCTTGGAGGGGGAATAGTAAAACTGCTACCTTGGACTTCCAGAGGGCGGACTTTGAATTGTTCAGGAGACTAGTAGGGGGAGTCCCCTGGCATTCAGTCTTAGCGAACAAAGGGGTCCAAGAGAGCTGGTTGCTCTTCAAGAAGGGAGTCTTAAGGGCGCAGGAGCAGGCGGTCCCCCTGAGCCACAAAATGAGCCGGCGGGGAAGAAGACCGGCGTGGATGAATAGGGAGCTATTCTTGAGGCTCCGGGAGAAAAAGAGAATCTACCGCCTGTGGAAGGAGGGACGGGCAACTGAGAATGAATACAAGGAAGTCGTTAGGATGTGTAGAGGTGAAATCAGAAAGGCAAAAGCCCAGCTTGAATTTAACCTGGCCACTGGGGTGAAAAGGAATAAGAAACTCTTTTATAAATACATTAACAGTAAGAGGAGGACAAAGGAGAATATCCACTCTTTGCTGGATGAGGCTGGGAATGTGACCACTGAGGATAAGGAAAAGGCGGAGGTTCTGAATGCCTTCTTTATGTCTGTCTTTAAAGGTCAGACCAGTTATCCTCAGGGTACTCCTCTCTCTGACCTGGTAGTCTCGGCTGGGGAGCACGCTAACCCCCCTGTGATTCTGGAAGAAACGGTCAGAGACTTACTACTCCCACTGGACTGCCACAAGTCCGTGGGGCCGGATGAGATCCACCCAAGAGTGCTGAGGGAACTGGCGGAGGTGATAGCCGAGCTGCTTTCCATCATCTATAAGCGCTCCTTGTTGACTGGTGAGGTCCCGGAAGACTGGAGGATTGCCAACGTGACTCCCATTTACAAGAAAGGTTGTAAGGAGGATCTGGGGAACTACAGGCCTGTTAGCCTGACCTCAGTTACAGGGAAGGTTATGGAACAGATAGTCTTGAGGGAGATCATGCGGCATGTGCGGGATGGCCGGGGGATCAGGCCTAGCCAGCACGGGTTCATGAAGGGCAGGTCCTGTTTGACCAACCTGATCTCCTTTTATGATCAAGTGACCCATCTGCTGGATGAGGGAAAGGCTGTTGATGTGGTCTACCTAGACTTCAGCAAAGCCTTTGACACTGTCTCCCACGGTATTCTTCTGCAGAAGCTGGCAGCCCATGGCTTGGATGGGTACACTCTTGGCTGGGTAAGGAGCTGGCTGGAGGGCCGGGCTCAGAGAGTGGTGGTGAATGGAGTTAAATCCAGCTGGCTACCGGTCACAAGTGGTGTTCCCCAGGGGTCGGTGCTGGGGCCTGTCCTCTTCAATATCTTTATTGATGATCTGGATGAGGGCATTGAGTGCACCCTCAGTAAGTTCGCAGATGACACCAAATTGGCTGAGAGTGTGGATCTGCCTGGGGGTGGCGAGGCCCTACAGAGGGATCTGGACAGGCTGGAGAGCTGGGCTGAAGCCAATGGGATGAGGTTCAACAAGACCAAATGCCGAGTCCTGCACTTCGGCCACAACAACCCCAGGCAGCGCTATAGGCTTGGGGTGGAGTGGCTGGAGGACTGTGTGGAGGAAACGGACCTGGGGGTACTGATTGATGCTCGGCTGAGCATGAGCCGACAGTGTGCCCGGGTGGCCAAGAAGGCCAACGGCATCCTGGCTTGCATCAAAAACAGTGTTACTAGCAGGAACAGGGAGGTAATTGTCCCCCTGTACTCGGCACTGGTGAGGCCGCACCTCGAGTACTGTGTTCAGTTTTGGGCCCCTCACTGCAAGAAAGACATTGAGGCCCTGGAATGCGTTCAGAGGAGGGCTACGAAGCTGGTGAGGGGTCTGGAGCACAGGCCTTATGAGGAGCGGCTGAGGGAGCTGGGATTGTTCAGTCTGGAGAAGAGGAGGCTCAGGGGAGACCTTATAGCTCTCTATAATTTCCTGAAGGGAGGTTGTAGTGAGCTAGGGGTCGGCCTTTTCTCTCATGTAGACAGTGATAGAACTAGAGGCAATGGTTTCAAGCTGCGCCAGGGGAGATTCAGGCTGGACATTAGGAAATATTACTTCTCAGAAAGGGTAGTCAGGCACTGGAATGCACTGCCCAGGGAGGTGGTGGAGTCACCGACCATGGGGGTGTTCAAGAAACGTTTGGATGTTGTGTTGAGGGATATGATTTAGCTGAGAAGTATTGGTGATGGTTGGACTGGATGATCTTTTAGGTCTTTTCCAATCTTGATAATCCTGTGATTCTGTGATTCTATAATAAAATGGCATACTGGAAATACTATTATATCCTGGGTTACTGAAGCTACTTGAATCAACATAATGCTCAAGTAGATCATCTGCAAGGGGAAAAGGAGGCAGAATAAATATATGCTTAGAGAAGGTACTTAATGTGGGGAGTAACCTCCTCTCAGCTATTTTAGTGAATAGAGGTATCCTCTGGGAACTTTGTAAAAGTCTTTTTTAAAGCTCAAAGTACATGAATCCATAGGGTCCTGAGGTTCAGAAGCACAGAGGTTACTCACAGTCCATCAGCAAAGAAAGATGATGACAAATGGCACCCAAAAAAAGCCAGCCACCTTTTTGCTTCTTAAAAAATAATGCTTTAAATACTATTTCTTAAAAAAATTAATTTGAAAATTTTGATCAAAAATTGTCTTAGACCAGAGATCAGAGTGATATCTGGTTAATGTTCTGTGGGTGCGCCTTTCTTCTGTAACCTTCTTGTGGTCTTATTGAGGAATCAGAAATGGATTCAGAGGGCAATAAAATTGCTAGCCTTGCCCCCCTTCTCACAAGGCTCAACAAGCCCATTTCCACCAATCTCTTCTTGTAGGTGCCATAAGGTCCTAACTTCTTGTCAGTCCTGCACAGACCCTCTCCAGTTTCTTAACAATCTTCTTGAACTGGAGGGTGGGCAACCAGAACTAACCCTGCTGTCTGCCTCCTGGCCTTACTCTTGATCCCATACTCAGGCTTCCGAAGCTTTAATCTACAACCCCTGGGCACAGCGTTTACAAGCAGCACAGCAAGCTGAACATTGCTGGTAGCACTGGCATAAAGAAATTGCCACTGTTGCTATTCCCTCCTTCCTCCCTAGACTCAAGTTTCTGGCATTTGGCAGAGATGTATCTCAGTGTTTTTTAAGAACTCTGACTGCCATAGTCTTGGCTCGAACATTTTGAGTTTATTATGTCTGATTCCTGAAAGCTTCCTGGAACCCTTCCACTGGAGCTACACTGCTGAGCAAGACTGAGATTCTATTTTGGCCCAGAAACTCTTTAGTGGCATAGAAACATTGTGTTAAAGAATAATTCCCCTCCTTTAATGAAGTATGAAAATGTTTTGTCCCATTAGATTTCATTAGATTATCTTTGCTACTATGGAGTTTGCATTACGGCAAGTTTGAGTACTAGTGTTTAATCTTCTGCTTTTCTCTCAATAAAAGTGTGCTAAGAAAGAATCTAAAGGCTTTCTCTCTTTCCTCAAGCAAAGTTCTAATTGGGTCATCATTTGCACCAAAACAGACTTGCTAACTATCCGTATACAGTGCTAGAGCTTGGAGATATTGTATATCATATAATATTTTCCAGGAAACTCATTAGAACTTGTAAGTTAACTTCCTAGTAACTGTGTGAAATGGATGGAGTGTGAATGTGTCGAAATGAGTCATGGATACAACCCGGATGACGTTATGTGATTTTACAGTGATTTAAGACTCTCTATACCTGGCAGCGAGAAAACCTGGGATTTCCTTGGTAAGCATACAATATTTTTGCAGACTAATGTCCCCTGAACTTTCTACCATTCTGATATGTTTTGATCCTGACTTAAAAGTGGTGACATTGCTGGGACACCAAGTCTCTAGTGTCTTTATTTGGAATGTACCTGCACGTTCCTCATACTTGCCAGCCTCCTTCAGACCATCTAACTGGTCTGTATGTTATCATTGTACACACAAACATGCTGAATATTTCCAGAAATTATATTTATTAGGATTAGAAATATGCACTCTGACCAGAGGTAAAGGATTATTGGCAAGAATATTTTTTAACAAACAAATAAAAGGGAAGAATAATCTAGGAATATTACAGTGCTTTTGGAAATACAATAGAGAGGCTCCCCAGCTCCATAGGTTGTGCTGATCTCTACGTAGGTATGACAGTCATCTTCATATTTATTCAAGAAACATATTCCTGAGATACACAAACTGAAATTTATACAAATGTTAACTCATAATTAGCCCATGATTACTCCATTTCCATTAAGTCAAAGGAATACTAATCTGCCAGCTAGAGAAAAAAACCAAAACACCAAACCTTCTGATTCCCCTCAAAAAAAGTTTTTTGAGTATGAATGTATTCAGACTGTCTAAATAAGTAATGTCTTTGTTATGTGTATAGTGTGTATATATGTTAATGAATTTACTTGAATCTATAGAGAACAAAACACAATTTAATCAGAATACACTGTTCACTCGTTTTTCAGTAAGTATTTATTAAATAGTTGCTACGATTAATCATTAGTATAGTATTATAATGAACTAAATAATCAAAGATTCAAACATGATAGGTAGTGTTTATGAGAGTGTTAATGAGTTATGAAGTATGTCCACTCAGACTCAGCTGGATATACTGGTTTTTTTTTGTTACATTTTTATAAAATGCAACATTTTACATTGATATTTTACATTTTAAAAAAGATTTTACATTTTAATGAAGTGTAACAAAAGAAAGGACCAAGTATGCTCTTTAGGGTGACTCAGTTGTTTTTTCTTGGGCTAAAGAGATTTTGACCTCATTTATTTATTCATATTAACGTACCTTATATTTACAGTTTAGCTCTGCTTGTTACCTTTTTTTTTCTGCTTCCTGAGTTCCAGCTGTTGCCAGGGGAATTGATCTCACCAACAGATAAAATTTTCTTTTTTAATGATAAATAGATGTGACATTCTACCTTGAAAAGACCTGAAACATTTTAAAGCCTTTGAACTTATTGTTTAGGTTGTCAGAAGTCCTCAGCTCCCAATCAATGGGAGGTGAGAGTGAGTAGCTTAAAGAAAAAGGCACTTGGAAGACTCTTTGTCCTGCTTTGTCCTGCTAGTGGCTTAGTAGTTCAAGTTCAAGTTGGACGGGGCTTTGTGTGACCTGGTCTAGTGGAAGGTGTCCCTGCCCATGGCAGGAGGATTGGGACTAGATGATCTTTAAGGTCGCTTCCAACTCAAACCATTCTATGATTCTATGAAGGCCTGTATTTCAGAGTAGCCTAGTGAACAACTGAAGACAAATTGCAGGTGTTGAGATTTTCAATGAAAGTTTATGCAGCCTCATTTTCTTCAGTTAAGTAGAGCTGTACCTACTCAGGAATACCTTTTCCTCTGCATTTCTTCTGCTTCTTAGGACACCTTCTGTGGCTTATCACTATGTAGCCTGTTTTCTAGATCTTATTCTGTCCTTTGAAATTCAGTCTAACTTTGGATGTTATGTGACAGAGCCTTTAAATGCCACAGTAACTTCAAAAATTCTCCTCTATCCAGGGACCAGCTGGAAAAGAAAAACCTCTGTAGCAAAAGTTCTGCTAGGAGTTGGGAGGGGAAAGCAACCCAGCACTACAAAATAACAGTGTGCAGGTAGGCAACTGGGAAAAGAGATATGGAAGGTGGAGTACATCTAGGATTGCATATCTTTCTTACTGATTCACATGGATCCACCTGAATGTTGACTCCTATGCCTAGAAACAACCTGGACAAGACTCGTCATAAGCAAAGCACAGGGTCCTGACTTTCCAGGGTCTTTTCATGGGACAGATTTACTACATAGCTGTATTTGCTGAGCCCTAGCCTTTATGATGGTCTTTTCTGCAGGTTAACATCAGAACAAATAAAGCGTATTTTTAATACTGCTAGTAATATTTTACTGGGTTATACTTAGTTATAAGGATAGAGAATTGTGTTGATTAATGTGTGTGCAAGTTTCAAATTGCACATCTTTACAGGAAGTTTACCTTAAGAAAGACATTGTAACTGAGTGCTTTTGAAATACCATCAATAAGCATGTTTGCATATAATAAAGCTTGGGCAAGTAATGTAGTGCTAGTGACAGTTTATGTCGTGTGTATATAAGAGGAGAGTCGTGTCTTTTAACTCTAAGAGCTAAATACACTTCCTTCAACATAGGCACCTAGTGACAACTGAGACACCAAAGACTGTCTGCCTGTTTTCCAGCCGCTGTTCCAATTGTGCAAGGGTATCTTATAAATCCTGTATCCTATCTACCAGCTCCATGCAGATGTCTCAGATACTGTTGAAGGATTTGAATGTCTTGTTTAAATAAGTGAATCAAACTCTGTGAAAACTTACTGTCTACCCTGGACTTTTTAGCTAAGATCTTTCAATGGATAATGGATAGAAATAGGGTACTTGGGAGGTAATTTTCTCATGTCATCCTGAGAGGAGTCCAAAATAGGGAGGAGGAATATCTGAAGCTGCCTGTCTTTACTGATGATAGAGAGAATCTTACATTTAGTCATCTCAACTAACTAAAGCCATCCGCGGTGCTAGACATGTCCATCTGAGTTGTTATCTCCAGGGTCCATCAGTAGAACAGAAATGGGAACTTCTAAGAAGAGATAGATTTTATCTGCTTTTTACTGTCTACATGACATGAAGCATCCCATCCTAGATACTTAATTTTTAAAACCCTTTAAAGTTAGGTGAAATTAATCCTAGATATACCATTTTTGCGAGAATAAACTTTCCTCCATTTGCACATACATCTCCCACATGTTGAGCTCAGTACAGAAAAAAAAGCAGATTCAAGCCCCCAAATTACACACATTGATTACATAATATTCATATAATGAAGTTTTAATAATACATTTACTGATTATAAATTCTGAAGGTATAAGTAGTATTCTTGTGTTGTGTGATCTATGTTCCAGTTTTGTCTACAGGGGTGAATTTCACCTTATGGATGAGATCTTGATTATACAGCTCCACACAGCTGTGGGATGAGAATTATATAATTAATGGTGAGCACTCAAATCCTAACTTGTAGCCATGGATGCATACCCACCATGCAGTAATGGGGGTGAATTTTCTCTTAGCATGCACGTATGGGCTAATGTGGAGCACACTGTGAATTTTTCTCTTCCCATTGGCTGTAATAGAGTGGGAAAAGGATGCCTTTATTGCAATTTTTGCAAGCCCTAGTCTTTGTCTGCCTTCTTAATTAGTCCTGCTGTGTGACTGAGACTCCATATAGGCTGTCATGCCACAGTGAAGACCTATATATTATAATATAGCAATTATATTATTTAGCCTCACATCTTCCTGCATAAACAACTGCTTCTATCTTGCATGCTGCAAGTATTTGTGCTTGGCAAATACGTGGCTTCTGTTTTTCATGACTGAAACTTACTTGTTCCAGTAGGGTTGATCCATTCTGTTTTCCAGTCCCTTCAGGTGACATAGCCATGAGTGGAACAACAAAGGTGAAAGGGGAGCAGTTACTGAACTCAAATAATTTTTATAATGATCCTTTTTTATACCATGGACTTTCAGGATTTAAGTTCCTGATGGGGGGTGGGATTGACTATTAAAAAACAGAATTGAATTTTTGAAGCTGAGGCTTTATTTCTAAAGTTCAAGTGTTCCTGACAGGGTTATTAGCCGTGCTTCTCTGGACATGTCCTCTGAACTCTATCACTTCCAGTGGTCTCAAATATGAATGAGATACCTAAACTTTACTATTATTTCTGATTTTCACCTACTGCACTTTTGGCACTGAAATTAATAATTTATGTGTACATTTTTGCCATTGAGGGCAGAGATTTTGTCTTTTATCTGGCATATTGTGGTATGTAATTTCAGACTCACACAGTTTCATACTCAATGTTAAAATGTTGTTGTCCAGCCACTGAGTGAATCTCTTCCATGAACTTTGACATTCATCTTCTAACAGCAGGAGAGGATCTTCATAACTGAGTAGACTGTGAACAGCCACTGAAGAATTATGCACATCAAATATTCATAAAGCTATGCAATAAAGTTTATCAGAAACTCATGGTTAACATTTTTTAGTCAAAACTGGCTAAATAAAAGTTTCAACCTGAGCAATATTCTTACAGAATCAGTGAGGTCTTTTACTGGTTTCAGAAAGTCAGGTTTAGTCCATGTGACTGTCATTCACATGTATCCATGTACGTTAGCACAGGATTTGTGTTTTTATTTTAAATTACTTTTTCCCCCAGTAGAAGAAACTAGGACATCACATATCATCTTCCTAAAACCCAAAGAGAGGGAAGAGAGTGAGATCCAGTTCATATACATAGCAACCATGCACTGAGAGTATCTGCTTCAGAGTATTATAGGTTTCTGTCCTTTTTCATTTCTCTTTAAACTATTCATTA
The DNA here is from genome assembly GCF_036417535.1 of Chlamydotis macqueenii. Taxonomy (NCBI): domain Eukaryota; kingdom Metazoa; phylum Chordata; class Aves; order Otidiformes; family Otididae; genus Chlamydotis; species Chlamydotis macqueenii. Next base: position 8,749,961 of record NC_141558.1, read on the forward strand.
TTTTTCTGATTCTCCAGATTCCTTGGGATTATGTGTGAAGCTCTGTTTTATTGCATCTGTAACAGTATACTACAAAAAGGTGAAGGTTGTCAATTCAATGTTAAATATCACCTTGTTACAAATATTCTTTCCTCGTTCTGCTCCCAAAACCTATGCTTTTCTCTGTGCTTTTCAAGCTATTCAGGTTACGCTACTCTTCTTTTACTTGGTTACATCCCCAATATGCCATCCATCTATCAGAAATGAGATACTAATGTGACATAAAAGAGAAGATTTAATAAACCAGAAAGATGTAAACTGCTAAATCATATGTTCTTATTACGCCTTGTTGAGTCCCTATCCTTTGTCCATCTTTAGGTATAAGAATTCATTGAATCATCTTTCAAATAAAAAAAAAGTAAATTTGAACACTATAAAAATAACACTTTCTGCCTGTGCAAGCATAATTCACTATCAGATTTCAGCGAATTTATTTAAAATAACAGTTTAAAGGTGAAAATATGACTTTTAAAGACACTAAAATATTTTCTGTTTTCCCCACCTTTCTAAAATTTTCTAAATAAAATGTTTCCTTTTCTTTGGTTTGATATCTTTCATTTAATTAGTTTCTTTAGTTTAAGCTTTTGTTTTATAATCCTTTAAAAAGAAATCTATTTCATTTTAATGTTAGCATATAATATTTCAGTCTGCTCCAAATTAATCTCCTTTGAATGCTCCAGTCCATGTAAAATTTCAAAACTTTTGATTGAATTCTGAATAAAAATGACAGATTTTCAAGTTTTAAAAAGTACAACAAGCCTATAAATTTACTTTTTCATCCAACTCCTTTTTTTTTTTGTGTGTTGTAATTAAAGGGTTACCATCTGTTCAGTGGGCTGCTTGTTCCATACTCTTTCCTACTAGTAAGTGGACCAGAATGACTAGCAAGACTTGGACATGCTTCTACTGGGTATCTGTAGACAGGCGAGGTGAAACTCATCCTGTCCCTGTAGGAACTGGAGAATATCATATGCAGGCGATGGAGAAGCTTGTAATATGACAGAGCAGAACGTGGTCAGTGGATTTGCCTTCTGTTCTCTCTTAGACAGAATTCATATATTTGGTTGTGGGATCCATTCAGCTTTCCTAGCCAGGAGCAATCATTAGCAACACACGGAACTTTCTGTGGAAGAAACTGGTTAAATACATAGATCTTCACTGCTTCAAATATCCACCTTGGAAGGCTTCCTGAAAAGACACAAGGATTCCTGGTGGAGCCAGGCCAGCAAATGACAGGCAGAAAAGGACTGTCAAAAGTTACAGAGGTGTTGTAGGCATAGTGAGGAGTTCTCTGAAAAGTTACCAAAGTGCCTCTGTTTGGTTTTGTGACCTTGTGCTGAATCAGATGGTCTTAACCTCTTAATATGGATTTGCCTGAGCCATATTGACAGACATTAGCAGGAGATCAAGCACCTGGGAATCCATGTGCAGGCATCAACCCTTCACATGAGGTCACTAATTTCTCTACTGGGTATCCACACAGCATACTTGGTGACTGACTCCCTTATTTAGCCCACAAAGGAGACAGAAAAAGTCTCCTTCATTCCTCCAGTATCTCCACCTGTGCAACATCCTTCAGGTACCTGCATTTGAAGATAAAAACCACTTGAAAGGAATCTTATTTTGTTTGTTTACCATTTCAATACAGTCTTTCCAAAGAAAGGAATGAACTAACTTCATATGGTTTTCCAGTCAAGGACACTTTTTGAAGGATGAAAAATAGAGGACGTGTTTGTGCGCATGTATACATGTGTGTGGTTTTATGTGTGTATATGAGATACTGAAGACTGAAAGCTAAATGAATATGTATGCAACACTGTATAGTAGCATCTGATTGAGTTTCTACAAATCAATTCCAAGTGAATGGTACAGCATTCCACATCATGAGTTACTGATGCACATCCTCTTCCATGGGCATAAAATTTTATTCCTACAACTCCCCATGAGCTGGGCATCCAGTAAACACTGTTATTTAAATTGCTTATTTGTTTTGCTGGTTAGTGGGCCATAACAACCTCAGGACAGATGACCCACAGAGTGCTCTGTATTTTTTTTGCTGTAATTGTATATATAAAAGCCTCATGTTAACAAGAATAATTTAACTTCTTCTATGTAAGATGACATGCAGCCTTCACTGGCGCAAAAAAATAATTACTTTGAGGGCCTGATCCTGCAAATGTTGAACCTTTCCTGAGATGAGTTCAGTGCTTGTCACTCCCCTTGAGCTTTAGTGTCTAGTACTTCTCAAGGGCAGCCTGTAACACTGTTGAGGAATACTGAGCCTTGTTTTCCAAAAAGGAAAGGGACAGTGTTATTTACCAGATCCCTAACAATGGAAGTTATTGCTTAATATAATATTAATTCCAACTGCTGAGAAAATTTAGATAGGCAGAATGCAATTTATCAAATTAGAATTTGGCTAAGACACTGGGGATATACTCTTGTTAACAAGGGCAATGACATATTTAAATCCGCCTGAAGACAACAATCCTTTGTAATAGTTACTTCCTAAGATTTTTTCCCCAACGTGGTTTTTGAAAACACTCCTCAGTGCTGCCCCAATTAAAAACAAAACCAAGATCAAAATGAAAAAAAAACAAAACTAAACATAAAATCAAAACTAAAACAAAACCCGAAACTGGAGATTTATAATTTCACAACTTGGTTATATGGATATATGTTTCTTACATAGCACTCAGCGAGCGTGTTCCCTACCCTCTTGTGAGACAGTAGTTATCCAATAGTTTGAAGCTCAGAATTTCCAGTTTGTGTGAAACCATGTGTTTCCAGCATGTTTTCTTTTCTGAAATAAAGTAAGAAGACAACATATAGAACCTTCTAATAGAACAAGCTGCTCAAGGAAACAAAAAAGTTTTTCATATATCTGAATCAAAGCAAAAAATTTGGCATTCTTGAGTCAAATGTAACATTATGGTTTCCTGGTGGAAATGAAGTTGAATATTATATTCAGACCATTATCTGTGTCTGCCGGAATTTGCAGAGCCATATGAGAAGAAAGACTCTGAGTCACTTCTATTTCCCTTTTTCACAAGGTTTGAGTTAGTGCTGAGCAGCCTTTCTGAATATGGATTTTCATTTTTTCCTGCTGGCACGAATAGCCTAACTTGGGTTGGCTCAGCTATAGCCTGTGATCCCCAGGTCTCTCCTCTCCAGTCTCAGACATGGCTGCAACTGGACCTCTTTTGTCTTAGGCTTGGACAGGAGCAGAATAGCATTACCTTGGCTACAAAGGCCTTTTTGTAGGGTTATATCTCTTCCATTTCTTCTTTCATGGTATTTTTGTACACTGAAAGCACAACTGGGCCTTTTGAGGCCCCAACGTCTTGGGCAGTCACCTATATTAGTAAAAGAAAGACACAAAGAACCAAATACATCAATGTTTGTCAGTGTTTAATTATTCACTACATTGATGCCCCCTTGCAAAGGGCTATGGGCCAAAAAATCCCCCACATAATGAATTTCAGTTCTAGCTGAAAAAAACATTTGGACAGCTATGATGAATCATCTCCTATAAAAAGAGAAAATACTATAACTTTTGGATTGTTTCCAGATCAGACACAGCACTGTTGCTCTGAGAAGGCTGTGAGCTGGAGAGGTATTTTTTTGGGGGTACTGATGTATAAATAAAGCTACTGAGCATTGTCTTTGCCCTGGACTTCTCAGCCTTAGAATTGCCATATGACAGAGCTCTCCAAGCAGAGACAGAGAAATAAACAAACTGCTGATACATTAGAAGCTGCTGAGTTTGTTCTGAGTAGAATCTGATCTGACAAAACCAAATCCTGCAACTGCTTTTTTTTTTTTTTTTTTTGTTAAATGAATGCTCTCTTGTTAGTGTTGTGGACAAAGCCTGAAGCTGAAATCACTTTGTGGTGTCACTTGGTTTGATTGCACCATGACACTTGCAGCTGATTGGATGTGAGGTGCGATCTGATTGATACCTTGAGTCCAATTCTGTTGTCATTTGATCTAGGTGATGCTACTGTAAAGTGAAATAAAGCTAGAGAATCTAATCAGGAGAAAGCCACAAAGTTGGGAGACACGTGGGTTAACTCTAGATATTCTTATTTCTGAATCTGGACACGGGGGTCTAATGGTGGACAATAAACCACACCTAGTCTCTCAATAGTTCTTATCCTTTTCTGAGAGGATAAGCTTGTATTTTTTCTGTCATTTCAAATGCTTGCAATTCAGAGGCAACTCCAGTAAAACCAAACAGATAAGCTTTTAAGTGCTGAAGTCAGTATAAAACTGGTTAAAGGAAGGAAATACAAAATCTGTAACTCTATACTGTACCTAAAAAGTCATATATACACAGATTTATTACTTTTTGACAAGGTAATGCTAATGCAAAGAGATGATATTGCAGTTTTAAGTTAAACTTCGTTTTACATAAGATATTAACTTATATAAGCTTATCAACCTGACTTTTTTGAACTGTTTGGACACTGGAATTATCTCCTGTAAGAAATTTTGAAATTACTTGCTTTTCTGAACCCACTTGAAAAAATCAAAATATTAAAACTTTATTGAAAAAAAGCTAAGAAGTCCTTCTGACCAGAAAATCTTGAAATGAAAAAGTCAGTATTTTGACCAGAGTGAATCTGTTGTATTAAACTGGACTTTTTATAAGTTGTATGTTTATTCTTCCAAAAAGAATATAGAAGATTTTTACTGAATCCTGTAGGAATATTATGCTTTGGCAAAACATCTGCAGAAGGGAAAATAATATTGATCTCTGAAACTTATAACTCTCCAACATTTCTATTTATACACACTTCTAATAATGCTGAATAGATCCTATAGTTGTTGGAAGCTCTGTGCAAATAGAAATAGTGCTACTAAGACAGCTTAGCTCTATTATACACATATAAGTACTAATACACATACTAAGTACTAAAATATCCAATTAAAATAATCTATTTAAAGTAACTCAGTAAAGAAATAGGATTGATGGAATTAGAAACTAGAAACAATAGTTCTCAATTGACTTTCCACGCTTTGTATGTGTGTGTGTGTGTGTGTGTGTGTGTGTATGTAGATATGACACTGTCCCACACAACATCCTTGTCTCTAAACTGGAGAGACATGGATTTGATGGATGGATCACTCAGTGGGTAAGGAATTGGCTGGATGACCACGCTCAAAGAGTTGTGGTCAATGACTCGATGTCCAAGTAGAGACCAGTGGCATTCCTCAGGGATTTGTATTGGGATGGGCCTTGTTTAATGTCTTTGTCAGCAACATGCAGAGTTGGATAGGGTGCACCTTCAACAAGTTTGCTGATGACACCAAGCTGTAGGATGAAGTGGATCCGCGGGTCCTGAGGGAACTGGCAGATGAAGTTGCCAAGCCACTGGCTATCGTATTTGAGAAGTCATGGCAGTCTGGTGAGGTCCCCGATGACTGGAAGAGAGGGAACATAATCCCAATTTTTAAAAAGGGGAATAAGGAAGACCCAGGTAACTACACACCAGTCAGCCTCACCTCTGTGCCTGGCAAGGTCATGGAGCACATTCTCCTGGAAACCATGCTAAGGCACATGGAGAGCAAGGAGGTGGTTGGTGACTGCCAACATGGCTTCACCAAGGGCAGATCGTGCCTGACCAATTTGGTGGCCTTCTATGATGGGGTGATAGCATCGATGGACAAGGGACGAGCAACAGACATCATCTACTTGGTCTTGTGCAAGGCATTTGACACTGTCCAGCACAACATCCTTCTCTCTAAACTAGAGAGACATGGGTTTGATGGACGGACCACTTGGTTGATAAGGTGTTGGCTGGATGGTTGCACTCTGAGAGTGGTGGTCAACGGATCAATGTGCAAGTGGAGACCAGTGGCGTTCCTCAGGGGTCCATGTTGGGCCCGGCCCTGTTCAACATCTTTGTCGCCGACATGTACAGTGGGATAGAGTGCACGCTCAGCAAGTTCGCTGATGACACCAAGCTGTGTGGTGCCGTTGACACGCTGGAGGGGAGGGATGCCATCCAGAGGGACCTTGACAGGCTGGAGAGGTGGGCCCGTGCCAACCTCATGAAGTTCAACCAGGCTAAGTGCAAGGTCCTGCACCTGGGTCATGGCAATCCCAGGCACAAATACAGGCTGGGCGGGGAATGAATGAATTGAGAGCAGCCCTGAGGAGAAGGACTTGGGGGTGTTGGTTGATGAGAAGCTCAATATGAGCCAGCAATGTGCACTTGCAGCTGTGAAAGACAACTGCACCAAAGTATGTCCAGCAGGTCGAGGGAGGTGATTCTCCTCCTCTATTCTGCTCTCATGAGGGGGGTCTCACCCATCTGGAATACTGTGTCCTACTCTGGAGCCCTCAACATAAGGAGGATATAGACTTGATGGAGTGAGTCCAGAGGAAGGCCATGAAGATGATCAGAGGGCTGGAGCACCTCTCCTCTGAGGATAGGCTGAGAGAGTTGGGGCTGTTCAGTCTGGAGAAGAGAAGGCTCCAGGAGACCTTATTGCAGCCTTCCAGTACATAAACAGGGCCTAAACAGAAAGCTGCAGAGGGACTTTTGACAAGGGCATGCAGTGATAGGACAAGGGGTAATGGCTTTAAACTGAAACGGGGTAGATTTAGTTCAGATATAAGGAAGAAATTCTTTACTCTTAGGATGGTAAGGCACTGGAACATGTTGCCCAGAGAAGCTGTGGATGCCTCATCCCTGGATGTGTTCAAGGCCAGGTTGGATGGGGCTTTAAATGATCTGGTCTAGTGGAAGGTATCTCTTCCCATGGCAAGGCGGTTGGAACTAGCTGATCTTTAAGGTCCCTTCCAACACAAACGACTGTATAATTCTATGACTCTATGATTCTATGATTCTGTGTGTGAATTTCTAAGTTAATGCAGATAGCTAACAGCTACAGGTATGTAAATAAAACCTAGCAGAAAAGATTCTTGCATAAGAAGAGCATCACCTGCCACTGTAACAACTTCAGCACATCATTTCCTCATTTCTAAGCAGATTATTAAATCTTTGTGAAACAAAACCAGATTATTTTGTTTAAATACTTAATTATTTGGAAAGGAGGGTGATAAATAAGGAGTTGAAATGGCAGCACAAGGAACTTCTGAGGGATCAGAAATTTAAGGAAAATAGTATTTGATACAAGTCTCCTCAAAAGTGTTTGTGCTTCTTACAAATAATCTGTAATTGTAAAATAACCACAGAAATGGAAAAAGAAAAGAAAGGAACTAGAAGCACTCAATCCACATACTAATTACTTCTGAACCACAGAGCTACCTTTGAATATGATATTTAATGATGGATGGATGAACAACTATATTTTCTGGACTCAAGAGATCCATTTCCCCACCTAGTTTTATATAGAGCTCATTCTATATACTTTTGTTCTGAAGTTCACTGAGAATTCTATTATTCAAGAAATATTTATATAAAATTAAATATTAATTTATTTAGAATTCTACCAAAACATGTGGCTATCTACACACATCTCCCTGGTACATAGCAATGTATGCAGTAAATAAATATAATGATAAACATCTGATAAGAAAATCAGTTCAGTCCTGTTAATACTAAATTCCTCTTGTGCCTTCCGCTTATGGAGTATTTTTTTCAGAAGTTCAGCCGGGCCTATTCTGCTGTTGGGTGCTATTACCTGCTCAATATTGATCTTACTTTTCTCTTTGGAGCCATAACAATTCTAAATTACTATAAAATACTAAGAATTACTTAAGCCTGAATGACGTTTGTGTCTTTGACCACTCATGAAAACAGCATCTCTTCTGCTGTTTATCATGTTGCTTGAAGATTTATTTGGAATTATATCCTCATTGAAAAATTTCATCTTGTTGATGCAGTAGAGCTTCGCATAATGATGATTAAGTTTATTTTCTATTTACTTTCTCAGGATATTTTTAGTGGTGAAAGATATCTCTCTTCAGCCGAGGAAAAGTTACCCTGCAAGACAGTAAAGGGAATAAAAATGCATAATGGTAAGGCCTTGTGTGGGTAAGAGGCCACAGAAATGCCCAGGTATTACTTCTGTGAGTGAAAAAGAACCTGCACTTAGCAACCTGCTCAAGTCAGGAAACCTACTGAGTGTTGCACTAAGTTCTGATTTGGAAAAGCATTGATCAGACTCAGTGCTAATTCTTTTACTGTGTTTTATGGGAGTAGGATAGGTTCTCTTCCCATCAAGCTGAAGGTAGCTCTACCATTGATTTCATTTGGAGTAATAGCCTCAGCCCAAGTGTCTGTTGCAGGACAATAAAGTACAGTTTATTTAAGTGCACGAGAAGATTTTACGAGACAGCAAAGCACATGGGCTGTAGATAGTAGAAGCAGCAAATAAACTAGACAAGTAAGACAAACAATTCCAGGCTTTGTTCTTTGCAGTCCACCACTTTTCTGTATCTGTTGATTACAATTCCCGGTTTTTTGATCTCTTCAGCTGTTAAATGCCCACACCAATATTTCTTTGTTCAGTCCATATTCTTTGTCTAAATACTGCTTTTCTTCCTAGAGGTCTTTGTCATGTTTTTACTCTTGGGAAGTTTAATTTTTTTTTTTTTTTAATTTTAATTTTTATTTTTTAGCCTACTGGGTTATTCTGCTTCCCATGTCATTGGACCATACTACCTGAGTTCTCTAAATCATCAGGCCACTCTCACTGCTATTTTAGAAGTTATTTCATTACTGTGTGAAACAATTTCAATAATTGTGTTAAGCTATTTCTTTTCAACAGTATGCATCTGTTCTTCTGCTTCATTATTCCCTTAGGAAGATCCTGAGGGCTTGACTTAAAGTTGCCTTGAGGTTTCAGGCACTTTCTTTATCACAAAATTGCACTTCCTTTCCTTTCATTTCCTTATGTGTCAGTAGTAAGAATGTGCATTGGAATTTGATTGTTATTCATAATTGTATCCACTAAATTTAAAACTGTAAACATTGAGCATGTTTTAAAATCCCTCCTTCCCCCCAAAAAAAACATTTTGTTCATTCACAGGCACAGTACTTGAAAAATATATATATATATTTTTAAATGTAATAATGGAATCATAGAATTATAGAATTATAGAATGCTTTGAGTTGGAAGGGACCTTAAAGATCAGCTAGTTCCAACCGCCTTGCCATGGGAAGAGGTACTTTCCACTAGATCAGATCATTCAAAGCTCCATCCAACCTGGCCTTGAACACATGCAGGGATGGGGCATCCACAGCTTCTCTGGGCAACCTGTTCCAGTGCCTTACCATCCTAAGAGTAAAGAATTTCTTCCTTATATCTGGACTAAATCTACCTCGCTTCAGTTTAAAGCCATTACCCCTTGTCCTATCACTGCATGCCCTTGTCAAAAGTCCCCCTCCAGCTTTCTGTTTATGTACTGGAAGGCTGCAATAAGGTCTCCTGGAGCCTTCTCTTCTCCAGACTGAACAGCCCCAACTCTCTCTCAGCCTGTGTTCACAGGAGAGCTGCTCCAACCCTCTGACAAAAATTATAAATAAATAAACAGATAAATAATGATAAATAAGTACTTAAAAATGCATCTTGAAGAATCCTCAGTTGAAAGGGAACAGAGAAGTACAGTATAGCAGAAGATATAGAGTTGTCTAATAGTATCACAGAAATTAGAAATTAACACTGATATGCAAGAAATTCTTATTGTTTTTCCCTGCAATACGTTTGGATTATTGAAATATCTTTAATTGGCATTAGATATGTACCTACCTTTTATGAAATTCTGAAAAAATATATAGAAAACTAAAATTTGTCTCTCTCTTGAAGAGATGACAATCAATTTACTAGGGAAGTTAGATTTTACATGGTTTACAATAAAAAGAGAAGAAAAAATTTGTAATAGAAAGTAAATTTCCCTCTTTCTAATATAAAATAAATTTTCCCCTTTCCTAGTTATACTTTGCATTATACCCTTTACTATAGCCTTCTGATTTTGGTTTTATTTTTTTTTTAAGATTATATTTACTGTGATTAATTCAGGTAATTCTTCATTATTAGAGTTTATATTCCTAATCAGTTTGTGCACTGTAATTCTTTTATCATTCTTGTTTTCAATTTTACCCACCTAATCTCTTTTTCAAATATGCATTTTGTTTCCTCCTCAACCATGTCAGAATGACAATTTTTTGCACTTCTCAAGAAAAAGCAGAGACTATTATCTCCAATTAAAAAAGCAACTGAAAATCCAGGAAAGGACGGATGTTGCATTACTTTATTTTTTTTTTTACATAATTTTTCTTGCATTTTCCCATATATATTTTCCCATGATGATAGTATAAAGCAGTAATAAAAAAGGAAAATATCACTCTTTAAATTATCTCATGGAGTGCTTTCAGTGTCAGATAGACAGTGATAGAATCATAATGGGAGCAATACTGAGTGGCATTTGTGAAAGTATGAATTGATATGGATAATTAATTGTAATAGCAGTAACACAATTACTTTCAGATTACTTAGTTGTTGCAAACATGACCGAACATTTATGTTCTTTGTTGCTGCTGAAAACTTTAAGTTATATTCTGTGGAATACATTAAGAAAGCTACAATTCATTAAGCTGTTTTTCCTTCACTTATGTTGAGATATCGGCAGAGGTCACTCTGAAAATCTTTGAGCCAAAATTATGAAATAATTTCATATCATTATGTAGGTTTCTTTAAATCTTAGAAGCAGGGAACTGTGACTAAAATTATGGCACTATTGCAGTAGCTTATTTTTTATATGGCTTGTTCATGCAGCAGTAAAGCAATGCTGGAAAATTTAAAACCAAAAATTCTGGGGGAAGGCAGATACCGTTTATAAGAAAGATCCATTTGAACTATAAAATCTGTACTACATTAAATCAGTCCACTCTGCACTTCAGAAATGATCACCAGCTACAGATGGCTTTGCTAAAATTATTTTATCCTCTCCCCTAATTTTTGGACAAAGAGTTTGAGAACATCACAGCTCCATCTTGTTCTAACTTAATAAGGTATCAGGTAATACAGTACTAAAGCTGTTTGCAGTGATCTAGCAGAAGGTCCTTGAAGAATCCTGGGAGAACAGTACTTACGTGATTGCATACCTATTAGAATCTTTGAGCACATTTAACTACAGGCATTATTAACACATTGAAGGAGCTGGTGAATTGGGCAAAGTGTACTGACATAATCGGTGTGTTGTAATCTTCCTTTCAGAATAATGAAGAGGGTCATGAGCATTTGTACCTTAGTATTTTGATATGTTTATTAGGTCTCTTTCTATAACTGTAAAATTATTACAAAGAACCATGAGATATCATCATTACAGAGGAGAATCATTTGAATGCATGAAATGGTAGATATTCCTTATGTTACATGCCAATGAAGCCATTTCCTTGTTGTAATAAAGAGGCTGTTTGAAGCAACTGTCCTAAGATGAATCAAGATAAGCCAGAAATGAAATTAATATGAAGGAGGAAATACTACAAAGAATTAGAAATATTTACAGTATATCCTTCAATACAGGGATTCTTTCTATTCTTCTTTCTGTTATTAAGAACACTTGTAACCTTGAGGGCACCAATTTTTGTCTCTGGTTTCTGCTATGCTTGCTTTATTTAGCAACTGGCCAAAAGCCTTCACTTTGGTTACATTAATTATTGGTGAATTGCAGGCTTGGTAGGTGTGTAAAGGATTATAGCTGGAGAACTGCAGCTGGATCGAGATGTGGCCGTCCATCTGCTAAGCAGCAAAGAACATGAGCACATCAACCAAGTGCTTCATTATCTGCAGGGATTTCATAATTAATCTCAATCAAGATCCATCTCCAACAGATTCAGAACTTTTCTTTGTAGCTGTAGAATAAAAAACAGTGGAAAAGTAAATTTTTCTAACTTTAGAAGAATCATAGAGCCATAATGTCCAAGACTGTATCTGAATTCTGTAATATTGCCAAGGAAGGGGGTGTAGCAATACTTGGACTGAAATTTAAACAGCCCATCATTTGGAAATCCTCGTATGTAATGCCTCCATACTGGAATTGATTTAAAGAAACTTGACACTAACAATATTAAAGTTCAGAATGAGTTGGTTTCACCAGATTTTAAATATCATTGCTTAAATAATGCATGTGCAATAATAATTTAAATTTTCTCTATGGATCATTCTACTAAGTTAAAAGCAAAATAACTTGTCAATATTTATGGTATTCATACATGTCATGAAGAATTCTTTTAACTGTTATTGTCCATTCTGACAATAAAAACAAAATCAAGTCTAAAAATACTGCAAATTGTTTTTCTTATTATGAGACTTCTCCTTCTCAATATATTCTAGTTCTTTCTTTATTATATTTAAGGCAAAAGCAATAAAAAGCAATTGTTCTCCTGAAAGATGTGACTTATATATATTCCTTCAAAACTGTATTCATAAAAACAATGCCCAGGAGATGGTTTTAAAAGGTACTATCATCACATAATTTCAAGAATCACACATCCTCAGTTTGGCTTAAATCCTGTACTGCTTGCAGATATTGACTTGATTTAACTTTACTGTTAATATGCTTAAATGAGGTGTGTGTATGTGTGTGCATGTATATGTGTGTGTAATATTGCTACTAATGAACAGGGACTTTTCTACTGCAACACTTGATTATAGAGAGCAATTATGCAACAAGCATATGAGAAACATTTTATACTTTTACTGTGAATATACAGTAAACTGAAGGGAAAACATTTTCCCTGTGCTTGATTCTGAACACATATATTTTCAGGGATTCTCAAAATAGATAAATACACAAATTATGAAGGAAAAGTGGCAAAGGAAAATTTGAATGTAAAAATGTTATTTATTTACATCTGGGACTAGGCATCACCTTTTTTTCCAGATAAATCTGCAGTACATTACAAAGGACTAGCCTTTTAAAGAATCTATGGATTTAAATAGATGGCTGATACAATTTTGAAAATTTCCTAAATATTTGACTCCCACTGATTTTAATTGGAGCAAGTGCCTGAATTCCTTCTGAGAATCCTGATCACTGCATACCAGTGCTTTTAAATGCTCTTTAAAATCTGAGTGGATAAAGAATTTTACATACATCTCTTCATATGAGAAAATGTTGTGAGTAGCTCTTATACATTCATCTTTTCAGAGCTAGGTCCTAGATTTTAATGTACAGTACATTTAGGTAAGTGAGAGAACATAAAGTTTGCATTTAAATTCAACAGATACACATTTGATCCATAGCTATTAATAGACGAGTTGAGAGATTTCCTTATTACATCACTTTATTAGTTGATCAGACAGAAAATAAACAGGAAAATACATCTTTATTATCTAATATAATACAAATTTTAGCATCCATTAAGAAAAAATAGCTGAAACGTTATAATTTTTTTTTCTAAGAAATAATTACAGTCTTCAGTTCTTGCCAGATCTTATTTGCCCAAATTAGAGAACAAATAGCATTAAGATTTGGATTAATCTTACTAAATGTAAACACCTACAGTATTGACATCTGTGCTTCAGTTAATGTCTATACGTTGCCTTTAAAATCAGTAGAGATATGGACAAAACATTTTACTATAATTGAGGATGCAATTCGTTTAATGTTGAACAGACTTCTAAAGAAAAGCGTAGGATATTTCTGCATATTTCTCTCCACTAACTACAAAGGGACATCCATGTGACAAGGGTAGAAAAAGGGCTAAAAATGATATCTGACTGCATCCCCTGACAGCAGCAGGCTACATTGCCCTAAAATAAATCTGTGACATGTGTAATTAGCAATGCTTCGTGGAGGCTGTAATTTTATCATTTCTTTCCCTACTTGGTGCATACTACTTCCAGAATAAAACTGGACTGGACTATTTTATTTTAATAATTTACATATCGAAACTCCTTGTAACTGAGTTTCTCGTGATGTGAGAAAGAACTAGGTACATTAATATTTTTTTTTTTTTTTAGGAAAAAAAAGGAGAATTTAGGAGTGAGGAGAATTTATTATGGGATTATATTTCAGAGACTTCTTTTATAAAATCAAACACTAACATTTGGGCCTGAAGTGCTCTGTTTGGCATTTTGTCCTTTAACTTAAAAGATACTCTTGCCAGGAAAGACAAATCACTCACTTCCAGAACTCAGTCAATTACTTCAAGAACTGTTGGAGAGTTTCACTTCTGGAGGATTAACTTTTTGGCTACCAGATCTCTCAAAAGTGACAAATTGCCTCGCATGTAACTTGAAAGATCTTGTAGGAAAGTGAAATTTACCGCTATTTATGATTTCCTCCCTAGAAAGTATTGATTTTATTTCATTGCTGTAGAAGTTGAACTGAACACCATATGTTCCAGGTTCAGCATTCACCATGTGTTCTTGTTATTAGCTCTAGGAGTAGCATCAGACACTTTCACTGGAGTTTGAAGATTATGTTTTTGTGGATTAACCCTACTTTTTTTGTTGATTCTAGATCAGATGCAGGCTGGATGAGATCCAAGTGAGAGTACTGAGGCAGCTGGCGGAGGAGCTTGCCAAGCTACTCTCCATTGTTTATCAGCAGTCCTACTTAACAGGGGAGGTCCTAGATGACCGGAGGCTTGCCAATGTGATGCCCATCTACAAGAATCAATGCACATCTACAGGGAAGATCTGGGGAATTACAGGCCTGTCAGTCTGACCTCAGTACCAGGGAAGATTATGAAGCGGTTCATCTTGAGTGGGCTTACCAGACACGTGCAGGACAACCAGGAGATCATGTCCAGTCAGCACGGGTTCATGAAAGGCAGGTCCTGCTTGACCAGCCTGATCTCCTTATACGGCCAGGTGACCCATCTACTGGATGAGGGAAAGGCTGAGAGTGTTATCTACCTGGACTTTAGCAAAGCCTTTGACACTGTCTCCCACACCATTCCCCTAGAGAAGCTGGCAGCTCATGGCTTAGACAGCTGTATTCTATGCTGGGTGAAAAACTGGCTGGATGGCTGAGGCCAGAGAGTTGTGGTGAATGGAGTTAAATCCAGTTGGCGGCTGGTCACAAGTAGTGTTCTCCAGGGCTCAGTTTGGAGGCCAGTCTTGTTTAATATCTTTATCAATGATCTAGGTAAGGGGATTCAGTGCTTCCTCAGTAACTTTGCAGATGACACCAAACTGGATGGGAGTGTCAATCTGCTTGAGGGTAGGAAGGCTCTGCAGAGGGATCTGGACAGGCTAGATCAATGGGCTGAGGTCAATTGTATAAGATTCAACAAGGCCAAGTGCCAGGTCCTGCACTTGGGTCACAACAACACCATGCAATGCTACAGGCTTGGGGAAGAGTGGCTGCAAAGCTGCCCAGTGGAAAAGGACCTAGGGGTGCTGGTAGACAGTTGACTGAACACGAGCCAGCAGTGTGCCCAGGTGGCCAAGAAGGCCAACAGCATCCTGGCTTGTATCAGGAACAGTGTGGCCAGCAGGAGTAGGGAAGTGATTGTGCCCCTGTACTTGGCACTGGTGGGGCTGCATCTCGAGTACTATGTGCAGTTTTGGGCCTCTCAGTACAAGAAGGATGTTGAGTTGCTGGAGTGTGTCCAGAGAAGGGCAATGAAGCTGGTGAATGGTCTGGAGAACAAGTCTTCTAAGGAGTGGCTGAGGGAACTGGGATTGTTTCCTCTGGAGAAGAGGAGGCTGAGGGGAGACCTCATTGCTCTCTACAACTACCTGAAAGGAGATGGTAGTGAGTTGGGTGTTGGTCTCTTCTCCCAAGTAACTAATGATACAACAAGAGGAAATGGCCTCAAATTGTGTCAGGGGAGGTTTAGGTTGGATATTAGGAAAAATTTCTTTACTGAGAGAGTGATCAAGCATTGCAGCAGACTGCCCAGGGAAGTGGTGCAGTCACCATCCCTGGAGGTGTTCAAAGAACCTGTAAATGTGGCACTCTGGGACATGGTTTAGTAGGCATGGTGGTGTTGGGTTGATGGTTGGACTTGATGATCTTAGAGGTCTTTTCCTACTGTAATGATTCTATGATTTTATGTTAGGAAACAGACTTGATGGTGATGATGATGACTGTGATGAAGACAGGATAGTATTTTGAAATAATCTTACTGAATACTGTCTGAAAAAAACCTGCTCCTATTTCGTACATACAGTTGGCATTTTCATAAATGAAACAAACACCTGCACACACAAGCAGTCCTAGCTCATATAAATGCTAAGTTTATGAGTTTGGACATCTGTGTTTGCTAACAGTTGTCACCATAATTTAGAGGGTCTTGGGAAACGAAGGGTTATGGTATTAATCTTGACATATATTTCTGAAGATGAGTTGTTTTATGTAGACTGTCTGCTATATGCCAATGTGTGTGTATAATTTATTAAAATGTAGAATATATTACAGCATTAATTATTATATTTTATACATGGATATTATTTTTCTATTCATACAGGTCTAAATTCAGGAAGACATTTAAATATTTTTCTATCATACCTTGAACTACTTCACCTGTATATGTTAAATAATTTTCCAGAACAAGGATACTTCTCTAAATCTTTACCAGAAAGATACTGTTGTTAGTGATGCAGTTCTCTCTGTCTATTGATACAATAAAGCATGTTTCCCTAAGGTCACACAAATGTTATTCTATAAAATCCAGTTATTTCATTAGCTGATCAATTGATTTTTGTGGGAGAACCAAGAAATGACCACCTCAGTAACAAGTAGAGCTTAGCAGCCAGGATCCACTGGTTCGGCCAGAGGGACAGAAGAACACACAGATGGAAAAATAAAAAACAAGCAAACCAAAAATATTGTGGCCAACAGCTCCAGTCATTGTTAAGACCTCTCTAGCCTGTACTTTAAGGTATTTTTAATCTCATGTCTTTTCATTTACCTTGGCAGGTAAAGCAAATATATAAAATGCTACATTGATAGGAGAACAGGTTGTTTTGTTTATTAAGTCAAAGTGAAATGTTGATTTACACTAAGAACATAAAAGAAGCAAAGGGGAGATGATTACAGCTTCAGTTTGGCTGCTCACATTCTAATAATCTTCTACATATAATGAGACTGGGGAATGGAGAAGCCTTTTCCTGACAATGCTGGCAGCAGGATAACTTCTACACGCTATTGATTTTTCTTCATTGATTGTAATCTTCCTCTTCCTGAGCGTCTGTCTTTGCTTCTCTGACATATTGAACACTGAATAGTCCCTGAGTAATTCTTGAACAGTTTGGGATCATTTTTATTTTCACAGGACAGTTGAAACCAATGGAGTGATTTATGTGTACTTTGGAAGGCAAAACAAAACAATACTGCTCCAGGAATAAATATGGACACAAAGATTTTTTTTTTTTTTAAAAGCATCCCCCCTCTTCCCTCCTCTCCAATCCTCCTTCACTTCCACACTTCAATAATTTCATAAATATCTGCCAAATCATGTAGAGGAGAACAGTAAAGCATAAACAGCTCTCACAGCTGTGATTTCAGCCATGATTGATGATGAAATACCACTGGAGGGATAGCAGGAAAATGAATATTTATTAATGATATAAAGTGCCTCTAGTTTAAAATCCAAAGAGATCCATCATTTTATATCCATGGGATGTATGCATTGAAAGCGGAATGTTCAATAAAAGGAACCAAATGCCTTAGTCAAAACATAAGTAATTCCAGTGGGCTGCTGATTGAATTCCTTTCTTAGAGTGAGCTAACCGTAGTGGTTTTCATAAAGATTTTATTCCCATTTTAGCTACCATTAAGATTACATGAATAGTAGAGCATGTAGACCTAGCCTAAAAAAAAAAAAAAAATTACAGTAGCAATAGCTTTAGCATATTATAAAAACATTTAGCTACGCACAACTATCATCCATATAATATGAACACGCAATTTACAATCATTTTCTACAGAGGTAGAGACTCCACAATTGTTTGATATGTAACAGTTGGTTTTTTCTGCCATGACTTCATTAGCTTTTATTTTACAAAGCTGATAGGTCAGATAACCTGTACCCCACTGCTACAGGCAGCTTTGCATATTTTTCGTTCACAGCAGAATTTTGCTCTGAATGATTCTAGTCTTTCAGAAGGCAATTTCTGGCTTATCTGATATGCAAAAGATATTATTTTTTTTTCATTTAGTCTTGCAAAAGAAAAAAAAAGTAAAAAAAAAAAATCCTTGTGTCTTTCTCTTTTAAATGTAGGCCCGATTAGGAAGTATTGTCCTATGTTGATCCTTTTTTTCCCTCTGATGTTTTTGCAGCCTGTTATATGGGATGAGCTTGTTCAGACAATAAAAAATGTAGCTGCTGTGTTGACAGCAAAGGAGAAATTGACTGATGGAATTCAGCTGCATAATTTAACATACAGCTTTCAAGTCAGGCTGGAAGTTCCAGAATGTTAAACTTTGGCTAATGGATAGTGCTGAGAAAGGCAGGTTCAGAGAAAGTCTAAAAATGGATCAAAAGCATGCTCATGGCTAAAAAAAAATGCAAACTTTGTTCTAGGGAAAGAAAGAAAGAAAACAAACAAGCATCTAATTGATACTGTTAGTATTTGGACACTAAGAAAAAATGCACACACTCTATCCAGTAAGAGGAGAATCATTACATCGTATAAAATCAACAGCTAGTGACTGTCAGCAAGTGATCTTTTCCCTTTTATCAATCTCACCCCTTTTCATACTCAACAAATCTTCACCAGATTGGTGTGTTCAGTATAATTTTATGTTCACATCCCTCAGTGGAAAACCACCTGCATTTCTCACTTACTGTATTACCTGGGCTTTGCTGTTGCCTAAATAATGAGACCAAAGGACAAGGGCAGGGAATGGGACAAAGAAAGAGGAGAAGGGGAGAGAGCTTTGGTAGCTAAACCCCTGGAGAATCAGATGATGCCTCTTGCTGCTCAGTGCAAGGATTAACAGCTCCCACTACTAAGATTTGTGAAGAAAGGGCTGCTGCCCCTTTCTGGATGACAGCTGGAGAAAGAGTGTGGAAGTCAAACTTGTTTAAATAGATCTGCTATTTAATGACTTTTTGCCATATAGTCTCTTTAAAAAAAAAAAGGATTTAGGAGTTAAAAGGTTAAAAAGAATAAATTGTTGCAGCACAACGAATTACTGTAAAAGCAAATGAGCCGTACACAGCTTTGCGTATCCTGAGTGCTGAGCCAGCATTTTGCCATTGCTGCCTTCCCAAGGTATTCCCAATAGCTGCAGTGTGCAGGGAAAGTTAGAAGTATCTTTTCTGAAAAAAAAACAGCCATTCCTGTGTGAAATGCAGTATAAAGTTAGCACTCATTTTAGGAAGAGTAATGACAGTGATCTCCGTTTTCATGTAAGGAGATCAGAACATTTCCTTCAGGCAAGCAAACATATTGCAAGGGTAGGTGAACTGAAAGACACAGAAATCAACTAATACTTATAATGAAAAGGATTTGGATTACTTTTGTCTAATGCTAGGGATGAGATTCAAATTCTTCTTCAAATACCTGAGTCTCAGTTCTGCCTATGTGGGCATTTGATGCCACTTGAAATGCCCTAGAGTATCCTTTCTACTTTCCCGCTGCTTATCTGGATGGCTATACGTCCTTTGGCAGCTCTAGTGCCTCTAGATGCCCAGGTGGGGCTCTTAGAGGTAGCTTCACCAGGTAGCTACAGACCTCAGGGGCAGTCCTCCTTCCTGGCCTGATAGTCACAAGGCTGCTGCAGTTCCATGTCCCCAGGTGGGCTTAGGAGGGAGGCACATGTACACACACATACACAAAATTGGCCACACACATCAGTTTCCTTCAGTTCCCTCATTGAACGGTAATTTGGAAAATCTGTTGAGCTCCAGCACTACGTGCATCTATGCTGAGAAACCTGGAGAGCTTGTGCAGAATGCATGAACTCAAGAAAAGGAAACAGTTATGAGTCTAGTTTTACATACATGTGTCTTAGGGTTTTTTTTTTAGATAATGAGAGATTGGTGTGGATCCTTATGTATTTACAGTTACATATGTAAGGAAGTTTAAGTCCCTCAGTTCCTCCTGTCTTAACTGTCTCCTTAAAATGTCCAGGCTGGTTTGTTGACCTTCCAGTCTTGAAACCCTTGCATTCTTGTCTACAGACTTCAGCAAGTAAGATGAAAAGAGATCTGGTCATTGTACTCTCAGGGATAGATAATAATTTCCTATCAGCCTATTCTTAAGAGAACAAAGTTATTTAAAAAAAAAGACAAGAAAGGTATAGACACTTATACAATGTGCACACCTACAAGAGTGCCCCTTCCAAGTACTCTCTCATGTACCTGAAAAAAAAGAGACTGAAACCCCTTATTGACATAGATAAGGCCTTCAAAAGGACCAGAGGGGTAGCTGTTTCAAGGCATTTTAGTGTTTCCAGAAATTCAACAGAAAAGCAGATGGGCAGTTGATCTGTAAGAGAAATGAATGCTGCAGTGGGAAATCAGAACGTGAAAGTAAATTTTTAGCTTGTGCAAAAGATATCCAGCTAACTTGGGATAACTTCTTTGCTACACCTATATTTTCCCATGTATTAAAGCAACTGTAATAGAAGTTAGATAAAGACAAGTATAAAAGCATATCCAGTAGGATGCAAGATTTAAAGATATTAATACTTTTTAATCTCTAATGATTAAAAATTGGCTGATTTATTTCTTTTACTTTCATATGGGTACAAAATATCAAATTCCAGTAACTCACTGGTTAATAATATCAAAAATAAAGCAACAGGGAAGTGGAAATAATGAAGCTGGTTAAAATTCTGTTGCTTCTCACAGGGGAAAAAAATGGCTTTATTGTGATTCAAGCAAAGCAGCCAGATTTTGAGTATTTGATACTAGCAGGTAATGGGAAATTACCCAGATTTTTCTTGTATTTCTGCTCCAGCATCTTAACTTGAGCATCCTACATCATTCTGTTTCATGAGCTGTGACACTTGGCAAATAGGTTTAAAAACTTTTAAAAAGAAGGAAAAAACCCCATAAAGTCCTTTTGTTTTGAGCGATTATAATCACGATTTTCAGAAAACAGCTTCCATATCCTGGGCTGATGGTATGTTACAATGGCACGTCACATCTGGATATATCAACCGTATAATATCGTTTGACTGGTGGCAGCATTGCCAATTTGGGGAAAGGCACTGCTAACTGAGGCAGCATTTCCAAACACATTTCTACTCCCAGCCTGTAATGTGTGCATATCTGCCTCTCGGGCTCTGTATTGCTCCTTTGGCTGATGAGGTGATGAAAATCAGTCTTCAGTAAGGGAATATCCACACTGCTGCCAGGGCCTCTAGGATCAGAGCCTTGATAGATGTAACTAAGCTAGCTTTAATACAGATTTCTTGATTAAAGTCCCAGGAATGAATGTATAAACATAGTCAGGTTTGGGCAGCCAATATTAAAGTCACCAGTAAAGCAGTGAAAACTACCTGTTCCCAAATCTGCTTGTGGAATGCTGGGGAATCTTTCCTCTGTTCAGTGTATGAGGGTTAAATATTTACACTTTTTCACCAGAAAATCAGTCTTTTCCGATCAGTGCAGCTCCCTTTATTTACCATGTCCCTTTTCTCTAGCACACTTCTTGCTGCACATTGACTGCCTGCATTTGCTTTGAGGGCAGGTAAGGACCATTTCCGAGAACCATTCTTGGAAGGAAACAGACAAATATACTTATAAATCGCAGAGGTCACCATTACCTTTTAAAGGGAAAGCCTTATACTCTTTTCACTTTTATTTGTGATGTTCACACTGCATAGTTAGTTCCAGATGCATGTTTTGTGCCACTGTAGCCAAAACAGTGATTCCTGATGCCATGAAAAGTTTATTGAAAAACTGTACCCTAAATCTCTTGTTTAAGGAGTGAATGATTTAAGTATTTTCAAAGAATAGTCTTCAAGAGAGTCACATAGTCTTAAAAATTAAGAAGTATATTGTCTGTTGTTTCTTTATGTGAAAAACTGTTATAAATCAGTCCTGTAAGCAGAACAAAACAATAGAATTTAAGTGACGAGACAAATTGCTGAGAGTAAACAGTCATGTTGTAGAGTCCTCACTAATCCAGATTATGACAGATAAACCAGACCATTTAGGATATGAAGAATACAGTCTACATTCTAGCTCTTAATTAATCTAGTGAAAATACAGGAAAGGTTGACAGCCACTTGGGATAAGATTAATGTCACCTAACTTTGGATACCTACAAAGCAGACATCTGCAACTAAATGGCTGTCTAGACTCCTTCTTTAGTTGATGGAGAGGAACAGACACTTCTAGAGCTTTTTTTTCTTTTTTTTTTTTTTTTTTTTTAATTTTATCTGCTTTCCTACATTAGGATGAAATTAGCTGAGCTCTAGATGTGGCAATCTCTCTCCATCAGGTATGAAAGGAGCATATTCACTGGTATCATTGATGAAAATACATGCACTGTAGGCATTTGTATTTAGCCAGAAGAATCAAGCTGATGGTGTCTGTATGATTTTAACTCTTCCTCATCCTTTCTGATGTAGACTTATTGTTACTTGCATTGACAAAAAAAATAAGAGAATTTCATTTCAGAAATGGCTATCCATGACAATACGCAAACACCAAGTCAATCCGCACTTAAAAGGGGAGGATTCTGCACTCTTCAATATTCCACAGTTCTTTCTGCTTCAGAGACATGAAAATAACAGGAAATTACTATATTTTTTGACCTTCAGCTCTCCTAATCTTTATTACTAACAAATCAGATAGTTCCAGTAAGACAGAAGCAAAATGTATATGCAATGTATTCCCAATCAAATTTGGAAATCTTGACATTTAAGGAAATTGCATTTCATTTCCATGCCACTGTCTTAAAAGTGCAGGTGAAATTTCTCTATTTTATTTTTAAATCAGAAGGCGAGACCTTGAAAATGTGTTTCAAACAAGGTTAGTTTTGCATCTGAATATGTAAAATACCAAAAGCTGATATGACTGAAGACAGCAAAAATGTGGGATTCAGAGATGAGCCCTTGAAAATTAGTAAATGCCTACATTACCATTTTGAGATAAACCTTGTTTTGACCAACCTATTTGTGCATTATAATAGTCTCTTTAGTTACATCAGCATAATTTTTACAGGATGGATATTTTGTTTCAAAGACATTAATAAATCAGCTACTTGCTAACTTTCAAGGACTTGCTCAGGAATTTTTAATACCACCTGAGTATCTAATAATTCATTAAAATTTCCTGTAAATCTTAATTAGTGGTGTCCAGGACCTTCAAGTTTCCTTAATGCCAGTGTGAGCAGTATATACTCACCCTGCTCCTCCTCTGCTAAGCTCATACCTTATATACCTATGCCTCAAAGGACTGTCTGTAGTCGTCATCATAACCAAGTTCATAAAAGATATTTTGAAATTTGCTGGAATTCTCAGCTTTACATTTTTGACTGAATGCATGGCATTTTCAGGACTTCACTTCTGAGTGTTGATTATGGCAGAGGCTTATTGCTGTTCAGAAAGTGAGATGAGTCTCGCCCTGTCCCCTCAGATCAGCAGGGCCAAGGTAAAACACTCCAGCTTTCTTCTTCCTGTATGATAAGTAGAGGTGGTTAATAGGAAGATGACAATTATAGCTACCTTATGGACAGATATTTTATTTTAATGCTTGTAATGTAGCCAGATGTCATGGTATAAATAACACAATGAACAAACAGTTTTAACAGCACTAACGACCTTGTGACACAATTTGCAAAATGCAAGGAATTTAAGCTTGCTCCTATGCAGTCTTTTTAAGAAACTACACTTACCTCCCTCCTTTGAGGGAAGGGAGACAGCAGTTCTTTATAGGCACCAAGACCCTCATGGGATGCAAAAAAAATATGCATAATGGAGCTGTCAGGAAATTTTCATATTTAGACAAGAAGTTGACATAGTTTTGGCTTTTTGCCAGTGCTTAAGAATTCTATCATTTAGAAGGTGAAAAGTATGTATTTTTTTTTCTCTGTGTCCAAAGACTTTTCTCCTTGATCTAACATAACCCTTTACATTTTACCTCAGCTGAATTTAAAAAATAAATCCAACACGAGGAGGAACAACATTTCCAGTAGTTTTCCTGAGACGACACAATTGCAAAACCCTTGCTATCCTCCAAGCTCTGTGTGAGAGACATAGCAGAAAAAAAAATGTGTCATGCACTTCTCACTACCAGTGTGCTGCAGAAATGATTGATATTTTCATAGTGTTTAGCCCTCACCCATCTACCACAGCTTTAAATTAAAAGAAATATTGCCAGCGTTTTTCATAGGGGCTGTAGGACTGTTCTGGGCCTCCTTGTAGACATATTGTTGAAGGTTATTATTAATTGCCAGTCTGTTAACCTGCTTGTGGTGCTCAGAGATGTCTGATGGCTGGAACTTTATCATGCAAATACAACTAGCAAAGGAATACCTCGGCTTGATGACTTCAGGACATGATGTTTCCTTATGAAGTTTGAGAACTCAAGACATTTTCCTTGGGAGGGTGTGTATAGACAACCTGCCATTATGATTGATTGCATTCATAGAGCATTTCTGCCCTTGTCTCATTACTGAAGAGTACATCCTTGGTTTCATGCAGTTCCATTCCATTGGCTGGCACCTTCCTCCTTTAATGACATTCAAATCTGTTGCAGATACTTTCAGTCTGAAATACTCTTATCCTCCTTTCCACTCTGTATTGGCTTATATGGACAGGCATTGATGTGCTGTGGTCCAGTGGTCCAGTAGTCCTGGACTGTGCCAGAAGATAGAGTTTGCTTGCTGTCTCCCCTTTGAAATGAAGGAAAAGCACTGAAAACATCAGTGCCTTCTAAAATATGATGTTCAGGTTTCAGCCACCAGCTCTGCCTCATGGTCATTATCTAAAGAACACAGATTTGGGATGGGCTTTACATTAATCTCTTCCATCTTCACAAGAGATGAAAAGAAAACACTTAATTTGAATTTTTGCACACTTAGAAGATACACAACACATACAGATCTAGTTGTAGCAACTGCTGAATAAAAGACCTTACTATATTTTTGTTGATTGTGTTTGTGTGAATCACACGTGACTTTTATTAATTCAGCTTTGTAACAGTATTTTTTAATACAAAAAGAAAATATGATGTCATGCCACAAAATTATCCTTTAGAGAAAACACAGTCCTCTTGTTATCACAGGTTCCTTTTGAGCTGTCCAATCCAGTACAACTAGAATCAGAAAATAAGACAGATCAATAGGACAAAATATTACCTAAAAGAAAAGAGGATTATGGTCAGTTTGATTCAAGACTTTGGTTTGTCTGGGCTATTTAGGTCTTTCAATAGGATATATATATATTTTTAATCTTTTGCTATTTATATAATGACGTATGGTAGGTTTTTTTTTCCTATCAGTAAAATGTAATAGTACTTCGCTCTGGGTCACTCTTCCTTGCTGACCACATGATCTCAAAGGAACAAATTGTGCTGGTTTTCTGTAGCGGGGGGGCTACAGTGGCAACTTTTGTGAGAAGCTGCTGTAAGTTTCCCCTTGGTCCGGTGGACCTGGCTGACTCCAGGGCGGATGCGCTGCTGGCCAGGGCCAAGCCAATTTGGGACAGTGATAACGCCTCTATGATAATATCTTTAAGATGGGGAAAATAAAAGAGAAGCATGGATAGAGAGGAGGAGTCATGGGCATTGTGGGCCTCACGCTCTGGCCTCCTGACAGGCGGCTGACTGGGCCTAGCCCAGCCTGGCCCGGCTGAGAGAAGAGAAGAGAAGAGAAGAGAAGAGAAGAGAAGAGAAGAGAAGAGAAGAGAAGAGAAGAGAAGAGAAGAGAAGAGAAGAGAAGAGAAGAGAAGAGAAGAGAAGAGAAGAGAAGAGAAGAGAAGAGAAGAGAAGAGAAGAGAAGAGAAGAGAAGAGAAGAGAAGAGAAGAGAAGAGAAGAGAAGAGAAGAGAAGAGAAGAGGAGAGGAGAGAAGAGAAGAGAAGAGAAGAGAAGAGAAGAGAAGAGAAGAGAAGAGAAGAGAAGAGAAGAGAAGAGAAGAGAAGAGAAGAGAAGAGAAGAGAAGAGAAGAGAAGAGAAGAGAAGAGAAGAGAAGAGGAGAGAAGAGAAGAGGAGAGAAGAGAAGAGGAGAGAAGAGAAGAGAGAAGAGAGAAGAGAAGAGAAGAGAAGAGAAGAGAAGAGAAGAGAAGAGAAGAGAAGAGAAGAGAAGAGAAGAGAAGAGAAGAGAAGAGAAGAGAAGAGAAGAGAAGAGAAGAGAAGAGAAGAGAAGAGGAGAGAAGAGAAGAGGAGAGAAGAGAAGAGGAGAGAAGAGAAGAGGAGAGAAGAGAAGGGTGTGTGAGAGAACATGAGAGGTGCCTGCCTGAGTTTGGCTGTGAAGAATTTCTTGTGAGAGTGGACACCAAGGTCAGTGAAGAAGGAGGGGGAGGAGTAATGCAGCTCCTGGCCAAGATTCCCCTGCAGCCTGTGGCACAGCCCATGGTGGAGCAGGTTGTCCCCCTGCAGGGCCCATGGAGGACCCCACGTCAGGGCAGGTGAATGCCTGAAGGAGGCTGTGGCACACGGAGGGTCCACGCTGGGGCAACTGTTCCGGAGGGACTGCACCCTGTGGAAAAACGACCCACACCACAGCAGTTCACGAAGGACTGCAGCCCGTGGGAGGGACCCCATGATGGAGCAGGGGAGGAATGTGAGTCTAGAATGAAGTTAAGTTTGGGAAGAGAGGAGAGGTAGAAGGAAGTTGATTTGTGTTCTCTCTCTCATTATCCTGCTTTGGTTTTATTGTTAATAAATTGAAATAATTTTCCCCAAGTCTGTTTTGCCTGTAGCAGTAACTTGAATGATCTCTCCCTGTCCTTATCTCAAACCTCGAGCCTTTTTGTTGTATTACCTCTCCCCCATTTCCTCAGAGGGTGGGGAGTGAGCAACTGGGTAGCTTGGTTTTGAGCGTGGCTAAACTACAACACAAATCTACAGTACTTCATTTAGCCTGCCTCCTTGAATGATCCTATGACGATGGTACATGTCATGCTGCTGGTAAATGTACTGTAGCTGGAATGAGACCACTCCTGAAAAATCTGAAAGGCTTTGTATGGACAAAAGAGAAACTAGGACCTGGTATTACTACTGCAGCTGCTCACACCAGCAGCAGAGAGAATACAAAAACAAAGCAAATTTGGGAGCTATTGCTTTAAGGTATCCAGAAATAACATTCCTTAAACATGTTCTCCTCTGATGCTTCATTATACACAATAAATTTAAGTTGCTGCTATTCATGTTTTCTGTACAATGTTAGTCTCTGATCTTTCTCTTCCTTGTGCGGTTGCTATCCTTCCCTTGATAAGGACGTGTGTGTTATAATTCTCTGTTTAATACATTTGCATTCTTTTTAGCTTGTGATTGATAATTACACTTTTTCTATTAATAGAGTTCTTTCGTCTTTCAAACATTATTTCATTGGATTCCAGCAAATCCTTTTAGGCATACTTCAACTTCCAGACTTCTGTTACCTAATCTGTCTTCCTGGCTAGTTTTAAAGTAAGTATTCTTTTTCTTTCTTTGCTGTATTTCTGGAGTAGTGAGGTATTTGAGATTGCACTTCCTTGAGGTAAGATACCGTATCTAGCTATTGACTTTTGCTTAATGATTGAATTTACTATGGACAGAGCTTGTCGATATCTCATTGCTACAATTCATATCACATTTTTTTTGTCATGTGAATGTTGCTTTTGTGGACAATTAAGAAACCAAAGAAGTATAGGTAATTGTAGGCAAGTGTGTGAACCGTTGCAGGTTTCTCTGAAGGGATTTACGTACTGTTTGGAGTCATTCATATGGTCTGCAGCTGCATGTTCTTGTAGGTTAATACTGTAGCAAGACCTTCTGGAAATAACTGCCATAAATAGATTGTCGGCAGAAAGAACTGAACACACCTACTGTTGGTCTGAGAGAAATAACCATTATAATTGGTGCTTTCTGGTCTGTACAACCCCTGGGAGCCAAAGACTTTCTTCTCAAAAGAATTCTGTAACAATTACACCCGAAGGCTGTGTGTATGTCATGACATAAAACACAGTCTGAATTAATTATTTAGTATGGTGCAGCCCACTTTGACTTATAAGCTATAAAAAGCCCGCCTGAGAGAGAATTAATTATTGCTGGAAATAACATATAATTACAATGTTGCAGGGAAAAGATAAGAATTAATGTGCCAGGTGTAAGTAGATTAGACCAGCTTGACAGAAATGAGCAACTAAAAAAGAATTTATAGATGAAAGCTTACAGCCATTGCACCCATAGTGACTGGAAAGCATTACCATGTGATGACTGCTTAGTGGCTTATGTGAAATGAGATATTGGCTTTAGGCTCATCACTCAGAGACAGGTCTCTGTGTCACAAATCTGACAACAAAATGGAGTGAATTGAATGTCTCACCAGAGAAACAAGGAGAGAAAAAGCTCAGAGGCTAAATTAAACTTATTTCCCTTCTTGAAATTATCTCCTTGGGTAGGAGTTGAGGAGACTTGCGGCAGAGAAAGGAGTTTTGTGGGGAAACACATTTCAGTCTGTGTTTCTGTAAAGACACAGTGGTGCATGACTATGAACTCCAGAGTGGAAACCCAGCCGCTTTTCATGAGGAAAAAGAAAAATACTGCTTTATCCATGGTCTATCAAGTAGGGGGAAATGAAGAAGAAGAAAGAGAAAAGAAAGAAGTTTCACGTGGCTTACCACTTTTCCTAACCATCTCATCTTCTTGTTTTAAAAAGAAGCATTTATAATATTTTCCTCTTTGACACCTAGCAGAGGTGTTTGTCCCAAGGGTAACATATGCTTTGCATGGTTTGAAGGCCAGTGTAAGACAAGTGATCTTTATACACTGTGTGGAGTCTAAAGAGAAACACTAACACCTTGAATGAACATTGAAGACAATTGTACTGATAATTTTCTTCTACCTTTATGTACAAGCTGTCTTCACTAAGTCATTATAGATAACTCAGAACTATGTGAAACGAAGATTTTGAAGAATTTAAAGAACTATTGTGAAAGACGAAAGAAGAGTGAGTCAGTATAAGTAGCCTATGCAAAAGTACGGGAGAAATGAATAGATCACTGGAATGGGATAAACATGCCTCTAAGCATGCCTGATTCTGTCTGATGGATGCGGGAATTGGGCAAGATTATGCATAATGTGTGTTTTCGAATTGTTCAATTATTGGTGAAGAGTCAGTAGCCTCTGCACCTGGGTCCATCTCCAGGATAAAATAAAATTGTAGAGCTTAATCTTTCGTCATTTTCTTCCCTAGCTCATCTGCAACACTGAATTTTTTCTTTTGGTGTTGTAAAGGTGTAATATCAGGTGCATGGTTAACTCAGCAGCTGATCACAGCTACTCCAGGTTGCCTACCACTTGCCACCTTTTGCTGTGTTAGGGCTTAAACTAGGAATCATAGCAGCTTCTCTAAGAAATCATAGTTCAGTCAGAACTGCACTTAAAGGTATTCAGTCTCTACATAATTTTTTACTGTTGTTAGTAGATTTTAAAGAAATTTGAAGCTTAATGTTAGTTTTTCAATAGACTTCTTAGGATCACAATTTGCTGAGCATATTTCTAGGACTGGTTAAAAAAAAAAAAAAACCAGCAAAAAATTGTGTTAAGACATCCGTGTCACTGTTGATAGTAGTTTGTTCCCCTTACTTCAAAACAATATATTAGTGGTTCAGATAAAGTAGAATCATTCCATTCCATTTACAAGATTTGTCTGACTTTTATTCCATTTATGTGGTACTAAAATTAAGACTTTCAGGAACATGGTTTAGTAGAATAAAATGTACTGACTTTTAAAAAAAAGTTTTAATGGAAAGAGAGTCTGGCCTTGTGATTTTGATTATAATTCCTTGGAGTTTTGGGGATAGAAGCCTGAAATCAGTTAATCTTATGCTGATGTGAACCTATGTGAAGAGGATCTCTGGAGGTTTGCTTACCATTGCTTAATACTTAAATAACTAAAATGCTAGTGTACAGATCTAATTTTTGGTTGATTTCCTCACAGAGATTGCTAGATGTAATGCACTTTACAGCATGAATCGATCCATTGTTTTGATTTCAACTGTATTAGGCCATGCATAATTATGATTGATTCTTGTGAGCATTCACAAATTCACAAAATGAAGAGTTTAATGTAGCTATATAATCAATACAGAATAAAGCTTTGTCAATGTTATTTAAGACTTTACAATTAAAATCACAAAAATATCTCAGAGAAGTTAATGTTTCAGTGTTGACATTAACATTCCCCAGTTGCTTTTTCATTGGTATTCATTTTATAACAGAAAGAGACAAGGATATAAATAAGAAGAAAACCGATATACGTTCATGCCTCCATCCACATGGCACTGTCCTAATTGCCACTCACCTAGAGGTGATTGAGTTAGCGGTAAAGTTTGCAACAACACTGTTGTTCACGCTTGAAAGGAAAAACACCTGGTAACAAGAACCTGTGATCCATATGGAAGATCATAGCTGGTCTTGCACTGCATCGCCATTTAAGAATATCTATTCAGTAGGCTGCTTTGGTTGACTAGGACGTACTTGAGTGTATCTTTGTCATTTGTATTGTATATGTGGATTGTATAGCCCATATGTATAGGCTGTATCAGCATTGTGTCCAAGCGTCAAGCCTTGGAATTTGATTTTCTGTACTACCAAAAGATTACAGTAGTCTCTGATGTGTTTTGATTTGTGCAACCTGCGTTTCTCCAAACATTTCCAAACCATGGTGCAACAGTCAGAGAGGGCCAGGGACAAGTCACACTGGGTATTTTTCAGTTGCTAGTGGCTCTCATATTTGATAGGCTAGGAGAATTCAGTAATATGGATGTGAGACATGCTATGTCCTGGTTCTGCAATGCCATATGCATGTTTCTTTATTAGAATAGCTGTTGAATACCTAAATACCAGTCAGTTTAGCTCTCCTATCTTTATCTCGTCTCATTTGAGATTGGATTTGCATCTGTATATATTTTGTGAAGCAGGACATTTTGTTTCCTCTGTACTTTTCTATTCAAAAAGGAACAATTAAAAAAAAAACTCAAACAAACAAATAAACAAAAGGAAAGTGCAGAAAAGGCACTGTGTTCAGACATGTACCACTGAAATAAGAATACATGACAGGAAGGTCTTTTTTTTTATCATCAGTTCCAGCCTCCTGCTGCCACTGGCACAGACGTACAATCCCTCCCATAAACTGATCAGGTTTCAATGATTGCAGTTAGTCTCTGAAGTCCTCAGCTCATTGAGTTGAATAGGTCAGCTTCCCGTCTCGTCACTGTCAATATGTGACAAGACTGTTTTCCGAAAGTTTTCAACATAAAGGAAGAAGGGGAGGAGGGAGGGTAAGAACACATTTTAAAATGGAAGATTGATTTTGCAGATTAGCACAATTCTGGGAAGACACTGGTAGATTTCTTCCGTAAGTACAATTATTTTTTGCTAATCATATCAGATTGTTTGGGGACAGATTTTGTAATACATATGTTAGTAAATCATAATACGTTATTTTCACATAAATTGTCTAGGCAAAAGTTGAAAATTATCAGCTCCTGTAAAAATATATATAATTTTGGAACTCTCTAATGACAGTCGCATGGTAGGTAGGACTCCTCTGGAAGCTTCAAAATCTGAGAAGCAGCGTAGGTGGGTACCTATGTCTTGTGTTTATATTGTTAATAACCAGGCACATTTAAAATGGAGCTGTGATCATAACAATACTGAGCATCTTGGTAAAACCACGTTTACCCTGTTCTTACATTTCACTTGGCATCTGCTTATGGCCACTGTGGGAGACGAAATGCTGGGTTGTATGGACCTTGGACTTGACCAAGTGAGACTGTTCTTGTGTTCTTCCCTACTTTCATTAAATTCTGCTAAAAATCTCATCACAGTCTCACTGGACGGTGACATTTTCTCATTTATTACTTAATTTGAGATTGTTTCTAACTTTCAAGAAACATTTATTTCTACTCCTAGTCTCTAAATAAATATGTTAGGGTGCTTGGTTCAGTTTAAGATTAAGAAAACTAAATTTAGTTATCTAGCATAGATTTCTACTGTTACACTAGGTGTCTGTGATCCTATTACAATCAATGAAGACCTAGTCCGTACAGATCATAGAGTCTCTCCAGCAATCTGGTCTTTATTGATTGCATTGATTAAATCTCCATTAATGATAAAGGGAGCTTATATAATGATCTTGAATCAGTTTCCTAAGCATATGTGTCTAATACAATTTGAGATGCACTACTGTATCCTCTGGCAGCTGACTGTTGCTTCAAAAGGATGCACATCTCCAGAAGGTTCTTTGTCAGACCTATGAACCCATTTGTGGGTGTCTTGAATAGACTAGAAGGTTTGAAAAAGGCAATGCATGCCTGTGTTGAGAGAATAGAACCAAGACCACTATACAGAGATGGGCACCTGACTTACTATGATAATCATGGAATCATAGAATCATTACAGTAGGAAAAGACCTCTAAGATCATCAAGTCCAACTGTCAACCTAACACCACCATGCCTACTAAACCATGTCCCAAAGTGCCACGTTTACACACTTTTTGAACACCTCTAGGAATGGTGACTCCACCACTTCCCTGGGCAGTCTGTTCCAATGCTTGATCACTCTCTCAGTAAAGAAATTTTTCCTAATATCCAACCTAAACCTCCCCTGACACAACTTGAGGCCATTTCCTCTTGTTGTATCATTAGTTACTTGGGAGAAGAGACCAACACCCACCTCACTACAATCTCCTTTCAGGTAGTTGTAGAGAGCAATGAGGTCTCCTCTCAGCCTCCTCTTCTCCAGTCTAAACAATCCCAGTTCCTTTAGCCGCTCCTTATAACACTTGTGCTCTAGGCCCCTCGCCAGCTTCGTTGCCCTTCTCTGCACACGCTCCAGCAACTCAACATCCTTCTTGTACTGAGGGGCCCAAAACCGCACGCAGTTTTCGAGGTGCGGCCTCATCAGTGCCAAGTACAGGGGCACAATCACTTCCCTACTCCTGCTGGCCTTTTGGATCACTTTGGACTTCCCTTTGCGACCTCATCACTGCCAACCTGCATAACCAATAGTAGGTAATAATCAGAGGGCTGTACCAGACCAGGATGTTTCCTAGTAATGTCTCTAGCTTGGGCCCCAGGAAGGCAACAGAATTCCCTAATGGATGAGTCTGGTTGGCATATGGGGATTTCTATTCCCCTCAGAAGGGAATCACCTATGACAGTTACCCTCCTTTTTTTTTTTAGGGAATATATAATGGTAATATATAGGGAATATAATAATGTGAATATCACTGCAGATTTTATTGCCCATATGCTGGTATTGCTGCTCACAATTCAGCAAAATTCCTTAGCATGAAATGGAAAATATACCAGTCCTTCCTGAGTGCTGAATGAAATTTGAGATTTCATTTTCTCAGTTCTTTGAATGTCTACAGTTCTGTCATAGTAGGAGAGTGATAATGAAGATAACTGAAAAATGAAGACTAAGAAAGTCTTGGAGCATATGTTGTCTTGCTGCTTCATTTAACTGTTTCTTTTTTCATGTATAATGTTTGCTTGGGGGTTTTAACTGACAGGGGAAGCAAAGATTCTCATATTTTAAGATTTTCCCCAAACACTAGACCCAGAAGCTTTTCAAGTAAATGGCTTTAGTATGTATTGAAGACCACAATAATTTACATATCACCCTTCAGCAGAACACCACCTAAAGCAGTGTGTTGACAAGCCTGATACTCAAATATAAGTGGAAGTCCAGTAGTAAAAATGTCAGCATTTAGGAAATGAGAATCAGGAACCCTGGAATTGTGTTATAGAGTCAAGTATCTTATTATCTTCTTGTCCAGAGTCTGCACTGCACACATGTGCCAAGTTTGCAAGCTTCTCTGCACCCAGAGAGTTTAAACTGAAACATGCAAACAAACACAACAGAAAGGAATCTGAGATTCCACATTGCTGGTTTCTATAGGAATAGAGGATTTAGGTGA
The DNA here is from genome assembly GCF_036417535.1 of Chlamydotis macqueenii. Lineage (NCBI taxonomy): Eukaryota > Metazoa > Chordata > Aves > Otidiformes > Otididae > Chlamydotis > Chlamydotis macqueenii. Next base: position 8,783,974 of record NC_141558.1, read on the forward strand.
AAAAAAAAAAAGACAATTTCTTTGAATATTACATTACATTTGCAGGATCTTATGACGTTTCTGGTTGCCCAGCTCTGTCCTGGGGAATACAAATGAGTATTCATTCCAGCTGAAGCCCCTTGGCTGACTTCAGTAATCCGGCTGAGGAATTTGTAGACTTAATCATAGCATACATCATACATTTTGTTTCCCAACTGACAAAAGTAGAGACTCTAACAAAGAATTTCCCTATGATGCCAAGGAATTTCATGCGAATACAACCCCTCTTACGAGAGAGACCTTAAGACCAGAACCTGAAGAATTAACAAATAGAACTGGTTTTGCTTTTCATTGCCATTGTAAAAAGTACTTACTTTTCAGAGACTTGCTGACAGAGGCTGAGAAAGACATCCCAAAGTTTTTGAATGCATTTAAGCCCAGAGAATTTTCCCTAAGGGAAGGGACAGTTAGTGGCTAGGGAGATGACTTGCATTTTCTAGTTCTTCTTATGACTGAAGAGAGAGGGGAAAAAAAGATATTTTAATAAATGGCCATGGCCTGTTATCCTCAAGATAAGAAGCCAAGCATTAAGAACAGCAGTTTTAGAAAGGATGAATGTTTAGTTACCTGGAAAGTAGAAGAGATTCTGTCAATGTGCAAACGACAAGGGGTTTGCTGCTCTCACACGAGCCAAGTGGATTTTTTTTTCTTTTAATCTGAGAACAACCAATCAGTTCAAATAAAGAAGTGGAAAATGTCCACCTCAAATCCTGTTTACCTTATAGATGTCTAATTCTTCATAACCTTTTTAAAATAAAAATGCTTCCTTAACAAAAACTAAAAAGCAGCACAAGTGGTACTTGATACCCCTAGGATTGATCCGGTGTTGTGGAGAGAGATGAGTCAAGGTACACATTCAGATGGATAAGGTGAGTCCTTATAATAATCTTCCTCTTGATATTGGATCATTACTATATTTCCTACTAACCTATATCCTGCCGATGGGAACAAGTCTCTGTCGAATGATGAAATAAAAACGTAGAAATATCTGTACAGGTGGGATAGTTCAGCAAATTCTTTCTCTGACAATATCCAGTGCCAGCTGTTTCCACCAAGAAGCCAGGAGCCACACAAAAGACAGCTAGAAGCCAGTTTCTTCAAGACACATTTCTACTTACCTCATGGTAGTCAAAGACTGTGAACAGAAGAATTAGGATTTAAACCACTACCAAAGCTCACATTTATGGTTTTAATAACTTATAAGAAAAATCTGAGTTATGGTAGGAGAGCAGTTATTGCATATTTTTCTGCTCTTCCATGTAGAATAATTCAGGCTTTGCTCTAGGTTGACCCAAAGGACCACACCACTCAGAAGCAGGTAGCCAGTCATTAAGAACTGGAAAACAGGGATCTATCTTGTCACATCATTTTCTTGGCTGTAAGGACTGGCACACCATAAGCATCCTAGTCCACTGTATTACCAAGAGTGGCACGGAGTATTGATTGTAACTCTGACCATTCTTATTTCCTAGATGAAAAGTCCATTTCTGCTAAGCTCTTAATCTCAATGCGGCTATGGCCAGCTTAGCACTGTGCTTGTAAAGAAGTGACAGAGGTATAGACAGGAGGATGTGATGTCTTTATCAACAGTAGACATAATATTTCTGACAACTGCTGATCAGTGTGGGATTGTGATGGAAAATATATGGAGAGAATTGTGGGAAGTAATGGCTGCAAACTCTGTCGTGGGCTTAGAAGCACAAGCCAAGAAGAGTGTTAACAGAAATGGAGGTATGATCAGAAGAAAGAGGAAATTAGATAAAGCATCCACTCCTTGCAGAAACCTCAGTGCATTCATATATCTTCTTAACTAACTTGGCAAATGAACAGGGCATGTAATGTTGCAAAAAGTGCCTTTTGTAAATAACAAAACAAACAGCATTAACATAAATTTAAATATCTTTAACCGGTTGCAGCCCCAGTGATTTTTCTGAAGATGTAGCTGAGAAGGGTCACTCTGAAGCCCTTATATTGATGACCTGGATCTTCTTCTTCCAGGAGTTCACAGATCCTTGCTGATCCCTTCCCAAACAGGCTAGTTCCCAGGAGAAGGGAGGCTGTGATAAGCCACCCTTGATTTGTTCCAGCAGGTCCTCATCTCTATTGTTGAACTGAGATTGCACCGCTTCTCATGAGATGCCTGACTGGAATCTCCACGGAAGCACTATCGCCCTGTGGGCTGCATCCTTTCAGAAACTGTGAGCTTAACTGGTTCAAACTGGAATTGTCTCTGTTGAGCTTGAATAAAAACCTGTTTTTCTAGAAATGTTACAACTGCATATAATAACACACAAATGCATCTGTACAAAATAAGGAGGAAGGGGCAATTAATTAATTCACTAGTGATTATAAATAAATCTGTAGGTGAGCCAAAAGGACAAAATGGGAATTCTTGACCCTAGAACTCTTTTTTAATTGTTGATTCACACATTTTTTTTCCTTACCTGGATTTCCATCTGACCTTGTTTTCAGCCAAATGTTTCGGCATTTGACTTCAATGCATTGTGAATTTTGCACAAGTGGATGCATATGATCCACAGAGAAGAGCATATTGCCAAGATTTCACCCACAAAGAGGAACCATGTAGTATTTGATAACTTGGCCCCACAGTGCCTTTTTGCTGTACACTTTCATGTGAGATCACTTTGCGAGGAAAAGATGGAGATGCGCATTTGTGAAAAGCGATAAACTATGGCGTGATAATGACAGGAGAAAGTAGACGAATAGGTGGAGGAGGCTCTTTCACTCTTCAGACTTGAGAGGTCTCCTTTAAGGTGTGTACTACTGTTGGATAAAGAGACAAACTTGCAGTGATGTGTCTGTCAGCACTGCTTAGCGTGAAGGAACAAGGTAGAAATTGCACAAGAGTCTATTACTGTTGCTTTCCAGGTAGGCTGCAGAAGAGAAAGCGTGCAAAGGAAGATCCACAGTTTACAGTCACAGTTTGGCAGCTATTCCCAGCCTTTCTTTAAGTATTTAAAAGTCTTTTCAGTACAAACATACGAAGGATTGCTCTGTCTCCCTTGCCACTGTGACAGTTCATTTAAGGGGACAAAGAAAAAAAATCGTAAACAAATTATATGTTCTGCTCTGTATCCCTTTTAAATGCTGAGTGCTTTATTTCCTCTCCTTTGTGTATGCATGTATTTCACATATTTTTAAATTATTATTTTTATTAAGAGAAAAATGGGGGGATCAGTCTATAAACCTGGAATATGTCCCTGTTAAGGACTTGCTGCTTTCTCTTTACTCTTTAACCCTACCCTTCTCCCCATCTGTTCCCATGGCTCTCAATAACGAATACACCCCTTTGTATTCCTATGGTCTTAGAAAGCTGGATCCTATGAAGCTACAAATTGCAGCCCCTCAGGAGAGATGACCATCTATCTGTTAAATCGTGAAACTTTATGCATCAAGACAACTTTTTCTGGCTTATGGTTGCAGTCTGTACTGTAGCTCCGAAAGAGGCAATTTCTGACATTGAAATTGGGACAAGGTGGCCAAGGCACTGCTGATTACCAGATTTCCCACTGTTGTTGCTGGCGGAGTGGCTTCCTACCCTCAGCCTACACACAGGAGATTGGAGATCATGTCATTTCTCAATTTGAGTCAAACGTAGCCTAGAAAGAATCTTTGGTCATTACCTCTCTTTCTTTTGCTAATCAATGTCTGCTGCAATCTGGCCTTTGGAGCACTTTGGGGAATTTTCACATTGGCTCTGATAGGAGCCCAGTAGTATTTCATTAAGACACTGATAAATGGAAAGACATTATTTTGCATTATAATTGCTATTATGAATGGCATATAAAATAATGTAATAGAATTAAAGCATTTCTAATAAAATTGATAAACTTAGTACTTTTTAATGCTTATGGCAGATGTAAAATGTTGAGAGTTTTTTTTGTTATTTAACATTGAATTTAGGGGGAAAAGATGAGATTTTTGGAATAAGTGAATTTTAAATCCTTATGTTTTACAGTGATACTTAAAAGAATGGAGAAGAAAATTAAATCTATCTAATCTAATAGAGTCCTATGTGAATAAGTCTTGAACAGCAGGTATGAGGTGACTTGACTGGTGACCAATATCTGGATGACATTATAATTCAATATCTTCCCTTTTTTGTCTTGATCTCATGCTTTTCTCAACTGACTCTCACTATGGGATACTCAGCAAACAGATAACCTCCTGGTTCAATGAGCTGCTGTGAAGAAGGTGGGCATTTGCATTTCTGCACCAGCTGGATATTCAGCTGATGGCAGCAAAATAACGCCAAACTTGCAAAAAAATGACATTCAATGCCTATTCTTACCAAATATTTCTATGAGGTGGGAGCCGCTCTAGAAGCTAAGAATTTACTTATTTGGTTAAATTATAAGGCTTTCTGGATTAACACCCAAATGCATAATATGAGGGAGCAGAAAGTAGCTAGCATGTCTTACACTTAGGGCACTTAGTTGTATCCTAAAAGGGGCAAACTGGGGGGAAAAATGAATATTGCCTTAAATATAATGCTCTTCTTGTCCTAGAAAGAGGTGCAACTGCACTTTTTGATTCTGGTTTGATTATGGTTGCTCACAGAATTACAGCATCGCTTATCTTGGAAAGGACCTCTTCAGAGCATGTAGGCCGATCTACTAGTAAATTGCAGTTTCCAAGTGAGATGAATGGAGGAAATGTGCCAGGGCAAAACACCCTATCTTTACCTCGGTTTCCCCTTGAATTTTTAAAAGGACAACACACAGAAATGTTTGTTCTTGACAGCATGGCTATTCATAGCATAAATATGCTTTATTTCTGTTTCTTAGGACTGGCTAAGGGAAAATAAAACATGTCATAGACCAGTTTTCTTCTCATTCAATTAATAAGCAACTTCTTCCCTCATTATTTAGTCAGTAACTGTGATTTTTATGAACCTTCACATTTTGGAACAATGGAATATGTGTCCTCTCACTCCCATGCTTCCTGTGGTGTCCTAGCACACGGGTCAAATACCAGCCTATGATACAGCAATTGTATTTCTGGGTTGCTATGTAGACACATGTTAAGAAACCGTAGGGTGCAATGAACCCTAGCTGAATGGAGAATCCAAATGTAGAAAGTTAATTTAAAACAAAGACAGCTTTCTGCCTTAAAATAGAGAGTAATTCTTCCATCAATTTATAATATTTATACAACTTCTAATACTCTACTAGTTGATTACTTCACAGTCTTTGAAGAAATTATACCCACAACACCTTTCTAAGGTAGGTGGGTTTTTTAGGTAGGATAACAAGGCACGGACAAAGTGAAGGTTGTATTTGTAGGGAGAGCTAGACATGTAAAAGAAGAGAACAGGTGTTGAGCTGAATATTCAGAAACAGCTAAGTAATACCAAAATCCCATCAGAAGCCTATTGTCATTATTAAATGCCCACATTCCTCTAAAATTCTGTCCTATAGCCACTGTGCCATATGCCAATATACCACAAGCAAGAATGTGTCCTTTTTTAGAAGGCAGCTTTCCTTAATTGATCAGATACTTTCTCTACAAAATTGAAACAAATGAGTTTATCTGTTTTTAACTCCCTCTCAACACCCCTTCTTGAGCACTTTAAATGTCACTATTACCAGTGGAACTGAAGGTGTGCTGAATAGCATATCCTGCATAGAAATATGATAATCTCTCTTCAATGTTTGGCAACTAGTATCTATTAATTAAGAATCCACCATTTGTACTCTGTAATTATATTTATTAAACCCTAACTCATATCCTAACTATAATTAGTTCCTGCTAATTAATTTTATCAAATCCCTCTAGATTCATATCTTAAGTAAATATTGAGTAGCCCTACAGTAATTATTTCAATCAATGTGGAGTGCATTTCAAATGACTGTGAATAGTCTCTATTAATTAAATTTAATATTAAATAAATGTTCTGTATAATAAATTTGTAAATGTTAAGATTTTAAGATAAAAGAGAATAAAAGACTGGTATAAAGTGAAATACTCATTTACATATTAGACCAGGTTCAATAAGGCTGTTCTGTCTAAGCCAAAATTTCTACATAGGAAAACAAAGTGTTTTTTTAATATGAGAAATACATGGAGAAGTGTGGCTTAGTACTATAATGATGTGCCTTGAAAAGTTTTTCCGTATTCCTTGAAGCATATAGGACTCCTAGATTTTTAAAAAATCTGATTTAATTAAAAAAAATGTGTGAAATTCAATAATGTATATAGAAGTAACTTTACAAGTAAAGATAGAATTTGATAGTGGAACAGGAGCACACATTTGGATAAGGTGCAATGTTTTTGTCAGAAGGAACTGAGGAAAGCATCCTTACCCACCAATACTGAGGGACAACCTGCTTGATATCCTTGCTATTGATAATTCAACTTGATCTATCCAGCAAATGAAATTACAGTGTGAATTTGGATTGCTTAATGCAAAATGATGGAAAATTAGATAGCAACAAGAAATTAGCATTCAGATCCTAGCCATTTTGGACTTAGTGGGGTATCTCTGAACTTTAGCTGGAAGGTTATGTGAATCCTGTAGGCCCTGTGTTGTAACTTCCCTCCATCTGCAGATGTCTCGGATATCCCAAGACATATTAAATGGTTCTTCACTGAGGCTGCTGCAACCCGCTGAAGGTTTCTAGGGCAATCAAGGCTGCAACTCAAGCTATTCACTGGAGTTAAAACTCTAGAGGTCTTTTGTCAATGCTTTAATCCAAGTGAGCTATATGCCATGTCTCTCCATTTATACATAAGGGCTAGAAAACTTCTAGGATATTCCAGATCTCTGCTGTTCCAGAAAGAGACAGACAGAGGGGGATTTATGTCTCCTAATTTTAGAAGTCCATGCTGCACATTCCATTCTTGTCTTCCTCTAAATGAAACAGGCACTTTCATCTGTTGTATTTTAGACAAAGACTATAAAACTGGAAGAATCACATCCTAGAAGTGTTTATTTCTTTCTGCTGCCTCTAAATGGAGGTGGGGTGACAAGCTCAGATAGAAGCATTTCTAATGTAGATGCCTGCCTTTGATAACATTACTCCTGCCTGTTGAGACTGTGGAGGCTTCAAGCAATGTTGAATAAAATAAGAATGAAAATAACTTGTGTTTTTGTCTTGAATTTTGTCTCCTGTTTTGGCTTCCTGGAACTACACTTTTCACAAAATTTAGTGACTGGGGAGAAGAGTCTATCTTATTTTTGAAAGATGACAGTTTGCTGTCATGGGCTGCTACAGAAGTTGTAGCATTTGGTGACAAAGGGAAAACAGATTTCAGCTCTCTAGCTGCAGTGGGTTAGTCTTGATTTCAACTAGTATAACACAGGTCAAGTGTATAAAGCAGCTTCCATCTGTGGATATTTGATTTTAATTAGCAAAGAATACAAACTAGCAGAAGTTAAATCCTAATCCAAGCAGGAATATGTGACACTGATTCAGATATATTACACTACCTCATTTTAATCTTTCACTTCATAATTTACAGTATCACTTCCTAATTGACAGTATCACAGCCATTTTGCTGCAGAGATCACAACACTATATATTTCTTTTGAGTTTAGAGAGACCCTCAAATATGTATTTCATTTATTTCATTTTTAACTTTAATTTAAACATGTGTGTACATACACATGAAGAAAATTTAACTATTATGGTCTGTTTTGTATAACTCTGTGTATTGGTATCAATGTTTTTTTTTTTTTTTTTTGTATGCCATTTGATATCTTTTTACCACTCCAAAGGTTCTTCTGGGAAAGCTTTACAGATTTATAGGAGAGAGAGACCATTAGCTCAACTCTTCTAATGACATGTATTTTCACAGACTTTAGATTTCCTGCAGCTGCCTCTGTTTTGAGCTCAGTAACATTTGCTTGTATAAAATATTTATTTTCCAGAAAGATATGCAATCTTATTTTTGAAAGTATCAACAGATGGCGAGTCCACCTCCTCTCTCAATAGTTTGTTCCAGTGGTTTATCATTTATGCCATATGCTTAAAATTAATGCCACATTTCCCATCTGATTTTCATCTGAGTTCAATGAAGCCACATTCATTTCCTTGCTGGTCAGTTGTTTACACATCTTCAGGTCTTTTGGATCATTCAGGGAGAATTCATTTTGTCCTTCAAACTTGAAGCATCTGAGGTGTGTCAGGTTGCGTGCAACCATCTTCTGCTCCAACAAGCATTAGTCAACCTAGTATCAGTCAGCGACTCTGTTTTTAACAGTTTCAGTAGCCTCTGCTTTGTCGTCTGCTTTACTTAATTGGTTATTGCTTCTGGATCTTTTAGGTCTTCTTCTGTCCTTCAGTTGCTTTCATCCTCCGAATGCTCTTATTTATACTGTCCCTCTTGCTTCATTCATTCATATGGTATGTGAGTCTGTCTCTCCCACCTTCATTTTTGTTCCAATCTATCTATATTATAAAAGAGTTAATTTCTTTCTGTTTGTTAGCATTGCATTCAAAGTGCAATGGAAAAAAAAGAGGCTGCACAAAAGTACCTGAGAGATACTGTTAATAATGCCTTTTCCCTCTACCTTGCTCCGATATCCTCATTATTTTTTTTACCACTTTTCCTCCCTTACATTTAGCTATGAATTCTCTGATATATTCATTTTATTTGCTAATTGAAGTTCGGACAATTTGTGGATATTAGAAAAAAATAAAACAAAACCAAAAAACACTTTAAGACATAATTTAATTTAATTTTCTTAGGTTAGTGACAAGCATTTGCAAAAGCTCAGTCTCTAGGCAGAAAACATTTGTTTTTCTTAATGGTTGGTCAAAACCCTTAGGATTTCTTCAGACGCTCAGTCCTTTTTATCTCACTCATGTTAAATCTGGGACCCCATCCAAGAGTTGCTGTCCTGAAGAAGAGGAGGTGGAGGAGGAAGATTATGATCTGTGTGAAAGAAAGTGTGAAAAAAAATGACAGCAGTCTTGCTGGCAAAGCTTCTGGTGACCAGTTCTTTCACACCCAGAGATTTTTCAGCTTTTTCACAGCCATTTTTTGATGAGTACTCGAACATGAGCACATATGGAAATCTTTTCTTCTTTGCTAGCCATCTCTGGCACATAGCTGGCAATGTTGCCCACTGATTGCAGCACTATTTTAGGTCAGTTTAACCTTGTAAGTAAGGAAGTCAAAGCATTTTGGAGGAACATGCAGTCAGAAATGCTTCCTAAAATAGTCCTTTTTTTTTTTGTATCTGCAGCAGTGGCTGATAATTTTGTTACAATAGTGTCATCAACCACTTTGAATGTCTGTGGTCTGCAATGCTTTTTCCATGTCATTTCATCTTCCCTTCACCAAAGGCAGCCCCATCAAGACCAATTGTCAGTTTGAAACAAACATGACTTTTCTTTGGTAGTTTCAGGACCGTGTAATATTCTTTTTCTCTTATTGATCCACCTTATTTTTTTAGCAATCACATTACAAAGTGCTGACTTTATCCATTAAAAAATGATTTTAACATGTAATAAAGAATTAGCAAAAGGAGGAAAGCCTATTGAATGTCCGTTTACACGTACAACAAAGATTCTGGAATTCCCCCTGGTCTGACATACTTTGGAAAACTACCAGGATGTTATTGAATTTTACACAGAACATCAAGTTTTCTAAGGCTTGAAAAAATGGGTGGGCTGTGCTAAAGATATGTGCAGAAGAGTGATAAATTTGCATAACTGATATTTGCATATTTCCAAGGAACATGATACATATGCAATTCAGGAATAATGCAAAAGTACTTTCTTATGCACTTAAGAAATGTACTCACACTGACTCCTCCACCTACATGCAAATGTGGATATGGAGGTATTTGTTGCAGGACCATTTGAAACTTTAGTGAACTAGATTTTTTCCTTTCTTTCTTTAAGCAAAAATAGATTATTTTGATAGTACCAGGAACCATACTGAAGCCTGAAGAATGAGAAATCTCTGATGGATGAAATGAAAATTGCACAGGGAAAACTTTTTTGCTCACAGAGTTGCTCTTTTTTTTTTTTTTTTTTTTTCCCCAGCTTCCTGGGTTACGCATACCCTGGATTGTCTAAGGAAAAGACTGAACAGATCTATTCCATGTCCTCATTGCATCTGAAGTAGAATTTCAGCAGTGTGTTACTATTTGAACAGATATAGTATAATCCATTACTCTTCTCCTGTTCTCAAGAGAAGAAAAAAATGCAGTAGTAGTTAACACATGTCACAGCAGCTCCAATTAATATTATATTTATCTTGCTGCTTGTCTCTTAATTATTCAGCACGTTTCCTTGAGCCATCATATGTGTAATGCAGCCCTTCTTGTGGCAGCTGCCTGTGTCACACAAATCCCTATCTCCTTCTATACTCCTGCCTTTTAAATTATAGTGGGAGTGAAATAAGTAGAAAGGACCAGTGGAGAATTTCCTGCCTAGCAGCGAGTCTCTTACTGACCTAATGCTCATAGACTCATTTGTGTCTTTGTCCCTCCTGATGCTGTGCTCATGGTAGGCTGCATACGGTGCAGATGTTTCTGTCATGCTATTACATGGCTATTTTCAACCTGTTTCTCGGAACAGATGTTCCCATGTGTATTCTCCCTCCTTTCTCTGCTGACACTCTCTCTGTACAAACAGCACTGTGCATTTCGGTAGCCCTGATTTGTGGAGAGAATGAAAATCAATACTGGTGAAAGTATTTTCCTTTCCAGGCTGCTCTGTAATGAGGCATGTGAGTCAAGTCTTCTTTTAGTCTTTCTATCACCCCAGTATGATGTTTCAGCTCTTGATTTGTCTGGTTTTACCCCATTTGTTTCATTGTATGGGACAGTATTTGAAAGTGCCATGTGTTTTTTTGTTTACAGAAAGGTATCTCCTTCAATGTGCCATCCAGTGGTTGCTCCCTCTGTCTAACCACAAATGGAAGTGTATATTCAACAGTATGTATTCTGGGATTTACTCTAAAGGGAGCAGCGGCACAGTAATAAAATCTCATCTCATGCCATCTGTCTCTTGCATATTTCTTTACAGTCCAAGTGCATTATATTTGTGCCCAAATGCTTCAGTGTTGGCAGCAGTGGCCAGTTATGGTAAGAAATCCCCCATGAGCTGAAATACAGAAAGAAGATGGCATATGGACAAAATACACCAGGGATGGTAAGGGCTGGAGTTTTACTCCTAATGTGCTGGAAGTCACTAAGATTCCTGAACAATGGCATTGCTAGTTAATAGCAGCATTGATGTATTTTGCACATTGCCTTAATCCTATAGCTCTACAGCTAAGAACAAGTGGGGAAAATATAAGGAAGGAAGGAAAAGTAAACCTCACCTCATAGTGCATTAGGTTCCAGATCCTCCTGAGAACAATTAATTAGGAGTGGACATGGACAAATTGATTTTCTTTCACTGAAGAGGAATAGAGGACATTCACTTTCAAATCAGGCTTGTTGTTCCTGAAATGGTGACAGTGAGCAATGTATCACTTAGAAATGACATGACTGTACCTTTCATCTTGCTCATTTGTTTGGAAGATACTGCTTTCCTCTGGTGGGATATGCTGCTTTCTAATATATAAAGTGCTTTAGAAACTGGAGATTGGCCAGTTTTGGTCAAGTCTTAGTATGTAGGAACATCCAACCATGCAATGCAGCTGTGAGGAATAAGTTAAATTAGAAACTCAAGACATATAAATTCCTGAATTAATAAATATTTTCATTATTTGGGCATTGTCATCCAAGAATAAAAATCCTGCTTCTAGTATTAAAAACATTTTGTGCAACAACTAAGCTGATTGTTGGTGTAAACAAATGAAGTACAGCAGATCAGCAGTGGACTTTTGAGTGACAAATAGTGAATTTGGTCCTATAATGAGAAAATACACTGGGAAAAAAAAAATGGTAACACTTTTAACACAGACGAGATATTAGTTTACCTATAAACATTCATTGAAGCAATTTATAGTGTAAATAAGATAAGTAACTGTTGGGAAGTTACAAGGAGGAGGACAGGGTTGCTCTACTTCAGATAACTAAAAGGGAGAAATGTAAGTATGCTGTCCATTGCTTTCCATAGTTGATGCCCAAAAAAATCAGTTATCTACCCCTGGAGTGTTTCAGGCATTCATTTGCATTTTTGATGGCAAGAGGAGTTGATCTGCTTTAATTATTAGATGTCTAAAGTGAGATGAAATAGAATATATGTGTAATTTTCTCCTTTTTGTTTGGGAGTTCGGTAGGCTGACAAACTTGACCAACAGGGCCAAAAATAATAATAATAAAAAAAGTCTAATCAGATGTGATTCATCTCTTTTAACTTAAACTTTCTAAAAATCTAGACAGCCAGAGGAGAAAGACATGCTTGTCCAGAGGGTATGTCAGTCTATATTGATGTTAGATGACACGAATTATCCTTTAGAAATGCATGAATATGTGGGCTACAGAGGCAGGCTTTTAACTGAGAAGTCAAATCTTTAGATGGCCAAAAATAGCTGAGAGGAATCTTAGTCTGTGTGGTGTCATTAATTATGGGTAGCTGCTGAGGTGATTTCTGTGGTGGTCAAGAGACATCACAGGACACTTTAGAGTCTATTTGAGAGCCAACGGGAGCTCTCTGAGAGTACATAAATAGGTTATACAGTCATATTGAAGTTCTTATGAGCACAGAGACCTATTGTAAAGATTGTTTTCTGGGGACTTGGCTGATTTACAGGATTTTGACAGCAGGTGTCCCTGCCCAATTGGACAGAACAAGAGGAAAAGAGGATTCTGCTAACTGCAGATTAAAGGAGATTGTTCAGCTACTCTTTTATTTTTCCTCTGCTGCGAGAAGCTGACGTTCCTTGTGGAGAATTTGGATTCTGCTCCATTGAGTCAGGGAAGGCTAATTCCTGTCAAGAAAGAGCTTTGAAGAAGTTCATGGAGGTGTTTTAGCACAGTGATTGTTGTATTTGAACTAGTGGTAGTAAATACTAAATACTAAACCCTTGAAAAGAGGAGGAGAAAGCAGGACAGCACGGCCTGAAAGAAATCATCTTAGCATTGCCACTGGCCACATTCACAGGCATTTCATGGCTCTAGCTAAATCCTTGTATTTTGTGTGTTTAGATCAGCAACATATATACACTTTTTGCACATATATTTTAAAAGCTGCATATAGTTTTGGAGATGTTTGTGTGCCTTTTCTGTCCACACTTAGGAGTCCAGTGTCATTTTGTCATTTAAGGTGACCTGGCCTATGTCAGACACTAATATAAGGCTAGCAGGTGTCACGCAGGACTTACGGGAAACCTTGTGCCCTTCTGGTGTGGCAAATGGGAGCTATGTGTAGCAGTACAGCCTCTCATATGGCTCTGGACACCAATCTGTGAGCAACTGAATTGACCTCCTAGCAACTAAATAGGTTTCTAATGTTGTGTAGCTAACTCAATGGCTATTATTCCCAGTCAAGAATAGCATCTGCAAGCAATTGAGGCTCTTATTGTGGTAGAAGGCCTTTAAATTGATGTGACCTCTCTCTGTACAAGTAGAAATACTGTTCTGTTGAAGGGTGCTAATAGCTTCCTGCTAGTGGGTCTCAGATCCACAGACAATCGCAGGCGTTGCTAAAGGCTGTCAATGTGCCAAGTGTTCTGTTTCAGACATAACCCAAGTGCTATACAGCCCCTTTGAACAGTAAAACCTAGCTGTAAGCAGCAGGAGGAACCACCCAGAGCAACAAACTCTGTCAGGCAGCACGGCAGTCAAAGCTAACTCGAGTTGATAACGTGCAGCCTGTCCTTGGTGCTAAATGCATAGGTTGAGATAATGGATCCATATGCATTTTAGAGGGGAAAGCCAGGAGAAGGAAGGGAACTCCTGCTCAATTCATTGTTTTTTTAGTTGGAAAACCAGTGTTGCTTGGTACACTGTGACATTCCAATGAAAGGAAAATTCGAACTGCTGCTTGACTCTTCTGTCTTATATGAACTAGAATTTCCTCTACGGAAAAGCACATCAATGCAATGTCCTATTTGATTCTTTGTTGTCTTTGCTGAGATAGAAGTGTGAAAGAGACCAGTGTAAACAGGAGGATTTCAGGATTCCCTATCCTGAAAAACATGACCACAAAATGATTTGACAGTCAATTCCCTGATCAAAGGGTGCCAAATTTTTCATGGGATTTATCAAGCAGAAAAATGTGCATGTCTGGAATAAGCAGGGGGCTTCTGGTATTCATTGAGCCAGCCACACACTCACTGAATTGTCAGTCTTGCAGATAACTTAAATCTGACGTGTTCTAAAGATATCAGATTTGGTGAATTTTAGGAGGAGAATACTTTGTGATGCGAAAGGCTCCCTATCTGCATATGTTCTCCAAATTTGCAGTGTACGTGCACAAAACAGGCTGTGAATTCTGTGCATTCCTGGAGTTGGTGCTCCAGCCAGATGTCAGGAAATCCTGGAGGAAATTTAATCCAAATTCCTCGAATTCCAGCTATACAAAATTTAGAGAGAGAGAAAAAGGAAAGACCAAGTGTCTGCTAGTATTACCTCGACTCCAAGAACTAGATTTTTAATAACCTGTCATTCATTTTCATGAGGTTACACCCTGTTCTACTTCAGCTTCTTGCTGGAGAAACAATTTCGATACCATGTATGTCACCACATAACTAGACATAAGTCTAGTTACAATAATTACAATAATTGTGAGCTGGAAACTTTGTCCCACACAAACGCGATGTGATTTTCATATTCATCTGTCTAGGGACTACATTAATCTGATTATAAACTGTTAGACATTTTTAAAAACTATCAGAAAATGTACCTCCTTGAAGTTAGAAAATGTATATTAGGGTATAGTAATGAAAATATTACTTTCATTGCTTGAAATATAAACTCCTCTTTTCCATCCTTCAAAAGCACAGTGCAAGTCTCACTCTTTTAATAAGCTGGACAGACTCACAGTGGCTTTTTAAGATCTGATTTTCAGTTAATCACCACAACATCAGATGTACCCATAGGATCTATGTTCCCCTCCTGGAGCACAGTCCCAATGAGAGCCACCCGCTGCTGCCTCCACCACCGTCACAGTTCCTCCTGATGCTCTTTCTGTAGCTGCCATTGTCACCCTGCCAGATCTATCACTGCTGGGCGTGCGGCACAGAGACAGCGAGACGGGGCATAGTCAAAGCAGTAACAGCAGAAGCAGAAATAGCGATGGCAGTAGCTGCTGTGGTGGCAGCAGGAATAGCCTCACTGACAGTAGCTGAGAAAGAAAAGCTGTTTTCTGAACCTACAAATGTGAGATTAAATGTTTGCCTTCATGATTTATAACTGGCACAATCTATAGATGCCAGACCATTTACATTTTGGAATGTGCTGAAGGGGGGGCAAATCTCTAGTGAGTGTGGCATGATTAAAAGTTCAGTTTTCCTTGAATACTTTCTAGCAGTGATTTTATTAATATTACATATATGTTTGCATGTTGGACTATGGAAATGGTCTAATAGTATGTGCCAGATTTAGACAGCAAGTTAGTTGTAGCAGGTAGCAAAAGAACTTGACAATTTTTTTCTACACACATAGTTTCCAAAAACCAAACAACCCCATACTTTCAATCATATGCTATGTAGCAGACACACAGAAAACTCAGATGGTTCAATTCTGCAAGCTGCTGAGTGCTGTCAGCTGCATTTGGTGTCAAAACAGCCTAGTATCTTACAGGTTTATGCTCCAGAAATGCAGATCAACATGCAAATAGGTATATAATGGGTAACAAATATTCACCTCCTGAAGTCCCTCATGCTTGTATGAGTGACTCTTGTCTTCCCATATCTCATCTTTTTGAAGGCTGGCCCCAGTGGTGCTTTCAGAAGTGTCCAGTTTTGCATCCTTGACTTCCACTGACATTAATGAGGGTTACAGATGTATGCTGAGGGGAGAACAGCCTTCCGAATGTCAGAGAGCATGCTGCTGTTCACCACTACTGTTAACCCAAGCAGTACACAGCAAAGTGCTGTCAAGTAAAGGGATAATTCCAGGTGATTCCCATGCTAGAAACCCTTTGGGCTTTTTCAAGGGCTCCAGATATAATTGCCAGCCTTTGGAACATTCACTCTTCAGGGTCAGCAGTATACATTCACCCACGAAGAAAACCAGTTTCTTTTACATAGTAAAAACAGATTCTTTTTTCCCTATTTCTGTTCCTCTGTGAGAACTGGCATATTGAATTCCTCTCCAGTGTAGCACTTGGGCAAATTTCATTCAGTACTTTATGAATTGTTAAATGATTCTGCAGCCCTGAAAGAAATTAAAGAGTCCCACCAATTAGAGTTGTGGAGAAAGTATAACACTGCCTTATGCAACAGTTTCATAGAGAAGTCTGTTTATTTCTCTAAGGCAAAACTATATCTTAGACAGTAAAGATTGTATTAATTGTATAAAATTTTAGATCTTTACAGCTTAGATATTTACATCTGAGATAATAATATAGTGTCACTTTGAAGAAACAAGCACTTCTTTAGTACAGTTCATCTCATCTCAAGGTAGATCTCTAAAATAGCCCAGAATCATGCTGTAGAAATGCTGATTTCTCTCCACTGACTATAAAAGGAACTTGGCTCATATGAGAGTTGAGATGGTTTCTATCCATTCCCTGAAAGGGTTTTAGGACTACAGGGAATACACATTTTATCTCAGTGGAGTGCTGCAGTGCAAAGAGCTCCAGTAATTTCTGGAGTATGAGTAGGAACAATTAGAGGAGGGTCGTGCTCAGACGTGTACGTAGTGCAAATGTTAACAGGACTGGAATATAGTTCTGTTTTCGATCTCAGAAGGAAAGGCCTCAATCTATTAATGAAACGTATTTGCCTTGGATTACTTGAAATGTCCTAGGGTATCTTAGAATGTCTTCTATTTTAAAAGGGATATTGAAAAAATTGCAGAGATTGCCAAAGCAGCTATTTATTTAATTTTGATTCGAGAAAATACAAAATAAAAAGTTTTCTCAGTCTATTTAGTTTATCAGAACAATGACCAAAGATAGATGTGATTACAGAGTAGAAATATTTCCAATAGATAGAAAGTACCATGTACTTTAAAATAATTGAAAAATAGAAGATGAATGAAGAAGTGGAAGCAAAGAATTGACAATTTCAGTTTAGACATTAGGTGATATTGATGAAGCCTATGTTCCTTGAAGTCTTGCGAGTAAGGCAAGATATCTTTCCTGAAGTTATACTTTCGCTGAAGGCAAGTTAGTGAGCTCAGTACAAGGGTAGTGGGGGAAGTTGGATGGCATGTGGTGGGCTGGAGATTATACTAGGTGACCTGTTAATCTCTTCTGTCACTAGACATCATCAAGTGTACCAAAATAAGAAAAATATGACATGAATTCAGTTGTACTTGCTGGACATTATTTTTTTTTTTTTTCACCAGAAAATGGCAAATAAGATTGACTTGGATAATTTTTATATCACTTCCCTCCTCCTTTCAACAATTATCTATGAGAAAACTGCAAAATTATCAAAGGAATTTGTTGTTTGCAGTTATTTGTTTACTACACAGTCACATCTGTATTTGTTGTTAACTTTCTTCAAACCCTTCTTGTTGCCTTCTGTACCTTTCTTTTTGTTTATTCACCTGTTGCACATTATCCAATTCCCAGAGTTCAGACTCTCTGGATAGATAATACCTTCATGCCAGTTCTTTATGTCTAATACAGTAAGACATTGATTTTTTTTTTTTTAACTGAACTTTCTTTCATTAATAATAGTAATTCAATTCTTTTCTTTCAAACAAAGTAATTCTTCAGCAAATTGGAGAGTGAGGATGAAGATTATTAACAAACGATTGATGATGAAACCCTCTCTGTGTCAGTCAGCTGTGGTAATGAGTGTAGAAAAAGAACCTCCATTAGCAAATGAAATATGCAGCTTTCTCTCTGTTCTCAGACTGTTAATTTCTTATTCAGTGATGCTAGTATCAAATTATGTTACATCTCCCTAAAATGTTTATCATGCTCCCAATAATTTATACTTAGGTGCCTCAGAGTATACTTATCACCACAGCAGCATAAGAAACTGCAAGATCCTCCTTATCTGAGGTACTGAGGCTGAGTTCATACTGCGTTTTTTGGTACCTTTGTATATTCTCATGTGAGTTATAGTCCCCACTGCCCACTTTGCTCTGTGTGCTGAAGTGTGGCAGCTGGTTTCCTTGTCAAAGGAACTCAAATACGAGTTTAGGCATTGCCACCGAAGAAGGCACAAGTCTAGCTAGAAAATTCCATGGTATTTATGCAACTAAAGATACCATCAGGTTTCAAGTGAGTTTTTCAGAAGCATCAAGGTTCTGGGTTCAGTGAAATTAATTTGAAACATGAAATCTTCTCTCCAGGGACAGAATGATCACTTTCCTCATTTATCTTTTACACACGTCTCTGTAGTACATGAGCACTCTGAAAATGCTAACTACCCTGCCTGATATTCCTGTGGGGGAAGACATGATACTATTCCTACTCTACTGACAGCGAGATGCAGCATTAAGTAAATTTTTGGAAGTCATTAAAAAGCTCTAATTATTTTATTTTCAAAAAATTTTGCATCTTACATCACTGTCATGCTCCAATTTCGGATGAGAGGAAGGCCCCCTTGCATTCTAGCCGACCTCAGACAAGTCTGGGAGGCTAGGGGTGGCTGGACAAACCTCTCACACACCAGAGCATGGTTTTGCTCATATTCTTGGGAACAGAATTAAGACTTAAAATGGAGTCAAGCGCCATGTAACTTTATTAACCCGACAAGAAGTTCGCAAATGCAAGAGAAAGGAGAGAAAGAAAGGAAAGAGGGAACAGAGTTTCAGTTGCAATAGCTACCACCATGGAGCTGCAGCGTCCCGACAGTCCAGTTGACTCGGTGGGGGAATGTTCCGTCTGATGTTGGTCGTTTCTGTCCTTTTATTGTTCGTCTTATTCACGTCACATATTCCAAGAGCGGGTTTGCTTGGTCGCACTCCTCACCTGGCGGTGATACACATGCCCAATACCGTCTCTGGGCCTCTCTGTTTTCCTGGCCTGTGTCTGGGTGCATACGTAGAGGTAAGGCTAAATTTTGCAGAATCAGCTCTGCATTCAGGTTCATGGGAAAATAGGAGGAAAAAACAGGAAGCTTCCAGTCCTGTGGCTTGACTGGCTTGCAAGATAAGGGAATCATCTTGCAGGAAAACAGGAAGACTCCAGTCCTATGGTTTGACTGATGTACCATTGTTTAGGTGATGGTTTGACGCTTTGACAATGTTGAGACAAACATTCAACACAGTCTCTCACAAGCACCACTTAAGTAATCATGAATTCCTGTATTCCTGACTTTTGAGAGATCAATTCTGCCATGGTACCTTGTCACCTTCTTAAGAGGATAACATTTGCTTTCAAACTCCTTCCCAGCAACATCCAGACTTCTCTCCCCCATAGCTATCCCATTTTTTTTTAGTCTCACTGCCTGGACAGCTTCACTGTTCCCCCCTCTCAACTCTTCTTTCAATCTCTCTTTCTCTTTCTTTTATACCATATTTGCCGCTAGGATGTTATCGCCACTGTTGCTGCATCTGTCTCCCTCTTACCAAGGCTGAGTCCTCTAATTATAGTGTCCCCAGACTGATTCTTTGTCTCAGTCTACTCTCTCTCTCTTATTTTACTTTTACAGTGGTCCAGCTGCTGTCCTTTGTGTTTTCTAGTTTGTACAGCTGAAGATCATTGAAGACTCATAAGAGACAATAACCCTGCAGCCATTTCCTCTGGCTGACTTTAGAGGGAAAATTGCCATAATTTCAGTGAATTCCCTCCCCCTCGGTCCTGAATGTGCTGAGAGCCATCAGAGTTATTTGTGGGGAAGTCTCAGTAAGTCTGGAGTGAACACACATTTTATTCCCCCAGGCTGACTGTTGGTTTGTGGATTTCTGTTGCAGTGATAGAAGATGCAATTCTAGTATCACGGTCACTGCAAAAAGAATAAGTGCTGGTTGGAAAATACTAGACTACCAGACTGTTAAAAAAAAAAAACAAACCAACCAACCAACCAAACAAACAGAAAAGTAAAAAGGTCATACATATTTTTTGCATATAAAAAAAATAATGTATTTTGTATCTGCTCTTACTCTTGGCTGAAACTTTTCAGAGCAGCTAACATACATGCATTTCACTTGAACGAGGTAAATTTTGTTAAAGTTATCAGCAACTGCAAACTGAAAATTTAGACAGAAAGCATTCAGAAATCTTACTAATAGGCAGTGTCAGCAGTCCTGTTCATAATTTAATGTGTGCAGAAAATCTACACGATTAGAGCCTAAACTTGTAGGCTCTCTGAGGGCAGCAACCTTTACCTTTATCTGGCATTTAGCATAATGGGAAATATCCTGATTGAAATATTTTCACAAATCTTTAAAAATAATATTAAAGAAGCAAACTAGTGAGGATGAATAGTTTAAACTGAAATATATCTGCAAATGACAGAATAAGAAAACATTGTGTGTCTTTGCTCGCTTTGCATGAGATGTGGATCAAAATGCCTTCTTCTGCTTGCAATATAGGGAAATTACTAAAATACTTGCTCTCTGCTTCAGACTTACTCACTAATTTGTGACGTGATGAAGGGGTCATTACAACTATGCTTTCAAAGCCTTGGTAGCAATAGATTTTTTTTTTTTCTGATGGTAACCATGACATACTTAGCAGCATTTGTAAACACTTTTATAGTTAGTTTGTTGCAAATTTCACCATCTGGTTTGCATCAGATTTTTTAGCTGAATAGGCAGAACTTCAGATATCTAGAACATTTTCCTATGTGTCCATACAATCAGATAATAAGCAGACTACTGTCTCACACACTCCATGTAGGTGCTATGTGGTCATTTATGTTGTTCTTAGGGTAAAGTAGAAGTGAGAAGGTCTTCTTCCCTATGGGTACGAAAAATAATGCATTCTATCTGACCTGCCAACCAAACCTAAATTTAATAAAAAGCACCTATAAACTGAAACTGAAGATTCCATATGCAATTATATTGCATATTTTTTGCCAAGTTTAATGCTGAATATTTCAATTCATGAGTACAGAGTAAGCCAGCTGACAGTCTTCTCCCCACTTCAGGAGCAATTGGGACAGTGGGATTGAGTGTACTCTCAGCAAGTTTGCCGATGACATCAAGCTGTATGGTTTGGTCAGCATGCTGAAGTGAAGGGACATCATCCAGAAGGATCTTGACCGGCTGGAGAGGTGGGCCCATGAAAACCTCATGAAGTTCAACCAGGCAAGGTGCTGCACATGGGTTGGGGCAATCCTTAGCACAAATACAGGCTGGATGGAGAATGGACTGAAAGCAGTCCTGAGGAGAAGGACTTGGGGGTACTGGTGGATGAGAAGCTCAACATGAGCCAGCAATGTGTGCTTGCAGCCCAGAAGCCAGCCGCATCCTGGGCTGCATCAAAAGAAGCGTGGCCAGCAGGTCAAGGGAGGTGGTTCTCCTCCTCTACTCTGCTCTTGTGAGACCCCACCTGCAGTACTGCGTCCAGCTCTGGAGCCTCCAATATAAGAAGGATGTGGACCTGTCAAAGGGAGTCCAGAAGAGGGCCATGAAGATGATCAGAGGGCTGGAGCACCTCTCCTATGAGGACAGGCTAAGAGAATTGGGGCTGTTCAGCCTGGAGAAGAGAAAGCTCTGGGGAGACCTTATAGTGGCCTTCCAGTACCTAAAGGGAGCTTATAAGAAAGACAGGGAGGAACTCTTTAGTAGGTCCTGTAGCAATAGGACAAGGGGTAATGATTTTAAAACAGAAGGAGGTAGATTTAGACTAGATATAAGGAAAAAAATTTCCAAAGAGAGTGGTGGAACACTGGGACAGGTTGCCCAGAGAGGTGGTTGATGCCCCATCCCTGGAAACACTCGAGACCGTGATGGATGAGGCTCTGAGCGACCTGATCTGGTTGAAGATGTCCCTGCTCCTTGCAGGGGGGTTGGACTGGATGACCTTTAAAGGTCCCTTCCAACCTAAACTGTTCTATGATTCTGTGATTCTAAGTCTCATTCCCTTTACATCCATATCTTTCAAACACTCATAGGAGTTTGTATTGGGTTTGAGTGGCAAGGTTTTGGTAGCAGGGTGTTACAGGTGTGGCTTCTGTGAGAAGCTGCTAGAAGCTTCCCCGTGTCCAATACAGCCAACGCCAGCTGACTCCAAGACAAACCCATGGCTGTCCAAGGCCAAGCCCATCAGAGACAGTGGTAGTGTCTCTGTGTTAACATATTTAAGAAGTGAAAAGAAACCTGGGGAACAGCAACAGCACCTGAAAAGAGGGGTGAGAATATGTGAGAGGAACAGTTCTGCAGACACCAAGGTCAGTGAAGAAGGAGGAGGAGGAGCTCCAGGTGCCGGAGCAGAGATTCCCTTGCAGCCCATGGTGCAGACCATGATGAGGTACACTGTCCCCCTGCAGCCCATGGAGGTCCTGTGGCGGACTCTGTGCCAGAGCAGGTGGGTGCCCTAAGGAGGCTCTGACCCCATGGGAAGCCCACACTGGAGCAGGTTCCTGGCAGGACCTGTGGCCCCACGGAGAGAGAAGCCCACGCTGGAGCAGGTTTACTGGCAGGACTTGTGTCCCTTTGGGGAACCCATGCTGGAGCAGTCTGTTCCTGAAGGACTGCATCCCATGGAAGGGACCTGCACTGGAGCAATTTATGAAGAGTGTGAGGAATCCTGCTCCTGAGGAGGAAAGAGCAGCAGAGATAACGTATGATAAACTGACCGCAACCCCTGTTCCATGTCCTCCTGCATTGCTCAGGGAGGAGGAACTAGAGACAATTGGGAGTGAAGTTGAGCTCAGGAAAAAGGGAGGGGTGAGGGGAAGGTGATTTAAGATTTAGTTTTTATTTTCTTATTGTTCTACTCCTATTTTGATCAGTAATAAATTAAATTCATTTTCCCCAAATTTAGGCTGTTTCGCCCGTGACAGTAATTGGTGAGTGATCTCTCCCTGTCCTTATCTCAGACTATTGTTATATTTTCTCTCCACTGCCCAGTTGAGGAAGGGAAGTGACAGTGGCTTTGATGGGCACCTGGTATCTAACCAGGGTCAACCCACCACAGCCTTTGAAATAAGGTGTATAAAAATGTCTTGAGGAGCGACTGTGAGATCAGTGTCTGCCGCTCTGTACTTGACATCATGAAACACAGGAGCTTAATGTCAGACCAAACACCAAAATGCAAATAGCCACATGCAGTTTCTTAATATGTATGTAAGTTCTCTTTGTAGCCACTACCCCTGAGTCTTATATGTGGAAATGATGGCTACAAAACAGGTGCTGAGGGAGAGCTAAACTGTTCTGGAAGGCAGCTGGAGATCAGGGCACCAAAAAGGGCTTCCAAAAAGACAGCAAGTGCCTACATTGAGACAATTGAATCAAACATCTTGTCAGTACAGTCAGTGGAGCTTAAAAACAGATTTATTTTGCCTTAAATAAGGTAAAATGAATTTGATTTAGTTGCTCACACATGGGCAACTACAACAATTTTCAATGTCCTATGGTGTCTCTAGCTGTCTCCAAGAAGGCATGTGTTTCCTGTAGACTATGAAGGATATCTGCCAGTCCCATCTGGACTTTCAGGTACCTGAGGGAATCTGAAATGCTGTTAGTTGATCCTGCCAAATATTTCAGATAGAAATATAACACAAAGTATATTCAGTTATGTCATTATATATTCTCCTCTTTGCTCTTCAAGAACTAGCACGACCCTTGTCAATTACTGGTTACCTAGAGAAGGTTTTAATTCAAAGTGTAACTTACAAATATTCTAAGTATTCTGATATGATATTTAGGATAGTCATGGGTGTATGAAGTGTAGTCCATAAAGAATTGGTCTCAGTCCTATACCGTGTTTTCAAAAATAAATATACTATCAGAGAAGGGACTTATTTCACCTCCAGTACTTCAAGACGTGTCTGAATCCAATAGCTTCATCAGTGTTTCTCCACTAGCCACAATAGGGTTGTCTGTAACATTTTGGTCTTCAGCTGTTAGATAGAGGATGCTGTCACAACTGAAATGAGTGGAAGAGGCACAGTATCAGACCAGTTGTTCCTAAGAGATATAATAGAAAGAATAACTAACAGACTTCTCTTCATCCTTCAGCAACTCCTGTATCACCCTTGGATATGTTTGGAACATGAGCAATACTATGGGAAGATTTAATCTGTCTGCACCACTTTTATTTGGCTTTTTATTGGCTGTATAAACTACTTCTTCCTTCTTACCACTATTCCTTGGCTTTCCTCATCCCTCTCCTACCCTCTTCATTTGACTTTGTGGCATCATACGCTGCAAACACAGAACAAAGAAGAAATATGGACTGCCACACTTGTGTGGCCTTCAGAAAGCTTGAGGGATGACATACAGTGTTCATGTTCACAGTGGTAAGGCAAAGAAAATGTGAGGAAAATGTTTGCACTCAGTGAGATCTTCCTGAAATAGTTTTGTCCTGTGCTGACAGGGAAGAGGCCACAGACGAACATCACTGTTATCCTTCTGTCTGCTGAGGAAACAGATATTTGCATGTTCACTTCGAGATTGGGCAAGCACATCACACTAAGTGCTCACTCTTTGCAGAGTCCCTGGTGGGGCTGTTTTTTTGCAGAACAGGTTTGTTTTTCCTGCAAGATAGAATCTATTACAAATGAAAGAAAGGAAAAAAAAAAAACAAAAACAGCAACCAAAACCAGTCATGTCTTTGTATCTTCAGTTCAGCAAAACATACTGGAGACTATCATCAGATAAATGATAATTCGTCCTCCAAAGGGCTTGTTCTTGCAAACTTCTTTTACAAAGCCTTTTCCAATATCCCCCTCTCCAACAGCTGGCATCTCATTCTTCTGTTAACAGTCTCAATTAGGGTAATCACTCTAAAACTTTAGTAGAAAAAGACACACTGAAAACAACTGCTTTATGTCTTCAAGTTATTTCTTCTTTTGCGTAAATACTTAAACAATTTAAATTTGCCTGAGTGCTTTCTCAAAGGAGAGCTCAGTTAAACTAGGACAATCATAAATCAATATAATCCAGCTTTTTTTTTTTTGTTAGCCCTTTCTTTTTAGTGCTTACAATAATGAGATACAGCTGAATTATGTTAACAGTGATTTTTACTATTATACTCCTCTCTAAGGCATCTGTTGGCATGGTAGGTGGTCATCCTCCAAAATTAAAAATAAGTCAGCAAAATCCTAGGAAGAAGAGTTCTCTCTTCTCTTTTTATTACTGTCTCCAGTTAATCTTTTTATGCTGTTGAGATGTCAGCTGCTGGATGTATGAAGAGATGTGCTGAGTAACCTATTAAATGGCTTCATGAAAAAAAAAAAAACAAACCAAAAGAAAAAAATTCTAAGCATGTATTGCATGCTGAAAATACAAAACCTGAGCTGTGGACATATGAATGCTGTTATAGTGGCCTTTCCTTGGACAACACATGGTTCTTGAGTCTTGTGGAAAATTGGATGTGAGCCTCTCCAGCCAACATTCATGCTGTAAGCAGCAACTACAGCAGAGGGAAAGTCTGATCAGAACGTCTTTTCAGTCTCCTATACGATAGAAATGTTAATCCAGAGATAAGCCTGTGAAAAGACCATTTTTGGCATTTCAAACCACGCCAGGAACTAAAAAGGCCAGAAATGTAGACATTAGGAAGCACAGGCTGTGATTATTTATGTGATAGGTTAAGGAGCTAAAAAAAAATGAAAAGATTTTATTTAGTCCAGCAAGCCCAGACTAAATGCTTCAATCCACTAGTAGGGGTATTCTTTACCAAGACTAATTTTACATATGATAGGACCATAAGATCTGATTTATTCTTCACCCTTTACTCCAAAACATCATTAATTTTTCCATCTTTATCAGAACTTTGTTGCTTAGATCTATTTACCATCACAAACTGTCATGGTTTAGCTACACTCAGCCATTGAGTACCACACAGCTGCTCAATCACCCTCCTTCTCGCCAGGGGATGGGGGAAAGAATCAGGAAGAAAAGAAAATTCATGCATTGAGATAAAGATGGTGTACTGTTCAACATCTTTGTCAGCGACATGGACAGTGGGATAGAGTGCACCCTCAGCAAGTTCGCCGATGACACCAAGCTGTGTGGTGCCGTTGACTCGCTGGAAGGGAGGGATGCGATCCAGAGGGACCTGGACAGGCTGGAGAGGTGGGCCCGTGCCAACCTCATGAAGTTCAACCAGGCCAAGTGCAAGGTCCTGCATCTGGGTCGTGGCAATCCCAAACACAAATACAGGCTGGGCGGGGATTGGATCGAGAGCAGCCCTGAGGAGAAAGACCTGGGAGTGTTGGTAGACGAGAGGTTCAACATGAGTGGGCAATGCGCCCTTGCGGCCCAGAAGGCCAACCGCATCCTGGGCTGCATCAAGAGGAGTGTGGCCAGCAGGTCGAGGGAGGTGATTCTCCCCCTCTACTCTGCCCTGGTGAGACCCCGCCTGGAGTACTGCCTCCAGTTCTGGAGTCCCCAACACAAGAAGGACATGGACCAGTTGGAAAGGGTCCAGAGGAGGGCCACAAAGATGATCAGAGGGCTGGAGCACCTCTCCTATGAGGACAGGCTGAGAGAGTTGGGGCTGTTCAGCCTGCAGAAGAGGAGGCTCCGGGGAGACCTGATAGCAGTCTTCCAATAGCTCAAGGGGGCCTACAGGAAAGATGGGGAGAAGCTGTTCAGTAGGGCCTGTTGTGATAGAACAAGGGGTAATGGGTTTAAATTAGAAGGAGGTAGGTTTAGATTAGATATTAGAAAAAAATTTTTTACAATGAGAGTTGTAGAGCACTGGCACAGGTTGCCCAGAGAGGTGGTGGATGCCCCATCCCTGGAATCGTTCAAGGCCAGGCTGGACGAGGCTCTGAGCAACCTGATCTAGTCAGGGATGTCCCTGCTTCTTGCAGGGGGGTTGGACTAGATGACCGTTGAAGGTCCCTTCCAACTCTAACTATTCTATGATTCTATGATTCTATGATTCTATGATTCTACTAGGATAGCAAAGGAAAATATGATGACCCAATGACTGGTACAGCTTGTCCTGAGCAGAATGAAAAAAAAAAACCCCAGTAAACGATACTGGAACAATTCCGAACAGCGAGAGAAAAAAAAAAAAGAGCCCGCTCACCAGCCCACCCCCAACTTAAGTACTGAGTGTGACGTTTATGGCATGGAATACTCTCTTTGGCCCATTTGGATCAACTGTTCTGGCTGCATCCCTCCCAGCTTCCTGCACCTGCACATTAGTGAGATCTGGAAAGCCAGACAATGTCCTTGGTTTCATTAGCAACAACTCATAACATCAGTGTGTGTATCAACATTCTTATATGAAATCCAAAACACACCAGCTACTGAGAGGAAAATTAATTCCATCCCAGCTGAAACCAGGACACAAATCTATAAAATAAGTGTGAAGACATCATCTATTCCAACCCCGTGCTCAGAAACAGGCCTTACTACACCTTAACCATGCCTGATGCATTTCTGGACAATCTATCCCTGCAAACCTCAACAAATAGAAAGGATTGAAATGAATACTGAAGCCAAACCCTCCTAGAACTTTGAAGAAATTCATTTTCAGACCTACACACTATTAAACCACCCTGTCTCAGATCCCACAGCTAAAAATCTCTTGCTAACAGGTTTGCCACTTGCCAATCAGTCAGCAGACTGAAATTAGTATCAGAGAAGCAGCAGACAGAAGGAGGTCACACAGCTCTACTCCCCTGCTCTGCCACTTATAAGCACTAAAACTTTCCTGTTTGAGAACATTTAACAGGGTTTTAAGGCACCGTGGCTGACAGACATAGCTGGTGCTTCACTCTCGTCACATCCAAGAGAGATGATGTGTCAGAAAAAAAATGGAAGAGTAAGGGGAATTTTGGAGTGTTAAGAGAAGTCACTGTCCTAATTTATGTCTTATTTTGCCCCTGTGCTCATGTCAAACCCTCTCATTCTTATAAAAACATGCACAAATTAGACATTATAAAGTCAAATGACTCCTTTAAATGTTGCTTTGTGACAAACACTCTGAACCAAGGCTGCATAGCCAATTACAAGGGTTTACAGAAAAAGTTCTCCAGGGATGCACAAGCATCGTGGTAGCTATCCATGTACTGTGTAAACTTTTCAGGTCTCATGGAGCACTGGAGATCCAAGAGTACCCATCATCTATCAATCAATGGGCAGAGAAGCCCCTATTAGTACAAAGCCAATTATCTCTTTTTATTTCACTTCAGATTTTTTGAAACATGGGAAGAAAAGTCAGTAATAATAGATGGACATTAAAAAGAGCAAAGATTAAAGTCTCTGTGGTTCTAATATTGTGAGATTAACAAATTAAAACCATTTCTGTTCTTTTGCATTGGACTCCCCTTGCCCCCATCACAGACCCAGAGAAAGCTTCTTTCTACAGCAACATACAGTGGCACGGGTGTCACTAAGTCAATCGCGGGTTCTTCAATTACTACAGTCTGTCAAGTCTAGCAAACATCAGTTGATGCTTGAAGATATTAGTGCTGTTATTTATATCACTGCTCACTAGACTTGTACAATTGGGTTACACTAAAGACTGGAATCTGCTATTTTCTTAAGTACAGAGAGCAACAGTACTACTAGCATTCATTAACAAGCTTCTAGTTGTTGTGAATATATATTAAAAAAACCATATATATACACCTCTCAGGCCTACCAGAGATGTTATAATTTAAAAGGGTGAATTTTACCTGGAATATTCAGTGATTTTTGCTCATGTTACCATTCCTACTCACAAAGCAGTCTTTTGAATAGGTGTACCTTGTTAAAATGTTAGAACAGAACTATATAAAGCCAAACAAATGAACAAATACAACTAGCACAGAAAATGCACTAGAAAAACAAAAGAATACAGTCAGAAGTGAATATGCAATCCACCATATCTGGACTGTCTTGGTCTTATGCCTTGATACATTGAAATAACCATGGGAAAAAAAAATCTGTTGAGCTAGCTAGCCTGTAAACTAATCCCTACAAATGTGCAGTGCTCAGAAAGTCATATGGGAGGAGCCACACACAGGCTGCTTTGTTCTAAATAAATCTGCACCTAGTCCACCTCCCACTGGGAGAGTCCTACTGAGATCAAAGATCTATTGATCAGGCATCTGGGTGATAAATCTAAATTTCAGAAGCTGAGTTGTTGCCTATTCTGTGGAGTCTTTGAGAAATGAAATGGGGAAGGAACATACAGAACCCTTGGTTATGCTCTCCATGAATTGTCTGAAAGTTTTTATTTCCACAATTTTTCAAAATAGGGAACAGCAACAGTATGAAAACTCAAAAAAAACCAAAACCCAGAAGAGAACAACCAGCCCAAAAACCTAGTTAAAAATACCTTTGTATACATACCTTTTGTACATACCCTTTTTAATAGAAAAAAGGACAAATATTTTCTTTAAGCTCTTTTCTCAGGATCTTCTTTCTGCCAGGTTCAATAGTGTAAAACAATAGTGTAAAACAATATCCACAAAAATGCTCATCCACATTAACTACTGTCACATATCCCAGCCAGAACTAAACATGCTGCCAGACATCCCATACACACTGTCAGTGATCAACTACAAGTGCAAAAGTAGCTTGAAAAGGGACCTTTTCAAACCATTCGGTTCTCACCTAATTGGAAAAGACACGGTTTTCACTTCCACCCAGATAGCTGCTTTCCTGTTCACAGCTTGTGAACGTTGTTCTCTCTGCACTTTTTCATACGCTGGTTAAGCACACAGATGTTGACATCGCTATACTATATTGCCGGAAGATTGTGTTCACCAAACACCCTCACACTGAGGGACAAGAGCGATGACCTAGCATAAAAAACACAGTATAGGGTGTGGGACGGTGGCTTATGAGCAAATCAGGTAGCAGACTTGCTTCTACAGAAGTATATACATAGTATTATGTTATATTCTGATTTACAGTGACTACATCTGTAGAGATAATTGCTGTTGCTCTTGTACACAAAGGAAGAATTGTCTACATTATAATGTACATGGTAGATTTTCAAGGAATTTCCAGCCTTGAAAAAAATCATATAATACCACCTACAAGTGGAACTTCTCTACCTCACGGATGTTGTAAACATGAGGCTTGTGAAGTGCTGAGATATTAAACCTGCAGCCCTGTGGTTAAGTTAAGACAGATAGTACAATAAATATGGTTTTGTATGCCCTCCCTGCAGAAGAGGAAAGTAATGGAGATACTGTAAATAGTTCAAGTTACCAAAAAAAGGCACATAACAACACCAGCATTTTTTTTTTCTTCCTCTAGCTTTGAACAAGAAAGGTTATTACTAAGGAGACAGGCAGCAGTATCATTTCTAAAGCCACATTATTGCTTTCCAGAATTTCTACCTACAGACCACTCCAGACTGCCTGCCAGTGCTCTGAGGAAAAAAAAAAAAAGAACCATCACATGCATTTATAAGTGATATAATATGAGGTACTATGGATCTGCTGAAAGAGGCTTTCTAATTTATAATAGGACCTTGGACATGCCATCTTTTGTCTCCCTGTGACTTAATTTAATTACATGACAAAGAGATGCATGTAAGAAATTTATTGAATATGTTTTAAAGTGCCTTGATATTGGTGACTTGTAATAAATATTGTGAGAAGAATTAAAATACTCTAAAGGGACAGTAATTATTTTATTCATATGGATAAGAACCTTCTCCACCACCACAATCTACCCCCTCCCAAAATAACTCAAACCCAAAATTCTTCAGAAAGTACAACTCCTTTTCAAATAAGCTGGAAATAGTCAATATTCCTTGAAAAGAAGGACTAGGGTTTACTCGGTGTTTCAAAGAATTTGTCTCCACATGTGTTTGTCATCTCCCTTCAGAGAACCTATACAAGATATAAGGGAAACAGTGTCAAGGGTGACGAAAATGCCAGAGCATCTGTCAGTGGATCACCTTATGACAGTAAGTGATAAGCCTCCTAATGCTGAAGTGATGAATGTGCCTGAATGTGGACGCTATGCTTGTGCGAGACAGCTGAAAAACACAAATATGAACAACTAGACGTGAGGACATGCCTCTGGGGAGACCCCACTAGTTTTTGTAGCACTTGACTGATTCTAGAAAGCAGCACATTTTTACCATGGAGAAAGATAAGTGTGTTTATCAGTACAGCACCATGTCTCGGAAGAGGAGTAGTTGGGATGCAGGAAAGCATCATTCGTATCTAAGCAGCAAATGTGAACTTTTGTATATGTTCTTCTTGCAAATGATCTTGTATTTTCTGTACCCTCAAAGTTTTCATAATGCATTTGGAGTACTTTGTAATTGACCAGTAATACAAAAGCAAGCTGCAATAGTCTTATTCAAACAGAAATTGCATACATTAAAATGCTAAATAGAAATGACTTCAAGAAAGGAAGTATGGGGCTCCTGTTTGCAGTCACAAACAAAATATAGTGTGTAAGCAGGGAATGATTTACAATGTGTGAAGGTCTGCTGCAGACAAACATGTTTCCATAGGAAACTAGAAAGGTATAGAGGAGGAAATCTAAAGCAAAAGGGGTTGTATATACTACTGAGAAATATGAAAGTATATTTCCCAAGCTAAGTCAAGAACTCATAATGTATTTACTTTCTACATGTTTCTTTTAAGCTTTGGAAGAATGTAAACACAGATTTTATTAAGCTATTTTACAGGATATACACATTGAAATATGTATTGAAGTCATTCAACATATTTAATGACAGTAAATATGATGAGGAAAGACCTATGAGTTGAATACTCACAAGAATAAACATTAGTATATTAGAAATGGATGCAGAAATCTATATTACAAATAGATATAAATAAATTCATTTGTATTTCTTTGAGCAAGATGTTAAAGAAGGGAGCAATCCATATTATTGACTTGACTTTAATAATTTTTGCTTTAGATTAGCCCAGTAAAACCACAAATCTCAGCAACCATTCAGAAGAAGCATTCTAACTTTTGACTGAATATTTTCATCAATAACTTCTTATATACTAAACGAACAAACCCACCACCTGCAGTTGTCTTGTCTCAAAAGGTAATAGGCATTTTCTCAGTTTCTAATAAATGAATAAGGTAGTATCGACTGGTTGGTCATTAACGTGTTTGAACAGACAAAGCTTATTCTTTGTTTACCGCTGCATCTTACTCCACACAAAAAGACTACAGCAAGGAGAGGGGTGTTTTTTTTTTCTGGTGCCAGTAAATGACCAATGCTGAGGAGGCATCCATGCAGGCTTTTCTCTGTTCTCTCAGGTGGATGGAGCAGAAAACAAGGCTCTGTTTTCAGCTAATTCAGGACAATGTTGAACAGCAAAGGAAGGAGAGGGGCTAACCTGAGATTGTGTCTGCGCTGGCAGGTGAAAAGCATGGGTTTCATCCAAGGTAGAGCCATGAAGGAGGCATCTGGTTCATCAGTAGAGCCCATCTTCTGTTCCTCTGCCAGGACACAAGCCGCTTGTGTTTCCAGCTGTTGCTGGAGCAGTGTGAGAAAGCAGAGGGCAGCTGTGGAAACAGCAAAGGTGTATTCCTTGTCTCCAGGCTTAGGGAAGTGGGGGGCCATGAAGAGAAGGAGGATGAGGATTCTCTGTGATGATGGGGGCCCAGGGCAATATCTGACTCCACAATGTTCTTCTTTCTGGATTTGTGCCAAAGGCCATCCAACAGCTGCCGATGAAACACCTCCATCATGTTAGCACAAATCGTGGCAGAGATCCTGATCTTCACTTAGAACTGTCTCACTGAGCTTGTTTCCTAGAGGCTATCAATCAGATGACCTTCATGGACCTAGGGGAAAAAGTCCCTTTCCTAAATTCATTTTTGACTCTATGCACCCCTGAATGAATGGTGCCCCAGGATCTTGCACAGGCTGTGTGAGCCTTACTAGCTATGTACTTTTTCACCACATGCCTAATCTAGAGCTCTGGTTGGAAACCCACTGTGTCTTCAGGGGGAACAGATGTCTAGGTGATTGTTAGCTCACAAATTAGCTCAGCACACTCAGTCAGAGCTCTGTCCAAACTTTACGATCAGCATATCAGAAACAGAACTACCCAAGCAGGATAGAGGTGACCTCTTTCTGTGCATAGACCTGAGGGGTTATTTTGTGCAAGTCTGATCCTGAGAACAGACCAAGAGCATAGGTGGGCCTTGTTTTGCCCCATCCAACCTGGGGCCACTTTTTCTGCTTGCTACACACCACAGACTACTGCTCGGAGGGATCAGAGAGTGAAAAGCCACCGTGGAGAGACTGAAAATGGGGTGCCAAGGGAACTTTTTGGAAAAAGAAACAAAATTAAAAAGAAGTTCACCAGTTTGGCCACCATTCTCCCCCTCTCTGATCCCAGTACAATCCCTAATCTCTTTACTGCTTCGCAAGTCATCTCTGCGTTCAAGGAAACAAGTTTCTCATCCGCTTGAATCAGATTTTTCACCTTCTTCATACTGATACACACCAGCTGCTCAGTCTCTGCTCTTGTGTGCACTGAAGGCAATTAATCAAAAGTAAAAATTTAAAATTCACTTCCCATTTTTTGCTCATTATTAAAAAAAAATTCTCTGACTGAGAATAACTATGGACAATTTCAGCTTGAAAAGTACCCCTTTCACAAAGTTATAAGCCAATTTTGAATGCGACCTTTCAAATGGAAAGCTATACAAATTTAACCAGGATTCATGCTGGGTCCCTAGAATATTTCAAAGACATTTCTTTCAGTCTAGCCCATTTTTCCACCAGTCTGTGCTATGGTAAGTTTGGCTTCATATTTATTTCAAAGCAAATACTTTACATACTTTAAAAATAGATCCATGAAGCTTTACCTATACTTTTAAGCGCTGAAAGGAAAGGGAGTTAATAACCAATGTAACAGTCTAACAGTAGTGTACTCCTTGTGATGCTCTTATTGGAACAAATTCATTCCCGCTGTAACTCGACTGACATTAACAGAGCTACCAGCTGAGATGAATTTGCCACATTTTTGTAAAGCACTTTAGAATTTGATGTCATAATTCTCAAAAGACACTCTAGGAAAGATGTCTTTTTGCCTTTCTTGGTGTGTGTTCATGTACATGCCAGTTTTCCCAGCTTCTTGTGTTCCTTACATTTCTTTTCACACCATCTCCCCACACTCTTTGAGAGTCTCCTGTTGAGCAGATATGATGCACCAGATACTCTTTGAAAGTAACTCTGTAGAGCTAATTATAACTTTATTCTTATTTTTCATATGTGAAGGTGAATTCAGAAACAGACTGAAGAATGAAACCTGTTTCATAGAATCTCACAAAAAATTGTCCTTTTTCAAAATGGCTGCATGTCCCATTGCTGAAAAAGGTTCTGATGGCACAGATTGGACTAAGATGTTATTTTTCAAAATGACCATTGCTTGGACAACATTGCTAAAACACTGATGATATTAAATGAAATCATGAACTTATGGATCAGAACTGAAGCAGGTTGCAGAATATTCTACAACTTTTATTTGCTAGAAGGGGCCAATTTCCTGGAACTGAGTGCATTTGCAAAAAAGTGGTTAGTTTCAATTTCTTTTAAAAACCCTTCCACATTCTTCCAATATCTCAAATTTTGTGATTTAATCTAATCTTCTGGATTTTGAGTTAGGTGCAGTACTCTTTAAGTTATCAGATATCATAACTAAGCAAACAATTTCAAATCAAACTGAAAGTTAGTTTACATTTTAGGTTTTTAGCATTTTGTTTATTTCTGCTTTATAGTTCTGATTTGGGAATGAGGAAAAACTAAATCTAAAACTTTTCAGTACGATGAGGAAACTGTTTCTACACAGGTTTTTTAATACAAGTTAGTGTTTAAACTTACATCTTGTTTCTATCAGTTATTAGTAGCCACAGCTTTTTGTTGACTCTTTGACCATGGCTCCCATCACATGGTTGTGGTTGCAACATACAGAATGCCTTCTCAAAAAACTGTAAAGGTCAGTAGCATTTGAAATGCCACTCAGTGCATATTTTGGTTATTTGATTTATTTTTTATTAATTAGAGTATTTGATGTGCAGGTGTAAAAACTATTTTGAAGACATAGTGTTCCTGATGAATCATTAAATAATAATTCAGACTGATAGAAATATCTTATTTTTAGCCTTAGAGGGTTGTACAGTAGTTCCCTTAAGCAGCAGCGCTGAATACAGGCTGTATATTTCATATACTGCAGACCTGGAGCAAATATTTTCTGACACTATCCAATAAATCATGTTTTCTTCAACAGCAAATAATAGAACTGTACAGTACATTATATCTGGAGCAGCAACAAACAATTCATCATCTCTGACCTTTTCATAATGACAAAAATCTGAAGAATAGAGACTAATTTAAATTTTTATATAATGTTTAAAATTTAAGGACTGAATCTCCTTTATACTAGATCCCTTCACACTGCTCTGGTAATAAAAAGCCTCTTTAAAGTGAATACAAATGCATTTTTTGTACAGTGCAGCCTACGGAACCTGAGGACCTCGGGTTTGTACTCTGTAGTTGTCTATGCTGTTTCAGTCATATATCTGAAAAAAAAAAAACACCTCACACTGAGTGTTAACTCCTTCCATCTTCTCACACATGATCTGTGTGTTGCTTTCTTTATTCCTGGGAATGGAAACTAACCAGCAGACTAACCAGCGAAGTAAACTATTGCATATCTGAAAAAAACTTTCAACGTGACAATCAGTTTCTCAGTCTTATTATGCTACATAGCCATGGGACTAGCTACTATTTGCATAGAAATCTAATGAAAATTGAACTAAAACTTCAAATGTGGGCTCTAGAAATAATTTAAATACACAAAAATGGTGAACTTCATCCTCCAACAACCCCTAATACCAAACCCAAGCCACCGGAGGTACCAATCAAAATAAAACCCTTCATTGCCAGTCCTTCCTAACGGACATCACTTCTGGCCTTTCTGAAAGCTTGGGTTTGAAAGGCACATTGCAGCTTGTTCTCTGAAGCTGTATAGATTTTGGCTATTTCATGTCTAAACATCTAGCTGTTTCCAAAGAAAGCCCACCACAATCCTTTTTCCATCAACTGGCCTCATCTTTTTTAAAAAGAGCCTTCATCCTGAACAACAGACATGCTCTTTGTGGAAACTGCTGGAGGGCCCACAGAAATTTATAGTCCAATCTGCTACTTTTATAAACATTTGTGTTCCTAATGCAACCAGGAAAGATGAGGCTTCTAATCCTTAAAAATGACCTATTCCATACTGAAGTAAAAGGACGATGACTGCTCTGCCCCTCACTGTAACAGCAGCCAGTGTGGCATCTCGCCCTGCATGGCTCTTG
This sequence comes from Chlamydotis macqueenii, assembly GCF_036417535.1. Lineage (NCBI taxonomy): Eukaryota > Metazoa > Chordata > Aves > Otidiformes > Otididae > Chlamydotis > Chlamydotis macqueenii. The sequence continues at coordinate 8,820,377 of NC_141558.1, forward strand.
AATGAACCACAAGGGTGCAAGTGAGCAACCTCTTCCGTTTAGAGCAGATTTTAAGCTATTTGATGCTTTAGCATGGTTTCAGGTCAAATGGGATGATTCCTACCCTTAAAACAGAAAGAAATACTTCTGGCAGCCTGAATAAATTACTATTTTTCATACGTCTTTTTAAGTTATCACCTCAGGATATTTTATAGATGCTCTCTACAGATGGTGATGCACATGGCACTGTCTCGATTAGCTCAAATCCTTTAAAGTACTTTACACAAATAATACCCCAAAAGCATCTGATGCCTGTAGTCTTTTCTCTAATGAAAGCTCTACTGCCCCTATGCCTCATTATTGTACATGTCCTTGTGCAAAAAAGTTAACTTCTTTGCCTACTATAGGAATAACCCCATATACTGAAGTCAAATATTTGATTGTCTTTATTGTTGCAATAAAGTGAAGATCAAACCCACAGTTATTCAGAGAACTTCTTTGCTGCACAGAACTTCAAATAAAAAGAAGAAAAAAATATCCTTGATTATTGTATCTGTAAAATTATTTGGAATGTATACTGTATAATTAAGACTGATTATCGGCTTAAATTTCTTGGCTTTGCTTTTTGAGAATACTGTCTTCTGTGGACATACGGTTACTGAAACTGTACACTAGTGAGGGAACAAAACAAAACAGATGGTGCATTAATAATGGAAGTATTAGAAAAAGGGTACTCTTCCAGATTTCAGTGTATTCATTAATACATTTTAGACAATTTAATTGCTTCCTGAAACACTAATTGAAAGAGTTTCACTTGCAAAAACCTAGTCCTGGTAATATAAACTAGGCACAGTGCCACAATGCTGTAATAAGGAAATTAATAGATGAGTTTTGGGTTTTTAATGCATATATGTTTATTTATTTTAATGAAATTTTTACAAAGGGTTACAAAGCATCAGAAAAAGAAAGATTTACAAAGGGAAGCTGTTTTTAAGAACTACTGGATCTTCAGAAAATGTGAAGAGTATTTTTGATTTTGAAAGGTCAACCTATGTCAAGGGAATGTGAGTTGAATTTAAGAGCACAGGAGTCTAATGCAGTATAATTTTATCAACACTATAGAGTTCTATACTTGACATATTTATCAACATAAGTAGTAGATACTTTTAAAACATTTTCTTCTGAAGGTTTTTACTTCAGCTGCTTCAGTGTTTCTTCTAAATATGGATGGGCAGGCAAGTTTTGCCTGATTTTAAACCCTCTCACCTGTTGCACATTGGAAAATTTGAGTCAAACTTTACTGTAATCATTCTCTCATCCATGTCTAAGAGACTGGTGGTGAAGAATAGACAGGCAAGTTGAAGAAAATAAACTTAATAAATGCACTGAAAAAAAAAAAAAGATGTGCAGTTTGTCAAAGAGAATACATAAAGAAAAAGACCAACAGAAAAACTGGAGAGAAAAGATCAATAGAAAAGAGACAAAAATCCAAGTAGAAGAACACACAGTTTCTGGAGTAGCTGTTCTCAAAGTCTTCAAGGGAGTAGCAAAGCCCCAAATGATGCAGAATATGGTATGAAGTAGTTGCTCTTAGGGATGTTTTGACAGTTATCCATAAGAAGTGCAATTCCCACTCATATTCAAAATTTCGTACTTGAGTGCTGTTTTAGTTCCCAGTTGGAAGGATCCATAGCTAGTGGGATCTCACTTGTCTAGTTTGAAGGAATTTGAATAATTCTTCAGAAGCTTCACCTGTATCGGTAGCTGGAAGATAAGCACACACTCAGGCCATGCTGCACAGGTTGCACTTGACCTGGACTGAGATTTTGTCGTCTGATTAACACTCCACTCTACCTGGGGATTATTGTTCCCTTAGACCTGCCTGCAAAATCTCTCAACTTGCTTATGTCAAAGTGACAGAGAATAACAATCCCTGTTTATATTGGAATCACACTGTCACTGGGTTTTCACTTTTATAATTTTGATGAAGGGTAGCCACACATGGATTTTTTCTAGCATATTTGATGAGTGATTTTCTTTGCTGAAGAAGTAAGGGAGCAGTGAGAACAAAATGAGAATGCTTTTCTCTTATCTTGACGCATCTGTGCCCAAAGAGCACATCTAAATGCAGCCTCATGTTTCAGTAGGCCCTGCCCACTCATTGATTCTGTATTAGTATAACAACATTGGTTAACAGTGTGATATTTTCTAATTATGTAGTTATAAGGGGAAAACTGCCTTTATGGATGTCATTATATCAATGCAAAAGTGCTTCATGCTGAAACAGATGGCAGAGCTATATGAATGTGCCACAAGGCAAGAGAGGGCCTGGGTTTACAGAGCATTCCCTGCTGGATGGTACCTGTCCTTTCTTCCCTCAAATATCATGAGATATTTGTGGAAAGCTTAGAATAAGTTTCAAGCAAACAACCTCTGACAACCTAAGTATTCATACACACGATTATAAAAAAAAAGTAGGTTTGAATATATGATATAGAGATTCCATACATCAAAATTTTGTTTCGTCCTAGAGTGGAACTCAAAATGAACATATAAAATAATTTGTGAAAGAAAATATTCCAAAATATTTCTGAAATAGCCTGTTACACATTACTGAAAAAAAATGCAACATTTTAGTTTTCCAAAACTAGAGTGCCCCAGATATCTGTGTGAGTAGTAGCCAATGGAGTGGAAAATTCCTTTTTTGCTTTTCAGTTTGTCAGAAGCCAGAAAGAGGAATTTTCTATGCATCAACAAATACAATATGTATAGAAAATCTAGGCTAGACCTGAAAGAGAATTAGGACATGATACATCTAAATTACAGCACTCATAAAGTCCCTGTGGTAGCTCAAATAGAAATTGCTTAAAATCAGACTGATCCAGTAAAAAACCTCAAGCAACAATTGCACAGAAAGACCTCCAACTCAATAAAGGCAATACTCAAAAACGCTGGAATGTATGTTGACTTAAATAATGAAAATATATTTTAAGAAAATCCGACATTGTCTCCTCTCTCTTAAAAAAAAAAATAAATGTGGAGAGCATTATTTTCCTTTGATAAGTACATTGACAGAAATTTGATGACCAATTTCAAGAGATTTTAGTTTGATGCCATTTTGAAATACCTCTGAGGTTTGCAAAAGGTTAAATAGGCAAATCTAGTTCCACTTTTTCATTCAGAAGGAGGCATTTTTTTTCCAGATTTGTTTTAATCTACCAGTGTTATCATATGTAAGTAAATAAAGGTAGAAAGACTGAGTCAACAAAACCTGCACCACAGTTTAATTGCCCACAGCAGGCCACAAAATTTCTGGCAACTTTAATATTTAATATCCGATTTGGTATCTATAGAAGCTAAGGGCTTATCTACCTCATACAGAAGAAATTATGAAACTAATACAAAAACATGTCTATGCCCTCCAGAGCATTAGTAACAGCTTGTTTTATGAATCATTACTATCCTCTCCAAATTACTGAGGAAGAAACAGTACCCTATTTGACAAATGTGGCATTTTAAAATCATGGTAAAGAAATATAAGAGTTTAACTCTAAACCCTTATTTTTTCCTACTGTCCTTAGGGATATTTACTTGAGTTACATTTGCAGTAAAGTAAAATTCTGGTTAGGCCAGAAAAATCTATGCTAAAGCAAAGGTTTGTTCATGCTGTCCTGGAACTTTCTCCATATAAACTAAAAAACTAGCTAAACTTTGCTTTGTTTTGTTTTGGGTTTTTTTTGACAGAATATTGCAAAGTGCTAGGGATCTGGACTGTTGCCAATGGCCACATTTCATCTCAATAATCCAAATCCCAATTAAGTGCCTCTCTCGGCTACCTAATTTGTAGGTACGATCCCTGGAGACTGACTAGATGCCAAGTCTGATGTTTACGTGAAATACCTTAAACCAGGCAAATAAATAAAGTATTTTGTGTTCTAGCTCTTAAACTAAGCAAATGAAATGTGTTTGCTCGTAATAGTTCAAATAACGTGTCAAAGTTGTCTGCTGGTTGTTAGATAAGTGATAAGAGATGAGGAGACCTCTAAGGATGGCTGCAGAAATGTGGAGGTAATATACTGCTTGCCTAACATTGTTTCATACAATGAGAGAGTAGAGGAATAGATGAATAAGAAGAAAAAGTTGCCTGCATGCAGAATGCCTCTAAATCATTAACGATACTGCAACTATTTCTTCAGTAAATCTCGTAAATAGAAGGCATATTTTCTAAACAAAATGATTATATAAGAAAATCTATGTGCCCTAAATTTGAGTAGATGACCGTGGCAAGCTAAAACAAAATGGAAGAAATAGAAGTAATGTTTCATAATGACACTTCAAAAGGAAAGAAAGAGAAAGGGTATTTTAGCATTTCCTAGTACTGTAAGGTTGAGTTGTATAATTCCTGATTGCTAGTACCAACCTTCAGATACTACAACTAGGCCAGTATGTGTTTGGAAAGAGGGGAAAAACTTTCAAGAAATGACAGAGTTGATGGTACAATGGAAAATGTTCAAACTTTAAGCTGCAGAAAGTAGTATAACTAACAACTTAGTGTCTGCATCTTCAAATATATTTATAATAAAAATAGAGGGGAATGAGGAAATAAGGTCAACAGAAATGCCGCAGATAATTGTGCTAATTTCAGGAAAGTTATTTCTATTATATGTGGGTTCTTAGTCTGTGATCTTTCCTCTCCTGTATGAAGTTTGTCATTGCTGTCCATATCTTTAGCACTGTACTTGGATTACTGTAATATACTCTATTTGATTGTTTGGGGGCTTTTAGTAGTGAAAAAAAAGGTATCCCTCGAGACTGAAAACTTGGGATACCTGTCTCCAATAGGATGAATTAACCTTCTTTGAATTTCTGCCTGTTGTTCACCTTTGCCTAATCTCTGATAGAGGTTGACTTTAATTTAGATAGTATTTTGCAGATGTTATACATAGAATCTAGTCAATTAAGAAAAACATTGGTAAAAAACCCCTTAAAATAGTGAAAAATAAATTGTTGATTTGGGTTAACTCCATCTGGTGGCTAAGCTCCACACAGCTTCTTGCTCACTCCCCCATCCAGTGTTAACATCCACGTGTTACCAACACCGCTTTGGTCACAAATCCAAAACATAGCATCATACAAACTGTTATGAAGAAAATTAACTCCATCTCAGCCAGACCCTGTAGAGTTCAACACAAGCAGCTCATTTACTTAGCATTTCCTCCGTGTCTATTTGTCTGTCTCTCCAGATGATATTGAGTTGCTGCCCTGAAAAAGATTATAATTTTTTTTTTCAGTAGACGAGAAGGTTATAGACGAAAAGATGAGATTGGCTCAAATTAAAATTGGAGTTTAAAATATTAGGAAACGAAGACCTTTAATGGGTCTTTGTTTAACAGTTAATCACAAGTTTTCTCCTTCTCATCCTCTGTTGAGGTTTTGTCATAGTAATTAATTACTGGGAAATGACTGACTGACATATATTGTCATCACTGCCTAGCCTTTTGATGTATTAATTGATCAATTTGGCTACTCACATTTCTTTTTTTTTATTAACCTAGTTGTGAAGAGGTAGAAAGATAACAGTTTTACTAATTTTAAATTAAAATACTTTTATTCTAAAAAGGAAAATATTGACAGTGTTAATAACTTCAAAGATATAGACTTTATTTTTAAAGAAAGGGCAGTTAAGAATGAGAAAAGGCTTAACTCAGAAAACACTGTTTGGATTTAATGGTATTTTAAATATAACTGTAACTTTGTGGATTAAAAAAAAAAAGGCACTCTGAAAGACCATATAACTATTGCAAGAGTCCAACAATGTGATATCTCAGACAATTGAGGGCTTTGTCAAATATCTTCAAAAAAATTTTACTTGAGAATATGGAACAGATTAAATTGCAGTCTAAAGCTGATAGTCTTGTTCTGCTGATATCACATAAATAGTTTTTTTCTAATTTGTGGCAACTCATTTGTGGACACCTCATTTTAATTTAGATAGAACATAATGGTACAGTTGAAAATTGTCATATGTAGAGATATAGACAAGAATATAGGCAGGCAGGCAGTTCAGCATAGGAAACCTCCACTGTCTTGTAGCTTACAGCAGAGCAAGGTGGCACAGCTTATAGCCAAGAGCTGGGGCAGAAAACACTTGAACCACAACACCCAGAGGGCTATGCAGAGTTGCAGGTGATAATGTTTGATGCTGAACTGGTTTAGAGAAAACATTTCACCACAAAATTAAATAATTCACATACAACATTTTTTTTTTATGAGAATTTCTGTATTTCATCTGGTCATTGTCTTGCAGGTAAAAATGAATAAAAAGCTTAACTGCTGTTATAATGGAATTTTCTCCAGGAAAGGTATTCTTATATTTAGTTAACTCTACCTGCTTTTGTCTGTAAAAAAATCCACTTGTCAAACAAGTTGAATATTTACCATATTCTTCTCCTCCCTCCTCTTTATTATAATGAGGTTTCCCCACAACAGGCAGAATAAAAATTATCATTTGATCTACTCTGTCACATACCATACTTTACATAGATATCTATTACTGTGCATATATATGTTTACTATATCATATATGATGATCAGCACTAGATTTTTCTCTATTTCAGGCATTATTAAAGTGCTGTGAACAGGGGCATCCCAGGCCTGAGCAGTAGCTAAAGATAATAGTGTATTCTGTCTTCCTAAAGTCTGATGGGGTTTTTCTCCTGATAAATTACTGGTTATTGCAGCAATATGGATATGAGCAATACCCCTTTATATCTCCTTTTCTTTTTGTGTCACTGACTGTTTTGTACACTTCGATCTTTATCCTAATGCTCTGAGGTTATCTATCAGTTGCTAAGATGTGCTTTAGTAGATGAGGATGTGTTTGGAGTGCCAGTTGGAACTTGAGACTCCAAGACCTATCCTATTTCAGACTGCTGCCTCACTACAGTTTCCCATCTCTGTTTACAGTAGCAGTCCATAGACAAATAGCTTAGTTTAGAGCTACAGCCTCGAGCTGCCTGAAGTTGGATGAAGCAATGCATGTACGTGACTGCACGGAAGTGGCTTCGATGATCTATATGATTCCTTCCAGTCTCAGGCATCAGTTTCTCAAGGCAGCGTTTTAGCCTTTAATTTCCTGATATCAGCTTTAAGTAGACTTCATTTCTTCAGAATCATTCTTTCTTCTCTTACAATCATCTTAACAATATTTCAATGATATGTTGCTCTTCAGCAGCAGTTGCCCCTGCTTGTTGTATAATACATTACATAGTAAGGGAATATTTTCCTAGGAATTTTTTTTTTGTTTTTGAAAGCAACTATTAATTTTACAAGCGGCAAGTAATCATACTTTTTTCACTTTTACTTTTCTCTTTATTCTGAGTCTAGCAGAAAGACAAAAACACTTCTATGGGAATATCTTGTCAAATAAATTCAAATAAATGAGTTTTACTTTCAGAGCTGGGAAGAGTTGGAGTCATTCAGACCTACAGTATAAGTGCAGTATTTAATTTGAATTTTAGCACTGCAAACGTTCTGTTCTAGATTGTAAGTGTCCTGATTGTATATAGGTGGACAGCAGCAATCTTGGAAGTTTAGGAGTGGTATTTTTTTTTTTTCCTTCTCTGCTTATTTTCTGCTACTCAGAGCTAGTTTCCCCTTTTCTCTACAATTGTCAAATCATCTTAAATTAGATTGCTTACAGAGAGATATTTTAAATGTTCTTAGCATACCAAAGTCTCCTCAGTGTATAAATGAAATCAGAAGTTGCTTTCAATGAAGTTATTTTTTTTCTGAAGTATGTCTTGAGGACACAAATTCCAACAACTTTACATCATTAAAAAAACTCCAACCAAACAAACCCCAAACCATCTAGATATCTGCCACCTAGTTAAGAGGCAGATTTTATTCCAGTAATCCATTGTGTGTCAATTTTTATATTTGCAAAACAAATCATGTAACACAGTTTACTGCTACTTGATGAAACTTGATGAAACTTGACAAAACAACAATAAATGCAAAGCAAAAAACCTGTTTTTCATAAGCTTTCTCTTTACTGAGTAAAAGACAATTTTAACTTTTGGTATCACAGATCGATGTTGGATGCTGAAGTATTTGCTTTAAGCTGGAGTAATAAATTATGAATTTGTGGCCTCATTTAATGTTGTGGTAGCCCTGGCTGAAGCAGTCCCTTAGGAAATGTCAGTTTTTATCTATGCATACAGAGCAATAAAAAAATGCACCCTGGTGTCCCTAAAATTTTCTATAATATGGAAGCTGTCTGTCATAATTTATAAAGTGCACTCTAATGTCACAAAGCTATTTTTGAAATTACTATATTGAAAATAATTAATAGAGAACTTATAAGACATTCACTTTCTAACTACATGAATGAGTTCACAGCAACTAGAAACAAAACAAAACAAAATCACCTGAAATGGTGAGAAAATAAAAAATCACTTGAAATTGTGAGAAAATAAAAGCCAACAAGATCAATAGCCAGACAAAGCCTGCCTGATCTTTGCTATTATTTTGTTAATTTAATCAGGTCTCAGTTCTAAAAGATGCTGATTTTCCTGGCCCTGATTCAGCAAATCTGAGTCATAACTACAAACAAGAGAGTAATCCTCTCAAGTATTACTGAATTAAACACTTGCTTAGTATTGAACCCCTTGGGATAGGTCCAGAAGCATTTATATACAAATTTTTCATCTACTTTTCAACAAGACTAGAAAGACCTTAGTAGAAACCTGATGTCTAAATAAATTACTCGTATTCCTGACGTCAATTTGCATTGCATCTCTTGTGCCGCACATCAGGAATCTCACTTTTGCACTTCAGACCTCAAGCCTTCTTTTCTTTCTAATGTTAGATTGTTCTGTGATCCAGTGATCAGTTCTGGCTATGAAACAGTGTTACTTGTCGCTTTGCAAAAACCAAAGTATCAGGATTCTTTTAAAAGCTTTTCTATTTTTTATTCCCTACTATCGGTGCAGTTATCTCTAAAAATAGCCCTCACTGCTTCTGCTATAAAACACTATGTGTTGAACGGAATCCAAATAAAAGTATCAGCTGTGAGTCACACTCTTCATTGTTTTGTTTTTAATCTGTGTTCTGACACTATTATTACAACCTAAATGATCTATTTTTATATAGGTTAAAGTTGATTCCTTTCCAGTTTAGCTAAATTTATATAAAGGTACTCTCATGTTGAAATAAGAGTGTCCACACAAAGGATCAACCCAAAATAGGATAAGCCCTGAATTACTATTAAGATTGATATTACAGTTCTACTTATGGTGTAGATAAACTCAAAATCATGAAAGTGGGTATTAGTGATGAATAGGCACAACAGAAAAACACATCTGACAGAGGCTTCATGAACTCTGCTGTACTCCTCATTGGAGCTTTCCATCTATGTGTAGCACTAATAAATTGCATCAGATTTCATCACATATTGATTTCTGTGAAAAAGTATGAATTATTACTGATAAGAAACTATTTTGTTCCCTTTAGGGCATTTGCAGTGTTACAAAACATAACGAAATATTTAGGTGGAGCCATTCCTGACTGAATCGATTAGGATATAATTGTTTCTGACATTATGTCCTTCAAATATTACATGGATTTGGTGATTACCTGAGTCCATACAGATTAAGAGAAACATGTTTTATATTGGCAATACAGTTCTATCCTATGCAGAATCACTAGCTCCTTTTTCTCATGACAGTTAGGCATGTGAATCTAGGAAACCTCAATAACCTCTAATATTTGAATTTTTCTACTGTTTCTAATATGATCCTTCCTACTGAGAAATAGAACTAAAATTAAATTATTTGTCCTGCTATGACATAAATTCAGTCTAATTACAACAAAGGTTAAATTTATTTTTTCCTCACTAGACCTTATTTTCGATGCATTATTAGAATTTCAGCTATTGATTTCAGTAAGTCTAGGGTTTATCTGCAAGTAAAGATTTCTGTTAAGGTGCCTAGAATTTCTTTATGCAGATAAAGGGGGAAAATTTCTTCTTAGATTTTGAGTTTTGGAGTTGGATTCTGAGCTGGGAGTCAGTGAGGAGGTGGTGTGAATTTCATGCTATTTCAAGTAGAGCATCATGGATGCCGCAGTCAATGAAGCTGATCAGAAGCAGCATTAGACTTACCTATAAAGATGGATGAAGAAATGTACTATATGGTGGATGTCCCTGAACTGTGTCAGAAGCAAAGAGGTTAAAAGGCAAAAACTTCAGATGCTTTCATATCAGAACAGGAAAAAAATCATAAATGTTTAAAAAAGAAAATAGAAAAGAAGAAAAAACAGTTGAAGAAATAATCCAGTGACCCAGTAGGGAATATCAAGATAGGATATTAAATTGGGTTTAGAAAACTGTACTCACAAGATTATGTGAAGGCAGAGATTTGAGGATCAAAAGAAATAGAGTTAAATGGCTCAAATGCTTTCACATGATTCTAAATCGACTCAGCACGAGCAGCTTGCGACGTTCTGTCTGCCAATCTTCCCTGGATACGTGCATTCTCTTCCTGAAGCCCTCATTGTGATCTTTGTAAAAGAAATTCACATACTAATGATGTCCCTTAGTGTACCTTATGAAACATTCAGAATGGGCTGTTATGGATACGGAGTTTAACAGGGAGCAGCTAATTGTTTATGCTGGGCTAGCCTGAGGGGGTTTCATTTTAAAACTTTAGTATTATAAGGCCTGAATTTCCAGGGTAAAGTTTCTCTAATAGATGGTTCAATAGCACATAGCCAGTCAGTGAAAAGCATACTGTGCATATTTTTTTTTCATATGAAACTCTCTGTAGACTATGTGCTGTTTATTTATGAGATTGAGGTCTGGCTATGTTAATAGCTGGAAAAAAAAAAAAAATCAGCCAGCCACCCTACCTGCTAGCATACTAGAATGCCTGTTGTGCCACCTTCCAAGCTGCTGTTTTATTAATGATCTTGAAACTGAAATAGTAGGGCATGAAGAAGTGTTAAAATGACTTACTGATATGTCACAGACATTTGCCAAGAAAATGAAATGCACTGAGAGGAAAAAGCACCAGGGAGGCCAATAAGGAACCAAATGTTCCATATTCTGATTTGTCTGACCTTCGCCTTCCTGAGCTCTGAAAAGAAACAAAGCTGCCTTGCTTGTGCTGTGCAAACTTGTTATCCGTAGGCTCCAGAACTGTGTGGATTATCTACAGCATTTTCTTATTTACATTAAAAATAAGTCTTCTTTAAATTGAACACATTTTTTACTTTGTTTAAAAGAAAAAGTGCAGCACAGATATTCCACGTTGCCTCAAACCCATCAATGCTTCATACTCATTTCTTCACATCTCTAGTAACAATTTTTTAGACAGAAAAGAATTAGGGAAATGCTGCTATTGAAGTCAGTCATAACAGGGGAAGAAACAGAAGTGTAAACAGTTATGTAGCTTCAAGCAGCGGACAACAATTTTCACATACTCTTTTGTCCATGTAGTACGTGGACATGGTGAGTCTAATTCTGAGGTTTTACTGGGTAATAAACTACCCATCTTCTGCCACAGCACACAGTATAATAAATCTGTGTCCTTGATAGGGGTCCTTTGGTGGTGAATTGATATTCACTTTTCTAGTAGCGTGGAAAATGAAGGCTTCTTCCCAGCTGATTGTCATACCAAAAAGCAGTGCTAGCAACTTGTTTCATATGTCAACTCTCTGATCTATTTGAGGTGAGCTCAGTCAACAGGAATGGCAAATTTTGATAGAATCTCTGTGGAGATGGAGGCATTCTGGCTGGTTCTGGGAGGACTTCTGTCCACACACCATCGCTTTCCAAAGAAACGAGGAGAAAGTCTGAGCAGGCTAGATTTTCTTAAGTGCCTGAATTAATGAAAGTGTCCTGTCTTGAAAAATCTAAAAATCAGGAACAGGACTGAGACATTTACATAAGCAAAACATACAATCTCGTCAAAGAGAATATGAATTTTGATTTTTTTTTTCTTTGGAGATGAATTTTTCCCATAATATCAGAAGGCACTTGGAAGTAAACAAAGCTAAGTTATCTTTATCTTCTGTGGACTGCACTTTTCATGCCCATTCTTCCATAGGTTTCCCTGCTACTTTTTTTTTACTTTTGTTCAGAGATTAACATACTTGAAGTACAGAAGAGTATCTCAGGTGAATGGGTGGTTTCATTTTGCTAGTGAATGATATAATTCTTGTCTATGCCTCACATATAAAGTGCTTTAAGGAGCTTAAATTGCTTTGTATAAATATGCTATCTGAAAATATTACATACCATAATGTCTATATGGCATCCTGTAGCTAGAATGGGAGCTGTAATTCTGAATCTCTGTGGTCAACAGATATTAGAGCCACTAAATTATTCTAAGTCGATTTAGACCCTTCTGTTCACCGGACGGATTTGGATGTGGATGGAGCTGGGTTCACTTTTGGAGGCAGAAGACCTTTACCCACAGCTCACACGGAGGACAGGTGACAGCAATACCACCCCATTCTGCCCTCTGACATGTCGTGACACCAGCTGGTCTCTTTGTAGATGAGGCAGATGAAGTCTGCAGGCGCAGAGTCCCTGTGGAGGCTGCTAGCAAACACATGCTGTGTGCCTGCGTGTCTAAGCTGATCACAGGAACAGGGTTTAGAAAACCAATTCATTTCTAATTACTTTTCAGTTTGAAGACCAGATTTTAGTTCTGCCTGCATTCCTGCAAGCCTGCTTGTTTTCATGAGGCTTGTTTTCTAAAGGGTAGAAGTCAGTGCAGAATTTACCCCTCTGTCATGACTAATTTAAGCAAGTTTTAGGCTATTAACCCAGAGGTCAAAGGTTCACTCTGTTATCACAACATCACCAAGTCCTCCAGCCTTTCTCTGGCTTCTGATACTTAATTGTGTTTGGCTTCTGTTAGAGGCCCAGAATGCTTGTTAGATGCTAAAAAGGTGTAAAACATAATCCAGTACTGTCTCCAAACTAGTACTCTGGCAAGCACAAACAGTGCATCTAAGACCATGTTAGTATTGATCTCAAGTCAGATCACATTAGCACTTCCTGCACTACCTGGCGAGAGCCTGCCAGGGAGTCAGCAATGCATGGAAAGAGAGACCCAGGCAGGCAGATCGATGGATTAATGACGTCTGTCTCCTTTGTGCAATTTTACTTCCTACATCTTTCTCTTGATCCCCTTGTGCCCTCCGTGGAAATGAACTTTCTAAAGGTTCAGAAAGCACGTAACACAATTGTGTGCAAGTAATGCCTCTATCATAGCAAATATTTTTTTTAAAAAGCGTGATAGTAGTGTACACTCACACACATACAGTTTTTCTCTCACAGAGATTTTGCTTTATGAATATGTTGTGTGCTTTTACATCTTAGGTTATGTTGTGGTTTTGTTTAGTGAGGGGGGCCTAAGGTGGTAGCTTCTGTAGGAAACTACTAGAAGTCGCTCCCCTTTGTTCAGTGGACTTGGCCAGGCCTAGGGCGGACCTGCTGCTGGCCAAGGCTGAGCTGATTGGTAGCAGAATGTCCCGTGATAACGCCTCTGCGATAACGTATTTAAGAAGGGGAAAAAAAAAAGGAAAAAAAAAAGGGAGAGAAGAGAAGATGTGAAGAAGCTGAGCGGGGGCAGAGGCACAGAGGGGGAGGCACAGGCCTCATGGGCCTTGCAGGCCTCACCCTCTGGCCTCTCGCCAGGCAGTCGACTGGGCCCGACTCAGTCCAGCCCGGCTGCAAGAAGTGAAAAGGAGATGAGAAGTGAATAAGATGTAAAAAAGATCCCGAGAGACATCTACCAGCCTGTTGTGAGGAACGGCTGCAGACGCCAAGGTCAGTTAAGAAGGAGGGGGAGGAGTAATGCAGCTCCTGGCCAAGATTCCCCTGAAGCCTGTGGTGACGACCATGGTGGAGCAAGTTGTCCCCCTGCAGCCCATGGAGGTCCACGGAGGAGCAGAGATCCACTTGGAGCTCATGAAGGACCCTGTACTGGGGGAGGTGGATGCCTGAAGGCAGCTGTGGCCCGTGGAGGGCCCGCTGGGACAGCTGTTCTAGAGGGACTGCACCCTGTGGAAGAGATGACCCACGCTGGAGCAGTTCCACGAAGGACTGTGGCGTAGGGGTGGGACCCCACAACAGAGCAGGGGAGGAATGTGAGGAGTTCTTCCCCCAACCATGAAGCAGCGGCATGAAACAACATGTGATGAACTGACTGCAACCCCCATTCCCTCTTCTCCCCTGTGCCGCTCGGGAGGGGAAGGTAGTAGAGATAATGTTAAGCTCGGGAAGAGGGAGGGGTGGGAGGAGGTTATCTTGTTCTCTGTCTCATTATCCTGCTGTTTGTAGTAATAAATGAATAGTTTTCCCCAAGTCGAGTCTGTTTTGCCCGTGACGGTAACTTTAAGGATTTCTCCCTGTCCTTATCTCAAACCTCGAGCCATTTTTCCTTATATTTTCTCTCCCTGTTCTCTCAGAAGGTGGGGGGAGTGAGAGAGAGACTGCATAGTCTGGTCCAATTGGGGCTGAACTACGACAGGTTAATATGTAGATTTTCAGGAAAAGCTGGTTATCTTTGGCAGATGGTCATGTTTACATCATACAAAGAACTGCATAAAACAGCTTGTAAAATTTCCAATGTGTGGATGAATAACAACTGTAAACTTTCCTAAAGGATTTCTAGGTTTCCTCTTATGTCTCTCTTTCATGTCTATTTTACTTTCAATTATTAACATTTCTTGTTGCAAATTGGCAATAGGCACCTACCTTCACACAGTAATGGGTGAATTGAAAATAAGCTTCTTACATTATCTATAAACTATTCTGTCAATTTGTTTTAGTGTTTACTTTATAATTTAACACACTATTTTAAAAAAATAGTATGCTATAGCTAAATATTTCACTGTACATTACTCCACATGCCACTCTACTACTTCCTTCCAAAACAAATCTTCACTTCAATGTGACCATACCTTTACATGTTTATTCTAACCCTCTTGTTTATGAATTTTTCTAAAATGGCAGCTTTCTGGTTGAATTACTGACAAAGAAATATCAAGCCTTTGTGATCTGTATTCTTCATTGGAAGGGATCTGCCAGAGAGAAATGTGTATCAAGTTTCATTTCTTCAAATATTATCTTCTTATGAAATTAACTATTTGTTTTTTTTTTTACCTATACTTTTCTACCATCTCTACTTACCTCATTCTTCAACATTTTCCTCATAGATTTTCAGTTTGCCTTATTTTATATTCTTTACATAAGTTTTACTGCCTTAAACCCATTTTCACAAGCCCTTCTGAGAATCTCAATCTTGTATTTGTGGTTATTTGTATTACAGCAATAGCTATGGGACCTAGATGAAGCCAGAGCTCTATTTTATTAGCACAGGTTCATGCTGAGAAACAATATTTACTCTGAAGGTTTGATAATAGTGGGCTTCTGTCTTGGACACCCCAGAGAGATATGGGTTTTAAGCATATAGTGAGGCAGTAAAGAAAATAGCTGACTTCCTCACACAGTGGCTGGAAAGTACCATGAACATTGGAACAACCTCTCCGGAGACGATGGTAGAGATCCCACAGCTGGAGGTTTTCAAGATGCAATTGGACAGGGTGCTAGTTGATCTAGGGTCCCTTTCCCACAAAAGGTTGGACCAGATGATCTTTCAAGGTCTCTTCCAGCCTGGTGTATTCTGTGATTGTTATAAGCAAGAAATTCTCTACTCCACTTGGAAGACTTTGAGGGCCTCCACCTCCTTCACTGACCACTTAAGTACACGAGGCTGAGTGTTTATCTTCTCATATTAGGTTGGACTTGTCCTCACACCAAAGCCTAACCACCCTGAGCATCAGCATAGTCTGTGTGTCCCTTATGTGTCTGTCTCTGCTTTATTGCAAACCCACTGGTTCCCTCGAGGGGAAAATCCTAGCAGAGGTAGGTGGTGGGTGAAGCTGGGCTGCTGTCTCTACCCAGATGATAAAGCCCAAGAGCTGGACCTTGAAACACTGCAGCAGCTAAGGTGACACACATATTGTTTGTGGCATATTACTGGGGAGGAAATCTTCATTAAATTTTTTTTTTTTTTGAAAGCATAGGTTGGGCATTTCAGCTATGGAGGCTGGATCTGACCAAAAATCAGTAAATGAAAGACTAGAAAAGGAAACATCTGGTTGTAGTCTAGCACGGAGCTGGCTGGACTCCCATGCCTCCAATCTGATGAGGAGTTGCTCACATTTACCGACCACCAGACAAAAATACATTCACTCTTTTTTTTTTCCCCTCACAGATTTCCTTGCGGTTTTTTTCTGGTGATCTAACCTCTTCTTTTCAGGACTCATTCCCTTCTTTGGGCAGAGTGCAGGCAGACAATTTAAGGCTTTCTGAGCCAGCCAGAGGAGGCACCTGGGACTAGTACAGAGGGTTCCCAGAGAGTTGTCTGCAAATGGATGAGGCGTAAGAGCTGTGGTAGTATTCATAGCAAAACCAAGGCCTCTGTGACTCAAAGGTCCTACTTAGAGGTGCCATGAGTGTTTTTCTAGCCTATACAGGAGCTGCACTGCGGTTTGGTGACTGACTCATAAATTCAGATAATAACTCTGACATGCCGCAGAGCTCCTTGCATTTTTGTTCCCCAGAAGAGCTTCATGCAAGGAAGGACAGATTCTGCCCTCAGTTATGGCCATGATTATCTATGGCTTCATTATATATGCAACAGATTCAGTTCCTTATCCTATGAGAATGGATTCCTATAACTATAAGCCTACAAAGGTGCTGAATATTTTATGAAATTGTATTTTAGTTTGGAAGGGATCTGCTAGGAATGTATTGCTTTATTCCTGATGAAATCCCTGAACACTCTTAAAAACATGATAATGCTCCTGACAAACCTTTCAAGGCTAAGCAATTTATTTCAAAACAGGAAATAAATTTCACATCTGAAAATTGTTCACACACTTGATCTATCCTGATCAAAACCTCCATCCCTCAAGACAGGACAGGTTTTCTTCAAGGCACTTTATACTAGGTTCAAGTTCTTCTTGTTAAATTAAGAAAAATGCTATAGGCCAGTATTTTTTTATTATTTATGACTATTTTAAAAAACTCATTTCCCTTTTTCTATCCCTCAGTGAAAACACTGGTGGCATTCTGTTTTGTGGAGCTCGTATTGACATTTCTACTAACTCCATGCACACACTGTAGGATTTAAAACTACTACCCATCACAATCATATCTGAAAACCTATTCTTCAGAGTCCCATCCAAGAAGCTACTCCTTGCACAAATGTAGAGCTCCTTTGGCTTGTCTCTCTCCTTAGACATTGTGACAAAAGAGATAGCTTGTAAGATTTACGAATTCACATTAGAAGTAAATTCCCTGGGCACTAGGCTCCTTGTGCAAATATCCTGCCCAAATATCCACATTTTAGTATCAACTAAGTTCTTATGTGAACCATAAATGTGGTATTTCAGCAAGTGAAGGGGTGCACTTAGATTAAAGTTCTTGCAAGTATAAAATATTCATCCTTGCTAGTGCTGAGTACATGAGTACAGACTATCCTAAGAATAATGAATCTGAAGAAATCCTATATTATATTTCTTTCCATCATGCAAGAGTAACTGTACAACGTGTCCAGACCAAACATGACCAAATCCTTTGATTATAAGGATAAAGATGCGTGTCCTTGCAAGCTTTTAGAGATTAAATCTTTATTGTGCTAAAAATTGTGGAAATGCAGGTTCAGTCAGAGCCTCTGACCTGAAGACCTGACCACACAAATGCAGAAGACAAAGAAAGTCTGAAAAAGAAAAGCAGAAGTTAGGAATCTTCATGAAGATTACATAGAATGCCAGTGGCCAAAGCAAGAGTGAAACATTATTCTTCAAGCCTGCTCTAGACCAAATCTCTGTTCGTCAATCTGTGCTGCATTTTATTCCAAAAAGAGTCTGGAAATGCTGCGTACTTACTACGAAGCCTATTTCTTACTGTGCAGTGACGATAAGGTTATTCATCACTTAATGCAAATAGGAAAAGAAGATGTATTTACTGACACTGAAAAACAACTGGGAGTACAGAAAATCTACTAGAACTGTAAGGAAATCATCCAGTTTTTAAAACAAACAAACAATATTCTGTTTCTGAGTTGTTGGTTCATTCGGGTTTTTGTTCCCAAAAGATAAGAGAGGTTTTGCTGCCTTAGGTGATTTGTACCTCTTAACGCCATCTTTACTTTCCTGAGTTTGTGGGATTTGAGTCAGGATTATGCTTTTTATGAATGAAACAGAAGGGTGTTATTCTGTGTACTCAAGTGAAATTGCAATGTGTGTGCCCTTTGCAAAACTGTGTATTTGTTGATTGTTGTGCTAATGCTGTTACTTAAGTAAAAGTAATGGAGAAAAAAGGCAGTAACTTATGGTGAGAAAGAAATTTTATTTTCCTTTCAGGCAGAATTAAGTGGTATGTAAAGTGTGTGAACAGGATTTGTACTGTTTTATAAAAGGATTATTCAGATGTAAAAGCCATAAACCAAATGTATCATTCATATAAACATAGCTGCATTAGTGATATTACACCTTGCAAGAATTTGGCTTCTTATTTATTCAAGTTACTGCACAAGTGAAAGAAGAAATATATATGTAATTACACACAAAACCGACAATATTCCAACAATACAGTGCAGATTTTGAAGATTCTGTCTTCTTGTCACAATCAAATAGTTTGCACTTAGATTAAAGAAAGGTTAGGTGCAGGTTAATGAAACTGAAAGTGGTTTAGATTTTTGAATAAAATTGGGCATTTTCAACAAAACAATTTTATTTTTACAAGATTCATATTTGAGAATAAAACTTTTTTTTTTTCTAATTCTACTTTTAAAAAGGTAATCATTAAAAGTCATAAAAAGTAGTTTGGAAAATGGGCTTTGGCTTCAGAGGAATTTACAGTAACGTTTTCAATAACATTTTTTTATTTAAAAAAAAAACTTAGAGGGAAAAAAGAAAAGAAACAAGAAAAAAGAAACAAGAACTTGTTCAGAAGAATCACAATGGAGCTCCTTCGAAAACATTACAGGAAAATTGCTTGGAAGCTTTTTTAGTGAAAATCTTCTTGTTCTCTGACCAGATCAATTTCTGAAATGTATTACTTATTCTTTACCTAAAGCTGGTAACACAGTATGAATTCAGTTCAAGATATTAACTGAGATCTAATATAAATTCTTTTCATATTGATTGACTACAGGAAGGTGCATCACATTTGGTAAAAAAAATTTGGAAAGACTCACAAGTTCTCATGCAACAGTGATCACATTTTTGCTTTTTAAGTCTCTAGTCCAAACCTCAAATCTACACAGATCTTACTTAAGAGAAGTTTCAAAATTCTAACAACATTGCTTTATTTTTTCCCCCCTCAAAAAAACTGTGCATAAAGCTTTTTAGTATTTTTAAATGTATTTTCAAAGCATAAAAAATATACATTACATTCACTTCTCCAGAACTTCAAAGTGATTAAGAGGATTTTACTCTTAATTTCCAGACTAATTCACTAATAAGGTGCATTTCAAACGAGAAGTAGGGTGTTAGAGGAATCTCTAAGCTTCTGGAAAGGCAAGTTGCTAATAACTTCTTTGTCATGCTTAATTATAACAGGCTTCCATGAACAATTAAGTTGGTTACCCAGCACATGCCTCAATTTGTGTGCATCACAAAATAGCCAAACTGTGAAGAGTGGTTTTGCACCTGTGCACAGGGGAAAGTTAGGGCTGGAGTGGTGGTAAGCGACTGTACCAAACAGTCTGGTAAGGCCCTAAGCTCAATTTTGATCAATTCGGTTAATACTAATAACTTATTTTGGTAGGCTTTGTGGCCTTGGATTTCAAAGTGCTTTCAACAGGAAGATCATTGTCATTATTTCTGTCTTATGGAAAATGAGACAAAATAGTTTGCTCAAAATCACCTTGGAGACAAGGGGAAGAGTCTTTGGAGGAAGTATGATCTGAGACTTTCCTGCCTGTTCTGGCAGAAATTACACATCACTTAGCCCTCCTTCCAGTGCAAACCACACAGCTTAGTGCAGACACACAAAATTGGAGGTTTATAAACATCTGAAGTGGACAGGCTGTACATTTTGTAAGGACAGGAACTTTCTTAGATTCTAACGTGGAGGAAAGGAGCCTAAAACCTGATCCTGTCCTGTTCTTAGTGTCCAGGCTTAAAGCTGAAAATCTGTTTGCTAAGCTGTTACAGCTTGCTTGTGAATGCAGTGTTAGGAGGGAGAATAAATAATTTCCTAGAAGAAAAAAACAAAACAAAACAAAACAAAAAAACTGCTGTGCATTGCTGCATGTTAGAAGTAAGATTAAACTCATATGCCGTGAATAATAAAAATAATAATAAAAATTATCATGGCAATGGAAAAATAAGAGAAAATGCTCTATACCTATGGCACAAAGTGTATCATCTTTTGGTTAAGATATGGCTGTCAGCTTCTGATTTGTCAGTAAGTTTCTCATTTGTCTACAATGTAGAAAAGACCAAATCCCTCCAACTTCTTTATTTTAGAGTACTAATATAGAAATGAACACAGCAACATTTTCCTTTCACCCAGGGAAGTAGGAGAGTAATTAAAATCTGTTTTGAAGATATTTTGAGGTCTTCATGTCAGAGCTAATTAAATAT
Organism: Chlamydotis macqueenii; assembly: GCF_036417535.1. NCBI lineage: Eukaryota > Metazoa > Chordata > Aves > Otidiformes > Otididae > Chlamydotis > Chlamydotis macqueenii. The sequence continues at coordinate 8,841,032 of NC_141558.1, forward strand.
ACTAATTTCAGCAAAGTTTCATCTAGGTAGACTTACAGAAAGACCTTAACACAGAGAAGAGTATTTTTGGAGTAGTATTCTTATACCTTCTGCAATTCTGTTATTTCAATTCTGGTTATTATTTTGTGTGTTTGAATAATTCTCTAAATATATACACCTAAAACATTATTTAAATGTCTGGAATTAATTTCAGAATTAGTATACTAGTCAGGACTGCTAACCTAATTGTGTTAAAAAAAATAAAGAGTTATTTCTGTAGCCTATATTATCCTTTTTTGAATATGTATTCCCAGACAATATTATGTATTCAAATTAAAAAGCTCAATGCTGAATCAGTCCAAGGTCATCATAGTTTGTCTGTTACAGTCTCCCTCAAGTTTGATGAGAGAGCTACATTAATGAAAATGCATTAGATTAAAAAAAAATAGAACAGTATTAAGTTCTTGTATTAGTGACGATAATTTTGCATTTGACATAGAGTTAAAAAGAATTTCTCTGTTTGATGGTGTATTAATATCTGTAGTGACAAATCCTTCAGCACATACTATAACTGCCATTGCCTGGAGGAAAACCTAAGGACATTCTAAAGAGGGCTGTGGAAGGAAATTGTAAAGAAGTACTCAGTTTGGAGTTGTTAGACTGAAACTAAGCAGGATGGTTTGATGTATTGCCAGGAGGCTTTATCTTCTCAAAAAGTTTATAATCAAACACAAAGGAGAACCTACTGCATATTTTGTTGTTCAGCGAACATGAAAAGTTGTTTTCCTTTCATTAATGCATCTCTCTTTACACTTAGCCTTATCCAAAACAGCACATTCTGTAGATATTGTTACCACTTAAAGTCTGGGATTAATTCACTTCAGTGAAATTTTGTTTCCTTTTAAAAATTGTTTTTAAGCTGAGTTTGGCAGAGACACTTAAATCAGAAGTCAGAAAAGGGAAAATACAAGTTAATACTGTAACATTTTCCAAACCTTCCATGGAAAATCTCAGAAGTATTTCACAAATAGTAAGAACCAGCTCCCTTAGAATACCTGATTTAGAAAGGTAGGTATTGTCCCATTTTCCCTGGAGATAATGTGGACACAGGAATTAGTTAGGATTTTATATATATTTCAGAGAGTTGAACTAAGAATGGAATCTGTATCCCATTATCTCACCACTAAGCTTCCATTGAAATTATAGTTTGGCACACATGAATACACACATGGAGAAGTGCTCACACATGCACTGATGTTAAAGTTTGTGAATCATATATAATATTGATGTCTACAGCATAGATGTCTGCAACTTCAGAACTCGTTCTAAGTTTCCCTTATAATTAATGGAGAGACAGGCATTTTAATAGATGATTCACTTAATCTGACTAGGTGTCAACTTTAGGAAGGGTTAATCATACTTTCAAATACCAATCTTTCTTTAGTGATGCTACAGAGAACCCAGACAAATAACTCAAATGTAAACACATACTTTTAGAAAACCCTGCCCGCAATAAGTACTAAAGCATTTCATAGCATGTTTCTGTGACTTTTTCATTAAAAACAATTGACAGATACATAGTTATGAATATTAAGCAACATCTTAACGTGCCCATTCTCAATTTTGAATGCACAAAAGGGATACAGTTTTAAAGGCATTTAGACATCTGAGGTGAGATGGAAATTATGTATTACGTGTGTTTTCTTACTTTTCAGCAATAAATAAGAAATATTAGTGATATTAATGATTTAGGAAGGAAATGTGACAATGGAATATGAGAAAGAGACTAGCTATATGAATAAATTGTTTTAGAGATATATTAGCCGCAGATGAGCTCTGCTGAATATATTACCCTGACTAGGGGGTAGGATTTTTTTCCATGGCCATACAAATTACTGAATAACTTGCTGTAAATATGCACCTGGGTTTAGTCTGCAGGTTTTGTTCTTAAATGTCCACAAAATAAAGTTGTGTTATGCATAGACAAAAAATAATTCACCTTACATATACCCAATGTTGGGTAGAAAACTGAAATGTATGGTTAACATTTGACAACCTGGGTACAGAAAAATCAATAGCAAAAGTCCCATCGAGTTGAATTTGGAGAGATTTTATGTTTCATCTGGAGCAGCAAATATGTTGGCCAATATAGATGTAGAGAAGAATATATTCTGTCAGGGGAAAAAAAAAAAAAAAGAAAGAAAGAAGCCTACTTTGTTTTCTCATTGGTGCAAGTGTCTTCAGGCTGAAAAGAAAGAGACCATTTTTATAGTATTTAAAGGATAGGAAGAAGAATGAGCAAAAAATGTGTCCTGGGAGACAAAACAAAAATGGCAAAATCTACAAAGTGAGTATAAGAACGTGTATAGGATAAATGGACAAACAGTAAGTCACTGATGTAATTCAGTGTTTTATCCTCAGTGTTTTCCTCTATAGTCTGCTTCTTTTCTGAAGCATAGACCACAGTCGGAGCAGAATCTCTTCTGCTCAGCTTGAGCAGAGCCTCATTTAAAGAATCCTAAGAGAAATTAGAAATAATAGTGTGAAGAAAAGGAACGGTAACGTCAAGCTGAGCATTAAGCGAAACTTTCAGAGAATGAAACATGCAATATTGTAGTGTTGAGAAAGCACAAGGATTCATACTCCTGGGAGCATTCAAGTATTGACAAGTATATTGCTATACGACCTTCCAGTCTGCAGCGGTATAACCTCAGCCAACAACTAAGCACCATGCAGCTGCTCGTTCATTTCCCTGCAGTGGGATGAGGGAGAGAATCAGAAGAGTAAAAACGAGAAAACTCATGGGTTGCGATAAAAACAGTTTAATAGATAAAGCAAAAGCTGCCCACAAAAGGAAAGCAAAACAAGGATGCCAAATGACAGGCAGGTATTCAGCCATCTCCAGGAAAGCAAGCCTTAGTCATGCATAACGTTTACTTGGGAAGACAAATGCCATCACTCTGATCGTCCCCCCTTCCTTCTTCTTCCCCCAGCTTTATATGCTGAGCATGACATCATAGGGTATGGAGTATCCCTTTGGTCTGTTGGGGTCAGCTGTCCCAGGTGTGTCCCCTCCCAACTTCTTGTGCACCCCCAGCCTACTCACTGGTAGGGTGGTGTGAGAAGCAGAGCAGTCTTTGACTCTGTAAGCACTGCTCAGTAATAACTAAAACATCCCTGTGTTATCAACACCGTTTTGGGCACAAATCCAAAATATAGCCCCGTACTAGCTACTATGAAGAAAATTAACTCTGCCCCAGTCTTAGTATCTATGATGTTATAGTAACTCTTCAGTTTAGCTTTTTCTCCTTGTTTCAGTTTGTGCTGTTTTCTTATCAGGCACAGGAGGTAGCAGCTTCCTTTATAATAACTGGACAAATGTATTTGAAAAGGGATCACCAGTTAAATGGGTGGGATCACTGAAGGATTCATGCACAGAGGTGGCACAGGGCACGATTTTGCCTAAATCTACTGCAATTCTCCTGTGTGAGCTTGTGCAACTCATTGTTGCCTGGGACTATGCCTGTACCGCTGTGCACCATCATGGCTATATCACAGCTTTTATGTCCCAGAGGGAGTCCAGCATCCTATGTTAGGTGCTTTGGCTCCTATACAGTGTACATGGAGAACTGAACCTACCAAAGTGGTACCCTTAAGCCAGTTGCTGCCCAAAGAAATACTAGTCTGAGTTAGGTATTAATTTACTGGATGTATTATTCCTTCTTGTTAGATGCAATTCCCTCCATTTGGGTTTCACAGCTCAGTTCTCCTGTTTGGATGTAGGGCACCTCATCTCTGCTCTCAGAGCTCAAGAAGGGGTTCTAAAGCAGTTTTCTTTACATATTAGAGTAGCAGTGAGAACATCAGCCTTACTTCTTCTCTGCTTCTGTAAGTGAGCAGTTGTAAGAAAAGACTGGAAATCCTTTTAACTTCTTCCTTCTGCTTCCCTGCACAAATCCACAACATGCATAAAGGAAAAAAAAAAACACCTCACTTTTCTTCATTCACAATCTATTTTTTTTTTCTGTGTATGATGTAAATTCTAAGGGACTGGGGCTGTTTCTAACTGTGTGTTTCTGCAATACTTTAACCCAGTGAGGATCCATTTCAGTCAAAACCTGTAAGTGTTACTTTAATGCAAAAGGATGAAAGTAGTTTTCATTTTTCCATTGTGTTCATAAACTTATACAAACAGAAACTACATCTTGTGTTTGTTGTTTTAGTATTTCAGATTCAGGCAGCTAATCCAGAAGTAAAGAGACAGTATGTTATTTTCTTAATAGAGGAGACTTTTTTCATAGTTTCTTTTGATGTTTTCTTGCTGTTCTTTCTGCCCTCAATAATATTTCCATAATGCCCTCAAATATTTGAAACACAAACTCTTAGTGTTCCTTATTTCAAAAGTAGTGTTATTAGATGCATTTTTTTTGCAATATCCTCAGAGCTTCCTAGTCTTCAAAAGTACACATGGATCAATTGTAATATTATTAAGGGGAAAGAAAATTAATGTAATTCTTTTTCTAGGAACACACGAGGTTTTGAATAGTCTAATTGCTTTCATAATCAGAATTAGAAAAGACTGAATGGGCATCGCCAGAGACTTAATGAATATCTTTTCTATTGGTATCATTCTCCTCCTTCTTCCTCAGTTTTAATCTCCTCCTTTCTGTCTGTGGCAGATGGTATTATGCTGATGAAGAAAAGAGATGTCTGGTCCTCAACAGCTTGTGCCAGTAGACCAGCAGTGCTTTCCTGCAAAACTTACTATAAGCAAAGAAAAGACTAGAAGATATTTATTTTTGAAAGGAAAAGAACTCAAAGGTTGTCAGTAAAAGATATGAAGAACATGGGTAGCATACCGCTATGCCTATTTCCTTTTAAACTCTTCCATGACATGAACCACCTATTGAATCTGTAGGTCTCTGAATGGGACGTATTCTATAAACTGTAGCTGTGGTGCATTGTGCGAGGGTTGTTCTGATCAGATAGTTTAGACCAGAGCTTTTAGTGTCTCAATGGAATCACTAAATGTTGCAGGGAATTAGATGTTTAATATAAATGATTAAGCATAATGTAAGGTCAAAAGCCTAGTTTAGCATAAAAAAAAAATTAAAAGCTTTACTGAGCTTTAACAGTAAACCATGAACTTGAAGACAATGAGACATTTGTGCAGGAGTCTGGTTTTTTGCCAGCATTATTATCTGGATATTAATGAATGTTAAGTAGCATGACATAGCAAATCCAAATAGACATATTTTTTATTAGAAGACTAGCAGTTTTCATATTAAGTTTGAAATAGCTGACATTTTAAAATATTGTCTCTTTTTCTAAATTTTAAAATTAAAGTTAAAAAAATAAATACACCAAAATTTACTTTAGACAATGACAAATATTGCCCTTGAAAATTTAGATTTTGTTCTGGTGTGTTAAGCATTTTTTAGGAAAAGAAAAAAAAAGTATGCTTTTACAGACAAAGTGTTCAGTTTTCAGGATATTCATTCAATCTGCAGATAAAAGCCATTAAAAATAATGATATGCCATGGAATCATAGAATCATAGAATAGTTTGGGACGGAATGGACCTTTAAAGGTCATCTAGTCCAACCCCCTCTTCAAGGAGCAGGGACATCTCCAACCAGATCTGGTTGCTCAGAACCCCATCCAACCTGACCGTGAATGTTTCCAGGGATGGGGCATCTACCACCTCTTTGGGTAACCTATTCCAGTGTTCCATCACCCTCATTGTGAAGATTTTTTTCCTTATGTCTAGTCTGAATATACTTCTTTCTGTTTTAAAACCATTACCCCTTGTCCTATTGCAACAGGCCCTGCTAAAGAGTTGCTCCCCGTCTTTCTTATAAGCCCCCTTTAAGTACTGGAATGCCACTATAAGGTCTCCCTGGAGTCTTCTCCAGGCTGAACAGTCCCAGCTTTCTCAGTCGGTCCTCATAGAAGTGCTCCAACCCACTGATCATCTTCGTGGCCCTCCTCTGGACCCTCTCCAACCAGTCCATGCCCTTCTTATGTTGGGTGATCCAGAGCTGAACACAGTACTCCAGGTGGGGTCTCACGAGAGCAGAGTAGAGGGGGAGAATCACCTCCCTCGACCTGCTGGCCACAGTCCTCTTGATGCAGCCCAGGATGCAGCTGGCTTTCTGGGCTGCAAGCACACATTGCCAGCTCATGTTGAGCTTCTCATCTACCATCACTCCCAAGTCCTTCTCCTCAGGACTGCTCTCAATCCATTCCCCACCCAGCCTGTATTTGTGATTGAGATTGCCCCAATCCATGTGCAGGACCTTACACTTGGCCTGGTTGAACTTCATGAGGTTCTCACGAGCCCAACTCTCCAGCCTGTCAAGGTCCCTCTAGATGGCGATCCTTCCCTCCAGCATGTTGACCGCACCATACAGCTTGGTGTTGTTGGCGAACTTGCTGACAAGTGCACTCTATTCCACTGTCCATGTTGCCGAGAAAGATGTTAAACAGTGCCAGTTCCAATACCACCTCCTGGGGAATGGCACTCATCACCAGTCTCCACTTGGCCATTGAGCTGTTGACCACAAGTCTTTGAGTGTGACCATCCAGCCAATTCCTTATCCACCGAGTGGTCTGTGCATCAAATCCATGTCTCTCTGGTTCAGAGACAAGGATGTAATTTCGGACAGTGTCAAATGCTTTGCACACGTTCAGGTAGATGATGTAATAAAATATTATCTTCCAGAAAATGAACCTTTAACATCTTACAATTTGTATTATGGAGCATTAATATTTTTCTTAAGTATAATTTTCAACCTATGATAACCAAAGCACAGAAAAAAAACCCCAGTGTTTCACACTTGTACCAACATGTATCTATTTAGCTTACTTTATTACAAAGGATTCTCATGCTATTTAAAGTCCAATGATAATGCTATGTTTTCAAGAGAAAAACTTGGAGATTCTGATGCTGATAACAGAGGAAGAAACCAGATTTCCAAATTGGGCTTGACACAACATAGTCTACTAGCTATTGTTTACGTTCTATTGACTTCTAGAGGATGCAGTGTTGGGCCACCCAAATGCTATTTGATAACTATCTAGTAGATATGACTATGAATTTCCAGAGTGCTGCTGTTGGCAATGACTTTACTTTATTTCAAATGGCAGGAGACTGTGAATTCAAGTGGGAGATCCTGAGTGATGTGGCCACGTTATTTTGATGTGGCTATGGTATTTCGTTATGCAAAATATGACCAACGTATGCAGTTCCTTAGTTGAGTCTCTCTTTTATGAAAAAACCCAATAACAAAAATGAAACAAACAAACAAAAAAACCCACAACAAAACTATGTTCTAATATTTAATAATCTCGGATGTTCAGGAATTAAGTTTTACATCTCACCCAAAAGATTGATTGCGCTCTTACCACATTCACATGCCAGAAATATAGTGTATTGATTGAACATCTACTGCTTTTAGCAGTTAGTAAATCCCAAGTTATTGTTTACTGGCTTACAAAAGAGAGAGAGACAATAATATTGCATATATTAATTGTGCTTTTGAAATTAAATGTCAGTAGTATATTGGAAAGGTGGAACTATTTTCATTAATGCACCAGGTTGACAGCAAGTTGTGTTAACAAAGTTCAGCAAAATGTCTTCAATGTCCCTGGGATGTTAATAAAAGTAAATTAGTCTATGAAGACATATCATGCTCAGGAAAATTCTAATACATGTAATTGTACTGGAATGCAAAGCAAGCCAACAGGTTTGCTGAAATGATTAACAGTTAACTAGGTTTGGAATATCAACAATTGTTTTACATGTCCATAATTTATTGTCATCTCTTTAGGCTGACTACAACTTATACAGATGCCAATTCAGAGCAGAGAATGGTTATTTAACCTCAGTTTTCTTTTGGATTGTGAAGGAGATCACTTATTTTTAACTACATGATCTCTGACCACAGACACCACATCCCAAAGAAAAGGTGCTCACTGTTGTTGAATGAATGAAAAGCAACTGGTTAGTACATCTCAATGAACTGTTTCGGAGAGCATTTGAATCTGTGCCTGTCAGGATGGGAACAGTAATTGTATTAATTAGCTTAACAGAACATATCTTTCAAAAACTTGTGTCTCTGTTTCAGAATGAGATAAAATAATTTCAGGAAGGAAATATGTGGACCATTTGCTAAGCAAAAATCTTACTTGAAGGCTACAACTATGAATCTTAGTCAGCAGGGCTGGAGTTAGCAATTTAGTTAGAGTAAGGTGATCAGTGAGTCACTTTTTATAGACAAGACAGATGTCTTGGACAATTACTCATCCCCTTCTGAAGGGACAGGTAAGGCAGATAATCTGAATTACATCTATCGATATGCTATTCTCTTTGTCTTCAAATAGCGTATGGGGAGCTTAAATGGCTAATGGGAAATGTCTGCCTTTACTCAACTACTCCAGTAAGGTGACTCATCCTGACATGGGTCAATGATTCACGAATCATTGCAACATTTATTGCGACATATTGCAGGACACATTATTCCACAAAGGTGGATGAGGATAAGTGACTTCCAGCCATCTGAGTAGGTGGACATCATAACCTTTCACAATGTTCTGAGCTGTGTGCAGTATCCTCTATCCATTATCTTATTTTCATTCTCTCCTATAGAAAGTAAAACAGAAGCAAAAATAAAGTAATACTGTGATCAACTCAGAGACTAAATATGAAAATTGAACAGCTAGCACACACAGTAAAATGAGAAGATGAGGTCACCAAGAGTCAGGAAGACCTAGGGGCACAGCAAACAGGCTAGCACTGAAATAAATCCATCATGTAGAGTGTCCTACACATATATTGATAAAATATAAACTATCATGTATTTAAATGTTGGGGGAAATTTTGCTGTTATGATTGAGAGACAACTGTTGAAGCAAAGAGGTGCAGGCAGGAAAGGAAGCAAACACTCAGAGTAAATTTATACAGTTGCTTAGTAAATAGGGAACATATAAAAGGAAAAAAAAAACCCACCTAGAAAAATATTTGACATTAGAAACATTTATGCAATGCTTGACATTTCACCAGCCAAAGTTGTGTCTAGAATATACATAATTTCACAACTCTTTGTGTAGAAAACATTACTGCAGCAAAACTATAAAATTGTGGTCAGATGTTTTGAACAGGCTACTGAAGAAGACTAATAAAATTTGAGAAGAATCCCAGAAAATATTCAGGAGCTGGAGAAAAAAGTTACAGACTTGCTTAAATGCTCAGGTTATTTGAATTATCTATAAGAATGATGAGAGGTGACTTGATCACACTGTGTATGTTATTTCAAAGGGAGAAAATACAAGAAGTTGAAGAGCTTTTTAATGTTGATGTCACAATGAAAGCCAATGGCTTGAAACTGCAACTAAACAGACTTTAATTTAATGTGAAACACTTTTATAACCTGAACTTCAGGAGGGAAAAAAAAAAAAAAAAGTGAGTAGAAATTTGTCATGGACTTGGGTGCTAAGGAAGAAAATACAAAATTATTGTCCTTGAATGAAAAAAATTCTCACTTCAACAAAGTTACATGGAAGCAGATTAACAACCACAGTAACGTCATAATCAACTTCCTTATCCTGCACTCCCTGCCGCAAAAAGAACAAAAAACTCACTAGTAGCAATGTAGAAGATTTTGATGGATTTTTTTTTTAATATGTAAGAGATTAAATTAGCTTAATTTCTGTCCATTCAGCACCTTTGAAGAGATTAACGTAGTAATAGCAGAATGACAACTTGTAACATCCTAAATAGGTGAAAAAAATTCTTGACAAAAGTACCCCCCTTTCTTCAGCTGGCTAAAATTAGATGTCCAGTTTTAAAAAGCTGAAATAAAATGGGATAAATCTCATCGTAGAAAGAAGTCAGTGTAAAATAATCCATGAGAAAGGGTATACTTTGTGAAACAAGTACTTACCATCATGCATTTGGTGGAATTATATTTTGCTTTTCAAACTATAATGAACAGTGGTTCATATAAATGGTAGTTTATAAACATTACTAATTTAGTTATTGTTATTTCTTTTGGCATTAATTTTGATCTATCTATTGTTAAAATCTTGGTATATCGACTGCACTGAATGTGCATCTTAGCTACTTAGCTTCCAGCACTTTGTTGCATTTGGAAACATTCATTCATACTTGGAGACATTCAGTACAGAAGTACCTCTGCCTTTCTGACATTTTTGTTCTTCTTCCCAGTTCTTGATATTCAAAATCCCAGAAAGAGTAACAGAGAGTGTGCTGAGAGAGGATAGACGGGAAGTGGATGGAAGGATGACATTATTGTGAAATCTTCTCTCAGGTGTCATGAAACCTTCCTACAATTCTGTTGCTACATACTAGCATATTTTAGTGTCACATGAGTCAGAGTTTAAAAGATACTGAAGACTGGAGCTCCTGTTAGTATCACGGAGTATAACTGGGAAGGCTTTTCCTTCATCTTTTCACTTACTGAGATTCTAGCGCTAAACAGTTAATAAACAGCATTTTTTTTTTCTGATAAATTACTGTTTCCCTAACTGAAATTCCCACATTTCATCTCCTTTTTTTTTGCTACCCTTTGTAGCAGTTTGTTAGATTATGTTTATAACAAGACTGTCTGTTTGACTATAATGTATTGGAGACATCTGCAAGGTGGCTTTGAACTAGCTGCTTTCTACGGCTGCTAGAAAGATACCCATGGCAACACAAAGCTTGCTGTAGGCTTTAAAGTATGCCCTTGAGATAGGAAGGAGTACAACATAATACACCTTGACTGCATTCCAGATTTGAATCAGAATAGATGTTAATTTATCTGTTCATACATTTTCATTCTGCTAGAGTCACTTTTAATCCCTGTTTACATACTCAAGTTGGAATGAGGTGACCGCTTTGCACCTAAATCTTGATGTGTATAGCAGGCTTTCCTAAACTTAAGTTGTCATGGGTGCAGTAGATGTTACCAGCTACCTTCTGCCATGCATTCTCATTCTGTCTCCCATGTGTCTTAGAAATGTAGAAACATAGAATCTGTAAGGTTGGAAAAGACCTCCAAGATCATCCAGTCCAACCATCAACTAAACCATGTCCTGAATGCACGTCTATGCATTCTTTGAACACCTCCAGGGACAGTGACTCCACCACTTCCCTGGGGAGCCTGCTCCAGTGCCTAATCACTCTTTCTGTAAAGAAGTGTTTCCTAATATCCAATCTAAACCTCCCCTGACGCAACTTGAGGCCATTTCCTCTTGTCCTATCACTAGTTACTTGGGAGAAGAGATCAACATCTGCCTCCCTACAACCTCCCTTCAGGTAGCTTTAGAGAGCAATGAGGTCTCCCCTTGGCCTCCTCTTCTCTAGACTAAACAATCCCAGTTCCCTCAGCTGTTCCTCATAACACTTTTTCTCTAGACCCTTCACCAGCTTTGTTGCCGTTCTCTGGACACGCTCCAGCAACTCAACATCACTTTTGTGTGGAGGGGCCCAAAACTGAACACAGCCTCATCTGGATAAGCTAAGTAATTAAAAAAAAAAAAAAAAACAAAAACCTCAAAGAGGTTATTTTCTCATTCCTCATTCACCTAATGGTTTATCAGTAATTTCCATCTCACCAGGGAGTACCTCCACTGTAGTTTGGGAATGTCTTCAGTGAGTACTTGGTGCTTCTTCTCCTTTTCTTAACCATTCTTCTCCTTTTTCTGATTATTTTAGGCTCCCTCATTACTTTTTAGGGTAAAGTGGAGTTAAACTAAAATCTCTCTTATGTGATAAAGAAGGAAATAATTCTAGATGTTAAAATAGGATGTCAGAAACGTTGACAAGTGTAGATAGAATGTGATTTATGGACCTTTAACTTTTTAAATTAAAATCTTATATCCTTAGGTAATACAGTAGTGCTGGTGTGCATTGAATTCTTGCACTGCATTCCAAATTATCTATAGCACATTAATTTACCATAGATCTGTTTCAGTTGTTTGAGTAAAATGGACAAGATAAATTGAATTAGTCTGAAGTATAAGATTGTGGGGAAAATGAAAGTCTATGAAGACTGTCAGATGTAAGAATTAACTGTTACCACTTTAAGTGTTACTTGTAAAACAGAGATTCTGGGAGACATATTTGAATTTGGATACTCTTTTTCCGGCTGATACAGTGCCTACCCTATTCAGGGACACACAGCTTAGGGGGTTATGTTTTCCTTTCAGTATGTTGTCAGTTAGAAATGGGAATTTCAGAACTTAACAGAAGTTATATAAAGTTGGGCCAATAGCCCATTAGACACGTGTCCTGCCAGCCTCATGACAGAATTCAGAGTTGTAGGCCAGAAATCTCAGAAAATTCAAATGCTGCAATAACCCACCCACAAAGAGTTTTCTTTCCTGTCACAATGAATTACGTATTTCCTTATACCATGAAGCATGACAAATAAAAAAAATCTTGATTATTTTAAATTTTAACTTCTTCAAATTCAAATGGATTCCGGTTTCAAATGTTCTGTGCTTACGCAGTCTAGACATAGACACTGAAAAATACTTCATGAGGCTGTTCTTGGTATTTTTTTCCCTGCAATGTGGTCAATAGAAAGCACTTAAAATACTCTGAAAGGCATTTTTGCAAGTCACTTTTATCTTGGGAGGATCAATAGTTTTGAAAAGGAATATCCAGTGAAAGTAAAGGTTATCCAAGATTATTTCAGGACCTTGAACATTACTGGTATTAAGATTTAAAAAGAAAATTATAAACCGTGCTGCAGTAAGGACAGAAAGTACTTCCCATTTATTTTTTTTTCCTGGTTATTCTTTTTCCTGTAAAATTTTGGACCTGATCTACCATCACTTTTGGAGCTTTTCAGAGAAAAACTAGTCACAGAAAACAAAACAGATAGATAAAGGGCAATCTTACAGGTTAAGATACATTTGCAGTCATAAGTACTTTATACAGGGTTTTTTTGAGTTCCAAAGTCTCTCTCAAGCTATACTGTCTAAATGCGTAAGTAGTTACAGATGAAAGTTAAAATTATTTTATGGATTAGAAACTATTAAAGCAATAAAATTAAATAAATACTAACAAGGAAAAAATAAAGTCACAGCTGGATGTCTGAGGATTACAGCCAAAACTACATTATTGACCACGCGTTATTAGTTACCTGAAAAAGCTAGTCCCTTAGGCTCTCTTTACAGGGGGCACTTATACTGGCTTTTCATATCTTAGGTGTGTGAAATGGTTTTCCAGAAGCACTTATCTGTTAACAACTACTGAAGGAAATCAAGTAATTAGGTTCCTAACTTAGACCTCATCAGTGCACTAGATATGAGGGATGAGCTAAAGTTAAGCTTATTCATCTGAAACAATCTTCTAGTCTAATTGTTTTGATATTTTCTTTGCTTTAGAACAACTACATTGGCTGTTTTATCAGAAGCAGAGGCCTACCATGTTACATATTTCATTTTCCTCAAAGACAGGTAGGAAAATAATGAAAATAAAGATTATTATTTCTGATATTTCCATATTTTAGTAAGAACAAAGCAGAGCAACACTCCCAAAAGAACTACAAAGAATTCAGAGAAGAGTCATGTCTAGAAGTTAACATTTTTGCAGTCAAATAAAAAGTGTCTCATTGTGAGTATGTAATTCTCAGTCAACCCAACACATATTAGAGACGAGGATGGAGGTAGATGATAAATGCAAGGAATAGTTTAGGAGTGAGTTCAGGAGCTACTGATCTATATAAGATCAAGCAACACTTTTCCATGACATCTGAATCCCTACACATGTGTCTCTACAGCGTCATTTACTATGGACCTCTGTTTACTGTGGACCCTATCATTTACTGTTTACTAGGTGCTTTGTTATATCAGCATTTGTCTCCTTGATGTGGCTGTGGGAGAACTGAGAGTGAAATGTTTGTGAACAAAACCAGCTTCAGAGACTGCACCTTCTGGAGACCTATAAGCTAACTTCTTTAAGTATAATGTCTAACTCACTCATTTATGAGGTAAAAGCTTGGTCAATATCTCTCTATAAATTCTCATCTGCTTTGTCTAGATTTAGATGGAGAGTATTGTGCCTTTTCGAATCAGAGTCTTATAAAGGTTCTACAGGTGCACATATATTGATCTCTAGATCTGGATTGCTTTGGGCGCATATGTGGGTACAAGTAGAGCTTACCATTTTTCAAGAAGTCATCATCACCCAAGTTCATCCAAGAGCTGGATTCTGCCACTCATGAACTCTCCATGACTGAAGCGTTGAGGAAAAGAAATATAAAATTGTGTGAAACAGCATGGAAGCTGAAACACAGTTTAAAATCAAAGATTTCTGTTGAAAGTGAGAATTGTAAATAAATGTACATACAGAAAGACACAAATACACAAAACCAGACATGTGCAACACCAACAAAAGATGGAAGTCTGTAGGAGGAATATTGGTAAAGTTTTTATTTAAATACAAATTTAAGCAAACAGGCTCCTCCTCTGTGGTTCCCAAGTGCATTTACTTTGTTCTCTGACTTTCTAAAGAATGTATGTTTTAGGAATACTGACTCACTGGAAACCTAAAATGTAGATATAAATCTAATCTTGTCTCTATTAGCTACCAAAGATCTAACTATATGTATCTTTCTGAAAAATCTGGAAGGTGAAACACCTGCCTGTGCTTCAGCAACCACATAAATGGCGACACAGGAATTGCCTTTCTTATAAATACTAATTTTCTCAGGATCTCCATATCTCATTAAATTTCCTTTAAAAATAAGCAATTTAAAGTATAATCTACTTCAGAAATCTCCTCCTAACATCACTTAATTCTGGTTCCTTTTCATCCATGCCTTCTCACATGAATGAATCTACATTTTCCATGCTGAAAGGAAGAGAGAATTTCAGCTTGGGAATTGTATTGGGATAGCTTTCTTTCTGCAGCAGATGAGTTGTCTCACTTCGAGAGCTGGTTTACAAAACCTAAGTTTATGTGTCAAGGTGGTCTATACTGTGAGAGCAGGAAATAGGTTCAGCGGAGCTCTGCTTTGCTAATGTCTCCTTCCTCTCTCAAAATATGGTTTTTCAGTACAGAGGAAGGTATTTATTAGCACAGAGATCACCATGCCATCCTTCTATCAGCAATGGTATCCCTCAATGGCTGTTTAAATTCAGAATCTCTCCCTTTAACATGGTCTGAGTGGAACAAAAGGACTCAATAGAGAATTTGCCTGCTTATCTGCTCAGGTACCTCAAAAGCCTATGTACATGTTCAGAATTTTAATACCTCTTATCAGCCAGGGTTAGGTGCATTTTTCTCTTCATCTAAATCTAAAAATGGTGAAAACACCTTGAGAAATGTTTTGCTGTTTTACTCTTGATTCAGAAATTATGCATTTCTTGGATTTGTGTACCGACAGATAATGAGGGAACATCACACAATGTATGATAACAATAACACTGAAGTAATGTGAGAAAGTCATTTATCTTTCTGCTTCCACTCTGCCTGTGAGAATCTGAAAATCACTACCTTTCCTATTTGAATAAATATTTTGGTGGGAAATATTCATTTGAATATAAAGGACTGAAGAGTTCAGCTATTGACAATATACAGAGAAGTTAGATGGAAAGGGAAGAAAGAGATGGAGTACTGCTACTTATCAGCAATATAACCCACATCTTTTGAATGTTTTGTCAGTATTAAAATACCTTCTGTTTATTGATAATCTCTTTGCCAGACATATTTTGTAAGTCTATTGCTCAGAAATGGTATATCTTATTTTCAATGTCTCTCTCTTTCTCCCCCCTCTCACTTCTTCTAGATTGCCTAGCAGCTTGGAGGAATCTGTCAGAAATTTCATTAAAGCTTCAATATTTGCCTCTACAGGTAGAACTAATTAAGTTGAGAAGAATTATTTAAAAAGTGTATTTTCCTTTTGCCCTTCCTAATGTTGGTATAGGAATTAATACTAATTGATTATAATCTGTGTCCCAATTACACTGACAGTGTCTAACGCCAGTAATGTATCTAACTCAAGCACTTAAAGAATGTGCTAAGGGTAAAAAATCTTTGTATCCCTTGTGAAAGGTCAGAAGTCATAGAAAAAAATGTGTCTGTCCCTTCTGGCTTTATGTGCTTAAGTTGGTGTGAAGTTAACTGGGGCCTAAATCCTACCAAATGCTTCTGTGGATGTGCATATTGTATAGGAAGGAGGGGAAGAAAGGTGGGGATCTTCCTGTCTTATATCTGGGATTCCTCAATAATCTGGAACCTTGGTCCTCAGGGAAGCACTTGACTTTCTGAAAAATTCTTCTTAATAATCTCCAAAAACTGGGGTGATTTCTGGAGTCAACAGTTTGCTCTTCTTACTGCTATACATGCAGTGCTGACATAGGGTTCCATTCCAGGTAAGCGAAACGCTTGACTTGACCTTAACTTAAATTCTATTCATTTCCAGGTCTACAAAAAGCAAACAAACAAGAAAAGGATGCTCAACTCCTTCCTCTTTCCACTCATAAACTTCATTGTTCGTTCTTCGTTCTTTACTTTTTTAGTCTGAGAGGTGACACATACTTTATTTGGAAAAGTGAGGAGCCCCAAATCCCAATAATTGCATAGATTTCAGGATTGAGAGAAGCCAATTCAGGACTGTCTGCAACCTGATGGTCCAGATTTGACAGCCTATGACACTTGATTACCGTACAGTTATTTCCTTCCCCAAAATTCATAGGCTAAATATATTATGAACCTGACAAGATTTCTGTAGTTATACAGTTCCAACCTGCCAAAGCCATGACACTATCTTGTCTGATCTGATTTTGGAAGGCTAGTGCCACCAATTTGCTGTGGCAAGACAGTCCTACAAAGCAAAATATGCTTTAATAGTTCATCCTAGCAATCTCAGCTCTGCTAATATGAGTTTGGCGTGCTAAATTTGGGTGTGCCCTTTGAAGCTTATATTGAATTTACAGTCTTAAAGTAGAAAACACCAAGAAAGATATGAGCAGCTGGAAATTTCCCTACTATTTTGCAGCAACTTCTAGTCTGTTTTAGACTAAGCAACTTGCTGAACATGATTTTCCTGATTTCTAGGGATGCCCTCTATTGGTACTGAGAGACACAATTACTCTGCATGTACTTTGTCTAATTCATATATCACTTGACAACTGCAGATGCATAAACAAAATTATATTCTTAGGTAAATCAATTTTCAACCCAAGCTGCAGCCTAAGTTAACTATAGATAGACATATAAATGATTTCTGAAAAAAAACTTTCACTTTCTTATTTCATTGGGGAAGCAGATTTACTTTTTTTTTTTTCATAAATTCAAACTGTAGAGACAACCAGCCCCTTATATGAAGGAATTTCCTGGGAGGAGCAAAAATGATTAAAAAATGAGCACTTGGATTTCTCACAAGAAAACTCTGACATCTTACAGTTGTAATGACAGTGTTCATGTTCAGCTGCCTTCAAGTGTGAAGTTTGACCTGGTGCTTTGAAGCATTTACCTCTCATAAATGACTAAGAAGATTCTCTACCAGGACAAAAAGCTAAATGAAGTGGTGCTGGTGGTTCATTAATTAACACCTTCCTCACTAAATCAATACTTGTGACTCAACACAAAGTATTGTGCTTTAGATGAAAAGTAAAACAGAGATCCCTGACCATTCTGTTTCATTAAACATCTGATGGCACTTTTAACCAGAGCAGAGAATGTTAATTTCTATGTTCTTACAAAATTCCTAGCTAGGTAATTACATGCTGCTCCACTAAACTCCCCCTAGAGAAAATTTAATTAAAACAAGTTGATGTCTCTTTGGCACAGAGTAGACAGGTATCTGTAACACAAAAGCCACCAGCACAATTGATATAAATTGGTGCTTTTCTGTGGCAGGGAAAGCAGGATAGAATATTACTTTCTCCTTGCCAGAAATGGACATCTCATTTCAGGCACTGTGTATATCCACATTATGCTGGGGAAAACAAAGTGCTAAATTATTTTTATATCTGTCCAGAACTTCCTTTAAGCAGCAGGAACTGAATCCATAGCTCACAGGTCTTTCAGCAGTCATGTGAGATCTTAGTAGGTTTTACCAGTGTTGTAGGTCGTGATTAAATAGGTATACACATGAGAGAAGGATGGAGAAGGCCCTTTTGTGGTGCAGCTGGGAAGCTGCTACAAAGGAATTGAGAACATCTTTTTACGTTACTAATCAAAGAATCACAGAATTGCTGTGGCTGGAGGGTACCTGTGGAAGCTGCATGGTCCAACACCTCTACTCAGAGCAAGGTCAGCTAACATAGCTTGCCCGGGACAGCATCCAGTTGCATTTTAATATCTTCAAGGATGGAGACTCCATAATCCCTCTGGGCAACCCATGCCAGTGTTTGACTACTCTCACAGTAAAAAAAAAAAGATTTTTCTTATGTTTAAACAGAATTCCCTGTGTTTCAATTTGCCCTCATTGCCTCTCATCCTTTCACTGGGCACCACTGGACCTCTCTGCACCTTCTTTACTCTCCCATTCATACACATTGATACGGTTGTCTTCTGAGCTTTGTTTTCTCCAGGCTGAGAGTTCCAGTTCTCTCAGCCTCCCCCTTTATGTCAGATGCTCCAAAGCCTTAATTATCTTTATGGGCATTTACTGGACTTATTCTACTATGTTCGTGTCTTTCTTGTACTGAGGAGTCAAGAACTGGACCCAGAGCTCCGGATGGGTCTCATCAGGGCCGAGTAGAAGCTGATTAAAGAATTTACTTTCTTCTGCTTCTTACAACTGGACAGATGATGATCCCCCGTGTGCTTTGGCACCAGGTGACAGCAGGCAGCTTGAGGGTTGATAGTGCCTTTTTGGAGGAAAAAGTTGAGAAACTCAAGGATCAGATTAAAGTATTCTCTGGACTGTATATGTCTTGCAAATATTTTGCTTCAGATCCACTTCCATATGACTGTCATTCTTTACTAGTTCTTAGCAATACTTTAGCCTTTTAAAGCTTTAATTAAACCATATCTCTAATGGACAGTTAATGATTTAAAAGGAAACAATTCACTAATGTCATGTCCCTCCATTATACAGTAAAAATTTTAATGGTTTGTACTGAACCAGTTGCTTATTAAGACCTCGAATATCTGAACAATCGTACTACATTTTCTCAAAATAACGTAACATGCTACAATGTGGTTAAAGTAGAGTGACAGCAAGAGCTGTGGCTTGAATTTAAATGCTGCATTGCTCCACAGCAAAAAAAAAAAACTTTCCACAAATCTAGTGAGTCAGACATAGCCTTGAGTTTGGATGATATTCAGCATAATGACATGGCTCAGAACTAATTTCTGAACAGTCCCTCATCACTCACAGAGCCTACTAAGTCATCTAGAGCCTGTGCAAGCAAAACTCCCAGTGACTTCAACAAAGCAATGCCCTAGAAATGAATTCAGGATAGTTCAGAGGAAGAAAAGAAATCAATGTCAAATAGAAAAACAATAAATTTAGCAAGTATTCAGTTTCTGTCATCATATCCCTGCACTTCACAATCTTTCCCCAAAATGCTATTAAAGTATTCTTAAAAAAGGGATTTTAAGAGTGGGTGTCTGATGCGTCCAAGGTCATGCAAGAGAACCAGAAACAGAAATACCACAATCCACCCTAGGAGAAAAGCCCTTGTCCCAGGGTAAAGGAACTTCCAGCAGGGCTGTGTCTGTGTGGTACTCACTAGGGTGTGCTAATAGGTCATTTCCTGCATCTAATTTTACCATTAAAGTGCATCCTTAAAAGTCTGAAGCAATGTTGATATTCAGACTGATTTTCTTACTGTTATTTACAGTAAACTCCATCCTGAGAAAAAAACTTTACTAATATATGCCTAAAATATGCCTTGCTGCAGCGTGAGATCACTTGTCATTCTTTTCTTTTCCAGTTAATTATAATAACTGATTCTATTGATCCTATGCTTTTTCTGAAAATGTTTGTGCCTGTGTTCTGGTTTTATTTAGTGAGGCAGGGCTACATTGATAGCTTCTGTAAAAAGCTGCTAGAAGTTCCCCCTTTGTTCAGTGGACTTGGTCGGGCCTAGGGTGGACCCACTGCTGGCCAGGGCCGAGCCAATTGACAGCAGAATGTTCCATGATAATGCCTCTGCGATAACGTATTCAAGAAGGGGAAAACAGAAAAAAAAAAAAGAGAAGATGTGAAGACACGGAGCGGGGGCAGAAAGGAGGAGGCGTGAGTCTTGTGGGCCTTGTGGCCCTCACCCTCTGGCCTCCCGCCGGGCAACCGACTGGGCACAACTTGGCCCAGCCTGGCTGCAAGAAGTGGAGAGGAGATGAGATGTGAAGAGATCCTGAGAGACGTCTGCCTGCCTGTTGTGAGGAATTTCTTGTGAGAGGAACAAACGGCTGCAAATGCCAAGGTCAGCGAAGAAGGAGGGGGAGCAGTAATGCTGCTCCTGGTCAGAATTCCCCCTGACCGTGGTGGAGCAGGTTGTCCCCCTGCAGCCCATGGAGGTCCATGGAGGAGCAGAGATCCACCTGCAGCCTGTGGAGGACCCCACGTTGGGGCAGATGGATGCCTGAAGGAGTCTGTGGCCCGTGGAGGGTCTTCTGGGACAGCCATTCTGGAGGGACTGCACCCCGTGGAAGAAATGACACATGTTGGAGCAGTTTCACAAAGGACTCTGGCCCGTGGGAGGGACCCCACGAAGGAGTAGGGGAGGAAGGTAAGAAGTTCTTCCCCCAGCGATGAAGCAGTGGTGTAAAGTGACATGTGATGAACTGACTGTAACCCCCATTCCCTCTCCCCCTCTGTGCCGTTCGGGGCGGGAAAGGTGGTAGAGATAATGTTAAGCTTGGGAAGAGGGAGGGGTGGGGGGAGGTTATCTTGTTCTCTGTCTCATTATCCTGCTTTGTTTTTAGCAAGAAATGAATAGTTTTCCCCAAGTTGAGTCTTTTTTTGCCCATAACAGTAACTTGAAGGATTTTCTCCCTGTCCTTATGTCAAACCTTGAGCCTTTTTTCTTATATTATCTTTCCCTATTCTCTCAGAGGGTGGGGGGAGTGAGGGAGAGGCTGCGTAGTCTGATCCTGATCGGGGCTGAATATCTCAACAATTAATAGCTAGAACCACTCTTCTAAACTAAAACTTATCAGTAGAAGATGGTCAAGCATTAAAAATAGATTTGTGTACTAGTGAATAACAAGATGACTCAGGCTACATACAGTGGCAAACTGGCTGTGCTAGAGCCTATTCTCTGGCCATATGTTGTGAGTTAACCCCAGCCAGCAGCTGAGCACCACACAGCTGCTTGCTCAGTCCCTGCCTCCTGCAGTTGGACAGGGGAAACTATAAGAAGAGAAAAACCAAAAGAGACCTCATGAGTAAAGAAAAAAAATTGCTTAATAAATGAAGGAAGAAGGAAGAGAAAATTAAAAAACAAAGAAAAAGAACACAACCATTGATGCAAAAGCAATGACTTAACACCTCTCACAAGCAGAATGATGCCCATCATGGCATTATATGGCGTGGAATATCCCTTTGGTCAGCTTGTGTCAACTGTCCTGTCCCTTCTCAACTTCTTATGCACCCTCAACCTACTTGCTGAGAGGGCAGAATTGGAAAAAGAGAAAGCTTTGACACTGACAAGCACTGCTTAGTAATAGCCAAAACACTAGTGTGTTATCAACACTGCTTTAGTCACAAAAGCACAGTACCACATGGAAGAAAATTAACTTCATTCCAGCCAGACCCAGTAGACCAAGAGATCTCATTAATGCCACTAAATTTTCTTAATATTTAAACGGGGATGATCACATCCGTACATCTATTCGAAACAGGCAGTCAGTTGACTCACGCCACCTCCTGGCACTATGCCTAGGAATTATTTTGGATTATTGAAATGAGGTATGAATCAGCCAGACATCACTCCAGAGAGTGATCACAATAGTTGAGATCACAATAGTTTGGTAGCATGGATGATGAAGTTCCTGGGCCTATAGTTTGACATTGTTCACTATCTTGGTATATAAGCCTGAGTCATGTAAGTGCTTCTTCAAAGGAAAAGATAACTGTGACCTAGTCAATAACAAGCAACCTGCATTAATAGAGAATTTTGTTTCTGTAACTGTTTCTGTTTTTGGCTACCCACTAAACGTTTGGGTTTAAGTTTTTTTGGTTTTTTTTTGTTTTGGTTTTGGTTTTGTTTTAAAATGGAGATGTCTTTATTTGCCCACATTTTTATTTTCTTTCATATGGACAGTTCACTGCATGTATTATTTAGAATTTTTCTTTTGATGCTTTTAGATTATAAGAAAGGGTGTTTAAGTACTTAGATTTTAACAAAATATAGTAATATTTGACTATAAATTGATGGGATTTAATTTGTCCTCTTTCTGGTATAAATGTTTCTAAGCTTTAACACAGGGCTTTATCACAGTTTCTAAGCTTTATCACTTTAAACTATTGCTGGAAAGGGACTTATTACAGGACAGTCACATCCCTCACTTTGTAAACAAATTGACTTTCTTCCTTGCTTCTGTTTTGTTTGGCAGAGTAATTGTCTGTTACTGTCTTGCAGCAGTTCTCCTGGCTGCAAAAGCCTTGTTGCACTATTTTAAATAAAATTGGTGGACTGACCTTTTCGTCTATGACCACGTCTTTATTTCCTTTTAAATTGAGAGTGAACTCTCACATAGGTAAGAGTAATCAAGGAGCAGAGTTTTATTTATTAGCATTGATTCTACAAATCACCTGGTGCAGCAAACAAACTCTACAGGCAATACAATAATTTAGCAATTCTCTTGAATCTTAGAGTCTTTCTTCTGACTCTTGCTGGTGGTACGAGGAAAAGTGAAACAAAACAATGAGAAGCAATCACTGTCCTTTACCCCTTTCCTCCTTTATGGCTTACCACAAAATAATGTAATTTACCACAAGCAGGGAAATCCTCAGGGAACCCTTTATAGAATGGATACAGGCTCAGGCTTTTATGATTTTTTTTAAGGGTACTTTTTTATGGAGGAAAAAAAGAATGCTGTTGTACCTTCCCCTTCTCCTCTGCCTCCTGACACCAAAGTAAAAGGCTGGCACCAGAATCATAGCACTAGTCTCACTTTGTGGACTGTGGAGTAAATTGTAACAGAAGCATTGGAAATCTGATCTTAGGCCCATTGCGATTTAAGATTGGTTCAAATTGTCATCTGCTGCTTCCCAGCACAATGACCTATTCATTTGTATACTGGGCCAACTTCCACATAATTAGAAGTTGATATCCTTAAATGTTTCCTTAGTCAGCAAAGAAACATTAAATTCTCCCAGAGAAGTATAAAAAAAGGAAAAGACTGTGATGAGGTGCGTCTTCAAAGGACCAGAAGTGCATAAATTCAAACCTGATACTGAATCACACCTTAACTCTTTCCTTCAGACAGAGTAAAATAAAAGTATTTCTAAAACATGACACTAAAAGTGCAAAAAGATTTCTCTGTCAGTCAGTCTGGTGGGATATAAAAGGAAACTGCTCCACTTAAGTGTGAAATGGTAATGTCAGGAAAAACTGCTCCAAATAGTAATAGTAGAAGTGAAAAAGGATTTCCAGCATATGTCTCTGTATGTCACCAAAGGGATGGTGGAACCATAGAAATAGACCAGTTGTTCTTTGCAGTGGGAATGGAAAGAAACCTGGACAATTTCAGAAAAGCTTTTATTCCTAGGTGGTAGCACTGAAAAGCTGCATTGTGTTTTGTCCCTTTCACTATGAGGCAGACAATGTATTATACATCCATTTCCCATCCTTGTTTTGACAATCTGTATATGCGTTCTTAGCGGCAAGACATATTCAAAATATTTAATACCACACTGGATTCTGTCAGGCTGGGATTGGCTAAAAACAAGCATTTCAATACTCCCTTTGGAAAGCAGCACTTCAAGAGAAGTCTCCTAGATGCTTCCTGTGCAAAAGAGATATTCTAGATTACGGGGCAAGAAATGTAGGCATAGTTTTTTAACACCTGGCGATATCAATGATGAGCATAACTAAAAATTAATAGCATTACCAAAAGAGCTGGGAGCAAAAACTAAAGCTGAATCAGAGTCAATTGTAAATCACTGAAGAAGAGGAGTTTAAATCTGATTACAGATTTGATTCAGATAAGTGAAATTGCCAATGCTATATAAAGACATGAGCCTGCTATGAAGGACTAGAAAGTGTATCAGAACTGGTGAACTTTCTGTTTAGTTTTAGATCAGAGCTGCTAGGAGCCCTATTGTTTCTTTAAAAACACCATTACCAAAACCAGAAGTGATGTGTATCAAAGAAGGGAAATAATATAAAGCAGAGATGCTTTTTTTTTTGTGTATGAATCAGAAAAGTGTATTATAGAAGAAAAGGAATTGTTTACTGCTTCTGCTGAATATCAATGGTATAGTCAGTCCAGTACGATTGCACTAACGACAACTGAAAACAGAGCCCAAACACTTACAGAGCCCTTTAGACAAGCTTTTGCCTTTGCCAGCACTTTAATGGTCAGTCATGTTTTCCAAATTTATGAATGTGCCATTACAAAAAAAAAAAAACAAACAAAAATCTTGTAGCAGTTGCTCTCTACCTGTGCTATTTTGAGGAAGACAAGGTTGGCAGAAAGACTTGAAAGAACAGAGATACTTTTTTTTCTGTATCATTTAACTGACTGTGGAAATGAACTAGGAAACTCGTGAGCAGAAAAGTCAGCTTTAAAGTAATAAATATTTTAACATTAGAAATGTTAAATTTATAACATTGGAAAGGTTGTCACAGGAATTTTTTGCTTTTCCTGTGAGAGATTTTTGAAATGAGAAGAGTCGACTTTGAACAGGTGGCTGGTCATAAAAGAGAAGAAAACAACACATTTTAAAATAAAGAGTCTGAAGACCAGAAAAAAAGATTGATGACCATGGTACTAAGGAAAAGATGAAAAAGAGAAAATTTAACTCACTAAACAGGAATGCATATTATTCAGATTTGTTTGTGCAAAGTCCCAGAGAGAGAACCACAAGGAGCTTGGGTCATCATTCATCATGTGTCTTGTAAAATCGAGTAGCAGATGAAAACTGGATTGCAACAAGGTAAGCACAGAATCATCAGAAAGACGTTATGGCTCTGTTTAAGAGAGTAGGAAGAAATATCCATCCCCATTATGGGAGAAGACCCAAAGGAAAGTGCAGAAGAACTGCATTTGGGAAGGAATAACTCCTTGCACCTATCCAGGCTGGAGTTGGGAGGCAGCTCTGTGGAAAAGGTAGAAGGTGGAGCCAGACATTTCACAGCAGGGCATCATATGAAGACGGGAGATAATGAACATAAGCTGAAACAAGAGAAGTTCAGATTTAATATAAGGAAAATCTTTTTCATGTTTTCTGCATTTATTTTACAAGACTGTCTTGCGGTGGAGCAGGTTGCCCAGAGAGGCTATGCAGTGTTCATCCTTGAGGGTTTTCAATATAAAGCCCAGAGTGTTCTTCTCTGACCTTATAGTTGATCTTGAGGTCTCTTCCAAGCTGAATTATCCTGTGATTCCTTGATCCAGTGGCTGTGGTATCTTGTAACGCATAAAGATTAATGCTGGTTTTTATATTTTTTATTTCTTCATCGAGAAAAAGTATGGCATTAATGCAAAGTGAGTTCTATAAATGTCCTTGCGAGTATGTGCTTAGCTGAGGTACAGAAAGCAAGATGTTTCTGAAATGTTTTGCTAAACAAAGCCTATTCTACGTATGGCTTCCTTTACAGGAAACAGCCTAAACCAGGGCGATGGAGGAGACTGCTCAGGTAGTTTAACTCACCATGACCTGCTTGAAACTAGCAAAACAGTGGATAGCAGTGTTTTGATCCCAGTGGATTTGCTGACGGTAAATCAGGCAAATCCTCTGCCATGCTCTGCATGCCACGATAAACACAGTAAATGAGAAGAAAATGTAATGAGGGATTGTTTGGCAAAGCTTAGCAGAGATGTTATGTCATCATTACATTCACTGTGTTCTAAAAATCACAGTTCTCTCTCACACAGCAGCAGTATCTTCTGGATTAGATAAGGAAAAATATAGACTATTCTGAAACAGCCTTCATATTTAGTGGCCTAGCTAATTCCTTTTCCTCTTTCCTTAGTTAATGAAGGTACAACTGGGGGAAGAGGCATTCTGCTGGAAAATTTGTCATTCTGGAAACACCAAGTTAGTGTCAACTGCAATATCTGGCTAAAAATAAAGGCAGGGAAGGTAGCAGGAAAGCAGAAATACAAGGCCTAGTAGAGGAGGAAAAGACACAACAGATAAGGGAAAAAGAGAGAGGGGGAAAGGAGGTCACAAGGAACTTGTGGGACATAAGGAAATAGGGAGAATGAACTACAAAGAGAAAAGAGGAGAGGATACACAGTGAGTAATAGGGATAAGTGTGCCCAAATAAACAATAAATTACAAAATCCCAAGCAGATTCACAGAGCTTCCATTTGCACATGTGCAGGAAATGAGCATGGCAGCAGGTATTTCTACTTTACGTACTTACTGCCTTAAGCCTGGAGCATTATTATACAAAGGAAAGAAGTTAAAAATGCTCAAGCTAGCATTTTAGGTAACTTTCTTTAAGACACATTTCTAAGCAGTTCCACTACCCTGAGGGCAAGGTAAGTAATGCCAGACCAAAGTTTGCTTGTGATTCACTGCTGACTTAAATCTGGTAAAGTAGCATCCTGAAGGCAGTCTAAAATATGGCCAGCCACAAACATGGGTTAAATTAATCTGGTTCAGCTAAAATGTAGTGCATGAAATAAGACCCAGTCTAGTCAGTGTATGAAAATACATTATAAACTTTTATGACTGAAAATTACTGGACTTGAGTATAACTCAAACGAGGAATCTCCGAGAGATTTTTCTCGCCCCAAGAAAAGTGACAAGAGCGTGACGCTCAGGCTTCAGCTGTATTCTTCCTCTCATTATTTTTAAAATGCAAAGACCTTAACTCTTGGTTATTACTTTCTGACTGACAGTGAAGAAGATGGGTGAGGTACCCCTTCTTCTCCCCAGCATAATTTATATTAATGCGTTGAGACTGGCCTGCGCAGTGAGAGCGCCTCAGATCCTGCAGAACAGGCATCTTCCGTGTTGTGCTGCAAAGTGGTACAGACAGTGCTAGCCAATAGTGTGATATGCAGCACATCTGCCTAGTGTGCAAATATACCACCGGTGCCAGCGAGCACAGCTGGAGCACAGTGTGGTCATGGAGAGGTTTCAAATCAGGACAGAATCACTGGTGGCCTGAAGGTAGCTTTTCCCTTCGTAGGGAAAGTAGCTCTCCTCCTGACATCCACCAAAAACCCTTTTAGGGAGAAATACATGGTCTCCACAAGCCAGAGGCTTGATTTTTGCTTTCCTGTTGGCTTTCCTGGATTGTCCAGGCTGCAAACCTTACTTCTAGAGCAGCAGGAAACCACTGCTGTAATTCCAATATTAAGAAACACAATAGGCAGAGGGCGGAAAAGTAGCACGTGTTTATTCCTTCAGGGAGAGCAAGAAGGAACAGAGGCTTTAAATCTACAATTTTTAATGCAGAGATTATGTAATGGGGTGTGTGTGGGTGGTACAAAAGGCAGAAGTACAAATTCACATAAAGATTGAACTTCAGAACACGAAGGAGAAAGCAACAGGCTATGAGAAAGGAGGATCTGAAATGAAAACCAGTTGTTCCATGAACTTCAATTTTACAGTGCTCCAAAATCACTGAGCTGTACCAACTGGCATATCATCAAAACCGGGAATAACATAAAACTGCCCACCCTTGAAGCATGACATGAGGAAATTTTGCAATTATGGAATACTGAATATTTTCCAACAAACAAAATGTCAGGCAGTTCATCTCCACCTCCTTCCCATGCTCAGAATATAAATGGAGAAGGGAACATCAGCAAAAACTTGATTTGGGTTTGCATGGTAAAGTTTTGGCTTCTGTGAGAAGCTGCCAGAAGGTTCCCCTATTTCAAATAGAGACAATGTCCAAGGTGGACACATGGCTGGCCAAGGCCAAGCACATCAAGAATGATGGTAGCACCTCTGGGATAATATATTTAAGAAGAAACCCTGCATAATTGCAACCAGAGAGAGAAGTGAGAACATGTGAGAGAAACAACTCTGCAGACACCAAGGTCAGTGAAGGAGGGGGAGGAGGTGCTTCAGGTGCCAGAGCAGAGATTCCCCAGCAGCCTATGGTGCAGCCCATGGTGAGGCAGGCTGTCCCCCTGCAGCCCATGGAGGCCCACAGAGGAGCAGATATCCACTTGCAGCCCGTGGAGGATGCCACACTGGAGCAAGTGGGTGCTCGAAGGAGGCTGTAACCCTGTGAGAAGCCCCTGCAGGAGCAGGATCCTTGCAGGGCCTGTGAACCCATGGAGAGAGGAGCCCACAGTGGAGCAGGTTTGCTGGCAGGACTTGTGACCCCTTGGGGGATCCATGCTGGAGCAGTCTGTTCCTGAAGGACTGCACCCCGTGGGAAGGACTGAAGCTGGAGAAGTTCATGGAGGACTGTCTTCCATGGGAGGGACCTCACCCTGGCACAGGGAAGAGTGTGAGGAGGAAGGAGCAGCAGGGACAACATGTGATGAACTGACTGCAAACTCCATTCCCTGTCCCCTTGCGCTGGTGGGCAAAAGGAGGTGGAGAAAATCGAGAGTAAAGTTAAGCTCAGGAAGAAGGGAGGGGTGGGGGGAGATTATTTTAAAATTTGATTTTAGTTCTTATTATCCTATTCTGATTTGATTGGAATAAATTAAACTAATTTCCCCAAGTCAAGTCTGTTTTGCCCCTGATGGTAATCAATGAGTGATCTCTCTCTCCTTTTCTTGACCCATGAGTTGTTTGTTATATTTTCTCTCCCCTGTCCTGCTGAGGAGGGCAGTGACAGAGCGGCTTTGGTGGGCACCTGGCTTCCAGACAGGGTCAAACCATCACAATGTGGTTGGACAGTTTGTCACTAAAGGCTTTTTAAGCGACTGAAGATTAATCATCCTTCTAATCAGAATAAGATTGAGGACTAAAGACTTATCACCAAACAACTTACTTGGGTAAATTACTCAAAGCACTTAATTAAATTGATATACTGACTTACTAGGATGTAAACTTTAAAGTCAGAAAGCCTGTAAACAGCACAAAGGTGCTTACCCACTATTCATGATTAATTTCTCTACTGGTAGGATGGATAACAATAACTCTCTGAGAGTACCATAAAAATTACTTAAAAGAGCGTAGTAGCCACATAAAGACCCTTTTCTTTCTCCCTTCACATCATAAATTGCTAGATAAAACACAGGGATTTTTATTCAATATGAAACGATAAACTAATAGCAATATTTACAGCATTGTACATCTTCTAAAAAGCATGCCTTGAGCTCTCTGAAGCTTTGTAATACAGTTATTGTTGCTTAAGAAATAATTGCTTCTGCTTCAAAGTTTGTTCAGCTCTATAAAAAAAAATATTAAAACATGATTAAGACTGTAGATCTGAGTTCATTTCATGTAACTTTACTCTCTTCACTGAGTTGTCTTTGTAGGAGGCCTAACCATGATGGCTTTCTTTGCTGCTAATGGAGACCAACTGGTTCCAGATCGCTCTTAGCGCTACTGAACAGGACTTAGGGAGCTAGTATCCTATGTCAGGCCTTTCAATGAGCAAGTAAATGTGGGTGAGCTGGATTTAGGCCTTTAATTATATCCCTTCTGGACATCCCAAGTAGGGAGTCCTAGGTCAGACTATAAGATTAATACTTTTCCCATCTTTCTGGGAGACAAACCTTTGTAGCCAAAACAGGTGTCTGATCAGAATATAATCAATATTAGTTAGCTCTGAGCCTGAACATAAGCACACTAAAATAGTGGGACCAGAACAAGTAGATAAGTATTTTGGAGCACTGTGGTGGCACAGACAGATACAACATATAAACATTTTGTATATTTAATTAAGCTATGTGCCCACCAAAGGGGCAAGGGAAGATTAATACAGTTGCTGGCAGGAGACATCTAAATGATGATAATTTGCTTGACAAGAGACAAGGAAAGCTCAAATAATTGCAAACAGAACGTCCTGCAGAATCCAGTAAAGATGACTGGCAAAACCTAAAAACAAGATAAGCAGTGTCAGGAGCAGATAAGGCAAATGAGGCTGCTCCTTTTGGGAGAAGAGCGATACCAAAAATGTCAGGAGATGAAAGAAGATAAGTCTGACTCAATTCTGACTTCTCTCATCAATGACCTCTGAAGTCTGATTTCAGCTACCAAGATCGTCAGTGGCCATAGTCATCAGTGCTAATTATATGGCTGAGGTATTGTGCACTCATTTCTAATTTAAGATAGAGGTATCAAAGACTAATAGTTTTGTACGGTGTTAATGATTAGCAATATGTAAGAACTAACTGTTAGCATGTGTGCTGTTAATAAATGAACTAATTCAGCAAAGTTTTGATTTAAACTTGACTGATATGTCAGCATTCTAAGCACTCTCATCACAGTGATTTCTAATTTACAAATGGGTATGTATTTATATACATACATTGCAACACTTAATTTCCTAGGCTTCCCCTACTGTATATCTATCCATGTCCAACAGTGGAGAATTTCCTAGGGGGAAAGTCTTGTTGTATTTTCTGTATCTGAGCATACAATCCAAACAAAACTGTGAAAGCTCCATTATTTCCACCCTATGCAGCCGAAGATACAACAACACTTTTTGCAAGATATCTCTCATAGTGTTGGTGTTATACAAATAATAAAGAGCAGCAGCTGTTGATTCTCATTCATACTTATCCAATCAGATAAAAATAAGGGAAAGTCAACAGCGATCAGGCAAGCATAGCAGGCTTGTATGCATTTCAGACAAAGAACATCAGTGAAGAAAAAGACTTGTGTTTATAGCCAGCGTGTTTTGATTTTGTTTTTCACTTACTAGTTTTCACATTTGTGAAAAAGAAAGAAAAGGAAAAAAAATTTTAAAAAGACATTTTTAAAAGGAGTATCTGCTCTAACATTGGACATTTGTTGAAGGTCATTTTTGGGAAAAATATCCCATTTAGCGAAAAAGAAATGATAAGATTTTCCTGGCTGTGATATATCCTGGGCTAATAATGGATCCCTTACAGAAAATTGCACATCATCTATAGCTTTTTACAACCAGTTTGGAAAATGCATTGGACAAAATATTCCAGAACAAGTTTGTCTTTGGAGAATAGTTTAGTAGGTTTATTCCATTCCTAACTTGTAAAATACTGGAGTAACATAAAACTTGAGGATTTAATTCTGATTTCTTTAATTCCATAAAGCTGATTTTTTTAGTTTTGCTATTTTAAAGATTGAGATTTTTAGCTACAAATATGGATTCTAATGTTGTTTTAGTATTATACGAACCTCTACCTAGGTTGAAGTAACCTGAAACAGGGGAAAATTTGCTATACCTACTTTATGATTTGCTGTTACCAGCTGTGAAAGGGAGGGAGCAATATTTATTTTGCTTTCCTCCACCAGGAAAGAAGACAACACATAGGCCTATTCACAAATTAGTATTTTTACACACAGAGCCAAATTGCTATGATTGTAAATGGACTCAGGGTTATTGTTTTGACAGCTGGTGGGTATGGTCCATCTCTCTGCATGATTTTCCGTAACTTTTTATAAAAAAAATGTGGTAATATTGAAGGAAAAAGTAAAGCCTAAGAACTCAGTCAATGAAGGAGAGAGATCTCTCAAAGTACATTTACTTTAGGAAAGGAAAGACAAAAATAAAATGTTACAAGAACAACTTCAGACTTCAATCCTAATAGACAAGTACCTGTCCAGACCATTAATTTATTTCATTCAAAAAATGGACTCTGCAGCAATTTCATATTGTTCTGTTTCCGACCTGACACTTTGTTAGAGCTAATTGTCATCATCAGGCTTCAAGTCAAACTCAAAGGCCTGACTGATCACCTGACTGTAAGACAGCCAGTGAAAGAAGATGCGAGAACAAAAAAAATGAGAAAGAGGGACAGTCTGTTTTGCTGGAGCTTTTTTTTTTAATAATCCTTTAAGAACTGCTGCATTATTTTCACTCCAGTAAAAGCAAAGATTGTATAAAGTGACCTAATTTAATTTAGGGTTAGCTTAGAAGGAAAAGAAAATGATGAAGTTGTGTAAAATATCTATGGAACTGTGGTGAAAATTGGTCTATTTTCCAAGTTCTCCACTTAATGGAAGGAAATAGTTTGGTTTATGTCAGATGATACTATGAATTAAACCCTACCAATGCAAATAAGATCTTCTCTGAGTTGGGAGGCAATTGCACTCTTCAGTCCACACTGGCTTTTCATAAATGTACACCAAAAACCCAAAGCAGTCTCACCTTCGATTACAATATCCCAGGATACAAGGGAAATCCATGGACAGTATGGCTAAGAAGGAAACAAGATTTAGCTTCTAAAAAAACCCTTGCAAATTGCCTGCAACAAGTCTAATGTTGTGACAAAGTTTGAATAACTTTTCTCACATTTGAAAATATATGGGGAAATTAAAGCATCTGAACTTCAATGACAGCCTCTCTCCTGGTCTTGCTTGAAAATAGAATTAACTAAATATTTATGTACAGGCAGCAATGAAAGAAGATGGTAAAGCAATAGGCCACTTTATCACTTGTTATTTTTTCAACAGAATGACTGTAGATTCTCTGCTTACCCAAAAACCCCCAGCCTGTTTATTTTTTTAATGATGAGCTGTTATCCAAAAGAAACAAAGTGGCATTCTGTTGACACCATATGGTGGCTGAAAAATGGATTCCATAGTATTCTATTTGTTAGAATGTCTTCTGAGTTTCTGTATCCATAATTTATGTTGAGGCCTTCTCTTATTGCCAAAATATTCAAACGGCTTTCTCTTCATGGGGTAGCTTGCGTGGGGGGAAGAAGGTTTTCAAAACAGCAGGACCCGAACAATCTCCTACTGCTCAGAGGAGAAATCATTTCCAAGCTTCTGTCCTTCTGGCTGCTTTCATTGTAATAATAATTTACATCCTGTGCAAAGAGACTGTTTGCATTCAGAAGAAATTCAAAATAATAAATAAAAAGGGGGGAAAAAACCCCTTAGCTTATGTTTTTGCATGCTAATACAAGAATTCGTGAATATTAAGCATCAATTTAAAGTTGCATTGACTCCTAGGCTCTGACATAAGTAGATAGCTTAGGCTTTCATATCTTAATGGGAAGCGATATGCAAAGGTTATTGAACAGTGCATTTTCCAAATGATTGCCTCTGCAGCTGGATTTCATAGAGAGACTGAGAATGGTTATGGATGAGGTAAAATAATTAAGACATATTTCTCCTGGTGTCTGCTTGGTTATTACTCACTTTTTAAGAGGCTATATTTTAGGCAAAGATTTAAGTATGACTGTGTGATTTACAAACAGTTCTTTTATATGGTCTTACTATCATGTATGAGGCAACTTGTATTTATGTAGCAGGATATGCCTGCTGTAAGCAGCAGGGATCTTGGAATCACATTAAAAGGCTGAGCCAGAGAGACAACATCCCTCCACTCTCATGTCCCTCTTCTCCACTGGTCTATCACAGCTTAGCACTCACTGCTGTTTGACCAGTTCTGTTTCCCTCTTGCCTCTGGGATGTTGGCAGTAGCACATAGAATGATGAATGACCACCTTAGTGTGGGGGGAGCTAAGAAGACCAGCTGCAGCTGGGTTATTAATACTTAGCAGAATAGGATTATAGGGGAAGGAGCCCACCTGTTGTGGGGATCTTCTTAAGAATTAGGTTAGACCTATTTGACCCTTGGATATCCTGGTCTCAGAAGCTTATTTGTCCACGAGTGAAATGGAGCTCTACAGAGGTTCTATTATCATTCCTTAGCCTTAGGAAGCATTCCTTCCTTCTTGACCCTCCAGGCGTCCTGGGCACACAGCTGAGTTACTCCAGCTGAGGTCTGTAGAAGTAATTTAGCCAGTAGCGAATTTGGATCTCATGAAATTGTAGTTTTTATAAAGAAATAGAATGGAAGCCAGATATTCTCCCAGAGCATCTGGCAAAATGTTACTGACAGCTTTGCTTATTCTGAAGATGTACTGGTTTAAATAATGGCTTCACTCTAACAGAGCTTTAGTGATGTGAATACATATTTCTTACTTTAGTCTGTTTAATGGCACACTCTTGGAAGTTCAGTCAATGTTTAAAACTGATATATTCTCTTCCAATACAAAAAAAAAAAAGAACTGTTAGTTTCCTATATGAAATTAAAATAGAAAACCTGTGACGGAATTAACTTAACATTCTTACAAAAGCACTACATTTTAGGGAAATCTTGAAATTCTAAAAGCAATGGTATTTAGTCTGAGGAAAAAAAAGATGAAAAAAAAATTAAATTATTATTTTACTTGTGACATTCCAGATAGGTACTACAAATTGTTCTGAAGAAAGAAAGAAAAAAAAAAAGATGGGATAAAGGTTCAAGCTACAGTGACAATAGATCTAAATATCTACAAATTACTTTGTAACTTATGTGAGATACACTTCTAGGAAGATTTATTCTACCTTACAGAGCAATTCTCCAGACACCCTGAATTTAGGGTATCAGATAAATTTCACTCCAGCAGCTCCATTTAAGTAAGTTATTTTTGCTAGGAAAAAGATTAGGTCCCTAATATTCACATTGGCTAATGGCATTTCTAAATTAATTTGCTTTATTTAAGGTTCCATTTCCCTTTCAGGCATATTGCCTTTTATATTGAGTCACAATTACTAGTCTTCATGTCTATTTTTCTGTATAATTGCAATTGAGGTTAAGCTGAGTTTACTCTCAGTGTGTAGATAGAATCATTACTGGAGAGAAGGGTGAGAAGACAGTCTGAAACTGTTTTTAGCCCTAAAGTGATGCTTGTGAAACTCTACTGTAGAATATTCCTGAAGCAATAAGATTCAGCTTCAGATTAATTTGAGTGTTCACAGTATCAGTGTCAAGATGTAATCTGATGTTTAAGCTTCCAGTACAGTTACTTGGGTTCTCAAGTGAGTTTCAGTTACCTGACATGGGTCCCTGCTGCTGTTCGGGCTCTGGAGATGTGAGACATCTGCATAGGGCTTATGGGTATAGCATGGAAGCTAGGAGGGACCTATATTCCTCCAGAGCAGCATGTGGAGGGTAGACAAAATATGAGCATGGGATCCCCCTCCTGACAAATCGAGTCAATGGAGTCTAGAGAGCTGGTTATCACTGCTTTGCAGCAGAGACCCAAATTTTATTAACTAAACTCCTCTGTAGGATCTGTGTACTGTACTGATGAGCTGATAAGATGTCCTGTAACTCCCTTGTAAAGTTTTCTTCCTGTATGTAGGGTTTCTTTTTTTTCCGGCTAGAACCATGTGCTCTACCTATAAGACTCTTCCTCTGTTATTCACAGCTTTCAAGGACATATGGATAAGTATTCCAGTTGCAGTATTGAAAGTGTTACTTGTTCGAGGCAGAGTTGTTCCTCTCCTCTGTTCTTCTGAAAAACCCCCACAATTTCAAGTATTAACAGACTAAGAAATTTAAATGTTTTTGATTAGAGATTATAGAGATGAGAATGGCAATACCCATTCTGCCTAACGATCCATTCTGATCTCAGTATATTGATAAGAGAAGACTTTTAGGACTGAATTTACTGTATATGAGAGTGCTAGTGTTATAATTTGGAAATAGCTTAAAACTGGCGTGATGAAGGGAGGAGATGTCTGTTTCTAACCACTAGTTTTGCTACCAAGCTGTGAAGCATAGAAGGAGGACCAAGAAGAGATTGATATACTGTTTTATTAAAACATTGATACATGCTTGTACAGTGCTTTGAAAGTGAAATACATGTATTAGACCAACTGATATTGGGGTGGGGAGAAGACCTATCTTTCTGGCTGCAAGCCCTTTTGTCTGGCTCAGGGGATTTCAGAGGCTGCAGCTCCCTTGGTTTGCAGGTATGTGCAACACCAGGCCCTGATTTCCCCATCTCCTTTTCATCCACATCTGTTAGCTGGGTTGAGCTAATTGTGACATCTGCCTCTCTAGTGTACCTCCAAAAACATGGATGTAAGAAGTTCAAGTGGGAGAAGTATGCATACACTTTGCCTCTAAGTGTAATGATGTCAACACCACCTAGACCTGAATAGTGATTGAGTTAAGATATTATACAAGGAACTCCAACCTTAGAACACTGATGTTGTTTTTTCCAGTCATAACAGCTTTATATCAAAGATTACCTGAAACTATAAAACTTGACTTGATTATATCTTTAGACTGTTATGTCCACAACATCATTATGCTAGAAAATGTGAAGCACCCAGTAAGTGCTAGATTTTATTCTTGCTAGCATATGACAACAAACAGTTTTATTCAGGGCAAATGGCATGGCTTAAAAGAAAAGGCATTGAGAGGATTAAGAGAGTATTCAACAACCAAACCCTGAGCAAAACTAAGAGGATGTCTATCATCAGGGGGTCACTAGTAAAGCTGCAGTATAATTAAAGTTCCAGAGTTTTTTTTCAAGGGCTTGATTCTGCATTTCACACTATTTTAATGCCAAGGTATTTGTCTTTAATCCAGTGAAGATACACCAATGAAATGAAGAATAATTTGCAATATTATTAATTTCTTAATTTCTCTTATCTGTTCCTGTTTGCCATCTGTGAAGATTAGGAAACAAAATGATAATCAATTTATAACAAAGTTGATTCAATATACAAAGATATTCCTGCAATACAGTTTATTATGTATTTTGAAAATAATCAGTATAAGCCATTATTAAGAACTCTAATTTGTATGTAAAAAAGACCAGTACTTGTGAAATCCTGTCCCCTGACAGTAAAATCATCATTTGCTTCAGCAAAGGAACACTTTCTGGCATTATCTTAACTTCAAAATAGTTATGCTTCATTATTTAAACAGAGGGAAAATCCTGAACCAGGAAAGACTTACAATAAACCCTTTACCTATAAGAATGCTAAGGCCACATTCTCCACTTGGAACAGAGTAAATTATATGGACTTGAAGGATGTTTGAAGCTGGCCTAATATTTTGTGCTTAGATTCCATTTCAGGATACTGCTGGATACAGCATGACACATTTATTCACAGCGTAGTCTCTTCCAGACTGGAGTGATGCTGCAGGCCTTGTACCAAAAACTTCAGCTAGTGATGAGTGGAACTTTCATTGTTCTCTGCATTTTTCAAACCAGACTGAGTGCAGAAAATACTGGATGCAGTACAAGAGAACCTGTTTATGAAACATTTCTAGCCAAATGTTTCCATTTTAAGAAGTTCATTCTTTGGATGAAATTCAGATACATGTCCAAGCTTTTAGGTAAGTATCCAAACCACCAAACTCATCTGTCACTCTGGCAAGCTATGATGGCTTCAAACATAAATAATCTACATTCTCAGTATTAGTGTTAGTAGCTGAATGCTATAGTTACTAGACTTGACAACATGTTTAATATGTTTTGTTTTGTAAAAAAAGGTAAATATTATTATCTGCCATTACACAGAGACCAGAACAGTTCCAATGATTTGCTCATAGAAGTGTCATTTTTCATTCATAAACCAAAACTGATGTGTTTATAATGTAACATATAAACTGGGTCCCTCTGCTTTTATAAATGGAAGCGTAAGTATTACCTGTATAATTTAACACTTGATTTCCTTCACCATTGTAAGAATTACCCTATTCTTTTTCAATCCCTATGCCACAGTCCTTTATTTTGTTAATGGAAAATCAGTGTGTTCTGTGGACAGCACACCAAAAGCCAGATTCACAAAAATTTAGGACTTTTATTAAGTGCCCAGCTTCAAAGTCTAAATACATTAATCATTTCCAGTAATCACTAGGAGAGACATATGCAAGGAGGCAATGACACTCATCCAAGGTTTATGATAAAAAGGAGACAGGAAATAATGCAAAACCAGAGGGGAAATAATTCACGTGGATCTATAGGGAACAGTCTTACCAGCTTTCTGAGTTTACGTGAGTGAAGCAGGACTGAGAAGAGGAGTGTCACTCAAAAAGACCTGGTTCATTTAATCTCACACGAGAGGACAGATTCATCCTGTTCACAATCTATAATATTTTATTTCAGTTCTCTGCATACAGTTTGCAAACTTCCACCTTCAACATCTCAGCCAAATATTTACATTTCTGAGGGGGAGAGGAGCAGAAAGGATGTTGAATATAACCTTTGCTGATGATTTAGTTTATTGCCAATAATTTTGTGTTGATGTTGCCTTTTCCTTATCTGGTTTTCACACATTTCCTTCATTGATATTCCTGCATCATTCTGAGTTGTTTTCCTTTTATTTACTTTTTAAGAATCTCTCCGAAGTCTCTGATTTCCTTAATGACTTTTGCAGTATTTCCTGAAACCATGGGAGTCAGAAGCCATGTTCTCTTCCTTGCATTTTTCTTGTTTATTTAGACTCTAATTCCACTATTTTTCATGTTGTGCATACACAAGTTGGTACTCTAGAACTTTGTCAGCCCTAAAATTTAGCTTCTTTATAGTATTGTAAAATACTTAACCAGTTATCAATGGTGTAGAACCGAATGGCAATACCATATAAAGAAATAAGGACAGGATTCTCCATAGAAAATAATACTCTTATGTAAAAAAATAAAATAGAAGGTATGTGAGGGTACATCCTCAGCTGGTTAACCCTGAGGGCAATAGAACTATGTGAGTTTACACTTGATGAACACATGGTTTGAGGTCTGCATATGCTATACCAAAGATGGAGGCTAGTGAGGTGCTAAAGGTACTGCGATCCCCGACCACGGTTCCAAAGTAATATATGTTCAAGAAGAGACATATGAGTTGTGAGGCTGCAACATCTTTCTGATTGGGAAATTTCTGTGTGGGGTGTGCCACTGATGCCATTTCTCCAGAAAGAGAAAGAATGGGAAAATAAAAAAAAGAAAGAATGGGGAAAAAAACCCCTGCTAGTTTCAGATCTCTGATGCAAGGGTAGGATTTCCAGCTGATCACTCAGACCCTAGCTACATATGCAAGTTCCATTATTACTATGATTAGAATCACAACAATATGAAAATATATGCTGTGGTTTTATTTCCAACAGGAACAGATTTTCATTTGCTTCCTGAGTTGTTTCAAGCCAAGCCCTTAGAGCCACATAACATTTGTGTTTCACTTTCCTTTAGAGTCTGCTGGTCATGACGAATTTGTTTTCTACTTTATCACTCTCATTTGAGAGCAGCACCAAATAATTGAAAGAAAAAAAATTCTACTTAAAAGGATGTTAAGTACTACACAAATATGAAAACACAGTACAATTTGGGAATATAAACTCTCATTAAAATATATTGCAAATTTTGACCCTAATCATCAGTCTGATTTTTTTTTTTATCAGGATGATCAAAATATATCCTTTGAATCAAAAATAAAAGTAATGACTAATATACTTCTTAAAACAGTTTTGTGAGATGCCAAATGTTTTGACCAGGTGATAATGGACAGTAAAACTGAGGAATAAACCATAACCTATCAGACGGCCAAATCTTCATGTTACTGAATAGCTTTGGAAGACAACTTCTTAATAATGTATTTAATCTCTAGAATAAACACAGTTTTATTGCTTTTAGTCACCATGCAATATCACTGTAAGACTATGTCAGGCCTCAGGTTATCCTTGCATATCTGTTGCCATGAATTCTGCTGAAGACATCAGTCATGAAGCGTTAATTTCTTAATATAAAAATCAAACTTCACAGACATAACAGCAGATGCATGAACAAAGTAAATAAACAGTTGAGTTTGTTAAGGGAAAGCCATATGAATACATAGAGAACACTGACTTGTTATCTTTTTTCTTTTATTTACTTATCCCTCTCCTTCCTATCCTCAAAATCCCAGTCTTTTCCATGTTCCCTTTCTGTATGATTCTTAGCAATTCTGCACTCTCAAAGCATTTTCAGGTAATAGGGGAAAACATTTGGCTTTTTTTTTTCTTTCCACTGGAAAAAGTCCTGTAATTTCCAGTTGCCGTAAAATGAGATCTATGTATGCTATTCAGTCAGACCCAAGAGAGTCTGCAGAACATCTCCTCCTTTGCCTATGCCTCCAGTGAGACATTTTTAGGTGCACACAGTGAATTTGTTGTACCTGTAAGAACCTTCCTTTTCAGGTTATCCACTACAAGTTGCATTAGTTTTTACTTAGATCCCCGTGGAAAGTAAAGTCACTATTCTTTACCAGAGCTCACACACAAGAAAAGCTCTCCCTGGCTTTCCAGCTTCCTGACACTACAAATACCTGTGTTAGTATGCAGTGGCACCATATGTAATCTGTTTAAATCTTGGCCTGGATTAAACAAGTAAGGAGTAGATTGATGACTATTCTACTAGCTTATTGATTTCAGCTGAAGTTTGTTGAGCTTGCTGCAATTCAATATCAGGCATGAAGACTGCCTTTCACATATACCTTCAGTGTTTGTATATTTATCCTATTCCAGTAGCGATATAATTAAAAAAAAATATCTCAAACATACTTCAGCTCATATGTGTGTCCCCTTTATATCTAAAGGTTTGGATGTTCACTTGATGTTCACCTGTTATTAAAATTACTTTGGGATCCTTGTGCCACCTGGGAGTGTTAAGAGATTCCCAGCACAGAGATTTTCAATGTTGGAAGGAAGACTATTTCTGTCATTTTTGGTGGCACACTCTAATAGAAAAGATAAATGTTTTTAAGAAAAAGGGAGGTGTCATGGATATTTTGACATCTCTAATAAATATTTTAATTCAATTTTAGCACTGGACGAAGATTTCTGTTTCCTTTAATGTGCCTATGCAAAAAGAAACATCATGAACATTGTGGAAACAAGGGTTAAAGAAGCAATATTTGGACATCTGGAATGGAATACTTTTCTTTTTCATTTGCAGATCAA
The DNA here is from genome assembly GCF_036417535.1 of Chlamydotis macqueenii. Lineage (NCBI taxonomy): Eukaryota > Metazoa > Chordata > Aves > Otidiformes > Otididae > Chlamydotis > Chlamydotis macqueenii. The sequence continues at coordinate 8,881,956 of NC_141558.1, forward strand.
ACTCTGTGTGCCTTTTGGAACAGACTTTGAAAGTATTGATGTTAATTTAGCACAGATGTTATCAGTCTGGTTTTTTTTAAAGAATTTATATTTACAAACAAAAAGAGCCTGAAAAGTAGATTTAAAGTCCTGTCTGATAGGTAGACAGAATCGATGATGATCAGAAAAGGCTGGAATATTGGAATGTCCTGAATCTAGATGGCTCGCAGTTTCCTCTGCTTTCATGTTCTCGTTCCACATGTAGCTACTTGTCGTGCTTGTTTGTTCTCACAGATGCTATGGGCTTAAGAGGATGTTTGAATTGCAAAACTCCAAAGGAAATAAATCTGGAACAATCTTAAGGAAATAGTGATAATAATATGGACTGTACCTGGGGGTTTTGCTCTCTTATTTTACATAGGAGTAGGATTACTAAAGTGAAATCAGATAGCCACGAGCTCAGGGAATTATATTGAAGAAACTGAAGCATCTTCAAATCACATCTTTCTTTAGACTTCTGCTGTTGTATCACAAAAAAATAATGGCATCTTATCACTTCATTTGCTGTAGCTGGCATTTAATTTCTGTTTTATAGATTTTCCAATGGTAGCTCCATGTCCAACGTGTCTCATGTTGCTGCTATGTATTTACAACTCTTCACTGGAGTTGCATCAGAAAACAACACAACTGAGGCCTCAATGCTCTTGCAGAACTGTATAATAAAGTGTTAGCCTTTATTCTAAAGAGACCACAACCGGACCTGTGATATTTAGCCAATGACTGGAGCAAACACAGGAGTTAGCAGGGGATGGAGACCATAGTATAAGAAAACTTGTACATGGTAGATTGCTAAGTTTAGCTATAACAAAATACAGATAATCATTAAAGAATGGTTGACTTTTAAAGAGTAACTTGGAAAAGAGTGTACCATCTCTGTAGAGGAGGCTCAGGATAGAAAACTTTTAAATGATCTGGACATACATAAGTACATTAGACCTGATGTGATGGACCCATGAGTGCTGAGGAAGCTGGCCAATGCAATTGTGAGGCCACTGTTGATAATCTTTGAAAGATCACTTAATCAGGAGACTTCTGAGGACCAGAAGAAAGTAAATATCACTCTTAGCTCCAAGAAGGGTGTCATAGTTCAGCCCCAATCGGGACCAGACTACGCAGTCTCTCTCTCACCCCCCCCACCCTCTGAGAGAATAGGGGGAGATGATATAAGAAAAATGGCTCGAGGTTTAAGATAAGGACAGGGAGAAATCTTTAAAGTTACAGTTATGGGCAAAACAGACTTGACTTGGGGAAAACCATTCATTTATTTCTAAAATTAGCAGGAGAATGAGACAGGGAACAAGATAACCTCCCCCCACCCCTCCCTCTTCCCGGGCTTAACATTATCTCTACCTTCTTCCCCCCTCAAGTGGCACAGGGGGGAAGAGGGAATGGGGGCCACGGTCAGTTCATCATGCGTTGTTTCAGGCCGCTGTATCATTGTCAGGGGAAGAACTCCTTGCATTCCTCCCCTGCTCCTTAGTGGGGTCCCTCCCACAGGCCAGAGTCCTTTGTGAAACTGCTCCGGCATGGGTCATCTCTTCAACGGGGTGCAGTCCCTCTAGAACAGCTGCCCCAGTGCGGGCCCTCCACAGGCCACAGCCTCCTTCAGGCCTCCACCTGCCCTGGCGTTCGGTCCTCCTTGGGCTCCGAGTGGATCTCTGCTCCTCCGTGGACCTCCATGGGCTGCAGGGGGACAACCTGCTCCACCATGGTCAACACCACAGGCTGCAGGGGAATCTTGGCCAAGAGCGGCATTACTCCTCCCCCTCCTTCTTCCCTGACCTTGGCATCTGCAGTCGTTCCTCTCACAAGAAAAATTCTTCACAACAGGCTGGATCTCAGGATCTTTTTACATCTAATTCACATCTCATCTCCTCTCCACAGGCCGGGCCGAGTTGAGCCCGGTTGGCCACCCGGCGGGAGGCCAGAGGGTGAGGCTTGCAAGGCCCATGAGGCTCGTGCTTCCCCCTCTCTGCCCCCACTCAGCTGCTTCACATCTTCTCCCTTTTTTTTCTCCTGTTTTCCCCTTCTTAAATATGTTATCGCAGAGGTGTTATCATGAAACATTCTGCTACCAATTGGCTTGGCCCTGGCCAGCAGCGGGTCTGCTCTAGGCCTGGCCAAGTCCACTGAACAAAGGGGAGCGACTTCTAGCAGTTTCCCTACAGAAGCTACCACCTTAGGCCACCCCTTACTAAACAAAACCAGAACAAAGGGCAAGAAGGAGGACCCAGCAAACTACAGAGAGGTCATCCTCACTTCAATCTCTGGGAAGGTGATGGAGCAGCTAATCCTGAAAACCATTTCCAAACTCATGAAAGACAAGGTGACTGGAACAATCAGCATGTGCTTGTGAAGGGGAAAATCATGCTTGATCCACCAGATGGCTTTCTAAAATGAAATTACTAGCTCAGAGAATGAGGGGAGAGCAGTTGTTGTGTTGACTTTAACCTTAGTAGGGCTTTAAATACTGTCTCGAGTAACATTCTTCTATGCAAATTGATGAAGTACAAGCTAGCTAATGGACAGTGAGATGGACCAAAAACTGGCTGAACTTCTAGGCCCAAAGGGTTGTGATCGGCACCATAAGGTCCAGCTGGAGGATGGTCACTAGTAATCTATTCAGGGGTTGATATTGCGGCCAGCCGTGTGTAACCTCTTCATGGACGATGGTGCACAGTGAACCCTCAGGAAGTCTGGAGATGATACAAAACTGGGAGGAGTAGCTAGTAGGCTAGATGGGTGCCATTCATAGGGACATCCACAGATTGGAGAAATGTACTAATACTCTTCATGGAGCTCAATAAAGCGAAATGCCAAGCCCTGTACCTCAGGAGGAATAACTACACACACTCATGCAGGCTGGGGCTAATCAACCGGAAAGAAGCTTTGCAGAAAAGGACCTGGGGGTCCTGCCGAAACTACAAGCTGATAATGTGCCAACAATGAACCCTTGCAGCGAAGAAGGCCAAAAGCCTCCTGGGCTGCAGTAAACAGAGCATTGCCAGCAGCTCAAGGGAGTTGATCTATCCGTTCTAGTGAGTCCTGGCAAGACCTTTCTGGACTGCTAGGTCCAGTTCTGGACACTTGTGCTGGTTTTAGCTGGAGTGGAGATAATTGTCTTCATAGTAGCTAGTATGGGGCTACGTTTTGGATTTGTGCCCAAAACAGTGTTAACACAGGGATATTTAGTTACTACTGAGCAGTGCTTACACAGTGTCAAGGCCTTCTCTGCTTCTCACGCGACCCCACCAACCAGTAGGCTAGGGCTGCATAAGAAGTTGGGAAGGGACACAGCTATGCGTGATGGAGCCTTGCTTTCCTGGAGATGGCCAAACATCTGCCTGCCAGTGAGAGACAGTGAATGAATTCCTTGTTCTGCTTTGCTTGTTGGCATGACTTTTGCTTTACCTGTTAAACTGTCTTTATCTCAATGCACAATTTTTCTGACTTTTACTCTTCCAGTTCTCTTCCCCATCCCACCAGTGGGGAGTGAGCAAGCATCTGTGCAGGGCTTAGTTGTCAGCTAAGGTTAAACCATGACAGCGCTCCAGTACAAGAGAGATGTGGGCATACTGGAGTGAGTCCAGCAAAGGGCCAGGAAGATGATTAAGGTAGTGAAGCATCTGGCCTACAAGAAGAGGTTAAGAGATCTGGAACCATTCAGTCTGGAGAAGAGAAGACTCAGAAAGGTCTCATAAATGTGTAAATCTTATCAGGAAGAGTAAAGAAGACATAGCCTGTCTCAGTAGTGCCCAGTGAAATGACAAAAGGCAATGGGAACAAATATAAATACAGGAATTCAATGTAACTGTAATAAACCGCCTTATTAGAAGGTTAGTCAGACACGCAAACTAGTTGCCCAGAGAGGTTGTTGAGCCCCTGTTTTTGGTGATATTCAAAACCTGACTTGACAGTGTCCTGGGCAACCTGCTCTGATTTTAGCTGCTGTGAGCAAGAACATTGGACTAGATGATCTCCAGAGGGACCTTCCAACCTCTGTTTTGTGATTTTTGGTGAGTCTGTAGTATAATACCTTTATAAATGGTAGCTTTTTCCCAATCAACTGCAAGTGGTACTTGGCTGTTTAACTAAATGAAAGATGAAATAATGACGTACTGTAAGGCTCAAGAAGCTCCTGCAGAATAAAAATATTCCAAATGATATTCCACATTCATAAGTGCTAAATAGCTAGTGATTATATGTTTGAGATCTTGATTTTAATTGTCTTTGATCTTTATGAAAAATTGTCTTTGTTGGTCTAGATCTGATTATTATGGCATTAGTTTTTGTATCATGTATGACACTCAGGAAAACTGCTATCTAACTGCATGAGAATTCTGTTACTTTATAAAAAATAATACTGCTTTTCTATTTGTTTACTTGGTTTTCCTTTTGACTTCCAAATTTAACCTTGTTTACTAATACTATTTCATAAAGTAGTCTCTAATCACTGCAGAATTAAGTAGTTACTAAGCATCTCTTGAAATGCTAAAAAGAACAGAAAAGTCACAGGAGCGTGAAAAGTGATAGACTTCAATGCATAGCTGAAGCTGTGGGAGAAAGATGCAGATATTTGATATGGAACTTCCCTTTTTCTCCTTGTCTTTTCACATTTTTTGAATCATTAATAGTTTTTAGTGAAGTTTCTATATAGAAAGAAAATGGAGTCCTAGGGAACTTTGATTTGATAAATGTCTTTGTGGGACTGAAGTTGGCTCGGTCAAACTACCCTTACATATTAATGCTGTTTGAGTTCTATATATATCTCTTCAAATGCTTCTCCCTTCAAAATGTGGTTATATTTTAAGGAAGAGATCCTAACAATAACAATTTTTGTGCTATTTAGAATGAGGAGGAAGCACAAAGCAAATCAAAACAGTAACTCAGAATTTGAATGGTCATTCAATTCCTTGCTCTTCATTTTAAGGGAAAAAAAATGTTTACAAAATAATTAAATTAATAACAGTCAATTAATAGCAGTCTTGTCCTGGAAGTTAGATACTTACATCTCAGATTCATCACTCTTCAAAGTTTATGAAGGCTGCCAACTGGGGAGGGGAATCTCAGACTTAGTTCTCCTTCATGGACTAGGAAAGATGCAAGTTTTCCAACAAACCCAGCATTAGCCAGAGATTACCAATACAGTTTTTTCATTTTCTTGCTATTTGTATGGTGTTTGTAGTAAACTAGATTATTTTCTGAGCTCTGTATGAGTCAGACTCTGCTGTCACAAGCCCAGTTCTACAGGCCAACTTGCACTGACAATGGCAACTTCCTGCTGTACTTGTGTGGTGGATCTATCCATGCTTTCTGACTCCAAAGATGGCAATCTCACACCTTTCTCAGGTCTTCAATGTGCTAAGTGAAACTATGAGTGCTTTTGCACATATGTGCACTTTTTAAACTGCAGTGGCTTCCATGACAGAATAGAAGCTCAAATTCCACAGCAATGGACAGATGGAAAATGGGAGCAAACTTCTATTAAACTCTTGTCCTCCGTATTGAAGGCTAAATATTTAGTATTTATATTCTGGGCAGAGCGTTTTCCCTTCCATGTTAAATGATTAAAAACTAAAAAACAGGAAGATTGTCTCCTCAGCACCAATACTGAGGCATTTTTCCATTACTGTTATTAGTTTAGTAAAGTTTTCATCACTGCTGATCCCAAGGTTTCATCTTTAAAATCTTTAGCATGCTTCATATATAACTTAAGGGATTAACAAAGAAGTTTGTAATTGATTCTGTCTTTTAGGGAATACAATACAGAAGAAAAATCCTGACAAAACACCAAAGTTTTCAGCATGTACAGCTCTATAGAAAGCTCTGTATCCATACTTATATGTGAACATTCAGATTTTAATGATTTTGGTATGGGTAACATTTTGTGTTTTACCTTCCTTGTACAACACTTAGCATAATATGTGGCTGACCTGTGACTGGAGGTGTGGAGAAGGTGCTGCTACCTGAATAACAAATAGTAAGAACCAGAAAGGGAAAAATATAAAGGTAATGGGATATCAGTAACTGAAGAACATGCCATGGGTCTTACAGGAGAGGAGTCTTAGGTAAGAATTATAATCTTTGTTATCTTTTTCTTTTAATAAAGCCATACTCTTGTATTTTAAGTCAAATCTGATTTGGATATTTAGGAGGCATGTTGTTTTCTTATTATTATTTTTACTCTAGGATAATTGTCATGTTTACTGCCTGGAAAAGAATAGGAAAAGATAACACTATGAGGACATCACCTGAATTTCAGCGAGAAAAGTATTCTTATAGGAAAGGGAGTTAAAGGTCATACACATGTGTGTGTCCAAATGCTAGTTTATTTTTTTTCCCAGCTGTATCTCTTGATCTAAGAAAAGACGTTACTTGCCTTATATCTAATGATGTAAGTATCTTACTAGTGATGTAACATTGGCTGCTTTAAAGATTTTTAGTAAGATCCTTAGTAAGATCACTGAAACACTATAGGAAAAAAATCATACTAACTTAACAGAAACAGTCATGAGGCATCAGATCAGTGACAGGAAAGCAGAGCACCAAAATCCTTGGTTAACATCTTGACAGTGAGGTAATTAATCAAACAAGATGAGCAAAGATATGTGACAATGCCCTTTTCAAACAGGATTGTAAATGTAAATACAATTACCGTGTATAATGGTGACAAGACGTAATTAAAGATAGCTTTCTGTACACTGCCAGTAAATTTTGGTCTAAGTGGTTTATGCCTTCCTTGTCAGTTATTTTTATTATTATAAAAATTTTAATGCTTTTTAAAAAATATGAATCCAAACATTTACAAGTTAATATATGTATAAAAGAGAGGACAGCTAATGCAGATTTCTTTGTATTACAAAACCAATCAGAACTAGAGTCCATTATCTCTCCCTGAGGCCACATGCATACTGCTGCAGTCTCTTTCTTTCCCAAACAGGGTGCCTGCATCCAAAATCCCTACTGAGTCTGGTCCCTGGGTTGTGCTCACTTCTGAGCTATGGCTGGGCATTGTTTGAGAAACAGTTTTGGCTGACAAACCCTGTGACCACTTGAATAATTTAAGAAAGCAGATAATCAAGCTCCTGCATGCAAGACTGAAAGTTAACATTTCAAATTTACTAACTCTATTGTGAAGTAATATGCTGCATCTGGCTGGGATGGAGCTCACTTCGTTCGTGACATCCCTTATGGTGCTGTGTTGAGTTTGTGATTAAAACAGTGTTGATAACGCACTAAAGTTTTGGCTATTGCTGAGCAGTATTTGCACAGTGTTGAGGTTTTCTTTCCCTCCCCACTCCCCAGCAAGTGGTTGAGAGGGGACACAGATGGGACAGCTGACCCAAACTGGCTGATGGGATATTGCATGCCATATGATACCATGCTCAGCAATAAAAGCTGAGGGAAAGGATGAGGAAGGGGAGACGTCTGGGGTTGTGGTGCCTGTCTTCCCCAGGAACCATTACATGCACTGAGATCCTGCTTTCCAGCAAGCAGCTGAACATGTACTTACTGATTGGAAGAAGTGACTGAACTACTTATTTTACTTTGCTTGCATGCTCAGCTTTGCTTCACTTATTAAACTGCCTTTATCTGACATAGCAGTTTTCTCACTTTTCCCATTCTCTTCCCCATTCAGATGAGTGGGGAGTAAGTGAGTAGCTGGGTGGGGAGGTTATCTGCTGCCAACATCAACCCACTACACCTAATATTCTCAAGACTTGCTCTCCTTTCCTGATGTCTTTCCCTCAGATGCACTCTCCCTTATAATAGCAAAATTCTGCCTTCCTCTTATTTATAGAACAAGTACAAAGAGAGATATAAACACTATTGTGTGACTTGAAGGACGCAGTCACAGAGTTTGGTCATTCAGTTACTAAGGGAATTGCAATGATATGACTATCACCGTGGTGATAGAAGAAAATATTATGGAAGAGAGATCTCCAGCAGAGGAATGGAGAGATAATATAGATGGAGGTCCCTCTGCCTTTCCGTCTCTGCATGTTGCAACCTGTTGTAATCCCAGTTTTGGTCTATTTGTTGCTTGTGTACAGCTCACACCGCCAGATTTCAGAATGTAATCAAATTCAGACAATGCAAACCCACAGACTATTTCAAATATATGAATAAAAAGAACATAATTATGAATAACAAAGATAGAAGGAAATATATAATTCTCAGTGTGGGGGAAAAGAAACAACCCCAAACCCACCTTACTGAGTAAAATTCAGAGCTTTGTCTAACTCATGGGTGACCCTTTAGCCAATAAATACAGTCCCTTGAGCATTTTTCCTGGTATTTTGACTCTGGACAATAAAGCCTCTCTCCCCAAAGAGGTTTTTTTTTGTGAGCTCTAAAGAGAAAAGAGATTTTCATATGCTAATGTGAATTTATCACTAGATAGGAATTCACTGAGTTTCAAATAATAATGTAAAACCAGCCTCATAATCCCCCACCAAGTAGCTTTCAACACACTCTTATACAGAGTCCCAAATGTAGTTGTGCTGAGCACAGATGTGCAGTGTTTAAGGAGAGCCTGATTGAAAACCTGTGGATGCCAATTAAAGTCTTTTGGTTGTCCACAGCAAGGTTTTATTAAGGTATCTCTACTGGGAGGGTTCCTGGAGTATGTACGCCAGTCAACCAAATGGTTGAAAATAGGAAATAGCTGTTGGGAAAGGAAAACTATGACAGTGATTTAGAATGTGAATTTTCATTTAAAAAAAAAAAAAGTGAATCTGAAGAGTACTTCAGGTTTGTTTGGGGCAGAAAATCTGTCAAGCTGAAACCCGTTTATTTATGTTTATCCCCCTCTAACTGACTTTGGGACCTCTGCAATTTTGCTAAATAAGTGAAGCTATTCATCTAGTGAACCTTGCATCTGCCACAAAGTTACAAAGAGAAGAGATACTTCAGAATTCAATTTACTTTATATTAACTTGAGATCTGATAGTCATCATCTGCTTTAACTGCTTGTTTTATCAAAACTGCTAGAGTCACATGAATGGGAAAGAAAATTAAGAGATTTCAAATTTGTTGCTCTAAGCAAAATGACTTCCTTATCTAATCTAAAAGAGGCTGGATGAGTTTCCCTGTTTTAATAATCACTGTGTTCCAAATTTCCCTTTCATTAAAAAAAAATTAACATAAATTGTCTGGAGAATTTATCTTACTATAATCAAGAAAGTTTTCTTCAATACCACTGTAAAAAATAAACCTGATAGTAAGCTGACAAACTTTTGCTAGATGCATTAATGATGCATTTAAGACGTTAGAATAAGAAAAAAATATATTTATAAAGACCAGAAGGATGTAGACGTCTCAAAGTCAGTAGCTGATATGAACTCGGGTGTGATTAGTCTAGTACAAAGGCAGGAGTCTTTTAAAGAAAGTCTACAAGAAGTATTGTTGATTTAGAAGGTGACATTTGACTACTAAGTAGGCATAGTATGAAGTACTGAGATATAAAATCAAGGTGTTTAATGTTTTGGTGCTCCATATTATGATCTCACATTTACCAGTCTGAATCTAAAGCAATGTTATTTGACTTTGGTGCTTATTTTAGAGTCCCCGAGATTTAAAACTTGGTTGTTGCTCCTGCCGAGATTTAATCAGCTGCAGTTTTTAATGTTAACAACAGTCTATCATTCACAGAAGAGAACTCGTAAGAAAGATGATTAAGTGTAGGGAGGTCACATCCTTAGGAGGAGGGGAAAATCGTGTATCTCATAAACTTTTGAGCTGATTACTTTCTTGGTACTGTATTCCTTTTGGCCTGGATGTGTGACTGAGGAAGACATAGAAACTTCACAAAGGATTAAAAGGCAGATTGCAGCTTTATTCATCATACATATAAATTCACTTAAAATATCACCAGGCATAAACAACGTTCACTGTGAATATAGGGGTGCCTAAAAATTTGTAGGTCTAATTAAGCAGTTCTTTGGGGGAAGCAGTTAGGGTAACTGTCTTGTCCTCCTAGTGCCATGTCTTTCGCTGTAGTTCATGGCCCTGGTAAGAGTACTGGGATGTTTTACCTCTGAGAGGTGATCTTGGCTCTCAGAAAGTATGGACTTTTAGTGACCTTGCTGCAGGGAATACCACTGAAGCTGTGGTGAGTGAAGTGTCTTTTTTTTTTGTCAGGGTGGCTCTCTAAAGAAGGTGGAGAACCAGCACTAGCCCTGACCATTCTCTCTGAAAGCAAATCTTTAGTCTTCTGCTGCTTCAGTCAATGCCTTAGAATGATTGCTACCTTCAGTTCAGCCTGATCAATGGTGTATGAATGGGTGGTAGATTAGCGGTTTCTCAGCTGGCTCTAACAGCCATACTAATTTAAGGTATTTTTCCTGTTGCATTAGTGACTATAGCAGTCACTAAATTTACTGGGGATCCTGTTTTACTGGCCCTCTCAGTAGCCATTTGGCAAGTAGATATATTTCCTTCAGTCTCAGCTTATGTGTCTTTTTAAACTGAAACTCTCAGAGTAAAGATGTGTTCCTTAGTGACTACAACATCTACATTTTCCTTCACTGAACCCTTTCAATTTTATTGCTGCATGATTCAGTAATATTTAATAAAACTAAATACAACTTCTTTTTTTTTTTTTTTTTTTTTTTCAGAAGGAATGAGTTTGCCAATCAATCCTGATAATGGAAATTACATTTTGTGAAGATGTCTCTTTATCTTTCATATCTAATACCCCTTCCCTTGCTGTCCTAAGAGCAATGCAACACTGCTGAGTCCAAGACAGTGATCAGCAGAGTGATTCTTGTAATGACAATCTTGGCTATGATTTCTGGTCACACAAAGGCTAGATTATACATCTGTGGCAGTTTAAAGGGGTCTGAAAATGAGAATAAAGTGAAGCTATGCCCACCAAATGATCCATTATATTGCCATGAAATGTAAAATGACTTCTGTGAAACTGAGAAATAGGCCTCTGTTGATTTTTAGGGATGAAAAGTATTGTATAATTGTAAGATAACGTATTATTTTAGGAAAGTATATACTGCAGCCATGGTATGGAAAATTAAAAGGTTCAAATCTCATGAGTAAATGCTAACATTTTAACACACAGATACATATTGTTGTAACATGTTAAATATATATGTACATGTTACACATATATATGCATGCTGTAAACTATATATATAGATGTCACATTGATTTTAACATGTAAACACACATACACACATATTGATACAGTTTCACATGGACATATATATATATATTATTTCCAAACCTTTTTTTAAAGTTACCTACTAATAACATTTTCAAGCTAAACCACATAATTAAGGCTACAAAATTAATTCATGTGAAATATAGAAGGTTGTATCACATAGTTTTCTGCTTCCAGACTAATGTCTTTAGAGTCATTACCAACTATTGTGAGACTTGTGAGAAAACTGCAATAATTAGCAACGTTGATTCATATGTAAAGGAATGTGGAATTTAGTCACTAGAGCATTTTGAATGTAAAGCAATCATGTAAAGATGCATCTTGGTATAGTCTAAAGGGAAATACCTTCATGAATTGAATCTCTGTGTTCAGTAACTGTCTGAAACAGATCCAAAGTTGCTTAGAAAATTAAATAAAAAACATCAGAGGTACTCCTGAAGCAATGACTACAGAGTAATTTGAATGTCTACTGGAGACAGTTTAAGGTAAGAGAAAATATTTAACGTCATTCAGGTTCGAGTATTAAAAAGGAGGCAAAATGTAAAGAACAAAACCCTGAACCTGTGTTATCTTCTTCTGGCTTCAGAATTACTTAGCTAATACTCAGGGTAAGAAGATGGGGGTTTTTTTCCTTTGTTTGTTTGGTTTTTTTTTTCTTTCTCCAAAAAGGTTTAGTGTTAAAATTCTGCCTCATATGTTCATCAAATTGAAGCTCACTAATGCAGATCTTTGGATCCAAAATTCAAGTACGTACTTTCCTATTTCATTTTGATCATGTTGTAGTTTAGATGCAAAATATGACTAGGGAAATGTTAAAGCTTTCAGGGTACAGACTCACAAAACAAAGTGTCCAAAGCCAGCTCCTGGAGGGATCTACGTTGTATGTATGTCTATACATGCCAATATATTTTCCACTAATGGGCTTTTATCCTCATCAGCCAGAGAAAGGAACAGCATGAGCCTGTTGGTGCTTTTTGTGTTTGCAAGAATGTTGTTTGTGTTTCTGTCTGTGTTGATCTGTGTGGCTGGCCATATGTATATAGAATCACAGAACAGAATCATAGAATACTTTGGGCAACTTGTTCCAAAACTTGACTATCCTCATTATGAAAAAGTTTTTCGCTAGAGAAGGCAGAGCTGTGTTTATCCCTTTCTCTCTGTACTGGTTTTGTCTGGGATACAGTTAATTGTCTTCATAGTAGCTGGTATGGTGATATGTTTTAGATTTGTGCTGAAAAAAAAAGTGTTAATAATACAAGGATGTTTTAGCTATTATTGAGCAGTTCTTACATAGAGTCAAAGTCTTTTCTGATTCTCACACTGCCCTGCTGGTGAGTAGGTTGAGGGTGCACAAGAGGTTGTGGAGGGGACACAGCTGTAACAGCAGACTCCAACTGACCAGTGGGATATTCCATAACATAGGAAACTGTGCTTAGGAATAAAAGCTCAAGAAAAGAAGGAAGAAACTGGGGAGTGGAACATTTGCAGTTATGGCATCTATCTTCCCAAGTAGATGTTATGTGTGATGAAGCCCTGCTCTCCTGGAGATAGCTAAACTCTTGCCTGTCAATGGGAAGTCGTGAACAAATTCCTTTTTTTTTTGGTTTGCTTGCATGTGCAGCTTTTGCTTTCCCTATTAAACTGTCTTTATCTCAACCTACAAATTTTCCCCCTTCTGATTCTCTTCTTCATCTCACTGGAGGGAAGTGAGTGAGCTACCGTTAAACTACAGCACTCTTCCATTGAAAACTGTATGTTCTTAGAAGATTCAATTTTCCTTCCAGTATTGTGATATCTGGAAGCACTTTCCAACAGCTGATTGCTCTGACATGTGGCCTGGTCTACCACTTGGCTATGGTAAGGAAAACTAGTAAATTATGTGTTGTCTGTTATACCAGCAGAGTTTCATATCTGGTTTGGGGCTTACTGGACTAAGGCACAACAGCCAGTGCTTCAGGGTTGCAATGAACATTCAGAACTCTTCTATGTATTTGGAATATCTGCTGAATAGTAGCTTCTCTTTTGCTGTACGACTTACACAGACATCCACTATCTTGGCAGGTTGATCACAAATTCTTGCTGGCAAAACTGTGGTATACGCTTATAAGTTCAAATTGAGACTTCTTCCATTTGCCTTTGAGGTCTGGGACACAGGAATGGAATGATCATAAACTTGTGTTTACTAACTGCTGGAAAAAGAACACAGGAAAGAACTCGATTAAATGTTTTCAGTTAGAGTCCTGGACATGTTATACCCATTATTTTCCAGTAATCCACTTTAGTAAGCAAAAGTAATAGAGGCCATTAATACTACTTGAAAGTAAACTCTCCATCAGCAATTCCTAAAAGCCCTGATCTAAAGAAATGATACTTATAAGATGAATGATGCACTATTACTAGAAATTGTTATTTCAGGCTTCCCAAGCTACCAGGAAACCTACTTTTATACAATAAAAAGCTGACTTTCAATCCGTTCTTCTCCACAGCTTTTTTTTACTGACACCTAACAAGTTATATCAGTGTTGATACCATGATACCTGTATGACTCCATCTATTCTTCATTATTGACAAATGTAAATCTAAAATTACACTGACTCAAATATGTCTAGATTCAGAACAACTTCAGAGGCCTCACTTCTAGCTAAAAAGAAACACGAATGGCACAAATTTTTGTGATTTACAAACAATCCAGCAGTTTAAAGTAATTAGAGCCTTTTCCAAGGAAGAGTACAGGATACACGGGAAAATAGTGCTTGAAAGTCTGGTGTTGTCAGGCTATTTTGGCATTCCCTCTCTGTGCTTTATTTTGTGAGCTTTTTGATCACTGTCTGAGTGTGAAGCTTTTGTTTTCCCGAAAAAATTGTCACATAAATATAGGTATTTCAGTTGAAATAAGCCTATTAGATCATCTCATCCCTTTCCTTGTCAGTGCAAGATCATTTCCTACGGTAAATTATCTAATGCAGGGCAAGACAGAAAAGAACTCAATTTTGTAAAAAAAAAAAACCCAAATCAAACCAAACCACCACCCCCCCCTCCCTACAGAGGTTTCAACATTTATTTTCATTCTGGATCAAAAGACTATTTAAAGTTCATGAAAGACCACAAAAGAGAGAGAGAGATGAATACAAAAATAGTTCTTCCAGTATGAAAACTCACTGGGAATTTGGAAAACTTGAACTCCTGCTTCTTACACTGGAGGGATTTAAACTCATCTTTCCCATATCCTGGCCAAATAAGAAGGCTGCTAACAACTGTGAAGAGCCATGTCTCCCTTAAAATAATATTTTATATTTGAAAAGAATGTATGGTTTAGGGTTTTTCTTAATTTCTGCATTAATTTTACCAACATTAATTTCCACTGCAACTTATTTGATCTTAGTTACACACTAAGACCACCTTAAATAATTCCCCTTTATCCTTGATATTTATAACCTTCCAACATATGTAGACAGTTAATATCTCTTCCCCCCTCCAGTCATTGCTTAGCAAGTTATACATATTTATTTCTTTTAATCTTTCACCGTAAGTCAATCCTTTCAGCCCCTTAATAATTTATGTTGCTTTTCCTTGAATTTCCTCCAATGTGTCAAGATTTTTTCTAATACTGTGAGGCCCTGCATACTTTATTCTAGACATACACTCAACTGTTGACATGACATGAGGAGAAATAGAAGGAGGGGAATATTAGTAGCTTACGTTTGTTTCTTTCTTTACTTCTCATGCTTGAAGTTTGGGATTTTTTTTTTAGAATACCTGAAACAAATCTTGTTATTTCTATACTTACAGAGACTGTACGTCTACGTATGTACACACATATAATGGAAATATACAAATTATTTCATATCTTGTCCTCCTAAAGATCATCTAACATCAAAAGACTGATAAACAAGTCAAAACTACAAACAGAACTCAGTCAGATATCTGATAGCTGTAGCATCTCCAAACACAGAACTCTCCTTTCCATGTTGGTGATCTTGCAAACATTAAAAAAGGTCCTCAAGTGAATATGGCTTAGTAGTTTCCAATCTTGGAAGGTGGTATGCTTACATAGCAATCTGAAATTTACCAAACATAACAAGATGAAACATTCTCTACAGCAGCTGGGTTTTAGGCTATGCGAGTGATATCAGATGATGCTTATTTCACAAGACAGTTTTGCAGGTCGATGCCAATGACAGTTCTGATGGAAAGGAAATCCCTCACATCTAGAAGACTAGCCAGACCTTAGGGAGGCTTACCAAGTGAGTTCAGGACCAATACAAGATCAAGCTCCTTCACTAGACAAAAGCTATTTAGACCTGACCATGCTGCTGGAACAGTATGGGATTTGATCCTTGTGGGTGACCATACCACCAGCAGGGAAGATGTCTCTGAAGACTTTAATCCATAATCGGGTGATACAATACAGGGATTATCGAAGAAACATTGCAGTGTATTGGGTACTGAGACCAACCAAAGAGCTAGTGACTACGGTCTAACTGAGTGCGCTGGTTGATGTGTTCAGATTGCCAGTGCAAACATCACCTCAATGGTTAACTATAATTAGACATCAAACTTGTGCAGGGTGACAGATGTGCCTGAATGAACACCAGGAAATGACATTTTGTTCCCACTTTCAGTGTCTTCGTAGATGTCATTGTTCATAAGACTCATTTAGTGGTATTTGTTATTACATTAAGTGAATTGTGTGATAAAAGAGACATACTGTATCTAAATACATCACCTGCTCAGCTACTCAGCATCTCTCCATTACCTCCCTAACAGCATTATCATTCTCAACTGCAGGAGACTCACAACAACAAAGTGCTTACTGTCTCTTTGCTAAATTGAGATTAAAATAAATGTATCTCATGTGTTTTTGGAAAAATAAGAAATAATCCAACATAAGGCTTCATTTTGGTTATTTAAAAAAGATATTTTTTTTTTACTTTTAGCTTTCTGTTTGAAATATTTATAGGCATGAATTAGCTGACATTTCAAACCATCATGGATTTTTATATTGGAGAACCTTAAATTTCTAGATTCTTGCAAATAAATTATGATTTTAAAAAAGGACATATGTTAAAATCATTATTTGCACCCCAACTATTACAATTAGAGACTTTTTATTTTTCCAAAATACTTTTAAATTAGTTTTTATGCAAGATATTGGGCCATAATGAAAATATATTCTTCATGACACCAGTAAAAAGAAAATAATCTACTGCCACGAGGGAGCCTTTTCTATTGCAATAGTCTATCAGCCTTCTGAATTTGCTTTTCTTTTCTGCTACATGAAATCGCCTATGTACTGTAAACATACACCAGTTTCCTTTGATGAAATGTTTACTATTTTGACTTTTTTTCAGTCTCGAGAGTTATCTTCTTGGTAGTGTGATTTGTGTTTCTATATTTATCTAATGATTAGATTTTACTGTTTTATTTTACAGAGTTCAGTGATTATTTTATTTTTCAGCAGTTTGTAGCATGTGACCATGAGGTGATATTTCCTTTATTTGCCCTCCATCCCCTAATTCATTATGTCTTCATTATAGCAAGCTGCTGTATCCCAATGCATTACCTTTCTGATTTTCAAATAGATTCAAAATACACTTCCACAATGTCCTTTTTGTAGAGTGACACCACTCTTAATTTAGTGTAATCACATTTCAGTGTATTACTGCCACATCATTCTCCTAAGGCACTTCAATAAATCTACAGTACAATGTATAAAGGACATAAATATTCCTGATATTGACAGTTGTGATGCTCCACTAGTCGATCCTTTTTATACCCCAATTTCCGCCTTGAAGTTATATCTAACCTTGCTTTTTTTTACTCTCTGAATATGTTCATTTATGTATTTAATCTATTCCTCTAGCAAATTTACTGACTGGAGAAATTTGTCATTTATGCATGAAAATATCTTCTTAAACAATGTATCATATTAATAGGACACTTTGTATTTTGGAGGATTTTACAGATACTAACTGATTAATCAGAGATACCTACACAGAACAGAAAACAATACTTCAGTATCTCGATTTTAAAGAGATAAAACTGAACAGAGATATTTAGGTGAGTTGCTCAAGGCAACATATAAAATTAGTGGCAGGTTCAGAAAGATGACTCAATATTTCATGCACAACACTTCTGTGTTCAAACATTTGGGAAGTATGTCTTCACTGCGCTTCAATCTCAACACCTGAGAGCTTTCTTATAATCCATCACACAGCCCTGAAGCACACACAATGATTTTGCTGTTTGTCAAATTGTTTTAACATTGTTAATCCACAGAAATCAAAGACTTATGTTGTTGGAGAAGGAGAATTTGCAGATCTCCCTTTGAGAAGCAGAAAATTTACATGCAGGTGACATATATAATACAAGTAGTTATATTTTCTCTCTCAGAATTCATGTTTTTTGTGCACACAAACTTTTGAAGGATGCAAAAAACCTAATTAAAGTTTTTTTTTTAAAAAAAAAAAACTTCCTCAAACACGCCTGATAAGTGCAATGTTCTTCAGAACACAAAGACAAGTTCAACATCTGCAAGGGAAGCAAGTACATCAGCACATCCATAACATCAACCCGTAAGAACGACAGTAAGTCCCCTCTCTCAAGATCTATAGTGCCCTTGCTGATTACTCTTCCTACCAGACAGTGGAGCACAAGAGCATAGGAAATCCTTGCTCAATCCAATATTATTTCTCTAGGAGTGCCCAGCTGAGAAACTTAGATAAATACAGAAGTGTCTGTCCCCAGGAAGGCTTAATTCTGTTAAGACTTCATTGATCTCTCAAAAGTGAGGATTAGAACTGATCTCAAAGTGTTTTTTAGCACTAAGTGTAATAACTCTAACTCCTTTTCTTACCAATAAAAGCAAGCAATTATTTTTCTAAGGCCTTGTCTACTTTTAAAACTCTATTCAGGGAGGACTGTGACCATCTTAAATCAAGGTTCTAAGGGGAGAAAACATAACATGTCCTAAGAAAAATTAATCCCATTTGAACTTGTTTTATTTGGTCAGCTGAGGAAGGAAACACTTGGATAAAAGTGCTTTCTTGCTGGTGCACATTACTTATCTACTGCTGGGCTCAAATACTCCATTGACATTGAAAAGCAGTAGACTGAAGCTGGACACGTATCACGGCTCATGTGAACCCCATGAAGTTCAACCAGGTCAAGTGCAATGTCGTGCACATGGGTCAAGGCAATCCCAAGCAAAAATACAGGCTGGGTGGAGAATGGATCGAGACTAGCCCTGAGGAGGACTTGGGAGTGTTGGTGGATAAGAAGCTCAACATGACTTGACTATATGCACTTTTAGCCTGGAAAGCCAACTGTATCATGGACTGCATCAAAAGAAGAGTGGCCAGCAGGTTGAGGGAAGTGATTCTGCCCCTCTACTCTGCTCTCCTGAGACCCCACCTGCAGTACTGCATCCAGATTTGGAGGTCCCAACATAAGAAGGACATGAACCTGTTGGAGTGAGTCCAGAGAAGGCCACAAAGATGATCAGAGGGCTGGAGCACCTCTCCTGTGAGGACAGGCTGAGAGAGTTGGGGCTGCTCAGGCTGGAGAAGAGAAGTCTCTGTGGAGACCTCATAGCCACCTTCCGGTACCTAAAGGGAGCTGATAGGAAAGATGAGGAGAAATTCTTTAGCAGAACCTGTTGTGATAAGACGGCCTTCCAGAACAGACCCTACAAGAAAGCTGGAGAGGGACTTTTGACAAGGGCATGTAGTCATAGGACAAGGGTTAATGACTTTAAACTGAAAAAAAAAAGTAGATTTAGATTAGATATAAGGAAGAAATTATTTACTGTGAGGGTCATGAGGAACTGGAACAGGTTGCCCACAGAAGTTGTGGATACCCCATCCTTGGAAATGTTCAAGGCCAAGTTGGATGGGGCTTTGAGCGACCTGGTCTGTGGAAGGTCTTCCTGCTCAGTGCAGGAGTGTTGGAACTAGCTGATCTTTAAGGTCCCTTCCAACCCAAACCATTCTATGATTCTATGACAACTCCTCCTTGAAGAGCAGACCAGTGTACCTGAGGGGATCCACTGGAATAAACTTTAGCCCCTCTCTTTTCTTAATTTTCATCCTAAAGAAAGGAAGACATGAAGCAGAATGGTGCATACTCACTTCTTGTCCTGATGCAGTATTTGCACAAGGCCAAGCTCTGCATACTTGTGCACAAGGCATAACGCATGCATCCTACCTTCCAGTATGGACACAGGGCTTGGCATCCTGTGGCACTGTTTTACACCAACTAAATGAGATGCACATGAAAATATGACCTGTTTAAATCTGTTATCTATTTCAATAAGTAGCCGTTTGCTTTTGTGTAGTGAGAAAATAAACATCTCGGATGCTTTCTCTACAATGTTTTTTCTTGTATATGCTCATGAAAGCAATTTCTAGGCATATGAATTGCAAAAAGCTAGTTGCAACAGTTATAATGTATTTTGACAGAGTATACTCTAATGTGGTATAATTAGTTATGGTTTAGATAAGAAGACCATAGGTTGGGTGGATAACTGGCCAGCTAGTTTTGCTCAAAGATTTGTGATTAGATGCAACCAACAACAAACCTTCAAACTTGGCAGTAAAAGGTCCAGCTGTTACCAAGCTAATATTTCCTCATGGATCAATACTGAATTCAATATTGTTTGATGTCTTTACCGATGATGGCATGGAGTGCCCTGGCCTGGAGGAAAGAATATTATGAGAAAGGATATGGTATATGAAATCTGACTGCAGTCTTCCTAAAAGGCAGGTTATAAAGAAGAGAGAGAGAGACTTTCTTCAGACCTTCACAGTGAATGGACAAGACATACTGGACAGAAGTTGCAAGAAGAGAATCAGTTTTTCACAATTTGAAAGGTTAAGAACTAAAAGAGCTTCTTCAAACAGATTGTTTCACCTTCAGTTTTGGAGATTTTCAAAACCTAACTGGACAAAGTGCTGGGTCATCTAAGACAACCTGGAGATTCACTCATCTTTCAGTGGAGTGTTGGACTAAAAAACCTCCAGAAGTCCCTTTCAACTGAAAGTTTTCTATTATTTTACACATTTCGTATGTCTCCTTCTTCTAAGTGTCTGATTTCTAATGTTAACAATCCAAGAATTTATTTTTTTACTTCTGTTTTGTGACCCACTCCTGAGTAAGAAGCAATACTTAATTTTGTAGTTTGCCTGAAGTATTTCTCTGGTTGAGGTTGAGGAGACTGTCTGCATTCCACAGAAGCAGGCACTTGTTCCATCTTCTAATCTTTAGTCCTTCTCTGTATGTGGGGGATCCTAATCTTTTCTGAAATCCATTTCATTCTCTGCCTCTAATTCAACTTTCTGGTCCTCATACTTCTGTGGGACCTCACCAGCCAATCTCCTCTGCCCGTTGTGGTTTATGGAGACTGCTCACTCCACTCTCTAGACTACTGACCTTGCAATCTTGTTTGCTGAACTTTTACAGTTGGATTATTTAGAAAATTTAACCATATTGAACATGAAGTGAGAATTCCTATTGTGTTTTGTATTGACTACATGTACCGGAGTACCAGAAATCTGTTTACTCATCAAAAGCTTGATGAAGAATTAACCAAGAGTTAACACTTCTCTACCACAATAGAATCATAGCCATGATGTAATTTGTTGCTGAGGAGGGCAACAAGAAACAAATTTATTCCTTAGAAAAACCAAGAAGCAACAAAGGGTGGTCCGTCTCCCAGAGTTGTCTCTGAGGCACAGTGTTGCTTGGGAAGTCCTAGTCAAGCCTGTAGAATTAAAGAAAAAGAGGCATCTGTATGACTTTACAACTGCGAAGGGAATCAGTATGTGATCTGATACCTCATGATCTTGTTACGGAGGGATGGCTTTATTAATGAATGTATTATATTTTTGTCACACACTGAATGTTTTCGAGCAATTAACCACTGGAAAAAAGAAAATTAAAAGCAGTTGTCTTATTTTTGTTTGAATATGATTAACTGAAAAGACCACATAGTATACAGTACATTAACAAAAATATCCTATGAATATTTACCAGGCATACTTAATCAACTGAGAATACACGGCAGTCAATGAATCCGTGTTTTTCTGAGACCTTAGGCACTCCTAGAATAATGTGCTGAAGCAGGCTGAACTATTGAAATGTTCTGTTGGGTCAACTATCAATTTATCATAAAATGCTAGAGTGTACATGTGCACAATAGACCGTGAATTTGAAAACAAACTTTACAGTCTACTGAATATATAAAACAAATTTGGAAATGTTCTAAACATGATAGCTTTATAGATAGCATAGGCAATGAAGGTTTCCTTACAATGTGGGGTATCACACACACACACGAGTCCTATACCGAATCAGGTATTAGATCACTGTTTTCCAAAAAGCCTCTGTGACTTCCTGGGTATTTAATACTTCTCAGTTACCTGTCTATGTCTACCATAGAAAATTTTCTAGATGGTATATTATTTGCAAACTCAAAATCTTACCTCTGAGATAAATTCACACTCTTCATCAAGTCACTTGTAATTAGAGTGTAATAGTTGCTAACACCACAGTTCAATGAAAGGAAGGTAAACATGAGTAGGCCTGGAGAACTTGTTGCTTCACATCTGGAATGGCCCTACACAAGTCAGAGCAATCCTCAAGTGTTCAAACATATTCCAGCTTTTAATGGCAGTCACAGGTCATTATATTATGATAATACGATGGATCTCTGTATTATAACTTGCTTAATCTTTGGCTTTGAAAATCACCACCAGCTGGGGTTAGGTGGTTATTGTTAGCAACGTTCCAGCTGTGATAACTTTGGATGAGCAAGGATTCTCTCACCTTAACAACTCTTTGACTCCTCTGATCAAGACAGCTCACGGATACCTTTGAATTGCTGAATCTTTTCTTAACACAAGAGAAGTTTTTGTGAAAGCTTGGTCTTAAGTGCCTTAGTTTCCTCACTTACAATATCAGCAACATATATATCTTTTTAACATTGTTATACAATATTATGACTGATGGGTTAAAAATTAAGTTTATTAAAATGAGAAATAAAAGAGCTGCCCCAGTGAATACTTGCCTGGAGCAACAATAAAAATTGATGTCTTTCAATCACAGTGTTGAAATATATGTATGCACACTTAAATGTTTTCATCATAGATACCCTTCAATCCTGCTTTATGGCAATAAATTTTAAAACTGTATCTGTTTTCCTTTAGAGCTAACATTCTAAACTGGAGTTGAAGTAAAAGGCTGAGGAAGAGAGGGAGAAAAAAAACATTATCTTCTTTTCATGAGCTAGCAAAGTACCAAAGAGCTTCATGAATTATCAGATTGTAGCATCACATGTGCATGATTTCCACTTAATTCAGCTAGAGATATTGAGAAGGCGTGCAGTTCATACATGAGCTCAAAACTGTACTTTTTGCCAAATTGCAGTAGTATTGTCCCATGCTGATGTAAAGAATGAAACATGCACTAAATCAAAAAACCCATAAACATAAAAAAAAATGAAGAAAAAATGAAACAAGAGCCTACTTAGAAACACATATAATTTATATTACCTGCATTCAGGTGCACTTTATCCAATTATTACAGATAATGAAATCAGACCTGATGCCAGATACTGTAACCCTAGTTCAGACCTCCAGAATGACCTTTCCTAATTGTCATTTACCTCAGAATCTTTTGTTTCTACGACATTACTAGTTACAGAGATCTCACGAGAAAATAGGTAGTATTGGTAGAAATCCTTTGATAAAAGAGTATTTACAGAAAAAAAAAAAGACTAGGAGATAGTAAAATTCCCATGGGAACTTCAGAATTAGCTTTACGAATTCAGAAATAGAATTAAACTTAATGAGACTTAGCTGCTGAATAGCTAGGTAGCAATACAGTGCCATTATCTTTTGGAAAGCTTTATCAAGTCATAGAATCACTAAGAAACAGGGCTGAAGAGGAATTTAAGAGATCATCCAGGGAAGAGAGGAATCCAAGGCAAGATAAGTTATTGCTGCTTCTTTTTGATAGGTGTTTTCAAGCTTCCTGTAAAGGACAAATAATGATGGAAACACTATAGATTCCTGAGGCAATTATTATTACTATTAAAATGTTTTCTTCTTTTCTCCAGTTTAAATTTTTGTCCATACTCCTTCTCTTAGCCTTCACAGGTTTTAAGCACAGGTGTGCTGGTTTTGACTGGGGTAATTCTATTCACAGTAGCTGATTTGGGGCAAAGTTTCAGAATTGTGCTGAAAAGAGTTGTTTTAGTTACTGCTGAGCAGCGCTTACACAGAGTCAAGGCCTTTTCTGCTCCCCACACCACCCTGCCAGTGAGTAGGCTGGGGGTGCACAAAAAGTTAGGAGGGGACACAGCTACGACAGATGATCCCAACTGACCAAAGGGATATTCCATACCATACAACATCATGCTCACCATATAAAGCTAGGGGAAGAAGAATAAAAGGGGGGATGTTCAGAGTAATGGCGTTTCTCTTCCCAAGTAACTGTTATGTGTGATGGAGCTCTGCTTTCCCGGAGATGGCTGAACACCTGCTTGCCAATGGGAAGCAGTGAATGAATTCCATGTTTTGCTTTACTTGCATGTGTGGTTTTTCCTTTACCTTTTAAACTGTCTTTGTGTCAACCTATGATTTTCCTCTTTTACTCTTCCGATTCTCTCCCCCATCCCACCAGAGGGGAGTGAGTGAGCAGCTGTTTGGTGATTAATTGTCAGCTGGGGTTAAACCACGACAACAGGTATTTCTTCCTTTATTTCAAAAGCTTACTCTCATATATCTCAGTCTTCTTTTTTGTAGATTGAACAAACTTGTGATTTTTTTTTTGTGTTTTCTTGATTATGTGTTTTCTAAATCTGTCCTTCACTTTTCTCTTCAATTAGGCCAACTTCTTGAAGTGCAGTGCTGGAAACCAACTAGTGCTCAGACTGAAGTGTTCTTAGTGCTTAGTGGGGTTTAAGCACTACTTCCTCGCTCTTGCTCTGTATCAGAGCTATACTGCAGTTTACAAATGCTGATAGAGCATTTACTGTCTGCTGTCATATGATGACTGCTTCCCTTTTATAGCCTTCAGATGCTCCTTGAAAAGCTGCTGACTAATTAGCCATTCACCATCCTCTGTTTGTCCTCCTTTTCTATCTGAAAGTAGAATGTCAAAAGTTCTCCTACCTTCCCCCCTCCCCACTAGTGGTTATGTTTTCAATTTGAAAAGGTAATTTTTAACTGTAGTTTTACCTGAAATTAGTCCCTCTCAGCTTTTTACATCTGAGTAGTCAGCAAACAGGCTCACTGTTTATTATTATTCAAGTTATTAATTCTGATACTGAATGCTACAGCATTTAGGACAGATTCTTGAGAAACCCAGTCAAGACTGATGTTAAGTTTCATGTTGCCTGACTTACTCCATTTGTTCTACATGGCCTCTGAGAGAGAGAGAAAGACCCTGGAATAAGGACTACACTCCTCCTCGAGCTGACTTTACAAATTTCTTTTACAGCATGGTGATGCGGATGGATGCACTCACCAGCTGTTTTCATTTGTTGATCAAAGTTCTCCACTCTGCCACAGACCTCTCCTATTTAATCAACTTCACATTTCCCAGGAGTAATGAACATAGAGCACATGTATCTTTTTTTTTTTAAAAAAAAAAAAAGAGTACAATATAATATCTTTTTTTTTACACGGATGCTTTTTCCACCAAGGTGTTGGATGGTGTGTGGACATCCCAGATGTTCCCTTTGGACCGACTTTTTCTGAACAGAGTAATATGTCTATCTTTTGTGATGGCATAAGATAGATCATATTTACTTGTTAATTGCACATTTTTTGTTTAAACAGAGTCCAGCCTTTACCTCTGAGCACCATCCTGTACCTCTAGTCACCATTTCTGCCAGGGTCTCGTGAAAGTAAGACAAAATCTATTAGATATTACCTTCATCATTGTAAAATACACATACAGGGTGATGGAAAAAAAGGAATGCTAGTTTTAATTTGCTCTAAGTGTTTATCTTCAGGAGATGAAGATATGTTCTTTGGACTGATTTTTTTTTATTCTGCCTTCAGGAAGCTGTTAGCTATTTTAAAGTTATTTTTTCTTTGGCAAAGATAGAGGCAGTTACATTTAGCCAAAAGTGATCATAAATTTTACTTTTGATACATTTTATTTGATTTTTTATTAAATATAACGTTAACTTCTGGGTGAAAAGAGAAGAAGATATTTAGTAATTCTCAAATATATAAAGTATTCAATTTTTTTCATGTGTTTTCTTCCTAAAGGCATATCATCCTTTGCCAGTTTCTAAGCCAAAACCATTTTTACTTTAATACTGTAAAGTCAAAGTTTGCAAAAACAGGAGAAGCTCAATAATAGTTTCAAAATTATATTGAGAAACAAGTCAAGTAGTGTTTTTTTTTGCTTAGATTAAATTGGATTATTTAGGGCTTTTTTTAATCTAAAGAAATAGTTTTTAAAATTAATTTTAGATAACATGTAGAAAACAGTGAGAGTACTCTATGAACATGTTTCAGTCTTGTCCATAGAAACTTCCTCAGGAAATATCCTTCATGCAATTCAGTTGTTAACTCTTAAATGATTGTACAGTGAGCATAAATGTGGTGGGCTTTTTTAATACAAATATTAAAAGTAGTAAGTTGAGTAAAGAAAATGGAATTAAAGTTCAGTTTTTGCAGTGTATATGGCACAAAACATATATTTAGAAAATGCAAAAAATCTTGTCACTAGTGTGAGCCAGTATTAATATCCTGGAGGGTGACGGAGGTTGCATTGTCTATGTTTGAATTCCTTAGTTTCCAGTTTCATGTTATGAAAACAGACAGGCTAGAGATGAGATTGTAATAGGTAATTTAGATGACCCATTTAAAGATATGTTTATTCTTTGAATATTATGAAACTTAGTAACTCACTTGAGTAGCAGCTGATTTTTAACTGAAATAAAATTTCAAAATATTACCTCTGTGACAAATGACAAGCTCAGTTTTGACTGAATGACATGTCTGCTTTCTCTCATCTAACAGAGGAGCTGCTAAATCCCGTTATTTTGTTTGTTTAAATATGATTGTCCTTGAAAGAACCATTACTATTAACCACATAACCTCCTCCGCCCATGGGACAGGTAACTAGCAGTGGATAAACTGAAACAGATTTTGATAATACAGAAGCTGACAAGGAGGTCACTTTTTGCATGGGCCTTGAAATTATAAGGAGAGTTGATTAGTTTCAGAGACTAAGAAAGAAGATAGATGGCAAGTGAGAGCTGAAGGAATGGTAATGACTGTGAAAAGAAGAGACGTGGGAGCATGAAGAGGCAGAGTATACATATCCGTGATGGGAAGAAAAGGGGCTACAAGCTGGGAATATCTTGGGCTTCCAAGAGACCTTTTGGACAAAGGAGCAAAGTGAAGGAGCAATAGATAAAACAAGGCAGAAGAGGATAGCAATCTGTGACATCTAAAGTAATCCAAAGTGTTTTGGTTTGTTGTATTTTTACATTGTCCATTCCCAGTGACTTAAAATATCATCAGGTATCCGACTCAAGAAGCAGTCCCTGACCTAGTCCAATTTGCTAACACAGATATAGCTAGAGAATCTCTAAGTTGCACCTCTACACAGGTGCAGCGCTCTCAGTTAGTATGCTTTTCCTTCATCTTTACATCTTCTTATTTGGGGGATAAGTATGAGATATGAATAAAAGCCTATCAGTTTTCATTAATATCTAAGTCTCCAGTAACTGAGAAGAAAAACTTGAATATTATGCTGCACTGTAAATGTTCAATAAATCATAAGTGAACAATATATTATTTTCAGAAACTAACCAAATGATTTTTTTTTTTCAATACTTAAGCACACTTGAGCCTGCCATGACTGTTGGCAGGTTATCATAATTTTTATTTCATTGGAGTAAACATTTCTGAGTCAAGAAACTGAAGAATAGTGCTGAGTAAATGGAAGGTGATGTGTTCTTTTTGGGTGTTTTTGCGGAAGATGCCTGCTTTTGTTCTTTTTAATCATAAGAAGGAAAAGGAGAATAATCTAAAATTCACAGCTTCTTGCAAAGAATTTCAAAGGCTGGGAATAGACAGCATTATAAAATTCATCCACTATACCAAGTTTAATAACTCTTTTGGAAGCCTATTGCAGCCTTAATTCTCCCCTGTGTTACTATTAGTAGTACAGAGTGGATCTTTGTCTCACTCCACTGGCTGTATCAAGTATGATGCTACTTCACATACTTAACTTCTTCTTCACATTGTATTTCAAATCCAAAGGCATCAGGTCTGGTCACTGCCAGAGGATTACAATTGGAATGCTATCTTCTATGACAATTACAGTTGTTGAGTTTTATATCCCAAATTTTGCAATTTCAGAATACTTTTACCTGCTAATAGCAGTGTTCAACCTGCCTTAGAGTACATGTTGGTTTTCTTTCTTTTGTCTAAATATAATCCTTTGCTAGAAAGGGAATGAAGAATGACACTATCCCATCGTACCAGTTTTGGCGGTTTTGTTATGATTTTTATTAAGCTAGGTTTGTTTTTTTTTCATTTTATATTGTAAGAGGAAACATTTGGGTTATCGAAATATCCATGCAGTTTCAACAGATAAGGTGAGGTTTCTTATTTCGAATGACTGATAAAGATGAAGCTCTACTTTAATTACATCTGGTCAAGGGCTCTGATAAAATATTGGTAAGAAAGTGGATTTTAACTTCATTGTTTTGCTACAGTTCCAGTGGCTTACACTCACCTGAACAAAATTTATCCTGGAAGGTACATTTTTGAATTACATGATCACAGATTTTTGTACCAAAAGAGCATTCATGGAATGACATTTGCTTCAGGCTGATGGGTGAAAGGGCAACTATGCAGTTCTTGTTGCTGTCCCTCATTTCAAGAGGGATTTAGTTTAGAGTTAGTAACAAAATCAAATTACCTCAAATACAAAAGGTGATTCTGCTGTCTTTCAAGGGAAGTAATTAGCAAGTCAAGAGAATAAGGTATTTTGTAGAAAAATTGATTATCTTTTTTTTTTCCCTTAAGATCAAGAACCTTGAGGATAGTGAATGATGCAACAATACTCTCAATAGCATGAAACGTGACATTTAAAAGAAAATAGAATGCGCTTTCCCTCACTTTTTGAATAAATGATGACCACTTTGGAGGGATTTTGTTGTTGTTATTTTTTTTACCTGTTTAGGGGTTTTTTGTGTGTGAATAGGAGCTTCAGCCTTTACTGTAAAAAAAAAAAAAACAACCTTCTTTCATTAAAATGTCTTAATTTTTGTTCTCTTTCAAAGAGGTATTGGTCATTAATTGAACTACTTTTACTACTTATTAAGACTGATGATCCATATGGCAAATTCGTATTAAACAATTCACAACTTTAGACCAGATAACCACTTAAAATTAATCATCCAAGGAGTGCTGAACTGAACAACTCTTTTGAATCTCTAAAAAGGATGACCAGTCTATTAGACTTATACACTTTAATTATGTTATATATAACTGTATAATTTATAAGCTTTAAATTAGATCAACCATCTATTAGTCTTTATAAAAATGAAAATGTATTCATCAGATTAAAAAGTAATAAAAAATGAAATTAACCACATCTAGAATTTACCTCCCCACTAAAAAGAGCAATTAGGATTTTAGACTTTCAAGAACAATGGGTTTAGCTGGTATCGTCTCCTTTGATTTTTACAGGCAGTTGGGTGGATTTGTCCTATATTCATACTTAGATCAAATTCTTATCTTGGTCACAGTGATAATAAATCATGTATAACCATGGTTCATTCGAGTTGGTCCTGTTTTGCACACATAAAAGGGGCAGCTGAACCAAATATGATAATTTTTTTCACACAAATTCAGAATAAGAATTCCAACAAGTACCTTATATTGTAAGGTAGATAGGTCCACACATAAAACCTGTCAATCCAACTTTTCATTTTTAGGAAGACAACACTTTTTACTTTAGTCAAGTTAATATCCAACTTTTCTGGCTGATTTTAGCCTTACTTTTTGAAACATAAATTTGACCTCCCAAATACTCAAATATAAAAGTGGATTTAAAGGTAAGTGCAAATCAGGAACTATCCCTCTCAGACTGAACAAAATTTACTAACATATTCTAGATAATTTTTTTTCTACCTTTCTGTTGATGCGGTTTTTTAAAAATCATCTTGTGGCTAAGATAATATTTGTAGACTGATCTATTGCCTCAAAAATCTCAAAATATCTAGCTAACTTATTTGTTTTATTTCTGGAATTGTGGAATTTCCAAGCTCCTAGTTATTGGGATGGGGAATTTTTTTTCTTTTACACAAAGACAGTACAACTGGACTCCTTTGCTGATGACGGTGTCTTGGGCTGATCCTCCTATATGAAAAGAGCTCTACCCACAAAAATGGAAAAAACAGAAGAAATTGAAGTTCCTGAATGCAACACCTATGACAGAGCTGATAAACCACTTGGTGGTCTCTGCCTATGACACCATATCTGAGAAGGAGCATTCTCCTATGCCCCAGTCAGTCTTGAGGAGAATCTGTCACCATTGACATCAATGAACACTCCATGAGCATTGAACACCTATTATTTGACATTTGTACAAAACTAAACCTCCCTGAGCCACAGAATCCACCCATTAAACATAAAAGCCAGTGAAATCGGAGTGTAATCTTATTGTCTCCTTGTCATGACAACCATATGGGTGAATACTGTTTCTGGCTTGTTTCCCCTCTCCCTTATCCCCTGTGAGGATAAGGACTCATGTAGCATTCTTGTATTAATGCAACAAGTGATTTTTGATAGGTGTATGCATAGGAATATTTATCTCTTACAGAATTTATCCGAAAACAGTGCTGACAGAATAGTTTCCTCATATACTTAAAACAGCCCCTGGGTAAACAACTTTGCTGTCTAAAAGATCACACATGCATATATTTCATGGATTGAAAGTTGCATGTTTAATCTTGAGAGCTCGTGTTGTTTTCACCTAAATTTGTCATGTGAATATGAAATGTAACAATCTGTGTCACCTTGGGATGTTTGTTTTGGGATGTTTTATTGAAACCCTATTCTGACAGCAAAAAGATGAAATATCATCTTAGATTCATAGATTTTCAAGCCAGGGAGAATTCTGCAACCAGCTAATGCATCTTTCTGTATAGAATACAGCACCTGCATAACATGAGGAGTTATAATTTGGGCAGGCTACCTTATCTGGCATTAGCTTAAACTTGGCAGTGATATGACCCTCTTGCAGCCAGACATTCTGCTGGAAATGCTATAAATATATATTGTTCAGGATTGAGACTGACAGTATTCAACCATCACTTTTATAGCTGATAGCGAAATAAGGTTGCTGTCTTCTCAAATGATAACATAGCACTTGAATGACCTAATAATTTAAATATGTTGGACTCAATCTGATGCTTAGGTTACTTTGGAGGATTTGATATTAACTGTTATTCTTTTGATAATTTTGTACGTGCTTTATGATTTTTCTGGTAATATAGATTAGTAAAACAAAATACATAGAGCAAGAAATCTATGTTTTCTATGAACTTCTGTGCAGAATCAAGAGTTCAGAATCTGACAGATCCCTGAAGCACATCATTGAGATAAGAGAGCACTCTGTAACTTACTTGGGACAAGTAGAACTGTTTTAATAGGTATTTCCAGTAATATCTGGGTTGGCATTTTAAGGAGAAGCATTTTGTATTGATCACTTTTCCAAATGAGGAACAGAAACTGCAGAATACTCTGGGTATTTTTTGTCAATTTAAAGTTTGTAGTTCTCACAATAGGACATTCAGTTGTTATATTTTTCTCATTTCGCACTATGTTTATCTGTTTAAAACTGATTTTAATTTTCTTTTTTTTCTCTCTGTTTTGTAATGTCTCACATCCCCAGTTTTAAGTGGTTGTGCTCCTTACTAAATACCTCATTCTTGATTAATTCCTTCTTTAGGACAATATAGTCTTGTCCTGACTGAGATTGCTAAGCACTACTTCAACTGTACCATATATCATATCATAAATCAATAGCAACATGTCAACACAGAAACAGGAAATGCCTAACCAATACATGCAACTGGTTTTCCTTTAATAGATACCTATACATAAACATAAACACTCCTTCTTCTCCAAACATGCCACATATCACCTAGGAAGATTACTGAGAGAGGCTGTACAGTTTCCATCATTGGGAATATTCAAAATCCTACTGGAGAAAACCCTGCACAATGTGGTCTGGTCTCACAGCTGACCTGCTTTGAGCAGCTGGTTGCATTGAAGACTTCCTAAGGTCTCTTTCAACCTGAAGTATTCTGTGATTTGGTGTCCTCCAAATGGTGCCTATGTGTTTCCATGGAGAAAACAAACAGGAGAAAACATATTTAATATTTCTGCTATTCCATACTTTTATTTCTTCTTGAACGTGCTTGGCAATGTACTTGGCTACATCACCTTTCTTAGAAATATATCAACATTTGTTTTTATCATTACTTCCTATGTAGCACAGCTTACAAATTGTTTATGGCTCTTAGTCGTCCATTAAGGAATCTAGACTTTAGCAAAACCCTTTGATATTTTAACCCAAAAAAAAAGAGAATAGGATTAATCTTACTTCTTTTTGATGACTAAAATATAGATATCTGTTATAGACTAGTTATTGTATTATTAACAGATTTTACAATATTAAAAACACTATTATAAAATACTAGCTGTCCCTAGCAGACAAGTAAAGACTTTTGGGAAGGTCTGTGTTTCTCTCTTGAGAGACATTCCTTATGGAACCTCTGAAAATTATTATTCAAATAATTTCAAATAGATGAGTAATTTTTGTACTGTCCAATGTGGTAATTTATTTTACATATTGTTTTATACGTTCAGTCCTGCTTCCCTTTTGTTGCTCTTCTCCTTCTTTTCTCATCTATGCTTGCTTTTACTTCTTTCTGCCTGATACGAACAGTAAATCTGCTGTGTTTTATTACTTTGCTTTTTCAAGTCTGTTTTGTCTTCTTAGTGATTCTATAGTATACATTATGATGGGATTATTATGATAATGCCATGGTACTTCCACTTTATCTTTGTCCTTCTGTTTGTTCCCTGCTTGCGCATATTTTTCCTTTCTGTATCTCTTCTCTATATGGTTTTTAAATATTATTACACAGTCTCATTATCTGGCATTCTTAAAGATGAATTTTTAAAGTTGAAGACTCTTTGTATTATGACCATAATGTATCAAATATCCCAAGATTATCTAATTATTGTAAATTTAGATTCGTGTATGTTTAAGTACTCTGTTATAACTGACCAAAGTTGTACCAAAGCTTTCCTTTTAGAGATTTTGTGATACTCTTTTGTCTGATTTTTTTTTGTCCATTCTAATTCATCTTCTTGTTTTATATTTGCTTTTGATAGGTCAATCCATGTAGACTCAAAATACTTATTAACATGCTTTATAACTTTTTCATGTATTTTGAGATCCTACTCTTTTATCTGCATTAGCAAGATTTTGGTAATGTATATATTATTTGCAGATTCTGATACCACTTACTGTATACTTTCTGTTCACTTCTCTGTTCATTATTCCAATATGTCTATAAAGATAACAATAGTGAAAGTGACAAAAAAAAAAAGCTTATTATCTTCACAGATTGCTAATACTCAGAAAACTGTAGTAAAGCTTTGTCAGATCTTGCAAATACTTTTAAATTTCTTCTTCCCTTAGCAACTCACTTACTGGGGACAACACCCGTGATAGCAGTGTAAACATCTACGTTTTAACCAGTCAGTCCAGACTCATTTTATAATAAACAGAAAAAAAAATGAGCAATTCTAGGCAGTAATTTGTCTTGATCTAGTTAAATATATGAAGCAGAAGGATATGAATTATAATCTATCAGTGTCTATTTCTCTCCCCAGAAAAAAAAAAAAAGACAGTCTGGAGAACCAATTCAGTGTCCAGAGGTTTGCACTAGAGACATGATGTTAGGTGAGATGAATCCCACTTCCAGTAGCAAATGGCAAAACCCCAACCTACAAACTTAAACACTTGAGAGAAATGTCTTAGATATGCAGAACTTCATACTTCAATAAAGGATATTTTTCAAGAAATAGAGAGTGTTTCTCCAGCTTTTTGTAAACTTCCTGAGCATTTGGTCTGGTTAGACAGGTGCATGCTCTTATCTCATATCTTTTACCGGTAAGAGGCAATAATCAGGGAGGGAATGGACTCTTCGATATTTCCTTGTGATGCATATTTATGTTTCCTTGTGATATATCGTTAAATGAATGCAAGGCAACTTTTGGGATGTTGTTATGTAGCAATGAAATGAGCTATCAGCAACATGCTACTCCCCTTCTCATAAGCAAATGTGAAGCAGGAGGGAGATTCCCATACACAGGGTGGTGTCTTTAAAAGGATGCTCCTGGAGCACTGCGTTTTGTTCACTACTCGTTGCTGTGGTTAGTGCTTAAAAGTGTAATCAAGCCTTCTGTGCCTTCTTAGCCACCGGAGAACTCTCAAGGTGATGGAACTGTTTTAGCTTATAATAGCAGTAGTTAATATTTTGGAAGGCTTTGTTGTTTGGTCTCACTAATAATGAGAGATATGTACATTTTAAACATTGAAATTTAGATAACATGCATGCACATGAACATAATTTTTCATGTACTGCTGTATATGCTATACAGTTACACTACAAAATGCTAGATTTAAGCCCTTATATCCCATATTTGCATTTGCTTGTTATAAACTAGAATATTGTGTTCACTTTGTAAGTGCAATATATATTCATATGCTTCAGGATTTAATAATTTTAATGCCAGAAGGGATCATTCTGATCATTTAGTCTGACTTGCTGCCTAATGCATGCAGAGAATTTTGCTGAATTTCAATGGTTTTTTTTTGAGTAAACAACACAAATAAGGATCCCCAGAAATAAAATTGATGAGGAGCTGACTACTAGATAGATCATTTTGCAGATCTTTATGCTAGTGCAGATATCCCAAAACAAAACATAGCAATCACATACAGTTGGATCACTTATTCAGGTTATCTCATTGAGTAGCCTTTTTCTGGCCCTAGGGACCAAAATCTCACCCTACTTACAGCTTTCTCTGCTACAAAAAACCATTTTCCTTTCACATGGGTGAGATCATGCTACAACTTTCCCTCTACCCTTCGGCTAACTCCCCCTTCTCAGACACTTTAAACACAAGGTAGTGGTGTTTACTTACAGGACTCTTGTATTTTCAGTCTCTCACTTCTGTCTAACAATCACTGGAAGTAAGTCCTTAGGCTAGGCCTACCCTGTTTGAAAGACTTCCAAAGACCAAAAGCTAAGAGCCTGCCCAGTAAATTGTCTTCAGTCTTTAATGTCTTCCTATCAGAAATCTGACTTTCATTTGTTGGAGTTTAAGCCAACTACTTGTCTTGTCCACCATGGTTATAGGTGGGACAGAAAGATTACTCTAGTTCTCTGGATATTCAGAGACTATTACTGTGTACCCTTAATAGCCACTTCTTTAGAGAAAACATCTAGGCCATGTATTCTAGACCAAGAAATTCAAGTTTTCCATCAAACACTTCATTGCTTTCCTTTTTATTGTCACCTAAACTTGGAAGAACTCTACAACAAAACATCTTTGTTTCATTATGAACATCTTTTAATCAGTCTAATATAATAGCTACCAAAAAAAAAAAAAAACCCACAACCCTTTCAGCTGTTGTATATCTGCTGCAGTAAACAACAGGTTTTTTCTGCTCATCTTGCTATCTACACACATATTTATCTGTCCTTGCTTGCTCTACATGTACATTATGAGCTCTCTGTGGCAAGGACCATCTTTTCTGCTTGAGTTTCCCCAAAATTTACAAAGGAGATAGATACTTTTTTTCTGACTTGAGGCCTGAAGCAGCATCAAAAGGTAAATGAGTAATTCTTATAATTTTAAAATAAATAGTTCTTCTTTATCACTGGTGTTTCTATATGAGCAAAGCTGCTTTCAAAATAGTAGTAGTAATATCTATGTCTATGAGGAAGTTTGAAAAAGCTATTAAGATACTACTAATGGAATGACATTAATGCCACACAGCAAATTCACTGGTATATAAATGCATATATATATAGATAGATAGATATAGATATAATTCTAAGTATTTATGGAATCTTATGGAATCTGATTTTGTTCAGTGTGTGCTATGATTAAGTTTTGGTCCATTAACAGCTCTGCAAGTACAAATAAATGATAATGACAAGCGGTTACTTTTCACTCTCTGTCCTGAATTGTTGTGCAACAATGAGAATATTAAAAAGTAAGTTGGTGTGAATTTGGACTTTTGCTTTATGTACCAATGCATGTATTCAAAACATCTTTTGGATGTTCTTAAAGATAGAATATGCATTATGCCCGTCATCTGAAAACTATTCAAACTATCACCCTACTCATTTAGTTGTATGAGTAGGAAAATATTCCTGATTACTAGTTTGTCATCCAAAAATAATTTAATTAAAGCCGCTTCTAAAAAAACCATGAGAGGGAGGTGTCAGCATTTTGTGAAATGTGAATTCTTCCTTGAAATACTAGGCATGTCAAACTACTGTTTCCAGTGAGACAAGTTATAGATAAAAAGCAATCCTATAATATGTCACAGATAGTCTTGGCACATTGTGCTAGAGACCTGAATCTTTTATATGTGTATGTGTATATGTATGTGTATATATACACATATATGTTAAAAACCAAGTGCTTGATTCTTATTCTACTTTGCTACTTTCTTTGATGTTACCTTGAATTTTCACTGCCTTAAGGAAAATCTGATTGACCCCCATGGTATTGCTGACAGTGTTTGGAGTAGATTTATGTATGAATCATGTGAGATGAAGATTTTGCCACAGCTTTAGTCTACACACATGCTTTTTTTCTTTTGTTCTCTGCATTTTGGCATTACCGGGAGTCTAAACAGATTGTGATTTTCTCATCTACATGTATTATTTAAAACTATTTGCCAAATACATTCTGGAAAACATTTTGATCTAAAATATTTGCTACAGGTGTTTTATTGTAAACATCCTCTCTACTAAGTATGATTTTAATTAGATTGTTTTTGGTTTATCAAACAAATCATTTGAGTTGTGTTTTTTTTTTTTCTTTTCTGACATCTTACTCTATGACACTAAATTTAGTTTCTGATTATAAACATCTTATATGCTGGAAAACAAGTTTAACCTAACATTCTTCTTTGCAAGATCTCTCCATCAACATTACTTCTGGTATGCACATTTACTAGATTCTAACATCTTTAGTTACTTTGGATAGCTCTTTATGCTACATCAGCCTTACTCACCTCTATGGGAAGGCACATGGAATGAGATCCTAGTCAGAACGCGTGAGTGCATTCCAACTGTTAACAGCTGAAATCTGTAATCATGGCATTTTCAGGTCTGAATAGAAACTCTGTGAGCTCAACTCTCTGAGGTCATATAATAAGTGAGCTGGAAAGATGAGATTCGTGTGACAAGGCAGTTAGTGTCCAAATGATGCTTTTTGTCGATACTGTGGTAGGATGCTGAGAACATGCCTCATGAAAATTCCACTGTTTCAAAATAAGAAGCATGAAAAGTCCATGAGCATTTAAAAAAAAAAAAAAAACCAACTCATCTTGTGGATGCATTTATTGATATCCACTTGCATAAACACACCCACACCTGAACTTCGAAGAATTGTTATACTGACAACCTTTGTCCTACTCATTCTGCTCATTAAGAGTGCTTAAGTATTGAAATGAGATTCAAAGTTCCAGTCAGATTCACAATAGCTTTATTTTGTCCTTACTATTGTATAATAGAAAAGCAGAAGGGACAAATATCATAACATGTAAAAATGTTTCTGGACTCGGTAGCAACCATATTGATTTAATTCATCTCACTGGGATACTACTATAACGGCACAAAAAGTGTTGGAAAGTTCAGAGGCATTAATCTTCTTATCTGTGCACTGAAATTCACTCTGAAAAGATAGATGAAGGAGGGCTGATGAATGCTGCTTCATTAGGAGAATTTTAAAATGCAATTTGTCTTCATGAAAACGAGAGATTACACATTTCCAGCTTTTTCCTAGGCCTGCTAGAAATATTTTCAAGTAATAACCTTTGATGCAGAATAGTCTTTATGGTAGGACAGTAATTATTACAGAAGAGAGGTATGTCTTGGTCAATCTGTTTGTGAATCACAGCCGCAGAAAATACTAGAACTGCAAATTTAAATTTCCTAAATATGATTATGTGATATCAGAAAGAAAAATTTTGTTTAACTAACTTAAGTCTATATTCAGTATATTATGCAGAAGATTTTCATAGTACTTAAAGCTAATGGTGCAGGTGATGAGCTAAAACTTGATTAATCCTTGAAATTTGCAGGAATCAAAAAGCTTTTTCCTAATAGAATATTAGAGGTTAAAATAACTTTCTAATAGAATAATGGATACTCTTGCTATTACTCACACCTTAATTCCAGACTACTTTGTATTGCCTAAGAGCTTTATGACAAGACTATGCAAAATGTGGAAGAAAAAAGGAACTGCAAAGGTGCAGACATGACATCTGGAAACAGAGAGCAAAATCCAGCTAGGCAAATTTCAATGCCTGATTGCTCATTTCTTGCCTTATGATGTGTAGTTCTTAGAGATACAGGGATCTGAAACCAAAGCCAGTGAAGCAAATGGACATGTTCTCACTAATAGAAATATATATTAGACTAGAACTCACAGCAAACTTTAAGAGGAAGAGTTTGCCCCTTTCCTACACTTACTTGGCTTTTCAGCCTTCTGCTCAGAGGCACTCTTTCCACATTACTCTGCCTGATCCTACTCACAATGCTCTAGAATATAGTCATAGTGGAAGAAAAGGTTAACAGAGAGGGGACAAATCCAGTACCTCTACTGCAGTGGGCTTTTGTACTTTTATGCTTTTTTATATTTTCTGTTGCCTATCCTTTTCTTTTTCCCCCATTTTTTATGTACTCCCTTTTTGTGTATCAGTTCACAAAACATTTTATGTTAATCTTCTGCTAAAATTTTCAGTCCTTCTGCATAACAGGATGATTTGTTCTTAAAAAAACCCATGCCAGCTCTTCTTGGTATCTTCCCTACTCATGGCACCTTCCCAGGGCATTCTGCATAGTAATTTCTTGCACAAGCTGAAGCCTGCTATTCTAAAGTCCAAACTCTAATACTGCTGCCCAGCCTCCTGCCTTCCTCTTGATTTCGACTCAGTTTGAAGCTGTTGTCCATGACCACTGTCACCGTGGCTGTCATCATTTGTGAGCAGGGGGTCAAGTTCAGTGTTATCCCTGGTTGACCTCTCAAGCATTAACGTAAGGAAATTGTCACCAGTGTGATCTAGGAGCCTCCTGAACCATCTACCTAGCTACACCTACCTATCTCCCCACAGATGTTCAGATGGTTCAAATTTTCATTTAGTATGAGGGTCTGAGAGTGGGAGACTTTTGCTAGTTGCTAGAGAAAGTCTCCTATGTCCTCATCGTGAAGTCATCTGCATTACAACCCCACGTCCACATTCACTTCATGCTGCTTAATTATTCTCTAGTTCTGGAAATCTAGTCTCAAAGGGTGCAAAATTGCAAAACGATGACTGCCTTTTACAGCTGATTTCAGTGGGCTTTGAGTCAGGCTGCTCTAGACATCATTAACTGTACTGAAGAAATGAACCTGCCACATGTTATGTGTTCTGTGTGGCTGTTTCATTTATCTCCCCTTTACTAAATTCTTCCTCTCCACCCCTACTCCTAGTACTGCTCTGCCCCTGTTTAAGCCTAGGTAGTACTGTAAAGTAGGTGGGAAGATACTGAAAAATTGAATTTAAACTTTCATATATGTGAAATGGAGTGTAGTATTGAATCAACAAAAATCGTTCGAGGCCTAGGCAGAAAGAATCTGAAAACAAGACATAAGCAGCCATGCATAAAATGTTTGAAACCACAGCAGAAATAGTTGACAAGATGAGTGGTAACAAGGTGAGTAACATATCAAAGCAAAAAAACAGTCCCTCTAGAGAAGACAAGATGGATAAAGGGAGCAAGTTACTGTATGTGTGAGAGTGTGTTTAATATACTCAGCTGTGTAAGACCTTCAGGGAAAAGGTCACTGACATTATCAGAAAATTCACTGTTATTATGGACTAATACTTCTATCGGACAAAGGACATTGGTGACATGATAGGTGTATCTGCTCTGTTCCCACACAGTCCATAAAGTTTTCCCATGATGTAGATTATCTGAAACCCTCAGGTCTGGAATAATGCAGGGAGACAACAAAAATGTAGCACATACAGGAGTTGATGATCCACCTGGAGAAATGCTGGAGATCGAGGGGGCTACCTATGTGTCCATCTGCAAAGAGAAAATTAAGAGACAGACCAGGGTAGTGAGGCTTAAACAAAGTGAAAACAGGAAGCTAGATGAAGGACAGATCTCTGCTTTTCTTTACCCCATGAGTCTGTCCTGCATTTTAGTCTAAAATTGTATTTCACAGGTTGTCTAAAGCTTATGACTTTTTTGATTGGTATACTCAATAGTACACTGCACAATGTCTTCCACTAGTAAGATCATCTTCCTGTCTGGATTTCTGCTTCAGAAACTGCAAAGACTATGACAAGAGCCCAAAGTGTGTATAAGCACTCTGAAGTTTGCTTTATATCAAACTGTGTATGTATCATCTGCTTTGATTAGAGGATGTTTCAAAGCTCCCAAAGTTTGACTGTTTGCAAATCTACACCTCTGAAATAAGGTAACAATTTAATGAAGACAAATATGTACTCCTTGCTAATTGAAAAATGAAATCCAGAGCTCTATTTATTGTACACTTCTCTTTTTCTCATAATTTAAAAGGACTGGTTTAGAAGTAAAGCAAGGTAGGAAACATCTCACCTTAATCTTAGTTACTTTGAAGACTTCTGTTTCTAAGCTACTCAGGAAATATTAAATAGGGATATCCCACTCTTAAAATAGTCAGGTAAGTTAATGAATTGCCCTCTAGAATCACAATTCCCCTCTTCATTACAAAGTGGATCTAGATTATTAGGTCCTAATACAAAGATCTCATATTAAAGCAACTCTCTGTTTTCCATCCCTGGAAACATTCAAGGCCAGGTTGGACGGGGCTCTGAGCAACCTGATCTGGTTGAAGATGTCCCTGCTCCTTGCAGGGAGGTTGAACTAGATGACCTTTAAAGGTCCCTTCCTAAACTATTCTATGATTCTATGAACCTTTAGAGTAGAATTTCATTTGAGATTGAGATATTTGAATTTGCGTATCCACCACAATTAAGTGTCAACAGGTGCTAGAAGTCTGAAGTCCAGTAAATGAAGTCAGTGAAGTCTGGAGAGTAATTTGTGTTAGATTAAAGAAGATTAGTAGGAGGTGATTTACTTGCTGAGATGCCCTGAGGTAACTGAGCACTGCATGGGGCTGTCAGCTCTGACACACAACTTACAGATGACCCAGAATCACAGAATCACAGAATTATCAAGATTGGAAAAGACCTAAAAGATCATCCAGTCCAACCATCACCAATACTTCTCAGCTAAATCATATCCCTCAACACAACATCCAAACGTTTCTTGAACACCCCCATGGTCGGTGACTCCACCACCTCCCTGGGCAGTGCATTCCAGTGCCTGACTACCCTTTCCGAGAAGTAATATTTCCTAATGTCCAGCCTGGACCCGTGGCATTCTAGTTTGACAACTGGAGACAATGTAACATATCCCATGATAGTAGTATAGAAGTGAATGCTTATGTTCAGGAAGCTGAATCCTGCCCCTAATGTCCCCTTAGAAATCTATATACAGACATTTTAAAATAAGCATTTTAATCTCTGAGTAAATCCTCCCTCCCTTGCTTAAATTGAGGAGATAAATCTTGCTTTAAACCACAAAAATTAAAGTTAAGAACATAACCTTGATTCTGTGCACTGGCATATATGCTCCTATTTTGTCAACATTAGATATTATTCCCTATAATTTTAGTTTAGGATATAGATTGAAAGCCAAAATGACACCTATATACTTCAAATTAAATTTATATGTAAATCAGATATCTAAATCCAAAGGGATGACCTCAGAAATCTCCTCAAACTGCTTAGACTCCTGAAATCTAAGCCCACATCCACTCCCGAAATATACTGCTAATGACAGTCATGCTCTGAGACAACTGTCCTGATATAGCAAGACAGTGAAGCAGAAAAAGTTTCATTCGAAATTATAATGGCAGCAGTGTGCTCCCAAACTTCAGCATGGCAACCTACTTCTGCAAAGCACACAGCAGTCAGAACAATATCCTAGGAAACGTTGCCCAAAAGACAGTGAACAAGCTGGAGATTCATCTGCCTAAAAATGCTTTTGGATTTTGTCAGTGGGTTTTTCTTGCTCTGCTCTAGATTGGCTGCAAGCACTCCACGGTCTACGTATTCCTTACCTTCTGTCCATATGGCTGCTCTGTGAACAGCTTGAAGACTGACTATGGGCAACTTTTCCAAATAGTCCTACTGGTATGTTCGTACAGCAGTGTGCTCTACCATATGTGTACCCCATGCTCTGGAAAGTACCTGGAGTTTGCTTCAGGCTTGCTTCAGGCTTGCCCCATAGAGAAAAGATGAACCTACTCTTTAAAGGCGGCCCCAACGCCACCGATAAGTAGCAGCATAGTCAGAACGGCTATCTAGTGTCATTTATGATGCCCTGGAAGATCCCAGACATCCACAAGGGGCTTGTGCATGAAATACAACATCATGTCATTCTCAATGATCATCCGGAGGATGACTGGGAAACATCATCGCACTTGAATAAAAGCATTAGATACCTCTGTTCAGACAATTATATCTCAAATGGC
This sequence comes from Chlamydotis macqueenii, assembly GCF_036417535.1. Classification (NCBI taxonomy): domain Eukaryota; kingdom Metazoa; phylum Chordata; class Aves; order Otidiformes; family Otididae; genus Chlamydotis; species Chlamydotis macqueenii. The sequence goes on from NC_141558.1 coordinate 8,924,112, forward strand.
TTAGAAGATGTGTTATGTATCAAACTAACACATTTATTTTAAGCCACTACATCGAGAAGTCAACAACATCCTGTGACTCAAATTCTCTGTCTCTCTTACCTCATACTTAAAATGGTGGATCTTAATATATTTGCTGCTCTCACCCCTGAGAGAATGTAACAAGGTCTACTAAATTTTTTTGAGGGGAGAGACTGATAAAATAAACCAGAAACTTTAAAGCTTATGTCACCACTAGCCTTAAATATGATCTAAAACTAGTAAGCTTGGGTACTTATAAGGCAAAATGAGAGAGGTGGGCAGATCCCAGTATATTTGGAAAGTGTAGATACAACTACAATTTAATATAGAAAATACATGAACATTGGAATAATTTAATTGAAAAGTAATGTAGCTATCATAAACTAAGAAATAGTACAGCTGGAGGATTTTAAAAGCGATTTGGAAGCAAAATCCTCTTATTGAATTAGAGAACAAAAATTCAGTTAGGGACCTTGTAGAATACCAGAGCTGGTAGAGCTTCTATAGCTAAGGGCCTGTCAGCATTTCCATTACAAACCAGTACTTTCTGGGGATTATATTTCATCCAGAAGAGTTTGATGTGGGATGAACTTGTGATAAAATGTCTCAGCCTTTGAGTAATATAATAGTAACTTTATTACAATAAAAATCTGTATTCACTTCGTATCTGTTGAGCCTACTGCATGGCTACATTACAGATTTTGATATAAAGATACCGGAGCTAATGCTGACCTAAGGAAGTATGCCCACATAATATAGTTCAGGTAAAACTTCTAAGGCAAAATCGCTCCTTTGGTGTGATGTTATGCCTAAGTTGCTCAGCCATAACTCTCAGCTTGGTTTATTTTCTCAGATGAGTTGTTTTTTTTTTTTCACAAGAGATATTTCCATTCTGTTCAGCATTCTCCTAAGTCATCTCTCCAGCTCATCTACATTTCTTCTATTGGTGATGAGATAAAAGGAACAAAAGAAAAGTAAGAGTTATGTTAAAAAGCAAGAGTTGGTCTGTTCCAGATCTGACTTGGGCATTACAAGGGAAAAAAGACCACAATCCAACAAGAATTGTGAGATAATTCCAATAGTATCTTAATATTTAGTGTTAAAAGGAATTTAAAATGTAAAAACTAGTGTTTTTGAATTATGTTACAGTTACTTTTACGGTGCAGACTTAGAGGCTAATTATCAATGGTCCATTATGCATGACTAAGCAAATACCTTGATTGGCTTTGGAACAAGCTTCCAGCCTCCCTGGCTTTGGGACAGCTCTGTCATGGAGCTTCAACCCTAGGGAAACAAAGTTGCAGAGATCATTATTAATGACAATAATATACAATACTTTTAAGTATTTGTCTTCAGAAATAGAGACAGAATATGGGAACAGAAGGAGAGTCCATCCTCTTAGCTAAAGCTTATAAGAGTTTAAGGTCCTATTCTCTCATTTCTTTTGTGATCCCTCTGTCTTCTAAAGGTTGCAACTCCAATAGTTTGAAAAACTATTTTAGAAATTTGCTTAGGATGAAAGTTGAAAAGGAGGAAAAGACAGAAGGACTAAAAAAAAGTAGGGACATCTAAATGCTGAAAGCAAGGAACTTCTACTGATGATGTAAGTGGATGGATGGGAATACGAATATGATAACGTTAGTACATTCCCCTTTGGGGAACAAAGTAGCTTGCTGCAGATGCATGACACAACAATTAGAGAGGAAAAAAGTAGGTTTTGGATTTTTTTTTTTTTTTTAGTTTTTATTACTAGTATCCTATGGACTAACATAGAATTAAACTGCTTTGTCTCATCTTTATCTTCAGTTTATTTATCAGAGGTAGAATGCTGAATTTGCTCTTACAGTAACTCATGTTGTCCACATGAATTTTTCATATATTTTCGTTTCCAGTAGGTATCTTCACCTCATGAGTATATATGAAATATTGCTAGCTAATTGTTACCAATTTTCTCAGGTAGAAAAAAAGCTGCCAATCAAGGTTGTCACAACTGTTATAGCAAACAACATTTAAAAATAATAAACATAGTTCACTTTCAGACAAAATATCCAAGGACTATAATTCTCTGGGGACCTTAAAATCTTTCTGACATTGACAAAATAGTAGTAGGTTGCACTATATTACCCCTGAAGTAGTCTCATCTCTGACTTCAATTCTTACTAGCCCCACATCTAAATCCCAACACTTTCTTCATCCATGACTAATATTATCAAGTTCTTGGTTTGCTAAAGGTCTCCACAAATGTATGATCTTCGCTGTAAACGAATCTACAATTTTTGTTGGACAGGTGCAGCAGCACTGCAAGTAAGATGGGAGGGGGGTTTTGTGGGTTTATAGTGTTTTTTTTTTTCCCTTTAAGAAGGGCTCTTTTTCCTGGTAGAGTGCTTGTTAAAGGCCTACATATTGCTTCAGAGAATCGTATGAATTAAAAAAAGAAAAAAAAAATCAATGTTCTCCCCACTATAAGGAAGAACTAACCTTTTCTTGGTAACCTTTCTCTATTTTGAATGTTAGTGCCTAGATAAAGCAAGGAAGTGAAGTTGGATTCCTCAATGACCCCTTGGAAAGAACGTACACTACACATAGAATAATTACTTAGGTTTAAAGGTAAATTTCAGAGCATCCAAGTTTCCAAGTTGTGGATCAATGTTGGAGTTTGACACTTTCTGCCCTTCTTATTTAATTTTTCATATGGAAAATAAAATAATGATTTATTATTAGATTCAGCAAAACAATTATTTTACTCTATGTATGGACAGTTCAGCTAAGATGTGTCAGATTTGGTCTCTGGTCTCACTATGGAATCAGTAATGATACTATAACATTGCTCTCCTTTAGCTGTTGTATTTAGCCATACAAAGTGGAGCAATTTCCATGAGACAAAGGAAGTGTACCATCAACTTATCTGCATTCTTATTGCTGTGCAGTCTGCCCAGCTGGAAAAGATGTAAAACAAGAAGACTCAAATTCCTTCCTGAAGAAAAGGACTTAAAGACTGTATTTAGCATATTCTGAATGAGTGCTCTAATTCTGAAAATATTTTGCAGAAAGATGGCTGGAAATTCCTCACGGCTGGTCCACTTTGGTTAGTCCAGGGACGTTACTTGCTTGGGACATTGGTTTCTCCCTTCAGAAATAAAGAATTCCTCCTATTTACTGTGGAGAGAGTGGAAACACTTAACATGCTGCCCAAACTGTTCCTCTGAGATAAGGTGCCAAGGTGCCCTGGTTCAGTACAGAATGAACACATACCAAGTTACAGTGTCCAGAAGATCAAATACAAATTCAGACTAGAAGTAAAGTCTATGTATTTAACAAACAGAACAATTTCACATGGGAAGAACTTATCAAGGGCTAGTGCAGATTTTCCATCACTAGAAATTTTAAAATCAATAGTGGCTGTGTTCCTAAGACATATGTTCTACTTCAAATGAACACTAATTCACAGTCTCTGTAATGGCCTGTATCATGCAAAAGCATAGACTATGCAATCCCTTCTGGTTTTATACTCTGAATCTTTGAAGACAGCTGTTTCCATTAACTGGAAAAGTAGAAAAGAAGCTTTTGTCAATAATAGCAGTGATATATGAAATCAGAGGTTAAAACAAGCATAAATGGGACAGTTCTTATGCTGCTGCTTCTGCATTAAACGTAAGAAGACAGTCATGTCCCCTCCATGGTGCATCTGTTCTTCACTTATCACGTTATATTTCTGATAAGGTGACACGCATTCGTCACCTCTGCCTATGGGCTGAAGAAAGCTTATAGCTCTTCTCCAGATCTTAGAAAGCAAGCCCTTCCCCTTCTATCTCTCTCCTAAATAAATTTATTTGAAACCTAGCATGAAAGAGAGAGAAGATTATTGAAAAGTAGGGGGAAGAAGTGACAAAAAATTTACTTCTATATGTTATGCATAAATACAGCAATTCATAGGAAAAATAATAAGGAATGTAAGACTGCCTTGGGACAGAGGAGTGAGAGAGAAAATAAAGCGGGGGGGGGGGAACAAAATGAAGGAAAAAAACCCTTTGAATTTACAATAAACTAGCATGAGGTTTTGCTATTGCAGGGGCCCTCAGCAAGCTGCCTGTTGATGAAATCAATAAGTGATTTACATACATCAATCAACAACTCCATGAAGAGAGCAATGGGATCACTAGACTTTTAGCCTCCAAATTATAGAAGAATAAGGATCCAGCAAACTGGTTTAATTAAAACACCCCTTGATACAACAGATACTTGATCTTACAGGCTTCATAGAGGTTTTTGCTTGCTTTTATCAGACTCTGAGTCGTGATATACTAGATTACAATTGCCTGGAGAGATATTCAGAATTTTATAGATGATAAAGCCAATATACTTTTATTCACTACATAGCAGAAACAAATATTTAAAGAACCTGTTTCCAGAAAAAAAAAAAAAAAAGCAGAAGATACAATAACTCCTAAAAGCAATAAAGTGCCAGGCCTGGTTTAGTATAGCATGTACATGAGGGCATTAGTGAAGAATTATTAGTCCTTGTAGAGAGTGTCATTGGGTGTATATTAAGTTCAAGATTCTGTCTAAAACAAACTCTTTTGCTCCAATTTAAAATCTATCTGTATGTTATATGCCTAAACATTTCTGGGAATAAATTTTCCTATGAAATTATTTTTGGTGGAAAATTAAGCTTTTGAAGAAACACAATATTACACAATCTAAACTGTGTTCAATTCAAATAGCAGTGAATTCAGAAAATTCAATGATACATGATACGAATGAGGCCAATGACTAGGTAGTGGTAGGTAACTACTGTAGATAAGATCTGTGTTGAAAATCTGTTACTCTTTCAAGGGATAGTATTAATTTTTTGTTCATAAAGCTACTGCTTCAAATTTGTGCTATTTCAGACAAAAATAAAAATAAATTTATATTAAAAAACAGTACTTCGGTTTCTTGACAAAAAGTTTAAAAAATAATCCCCAAATAGTGCAGGGTTTTTTTTCTTTTTCTCTTTTCTCCCCTTGCCCAAGGGGGAGAGCTTTTCATAGTTAATTTGAGAGAATTCAAAAGTAGAGCTTTTCATAGTTATTTGAGAGAAAATTACTGTCTTGTATGTTTTCCCTTGTATTTCCTACAAGGAAAGAAAATACCTGGTTCTGCGTGTATGGTTTGAATACTACTGCAGTCCAGACTTTGAAAACTTCTATCCTCTATTTCCACTTTATTCTGCTGGGTGTGTACACAAAGCAGAAACTATACTAGTGCTTGATTTAGGTTAAGAAAAAAAAATCCAGGTTATCTGACACAGGGGAAGAAGAATGTTACTTGTCTGATTGTCTGAAGAGCACAATAGGTGCACTCTCCCCTTCTGTGTCTGTTTGTGTGGCTCTTCAGTTCCTCAAAGAACACATTTCTTCTTCACAGAGAAAACAACTATTTTCTTCCCTGCAAGAAAAAAAAAGGTGGGGCAGGGGAAGGTTACACTTCAGAGAAGAAAAGTCTCTTTTCACACTTGAATTTGTTTTGCAAAACTGGTTGAGAGTAATTCATCATGTTTCACTGTCAAATGAGTTAATTTCTGAATGCAGCTACTGGAGATGGAGGAGAGCAGCATGCTGTTGTTACAAAAGGCAGACAGAACCCACTCTGTGTGGGGCATACTAAGCATTATCTTTATTAAATATTGATTTTAAAATCTTTAAGTCACTGAAAGCATGGAGACACTGATTAAATTACTTGCTAATCTAGAACAAACTGGTTCTGCTGTAAACAGAATCCAATGAAATAATCTCAGGAGGTTTCTTTATGTTATGAGTAAACAAAATAAACTCCCTACTTTTAGACTCAAACACTGGAAAAAGCTCTGGAACTGATAAACATACAATATTTGGATGAATTCTTGTCTCACACGAATAGCCGTCTGAATTTATCTCATAAATTTTTACCAGTCTGGCTTTATCTCTCTGGGTAAGGTAGATTAGTTCTGAGTTAAGAAAAATTCTGCCACTGAAAATTAAACACAATTGCCACTGCCTTCAGTAAAACACCCTAAAGCAAATTCTAGTTTACTTGTTTGTTCATGGTATGTTCTGGAGCAAGCTTTGGGGTATGATATTCATAACGTTTCCGCAGAAGCTTGCAAATGGGGACAGAAGTTGGTACTGCTAGGTATGGTCTTTAAGGACTACCAGAATTTTTTTTTCTACTACTTCAAACAAAAAAAATAGTAATGATCCAGAATTTCAACACAGCTCTTTCTCTAAAATTTCTAATTGTCTGACTTAGGTACTCTATTCCTCATCTGGTTAACTTGCTAGCTGGTTCAACCATGTGTTAGCTGTTCTAATCAGTACTTTCTCTCCAATGTATTTTCACTAAACATGTTCCTTATTTCATTCTTCACCTGCATGAGACAATAATATGCAAGAATAATTTTCAATCTTTAATATACACATAAAATTAACATTTCAAGAAAGGATAAGTACCATTAGGATGCTGAATGTTTATTTAGACTTCCTAATACTAGAAAAATGCTCAGTATCTGTAGGTCAAACTTATGGCAGAAGCTCAGGTTCCTCATAGTTTTTGAATTTCAGAATATATATGACCTCTATACAAGGTCAACAACAAAAAAAACCACCAAACCTCCAGATAACGTAACAGCCAAATCATTTTTTTTGGCACGTGTTAGTCTGAAAAATTACTGTATTTCTTTTAGCTGAAGATTTCATCTTAATGAACGCGACTGGCAATGAAGACTTTAATGTCCTAATCATACTTCAGGTATTGTATGTTTCTAGATAGCTATTGACCAACATTTTTTTTTTTTACACAACAGTGGTAATTAATAATTTTACCTATTCAGTAAAGGATGTGTAGATGTAAAATCACTTAAAGACAATAAACTATATTTGGTGATCTTCTAAAGCATATAATCTAGCTCAGTGAAAAGTCATAAGCCAAATACAATAATCACTTGTGAAATCCATAGCTTATTTTATCTAGAACGTGAGATTCATCTCTATTGAAACATCTATAAAGTCATTGACTTCAAAGTTAACTACATGCTCACTGCTTAGCTCTAGTGAAGTCAAAGGCATTTGGATCATCCTGCAGAAAAAAACTATATATTATTGTTATTTCTTCCCATTACCTGCAATCTCAATGGGAACATAACTGTTAATGTATCTCTAACTTAGGCTGTTGTAAGTAAATTCAGAATTTTATCGTCTTCTTCAATATTGCAAGTGTTCCCATCAAGGTTGCTTTCTGGCATGTCTGTATTCAGTGTGACTATATTCAGTGTGCGCAGCACTGCTGTTATAACATATCATAAGATTCTACTGCACAGCAAATAATTGGTTTTACGCTTATATTTTTTTCATACCCCACAGTTTCTTTAGTTCCTAGCAGATCCTATTTGCCTTTTTTTTTTTAAATTAAATGAATTATAAACTAGCAAATCCATAGTGAGGCACTGATTTCCATTCCTTTATATAAGCCTTGTATTTGGTGTTCTTCAATACACTTCATTAACATTAATGATTTTCAGAAGTCTAGTAACATTTTTGTATTGTTCTTCTCTATCATTTTTTTTCACTTCTGAAAGTATGACATCTCTTCTGTTTGGAGCCCATAATTTCTGCAAAGCTTCTAGCACTTAAAGATGCCAATTCTGTATTTTAAGCTAATCTCTAGTGAATCTGGTACATCCACTTACATATGATTAATAGTGTCTGTTTTCTGGCCACATATCATACATTCTAGATTTACACTTTTTTTTTACCGTGTCTCTTTCTTTTCTCTTTTGTGAGTGGTCTTCTATAGATCTATAATTAAACTTTTTGGGTAAAACCTAGTTCCAACTTGAGATGTTTATATTTAGGCATTTCCATGTGTATATCTATAGGTTTCTTTGGGACTTAATTTAAGTGCATACAAACAAACCTCTATGGGTGCCTCAGATTGTAGAAGTTGTCTGCACAAGGCAGTTAGCTATGATACAGAACAATGAGGCCCCCTTGGCCTTTCTGGAGTGGCAACTGAAATTCTTAGAGAATTATTAGTGATACTGGATGCCCACATTCAGACAATGGTGCCCAAGTGCCACTAAAGTCTTCCATAAGGCACTGTAGATGGTGGGAGACACGCATGTGGGGGCAACCTCCTACTCATTACACACAGTGAAACTTGAGCTTATCTTGAAGGAAACATCCAGGTTTTTGTAATCTGTCTGAACTCTACTCTTTCCATTGAGTATAAAGAGATGTCAGACATCTAATGTACTGGTTCACACCTAAATCAGCTCTTTATTTCCTTTCTCAGGTTTGCATTCCATTTAAAACTTGACACCTCCTTTTGTAAATCTGTAAGTAACTCTTGATAGTCTTCTCTCCTTTTATTTCTAACTACAAACCTCAGACTGCTGTCTTTACAGTTACTTGCTCTCAGTAGCATTTTATTCCTCTTTTAGTGTTAGAACTTTATCCAAGATACATTTAGTTCATTTTCTGTCTCTTCAAGAGTGGTCTGTCACAAGAAAAATCTGTTCCAGGACATTCTAGTTCACTTTCAGCCCATTGTAGTTTCAGCCTATCACAGTTTCAGTGATCATAAAGCCTGTTCACCCTAAGTTCCTGTTCTATGCCTTGCAAAAAATGTTAAATTTAGCCTGGCTCCTCTGCCCAGCTCCCTTGTATCAATCTTTATTCAATGCTATACTGCCACAAAATTCTACGTATTTGTGGTGGAATGTTTTTGCACTGCCTTGGCCATATTTTTTAACATTAATTCCTCCTTCGCCAAGAGCTTGCTGTTTGTCCAAACCAGAATAGCTTTGATATCTTTTTTTTTTTCTTCATGAGAATTTAAATACTCTTAAATAATTATAGTGTCACCTCGCAGTGTTTCTACATGTTTCCTAATAAACTATTTCAGGTAGAGTATCTTTACCATATACATTTACTATACAGTTCTACTTCGGTTTCTCCTAGAGAAACCAAGGGTGCAAATTTGTCAAACTCTGTACCTGTGTGGATTCCACTTCCTTCCCTCTGGTTCCTATTCAAATGTGGATTATTATGATTTTTTTCCACCCTTCTACTTCAATTCTACAATGTATTTTTGTGGTTTTAAAGCATTTTTGTGCTGATAGAGTTGTTTTAATATCTAATTTTATGGATAATATTCTGTCAGTTGTTTCTGATTTGATTCCTCCTTGGCTCACAAAGTTGAAGTGTAAGATTCATGCTCTTCCAAATAATCTCAATTGTCTTTATCAACTTTTCAGTTTCAGTTGACCTAGCCACTGACTTACCATCAAACTGTCTTAATCATTGGATCTTTTTACTAATCTGAGTCACCTAATAATGCCTTTTTTTTTCTGACAGCAGTTTATTTTATTCCCAGCTGTTATTTTCAGTTCTCTCTTTGCACTGTAACACAGATTTTGCAGACTCTTTGTGTACTTAATAGCTATTCCTCTAAGGGATTATTAAAGTTTTCTGTGACTTGTTTAGGCTTCTTCTTATCAACACTGTTCAAGGTTCTCAATGATGTTTTCCCGTGTTTACTTAGCACAGGCACCAGTTCCACCTTCACAGTGCTTTCCTTCTGCTGTTTAGATCCTTTAACAGGATGATTGTAATAAACAATTTGGGGTTTTTTTTTTAGGTAATGGTCAAGTCTTTACCCAGCAGTCACACCAGTTTTACTGTTCTTTCCTAAAAAAAAAAAAATATGAGAACTATGTCATCTTTCATAAGGATCTAGGCTAGTCAAATAACAATTATGATTAATGCTGCTACTGTTAGTATCCCCCACCTCTGCAACACTTGTGTGCTACATTTCCCAGCATTTCAGTTATTTCTGCAGAATATATATGGCAAAGTCTGTACAGTTTCTGTCAGCAATTCAGAACCTACAGTATACTTAGAGAAGAATAAGGTTTTCCAGCTAGTAGAAGCAAGTGAAATGAATCATCAATATTGCATCAATATTTCCTGGGCTGCATTGATGTCTGGTCATTCTACATGCAGATCACAGAAGTCTGAAGCCTTTATAGAGGTTTGTCTGAGCACCTGTTTGAACGCTGACTTTAAAAGTTCTTATCCTCTTCCACTGACTTGACTGGCTTCATCCTTCTCTTTGCTGCTGTTTAGTTGTGACTGGAACTGTCATAGGGATTGCTGAGCCTGATGTGGTCTGATGTGCTTGTCTGCTGCACCTCTGTAGGCAGAAGAATGACTCAGAGGCTCCAAATTCAATTGTAACTATTAAATTGAGATTTTAGTATTACTGTAACAAAGCTCATTCTACTCCAGAAGCAGGGAACATTATTTATTGAGCCAGGGGAAGCTTGCTCCTAGGCACTGGAAGTACACATATGATACTAACTCAAGAAGTTCTTACTCTATGCAGCAGAAAGGAAGAGTTTATTCTTGTTTGACTGAGACTGTGATTGTACATAATGTTACGTCATGGCTCAGTGCTGAGTTCCTAAACTGCTGAATTAGCCTGTAATTGTAGAGATTTGAGAGAAAGAGCCTCAAAGGATAAAAAATTCCTTAATTTATGTGACATCTGCAGCTGTACAAGCTGTTGTCCATGTTGTTGCTAGAACAATTTAGCCTTAATACTGATCGCTACATAGACTCAAGAGAGATATCCTCTCTAAAACTCTGGTTCCCTATCTGCCCCATTACTTTGTGCTGATAGAGCAGTAAGTTCTTAACTAGACCATAAATTATTTACAGTAGAACCAATGGACGAGATTCTCAGCTAGTACAAAATTAGCACAATTCCATTGACTTCAACGGGACAATGTTGATTTTTATAGTGTTGTCAACTCTTAAAATTTTAATGACAGTCTTGCAATTTGTGATGCTTTTCTTAAAATCTTGGCTGCAGGAGATGCATTTAGGTGAGAATCAACCTGCGTCTTGACTTTGCAGAGAAGCAGAGTATGAAAACATGGCTTCAGTAAATTGTTGAGGCTTCAAATACACAAGATGAATAGAACTCATTATATATATTGTACTTTTCTATAAATCCTCATGTATTTATACCACTTTCATAATTTCATTTGGTGAAGCCAGAAAGTGCTGAAGGAAGAAGGTCCAATTTATTAATTTTAAACATTTGGATTTAGTAATAGAGAATTTGGCTAAGTATTAATTTTGATGTATTTCTTTTGGGTGTCTATCAGACTTTGGGGAACTGTGGATTTACTAATACTAGCAAGACTTCTGCCATTTTAAATGTTCTTCTTGGTGCTAGTGGTATAAATACATTTATTGCTACTATTACTAACAATGTTTTTTTGTGAATGGGGAGAACCGCTTTTTACCTGTTTTAATAGGGACCATGCAGCTAAATAGGAAAGCTAGTGTGTCTTACTCACACACCATCAGAAATCTGCAGACAAAAGATTCAATGCCTTCCCCTTGGCTCCCCATACCAAGTTTTGAGGGTAGAGTTTTAGGGACACATGCTGTAATGTGTTCTTTGAGGAAGAAAGCTTGCGGGTGGCATATTTGAATGCATCATCTGAGAACATCTCCTCCTCTTTGTGAAGTGAGATGTATTGAATAAACAATGGAATGAAGAAAATGACTTGTTTATTTTCATGAAACCTAAATTTTTTTTGTTCAGTTACCCTTGGCAGAGCTCTCTATGACTCACCTGAGAGGACAGATATCCCTTCTGTGTCTTCTTTAATAAGAGTGAATGTGAGGGAGCTTGTTTTCACTGTATTTTTATCAAGGGAAAAAGAAATTGCTGGCTGCTACAGTTTATCTGAAAAAATGTATTTAAAGAGGAAAAATAATAAACTTATAAAAATTGTTGTTTTTTTAAGTGAAGAGGTAAGGGACTGGAACATGGCAATTATATTAAATCAGGTTGCATTTTAAACTGCTTTGTGCTCCCGCAGGAGAGACAGGGTTTTATACTGAGTTCTGTAAATGGGCATTCTGAAACAGAAGACTTTTAAAAACTGTCATGCTTAATGATACCTACAACAGAATGCCAAGAAGAAGATAAAAGATCAACTCTGTTATTCCCACTTTGGCTCTCAGGAAGAGGTCTGCAAAGTATCCTTCAATCTTTTAGAAATCTGTGAAAACCAGCACTAGCTGAAAGGTTTTCCACATTTAATAGTATGAAATAGCTTTTCAGTTAAACCAAAATGTTCCTGAAAAAAATGTACACTTTCATGAAGACCATCTGGTTGGGTTTTCATGAAAATATATAAAGCTGTAAATGGAACTCATTGTTAGTGGAAAAAAGAGTGCATAATAGTTATTAAAAAGGAATAAAAAAAGAAAAAAAAAAAACCCAAGCCATAGAATTTCTCTGCCTATCCTGTGCACAAAAAAAGAAGAAAATTTTACAGTTTTCTAGAAATTTCTAGAAATTCTATGCATAGTGAGAACTGGATATTGCTATTTTAGAAATGAAACATTACAGAATACTGCTATAAATTAATTAGAGCAATGATGAGATAATTGTGCCCCAAATATTGATGGAAATATTTCTACTGAATTCTGCTGGTGTTTGGTGAACTGAATTTTATCTTTATAATAGTGTATTCACCAAAGGCCTTATCAAGTCTGGAGCAACAGAATATTGGCTACAGGGCCATTCTTACTTCAGGAGTTTATTTTTACAAATAATTAATTTTATTTCAAAAGAAGAAAAAAAGAGTTTTATTTATTTTTCATCTTAAACACAATGGCCATAAACTCTGGGCACCTTAATCCTGTTGGTTTTATCAGGATTTAGGGATGTAAACAACTTTGAGGTTCTGGACCTAAGACTTTAGGTGTCAGTAGCCGTGGTAGAGTTGGGAGTGGTATTCATAGTATCATAGAAAAGTCCAGGTTGAAAGTGACCTTGAAAGATCATCTGGTCCAACATTCCATTGGAAAGGATATCTAGATGATACTATCTAGCACCTTGTCCAATTGCATCTTGAAAACCTCCAGTGATGGGAACTCTGTCGTGTCCCTGGGGAGCCTGCTCCAGCTAATCATTGTTCTTACTGTAAAAAATGTATTTCTTATATCAAAGTGAAAACATTTGTGGTGTAACTTGTAGCCGTTACCCGTGTGGCTCCATGTGAAGAGTCTCCATCCTCTTTGTAGGTGTCCTTTAAGTACTGGTATACTGTGATGAGGCTCCTCCTGAGCCTTCTCTTCTCCAGTAAGAAGAGACCTAATTCCTTCAGTCTTTCCTCATAATCAACAATCAAACAATATTTATGTTTCTAAGTCCATTTCAAATTTTACTTGGCAAAACAAAGCATTTGTTGCTCAATGGCAATAGCAGGGGAAGCCAAATATACAGAACATAATTGAATGAAAATAATGAATTAATTTTATGACCTTCTTGTTGTTTTTTGGTTTTAAATACTCGTGCAAGAAAAATTGCATCTGTTGGAATGCTTGTGGAAATAGATACTGCAACCTTTCTGATCTGATGCACTGATGAGCTGCTACAAAGCATATTGGATGAAGAAGCCAAATACAAAATGAGCATACTAATTTAAAACAGAAGGTTTTCTTAATGTTATACTATAGCTTAAAATTAAACTACATATATCATACATGGACAAAGCTAATAAGAACCAAAGTCCATCCACATATAAAGAATTTACAATACAAGATTACATTTAGTGATTGTGTTGTTAAATGCTGATGCTGATTTTCCACTCACTTCTAGTCAGAGTATAAGAGAAAAGTTGGGATTAGCAGAGGCATATTATTTTGATTTATTGGCTCACTGACTTTATTCATTATTTGTGAATGATTATTTTTTGCTGCTACCTAGGCCTAATTAATCGTTATGGTGCTAAGAAGGTTTTTGCATGAACATTTTTATAATTCTGTGTCACAAAAAAATGAATTACAAAATAAAATACTAATAATTTATTTTATTTCAGAGTTAACTTTGATGAAGGCAACAGCCTTGCCTTTTTCTTGTTCTTCTGTTTCTAGTCTTACAATACGTCTGTTGTCAGTGAAAGCTTTACTTTTGTCATTCTGTCATGTATCCTGACTGATAAGGATTTTAAGGAGTCATCAGGGATCTTCCTTCTGCAACTAAAAAACTTGTCCATTTGGAAGACTAAATCTCAATTATCTGTTAATTTTGTCAGGACTATGAGATTGTGCTGAAAATTTCTGTCTGGTGGTACATGCAGAATAGTATGTACTACAGTATGTAAAAATACTATATTGTATTAATTTTCTAGTAATAAGTAGCAGATATGGACAACAGAGCTTGAAAACTACAAAACTGGGAAGAAGTGGCTCAATGTAAATGAAGACACGTAAGTGAGGAAGTGTTGAGAGTTCCTGAGGACTAGGAGAAGACAAATGTCATTCCTGTCTTCCAGGAGGGCAAGAGTACCAAGGGAAATGCAGGCTGGTCATTCTCAGCTGCACTTCCTGAGAAGCTGATGGAGCAAATTATCCTGGAAACCGTTTCCAAATACGAGTTAACAAATGACTGGTAGCACTCAGTATGAATTTCTGAAAGGGAAATCATGGTGGACAAACTAGATCACCCTCTAGGATGAGAATACTGGTTGAGTGGACAACGTAAGAGCAGTGGATGTTGTTTACTGTGAATTAAACAAGCCTTTTGGCACACCCTGATGGCACTCTATAGACTTAACGTCCCTGGCCAGCCCCACTTGAAGCCTACACCAGCATCCTCTTATCCACCTTAGCCTGGAGCCTTCAGTTCACTGTGAGGATGGTGTGGTCTGAACAGTAATGGAGTGTGACAATATATTATAAAGGAAAGTTTATTGAGCAGTGTCCTGGTTTTGGCAGGGATGGAGTTAATTTTTCCTCTCAGTAGCTGGTATGTTTTGGATTTTGTGTGTGAAGAATGTTCATAAACACCCTGATGATACCAGTTGTTGTGAATGAGACCAAGGACACCGTCCTGCTTTCCAAGTCTCGCTAATGCAGGAAGCTGGGAGAAAGATAGACAGCATAATTGATCCAAACTCGCCAAAGAGAGTATTCCATGCCATAAACGTCATGCTCAGTATATAAGTGGGGGCAGGCAAGGGTGGGTATCTGCCTTCCCGGCATCCATCCTTCCTGCTTGTTTTTGCTGGCATCGTTCCCCCTACCTTGCTGGCTCCCTTTTGCTCCTTTGCTTGCTGCTCGGTTTTGTTTCTGTGATCTCTGCTCGGGACGGGCTGTATCGGTCATTGGGACATCGGGTGGTGAGAAAACACATATTGTTCACTTTGTATATTTTTAATATCCTTATATTCTGTTATTATTGTAGCTTTCCCTTTTATTTTAGTAAATTGTCTTCATCTCAACCCACGAGTTCTCCTTCCTTCCCAATTCTCTCCCCCATCCCCCTGGGGAGGGGGAGGGTGAGAGAGAAACTGTGTGGTGATTCTGGCTAAACCATCACAAGCAGTGAGAAAGATGGGCAACAACATGCCCATACAGTGATTCACCAGATCACTGATAGCAAACACAGGATGCATAAGTGATACCATGGCTCTAGCAGGCTGCCAGGTACACTTGGTGTCTGGGTCATGTGGCAGCAACAGCCAATTTTGCAAATGCCTTTTGAATTTGGGTAAGAGTCAGACTACTCTTTGGCTCCATCAATGGTATCGCGATTTGAGAGAATGATACCTTACATTAAATGTGGGTGGCACCCTGCCTACGCCGCCAGTGTCAGTTGAGGTGCAGGGTTTCCAGTGGCATGGTGTCAGTAGCCTGTCTACACCGACAAAGATGGCTAAGGGGCAGGGCATTAGGAGGCAGGGCGTCAGGTGGTCAGACACTGGAACAGGTTGCCCAAAGATGATGTGATGCCTCCATCTGTGGAAATATTCAAAATCTGATTGGACCTTGGCTTGAGTAACCCACTCTAGATGACCCTGCTCAGATCAGAGGGGCTTGACCAAGTAATCTAAGGAGAACTTTGTCAACCTCAGCTGATTCTGTCTTATGTTAAGTATCTCAAAATAAGTTAGAAGATATGAGCCATGATTGAGTATGAAAATAAGAAAGAAGTAAAATGTGGGGAAGAAATGTGGCAAAATATGAACAATGATCCATATTCCCAGGGTTATTTACGGTATCTAAAGCCATATCTCCAGAGGTATTCAACTACTCTAATTCAAATTAGTGGTAATTAGATGCCTTAACACGATTAAAACTCTAGCCAAAGTAAACACTGCAAGATTAGTTGGTGTCACTTTGTTTAGTTTTATGTTGCTATTTCCATCTCTTATTAAGGCATCTGTCTCTCTATTAATTGGTAACAGCAATGCACCTCACCTTTCATCTTTCTTCATCCAATGGAGATATCCCAGTGCCATGATTTACTGTGACAGAAGAGGACATACCAGCGTAGGACAAGTTATTCTTGTTCTGCAACTAAAAATTTTCCTGCTGATGGAAAGAGAGTAGAGATGAGTTCTGTAGGGCTAGCTATCTAAGGGGTGCTTACTCTCTGTAATTTAGGGGATGCCATTAATTTAGTCCTAAATGTTGCTATTGAGTCAATTCTGCTGCAAGGGAAACAGCAATTCTGTTTCACTGTTCTAGCTACAGTGTGAAAAATGTAATAAACTCATTCTACATATTTCAGAATTTAGAGATTTATTAACCCAGAAAAGAATACTGTGAAGATACTTGAAATTAATCCTTCAGAGAGTCATCAGATATTTAATGAACTAGAGGAAAGTTGGTTTCAGAAGATGTGGATTGTGCTTACTGGTATGCTTCATTGGTATGAGTAGAACCTGATCTTTTCTATGATATTATTATTAAACAATCATATGGGTGCTTTCTGTGAGACTAGAAGCAAAGTCTTGTTCTGTGCATGAGTGAATATTTATTTGTAAAGTTCATTTCCTCAGCACTACATATGATCTACTTCAATAAAATGTACTGCTATGACTATACAGCAAATACACAACTCTTGCAACAACAATACATGCCACTCTGTTAAAGATATCAAATGCCTTATAATTCACTGATGTAAATCAGTAGATAGCACAGTGGAAGTGCAGTACATCACCTTGTGACATGGTTTGACTATGTACTGAATAGCAGTACTGAAATGTTTTTGAAAAGCTAATTTAGCCAGACATGGCAGGCTACAAACCAACAGAATGATATTGAATATAAAAGAGTAATTTGTATGTGGATTCAAGGCTAGAAACCAGACTTATGATATCATTCTGCATGTCTCGGCTGATAAAATATCAACGCTTGCCCATTCACCTTTCCTCAATCCTAGTTTTCTGTCATTTAAAGGGCCAGTATTTTATACTTCTACATTTTTCCTTGATATTAAACATAATTTCTTGTTATTAACCCCTTCAGTTTTTACCAGCTTGCTCTTTATCTATTATAAAATATAGTTCTCTTTCATAGAATAAGATGGTGAGCTGCAATAACCTCCAGTCTTGTAGGTTACAGCACCAACTCTGTAAGGGAAGAGCTGTAATTCACACATGAATAAAAATTCTTTCACAATATTTCAGTAATTTCAGATAGCACCATTACATTTTTAATTCCTTTCTTTCTAAACCTGATTTCTTTGAGTTCCCTTGTCAGACTACAGAAGGGGTTCCATCATTTAAGGAAGTGAACTTCCCTTCCATTTAATCCTTCTGGTTTTCATAGTTGTGTCATCAGGCAGTTTATGTCTGGATGATTGCCTTGCCAATCCATGACTGCTGTCTTTATGGCAAAACATATGTCCACAGGGCTCTCTGGCCCTCTGAGCATGGACTCCTTGGTATAAGTGTGGAGGACGATGCCTATGCCTGATTTCTTCAGATTCTATAATCAGAGCACTATGACGTGTTGTTGCAGATGGAACAGAAGATGTAGACATGGTAAAAGAAACACTGTAAGCCACAGGAATGTTTCCATTAGTTCTGAATTACATGTCATCCAGAAGAACTATGTGATAAAAAAAAACAACCTAGCGCTGAAAGAAGGTAAAGATAAAGAACTACAACATCATCTCATCTATTCTGCGGTCCCAACACAAGGTTAACCATCCTTGACTGTTCCTCATAGATGTGCTCTTTCAAACACAGCCTCCCTAAATTTGGTGGCAGGACTCATAGATTTTCGTTCCTTACAGTTAAAGCTGAATGTCTGTTAAACCAACTTAAACCCATTACCCTGGCTGTAACCACAGGGGACACGAACAGTCTAGTGCTTTACTCTCTATAGCTACTTTTTACACTATTATGTCTGCTTTCAGTCTTCTCTTCTATAAACTAAACTACTCCAATTGTTTCAAACTCTCCTCGTCAGTCTCGCTTTCTAGATCACTGATAACTCCCGGTTGGTCTCCTTTAGCTTCTTTTGAAACTGGTCCACACTTTTTTTCTGAAATGCAGTTCAGAAAACGAAACACAGTGTGCTTGCTGAGACTGAGCACAGTATGCAGCACTGAAGAAAATGAAAGAACTATTTCATATTGTACAAATGATATTGCTCTTTACACACCTTAGTAAGTTGTGTGTCACTCTTTTTAACTTATTTTTTAGACTGTTCCTCCCTATTCTCAAGAAATAAGTCAGTGAGTCAGTACCCATTCTTTAGTAAAGGATCTTGACCACTTAGTAAATCACAAGCCGAACAGCAGGCAGTGGTGTCAGATGGTGCCCATACACGTAGGTATGCTCTTCGCCCCAGTCACTACTGAAAACATTGAGCAGCAGCAGACCCAGAAGAGGCCTCATCAGAATTTTGCTCGATACATCCTTGCTGATTCACAGAACTGCTTACAGTTGTTGTACAGTTATACACACACTTTACTATATGTGTATATAACGTGCTGATGTATTGGCACTGCCCAGACCTACTTAGGCCAGTGTTTAAGCAAAGCCTTTTTGTGAGCAATATATAATTTGATTGGTGTTCTAGCACAGCCTACACAGCACTGAAACTGCTTTCATTTGTCATCTGAGTATTTCAGGGGAAATTTAATTGGCCCAATCTGACTGAAAGTTTTGACTCCCCAATTCTCTAATCTAGTTTAGTTCTGGAAAAAAAAATGGTCTAGGTTTCGTTTTGACTGTGAGATAGAGCAGACGTTCTCATTGATTTTACTTTGCGTTGGTATCCACGTAATAGAAAGCTTCCATCAACTATTTTTTTTTTCATATAACAGATATGAAGCAAGTGTGGTCTTACTTTGTTGGCATTTTGAACAGGTTCAAGTTTGTTCTGGTTGAGCTCTGCAATTGTACCAGAGCCATGAAGATGTGTTTGCAGAGTTTTGAGGGCAAACTGATAAACCATGTCCAAAGTATCGGTCTGGACAGGGCACCCCTCTAGCTCTTCTCACAGTTTTTAGTTAGTTCAGTGTGAAAACAAATTCAATTTCACCTTTAATAAACAAAAAAAAAACACCCTAAAAACCAACCCACAAGTATAAAACAACCCTGTGATGCCTGTCACAGTGAAAAACTGCTCAGTTAATGTAGTTAAAGTCAGAATAAGACTGAAGTAGTTTATTGATTTATTAACAGCATGTAATTAACTTGCAATCAGGGATCTATGTATTCAGGATCTGTATCAGCAAGACAATTGACAAACCACAATACTAGATACAGAATGTTAATGGACACCTACAAATTTCTAAACAACCTCCTAAAACGAAACCGGAGAAGTCCTAATCCCATCTGTACGCACACAAACACATGCAGATTTGCATGGCTACATGTATCCTCTAAAACACACCTCATAGACTGTGTGGGTTACCAGCATCCCTCTCTCTATAGGGTGTAGTCCCTATGTACGCTCCACTTCCATGGGAGATGCAAGTGCCTCAGCACTACGTGGGCCTGTGCTGCTCCCTGCAACCCCCAAGACATGTGAGGAGGAGAAACCTTTGTGAGGTTGCAGGCGTGCACCTAGAGAACCCTGCTCACTGTTTTTGAGGTCACACTTATGTACTTGGAGGTCCCCACTTGCTAGCATCTGGGCCATTTTGCCAAGGAGAGTTTTGAGGACATTCCTGCAGCAGTTAGTTGGGGTGCTGCTGGTGCTAGAAAAACATCAGCACCTGTGCTGAAAGTACCTGTGTTTACACTAAGAAGGGCCCCACTGACATCAGATTTAAGTTTAACTGATTTTTCTCCACAGATTCCACTTCTGTCCTGTGATCATCTGTCCTTTGTCCATCTGAACAGACTACTCACTGACTATTTATTTTTCCAGTCACTGAGGTTCAGTAGTCTACTAGACAGGTACATTTGGCTTTCTTTTGTGATATACTAGAAATACAGATCTTTGTGGTTTTCATATGATGTTTTTAGTTTTATGATTTCTTTGTTTTTTAAAGAAGGAGGAGAAGAAACTGAGTAGTCATTTCCTTTTAAAGTCTCTGGAAATGGCTCAGGATCTATTCTTGTCATTGAAATAAATATTTTTAACTAACTGTTCTCCTAATATCTTCTAAGTCCCCTCTGTTGTGTTAGATCTCTATGTAAAAATGACATGATGACTCATACTCTTGTGTTGCAAATGTTGTCTTATTGCAAATTATAAGATTATCCCTATTTTTAATTTCTTTTTGTTTTGACTGATGAGGATTTCCAGGAGGCTGGAACATTTTCTGGGGAAAATATATACGGATACTCATTAAGGAAAGGAAGCTTTTTAAACATGAAAAAAAGTTAAGGGCACTTCCTTCTTCACTAGAGCCTTCTTATTGCATACCAGCACACCTGCTTTTGTGATATTATTTCTACATTTATTGTTTTGTAGATTTTCCAGTTTCAGCAATATAATTTCTGCAGGTGTGCTCTCTGCGAATTCTGAGCTTTTTACTTTTGCTTTTCTTATCTCTTTTCTTCTCATTCATTTTCTCTTAAAGGTCAGACAACTTTACTGGCAACTTGCTGGACATGCCATTGCAGGTTTTTTTTTCCTTTCAAGTCTATTTCATATCAGCATCGTCCTCCTCAGCAGCACTTGCATTAGATTTTTGTCTAACAAGCATCAGAGAGATACCTGCTGTTGTTTTTATTTTTTTTATAATGCTGTTATCCATATGAACAGCAACACAGGGAATGTAGCCTTGGCTTACGGCATTACT
Source organism: Chlamydotis macqueenii (assembly GCF_036417535.1). NCBI lineage: Eukaryota > Metazoa > Chordata > Aves > Otidiformes > Otididae > Chlamydotis > Chlamydotis macqueenii. The sequence continues at coordinate 8,945,232 of NC_141558.1, forward strand.
CCACTTCAACTCTCAGCTTGTGATCATCTCACTGTATAATTAACAAGAACAGTGCAGGGTCACATGGTGAACCATAACACTAGAATTTATTGTCAGTGAAAAACAAACAAAATACTGTGTAAAAGAAGGAAAGTAATTTTGAGATCTATTGAGTGGTTGGTTTGTACCAAGAGAGAGAAATCTCATAGATACAAGAGGGCTGGAAGAAGTCAGACATTTGAAACTGCTCTAAAAGTGTGTATTAGAAAGGCTAGTACCCTGCTGACCATGTGACTGGAGGTAATCTTCTGAGATGAGAGAAGTTAAGGGGTCTAAACCAATAAAGTACTCAATGATTTCAATCCCCACTTACGTCATTAGAGTCAAGAAGGTCAGTTAAACTCAATCTTTCACAAGTTCAGAACCAAAGTTGTGGAGAAAATACTACCTACATAAGGTTAGGCTGTATAGCACTCTATGAGACAAACAAAGAGCTTAGATACTTTGGCTTAGTGGTAAAGGAATATGTTGGCGAAGATCTCCAACAAACGCTTATTTGGAGAGGCAAGTCAGCACTATAATATTAGTACTTTCTTGGACTATCACAAAAACTATTGGGAAAAAAAAATTAAAAATTAACATTTCTCAGCTTTTGGTGCTGTAGTGCGGAGACTATAGGCTGGAAAATGAGGACCTATGTAAATACACCTGAATGGATGGTTAAACCTGGAGAAGAGAAGGCTCCAGGGAGACCTTGTAGCAGTGTTCCAGTACCTAAAGGGGGCTTATAAGAAAGATGGGGAGAAACTCTTTAGCAGGACTTGTGATAGGACAAGGGGTAATGGTTTTAAAATAGAGGGAGGGTAGACTCAGACTTGATATAAGGAAAAAAAAAAAGAATTACAATGAGGGTGGTAGAACACGGGAAGGGGTTTCTCAGAGAGGTGGTAAATGCCCCAACCCTGGAAACATTCAAGGCCAGGTTGGATGAGACTCTGAGCAACTTGATCTTGTTGAAGATGTCCCTGCTCCTTGCAGGGGCGGGGCGGGGGGGGTGGACTAGATGACCATTAAAGATCCCTTCCAACCCAAACTATTCTATGATTCTGTGATTCTATGACTGTGCTTCTTTATAAACTAACACTAGCTTGGTTAACAGGGATTCCTTGGGACATGGAGCTGGCTGCAGATCAGCCTTGGCTAATGGTCTGTGCTGCTCCTGGCAGAGCCCTTCTGTGACCCTGTATGGTTAGGTGGTGCTGGGGTGTCAGAAAGAGCATCCCCAGACCAAACAAAAGGGACCGATGACCTCCAGGGAGAGCAACCCCTGCCTTTCATGGAACAGAGACAGATGTCTGGGCAAGGTGGGACTCATCTAAGCTGATGTTGGATCTCCAGAAAAATGTTCTTTGTTCATTTACACTCCTAACTTTTAGCTACACCTCTGCCTAAAAAGCAGATTAATACTCTTGCTAATCTTTTGGGGGACTTGGAGATTTAATCACCTTCTCAGAGGTGATTTATTTATTTTCTCAGAGGTAGAGTTATTTATTTTGAAAGGAGGATTCACAGCCCCCAAGCTTTCCTATTCTTTTTCTTTCAAAAGCTAGAGACAATTATTCCTTCAATCAACCATTTTGTGGAGATGCTGCCCCTCTCCTTCATCCAATGTTTTAAGTTAATTAAGCACTGAAGATGTGGAAGGCTTACATTCAATAATTACCTTTCTCTGATAGGATACAAGTTCCCTTTTAAATGAAAGTTCTAAACAATAAGCCATAACTTAATTAGAAAGAAGAACAAGTAATAGGAAAACTCTTTCTCCTTGAGAAACAGTCCCCTTTCATCTCTGAACTCTGCATTAATTTCAGAAAAGTGGAAGTGAGCTCTTTCCAAAAGGGAGGGAAAGTACTCTTCCATTAATAAGGGAAGGAGAAGAGCAATCTTCCAGCATTGTTGTTTGCATATTTCATACAAAACAGTCAACAAGTAAATTAGTTAACTGCCATTTCGGAAAATGGATTAGTATCTAGGTCTCCATACTCAAAGCTGTATCACGTCATATCTATGTCATTAAGCTCGCCATGGTAGGATATTATACTTGCTCTTCTTGACCCTTTGCATAATTAATTCTTCAATACAAAGAGGAGTGTCTTCCAAGAGACTGAGAGATCACACCCACCCCTGCTTCCAGACTTGAATATATAGCTCAATTTTTGGAGCACTTTCTGAGAGTTAGAAAATTTCAAATTCTACAGACAAGGAAGCCCACATCTTCAGTGACTAATTCAATCCCTCAGTGCACAGATAAACCATGAGGGAGGTCACAGTCTGAAAACCCACTCCCCTCCCCTCCCTTCCCCTTTCCCTCCCCTCCCCTCCCTTCCCCTCCCCTCTCCTCCCCTCCCTTCCCCTCCCCTCCCTTCCCCTTTCCCTTCCCTTCCCTCCCCTCCCCTTCCCCTCCGCTCCCTTCCCCTTTCCCTTCCCTTCCTCTTTCCCTTCCCTCCCTTCCCCTCCCCTCCCCTCCCCTCCCTTCCCCTTTCCCTTCCCTCCCCTCCCCTTCCCCTCCCCTCCCTTCCCCTTTCCCTTCCCTTCCTCTTTCCCTTCCCTCCCCTCCCCTCCCCTCCCTTCCCCTTTCCCTTCCCTCCCCTCCCCTTCCCCTCCCCTCCCTTCCCCTTTCCCTTCCCTTCCTCTTTCCCCGCCCTCCCCTCCCCTCCCCTCCCCTCCCCCTCCCCTCCCTTCCCCTTTCCCTTCCCTTCCTCTTTCCCTCCCCTCCCCTCCCTTCCCTTCCCTTCCCCTTCCCCTCCCTTCCCCTTTCCCTTCCCTCCCCTCCCCTCCCTTCCCCTTTCCCTTCCCTCCCCTCCCCTCCCCTCCCTTCCCCTTCCCCTCCCCCCCCCCCTCCACTCCCTTTCCCTCCTCTTCCCTTCCCTTCCCTTCCCTTCCCTTCCCTTCCCTTCCCTTCCCTTCCCTTCCCTTCCCTTCCCTTCCCTTCCCTTCCCTTCCCTTCCCTTCCCTTCCCTTCCCTTCCCTTCCCTTCCCTTCCCTTCCCTTCCCTTCCCTTCCCTTCCCTCCCCTCCCCTCCCCTCCCCTTCCCGCACCTTCCCGCACCTTCCCGCACCTTCCCTTCCCACACCTTCCCTTCCCGCACTGCACCTTCCCTCCCTAAAAAAAAGGTCTACAGCTTTAAGTGTATTCAGTGTATTTAGGTAATGCCTACTGGATTGGACTTCACTTATGGTTTTCAAGAAGGAACACTTTGTTTATGGACCTGAAAAAGTTTCAGTTTCAGTTAATTCTGGAGTTTCCCCTTGCTGTCAGAATTTGGGTAGATCTGCACGTAGGTAGATTTGTGAGTGACATCTACAGTGCTAACAGAGTTTTGGAAAATACACCGTCAGTCAAAGGCTTGAGATGGTTTTTAGAAACTTGACTTCACAGATAGAACTTGGTGTTTAAGGTATTTTATGTTTCTATTCTTCAGTAACTTACAGAATTATCAACAACAGAACTCAAATTTTCTTCATGCTATTGTCAAGCATTTTCCCACCAGGCCATCTTCTCCATTTCCATTGTTTATTGTTGACCCTAGACATAGCTAGACTAAACATAAATGAATTCAATATGCTCAAGCTCCAGTCCCAAATTTAAGTATTACTCTGTTAATCATTCTATCAATTGATTTATTGTCTGTAAAATAATTTGATATGATTTGCTTAAGAACAAAACACCAGAAAAACAAAAGAAGTAGAAGAAGAGGGAACATTTAGCCCAGATTAGATTAGCATGTACTATTTTCCTTTGAGGGTAAGATTATAATTATTGTAAAATAGTGTTTATAATTACCACATTGGATAAAGGTCAAATAAAAGCCAAGCTTTATTATAATAGCTTCATTTCAGATATTAAAGGGAAATCAATACAATTCATTAGTAGTGATTTAGGGCTCTGGATCTCTCTGAGGTACTTATAGGGCCCCCATTAACACAATATCTGAGCACTTACTAATCTTGAATGTATTTATCCTTCCAACACTGCTGCGAGCTAGGTTTCTAATCCTTATTTCATTTTGCATTGGAGCATATCCCAAAAAGTGTAGGGAATTGTAAATGAAGGAGAGAAATTTAATCATCCTTTGTCCTAGGACACTCTGTCATTAGTAAACCATTGAATCATATAATGATAGAATGAAACAGGTTGGACGGGGCCTCAAGAGGTCTATAGTCCAATGTCTTGTTCAAAGCAAGGTCATCTTTGGTGTCAGACTAGGTTACTCAGGGATTTAAGCAGTTGGCTCTTGAAAATTCTCAGCAACTAACACTGCGCAACATCTCTGGCCATCCTGTACCAAAGTCTGACTGTCTAATGCAGCAGAACCATATCAGTACTAGGTTCAGGGTTTTTCTGAACTGAGGGCATGTTTGTGGCATCCCATAGTCTGTATAAGTTCTGTAAGTTTCATGTTTTTCTTTCAGGGAATATGGTTAAAACTTACCTATGTCACTACATGGAGGGTCAGTAAGAGAGGCTGAGACTGATTTTCAACCCTGAAGTTAGAATTACTCATGTAGAAAGCTCAGGTCCCTGGCTTGAGAGGTAAAAGGATCAGTTTTAGCCATCTAAACACCATTGTGACTAGGGTTCCTCTAGTCCCACTGAGTTTACAAGTAAATATCACAGACTCTTGGATGTCTACATCTGTTCTGTCATTTCACTCTTGTCTAGCTTAAGATGGAGATACAGCTGTCTGACTAGTCCAGATCCCTTCTGCAGGCAGTTCTGTTACCCTAGTCCTGACCTCATTGCTCAGGGATGAAAAAGACAAGGTGTAATTACAATTGCTGAGATTTTAGCAAATGCTTAAGTACCCTCAGATTTGTGCCAAAATTATTTGCCTGTGGGGAAGAGCACTGCCTATCAAAGCTAGTTGGAAGAGGATGCTATGCTGTGCAGAAGCTCACATTTCCCTGTGATGACTAGTTGCAAGTCTGAGCAAAGCCAGCTTTTGCCACATCATGAAGACAAAGAACCTTGGAAATGTATGTATATATGTGACAACTCGAAAATATTTAGACACTGCTTCTCTTTGCATCCCCATGTAATGGATACAACTAAGAGGAAGATGTTGGCAATTTATGATAATAACTTACCCTGATGTGTTTTTAATTTTCAGAACAATTCTATTACAAAGCAAAATGGAATAAAAACATACAGAATTTGGAGGAACATTTATATTTCAAAACACATCCCTAAACATATGCCCTAATATTTTTGGGTTTTATTTTGGTTTGGTCTTGTTTTGTTTTAGAGACTAAAACATAGAAGAGTTTGTGGTTGAAGAGCCAATCTTGCAATTTGTGGAGAACTAAGCAAAACTCTGATAAGATGCCAACAGTGATTGGTATCTAGAATGAAAAATGTCCAAAGATACACTTGAAACTAAACCTTGACAAATGCAATTAGAATTTGCTAAGGCAAGGAAATCACACAGATCAAATTAAAGCTTACATTTGATGAAGGAAGGCACAAAGAGCTCCAAGAAGGAGTCCACTAAAAAAAACAGACAGAGCGGCATATACTTTGGCAAACAAGACAATATAATATAATGTTTTACTGAAAGAATCAGGAACTGCATTCATTTTGAGCAATTGCGAGGATATGCAAGCAATGGCAGAATATACACGGTGTGAACCACAAGGATGACAGTACTACCTTTAGCTTCAAGTCATTATTTCTACAAGAATGAGGTATACCTAAAGACAGATGGAGTAGCAGTCAAAGAACAAACAGAGAATTTATTAACTTTAAGGTACACAGGTTCATAAGCCAGTATGTCACTGAAATTGTAATAGCAGCCCAGGAATAAATAAATAATAATAAAAAACTCCACAACAAACATCAATAATAAGGGGGAACATATAAAACATAGGATTCAAAGTGATGAACAACTCATGAAGTAGGCAAACGATAGATTTGGGTAAATAATAAACCTGAGAAAAATACAGCACAATTCAAAATTGCACCAAGAGCATTAATACCCAGTATACAAGAAAAAATACATCTATTCCTTTGTGTTCTCAAAAAGTACACTTGTTGGAGGGGTAAAATATTAAAACAAAAGAGGAAGAATTTGATGAAATCTTGTAATACAAAGAAGATTTCAGAAGCATGTATTCAGAAACCTGTATTTTGGGACCATTTATATTTACTTCAAAAGTATATTTATATTTCAGAAGCAGATAGGTATAGTTTGTAAGGAAGAAATGTTGGGCATTTACTCCAATGCTATTGGCCCAAATTTGGAATCAAGATATACGCCTAGAACCTGGAACTGAGCAGGTGATAGATGAACATCAGACTCTGAGTACAAATCACAAGAGGGGACTGGCCCTACTGCCCCAAAGTTCACATACAACACGCTAAGAATCAGTCATAGTTGATGCTTGAAATAGAGGTATTATCTGTGTTGTCTATGAGACTGTCACACTCATAAGCCAACTCCCTCATCCAGCAATACTTACCAAGACTTACCTGTTAAGAGCTTAGTTCCTAAACTGTAGCTTTAGAGCTGAAAAAAAAAGACCACATTACCCTCAGAGAAAGCTTTGCTTACTAGAATAAAAAGACCCAAAGGAGAGATAAATAGATCCATGGCAGTTTCTGGAAGAGGAATAAAACTAGAGAAAAATCCAGTGGTTCTTTATCAACAGCTAAAATTTTAAACAGAACGATCCCTGATTCAGGAAGCAAAGATAAATGATTCTAAATATTTTTCTCTTCCTGCATTTGCACATATTTGATACCCCTTTGGCCAGACAGTTTTTTAGAAGGTCATACAGATTTTTTTTTCTGCAGACAATGTATTGCACAGAAAGGCAATAATTTTTTGATGATATATGGGAAAGTAAGATCAAGACAGATGATGTTTTGCAGGGTAGAGGATGAAAAGCAGTAGAAGAGCATGACCAGAGGTTCCTGTCAGCTCTGACAGGGTCAGACTTGCCGGACTAGCACAAAGCAGTGAAAAATGTAACATGTGAAATACACCTTGGAGAGATGTCGACACAGCAAGGTGCATGTAGAGATCACAGGTAAAGTTCAGATAATTATCAATCTTATCCCAGTAGGCCATGGAAGGATGCAAAGACTCCTAGAAAGTACAAACAAGTACAAACCAAAATGCTTGATTTATACCAGGAATCTACAAAAAATGTCTAGGACACACAGGATTCAGTTCTAAATGTAGGGTTGGGGAAGCTAAAGTAAATAAAGCCAAATTAATAAATCCACAGGCATGAAAGACCATGAAGTCTGTGGTGTCCAGAGACTCCACTGAGAAGAAAACTGACATCACCTTTTTACATCATTACAGTCAAAATTGGAAAGAAGTGATGTATGTATCTTTACTGACACAGGATGTCACAATTCTCAAGCAGCAGTGAACTATTTAGCTTTGGTTTATGGACAGAAAATTATTCATTTATGATAAATCAGATTCAGATGGATCTGACCATAAAATATCATTGCTTTGGGAAAAAAAGTAGAGCAAATAGCCTTTGTTTATGACTATAATCAATTAATCAATTGATTGATACAGCTTATGGTATATAAATTTGTTGTATGTCGTATAAATATATGTGTGTGCGTAGTAGATACAAGGGGTGTGTTTCTGACTTCTGAAGGTAAATATCCATATAACATTTGTATGTACATACACACATCTACATGTTTTACTTGCATATACGCATATATACTCTAATATTTACTTATACATACACACACATGCAAGCACAGTCACACATAGAATCATATATATCAAGGATTCATAGAAAAATATGTCTCTGAAGGTTTCCTAGTTCAATGCTCTGTGCAAAGTAGGTGAATGTCAAAGAAGACAAAATCTAGCAGAGCTTTAGAAATGTGTAAGAACAGATGTTAGAGGAGCTTCTCTGGCTACCCGTGCCAATGGTTAACAGCTCTCATTGTGAATAGATTTTTCCTTGTGACTAATTCAAAATTCCCTTGTTGCATTTTGTTCTTGTTTCCTGTCCATCTACTGTGCACCTCCGACAATAGCTTGGTGCTGTCTCCTCTACAATCCATAATTAGGTACTAGAAGGTAATCATTAGAATACCCACTAGGCTTCTCTCCTTCAGCCTAAACAGTCTTCCTCAGGCTCTAGATCATGTTCTGCAACCTCCTAAACATAACCTCCTCACCAACTCTTCCTATGAATGCTCAAGTTACAAACTGTATTCAAATCTGACTGAAAATTGGTGGTTACAAACATACACTCACTGCTGCATTTGACTGAAGAGCTTATGAGCAGCATATAACATGCATATATAAAAAAACCAAATTATATAAAATAAAAAATAGCATCCAGTCCAATCTGGTTCTACTGGTGAGGATAATACCAAAATTAAGTCTCAACCTCTGCTAACTATTAAGGAGAAGAATGGAATCTTGGTTAGTTGCATATGACATTTCTAAGGTGTTTCATGCATTTGAAGGATATACCAAGATAGTTATAAACTGAAAAGTCTTTAAATCTGTGATTCATTTACAGTAGTAACAATATTGTTAAATTTTTTAATATTGTTAGCAACGTTCTTAACTCTGTTAAGGCTCACCAGATAGCTGAAAAAACCCTTGAAACTGAGAAAAACTGGTCTAGAAAGAGAAATTAGACTTTTTCATGTTGTTTGGAAAAAAAATATTTGTACTTGTCCTTGATCTTTATGTTGACTTTCTCGAGAAAACCTGACTAGAAGATAAGATTTCCAAAGCAAAGATCACCATGTCGCATCTATAGTAGACTAACTACAATAAAATCTGGCAGTGGCCCATAGAGTGACAAGACTCTCTATCCTGTGTGATCTAGTGAGCTTGTGGAGAATGGTGTCAAAATAATAAAGTGCCTCCTAAAAAGAGGTTGCAAAATCTGTATTTAGTGCTGGTGAAATACAGAATGTAAACAATGACGCATAGGTTGACACTATGGATATTTTCTTCATTAGAAAATTGACAGCAAGAACACTAACATTCTTAAAAACTGACATTAAGTCTTGCAGACTTAGACACAACACAGATAAGACACCAAAAAGTTACATGATTTGAGGTCACTGGGTTGCTGCCAGTTCTTCAGAATGATGTTAGCTTGTTGACAAAGTAAAATCACAATATTGCAAGATATAGCTCTGATGTGATGTTCTTAGTCTAGAGAGAGACACACTGTGAAAGGATGAGTATCATTGCCTCAGAGCCATGGAAAAGGCATCAGAAGCTGTAAGCCCGCTCTCGTAAAAAGCTCTCTGGCAGCAGCCCAATAGCTGGAATAAGTCAGTCCCAGGACCTTGATTCAAGAATTAAATGACCTAGTGCTACTTAAAAGCACCATTGCACCATCAGGAGAGCACCAATTCTGTTGTCTCAGCTCCAATCTATATTAGAGAATTTCTGAATATTAGTTAGTGAGTGATGTGCGATTTCGAAATATTTTAATTCCCCAGTGGTTACTGTTGTCTGGTGACAGTCATTGTACAGCTGGTGAGAGGAGAGGTGGGTAATTGTACCTTCAAATGATGCTCCTGATTGCTGCCTGGAGCTACTTGCATTGCAGGGGGCTTGCGTTACACAGAACCTGAAGTGCATCCTTTGGGTGCCTGCCTTCCTGTTTTCCTTTGGACTTTCAAAGTGGCACACAGTTGAAACTTGCTACAAGAATGCTACTTCTGTGGATTCTTGCTTTTTTATTACCTTCATTTATCAAAGAAACAGAAGAAATAAAATCCCTGCCTTCCCATTCATGCAGAGAGAAGATTTTCCAACAACCTATGCTTGGGGAGAGAATGGGAACAGTGATTCCACTCACTTCCTTTTTCCATGAATAAGGGAATAGAATCAGGATCCTATCTAGACAAACACAAAACTAATTAATACAACAAACTAGGCAAAAAAAAAAAAAAAGACACAGAACAGGCAGTTAATTCATTTGCATATTTCCAGCTGAAGTGTCTGATGGGAGAAAATAACTAATCATTATTGTTTTGTTGTTTTGGATTACGTGCAAATACTTGATTTAGTGGTGAAATTTTTTGATTTATGTTCTACTGAAGATAAATGTTATAACTTCAAAATTAGGCAGTATTATGGAAGCAGATGGGATTTGAAATGAACAACAATAAAGTTAACTTCCAGCATAGAAAGACTGCATGTCAGCTCTCTAGCTAACTTTTCAGGATCATTAATAAGTATAACAACATTCTTAAATATGCAGTCTCAATGCATCAAAGCTTCCTATGGGCATCTTCGGCAATGCAAGCTTTATGGATCCAGCATCGGTTTTATATCTATGTAAGAGCTCTGCTGTTATTAAACAAAAAATGCAAGCAAAAAATGCAAAATTGTGCCTCTGCTGGTCTAATAACAAGTAAGGTCAGGGATAAGATTGTATCTACTTACAGATGTTGGTATTTGTCTTTCACTTGACAATGTTTATTGAACTAGAGTGAACCCACAGAATGAAAGAATCTGTAGACATGACACACTAATTTGGCTTACAGGGCTGGAAGCAGAGCAGTCCCACTGAGTTCTCCTCAGATTCATTTCAGTCCCCATCCTGCACAGCAGGAGCTGCTGTTTAGCTTCAGTCACGCAAACAGTCCCGTTATTCAAAGGCATTGTTCAGGCTTCCGGGGGTTGAAAAGGAATGTCTCTTTGTGAAGAAAGGTTTGCTAGGTTCTCAATACAAGCAAAGAATTGCAGGTTGTATTTATGTTTTTTAAGAAAGAAATTTGTAAAAGCATCAAATCTGAATTTTAAGTGTCACTTTAAATAGCTGTCAGACTTGATGCAAATACAGCGAATCACATGCAGTCACTCTTGAATTTTTCCAAAACTAAACATTGGAAGAAAGCATCTTTTCCTAAGGTTATATCTTTGGACAGCTGGAAAAGATGGGAATTGGTTTCTTTGGCCCTTTTATAACAATAATAGCAATAAAAGCCTTTTGGGAATCTAGTGTGATAGACACAAACACAAACACCACCCAGGTTACAAAATACTGGAGTGAAATTACATCTTATGGACAAAGGAAATAAAAAAAAATTAATTACTGAAATTATGAGAGATTAACAAAAAATTCTAATCAAACCAACAGAAATAAAAAAAAAAAGGAGAAAGAAAAGTCTAGCTCTTTTTAGGAGCTATTTTTGAAAAGATAAAATAAATACAAGAAATAGACCAGAACAAGTATCTCTGAAAGAGGACAACTTTCTAAAGGAAATAATCAAATTTTGAATCACAAATCAAAGTAAAAATCTGTTGGAGTCACTGAAGAATAATTACAACCTTAAATTTATTTTCCAGTCATCTTGAAAATCAAAAGTCTATAGGACTCTAGCAGTTTGTGTGAAATACATCTCAGCTAGATCCACAATATGAAAACAACCACAAGGCAAAATACCTACCAGTACTTGAAGGATAACAGAATATTTCATGTGTGTATATATATATATATATTTATAAGGTAGGTTTCAACTGAAAGAAAATGCTGTACTCTTCACAGCAGAAGAGAGCCAAGCTATCTGCTATTATCTTCCAAAAGTGTTAACTTTTCTTGCTATATTTTAAAATTCACTTCCTTCATCAATAATTTCATAGTATTATTTCTGATTTCCAAGGCATTTTTTTTGGAAGCTTTTCGTGAATCAATTTTTATTTCTTGTTCTTCTACTTATTGTTATAATAAGTGAGATTAAGGTCTTATTTTGTTTCTATTTACTATTCATATTTCAATAACATCTAGAAATCCCAGTTATAAGCACGTAAGAACCTATAATATACTTCATGTTGTACAAACATATATTTAAAAATTAATTTTGACCCACAGGATTTACAGTCCAAGTAGCTCTATTGTGTTTAAGTCATTTTATCTATATTAGCCAGGGGTTGATATTAGCCTGGGTTACACTATTGATTGAAGTACAGCCTAGAAAAAAGTAATTTTATTTTCCTACTTTTTCTGTAGCCTTAGAATGAGAATAGTGTAGTATTAACTCATCTTTCCCAGGAGGGTGCCAGATAAAATCACTACTGAATTCCTGTCTAGAGATTTAAACTTGTTAAAAAGGATATAAATTTTAGCATTTGTGATTATTAAGAGTTAATAATCAGCTGTCAAAACCAATTCATATACAGCATGCATGAAAAAATAATAATAACTATGTTTTGGACACATATTGAGGTTTTCAAATTTATTTTTATTCTGCATATTTATATTTTTTTCTTTTCCCTGTATAATAGAGCTACTCAAAACCCATAGAATCTGAATCTCAGTATGCCATGCTTTAGTTAAGTCTTGCTATTGCTCTTTTTCTCCATTTCTTTACCACAAAGGCAGCAATAAGAGTCAATATTGCCTCTTGAAATTACTGTATATTCTGAAGTATTTGATTTATCTATTTCTGATAATTTTCATAGTTTATCTCCTTGACTGGACGAAGCTTTCCTCTGATCTAATGATAAAATCCACTGTTAAAGTCTTCAACTAACTCCAGACATGGTACATCTTTCTTAAAAAAAAAACCACAAACAAAATAGAAAAAAAAAAACCTTGCTTGTCTCACTTTGTTTATCTCCCTGTGTATTTCTGTGCTATCACATTTATAAAAAGAATCACATTTATACTGAAGGCAGGGTACAGTGTGCTTTGTTTTGAATAGGTTATTTGTAGTATAATAATCTTGTGAATTACCAATATGCTGCAGAGCAAGGGGAAAATGTGATTGTGAAGGGCATGATGATGATTCAATTGGTTTTGTGGCCATAATGCATCCTTTCCAACTGGCATTTCAGCATTTGTTCTGTCTTTGTATGTATTATCTACTTGTACTGTATAATCACGAAGTCTTCTCTGTAGCAATAGTGCACTTTTTTCCTTTGTAAGAACGGTAGTTGCCAAAGTTTGAAGTGTGCGAAGGACTATGACGTGGCTTGACCTGTGTTCAGTGCTAGCTTTGTATGACCCCTCTCCTACCAGCAGCCTTGAGAGACAGTACTGAATTCTCATCTTGCACTGTATCAGTACACAAAGCCCTAGCTCAGTATGGAGGACTTGTATGGTCCTGTCTCCTTCTATGCCTACTATGATGCTTCTCCTTGTAGCTTATATTTATGGACAGCTCAGCTCACCTCAATGAATACTTGCTTTCTTCTCCACCAAAAATTTCAAGTTTCTCAGCTTTTTTCTTCTTGTCATCCCACCTTAATTTAATTAAAATGCTTAAATATTGACGCAGTGAATACACTTGAAGGATAGAAAGGGACATCTCCAAGAAGTAACTCAGCTAACAAAGTGACTCAGGTGGTAGACAGTCCTCCCAGAGGGGATGCCATACTTGACCTGTTGGTCAGCAATGCAAGTGAGCTAATGGATGACACCAAGACTGGAGGTAGCCCAGGCTCTAGGGATCGTGTACTGGTGGAGTTTGCAGTCCTGAGGTAAATGGGTCAGGAAAAGAGTAAAGTCAAGACCCTGAATTTTAGGAGAGCAAATTTCCAGCTCTTCAAGGAGTTAGTCAATAGGACCCTGTGGAAAACTGCCCTCAGGGACAAGTGAGTAGAAACAGAGATGACAGATCTTCAGGGACACCTTCCATAGAGTGCAAGAGCTCTTGATCTCCAGGTATAAGTATACAGGCAAGAAAGGCAAGAGACCACCATGGCTGAGTGGAGATCTGCTCGTCAAACTGAAGGGCAAGAAGGAAATGCACAGGCGGTGGAAGCAGGGACAGGTAGAGTATAGGAATATAGTTGCCTAGTTTTATAGGGTTGGGATCAGAAAAGATAAGGTGCAGTTGAAGCTGAACTTGGCAAGGGGTGCAAGAAATAGTAAGAAGGGCTTCTACAGGTACGTCAGCCAGAAAAGGAAGGTCAAAGAAAGTGTATCCCTGTCCAACGAACACAACTGGCAAACTGGTAACAACAGATGAGGAGAAGGCTGAGGTACTCAACAACATTTTTGCCCCAATCTTCATTGGCAGTCTCTCTTCCCACCTCTTGAGAGGATGGACTACAAGATAGGAGAGCAAAGTCCTTCCCACTGTAATAAAAGACCATGTTTGTGACCACCTGAGGAACCTGAATAAGAGCAAGTCTATGGGACCTGATGAAACGCATCCCAGAGTCCTAAGGGAATTGGCTGATGTAGTTGCCAAGCCACTCTCCATGATATTTGAAAAGTTATGGCAGTCAGGTGAAGTCTCTGCAGACTGGAAAAAGGGAAACATTGCACTCATTTTTAAAACGAGTAAAAAGGAGGATCCTGGGAATTACCGACCTGTCAGCCTCACCTCTGTGCCTGGGAAGATCATGGAACACATCCTCCTAGAAGCTGTGCTGAGGCACCTGGAGGACAGGGAGGTGGTTTGACACAGCCAGCATGGTTTCACCAAGGCAAAGTCCTGCCAGACTAACCTTGTGGCCTTCTATGATGGAGTCATTACATCAGTGAACAAGGGAAGTGCTACTGATGTTGTCTACCTGGACATCTGTAAGGCCTTTGACATGGTCCCCCACAACATTCTTCTATCTAAATTAGAGAGAGATGGATTTGATGGGTGGACTGTTTGGTGAATGAGGAATTGGTTGGATGGTCACATCCAGAGGTTAGTGGTCAATGGCTCAATGTCCAGATGGAGGTTGGTGACAGGTGGTGACTCTCAGGGGTCTGTAGTGGGACCAGTACTATTTAACATCTTAATTAATGATATATAGAGAGGGATCGAGTGTACCCTCAAGCAAGTTTTCAGATGACACCAAGCTGACTGGTGTGGTTGACACACCTGAGGGACGGGATGCCATCTAGAGGGACCTGGACAAGCTTGAGAAGTGGGCCGATGTGAACCTCATGAGGTTCAACAAGACCAAGTGCAAGGTCCTGCATCTGGGTCAGGACAATCCCCGGTAGCAATGCAGGCTGGGGAATGAATGGATTGAGAGCAGCTCTGCTGAGAAAGACTTGGGGGTTCTGGTGGATGAAAAGCTGGACATGAGCTATCAATGTGTGCTTGCAGCCCAGAATGCCAATCTTATCTTGGGCTGCATCAAACGAAGTGTGGCCAGCAAGCTGAGGGAGTTGATTCTACCCCTTTGTTTCACTCTGATGAGACCCTATCTGCAGTGCTACATCCAGCTCTGGAGCCCTCTGCAGAGGAAAGACATGGAACAATTGGAGTGGGTCTGGAAGAAGGCCATGAAGATGATCAGATAACTGGAGCACCTGTCCTATGAGGTTGGGGAGAGAGTTTAGGCTGTTCAGCCTGGAGAAGAGGAGGCTCTGAGGAGACCTTATTGCAGCCTCTCTGTACTTAAAGGAGGCCTATAAGAAAGATAGGAAGAAACTTTTTAGGAGGGTCTGTTGTGATAGGACAAAGGGTAATGTTTTTAGACTAAAAGAGGGTAGATTCGGAGCAGACATAAGGAAGACATTTTTTTTACAATGAGGGTGGCACGGCACTGGAACAGGTTGCCCAGAGAGGTTGTGGATGCCCCATCCCTGGAGACATTCAAGGTCAGGCTGGACAGGGCTCTGAGTAACCTGATCTAGTTGAAGGTGTCCCTGCTCAGTGCAGTAGGGTTGTACTAGATGACCTTTGTGGGTCCCTTCCAACCCAAATAATTTTATGATTCTATGATTCTAACCTATGTTGAAATAGAAATCATTCTCTGGCAATATCTCTCTCACTTTACTGAATATAGTGGGAGTCCATATATGCTCCTTGCTTTAGAACAACAGTGTGAATGGGCAGGGTTGATTCACATCCTTTGTTCCCTTATTGTAGCTCAACAATGCATTTTTAAAACTGGATTTTGAGCGGTTTTTTGCACCTCTGTCCTATAAGCACTGTTTATACATTTACGTAAATTTTTATCTGAGCATCAGAATAAAAGATACTGAGTTCCTATGCACTTTAACATTATTCACCTTCCTCTTCCCATTGCATGGCACCATCCTGTTTTCTGTACAGCCTCCGAGTTACTTCAGTTTTCTCTATTACTTATCTAACTTGCAAAAAAAAAATACTGAATGTTTGAGTAGCTCAAAACTAGGTGTATTGAATTGGGAGCTGACATGTCAAAGAGAACTGCTAATTATTCTTCTCTCTTGGCAAGCTATTAGGTCAGTAAGTAGGTCATGCAATGTAGGTTTCTACATATAGGCATCCACAGGTGCTGTAGGCGTCCAAGCTCCAATGACAGCCCATACGAATCACCTAGTCAGTGTGGTAACAGAGAGCTGCTCAGCTGCACTGTAGTCACACTCCAGACTCCACAGACAGACTGACTGTGTATCTTTTTAAATACGGTTAAAATGTAGTTAACTTCAACACCTAGTTCACATACAAACATACATATGTAGTCCTTTACACTCTGGTGTCAAAATCTAGAGCCAGATCTATTCCTGTGCTTAAATCAACTGCCTTCATATGGGTGCTATGTCCACCTTTTGTACTATTTGAGATGTTCACTATGGGTCTCCCAAAGCTGCTGTGATGTGCAGAACAGTCTTGTGTGGGTTTCTTGCAGTTAATCTAAAATGGTATTAAATTCCTGTGGTTAATAAGAGGGATTGTTCCTGTTCTGCCCATGTATGAAAATTACTACCTCACTTAAAACATAAGGTCCAGATCTCCAGCTCCATCTTTCTGGGAAGAGAGTCAGGTCTCCACTTCAAAGCCTTGATACTCCACATTGTGCCTTAGGGACACAAAGCATACAACTGCACTAGGAAGCTACATAAGGCAGAGCAGTGTTGAAGTACTGGCACTTGGTAGCTCATATTTTAACTTTTTGCATGTCCTCTAGCGTGATTTTGGCCAATTAGGTCTCATTCAGAAAAGACTGGGGACAATTTAACTATGTGTATGTCAACTAGTATGATCTATATCAGTTGCCCTCAGAGCCTGAAAAATGCCCAGAGCTCATGTTGTTTATTAAAGTGGTACATCAAGAACGTAAGCAAGAATTCAGTTCTCAATAGAAACATCTCATTTTCTGTATGAGCTAGATGCTTCTGTTGACATGTACTACTGTTGAACAGGCAAAATCATCTGATCATATCACCTGACATGCTGCAGTGCTTACATCACATGGCATCAGATTTTTTTTTTTTTTTGGCAGCTTGTAGGCACCGTGACTGCTTTAATTTGCTCCTCTGATTGTAAGAAAATGCCTAATTCTAACCCACTATTCACCATTATAATACCTGGGAAGGTATTTTAATAAATAGCATTTGATATTTTTCACAATTTCTTTTTCAGACTTTGAATTAACATATCTCTGTGGACAAACCAAAGTGAAAAGTGAGAGACATAGGGACCCAGGGAACTGGGTCAGGTCTGCAACTTCCACTAGCTATTCTTATCAAACAGAAATGATTACACAAAGGAATAAAACTCATTGATTTTGTCTATTTAGTAGTTAAAAGCCTTTACAACTTGTATCCAACAGTAAACTGTGCGGGGGAAATTGGCTTCCTGTTCTTTGCAATAGGCGAAAATACGAGTGTTGAGTTTGAGCACAGTGTTATTTATGCACTAATATTAAAATTACAGCTATGTGCTGCGTGTATCACTTCACAGTTGGAAATCAAATTATTCTCCTGCTGGAATATTGGCACATTGGTATCAGCTATAGCAGCTGCTTTGCCTTCTCTGACTTTTCTTACTGTTGCTGCTAATGAAAAAGGAGGCTGCTGTCACTGCTCTTAACAGCACTGTTTTTCTCCTCACTTGAAAAGCAGGCAGACAGTCTGGGTCTTCTCATGGCACAAAAGGAAAAGAACATTTAATTGCTGCTGAAGTCCTTGTACAAAAGGTCACCGAACAATATAAGTTCTTATTTGGTACTGAACTTTGAAGCGAAGAATTATGGATTGTAGAAGGGATCCAGCAGTTAGCTGATGTACCAGATCTCCAATATATAGAAAAGAAGGAGAAATAAGGCTAAACTTGATGGGAGTTTCCTAGTAGGCCAGGAACAAGCTCGCCAGCCACCCATAAGGAAGGTGCTCATGAAACACAGTTAAGGAAACCATTACAACTTTTAATCTGTGGTCTAATAAAAACACAGAAGGAGGAACACTGAGTAATTGAGTATGCAGAAGGTGTTGGTCTGAAACAGAGAAGAGTTACATATTGACAATGACACAACTTCTCAAAGGCAGCATGAGGCATTAACTTCTAAGTATCTGAATACTTACAAGGCTTCCAAACCCATCATGGCCCAAGGAAATAGTGAATATGCAGAAAGTCTCTGCCTCATTAATAAAATTCCAGACCTTCTGGTGTTAAATCAATGATTAATTAAAACCATGGATTAGCTTCATCTTGCAAACAATGACAGAAGATAAATTGAGATTCTCTACAAAAATGTAATTTTAAATTTATGCTGAACATAAAAAGAAACCTGCTCCTTACCTGCAGCTTCACATTAATAAAACATCAGTTGTCTAATCAATAACATGATAGCACAAATTTTGGCTTCTGGGGCTGAAACTTTATCTTGAACTAAAGGAAGGTTCTACTATTATTATTATATTTCTTTGTCTCTGAGACTTTTTATTGTATTGTCATTGCTCTTATTTTGCTTATGAGTCAAGAGACACAAGTGACACCTGATGAGCATTGTATGTTTGCTATAGTGCAAAGACATTTTCAGAAATAAAAGATTTATTTCATTTCCACAGCAAGTCAATCTCGTAGCCTCTCTGTCTCTCACACTTTTTTCTTGCTTCTTTAATTATTTTCCCTCCTCAAGAATTTTGTGATATGTACTGTATCTCGGCAACATGCAGAGAAAGAAAGGTAAAGTTTTAACTTCATAGGAATAAAAGTTTAAATCATTGGCAATGTTCTGATTTACATCACATAAGTATTCAATATAGAAACCTGAAGAGAAATTGAGACAACTTATACTCTTTATACACCATCTCTACCCCAGCTCATCAGCAGATAGGTTGATAAAATTCCTGCTTTTAAAAATGTCAAACACGTTTAACAGCATTAGCTTAATGCATCCTTCATACTAGTGGACTTAAACCAAACTTCAGGACATACTCGTACTGTTTATTGTATACCACATTGTGCATTTTTTTCTTTATGCTTTACCAGAAAATCTGAAAAAAGAAGTACCAGAATGAAGTCTTTGTTCCTTTAGCTCAAAAAACCCAGCATGTACTCTAGGTTCAGTCCTTAGTGTTAATCAAAATTCTGGTTCTCACATTTTTATGACTGTGTTGACTTCTGCCCTCTGCCATTTCACCACCTCATTTCTGGGCATTATTCACTGTTTGTGACCTGATGGGATCATCTGACCTGATTTATGACATTATCCCACAATATTGCATCATTAATTACATCAGTAAACATTGTCTCCTGGGAATTTAAGTTGACATATATGAATTCATATCCTGTCTACAGATTCTGGGATTTCTGTGATACGTCATCAGAAATCAGCAATTCTATTTCACAGCAATCTATTTCTTTTTCAGTCAACTAGATATGTGCACTTCGCAAACTCTCCTCTTAAAAAAAAAAGAAAAAAAAACCCACAAAAAAAAAAAAAAAGAAACCTGGGAAAATAACAATCCACTGAGTTGCAGGGAAGGCTGTGATACTGTAATACTCATCAGTGAATGAAATGCACTTGCATTCAAATACTAAGTAACATGCCAGTAGATGGAGCTGATGAACATCCAGTCTACACCCAGAATTTTGCAGGCTCAGTATACTTTTCCTTGTGCATTAAACATAGCTTTTCTCATCAGCTTTTTGTCCCAATTAAAGCAGCTTTTAAAAGGTGGAATCAAGAACCCAGTGTATTTAATTACCAGAATAAGACTTAGAGGTCTAGGCTTTAGTTTACCGTTTATTTCAGTAGAATTTTGAAATTCTTTTCAGTTTTGTATTTGCAGCTCTCCACCCTTAGGTCCCTTTGATGAGTGGGCAATATATCATAACGTGAAGCTTTATAAAGTCATACGGTTCAGTAACTGAAAAATATTAACCACCTATATGTGAGTTTTCCTCAATAAAAAAAAATATGCAGGCATGACCAGTCTCATGAGACAACCACATGAAAACCAGCTGCTCTTTCCTTCTGTTTAGGTGAATGTGAAAGGAATTTTCAGGATAAAGTGTGGAAAACAGGAGGAGGATGGATTTCAACTACGGTGAGGAAAAATGTTTAAAAAGAAAATTCACATCTGCCTAAGCCTCTGCATGAGATCTAAACCAAACTCAGTCCCTACTATTGATAAAAGTGCCTATACTTCTAGAATCCAATTAATTAACCCTACTCACATCTTGTGTATTATTCCTCTCTTCCCCAACTGGAATAAATAGTTCCCAAGCAGAAAATAACATCAAAGTGCCAGTTACCTAAATAGCTTTATCAGCATCTTCTTCCCCTTACACCCATCAGGATGACTGTAGGTATGTATTCTGTGAAAGCTTGTTGATCTTTTTAATGCTAATTAGTCTTTAATTTGGATCTGAGAATCCAGGTAACAGGACTAGATTTTCTCACCATTGATTGATGAATTAATTAAAGGCATCTAAATGGAATTTAATGCTGGAAGTGTGCCATGTTGATTGTGCTTTAGCATTTTGCAGGAACATTTTCAGCATTATCAATCTAACATTTTTTTTTAGAAGATTAAGTCTTTAGGACATGTTTTAAGTGATGGGTAGGTATCTAGAAAGGCAAGTACCTCTAGGGGAAATAGAGACCCCAACAGAGTAAAGAAACAAACCCTGCAGAATTCCTTACACTGACCTGATTTTCAGAATGGATAATAACCTGCAGTTCTAAGTGATTTTAGCACTGGCTAAATCTTGGATATTCACCTAGAGGAAAAAGCACCAAGTATATCCTAAACCAAGATGAGAACAAAGTTTGTGCAATCTTACACGGAGTCAAAAACCCCTAGTGCTACATCCTCTATTGGTGTAAAGCAACATATTTCCATCAATGTTCTAGATACTTTGACAATTTATATTAAACAATAAACCTTCTTTTTCAAATTTCCTTCTTGGAATTAATCTATTAATATTCCATCATTCAGCAGTATTTTTTTTTTATGTACTTGCTCTGACACCTTGACAAAGTAACTAATTGCCTCTGGGTAACGGAAAAAAAAATTAAGAAAGACTTAGAAGTTGAAAAGAACCCAGAAATGATTTTTTTTTTTTTTCTACAGAGGTGACTGAGACTTAGAACAATTTACACCAAGAGAGGCAAAACAAAAGCTACATGACTGTTTTTAAAATTACACATGTGGTTTTTCCATTTTATAGTAAAAAGATGTATCAGCAGGTGTTAATCTTGTACAAATAACCTGCATCTTACCACAATAGGATTGCTTTGACTGACATGGATAAACAGTCATACTTAAATACAATCTTATGAAATAAATGAAACCATTCTTAAATTGTAGATGGAAACATCATGGATTAAAACGTTTCTGAAAGAGGTTTTGCTGCTGCTTTTAAAAAGCCATAATGTTCTATAAAGTTGTCTAAAGAACAGTACTTTTTTTTCTTACTTGGATTTGTCTGGCTATGACCCAGTCATTCTTGGTATGCTTATAGATTTTTTTTTAGTATCCTCAGAGGATACTTTAAGAAACAGCAGTGTATTTCCTATAGCCATAAACCCCACATATTTCTTATGCATGAAAGGTGAATACATCCTACCTAACTCCAGCAGTGGCATTAATCTCAACTAATTCCAGAGATCTTCAGTATGGACATCTGCACCTGAGAAAGTTACTAGAGGTGCCATGTGTAGCCAAAGAAGAAAAATCAGCACTGTTGGAGTTTTTAATTTGGCCTGTTTTAGTGAAACACTTGAGGATGGGATGAATTATCCCTCCAGGTTCAAGAGTTAGATCCCAGCACAACTGCAAATAAACAGTGAGGCATACAAAACAGAAAGGTAATATTCTCAGTTCTGTTTTTAAATGTCCTAATATTAACAAGTTTATGTGAATCAATCCCATAGCTCTAGGTGAGGAATGAAGAATGCAGAAGACTTTGGGCATATATGCCCCATAAATATGAAAACCTGCTGATTTTAAGACATAGGAAAGGTGATAGCACATTAGTTTTTAGTATTTCTTTCTGTTTGTGAATAAGTTTTTACAGCTTCAGATACTGAGTTTACCCTAAGCATATATACAACTTTTTATTTTAGCAATACTAAAATAAAGCTGTTCAAATGTTGTACTTCTTAGTTCAGTGATCAAATTTGCAAAAATGAGGAACTGGTCAGTTTGGCTTGAACCAAAATGAAAATGTTTTGGGTTTGTTCCTTTCAGAAGGCTGAAAATTGAATAATGAAATATACTGTTTCTACTAAAACAAGATTTTTTATTTCACATGGAGTTTATGCATAATATTTTCTCAGTTTTCTTCCTTTTATTAGAACCCTTTCTAAGTAAAGTATGCTATTTTGAAAGGTAAAGTATATTGTTTTAAAATGGGAAATGTTTAAAATTGACATTGCTTTACTTTTTTGTGCTTGATGCAAACTGCAGAGCAGAATGTAAATGACTGATTGAATAGGGGAATAACCATTCTTAATATTAGCTTTAGGGAAACATTCTGTGCAGATACTTCCACGGGCTTTGTTAAGTTCAGCTACTGCGTAAGACTTTTGTATACTCAAAGTCTAAATTATTTTATTATTATTTTTAATCCTAACTGGCAGTTGCTGGGTAATTTGTATACTGCAAAACAAGAGGAGAATGGTTTAGGAAAGAGATCACAGAATCGCAGAATGGATGAGGTTGGATGGAAGGGACCTTAGGGAGTGGCCAGGTCCAACCCTCCATCTCAAGCAGGGCAACCCATTGCCCTGGACAGGTCCATGAGCCCATTGCTCAGTATAGGTTTATAATGTCTCTAAGGAGAGCGACTCCACAGCCTTTTTAGGCAACCTTTGCCACTTCTCAGTCACCCTCATAGGAAAAAAGCATTTCCTGATGTTCAGAGGGAACCTCCCATGTTTCAGTCTGTGCCAGTTGCTAATGCGCAAGGATACAGTGCTGGCTCGCGTTCAACTTGGTATCCACCAGGACTCTAAGGTCCTTTTCTGCTGAATTGCTTTCCAGTTGGGGAGCCTCAAGTGGATGTACTGGTGCATGGGGTTGTTCCTCCCCAGCTGCAGGGCTTTGTACTTCCCATTTCTCCAGCCTGTCAAGGTCCCTCTGGATGACAGCATGACCTTCTGGCATATCAGCCTCTCCTCCCAGTTTTGCATCACCAGCAAATTTGCTGAGTGTCTACTTTACCCCATCATCAACATTTAATGCTTAAGCAATCACCATGTTTGATTTTCTATGTAGATATTGTCCGTCTCTGCCATTCCTGAAAACATAAAATTGTATTTTTTGTATCCCATTGAATAAGGTTTCATTATTTGTTTTTTTAATGTTTGGTATTTTAGGTGGGCCAAATATGGAATGCTATATAAAAGTAAAAACCTAACAAAGCAAAAAGAAGGGAATGGAACATGGGAAAAAAAAAAGTCACATGATGATATTTGGACTGGGTTTACAATTCATTCAGTCAATTATTTATTTTTCAGTCATATTTTATGTGAACAATGGAGACACTTTGTTACTTTATTGAAAGTTGCCCTGGAAGAGTTCCTACAAACTGAAGATTTTCTATTACTATTTTTGCAAGACTTCATTCATCAAAACACGTTCATATTGCATTAGCTAGAAATGAATATCGATGGCATAGTAAAGATGAAACATTATAATGTTTCATATATTAAATAACCTAAGTGTGCTACAGATTACAATGTAGCAGCAGTAGCAATTGCTAACAGAAATGAAAGACAGGTAAAGTAAAAAATCTTAGTCATGAGAAATGATAAATATTTCCATTCTGCAAGCAAAGAGATAAGGAAGTTTACCACTTCGTGACGGTAATGGAGAAAAATTTACATTTTTAATTTGTTGTAACATTATGTCACCTAAATAATCATATGCTACATGCTTTTTAAATCCAAACACATAAACACACAAGTATAGTGTGAAAATCAATCATTGCACAAAGGGTTAACTACAAACATTAAGCCTCTTTTAAATTTATTTTGGTTATGCTCCTTTTTTCAACTATACATTCCCAAGTCCAACATGTTACCACCTTTATCTTCCCTCCCCCAGCAATTAATTAATGTTTGATATAGTACTTTAGAACATAAATAAGTATTTCTCCTAAAATGTCCCAGGATCACTGATTCTAGATATGTTTTAAAAGCAATAACCTATTTAAATGCTCAGATATGAGATGTAATATCTGCAATTAAAGGTACAACTTTTTAAACTTAGGAAACGTCTCATTTGAAGATCGCTCTGTGTAAGGAAACACCTTATTTACTGCTAGTGATCAGATATAAGGATTATTAAAAAACAGAAGAGTAATATTGTTATAATTAATAGGACAAATCTGAGTTGAGATCCAACACATATACCTTTAAGTTTTAAAATAATAACTTTGATAGTTTGGATCAATGTAACAGACCAAGTAATGCAGACAGTAAAATATGTCTTTTTCATGAAGATTATCACAGTACTAGTATAAGGTTAGCTGTATGCAAGGAAAATAATTTCATCATATTGCAGTGTATGTTCTCACTCGACAATGCTCTTCTCTACAATGTAATAAAGCAGACAGTGGTGTAAATCTTTTAGTACAATATAAGTATAATGAGAGAAAGGACAAATCAATGTGCAGGATGGATAAGAATGACATTATCTTTTGATAGATTAAACATAGTAAAATATTGAAACTAAAATGTATCTGAAGTGTGATATGATCTCAGAAAGAAAAATTATTTTCTAAGTCCTCAGGAAACAGGTTGTTAGTAGATCCGAAATAACCATTGCCAGTGGAAAAAAAAAACAAAACAACAACTTTTTACTAAATATTACTGCATTAAAGATTATTTCCTCACTTCTCTTAATTTATTCAAATCTATGTTCAGCAAATAAAGGTTAAGAGACTCTGACTCTACTGGACATCAACCACCCATGTGATAAGAGCTTAAACTTATCAATCTTGCGGAGTTTAATTTAGGCATAGATTGAAAATCTGAGTTTCAACAAGGCATAGTTTATTTAAGAAGCTGTACCCATTGTCCAAATATGACTTGGAAAACAGTGACCTGAAACTGCTGTAACATATTTAATTGTGAAAATTCTGAACCTTAGACTTTTGAAAATGTTGCTGTGTACATTTGCAGCACAGACCTAACTACAGGGGAAGGTAAGCACAGTTAAGAACACTACAGGAGAAAATATTGTTCCTTGGAGAAGTGAAGGTTCATGATCAACCCACTTTTAAAGCATGTGAGAGATTGTTAGGTCCTGTTTCAGAAAGTTGAAGAATTATGTTGTAGAGATGCATTTTGATGTTAGAGGGATATTATCATCTGGATGCCTTTTCCCTCTATGACTGATAATGTCACACTTGTGTTAAAAGACTTTTTTGGGGAAAAAGAAAAAAGGTCTTAAAAAGGGAAGGAAGGTCAAGAGATTATTTTATTGACTTTTTATGGGGAGGATTTTTCCCCCAAGTGTATGGAACAAACAGAGATGATAATGGTGAAATAGGGACTAGAAGGACATTTTGGCTGTACTATTGGAGGCAGGAATTATTTCTGAGCAAATATAATGTAAGATACACTTATAGAATAGATGTCATGTTAAGGCTTTGCAAGTACAGAAGGGCCAAGAGCATGATGTTGCCACTTCTAGTCATCCCTCTGAAGACTGACTGCCTTGTGATCTACTATTGACATACTTGGACAGGTAACGTATTCTGCACCTTCATCTGAAATACTCAGCAGAAGTATTGTCTGGCTATTGTTGGAGACAGGATCTGGGGTCATTGCTCTGTCACAAGGCAGTAATGACTTGTCTCCCAGGAGAGCATCCTAAAAAAGAAAGGCGCTGGCAACCTCTGGAAGAATCAGCAAGTGCAAATCAAATGCTTTCAAAGGTTGAATATCCACAAACTTGTATTTTTTCAAGTAAAGGGAAAAGAAAGGAAGGAAAGGGATGGAAACAGCAAGGAAGAGAAATGTTTTGGGCTTTTTTTTTTAATCTCTCCACCAATTCTAATGACTGCAGAATAATTTAATGTCTTTTACCAGTTATACTTTTAGAAAAGCAAACTAAAAAGTAAATTGGTTAAAAACTACTGAAACAGAGGGCTGGAGAACCGTATGTCCCCTATGAGGACAGGCTGAAACTATTGGAGCTGTTCAGCCTGGAGAAGAAAAGGCTCCAGGGAGACCTTATAGTGGCCTTCCAATGCCTAAAGGGGGCCTTCAAAAGTAGGCATTTTTTCAGGAAATGTAGCTTATATATTTCTTATTACTCCACTGCTGAAATTTCTGAGTTTTTCATCACCCACATGAAAAATATTTCAAATGAATTTTCATGGCATAGTGCATTCATAGATAAGGATTTGTCTCTATCCCTTCGTCAACAATTCAACGTTACAAAATGGAATGTTATGTGACTGTGGTATCAGGCACCATTTTTTAAAGCTTTCATTTCTGGATTTGCTGGAGGCAAAAAAAACCCAAATTAAGATGGTTTGTTATCATGACTCCAAAGGAGAGGAAGAAGCAAAAAATGAAACAGAAGTTGAAATAGTTTGTAACGGTTAATAAAATATCGTGGCATCACCTTTGCCTTTGTTCGTGATTCACCAAGAATGTCTGGATCTAAAGCATAAACATAAAGTCTTGAATCATAAGCTTTTTTTTTCCTCTGAAGTGATTAATATCTTCTGTAGAGATGGGTAATACATTAAACTGATGAACAGCAAAGCCTCTTTAATTATTCAATAGTTATCTAAGCAGTTATGTAGTATAAAAATCCTTCAGTGCTTAAAACTTCATAGTTATTAGCTTGTTTCAGGCCACAGTCATTACCAAACTAGAAGTAATCTACCATTTATCAGCTTATTATATGAAAAGCTTCTCTATACAGATATATATCAGTCCCAGGAATATGGTGCACAGAGAAATGTGCCATATGATTTCTTTAAAATACATTTGTGTTTGAAGAGTGGAAACAAGATTAGTAGAAAGGAAATATGAATTAAAAAGTAAAATTCATATAACACAAAAATTGACTGTGCATAAGGAAAATTTCAGAAAGACGAGAGCTATTATGATCATCAAACTATTTCTGAAGGAAGTAATTGAATTTCTAACACTGTTATCATGTAAGACTGGACCAGAGGGAATATATATATATGCTCAGATTCAAGCATGAAACACCTAAGTGATAAAAAGATCTTTTATGTTTGAGAGTTAAAATACTCAAGAACGTATCAAGGACTTTGAACAACTCAGGAGAAACACAACTGGAGTAAGTACCGGTGAGTTCAGCACTTGTCAGTGTGGAGGTAAACTAGGCTAGGGTTTGACAAAGAGCAAGTCAGGCAAAGGCCTCTTTTTTTTCTTAGCCATGGTTATAGGATCTCAAGCTCTCCTTAAATATTTCTCTTACCTACTGTGCAAGATACTATTCAATGTGATGAAAGCAAGGAACTGGAGAAACTGATCCCGAAATATTTTCATAGTGGAGCTTTCGTGAAGCCTGAAGAATGAAAGAGATAATGTTCTGTTATGCCAATTCCTTTTCTATGTGGATTAGGACTATTTGTTATTGTTTTTAGCTCCTTCTTAGTTAAAGTAAAGGGTTAAAGTTGAAAACAAATCTGATCTTGTGGTTTTCTGCCAAGAAAAGGAAAAATCATGGCATATTTGTTATACTCAAAAGGTATTAAATAAGATGGCAAGAATACAACTAAACAAGTGTATTGGAGGGGAAAAAAAAAAAAGAAGAAAGATAGCAAGAGATGTTAGATCATTCTCCCAAAGGTTTTCTACCCCTATCAAAGTGCAAGATCAGAGAAGAAGATAGATAAAATATTACAGGATAGAATAGGGAATTGAAGCATAAAAGTTAGAAATGGGCAAAGTACTGTATGAAAGCTTTTAAAATATGTATAAAGAACACTAAAATATGCTGACTGTCTATGCTTTGCACACCATGTATCCATTTACCTGCAAGACACCAAACTCAGAAAAGCAGAGTTTTGAATATGAGCACAAAACCAATGGATCTTCAGATCTGGTAGGCCTTGCAAGAGAAACACTGACTAGGGTACAGAGGCCTGTTCTTACAGTACAGCTATACTTGCAGAAGTGACTATCTGAAGTACTTACGAGTTCCTGTTTCTGCAGTTGAAGAGTACTTCAAAATGGTTAATATTTTTAGTACCAAAACACCTTGGAGAACTATGGAAATCTTGTTACATGTACATTATAGATGGAGACAATAAAGGTGAATTACTAGTTCATTAGGGAAAAAAAATGTTAGTTACTTTTTTACTAAGAAAAAAATTTGGGGGGACTCAGGATACTATATGCTGAATTTTTATCAAATTCCTACAATGGGTAGACCTAAGGCCTCTTGCGGGCTTGTAGCAGTGTAAAAAAAAACAACTAACTAAAGTTAGTTACTCTAAGCTTGTCTTGCAGTGAATAGAGAGAATAGTTATTTCCAAAGGACACTACATATCATGCTTAGACAGATAATGAGCACAGGTGGGCTTAATCGGCCTTTAATTTCCTCTATAAAATGAACAAAAAAAAATTCTACTTTTTATTTAAATGTCTAAATTTCATATATGTAGGAAATTATTCAGGTGAGTGAGCATAGGTATCTAGTGCCATTTTAAATACTTCAGGGCAACCAAGACCTCTTGCAGATACAGTACAGGACATAGTGCCCTTTGCAACCAATAGTCAAAGTTGATGAATGCTACACAAAGGAGAGCACCATCCTCAGCCAGATGGTGGCTGAGCTCACTTTGAAGTAGAGGTAGGGCTGGGTCAGGACAATCCTCTGCTCTTCCTGTTCACGTTGGGCTGCCATGAGACTGTGAAGTCCCAGTTATTTATAGGTCCAGCAAAAGAGAAACAAGAGGGAGACGGACTCCAAAAGAGTGAATAAATAAAATTATGTAATAGGGTTGGTACTGGGGACTGGAACCTGAGGTCCCTCCTGGCTGTTTGCTCAGGCATCCCAACCCTGGCTCTGGGAGTGACTGCCTGAACTACGCACACTCCTACGTGCCTATGCAACTCAAACATCTCCTACAGTTGCTACACTACATGACATCTCACTCTTTAATATAGATCAGCATAGCCACTGAACAAAAGGATTTGGTATTGAGGCTCTGTAGGCATATATTCCACTTTTTCAGGAACATCATACAAAAAGCTGGAGAGTGTGGCTCACACACCAAATGTCCGCTTGGAGTCTGCATTCTAATAAGAGTTCATGAATTATGTAGGCAACACAATGAGAACGTTTGAAATGGTGTTTGCATCTGCTATGAGACTTAAAATTTAATGGATTTTTAAGTAATTAGCATGAGCTATTTACCACACTGAGTTATACTGTAGGAGTAGCTGAATATAAAAATAAATATGATAATAATATGCATAAAATGCTCATTTCTTGAGGCACTATATTTTATTTTAAAAAGGCAATGCTTAAGCAGACAGTCCAAATTGACAGGAAGAATATGAAATAATGTCTTTCCTCTGTTGTTTTTTTTTCTTTTTATTTAGAAGAAATCTTTTGTCATTTACAAGATGACAGACTAGTTTTATGATAGCTTTGATGTGACATAAGGCAGTGCATCCATAATCTAGCATGTCACAGCCATTTTTAATACGTATAGTATATGCTCAGCTAATCTAGGAATCTCAATGAATGATCCATTCTGTGTATTTTCTTACAGGGAGCCCACAGTTCTACAGTTAAGGAATAAGTGGTAGCCAAAATTGTCTCATGTTTGGGCCTTACTCTGCCATCGGCTAGTTTAAGGGAATCTTTATCTGGATGGAGAAAGGCATAGCAAAAATCATCAACTAGAAGGTAAAGCAAGACCATTTCAAATCAGAAATAATGTGTAAGTAGTTTTTAAACTATGAAGATAATAATTTATTAGGCTGAACTGGAGGATTGGTAAGTTCTCCTTGTCTTGTAATAATTAGCTCCTTTAAAATATCTGTTTCCTATGACAGAATGTGACGGGAACACATTAAGACAGGAAGTGATGTCTATATAATAAATTACAAAAGAGGTGATGAATCTACCCAAGGCATGTAGAGACTCTGCTTCTCCATCAACTTCTAATGATGGAGAAGTACATTCACTTATCAGAGCAATGCCTTTTTAAGGGAAAAGCAGGGAAAGACATCTGGAAAGTGAGAGGCCTTGATTCCAGTTTGACTCTACATCCGTCAGGTTAAGTAACTGAGTTGCCACTGACAATAAGAATAAAGGGTAAAGCATTTGACAGGAATCTAGTACACGGAGAACATTTTTACAATTTAGACTAGGAAATTTCTATATGAACAATAAAAAACTAAATCGAGCCACCAGCATTCCTCATTGCCATTTGCATGTCCTCTGCCCACTGTGTTGACTTTTTCCTCTGAAGACATGACACTTGCACCTGTAGCTGGATTTTGATCCAGTTTCGACAGGAAAAATGATGAGCTGTCATGCAGAGTGCCTTGTTATCTGCTCTTCGGGCATTTGACTACAAAATGAACAGTATAATTGAAAACTGTCTGAGGCTGAGGCAGCCCCTTTCCCAGGAATCTCCCATAAATTCCAAAGCAAACATGTTAACCTATTCTGAAAGACATCAGCCGCCACCATGTTGTGTAATGAAAATCATGTTACCTAATCAAAGTTAGTCAAAACTTGACGACCAGGTTTGGGCTTGTCTAGCAAGTTATGTGATGATTCTTCAACTAAGGATGTTGCTAAGCATTCAGGGGTTCCTGAAAAGTTTTCAGAAGAATTAGGGAAAATTCCTTAATTACTGAGGTGGACAAAGATGAGCCTTATGAAAAATTGTCCGGATCTTGAATAGGTTCCTCATTTATAGAACAGTTGTGTAATCTCTGTTTGACTGAAAGTAATAATGAAATTATTCATTTATTCAAACAATTTTGACTCCAGATTTGTCATGCAATTAAAAAAAAAACAAACAAATCCTTACGATATGCACTGAGGTTTTCAAAGAAGTCTTCAATATGAGTTTCAATCTTCATTCTTTAAAAGACTACATAGTAAAACTTTTCCTGATGGCAGCTGAAGCAGAGTTGGAGTGATTCCAGAAGCTTTAGAAAAATTACTCCCATCACATCTGAAGCTAAATTCTGCTCCTGTTTGTATCCAGTGCTCTACAGGTTCCAATAAAACTCATTTGAGCATACATTTCAAGGTAGAGTTTGGCACATTGGTTTCCAATTTCTCAAGGTTTATGACTTAAAATGTTTTCTTTTTTTTTTCCTTCAGCCAGTAGGAACAAATAATACAATGGAAATGTGTGCTGACCCCAGAGGGCTAAGTGCTTTGCACTCTTTCACAAAGACCTCCTCTGAGTGACACCAACAGTGATGCTGATGGGATTCAGGGGGAACTATTTCCAGATGCCTTTCCTGAGTCATAAAGGTGGAGTTGCTCTGTTACAATACCTTTGTGGAAAGAATAAGAAATATCAGTGACGTATTTGTGAGGATGTCACAGAATCCTTAAAATGAAGACATATTTTCAGTATTTTCTCAAGTGCTAAAGATAGCTCAGTACCTCTGGAAATAACATAAAAATAAAATATATTTACTTTCCAAGGTCTAATCCTAGGAAGTGAAAAATAAGGCAGCATAGCAAGGCTATCTATGCCAGGCCTTGTTTTCTACAGTATTGTATTTTGAACTGGATTATGCTTTAAACATACATGTCTCTTTAAAAAGGCAAGAATATCCCTAGTTGCCTGTGTAGCAAACTTGGCTTTGGACATTCAAGAGTTAGGCCAGCTAGGAGGACTGAAATGGTTTTCAAAATGGTTTTGTGATTTTAACACATTTCAATTTGTCAGCAAAGGAGTTTTTATCTTACACTGAAACTTGAGTGCTTGAGAAAAAAAAATGATAATCAATAAGTTATCTATAAAATCTTAAAGTTGTATCATCACACAAAAACAAAAGGAAATGGGTGTGAAGGGAACAGCACCAGCCATCACATTGTCTCTACCACAGCATCATTTTGCCCCCAGCAAGCAGTGAACCCCCCAAGGAGCCTGTTTTGCAGCACGCTGTGACTCCAACAAGGGCAGGTGCAGGCTGCGTGTGCCTGCCCTGGTGCTTACGGTATTGCCAGCCAGAACCAATGAATTCTGATTCTTTCCGACCACGTCTAGAGAAGTAAGTGAAACAAGCCAGGGACAACACTGAAATGTTACATTTTGACCGGATCATGTAAATCCTGCTGGTTGTCTGTGTCTGAGGGCTGCAGCACATGGGAGGTGAGGGCAAGGCAGGGAGTGTGGAAGCTGGAAGAGGGATCCTTCCTGTGCTGTGTAACAGATCCTCCTCTTCCATTCTATAGAGAGATTTAATTAATGAGCACACATTGTTTTTCGGCTTTATGAAACCATCTTCTGAGAGATTGGGTGACTCACAACCAGAGAATACACTAATTAGTTCAACGAACCTTTCTTCTTCTCCCCCTCCCTCTTCCTCAGCATAAGAGGCTACGGAGCAGAGTTCAACACTTTCTGTTTGCAAACAGAATTGCAGCATCTGTCTTGTCACTTTGACTGGGGTTCCTGTCTCATTTTTTTTTTCTTGGTTGTTACCATAGTAGCAGTGTGGTGACTTTTTGACCCACAAGAAAAAGACAAAGAGACACGGTACTGTGTAAGTAGCTCTCAAGCTGAGGATTTGATTGATCTACTCTGTGCTGGAATTAATTATTCCATTTATTAACTTTTTCTGTTGAACTGAAGCTCTGAAACCTGATGATCCTAAATTGATTCAGATTGAATGCGAGACATGATTAAAATTGTGACTAGAAGTCCAGCAGAAAGAAAGTAGCAGCTGAACCTTCACTTGACAGGTCCATACATATCAGATGATGAATATGGGTAAACTACTCAGGGAATACTCTGAGGGATTTTTTTTTCCCCACCTTCACATTGTACATAAATAGTGAACTATTAGGTAGAATATGGTCCAATATAGAAGGTTTTCTTCAAAAGCCTTGGACTGTGGCAACCTCATCAGGTTTAGCCTGAAGAAAAGTATTCATCTGGGAAATCTCTCCATTACAGCGCAAAAAGTTGGAATACTATTAAAAGTCAGAACACTACTCCCAATATAGCCCTCTTCATCTGTTATTTTGAACCTGTCCCACTGCTTTTTTGCATCTCTTCTCTAACAGTTTCAAACATAGTTTCAAGCATTCAAACAAGTATTAAACTAATACTGTAGGGGACCTTATCTCTTATCTTGCTACCTGTTGTTGAGTACCAAGGGGTCAGCTCTTCTGATAGCTGCTTATAATCACCTACTTGCTAGATTTCAAAGAAACAGTCCCAGACTACCTCTTCAGCTTGGGAAAAGTGCTTAATGAACAAAGCTTCTTTGTTGTTCTCCTTTATATCCCATTTCAAAAATTTCCTTTGTCACTTTGGCTGCAGTGATGCAAACTACAGTCTCTGGGGCATAGCAGATAATTTGCCTTAGCGATTGTTACAGGCTGCCTTGACTTGATTTTTGATGAAGATTTTTGGAAGCCCCTGTTTCCTGAAAGCTTTTTTGAAGTGTAACTGATCATTTACATTTCCTTCACACACAAGCATTTCTTCCTGCTGTCAGAGAGGATCACTGTTTTAGGACTCTGGCTTTGGTATTCATATGTGTGTTGTGTAAGGTGCCCTGTTTCTAAGGCTTTGGGTCAGGTTCAAAATGTTGGGAAGAAGCGGTCAGCTTAATGAAGACTTCTAGACTTGTGGACTTGTCAGTCTAAAGGTCCCCAACTTAAGCAAATGTTGCAAACGGAACATCAATGTTATGTTGATATGTTTAGTTTCAGCACTGACATTGGGTTTGGTCTCAGTTCCTTTGGACATATGTGTTAATTCTGTGAATGAATAAGTGTTACAGTCCTACACCTTGTTCCCAGAGACTAGATCCTCTTATGCTGACAAGTGCATGGTTCGACTTTGTGTGTTTGTATGGTTCAACTTTTAGCTCACGCCACAGTAATTCATGCTTGTGAGGTAAAGGGCAAGATGGTACTTATTTCCCACCTGCCCCCTTGCAAACTTACTGTGTTAACCTCATTACCAAACATCCACAAACTATTGAGCCTTCCTATATATCCTGCTTCTCAGGATGATCCTCGTGATGGTCACTCAATGGTTATGACATTGGCTTTTCAAAGGGGGTAAGCCCCATTTAAGTCATTTGGAGGTTTCTCATTAAACTTAATGAGTTTATTTATGGGAGTTCATAATCACTTTCACATGTTAGAGAAAAAGGTATTTCCTTGAATTGCTTGCAATGCATACATTTTTTAGAGACAGATCTTTTCTGAGATAACAGAGTGCAGAGTTGCTTAAGTGGGCAGATTTCTGTGAAATCCTGGATTTTCATTTTACTATTTACTCTAAAAGTATACTTTGGTAAGGGAAAAAGTTATGTGAAGATTCAATACCACCTGCTGTAAGATTAAATAAAACAGCTGCTATGAAAAAAAAAATAACCTACATTACCAGAGCAGAAGGGGTCAAACAATAAAATACCCATTGTCTTCTGTCAAAGTAAATCACACTAACAGATTGCTATGGCTCAGGCGTTATGAGATACTTGATGGCAATATTTTTAAGATGGGAAATCTATATTATCTAACAATAAAGGCAGTATAGTGAGAAATCTTTATCTCAGGTTATGAATGTGCATCTAGGAGCAGGCAGGTGACAGGTATTGCCTAGCATGTGGCTTTAATTTCCTGGGATCTAAGGTAGGCTTTTTTCTAAGGCCTGCTTTTTTCTCCTCAAAGTCTCTGACAAAAACACTGCTTGATAATGTTGTCTGCTTTGATCCATAAATTTAGGAAAGAGATTTGACCATAAGGCTTTGACATACAGGCCTCATGGTAACACAAGAGTGGTCTGCATGGCCTTCTCCTGGTGCTGAGCTGCCAACTGGGCAACACCGGTGAGACAACTGCAGCCCTGGCAGTTTACGCTTTGTTTCCACAAATTCAGTGCTGAGTCATCAATAATGCCTTCTTTCTTCTTCCTAACCTCTTGTATGTGATAGAAACTCTCTGAAGATGTGAAATAATAAAGCCCTATAGTCTCAGTTGTGGAAGGACCAACTTAATCGCCAATTGTTCACCAGCAACTTGACCTTGCAAAATCAAGTTCAGGAGACAAAATATCTTTATGTGTGTGTAGTGGTGAAGGTACAGGAACAGGGCTAGAACAGAATTTTTTACTTTCTGGATAAGATTCAGTACCTTTGTATGTTGGTTCTGGGCAACTACAATGTTCATGACTGACCTTAATTTGCAAGAGACCCAAGGTAGTATTTCCTTGCTGGGGAAGGTAAAGGTTTGTGATATAGTTCCTGCTCTATACAAGCCCCACAGTTCCCTGTCCCAACAAGTTGTTTTGTCATGGACTGTGTCTCTGTTTTGTTTCCATAAACTCAGCACAATCAGGATATGATCTAGGTCTTTAGGCAATAATTTACTACAAAAAAAAATTGTTAAAACCAACTCTTTAGTATGCTGCTGCCAGTTACCAATCTGAGAACATCTTCCAAAGAAGAAGGTATGTAGGGAGGATGAAATGACACACAGGGAAGATGCTGAATATGCTAAATGTGCTGAACCACATTGTTAGCTTTAGACCCAGACCATTTCATTATCTTGACAGCTGCTTTTGGAAATTTAGGAGTATACTGATATACAGGCAGTGAGTTTGCATGTGCAGTCAGATTTGCAATTGCAAAATTATGTTCTTGAGATTTTTCTCTCTGCTTTTTTTTTTCTCCACAATTCCCACACTTTCACAATATATCATATTTTTCACTGTGTTTCTGAAACTTCACAGAAACTTCTGAGATCTCCATTCTCCCACTCTATGCCTCTTTGAATCTGCATGTCTGAGCAGAACCAGAGTTTGCATTGCCAATAGAGCAGACATGGAAATGAAACACTTCTGATTTCTCTCACCCAGAATTTTTTAGCTAGAGTCCATCTGCTCACCAGTGCCTATTTAGGAATGCACAACACCTTTTCCTTCTTCCATAGCAGCCAAACTGAACAAGAGTGGGTGGAAATATTAAAATGACACTTTTGAACCAAACTGTAACTTTTTATTAAATGAGAAGGAGAGGGGAAAAAAAAAAGTGACGTATCTGCTTTATAGGTTCTGAGTTGCAGCTGAAAAGGCAAAATCTATCTTAAAATAATAATGGCTAAATTTTCAGTAGTGAACAGAATTTTGTCTCTGTCACCCCTGATGTAAAAAAGTAGCCCTTTGGGTAAATAGCTCATATTGAACTGTAGTCCATTGTTCAAAAAAAAAAAAAAAAAAGGATTGTTTAATGACCAAAAAAACCCAGTTTTTACGTGGATTGCAAAATTCTGCTTAAAATGGTGGGTATGATCTGGTTCTACTGAAGGCTAGAAAGGAGATACTTTCAAAAACTTGGTTTTCAAACAGTCTTCTGAAAATGATTGCATGTGATATTTCGCCCACAGAAAAATGCTAATATAAAATTTGGCACTGATTATGAACTGGGAGTTAGAGGCAATAGTCCATGGGCTTGAATTTTGAAAGTAAACAGCTTAAACAAGGGAAATATTATTTCCTATCACATTTCTTTCACCAGTCTATTGTAGCACAGGATTTGAGCACTTCCCCACATGCTGAAGTGAAGATTTCACTCCTCTTATCTGGAGTAATATAATTGGCATTACACAAAGCAGCTACTAGACACATTCATTTGCTGTTGCTTTCACTTTAAATTGCAATGGCTGCTGTCATACTCTGCTGCTTTTAAAGATGTACCTATATTGCGCATTCTACTGCTGCCATGCCTGTACTTAAACCACGAGCCCTGAGCATGTGTGATCATGACAAATCTTATAGAATGATATGCTTACATCCTTCAGGTGCTACTGCTAATGCCACACTAAAACTCTTACTGCTGTAAATATTTTCTAAGCTACAATAAGGAAAAAATCAATTTTTACTCATCACCTGAAAATTGGACTCTTCAAGTTATCATGAGCTACACATCTGAAGAGCAATGTACCCAAAATCACTAATTATTTTGATGATGGCTCTTCAAGTTCAACACTGATAGAAAAGCAAGCTAGATAAACATATGGAGCACCTGTAACAACTTTTAACTACAATAGCAGCTTTGGGTACATACCATCAGTTAAATGAGGTTGTTTATTTAGTTGGCTACCTTTGAAATTTTGTCTTGAAAATTACATCTGATAAATCTGTGTAGCTTGTCTGTGGGTATCATAACATCATGCCTGAGGTTGTGAAAAAAAAAATTAAAAATTACTACACATCCAGTGATTCCTTCCATGAAAAAAAAAATTGTTTCCAACACATCCTTATATAGTGATATATGTTACATAAGGAGACTATGTCCAGAATTTGAATTTGAAGACACCTAGGCAAAGGCCTCAAATTCTAAAGAAGAATGCAGAAATCTATTAGTAAAGATAATTAATCTTATCACCCAAATGTTTCGTTTGGCTATCAAGAACTGTGGTATTAGGCATTTGTGCACAGCTAGGAAGTTCCATTTGTATAATTGTTTTCCACACCTGAAGTAGTCACTCTAATCTACTCTTACAGACACAGGAGGTATTCAACAATGGAGACAGAGGTCACCGTGTAATGATTCTGGATGTGCTCATTTACCTCCACCAAATGGAAAAGGAGGCCAGCTTGACTAGTTCAGATGATGATATCTGCAGCTATATATGAAAACGTTATGGAGGTCAACTCCGTCCACAACTCTCAGAGTTTTCATACACATTAAATGGCCCTGTTTAGCAGAGTTTTTTGTCCAAAAGCATGTCTTTTCTTTGAGAGGTAAACAGCAATCGGGTCTACTTAGCACATGCCAAAATTTACTCTCGTTTAATACTTGCAGCTCTTCAGGTATCATTTATCCACTGACTCACCAGGTATATATGTGGCACATTCCTACGACGATGTAACATCTCCTTTTTCCTCCACTCAGAGATCAATCTTACACCAAAAATAAGACCTAAGAAGTGGAAAGATTCCTTTTTGTTTCAGTGGACTTCAGAGAAAGACCCCAAAGCACCCTGAAAAAGGCAGATACTTTCCTTACTGAACACACAAGCCTTGCTGTATCTGCATTATGTAAGGTAACAGTAGAATTGTTTGTTCTGAACCACTCTTTTATGTGCTCTTCTGCATCAAATGCCAGGTGACAACATGCTGACATGCTTAACATTAACAACTAACTGATAAACAAAGAAGTCAAATTATCTGCAATCTTTGATTATACTTATGGTAACCCTTTGAATAGGATGTTTTGCATAAGTTACTCCTTCTGAAAGTGTCAGCTTGCCATTCTTCTGGCAGGCAGGACATAGTCCAAGTAATTCACATGCCTCTTGGGCATAGGATTCAATGAGTGGCTTGGGGAGTTTTTTTCTCTATATAATAATACATTATCATAGTGCCATTATTGAAAAGCTTGGAAAAAAGCTCTTAATTCTTAATATGAGTGTCACACTTGACTCCTACTGAGGAGGCAAAACCATGATAGTCTGTTGTGTCAGAGATGCAAATGTGCTACTTCGGGTTTAGTGGCTAAAGATGTCTATAGAAGAAATTTCTGACTTTACCTTGTAGATGTTGCACCTCAAACTGTATCCTTGCATCATGAATTGACTAGTGGACTGCACTTGCTGGAAAATCTGTCTACATTTTCCACTATATGAGGTTTTTCAGTCCCTAATATCTCAGAGCCATGGAGTGACAGGTCTTTAAAAATCTACACCACTGAGTAGAAATTCCTGTTGCCTTGGAAATACAGGGAAACTGTTGAAGCTGAAAATACGTCTGATGGTATCAGATAAAGGGTTGGTGTCTGCTAAAGAACTTGGACTAATAAGGCTGTTTAACATTTATACCACATGTTTGTTTACAGGTGAGGTATGCAAGATTATTGTTACTGCTAGCCTCATTTTCCAGAAGAGAACATTAATCCTGCAAAGTTGAGAGACTTAAAGTGAGGCTTCAGAGTGCATACAAGTCACTACACACACAAACTGAGACTGTACACGGAAAAGTTATCCTCTGAAACATTCAAACAACTATAACATTAAATATTTATAAATTTAAAAAGCAGCATAGCTAGATTTAAAATATCAGTATTTACCAAATTGTGGATTCCTGAGCTTTGCTTACGTACCACTAATAGTAGCAATGGTGCTGCTGGTTACTCATAACCAGGACAACTTCAGGTACCAACAGTAACTGGAATAGGAGGAACAGATGGTACCTCCTCAGGTGTTGGCTCTTTGCTTTCAAGTGCCCAGGAGACGTGGATCAATCCCCTCTTTGAGTAAGGATTTCAGCAAATGAGATCCTCACTTTACTACTTTGCTCTTGTTTCTGTGACCAATACTCCCTCACTGACCACTCCCTCCCACCCTTGTAATGAGTAACTGCTTGCTCTGAAACAAATGCATGCAGGCTCTCAGGAACTGGCCTTATGTATTCTGTAGAACTGGTTATCATGCCACAGTTTGGCAAGTCATTTTCACTGAGTTCTTTCTTACCAGTAGAGTGTAACTGCATTGAGACCTACTTGAAGGTGGTGGTAACAGGGCATTTTGTTAAGATCATTCTTTGTGGGACATAGACACAGAGGCTTGTGCAGACAGTCCGTTATCTTATATACCATCATTTGAGCCCAGTGTAATCCCTTACTATGGAGTTTTGGATAAAGACTTGTATTTGACCCTCCTAAAGAATAAGCAGAGTAACTTGGATGAGAAAAAAACCCCAACTATCTAGATGTACATTGAGGGGGTTAATGCTCTCTGTGTATTTAACAAGGAATCTAAGAACATAGTGTGGGGTGGATGTTTTCTCTAGGTGGCCAAGGCCAAGATTCATGAAGATGTGTATTTAAGTACTTTGCATTTGAAACTCTCAGGGAATAGACGTAGGCCCTATCTTTCACTTTTTTTTTTCTAATTTTCTCCTTGCTAGTCCTGGTGTTTCCCCACTTGTCTCAATGCTTTCTGCAAATCCTGGTCTTATCTGCCTAACTCACTCATCTGTCATGAGTGTTGATATTTAACTCAGAGATGGTACAATACCTGTCAATAGTGTGCTTAAAAATAGGTGTAGCACTCCTCCTCTTTTAATTTATAGTTAGCTTTTTGTGAAATAAGTTAAGAAAAACATTGCCATTTAATTGAGTCAAAACAGTTAAAAATATTCAGGGAATGCAGAAGTTAAAGTTATGTGGGTTTATAGTGCTGAGAATCTTGCCCACAATTTCTGCTGTGAGAAGTCAAAGTTTGAAGTAAATATGGACCTTCCCACACTCGTCCCTGTAATGAAAATTTTGCTATTCTACTGGCAATAATTTTCATATTTTCCTCTTTTTTTTTAACAGTCAGCATTAGGAAGGCTGTCTCCAAATTCGTTGTAGAGTATTTCTTGAAATAATTCATTCTCCCTTCGATTCACTGGGTGCTGGAGAATTCTGTATGGAAAATGACATTTTGTTTTTCTCAATAGCCAACAGGTTTTTATTCACATATTATTCCCAGAAACTTTTAGTTCCTTGTCCTCAGGGAATGAGCTGCCACTCACATTTTTAAATGACACTGTATAATAGACTCGTTCTTTCCTTAGGTGAGCTGTTCTATTTCTTACGCTGCTTGGTGTTTTATAAGAATACAGCCCCTTTCTTGTAGCTACATGCCATTTAACCACTATAAAACTCTTAGTTCTCTGGTTCTCTAAGCAAGAAAATTCATTACTTTCTCCCCATAAAAGACTATTGCTTTATCACAGGGACATTATAAGTGAGTTTATCATTAGATGTGAGGATGTTATGCATGTGTCCAGTTACAAGAAGATCATGAGATAATTTTGATTCTGGAATAAA
Organism: Chlamydotis macqueenii; assembly: GCF_036417535.1. Classification (NCBI taxonomy): domain Eukaryota; kingdom Metazoa; phylum Chordata; class Aves; order Otidiformes; family Otididae; genus Chlamydotis; species Chlamydotis macqueenii. The sequence goes on from NC_141558.1 coordinate 8,986,390, forward strand.
ATAGGCCCAGTCTGTGGTCAGTTGAGTTTTTTGATTACTACTTTCCTTTTGTGAATGCTATATGTTATTAATGCAGAATATATCTGCAAGATGAAATAAAATAGCTGCCCACATTGTTTTTGTAATCCACATCTGCTTACTGGGCTACTCTAGTACGCTTGCAAGTAGTAAGTAAGTATGTGTGATTGACGTTTCCAGCATTTGTTCTCTATGGAGCAAGTTTTGATACACACACTATGCCAATATCATTATATTTATAATAGCAAGTGTGTTCTACTTTGCAATCATGTGGTGTAGACTCAATGCTTATTAAAAAAGGTCAGCAGTTATAAAGCTGTAAACTGGCTAATGGTATCTTCATAATATAAAATGTTAACAAAAGATATAAATTAATCTAAATCATTACATTTATATGATGAGAACATAAATAGAAGGAAAACTAATGGTAACTCTGATAAAAGGAGGTCAGATACTAAAAAGAAGTGCTGAAAACTTACCTGTCCAAGGTAGACTTTCACCTTATTCATTCATAGAATAGGGTGGGAAGTTATCCTCCTTGCTCCAAAAAAATGACTTTAAAGAACATAGAGACATTTATCTCACGCACTGTTCTTTGATTAAAGTGGCAATTTCCTCCAGGCATCACAGTTATTTGTTAATTGTGCAACCAATGTGGGGCAAGGACAAGGGAAAGGCTCCCTTTCTCATCATCAGTCCTAGTAACAACCCAAATGCTTAGGCAATGTTACCTAGTCCTGTCCAGGTTGAAATTCCAGGTAGTGGGGCTCCTCTGGGGTGTGGTCCCATCACACCAGTGTGTAGGCTAAACAAAAGTTGAAGAAATACTACATTTTTAAAGGATTTTTACAGCAACATGGGGGGATCTTACCTATTTTGCTAACCCAGAAAATAATAATTATAATAATAATCTACAGAAGAATGCATAAAGATGTCTGCATAGCTGTACTATATCCTATGGATCATATTGATTTTCAGTTATTCACACACAGAATATATTATTATTAGATTAGAAGACCTGGGGACATTTGGGACCTCTAGAGTTAGGCAGCAGCTAAAGTGTTTTTGAGGTTTGAAATTTTAGACTCAGGTACTTATATCAATTTGTGATTCTAGTCCTATTTCTATATCTATATCTATATCTATATATCTATATGAATCCTGACACTGTGACCCTAGATCTTTGCAGAGACACACTAATCTGAATTCAGTTGTGTAAAAACATTAAGAGTCAATAAATACCTAATGTTCCTCAGGAATGTGGAGAAGGGCAGCAGAAATAGAAAAATAAATATAGAAGAACTAAAATAAACAATAGAGGCAGAGTGTTTGGCATGCTACACCTAAGGGGCTTCAGATTTGAATTCTCCAGTTGACAGCACCAGGTGTATTTCTTTTCCAGCCTCACTCAAATGACACTGGAGACGTGGAGACTATAGATAACTTGTTAGGACTGGTTCAATGGAAATTAAATCACCTGTAGTCAACAACATGCTCAGGTTTAGAATCTTCACTGAATTAATATTTCTGTTGAAGGTAATATGAACCCCTGGTGTGCCTATCATTAATGTGAGATGTGTAACTAATCCCATTCATTCCAAAAGGTGTATTTTTAAAGTTTTTGTAATTCTACTAGCTTCTGTGGGACTATGCACCTGCTTAAAATGAAGCACACACTTCTGTGTTTTGCTGGATTTGAACTCTGGATTTAGTAAAAGCTTAAAGACTGACAATAATAATAACAATAAAACTGCTATAATTAAGACAGTGACACTAAGACGGTTACCGCTGTGGCTACACTGAGCGATATATACCACATACAGCATAGTAACAGTAATTACACACTTCACTAGTTTTTATTGTAATGCATGCTATAGTGTAACTTAATTTCCATCTTGTGCATATTAACCCAAGATACATTTGGAGTGTTTACTACCTGGGTTGTTTCAACAGAAATGAGGATTATGTGTTTAATGGGCATGTAGAATAAAAATAACATTTGCATTACTTATATGGAACCAAGAGTTATAATGAAGCCTTACATCTTCTAACCACAGGACTTTAGAATATTAACTTATTAAAACAGCCTGCTCTGAGGCTGTATTCAAGCAAAATTTTTGCTTTACAACCTACAGCCCTGAGTTCCTAAAATATTGCTTTTGTTGTCAGACCCCTTCAGGCGAGAGCTCATTATGTTCAAAGTCTAATCAATGTATATAATTGCAAGGCAAACAATGCTGAGCTACAGCATTGTCAAATTAAATCCAATTTCACATTCTGTAACTAGTTAAGTACTTGAGTGCTTCAGCAATTTATGTTATGTGGGGCACCCAAGCAACTTGACTGTATTTAAGAGAACGTCATTACTGTAGCCCCCTTTTCCATCTGTGGGGTTTATAACTTAACTGTTTTAATTTGCTTTGGGCCGAGCAAAGGTGGTATACAAGCTCTTCAGCCAGATGCTGTAATTCTCCCTCCTTTATACCCTGTAAAATTAAAATGCTGTGGGTTGAGCTACTTTTGAACAGTTTTTCCTTATGGAATAGTAATAGATCCTTGTTGCCAGTTTGGGAGGTTTCATTCATACCCATCAAATGAGAAAGTGCACTCATTTTTCACACTAGTATTGTGCGACTCTGTAGTCCTAATTAGTAGCTGGTGCAAAAATTAGAATAGTAAAACATGTAAATCAAGCTTTTTGCTGATACCAATAGTGGTAGCTGAGTTTCCAGTTGAGTTTTACCCACTGTTAGCTACAAAAAAATACTTGTTCATCTTTTTTTTTTAGTGTGCTCTGCTTCCACTTTCTTAAACTGTTCATTTCTTTATTTATTTCTTAAGAATCTGGCTATGAGTTTGTGTCAGGTGTTTACAGCCTCGCCTTTGTTCTCAAACCTCTTCTCTTTCGTGTGTATTCATTAGTAATCATGAATCAGACCTTCCCAATCAGGATCAGGGTATTTTTGCATATGCAACCTGATCACTAAAAAAATTATTTTTTTCTAGAATTGATGGTCAATTATCTTCTCTCCACTCAGTCATTTGGGAGACTGATATCCCCCATAAACTTGACAAGTAACATGCTGTCATAGCTCAGCCCTGATCGGGACCAGACTACGCAGTTTCTCTCTCGCTCCCCCCACCCTCCGAGAGAATAGGAGGAGATGATATAAGGAAAATGGCTAGAGGTTTGAAATAAGGACTGGGAGAAATCCTTAAAGTTACCGTCACGGGCAAAACAGACTCGACTTGGGGAAAAAACACTCATTTATTTCTAAAATAGCAGGAGAATGAGACAGGGAACAAGATAACCTCCCTCCACCCCTCCCTCTTCCTAGGCTTAACATTATCTCTACTACCTCACCTCCCGAGCGGCACGGGGGTGGGGGGCAGAAGGGAATGGGGGTCACGGTCAGTTCATCACACGTTGTTTCAGGCAGCTGTGTCATTGTCGGGGGAAGAACTCCTCGCATTCCTCCTCTGCTCCAGCGTGGGGTCCCTCCCACAGGCTACAGTCCTTCGTGAAACTGCTCCGGCGTGGGTCATCTCTTCAACGGGGTGCAGTCCCTCTAGAACAGCTGTCCCACTGGGCCCTCCACGGGCCACAGCCTCCTTCAGGCCTCCACCTGCTCCGGCGCAGGGTCCTCCACGGGCTGCAGGTGGATCTCTGCCCCTCCGTGGACCTCCACGGGCTGCAGGGGGACAACCTGCTCCACCATGGTCTTCACCATGAGTTGCAGAGGAATCTTGGCCAGGAACCGCGTTACTCCTCCCCCTCCTTCTTCACTGACCTTGGCATCTGCAGCCGTTCCTCACAACAGGCTGGCAGACGCCTCTCAGGATCCTTTTTACATCTTATTCACTTCAACTTCTCATCTCCTCTCCACTTCTTGCAGCCAGGCCGGGACAAGTTGGGCCCAATCAGCTGCCCAGCGGGAGGCCAGAGGGTGAGGCCTGCAAGGCCCATGAGGCTTGTGCCTCCCCCTCTCTGCTCCCCGCTCAGCTGCTCCACATCTTCTCCTCCTCTTTTTCTGTTTTCCCCTTCTTAAATACGTTATCGCAGAGGCATTATCACGGGACATTCTGCTACCAATTGGCTCGGCCTTGGCCAGCAGCGGGTCCGCCCTAGGCCCGGACGAGTCCACTGAACAAAGGGGAGCAACTTCTAGCAGTTTCCTAGAGAAGCTACCACCTTAGGCCCCCCCTCACTAACAAAACCAGAACACATGCTTTTAATTTTTGTCACAGACATAGAATTTAAGGCCAAAAGTGACCATTAGGTCTTCTAGTATTATCTCCAACTATATAAATTCTAACCATATATACTTTCATTTTCAAAAGTTCCACTGCAAAGGTCAGATTTCTGTCTCTTTTGAGTCTTTTTCAGTCTATTTCTTTCTGAGACCTATGAGGAGTGACATTCCTGTGGACTTTTTATTTATTTACTTTTGAACACCTTGTGATCGATCCATTATAACTAATGGAATAGTCACTATACACACACATTTACATACAGCTAATGTATAGCATGTCATCTAAAACTAATGCTCTTGTATAGATAGCTTACTTGACAATAAATCACTTTCACCTATACTTACATGGGCTTAGAAGGGGGATTTTTTGCTTACCAACAAAAGTCAATTTCTAAACCAGTTGCCACTTTTCCCATTTTGTTCAAGTCTATATTAGGGCTCAGTTTGCATCTTTTACTCTCATCTGTGAAGATCTGTCTATAGCAGTAATGTCACTGACACCATTGGACTCATGGGATAGAGAGAAATTCTTCACTTCATTTGTGATTGAACAAATCATTGAAATGTTCTGTAATGCCACAGAATGTTTGAATCCATACATTTATTTAGATTTATGTAGGAAAAAGGCTGTCCTCACTTTGGTATAAAACAATATACAACCATTTAAGTATGTTTAATCTTAAGTATGAGAATAACAGTTATGACTAATGATGTTCTTAAAGGGACATAGTAGGTTACATATTCATGTATATTTGCTAAAACGTTAAAGCACAGTTCTGATTTGGGATTTATGATACTAAATTCAATGGTAATTTTCCTCTTTTTTTTTCTCTTCCCTTTATTCCTCCTCCCCATAAAGTTGATAACAACCTGGCTGCATTTATTCCAAGATTTTTAAGGAAGTATGTGTTTTAATTCTGGTTTGCCCTTTACTACAACATCATCTTTTTTTTTTTTTCTATAGACACACATTTTTTTCTGCGTGTGCAATATATGGTCTCAGAGCTGACTAATCTAGCTGTGGAGCTGAGAACGTGGTCTCCATGAAGCAGAACTAATTAGCACAGATTTAAAATTGTACTGAGATTTTCAGGACCCAAATGGCTGGTTTTGTAGACTGCTGCCCTGTGCCATGAAGTCATTCATGTTCAGGGAGTCTCTAACATGGTGCAGCACGGCACCAGGTAAGCACATGGTGCTGAATTTGGAGTAGTAAAACCTATAGTTTGCAACAGACTTTTTTTTTTTTTGTTTTGATGTTCATCTCAATGTTAGCCTAGTATAGAAAAAATAATGTTAGGGCTGCAGGTAGATGACTAGGTTGCTGACTTTGTCCTGGCTTGAGGTTAAATTAGCTGAACAAGAGGAGTAAAACTATTTGGGTGCGACATGAGTGGAGAAAAAGAGACACAGGGCAAGTGGAAAAGATTATAAAGAAATAGAAAAAAAAGAAAAATCAGGTTTGCAAAGTGTGTGTTTGGTGCTGCCCAAGGGTGGTGCTGGGCAGCCCTGCCCTTTCTCACTGAGGGACAATAAAGCAAATCTGTATCACAGATCAAATCTCTTTCGGTGGCCACAACTGGGGAAGGGGAACGCTTTTCCTGGATGGCTGGAAAACACTGAATGTAAATCTGATCTCACAGAATTGCCCGCTCATAGAAAACAAGGTACCTAAGGCCCAGTAATGTTGATGCTGCTTGACGGAGTGGTAATAGACTTATACTGGCAGCAAATTTGAACCTTAAGTTTCCTAACGCTAGGCATGAAGTAAGCTCGACATAAGGATGTCTGAAGTTTCAAAACCATCTGTGTCCTTTTTTTCCCTCTCATGTATCGGACACCTTATTCGTTCTCGATACATCTTATTTTCCCTGTTTAGACCCATTCTGCAGTCTTTTTTCATGCTCTCTTGCATTCTAGCCTAGCTTCTCCTGTGGAATTAACTAATCATATTTCGCTTTTGCTAGGGGTAAGGGCTTGTTCTCTGAGACTGCAATCTTGTAATTAAAGAAAGCTTACAATGCCGGTGTCAATCGCACCACTCTGAAAATGGATAGCGATGACCTCAGTTATGTTCCATTATACAGCACCTTTCAGACTATGATCGGGAAAGTAATACTTCAGGGACATGAATTTGACTCAAACTGTAACTAAGGGTTTAAATGATGCTTAGACTTTTGCTCCTGACCCACTCTTTTCTGCGCTTTACAAGATAATAACCACGTATGAAGAATGTATGAAAGATTTGATTTTCTATTATTACACAAAAAATTCTGTGCTAGAAATTTCCCTGTTCAGAGCCTCATTTCATCACTTCATTTTTGGGTTTACTTATTCATGATGAATACAACACTTTTACCTTATTGAAGATGTATTTAATTTTTTTTCCTGTGTTTGACTTTATTCTTAACTTAGAAAACCATAATAACAGAATTCATTATAAAGTTTTCTCCAAATTTTCAGTTATATTACATTGTACAATAGTTCCAGATGACTCCCAACAGAATGAGTACCACAGTGCAGTATGTAGTGTGGCCTAAGTTCATTCCACTTAACCTGAATCATAAACTAACCTTGCAGTCATTAGACACATAAAAGTTTTTGACAGGAAATGGAGTAGTATAGGTAGGTAGCATACTTAGGACTGGTTGTAGTGTGACACTTTCTAATAGAAGATCTCCAGCTGCACAGAACTTTACTTAACTCTTAACAACTCAGGCTGAAATCTCCTGCTCCTGATTACTCCTTCCATCTGATTTAGTTTGAAAAATTTCTATCAGACCTATCCAGACGTACCAGAGAGGAATGTCATTGGTAAATTTATTGTTCTAGTCATACTGAAAAAGCCTACCAATATTTGAGAAATCTTACTTCTTCCATTCTTGGGAGCATAAGGTTACAGAAATGTCTCTTGACTTGTAAGACACTCACAGCTGGCAACTTTCTTAGTGGGAAAAAAAGAATCTTAAATCCCAAGAAACAGTTTGCCTGCAATGAGGGGTGGTAACTGGTAGGTGTCCTTAGGGACTCTTGCACTTATGTAAATAAAATGTAAACTCTGCCCTTACGACTAAAGAGCAGTTCCTGGACCATTTTATTTACAAATAAAGATATAGTTTCAGGTTCCATGGCTTTTTCTGAGATTGTTTTTTGTTTGTTTTTTGTTGTTGTTGTTGTTGTACTGCAGTTGCATGTAGATGTTGCAATTATGATCTTGAACCTTGTGATACAGATGTCTAAGAATAAAATGCTAATTCCACAGAACTTTCTAGAAAAACAGCAGCAAAACAACCCAAATAATATCAGAAGGTATCTTAACTTGCACTTTCCCTTCCTCCAGTCCTAGGATGCAGAGAGGAAAAGACACTACTTCAGATGTCTTGCCTTTCAATACAGTAGGTACTTCTGACCCACCTCAAGAGAATTTTATCCTCAGAAATGTTCATCTTGACTCCTAAATCACATAAGTCGTAGTTAAGGAAATTTTCTTTAGTAATTTATCCTTGCACTACTACATTTTTAAGACACATGCACAGTGTGATTTCAGCATGATGCAAAACTGACTAAGGTGGATAGATCCAAAGCTGGTAAGTCCGCAAAACAAAATGGGAATTTGTTATTTTGAGAGTGAAGACCATCTAGTCATGTTACTGTGATGCTTATGTGAAAACATGCTCTGTGTCTTTGTGATGTGTTTCTCGGGTGTCTGCTCTGGAACAGAGTCCAGTCACGATGCAGCTGTGATATGGGTTTCCCTCAAGTCTTAAATCCATTCTCCACAACATACACTATTTGAAATGATTGCTTGTGAACATAATTTTTTTCTGAATTGTATCAATTTCTTACAAGCTATATTTATAATGTAATTTGATCTTCTATTAGTTCAGTCTCTCCAAACACAATACTGTTATAAGCAGAGACATGATTTTCAAAGGAAGAGATATGAAATTATTTTCCTTTTGGAAAATCATATAGAGATGGGATCTAATCTACCTAACATAGGTAGCTAACCTAGATGAATCACATTTTCTTTTAGAAGTCTTCAGAGACACTTATCTTCTCTATTAACTACACAGGAAGTCATGGTATTAGTCATCTTCTAGGCATAGTGAATACCATCCATGACCTTTTCTACTTAAGTATAAAATACTACCTGGGTCACGGGTTGGATTTTTCAGTATGTGGCAAAGATGTTGTCCATGTTGCCTCTTAGTATAGGCTCTTTCTTTAGGTTTTTGGTTGCTTACTACTGCTTCTAGGATAAGTGTCAACAATTTTTTTTTTAAAATATCTTTGAAATTGTTCAAAGTTCAAGCATTCTGGGGTACCATTTGACATGAGCATATGCTATAGCATAAAACATGAACACAAAAAAAAACCCCAAACCCTAGCTTAAATCCTATATTAAATCACTGGTTGAAGAAATATGCTAAATAATGTTGGTAAATATTAATTACTTAGGTGATGGAAATGCTTACATTCATGAAATTTGTTAATGACAAAGTGAAAGTGGTTTTATCTAGGTGGAGCACAGTATTAATATTTAAAATTAGCTTAATCAACTGGACAATTGGTTCAAAATTGACAAAATGAAATTCAACAAAAAGATAATGTGAAATACCGTGTGAAATAAATTACACACACAAAAAATAAAGAGTAGCTGACTAGGCAATGTCACTGCAGAAAAGTGTCAGGGAGCTAAAATGGACTGCAAGATGAATACAACATCAACAATAAGCTGCTGCAAAAAGGGCAAATCTCCTTTGGCAATACAGGAACAGTAATGTTGATGAAAGACAACCAGGTGATTATTACTTACTCTCTAGTGCTAGGGGAGGATGCACCTAGGGTACTATGTCCATTTCAAGAAGAGGAAGATAAATTGGAGACAATCCAAAGGAGGCATACAAGACTGATTAGAGGGTGGAAAACATCATCTCTGAGGAAATGTTCTAAATAATTAGATTTGCTTATTCTAGAAAAGAGACAATAAGGGTAAGAGAAAGAGAGGAGGACTACAAGAGAGGTATGTGAGAACTGTGGTTAAATATGCACAAGGTTGCAGTGATCTATTGTTCTTCAAATCTACTGGGTTTGTGATACAAAACCCAATTTTATTAATTCTTGAGAAAGTGAGTCAGGAAATATATTTTGTTTTACATACTAGGAAATGTTTTTTATTTTTAAATAAATAAATATTTTTAAATATTTAATATTTAATTAAAATTGTTAATTTAATTAATTTTTAGCTTGTTTTTCTTTGCTTTTTGCTCACCCTCTGGAGAACAACAGCAAATAAGGGTTCCTTCAGGAAAGAGGAAACTTTTCAGATAAGATTCTGAAAAATGTGGTGAAAGTTTCAAAAACTTGAAAAGTTTAGAGGTGACAAGTATGAGGTATTGATGGTAATACCAAAACACAGAATCATAGAAGAGTTGAGGTTGGAAGACACCTCTGGAAGTCATCTGGTCCAACCTCTCTGCTCAAGAAGAGCCACCCAGAGTCGGTTGACCAGGACCATCTCCAGAGAACTTTTGGATACCTTGAAAGAGGGCAACTCCACAAGCTCTTCAAGCAACCTGTGCTGCTGCTTATTTTCCCTCACAGGACAAAAGTGTTTCCTGATGTTCAGAGAGAATCTCCCAAGTTTCGGTTTGTGCTCATTGTCCTTGTCCTGTTAATGGGCATCACTGAGAAGAGCCTGACTCAGTCCTTTCAGCACCTTCCGTTCAAGAATTTATATACATTGGTAAGATTCCCTTGAGCCTTCTTTTCTGTAGTCTCAACAGTCCCTACTCTCTCAGTCTTTCCTCATAGAGGAGATAATCCTGTTCCCAGTTGGTACCCCAGTTTTCAATTCACACGAAACAGAAAAGAGAACAGAAGGGAGCAAAATAGAACATAACAAAAATATCTGTAAACTTAGCCACTTTCCTGTTTGGAAGTGATTTGAGGAAATACATCTGAACTTCCAACAAAACATCCTGATGGAAAAAATGTCTGACTGCAATTCAGTTTGTTTATTGGACTGAAAAAAAAATTGTAACCTTCCTCATCTGCTTTGAATTGAAATCTTTCTTCTTTTGCATGGAAGTGGGATCACTTTCTCAGAATCCAGCAGCAAAGGTGGGAGATGAAGAGTTACAGATCCCAAGGCCAAAGTCAGCTTATTTGCAAATCCAGGGACTTTTAGATTTTTTATTTCCTGCTAAGGCTGAATGCAAAGGGAGAGCCATATCTGAACTGAGAGGTTCATAATATGGGCTTCTATATCAAATTTATTTTTAGTTAGTTTAAATAATATATTTGATACTTTTAGAATGATATGCAGAGTTTCTCTGTAAAGAGAGTGGATAGTGAAGGGGAGAGGCAAAATCAGCACAAGTAGCCTTGGTATGTCAAATATTATTAGTTTTATGCTCAAAGTTTAGTTTATATTGAAACGTTATGACTAATTGGGGTAGAGCACTCTTCTGCATCACTTAGTCTGTTAAATACTTCTAGTTTTAGAAAGTATTAGTGTGCATGTTTAACTCCATCCATTCTGCATGTGCTTAGAAAATGGATTGCTCAATAGAAGATATTCCTGTTTGGCTCATGGAGCTCACTGAAATCCTGCCTTTGCACTCAGATGTCCATCGCTGCTCTCAGAGAGGTCACAACCAATGCTTCCTTTGACTGTAAGCACTCAGTCATGCCTACCTTGCTTTGTTTCTCTTAGGATCTCGATATGAAGAGGCATCTACCTATTTTTGGTCTGACTAAATGCTGTTACGAGAAAGATCAAGAGCAAGGGAAACTAAAGTTTTAAAAATATTTACATCAATACCAAAACACATGATCTACCATCTATCTGCTCTCACGATTTGAAAAAAAAAAAAAAGAAAAAAAAAAAAGTCTAATTGTTGATCAGGGCCCTGAGGGCTTCAATGGGCCTTGTTCAGGCAGGACTTGCCCTCGGTGAAGCCATGCTGGCTGTTGTGAACCACCTCCCTGTCCTCCATGTGACTTAGCAGTTTGTTTCCATCTTTCTTATAGGTTTCTTTTAAGTACTGGAAGGCTGCAATAAAAATAATAATTGCAAATCAGCCGTGCTGCTACACCAATATTCAACTGCAAATCACCAGTTCTACCACCAGTCTTCTCAGTAGTCATTTTCATCGCTCTAGTAAAATAGTGTTTGCTACAGCCAACTGGGGACCTCTGGGATTAGAAGTATAAATGCCCCAGTGCTTGCTAGGTCTTTCTGCAAATCAATTATTTGCAGAAAAGGCACTGACTAGGAAGCTAAGGATGCTGAAGAAGGCCTTTAATAACAGTTATGTCTTTTTCAACTGTCCTCCATAGGGCCTCTGAAATATATAGATTTCTCTTCTAATAGCCTGAAGAAGATGCATGTGGAAAATGGCTATAAGGGTACCTTTTTATTTCTTTGTGGCTAGTTTTGAACTTTATTCAGAGCTTTAATAATGCATCTGCAATAAAAACACCTAAAAACCTCACAACATTTTTGCTTAATGTGTGCTGTATGGTTCAGATAAGAAAAAAAATTGTGTTGCTTAGAATCATTCAAGCTGCTATTATCATGTATGTGATGCATCATGCATTCCTGATCCACTCGTTCTTACTGGAAAAAACTCTTTTTGTGCCTCAGGCAATCAAGCTTTTGCTTCAGAATAATCTCAATTTTTGAATTATTTTCTAAAGTGAAATATATGTATTTCACTAATGCTGGGCAGAAATTTAGAATTTGAACTGCAGGAACGGGACTAGGGAAGCAAAGTTCCTCCCACTGTAAGAGAAAATCAGGTTCATGACCACCTGAGGAACTTGAATATATATGTCTGTGGCACCTGACAAGATGCATCCCAGAGTCCTGAGGAAATTGGCTGATGTAGTTGCCAAGCCACTCTCCATGATATTTGAAAAGTTATAGCAGTCAGATGAAGTCCCTGATGATTGGAAAAAGGGAAACATTGCACCCATTTTTAAAACGAGTAAAAAGGAGGACACTGGGAACCACCGACCTGTCAGCCTCCCCTCTGTGCCTGGAAAGATCATGGAACAGATTCTTCTAGAAGCTTTGTTAATGCACATGGAAGACAGGAAAGTGTTTTGAGACAGCCAGCATGGCTTCAACAAGGGCAAGTCCTACATGACCAACCTTGTGGCCTTCTATGATGGAGTGACTACATCAGAGGACAACGGCAGAGCTTCAGATGTTGTCTACCTGAACATCAGTAAGGCCTTTGACACAGTCTCCCACTACAACCTTCCCTCTAAATTGGAGAGATATGGATTTGATGGGCGGACAGTTTGGTAGATGAGAAATTGGTTGGATGGCCACATTCAGGGGGTAGAGGTTAATGGCTCGATGTGCAGATGAAGGTCAGTGACAAGTGGTGTCCCTCAAGGGTCTGTACTGGTACTAGTACTGTTTAAAAGCTTCATTAATGACAGAGACACTGGATCAGGTTGCCCATAGAGGTGGTAGATGCCCCATCCCTGGACACATTCAAGGCCAGGTCGAATGGGGCTCTGAGCAACCTGATCCAGTTGAAGATGTCCCCGTCCATGGCAGGAGGGTTGGACTAGATGACCTTCAAAGGTCCCTTGTAACCATAACTATTCTATGATTCTATGTTTCTAGATATCTCTTTTAGGATGAAATTAATTTTACCTTGGCAATATACCTCTTATATCTGTTGATTGTAAGAGCAAGTTGTTGTGAAGTAGGGCTATCCACATTTGGTCAGGTGAGTCACACCTAGCTTTAGAGAGGGACAGGAAAACTTTATATAATCCTAGAATAACTTTGATATTTCCGTATTTTTTCCTTTGCTGAATAAGTTTGGTTTGTTTTTTTTTTTTTTTTTAAAAAAAGAAGGTTTCAGAAAATGTGCATACGAAATGACTTGGGGGTATTCTCCTTTTGATTTAGGGAGTGTTTTGATTGTCTTGAGCTTGATGATGATGCCAATAGGGTTGAGTGTTTATGGGTAAGAATTGGGGGGCAAATATCACGGTGGGAGTCTTTATAGACCACTCAACCAAGATGAAGAGGCGGATGAAATATCCTGTAAACTGTAAGTCTCACAATCACTAGCCCTTGTTCTCATGGGGGACTTCAACTTACTAGATGTCTGCTGGAAATATGATAAAGCAGAGAGGAAACTGTCTTGGAGGTTCCTGGAGTGTGTGGCAGATAACTTCCTGACACAGCTGGTGAGTGAGCTGACTAAGGAAGGCACCCACTGAACCTGTTTTTTGCCAACAGAGAAGGACTTGTGGGTGATGTGATGGTTGGAGGCTGTCTAGGGCATAGCAATCATGAAATGATAGAGTTTTCCATTCTTGGAGAAGTAAGGAGAGGGGTTCAGCAGAACTGCCACTTTGGATTTCTGTAGGGCAGATCGTCCTGGAAGATATCCTAAGGCACATAGAAAATAAGAATTTGATGGATGACAACTAACATGGCTTCACTAAGGCAAATAGTTCCTGACAAATTTGGTGGTCTTCTATGATGGGGTTACAGCATTGATGGATAAGGGAAAAACAACTAACAACATCTACATGGACTTCTGCAAAGCATGTGACACTGTCCCATGCGACATCTTTGTCGTTAAACTGGAGAGACATGGATTTGATGGACGGATCACTCAGTGGATAAGGAACTGGCTGGATGCTCGCACTCAAAATGTTGTGATCAACAGCTCGATGTCCAAGTAGACACCAAGTGGCATTCTTCAGCAGTTGATATTGGGACTGGCCCTGTTTAACATCTTTGTTGCATAGAGTGCACCCTCAGCAAGTTAACCCATGACACCAAGCTGTGTGATGTGATCAGCATACTGGAGGGAAGGGATGCCATTCAGAGGGACATTGACAGGCTGGAGAGGTGGACATGTGCGAACCTCATGAAGTTCAACCAGGCTAAGTGCAAGGTCCTGCACATGGGTTGGGGCAATCCCAAGCGCAAATATTGGCTGGGCAGAGAATGAGTTGCGAGCAGCCCTGAGGAGGAGGACTTAGGAGTGTTGCTTGATGACAAGTTCAATAGGACCTGTCAACGTGTGCTTGCAGGCCAGAAAGCCAGCTGCATCCTGGGCTGCATCAAAAGAAGCATGGCCAGCAAGTCAAGGGAGGTGATTTTCCCCCTCTACTCCACTCTGGTGAGACCATACCTGGAGTACTGTGTCCAGATCTGGAGCACCCAACATAAGAAAGGCATTGATCTGTTGGAACAAGTCCAGAGGAGGGCCACAAAGATGATTAGAGGGCTCGAGCACCTCTTCTATGAGAACAGGCTGAGAGAGTTGGGGTTGTTCAGCCTGGAGAAGAGGAGACCCCAGGGAGATCTTATAGCAGCCTTCCAGTACCTAAACGGGACCTACAAGAAAACCAGAGTCCCTCTGAACTTGGCACTGGTGAGGCTGCACCTTGAATACTGTGTTCAGTTTTGGGCCCCTCACTACAATAAAGACATTTAAGTGCTGGAGCATGTCCAAATAAGATCAACAAAACAGGTGAAACATCTAGAGAAAGTGTCTTATGAGGAGTGACTGAGGGAACTGGGGTTATTTAGTCTGGAGAAAAGGATGCTGAGGACACACTTTATTGCTCTCTACAACTACCTGAAAGGTGGTTGTAGCAAGATGCATGTTGGTCTCTTCTGCCAAGCAACAAGTGATAGAATGAGAAGAAATGTTCTCAAGTTGCATCAGGGGAGGTGTAGATCGGATATTAGGAAAAATTTTCTGGCCTGAAAGGGTTGTCAAGCATTTGAACAGGCTGCCCAGGGAAGTGGTGGAGTCGCCATTCCTGGAGATATTTAAAAGACCTGTAAATGTGGAGCTTAGGGACATGGTTTAGTGGTGGACTTGGCAGTGCTAGGTTAATGGTTGTACTCAAAGGTCTTTTCCAGCCTAAACAATCCTATGATCCTATGACCATGATTTTTCCTTTTATTCTTTTTTAAGCTACACAGTAATAGCAATTTCTATTAAAGACAATTTGACCTTGATCCATATATAAAAATGGTATAAAACTAGAAAACACAGGGAGTTAAAGAATCCTAATATTAGTCATTTCTAATATTAAAGTAATTTTTCTTTTGCTGAGAACTTCACAGGTTGTGCTTCTAGAATTGATGTGAATATTAAATTCAGTTTCAATCTGAGCAAGCTTCTGCTTATTCAAAAGGATTTATCCAGTATTGCTCTAAGAAGTAGATTGGCATGAAAACTAAGTAACTATTATTGGTAATAACAGAATTTCCAATTGTGTTTGTCCATTAAAACCACAGCACTACCAACTTCACAAATGAAAATTAAAATATCCAGGAACATTGTGCAGAGTTATAGCTGCATAATCTTACAGCTAAGGTGTTCCCACACAGTGTCACCTAAAATTCAGGGAGTGAGGAAGCATAACTCTCTTCTCTGTCACTGAGCAACCCGTTGGGTTTTTGCATAGAGGTGCCTTTTGGAAACTACATCACTGTGGAGAAAGCTTGAGCTGATGTGGGCTCGCCCATGTCCTCCCTGCCCAGTCCTAGCACCCTCCAGAGGAAACCAGTCACACTTGTGTGTCACACAATATTGGTGTCATTTGGAGCATTTTGGTTTTCTTGTGGTTCTGACTCATACTTATCATTATGGGCTCTGCTTGTCTTTCTGTTTCAGTTCAAAGATACAAAAAGAATGAAAAGTTTATGTCAGAGCTCAGCAGAGCAGTACTTTTGCAGCATTATGTTGTGTGCCTCGTTACACTACAAGGGTGTGGAGAAGAAACTGAGGATGGCACTGGCTCAGATGCTGTTAGAAGAATGTTGTTGGAGGAAAACAACAGTGATGTGATACACCTGCATGTTGTTGATTTGGAGTGAATGTCATGGTGATCTTGTCAGTGTGTCTTGTTTTCGTCTTGGAATAAATAATTGGCTGGCTTCAGAAGGGAACCGAAGACTGAACTAGCACATGCAAATTGGGCATTTGAGGAAATAGACCTTTGAAGTGAAAGCAGGAGCAACTCAAAATGACAAAGTTGTTTGTCAGTTAGCTCCAGGTGATGCTCTATCAGAGCTATTTGGAAGCACTTCTGGTCTGGGATGGCTCCTCCTTCCGTGGAGCCTCCCCTGGCTGCTCTCCCTAACTCTCACTTCACCCATTCAACTGCAAGCCCCCAGAGGGCAAAGCAGAAGATGAATGAATACAATGTAGCTGGAGTGGTCACAAGAAAAGGTTCAGGCAAGAGGAAGGAAAGAAGGACAACCAGAAGATAAGATTTGAGTAAAAGGAACCCTTTGGGGCCGTTGTGCTAGTGGGTGTATCACTGCTGATGACCCAGCCTTTCTATCAGCTATAGAAGCTGCTGGAAGTGGAAACCAGGATAATCCAGAATATTTGCTCCTTTACCAGGCTGCCTTAACCCAGAGAAATGCAGAGAATGGGTGCCTCTCTTGCACCACACTTCCTTTATCTTTCTCTATTGAGCACCATCTCAAGAAAAAATAGAGATGAGAAAATTAGTAAATGAAGTAACTAAACCACTCAAACCTGAAACTGAAAAAGGTGAAGTCAAATGGGAAATGGCAACAAAAATACGTGTTTTACTACAGAAGAACTCGAATTTTTATAGTCAAAAGTCAAGTGAATGTACAACAAATATACACCACATAGACAAACAAGAGAGCCATAAAGTAACTTTATTTCTGAAAATAGGCTAGGCTGGAGCACTCACATTTTGGTGTAATTTGCAGTTTAGTCATGCTGAGGTGACCGACTGTGAAACTAATTATAGAAATTTGAAGTGCACTGACACCTGTGAAAATAAAACATGAGTGATATTGTCAGAATGGACAAAAAAAAAAAAGCTACTTACCTGAGTTGAAAAATCAACCTCTTCATTTTGGTGGGGGAAGATTAAATAAGCTTGATAGGAGACCAGAAACAAGATGATATTTTGAACAACACACATACACACACACAGATAAACCTGGGAAGTTTTAGAACAAGCTCTTGATAATGCAATTACATTTGCCCAGAAAAATGTGCTACTCTGACTACGTGAAGGACAGACAAGACTTTAGCAGTGCTGATGTTCTGCAAGGGAATTCAAAATACTGCACACATTGAAAAAAAAAAAGATAAAAGACAGAAAATAATGCAAAATTGTGCAGAGTTCAAAGTCAGAATTCCCACTAAATAACATATAAAAAGCACCTAAGATTTTGAAAAGATGCAAGAACTGCAGTAGATTACACTGCTTTGTGAGAGTTTGCAAGTAAAGGCAGAATTCACACAGCGTGGACAAAGAGGATGCCAGCAGCACCATTAGTTCAGATATTTTTTTCAAAGAAAGAACAGAAAAAACTGTAGCAGAAAAATGTCTGAGCTGTCAACCAAAAATTAAATGTGTCATTCATTAATTTTAAGTTGAAAAAGGGGCACAGAGTTATACTCTGTCACCTTCTGCATGGTAGAGCTGGGGGTAGCTGTGTCTGGACAGCCTTTTTCCTATTTTGTGTTTACAAAATTATCATCTGCTGTATTGGGCACTGTTATTGGAAGGCAATCATTCTTCCTTCCCCAACAACAGCAGACCTTTGGATATATAAGTGGAGCCAAAATGCAACTAGAAACTGTGCTTTTGGCACTGAGCAAAAAGCCACAAGCCTTATGATTAAAACTCTGCATTTTAGGGAACTTACTCCCCAAAGGGAACATGAAAACTAAATACATGGGTAAATATATAGGGGATATGTACAGGGGATTCCCGAAGCAGGGAAGCTCAGGGGGGAGCAGAGCAAGTCGCCAGGAGCCTGCAGCTCGCGCGAGAGCGGCTGACGAGACGTGGGCAGAGCCAGGGGAGCACTGGTGGTCCGGTCCCTCTCACCATATAAAGCAGGGCTTAGGGATCGCTGCGAACAGGACGGGCAAACAGGGTGTGGTGCGTCAGCAAGGGCGTGGTGTGGCAGTTCGCGCAGCAGGGAGGGCGCCGACGCGGGGCATTTGCTGTTCCCGACTCTCAGGGCAATGTGGCCAACTCCCGCCTGAGAGCAAAAGCTGTAGCTCCAGCCGGGAGGCCTGCACCGGCTCCCCCGGTGGCGGTTGATGCGTCCGTGGAGACCGAGCAGATGAGGGGAGAGGCTGCGGTGCAGACCTCGGGCTGCAGGCGGTGCCTGGACCCTACTCCCGGGGCAGGGGCAGGCGGCAGCCCTGGCTGCAGAAGATGTGCCCAGGTGGAGGAGCTCCAGGAGGCAGACTGAGCTGCAGGAGGCAGTCAGGAGGCTGCATGACATCAGGGAGGCAGAGAGGGAGCTGGATACTTGGTTCCAGGCACAGTCTACACCGGAACCGCAGCACCCAGTGAACCAATCAAAACTCCCCCCAGTGACACACGATGCAGAAGATGCCAATGAATGGAAAGCTGCAACGGCAAGGCGCAGCAGGAGAAAGAAGAAGCTTCCCCAGAACCCTGAGGTGCCCCTGCAGAACTGCTTTGCCTCTCTGCAGACTGAAGAAGTAAGACCTAGCACCTCGGGGGAGGCACTGGAGCCGTGCAAGGTAGCCCAATCGGCTCACGTGATAACTAGTGCTACCAAGAAAAAGAGATGAGTGGTAGCAGTGGGTGACTCCTCCTGAGAGGTATGAGGGCACCCATCTGCCGACCCGATGCGCTCTCTCGGGAGGTATGCTATCTCCCGGGGGCTCGTATCAGAGATGTCGCCGAGAGAATACCTAGCCTCATACGGCCCACAGACTATTATCTCCTACTGGTGTTTCATGTGGGGGCCAGCGACACAGGCAGCAGCAGCCTGAGAAACATCAAAAGGGATTTCAGGGCCCTGGATAGAACAGTCAAAGACTCCGGGGTGCAGGTGGTATTCTCGTCAATCCTCCCGGTCGAAGGGCAGGGACCTGAAAGGGCCAGACGTATCTGGCAGGTTAACTCGTGGCTCAAGGAACAGTGCTACAGCCAGGGCTTTGGTTATCTAGACCATGGGGCATGCTTTCAGAAGCCCAGGCTGCTAGGGGCGGATGGCGAGAAGGGGAAGAGTGTGTTTGGACAAAGACTTGCCAGACTCATGCAGAGGGCTTTAAACTAGTGTTGCTGGGGGAGGGGGAGCACAGTTCAGCCCACTGCTGTCAGCATGGCGCCAGTGCCAGCACCGAGGGTCCAGAAGCTGAGGTAGGATCTCAGGTATGTGCAAATGAACTTAAATCGCGGTCCAAAAGAACTCCTGCCGCTCCAGCCAGCAAGTTGGCCTTGTTGGGGGCCCAGCTGAAGGTCTCTATACCAATGAACGCAGCATGGGAAATGAAGAGCTGGAGATGCGTGCACACGAGAAGGGCTATGACCTTGTTGGCATCACGGAGAAGTGGTGAGACTACTCATACGACTGGAGAGTCAACATGGAGAGGTATAGGCTTTTTAGAAAGGACAGGAAGGGGAGACGAGGAGGGGGTGTCACTGTCTACGTCAGCAACCAGCTGGAGTGCGTGGAGCTCCCCCTGGGGATGGAGGAGGAGCTGACAGAGGAAGAGCTGACAGAGAGCTTATGGGTCAAGATTAGAGGACGGGGACGGACAGGGGACGTTACGGTGGGGGTCTGTTACAGGCCGCCTGGCCAGGAGGACAGAGCAAATGAGGCGCTCTATAGCCAGATAGGAGCAGCCTCATGGTCACAGGCCCTGGACCTCATGGGGGACTTCAACCACCCTGAGATCTGTTGGAGAGACAACACAGCAGGGCATAGGCAGTCCAGGAGGTTCCTGGAATGCGTGGATGACAACTTCCTCCTGCAGGCGATAGAGGAGCTGACAAGGAGGGGTGCCATGGTCAACCTTGTGCTCACCAACAGGGTGTGACTGGTGGCGGATGTGAAACTGAAGGACAGCCTTGGCTGCAGCGACCACGACACGGTGGAGTTTGAGATCCACAGGGCAGCAAGGAAACTACACAGCAAGCTCTCTGCCCTAGACTTCAAGAAGGCGGACTTCGGCCTCTTCAGGGACCTGATGGGCAAAGTGCCATGGGAGGCGGCCCTGGAGGGAAGAGGGGCCCAGGAAAGTTGGTCTATATTCAAGGAGCACCTCCTCCAAGCTCAGCAGAGGTGCATCCTGATGAAGAACAAGTCTGGCAAAAAGTCCAGGAGACCGGCGTGGATGAGCAAGGAGCTCCTGGACCAACTGAAAGTGAAGAGGAAAGCCTATACAGGGTGGAAGCAGAGACAGGTATCTTCAAAGAGGCTGTGCGAGTGGCCAGGGATCGGGTGAGGAAGGGATTGGGGATCGGGTGACACCAAGTTGTGTGGTGCCATCGACACACTGGAAGGGAGGGATGCCATCCAGAGGGACCTTGACAGGCTGGAGAGGTGGGCCCGTGCCAACCTCATGAAGTTCAACCAGGCAAGGTGTAAGGTTCTGCACCTGGGTCGTGGCAATCCCAAGCACAAATACAGGCTGGGCGGAGAATGGATTGAGAGCAGCCCTGAGGAGAAGGACTTGGGAGTGCTGGTGGATGAGAAGCTTAACATGAGCAGGCAATGTGCCCTTGCGGCCCAGAAAACCAACCACATCCTGGGCTGCATCAAGAGGAGCGTGGCCAGCAGGTTGAGGGAGTTGATTCTCCCCTTCTACTCTGCCCTCATGAGAACCGACCTGGAGTACTGTGTCCAGTTCTGGAGCCCCCAACACAAGAAGGACATAGACCAGTTGGAGAAGGTCCAGAGGAGGGCCACGAAGATGATCAGAGGGCTGGAGCACCTTTCCTATGAGGACAGGCTGAGAGAGTTGGGGCTGTTCAGCCTGGAGAAGAGGAGGCTCTGGGAAGACCTGATAGCGGCCTTCCAGTACCTCAAGGGGGCCTACAAGAAAGATGAGGAGAGGCTGTTCAGCAGGGCCTGTTGTGAGAGGACAAGGGGTAATGGTTTTAAAATAGAGGGAGGTAGATTTAGTTTGGGTATTAGGAAAAAATTTTTTACAATGTGAGTTGTAGAACACTGGCACAGGTTGCCCAGAGAGATGGTGGAAGCCCCATCCCTGGAAACGTTCAAGGCCAGGCTGGATGAGGCTCTGAGCAACCTGATCTAGTTGGGGATGTCCCTGCTCCTTGCAGGGGGGTTGGACTAGATGACCTTTGAAGGTCCCTTCCAACTCTAACCGTTCCATGATTCTATGATTTTATGATTCTATAATGAACTGGAAAAGTTGCAAGTTACACTTACACTGTGTATGTATATGTGTGTGTGTGTATATGCTCATTTTCATGTAGAAACAAGCTAAGCCTCCGGTCTCATCAGGGAATGAACGGACTGGGTATTCAGGGGATCAAAGCAATTGAGAATGAGTTCATTTATAAGGAAAAAAAAATCTCACTAGGATCAGGAATAAAACTGGCAAAACTTAAATGTCCTGGAGTTAATGAGTTTAAGAGCTGACAATATGAGCGTACTTAATAGTAGGAAAAAAAAAAGATTCAGCCTTTCATTTTTTTGTATATACACTCCATAGAAAACCATGAATTTGTACAGTTCACATTTAACATCTACGTTGGGAGACATTGTCTCTTCCCACTGTTCTGTTACACATGGGTTGTAACTCATCCTCAAAACCAAATTAACTTACTTCATAAGCATTTTAAAAGTAAATATGCCAGCAGGGAGGATTAAGTTCTTAGAGAGCTCCTAAATACTCTCCTCAGCTGGCGCAAGGGCAGGTTGTTCTTCATGAGATATGTGTGGATCGGGCACACGGAGGGTGGGACAAGGGACATCCTAGCTCCTTCACAGCTATTATGACCTTTTCTTTTGCAAGAGATGGGGTATACAGTTTTTGAACTCAAGCATGGTTTATTGGTCTTGATATACTTAAGCCTGCTCTGAAGCATTCTCTTCAGCTCATGGCATAGGCTTGTTTATAGCTTCTTCACACTGCAGTTTGGATTGTATCAAGAATCTGAAGTGTTTCAATAGAAGAGGAAATGCGTTTTTGATGAAATGGTGTGGCTTTATAAAATAAGTTTTGAAGAAAATATGACTAATGGCTCTGAAGTCTCTGCAATGACTGAGGTGCAGATCTGGTGTAAAAAACCAAAGATTGTAAATCCTTGAGGGATGGAAGTAATATGCCTAAGAGCGTAATGAGGAAAAAAATGGTACAAAGACATTACAAAACTTAGTATCTGGGCATTAATACAGCAGACATCATTCAATAAATATAAATTTTAAAAGTCATGCACTTGGGAAAAATAATTTAATCTTTACATGTGTAATGAGGGACTCTAAGCTGATCATTACCACTCAGGAATGAAATCTTGGTATTAAAACAGGTTTTCCTTTGAAAATACCAGCTCTACTCTGCTTAATGTTCAAAATCTAGTTGGAATACTAGGAATTATTAAGAGTCGAATACAGAACAAAACAGAATACATTATAACATATAAGGTACTGTATAATGTCTATGTCAGTAATATAATTTATACTGACACCAGATAACGAAACGTCCATATATAGATCTGGCTTGTGTTCTGGTTTGTCGTCTCCAGAATTATACAGCAAGACTCTATAAAGTTCATAGAATGGTAACAAAACTGTTAAAAAGCATTGAACAGCTAACTAAGCAAGCTGGAAGATAATTAAGTTTGGTCTTCAGTCTGGAAAAGGAGATAGTTGAGGGGACTGAGAGAGATCTGGGCCTCAGGTCAGTAAGGTTATAAACATCATAGAGAAGATGAGTTACTCACTGTCTGTTCCAAGACAAAGCTGGAGAGAGTTGGGCATTAAAACAAGATAGCAAGTGAAAGGTTCAAGGTGGCCTTCAGGTGAATGCAGAGATGTAGCGAAATTTCTATCACAGGATGCTAAAAGTTTACGTACACTCAAGGCACAGTACAAATTAATAGAAGAGAAATTCCTCAGGATTCTTAAATGTAAAGAAATAATCTCTAGTTTAGAAGGTCTTTGAGCTGAAAACTATTGATCCCTGGGAGAATACTGTGGAGATATATCATATGCACTTGCTCTCGTCTTATATTTTTCCTCAGACATCCCGTTGTGATCACTACTGAAGACAAAGTTCTGGGCTAGGTGGACCTTTGGTCTGATCCAAAATAGATGCTCTGTGTTTTTTAATATCTGCAGATGGATGGTAGGTAAGATTGAGGCCTTCACAACCGGATTTCACTACCATGCAATGAAAGAACACAGGGTGCGAGGGGGAGAGTGAGTGGGAAACACCCACTGCATTGTGTTGATGTCTTCATCTGAAGTGTTTGTTTAGACTCCCTTTATAGTCAGGGCACATCTAGTCAATATAGTCTACAGAGTTTAAGCTGTAATTCATCTGGTCAAAAATCATTGCCTGTTTTAAGGGGAGATGTGTTCCAAATTCAATGGATTTACTAGTTCTGAGCTGATGGAAGCTGAGAGTGAAATGTTCAGACAGAGGAACTTACACTGTAGATGACTCAGTCAGTTAACTGAATTTTGAGACCTCCTAGACTGGCAAACTGAAATGAAATGCGTGCCTAACATAACTAAGATAACTTGGTAACATGACTATGTAAAGATGATTAAAAAATAACGTATGCAGTTTTGTTCAAGATAATAAAAAGTATAATTACACAGATGTTTGTCTTCTCTCACAGATGTCCAGAGCTATGAGAGGAAGAATAAAATTTCGTTGTTCTTAACACTCTGGAAGCACGGGATGTTAGCTCATACTTGTTACTATGATATGAGGTAACTGGAGTATCAACAGATAGGACATTTGGAGTGGGAGGAAGGAAGAGTAATAATAATTAAAAAATCCAAAATACTTGAATAACGAAGGGAACTTTGTCTTTGCTATGTCTGTAACTTTAGGAGGATAATGTCAGAGTTGGTGAAAAGCACTTACTACGTTGTTAAAAAGAGCCTGGCCATTGTTTCCCTTCCTGAGGCTCAGGAATACAAAGACTGAGATCAAGCTATCTGTAAACTGTGTGAAATTCCACTATTAAAGATTTTTCTCTCAGCAGACAAATGGATTTGACTACACTGTTTTGCAGAAGCTTACATTATATTTGGTCGATCAGACTGAATTGCGACATTGAAAGCAGCAAGCCACATTTCATCCCCTTCAGCACTACAGAGCAACACGTTCAAGTCTACAGAGCAAGACACTCTCCAAGCCCCTTCTCCTTAGGAAGCATATCCAGTCCGCAAACTTCATCTACAAATGGGTAGGTAGATAGAGTTAGTATAACCTATTTTATGCAATTTGAAGTATAAGTCAAAGTAAAAAATGTTTCCAGGTAACAGGAGGCATCTTTTGGGAAAATGAAAGTGGACTAATGCTACTTTTGATTGTGGGGAATCTAGTATACAAAAAAAAGTCTTCAAAATCAAAATATTGGAGATTTTTTTTTTTGAACTTGTTAAGTCCTGCTTATCTGAACACTTTCAAAAGTGAGGATTATTGAATTTGTGATGGTCATTTGTAGGGGAGAAGTAAAGCTGTGTTGCAAATTATATTTTTTTTTCCTTGAAAACTAAAGATAATATTGCTTAAAAACCTCAGGTCTTTAAAAATACACTTCAACAGAAAAGAGGATATAATCTCTTTTCAGGCATTCTGTGAGTGTTCAGAATAAGGACTTTTGCTTAGAACAATTGCAAAACTAGAGCTGTAAACCAGGAAAGGATCTGTTCTATTTGCGTGCCAGTGTGATAATGTGCCTAACCCTAGATGGCCTTATCATCACAAAAGACTGTGTTTGGCCATTAGTTACATTTATGTACCTGGTGAAGTAAAATAAATAATTCCATACTAAATTAACATAATTTTAGTAAGTATATAAGTTAATCCATTGTTTTAGAAAGAAAAAGGGGTTGAAAACAGGAGAAGGGTAGATTGAAGTCTTATATGCATGAAATTTTCTGCATCCTCTCCAGAATAAGGGTATTTTAAACTGTTATGTATATCCCATAATTCTCTTCCAGGCTTTTCCTGTTAAAGAGAGCACTAAGCACTATAAACTCTAGCTGATGTCAGTTCTATATCTTAGTTCCTTTTCCTTTAGAGACACTACTGACTTTCTGAACTCAGAACTTTTCATTCTGTAGTTTCTTACTAACCTCACAACAACTTTCAACATCATATTTACATATAAACATGTGATTTGCAGTACTTACCATATTAGACATAGAAGTCATGCCCACAACTGTTTTATGTTATAATCTACAAATCACATGGGGATGCTTAATTCAACAGGAGCACCGTGTTGTCCCCAGGGGTGTTACATTAGTTGCACTCATGGTAAAGGTGTGTACTATTTACTCTATCCAGTTATAAACTCCTTAATGTAACTTTCTGTGAGAATATAGTCCTACTGGGTATTGATGCTGCTGTGGAGCATTCAAAATATTTTTAATATTATGCACAAGCGTAACCTCCCACCACCACTGCCTCCATTGCCCTTACATAAGTCTGTAAAGGGACCATTATAAATCCATTAAGCTTGTTAGTTTGCACAGCTTTCAGGGAATCTTGCTGCAAGTTTTGCTATTTCAACACTTACGGGCTTCTATTAAACACAGCAATCTTTGAGCTATAAGGGTTTACTGGAATGGCCCATTAAGTGAGAGTTTTCTAGGGGGGATTATGTCGGGGAGAAGGAGGAGAGATCAGAGTTGTAATTATACAAATTGGTTTTGCTTTCTGCATTTTGTTTTTAAAGTAAAAGTGATTTCTGCTATCTCAAGAAGCCCAAAAGCAAAATGTTAAAGAGTAAATGGATAGTGTCATAACTGAAGTATTTATAAGGGATTCAGGAAACCGGTTTCAAGTATTTGTAGATTTCAGAAAAAAAAAAAAAAATCACTTAAGAACTGATCTGGAAGTGCTGAATATCTAAAAAGTTATGTCTATTTAATCCAGAGCTGTAGCTGTAAGGATCTCTTAGAATCAGGCATTTTTCTCTTCTGTAATACACAGTTAATAATACTTCCTTTCTTCCTCCTGTCTATTTGGTTATTAAACTTTTTAGGGTAGGGGCAGGCTCATTTATGACCTCTAGTTTCTCATATGATTCTAAAAAAAAATATTAATAAGGAAAAATATGCCTGTCTGGAAGATCTCTTCACTTACTTCATTGGTATTCACATAGAAAGCTGTCTTTAAAAATCATTGGATAGTCATTTCAACAGCATATGCAGCTATACTTATTCTCTCTGGCCATTTAGTCTGGCATTTTTACATGAATTTTTTCATTGGAAATCACTGCCCTTGCATTGTGAAAGGAGATTCATAAAGACTCATTGCAAGCTATTGTGACGATAGATTGGTTCCTCCATATGAGGTCTAGCATTTGAATTGTTTGTTACTTCTGGGAAGGCATCAAATTCCTGATACAGCATTGAGCTTCTTATGGGAATATGTGGTATTTGACTGGAATAGTAAGGTTTCACATACATTTTGTTTGGAAAGTGGTATTTATCTTTAAATTTAGCATGCAAAAAAATCTGGTTAACTTTAAAAAGAAATACAATTATTTGTATTTGCTGTTTTCAAATAGTCGATCACTTCTGTGTTCTGCAAAAGGAACTTGAGATTTGGCATGAGTACAGTACTGAGGTCAGGAACATGTCTTTTATTCTCCTCCTGTCTTCAACCCATTCAGGTTTGACTGAATCATAAGCTGCCAAAAATGACTATTCCCCCATATGTGCTTTCCTCACTAGAGCTTGCTTGAGGATGTCTGCTAAAATCCATCAGCATCCCATCGGTCCTGCCCATGCACTAACCTAACATATAGTTTAAGTATGCCACAAAGATGAAGCTCCAGATGGGATCATGCAAAACTGGTTCCCTTACAGATGCTCTTTCCTCATTTAAACAATACTGCGGGTTCATATGGACAGGAGATTGGGCTGATAATGGCAAGAGCATAATTTCAAGTTTTACTTTTTTTTCATTAAATTGCTTCTCTTAAATTTGTGCCTTTCTCACTTCTTATTATACCTCATCTAAAAGCTGCACAATCTGGAAAGTGATCTCTAACATGGAGCAGCCAGGATGAAGCAATGCTGTTCTGTCAAAAGAATCCTAGCCAAGTCCTAGCATAACAAGTCTCGAGCACTTTACTGTGTTGTCTGTGCAATGAGACTGCTTGTGCATATATAAGCTCAAGTGCAAATTTCAAATCTTCAGGTATGTTCATCTTATTAAAAGGGACTTTTTTTTTTCCCTAAGGCACAAAAGGCAGTGATTTATTATCTTTTCACATGCAATTGTTTGTAGGCAGTTCAGAGACCTGAAGAACATTTAAAAGAGGATAGATTTGTGCATGCTGGTTTAATTTTCACATATACTGACTGTTGCATGCTTGATATTGCAAATGTGGTAGCACCGATTGGAAACTTCACCTAAAATGCAATATATTCTAGGTCTACCTATTCCTATGACTGATTTTGAATATAATACATTCCCCTGAATGGTGTCCTTTGCAAGACGAGTGTATATGGGTTGTCAATTGACAGCATTTTTGTTGCAGCACAGCCAACCAACAGACATCATCTGTTCAACTGAAGCAAAGCTGAATAAAAAGAACTTTGAGGTAGCAAGGAGAAGAGGAAAATATTTACATGTTCAAGGGAATGCACAAGGTAACTCAGGAATAATTTCCATCCTTTCTCTTCTGCTCTTCCATGAATGAAATTCCTGCTTGCATGTGAACTTGTGTCTTGTTTCACATTCTATTCAGTAAAAAGAAAGGAATCTGTATTTATGGGAATGGTTTAGTTTCCTGTAACATTCTGTGGTGCACTACACTGTGCTGGGAGCCCGAAGGATCTGAGAAACTGTGGTAATGGGAACTGACAGTGATGAACAGTGGAAAGACCAAGAACCCCACAACTGATCAGAAGAGGGTGCTGTTATTCTGGGATGATCTTGCATCATCACTTCCAGAACACAGGCAATGCCTCAGCAAGGTTCTGGAGGATGCTGCCTTTCAGCACAGATGTAATACTGAGGACTTGGCTATCAGTGATAGTAATTAAGAGACAATAGCACTTTTCACAGTGAGACAAAGATTTCCTGAATAAACCAGCATTTGGTCACTTGTGCTCTGTGGATAGAAGCTCTCCTACCAAATCAAATTATGGAATTCCCTCCTTTCCTACCCTGCGGCAAACTACTGTGTATTGCTGCTCTACACTACTGAACAGCTGTTCTTGTTCATCCTACAGGCAATTGCATGTGAAGAGATAATAAATCACTACTTTCCTAATCTTGAAAACACGTATGCGTATTTCAGTCTTAGGAACCATGCTGGGTGAATCCGCACTGCTAAATAAAAGACTGCAAGGGAGCAAAGACATTCTCTGACCCCTGATGATTTATATTGCTTAATTATTCTAACTCTCACCAAGAAGCCAAGATGTCTTTGACTGCAGACTCCAGAGACTGCTCCTCCAAGGCAATGAGGATGAAACTGCATCAGGTTTAGTGATCTCTGCCCCACATCATCCTCCAGTACTATCCCCACAGCCTTTGTACCTTCACATATCCCTGTCCTGCAATGTCCTGGAGATTATCTTTACTTTTGCACAGTAAAAGCATTGTGCTGCTGCATTGAAACAGACCTCACATTATTTCAGACACTTTGTACTGAAAAGTACATAAAATCATAATTATATTTTAAGGCTACACAGGCACCACTGGGGCCCAGAGTACAGGGAAAAGTGCTATATAGTTTAGACACTGCCAGTCTACTCAAGAGCAAGTCAGTCCAAAGCACTGTGGTAGTGAGTCAGTTTAGCACTGTCTTGTGGCTCTATAGGTACATTTACACCTTAGCTACTTGTATAATAATAAGTAAAATGGCCCAAGGATCACTCTGACTGTAATAATAAAGCATAACTCACATCCATAAGGCTAAACTCACTTATGTGCACCCAAAAATTGTGTGAGAGTTTTAAGTAGTGAGGACTATGTTAGAGTCCCCTTACAACAGTACTTACAATCTGACCGTTCAGATAATTGTGGGGTAGTCCATGAGCCTAGGCACTTTTATGTTTTGGCAGTACAGATGTAGCCACTGAAAGTCTGAGATTTGCTGAAGAAAAAAAAAAAAGAGATTCACTGGAATTCAGATACATATAATCTTTAATTAATAAAATGTGCAAGGCAATATTTTCTGACTCTGAAGTTTAGTGACACAGCACAACTTGAACTGCACAATAAAATATCATTAACCTCACAAACATTGCTGAAACAGCCCTGTCTGTGCCAAACTCAGATATTGCCACAACACTGAAAGGGAGTTTGCTTGTTTGTTTTGTTCCAAATTGGGCCAGAGTGGGCTAAAAATTTATCAGGGTGAACAGTCAGGCAATGTTGCATGTGCCTTAGTCCTTATCCTATTTATTTTGCTAATACTTTTGGGTGTTTAATGATCTCAGAGCTGGCCAGATTTAAAAAAAAAAAAAAAAAGAAGATTTATAGAAACATAAACTAAAGATTTACTTTAAATGTTGAGATTATGTTGGTATTTGAAGAGAAATACAAAATAAGTTAATGAATATATATGCTTCTTACTGGTATAATGTGTAGACTCATTGTTCATCTACTTTCCTGTAGCATAATCAGCAGAGGCTGGCACCAGGTATTTCAGAAGAAATGGTGAAAAGCCTTCCAGAAAAATGCTACTAAACCTTGATGGAGTGAATTTGTCTGAAGCCAGGTCTTACAAGCAGTTTTATCAGTTCAGAAGTTGTTGTGCTATTTTTGCTCACTTTGCTGTTCATTGACTGATTTAATATTTGCTAATATACTGCTGCTTCTGTTATCTGTGTACATTTATATTTTCTGTTTTAATTTTGCTAACCTACTACCCTCCTCTTGCAATAGGTTATACATAGTCCTGATAAATAACAGGTTAGTTTGCTTTGTGACTTTTTTTTAAACGTGAAGTATAGTGACTTGCTCAAATTATCTACAAAAAGTCTGCTTACACAGGAACATGTGGAAAAACTCATGCAGAGTAATTAGAAGTTTGATTTTAAACTATATTAAGATCATATATGAGCAACTCAAAGTCAGCTTTGAGAGTCACTTGATTTTGTCTACTCTAAGTCTTTACTTGACTGCCCCTCATGTGAAAAAATTCTTATATTCAATTTCTCCACACAATGTTCCACGTAATTCCCCATGACTCATACTTCTGATTTGTTCACTGTAGCTGGAGTTAAAGGCACAAAAGCTTGGATTAGTTAGTGGAAACATTCATGGCCAGGTTGGATGGGGCTCTGCTGAGCAACCTGTTCTGGTTGGTGATGTCCCTGCTCCTTGCAGGGGGGTTGGACTAGATGACCTTTAAAGGTTCCTCCCAACCCAAACCATTCTATGATTCTATGACTGTCTATTAATTGACTCTGTAAGGGGATCCATGGTAGAATAATAGTGTCATACGACTGAGACTTGAATTTACTTCACAGTAACTTCCTGATGAAGGCAAAACCGTCACTGCTGCCTGTCAAAGTGCTATGCATGATTCTGAAAGTTGGTATTGGGCACAGTATTGAACAGCAGTCATGCCTGTCTCATGGAGGATATCCCCACGCAGTGAGACCACAAATCGTGATCTAACCTTTTGTAGATGGAATATTTGCCCTAGAATTTTAATTCAGATTAGGAGTCTATACACCACATTTTATTTCTAACCAAGGAAATTGAAAGTGAGACTCCTTTTGGATTAAATGAAACAGGAATAGGCTTGAAACTTGCAGCTGTGTGCTTCAGCCACTGAAGAGAATACAGTCCACAGGAAAGACTACAGCCGGTTCAAAGAAAGCTCCCTGAAACACTGTGTACGGTGTGGACTTAGGTCCTCAGCAATAGCTGCCTCATCCGACAAACCCGTTGTAAAAGACTGTGTCAAATATTTGTCTCAACATTGTCGAAACATCAAACCACCACCCAAACAATGGAACTTCAGTTAAACCATAGGACTAGAGTCTTCCTGTTATCTTCAAGCCAATTCCTGTTATCTTGCAAGCCAATTCCCATTATCTTGCAAGCCAGCTCCTGTTGTCCTGCGAACCTGAATGCAGAGCTGATTCTGAGAAATTTAGCCCCACCCCCCAGCATGCGCCCAGACCCGAGGCCAGAAAAAAAAACAGAGGGACCCAGAGACGGTAATGAGCATGCATATCACCACCAAGTGAGGGGTGCGGCTAGGCAAACCAGCTCTTGGAATGCAATGAATATGCAATGAAATGAACAATAAAAGGACAAAACCAACCAACATCAAAAAAACACATTGACAGAAATCAGCATCAACGGAGTCAACATCGTAACCAACATCGGACGGAACGTTCCCCCACCCAGTGAACTGGACTGTCGGGACGCCACAGCTCCATGGTGGTAGCTATTGCAACTGAAACTCTTTTATTTTCTCTCTCTTTCCTTTCTTTCTTTCTTTTCTCTTGCATTTGAGAACTTGTTGTCGGGTTAATAAAGTTACCTGGCACTTGACTCTATTTTGAGTCTTAAATCTGTTCCCGAGAATACAAACAAAACCACGCTCTGGTGTGTGAGAGGTTGGTCTAGCCACCCCTAGCCTGTCAGACTTGTCTGAGGTCGGCTAGAACGCAAGGGGGCCTTCCTCTCATCCGAAATCGGAGCGCGACACCCGTGCCTGTTAGTGCTGCATTGATAATGTGGGCTACGTACTAATGTAGGCATAGACATAACAGAGTGATTAATGTTGACTGGAAAATCTCTGGAAAAAAAAGGTTTTAATTGGGAATGATGTGAAAAAGTCCAAAGAGAGTTCAATTTAGTAGCAGTTAGTTTAGAAATCAAGCAGACTAAGCTTGCCTGACAGGCATCTTCTAAACATCCCTGGTTTATTGAAAACTTATATATGTGGCTATTGGTTGATTTTACTGAAAAGACAAGACTATGAAGCTTCGTGTCACTGAGGCAGCCAAGCAGGGAGATTGCCTCTAATACAGAAATCCCAGGGCTTTCAGAAACTGCAGCCCAGGTGCAGTCTCTCAGAGTGGATTGTCTTTGTATTAAGAACCCTTGGACTATTCCTGTCACTGAGAATTTTTGGGATTTGTTCTGAATCTAAACTAAACTAAGTTTTGAATATCAAAACTTGATGATATAATGAAATCCTCTGTGAAGCAGAACTGCCTTTCCCCTAGCACTTCTGATTAAAAAAATGTGAATAGGAATAATTATTTTAATTCAGGTCAGAGCTAGTTGCATTACTAGAGCTGTGCAAAGAGTAATACCCCATCTATAGCAAGTTCTGCTTGTTTTTCAGTTTCACAAGCATAATATTCACATACTAAATTTGAAAGATTCTCACTCCTCCAAAGCAGTATAAAAATATCTGATAGTCAATTTAAGCTATTCTTTTCACATCTCCTCACAAACACATGAGCTCTGCAAAGCCTTTTGTCTCAGCTAGAAGATGCTTCTGTTTGCACTACCTCACGTCGAAGCTGATTGCCTCTCCAAAGTGTCTGATCTATGTCTATTAGAAAAAAAAATAGATTTGAAAGATGCTTATAATTCATTTAATTTCAATTCCTTCACTTTCTTTCATCCAATATTCTAGATAGATAAACAAATAAATGAGGTAATCATTTCAGTGACTATATAAATTTTCATTTTCTATTCAGTATGCACAAAAGCCAAAGCTATTTTTCTTTAACATCATCTTTTTCTCATAAATTGTAAAGCAGAAAGATCTGTTCATGTCTTTTTTAACTTCTGGCATCTATTACAGAAAAACTCGGCTGCTTTACACAATATAATGAAAGTATATTGTTTTCCAAATATACTCTAAAAAAAACCCTTTTAACTGATAAAATTAATTCCCAACTTGGAGCCAGAACAGTTTTCTTTTCTTTTCTATCCTACTTTGTCAATGGAATACAGGATTTGTTTCAACTATGTTCAATCAAATATTAGATTTTGACCAACACAGATTTCTTGGGAGAACTTTAGGTTCCCTGTAACACCTCTAATGGTTCAGGATCCTTCCCAACAGCTGCTGTGAGGCTACAAAAAACAATCCCAGATAAATCAGTAGGCTGATTGGGATTATTCTAATGCGACATTACAATATTGATGCCATCTGTGTTACAAAGTTTTTCAAACTCCAATCATTACTACAGCTTCATTATGGGAGGATTTTAAGGAAACAGAAGGAAAGAAACAATACCTGCCTCAGCGAGATGATGAATCTTCCTGTCTCCTTCCCACACATGCACTCTGATGTGGATTAAAATATGTGTTTCTCTGACTCTTTGTGATAGTAATGATTAATGACTATAAATAATAGGCGCAATTTTTGCCACACACTTCAGACTTCTAAAATGTGAATCAAATCTCTTTTTAATAGATAATTATCAATTGGAGGGAAAAAAAAAACCCAAAACAAACAAGCCCTCCCCATTTTGCCTTATTTGGAATTTAGTTAGTTTTAGGGGGTTAAATCTATTCAATTTCAAAAGAAGAAGAAAACAGAGAATTTGATTGTTCATGACATTTTGTTCAGAATCAATCACTGTCAGCTCAGGTTAGACTGATTTACTACGAGTCTGCCATTGAAAAGATTTGCCACAAATGGCAAGACTCTGAGCTGTTTCCACCGCACTGAAAATAATGATGGATTTATCATTGCAATCAAAATGGTAAAACAGCATGGTCCCCAGAGTCGTGCACCAGGCAAATTGATCACAACAGCCCTGAAGTTATACGAGGGCTTTGTTTATCTGGTCTCAGTTTGCAAGAGTGGTAATCCAA
This sequence comes from Chlamydotis macqueenii, assembly GCF_036417535.1. NCBI lineage: Eukaryota > Metazoa > Chordata > Aves > Otidiformes > Otididae > Chlamydotis > Chlamydotis macqueenii. The sequence goes on from NC_141558.1 coordinate 9,020,477, forward strand.
CTTAAGATAAGACACTCTGATCTTTACAGAAGCTTGGACAGGTTTTATCTCCTAAACCAGTATCTATTAGAATTGTCTCTGCCGAGGAAGAAAACAACTACCTGTTAAATATATACATATATATTTAAAATAAAAAGTAGTTCAACATAGAAATAAGAAATACTATTGTTATTAATATTGTAACCTGACAGTATTGTCTTAATCTATAACTGAATAAATATATTGTAATAGTTTAGTGAGAAAGTTAATAAAATGCGAACAAGAACATTTGTTTTAATACATTACCTTTTCATTACAGGCATTCTTTCTTAATTTGATCAAGAAGTGGCAATGCCAAGTGCTCAGATCCAAATAAATTAAAGCTAAAGGGAAATATTAGCTCTTCTGAAACAACAAAATAGCAAACTGGGATTTTGCCTACCCAGAAAAATGAAGTCAGCCTGTAGCTTGCATTTCTGAAACCACGTTTCAAAGAGAAGAAAACATTATTATTTGTCTTTGTCTGATGGAGAGTCTGAGCTTTGGACAGAGGGAATGGTGTTCTAGGGAAAGGAGATGAACAATTAAAGGCTACTGATGGGGCATCATCTGGGAAGGCTCTAGCCTGTGACTCAGCCCTGCAGACTACTGCTCATTATCTTGACATTCCTGGACCTGTAGATAAAGATCCTGAAATAGAACCTGAGAAAGGTATCTGTTCAGTGGGAAGATGATACGTCTTTCACTGAGGACCAGAGTGCCATTTGGGGGCATGATGCAGGAATACTGAATCTTCCAGAGCCTAGCATGGAAGGAGACAGAACCTTATAAGCATTCTTTGGCCAGGTGCCAGAGCCTTGAAGAAACTCGGATTTTGTTCTGTGTTCAGACAGGAAACACAATTGACTTCTTATTTTCACGTAAAACATGGCTGGATATTCTTTGTCATTGGGTTGGACACAGAAAATAAAAATTTAGTGCCAAAGTCAGGATTTGCCATATTTGTAAAATAACAAAGAATTTGAGAGTGTTCCATAGATTCTAAAGATAGAATTAAGTGAGCATCAGTCCTCAGAAGTAGCTATGAATGAATGTGATGTGCTCCCAGATTTAAAATTCCTTCAATTACATTATAAGTTCTCAAGAGCAGGGGATGTTTTTTCCTATTTATTTGTCAGGATCTATAATGATATGAACCAATGAACATAGATTAGCATTTCTATATTTTTAACTTAAATTAAGTAAACTAAATATTTTTTTTTCTGTTTTGAAGCATGAGTGTATCTTTATAATGTTTGATTGCATAACTGATAAAAAGATCTATCGCACATTATTGATTCACTTTGGGTATGAATATGATATAAGCTATAATTCATAGGCAATGATGATTATAAAATAGTTATATAGATTGAAAAATAGAACAGCACACTACCTAGAAAATTTAAAAGTTTAATTCATAGATCTGCTGGATTCTTCAGGGATTCATTTTGTGCACTTGAGAGGCAGAGAGGGGCTGTTCTCTGCTTTTGCCAAAGCATTCTTTTCAAAGCACTCTCACACAGACATTGGCAGCATGTTTGACACAAAATGCATTTAGGCAAATTTACTGTCAACTTCGCTTTCAAGGTGTACGAATAGACATACAGTAGGAATATATAAAGTGGAAGTAAAGTAGACCTCTTTTGCAGTACTTTGACACAGTTTTTGTTGTGCAAAAGCAGAAGCTTAACAAAATAAAATAAAAATGTAAAAAAGTTACAGTTTTAACCCAAAATTCCACTAGTAAGATAAAACAGAATATTCAAGTCCATCTCTTCATTAGGCTAATTTACATTTGCTTTCATGAAAAATATAAAAATTTCTGTGTTCAAATATAAAATCTGGAAATTTTTCATAAAGGTGAATTCTACCATTTTCCCAGGAGCCTAATAAATAGAATGTGCTCCTAATTTACAGTGAAACCAATGTGAGTTAAGCTCATTTGTGAAGAACTGACTGCACTTCTGCCATTGACCTTTCCCCTTGTGACAGCAGAGGGTGGCAGAGAAAAATACACAGCCAGAAGCAGATATCCTCAACTGTGGTTCTCGGCAGTTCACAACACAGAACTGAAGGAGGTTATTCAGATTACAGTGTCCCATTTTGTAATGATGCTGACGTTTCACAATGGTAACTTTCAGAAAAGAGCACTAGACTAGTGAAAACACTCCCAGCCAGAAAATCATTTCTGCATTAAGCCTGATGGCAGCCTGGGGCAGAGGATAGCACCAGCTATGCTGATATAGCTATGTATAGGTCACCAGTCAAAATGAATGGAGAAGTTACTTAAGGAAGTGATTCAGAAAGGTATCTCTTTCTTCTTTTGCAGTATTTTAACTGATGTCAATACAGATACTAATAAAACTGATTCCTGCATTGACTCCGGTCTTTCTGGAAGGCCAGTTGATTCTGTCTCTGGCCTGAGTTCAAAACTGTGGAACAGGTTCCACATCTGATTGCCAGGAAATTGAATAAATTAAGCCCCTCAGAATTTCATTTATTAGACATATATTTGTGGAGTCAATCATGTGAGGACTTTGGAATTATCCTTTAAAGGTTTAAGACAAATTATTTCAGGATTCATATCAACCTTCGTTTCTCTGTGACAAAGTATCCTGGGACATTGTGATTAACCATGCACATTAAGAAAAAAAAAAAAGAAAAATCAAAAAGACCATTGTGGATGAATGGCTAGGCCTTCACTTGCAACCAAATTTGACTCAAACAGCCCAGTTTTCATCCCCCTCCTATAAAATCAGATTAAATTTGATGTGTTAGATTAGGATGTAAGGATCTAAATTTTTTTTTTTTTTTAAATCACAATCCAGGGATCCCTCATGTAAATCACCTGCCTTCCTGAAGCATCATACCATTTCTGAGTTAGTGAAATAACTGACAAAGATTTTTTTTCCCAAAGTATTTGTCTCTATTTTTTTTGGCAAGGCATAGAGGAGAGCAAGGCTGACTTGTGGTATGGAAAGGCAAGAATGTGGTCACTAGGAGGCAGCTGCCCTGAAGTTTGCTGGGACAGTTAAGGACCAATGATTTGCAGCCCTTTATCCCCAGACTGTTGTCGTAGCTGAGCAGATCAAGTATATAACCATTATATTATATTTCTGCTATTTTCTTTATCAAACACAGTTGTTACTTTGAAGCTTCTTTTGTGCCCTATTTCTCTTTCCTTTTCTTGTCTCTCCTTCTTTCTTTGGAGGTTAATGGGATGTAGCTCATCAGTGATCTCGGGTCAAACTGTTTGGCCATCCCTATCTAGAAGTCATCTAATGAGTGAACTAGTTCTTGATGCTGGCAACTATAGGTCAATCTGATTTTGTATTAACTTGAAGAAGGTCAAATGGTCTCTAAATTTGATAAATATCCCATTTCTTGAACTGCTGATGGAGAGCACAGACAAGGTGAAAGTTAATACAATTCTGGACTTGTACAGCCACACAAATAGGTACTACAGCTAAATTTGCACAGGAGATACCTTAGACTCAGCTTGTGGTTCAGAAACTAATTCCTATGTATCTCAGTTAAGTTAGAACAAATAGTGGCAAAGAATGTATTTTACAAATTTAGCCTCTTTCAGGCTGTCCCTGAACAGCCTGATCTTTTTAAGATGCATCTCATATTATCATCTTCAGTTATTATCTGAATTTTTGATTTGTACTTTCTTTTTTCCCTTGATGGATTAATCATTAAAAAAGAAATTAGAGAAATATTATTCAATCTAATAAGCTAGACAAGTCTCATGACACAGTTTTTATTTATGAGACTGGACAAGCACACAAACATTTCTGGCATGAATATGGAGATACAAATATGAAGTGAAGTTTTTCTGCTTTTGTTTTTCTGACCTGCTTTCTGTGTACGTACACCAGAGAAAGGGTTAAAATATGTCATAGGAATATCAGAAGTTGTAATAAAAATATCACTGATAAGTGTAGAGGAAAAATAAGAGTCTGGATTGACAAAGCACTTAGAAGAACACTGACAGAGGAAAAGGAAACCCAAAACAAGGAAGGAGAAAGAATAAAGGAATTTAGAAAAAAATACTGTGACAGCAGAGTATCCTGAGGTCTAGATCTCAGCTGAAAAGTGCGGAGTTTGTGACTTCCTATCTTTTATAGTTAGAACTACCTCACTGAAGATGCGATACCTCCCTAGGTGTCATCTCAGTCTCTTCAAGTCTTCCTGTGAAGTTTTTACACCTGTTTTCTGCAAGTGTGCTGCAAGCATAATGCTGCAGCGTGGAGGCTGGGCTAAAGTGGCCAGAAAGCTTTGAATTAGGCAACGTTGAATATATTTATAGTTTTGGAAGAACATTTTTTAGTATTTCAGTTTTAATTTCCTGAATTCAGCAGCATTGAAAATATTTATAGTTTTGGAGGAACATTTTAAAATATTTCAGTTATGATTTCCAGCTATATTTGCCTTTGGGTGGCACGAAGAATCCTCAGAAAATGTTGGGCAATCCTATTCAAAGGAGGTGTTTTTTTTTCTCCAACATATGCATGTAAGGGAAATAATGCTAGTTTTACTAACAATTTTTGTAACTCACAGGTAGTGTCTGTGAAGTGCCTGAAGATTGCTGTCAGGACAGAACATTTCGTATAAGCATCAAAGCTCTTTGGGAAATGAAATGTCCAGGTTGTGAGATATGAAGTTTAGTCTGACAAAGATAACGGAAGGCCAAAAATATTTTGAGGGTATATTGGTAAAACATGGTTTTATTTATTATGACCTGTTGATGGTATATGTTCACTACTAATATCTCACTTACACTTACTTACCTGTTAATTTGGTCAATTTTAAAGACCAGTTTTAGAAATTGATAATATTTTCACTTTAATATAACACTCATGCATATACAAAGGCCACTTACAGTGAGATGTAATCCGCATGGGGGAATTCTAAAGCCACAGCTGCAGAATTTCAACTAACTTGTAACAGTAGGCTTTGTAAAGTATGAAACTGGATGAAATCAGAAATGTGATTATTGTTACTGATTATCACTGTCATCTGTCTTGCTTGACTAAGATGATCTTCTTCTATGACAAGGTGACCCACTTAGTGGATGAGGGAAAAGCTGTGAATGTTATCTACCTAGACTTTAGCAAAGATTTTGACACCATTTCGCATAGCATTCTCCTGGAGAAACTAGCTGCTCATAGCTTTGATGGGTGTATGCTTCTCTGCATAAAATCTAACTGGGTCGCTGGGCCCAAAGAGTTGTGGTGAATGGAGTTAAATCGAGTTGGTGGCCAGTCACAAGTGGTATTCTCCTGGGCTCATTGCTGAGGCCAGTGCTGTTTAATATCTTTATCAATGATCTGAATGAGGGGATCAAGTGCACTTTCAGCAAGTTTGCAGACGACACCAAGTTGCACAACAGTGTTGATCTATTTGAGAGTAGGAAAGCTCTGCAATGGTATCTGGAGAGGCTGGATCGGTGGGCCAAGGCCAACTGTGGGAGGTTTAACAAGGTTAAGCATTGGGTCCTGCACTGGGTCACAACAACGCCATGTAACGCTACAGGCTTGGGGAAGTGTGGCCGAAAAGCTGCCTGGAAGAAAAGGACCTGAGGGTATTGGTAGACAGCTGGCTGAACATTAGCCAGCAGTGTGCCCAGGTGGCCAAGAAGGTCAACAGCACTCTGCCTTGCATCAGGAACAGTGTGGCCAGCAGGAGCAGGGAAGTGATTGTGCCCCTGTACTCAGCACTGGTGAGGCTCCACCTCGAATATTGTGTGCAGTTTTCTGTCCCTTAGTACAATAAACACATTGAGGTGCTGTAGCACAAAGAAGATCAACAAAGCTGGTGAAGGGTCTAGAGCACAAGTCTTATGAGGAGTGACTGACGGAGCTGGGGTTGTTTAGTATGGAGAAAAGGAGGCTGAGGGGAGACTTTATTGCTCTCTACAACTACCTGAAAGCTGGTTGCAGTGAGATGGGTGTCAATCTCTTTTCCTGATTAGCAAGTGATAGGATGAGAGGAAATGGCTTCAAGTTTCATCAGGGGTTGTCAAGCGTTTGAACAGGCTGTCCGGGGAAGTAGTGGAGTCACCATCCCTCGAGATGTTTAAAAGATATATAGATGTGGAGCTTAGGGACATGGTTTAGTGGTGGATTTGGCAGTGTTAGTTTTACAATTGTTCTCAATGGTCTTAAAGGTTTTTTCCAACCTAAGCAATTCTGTGATTTTATATATGCCCTGTGGCATAGAAACATATATTGTAGAAAATAACAGAAATTATGTCATTATGCCAAGCAAAGCTTTTTATGAAAAGAGTACTTAGTGATCAGTATCTGCTTTTTTTTTTTTGAAAGCTAAATTGGCATAAAATGGTGAAATATGTGACTTCCACGAAAACACCAAAATGTTTTGTTATTTCATACTCCGCTTCTTCTGTTTCTTAGAAGATATATCTTGGCAGGTAGTTCTGGATTCCTATGTCCTGTATTACCTTTGTCCACCAGATGAATGTGGTGACCTGTGATGAATTATAATAACAAAAAATTGTGAGAGGGCCACAGTGTATCATGGATGAGATATTCTCAAGGAATACTAGAGGACTTTGATAAAAAATGAGAATAGGATACACCAGTAGGTCATCTCCCATGAAACAACACAGTGGCATCAAAATAGTTCATGCTGTGGGTGGAATAGAACTTCTTTTTCAGTCTTTTATATGAAATCCAAAATTTTCCACCAAATTCTATTTAAAAAAATATATATATATAAAAGCAGTTCAAAGCAGATTAGATTCCTCACATTCACTTGCATGAATTTGGGTGAATGTGCACACTCAAGTTCTATGTGTTGAATGCCATTTCCAGTATGAAATGGCATGCAATTTGCCAAGCATGTACTTTGAAGAAAATTGATAGAATTTGTAATTTAAGATGAGGAAAATATACTCAGCAATGCAATTTAGGGATCTTTTCTTTCTACTGCATTCTGTTTACCTGAATTTTTCTGCTCTCATCTGTTCTTTGTATACACAAGCAGTGAGGCTGCATTCTCAGGAGAATCTCAGTGGTGTCTCTATGCAGTTTATTGCCTGAAGGACTTAACTGAGAAATATCAGTTGACCAGTACTTTTCAGGTAACAAGAAGGTATCTTTAGGAACATGGGCATTTTGACAGTTTCTGAACAAATTTCCTAGTCCATAGAACAAATTTGTCTTCCATGAGTATTAAATACAGTAGAAAAAAGAATTGCCCACCACTCTCAAAAGTGTAAAATACTATTTGTGTGATTTTGAAATTCTGTTTCATAGCAAGTAAATCTTGTCAAATTTGAGCTGACTTGAGATTGACCAACTAGAATAATTATGTAACCACAGTCAAACTTAGGGTTACAGTAAGAAGGACAGCAACAAGTCCAGAAGTGACTTGGAAGAAAAGGATAAGTGGAGGAGAGCATTGTTTCAGTGTTAGCTCTTTAACTTTTCTGGCTTTCTCTTTGAATTCGCTTTTAAAAAAAGGCAAGCAAGAAAGGATAGAAGAAACCGAAAAAAAAATTGTGCAACAGCAATAATAACAACACTTAGCAATAAATAATACTCAGCTTTATGATATTGATTGTCCTTCCCATTTCCCACTGTGTAGCATACAGTCTCAGTGCACAAATGTAGCATGGTATCAGATATTGTTTACTCAATGCAAAAGTTAATTGTTCATAAGCATTTTAATGAATATGTTTCATGGGAATTAACAACGTGATATAAGCATATGTGTAAATCTACTCCTGTTCAACAAAACACTTAACTCTACATACACCTGTATCTCAAGCAAAATGTAAAGAAAATAAGTAGGATTTATGCAAATTAATATCACCAGGGTCCAGAATTACCAATCAAACAGTGAAATATACCCCAGATGGGACCTTGACCTAACAGGAATATGTATCTTCTGGTACCTGAGATAGCTTGTTTAGCACTAGCTCTGACATTTCGCCTTTAACCAGCATTATACGAAGATTTATCCTAAACCCTTCCTTTGATCTATCCCTTAAATGCAACTGGAATCAAATTACCACTTTCCAAAATGATTAATTCCCAGGTCAAACAAAGTATTTAGGTTCTTAACTTTACTTTCACTCACCTGAATTTGGTAAATCAAGGTGTAGTATACAACTATTGTGTTAGGCCTGATCTCAGTTATTTTGCAGAGAAAAAGTGGATTCCTGAATTTAAGTCTTATATATTAATAATTGCTTCTAGACTTCTAGAAAAGGAGGATTTTTCCTAGGATCAATAATTATTTTTTTAAAAACCAGATAACATTACATCTCATTCTAAGCAACTTTTTTTTTTTTTTTTTTTTTTTCCCCTCGATTTCCAGTGCTGGAATATGTTATGCTCACTGATTGCTATTGTCTTAGTTTGTGCTGCATTGTGGACAATGCAGCACAAAATCAGCAGCTTTGAGAATGCCTTTTGTTGGGACTATCAATAGTATATTGAGTTAGTTAGTCTGCTGGTTATTACTTTGCAGTCTCCCCTTAGGATAAATTTTCTTTATCATTAAAAGCACATCTTACCTCAAGTCCTCAAGTCTGAAATTTGCTGAGTTCCACCTTCTGTTATTACTTTGTCTGCTCTGTTAAAAGTTTTGTAGTATCACTACTTTAGCCATTTCTCAAATTTTGATGAGCTAAGATTCAAAAGAAGACATCTGGACCAATAATGGTTTTACAGAATCATCTAGCCAGTCTTGGTAATATATGCAAAGTCAGGAACCTCATCAACAATCAAATCATGGTTGGCAGTAACCTTTTTAGGCATTGACTTAGCAATTAGATAGCACAAATCAACATGTTGGGTCTCTGTCAATCAACAACATGTGCACTGAATAAGAGATATCAGGTAAAGTTAATGTTGCTGACATTATATACGTCATAGTTTGCTCAGGACTTTACTCTCTCCATTGCGGTTCTGTTCCCCACCCTTAGTTTGTAAAGACTGATGTGCTCCTTCCTGAAAAGGGATAAAGCAGTGGTTTCACCAAATTCTCAGGACCTCATCAACTCACAGAAGGGGTACAGAGACTTCAATGGATTTCTAAATAAGGTTTCTTTTCAGTAGGTGTAAATGCCTACACTGAATGGTTACTACAGTGTCTGAGATACTCTTCTGTCATGGTTTAAACCATTTTAGGGTAAAGTGAGTTATGTTTTGTGAAATTTTTAGGGTTTGGTTGTGTTGGAGTGTTTTGGTTTTTTTCTTTTATCCCTGCCTGTGACAGTTAAGACCACAGAATTTTCCCTGTCTTCATTAGATAACATCTAGATTGCAGTGCATCAAAATATTAACATTTTAAGAATTTTGTATGTGGAGTCATTGGTTGCTCTGATAGAATATCAGAACTATGTTCACTCACTGAAAGAACCAAGCAAAGTGGACAAAGAACTAAACTCATTTAATTAAAGCCATATTCCTTTTTTTTTCATTCTAGGCTTACAGAAAGTCTTACACAATGATCTGCTACATGGCTTAGCAAATATATCTAAACAGTAGTTTTGTAATTTTTGGAAACCATAAGGTGAAGCTACACATAAATTAGCTTTTACTTGAAATTTCAAGCTGCAATCACAGATTTATTCAAGATGCAGGGGGAGGGGAGAAGACAGCTAAAGGTTCTGTAACATAGACTTATGATTAACACTACTTTTTTTGTGACTACTGCAATCACTCGTCTTCTTGGAGAAGGAAATATGAGATACTTCATTCTGAAACACTTGCTGGATATTACAGAGCTTAGTAGCAGAACTGCTCTTGAAAATCTCTGAAGGACAAATTTTAATACATATACCTAAAGTCTTTTTAAAAAATTGTCTTATCCTTCTTCATAGATGATGACATGGGTATTATTTAGATATTATTCATAGACATTACAATAACTTTTAGAATTTTATTAAACATTTCTCAAGTAGTTTGGAGGACATATTGGAGGAAAATAAAAAATTATTATTATTTTAATTAATTAGTAGTTAATCTGGTACACTTTTTAAAAATAGAATAGCTGATGTGTAACTTGAGAACAAAACTGAAAATACATTCTTTTTTTAAAGGCTGATTCATTTTCACATTTTCTGTTCCAATCAACTGGTTTTATGTACCAGAATTAAGAATGAGCTACACTTCAGTCCTAAAACAAGCTTTACAGAAAAGAGTCATAGAGATTGTTTTTAAGATAACAATATTAGATTCATTTATCTAAAGTTATTGGAATGGGCAGACCCCCAAAACCACAACATTCACACTACTTAAGAGCCTTCCCAGCACAACCAGCCTATACAAATCCATTGACACCACCCACATGATATGAATGATCAAACATCCAGGCAAGTTGCAGCTCATGTCAGGCAGAGAGGATAGATTGTGAATGTAGCTTATTGCTGAAGGACACTGGTTGAGTTTCTGTTCATCATTTTGGTGTAATATTATCCCTTACTTCATGGAATTTTCTGGATTTTGATAAAGGGGAAATGCCAAGTCCTACACCTGTGGATGAATAATCCCATACACCAGGAAAGACTGGGAACTACAACCTGGAAAATGACTTTGCAGAAAAGACCATGGATTTCTGAGGGACAAGTGGACTGTGAGCCAGCAGTGTGCTCTTGTGGCAAACAAGACCAACAGCCTAACAGGCTGCACTATGGGGAGCATTACCAGCAGGTCAAGAGAGGGTGATCCTTTTCCTCTGTTCAGCACCGGTGAGGCAGTATTTAAGTGCTGTGTCCATTTCTAGGCTCCCAAGTACAAGAGAGAAATGGACATACTGCAGCGAGTCCTGAGCAAGACCATGAAAATGATTAAGGGACTGGAACATCTGACATGCAGGCAGAGGCTGAAAGAGCTAGAGCTGTAAGCCTGGAACAGAGAAGTCTGAGGGGAATCTTACTGATGTATGTAAACACCTGATGAGGGGAATTTTCTAGTGGTGCCTAAATAAAAGACAAGAGGCAATGGACACAAAATGAAATACAGAATCTTTGTTTAAACATAAGTTGTTTTTTTTTTTGTTTTTTTTTTTTTACTATGCCAAACAGTGGAACAGGTCAAATAATAGAATAGGTTGCTCAGAGATGTTGTGGAGCCTTCATCCTTGGAGATATTCAAAACCCAACTGGCCGTGTCTTCAGTCTGTGTATCTGCCTACTGGGAGTACATGCTCTGTCAGTCTGCAAGGGAGCTGGGAAGAATAGCTGCCATATCTGCCAGAAAAGGAAGGGAAAAACCTGCTAAGCCTCAGTCTACCAGATCTGACTATCCTTAAAAGAAAATTCAGTTTGTCCCAGTGAAAAGTGACTGTGCTGGGCATCAGTCTAGTTCCATCAAGTGAAGCTAAACTGATAAATACCTCTTGACTAAAACAAACTTTTGAAACTCTAAAAAATATTTATTCTAGTTTTTGTAGTTGTGCAGTTGTGTAAACTTAATAATATGACTGATCAGCAACCACTTTTTAGACTAATTAACAGGACTTTTGTAGTTCCTCAAAGGACTGATGTGAGTCTACATGTCGTATTTGTCATGTGATGAGATCAATATCTCCAAACAAATAATTTTTAGAGAACTGGATGCACGACGCTGTAAATCATTGAAAGATGTCTGTATTTAGTATGTAAGTAAACTAAGCAATTAAAAACTTAATGGAGGGGGGCATGACAGGCAATAGAACGCTAAATGGTAAAATGGATGGCTTCTGATTAGATTCAATGAAGAGCCATGACTTCCATTCTTTGGCCTCCAGCTGTTGGACAACTGTATTCTGTTTATTTCACAGGATAATAACACTTTCTGTTTTTCATGCTATTTTGGGTAAAGAAACTTGGAGAACAAATCCAGTGTAAAGTCAAGCTCTATGACTGTCCCAGTCTTAATGAGTCCAGTATTGAAGGAAGAGGAGGAATCAGGAAGAGTCTCAGTTTAGTATTCCTTCAGTGGAGGAGTAGAATACAACACCGAAGTGAAGAGATAAATATTATTTTGGATAAAAAAAAAGAATAACTCATACCTAAAAAGCATTAGAATGTAAAATAGTTTGCAATTACAGCATAGACTGGAAGACCCTTGCTTAAAAGATTTGCTTGGAGTAACAATGGCATTTGTAAAAATCAAAGCCTGCTTATAGGTAATTCAGAAACAGAAAGGGAGGCTAAATTTATCAAATAAATTGTTTGCTGCAAATAGTTCTCCCAGCTCTTTCATCTGTACCTAATTGGCTATCAATAATGCATGGAAATGCTGAGACACTTAAAGAATCATGTAACAGGTATTCCATTATGTAATTAAGGATCATTAACTATATTAATGACTTTTCTAATTCTTATATTGTTCACCAATCAGTAATGCTTTATGTCAGGAATATACTTTCAAACTTTCCTGCAGCAATTAAAAAGATACATCATGCTTATCTAACTCTTGCAGGTAATTCACACAAAATATTTGATCTGAATAAATCTTGAGGAAGCTCAAACAAAAGTCAGATGACTAGATCATACCTCACTAGAGGATTAAGAAAAACAAGGATTGGCAAACCTAGTATTTCTGAATAGTCGCTAAAAAGCTTATAGGGGCTCAAGGGGAAAAATGTAACCACATATGTGAATGGCTAGAATACATACAAGATGAGAAGACTGCTGCAGAAGAACTGTAGGGCTGCCAACATGAAAACTGCAGATTTTAGCATCTGCCATGTGAAAATGCTGATCACACAAGTTAAATCTGTCAAAGGCTGACAGAACTTGTACCGTTTGCTATATAAAGAATACAATTTTCCTTCAAGAATTTGTTAATATAGAGCTCTCCTCTTTTTATTTTTCATAGTGATTTTCAGAGGTGTTTTGATATTTTAACTATGTAATAGGAAAATCATATGTGATATTCTAAAGAGTCTTGCTACCTCCTAAGTCTTTGTAGCCACCAGTAACCGGCCAGAACTGCTGCATGGTTAGGTAGACAAGACTTTTCATGTAATGTAAAGATGCTAAATTGTGTTACATTTCTTTTATTTTAAAAGTTTTTTTTAAAAAAAAACTTTCCAATTATTACATTTGGTAAAAGCAATTGGATTGGGGATGCTTAGGGCTGTGTGCTAACGTGTGACTTCCTTAGCAAGCTCTGGTACGCTCTGTCTCAGAGGTAAAGGGCAGAATGGCATGAAAGAAGGAAAAGTTCAGAAAAGCTGTCCATAGAAGTCAAACAGTGGTCACAGTATAGTAGATTGATATGATAGACTGTGGTGTGGTTTAAACTGGAAGAGTTTTTGCCATGGACTTACAGTGCTCAGCACAAGATATTTTAGTCTGATGAATTAAAAAGTAAAGTTAGAACAAAAATGAACAATGTTACTGCCTCAAGGATAATTCTTCCCTTGTCCAAGCTACTTTAGAATCACAGCATCATAGAATGGTTAGGGTTGGAAGGGACAATTAAAGGCCATCTAGTCCAACCCCCCTGCAAGGAGCAGGGACATCACCAACCAGATCAGGTTGCTCAGAGCCTCATCCAACCTGGCCTTGAATGTTTCCAAGGATGGGGCATCAACCACCTACCTGGGCAACCTGTGCCAGTGTTCCACCACCCTCAGCATATATTTTTTTTTCTCAATATCGGATCTGAATCTACCTCCTCCTGTTTTAAAACCGTTACCCCTCGTCCTATTGCAACAGGCCCTACTGAGGAGTTTTTCCCTATCTTTCCTGTAGGCCCCCTTGAGGTACTGGTAGGCCTCTATAAGGTCTCTGTGGAGCCTTCTCTTCTCCAGGCTGAACAGCCCCAACTGCCTCAGCCTGTCCTCATAGGAGATGTGCTCCAGCCCTCTTATCATCTTCATGGCCATCCTCTGGATTCTCCCCAACACCTCCATATCCTTTGTATCTCTTCAGCTTGGTGAAATGTGCAGCATAGATGTACTTTACAGTCCTATAGGTGTTGGTCCTGTTGGTGTTGTCTCTAATTCCTTTCTGAGGAGGACTGGGTCTTGAGAAGCACAGGTCCCTTAAATTATGGGATGTAAGATGTTAGCCTGTGTGTTTGCAAGTAGTTGTCCATAACTGGAATCCATAGGTTCAGTCCTCTAGCTCTGCTAAGAAGGAAGTCTTTGACTCAGACATAGGTAAATATAATAAATTTCCTTTAACTAACATACAGAACTTCTCATCTACTCATGCTCAAGTGATTTATGAAGGAAGATAAATATCAGGATTTCTATTTTATAGACTGAGAAGCAGAGACCAGTGAGTGGAAATTATTTGTCCAAGGTCAGTAAGATTGAGCTGAAAGGAAAAAGCATTGCTTCTAAATCTCATCTTCACAGCGACAAATTTACAGCTTTGCAATTATTTTTGCTTAATATCATGTGGTTTGTATTTCTGTCTTCATGTATACATAATGTTACAGCAACACCTTTGCAGTAGTGCTCACCAATAATATTTCTAAAAGTATTTCTTCCCCTAATTATTATATTATATTGATTCTCCCCCTCTACTCTGCACTGGTGAGACCCCACCTGGAGTACTGTGTCCAGTTCTGGAGCCCCCAACAGAAGAAGGACATGGACCAGTTGGAGAAGGTCCAGAGGAAGGCCACGAAGACGATAAAAGGGCTGGAGCACCTCTCTTATGAGGACAGGCTGAGAGAGTTGGGGCTGTTCAGCCTGCAGAAGAGGAGGCTCCAGGGAGACCTGATAGCAGTCTTCCAGTACCTAAAGGGGGCCTACAAGAAAGATGGGGAAAGGCTGTTCAGTAGGGCCTGTTGCAATAGGACGAGGGGTAATGCTTTTAAAGTAGAGGGGGGTAGATTTAGATTAGAAATTAGGAAAAAATTGTTTACGATGCGAGTTATAGAACACTGGAACAGGTTGCCCAGAAAGGTGGTGGAGGCCCCATCTTTGGAAACGTTCAAGGCCAGGCTGGATGAGGCTCTGAGCAACCTGACCTAGTCAGGGATGTCCCTGCTCCTTGCAGGAGGGTTGGACTAGATGACCTTTGAAGGTCCCTTCCAACCCTAACCATTCTATGATTCTATGATTCTATGATTATAGAAAGGATGGTGAGCTTAGGATTTGGGTTTTTTTCCTTTTTTTTTTTTAAAAAAAAAAAAAAAGTAATTCTATCATCTCCTTCAGCAGTTACCCCAGGTTTTTTTTGTATATCATGTCTTATACGTTCTTAGTGACCAAACTCACAATCCTTTTTTTTGACACAGGAGGTTTCATTAACCTTATGTTCTGCTAGTATTACTGTTTCATGGAGTTTTGTTGTTTTGGTTTTTTTTTTGTTTCTTCTTCTCAGCTTTCAATGTAGTGCTTAGAAGCAATATCAATATTCCAGAATTACTTTGCATTCTTTACAGCTCCTGTGTCGTTCATTACTCACCAGTGAATCACCCTGAATTAGATGTTACTTCTGTGAGATTATTTTTTTTTTGGAAAATCCTCAGATATTATAAATTTTTCTGAAACTTATAATCCTGGCAGTAAGTAAAACATGCAAATTGTTTTTTGGATTTCAGAAAAATGCTTAAATATGTGCTTAGTATTATGAACATGCTTAGATTCCCTTAGCTGTATCCTTACATGTGTCTGTGTTGACATATTTGTCACTTTTGCCTCTAATAGTGGCATTTTTACAGGAGACTTTACTGCTGATTTTTAAATGGGCATCAAATATCTAACTCATATAGTCCATCTGAAATGAAACCCTGCAGCCTAAACTTTGCTAATACAACAATTTTAAAGTTTTATTGAAAAGTATTCATCACAAGGTGAGTTGGTTGGTCCTCTTTCAAAAATACTTCTTAAAGTACAATCACAGTCCTCTGTAAACCAGGTCTAAGAAGGATTTTGCATATCAAATACTGCTGTGAGACTCATAACTAATTTTTTTTTTCTAGATGTGGAAAGGAGGGAAGTGTAAATAATCAAAGACAAGTGTGCATTTTCCATCATCAGGAATCTTAGACATTAAAAATGTTTCCTCCTCTCACTTGAGTAAATAGTTATGACTTTACTAAACAGGCATAATTGTGTATTTTTCCATGTATTGCAAGTAAAATAAGCTTGCATGGATGCTTCTGTATTTTCACTAATGCATTTCATAGTAGATTTTTCTGATCCAGGTGAAAAAAAAGAATCTACTTTGAAACATAATTTACACTGGAACAATCTCCCTTGTGGTTTCTGTTTTGTTTTCTTTAACATTCTCACTACCTTGCAAAATATTTGTAGGTCCTCTGAGAGCAATGTCATCTTGTGTACATTATCCAGAAAAACTGTGTTTGAAAAAGTTAAGAATATTCTGACAAAAGTGTGAGCATGCACCCCAGAGGTGCAGGATAAGGCAAGTCTCATTTGGACAACATTATGTTGGATAAGAAAGACAAAGATGCTGCAAGTAAAGGACGAACTCTTATAGGGAACCTGAGTGACAGAAAAACTCTATGAGAGTCAGACACAAAGAACAGAGTAGCCTTTTGTTTACTATTTCCCTGTTGAAAGCAAGATCTCCGGCAGTTACCTACAGCTTTTAGAGCCACTAACTGTTTGAGCATGGAAAGTTTGAAGAATAAGAGAGGTTTTAATATAAGCTTTTTACAAATGGACTTGACTGGGTTTATTTCCAGTGTAGGTGGAGGCAGAAGCATTCTTTCACTGGTTACTCTCATAAAAGACACAACATCCTGAACTGGCAAGATCTGATTTTTCCTGAGTTTCATTACCGCCAAATCTTTGGTACCAGAAAACAAGTAAGCCTTCAGAAAGGAATGGAAAGGTATAGATTGGTAGATACAGAATACTCTTAAAACACGGTCCAAAGCAGAAATACTTTGCAGGCTTGGCAAATAAGCGTTTATAAAGTGGCAGCTACTTTTGATTAAATTATTGAAAGATGGTGCACAGATGAACAAGAAAACAGATTTTCCCTTAACGATGTCCCCAGATTCTGGAGTTAATCCTAGGAGGTAACAAGATCCTTCCTGGATTTATCCTGTGGATATCTCACATCCAGGTGCTGAAATACATTTTTTTTTTAAAGCCCTGGAAACAAGAGCTTAAAAATTCAGTGTCAAAAAAGCCTGCAATTCCTCCACAGATGTCTCATTCTCAAATATAGCATGGGAGCATTTGTCTAATGTGGAGCCTAGGTTTCCATGTGTGGCTCAGAGTGCTTGCAAAGACACAATGTAAGCACGTTACAACTTGGAACTAGTCACATAAGACCTCAAAGGCATAATATCTGCATTTTCAAGTGGATTACTTTTGAACTTGGAAAGTAGATAAGGTGGCAAGTATTCCTAAAGAAAGGAGCTATGCTTGAAGAGATAGATAGCAAAAATGCATATTGAAGAATTCTTTCAAAATTGGCAGCTGGTTGACTTATTGAGAATGACCCTTAGGGCTAAAGTTTTTTCCTAAGCCTTTTTTAATTTTTATCTTAGAAGCACTTATTGACAGGAATGTTCCTAATGTGTATCTTCACTTATAGTTTAAGGAAACCAGAAAAATAGTATTGTAATATTCTTTCTACAGTAATGTGACGCTGGCAGAGTCAAGCCCTTGGCTTAAAAGCTAAGTACAAAAGGTCTGGACTCATTTACCTAAACTGCTTAAATGATATCTAGTGTCATTTCAGAGTCCCTCAAGTACTCAGTCTGACCTTCAGAAGGACATAGGTTTATCTAAAATGATGTGTCATATCTGCCAACCCAGTGTAGATATTTCAGGCAGCTTAAGGTATCTCAAATGGTATTAGATGTCTCTGTTTGAGCAAATTAATCTCATCTTTCTACTGAAAGATAGTAAGGTAACTTTGCCAAAGTTTATTTAAGATTTCTAGTAGGCTGAACAAATTCATTTTGCATAGTCATATGCAACAAATATTTTTCTGAAGCTCTGGGCTTATCAGGCCTGTGGTGCTGCAGTTCCTTTGCAGCTATGCTGTAAATCTGATGGATCATACAGTATTCAGTGCATTGCATGTAAACTGCCCGGCCAGCATGTTAATATCCTGTTGGTTTGGCATTTCTTGAAAGGATTTAGCTCACTGTACAAAAGTTATATACTTGTATGCATATACTTGTATGTCTTTCTGCAGATTTTGAACCTGGGAGACCAGAAGACAGTTCTTACCAGTAATAACTGAAGCAAGAAGGATTTTCAGTGCCTTCACTTTATCCACGGCCTTTTCCACTCACCAGGTCCTCTGCTCCACTGAGCAGTGAGGACCACTGTGCTCACACTCTCCTTAGTTGCAGTTTGCTGGTGATGTAATTATAGAAGCTCTTTTTCATGCTGTTGAAATCCCTCTCTATGTTCATGTCCATCCCTGCATGTTTGAGCAATGGCTATGTACTTCTGGGCAGCCTTTCTCTGCTTCTACCTTCTGTGCATCCCTTCCCCCATCCCTTTTTTTTTTGGCATTTGAGGTCAGTTCAGAGTTCTCTGTTCAGCTAGACAGCCTTCTACTTCATTTGTGTTACTTCCTGCACGTAAGGATGGACTATTTTTGTGCTGAAAGGAGATTGTCCCTCAGGATCAAATGGTTGTCCTGACCCCTTTGCCCTCCAGAGCAGGCTTTTATGGAATCCTGCTGAGCAGATCCCTCGAAAAACAGAGACTGGATGCTGGAGTCCATATATTTCAATTATTTGGCTTGCAGTTTCTCTCAGGATGTTAAAGTCTACAATCCCACCTTCACGGCTGCCAGAATCACCTTTAATCTTCACATCTTCCTTGTTTGTGAGTATTACATCCAGCAGATTATCTGATGAGAATTAGCACATCTATCACCTGCAGCAAGAAATAGTCTTTGACACACTCCAGAAGTCTCCTGGACTGCTTCCAGGCAGCTATGTTACCCTTCCAGAAGACAGTGGGATGTTTGAAGTTCCCCATGAATACCAGAGCCTGCAATCATGAGACTACTCTTAGTTGTCTAAAGAAGGCTTTGTACACTTCTTTATCCACCTGTAGCAGGCACTTACCATGACAGATTGTGTTGACCCGCCCTTTCTGACACATAAACCTTTATCTCACTCCTAATCTGGTGAAACTGAAAAGTGTAATCCATTCTGCCTACTCATTAGTTAATATATATCAAAAATAAAGCACATGAAGCCAGTAGAGATTGGTATTAGTCTGTATTTATACTAAGAGAAGCAACAATCAACATGTTTATTTGATCGTTCTCATTCTTTGATTCATGTAGTTATATTAATGCTATAAAGTTTCTGTCAAAAGAAAACCACTTTTATTTTTTTTTCGTCCTTTCTTCTACAATGAGAAAAGGTATTTTTGTTAAAGAGACTGCAATGGAATAATTAGTGCCTCCTTACCTTGTGTATTGCTCTCTCTATGCAGGAGTTACACAGAATTTAAAACATCAATAAGAAGTAAATTGTTGCAAATTACTATTCTTTCCTCAGTATCCAATAATTTGCTGGAACCAATAACAATAGTGTCAGAATGTAACCTTGGACCAGTTCTGTTCTGTAGTGAACCCATTAATTGTTAGCACAATACTAATCTTTTAAGAATACTCAACAAGCTCATGCTAACTCCTTGAGCTTTTTTTCTTACCTCTGTTTATAGACCTGAGTGCTGTATTTCTCCTGGCATTAATGCTCCTGAACAGCAAGCAAAGAAGAAAGAAAAGAAAAGCAAATGTAGCCAACTCAAAGCTTGAGCTAAGTGAGCTATTATCACAGCATTGAAATAAAATTGACTACTCTGCTGATAACAGAAAATGATGATGAAGACTTCTTTCAGTTTTTCTGACTTACTGTTTCTCTATCTGGGGTAAACGCATGTATGTGCATTTCTCTGAGAGTCCTTGATTGATATATCCTATGAGTATCTATCTTCTTCCAAGATGAAGCAAATTTTATTTTCAGAGACAAGTTGATTTCACAGATCCAGGAATATACCTGGACCTTCTCAAAAGTAGGTAGGAGGAGGAATTAGCACCTACATCTGTGCTTTCCAAGAAAATGTACTAACTAATTACAGAGTCAGAAACAGCATCTCCCTGTGTCTCTGTGAACCGCAAAGGAGATCTGAGATCTCTTAAATGATTTCACATTTGCTGTGAGCTACATACACACACTCAAACAGCTACTGTGAAGCTGCTGATACCAATAGCATCTTACCCAGCAGTAACTCATTTGCGTTTTGAAGCCAAGAGGCAACAGACTTAAATCAAGCTGTTCTGCCTGTAAATTGAGAATCCTCTCTCCTGAACTTGACACCCCCAGTTGGTGGTCTGTAGCTTACTTCTCAGGCAAGAGGTGAAGTGTTGTGCCAGATTAGATACCATTTATTGCCTTGTTCTCAGTTACCCTGTCCTCATTTTGCAGCAGAAGTATGGTGTTGAAGGATGGAGAGAATGAGAAGGTGTTTCCTACCTCTCCCATGTTAGGACACACTTTTCCATTGCACAGTTATGTTGTGGACAGAGTTCTAGCAGATGGGTTGTTGGTTTGGAGAAGTGGTACCTGAGAAGGGAGTACCACTAATAATCTATTTTCTCAAAAATAAGTATTTGACTGGTGAGGTGAAGTTTTGGGGCAATGAATATAATAGTGTGCATATACAGGTCTCTTCATCCTTTTATTAAAGGAGTGTACAGTATCTTCCTAGTCACAAAGGACAGTGGTTTATCAATTCCTATTCTCTTCCATCACAGAGATTTGTATTCCATTGGAATAACTTGCACTTTCTCGACTGAGAAGTAACCTTCTCCTCATGTGAGAAAAGACGGTAAGTGAGGGAGAATGCAATAAGGAAAGTAGAGGTGAGTTTTCACTAAGAGACTAGGGCAATGGCAGTTTAGTTAAGAGTGGATTTGTTAGCTGTGTTTAAATTAACATCTGTGAATTGTACGATGAACACTGCTTCTTTTGGAAGAAGGCTGTTCATCAGTGTTCTTTAACATTATTTTGTTATTTTTAGATTTAATTATCGAGCTATTATTGTGAAACTATTGGATGTTATTTTGTAGTTGAAAGAAGTGATAGAACTCTAAGTTTACATTTAAAAAACAGAGTTTCACAGAACAAAATACAATTGCTAAGCAGACAGTAGAGTTAAAGGTGCATCAAGACTGGATTTATGAGTCTTGTCAAAATTTCTGAAAAATCTTTTAGATTCAGTGTGTTATGTTTTCATTTGTTTTACTAATGATACTGTGAGACTCTGAACCTTAAAGGCACTTGGAAGTGAAGCAGCTGACTGCACAGTCAGATCAAGGCGATGTTTCCATCAAACCTTGACAATCTGTATTGACAGAAGTCTACTAAGCTAAAAAAAATTTCTCAAAGACATTTTTGATGCCATTACATACAGACAGCATTGCAAGGATTTTGCAGTAAAATATGTGGGAGTTTTTATTAACAACAGTCTGAACATGAGTCAGAAAGGAGGCCTTGCAGCAGTGAAAGCCAATTATATACATGGCTATAATACCAAGGGTGTAGCCAGCAGCTTGAAGGAAGTGCTTCTTCCCCTCTCTTTGGTACCTGTGAAGTATCTGCCCAGTTTTGGTCTCCCCAGTACAAGAAAGAGCTTGGCATTCTGGAATGAGTCCAGAAGGGCCACCAAGCAGATTAGGGGGCTGGAGCATAGCATGTGTGAATGAGGAAAAGCTGGGGGAGACTGATTTATCCACCTTGAGAGGGGAGACATCATTGCCGTCTCCAATATCTAGCAAATGTTTATAGAGAAGATGGAGTCAGACTTTTCTCAAAGGTGCATATCAAAAGGACAAGACACAATGATACAACTTGCAAATTAGAAAACTCCAGTGAAATATAAGGAGACATTTTTTTTCACCATGAAGGTTGTCAAACACTCACAGTTTACCCAAAGAGGCATCTCAATCCTTGGAGATATTAAACATTTAATTGTACAAGGCTGTAAGCAACCTAATGTAACAACAAAATTGGTCCACTTTAAGCTGGGAATTAGAGCATATGAGCTAAAACTTTCCATTTAAATTATTATTTGAGTCTCTTAATCTGTATAGTTATAGTTAGGAGGGACTCTGCACTTGGAGAAATACATATTGTGAAAGTGGTAACACACGCTTTGAAACACATGGGGTTTTTTTCAGGAAAAAGTGTGGCAAAGCAGATGAAGCATAAGACCCTCCCCAGTAGAAGAGTGAACTTGCAGAAGACAAGACAGTAGACTGTACAAAAAGGAAAATTGTGGTCTATACTGCCCATGAATGAATCAGTGAGAATTTCAAACACTGTTTAAGTTACCTACTAACTGATATTTATATGGGAATGGGAAGGGATAAAAACCATGACATCTTTAAAGGAAGTAGTTGAATGACTAGTGAAGAAATCCATTTATTTTTTTTAAGAAATTTGAATAGTGAAATACTGGATTACCACAAGTGTGTAAGTGTACAGATACAGCTACTGCCATGTTTAAAAAGACTACGAGTCTTGTCAGAGATAGTAGGAAACAAGAGTGTCATCTGGTAGGAAACAAGAGTGTCATCTGATGCAATACTTCCTGTGATCATTGATCATTCAGACAGAAGCATTGATAACAAAATAACTACTAGTACTGCTACAAAAAATATTCACTCAGTGAATCAAAGTGAACTTAATCAATGTGCATGTGTTAAATTCTGATGTTTAGCCATCCTATGTGATGAAATGAAACTCCAATGGCTCTCCATGGAAAAGCACCCTGGAGTCTCTTTGACCTTCATGAAGAAGTTCAAGTGCTCTTGACATCTAAGTCATCTCTTGTTGAACACCTCTGTGAAAAACATTTTCTGGCACATCTGGTTTCCTTAGGTAAGATATTTAACAAGCTGTCTTCCTTCCATTTGCTATTCTGGAAAAGCAAAGCAACCATACGATGTTAGCTACAAGGCAGAGAGATTTCAGGGGAAAATTGATTGATTTCCAGAAAAAAAAAAAAAGAAAAAGAAGAAGAAAAGCAGTTCCAGGAGTGCAGAGTTTGCAGAGCTTCTGTTGTTCTTTATAGTCATAGGGATCAGAGGCCCCACCTTGAGAGATACTATCAGGAAGCATGTTGCCATCTATTTAAATGCTCCGAAAAGGAAGTTTTATATTTTTTTTAAATGGATGGAATACTTGTAAAGTTGGACATGCAATTCATTTTTTGCCAAAGCTGAGTCTTTGTGTCATTTGACAGTCTAAGTAAATCTCCTTAATAACTGTAGTCTTCCAATGTCATATCTTAGCAATGAGGTCTGGATGAGTGCAAGGAAAGAGTTTATTGAAATATGTACTAAATTACTACTGCTTTCATTACTTCTTATCTCAATGTGCCCTAAGCAAAATTGACTCTTTAGCAATGAAATCGAAGCACAGGAATGGGTTTGTAAGTGTCAATGTTTTACCATTATGCCTTAGAGCCATCAAGAGAGGTAGGAACAAGCCTCTCAAAAATAAGCTAGGCATAAATGCAGATTTCACTCATTTTTAATAGGAGTAGCTCATTCACTATCTGAAACTATTCTCTTTTGATACGATTTATTTATTTGTAAAAGAACTTTTATGGCTTTTTCTTTGGGTGATGCTTGCAAGAATCAGATTACCAGTGAGACATGGAGTGCTGACAGTTTTCAAAAGTGAAGGTCAGTAACAGAAACTGAGCCGCTTAGAAGACCACAAATATTTCATCAAAACTTCCCATGCAGCCAGGAACAGGGATGAGCTATCTCAGCTGACAATTCCAACCAGGAGTCCCGACAATGAGTTGATGCCACTTCTCTTTATCTCACATCTAGTTTCACACCAAGTAACCTTGAAGCTGTAGCAGAACTAATACTTTCGGCATTGTCAAGTCCAGCAAACTAAGATTCTATTCAGGACTTTGGAATCAGAATTTTTCATTGTCAAGTCCATCAAACTAAGATTATATTCAGGACTTTGGAATCAGAATTTTTCAAAAATCAAATCTTCAAGCCATGGAAATGTTGTGATCGTCTTCCTATTTCAGAAAACATCTGTCAAGTAGATTATACATTTTTTAAACAAAAGTTTCATTTGTATCTGTCCAACTAGCTGTTTGTGAATTCAGTTCTCCACGTTTCCACTCTGCAGATAATTTAGTATTGGAAAGTTTGCATAGAGACGCCATGAATTCTCTTGGAGATTTGCAAGACTTGACTGGACAAAGTCCTAAGTAGCATAGTCTTAATTCAGTGTTGACCCTGACTTGAGATGGAGCTTGGATTAGAGACCAGGTTCTTGGACTACAGAGCCAGCGACTTACAAATGACTGATTCTGTAAAACCCCTTTGGGATCATCAGGACCTAGAGTACTAATCTGAGCCTCTTTCTGTTTTCGGATGATGTCAAAAGTGAAAAATTTACTTATTGACATTGCTACTGTTTACTTAGGAGCAAAACACTTCTGAGACTGCCTTTAGCACTTATTAGTGCTTACTAAAAAGAAAGAAAAAATACAATTTGAGGTTTTGATTTAGACTTGTATATTAAAAAAAAAAAAGAGGGAGGAGGAAGAAGTAATTCATACCAATGAATTACTAAACATTAAAACCCCATGTTGGCCCTTTTGCAGCATCCACTGTTTGGGACATTCCATCATTTACAGAAAATGATAACAATGTGCCATGTTTGCTGAAAACTGAATCCAAGTTCTGCCTGACAGATGCCATCAGAGCCTGTAAGTAGCACTTGCTTATAGCTTATAGATTTGTGTTGAATATTAACTTCTGACAGACAGAAAGAGATGATGTCAGGAAATGTTATGTAATAAAAGAGCCTCAGTCCTCATCTACCTGTGAATAAAAAACTGGTTTATTAACAACCTGATTTAATAAAAATAATTGGCATTATTATGTTGGTGTATTTTATTCACATTTATTTTCAGTAATTTACTTGACTTTTAGGTTGACTCCTCCTTAGTCAAGGTAATAATTACCATAACTGCTGTCTATCCCTTTTCTTTAATCTATCCCTTCTCCTTTAATTAAAATAAAATAGAAAAATCCAGCCAACTGCCCATTTATTTCCCTGCAGTAAACAAAGAAAGAAAACATCAGTTTCCATTTTCACTCATTTTTCCTTTTTTTTTTTACAAGCTTGATGTTAGGTAACCAGTTTTACACACTACATATATTTAGCCTCAGTAACTGCTACCTTTTTTTTTAAAAAAAACCAAATGTATAAAAACACTCAAAAAACCCTATGAATAAGTCTTTTTCAAAAACTTGCTACACTTGCTTGCCAAGAGGTTCAGTGAGACTACTTTAAATCTGAAATGGATAAATCTAAATAAAAATTAATTATGAGAGTGGGAAAAATTGAACTTGAGAGAGTATCTGTACATAGGACAAAAGAATTTTAATGTTTCATTAGCCCAAAGCATGATGTTAGTAATAAGCTAGCAACCATAAACTATGATTTTCAGACTGATTGGACTTTACACAGACACTGGGAATTTGCCATTGCATTTCACATTGCAGAACTGAGGCCATCATCTTAATTTATGTTGAGATTAAATATATTAATAGAGTATTTATGAAAAAAGCCAATCTATAAAGTTTGCATTTTCTTCATAAATGTACAGAAATTGCTTCACAGTCAAATTAAAAAGCAATATTAATATCAATAATAAAGATAAAAAAGATTCATCTTCTTTATAATCACTCTTCAACTGAGGGAGACAGAATACTCCTTCAGGCTTTCTGTGCACTAAGAATTCTGCACTGTCCAAATTTTGCCTAGATACTTTGTTCCACATTAACTTTTGGATTTTTGATTTGCTAGATTCCCACTTCTCTGGATTAAGATAAAACTGCATAGCAGGCATAAGAGATTTTCCTCACAGCTTGACTTGAAGTACTGAGGATAAAAAAAAAAGAGAAAAAAAAAAACCAAACAGAAAAAAAACCTCACTCCTAAATAGTAGAGTGCATTTCATATTTAATGTTTTGCATAAGTGCTGATGTGTTTAAATAGAATAATGAGGCATTGTTACTAAGGAAAAAAAATAGTTTTGCCTGTTGTATGATTAGATGTACTTCATCAGGACCACTGCTGCAGGAATTGCTTGTAAATTCACAAAAGGCTTTCCTCAGGAGATGTAAAAATACTTATGGAACTCAGATGCCAAGGCTCAGTGTGTATAATTGTATTACATGGAACATAAAGTTGTGAAACAGAATTACTGTGAGCTCAATAAAATAATGAACAAAACAGTGGGTACCTTTTTCTTCATCATGCTTTAGAACTGGAATTTGCTTTCATTCCTGAAATGCATATTACTCATGTGGTTTTCACTCAAACATAAATGATTTGAAATGATCTATGCTACCTCAGTGCTTATGCTACTATAAGTTACCAGTTGTAATTATCTGTCTTTTTGGATGGGAGTTTTAATACTTTCTTAGAAACAAAGATGAATTTCAAAAGGAGAATTAATCTATTTCAAGCATTCCCTTGAAACTTGCAGTTGGATGTGGGTGTAGCCTTCCATCCAACTGGAGCTCTGCTAAAGTCAATGGAGCTGGCATAATTGTTACTCATTCAGAAATATTAGCATTGAGATTGATAATGGTATGCAAGGGATAAAATCACATCACTTAGATGACAGAGAGCCTGTGGCTGTACACTGGCTGTACAGTTACTTCCTTGATTTCTCTTGTCTGTTATCCATTTAATTCATCAGTTCCAATAATTTCATAACATATGCTCATTTAAATATATGATTTTCAGGTTAATTACTTGGGAGCTAAGTCCCATTTTGAAAAGAGAGTCAAGACAAGATTTTTTAATATACTAAAGTGGCCAAAATATACATAGGTGTGATTCCAGAAGCAGATTCAGGGAATTAGGCATTTTTTAATCAAGAAAGACGTCGCTTGTCATAATAATTTGAAAAATCTGCACAAAAAAAAATCTGCCATAGCAATGGTTAGGACTTTCACATATATCAGAATAACTGTATGTCTATATATATATACATACACCTAAACACACACAGAGATACAAACATATATATATTATGTACATGTAAGCTCATATGATACACATGTACATGGGACTATAGAATGTGGTTGATAATGACACAAATAAGAAAAAAACCTTAAGTAAGCACAACCTTCAACAACAAAGAGCAAGCTGGTTTTAAAATTTCATATTCAGATTTCTGGAACAATTGTCACCTCACCTGGGTATTCTAACAAGTTAATCAGTAGCTGAATTGAAATCCTCATCAACACACTATGTAATTTCATTGAGAGTATCTGC
The DNA here is from genome assembly GCF_036417535.1 of Chlamydotis macqueenii. NCBI lineage: Eukaryota > Metazoa > Chordata > Aves > Otidiformes > Otididae > Chlamydotis > Chlamydotis macqueenii. The sequence continues at coordinate 9,047,776 of NC_141558.1, forward strand.
TAACTCAGATCAACTCAATTAATCTCTAGTGGAATGAAACAAAGAAGCAGATGGTAATGTGTTCTAGTCAACACCAACTTTTTATTTTGTATGCATTTCTAAATACACTATTCCTAGGCATTAGTCCTAAGGCACCGAGAAATTGCTTTACTTTTAATCTAAGACTTTCAATAGACAGCAGTAAGACATGCTCAGATTCCATTTTGTCACTAATGATTACAGTTTTCTGAAATAAAACATCTCCATTCGGCTCAGTTCTGCTTGATACTTAGCCTGACACTCCCATTGGCTCCCGTGGGAGCAGCAAGTATATGTAGTGTGGGATATATGACCACCACCATCTAACAAAGGGCATGCCATATCCAGTGAATTGCGTGTTTAGTTAAATGCACTAACCAGTGCTGCATGCACTAACAAATGGTGATCACTAAGGATGCATTTCATATCGCTTTTTCCAAACTTCTTCAAAGCTGAGGATTTGTCATCGTAGACTTCAGTGTCTTCGTCCTCATCCAGAAATAATAAAAGTAGATCTCTCAATCCACATGCTCCTGAAACCAGCAGCTGGGCTCATTCTTTTATTCTGGTCTGGTGGTCGAGGCATTTGTAAAAGTGATTGAGGTATGAGTCCTGAGCTTATTTGTAACATTACTCATACATTTTGCATTCAATAACACCAACATTAAAACACACATATATGAGTCAGGAAGAAGGATTGAAACATATTATTTCCTATTCCTACTTGCCTGTAATAACCACCAGTCAAGGACTCCACTAATGTTCCAGATTTTGTCATCTTGATTGCTTGGTCCAACACTGCGAAAGTGTCAGTAGAACTAGGCTGTGACCCATGTCACAGTTAATCTGATGTCAGGGCAGCCTTTGAGCTGTTGGGAGATAGGTTAAATATGGTCACACTGGGAAATGCACTAAATCCAGGCTTCCAATTTCATGGTTTATATTCTGCCTATAATTATAAAAAAAAAAACAAACAAAACTCCAACAACTGGGCAGAAACCTTCTGTTTCCAATGTATTTTGGAGGAAATTGCTGTAACTGTATATTTTGAGAAAAATTTCCCTGTATGCTGAGTGTGATTTCAAAATGGCTAGCTAGCAGATTGAACCCATCAGGCGAGATAAATATATTAAAGTTCAGTTTCTGGATCTTGTCTGTTTTAAGATCTTGAGTAGCTGACGCCTAGAATTGGGCAAGCTGAGAAGCAAAATCCATGTGTATAAAGAAACAGAGAGAATAGTTTAACCAGCAAATGCTCAGCAAATTAAATGTCTTCAAAACGAGGTAACAGCTAAAGGAGGGCTATTTTGTGCTGAAATTTTGGCTCCATAGTTTATCCACGTACATAGAGTTTTACAGGCATTATGTTTTTCATTATATCTTTTGCATGTTTTAACCAGACTCTTCATCACTTGCAGAGATACGCAGAAGTCTATAGTATAGCTCCTAAAAAGGAGAAAGAGCAGTCAAGATATAGGCATGCAGAGAAGGCATGATGTATACAACAGTATATCACCAGTACAGGAAAAGAACAGAGCTCTTCTGTCAGTCAGAGTCTTCTTTAAGGTTTTGGCCATAGGACTACTGCAAGGAGTGTGAGGCGTATTTTTTAACCTGAGGGCAGTCCTGCCAAGAAAAACAACACTACAATACTGTTCCATCCTCAAACAAGATATAACTGTCCTGCCTCACCATTTTAGTTTTTCACAGTTTTCTACTTTGTTTCCATGGCTCCTGTGTTAATTTAGCTGCCGATTTCTCAGTTTTCAATTTATGTATCTCTTGTACTATATCCATATTTCATCTGTTTTGTCCTCTCTTTACCATCTCACTTTTTTTCTTTGGCTTCTTCCCTCATAACCCATCCTTTTTCCTATCACTATATTATGCACTCTTATCTTTGCTTGCTTTCAGCTCCCTTTTGCTGCTTGCTTTTTCTTTGCATTTCCCTCTATTCACTTTTTTTTTCCTGCCAGTTGGCTGGAAATGTATTATGGAAAGAAGTTACATGCATGCTATTTCTCTGAAAACACAACTACATTTACAGTAACAGAAGCTAACACATCGACCTATAATATCAAATTGTGGATGAATTTAATTTAATTCAAACTAAATTAATGCTTTTAAGAGTACCATATGTGTGCCAGATACTTTACAAACATGGAAGACAGAGTATATGCACTGAAAATATGACAACTGAGTATTCTTAATTTTATAGAATCTATTTCAGTTTATGCTAGATAACATTTTTCAAGGAGTATAGATAAAATGAGTGAGCAGATCAGAGTAGGAAAGCTCATAAAGAAGGGAGTTTTAATCAAGGACTTGAAGGAGAAAAGAGATTGGTTGAGCTATGTCAGGATTTTGAAGGATAAACTCCATGTCATAACACTGGCATATTTATATAGTCCAAAACCAGTCTAGATCCTACTTTTTCAAGTTCCTATGCTTGCATTATATACATGTAAAATATGCATACAAACATATTATATGCATAAATGTATAATATTTATTTTATATCTATTACATATGCATAGAATCGTGGAATCATACAATAGTTAGGGTTGGAAGGGACCTTCAAAGGTCATCTAGTCCAACCCCCCTGCAAGGAGCAGGGACATCTCAACCAGATCAGGTTGCTCAGAGCCCTGTCCAACCTGGCCTTGAATGTTTCCAGGGATGGGGCATCCACCACCTCTGTGGGCAACCTGTTCCCGTGTTCCTCCACCTTCATCATAAAAAGCTTTTTCCTGATATCTAGTCTGGATCTACCTCCCTCTATTTTAAAACCATTACCCCTTGATTTACTACAACAGGCCCTACTGAGGAGTTTTTCCCCATCTTTTCTGTAGGCCCCCTTGAGGCACTGGAAGGCAGCTATCAGGTCTCCCCAGAGCCTCCTCTTCTCCAGGCCGAACAGCCCCAACTCTCTCAGCCTTTCCTCATAGGAGAGGTGCTCCAGCCCTCTTATGATCTTTGTGGCCTCCTCTGGACTCGCTCCAACAGGTCCATGTCCTTCTTATGTTGGGGACTCCAGAGCTGGACGCAGTATCCCAGGTGAGGTCTCACGAGACTATATATGAGATATATGGGAGTCTCATGAGTTATACTATAGATATATGAGTGTTTGTGACTTACTTCTGATTATTATTTATTTTATCTGTACTTCACTATAAATGTGGAGTTCTGTACTATATAAGTATGTTTTTTCCTTAAGCTTTTATCTGAAGAACTGTCCACAGACTTTGATGATCTTCCCATCAAATTTGCACTTACTGCGTCGGATCTCCGTCCCTGGCTGTTCACATCTCATCTTATGACTATTAGAACTTATTTTACCTCTCATACACTCACAGAACACCATGAAATATCCTCATGCCTAGCTTTGCTTTTAAAATAAGCACTCTCACTTAAAATTTTTTTCTTTTTTTTTTTTTTTAATTCTGAGTTACTACTAGAAAGAGATCTGTTAAGTTTTACTGTGAGGCAGATCTGAAAATAAGTTATTTATAATAGCTAACAGCATGAGCATTGGAACAATCTTCTAAAATGGAAAAGACAGATACTCTAGTCCCTGATTTGTCTTACCTAAATTTGTGTCTTCCAAATCACGGGTTAGTTCCTTTAGACAGCATGTAAATTCTCTTTTTTTTTTTTACATGTTAAATTAACAGAAAATTACATTTTTTTTCAGAAAATAAAATGAATTTCAGTTAGAAAGTTGCAATAAAATAAATTATAAAATTAAAATACCGAAACATATCACATATCAAAAAAAAAACAAACCCTGAAATGAAAAGGAAAGAGAAAAAAAAATCATTTTTCATTATTCCACCTCTTAAGTATAAAATCTATATCTTAATCAATCATTTGGTGATTTTATGAGAGCTCCCATAGGTAAAAAAAAGATATTAGTGTAAAAGATTTTGGGCAGAAACAGTCTTTATAAACACTGACTCATACTCTGATGGTATTTCAGTATTGTCTTTATATGATCATAATTTCAAAACTTCTCCAATTCTATTTTTCTTTCTAATATTTCCAGAATTTATCCTTAATAATTTCCTAGAATTCCAGACCTCTTGCTCAAGCCTTTGTTTGCTTACATCTTCACAAAGAATATTTCCCATTTTCTGACCTTGATTTCCATTCCTTTGTCTAGCCCAGTTTCCTTAAATATTCTGAAGATAAAACAATCCTCCCTGTTGTTTGATCCACTCACGTCACCCATTCTTTTTGCCATGTGATTGGTTCACGCTGCTCTTGAAGTTGGCAGTCAATGGATGAAGACCCAAAGGACACAAATTCGTAGCACTGTAGAAACTAACACTCCTTTTCCTGCTTCATAAAGAGCATAAAAGTTTAATGGAAAAATGTGTTATGAATTAGTCTTTACCAGAGACATTATGAAATACAATTTAGATGGAGAAATCACTGAAGAATGTGTATAAAATTAGTATTTGGATTTTTCTTTTGAAAAAGTACTATGAGATTCAAGACTATCCTGTGCATAAAACCAGATTCTTACTCAGCTTAAAAAAAATTATTTGCATCATGGCCAGTGCAAACTCAGATGAACTGTCTCCTGCAGGTTGAATTTGTCTGTTGGTAGTTAGGTTGCTCTTGGCAATCTGCCATTTAATGTCTAATAAGGTACTTTTTCTCTAATCAGTCTAAATGACCTGAGTGATTGGCTGGTTCAATTAGACATATACCATATATTTATGCATTGATATAGTTTACATAAAGAATGTTGAATCAAAGGCAGTAGTCTGCAAAATCCCAGAATGACTCATATCTTTTTGGAATGGATAAATATCAAAGTTCAAATGTCTGTATTTATTCTGTCTGATCATAGGAATTTCCAGATTGAAACAGATTGGATCATGATCCATCCAGTTTATTATCTTGTTTTGAACATAAGTCAGGACCAAATGTTTCAAAGGAACATAAAAAAGCCTCTACTTAAAGATCTCCAATAAAGAAGGGTGAGATAAAGTTCCCCTAAGGAAAGGAGGAACTAAACCCTGTCACTTAGAAATTGGCTTAATCACTATATAAGAATGCTTATATTTCTTCCAAAAGTTCTATTTACTATATATGAATGTACTTAGTTCTTCAATGCAACAAAAATTGGTTATTTTTAATATACAAATAACCTTTTATTGCTGCTTGAAGAAAGCTGATTTCTCATTTTTGCTATGTCTAATATTAGCAATGTCAGTATCTGTTGGGTATCTTTGACAACCAAAGGTTGAATGGAGACTGTTATTTAATCAAACATCTCTCCAGGTGAGCATAAACCACTTCTGATTTTTGCTCAGTGATTGCATACTACCCTGTTTATTTTGACTAGTGACTAAGATTTGCTAGTCTGTGGGGGATTACTCTTGAATTGCTGATGAACAAACCAAAACAAAGCGATTTGATTAAATTCTGTCTAATTCTGGAATCTTCCTGAGCAGCTTTCTATCATTTTTGTGATGAAGAACAAGTGCTGTTTTGGAGGGGAGAGAGGAAGAAAGCTGACCATCCCCTTAAAGAAATAATTTTCCCATGTGTAACAACTGTGGAATGACATACAGCTTTATAATAGACTTTTAAAAGCTATCTAGAGACTTAGTAAAAAGCTTTCATGCCCAGTAGATAACAAAATGCTATATTAATTTTAGTGCTGGGCCTTAATTAAAAAGAAAACCATAAAAAGTATAAATGGGTACTATGTAGAATGATGCAGCTTTGTGGAAACATTTAAGCCTCTTCATCACAGAGATTACAGAAATTAATAAAAGGACATAATTTGTGTAATAGTGTACTGGACACAAAGTACTCAATACATTTTTTACCCCTTTGAACGAGCAGTTGTTTCTTGGCATGCACAGTTCTGTCTTTCCAGGTAAACTCTTCTGTCAGGGATAGTCCCCAACAAGCAAGTCTGTTGTTAAGGCTGTGTCTGCAAACGAATGGTCTATAAACAAACTCAGCATCTGGCAGACATTCCAAGGTGAAAGGCAAACAGATGGCTAATTTAATATAATCTAAGTGACTTTGGATCAGATAAAGCAATTGAATTAACAACACTTTAAATGAATGTATACCACACATTCTCACTCTGCCATTATAATAGACACCTTTTTATATCTTGAAAATCATTGCTAATTGAAGTTTCATATGGTGAATGCTTATATCTGCAAGATGTACAGCTAAAGAGCCTCAAAAAATATGCCATTATAAGTAAAAGCAATCAGTATTATAACCTTTAACTCAGATATAGTTATTTTCTTCAGAACTCCTCTAGACAATTTTTGAATCAAGGAATGTAGACTTGATACCCTATGAACTCTTTAGTGCACATACAGCAGGCATAATTTAACTCCAAGAATTAAAGTAAGTTTGAGGTTTTTTGAAGTAATTATTTATTAAACAAAAAAAAATCAAAACAGACTTTGAATTATAAGGGTGTTTTTATTATTATTATTATTGGTTGTTATTATTCATTACACTTTTTGAATTGGAGTATTATTTAATCTCCAGCTCTACTCTGCCCTGGTGAGACCCCACCTGCAGTACTGTGTCCAGTTCTGGAGCCCCCAACATAAGGACATGGACCTGTTGGAGAAGGTCCAGAGGAGGGCCATGAAGATGATAAGAGGGTTGGAGCACCTTTCCTATGAGGACAGGCTGAGAGAGTAGGGCCTGGGGTTGGGGACTAGTGGTAATGATTATAAAATAGAGGGAGGTAGATTTAGACTAGACATAAGGAAGAAATTTTTTACACTGAGGGTTTTAGAACACTGGCACAGGTTGCCCAGGTAGGTGGCGGATGCCCCATCCTTGGAAACATTGAAGGCCAGGTTGGATGCAGCTCTGAGCAACCTGATGTGGTTGGAGATGTCCCTGCTCCTTGCAGGGGGGCTGGACTAGATGACCTTTGAAGGTCCTTTCCAACCCTAACCATTCTATGATTCTATGATTCTATCTATGGCAAAGGAAATAAAAAAGTTTTTCTCTTAATTACTTTGTAAGCTCCCTCAGCATTGAGAGGGTGAAACACTTCATGAATACTGAGCTGTACTGTTGATAACACAGACAAAATTAAATGCTTAAAGTTTCTTTTAATTTGTTGGTTTTTTTTTTTCCATAGACATGGAAGTTAATTGTCTGTGCATTTTCTCATGCCTCTTCCAACAAAACTCTGTGTTTCATTTGTACGAAATAGGTAAAAAGCAGATGTAACAGAGTTTGCACTGTACAAAATGGAGGATGTCTGAGAAAATAGCTCTTCATCTTCTTTTCATTTCTCTCTCATTTGCACAGAACTCTGAAATCACTGCCAAACCCACAATTGCATTATGCTCCAGAGTTAGACATATGATCTATTGGAGACGGATTAAATACTGGCCTGCAGTGCTGCATGATGTAAGGAAGAGCTCCTTCCTGGTACTCAAGAACTCTGAGAATAACCTTAGATTCCTGGGCAAAGGGCCACTCACTGTCTTTTGGCAGCATCTTCACCAATGTGAAGGTAAAATAAAGGGTTGTCGTAGTTCAGCCCTGATCAGGACCAGACTACGCAGTCTCTCTCTCACTCCCCCCACCTTCCGAGAGAACAGGGAGAGAAAATATAAGGAAAAACGGCTCGAGGTTTGAGATAAGGACAGGGAGAAATCCTTAAAATTACTGTCACGGGCAAAACATACTCGACTTGGGGAAAACCATTCATTTATTACTACAAACAGCAGCATAATGAGACAGGACAGAGAACAAGATAACCTCCCTCCACCCCTCCCTCTTCCCAAGCTTAACATTATCTCTACCACCTTCCCCTCCTGAGCGGCACAGGGGGGAAGAGGGAATGGGAGTCGTGGTCAGTTCATCATACATTGTTTCACGCCACTGCTTCATGGTCGGGGGAAGAACTCCTCACATTCCTCCCCTGCTCCATTGTGGGGTCCCACCCCTACGCCACAGTCCTTTGTGGAACTGCTTCAGCGTGGGTCATCTCTTCCACGGAGTTCAGTCCCTTCAGAACAGCTGTCCCAGCGGGCCCTCCATGGGCCACAGCCGCCTTCAGGCATCCACCTGCCCCGGTGTGGGGTCCTTCACGGGCTCCAAGTGGATCTCTGCTCCTCCGTGGACCTCCATGGGCTGCAGGGGGACAACCTGCTCCACCATGGTCGTCACCACGAGCTGCAGGGGAATCTTGGCCAGGAGCCGCATTACTCCTCCCCCTCACTTCTGAACCGACCTTGGTGTCTGCAGCTGTTCCTCACAACAGGCTGGTAGATGTCTCTCAGGATCTTTTTTACATCTTATTCACTTCCCATCTCCTTTCCACTTCTTGCAGCCGGACTGGACCGAGTTGGGCCCAGTCAGCTGCCTGGCGAGAGGCCAGAGGGTGAGGCCTGCAAGGCCCATGCGGCCTGCGCCTCCCCCTCTGCACCTCTGCCCCCGCTCAGCTTCTTCACATCTTCTCTTCTCTCTCTTTTTTTTTTCTGTTTTCCCATTCTTAAATACGTTATGGCAGAGGCGTTGTCACGGGACATTCTGCTACCAATCGGCTCGGCCTTGGCCAGCAGTGGGTCCGCCCTAGGCCTGGCCAAGTCCCCTGAACAAAGGGGAGCGACTTCTAGCAGTTTCCTACAGAAGCTACCACCTTAGCCCCCCCCTACTAAACAAAACCATGACAAGGGTAAATTCACGATCACAATCAGAAAACTCAGATGCTGGCAATTGCAAGAGACTGATTTGATTACCCATGGAGTCTCTTTCAGTTTCATGTTTTTGCTTTCCTGTATACTGTAACCTCAAAATAAACTTTTCTGGTGTTCTGGCATAGGTTATCACTTGTTGCTATTTATCTTCTAGCAAAAATATCTGAAAAACTAATGAACATTTTTTTAAAGGCTTAACTTTCTCTTTTTTTTTCACATATGGCTTAACAGCGTTCATGCATGGTAAGAAGGAAGAGGAGTCCAAAGCAGGTGGAGTTTTGTGAGATTTAATAATCAGTAAAAGAAGTTAAGAAAAAAAGCTTGCAGATGTGCTACTGTTTGCTCTCTTGTGTTATATTCTCTAATGTGTTCCTGTCTTCTTGAAGACTCTCCAGATTTTACCAAGTATTGTATTATAGCATTTCTCTTGCAGAACACAAATTTTCTTTGAAGATAAACAATAATAATTTTACAATGTAAATGTGTATGTAAAGGACATACAATGGACATATAAATACAAATACTTCTATTTGATTAAGATATAGACAAATATATTAGTACAGACCTGGGTCTCCCATTAACATATATGAAATAATATTATTTTCTCTTCAACAAAAAGATGTGAACTCTTGTCAAAATCTGAAATTTCAGAGCTGCCTATGAAAGAATTTCAAGCCTTAGGTGTAAATCTAGATAGAAGCACCAGCAAAGATTAATAACTTTTTAAAAAATAAAAAGGTAATTTTCCTCACTCCAGACATGCCCAAATTAGGAAATTCAGATATGACATTTTACCAAGAAGACATCCAACCATGCATTAGTGGAAAGTAAGATACTATCTTGACTCTACCCTTTAAAATACAATGTTGTAACTATATAACTATGAAGAAAATAGTAGCTTTTAATTCTACAGCAAGTTGAACTAGGGACAAGTTAGGATTTTCATTTTCTTTTTTCTTTCACCAAAGGCAAGTATTTCAGCCAAAATCTTGCTAAAGGCAAAAGAGAATGCTTATTTATACAGAGTCAAGAATTTATTATAGACTAAGAATCTACTCAAATCACAACAAATAGTTTTTATTAGTCTAGCTGTAATTATATCAACACTTTAGTCAATTTTGAGTTGTTACAGAAAAGCCTCACTATTAATACACATACATACAATACATTTATTTATATATCTATATAGATCAACTTCCTACTATAATCCTTCTCCTTCCTCCTCCCCTACGTAACACTCTCCCTCCTCCCCTAGGTAACAGAGCAACAGTTTGAGTGATCTGAGGGAATAAAAAGGGAGTCGCAGTGAGCTGGCATTATCCTAAATTCTTCACTGGGAACAATATGATGTTGATTGTGATGGTTTCTTTTTCCTCAATCTTGGGTCCACCTGACATTTTTACACATTTTATGAAGTTGCTTATTTTCTTTTTCCCCACTATTTCCCGGTTCCACATGTCCTCTTTCATACCTTAAAACTGGGTTTGCCTGGCTCACAAGATAAGTTCTTTCCTCTGTGAAAAATGCTTGACCACCATGATTGATGATCATGCTCTGGGATTTCTGATGTCATCTGATACCTCTGTTCTTCTGTAATACATTTTCATACTAGTGTCATAGACAGTTCACTCAATGCATATTAGCTGCTTGTTTTTATTCTCTATTAAGTGTAGGTGTTATGCTTGTAGCAGTAGGTACTGCACCACACAGTGGCACAGAGACAAATAAAAGCTAAAACAAACTTAGGGAACAGTCACCTGACCACTAGAGAACTGCGACCTCAGCTACAGGAAATTAAATTCACCTCAGGCCAGTACAAGTCCAGACAAGTCCTGAGACCCTGTACTCCCAGGTCGGTACAAAACCTGTCACCTTTTACTAGTAACATTATCATTTTGAAGTCATATTTGTTGAGTTATGCAGTCTTTGGTCTTCTCTATACATGTAAATAATTGGAGTTAATAGGACGGTGTAGTGAAAATTTGTTGTAGAAGAAATATAGGGATTGGCGGAGCTATATCTGAAGTCGCAATTGCTTTATTAAGAAGTTAAAAGTTTATTAATAGTTGATAGTTCATTAAACTTGCTAATTATATATAATTATTAATATTATAGCTTGATTACTGCCTAATCATCTTAAATGTGGTTTATGCATATCACACAAGTTAGGAATATGCAAATTTGGAGAATACAGGACTCTACTACAGACCATAGGATTTTGCAATACAGGAAAAGAGTAACATAAATGTTAAATTATTAAAGGATAACATTTGTAATTAATTGTAACTAATATATTCCCAATGTATATACCAATATTTCTGTATATGAGCAGCATGGAAAGAAGAAGGAAATTATCTGACCTAATATGAGCTTTCTTGAATTTAAATGTTCAGTATAAACCAGATGTTTCTTATTGCCCTATAGTCAATGAAAAGAAAAAAAAAAAATTCAGGAAACAATTAGCTCAACCCTAAGGTAGGTGTTAAAGGCAGATGAGTTTAACAACCACCTCATGGCTTCTGCTTCTGTGTGACAACATCCAGTACAGATTTTATCCACCAGCTCCTGACAGCACTGGAGAGTAATCCATCAACTAACACAACCATATCTAGGGTCACAAAACAGCTCTCGCTGTTTCCTGCAGTCATGTAGGAAATGTACTCTGTGAAATATCCTCAATAAGTTTGACCTAGGGAAGACGGCACTTTAGGCTTGTTGGTGAAGAGACCTTTTTGGGAGATTTTCCCACAGCTTTGCTAAAGACTCAATGCGACCAACAAAACAGGCTCTGACTTTCATGCCAGAAATGATAATTAATGTTTGACTATGTAGTGAAATTAAGAATTTGGAGTATGACTATCTGTAGTATTAATTTGGTTGAAAAAAAAAAAGTCACAAATTCAATGAGATTAGGATCAAAATTTTCTAAAGTTACTGTAATAAATTCTAGGAAAAGTTTTTCCTTTTTTTTTTTTTGTATTAGAGGTGAAATTAAGTGTTAAAAACAAGCACAGTTTGGCAACAGAAGAAGTAAAGACACATAACAAAAAAAAAGAATACCACTGAGAAGACACTAATTTTGTCAATAGAAAAGAAATCAAGTAAATGGATTCTTAAATAAAATTGATAGCTGTCAGAGTGGGGAAAAACTGTGTATTGAACAGTCTCCAATTTGGCAAAGGCTCCATCTACAAAGAGTTTTAGAAATTTAAAGAAATATTTTGAATTGTCATATGAAAAAGAACTGAAGTCTAACTGAACAGTACATATGTAACAGACAGTATGTATGAAGCACTTGTAAGTTACTTTCTGCATTAACTAGGGATTTCGTATTATTTTAAAATATTAACTAGTATGGGGACCATATCTCCTATCTGACATAGAAATGATGGAATACAGACATGGGAAAGAAAAGATGTCAAATACCACTGACTGAAAGGATATTAAAATGATTGTAAAAATGCTTCTCAGAAATTGAAGGAGTAGGACTGGTATAATTTATTAGAATGCACATATTTTATTAACATATATGTCAATCTTTTTAAAAGTTATTTGTCCTCAAAAAGCTACCATTATACCTCCTGTGAGGATTCCTTGCATAGCTCTGGTGGAAAAGCGGGCAACACTCTCGTTAAAGCACAGCTAATATAATCTAAAATTATTGTAGTATATGGGAAAATGAAGAGTAGGACTGACATAAACTTTCTTTAAGAGGTTATTTAATAATTCCCTGACTGGAGAATAGAGAGACAGTTGGGAAAAGGGAAGAAAGACAGCAGGGGACTGAAAACTTTAAAGGTCATTATTGACTTCTTTTTCAAATAACAGAATTTCAAAATTCAGATTTAAAAGACTGAAAACTTAAGTTACCAACTTAATAATTCAAAATAAAATAAAATACTTCTAGTCCATTAAATTAATTTGTTTTGAATTACAAATTTTTATGATGAGCTCTCTTTGTAAACTCCAAACTTCTTGAACGATATGTTTGGTGATGCTTATAATCCAGAACATGTATACTGACCGTTAAAATTATTTTCTAACAATTTTCTGTCCAGCAGTGGGACCTCCAAGTGGAAGGAAGACAATGTTTTAACAAATATTTTAGTTTACTTAAGAAAGTGCAAATTTGGCAATCTGAAATAGCTTTCAAAATTTTGGTTGAATTTGGAAGACTTTTGGAAAAAAGAAACCAAAGACCTTCCTCTCGTAGAGTCTCAAAAGCTGGGGTTAGGGATATTTTTGGCATTAAAATATTTATTTTTTATTGCAATCCCTGAAAAAAAAAGTTTTAAAAATACACTGAAGTTCTTACTAATCAAATATAATGTTACAATAAACTTGACATGCTTTTCATATCTCATTTACTTGGTTCGGTGAAATTACCTGCTGACCCTTGTCTGCATTTTCCCCAACTTCTTTCTTAGCTTTTTGTTAATGCCAGTGAGCATAACTGGCAATCCAAGAACACTTGCCTCCTCTGAGCACATGGATTTCTCCCTCTGCAAGGCGCCAGTGCTAGCTTTGGATGTGAAAGTCTTCACTTTGTATCCCAACTCACTTCCAGTGGATCAGTACATTTTGTCAAGAGAATAATTTTTAAGCAACCTTTTCTTCTCCTTTAGGAGGTAGACTGAAATAAAGAGCTATTAAATCAGCTCCCATTTAGCTTGTGAGCTCTGCCAAGCTTTGTCTAAAGTACAGAAGGAAGGAGACACAAACAGGAAGGGGATTTTTTCCTGCTGTGCTTATTTTCTCAAGGTGTAAACACTTCAGTTTAAAAGCAATGAAAATTCAATTATATGTTCAAAATTATAGGATTTTTTTCCAATAGCTCCTTCTGTGATTAATTACTGTAATGGTTTAGAAATAGCTGTTATTGCAGGACCATCTTAGGTTCCAAAGCTTATAGATCCATGCTAACTGTGAGAGTGAACTCATAAAAATACAACCATTTTCTAAAAAGTAAGGAAGGAGGGAAAATCAAGATGGTTATTTTTATCTGCTACAGGGAGGTGTGATTATGTGAGTAGACTCATTGCTACCTGAAGGGAGTCAGATCAAAATTAAGACTTTCCAGTAAAGCACACAATTAAAGTTCATTGCAAGCGTTGTAGGCAAACTGTCATTTGCCAGAGAAAATACGTGCTACAGATGCACCACTGGAAATAGAAACAGAAAATTTCCTCCCTAGGACCGTTCTACTTTATTAAATCTGACAACTTCCACTTGAACTCAGTGTCCTGAGCTAAAAAAGAGTTTCTCATTTGGTTTAAGCCTTTGCCACATAACATGTAAGACGGAGGAAAGTTGACTTGTAATTTTACTCGCTGGCAAGGAAAAAAAAAAAAACAACTGCATTCCTTAAAAACCCCACAGTATTCTTGGTGAAAAATACCTCTTTAACCTCTGTTTCATTGCTTTCTGCATTTTTTGAGAGACTAGTATTAAAAGAGGGTTTCAAAGCTTCTCTGTATTAGTCGAACTAAAATAGAGCATTTGAAAATCTCCCACAGTGGGAGAAAATATTCAAGTTCAAATTTTCCCAATAAGTACGTTAGCTCTGCAGTCTTACAGGCTATATAATAGGTCATCTGGGTTAGTACAAAATGAAATTTTCTTTAAATATCTAGTTATATAGTATGACATAAATCAGAGATATAATCTGTAATAAAATACACTCTAGCTCTTTGCTTTTGTGACGTAAGTAACTTTATATGTTTTTTCCTTCAAATAAAGTTATGTCTGCTCTCTCAGTTCACACACATAACACCTATTACTACTAATGGAAGCCATGCATAAGAGCAGAAAAAACCCTATCCCTCCCACTGTTATCTTTCTTCTGCATCTCTGGGTTAATGACAATTGTACAGAGATAGAAGACAAGAAAACTTGGAGCTGAGGATGGAAAGAAACACGTATCCAAACTGGCTTTTTTTTTTCACATGAATGATAATCAGTCATAGGACATTTCAGAGGAAAGTAACGTCATAGGAGATTTTAGAGGAAAATAACTAATAACCACAGCCATTTCATCTGCAGCTTTGGTTGAAAACGTAAAATAAACTTTGCTGAATGTATTATGATAGTGGAACAAGTTAATAATTCATTATTTTGATTACAATAGCACTGGAGATCTATTGTGATAGACACTGCACAAATACATGTTGAAAGCCAGTCTGGAAAGGTGTATAATCTGAACAGACAGGAGAACTGAAACGACTCTCAGGAGCAGACTAGTGGCAAAACAAGAAATGTCTCAGAATTGGGACTGTAAGAACGGAGACCTATCCATTGTATCACACTGTATTTCCAGTGAATTTTCAATCTTTTCCATTTTTATTCAGTTGTCACATAAATCAGAATGGAGCAAGCAATGCTTATAAGGTAGGTGCTAAACTGTTTTTTCTCCAAAGACTACAAAAATTTTGTGATAACTACGTAATTATTCCTTCCAAGTTAAGGAGATTAGCATCTCAGCTTCTTCTGAAATTAGTCCTACCATACAAGAGGCCCATGGAAGAAATATTTTAAGGAAGCATAAGCAACTCTTAACATTTCATATTTATGCTGATTATTTGGATTATCAATAAACCCTCAGATTAAACTTTTAAATTGTTTACTGATTTGATTTGGCCCTTAGGTTTTTTACTAAAATACAAAGTGTTTCACTCTTCATTTTGATGTTGTTAGGTTAGAATTTATCCCATTCCCACTCATCACTGAGGGCAGTGGTTAATTCACATAGTTTGAGGCCTGTCATTTGTTCAGAATCTACTGTCCCACAGTCAGAAAATGCTCTTCCTCTGGATACATCTTAAAATCCCTTATCACATTTCATGAAGATCCTGTTTTCAGGATGCCTGCCTGGCTGAAATATACACTATGAGCAAAAGAACATGGAAGGAGGAAGACAGAGGAAATTCAGATTTTTAGCGGGCTGAATTACTCTAGACTTTCACTTTTTTTCTATTAACCATGTGGGAAGAGTGAGGCAGTTCCTTCCTTAGCTACCAGTTATCCTTCCGTAAGAGCACATACAGCAAAGCAAGGTAATCTGGACCTTCATGTATTTGTCTCTGAGCTGGCACAGCGAGGCTTTTAATTGCAAACAGAGCTCAAACAGCCAGCAAGTGATCTAATTTCCATTATTACTTTATCTCAGTCACACCAGAGTGTTTCCTATAAGAATTGCATCTGATTACATCCTTTCTTTTGCTATTCAGTTATAGAGGGCACTTCTAGATAGGAAAGACTGAAGTAGAGAAAAGACAGAGGAGGTGAGACCTGAGGAAGGCATAAAGGCAATCCAAAGCAAGTAGTGAATCATAGCGGAGGACAATATCTTTTTCTATCTTTTTGGCCTTTCTGTTTTCTTCTGTGCCTCATTGTTCTCTTATTGCTGATGAATGCAATTCTTCAGGCCTAGCAGTCTTGATTTTCTCTCTGAAAGCCTAGTTGTCCTAGTTTAATTTGAAGTCATCATCAAATGAGCCCTTTCATTTACTTAGATACTGGCAATTATATTTCAAGGAGTATCTTTGTCATCCCTTTATGTAAAAATTAATTTGCTGTTTGCATACCAAAAAAATTTTTTTTTCCATACCTTACATCGACACTTCAATAATTTGTCACTCACTTTTCCTATCCTTTTATTACGTCTTCAGCCTCTCTTGGCCACCTGCCAAACATTCCTGTAATCAAGTGTCCCTATAACTATGTAAAAGCCAAAACATTAAGTTTTGGCTTCCTGCAAGTAAAAAAGTAATTTCTAATTGATTGCAAGTTCAGGACAAGACAGGTAAAATTCCAGAGAGATGTCTGTATCGACTGTGGCTTGCTTTTAGTCTACTTTGTGCAGTCTTTGACAGATCAAACACACTATAATACCTCAGGTATTATAGCTGTTTTTCTTAACTTGTGTCTGTCCTCTAGATGACAACTTTTGAACACTTTACGTTCTTTAGGTTTAATAGTAATAACATTGAGACTAGAAGAATAGCTGAAACTGCTTTTGCTAAAAACAAAGTAGAGCTGAACAGAAAAAGGAAGAGACTTTTTAATGGGATTTGGCAATGTCAAAATTTAGTTTCATTTATTTCTTGGTAATTTAGAAATAAAGTTAAATATTTTGAAAAATACTTAGAGATGCAGAGTCTAACAAAACTTTAAATGTTAATATCTGTCTTATTTAAGGTAACAATGAAAAAGAATATATATTTTAAAAAAAATCAAAGCACGCCTACTTCAGAACAGGAAATTAACATATAAAAGTTTGTTATACTTTCAAAACAAATTTCAGAGTAATTTAACACAGATCTCTTCACCGTAGTTGATAGAAGATGGGGGAGGCACCTTCACTCACATTTCTTATTTTCATTTTGGTCTACACTAAATATTAATACTAGTAGTAGTACTACTACTACTTCTTCTTCTACTGCTGCTACTGCTACTACTAATTGTACATATTTTGGCTGTCCTTTTCTTATATATTTACTGAGAAAGTTTACTTTGTTTACTAATGGTTGAAAGATAACATGACTTTTGCAGAATGTACTAACAAATCCATCCTCAAAAGCAGAGAAAAGTAAGAGCCAGAGACTTACAAACCAGTCTGTTTCAGTTCAGCCCCAGGATAAAACAAATGGAATAAATAGTCAAACTGAGCACCTAGATAATAATGGGATGCTAAGTAACAGACAATATGGATTAAAAAGAAAAATCATGTTAAATTAACTTAATTTCCTCTTGCAACATGATAATTAGCCTAGTAGATTGTCAAACAGTAGACTGCAAATTCTTAAACTTCAGAGAGACTTTCGATATTGCATGTAATGACATTCCCATAAACAGGCCAGAGAAACATGGTCTGCATAACAGGAGGGTACAAATACTATAAAGATGGTACAAAACTGGTAGAAAAAAAAATGTATTTACACAATTGTTTCTAATCTTTCATTTGTCAAACTGTTCTGACAAATAGAATAAAGTTACTGAGAACCTGTAATAGATCTAGAGTTATTTAAGATTCTCATGAATTACTTAGGTGATAGAATAAAAGTGACGATGAGTTCATTGCATTTGTAGACACAGTAAACTTGAATAGACTGTACACATATTGGAATGTGGAAGGACCTTCAGCTCAGTACGCTGTTACAGAGAAGGTAATCGAGAGAAATATTTGCACAGAAATGTGCATTGACTTTGGGTGAATGGGGAAAGAGAACACAATTGTTTGGATCAGAACCTGAATCCAACTGTGAATTTTGTTTCCTCAGATATTTAATGATCTTTTCCAACTGTGAATGAAATCAGCTATTTTGATAGCTGTGCCTGGGTCTGAATTTTGCAGTTTAAAAGTCTTTTATCTGCTTTAAAGAGATATGCTGTGACATACTGAAGCGGGAGCTAGCTTCCTGACACCATGAAATGGAGAATACAAATATTTAGAAATCAGATTTAAAACACATGATTAAAAATACATCTTTTCTCTTCCACTAGGAAACTGAAGAGAGATAAGGTCATGGACTATGCAGGATATTATACTCACTTAATCACAGTAGCACTAAAGAGTTTAACAAGATGATGTCTCACCTTGGGAGGAAACATTATCTCTGTAATAGTTCTTAGAAATCATCTGTCATTGTTGTAGATTTTCAGCACTGAAATAGTAACTGTCAAGATAGGAATGGGAATAGTCCCCTCTGAAACTATTCATTTTACAAGAAAGGGAACAGACTGGCGTAGCCTTGACCAAGTGAAGATTTAATTTATGGGGTTGGTTCTTGAAAACCGTGGTACAACTAGCTAACTTTCAGGTCACTTCATGATATATCACAGTATGTCATGTTGTCATGTGTCACACTTCTTTTTTTAATCATTTTGTAATGTATTATTTTTTTTTATGGTGACTTGAATTTATGTATATCTTGATTTTTCATAAAGTACTCTGCCACATTACATAAATCATTTATAACTCAATGAACTTGCATGAAGCTTACAATGTATCAAAAGGTTACAGAGAAGTACAGTTCTATCAGTCTCTGTCATGGCAGCTTTCAAAGGGTTCTAATATTGCACGCTTTCACCCAAAAACATAAATGTTTCCTTCATATATGAAATTATTTTCAAGAGCATCACATACTCAGGTCCTTTATGTAGTACAACATATGCTGTTATCTTAGAAATACACAAAACTGACACACAGCAAAGATTCACATCTTTGCGTATAGCTCAGTATTTACCTGTCCTTTCCCACTGATTAATTAAAATGCAGTTGAAACTTTTAAAGTGGGTGGAGTTTTGGAATGTCCTTCATAAAAAAAAAAAAAAAAGGCACTGTAAAGTTTATAAATTTAATCTGGGTTGGATATTTCAGAACTTTATTTTGGACACATAAAAAGCCAGCATGAGGCAGAGATAGGGGAAAGAGTATGAGTAAGCCACATGTTCATCTATACTTTTAATAAGAAAAGGGGACAGGCAACAATTTTGAAAGACATTTCTAAAAAGTTCACAAAGATTCTTGTTGTATCGCAAAGATTAAAGGAATTTGGTTAATGTGAAGCCTGGTGTATGAATACACTGCCTAGAAATTAGCGGTGTACAACCCCTAGGATGTGACTATTCTTGAAACATTTGGTACTCGTTGCATAAAAGGTGACCTGATAGTGTTCACTTGGAAAATATTTGTATTACCTATATATTCACAGCCATGCTTCAGAACCTTTAAACCAAAGGGGTACAAATTCCTGTCATGAGCTTTACAACTAGAAAGTTTACCAGATATGACTCTACATACACAAATTCATGCAGCATTTGCTAAAATCCTGACGATTTATCCTAAACTGCACTAGGAATATTGTAATATCTGGAACGGACAGTACCTTGTTTTAAGATCCAAGTATATTTAGCACTTCAAAGAAGAGGTACCAACAAAATGAAATTTTTGCACTACATCCTCCTAATTCTAAACTGCTTGTATTGAAACTTCCCTTCACATAAATCAAAGAAATCCCCAGGAGCTCTAACTTACAACAATCTATCTAGGGGAAAGGAAGATAGGATTCCTCCCTGGAGAGGTATCTAGAGTGGATGAACCCTGCAAATATCATAGTCAATCACTGCTGCTCAAATCTGACAAAGAACCTTGTTTTACAAAGTCTCCTGAGGGACGCAAGTAAAAGATTTTGGCAGAAAAGATTATTTCCAAAAATGTAGGTGTTCCTCTGAGTGCAAAGGAAGTTGATACAATTGATTATCACAGCAACAGATTCTCTTTCACTTTTTCTATCCATCTTCTCCCAGATCCTAAGCATCATTTTCAGGTGACATGCCAAACACTAACATTCTGCAGGAGTCAAATTTACCCACACTAGCATGTAGATAATTAAGCAAAAGAGAGTCCCTGCCCTATTAAAAGTATAGTATATGGATGGATAGGACTGCTAATTTGAGTAGCTTTAAGACAAACACAATATGTATGTTTGTGCTGAAAGTGTCATACACTTCAGAACAGGATATTGTGGTATGACATGTGCATCCAGATGTGAGCATTTAAAATAGACTGAACTCTTTTTTTTTATTTATTTTTATTGAAAAGTTGATGTTCTGAAATCTATGATTAAAGAAATACACTTATCAGGGGCAAAAAGCTCTAATAATAACAATGCCAAGGAGAAAGAGTAGTTTAAAAAATTTACTAGGAAAAGTCAACGCTGCAAAATGGCTTTTCTGTGGGTAGTAAAATGGAGTGTGGTGTACAAATTTTGAGCTAGTACAGTTTTATTTCCACCATAACTACAATAGAAAAAATATTAACATGCAGGACAGCACGGCATTTTAGACTGATGCACATAAACATATTTTTCCATCATCATTTTTATGTACTATTTTTACTACTAATTTGCTATTTTAAGATTATGTTTTGTTTATTCTTATTGTAGAGGTCAGACTGTACTTAGAAAATTTGTGCCACCACTTATGGTTAGCTACCTTTACTCTGGGACTCAAGCATGCTGACTGATAGTTATTTCAAGAAGAAATAAGTCCGGAAAACTGAGGTTTAGTGAGATTAGCTGCCATGGCTGTTTTTAACTAGCCAAGTGCAATTCACATAGAATTAGTTTTATTAAGAGTAATGAACCAAGTTGGCATGTGAACAGTGTAGAACACACAAGGAGAGTGTGCTCACAGGCATGGATACAATAGTGTTGTTCAACAGCCCTGGACAACTCACTGACCAAGCCAAAACTCCTTGATGAGTCAGGGCAGAGGCGGTCATACAGTACGTTCTATGTGATGTTTGAGTCTCTAGATAGGTCCTCAACCTTGGGCCTCCAACCCCCTCAATGTGGACTGACTGTTGGACAAAATTGTGGGTGTCTACTACTAATTTTTTTTTTTTTTTTTTTTACTCAAGCCAGTTTTACACAGCTCTCAAAATTGCATCTCATTTCATCTTTTGAATGATCAGTATTTGATTTTTAAGGAGTTAACAGCCCTGAGGCCTCTGGATTCATCCTGTCCCATACTTTCAAGACACCTGTTGCCCAACTACACTTTTAGTAAGAGTGAGAGAGCTGTTACACCCTCTGACTCACACAGGGCACATTGACTAGGATTTTTTTTCTTGTTTTGAACTCAATTCTTTAACTCTTAATAAATCACAAAGTTTTTTTTTTACCGTCTGATTCCTTCTATGAGGTGCATCAATGAATCCTCATTCTCATCCTGTCTGGTACGTATTTCTACGTCTCATAAAGAGATTTTTCATTTTAGTACTAACTGATGAATCATGAGTACAACATGGAATAAATCCAAAGCATTTTTCTCACTTATGGCTAGCAAAAAACCTCAACAAGATTTTTAGACTGTCTGTTAGAAACTTAGGATATAACTAGTAAAATAAGAGTTCATTAAAATAGGGACATTTTGCCTCTCTGCCTCCCCCAAGATATAAGCATTAGTCTGACCCTATCTGAGCCTCCAGGGCAGGACATAAGCAGTGCTAACAATAACTTGAGTTTTAATCCTTTAGGCTGGGGTACATTGGTAGTAATACTGCATCATTAATGTTAATGAAAAATTATATTTCCTTGAATTCCTTGCCATGCTCATCAAATTTTCACCTCACATTTATCTAATATTTTTCACTAAGAAATCTGCAATCTAAATTATGGAAAGAAATTAATACACTTTGATCTATCTATGATAAATATATGCTTGAATTGGGAAAAGAGGTCAAATATTGTCTGTATGTATGAGGACTGAAAGCTATAGGAAGATGAATAAGGAGAGAAGGTGACTTACTGGGTGGTGCTGCAAGTTGAAACTTTTGTTGGTAACTGAGTTGAATGAAGAGATGGTCTCAGATGAACACTACCTAAATTGGGACTATGCTGCATAGCAAACATTGAAAATGTTACTTTTTGCATTGTAATAGAAGGACACGTCTGAGCTGGACATTTCAGGAAATATTTTTAAAATGAAATCCTTTGCAACAGTAAAATAACATTTACTTTCCTTAGAAAACAATAATTGCAGCTAGAAGATAGGAATGCCATGTCTTCAAGGAAGACAAGCCAAAATTTAGAATGTGACATAATTTTCAACATACAAAATAGCTTGTTGCGTGCATCCCACAGAGAATTTCAGTTGAAGTCAATAGCACATCAGACAGATAAGATGGCCTAACTAAACACTCTTTGCTGCTTTTCATACAATTCTAAGCCAACTCACATTATTAACCTTTCGTTGATAAAGGAAACTAGTTTTAAGTAGATAACATTTTCTAATGATGTGTCTAAAAGCTGGAATTTAACACAAGTAAAGACATTTTATTTTATCCTGTAATGCCTCTAGTTCAACTGAAGCTGACAGGCCATTAAAAAAAATTAATATTAATAAACACAGCCTTATTTCTAAAATGATAAAGCTAAAAATGTCTCCAAGGACTGTGCACATATGCATCAGAACAAAATAAACCGAAAAATAAAACAGAACTGGTAGCTTCATTAGAGGAGCAGACTTAATATCCCCCCAAAATTGCAGAACTGAATTAGAAAATATTGAGGTTAATTGCCATGACATTAAGTGAATTGTTGATGTCAACTTATATTTATATTTTACTTGTGAATTTTCTGAGAAAAGAACAAATAATTGCTATGCTTTTAGTATTAATTATATAAACATTGAAGCCAAAGGTGACCCATATGAAGACTGAGTTCTGTCACTATCCCAAGGCATCATGACTCAAGGCCTCCAAAGTATACCTAAGAGTACTTTCCTTTCGTTAAGTAGGCTTACTTGGGTAACTAAGCAAAAACTCATTCTTTCCTAAATCAGGCACCAAGCCAGTGCTCAATGTTCATAAAGGTGACATAGCCTGGCTCAGTGACAAGCATTTACTTCTAGCTAGGGCTTTTGGGAATTAACTATATTAAAATAATTGTTTCAGGCATTACTTATATCCTATTGATTTGTAATGAAATGTCCATCTGTGTTTATAAAGAGAACATGATCCATACCCTATGCAGCCTCCTTCACGAATCTCCAATATCGCCTATGTATGGGTATTTCAGTGAGAGTTAAGTCTAATTGAATGATAATTTGCCATAGCATTACAAATTGTGGTTTAACTAGAATTATGTGGAACCTTATATAGAATCCAATCAGACAGTAAAACAGATTTTTAGCCTTAAACCAGAGGTCATCCTCCCACTGAATTGTAATGAGATATTCTGAATACCTCAGAGGAAAGAAATCTCTTTAACCCATGCATTGCAAACAGGGACTTGCCAATTGTAGTGTTTCAAAATTCCCTAATAAAGTGATATCGTGTTGACATCAGAAACCAATTTGAACCAATGCCAATTAACGCAATTAATCATAACGAACAACAGAGCAACATCTTCGCAATGACCTTTCACAAAAAGAAAATAAGAGGATCTTTCCATATTGTGTCACCAGGGCAGAAAAAGCATGTAATAGTGATTACGGCAAGTCCGAAATCAGAGTGTAACTGCTTCTAGAGGTTCTTGGCAGAGAAGTTGCATGAAGAATACTCTTAGAGCTGTGGCACTGAATAGCAATCCTGGAGTTTGGGTTTAATTCCTATTTTTTTTTCTGTGGACCTGATGAAAGGGTAAAATATACTATGTATCTGTGTTATTAATTATGAAAAGTATCTGAGCTAAATCTGAATCACGTGCATGTAAATGTAATTTATTTACAATTATAAGCTAATATGTGGATTTACACTGAGCTCTGTAATAATTTTGAGGTGAAAAGTTGACTTACTTTCAATGTCCTTGTGAGGATCAACTTCTCCTGATGTTCAGAGGAAACCTCCTGTGTTTCAGCTTGTGCCCATTGCCTCTAATCTTGTCACTGGGCACTGCTGAAAAGAGCCTGGCTACATCTTGTTTGCACTCTCCCTTCAGGTACTTATATACATTGATGAGATCACCTCTGAGCTTTCTCTTCTCCAGGCTGAAAAGTCCCAGCTCTCTCAGCCTTTCCTCACATGTGAGATGTTTCAGTCCCTTTGTCATCTTAGTGGTTCTTGGCTGGACTCTCTCCAGTATGTCCATGTCTCTCTTCTGCTGAGGAGCCCATAACTGGATGCAGTACTCCAGCTGTGGAGTGGAGGCCTCACCAGGGCTGAGTGGAGAGGATCACCTCCCTTGACCTGCTGGCAACACTCCTCCTAATGCAGTGCAGAATGTAATTAGCCTCCTTTGCTGCAAGGGCAGATTTAGAACTCTGTGGCATGAGCCTTTGGGGAAATGTCACTGTTGTTGCAGTACTGTTGAGACAATGGCTCTGGTCAGCATAAATAACTTTCTCAAACTCTGAAACTCATGTCAAAAAAGTCTAGTTTGAATCTTAGTTCTTCCAAAAATGGAACATAGAGAGGCAAAGCAATGTCTACTGGAGCTACGAATAATAAGAAGCATCCATCCCATGCCTGCTTCAAATTTATTCAAATCAGCTTTTAAGGTCCTGGGCTAGGTTATATTTAGTTTTGTCAGAATCATTAGCAGACAAATGCAGAGCATTAGAGGAAAAGAACTCCATTCTGTCTGTGTGCTCTGCATGTTGGAGCCGTGGAATGCTTTTCTCTTTTTTAGCCTGCAGACCTTTCTTGTGTTTGAGTAGATAAATGTAAATTGGAGATTGAGCAAATAGTGTTAGAGATTTTAATGCAGGCAGATATGGCTACTGCTGGATAAGAGCTTATGCTTCTATTATGTTCTAAATTTGAATAACTTGGTACAGCAAAATTCCTTTAGAGTTCTTAGCAAAAATTGAATCAGGAGAAAGCTCGAGCAGCTCTGAGTTTATGAACAGCAATTTATCATGAAACTCAAATGAACCCCACAGAGAATTTTTTTTTTTTTTTTTTTTTAAATAGGAATGGTGCAGAAGCCTTGAAACATGCAAATTCATTAAATTGCCCTTTTGGTGTCCTGAGTGTTGGAAAGAAGACATCTGCTCAGTAGTAGTCCATGTCCTGCAAAGACATAGATACCTTCTGAACTTTAAGTGTATAAAAACACCCTCCTACATACTTGAAGCTAAACAAACAAACGATACATCATACTCCATTGGACTGCTAAAATATCTGAGCTAAAGCCGTGGAAAGTGTCTCAGGCACCAGAATTGGCTGCCTAGCATACTGGGAAGCTTGTAATGAGCTAATTTATCCAATTTCTTAACCTGGTTAAGCTCAGCACCCCTTAGGCTAGATTACTTTTGTTATTCAAAGCCAGCCCATGTACAGCTGGCTCAGGTATCTTTTCAACAGACCACGGTGTACAACATGCTATTTTAGCAGCTTTTGTAGGCAGTTTATTGAAAATTCACTCTTAGACATGGTTTGGATTATGCAGCTGTTTCACAGACCCTTCTCTAAAGTATTCACAATGGCAGCACCACTTCACCAGTGATTATCAATTGGCAGTGGGATACTTCTCTGAACAATATATACAATCATCCCTGACCTCAGGAAGGTACCAAATGCCTGGGACTGGGGCTCCTCCTGGCTGTCCCTCACCTGCCCTTGTCCCTGGCTGGGACGGTGGGACTGGCCTTGGCTGTGAAGTCCTGCCCTGCCATTCTCATGGGAAGCCCCACTGCTCCTGGCTCTTGGTCCACAGGGCTACCACTGAGCCATGACAGTTTTAAGAATTAGAACTTTAAATTAAACTTGATAAGTTTTGCAGATTTGGCAGGTTTAGCAAAAAAAAAAACCCCAAACTTTCAAGTTTCAAGAAGGTGGCAAAATTATTCTCAAGAGAGTATAAATGATTTCTTTGCATAACACTGCTTTTTGTCATTCGAATTTAACTCCCCTTATGCATTTTTGCATCGACTTTTAGCCCCTTGCATCTGTATTTATTCTTTAGGTGTTAATTTTATGTGTGCTGCCCAGAGAAAATCTTAAGTATAACAAACTGATTGACAAAATGATTGAAGATTATGTATACAGTCCTGTGAGCAACTATTTTGCTTTTCTGAGCACACAGTCAAAATCTAGTTTGATGATTCAAATAGCAGTGTTCTGAAAAAATATGAAAGCAGTAGAACAATACTTTATATAAGGTAGGAAAGTCTGGGCAGGGCTTAAAATTAACAGAAAAGGAACTGTAAGTATCTTACTTTTAATCACTGACTGCTCAGAAGTAAAGTATAAAAAATTATTCTACTGCTAGCAATTTGTTTAAAGAAATTTCAATAGGGCAAGGCAAAAAAATCTCACGTTATGTTTCTTTGTTGATAAGAATAAAGGCCAAATTGTGACGGTATGTTTTTTTTTTGGTTATCAATTCTGTCCTAAAACTTCATTTGTTTAATTTAATAGCTGTATGACTTTGACTGTAGAGATACTGATTCTACAGATGGAAAGCTTTATTGCTCTTATTCTTGTAAAAACCTATTTAATTTCAGAAAATTCTTCTTTTCACACACAGGCATTGAAAAGGATGTAAATCCCTCAACTTGCACTTAAGTTAACTAAACCCTTGGTGTGTTATAGTGCAAGTAAGAGGAGAATCAACTCAATATATCCAGCAAATTACAGTACTATAACAAACTTAATCCTGCTTAGCGTGTGTGCTAAAGAATGTCACTTATTTACAGCCTGATATCAGTGCTTTTTCTTGGTGTCTTTTTATTGTACATACGAGAGATGGTCCATAGACTCTTCTTGTTTTGTTTTTATTGTAATGCTTATAAAACTTTACTAAATTTTCAGGAGCACACTTTAGTAAGTTTTTCATAGGTATTACAAGGAATGTCAAACAAGAAGAAATAGACTGGAATTACAGACTTTGTGGGAATTAAGAAGATAAGCCTACCTCTCAGAAATATCCCTTGGGTAGAATTTCTAAAAGCAATTCTTGGAATAAGGTACCCAATCTCTATTGATTTTTCATTAGACACTTAACGGATGTAGTGCTATAAAACTCTATTTCTATCTTTTATGAAAAAGTAAACCTACAGTGTAATGCACTGAATTTCCCAAATTAGGTCCATGCAAATGGTCTACCAAAAAAGGCATAGCATTTGCATCTTTACCTGTCACATAGTGTTTGTAGTTAATGCTTTATGTATACACTGTGTTCTTCATTGGTAAAAAAAAAAATAATAATAATTTGGGAATCAGCGGCATGGTGACAAGTGCATGCAGATTTTACAACTTTCCAGGCTGATTTTTTAATTTAAAGAGAAAGTGCTTTCATAGAGTTAGTTCTGTTCTTAGTGCCACTTCTCAATTTAAAATCTTTACAAGGATTCTGATTCTTTAAGCACTACACGTACATACATATCTGCTCAGAAAAAAAAAAGAAAAAGAATACTCAAAACAAAGCAAAAACCTCTATTAGTGCACCATGACTCTAACTCAAAAAATAGCATCTTGCAAACTCCAGAACTGCCTCTGAAATATGGCACAGCTTGTGCCTGTATGTTAGAACGAGTATGCAATTGTAAGCCTGTCATCTATAATGTGGACATCCAACTTGCCACAAAAAATCAGTACAAGTACAGTGAACCCATTCTCTGTGCTCTGTGGTCACAGATGTCCTGCCAGCAATTCTGAAGCAGAATTACAAGTTAGCTCAGGTACATTCTGCAGCCAGGAGAAATGCCAGCCCCTCTAGTATGCTTTCCTAGCTTTTCTTCCCCACAGACTCAGTGAGCTATGAGCTCACTTTTATGTAGACCTAAATTTATGTAGACCCAAATCATTACCTATCCTGTTGTGTAGCTGTTTTGCACTACAGAAAGATCGAACAGCTCAGACAAAGAAGAGGCATTTAATCCACACAATACCCTTAATAACTCTCCCAATGTGGTTTCTGCACTGCATTCTTAATTATTTCCAAGGATAGTTTTGCCTTTAATGCTTACGTGCATCTCTTAATACCTATAACAACTTTTTTTAATTTAACCCATAGTAGAATAAATTACATACAGCATTAGGGCCAGATTTATCTATACCAGTCATTTGTGTTCAGAACAAGTCAGAAGCTATCACAGGCAAATGCACGCTAAGGATTAGGATCAATAATCAACCAAATATAGGCTATTCTGCTTAGCTAGAGCTCCTCCTTTCATCATGACGATACTTCTTTATACCTATGTCCACATAGTGAGGGTAGCAGAAAGAGTTACTGCACTTTAAATTACTGTTTAGCATGCTGTACACTAATAAAACAAGTCAAGGTTCCTGAGGTTGTGCAGTTCTCTCCTTCTTGACACTTTCTGTGTAGAAACATGGAGGTGGAGAGGTCACAGGGCTGTGCCGCTGCTGGCCCTTCTGCCAGATGACAGGATCCCCTCCTCCAAGGGGCTCAGCTCCTCAGATGAAGTCTTGAGTGGTAGTTCCTCCTGTCTCACATCACCCACTGTGCCCTTGTCATGTTACCTGTCACAGTAATGTCTCAGTGAGAAAAAATGAGATGCCTGAGAGGTCTACCCAACTTCCCAAGGTACATAAGCCATACATTTATGTTTAAAATCGAGGAGTGCCTGGTGGCATGCATTTGGAGAAAGCTTTCCACACTCAGGCCAAGGGTAAATTGCTGTTCTGCTTGTCTTCTCCAATGAGAAGCAAAGAACATTGCTGCATTGCTTTCTGCAGATTTAAAGCTGGCTTGTCAGCTCTCATTGCTGTTTTCCAGCCCCATATGGGGAACAGAGAGACTGAGAAAAATCAAGATAGATTTATGACTAAAACTTACCAATATCATTTAGGGGTGAAATCTTGAATAACATCTCAATGCTAGCAAAAAGCGTAGCAGTGCAACAGTTCCCAAGGAAAAAAAAAAAAAAAAAAGAAAAAAAACTAGATGAAAACCTTCTACTTTTCTCCCCGACAATAGAACTGCATCCATAATAGAGTGCTTGCCGGTATTAGCTGTACTGAGAGATATATCTATTCCAGTAAACCTTTTACTAGTGTAGGCTAGACCTCAATTTCACTCTGCTGAAGCTCAGGAAATCAATGACCACCTGCAAAGACAGGCACTGGAAATAATCACTGAGCATTATGTTAAATCTTCCTGGAGTTATGAGATTATGGAAGAAGCTCAGTCTACATTAAAATATGCATATAGTCCACTTCTTATGGTTGCAGAAATATGGCAAAAAGCACAATATGGCTAGTAAAAGGAAAAAAAAAGTAGACTCAAAAATGTTATGAAAAAGCAAAGAGGAAATGAAGGTTGCTTCATTGTTCAACTCTTTCTGTTACTACGGTAAGAAATTGACGTGGTGGTACAAACAAGAGGTTATGAACCTGGGATATAACCCTCAGCCCCTCAACATCATCTGGCATGCAGACATCAATCAACACAACAATTATCAGTTCATTCCAGGGACAGTTGATTCTGCATGAGTCATCTGCCTCTCCAAACCTCACATTCCTGCACAGAGCAAAACTATGAGTACGTATAAGTGATACAAATATGTACACATAAGTGTGTGTTAGAGGAAAATATATCATGCCAGGTCCAACCGCCCGAGATAGTTGAAGGTGCTGCTGCTCTGTGTACCCAGATTCAATCAGTATCAAGAGTGCAAATGTATTCCCAGCAGGCACATGCATACGACATATACATACATACAGATGTACACATGCACACATATATATACACACACATATACATACATACACATGGTCAGCTGCACAAATCATAGACACACACTCAGAGCACCCATGCAAGCAGAGACAACACCAACAGCCCCTTCCTGCTCCCCTCTCTGGCTGGGCAGGATGGAAGATCACGAGTGAAAATATGTACATATGTACAATATGTGCACAGGATCCCTCCAGCAGCTGGACTCAGACACTCAGTCTGTCCCATAGTTGGCCTCTGGGTCCCAATCTCCTGAGTTGTTGGCACCTGGGCATACAAGCCCCCAAGGCCATAGCTCCTCTCCAGTTGCTGCTACAGATCATCACACACACAGGGGTACCCAAGACTTCCCAGGTCCCATAGCTGACACCCCTGTACTCTCAGACCCAGAGATACACAGGCATTCTCCCACCCAGATCTGTCTCTTAGACACCACTCATCACTCTGTCTACTCACTGGCTTGTCCAGATCGATCTTCACCAGTACTCGCACTCTTGTGCTCCTTCCACTCACTGGCACCATGAACACATGGGCTGTCCAACTTGTGGTCTGACTCCAGCTGGTGCAACAAGACCCCCATACACACACGTGCACACACATGATGGAGTCCTCACCCAGGAAAGAGCTTGAAAGCAATGTAATAAGAAGACAGGACAGACTGTTATTGTCAGATGCAGGGCATGGCCAGACAAGTGTACTGAGCAGCAAACTATTTACATGTGCTCAATTATTTTTGTCCCCTTATTCTTCTATGTTCACACTTCTGTTCCTTCCAAAATGACATAAACTCCTCCCTTGTCCTGCCTTTGGTTCCTCCCCTAAACTTTCCATAATTCCTGTATGATCCAGAATTGCTTTTTCCTGCATCCCATAATAAGTCCCAGCCCTAGACAGCATCCCCTTAGTCTGAAAGGTGATCTGGAGAGGTGGTGATGGGTTTCATGCCTGAACACTGGGGCTGAAAGCTCCCCTGGGACAACGCTGGGAGGGGCCCATACAGTGTGGTCATTTCTTGGGAGTCTGTAGTTTCAGTTACTGCTTGTCATTGTGCCCCTGTGCTCCTCCAAGCTTGTGTAGATGGGTCTTTGATGGGCTCATGGCCCCTGTGATGGGCCTGGAAGTAGCCTGGCAGGGCATTATTTGGCCTCCCCCTCCTGTCATTTTCTCTCTGAACTCCTCTGTGGGTGTGCAGATGACCCTTATCACAAAACCTAACAACACGTACATAGCATATAAGAATATATTGTGTTTAGATTGAAGAGCAGTAATCTAAAAAGAGCTTGATTTTAACTGTACCATCTCTTGTCGTATATTGCTGCCCATACTTCTAGTCGAAAAGTCATAATTTTAAATCACTGTTGTATTTTTACGCAGTTGGATTTGGGATTTTTTTAAAAAGGATTATTTAGACATAATTTTAAGTAGCTAGAAAGTGGGAAAATAGTCAGTAATGACAGTAATGAGTATAACACAAAGTAAGGAGGAATCCTGAGAGAATAAAGTAGGACAGAGGGTCTGATGTCTGCCCTTCTCATAAGTGGAAGAGGAGGTTGGGGTGTTTGAGCTTTGGAGTCAGCTTCACTACTGAGCTGATCTGTGTCATTTCTAGGATGAACTGCAATGCAGGTCTGTAACATTAATGAATTACCAAAATAGTACCAAGTCATCCACTGTCCAGTGAATATTTAAGAAATTTTCTGACAAATTACAAATTCTAGTAATGACATGAACTAATAAAATTGTGAAATTTTGGAAGCTTCTTCCAGACTGAGCACATAGCCTACTTACAGCATCTTATCTTTTTCTCATGAGCTTAATACAATAGCAAAAGATCTAGCTTAGGGACAAATTAAATTACACTTACTGGACAATAATTATACTACTGATATTTTTTTGAAATAAATGAGAACCAATTATCTTTTAACTTTTTGTAGGGGACTAGCATTTTGAGAATGGAAAAATACCAGGCACAGAAGAAAAATACTAAGGGTTTGAAGAGGGAGGGGAGTGGGTTATATACAAGAGAAACTTCACAAAGACGTACAAGTGTTGTGTAGGAGTAGAAAATAAATATGAACAGACTTTCAAAGCAAGAAGATGTCCATAGAAGGTTTGATTCCAGCCCCAGAAGGCGGATGAAACTCAAGCAGGAAATTATATGTAGGATTTATTATTATTTGTATTTATATACTTCTTGAAATAAAGGCAGTGATTTAAAAATCTGGGAAAAAATGTTGGTGTAGGAAAAGAAAGTTTCACTGCCACACAATGCAGACTGCTTAAAATCCCTAGACAGCCATATGAGATTTTTTTCCGTGGTAAAGTGAATAGTGACTCCCCTAAAGGAGTCAAGTGAGCCCTGCTTTCCGTCAAGAAGCAGCGTGAATAGAGGATCTGTGTTTTGGCAAGGATAGCTGTTAACTCAAAACACACCAAGTCTGGCTGATCAGGATGTAGGGCAATAAAATAGCAAATAAATATGCACACAAAAACCAGTGCAACTACATCTATCACTTTGTGGTCCTCATGCTTCTGTCACTTCTCATACCTGAGTCAAGAGGTAAAAAGCATGAATTCCCTGCAGCAGACTTACCTAGGGGCTAGGGTAATTTTAATTCAGAGTTCTGTTTGCAGGCCTCCTGTTGCTCCAGCTCCCATGTCGTGGCATAAGCCCTGGCCCTGGATGCTGTTGCTGTCACCTACCCAGCCCTGCTTAGATGCCGCAGGACTGTGCCTGGTAGGTGATAACGCTGCCTCTGCTGTGGTGCTCCTCAGCTTCCAGCTCTGCCTCGTTCCTGGAGCAGATCTGCTCTTAGAATCATAGAATCATAGAATAATTTGGCTTGGAAGGCACCTTTAAAGGCCATCCAGTACAACCCTCCCCTGCAAAGAGCAGGGAACTCTTCAACTGCATAAGGTTGCTCAGAGCCCCATCCAACCTGGCCTTGAATGTTTCCAGGGATGGGGTATCAATCACCTCTCTGGGCGACCTGTGCCAGTGTTCCACCACCCTCATTGTAAAAAGTTTTTTCCTGATATCTACTCTGAATCTACCTTCTTCTGTTTTAAAACCATTAACCCTCATCCTTTCACAACAGAATCTGCTGAAGAGTTTCTCCCCATGTTTCCTATAAGCCCCCTTTAGGTACTGGAAGACCACTATAAGGTTCCTTGCTGCTCTCCAAGAACATAGAATCATAGAATCATAGAATGGTTAGGGTTGGAAGGGATCTTCAAAGGTCATCTAGTCCAACCCCCCTGCAAGGAGCAGGGACATCCCTGACTAGGTCAGGTTGCTCAAAGCCTCATCCAACCTGACCTTGAACGTTTCCAGGGATGGGACATCCACCACCACTCTGGGCAACCTGTTCCAGTGTTCTAAAACTCGTATTGTAAAAATTTTTTTCCTAAAATCCAATCTAAATCTACTCCCTACTATTTTAAAACCATTACCCTTGTCCTCTCACAACAGGCCCTACTGAACAGCCTCTCCCCATCTTTCTTGTAGGCCCCCTTGAGGTACTGGAAGACCGCTACCAGGTCTCCCCGGAGCCTCCTCTTCTCCAGGCTGAACAGCCCCAACTCTCTCAGCCTGTCCTCATAAGAGAGGTGCTCCAGCCCTTTTATCATCTTCATGGCCCTCCTCTGGACCTTCTCCAACTGGTCCATGTCCTTCTTGTGTTGGGTGCTCCAGAACTGGACACAGTACTCCAGGTGGGGTCTCACCAGGGCAGAGTAGAGGGGGAGAATCACCTCCCTCAAACCTGCTGGCCACGCTCCTCTTGATGCAGCCCAGGATGCGGTTGGCCTTCTGGGCCGCAAGGGCGCATTGCCTGCTCATGTTGAGCTTCTCATCCACCAGCACTCCCAAGTCCTTCTCCTCAGGGCTGCTCTCAATCCATTCTCCACCCAGCCTGTGTTTGTGCCTGGGATTGCCATGACCCAGGTGCAGGACCTTGCACTTGGCCTGGTTGAACTTCATGAGGTTGGCACGGGCCCACCTCTCCAGCCTGTCAAGGTCCCTCTGGATGGCTTCCCTCCCTTCCAGCGTGCCGACAGCACCACACAACTTGGTGTCATCGGTGAACTTGCTGAGGGTGCACTCTATCCCACTGTCCATGTCACCAACAAAGATGTTGAACAGGGCGGGGCCCAACACGGCCCCTGAGGGACGCCACTCGTGACCGGTCTCCACATGGACATTGAGCCGTTGATGACCACTCTCTGAGTGCAGCTGTCCAGCCAACTCCTTATCCACCGAGTGGTCCGTCCATCGAACCCATGCCTCTCCAGTTTAGAGAGAAGGATGTCGTGCGGGACAGTGTCAAAAGCTTTGCACAAGTCCAGGTAGATGATGTCAGTTGCTCGTCTCTTGTCCACCGATGCCGTCACCCCGTCATAGAAGGCCACCAAATTAGTCAGGCATGATCTGCCCTTGGTGAAGCCATGTTGGCTGTCACCAACCACCTCCTTGCTCTCCATGTGCCTTAGCATGGTTTCCAGGAGAATGTGCTCCATGACCTTGCCAGGCACAGAGGTGAGGCTGACCGGCGTGTAGTTACCTGGGTCTTCCTTATTCCCCTTTTTAAAAATTGGGGTTATGTTCCCTCTCTTCCAGTCATCGGGGACCTCACCAGACCGCCACGACTTCTCAAATACAATGGCCAGTGGCTTGGCAACTTCATCCGCCAGTTCCCTCAGGACCCATGGATGGATCTCATCAGGTCCCATGGACTTGTGCACCTTCAAGTTCCTCAGATGTTCCTGAACCTGCTCTTCGAGTACAGTGGGCAGTTCTTCATCTTCCCAGTCCCTGCTTGTGCCTTCCACAGCCTGGGTGCTGAGACAAGAGCCCTTATCAGTGAAGACTGAGACAAAAAAGTCATTGAGTACCTCAGCCTTCTCCACGTCCCGGGTAACCAGGACACCGGCTTCCTTCTGGGGCAGGGGGCCTACATTCTCCTTGGACTTTCTTTTTTCCCCTACATATCTATAGAAGCCTTTCTTGTTGCTTTTTATATCCCTGGCCAGATTCAATTCCGTCAAGGCTTTAGCCTTCCTCACCTGATCCCTTGCCGCTCGCACAGCCTCTTTGTAGTTTTCCCAGGCTACCTGTTTCCACTTCCACCCTCTATAGTCGTCCTTCTTTCAGTTGGTCCAGGAGCTCCTTGCTCATCCACACAGGCCTCCTGGCCTTTTTGCCCGACTTGATCTTCGTCGGGATGCACCTCTGCTGAGCTTGGAGGAGGTGCTCCTTGAATTTGGACCACCTTTCCTAGGCCCCTTTTCCCTCCAGGACCGCCTCCCATGGCACTTTGCCCATCAGGTCCCTGAAGAGGCCGAAGTCCGCCTTCCTGAAGTCTAGGGCAGAGAGCTTGCTGTGTACTTTCTTTGCTGCCCTGTGGATCTTGAACTCCACCGTGTCGTGGTCGCTGCAGCCAAGGCTGTCCTTCAGTTTCACATCCGCCACCAGTCCCTCCCTGTTGGTGAGCACAAGGTTGAGCATGTGTCGTACTTCAGCCCCGATCGGGACCAGACTATGCAGTCTCTCTCTCACTCCCCCCACCTTCCGAGAGAACAGGGAGAGAAAATATAAGGAAAAACGGCTCAAGGTCTGAGATAAGGACAGGGAGAAATCCTTAAAGTTACCGTCACGGGCAAAAAAGACTCGACTTGGGGAAAACGATTCATTTATTACTACAAACAGCAGCATAATGAGACAGAGAACAAGATAACCTCCATCCACTCCTCCCTCTTCCCAAGCTTAACATTATCTCTACCACCTTCCCCCCCCCCACGCCGAGCGGCACAGGGGGGAAGAGGGAATGGGGGTTGCAGTCAGTTCATCATACGTTGTTTTACGCCGCTGCTTTCATGGTTGGGGGAAGAACTCCTCACATTCCTTCCCTGCTCCATTGTGGGGTCCCTCCCACGGGCCACAGTCCTTCGTGGAACTGCTTCAGCGTGGGTTATCTCTTCCACGGGTGCAGTCCCTCCAGAACAGCTGTCCCAGCGGGCCCTCCACGGGCCACAGCTGCCTTCAGGCATCCACCTCCCCCGGTGTGGGGTCCTTCATGGGCTCCAAGTGGATCTCTGCTCCTCCGTGGACCTCCATGGGCTGCAGGGGGGCAACCTGCTCCACCATGGTCGTCACCACAGGCTGCAGGGGAATCTTGGCCAGGAGCCGCATTACTCCTCCCCCTCCTTCTGAACTGACCTTGGCGTCTGCAGCCGTTCCTCAACACAGGCTGGTAGATGTCTCTCGGGATCTTTTTTTTACATTTTATTCACTTCCCATCTCTTTTCCACTTCTTGCAGCCGGGCTGGACCGACTCGGGCCCAGTCGGCTGCCTGGCGAGAGGCCAGAGGGTGAGGCCTGCAAGGCCCATGAGGCCTGCGCCTCCCCCTCTGCACCTCTGCCCCCGCTCAGCTTCTTCACATCTTCTCTTCTCTCTTCTCTTTTTTTTTTTTCTGTTTTCCCATTCTTAAATACGTTATGGCAGAGGCGTTATCACGGGACATTCTGCTACCAATCGGCTCGGCCTTGGCCAGCAGTGGGTCCGCCCTAGGACCGGCCAAGTCCCCTGAACAAAGGGGAGCGACTTCTAGCAGTTTCCTACAGAAGCTACCACCTTAGCCCCCCCCCACTAAACAAAACCACGACAGCATGGCACCCCTCCTTGTTGGCTCCTCTGTCGCCT
Source organism: Chlamydotis macqueenii (assembly GCF_036417535.1). Classification (NCBI taxonomy): domain Eukaryota; kingdom Metazoa; phylum Chordata; class Aves; order Otidiformes; family Otididae; genus Chlamydotis; species Chlamydotis macqueenii. The sequence goes on from NC_141558.1 coordinate 9,084,355, forward strand.
GCAGAAGGAAGTTATTGTCCACGCATTCCAGGAACCTCCTGGACTGCCTGTGCCCTGCTGTGTTATCTCTCCAACAGATGTCAGGGTGGCTGAACATGCTCTTTCTTGTCACACCCATACAACTAAACTAAACAGGAACAAGACACAGGCTGAGCACTAGCACTTGGCTGTCCACAGTGTTCAATTTTTAGCCTGGTGCATGGCACAATTTTGGCTGGGGCCTACCTCAAGTCTATGTGTGGTTGTGGACATATTTGATTGTGGGCATGAACCATGAACTATTTCCAATGGCCTGTTTGGAAGAGTTGTTTTGGAAATTAAGGGAGTTCTGGCCATGTGTGTGTGATCCATGCAGCACCAGTTGGCCTTGGGGACAGAGAGAGGTTCCTAGCTTGTTTTCGCTGCAAATATATTTCTGTAGTTTCTATTGCCCACTGAGATATTAGGAAGTGATGGATTTCAGTGGCAGCAAGGGCGACTTAAATCTGACATTAAGAAAATTTCTTTGAAGGCAATAATAATTAGGCAGTTGCCTTAGGCAGATGAACTAAGATGGTATAGCTGTATAACTGGTGGGTTTAGGAAGAAAGTTCATGAGGAATACTGGAGTATCCACCCTACCTCAGCAAAACTGTTTTAAAAGCATATCTTTTTAAGGCTTATCACTAGTTTTAACATGCCTGTGAATACACAGATGGCATGCACTACAGAAAGAAAAATAGGAGAAGAAAAAGGAGGAAATATTTAGAAAGTAAAGAATGTACTTGTGAGTGGAAGCAAAAGGAAGGCATCAGTGAAAAATAAGAAGCAGGCACAGCTGAAGAAACAAGTTATCATAGTCTAATTAAGAAAAGGAAACAAAGAAAGAAGGAGGACAGGAATATCTACATGGCAAAGCCTAGGGATGGAAAGCTGCTAACTTAAGTGAATAAATTTATGCCAATAACTGAGCATGGACTGTTTATTAAGGGTTAATGAAGAACATTTTGCAGGCAGCATTGTAGTAATTCTATTTAAAGCACTTGCTTTTTCTTCTGTCTATTCTGTCGCCTACTGAAAATTGCACGACTCTGTTCTCAAATACTATTATAAAAAAAGCAATCAACTCAATTGTCTGGGGTGCAATGATGCTGACTACCTCCTTCCAGCATTCAGAGAGAGAGAGAGAAAATAAGATAAATAACCTGGGACAAAAACACAAATCATTAGAATTTTTAATAAGCCTTCACCAACAGAAAGCTGAACGCTGTTAGTTATATCTGCCAACTGCTGCTCATGGTCCAGTGGACAGCACACTGCACAGGGAGCGAGGAGATTTCTGCTCTTCTTCCAACTCTTACACTCTTGCTTCATAACAGCTTAAACACAACATGTGAGCTTCAGCTTCCCAGCAGTACAATGGAGATCATTAAGTAACGTATAAATAATACTGGTGGTGCAGTATTCTGGGATAAAATACACCAAAATTGAGAGCAAACTTTCTTTGTTCTAGTTCAGATAGGAACAGTGACCCTTCCAAACCAAGTGTTGTGACCTCATGTAAGATATGGGGTCATGAGCCTGAGGGAAATTCAATTGCAAACGTGGGGTTGTAAGTCTAGAAATAGAACCAGAGAAGTATTTATGGCAAGAGGTTGCAGGAAACTGAACTAGAAGTTATTACCCTCAAGACTACAACTAGAACTTTCAATGTGCACAGAGTCCCTGAGAAAATCTATGGGAAACCATAGTTTGAAAGCCTTTTAACACCTCAGTTTCTGGCCCATTCTTAGTGTCAGTTCTCTGATCTCTCCGATTAGATTTTATGTGGGTTTTTTTTTTTCTTGGCAAACCAGGACTGGAATTTAGTCCTCTGTAGGCTGTGCTGGAGATATAAAGCAACTTAAATCTGCCAGAGACAAACTGTGAAAGATTACCTGGACAGTAGGAAAAATATCAAATTGCAAAAAGCTAGAAAATTGATCACAGTCTAAACCAAAGGCATCACCAGATCTAGAGCAATGTATAAAAATAAACCTTGCACTACAGCAAAGAGTTTAAGCCTATGCCACGGTCTCTAAACTATGTTTAATGACATCCTTTTTATGTTTGCCTAGATAATATATACCCTTCAGCCTATCTGATCCTCCTTTCTACTTAAGGACTTTACAGTGTGAAACACATGCTGAATTTGTGATTTGTCCTGTAGGTGTAGACAACAGAAAAGTCAAAATGACCTTCCTCCTATTTGCTTATTTGTCCTTTTACAGACTATATCTCAGTATTCACATAGGTCTTGATCCTACAGTTGGTTCTAGGTCACTTGGAAAGGAAGTAAGCTTAATAATATGCCATGGCAAGAAAATAACATGGAAACAGAAAAGCCCTTCGGAGTCAAATCCATGATGTGTCCCTGTCTCCAACAGTGGCAGAAGGAGGGAAAGCGCATGAACCTGGCTGCTCCCTGCATCCATTCCTTTTGTGCTCCACATTTTTACTCACATGAAGTTTTTTAGTCATGTTTGAGGGGTATGCTGATACTGTCTGCTACCACTACTTTCCTTTGACAGTGAGTTCTAAAAGTTTGCAACCCTCCTTATGTACAGTTTCATTTTTTGACCTGATAAGCTTTGAACTGCAGATTTTTAGATACGTGATAAAGATCATGGCTGTTTTACCACTAACCAGTGCCTTTGTGAACTCTTAGCCATAGTCAGACTTAAAAAACTTTCTGTACGGCTATATCAACTGTCTTTTTTGGGTTTTGGTTTTTTTTTTTTGAGGAAAGTACAGTATGCAGATCAGACTCTTTGTGGGACCATTATGTCAAGAGTAGAGGACAGTGTTAAAAGAGAATGGTCAGATCCATCCCTTCCGTAAGAAAACAGAGGAGAAACAGCACATCCACTTAACTGGGATAGTTTCACATGACTGATTCAGAGCAATTCATTTCAATTACTCTGATCATCAGATAAATAGCACATCTGGTAGTGTCTGCAAACTAATCATTAACAGGTGTGAATTGGTGTCTGCAAGCATATATTTCCTACTGTGTGGCCCTTTGTTCCCTTTAGGACACTTCTTAATTAGAGACAAGTCTGAACAACAAGTCTTTAGATGTGGATCTGTTCTTTGAAAACCCCAAAAATCAGCACTTTGTACACCAGGTTGTTATTTAGAGAAAAGCTCTCTGAAAAAAAAACAACGTTTCAGGGTTCTGAGCAAGCATCCATTGCCCAGTTCTGACTCACTGTTCTGAGTTTTGGATTTTAGCTTCTATTTGCAGCAATACTGGCACATATGATGCACATGTTATGTTTACAGCCTGTGGTACTTATGATAGAAATGACATACATTGCTATTGTCAAAGGCATATGTATAAGAGTTGCCATTAAAATTGTAGCAGCTGCTGCCATTGTTGCTGCTGGATGACAGTCGTCATCTAAGTATTTAAGGAGAAGAGGCACTAGGAGACCTTAGGGAAGTGTATAAAAAATAGCAAAAAAAACCCCAGGAAACAGAATTGGGAGGTCATAGTATATGACCTGATGAAGGTTTGCTTTCTATGTTGGTAGATCTGCATCTAGATGGGGGATGTTTTTCCTTTTCAGTCCAAATCCTTATGTGACTTACTGCAGTTAAATTCCACATCTTCGTTTTAGAGCTGTGTCTCAGGATGATTTAGTCATATACCTGAGTGTAGTCATACACCAAACATGCATGGTTAACTTTGCTAACCTGCTTTAAACATGATTATGTACATTCTTTTGAATTCAGCAATTTAAAGAAACCTTAAAGTAAAGGCAAGCCACTACAATATGTGAGCTTCTGAGCTTCTGCTTGTGAAGATATGGGCTTTAATATGAACTAAGAGTATAGTTGGCATTAGAGTTTGTGAGGAAAAAAAAGAAGTATATGAACATGGGGGGGGGAAGTATATGAATGTTTGATTTTCATCACTTTTTCATAAGGCTAGTATTGCAAAGTGCCACCTCTGCAGGATAACTCTTCTCTGTGAATATTAGTGGGTGTCTTTCTGGCAAGAGACAGTTGGTGGAGAATCAATTTAGGTTACAATTAATCTCAGCACAGTCAGCAAAGATTTCACCTTATTTTGTTATTTAACTCTTGTGATTCATTGACAGAGCGTAGCAAATTTGGAATTTGAAATTTAGGAGACACTAATTGTCTATTGCTGTTTCTATTCATTTTTTTTCTCTAGAGAAATGGACACCAAAAAACCTCAAATGGAGTAGAAAAGACAGTTCATTGGTTAATATTTAGGGAGAGGAGTAAACTGCACAAATAAAACAGCTCATGGAATGAAACATTTTTGTTTGTAGAGTAGGTTAAGCAAAGTACTTCTAAAGCCTGAGAGGAATATCCTGTGATAATCCACTAGCTAAACACATGGTGTATGTAACACTTGGCTTTTCTGATCAATTAGGCCACAGCAGAAATTAAGTCAGGAAACTATAAGGCAAAAGACACAAACAATAAACTGAGAGAGCACAGCAACTATAAAGATCAAAATAGTGAAAGGTAAGGTAAGAAGCCAAAGACTGAGAAGTAGCTGAGGCTTAGTAGAGATACTTTTTGATGAAAAAAAAAAGATGATCATATTAACAGAGTTAGGCATCCCAAAACTCAGTTTACTGGTTACCAATACCAGAAAACATCCCAGAGGTTTGGATCTGGTTCTCTCTAGTGTTAAACTTTCAGTATGGAGTCTGGCCAACTAGCACCTCCCCCAAAATTTCCAGGCGTGGTTCAGGAGTAAGTACAGCCAAAGGAGAATTCTCAGTGTTTTAGATATGTCCACTTGGTTTTAGAAAGTTTGAATATATTCAGACCTAGTCATTTGGCCTTAGGAATGGAAAATAAGAACTTGCATGTTTTGTTTATCATACAGGTGTAGCCACAAGCTACTTAAACTCCCTACTCATCATAAGGTAGAGAGTGTTGCTGATGTGAGCAGGAATGCTGAGGGGTTGTGTAGGCTATTAGACAACTGTGATCATATTTTCTCAACCAGGCAAAATGAGTATAAAACTGTTATTTCTATTTGAGGGCATTTTACACTCACTTTACACTACTCTAAGTGTCTGCTCAATTTCCAGGAAAATGAGAATGATGTCTCATGATCTAATGATACGAGGCAAAGAGAGATAGAAGATAGAAAAGTGCTAGAGAAAAGAGTTAATTTGAAGTTTTTTTATTCTTCTAAAAAATCATAATTTTCAAGTCCTTCTTTTTGGAACATTCTGGACATAGACTCAAGTACACTTGTTCAATTTAAAAAGCTGAAAACTGTTGTGATATAACAGCAGACTACTGAAGCTTCACTACTGCACATATGTGAAGCCCCGGGAAGTCAATAACAGTATACAAAGTCATAAATTTGTATGAAATTCAGAGCAAGAGGGAATAAAAGTTGTATTTCCATGAAGTTTAAAGAGGTAAGAAGTTATTAATACTAATAAATAAAGACCTGTAAATTTAGTGAAAGATCACAAAATATAATTTTTTTTTTTAAAAAAAAAAACCCTCTATTTTTAAGCATAACGAGATTAACTATTTTGTGGAGTAAAAGACTAATGGATTCAGAGTGGAATAATAGAAATTTCTTCTTCCCCATGAGAAAACACACTTAGAAGAATGCCAGAATGGCATAGAAAACACGTCTCCATGGAACAAATTGAAGAATCCTCTGGCATGCAAAGACTAAAGATGCAATTCGTGTGCTGTGAAAAAGCTTTTTTTTCTAAGGTTCTAAAGTTTGTCCTTGATTATCTGCAAAATGAAATAGAATGTGTGTATGAGGCAGAGCACATTGTGCACCGTGAGGAGGAGAGTCAGTAATGGGTGGGAAACTACATGATCTAATCTGCAGACTGCACATTTTCAAATGCCACAGTCTCAATTATGTTGAATTCAAAGCAAAATTGAAACTCTCCCTGTTCCTGAAAATCCCATCCTATCAGCCTCTATCTGGATTTGCTTGAGGGACCTTCTAAATAAATAATAATAATAAATAAAGGAGTTGAGTTAAGTTATATATATGTTTTTAAAACAGCTATAGCTATTTTGAAACGAAATGGGGGCTTATGGCACGGACGCTCTTTTGTTAAAGTTAATGTACCTTGAAATCTTTCAACTCAGCACAGCAGACTGTCAAAGGTGCTTAAAAAAATAGTCCAATATTCTCCAAAGCTCTTTCTGCAAGAGGGGTCTTGTGTGAAATGATAACAGCCACAACCCCAATATTGTTTACAGAAATAAAGCTTTTCACTGCAGAGGTATCACAGTGAAACTTGAGGGGAAAAGGAATATAAAATGAGACGAAGACTTTGGTTCATGATTCTTGGAAGTTAATAAACCTTCAAAATGATGTCTACCTATTCCATTTTTTCCTGAGTCCATTCAAATAGAGGTCATAGCGTGATAAGCGCATTTTAAGCGTTCCTTCTTCCTATCCAAGAAGAACAGTACTTTCTCAATTTGGAGATAGAGTTATTTTTCTGTCCCCAGAATTTTGTGCTCCTAGAAATAAGGCTACCTCCTCTTCATCTTTTGTTTCCCTGAACTACCTCAGGAACGCACTTCTGGGAAGTAGGGTATTTAGGTTTGTGCATCCTTATGATGAGATCATAGCTCCTGGATTATTACACAGCGCTATAGGTCTTGCCCAACATAACCATTCCTCCTTGGTCAGTGTTGTGGTGTGGAAACACATACAGTCATTGCACTTTCAAATGCTTTTCAAAGCATTACTGGTTTGCATTAATGGAAGTACTAGTATAGCAAAAAGATTGGGCAACTTCAGGGATGGAAGTACACTTAATGTACTTAAGGTACTTAAAGTCTCTTTCAATGAATTCTGGGTCATGGTGGTGCTTAGCACCTCGCTATTCATCCTAGAATGTGATTGTGTGAGTATCTATAGATTTTTGTGGTCCAAAACAAAGAGGCTGACAAAACTTTATGTCCTACAATGTTGATTGATGCAACTGCTCTCCTTAAACATTAATGCTTCCATGTCACCCAAGCACTGTCCTAGGTTGGAAAATAGATCCTCTGAATGTTATTCTTCATCTCTTTATGGTTCAGTTTATCTTATATTAGTCATGATAACAACAGTGTTGTGAAGAAAAGCATATACCACTAGTCACTCAACTGCTATGAAAATGGGGCAGATAGTACAGATCTGTGCATATATTAAAAGGCAAAATAATAAAAATTGTGAGGAATCTCATGTTGCCATTATTACTGCAATTATTTTCATATTACAGTAGGACAGAAACTAGAAGACTGACCTCAATTTACGAAGTACTCTACAAACACCAGCCAAAGGTATGCTGCATGAAAACACATGTAGTGTATGCAGGAGACAAGGAACAGCAAGAAGATAAACAACAGCGTAGAAAGAAAAGGAAATAAAACAAAACCGACAGGCAACAATCTTAGTATTATTACAGCTTATTTACACAAAATATTTTTATAAGCATAATGTCAAAAGACAGATTTGGAGAAGGGACTTGAAGGAAAGCAATGATGTTACTTTCGAGTGTTTCTTCCAAGCGTGAACAACATGAAAGTAACTGCTTGAGGATGAATCAAGTGGGTGATGGAGGGTATTATCAGTAGCTGATTAGAAGCAGGAGACAATCTCTTGTTTCTGAAGGAGAGATAAAGTGGGATTAGGTTATGAACACAAAACAAATAACATAAATTTTATAGTGAAGAGGAGTCACAAGCAAACTGTAAACAGAGCAGTGCATGATCAAAGGATAGGGAAATGCTATGCACAGCAGCATTTCATAGCAGAGCAAGCAGGCCCAGAGCTTTGGCTGTGTGGATGGCCAAGTAAAGATTAATATTGTATGCAGAACAAATGTAAGAAAATTAGGGGTAGTTTGAATTTAAGAAATCAAATGTGAAAAACCATGTTAGAGGTTCAAGTGATCAGCAGAATGGCAGTTGTGTCCACAGCATGGAAAAAGGGTAGCAGTGACACGCCTGGAGCTAAGGAGTTACTTCAGTCATGCTTAGATTGAAGTGTTCAGTGAGTGGTATCATGGGTGTTTGGTATCAAAAGGAACTAGTTTGTAATACTGAGACAGGTGTGCCATCCAGACAGAGCTGTTACTTAAGAGTATCTTGCAGATGGTGAGGTTTGGCAGTGTCATAGTTTAGCCCCTATGAGAACCAAACTCAGCAGTCTTTTGCTCAGTCCCCTGACCCTCCAAGGGAATAGGGAGAGATAATATAACAAAAGAGGCTCAAGGTTTGAGATAAGGACAGAGAGAAATATTTCAAGTTACCATTACGGGCAAAACAGACTCACTTGGGGAAAACTTTATTTATTATTAAAACCAAAGCAGGATAATGAGAAAGAGAACAAAGTAACTTATCCCCCACCCCTCCCTCTTCCTGGGCTTAACTTTATGTTCAATTTTCTCTACCTCCTTCCCTCACTGAGTGGCACAGGGGGGAATAGGGAATAGGGTTACAGTCAGTTCATCACACGTTGTTTCTGCCTTTCCTTTCTCCTCGGGGGAAGAACTCCTCACATTCCTCCCCTGCTCTGGTGTGGGGTCCCTCCCACGGGCTACAGTCCTTCATGAACTGGTCTGGTGTGGGTCATTTTTTCCATTTCGTCCCTCTGGAATGGTTGTCCCAGTGCAGGCCCTCCATGCACCACAGCCTCCTTCAGGCATCCACCTGCCCTGGCGTGGGGTCCTCCATGGGCTGCAGGTGGATCTCTGCTCCTCTGTGGGCCTCCATGGGCTGCAGGGGCACAGCCGGCCTTGCCATGGGCTGCACCATGGGCTGCAGGGGAATTCTGGCCAGGAGCAGCATTACTCCTCCCCCTGTTTCTTCACTGACCTTGGAGTCTGGAGCCGTTTCTCTCACCAGAAATTCTTCATAACAGGCAGGCAGACACCTCTCAGGTTGTCTTCACATCTCCTCTCTTCACTTGTCTCAGCCGGGCTGGGCTGAATCAGACCCAGACAACTAGCCACTGGGAAGCCAGAGGATGAGGGCCGCAAGACTCGAGCCCTCTCCTCTCTGCTCCCGCTTCAGTTTCTTCACATTTTTTTTTTTTCCCTCTTCTTAAATACAGTATCGCAGAGGCATTATTAGGGAACATTCTGCCACCGATTAGCTTGGCCCTGGCCAGCAGCGGGTCCGCCCTAGGCCCAGCCAAGTTCACTGAACAAAGGGGAACAACTTCTAGCAGTTGCGGAAGTTGCCACCGTAGCCTCCCCTCACTAAACAAAACCTACACGAGGGGGCAAGAAACAGGAACAACACTTGAATATTATGGAAGTTCCCAGAGGAAGTTAAGCAGAATGCAAGGGTTCTTCTCTAAAGAACAAGCTGAAAGAACTGCTAGAGGCATAAGAGAACTGGAAGATGGGGTGATTATGTAAGGCAGAGAGAACACTTCAGGATAAGGAGCATGAGCAACAGTGTTGAAATCAGGCAGCCATGAGGGGTTTTCTCATGAGGCAGCACACAGATCTCAAAGCTTGGCTAAGAAGAAACTGGTAACTGGTGATCGTACATCTACCATCAATACAGTTATTCTATCAATATGCCTGCCCAGCATAAAGAAATTCTATCCAGAAAGGATACATTGCTGAGTTGCTTTCTAACAGCTTTATAGAAATCCTGTCAGTAAGAATATACTACGATAGAGCAATTAGAACTTGAAGCTTTAATTAATTTATTTTAATTATAAATATGGCAATCTTTTAATGTTGGCTTAAACATACGTAATTATTATATCCATTGGTTTAAGAAATTACTGACCTGGATATCTGCCTTGTGTCCGTGGAAAGACTGGCTGATTAGTAGATGAAGCAGTGTCTGAACCGTAGCAGTTTGTAGGTTTAAAGTCTGGCATATTAATGTAAATCAACACTGATTTCGTTTTACCTTTGGCAGCACAGAAGTTGCTTCATTATCAATGTTGCTATAATTGCTCTAGGGATAGTGACTTTTTGAAAGCAGGTTGAGAAGATGAAACAAAATGGAACAGTTGGTAGGACTTCACCGGGGGCTTTAAGTGCAGCAGCCCCAGGTCTGACTTTCAGGTAACATTCTCTGAATGGCCTGAAATTATAGATCCAGTTACAATGAACTGCAGAAAAGGGAATACAGTAAGAATGTAAGAATGGAGTTAAAGCTTCACCAAGTATGTGTAACCCAGGCACTTGACTTCAACAGTGGCTATAGCAGATGTCCAGGGAAAAGTAGACTATATGTAATACTTCTGAACCTCTGATTTTCTTCTGCTTAGTGGGTGATCTAAGCCTACTGTAGTTTATATATTTGGTAACCACAGCAGAACTTTTTTTTTCTGAGTATTTGTTGCTTCTCCCCTGGAATGCATAGCAATTTTTGCATGCACAGCATCCTATGATGAGGAATTCCACAAGTCCCTCGTCTGCATGAAAAAAACAACTCCTTCTGTTTGCTGTAAATCTGGCTCACACTAGTCTCAGGTGACTGCACCTCACAAGACAGTGAAAGTCAACATCTTCATTCATTCCAGCCTGTTCATGATTTTGTAGTCCACAATCATATTCCTTTCCATTAAACATAATGACATCAGCCGGTATGGGCTTCTGTCATTTTATAACTGGTTACTAATTTTAATATGCTATCTCTGAAATGGTAGACATATTAATTAGAATTGTTCTGCTTTTTTGTTGTTGTTGCAAGCATCAAAAGGATAATTTGAAACCCATCTATGTTTTCTGTGGCCTTAGAGTCTACATTTACTGCACATGGGTCAGAAACTGGGAATTTTTTCATTTTGTGTCCCAGTCTCCTTTTTGGTCCATGGATTAACTTCGGACAGCAGTCGTCAAAGACTACAGTAATGTTTCATTAGAGTAAGAGTGGATCTTCCAATATTAAAAAGCTGATTTTTTTTTTCCCTAGCAGCTATGCTGAGGTTCATTGGAAAATTGCTAGTTTAATAGTATTCAATTTTAAACTTTTTTTGCACAAAGGCTTTTTTATTCTACATTTTTTTCAAATTGTAGTACAACTATCTCTTAACTCATCTATCAGACTAGCTGGTTCCCCACAAGCAAATTACTACGGAAGGCTTCAAACCTAAGTGTGGAAGAATCCAAACAAATACTAATTAGTTAAACATCCAAGACTGTTCTTACCCAACAGTAGGATATATTGCAACACACACAATGTATGTTTGAGCTGATGAACTCTTTCTCCCACCCAGGAACTGGTAATGATTTCACATTAGCAAGGCTAATTGACATCATGTTTACTTGCTGCAAACACTGATAGATGAACAAACACATTTCAATTCCTAAAAAGACCTTCTGTGTTTAAAATAGTTTTAAGAGGTTAGAAAGCCTTTTTTTTTCCCTTTTCTTTTTTTTTTTTTCCTGGTAACAGAGATGAGTCTCTTAATTTTACAGGTATTATCTGCTGTTGCACCCCAAGAAGATTTTAACCTGCAAGAAGTTCCAGAGAGAAGAGAAGGATTCTGATCCTTAGAGATTGCTTGAGACCTTACTGTATTTTCTGGTTCTTTGTGCTTTATCTCAGGCTCTAGCTTCTTATTTACTCTACCTCTACAGCTAAGGACTTTTTCATTCATATCTCTTAACAGGAAATTAACTGATTCCTTACTTCTCCATGATCTGCATTCAATAGTATTTTACACACCTGATTAACTGTGCAGAGAGTTCAGCATTGTTCATAATCTTCAGCATTGCTGGCTGAGTTTTAGGACAGAAATGAATACAGGCTTTCTGAAATCTCTGAATCATCTCTTTTTGCTTATATATGCTTACAGAGTTTATGTAGATACATTTTTGCATTTTAATTAAAATATGACAGCTTTTCCAGTCTAATATCGTCCTTTCCATATAATCTTCCTTGTTTTCCTTCTCCTAGTATTCTGTCTAGGTCCCACACTCAATTCAGTGTGCCTTGTCTTTCTCATCTGATACTAGATTTCCAGATTTATAAGGACCATTCTAAACTTCTTACAGATTTTCTATCCTCCTTCCAAGGATATTGTTTGACTTGTAGTGTATTCTTTCACCCTTCATTACTTACAAAACTGATGATTTTTCTTACCTTGTTTAAATGCCTCATGGTTCTTTTGATATTGTGATGAATTTCTCTGTATTTGTGTCTGGTTTCATACTCCTTTGTTCCATCACATATTTCTTCTGGTGTTTTTGCTTAGCCTTTTTGCACTTTTTCTGTTATATTTATACCTGTAATATAGTTATATTACCACACCCTTTTATTGCAGTGTAATATAATAACACATAACATGTTTCTCTTGTTGCAAGGAAACTTAACTGCACAGACTGAGCTTCATTCATCAACACAGAGTTCCTGTAAAATGTCACTCCCCCTCTCCAGCACAGGAGAGACTTTAAAATGCATCAATAGTAAATATTTTCCTCATTTTTTTTCTAGCCATTGCTTGCTGTTTTCAAGGAACATCTTGTCCTCCATCCCTCACTGCTTTACACAGGCCTGTTTTCTTTTCCAGTGTAAGCAAGACAAATCATTTGTACTGAGGTGAAATTCAGACTGGCAAATGACAGTTTGTTGTTACAGTCTGTAGTACAGGAAGATTTCACTTCAGAGTTAGACTATGGTGAATATTAAACATATAGTCCAAGCTAAGCACAGTTATCTCTTTCTTTTTGGAGCAAAATGGAATCAGTGAAATTCTCTGAAGGTGAAGTGCACCTTGATACTTGACAACCCTAACCATTCTATGATTCTATGAATTATTTCTTTAGGGTGAAATTTACCTAACTTACAGGTGGGTGTCTAAATCAGGGATAATTTTCTACTTTTCTATTATGAGCAAAGGAAATATAGTCAATAGCATTAGTGGAATACAGGGTGTAATTCATCTGAGCAGATGTAAATAAATGTCCATTTCAGCATGAGATGAATTGCTCCCAAGGCTTAGTTGACACTATTCAGTAGATCCCTGCTGATCATACAGAAAGTCTAAACAAATAGATCAGGTGTAGTGACCTTCATTTAGCCAGAACTCCTGTGAAAAAGATAGGAATTGAATGCCTGTCATTAGATTTCAGCCTCTCTCCTAATTAAATAGATTATGGTTTAATTTCTGCGTAACAGTCAGTCCTGGTTCTCATAAATTGTATGGGAGCTTTCAGATTAATGCAGTGTAATAAATACTGAGTAGAATCTCTTTGGCTGTATCTGCTCAACAGGATAACAATAACATTCCCATCACTGATTGTAAAGGATGCCATAGAGCACTCCAGGGTGCTCTTTGAAGATATCCGCAGATCCAGTATAAGACAAAAGCTGTTACACCTTTGCTTCCATTTTTTATTGTTATTATTATTTCCAAGGCTGTCATATGCTCAAAAGTTGCATTACAATCAGATAATGATTTAATGGAAATAAGTAAGACAATTCCCTTAGTGCTAGTAAAGCCCCAGGATTAGAGAGATTTCTGTCAGGTTATAATAAACCTTCCCAACACCTACTGGGCCCAGTTTCATACCTCTTCAAAGACTCAGTTAAAATACCACCAATAAAAACAAAAAAAAAATGAAAGAGCCTTTTAATCTCTTTGTTTGTTCTTAAAATCATACAAAATACTCTCACAATGATATCAGCTCAGGGAAAAAAACAACAAAAAAGCAGATCTTTTAAGCATCTTTATTTAAGGCTATTTTAAACAGTGCGCGTAGAACCAGAATTACTGTACAGATGTTTCTCATTTAGTTAAAAGCAGCATATTTTGCCCATAAATCCCAATTTACATGCACTAGAAAGGATCCCCTCAGTATAATAGTAGTGTGAATAACTTGGTGATGTGCTGCTGATGCAAGAGTTGTTTTCCTATTTCAGATTTCTTGCCATTTGAGTGGGGAGGACGGGCTGTGACTGCAGCAGTAAGTGGCAGTAAATCAGGGTTTTTGAAACTGAGGATGCCCAGTCTTTTGTTTCAGACCACTCTTAAGGTGCTCAGTATCTGTCAGGGCTCCACTTTCTCATCCTGGAGGGCAAGATTGCAGCAGCACCCAATGTATTTTATGGGAGAAGCATATGAAAGGTGTCCTGCACAACTGTTTCCTTTATTTGTCTTTTGTTCATGACTTCCTTATCCTTCTGCTGCATGGTACTTATTCTAGCAAAATATAGCCATTAATTACAGAAGATTGGGTGCCAAACTGCAAACCACCACAGATAAATGCAAAATATGACTCTGGTTGCTAATTTGTGGTTAGATGCGAAATACTCCTCTTGTGTTTTCATTGTAGCAGTATTAGTAGGTACAAAAAGTGAAGATGTTTGTTCTTTATCTTAATTTCCCATTTTACAAAATGCAGCTGAATTCACTGTATAGTTACAACTGCTTTAAAATTTGCTACTATGAAATCAACATGTTTGTTACTTATTTCTTTGTAAAGCTCCCTTAAGTACTCGGTTATTTTAGTTGAAGTTTGCCAAATCAATCTTATGCTGTGACCTCCGAAACACTGAAGAGATGTCTTGTGTATCCTATTTGCTTGAATTAAACACTCAGCTTCTTTAAAACATGCATTTTAATTAGTGTTATAGTTAAAAATACCACCTAGGCTGAATGGTGGTGCTGAGGGAATTCCATTAATATTCCAGAATGTCTTTGAAAGCTATCTTCCATTAGACAGATGGTAAAACATGGTACCTGAACCAAGTGAAATAAATAATGTAAATAAGTGTGGATATGTGCCTTGTGGGTGTCCCTTTTTTTTCTGACCAGATGATTATAATAAAAGGTCTATGTGTCATTATATTTTTTAAATCTCCATTTAATAGTTTTCCATATTTCTAGCTATTCCCAAATAATGAACTTCAGCTGCTCATTACAAATGAGGTTTACTTTTACCAAACAAGAACAAGTGTGAACTTTATGTCACAGTTTGACAGTCATTAAATATTGTCTGGAGACCATCATGTGCACCACAGCACACTTCTGCCAAGAAGGAGAAAGAAAATGCACATTACTCTTGTAAAGCTTAGGTGCAGTATGTCTCAATTCTGGAAGGAAGAAAATAAGAAATCAGAGAGGAAAAGAATTATGTGGTAGATTGTTTGTTTCATGGCTCCAGTGCTACATTGATCTTCTTCATAGTCTCTATTATTCAGAAATAAAAATTGGTACTGCAGTTATTGTAACAGTATGTTTCCAGTCATGCAGCACTATCCAGGTATTAGCAATTTACTGGGAAGGCAGTATCATTTATGCATCTGCTGTTCCATTTCTAATTGCCTGACACTTATTTAGTATTGAATGGAAGGACACAGTAGAGATCATTGGAGCAAAACTCCTTTTCTGCTTTGCCCTATAAGCTTGCCTGGCTTTCTAAGATATCTGTTAGACAGACACTCACTCTCTCTCTGC
Source organism: Chlamydotis macqueenii (assembly GCF_036417535.1). Lineage (NCBI taxonomy): Eukaryota > Metazoa > Chordata > Aves > Otidiformes > Otididae > Chlamydotis > Chlamydotis macqueenii. The sequence continues at coordinate 9,099,779 of NC_141558.1, forward strand.
TACTGTGTGAATTGAGAAACCCAAGATCCGGAAAGGCACCAATTACTGTATTTTATGGTAATATATGTTGTTCATTTTTAAGGTGATAGAGGGCAAGGAAAGTCTTTTCCTTTTTGCATACTTGGCTGCCCCTCTCTTATTAATCAGAAAACTTTTTGGCTCAGGCACAGCTTTGAATATATATTTTTAAGGTTCCTTATTCTTATTGATTTTTTTGTGACTTGGAGTCTTTGAGTTCATTAACATAAGAGCCAGCACTGCACTCTCATGTACCTAGCTCTGTGATTCATCATCTCAAATCTCATTCAAAATGTGAGACTGACATGGACTAAGATCCATGTGGTTAGTATTGTATATACGTTCCATTAAAAACTGGATTTCATGGCTAATGTCTGCCTTGAACATACCAGATCAATTTTAATATTATTTCCAGCATCTGCTAGGAGAAGAAAATCAAGTAGGGAAAATCGATAAACTCTATAAAAAGAAGAAAAATAAAATATATAATTAATATATTCAAAAGCTTCAGGTATCTGGTACAGGTTTATTAATCCCTTTGATTTCAGGACTGCTGGTATGAACTCTGGTTGGTGAAAGCAATCAAAGCTGTGACCAACTAACAGGGACATGGTTCCATTGATATGATTTACACTGCCACTTGCTGTTTGGCATGTTTGCTTGCTCAGACACTACCCTGAGTAATCCAACTTAATATGAGCCTTTTCTCCAGCTCTGTCATGAAAATTTCCCCTAATTAACTGGAGAAGTGTCTGATGGTGAGGGCTGAAGGGATGAGTGACATTAGTAACAATAACATCAGAACAGATTTTATATTAAAAATAAAGATAGATTGAAAAACAACATTTAAACCTGAGATATGCTTTTCACTACAGTGGTTTTGGTTCTTTATTTAGTCTTTTAATCTTTTCTACATTATCTGAAGTCATAGAATCATAGAATCATAGAATCACAGAATGGTTAGGGTTGGAAGGGACCTTCAAAGGTCATCTAGTCCAACCCCCCTGCAAGGAGCAGGGACATCCCTGACTAGGTCAGGTTGCTCAGAACCTCATCCAGCCTGGCCTTGAACGCTTCCAGAGATGGGGCCTCCACCACCTTTCTGGGCAACCTGTTCCAGTGTTCTATAACCCGCATCGTAAAAAAATTTTTCCTAATTTCTAATCTAAATCTACCCCCCTCTATTTTAAAACCATTACCCCTCGTCCTATTGCAACAGGCCCTACTAAACAGCCTTTCCCCATCTTTCTTGTAGGCCCCCTTGAGGTACTGGAAGACCACTATCAGGTCTCCCCAGAGCCTCCTCCTCTGCAGGCTGAACAGCCCCAACTCTCTCAGCCTGTCCTCATAAGAGAGGTGCTCCAGCCCTTTTATCATCTTCATGGCCCTCCTCTGGACCTTCTCCAACTGGTCCATGTCCTTCTTGTGCTGGGGGCTCCAGAACTGGACACAATACTCCAGGTGGGGTCTCACCAGGGCAGAGTAGAGGGGGAGAATCACCTCCCTCGACCTGCTGGCCACACTCCTCTTGATGCAGCCCAGGATGCGGTTGGCCTTCTGGGCCGCAAGGGCGCATTGCCTGCTCATGTTAAGCTTCTCATCCACCAGCACTCCCAAGTCCTTCTCCTCAAGGCTGCTCTCAATCCATTCTCCGCCCAGCCTGTATTTGTGCTTGGGATTGCCATGACCCAGGTGCAGGACCTTGCACTTGGCCTGGTTGAACTTCATGAGGTTGGCACAGGCCCACCTCTCCAGCCTGTCAAGGTCCCTCTGGATGGCATTCCTCCCTTCCAGCGTGTCGACGGCACCACACAACTTGGTGTCGTCGGCGAACTTGGTGAGGGTGCACTCTATCCCACTGTCCATGTCGCCGACAAAGATGTTGAACAGGGCCGGGCCCAACACGGACCTCTGAGGGACGCCACTCGTGACCGGTCTCCACCTGGACATCGAGCCGTTGACCACCACTCTCTGAGTGCGGCCATCCAGCCAACTCCTTATCCACCGAGTGGTCTGTCCATCAAACCCATGTCTCTCTAGTTAAGAGAGAAGGATGTCGTGTGAGACAGTGTCAAAAGCTTTGCACAGGTCAATAATGTCTGTGCAAATTGTGGCTTCTAGAATTTCAAACCATTTTTTCCTTGGCTTGATCCCACTCTGCCATGCCTCACGCACAAGGTCAGGCCTTGAAAAGCCTGTCATCCAGGTATCTTAGATATAACTGTATTAGCAGAAGAAGACATAGGTTGGAACCCATTCACTAAAAAATATTTATACAAATATACTGCATTCTGCTACATTGGAATTTAAATTCCCTTCTCACTTAGAATATTGTGCATTAAATGAAACTTAATGACAAGTTACCAGTAAATTCAACTGTTAGAAATGTGTGCAATTGATCTTCTGGTATTCAAGGACATTATATGACATTTAATTAGACTGCAGAATAAACTTTATCTTTTTGTGAGAAATAAAAGTATTTGGACTTTGTATAGCACTTATTTCTATATTTGTAGTAAGTTTTACAAATTATTCTTTCCACCTTTTTTTTTTCTATAATCAGAATAGGATTAAAAGCCTATAAAACAGAAAAAAAAAATTGGCATCTTTAAAAAAATTTATTTACTGTCAATGAACCTGTTCAAAAAGCTCTTCTAGAAACTCAAGGCTGTGCATGTTGCCTTTCTTCAAAAGACAGTAGGTACAGTATCTGGGTTTGTGCTTTTGGTTACACCCAAAGGCGACCTTGTATTCATGTATTTGTGACAGCGTAACTCCTGCTTTGTCCTCTGTTAATGAGCTGTCTTACAATGTTACTAAACAGTCTTGTGTGATTTTCTGCTGACCAGTCATTTCCTGTGATTACTGCCACATCCACTGTTCTGCTTCTACATGTCTGGATGTGGGAAAAGACATAATGTGCCCTTTTAGCTCTGAATAGTTCGTCTGCGTGAAACCAATAAAACAAATAGAGAAGCAACTGAGAGAAAAAGATAAAGTATTATTTCGTTTGATAGATTATAAATATAGTAAAGATCTCTCTTCAAAATAGATTTCTGCTTTGTTATTTCCAGCCTTTTTCAGCCTTCTAGAAAAAAAAAATCATAATTTAAAAATGTTTTAGTAAATACAATAATTTTGTCTCAATAGTTTAATTTTACTATCTCTGCAAAAGGTTCTTTCACCTTGAAGTGATCCTTTGATCCCCTCAGCACAGTTCTCTGTTTTACAAGAATGAGTGGGATGACTGAGACATGACAAATCACAATGAAAGTAACTTTTTATAAATTGGTGACTGTGTAAATGCCAATCTGTAAATGTTTGTTTTTTATAGCTGAAACAGTCTCACTTGATTTCGCGCCATCAGATGCAAGTACTTGAAAATTCCACAGGGAAAGCAAAGACATTGCTTATACCTCATTTCTTCCTTTAAATATGCTTTAGATATTCAAGCTTTGCAAGTGTCTTTGTTCTTGCATTTTGTGTAAAGATAGTTTTCCTGAGGGATATGCCAATAGTAATCGCTGGTGCATCTACACTATAAATTGGAAATGCATATTATTGATTCTGTTGGAATTGTTGATGATAGTGCAAAACATTAAGTAAAAAAAAAAAATGAGTTTCAGTCTTTTTCTAAAATCAGTTAATTTCCTGTTACATCAGGAGATGGATTAGGATCTGAATCTAACAATCAGAGGAGAATGTATCAAACATCTGTTAAAGATGGAGTGCTAGTCCTGGGGTTGTATCCTGGGAATGAAGGTGCGTGAAACTAGTTTTTGTCTCTTTCACAGATCACTTGTGTGATGCTAGTGCAGTATGTCTCTGCTTCAATACCCCATCCATCTGTATATGAGTACATTAACAGAAAGATGCTCTGTTTATGTTAACTAGGTAGTCACTCAAAAATAGGAGACATCTTGATTAATAAAACTATCAGCTTCCAAAAGTAAGCTGAAAAGAAACATAATTTTTGGCTTCTGATAGCACCTAAAACTGTCAAAGAACACAACTTGGAGGAAATGACTAAATATTTAAGTTCTCCAAGGCACATCTGATATGACAAATGAGACAGACATAAAAAATATGGTGCTTGTTATGCAGTAGTATGCTAGCTGTGTGTTTTCAATTTTTTTTTCTGAGACTATACTTAACTTCACTTTATTTGAAGCTTAGCTTTGCCAACATAGCTCATAAAGTAGCATTTTTTTAATTTGTGAAATATTTTAATTTGGCAAGAAAAATTACTCTAAATGTATTTTAAATTAAGTTTATATAGGGGACACTAAAGGAAAGATATGTTTGATGAAAGAAGACTTGATAGACAGTAGAAGAAAGTTTAGGATTTCTGAAAGCTGTGGTTAGTTAGAATTAACATTTTAAGAAAAGGTATTGAAATACACTGGCAAACAACAACTCTATAAATTTGTCAGCCCAAGAGACATTTTTCCATGTTGAGGATTCACACAGAAGTTGCTATAATGAAGTTTGCTTTAGGTTAAATAAAACTTAATACTTCAAACCTAGATTTAGAAGTTCATTGCCTTTCCATGACATTGATAGTTTGTGCTAGAGAAAAATGATGTTAGAGTTTTCACTATGGGTATATTCCTGAAAGTGACAGTGTTTGATACAAGTAAAGCCAGTAAAGTATGAATAAGAGATAAGCTGCTGACTCTAAATTAGTTCAAAATATAATTCCTGTGAAAGGTAGATTATGAAATATCATGGTACAAAACTAACATACCTACAAATAATATAAGGGAATGATATATTCAGTGTCTGCAGATCATCCAGAATAAATATGTGACTGAAGATATACTTTACACTACTCTACCACAGATATTTCTCTACTGTCTCTTGGAAACACTTGTCTGTCTCAGTCTAGAAAACAAGAGTGATTTGTTTATCTAGCCCTTACTACTTTTTCCTATTGCTATTACTTGTAATCTTTCATGTTTTATGGGGATAACTTACCTACCTACTGGAGTATAATGAGGAAAATTTAGTATCACTGATATCCATAAGAAAAAAAAAAGTAAAACCAGTTGTACTTAAAATCAGGCAACCCTTTAAATAGAAGTACACTTGATGGGGGGCACAGGGGTAATATATTGTATTGGACTGACAAAGCTAAAAGGTGGAGAAACTTCCCAACATGAAGACATTTTTACAAAACTAAGAAAGAATCAACGGTTTCAAGCAAACTCTAAGGTAAGACCAATCATTCCTTGTTTAGCTTAATTCTATAAAGTAATCAAACAATTTGAGAGAAAAGGCAGTCACAAGCTTTTAAAAGATAAATTTGTGTCTTAGAAGTAAGTCCTGTTTGCCCTTTGAGAAGCTGCTAATGTGGGGCAGATCAAAAGGTTTTGAGTAGGATTGCAACAGCTGAGGAGGTCAGGAGCTAGTGGTACTATGCTACTGGGTAGAGATGACTCATAACACATAATTAGTTCTATTGTTCATGGTGCAACTTGCTTTTGTAGTTTCTACTGTCTTGGTTCTTGATTAGGCTCAGTGAAGTAAAGTCAACAAAGTCAATATTATTTCTGAGATTTTCACAGGACATCTGTAGTATGTAGCAAGGAGATTTCGGCATTTTGTACCAGACATCCACCAGGATAACCACATCAGAAGTTGTTGAATTTTGTGAAAGACAGCAGAACCAATTAAGAGACTGGCTCATTCATGTTTGACTCTGTTAATAGTCAACTAAAAGGATACATTCTGTTGTAAAGTTCTCACCAATACCTAGCTACCTACTGCTTCTGAAAAAGCCTTCGAAAAAGTGACTCTACAAAAAAATGTAGCCAAAAGGCTATATGGGTCATTTGCCTTGGAAGACACAGACACTTACCTTTATTTTAAACATAGTACTCTGATCATGATGCTTTGCAACTTTAAAAAAAAAAAAAAAAAAAAAGAGCTAGGCCAACAGTGACCCTATCAGTGCTTGAGCTCTAACTGCAGAGGACTACCTTTAGAGGGTTTTTTGCTAGCTCCCGAACGGAAAGACAAGGGAAGTGTGCTTTGGAAATTCTGTTCAAGATACATGTCGTAGTTTAGCCCTGATCGGTACCAGACTACACAGTCTCTCTCTCACTCCCCTCAACCTCTAGCGGGACAGAAGGGAGAACTGGTAAACAAAAGAGAGATGAAACAAACAAACAAACAAATAAATTTAAGACCAATAACAGAAGAAAACAAAACAGTGATGGAAAACAAATATACAATCCTCACACCAAGTTTCATCCCACATAGCAGGAGACTCTCCTCAGCACCCTCCTCACTTATATACTGAGCATGATGTCAGATGGGATGGAATAGCCCTTTGGCTAATTTAGGTAAACTTACCCCAGCTGTTAGCTAATTAGTTAACTATCCCAGCCGTGTGCCCTAGCCATAGGGGCCACCAGCTCCAGTTCTCCTCCTGGCTCAGGTAAAAATTAACTCTATCCTAGACAGAACCAGGACAATAAACCACATAGCAAGAGAAAGAGAACAAATGTTAGAGGACCTTTACCCACTTAATATTAAAAAAAACCCAGCCCAACTCTACTGGATCAAGCCATACATCTATCTAGCCCTGTATCCCATCTCTAACAGTTTCAAGTAATAGATACCTATGACAGCAATTTGAGACTCAGGGGCATGCTGACTAGCAGCATTGTCTACTCATTAATGGAGAAAATGAATGCTGACCCACCCCAAGATGTAAACCTGCTAGATGGACTAGCTTCACATAATCAGCTGTAAACCATTGTTGAATCCCTTATTTGCAAAAAGTTGGTAGCACTAATTGAACTGCAAAAAATGTTGATGGAAAATGTATTCTTTGTGATAGCTTCTTATCGGAGAATAAATGCCTCATTAATCTTAGACATTTCATGCTAAGAATATTATTGAAGTTAGACAGAATGATGAGTAGCATTGCAGGGAGCACAGATTGCTACATGCAGGAATGCTTTTGCCTATTAGTCTCCCTCCATACTGCACAAGTCACTTCTTTTTTTTCTCAGGCTGCAGCCTGTAGCATGCTGCTCTACCCCTGCTCCACAGCTCATGATTTGATTAAAAGAAGACATATGGAGTACAGTGCATTAGTATATGTTCACCTGAGTTTCCTTTGTCATCTCAGGAAAAAAGAGTGGAGGAAGAAAGTGAAAAGGTCTTGAAACCCGCATGAAGCATTAGGGGAAAGAGTAAGTCTAAATGCAATACCTGTGGGTATTCCTCAGTATTCTCTGTCTGTTTGTTAGATGTGTTTTCGCCTTCTAATATAATGCAAGCATGACAAAGCTGAGCATGTGCAAGATGGATGCTGCAAGTTTACACTGTTTTGTTGTGAAGATAATTTAATCTGTAATGGAAGAAAATAATGGAACACCCTATTGTGGCAAGATGTTTAAAGCTGTGTGAATGCTATGAGTGTAGCTGATGTTTTGACATTAAGAATAAAAAAAGGGAAGACTTAGTTGCAAGTTCTCTACGGCGCTAAGGAAGATTGCTGTGATAGTCCCTTCTTATATTGTCCATTGAATGTTTTCTAAATTTTTGAAGCCTTTTCTAAACCAAGGTTTTATGTATTTGATCAGTGTTTTTGCTGGGAGAAAAGAGAATCACAGACTTTCAGAGTGAGGTTATAATGTCACTGTTTCAATCATGCGTGCCTTGTAGTACAACTATGAACAGCAAATCCTTTCCCATCTCAGAAAAAAAAATATGTTTCTTTAAGCTTCATTCTCAAAGAGTGACTTCAATTATGTGATCATATGACTTGGGGAGTTATTTGTAAATCAGTTTCAAAATGTAACTGCTTAAAAATCTTCCTACTGCACTTTGGAGGTCCACTAAACTTCTTGTGCCTGGTGTCCTGTCACATAAACAGATATAAATGCAATGTGAGACTGCTGAAGCATTATAAGCAAGAAGGAAACTGAGGGTTCAAGTGCAAATTAACAAGGGCTGGCTGTCCCACTTGAGCTCATTTTTTGACATTCCAGGAGCTTAGATGCAGCCTGTCCAATGGACATCGAGACTGTGCCCATACTTTAGGTGAACATTAGTCACAAATTCAAAAGCTGGAGTGTTTGGGATGTAAAACACTAAGTGTTTGCAAAGTGAGAAAGGAAGGAACATTCAGAGGTGGAAGTTGTTTGCTACTATGTAGAATTTCAGTATAGCTAAGTCTAAATATATACATTTCTATAATTCTGAGGAAGAAAGATGAGATCAGCTTGATGAAAGATACTATTTTCCCTCTTATCACAGTGCCTTTGAAGGTCTACTTCACTATAAAACTCATTCCTTCCTTAACAAATATTGAAATAATGAATGTTTCTAAAGTAATGAGTGTTTTAAAAGTATTTTTTTTCTTCTCAGCTACATGCATCTCAGTCAGTCCAGCTTAAATGTTCTCCTGTAACAAATATGAATTATAGTCTTTTGACTTGATTGGAAAGATCATCCTGAGATTTATATAGAGTTGCTAAATGGAAGGTAGAATATCAGAAAAACAAACAAACAACCGAGTGAGTCTAGAAACAGCATATTTGAGCTTTGTAATGGGGGGAGAATTAGCTCAGACTTTTACTCAATATCAGTCTTTCACAAGCTCTTCCATCAGAAACTTTTTTATCTACCAGACTAAACTCTTTTCTCACTATGAGGAGCAGTGAAATCATGTTTTTGTTTCATTTTCATCACTAACCCAAATTAATTTGTAGGTTGGTAAAATATTACAGACTGTCATAGCAAACACGCTTAGTTCACATTGAGTTTGGTTGTTAACTAACTGATTTATCTGAATCTCTATAGACATACATGGAAAAGAAATACTGAACTAACAATCTCTAACATCAATAAATAAATAAAACATATACTATAAGAAAAAAAAGAGATGAAACTAAGGAGATGATACACTCATCATTTCTGTTACTCACAAACTTTTAAGGTCATATACTATTTACCATGAGTCTTTCTTTTCAAGTATGGTTTTATAGACTACACCAGCAGAGTTCTAGTTCTAACGGGGAGCTCTTTGAGTACAAAAGCAATAAAAATAGATTATGATACCATGTGATCTAGCATTATGCCACATTTCTAGCTCGTGGAAAGATATTGTGGTTTCCTGAATTTGCACCCCCTACACACAACCCTGATGGGTTTGTACTTCAGATTAAACAAATTTAGATGTTTACATGGAGGCTTGTTTAAGATTCTACTAACATCAATAGATTGAAATTAATCTGTATAATCTGGTGTGATTTCCCTCTATCTGTTGCTAAACTTCAAGACTATCCTTAAGAATAATGCTCCAAAGAGAATAATATTGTGCTTTAAGGCTGAATATGAACTATGCTGCATGAGGAAACATATAGTTTAAAAATATGTATTTCCAGACAGCAAGTATTGTTTCAGGGCAGTCCTATTTGTAGAGCAATAGTCTCCTTTTGTTGGTGTTAAAAAAATGTTTTTACTAAACGTGTCTGGTCTGTAGCTCGTGATATACATGCTATGTACTAAAGCTATAATTCATAGAGCACTTTGTCTTTCCCTGCTGTGCTGCTGGCACCATTTTCTTAAGTATTTCACATACTGACCAAAGTTAATCACGTTCATTGTCAAATGTTGAGAACCTTGCCATCATTTCATTTTTTTATATAAATAATGAGTCTTTAATGATGAGATATGGAAATCATATGATCTCTATTCAAATCAAGAAGCTGATTAAAAAGTATATGTCTTATTAGGTAGGCATTAAAATGGTTTGCTGCTACTCACAGCCTGACTGCTCTGACTTTCACCTCTGGTTAAACAATGAAGGACCAAAACTGGAAACAGAAAGCAAAGAAAGAAGAAAAAGCCTAATTATTGTTTTCAGCAGTACAATTAGGCTCTGTAATTGCCTATCCTCAGTGATTTAAGCAAATTCTACGAATCTTCAGGGAGACAAGCATTAGCAATTTCTGGAACAACTAAGTGAATCTAAGAAGAGGAGGCTAAGTACAAACATTCAATGCATATTTTTCCCAAAATGCAGACAAAGCAAACACTCATCACTTTCTTCAAATCAACAAAACACAAATCCATATATTCCCTGGTTTTTGTGTTTAATGAGAGTTTTGTGGTGAAATCTTTCTGTCAAACCGTGGCTGTCTCTTGTCTTAATCCTTTCATTTCACTTTCTCCTTCAAGTCTTTCAGAATAAAAATTAAAATTATTCAGCAGATAGATGCTTCCTGGTGTCTTTGTCTACAGAATTTTGTCAGTCTTAGATGGTGACAAGTATCATGATAGCTTGCTAATTTACCAGAAGGTAATGTTTCAGAGCTATTAGTATGTGATATATAAAAAGCGTATTATCAAAAGAATGTGCAGATTCTTTGTTAGACTTGTGACGCATTTGTAAAGTATCTGTGTTTGCTGATCTTTCTTTGGCAGGTGCGTCCTCCTGTATTTCCCCATTATGTTCCCTTGTTTACAATCTTGCAGCCAGCTTCACAACAAATATTTTCTGCTATTGTGGCTTCATGAAAGTAAGTGGAGTTCTTGCTCATTCGCTTACTACTTTATTTTCAGGTAAAAGTATAACTTGGGATTTTGCCCTTTTCTATGCATCAAGTCTAACCAGAAGGTTTTTTAAAATGTTTAGCTTCCTGCTTTATTGGCTTTTCATGAACTTTGGATGTAATGGATGCAATTTTTCCCCTATCCCAAATCATTTCATCATTCTTTGACAGCCAGTTTAATTAACCCACAGGCATTTGAATCTTGCACTTTGTTATAAAATGTAATGTGTGTCAACTTTGGGTTAGCTTTTTGGTTGGGATATTTATCAAACTTATTGCAATACAGTCATTTTTTTTCCTCCGTCATTTCAGATAATACATAAATTAATGCATTGCAAGGCCAGAAAGAACTATTGTGATCACCTCGTGTAACCTCTCACATAAAACAGGACTATGAATGTCATCCAGTTTTATCCACCTATCCATTTACTCAAAGTATGCACCTATCCAAGTGCCTCTGAAATAAACAGATCACATTTATTCTCCTCTCATCTGTGTGTTTTTAGGATACTCTGCAAGCTTTTTCATTTTTATACTTTGTTCACAAATGATTTTCTATTTTTGTCCAACCGAGGGTAATTGTGCTCCCATCTTAGAGAGTGGCTATGAATCAGAGACATATAGATAAGAACAGGCAAGCTATAACCCCTACTTCATCATAGAATCATAGAATAGTTTGAGTTGGAAGGGACCTTTAAAGGTCATCTAGTCCAACCCCCTCTGCCAGCAGCAGGGACATCTTCAAGTAGATGAGGTTGCTCAGAATCCTGTCCAGCCTGGCCTTGTATGTTTCCAGGGATGGGGCATCAACCACTTCTCTGGGCACCCTGTGCCAGTGTTCCACCACGCTCAGTGTAAAAAAAAAATTCTTCCTAACGCCTAATCTGAATCTGCCTCCCTCTATTTTCAAAACCATTACCCCTCGTCCTATTAACCAGGACATGGAGAAGGTTGGGGTAACTATAGAAGATTTTTTGTTGTCTTTGACATCCCTGGTCAGTTTTAATTTTGTCAGGGCTTTAGCCTTCCTTACCCAATCCCTGGCTGCTCGGACAACCTCTCTGTCATCTTCCCAGGCTACCCGTCCTTGCTTCCACCCTCTATAGGCTTCCTTTTTGTTTTTCAGTTGGTCCAGAAGCTCCTTGTTTATCTATGCAGGCTTCCTGGCACTTTTGCCTGACTTCCTCTTCATCACGACGCATCGCTCCTGAGCTTAGCAGAGGTGCTCCTTGAATATCAATCAAGTTTCCTGGGCCCCTCTTCCCTCTAGGGCTGTATCACATGGCACTTTAACCGTCATATTCCTGAAGAGGCCAAAGTCTGCTTTCCTGAAGTCTGTGGTAGAGAGTTTGCCGCACTCCCTCCTCGCTGCCCTAAGGATGTAGAACTGCACTATCTCATGGTCACTGCAGACAAGGCTACCCTTGAGCTCCATATTCGCCACTAGCCCCTCTCTGTTGGTAACAACAAGGTCCAGCATAGCACTTCTCCTTGTTGGTTCCTCTATCACTTGCAGGAGGAAGTTATCATCCACACATTCCAGAAACCTCCGGGATTGCCTGTGCCCTGCTGTGTTGTCCCTCCATGAGGATTAGGGCTTGTGACCATGAGGCTGCTCCTATCTGTCTATAGAGGCCCCCATCGACTCAGTCTTCCTGGTCAGGTGGCCTGTAGCAAACCGCCACTATAATGTTCCCTATCCCTTCCCTCCTTTAAATCCTGATCCATAAGCTCTCTGTCAGCTCCTCATCCATCCCCAGATGGAGCTCCATGCACTCCCACTGGTTGTTGACACAGAGTGCAACATCCCCTCCCATCTCCCCATTACTAACCTTATGAAACATCATGACTTCCTAAAGAGCCTATATGCCTGCATTCGAGCCCTCCAGTCATGGGAGTCATCCCACCACAACTCTGTGATGCCAACAATGTCATAGCCCTGCAGGCATGCACACATCTCTAACTCTTTTTGTTTGTTTCCCACGCTATGTGAGTTAGCATAGAGGCATTTAAGCTGGGCCCCCGATAAAGCTGACTTGCTGGCTAGAGCAGCTGGAATTCCCCTGAGCTGCACTTTAGGTGCTCTCATAATTACCTGCAGTCCTTCCCCAGGTTCTGGGCAGCTGTTGCTGGCACTGGCACCATACTGCCAGTGGTGGGATGGATTGTGCTTTCTCTCCCCCAGCAATGTTAGTTTAAAACCCTCTTTACAATCTGGCAACCCTTTTGCCGAAGATGCTGTTTCTCCTCTCTATCAGGTGGACTCCATCAGCTCACAGCAGACTAGGCTTCTCAAAGTGAGTCTCGTGGTCTAAATTGCACCATTCCTGTCTCCATTTGTTGATTTGCCAGATTCGATTGACTCTTTCAGGCCCCTTCCCTTTGACCAGGAGGATAGATAAAAAGACCACCTGCGCTCCAGACTCCTTAAACATTGCTCCCAGGGCTCTGTAATCCTTCTTGATACTCCTCAGGCTGCTTCTGGCTGTGTCACTGGTTCCCATGTGAAACAGCAGCAGCGGACAATAGTCCATGGGTTGTATAACATTTGGTAGTCCCTTGGTAACATCCCTGATACGAGGCCCTGGTAAGCAGCACACTTCTCTAGAGAGTTAGCAAATGGGTGCCTCTGTACCTCTCAGAAGAGAGTTACCCAGTACTATCATCCATTGCCTTATCGTGGTTGCATTGGTGTGCACATCCTGTGTTTGAACAATGTTATTTCCTATATTTTATTTTAATAGCACTCTTTATTTTATTAATAAAGCTCTCAAAACCAAACTTTCTTTGTCATTTCTGTTTTTAGTGTGAAATCCTGACCAAAGCCTTATGAAACATCATGACTCTGTTAAGCTTGTGATGAAATCTGTAGTAGTGAATACATTTAAGGGTAGAAAATTTTCTAGTAATGGATTGATATGGTAAAGAAGGTGTTAAAGCTAAAAGATTTTTAAAATATGTGTACTCTGACAGGAGTGAGGAACATGCTGAATCACTTACAATGATGAATATTTAAAAATAGGGCACAGATGTCTAATTTAAATACAGAAATTTTCTTGGCATCTTACTAGTTGTTACTACATTTTTTTAACATGTATTTTATTCACACATTCAAATTTACTTGCTCTGATTTGCTTTGTCAACTGCAGGAGGCTGACTGATAATCCACACTTTGAAAGCTGCCAGTGCCTCTCAAGCAAATGTTAAATTTAAGTTTGCAGTGTGGACTTCAAAATTGTTCAAAACTTTTAGTTGCTTTGTCATTAAGTTTGGTAGGTGAAAGTGCTTTTCTGATGGATGAGAAAGAAGAGTTAGAGGGTGAAATCGTGGCGCCTTTGATATCATGATAGACCTCCCATTGACTGTAATGGGGCCAGAAGTTCACCTGCTGTTATCTGCTTAGCTATCTGTCTGTACATTTTTAATGTACTCAGGAAAGTGGAATGTGAACACTAGTTTAAAGCTGGGGTATGGAAATACCTCTTCTTCCTAAGTGACTCAATTGATTCTGCAGCCTGTAAGATGTGAGGAGCTGCTAATCCTTTTTAAAGTAGCTTCAGATAATGCAATATAAAGAACAATGCATTATTCAAGTAACCTGTTTGTAGTGTGCTCAATGTTTCTTTACAGCTTGATTTTGAACATAGTTTGTATCTTTTTAAAAAGAAGATAAAATTCTTTTTTTAGAGGAATTAATTTTTGACAAAATAAAAGTTTCTTGTACAAAATTTTCATTTTAATTAACATTTTTATTGAAAAAAGATGAAAACGACCTTCAGTTGTGTTTGTTAATTTCTTTCAATTTTTTTTTTGACAGAGTATTTTTAACAAAAGAAAACAACTTATACCTCAGCTGGTTAAACAAATGAAAATTGGCTTTTATATTAATTCTTCTCTGAAAAACACACATTCCTATAGTGCTTTTAAGTTTCTATGCAAAAAAAAAAAAAAAAAAAAAAGGAGCTTTTCACCTAGCGATATAATTTGAAATACTTATGATCTAGTTATTCATATGCATTTAAAAACAAAATAACCAGACTCTATTCTTGAGATACCATAATCAAGCTAACTAAGTTTATTCTAAAAAGTCTATCAATTCCTTTTTTTCATCATCATCCAGATATAAAATACAGTATTTATTAGGTCCATTATGGTAATGCTCATGAAGTCTCTTTCTATTCCTAGTGTACGCAGCTATTATTATATTAATTTCTCTAACAGATTAAATTAAATTGTATTTAACTCATCCACCCAATGCAGGAATCATTATGGAAAATTCAGTGCCATGGATCATAGAGCAAGTAAGAATAGACGGCTATATCATGTTTGGGTTTAGGACTAAAATCTACTAATCTTCATTTATTCCATGCCTTCTGATTGATGAAAAAGGTGTAGGTTTGTTTTCTCTAAAATGTGCATGTATCCTTCCATGAACATCACTGGCAGATATCTAAGTATTAATAAAATAACTTTGCAAATGTCTCAGAGAATTACTTGAGGGGAAAAAAAAAGTGATGAAATTACATTGGAGGATGTTAGTATCAAACATCATGTTCCTTACCTATCAGCAATGGCAGACCTAGTTAAATGTGATGGGTGTGCTAAGCCTCCTTCATTAAGGTTAACTCAAAGGAGGACTTCAATATAGTTGGATTTTTTGTTAGATAATATTGGCTACAAGTGAAAGTGTTTCTTTCTGTTGCCCATATTTCACCATCTTAATAATCTGTAATGTATTCTCAAAAATGCAGTGACTCTGAGCTTGGTTGGGCACTCAATGCACACAAATACTTTTTGGCCTTGCTCTGACGACTGCTTTCATTATATTCAAAACTTCCATTCTAGCTTTTTGGAAGCTGATTTACTAGAGAAACTTCTGTGGATGGTTCCAACTCTGGTGATTACTATTTGCGTATTTCCTTTCATGAACCTACTGCACTATCTTAAATGCATGCCATGCAGGCTGCAAAGCTGGTTCCTTATTTATTTAACTGATAATCCTCGTAAAATGATTCATCTGGATGCCTATCAAGTGATATTCATTAATATGAGTAATACATGCAGAAAATACAAGAAGCTATACACTCTTTAATTAAATAACACCATATAAATGGACAATGAACAATTAATTTTTTTTACCATTGTGAGTTTTGCAGCTGATATTGCAAACAAAATGCTAAAACACATTTTCAACAAGGAAACAAGGAAATTACTTCATTTTATGAACTTTGTCTACTTAATTTGTGCATGGAATTACTTCCCAAAAAATAACAACTGTAAAATGAGTAAATTACATGCATTTTATTGAAAAGATTATAACTATAGACATCAGGTAACATATGGTGTAATATTTATTATTTGATAGCTAGTAAGCTGAAGAAAGTGAAAGGGACAGAGAGAAAACCGGTGTGTATATGCACCTCTGGGTCCTGAGGGAGCTAGCAGATGAAGTTGCCAGACCACTGTCCATCATATTTGAGAAGCCATGGCAGTCTGGTGGAGTTTCAACTGACTGGAAAAGAGGTAACACAACCCAGGGAGCTACAGGCCTGTCAGTCTCACCTCTGTGGCTGGAAAGATCATGGGGCAGATTCTCCTAGAAAATATGTTAAGGCACATGGAACATAAGGAGGTGACTGATGACAGCCAGCACGGCTTCATCAAGGGCGAATCATGCCTGACCAATTTGATGGCCTTCTATGATGGAGTTACAGTACTGGTGATAAGGGACGAGGAACTGACATAATCTACCTGGATATGTGCAAAGCATTTGACACTGTCCCACAAGACTTCCTTGTCTCTAAACTGGAGAGACATAGATTTGGTGAACGGACCATTTGGTGGATAGGGAATTGGCTGGATAGCTGCATTCAAAGAGTTGTGGTCATTGGCTCGATGTCCAAGTGGAGACCGGTGACAAGAGGCATTTCTCAGTGATTGGTATTGGGACCAACACCAAACTGTATGGTGTGGTCAATATGTTGGAGGGAAGAGATGCCATCTAGAGGGACCTTGACAGGCTGGAGAGGTGGGCCTGTGCAAATCTCATGAAGTTCAACAAGGCCAAGTGCAAAGTCCTGCACATGGGTGAGGGCAAACCCAAGCACAAATATGGGGTGGACAGAGAATGCGTCAAGAGCAGCTCTGAGGAGAAGGACTTGGGAGTGCTGTTGGACAAGAAGCTTAACATGTGCTATCAAAGTGCACTTGCAGCCCGCAAGTCAACCGCAAAGTCAACCGCATCCTGGGCTGCATCAAAAGAAGCGTGGCCAGCAGGTTGAGGGAGGTGATTCTGCCCCTCTACTCTGCTCTCGTGAGACTCCACCTGGAGCACTGCGTCGAGTTCTGGAGTCCCCATCATAAGAAGGATGTGGACCTGCTGGAGGGAGTCCAGAGGAGGCCACGAAAATGACCAGAGGGCTGGAGCACCTGTTCTATCAGGACAGGCTGAGAGAGTTGGGGCTGTTCAACCTTCAGAAGAGATGGCTCTGGGTAGACCTGTTAGTATCTAAAAGGGGCTTATAAGAAAAATGGGAGAAACTCTTCAGCAGTAAAAGGATGATAGCATGAGGGGTAATGGTTTTAAAAGAGAGGGAGGTAGATTTAGACTAGCTATGAGGAAACATTTTTTTACAGTGAGGGTGGTAGAATACTGGAACAGGTTGCCTAGAAAGGTGATGGGTGCCCCATTGCTGGAAACACTCAAGGCCAGGTTGGACGGGGCTCTGAGCAACCTGATCCAGTTGGGGATGTCCCTGCTTCTTGCAGGGGGGTTGGACTAGATGACCTTTAAAGGTTCCTTCCAACCCAAAGTATTCTGTGATTCGATGACTTTAAAGATAGTAAAAGCATTGAAGTATTAAAATTGTGCCTTTGAGTAGGATTTTCCAGAAATGGGGCTCAAACATATATCATGTAAGGTAATTATGACATGCTGACAGGGTGAATGGTCATGACTTCAAATTCTTATGGAGATATTTGTGGTTTTAAAAGTCCTGCAATGCATAAATGAAATGGTGAGCTTGCCTTGATTACCAACAACATTTTGTATATAGTTTCAGAACTTGTTTCCCTAGAATATTATTATAATACATAGAGATATTTATATAGCATATAGGGAAATATATTTTTTCTTTATTACAGAGTTTTCTAGAATACTATTAATTGACAGGGATAAAATCCATTAGCAAACTCATTATTTTTTTAACTTTTAATTTATTTACACTGCGAATACCTCCTCCTCAGATGATTAGCTGCAATATTAGTAATGATAATTCTTCTTTGCTCTCCCTTTCTTAAGACAGTTAATTCAATTTTGTATCGAGATGAACACTATCATATGAACTGAAAAATAGATGAAGGATGTGGTAATGAAACTGTACTGGGGGCTACATCTGGGATCAATTCAGCTATATTTCGTATCAGATGTGGTATAAAATGTGCATTATTATTCATATATTATCAAGTAATTAAGGTCTTGTCTAGTATAGAGTGGACATAAATAGTACACAGAAAATGTAGGTGAATTTTGTTGACATATTCTGTAAAGCCCAATATTTAATTAATGTGAACATATATCTGTAATCTCTTCCATATTACTCTAAAGAAGAAGACAATTAAAATACTGAAATGTAAGTGAATATAATAGTTTACAAATTTTTGCTTTGAGTTTTTTAACTGCTTTAGTACTGTGTTGTTTATTAAAGGCAATCCCAGGGTACCCAAGAACAACCACAGTAAACGCTAACTATACTATAAAGAGATCAAGAATCTGCAAAGAGTTGGGTGAGTGTTATGTGTTTTTATACAGAAATTGTAGGCTACTTAATGCAAAATAATTTGGCAATTTACATTTGTTATGATTTACTTATACTTAATTTCTTTGAGATATTGTGAGGCTGGCTTTGAACTGACTGTAGCATAGGCTTTCTACATCCAGTAACATGAACATAGTAAACTTGAAGCTTTCTCGAGTCTAAAAATCTGTCACACAACCATCTATCTGTAATGTTATTCTGTACAAATTTCTTCATGAATTATATATAGGTTAAAAGAGTTTGCCATAAATAGTGGGTTCACAGAAAGGACAGGATGAACATTTGAACTCATTGGTAAAACGGGGAAGCCATTTTTTACTTTCTCCTCTCAACTTGCAGTCACCCATCTAATGCAGCCACCTACAAATGTAACATTAGTTCAACATTAAAATTCAATAAGCCTCTTTCTTAGTTTCCCCAACAGGTCTCAATTATTGCACAGACAGGAACTACAAGGCTGCTGCTGCAGCTCTTCCCAAGGATTGTGAGGATGTGGCTAACACTATGCCTTTGCTTGACTTATGTAAGTCAGGTAAATAAATACTTAGTATTGTTGTTTAACTCCAGGAAAATCTTTAACATTGTAAGGGATTTTTCCTCCTTTTTTGTTTTTTTTTTTTTTTAATCCTT
The DNA here is from genome assembly GCF_036417535.1 of Chlamydotis macqueenii. Taxonomy (NCBI): domain Eukaryota; kingdom Metazoa; phylum Chordata; class Aves; order Otidiformes; family Otididae; genus Chlamydotis; species Chlamydotis macqueenii. The sequence continues at coordinate 9,118,818 of NC_141558.1, forward strand.
CATAAATTTTTGTTTTGTTTTGTTTACAAAAGCTAGAAAGGAAATGAGACTGTTGAAAAGAGGAAAAAAAAACCAAGACAATTGTTCTCAGAGCTATGAAGAATTTCCATAGACATGAATGGCTAACAGTAGAGTAAAATGGTAATTAATCATTCAGTTAGTGGATAAGCAGTCTGTGTAAGAGTGAAAAAGGGAGTTAATTGTGCTTTTATTTCCAGTGCCATCAGATAACAGGAGAAACAGCACTATAGTTTATGGAGTCATACGAGTATAAAGTTTGGTGTGTACATATTCTCTCATTAAACTTGTTTCTATGAACACATTATTTATGCATATTTATTAAATTGTGCATGTATTATGGAAGCAAAGATAGAGAAACAAAGAATTGTAATCTTCCAGACAAGGAAACTGAGTACACTCCAAACCTGCTGAAGATCATGCTGCACAGTACAGTTCCCAAATTCTGTTGATTTGACTACTGGACAATAGCATTATATTGAGAAAAGGAAGAAAATGTTTATATTTCTAATGAGGATGCAAATATAAATAAATACCAAATTCCTAATAAAATAGTTGTTTTAAGAATCCAATCTTAGTTAAAACTACGAAATAAAATGAAGTTAAGTTGCTTATAATGAGATAGTACTTGTTAATTCTTCTGGCTTAAGATCTCTGAAGAAAAGAAATGAAAAAGGTAGTTTTCATGGATGATTAATTATGCTTTTTGAATAGAATAGACACATCATTTTCTTACAATATTTTGATACTAATGCATGTAAATGTATCTGAAATGAACTGTGAAAAGATAAAGTGATTGTATTCTTTTCCTGTAGTTTTCTGAATATCATCTTTGAGGACTCTGCCTCTTTCCTATCTCTCTAAATTGTGTTTCTTTCTATCAATCTACATTGCTAAACTTACTTTGCTAATTCCAAAAATCTTAAATTCATTGCTTATTCACAACCATTTACAAGACTTTTACATATGATGATCTCTCAGTCATGGCAATTTTAAATAACTAGTTGCTTGGCTCAGGTTTCAGAAAACAGATAAATGTTGTTTTACTTCATCATACAATTAAAGATTGACTCTGTAAGCACTTTTTGTGTGTATTTAACTGCTCAACTGAATAGCAGACTTCAGAGGAGTTGTCCTTATGACTTATTATATTGATGCGATTCTGTTTTGTCTTTGTCTGTCTGTACAGAAGGCTTATTTGTCAAAAAATACGTATTTCAGAATATGCTGAAATTAGATTTGGTTCAAGAATGTATAAAAAGATAAGATTTTTTATTCCAGAATGATTTAACCAACTGCAAATAATGAATAAATAATCTAAACATTGACATTTCTGGTATGTTGTTCATTTGAAAGCTTTAAGCAGTTCTGAAGAGGGTCTTTTTTTTTTTTTTGTTAAAATACTGAAGCTCATTATAAACACTTAGCTGAAATACTCTGAGGTGATTTTACTGACTTGCAAAGCTGTGATGAACCTGTTCAGTGAAAACAAAATATTTTTATGAACTCTATATGTCATTTCTCAAAGTATCTGGAAAAGAACAGATATCCAACTATTCTTCCTATATATATAGATTTTTTTTTTTGTACAATAAAGATTTTATATTTCTGATAATGTAGTTGATTTTATAATGTGGATGTGAGGTATTAATTTTATATTAGCATGATACTGAATATTTGAAGTATAACACTGGGGAATAGAATTAAAGTTAGATATCTCTATACTTATAAGAATATTTACTTAGAATGTTTATATATCTTATTAAATATAGTAAGTGCATGTAATTTTTTTAGAATTTTGTAGAATGTTAGGCATGTGGAGATCATATGTATGTATATTTCATTCCTTTAATCTAATTATTGATGTTTCAAGCTATTGCTGCATCGCTTGTTCAAATCTCTACTTACTTTAATTCCGATGTAACTTAGCCTGTAGTTTTTACAGTCATTTAATGTGCACACTATGATGAAAATGTCAACGTTTATTGATTTATTATCAAACATAGCTTCTAGTAACATTTTAAATTTCACAGTAAACATTTTTTGTTAGGTTTGCTTTTTTTCTTGGAGAATTATCTTGTCATATTCTATTTTACAGTATCTAAAGCACAAAGGACTTCAGGAGCTGCAAGGAAAATACAGCTGTGTTTTCATTTTTTTTTCTGTCTTTCTGCCTTTTTTTTCTGTTTATGGTGCATACATCAAGATTTATTTTACATTAATTTGGGACCATTTATGAAGCAAGAGTGAAGTTTTTCATATGCATTAAAATTCTAAAAGCTTTGTAGTAAGTCAGTAGGTTTATGCTCATGTTTAAATGACAACATATAATTCACAGAAAAATAGCACAATATGTCAAGCTACACTGGGCAAAAGGTTTTTGCAAGACATTGTGTTCTTTTTTTCTCAGCAAGAAACTTGTTGAACCCCTGGGACTCCTTAATTATATTCTCTCTAATCCACAGGAGTAGTTGTTGTTGTTCTTGGTTTTTTAAATAGAGTTTACTTGCCAGGTAGGTTTATAAATATCCCCAGTGTCTGAGTCATCTATGAAACACACATAGATCTTTAGGCAAGATGTTTAACATTACTGTGCTTCTTTAGCTATTACACTGGTGCATGCCAGCTAAAGGTAAAAATGCTAGCAAGAAAGAGCTCAGCGATCTAGCTAGACCAGAATCCTTCTTCCTCACCGATTTCACAACAGCTTCATGAGAGTTAGCACCATTTAGATGACCCCAACTGATATTGAATATATAGACCAATGGATGTATTGATAACAAAAGAGAACCCTGATGACTCGTTATTTACCACTTTACAGAAATTATGTCAGTAAAAGTGGAATAGAGTTAACAAAAGGAAATGTCAAACAAATAGTTTAAAATTCAAGGAGAAACTCCCCTAAGACTTGTGATCTATAGACTGGCTTTAATGGAGCATCCTTCTGCTCTTAAATTTAACAGTAAGGGCATACCTAGCCCGGGTCACTGGCTTAGGCTCTCTTCCAAAGTTAGAGATCAATGATACCTCCTAAAAATGTGGCTGTGGCCCAAATGAATACAGTAAAGAACACATAAAAGATACCTTTCTGGCAGATTAGAAAGCCACAAAGTTTGATGCACTCTTAGGAGAAATTCACAGCAGTTATAGGCAGCAATTAATCTTACCTAATTTTTACCACAGAAAAAATAATCTACTTAAGCTAACCATAAGTCCTCATTTTAGTTAATGGTAAGGTTGTGTCCTTGCGAGCAAAAGTCCTAGTTTTGGAACCAAGTATTAGGCTGGGAATGGTTCCTCAAGGGCTCAAATAAGGAACCTAGACAGTTAAGTAAGGTAATCTGGAGAGCTTTCGTTTGCAAACCGCATCAGAGACCTTGCTCTTCTTTCAGTTTTATTTAGCCTAACAATAGTGGGAATATTTTTCTACCTTTTTTCTTTTCACTCTTTTGGTAGGGAGTTATTGCTTTTAAGTATAAAGCTTGGTACATATTTTTCAGACATGTGTTGATGTGTAAGATTTGATACTGTTGTGATAGCTACCCTTTTGTGATAGGTAATATGGTTTTACTCTATTCAAAACACTGATGAAGTTGTAAGTGGTAATAAACAAAACATCCTACGTTTTTACTTTCTGTGTCAGAGCAGTAATCTGTTGGTTTCTGGGTTTTTTAATGAAAGCAATGGTTGTTTTGGAAATATCTGGCTAACCATTATGATATTATGGTGCAGGAAAGCAGACAAATGAGATTCACTATGACGTTAAAGGCTTATTGACTTCCGAGGAACTGGCATATGTTGTGAGGACAGAAGGCAAAATCCAGAAACTGAGGGGAAGTAAAGGTTAAGAGGAGGAGGTGTATATCAGCACCTCCGAGAACTGTAAGAAGTTAAAAAGAATTTTCAGAAAGTATTTGAAGTGATATAATACCAAGGGATTTGGCGAAGTTTAACTTGGCCAAAGAAAACCAGTATTGGAAAGTAATGCTATACTTTACTGTCTTGTAATTCTTTGTGGCTGCTATAGCTGGAGAGAGCCACGACATTATACATATAGTGTTCAGATTATCAGTAAGTGTCTAACAGGGCTACCTTAAAAGTTTATGTCTGCATGAGCCATGACACAAATGACTGGCTCATCAGATTATGAAACTGGTTAAAATAAGGTACAAAAAAAAAAGACAAAAACTATGACTTAAAAATAAAAAAAAAGGCAAGCGAACACTAGCTAAAGACATTAAGAGTAATAAAAGTACACAATCTGTTTTCTATCTTTGTGTTATGTGAGTGACATGGGGGATGATGTCTGGTGGGAGTAACACCTTCAAGCCAGCAAGTTTATTAATGCTCAGAAAGGAGAACAATGGTGGATAGGACCACCAGATTCAAAGATGATGGACAATGAAATTCACTGCAGATGAATAAAGAATCATGTGCCTCAGTGCAATGAATTTGAAAGAGGACCATTTCCAGTGCTGTAGCAAAGGCTTCTTTTTAAGGTTAAGGACTCCAGTAAAGGCTGCATCTTTTGTAACGTGTCCATGTAGCTCAGCATTACACAGTGGCTCTGATTTCCATTGTTGTGATCCCAGCATTAAATGGATATATAGCATGGGTAATTCTCAGAAGAAACTTCCATGTTCTCCTGTTTCACAGCTCTTTTTCACATCCATGCTTTCTCCCCATAATAAGTGAGTTTTATTACATGTACTTTTCTTCATTTGTAGCCGGAATATGTTTTCTAAAATAGATTTAACCCAAATGGCAAAATTTAAAATATATTAAAGAGCTAGTTATGCATTTGATGAAGCACTGTTTAAAAATAAGTAAATTTTTCTAATCAGAGTTGGAGTTGATGGACTGTAGCTAAAACAGTCCGATGATATTTTTAAAAGCTTTGCACAGATTTTCACTTGTGTCTTTTCTGTTTATGTAAGCAGCTGCAGGCTGGATGACTGTTTCAAAATAAAATTATAAGAGTATAAAAATGTGAATAAGTAATAAAGCAAATAGTAATCTTTAAAATGTGCATAACTTAGCCAAAAGCACGTGTCTGCACTCTTTTCAATAAGTGTTTCTAGCTCCTCTTTCCTTTTCTTTTCTCCTCCAGAAGTGACTGGACTCACAGAATTGGCTTTTCACAGCTATGCCTAGATATTAGTGATGTTTATTGAATTGAAATGCTATGACCTAGGAAAGAATAAGCAAAATGATAGAAACCGTGGGTTTGTGGTTGTTGTCATTTCTGTTGTTTTTGTAATTTTTTTTTAACCACATAGAACATCAAGATTCTGGGTTTGCAGTGAGTAAATTTGATCATTCAGCAACACAGAGAAATAGCATCACTACACAGCAGAAAACAGCTCTCTGGAAATGCAGTTTCTGAATGTTACCCTTTCTGTTTAATTCTGTTTTCTTCACTTATTTTAAAGTCTATTAATTTAGAGAAACACAGTACTCCTAAAACTGGTATAGATATTTTTGAGTTACTAGGGGTTTTTTTTTTATGAAATACAAGTATTTTTCTCAACCTGTGTGTTGCAACAAAAAGACAGCAACAAAAGCAACTAACCAAAGGAAAAAAAAAGTCCCACCATTATGCTCAGTAAGTGTTCACAACAATATAAAACAATCTCTCTTCAAACTGGGTGAGTGCCAGCTCCTATAAGCTATTAACTGTGTAGCTTTAACAGAACAGTATTAAACATGACAAGAACTCATCTGAGAGCACTAGCAAAAGAGAAGGGTCTGTCTGAGTTGTCCTCTCATTGAACTTACAGTGCCTAAGCAAACAGAAAATGTCATTAACTTGCAGCTACAAGTGTGCCAATTTGTTGTCAGAGGAAATACTTTGAGACTGCTGTCACTTTCTTAGAGTATTAAAAAAAACTTGATAATCCCAAGTTAAGTTCTCACATGTATACTGATGTCTGTTTTCTGGAAGAAGATGGCAAATCTCAGTATTCCCTGTACTGGTACTAAGAAGGATCTGCTGGAGCTAAGTCTTACCTCTTTGACTTCAGTGCTCCCTGATTTTTCTGGAGGAGAGTTGGATGAGACTTAAAAATAGCTTCCATGTTTTTATTATAAACATTCATTATATACATAAAATTACTTGGATCAATGCTGAAACTGAGATGTTATCAGCTGTGAACCCATCTAGCTGAAAGTTTCCCCTCAATAAGAGGAATTTTTCAGCCCTTCAGGAGTGAACTGAATGTTGAGCATCAATGATAAAAAATTAACCTGAAGTTTGAAAATGTTTGCAGATCCCCAGTTCTTTTAAGGTCACCAGAGGAGTGTTACTGAAGCCCCTTGCAACCTAAGTGGTTCAGATAAACCCAATTCCCCTTTCTTAAACAGGTTATATGTTGAAATTGGCTTGGTTGAAACCAAGGAAGGATACCTTACTTGAAGGATTCCAAACTGCAGAACATCTTGATCTGACCCTTAAATGAGACAATAAGATACAGTAAATTCAGCCACTTCCAGTGAGAAGATTTGTGTGTCAGCAGCACCATTTAAACTTAGTCTAGGCGATTTTGCCTTTCCCCACCAAGACTTGGCGGTGTTTTTAAACCAAGTCCAGCCCTGAGCCCATAATGAATGCCTCAGTGTGCCAGACAGTACTATTCTGCAGTCCAAATAGGATTTCCATATTTGCCTTCATGCTAGTCTAAACCTTTAGCTCATCTACATGCCAGCTGAGCTGCCCACAGAATTGTTTCTAAAGAAAGCAAACAAAACCAAAAGATGTTTAGGGTATTTGATTCTGGAATAGAAATGTAGTAATTTTGGAAAATGAAAGTACAAATCTAGGCATTATTTTAACGAACTAGTCCATTAGTGAGCCTCCTGATTAGCAAAAATAACCTTGCTTATGTGAATAGCCAGTCCTGTAAATGCATGTTTTGGCTTACTGGGCCACTTGAGGCACTTGGCATATTACACTTCAAGTATGTTGTTTTGGACCAGTGACAATTCCTCCCAGAGCCTGAAAGAAAGATGCACTTAGAGGAAATGTTGGCAAAGGACCACCTCCTGCAAAGGAATGGTAATTTCTTGTCAAAGACACAGCACAGCTCTATTCTCATTTCCTGGTAAATGAAGGTGTTCTTGCTGTGACCTGTAAACATATTACATACTCTTCTTCAATTTTGTTGGTTTCAAGACTGACCCTTACGTGATAAAACTGCTTGATTATAGCAGTGTGACAGGAGCATGGTAGTGGTCCTCACATTCCCATTGCCCCTATACATGTCCAGATGCTAGTGATAGTAATTAGTTTGACATTTATTCTACTGCAACAGTCATTTTCCACTCTTTTATTTTTCAAGTTGTTTTCTTTTTCTTTTCTTACTTTTTAATAAAATTTCTCAGCTTTCTCACTATATCATGCACTGAATTTCGCCTCTAGACAAGAACAAAGTGAGAAGGGAAATAGAAAAAAGACCATGGTATTGCATGATCTGTGTACTTTGGTACTGTTTACAAACCTCTGTCAGGAGATACTCCTATGCCCTAGAGTTAAAGGCGAAATGTTTTCCATTTAGCTTTATGAATGTGAGTCGCAAAGCTTTTTTTATTTTTGACTCCCCAACTCTTAGTGACGTTGCAAATATCTTGAAGGGAATTCTTCCAGCCCTTGCCTGTGCCAGTCTATCTCCCTGGGATAATTCCCAGTTGGTCTGAAACAGGCTGACTCTTGGTGCAGATTCATCGTCTGCTCCCAGTGAAGGATATGTTCCATCAGTCTGAGGATGGTTTCCTTTTATCTAAATACACTTTGCACTGTAGTGTTTCTCCTGGTTTATCTTATGCACTCAAAAGGGATATAATTCTCACACAGAATAGTATTTTGTACAATATAAGTGATGTCAGATTAATTTATACCTTCTTGAAGACTTTTTTTTGACTGTGACAATGAAGTAAAAAGGTGAAAATAAACATCAAACTAACTGTAGTGCAACACAATCCTGCTGAATTAATGTGTTTCTTTAGTGAACTGGACACGTGCACCAACAAGACCATTTTCTGAAGTGACATTCAGAAGCCTACTGAATATAAAGAAGAACCATACATTAGTATGCCAGTTCCACTCTAATTAGGGTTTCTTGGTGTCTAAATTTGTTGCATATCTAGGTTGCATGGAAATAACAATTACTGTAAGATGTAATCTTAAAGGAAATATATGGTCTATCAAACAGCCATGGGATTTCCAGAGCAATGTAAGAAAAGGTCTGTAGGTGAAGGTCCATGTTTTGTTGTAGAAGATGTTTATTTTGTGTTGTGGTTTAACAAGTAAATTCTTGAAGAGAGGAGAGGTTAGGTGACCATATTAAAAGTGTATATGCAGAAAACATTCCACAAGGGAGATAAATTAAAGTAGATAGTACATTAGCAAGTTTTAAAATGTAAGAGTAATTTTTATTAAAAAATGACAGCATTCTGTCACTTCTTGAAATCACTTTTTCTTTCTAAATCCTTAAAGGCTTTAGAAATTACAACAGTGTAAGTTGTCCTGATTTTACAGGTTTTTTGTTTGTAGGTTTTTTGTTTACCTATTTTTGTGTCATTTTTTTTTTTTGGCAGCCTCTCAGCAAGTCAAAAAAAAAAAGAGCTGGAAGTTGAAAACAGATTTCTTAAGTAAGATCAGAATTTATGGATACATTAGTGTGTGATTTATAAGAAAAATTAAACTATTCTAAAGTTTAATTTTCTTATTTCCTGAAACATTGATCCAAAGCCACAATATTTGATGTGAATATTATTTGATAAGAATACTTGGATCACAATTCAAAATAGCAACAGTCTGTTTCTGAGCTCATGTTGCCTTGGAAATGCTTTTTTAAGTGTTCAAATATTCGGAAGACCTAGACATGTATTATACCTTAAACGGACTTGAATCTCAAGAAGAGTAGCCAATGCATCTACAGGAACGGGTGTAAGTAATGTCTCCGTATGTTATTTGCGATCCAGGCTTTGTCTGTGATGTGAAACTTTGTTGCTCCTTAGAGTTTACATAAGAACTTGAAGAATTTCAAAGAGCAGACATGCACCAGTGATAATATATTTCAAACTCAAAAAAAAGTATTTTCTTAAAAAACATAGAATGTACTAAAAAGGAAAATTCTACATGCATAATAGGAAAAGGCACCTGATTCAACAGGTAGTATTTCGATTTTCTGCTTTCCAAGGATATATTCTGGGCATCTAGCATCCTTCCAACCACATGAGTAAAATTTTTGACAGTGTTAAGGACTGTCAGAACTTCTACAGTTTACTCTGTATCCCACATCACTGTCTGAATTTAGAAGTACCACTTCTGTGTATGCATTTCTTATTCCACATGCAGAAGCAAACTTACAGGTCATAACCACCTAAGACCCTTTAATTTTAAAAAAAAAAACAAACCAATTTTTATTGTGTCCATATAAGGAGTCACATTCTGTCTATTATACTTTTTTTTTCTTTATTTTTAAGATATTTATTAAAAATTTTCAAGATATTTTTAAAAGTCAGTTCTTATGTCTTGGCATTTTCATGCAGACTGCCACAGAAATCAGCAGCTACCAGTCTGTAAGGAGATATATTCACAGACTAACACTGTTTGTGTGGTGTATTCCCCAATAGCTATGAACAGAAAATATCTCTGGGCTGTATTATGAAGTATTGGTGTCTGGTGACTCCAAGGAATTAGTCCAAGACTTAATTTTAAACTATGCCTAAACTAAAAGTTTTAATAGGTTTCAGAATAATCCTGAGCTATTGTGAGCCTGGTATCCTCACACCACTGCAGAGGCTTATAGTAATATAAGCACCATCACCCTACATTTTTGGGTCAGAGCTTTGAGTGATATGTATTTTATATACCATATTCTTTGCTGTTTTTTCTATATATATTATGAAAAAAAATAAATTAGACTTTCAGGATTCTGCTTAACAGATCCAGTTTGGAACAGTACAGGACTTTATTTTATGTAGGTGTTAAACCCTGCTGTGGTCCCAGAAACATCTGACAAATTTTCAGGTCAACTTGGTTATGATTTTTTGCTGGCCTACTCTTCCTCTGAGTTCTCATTTGTAAAAAGCAACAAAACATAGCTGCTGATGCAAACTCCATTTTGTCAATGATTGAACAACTGTTTTTGTTTCTTAATATTAGGAAAATGAGATGATGATGCAAGATGACAATTTTAAGACATATGTATAGACATTTTATTTTGCTGCCTGCAACCCAGGTCTGAAAATCTACAGCAGGTGTTGTCAGACCTGGTGATTTAATAGTCCTGATGTCCCTGCTCTTAAGCAAAGTCATTACGATAGCAATCTTAAGTCAAGCCACAGATATGATTGGCTGAACATATCTTAGCACTTGAGTGTTTTTTTTCGTTTAAGAAGAGGTATGTTTAGAATGAAAATCCGTGTGTGTGCACGTACAAAAAAGAAAGAAGGTGAGCTGCTGTGCAAGTATATTCAATTGAGTAAATGCATTGATTATGCATATCGTGTATCATCCCTTTAAATTGCAAATCCTGAAATCAGAGATCTGGGTGGGATTAAGCTGGAAAAAGAACAGATGGGACTGTTGATGTGACTGCCAGCGGCTTGGGCAGAAGGCAATGAAAAATAATTCTATTTTTCCCCTAAATTGAGAAAGCTAAACTGGTGATCAGTGCTAGATTTTGGGCAGATGAGATGACTTGGAGACGATGGTTGGCAGACTTAGTCACAAGATAATGAGAGTAAGATAAGGATTTTTTTAGGGTGCATCAGGGGATCTTGAACTTCAGACCATGTAGCCATGCATGTTTTTCAAAGAAGGAGAACCTTTTCTCAGTATATGTGAGAATCATTCCAGTTGTTTAGCAGATACCACATATAATACTCTGAATACACTTTAGCAAATATGTATGTTTGAATCCAGAATTTCCAATTTTTTTTTTAATGTATGTCAGTCTGAATATTCTACTACTATTAATGGTATAATAAACTAATGTTTTTTCCTTTCACACACCCCATTTTGCACTTAAATCTTCTGCCAGCCCTTCCATTTCACGTCAGTGCTCACTCTCTCCTTTTCTTTGCTATAAAATATCCACTCTTAATTTGTAAACATTTGAATACGGTCAAAATGTTATTATATTGGGAAAGAAGCAGAAAGGTGAAGTCAAAATCCTTCTCAATGATAAACAAAAAATACTTACATGTACTACAATAATAATAGCAAATGTTGTAATGCTGCTGCACTGACATTTTACCATCCATCCTGAAAAATATATCACTAACTTAAGTGTGATGGGTTGAAATAAATCTAAAAGAACAGTTACTCTACTGAGTTTTTTTTTTCCCAGAACTTTCTATTCTTTCAGTGTCAGATGTTCAGATTAAAGATCATTGTAGAGATCATTTGTTTTCCTTTATTTTAGTATCTCATATTGGATTGAATGTATATTTTAAAAACAAGGAATAAGAGTTCAATTTATAGTACATATGGAAGGATTATTTAAATATGAAAGACTGAAAGGATGATTAAATCTCAACTATTCAAATTTCATTATTTGTTTTGCAGGGAATCTGTTGCATGTTGAAAAATGATAGCAACAAAAATGTTGGAGTTGTAATATAACTCAAAGTACAATCAGTACAATTTGTCATGTTTGAATGTCACCATACCTTTAAATATTGGCAAAAGGCCTTAGTAGACTAACGTCCCACAGAAAAGTGATGTTTTCCCACGGTTCTTCCATAGTCTGTAGTAATTCTACAAGGAAAATCTAACTGACTTGTGCAAAGAAATGTTAGTATTCCTGAAAGAGTATCTTTCAGACTTGTTCTACAGTATTTGAGAGACAAATTGATACCTTTTAACCAATTAATAGAATAGCCATTCATATAAATAATGTTAAAATTTTAAAGCACTTCCTGGAAAAAGTAATTAAGGGATCAGATTGCCTAACCTATAAAATGGAGCTCGCTAAGAAGGACTGTAGGATCAAGGAAGCCTTAATTTCACCTATTAAGTGTTCCTAGCTGTGCAGGGCAAGACAAGAAGATTCAGAGGCTTCTGCAGTGGAATGTGAACAATCTTTCATCATTAAATCATAGAATCATAGACTAGTTTGGGTTGGAAGGGACAATTAAAGGTCATCTAGTCCAATCTCTCCTACAAGGAGCAGGGACATCTCCAACCAGATCAGGTTGCTCCGAGCCCAGTCCAACCTGGCCTTGAGTGTTTCCAGGGATGAGGCATCAAGCACCTCTCTGGGCAACCTGTCCCAGTGTTCCACTGTCCTCATTCTAAAAAAATTCTTCCTTATTGTAAAAAATGTCTTCCTTATACTTAGTCTAAATCTACATCCTTCTAGTTTAAAACCATTACCCCTTGTCCCTTCACGACAGACCCTGCTAAAAAGTTTCTCCTCGTCTTTCTTATAAACTCACTTTAAGTATTGAAAGGCCACAATAAGGTGTCCCTGGAGTCTTCTCTTTTCCAGACTGAAGAACTCCAACTCTGTCAGCCCATGTTCATAGCAGAGGTGCTCCAGCCCTCTGTTCATTTTCACGGCCCTCCTCTGGACTATTTCCAGCTGGTCCCTCTTGTGGACCAGCTGTTCTTAGGTTGGACCAGCTGGTTTTATGTTGCTGTTTTTATGTTGGGGGCTCCAGAACTGCACACAGTAGTCCAGGTGGGGTCTCACCTGAGTGGAGTCGAGCGGCAGAATCACCTCCCTCGATCTGCTGGCCACACCTCCTTTGATGCAGCCCAGGATGCAGTTGGCTTTCTGGGCTGCAAGGGCACACTGCCAGCTCACGTTGAGCTTCTCACCCACCAGCACCCCCAAGTCCTTCTCCTCAGGGCTGCTCTCAATCCATTCTCTGCCCAGCCCGTATTTGTGCTTGGGATTGCCCTGACCCATGTGCAGGCCTCGTTGAACTTCATGAGGTTTGCATGAGCCCACCTCTCCAGCCTGTTAAGTTCCCTCTAGATGGTATCCTTTTCCTCCAACATGTCAACCACACCAAACAGCTTGGTGTCATTGGTGAACCTGCTAAGGATGCACTCTATCCCACTGTCTGTGTTGCTGACAAAGACATTAAACAGGGCTGTTCCCAATACTGACTGCTGAGGAACGTCACTTGTCACTGGTCTCCACATGGACATCGAGCCTTTGTCCACAACTCTTTGAGTGTGGCTATCCAGCCAATTCCTTATCCACTGACGGGTCCATTCATCAAATCCATGCCTCTCCATTTTAGAGATGAGAATGTCATGTGGGACAGTGTTAAATGCTTTGCACAAGTCCAGGTAGATGACATCCGTTGGTCATCCTATGTCCACCAATGCTGTAACTCCATCATAGAAGACCACCAAATTAGTCAGGCATTTTTTGCCTTTAACGAAGCTGCTACCTGAAATTGAAAATAACTCCCAAAACATACACGAAGCATGTTTAGAGAGGAGACATTTCTTTATTCTGAGCAATGTTCAAGGTGGAAGATTTCTACAAATCAAGCACACCTACCAGGGTTTTCAATTTATATTTATACATTAAAAGTTGAAATGTCACACCTTTTTAGTACATATGCATACCTATCTAATACATATTCATTACACTGAGTAAGCACCAATCACCTCCTTATTTTCCACATACCTTAGCATGGTTTCCAGGAGGATCTGCTCCACAATCTTGCCAGGCACAGAGGTGAGACTGACCAGTCTGTAGTTCCCCAGGCCTTCCTTGTTTTTCTTTTTAAAAATGATGGTTATGTTAGCCCTTTTCCAGTCAGTGGAGCCTCTCCAGACTGCCACAACTTCTCAAATACAATGCAAAGTGGCTTGGCAACTTCATCTGCCACTTCCCTCAGTACTCACAGATGCATGTCATCAGGTCCCATGGACCTGTACACCTTCAGGTTCCTTAGATGGTCTCGAACCTGCTTTTCTCCTACAGTGGTCAGTTCTTCATTCTCCTAGTCCCTACCTTTGCCTTCTGTGACTTCAGCAATGTGGCTAGAGCTGTTGCCAGTGAAGACCAAGGCAAAAACATCATTGATTACCTTGGCCTTCTTTATGTCCCTGGTAACCCAATTTCCTATTTCCTTCTGGAGAGGGCCCACATTCTCCCTGATCTTCCTTTTATCCCTGATGTAGCTATAAAAGATTTTCTTGTTGCCCTTGATGGCTCTCACCAGATTTAATTCTATGATCCATTTCAGCTGATGAGGTATATGCTGTAGTATATGCTACTGGTATACATGTCTGCACGACAATTTCTTTCATCCATTATACCATTTTGCTGGTCTTCATCTTTTAATTGCAAGTCTCCTTCCAAAGTCAGATCCTGAATTTGAATACTCTCATCAATTCAGAAACAGCCACAGACTTTGTCGTAACTATATCATTCTGCATGTTACTACCTAAGCTCAAGAAGATTTAAGTAAGAGTAATGTCACACAAGCTGGATATAATGTGCATTTCAGTACCTATCTTCTGTGTTAACTCTAGGAATACAAGGAAATAACCAGTGTGGAAAGCCAATCACTACTATAATCACATCTGATTTCCCTGTCAATTTAAGAGTGTGGCAGATATAAAGTAGCTGGCTACAAGCTGACATCCTCGAGCAGCCAGCTGAGACATCACCTACGATGTTTCAGGTACTGTAAAAATGTTATTTACACCAGAGAACTTTGTAGGACTTGTTTAATACTGGTACTGCTGGAGTTCAATGACAAAACTTTGTCAGCTGGTGTGACAGTTTAATGAAGATAAAGAGGACTTTAAAAGCTTGTACTACAAAGGAACATCCTATTTGGGGAAAATAATAAATGCATACCTTGCTTGGCTAGGAAACAGAGAAAAGATGAATCACTTCTCACTGTTGCAGGATGTCACAATGGCATTTTTGGCGAAACTCTCTTTGAAGGATGTCCTCACGAAACAGATCTTTTATTCTGATGTTCAGAGCAACAGAAAAATTCTGGAACAGTGGCAAGAAGTTGGAAACTCGGGGTCTAAATATAGGAGATTTAAATCCATAAGAAGAGATCTAAATAATAAGCAACTTGGTTATCTGAATTTTTCAGCAGAAGTAGTCATCAGAGGACCCTCTTTTGTCAGACTTTGTGGGAAAGAAGGTAAAAGATAGCCAAGAAAATCAACCATATAGGTATATTGAATTAATGAGAAGAAAACAGGATTTTAGCATACTGATATCCTTTTGTAGTAGTGAGGTGGGCACTTTTCTTGTTATTCAGTTTTACACAATCTGAGCCACGTAGGCTGTTCCTTTGTGTCATACAACACGTGTAGTGCAACCTCACTCTCTGAAACTTCTTGCTTCTTTTTTTTTCTCTCTCTGAATTTCTGCAAAACAAGTCACAAGGAAAATTGTTCCATACCTTTATCATTAACCAACACCTCTTACCATTTCACTCTCTGACAGAGACCTGCATGTTAGATTCACATTGTGCTTTAGCACAGTTCTCACTTGCAATGGCAGCATATGGGACTGTCAGGACAAATACTGTGCTTTACTGTTGAGTTCGGGCACTACTTACATGCCTCTTTACTGCACCAGCCACCCACGTCTAAGCCAGTATCCTGGCAAGTATCTTAAAGGTCTATAAGAGATGACAGAAGGATGTAGGATGGGGATTACCTGATTGCCTTCTATCTTAATATTCATTCATCGTTCTGGGTAATTTAAGACTGGCTTTTCTAGAGTCTAGAGTCTTGGTAACTCTATTAATGAGAAATACAGTCTTGGTAACTCTATTAATGAGAAATACAGTGTAACCTTGGATCCCAAATCATAGAAACATAGAATAGTTAGGGTTGTAAGGGACCTTTAAAGGTCATCTAGTCCAACTCCCCTGCAAGGTGGGCGGGGTTGGACTAGATGACCTTTAAAGGTCATCTAGAAAAAGAAGAAATATTTTCCCACTGTAAGTTTGAATAAGAGAATAATTCCTTTCTCCAACCACGAAACACAGTCTGGAAGCGTCACAATTGAGCTAAACCTATTACAAGATGACAACAAGTAGAAATTATCTTCACATTATGTTTTAGATAAATAGTTATATACTCTTCAGAGGTATGTTCCCTCAAATTTCTATCATGCTCTCTTATGAAAAACACCAGGAAAACAATGAGATGTTAACAGAGATGTGGCATTTAACAATATTGGTCTTTGGTCAAATGGAATTGAGTTCTCTGCATAACACTTCATAGGAAACTATTGATAGAACATGTAAGAGTTTTCTTCTACAGTAATAAATTGCTTATATGAATGAGTATTGTTTTTTTTTTATTAGACCTTACATTTATTTAGACTTTTTGAAAGAGTAATGAGTAACATCTGATAATAGAAATTAATGAGAGATCCCAAGCCATAGACCAAATGATGTCTACAACATCTGTAGTGCTCCCAATGCCACATGATTTTTATACAGCGCACTTTCATGTAAAAATACACATCATATTATTACTATACCTGTGTCATCATCGTATTATGCAAGTCCCAAAGAAATAAATAATGCAAGAGTTCCATTCATCATTAATGGAATTTGCTCACAAAAAAAAAAATACATAGTAAAAATATGTATAATGGTAGCTACTGCAAAAACATCTTACTAAACAAAGATTTTATCACACTCAACCCACCTTTAAGTAAATTACCCTTCAGTGTTACTCTTCATAGTACTGTAATTCCCAGACCAAAATGTATTTATCATAAAGGGACATTATCAACTTATCAATGGCATTCCACATTCAGTATTTTATGTGCTACTGAGATAAACCCCTCTAGCTTGCAGTGAACATCATATATATTATGCTTTCATCACGATGCTATGATGCTAGAAAGAAGAGCACTTTCACCAATATAATGCATTTTGCCTCTTGTTCTTACTGAGCTTACAGAAAAATTAGAAAAATGTAGCTAACTTTTTCTAGTGATCATTCCTAACATCAACCATTCAATCTCTCTTTCAGTGGTGGAATGTATTGAGTTGTGTTTGAGTTAGCCATTGCAAAGAAAATATCAAGTGCAGTTTCCATTACGCTTGCACTTCAAGAATGGGACTGGCATTCTCCCTTATTATTTTGGTAAACTAGGAGCTTTAAGAAAGATCACAGAGATCTGTTCACACTTTATGAAGAAAATAAAAACTTTTTTTTTTCATGTTCCTTTGTATATTTTTATTATTCTTCTCTGTATGGATTGTGCCACCTTGTCCCAGTCACATATAAGGACAGCATTAGACTCAGTTGTTTGTAAACACACAACAGAGACTTGTTGTCCAGCCTGTCTCCAGTCTAATCCTGGAATATACTGGATATGTTCTGTAATATGTCTGTACTCACGTAGCCCTTATTCCATGAGCTGAAACCAATAAATTACTTTCAGCAGGAAGGAAATTCCTAAATTTTCCTGTAACGTTTTTTTCTTATTTTTAACACACATGACTCTCAAAGTGACAGTCTGTAGAGCAAAAAGCACAAATTGACAAGATCTGCTACTTTCATTTCATTCTGCTCGGTGTTTATGTTCAGTCCTCTGATAATTGCTTTCTTAGTCTCATCTTTCCAGGCAAATTGACAAGCTCTCTGCGAGGTTTTGTTGGTGATTGTTTTTTTTTCTGGGTTTTTGGCTATATAAAGACTACCATTAAAAGAACTCACAAGTTGAACTCATGTCACCTAACTTTTGCCAGATTAGTTTTGTACATGCTGGCTACTTTGTCAGACTCCTTCACTAGCCAGTGGATGAAAATAGGTGACTTCAAGACATGAGTCCTCATATCCTCAGATGGGTTTCTGAAGACAAATTTACTTGTATTGCATGAAGATTTTTGATGAGTGGTTTACACCAGATAATAATTTTTAGCTGTCCACAAGTAAGTGGGATAAATCCCACCTTGTAATCTTAATCGAGGTTTCAGAAAATGCAAGCGCCAAAGTATATAACAGCATTTATATATAGCATTACTAATGCACTCTGCTGATCTGAGTCATGCTCAACTAATGACACAATCCTGACTTGTCCTCCCATCACCTAAATGAGTTATAGATAAATCAGTTAACTTGTATTTCTGAGAAACTGCTTCATGCAACTCCCTTACCGATTTTACTAACTTCTGAAGACAGTGTCTGGGCTGTCTTATGGTTCTGTTTTACACATATGAACTTTTTGGTCTTGCAACATCAATTAAAAAATCACTGAGGTCTAAATATTGCAAAATTAATCAGAACATAAAATTGAATAAATATTGGCTCATGAAGAGACAGATGCTGCTTTGTCAGATAATGTCCTTCATGAAGAGATGAATTACTGCATGTTTCTTCCTTCCAAAATTATTCTTATTATATTTGTCTTTCTTGCCAGTACCATTAATTTTAATTAAGAGAATTGTAAGGGCAAAAAGCAAGATGAAGGCCACAATAGTAGTGCTCTATCACTGTCATCCAAGCCAATGTATAGACCCAGTTGGGTATGCCCATTGGCCAAGAGAAATGATCAATATTTTTGGTCAGATATATTTTTTACTTGCAGAGAAAAATAATTCAGTATATACTGCTAACTAATGGAATGCAGCCAGCCCTTGCATTTTAGCAGGAAGTACCAGTCAGAAGCTTGAAGCAGAATGGATTTATCAAAGTCCACACCTAATGACAGGATAGAATTTGAATTTGTACTTTCTGTCTCAGTCTGCTCAGTGCCTGTCAAAGATATGCCAGACAGTTGAGAATGCCTGTGAAACATTAACTGGTTTTCTGTTCAAAAAGTACAATAGATTATACTATAGTTATTACTGATTTTGAAAATCTTGTCTGGAATTGAACAGCATGCTTAAAAAAAGGAAGAAAAAAAAAAAGACCAAACACATCACATTCTGGGAAAGAACTTAGTATAAAATGAGACACTCAGCCAAAAAAAAAAGTTTGCAAAGAGATGGATGTATTTTACACATTATCTCAGATCTTCAGCTGCAGAGCACCCTAGAGTCAGCAGAACTGTATCCATTTGTCCCGGTTTATGCATCTGATCCAATCTTCCCTTGGAAAGCACAGGGAGAGCGCAGACACTGTTGTTGAGATCAGCAGCAGCTTCGTACATCTAAGCAGCGTGCCAGTGGAGCCTCCCAGAAAGTTGCACGAGCACAATTAACAGATTGGGCTTGAAAATCACACTGTTTCTGTGATAAGTGCCCCTTCACAGGGTGCAAGCTGTTCCACATCTCCGAACCGTTTTGCTGCTTTTTCCTTTGCAAAGGGAGAATCCTCCACAGTGTGTGACTTAGTGGCAAACTGCCACTGCCAAATGTATGCAGCTATTTAATGCCTCACTGCTGAGATTTGGGATTTCTTGATGTTCATCTCAAATGTAAAATATATCTGAATTGTAATCTCAGAGAGGTTAAAGATTTCAGCAGGGGAAAAAACCGGTATTTTGTCATCCTATCATTTGAAATTGTTTTGTGTTTCACACTACAAAGTAAAAATATAAAGGGATCATCACCTAGTTGATAAACTGCCAATTTCCAGACAAACATTTTAACTGATTTACACCTGTTTTCCTCTAGGAAAAGCTACATTCTATGTGATGCATTTCTTCCCGAACTGATAAATGACAATGCTGCAAGTATCTTCATCCCAGTGTGAATTGACCCGGATTGTATAAGACCAAGTTTTTACATTAATTTGTGACCAAACATCTTCTAGAAACATTAAACTGCTAAGAGTCTAGTTCCAAAACTTTTACAAGATTCAGCTGGAGAGACAGTAATGGCCTTAACTATATACCTTAGATAAATGAACAATTACAGCATTAAACCACAGAAAAATATATTAAACATTTTCATTTTAGCATGTCTGTATTTGATTTAATCATAGATTAATGTCAAATAAGAGTCAGAAAGCATAGCTCAGTCATAATTTTTCATTTCATAGTCTTATCACCCCTGTGAACATCTCCAAAAGCTTTCCAAAATGTGAAACCAAAAAGACAGGAGTTAAAAGAAGTCTACGTACAGATTTTAAAAAAATTTCTTTAACTTATACATCTTAGGAAAGATACATGATGATGGAAATATACATTTGAGTTTGAAGGTAATTTTGTAAACCATGATCAATCAATCCTCAATGAAGAGTGATACATCTGGAAACCACTGGAAGATTCTTTTTCCAGTATGTAAGGACACTGAAATTGAAAATGAAGAATCAAAAGTAAGACATCTTCAGATACACAGCACTATGCTCCCTGTAACTCTCTTAAAGCTCCCTTACATGATGAGCAGCAAAACTACTGTCAATGGTTTCCTCTGTACTGTATCATGGTTCATGTGTACTCTCCATCTTTCTGCATATTTTTACAAGTTTTGGTGGACACATATGTCTTATTAATCAGATGATCCACAACTAGAGTACTGAGGATTATGATAATGCAAATAAATAATAATGATGATCGCACATGATGTGACCACATATATTTTTCAAGATATTTTATACACATTATGAGAAATGGTCTTCATCCATAAGCATTTAGCATCTCTAAGCATGATTTAAATGTAGAGTAATTAAGCATGTACCAGGCAGATTTTTAGGCTGTTTGACTTAGTAGAGTTACACGACTTGAGTACAGTTATATCAGAATATGTGTTGCACAAAGTAAAGATCAGGTCAGAAAAATTACAGTCTTTCAGAGCTACCTAGCTTGTATAGTACATGTGAAAGACTTAAAATTTGTCATGTGTTCTTATAATAACTTTTTCTTAACTGTATTGTTCCCAGACAAAAGCTACTTAAAGATGGAGATTAAATGCTCTTAATAGATATCAATAATTTAAGAGAAGGTATGATAAAGCATTATAGTGGTGTTGTAATGGTTTTTAGCTTGAAATACTACATGTCCAGGGAATTCAGTTAATATACCAGGGTACCTGACATCCAACCAGTGTGTATACTTTCTGTTTCCATAGTAGAGAGAAAAATTTTCATTTTCTTTTTATAATTGGCAATTTAAGGGATTTGATCCTAAATTGGATTTAACTAGATTTTAGAAAACAATAACCGTTTTAAAAAAATGTGTTTTTCCTGTCAGCATCAGAACAGGGAAGATTTTTCCTGTCAACATCAGGACAAGGAAGATTTTAAGTAATTAAAAGTGCATCTTGCTGTGGGATACATTAGGTTCATCTGAACTAGTTCAAGTATCTTGCCTAGAGATTATCTGTGTTGGGAATATCTCACTTGTGTAGCTGGGTAAATTCCTAGGGACATCTTAGTAGAACTGAATTAAGTATTCGAGGAAGAATCAGGCCAGAATTCAGAGTGAAAAAAAAAACCAAAACAACAACCAAAACTCAACAGATTTTCATCTTGCTCACTCATAGGAAGGACAAATTTTCATTTTAAGGCATTTGAGATCTGGTGCATGTCTACTTGAGCTTCCTCAGGCTACTGAGTCTCAAGGATGTGTTTTGCTAATGAAATTCAGCAAGGTACAGTTTAAATGCCTGTTGCTACTTCAGTACTCCTCAGGGACTGGAATTTGATATTGAGGAGGTGGGTAATGAAACTCTATGTACCTTTTAGGTTTTGTTACTAGTAGTATATGATTTGTCCCACTATATAGTTAATCAGCAAAAGTAGCTCCTATGAAACGAAAGCTTACAAGATTGGAGCTAGCTTTGGAATGCTAAACATTTTTGCCTTTCTGTCTGTAACCTGTAGATGATGATGATGATAACAGTAATAATAATAATAACAATAATAAAATTATTGTTATTTTAAGGTCTGGTTCAATGTTACGTGATTTTTATTATATTACTAAGGAAATACAATCTGTATAGTCTCTTATGGCTCGAAGGGGAAAAAAGTTTAGAAGATAGAGTTTTCAATGACTTTTTCATTTTTATACAACAAAATCAACACTTACTTCATCTTTCCATTGTATGGCAAAATTAACTTAAAACTGCAGCATTAATTTATAAAAAAAATGACCATCATAAGAAAGGCTTTAAAAATCACTGAAATATTTTGCTAATTAAAGGTCTTCTTTTGAGACACAGCTACACAACACATTTACTTTTTTACACAGAGAAGAGAAACAAGCACCTATACAAAAAGTTATGATAATTTATTCTCTTGATCAAGAAGACAGAAATGATTCACCTTATCAAGACAACATTGTTACTTTTTTAAAGGGGGTAACTGTCATCTGCGATGCTATACAGACACACAGACAAGGCCTTTTTATCTGCCTTGTGGATTAAAGGAGCACTGACGTGTAAGCTCTCCTTGAGTTTAGCCTGTGCACTTAAGCATCTGCTCAACTATGGATTCCAGGGAAGTTTCAGGGTATATTTGCTCCCTCCTCAACGGCTTTATCTCTCATGTCATTGACAATGCTCAGGGTTGACACTGAGTAAATAGTTTCGCTATGTGTTCATTCCTAGAAGGGCCCAAGGTTGCATGTCCCAGAAGCATTTGAGGTATATGATTACATGTATCAATCTCATCCTGCGGCATCACCACAGTTGCTGTCATTTTTCACCAGGGTTACAAGGTTGGAATGTGCTTCCTGATTCAGACCTCTGAGGGGGCAGTATGGAAATATATGGTTTACTACCCAGATTCACGATGCCTTGTTAAGTGTCATTGCATTGTACTCACGTTGAAGAAAATATTTGAAATAAATGTTGAATGAACTATGGTAAGATGAAGTCTCTTACAGGCTGAAGGTTTGGCTCTGTTATCAGGGCCATTGGTCAGTAATTTCAGCTGGTCATTTGTGGATTTGGTGGATTGATCCTTTTCAAACAATGCTTTCTTTATCAAAGACTTCTGTTAAAGAGAACAGAATGTTAGAGAAGATTTACTATACCAATATGCTAATCAATGTCCTTTACTGGTAAAGAATGAACATATCTTTAGCTTTGAGGGTAGATTTAGACTATACATAAGGAAGAAATCTTTTACAATGAGGATGGTGAAACATTGCCCAGTGAGGTGGTAGATGCCTCATCCTTGGAAACATTCAAAGCCAGGTTGGATGGGGCTCTGGGCAACCTGATCTGGTTGAAGATGTCCCTGCTTCTTGCAAGGGAGCTGAACCTTTAAAGGTGCCTTCCAACCCAAACTATTCTATGATTGTGTAATTCTATGCAAGGTCATAAAAGTCCCAATGTGTCTCCTCTAATGTTGATCTCATGTTGAACAGGAGTATTATTTATAGTTGCTGATCAGGATATGAAGAAAATATCCAGTTCAGCAACCATCTATAGATGTAAATAAAATTCTTGTGCTATGTAAGTGACCTTAAGATTATAACCAGAATTAATTCTTGAAGGAGAAATGTCGTTCTTTTGTTTGGATAAGAAGAATCTCCACACAAAATGAAGAATATTAAAAGATATTGCCTGTAAAGCACATTTGGGTCAATCATATGAATTTGCAAACTCCATTTCTTTCCATGCAGTTGCAAAAGTTGATTGTAATTAACCTCACATAGAATTAAAAACACGTTAGCAAAAGAGGAAAATCATAATCTTTACTGTCTATGTCATTTTGAGAGCATTTTTAAGTGCTCTCTCATTCCTAACTTCCTCTAGCAAAACAAAAGGAAAACCTATGACAGATATATTGTAATCTCAACTTTTTTTGTTAACTCTTGGTGCATTTTTGTAAAGAATTGCTTTCACAAAATTAATAACTGATTACAGCTGTAAAAAAAAAAGAAACTTTTTCATATACTCTCTTTTAAGGTACAAATGGGCTGATTTTTTAAAGATTTTTCTATCTATATCTCTGTCTTAGATGAAGAAGAAAGTTTCCTGTTCATACATCTTTCTAAGAGTGATCCTTCCTCAAAGGTGAAATTTCAGGGCACTCTGGATTTTGGAATTTGAGATCCCTTTTGTGGGTTAGGCCACATTAACACAGAGATGTTATTTTACATCTCATGAACACAGCTGGGCAGAAACCAACTGTATCTTACCATTATGGCTCCAGTTCTGTTTACTTCTTCATGACAATAATAAACACCTAATTTATATCTGAACATTTATACAGAGAATCAAAGCTTTCTAATCATGCTATGACCCACACACAAATACAGTACAGATATAGTATATCTTCAAATGACTCAAAGCATGTCTTTCTCTATTGACACTAGCTAATGATTTTTAGAGCATTTCATTGTCTAGAAGCAGAGGAAATTTTCAATTTTGTATAGAAATTTGTTCATCTAAGTACATTGGATTTTTATGAGAAAGTACAGATTCATTGCAACTAAATCTAAGAACTTGAGGGAAGTCTTTAATGATGAGATTCCTAAGTTTATGTCCAACTAAGTTAGTTCCAGACTTCTATAATCATCTTCCAAGATAATTTACCTTGTTTATTCAGGACTAACTAGGTCAGGTGCCTAATTTTTCAGATAGCTGCTGGTCAGCAAGCCTCAATTAAAAAAAAAAATACACATAATGAAATTGATTTTAAAACAGGTGAAAAAAAAACTTAAGTTTTTTTTTCTTCAGAGTTTTTTCCTTACCCTATTCTTTCTCTCTTAGATAGGGAAAATGTTGACTGGAGAACTCAGGAAAGTAAGAGGTATTTTCTGTGTGAAACTCCTATTTATTCTTCCTTCTCCTTTTTGCTAAATTAAAAACTTTTGATGAAAAACAGCATCAATCTAGAATATTTACAAGTGTCTTAAAATTTTCTATTTGAAACCAGTGAAGTACACAATCATCTTTGACAGCACTTTTGGAAGACATCACAATAATCTGTATGACATCCCCATTCTATCTTTGTTTTAACTATAATTCAATGATACATTAAGCCATTTCATTATTTTCACATTAACATTGATGTGATACAGCTATATTTTATCAATACATAAGCATCAACAATGGTACACCATGATTTGATTTGCAGTAGTCTTAAAGAACAAATGTGAAATTTACAATGGGTAACAAGTTAAGACAATATTGACTGTCATTATAGATTGACACGGATAAATATGGCAAATTAATATAAAAAAAATTGAGAAATATAATTCCTCCTTTTTTGGCAACACATTTATTGTCATCTAATAACACATACATTAAAAAGAGATTAATTAATCAAGTTTTACATTCTTCAGTTCTCCCAAAATTATGCAGAGCAGCAATTTTGATTGGAAGTGCTTTGATTTATAAAACACATCAAACATTTACCAATAAAAATGGAAGATTTACTACTGCCAATTATGTCACTAATAGTGTCTCCTTTACCTTATTAATCTTACTATACATGCCTCCAGCACAGGTAATCATGCATTTCTCTTGCATTTTTTAAAGGAACTTCAGAAAATGTTACACTTCTGTAATTGCTGGGGATTTTAATTGTGTGTTACAGAAAAATCTGGATAAATTGCAAAGCACTGACACTCCAATACCTTAAAGCAGGAAAATGCTGAAACATTTTATAACAGCAGATTGAAGTTAAATCAGCTACTGAAATGGAGTTAAAATGCTGTCAAAAGGAACCAACTATTTTTTGCTGACATCCACTATACTTATTTAAGAACTGATTATTTTCTAGCATTTCAAAATTTGAAATTAAGCATCTGACTTTTCCAATGAATCAATTTCTTGGTTCATGCATTAATATGACACTAGATTAAACATTTCCAACACAATTTTAGAAGAAGAAATTAATTTCATGTGGGCAAATGTGCATTCAGGTTTCTCCTACCTTTGCCTGTTGGTCCTGATAAAGATCTCCTTACAGAGTTATAACTGCTTGGAATAATTTTGTGAGTATTTATTTTGTGTTATATTAGGTCTCTTGCCCAGAGATGGAGAACTCATGTTTCAAGTCCGTATCTTGTACTGAAGCTGTGTCTGCTGACCTGTAGCTTTGCTGTTCTGGCCTGAGGGCTGTAAGAAAAAATAAATCCCATGATAAGAGCCAATATGAAGCAGTAGAGGCTGTTGAGATCAACTTGATGGATTGTTTTGGGAACTTACTGAAAAATTCTCCCAGGGCTAGTCTGCCACAGACTGAACTGTTTTGCTTTGCTAACTGTGAACTGCTTCCAGGGTAGGATGAGGAAGGCAAGATACTTCTATCTTAGTACAATTCCAATTCAGTAAAGGGTTGCTAATCATGTCGCCCAAGTTTAGGGGAGTGCTTTCTTCTACTCCTAAGACAGACACTTTCATTTGGTTGGCTGGATTAATCTCTACTGCTTATAAGGGGAATGTAGGCACATACACTTTAAATATCTAAAGTAAAATAAAATTAATCACACTCTAGATATCTGTGATGTAGACATCTACAACAGGGCTAGTTTCTTGGTATTCCTTTACAGTCAATGAAGAGAATAGGCACTTTTATGTGCAATCCATTTGATCTATTTTAGACATGTACTTTAGGACGAGATGAATTGCACACTAGAAACTCTCATTTCTTTCTATTGAATTTAAAGAGAGTCTAGGGCAACTAGTTCAGGTGCAGACATCTGCATTTACATTTAATTAAATGAATACTTCTGCAGTATGTCTGATACTTTTGAGAAATGTTGGGTGGACTTAAACATATGCTTTTAGCATTTTTATAACAAGGAATATTAGATTTACTATGTGTACGCAGACCATCTGTTTATCCATCAGCCCAGAGTTTCTTGCAACTGTTATTTTTACTTTATTTTTTTAAATGGAGAATATATACATATTTCTGTGCAGTAAACGAAAAAGCTGGAAGAACAACTGCTTAATTGCATATTTTATTCCCTGCACATGTTAACATATTCTCTAAGTGATAATAAATTGTCATGAACCATATCAGCAACATGAAATTCGTACCAGATTTGCATGGGATCAACCCTGCTGGTCAGCTGTTGGTGGAAGGGAAAAGGAAATTGTGAGAAAGCATAATTTTGCTTGTGCCTCCTTCTCTTTCCCCAGCTTCTCTTTGGGTACAGTAACATTCCCATCTAGCTGCTAGAAATTAAATTGTGCACTTTGAATATATCTGTGTTACAATAAAAAAAAACCCCTGATTTCAGAATTGAACAACACACCTCAGTACTTCATTGGGCTACCAAAAGCAGTGAATTTGTAGCAGCACAAATTTCACTCAGGTCTGTCAGCACACAGCTGAGAACCTGCCGTACACCCTGCAGGGAAGCTCACACTGGTGTAAGTGCGTAATTATTGCCCATGTGTATTTAACACACATCCAAATTCAGTATAGTCAGGCACTTAAATGGAAGCTCTTTTGTTTTATTTTGGAAGCTCAAAGCTTCTAAGTGATGTAAATATCTGTAAGTACTGATAAGAATTAATACTTAAGTATTTGGAAATCAGAAAGGGGAATATGAATCAATCATCTCAGGAACTTCTTTGATAGAGTCAGAGCTTTAGCTTTGGAACAAGTCCACATTCAGAAAGCAGAGAAGGTTGTTTTTGAGAAAGAAGAAAGGAAACTGTGTTGGAAAGGCAAGAAAGCTCAAGGATATTCTCATCATAAAACTGACAACTCAGAAAATAAATTAGTCTTATCCCTGAAGAAGCTTAACAGTTTGGAAGTTGTTTGGGACTGTTTTTTTGTTTGTGTGACTACTGTACCCCTAGATGCAGACTGGTAGAACTGGATAATGCATTTTCTACTAAGTAAAGAATATTAATCAGCACAATTTTTTTTTTTTTTCAACAGCTGCTACACATCTGATTAGAGAGAAGGGCTGCTCTTAACTAGTTTTATGCTTTCAGTCAGAATTTGACAAGGGTTTCTTACAGAAAGACTTTTCTTTAGATGTTATATTAATACAAAATATTTTGAAACAAAATTTAGACAGTTTGAGGCACATCAGATGAAACAGCTTTGATACTGCAATTGCTTTAGGTTTTCATGGCTATGACAATAGCTTCCCTTTGGACTATAGCAGATTGAGTCCTCTGAGCTGGAGCAAGAGCACCTCTGTCTAATAATGGGGAAAATAATAATGGAGAAAATTTTTATGCCTCCAGTCTCTAATTAATATCTTCATTCACCTTGCTCTGTTCATGCTTCTTTTCACTGTCAGTCCACATAGTCATAACTTTTCTTTGTATTTCAGATATTCTTTATATTATATTATTTTATTTTATTTTTACTTTAAATACTTGATCTTGCATCCTTGTCTCTGAAATAATCATATTACTTGAACTGTTAGAAAAGGACTCTCTTGTAATAATTCCTTAACAAAGTGTATCTTAGAGTTTCTCTTTGTATTAAAAAAAAAAAAAATCAACATCAAAATAAATAAATATATAAAAGTGGAAAAAAACCAAACCACTAAAACAATAAAAAAACCCACCAAAAAAGTAGAACCAAAACACAGAAAATGAGCACTAGTTACCCCTTCTAAACCGTTCCTACTCTGGCTTGTTTCACTGTCATCTTTGCATGTCTTGCCTATTTAAGCTTCCGACGAACCCAAGGGGGAATTTAGAGTACCTCTTTAATTGTCACTTTCTAAACCTG
Source organism: Chlamydotis macqueenii (assembly GCF_036417535.1). Lineage (NCBI taxonomy): Eukaryota > Metazoa > Chordata > Aves > Otidiformes > Otididae > Chlamydotis > Chlamydotis macqueenii. The sequence continues at coordinate 9,147,358 of NC_141558.1, forward strand.
GGGCAATGGTTCTGAGAAGCTGTTTGCCTTGCAATTTAAAAAGGAAAGGAATTCTAGAAAATGTCTCCCCCTAATCGGCACTTGTGGTAAAATATGTGTTAATAAAAAGTAGAATTCCTGTTCCATTCATAATTTATAAAGCAGATAGATCAGAACTCACATGCAATATAGCGTGGAGGTAGCAGACATGCGGTTATAATCTTCTTTTTGATTACAACAATATAACTTTATTGAGACCAGTGGAGCTACTGCTGATTTACATCAGTCTAAGCATGTTGCAAATCAAGCTAGTTATGCTTTGAAGAAAACCTTAAGTGGTAAAGAGTATTATAAATTAAGCATTCTACCTTTATAGATTTAATATTTTGCAACCTGGACCACCGCTTTCATAGAATCATAGAATGGTTTGGGTTGGAAGGAACCTTCAAAGGTCATCTAGTCCAAACCCACTGCAAGGAGCAGGGAGGTCTCCAACCAGATCAGGTTGCTCAGAGCCCCGTCCAACCTGGCCTTTAACGTTTCCAGGGATAGGGGATCAACCACCTCTCTGGGTAACCTGTTCCAGTGTTCCACCACCCTCACTGGAAAAAAATTCCTTCCTTATATCAAGTCTGAATCTGTTTCCTTCTATTTTAAAACCATTACCTCTCGTCTTATCACAACAGGTCCTGCTAAAGAGTTTGTCCCCGTCTTTCTTATAAGCCCCCTTTAGGTACTGGAAGGCTGCTATGAGGTCTCCTTGGATCCTTCTCTTCTCCACACTGAGCAGCCACAACTCTCTCAGCCTGTCCTCATAGGAGAGGTGCTCCAGCCCTCTGATCATCTTTGTGGCCCTCCTCTGGACTCCCTCCAACATGTTCATGTCCTTCTTATGTTCAGGACTCCAGAGCTGGATGCAGTACTCCAAGTGGGGTCTCACAGAAGTGGAATAGAGGGGTATAATTGTTCCTTCACCTGTTGGTCACGCTTTTTTTTTTAATGGAGCCCAGGATGTGGTTGGCTTTCTGGGCTGCAAATGCACATTTCCAGCTCACGTTGAGCTTCTTGTCTTCCGGTATTGCCAAGTCCTTCTCGGGGGTGCTCTAAATCCATTCTTCACCCAGCCTGTATTTGTGCTTCAGATTGCCCCAGCCCATGTGCACAACCTTGCACTTGGCAAGGTCAACACTTGGCGCATGTAAACCTCAGGAATTTCAACAAGGCTGAGGGTGCATTCTATCCCACTGGTCCATGTCGCTGACAAAGATGTTAAACAAGGCCAGTCCTGGCTTGGCAACTTCATCCTCCAGTTCCCTCAGGACCCACGATGTATCTTATCAGTATTTCCTTGTTAACAAGGTTTTTACGCTGTTTCTACTTCAACAGATTCAATAGTCACAACAAGGTGGAAATGTCATAGCAGATTGGAAAATCATTGAAGTAAGATTATCTGTCCGTAATGAAGAAGCTGGGGGCACTTGTAGCTTAAAATGTTGACTTGTGTCGCTCAAGATTTGTCTCTTCAGTATTTTTCTTAACACTTTATCTTGAAAGCACCCAAGGCACTGTATATTGGTCTAGATGCACCGCAGAACAGAAAATATTCTCTGCTGCAGCAGAGAGGCTATACTGAGATAAAAAGGCAACTCTGGTGCCTCTTCCCTGACTCCATCACATCTATGTCACCAATACCAGCAGAAGCAATGTGATGAGGCACAAGTAGCTGTAGGAGATCAGCTTGTAGTAAGATACAAGGGAGCACCAAATAAATGTTTTGGGAAGAAATGGTCTCATAAAAGAATATGGTGTAATTTCCAAAACAAATGGAAAAGAAATTTTGTTTGTGAATAATAGAGTAGCTCCTTGGCACTGTATTCTTATTGTAATCATTTTGGTACTGGTGAGATGGAGATGCCTCACAGTCTTTAGTTACTCACCTCCCATACTGTTTGAAGACTTCATATTCTTTTATTTATCCTACAGCATTAGTATTTTTACTTTACTGATAGAGAAGCCAACAGCTGTATTCAGGCAGTCTACTGCAGGGCAGATGAGTGATTCAGATGGTACTTTACAAACTGACAGTCTCTGGCTCCATATTCAAGAGAAGACGCAGTTATGAGGAGAGGCAGTCATGATTTCTAAGCCAAGCAGAGTGCTTGCTAGGACTGCTTCACCTAAGTATTGTGGTAACTTTTCTTCAGTTTCAATAAACAAATTCAGAGCACAAATATCTTCAGTGCCTCAATCTTCCTTTTAATTTATATTATTTTATTTATATTTATATTTATAATAGCCATAGGAGATGTTTAAGTGCATCTTCGGCTCTCTGCTAAGCAATCTGACTACAGACCAATGAAACTAACAACATCCTGATTCTTAGAAAAATTTCTGTGGCAGTTGGAGGCCACTCCTTAAAATAATACATCTGATGGCTCAACCATCTTCCTTAGTATTTTTGAGCCAAATGTACAAAAATGTAGCAGCAATGTGAGGACCTTACCTTAAAAAAAAAAAAACCAACCAAACTGTTACATTTATGGAGTCTTTGCAGAATGTGGTTATCTGCTTTTAAGGTACTATTGAAGATTCCACCACAATAAGCTTCATGTAACAGAAAAAAAAATAGATCACTCTATATAGATTCTGCTGTGATTCAAACCTCTGATTCAGGATAATGTATAGATAATATCGATAGCAAAGCCATTGTGACATTTGGGAAACTATCCTTATAATGGAAGTGCCGCCTCCTTGCAACAATGCAGAAATAATCAGTGCTTCGTACCGTATCTCATTAACTGTATTTAAATGTTTTATCATTTTTCAACTCTTTAGCTTTAAATGACTACAATGTTTCATGAAGTTACAGCAGCACTGCAAGTGTTATTAGGTGAGGATAGAAGTTAAAAATGAAACTGCAAAAAAGCACGTCAGAACAAGGTGTCATTACAATGAGCTGCAGGAATAGATGACTCTTAGTCTCATTCTTCTGGACTGACAAATGTACCGTCTGTCTACATGGCATTAATGAATGACAATTTCTCACCATTTGGTAGATCCATGTGTCATCATTTGTCTAGATGACATCTTGATTTATAGACATCATTGAAAAACATTAGAAAATCTTTCTACAAGTTTGATAGGAATTCTGAATATGCGCAAGTAAGATTTTTTTCCGAACAGTTCATTGGGATGTACTATTTCAGGCAATCAGAGAGGCAATATGGTCCACTGCTTAGGTTCCTCTCTTGGAAGACAGGTACCTTGGACTCAGTTTCCTGCTGTACCTGAAGCTCCTTTCTGAGCTTTGTCAAATCATCTACTTTCTCATACTCACTTGTGTCAACTGTAAACAATGAAGGGATGTTTCTTCCCCTCACAAGCATAAGTAAAATAATGTTCAACATTGTGAATTGTTTAGAGGCTACACTAATTGGAATCACATACTATTTATGTATCAAACTGGATTTGCAAAGCATATTTCTCTAAAAACTATCAGAGAAAATGTAAAGGGTTTTAGAATAAATAACTTGCAGAAAATACTTTGAATCATTTCATTTTGTACATTGAAAATGTGGAAAAGAAAGAAAAATATATTCCACTCCAGAAAAGTAATTCTAGCACAGGGAAAATCAAATGTCTGGAATGGTTGAAATTCCATGAACTGTCAGCACTAAGTATGAGCATATATGTGTACGTGTCTATATCTACAAAAGCATACACAGCTTTGCCCACGCTGCCTGTACACAGAATTTCCATAATCCAAATTAGCAATGTAGCACATTTTCCAAAGACTGAGTATTCATTTGCAGCTTAAGAGTAAGAAAAATCAAGCATATATTTATTATAATTCTCATAATAAAGAATGCTTATTTTCCCATAGAGCTTTATTTATAAATCATTCTGGCTATATAGAGACTTGTAGTTCTGTCTCTAACATTGTTTATAATGGTTCCTTAATATGTACCAGTCCTCTGATTGTTCTGCATACGTTGCAGCTATCAGCAGTAGCTAGTATTCAACCTGCATCCTTCGGTGCACAAAACTGGATGTTTGCAAGCTTCCATGTAGCCATGCAGCCACAGGGAGGAACATTTTCTGGTATCATGTGAGGCACCTGAAATGCATTCAACTCTTCCATTGTTCGGCAGGGCAGTGCTGTTAAAAATATAAGGCAGGAAGTGCTTAGGAATGGATTATTCTTATGCTCTATAGGATCTTAGAGAAATAGGACACAGGGACCAGACCCCTTGTTGGGTCAGGAGAGTCCTAGAAAACAGTCTTTCCTTGCTCTCTTAAAAAAAATCTTCAGGACTTTATTTTGACTTGGATTTTGATTGTTTTTTTTTTTTTTTTTTTGCTTTCACTCTCCAGTCACATTTTTGGCATTTAAAGCTAAAGAGTTGAAAAATGATAAAACATTTAAATACAGTTAATGAGATACAGTACAAAACAGTGATTATTTCTGCATTGTTGCAAGGAGGCGGCACTTCCATTATAAGGATAGTTTCCCAAATGCACGGTACTCTGAGCTTCCCACTGCTAGAACTACTACTCTACTGTCTTCTCTGTACTAGAGCTGGAGAGCTCTGGATAGAGATTTCCTTCCCAGCTTCAGCATCAGCTTCTCTGACCAGGCAGGATGAGCACTGATTGCATCATCCAGCCCTCCTCCATGTGCCCTCCATTGAAAAACAACCATATTTGGTTAAACTACTGAAGGAATTTTTTGGGGAACCAGCGGAGGTAGTTTCTCTTCTTTCTGAGCAGTTTAGGATGAATAGGTACAACATAGCCTGGAGTGATTACCTGCAGAGGAAGGATTTTTCTTCAGAGTGAAGGATCTCATTAAGAATTGCCTCCAAGCTGTTTGGATTGCCTGCATGGTGGCGGAATGAAAAGCTTCAGCTGTGCTGTAAGAAGCACTTCCGCCTTCCCAGGAGTGACCACGCTTGACCCCATTTAGCTAGTGAGATCAATTCAGGTCATGAACCGAGGTCAGCTTCTATATGTTGTTCTTGGAGAGTTTAAAAATGACTACACGGAGGTGGCTCACCATTACGCTTGTCTCAGATCATCTGTCACCTCTTTCTTGCCAGGGTAAGGCAAGTCATATGTCAGAGTGCTTTGAAATGACAGATGATATTGTTGAACTTTTGTTAGACAGCCTGTTAGCTAGGCTGAAAAAGACAACAATAATACATAACAAAGTAAGGAAGCAAGGTTACACACACTAACTTTCAGCAACAGTCCCTGAATTAGATGTTGCTTGATTTTTTCTTTGTGAGGTGAAGCTGACCTAGAACATTGGAAGGGACTCATGAATATGAATACACATTACATGTCATAGCTGATTAGTGATTGATGATTAAGTACTGTTTCACTCTTTTTTTTTTTTTTTTTTTGTAGAATTAAAGGCTAAACCAGAGAAAACTACATGCTGAAAACTTATTCCCAGCATTTAGAAAGGATACATCTCTATTTACACACTCACATTTCTTTTTGTCATTTTGGGGGGGTTTTGTGGGGTTTCACAGAAGACTCACAGAAATCCAAAACCAAAGTTAGGAATGCTGATGTAATAGCCAGCTGGTTAACACAAAGCTATGATTATAGCGTTGGCTGTTTTGCCAAAAGTGCAGCTTGTTTAATAAGTACAATTTTTCCTCTTATTTGTTTCAGGAGAAAAAAAAAAAAAAAAAAAAAGAACTAATGGAGCTCTGTCAAATGAGGATTAGCTTTTATGAAGTAGATGATTCAGCAATACTTTCTAACCATCTCCCATACAGCCTGCACTCCTGCTTTCCATCTCCTGACCTCTCATCTCCATATTTAAAAAGAGATAATAAAATGATATTTTAAACTGTATATTTCCTGAAGATACTTTTACTCATTTTTATAAATATTATATTTTCTATATGGGTCTCATACTCCTTTGCAAATATCTACATTATCATATAATCTTTATAGATACAAATATAATTTTCATGTGCTGCTGTCTGTAGTTTATGGATCTATTTTCCAATAATTTCAAGGCTAACTCTCATTAATGCAATGAAAGCTTTCATGCATAAATACCTTATTTTTCAATGATAGAATAGATTCTTCATTATTGAATTGCATGCACTCAAGTGGGATCTATCTGCATCCAAAGAAAGAAATTCTTGATTTCTTGAATCATAATGAATGCCCCAGTACATTTCTTAGCAGTTCAGTTTTTCAGAGCTGTATCTAATTTCCGGAATATCTTTGATAAATATTGGCTTTTTTCTGCCCTCTTAGAATCATAGAATCATAGAATCACATGGTTGGATGGGACCTAACCTCTTGGTTAATGAAAACTCAGGCATTATTTCTCAAGCCTATTAATTAGGGATGTTGGTGTATTTTTCAAACTACTCTGAAAAGTGAATGATAAACATTGACATAAACTACACTGAGAGTTCAAGATAGGATATATAGGTCATCAGTAACAAAATGACAAGAAAGAGTCTTTGAGTGTTGATGGCATGGTATCTATCTAACCAGTTGTAGATGCACTGCAAATGCAGGGGAACTATACTGAAATTTCCTTTTCCTACTTTAAAATCATTTAGGAGGTACAAAAGCATTGCTATAGAAAGTAAAAATAGAAAATTAATATGGTAGGTGCAGTACACTGAGTTTCATCCACTGAATTAAATATTATTACCTTATCTGAAATACTTGATATCTAAAAAACATTCCTACTCTGTTTATTTAGGAGATAACATTTATTTTTATTGGTGATGATATTGTAAATTTTTTAGTATTTGATGCCTTGACTACAGAATCAAAAATATGGAACATTTTAAATGCCCTTCATTAGTATCATTTATCGTTAAGGTGACTGAAAAGGTTAAAATGTTGGTTTATGTCCCATTAAAACAGAAAAAAAAATACTTCTTATGAATAAGACTCAGAAGTCTGGAGATCAACACTGGATTCAGCAACAAATTCCTGTGTAATTCCACCTTACCTTTTTGTAAAATGAGTTAGCTGTGGCTACAGGTCAAAGAGGTACCTGGATACTGTTGGTGCTGAAAGTCTACATGAATTGAAGGATAGACAGGAAATACTCATGCAAGAGAAATACAATAACAGTTAAACGTAAAGACAGTAACTCTGTCTCAGGAAAGCACTGAGCTGGAAACTGTTGGAAGCAGGAGAATATTCTCAGGGAAAAATCTCTGCTCGCTTGCTCTTCCCTAAGTGCATCCTTCTGATGTCTACCAGAGGCACGACTCTGGGATCTTCTAGGTCTTTTTTCTATTTCAATCTTCTGTTCTTCCAAGGTCACTCTTCACAGGGAGATAATTCCACCTGAAGTACTAAGCCACCTTCATAGCAACAGGAAGAAGGCTGTGAAATATTATTCCTATATAAAGAAGTTGAATAGACACCTGGCAGGCATTACGTGCTTTTGATCCTGCCTTAGAACAAGACAGTGAGCAGAGTGGCTTGGTGAAGTGTCTTCCAGCATACTTTTCTAGGATTTTCACTGATATTCGTGAATTAGTCTCACTGAGAGGATATTCCAATCTGGATTAATCTCTTATTTCATTGTATCTAAAATGACTAGATTTTCTGTCTATAGCGATGCCTGGCTCCCTTAATAGTCAAGGAAGGATGGGCTAAATCACCTCCTGATGACCTTACATGTTAACTGCCTTCTAAAAGGACCTCTGTCTCCTCTACAGCACTCAGAAAAAAACTACTGACTATACCATTAACATCAATATCTCATTTGAATGCATAAGGTTTTGAGGGAAGAATTCAGGTTTCTATTTGTCGTAAAGCTCTAATTGTGTGTAAGGATGCACAATGTGTCTGTAGAGACTTAAAACATTTCTCTAATTTCATTTTGTCCTACACTTTTGGAAAGAGGAGATCTGCAGAGCTCAGCTGTAACCCAGAGCCCAATGGCCTCTATTCTTAAGAGATACATTCGGTTAAAACAGAAATGGCATCCCTGTACAAATGAGGTAGATTGTAAGCCAATGCAGTTTGTGCTGGTTTAGCACTCCAAATGATCAAATATTTTAATTATCAAGTCCTTATTAAATTTTAAATAATATTTCAAGTTTATGTGACATTGCAGGTATCCAGGAAGAGAAAAAAAAATCCTGAAGTGTCTCTTCAGCTGAAAATATGAAACGATCCAACAGAATTAACTCACAATGGCTGTTGTGAGTTAATTCTGTTGGATTCAGAAACACCATTCAGGAACACATCACTAATGTATTGTGATCACCAGCAATCCGCTATCACAGCCGCCTTAACACTGGATTGCACTCGTGGCTTAGGGGGGACGTGGTTCCAAAGGAGACACAGTAGATATCCTTCTGTGCTGTCAGCAGAGCTGTGCAAGAACCCTTTCTCCACAAATTAGGGGAAAAATGACTATTTATGTTCTTGTAACCAGGACTAATGAAAAACTACTGGACAAATGTGCTCTATTTAAAATAGCTTCCTTTGATCCACAGAAAGTATCTTACTGCTTTTAGCTACAGCACTAGAATGCTTGCTAAGTCTCTAACCTCTACAATTTTATCAGATGCACAGTTTTCCAGGATACTTCCCTTTCTTATGTATAAATAGATAAGACCAAGTAATGCAAATAGGAATTCATACATTGCTGCAGTGACACTGGAGGATGTGAGGGCCTGATTCTGCAACCAACCATAGGATATGCCTGTAAAATACTATGCTGAGCATTATTAATTTCAATGAGCTTATATACCTGCAATAGTTTGCACCTTTTCCATTGCAGACTGTTGCTCTATACCATGGCTTGCATTCTGAAATATGTAGTCTTTGCCTAGAGCTTTCTGAAGTTGATAGTTGCCCCAGTGGCTTACACTGTTCAATATTTTGTAGTCCCCTGTGACATGCCTTTTTCTTGAGTATAGTAGACTTTTAATCTAGGTCAGTTCTAGCAGTCTATTTGGCAGTTACCTTTTAAAATTGATTACATGGATCCATTTATGAATCACTCATCTTTTTTTTCCTGCTTGCCCTAGAAATAATAATAGATGCAGATGTGAAAAGAGACCAACGGCATAGGAGCCACAGACGTACTACTACAGGCAGAAACTGCACCACCTATTTACAGACCATCTCCACTGCATGATATACTCTGAACCAATGGATTGTTGGTTTCTTTTTTTTTTCCCTGTATGATTTTTTTGAGTTATTTTGAATACCACAAATAAACTATTCACGTGAGTCTTACTTTTAACTGCTGGATTTGCTGATTCATTAATAATGTCTCCATACTAAAATAATAATTACCCTTAATTTTGTGATATTATTTTCCAGTGTTTTCTGTTCCTAACAAAATAGTCTGGGAGGTGTAGCCATACAGAAGATATAAACAAATGCAGTAAGTGTACTGGAATCTGCAGATAGAAGAAAAAGGGACAGAGAACTTCTGTTGCAATGTGTCTGGATGTGTTAACAGCATTGGATTTTAAAGAAATGTGATATTTCCCTTTGCACATAATAACAATAATGCATAAATGCCTGTAAAGGCAATATTCAGACAAAAGGATCTCTATTTTATAGAGAAGACTATTAATTGATTTGGGTTTGATTTGTTGGTTTTGGTGGTGATTTTTTTTAAATTTAATTTTCTGCAGGAATTTCTTTATGTGTGACATGTATGTGGCTTAGAAAATACATACTAGAAGAGCAAGAAAGTTTTATGGCAAGATATTGTGGGTTTAGGGATTTTTTTCTTGATTTAGAAGAGCAAATCCAAGGACAACTCCATGTGTTCTACAAAGTTCAGCAGTAATATTATTATTCACACAAGTTGTCTCAGCTGTGAAGTTAGTACATTTGTTCTGGAAGTCTCTTTATTATTAATGGCCCTTTCACTTGACTTTCTACATTTGTTTGAGTCAACATTGCTCTTATCTGCTGGCCAGTTCACTTAGATTGTTTTCATCCCCTGGTTGCCTCAAAGGTGAAGCTTTGTTCCAAATGTCTACTGAAAGGTTAGTCTTAGCTGCTGTGTAACTACTGTATTGATATTGGATTGAAGCAGAAAATACTCAGGAAATAGCTATGGCAAATGAAACAGTGAAACTCTCCTCCTACTTTCATGACATCACTCACTGTATCCAAAATGCTACCCCCAGCATGACATCACAGGGTAAAATTCACCATAGAGCTACCGTAAATGTAACATTAAGACAAGAGAATGCTTACATCCACTCAAGATTGACAGCACACCTTAAGGTATTTACCTTAACCAGAAACAGAAGTTTAAGTAAGAATTAAGTGATGTGTTGCCTTTTTCATGGTTCTTTGCAAATGGGCAGATTTCACCCAGAGAGAATAAGCATAAAATTGGATCAATTTATCAAGAGTTCAGACTGGAAAAAAAAAACATCAAAAATAAGATTAGTCAGGAAAATATGACTTGATCTTGGAAAAAATATATTTATGAAAATTATATTTTTTCTTTCAAATATGAGCCAAAAGAGTACTTTCTAATCTTTGAAAATGCCCTCAATTTCGGGTACATTTGGATGAAGAAGTCTGTTTTTCCATGGGCCACTTGCAGGGGTCTCACAATCTGAGACTGTGAATGAGACTTATTTGTAGTTTTATTTCCATATGATGGAGAACTACTTATGCTATCAAAGATGTTTATATAAAGCATGAGTAACACTGCCAAAGAATTAATTAGTATGAGCAATGGAGGTCACTGGAATGTGAAGTGCAGGACTCTAACTGCAAAATCAAGAGCTAAGCAAAATGAGATATTGGTTTAGCTTCATTAGATTATGTTACAAAGAACTCTGTATCAAGCTGCTACAATTTCAGCATTGTCTTTCCTTATTTATAGAGTACCTTAGGAAGTTATTCCAGTCTTTCAAGAGAATTTGTAGGGAGACTCAGGACTCAAAAAAACATATATCACAATCAGAGTAAAATAATATGTAATGAAAAGACATTTTAAACTCAACACAATGTAACATTCAGATTATTTTGGTGTATAGGGTTGTATGTGTGCATGTTAGAGTAATGTGAAATACAGAGTACCAAGGTGATAATACGCCACATTAGGACAATTCATTTTATACATCTTAAAATAGAAATGTCTAAGGAATGAGAGATGGAGGTCAGAAAAAATTCATGAATTCTTCCACCTTATTTTCATAAATCAATGCCTTAGGCCCCACGGAGGCAGCTAAAAATACATTTCTCTTTCAGATGAAGGAGATCAGGAGGTAGGAGGGAGTGCATGTTGCCTTTCAAACATAGAGGAATTCAGCATTGTCATGAAAATTACGAACATATTGTGTAGGTGTTATTGCACGAGGGATGCACTTTGCCTTTTAGCGACACACATAATAATAATCTTTTATAGTCTACTCTGTATTACTTGAAATTTCATCTTTTCAACCTATTGTGTTTATGGTGCAGCCTTTAAATATCCAATAGGAGAGAAGAGATCAGGTTGAATTGACTGAATGAGTTCTCTTCATTGCTGTGCAAAATCTGTGGATTTCAGGCAACAAACGTGATGAACGGGTACACAGTGAATGCAACATTTTCTGATTCTTGGAACTATTGACTTTCCTGGGTGCTGTGTTTAGAGAAGACAGAATAACCAAGGTGAGTGCATTTCACTCCACATGTCAAAGCAGAAATTGGAATGACTCTCTTTTGAAGCTATCTGCTTTCCAGTTTGTGAAGCAGGTCTAGAGACTGCAGACACTGCAAAGGTAGAAAATATGAGCTGAAGCTAGGTAAATCCAGTTCAAAAACCTGCTTTTAAATGCACAGCTATTCATCAGTTGCTTAAGCTAACTAAAAAGCAAGTAGGATTGGGTTTAAGAGGTGAGTGGCTTTACATATTCATCATGGAGAAGCAAAGCCTGAGCTCTAATGACTGGGCCTTCATGGCACAAAAATTAACAAGACAAATAATGCAATGGGTGTCTGTTAATTGGAACAACTCAGTGGGCAGCCAGGTAAATGGCTGTCTTGATGAGGAGAAAAAAAAATCAAAAATACCTTCAAAAATAGCTAAATTGACATTAAATTGCACACAAACTAAAAATTGTAAAGACAAACATTTTATATTCTCCTTCTTTACAGAATCTGACTCCTAAAACATATTATGTGCAAGGCAGAGGGTCAGTATCTGGTTGCACACCAAAGACATGTACCTCTGATATAGAATATATTCCAAGTATGGGGGCAGAAAAGATAAAGATGGTTGCACTCATTAGGCAGATCTTAATTTTTCTTCAACAGATGGAAACTTCAGCACTTTTAAAAGTAAAGGTTCTGTTTTCTCACTTGTTTACTGAATATAACTTTTTAGTTGCTACCTGACTACTCCTCCATCAAAACATCAATTTCTGTCACCTATTAGAAATATTTTCTGTACACAGATTATGAAAATACTTGCACACTCACCAAACTAGATCCACTCACGTTCTAGCGAATAGCACTACCAACTTTACCATGACATTGTCCTGTTTATACTTAACTGCTAAGTATCATATTTATGTCTTCCACATAGCAACTCAGTGAGGGCAGTATCGATTAAGCTGCAAATATTTTCCCGAGCTTTAAATAGACCTGGTTTCCCACTGAGATGACCACGAGAGAAATAGCTTCCTTCAAACATACTCCACACTCTGTAAATAATTACATCTTCTAAAATTATCTGGCGCTCTAGTCTGATTCTTTCCTAAAGCTGTTGTGATGGGGAGTGTTCCCTCTACAATGTGGTGGAGCTGCAACTCAGCTATGTTTAAGCAAGGATTTTCATAATTTTTTTCTTACAGTGTTTCACCTTTTTTTTTCTTTTCACAATTTCCCTCCTGCTTTTTCACTTACCTGTGATGTATATCCTGTCAGCACAAAGGTCTTCAATACAGTTTTGTAGTTCTCCCTGTGCATTTTTGGGCAGAACTGCCACAGCTCATGGTGTAGTCATGCATAGGAATGCAGGAGCAGCAAAGTTTCTGATGGATTGCTCTTTTCCATTTGTATTGGGTTTATGTGGCAAGGTTTTGGTAGCAGAGGTTGGGGGGAAAGGTGCTGCAGGTGTGGCTTTTGTAAGAAGATATCAGGAGCTTTCCCGTGTCCCGAGGAGCCTATTCCAGCCGGTTCCAAGATAGACCTGCTGCTGGCCAAAGCTGAGTCATCAGCTTGAGAGACAGAAGTGAGAATATGTGAGAGAAACAATTCTGCAGATACCAAGGCTAGTAAGAAGGGGGAAGAGGTGCTCCAGGCAACAAAGCAGAGATTCCCCTGCAGCCCCTGTTGAACACCATGGTGAGGCAGGCTGTCCCCCCACAGCCCATGACGGTTAACAGTGGAGCAGATATTCATGCTCCTTGCAGGGGGGTTGGACTAGATGACCTTTAAAGGTCCCTTCCAATGCTAAGAATTCTATGATTCCATGATTCTATGATCTCCAGCCCATGGACTACTCCATGCTGGAGAAGGTGAATGTGCCCTGAAGGAAGCTGCACCCTGTGGAAAGCCGGAGAGTCTGCTCTTTAGTAGCTGCCTGGCCGGAACTGTGGGCATTAAGAGAAGCCCATGCTGGAATAGGTTTCCTGGGAGGACCTGTGACCCTTTGGGGGACCCACACTGAAACAGTCTGTTTCTGAAGGACTGCACCCTGTGGCAAAGACCCATGCTGGAGCAGTTCTTCAAGAACTGCAGCTTATGGGAAGGACTCATGTTGGGGAAGTTGATGAAGGACTATCTCCCATGTGTGGGAATCTACACTGGAGCAGGGGAAGAGCATGAGAAGGAAGAAGCAGCAGAGACTCGTGATAAATTGACCACAACCCCCACTCCCTGTTCACTTGCACCGCTCATGAGGAGAAGATAGAAAAAGCAGGAGTGAAGTTGAGCCTGTGAAGAAGAGAATGATAGGGGGAAGGTTGTTTTAGATTTGTTCTTATTTTGCATCATCCTAATCTGTTTAATTGGCAATATATTAAATTATTTTCTCCAAGTTGAGTCTGGTTTACCCAAGATGATAACTGGTATGTGATCTCTCTGCCCTTATCTTGACCCATGAGCATTTCGTTGTATTTTCTCCCTCTGTCCTGTTGATGGAGTACGAGTAATAGAGCAGCTAGCCGTAAGTCAACCCATAATACCATTGCTCATTTACCCAGTGAAGGACCAAACCAAGACACAGTATTATATTAAAAATTCTGGACAAATATACTGATATTCTGTGTTGTATCTTTTTTGTGAACTATCCCTCAAATTCTTTATTTTCTCTCTCCTCTTCAATTTATGGACTTTTTCTGTGACTCATAGGACCACCAAAAATAGTCAGCTTTGCATTAGATACTGTTTTGAAGTCATCCAGCCCATCATGCCAACGTGCTAAGGTCCTACACTTGTACATAAAAATGACTTTATCATATACACCACAAGAGCACGACATCAATTCCTTTTGTCAGTCAAGTGTCTGATCTAAAGATCAAATGGGAGAATTTAAGTCTATTTTGTCTGCGTGTATGCATGCTTGTAGGAGTTTGCATATGTGGTCACAACATAACATAATGTTCCATTACTTAGATCATAAGATATGCAGGTTTATATAAAGCAGGAACTTCAACCATGTGTTATATACTGTTCACCTTGTATATCCCAATTTCAATTGCAGTTTTCCATGAGTGGCATGGACTGCATGGACATAAATACAACATGAATTTAAATAAAAATGTAAATGAAGTTTCTTATAGGTCAATTACAGTTGCAATTAACCTAGTCAGAGGTAGAAGTACAAATTTGCTTGAAATACTAAGAATATACATTGGGTTGTGTCTCAGAAGAGTTTTAAGAAACCAGAGTAAGAGCAACTTTCCTCTGTGTTGTTTAGTATAAATTATGGAGCTCAGGAGTTGTTATTCAAATCTGTGCCAGCTTACTTGCTCCAGCATAGAGTACCTGGGAATGATCCCAGGTCCCACTGAGATTCCCTCTGCCACCTTTCGCAGGGGAAAAAGAAAAAAAGTTTGTCTTCAGACGGTTGCTGTATATAACAGAAACAAACACCAGAACAATAATCTTCTGTTCCCATTATCACATATTTGGAAAGTTCTGAAATAGCCTTTGGAGATCCTGCATTATGGAGAGAGATGCTACCTGCAGCATGTAGCACTGGAACATGAAATTGAATGCTATAATAAAAAAAAATTGTAATATCTCTAAAACTACAGAAATCAGCTTCATCTCTGTTACTTGAATGTATCATCAAACCTAAAAAGAAAAAAAAAAAAAAAAGAGTCCTGTATGAAAATCTGTCAGTCTGTTAAACCGAAACACTAAATGATTTGTATTCTGCTTATCATCATCCACTGCTGGTGTTTCACGTGGGGGCCAGCGACACAGCTGGCAGCAGTCTAAAAAACATCAAAAGGGATTTCAGGGCTCTGGATTCAACAGTCAAAGGCTCTGGGGCGCAGGTGGTATTCTCATCAATCCTCCCGGTCGAAGGGCAGGGACCTGAAAGGGCCAGACGTATCTGGCAGGTTAACTCGTTGGCTCAGGGAGTGGTGCTACAGCCAGGGCTTTGGGTATCTAGATCACGGGGCGTGCTTTGAGAAGCCCAGGCTGCTATGGGCGGATGACGTACACCTAACGAAGAGGGGGAAGAGTGTGCTTGGACAAAGACTTGCCAGGCTCATCCGGAGGGCTTTAAACTAGTGTTGCTGGGGGAGGGAGAGCACAATTCAGCCCACTGCTGTCAGCATGGTGCCAGTGCCAGCACCGAGGGTCCAGAAGCTGAGGAAGGATCACAGATAAATGCAAATAAACCTAAACTGTGGTCCAATAGCACCCCTGTCGCTCCAGCCAGCAAGCCGGCTTTGTTGGGGGCCCAGACGAAGTGTCTCTACACCAATGCACGCAGCATGGGGAATAAACAGGAAGAGCTGGAGATGCTTGCACACGAGCAGGGCTACAACCTCGTTGGCATCACGGAGACATGGTGGGATGACACATACGATTGGAGCATCAACATGGAAGGGTATAGGCTTTTTAGAAAAGACAGGAAGGGGAGACGAGGAGGAGGTGTCGCTCTCCACATCAGCAACCAGCTGGAGTGTGTGGAGCTCCGCCTGGGGATGGAGGAGGAGCTGACAGAGAGCTTATGGGTCAAGATTAGAGGATGGGGACAGACAGGGGATGTTACGGTGGGGGTCTGTTACAGGCCGCCTGGCCAGGAGGACAGAGCAAATGAGGCGCTCTATAGCCAGATAGGAGCAGCCTCACGGTCACAGTCCCTGGTTCTCATGGGGGACTTCAACCACCCTGACATCTGTTGGAGAGACAACACAGCAGGGCACAGGCAGTCCAGCAGGTTCCTGGAATGCGTGGATGACAACTTCCTTCTGCAGGCGATAGAGGAGCTGACAAGGAGGGGTGCCATGCTCGACCTTGTGCTCACCAACAGGGAGGGACTGGTCGGGGATGTGAAACTAAAGGACAGCCTTGGCTGCAGCGACCATGACATGGTGGAGTTCAAGATCCATGGGGCAGCAAGGAAACTACATGGCAAGCTCTCTGCCCTAGATTTCAGGAAGGCGGACTTCAGCCTCTTCAGGGACCTGATGGGCCAAGTGCCATGGGAGGCGGCCCTGGAGGGAAGAGGGGCCCAGGAAAGTTGGTCTATATTCAAGGAGCACCTCCTCCAAGCTCAGCAGAGGTGCATCCCGATGAAGAACAAGTCGGGCAAAAAGGCCAGGAGGCCAGCGTGGATGAGCAAGGAGCTCCTGGACCAACTGAAAGTAAAAAAGGAAGCTTATAGAGGGTGGAAGCGGGGACAGGTAGCCTGGGAGGACTACAAAGAGGCTGCGCGAGTGGCCAGGGATAAGGTAAGGAAGGCCAAAGCCCTGGCAGAACTGAATCTGGCCAGGGATATAAAATGCAACAAGAAGAGCTTTTGTAGGTACGTAGGGGACAAATGAAAGTCCAGGGAAAATGTAGGCCCCTTCCGGAAGGAAACCGGTGTCCTGGTTACCCGGGACGTGGAGAAGGCTGAGGTTCTCAATGACTTTTTCGCCTCAGTCTTCACTGACAAGAGTTCCTGTCCCACCACCCAAGCTGTAGAAGGTGCAAGCAGGGACTGCGAGAATGAAGAACTGCCCATTGTACTCGAAGAGCAGGTTCGGGATCATCTGAGGAACCTGAAGGTGCACAAGTCCATGGGTCCTGATGAGATCCATCTGCGGGTCCTGAGGGAACTGGCGGATGAAGTTGCCAAGCCACTGGCTATCGTATTTGAGAAGTCGTGGCGGTCTGGTGAGGTCCCCGATGACTGGAAGAGAGGAAACATAACCCCAATTTTTAAAAAGGGGAATAAGGAAGACCCGGGTAACTACAGGCCGGTCAGCCTCACCTCTGTGCCTGGCAAGGTCATGGAGCAGATTCTCCTGGAAACCATGCTAAGGCACATGGAGAGCAAGGAGGTGGTTGGTGACAGCCAACATGGCTTCACCAAGGGCAGATCGTGCCTGACCAATTTGATGGCCTTCTATGATGGGGTGACGGCATCAGTGGACAAGGGACGAGCAACTGACATCATCTACCTGGACTTGTGCAAAGCTTTTGACACTGTCCCGCATGACATCCTTCTCTCTAAACTGGAGAGACATGGGTTTGATGGACGGACCACTCGGTGGATAAGGAGTTGGCTGGATGGCCGCACTCAGAGAGTGGTGGTCAACGGCTCGATGTCCAGGTGGAGACCGGTCACGAGTGGCATCCCTCAGGGGTCCGTGTTGGGCCCGGCCCTGTTCAACATCTTTGTCGGCGACATGGACAGTGGGATAGAGTGCACCCTCAGCAAGTTCGCCGATGACACCAAGGTGTGTGGTGCCATCGACACGCTGGAAGGGAGGGATGCCATCCAGAGGGACCTTGACAGGCTGGAGAGGTGGGCCCGTGCCAACCTCATGAAGTTCAACCAGGCTAAGTGCAAGGTCCTGCACCTGGGTCATGGCAATCCCAGGCACAAATACAGGCTGGGCGAAGAATGGATTGAGAGCAGCCCTGAGGAGAAGTGTTGACGCGGAAGTCACGGACACTGCTGACGACCAATACGATCAAGCAAATGCCAATTTATTGTTGATACATCCCGGTTAATATAGCCCTTCTAATTCCGTATCACGCGCAAGCTCTCTACTAATTGGCTAACTATATCATGCATGCGCTCCTAGCTAAAATATGATTCGTTAAGTCTCTTTGTTCAAGTGCACAGCTCTCTCCACCTGCACCCTGCTTCATGTTCAGCCCCCAGTCACGTATGCCAGCTGTTTTCCTTCTTCTCAAGGTTGCTTCGTTTACTTTCTCACAGGAAGCTTCATTACTTTCTCACAGGCTGCCTCATTATTTTCTCACAGGTGGCTTCAGTACTTTCTTACAGGCAGCTTCAGTACTTTCTCACAAGCGGCTTCAGTGATGTCCTTGAGGCCTGCTGCTCACAAACATAACAATTCCATTCGGTCTGGATTGTTCACTAAGCGCCCCTGGTACTCCAGGTATCCAACAGAGAAGGTCTTGGGAGTGCTGGTGGATGAGAAGCTCAACATGAGCAGGCAATGCGCCCTCGCGGCCCAGAAGGCCAACCGCATCCTGGGCTGCATCAAGAGGACCATGGCCAGGCAGGTCGAGGGAGGTGATTCTCCCCCTCTACTCTGCCCTGGTGAGACCCCACCTGGAGTACTGTGTCCAGTTCTGGAGCCCCCAACACAAGAAGGACATGGACCTGTTGGAGCGAGTCCAGAGGAGGGCCACGAAGATGATAAAAGGGCTGGAGCACCTCTCTTATGAGGACAGGCTGAGAGAGTTGGGGCTGTTCAGCCTGGAGAAGAGGAGGCTCCGGGGAGACCTGATAGCGGTCTTCCAGTACCTCAAGGGGGCCTACAAGAAAGATGGGGATAGGCTGTTTAGTAGGGCCTGTTGCGATAGGACGAGAGGTAATGGTTTTAAAATAGAGGGGGTTAGATTTAGATTAGAAATTAGGAAAAAATTTTTTATGATGCGAGTTATAGAACACTGGAACAGGTTGCCCAGAAAGATGGTGGAGGCCCCATCCCTGGAAGCGTTCAAGGCCAGGCTGGATGAGGCTCTGAGCAACCTGATCTAGTCAGGGATGTCCCTGCTTCTTGCAGGGGGGTTGGACTAGATGACCTTTGAAGGTCCCTTCCAACCCTAACCATTCTATGATTCTATGATTCTATGATTCTATGATTCTACACTCCTCTTTTTAATGCATACTGGATGATAAAATGACTTTCCTCAAATAATGAAGTAAAATACGATTGTAAGTAACTATATAACTTAGGTAACTATATAAGTAACATAATAAGTTACAAAGAAAACATGAAATCAGACGATAACTAAAAATCCCCAAAGTTTTAAGTGCCAATACACATTTTGGCTGAGATGTATCAAAGTTAGGTAGCCCAGCTCATACTATTCAGGTCCTGTGGCCCTAAGTAAAACAAAAGGCTTGTGACAGGAACTTAGATATATATTCAGTTGCCTAATGGCATTTGAATTGCCTTTGGCTAATCTACCTGGCTTCCAGCTATTGTCATGTTAACTAAGCCCCTCTGTATGTTTTGGCTAAGTAGATGCAATGTTTAGATAGCTGAACCTTGTCCTATACTCCTTGGGGGAAACATAGGGAAATTTTTGACATCTTATTATGGCATGCAGAATGGAAATACCAAACAAGTGTAAACACATTCAAGTGCCTTGTGCTGAGCAAGAAGAATACTGTCAAATCTTTCTAGTTTTCCTGTAGGGTTCCCAGTTCACAGCCTAGGACTGTCTGTTGAAAGGGTATCAATACATCTTCTTTGAAAAAAAAACCTAAACAGTGCTTTTCTTTTTTTTTTTTTTTTCAGAATTTTCACTGAACTTGAGACATCTACCCTGTAAATATCTGAGGTAGCACCCTTTGCGGTCTTTAGAGTCAATGAAAAGAAGTAAATGAATTACTCAAAAAAAGAGCCTGATTTACCTGAAGTGGCTTTTTGGGATGAGATAAACTGCATTGTAAACTGTGTGTTTCTCTCCAGAAAACCAGAGATGGGGTTTAGTCCATCTAATTTTGTATTGTTGCAATGTAGTGACTGCATCTACATGAACCACATGTAGTTTGTACAAAAAATAGAGTGTAAAGAGAATTGTGGCTCATCAGCATTAAGACTGAGATCAGTTTCAGAAAGGTACATGTCAGTTTTCATGCCATGGGTTACCCTGGCTTGCAGCTACTACTTTGAAAATTCTGCAAACCCTGTGTCCTATTTACCTATCTCAGGTACCTTCTGATATTTCAAATTGTGTTAGATATCAATGCTTAGGCAATTTAATCCTGCCCTTGTACCTTCTTTATAGTGAGTTTAGTTGCTTTTAAGGTTAATTAACTCTTACTTGTTTTTAAGGACTGAGAGTTTCATTTAGTTGCCTGATCAGAAGCACCTAGTGCCATTTAAGATGATCCAAGGTACCTAAGACCTGCATACGGCTGGCAGATATGACACAGGACAAGCGAAAAATCCCAAATCCCTGCTTCTTAGGAGAGGTAAACTGAGATCAGGTGAGATAGCTCTAGAACTCATATATTTTGGTAGCTGAAATAAATGTCAGATTTCCATTGACCATATAGGGACTAGTATGGTAATTCTTTGGAGATTAAATGGAAATAAAATAGAAATAACATATTCCCATTACATGAAGATTTTCAGAAATCGTCATGTTAGAAATGTAAAAATATGCATTTCTGTTTTTTTTTTTTAATTAAAGGTTTATTTTGCCAGCAACAAAATCGTGAATAATATACATCCTTTCTGGCTTTGTAGTAATATGGAAAACTTGCACATATCCCAGCATGTCCAAAGGAAATTCACAGCATGGAAAAACTGAATTTTATTTTGTGTCACGGGAGCACTGTGATGCCACATGAACCTCAAGGTATTTTACTGGGAAGTATGGATTTTTTCAAAAACAAAAAGAAAATGAAGCCTTTTATTTCCTTGCTTGATTGTGGTGTGCATGTCTACTCATGCATCCTGCAACTCAGTTGTTGAAAGAGACACAGGAGTGTGAACAGTTCTTGAGGATTATCTGTGTCAGCTATGAAGGTAGATGCAGCCTGCACCTTGACTGACTGCGTTGCTTGCAGTTTGCGCATCCTGTACAGTCAGATAGTACAGCTTCCGTGCTCTGTGAGACGTCACACAGTCATAATGTCCCAGATCATCTGCAGCGATGATCTATTAGAGCTCATAATAGAATTGTAGAATCACAGAATCACAGAATTGTTTGGCTGGGAAGGGATTATTAAAGGTCGTCTAGTCCACCCCAACTGCAGTAAGCAGGGACATCTCCAACCAGATCAGGTTGCTCAGAGCCCCATCCAACCTGGCTTTGGATGTTTCCAGGGATGGGGCATGTACCACCTCTCTGGGCAATCTCTGTCAGTGTTCCACCACCTTCATTGCAAAAAATTTTTTCCTCATGTCTAGTCTAAATCTACCCTCTTTTAATTTAAAACCATTATCCTTTGTCCTGTTGCTACAGGCCCTGCTAAAAAAAATTTGTCCCTATCTTTCTTATAGGCTTTTAAGTACTTTAAAGTACTGAAAGGCCACAATAAGGTCTTTAAGTACTGGAAAGCCACAATAAGTTCTCCTCAGAGCCTGCTTTTCTCCAGTATGAACAACTCCAACTTTCTCAGTCTGTCCTCGAAGAAGAGGTGCTCCAGCCCTCTGACCATCTTTGTGGCCTCCTCTGGACCCACTTCAGCTGGTCCATTTCCTTCTTATGCTGGGGGCTCCAGAGCTGGACAAAGTATTCCAAGTGGGGTCTCATCAGAGTAGAGGGGCAGAATCACCTCCCTCGACCTGCCTGGCTACAGTCCTTTTGATACAGCCCAGGATGCAATTTCCCTTCTGGGCTGTGAGCACACACTGACAGCTCATGTCCAGCTTTTCATCCACCAGTTCCCCCAATTCTCTCTTGGCAGGGCTGCACTCAATTCCTTCATCCCCCAGTATTGATCCCGGGTTTGCCTCAAACCATGTGCAGCATCTTGCACTTTGCCTTGTTAAACCTCATGAGGTTTCCATGGACCCATTTCTCAAGCTTGTCCAGGTCCTTCTGGATGGCATCCCTTCCCTCCAGCGTGTCGACCACACCACACAACTTGGTGTTATTGGCAAAGTCGCTGAGGATTAAAGATTTAATTTCTCAAATTGCTGTATAGTTGTATCTTAATAAAGAAATATCTTAAAATTCATTTATTCTGATTGGTTGAGGTCATTATCAATTAGAGTGTTGGGAATCATTTAATATACAGTAAGATTTTTGTCATCAGAGACTCACTTTACAAATTTAATCTCTTGTTCTCAAATAAATGCCTCTTTTCTGATTTGCTGCTACTGTCAAAATTCTTCATCTCTATGTCATTAGCAGTCATGGGAACCTGTTTATCTTCTGACCCTGCTTCTCATCCCGAATCCAAAGATTTTATCTGCCTCAGGCAGAAATAAACACATCTTAACAGACATGAAACCCCATGGGAAGTGCAGATCAAAGGATGATAAATTCTACAAAATTCAATTTAAGTGATTATTTGTGGACAGTGAAGAGGGATGTCGTAGTTCAGCCCCGATCAGGACCAGACTACGCAGTCTCTCTCTCACTCCCCCAACCCTCTGAGAGAATAGGGGGAGATGATATAAGGAAAAATGGCTCGACGCTTGAGATAAGGATGGGGAGAAATCCTTAAAGTTACCGTCATGGGCAAAACAGATTCAACTTGGGGAAAACTATTCATTTATTTCTAAAACTAGCAGGATAATGAGACAGGGAACAAGATAACCTCCTTCCACCCCTCCCTCTTCCTGGGCTTAACATTATCTCTACTACCTTCCCCTCCTGAGCGGCACAGAGGGGAAGAGGGAATGGGGGTCGTGGTCAGTTCATCACGTGAAGTTTTACACCACTACTTCGTTGTCGGGGGAAGAACTCCTTGCATTCCTCCTCTGCTCCATTGTGGGGTCCCTCCCACAGGCCACAGTCCTTCATGAAACTGCTCCGGCATGGGTCATCTCTTCCACGGGGTGCAGTCTCTCCAGAACAGCTGCCCCAGCGGGCCCTCCAAGGGCCACAGCTTCCTTCAGGCATCCACCTGCTCCAGCGTGGGGTCCTCCATGAGCTGCAGGTGGATCTCTGCTCCTCTGTGGACCTCCATGTCCCTCCCACCCTCCAGGGGGACAACCTGCTCCACCATGGTTATCACCACAGGCTGCAGGGGAATCTTGGCCAGGAGCCGCATTACTCCTCCCCCTCCTTCTTCACTGACCTTGGTGTCTGCAGACGTTCCTCACAACAGGCTGGCAGACGCCTCTCAGGATCCTTTTTACATCTCATTCATTTCTCATCTCCTCTCCACTTCTTGCAGTTGGGCTGGACCAAGTCGGGCCCAGTCGGCCACCTGGCAAGAGCCCAGAGGGTGAGGCCTGCAAGGCCCACAAGGCTTGCGCCTCCCCCTCTCTGCCCCCACTCAGCTTCTTCACATCTTCTCCTCTCTTTTTTTTTTTTCTGTTTTCCCCTTAAATACATTATCGCAGAGGCATTATCACAGAACATTCTCCTACCCATTGGCTTGGCCTTGGCTAGCAGCGGGTCCGCCCTAGGCCTGGCCGAGTCCACTGAGTAAAGGGGAGCGACTTCTAGCAGTTTCCTACAGAAGCTACCACCTTAGGCCCCCCCTCACTAAACAAAACCAGAACAAGGGGTAAATGCACTCTTGTTTTTGACAAAGAGAATTTAAGAGCACTTTATATCTGCAGTTATGCCTGGTGATAATTTTTGCTTAGCTATTTTACTCTGTCCTCCCCATAGCTCATCACCTCCCCTTTATCAAAGGCTGTTTTTTCCTCCTCTCCCTCTGCTCATCTATCCAAGTTCTCTTTAATATTTTTTAATCAATATGTCTGAAATTAACAAAAACTCCTGTCTTAAGCTGTTAGGCTAGTCTCATTTTTATGGAGATATGCTAGAGAACTACCTTGTGGACAGTGAATATCACAGCTCTAATGAAAAGCAATGGGGAGCAGCAACGTGTGCAACCCACTTTTCAGGTTTTGCACCTGAAGATGGAATGGGACAGGAGTACAAGCCCTGAGAAACCTGGAAGTGTGATATTGGGAGGGAGATATATAAACACAGAGCAGACAACTTCACTTTAAGCATATCTGTTCAGAGAGCAGGAGCTAATCAGAACAGAATTTAGACATGGGGAGAACTGCTGTGAGTGTCTGGGTGCTATATGCAATAATGCTTACCAGTAATGACAGATATCTCAGCTTTGTAAAGTTCAGAGCTAGCTCTAATAAAGATCTCTGCAGACAATAGATGTTATGATTTTTTTTTTCAAGAGTCTTTAAGAAATTCCATAGGATTGGATGAAAAACAGTATTAGACTAATACTGAAAGGGCAAACAGGCTGACCTGGGTAATCATACTCTGGTTAGTTTGAATTTGGTATTAGAAAAAAAAAATAGAATGGATGACATAAGAAGAAATCAGCATATAATTAAAGAATAGAAATATTCTTCATGCCAATCTGTATAGTTTTTCTGTAAAAAAAAAAAAAAAGCGGCGTGCAACAAAACTACAAGCACTCTGAAAAAGACTGTAAGTGTATGGTACTGTCTACGGCCAGCTGTACCGGAAACAAAATCTGAAACTGGTAATTAATTTGGTAGCAACAGAGTGCCGGAAGCCAGAGCTGTAACCCATCTATTTCAGGTGATCATAGTGTCGTGGTAAAATATAAGACTACTGAATATTATTTTCCTGAGATTTCCTGCAGGAGAAAATACTTACTTTGGTGTGAATGATACTAGCTTCCAAACCATTATTTTTTTTCAGCACAAGAAGTTGCAGATACCTTCGATTTAAAGTCAGGTTTAAAGTCAGGTGCTCAAGGAACTTCATATGCAGAAACAAATAGAGTTATCAGTCTCCTAATGATCTATTCTCCCATTGATACTCCTGGGACTTTGCATAAAGGTCTCATTAATGCAAATGGAAATGTAGAAAGTACATGCCGAAATCAACAACTCCCCCTATTGTTATAACAGGTGAATAGTCCCCTTAGGCAAAAAATAACATTACTGCTTTCCTTGACTACTTCCTTCTCCTTATGAAACAAATCATGTTAAAAAAGTGTGATCTTTTGGGTTTATTTTAAGGAGAAGTCATGGGAGAAAGTCAGTGCAGAGGATTTATCAAAAACAACATTCTTGTTATGACCCAGCTCTGACCTGGTCTAGCCATATCATCAATCATGGTGACAATGGGCCATATTTATCCTTGGTGCAACTGCACTGTAATTGACAGAATTATGTTTAGAAGAGATTTGCCCTATAGCTGTTTCTTAAGAAGTCTGGGGCTACGATTAGTTGAAGGTTTGCCATTCTCAGCAGCTTGGATTAATGCGTACATTATGTAAAGGTATATGTCTGTTTCAGTTTGCTACATATGTTGTAGTTAAGAATTCATAGATGTTTGCACTTTGCTGCTCCAAGTTTCATTATAATCGAATGTGAAGATAACAGGGCCACAATCTAGTTATACAGTTGAAAGGCTGACAGAATAATTTGATCGTATTCTGCTTATTTACCACAATATTCTAGTATGCTTTGTGGCTTGTAATAAATGCTAGACATGGGACAGTTAAAAGAGGTAGCACTAACGATGTCCTACAGCAAAGAAATACCATTCCTGGATCTTTTATGACTGCATTTCCCAAAAACAACACATAGAGAAAGTGATAACTTATTTACATGGTTCTACTAAAAGAACAAAAATACTTGTCAGTGTCTAAGATGTCTACTCACTTTTTGTATCCTTCTAAATTTAGATCCCATTTAGTCAACTGGAGTGATCAAACCCAAACATGTTTAATACTATGAATGGAAATCTTCCAGTCAAACTCTTTGTTAGCATTAAGAGACTAGACCTGTTAAAAACAGATTGAGCTACCCAATGTTAAATAAGCAGTGTATTTCAACTTTTTATTTCCTAAACAAGTAATTGCCTTTACATAACTGTGTGAAATTGTTCCTAACCTGAATTAAGAGAAGTCCTAACATTGACTCCACTGGGGCTATGATTTCACCTTTATTACATTAATTAAATGTAATGTACCTCAGCATCAGAGCTCAAAATATTGATCAGTTAATGAAAGAGCAAAGATCAATGCTTAATGCAAGTGTCATCTGAAACACAGAAAGTAGGGATAGAATAAGTCCTGGTTTATTACAGTGTCTTGTGATACATATCTCATAGCTGTGCTTGTATCTGGGTATAAATGTGGAAAGCAGCACTTTCCAGAACTGAAAATAGTGATGAATTTGATATGGAGTAAATGGGCCATATATGTGAGGAAATAATTTACCAGCAGTAATGCTATATCGTCCAGCTAAATAACTAGCAATCTTACTCACCAGTAGGTAGTTGCATTCATCCAAATTAATTGGATTCACAATTAATCCAAACACACTGCTTAGGCACCAGAAATGAAGTTCTATGATCTCTTTAGAAGGGGAGATATAGAGCAAGATTGGACTGAACATTTTTTTTCTACAATTTTACTGGAAAACTTTCTGAGATGTACAGTTAATGTGATATGCAGTAACATGAGGGCTTTGTACTGAAATTCCATGTGGGGTTGTGTTATCAATCAATGCATCCTAGGGATTTACACAGAAATCTGCTAATGGAATCCAGTTAACTTAAAACTATGCCATCAGTAAGTGTCACTCTCACTATTTGGAGACATTAGCTATCACAGTAGTGTCTGGGAAAAATACAGAATACAGTACATGTAGTTCATAAACTGTTGTGAATTACATAGCAGCTCTTTCTGACTTTCTTTTGTCTACCTAATCTTAAGATTTTTAATAGCACTCTTCACCGTTACACTAGCACAAAAGATGATCAATTAAGAGAAGAAATAAATGTAAACTTTCCACTCGGTAAAATAAAATAAGTGTTGGAGGTCTTGAAAAGTACTAACTACATCTACGACTTAGACTCTGTGTCAGTGTTTCTCTGTCAGTGGGTTATAACCCCAGAGTCATGAAATGTCACCAGAGGGCTACAAGGAAGGAAAAATTTTATGGCAACTTAAAGCAAAGGATCTCTCACTCTCTTTTTCTTCACAAATCTTGTTAGGCTCAGTAATTTTTGTAAATCTCTTGAAATGCACATTGTGGCAATTACTTTTCTCACTGTTAGATTTGTAGCATATAGAGAGGGTACATAATTATTTTCTAGCATCTATTAGATAGTCACTGTGTAAAGGTTTATAATTCATACTTTTGTTAAAATGAACTCATACACTATACTAGCTAGCATTTGATAGCTAATGCACATTGAAATTCTTGTGAGGACAATGTGAATTTTAACACATCTACTGACAGGACTTATTGCCACTAGCATTGACCAGATAGTTTATGGTAAATGTACAGCAGGGCTTTAGCACATTAATTAATATGTGCTAGCCATAGGAGTTAAATTAACCTTTTTATCTAATAAAGATTATATCAAAGACTAATTTTTGCAGAATGCAAAAGTTAACAAAATTCACCACTCAGCAAAACCTTACTATATTTTCTTTCAGGGCTAATTAAACTAAAAAGCAGAAGGGTATTATGCCCATATTTAGAATTTACACCTGCATTTATCTCAGTGTTTAACAGAGCTGAAGCCTTGTGTATTAACAGTATTTATAATTTTCTTTGTTAGAAAGGTTGTGCTGATATGCGCTTTATTGAGTTGAAGCAATACTAGCTAAGAAAATGATCCCTGAGCTGTTCCTCACTGTTGTCCCTTTAGGAAGTTACTCCTCCTTCAGTCTCCTCCAGCTGCTCCTTCACTGCTGTCTCACTGCTTGCTGCACCCACTCATTTACCCAGCTGAAGGTGATGCCCTAGCTTCAACAAGTTTAGTAGCAAGTCTTTGCTCATTTGGCTTGTATGTGGTTTAAAGTTTCATTTTCTGAGAGGCTTACGTTTGATCATCTCTGTGATGGTCAATCGGAAAATCTCTAGTTTAAAGATAAAGACAAAGAATAAAGACGAATTTGCCAGAAAGTAATGTAGGTTTTTTCCATCATACATATGCATACTTACGTATTTAGGGTATTTCTTTTGCATGCATACCTGTGTATGTAAGTTATACTCCAGCTTTCCTTAAGAAGGAAAAAATATTAAAAGCAAAATCATAGGATGAAGAAACACAGAACATACACCTTGTGTAAGAAGTAATCTTGCTGCAGAAGAAACCACAGTTAGGAAAATAAGCTTGCAGTAACATTAAACATGAAACTGTAATTTGATGTTTATTTGGGTCAAAATTTTTTCAGATAAAAAAACAGAATAGTTTGCACTTTTGTCTCTGTGTCATTATATTTTTATTTCTTCTACTGTAATCTGATTTGGGGAACTGATCTAGCTGAAAAATGATTACCAAAGGACAAAATAAAGATCCTTTTTTTTTTTTGACTTGGTGAATTCTAGTTTATGACTAAGATACACATTTTTTTTGCCAGTTCTGTGGAAGGCATAGTGTCATGCAGAAGGAATTAGCAAGTTTATCTTCAGTGCAGCTCAAACTATGCCTGGGAATTGATATGGGAAGATGGACAGCTGACGTGACAAGATGCCTTACAATTATTAGACTTGGTTGGTGGGTGAGGAGATAGGGAAGATTCATATGAATGCTGAAGAAACAAGTCTGGTTTTTCTACATCCTCTTCTTCAGCTAAGCAGCATAGAGAAGCAGTGACCCAGTGTACTAAAAAAAATGAAGAGTGAAGGGCGAAAGGGATAAAGAAGGCCAAACTGCTTCATTGCCCTGGGCACTGAGTAGACTTTATAAGGCTTCTGATGGAATATATTTTCCCTATTTACAGGTAACCAGAGTCTGTGTTCTACCATTACCCATCTCTTTCTATTTACGAGAGTGTACTCGATGAGACAATAGAGAATCCTGGCAAAGTACCAGACAAAGTCTAACAACAACTAATAAGAGGAACATAGCCCCTAGATTCCTCATGGGGAGAGGGGAATAACCAGAATTTTTGCTGTCCTGTGGGATGCAATTATGCTGCCCAGAACCAAAGAGTGGCCTGTCTTGCCTCCTCTGTTTATTGAATGCAAACCTAATGTCTGGTTTCACTGCAAGTTCCCTGCTTAAGATTGATATCCTGAGGCCAAATTCGATAGGCAGCCAACCACTATACCTGCCAAGAGCTAGTATTTTCAAAAGAATGCATGCCAGTAGATTATCATGTCTGTTTCAGTTAGAATCAACATTTCTTTTCTAGTTCACTTAAAATCAAATACTCCATAGTCCGAGATATATGCCTTAATTCCCACACATTTTATAGCAACATGGTTCTTATATGTGATTCTGACATCCAGAAGAATTTGGGTTAAATTTTCAGATGCTTCTGTGATGTTGGATATTTAACTTATTTGATTCCCGACAGAAGAAACTTCAGGATTAATACCTGGCTATGTCTTCTCTGGGAATAAAAGTAGGAAAAATAAGCTGCCAACTGAAATATCTGAAATAGAATCAGTATTGCAAGTATCAGAGCTATGGCTCTTTCAAGGAGGCACTCAGAAAAAAAATGTGAGGAAGCTTTGAAATCTTTATGGGTCTTTCTTCATTGATGACTTAAAGGATATCATTCCAGTAAAGAAGAAACACACTGATCTCTGTGTTGTTTAGAATCTGCAATGAAATGTGCAGCTTGCAGAAACTGCGGGAAAAGGTGCAAGTGGAGCACACAGAAATTTTAATTTTTACTTTTTATGGATTTCAGACCTGACTGAAATCGCATTGTACAGTGTATATACAAAGACAACGGTTTTATCACACTGCTGATGTTTGTCAGGCTAACAAGATCTCCTAGAATCTGTGTCCCAGATTCATACCATTTTCTCTGCTGTTGTAAAGATCTCTAGAGTACCCGTGTGTATTTCTTTACTGGAGAGACATAAGTTTCCCCAGAGAACAATTTAGAGCACCTAGGATCAGCATTGCCCTCTTGTCGGACTTTATTATTGCAGTAAGCTACCATAAAATAATAACATCAGGTAAACTGGCTCAGACAGCTAAGATAACGATTTAGGCATCTCATTTAACTACCTAAGATCAGATGAAGCAATCCAGGCTGATGGCATTGCAAATAGCCATAACAATACGAAAAACAGTAATAACAATGAAGCAATATTCCTACATATTATGGAAAACTGACATACTTTATCATTGGTGTTATAAAATATGGGTCATTTTCTATCAAGTCACTAAGAAAATTAGTGAAGTGATGAAAGATAAAATAATGTCATACAGGGTCAATCTACCTTGTCATGGTGTTGGTTCTTTTGGACAGCCTATGATGAATAGTCTACAGAATCCTGATAAATTGAGTGAATAAGCACAGTTTATTATATATGACGGGGCAGCTGGAAGGTGGTAGAGTCTGTATCTGTTCCAGCGGGGAGAGACAAGCATAAAGAAAATCTTGGTTTTTATAGGAAAGAAAGAAGATCCTTAGTGATTTGAATCCACATCAAATTATACCAGAATAGAATAAGAATATTATATATTCACCCCCCAACAAAAAAGATTGTGCCATTATACATGAAGAGATGTGTGTTCTGTTGCTGGAATACAATCTCATTGGGATCACAGAGGTATGGTGGGATAACTCACACAATTGGAGCACTGCTATGGATGTGTACAGTCCAGGAAGATTAGGAGGGGTAACTGCCCTTTATGTCAGAGAGCAGTGGCCTGAGATGTAGCTGAAAATTTATGCATTAGGATTAGACAGCAAGCCAACAGTGGCAACATTGTGGTGGATGTCTGTTCCAGATCACCTGATCAGGAAGAAAAAATAGAGTCTTTCTTCAGAAAACAGGAAGAACCCTTGCATGAATAGACCCAATATCTGCTGGAGGGATAGCACAGCGAAACTTGAGACTGTTTCCTCTTGTCCTATCACTTGTTACTTGGAAGAAGAGACCAACACGCACCTTGCTACAGCCTCCTTTCAGGTAGTTGTATAGAGCAACAAGGTCTCTCTTCAGTCTTCTGTTCTCCAGACTAAACAATCCTGGTTCCCTCAGCCACTTCTCATAAGACTTGTTATCCAGACCCTTCACCAGCTTCATTGCTCTTCTTTGGACATGCTCCAGCATCTCAATATCTTTCTTGTAGTGAGGGACCCAAAACTAAACACAATATTCAAGGTGCAGCCTCACCAGTGATGAATACAAGGGGACAATCACTTCCCTACTCCTGCTGGCCACACTGTTCCTGATACAAGCCAGGATGCTATTGGCCTTCTTGGCCACCTGGACACACTGCTTGCTCATATTCAGATGGCTGTCAATGAACACCCCCAGGTCCTCTTCCAACAGGCAGCTTTCCAGCCACTCTTCCCCAAGCCTGTAGCATGGAGTAGTTGTGACCCAAGTGCAGGACCTGGCACTTGACCTTGTAAAACCTCATACAGTTGGCCTTGGCCCACCAATCCAGTCTGTCCACACCCCTTTGTAGAGCCTTCCTACTCTCAAGCAAATCAACACTCCCACCCAACTTGGTGTCATCTGCAGACTTACTGAGGGAGCACTTGAACCCCTAGTCCAGATCATTGATAAAGATATTAAACAGAACTGGACTCAGTACTGAGTCCCGGGGAACAATACTTGTGACTGGCTGCCAGCTGGATTTAACTCCGTTCACCACCACTCTTTGGGCCCAGCCATCCAGCCAGTTTTTCACCCAAAAAAAAAGAGTACACTGGTCATATAGGTTATAAAGAAGGCCAAGGTACTCAATAACTTCTTTGCCTCAGTCTTCACTGTTAAGATCTGCCTTTGAGTATCTGAGGCCCCTGAAGAGCCTGAAAGTGATTAAACCTTTGGAGCATCTTTCATATCAGGAAAGGCTGAGAAAGGAGAGAAGGCTCAGGAGGATCTTGTCAATGTGTATAAATACCTGATGGGAGGGGGTAAAGAAGATAGCTCTTTTCAGCAATATCTAAGGATAGGAGGCAATGAACACAAATCAAAATACAGGAAATTCAATTTAAAATAAGAATAAACTTTTTAAAATTTTATTTTATTTTTATTGTAAGGAGGGTCAGACACTGGAAAAGATTGCCCAGAGAGATTGTTGAGCCTCCATCCTTGGAGATATTAAAAATCAAACTGGATAATGCCCCAAGCAACCTGCTGTGGTTGACCCTACTTTGAACTGGGGATTTGGACTCGATGATGTCTAAAGGCATCTTCCAGCCTCAACTATTCAGTGATTCTGTGTGACTCTGTGATATATGTTACATTTTGTTAAACTTGAAGGAGTCGTAGCAGAAGTTAATTAAGCTGTAGTATACACAAACTCATGAAATCGCGGAGTTATACCCATTAATATTTCCTCCATTATTTATAAGTCATTGAAGTCTGTATCTTGCCATTGCCCGTCTCTTTCTATTTATATGTCTGCACTGAATGATGTGAGTAGAAGGCTCGAGGCGAGATTTTTAGAGAAAAGAGTAAAGCTAAGCCAATTGAAAGCAATTTCTGAAGGGAATAACATCAAAAACAAGGAGGAGAAATATTTGAAAAAGAGGAAAGAGAGTGAGGGATATTGAAGATATTATGTTTATGTGGCATTCTGGCATTTTTGAATGTCCTAAAAAAGAATTACACCAATAATGAGTTAGTGGATAAAGCAAAAATTTTGAGGAGAGGCACAAAGGAAAACATATAGAACATCAAGAGCATTTGAAGTGCTAGGAGGCATTTTCCTTGTGGAAAATATCTGAAAATCCTTAAGAGAGGTGATGAAGATTCCTTTAAATAGCTGAGCAGCTGATTTAAGCAGTCAGCCAAAAGCCTCAGTACAGCTTTACAAAACTACTGTGTTGCTATGAACTGGTGGAACAGAAGACAAAAGCAAAAATGCATCATGTCTTGACAATGCACTTTGACAGAAATTGGTCACAACTGGCTTAAACTATGTACTAAAGTAGACTTCACAAAATACCTGGTGTTCACTACTTGCTAGAGGTTAAAGAATAGATAAAAACCCCAGATCTAGTACATAAAAATGATAAAACAAAGATTCTTTGGGACTATGTTTTTACTCTCAAACACTAAAGTCAGAAAACTAGAACTTCTGTTCATTTTACAAACTGCAGAAACCAAATGTACCAGACACTGGTTGCTTTGAGAACATTTGTCAACAACAGAAGAAGTAAAATATTCCCATTATTGATAACAGATGGAATATATAGGAATAAGATAAAAGTATTACACATTCTGTTCAAGACTTTGCAGGGATATCAGAATGACCAGAGATTTCCATGAAGAATTCAAATTCTTTACCTGCTATTTTGAAGGCAGTTTCCATATTTATGTGGCACTTTGAAATCTTAGAATCTGATTAATCCCACTTCCGAGACATTGGCACTTGTTTATAAACTCAAGAATAATAACAATAGTGAGGATGTTGCTAAAGAAAAACTGAACAGTTTCATCTTCTACCAACTGTGACTGTAGGAAAGCATGTGAGAGAAAAGCTAGAGTCTAAAGCCAGCACCTAGTGTAGTGTTGATCTGACAGCTCCCACAGGAAAACAGCAGTGGTTTGAAGAGGAAAGAGTAACTCTGGAAGAAATGAACACTTTCAGTTTTCCTTATACTTCCTCAAATAAGGAAGTTGGAGATGGATGCTTAAGGGGAGAAAAAATTAAAAGTTTCAATGTAACCTGATGATAGTAAGTAGTAAAATCAAGGTTTCTGAAAATCTATGAGGGAAGAGTCACTGTAAACGAAGAGTGCATAACAAGCAAAGCTGACACATCAAATAGTTCCTAGAATGTTTTCTTATGGAAATTTACATAAGAATTTGGCTCAAAATGAATCTTTCTTTTATGGGTGATCTAGTCTCCAAAATTCTCATATTCCATATGTTGGCCTCCATAGTTGTTGATTATAACATGCCACATAATAATAAAAATCATAGTCTGAGATTTTAAACTAGGCATTGGTCTTAATGGTCTAAATATCCCTTCTGCTTCCTGTTTACCATGTCTAAACAAACAATACAGGTTTTTAGATGCCAAGGTGTAATATTGTGTCATAGTTTAGCCCTGATTGGGACCAGGCTACGCAGTCTTTCTCTCACTCCCCCCCACCCTC
This sequence comes from Chlamydotis macqueenii, assembly GCF_036417535.1. Taxonomy (NCBI): domain Eukaryota; kingdom Metazoa; phylum Chordata; class Aves; order Otidiformes; family Otididae; genus Chlamydotis; species Chlamydotis macqueenii. The sequence goes on from NC_141558.1 coordinate 9,181,670, forward strand.
TGAGAGAATAGGGGGAGATGATATAAGAAAAAAACGGCTTGAGGTTCGAGATAAGGATGGGGAGAAATCCTTAAAGTTACTGTTACGGGCAAAACAGACTCGACTTGGGGAAAACTATTCATTTATTACTAAATAGAGCAGGAGAATGAGACAGAGAACAAGATAACCTCCCCCTACCCCTCCCTCTTCCTGGGCTTAACATTATTTCGACCTCCTTCCCCTCCCCGAGTGGCACGGGGGGAAGAGGGAATGGGGGTTATGGTCAGTTCATCACATGTTCTTTCATGCCACTGCTTCGTCATCAGGGGAAGAACTCCTCACATTTCTCCCCTGCTCCTTTGTGAGGTCCCTCCCACGGGCCACAGTCCTTCGTGAAACTGCTCCGGCATGGGTCATCTGTTCCATGGGGTGCAGTCTCTCTGGAACAGCTGCCCCAGCAGGCCCTCCAAGGGCCACAGCTTCCTTCAGGCATCTGCCTGCCCTGGCGTGGGGTCCTCCATGAGCTGCAGGTGGATCTCTGCTCCTCCATGGACCTGCATGGGCTGCAGGGGGGCAACCTGCTCCACCATGGTTATCACCACGGGCTGCAGGGGAATCTTGGCCAGGAGCCGCATTACTCCTCCCCCTCCTTCTTCACTGACCTTGGCATCTGCAGACGTTCCTCTCACAAGAAATATCCTTCACAACAGGTAGGCAGACGCCTCTCAGGATCTCTTTACATCTCATTCTCTTCTCATCTCCTCTCCACTTCTTGCAGTTGGACTGGGCCAAGTCGGGCCCAGTCAGCCACCTGGCCACCTGGCAAGAGGCCAGAGGGTGGGGCCTGCAAGGCCCACAAGGCTCATGCCTCCCACCTCTCTGCCCCCACTCAGCTTCTTCACATCTTCACTTATCTCTTTTTTTTTCTGTTTTCCTCTTCTTAAATACGTTATCACAGAACATTTTGCTACCATTTGGCTCAGCCCTGGCCAGCAGCGGGTCCGCCCTAGGCCCGGCCGAGTCCACTGAACAAAGGGGAAAAAATTTCTAGCAGCTTCTTACAGAAGCTGCCACCTTAGCCCCCCCTCACTAAATAAAACCGGAACATATTGTCTTTGTCATTGTACAAAATAATGAAATAGAGCACAGCATTATACTTATAACCATGTATCAAGTAAAAAATGTAATATAGTAATAATATTATATTACAGAAATAATTACATTACGGAAAGTACTTGTACAGCTGACATTCACTTTCTGAAGTGTAACTTGTTTTACTTTCCACATTACATTGAACTTGTCCCACACATTTGGAGATAAGACATGAGTGAGGGTTCTGTCAAAAAGAGGAGGTTGTGTCTGACTTGTAACTCAGCCACACAGCCAAGAATTGATAGTTCTTAAGGGACAATTATCCTGCACAAGGTTTGGAAGCTCCAACTTTCTTTATAAACTGAGCCATGACAGGCAATAAAACATACTTTGTCTGTATTCTTGATGCAAGTAATGAACCATTGAAGAAAATTCTTATGTGGACATAAGCATTAGATGTTGACAATACTAAAGAAAACTGAGAAATATGTAATTCATTAAAAATCAATTATTTTCTATATTAATTGTTTAAAACATTAGTGTAAAATGTAAAATAAATGCCATTTTATCTCTGTTGTTCCTATAGGAGAAGTGAAAAAGGTGTGGTTAATTTTTCTCAATGAGAAGTAAGAAAACATGTAAGTTTTCTTCTGTTCTAAAATACATTTTAAAAAAGCCCAAAGATAAAAACATTTTCCTGATGAGAAAAATGGAGGAGGATGGGGGCTGCAGGGGTGGCTTCTGTAAGAAGATACCAGGAGATGCCCCCATGTTGGACAGAGCCAGTGCCAGTCAACTCCAAGATGGACCCACTGCTGGCCAAAGCTGAGCCCATCAGTGACATTGGTAGTGCCTTTGTGATAACATGTCTAAGAAGGGGGAAAAACACTGCACAACAGCAACTGGGAGAGAGGATTGAGAGTATGTGAGAGAAAAAAAAACAACTCTGCAAACACCAAGGTCAATGAAGTAAAAGGGGAGAAAGTGCTCCAGGCACCAGAGCAGAGATTCCCATGCAGCCCATGGTGAAGACCATGGTATGGCAGGCTTTCCACCCACAGCCTAGGAGTGTGTGTTTTTGTGTGTGTTTTACACAATTTATACCCATAGGCACCATAACAGAAAGCTTGCCTGTTGACAATTTGCTGTGCCTTTCTCTAAATTAAAAAATATAGCAATGAATGCATTTCTAAGTGAGACAACATTTTAGGACTTCAGTTTAATACTACTGCAGGTTCAAAGGTGTTAGGGTCTCTTCAGCCATTAGTTATTCCACTGGTCTATAGGCAAGCTGTTGTAGCAGCTCTTAGAGCACAATTCTTCTCCCTTCAGTAAATAACAGAATTGTTCCCATGTTGTCTCAGTAGCATTGTGGCTTCCAGTCACTAAAGCAATTTCCTCAAGTCACTGACAGAAAAAACTTCACGATTATTTTTTTATTCGACATAAGCACAGATAGTCAGTAAAAGATTTAAAATGAGAGAAACATGAATTCAATAGTACAGTTTTTGCAATGTAATAGGATGCACAAACTCATATAGATTCCCTAAAAAAATATTATGAGTATCTACAGTCTTTACAGAAGAGGTTTTTCAAGCTGTGCATCCTTTCTTAGAGTGCTTTGACTGAGATGTAAAGCTCTGTTAAATTCTGCAGAAAGCTTGCTTCAAAAAAGGCAGACTAAAAACATCCATACAGAACAAAATTATACATGGGAAATGTGTAGGATGTTGCAAAAAATTAACAATTCTGCAATGACATAAAGAAAACTTAATCATCAACCTCTCCTACCCCAAAGGAAGAAGTTTTTTTACAATGAGGGTGGTAGAACAGTGGAACAGGTTGCCCAGAGAGGTGGTGGATGCCCCATCCCTGGAAACATTCAAGGCCAGCTTGGATGGGGCTCTGAGCAACCTGATCTGGCTGAAGATGTCCCTGCTCCTTGCAGGGGGCTTGGACTAGATGACCTTTAAGGTCCAGCCCTAACTATTCTATGGTTCTATGATTCAAATAAAAGCATAAAACAAAAACTCAGACTTTTCCTTATCACTTCAGTATACTAAAAGTAGAAACAATAGGAGTCACTGAGTACAGGTCAGAAGGTAGGAATACCAAATAAATACTAAAGGAATCTAATAATGTATGAAAAATCTCTGATCATTGAGGGTAAGGAATTACTTCAGTAGTCTATGAATTAATTAAATATGTGTGATAACAGCTGATGACATGTATTTGTCAGCTGAGGTATAAACAACACAGAGATGTTCAGCAAATGTTTCCACACACAGAAAGTAATGTTTAATGTATCAATGATATGTTAAGTATTCTTCAGTATAGAAAGGATGTTATGCAGCAATTGCTAAGTTTAAATTTCTTAGTTAGCAAACTTAGACAACTTGTTCCCTTTATTCAGAAAATAATTGACCATGAAACTAACTGGGTTACTAATGCTGATTTCTGGCAAACCTTACTACAGCCACCATGTTCTAGAGGACAGGGGAAAAATTTGTCATGAAAATAGTGAAAATGTCTCTGTTTAATTGCACTTTGTCCTTAATTCTCTTCAAGGTCTCTATCTGGGATCACCTTTCTGTTTTTCCCAGCAGGAAGGGAGAAGCTGTCCTTCTCAGAAGTGATGAGCATGTTTTTTTCCTTTTCATATGTTTTCCTTTCCATATGTTTTTTGCCTTTTCATGTGTATGACTATCAGCAATATTGTATCTATGGGAAGGATTATTTTTTTTTTCTCAATCCTTTGTAGAAACTTTTTTTTTTTTTCCCCTGGGAAACACAAAATGACTACTATTCAGGTAGATACTTTTGTGTTTGATATCTAATCATGATTATCACTGAATTATTTTTACAGTCACGTATTGTAGCCCTTTTCCACAAAGGTTGCAGATGGCCAGAATAATCATTCTCAGCACTCTGCTTTGATTTTTCTAATGAGAAATGTGGTGCCTCTCTTTTCAATACTGGATTCTGGTACAGTGACTTACAGCATGCTAGTGTCTCATTTTGGGATTGATGCAAATTTGCTTTAGTTCTTTTGGCAAAAGTATGTTGGGCCTGTGTAGGGAGCCTGTCTTGCAGACTGTGTATGAACTTTTCTACATACTATCAGCTTTTTTATTCTGTATTGCAGCTGTTGCTGTTGATTACACTGTTAGCATGGGCCAAATAGTCATTTTTGCTTGATATTTGGGATGTTAATGGAAAGGTATTCACTGTACAACAATCTGAAACATCTTGGGACACAGGATTCATCAAAGCCCAAGGAAAATCCGTTGTCTCCAAATGTTCTACAGATATTTGGGGCCAAAGGATGAAAAAAAAAAGAAAAAGGGAAAAAAGTTACGTACTGGTGTACTATAGAGAAAAGTATCCAACTGCAGAACCAGGTGAAGAAAAAAAAGTGAGACTGATATACATCTGACCTAACTTCAGCTGTCTACAAAGGAAACACATATCTTAGCTAGTCTCCATAGGTTTACTTTAAAGTTGAAGGAGACCTTGTAAAGGTCTATGTGTAGGCACTTGGTTTAGGATTAAATGAATTCCCCCACTGATTATACTGCCTAGATAAATGCTAAATACAAAGGGAATTCCAGATAGCTAGCCCACATTTCTACTTTGTCAGAAACTATATGTAATAGAATTAATTCTATTTTAGCTTTACAGAGAAAGAAAGATCATCTGAAGAAATATTCTGCATGCCTTAGAGAATTCTTACCAAAGACAGATTTACTGTGCTTAGCAGGATGGAAAATCAGTATCTGCAGTTATGATTCATAGTTCGCTGAAACTGTCTATTTTGAGGATTGCTAAAGAAGTCAGTAAAGGTTTTCAGGAATGCTTACAAAGCCTGTAGCATGAATATGCTGTATGTCCTTGAAGAAAGCTGTAAGTGCAAAGTGCAGCACAGGTAAAGCTCTGGAAAGGATCTGAGATCTAAGTAGTCTGTACAGGTTATGGCAGGAAAATAGAGAAATTGTCTGTGAAACATACCAGATGTGTCTAGTGAAAATCTGTGTTGCATCATATAAAGTCAGAAAAAATGCAGCAGAACACTTTTCTTCTCATTGGGACCTAGGTAGCCCAGCCCAGTGAGCTTCCAGGCAAAGGGAGAAATATTAGAAGGAAAAGTATTTCAGAAGCATATAATAATTAAGAGTTTCAGTTAGAAACATAATGCTGACTACTCCTCTATATGCTCATTATCACTCATGAAAGTTGCAATTGAGGGACCATATGTAGTTCAGACCAACAAATTAAATTCCCTATTTGTAATTCAAAGAGTGAAACCCAACTGGTCCTACACTGGCCATTTGCTGTATAAGCAGACAACTATTTGTTTCCTGATGAATTTTCATGTTCAAAGATGAAACAAACCTCCTGACTGGCATACTTCACTGTATGTAAATACGAGCCAGAATGAAATCTCTGAGAAATTCAAAGCCGACATGGTTGCCTATTGTCTATTCAACTATCAAGGAGCAACAGGATGACTAGAGGCAATCTGCATTATTTATTAGAGACACAATGCTATTAAAGCAAAGTATTTTCCTTTTCAGAGAGGAAATATATGTTAATACATTCATGTAAAAAGTCTTACATTGTGCAAGTACTTGTAGGTAAAGGTGAATAATGTGCATTCTCCTGTCTACGTATTTCTTACAGATTAGATTTGCCAAGCAATACATATTCCTTTATAAAGATTCAGTATTTAAAGGAAAGCAACCTTGTCTTACTACTTTTTTTCCTCTGGTAAGCAATTAGCAAATAAGGTTATCTTTGTCTTGAAGTGATCAATGTTCAGAAGTCTGCCAAGATGGCTGTTTAATAGGCAGCTGGTTGGCTGTAGGTCTTCTGAATGGACTGTGCTCACTGAAAGATGACCAACCAACTTTATTATTCTTGCTAATTGAGTTGCTGCCTGCCTGCAAGAGCATTTCAGGTGGTTGTTTCATTTAGCAAACAGGATATGAATATGAATTAACTGAGAAAGCATCACCTTTCATACAGTGGCAACAGAAACCTAAATGCAATAAAATATATATTTGGAAGACATTTTCAGTACTTAGGAAAATAAATTTTCTATACTTGCAGATGGTAGTCTACTTCAATAGTTCAAGCCTTTCAGTATTACAGATCCATTTCATGAAAGTATTATATTGCTTATTAACTAAAGTTATCTAATATTTTGGATTGAAAATAAGTGATTGAAAATATATTCCACAAATACTAATTTTAGGTTTTTTATTAGACTCACTTTTATAGTTTTCATCCTCTTTTTCTGTATTTATTCTTCATAAATTTTAAAGTGATCCTATTTTACTGACATTAAGTGTACAAGGGAAGAGGATTCCAAAGTCACAGTTGTGAATATGTGTGCTGGAAATACCTATGCTGTTACTCAAAAAGCAAAGAGTAATAAAATAGTGTGAATTACATCATCAGTCACTACTAAGAAGTGCATCTCAATTACCAGTTTGACAAATTAAGAAAATGTGATTCCCATAGGATTTAAAAAATAAATAAATTATTTAAAATGTAGAATGGAAAACCGATTGAAAGTTTATATATGAGGAAAACATGTAGCCTCCTGTAATTTAAATGGCTACCATTTTTTGGTTGGCGGGGGGGAGGGGGATGTGTTTTTTCTTAGTGTTAAGTAGTTGCAATAGTCATAATAATTTCAGAAGTCTCAGTTCCTTCATACTCTTGGTGATAGAGAAATCTCATTGGTTGACAATATGATTTCTACATATGTTGCTTCATTTATTCATCAAAGCAGTAGATAAAAGCAAATATGTGACTGGAGAGCACTGTACCCCAACACCCCCATCATCAACACATAACACGCTGAATCCCCAGCATGCCCTGAAAAAAAAAAAAAAAAAGCACATCACTTGACCAGAATAAAACAAATTACTTAAAATTATGCCTTCTAGAATCCTTCCTCCATTGGCTGAAAGCATTTTCTTGTTGTCTTGTAGATATACAAAAGAGGCCATCTAAAAAGATTTTCACCTTAATTTCTGACAGGTTTCAGAACAAAAAATAATTATTAACAGGCTTGATGTGCACAACAGATGCTCAGAGCAGTTACAGAGCAGCATACCAAGTGACACATGAAAACCACTTTCATGAGAGATAATACAATAATACCACATTCCTGTACAGTATTTTTCATCTAGGCAGCTTATTTTCTTCTACAAAGGAGGATTCTGCCTTGATGCAACCAGAATTGCTCTGTGAAATGTCCCTGTCCCTCTACCATACACACTGGTGCATCTCTCAGAAAACATGTATTGAAAAGATGAAGATGTCTTTTTCTTCAGATTTCCAACACTAAACCCATGTAGAATGCAGGTAAACTATATCAGAAAGTATCTGAAAGTCTGATATCTGATATGTGACAGCCCTGGGAATCTCTGGATTTTGTGTGGACATCTACACACCATGATGGAGAAGGGAGGATTTTCCTGAATTACAACTTCAACTTCACTTGATTCACTGAGTCAAATCGATGCCACTTAAAAGAGGTACTGGGCCGTAAGTTAATTTCTGAAGATTAGAAGTGAAATTTCTCATCATTATGGATCTCCATTGTTGTAGTTTATTCACGCTCAGGACCAAGCTGTACAGTCTCTCACTCCTTCTTAAATACATTATCACAGAGGTATTATCACTGAATATTCCGTCACCAATTCACTTGGCCTTGTCCAGCCATGGGTCCACCCTAGACCCAGTCAAGTCCACTGTACAATGTGGAAACTTCTAGCAGCTTCTTGCAGAAGCTGCCGCCATAGCCCCCCTTACTAAACAAAACCAACACATCATGAATCTTCTTATTTATCTTTTTCTTTTTAACATTTAAATATTTAAAATTACCATTTTAAGCTTCAAATTTTTTCAAACTCTTTTAAATCGATTTTGACTTTTTATTCCTTGGAAATATTTTGGCACATCCCTGAATTACTGGGATCATAAACTTCACTATTGCTTATATGCACTAATCAAAGCAAGTGTGAATGTACTAGCTAGTGATTTCACATCCAATCTAACAGAGGTTTTTACTAATATCAGTCATAGAATTTATGTTTTTGGAGAAATTTGCTTCTAGAAAATACAATCTCAGGGTAAGTATAAAGTGAAGGACAAAGAAAGGATATGCTTCTACAGCTGTTAATCTAGGCTAAATGATGGAGGGATTTCTTTACCCCTAAAAAATGTTGTATTGTTAGGCCTACTAAATATCATCTTCAACAGTTCTCAGTGAAGAGACTGAAAAAAATATAGTCTCAAGAAAATTTTAAGCTGTGTATTTGTCTTCTGTGTGACAGGATAAAGAACAGAAGGCCTTAGTTTTGGGGGTTTTTATTTAATTCAAATAAATTGAGCTATGACACTTCAAAAACACACATCTTTTTTTTTTTTTAAAAAGTACTGTAGTCAGAATATTTTCCTATCTGTACTTGAGACCTCTCATTTTTCATTTTCTCTTGCATATGATGCAATGAATAACCTCCAGTTTTTATCCAACAGCTTTCTTTCTCCATCCTTTTTCCCTTCTCCTTCTAGCTGTATAGCTAAACTTCTACAGAGTAAATATTTCAGAAAAGTAAAGTTGCATCCCTTTATATTTCTGTTGACTATATTGTAACTTTTCTGTTGTTGAAGATATTTTTAAAACCTACATGACTGATCAAGAGAGAAGTACTGGGACAAGAAAGTGATAATTGGTATTAAAACACATAGCTTCACAATAAAAATCTCAGCTGGAGACTAAATAATGTGAAAACAGTTATTAAAACTAAATCTTTAATGAAAAATAAAACAGCATTAACATAATTTGCCTGTTAAAATAATTTGTGCAGTGGGCTGTTGGTTTTTTGGATACAAAATATTTAAGACAAGTAATTTTTTATAAAATTATTCAAATCTTTAGCCCGGCACAATTCTTGTCTGGATTTAGAAACTGGTCAACAAATTACTGAGGATATGTGAAATAAAAAATTAGTAGTCCGGTTATTAGTATTCTTTCTCTCAGTGAAACAGAATGGATCCCATTTCATAGACAGTGTAATTGAGTGTACTCTCAGCAGGTTTGGGGATGATGCTAAGCTGAGTGCTGCAGTTCGTTTGCTTGAGGGAAAGGATGCCATCCAGATGGACCTTGATGGGCTTGAGGAGTGGACCCATGTGAACATCATGAAGTTCAATATGGCCAAGTGCAAGGTCCTTCACCTGGTTCAGGGCAATCTCCTGTATCAGTACAGATTGGAGGATGAATGGATTGAGAGCAGCCCTGTGGAGAAGGATGTGGGGATCCTGAAGGATGAAAAATTCTATATGAGATCTTAAATAGCAGTCATACTATATCAGGTGTTGTCTGTGTGTACACACGTATGAATTCCCATCTACAGCCTTTCACATCCATTTTTAGACATTTCATGTTCCTATATGCTTCAAACAGGTACTAGGAAACCAACAAAAGACTGAAATGTTATTATAAAGGCAGTATCTGTGGTCCATTGTAGAATTAGTTTTTGGAGACTTTACTACAGCAGAGCTGGAAATTGATGTTTGCTTCTAGTATTTGAGTTTAAATGATCTTTCCTTTTCAAACAAAATATTTCTAGCACTTGATAATTCCACCTGACAACATGTACAAGCAAAGTACCACTTAGGCTCACTAAGATTCAGAGGTAGACTAATGGGGGAGTATGATAGCACAGTCTCTCATTTGCGTTCAATAAATTGCATATCACAAGCAGTGTACAGGTTTCATACAAAGTACTTGTATTTTCTTCTGTTCTTAAGTATCCCTGCCTCTTTTTTTTTTTTTTTTTTCTTTCATCTGCACTCTCAATTCTTGCTGTAGAAGTTGTTTGCTTTGTAGCAGCAAGCACTGGCCTTTGCTGTTAAAGGGTATTAAAATAGGCTAAGTGTGAAAGTTGATATTTTGAAAATGTCTGTTGTACATATTTGTAAGATGCATGGTAAAATGAGTGAAAATGCAGTGAAGACATCCCTTGAGCCATGGGTCAAAAACACAAGTTTATCTAGGCCTGCCAGAATTTTTTAAAAAAGAAAAAATTTATGAAAATACGCTTTTTAATTATATCTGCTTGATTAAAAATAGGCTGTTGGGAAAAAACTGGGGAGCATTGAAAATGAATGTTGGTGACTACCTCCACAAAAAATTATATGACTTATATAAAAGATAATTGTAGTGTTTAAAACTACTAGGTATGATTCCAAAAGGCAATGCTTTAAATAAGATTTGAAGAAACTCTGTCACTGATGAGGCACAGCCCACAGAACCCCAGAACTATGAGCAGAGCAGGTTTCGTGATGGTAGCCAGGTTCAGCCACAGTCCAGGGATCAGACGACAAATCTGTGCTCATGAAGTAGGTCCAAGGTCAAACCAGGAATGCAAGTCAAGAAGGCAAAGTGAGGATCAGTGAGGTATCTGGGAAAGCACAGCCTGAGAGTCGTGACTGATCTATCATTGTGAATATCCCAATCTGAGTGGAAAGTTGGAGTGGCCGACCTGCAGAGATGTCAATGAACCAACGTTTCTGGGAATTTGGGAATCTGTGAATTCCTGTAACTGGAATGGAGGAAATGAAACTCGAGCTCAAAAACTGCAGTGGGCAGAAACCTATTTTAATAACGGATACACTACTGTCATAGTTTAGCCCTGATTGAGACCAGACTACACAATCTCTTTCTCACTCCCCCCACCCTCTGAGAGAATAGGGAGAGATAATATAAGAAAAAAAAAAAGGCTTGAGGTTTGAGATAAGGACAGGGAGAAATTCTTAAAGTTAGCATATTAAAGATTTACCCATAGTGGGATGTACTTCCATGGCAGATACAGATTATTGACTCATATTAGGGCCTGGAAAAATCTAAGCTAATGGAAAATTTTCTCTAAATCACTGAATTCCTCCCAGGTGTACAAAACATAAAAATATACCATTACTAATCCTGGCCAGGCCCACCATATTTTAATGCATATGTCCTCTTAAATGGTCCCTGGATACAAATTTTTCCATCCTTATTTTTCAGAAAGGACAATGAAGCACATGTCATTAAAGAATTGTAACATGCCATACTCATATTGTTTCAATCTAAATGAAATGAGAAATAATCACTTAAATCCCTTGGGGGTCTGGATCTAGGTCTTTTACCTGGCACAGAAAGTCTCACAGAATACACTTTAGTTGGATTTTCTCTTAATAAACTGTCTTGATTAGAATAAAAGATCACCCTTCACAATGTAGGGAATGTCAAGCAAAAGGACATTAGTATATTTATTGAGCATACTAACACTTAGATGCTCTTTAAGTTTTCATTGTTTATATAATTTTTGTGAGCATACTGTTACTAGTTTTTTGGGTACTAAATGAACATTAAAGTTATAATAAATGGGCATTTCAAAAGCCAATTACATTTTGAATAATTGCTCCAATCCATCTCAGCAAGATTATTTCTTTACGTACTTTGGAAAATGTCTAGGTATTCTGCTACTCTTTTACACTTTTAAGTTTGAAAATACTGGCCCAAGGATGTAGCCCTGAGTTTTCCAAGAGAGAAATTGCTCCTTATTCACAAGCCCAGCTACTTACTATCACATGTAAGCACATTTTAATAGGAGCCAGAATTTATGGGAAGTGCTTAACTAGGAGCTACAGAAGCTACTATTGATCTTCCTCCTATTTGCTGTTAAAAACACAATTGCTTTCAACTCATGTCATCTTTCTATTCTAGAATTTTTTGTTTCATTTTTTTTTTTAAATTATCTTTATATTTTTAGCACAGCTTTGTTCCACCCATGCAGCCAGATGGGGCTCCCCGATTAAATTGCATTGATATTTTTCCACTCATGGAAACCAATCTATTTTCTATTTTCTATTCTCTGGAAACGTTCAAGGCCAGGCTGGATGAGGCTCTGAGCAACCTGACCTAGTCAGGGATGTCCCTGCTCCTTGCAGGGGGGTTGGACTAGATGACCTTTGAAGGTCCCTTCCAACCCTAACCATTCTATGATTCTATGATTCTATTTACCTTGGCAGAGTAAAATATGTTTTCTATTTTAAAATTTATTTTACTATATATATATATATACATACACATATAGATAAGATATACATAGATATCTATAACATATTTCTATATAATTCATGTACTTATACAACTATACAGTTATTCTAAGCATGTGCATGTGTGTATTTCTTTTCCTATGTAAAAGGAAGGACAGTCACAAGGGTTAGTAATCTTCCAATATTACATTTATACATTTATCCTTTGATAGTTATGTCGTGCTGTTATCCGAGTATCTAAAAAAAAAAGCTAAAATGCTTGTGGAAAGGCCTTCGTTTCCATTTTAGAAAGAGAAAACCTGGGGTTAGATCATCAGAGATACTTAGGTGCTCACTGAATGCACACAAAGTATGTTTTAACCCTTGCCCTAGGTCTGACCCACCAACGCCAAGCAGGGTATCTTATTCTGGCCTAGAAGATTTCTAAGGCTTCTAAGCATTCTTAGCTGGAAACCATCTTCAAAAGGAACTGAGGCATCTAGATCAGGTCAGTGACATCTTAGAGCAAAACACAGAGATGAAGATTGCCTGCAGGTCACACTCCTACCAGATGATGGGGTGGACTTGCCTGTACTTGCACAGACCTAAATCAATCCAAAGTAAGGATCTTGGGGAAGAATATTACTCTAAACAACTGACTGACTGTGTGTATATTTGGAAACATAAGGATCAGCTGTCCTAATTTGGACAATATATCCATGCTTTCTGATTTCATGTTTCCTCTGTTGTTACTGTAGGAAAAGCTGAGAGGGTGGAAATGTCTCATAAGTAGCAGCAATTCTTGCTTTTACGTATTGAACCTATTCTTCATCTCTAGAAGCATGAAAAAGAACAGTCTTGCAGGCCAGAAACCTCTTCCAACTTTCCTTCATGGTGGCCCCACTTTCCCCTTGTTGGCCATGCAGTATGAAAAGGAGCAGCAAATCTCTTCAGTTTCTTTACAGAAGACAGTCAAATGTCGAAAGTGGGCAGGAATTGCTCTAGATGAACTAAGAGTAAAAATGATTGTTTGGAAGGAGAGGACAATGGTATGAGAGTCCTACCAGAAATAAGGAGTGAAAGCTCTGGTCCCCAGGGAAATAAGGGAAGCAAATTATATCAGGAGGAAGAACTGGCTGAAGGGAAGAGGAGAAAGGCATACTTGCACTCCTGCAAGCTCCACTCATGTCCTCTCTACCTCATATCACCTTCCTTAGTAAAATCTCAGTATCCTATCCTAAGATGCCACCTCCACATTAACCCCTCTGAAATATTGTCAATATCTCACAGACATCCCAATTACCACCTTAAAGCTTTTCTAAATCCCCATCTAGCCCTCACTCGTCTGGAGAGGCTGCTGGAGATCTGGCAGGATGCTTCAGGACATTTGAGGTAGCACTAAACTCTTGTCTTTAGACAACCAAATCAGTCTTTATGTTCCTGAGAAAGATGCAAACAGGAAGTGGTTCTGTAGTTGAAGGTAAGCAGAAGAAACAGTACAATGGGCCTTTTGCTCATTGTTGGCCATGAAGTGCAGTTTCAAGAAGGTTAGTGGCACCAAGACAGTATTGGATAATATTATACTTTATATTATACTTTACCTGAAATAAAATTACAAGCATTCAAAGCTTTGGTTGTTTTTAAAACACATAGGCACGTATGTAATTAGATTTTTTCTGACACTTCTAGTGTCACCTAATTTTTCAAGTTCAGTTTGACAGAAATCACAGGGCCAACTTAGTGCTGGATTGTCTATTCCTCCCATCTCGCATAGGTCAGATGGCTGTGCTTTGTGCTTTGTGGTCTGCTGTGTCAGAATACATTATATAAACCTAAATTCATTGTATCTGTTATCTTTCATCTGTATCTCAGGCTCCTAAAATGCCTAAGAGAGAAGCACCATTGCTCTAGCTTCCCTCTGTAGTCAATGGACAGGGACAGAGACTTCTGGATGGTGACACAGAATATCTGTGGCCCGAATCAGTTAAACAGAGTCTGTCCAGACTTTACTGTTATTGTACAAAATCTATAAAAGCAATGTAAATTTGAATGTACTTAAGGAGAAAGAAGTACAACTTGTAAGTCAGCGCCTGAGGCTACTAGTCACTTCTTGCGACTTCATTCCTTCCTGCAACACTCAAACTCACACATAGGCACTTTTTCTCTTTTCATTTTATGAGAAATGATAGTGGAAGTTGTATTTTAAGTGGATTATCAATGTTAGTATTTTGGCTGTAATTGGACAAATCTACAAATTCTCTTGGGTATTTTAAAATAATTACCAAAGGTAGGGCCTGGAGATTTGTAGAGCTCAGTAAGCAGTAGCAGATTCACTTTTAAGGTCTCTTGTGACTTTGTGTCTTTTAAAAGCATATTCCAGATCCTAAGTTTTTATTAATGATTCAAGTCTTGAAACATTTGGAATAAGTGTAGTATAATAAAATGTCTCATATGAAATATTCTGTGACCTACTTTCTCAGTCCTCTCTGGTTATGAGCTGGTGGTAATAGGAAATGGAAAAATAACATAAAATATACAGTGATTTAGATAACCCAACTAAACAAAGTTAAATATTATTCCTTTCTTTGTAGCAGAAAGAAGGTTGCATACTGTGTTTGAAATAGTGTATGAACATTTGTCACTCTGTGGTAGGACGAGTTATACTTGAGGAGTGTCTTTCATGGCTGGCTCATCGAAGAGTACTCATGGCATGTACAGACGGTTCTCAGAGAGGTGCTATACCCTAGTGGCTTGGGGACTGTAATTCGATTTCTGCTGCTTTTATGCTTGCCTGCAACACTGTTCTTCTGGATATTCGGGGTGAATGACTGTGTGAAAAATCCATAAAGGCAAGTGGTTTTTTTTAGATTGTCAAGACTTTCCTTGCTTCCTAAGATATTCAACATAAATAATTTCATAATTTATCTTTTACATATAGAAAAATGTGTATGTGCAGAATATATTTATGAAATAATAATGGTAAATAGTAATAAAAGCAAATGATGGTTCAAGAAAGGATTCATTGTAAGAGCAACAACTAAACTAGAATTGTACCACTGTACCACAGCATATTTGAAAAAAAAAATTACAATAACTCCATAGATGTAAGGACATTTATTTTAATTTAGAAATATAATGTTATAGTACAATATTAACAGGAGTGGTCAGTATATGAGAGAAAGGAGCTACAACACTGGTCTAAGATTTCTTTCACTGGGACATCTGATTGAAAACATATACATATATATATGTATATACAGACGTATGTATTTGTTTATAGACATTAATCTGCTCAAAATGCTTCATTGATCTTCAGTATTTCTGAGTGGTTCATGTGCTTTGGGATGA
The DNA here is from genome assembly GCF_036417535.1 of Chlamydotis macqueenii. NCBI lineage: Eukaryota > Metazoa > Chordata > Aves > Otidiformes > Otididae > Chlamydotis > Chlamydotis macqueenii. Next base: position 9,197,186 of record NC_141558.1, read on the forward strand.
GTTTTTGTTGCAGGGCTATTTGAGCCCATGAAAGAAGGGCCATCATAGTGGAGCAGAAGTCGTCAGGTAGTAGTCCCTTACTCCCAAGCCCAGAAACCTTGTATTTCTATATAGTGTGGTCTCTGCTTTTGTAATAAGAGTCAAAAGATCTGTGGGGAACTTCCAGATCACATAGATCTTTTTCATGATCTTTTCTACATTGACATATTACTTAGATTACCGCCCCACCACCACCTCTAGCGTAGCTCTTGCAAAATTGTTTGGAACAGAAATACTGCTTAGAGATTTTGTGTCATTTGCACTACGAACCTGTGCTCTTAGTAGATACCTCCTTCCCCTTATACTTCTTCTCCCCCTCTTGGTTTGTGTGTAAGCAAAATGATGAAAACAGAAACTGCCATGATGAGATTTTTTTTTTCCTCTCCACTGCTGTGCAGGGACAAAGCAATATAATTCTTCCTTTCTTAAGCTCTGTATGGTCTTACATCAAATCCATTTCCACCTTTCTTGATTTCTTTGGAATTCTGAAATTATATTGGTAAAATTAAAGAAATTGAAGGGATCATGAAACTAATCAGGGCCCTGAGCCAGGAAACCAAATGCTGAATTATATTGCTGTATCTTTGCCTTCCCATGGGAGCTCAGAGATTATCTTTCGTCTAGCTAGCTACATTGAAGAGCAAATATATGCATCTCAGGAAAATAATGGAATTAAGAGGCAAATTAGGAGCCTAAATGTGGTTAGTATGATAATATGACATCCTTTGATGAACATTGAAGAGGATGAAAGAATTGTTACAGGATGTACTTGTAGGCTGGAAAAAGCATTTTTGAGAAGCTGAATTTAAAAAAAAAATGCCTGTTTCATGATTAAAGACTTAATTCAGATTCTTGAGTTTATAAATGTGAGGATATCTTGTGTTTGGACTATGAAGACCTTCACTGGGTTTAAGTGCTAGTCAGCAGAAGTGTAGCAAAATCTCATTGTGGATAACATGATGCCAGAGAAAGTTTGCTAGGCAGTGTAGAACCTTGTGGGTGATTAACCACTGGAGTAAAGTCCTGAGAGAATAACTGAATTATCCATGATGTCTATAAAGAGCACAAGATGTTTTCCAGGTAGAGGCATCTTAACAGAGACAAGTTAACAGATCCAAGGATAACCAGGAGAAATGTAATTACTCTTTATGTGTGGGAGATCACACAAAGGTATCTAAATAACTTATTTATTCCTAATCTGTCTTCTAGCTCTGTGACAAGAGATGTAGGTGACACAAAGGAGACTTGAGCCAAACTGAAACATCTGAAAAGTTAGCTCACAATTTAGATTGTTTTTCTTGAAGAGAAAGAGTATTCTCAAAACACTCTTACCATTAAAAATGAACGTTCAAAAGTGATTAGAGAAAACAGACTTCAAGAATTTGAAAGACAGACCAAAATGAATTGGATTAAATATTATCTTAATAAATATAGCAAATTTTTTAATCTGTTGTGGTAAATACAATCACCGAGGCTTATATTCTTTAAAATATTATCCTTTTCCAAAATTACTCATTGAGAAATTATTTTCGGTTCATTCAGATCTGCCTGTAACATCCACTTCTCCTAAATCACATTAGAAATAAGACAAAAATGAGGGGTTTTTTTTTGTTTCCTAAGAGATTTAGAAAAATATATAGCTATATAAGGAAAGAGCAACTTTTGATTCAGCTGTGCTTGGTGTATACCTTTGCTTCTGCTTGTTTTAGAGTAGTCAATAGGAAATCAATAAGAATTTAGGGTTCTAAATAGAAGTTAAAAGCCCAGACAATTTCTTGAATATTAGCCAAAAAGATTAAATTACTTGTCAAAGATTGGCGGGAGACTCAGGGTCTAGATCCAGATCTTCTGGTATTTTCCACTTTACTGCACATAAAAGGCCGTCCATTTCCAGATTTTTTTTTCTGTGGTGCTTGTCATCCTTACAAAATAAAACTATGCTTCAATTCTTTACTGCACTTCGTGCAGAGGTAAGCTACATGCATTTTGGGATAGGTTTTGCTCTGACACTGGCAGCAGCCTCACTTATATATGGTTGCTGTCAAAACAACATACTACTATTAATTGTTTGATCATATTTCAGGAAAGGCTAACAAAGCTCCAACTGTACATCTCTTAGAAGTGTATGAAAATAATTTAAATAAATTAAAAGCCCTCAGATAGGGTGAACTTAGGGAAAGGTTGCAAAGTGAGAGAGACAGCAGTCCCCAGAGATATTTTTTTAAGATTGTTTCATGGCAGTTGACATCAGTGAGATGCCTGCCAAAGCAAAGGAGCTGCAACATTTGAACAATGTCATATATAAAAAGAAAAAGGGACTGTAACAGAGGCCACATGACAGTTGGATGCCAAAGGTGCTGAATTTGGCAGGATGTTGTCCACTTGATATAACTTAAATTTATTGCAAGTTCCTGAATTTAATTTTAATTGCTTTATTTCTAAGTTTGGGTCTCTACACATCCATGCCATGACAGTACTTCACCTAAAGCTTAAAATCCAGCTAGGAAAGAGAGTCAGAAGGTTGAAGGAAGGGAGAGTCAAGGTTCAGGCTTTGCCTCTGCTTCCTGTCATGCTTATTCTAGTGTTCACGGCCCACACCTCTGATTTCACCTCTGCATGGCTTTGGCAGCTCTCTCAGGAAGCTTGTGGCCCAGCTAGGAGCTGAAATGAACGTCTTCATTTTTATATTTTTTTAGTGTGACCAACACTTGTGACCAACAGCACACCGAATTTAAGGAATTAGAGCACTATGCAGCTGAAACAATATATATGTGAAATTAAAGGAAGAGGAATCAGACTTATCTGGAAACTTAAGAACCCCCCAAGATTCTGGGTATTCAATTTGTCCCCGTTCACACACACATCCATTGATTTTTGAGTGGAAAGGAGAGAAGGGACAAGCTGCTGCATTTTCTGCTGTTGCAGTGGTTTACAAGTCTATAGATTTATTTGCTAAATGATGTGGAGACATGTTTTTTAGCCAAGACATTACCTGTGAAATATTTGCTTTGATTGTTGTTGGCTTTTTGGCATTTATGCACTTCAGAGTCATACTCTCAAGTCACAAAATTGTAGTTTTAGTCCCCGATTAGACTACTGAAACTTTTAAAACAGAAGAATGATGAATAAATAATGCATATCATCCTACCTGGTATGAGGTTGCAGATAAATACTGCTTTGTCCTAGAATGCAAAAGAGTGTTGGTCTTCATGCACTTCTTCAGTAACGTTCTGTGATTAGGCAGATCCTTTTGGATAACTCTAACTCCACAAGTTCAGATGTATACACACATATTCAGATACATACATCACATATTTTAATGTAATAGATTCCATTTTTGTCTAATCTTTAATATTTCTTCTACTAAGGACAAGAAGGGATTGAGAAAATCTGCAGATCCAAATTGAAACTATGAGTAGGAGATCAGATAATGTTTAAGTTTGAAGCTGAAGTCCTCAAGACATTAATTAACATCTAGGATTAGGAATCTATTTTCAGCATGTTTACATTCATTACATGCATACCTTTAAAAATGTTGATGTCTGTGTTCATGCTGTCTGACATGGGACATATGTGGATATGTAGGAATATTTTTTTTCTGGCTAATATCAAATAGATTTTTTTTTAATTGTTAATTTTCTCCTTAACAAAAACTAAAAGATTTAGTTTTAGTTAGAAAAACAGGTGAAACCCACCAGAGTAAATAAACATCTTGTAGTCTTTCTCCTATCGGATTTTATAGTTACTGAGGCAGTAAAAATATTGAGAAGTGTGACATGCGGGTGTTATACATATAAATAGTTTTCTGATGTGAGCATGAGAAAAAAAGAGTAATTTAACATTAATTGCTATAAAACATTTAAGGATTTTTTTTTACCCAAATAAAAAAAAAATGTTTTACTCTTTGCAGAACCTAAAGAAAACTCCGCATTAATGGTGACAGTTTAATCGCAATTGTTGACCCACTTTTTTGGTTTAAGAAATGACAGTAGACTTTATTTATTGAGCCCCCACTTGCGTAATTACTGGGAAACAGGTGATTGAATCAATGGAAAAATAAAGAGAATAATAACTTTCAAACGATATGATTACTTGCCACTGAAAAGGCAACATCTGAAGTAAAATCTCTTTCTAAAAGCACTTTTAATATGTAGTTTCTTAGGTATATTGCTTTGAAAACAAAAGAGTTGATATTAATAATTGTTCTCTGTAGCACTAGAAATGTTCTCTTTTTTTTTCCTCTGAATTGCAGTCATTACTAACTGTGTTACTTAGCAGGCCCCACACATTGTTGAATTTCCGTTTATCGTAGCACATTAGCTATGCTTTTTCCTCCTTTTCACTTTGCTTATTGTCTGTTTTGGCCTTTGTTCAGGGAAATATTCAAGCTTATGGAGTTCCACTGGGACTCGTGCCTGCACTTAAGTAGTTCACTGAATCATGATGCTTTCCAGAATTAGGGTCTTTCTGCTCTACCAATAAAATATCTTAAGGTAATGCACCATGGATTGGAGAAAGGACAACTAGAAGTGGAAGGGAAAGTGATCTCCCTGCATGTATAAGCACATCCAACACCTGGAAACGATCATGAGAAAAAAAAAAAAAGACTGGACAAACCAGTACTGCTGTGAGTCAATGGAATGTCTAAGTGAAGAACCCGAAAAGGAGAGTGGCAGCTCAAATCAAGATTTCTAGTTAGTTGTGTGTTTGAAAAGACTACAGCTAGAATAGATTAAGAAAAATAAATTATTTTATTTTAAAGAACAGGAAATTAAAGAAGTAAAAATAGTGGGTTTAACCTCTCGTTGCAGCTTCTGCTTATTTGAAAGACTCAGGAATCAATTTAAGTAAGTCATGGAAGTCCATTAGAAACTACTGAAAACTCAGAGCTTATTTTATGTAAAAAAAAGATGAGCAGTCCTTGGAATGAAATTATTGTAAGACAGATGTCTGCAGAAAAGATTTTTGTCAGAGTTAGGTGAAGAAAATCCCATGAAATTTTTGTTCAGATGTAAAGAAATAAGTACTTTTATTTCAAATGTTCACTGGGGTTTTTGACCTTTTCTGACTGTAGGCTTTCCCAAATAAAAGGAAAGAGAAAAATGTGTCTCCAGGTCCAAAATAATCTGTATAGAATGATCTTATATTTTACCATGAAAGGGTACAGAAATGTCTTAGTATTTATTTTTAACTAATGAGAAAAATAGTTGAGATTTAAATCCCTCAGAATTCCTGAAAATGAAAATGGAAATAATTGTTTTCATCCACCTAAAAGTTTAATTTAATAAAAATAGACTATTTCAGGAGAAGTTGACAAACAATATAAAAATGTATTATTTTATTTATTATGAAAAATATATTTATATAGTGCTTTTAAAAAATGTATCTCATACAGTAAAGTTACCTTCTTAATGAATAGAAAGGTAGGGAATAAAAAAATCGTACAATATTTTAATATTTTTCATAATTTTTATTTTTCATTTGACAGGAAAGTTTAAATTATCAAGTCTTTATTTTTCTATAGAGCAAAAAATACATTTTTTAGAACTTACCAAAGAATAGCAAATATGGTTCCTGATTTTTAAAATTATTTACTAATTTTTTAGAGGGTTGAGTAAAGGCAGTGATAATATGCCAGTTTAAATATCTTATATTTTTATTAGTCTTTCTGAATGTAGGCTGGAAGTACCTGCATTAAACAGGCTACTGCTAAATGGCATTAAGTGTGTTGTTTTGTGAGGCAAGATTTACATGCATAAATCACAGAAAAGTAACATTTGTTTCCAAATGACACAATGCCCACAGACTTTTGAAAATTCATCTGCATTGTCTGAACTGAGATGAATCTAAAACTATAAGGAAGATTGAAGAGTTAACTCATCCAAAATTAAATTGTTTAACAGATTTGATGAAACTTATGTGAATTGAAATTGCTAAAATTCAGTTCCTGCTTCCACGTGCTTATCTGCAGAGCTCATTTCCCCCAGAATGTTCAAGGAAGTGTAGATCCATGACTAAACAGTTGTTTAGTAAAAGGGTTTAATAAGAAGCAACAGCACATCCATTTCTTAGGCAAGAAATGCATGCTAATTTATGGGATGGTTTAATAATTTTTCAAGTTCACTTTCAATGTTACTTTCAATGCTGTTATTTTCTACTTTGGTTTTGGATCTGTTTTTACAAGTGTACTGGACTCTGAAGCCTGTCTGCCTATTTGAAGTTTTCAACTTTGTTTACTGATTAACAGTGCTAGAAGCTGCAGTTGAAATTTTACTCATTTTAATTAGCTTTCTTCACCCACTGCACAAATGAAGTATGAGTTTATTTAATGTGACAGTGCGTGTACAGAGCCAGTGGTTTGACTTTTGCTCTTTAATACATTCCTTCAAGTTGCTATATTGGGTGACTCATTTACATCAATAATTGAAAAGTCATCAATCTCATCTTGGCTTGAGAGCCTTACCGTACTTGCTAATGATATGCATGATTGGCCATCACAATAAGAATATACCGTAATTAAAAAAAAAAAGTTAAAGTAAATTAAAAAAAACATTCTGTGAATTATCAATATAAAATCAATTAAAAAAAGTAAAACAACCAAAAGCAGAGATTCTCCATCTGGTTAGGAACAGCCTAGGAGACTGTCAAAGAGGTAATTAGAATCATACAATCATAGAACAGTTTGGGTTGGAAGGGACCTTCAAAGATCATCTAGTTCCAGCTCCTCTGCCATGGGCAGGAACATCTTTCACTAGATCAAGTTGCTCAAAAAACCATCCAACCTGACCTTGAATATTTCCAAGGAGGAGGCATCCACAACTTCCCTAAGCAGCCTGTTCCAGTGTCTCACTATTCTCACTGTAAAAAAAAAAAAATCTTCCGCATATCCAATCTAAATCTACTCTCTCCGTTTTAAACTTTGTCACTTGTCCTGTCACTATAGGCCATGTTAAAAAGTCTTCATCTTTCTTGTAAATCCCTTTTAAAAATTGAAAATATTCTCTGAGCCTTCTCTTCTCCTGGCTGAACAACCCGAACTCTTTCAGCCTTTCTTCATAGTGGAGGTGCCCCAGCACCCTAATCATTTGCATGGCCCTCCTTTGGACTTGATCTAAACAGATCTATGTCTGTCTTGTGCTGAGGACCCCTTAGCTGGATGCAGTACTCCAGGTGGGGTCTCACAAGGGCAGAGCAGAGGGAAAGAATCATCTCTCTTGATCTGCTGACCACACTTCTCTTTATGTTTGCATCCATGCAGGTGCATAGCCACACACAAGGGAGATGAGTGGTGTTCCTCAGAGGTCAGTACTGGGACCAGTACTGTTTAACACCTTTGTCAGTAACTTCGACAATGGGATTGAGGGCACCCTCAGCAAGTTTGTCGATAACACCAAACTGTGTGGTGCTGTCAACACACTGGAGGGAAGAGATGCCATCCAGAGGGACCCTGACAGGCTGGAGAGGTGGGCCCATGCAAACCTCATGAGGTTTAACAAGGCCAAGTGCAAGGTCCCACATGTGGGTCGTTGCAATCCCAAGAACAAATAAAGGCTGGGCAGAGAATGGACTGAGAGCAACCCTGAGGAGGACTTGAGGAATACTTGGTGGATGAGAAGCTCAATATCAGGCAGCAATATGCGGTTGCAGCCTAGAAAGACAACCATATCCTGGACTGCATCAAAAGAAGTGTGGCCAGCAGGTCAAGGGAGGTGATTCTCCCCCTCTACTTCATTCTGGTGAGACCCCACCTGGAGTACTGCGTCCAGCTCTGGAGGCCTCGACATAAGAAGGATGTGGTCCTGTTGGAGAGAGTCCAGAGGAGGGCTATGAAGATGATCAGAGGGCCAGAGCAGCTCTCCTATGAGGACAGGCTGAGAGAGTTGGGGCTGTTCAGTCTGGCAAAGAGAAGGCTCCAGGGACACCTTATAGCAGCCTTCCAGTACTTTAAGGGGGTCTACACAAAAGCTGGAGAGAGACTCTTGACAAAGGCATGAAGATGTAAGACAAGGGGTAATGGCTTTAAACTCAAAGAGGGTAGATTTAGATTAGATATAAGGAAGAAATTCTTTACTGTGAGGGTGCAAGGTACTAGAACAGGTTACCCAGATAAGTGGTGGATGCCCCATCTCTGGAAATGTTCAAGGTCAGGCTGGATGGCGCTTTGAGTGACCTGGTCTAGTGGAAGGTCTCCCTGTGCATGGCAGAGGAGTTAGGACTAGATGACCTTTAAGGTCCATTCCAACCCAAAATAATCTATGTTCCTATGATTATGTGATTTTCTTTGTCTACTAGAGATTTTGCAAAATTTACTGCAAATCATAGAAGCAGTCAATATTTTTTTACTGAAGAGGAAGATGGGAGGAAAAGACACACCCTGCTAAAGTTCAATCAGTATAAAGCACATACTTTCTGTTTTGTTTGTTTGTTTGGGTATTTTTGTTTACAAACAAATATGAGATTTCAGTATTTCAAAAATTATTACATTGTACCTCAGGAAAAGGAAAACCTCCAAAACCAGGGTTTTGGAGTGTTTATTTAAGGAAAAAGTACAAGCAGATCCACTCAAAACTCTTGACAATTTTATGTCTGTCACATGCCACTTGAGAGAGAGTGTATTTACTGATGAATGACCTTGTGGTTGTCCTCAGCCAGCTGGAACCATGTTTTCCCATCCATGGCATGTATTAGAGTGTGCACCACAGCTGTTCTCCATCAGAAGCTAAATGCAATCCTTTCAGAAAACTGTCTGCAATTAATTGTCTCCTTTTCGGAATTTGTCTCTATTTATGGGTTTTAAAGAGAAGAAAATACTGCAGTGTAGAGATAGAAGTAGAGAATCTGAGGTCTTGTGTTGGTGTTCACAGGCTGCAGATGGATGAACACTGCAGAAAGGAGAGAGGAAGAAAGACATGCAGAACCGAGGTCAAGTCATACCCTAATATTTAATACAATTTCCAGGCCTGAGTAGCGTATATTCTATTATAGAAAGTCGGTTAGGTCTTATTAATCGTTAATGCCAGTCCTCTAAGTACATGGGATTCATCCCAGAGTACTGAACAAGATAGCAGATGTTATACAGGACCCCTCTCGGTCATTTACCAAAGGTCTTGGGAGTCTGAGGAGGTCCCTGCTAACTGGAAGCTAGACACTGTTATTCCAATGTACAAAAAGGGCATGAGGGAATACCCAGGGAACTACAGACCTGTTAATCTAACCTCAGTTCCTGGAAAAATTATTAAGAAGATTAGAATGAGTACTATTGAAAGGCATTTTAAAAAATAACGTAATCATCAGGCAAAGTCAACTTGAGTTCACAAAGGTAAAGTCCTGTCTAAGTAATTTCATATCCTTCTGTGATAAGGTCATCTGCCTAATGGATGAAGAGAAGATGGTGGATGTAGTTTTTCTGGATTTTAGTAAGGCTTTTGATAGTGTCCCTCACAGTATCCTTCTGGACAAGTTGTCCAACTGTGGGATGAGCAGGTTCATAGTGTGCTGGATGAATAACTGGTTGAAGGCTGAAGGGCAGAGCTCAAAGTGTGGTGGTGAATGGGGCTACATCTGTCTGGTGACTCAGGGTTCAATCCTAGGGCCAGTTCTGTTCAATATATTTATGAACAATCTGGATGCAGGAGTTGAATGCACCATGAGCAAGTTTGCTGATGTTACCAAACTGGGAGGTGCTGTTCACCGTCTTGAGGGACAAGAGGCTTTGTAGATGGATCTAAACAGATTGGAGCATTGGGCAATCATTAATGGGATTAAATTTAACAGGTCTAAATGCCAGATTCTACACCTAGGACAGAGTAATAGCAGGCACAATATAAACTGGTCCAGGAGTGGCTGGAGAGCAGCCCTGCAGAAAGAGATCTGAAGATGCTGGTCGACAGTAGGCTCAACGTGAGTCAGCAGTGTGCCTTGGCAACCAAGAGGGCAAACTGCATTCTGGGGTGCATCAAACATAGCATAATGGTCAAAAGAAGTTATTATCTTGCTACATTCAGCATTGGTGTGGCCTCACCTTGAGTACTGTGGGCAGTTCTGGGCCCCACAATTTAAGAAGGATGTGAAGGTCCTTGAATGTGTCCAGAGGAGGGCAACAAAGCTGGTGACAGAACTGGAAGGTGTGCCCTATGAGGAGAGGCTCAGGACTTTGGGTTTGTCTAATTTGGAGCAAAGGAGGCTGAGGGGCAATCTCATTGCTCTCTACAACTTCTTGAGGAGGGGAAGTAGAGAGGGAGGTCCTGATCTCTTCTCTCTGGTATCCACTGATAGGACACATGGGAATGGTTCCAAGCAACAGTGTTATTAGACGATTCATCTAATCTGTGAGAAACCTGCCTTCAAATTCTTTTTCAACTGGACTGGACTTGGACTCAAGTATTCCATCTCCTAGGAAGTATTCCATCTCCTAGGAACAGTTCAGTTCCCTGTGATAGACTATGTCTGTTTAATCTCCCCTTCTCAAACTGTTCTATCTTGTGCCAGCAATGGGATATGCACCAAACAGAGGCTGGGAACTTATATTTCCCATATTGTCAGTAAAATATTAAATACTGGACTGTTGAATTTTTGCAGTTTATTTCTCTCTTGTCCATTCAGTGGGTGTTTAATTATGCAGTACAGAGTGGGATAAGTTCATTAGGACAGATAATGAGCCAACAAATAGAGCAGCTTCTAGGTAATTTACATGAAGGGTGTAGAAGTTGGAGTTAAAATCTCTGAGATAAGAGGACGAACAGGAATCTGAACTCAAAATACACAGCCCAACAGAAGTGGTCTGTATCATCTAAGACTTGCTTGTCCTTCATCTTTGCTACTTCTCAGAGAAAGGACTATTAGTTTAGGTGCCAGTTTATGGCTATAAACACAAGTGGAGATAGGTGCCTAAAGCTCTGCACTTACTACCAGGGAATTAAGACATTTAATTCAAGACTGTGTATTCTGGCAATGGCAGAGTGCTTAAATACGACTCATTACAATTGTGATCCTGGGCTTTCTTGCACATCAAGCCCTAAGAACTCCTGCTGAGACTAATTTAGTGTAACTCTTATTTGTATGGTCAGGATATCTTTTGGGGTCACTTACTCTTCTGTACTCTGCAAGCCAAAACAAAAGCTCACACAGACTCCAAATATAGTAATTTCAGCCTTTGGATAGGACTCCATCAATAAGGTTGAACAATTGCAACATTTACTCAGGAAGATACAACTTCTAAATATGAAACAGCATTTAAAATAATTTTGATTAACAAAGTTGAGAAGATATATAAAGAAAATATAGCAATGACAATGTTAAGATAATTCTGTAAATCAAGGTTTGTCCTCACTTGTTATACTAGTTCTGGACACATTATCTCAAAACTGTATGCTTTAACTGGAAAACATTCAGATACAGTAATTAAAAAAAAAATTTAGTCTTGGATGGGTTACTTATCTGGAAAAAAAAAAGTAATTGACTGGTGCTGTTTTCATTTGAGTAACAGTTGAATAAGGGATACACTACGACCTTATAGTGCCATGAAAGACACAGAAAAGTTGGATTCATTACATCTATTTAGTCTTTCCTTGTTTTCCAGGACCACAGAGACATATAATGAGGCTGAATAATGAAAAAAAAAAAAAAAAGGAGAAGCCTTTTCACAGAATACATAGGATAATCCATAGCTGTACAATACCGGTAGCTCCAAAAGCAACACAGCAATCAATAATGGATTAGGAAAACATGTGGGCAGTACATTAAAATTATGGCAAATAATATGCAAAAATGTAAAGTAAAGTCAATGAACACTGCTGGTCCTTTGTTTAAATCTAATGGTGACTAAAAGGAATGAAGGAGTGATACTCATTGCACACAGACTCCCTCATAATTGATCTCTGCAGCATATAATACTAGTCATTTCTAACCACAGCATGGAAATTTCTGTGCTTTTACAAGGACTATTTGGCTGTGGCAGTCTGTCTGACAAATTCAACTATGTTAGCATAAACTACCTTGCTGAGCCTGTAACTGGTGCCTGCTTGGGAAAGATATAGGAAACACAGAATGTGTAAAATTATGTTTCTTCAGATTTCCTACTATATTCCTATAATCCCCTGAAATGGTAGATATTGTGTACAATAGTGGACAAATATGGATCGAGATATTGGCTGCTGCACTGCACTGCTGCACTACGGTACCATCAAATCATTTCAGCTTGTGAAATTAAGGAGGGAGGAAGGTCTTCTCAAAAGCCCTAAAGCCTTCTTTCCAAATCCTCCTTGGGTGAATTCACTCTATGCAGAGTTCCACCGCTACTGATGAACAAAGGCTTCTTTTCCATTGAAATGCAGAGCTGGAAGGAGTCTAAAGATACATCTGATCTTTTCATCCTCTTCTTCCCACCTCGGCAATGAGGCAATGTCCTCTATATGTACACCATGCTTATCTGTTCTTGAAAACCTCCAGTGGCAGATTCAAAAGGATCACTGGCTTACCAGTTCCAGTATTTAACTGTCTTTACAGTAAAAAGAATTTTGTTAATATCTAATCTGTATCTTAGTTACAAATTAAACTGATTACTCCATGGATATCGATAGCAATCAACCACTGTCCTGTTTTATAGTAGCCTTTTACATATGGCTGAACCTAATCAGGACTTAACTGAGAGAAGGACCTTGACCTAGCTTATATAGAAAACAGACCAGATGATCACAACAGTCTCTTCTGGATTTATAATCTATACCCATATGAATCATATATCTCTCCTAGGCAAAAATATCAAGTCATTCTTTCTGTTTGGAGACGAATACTGCAGTGTTTCATCTGACAGAAATATCCCATTCTCCTCTGCACTTATACATTCTGAGAGTATTCCCATTATATGTGCAGAAAATTGCAAATTTGTTTTCAGTATGAATGACAAGTAATAAAATTAAACTGTATTGTACTGCACTAGGTCACACATGGGAGCTGGAGTTTGTTTATTACCAGTTTCTCTGTTTTTTCCTTTCTTAGCAGATAGCTCATTATTTCCTACAAGATCAGTTATTTGAAATCTATAGAGTTGGCTATAAGCGTATGCTGTTTACCATTCTACACATCAGTCCCTTTCCAAATATATAATTACATTTTTTTATAGATGCTCTGCTACATTTTTAAAAGGCATATGTTTTTGTTTAGAATATGAGACTCGTAGAAGCAAAGTGGAAAAGTTTGATGTTCATTTGAACAATACCCAGAATGACTGAAGTTTTGTTGCAGGGGTTTTTGCTTTGTTTTCCCTGTTATTGTTTTCCCAGCTCTAGAAACAAATGGAAAGACTGGAGATTGAATGCTGCTGTAATTAATTCTTCTGTGTTGGTCCTCTGAAATTTGAGAAAACAAGAGGAGCATGGAGGGGTCCTACAACCTCACCTTTTTTGTTCTCTGGATGTTCTATAATGGGAGATTGTCTTAAATGAGAAGTAATGCAGGCACTGGGACAGCTTGAAATATCTGTAATCATAGGACTAACAAGCAGCTTCCTTTCCAAGATGCATGGCCTTATCATAGTCCCACAAGGACTGTGATGCAGAGGTTTGTACTTTAAGTGATCTGTTGCTTTTTCTTGGTTGTCCAGGATGACAGTGAAATACTTTCATTTTCCAGATGAGGAGCATGAACAGTCCTGGTCAGAACTCAGTTTATTCACCAGTCTAAACATTAGCCTTGTTTGCAATGGGTCAGCTGACATAAACTGGAAGTTACCCTAATATAGCACTCTCAGCATATGTTTTTTATCCTTTATAATCTGTCCTAATAAAAAAAAATAGTTTAGATGATACATTCCTAATGAAAACAGATAGTAATTACTAAATTTATGTTTTTTGTTTTCTATATAATTCCACCCACATTGTTTATTTTAATGATCTCAAAATCGTGCAAAACATGACTTCTGTAATTGTAAAAATATACCTGTCCTTGTTCATATGTCAAAATAGAAAACATTTTATTTAAAATCTTTTGTTTCTTTGTGGTTTGGTTCCTTTTGTTGTCTTTTTCTTTCTTTCCAAATGCTGCTTTTCTGTAAGTCTAAGAACATACCTGTTATATGGGTTTCAGGGAGCAGCTAAAAAGGAAATAAAATAAAACTATCATCTTGTTTTTTCTGGAGTTTTGAATTCTCTTTAGATATAACAACATATACATTTCAGCTGCTAGTGCTAACACAGCGATGTTGATAAACTCTAAGCTGAAGTGAATTATGTTCTTGATGGTCTAACAGGGCAAACTAAAATCCCATATCTGTATCAAAGAATAGAACAGTAGGAAAATGGACCAACAACATATCTTTTCCATCTTTAGTGGGTTTGTATTGCATGTTTCATAAAGCACAGCTATGCAGAAAATTAAGAAAACCAAATAAAACAGTAATTTGCAGGAAATGATGAACTACTGTCCTTTTCTCCTTCCAAAATAGCAATTTAAAATCCTAGCTTAAAGAAAGAAAAATACGGCAAGGATTACAAATATTCTCATGGGTACAGCTGAATATTTGATTTTTCTTGTCTTCCTGGAATATTTCCTGATGCTGCTGAATGTTTCAAATGGTAAGGAGGTAAAAATTAGATTACTGCAGGAGCTGCAAGTGCTTCCAATTTGATTGAAAACTCATGTACTTCAGAGCCAGGCAGAGTAGGTTGCTCCTATATAATTATTATGGAAACCAAAACATTTTCCCCCTTCAAGGAAAAACAATTACGAGCTGCAATAAAATGGTTAATTATATTTTAACATAAGTTTACCTTGAGGTGAGTTTTAAAGCTGTTACAGCAATACAACTTTCAACAAATAAATTTGGCTGGTAGCCATAGAAATGAGGTTATTAGGGCTAGCAGTAAACAGTATTGTTCCTAAGCTCAACGAGTTTCCCGTTTCTTATTAAGAGGCACTGATACAAAATCCTTGAGGGGAAAAGTTGCAATACAGTATATGTTAAAGACAAAGTCTTTCATAAGATAACTGAGATTTTAGGTTTTTTTTTTCCATATTCCATATAATGTTTATTGACCCACACAATTAAAGAGCTATACAGAGAGAACTTACTAAAGAATTTACTCTTGTGCATAAGTGCAAAAGACTAATCTTGGTTTTGTCTACCAAAATTAAATCAAACATATTCCTTAGTTTTATGCTCTATTTCAGGCTCTCTTCAAGTTTTTACTGATTTTTTTTCTTTTCCTATTATTTCTAATTTTATAGAGTGATCTCTCAATAACAATGCCCCATAGTGGCTCACCTCACATGGACAGTTTAGAGCAGTGTTTGTTAAAGATAGTTCTCCAAGATGAGACAGGATGCCATAATGATGGAAGGAATTAATTCTTCCCTTCAATAAATCCATTCATTATTTTTAATATTGCTTTCCAGAAATTCCTACAGTTCTGCTGCAGAATCTGAGAAATATTCCTTGTTTTGAGCTCTCAAAATATTAACAAAATTATTTTCAATGATACAAATTTGCATGGAGCAGATTTTGTAGCACATTAAAAGGTGACATGATGCTTTCCTGCAAACAACTGGAAAAAATAATTCTAATTAGAAATGATTCTTTAGTTACTGGTGAATATTTCAGTGTCAAGCAAGACTGAAAAGCAAGACAGTGGGAACTTTATGAATAGAAATCTTATAAATCAAAACTATTTTTCTTTTTTTTTTAAGACAAAATGTTGTGATGCTTAGGTGTATTGATTGCTGGCCTTCCTGTGTGTGGATAATATTTCAGTATAGCCTCTAATTTCTCATGAGATTTGATGCTTTAGAATCTTAAAAGTGTTGAAGGACTTTAATGATATGTTAGCAAAAAGTGAAATGCCTGCAACTCCATTCTAACAGTCCTTATTTTTCAACTAAAAGAAAATCTGGTCACCTTCCAGTTTGGAGCAGCTGAGACCCATCAAACAACTGAAAACAATTTGTACAGAGCTGGAGCTGTCATACTCTATTAACGTAAAAAACAAATGAAGTGCTGCTTCTGACTTCAGCTCACCACTTCATATGAGTACTCTCCCATTTCACTTGACAGTTGTGGACATTGAAATAATACAAAACATAACCCAGTCAACAGACTGTGAAGAATGCGAAAGCTAAAGACAGATGTTCAAAAGCTATCATCACCTTTCAGCTTTAATTATATTGACATGGAACAAACAAGTGATAAATCAACTATTTTACAGTGTAATAAGCCTTATTCTACCTGTTAACCTAATGCCTCTTTGGGTGGCGTATTCCAGGTACATGGAAGACCGTGGAGTGTTCTGTACACACGTAGTCACAGAAACTAATCTTATACTAAAACGGTATTGAAAAGTTGCTGATTTTCAAGATAAACATTATATTGAAGAGGCTTTTCTCGGGTTTTCTTCCTACACTCCTTCCACCTGTTATAACTCTGAAGCCCTTCTTATATCATTCATTACAACTCCTATAGTAATTTGTAATATCCTAAAGAGAAACAAAATAGATGAAGCTTTGTGTATTGTTTACTTTAGGTTTCAGGTTTATTGGCAATGATTGGTAATTATCCAAGATAATTTATGACCATCCATTATGCTCTGGTCCAGCTCATAAAGATGAAAGAAAAGGCATAGCATTACTGCACACAGCGGATCTTGGAAACCAACATTGTTTAAATGAAACTTACTGATATATCTTGAGTTTATGGACCTATTTTATCTTTAATGTTGAAAAACATTCTTTGGTATTTCGCCAACCACATGAAATCCAATGCCTTAATTTCACTGTGATTTATAATGGCAAAATTTTCCTATGATATCCTTTACACAGCTGAAGGATTCACAGCAGACATATAGAAGTCTTTTTGTTTGAAAATTGCTTCTCAGCTGCCTTCATGCTCTGATGACCTGCTTTAAAGTCCAGTTAAAAAAACCAAAACACCCCCCCCACTCCCACCCCCCCAAAAAAAAAAGGGTTTTCAAGGGCATTACTGATCTCCAAGCTCCTGTAAGACTAAGGACCCTGGTAAATAAAACTTCCTGGGAATCCTAGGAAGAGGTGTACACTAAGTGCTGCAAAAGATGACTTTTAATGATCCTTTATGTAACTCAAAGAAGAAAATTCTCTGCTCATCCAATCTGCCAGTCAGGTTAAGCTTCAGTGTGAAATTAGAAAAACAACACAGGCTCCAAAATCAAGGTGTTGTCACTGTGATCATTGTTACTCATCTAACTCTGTACACTGTGCTTTTAGGTACCATACTTCACTGCCTCAGGGAGTGAAGGTGGTTAATAAATAACCCTTCTTTCCTCCATCCCTAAATACAAGCCTAGAAAACCACAGCAGAAACATGAATGAGTCAAAAGTGATCCAGACTGACTGGTTGCTTTAATTTCACAGAATTTCTGTTTGAAGTTCTGATAAGTCCAGTTTTTCTGCTCCTGGCATCCCATGATCCAACCACATGGAATGTTCTGCTCGTAAAGGTAAAAGAATGAACAGAATCACCCCTTCCATATTTATTCAGTTTGCTCAGAGCCTCTGGGAAGCATACTGTGGTCAGACCAAGACACAGCAATTTCAGAGTTTTGTGTTTGCTTTATTAGCAGCTTACTATGAAATGTAAGCAACTGAAAAATGTACATAGACAGCAGATTTACACTAACTTTTAATGTGTTTGTATACTTAGATTACTTTTATGATAATGCTGCTCTGTTTGGTTTGGGGCATTTGTGTATTGAATATTTAATAATGTTTTAATTGTTGTTGGTTGTTCTGATTAGAGTTAATCCATGTGGCACCTACAGTATGTTGGCAGGGGGCGCTTTATAAATAAGAATTGTCATTATTTCTTACTGTAAAATACTGAACCACTTACATTTAGGGAAATGGATTAAAATTTTACAGATGAGTGGTTTTATGAGTTCAGATGAAAAAAATAATACATTTAGCTTGTTAGTCAATGCTGTAAAGTGAGCCTTTTTCATCACATGGCTTTTTCCAAATTGAATAGACACGATCTGGAAAACTTACATCTCGCAAAGCCATGCTAAAGATGTAGAGATAGTATTTATCCTCTACGAAATGAAATCAGAGGTAAATTTCTGACATATCTATATAACTCCTCGGTAATGTGGACAGCAATAGTTTTGTTCTTACTTTGGGAGTTTCAGTTGCTACACAAGTACCCTAGGAATTGCCGCAGCACTACCTTTCAGACTACCTTCAACATCTTCAAACCTGTGTATGAGGTGCATGTCATACATATATGTTAAATCTATTCCACCATACCAGGACTCTCTGACTTAGCAAATTTTCCTGTCTCCAGGAATCTTTTTCAAAGATTTGGTCTCTTATACAGATAAATGTATTTCAGGGTGGTTGTATGATAGTACATGTATCCCTATATTTGGTTTCATTGTGTAGTAACATGACAACTAGACCATTTAAGATCTTCACAAATGACCTTTCTCTAACTTCTGCCAAACAGTGTTGATGTTGAGACAATACTGAATTTCTGAGCCAATGTCAAATTTCATGTTCCTAGTAAACATTTTCCTCTACAACAAGAAAAAATCTTGCAGAAAACTGTCTTCTCAGGGTGCACTTAATGCTGCTGTGAAATGCTAGACTGATGAAGCAATAAATCAACAGATTTACCTACAGCAAGTGCAGCCTAGGAAAAGCAGGCTTTGATGAGTTCCCAGTAGTCTGAAATGCTTCTCTTCCAGACTAAATGGGCTGAGAATGCCCCTGCCTGGCCAGTACACAGTCACCTCTGGTGTGAAAGGGAGACATAGTGGTGAAGAGAGACACAGGAGATGAAAGGGAGACATAGTGATGAAGAGAGAGACACAGGAGATGAAAGGGAGACATAGGCTGTCCCCACGTGCCGTAAAATGAACTGGCTGGGGAGACAACTGGCCTGGCTGCATGGGGAGTTTTTGCTAGGACTTAGGGGAAAAAGGGGAGTCTACCTCTCTTGGAAGAATGGGCAGGCAACTCAAGAAGAGTACAGGGAACTCATAAGGTCGTGTAGAGAGGAAAATAGAAAGGCAAAAGCCCAGCTAGAACTCAATCTGGCCACTGTTGTTAAAGATAACAAGAAATGTTTCTACAAATACATCAGCAGCAAGAAGAGAGCTAAAGACAATCTCCACCCTTAATTGGATGCAGAGGGGAATATTGTCACCAAGGATGAAGAGAAGGCTGAGGTACTTAACGCCTTCTTTGCCTCAGTCTTTAATAGCCAGACCAGTTATCCCCAGGGTGTTCAGCCCCCTGAGCTGGAATACAGGGACAGAGAGCGGAATGAACCCCCTACAATCCAGGAGGAAGCAGTTAATTACCTGCTATGCCACCAGACACGCACAAGTCTATGGAGCCAGATGGGATCCACCTGAGGGTACTGTGGGACCTGGCGGAGGAGCTTACCAAGACACTGTCCATCATCTGTCAGCAGTTCTGGTTAACAGGGGATGTCCCAGATGACTGGAGGCTTGCCAATGTGATGGCCATCTACAACAAGAGCCAGAAGGAGGATCTGGGGAACTACAGGCCTGTCAGCCTGACCTCGGTGCCAGGAAAGATTATGGAGAAGTTCATCTTGAGTGTGCTCATCTGGCACGTGCAGGACAGCCAGAGGATCAAGCCCAGCCAGTATGGGTTCATGAAGGGCTGGTCCTGCTTGACCAACCTGATCTCCTTCTATGACCAGGTGGCCCGCCCAGTGGATGACGGGAAGGCTGTGGATGTTATCTACCTGGACTTTAGCAAAGCCTTTGATACCGTCTCCCACAGCATTCTCCTAGAGAAGCTGGTGGCTCATGGCTTGGACAGGTGTACCCTGCAGTGGGTTAAAAACTGGCTGGATGGCCAAGCTCAGAGAACTGTGGTGAATGGAGTTAAATCCAGTTGGCGGGCAGTCATAAGCAGTGTACCACGGGGCTCAGTGCTGGGCCCAGTTCTGTTTAATATCTTTATCAATGATCCGAATGAGGGGATTGAGTGCTCCCTCAGTGAATTGCAGATGACATCAAACTGGGCAAGAGTGTTGATGTGCTCGAGGGTAGGAAGGCTCTGCAGAGGAACCTGAACAGGCTGGACCAACGGGCCAAGGTGAACTGTATGAGGTTCAACAAGGCCAACTGCCAGATCTTGCACTTCGATCACAACAACCCCATGCAACGCTACAGGCTTGGCGAAGAGTGTCTGGAAATCTGGCCATTGGAAAGGGACCTGAGGGTGCTAGTTGACAGCCAGCTGAACACGAGCCAGCAGTGTGCCCAGGTGGCCAAGAAGGCCAACAGCACTCTGGCTTTCATCAGGAACAGTGTGACCAGTAGGAGTAGGGAACTGATCGTGCCCCTGTACTCAGCACTGGTGATGACTCTCTTTTCCTGCTTTACCATATGCCATCACATTCACACACTGTAACATGAGCCTGCTCTTCTGATATGTAGCAAAGTAAAGATCATAGACAGTTGCATTTCTCCATTTATGATCAGAAGAATACGAAAAAGGCAGATCATATAGCCAGCTTTACACTGTTGTTATAATTATGATGTTGTAATTTGCATGCATCAAATAATTTTAGTTTCATCACTTTCTATGGTCAAAATAAAAGTAATAATTTAGCTAGGTAGCTTTTTAGTTTGTTTTTATTTTGAAGAAAATTAAAACATATTCTCTAAGATCCTTTTAAAAGGTGGGAGCAACAAAATCATAAAAAATAAAAATACTATTAAATAGGTTGTAAATTTCAAAGTGATACATGAATGCAATAACCCAACTAGAGAGTTGGGGAAAATAAAAAAAAAAAAACCCAGCATGTTATAGTACTGACAATGCAAAGGCTACAAAAATCAATAAAAGGAATTTAGGAATCTGAGAAGTTGTATGGTATCTGCTGAAGAACAGTAGAATTTTAAAGAGGAAAGTTTAGAAAGCTTACAATCATTAGGATTTGAACAACAGCAAACCTTGTTCCTCAGTGGATTAATTGCTCTGTTTTTCATTGGTTTGTGGTGGAGTTTTTTCTTTAATTATTTGGAACATTTCTTTTTGTTGCAAATAAGGCAAAAACTTGAAATAGGAATTTGTGAACCTTGTCTTTATACACTGAAGCTGTTAGTGTCTGACTCTCAGTATTTACTTCAGAGTTAAATGCACTGTACATGCAAGTGTAATAGTACAAACCTTTGAAAGTAAATAAATCACATAGTAAGATTAGTTCAACCCTTAAGATAAAAAGGTTGAGGCTGCTCTCATGATGAAGAGTTGTGCATTTATAAAACCATAATATCACTTGCTTAAAAAGTGTATTTAGCTGTTTCAGTAATAGATACTGGAATACATTTCCATGCATTCTCAGCAATCAGTTACTTTTTAGGACTTCACATGTACAATACCTGTTCTGTTCTCAGGTTCCAATAATTTCAGTTTCAAAGCAAAAATCCTAAAGATCTGTGAACAAAGAATAATTTACTTTTTGTGCTATTTTTGATCCTTTATCCTAATGCTTCGTAAGGTTGTGGTTTCTAGTATTTCTGTCAGTCAATCTGTTTGATTATTCATATTCCACACAAAATTATTCAGAACTCAAACATATTTCAGTCTAATATTTATGACTATTCACCATCTCATAGTTAAGTGCAGCTTGGAAAAACTAAGAAAAATACAGGTATGTTTCCAGTAATATGGCATTGTCATTATGATTGCTATTAAAAAAAAAAAAAAAAAAAGACTGGTTGTTCATGGGGCTTTGGCATTGTCAGAAAGAAGGATGACAAAGAAAGCACATTAGAAAAAGCTAATTGTCTAAAGACTACTAGAACATGTGAATAATATAATCTCATTTGCAGAGAAAGAACATTCTATTAAAATTCACTGTCTATATCTAAATTTTTTAAAAATTGGGATCTTTCTCAGAGAGAGGGAGAGAAAAAGAGACAGTGTAAGTCAATTGAGGAGAAAGTCTGGATTTACTTCTCTTATGGCGTTTATAGCAAGTAGTCAAATGCAAGTGCACTGCCCATTTGCAACATATAGGATTTGATAGGCAAGCTCACATGAGAGAAGGAGAAAAGGAAGAAAGAAGAAAAATATCTGTGAAGCTACCTTTGCTGAGAGAGAGTCCAAGGTAGTGGAGTAAACTAGAGTTTAGTCCAGTGCCTATAAAATCCAGGTCGGGCAACTCGCATGTTTAGTATTAACATAGACAAAACAGACATCTCTGGAACCCTTAAGTCATTGCTGTGAAAAAAATAGCCTCACTCTTTATCAACTAGTCCAGTCCTCACACACTTCAAGGCATTAATATATACAAAAAAATTGAAACAAACCAAGATACTGCCTTCAAATCAGTACATTAAAAATGTTATTTTTGTTCTTTCTTTTCAATAGGTCTCCATTGGACACTAAAAATTGGAGTTCAATATTTGTCCCACTATAAAGGCTTATCTGAAATTTGTGATGGGTAGGAGGAACTATTAAGTTATTTTCTTAAAATCATCTTCATTGAGTCATAGAAAAGATTTAACTCTATCAAAAAGAAAAATATTCCCCAGAAAAACTACAGTCTGAGTATGTCCCCAATACTATATTTAAAATAGTCTCTTGCAAGGATATTTAAAAAATACTTAAAACATTTATCCAAAAATCGCCACTTAGGTGTATCTCTAAATAAGTTATCCTTTATATTCTGTGAGATCAATAATTTGACGGTTCTCTTTCGTGCTTTGACAAAACCACAGCCATATAGAGTATGATATATTCAAGCAGGCATTTCCTTAAGTACCGTATGGAGTTCAGAGACTCAGAGTTAGCAAAAGAAAAGGGCACCAAAAAAGTTATAGACTAGCGACAAAGCAGTGTAGGTGAGTGTCTGTATATGAAATAAAAGTTTTTCTGAAGGAAGGCAGTCATAACCAACAGCACCAGCCAGAATAGAATGATGAATGAGTTGGTTAAGCACTCAGCCAAGAATTGCAAATATCAGAAACCAATACCTGCCTGGGCAACACCCTAACCTAGGGCATTTCTGTTCCAGCAAGTATACTAGTTTGCATGGATCTCTTTTTAGCATTATTTATATTTAATTTAGGCATCTGAGCCGACTCTTTCTTAACTAATGTGGGTGTATCTGTACACTTTAGTGTGATTAGTTCTCAACTTGCTTCAACTTCCTCATCTGAATATGCGGAGACTGTAATAACAGAATACTTGATATATAGTAAAAGTATGCTTAGAAGTGATGTAGAAGATTTTGTTTCATTAGAAAACCAGAGTATTAAAAGAATAATCTGTAACACTTCTTTCACCAAAGCAAGACAAGACAAAGCAAGGCAAGACAAACAAGGCCAGTCCTGGTATTGGAACGGGTCCTGTTTAACATCTTTGTCGGTGACACGGACAGTGGGATTGAGGGCACCCTCAGCAAGTTTGCTGACAACACCAAGCTGCGTGGTGCGGTCAGCACGCTGGAGAGAAGGGACACCATCCAGAGGGACCTTGACTGGCTGGAAAGGTGGCCCCATGCAAACCTCATGAAGTTCAACAAGGCCTTGTGCAAGGTCCTGTACCTGGGCTGGGGCAATCCCATGCACAAACACAGGCTGGGTGGAGAATTGATTGAGAACAGCACTGAGGAGAAGGACTTGGCAGTTCTGGTGGACAAGAAGCTCAATGTGAGATGGCAATGCATGCTTGCAGCCTAGAAAGCCAACCGCAACCTGGGCCACACCCAAAGAATCATGGCCAGCAGTTTAAGGGAGGTGATTCTGCCCCTCTACTCTGCTCTTGTGAGACTCCACCAGCAAAATATTTTTATATTTATTATTTTTATCTTTATTATTTTTATTTTTTTTATTCTGGTTTTTTCTCACAGAGGTGTTGTCACAGCTGCTGATTGATTCTTTCAGACTGAAGCAGACCTTGACTCCAGATGTCCCACTTCTTATTATTGTAAGAAAGTGATCCCCATCTCTTCTATGGTTTGAGCTGAATCCTGTGTTGTCCAAGTCCATCAGTGGGGCGCTGGCTAGACCTGAGGACTATTCTTCCCTGGAGGCATTACAATCATCCTTAGGAGATTCCCAATCTCACTTGAGTTTGCAGTGGAGAATGGTAGATGCCTCACTGCCTAAATGTTTGTTCGTGCACGCCTGTGTAGGGAGGTAAGAAAACAATGGTCTTAGATGACGGTATTGCTATGTTTATATACAATGTATTTATGTTACATCAAATTTACAATGGAGCTTTATTTATGATTTTAACAAGAAGCAGCAATTATATTATCTTGCTTTGTCATCACCTCAGTTCTTTATGAGAAAAAAAATAATATAAAATGAAAATTTTTGTTTCCATTAAATAGTTGTTCTGTTTTAGTAAGTGCTTTTTAAGAAGGTACTAGGTTAGTCTTCTTTATTAGGCAGCAGAGAAGTCATAGGAACCTTGGGGTGAGATCTTTGCTAAATTTTGGTAATTTAAAAAAACCACTATTCAAAGACAAAATGCCTTTTTATACTTATTGACATTTCTGTACAGAAACTAGCCATTCTCACCAGGAACGTAAAACAGGCAAAGAATATCTTCAGAATAGTTACAGATAAGAATCTCAGCCTCTGCTATGGGTTTAAGATGATATATTGGTTGGCTAGGTTACCAGATATATTTCTAGGAATGTATATCATGAAGTAATCACTTTTTCTGTTTCTCTATATGTAATTTATAGCATATCCCAAATAGATGTGTTTTATATGTCAGTAATCTTCATGGGACCAGACTAAAGTAAAATAAGCTGGTGCAGGGCAAAATATGTGCTGAGGAAAAGGGAATACTTTGAACCATAAACTTTCCTTAGTTTTCAAATGTGTATCAGGAAGAATCTCTTTAAATTGTCCCCCCCCCCGTACAAGACGGAACACACAAGTCATGTTTCAGTCTAAAAACACATTCATTTGACTCCTTTGCAGACTGAATCATTGCATATGAATTTTTGCTCAGCAGAAATGGGTTGGTCCATCCGTATTAACAACTGCTGGTCAAGCCTCAGCCGCTCCTCTTACTGCAAGCTCTGGAGCCACACATTCATTGCAGTATGTTAGCTGATGAGGAGAGGCTCCCACAGTGGGGCTGAAGGTCCTGTTTGTGCTGCCTTATGCAAGAAGACCTTTCCTGCTGTTTGTGCCCATATTGAAATGACACAGTACACACTACTTCTCACAAATTCAAGATCTCCTTGGGGGCTGGATCAATAATATAGCCATAATTATTCTAATAAACATGGAATGAGATATTTAAGATAAAGACTTGGAATTAATTAACTTTTAACACAAATGCAGAACTTATGCTAAAGTCAGCCAGAGCTGCCTTTCTTAGCAATAGGCATACATTCAACCATATTAACTGATATTGGTCACAACCAAATGTGAGAGGTGAGAGAAAGTACAGACTATAGCTTCTATTTAAGTTCAGCAGGGACAATGGAAAAGAAGCAGAAAAGCAGAGGCAGCAGAGTAACTATACACTGCCAGCCTTTCTGTGAACATCTTCTCTTGAAGAGGCTCAGAAAACCTGCCAGAGTGCTACAGAAGTTTTGATGAAGGGAAGCACTCAGAAGAGCACATTAAATCTCAGCTGATACCAGCATATGGAAGTTGAAGTTTTTTCTCATTATCTTGGCTGACTTTCTGCCAGGAGACACATCTGCTGGACTTCTGCAGGAGCCCTACGGGAATGTAAGCTTAGGCAGTCACACCAGTCTGTGAAGACATGTTTATGTAACATTATTAGGTAACTATTCACATCAAGGGAGGCATTGGCTCAGAAACATATTCAGGGCTTATTGGGGGTAGGGAAAAATCATACGGAAGGCATGTTTACCATCTGATGGGAAACTACATGGAGACCAGTGGAGAATTCTCCTCCAAAAAGATGAAGGATGACTACTCTTCAAAATTACTTAGCAAGTTACTCACATTGCTTATTTGGAATCATAATTTCCCTGAGCTGTCGAAATCCCAAATTTAAGACATATGATTGAACTGCTGTTAGCAGTAATAATGGTTATGGTAAACTAATGGCAGTTTCATGCAAATTCTTTAAACTTTAAACATTATAAAGTTCTAAAAGCTTAAGACTTTTGTCATTTCAAGCCAGTTGTCCTACTTCAGCTCCGCTCGGAACCAAGCTACGCAGTCTCCCACTCACTTCCCCCACCCTCTGAGAGTATAGGGAGAGATAATATAACAAAAAGGCTTGAGGTTTGAGATAAGGACAGGGAGAGATCATTGAAGTTACCATTAGGGGTAAAACAAACTTGACTTGGGGAAAAATATTTATTATTATTAATAAAATCAAAGAAGGGTAATAAGGCAGAGGACAAAAATAACTTTCCCCAATCCCTCGCTCTTCCCAGGCTTAACTTCGTTTCAGTTATCTCTACCTCCTTCCCTCTCCTGAGCGATACAGGGAGGAAGAGGGAATGGGGGTTTCAGTCAGTTCATCACATGTCGCTTTCTGCTAGTCCTTCCTCCTTGTGGGAAGAACTCCTCACATTTCTCCCCTGCTCCATCGTGTGGTCCTTCCCACGGGCTACAGTCCTTCATGAACTGCTCCGATGAGAGTCGTTTTTCCATGGGGTGCTGGCTGCCCCAGCGCAGGCCCTCCATGGACCACAGCCTCCTTCAGGCATCCACCTGCTTCGACATGGGGTCCTCCACAGGCTGCAGGTGGATCTTTGCCCCTCCATAGGCCTCCATGGGCTGCAGGGGGACAACCTGCTCCACCATGGTCATCACCACAGGCTGCAGGGAAATCTTGGCCAGGAGCCGCATTACTCCTCCCCCTCCTTCTTCACTGACTTTGGTGTCTGCAGCCGTTCCTCTCACAGGAAATTATTCTCAATTGGCTCAGGCAGACACCTCTCAGGTTCTCTTCACATCTTCTCTCTTCACTTCTCTCAGCCGGGCTGGCCCGAGTCAGGCTGAGACAGCCACCTAGCAGGAGGTCAGAGGGTGAGGGCCACAAGGCCCACAAGACTTGCACCTCCCTCTCTCTGACCCATGCTTCTACTTCTTCACTTCTTTTTTTAAAATTATTTTTCCCTTCTTAAATATGTCATGAAAGAGATGTTATCATTGGACATTCTGTCATCAGTTTGCTTGGCCTTGGCCACTGGCAGGTCCACCCTAGACCCAGCCAAGTCCACCGGAAAAAGGGGAAACTTCCAGCAGCTTCTTGCAGAAGCTGCCACTGTAGCTCCCCTGCCACTAAACAAAACCAGCACCAGCACTCTCATCTTTATCATCCTTTTGGGCTTAAAATACTTTATTTTCAGAGTCTGAATACCTCTGGAGGGTTTCCTTTTCACACAGATAGGGAAAAGAACATGGCATGAAGCCACAATGAATTATAGCCTTGTCTCTTATGTACTTGCCTAGTTTTATGTTTTATATATTTGGTATGTTAAACTCCCACTTTCCACTTGCACATGCACAACTTTCTAGGGCAACACCTCTAATATGCCTTGATGCACTGCATATGTCAAGGTAGGTATGTTTTTAAAAAAGATTCATCCAGATTTTAAAGAAAACTGAAGAATAATACTGTGTTGCAAAAAAAAAAGTTTCTTTTATGTTAGTATTTCCATGATCTTCATCCTGATTGAAAAAAAACAGAAATATTATTTCAGTTGAGTAAAATTTAGCTTGGGGACAAAATTCTCACAGAGCAGTATGGATTTCATAAGGAACTACATTCTAATATCTTTTCTCATTTACTATTCAGATTTAAAAACAAAACAAAACAACCATCACCTTCTGCCTCCAAAATGTGCAAAATGTGACTTTACTACAGAACTCAGGGTTTTTCCGTTCTATGTACAGACCAACCAACCAACCAAACCACCTGAGAAAAAAAAAATCTCATGGAATTACCCTCTGCAGTAGTTTATAAGTGATGAAGTTCCTGTCACTAATTAATTAGCAGTACACTCTCATCTGAAAGCTGGGGCTGCATACCGGTATCTTCTGGAAGGATATTCAATTTTTCACACTTAATTTTGTATCTTGAGTTTCTCTCTAAAGTCCAACTCTAATAACTGTCCAGTAACCCCTGCTAATGAATCTTAGCAAGGTGAGTACATGAATAAAGCCCAGGTGCAGTTTGGTCAGGATCAAAGTGTTTTGCTGGATCAGATGAAAGTGCTAAGTCATCCTCTTTTCTGATAAAACTCCGAGTTTTGAATGCTCAGCAGCTTCCCACCAATAATGCTCAGCAAAATGTGAGAACAGAAAGCAGTTCTTCATACAGGAATTGGACATTTCTGACTCTCATCTGACAAAAATGAATGCCTTGAAAATACAGAATGGGTTCCTCCTTCAACCTTTTCTTAAGGAAACACCACATGTATCTCGAAAAATTATATGCCTGTGTCCAGCCTGTGAAGAATTAATTGCTACATCCTTCACAGAAGAGGGGTTTTTTTCTCTCTACTTCTTTTTTCTTTGCATATATATACATGATATCTCATTATTAAGTGTGTTGGGAGCACTTATCTGCATGGAGCAAAGGTAGTGAATTTTTCTGAGTTGTAATGATAAGCTAAAAGTAAGCTCTGCAAGGTAAAATCTATTTAAAATGTAGCAATTTGGGAAAATATGTCCCTCAAGCACAGCAAACATACCGTCAGAGTGAGTTAGCTACCAATTAACTTCTACATTTTGCACAAAGGGTATTAAAATCTAGGGTAAAAATAAAACCAAATGATGTATGCTTGCTCTCTGTGAACAATGGATCACACAAAACGAGCTTTAGATGTGGTGGTTTTCACTGTGTTTTCAGCATTCAACAGTCCTTCTGGAAAACATTTGTTTTTCTATTTAAAAACACTTTTTTTTTTCCCTATGTAAACTCATACGACTAGGCATTTTAGTTTTCTACAGTAATTAATGCCATGCCTACATAAAATATCTGCACAGTAACACATGTATTCAAATTTGTGAGCATTACACCTAACCTCTGTCTTAACATGCCATCTAACACACAGTCCTCCTGCACATCTGTATATATATACACAGTAAAGCAGCAGAAAATTAGAGAAAAAAACTTTATGCACCTTATTTTTCCATGACTTGTAGGAACCTCACCAATACTCTCATTCCACCATTGCAGTGCCAATGGACAGACAGTCTTTCTCACCCTGAGATGCCCTCACCAGGTGAGACACCATAAAACTTCCTCCTGCTTCAGAAGAGTTCTGAACAATCTATGCGATTCTTCCAGAAAAATATCTTGAGGAAAAATCAAAGGATTAAATCAGTGAAGATCAGTTATTGGGATGCAGCTACATCAATATTCAGAAAGACACTTAAACATGCGTGTAACCCTGAGGCATATACCTAATGTTATCCTTAAAGAAGAGAATATTCAGCAGAATATTTGGCTAAGTGCTTCACTTGGAGACTGTTATTCAGCTCCACTGACTTCCATAAGGATAAGATTACGGCAGACTTGCATATGATTCTATTTTGGAAAACTACAAGAAAAAAAAATTTCAAGACTGCAGCAAGGACTTGATTCAAGTCCGATGAACTTACAAAAGTCACAGTACTGGCCTGACTCCATTGTATGATCAAATATTATCTAATCAAAGATTCAGCTGCATTTCATTACATTTTTTAAATTCATGTAACACTCATTTTATCTGTTACACTCTAATTTTGGATTTTTATTATAGGCATTTATACAACACACTTGAATGAATTTCAAGATTTAATGGTGCAGTCGCTAAAATGTTATTATAATTTTTTCATATGAATAGATCAAAATGAATCAGATAAAAGTGTTAAAATATAAATAAAAATACAAGAGTGAAGAAATGGCCCATGAAACTGGGGAAAGAGATAGGCATTTTGTGAGTAAGCACTGTATGAATTTCTCTCTCTAAATCTTTATCAATAAATCTGAAATCTCAGCATGTAGTATTAGGCAAAAGCAAAATGCGGTTTTTAAAGCTGAATTCAATAACAATTTCTCCAAAGGATTATTGTGCAAGAGATTATTTTTCAGCTGTTCATTTTGGGTATGCAAAATCCTGGTTACTGTGATTGTACACAGAGGTCACAGTGTTTGTTTCTGTAGCTTGAAATGAAGCATGTAGCTTTTGTGAGTTGGTTTCTGGGGAGAAAGCTTTCACTTAACAGTTCAGGATTTCCATAACTATTCTTTAAAAATGTAAGTTAGTGATTTCAGTGTATATTCTACTTACATCCACTTCGATAAAGGTTTTGTACTAACTCTTAGGTAGTTCTTGTTGTATCTAGTTCCTGACTTTGAAGACTAGTATATTCCCCATGTTTTTCCTTTGCAAGACTAGTGCTATCTAAACTGGTAAATACATGTGGAAATTGGACAAAAATAAGGTTTAATCAACCTCTTGTGTAGGCAAGGAGATATAATATCAGTGCCTGGGAATTATTATTTTTTTTTTCTGCTTTCCTGAGTCATTCAGTAGAAGTAATGGCATGGCTGAATTGCTTCTTGATTGTGCTGAAGAGTAAACACAAAAGCACTTTTCTGCAATGACATTATTTTGGATTTTTATAGGAGTGCTAAAGTAATTATTACCTCATTGGGGAGAACTTTGTTATTTTGTACTGTTTTGCTAGCCACTAAAGAGTATCTGTCATCAATTTCACAGCAAAATAAATACATGAAGGTGAAAGATGCCAATGATTATAGTAAATTCAGCTTAACAAGTCTCCTGGTCAAGGACCTCAGGACTTTGCCACATCATACTTTATGATAGTTCTAGTTCTTTATGTTTAGATTTTTCCTGAGTATCCACTTTTGCATGATAGATCACCTGGACCTGTTTGAGATGTGGATTTAGATTGAACTCAATTTCCAGTGTTTTTCAAAGTAGAATGGTAACACCAACTTTAAGCTGCATCATAGATGTGACCAGTAATCAAGGTGTTCAGTATACTCTGCAATCAGATCCAGGAGGCTGAATTAGGAAGTCAAAATATCTCTGGAATGTAAAAGAGCATATTCCTAGATGAAAATTGGAATTTTAAAAATTCAATCACAAAAATAGACCACATAAAAATAGGAAACATACAACTGGATAAGTAACCTAAAGAAATTAGAAAATGTGAGAAAATAAAGGGCCTGACAAAAGTAGTGTTGTGAAGACATGACACGTAGAGAAGAAAAGAGATTTCCCAAAGGCAAGTTCTGATAGGCTTGTAAAACTGTTAAAAGAAATAGTGAAAGTCTCCTTCCTCAATAAAAACAGATTAAAAAAATGAAGAAAGAAAAAGAGTGAAGAGAGAAGCAAAATTAAAAGGGTTGAATGTGTTCAAGTGTGGGGTGCCCAGTTATTTCTAACTCACATTTCTGAAAGAGCTGGGACATGAAATTACAGGTGTGGGAGCAAGTATTTTGAATAAATCTAGCAAGATAAATCTAACACCTTATTTGAGAATACCAAATTAACACCTATATTTAAGAAGGAAGGAGGGGAAAGTGATCTAAGCTACTACAAACTTGTTAATCTAATATTCTTTATACAGAAGGATTTAGAATTCTCTCTTAAAAAAAAAAGACAGAAAGGACGGTAAGTGGAATATAAAATCATGCACAAAGCTAGATTAGCAAAAATAGGTCATGCTGTTATGTTGAAAGAGATTTGACAGTCAAATGAAAAGATGGTAGCTCTAATATATATGGATTTCAGCAAAGTATTTGACATGGTGCCAATAAGAAAACAGTTATACTAGAAAAGTGAAGAACAGTAGAATAGAGGGTATATGTTTAAATTGTAATAAACAGGGAAAATATTGAGCAGAAATAATCTATCAGTGGTATTTAATGATTTCATTAGTTCCCTCAGCAATTAAGTGGGGGAGATACTGATAAAATTTACTGACATTGCGAGTTTTGGAGTCATCATATAGAGGAATATTTTTCTGTTGTACAGAAAGGAAGAGATGAGAGGTAGCCCTGAGGACTACAACAACAAGGATGAGATTAAATTTGGAAGTACAAAATACAAAGCCATGCACTTTTTAAATAATAACAATAATTTTGCTGTAAACTGTGATTTTATGAGCTGGTAATGATAGAGGGGTAGACTTTGTAGAACTGACTGGTCACAGATCAACTATCACCAATATTATATAGCCAAGGAAAAAAAGGCAAAGAACATCCTTGGATGTCCCAAGGAGAGACAATCCCTATATCCCACAGGAATAAAACTCAGACTAAGTTAAGTGCAGAGTAGGGTATGCAGGAATGACTAGGAAATGAAAAACTTCTCTTATGAAAAGAGAATCAAATATCTTGGCTTGTTAGCCTTGCAAAATGAAGGCTAAGTAGGGATTATCAGTGATGATAAACATCCACGAGGAGAAAGGCTGCTTGGCACAAGAATAAATGGAAATAAACTGGAACTGAATAAAATTTATGATGGAAATTAAAAGAAGGTTTCTGAGAACCAGGAGTCTGGAAAAGTGTTGAATACAAGAGGGGCAAAAAGCTTAATTAATTTTAAAGTTTGATTAGTTTATGAAATGGGATGTGTAACATAATTGCCTGTAAAAGCAGAGACTGGACTCATTAATCTATGAAGTCCCTTGCAGTACCATGTTCCTATTTGTGCTGAAGATGATGTGGGGTTTATGACATATGATAATAATCCATGTGCATATTTAATGGGAACAATCACGGTTGTATGGCCACATATCTGATGTCCTTTCTTGCAGTACATTGAAATAATTGGCTAAAAAAATTAAAAGCAGCCAGTCTGCTGAGTGCACACAGTTTGTCATTTAGTCAGTGGTTTGTGCCTATTCATTATCATCAGCTGGCATTCTCTATCACAGAGATATTTTTACAGACAAATGAGTTAAAGCAAGAATGACAATATGCAAAAGAGATCAGAAAATAGAAGGCCTTTTATTGTTTGGTTAAGGAGCGTGGCACTCCGATCAGCATTGTTGATAAAGTATATAAATGTTTAGAGCCTGCTGTTCCTGGGCTACTACTTGTGTAGTCTTATCATAACAGCAATCTGATAGAAAGTGATAGGGATCAGCTCCCAGGAGGAGAAAGCTTAGAATGACTTTTTGGTTCAAATAGCATCATGACATTGTTTGTTCTGGCTTAATAACTCAGACACAGTTTTTGCCTTCAGGTCATGGAGGTATCTTCAACCTTGCTGACTTGTATTCTGCTTTTTCAATAATTCTAAACATTCCGCACTGTGCTTGTGATTAGTTTAGCATTTAAAAGATGTTATCAACTAATGTGTCCTCAAGATTCATGTAATAAGAAGTTCCTATTCATATTTTCAAGTTGCTACTTAAAAAGTAAATCAGGTTTGTGTCACTGGGAAAACTTTCCCAGTTTGAGTATTTTGTTTATTTATTTATTTATTAATAGTACATAACTGTTTATTAATAGTACACAACTAACCAACATTCAGTGAATTATACATTCAGGATCAGTATTGACAATACAACAGATAAACTGCAATACTAGACACTGTCAAAATTGTTAAATATCCAGCTACAGATTTCTAAATACTCTTCTTTAAGCTAAAAATAATTTACACTCAAATGTGCAGAGGCTTGTATATACAAGCACACACTCACATCCCTCATAAATTGCGTGAGTTTCGAGCGCGCACATCTCCGAGGTTTGCAGTCCCTACTTGCATCCCCCTTCCATGGGAGATGCAGATGCTCTACATGCGTCCATGCTGGTCGCTGCAACCTCCAATGTACATGTGAGGAAGAAATCTCCACCAGGTCACACACACACAACCAAGGGTCACTACTTGTTACCCACAACTGCCCTTTGTTGGCCAGGTGCAGGCCTGGCATCCCAGAGAAGGATGCTCAGTCTGGACTGATCAAGGCACTGATACCATGGAACAACTTCTGGCAAGACCAAATCAGATTTTGACTACTTTTCTATTTCTTTCTCTCTGTCTCTCACTCACTGTTCCTACTATTAAAAAAAAAATTATATTCTTTAACACATTTTTTCAAGTTGTTGCTTTTGTTGTTTTTGTGTTTTTTTCCAAAAAGTCCTTTTTCAATTAAACTAGATAATGACAACCTTCCTTTTTAGCTTTATTGATGTTGTGGTTTAACCCCAGTCAGCAACAAAGTGCCGTGCAGCTGCTTGCTCACCCTCCCCAGGGAGTTGGGGGAGAGAATCAGAAAGGAAGGAAAACCTGTCAGTTGAGATAAAAAAAATTTACTAGGACAGCATAGGAAAAGATAATGATAATAATAATAGTATATATTATTAATAATAAGTATAAAGATAATAAAATATACAAATCACAATTCCTCACCACCCAACAACTGATATAGCCTGTCCCACACAGCGATCGTGGAAAGGAACCAAGAACAATCTTGGAACAATCTCGAGCGAGAAAGAAAGAGAGGCAGAGCTGTCTGTGGGCCAACCCCCACTTATATACTGAGCATGATATTTGTCATATGGAATACTCTCTTCGGCCATTTTGGGTCAACTGTACCAGCTATACCTCTCCCAGCTTCCTGCAACTGCACATTAGTGAAAAATGAAGCTGAAAAAATCCTTGATGTCTTTAGCAACCACTAATAACATCAGTGTATTATTAACATTCTTTGGATACCAAACCCCATACAAAATCCAGAACACAGCAGCTATGGGAAAAAAAATTAGGTCCATCCCAGCCAAAACCAGCGCAGTCAGTCTGGGATAAATGCCACTCAGGCAGTTTTGGGTATTACAGCTAACAGACACTGTTGCACTCATATTTCTGCCTTAACATCATTTTTTAACTAGGCCATGTTTCCTCGGAAGGGCCAGACAAGCTCCCCTAGAGATTGCAATTGCAATGCTAAATCATAAATCCCCCCTCTTAGTGAGTGTCTGTCGTAAGCAGACAGTCTGAATTTTATAATAGAGTTGAATACAGACCCAGAATATTAGGTGTATCATGCTATTCCGAATTCTAGAAATGAATGTCACAAACAATCAGGCAAAATATTATGGCTGAAACAGAGTTGCTTCTATAAAAGTCTGAATAACAAATGACCTGTTAGACAAGCATTGGAGTTCAAAATGTGGAAAGGTAGAGTGCTATTTTTTTTTTTTTTTGAATTTCAACTTGAAATTCTGTGACAGAAGAATTTACCAGTCACTTTGTCAGTAAGTCAAAAATTACTTATGATTTCTGGTGGAAAGTCTGACAAAAGCATGTTCTTTAAATTAGATACATTTTATGAATCAACTAAAGCATTCAGAATCTAATCTATACTTCTCAAATATTTATAGCATTCTCTATAAAAACAAAACAAAACAAAGCAAAACAAAACATGCTAATGGAGAATCATAGGAAAGTTTACTAGGGCTTATGATTTTTTTTTTATGATATTGAAAACTCTTCTTGACCTTTCAAACTGGGACCAAAAGGGTGATCCTGAAGGATCAATTAAGAGAATACATAACTTTACAAAATCATCACCCTCTTTTTTACCATCTTTAGACTTATCATAAAATCATAGAATCATAGACTGGTCTGGGTTGGAAGGGACCTTTTAAGGCCATCTAGTCCAACCCCCCTGCAAGAAGCAGAGGCATCTTCAACTAGATCAGGATGGCTGGATGGCCGCACTCAGAGAGTGGTGGTCAACGGCTCAATGTCCATGTGGAGACCGGTCACGAGTGGCGTCCCTCAGGGGTCCGTGCTGGGCTCGACCCTGTTCAACATCTTTGTCGGCGACATGGACAGTGGGATAGAGTGCACCCTCAGCAAGTTCGCCGACGACACCAAGTTGTGTGGTGCCGTCGACACGCTGGAAGGGAGGGAAGCCATCCAGAGGGACCTTGATAGGCTGGAGAGGTGGGCCCGTGCCAACCTCATGAAGTTCAACAAGGCCAAGTGCAAGGTCCTGCACCTGGGTCATGGCAATCCCAGGCACAAATACAGGCTGGGCAGAGAATGGATTGAGAGCAGCCCTGAGGAGAAGGACTTGGGAGTGCTGGTGGATGAGAAGCTTAACATGAGCAGGCAATGCACCCTTGCGGCCCAGAAGGCCAACCACATCCTGGGCTGCATCAAGAGAAGCGTGGCCAGCAGGTTGAGGGAGGTGATTCTCCCCCTCTACTCTGCCCTGGTGAGACCCCACCTGGAGTACTGTGTCCAGTTCTGGAGCCCCCAACACAAGAAGGACATGGACCAGTTGGAGAAGGTCCAGAGGAGGGCCACGAAGATGATAAAAGGGCTGGAGCACCTCTCTTATGAGGACAGGCTGAGAGAGTTGGGGCTGTTCAGCCTGGAGAAGGGGAGGCTCCAGGGAGATCTGATAGTGGTCTTCCAGTACCTCAAGGGGGCCTACAAGAAAGATGGGGAAAGGCTGTTTAGTAGGGCCTGTTGCAATAGGACGAGGGGTAATGGTTTTAAAATAGAGGGGGGTAGATTTAGATTAGAAATTAGGAAAAATTTTTTTACGATGCGAGTTATAGACCTCATTGTAAGTTTTTTTTCCTTATATCTAGTCTAAATCTATGGTCTTTTAGTTTAAAGCCATTAACCCCTGTCCTATCACAACAGGCTCTGCTAAAGAGTTTCTCCCTGTCTTATAAACCCCCTTTAAGTATTGAACGGCCGCAATACAGTCTCCCAGAACCTTCTCTTTTCCAGGCTGAGCAGCCCAAACTCTCTCAGCCTGTCTTCACAGGAGAGATGCTCCAGCCTTCTGATCATCTTTGTGGTTCTCCTCTAGACTCACTCCAACAGGTCCACGTTCTTCTTATGTTGGGGGCTCCAGAGCTGGATGCAGTACTGCAGGTGGGGTCTTATGGGAGCAGAATAGAGGAGGATAATCACCTCCCTCAACCTGCTGACCACACTTCTTTTGATGTGTCCCAGGATGTGGCTGGCTTTCTGGGCTGCAAGGGCACATTGCCAGCTCATGTTGAGCTTCTTCTCCACCAGAACTCCCAAGTCCTTCTCCTCAGGGCTGTTCCCAATTCATTCTCTGCCCAGCCCATGTTTGTGTTTGGGATTGCCCCAACCCATGTGCAGGCCCTTGCACTTGGCCTTGTTGAACTTCATGAGATTTGCACAGACCCACCTCTCCAGTCTTTCAAGGACTTTATCTCATGATACTTTGCCCAGTAGCTCCCTGAAGAGGCAAAAGTCTACTCTCCTGAAGTCCAGGGTAGAGGGCTTGCTGTGTGGCCTCCTCGCTGCCCTAAAGATCTTGAACTCCACCATCTCAACGTCACTGTAGCCAAGGCTGCCCTTGAGCTCCACATTCCCCA
Source organism: Chlamydotis macqueenii (assembly GCF_036417535.1). Lineage (NCBI taxonomy): Eukaryota > Metazoa > Chordata > Aves > Otidiformes > Otididae > Chlamydotis > Chlamydotis macqueenii. Next base: position 9,234,536 of record NC_141558.1, read on the forward strand.
CTAACTCCTCCCTGTTGGTGAGAACAAGGTCCAGCATAGCACTTCTCATTGGCTCCTCTGTCACTTGCATGAGGAAGTTATCATCCACACATTCCAGAAACCTGCGGGATTGCCTGTGCCCTGCTGTGTTGTCCCTCCAAAAGATATTGGGGTGGTTGAAGTCCCCCATGAGGATTAGGGCTTGTGACCATGAGGCTGCTCCTATCTGTCTATAGAGGGCCTCATCCACTCTGTCCTCCTGGTCAGGTGGCCTGTAGCAGATCCCCACTGTAATGTCACCTGTCCCTGCCATCCTTTTAATTCTGACCCATAAGCTCTCTGTCAGCTCCTCATCCATCCCCAGATGGAGCTCCACACACTCCAGCTGGTCGTTGACATAGAGGGCAACACAGCCTTCTCATCTCACCTGCCTGTCCTTCCTAAAGAGCCTGTATCAGTCCATTACAATGCTTCAGTCATCGGAGCCATCTCACCAGGTCTCCGTGATGCCAACAATGTTGTAGGCCTGCAGACATGCACACATCTCTGACTCTTGCTGTTCGTTCCCTTCTATGCTACATGTGTTACTGTAGAGGCATTTAAGCTGGGCCCCTGATGAAGCTGACTTGCTGGCTGGAGCAGCTGTAATTCATTTGAGCTGCACTTTAGGTGCTCTCGTACTTACCTGCGAGCCTTCCCCAGGTTCTGGACACCTGTTGCTGGCACTGGCACCATACTGACAACAGCAGGATGGATTGTGGTTCCGTTAGAAGAGGGGTTCTAGAAGAGGTCAGCTGTTAGACTACAGAAGAAGACATATAATTTGTATGTGGTATGGAACTTGTGAATAGTTGAAATACCTAACATGTTGTCAGCACATGAATCTCTAACAGAGGAACACAGTCACATTCTTGAAGATAAATCTAAACCCACACATTAGTTTACTAAGCACAGCTAATTCCTCCTCATAGGAATATTCTCTACCACTACTGAGGATAAAAAAGATCGAGCTAGTGTTTTCTAAAGAGTTACTGGTTTTCCTCGGGCTTTGTGAGTCATCTCTATGTCTGTGCACTTTTGCTTGCAACAGAATTGATAATATCCACCTACTTTAGCTCCTAGGATGAGCCAGTCAAGTAACTTTTCTGTTCTGTGAAGAGTTCTAGAAACTGGTGTCCTACTCTATTTAATGGGCACTCCCTTTTCTGTGCCAGGTAGTTACTTTCATGACAGCAAGCTTTTTGCTTATCTTACATCCAGTCCTGCAGTGCTATATCAAGTCCTGCAGTCCTTTTGTATGTGTAACCCCTACTAAGATGAGGTGAAAAGTTGAGAGAGTCAATATTTGTTCCTGCTCATGACTTTTGTATAAGGTCATTCAGGGTAGAACTGTAACATGACATCTGTCTACCTGTCAAATTGTGTCCTTCCTGCACTGATATAATAATTTATTATTAATTTTTAAGTCCTCAGAGGCTTAACAACTGAACAGAGACAAGAAGCAATATGCTTGTATGTCAGTAGTGACTTGGAGTATGTAGCTTGAGGCTTCTGTTTCCAGGAGGACAGTTTACAGTTCATTTAAATTTGTCTTGAAGGTGTTCCAGTTCTTAGCACTTTTCTCATAATCAGTTGGAGAAAGTGCTGTGCAATTCTCCTAAGCAAGTGATGCTGGAGTTCAAAGCTGGATCTGTAGTAAGACTCTATTTAAGAAGAGAATCACACTTCAGATTGGACGCCCACTGCAGCTGTTCTCTCTCAACCTGTTTCCACTTATGGTATTTGATATCCTGCTTGAAATGAGGATTGACTCTGACTGAAGATTTCAATTAAAAATCAAGATTGAAAATCAACTTAATTAAACTGTCTGAGAATAAATTTGCATTCAAAAGTATGTTAAGACCATGTGCACTGGCTCTTTTGAGCTTATCAGGGATGTTAAGTTGTACTTCAGATATCATGACTACTTATACCTAAGTTAATATACATAGCTGGCCTCACTGAAGGCAATAGAAGACTTTTTCATTGGTATTAGTAGGTATAAAAACATTTTTTTTCTTTTACAGCTGTTTCACTGTCCTTCTATTTCACTTCCTTCTTGCCGTAGCCTTATAGTCTGGATTCTGATATGAGAGACTATACACTGCCAGTGCAGCGCTGCCACAGAAGGATAGATCTTCTACTGGGGCCATTAGATATTCCTGTGATACAAACTGAAAATAAACACAATCAGGGACTATTATTGCCATATTCTCCATAAAATACATGCATATTGCCTGAAATGAGTAATAAATTGCTGTATTAGGAGAAGGTGGCCTGATATGAGGGAAAGATAGATCTAAAAAAATACTTTCAAGTTACACAGTTTGACCTCTTATAATGCAGAAGTTGAGGGTTTTGAGTTCTTTTGAACCAAGGCTAATGCATTACCTTTTTCAGAAGCTGAGATTAAAAGCACCTGGTCACACTCCCATCAATGAACAGATATCAAAAGGAGGGTTGCCACAATAAAGACTTTTGGTGCAACTCTCTGTAGCAATAGTCTTCCCATATCTAGTAGAATATTAATTAAAGTTAGATGAAGACAATGTACACTTCATTGTTAATATACTACATCATATTGGAAGAAGTTTATTGCATTATTACATTTTTAATGTATTAATAATAAATTAAATAATGTTTAAGAAAACAAGGTAACAAAGAGAATTAATATTTTTTTTTTCTAAATCACTCCCTTTAATTCTCTTCTGCAGTTACTTCTCATATGTGTTAAAGAACAAAGTCTGTCTACAGTGGTTACAAAATTCCTTTGGGGTGCCCAGCTGAAAACTGGTCATGTAGGGAAATAGAATAATTAATCTAAAAAATAAATGTAAAATGAACGGAACAAGTAGAGAATACGTACATTTTTTTTTGTGATGAAAAATCTCTCCTGTGACATTTGCATAGAAATGGCCTGAATATATCTATTTGGGAATATAACCCACACTGTTCAGCATGGAATGTTTTATTAATCATAGTTCTTAAAGACAGTGAACATGGGAGGGGATAGATCAGGAAATAAATAATACATACAACAGAAATGGCCCTGAGATGAGTGACTCTTCCCTTTATAAATATTACAAGCTTCCCACAATCCCCCAAGTAAGAACACAGTATTCAACACATTTAATGATGAGCAACAACAAAAGAAGAGCATTTTAATTTAACATGGGAGGTAGTTCCAAGTCTGTCTTGGCTATCCTGAGAAGTGTATTACAGCCCTAATATTGTTATATAGTGAATTCCAGTATATTTTTATCCTTCATTACTGGAAACTGACTCATGCAGTAACAGCTTTGTATCATATTATCAGGGATGAAATTATCTGACTTTATATGAATCATCAATATCAGATTAAAAAGTGCCAGCAATGAATTTTGTACCATACTGCCACTTGCAATAATGGTGCTAATAAGATCTGAAATTACAACTTCTAGTCCCCACTCAGCAAGAGGTCATTTTGAATGGGAGTGGGGGGAAATAATTTTTCATTCTTCTTAGGAATTCTCCTTTTTTTTCAAATAAACATTCTTATGAACATAAATACATTTATTCCAATTAAAAATCAAAAGCAAAGTGTGCAAAAATGTTGGTGATCCTGCTCTCCCCTCACTGATGGTATAGGGTGACTTAGTGCCTAATTGAGGTGTTCTGAATCATGCTGTCAGGGTCTTGAATGTACATTTTGAACATTGCAATATCATCCACAATAACTGGCCTAAATCCCTTCCCCAAAGGCTAGCACTAATTGTGTGAACATAAGAACACTGTTATTGGGTCAGGGCAAAAATTCACGTAGATCCGTCTCCAACACTGACCAACGGCAGATGCACAGGGAGATGTGTAAGAACAGGGTAGCATATGGTGACACATCCCTGGTACACTCCTTTGCCAGCAGTGACTTATGCCTCTGGGACTTCCTGAATGAAAGGTGGTGCCTTTGTGTTTAATAGAATCCTGTCAATTCTATTTCATTAATTTGTCTCATTTCTTTTGCATCCAGATAAGCTTTAGGCATTCACAATGTCTTGTAGCAGCCACACGTATGAAAAAGTATCTCTGTGACCTCCTTTTAATCTGTTACTTGCTAGTTTTATTTCATGGTCTTAGCATAGATGAGATAGTTTCTATTCATTTCACCCTCTGTGTTACCGCTTTTTTTATAGACATCTATTGTATTCTTTCCTCAGTGACTTCCCCAAGATGAGGAGTGTTAATATGTTTAGCTTTTTGCTATCATTGGTCCTCCTTGTTGTCGATCTCTATCTTTCCCAGTACTACTGTATTCTTTTGGAGACAAGGGAATACTGAACTATATTAAATACATCTGAGGGATTTAAACAGTGGCATTATGATGTTTGCTATTTTGTTTTCTATTCCTTTACATATAATTCTTAATTCTGCCTGCTTTTGACACCCATTAAACACTGAGCTAATAGTTTTGTAGAGCTCCCTGCTGTAACTTCAATATCTCTTTCCAGAACAGTAATAGCTAGTTCAGAAGCTGTCACTGTGGAAGCAAGATTACTCTGAATGCATAGTGAAGATTTCTGTCCCACAACTCAGCTTGTCTGTCACATCATTTTTATTAGTGAAGCAGAACATGGACAGAACTCCTTGCAGCAGACGCAGCCCTACAGATTATAAAATAAGTATCTTCTCTCAGTGGCAATGTCTGTTCCTTTGGAGCCTAAAGAATGAGAAAGTAAGATCCAAAATGAACATTTTGCATCTGAAACAAAGTATGTCAAATGACTGAATGCACCTTTGTGGCAGAGAGATGGGAAAGGTAAACAAGAAAGCGCTGCTAAATCACTCAGATAAATCTAGAGAAGAGTAGTCTTGCCATAGCTATTGTATCAAAGGAACAGGAGGGAGTCACTGGAGAAGAAGGGTCAGTAGCCCATTTAGACTTACTGAATCAAGAGAAAGAGGCAGAGCACTAAAAATATGTTCTCACAGTTCCTCTGCCTTCTCACAAAGTCTATCAGACTGCACATATGCTAGTCTGATCCTGGAGACCTTATGAAGTGGGAGAGGTATTGCAAGCATGGAGCCGAATGTGGCATGATGAAGTCACCCTTCTCTTGCCAGCACCAGCCTGCTATATCATATGTAATGACTTTCTTTAGATGTGTTGATCAGTTATGAGGAAAGGGTGAGGAGTCCTTTTCCAGTAGAAGACAAAAGAACATTTGATGATGGTGGTACAGACTCTTACCAGGATGACTTATCCGTAGTTAGAACAGAGGCTGATCGAGTGATCCTATTGCTGGGAAGCTTTAAAATTTATTGAAAACTGTCACTGATAGTGCTCTCTCAACATCAAAGTAGAGTTTTTTAATCTAAAATTCCACAAATGAAGTATTTTAGTATTGAGAAATTAAGCCCATATGTCTTTGTATAGGAACAGTTTGAAATCAAGACACCTAAGCAGAGGTATAGACACATGTGCTTAGCTCATACTATAGTCGACGGACAGGCAGTCAGCCGAGCCTAGGGAATGATCCCAGCCAGTTAGCCAGCAGGTACATGTTGAAGCTGCCCAAACATAGGCACCTGGTGCCATATGAGATGCCCTTAAGTGTTCATAACACCATCGCTGGGCTCGCAGATTGACAACGTCTTCTGGGAAGTGGTTGGAGACCAGCTAAGATACTCTTAAAATAAATCCACACCCTGGGCTTAGGATATTGAACCCATATGGTCTGAGGAGACTGGATAATGATTTATTTACTAGACACATAGTATATGATTCAAATGCTTGAAGAGATGTATTTAAGCATGACTGAAGTGTCTTTGGTTTCCTGCCTGGTCACAAGTCACTACTCCTAAGGCCAGAGTCCTAATGTAGGTTCTGTATGTTGTTTCTACAAACCCTGCGTGAGTGTTTTGTGTGTACTAGTCTTTCTCAAATGGTATTTGAGCCTGTGTGCAGGAAACTGACTTGCACTTCTAGTCACTTTTCAGCAGAATCTCCCCCTAAAAAACAATGACTGCACTGACTACGTCTCTATTGATTATGTGACAGCTTAGACACATAGCTCACCTGTGCACACATTCTTTTAGATGTCTGTATTTGATGTCTTCATTTCGAATTGAATCCACAGCTCTGGTCTAGCTTCCTGTGTATCAACTATTTCTTTTTACTGCTTTTTGCAAGTGAGCTCCCTTTTACAGCAGTGACACAACTGCAGTATACGCATTATCTCTCTACAAAGACAGGCATTCACAGAAGGACCTTAGCTCTAAGTCAGCAGTATATGTTTTGTGATTTTAGCCTTAAATTCGCCTGAGATACCAGACACATCTCAGCTATAGCTGATGCTCGACAGGTAATTCTACATTACTCAGTCTACGTAAAAAACATACTGCAGATGAGCCTCTACCAGCTTGTGGAAGATGGTGCACACCCACATGCACACGCACAGGCACACGGAGCAAAACCACATGCTGCTGACATTCAAGCATTCAGTTCTGAGATAACTGAATGCAACTTTCTTTAAATTATAACTTGCTGCTCAGATGCAGCTTTAGATGATTAGGGTGACCCTGTCTGGCAAAACCAGGACTTTCAGGGCATGCCTTACATCAGCACATGATATCTCATTATCTGACAGTATTTTGAAGGACTCTGTGGCAGACTTGAGAGCTGGGATCCTTCCAGGAGAGCTTCCCTTGCAAATGGGCAAATCCAGGGTTGGACATGAGGAGGGAGTTTACATTTTGCTGAGCCCTATTGTCACTGGGCTAGCTTTACTATTATTTCATCAGCTCTTTCAGGTTCCCTTTCTTCTTCTTCTTCTGCCTTTTTTGGTTCCATCAATATACAAAATAGCAGAATGCTAAATGAATGTCTTTGGTCTGAGATGTTTTCATTTTCTTTCTCCTCTTCTGTTTATCTTTCTAATGCTGACATTAATAGAGTCCAAGTGTTTGCCTCATTCACACACACACAAAAATTATCAGATAATGAATTAGTAGAAGAGGAGTGATATTGTTCAGAAAATTATATTCTATTTCAGCAGCTCTGTTGACTCCCACATTTACTGTGGATTAAAATTAATTCTGTCTGGAAAGACAATATTCTTTTCTAGTCTTGAGACTCTTCCTGCTAATAAATGTATTCAGAAAAGCAAACCAAACATCCAACTTTCTCCAGGTTACTTGTTTGGAAAGAGTGCCTACCCAAAATTTATCGAGGAGAAATATAATTTTCTTCTTCCCAAGTCTGAAGCAGGTGTTCTACTTTTTTTTTTTTTTTTTTTTTTTTAGGGTGTCTGCTTTTGAAGATTTTCTTGTAGGTATATTCCTCTGAATACTTGTATTTATTCTAGATTCAAAAAGGAAGGGAAAAAAAAAAAACCAACCAAAATCCTCTAGTTGTCTGTTAGGCAAACTGAGTTCGCTTTGCACAGTGCCTAGCACCATAAGAACAGCTCAGTGAAAATACAAACATTGATAAATATGTGCATCCCATCAATGGGATTATGAGTCCAGTGAGAGCTGAGGGGTAGGAGAAGACTTATGGTGCAAATTCTCTTCCAGTTTAACAGGGGTGATTTGGGGCAGAGGGTATCTCAAAGATGCAGCAATAGTCTTCTGCCCAAACCCATTTGGGTACATGGCACGCTGGTGCTGCCTTGTCGTCATACAGAGCCAGACTGTAGCCATGTTTTCACCTATGTCTGAGTTCAGATACCGTGCTGTCTTGTTTTACACCAAAGCAGGACACAATCTGGGTAGGCATCACTGCAGTTTGCCGGAGACCCTGATTTTGGTACAGTAAGTTCCAAAGAATAAGGGAGAAGTAGTTCCGTGTGTTTTAGCAAGGGATCCATAAGAGGGATCCATGAGCTGAGTCTCCAACAAGGAAATCCAGTGCCATGCTTGGTATCCAGTAAACCTCTTTACTCAAATCTGCTTCATTTGTCATCTTGTCTGTATGTGACTGTTTCTTACAGACTTGGCAGAGAGAGACAAGAGGAACAAAGAGCAGGATATGGAGGAATAGCAGGGTTGAAAAACCACACCAAAGGAGAAACCGGGAAGATGTTGCTTATTGGAGTTGTAGCTCCCCATTTGTGTTTTTCTTGTATTTGTACAACTAGGATCACTCTTTTACTCAGGATGGAGATCCTGAGCTTTAAAAATGACATAGATGGATGCTTCATCTCTATTAATTTTTCTGGCTTTTTATGTTCCTCAAGAACAACCACAAAAGGAAATGTTGCAAAAAGCATTGCCTATGAGGATTTGTCTGGGGTTCCAAGATGTCTGATGCTCCCCAAGATGGGGATGCATGATTAATTTTTGTTGCTTAGAAAGTTATCCTTTTAACTTGCTTTTATTTTCTAGAAAGTCAGCTAAAGAATAATAAAAATGAAGCTAGTGGGATAAAGCCTCAGTAGATAAAAATCCATTCTATCTGAAAGGAGACATGGAAAGATCAAAGAGGGAGCTAAATGTGTCCTGAAGTACTTCAAAAGGTGGCTCACTTAGGGAGTATTGATCATCTCAGGACAGAAGTGGAAAATTGGCCTGCTTCTACTGAAAGAATTGAAGGAGCTGTTGCAGAGGTGGAAAAGCAGCAAGTCTTTTAGTCTATATGTAGATTTGTGTGCTGATAAATGTTACGGTTCTTTGCAGCCATGTAAATTGGTTTATGAGTTAGACATTGCCTTACCATTGGTAATTTCAACTGCAATCCATCTTATGCAGTGTTGAAGATTTTAGTTCTGCTAGTGTTCCTAAATAAAGAGATTTCCTTCGTTTTCCAATAATGTAAAGTATGGTTTGCTGCATTTCATTTATGCCATAATTTGTAATAAGTTTAAAGACAACAACTTTCTGCTCTTGAACATGAAGGACACAACAAGGACTATAAGAGGTAACCGGGATAATATTGTTTGTAAAAAATCGCAGAGTTTATATATATAAATGTATATATATGTATAGATGCAGAAACATATACAAATAACTAACTGTATATAGATATATATATTAGATATAATGTATATATAAAATAGTATATATAATATATAATAGAATGTAGTTTTAGGTAGTGTAGTGTAATAGCATTTGCTCTGAATTAAAATAGAAGTAAAAAAGAAAATAAAAAGAAAGAAAAAGAAAAAAAAAAGAAAGAAATATACATAGGAAGCATTTCCAAGAAAACAAAACAAAGCAAAACCACTCCTTTCTACCTGAACTGAAACAAAATTAGAACTTGTCTCTTGCTTCCCTGAATGAGTCTGCTTAGTATTACTCCCCCCTTGAAATCATAGTGGATTGACAACAGCATTCCAGGAGACTTTCTGTGTCCTTATCCCTCCTATGAGCACAGTAAGGAAAGGTGGTCCAGTCTGGAGAAGGCAGAGAGCTCGGGTACTCAGCTCTGACAGTCTGCCTGGCCAATGCTTGTCAAACTTACTTTCTGCAGGCAGAAAGTAAAGCTGACAAAAACCTTCCAGGTGAGGAGTCTGGAGACCTGTCAGTTTAATTTTTCCCAGTGGAAAAATGGAATATTTGTTCACAAAATAAATTTTTTAAAATCAATTTTGCAAGAAGGACATGTTCTATCAGAACAGAAAACATGTTCTATCAGAAAATCCTTCTGACTGAACTTTCCCGACTAGCTTCACTGACAATTTGTATCTGCTGTGGAGACAGCATAAAAAAGAGTGCAAAATATGCACTCCCTGATGGCTTAATGAGAGTCTGTGGCTAAGAATTTAAGGCATTGTTCAAGTACCATTAATAATTGCTATCTTTATAATCATCTAAGTGTTTATTCTGCCCCTTATTTTTAAATTTATCACACTCCACAGCATGTATGGATACACTCCTCTGTCTCCCATGAGCTACAAGCCTTTGCTGAAAACTTAAAGGTGTGACTGGCTGTGGAAACTGTATGATTTGGACAAGCAAAATCCAATTTAAGCAGGATCAAGAGGCCAGAAAGGGAGCCACTGCCAAGGGGATGCTGAAAAGGACTCCCAAAGACCTTGCAGAAGCTAACCTTCTGCAGATGGAAACATGAAGCCTTCTCACAAGAGTGTCTGAGAAAAAAGACTGGTAGTCTAAGAAAAGAGTGTGCACGAGAGTTTCTATACAAAGGTGTCTGGTTAACGAAAAAATCAATAAGATGGCCTGTTTAAAGCTTCTGTGCTGTACACCTCCAAACATATGAGTCACTTCCATCGTAGGAATAGAATGAGTGACTTCAGTGAGTGGAATATTGTTACTGACCTGAGCAGGAGTTTGAGAAGATTTTTTTTTTTAAGTTTTTTTTTTTCACTTTAAAAGATTGATTTTTTTGAAGTGATGAATTTGGATCTTCTGGTTAAAAAAAAAAAAAAAAAGTGGGGTTTATATGTTAAGCATTCACAAATATTTTTTCTTGTAGTACTCTTACTTAAAATCTGGAGCAAATTCACAAATGTCAGAAAACTTACTTCTACTTTATAGCACTGCAAGTAAAAGTAAACTAAGGCTCTATTTACTACAAGGAAACATGGAAGGGGATTTTTTGTCTTAGAAAAGTATATGAAATGCTCATGATTTTCAAGGTGCATATCTTTGACTGCAGAATTAACCCAACAATAGCAATGAAAAAAGAATGAACATAGAGCCAATACAAAACCCATAGTGTCTTTAGATATTTAATGGAAGCAAGCAAGGGTGCAATCTTGCTCCAGGTGGAGTCAGTGGATTTTTAGAGGATTAGGTTCTTAATTCCAATGGAACAGCATGGGCAAAAAAGACATGATGCACTTTGAGCTGTCTTGATGACGTTGGTAGTCATCCCTGTGGAGATGGCATATACACACGTATATAAATATAGATACATATATATACACATGTACATGTGGGTGTATGTGTGTGTACTTACATAAAGAATCCCTTTGGAGAAAAAAAAACCTAGGAACTTCAATTTATTCTTATTTCCTCAAATATTTGCTAAGATACAAATCTAACCTGAAAACTGCCAGGCAGCTCCTTGATTTAGATATTCTGTGTATATACTTTGGATGGCTTAAATGGGAAATTTTTAGTTTATAATATGTAGCATTTTAAAAAGATTAAAGCTTTCCACAGCAGTTTTATTAAGAAAATAACCAGTGGCAAGTGTTGAGCTACTTTTTAATGTTTCCCATAATAATGTCATTAAAGCAATGTTTAATTAAAATCCAGTTAGTATATGATGATAAAACATTATTTTCAATAATGAATTTAGATGATTATTTTTCCAAGGTTTTTTTTTCCAGTGTGAAGGGAATTATAGTTAGCATACTACTCTATTGAGTTTTCAGTGCAAAAGAATTATTTTTTTTCTCACTTCAGAGGACTGATTTTTTGAAGTGAGGCATTTGGATTATCTGGTTAAGAAAATGTGGGGTTTATGTGTTAAATATTCACTAATATTTTCTTTTGCTTTTGATAGCTTTTAGATATCAAACTAGAATTACGTAGCAACAGACCTGAAGATTCATGGTCGTGGAAAGAAATTTCTAATATTCAGGACAATGCTTAGCATCTTTCAGATCTGTAAAATGGTAATTCTGCTAGTCATTGTTGTTGTTATTTATTGTGTTTTATTGCATTTCACATAGCCTCATGAGCCTATTCTGGCAGAGTTATGTACTGCTGGAAGACAGTCTACATTCAGAAAGGCTTGTATGCTAAATAGGACAATAAATGAAATCAACACACAGATAATATGAGCAGAGAAATAGCATATAGAAAACTGAATTTGTAGGCTCAGTGCTATGTTGATCATGTGAGAAAAAAAAAAAAAACAACAAAAACTGAGTACCAACCTCTATTCCCAAGTTTTTTGGGGGGATTTTGCATAAAATTGCAATGTCTAAAATCTGTAAATACCCTAGGGAATAATTAAAGTTTCTTCATGTTTGCAGGTGAATGTTCTACCAAGCAATGCTCTCACTCTCTCCTTCTCTCTCAGAACAAAGGTGTCACCTCCCATTCTTCACTGTTCTGTACAAACATAGTCTTTAGGTTTTATTTTTCCTTTTTTCAGTCTCAGAGAGAGAGGTACATTCCAGTACAGGGAATAGCTACACCAGAGATTCAACACCTGGCAGCCAGCACAGACCTAAAGGAATGTCTGGTCGGCTTCTTCCCCTCTGCCTATGCACTAAGGTGCATTGTAATTGAATTCAAATGCAGATATCTATCAAAATGCTTTTCTTAAAAGGCTCTAATGGAATCATATACAATACTCTTCTCTGAATAATATAAACCTACCTCACAAAGCCTGTCAGTCTTTTCTGGAGAAAGGCAGTTCAGCAGATTTACTTTTAGTTACACTTTCGACATTCCCCTTCTCATTATGATAACAAGGAAACATGTTTTCATGATTCAGAGTTTTCTGATGATCTGTATGAACTATGGATTTCTATTTCAGCTTTACTTTTCTTCATCCTCAGTTGACCAGTGTGAAATCTACAATATAACATCTCATTTGTCAGTCTCTGTCCTGTGCACAGTTCAACGGCTGGTTTCTACTGACCCAGTAGCTATTCACTGCTCTAACTGAGCTGGTGCAGCTAAAGGTGATGTGGTTTACCAAGGGCACATGTTACATATGCTCTTCTCATTATATGGTTGTCAGCTCTGAAAAATTTTAGCTGAAACTTGTCTATGTATTGAATCACTGGCAGATGCCAATATGAGGTCTGGAAGCTCTGCTGAACTTCCAAGCAGGAGGTTAGCCTGTCTGTGTTCACTGCTTCCTTAGGACTTACTCAAATGCTGTTGCTTCCTCTATCCTCTTTTTTTCTTCTCATTAAAAATAATTGAGGAAACAACCTCAGCAGAAAACTACTACTGTGAGCTAGTATAGCCTGGAAAGAGTGTAACATAAGTAAAACGAGTGACCACCACATAAACATCACTGGATCAAAGAGTAGTTGAGTTTGGAAAGGACCTCTTGAGATCTACTCTACATCCACTCTTGCTCGAGAAGGATCAATAAGAGCAGGTTTTCCAGCACCGTGTCCAGTCAAGTTTTCCCAACTCCAAGAATGTCTCCAAGGACAGAGACTCCACAAGAATTCTGAGCAACCTGTTCTAGTTCTTGATCACCCTCACAAAAAAAAAAAAAAAAAAGCAAATTTTTTTTTATGTTCAGGTGAGATTTTATGGTTTTTAACTTGTGCCCATTGTCTCTTGTCCTGTTAGTAAATATCATTGAGAAGGGTCTGTCTTTCTCTACTTCATATCCCTCCCATCGGGTATTTACAAACATTGATAATATCCCCTCAAGTCTTCTTTTCTCCAAGCTAATCAGTTCCAACTCTCTCAGCCACTCCTCATATGAAAGATGCCCAATATGTTAATCATCTTTGTGGCCCTGTGCTGGACTCAGTCCAGTAAGTCTGTCTTTCTTGCACTGAGGAGCTCAGAAATGGACACAATACTCCAGGTGTGGCCTCTCCAGTGCTGAGTAAAGGTGAAGGATCATCTCCCTTGACATACTGGTGACACTCCTCCTAATGCAGCCCAGAAAGCTGTTCGCCTTTTTTTTTTTTTTTTTGCTGTGAGAAGGCATTGCTGGCTCATGGTCAGGAAGTTGTCCACCAGGACCACAATATCCCTCTCTGCAGAGGTGCTTTGCAGCCAGCTGGCTTCCTGTGTACTGGTGCCTGGGGTTATTTCCCCCATGATGCAGTTATCTACAAAAGGACTAATGGTTAGCCAAATGTAACTTGGAAGTGTTCTCAGATTGAACAACTGAGATAATTAAGTTATCACAAGACTAGTAAAACTCCAATAATTACCAATTCTAGTATTTTCAGTCACAGATCACAAAGGAAATTCTGGAAATTTCCTACTAAGAATAATGTGTTAGACTTCAAATTCCAGATAATTACATAGGAAAGATACCAAATGTTCTGTTGGAAATCAATATAACTCAACAAAAGTGCTTGTTAGTGCTGCGTGATGGTTAGATGGATCGTGAACACAGGAAGAGTTCTTTCCTAGATCTCCATGACATTGACCCACAATAACGGTTCTCTTTTGAGATACTGATGCAGGGATGTTTCTTTCTGCTTTGGATACTATGGTTTTGGTACTGTTATTATTTGTACTTGTGGAAAAGAAATTGTGCAGCTGAAATGCTACAAGTAGGAAAAAAAAGACATATGCTTCATTCTCCTCTCACTTAGACTAGTGTAGTACTACTGATTTCAATGGATTTGGTCCTGAGCAATGGTAGTTTAAATAAGAGGTAAAAGAAATACATAATCCCTCTAGTGTGTGGTAATCTGGGATGCGGTGCTTGGTGGCCTGAATATAGGCAGGAATAAGAGCTACAAACTGTAAACTCATTGGAGAACCATTTATCTTCCTTTCATTTTTGTAGACTTTCATTTGATTCTAATGGAATATTTGGCTTTGTTAGGAATGCAGTAGTGGGCTCTAAATCAGTTTTCAGAAGTCTATTGACTGTTGTCCTTAGAGCACTTGGTAATTTACTTCCTTTTATTCAGGTGGCTTGGTAGTGCAGTGCTGCAGCTCTTGATTTGCTCTTCCTTGCAAGAGACAGTATGAAATGTAAAGAAGGAGTCTCTGGTGAGCAGTTCACTGCTGTTCCAGTTCTTAGTGTCTTATTGTTGGCAAAAGTAGCATGACCTTACATAATGTGACACATGATAGAAGAAATAATATGACAAGACGTATCAGATGGGCAGTGCTGCACATGACATATCCGAAACAAATATTGCTCTTAGCAAAGATAGTACTTTAAAAGGCACTTTACTTTTCTCTCTGTCCTTCAGACTGTTGATAGATATGAGGGTCATTAGAGACACTAAACCTCTGCCCTGAATAATACCAGAAGTCCAAGAAATTGCTCAAGCCAATGTTTTAAACTGGAAGATTTAAATTAGAGGTAAAACCAAACACAAATATGTTAAGTTGTGTTGTCAAAAACAAGATGGTGGGATTTTTTTCCCCATTGACTATCAGGTCAATTGTACAACTAATAGCACAAGGCAACAGTTGCTGTCAATTAGAAATAACACAAGTGAATTTTTTTTTTAATTTGGGTCATTGTGGTTGGAAAAGCACTTGCAAAACCTGGAGTTCTGTAAATTAGTAAAGAAATACACTGGAATCTGTACCATATATTGTACTATACACTTGTCAACCATAGTTCAAGTTCATTCAAAGTTTGTTATCATATACTTGAAAACATGCTGTAGTCTAAGTTTTTAGAATAAGTAGAGTAGATAAACAATTAAATAAACTACAATAAATAGATTAACTGATGTTAGATGAGACCAAGCTCCAGTGATTAGATCTTGCACTGCCGCTCAGAAACTCCCATGCTTGGAAAAAGTGGTAAAATAGATTCTTTGGATGTTTAGATTGTTTTTGTATGACTTTACATATATGCCACCACCTTTTTCTAAAGAGTGGCAAGAACTTTGTAATAATGATCACCTGAAAATTCAAAACAAGCTTGAATATTGAAAATTACATATTATTTATTTCTACTTGACGGGCAGGTGACCTGAAGCTCAAGGAGACTAAATGAACTGCAGAAGATGGCATAGAGAATTGGTGACCAAGACTAGCATGCTTCATCCTCACTGGTCTCCACTTAGATCAGATCACAGGGATGAAAAAAGGGCAGATATGTTGGGCAAGCAAGGGGTTATGTGGGCTTCCCAACCCTTAATACTGCATTTTGGGCATCTCATAGGGCTATAGGCAAATGAGCTGGCCCTGGCCTGAGGTTAAGTTAACTGAGCAGGACATGGAAAACTGTCGGACGTGACATGAAGAATCACTGGATGTGATTGATCATTATGAAACAACGAAAGAAGCTGACAGAAGTTACAGATAGATCCATGAGGAATAAATGGAGTTCACATGTAGTTAAGAAGGACTTATATGAGAAACAGCTACACCTCACATATAATTGGAGGGGACTCTTGGGGACCTTTTTTTGAGCAAAACATTGCAAGGAGAATCCTTGGAAGCATCTGAGTTAACTTCTCAATAATACCATATAAGGCTGTGATTATGTAGGTAAAGATATCAGAAATACCAAATTTAAATACATCTGTAAGAAAATCATTGAGTAGAAGTAATTTGCTTATCTGGGAGGAGAGTAGCACAGAGATAGGGAGGTGCAAGGACAGTGAAAAAGAGGATCATGAAATAAGAAAAGGGATAACATGGTATGCAAATCCTGTGACTGGTGCTGTCACAGATTCCTGTTAGTATTCTTATAGGAGAGGCTTTTTTTTTTTTTTTTAAGACTATATATGCCCCCACAGCTGATCTTCCTATTAAAAATTTTGTTTCTTCTTCTCAGTTGAAAAGTCCTTTAGTTAATTCCTTTCCTTCAGAT
The DNA here is from genome assembly GCF_036417535.1 of Chlamydotis macqueenii. Lineage (NCBI taxonomy): Eukaryota > Metazoa > Chordata > Aves > Otidiformes > Otididae > Chlamydotis > Chlamydotis macqueenii. Next base: position 9,250,947 of record NC_141558.1, read on the forward strand.
TAGATTCCTTTGCACCCCATAAACCTTTATATGCTTCCTTTCTGTTTACAGTTTTCCGACATATGCTTCATTAAAAGTTCTCTTGTTTAGGCCTTATTTAATCTACCAAAACACACCTCTGCTCATAAATCTGTCTTTTTTTCTATCATCATTTCCAGTGTGCTTTTCGATGTCCCTGTTGTATGACCAGTTTTCACATCGTACAAGAACCCATAAAGTGAGGTTTGTAGTTCCTCATTGCTTCACTGCAAATGGCTTTTTATCGCTGTGGATGAGACATTGACCTGGATTTGGGAGATATGGGTATGAATCCTGGCCATAAATGAAAGTTGTGGTACTAATGTTTTTCTCAAGGGGCTCATTTCTGGCTTGCCTGCTGGTTTGAATGATATCCAGTGTATCAGCTTGCCTCCTGACCTTGGTTTCCCTCCCTTGTTTGGAGACAAAGATATGAAGCTTTCTTTGAGGAATGTTTTGTGATTTACGTGGTGAGAATAAGATGATAACAATCTAAGCAGTGTTATTTGTTGCTGTATTTATTGCTATTTAATTTTCCTGTGACGAGAGTGGACAAGTTTTGAGCAAAAATGGAGGAGGATTCTTTATGAGTTAATAATTGACAATTCCTTATCAAATGAGACCTCATTAGGAGAATTTGTCAGATGCCAGCACTGTTTAGATAATGTTTCAAAATGCAAACATTTTAGAAGAGGGATTATCCACAGAAATCATTCTAGCAGCATTAAAAGATTTACAAAGGAAGAAAATTGGACAGGAAGAAACACATGGAGCTATTATTTTCTTTTTAAGTATGTTGCTGCTATCAACAGTTTGGCAAACTCTTGTGGGTTACATCCTGAGTACAGGATTGTACTCAAAACACCTGCACTATTAGAGAGGACAGGATTTAGTCTTCTGCATGATATACCTTTTGGGGGTTTTTGTTTTTTTTCTCTCTGTGGTTTTAAATTGTGACATTTCACTGATTTGAGGGAAGATGTTTCTGGTTTACATCCAAAAAGTAAGTAGAGAGTTGTACTCTTAACTTACAGTTCTCACATTAGCTCCCTACTTTTGCTCAGGAAAATATGTACTAAATGAAAGTGCATGATATTTTGTTATCTCTATACCACAAAAAAAAAAGCTATTCTGGTATGTACCAGACTGTATTGTCATTTCTATGAATAACTTGAGCCAGTTGTTCCATTCTAATATTATATAAGAAGTTTATATTTTGTGTGTGTGTTCTTTCTTTCCATTCTTTAGTTTTTAAATACTCTCTTGGAGAAGATTTTGCACAGTTTTGTTATGTTTATTGCTAGAATCAATGAAATTAAGTTAAAAAAATATAGAAGGTAAGGATATGGTTTTCAACTGAAGTAAAGAGGTAATTAAACCATACCACCTTGAATCACAGCTCTAGATAATTTCTCTAAGTTAAACTCTCGATAAACAATAAGAAAGGAAGAGGAGAGATCCATATATGCTTCACTTTCTTGTACTCAAGGCATAAGGTCTGTGACTGGACAGTTCTTAGCAGAACACAATTTTGATTTTAGCATCTATTGTCACACAAGTTCTGCTCGTCACTGAAGAACTCATTTCCCTGCATGTTAATTCAGATACAATGACCTCCAAGAATATCCTAACAAGAAATATATTTCCAATGTGAATGCACAATAATGTGGGTAGCTTTGGACTTGGCTTCATTTGCTCTTGACATAAATGTCAAACTCCATCTGACGAAGATGCTGTCAAAGATCATCTCTATTCTTGAATCTTGGGAACCAGAGGTTATACAGTCTGGCAGCTGGCAGCCTGATTCACTGTCTCAGAAGTTGTTGTGGAGTGGTGACTTTTAGTCTTCTTTCTTTTTACACTTCTTCCTTCTTGCATCTTTTTTCTTAACTATATGGTAGTTTGTCATTTGAAAACTGAATGACACATTAATTTCAAGCACTAATGGGAAACTTTCAACTTGAAATCTAGTCAATTTAAAGGAAGTTAAATGCAGTTTCTGCAAATGCACTTACCTTGAGACATCCTGCCAGTGTTATATTTTTGCATTCACATTTTCCTATCTTTAAATCATCTTTCTTTTTCTCTATTGCTGTGTGAAAGACAAAGTCACCGGAGGATGATAGTGACAGAATGAGTGACTACACAAAAGGTGCCCACAGAGCTCTCTATGCCACAAAAAAAGCAAGTGGAAAATTTTGCACAGATTCCTCCTTTTCCAGAGGAACTTCACATAACATACAAACAGATATTTAGTTTTCTAAGAACACCCACTGTTCTTGAAGAGATTTGTTACAAAATTTAAATAAACTTTGCTTTTTTAGCTAAAACAACCCTGTAAAACACATTTTCAGTAGAAATTGTTTGATCAGCCTTGGTACAAAATGTCCTTGGTAAGTATATGGATGAGAGCAAGAAAGGCAGAATTCCTAATCTCTTCCAATGCCTGGCAGTAAAAGGTATTACTTCTTTTAACAGTGGTTAAAACATTTTCAGAATGAAGTATGGTTTTTATGTTAACAGTATCCCTTTAATTAATTAAAGCATAACATATTACCTTTCGCTGGATAGTGCTGGCTGCAGCTGAGAGCAAATGAGTTCTCACCACCTGAGATATATTCATGCTATTTACATGGTTTTAAAGCCATAAGATCTTCTACCTTTTCAGAGCAGAGAATTCAGGAGCCACCACCCAAGTACCAACCTAAAATGCGCTTCACAGATTAATACTTCTTTTTGAGGAATCATTTAACCCAAAGATCACACACTGCTCACAGACATGCAGGTTTTTTCTTGCCTGTTTTAATTTTATTTCCAATGTGTTCATAAAGTTACCTCTTTGCAAGCATGAGAGAATACTGCAGAGGTAGTCAATAGCCCTTATCTTTACCATAGGTAATGGAACAAAGGTCACATCCTGGGACGAATACAAAGACCTATAATATATTTTAGCTTTTATTATTTTTAGGAGAAAATGCCTATGGACTCAAAGCTGAGATTTCACTACATTTGGCACATTCTAGCAAGTTGAACTTGCCCCCAGCAGCTCTCTGTTCTTTTAACACTAACTTGCGCAAATTAAGAGATACCAGTGTAACTCTTTAAAATCCTTTTTATTTTCTCAGATTTTCTTGAATTCAAACTGAGGTAAACCATCCCACAATAAAGCACAGCTCCTTTCTCGAGTTTGTCTGTCTATCCAGTATAGATCCAGAGACGGTAGGATCATGGATCACTTGCCAGTTTAAGCCCCAAAGCATCAGATGATTAAATCTAGTAAGAGAAAGGAAGTTAACAGAAAGAAATGTATTTGCATAAGTTAGTAGTAACATCAGTCGTAAAGCTAGTGACCTCAAGACATGCTGCAATAAATCAGTAATTCTTGTACTTTATCCTTTTTGTTTCTATTTCTGACACATCAGGAATTCTCTGTCCTACCTCATTTTCCATCTGAGAATGAAGAGAGCATGCTGACTTTAACTACAAAGACTCAGATCATATGCAATTTGCTTGTCAACAACTAACAAGTGCTCTAAGATATTTGGGTGATTCATCCCTCACATGACGATAAACATTTAATGCAGCTTTATTTTCACTAGCTAGCCCATAGATCTTTTGTTGCTTTGGTTTTTTTTTTGCTTTTCAAATACACCCAGCTGCTACTTACCACATATCAGCAGCTATCTCATTATCAAAGCTTTACTAGCTCAGGGCAATGATACTCTGTTTTTGCTTTATTTTCTGGATTCCTCTGACAATGAACATAAGCAAGAACAGCTGATTCTTGCTTTCTAGATTTTTTTTCAACGGCACTGAGGAAAATAGAACAGACTCTGAAAATTGAAATCTTTGTCAGGTCAAAATTTGTGTTGATTCATGTGATGTTCATTATGAGCAACTTAAATATAGGCAGGGTGGCTTTTGGCAGAAGAAGAACCTGGAGTAGGTGGCTAAAAAAAGGACTTGACATTAAGACATAAATCTATCTCACGGGATCACATCAATAAGCAATGTGCTCTGTGTCAGAAGGCTGTGAGAAAATGGGAGACACATTACAGAATTTAGACAGCGACTATCTCCCTAAAGACCAGCACAATATACACCACAAGCTACAAAAGTTTTGGACATTATCAGCACTTCCAATTTGAGAAGATTATTACTTTTAGTCCACAATTTTTTTTGTCATTTGCCTTTTGAAATGTTTGCTAAAGTTTGTAAGAAAACTTCCCTCAGACACAAATAAAAAGTCCACACAGCTGAACATTTGAATGCCTGCTACAACATACTTTTCAGATCATTGCATTTGGCAAGATTTTAAGTTTTAATTCAAACTTTCTTTTGATTTTTCAAAAGTTCTAATGAAGAAAAAATAATGTTTCCTATGTATTTTTAGTCTACTTTCTTTTTTTTTTATCCCATTTCCCTTACTTTGTCATCTTCTTATTTTTCTTAATTGCCCAGCTCTTTGCATCAAAATTTATCTTCTAATCAGTTGTGAGCAAGCCTTACTTTGGTGACATTACTTTGGTGTTCATTTCACATTAGATAATCCAAAACCAGTGGTGAACCTGGACTTCTTGATTCCCAAATAGAGTTTGCAAATCTTATTAAAAATAAAAAAAAACCAAAGAAGACTCACAATCTTCTCAGTCTGCTTAGAGTGGGAAACACTAAACAATTTATATTTTGGGCTGGATTACCAATTGGGGCATAGAAGTCTGGAGATCTGAAATAAGGGAGAATGCACTTTCAGCAAAATATTAGAAACGTTCATATTAATGGCTTGATGTCCAAGTGGAGACCAGTAATGAGTGTAATGAGTGGCTTTCCCCAGGAATTGGTATTGGGACTGGCACTGTTTAACATCCTTGTCAGTGACATGGACAGTGGGATTGAGTGCACCCTGAGCAAGTTTGTCAACAACAACAAGCTGTGTGGTGGCAGTTTTGTGGCTATTTTTGCTATTCTTAGAGCTCTAACAGCCAGAGGAGTGGTGGATGTTACACAGCAGCCATCTTCACTCTCCCTGAGAATGTCATCAAGTCCATCAAATTTGTACAGCAGTTGGTTTTGAAAGGGGCAGGAGGACCATATTTAACTAATTGAAATATAATTTCTGTTTGCCTAACATCCATCTGTTTTTAACTGTGCTTTGACTTTTTAAACAAATATTATTTCGCTCTAACTATGAGCTTTCTATCAATCATATATAGATGTCCATCTTCACATGTCATTGGGACCATTTTTTCTTTACCATATTCACCTGCTCCCTGACCATTTAATATTTTTCTATTTTTGACGCAGGGCCTTCCACAAAACCATGTTGCTGACATTCTAGATCTGGGTTTCTGTTTCTAGCAAGAGCTTTCTTTCTGTTAGTCATTCCTAAAGAAAGCCAATCCACAGTCTTTTACAGCAGTAAAGTAGATTGCAAGAGTAGTAAGAAAGGTAAGAAGGCAGAAGTTTTGTTAATTTCATTTAACATTTTCCTTACTGACAGAGACAGGCATTATGATATACTGTTCGATTTTCTGCAGAGGCCAAAGATCACTCAGTCTCCTTTGAATGACTTTCCAGCTTTAAGCTTGCCCAGCTGCAGGGCTGAGAGGTTTAAAGATGGTTTCTCATTTGCATCTGTGTATAATGGTGGTTTTATGCCTGCATCTGCTTCAGATAATTTTTTTTACCATTTATTTTTATGGACTGATCATTATCAAAGACACAATTTTCTTCCTGAAAGTCTGTCTATCTTTTCTCCAAGGAGGTGAAGGTTGGTCTCTGGGCAATTCCAAGCTATCAGCCATGTTGTATTAGACTCTGTCATGTCCTTCACAAATCATTGTGTCTTCTATTTTGTGTCCGTCTCCTGAAAACACAGGAAAAAGACTCATAAGAGCGACACACCAGATACTGCAGGGCTGCAGCAGAGAGGGAGAGGCATGTGCCATTCAGATGTGGGAGCAACTATAAACCTCCTATCACTTGCACAAAAGTGTGATGTAGGTGCAGAATACTGTACTATATTTCTTCATTTAAAGTCTCTCCCATGCTAAAAATGACCTGATTGTTATCTCCTGCAGACACAGAAGCTCAGCAGTACAGATTTCAGATTCCGTGTTTGTGATACTGTGTATGGGACTAGACAGAACAGTTGAATCAATGGAAAGGCTCATGCTGACTTCTGTCTTGTAGTATTTCCAAATGCAGAATTAAGAAAAACTTGCCTGCTTTACCTTATTTCCAATGCTATTTATTATTTTTATGTTATTAATGATTTTTTATGATCTATCCATTCTGTAGCCTCTGGAACAATCTTTCATTTATCCTCTATGTTCACTGCTGGAGACTCAGGAGCACTTACAGCAATGAAAATTATAGATTAACAAATGATATCATTTTAATGTTATTTTTATTTTAATCCAAATTATGGAGTATTTCTCAGTTTTGAGTCTCCTTGACAAAACATAATTAATGTAAAAAATGCATTCCAGCTTCAGTCTCCCTAGGATTTCTACTTACAAAGCTGACTCATGGACTACACTAGTGTATTTTCAGCAAGACAAATCAACAATAATTCAATTGGTACTGATTTACATACTTTGAATTTACAATGGTGTAAGTGAGAGTAAAACTTGCTCAGATCCCTAATATACTTTGATTTATGTAAGCCAAGCCACACAATTATAGATCTCTCTTTCTAAGTCATTTTAGTGATAGAGTATTGCAACAACAGGACTTTCTTGTAAAAGCTGTAAATGTTCTTAAATTGACATTGAGGAGTGTTTCTGAAATAAACAAGGAAGAATACACGATTCTGAATTCAATGGCCCTTTAGTTAAAAGTTACAAGTGCATTACCAGTGATCACGCTGAGGGAGGTGTTGCATGGAGGTGCCTCGGCCTTTTTTAGTGCTAAGGGTTGTTTTCCAGCAGCTGCTCCGTTATCTGTTTGCCCGTAGCAGCTCTGCACCCTTTCACCCAAACTTCCATGGCAGTGCTGTCCCAGAACCTCTGTGGAAGTGTTTTCCCTTTGCTATTCTCCTGGCATTGCTCTCCTGCCATTTTCCTCGTGTCATTATTCTCATGGCATTGTGCCCTGCGTTAGGGGAAGTGTTTGCCACCAGCGTGGGAATCATCCCTTCTTTATTTCCTTTTCCTCCACTTTGGTTGTAGCTTCTGAGTCACCCTAATAAGACAGAAGCATAAAGCAGTCATTCAGCACGTAGCCCCTGTTGCTAATCAAAATGTGCTTCAGCATTGCAAGCAGGAAGAACCAATGCGGGGCTTGCGCGGGTCCTGATGAAAACTGTACTGTTACTGTGGCAAAATATTACAGGAACACTCACTGCCCTGGATGGGAACCCAGGAGAGGATGCTCATCTGGGACCCGCACTGCTTCTCCTCCTTTCTTTCTGTCCTCTTTTGATTTTTAATTTTCTCTAGAAGTGAATTTCAGCCTTAGAGCTGAATGAATGACATCAGGTACGGAGCCTCCTAATAAATCTTCCTGAATGTGAACTTGTCTCAACCTAGTTTGTGCCACAGACACACTATAAAGCAGCAAGACTGAAAATAATAGCCTACCCAGTAAGACTGTGCCTATACTAAGCAACACAGAAGTGCCTGGCACTGTCTCCTGGCCTTGAGGCCACCTGTCAGGAGTAATCAGTGTCCATGTAGCTTCTTCCACCAGATCGGTATGGCTGTGTCTGTTCTTCCTGCTGGGAACAGCCCTGGTGTGAGCTGACAGTGACTCAGACACCCTGGAGCCCATCAGTGATTCAGCTCACCGGACAGTGGACATCAAGGACTCACTTCAGTTGTACACACTCGCACCTGGTGCCAGCCAAGCTGCCTATAGTGTCTGAGACATCATAATGGAGCAGGCAGAGATCACAGCAGGCCTGTGCAGGACATCATCCTAGGCCAGGAAAGACATCTCAAAACTTCTCAACTGACACCTGGTACTTACATGTAAGCAACAGTACGAGGCACTTGTAGCTAGTCAAAAGTAATTATTTTGATTTTACTCAGTGTTCCTTTGATCTCCACTGACTGCACTGAGAGCTTAGAAACCTGTGCTGTGACTCAGCTACCAACATAGACAGACAGTGTCAGGCTAGTTTGGTTGTGGGGTACCCAGATCTCCAGAGATATGACAGGTATCATAAAGGACCTGCAAGAGGTTTGATCCTTCTAGAGAAGTAGAAGAGAAGACACCATTGGGCAGATAAATGACACTAGATTTTTCTTTTCAGGTAATTAAATCTTGAAATGCATAGGCAAGCGCTTAAATTGAAGTGCGTTAATCTTGATTTGAATCCTACCTTTGGGCACTATGATGACAAGTGACTGCAAAAACCTTTAAATAGTGAGTGCTTCCTGGCATTCTGCATAGTAAGACTAATCTGCGTGAGTAATACTGGTATAAATGGCCTCTACATTAAACCAGCACAAAACAGAGAAGTTATACATTAATTAGCAAACTGAAGTTAGATAAAGTCTGGCTGTGATAGACTTCCATCTACTGTAATATTTTATCCTATGTACTAACTTGACACCATGAGCACATGAATAAAAGTATTACAGTCTAAGTAAACTAAGCAAGAAAAGCTTAAAAAAAAATCTTTGTCTTTTAATAGTTCTTGTTAGTTTATTCCATTGAGCTTTGCTGCTAAATTAAAATAACATGCCTCATATTAGAACTCATACCTGTGGATATTATTACACACCTTAAAAACCTGACCATATAGCTGATAGCAGATCAATAATTTCATAATTAGTTTTTTCCCAGAATGCTTTAATATCTTAATGCTAGGAGTAAATTACACACATACATACCCTGCTTTCACCATGCTTTTTATTTAAGAACACGAACATTTTTATTGTGTTCTCATATGCAAGATTGTGGACACTGAAAGATGAAGGAAGAGCAGATCATGAGAAATGACAAGGATTATAAAAGACTTAGAAATAAGCTTCAATTTCATTGAAACAGCTACCTATATTGTTTGGCTTTAAGGAAGTTTTAAACCCTTATCTTAAGGATCCTTGTCACTGCAAAATGAACTGATGCTGCAATGACTCAATACTGTGCACAACGCTTCTGAGCTCGAGTGCTCTGCATTTGTTGCCTGTGTCATGCAGGGTTGAGAGATAATAGGCAGCTACTGAGAGACCACCATCCTCTTGAAGGTGTCCTAGGGAAAGTTTTCTGAACTCTCTTTTTGAGCTTTGAGCGAAATAAAATGTGAAACAGTAAAGAAGAGGGGGAAATGGAGAAGTTGGAAATATAATATTAGAAGCAGTGAATGTGAAACAGAGGAAACAGAAGCTTGAAGAAGTCTATGGTAATGAGATGAATGGAAGGTATGAAGGTTCTGAAAACCACCGTTTGACTTAGGAAACACATAGGGTAATTTCACGCTAAGGAGGCTGTTATGCTGTTAATTTTTTGGAGGTATGCCTAGCTATGGTTGGTGCACCTCCAGAGCTCTGCTCAGAGCTGTGATACTTCACAGTTCTGCTTCAGCTCTCTATTCTCAAATCAGAGTCACACCAGTAGATTAGTTTCATTCCCATTCCCATTTCACTTCCCTTGGTACCATTTGGTGAACTCCAGTGATTATGAGGATAAGGGATTATTTACACGCTCGAGATCCAGGCAAGAGATCAAGCTTTGCAAATGTTTATTTTATGGTCTGAAAATTCATCACCTTTTGTGAATTCCATTAACCCAAGCAGTCACTAGCAGTCATGTTATTAACCAATTATATAACATATTATATAGATAATATCAGCCTGGATAGTAACTAAAATCTTCAGGCTCATTTAACAAGGTTTTTTGTTGCTTTACTTTTTTTTTTTTTTTTCCCTAGTAATGTATTAAAGATGTTTACAGGATTTTAAGAATCTCAGTAGATTAATGAAGCAAAAAAAGTTTTCTGATTCCTCCAAAGTTCTGGAGATTGCTTACTGAAGTTAAGGGAAATATTTCCGTTTAGCACTTCTTTCTGACTTGTAAAAACAACCACTTTCTACTGAAAGCTTGATCAGATAGGGAGCTACTTTTAATTAGGTAGATAGTTTAGGAAGTAGGTAAATAGGAAAATCTAGCAAAAAACAGAATGGCTTCTACTTACAATACACAGTAGAAGATTCTGTCTTGGTATTAATGGATTATGGTCTTTTTAAATTATTTCTCACTAATAGGAAAATTTATCTGAGAAAACATACTATTACAATTCACAGTCCTTTGTGGGAAGCAAAATTTTGAGTCTGAATCAGGGTATTTTCTCATGTCCATGACCTATTCTGGAGAACAGTAAGTAAGTTTATGAACCATCTATAACCTGTTCTTAATAGCAAATATTACCAGCTGGTTATATTGACAAAGTATGGGAAATATGAACAAGCAGTTAAGAACTGGTCAAAATGGAAAAAAAGATTCTGTCTCTCTACTTTTGTCTCTCTTTTCTCTCGAATTTCATTATTTGATTTTTTTTTTTTTATAGCAGCTTTGTTTGCTTTAAAAACTACAGAAAGAGCTGTGGAGGAAGGACTCTTGAAAATGTCATCCATGTTTTGAAAAGAGGAAACTTTACATTTTCATTTTCAAAATCTCAGCTTTGAAAGGAACATAGTCTACTGGGTAAGGCAGAAAATGTTAAGAGCAGACAAAAGAAATAACCTTAAACATTACAGAGTTCCAGTTTGCATTTGAACCTGTGCCTCGGGCTTTCATTTTATATTTAATACTGTTTCCTGGGTCTAATTGCTCCAAAGAAGTGGTGATGAAAGCTAAAGAAAGAGATCCTATAACAGTAAAAAAAAATCTGCTTGTCATTATATCTACTGGTTAAATAAATCCCTCTCTGTGAAGATCATTTGTTGTGAACTCCTAAAGAAATAAGAAGTTTCACATCCAGAATGTTCTCAGAGGTTACTGGGGGGTATCATCAATACGAGTTTACTGCTCCTGACTGACTTGTCCTTGGCTCCGCTTGCATTTTCTCTCCAGCTCTGCATACACATGGACAGAGGGATCTCAACAGATTGGAGCAAGTGGCACAAAGTGAATGTTCTTTGTCCTTTCCCAGGTTTCTACCTCATCTCTGGAGGAAAAAAAAAAGCCATGCACAGTCCATGGAGGGGTTCTGTTGCTATGACAGAAGATCACTTAAAACACATTTTTGATACTCAAGTTACTGAGGACATCTAGACTTTTATATAGTGTGTATGGGCCATTGAACCCTTACGCCTTCAAGGTGAAGCAGAAATCCTGATTTATATTCCTCATCCTGCAGCTACTTTTCCACTTTCAAGCGAGTTCTGACTTTGCTTGTCTCTCCATAAAATAGGTTATGACAGGAATTTCTTGTCATCAAGGCGTGTTATGCAGCTAATTAACTTATATTTGTAATGTCTTTTTATGGCACTTGTATGAAAAGCCTTACATTGCTGTTGTAATGAGTTCACTCTTTTCCTATCAACTGCAAATGAAGCAATGGCTGTTTTAATACTGAAGCATATTTCTACCTTTAATTATGGGCTAGATTATTATCACTCTCAGCCCAGCTTGAAGGTACTGTCTTCTTTGCAATATCCATTTCTCAGGTTTGTGCTGTTAGGTTCAGCTAATTTATTTTTGTAATTGGAAAGGAAGTAAGTTTGAGGAGGCATCACTGTGCTTCATCTTGCCCATCAGGACTGAATAGCTTGTGGTCATTTGAATGTGTTAAGTATCCTGGAGTGCAGTCAGGAAAAGCACTGTAAAATGTAAATTGCTTTGCACTGAAAATGTAGCAGCTGTTACAAAGAGTGAAGAACAGGAAGGAAAGGCAGGTGAGCCTCAGCTCAAAGGCAGTGCTCAGTGCCATGGGTCTCTCAAACAAGGCACAAATCCATTTCTGACTCCTAGTATTTACAACATCCTATTACTTTGGCATTATTTGGAAGTTAATTACAGGGCCCATCAGCTCTTTTGGCTCAACAGTATTTCAGTGAAAAGTATTCAGGCATTATGTGACTGGTTGCAGGGGAGATTATAAAAAAGTCAGAGAAGTGTAATAATCTTTATTTGTTAATAAAGAACTTGATGAACACCAAATCAGTTAACACTATACTGAGTTGAAATCTTGCTAATGGCAAATTTTGAAATTAATTTGAAAAAAAAAAACAAAATCAGAAAACATTTTGAAGTTTAGCATAACACCAAAATGATGCAGAAAAGTTGCAAAAATGCAGATGTCCATGTCACCTTTCTAGGCACGCAGATGACCCTCATTGGTATAGCATCTGAACACTGTCATGCTATTGTAAAAATCAGAAATAATTTTGTTTTAAATGAAAAACTCAATGAATTAGTCATATTGAAATTCTCATCTACCCACAGTTGCATTAGATCTTACTATGACTGTTCAGGAATCACGTTAGGGAGAAGCTACAGCCTGTGTTTTATCTGCACTTTGTCTAATGAGCAGACAAGCACAATGTGGCTGCATATGCTCCTCGTACGCCAAGAGAGAGGCTGCTGATTATGCCAGATGCTCAATGTGTGGCATTCCTAGGTAGAGCAGGAACAATTGGGCTGGCATTGTCAGGATCACACCTATTGCACACAATTTTCCAGTGTGAACTGAAATCTTAACTAGATTCTCTCAAAGCCTTTCATAAAGCAGTAGCTGGAAATAGGTGCGTCGACCTGTACCTTACTGACTATAACGCATGGCTCAGAGGGACAAACCTTTCCTCAACAGCTATAGCAAGGAGCGTGTTTCCCCATTGGTTTTCTCCAGCATCAAGTGTTTGTTCCCTTGCCAACTAATGTATATTTCAACTGACATGGTGTTTGTGAGCTGAATAGAGAAGAGCTCACTTTGTATTAATGTTTGCGTTCCCAAATGAAACATAACGATAATGTAGTATAAAGAAAATGGTTTCACATTTGCTTTCCTTTATGTACTCTGTTCATGGCTTGTGTGAAGATTTACAGTGTATGCATTCAGCATGAAGTCATGCATCAGTGCCAGAGCATTTCCTTGATTCTGCCTGTTATATTTTTCAAATGAATAATATAATGCACATATATTTTGCCTCAGAAAAACAAATGCATCTTCACAAACCTCAGTGAGGAAGGGAAGTGTATTTTTATCTTACTAATTCCAACCATAAATGTTAAAACAACACAGGTCAGGTCCCCAAGAGTGACAAGGGTGTCTTAAAGGACATGACAATAGGACAAAACATAATACATTTCAAGTTGTATTTTTTTTTTAATTTTTGAGTATTGAGAAACATTTGGGACACATTCAAAATTATTTTTCAAACCTGGACACTAGAAACTTGTTTTTTTAAAGAAAAACTTTCCAATACTTATGTACATATTTCAGTCACAAAGCCAGATTTTAATAAATATACCATTATTTATTTTGACCTTCATACTAAGATCATGATCATGGCAAGGGAGTTGTCACATTTTTTGCAGGCAAAGAAATATGGTACATAATAATGAAGTTAGAGATTTGTAATGAAAACTTTTTTTTCAGAAGGATATGCAATTCTCCTACAGTCTCTTGGAAATGCCAAGTAGAGGTGAGTTCATTTCACCTAAACAAGTTTGTGGTTTGGGATCTGTAATGGAAGAGATTCATATCACCTAATTCTATCTGTCTTGTAGGTGTCTAGCCTAAATGAGCTGCTAAGGCTCCTCTTATAGTTAATGGAGAGTGACAGGCACCTCCAGACGGCAATTCATTCCACCTGTCATAAACGCCTGTCCTGGAGAAGAGCAAGTGTTTCTGCAGCCTCCGCTGGTTTTACAGGAAGGTGAGACAACTCATTCCCACCCTTAATTTTCAGACAGCTGAGGCTGGGAGTGAGGGATCCCACCACAAATTCCCTTTCCAAGCACTGCTGCCCCTACGTGTGAGCTCAGTTCCCAGTCAGAACCCAAACCAAACCCCAAACGCCACATACCGCCGTAGTACTTCGTAGTTGAAATGAATGCAAACTTTTGTGCTTCTATGCATTTGACAGCTTATGAAACAATTTAGTTTGTAATACATTTGCTTAAATGAGAACCTGATTAATTCCACTGTACTGACTTATTAGAACTAATAGGTTTTGTTACATGTGTTGCAATTTAAGCATTGTTAATTATTCAGAGCTGAGTGAATATCACAAAACATTTGTCATGAATATTTGCACACATTTTAGACAAAATTGTCCTTGGCAGTGTTTGCAACAGTTAAATATTTGATTTTCATGTATATTTGGGTGAGACAATTTTCTTTTCATGAATATCAGCAGAAAGGGAATCTCACATGAAATTCACACAAATATTTATTAAAGTAAATAGTTGTACCTGCAATGTACTTGCCAGCATCTTTGAGAACCAACAAAGTGAATGGTCATGCAGCTGCAAAAGCGGTTTGAAATACATTAATAAGAACTTCTGTAGATGCCACTAGGAAGAAGACGGGAATGTGAGATATTGTGTAGCAGTAGACTCAATTGAAAAATGCCACAACTACCATTTGGTGGTATCTGAAGCACATAATAATCCAGAATCTCTGCATTCAGGGAGCATCTCTGGACCTCTAAGATTGACCTCCCACTGGGACATCCACCTTGTGCAGTACACAGTACACTGGGGTCTCACACTGCATTTAGACCAGCTGTGCATCTCTACTGTTGCCTGGAGGAAGGCTTGCAGTGTTTACATCTGAGAAGAAGGGAGTAGGGAGAAGATTGAACATGTCAGAAAGTGATAGCCTCTGAGACCAGTCTTTTATATGGCACAAATGCTTGATATTCATCTTGCTAGACTTTGGATTTCTGTGACATAGATATTTGCACCTAACCTAGCCTACTCTCTTTAAAGTGAATAGAGAAAACAGGCTCTCGTACCCAAATCCATAGTGGAACTTAGGAAGGAGTGAGTTATGTTTTGGAAGTGTCTCTACACTACACATGTTCATTTACATGAGGAAATAACTCAGCTTTTCTCTTTTCTCCCAGAACCTGTTCCCTTCTTCATCTAAACCAGTTAAATGTCCTTTTACCTGAACTTGTTGTCTTCCAAGATGACACCCAAGGTCAATCTAGGGATAGTAAACACCAGAGACAATTTCATATAGGCAATATGAGATTGCAGTGAACCCAGCTCCCAAGACCAATCAGATAGGTGTCACAGCCCCAAATCATCTTGCAGAGTGCAGTGCACGTACCGTTATCCTCCTGATAACAAAATGCCATTCCTTGTGACACAGCCAGTGGGTCATTTCAGTGACTTTCAATCTGAAAAAAAACCACATAGATAATCATGATGTTCTAGGGCCAAGTGCTCTGATGTGTGGAAGCAGACTGTTTCTGCTAAAGTGGGCAGCCCTGAGTAGTGTGGACATGATACACCCTGGCACAAAAACACAACAGTCTTTAGCTGCATAAATGGGGCTATTACTCCTCACTGTTGATAAAGGGAATCAAGGCACCTATGTTATTAATATCTAAGGATGGGTGAGATAATTCCCCCCTGCCTTGGATGTCGTTTCTTGGTTTCTGCCTTTTCAGGAGGGAAAAGACCATTAGGAAGAAGATCAGGCCAGTGGGATGAACCAGCAGATGCTGTGTGAGGAATGCACTGGCACCTTCTCAGGACTAAAGAGAGCTAGCGCGTGAATCCAGTGCCTGCTGCTCTTTGAGCTAGTGCCTGGACCAATAAACCTCCTGTTAAAATGAGCCTGCTGTGACTGTTTTGTTGGTATTTTTAATTTAAACAATAGCTAATTAAATATGAAAGCAATTAGTATTTCTGTTCAAACAGCTGTCATGTAATGTCTGGTGCTGCAGTTGTAATTCCTAAGCAGTATTGCGTATGGTTTAGAAGAAATGGCTTTTGGGGAGGCAAAGGGGAAATGGAGCAATATTTACTATGGGCATTGAAAACCACTGGCAGGTGCATTTAGTTTTTGCTGCTTCGATTTACAGGCATCTGGAATACTTGGAAGCATAAATATCCTTTGGATTCTGGTGGAACTCTAGGCAGCACTATAATATACAGCAGGGAGAGAAATACAGTTGCTTATGCTGTTTTCCAGCTTTAACAATGGAAGAATTTCCTATGCAGTGTCTCAAAACCCCAGTGGAGAAGGAAAGAATCATGGCCTTCCTCAGCCTTTGAGGTTCTTCGTACAGCTCAGTTTGATGACAGTGAAAAAAAAATGAGGACAGTAAGGAACTGATGAGGCACCAAGTCAGCTGGAATTCCAGTTCTCCTCTTGCCAGCAGATTGTAGTTTACATCAGGAAAAGCTAAGATGCTCTTAGCTTTCCTACACTTCCCACCCTACCCTGTAAGACAGTGAAACCAGTAGGGTTTTCTCTAGTGATTTGGGTTTACTGAAGACACCCTGGCAGTGACATTGGCAATGGCCTGGGTGCAGGCAATGAATGGAGCTCCTTGTGTGTACTCTGGCAACGTTAATCTCTTCTATCACTCTTCAAAGCCCTGCATATTGGTTCCTGAAGCCTAGAGACTGGCATGCAATTGCAGTTATGTATGTCTAACAGCAGTCTAGGAGATCCACACACCTTCTCTATGCCATTCTTGCCCAATGTTCCTGCATTTGAGCATGCCCTTGCAGTATTTAAAAAGTCCAAAGTTTTTTAATTATTAGGGTCTGTATCCTGACCTGCTGGAGCTATAGACTTGCCACTTCTTTTAGCTGTAGTTCAGCCTGTACTATTGTAATCTGAGCTGTTAGGTGTACTTGATTAGATATGTTTTTCACAAACTAATAGCAAGGGATCCATCGGTTCTTACCGATGTTATCGTGACTTTATATGTTGAACCATTTACTAACTTACTGATGTAGTTAAACAGAACTACCATCACTACAAATTCCATTCTTATATAAGAATATGGGGAAAAAAAAAAGTATTCTTAAAGCAGACCTCGAGCCGCTGTAAATTAGCAGTTTCCTACAAATTAAAAGCTCAGTTTCATTTATTGTGGCTGAGAACTGGGCCTACTCTTTGCTTTGGCTGGCAAGAATTACTTCCAAGTTTTTTATTGTGAATAAATAATTGGCATTGATCTATGTTCAGTCACCTTGTATAAATTATTAAACACTTGTTTACCAAACAACCTTTACAGTTTGAAAACAACAACCAAAAACTTCACTGAAAAAATACATCAAATCTCAGTATAAAATCAACTTAAGGAGTTAGCAGTAAGGTGAGGGAAGTTCATTTAATTAAAAGATTGCTAGAAGGGAGACATTGGCAGATCAATTTTTTAAGTTTGTGGAATTATGCACTGGTATGCAAGTT
The DNA here is from genome assembly GCF_036417535.1 of Chlamydotis macqueenii. Lineage (NCBI taxonomy): Eukaryota > Metazoa > Chordata > Aves > Otidiformes > Otididae > Chlamydotis > Chlamydotis macqueenii. The sequence goes on from NC_141558.1 coordinate 9,268,297, forward strand.
TAAAGCTGTTGCTTCTGATTGCAGAATATAACAAATGGGAAATATTATATATTTATGAACCATTCAGTATCTTCCCCCTTTTTTTCCACTGACTTATTGGAAAAGAAAAAAAAATATCCTTTCCAAGTTGTGACAACCGGAGTTAAACAGGCATTACCGAAATATATATAAGAAGGTGTTAACGTACATTTCAACATAAAATTCTAATTGAAACTTCTACTCAGTGGGAAGCCAGGGAGTAAGTTTTACAGCCTGGGGACATGCAGAAACTGCTTTATAAGAAATTGCCTTTTTGTTAATGAATATTAACTGATTATTTTTTAGGCTCATAATTTATTAAATAGGTTGCTAATATTGATTTGTACTTTGGGATTTTTCAGAACTTCCTGAAACTTTGAACCTTTTAGTTCCTCATTAAGGGGTATATGTTCAAAAATATACATAGTGGAAATCTTAAAAAGATTTTAGTAAGAAAATATCCTTTTAACTAATCAGTAGTCTCAGGATCAGAGGCCTGCCAATGCGTATCCTTAACCCGTCTTAAGCATTGAAATCATGCAATACATTGAGATCCAAAGGTTTTGGAAGAGTCTATAAAGTCTGTAGCATCACTATAATTGTGAAAAATGCAGTATTTTTAAATTTTAAATATTTGTACGGTGATCATATAAACGGCCTTTTATGGGTTCACATAAAACTGTGTTATTTTTATTAATATTACTGTTATTGTTTATTATTATGGCAGCATAACACAACACTTGCTCCAGTTAAGAGTGCCTTAGCATTTACATTACATATACCATTTTTGGAGGGGTTTATGACTCAGTCATTAAAATTCTCTGCAGGCTAGAAATTGGCAAAGTAGCTCACAGTCTAAAGTAATGTGTTTAATGAAAAAAAAAGGAACAAAATCAATCTGGTTGTTTAGAAAAATGATTAGGGAAATCCACTACTCCATTAAGTAGTTTCTGAAGTTTGCTTTGGAAGATTCTATTTTTAAAAAGCTCTTGTGTAGAAGCAAAGTCATGAGACTATTTCATTGGTCTTAATTCAATTTTTACCTGTAGGCTAGGAAGTGATTTACATCCATTCAGACTTGGTTCAAAAGACTTGTTTTGAATTGATGATGTCTTACATGAGGTTTGCATATCTGAATTTGAGCCTTTTGACTTATGGGTAGCCAGTGGGTGTGCTAAAGCTTCTGTTTCACAAGTTGATCAATCATACCATGCTGGAACACAAAGCAGAAACCTCAGAACCAGCACTGCTACAAATCAGTGTATCCAAACATGGAGTTTCTTTATTTGCTGCTTCTTTAGTGTAACTCTCCTTCATCATTTGTCCGATGTCTAACAATATTTACTTCCTCTTCTCATTTAAGTACCTTGATGTGGATGTATGAAACATTTCATTGATGAGGTTTTCAGTTATATAGAATCACAAGATTATTCAGGTTGTACTTCAAGGTGCTTCTAGTCCAGTGCTGTGGTGTCCAGCCAGGTTGCTCAGACCTTTGTCCAGTCAGGTCTTGAAATCCCCCAAAGACAGAGAATGCGTATCCTTCCCATGCAGTTTTTTTTTTCCAACATTGACCTCACTTTGAAGCCCTCTCTTTTTGAGGCTGAACAACTCCAGCTTCTTCAGCCTCAGCACTACAGGAAGTGTTCTGGCCCCTGACCATCTTGGTGGCCCTCTGCTGAACTCACAGCAGTTTATCAATGTCTTTCTTTTATTATAGGGTCGAAAAGTGGATGTAGATCTGGGCTAACAAGTGCTGAGGAGAGGAGGAAAATAACTTTTCTCAATCTCCTTACAGTGTCCCTGCTCATGCAGTTCAGGGTGCTGGTGGCCCTTGTTGCTGCTAGGGTCCACTGCTGGCTTGTGCAGCTCCCCGTCTGTCTGGCTCCATGAGGTCTTCTCTGTGGACTAGCTCCCCAGCTTCTGTGGTTGCAAGAGGTTATTCTTTTCCAGACACTGGACTTTGCAGTCCTCCTCATTGAATTTCAGCAGGTTTCTGTTCAGCTTTTCCTCCTGTCTGTCCAGGTCCCTCTTGATGGCAGTCTGACTCTCAAGCATATTGACTGTTCTCCCCGAACTTAATGTAATCTGCATATTTGATAAGCAACCATTCATCCAGGTCATTTACAAAGATGGTAAATATGACTGGACCCAGGAAAGACCTCATGGTATTCCACTTGTTACCAGCCACAAGATAGAGTAAGACCTATCAGCCCTTCGCCCCCAACCATCCCTGTAGCCTTTTACCCATCTGGTTGTCCACTCATCCGACTATAATGTCTTAACTTGAATGAGAATAATGAGTGAGATAGTATTTAAAAACTTGCTAAAGTCAAGACAAATGATACTCACTTCTCTCACTTCATCCACAAATCCAGTCATTTATTTTATGATAGAAGGCACTCAGTTTGGTCAGGTATTTTTTATCTTTGGTAAGAATATTATGACTTCCCAGTCACCTTCTTCTCCTTTGTCTGCCCAGAAATATGCTCAAAGAGTGCTTGCTCAATGATTATCCTAGGGACCAAAGTGATAAGTGATGCTGACTGTCTATTCTCAATTGCCTTTTTGGCCTTTCTTGAAGATGAGAGTATACAGATTTTCTTTTTTATATAAAAATGACTGCATAAGAACCATTGCACCAGTCTACATCTGCAACACAGGGACTTAATTTGAAATATATTTTTTTTTTCTGGATAAAGATGATTGTAAGGAAATAAACTCAAAACTTCCTTTTCTCTATTGTGAAGGAAAGAACAAGGCCATACAATGTCACTGAGATCCCTCAGACTATTGGAATATATATTACAAGCACTGAGTGATTATTACTGATGGCAATGACATTCATATTCCTGGACCCAAGGTACCTCTGTGAATTGGAAATAAATTTATTTTTGTGTATCAAAAAATCTATTTGTGTATGTATGTGCATGGTTAAAATAGTTCACTTTCTATCATTTAAAGACCCTATTACACCACTAGGAGGAGAAGTCATTTATTCTGGTTTTGGATCTAAGAACACTGCATTGAAGAACGTTTTTTGGCTCACAGGATACAGTCCCTTGGTTTCACAGGCATCACAACATATCATTTTCATAATGTAATCAAACTCTTATTTTACACATATATGGTGGTTTGGATTTATTTTATTTTCTTTTCACAATCCTCCTTGTGTGTAAAGACTGTTACATCACATGGAGTACAGATATCTTTGATCTATCAGTAACTCTTTTCTTCTCCTGTTCCAGTTTCACAGCCTCTTTCTTCAAGACAAGTGACTAAACATCTGAAAAGTGTTCTAGATGAACACTCAGTTGTGCCTCAAACACTGACTCCAATGTTTTCTTTTCTTTCCTAGATACATCTGTCCAGTTGTATTGCATTACATTATTTTGCTACCTCATACTTTTCCTGTGAATGACCAGAACTCCAAAGTGGTTTACTTCCTCTGTATTTTCTAATTTTTGGTTACCCATATTATGGAAGAAATTCTTCCTCTTAAGTTGTAAGTGCATTGTCTAGCACTTTTACAAATGTACAATAAATATTTCTCATTTCTCATAGTACAGTCTTCAAGCTCCTCTTACCAACAATGGCTTCTAGTATTTGCATTAGAAGCAGACGTGTGCCAAGATCAGCTATGAAGATATTATGACCAATTTCTTAAGTTTTTGTTCTGGGAAACCTCAAGAATAACACTTGACCCAACTTTTAAGTTATCCCTAACATGTTAAAGTCAATAATACTTTTTCACTACTCTCTTACATTGTTTAATTTGTTTCTATCTAATTCTTATACTAATCTACATCTTCTGCAGTTTAACCAATTATTTCCCACATGACAACATGTCAAATGGTTTATTAAAGTCCAGTTAGATTAAACCTATTGCCCTTCCTTTATCTAGAAAATCAATTAACTCATCAAAAAGAAATATTTGCTAAGGCTAATGTGATCTATTTTTGGTGAATCCATGTTACATTTTACCCTATTTCCTATTTACTTACATAAATTTAATTATTCATCCTCTTAAAAAATCTTCTAACTCCGGGATAATGTGGCAGTCAAATTAATGGATGCACAGCTGTCCAGTTTACTTTCTTTCCTATTTTTAAGTCCAGTAGTAGCAGCAGCAGTAGCAGCAGCAGTAGTAGTAGTAGTAGTAGTAGTAGTAGTAGTAGTATTTATCAACATCATTAATTCTTAAAAAATATTGTACCATTTCCAAAATAGCAGATTGAATAAAAGTTATTTGCTAATGGTTTCCCGGGATGTGTGCTGACTAATAGAAATCACAGAATCATAGAATATCTCATGTTGGAAAGGATCCATAAGGATCATCAAGTCCAACTCCCAGCTCCTCACAGGACTACCTGGAACGAAACCTTATGACCAAGAGTGTCAGGCTTCACACTGTGACCCCTTCCCTGGGGAGGTTTTTCCAGTATCTCCTTAAGATGAACTGACGATATCAACACTTATTCTGAAGACAAGACAAGTGATTATTATTATCTTTAAGTTAAATAAGCATAATACTGAGATGTTAGACCAAGATATCACATCTTTGTGACTAAACCTGTAAATTTATAACTATAATTGCTTATAGATGATTATCTATATCAGAAAGTAGAGGATAAAACATTACATTTGATTGCTTTTTCCTATCCAAATATACTTGTTTATATTTAGGTAAAAGACTTTATCCTACTGCAAAAATAACTCTGCATGTTAGTTTCAAGGGATGTTTAGTATATTGCACTTTTGAGCAGCCTCTTCTAGACCTTGGAGATACAGTGCAATTCACTCTCCAGTAAATTTTCTACTTCCTTCTAAAATTAGCAAATATTCGTGGGTCCTTTTGTATATGTTTATGTTGATTGTAATGTTTGAATGACTGAGGGACCAACGTGATGCGAGAGGCCTTCTATCTGCCAGGCCTTAATGCATACCTTGGCTGCGTCCCATTTGTGTGTCTAGACAAAATATAAGCATAAATTATTCCCCTTGCTCCCTCAGACTCATGCTTTTGTGAAAAGGAAACCCAGATACATTGATCAGAAAGGATATTTATGGAGCAGTCATGCATAAATGGCATTTTATGGGTCATTTAGGAGGAGAATACGTCTTAGTACAACTGTCAACCACTCCAGAACTGTTAAGAGAATTGATGGAAGTTCCTTTGGTGTCAGGACGGTATAGTAGGATAGTAGACAGTAAGAGGAAAACAACAGAGCAGGGATGCAGTGGGAGGAGTACCCTCCATATAAACATATCTTGCTGCAGATCTGCCCTTAACCATCTGAGCTGATTTCCTGTATCTTTACTCCTGATATGTGGAAATGGTGTAAAAGCTCTTTCCTATCCCACTGAGTGTTCTGAGCATAATTGAAGTGAAGCTTGAAAAGGCTCATACTCTGTCGCAGTATGGGCTGTACAAGCAGTTAAGACATTGGGAATGTTGCACAGTGTGATAAATATTGACCTTTTAAGTAGCATTAACATACAATTATTCCAGTGTGTGTCCAGAATAATGTAAGTCAACACACTGGATGGTGTTCTTCCAAATACCAGAGGGCACATTTCACCATCATTGCATTTTGCATGTAGATGACTTTTGTTTACCAAAAGTCTGCAAATATTTTGTACCCATAAAAATAACTTATTCTCAAAGTGTATGCAAAATGCTGTGTTAATTTTAGCAAAGGAAAGTATTTTACTACTTAATTTAATAAGGTATCAAAATTAATAAATACAAATGTTCCTTATAAATTTAGGTCTGATGAATTAATTTGACAGTAGGACTAGAACTTATGGTTACAAGCATCTTGAACAGAAAAAAAACAGGCACAGTCGACATACCTACAAATTAGAGAGCAATGACAAGGATGAAGTCATATGTTATGCTTATGCTTGTTGTTAATCACTGACAGTAAACATACTGTATCAGTAGTACTCCTATAGCACACATTGTCAGCGTGCTCTACTTCCCAATCACATCTGAAGTCCCTGGTCTAATGTCCTGACCTGCTGCGCACATTTTCAGCTTTCTTTAGGGACTAAAAGAAAAGTATTTAAAACCTATTTTAAATTTCTTCTTAGACTCACAGAATCATAGAATCATTACAATTGGAAAAGACCTCTAAGATCATCAAGTCCAACCATCAACCCAACACCACCATGCCTACTAAACCATGTCCCAAAATGCCGTGTCTATACGTTCTTCGAACACCTCCAGGTACAGTGACTCCACCACTTCCGTGGGGAGCCTGTTCCAGTGCCTGATAACTCTTTCTATAAAGAAGTGTTTCCTAATATCCAATGTAAATCTCCTGTGTCACAACTTGAGGCCATTTCCTCTTGTCCTATCACAAGTTATTTGGGAGAAGAGACCAACGCCCGTCTCCCTACAGTCTCCTTTCAGGTAGCTGTAGAGGGCAATGAGGTCTCCCCTCAGCCTCCTCTTGTCCAGACTAAACAATCCCAGTTCTCTCAGCCGCTCCTCATAGGACTTGCTCTCCAGACTCCTCATGAGCTTCGTTCCCCTTCTCTGGACACGCTCCAGCAACTCAATGTCCTTTTTCTACTGAGGAGATCAAAACTTGTGTATAGTCTTGTGTTTAGTGAAAAGTTAAATATTATTAGAGTTTTGAGTTATCTGCCATTGATAATAAAGATAGTTGCAAGAAAAAAATGATGTTTTCTCTTGTACAACTGTAGCAATATGTTAGGTTGTTTTACAGCACTTCTCACCCAAGTGTGATGCCTGAATTACACATAACAGTGAGTGTGCCCTTCCCTTCCACTCCTTCCATTATTGCACCTCCCAAAAAGTCTAATCCATAGAAAACAACACTATTGGCAAAAGCAGATAGCAAGAGGTAATCAAATTGGAAAGGTGATCAGAGAAGGACTTATTCTGGTCTACTCTTGTAAAAGCATTCCAATAGAATTTGGCAATAATCTTTACCGTTGTAGAATGGATACTTCTGATTGTTTGTTTTTTTTTTTCTGGGAAATTCATAGGCAGCCTTCATATTTTTCTTGTCAGAACTATGATGTTTAATTTAATTTAAAACCAGATACACAGCTAGTGAAACTTGCATGGATTTAACATATGCAAAATATCCCTTAAAGGCATACTGCTATGTATACCTCTCCTATATCAGCTGAAGGAGCTGTAAAGAGTGAGATTAAGAAGAAACAGAAGGAGGGAGCATTTTTTTGTATCTCACCTGAAGAAATATCTCAGACAAATTTATGAGGTTGGATTCCCCTATGGCTACCACTACACTACACTACACTACAGTAATAAACTGAATGTTCTTGGGAAAATTTCTGGTCAACTGACAGGGAATAGCCTACATCTACCTCAGCCTCCAAAAATAGGGTGGTTACATGCAAACTGCCTGTTGGAAATGGTACCTAGAAATGTCCTCTTCCAAAGGACTATTTAGGAAATTGCTAATTGGGACAAACCCAAAGTAAGTCAGAAAGAGTTCTAACAATTTAACAGTTAAAGTATAGATAATATAGATGATTGCATTGGTAAGCCAAGAAATATATTGAGCACTATCTAGTTTGATGGTATAGACATAGCCCCCAAGTGCATGTAACAAGCTGTCACGATTTAACTCATGCTGCGTCTCAACTGAAAGATCTGGGATATATGCAATATCCAGAACACATCCCTAGTCATCCAGCCGTAGCTGATCATCTGAACAAAGGAACTGCTGGGTCATATGACAAATGCCTTGTATTTTCAGTATTGGTTGCCTTGACATGCAGGCAGTAGTCTGGCTTTTTCAGACGTTGAAAGGATCCTACTCTGATTTCTAAAAGGATAATATTATAGCAAATTCCCTAACTGTAGCATCTACTAGAACTGAAATGTTTAAAGTCTGGCTAAAAGGAAAAACTTTTTCTTCTAGCTTTGCAAATTTCTCATAAAATTAAACAAAACAAAACAAAGCAAACCTGACCAAAATCAAACAAAAGCTATGTTTGGCTGTAAGCTGTAAGCAGAAGTCTAAGCAAGTTTTTTTGGCTTTATTTATTGTAACAATGAGTGGAAAGATGAATATTTGGAAGAGAAAGTGTCTACATGTAGTAAGGACCAAAAAAAAAAAAAAAAAGCAAAAGTAAAAAAAAACTAAAGCATCAGGAGAAGATAAGTGATATCACAATGCCAAGGCTCATGGAGGTCAACACACTTCAGAAGACTAAAGAATATTTATCCTGACCTAAACAAAACAACCATAACTACAGAGGCAAGATGCAACCTCCACCTTGCAGATACGTGAGGAGCACAACAGTCACTGCTTGATTCAGTTAATAATTAATGACCAAATACCTACAGTGCCACCCACAGGTGCTTGATATTTTTCCTGGTTACTGAACAGGTTTCCACCTTACATTTCTAATCCAAAAGGAATTGATAAGCAGTTGGATTTTTTTTTCTTCCACTGGACTAAATCACTCTATGACAAACTTGAAACTCTACCCAACTATTAAAAGATAAAACACAAAGAAGAAAACAAAAAAAAAAAAAAAAGGAAGAAACAAAAGAGGAGAAATATTTTCAAGTTCTATTACTGTTTTCAAGTTTAGTGCTGACATGCCTGCCTAAAGCTTTCTACTGAAGTGGGATGAGTAGTCAACATCTGTTCTGAATTATTTATTTATTTTTGATTGCAGAAAATTGGCAGCTCCAATATCCCTAAGAGAAGGATAATTGTAATTATCTATGATGTTGTGAAAACTGTTTCAATGGCTCAGCAGTTACTGAGGGCCTTGGGGTTTTTTCTCTCCTTTCAGCACATATATCCCAATGTGTGCATGGATGTGGAGGAAATAAACTTAAGGGTTTTTTTTTTAAGTTTTGATTTTATTTTTCAACTCCATACCCCTTTGAATAGGCTATGATCTTTTGCTAATTAGGGGTTCCAGAACATGCATTTATTGTTAAATCTGATGAAATAGTTACTGGTCCAAGGTCTCCATCTTTCAGCATGCTGTGCTTGAAAGGGCGGTTGCACCTGTGTAGATTCTTGTGGATTGCCTTCAAGCCAGCAAACCACTGGAATGCCTAATATGAAATATCTGAAAAAGGTGCAGAGCTAAATATTGTCATAAATTCCAATAATCATATAAAACTAACAAATAAATATAAATGCTGATCTCTCATTTCTGTCGTTTTGCAGGAAGAAGAAAGGATCAAATATCAAATCAAATAATTAAGTAATTTCCTCAGAAACCCATTGATATTGCTATTTGAAAGAAAAACAAATAAAATTAATAGCAAATCTTTCATTGGAGCTTGTGTCTTCAGTTCATCAAACCACTAAGGAAGACTACTGAAACTCTTATTGCCTGGCTTTAAGTAAAAAGCAGATAGATTAAGAAGAGAACTGCTTGTCCTGGAACTAAAGGAAAGAAAAATGGGGAACGTATTGCCTCATATATCAAGGAAAAAAATGCATCAAATCTGAACACAGAAGAAAATGAGATATGGAATTATTAAATATCCATGGATTAAGATAAAAAGACATGCATGACTCCTATAGAGCACCAAGTCCAGAGAATGTGTTGATGGGGAATTATTAACCATGTAACAGTGACAGCTAAATGTAAGGTCTGATGGGACTCAGGGATTTGAACTAACTTAACATCTGATGGATAAGGAAAATATCAGGAGATAAAGGCTAGATCTGTACTAATAAACTGAAGAACAATGCCAGGGATCATTCTCTGGCATTGAGGCCAGTTGGCACAGTCTAGTCACATCCATGCTATTAAACTCTCTTAGCCTCCAGCACAACATGGTCAGATCTGCACTGCCATTTGGGAATGGTCCCTAACCTGTACTAACTCCTGAACTGAATCCAGAAATTATCTGGCTAGTTGGCTCTGGCCAAAATCATGAGCATTATAAAAATGCACCAGCAGAGATGACTGAATTCCAGTGCCGATTCTAGCTTTAGTTCATTGATTTATCTATGCAGAGCTATATGTTAAAAAAAAAAAAAAATCCTTTGATTGTATTAGGGAGAAAGTTTTATTTCAAAATGTGCAGAAAGTAGTAAGTGGTACATGATATTGAAAAGATAGCATTTAAAAGAATTTCATTTTAAATAAGTTTGTTATGAAAACAAATTTGTCATGATTAAGTTAACAACAGAAGATGAAAATAGGTCAAAATAGGAAAGAAGAGGTCAGAGTTATTTGGATAAGTTAGCTTTCCATAGCTGAAAGATACCCTCAAGTTCTTTAAAATATTAGCTAAAGCACCAAAAATTATTTCCAGAAACAAATGAAGAAATGATGATTCAGAGAACAGAAAACAAAACAAAACAAAACAAAACCAACCAAAGTACTGATATTTAGAATAGGAGAAAGGAGATCTCAAGGACTTAAAAAGCATTTGACCCCATTTTGATACCCCAAAAGATATTGAAAGAAAATTATTAATCTGTTTTTGTGCAGCTGGTAGATAATAAGGTGCTAAGAAAAGGGCAATATGGATTTGTCAGGATTTGACAAAACATGCCAAGCCAGTCTAATTTCTTTCTTGACATGTTAACTGGCCAAGCGGATATGCGAGAAGCACTAGATCTGTTTGATAGTCTGACTTATGTAAGTCTTTTGATGTGGATGCATGGAACATTCTTATAAGTAATTTTGGGAAATGCAGTCTTGATCAAATGCTGTTGATGCAGAACTGACTGGGGAAAAAAAAATAAAATACTAAAAGTAGAGTTATCACTAGTTTTCTGCCACACTAGGAGGCTCTTTCAAATTTGTCTTGCATATGGCAGTCCTGGGCCATGTATTATTTAATATTTTAATTAAAGACATGGGTGACAGAATGGTGAATGTACTTATGAAAAGATGAAGGACTTCAGACTCGGAGTGGTTGTATCACTTTACAGAACAGAAAAGTAAATCAGAGAGATTATGGTATATTAGAGAAGTAGTCTGAAATCAATGAGAAGAAATTTGTGAAAAGAAACTACAAAGAAGTATACTGAGGAAGGAAAAATAAAAAGATACTTAAAATAAACAAAACCAAAAGAAAAGCAATATAGAAAATGGGAGTTGTAGTTAACTATAAACTCTATATGAGTTAAGTACACAATGTTATAAGAAAGACAATAGCATTATAACGTGTATTAATTTCAGAGTTTTATGTAGGATTTTAAAAGGTAATTATTTAATTCTGCTTGAACTACTGAGGTCTTTGATCCAGTTCAAGTTTCTAGAATTTGCACTACTCATTAAAAAGCAGGCTAGTATACTCTGTAGTATCTAAAAGAGATCAACAAAGATAATGAAAGATCACAAAAAAAAAAATAAATTGTCAGGAAAGGATGAAAACTCAAATATTTAGTCCAGAAAACAGAAAATTAGAAGGTGTAAGCTGTATGCAAATCTATCAAACAAATATAGGCTTATGCAGGCATTAAAAGGGTCTCTGAGTCTCAAAAAAATATCATTTCATCTATTCAATTTTTTCAATATGTATGTAAATACAAAGTTTTTGAAGATTGTGATGAATCAAAAGTTCTTCAGACTGCAACTGCTCATTGAATTTGATATTACTTGTAAGCTTCACTGCTAGTATTACCTTTCAGGGTCTTTGGCTTCAGGGCACTCTTGCCAAAATTGTCTGCTCCGGGGCGAAGGATCCACGATTTTGAGCATCACCAGAACAGACTCACTGCTCATGCACTCCCCAGAGATATCACCTCCTTGGCTCCCATCACCCTTGGCACTCGGTGTCGTGGTTTTGTTAGTGAGGGGGGACCTAAGGTGGTAGCTTCTGTAGGAAACTGCTAGAAGTCACTCCCCTTTGTTCAGTGGACTCGGCCGGGCCTAGGGCGGACCCACTGCTGGCCAAGGCCGAGCTGATTGGTAGCAGAATGTTCCGTGATAACACCTCTGCAATAACGTATTTAAGAAGGGGAAAACAGAAAAAAAAAAAAAAGAGAAGATGTGAAGAAGCTGAGTGGGGGCAGAGGTGCAGAGGGGGAGGCGCAGGCCTCATGGGCCTTGCAGGCCTCACCCTCTGGCCTCTCGCCAGGCAGCCAACTGGGCCCAAATCAGTCCAGCCCGGCTGCAAGAAGTGGAGAGGAGATGAGAAGTGAATGAGATGTAAAAAGCTCCAGAGAGGCATCTGCCAGCCTGTTGTGAGGAACGGCTGCAGACGCCAAGGTCAGTTCAGAAGGACGGGGAGGAGTAATGCAGCTCCTGGCCAAGATTCCCCTGCAGCCTGTGGTGACGACCGTGGTGGAGCAGGTTGTCCCCCTGCAGCCCATGGAGGTCCACGGAGGAGCAGAGATCCACTTGGAACCCGTGAAAGACCCCGTACCGGGGGAGGTGGATGCCTGAAGGCGGCTGTGGCCCGTGGACGGCCCGCTGGGACAGCTGTTCTGGAGAGACTGCACTCCGTGGAAGAGATGACCCACACCGGAGCAGTTCCACGAAGGACTGTGGCGTAGGGGTGGGACCCCACAACGGAGCAGGGGAGGAATGTGAGGAGTTCTTCTCCTGACCATGAAGCAGTGGTGTGAAACAACGTGTGATGAACTGACCACAACCCCCATTCCCTCTTCCCCCCTGTGCCGCTCGGGGCGGGGAAGGTAGTAGAGATAATGTTAAACTTGGGAAGAGGGAGGGGTGGAGGGAGGTTATCTTGTTCTCTGTCTCATTATCCTGCTGTTTGTAGTAATAAATGGATCGTTTTCCCCAAGTCGAGTCTGTTTTGCCTGTGACGGTAACTTTAAGGATTTCTCCCTGTCCTTATCTCAAACCTCGAGCCGTTTTTCCTTATATTTTCTCTCCCTGTTCTCTCGGAAGGTGGGGGGAGTGAGAGAGAGACTGCGTAGTCTGGTCCTGATCAGGGCTGAACTACGACACTCGGGCAGACTGTCTGTGCTACCCCTTGGTGTATATACACCCTCCAAAGGCATCTCAGCAGGCTGAAGTCTTGATAACAGGGAAATAAATATAAAGATTGCCATTATGTTTTCCAATGCTTAAATTAGGTTTATATAACAGTTAATTACTACTTCTTGTGTTCATTTACAAATAACATCTCCCCCTCCTGCAGGAAGAACAGGAAAAGAAGCAATCCCAAATGTTATAATCAGCATCTCACCATACCTGCTGGATAGGATGTAACAATGGTGTTTTGCTGCCAAAGCAAACCCAGGTGCAGATTTTAAAAGTGAGAGGTTGGGAGGGGAAGGGGGGAAGCAGCAATCTCAATTTTTCCGCAGGTTCTTGTTGAGCGCAGTATGAGTGTACGGGGTGAAGAACATAGCCACTGCTGTGTAACTTCACTGTCCATCGGGCGCTGCCCCTTCTAATGCACAGGTCAGGTGGACTCATAGTGAAAATGGAATGGAAAGATATGTGAGGAAAACAAAGACAAGACATCCTATTGCTGTAAACTGAAATGTACATGGTTTGCTAAACCAAGGAAATATATTCTTGGGCATCTTACTTCCTCTGTTTCAAAGATTTAGGAGCAAACACTGTGTATCAGCAATGTGTGATATAGATGGAGCCCTGCTCATTTAATAACATTTTTTCATAGCCTTGAGGTAAAGTGTTAGGAAATCTTTGAGTATATGAGTGTTTGTGAAGAGGCAGGATCCACGCTGAAGGCATAGATTTAAATAAATCTGTGGGCTCTACTCCTTTGGTCTGTGACTTGTACTTCTGCAGCTGTGGCACATCCCTCTATGCCAGCATAGTGAGGAGGGAGGACAGGCCACACTGAGTAAACTTTTTGTAGCTTCAGACCCTTCTGTTACAGTGGTGGAATTTATGGCTGAATCAAGCCTCTATAGTGTGAAATGCTAATGTAACCCAAATACATGAGCTATAATCCATAGCCTGGAGGAAGGTCTCTTATCCTTACGTCTGGGAGTGTGCTACTTTTGTGCTGCTGAGTTGATTTTGCTAGTGAAATAAGGCAGCTTCTGCCTCCAGTCATAGGTGTATATTGTATGCATGCTTCTCTGCTGAATTTCATATACCCTAGGGTTCCTCATGGTTTAAAAAAAAAATAAGGGGATCAGGACAATGCTACAAGGTGATACTTGATATAATGAAAATCTAGCAAACTTTGGTGATGTTAAAAGAAACTAAATGAGAAATTGTTTTGACTGAAATAGACCTGAACAGTCTCACAGGTCTAAAAGATTAGAGGATTTATTATACTCTCAAGAAGATGATAGAAGTGACTAGTGTTCTGGCTACCTGCTGTGTCCTTAGTGAAGCAAGATTCAGTTCAGTTTTATTTCAATTTCTTAATTATGGCACGACTGTTTTAGCTTTTCAAAGTCCAGACTTTGAGACTCATAAGGCTTGATATTCTTGTATAAACACAGGCACAGTTCTGCACAAAAGAGCAGATAAACAAATACGTATAAGACAACTGCCATGTTGCAAAATAATTATTAAGTCATTTTTCTCCAATAATTTTTATTTGTTGAGAGGTAGTAATTAATCCCAGATAGTTTTTACCCCCTTAACAAGGTCGAGGGGAAGGCAGAGGGGAGAGGAATAAAGAAATACATCTATAGCTAATTTCATGTTGAGCTGAGCTTGTTAAACCAAATACTCTGGAGCTAAAGATTTTCACAGAAGAAAAGAGGAGAGAGCTTTTTCAACTTCCAGAGAGAAGGTAGCAATAAACTGACTTGATGATCACTGTTGTTAAATTGAGCCCCTTGGGATGCCAGGTAATTTGCTAGTAACGTGAAAGACTTGGTCTTTAGCAAGTCTGTTTGAATGACTGTCTGGAGGTTCCATCTTTATAGTTCCAAATTCTCTAGCACCTTTCTTTACAGGGGGACCTATTATGCTGCAACAGTCAGTTGATGAACTGCAGAAAGTTAGAGAAGGCAAAAGGCCATTTTCACTGCATGGGCTGGATTCAAAAGCACTGAGAGTAGTAGGCTGAAGGGAGAAGAAATGCTTTATTGTTCATCCCTAGAGCAACAGTGGAGTCACAAAAGAGATCTTCAGAGAGAGAACACATATTTAGAGTGTTGGGAAGTTTTTGGAGATATAATCTGTTTCTAATAAAATTGCTAAATTTTCAAAATTACAGAAAGTTTCTAGAGTTTCTTCATATTCTGAGAAGTAGCTCAACTAATCTGTTAACTCTCCATCTATTAGTAAAAACTGGTTTTCCCCCAGTAGCTCTGCAGAGTGACTTAGTTTCAGAGTTTGGTGGTTTAACAAGTTCATATAGAGATTTTTCTTTATACTTTACTGTGATCTTATAATTCTGAATGCTGAAAAAAACTCAAGGATCTCACTGGATTGTTGCTAGTTCCAGTTGTCACCTCTCTCTAGAAGAGATAATTATGTTCTCCCAATAATATTCATTTCCTGTTTTTGAGGTCGCTTGGTTTTCTTCTCACGAACTTGGAAATCTCAACTTTCTAAATCCAAAATTTGTTTCTCAGAGAAGGAAAAGAAGGTACCTATACTTCCACCTAGCCTGACTAATATTTTCTATTCCATCTGTCAAGACAAGAGCAGGGCAGCTCTGTCTCACATGCCATGGTTTCTGATCCCTATACTGAAAATATCTGTGCAACAGTTTTACCTTTCCATTAAGAATGATGCAATAATATATCTTGTTTGCTCCTGAGTGACAACTGAGCACTGACCTAATCTAGCAAAGGGAACTACAATTATAAATTAGCAAAGAAAAAGTGCTGAGGTTTTAATGGTGCTGCTTAAATATTATTTGATTTACTAACATAGCAATGGGTGCCAATATTGAATGAATACTTATGAAATATATCTGTGGGTATGCACTCAAGTAAAATAATTTAATTCTCCGCAGTAGCTTTTTTACTTTCTTCATGTTTGCCTTTTGTGAATATTCTATAAAGTGAATTTAATGGCAGAATGCATGTGATAATAGTCAGTTTTAAGCAAATATTGGAGAATATTCTGAGCCTATAAATACTGAATTTGGAGATGCAAATATTAGCATTGTAGTTCTGAATATTTTCAATGAACTTGG
Source organism: Chlamydotis macqueenii (assembly GCF_036417535.1). NCBI lineage: Eukaryota > Metazoa > Chordata > Aves > Otidiformes > Otididae > Chlamydotis > Chlamydotis macqueenii. The sequence goes on from NC_141558.1 coordinate 9,284,363, forward strand.
TGTTAGTACTTTTCCAAATATTTTTTTCACCAAAACTTCATAATTTCTATTGCAGTATGGAAGAGTAAAAGCTATTTCCCTCAGTTTTTGACAAAGTGGGAGTAGCATGATTATGGAAGATTAAATAAATACTTTTCAACAGAAACAGATGTTGTATCAAAATAGCATCTAAATTCATGTTTGCAATGTGTCTTCTAGGAACTGTGGCAGTTAAAACCCTGCAACCTACTGTTTGTGAGCATCCTAGGTAACTCTTTATGCAGCTGCCTTCCCACCTGAAAAGTCACAAAAATCTACACAGAGATCAGAAACACTGTTGTTGCAGCATTCGGGTCTACTATTAGAAAAGAATGTCAGGCATTTTTAAGTCTATTTTTATATTTTCACAAGAAATGCATGTGTACCTGGAATCTGTGAACTTTGAAGGATGATACAGGGCCATGGGAATTACTATACCACAGCAAATATTGTCCAGGTAGTCCAGTGCTTTATTTCTGACAGAAAGCCAATATCAAACACTTCAGATAAGGAGAATGAGAAATTCTTTTATGGACAATTGTGTTATAACCTGGCTAGTCCAAAACTCTTTCATTTAGCGGTTGTCTCATATTCTGAAATGTTTCCAATAGTCAGAGGTGACAGTTGCAAAAGTCAGAGTTATAAAATCTTATTTTATCTTCTGATAGTCCAGACTTTTACTAATCTCAAGAAATATTAGCAAATTGCATTGAAGAGAATGTGAAACCAGAAAAATTTGTGTGGAAAATGCAAGTCCTCCCTTCATTATTTTGCACTGAAAGAGGTGAGGGTGGTGTAGGAGATAGAAGACAATAAAACATACATTTTCAGACTTTTAAAATTACTGGTATTAGATAAAATTTTGATTTAAATCTGATTCTTTAAAAATTATATATTTCAAGCTATTAAAAACCCTAAAGTAAATACTGTTTACAATTGATTTTTAATTAAATCCTCTCTTTAAAATAATGTTTTTCAGATTAAAAGCTTTAACATTTTTGTCATCAACTCGCCTTTTGTTTATTTTAAAGGGAGATGGCTTTTTCATTCTCTACATAGAAATTTCTTGCTTTTTTTTTTCTCATCCAATCATTCTTAGAATAATCTCATGATTTTTTTTCACATCATGAAGTAATCTAACATACAGGTGAATCAAGGCATTGTTTTTACTTTTGCTGAGTTTAGATTAGATGTTTGCACACGGTGGACACGATACATTTACAGAGCACAAATTGTGCATGAATTCTCTAGAAATAGCAGTCAGTTTTCAGTAGCTGACTAAAACACAGCATTGCAAGAGAATAATGGGATGTGTGGTTTGCAAGGGAAAGCTTGAGTCTAGTTATCTCCTGTAATTTTCTGTTTTCTTGCTTATAAGTTTTAGGTGGGTGGTTTGTACTTTGAAGGATCTATTATGTGCTCTTTAATAATGTTTTTGTTTTTCAGAATCTACTGCTCTATTATTTCTTTCTGGTACTTAATATATCAAATTACTAATACATATCTTTCAAGTGTCCTTTATAATGTATAATAGCAGTAAGTGTTAATTATGTCCCCAACAGCCTCCTATATACAGAATTTATGGAAGGAAAAAGAGAGAACAAAAAAGCTCTCACAGTATTATATTAACTACTAGGAGAGCAAGAAGCCCATATGCTTTAAAATTTGTACATATGTTCCTTGGCTATTTGCTTTCCCCAGTGCAAGTGTTTCTATTAAAACTGAATTTGTCATTTTTAAAAATTTGATACTGACAGTTGGCAAAAGTGTTGTTCCTCCTGTCCGAAGACTGCCAACCTAGCTACTCAGGGAGAAGTAAGGACCTCTCTCTGGGCTCCTGAAGGGATGAGGCTGAATTCCCTTTACCACACATTTAAGGTATATATAGGAATATGTTATTTCTTCCCCAAATTAATTAATTCCTTCCCTCTTTCTTCCTAGTATATCATGTCTGTGTAGTAGGCAATTAATAACATTCATTGAACAAGATCAACTTTGAAAGTTGCCCTTTCACTGTATATCCATATAAACATTACAAAAACCTTCCTTTCTCCACCACTTTTCCCTGTAAAAGCCTGGTTACAGGGACAAGTATTACACAAAACCCTGAAGAATGACCAGCCAACTCACTTCTGCATCTAATGATGACCCACTTAATTTTCTCTGGCCTTGCTTTAAGTTGTTTCTTGAAAGTCTTATTTAAGCATCTTACATTAATTTGTCCACCACAGAGACAAATCAGAGAACAGTGATCTGGCAGTCAGAATCCAAGGCAAACAGGGAATACTGATAAGACAATCCTTTGAATGCACATGGATGAAAACAGGAGAATAGTATAGCTTTCCCCGGTACCTCATCTAGCTAAGAATCTGTTTACTCTGTGATTAGGACAATGACCATTGAACATATCGAGGTACTTGAGATAGCTATCATATAGACATTTTGGGGACCACGATCATCCATTTGTCATTGATTATGTCCATATGAATAAAACAGCTTTGGGGCTTGTTCTACTAGCCTTAGGCCAATTGCCATATCCTAACTGCGTCCATACTCTGTTTGCCTCCAAAATTTGGGATATGTCAGAATAGAAACATGCAAATTGCCTATTAACTGCAGTTCTCGAGCCATGTTAACTCCTGTACATGGCTGAAGAATTGTGCTAGATCTCAGAACAAAGCTGTACCAGGAGTCTTTCCAGTAATTTACTGGAAAGAAGGGACAACAGAATGCATTGCCTATGCCTGGACCTGATTTAATTTCCTGCTATTGGTCTATTCTATGTAAATACTTACAAATATGTAGCTTTACATATGTATACACACACATGAATATATGCATATACTCATGTATGCACACATATGCACATACAATATAAGAACTGTGTAAGAATAGTCTTTAACAGACTTCTAAAACTCAGCCTCAAGCTCCGTGTCATGGTGTCTTCACTAGCTAAATTAAAGGCAGTGTGAATATGCTGATACATGCTGCAATCACACATCTTACAGTGTAGACATACCATAATAATAAGTGTCAGTTAAGGTCTTGGTTCAGCTCTAATCATTTTGCACTGCTCTGCAGTACAGTGAATGAATTTAATCTGCAAGTGGAGAGTGTTTCCAGCAGAGGGAAATTCTCTGCTTGTATAAAGTCAGCACAGTTGATTCCCACAAATACCTTGTCAACCCTGTGGGATGGACATACACAGGATGAATAACAGAGCAGAAAGAGAGTCTTTCACTTGTCTCATAAAAATGTGGTGAGTTAGAAGAGCCCTCAAGCTATTTTAAATGAGGTCATACTACTACTGGCTTTCCTACCTTCCTTTCTGAGTACAGAAATATAACCATATTTAATTGTATTTAATTGTACGATTTTTGATAATGAAGCAAAACAAAGCAAACTCTTGTATATTGAGTTGGTTTTTTTTCTGTGGGGTACTGAGCAGAAATTGAAGGTAGATCCATGGTATATATCTTTTGTGAAGAGGAAAAAGGCAGGGCAGAATATTTGTTCATGCATAAAAGTATCAGAGTCACTATGGATGTCTCTTTTTTTTTTGACGCAGAAATAAAGGGAGTAAGGTAGGGGTCTCCTGGTTTCAACAGGGATGGAGGTAATTTTCTTTCTAATAGCTGCTGTGGTTTGGATTTAGTACGGAATTTGGTAAGTGAAGAATGTTGACAATACACTGATATTGTTAGTTGTTGCTAAGGGATCAAGGACTTTTTCCAGCTTCCCAGGTTTGGTACAGTTGACTCAAACTGGCCAAAAGAAGTATTCCATACCATAAACGTCATGCTCAGATAAGTGGGGGTTGGCTGGTGGATAGCCCTCTCTCAGGAAATTGTGGTTCTGAGACCTGGGTTAGGAAATTGCTCTTCCAAGATTGCTGGTTGGGATCATTCTGAGATCACTCTTGGTTCCATTCCAAGATTGCTCTCTGTTCCATTCCATGGTCATTGCTCAAGATGGGCTGTCTAAGTTGTTGGGACATCAGGCAGTGAGAAATTGTGCATCATTTGTTTTGTGTATTTTATTGTCATTGTATTTTATTATTATTATCATTATTAACATATATATTTATTGTTATATTTTCCTTTGCTGTCCTAGTAAGCTGTCTTTATCTCAACCCATGAGTTTTCCTTTCTTTCTGATTCTCTCCTCCGTGCGACTCGAGAGGAGGAAGTGTGAGTGAGCAGCTGCATGGTACTTAGTTGCTGTCTGACATTAAACCATGACAAGGTGAGAAGATACTGAGAAGGCTGATTCACCTTTATGAGTCAGACATATAATTTCTTGAACATTCAAATGAGTTGTTCTATGAAGAAAAAAAAAGGGAATGAACTCAGGTCTTCTGTGCATTGCTGTTCTACATCCACTCATCCATTCACCAAAGAATTGTACTACTTTGCCTCTATTGCCCAGATGCCCATTAGCCCTTCAGATGCTCCTTTTGCCCACATCTGCATCTTTAATCTCCACCTTTTCCATCTCTACCATCCTATGGCTCCTGTTTCCTCTAACTCCTGACAGTGAAGGAGATGGCATGAACAAGTTTTTTCTCAGTAGTGTACAGGCTGGCCAATTCAGCCAGGATTAACAAAATGGTTGTCTAACAGCAGGCCAACCAACCAAACCAGTACTGAGCTCTTCATGAAGATTTCCTGGCAGTGGGATACTAATTTGGGCCTTTCTCCTTGGCCAAGCTTCTGATTTTGCTGAATGAGTAAGAATTTTATTATCCTCCAGGGCTCAGTTCCAGTGACAAATGTTGAAACTGACTAATGGATTCAAAAGTTATTAAGAGGGTATAGTGAATAGTGTGATTGTGTAAGCTTCATTTCTTTAGGAAACCAGGCTAAACATGGATTTGCATTTTGTACATTACAGTCACAAGACAGCAAGCTAGACATTACAGTATAACATCAGACTAATTGTCTGTTTTGTCTAGTATCCAGTACCACTGCTATTTGCTTCAGATGATGTTGCAAGAAATACTGTAGTGAGCAATTAGGGATTAACCTCTCCGTAACAGAAGTTTCTTAATTCCCATCAGTTAGTGATTAGCTTATGCTCTGAAGCATGAAGGTTTATATCCCTTATGAATTTTTGTTTAATCTAATATAATTGCGGATGTTCTTGTTATCCATATAGCTGCTTATCCTGTTTTATTTTTTTTTGTTTTGTTTTTCTTTTGATCCTGCTGTGTTCTTGGCCACAGTTATATCCCATGGTAATAAATATTATGGAAAAAAAATCTCTGTCCCCAGCATTGTCCCTTATTCTACAGTATAATTACAAGGAACTATACAGAAAAATGGGAAATTGTGTAGATGAGAATATACACTTTGTATATAGGCATTGTTTTCTAAGTAGATCTATGTGAATTCTTTCAATATCCAAATATCAAAATACTAAATTATTCTGTTTACTACAGAGAGTAGGATTCATCCTGCCTAACATCAGTATCTGAGTTCAGCACCCCAGACGGTTTTAAGGAGAAAAATACACTTTGGAGGGCAACATATCTGACCTATGGTAGATGCCCATAGTAAGAAGAGATGAAACACACCTTGAAAGTACCACTTTCCCTCCATTCACTATGGTACTAATTTTGACAACTATCTCAGATATATAAGTTTATAATATAGACATCTATTCTTAGTCAAATTAATACTTCTCCTGATGAGTGGTCAAATTCTCAAAATTCAGTACAGGGGCTTGAATATTTTCAGAGAGTCATTTTTCCTAATTGTGTCTGGCTCTGTAGGAACCTGTTACATGCAGAGAGTAACAAAAAATTGATTCCTAACTTCATGAAAGTCATCATAGAGATTTTGACTTTGTCCAGTCACACCAGTTTTCCTTATTCTGTATTTCTCGATTCATATTTTACACATGCATGTGTGCATTGCTTGTGGTAAAAGTAAAGTGAGTGTTTTCCTCAATTGCTTACTTAGGCATGACTGTTTCTGGGGTGAATGTGTCTCAAAGATGCTCTTCCTTCAATTTTTGGAAGAGAAGTGGCATATTCCCACTGTAAATTTAGTCTTACTTTGTGTGAGGAACTGAAGGAAAAGTAAGGAAAGGAAAACAGATAAGTGAAAGTTAGGGATAAGACACCATTACTGCTAGCATCAACAGGCAACACAGTGGAAGAATGGTATGGCAGAAGACCGATCACAGTATCAGTAACTTCCTGACCATTCTTCCTTCACCTGGAAAGAGTGAAATGAGGATAATAGTGCAGTAGCATTTTTGGCTTTGAAATTCTAGTAAAACAGACCTTGAGAGCCAAAGATTTCTAAACTCCCTGTCATCACAAGTGTCTCATTTCCCTTTTGCAGTTGCCTTTAGCTTTTTTTTTTGTGATCTGAGACACATGTTCCATTTTTATTCCTTAATTAGAGAATGTGAAAGTGTAACTTTATGCATACCTATGTGTTTGAGTAGCTTTCAAGTTCGTAAGGAAGGGATGCCAGAAAGAAAGCTTTCCTAGTTTGATGGTAGACTTTTGTTTAAATGGATTTGCTGAAAGATTGCTTGGATTAAGTATTATTTGTTCTGTTTCCAGTCAAAGAAAATAGCTGTTATTTTGCAGCAACATTTAATAAGGGTTTTCTGCAAAATAGTCAATGGTATTAGATTATATCTCTGTTACAACATTAGTAATGGAAAATGACAACCTAAAAAATAAGGTGAAATCAAGATGTTTTTAGTTAGAGGAATAATATTGATTTCACAGAAAATAATAGGTCCATCACTATATGTTACTTTACATTTACTTCTGAAGATGCAAAATAACAATATTGTCTGTGTCTACTTAATTTTGTTTGACAATAACAAAATAAATTTGCTATTGTTTATTAGAGATTTTCAGAGAAGTCAGCCAACTTATCTTTGCTTTGAATTTCAAATACAACCTTTTTAAAAAACATAGCCAGAGATATTCATCTAAAATATTGATAAGAATTTTACATTTGAGAATATGCAATTGTAGTCACTGCTCTCATGTTAACAGTCACTTGCTCTTTGCTTTTTAGAAATTACAATTTTTATTAAGATTAAAATTATAATGAGCTGACACTTTCAGGTGTATTTCAGCATACGTCATTTTTGCATATGAAAGAATAAATGCATAGAGGTATTTGAAAGCAAAACAAAGCCAAGCAAAATAATATCTTTATTTTAGAAACACCTTTGATTGTTCATAGAAGTAACAGCTTCTTCATCATAGACCCTTTAGGCACTTGAATTTGAGCAATTATCTATAACTTTTAAATTATACCTAATTCAAGTCATACATCATGGTTTCATATATCTGGAAGCTTTATTGAAAAAACATAAAAAAAAGTTCTTTTACAATCAATCAATGAAATAAAATTTTGGTGGTGTAAGAAGAGGTGGAGAAAGAATGAGAAATGCAGACTATTATATTCCATATAACGAAGATAATAATTTTGTCTTAAAAACATAGTGGGAAGTCGCAGAGAAGACAAAGCCAGACTGTTTCAACAAGTGCATTGTGGTAGGATGAAAAGCATCAGGTACAATTTTCTGCAAGGAAAATTCCACCTAGATATTAGGAAGATTAGTTTTTTCCCCTTCTTTTTTTTTCCCTTTTTTTTTTCCCTCCACAATGAGTGGGGTCAAAAGAGGAAAAGATTGTCTAGGGAGGTTGTGGAAAATCCATCTATGGCTAAGCAAGGGTCAGAGGGACCTGATTTTACTATGAATTTGGATCTAACTTTGAAGTTGGCCCTGCTTTGAGCAGGAAGTTGGATCACATTACCCCTGACATGCCTTCCCATCTAGATTATTCTGAGTTTATGATTTCAATTAAATGTAGCCTGAAAATCAAAATAACAAATTGGAAAATAGCTAAATATTAATTGGAGTTCCAATAAGCGGTATGGGATATGCAATTTAAATTAACACCATGCAAAAAGAGGCAGTGTTATGCTCAGTCTTAGCCTCCTATTTGATTTATTGCAGTATTATGTTTTCAAGTGTACAGCTTGCAGGTATCTGGGAAAACTCCTGAAGTTTAGCAGTGCATGTTTGGTAATAAAATAAGGAAAAATGTACTGCAGATGTCCCCTCTCCTTCTGCAGTGCTAAAACCTATGACGCCTCAAGCTTTCACTCTCTATACCAGAGACATAACTTACTAAGTTTTGTGAACAAAGGGTCCAGATTTGAAATGCTTCTGCAGAGAAGAGCTTCCAAGTATAACACAAGACCTATAGGCAGCTGCAAGATGTATTTATCAGGGTAGTGAGTACGCGCACTGAGTATGTAGGAAAATGGGATTGGCGACATGCAACATTGGCTGAACAAGAATTAGACAGTCATGTATTTTAGATTAAATATATATGCAAGTATTCTGATACGTTTGAATCATACTCCTTATATTTATCTAATAAACCTGGAATTAATTTGTTCATGGTGAATATAAGTTGAGTAAATCCACTGCTTAGTAAGAGTACTTTTCCTTTTCAAAAGCTGTAGACAGACAGTGATTGCAGGTATCTTTATGACATTCAAGAGAAAAATATCTGGATTTCAAAGAAAAAAAAAGTTGTGACTGATATTGATTGATCACAAGTAACTTTATTTATGATACTTTTAGCTTTAACCACGAATTTAACAAAAGTGGACAAAGCAATTCAAGAAAATGAAAGAATTAGATCCATTATGTTCAATTCAGATTACAACTGAAATTCCAGTGCATTTTATTCAACATTTCAGATGTTATGATGCATCTCTTCAGCAAAAACTATGTCTTTACATAGTTTCCTTCCTAATGAAGGATAACCTGGATAACTTTTGAAGTATTTTAAGAAATATTGTTATGTCTATTGATTTTGGGATACTAATAAATCATTATTTCCGCATATATTTTGTAGAATAATATTCCAACTACTGTATATTTAGTGAATTATCAATAATTTCCTTAGATTTTTGAAGTGATACAAATTCAAGTGTTTTACTGAATGGTTGTGAGATTATTGGATCGTCATCTTCCAGGATTTTTCTAAGTAAAGAGAATGGTCAAAAGACGCATGCAGCTGTTTAGAGAGGTAAGGCAGAAAAACTCTTTAATAGTGCCTCAATAAAAAGGTGGTTGTATATGGGTAGCTTTCCAGATCTTTGTTGAACTCCACATTTGGCAGCTGCTTGGCTTCTACAAACCCGCCCCCATCTCAGCATCAAGTCTGGTTGTCCTCATAACACGATTTGCACAATGCATGTAGGAAGTGCTTCTCAGAGTAATTTAGTAATGAAGTGATCCCCCATAGTAAAAATTATTTTGGCAATATGAATTAAAAGGAATACTGTAGGAAAAATACTGAATTTTCCCATGTAACTGACAAGAAAATTGCTGGATGAAGTGAATGAAGCACTGCCATCCTTAAGCACTCAGCTCCAGAGGGGAAGTTTGTCAGGCTGATGTACATTCCTTAAAGTCTTTCTATACATAGACCACAGGTTGTTTGTCATGTCTACTGAGATTAGCAACACCCACCATGCTGAACAGTAGAAAATGCGTGGCATCAAGAAAAGTAAAGGATAAAGGACCAAAGGATACCAGAAATTATGCCTCTTGCCTTTGGGAGGTCTGAGTGGGGTGCTCCCATAAAACTGGAAAATGAAAGTGATGTATAAAACTGGAAAATGTAAGTGATGTGGACAGGGGGTCAGAGTTTTCTTATTAGGAGGATGTGGTAGCAGTGACTTTTTCTTTTTGAACAGCAGTTAGATTAGGATCTCATCCTGGAAGGTTTTGAATCTGCATGATGAATAAACACATTAGCCACCTGGCTGTGGGGTATTATAAGAGGATATATTTCCATTCCTCCCGTTAACTGGCCCCACTGTGCAGACAGGAATGCAAATTATGGGGTCACAGAGCGAGCAAGAAGAAGTATATCTCCAATCCGTTTTCAATTCATGCAGTTGAGAGTGAAGAGTTCTAGGCTGTTTATACATTTAATACCAGCAAAACACTCATAAAACCTGCAAAGAAATAGGACACCTCCCTCACTCCTGCCAAATGCTTTTTCAGAAATGGCTGAAAAACAGATAAAAGACTTGTTAGAAACTGTGCCTAGGGATAAGAATGAGCAAATCTGCTTCTGGTTAGCTATCATACTATGAGAAGATCAATGGAAGACTGTAGTTCAGTAATTATTTCTTCTTTTTGAATCTGTATTCCATTAGTCAATCAATGCATTAAGCTAAAGCAGCAGATTTGCAAAGAATGACAGATGCATATCAAGAGAAATTCCCCACAAATAAGTTCTGTGAATTCTGTGAAAAGAGTTTGTAATGTAATCTATGAAATTCATTCACACTAAGATATGATTTACAAGGAGTCTATTGATTGGGGAATAAATGTTAATTTACATTTAATAGAATATATTTCAATAAAGCTGGAGCTCCAACTACTGGGTTTTGGAGGATCTTTTCTTTATTCAATACAAAATCTGCATCTTTCCCAATTCCTCTGATTTTATTGTATGATACATACCACCCAATAAACCTATCAAAATTTCTCCAGAGTTGTGATGTTGTTCATTTTACTTGTAGTCTGAGGCAAACATGGTTGCTAGTGGGGACTTTTTAATTCTTTGAAAATTGCTGTTTTGGGAACAGAACCTTCACTGCTTTTAACCACTATAGATCTACAGATGAAAGGCAAAGAAGCCAATTTGCCAATTAACACTAAGTAAAGACTTGGACGAAAGCGCTGTCCTTTTCACATAGCTCATCCCACAGGAGAAAAGAACACACCATGCCTTGCTGAAATTAGAGAGCCATTTCAGGAAGGCGTTGTGTTAAAAGGCAGTGAGAATTTGTCTTGGAGCTCACTAATGAATTCTTCCTTTAGTATGCCGACACATTTCATATGTTTCCTGTGATATTTTTTTTTCTCTTTCAAATAAGGCAATATTATTCTCCTTAGATAGCCCAAGGTTAATAGTATTCCTTATAGTCTCATAATATTTTTCTGATTGGTTGTACACCAATCATTTTTTTTTTCCACAGAAAAGCCTTCAATTAACCCCCCAGTGATTGGGAGGTGGAATTTCCAGATTAGTGTTGGAGAATTCCACCTCCTATCACCAGGGGTTTAATTGAAAACTTTTCTGAGAAAAATTAATTGGTGCAAAAACATCAGTAAAATAACTGAAAATGCAGGGGACACTGTTAATTTCAGTCTATTTAAAGGAAAGACAAAAAAATAGGAATACTGAACGAGAAACAAACAAAATTATTACAGTAACACTGAGATTAAAAGGAAACTTGTGAAATGGCCCTGTAAAGTCACAAAACACAGGAAAATTTACCTTTAATTTAAATTACAATATGCTAAAAACAAGCAAGAGAAATTAGGTTCTTTTAGAAACTGTTTCACAACCAGGTGATTTACTTCAGATTCAGAAACATAAATCACATTTTAATAATCTCTTTCCCAGTATGAAGTCTCTATACAATCTGATATGTAGGTTTTGGGTTTTTTTTAAGTAGATGCTTTCTTTGCATAAGAAGAAGCTGCAATAAATTAAATTGATCCTGGGAAATCTTATAATGCAGCTGAGTAATGAAAGAAAACATGTAATTTGAATCTAATGTTGCAAATATATATATATCTTTCCTAATAATGAGGAACATCCAGTTTGAATGGGTTTATCTGTGTGCAATAAACCTGTCTGAATATGGTATCTTTAATATTACTCAGATACGGGGGTTTTTTTTGCATTAAGCATAACAGACTTTGACCTGCAAATTATGAAAAAGATTAAGATATGCATCAGCAGAGAGAGTTATATCAAGTGTTGACAAATTATTCATTAAAGTTTTATGTAACAGGCCCAGAGAGAGTATTAAATAAGATTATTACAGCAATTCTTATAAGTGTATTCATCTTGACTAAGAACAGGTCAATATAAAGTTTAGGACTGTTTACTTACAAAGCTTCTTTAATTAGGAAAAATAGAAATAAATGTTCTCCATTTGGCATCTTTTACAGATTTTATCTTTATTACTTCTCTCTCCCAATATTGTGAAAGATCGATGTCAATAAAAGTAAATCTGTTACATGCAATTTGACAAATCATTTGCTTAATGATTTCTAAATATAGAGAAAGATATACAATTTTCTTCTGAAATTAGCAGCACTTTTTTCCTTTTGAAAATCCTATGTTTTGAGCAGGCGTAGTTTTGTATCTGGAGTGATTATTAGTAAATAAGCAAGGTAATTATCTCTGAAAGGAGTTAGTTTCAGTGAAAAACAACCATGTATTCCTACCGTAAAACACAGCACTTTGTGTTACACTCTGCCATACATTATACTTTTCTGCTGTCAGGTGAAAATTCAACCAATGGCTATTTGATTACTTTGGAAACATTTGAATTGATTTTTATTACCTAATCGTGTACATCTATAAGCAAGATGTATGACCACTCTTCTTGGAAGAACTGAACAACTCCTCTCTCACGTTTGATAGATCATGTAACACATACAGGCAGAAGAGAGAAAAACATGTTCCCAAAGGAAAAAATGCCACTGAGTTTAGGGGTATCGTAGTTCAGCCCCGACTGGGGCCAGACTACGCAGTCTCTCTCTCGCTCCCCCCACCCTCCAAGAAAATAGGGAGAGATAATATAAGAAAAACGGCTTGAAGTTTGAGATAAGGACAGGGAGAAATCCTTAAAGTTACCGTTATGGGCAAAACAGACTCGACTTGGGGAAAACTATTCATTTATTACTACAAACAGCAGGATAATGAGACAGAGAACAAGATAACTTCCCCCCACCACTCCCTCTTCCCAAGTTTAACATTATCTCTACTACCTTCCCCTCCTGAGCGGCACAGGGAGGAAGAGGGAATGGGGGTTGCAGTTAGTTCATCATACGTTGTTTCACGCCACTGCTTCATGGTTGGGGGAAGAACTCCTCACATTCCTCCCCTGCTCCGTTGTGGGGTCCCACCCCTACGCCACAGTCCTTCGTGAAACTGCTCCGGTGTGGGTCATCTCTTCCATGGGATGCAATCCCTCCAGAACGGCTGTCCCAGCGGGCCCTCCACGGGCCACAGCCGCCTTCAGGCATCCACCTCACCCGGTGTGGGGTTCTTCACGGGCTCCAAGTGGATCTCTGCTCCTCCGTGGACCTCCATGGGCTGCAGGGGGACAACCTGCTCCACCATGGTCATCACCACAGGGGAATCTTGGCCAGGAGCCGCATTACTCCTCCCCCTCCTTCTGAACTGTCCTTGGCGTCTGCAGACGTTCCTCTCACAAGAAAAATTCTTCACAACAGGCTGGCAGATGCCTCTCAGAATCTCTTCACATCATCCATCTCCATCTCCTCTCCACTTCTTGCAGCCGGGCCGGACCGAGTTGGGCCCAGTCGGCCGCCTGGCAAGAGGCCAGAGGGTGATGCCTGCAAGGCCCATGAGGCCTGCGCCTCCTCCTCTCCGCCTCTGCCCCCGCTCAGCTTCTTCACATCTTCTCTTTTTTTTTCCTGTTTTCCCCTTCTTAAATACGTTATCGCAGAGGCGTTATCACGGAACATTCTGCTACCAATCAGCTTGGCCTTGGCCAGCAGCAGGTCCACCCTAGGCCTGGCCAAGTCCACTGAATAAAGGGGAGTGACTTCTAGCAGTTTCCTACAGAAGCTACCACCTTAGGCCCTCCCTCACTAAACAATACCACAACAAGAGGAAAGAAGGACAATGCTTGATTTTCTTTCTCTGAACACTGGCTGTTCATCTTAAGTGAGACTTCTATCCTGTAGCAGTCCATGGAATTGTCCCTGTTGAATAAAGCTCAGAACTAGCCTATCTGCACGCAGAGTACTGAAGGCAAAACTTTATAAGCATACTCAAAGGATAAACAACACAAATTGCAGTGTCTGCTTCCTGCTTCAGCTTTAGCCCACAAGAGAAGCTCTTTTTTTTTTCTTTTTTCCTTTTTTAAAATAGGGGAAACGTTTCTTTGACATATATTTTATTACCTGTACATATTTAGTGCAAAACCGGAACTGCAACATTAAAATATTCTCTAAAAGATTCCAGTGGGAAGGATGAATCTCCTCAGCATGAAGAACTTCTGTTTTCCCAATTGCATCAAGTTTGCTGACGACACTGAGCTGTGTGGTGTGGCTGACACGCTGGAGGGAAGGGATGCCATCCAGAGGGACCTTGACAGGCTGGAAAGATGGCCCCATGCAAACCTCATGAAGTTCAACAAGGCCAGGTGCAAGGTCCTGCACATGAGTTGGGGTAATCCTTAGCCCAAATGCAGGCTGGGCAGAGAATTGATTGACAGCAGCCCTGAGGAGAACGACTTGGGAGTGCTGGTGGATAAGAAGTTCAACATGAGCCAACAGTGCATGCTTGCAACCCAGAAAGCCAGCCACATCTGGGCTGCATCAAAAGAAGCGTGGCCAGCAGGTCGAGGGAGGTGATTCTGCCCCTCTACTCTGCCCTGGTGAGATTCTACCCAGAGTACTGCATGCAGCTCTGGAGCCCCCAACATAAGAAGGACATGGACCTGTCTGAGTGAGTCCAGAGACAGCCATGAAGATGATCAGAGGGCTGGAGCACCTCTCCTATGAGGAAAGGCTGAGAGAGTTAGGACTGTTCAGCCTGAAGAAGAGAAGGCTCTGGGGAGACCTTATGCCAGCCTTCTAGTACCTAAAGGGGGCTTATAGGAAAGACAGGGAGAAACTCTTTAGTAGGGCCTGTTGCAACAGGAGAAGGGATAGTGGTTTTAAAATAGAGGGAGGTAGATTTAGATTAGATATTAGGAAAAAAGTTTTTACAATGAGGGTAGTAGAACACTGGAGCAGGCTACCCGGAGAGGTGGTGGATGCCCCATGCCTGAAAACATTCAAGGCCAGGTTGTATGAGGCTTTGAGCAGCCTGGTCTGGTTGAAGAAGTCATTGCTCCTTGCAGGGGAATTGGACTAGATGACCTTTAAAGGTGCCTTCCAACCATAACTATTCTATGATTCTATGATTCTATTTCATCCTACTGCAGATCTAGCCTGTATAAGCCCTTTAGCAACTACTCATAGGTGTAACAAAGGCTTATGTCATGTGTCTGTACGACAAATTTACAATCTTAGCTTCCAATATATAGTAGTATTCCCTTTTTTGATGAATTCTATTGTAGGAGGAATTAAGTGTTTTCTTGAATCCTTTCCTTTCCTTTGGGATTTATAGTTTTAGGAAAATTATTTATTTAAAACCTAAAAAGAGATAGAGGGACGCAGTCTAATAAGACTAATATTTGTCCTTTATATAATTCTAGCAGCAGCCCTTGGAAACTGCAGTTTATAGAAGATGCAGATTCCTCCATAGGCTTTCTTCATAATTCCTGCAGCTCTGCTTCAAAGCTACATAGAAAGCAAAGATTTTACAATGAGATTCCCTTACACAAAAGCCTTTCCATAAGAAAGAAAGCATTTATTATCTATCTCTCTGGATAGCTGACTGTATGCTTGGATAATTAACACACTGTCCTGCTCTTGTAGTTCCGTAAGAGCGATACAGCAGAGCAATCATTCATCTTCTCAATAAAGCTGACTCATTTACAGGAGCTATACACTTAAAGCAGTGGCAAAGAAAACTCTAAATTGATCAAAATTATATGTCCCTGGTCTCATCCTGCAGCTATCCAAAGCATGAGTGGATGTATTGGTAAAATAGCATAACTGAGCCCAATTATTTTCCCCAGGTTTATTTTGTTGGAGAAGCTGAACAGAGACCTCCAGTAAGGAGGGGCAAAACTCATAGCCCGGTATAAATCTAAGCTCCACTGAAATAAATCTATGCACTTCTATGTTAGCAGAATATATGGCCTGGAAAGTAACATACAAGTCACACAATTAAAACCCTAGTATTCTTCCCATGCTAATATAAAAAAAAATGTTCCAGTTGTGCCAAAGACTATTCTAGCACTGAGTATATTCACTTTTGTGTGATGTCTGTCACACAGTCTAATTCTCACTATCAGAAATGCTATCTATTTGTTGTACGCACATTCTTATTTCATAGAATGGTATGTCTGCTTTTTATTCCATCATTTCTTGCATTTTAAACTACTCTTTTGGCCTTCCTTCCACCATTTGCATATATAATCCTTCTCATATTTTTTTCTTCTAAATCAATTCTTATAATCCTTTACTGTGTAATAGCATTTGTCATCAATAGAAATGAAATCCCCAACACATCGAAGGAAGAGAATTTGCAGGTACAGGTTTCTAGCAGCAAGTTGTAATAGAAGCAGTGGGGAATCCTATTTGCATAAAAAGATCCATATTTGATGCAAACTGATGCAACTTTCATGATGGGTATAAAATTTTCTTCTACCCTTGTGCCATGGGCACAAAGCAGATAATACTCTACAACAGTGTTACCGAATTATTTTTCATAAGCTCTTGTCTGAGATGTATAATAAAGATAGAAGTGTCTTTTGGTAATTAGTGAGGCTGGTTCCGTGTCTCCTACTATCAGCACTGTAATGTTAGAATTGAAGTAAATTGCCACAATTCCTGATCACAGAAAATTCCAACATTTGGAGCAGACAGAGACTGAAGTGCTTCATTGTGAAAGAAAAAGCAGAATTGTTTCAATGTAGTTTTAACAAAATACTCACAATAAACAATAAATAATTTTAAATAAATAGGGCTGAACCTGACAAGCCAGGTCCTCAGGTCATCCATGGGTCCCGGTATTTTTGTTGTTTCTGCATGACCTACAAGAGGGGCAGTCTGAGAGATCAGGGCATAACTGAGCAACAGATAGATTGACATATATATAGGATATGTAGAAGGGTTTGAAATAATTGAATTTATCAATACAACTTCAGCACTCCTCGACCAGACTAAAAAAGGTGATCTAAAAAAATTCCAATTTCTCAACTCCATGTCAGTAAAGCACTGAGGTCTTCTGGCAGTACTCATGAAGTGATTCCTGTATCCCTTCATATGGTAAAGGAAGTCGGGTTTCTCCACTGACTGCATCAGCAGAAAGGCAAGAGGTTTCATTAAGCTCTGGCTGAATTTCAGTGGGTGCTTTTCAAAAGCAATAAAATCCTAATAAGCATTTTAGTCTTGCTGAATCAGCTTGTTCTGGGAAGAAAAAAAAAAGCTCCTAAACAACTTTAATCTGTACCCAAGAGATGTTTCACCTTGAGGATTTGTCAAGTTAATAGAGCCTACCTACTTAGAGAAAGAGGGAGGAGGCCTTTCTAATTGGTGCCTAACAGCTTACACTTAAGGGTCATTAAGAGGCAATACTACAGATAACGGTCTTAATGGCTCCAGCACACTCTCATGGGGAGCACTCAAGATAGCGTGAACAAAAGGGAACAAGTCTGAAAGACCCAAAGACACAGCAGGATCTGGGCTGGTTAAGAGGATGTGGATTGATTTCGTTCTGCCCGAGTAACTTAAGAGGAAAATTTATCTCATTTGACTTGTAGTGAAACATAAGATTAGCTGCAAATGGATGGAGAGGTGGAATATAAAAAGTATGTGTAATTGTTTTAAAATAAGTGTTTTCTAAGGTATGTTACCAAGTGCTAAACAGAAATGTTTTGTTTTAGAGAAGAAGTTGGTCAAGCCTACCAGCAGAAGTTTCTGAACAGAATGAAACATAGCTGCTTGAAACGCATTCTGCTCAACCCACAAAGTGAAAAGCATTTAAAAAGAAGAGCATGTCCCCATCTAAGCATTGCAGTTTCTGTGCTGTGACAAGAAAGGCCAAAGATGGTTCCCACTGAACTCCTAGGCCCCATCTGCACACTGGACACTGAAGTTCAGCTCCAGAGCTGTCTCGTGTCTGTAACATGAAATACAACAGCTTCAGTAACTAAAGCACCTCAGCTGCTCTGGCATCATGCCCCATTGGACAGTATAGTTGTGCTCAGAGAAACCAGCATGGTGCAGAGTTCAGCTAACCCTGTCCTGAGATGGGTTGTTTCTCATAACTCTTCTCTGTAAATCCTCAAGACAGCTATAAAAAGGGGTGAGGCTGAAAGGTCAGACAATTAGCTTTCCTATTTGTGAAGAAATAGCTTTTCTAAGCTTATTAATGTAAAAATACAGGATGGATCATCAGTTGCTCTAAATCAGTACAGCTCTGCTGATATCAGTAGGGCTGTGCTGTGTGGTACCAGCTGAGATTATATTGTCTCTAATATTAAATAATAATAAAAAGCCTTATACTGAAACAATCTTTTTGCATTTGGTGAAATACATGCTGAAATGTCAGATGCATGTTTTCCTAAGCAAATTTAATTCAACTTCCATATAACTTCCTGTTACCTTAAATGTTATTTATCTTCTATGGGATGCCTGTCTGTTTCAGTTCATCCGATAGATTGTTCTTACTGAACAGGTTTCAAATATATTTGAGCTCAGAAAGTTTGAGCTAATCTGATTTCCTGTCTGATACAAGCCTTGGACTTCCATTCAGCATTCCCCATGATGAGTCTAAAACCTTGTATTTGCTGAAGCCTGTTCACTACAAACACATTCTGCAAAAGACTTTGGTCTTCAAAAACGGAGGGATTAACTTCCCCTGTTCCTTTCTTCTGATGTATGACCTACTCTGGCAAGTGTTTGTACGTTTTTTGTCTCCTTTGAATTCATGTGGCCCCACACTGTGCTTTTTTGTTGTTGTTGCTGTATACTCAATTTTTCATGTCTACTATGTATTTTATGAAGTTTATAAAGGTAAATTATTTCTTCATGGTCTTGAGTTGGCATCATCACCAACTTGAGTCTTGGTTCATTAATAGAAAGTAAGCACTGAGATTAAGTTTTCCTTGACCTTTGAAGGTCCCTTCCAATCCTAACCATTCTATGATTCTACGATTCCATGATTCTGTGTCTTTCTTTTCACCAGAAATTCTCCATAAACATCTACGGTTTTAGTTATAAGTATCTGCAGAGTCACCCCAATGTTCAGATGCAAGAAAATAATTACATAGTTTGGTGTGGTAAGTCTGACCCTAAGAGCTGCATCTTTACCATGGTTTCATATGCTCGACCACCATGAAACACATTTCTTATACCTGTCTGCCAAGCAGAGAAGGAGACTTTGGAACTGTTCTCAAGGGAAGAGATTACAGCAACCTATGAATCTTGTCCCTTCACTATGCATGAGCTGCATCCCAATGTAAGTTGACAAATGGAGACTTCAGAAGGTTCTGCTGTGTAATTGCCCAAGATTGCCTTTTGAGCGTACTTTCCCTGTTCTTCAAATAGTGAAAGCTTGACATGGTGATAAAATTCATCATCATGTAAATGCATGTCATGGAATCATAGAATCATAGAATGGTTAGGGTTGGAAGGGACCTTCAAAGGTCATCTAGTCCAACCCTCTTGCAAGGAGCAGGGACATCTCCAACTAGATCATTCGTGAGGCTGAAGAACACAGATTGGCTCTGGTATTTTATTTTCCTTGGCTTTTTCTCATTGAGATGAGAAAGTTCATTATTATGAATCTCATCCTCTTGAATTTCAACAAGGCCAGGTGCAAGGTCCTGTACTTGGGTCAGCACAATCACAAGTATCAGCACAGACTGAGGGATGAATGGATTGAGAGATGCCATGTGGAGAATGACTTGGGGATATTCGTGGATGAATAGTTATATATGAGCTGACAATGTGCACTCATAGCCCAGCAAGCCAATTGTACAAAAAGAAGTTTAGCTATAACTCAGGTATGTTGAGCTATGAGGTGATTCTCCTCCTCTACTCTGCTCATGTGAGACCCCCACCTGGAGTTCTGCATCCAGTTGTGGGACCCCCAGCACAAGAAAGACATGGATCTTTTAAAGTGGGTCCAGAGGAGGGCCATGAAAATGATCAGAGGGCTGGAATATGTCTCCTGTCAAGAAAGGCTGACAGAGTTGGAGTTGTTCAGCCTGCAGAAGAGAAGTCTTGGGTAGATAATATTGGAGCCTGTCAACGTATAAAGGTGGCTTATAAGAAGGATGGAAAGAGACTTTTTACCAGGGCCTGTAGTGGCAGGACAAAGGACAGTGGTTTTAAACTGAAAGAGGATAGATTTAGTTTGGACATAAGCAAGACATTTTGTACCATGAGGAAGTATTGAAGATCAAGTTGGATGGGGTTTTAAGCAACCTGATCTAGTGAAAGATGTCCCTACCCATGAGCATTGGGGTTGGACTAGAGGATCTTTGAAGTCTCACTTCCAACCCAAACCATTCTATGATTTTATGATTCTGTGATCTTTATTTGCAAAACAACATACTTGAGTTATACGTAAACTACTGTAACATTAAAAAAAAATCATAAAACACATTTCACAATCAATCCTGACATTTTGTAGGTACAGCTAATACTAGCACTACAGCGCTGAAGGGCTTTGGTTCACAGCAGGATGCACTATAAAGCTTCATCCCTTAGGAATGTACAAATTAAAAATGATATATTACATTTACCATTGGTTAGTATAGACTTAACCAGAGATGTTAATACATTAACCATACTCCCAGCAGACCCACACTTCAGCCAGCATTCTGCAGCTCTGATAAGAAGAGCATTTCCTAATAGCCAAGGATAATATTAGATTTAGGTTTTTTTAAGTATGTGGCTTTTTGGAGATTAATCATAGGTAGAGGAGTATTGTGATTATAGATACATTCCATAATCAAGACTTGTTTAAAAAATAATTTCCCAATCATCAAAATAGAATTTTGTGCTAAGGTTACTCTTAATGTTACCATTGTAATCTTCACATCAGAGTGAGGAAATCTAAGTAAGGATGTTACCGTAAATGAAAGCATAAACTTAAGGAAAGCTATTTTTCTTTCACTTCGTAACAGTAAATTCAAACCGTTTCTCAGAGTAACTCAGATGCCAGAATCTTTTGTAGTATGCAGCTTCATCTGTTTCAAGTCTTGGGCTTTACTTTTCACAGCACACTTAAAATTTCCATCACATAAATCATAGAAATTGAAAGTGGGTAGTATACACAAGCAGTTCCTTATGACATTTCCAGCACACAGTCTTCATTATGCTTCTTCATTTTAAATAAAAATTAACTATGCTTGGAGCTGTGCAATGATGTTGATACATTATGCATATAAAATCGAGACTAATCTTTCAAGCACATACATGTATTTTAGATAGAACTAACTATCTGCAAAAAGACAGGATAGTGCCATTAATATAAAACTGGTTCTTTTTTGTTGTTGTGTTATGTGTCAGTGAAATTAGCTGAGTGGGTAACGATGTTAGAGGATGGCCTTCCAATCTGCATGCTTTTTCATTTTTGTTTTGTAGGAGATGCAGAATATTTCTGTTTTCTTATATTTCACTTGTTTTTCTGTTTAACACTAGAAGAGTCACAAAACAAATGCTTTGTTTGAAAATGTTCAAAGATTTTAGCCTTAAAAATGAGAGAAGGTTTAAGGGAAAGCATCTTACATTTGAACAAAGAATTATTATTATTATTATTATCACTGTTACCATTAGGAGACTCAAACATTTTATAGTCCTTTAGGATGACATTATAAAGACACAAAAAAACACCCAGCAATCTTTGTGTTTTTCTCAGAACTCAAATCCAGGCATTCTGCTTTTGGGAAAGTTGACCTTATTTGTTTACTTACATTTTTTAAACTCACTTCAATTTTTCCTTTCCCACCTCCTTTAGTAATTCGTATTTTGTTTAGCTCACTTCCTCTTTCCCTTTTTTTTTCTATACACCTACATTTGCATAGAAATAGGCACATTCTGAGATGAAGAATTATAATTTCACTAGAAGAATGATGCCAACAATTTTTTTTACTAACTCTACTTTGAACTCCATCACTATTGCCAATGTGGCTTCAGTCCTTGAAAGATCTCCATCTTTATAGAATTCGCAGGAGAACTGGAAAATAGACTTGTGTTAAAGTCCAGAAGAGGACTTCGTCTTACTCAAGAATAGACATCTTTTTATCAACTAGTTGTGCAAAGCAAAAGGCCTGTGAAGGAGAGCATACAGATTTAATTCAAGATTGAACTGAAGAATGCAACTACATAAACTAGAAGAGAAGATTTTTTTTCCCCCTAAAAATGATGACTTTCCTCCGCTAATTATAAAGAAAATAGTGTAAAAGGCTAGCTCGGATGGAGTCAGCTTTTCTGTAGACATCTCCTGTCCCAGAAGTCAAAGTCTCTTGATAAATGACTATGCAAATTCAAGTGGTTATTGTTATATATATATCTATATGTGTGTGTATATATATACATTTTTTTTCTGGTTCCAGGATGTTCTAATTAAGATGGAATAACTCAAAACTGCAAGATAGATAATAAAAGTAAACATGTGTGCATAGATACTTTATAGACATATACATATTTACACATGTGTTCCCATATGTTTGACATTGACATACATTCTGACTTCATATGTGGAATGACTTCGGTTTAATCCTAATTATGACCCTGTAACAATTTGCAGTGATTTTTAATACTGCAACTAAGCATTCAAATCTAATAATACAAGTATGTTAAATGAAATGTCAAATGACTTCCAAAAAGCTCTTAAAAATAATAAATATGTATGAGATAAATTAGTCTGGTTGTCAAGTACTACATGAAGAGATACAAAAGATTTTTTTCAGCTGGTTTCTCTCTCCACTTAAAGTCAAACAAAATTCATGGGTTAAACCATGGCTCTGCAGCACAGACCCCAGGAAAGGGTCTCTTTCCTCAAAAGGAGATTGGAATCTCACAGAGGTGGACGTCATGTACTGCAGCTCTTGCAGGTTTAATACTCACTCAGCTGTGCCACTCATGTGGCCTGTAGGCAACAGCTGAAGGAGGGCCATCAGTAAAAGGTCAAGGTTACCTATTACAGGTCCCTGGCATAGGTGTTACTTTACTCAGGCAGCAGATAAAATTTCTTTCATGGTTAAGACAGCCAGGTACTATACGCAGTCAGCGAAGAGTGTGAGCCACTCCTGGGGCCTGATCAGGGAATTGCAGAGTTTTTTCAAGTAGGAACTTGAGTGAACTCTAGTCTGTTTCAATTCAAACCTCCAGGATAATAGGAATAATGGTATTTAAAAACTCTTGCTAGCGGGGTGTTGAAATTCTAATTTATAAAGTGTTCTGTGATCTTTGGTTAATTGCACCATTCAAGGTGTTACATGGCTCATTATTTTAATGAAAAATCTCACTCAGGTAAGAGAGGTGCTGTTCTCCCAAAGAAGGGAAATTATGTAGGAAACAAACTACTGCATAATGAGAACATATGTTTACGTATAGGGTTGCATAAGACTGTAAGGAACCTTCAGCAGGAAAAATATATCTGCTATAAGGTAAATAGGAGCACAGATAGTGCCCTTGAAGCTTGAAACTGTACGTTCATCTTTGGCTAGTTCATTTGAATGCTTAATGTCTTTACTTTGAATATAACACAAAAAGTTTACTGACCTTTGTCCTGTTTATTTCTCCTTTTCCCATACAGAATTACCTGAGTGATTCTATTAGAAAGTAGAGCAACATGTCAGGGCAAATTTGCTGTAGTGACAAAAAAAAAAAAATTGGAATGGTTAGATGGTTAGACACTGTCTTTTTACTTTTATCTCTAAATTAAGTTATATATATAAAACCAGAACCTCTCAGATAGACTTTCGACCCTGAAATGTGTCAGGACAGATGTCAAGTAAAACAGGACTTATAGATCTGTTTTTTTATTGTGTATCCAGGGTATAAGGATAAGACAGAAAAATTTTGAGATACTACAAAATAATGATTTACTGCCTGTCAACAGAGGCTGTAGTAGCTGAAAATATGAAAAATCTTAGTCCATTCTAGATGTGAAGTTAAATACACAAAATTTAAAAACAGTACGTTTTGCGTCACCACTGGATTTAGGAACATGCATGTAGTCAGCTATTGCCACCAATCTGAGAGACTGGTGGAATGGAATAGATTCCATTTAATTACATTTGACCATAAGTCCACATATTTATGAGCATTCATATAAAATGTAATGAGGATTAGAACTACCTTTCAGCTGTTCACAAAAGAAAAAGCTGATCTTACAGGCTTTACAGATATCAAAGCCTCAGTACAAACAAAAAGCTGTTTCTTTCCCATTCCTACTTGGGACCTGTATAATAAATAGTTATCTGCCTCTGCACTTCATACAGTGCAAAAATGGAGATAATCCAGAGCCAGATTTCTGAGCATGCCCTGAAACACCACTCAGATTCCTCCCTCAACTTGGTGTAAGAATCAGTTTGTTACTCAAGAGCAATCTCTCCCTTTATATGTTCATAAAATAAGACATTAGATGAGTTTCGCTCTGTTGAAGTCCATACGGATTTTTTTTATGCTCTATAACCATCTTCATGTTAATTGTCCTATTAAATACATATAAAAATTACAGTTTCTGTTCATTGACTATGTACAGATTCTATGCCACAAATCACATGCAGATGTTTCCTGAAACCAGTAAACACAACAGTATTTTTTTCCATTTTTTAACAGCATCAAGATTTCATCCTGTATTAAAGGTGTTGAAACCTATATCTGTAAACATATTGTTCTTCAAAGGAGCTCTGAAAATTACAAACCTGTAAGCATTTTTAAACAACATAGTAAATCACCATTATTATTGGATTCATCAATAGCTGGAAAAATTATTTGTAATCCTGAATACCACTGAATTTCACTCTGAGAGGAACTCTTCTAGAATTTTAATCTGAACTACTCATACAGTGATCATTGCTGTACTATCTTTTCAAAATGTTTAATATATTTTATTTGTAATTTTTCTTGTAGGAAATATTGTAGATTCATAGAATAATTAAGGTTTGAAAGGACCTGGGGATGCTGTCTTATCTAACCTCCTGCTTAAAATACAGATAACTTCAGAGTTAGATCAGGTTACTCAGGGCTCTATCCATCCAAGCTTTGAATATCTCCAAATATAAATATCCAACAGCCTCTCTGGGGAAACAGTGCAGGGCTTGGCCACCTTCAAGGTGAAGAACATATTCTTTACATCTAATGAAAATTTTTCTAACTGCAACTTGTGTTTCCTCTGACTGTTTCCCTGTGCATCTCTGGGAAGAGCCTGATTCCATCTTCTGTACAACCACTCTTTAGTTAGTGGTAGATAAAAATAAAATGCTGCTTATCCTTCTCTCCTTAATGTCAAAGCCATTTCTTTCAGCTTCATAGAGTCACAGAATCATAGAACAGTTTGGGTTGGAAGGGAAACTTTAAAGATCATCTAATCCAACCCCAATGCTTGTGGGCAGAGACATCTTTCACTAGATCAGGTTGCTCAAAACCCCATCCAACCTAACCTTGACTACTTCCAATGATGGTGCATCCACAACTTCTCTGGGCCACCTATTCCAAACTGCAAACTCTGCAGTCTCAAAGCATCTTTCCTGTAGTGGGGAGGACAACATGAGGTATAGTTGGTCTCCAAAGCAGACTCATAGTTGCCAGATACCAAAGAATAGTCGCTTCCCTCAATCTAATGCTTAATACAGTTTAGTGTGAGACTGACCACTGTAGGGATATACTGCTCACTTCTTGTTCACTGTGACGACCTCCAGGTCTTTTCCACAGCTGCTTCCTGGCCCCCCACTTGCACTGGTGTGTGGAGTTATTCCATCCCAAGTGCAGGAGTCTCTGTTTGCTCATGGTGAACTTCATTAGGTTTCTGTCAACCCATTTATTCAACCTGTTGATATGCTCCACCTTTCCCCCATCAACAACTCCCCCCTAACCTGTTGTCACTCTTGAAGTTTCTGAGGGTGGATTCCATTCTGTCATCCCGATCATTAGTAATTATATTAAACAGAACTTGTCTCAGTATTGACACCACAGAAATGCTGCCAAAAAACATCTGCTGGCTGGAATTCAAACTGCTGATCACTACTGTGCTACATTTTGTATTATTTCTGCCTTTCATTTCTCATTCATGTAACCACAGACTCCTGGTTTATATAAAAAGCATGAAGTTTATAATTAATATAGGTCAAATGACAAGTTTTCTGTGATAATGGATCAAATTATTATACATTTGTGTCTCCTGAGATTTTGACATGCAAGTTTCCAAATTCTGCATAAAAACCTTTGTGTACAACATTATATCTGAGCTTATTAAAAGGGGAAGCCAATGAAATGACACATCAAGAAACTGTTCTCGGTTTTGCAGAAAAATGTGATGAATTTATCATTTAAAAATACAAAATGATCTTATTTTTATTCAAAAATTTATCAGAATGGTTCTCAAAGTCTTTGCCATTTGATGCATCTGTAATAATGCAAAAAATCCTATTAACCATTTTCACCATGATGTAATTGCAAATAGGCCGGCAATCTGTGATTGTTGCCAGTTTAGCATGCCATGGCTTGTGATCATATATCAGTAGATAGGCAGTGTGCTCTGTGAATTATGGGCTTTCTCATGATCTAAAAGTAGGATGGGCTAGAACTGAAAAATTAAGACAGCTAAGAGTATGATTATTTTCCTCTCTCTTTATATTGTTATAACAATCCTTTCAAAGTGGGGTCAGAATAGCCCTCAAAAATGCACAATTGTCTGGATGAACAAAAGTTTGTGATACTATCTTGGAAAATTTTCTGTGAACTGAGATGTTGTAATATAGAAATAAATCAAATAATGTAGGTATTGATTGTTAGTGATGGATTGCAATGTCTGGTCAGAGTGAAAGAGAGGGAAGAAACTTGAATAAACTCTTCCTATGTTACGTGAGTCACCAGAAGACATATTTTTTAAAGGTTTTTTCAGCATTCCAGTAGCATCATATGAATGCTTTTGCCTCAGTCATGCAACATCTGGGCTAAGTCACCTCATGCATCTCATTAGATGGACATATTTTCTAGTCCCAGTTGACTAGGGTGTGCATGTCAAGAAGAAATGTAGAGGTGAAAGAAATTAAATTTCGATTTCTATGAACAGATAGACAGATCTGCTTTGATCATTCTACAAATGGGCTATCTGGGAAGTAGGTGTCCATCAAAATGCATAAAGCTGTGTTGCCTTGGTTCTGTGTCCAAATCAGTAATCTCTGGGAAGCAGCAGCAGAAGCAAGGAAACACCAGCTGTGGAGAAGGTTGTAGTAGCATAGGCCGTAACGATAATGTGACTGAATGGCTGATTGGCTGGAGATGGTTTATCATAACTGTAGAAGAAGGGAGGGAAAAGAAAATAATATGTCTTTGAACCAGACCCACACTAAGGCTCTTTCCTCCTAAGAAGTCATTGCAGTACTTAATCTTCCTCCTAACTGAGCAGGTTCCCTAGGCTTTCACAACACAGTAAAAAAAAAATTGAAAAGTAGAATTATTTGCTCCATCAAGTGCAGAAGAGAAGCTTCATCTCCTTAAGGTGTGAGATGTTTTAGTATATATGTAAATTCTACTGTAAAAGGCAGAAGTATGTGAATACATGATTATCAGAGGAAAATAAAAAGGCCCACCTCAGCAGGCCTTTCAACAGTAACATATTTACCCAGGGCTGTGTCCTGAACATTAATTTGCACCTTAAATCTTTGTGCATTTTGTTGTGTAGCTATTTTCAGACTGCAATATTTATGCACAAAACTTATCCCATTTAAATTAGGACTTCTCTCCTTAGCAAGTTCTTCTCAACATGGGCGAGAGATACAGAATTAAACTTGCAGAGTTTCCAAAGCATTCAAAATATTGGATTCTGTGCAGGGATAACTGGATGAAATTTTGCATTAAACAGGAGGTCAGGCTGAATGATCTAATGGTCCCTTCTGGCCATAAAAACGATGAATCTATGAAAAAAGTACTCTGAGATCATATGATGAAAAGTGCAATTAAATTGGCAAGTGTTATCTTGATGTTCCCATTACAAATCCCCTGAGCAATCTATCCTCTTGTCTTCCTCTCGCCACCTCCTCTATCATTAGATTCCAGGAGAACATACGCTCTGTTAAAGTCATTGCTGCTAAAACCATTTTGATAGCTGGCTCCACACAGTCTCCTGCTAAATCCAGTGTTCAAGGCTGTGGGAGTGCTCATTTCTTAAGTGAAGACACATTTCTCCAAGGCATTTTGCACTCTCTTCTTCCTTCAGATTGCTCAGCTAAAGGCTTTTTCAGGACTTTATCAGTTATTAATAATTGTGATGATTCATGATTTATTCATAACCATTTATACATTTACCATATGCTGCCAGCACATGCAAACTGTTTTTCTGAAGCACGCAAATGTGGCACAGCACTTCTTACAATTCATATCCAGTAAATAGATAATAGAGAAAGATTAATGGTATGAGAAATACAATAAAGCATCCTGCAATGGCTTCAGTTTGGAAGGTTTGAATTAAATGTTGCAGAGTAATTGTCTTTAGCAGTATCGAAACTAAAATAAGAAAGGACAATATCATGAAAGGCTAAGTTTAACATCACAGGTAGCACCTTATTCTGCTTTTATTCTGTCCCCTGTACTGATAATTACAGGGAGTAAGATTAAATCTACTCATCAGAGAAGATATAACTCACGACAAACAAAGATGGTACTATCTGCAGTATCACCTTAGTTGTTCTCTTTGAGCTTTCATATTAAATCTAAGTTCTTTTTTTTGCAGCGAAACATTGTAATAGCTGCTTAGAGGGAGGAGGAAAGGAAAGATCTAGCATGCAAATCCTTCATAATGCCTAAGAGCAACAACCTGAAAATAGAATGTTACTCCTTGTTCTTGAAAAAAAAAAAGCTTTTCATGGTGATGTCACTAACCAAGAAGTCATTTCTCATAGGCACACTGTGACACCTTCTGCAGTGTGCTGCTGTTCAGATGAAATGCCTAGCTTTTATGAGAGGGTAATTACTTAACATAAATAATGTATTCCTGGTTTTGAGTGAATATGTTCATTAGCAGTGAGATGGGCTCTGTCGGGGAAATGATCAGTGTGTTCCAGTGCTGAATGTCAAGGCAGAGACACCAGCTCTGATCTGACTCACATCTCTGCTCGTCCTACTTTCAATTGCATTTTAGCTGAAGCTTTTGGAGCAGAATGTTTAAATTTTTACTAACTGCCTTGAAAGTGAAAATCTGAATTTTTACTAACTGTCTGTAATTGCCTACTGTTAGTATTCTGTAGGATGGTCTAAAATACACTTGGGTCCTCGTCATGTCTGCAGAACCATGGGATACATCCTAGACCCTGAGCTGTCCTGTTCCCTCATGACAGGATCAACTTTACCTATGTAATTCTTGCCTTTTGGCTGCCCAGCTGTTTCTTGAAGAACTCCACTAACTTTAGAAAATTCTGAGACAATTTGTTCTTGTGTTTCACTTTCTTCATCATTAGAATTATTTTTTCCTGGTGTCGAACTTAAAAATGTGGGGTTTTTTTTCTTGTTCTTCCCACTATGAAACCTAATAAGTGATATTTACAGCAATCTTTGGCATTCCTAATAGCATTACTTCACTAATCCTTCACAATACTTGAGAATCACAAGTGTGCTACTGGAGGCAACCACCAAATGCAGAGGTCTGAGGGGAATCTATCTATATGCATGATTTCATTAAAGAACTCTGGAAAAATATCTGCAAAGCCTTGAATTTCCACTGTTATATTTTACTAGAACCAAAGCTAGAAGATAGTTTTGAGATTCAGAAACTCAGATCTTCTGCATGAGATAATTCTGGACAAAAGATTTTAAGCCATCTTCACCTCTCCATTGCTTCCTCACAGAGCAGATCCAGCCTTACTCTCAGCCTGGCAACCTCCTGGATTTCGTATAGTTTCATAGAGAACAAGTCTATCACAGTTTTGCACTCCTTACAGGAGAATCAATCAGATTGAAAGAGCTCCAGACTAAACAAGACAAGTAGGCAGTCACTCTACTTGCTGCTCACTGGCATCCTTTAAAAAAAATGTGACACAACGGCAACAGTGACCAAACTCGAAGAACTAGTATCTAGATAGCCCAAGACAGAATGTGAGATCATGTTGTCCATAAGTATGTTCAGACTCCGAAGTGAACTGCACAAATAACTCTTCTTCTTGCAAACATAAATGCTAAATTGAATGGTTTTGTAATGTGGGTCTTTCTAAATGGGTATTCCTTCCTGTTGCCTAGAGAAGGAGGTCACTTCTGCTAAATAAAAAACTTGCAAATATAAAAACCTTTAAACATATAAGTTTACAAAAATAAAATTTTGAGTAATGAAAACATCAAAAAATAAGATGAAAAAGACTGAAGCCTAGTACTATAGCTTTATAAAAGTGTAATGACACTATGCTTTACATGCCTTCACTGAAGTGCCTGTAAAATCATCTTTCAGTAGATCCCAGACACTAATACTTAGAAATTTTATTTGAAAGAACAAAAGATATTAAAAAGCCTAGCCTCTTTTTTTTTTTTTTGTTTCCTGTGGTATAAAAATGATACACTAATTATTCTTGTTAAATGCTTTCAAATACCAAGAATAATCTGTTAGGGGTAAAATTAAAAAGAACAATTTAAATTACTAATTTCAACTCATCAGAAATAGATCATATGCATGTGGGTGGAAAAATGTTATTTCATTATTCATTTGCAGTATATATATATAATGATCATTTCACAAATTCAGGCTGATCTTCATTTACCATCTATACAACAATGTATTTCCACATCTTGGATTACATATACAAGACAGAGAACAGTTAATTTAGAATATTTATTTTGTAATATCATTTTACACTCTGGGAATTACGCATTAGTTTTAATATATTTTAACAATGGTAATGTCACAGCTAGAGAAAATAGACAAGATATTTGGGCACTAATTGGGCTTTTTGTTAAGTTATGATTTGATAGTTTTTAAAAACATAGCTCCAATGAGTTTTCAAGCATTATTATCTGTTCCTGTCCATGCTCATCAGTACCTTGTAGCACAGTGGGTCTTTCATTTAATGGAGCAGTATGGAGTTCTCCCCAGCATTCAAGCAATTGATTCCATAGAAGGGGCACAATATAAATCAAGCTCAGAGTAAAACTGCTGTTCTACAAGCTTGGAATAAGAGCACCCTTTTTCTTATCCAAGGCACTCAAAGACTTTCCTGCTGTGCTTATGTTGATTGTACTTCCTTTATCTTCTGTTCAGTTTTGTTTTTCTCACTTTTTTCCAGTGCCTTTAGTGCTGGTTTAACATGCACTCTCACCAACAAAAGTTCACTTCCATTTTATTCCTTCAAAACTTTGAGAAGGTAAGGAATGGGGATCTTTTCCACTTGATTGCTTCCTGTAATTGTTCCTTCTTGATAACTACGTAATAACAATGTAGTTATTTGAAAAGGAAGTTAATTTATTTGACCTGACCCAAATTGCCAAGACACCTTCTATTCCTGCTGTCTTGATGTGTACATCAAATTTGCACAAAATGCATTTGCTAAAAATTGTCTAGTAACCCAGAAACACCATTAAGAAAAAAATGTCATTCAGCTGATGATAGCTCGTTTCCCAAAATCATGTCTACCTGAGTATTTATATTCAATATATTTTATCAATGATCTATACGCGAACTATAAAATCATAACTGATTAACTATAAGGCTAACAAAAAAAAATTAAGATGAATAAATAGTATGTTAGCAGTATAATGTTATGCTGCTCAGCAATGCCTGCTAATCTGAGAGGAGTCAAATGTAGCATCGTATACCTGGAAAACAAAGACTTTAGACCATTTCTACACAACATGTTCTAGAAAGCAAAAGCTTTGAAAATGACAGAGGCTGTCAGACACACAAAAACATAAATAATTTAAATATTGCACAAAACACTGTAATTAAAAATAAAATTTTATGGGGAGAAATAGTATTTACCTTCAGTTACAGCACTAGTGGGAAAAATACTGTTTATTTCCAGGCTTCATGTTTCACTAACAAGACTGGAAAGTTTTGTAGGTTCAGAAGAAAACTGCAGGAATAATGTATGGTCTGAAAAATTTCCATTCATAAAAAGCTTGAAAGGGTCCATCAGCTGTGTATTCCAGAAAAGGTTACAAGGTGACAACCACAATCCATAATAACCACACGGGGGCAAGTGAACAAAGTCATAACAGGAGACAACAGCTAAGGAAGGACATTTATTAACAAATACAGAAAAAGTGGAAACATTTCCTGCAGGAATTATTACCTCCTTTTGTTTGTTTGTTTTCCCCCACATTACAAAAGCTTTCTGCCAGTTCTGGGAAAAATCTGAAGCCAGAAAAATTTATATCAGAATTCAGAGGCACATTTTAGCAGTGAAATGAATATTTGAACAATTTACTGTAGAAATCTTGAATTTTCCTATGATTTTTTTTTTCTAGGAAAAACCCTGGTGAGATTAAACCTATCTAAATGTAGAGTATTGTAAGCATTGACATCTACATCTGGGCTTTCTTATTATCTGGAAACTCTTTATATTCGTGACTTACCTACCCTGCTTTAGAAATCTGTCCTGTACATTACACCTTGACAATGTCTACACCTTAGATTACAAGATCATATATATACATGTTTAACTCATAGATGTCAGCTTTAACAAAAAATACTCCTCACTTCTGTTCCTTTAAATTAAGTCAGGTTATCAGAAGACCTGGTCTTGGTACAATGATTATTGGGGAAAATTATGTGATTATGATATTCAGGACAACAAATCAGAATTATCTCATGTGAGTTTAGAATATATGAGTCTAAGAACTCCCCAAGGGTCTTACCTGCTTCTCATTCTCTCTTGAATAAAGACACAGCTATTGTGGGGGTTTTTTATACTTCTTTTTTCTTTGTCATCAATGTCAAAGCTACAGCTCCCTTTCAGACCTTTCTATATGTGTTTGCAAACAATTCTATATAGGATGCCTCTTCTTTAAAGTATGAGAGCAACAGAGAGAAAAAAACAAAACAAAACAAAACAAAACACATCATTTCCTGCTGATGTTTCTGAGAAAACAAGAAAAAAAAAAATACCAGATTTATGACTTTTTAATCTGAGCCTATGTCACTGGAAATAGATAAGAAATCATGGTATAATTTCTTAGTTCTGTTACTGGAAAAGAAATTGCCAGTTTGTGAGTTATGAGTCTGTAGGCAGAGCCAAATTTGGCTTGTATTCACACCAAACTAACTTAATTGAAATCAGTGAATTTGCACTAATGTAACTGTGAGCTGAAATTGACCTCTTGTGTCTACTGGAACACAGCCCAAAAGCCACTTGACTTACTTGTGCTTAAGGCTTACTCTGCATGAATGTCTACTATTTTACTGGCAGTAAGTTATGTAGCATTCATGGTTTAATGGTGCATATTCTACAATTAGGCTGGGTAGATGCCAGCAGACTACATCCAAGTATTACTACATATTTGCTTTGTTGACCTCTGTACACATTCAATCACATGAAGTACTTACAGCTGGGACTCCAGTAAAGAATTCCAACTTCCAAAATGTTCCCACTACCACTATGCAAATGCTAGCAAAGAGCTTCTGTTGTAATTAGCCTAGATTTCCCTACAATATCTAGTTACAAAGGAGTATCCATGAATATTCATGGCCAATTCATTTGAATTACGAACATTCATGAATAAATCATTTGGCTGAAAACAGGGTACCGTATGTTGTGTTTCATGGCTCCTGTGATTTATTCCATAGTGCTACAATTTGTAATATTAGTAGCTATCATAAAGTTTATTTTTCAAGCCTTCATTTCCAGCTGTGACCATGGCACTCTGGGGATCAGATAAGCCTTTTCTTATACCCCTGTAAGGTCAAATCCCAGCCTAGATATATAATGTGGATTTACTGCTCTTCTACTATAGACTCACATTACTGCTTTTATAAGGCGCCTTTGTTCCCTTGGCGTATGATACCAACCCCAGACAAAGGGGAATTACAGTGCATTTCTAGACTGCCATTGAGAAGGGAGATGCAGTGCTAGAATAAGCAGTGGAGCAGACTGCCCAGAGATGATGTGCAGTCTCCATCCTTGGAGGTTTTCCAAGATGAGACTGGATAAAGCCTTGAGCAACTTGGTCAGATCAAGAAACACAAGATAAAAACTGTTGTGATGTTAACACTAACAGCTGTGAACTAAGTGCTTTTAATAAGGCCAGAGGTAAAGAAGCAAGAGCCATAAGAAAAGTTACTTATGCTAATAAAATTTGTCATGTCTCTGTTTTTCCTCTGTCATGAGAGAAATCAAACAGTATTGATACAGTCTGTGGCTGCAATACTGTTTTTTAGAGAAGAGGCCGAGAGAGACCATTAATTTCCTCTGCTTTTCAGTCTCTTGCTTTTCTGCAGATACAGCAGTCTGCATTTTGCTGTCTCTTAGAAGTAACTGAACTAGCAATTATTTATTAATACACTTTTGCTGGTCATTAGCTAAGTTTGAAGAGCAGAGACAGTATCACACAACCAAACACTGTTCAAATGGAAAAGAGCAAAATTAGGAGACCAAGATATACACAGGCTATAACTACTTCTTAGTAAATTAGTTCCTCTGAATAATAAACAGATGCAAGGCAATCAAGACCTCATTATTAATAATATTTGAGCCAAAAAGGAGGATATGTATTTCTGAATAAACTACCAACTGTGTGGGGCCAAAGTGTGTCCTGTTAACTGCGTAGCTAGATTTCTCAGCAGTAGTGAGTAGTGAGCTAGTCCGTGTTGTTCTATAGTTACTTCATTTGAGTATGATACAGTGATCTGAAGACAACTTGCTCCCTGATAGGTATTGCCATCTAGATTCTACTTGCAAGACATAGAGGTGCTTCCATTAAAAGCAACAGAGGTGTTCTAGCAAAAAAAAAGTGGTATGAAATGAAGTCGAAAATACAGACAGACATCACAAAGGAGATGGAAGATGGAGAAAAAAAAGGAAGTTATTTATGTAATAAAAAGATATATGCATAGACTTAGAGAAGGTAGGAAACAAGAACTTGAACTTTTGGTAAACAGTGATAATTATTGTCTATCCAAGACCAATTTGGGATGACTCCCATAACACATTCCTTTCTAATCAGAGTCAAGGTCAGTAGATCTCTGATGTTATGGCCTTTAAAAGCTTCTGTGCTGTGAAAAACAAGATTCTGATATGGCACTCCTGATCATAATTACACAGATCACTGACATAAAATAGCTGGAAAGAAAATTTGAGTTTGAAAAACTGTATTAGAGGAAGAAAAAAATTGAAGACTGTTTTTGTGTTTTACAAAATCTCCTTTTGCGGTCACTGTACAGACATGGAAGAAAACAGTGGTTGAATTATTTTAATTAGAAGGAAGCGAAGAATAGAGAGTGAAGCCAAATGAATGACAGAAAATCACCAATACACCAGAAAGAAATTTGAGAATTACTTGGCCTCCTGTCTGAGTTCACTGAACTGGTATTTACAGAAGTTAACTCCTTTAGGATCTGTTTTTATTTAAAAAAGACAAGGTAACGTTGATTATCAAAGTAATGGCTCAATTATAAAAAGACTGTTCAGATGTGAAGTATGGATGAGATAGGGATAGAGTGCACCCTCAGCAAGTTCACCGATGACACCAAGCTGTGTGGTGCTGTCGGCACGCTGGAAGGGAGGGATGCCATCCAGAGGGACCTTGACAGGCTGGAGAGGTGGGCCTGTGCCAACCTCATGAAGTTCAACAAGGCCAAGTGCAAGGTCTTGCACCTGGGTCATGGCAATCCCAGGCACAAATACAGGCTGGGCAGAGAATGGATCGAGACCAGCCCTGAGGGGAAGAACTTGGGAGTGCTGGTGGATGAGAAGCTGAACATGAGCCAGCAATGCGCCCTTGCGGCCCAGAAGGCCAACCGCATCCTGGGCTGCATCAAGAGGACCATGGCCAGCAGGTCAAGGGAGGTGATTCTCCTCCTCTACTCTGCCCTGGTGAGACCCCACCTGGAGTACTGTGTCCAGTTCTGGAGCCCCCAACACAAGAAGGGCATGGACCAGTTGGAGAAGGTCCAGGGGAGGGCCACGAAGATGATAAGAGGGCTGGAGCACCTTTCCTATGAGGACAGGCTGAGAGAGTTGGGGCTGTTCGGCCTGGAGAGCTGAACAGGACATAAGGTCTCAGGCGAGATCTGATAGCGGTCTTCCAGTACCTCAAGGGGGCCTACAAGAAAGATGAGGAGAGGCTGTTCAGTAGGGCCTGTTGCAATAGGACAAGGAGTAATGGTTTTAAAATAGAGGGGGGTAGATTTAGATTGGATATTAGGAAAAAAATTTTACAATGTGAGTTGTAGAACACTGGAACAGGTTGCCCAGAGAGGTGGTGGATGCCCCATCCCTGGAAACGTTCAAGGCCAGACCGGATGAGGCTCTGAGCAACCTGATCTAGTTGGGGATGTCCCTGCTCCTTGGAGGGGGGTTGGACTAGATGACCTTTGAAGGTCCCTTCCAACTCTAACCATTCTATGATTCTATATAAACTGAAGGAAAATCTGCCTATATGTGCTTTCTGTGACAGCTGAACTGATTGTGAATGTGAGAATAACAGGACAGCTTGCAAGCAGGCTGTATTCAACATAATAAGAAAGAGCTTCACATATTAAAATATAGAAGATTATTCTGATTTCAGAAAAGTAAATTTTGAAGAACTGAGAAATCTATGACTTGAAGATGTAGAAGTTTGCTACTAGTGTATTCCGGTCTCCTTCGTACTTTTGGAAGTGAAAGTATTGGAGACTTGATTATTCAAACAGCTGACCTGAAATTTCCTCAGGTCTTTAGGAGTCTGCATAAACAGAATTCAATGACAAGGCATGACAAGGCACCAGAACAGAGCAGATTAAAAGACCAGATTAGAAAAGACTAAGGGTACACATGATAACAGGCTTTAATACATAACAGTACTAGAAAGAGGAAAGTAAGAAAATGTTTCCAATATTTATTGGAGATAAATGGGCCTGAGTTGCAATAAAGGCAAGGTTATACATTATGAAAATATTTTAAAATAAGAAGCTTTTCTTTTAAACTCCCTTAAAATGAGAAAAAAGACAATCTTATATTGAAATGGGAAAAAACAGCAAGCAATCAAACAGGCATATGGGAGACATCTGCATGATGAACAAACATTTTTGCCAAAGTTTGTGGAGGAATAAAATCACTTTCTAAAAGGTAAAAAAAAAACCAATATACTCTTTATATTTTGAAGGTACTTGTTAGTAAGTGATTTGTACCTATGAAAAACATTTTTTTTTTTCCTTTCTAAACTTTATGTGATGTAATGGAGCAGATCTGTCTGCCTCAGTCTGTCTTTCAGTACTTGGGAATTCCTTGCTAGATCTCCCTCGTCTTGTCCTGAACCTTTCCCCAAATTTCTCCTCAAATATATCTGAGAAAATTTTTGCACCTAGTAGTTGACTTATGGTTGAAGGTAATCAGCATTCATATTTAAACTGAACAAATCCTAAAATAACAATTATGGAGTACTGCCTGGGGGAATTTATCTTATGGGAATGAAACATCAGAAGAGCTGATGAATCATTATGAGAGATAAAAGGCATACAATTAAAGAGAGATGCTAGATATTTTAATAAGAGACCAAATCAGGAACACTGTGCCATGGAAAAGAAACTGCTCTTTGTTATAGGAGGATGCAGTGCCCCCATGTAAAAAACAGTAAGAGACAGAATAAGAGAATTCTTCCCAGTTTTGATAATGACCTATCAGAGTAAAAGCAGAAGTAAAATTAGATGTAAGAAATTACTTCTAGAAATGCTTTATTTTGTTGCATTTTTAAAGACTTGGCCTTGTAGTCAAGCAATTTTTCAAAAGAAGAGCATCTGTTGTTAGAAAATTGTATTTCTAAAAACTTTTTTTTTTTTTGATACCTTGTTTACCCCCTTATGATGCCAAGTCGAGAAAAGCCCACAGGTCTCATGAAGAAACTGATGTTAGTCATGGGGAAGGAAGGAAGGTAAATATATGAGGAACTAGCTGCAAAGTTTAGGATCATGAACTGCAGAATCCCAGAAAGGAGTCAGGGCCTGGCAATTAGCTCTAGGAATCCAGTTAGAGTAACTAGATAGAAAAAGAATCTGTATATAGATCCAGTCACAACTAACTGGTGTCATGGGATAGTGTTAAGTTTTTATGTGTGTCTAACAAACCATGGAAAAAGAGCCCCTCTCCCGTTGTCATCTAGATCTAAGCTTCTTTGTTCAATTATCCAGTTAGATTAACAACGCTGTTAATAACAACAGACTAAGGAGCTGGCTGTAGCCTGCCTTCAAGTCATACCATAAAACATGATCTTGTTACTTATTTAAAATGATGTAAATCATTTCTTGTAAATAAGTAACACAGTTAAACAGTGGCTGGAAATTAAGGAATTTCTTTCCATCATCCCAATTATTTTCCTCTTTTATTGTAATTCTGTAATTTTATTAAAATATATGTTATTTTTTTTTCCTGGGAAATTAACACGGTTCAGAAAATTGTTTAAACCTACAAACAAGGAAAAATTATGTTGAGGAGGTAGCATATTCCCTTAATAACGGGGCGAATGATGACATGCATTAGTGATGGGAATATAAATTGGTATGAGAGTCTCATAACAGAGAAAAAAAGACTGTTATTTGATTCAAAACTTTCTAATTTCTACTCTACACACTGCGTTAAATGGACCCTAATTTACATTGGCTCTGATTTACGTTTGACACTACTCTGGCAGTGAGCTTTACAAAGAGCCTTAAACTGGGAGTAAATATACAGCTTACTGTAATTTATGAACATTTTGAGGCCATTTTGTGCTGGCAGAGTGTAAGAAGATATTCGGGCTTCTGGTGTCTAGACTAACGGGGCAAAAAGGCCTTCTACAACTCTGACAGAGCAAAGATTGATGAAGAAGTGAGAAAAGCAGCCACCTCACCCTCACCCCAACACTTAGCATCAGGAGAAGTATCTGAGCCAGGCAGCTGGGGCACCTGACCCCATGCACAGGAAAAAAAATACTACTGCTGCTTAAAGCTGTGTCAGACAGAGCCAGCGTTAAATCCACCCTGGGCACAACTCAGCTGACTCTGAAGATGTTGACAGCTTCTGAGGACAAGACTGGATTTCTGAGTTGCAAAACTATTCCTAAGGCCTGGACTGATTTGCTACTAAACTAGTAATATTAGTATGACTATTAGCATCAGGACTGCTGCTAACACAAACAGTTTGAGAATCTTGCTGAATTGTTGTTACTTTTATTGCCCTACATTTAAATAACATTTTGGACATGGCATAGGAGCAATCACATCTAAGACGTATAAGACATACTGACGATAGTTACATGTTTATAACACAGCTTTGGGTCATTCTTGACCTTGTGGATCTTAATTTTATTCTTTTTATAAAAGACAATTCTGAGGTATAATGCTGCTTGAAAATATTTAATGCTTATTTTTAAGTAAATGAAGGTTGCAAACATTCAAAAGCTGTAACACTTTTATTACATGGCAATTTAAATTGTTTCCTTCAATTTTTAGCTCAGAGAATTGGAAAAAAAAATCAACAGAAAACTGTCAAAACATGAATGAATACAGTCTTGCTATTCCAGAGCTATTGTTCTCTACTGGATAGCATAGAATTATTCAATCAAAACACATTAGGTCATCTCAGATAATAGGAGTTCCTTTCAAATGAGACTTGCCTTTCATTCTTATTCTTCATTCTTTCAGAGCTCAGCTCTTTCCATCCATCAATACAGAGAAAAATAATAATCAATTAGAGGTATATTCTTTTAGCTTCTTCATCCTAGATTCAACAATATCATTTTGAGTATTTATGTCCTTTAAAAATTGATTACAAATGCTCTGGCATATAAGGGTTACCTCAAACAGGAAAAAATACACATTTAAAGCACAACGTTGCAACTATTTCTTCATGTTACCATATGATCGAATGGCTGTTATAAGTATCAATAAATAAGCATAATGCTAGTCAAATACTGTACATATGCTAATAAATCATCTGAAAGAAAACACATTCAAATGCCATAACAGCAGCAACACTCATGTCTTTGCAATAAAATATGACATATAATTCACAACCTAGAACTCCCAACTGCATTTCTCCACTGTTCACAGTCTCTTAATATCCAATTACTTTTACAAATGCAATTGCAAAAAGTTATGCCAAACAGCTTTACATGTTTGTATTCACTAAGGATTTGTTATAAACTTACCAATCTCAAACACGTCCTTAATCTCATTAAAGAGTTATATTTTCACCCAGGGAACATTGGCAAAATTAAAAGTTTATTTTCCTCTATGATATGGCTGATATTACTTTGCTTCTTGCACAGTAACTTTTATTGGAGGATCTCAAAATAGTTTACAAACTTTAATAAATTAAGCCGCTTATCTCATTTGTCACATAGATAAGTGTTATTATCCCTCCTTTGTAGATACAGAAAAGTGAAGTATATAAGTCCATGAATTTATTCATAAAGGTAAGCATCCTGTATAGTAATGCTTAGAGATTGTAACAAAAATTAACTTTCACAGAAAGCTTTGGTATTTAATATCAAACATACTTTCATCATGAATGAACATAATATCAAGTTCAATTCATAATTTGGCATCTGACTATGAAATCAAAGTGTATCCCTTTGAGAAAAACACCTTTTTCTTCTTCCAAAGGTATTACAGAAATAAATCAATCCTTCCTTTCTCTTCTGTGAAAAAAAAAGAGCAAAAAACAACTAAGCCAAATAACAAAGCACTCTATCTATCCAAGACTCCAGGAGATAATAAATTAGAGTTTATCTTCCAGACCCTTAGCCAAAATGATCCAGACACTAGAAAGGTAAAAAGGGCAGCATAAATTTTTCAGCATTTATTCATAAAAAGCTTTTACAGTTTCAGAGCACTGCGAATGGAATACTACGTGTTAAGTTACACATTCCACCCCTTCACCTCTGAATTTTCCTTTTCCAGTGAAAAGCTTTCTGTAAGCTTTATCAGTGTTTCTGGTTGTGCTCTAGAAAAACAGTTTTAATTGTGCAATGTTCCATTCTATTCTACTTCAGGTTCCTCTAAGTGGTCTCGTTGCCTTGTCATCTGAACATTCTGGTCAATGCCTTTGAACAGATAGCTGGAAAAGATGGGGAACCAGAGGAATTGAGTTTACATGCTTACAGCGGCCAAGACATGGTTGCTCAGAAAATTGTCTTCTTATAGTATTGGTCAATCTGTTACCTTAATCTTAAGAATACAAATGTGGCCACACAGAATCAGACCACAAGTCAATTTACCTCATTTTTGCACTCTAACAGTGACCAAAGTCAGCAGGGAGTAAGGACAGAGCAATTAAGACAACATTTCACCTGTGTAGTCTTCCATTTTCCAGCCATTTGGAGGTTCCATCCTCCAACCATCTCACGGATGTCTTGAGCCAGAAGTGGTATCTGTTTATTTAGTAAACATCTAATTTCTCTTCCATGAACCCAGTCTACCATCCTTTGAAGCCAGTGAAGCCTCAGTTCCAGGTGAAACATTCAGGGGCTGTTTAATAAAAAAGAAAAGGATCCTGAGAAGGCTAGTCCTGAAAGAAAAAACAAAACAAAACAAAACAAAACAAAACAAAACAAAAACAAAAGAGGAAAATACATTTTTTTCTCTAGCTATCTCTTGCAGCTTCTTCACTTAGAATTGAACTGAAATGTTGAGTGAGGCGGAGTATCTGATATTAGCTCAGTGATCAGGGCATTCACCTGGAATATAGAAGACAAACCACACACTTCATGTATTAATTAATCAGTTGTCATTACAAACTATTACAATTTTAACAGAAAACAGAGAAAATCATTGTTAGGGTAACCAAAATACAACAGCTACATTCCCCTAAAATGTGAATCAAAGCTGCGAAATACGGATATAACAACTTTCATGCTGAAAGTTCCCCAAACACAAGGTGCCAGATGATGCCTTCACTACATACCTTTGGGTGGATTGCATCTCCTGGCATAGTGCAAATACAGTGAGAGTTATCTACATGGAAGTTCCTTGTTGAGATTTTCATTATTCACATCTTTGTCTAGGACTTGAAATCAATTTCTTACCTGTGAGACAACTATCAGCATTTTGGTGCATGCCCACCATTTGACAACTGGTTACCCACAAGTTTAAAAAGTAGCTGTATTTCTAACAGAATGCCATTATCACTTAGATGACAAATTTGGACACTTTAAGACACAAGCTTGAATTTTTGGACCTTGGACTACCACATTTTCTTTATATTTGTTACAGTCACATGCTTTTCAAAAAAAGGTATTTGATTAATTTCTCTCAAGGGGACATGTATAACTTCTGTTGGCAGAAGTCAATAGTTGTTTTTCACTGCCTTGCATCAGCTTGAAAAGAGTATGGATCTATTTTGCAGTTCAGTGGATAATCCTGAGGGGTCCTAGAATTTCACAGCAGGGACCACAAAGGACCAAAGTGCATTAGGTCTGTATCATCCAGAATACATATTTTCTGCTCGTGCATTTGCTTAATCTTTTCAATGACAGTGTCGTAGTTCAGCCCTGATCAGGACCAGACTACGCAGTCTCTCTCTCACTCCCCCCACGACAGACAGAAAGTGAGAGCTATTTAGAGCATTATGTGCTCCAGTCCAGTGTCCGTTCGTGCAATGCATATTGATCAGGTGGTTCTCTGTATGAAATGGCTCTGCTGGCCAAGAAGTCTCTGCTATCATGCTGAAAGACAAGAACATTCAGTACAGGGTAAAGTATGAACATTTCTGATGACCTAATGATTAAGTCTTTCTATCTACCCATTAGCAGTTTGAGATTTCATTTGGTGCTCGAAGAGTCTGTATTTCCCTGCAGTCAAATCTTTCCACAGATAAGCTTTGTCTGGTGGTATTCTTGGTAGGATAGAAGGCATAGTTTTAGCTTGACGGATTCAGGAAAATGAGCGTCTGTCTTTTCCTATTGCTCTTTCATTGACTGGAAGATGTCAGCGGGTTGTGCTTATCTCTTTCCGTGTGTCCATATGACATGTATCTGTTTCCATGTGACCATCGAAGGAACCTGAAGGTGCACAAGTCCATGGGACCTGATGAGATGCATTCATAGGTCCTGACGGAACTGGTAGATGAAGTTGACAAACTGTCAGTCATATTTGAGAAGTCGTGACAGTCTGGTGAGGTTCCCGCTGACAGGAAAAGGGGTAACATACCCACCACTTTTAAAAAAACAAGCAAGACCCAGGGAACTACAGGCCACTCAGTCTCACCTCTGTGCCTGGCAAAATCATGGAGCAGATTCTCCTGGAAACCATGCTAAGGCACATGGAGAGCAAGGAGGTGATTGGTGACAGCCAACATGGCTTCACCAAGGGCAAATCGTGCCTGACAAATTTGCTGGCCTTCTGTGATGTGGTTACAGCATCGGTGGATAAGAGGTGACCAACAGAGGTCATCTACCTAGACTTGTGCAAAGCATTTGACACTGTCCCGCACATCATCCTTGTCTTTAAACTGGAGAGAAATGGATTTGATGGATGGACCACTCAGTGGATAAGGAACAGGCTGGATAGTCAACGGCTTGATGTCCAAGTGGACACAGGTGATGAGTGGCGTTCCTCAAGGGTCGGTATTGGAACTGGCTCTGTTTAACACCTTTGTCGACAGCATGCACAGTGGGATAGAGTGCACCCTCAGCAAGTTCACCGACAACACGATGCTAAGTGTTGCAGTCGACACGCTGGAAGAGAGGGATGCCATCCAGAGGGACCTTGACAGGCTGGAGAGTTAGGCCCATGTGAACCTCATGAAGTTCAACAAGGCCAAGTGCAAGGCCCTGCACATGGGCTGGGGCAATCCCAAACACAAATGCAGGCTGAGCGGGGAATGGATTGAGAGCAGCCCTGGGGAGAAGGACTTAGGAGGTACTGCTTGAAAAGAAGTTTAACAAGAGCCAACAGTGTGCGCTTGCAGCCCAGAAAGCCAACCACATCCTGGGCTACATCCAAAGAAGCATGGCCAGCAGGTCCAGGGAGGGGATTCTCCCCCTCTACTCTGCTCTTGTGAGACCTCATCTGGAGTACTGCATCCAGCTCTGTAGTCTCCAGTATAAGAAAGACTTGGACCTGTTGGAGCAAGACGGGAGGAAGGGTACAAAGAAGATCAGAGGGCTGGAGCACCTATGAGGATAGGCTGAGAGAGTTTGGGCTGTTGAGTGTGGAGAAGAGAAGGCTCTAGGGAGACCTTATAGCAGCCTTCTAGTACATAAAGAGGGCTTATAAGAAAGATGGGAAGCAACTCTTTAGCAGGGCCTGTTGTGATAGGGCAAGGGGTAATGGTTTTATAACAGAGGGAGGTAGATTCAGACGATATAAAGAATTTTTTTTTTGTGATGAGGGTGGTATAACCCTGAAACAGGTTGCCTGGAGAGGTGGTGGATGCCCCATCCCTGGAAACTTTAAAGGCCAGGTTGAAGATGTCCCTGCTCCTTGCAAGGGAGTTGTACCAGATGACCTTGAAAGGTCCCTTCCTACCCAAAGTATCGTATCATTCTATGATTCTATGTATTAATGGTCATTTCTTCTGACTTTGCTATTAATATCTTAGCTGTGCATGGAAAATACAAATATTATGTCTTATGTTTTTATCAACACCATTAGCATAAGAAATGCATTCAAAATTCACATAAAAATTCACCTTGAATCTGTTGTACTGTTTGGTCTTGACAGCAATGGCATTTGTGTTTCTATTC
Organism: Chlamydotis macqueenii; assembly: GCF_036417535.1. Classification (NCBI taxonomy): domain Eukaryota; kingdom Metazoa; phylum Chordata; class Aves; order Otidiformes; family Otididae; genus Chlamydotis; species Chlamydotis macqueenii. The sequence goes on from NC_141558.1 coordinate 9,329,141, forward strand.
TTTCTCAACTGGAAGTTAAAGCTCTTAACTGTGAGATTATACTGCTTAGTTTGAAAGCTTTTGCGAGCCCCTGTAGTATAATAATTTTACTTCAGAGAGCATGTAATTTTAAGTTCTTGCATAACACCACACATTTTTATGGTATTACTAAACTTTGTAATTTTATTTCCCGGTGACAATTAAGTGCACACCAATGTTATGGAATTTTTCCCTCCACCACAGTTGAATGAAATTGGAATAGAGTATTATATGGTGGGTTGGGAGTTCTGATCTCTGGAAATGTAAAAGGTTTTCTAGTTCCCTTGTTACTTATCCATTTCACACATAACCAAATCCATCAATTTTGTTCATTTTTCCCTTCAGAAACCTACAAGCTGTAACCAAAAAAATAGTGACAAAAACGTATTCACTGTATACTTCTTATACATTCCCTTTTCTACAGGTATTGCTGATAGTGTTAAAGAAAATTAACTTTGCTATTTCACAGATTACGTTTGTAAAAATGCATCTGTTTTAAACACAAGTTGTTTATAAAGTCTCCTCCAGGTCAGTAGGGCAAACGTTAACTTGCTGACTTGAGTTAGACACTGCATGACCTGACGTGCTGCCCAAGGTGAAACTCCAAGCCAAAGCATATCTAAAAGTCAATCTGATGTAAAGCAAAGAAGATTTCATACACGACCACAATGCATATAGGATGACACAGAAATTTTCTGTGCTATGGCATGAGCCCATTCTAACTGCTAACTCTAACACATCACAGCTCCCAGAACATATAGAGTCATAGAATCATAGAATAGTTTGGGTTGGAAGGGACCTTTGAAAGTCATGTCATCCAACTGCCCTGCAGTGAGTGGAGACATCTTCAACTAGATCTGATTGCTCAGAGCCCCATCCAACCTGGCCTTGAATGTTTCCAGGGACGGGGCATCAAACACCTTTTTGGGCAACCTGTTCCAGTGTCTTGCCACCATCATAATAAAAAATTCTTTCCTTATATCTAGCCTAAATTTACCCTCTTTTAGTTTAAAACACTTACCCTTTGCCCTACCACAACAGACCCTCCTAAAGAGCTTCTTCCCATCTTTCTTGTAGGCCCTCTTTAAGTACTGAAAGGCCACAACAACGTCTCTCCGGACCCTACTCTTCTCCAGGCTGAACAACCCCAACTCTATCAGCCTGTCTTCGTAGGGGGAGTGCTCCAGCCCTCTGATTATTTTTGTGGCCTCCTCTGAACTTGCTCCAACAGGACCATGTCCTTCTTATGTTGAGGGCTCCAGAGCTGGACGCAGTACTCCAGGTGGGATCTCACAAGAGTGGAGCAGAGGGAGAGAATCACCTCCCTTGACCTGCTGGCCATGCTTCTTTAATGCAGCCCAGGATATGATTGGTCTTATGGGCTGTAAGCACACATTGCCAGCACATCCAGTCTTTCCCCTCAGGGCTGCTCTCAGCCCATTCTCTTGGTATTGCCCCAACCCATGTGCAAGACCTTGCACTTGGTCTTATTGAACCTCATGAGGTTCGCATGGGCCCACTTCTCGAGCTTGTCCAGGTCACACTGAATGGCATCCTGTCCCCACTCAGCTTAGTGTCATCAGTGAACCTGCTGAGGGTGCACTTGATCACAATATGTCATTGATGAAGATGTTAAAAAGTGCTGGTCCCAGGATGAAGCCTTGTGGGATACCACTTGTCACTGACCTCCTTCTAGACATTGAGTCATTGACCACTACTCCCTAAATGCAACCATCCAACCATTTCATCATCCACTGAACAGTCCACCCATCAAATCTAAATCTCTCCAATTTAGAGAGAAGGATGTTATGGGGGAAAAGACTTCAAGCAGAGAGCCAGTCATAATTCCAACTTAAAAAAACCCCCCCTGTTATTCTAGTAAAGATTAGGTTTCTTTTCTTGTTCTGCTTTGTTCTGTTCCCCTTCTGATAAAAAAAATTCAAAAAAAGTTTCAGCCACTATTTAACTCTGTACATAATTTTTTTTACTAGTATCTCAGATAAAACAATGAGGATTAAATTCTGCGTATTCATATTCTTTTTTTTTTTCTGAGCAGGGGGAATGTGCTGAATTACTTTTACTTACAGAAAATGATATAACAGTTATCTTGTCCTGGGAGGCCAACCTAATATGTTATGCTGTCAAATCACAGATATTATAGAAAGTGGTACCAAGTCATATTTAGACATTGTTTTTCCACTCATTACCTAACCATCACATACATTATTCAAAATAATCAATTATACTATGAAAAATAAATAAGGCTATTCCTCTGGGGTGTATTTAGACCTCCAAGCTAGCTAGCTAGCTAATGTTATACAGTCTATAACTACCATCAGAAGAAACAAAAAGAACAAAAACAAAAAACTCAGGGAATGTAAGTCTCTGGGGAAATACTCTGGTAAATTCATTTTAAATATATGCTCTGCCTAAGGCTGAGATGTATATACATATATATATATACATGCATATATATATTAGGGACTCAGTTGACTGTGGTAGTTAGAGAAAGAAATGTGAGTCATAGAATCATAGAATCATAGAATGGTTAGGGTTGGAAGGGACTTTCAAAGGTCATCTAGTCCAACCCCCCCTGCAAGAAGCAGGGACATCCCTGACTAGATCAGGTTGCTCAGAGCCTCATCCAGCCTGGCCTTGAATGTTTCCAGGGATGGGGCGTCCACCACCTTTCTGGGCAACCTGGTCCAGTGTTCTATAACTCGCATCATAAAAATTTTTTTCCTAATTTCTAATCTAAATCTAAATTTCTAATCTAAATCTACCCCCCTCTATTTTAAAACCATTACCTCTCGTCCTATTGCAACAGGCCCTGGAAGTCTGGAATTGGATTCTTTTACTGCAGTGAATATCCAACAGTGTTAAAGGGGATATACCATCTCAATAAAAAAATTGAATAGATGGCAGGAGAATCAGACTTTTAGGTTGTATTTTCAGTTCAGTTATGATTATTACATGACCCTGAGGATGATATATTCTATCTGTCTAGAGTCACATTATGCAGTAAATCTAATAGTAAATATATACACATATGAAATATAAGCATGAATATTGTTTGTAACAATTAAGCTTTCTGAATTAAATTAACATAATTCATTTACAGCAATAATGAATGACAGAATTGGAAGGCACTTTCTGATTCATCAAGTCCCTGGTTTTTTTGTCAGCAATATCACATAGTATTACTGGGATTTATAAAAATAGGACTTTTCCCATAGAGATCATTTTGAAAGATTGTTGCAGAATCTAGTTTATTTGTGGTTAAAAATACCTTTCTGATTAACACTCTTAATGTGCTCATTGCAAATTTATGCCTATTTTCTCTAATATATGCATCACCTTAGCCTAATTTGTCATATGTAAATAACAATAACAACCTTTCTTAATCTTCTATTTTTCAGGCTAAATGGACATAGCTCTTTCAGTCTGGAGTCATAAAATAGAGCCTCCTTCCACTTTATTATTCTTACAGTCCTTCTTTATTCCAGATAAAGGAAGGTGTATTTCCTTAATTCCTTTGGATATACCTTACACATTTTGAGCCACACACTTCCATTTTCACATTATTTTGAGATCAACTAATACGTTCAGATATTTATCCTCCTCACTTATGTCCAAAAGTAGGCCTCCAAGTAAAGCAAGAAACCTTGTTGTTAGTGTAAAAGTGCATGACCATGCACACAGATATATTAAATTTGCCTCTGTTCTGTAATCCAATCCTCAAGGTTGTTCAGTTGCTCCTGTATGATATTTTCACCCCCCACTATATACACGATGCCTCTCAACATCATTTCAACTATACATTTCATTAGTTCATACCTATTTTGCACAAAGCCCTTAATGAAAATATTTAACAAGATTAATCCCAAGATCAGTCTTTGAAGAAACTACAAGTAACCTTTCCCCATTCTGAAATGTCCCCTTCTAATGATATCTTTTTTTTTTGTCTCTCTTGGCCAGTCTTTTACTCATATTACATTTTTAGTTCTAATCCCTATGATGTTATCCACTTTAACTAGTAATTTTCTATCTGACACCGTACCAAATGATTTACTGAAAGCCAGACAGATTAGATCTACTCTGTATCCTTTAACTAGAAAATCAGTTATCTTATCACAGAAAGATATCAAGTTACTATGACACCATCTGTCTTCATAAACCTTTGTTATATTTTATGATATTTTCCAATTGCCTGCGTGTCTTTAATTATTATTAGCTTAAAAATACATTTAAATATTCTTTGCACTATGGAAGACAGGCTATCAGAGCAGCAGCAATGTGGTCATATTATTTTCTCCTTTGTTGTGTATAGGATATTCACATACACTCCAAAAAAAAAAAAACCACATTTCAAGAAAAATGTACAATGCACTACTTTTTTTTTTTTTTACCTGTGAGTGTACCTGCTAAAAAAATAGTTTCCTTAGTAAATACTAGTCTATATAAATACATTCTGTTCTTGACATTTTCCTTGAAGTTACATACAGTAGAGATGTCAAAGATGACTCCAAGGCTATATATTTCCCTACACTGAAAATAGGTTAGGTACACTATTTCACACAGTTGCAAATGTCCATCACACCTAAAAAGGACATGTAAATTCCTAAATCACTTAAGTATTTTTCAAAGTGTTACATACAAATTCTACTTGGCCAGAGAGAGGCATGAATTCCAGGTATGCTAACCTACCTCCTTCATAGATGTTCTTGTGTTATTTATTTAATATATATAAAAAAGAAATCTTCAGATGAAAGACTGCATAAACAGACAAATTAACAATGGATTTATCAGATCTCTCACCAGCTAGTGATAATTCAGCCTGTCAGGCCAGAGAACCATGACTGGAGGTATGATATGAGCCAACTACTGTAACTGGCTAATCATTGTCTTCAGGGAAATGGGCCACCAACATAAGGAAAATGCAGTCTCAGGAACTCCCTTTTAACAAAACTAGGCCAGAAATTATGAAAGGCTTTCTTGGTGTATTTCTCACATTTTCTGATTCGGGTAAGGTCTGGAATCTCTTAATAATAGGTGATTTATCAGTCATTTGTAAACTTTTCATCCTTTAAAAAAAAATAAAATATTCTAACTGAGAAAAAAAAATCTAAAACCCATAAATATTTTATCTAATGGCTTGTTTCAGATTAGTTGAATTATTTCACTGCATCTTAAAAAATTGTTCTCTTGCCTTGTATCCCCATGCTCATCCATGGACTGGTTTCACAGGCTGGGGCACTCTTTATTCTACTCTCAAAAGTGCAGTGTGAGAATTTTACAGCCACACAGGTTCCCAAAAGAGAGAGAATGTGGATACCAGAGAAGAGAAAATACATTGTTCATAAAACATCTATGTAGCTCCTTGGCAGAGCAAAGCTTGAACTCAATAATTTCCTAATCTCAGTATTCAAAATTGACAGAAAAAAAGAAATGAATTCTGTAGGAATGGAAAAACAAAAAAAAGAGGAGAGAAAAAAAAAACTTCCTTACCCCTAAGTTTTATTCCTACTTTTGTCATTATTCTTTTGTTTCACATAAAACAAGAACTGTTTTCTCCTACAGCTGTATTTCTGATTTAGGCATATAGCTCTCCCATCCATTTTAGATGCTGATTTTCTTAGCCTGATTCTCTTTCATCAGTAGAAGGAGTTTTGGAAGCCTAGAAGTATCAGTTCTGTTCAAGTCTATGTAGCTTACTTAAGCAAAACATTTCTCTTTCTGGTAACTTTCAAAGGCACTGACTTTTCTCTGTTTTAGACAGTCGAAAATAAATAATCTATTTTAGATTAATTCCCTAATTAGGAAGCTTAAACTGAGAAACAAATTAGATGGACTTGATCCTGCACTGTCTCTTAATGTTATGGCGCATCTATACAAAGGTGTATTTGTTTTAAATAAATATATTTATAAATTAAAACATTTAAGGGCCTTGATCCAACAGAACTTTTGATGAGATGCTAAACTTCAAACACATGAGCCATAGCTCTGAAGTCAGTGGGATTATTTCTGCAAGAGCTTCAGTGGACTAGAGAGAGCATTTAAGAGCCAAGCCTTGCTATTCCTGTATATTGCATTAACCATTTGAGAATACATCTGAGTTTTACATTTTCTGCTTTATAAAGAGTTTTCCTATAAAATGTTAAACGGCCTTTTCAGCTGAAACTCTGTAGTGCTTAGAAGGCAAACCCTTCTGTGCATATTATATTACTTCTATTAAAATGATCTGAAGTGCATGTATTTCCAGTGCCCCTTCTGCAAGCATCTTATTGAAAAATGTCACAATTAGCAGCAGACTCCTGCTGAGGGTTTGATTGCACAGTAAGGAACTGACTTTGCACCTCTGGAATTTTGACTCTAACTGAAAATGTCTCCGTTGGTTTCAGTTTGTTCCCTACTGAGCATTTGTCCATATCACAACATCATCATGCAATTTAGTGTGATGAGCACAGCAGTTCCTACGGGAAGGAGCGTGAGGAACAGAGAGGGATATAGCTCAGGTCAATCCTTAGGCAGCAAAGAAAACAACGTCATCATACAGGGATTAGTGCTCTGTAAAAAAAACTGAAAAAAAAATGGAAAACAGATAGGCAGACAGATGGGTGAAGGCTAGTGAACAAACAAAACAGTTACCATGAATCTGGAGAATAATGTAAAGGGGTTTGCACCAGCCTGTGCTGCAGGCCCTAATTCTGGGAGTTACTGATGCCCTTGGGAAGGCCTAGCACCCACACTTGTAAAAATGATTGCACAGCTGTAGCCAGGGTGTGGGAGGTTGTTGATTTAAAGGAGGCCTTTAAGGATTAAGTCCAGCAATTCTTGTATTTTAGCAAATTGCTAAGCACCAAGTTAGATGCTGTAAATTCCCATATGCATGTTCTCAGTTTGCTGCAATCATGAAGTAATGCACTTTAACCTAGTCTGTAGTAAAAATGTCTTGAGATAAACCATTTTTTCTCACATTTGAAAAGGTCTAATAGCACTGAGCTGTTACAGATCAGCTGAATCTTTTTAATTCACTGAGAGACACAAATGCCCAGCTGCCACTTCAAGTTTTAGATCCCAAACACTGATAACTCAGAAACAGCCTAAATTCTCCAGATGCTCAGTTACTCAGTGGCAAAGTCTCTTAGGTGTACCTGAGCACGTACAGAACCACTTGAGGACCTGATCTCTCAGGAGCTCCGTCAGGACATAGCCCAGTTCTTTGATGCTTATTATTATTTCATATCTTGCAGGTCCCCCTTCAGGTGGGAGGTCAAATGTCATTAGTTACATTCATCCTCCATCTAATTTAATTTGAAACCTAAGTCCTCAGAAGTCCTCTGAAGAGATCTTCCTAACATCACGATCTCTCGCTATTCTAGATCTTTCTTAACAAGATCCAGTTAACTTCTTCCACTGTCCAGAAGATTGCTAGAGTCTGGTTCCTAAATTTCCTGCACCCTAGATGAGCTTTTCTTAGTCACAAAGGTTCAGAGATAATTTATTGATTTTCTTTTTTGCTCATGTATTGTCATAAAGTATGTTCATTGATTCATGAAAATTGAAAGGAAGACTGAGTACCCCTCACCCCAGTTACTGCTCGTTGGGATGGTGGGTTTGCTGATAGAAAGATGAGCCTGGAGCGAAACAGATGTGCTCCATATAAACCAAATGCCAGCATGGTCCTTGTGTGGCTGTGGTGATCGAGAGCCTGGAAACACTGATGTGAACAAAGCCTACAGAGGAAGGTTTCTGCTTACTTCTCTAGCTCTAAAACAGTGAACAGGCAGTCAGCCATATCCATCTGTGTTTCTGCTTGTGAATTAAAAGGGAGCAAGATATATTCCTGCAGTTATGCAGATTTGTTTATTTGCTAGTGCATGCTGTGGTGTAATGCTGGTCCATCTCAACAAGCGCTCTCCCAGAGTCCAAGTTTGTCTGTCACCTCCATGGTACTTTCGTCAAAGGCATCCTGCAAGTGATGTGCTACTTCAAAGGTAGAAAGACAAGCTGCATGGACATGAGGCCCTCACCTGTAGAGCTAGAAAGTGGCCATTTTATTCACTGGTAAAGCCAGAGCATCCTCCATACAAGCTGTGAAATCTAGGTTTAAGTCCAAGCATGCAGAAGAGGGATCTGAATTTGGACCAGGCACTTCACAAATGGACATAGAATCATAGAATCATAGAATGGTTAGGGTTGGAAGGGACTTTCAAAGGTCATCTAGTCCAACCCCCCTGCAAGGAGCAGGGACATCCCTGACTAGATCAGGTTGCTCAGAGCCTCATCCAGCCTGGTCTTGAACATTTCCAGGGATGGGGCTTCCACCACCTCTCTGGGCAGCCTGTGCCAGTGTTCTATAACTCACATCATAAAAATTTTTTTCTTAATATCCAATCTAAATCTACCCCCCTCTATTTTCAAAACCATTACCCCTCGTCCTGTCACAACAGGCCCTACTGAACAGCCTCTCTCCATCTTTCTTGTAGGCCCCCTTGAGGTACTGAAAGGCCGCTCTAAGGTCTCCCTGGAGCCTCCTCTTCTCCAGGCTGAACAGCCCCAACTCTCTCAGCCTGTCCTCATAGAAAAGGTGCTTCAGCCCTCTTATCATCTTCATGGCCCTCCTCTGGACCTTCTCCAACTGGTCCATGTCCATGTTATGTTGCGGGCTCCAGAACTGGACACAGTACTCCAGGTGGGGTCTCACCAGGGCAGAGTAGAGGAGGAGAATCACCTCCCTTGACCTGCTGGCCATGGTCCTCTTGATGCAGCCCAGGATGCGGTTGGCCTTCTGGGCCGCAAGAGCACATTGCCTGCTCATGTTGAGCTTCTCATCCACCAGCACTCCCAGGTCCTTCTCCTCAGGGCTGGTCTTGATCCATTCTCTGCCCAGCCTGTATTTGTGCCTGGGATTGCCATGACCCAGGTGCAGGACCTTGCACTTGGCCTTGTTGAACTTCATGAGGTTGGCACGGGCCCACCTCTCCAGCCTGTCAAGGTCCCTCTGGATGGTGTCCCTCCCTTCCAGCATGTCGACGGCACCACACAGCTTGGTGTCATTGGTAAACTTGCTGAAGGTACACTCTATCCCACTGTCCATGTCGCCGACAAAGATGTTGAACAGGGCCGGGCCCAACATGGACCCCTGAGGGACGCCACTCGTGACCAGCCTCCACTTGGACATCAAGCCATTGATCACCACTCTCTGAGTTTGGCCATCCAGCCAACTCCTTATCCACCGAGTGATCCGTCCATCAAATCCATTTCTCACTGGTTTAGAGAGAAGGATGTCATGCGGGACAGTGTCAAAAGCTTTGCACAAATCCAGGTAGATGATATCCATTGCTCGTCCCTTGTCCACCGATGCTGTCGCCCCGTCATAGAAGGCCACCAAATTGGTCAGGCACGATCTGCCCTTGGTGAAGCCATGTTGGCTGTCACCAACCACCTCCTTGCTCTTCATGTGCCTTACCATGGTTTCCAGGAGAATCTGCTCCATGACCTTGCCAGGCACAGAGGTGAGGCTGACCGGCCTGTAGTTGCCCGGGTCCTCCTAGTTCCCCTTTTTAAAAACTGGGGTTATGTTCCCTCTCTTCCAGTCATCAGGGACCTCACCAGATCGCCACAACTTCTCAAATACAGTGGCCAGCAGCTTGGCAACTTCATCCGCCAGTTCCCTCAGGACCCGTGGATGGATTTCATCAGGTCCCATGGACTTGACCTCTATTATCGCGTAGTTAAGACTTCTCCCAGAAATGTGACTTGAAGTCATTGGCTTTTCCTCCTGGCTCTGTCAGATGGCTTTCTGAATGATGTCTTCTGTCACTCTAACCCTTCAGTCCTGAACTCTGCTAGTGCTTTTTTTTGGGAGGGGAGTAAAGGGCTAACTCAGGAATTTCCTTGTGTAAGAAAGAGCCTGGAAGCTTCCTGCTGGCACTGGGATCATGCTTCCTTCTGCCCTTGTCAGCATCTTGAAGGATAAAAGCTGGATGTTCCCTATCATTGACATGTGCAAAAATTATAACCAGACACAGCCTGTCTGGCTGATAGCTTCATGAATAATTATGGCAGATACAGCAGAGCTCTGTGCTTTGGTCTAGCCTGTTCTACCAGCTTCTCCTTGCCAGATTAAATTTGCCTACTAAAAAAAAGCATCCTTCAGTTCATTTAAAATATTTTCAGAACAATCGGATTTTTCCTACACTAATTAGCACATGTTTTGTTCTATGAGTCTTACACAGAAAGAAACTGGGGAATTATTTAGCTTAAGAGAAAACATTAGAACTTGTCAAGATCTTTGCTGCTGTTGTTGTTGTCATTGTACTATGCTCTATTAATGCAGATGAGCAACAAATATGCTTCAATAAATTGAATCTGACTATGGCGGCCCCAAGAATAACCCAAGGCACAAAACTAGGCGGAAAAAATAGAGAGACAGAAAATCTCTGTCATTATTTTAGTATAAAAACCTTAATTAGTCCCAAAGGTTTTTGTTATAAAATTCAGGTAGGTAAGGCATAGAAACTTTTTGTCAAGCAGAATATGCAAAAAGTAGGACAGTGACACAAAAAGTGTTGCAAATGAAGCTAGACTTGTATTCTAACGAGTGAAATATTTATAAACCTACGGAGTTATCTGCCCATGGAACAGGTAGGGTAGTATAAATAAATTAAACTGCAGAAATTAATACATTCTTTTAATTGAATTTATACTTGAAAATTAATAGAATTCTACCAATCTTTGAGGCAATAACTGTCCATATGTTTGCTTCTATATTACAGAGGAAAGATTGTTAGTGTGTTGGTTACAAATTAAATCTGGATGTTTGCAGCAATTTGAATATCATAGGGAAATTATCTTTTCCTGCCTACATCTTTAAGTCTCCATAGCTAGGACTTTAAAACTAGGTTTATAATATTTTTACTTCCCTGAACTATTACCCACAGCTAATCTAAAAGCTCTAGTTCTAGAAATGTACAGAACAAATCAGTAAATGCACAATAGCTTCTGGCACCTCATGACAAGAAATCAGTGCTTGAGTGTGACACATGGAGAAATATATCTTGAATTCCTGCATTATCTCTCAACTTGACCTCTGTTTACAATCTGTGATTAAGTGTTTGTACAGAACTGTGCTCCACTCCAAACTTGTATCCAGTCCCTGCACTGGAAAACAAAAAGGCACTTTGCTTGCTCAAATGATGAAGGCATCCTCTTGTTTCAAAACTGGTCTGCATAGCTGACTTAATGTTCTTGTTTACCTTTGTCATGACTCAGCACACAGTTCTGACACGTTAATCATATCTTCTTCTTTTGATACTTAAAACTTGTACTCCAATACTCAAGTGGTTTCATTATAAAATAAATATATAATGCTATAAACTATTTCCTGTAGGTTTCTAGACTCTCTCTGCAGAAAGCTAGTTCCAATCTGAGAACGGCAATGAAATTTGCTTTTGGGAATGACAAAGGAGTAAGCCCTATTCTTTTTGCAAATTCCACATGGGCTGAGCTGGGAGATAGATGTGATATCAGGAAGTTGTACATGCATGCAGAGAAAAAAAAGCAGAAACATACCCATGGGTCTTCACTATTGGGGTTAGGTGGGGTACCAATTATCCACCTAACTCCTTATTACAAGTCTAGCCCTTGAAACCTAAGTCTTAATCATTTCTGTATACAGATGTGGGAGGGACCGGTATAACAGCTGATTTTTTGACTTTGTGTTCTTTTTAATCCTGTTATGTTGCACAGAGAAACAGGATGTACCTTATCTTCTGGTCAACTAAACATTAGATCATATTCCCTTCCCACTTACAGCCTTTAACCATTTCAAAAGGGAGAACAGAGGGAAACAAATAGCAGTGGGAAGAAAGCAAACTTTATTTATGGCAATACAGACATCAAAATTGCTTTGCCCAACTAGAATTCCAGAGATGCACAAGCATAGATCAGTAAAACAGCAGTTCCTGGTAGGTTTTGATACTAAAGAATGGACTTTTCCTCAGGCATTTTCTTTCCCATCAGCTCACACAGCATTTTCTGTTTATTCACTCAGTAGTGTTCATTGATCAATTACTCAGCTGTACTTGGCATAAGGAAAGTAATAGTTCACTGGCGAATCTGAAAGCAGGCAATACACCTGTACGCAGTCTTTGTGCTATTAAACACCTGTGCACTGTGTTTTATTTTCTGCAATTAACCAGGTATCTTATAAGTGATAATCCAATATGTTATTTGAAATAAGAAGCATTCATTATTTCAATTTTACTGACTTTTTATTTAAAAAAAAAAACAAAACCTTCGTTGCAAAGTTTGGGTAAACACAACTAAAAACACCTTAAAGTATAACACTGAAAAATATTCTTTCACCATTACTGTCACAATGTCCATAATGCTGGTTTATATGGTCAAGCATTACATATAAATGTAAATTACATTCATAAATATTATTAGATGACTCAATCTGCTTCTTGTATACAGAGTTTTCACCCCTCCCTATACATATATATATATATATATATCAGTCACCAGTAGGAAAAAGGTGAATTTTTATTTTCAGTTCAACTTTGTTAGCTTATCCTGGCTGCTCTTCCTGAGAATTAAATTCTTGACACCTGTGCTTACACATGAATCTATTACAAAGAAATAGAGTTTGGGATGAATTCTGCAGACTTCTGTAAGTTGTTTTTATTGTTATATGGATATATATTAGCCTCTATCTACATGTAGCTCATGATCTTTTTATTTTCTTCTGAAGAATGTAGCATGTTATATGTATATTATACAACCATTTATTCATTATCAGAGCTGGGCAAATTATTAGCTAGAACATTAAGTACATTTTTCGTACTTGAAAGTTTGTTAAGGAAGGTCAGTTCCACTGTACTTTAGGATTTAGATAATCAATCTCATCTCAGTCTGATATATGTAATCTGCTACTTATCCCCACTCCTACATGCAGGCAAAAGCAAAGCAAAGCCTGTGTTACAGAGGTGTGAATGCACATACATACAATAGAAATGTACAAATAACAGACATCTTTGTAAATCAAGAAGAACACAGATGGTCCAATACTATTCCTCCTTTCTGGCCAACTAGACTTAAAAGTTCACTGGGTGAAGGAATGCGTGTCCTGCACTCCCTTAACTTACAGGCATATCATGCTCATTTGAAGATCCCGTGGGCTCTGACTTAAGTATAACTCCATCCAGACCCCAAGCCCAGATCCTGGGCCCTTTCATCCAGTTTCAGCTCTCACCTTAGGTCTTTCCAGAATCTGATTTTCTCCTGCTAGTGTCTAGCACAACTCAAAGCTTGCTAGCAGAACATGCACGCACACACATGCACACACACACAAATGAGAGATCACATTCACACAGAAAATAGGTAGGAATAGAGTTCATCAGCAAGGCAGACCAAAGTGCAGTGATCAAGTGCAGGGCTTGAAGAGGCAAACATGCCGACCAACCACTTGCTTACATGCTCCCATAATCTCCTTTTCTCTCAATTTTCTCATGTTTCTTTTCCCTGATACACTTTGATCTCTCACCTCCTTCATCCTTGTCCCTGCCCAGACAAACAACCTATCCCTAATTACTTTTTCCCAAAGGGTCCCCTTTGGCTACATCAATAACCAAATTTGATAGTTCTAACATTATTACCTAGGTCACCTTGGTCTTACATGGCAGTACTGGTTGGTTATGTTGGCCCAGTTCACCGTGCAAGACTGGTCTTCAAAAGATTCCCAAAGCTCCCCTTTGATTATTTGTGAAGTTTAACTATTTCTCACATAATTCCCCCTTAACCCTCTGTGAAATTCATCCATCCCTCATCTGTAATATTTGTTAGCTGTTTAATCCAGCAATGTTTCATGTCAAGTTCAGTAATTTCTTATATTCTATTTACTTTGTGAAACATCAGGACAGGGCTACTGATCTACATGCATGCTTTAACAAAGTTTAAATTTTAGTTGCTATTGTGAGAAAATATTTCATAGAATCATAGAATGGTTAGGGTTGGAAGGGACCTTCAAAGGTCATCTAGTCCAACACCCCTCCAAGGAGCAGGGACATGTCCAACCATATCAGGTTGCCCAGAGCTCATCCAGCCTGGCCTTGAACGTTTCCAGGGATGGGGCTTCCACCACCTCTCTGGGCAACCTGTTCCAGTGTTCTACAACTCGCATTGTAAAAAATTTTTTTACCACTAATCTTTTCCCCTCTCTTTCATTTCGTTTCTATACCAGGATTCTTCTTTTAATTAATTCAAATAATTGCAATCCTGGTTTTATTTTTGCTAGATGGTTAGTATGTTTTATGCATAATTTCTAGAAAAATTGGTCCTCTAAGCCAGAATAAATAATTAAGCAACTGCTTTAAAATAGGACAGGAATGACAGATAGTAAATAACTCACTTTCTGGTAAAATTTTTCAGAAAATTCATTACTTCAAAAATACTCTCTTCGCTTAGAACTTACCTGCAATAAAATAACTTACATGTGCTCCTAAACAGCTTTATTTAAAAATGTATTTTCATACAGCTTATCAACATTATTAACTGCCAAATTTTGTCTACTGCATTCTAGATCCAAAAAGGCATGCTTAATATATACATGTTTGCTTTTTTCTTAGCCAGCAGCTATCTTTGTTCACACTGATTAATATGAGAGACCAGGGATACTCCAATTCTCCCATATGGGCCAGTGTTCATGGACTCAGTTCCTCCTAGTCAGCCAACATGCTAGAATCTGTGCTAAAGTAGAGTAGGTTTTAAACAGGAGACAGACAACGGATCTTTAAAACATCTTCCGTGATTCAGTGCAGACTGATATTTTATAACTGTGAGCCAGACAGAATGCAGCTCAGTGTATACTCTCTTCCACATGAAAAACAAACTGTGCATTAAATTGGGAAGAACAACTGAATTTCACAGTGGGAAGAATGCATTTGATTAAAATGATGCATAATCATAGATGTACGGTACTGTGCTTCAGCATATAAAATGTTTCAAGAGAATGAAGTGCTAGACACAGGTATTTAAAGAGCTGTTTATTTGCTTTATCATTTACAAACAGGTGAACAGGGAAAAAGACCAGCAATCTCCCTCAAATTAATTTTCAGCTGAGAGGTCCCTTGTATAAAGGTGACAAGCAACTTGTGTTGAATTACTATACAAAAAGTTAGCTATCTAAAGAACGTAAAATATAAGTTTATCTAGAAAACAAGAAAAAAAATGGTATTTTTTGAAGTGAATAGTGATAAGAAATGTTTAAGTCCTATAAGCTAGATAAGTTAAGCATCTAATGTAAGGGTCTGCAAGGAACCCTTTAACTGAACTCTAGAAATATTGCTTGAAATGTGAAATTTTCCTTTCTCTTGCTTGACAAAGCTTTCTCATTGCAAGATACCGAAGTATTCTCTTTACTAACAATTGTTATTCAACCTGCTTTATAAAGACCATTTTTGCTGCCTTAAACCTGGCAAACTTTAACTTAGAAAGAGGGACAAGTGCTTATATTTCTTGTTTGACATTATAGAAAAGTTTAACCACTGATTTTCAAAAGGCAGAGTTGTCTCAAAGGATTGTTTTAGGGTCAGAAAAACTCGTGTGAAATTCCTCTGTCTGACTGCTGTCATATCTGCTCTACCCATCCCCTTCTGCCTTTTTCTTCCCCAGTTCTCTTCATATAATAGATCTTGTTCCTGTTACCTGCTGGTAGCCTTGTTGCTTCTTTTTATACAGTTGGTTTATGATGAGACTGATGAAAATATCAAGAGATCTGAGGTGATGGAGCTTCTAGATTAGATAGAGATTATAGAGAAGTGGTTGGAGCCCATACTTCTTAATGTTGGTGATGTCCTCAAGTGCTGAAATGCCCTTTGTCTGAGTGGTGAACGGCTCTTAAACAGAGTGTTTTCATCACATTAGATAAGGTTACTGTTTTGTTTCAAAAACTGCTTGCTGTTCCCTTCCTCTGCTTTTACTTTTTAAACAGCTTCATGCATTTTTTCCCCTGACCAAGCCCTGTGTCACCTTCTCCAAAAGTTTTGTGTTTCATTATGCAGGATTAGTCATCTTTCTCAGTATTTCCTTTCAGGGGCTGCCATGGAAAGCAGCTAACTTTATCTGCATACTGTGAAAAGTTACTGAGAGCAAATGTAAAGAATATTCTTAAAGGAAACAGTAGGATAAAAACATCTTTTACCCTGTGTATCTTATTCAGTCTGATTTTTCAAAGTATGAGTCTTTAATTTCCAATCCTGCTATAAGCCACATGTCATAACCTTGCTAAGTGGGTGGAAATCATAGGGAGACAAATAAGAAAAGGAACTGAAGAAGGAGAAGGAAACTACAATTACAGTAGCAAGGACAATGAGTAGTTCAAAAGCAGAGTTTCTATCAGTTTGATGGATAGGTTTCTTTTTTTTCTTACTTGAATGCAGTCTGATTGGTATATTCCTTAAGAGCCACTAAACAATTCACATGTTTCTGTTAAGTAATTGAATGATCTGCGTATTGAAATCCATGTATCTCCAACATCTTTCGCTTTTTTTTCCATCCCAGACTTTTCTCTTGTTATTATTAAATCCTGAGCTCTTAAATATCTGTGGTTTGGTACTGTAAAAATTTGCACATTTTTACATTCACTAGGATGTTGTAAAATAGACAACATCTTGTTGTAAAATTCACACACTAAAAAAAATACTGAAATCAGTAAGGCTGCAATGGGTCTGATTTTCCTGATCTGAAACAAAAAAGAACAATTTGAATTGTAGGTCTTATCCTAGTAAGTCTCTGTCACATAGACACACAGTCCAATACAAATGTTATCCTAACTAAATGAATTCTCATAGCTGTCTCCAAGATGCTATTTGATAGTCATTATGTTTCTGAAATGAAAGCAGAAAATAACATATAAAATAACACTGGCTAAAAAAAAATATAGGGATCAATGTACATGTAAGACTATATCGACTGAAAAAGATATGATGCTCCTGCATAGAATATTATGTTATTAAAATAAGAGCAAGAACTTCAGAACTGATGTTTTTAACATGGCTGTTACAGAAGATATCACCGCATTAATTTGCACTTTGAGCTACTTGCTCATCTGCAGCCATTGTGTCTGAAAGAGAGCAGCAATACTGTTGATTTTGTCCTTCTGTGTCCTGTTTCTGTCATATTTGGTTTACAACTACTCCACAGTCCTGAATATAATCCATGTAAAGTTTTAACAGGTAGCTCTGTCAAAATTGTGAACTCTGCATGTGAGATGAAGGTGGCCAGAGATGTATTCATCAGGCTGTCACATTCTTTGGAGTCCAATGAAAAAAGAAAAAACAAAAGCCAGCTCAGCTCCAAATTGTGTTGCTTTAGCAATGAATTGCTCCAGATGACCTGAACCTCACACAGAATTTGTAGGTGAAAATGTGCCCTGATATTTATCTGGTGGAGTCCCAGGGTGACAAAGACAGTGGGAGCTTACTGGAAACTTCATCCTGAAACTTGCTGAGATGTCAAGCCAGAAGGTATGAAGGTACAGGTTTAATTCAGGTAATGCTGAATACATTAGGTATAATAGCTGACATTTTCTTTCCTGTTAGTGTTGTCTACACTTGTATGTGCAATACAATACTTTTTTTCTCTGTTTCTTTTCCACATTTATGTCCTTAATTTAGTGAAGTCCAAGTCACAGAGGAAGTTTAACATAAAAGAGAAGGATTCGGGGTTTTCAGAAACTTGATCTAGACCTAAGACTAAATTAGGTGGAACTACAGAGATAACAAGCCCTTCAAACTTTTAGACAATTAATTTATTTAGTCCTTTGCACAAAAAAAAAGGTAAGTATTAGAGCTTTTTTTCAAATATGTCCATGTAAATCAGAGAAGGTTTTTATTTTACTTTGTTATTGGTTTTATATACTGTGCTCTATCAACCAAACAGAAATTTAATGGAAAATATTCCATGTTCATAAAAAGACTTCTGAGTTTCTGTGAACATAGAAAATAATCTTCAAATATAGATAAAAATATATTATATTTATTTATATATAAATTTACTTATGTACGTATGAGTGAGTATAAACATACATGTATCTTGCAAAACAGAAATTTTCCCTAATTTTTTTGTTAAGCTTTTTGTGCTAAAGACATCTTTATCAAACTAGATCTTTCTTATTACAGGAAAGATCTGCAGATAGAGTCAAATGATGGTGACTGAAGTTAGATTAAAGTAATATGAAAAAAAAAGTTTCCATAATTCCCTGGACAATGTAAAATCTGACGTAGTAGAAAGGAGTAAAACAGTAACAATATATAGCTCTAATGATACAGTTTTCATTTAAAGATCTCAGAGTACTTTGAAAATGGAGTTAGTGTCACTGTCCCCAAAGTTAAAAATGTGAAGAAGAGACACAGTAAGAAGATGTGACTTGTGTGAAATCAGCCACTACCTTGCAGGAGAACGAGATGGGCATGATCTTCATCTTCCCTACTTCACCTGCAGCTTTCGTCACTACTCACCATGTTTCAGTGCGACAGCATTGAAGGTTGAGAGGAAAAATAATGTCTTTTTTGTTTCACTTTGTAACAGTGCGGCTAAAAGTTGTTTCTAGGTTTTTTTTGCTTTGGCTTTTTTCAATGCTTTACTTCTTCAGACACAAGGATTAGCCTTTACTTGAAAGTTCTTTCCAAGTCTATGAAAAAGTATACAAACGAATGAACTACAATAACATTATGTTTCATTATTCTTTGCCCTTTACTACATACAAAAAGTCTCATAAATAAGTTACAGAGTGCAATCCTCATCAACACAGCCTCCAGCACTTCTCATTTGGAGTCTCACTCATAAAAGGGCACTCTACAACAATGTCTGGGCTGAGGTCATGGTCCGGGGGAGAAGAGATTTTCTTCACATAAACAGACAATAAAATTGTTTTCTAGCTTCTAATCAGTGAGAAAAATACATTAGGTTATATAGTTATTTTCATACTCTGAAAATCTGTGATAAGAAATCTGATCTTGACAGGTGATAGCTTTTTTTTTTTCCTGTGGCTGAATAAGATATTTGTGAAGATAGCAAATGTTGATTTATGGGTTAGAATAGAATAGAACAGAACAGAATAACAGGTTCTTATTAGATGTAAATCGGTGTAACTACATCAATATACATCAACTTTCCATAAAGTTATTCAAAGCAGAGCTGTTAGAAAATATCCTTCTCCTCATAAATTTCTGTATGTATACATACATACATACTTATATATAAACTAGTTATTTATTTCTATTTAGCACAAACTGACATTTTTACTTTTTGAAAGCTTTATGGTGACAATTATATCCAACTGCTTCTCAAAATATTTCAGGTGAAATATTCCCTGTGTATTCATGAAGCGGGGAAAGTGCATGGTTTATACTACCTATTGCTCTGATTATCCTTATCTTGTTCCTTTCTTATTAGTTTAGCAAGTACTAGCAGACACATAGATGTGGATGCCATTTGGCCCCATTGGTTCATAGTATTTGACTCCCACATCGCAGGAGCAAATTTGTACTTGGAAATATTTTATACTTTTTTTTTTCCTATTCTTTTTTTTTTTTATTTTTATTTTTCCCTTTTCATTTATATTGCCACACAAATTGTAGGACAGAGTTCAATCAGATCCCGTAGGAATCCTCCATGGTATTATCAGAAGAAGTGTATGTACCATTAAAGAGTGATGGTTTGACATTCAAGCTATGCTGCGAAGTTGACTTGAGTTCTGTTTTTCCCATACACAAAACAATCTAAGTTGATGTATGGCTATTGTGGATTGGATTAGGTTTTATAAAGACTTACAAGCTGGGAGACAGTGCTTTCTCAATTTTACTGAGAACTTGAAGATCAAAATTGTCAACTAATTGTATTCCGTCAGGTGGAATCCTTTCTTTTTATCATTAAAAAGAAATAAATACCATGTATTCACATATGCTGCTGTTATCTACTTAATTCTACAATTACAATTCACATAAAGCAGCAGTGTTGGTATTGTACCTCATTCTCAACACCTGTTACATTTTGATGATGGGCTTAGGTATAGTGCCTGATGATCATTCTAAAAAAACAATCTTAATAGTGTCAACAATCTTCTCCGCGAGAGAGTAAAAAAAAGTCTTGGTTCATTCTGAAGAAAGAAATGAGTGCAGATGGTCACTTGAAATTATAGCCTGTATTCTGAATGCAGTGAGAAAGGCTCTCTAGAGGGTGATCCAGGTCCTAGATGGACTGGAGTGATCTCTTTAATCTTTTTCTTGAACCATAAGGGGAATGTCTGCTAATGGATATCTAATAGGCTAAGTATCAGTTAAGTATCAAAATACAAAGCAGAATGAATGAATGAATGAGGACCTATGCTTCTATTCTGTTTTGTTTTGTTTTGTTTTTTGGTTTTTGTGGTTTTTTTAACAAGTATTTAGTCTCTTGGAAAGAAAGTGTGCCTGCTAAACTAGTAGTGATTACAACTGCATATGGAACTTCACAGATCCATCTTAATCTCTAATGACTAGGTGACCCTGCTTCTTTACTTACAATGGCACTTGTAAAACTGTTCTCCATCGCTATGTGGAACATCTTCCCACAGCAAGCCGTCCCCTTTGTATTGTGCAAGCTATTTTTGTTTTGTTGTTGAATGTAGCTTTAGCAACTAGATCTCAAAACTTAAGGGTACATGCAGCACTATGCAGCCCATTGTAGTCTGCTTTGCTGCTTTTTGACTTTCCTAGGGCATTCATCAATTTAGTTGCAGAATTCCAGTCTGGCTGCTCAGTTAAAACTTGTTCTTCATGTTGCGGTGTTACCAGCTTTGGTCTTCTCACTCCCCTGGGCTGCTGATTTGCATATGGTTGACAGCCTATTTATGTGTTCCTTGTGGTTTTTTATATAACATTAGGGCTCAAATCTGTTTGGAGGAATTTGTACACAAGTAGAATTAGTTAGCATCCAACTCTGAATCTAATAATTAGAGATGAATGAGTACACAAGTACCCATGCTCACCTCAGGCTTTCTGAACCAGCAGAATAATTAACCAAGCACCTCTGGCATGCTTGCTTTAAGAAGAAGAGATCTCCAGTAACATAATTTTGCAGTTCTATGAGGCATCAAAACAGTTTTCCTTAGCTGAAAAATACATGAATATATTCCCTCTTCATTTGGACTGACACTTGATTTCTGTCTAATTGCTTCTTTTTTTCTTAGATCTTAATCATTTGCATCACGCTTTACAGAGAAAAAGATCAAAGATCAGAGGGTAAGAAGATATGAAATAGGTTTCTTAGCTGACCTGTTGTCATGTGTAAAGACAAACACAAAATTTGAGGCCTGTGGGGGTTTGTCTCTTCCTTAGCAGTAGAAATGCTGGGACAGTGATGAGACAAGGGGTTATGGGTTTTAACTGTTTAATGCATAAACACAGTCTTCAGTCAGCAGAGCACCTTTTGCAGGCACTGTATTGACTAAAGAAACCGAATAACTTAGGAATTGCTCTTTATTATGCATTCTGTTCTTATATCAGAACAGACAGAAAAAGCTAAATACTATAAAAAAAATAGAAGAAATATAAAAGATATTTTCTCTATCATAATTCTGTATTGTCATAATGTTATTGACCTTATTAGTATTCTAGAGTAAAATCTTTTATGTGTTATTAATTTAATATTTACTGGATACGTATGTATATGTGATGTATGTGTATGTGTATGTATGTGTAGATGTATTTATTCAAACATAATTTTTTTCTAATTTTTTCTAGCAAGAATGTATTCATGTCTTTAATCCATTCTGTTAGACATCAGCAGATGACACAAGCTGTTGTTTTACATGTCCATGTCTGCTTCTTGTAACTTATACCAGGGGTTATGATACATGGTGTCAGATCAGTGTTTAGAAGCATTCAAAAACACAAATTAAGCTACAATAATTATTAATAAATGTATATAGAGCAAATTATTCCACTTTATAAGTTCATTATTTGTCCATGAGTTGAGTAGCATGTGCAGTATATGTTAGAGGTGGGAAAAGTGCAGAGGACAAAAAATGTTATCACAGTTGTATGGAACATGTTCTCTACAAGAAGCTGTTGAATAGTCTAGATGTAATCACATTGGAAAGGAGATGACTTGGGGGAATACGGTGGGGGAGTTTCTAAAAGATTAGTAGCATGAGAGGCTGGTAGGAAATGACTGCTCAATGTCTTTTCCAGTATGAGAACTAGGATTCATCAAATGAAGCTATAGGAAATGACAAAGCAAACTTAAGATGTTTCTTTGTGCAACAGCCTGAAGAAACAAACAAACACTTTTTACTGTGAGAGTGGTCAGACACTCTCTTGTTGTGGAGAGGTTGTGGAGTCTCCGTTCTTGCACATGTTGAAACCCAACTAGACATACTTCCAAACAACCTGCTTTAGCTGAGCCTGCTTTAAGCAGGGAGGTTGGACTACATAATCTCTGGAGGTCCCTTCCCATCTCATCCATTCTGTGAGTCCGTGAAAATGCTTGTCAGATCATATTTATGAAAAAGTTCATTTGGTTTCACACACAATCTACTTTCTGGGATTTCTTCTTGATTTCACATCTTCACCACAGGCTGCAGGGGAATTCTGGCCGGGAGCAGCATGACTCCTCTCCCTCCTTCTGAACTGACCTTGGCATCTGCAGCCATTCCTCTCTTCACAACAGGCTGGCAGACGCCTCTCAGGATCTCTTCACATCTCATCTCCTCTCCACTTCTTGCAGCCAGCCCGGGCCAAGTCAGGCCCAGCTGGCCGCCCAGCGGGAGGCCAGAGGGTGAGGGCTGCAAGGCCCACAAGACCCCTGCCCTCCCCCTCTCTGCCTCCACTACAGCATCTTCACATCTTCTTATCCTTTTTTTTTTTTTCTGTTTTTCCCCTTCTTAAATACATTATTGCAGAGGCGTTATCAGGGAACATTCTGCTACGAACTGGCTCGGCCTTGGCCAGCAGTGGGTCCACCCTAGGCCCAGCTGAGTCCACTGAACAAAGGGGAACAACTTCTAGCAGCTTCTTGCAGAAGCTGCCACCATAGCCCCCCCTTCACTAAATAAAACTAGAACAACCACATGTTGTCTTATTTTTCCCAATTAAAACAAATGTTACCAATGGTATGACAGAAGATTCTGAAGCTGATAGCCTCAGGAGAATCTGAATCCATTCAGAAGCTGTCCAGATATCCTCAGAAACCTTACTTTGTGTACCTGCTCAATACCTGACATTTCCACATGGCTGCTACCCAAGAAGTGTAGAAGGTTTGTAACACTTGGATTGAAGTTTCATTGACAGCTGATTCTCTGTCTTTCAAAGGACTGGAACATATGTGTGAGTCAACATTAGATATTTAGAGCTAAATTTGGAGCTGAAATAAATTGGCATAGTTCCATTGACTGTTATTGAATACACCTGAAATTGTATAGGCAAGTGATAGGCAAGGAAGTAATGAAGAGATACGAAAATGCCATTATTGCACTTGCAGTTGAATATCAAGCTGGTATTTACTGCACTAAATCAACTTGTAAACAATCCTAATTGTTAATTGTTCTTGTCTTTGAGGCTATTAGTAATGTAGTATTTTATTTAATTGTTTAATAAATTAAAATTTCAGGAAATAAATGTTTTAAGAATAGACTAAGCTTTTAAAAGCAACTAATAGCCTATGAACCACTTAAAACCATTCATTTTGGTTTTATTTAAATGAAAGAAAATTAAGACTCATCACTACATAACAATAATAATGATAACACAGCTAACACATGGCAATCAGTATAAAGCAAATGACACAGAGGAAGCTGCACAGTACAGCCTGTGCTATCTGTGAACTGTCTGTGCTGTATACATCAATCATCTCTCACCACTATGATAGAATACAGTCAGCTCATCCATTCAGAGAAAGTAAACAAGGCTATTTTGTCTCTTCCCTATTGTGCAATGCTTTTAGTGTGTTTTCATCAACATACAGTTCTTGCTGGTCAGAAAACATCATGTTCATGTTGCAATGCTTCCCAGTGCTGTACCACTCGTCTAGACCAGGCTTGAATGTAAAATCATACTACGGCCAAAAACAGGCTGCTTTTACAGTCATCCTCCTTACTCTTACACTGACACAACCACAGAAAGGAGAACCACAGCATAGCATCAGAACTCAGGTGTGAGGCAATTGCAGCCCACAACACGTACGCAAGTGGATTTGCCAAAATAAGTTCCAGCAACCATAACATCAGTCAAAGGACTCTCAGAGAACTGTTCATAGAACTACTGAGAAATATAATTTTCAAAATGCTATTAAATAACATTATTTGGGGATATTTTCCTTAAATTAAGTGAAGGAAAATGTGGGTCATACTGGATTAAGAAATCACTCTTTTGAAGTTCTAATCCCCTCTCCAGCACTACTCTCAACATAAATTTAGTTTGGACTTTATGAACAGTATGATATGTTTTTAAATGATGAATGAATAATGAGAAATGATCCTGATCACCAAGAAAATCCCTTCAGCAAATCATATCAATTACTATAAGTGATTATTTCAGCTTTCTACAGCTGTAGGTTTTAGTATGATTTTGTAAGTCACCTTCTGCAAAATGACTGAGCCTAACAAATGATAATAAAAGCATCATACATCCACTCCATATGTGTATAGTATAATGAAGGGATATTCATTAATTTCAACACTTTCCTTGGAAACATGCTAAAGAGAAAAAAGCTATTTTTTCTTTTCTAGATGACTAATAGCTTTTGGCTAGGGCACTGAAATAAAGAGTAGAAAGCTCAGCTGATTCGGTTCCACTGAGCACTTGCTCCAAGGAAGATATAACTGTTAACAGAAGATGGAAGAGCTGCAAGAGGAGGGTTATGTGGTGTAGAATAGTCTGCTCAAGTATTGCTTTGCAGCACAGGACAATGCTGAAGCACGGATGTTGACTGCCTGCTGTAACAACAAAAATAATCTTGAATGTAGCTTGCATGTCTTGATTTTTCTTGCTATGAAGTTTAGAAGGTCATATTTCATCCCAGGGAGGAATGAGACTGTTTTGAAACCATAGGGGTTTTTTTTGCAGGAAAGGATAATTGGTTCCTATCTAGTTGGAATACCTAACATCCATCTAGGTGGCATCTTTGCAGATTACTATGAAGACGATTTTATGTGTGTGTGAGAGAGAGGATGTATGTGTGTATGCATTTAGAACAGAAAAAGTGTTTAAGTGTTTCTTCTTCAGTGCTAATTTAAGTAAGAATAGAGGCTTCTTTGGGATGCAGCTTCCAGTTAATTTTAGAACTCAGTTGATTCAAGCACCTTCTAACTTCAAGAAAAACAATCACTACAGCATAGAGATCCTATCAATCATAGCAAGGTTTGCATGCTTATTTAGCTAGCTTGTAATTAAAGGCAGCTAAAAATACCGTGCATGAATGGCAAGTTTCTACTTTTTTTTTTTTTAATTTAACTCATCTCCATCAGAAAAAAAGACACAAGTCCCATCAATCACACAGTTGGTAACTGAAGTCATTATCACTAAAATTAAGGCAATTACATACAAATGAATATTAATGAATCTTACAGTCAAAATCCGGGTCAGTTTCCAAGAATTTTAATAAAAATACAGAGAACTCCCCTTTTCGATTTAATCTTTTGTCAAATAAACAGTACCAGAAAGGACATACCTTTTGTATTAAGCCAACATCACGGATTAAGGTTTTAATAAAATTAATAATAGTATTTTTCCAGTATGGTGCAAAGTGATATGTTAATTAACACTGTTCTCACAAAAAGTGACTCTATGTTACACTAACTTAACTTCGAAGTTGTCATTTCCAGTTGCTGTTAGCTCTATTATAATGAGGAAAAGAGTTGTCAGTGCATTATGCGTAACCAGATGAGTGAAACAAGACTGTATTGTTTAAAGGTCTAAAAAAATTTTACGATGTGAACTCAAACAGATCAATGTCTGTGTTCCCCACAGGAAAGACCATCAGACAGTTTATCCCCTTCTGTCTAACTCAAGTCACATTTACTTACAGCCAAGCTAAAGGTAAGGGAAAAGGGAATAAATCACAGTAGCTTTCTTTGAACTGTGCTTCACCCCATGTCTTTAGAAATTCTCTCAATAGCTTTAAGGTAGGTTGTGGCAACTGTTAACTACACAAGGATACACAGCTAACAGTTGATGCAACTGCATCTCTGAATCACTTAAGGAGGTAGAAGGTAAGGCATTTCACATAGCTATGATCAGACTCACAGGCCAATGGCTTTAGGAAAACTTCCCTGTTGTATCTATCAGCCTTTCATTTTGAGAGTATGTTAAAGAAATACTTTAATTTTTGTGTATTTATCTATCTGCTGTAATTGAAAGCATACTCGTGATAGAAGCAATGAAGATGTGCATTTATACTCCTTCCCTCATTAATACAATTGACAATGGAGGAAATGAGTCATCTGTCATTGAAATACAACCACCTCTTAAGTGGAAGAAAAAAAAAAAATCTGTCTTTTTTATTTTTTATATCCCTTTCAACATATTTATTCTTTTCCCTAGCTTACATGGGCAGATAGAGCCACTGCTATACTGGTGTATACTTGAATAAGCACTATCAGGTTCAATCTCTTTATTATTATAAGTATAGGGGGAAATTAGGTAGGCAGAATTTAATCACTCAAGCTGGTGTTTTGTTAAATACAGGAGTGAATAAAATAATTGTTTAACTTGTAAAGCAACATTCCTTTGCTATTCTGAAATTACCTTATACTCGGCCTTAGCAACAAACAGGAATATATTGCAAGGAAACAAGAATTGTGTACCTATAGAGAACACAGGTTTCACATTTAATCTTAAAATTAGCAAAACTATCAATAAAGTCAGTCTAACTTCATTTTGAAGCATGCAAAATGGAGATGGATTTGAGAGTCAACATGTTTGGGGGTTTTTTTTCCGCCCCATGCTTGTTAATGTAGAAGTATTATCTGTCTTGGCTTTAATATTACGATGTCTAAAACAATTTCAATTGATTAAGTAAAACCCACAGACTGGGAAAAAAAATGTTGATTATAAGTTTCTACAGTCCCAAGAACAATTGCAAGTGACCCATGTGTGTTTATACCATGTGAAAACACTAAGTGGGAAAACACTCTCTTTCATTTAACCTCAGAAGAAAATAAATTGTAGATAGATGTTTTGGTTTATAATAATTGATTGTCTTATTCAATAAAAGAAGTGCTTTTCAGAAATAACAACTGTTCATGGTCACAAGCATTCCCAGCTCATATTTCCCCGCTCCTAATGGAAACAAAGCTTTGTCTTTAAAGAAAATAGGTACTTACAAATATCGCATATGACTCAGTCCTGCTGAAGAACACTTTCAAGCAAATAAGACAGAAACTGTTAAAAAAAAAGCTAGAAGGATAGGTAAGCAGCAGTGGGAGGAAACAACAATTTCAGTGTCAGAAGTTCTAGTTTCACAAGTATCTATTTTGGCATCAATGTTTGCCTTTACTTCCTCTAAGCCTCACTGATTATCACTGTCTCATCTCACTCCCTCAGACAAACCAGTGAAATCACTGTTTGGTGTCACACTGTGAACAACATCAGAGAAGCTAATTTAGGTTAAAAAAATCCCTGGATTTCTGTTGTTGCTTTTTGGGGGCTTTTGGTGCTGAGAGAAATGACTGTAAATGTACGGCTTGTTTAAACTTGCCCTGGAATTTCTGTATTGCTTTATATCATAGCAAGTAGCGTGTTAAATGTTAGTGTTTCAATAGAGCAGTTTAATAGTCACTTCAGATGAAGGTAAATTAAAGACGGTCATGAAATATTTGCAGTCCCATGACAGTTTTCTCAGAGCCAACATCTTTTTCCAATCTTGATTCAGACTGAACAAGTCCTAAAAAATGCAATAAATCAATTAACTCAGCATAAGTGTTATTATTGATAATATTACTATCATTAGAGCCTTTATTTTGAAAATACATGTATTTAATTTTAGCTTTTAAAAATTCTCAACCTATTGTACTAAGTAAAATTCAAAAGTGAAATAAAAAAGCCTTCCACTTCAAAATCTCAGTAGGAAAAACGTAGGCAGTTTCAAAATGTGTGCTTTGAACTTTATTTTTTTTAATAGGAGAATTGTTAATACTGACATTTACAGGTAAATTATTTTAGTTTTGATAAGCTATATTTCCACCCACCTGTAACTACTATGTTTTATGCTTTATAAAGCTGCCATGGGTCTGTGACCACAGTTACTTTTCAGAGATATAGTCACATCTAATGAAGTAGTTGGCTTATGGCATGTATGACAACAAAACAAGGCTTCGTTTGTCAATGAGCCTTACATTTCCTGTGGACAAAGGTCAGGGACACGGAGAATTACTGGTTACCAGTTGACATGTGGCTACTTGTAACTCTTAGATAATTCCCTTATGTTTAGTCTCTGTGTCTCCTGGCAATCAGCTTATATTTCCAGAACAGCAGTATTGGTAATGTCTATTGGGGATGACATCCTGAACTACTGAATTCAGGCTCTTTTAAGGTCAACAGCTACATGGTATTATCCTTTCATAAATCCTTTTCCTTGATCTTAAACATTTTTAGTCTGCTACTATGTTTTTGGAAATATTTTTCTGATTCTGAGTCTGCGTTTGTTCATATCCAATTTGCATCAGTTTTATTTAAATATTTCTTTCTCCTAGTTGTTTTCTCCTTTCACCATTTTCTGAGATAAAGCACGTCTTTTCTCAGACTCCACCTCAATAAGCTAGGCAAAGTAGTTATTTTAATTTTCCTCGTAAAGAAGTCCATATGATCCCGTTAAAGTCCTATTGGACCATCAGTGTACAGTTTCAGGCCTATTTCATCTTTCCTGTGCATGCACTGGTAAGTCTTTACAGGCGTGGTCTCAGCAGTGCCTTATGCAATCATATGGAAATACTTCCTCAGATGTAGCCCAAGAGATTATTTAATCTTTCCAAGTATACATGACATTAATGACCCACAATCACTGTATCCGTCCAAGACACTAAAACAATAAAATAAAAAAATACCTTCTCCTTTCACACTTCTAATAGATGAGTTCCCAGAGTAGCAGGGATTATTTTTCCTTTAGATACCCAAAAGACATTGGGCTTTGTCATGTTACTCACTTTTTACTTCTACTATTGCATTTGTCATAGCTTCCCACTCCTTTTAAATCATATTCTGAGTACCCAGTTGTTCTGGTTTTGTTCAGTGAGGGGGGGCCTAAGGTGGCAGCTTCTGTAGGAAACTGCTAGAAGTTGCTCCCCTTTGTTCAGTGGACTTGGCCGGGCCTAGGGCGAACCCGCTGCTGGCCAAGGCCAAGCCAATTGGTAGCAGAATGTTCCCTGATAACACCTCTGCGATAACGTATTTAAGAAGGGGAAAACAGAAAAAAAAGGAAGAGAGAAGATATGAAGAAGCTGAGCGGGGGCAGAGAGGGGGAAGCGCGAGCCTCCTGCGCCTTGCAGGCCTCACCCTCTTGCCTTCCACTGGGCGGCCGTCTGGGCCCGACTCGGCCCGGCCGGGCAGCAAGAAGTGGAGAGGAGATGAGATGTGAATGAGATGTCAAGAGATCCTGAGAGGCATCTGCCTGCCTGTTGTGAAGAATTTTTCTTGTGAGAGGAACAGCTGCCCTGGCCAGCAGTGGGTCTGCCCTAGGCCCAGCCAAGTCCACCGGACAAAGGGGAAAGTTCCAGCAGCTTCTCGCAGAAGCTGCCATTGTAGCTCCCTCCACTAAACAAAACCAATGCAAATGGCAAGCTTGCCAGTGCTGTATTTGGAAGCAAGATACCTGCCGTTCTTCTACTGGAAGTTTCCCTTGATATTAGTCCTTTTACTTTCTCCCCTTCCTTTCAACCTCACATCTCATGCCCCTAACTGTGTTTTGTTCCTTCAGTAATGATGAAGAGATGCTATAAGGGAACAAAATTACTACGTGAGCCATCTCTTGGGAGCTCATGATAGCACTGATCCACAATATTATTTCCCAGCTATCACAGCAGAGAAAGGTATGAGGTGCCTATGTGGATTCTTTCTCTACTTTCATTTAGTTGCAGTGTTCTCATTTCTGCTTGCATTTCAGTGGTAGGCACAGAGCTCCCTCTACACATTTTGTCAATCAGATAAAACACTTTTGGATCCTGCTAGATGCTGCCAGATGAAAGGTACTAGACAAACATAAGTCATTATCATTAACTGCTACAGCTCTCAACTACAGCTAAGAACCAAGAAACTAAACCAAGCTGTTAGGGACCATCTTAGTATTGATAAAAGAAAATAGTTGACATTTGCTGCTGGCAGTTTTACTTAGAGATATGTGTCTGCTAGTCTGAGAAAGATATCATCAGCTCTGTGAAGTCTGAGAGATCTCAGAGGAAGCAGAAAGAAGAAAGGTCTGTAAAGGACTGAGGTATTTTTTCTTCATGCTTAGAAAGAGAGAGAGCTTCTGAAACACTAAAACAACTAATGGGACTTACTGGCAGACACTGGAAAAGGAACTGCAGGAAAATTTGATCTTCCCTCTTATGAGTCATGACCTTGAATGTTACAGCTTCTGCATGAGTAACAGCATAGTTGTAAATAGAAGTGCTTCAGATGCAATACTGGCATTGAATTCAGCACAGAAAGGGGCAGATGTGGGAATCCTTGAGAAGAACATCTAATTTGTCCATGTTGTATCTCTTTTGAGATCTGAACCACAGGTGAACTTGGCTTTCATTCTGTGAAATATGAATCAGCTACAGTATGATATACATAAATGAAAATTTTTAATGTGTTCCACTTGCAGAAGAGAAAATATGTAATTAGATAAACACTTGGGGAGAGAATAAAATGCTAAATATTTGTTCTATACTTGTGTAACAAAGCTGTCTACTACTGATCTCTCTTTTGCTGATGTTACATTACTTTACCTGTGATTTTAACTGTTAGAGGGATTTCATTTCACTTAAAAACTCTCAGGAAAGTCTTTCTGCTGAAACTTCATCAAAGCAGTCTGGGTTTCAGGACAGTTCCAAAGCAACCCAAGGAGCACAGTTTTTGAGACGGGATGGATGTGCCTGTGGATTCTGCCTACATACAGATCACCTTGTGCCACAGCTTTTTTTCTGAGTTTTGGTGGTCTGTCCCATGCAGGTTGCAATCTTCCATTCCTCCCACAGCACCTGAAGTATTCTGGATTAAAAATGACATGCCTTTCATACATCCTTCCAGATTGAATGTCAAAGATGCTCTAGTAATTGGAGAAAGGAGGAGAATTTGGCCTCAGTCATGCTTTTAAATATTGCCTGTTCCAAAAGTATTGAGGCAGCCACTCCCTGGTTCAGTAACTCTTTGTTTTGTTTGGGTTGTTTATGTCTGTTCAGGACAGAGCTTTGTATTCCCAGACAGGTGCAGTAAATGACCTTCCAGATAGTCGTGCTTCCATTTTCCATATTAAAATCTTCAGATGCAAGATTAGATTAGGTTTTACCTGGACTGGTTTTGCTCAATTTAGATTCCCAGTTTTAAGATAAATAAAATAGACTGAGCTTCAACCCAAGAGATCATTAATAAAATCAGATACTCCTCTCAGTTTTGTGTCATCTATAAACTTGCTGTAGATGTTGTACACTTGCTGCCACATCATAACCCTTGGTGAAGCCACGCTGACTACTCCTGGTGAATTTCTGGTCCTTAAAGTGCCTAGAAATGGTTTCCAGGAATAGCTGTTCCATCACTTTCCCAGGGACTGAGGGGAGCCTAACCAGCTTATATTTCCCTGGATGCTTCTCCTTCCCTTTCTTGAAGACAGGAGTGACATTTACTTTCCTCCAGTCTTTGGGGACTTCCCACAGTCACCGTGACTGATCAAAGATTAATGAGATCTGCCAGCTCCCTCAGCACTTGTGGATACATCTCATCAGGGCCCATGGACATATATATGTCCAGTTTGCGTAAGTATTCCCTGATCTAATCCTATCCCACCAAGGATACATCTTCCTTGCTCCAGTCATTCCCATTGGTATCTGGGACCTGGGATTCCTGAAGGCCAGTCTTACTAGCAAAGACTGAGGTAAAGATGGCATTCAGTACCTCAGTGTGTTCCATGTCCTGTGTAATCAGATCCCACACCTCATTGAGCAATGGGGACATGTTTTCCCTAGTCTTCCTTTTGTCGCCTATGCACTTACAGAAGTCCTTCTTGTCTTTGGCATACCTGGCCAAATTTAGCTCTGTTTGGACTTCAGTTTTCCTAACTTCAGCCCTGGATGCTCGGACAAGGTTTCTGTTTCTCCCAGGTTACCCATTCTTACTTTCACCCTCAGTGTGCTTCTTTGTTGTATTTGACCAGTGAAATGAGTAAAGACAAATGTAATGGCATTCAGGATTAAAAAAAACAAAACAAAACAAAAACAAAACCAGAAACAAACAGGGTTTTTTTTGGCATGTCTGAATTACTAAAAGAATATAAAGCTCAGATCTCATTTTCAGTAAAAATGTAGATATAACATTCACGAAATGAGGTCTGTATGGGGACAGAGGGAGCTAACTACTGCCTATTGCTTTGAAGGAACATTACACTGAAACAATATCTCATTACAACACCTTTGCAGGGATCTGGGAGTTTACTCAAGAACAAAATGGATATTTATGTTAATTGTGCTTTAAAAAGCATATTTTAAAAGACTTTTAATGAAAGACAGTCTGTGACCTTTTAGCTGTTTCAGTGCTATTGTGGGAATGACTTTTTCATTTCATTGTAATAATTATGTTAGCAACTTCTATTTTTTTCTTTTTTTTTAATTGACAGTAAGTCCGATTAGGAATACAACAGCACCACCTGAGGCACAGTAGCTGCCTAGATGGCTTGTCAGTTCATAAATACAGGGTCAAATTTAGCCATGCTCTGAGTGAGCATACTTTAATTATCTGTTATTTATTTTAAGTTAAGTTCTGATAATATGCTCTTTACTAATAAGAAAAGAAAGAAAAATCAGTACCACAAAGGATTCACAAGCCAATAAGCTATTTTTGCAATTTTAATTTATGTTCTGTTTTAAGTATGCACCCAATTAATTTAATCCTTTCAAAAATTGCAGGTGAAGAAGGCTAAAACTCCTTCCTTACATTCATATATAGGTATCTCAGTAGAAAACAAACCCTGAATTTCAGGTGCATTAAAGAACCTCACTGGTTTTCTGGAAACAGTAAAGGTGCTAAGTGCCAGGGTATTGCCAAAATGGCTAGTAAGCAAAAGACTTATCACAGGACTAGGTTTGATGGTGAGAGTTGTTTGACCACGAGTGTTGCACAAGTGTTAAGTCAGAGTACAAATGCAATTTAGCTAAGTGGGTCAGATTCATTACACTTGTAATATTAGGCAATTTGTATTGCCTAAAATACCACTCTTTCAGGTTCAGTTGTGCAAATTTGGCTTAAGAGCTGACTGAGTACTAACACAAAAATACACAGAACTGCTGAGGTCAAATGGGAGATCAGCCTGGTTTGGCTGCTGTACTTTCTGCCTTAAATGAGCATCTTGTTGTTGTTTTGCAGGCTATCTCTTGGGTATAGGTTTTGGTACTTAGTAGGGACATACATAACAAATATGATATGCCAAGGTCTGAGGGCTTTTGTGACCTAGTAAAGATTTTTGACTATTCATGTTACCAGGGAAAATAGAAAACTACATGTAAAAAGCAGCTAGTATGAGATGCCTCCTAAATATGCTGAAGAATTCCCATTTTAGAGATAGAAAAATTAAGTTTGTGCCTACTAAGTTCCTTGTGAAAAGCAACCATGGAATAGGTCATAAACCTAAAAATGTACATTGCAGCTTAAGCATTTGTGTTAGAGTTTAAATTCACGTCCAATTTGTTGTGTATAGTTGTGAGTAGTACTGCTAGTAAACAGGGATTAAGCACTTTTTTTTTTTTCAGATTTCAGACATGTCAGCAAAGCAATATTAGTTGGGTTTGGTTTGTAGGATTTTTTAAACTTTTATTTTGTTTTCTGTTATACTTTGGATTCCTCCTTATTATCCATTCATCAGATATTATTTCCTGTTAAATTGAACCATATTCTTAAACAAACAGATCCTACCAATTCACTAAATAAGAGAGGAATGACTACTTTTCAAACAGCAGATCCACTGTGATTTTGCTTCCTATGAGCCACATAGAACCATGATAGCAGAAACATTGTTCAAGGTATCACAGGCAATTCTCCAGTTAAAACATTATTCTAGTGAAATATTTTTATTTGAATGTTCTCATATGAATTCATTAATTTAATTTTTATTTTCTATATAAGTGAAAAAAACCAGGCAGATAATGACAAAGTGAGTCATCGTTTTGTAATGTCTGCTTTTTATCCTGCCAGATCACTTGCAGTTCAGCAATGGCTAAAGCCACACAGTCAAAATCCTTCTCTTAATCTGCACATTCTGCTGCAAGAGAAAAGCAGTCCCTGCTATTTGTCTTCATCAAGTTTTAAATTATTATAAACACTAATCATAGAAAAGACACCACCTACCACTCTGCTGAGAATTTAGGAGAAGTCATAGTGAACTTCTGATTGAGTTCACAGTTCTATTTCTTTTCCTTCTTTCTTTGTCATTTTTCCTTTCTTTCTTTCTTTCTTCCTTTCTTTCTTTCTTTCTTAAGAACTCACTGAATTCCCCAGTCTTTCTTAAGCAGAAAATTGTAAAGGGAAAAGATAGAAAGACTGGTAAGACATACGTGACAATGTATATGAGACAGGTTATATGTAGAGATATATATGAGACAGACTAGGATAAGTGGAAGTACTAACTGAGTGCTTGCAAGTATCATGTTTGTGACAACAATGTTTATTTTGTTTTCTCTTCTGTACCCTCATTCTCATTTCTGTTAGATCATGGTAGCAGAAACTGGTATTGGTAATGGTAGTATCTTAAGCACTCAGCGGAGCATACAGCATCACTGTATTCTGTATAAATCTACAGTGCACCTATATCTTGTGTTCTGGTACACCTATCTGAAATAAGGCATGATAGAAAAAGTGAAGAGAAGTTAAAGAAAGACGATCAGAAATATGTAACAGTTTTCATAATTGGAGACGGTTAGTAGACTAGAACTCAGTTTGCTAGCAGTATGAGTAAGACATTAATCACAGTGACGTGCTGCATAGCAATAAGAACAATTATTCACTATTTGATACAATACAAGAACTAAGAATGACCCAATGTATTATTAGGCAGAGAGTTTAAGGCAAACAAAAGTAAGTGCTTTTCACACAGTGCATCATTCAGCTGTGGAATCCGTTGACATAGACTGCTTTAAGAACAAAAGCGTGAATGAGTTTTAAAACATCGGTTTCATTGGGAATAGACATGGTGATAGTGGTAAAACATGGTTGAAATGTAATCTCTGTCCCAAGCGCCTGAATACCAGAAGCTGGTAGGTAGTATGTAAAAAGAAGTATTTATTTTAAATATATACGGTTCTTTTTTACTGTTCAGTCAGCTTGTTACTGCGTTATTCAGTCTAGGTAGCTGTAATTGAACTAGATGTGTATTTCCCTAACAAAACAGGATAGTTTAGAATTATAATATCGATTTTAGTGGAAAAATAACAGACAATATGAAATTAACCTTTTTGAGTTAGAACAAATATCCTTTTAGCCCAGTTTTCCATCTTTGAGAATAGAATCATAGAATCACAGAATGGTTAGGGTTGGAAGGGACTTTCAAAGGTCATCTAGTCCAACCCCCCTGCAAGGAGCAGGGACATCCCCAACTAGATCAGGTTGCTCAGAGCCTTATCCGGTCTGGCCTTGAACGTTTCCAGGGATGGGGCTTCCACCACCTCTCTGGGCAACCTGTTCCAGTGCCAGTGTTCTACAACCCGCATTGTAAAAAATTTTTTCCTAATATCCAATCTAAATCTACCTCCCTCTATTTTAAAACCATTACCCCTCGTCCTATCACAACAGGCCCTACTGAACAGCCTCTCCTCATCTTTCTTGTAGGCCCCCTGGAGGTACTGAAAGACCGCTATCAGGTCTCCCCGGAGCCTCCTCTTCTCCAGGCTGAACAGCCCCAACTCTCTCAGCCTGTCCTCATAGGAAAGGTGCTCCAGCCCTTTTATCATCTTCGTGGCCCTCCTCTGGACCTTCTCCAACTGGTCCATGTCCATCTTATGTTGGGGGCTCCAGAACTGGACACAGTACTCCAGGTGGGGTCTCACCAGGGCAGAGTAGAGGAGGAGAATCACCTCCCTTGACCTGCTGGCCACGCTTCTCTTGATGCAGCCCAGGATGCGGTTGGCCTTCTGGGCCGCAAGAGCACATTGCCTGCTCATGTTGAGCTTCTTGTCCACCAGCACTCCCAAGTCCTTTTCCTCAGGGCTGGTCTCGATCCATTCTCTGCCCAGCCCATATTTGTGCCTGGTATTGTCACTTCTCAGGTGCAGGACCTTGCACTTGGCCTGGTTGAACTTCATGAGGTTGGCACAGGCCCACCTCTCCAGCCTGACAAGGTCCCTCTGGATGGCATCCCTTCCCTGCAGTATGCTGATCACATCACACAACTTGGTGTCATCGGTGAACTTGCTGAGGGTGCACTCTATCCCACTGTCCGTGTCGCCGACAAAGATGTTGAACAGGGCCGGGCCCAACACGGAGCACTGAGGAACGCCACTCATGACCAGTCTCCACTGGGACATCGAGTCTATAATATACTGATAAAGTAGTATATGTATATATTTTAATAATAAATAAATACACATATATTAGGCATTCGTGTTCAAAATTTTTTACAGATAGGGATGGATGGACAATAAAAAAAGTTGGGGTACCACTGCCCTAGAATATCTGAGTTATCTGCAAAGGGATAATAGATATGATGGTGACTTACAGGAAAATCATATGGAAGAGGTAGTAGGAAGCCTAAAATGGTGCTTAGGAGATTGTGTAGGGCTTCTAGTGTCATTTGAGACAACCGAGAGGGCTTAAAGCATCTGTGTCAGAACAGCAAGTTTATGATATTTGAGATTCAACTTCAGAAGTGCAGCTCATTTACATTTAGAGGGATTGATCATCTGACAACTGAACTGTAACCACAATTCATTTGACTTGTTTGAGGAACCATTCAGGTGCATTTTGGCCAATTAACATAGGAAAGATCAAGGCACCATATGTTTGATGGGTGAGTATGCAAACAAAACCTGCAACGATGCATTATGTCATTAAAGAGAAAATAACATGTCTACCACAAAGGGAAGATATCTCAGCAGCAGCACCTGATGAGAAAGATGTAAAGTAATCTAGCACTTGGGTGTTAGATTGATGACTGATAGGAAATTAGGAAATTGATTGAAATGCCAAATAAGTATTTGTATATTTTGTAAAAGACTGAGTCTTTTGTAATTCAGTGTGTATATAATCTCAACCAAGGGGAAAAAAAAAGTGTTTATATGAAAACTATGTGTATATAATCTGTGTGGTGCAGTTGACATGGTACAGCGAAGGGATGTCATAGAATCATAGAATAGTTAGGGTTGGAGGGACTTTTAAAGGCCATCTAGTCCAACCCCCCCTGCAAGGAGCAGAGACATCTCCAACCAGATGAAGTTGCTTACAGGCTTGTACAACCTGGCCTTGAATGTTTCCAGGGATGGGGCATCAGCCATCTCTCTGGGCAACCTGTTCCAGTATTCTACCACCCTCATGTCATCGAGAGGAACCTCGACAAGCTGGAGTAGTAAACCTCGTGAAATTCAACAAGGTCAAGTGCAAGGTCCTGGACATGGGTCAGTGCAAATCAAATACATGCTGGGTGGAGATTGTATGAGAAGCTCAACATGAGTCAGAAATGTGTGCTTGCAGCCCAGAAAGCCAACTGCAACCTGGATTGCATCAAAAGAAGCATGGCGAGCAGGTCGAGGGAGGTGATTCTCCCCCTCTACTCCATTCTGGTGAGACCCCACCTGGAGTACTGAGTTCAGCTCTGGAGCCCCCAATGTAAGAAGTATGTGGACCTGTTGGAGCAAGTCCAGAGGAGAGCCACAAAATGGTCAGAGGGCTGGAGCACCTCTCCTGTGAAGACAGAGAGAGAGAGTTAGGGTTCAGCCTAGAGAAGAAAAGATGCTGGGAAGACCTTATAGTGACCTTTAAATACTTAATGGGGGTTTATAAGAAAGATGGGGAGAAACTCTTTAACAGAGTCTGTTGTGATAAGACAAGGGGTAATGATTTTAAAATAGAAGGAGGTAGATTTAGATTATATATAAGGAAGAATTTTTTTACAACTAGGGTGATGGAACACTTTGCCCAGATAGGTAGTAGATGCCCCATCCCTGGAAACATTCAAAGTCACATTGAATGGGGCTCTGAGCAATCTGATCTTGTTGAACGTGTCCCTGCTCCTTGCAGGGGGTATGGACTAGATGACCTTAAAGGTCCCTTCCCACCCAAACTATTCTATGCTTCTGTATCTGCCTCTTTTTAAACTTTTCTCTGAACTGAGTCCATTTTGGTGTCTTTCAATCCACCTACTGAAATAGGAAGTTAGTTTGGTACACTAGAAGGAGGACTGTGACAAAAATAAAATGAAATAAAACTCTTGAGTCAAGAAAGAAGAGTTACCATATGTCACCATACACCTAGACACTACGGGATGTCCCTTAGCTTCTTTTTAAATGTACTCTGTTGTGTCAGAGTGTTGTATGCCATATGGTAAGTATTATTTTTAACAAAATTCCCTCACATCTTTTGTTTTGCATCACAACTTTAATGTTATTTTAATGTATCTTTACTGTTCGATGAATAAATCTATTTTTTTTTAATAAAGGTTTCATTATGTTTGCAATCCAGTTTATTTTGTTTTCAAAAATAAATTTAGGACTTGATTCAAATACTAGTGAAATCAATGTGTTCCCATAATATTTTATAGAAGGTAGTAGATAAAAGCCCTAGAAAATTAACTATATATATTTTTCACTTAAACCAGTTTACCATATTACCATCTTTCTCAAGATGCATCTCTGCCTTAAGACTAAGAGGTAGAAACATATTTTAATTCCATATCTACTCAGACTTCCTGGAAAATAGAATCATTTTCTTATTAAAGTTCCTTTAAAGTCTGAGCTGAGTTATGTTTTGTATCCGGAGTGACCATTTGCTTCCAAAAAGTATCTTTAGAAAATTGGTAATGAAAAATGGCACTTGCTTACTCAATAGATCATGGTATTATAGACTCATTACATTATTTATTTACTGAAATAATGAGACCATCTGGTCCAGATCTCTACCCAGGCAAGATTATTTCCATCCAAATATTTTTTCCAGGCTAGGCTCAAAGTGTCCCAAGAGACAAATCTTACTTCAGAAAATGTTCTACAGCATCATACATTGAAAAAAAAAAAATTTCAAATGTTAAATGT
The DNA here is from genome assembly GCF_036417535.1 of Chlamydotis macqueenii. Taxonomy (NCBI): domain Eukaryota; kingdom Metazoa; phylum Chordata; class Aves; order Otidiformes; family Otididae; genus Chlamydotis; species Chlamydotis macqueenii. The sequence goes on from NC_141558.1 coordinate 9,368,622, forward strand.
CAAATTTGCTACTTTTGTCTTCATACTACTAGTTAAATATCTATCTTCACTAAATATACTTTTAACAGACATTTACAATTCACCCATTTCTTACATTTTGTATATTTTTTAATTCTCAGTCATTGCCCTTTGTCAACCAACCAATTGTTTTTCACTTTTTCCTTTAATCCTTGTGTCTGTCAATCTGCAAATTTGTTCAGAGATTAATGTATAATTTGCAATATAGTGTCTTTCTGAATAAAATCCACACACTCACTTATTTTTCCCCTAGTGTATTACACTGTGTATTTATACATGCACACCCAAAATGGAAAAAAAAATGCAAACATTCTCTATTGAATGGGATTTTTACAGAAGTAGACTGATCCCTGAAAGGATTTTGAGGTCACAGTAGAGAAATCTTAATTTTCAAGAATTAAAATGCTGTGGCAAGAAGATTCATTGGATTTAGTTACCAGGAGAAGAGTGACCAAGGAAATTATTATATTTTCTTCCCATTTGTGGTGTGGCTGAAACGGAAACGTTAATATTCTATACAAGTCTGGAGAAGGTATTCTTTTAAAATAGCATAAAGTTGGAAAAGGGAAGAGAAAAAATAGTAATGAAACTGATTCAAATATTAAGAAAAACACATTAAAATTAGAGTTTTAATGATCTCAAGCCATTAGTTCATCAAAATATGATCACTGTGATCTGATATCCCCACAAAGAGGAAACGCTGGCTTCCTTAATCAGTCAGAGAAAGACATGATGAACATCAGCAGATGAACATCAAATTGAAATTTTCCATTTAGAACTTAAGTTCATATTTTTAATTCAGTATGAACCAAATTAAAATACAGTGGGAGAACTGGATTATATATATGTCAAAGCCCTCATATGAAGAATGCCACTTTTCTGGCACTGGCAGACTCTGTGCAGGAATAGCTGGATGAAAACCTGCACTGTAGAGGTGGATAGCCTAGGTATTGCGAACACCTACTGCCTTTGGTTGCTAGCCTGTAGCATATGTGGCATCAGGGCTTTCAAAGAGTAGTATTGACTCCACAGAGATACAGTTGGTATTAGCAACAGTTCTGAATTTGAGAACAAAAGGAGGGAAACATTTAGCCCTTTGCGTTTGAGTACAGACGATATCAAAGCTGACAGAGCAAGGTCATGAGAGTGCATTTTTGGTTGGTGCAACTACAGAGTCCATTTCATGCATCTTCTCCGTTATTGAAACCCAAATTAGCTAGAGACAGCTCAGACTTTCCATCATCTCTCTGTCTGCAGTCTAGACACATCTTCTGCTTCAGTGGTGACAACCATGGTAGAGGGCTGGATCCAGAATTCCCACATGCTGCTAATTACATCTGTGAAAGTGGTTGTAGCTTTTTTAATTGTAAGCTTGGCTGAAAATGAAGGGACTGTCAATTGCTTGTTTATCTTGAGAGTAAGAAAGCAAGACGACATGAATACTAACTACAGGATAATAGGGAAAAGAAGGCTGTTGGGCTCACACAAGATCAAAAGCAATGGAGTCTGAAGGTTAATTCTCTGTGCATGGTACTCAGGCTCTGGAACTGAACTGTGAGCTGCAGGGTTTCTGTAAGAAAACCAACTCTTAACTTTGATATTATTTGAAATAACTCTCTTTATATAACAGTTCTTAGTCAATTGTTGTGTTGCACAACCGAGTCTAGTTAAGTTTTAGCTTTAGGTTTGTTTATTATGAAATGTTGGGTTTATGACTGCTGTAGTTTAACTCAGCAGGCAACTAAACACCACACAGCCTTTTGCTCACCCGTCCCACAATGAGATGGGAGAGAGAGTTGGAAAAAAAGGTAAAACTCATGAGTTGAGACAGAAATTATTTAATAGGACAGAAAAGTAAGACATTATTACTGTTATTATTAGACTATCAAAACAAGTGATGTAAAATACAATTGCTCGCCACCCCTTTATTGATGTCATCGCCCCCTAGATACCCCCCCCCAGTTTATATATTAAGCGTGACATCCCATGGAATATCTCTTTGGCCAGTTTGGGTCAGCTGTCCTGGCTGAGAGCCCTCCCAGCTTCTTGTGCACATCCAGCCCCCTTGCTGGCAAGGCAGTATGAGAAGCTGAAAAGTCCTTGAATTAGTGTAAGCACTGCTCAGCAACAACTAAAACATCAGTGTGTTATCAACATTATTCTCATCCTAAATCCAAAACACATCACTATACCAGCTACTAGGAAGAAAATTAACTCTATCTCAGCCAAAACCAGGACAATGAGAGAGGAAAGAATTGAATTGACTTCAGATGAGATAGGAAGAAACCAAGGGATTTTTGTTCTAGTCCTCTGTCTATCTCTGATCCACAGTTGTCCCTGTATGAATCATCGTCACATACTCAGGCTTTGTCTAACAGGTCAATTTCTTTCTCTAAATTAGGCTGTATTATATGAAAGCACAATATATCTGCTACTCCTGCTGTAAAGTTGTCTAATCTTCTGCCTCTAGATGCACGTCATCCCTGCTCTTTTGCTTGAAAAACACTTTGTACAAAATCTATCTTTCAAAATGACAAACTTTTTAATTTGTCCTACTGTTGTTGTGGATTGCCACAGGGAACATGCGGCACCATTGCTGCTGCCATCTGTACGATGCCCTGAGGAGATCAATGGTGCATTTCAAAGGGTCCAATCTGGACTGCAGGGAACTAAACTAGACCTTTTTCATCACTGGGTGAACTAAACTCCCTAGAAAAATAATTCATGAACTATGTGAATATTAAAAGCTTTTCTGATATATTCAAAGCAATAAAAAATTAACATTCTTCTAGATAGTAAGAATCCACAAGGTGATAGGATGAAAAAACTCGACAGAGATATTGCTGTTTCAGCCTCCAACCTCAACCTGTTCCTACCTTACGAACTGGTAGCCGAATATGTGATGCTGACTTATTTGTCTCTGCCTCCACAAACCTGAAATATTTCATTGAGTCTAAAGGATTTACATCTGGGTATAGCTATCAATAACATATTTAAAGGTAAAATAAACTGTGAGGAGGAAACAAACTCAAACGTATGTTGTACAAAATTTAGTCAAAATAGGCAATCACACAGTCCGTGTTAAAAATGTTCATAGAAATTTTTTCCTTTTCAGAGAGTAAAGAAAATGAATGGCTTTTACCAATAACATGAACTTTGTAAATCAACTTCCATTATGAAATTTGCCTTTACATAAGCATCATTTTAATTTAAAAAAAAATCTTTTAGTGGCTGAAATTTTCTACTGTTTCTAAGTGATCTGTTTAAATCTTTCTGTTCTTCAGTTCAAGAGCAGTTCTGTTCTGGAAGTTCAAGAACACACTGAAAGACAAGGCAAAACAAGACTTCTCTTTTCATTATAATACCTTAAAGTTTTTAATATTTCCTTACATTTTTTTTTTTTCTCTCCGTAAATCACTCTTGGTGATATTAACTACATTTTCTTTCTTTTAAAAATCTACTTTAAAATCTACTTTCTCATATAAAATCTGTTGCGTATTAACCACTTTTCTAATGTTTGTTAAAGACTTTGTATTCAACCTGTAATGAAAGCAGATGTGTAAAATTAAAGCCATAAACTTTAAAGCAACCTGTTTCTCAAAATTACAGAGCATCCAAACTCACTTATATTGGCTTTTTTTTTGTATGTCTGTGTATTTATTTAAGTTCCATATGCCTATTGTTGGATTTTAAAAAACATCTAAAAAAATACTGCTGTAATCATATATTTTACATCCTCATCCAGCTTGTGCTACTATGTGACTTCCCCCCTTGCATATATTCTTTCAAAATTTGTATGACAAAAATATAATGTGTAGATGGGAAAACAGATATCCAGTCTGTTCAAGACAGATTCAAGTTTTTACTCTTTTGAAAATGAATGAAGACCCCTCAAAAGTTTATATGCCTCCACCTTATTGATTAGGAAATTAATGTCAAAATTCCATGGTCGTTTAGATTGCAGACAAGTATTTCAAGTATCACCTTAGTAACTATATTATATTTTGAAAGATTCTCATTTTGGATTTTAGATATCTTTGCCACTAGAGAGTTTCACCAAAAAAAAAAAATACTAAGTTTCCTTAAAAAATGCTTCTGATTAAAATTCATAACTTGAATTAGTTTCAAGTGAGATGTGAAATGTAACTCCAATTCCTTCTTTTTAGCATCTTATCTACAGTCCAATATATATCATCCTACAACATTTCCACTTACTCCCAGTCATAAATATATTCTGCATTTTTTTTTTTTGCCACTAACACATTATTCTGCTTTATAAACCACCCTAAGTTTTTTATCAAGGTTGTTGTTTTGGACAGATTTTGAATAGTTTGAAGTATGCAGGGAAATATCTTCATGATTTTTAGAGAACAAACAAAAAAAATCCATTAACCTTCAAAATAATTGATGTGTTTTCCAGGTTACTGATTTATTAAGACACTTTGTGCACCTGTTCCAATCATTAGCGATATATTGTTCCACAGTAAGCACTCATTCCATCTTAGTTAAATAATTTTATTTGGTTGCATTGATTATTATTTGCAAAAGATTGCTAAATTAGGATCTGTTACTTTTTTACTATGCAATATATTTTTTAAAAATCACATTTGAAGCAATAAATTGTGAATATAAATTTGCCTGTAGATACTGAACAAAACAATTTTAATATGCAAACATCTGCACTGAAGGTCTCAAGTGTAATCTTGAAGATCTTGAGGCAATGTGGAAAACATCAGCCTGGAAATTCCATCTACTCATAAGCAGTTCTCCCAGAAATTAGTATATCACACTTTTCTGGGCTTACATACTGAAGTCGTACTCTTAAAGGACCAGAAACTTAGTACTCTGGAAAGATACCACAAGACAGTTTTTCAGATACAGTTTCCTGGAAACTGTCAGCCATAATATCTGTACAGTTTTTTAAAATGCCTGCTGACTCTCTTAATTATCTAGAAGGAGCAGATGATATACATATTTCCTTATAACATGATGGTAGCGAAAATGAACTATTTCTAAACTGTCTTCCCTGTGAAATAGGTAGTACTCACCAAGTGACAATATTAATTTCTTATTCTGAGCAGATAAAGTTCAAATTTACCCAACTACCTACAATCTGGAACTGTTCATCTCATCAGAAATGCTACATCTTACAGAGAAATCTAAAATTTCTATTTTGGGTGCAATTTTCAAGGTGAGTTAGGACGTAAGTGGCGAGACTGCACTGTGCGGAGTTTGATCTGGCATCAATTGATCCTACAGATCTACATAATACAGAGTGAGAGAGCAGATTAGTTTAGGACCTGAAAGCAATACCACAGTATCAGATACTTGTTAGAGATGGTCCAATGTCATGCATGTTCCTGTCCTGCCTCTAGTCCCAGAGTCAGTCCTGAACAGAGCCTCTGTATTGACAACGATGCTTTTCTTGAGCCCCATGATTTTCTTTATCTTTTACCCAAAGAATAGATCTCGAAGTTTTTAATAGAAATTGGTTTATTATATTCTAAATATCAGTGTCTGGGAGTGGTGTTTCCCAGCTCCTGGGACTCTCCCTGTACGAAAAGACGCATTCCACTTCAGTCTGTCATATATGTCATTCTGACAAGAAAACAGGTTTATCAGAATGCCCTAAAATACTTTGATACCAGCCAAGAATTAAAAGAAGCATCTTTAATCTATCCAATCAGGATGAAATTGTGGTTTGCAAAAGAAGAGATGAAAACCCAATTATAGATTATACTTACCAGTTCCCTTAATCCTTACCATCTCAAGTGTTGCATTGCTTTTGGAAATTTCCCTGAGTTCACTTATCTTGTTTATTCAAGATGTTTTCAGAAACCTACTCCTCTCCCAACTCAAGCCTGAATTATCTTACTTTGAATTTAACTGTCCTTCAAAAGAACTTAATTCTGTTTGCTCTGCCTGGGAAACAAGAGCATCCCATGGCAGAATCACTACCTATATCTCTATCCTTAATCTTTTTTAATTTATGAAACTGCCTCATCAGTTTACACCCTTGGCTTTGGATTCTCTGCTACCTTCACTCTCCCCTCACCCGCTGGCCCATCCTACACCCAGCACACTTCAAATTGTAGTGACCATTCAGATATTGTGATAAAACCCTCCTGAGGTTGTAAGACTGTCCCACTTTTGCTCTTAAGCACATATGTCAAAGAAAAACAGGGCTCTCTACATGCAAACCATGATAATGTAAACATTACTGTGTTTGAACACCAGATACTTAATTTATGACAGTGATACTTATCCATTCATCCATTAATTAATTAATTAATTAATTAATTTGAATAGACAGAGAACTGTTGGTGAGATTTAAGCAGTGATACTAAAACTGCATAAATTCTGTGCCACCATCTCTGGTCCTGAGGGCTTTTTCCTAAGTCTGCTCTTATCAAAACTTTGTTCCTGCTGCACCCTACTGTAGTCCCTGCTTGTTGGGTCTCTGTGTGCCTTGTCCACCCTCAGCTCTGTGAGCTTTTCTCAGTCGTCTCCTTTCTGCAAAGTCCCACCCAAGCCACAGTACTGCAGGTACTTCTGCCTTGGCACTGTTTTTCACAAAATTAATGTAGCCACATGGTAAATTAAGAACAAGCAGAAGACATATTTTTGCTACTGCCACATGTGATGAGAAATTGTAAATTCACGCTTTTCTTTCTAGATTTATCAAGCTTATTTTAATGTGTTTGCAGAGTTCATTTATGAGTTTTATCATCAAATCTTTCTTATTACAAAGGACATTATTGTCCCTCATAATCCATACTTTCACTCAGCTTGTGCAATTCTGCCTCACAATTGTTGTGGGAATTAAAAATATCTAGTCTGTGAATCCCAAACAGCCTGAGGCAAGTGATAGCATCTCTAGGCATGTTCAATAGCTGAGCTTCATGCAGCTAACAGGTTTTTGTGATTAAAAGATCAATGCATTTTGGGTGTGAGGTGTAAGTTTGATATACAACACATCTCTTTCAGACTCAGAGATCACTGCATTCATCAGCATCCTAGCAGACCTGTGGAGATATTTTGGATCTTTTCTTTTGATATATGTACCTAATTTCTGTTTAAGTTGCATTTTAAGCTTCTGTGTGCTCTTTTGCATCTCATCTTAAGTCTTGTACCAAAATTGACAGAAGAAATCTGTAACTAATTTGAGAAGTACATGCAAGCCTTCTGAATCTCAGTCCAGTGTCCTTTGCAAAAGCTTTTTTCCCCTTTCCAAAATAAAAAAAAAATATCCAAAGAAAGGTTTACAGAACTTTACAGTCACACAACTCTAATGTCTTTGTGTATTTATTTTTCCTCTCCGTCTCCTCTTTACTGCTCTTATTGTACAAGCCCCTAATAATCTACTGGCAGACGACTGCTTCCAATTTCAAGAAGGTAAACTCTTCAAACTCTCATGCCTGAAGGCAAAAACAAAAATCACTGAAGAGCTTATCCAAGAACTACTTTTTGCTCAGACAGCTCCCTTTGTTGTATTTTCCAAGCAGGAAGTCAGGAATTGGTATTGTAATCCATTTAATCTAACAATGAACTTTGGTTCTCTTGTCAGCAGGGAAAAAAAAAAAAAGTTCTTTTTTTTTGCTAATCACCATCTGGATTCATTTCCTTTGCCAAAAATCTTCATCTATGATCAAAAGCCTAGAGTGGTGTTATATCTTTACATCCAAAGCAAAGTTTTTACATGTTGGTTAATACACAAGAGGATATTGTAAGTACCCCCCTGAATTAGTAACCTACTCATTGTATTTGCTGAATTTATTAATGCATGTGTAAAGCCCAAAATACAGAGTTATCTGAGGCAATCCGGACAAACGGACGCGCAGTTAAAAGGATTATGTCATTTTGAAGCATTCTCTAAGACAGACTCTCCACAAGAACTCTCTTGTAACCTATTTCAGTTTTTTTGTTTGTTTGTTTGAAAATAATCTTTAAGTTTTCAGGCAGATTGGAGGGCCTGCATATATCAGTCAAAGCCCCTAATTTATCTATTCTGTCTTCTACAGGAAGGTTTTGTTGAGGCAGAAATAATCTATTTTGTTAGTGTAATCCATATGCTCGGTACGGCAGTATTTACTTCGTAAGCCTGTCAAAAGAAGAAAAGCAATAGAGAAGAAAAAAATGCATTTAGTTTGGAGTGTTTTCTGTTCAGACATGCGCTGAGAACAAGCAAAAGCAATTCAGCTACAGGACCCAGAGACATCCAGACTTCAGCTGTGACAGTTTCCTCTGATGGAAATTTTCACCTTGGTCACTTTGCCTGGCAGATTGAACACACACATCCTCCAAGAACTGAGTCAATCAGAGCATGGATGAGTGAGGAAATTATAAATATAGACATTAAGGATTGCCTAGAGGACTCAGTGGCTTTCTTGAAGTGACACTAAAATATTTCCTGTCCCAGTGTTTGTGCCATTTGGGCACAAACTCACACATTGCTCCTTTCACCTAAATCTGAGGATCAGTCAGCTATTAACTCAAAACCTGCTCTGCTGCTCACTGAGAAGGCTCCTCGCTATTTGCTCACTGACAGGTTTGTGAAGTGTTTTTAAAAGGACTGAGAAGCTGCCGTTCTCCTCAAGCTCTGCCAGCTCCAGGAGATGCACACTGTGTATCGTAGTTATCCCTCGGAGACTGAGAAATCCTCTCTGAAAGAAGATGAAAGGTGAGGGAGCTACGTAAGTGCTGCAAAGTGTAGCAAGCTGAAAAATGTCCAAATGTTGTACTTGAGTAGGTTCAGCAGCAAAACAGGGGTAAAGACTATGTACATATCTCTTTTGTTTCAAGTTAATACTAATACTCAACATATAAACCCAAAGTTTATTAGTTTTTATATATTTGTGTTCAGGAAACCACCAGTTTTTCTAAGAAAGCAGTTGATAATTGATAGGGGAATTATTCATACCTAAGTTTCAAACATTACTATAGATTTATACACAGACTTGGACCCTCCTTTGCCTGCGTATGTGCTCACCCACATGTATGCGTATGTCTTCCAGGTTTAGCTGCATATGATGCTTTCTGAGAAGTCCTCAGCAGAGATAGCACCAGACAGTACCTCAGGGAAGACAGGAGAGTAACATGTCTGTTTCTTGAGCCTCAACATATCTGCATATGCTCCTACGCTAGCAGCTACCTCAATAGTGTCTTGAAATTCCTGTTGTTCTCTCCAGATGATGTAATAGAAATCATATTGCTATGAAAAGTGTCATCGGTAGGTGCCAGTGCTTCATCTGAAATGTAGTAGTGTGTTTTAGATTGAAAAGGCTATTATTGCAATTCACATTTGTTAGTGTGAAGTTTCTTTTACAAAGAAATGTGACTTGAAATGTAGTGGAGAAAAATGATGCGTCTTTCTGGGAAAGCAAAGTTAAGTATCTCAGACTGAAAAAGATTGCTTCACTTCTATATCAAGACAATTAGATCCTTGGCTACCATCTCGGCTAACAGAATAAGAACCAAAATGGAGACACGCAGAACTACATGTGCAAGTTATTCTGGTTCTTCAAATTGGACACTAGTAGCAATGTCATCATAGGCTTTTTTTTGGAGAGCAATGTACTAGCAGCATATGTAATATTCTTTCTCTTTCCTACACCACCATTTGTTTTTCTGCTGTGACACTAATCAGAGAGTCTGTATGGGGATCTGAAGGAAAACTAGCCAAAGTGCCACCTGTGCAGCTGAAGAAAAGAAGGGAGCAGAGAATGTAAGACCAGACAAATGTTTCTGCAACAGTGGTCAGAGCAGAGGTTACTCAGAGGGAATTCTAGAAACTACAGCAGAGTTATTAGGATCAACTGAGAGAAAACTAAATTAAACGGTTGGCTTGAATTGAACAGGGCTGAGAGGATTATTATTATTATTTTGATTGAAGACACCTGATGTATTTTTCCAGGCAGGAGAAGTGTCTTATATCATAATGCCAAAGTCCATTTGTATCCACATTTATTTCTCCATAGATGGTAGCATCTCTCATTTGAATCACCATATGTGTAAGTCATGTTTAGATGTATTTTGTGCAGTGTCCATAGGGATTAAAAAGAGTTCCTGAGAAGCATTTGGGTGTTCAGTTCATTCCCTCAACATACAGATGGGGTGGAAACCACACCACAACTGTGTGAATGAGATTTCATAGGCATCTCTGACTGAGGTGAGGAAGGAGGGGGTTCATTGATATGCCAGTTTCATATCACTAAATAAGACGTCTATTAACTCCAGCTGGAAAAGTGTCAGGCCATAAGACTGACAATCTGCCAATCTTCATTTTGCACCAAGAAGGGATTTACTTTCAAATGTGACATTTTCAGGTGCCACCAGATGTCACTATCATTAGTTTTAGATTTTCACTTGGATTAAAGAAGGTTATTTTCTTTGGAGAAGTGCTCTTTTCTAGCAGTGATGCAGTTCACACCAGAAACTCAGTGCAATCACCAGAAGAGACCTGGCCTTTGCTTTTGAAATCCAACTATGAATCTTCCATACACAACTACTGCTTTTTGTCGCTCTTATGCCAGCAAACAAAACCTTGAATGATGCTGACATTTAGCAACAGATGCATTAGGCACCTGCCTCTTCCACAAGTACGGTGCTAGTTACCAACTATCAGCTGATTAGTTTGCCTGAAGGCTTGAGCTTTGTATTCCCATGGTAAAGAACGGAGTTTAGTTCTGCGACCTACCACTCCAACGTGGAGTTTGGCTCAGCCACAGGGAGATTTATCACTTTGCACTGCTTCCCTGGCTAGTTTAGACTAGGAGGCTGTTTTTCAAAACATTTGAGCACTACAAGCTCCATATGAAGGCAGCAGGAACTGCAGATATTTAGCAAAGCCTTGAATTCTGACCTTGCAGTTTCAGGGGAATCAATTTCAATGCAGTTTAGAGCTTTCAGGGAAGCAGGACATATAGAAATGAGTAAAAAAAATAGATCAAGAACAAAATGCCTTCCTGTAAATTAAGAATAATATCAGCTATGTAATCTTCAGTCTTCTCTATACTTGTCCTCCTGTATTTCTCCTTAGAGTGGATATGCATTTTCGTTTTGTTTTGTTTGTTTATCAAACTTTGATAACTCATAAGAATTCATTCTGAAAAGTAAGAAATACACACATAAATATATGTATATATATTATACATCCTGTGTATTTTATGGAAACTGTGGATCCCTGTGATTGACTGTTTAATTCCTGCAGTTCTAGCAGTGATTTATAGTTAAATAGGCGTTGCACCACACATATAGAAATAAACCTTCTGCTCTCTGCCTTTGGAGAGGAATAGAAACTTTGGAAGTGGTGCTGGATGACACTTCTCCTACAGCTACAAAACCTCACTGATATCAGAGAGTTTTCCCACTGTTTTTTTTTTAACACAAGAGTAGACCAAAATCAGAATTCAAGGGAAATAAATTTATGGAATAACATTTTTCTGACAGTAAAGTTAAGTAAGCTCTTCATAAGCTCCATTTCTACTACTTTGTGTGAAACAGCCTAAAGAGAATGGTTTCATATCAAGTCTTACAGAGAGAGGCAAATATCATCCATGGTACTTTTGCTACTGCTCGGAGTAGTAAAGAACGGAAGTTAATAATCCTACAGTAATGTATGTAGCAGTAGAAATTACTTTCCCAATGTTATACCACTTCGTGGTTCCTTGGACATCCCTAACCGGTCACATTTCACCAGGCTTGGTCATAGCTGTCACTAGTACAGATGGGCAGAAAACAGTCAGGATCTTGTCCGTCCCAAAGGGCTTTCATTAGTGGTAAAGTCATGGGGAGTTTTACACTCTTGTTCTTGTTGACACTGTTTATTTTGCATGAGTCTCACTGATTTTTTTTTTATAGTTTTGGGAATTAAAGTGGGTTTATCCCATAGCCAGAACAAAGAACTAGATTTTCTAGGTCTAAGCTGGAACAGAGTGTTCAGATTCCACTGTAAAGACTTATGTCAGTTGAGATTTTGGATTTTGCTACTTAGGCACAGTATTTTATCTCTCTTTATTCAGGTTTCTCTCAAGTGGTTTAATACCATGCATCCATTCTTGGAAAGGAGCTAGTAGACTTTTTTTCCTCACTGAAATGTACTGATTAGTCAAAATTGAATGCTTTGTTGAAGGACCATATCAATTTTGTCAAAATAATAAATGAACAATTACTGATCCATTTCATTTATGCTGAAACATTTCATTTCAATATTATGTTATTGACACACCTTGAGTGACAAACTTTAAATGTAATTTTATTTGTGTTACAGAAAAATGTTCTGATCACACCATTCTAATATTTACCAAATTACTATTTATTTACCTGCAACTTCATCACAGGGAACATCTTAATGTCTTCTCTGTTTCAAGTTAGGATGAAAGACAGTTCAAAATGTAACAACTTTTTGCAGACTTGATTTTCTGGGACTTTGAGATATTCTTCTTTGAAAAGTGAGCTGGTGAAATAAAAGCATGGCATAAGATATTAAAAATAATCTTTATTCATTTTTCACGAAACAGACAGTAAGGTTCTCTTCATAGTCCCTGAGCTCCGTTTGTGGACAGGATTCTCTTATAAAGTAATTAGAAAACATCCTGTGCTTGGTGAAAGTCCTCTGGTTTCTGTACTGGAGACTCAGGTCACTGTAAATATGATTACATGAAAATGCATAGAGTACACCATCACACAGAGCTCACTTGTTTGATTTTGACTCAATAACACCAAATTAGTATTCATGATGGACTCTCTGACAAATGGGGTTATTATCAACACATGTTGTAAACATAAATCAGGTGGATATCAATAAAATTGTATTTTTGTTTTAGTCTTGTTTACAGATCTTCCTTTGGAATGCCAGATAAATACTCCAAACACTTTCGAAAATCTTGCCACTCACACTATTAGTTTTCTCTGGCTTAGAGCACTGACACTGATCATTTTCTGACAATGTTTACCAACAACAAAGGTGTCCTATTGATCAAACTTTCTCTCTTTTACACTCCTTTATGCCCATGAATGCCTTACATCACTTTGCCTTGAGCCAAATGGAACTATAAAAACAGAGCACGCAGCAAATGATGTAAATAACCATTAAGGTTATGGTTTGATGTTGTGAATGACAGCAATGAATCACTGCAGGAATTTGAAAGAGTCAGTACTTTTACATTTCAGGAGAAACTATTAGAAGGAAAAAGAAAAAAACATTTGTAGTTTAACTTCATATGTTATGAGTCCCTGAAGTCTGGATTGCTCAGTTTCAGGATATATATTCTACCAGCCTTCTCATGCTGACTCACACTGTAATCTTAGGGCATAATTATCACAGTGAATTAGTCTATCTGCAGAGAAATGCAGGGGGTTTTTTTTCTGCAATATGAGTAGGACAAGGACTGAATAGCAGAATCTGGCCCAGAGTGATTTGCAAAGCTTCAGATTGATTTCTTTGAAAGAGTCGCATCAGTCAGTTTGTGAAAAGCATGTCTCTAAAACTGCACTCTCAGCCAGCTTGGGGTTTTTCCTTCCATTATACTGACAACATTAGAGACTTTTATACTCCATGATGATTCCTCTTTCTTGCAAAGCATACATTTATCACCCTGTCTTTCGATAGAGTTCATCTAAGGCTATATTTGAAGAAATCTTAGTTTTTAGCAAGCAATACAGAAGTTCGGATCTCCAGGATGGATTCCTCATTTATAGGGTTTGTACTTCTTTGGGCAGTTGCTTTTTTTTTTTTTTTTAACCTTTAAGTTTTGGAGGAGAACATTTCTCTTTGTGAGACCAGCTACTGAAGGACACTTAGCTCACTGTCTTCTTTCACACTTTTTTTTACTTCAGTTCTGTGTCTCATGTGATGTATATACTAGCAGTAAGTGACCTTGCACAGATACCACAAGTGTTGTAATTTTAACTTAAGACTTCGATTTTTCCCCGGGTATTTTTCTGACACAAACACCTTTTTTTTTTGGAGGCTATGATTTATGACTGTGACTTCTTTTGCAGACATCCCAGTGGAAGACAGCCTGCAATAATATTTATGATTAATCACTCAGGAAAGTTCTTCACAGAACAGGGGCAGTCTTCTGAATTTGGACTTCAACCTGAAGTAGTCTAACAATGTATCGGTCTGCTTTATATCTAATTTAAGTTACCACTTGATGAATTTTAAAAAATAACAAACAAATACTAAGTACGGTGAAAATATGGTAAAAATAACTCATCACTGACTGCAATAAATCTGACACCATTCAGTGAGCACACAGAAAGGAGCATACAGGGACAAAAGGAAAGCAAAGACGTTTCTCATACCAACATTAAGTGGACAATTATTCTCTGATTTTTAAGCATCAAGTCTCTGTATCTTGTGAGCCATATATTGGTTTTTTGGTAAATGGGAAAGAAGGGACATTGTTTGTTTGGGTTTTTTTTTAATTATTTCTTTTGCCTCTCAAGTTACAGCAAGGAAAGTTGAGAGTATGGTGTAATGGTAGAATAGTGAGAGATTTTTGCTACAGTTCCACAGCCATAAATCAGTCTTTGGATTTACCCCAACAACATCTCCCAGTTAATCTATTTATAAATAGATACCTGGTCTGACTGAGTTATCAAAACCTGAGGAATGTTATGCTATTTCCATCATCTCCTTACACACTTTTGTTTGTAGAAAATTCAATCATAGAATCATAGAATGGTTAGGGTTGGAAGGGATCTTCAAAGGTCATCTAGTCCAACCTCCCTGCAAGGAGCAGGGACATCCCTGACTAGGTCAGGTTGCTCAGAGCCTCATCCAGCCTGGCCTTGAACGTTTCCAGGGATGGGGCATCCACCACCTCTCTGGGCAACCTGTTCCAGTGTTCTATTACTCACATCGTAAAAAATTTTTTCCTAATTTCCAATCTAAATCTACCCCTCTCTGTTTCAAAACCATTACCCCTTGTCCTATCACAACAGGCCCTACTAAACAGCCTTTCCCCATCTTTCTTGTAGGCCCCCTTGAGGTACTGGAAGACCACTATCAGGTCTCCCTGGAGCCTCCTCTTCTCCAGGCTGAACAGCCCCAACTCTCTCAGCCTGTCCTCATAAGAGAGGTGCTCCAGCCCTTTTATCATCTTCGTGGCCATCCTCTGGACCTTCTCCAACTGGTCCATGTCCTTCTTATGTTGGGGGCTCCAGAACTGGACACAGTACTCCAGGTGGGGTCTCACCAGGGCAGAGTAGAGGGGGAGAATCACCTCCCTCGACCTGCTGGCCACGCTCCTCTTGATGCAGCCCAGGATGCGGTTGGCCTTCTGGGCCACAAGGGTGCATTGCCTGCTCATGTTAAGCTTCTCATCCACCAGCACTCCCAAGTCCTTCTCCTCAGGGCTGCTCTCAATCCATTCCCTGCCCAGCCTGTATTTGTACCTGGGATTGCCATGACCCAGGTGGAGAACCTTGCACTTTGCCTGGTTGAACTCCATGAGGTTGGCACAGGCCCACCTCTCCAGCCTGTCAAGGTCCCTCTGGATGGCATCCCTCCCTTCCAGCGTGTCGACGGGTGGAATGACTTAATGAAAAGTCAAAGAAACCACTTTGGCTTTTTTGATTGACTGATAGGGTTGTCTGTCTTTCCAGAAAGCTGAATTCATCTAGATTTGAAAATTAAAATTTAAAATGAAAAAAAAAGGTAGAAAAACTAAACTAAAATATATGAAATCAGGAAATACATTTGAATCAATCCTAAATCCCAGAGACATAGCAATATAAAGCTTGAGATTGCACTGGCAGAGCGGCAGCACTGGCAGTTCTTTGGCTTTGAATTGTGAAAATCACCCGGTTCAGTGGTCCCAGTCAGAGGTGCACAGTGTGGATCAATGCCTGGCACTCTTACGTTCATGCCCTGATCTTGCTCCTTTCATGGTTGTCACACTTTTTGTGTGAGAAGTGTGGCTGGCATTTGCACAAGCTGCTAGTGAAGGAACCAGCTGCTGTTTCTCTCATATGAGCTGGGAAATCTCATCACAAAGAGCATACAGTCTGGTGGTATCCTTTGCTGGAGAAGTAGAGGCAATAATTCCTGCTTTTTAAAGATTTTTTAAGTTATGGCATGAAGAGAAAAATTTTTAAGCCTAAAAGAAAAATGTGTCTATAGGAACAGATTAACACCTAATAAAATTTTCAAGAAAATCTGTCAGATATCCAAAGGAACATACTCATCAAACTGCTCACCAATATCCCCTTCATCATGCTGTGGACGTGACCAGACAAGAGCACAAGCATGATTCCAGACAC
Source organism: Chlamydotis macqueenii (assembly GCF_036417535.1). Classification (NCBI taxonomy): domain Eukaryota; kingdom Metazoa; phylum Chordata; class Aves; order Otidiformes; family Otididae; genus Chlamydotis; species Chlamydotis macqueenii. Next base: position 9,384,909 of record NC_141558.1, read on the forward strand.
ATCTAATCTAGTAGTTCATGCATAGCCCATTATATCAATAAGAAAAAAAGTTAAAGTCCTTCCAAGGTGTAGACTCCAGCACTTTTCTACTCTACTGAAAAGAGAACTTTGTGGTTAGCACATCTGCTGACCACAACAAACCATCAAATACAACAATCTTGCATACCATCAGCTCTGCAGGACCTATAGTTTAGTCACATCAGTATGGACTTTTCCCCCTTCCACTGGCTATTACTGGAGATTACAGCTGGTGATAGATAGGCCATGGGTTTAGCAGTGATACATCAATCTTCCATTCTTTCATTTCATAGTTCTTTCATTTCTGTCTTGGCAAAATATACCTATATTACTCTGTATTTGGATGGATGGATAAACAGGTAGATAGACAGATAAACTGATAGACCACTATTTTTTTCTCTCTTCTTCATCTTACCATAAATTATGATTCAAAAAAAATCCTAATTCTATACATCCACTAAAAATGACACCGACTCTCCATGGAACATAAAGGAGAAAGCAAACTGGAGCATTGAATAAGAGCAACTTAGGAACGCAGCTCATCGAGAATTTATCTTAAGAAGATATGAAATGAGTCAATGTAATACTGTATAAAATAAGATGATATTTCAGCCAAAAAAAAAAAACAACCTCAGCAAAATAAGTCATTTCAAGCTTCAGAACTTTGTGCTGCCTCAGAGCTGAGAGAGGTTCAGAACCAGCGTTTCTATTAAAAATACTGAGAAATACAAGTACATAAATACGTGGAGGTCAGCATTCATTTTGCAAAACTGTTAATGGACTGTTTACTGTAATGTCTGAGATAGCAATATGTTATGAAGCTTGAAATGTCTCAGAATGCATTTCTGACTGGACTGCACATCCTGATAGGAAATCTGCCTTGCCTTCCCTTTCCTTTGCTTAGTCTGTGGCACTGTGATTTTTTATCAAGCAGTTTGACTACAGATGGAGACACAGTTCCTAAGTGCTTAACTGTTGCACTTTTAAGGAAAATAGGGTTAAATTCTCCCTTTGGGGTACAGTCATACTCTTTCACTGCTATGCAATATGTGGGATAAGCCATTATCTAGATCTAACATTTCTGAGCAAAAGATTTGGAGAGGTTATATTAAAATTTCTCCCTCACCCAATTCTGTATCATTTGCAAATGCCAATCTCATTCATTTTCAAATACTAGTCTCCTTCTCAATGACTTTTTTGTCTCAGTCTTCACTGGCAAGGGCTCTAGCCGTATTGCTCAAGTCGCAGAAGGCAAAGTCAAGGACTAAGGAATTGACTAGATAGCTGCAGTCGAAGAGTGGCAGTCAACAGCTCCACGCCCAAGTGAAGACCAATGACAAGTGACATTCCTCAGGGGTCTGAGGAAAGTACTGAGACCAGCCCTTTACAGAACTCAGCAAGTTCTCTGATTGACACCAAGCTGTGTGGTGCAGTCGACACACTGGAGGGAAGGGATGCCATCCAGAGGGACCTTGATAGGCTGGAGAGGTGGGCCCATGCAAACTTCATGGAGTTCAACCAGGCCAAGCGCAAGGTCCTGCATGTGGGTCGTGGCAATCCCAAGCACAAACACAGGCTGGGCAGAGGATGGACTGGGTGCAGCCCTGAGGAGAAGGACTTGGGAGTGCTGCTGGACGAGAAGCTCAACATGAGCCAGTAATACGCGCTCACGGCTCAGAAAGTCATCTACATGCTGGGCTGCATTAAAAGAAGTGTGGCCAGCAGGTCGAGGGAGGTGATTCTCCCCTCTACTCTGCTCTGGTGAGACCCTACTTGGAGTACTACATCCAGCTCTGGAGCCTCCAGCTTAAGAAGGACATGAACCTGTTGGAGCGAATCTAGAGGAGGCCACAAAGATAGTCAGAGGGCTGGAGCACCTCTCCTATGAGGACAGGCTGAGAGAGTTGGGGCTGTTGAGTCTGGAGAAGAGAAAGCTCCAGGGAGACCTTATAGTGGCCTTCCAGTACTTAAAAGGCGCTTATAAGAAAGATGGGGAGAAACTCATTAGCAGGGCATGTTGTGATATGTCAAGGGGTAATGGTTTTAAAATAGAAGGAGGTAGATTCAGACTTGATAAAAGGAAGAAATTTTTTACAATGAGGATGGTGGAACACTGGAACAGGTTGCCCAGAGAGATGGTAGATGCCCCATCCCTAGAAACATTCAAGGTCAGGTTGGATGGGGCTCTGAGCAACCTGATCTAGTTGAAGATGTCCCTGACCCTTGCAGGGAAGTTGGACTAGATGACCTTTAAAGGTCCCTTCTAAGACAAACTATTTTATGATTCCATGATTATGTCTTTCTTTTACAAATATAGTATGTTTTAAAATGTTTCAGAGAATAATATTCCATCTCCACATTGCTAGTGGTAGGTTGGAGCACTTGGGGAAAAAAGAAAAAAGTAATATAAAGAAGTTCAGGGATACTTAGTTGCAGGGAATAACTGTCACAGAGTCTTTCGAGTGATCCTACTGGGAAGCTGGGAAGATTAGCAGTCATAGAGCTTCTACATTGGCCCTTTCCAACCCCAGAGCATAGTCACTTTGGTTATTTTTCTACTGCTTCCCTGGCAGCTGCCCACTCTGCTGCCAGACCCAACAATGTTGTCCTTCAGTCCAATCTCATAGCACAACTAAACTCGTATTATCTTGATCCAAAAACACTTAGAGGTGTTGCACAGCACTCCCAGTCCTAGCAACATAGTGCAGGGACACCACAGAGACCTGGCTCAGGGCCAGAGAAAGCCTGGCAGAAGGCAATTTTTATTTTAAACCATGTTAGTCCTCAGACTACCATAGGTAGAGTCATGTGCAGTAGAGCCCCTGCTCTGAGTTAGGACACAGATCAGTGCAAGGAAAGCTTAGAGAGGCACTGTACAAATAGGAAAGGCACAGAGCAGGGTGAGAAGGAGGGATGAAACCTGGGGGGTCTCCAGCTCCTTGCTCTGGATGTTGTCACACTTGAGTCCCTGTTCATTATACTACAGCTGCACAATGGGCTTAGTCATTTAGCAGTTGAGTCTAGATTTAACTGCACAATATAAAAAAAAAAAAAAAAGGACCTTATTTATAAAATATAATCATAAATCATGCAAACTGACTTTATACCTGCAGGCAGCACTGTATTTCAGCACCAACTTCCCAAATTCGCTTGAGTCACTGTGTGACCTAAAAAGTATCTGCCATCTTCAAGTAGTGGCACGAGAGTGCGGCACCAATCCTACCAAGACTTGGTGCTTCTAGATGAGAACAGCCTTGTGTCTGCTTGGTTCAGGGCGTTGACAAACTGAACGTGTGACAGTCTGCAAAGACATGATTATTGTCTCTGACTGGGGGGATTAAGCTAAGCCCTGCCCGTGTGTATTCAAGTTGTTAGGTTCAGTGTTCTGACAAATCCTCTGGTTTCTATGAGCTGGTTTCTATGAGGAAAAAGAAGCAGGTGTTTATGTTTCATCTGCATCAGCCTATTCAGTATCAGTGGAGAAGTTCTTACCAGTTTGTACTAACAGTCAGGGGGCTGCATTTTCAGTCACTGTATTTGGAGAGAAACCTTAAATAGGAGAATTCCTAAAAAGAAAACTTTTTAAAAAAAAATTTAATTTGACAATTGCCGTTCCCAAAATTTTAATTACTTGTACTGGTTCACATTTCTCTAGTCAGTGTACTGTATGGATATTTTGTTAAATAATAAAATCAAGTGTTATGTTTCCTGAATACTGACATTCAGCTATTTAATCTTTGCTGAGAAGTGGAAGAGAGTCTACCATTTTTCATGTTAATTATAATGTAGGAGGATTAGCTAAATGAATATTATCTTCCTTTTTTTTCTTTTTTTTTTTTTTTACTGTGATACTTTATTAAACCATTTCATTAGTTATTTGAGTCTTCTTGTAGAGCTTAGTGAATTGGTGAACCATTTATCCACTAAGAATACTGCTTTGGTGTGACTGAAACAAATCACAGCAAATTGAGCAAATAGTTTGAATCTAAAAATGGGGAATATATTCATATTTACAGTTCCGTTTACACTTATATTATTGAAGAAGTGCAGAAATACTGTCCTGGAAGAGGTATTGTACATTCCTATATCCATTCAAAGTCTGCAATTGCTGTTAACTTCTAATGTTATTGAGAGATCATCTGTCTTACACATCTGCTAAAACCAGATCTTAAAATACTGCTTAGCATCTTCCAACAGATTTGTCCTGATTGGAAAAGATCAAAAGCCGGAACCAGAAAGTAACACAGAAATGTAGGGAGAGCATTGCCAATATCTCATCTCCTTTCAAAACCAGTGATCTTGTTTCTTTTCTCTGGATGGCTTTGGGAAAACCAAATACCCTCCTACCTGGAAGGAAATAAAGCCTCAGCAGTTGGCCAACAGAGCCTAATGGAAAAATTCCTTCTGACTGCAGTTCTAACAATCACATTAACTTTATATATCTTTATATGTCTGAGCAAGGCACATCAATTAGACACCCAACACTTTAACAACATCAGGAGCATCACTGTAGTCCAGCTAATGTGAACTTTCCGGTGGCCTATCTGAATTGGTTCAGAAGGATTTGTGCAAAAAAACTCCACCACTTCCCACAGTCTAAGTAAGCTAAGTATCAAACAGTAGAAAATATTTCTTCTTAGTTGCAGGAATTATTCAACAGAAGCCCCGATGTTTATGGTATATTTCAGTTTAAATAGAGTCCAAATAACAACTACAGATTCAAACTTCCTTTTGTTATGAAATTTGGCTGAAATAATATATTCATAACTATTTCAAAGAAAGGCACAATCTAAAAGATAAAATAATAGATCTGAGTGTGTAAGTTTATATATTATGGAGAATGCTTAAAAATTATTTCCTGGTGAGCCAGAAGTATTTTTCACTTAATCTACTGTTTATCCAACTAATAAAAAAAAAAAGCCAAAAAAGTCCCTCAGTTGTTTCCAGTGATCTATAAATGGGTTAATATTTACACAGGAATTAGCAGAGTTTCTACTGTGAATTCTGAGGAGATTTTTTATATGGTGCAGATTTTTCCGGCTCTTTTTGAAAACTGGAGACTGGCACTCCTATTTCTGCCTTTGCAAATCATCCCCTCAACCCAAAACTCAGAATATTTTGTGCCAGCATTAGAAAAATGCAGAACCATGAGCTCTCTGTGAGTTGCATATAGGTTTATAACTAACTGTCTCTCATTCTGTCCTTTTGTTCAATATGGACAATGATTATGACAAAATTCAGAAATCTGATAGGAGGGATATTTCTTGAGCCAGCCGAAGTTTTTAATATTTTCAAGTAATAGGATCATTAGGGATCATATTCAAGAATATAGAGAGGTAAGTTTTAGGGAGAGGAAGAATCTTTTATTAACTCAACTTTGTAGTTTGAAAACCAGACATGCTTCAGGCATACAAACCTTTTTTGTGTGTGTGTGTGTGCCCTGGAAACTGGTCTCTTTTTATAACTATATCAGCTAGTTTAATAAAAGATATTGCTTCTCCCTACAAACCTTGTCTTTTGGATTTTAAGACACATTAAAGCAAGTGAGTTCTGCCCTGCTATGAGCATTTCACAAAATTTTTATTTCAAAGCAATAGTCAGCAAAATACTGTAACCTCAGCAAGTGATATAGACACAGAAAAATGTTGACTTTACATTCCTTTATATCTTCAGCCTCTGCATGCCTACTTTATCCTCCTCATGCCTACTTTCATCCTTCTCTTCTACTGCTTTACAAAGTGGAAGTACTAATTACTTCAGCCCTCCATCTTATTGATACAGATTAAAACCAGCTGTGGTATGTCTAGTCAACTCTGTGGGATCTTTCTTAACAATTTCTGCAAATTAAATAATACTTCTTCCTGTACGTGATACCAGTAGTTGCACTTCACACACATTTACCTATTTTCCTGATTTTTATTCAGACGTACTTAAAAAAAAATTTTTTAAAGCTACTATCAAAAGTATTTTAAAGCACCAAATTAAGAAATGCCTGAAAATTACTAGTGGAATAAATGTCATGAGCAAACAAATTTAATTTCTTTCTGAGGTAAAAATAATCCTGTAACACTTTTCCTCTCTTCTTAACCTATGTTCTGCTATTCCTCTCCAACTCATTGTACTATTCCTGTCCCACGATCCTCACTTGCCCTAATTATATTTATTTCTTATAGCTGGAGAATAATTATGAATCAAGTATGTGGGAAAATTCTAATTAATGCTAATTTTACATTTAGATCATGCCTGTGTACACATATATAAATAATTATGTGCAGTTCTGGAGTTACAGAAATTTTTAGTCCAAAAATAAAAGTACCCAGAGTCCCAGTCTGGGAATAAAGCATCAGCTTGGACAGCTGGAAAGTGGACATTGCACCATTTAAAAATCAGACAATTTAACACTGGTAAAAGACGAGGAGAGAGAAAATTCAATGGTCTGATCTCTATCACAAGAGATATGCATTTTCCTTTAAAAAGTGTTTAAATAGCAATTTCCAGAGATGCATCAAGAATGTTCTCTTTTTGGGATCTCTACTTAGTAAGAGATGATAAACTGAGGCACTTTTCTGCAACCCATTCCTCAAGACTCTCCCTGGGCTGTGTCCCTGCTCCACCATGTGTTCTCCATTACAGAGTCAATGACTCTCAAGCTGCACGAGGAGTAGAGACCGTCCTCATCTACCTCATGGCACAGATGCACTTAAAATCTACAGAGTTAGCCATTGTGCTTCTGTGCCTCAGTCTGGTCTTTTATTCTATGCAATACAATGACCAAAGGTATGTTTTGGATTTGTGCTGAAAACAGTGTGTTGATAATACGGGGATATTTTAGTCACTGCTGAGCAGCGCTTACACAGAGTCAAGACCTTTTCTGCTTCTCACAACACTCCATCAGTGAGTAGGCTGGGGGGTGCACAAGAAGTTGGGATAAGACACAGCTGGGACTGCTGACCCCAACTGACCAACAGGATATTCCACACCATATAACATCATGCTCAGCATATAAAGCTGAGGGAAGGAGGAGCAAGGTAGGGGGGTATTTAGAGCTATGGCATTTATTTTCCCAAGTAACTGTTCTGTGATAGAGCCCTGCTTTCCTGAAGATGGCTGAACACCTGCCTATCAATGGGAAGTAGTGAATGAATTCCTTGTTTTGCTTTGCTTGTACGTGCGTCTTTTGGTTTACTTACTGAACTTTCTTTTTCTCAAACCATAAGTTTTTTCACTTTTACCCTTCCAACTCTCTCCCCCATCCCACTGTGAGGGGTGTGAGTAAACAGTTGTGTGGTGTTTAGCTGCCAGCTGGGATTAAACCATGATACTACTGAAAATGTGACTCCTGCAAATTATGCTTATATAGCATTTTTTTTACAGACAAATTACTAAGTGCTCCAAGACCTGTCTCATAGAAATTATTTCATCCACTTGCTAATAAAATGGGGACATCTGAAAACTGGAAGGTGAATAATTCTCACTTCTGCTTATCAGCACTCTTTCTGCTTCTCTTTCTTAAGAAAGCCTTGTTTGCACAAAGTTCTTTCCTTAGGAAAGGCTTCAAAATCTTTATTACAACTGAAGTTACATTTATTAATCTATATTTAAAAATAGGTAGTCAGAGGGAATGAAAATATATTACTGTGAAGTTTTCTGAAGTATTATCAAAATATAAAATTTTGTTGACAATCTGAGGTTGGATAAAGTAAGGTAAATAAAAGGTCACAAGAGTACTTTGGGTTTTTATTTTTCTAATTTTAGGATAATTCAAATTTTGTTACATTTTAAACAGACCTAATTTTTAAGCTGGTTTTCTATAATTCTGATTCTCAAAGAGAATTACCTGGACTTTACTATCAAAAGTAATTATGCTTATTTTATTATAATTCTGATATACAATAAGTAAAAAAAAAAGCTTTTAGAACACCTTTCAAATTTAAAAAATAAGTCTTGTGAGATTGCATAATTTATAACAATTTTATTATTTTTCCCTCAAAGTTACTATTGTCATAAGAACGATATCTGTAGTCTGGTTTTGCCATCCCAAAAGTACTGCAAAGGAGGAATTACAGCTCAGGGAAACAGGAAATTTCCTCCTTCTTCTTTTTTTCTACTCCTGCTCCTACACTGCAGTAATCAGGGTATGATGCCACCGATCTTGTTTCTGTTGCAACAACACAGAAGTGGATGAGTCAGTGTCAAGGGAGGACAAGAGTCAGTCACTGTGCAGCTCAGAGGTACCAGGATCTGTGATTTTTGGAGGGTTAGAGAAAGCATTAGAGAGACATTGGGGGAGAACAGAGTATCAATCACCATTAGAAACACAGGAAACATAATGTGAAAGACTGGCTATGTTTCTGTGTTAGCACTGGGACTAGAATTAAAGGCTATAGCAGTAACTGGGGGGTGCTGACAGACCTGCAGTACTTACTACAGAAACTGAACCACGAACTTGGAAATTTTGTTAGCTGGCCCTGACTATAACTCCCATCAATCAGTGGTAGAAATATCATATGAACCTGTGTGTATTTTCTGCTTGCATTTGAAAATAATGTATTTATCCTATTCCATTAGCGTATTTTAATAAGCATTGCTTTGGGACAGTATGCCTGCCAATTTATGTTTATGAGACTGTCAACAGAATTTACATGCCTAAGAAAATATGATACAACATTGCCAAAGCAGAGACTGCCTGTCAAATGAGGTTGTCATGGAGAAATGAGACATAGGAAAGCTCATACATAAAGTGGCACACAGAGAATGCCAGGGATTTTTTATTCCCCCTGTTGAGCTCAATAAATATTTATTTCAGTAAAGGAAGGAGTAAGAAAATAATGAAATTATGAGCCATATTGTGCAGTCATTTTTATTAAGGAGAACTTTCCATTGAAACCAGCCCCATACGAAACCACAGACATAAAGGTCTTGCATTCTGTGTTGTGCTTTTAGAACCAGATAGTAGTTTACATTTTGCCTGGCAGCACCCTGGCCTGCCTTGAAAAAAAGAGCAAGTCAGGGACTAAAGGGCATTTCTGGACCATACCTTTGGGTTGGGTCTTGCTGACCACTGGAGTGGTTCTCAGGAGTCTTTGGGAGCTGATATTAATTAGACAGCTCCAAACAGCTCTCAGGACTCACACCTCTGCTAAAGTGGCTCAAGAATTTGGAGGTATTTAATGACCTTTTGAAATCCCTGCTTATATCAGTACAGAACAATTTGGGATTTCAGAGCAAAATACAAAGACAAATTCTTAACTCTTCTGAGAAAGCAGGCAACACAGCCTCTACAAGATACTGGCAGTGACATCAGCTTGACACGTGTCAAGGAGATAGGAGGTAGCCAAGTGCTCTGGAGTTGTTTCCCTTATCATAATATTAATTACTCCAGGGAGAAGATTAGATGCTGCTTGTTATTTATGGTTGATTTGTAAAATGGTGATTATATAATGAGGGAAAACACTGAGGGGGATATATCTTCAATTTCCAAACTCTCTAGATGAAATTAATTCTCCCGAACTTTAACTTGCTAAAAATTTATCCTTGAAATCTAAGCTAGTCATCTAGGCTTCCTCAGCAGAAAGATATAAGCTCCTTGAGACCATGATTTATCATGTTATAAATTAGATTAAATACTTCATCCCCCCAAAGTTCTTCTTTCCTCCAATGGCAATGAAGGTACCCTAGAGAGAGGCCTGGCATCTAGAAGACAGAATTTCTGAGAATTAAAGGTCATCCTGAGCAAGGGCTGATACCTATCATGTGGGCATGGCCTTGCAGTCTGAGGTGATGTTTGCCACTAGTGTTTGTGTCCTTAACTTTCTTCAGCTCCAAAGAGATCAAAGATCAGTCTTCATCTTCTATCTTTTGTATCCAGGGCAACTTCAAATTGCTGATGCTATGAGGAACATTGAACAACTAGCAAAACGAGCTGAATCAATAATAATGTGCCATTGACCCAGACCATCCATAAATAATTAGCATCCATTCTTTGCGGACTTCCAAATCTACTCCTATATCCCTGGCACTCTCCACACATCCACAGGTATTTTTGTATCCAGCCCAACAATCAGCTATCAACCAGTCAATTTGTGATTGAATAGATGTGCATTTTTCTCCTGTACTGTTGTGCCAAATGAAGTTCATGTGTACAAAGTGGTAAAAACTATCCAACACTTGCAGGATGTATAAGTTAATATTTGCCTTATTTTGAAGTTTAATACACCCTTGAGTATGAATCTATGCATTTTTTGTCATAGTTAGCTGCATTAAATATCTGACCAACAAGTCAGTGTAGACCTTAAGAAGTATAGAGCAGTTTATCCTGTAGTGTAACTTTTGCAAGATGTAATGGTATGTTAGTATATTATAAATGCACTAGAATAATTTATTTATTATATTCCATTAGTGTATTTTAACAAACATTGCTGTGGGACAGTATGTCTGCCAATTTATGTTTTTGAGGCTGTCAAGATAATTTACATGCCTATGAAAATAAACAACATTGCCGATGTACGTTCTGCTTGTCAAATAATCTTGTCAGGAAGAAATGAAACACTACTGAGCTGAAGAGTAAAGCATATTCATTATTGCTGGCTATACAGATTCTAGGTGACACAATGAAATACATTTATGCCATTTTTCATGTATTATATGAATAAAAAAATGAGGGAGTGGGGTACTTCAGGCTGCCATATATTGTATTGTACAAAAGAGATTTAGCACTCAATCTATCTTGTTTCTTCAAAATAATAATAATAATAATAATAATAATAATAATAAAGGAATATCCAGGCCCCAGTAACATTAGTGGGTAAAATAAAATGTATTATTCATCTCGAAAACTGAGAATGCTACACAAAATCATGACTACTTCACAATGGTTAAGCTGAAATAAAATAGCTGCAGAGCTGTCTAGTGCTGAAAAAAAATTACTGGGAACAGTTCATTCAGGAGTTCTGACTAGATAATTATTGAGCTGCACTGACAAACTCTACACTTCCCTGCCAATTACAGCTTCTGGGCCATGGCTTTTAGAATAATTTAAAGCAGTGAGATTTAGAATCTTGTTCTCATAATTCCCTGTAGACAGCTAATCCTGCGTTCCCTTCTTTAGGAGAAAAACTCTAAGCTGAAACTGTACTCCTCTCCAAATTCTCCCTAAGCATGAAACCACCGTTGGAAACAGCCTCAGAAACAAAACATATCCAGGAGGAAAAAAATGACCCCAAATCATCCCAAATCAGAGAAATAAGTCTCCGACTAAAGTCTTTGGAATGATCGCTGTTCCTAAGAAGCAGTAAGAATGACTTCAGAGAAAAATGGATAAGAGGCATACAAAGTGGGGTTAGTGTTTATCAAAAGGCTGTAAAGGTATTCTTATTTATGTGGAAAGATTGCTTGTACACAGAGCAAGCAGTTCAGATGTGAATAATATCTACAGTGCCAAGCATAGAGCGTAGTAGCAACCGATGGTATCAGCAGAAGCAAGGAGCCAGACAATAAGCATGCGGATGATGAATGAAGAATGGAGATACAGCTGAGAATCATGGAAGAGATGATAATTCAGTACCAGTGAGATAAATTAAAGGGGTACAAGATGAAACATTTAGCTGACTCAGATACATCTATACACAGAGTGCAATGAGTCAGCTGGCTGCTCTAAGGAGAGTGCTGCCTCAGACAGGCAAAGGTGAACTGTCCATGGATCTCACTTCACTTGCTGTTCCAATGGACAGGCACTATAAACTGAAGCACTAGATACCCTAAAAGCCTGGGCCCAAACAGATCTGAAACTGCTGCTTCAGGCCAGCCTGATCCCTCTACTGTGGTCTCCATCAGAATACCTCTTACGCAGGGACAGTGCTCTATCAACACCAAGAGAGGCCAGTGAGCAAGGTCCACAGTACAATCCACACTACTATACTTCCTGTATGTGTTGTAAGTTTACAGGAAGAACAGCAAAAAGACATTTTAAGAGTCTTTCCAAGCTGAAGTTTTGCTAGAAGTGATTTACAGTCATTTTATAATGATGGTCTGGTAGATCTGTCACTCCGCTAGCTTTTAAGATGGCAGCTACATCCTTTTGTTGACAGCTGTATGATACAGTTAATGTTTGAGTAAAAATCTTACCTCCAGAAAAAGATGGCAAGTTGTATACAGACTCTAATGGGACCAGGTTGCCTTTCTTTACAACTTTCTTGGTAGAGGTATAAAGTCTATCAGGTAATAGATTGCATTTAGACATTTTTGTACAGTTGTATGACAGAAGTTAGTTACAAGTTAGAAAACATACCATAAATTTTGCTTCCTCATTGATTTTTAAAGTTTGTTAGATCTCAAATGCAGAAATTTGTGTGGGTGAATTTTCTATTAAAAAAAAAAAGTGAATTGAAAAAAATTAATCAAATAATAGTCTTGCACTCTCATCCATTTCTGATTCCTAATGGCAAGCTTCAAGCAACATTTGAGTGCACGCCTATTTTTGGAACCACAAGTGAGGGTCTCAAAATAGGAACAAACCAAATGTCCTGTGAAACGAATGAGAATCTGGAGTGGGGCTGAAATAATAACAATGGAGTCAGGTACTCTATGGAGGTGATACAACATAGAATCATAGAATCACAGAACAGTTTGGGTTGGAAGGGACCTTTAACGATCACCTAGTCCAACCGCTGTGCCATAGGCAGGGACATCTCCAACCAGAACAGGTTGCTCAAAGCCCCATCCAACCTGGCCTTGAACACTTCCAGTGACAGGGCATCCACAACTTCTCAGGGAAACCTGTTTTACTGTCTCAACACCTTTAACACACAAAAAAATTCTTCTTTATATCCTGTCTAAATCTCCCCTCTTTCAGTTTAAAACCATTGCCCCTTGTCCTGTCACTACAGGCCTTGTTAAAAAGTCTCTCTATCTTTCTTATAAACACCCTTTATGCATTTAAAGGCTGCATGGTCTGGATGGTGTAGCTGGGTAAGTAAAAGCAAGATAAATTGTATACAGAAGTAACGCTGTGATTAATGGGGGAAATATTTTCACAAGAGAACTAGGGATAATTGGAGGCAGGCACAAAGTAAGATTCGTCTAGAATCCTTCCCAGTAGACATCAGTCCTACCCCGTAATAACCTCTGCAATTCCAGCAGTGGGACTCCTGAGCAGGTGCTTCCAATTGTGTGGCAATTTCTGATTTCAGCTGTTATCTATAAGAAATTGCATCTGGCTTTCTTCATAGCACTCTATCACACCACCACATGTCTCTGTGATTGATTTAATTAACACTTTTCTCCAACTCTCTCCCCCTTTTGTAAGCTTCCATCTATTTATTTATGTTTCCCCCTAGACTGTTGATTCTTGAGTTGGGTAAAATATTTTTAGATATATTACTTCTAATGTAAAAGTAACACAAATCAAGCTGCTTTTAACTTCTCAGGCACATCTATACCCTATTTTAATGTGGCCATTTATGCTGCTGTGTAATACATCTTCATAGTGTTGGCTTAATCGCAAATGACAAGTGTTGAAAATGTAATAAAGACAGGGACACATTAATCCATTTTGTATGAAAATGTGAAAAGGTAATCAGATTCTGAATGGCTGTGCACCTTAAAAATACACAGGCTGAGATTTCTTTTTCCATTTGAGATTCTCACCAGAGATTCTGATTAGAAAGACTTCAGTATAAAATTGCCTTAAAATATTACAATTGTGCCAAAAATGCACTGAGGAAGTTTTATAAAATGAGAGATGAATCTCAATCAGGAATGTGATGACCCCAAAGCTTTTGAAATGCTTTAAATAATCAGAGAAGTCTGTATTCCTCTTCTTTTTACAGAATCTTATATACCTTGCCCATGGGTAGAGATGCAGGATCTATCATTATCATTTCTGTTTCTGAATATCCAAAGTTTATTAAATAATTATTGTTAATAATAATTCCAATCTCCACAGGCAGCCAAGGATACCTTCTTACAAAAATGTGTGTGGAGAAATGTTATCTTTTTTTTTTTTTTCCCCCTGCAAAAACAAGAAATAGATGGAAAACTAGTATTCTGCTCAAAGGAGGCTCTTGCAGCATATTTTTTTCCCATCCATCACTGTGTAGCATGTGTTTCCCACAGCCTAGAGAATCTATGCAGCCTGACATAATTTTTTTTTTAGGAAAAAGAAGCAATTCTTTGCATCTTTCTTACTTTTCTTACTTTTTCTCCCCAGTCTACATGGAGACTAAGGTAGTAGCTTTGAGATAATTTAATTACACCAACTTAACTCTTCAAATGACTGTCTAACTTAGGAAACAATCCAGTCATCTGTATAACTTTAAGATTCACTTCATCAAATTTGGTAGCTCAAAGGCTGGCACTTAAATCCATTGAGTGGAACTTCTCAAAAAATGTCTTCCCACACGTAACTATTCTGGTTCCACAGCAATTTCCACTCTTTGTAAAGGGAACATCTTCCAGACCAAAGTTACATTCAACATGAAAGAACTTTAATTGTGATCATTCTCTGTTCAAGCTCTAAATTAAATTCTGAAATACATAGAAGTCCTGGTGAAACTGAAAATACTTCTTTAGTTATTTAACTTTGAGTAATTATAGTTCAATGTCATCTTAACTCCCGAGCAAGGGGTGATGATCTGATTACACCATTGAAAATGTAGCTTCTTATAGCACAGTATCACTGGTATAGTTTATGTGGCATATTTATCTCTTTGTGCTTTTTTATCAGTTTGAAGTATTTTAGCTGCAAAACATCAAGGTCAATTTTTCAGATGCTGTACACAGTTTACCACAGGGCCTTAAGCAGAGCTGATGGCTTTAGACATCCTGCCTATGAATTACAGCATTTAATAATTTCAGCAATCTTCCACTTATAGTTTCATTAGTATTTCCAAAATAACTGAAAGTGTTCAGCATACATCCTAGGTACTTTTGTTCCTGCATTAAACCTAGTAAAATAAAAAGTCTCTTCAACATGTGAAAAGCATTTCCAACATATAAGCAAGATGTATACCTAAATGTGGAGTGAAAAGGAAAATTATTAGAACATTTCCCACAAGCCTGTGCAAATTACATAAAATCAAGAATTGTCCCTGTCAATCATTTTTCATTTAACACTTTCAATTAACTTGAGATGCTGTAGGATGCCACTTAATAGAGTAGGAAGGGGAAGGATTGGCTTCCTGCTGTGGCTAAGGCAGTCTGAAACCAATGTGGATTCAACTCTACCTGCAGAGCTCCTCTGTAACCTAAAACTGTTCATATTGCAGCAGAGCCACAAAGGAAGGATGATGGCGAATCATCTCCTACAGAGATGGGTCATGGCCCTGCTTCAGTGGGTATCTCCAGGGAGTTCCTGTATTATTAGTAACCTCCTATGCCAAGCATAAGGGAATCCATTTTCATCTTTGCTGGCAGTATAGTTCATAATATTTTTCCTAAACTACAATTCTGTTTTAACCTCTATCTTGGTTCTTGTTAACCGATGTTTTAATGAATAACACTGAGACTATGTCCATAATTGTGAACTACAGCAGTGGCATTTCAGGATTAACAGAGATGAGGAGAGCATTAATTTATCTTCCATGATGATTGTTTATACAAGGTTTTCCAGAGTCACAAAAAAAAAAGGTTACAAATGAGAGAGCACTAGAACAGCACCTCCGGAACTCTGCTTTGTAAAGAAACTTTAAATAGAAATGAAAATGTCATATTCATGCACAGTGCATTTCACTCTTCTCCCCTTTAATTTCTAAGAAAAACTCAGCTTTATTATAAGGGTTAGCACAGTCTATCATATGTTGGTAAAAATCTTAGATAAATGCCAAACACAAAGTTCTAGAATTATTTTTGACTCATCAAATATTTTACATCTCGTGATAATTTTGGTGCTCCTTAGGAAGAATGAAATACTGTAATTGTTGGGGGTAAATTCTCATCTTCTGCCATGGAGGAATATGTGGTTCTGCTTGCTGTAGTTCTAGACTATTTCAAAACAGAGAGATGATACAAAAACCGTCCAGGTCAGTACAGATCCCTCCACAGTAATTCATAGGGACAATAGGACAATATTGCCCAGGACAATAGGAGCCAACAGCACAACAGGGTGCTTTGAACATAGTGGCATTGTGAAAAGAATATCTAAGGACAGAGTTAGAGGACTAATTCTGAACCTCCATTTAGATTAGGGTTGAACAATAATCCTGTGAAATCTATATTTTATATATATACCCATCTTTTGGATCAGGACATAGATGATTTCCATATGAAATGCTTTAGTCTTGCCATATGATATATGTTGGTAGGTACTGAAATGAGTTTGCTTTAGTCATGCTAGACATGTTAGCCAGCTAAGCTTTTGAAAGATTTTTTTCTTCCTATGGAGGACAGTGAAGATAGGTAGCACACAGATTATTTAGCCATATTTGCATTTGTAATATAGGCTCTTTTATAATAAAGGTTGAGAATTGCGAGAAGTTACTATCCATTCCCAAGCCGAGAGATGATACTTGATTATATAAGTACCCTCCATCCCGTTTCATGGAAAATGGAACAAGGTGACCTTTAATCACTTTTTGGGCACTTAAAAATTATTTTTTTCTGCTTTACAACCAAGTGGTTAAAGGCAGTTATGGTGGAATAGATTCATTATTAAATGAAGATGTCTGCTTCTGAGTTTGTTCTCTGGTCTTTCTTAATAAGGGAGAGAAATAGGCACTTCTGCAAAAGATATGTCTCATCTGAAAGCAGACATCTGAAACAGGGCAGATGAAACTTGTCCAAGTGAGACTGGTTTCTCTCCATTAACACAGAGGGAGACCAAGGTGATTGATACAAATGAAAGCATCTACAGAGACCTAAATTTTGGGAAGATTAAGCTTATTCTATGCTTAGCTGAGGGACTGATAATTAGCAAATAACAGGAAGATTAAATTAGATGCTTAATTAGATGCTTCAGTGAGTGACTGAAGTTCCTTTCAGTGAAACCGATCATATTACAAACTTGCAGTGATATAAGGCTGCTTATGAAATCTGCTGTCAGAAATACACTGTTATCAGTTTTTAAAAGGAGTGTAGATAGACACCTAGACGAGCTATAACCACATCTCCTGATGCAATGTTATCATATTGTATATAATGCATATATTATATATCATCTGCAGGCAGATTCTGAGGAAAGAAAAAGTAAGGCTGCAAGAACACTCTGCTTTCTCTAGACTCTGTTCTTCCTTCTAATAGACTGTAATTCCTCCATGGTTCCTAGAGAGAAAACAGATAAGTGAAAATAACCAAATATATTTTGACTAGGGATAAAAATGGGAAAGAAAACTAAGGTTGTGGTCCTGTCTGTTTCAACTGAGATTATCTGGTAAGAGGGATTTTGTAAAACAAAGTTGAGTTTACTGTGACATAGTCTCAACCTGTAATTCTCAATATATTTGCAACATTTTTTTCTAGATTAATGTATCTTCTCTAACTTTAGATGTTTGCTATGTAAAACTCTATTCTAGCTGACAGTTCAGGTGGGTGCCATCTTCTTACCAAGCTATGCATGTCTTTGATACCACAAAGGGTCACAAACACTAAAGGTTGATATTTAAACAGTTGAATCAATTTTTTTTTACCATGAGATTCTGCTCTCAGATTAAGTTACTGAGATGTTGGTAACTAAACTTACTTCCAGTACCTAAAGGAGGCCTACAGGAAAGACGGTGAAAAACTCTTCAGTAGGGCCTGTTATGACAGGATGAGAGGTAATGGTTTCAAACCAGAGGGAGGTAGATTCAGATTGCATATTAGGAAAAAATTATTTACAATGAGGATGGTGGAACACTGGAACAGGTTGCCCAGAGAGGTGGCTGATGCCCCATTCCTGGAAACATTCAAGGCCAGGTTGGACGAGGCTCTGAGCAACCTGATCTAGTCGGGGATGTCCCTGCCCCTTGCAGGGGGTCTGGACTAGATGACCTTTAAAGGTCCCTTCCAACCCTAATCATTCTTTGTGCTTGGGATTGCCCCAACCCATGTGGAGGAGCTTGCACTTGGCCTTGTTGAACTTCATGAGGTGCTCATGGGCCCACCTCTCCAGCCTGTCAAGGTTCCTCTAGATGGCATCCCTTCCCTCCAGCATGCTAACTACACCACACTGCTTGGTGTCGTCACCAAACTTGCTGAAGGTGCACTCTATCCCATGGTCCATGTTGCCAACAAAGATGGTAAACAGGGCCAATCCCAATACCAACCGCTGAGGAATGCCACTTGTCATTGGTTTCCACTTGTACATTGAACCATTGACCACAACTCTTTGAGTGTGGCCATCCAGCCAGTTCCTTATCCACCGAGTGGTCCTTCTGTCACATCCATGTCTGTCTGGTTTAGAGACAAGGATGTCGTACGGGACAGTGTCAAATGCTTTACACAAGTCCAGGTAGATGATGTCAGTTGGTCATCCTTTGTCCACCAGTGCTGCAGCCCCATCACAGAAGGCCATCAAATTGGTCAGGCACAATTTGCCCTTAGTGAAGCTATGTTGCTGTCACCAATCACTGCCTTATTTCCCATGTACCTTAACATAGTTTCCAGGAGAATCTACTGCATGACCTTGCCAGGCACAGAGGTGAGACTGACCGGCCTGTAGTTCCCCAGGTCTTCCTTGTTTCACTTTTTAAAAATGATGGTTATGTTACCCCTTTTCCAGTCATCAGGAACCTCACCAGACTGCCACAACTTGTCAAATATCAATGGACAGTGACTTGACAACTTCATTCACCAGTTCCCTCAGGACCCATGAATACATCTCATCAGGTGCCATGGACTTGTGCACCTTCAGGTTCCTTAGATGGTCCTGAACCTGTTAAAATGGTTAACACAGGCCCTATGTTGTTTTTAAAGCCACATCTGCAATCTGCACTGTATTTAGCTGCACATGACAAAACAAGATGTCCTCTGCTCAGACGAGAGCCACTTGTGATCTTGAAGGCTTTTATAGAAAACACTGGAAAAACACTAGTGCTTATTTTCCAAATGTGTCACCTAGAAGTAGATATTTCAGTATCAATAATTACATCTTATAATTTAATAAACAGCAGCTCTTCTAGATGACTTCTAATTATAGTACAAAATGTAAATTCTATTTCCGTTTACTTGAATCACTTAGGACTAAAGGGTCTTACATTAGTATCATGTTCTACAAATCATCCCACTGATTACTTGTAGATACTTATTCCACTGAGTATGCTCATCAACATTATTACTGAATCAGAGAAAATTGGGTTAGAAGGGACTTAGGGGTCATTCAGACCATTTTCTTGTCTCAAGCCATGATCAAATATCAGAGATTTTACTCTCTGCAAAATCTCTTTCACTATTGCTTATTTTTATAGTTAGAAAAAGTTTCCCTCATGTGTAAACTAATTCTCCTTTACTTCAGTGTAAGTCCACTGCTTCTTATTGTACAAAGGACATAGAAAAAGGTTGTTTGTCTCTTTTCCTCTACCCATTGTTTAGCTTTTTGAAGACAAGTTAACATCCCTCCTTAAAGATTTCTCTTTTTCTGAAGAAAGCAATCTGAGTGCCTTCAATAGGTCAAGTTTTCTGGCCAGGCTTAAAGTGCATTTATAGAATTGCTCTAGGCAGCCTCACCAGGTCTCTAACCCTTGGCCCAGGAGTTCCATATAAGTATTGACCCCAATCCTTGCCTGGCACAGTGTTGGCAGGTCTGCATCCTACCCTGTCCCCTGCTCATCCTGACTTGTTCACTTGGCACTGGAACAGGTTGCCCAGAGAGGTGGTGAATGCCTCATCCCCGGAAATATTCAAGGCCAGATTGGATAATGCTCTGAGCAACCTGATCTGGTTGAAGAGATCCCTGCTCCTTGCAGGGAGGTTGGACTAGATGACCTTTGAAGGTCCCTTCCAACCCTAACCATTCTATGATTCTATGATTCTATGACTTCTTATATTGACCTCAGACATTTTGTTCTTGTCTAGTGCTCACCAAACTATTAGTGGAGACTGTTACTGCCCAGACCTGACTCTCCTTGCATGTTGCAGAACTGCACTCAGATCAACCAGGCCACCATCCTACCTGTGCTATGGTCACACTTGGTCCCCAGCTTAGCTTCCTTTGCTGTGCAGTCCTGTTCTTGCTACTCCCTGATAGAAACCTTTTGTTTCCCTTTTATTGGAACTGTCTTGAATTTAGGGTTTTTCTTCATCTTTTTTTGCTGATTTGTCGAGATCATTTTGTATTCTAGTCCTTGCCTTAAATCTTAGTACAGCCCCTCCTAGCTTGGTGCTGATTAGTAATTAAATAAGTATACACTTCATGCTTTTGAAATAATTAAGGGAAATATCAAGTGGTGGCAGACTGAAGACAGACCCCATGAAATTCCACTTACGGCATCCTTCCAACTTGGCAGTGAACCTTAATAGCAACTCCCCCAGTATGATATTCTTCCCTTCCTGTAGTACCGTATTTCCTTAGCTTGTTTAAGACAGACCTGCTGATGTTTAGCCACATGATCTCTGTTTCTTCTCTCTTTTTTTTCGGGAAAGCTCTTAGCTTCTCACAGAAGGAAGCTGAACAGATATGACATGATTTGTTCTCGGCTGCTCTTCATCTCCTTATGAGCATGTACCAGCTGTATACAAGCAGTTCAATTATTTATTCCAGTATTTTCACAGGAACTGAAGGTCAGCTGCTAGGTTACTCCTTACACCCATTAAAAACAGACAATATATTTTCCTTTTCCGGGCTTCTGAAGCCTTGCTAGTCCTTATGAGTTCACAAAGTTACTGACCCTGAGACTGTTTGAGTCAGTACCATAAAGTGAATTTCATCAAGCTCAGACAGTTCAAACTTGTCTAGCTGCTCTCTAATTGGCGCTTCTAAATGCTCTTCTGGCCTGAGGTTTTACCACTCGTCGTTGACAGTGACGTAATTAGCTGACTGACAAACAGTGTTATTGTCAGTGAAGGCTGAAGCAAAAAATGCAGTAAATGCTTTGTTTTTTCTTTGCGTCACCTGTCAATAGGTATGTTTCCTCGTTAAGCACCAGATCAACTCTTTGCTTGATCTCCTTCTTCCTTGTTACCATAATGCACTTACAGAGGATTCTTGGGTTTTTTGTCATCCTTGCTAGAATACTTGCCACATGAGGTTTCTAAATCCATTTTTAGGCATCTAATAGGAGCAGACTGCTTTTTCAGGGATGCTAACCAGGTTATTTGAGTATCTGAAGATTCTGCTCAGGTGCTTAAATGCAGATTTACATCTCCAACTTTAAACTTTGAAGTCTGACAACGCTGGCTTATGTAAAGAAATATCACATCCACTTAACTGCTTTTAGCAATAAAATAGGAGAGGGGAAAAAAAAGACAAATACTACAACCAATTTATCAGACCTTCAATCTTTTAAAATGTTGTTGTTTTCTTAATTTATTTAAAAGTAATAAGCTCATTCTTTTAATGCTTTCACTAATTCTTCCAATAAAATACTAATTTCTTTGCCTTTCACACATGTAACAGTCAGAAGCTTATTTCTTGATTTAAAATTAAAGCAATTACTTACTGCATTATTTCCTTAATAGAAAAACCTTAAATTACTTCCCAATTTAGAGTGCCTCAGCGGTTTCTACAAAGTGGTTATCAATGGTGTCTAGCTTCATTTCCACTGCAAAATAGAAGAATCTTGTTAATATTAACTCATCCTCCTCTTTCAGGCATTCTGAACAGCTATAAATGATTTTTCCCCCTTTAAAATAGAGAGAGAAAGAATTATGCTTGGGGCTACAAACTAGGTTTCCAACAGAAGTAACTCCACATGGCTCCTGTTTGGAAGTGCTTCATGACCAGAAAAAAAAAGTTTATGGCTTGTCCACACAAACATTGTTTCTCTGAGCTGCCTAAATCCAATGGTACTCTGTTATAAGAGTTACTTAAGAAAATTACTGATTCCATGAACTGCAAACTCTATTGTGCATACATTATCTTATTCATCTGTGAAGACATATTAGGATTCATTGCATGCATAAAGATTCTCATTATGTGCCAGATTAGGACCATACTAAATGACAATGTCTTATTTCAGCTGACATTTATAACACTTATACAAGGAAATCTTATAAGGATTTTTATATTCATTATTGTTATATGCAATTTATTCCACTGGATCCAGCTTTTCCCATTGATAGATAATGCGAGCTTGTTTTCTTCATCCTCTGTACTAATCAGATTGCACAGTCGTGTCACATTGTGCCAGAGAGTTTCATGGGGATTGTAGAAGTATCTGTGGCACAAAGTCTGGATATATTCACCAAAAGCTTTGCAATCTTATAAAGGATATATATTTTTCCTCCTCTCCATTCATGTTTCATAGGTAAAGAGCAATTCTGATTCCTGTTCCAAACACACTGACAGAAACAGGCACCCAAGCTGTTTAAGTTCAGTCTGAAACATAAAGTAAGATTGTAAGCAATGGATAGGAGGACCCTATAATGAATTGCACTGGGCTCAGTTCCACATCCACTTCTGATTCCTGCACAAGATAATCATCATGTGCATCTTCCTTCTTTCTATTATTCTGGAGGGAAAAAGAAAAAGACTTAAATAAGAAAAGGCCTTAAAATGAAATAAAACATAACATCACGGCTAGTTTAGATAGGGTAGTAAAATTGATCTATATTGGATATAAGCAAGGAATTGAAGTCTCTCATATACATTTTAATGCACTAAAAATAACCAAGGATTTAATTCCAACAGTAAGACAGAAATTATTCATTAAAAATATTTTTGAGGATTTGAAATGCTATTTCCCAAATAATAAACGTTACACTAAAAAAACAATTCCTGTTCTGTGTATTGGTATCTCACAAATCAAAATTTTCCATTCTGGGTTTTAGGGTTGTTTATTTTCAGTGGAAGGGAGGAGCAGCAAAAGTGACATTTTAAATTTTTTTTTGTTTCAAAAATATGTCTTGAAGAGTTGTTGATATTGACCATTTCTGGTATTGTCCAGTGGGACTTTTCTACACCCAAAGACAAACGTGTGATATTGCTTCTATTTCAGTCATACTGATTTTTCATAATGGATAACGACCAGAACTCAGTGCCTCTCAGCAATCTGAAACAGCCAAGCTCAGGCAGAGGCAGCGAGCAGCTATTGGAACAACTGATGTTGCCCATTTCTTACCATTGCTGGGGGTGAGCCAACAGACTCAGACTGAGGAGGTACATCTACTTTTTCTACAGTTATTCAACACTATTTACTTTCCACCTGCACTCCAAATAAAAAAAAAAACCCTCAACCATTGAGTCTGCATGTTGGTTCTGCTCTACTCAATCTGGCATGTATCAGATGTATTCAAAGCTCAGGGGATTACTGATTCTGTAGGGAAGGGGCTTTTGGCAGGACCAGAGAATGAACTTCAGTCAGTGTGAATAAGAGAGTCTGTAATCACTTTAAGGTTATATTATTACTATGATTATCATTAAATGCATCAAATGTTTCCAGAAAGCTTCAATTTCCATGTTTTCAATATGTAGGTGAAGACGTGTTCCTATGCAGGACATAGTTCTGTCAGCAGAACTCACTAGATGAAACATTTTTTACTTATAACTATTCCAGAATATGCCTCTAATAGCTAGACAAACTTGTACAGCTTTTTGAGCAGGAAATTGGCTGGAAATCAATAAGTTTATCTGTGATGAAAAAATAATCAGTATCAATAACAACTTGGTTCCACCCACAAGGTTTCTGCTAGTTTACTCAGCCTGAGGAGCAGTCAGTCTCCAGCAATTCATAAGGCATATGTCATAATCTTCCTGCAGAGAAGACACAGTCAAACTCACTCCGTCAGGAGTCAGTGTCCTGACAACAC
Source organism: Chlamydotis macqueenii (assembly GCF_036417535.1). Lineage (NCBI taxonomy): Eukaryota > Metazoa > Chordata > Aves > Otidiformes > Otididae > Chlamydotis > Chlamydotis macqueenii. Next base: position 9,408,801 of record NC_141558.1, read on the forward strand.
AACTCCCTAAATGGGAGAGTGGCCGCAGCGTTTCAGATGTCTTCTGGGTACATCTGTCTCTCCGCACTGATTGTAGAGAGGACTGCATCAAATAATACAGTCAGACCAGGGTGGTGTGTAGAGCTTGATGATATAAATATTGGATTAACAATTTATGAAGGGCTTTTCCGCAGAGATGGAAAGGAGTACTGACCAGCTATAAGTACTTTTCTAGTTTTCTGGTGGAGGTGCACTGAATTTAGGATAGGTGTTTTTTCCAAACTTTAGGTGGAAAGTACAGGTCCTAAAAATTCATTAATTGTTTGTCCACTTTGAATAGAGGGAAATAGATTTTAAAAGCAATACCATTGATTCTTCATTGTAGTGTAGGATTATGAAATCCTAACCATGAAAATCTAAGGCTTATTTCAGCATGTATTGGATTTATAATCAATAAAATAATTACTTGATTCTATCTTAGGTACTAGGTCAATTCTGTTTTTAAAATTATTTCTGGCTTTGAGGATTGCTTTACCTATATTGCATAGCAAAGTAATGATATAATTAGGAAGAAATTAATCACTCTGGCATGGTAGTTTTCCATTTGCATTGAACAAATAAAAGGTAGAATGAATGTGTATTTCAGTCAGAATCACTTATATATATTTTTGCACACCTAACGAAACTAATCAAGACTGATCACTATTATGCCCACGTCACAGGAAAAAAATCACATTGTCTAAATCAGATCAGGATCTAAGCAATTATTTATTGAATTACTAATAGCATGTAATTAATTGGCAATCGGTGAACTATACATTCAGGATTAATATCAACAATGTAGCACATAAACCATAATACTACACACCTACAAAATCTTAATATATATGGACTGATTTCTAAGTATCCCTTTATAAGTAAATCCAAAATTTATAATCACACATGCACCCATTCATTTACACAGTTATTTAAACAGACACCCCACACATGCCTCACAGGCCATGCGGGTTACCAGCGTCCCTCTCTTTCGGGGGTGCAGTCCCCAGTTGCACCTCCCTCCCATGGGAGGAGTGGATGATCCACTGTAAGTGTGCTCATGCTACTCTTGCAAATCTCCATGCCCATGCAGGGCGGAGATCCCCTTTGAGGCCATAGACACACACCCAGGGGTCCCTGCTTCCTGCCCCTGTCTGAACCTTGCTGGCTGGATGCCATTTCCCCCAACACCCCGGGGGAGGATGCCTGGGCAGGGTGGTAGTGTCACAGAGTAACTTCCAGCAAGACCAAACACCAACACCAAGCTAGGTTTAAACTACTGCTCTGGTTTAGCGTCTCTTATCTTCACCCGAATGACTGCAGCATCAGCTCCTGGTAGATCCTAATTCCATTTACACATGACTGGACTGGCAAATTCAGTTGTGTTTAAATTCATCCATTTCTGTGCTGTTGATGGAATGACTGTTCATTCTATCCCTTATTTTGTTTCTTTTTACAAGGCCAAAATTTCATACACTGTGTTCAAATAGTCAATCCCTTGTTCTGAAATTGTTCATAGCTGTTTTCTTCTGTGTTTTTTTTTTTTTTTTAATGGTCTTTCTGTCTACCTTACTAGTGCTTCTTACTAAACCCAGCAATAGGTGCCTCGGTTTTGTTCAGGGTTGGAAAACTGTTTTCTAGTCTCAGCATCGATCTGCATATGATGTGGTTTTATCTTTGTAGACTGGCTTCAGGCTTACATAAGCAGTCTCCATAGTACAGTCTGCTGATGGCACTGAGTGGTAGAAATAGGAGAATTATGTAGCAAGAAGTAAGGAATCTGAAAACATTTTCCTTGCCTAATATCTTGAAACACACATTCACCTTAACCTAAAGTTTTCAGAAAGAAATATAAATTTGAAAATTTCGTACATATGTTAGGATTTTCCTTTCATCAGATTATATTGAGATAAAAAAAAAATAAGACAAAGGAAATTCATAAAAGTAGGGACTTAAGAATTAAGGAAAATTTTCCTATAGTTTTGTGTCTCATGTATTATGGACTTTGATATTTAAGAACATATGGGCTTTGAATTAATATTTTCCACAATTGCAGGCACTTCTAGTGGCTAATTTTTGGAAGGATTGCCTACTGTCTAAAGAGAAATGATTGTATCTTTAAGCATTTTTCTGAGTGGCAGCATGTAAGAGATTCCCCTGCTCTGCCTAGCTGCTGTATTTAATTAAACTTGGAGGAACTTCATAGGTTCAAGATGTTTACTTTCCTTGTCGAAGTCAATCAAGAGGATTAAACTTTATAAAGGAATTGGAGGGACAGACAGACACTTATATATATACAACCTATGTGATGATTTTCAAGATATTAGATTAAAAAAAAAGAGATAAGGGGAAAAGTGCTTTGAGGATTTTGTAAGGAGACACATTTTTTTTTCTCATAATTGAAGAAAGAAAAAAAAATACATACAAAATTGGAATTTAAAAAATGGGAGTTTTTCTCCTGCTTGGTATTTTTATCAGAAACAGACCCATCAGCTCTACCTTCTAATGCTGTTCACAGCACAAAACATCAGAGGATTTAAAGCATTCTAAATTGTATTTAAAACTGTTCTGCAGGGACTTCTACTACTGCCAGTATTTTCATTACAGACAATTTCCCATCATGTTGAACAAATCCTTTGTAATTTGAAAGAAATAGAATTAAGGTAGTTCAGTAATATGTAAATAGAAGTTTAAAGTAAATAAACAAAAACTACATAAAAATTAATGAAGAATATGAATATGGAGTTAAAATTATCCTATAGAAAATGATATAGTTTTATATCACTATGTCCTGGTTCTGGCCAGGATAGAGTTAATATTTACCTGAGCTGGGTGGAGAACTGAAGCTGGTAGCCCCTATGGCTGGGATAGTTAACTAATTAGCTAACAGCTGGGGTTAATTTACCCAAATTAGCCAAAGGGCTATTCCATCCCATCTGACATCATGCTCAGTATATAAGTGAGGAGGGTGCTGAAGGGAGGCTCTCCTAGTTGGAAGAGACTGGATGTAGAGATCTGTTGTGAGCTATTATACTGTATTTGTGTTCCATCACTCTATTGTTTTCTTGTTATTACTGTTAAATTTACTTTTTGTTTAATCTCAACCCGCGTGTTTGGTTTTTTTTTTTGTTTGTCAAATCTCCTCCTATTCTCTCGGAGAGTGGGGGGAGTGAGAGAGAGACTGCGTAGTCTGGTCCCCGTTGGGGCTGAACTACGACACACTACTACAGGCAAAAATATCATTATTAAAACTCTATGCATTTTATATATGCTAAGAGTTCTTTTTCTTTGGAATTTTGTAGAGGTAGGAGAGGACATCCAGAAAACACATAGCTTTTTTTGAATAAAACATGTTTTCTCAAAGACTTTTTTATTTCCTCCCTTATCTCCTGTAAGTTGGCAGCAATATTATTCTTAAGGACAAAGATTCTTCAAGGTTGTAACAGCCTTCCCACTGAGTCAGTGGATAGTAAGCAGCAGCTTGTAGGGCCTACCCATGGTTCAAAAAGGAAGCTCCAACCACCAACCCATTTGAAACAATCAAGCGAAGAGTTGCACCCTCGCATTATGCAGTGGTACTACTTAGTGATCATTGGAAAAGTACTCTTTTCTTTTCTATAGAGACATAAAAGTTGATTGCTTAGCATAGACAACATTATATTTCTTCTATTTTTTTCCAGACAAGATGTATTGAAAGCTCTTTAGAAGGCAGAAGCTTTTCCGCTTTTTACTTCAAAAAATTAGGTTATTTTTTCCACTTCTAATGCTGTTGTTTTCATCAGCTAAAAGTATACAGTAGTGCATTCTTTCCATTTGTTTCTAGGTATTTCAATGTATAATGCAGCATGTTTGGCTTGTACATTTTCTTCCTCAGAAGCTAACTGACCTTCCTTTTGCTAAGATATCAGAAATATTTTTAAACTCTTCATTTTGTACAAGTGCGACTGGACCCAAAATGAAATAACACCAGTGAAAAGTCAGAAATGGGTAGTGTCAAACTACCAATCAGATGTTAATCCTGACAACATTAATTCTAACTAAGCTCAAAGGATCAGTTTGGAAGAGGATTTGAGAGCTACAGTCCTTCAAGTTAAGAAAAATATTTCACAGGCGTGTAATGCTTTGTGTTAATTTTGAAATGCAAAAGCCAACATCATAGAATCATAGAATCATAGAATGGTTAGGGTTGGAATTGTAATTTCTATAGAAAGAAAGGTCAAAGGAGGACAACCCTATCCATCATGCCCTATGCAACTTGAAGTCTGACAGAGATCATCAGAAACTCAAGTTCCAAAATAGTATACTGAACAGACAATCTCTTTAATATCACGAAGAATAACTTAGAGAAAAAGATACCCAAATCACACTATCAGCCAGTTAATTCTGAGTTCTGCTGGGCAGCCTGGTAACTAGACCTTTTCTTATTTTTCTGTAAATTCTCTGTAGTAAGAAGAAAGGAAAGGAAAGTGGCTCATCCATTTCAAAGCTGAAGGCAGAGGTGAAAACTGGTTTGTATTATGTCAGGAACAGCTATACAGACCACAGTTACATATGTACAGTACAAAGGAATAAAGGACAGAGGATGAGTCTAGGCTGCTTGGGTCACAGGTAAGCATCTTTCATGTTCACATTCAAAAATCACAAGGCCCTAGTGTCTGATTTGCTAAACAAGTCATGCTCTCCTGTTTCACTTTTTCTGCTCTGATTCTTTAAGTTCTTTATGTTTCTTTCACTGAGTTTATATTTCTTCATAATGAGTCATACACAGTCAGACACAGAAAAAGTCTAGGCTGTGCTCTGCTTGAACACTTGCCTATCTTCACTAAATATCCCTTGACTGATACATTACAAGATTGCATTTGCACTGTCTGCTCTTACATCAGATTGGTGGTGTGCATTGATCAGACTATCAACTAAAAGTTTCATCTCCACCCAACGAATATTGTTCATGCTGGTAATTCTTGTTAGTAGTCACTAAATTTATCGTACAGTCTTACATTATTAATTGTCTTATGACATACCTTACTTCAGTCCTTTGGGTCTTTGTATGCTCTCTATATTTTCTTTCTCATTGTCTGCACAGCTTATGCCTTCAAATGATGTAGTATGCTCTTTTTTTAAAGTACATTCTTATGGCAAAGTCATTAAAGCAGATAGCAGCTAACTTTGATCCCCAAACTGGTTTTTGAGAAAAAAAGGCACAAGTCAGCTCTTTCTATTCTTGAACAACTTCTTATCATTTCCCCTTTAAGCAGTTGCTAGTCCACCTTTCAATTTGTACTACTCTAATCCAGTTTAACAAGTAGTCTATTACGCAGCATCAATTTCCTACGCTTCACTGAGAATACGATAGATATTTTTCAATTTCTTTGTCTAGAAAATCAATTACTTTAGCAAGCAAAAGCTACCATGTCAGTCTGTCTTGTTCTTCTGCATTACATTTTTTCCCTTTCTACATATCTCAATGTTTCTGATTATTCTTTCCTATGAAACCTGCTAGTTTTGCATATCACTGAGGGTAGGTTAGCAGGTTAATACCTACTTCAATTACTCCAAACTGCCCTTTGTAAATATTTATCATATATGGAGTTCTCAAATCAAGTTGTTATGTCCTCACATGAATGATATTGATACAAATTTACAATTAATCCAATGTACCACTTATTTCAGTATTCTGCAATGGTGTTTATCTATTTTACAATTTGCACTTGAGATTTAATTTATCTTGGGTGTAGTAATTCAGATTATAATTTTCTTCTTAAGATATTTGTCTCAATTATAAAACCTCTGTGTGTCTTCCTTTGTTCAATATCCTCCTTTTCAGTGAAAGAAGAGGTATATGTTTGAGATTTAAACGCTGTTTAGTAGGGCCTGTTGTGATAGGACGAGGGGTAATGGTTTTAAAATAGAGGGGGGTAGATTCAGATTGGAAATTAGGAAAAATTTTTTTTACGATGCGAGTTATAGAACACTGGAACAGGTTGCCCAGAAAGATGGTGGAGGCCCCATCCCTGGAAACGTTCAAGGCCAGGTTGGATGAGGCTCTGAGCAACCTGATCTAGTCAGGGATGTCCCTGCTCCTTGCAGGGGGGTTGGACTACATGACCTTTGAAGGTCCCTTCCAACCCTAACCATTCTATGATTCTATGATTCTATGATTTGTACATATATGCTGTTTCTATTTTCTTATTTCTTTTCTACCCACAGCTAAAAATCTTTACTAATCATGTTCATATTCTTTGCAAGGTTGGACTCAGCTTGATTTCTGACAGCTTGCATTTTTTTTCCTCACTTTATCAGAATCACTTTCTGATTTTTAGGATTTTCTGGGTTTTAGTTTTCCTTTTTTTTATTCATTGTAAATGCTTAGTTTACACATAATATCTTTGTTGAAGTTGATATTTATCCAATTCAGTGCGTATTCCTTCTCTGCTTTGCTCTCCATTCATGGCTTGCAATTTGCAGATAATTTTGTTCTGTTTTGGTTAAAGATATTTGAAAGTTCCAGTAAATTCAAGTATTTGACTTATTTTTTACTAGCTGGTTCTCTTGATTTTTTAAAGCTTGCTGATTTGAAATCAGAAAGGGAGAAGATAGGTAATATATTCACTGATCAAGAAAATAGAAATTTAAAACCAAGTAAGAGTGTATTTCGAAAGAGTGAATGTCCATGTAAATTCAAATCCAATAACACAGAAGACAAACTTAGGGCTCAGTTAAACGTAGCTTTGCACTACATGTGTGTAAGGCTTTTTGTCTGTCCCTCTTAGAACAATTTGCAAAATTAATTAATTGAGAACCATAACCCTCCACAAGATAGACAATTACTATTCTCATTTACAAATGTGTAAACAAACATTTAGGTTAAGTGACTTGTCCAAAGTTAATCAGTGGTGGAAGTGCAACTTCACGCTCCTGAGTGACAGTCCTGTAGGTTATACTACCTGTCCATTTCATGCTGCCTACGCAAACTGCAGATATGAAGGCAGTTTTGTATGCAGCTTTGCTACTGCTCACCTCTACCTATCTTGTGTTTGAATTTACCTGTTCCAAATGGACCTCGATCAACAATTATTATCACAACAATAGCATGAACATTCAACAGAGACCTTTGCAAAGTCAACAAAGAGAGCTCCATGGTGACTGAAAATCAATAGGGCAGAGAGAAGAATAAAAATTATTTTTGTAATGACTACTTTTGAAAAGAGTATTTGAGTTGCATGAGAACTCATGACTCAAATAATGTTGCACAGTCTTATGAATAGTAATGAAATCAAATCCTAAACAGAGGTATTAGATTTTAATTGAGCTATTCTTGAAAAGACTTTTTTTTTCACAGTGTCAAGGTCATATTCTCACAGATAAGAAGTTTTAATACAGGAGGAACAGTGCTAATAGGCACTGGAGAGTACATGTGGCATGCTACATGAAAGAAGAGAGAAAATATTCTAAAAGTGATAATTGAAGTATACACAGAAGACATTCCCATTGATAAGTATTTTAAATTATTAAAGCGTGTAAGAGGTTATTAAGTAGAGGGTGTATAAATTACTTTTTTTTGCTGAATATAACTTTTGTTACTCTCCAAAACTTATTCTTCTTTTAAATGAAGTTTAAATGCAATTCAGTTTTTAAACATCTTTTGAAATTTCCTTTAAGATCAATGTGTTACAAATGGAATCCTGATGCATTTGTGATCAGGTTACCTGTACGAGATCTTTGTTGTCTTTAACAGTGAATCTGAACAGCATTGCTTTGAGCAGACCAGATATCTTGGCTCTGAGCACTTCCCAAGGCTTTCCTAGACTCAGCAAAGCCCTTAAGCATGAGCTAAACTTTAAACATATTAGTAAAACCATCTTCCTTAAGCAGGGTTTAATCATTTACTACTGAGGCCAGTGAGATTTAACAAGCATATAAATGCTTTGGCATAATAGCTCCTTTGCTTTCCTATTTGTCTGCATGATATCATACTGGGATTCATGCTGATTTATATTGGTCTATGGACTATCTGGCACTTAGTGTCTGCCTTCTCCAAAATTTGTGCCCCTTATAGTCAATATTTCTGATATTACATCTGGCCCTTTTTTAGGTTTCAAAGCACAAACTTTTTTCAACATTGTTTTTTGTTTATTGATACAGTTTAGAATGATCCATTCCTCAGCAAAAAGGAAAAGTCATAAGGGTCTGTGGTAAGGACTTTCCAATTAAACTGTGTGCTGTGCAGAAAAGTGCACAAAAATGGATTATCCATGTTAAACTGTCTATGTCAAAGGAGCAGATACATTTTCCTGAAACAGAGTCCAGTTTTAAATCCTCCTCCAGAACCTTCCACCTGAATGCACACCAAACCATCTGCCTCCTGATTTGCAATGCTTCACAGATAATGTCTTTTTAAAAATGTAGGTGTCACAGTCTTTTCTGATTCATTGGCATAATTTCCATTGCAGAGAGAGTGCCATTGTCTTTTTTTCTAATTTAACCTTCCAATAATCATATTTTGTTTATTTCAGCCAGAAGTAGTACTAATAATTATAACACAATGTGCTCATACAAAAAGGAATAGATAATATTCATGGAACAAAATTAGAAAATATTCATGTGCCCATATGGTACACAGAAATTACTATCTCATTAGCTGTTAGCTTTCCGTTACCAAAAATTGGACTCGATTTACTCTTGACATGTCCATGCAAACAACCTAACTTCTATAATAGCTTATCCATAATTTTCTAGTCAGGAATCATTTCAAGCACAGCAACAGAGTATTACAAAACCTGTGTCAAGATTTCAGTTCTTGCAGTCTCACATCTTCACTGTTGGCATACATTAATAATCATAATTGATATCAGCATTTGCAGAAAAGATCTTATCTCATTGTTTGTCTCATTCCCACTACTTGCAGAATTTATGCATGCATCTTCTGCATTTGTTTTAGTTCAGTATTAGATTTGGAACTGTGTGTCTACGTTGGTTCTTCATTAAAAGTTATTAATCAATACAGGCACTTGAACTAACAACACAGATAAATTTCTAGCATTCATGTAAAAATCTCTTTGTCTGAATTCTGGGATTTTTCTCCAGTATTTTTCTGGAAGATCAGAAAAGTGTGTTAGACATTCTGAATAGCTTTTCCTCTTATATCTCACATATAAGAGGTTACTTTTTTTTAAATGTGGATATTTAATTAATTCATATATACACAGAATCTAATTCCAAAGATATAAATCTGATGACCGTTGTTTCTCGCATACCAGAACAGTTAACTACTTTGCATACGTAAGGAATCCAAGTATTAATTCTAATTCTCTTAGTAGAGTAAGATTAACTTTCCTTTTGTCTTTTTTTTCCCCCTGTTTTCCCTAAATAAATAATTTTCCTTTTGACATCCTGAAAAGTTCATTACATTCTGAAGCAATATAAATATTGTCACAGCATGCTGAAGTTTCTACTTACTTTTGCAAGAAGCTCTTATCTATTGTTTCATAGCTATATAGGATTTCTCTAAACTATGAGACAAGAGATATCTCCCAGGAGTTCCTCCAAATATCATGAAATTAGGTAGCAGTCAGAAGGATTCCCATGGACATGGTCCCCATTGCTCTGAAAATATATGATATTTATTTCAGAGTGCAATTTTCATCTACATTTTTCCAGTAAATGCTCTGTCTACAGATGTATTCAAGATAGCCATAAGCATTAAATTATCTTTTTTTTACCTCTCATAGTCTATTATAGCAGATTCAATTATCACAGGAATGAGGAAACCTTTCAAAAGTTTTACAATTGCATATTCAGTATTTGCTTTAAAATTAACCAGAATTTCTAGCGGTTTTCATGTACTGATATTTGAAATGCCACTGTTTCCACTGAGCTTAGAAGTGAATATATGTCCACAACACCTTATATACTATGTGGTCTAGGGATTAATTTTGAACAAATACCAATTATTAGATGTGATTTATTTTCTCCTTCCTCTTAGCCTTAGACACAGTATGATATTCATATTGATGAAAGTTTTTGTACATCTACTGATTGCAAAAGAACAGTTCTTCCTCTGCAATGTTATTTATTCATGACTGATTTTCCACCTTCTTTTATACTTATCAGTATGGTATGTTTAAGAACACTGGTGTTGGGATGGACAGAAGTTATAGGAACCATACCATAACCAGTTTTTGCAGTATGAAGACCTTAAAACCTACAGCAGTCTAGGTGGCAGAGGAAACATGACTGAAAGCATTTCTGCTTACACTAAACCAGAGCCAAACCTTGATATTAAGTAAGGATCTGCTCATCTGAATAAGGTATTCAGCATTGTATATAGGCCAAATGGTAGACCAATAACACACATTTCACTGAAAGGTCTAAGTAATATCGAAATAGTCATCTAATGGAGATTATGTCCCAACATATATTTTCCACTAAGACTGAGTGAGTGGTTGAAGGTGAGCATGAAAGTCTTGATACAACAAGATTTATAACCTTTATTTCTTGTATCTTTTCTAAATTCATTAATTGACAGATCTAGTTTTCAGGAGACATAATAGAATCATAAAATCACAGAACCATAGAATCATAGAATAGTTAGGGTTGGAAGGAACCTTCAAAGGTCATGTAGTCCAACCCCCCTGCAAGGAGCAGGGACATCTCCGACTAGATCAGGTTGCTCAGAGCCTCATCCAGCCTGGCCTTGAACGTTTCCAGGGATGGGGCTTCCACCACCTTTCTGGGCAACCTGTTCCAGTGTTCTATAACTCGCATTGTAAAAAAAATTTTTCCTAATATCCAATCTAAATCTACCCCCCTCTATTTTAAAACCGTTAGCCCTCGTCCTATCACAACAGGCCCTACTGAACAGCCTCTTCCCATCTTTCTTGTAGGCCCCCTTGAGGTACTGGAAGGCCGCTATAAGGTCTCCTCGGAGCCTCCTCTTCTCCAGGCTGAACAGCCCCAACTCTCTCAGCCTGTCCTCACAGGAGAGGTGCTCCAGCCCTTTTATCGTCTTCGTGGCCCTCCTCTGGACCTTCTCCAACTGGTCCATGTCCTTCTTATGTTGGGGATATCAAATGCGTAATTTGCATTTGATCTTAAAACCCAAACAGGTTAAACCATGGAATAGGATTGGACAGGTAGTGACATTCATCTTTAAAAAAAATCCCTGATTTTTCTGCTGAACACACTGTTTCCTTCCTATATTAAAAAAAAAAATAATATATCTTTCAAGACCTATTAAAATAATTACTTGGACTTTTTGGGCAGCTATCTCCTTTTTTTTCCTACAGTTATTAAAATTAAAGATGTTGCTTTCTGAAGTTACTTTCCATCGGTTTCAGATGTGCCAAAGAGGAAACATTTCTAAGGAGTAATTCTCTGATATTTAATATTGTTTTCTTGCATCCAGTTTTAAGAAATTATTGTAGCCCAGCAGGTTATCTGGCTCCTAATTGCTTCCTGTAGTATTCAGAGAATGACAGACTCTTCCAGAGAACCGCTCAGGTATGTAACATAAACTACATGCTTGTGCAAGATTGTACCACTGCCCCGTCTCAGAACCTGCCCTGAGTGCCAGCAGCCAAAGCCCCAGCAGCAGGAAAAGAGGGTGCAGAGCTGCTGCTGCACTCAGAGCCCCCACAGCATCTCCCTGTGACAGCCGGTGAGTCTGGGGAGTCTGCATCTGCTGTTGAACCCTTGTCATTTCGCTGCTACAGGCGTGAGTACTAATGAGATACAGTGCAAAGATCAAATGGAAGATGCCCTGCTTCTCCCATCCCTTTGAGGTCAGAGGTAATTTCTGCTCACATGCATATACAATGCAGTCTTGTGCATATGCTGTGCTGAGGTTTTACCTACATGCCTTTCATGTTTCCTGTCATCTGCTGAAGAACTGCAGGCAAATTAACCCTCAATCAATATGACTGACAATATGTAGATTTTACTCTGTTCTCAATGACAGAAAAAATACCCTACAAATAATTAATTCCCTTCATTTTTATCTTTTTCCTTTAAAGCTTTTGTCCATACAGGTGGTAATCTTCATTTACCTGTTTGTTACAAACAAGTGTCAGATGAACCTGTAAAATAACGGTTTTGTGAGAGTTCTTTCTGGCAACCAGTCAATATTTGGCTTGTGTGATTGATTAACTACTCTGGGATTTTCAGAAATGATCAGGACCTAATGCTCAACAACCAGAAATATGAATGAATTTTGAAAATAAACAAGATAAGCATAGCAAAACTATGATAAAGAAAAGGCTTTCTACATCCTTTAATCTCTCTGAAAGTAATTCAGGATTTTTAACATCTGGGCCCACTTAGGGACCACTCAAAGGTCATTTTTTTCTACAGTTTTCAGCGTGGACTTACTAATGCTACGATCCATTTCTGAAAAGAATACTGCATCCTCCGCTATGTTCATACCATACTAAATGAACTTTACATTCATTTAGATACCTAAAGAGGCCCTGAGTGTGTTGAAACCTTGGCTTTAGAAGTGGTATTCAGTGGAAATTTACTGGAAGTTCCAGCCAGAGCTCAGTTCATTTTCTCACTCCTTGAATGATGTAATTTTTATAAGAAGGCAGATGATAATAAGGACTATGGAACAGGAGAGCACTGTAAACTTTTCCCTTCTCTTCCCCTTTTTTCCTTTTCTCTTTTTCCTTTATGCATTTTTTATCAGTTTTTTTAATTACATACAAAAGAGCATTACCAAAATGTGTGATTCCTTCCCTGAGCAAATGAGAAAGCATTTAGTTGTTTTAAAATTTTATATTTTTCTTGGTGCTTTTACTCAAATTAATTTCATTAAAGTGAACTAAATTATAAAAAATGCTATTGTTCACAAAATTTCTCTTATATGAACGTCTATGAATAGCAAATATAAATGGATATTATTGAAGTCTATTTATGTGTTTTGTTCCAGAAAAAAAAAATGCAGATACTGTATCTTTCCATTGGTACTGTAGAGCGGTATCAGTGAACATCAGACCTCATCTGATGAAAGCAGCAGGCAAGGTCTCCAGACCTCTCATTCATCGCTTATGTCAGCCTTGAGAAAGGATTGAAAACTGTTGTTTACTAAAAGGTTAAGGGACTTCAAGTCCTTCTTTGTGTATTGTATGTGTGCCCCAGCATTCAAGAACATTTTTTCTTTCCTCAAGTTCCTTTTCAAAACTGTACATTTACAGTGATTTAATGTATGTAAATTATACGTCTCTATGAATATATGTTGGAAATGAACATTTCCCTTCACTGAATGCTCTTTCTTGACATAATAAAGCAGCAGTTCCAGGAAAGACATGGGCATTTCTTCAATTGTCCACTGTAGTCACCAAATGATAGATTCAATAGATTTTTACCTCTTCACCTGTACTTTTCAGACCAATCACAGGGAGATAAGATTAGAAGGCACAGACACATGCTGCAAACGTGACTGTTCACGCACCTCCTGCTCAGATTTTGACTAACACACAGCTCATGCTAAGGCCTGATGTGTGCTGAGAGTAGCACCGTTAGGTCAAAGTGAGTGCAACATGTAGGCAGGACACAGTGGTCAGAAAGGGCTAATGGTCATTATGCAGCCATTATCACTGCAGTTTGCTGTCTCCTGCAGCCATAATCCTTGTATATTGATTGTCTGGCAGTTTTTTCAGAATCTGCTAACTAATGGAAAAGGTATAGAAAAAACTTCCAACTTGGAAGGTATAAATATATCAGCTTACTCAAAAAAATTTTAAAGCAGATCCAACAGCAGCTGGACTGTTGAGGCTTTCATGCTTCTCAGTGTGGTACAGGGGACACTTGTACAGTGACATAGGAGGAAAGATGAGAGCTCTCACCATCAGCTAGGTAACTATTTTGCTCATAGGTGCACAAGTAATTAGTTATGACTTGCAAGTTGTGAGTTATGATTTAGAGAACTTATGAGAGTTAAAACCAAAATTAATTAAGGGATGAATAAGTGAATCCAAAAAATATAGAATCATAGAACAGTTTGGGTTGGAAGGGACATTTAAAGGTCATCTAGTCCAACCCCCTTGCAAGGAGCAGGGACATCTTCATCTAGACCAGGTTGCTCAGAGCCCCATCCAACCTGACCTTGAACATTTCCAGGGATGGGGCATCCATCATCTCTCTGGGAAACCTGTTCCAGTGTTTCACCATACTCATTGTAAAAAAATGTTTTCCTTATATGAAGTCTGAATCTGCCTCCTATTTTAAAACCATTACCCTTCATCCTATCACAAAAACCCCTGCTAAAGAGTTCCTCCCCATCTTTCCTATCAGCCCCCTTTAGGGACTGGAAGGCCATTATAAGGTCTCCCAGAAGCCTTCTCTTCTCCAGCCTGACCAGCCCCAACTCTCTCAGCCTGTCCTCATAGGAGAGGTGCTCCAGCCCTCTGGTCATCTTAGTGGCCCTCCTCTGCACTTGCTCCAACAGGTCCATGTCCTTCTTATGCTGAGAGCTCCAGAACTGGATGCAGTACTCCAGGTGGGGTCTCACCACGGCAGAGCAGAGGGGCAGAATCACCTCCCTCAACCTGCAGGCCATGCTTCTTTGGATGCAGTTCAGGATGTGGCTGGCTTTCTAGGCTGCAAGCACACACTGCCAGCTCACGTTGAACTTCTCATCCATCAGCACTCCCAACTCTTTCTCCTCAGGGCTGCTCTCAATACATTCCCCCCCCAGGCTGTATTTGTGCTTGGGATTGCCCTGACTGATGTGCAGGACCTTACACTTGGTCTTATTGAACTTCATGAGGTTCTCATAGGCCCACCTCTCCAGCCTGTCAAGGTCCCTCTGAATGGCTCCCTTTCCCAGTGTGTTGACTGCACCACATAGGTTGGTGTCATTGGTGAACTTGCTGAGCGTGTACTCAATCCCACTGTCCATGTCATCAACAAAAGTGTTAAACAGGACTGATTCCAGTACTGACCCCTGAGGAACCCCACTTGTCACTAGTCTCTATTTGGACATCAAGTTGTTGACGACAACTCTTTTGAGTGTGGCCATCCAACCAATTCCTTATCCACCGAGTGGTCCATCTAGTCTGTACACAGGGTATGATATGTTTGTTTATTTTCTATTGAGTTCATAAAATAAGGTTTAATTTACAGAATATATTGTCCTATTCATGGTCCAAATGGATCATGACAAAATACAACTTCTTTGTGTACCCAGAAAGAAGTTTTTTCTTTTCCTAACAGGTGTTTTCTTCTCTTCCCGCTTCTGCTTGAATCTTAATTTCTCTACAATGATTCTATCAGTATAACTTCTTTTCAGATAATGTCTTTCAGGGTGTGTACTGTCTTGAATGTATTTCTATTATCAAAGTGGTATACAATGCTAATAATTATGTGCTAACTGTACTCTGTCTTCTCCCTCCATCTCTCTCCACTATCCAGATGTTTCCTGTGTCATAAGATTTCTCTACACAGTATCATTGCCAACTACCTCATCAGTTCTCTCTATGTGGCCATTACAATCAATGTTACTAACTACTGTGATATTCTAATATTGGTACTAGTCAGTCAAAGGAAGTTCCAATGTTAGAAAAATAGAAAAAAAGCACAAGCTTCTTGAGTGTATATGTAGAGGTCTTTATAGAAACCTATGGATTTTGTTGAGCTTCTGTTGGTGCTGTTAGTAACATAAGGAAGAGCTACAACCTCCTTTGCCATATCGTTTGGTGACATAGGAACAGGAATATGGCTTAAATGCTCTTTCTCTTTCCTGACTGAGTTCAGGTGCACAGACAAATAAGCAGGTTGATCCTCAGTTTTGAAGCACCACATGGTGAACATTCATGCTTAAGCTGATGGTTGTTTCACATATTGTCCTTCCTCCACAACAGCTGCTCATTTTCCTGTAAGCTTTATGGAGAAAGACATACTTGCTGTTTCTCTGCCAAAACTCTCCTTCCCTCTTCTTCCAATTCTCAGCCCACAGAAAGCTTTCATAAAGGTCACGCAAGCACATGTGATATCAATGTTTGTGTGAATACACGCTTGTATGCATATTCATGGAACTTTCACATTTGACAAATGTTCCAACAAACAGAATTTCTCTCATATGAGTGCTTTAAAGCAAATAAATAAGGTCATAACTACCATGGAAATATTTTTCTTGCATTTGTTGGAAAATACTTCCAGGTCTGATAGCATTTTGCTGGACAACAATCAGTATAAATTAATTTGTCATGTTTTGAAAACTGAAGACAATGAGCAAATTAAGTTCAGGAAGCTATACCAGCATATAGACAAACCAAACATTCTTAGGAGAGATTACTGAGCACGTACTGTAGTCAGACTAACCTCAAGAGGGGCATAATTTGCCTGTCCAGCAGCTCAGATATTTCAAGCCTGTAGTACTTCAGTTTATTTTTTACCAAGAACGGAATCTGCAACAAAATGTCATAAATCAAAGTCCTTTTAAAAATTGATCCCTTTACCCTTTTCCTTGTTTTCATGAGGTCACAAGGAAAGAATATAGTAGAAAATGGTGCTTACGCCATATGAAACATCCATTTCAAATGCAGTGTCGTACAGGAAATGACCAGGAAAAAATGTAGATCAACAGGAGGCAGACAGAAAAAAAAAAAAGTTAAAAAGACTTTCATTTTTTCTCTACAAGTGTGTAAGATCCAGCAGAGTGTTAGGCGAGTTTCTCTGTAGAGTTCCAGAGCCCTTTATGAACTTCAGACAGAGACACAGTGTGAATACCTGCAATTTCCCTTAGTTTGTCATACTTTTCCACTTCTAGGAGTCAAGGGACAGATACTGAGCACTACTTTTGTGGGAAATAGCAGCTAACTAGCATTGTACTTGTGGTAGCATAGGCTGACACATACAATCTTCAGAAATATTAATTACAATTTTATTAGAAAAAAAATAACAAACTAGAGACTGAAAGAACAAATGTTGATATTAGGACAACAGTAAGAGTTGCAGAAAAGGCACAAGCTAAAAGCCAAGAGAAAAGGTTTGGCCATTGAGATGTATTGTCAGTGAATAAACCAGTGACTTCTCTGTTATCTTTTTTTCCTCCCACTCTTTGTCTGTAATAGCTGCTTAGAAGGAAAACTTACTGAAGTATTGCCTGGCATATTAGGGTCTGAGTCTCATTATGTAAATATTACGTAGATTTCTAAAGAACCAGATGTGGTTACAAAGTAAAGAGAAGGAATACGTAGCTAAATGACTGCTTTGTATTATGGGACCTAGCATATATACATCTTTTTATAGTGTTTTTAAAAGACACAGTGGAAGATAAACTCTATAATCTTTCCTTTTCCAAGTACATGGCTACCAATTAGGATGTGACCAAGAATAAATTTATTTCTTAATCACTAATTTTTCCCAATGCCATTCTCAGCATTTCATTTTATTTACCGTTATCTTTCTCCTTTGACTCTTCATCCATTCGTCATAATCTCATCAGAGTCATAAGTTTTTATTATGTTTTCTTTTCCAATACGACTAACTCACATTCTCCTTCTGAGAACATATTTAGTACTCATTTATAACCACAAAATACAAGCCAATCTGTTGGATTTCAGCAATTTAAATCAAGGGCAAAAGAGTCTTTACTGTGCTCTCCTCTCAAACAGATTAGAAAACCAACTGTTTCACAAGTTATAGGGTAAATGCCTAGCTACATTCTCGGAAACCTCTTTTACAGGTGAATTTATCCCAGAAAAAAAAATTATCAAAGCCTAATTTAAGTCCAAAAGGTAAGTATTTTAAGATTTAGATTTATTAGACAGGTAAGAAGATGAAACAAAAGCTTCCATTTCAGCACAATGGTCCAAGAAAGCAAAAATGGTCTTCATAAGCCAGGGAGCCCGTTTTACGCTAACCTGGTAGCATGTTACAGCTGGCTACTGTTATTTCAGCAAAAGAATAACACAATACAAGAGTCAGTTCTGATGGCGTAAGTCTATGTAAGTGCCAAACAATGGAGACGGTGGTATCTTTTTACATTAATTTGTCTATGTTGCAAGAAGCAGCAAAGTAGCTGTCTTTTAAAAAAAGAGGAAAGATCCACACATAGCTTTTCTCTCTCTCAAAACTAAATAAGATGTAAATAACCTGCTGGACTGCATGAAAAGCTTTGAAACCTACTCTTTCCTGAGACAATTCTGCCTTACTTTTGTCAGTATTCCTCTTCTCCTTTTTATTGGATGCAATATTTGCATGCTTCTTTCCCCAGGCAAAGTCTTCACCTTGCGTTTGTGACAGCGTCAGAATCTCATAGCAGTCAAGGCTGAAGTCACCAACAGGAATTGCGTTCCTAGTAATTAGTCAGCCGTTCACAGTGGTGTGAGGGCAGGGAGGAGATATCTGAAGAAACCAACATTTCTGTTTACACAGTCAGTACTGGTAATAATATTTACAAGGAAGATAAATTCTCCCAAAGTATACAGAATTAGAGTCACAAATCAGAGTAAGATTTGCTATAAAATGACAGTTGCTTTTTTAGGACCCAGGTAGCAAAACAGTTGAGTGCTTAGAGACCATTTCTTGAGTGCACGCTCTTTGTAAGCATATTCTTAATTTAAGCTTATTTATGTTAGCTTTACTGATTTCTGAGTGCCTTAAATGAGATGTCAAGCTCCTTTGACTAGAACTCAGAGAAATTTGTGCTGGGAGTAGCTGTATTACTGGATGAAGAAATAATCAAATGGAACAAATTTTTGTGCTGCTTGTTCACACAGACATGCACATGCTGAGCACATTTTAACACACTGCACAGCCTAAACTCTGTGTTTTAAGGTAATCTGTGATTACAGTAGTAGGAAATGTGAATTATTGTAGGACTATGAAAAGATTGTTCGAAACTGTCTTTTCATAAGCATCAGTAAATTGTGAATGGTGCATGCGGGATCTGTAGAATCCATACCACCCTCTCTTTGTTCTAGTTTCCAGGTAAGTGTTAAAGGCGAGGTATTTGGCAATTTTATTTTCTAGATTTGATTAGTCCAACGCTCTGTACATGTGGATGTTTGCTTGTAGTTTAACCAAAAGAGAGAGAGCAGGCCAGCATATCAGAACAATCAGAAACTCCTTTGCATAAATTGAGGTGTTAGCAGCCCTTTGCAGTTAAGACATTGCCTCGATTATCAGTCACGAGACAAAGCCAATGTTAACTTTTTCAAGTATAGTTGTTCTTTTTTTTTTACATACCTCCCACCCACATGGAAGCAGCTTGAACTGAACTGCTAGAACATTTTCTGTTGAGATCATATTTGTTATTATGCAAGTTAATATCAAATTGAAGGACTGCCAACTCTTAGTCCTGTTCAATATGCACACATTGTATGTCCACATTATTTATTCAGACCAGGATTCCTGGTTCATAGGTTTCTTAGATGAAACAGCTCTTTGCTGAAAATTGGGCTTTTCTATTCATCTGGAATTGTTCAGTGCTACCCTTAAAGAAAAGCCTGTGTATTTTTTCAGCAGTGCAATATTTGTTCATGTAGTGAAGAATGCGATTCGAGCAAGTATGCAAGGGGAGTAAAATAGCTGAATGTGTAGGACATATAAATTCTAATACTGAATCAACAGAACTTAAGTTACTTTTACAATCAGTATGGCCCACTTACTATGATGCTTTCTAGTAGCAATAAAATAAATGTTTTCTGCAGGGAAGAAATACCGTGCTTTGTGTTGTCTGAAAATCACTGTGTAGCATATTATTGTTCTACTTGTCAATTCTCAATATCTGTTGTACAGCTTAAGGACTGTCACTATACATACCTAAAGCCATACTTTTTGTCAGAAAGAAAAAAAAAGCAATTTTTTTTGTTCTCTTATGCTATGCTTTTATTAAAATACATTTAGCTTAGGTCAAATGCTATTCAACAAATGCAAGTCAGTGATTTTGCTGCTTTATCGTGTAATTTGTTCACTTCATTCTTGTAGTATTCAGACACCATGAACAGAATACATTATTCAACAAATAGCAACAATTACTCCTTGAATAATTTAGTTGATTAATATTTTATTCTTGTATTAAGACCAGCTCCATGTGAGGGAACTAATACTCATGTACAGAGGTTTTTTTATGCTGGACCTTTGTGAAAAGTTGATATAAACCCAATAGCTGATACAGAACTTCTTTTGTAGCTTGGGGGTACAGAGGGAGGTAAAATGCATTATGATGCATTCTGAATCTTATAGAAAAATATATGATTTGATATCTACCTACTATTATTTAATGACTGCCTAGGTTTGACTGTGGTAAGTAATGAACAAACACAGAGTACAGAATGACTAACATCAAACAGGTTAGTGTTAAATATGGCAGGTAACTGAAGGAGAAACATGAATAAAAATGCAGCCCATTTGGAAAAGAAAAACAGATGAATGAAGGGAAAAAACCTGAAACAAAAATTCAAGAAACCTCAAAATGTCAGGATGTAATGGACTTAAGTTTCAGGTTTTCTTTCTACATAAAATACACAAAGATCTCTATGATTTCACTGTAGCTACATCTTCATCTGTCAAGTCAAAATATCCTGTGTGAGACTAGATCTTCTTGCTTCTCCACAGACAGCCTCTTCCAGGAGTCAGATAATACATATGTACTCAGTACAGCAGCATTCTCCAGATTTGGAAAAAAAAAAATTTGCTAGATAATGATGAACAGTCTGATCCATGATTGGCTGATCTGACTGTCCCAGAACGTCAAGAAATTATGTGCTATACAACAGAAGGAGCACTTGTGCTTTGTAACAGGACTCCTCTCACAGTGCAACCTCCCTGGAATCATGTTCCCAGCTGTGAGAATCGGACACATCTGGGAGCATGCCTCCCAGAAAACAACATATGTACATATGGCAATCATAATCGGATGCATTGACGCTTGTCGATAGCATCTCCCCATGTTGTATGACTCATTGGGTAGAGTCTCACACACTGAGTCTCTATGACAGTAAAAGGCCTACACACAAGAATTATGGAAATGAATTAACCTGGAAATTAAAACAGAATCTTTTTTCCCATGTACTAGCATATGAATTAATTAAGTTCTTGCAGTGCATACTATATACTACTGGCTTGATATCTACTGGTGGATATTTTATCAGGTATCTTCCTTGAGAGTGCAGTAACTGTTGCCTTAAAATGTTTACTAAATGTAGACCTTCATCAAGGTGAGGCTGTCTTCTGTTTAGATAAAATGATTTTAAGTGTTTGCTTTTGAGATTGTAATGTCCTCTGTATCAGTTCTCCTGCAAGTACATAATTAACCTGTCATCCCACCCTGCAGTAATAAGTGTGATAGACGGGAAATATATTAGGAAAGTACCTGTGTGTGATATGCTTGCAAGCTCTACTTTATCCTTCAAATATTTTGCCTTTTAATTAGCACTCAGGCAATGGCAGATCTTAATGAATTAACATATAACTGTTACCAATATACATTATTTTTTCACTCTGAACTGCTCGTGCAGATGAGATGTAAAAGAGCTGCTCTGGGTATTTTGAAAAATAAACTGACTTAAAATGAAATGGACATACAGAATCATAGAACTACAGAATCGTAGAATAGTTAGAGTTGGAAGGGACCTTTAAAGGTAACCTTGTCCACTCCCCCTGCAAGGAGCAGGGACATCTCCAACCAGATCAGGTTGCTCAGAGCCCCGTCCAACATGGCCTTGAATGTTTCCAGGGATGGGGCATCCACAACCTCTCTGGGAAACATGTGCCAGTGTTCCACCACCCTTACTGGAATTTTTTTTCCTAATGTCCAGTTTGAATCTCCTTCCTTCTATTTTAAAATCACTACCCTTCATCTTATCACAACAGGCCCTGCTGAAGAGTTTCTCCTCATCTTTCCTGTAGGCCCCCGTTAGGTACTGGAAAGTCACTATAAGGTCTCACCGGAGCCTCCGCTTCTCCAGGCTGAAGAGCCCCAACTCTCTCAGCCTGTCCTCGTAAGAGAGGTGCTCCAGCCCTCTGATCATCTTCGTGGCCCTCCTCTGGACTCATTCCAACAGGTCCACATCTTTCTCATGTTAGGGGCTCCAGAGCTGGACACAGTACTCCAGGTGGAGTTTTCATGAGAGCAGAATAGAGGTGGAGAATCACCTCCCTCAACCTGCTGGCCGTGCTTCTTTTAATGCAGTCAAGGATGCAGTTTGCTTTCTGGGCTACAAGTGCACATACTTTGAAAAGTCCAGGACTTCCAGTATTTGCAAAGCCTTTCTTGATAAATAAGATGTAGCATGAACTGCTAAGTAAAATATCCTGAAGAAGAAAGACTGGCAAAAATATGATCTCAAAAATGTTAACATCAGAAAAAGAAAGTGTTGAGTCATATGGGAAATACGCACAAAACCTAGCTTTGAAATTAGACACTGTCACAATTACTGGAGGGAAAAAACAGCTAGCTGGTGGAATTTATGTTCTGTAGGTATCTGAATGATGTGATTGTTCGTACCTTCTGCTTTTGTATGCACATCGTCACCATTTAATGTTGAATTAATGTACTCATTTATCTGAGCACCTTTCCACTAGTCAAAATTTTAGAGGGTGTATTTTGGAGTATCCCTTGTAACATTCAAGAAATGGCAGTAGAAGTAAAGGTGGGGGTGGTATTGGCTATATGTTCTAAACCTTAAAGACTAACTCTCCCCCTTTATAAGATTAGAAGAAACAATAAAATCAGCCAACTAAACAACAACAAAAAAACCTATTCAGAGTCTGGAAAACAAGTCTTATTGTGTGAAGCTTAAAGAGCTCAATTTATTGAATAGCAAGGTTGAGAGGTGTCTTGATCACTGTGAATAAGTACTGACACAAGGAACAAATACTTGATATTGGAGGTCTTTCAGATTTGGAGACAAAGACCTAACAAGATCAAATGACTGGAAATTGAACCTAGACATATTCAACCTTGAAATAGCACAATAACTGCATTTTCCTAGCAGTAAGGGTAACTAAACATTGGACAACTCACCAGAGCTTCAAATGCCTGAAAGATTAGATGTCTTTCTAAAAAAAAAACGATGTTCTCATCTGATTTCTTGGAAATATATGGCCTGAAAAAAAACCAGAAAATCAAACTTAAGTTCATAGTTTGTGAGTGAAATGGCTATATATATTACAGTATTCAGTGTCTTCCAGTGATAGCAAATATAGTAGATACAAATTATGAGACACAGGGTCAATTCATATGGGTGGAGAACCACACCAGGATGGCTACACTATCACAGAAATAGTCCAGATAAATATAGATAATTCTACACACTGCATTACAACTATATGGATTTCTGTATCATAAAAAGCATATGCAAACTTTACCAGTGAAGGTGGAGAATGTGAGATCTGCTGATGGCATCATCATCTTTACTTCTAGAAGTCCTGCCACTGTGACTTGCAGAGTAGTTATTGAAATTCTGGCCTTTCTACATGAAATGGTGGTCAATCTTCTGGGTTGTTGCACACAGTCACATTTTAATACACTAGATGAAGTAACCACTCTCAGTGAGGCTGTGTTAGTTCTTTCACACCAGCCCAGGCTACTCTTCATTATCTCATCTACATTTAAAAAAAAAAAGGTAATAACTGTTTAGGCTTATTCTCTAATAAAGGATAAAATTAAATATTCCCTTTAAATAGAGATGTTTTTGCTATTCCTGGCAATATTTTCCTGATTAAATAAAAATAAATGCATCTCAATAACTTTTTAGAGAATGTATGTTGCATTTTGGAACACTTCTTGGGTCTGGATAGAAGTTGTGTTTCTTTGAATTAGAGTTTATCCGATACAAATATGTGATACTTCATCCTCTGTAAAATTGTGCTGGATAAAGAAGATATTCTGAAAACTTTCATCTTCATCTATGTAATAGTAATTGCCAATTCTTTCCTCTTGTCCTTTCCAGACTGCAAGTGTAACTGAGCAGCTACCCGAAACTGGGAGGAAACTGATTCATAAGCTCTCAATTCTGCACAGACTGTCAAAACAGTTTGTTGTTCATCAGAAGAAACACATCATTCACATCACAGACAGAATGAAAATCTATGAGAGACTGGAATTCACAGCCAGGTTCTCAGGTGGAGCTGGGCAAAGAAGTTGCAGTTTGGTTTTTCGTGAGTATTGTACCTTTCTAAATGTCAGCTGTACTATTATTGTAGTGTAAGGAAAAAAAAAAAAGGAGTCTGAGAAAGATAGAGACAGTGAAAAGATGCTGGACAGAGACCACTATAAAACTACACTCCCTCAAGCATTTGTATTGGAAGTACCCTGTACTTAATGTATCTCTACATCAGATCTTGCTAAATTCCAGGAGCTCGGAGAACTGTATTCTGTTAACTTGAACTGATGTCTCAACCATCTTACCAAAGGATTTAGTTGGGAGAAGAATGATGAGCAAGAGATGAGTAGCTCATGTACATCCACCACAATTAAAAAATATTTGAATTACAGGAGACTTACTTTTGGACTATTCTAATCACAGCTACAAGGCAGAGAAGGAATTAAAAAAAAAAGGATTATTTTTAGCTATTGTTATTGTTAAAATCTGCATTTGAAATTGCAAGAGGTGCAGTCAAGGGTTTGTCTTTTAAAGTCTTTCCCAGATATGACAAGCTACAGCAAATGGATGGATAACTCATGTGCCTTCATATGACACCTATTATTTCACACATAATGTTTGTCCTCCAAGATGATTTTATTTTCCATTTTATTAATCCTTATTAATATTAAAGAGAGAATAGTAAAATACTTTTTTTTTTCTGGAATGTATAAATGCTATATCTAATCATTTCTCAACAATTATCATAAAACAGCAGTGACATTTTCAGCTCTTCAAAATTATGCAAATTATTGAGTGGGTAAGTACGGTAGCTCTTTTCTCTATTAGAGCAGTGCTGTTTAAAGTGGTATTGCATGTCAAGGAGGGCAAAGTGTGAGTAGATTGATTAGAATTATCCACCCTCCACCCCGATCTCTCTCTACTTCATACAACTACATGGCAAAGACACCCACTGTCCTTTATTAAATCACATTTGCATTTGTAAATTCATGGAGGTGGGCTAAAAAATAATGTACCCAAAGGAAAGTGGGCAATTCAGATCTGCATTGTTTTTTACTCCACAACACCATTATTCAGTGTACAAGTAGGGAGTTTCCACTCTTCCTTTTACAGCATGAGAAAAAATAAATTGAGATGAAGATTTTCAATATTAAATCTAGATCAGATTTTGAATCCAGAAGTTAATTTTGCTCTTCATAAGCCAAAATCTTTCTCTTGTCATAAAGTTTTATGGTTATGGAGTTACTCAGCTGAGGGGTGGTAGAGCTGAATGACAAAACCAGAGTGAACCACAGTCCTTTCCTGTTCAGCTAAGCTTTGGAATGGTAGAAATTCATTCTCATTCACCTGGAGGTCTGTTTCAAAAATGACTGATAAAAAGTGCATCCACTGTTTTCCAGCTTAGCAGACTTAGTGCAGCAGTTCTTCTTAAATCCCCAAAAGAGACAATGACTTCCTTCACCCCTTTCCTTTCTGTAGTGCCTTAGTTACCCAGCCTATGAACACTCAGAGCAAAGCTGCTGCTCTAAACTACTCCACGTCATCCTAATTGTGCTCATCCCACTTGGGTTTCTCCCATCTGTTTCCTGGAGTGTGTGTTTATTTGTTTATATGTTTGTTTTGAAACCATCTGCCGTCTGGTACCTTCCTCTTCAGCTCCAGCTCCAGTGATACCTCGGAGGAACAATCTAACTCTTGAGCTCACAGCACAGCACTGGTGCTTCAGGCAGTTGCTGTGGAACCTGGTACTCAAAGCTCTGCATGTACCAGTGTGCCCACATCATACAGTGCAGCTTTCTTCAGAGGTACCAGAATGAGGAATGGAAGTGGTGCTGGCATGAGGTTGTACCTGAGGGAACAAGCCCTGCTCATCAGCAGCACTCTTTGGTTCCAGCAGATCCTGTTCCTGGCTTTAGAGTTATCTCTGAATGAACACATTTGACAGTATCTCACTAATATCCATTATGCAGCATAGACACATCTTTAAATAGTATACTATCAGAGATGACATTTCTATCTTAATCTGTTTATAGGATCCAGAACTATGGGTCCATTCAAGAGACCTTTTAGTTGACTATGAAAGTCTACATACAATTAACAGCGTGAAACAAAAGGAAGTCAAAGATGAATTAAGCCAGTTCCTCATTCTTCAAAAGATAACTGCAGGTTTCTTTTCCTGTCCTTCCAAGCCTTCTAAATGGAAACATTGCTCCCTTGAACAATCTACATGTGAAGGCTGTTAACACTGCCCAGTGCACATTCCTACTCTCTCTCTAAATGTCTCATTGAGATATTAAATTCTAATAGCTAAAAGGTCTAATTTCCTTTCCAGAAGTTGGACAAATGGATTGTTTTAAGTTTTTTTCAATAGAAGAAATAAAGCCAGCTATACTGTTATCTTTTATTTTCAATTTAGCTTCAGAAAATAAAATTTCTACTATGTAATTGAACCCAAATTATCTACAGCTTTCCAGTGCTTTTCATTCTGTGTAATCACACTGCAAATAGAAATCCAAAGCTATGATCAAGTACAAGTCACCTATTATCAGTGAATAGAACATTATACTACATTGAAGTATTTTCCTCCATTTTAGCTGCTTTTCCAAATGATTTAATGGTCACAAGGGATTTCTATATAGTCTGTTTAAAAAAATTAAGTGTCTCTCCTTCTAAAGTAATGCTGTAGTATTCATTGCCAGTTCAAGCAAGCAGAAAGCAAGTTATAGCTCTTCCTACATATGAAAAAGTAATAATTCATTCAAGAAAAGTGAACATAAACAGAAAACTAATTTGCACATTTTTATAGAAACGTACAGTACATTGAAAGGGGTTTGGGGTGTTCTTTTCCTTCATTTTTCTTTCTTCCATGTTGAAAATTAAATTCTGTAATACAAGCCCCAGCCCAAACACTGATATATTATATTCTTAAGGCAGAATGTGCCTCATTTGCATATTCTTTTGTGTGCTTTGTGTTATCCAAAGAATTTACTGAAGTAGTTGATCTCTGCCTTGCAGCCATTTACTGCTCTTCCCACCCGCAAACTCTTGACTATAGAGCTTGAACCTGATACTGAAATACAAAGATGACATATAGTAACATCTGAAATCCACAAAAGAGCATCAAGGCAAGTTTATACAAGCGTGTGAAACAGTGCCAGGGCTCAGACACCAGACAGCTCAGTCATCCATACTGTTGTTAAACAGCCCTGCACACTTTTGTCTGAGGCCAAGTTCGCACTCTTCCAAGGAGTTCCCAGGGGTGCTCAGGGGATTAGAACCAAAGAAGGGAAATTCCCATTAAACAGTTGAGATGGCCTCCCAGTTTTGGAAGATGAGTGTTTAGTAGGATATATGTGGCTAGATAGTGACAGTTGACCTCAGAGTTGAAAAAGTGTTGCCCCCACTATTCAATTTGCTGGTATAGATGCTATCTCAGGCTTCTGCCTATTTCCAGAGACAGAAGTAAAATCTGTACAGGCCTTTCTTTCCCCTTTTATAAGAACACAACACTGGTGTTGACAACATTTGTGTTATATGTGAAATTGGCAGGATGTAAACAAATATGAAAACAACAGAAGGTATCGTCCAGGCTCCATCACTTGAACAGCTGGTTCAAAGCAAAAATTGTGCTGTGAATAAAGAACTTTTGAAATCAGTGATATGGAGGCTTGTCTACCCCTCGTAGATGGTCCTTCGAGCCCCATGCAGACAGAACTGTCATGTCTTGAACAATAAAAACAAAATGCTATTTTTTTCTTCCATGCAGTCTCCATCGGCAGAGATACACACTCCATGCTGCAGTACAGGCGTGAGATGCTTGTCCTTTCACCACACCTTGATGCTGCATCTTTCTATCTTCATTGGTTGCACTGGAAACAAGGTTATGGCAGTCCTCTGGGCAGACACCACAAAAGACAAGACAAGTAATACTGTTGCTAATACCAAACATACTTTACACATCTTAATACAGGTACAAGGCTTTTCAATGAATGGAGGGAGAGCAAGAAAGACCTGAAAATCTTTCCATCACAGAACATGGAGCTGAGGAAGAAATGTTCAAGACAAAGTTAATAGATAAATCTAATGCCTTAAAAGAAGAGCAGGTACTTAAATTTGGGGCAGGAGAGGATGGGAGTTGCTAGGAATATTCTCCATGCTTAAGCATGTAACACAGGTTGCTACTTTTTTTTTTTTTTCAATCTCCCTCGAAATGCTATCATTGCTCAGTTTTGCCCAATGACAAAAGGATTTATTCCAGAAATATTCTGCTTCAGATTCTATCTGAAAGGATTTACATTTTCATGCCCTATGTACCAATAAGGAGAAATGCTTTCACACAATTAATTTCTCTTTTTGGGATGAGATTTTCTGGAGTTTAAAAACAATGTGAGTGATTCACATTTTAAGTTCCCAGCCTGCAAGGTCATTATGTTCTCCTGAGTCCATAACACTTGGATTTAAACTTATGTTCAAAGAGTATTTTACTGAATCAGAGCTGTAGTAGCTCTGACAAAGCTGACTGCTCAGTCCATAATTGTCCAAAAATGATTTAAAGATTTAAAACAAGAGCATATTTTAAAAATATTTTTACATTTAACATTTAGGGAAGGGGGAAAAAAAAAGAAGGAACTCAGTCATTTAAACTTGTGTAAGTAGGTCTTAGGAACTTTGACCTTCACTAATCCTCTAGCAGTGAACCTACTCACTTGCTCTCCAAAACTATCTGCCTCTGTAAGCACTGAAATTTCACCACGCATTAGTCACGCTCTGAAATTTGCTTGCATACACACATGTGCAGCAATATCAGTTTCTGAAATAAACCCACTTAATTCTTAGAGTGGACCTGAGGATGCACCTGCACTGGAAAGTTAAACAGGGTGAAAGTACAGGGATGAGCATTCACGTGTAGTCATCCATACTGTGAAACCAAGAGGAATCCGGCAGCTTTGATCCAGATGCAAAATAACACTTCAGAAAGCAGACTCTGGAGCATCACTCTGCCTCTTTCTGTTCCTTCTCTCAGCTCTTATTCGATGGTCCAAGCAATCTGCAGACACGGGAGATATGACTGAGCTGAGGGAACTGCAGACCCTCACACTCCTTAGGTGAAAGATGAAGAAAGAGGGGTGATGAATGGGCAATGCTGACATCATTTCCTTTTTCAAGAGAACCTTCCTGTTAAGGGCTTTCAGTAGAAGGTAGCTCACATTTCTTGTTGTTTCCTTGCACTGTGAGAAGAAAGATGATGCTTAATTTAAGTACACTGGATTACCCTGTAGCTTTCTTCACTGACTTTATTGGGAATATATATTCCCACTGGCTCGCTGAAGAGAAGCACCACCTTACTCGGTGCCTAGGTTACATACACACCAAGGATTTCTGTTCACTGCAGACCATATGGCAAAATTCAATTTCTTTGGAACTGTATTCCTTTGAACTAGCTTCCCTCTTAACCCCACTGATGTTATGATTGAAACTTGAAAGCTCCTCTCCCTTTTTGCTCCCAAAGGAATAGGAAAAAAAAAGTACTTCACTAGGTCACCTTTTCACTAAATTCTTTTAGTCTGTTTTAGTTTTTATCTGTCAGAAGCACATAAACTTCATGTACCAAAAGGAAGGAAAACTAGAAATTCCTTTCAGCATTTTTAAAAAATATTTGTCTTTTAAAAGGTTCGTGCTACCCTGAATGGTCTTGAACTTAATCCACTTTTGACTGGGATGCTATATTACTATTTTTTAAAATCAATTTCTCCTCAGACTCAGTGGGTTAGTGACTGAAATCTGAAAGCTTTGGAGAAAAATGTCTAAAATAATATTAAAGAAAATGTTCATCCCATTTACTGCAAGTCCAGAATCTGTTTCAGTGAGTTTTCCTCCATCCTGAGTGCTTTAAGCATCAGAACACTAAAAGTTTGTCTTAAAAAATAGAATTATTTTGATATATCATTGACATAGAACATCAAGTTTACCGATTGCTGGGCTTTCCTCTTTCTTATGACATCCTGAATGGTTTTAATCCATAGCCATGCTCAGGCATGTCATCATCAGTTTTATTTTCTTCACAGCTTTGCAAAGAGTTGCAATCTCTTGTGCAGACATTTGCCTTTGTAATGCAGATATGAAGCAGTACTCATCTGAAATTATCTCTGTACCTAGCACAACAGCATTAACAGCAACCCAACATGTAAATCTGGGGAGATGTTGTTTTCTTTCTTCCTAATGATGGAATGCAAAATAATCTTACTCACACTAACATTGCACCATTACAACAACAGATGGACTTCAATGGATATCCTCCTGAATTACTTCAGATAGATTAAATTTAAGTCTATAAATGTTGTATTTACTGAATAGCACTCATCCAGCAATCTTAAAGCACTTCAGGAACATTAGTTAAGCTCCAGAATCTCTCATCCCATGGTTTCCCAAGTGGAAAATAAATTATAATACAACTGGTTTATGGGCTTTAAATCAGCACCCAGATATATTCCCTAAATTTGTGTAAGATCACATAGTAAATCATCAGCAGGGTCAGATACAGAACCAAATATGCCACCTGCTCTCTTGGACTTTGGTACTACACATTATACTCTTGTTTGAAACAATGGATTTAAACTCTTAATTTTGTCTTAAACTCTCTCTTACCTTAACTGGCTGCTGAGTTCTCAGTCAGGCCATTTAACATAAGTGCCTGTTCTAGTTATTCAGACCATTAAAACAGAAATCAGACTACATTACCCAGAACACACTTAAGCCTGCCACAACCCTGTTCAGTTCAGAGAGGGAGGCTGCCAATGTTCTGTCTTCAGAGTTCCCTACTAAAATCAAATGGGAGTTCCATGCTAAAATGTATTAATTTATATTTTTATACAAACCCAACAGCCAATATCAGAATTATCAGGTAATTTAGTCAGGCAAGCACTTGCTTATGCATTTTGAGTTAGATGTTTCATTACCCAGGACTAATTCCTGGGATGCGGTTAGCAAGCTGCTTAACTTCATTCTCTGTCTGCATAGTGCTCCACTGTAAAGACACAGACTTCCTTTTCTTTGGTTGTAGGACATCCTTACTATTCGAACTAATCTGGCCATGGGGAGCACAAGTTGCTTTCTTGTAATTTTCACTTTTCTAAGTGATTCCTGTTCATACAAAAATAGTTAATCTACACATGAGCAAGGTAGGCATTTCCATAAACGAATACATAGCGGGGGCGGGGGCGGGGGGGGGAAGAAAGGAAGCTAGGTTACTTTTTATCATTGTCATAACTGAAGGGAGTTTGGAGCTGTGAGAGGAGGTAGGTGCTTCTGGGAAGCAATGTGATTAAAGAAGTTGCGTAGATGGCTCCTCAAGGCAACATCACAGTCCTACTTTCCTGTGGAGACAGTGGAACCAGCAAGACTGATTCTGAAGCATTCTTCCCTCTTTGCCAGCTCATCCTTCCGCCACTTCTGCTTCACCTGCTGCCATGGCATGAACACGACACAGTCCCAGCTCTTCATCTTGACAGTAGCAAAGTTAAATTTTGTCTATACTGCCGTGAACCAACTGCAAGCACAGATCTTTGCTTTGCAAATTTAGCAGTAAGTCAAGGAACATTCATGCCTTACTAGTCCACAGTCCTGCACATATTTGAATGTTCTGAACACTCACATACAAACGTGTTCATTTCCAAGACCTAAGCTTTATAAGAATAAACATAATCAAATTCAAACAACATTTGCTTGCCAATTACTGGCAGATTTGCACCATTTATGGTCAGTCTGTTATTGCACAGCACTACAAATTGAATTTGTTACAGAAAATGTTAGGAAGGAAGGATCTTTAGCTTCAATTTATCCAGAACAAATGGGCAAATGGAAAAAAATCAAATCTGAATTTGTAGTTACAAGGCAATTTGGCCGAATGTTAGGCTATACTGTTAGGCTTCTATCTGTGGAGCAAAACATAGTCCAAACTAGCTCAACGTATTGAGATTATATAATTTGAAGATAATATCTAGCACTGTGGTAGCACAAGTAGCCTGATGTTCAGGGCATTCTTGAATTTTGGTTACAAGTATATTTTTCTTCTAGTTCAACTATCATTTTTGGTTTAGATCACACATTTATGATGGAAAAATGGAAGAAACTCCAAAATGCAAGGAAAGATGCCTGTGGTATAGCCTGTGGTATAGCTGATTTGCCAATTGTTTTGATTACTGGAAAAACATCCAGCACATTTTCCTCCCTAGGGAGATTTTCTCTTGAAAGACTATGAAAACAGACAGACAGACACACAAACACACACACAAGTTAATCTGCATTTTAAAATAGGTAATAAAAACACCCAGTGAATAATATGGCATTTGCACTACAATATATGCAAGTAATTTAATTAGTGGGAAAGGATGTAGCTTTATCATTTCTCCTCTCTAGGCTAAACAGTCCCAGCTCTCTCAGCCTTTCTTCATTTGAGACATGCTCCAGGCCCTTAACTGTCTTCACGGTCCTTTGCTGGACTCTTTCCAGTAGTTCCTTATCTCTTTGTACTGGTTAGAGAAGGGCAAAAATATTGATGACACCTGCGAAGAGGAAATATTCCACTGCAAAACTGGCATGGATCTTCAGATCTCTTGTATGGGATTCATCTCGTTCAACTTCTTGGATAGAATCTTGCTTAAACTAATGACACCTAAATTCAAGTCTGTGGAATAGTTAAATGTGTGCTGGCGGGTGGAATTTGATAAACACAGTTGTCTACAGAGATGATCAGGAGACTCCTAGCTCCAGCTATTACTAGCTCAAGAAGGGAATATTTCCTCTGATTCCCTTGTCATATCTGCCAGTCTAATGTGGATGCCTTGAGTTTTTTGGGGTTGTCTCAGATGTAGCTGTGTGCCTATCTGAGGCAAGTGCTTGCTCTCCATTAACTGTAATGGGGTTATAACATGTCTGTAGAATAAAAGTAGGTGATTTAATCTCCGATTGAATCCTCCCACCACTGAAATCAGCAGTGCAGATGAAGCTGGTTACTCAAGCTATCCTGCAGGTTTTCTTATAGTGATTGGGGAAAATGAGGCCATTCTAGAATGTGATTTATCTGATATTTCTCATGAAGTGACTCCTCTCTCCTTTAAAAGGAGATTTTCATGTCTTGTCAGAGAGATTCTGTTCTTTATTTCAGCACCTGCAGTACTTCAGTATGCATGTGAGCATCACTTTGCAAAACGATAGCTGACTGACTTTGTTTTTTCCAGGATTTGCTCATCTGCACATTTCACTAGGGCTTGTAGAAGCACAGCACCTGCTTCTTGATGATGCAGTAAGATGAGCTTCTCCATGAGTGAATTGTAGAAGGTTGTTGCCACCCTCTGGGCAATCACAGGAAAGTGTTTGAAGGAAGGTCAGCTCCCGGTTGTTCAGGGCATGTCAAAGCACTGTAAAGAAAGGTCATCCAAAGTAATGAAGACAACAATAGACTGGAAGTGGCTTTGGAATCACCCTGTGTTGACTAGGGAGAGACATTAGAGTGATAAGTTTAGGAAGCAATTCTATGCAACATTATGTTTGGCTCAATACTAACTTAAGGCATACAAATTTGCTCAAGTTCCTATCCTGTACTCTCTACTCCCTTCACATGCACTGAAAAAACTGATGTCTTTTTTAAAGTTATGTTTTTGAGTTCATACTTTAAATTCATGTTGCTGATAAACCAAATATCTTACCAAACCATAGCCTTGGACTCGGATAACCAACATTTAAAAGTTTGTATGAGATAACTTTTACCAATTAACACACTAGTCTCTTGATCAGAACATTTTACAGGAAGTCTGGAAGTCCTAGGAGTCATATTTTTCTCTAGCGGGTTTACTTCTGATATCTTTACCTCCCAGTAGTCAAAACCCTAATGACAAAGTTTCCTGCTGGTCTGGAGTGGAGACATTCTCCCAACTCCTGTCAAAGCTTTTCCATTATAAAGAAAATATTTTTTTTTTTAGTGGCCTAATGATTCTTTTGTGAACAGAAAGGGCAAGGTTTCTAGGTGTTGACTCATTTTAAATGGCTTCTTTTCCAGTAGATTGGTGTTTGATCTTCCTATTTGGGCCACCCGCTTTCATCAAGGAAAATAAAGATGACCAATTCATGCTCTGTTCTTAGAGTCAGGTACCTTGAAGTTAAAAGTATAAAGAGCAAGCTTTACAGTGATTGATATCTCCAGACTGACCCCTGCTTAAAATAGAGTCCATTTGCAATATGCTAATGTAGAGCCAAGTTTTTGAACACCTCTCAAATACTGGGGCATATCAACTGGAGATGAAGAAGGTCTAGATCAGGCCCAGTGTAACTCCCTAGTTTGCCAAAAAAGCTTTGATTTGAATGAACACTAATTATAATTGAGGAAAGATAAGCCGTGGATTCAACAGAGGGGAAAAAGGCTAATGTTTTGAAAATGTAGCCTGATTAATGAGACTATCATAGAACTTATTTATAGGTATACTGTACAAAGTATCATAATCTTTGGAAAGATTTACAGCAAATTAATGTGATCAGAGTTCAGAAACCATAATACTGATTTGACTCAAAAGGATATTCTGTACAGGCCAATCAGGGTTACAGCTGAGGCAGAGAAGTTGTAAAGAGCAAGTGTACTTAAATTTTCGAGGATGTGGGTCACATTTCAACCCCTTGACTCCTGACTTCCCCTCCTACTAGTCAACACATAAAACATCTCACAACTAGATATCAGCATTGTGCAACAGCAGCAATTGCCTTATTTGAATAGTAGCATTCAGAAAATATTTAATATCATTTTAGTTGGGTTTAATGTAAGATCGCAGCTGGGAATGCAGAGGAACCCGTGCTTTGCTAGACAGTTCTCTATGGACATTCAGCAATTGCTCCATGAATCACTGATTGTTCATTGTCTACAGCTGGGAGTTATTTAAGATAGCCAGCATAAGTAAACAGATAGACCTTGTAGTATATGGTGAAGGTCACTAAACATAAGAAACAAAATTCCTTTACAGCAATGTGCATGGAGCATTTGGTATCCTGAATGTTAAAAAAAAAAAAAAAAAAAAAGGATATCTGGATACTGTATTTAGCGTAAAGGAAGAACACCAACAAAAGCAGAGACTCGGGCATATAGAAGCAAGGCACAGACCATCTGGGAAATGGCAAAGGAAGAAATCTAGACTCTTTTTTTACTAATGACAAGTAAACCATCCTTAAATCCTGAGTCCTAGGGATCTGCAGGCCATCCAAACTAAGACAAAGGGGGTTGGGGACAGATAAGCCTTTTGTAACAGTAAATCTGCATCAGAGAAGATAGTAGCCAACAAATGTTGAAAGCATTACTGGGCAGGGAGGAAAAAGAGTAGTCTGGCAGGACAGTGCATGAAGTTGAGTGTCTGGATATGCTACCCAACCTGAAAAAGGAGGAAAAACACAGAATTTAATACAAAGTCAAAAGAAGAAAATGCTTAGAAATTATTGATTTCTCAGCCTGCCATAATGTCTTTGGATATCGATATAACACTTGATGATACCAATGTTTGCGCCTTGTTTCTCACATAGCTCTATAGATGTTAACTTGCAGGCAGACTTGCTGGCACAAGAACATAATAGCATATAGGATTTTGGCTATATTGAGCACTGGATAATTTTGACGACTTCTAAAACCCTTCAGCCTAGAAGTGCTTTATTTTCAGACTCCACTATAATTAGTTATAAAGGTTATTTGAGTGAGATGTGAGGCAAGGCTGGAAGATTATTGTTAAATGAAATCAATTTCACCTACTTTTTCTTTTGCTCTAATATTTTCTTTTAAATCTATAGTGAAGAAATAGACTATTTCAGACAGTCATTTACCAACAATAACTTGTTCAGTAGTTTCAACAATGCGTTCAGAAAAATTGAAGGGGTTCAGCTGATGCTAGCCGTTGGCTGAATAGTTCTCTTCATCTGTCGGGCTGTGTCTCCACCTACATTACATATTCCAAGTACGGCCAGCTTCCACAGTTTGAAGGAAGACACTGCTAACCTATATAAACTTCTACAGCTTTAACTGAAGTTTGAGCAGAGGCAGCACATCCCACCACCTCTGTTCATCTCCCAGGCTTGAACAGCCTCATACACTACCGATACTCCATAGTTTGTGAGATCAAAAGAAAAAAAGTTGTATTTCCAGAAAACCTGGTCTAATTTTACAGTGCAAGAATTCTAAAACAAAGATCTCAAGAAACCACAGCACATCCCATGCTGCTAAGTGAAAGAAGCATTCCAGCAGAAGCAGAATAATGGAGTCTTGGTTTAAGAACCGGGCTAGAGAATTGAAATTTGCTGAGGGATGCCTCAGATGTGGTAGCTACTAACAGAAAAAGTAAGTCCACTTCCACTTATTCCCCTCTAATACACAATGCATGAATGTCACAATTATTCCTACTCCTTATTCTGAAATGGTTACATTTTATGTTCATTGCTTGAGTGAAACTTGGCAGATACAAAAAGACATAACTTGAAATGGATTTGTGTGCACATGCGTGCACATATACAGACAATGAGGAAAAACAGATAAATTTTAAAGCTGAGAAAGTATGCCTTTAACAATTGCTTAAGTCCTGACTAGAAAAGATAGCTGCTGAAAGCATATCGGTGATTAGTCTCTTGACCTTTCTTCAACTTGAAGTCATCAGCTATTGTTTGCTACTGATAATAATAATAACCTTCATTTTGTGAGGTGACTGACAGAGAATCCTTAGAGACCAGTCTTTCACATGCTTAAAAAAGAAATCATATTTAGTAGGCTAAATACAGTGAAATTAATTCAGAATTTTTACATCAAATATTAGAAACATTAAACACTGTATGTGAAAAAAAAGCATTCAAAATTACTTTTAAAGCAAAAAGCTGTAGCAGAAAATTGGGTAGCAGAGCAGCAGAGCAGTAAAAATTATTTCCTTTTTATTTTTTTTTTTTTTTTACTGAGACAGTAGAAAGTTTCTGAAAGTTTTATTTTCCTTTGCTGCATTTTGAAAGGGGAAGAGGAAGGAAATCAGAGACTGTGTGAACTGTCACAGGGAATATCCTGTCTTTAGCAGTGGCCAGTCATGAATCTTTAGATATGAACACTATTATACTTCGTTTAAGAGGAGGGGATTTCTTCCTAATCACAGTCAGCAATCATTTCATGACCTGGAGCTGCAGTGGCTGCCCCCTTCACATTTCCATTCTTCCTAGTGTAATATCTTACTCTAGACCAGACTTGAATGGAAGTCCCTTCAAGGGAAACCCCAGGAGGTGGAGCTGATAACAGGGTAGGTGGCTCTCATTCCTCAGCGTCATTATTGAACCAATCAGACAATGTGGTGTTAGGGGTCACAACACAACTAGCAGTGCACTGTTCTGAATGAAATGTGAAGCCAAAGCCCTGAATAACTGTAGCTATTAGATAGACTTTTTTTTTTTTTTTAAAGAGTGAAGGAGCTTGCTCCAGCAAGTCCTAACCTGAAGTATTGTACTTCACCTTCCTGTTAGTTCAGTCAGTCCTGTAGCCTGTATCAGTAGTATATAGAAGTTCTGTGTGTGTTTAAACACCATTCTCCTCCCCCAGTGGAAGGAGCTGAAATTCAGCAGTGGGATTTTCAGTTTGACAGAAGAATTTAATCCAACTTTTTAAAACATTATGATCATCATTTTCCCAGAGGGCTGCAGAGTATTTGTCCTTAAACTCAGTGTGCTTCCCATGTTCAGTGCATTTACCCCTACTACCTCCTAACGAGCTGTGGAACAGAAAAGCCGGCATGAATACTGGGAAGATCAGGAATTGTTTATAGACTTATCTGAAGGAGTGTCTCCTTTACCTAGCAATAATTGTATCCTAGGCTAAAGGCTTTGAAATGTATAAAACCAGAAAGCAACTAAAATAAGTTATTAGCTCTCAAGGGATTCTTAGGTATTAGTCAATTATAGTGAAATATTTATAGATCAAAGCTTGAATCTTAAAGGGCTTGAAGAACCTGATAACCAAATACCTCTGGAATGAAAACAAATTGAAAATCTCAGCCTAATTTTTTTTATTTGGATTTGGGAAATATCTACCAGCTGAAAGGGCTCAACATTGTACAGCCATGTTTGAGTTGTACATAGTATCTTGACACATATCACTGCTGTAGAGATGTCAGCATTGTAGTCTTCAACCCACGTAGCCAGAGAAGAATTCAAAAGTCAAATGACCCTATCATGTGGCTTATGTCATTCTCCACACACTATGACAGATCTGGTGGCCACTGGACAGATCATCACCACTCAGGGAACTCTGTCACTGGCTTTCTGCAAGCTAGTTCTCGGTGTCTCACTTTCCTTATGTGCAAAAATTGAGATATTGCTACTTGAAAGCTGTTCTGAGAGCTACTAATGAAAGTACTGGACAAAATTTTTGTTGTTGATTTTTTTTTTTTACTACAATCTCAACAGAATCACTTTTCATTCACATCCAATTTACTTTGAAGAGTCGGCATCTGTTTCTAGTTATGGATAATACTAAAATAACAGGCATCCAACTCGCAGCATTTTTTAATGTAGAGAAAATCCATTTGAAACCATTTTTAATGTTGCTAAAATATACTACTCGTATTTTTTTCCACCTCCTAAGTTTTGAATACACATGAGAACTTGCGAGATCAGATCTAAATTGGGTGGATCAGCAAAGGGTACTGGAGTCAATGAAGTTACGCAGGTTTACATTATCTAAGAGTATGGCCCAAAGTGATAAGGACTGACAGGAGAAAAACTGCACATATGCACTCCCCCTTGAAACACATATCTTTAAAATGGCTGTAAAATGTTATTATTTCTGCTAAATATATAATATATGAAGGATATATCAAATTTTCATGCTTGTATAAAGCTTATGCAGTTTTAAAAGCCTTTGTCAGTCAGGCTTAATCTACCCAGGGCAAAGACGAGCTGTTACAGTTGTATACTGTACAGCACATTTGTGTGTGTCTCATTGCGTGCATTTCATGTATGTGAACAAGAGAAAGAAATGCATTTACAGCTGTAGAAAGCCACTAATTAGGCAACATAAAGTACATCTTTTTATTAAAACCTCAGATATTTCATTTTACCATTTATTGTTTATTGGAAACAGTCTTTTCTGTAACATTACCCACAATGGATTTTGCAAATTCTGTGGCTTATGTTGACTGTTTTGCAATTTATGCTAGTGTGTAAAATATTCCCAGCACATACAGTTAATCAAAACAAGCCCAATTAAGCTCAGTACTCTAGATTCCACCTCATTAGCTTTCTGTTCCTAAAATATAACAGATGTGATTGCTGCGGGCCATGAGTTAAAGACGAATTTTTCAGCTAAGCACTTACAATACAACCTAAAGTTATATGAAGATTTAATTATTACTTTCATTTTCATGGCTTCCTGTAAAAGCTCGTTTTTCACTTAATAGCGATAGTATTCCACTGCTGCACTTTACCCACAGTTACAGAGAAAAGTATCTAAATGAGGAAGAAGGGAGAGGTCAGGGGTCCTGTTTTACTCTTGGCCTCATATATTGGATGGGTGACTTCACAAACTTGTAGGGCTTTTATCCTCTCAAAACTACTGGATTTGAGAAAGGAGTCAGGATCTCAGCTTGCAGAATATCACTTCTGCCTAAAAACTCTGTGCTACTGTGTGAATGATTTTGCAGCACGTTTGCTTGGCATGCTTAAAAAAGCTGATGTCTTAGTGTACGAGCAATAGCTGGCTAGTACTCCCCTCAAGTAGTTCTTTGTACTTCTTAGTTGGATTTTAACTGTTTAGAACTACTAGCTTTCCTATAATATCCAATATAAGGAAAAATATTATCCTTTTTCTGCAGCCAAAAGGCCAAAGAGGATTACCATAGGACTGACAGCAGGGATACGAAGGGAAGCACTGCCAATTGTCAGTAGCTGTATTTCTTTGTCAGTACTCCAGTGTCAAGCTGCTGAATCTCTCCCGCACTTTGTCCCTGTTATGGGAACTCAAGTGTCTGGTGGATCAAGAATAATCTCTGGCCAAACCAAAGCAATTTCAAGAATAATCCAGATTCAGTGATGTGGCTTGTTTACGGCACAATTCACCTTGGAGATTTCCAAATGAGCTTTCAGCTTCCAATAGTGAAACTTCTTTTCAGATTCTGTATTGATGCATTACTTACACTATCCTTTCCTCTGACTTCCCAGAAGACTGGAGAGTCAACCCCAAGTAGTCAGGACCCACTTTCTCAACCCGTTCAGTCAGTGTGGGTTTTTTGCTACATGGAGTGAGTCAAGAAGACAACATTCCCAGGGTCTATGCAGTGCAAGATTTGTCCCAATACCTCAGCATCCCAGTTTAGTGAAGCCAACTGTGCATTAAATTGTGCACATAATACACATTCAGTCTTACAAAGATGGCCAT
This sequence comes from Chlamydotis macqueenii, assembly GCF_036417535.1. Lineage (NCBI taxonomy): Eukaryota > Metazoa > Chordata > Aves > Otidiformes > Otididae > Chlamydotis > Chlamydotis macqueenii. Next base: position 9,449,289 of record NC_141558.1, read on the forward strand.
AAAACAGTCCCATTAATATCAGTAGCAATATCAGAGACCCTAAATAGTCCTTTAGGTACCTTCTTTGCATGAATTATTACATAAGGTGCAAGACAGGACTAATGATTAAAATTACACAAATGACCTGATTCAACACTCTTGACGCATTTCTGTGTTGGATGACTTTTAAAAAGTCTGCTGCTGCTCTTTCAGCAGGGTGAGTATCTGAGATAGCTTAATTGAAGTCAATGAAGCTACACTTTGATATAAAACTAGTGTATTTAATAGGAGGTTAATGCTCAGAATAAAAGAGAAGCCAAAATTTTTCTTGAAATATTTTCTCACAGTTGAGATCTTTTCTTGTTTGTACTTTCCCACTGCATTATTCTTTCTTTTCTCCTCCCCAAAAGATTCATCCAAAAAATAAGCATATTTCCTTTGTGGTTTACACTGAAAAGAAGACACAGCTTTTCTGTTTCTTAAAATGTGGAAGGAGATAAATAATGAAAATTTATAGTGATTAGACCCTAAGGTCTTTATTTATGGATCCCTGGCACAGTCACACCTCAGATAATAGCCTAATTTAATATTTATGATGTGCTAGGTTTCTCTAAATATATAAGTTTAGCAATGGGAGTTATCCCTTATTTATCTACTTCTGACTTTTAATTAGTCAGATTGCCATTTAATCATTAACAATCTCTCCTTCCAAAAAAAACTTCTACTTCTTTGATGAATGTGTCCTCATTGTGTCACTACTCCCATTAGAAGATCTGTATTAGTTATTCCAATGACACGCTTTCATATAAAAATACCTGATCTACAGAAAAAGTCTCTTGAAGTGACATCTCACACTGACTGGGCACCCTGCAACTATTATACTGTTAGGTACCCTCCTGCCTTCAGCAGACCAGGCATTAGGGGACTCACTAAGGTGACCAATACCCCTCAAATCTTAGAAATCTTTAAAAAAAAAAAATTACATGTGTTTGAGTGGGTAGGGGAGGAGGAAGCCTAGCACAGCCTGTTTAATTAAACCTAATAATATTCAATGTAAAGATTATCCTTCTTTCTTTGACAATATAAAAGAGTGTCACAGAAATTATACCTTTGTTAAAAAGTTCTCTCTAACATTAATCAAGTCACTTCCATAGAGAGATGAAACTACAAGCTCTAACATGTTAACATTCAGCAATGTGTTACTAATAGCATCATTAACGCATACCATATATAGCTGCATGGAGTCTCTTATACTGAGCTAGTGCCAAGTCCCAGTTTGTCAAGTTGGGACACGGGAATGGCAAAATAATTTCATTCACTCTACCAGCTAATTAAGATGGAGCTTAAAGCATGGAAGCTGAGAACCTTAGCAGGTCTGCTGTGCCATTCCTCCAGGGTGACATTGTAGGGAATAGTTAAAATACTTAATATAGTCACTGTTGCATGTTAAATGATTGTCAGGGAAGTGCAAGTGGTACAGGTTGAATCAGTAAAGGGTGAACACTGCCATCATTGTGCAGTATTCACAGCTCCGTCTCCACTCATCCTTGGTCTCATGTTTGCTCATGTTGCTAGAAAAGAATAGGTATTTTTTTTTAACACAGAGGTTCTTGATATTTACTTTAAAACAAAACTATCTTTCTACAATGTGCTGTTACCTGACGCATATTATACAACTTTGCCCTGAGAATGCAATGGGGAATTAGGACCTGTTCATCTATTTATGTTTCCTAGCAATTTCCATTATGAAGGAATCTTGTGGTCTCCTTGTTTGAGGAATGCTCTCACTATAGCTGTTCTTAGCAAATGAATGAATGCTGCTCATGCTTTTGGCTCACTGGTTTATTCTTTAACCTTAGACTGATATAATTATTCTATCCTGAAATCTACCTTGTAGAATCAAGTTATAATACACTTCAGCCAACTGCATATTTCTCCAATACCTGTAGCAACCTTGTCATAACAACAGCACTGTCTAACTAGGTCCCATCTCAGCATGCAAGACCTCAGAGTGCTGATGTGAGAGACCATCTGCAAAATACCATATATCCAATCATGAAGAGGGAGAAGTAGGTTTGCGTAGTGATACTGCAGTTCTCCCTGTACCAGACATGTCTTAACCATTCCCGTTGGTAAGCCCATACGTGGTTGCTCCTCAGAATTCAGTCTCTCAGTTAGGAAATTATGGGTCCCTGCAAGGCAGCAACAAGGCTACAAGCGGGGCTGCACATGCACAGGAAAGGCGGTCTGCAACGATTAGTGCGCTAGGCGCGGGGGGCGGGTGCATTCGTGTGCGTAGTGGGTGTATGAGCTTGCATAGCGGGCGCACGGGTATATATAGTGACGTGACACAGCAGTAAATTGAGATCTGACTCCATGGCATCCGTGTCTGTGTCTCTTTCCCCGGGATGGGATCCCAGTAGGGTGGGTTGGTCCATTGTCGCGTGACGACAAGAAAGTATTTGAGGCATTCTGTTTTCTGACATTTCCTCCTCAACAGTGGCTTACTTGAGAACATGCTAAATTAATTTTGTTTCACAAAGCTTACATATATATGCTAAGCTAATCACAAAAAAAGAAAAATTAAACTCAATTAATTCACAGTAACACTCTTTTTTTTTTTAATTTCCCCTTTGTCCTAGGTATTTCCTTTTGTTCTGTTCTATTTTTTTTTTTTTGGTCTATTTTCTTGATGTAAAATTTTGGAGACTGTACACCTTCATGTGACTGCCTGGGTTTTGCTGAGGCAGTTTTTTCTTTCTTCTCTCCATGCAAAGCTTGATTAATAACGACTAAAAAAAAAACATTTTTAAGGACACTTCATTCTGTTGATATAGTTCTTTTAAGGCCACTCCTGCTATACCATATAACAGCAGAGGGATTTAGCTCTTTATCTTTGGTGTTGTGTTTTTAATTTTTTCATTTGATCACTTTTGTTGCTCTTCCGACATCTTTTCAATCTGTTCCTCCATTTGTAATTAAGCCTTATTCTGGTTTGAAACCAATAAAATCAAAACCAAGACCCCCTAGTGTATAATATTTTATAGGCTATACTTAAGAACTACATTCTATTAAGAATGTACTATGCTTAAGAACTACATTCTATTAAGACTACATTTTGATACTCTAACTCCCGCAACATTTTCTGGTTAGTTTTGATTTTATAATTTCTCAATGTGATAGCCAATTAAGAGCCACTTGCAGTATCATTTCTTGTCGTCAGGAAACTGGAAAGTTTACACCAGACACCAGCTATTAATGCCAAACTCAGAGCTGCTCGTGTCTGAAAACTTTTGTTCGTCTATCCATACTTGGGGAAGTAAAAGACAAAAAGAGAGTTTCTGAAAATCCAGTCCTAATTTATGATGCTTATCACTAAAAAGTATATGGCCAGATCAAAAAGACAAATTTTAAGCTGGTGCAAATTGGCCAAGCAACACCATTAGCTGGGATACTGAATTTATATCAGCTGAGTATGCAGTCTGCTTGTAGCTATCTGACAGAGAGTACAGAAGTTACAAAAAAAGGTCTTAAGTAATAGTCTTCCAGAAAGTCATCATGTATTTTTCAGAACCTGAAAATTCACAAATTTGTTGGTATTTTTGGACCAGTTCCTACTTTAGCTCAGATTTCATATTAGCCATATTTTAGATCTTCATAAAAAAGAAATGCACTTCATATCAGTCTGCACACTCAATAAAATAAATCTACAAGCCAGAACTGTCTTAGAGTCAAAGAGAATTATTCTGCTATAAAGCAGTAATCTGTCTCTCACTCTTTGAGATTTAAGCAGAATAAAAAGAAGCTATATTTTTAAATGGACTGGACAATGTTAAAAGTATCTAGTTGAGAACAACCTGTCAATGGGGAAGGAGGGAATAACCTGACCCATCAGCTTCCCTTACATCTCCAGTCGTTACAATTCCCTGAGTGCTGAGAACACACAATTTAGTAGTTTCAGAGATGAAACTGATTGCTTTGGGTTTTGGCACCTCTGTAACACAGCAAACAAAATATATATATATATATGAATGTATGAGATTTACATTACAGACAGACAAAAGCAGCTAGAGAGTGGATTCTCGCTATCAATTAGAGGTACTATCTGCACAGAAGGAGGTAACCTGTTGGATGTGGATTGATGTGAAATAAAAAGATTGCATGAAGAAAATGCAGATGATATGATTGTGGTTTAACAGAAAATAAGAAAAGACTCAAACAAAATAAAAATATAGGAATGGAGAACAGAGGTACTTTTAGTATTGCAGAGGACAGGCAGGTGTTTAGATTAAGCAAGTGTCATTATCGTGACATTGTGGAAGCTGAATAGGAGAAGTGACTCATGCTACCAACTTCTGAATCTCTTGATCAAGTAGGAGCCATAATTATTGCTGGAAAAGTACTGATAAAAAAAAATCTTGAAAACAGCAATTTTCTGTAAGATGGAGAAAGCAAACAAAGCATAGTGTTGTCACAAATTAGACCATCTTCAGCAGCAAGAAATAAAAAAGTCAGAAATTGAAAGACATCAGGGACTGGATCTGATGTAATACTTAAATGACTAAAAGCTTTAGTATTGCAGCATCCAATGTTAATGACATGGCTCTGTGACATCCAGCACTTCAGGTGGGCATGCAGGTACCCACTCCAGTGAATGGGAACCTTCAATAACCTCAAAAAAAATGTCCAGTACACTCTGTACAGAGGCAACACAAAGATACTCATCTCTAGTTAATTGGAAAATAATAATTTCTTCTCCCAGGGCCATTCCTGTGGTCACATTAGGCAATGATTTGATATAAAAAAAATTCCTTGCAATCAGCCCCCTTTCTCTGAGGCAACAGTACTCAGCACCGAGGTGCAGAGTTACACTGCTATGCTCTTTCTTTTTTCAGCCTAGGGAAACTTGAAATCTTTTATATACACTGACACAGCTTCGTAACAGAAAATAGAGCAAAAAGTCCTTCACTTTTTTATGAACATAACACATAACAGTGGGACACGGGTAATACCCTTCTTCAGGCAGAAAAAAAGAATTGAACTTGGGTCACCTACTTAATGAGTGAATGCTTTAAAAATACCGGCCTACTATATAGCAGTAGATGGAGCACTGGTCTGATTACAGGGGCTGACCAACAGTGGGGACACTTCCACTGCTTAAACAGAAACATGCACACCTGGATGAATATCTGGAAATACTGAGCAAATGTTTCAAACCATCTTATTCAAAGAGGCCTTGTTGAAGGACACCCAGGTCTCTGAAAACATACATTAACTTTGTCTGTACTATTTCCGGAAAAGGTTAACATTTTGTGCAGACCCAAATTCTTTCAGAAGGTGTTTAGAGGTACTCTGCAAATGGCTGATGAATAAATATGTTCAGAAGAGACAGGCAGAGAAAAATTCAGTTTCTGGTATACATGAGGTTGCTTAGATGCACCTAACTGGAAGTACTTCTGCAGATTTGCAGACTCAAGCACATTAGGAATATGAAGTGTCTGTAATTCAGGAGCCTACACAGGGAGGTAGCAGCTGAGAGTGAGGAGCAGGGGTGCTCAGTATTTGGTGCAGTCCTTGCCACTTGAATGCAAAGAAGAGGTGAGAAGATGAGAAGCAGCAGGAAGCTTCAGTTAAAGCCCTTTCTATTGCCTTCCAGTCTTCCCTTTCTCATTGTCCTTTTGCAGCAACAGACAGGCCTCAGTGTTAAGGGAGAAACAGGAAGTTGCTCAGGCTGCTCAAATTGTCATGCCCTGGGGAAAAGCTATCAGGACAGATAGAAGGATCCTTGAGGCTGGAGCTCATCTGGAGGTGGTCTGTTAAACTGACCGCACTGTCCTCCTAAAACCTACAATGCAGCTCCCATTCTTACCAGAGAGTTGCCTAAAGGAATAAAGATAGTGGGTAAATACAACTTAGTTTTGATTTAGAAATGGAAGAAGGAAAAAAAGAACAAGTCTGTGCTTAACTGAACCAATACAGATTCTCAAAATTTGATTTCACAGCAAAGTAGCTTCATCAGCTACTTGTGCAAAAGGTTAATTAAAATTGTATTTGTCAATACACAAATATGGATATGTACATTTCTAGGAATTTTCACCAATTGTAAGATTACGTATGTTATTAAGTGTTCCTGGAATCATGCTTTGGTACGTTTGGGTGCAAATTTCTTAAATGTTATTGCCACATTGTATCAGGCAGTGTGATCCCAGCTATGAATCCAGTCTCATATGTGATCAGAAGATACACCAAAAGAATCTCAGTCTAGCATTCACGGAGATAAATGCAGTTGTCTCTAATTCTATGAAACAGGTTTAGCAGGATTCCAGATTCTTCAGAACCACATAAAAATAGGAATTTTTTGATGAAGTTGTACATATGGCAGGATAAATAGAATGTTCCCATCTGTCTTTAAAAACTTAATATTTCCCATTCTTATTTCCACAGGAAACATTGGAGCAGAACTTAAACTTGGGGATGATCAGTCTCAATTAAAAATTAATTGATAGGTTGGGATTGTCTTCTGTGTTAACATTTCAGGTGTTCCTGAAATTTCTTCAGGAATCAATCAACCTATTGACAATAAAAGTATACACAGGGAAACAGTATATGTAGAATATACCACATGAATCCAGAATGCATCTAGAGGAAACACAAAATTATTTTAGCTTTTATCATGGAACATTTTGCCATCATTACCTTTTCTGTTTGCAGGTACAGAAAAATAGAAACACTGAACTCTTCACTATGCATACAAAAAGAAAACACCTTGAATTTTATTTCACAGAAGAATATAGAATGGTCTGTTATTTTTCTATTTATTTTCATGAAGTGCAGAATGATAAGACCCTACTTTTAACCCTATGCCATAATGAATCAATAAGTGATGTGCAATGAAATAAATGGAAAGCAAAAGTACAACAAAAATTGTGAAAGTGGATGCTTTTCACAGTATGTCGTCATTCCTTAGAATTAACTCCAGTAGGAGATTATTAAGTCAAATATTGTTGAAAGATTTTTAAAGGGCTGAATAATTTTATGAGTAACAACAACAATATGAATGTTAAAGTAATCTATTGCTATGCTTCAGAGGGTAAACTGATAGCTGCAGGGGTCAAGAAGACATCCCCTTCTCTATCTTCCTTTCCACACAACTGGATAAGTGCATTAAGGGCTTTTCTTCAACTTCCTCTCAAGCATCAGACATTGTTCACTTCTGAAGGCAGCAAAAATGCAATACTCAACAAATGAGAAGAAACATACTGACCCAGTATGACAAATCCTGTCCTCCTTCTCATCATCATTATCATCATCTGAACATATTTTACCACCAGCACAAAAGGAGATTGCTTTTCTGTGTTCATCATCCCTACAGATGCAGCATAGGTACTTGGAAGTTTGCTGTCCTGTCAGCATTTTAGTTCTCACATCCCATAAACACTTCGTTCTGGGACTCTAGCTCTTATTTTATTCACTTAGTAGATGTCATGAACTTTCCAAGCTTAGGTTCTGAAGGAATTTGAAAAGGGGAAGGGAAAAAAACCAAACCAAAACGGAGGAAAACCACAAAAAAAACCAAACCCCTTGGTGTAATTTTCTGCTCTTGTCACCATTCATTTTCCCCAAGAGGAGGAGAATTACCCTCTCTCTGACATTATTCTCCCTCTGCTTTGAGACCTTCTTAGTGACCACCAGGAATATGAGTTGGGGAGACACAGGAACAAATCTTTATCCAGTGTAAATTTCTGCTGGTTGCACTGGCCTCAACAGTTGTCTCATGATACATTTATGAAATATATAGATAATATTTCAGACCCCTTTTCTGAATGTTTCATCTGTTAAAATTCTATAAATACTTCAAAGGGAATCAACAAAGAATTTAGATTCTTCAGTAAGCAAATAATCTCTCAACCACTTTTCAAGAGCAGTTTGATATAACTTACATATTTGAGGACTGCCCATCATATTGTCATTGTGGGTTTTATGGTGCCATATTATTGATTCAGAGAGTTTTGCGACCTACTATGTCAGATCAATGTGTAAAAAGTAATGATTCAAAGCACAAGAGCAAAGTAATGGCCAGGAATTTATTATTGATGCTATTATTCATTGCAAAATTCACAACAGAACAATGCAGTAACCTGTACAAAGACCATGCAAAATGACAGTGTTACAAAAATCTAAGATAATGGCTCCTCCTTTTACAAAATTTGTTCTCATAAAGTTTGTGAAGAATTGCAATTTCTAAATTTATGCCTAAACCTGGCACTTAAGCCTGTCTGTGGATGACATCAGCAGTTTTTCAAAGTAGTCATCATGCCATATATAAAAGGATGTATTGTAAATTTAAATACAGAATAGATATTTAAGACAAGATTCACATAATCTGCTGATGTATCTCTGAATAACACAGCAGAATTCTTGAAAAGTGAATACTTGGCCCCAGTTGGAGCCAAGGCTCCCTGTAAGCAAATGGGGAATTTAATGTTTCTGAAGAGACCTGAACAGAAACCACATACAGATAACCATGCATTTGAACTCTACTTTTCCATGGGGTAGGGCTGACTGGAGGCTGCATCTGTAAAGTTCATATTTTCCTAAAAATAAAAAAATTAAAAATCTAGTGTGGTAGGTCTTAACCTTTGAAAAGCATTGTCAGAAGTGAAAAAGGGAGTTGTAAAGCCATCAACTGTCATATAACCATTTCTTACCTATATAGTAAATGCAAGATGCATTTTTACTCTAGGGTTTATTGATACCAATGTTTGGCAAAGAGGGAGTAGACTTGGATTCCAGTCCTTGCTCTCAGAAACCTTTAGTATTCTCTAAGTAGAAACTACATGTGACTTCCACAACCAAGTGCTCTTATATCACTATTCTATAGTTAATTTATCATCCTCAGAAGACAAAATCATAGAATCATAGAATGGTTTGGGTTGGAAGGGGCCTTGAAAATCATTTCAGTCCAATACCCCTGCTGTGGGCAGGGACACCTTCCACTAGATCAGGTTGCTCAAAGCCCTATCCAGCCTGTCCTTGAACACCTCCAGGAATGGGGCATCCACAACTCTGGGCAACATGTTCCAGTGCCTCATCACCCTCACAGTGAAGAAACGGAAAATCAAATTGTCAACCTGTAAGGAAAGTGCTCTGACCAAAAGACTTTTTGGATAATGTAAATGAAATATGTATTTACAAACATTTCCTGCCAAACATTAAATTGACTGTTGATTTTTAGGTGCCCTTTGGAACAAGTTCTTTCTTGGTCATTGTTTTTAGACTTATCTGTCTTAAGTGGTATTTTCAGCTTTGCCTCAAATAAATCTTCAGGGCTGGACTCTGACTTTTGTACTTATCAGCCAAGTGGCACTTACAATCATGCTTACTAAGTTAGAAGTGGCAATATATGAACCTTAAAAGATTATTTTCCACATATCTGATCTTGCTTTATTTGACAACCTCAAATGCCTTTAGTGCATATATTCAGTCACGTTAAGCTTTATATCTCACCAAACAGAATATTTACAACAAAGAAATAACTGATTCAGAAAAGTATAAAAGACTTTAAAGATATTCATATTCAAACTAATTTTTTAAAAGTTCATTTTGTTTCTAACCTATGTAATAGGTGCTTCAGCAAGAGGAGAAACATTTTTATTTTAATGTATTCAGCTAAATGTTTCAAATAATGTAATAAAATAGCTTTGTTTTGGTGATCTAAAGGGGAAAAATAGATGAAGGTTTAATGCTAGAGTCATTGAGAAAAGGAATATCTAGCAGTAGAGACACAGGTTGGAGTCCATACAGCACATTTAAGTTTTTTATCATTCTGCCACTATGGATTTCAGTTGTGGTTCCCCTACCAGTGTGAAGCTAGAATAGGATATTGAGCATAATTGAGTCCCAGAGATAAAAGAAATAACTGCAACAATTTGTATTTATTAAAAGCAAACAAATTTTCATTCATCAAAGTGTTGATTTTTTAAATTATTATTATTGTAACACACAATTTCAGCATCTTTTAAATTGTCACATAAATTACTTTCAATTAAAAAGGATGTATACAAAGCCAAAGCTCAATCTGTCAGGGCAAATCTCACTTAGCACCCATAATTCTTTCTGCATCTGCTGGATCCAAAGCTCTAGGTCGCTAAGAGGTGACCACTGCCTTCTACAAGCTCTGAATAAATCCTATCATGAGTTAAGGTGGCTGCTTAGTGATCCGCCCTGACTTCACCTTTCTTCTCAAGTGCAAAATATTCCTTTTTTTTCAGAAACTTACCTGTTCTATGTAACAGCATGAGTAACAGTTCTCATGTTATTCTATTCACTCACTAGTATAACAGTTAAATTTTCTTTTTACTTTTTCTCTAGAAGTCCTAACTGTTTTGCGTCTCCCATACAGCACCATTTAATACAAATGACTTCTGGAAAACCAAAGCCACAGATCTGTTTCTAACAATAAATAGTATATATGGGAAAAAAATATCAAATTGTAGACAATTATGAAAAGAAAAGAGAGTTTTACTGTTTGGTGTGTAAAGACTGTTCACAACAAATATAGATAAAAGAGCTCTAATTATTTTATAAAGCTTATCAATGACAGCAATGAAATATTCCAGTGTGTGTTAAGTTGCTGCCGTTTTGTGAATAACCTTCTTGGCCTTTCAACAGTGGGAGTTATTTTTTCTTTTACTTTGCTTTGCATCACTGAGCGGTCGCAGAACTTTAGGTATAGCAATTATGCATTCCAACTCATTACAGCATATGAAAACCACTCACTCTAAATTATCCCTAAATGTTGCTGGCTTACCACCATATTAGACTGACCCAGAAACCCTGATTCCCTTTCTTTCTTTGTTACCTTCAAAGTTCTCATCTCTCTTCAGATTCAAGTTCAACTGGTAAAAAGCATTTTAGTATTTAGTACACTTAGCTACATGTCATGGTTTAGCCCCAGTTGGCAACTAAGTACTGCACAGCTGCTCACTCACCCTCCCCCTCCCTAGTGGGATAGGGGAGAGAATCAGAATGGTTAAAGTAAGAAAATGTATGTGTTGAGATAAGAATAGTTTAATAATTGAAGAAAAAAATATTTAAATACTAATAATCATCATAAATTTTAATGAAAATGGAAACAACAAAAAGAGAGGGAAACAAAAATCAAGAAAAAAAGGTAAGCAACTGCTCATCAGCCACTGACCAACATCCAGTCAGTCCCCAGGCAGCAATCACAGAGTGGAACCAAGAGTGATCTCAGAGTGATCTCAGAATGATCTCGAGCAGCAATCCTGGAACAGCAATTTCTGGATTTCTGCACACTGGCCAACCCCCACTTATATACTGAGCTTGACATTTATGTCATGGAATACTTCCCTTGGCCAGTTTGGGTCAGCTGTGCTGAGGCTATACCCCTCCCAGCTTCTTGCACCTGCACGTTAGCAAAACCTAGGAAGCTAAAAAAAAAGTCATTTATCTCTTAGCAACAATAACAACATTCTTCACATACTTAATCCTATACTAAACTCAAAACACAACAGCTGCTGGGAATAAAATTAACTCTATCCCAGCCGGAACTGGGACACTACTATACATTTTTCTCTAAAAGCTAGCTCATTTCAAATATTTCAGCTGAGTATTCTTACAGATATGCAATGAGTCCTTAAATACAACATGGAATATAATTTTTAAAAAGATGTTTAGTCCTTTAAAAATGCTTCTTGGTTTACTTTGGTGGAGAAAGAGTTAACCAAAGTTTATATTCTATCCACATAGACTGCACTTAGCAAAAGCTTGTGTAAAACTCTTCTGATAAACAGAACTATCCAGCTTGACTGCTCCAGGAACTAGAACACATCTACTAAGAGATGGAAGAATGAACTATCAAAATAATTAGGAAATAAAATCCATCATGACATAAGCTACTGACAAGTGTTGAATTCTTCCAAGCATGTTCAGCTTGGAAGAAACGGGCACTGAAAACACTCTTTTACCCTAAGCACATCTCTGTCACCGTATCATTCTCATCTCCAACGTTATTCTCCCTTTCAGACTTTGAAGTAAACTGTGAGTCTATGTTAAGTATAATTTACAAAGTGCCAGAGGCGACTGTGCTCTGACTAGGACTACCTGTGCTGGAAAAGTTGTCAAGAGGAGCAATATTTTTGTGGTGGTTCTGACACAATCCCAGCTTATTCAGCTGCAGCTCTTTCTAGATCAGTAAATAAATTCTATTCATCAAAAGCTTAATCTATATTATCTTTTGGGATGGAGCAATAATGTAGTTTTGAAACAAATCTCCAGTGACCACATTTATTGCATATTTTTTCCATTTCAGAGAGGATTTTGTGTCCATGAACAAACATAATTCCTGAGGAAATAGAAATGGAAGATCTGTTTGAGGTTTGTGACAAATATATTTCAGCCTCTACTGGGAACGTAAAGGCCCAAACCAATCACTTCACTTCAGACAAGATTTGAACCAAAGTTTGTGGAGATTCTGTCCAAGGGCTCAAACTAAATCTAGTCCAATGCTTATATGTGCTGGAACCACATTAGATGCTTACGTAAGGCCTGCAGCCTTAGTTGCTTTGATCTAGTGACTTTCTATAGCACTATATTACCTGCTAAAGTACACATAGTCAATAATATTTAAATGCTCTGCTCTTCACTTTCCCACAATTCCAGAGGAACGGAACACCAATTGTGTGAATTAACAATTCAGCAAGAACTTCAGCAGAAACACACGTCTTCCTTGCTACCTTCCTAGTAGTCATAATGGAAGGTACAGCAGCCACAGGACCACTTTATTCGTTCGCAAGAACCAACGACAAATATGAAATGACTTCTTGCTTATGAAGCTTAACTGTCTCTTTAATAAAGTAATAAAATGAGGACTATATGAGTTGTAACATAGTGGTTTACTCATCAAGGGACTCTCTGAAGTAGCATTGGTAATAGCTTTGTTGTAGTTGTATTCCAGATGTTTTCTGTTGCCTGTCACAAACACAAGAAAAAAAAAAAAAATTGTAAATTTACTTCTCTGGATATTCAACACTCGATTTTAGTTCTTCTAAGAGCAAGCGGTGCACACAATCCCAAAACATCTGCCCAGCCTCCCAACACAGTGCATGAGCAAATCAGAACAGCTAATAGTAAAATACATGGAAACTATCAAGTTGAACAGTTAGGTGTCTAAATTAGGTAAGAGGCAATCAGAAGGAGAGACAGAGGAGGAATCCTAATGTCTGTGTCTCAAAAATAATTCCAAACCTGGCACAACAGAAACTTAACAATGGATCTCTTTTACTCAGGTAAGTCTCTTAATCAAGAGAGTGTTTGTAAAATAAAACCTTTGAGAGACATATGCCATCTATTCAGCTCTAGAATGAGCAGTCTCAGGTTGTCTTATATACAAGTCCTGATCTTCAATATACCTTCTGATATCAAGTCCAAGATAAAGCCTTTAGAGAAGATGGTCAAAGTGGGATTTCCATGTCAAACAGCTCAGTGGCACCTGAGTGATTTTGCACCTGCTCAGGTTCTTACAGGACTCTGAATGCACCTGCTGACAGACGGCCTTAAGGCCCTCAACTGAGGGACTTATAAATTTCAGAGAAAGTGAAAAAGTGTTCAATTGTATCTAAAGAACTGCTTTTCTTCAAAGGTTGGGTGTACACAATCACGTTTATCTTTGAGAAACTGTAAAGGCTCTATACTATTTCCCACCAGATGGTCTGTCCTGAAGAATCTGATTTCAGTGCTGAGTTCAGAGTGATTGAATGTGGTCATGGTGCACGGATCTCTTCTCAAGTTGGAGAAGGGATTTCGCCATGGGTGAAGTACTTCTACTTATATCCATGTCACTATGTGACCACCATAAATTAAGTTATGCTCCCAAAAGGCCTGGGCTTCATGTGAGAATGGAAAATGTGTAAATGGTGTGGAGCAAGGATTGCTCTGATAGCTTTCTTCATGATCCAGCACAGCTGACTGCTCTCTTAGTGTCAGATCAATTTCTGGGGTCACTAGACTTTTGATCAGCCCTTATTTTGGAGGCTTCTATGTCCTCAAAAATGTCAAAATTCTGACAAAAAGGATCATCCATCCTTCTGTCGACAACACCTGGATTTATTCTATTTTATTATAGGCCCTGAACTTAGGTAGGCTGAATCTATACCTCAGTGATGAGCATTACAGCTACCAGGTGAGACAGAGCTCAGAGTCACTGTCTCTCAGATGAGGATCAGTTTCATCGCACTTGTGCAAGAATCAGTTTTGCTGAGGGCTGTTTAGGAATCACCCCATTTTCTTCATGAAGACTTCATTTCTTCAGATAGTTATAGTTTAGAGAAATTACTGAGTAGGGAAGCAATTAGTACTTAATGCTGTCATTTTTCAACTCTTCCGAATCCAACAGTTGTGGATACAGAACATAAAGAAAAGTGTTGTAGCATCAACAGTAGATTGAATTGCTGTAGTTGATATTACCATTATCACTGTTATTATCTGTAAAAAATTAAAAGAGAGGAAGATATGCATACACTGTTACGGGTTTTTTAAAACTTGCTAAAATGTACTTCAGATATAGTGCAGTGAGCTTTTCTGTTAGCAATTATTTTTGAATTATGGCTTTTTCCACCCACAAAAAAGGAAAAAAAAAGTTAACATACAGCATGTTTAAAAATTAACAATAAATTAATTTCAAGACAGTTGCACTTCTTGCTCTGTGACATGACACCTGCATGTTGTAGTGACACATACCAAATAAGTTCAGAAATGTAATGGAGTAACATGAAACCTACAGCTTTGGGAGAGCTGGTCTTACAACAAATTCAATTTGAAGAGTAATTTTTTATTTAGTGAATATGTATGTAATTTTTGGTTACATATATAAAGCTGAAAATCCCAAACCTTCTCTACTTCCACACCGTGCTAGTAAAAACATTGCCATTGTACAGGAATTCAGGACTGGAAAGGACCTGTTCGCTTGGCAGAATCCCACTGGAAGGGTGATAGGCAGGCAGATCAGTCCCGCCAATCTTAACAGTCTTTTGTTGCATTGTCTCTACTGTTACTGTTAAATAGTAAATTAGGATAAAAGACTACCAGGAAAGA
This sequence comes from Chlamydotis macqueenii, assembly GCF_036417535.1. Classification (NCBI taxonomy): domain Eukaryota; kingdom Metazoa; phylum Chordata; class Aves; order Otidiformes; family Otididae; genus Chlamydotis; species Chlamydotis macqueenii. The sequence continues at coordinate 9,464,382 of NC_141558.1, forward strand.
TGAGATTAAAATCTGACAATTGTATTATTAAAATTTAGGTGGGATAAAGATCATATGGAATGAGACTTGAAAACTTATCTCAGTGGCAAATGATACATATTTTTGTGGAGGGATAGGTTTGTATAATCGGATACATCCTGCAGTGAATTCCCATGTTAGTAAGCATTGTAAAATAGGGGGAAAAAAAAATTGCAGTAAGAACCTAAAAACCTTTAGATCTATCTGAACATATAAAAGTATTCAGAAGGAGAAGGTGTTTAACAAGGAAATAGCACTTTCCTTTTAAGACTTCCCAGTTAAATGTGATTATTTCATATTCCAAGTTACAAGGAACAGATTTTTTTTTATTTCACCTTCTTTTTTTTTCCCTATGTACAACTAAAATGTTGACAGCTATAAAAGTAAGGGGAATATAGCTGAACCAAACTACTTTTGCCTGGAATAATTTATTAAAGAATAGATTTAGCACATACTTCCTCCTCTATGTATTAGAGACTCATTTTTGAACTAATTTAATTAAAGTCAATTTGGGGGTGGTGGTACTTCTCTAAATGTTTCTGACATACGCATTAGCAATAGAGAGTGTTGTGTTGTCATAGCAATTGGCCTATGGTAATGACTTCAGAAATAGAATTAAGCTATGTCACAAAGGTGATTTGAGGACAGCTGCTTCTGTGTGAGTTTCGTTAGAAGGGACAGGGTCTTGTATTGGCTGAGATGAAACCACATGATGGGTTGTGGATCCCAACTTTAGGTGCTTATAAAGAGCCCACTGCCCTCTGTAGGTGTTTCAATACTTGACTAAGGTAAAAATATTTTAATTATGGATATTTCATTCTTATTATTCTGCAGTTTATGTAAAATCCTTTCAAGTATTGGGCTTGATACTCAACGTTGTAACTTCATACAGTGACAGATCTGATGTATGGGTGAGGATCTCTGTACATTCTCTTTTTCCTACATGTGATCAACAAATAAAGGTAGATGAAGGCGTCTACTGTGAATCTGCTGTAGTCCTCAAGTACTGAAGTATGAAGAAGAGACTTAAGAGTACATCTGTCATATTAAAATTCAGAACAGCAATGTACTTCATCAGATGGGCTGGCCTGTTGAGTAGAGTGTCTCAGGATGTTGTATATGAAGATGTACTCCATCTGCTTTCAGATTAGCACTTGCACTGAATAAGATTCCTGATCTTACCTTTCTTTGTTTCCTTTCATTTTTTTTCTGAGTTTTGCTGGCTTTTCATTATGAATTCATGGTCTAGAAAAAGTGAACTCAGCGCAAGTGAACTCCGCAATTAAGCATTTCCTGTTCCTTAATTACATGCTATTAACTTGACAACTTTAGTTGTGACTTAGAAGGCAAATACCTGTCCAGATTGCAACACAGCATGGCACAGCCCTTGTAAAGGTGATTCAGGGTAGTTTATAGAAAGCAGGACATCAGATGGTAAAGTTAATCTCCGAAACAGCTCCCTTAGTGCTAATGTAGGAAAGGCAAGTGAATGTAAGAGTCCAGATACTGTAGAAGCCAGAATGTAGAGAAAATTTCTTTCTGGCTTATGCAGTTCCATATCCAGGTGTCAAGTATGAACTGAGTATTTCTAAGTTTCTTGGGGAGATGGAAAAAAAAAACAAAGTGAGAATATAAAAAGAGAAAAATAGGGTTACGTATTCTAAAAAGTAATAATAATGGTGAAATGTACATCTGAAATATGTTTTAAACAGACAGAAACTTTTTAAAAACTAAAACCCAATAGCTCCATGAAGAGAGAAAACAATAAATTTTTATTTCCAGTGGAGTTTTCTCGGGTGCTATCTAGGAAGATATTACTTCCACACAGAATTTATCTGATGGTTGAAGTTTTCATAATGTGGCTCTTCCATGTATATTCTCTACTGTTTAATAAGGGCTGAGGTCATACTGCAGACAGCTGTACATTCTCTCTCAAGTACCTTGCTGTCTGTTTTCACAATATGTCTAGGAACAGAGTATTTTTGAAATGACTGTGTCTATGACAGTTCACTGAACTTGGTGGACAGGTTAAAAATTATGGACAAGCAAAGGGGAGGGATAGGTAGATATACAATATGATCACTTAAATTTTACTTCTCTAAGAAACGTCACTAGTAAAAAGAAAGCAAAACAAAGCAAACAAATTGAAAACTAATAGTTTGCTGGAGATACCTGAGAAACATTGAGAACATTTCCAAACAAAAGCATTTCACAGGACTAACACTTTGAAATTATTTTTAAGCAAATGGCATCATTTCAAGCTTGTTTGTTTTCGTAACAGAAAGCAACAGGCTGTTATAGTAGCATACCACGTTTGATGACTTCATAGCACATATGTCAGGACTACAGCTTGGGAACACCTGCTATCACTGAGACTTTGTTGTGAAGGGATGAGACAGTAATTTTGCCTGGATTGATAGAATTTTGTTCTAAAGTCTGTTTTCTGACTCTTTCAGATACTTAATTTTTCATCAGTCTGTCCTGATTACTCTGGTATGAGTGGGAAGTTGTAGCAAAACGGATATCCTATTCATAACCTGACCTGGTACATGGCATCTTTCTTACTAAACCGCTGGTATTCGTGAAGAGGCAGTAGTTCTGACATGGGCATTAAAGCACTTGTAGATGGTGATACAGTAAGTTTTGGGGGCTATGGCATATCCATAATATTGCTACTCTCTGACTGTGACACAAGACCAACAGGTTTTAGATGAATCAGAGCAAACTAGAGGACATCTGTACGCGTCAGTAATTTTAATACTTTTTTTTTTCTCAAATTCCTCATTGAAAGAAAATCTGAACCATTAAAACATCTATCTGAAAACAGAATTTTGTGGGAATGCTCCATAATTTGGATTTGAACCTGTTTAACCTTGCTTAGGTTGTAGGAGACCCAGGCTCAAGTTTTTGTTTCCCATGATAATTAGATGTTCCTGGCTTTGTGAGACTGAAAAGAGTTTTCCATACAATTCTTTTTTTTCGTTAGCAGTACCCAAACCACCACATTATAGTTTGTCTTTGCCTCTGATCTCAAAAGATTCACAGGTCAAAACAGAACTGAGATGAGGAAGGAAACGGGGAATGATGCTGAATATCTCCAATTATTGCACATAAGTTTTATGAGAGTCAGATGCACTTCTGTAGTGTCGAGATTTTAGTTTGAAACACCTGATAAACGCATCAAGTACAATCCATCTTTCTCCATTAGAACAATCACACTGTTTGGATCACTGACAAGGTATTTGTCTGTCGGCAGCTGTCAATGTGTACAGCTAGTCAAATAAGCCCTGACAAAATAAAGTTACACAGAAACACGTAGTTCATTGAGCCCAGCTGTCTCATTTCAAACATCTTTGGTTTAACAAGCTTTTGCTGACTGCAGAGCTCAGTTTGAGGGAACCCTTTTAAAATTCCTAGTAGACGTGCCGTAGGGACAGGGATCCCACAAACTATGAAACATTCAAATCAGATTCTTACAGCTGCTCAATAGCCAAGTCCTTTGCAACTGTCCAGTAGAAATGACAGTATCATCAGTTTAACAGAGGGGATTATCTGGGAAATTGGCAGGAACACCAATTGCCCTAAGCAGCTACAGTATCCAAGACCTACCATTAGACATATAGGGAGAGTAAACACTTTTGATTCAATCTAGACAGGAAACTAAAATTCATTTAAAATTTTCTGTAAATTAAAATCCCTATTTTTTAGCAAGTTCTATACTTAAACTCAAACTTGTTCCATTCCCAGTGTTCCCTAAAATATACTATGCCTGAGAGAGCCATCCACACAGAGTATTCATGCAGGGATGTCCAGCTGAGTCAAAGTTGTCTAAGCCACCTGCTACAATAGTCAGTGCTTTAAAAGAGATTGTATTTCCTTAGAGCTACACCCATCACTTCCTTATTCTTCCTCACTTTGAGCAGAAGCATGACAAGGATCATCCTAAAAACAGTTTACAAGGTGTGACCTGTACCAAATTCAAAAGAATAACTATCACAGACCTGAGCAAAACATTGTGGCTGTTAGCCATGGCCACAGGAATAATCCCAGAGTCATTGTTGCTTATCTGCTTATCCTCCTTCTATAGAACAGTAGCTGCTGGGCTGCCTTGTACAAGTATTGAATTGTAGTACTGTTGCTGATGACTCAGCTGCATGCTTTAAGGAAGTATGAACACAGATTCAAAATTTCCCTGCTGATAGAACTGTCTGTTCTCAAAGGGCAGTGTGAAAATCCAGCCTCTAACTATATTGGGTCCAAGTATACAAGTCTAGAGAACATATGTAGAAGTGGAAGTACTGTTCTAGAAGTAAAAATTATAATATCCTTTCAAATTCAGATAATATTAAGATAAAACATGCTTAAGGGATCTCCAGCTAAAATAATAGTGGGAAATACAATAAGAGTAAAAAGATGTTAAACTTGCAAATATGTCAGTTATCCCAAAGTAGCCCAATATAGACCAAAATTTGTTTTATTCCTGTCCCTATAACAGAGTGGTATAAGTCAGAAAGTAATCAGTTGGAGACACACAAGTAAAATAGAGTCAACACCATTGCTGTCCAGCCTTTCCAAAAAAGTTCCAACAATGACAATGTCCTCCTAATGCTAAAGCTATTCTTATGGTCCTTGAGAAACTTGTAGATTTAAAAACACAAGCAACAACTATGTAGATTTTTTTTAAGTGTAAATCCAATGCAATTTTAAAAAACATTATTTCTCTGACACGAGTCAGTTCAAATGAAACTTCACATTCACAAAAAAAAAAAATGGTGGAGTCACGACATACTCATGAAACAGTGAAAATAAGTCTTCTTGTACGGTTTTTGCCCCATCTGTCTGTACTCATCTGTTGTCTCTCATCTTATTCTTATACTTTCCATAGTAGAGACAGGTTTGCTTCATTATTGATTCGTATGTATCCAGCACCGGAGTACAATGTGGTTCCAGTTAACAATCAAAATTTTGAGGCACTGCAGTTAGAAAATGCTTCTATAATAATACATGAAGAGGTATCATTTATGAAAATCAAGTGAACAGAGAATGCAAAAAGCAAATTACATAATTGAAAAGCACTAGGGAAGGATGGATTTTATTGCTATTGGCTAATGAGCTTAAAAAATTTGCTTGGATTCCATCCACATAACATGCTAAGTGAAGGTATAGCTAGAAGACTGGTAAAAATAAGGACAGTGTTATTTAATTATTTTCAGCTACACTGTGAAAAAAAAAGATTGATAATTGTGATCAGATGTGGCAGAATTAAGAAGAAAAGAAACACATATTTAAAAATTAAACTGCTTGCCTTCATGTTCTAAGAATGTTGAAAATAATTGGACTCCTTCAAGAAAAAAAAAAACAGATGAGAGTAAAAATGAACATTCAGCAATGTATATTTTCAGTAGGCTGTGCAAGGACTACGGCACAGTGTACCATCCAAGTAAATTATAAAATTATTTGGATTGATTTTTTTTGTAAAATTGAAGCAAACTTGCATGGAGAAATATCTACTGTATCTGAAATACAACTTAAAATACTCGACAAGCTAGATATAGAGCTTATCAACAGTACCTCTTCAAAGACTCTTTATTGTCCTTCCTCTTTCTTAAATGCTCATTTCCATTGATTGAAAAACACTGATATAGAATGACTAAAAAAAACGAGACTTGCTTCACTTTTTTTTAGACACCTGGTATTTTAATTAATTTGTTAAAAATTATCTAATCTGTGTTTAACTTCAGAAGGTATTAAAAAGAATAGCACATGTATAGCAGAAGATGTAAATGGATAATGAGATAATAGCACATAACTGGAATATTGATTATAAGCTTTTGAAATTCCTTTTTTTTTTAAATTCCTTGGAAAAAAAATGTAATCTTAATATATAAATGAACAAGCTTGAAATACAAGCAGATACATCACGAGACTATTTTGGCTAAACAGGGAATTGACTACTAAGTCTCAGCGCGAAAAATGATGTATCAGGAGGTGGAAGTGAGGATAAGCTGCAGACAAGGAATACGGAAGTATTGCCAGAGTGTGAGGGATGGTGTTAGGAAAGCCAAAGCCAAACTCATGTTGAATCTGACAAGGGACATCAAGGGCAAGTCGAAAAGCTTCTACTGCTATATTAATAGTAAAAGAAACAAGCAAAATATAGGGCAGGTGATTGACAGTGCATGCGGCAAAGGCTGAGTACTCAATACCTTCTTTACTTCTATCTTCACAAGCATAGTGTCTCAGGCTTTTGCACCTAGAAACAAGGTTCAAGGAAGAGGGGAACTATCAGTGCTGCAAGATTAAGCCAGGGATCTCTTGAGAAAGCAAACCTCTCTTAAGTCCATGGAAATCATAAGGATGTATCCAAGGTTGCAGAGAGAGCTGGCTGATGTCATTGCTAGCCTACTGCTTCTTGACTTTGAAAAGTCTCTAAATATATAAAGACAAATGCTGCACAAATTTTTAAAAAGTTCAAGGAAAACAGTCCAGAAAACTACAAGGCAGTCAATCTCAATTCATTCCTGAAGAAAATCACAGAATATGTCCTCTTGAAAGGCCTTTCTGGACATGTGAAGCATAAGGTGAGGAGGAAGAGCCAGCATGGATTCCTCGAGGGCAAAATATGTTTGACCTTCCTGATTGCCTCCTGTGATAAAATGACTAGCCCTGTGGATGAGAGGAAAGCAGCAACTGTTGTGTATCTTCAGTTTAGCAAGGCTTTTGATGAGGTCTCCTCCATGACTTTAAGTTGGCAGCTTACTAGATGGGTAAAATACTGCTTGGATTCAAAGGATAATAAGTAATGGTTTGGACTCTACCTGAGGGTGATTACAAGTGGATTTTCTCAGGGGTCTATTCTGGGACTCATCCTGTTTAATATATTTTCATTGACCTAGAGAAGGAGGCAGAACTAATCTTCTTCAAATTTTCCGGTGACACTAATTTGAGGTGGACACTAAAAGGCACGGTTGCCATTCAGAGAGACAAAGAAAGGCTTGAGGAATCATTCGAGAAGAACCTTGCGAAATTCAACAAGGACAAATGCGAAATCCTGTACTTAGGTGCAAATTATCCCTTGTGTTCATTCAGGCTAAGGACTGCATGAATGAAGACAGCTCTGTAGGAAAGGACCTGGGAGTCCTAGCTGAGAGTGGTCTATGTGTGGGTCAACAGTACACTGTAGCAGTAATGGATAACAAGATACTGGGCTGTATTTGCCCTTCTCTTTGCACTTATTCGACCATACCTGGAATATTGCTTTCAATTTTGGATTTCCCAATTCAAGAAGGATGCTGATAAACAGAAAGAAATTCAACTTGTGGCCTCAAAATAGTCAGGGCTTGAGCACTTATCCTGTGAGGAAAGGCTGGAGGACTTGGGCTTTTTTAGCATGAAGAAGAGGTGGTTTTGGTGGAGCAGCATTCCAGTACCTATGGGTAGCTTACCAAGAAGATGAAGCCAGTCTCAGGTACACAGTGAGTTGAGGAGAGACAGTGGTCATTAACTGAGATGGAAAAGTTCTGATTGAATATAAAGAAACAAATTTTCACTATGAGAATAATTAAGCATTGGCACAGATCACACAGAGAGGCTGTTAATTTTCAATTCTTTGATGTTTTCAAAACATGACAGCCTAATGTCCTAAGAATCCCAGCCTGAATCCAGCATCGAGCCTGCTCTGAGCAGGAGGTTGGACTAGAGACTTCTGAAGGTCCCTCTAATCTGAATGACTCCATGACTCTTATGTATTTGGGGATACTGAAGACTCAGCTCTGTAGAAAAAAAAGACAATAAAAATTATTACGCTATATGACATTCTTCTGCAGCAAAGTGTTCAGAGACATCTAAAAATTGGAGGAGCAAAAGGATGTTAGCACTGTGCTAGGCAATAATAAGTTCAAATGTGAGAGGCTTTGGGTTGAAAAGAAGAGTGAAAGAAAAGGTCTAAGAGCACTCTAGATGTTCTGGAAGAAAAACATATAATAGAAGGAAATTATGTGAGAATAGAAGATGAACTGAGAGGACTTTGAGTACTGTTCCAAAGTGTAAATCCCAGTAAGTCATTAGACTGACAGCAAGAGCAAATTCAAAGAGGAAAGGTGTAGCAAATGGATTTCAAGGATATTTAAAAAAAAAAAAAGAAAAAAAAGAAAGCAAAACAAAGATATGACAGATTATAACTTAGAGAAGTGTGGGTTGTTTGGGTTTTTTTTTTCATTTGCTTTTTGTCTTGGTTTTAAGTGGACATCTCATGAGACATTAAAGCAGCACAGAGGATAGGAACGGTGCAAGTCCAAAAGATAAGGTCAATCATAATAGAGTGGATGTAACAAGCTGTCTGGAGAAAAGCCTGGATACAACTGTACAAATTTTATTAGTCCTGTATGAGATGTAAAGACTACAGAAAGGAGAAAAGTATAATTTTAGAGCAGACAAGGTCTTCTAAGAGAACAAGACCATTAAAGATTATGTTATTTTTCAATCATTACTTTGAAATGTCTAAATAGGGTCATTATAAAAATGAAGGGAAAAATGCTTTATCTTGAATTTGATTTTTTTGTTTGATGATAATACTGAATTTAAAATATAAGCCTAATACATACAGTCAGTTATGCCAGGAACATAAAAAATCCTTTGGAGTTGAAAGAGTATAATCATAATACCGATTCTTTGTGATGCTTTGGCTCTGTGCACAAATCGTCGCATTAGATACATGGAAAGTTGGCCCTGTCATAAGTCATGTGTCCTTTCTTCAATGAGTATTCCTGGAAATTGAAAATATTGGAGAATTAATTAATTTTCCAAATTCAACAATGCTTTTGTTTAAGTTAGATTCACATTGACATTCTTTTTCTTATGAAATACTGTGTAGTGAGTATTGTAACTTTGACAGTACTCCTCCTACTGTTCTAATTACAGTAGTAATTAAGAAAAATTATGCCCAGATGAAACAGTGCAAGTGAGGATTTAATGTTTATTACTTACTAGGTTTTCTGATAAGACTGGCAACAGCAGTAAATAGTACATGAGTATTTTTTAAATGGAAATATCCAGCTGCCAATTTTCATATCTGCTAACCACGATAATGTCATGTCATGCTTCCTCTGTCAGCTCTGCTCTGCTCACACACACCACCCCACTGAGTATTCTATCCTCTCTGTATACCCAGGGCTACTCAGAAGTAGAATGATTTTGTCCAGTTTGGTAGAAGAGTGATTAAAATCACAGCCCTTATCAAAGCAGTAAAACATATCTCCAGATCTTTCCATTCCCGTGTCTGCTGCCTCCCAACCCTATATTGCATAGGGAAAATGTTTCCTTCTAATTGCAGAACTGAAAATTTGGAAATGTACTGCTGAGTAGCACCTAACTCCTTAGCTGCTTGAGCAACAGATTAGCCACTAAAGTCAGAGTCTGAATTTTTCATAAAAACTGGGGTAGAAAATTGGCATAATAAGAAATAGAAAGGATATTTCCAGCCACAACTTAGTTCAAATGAAAACAAATAGAGCAAAATGTTGCAGACAGTAAAAAAAAATCCTTAGGTAATTAGAAATTAAAGAAGATATTCTGACCCCAAGAACAGTTTACCCACACAAACTCAGAATCAGCAGAATGTTGCCACCCAGTTATAAAATATTTTTATTCTGTTTATCCTCAAAATGTCACCATGTGGATTCTTTGGAAGGATGGAGCAGGAAGAGTATGAGTAATGTGTAAGAAACACAACTTATCTCCCAATCTTTTCCTATATACTATTTCTGAAAATGTCACTACCATGCTGAGTCTACTAATAGGATCATTAGCTCATCAAATCAGGCTCAGAATCTAAAACTGAAAAATGAGACACACTCACAAAATATCTCCAAAGAAATAGCTAATTAGGCATGGTCTTAGCTCTGAAAAAGGTCAATCTAAAAGCAAGGCTTACAGGGTAGAATCTTAACAGCCAAAACATACTGTTGAAATACCAGGAAATAGGAATGCAATGGGTATTCACAGCCTCTCCCATGTAAAGTGGTACATGAAGAACCAGATATGAGGCAAAACTGGACTTCCCACCCCTGCTCAGCCTACCATATAGCTCTCCAGGGGTGCTTTTTTCCATGATGGAGATACATGCCTAGCATACAACCAGTGACAACCACTGCCTCCAAGGCTTTTTCCCAAGTTCTATGATTTTTGCCATAGCTCTAGCTGTTGTAAAGCACTAAGAATACAAATTCTAATTTCCTCATGGGGGGGGCGGGGAGGAAGTTTGGGGCAATTAACATGATAATGGACATTACACAGTTGGCCTGGCAAAGTGCATACTGTTCTCAGAGCTATTAATCTGGGCTACAGTTACATTTACACTATTCACCTTAGTAAATCCCTACCTGTTTTCAATCACAAATCGGTTCAAATTTATGTTGTATCTGTCTATCTATCTATACATATGTATATGCAAAATACATTAAAGAGAATAAAACAGCCAGTCACCGAAACTTGAAAATATTAGCTAGTGAGGAGTGAAAGAACATATTCCAAATATCAGGAATTATTTAAATACAGAGGAGACAGCAACTTCAATACACATGAGATGGTGTAGGAGATTCAAGGAGATCTATTTTTATTCACTATAAAATGGGGAGGTGAGGAAAAGAACACAGCAGAAGGAAGGACTACTTTTCTTTTAAAGTAAAGATGCAAAGGGATTACAGAGAGCACAGGATTTTAATTGACTCCTCAAGGCTGAGATGAGGGAATAGGAAGATCATGGTTCTTGATCTTCTCCATTTGTGAGGAAGTCAAATGAGGGAAAAAGACAAAGACAGAAAGAAAAGAGAGATCACTGACACCAGTTTCCATGGGTCATTCAAATACAGACTAAAGACCTGTGAGAGGCTGAGACCGAAGCATGGACAGAGAGGTTCTTATGGGACATCTCCAGACTGTCAGAATTTAATGAGACAAGAACAAATACAGACTGGGTGAAGAACGGATTGAGAGCAGCCCTGAGGAGAAGGACTTGGCAGCACTAGTGGACAAGAAGCTCAACATGAGCCAAGAGAGCCTGCAGTCCAGAAAGCCAGCTATATCCTGGGCTGCATCAAAAGAAGTGTGGCCAGCAAGTTGAGGGAGGTGATTCTGCCCCTCTACTCTGCTCTTATGAGACCCCACCTGGAGTACTGCATCCAGCTCTGGAGCCCTCAATTTAAGGACATAAACTTGTTGCAGTAAGTCCAGAGGAGGACCACAAAGATGATCAGAGGGCTGGAGCACCTCTCCTATGAGGACAGGCTGAGATAGTTGGGGCTGTTCAGCCTGAAGAAGAGAAGGCTTTTGGGGAGACCTTATAATGGCCTTCCAGTACCTAAAGGGGGCTTATAAGTAAGATAGATAGGGAGAAACTCTTTTGCAGGGCCTTTAGTGATAGAACGAGTGGCAATGGTTTTAAAATAGAGGAGGCAGAATTAGACTGGATATAAGGAATTTTTTTTTTCCAATTAGGGTGTTGGAACACTAGAACAGGTGGCCCAGAGAGGTGGTGGATGCCTCATCCCTCAAAACATTCAAGGTCAGGTTGGATAGGACAGAGCAAACTTATCCAGTTTAAGATGTCCCAGATCCCTGCAGAGGGGTTGGACTAGATGACCTTTAAAGGTCCATTCCAGCCCAAACTATTCTATGATTTTAAGACATTTTAAAAATAAGTATTCTTCTCATTCATCTTTCGCCTTCATCAGACTTCAGCTTCGTATGGCCTGAGCAGGAACCCTGGAAGATACATGTATGGCTTACATAAGATAAAGGGTGGGGAATGAATTCTTGGAATTGTTAACTGAAGACAGAAAAAATAAGAAGTCAAAGCATGATATGTCTGAGATTCACTTCCCCATAAAATAGCAAAAGAAATCAGGCTTAATTTAAACTATATAGGACTCGCAAACAGCTGTAGAAAGCCTCATGCAACCCAACACATTTCCTCACTTACATGAAGAAATGAGAAGAGACAGGAACATTGTGTGTATAAAAGGGCCAGAAACTGCCAGAAGACTTCCAATTCAATCCCATGCTGACATTAGCAAAAAGCAACAAACCCAAGTAGACAGTATAACAACCAGTTTATGATTACACTTCTGTTACAGCAGCTGGCAACATAGCCATTGCAGTTAGTAGAAAAGCTGGAAAATGTCCAAGGATTGAAAAAGGCACAAGCACAATACTCACATGCTGTCACACAAGTCGGAAACTGTGGGTAAATATAAAAAAGAAGCTGCAAGGAAATGGCAAGACTTGCAAGCAATGATTGACCTTGTCATCAGAGGTAGTCATGAGTACCTGTGGTAGGTCAGCTGAATTCTCAAAGCTAGCGGGAGATCTGCATATATATAAACAATATCTGGCTACATAAATATGATTGAAGGTGATATGGTACACTTGCAAAACAAACAGCTTAGTAATGCCATTTATCCTCCTAGAAAGACAAGTCATTATAATGCAATGCACTAGTAGGTACTAATAGATTTGTTTCTGAATTATTTGCAAGAGTGTCTTTATATTTACTGGACAAGAAGGGTACTTATAGCATGCAAGTCATCTCATCCCAAAACAGACAACTCAAAATGGCCTTCAAAGTACCCTACAAATATATATTCCTTCCCTGAAAAGAGGGCCTTAAATATAGACCTTTGTAAACTTACCTAAACTGTATCAAAGCCTGAGGTAAGATTATTTAAGATTCCTAGAACGTATTCCACTGGCTAAACACAGTAGCCTGGTGCCACATGAAACTCTTTTGACAATGCAGTTAATAGAACCTGGACAGCTTTTCAGCTCACCCTAAAGAAGACATGTAGGTTTTGATTCAGTTGGCCTCACATAAACATCAGGTATCGTTTAATACACACTAAGTTATATGAAATATCTACAAACTGCTCACAGATACAGCAGAGAACCTAGGGGACTTCCATGTCTTTTTAGAGACACCACTGGGGACTAGGCAAGGCTTGACAGAGCATCTCAGGTGGTAGTAAACATCTATCTGTGGGTAAACAAATGTTAGTTGCCATGAAGGTAGACATATATACATCTTGCAAACAACCAAATAAATGAAAAGTTTGTAGAAAAAATAAATACAAATACAAAATTGTTAACAATTATAATCAGGTAGAATCTGTCAGAGTACGTGGTTTGGGTGTCTCTCATAACTTTGTACATCTTTTATCAGAAAAGGAAAGTCAATCCTAGAAAAAGTGGAGCTGCTGCTTGAGTACAATGGGAAACAAAGATTTTACAGTAATATGGACATGCTAACAGTCTTTGTTGAGCAGTGAATTCAATACAAAAAAGAAAAAAGCAGACACTTTTGAAGGAAAAGCCGATCACACTAAAATCCAGAATAAAAGAATTTCAGCACAGATATACCAATAAAAATATTGGTCATAGAGTCATAGAATCATAGAAACATTATGGTTGGAAAAGACCTCCAAGATCATAAAGTTCAAACATCAACACAACACCACCATGCCTACTAAACCATGTCCCAAAGTGCCACGTCTACAGGTTTTTTGACCACCTCCAAGGATGATGACTCCACCACTTCCCTGGGCAGCCTGTTTCAATACTCTTTCAGTAAATAAATTTTTCCTAATATCCAATCTAAACCTCCCCTAACACAACTTGAGGCTATTTCCAGTCAAAAAGATGCTTACAATAGTAATTGCCTTTTGTAAGCTTTCACTTAAGCAATTAACTTCAAAGAAATATTAGGAGTCCAAGAAACAACTTCAGCTGCCCATTGACTCTGACAGAGATTATATAAAAACACACTTCCTAATCATAGCAAGTACTAACAGTTTGAAAAGCACACAGCATTGCTTTGTGACGTGGGGCCTGTAAAACAGTCTGATGAAAAAGAAGACAAAGTGTTCTTGTACATGATTCCTTATTAGCCTGCATGTAGAAATACTGGTGATGCAACATTGCAGATTAAAATCACAGGTTTTATAAAGCTGAAACATTTGGACTCTTCAGTCAATGCGGTGAATTCAGTGTCAGATCACAATTAAAACGTATTGTAGGACTTGTACATGATAAAACCTACAAACTTAACAGAGAGAATTGAGACCCTAGCAGACTTCTTTGTTTTAAAGACAGAACACAAACCTACTCCTGATAATTATACACCTATTCAGTTAGCTACAATGAAGACAATAAATCATTCTTATTCAGGAAATTCAATTTTCCTTGGTCACTAATTAAGAGGAAAATATTGAGTACATGATAGTCTGCAGTAGCCTCCAAGTGACCACACACTTCAGTAGCTCTAGAGTCTACGCTTACAATATCTTGAAATCATAAGGAAGAGGGAAATTTGAGGGAAAAAAGATTTGATTTTATATCACCGTAGCCTAACAGTATCCTAAACTATATATTCATGTTATCCATTCCGTGCCTGTAAAAGTGACACTCATCTTTCCTAACTTTCAGTCAGAAGGCTGGTTTTAAAATTAAAGTTACTTGTCTAGGCTATATCTTGGAGAGAGATAAAAATTGATAGTAGATCATTCACTCCGTCTATTTTAACCTCCTACTTTAAGATGGGATGGACTGAGTTCTGACAGCATTTAACTCTCATTGTTCACTATAAAGAGAAGTCTGATGACCTTCTTAGACTAGATGCCCAATTTATAGGTGACCAGAAGTTGAATTCCATCCCCACGTGTTTGTAAAAGAAGATTCAAAACTTGTAATTATATAATGCATTTTCTTGTCTTTGTTATGCAGAAAGAGCAAGAGCGCTATCTTCTTGAAAGCTGCTGCTCTTCATGAACCTACCATATGGTCCCCAAGCATTAGGTGGATGGCTAGAACAGTTGTCCAGGAACTGGGAAAGCTGAGCTTAGCCTGCCATTCTCAAGATAGTGTCAAAAACAACAATTGTTCTGGATAATTGAACCCTTCCCCTCAGGTGTTAAACATAGTAAAAAACTACAGAATGCATGGGCCCAGAAGAATGAGTCATTTCTGCTCTTTTAATGAAAAAGTTTTGTAAAGTAAAAATGCACAACACAGGGTTGGAGGTGGGGACCAGAATCCTGTTTCTTTCTCCACTTGATTTCACTAGTTGATGGGCCACAAAAATTAGAATTCTGCATTTGTATCCCCCTTTTAAAAGAAAAAAAAAATTACAGACACTCCAATATAACATTTAGCTGAGCAGTGCTAATATCTCAGGGAATGTGCATATGTCTGCGACAATAATAAACAGCTTTTTCAAGTGGCAAATCTCTATTCAGGCAGGTAGAGTGCAAAGGTGCTGCACTGGGTTGTTGGGAAGTTTTCTGTTTGATGGAATGTTTATACACTAATAATGAAGAGAAAAGTAATCAGATTCCTCTGTTCTGAAGGTGTGAAATGAAGCTGAATAGCAATATGTGCATATTGCAAAAAGAAATTTTCACTTCAAGTGAACAATACACTCAGCTTTACTTCATATATGTGAAGTACACCAGTAAAATGCAAACTATTTGTCTGTGGTTGGCTAGGCTTAAATTAAAATCCTTCAGTTAACTTTTGCCAAGAAAACAACAACAAAAAAATGAAACAAAGTGAAACAACAGCAACAAAAAAAAAAAAAAAACCACCCACAGAAATCATCTCTGACCTATACACTTACTAAGAAAATACTGCATGAATCAAGAGAAATGTTGCTGCATTGAACTGCATTTTCAAAGGACAAAAGGAGTACTTTGATAAAAGAAATTCCAGTGAGTCCCAATGCTTGCCGTTTTGGTGGCACAAGACAGTGTTAGTTCCACTGATCTGAACACAACTAATATAGGCTATTTAAACCACATTCAGCATTCATTTGCAGCTCCTCAATTCTTATAAAACTTTATTTATAGGTTAGACTAACCTGTAAGTATGGATTTTCATTAAAAAGGAATACAAATCCTATAGATTTGTAGATACAAATCCTTCTGTAGACAGGAAGGAAGGAACAATGGCATAACTTTTGATGTTGTTGTTTCTACTGGAAGTTCACAATAGATTTCAGCAGTCAGAAAGTAAGATATCCCTCAAAAATTATGAGAGTTGTTCAATTTAAAAAAAAAAAAAAGCTTTCTGCTTTTTCATCTTCTGGAGATAAAAAGAGAGAACAGCAGCATCTTGAAGCTTAAGGAAAAAAAAAAACTGTTTAGACAGCAAAGCAAGTACAAGCTTAACTATAGAGCTATAGAATTCATTACAGAAACAGAATGCAAAACTTGACTGGCCTTTAAAAAACAGAAGTTCCTGGAAGAATGTTTCCATTAAATATCAATAAAAATATTTTCTTAGTCTTTTTCCCTTGTCAAAATGTCATCAAAAGAACTGGTCTTTTGAAGGTAAAATAAGATAACTTTAAAAGTAGCTCAGATATACTTTCAATCCATGTTAAAGAATATTCCTCAGTCTGCAATCCAGTGTCAGCAAATAATAGCAGTACAAAAAGGGTAACAGTTGGGAATTCAATGTGTTTTGCAAAAGAAGGTAGAAGAACACAGCAGTGTTGAATGTCTTGAATTATAGTGGGATTATGTTCAGGCTGGGTAACATCTTTCACATTTGTTTCTATAATTCTAATTACCATACTTAGATGGTTACAAAAATTTAGGAATTCTTAACAGTAGAAATCCAGAATGACGATAATACAAAGCAAGTGCTTTATTATTCATTTCATATCCACAAATTCGTTGGCCTGGCAGAGCAAATGAGCAGCAGATGCTAAAGATATATCTTGGGCAAAGTGACAAGGAATCACTATTCAAAAGTTCCTTCTATAATTCAATTCAAACTGTGCAATTTACATATTCATTTAAATCTATATATGGTCATACCATCCACAAAGTGTTAGGATATCTTATTCTATTTAAGGGATCTTGAAGTATCTTAACAAAACCTGTGGTGTGAAAACAGCTCAGCCCGCACATGTCATTTCAAGATAAACACATTCCAAACCAGGAAATCAATATATCAGAAGAATTTATTAACCAGGCAATTTAACAAAACCCAAGTATCTTCTTCAGTGTCAAAGGCAAATTATATCTAATCTCACATCCAGCCAACTAGACAGATTTCCATCCATCTCAGTCTCTCAGAAGACCAAGTTAGTGTGAGAGGACAGGCCCTTGCACTGGAACTTGGTAATCTATAAGGGATAAATATCGAAATTATTTTAACCCGAGACAATCAACACTTTCAAACAACAAGGGTATTTGAGAAAGTACCCTGGGCTCGGAACCATTCTCATTAGACACTTAGCGTGTGTCCATCCTGTTGTAGAGGCTAAGAGAGATTAGTCAAAAAAATGTGCTACAATTTTATAATTTAAGGCGAGAAGGCAAACCTGGGCACCGCTTGGTAATTAAAATAAACATAACCACAAGCCATAAAATTTTCTATTTATACTTCTACTGTTTTCACCATTGCAAAAGTACCAGCATCTATGGATACGATTTTTTTTAACAAAAGACTGTTCACCTCATTAGGTCTAGATTATAGAACAGCTCCTTATTAGAGAAGTTGAGTTTGAAAGTTTTCAAGGGACTCTGATGAGTAAAAAGATATGGCATGTGTCATCTCTTCTTGACATCAACCATCCAATTATTTCAGAAAGGAAAGAAATTTGCTATGAAGCATATATATACATTATAAATAGTGGGCTTGAATCTGATCTAACCCAGAGAAGGATTTAATAGTAGTCTTTCTTAAGAAAGACAGTCAAGTAAGAGGTTGAGTATATATATCTATCTCCGGGAAAACTCAAAGTCAGTCTTAAAAGTGTTACATGGCTCCTCAGAGAGTTAACAGCTTCATCTGTTCTGCCATTAGAAAATCCAAAGGCTTAAGAGAAGATAGAAGAGTGCACCTCATTATATGGCCTGGGAACATATAACAACTCTTTTTATGTATCTTTTACTACAATGATGAAATGCCATCAAATTGCCTTGATTTCCTGAGGCCAAAAAAACCAGTACACTGGTATTTGTATATCACGGGAAAAAAAAATTCTTGCAGGTATGCAAGCAAATTTTCCTCACAGTATGGATTTGAAGTTCACTGTTAAGGCAGTTTGCAAGTTTTAATTAGTCTTTTTTGAGACAAATCCATGCATGAACTTCTGCTTGTAAGAATTCCTTTTTTGATAACATACATTTCCCATCCTTCATATTAACGTCAAGAGAGTAAAAGAGAGAACAGGACACTAAGAAGTAAGTTCATGTAAGTACTAACTCTGAGGCAAAACTGTAGCAAAAACTAATGCTAGGTCATTGCAGACAAAATTACTGCAACAACAAAAAAAAATAATCTGCTAAAGATTCACCTACTCACAAGAAAAAAATAAGACTACATAAAACTAATGTGGTAACTGAAATAACGTAATGAAAGCTTTTATAACAACATTGAGGAATAGTTGAAATGTCTGATTTGACCAGAAAAATTATTCTTAAGACTCCTTAAGAGATCCTATTAACTAAAGCCACAGAAACATGGTACCACCTAGAGAACCCGGATGGAATTCTGCTGTCTGCTGAGAAAAGCAAAAAGATTTATTCAGAAGTTCTCGAGATGCTACCTATATTTTTATATCCCCAGTAATGAAATTTTATTTCTTTGTAACTTTTACAATTAAATTCAATTTTTGATCCACTATAGTCCCCAAACCCATTTTTGTAGTGTTATTTCAGTCAGTTCTATCCCATCCTCTATTTGTACACTAATTATTCTCACTTGAGAATGACATTTTGCACTTGTTCCTACCAAATGGTGTATTTTTTTCCGAGACTTCTCTCTATATATATTAAGATAATTTTGAAGTTTATTTGCATATACCAACATAGTGACAATCCCTTTGACCTCAGTTACTGGCAGATTCAACATATCTACTTTTTATTCTAATGTTTATTCATAAAAATACTGATAAGTACCACACAGGATAGATTTTGGCAGGGACTAGCTTGGTACAATCTTGTATTCTGAATATGAACTACTGAAGACTGTTCTTTATATTTAGCTTTCAAATGTCTTTGCACCTATGTTATACTAATATTATGCAAATGATGTTTTCATAACAAACTTTTAAGAATGCTACATGAGAAAAAACAAACAAAAAAAACACTCAAAAATTGAAGATACATGGCAATGGGATCATAAGAAAACAGGAGGAGTATGAATGTTTCTCCTCTTCCAACAAAGTCTGCTACCCTGCTATTAAAAGAAAACTAGATGTGTTTGATACAAATCACACTACATATGTCCATACTGGCTGTTATTCACCATTTTGTTATCTTCTAGGTACCTACAAATTGTCTGATTATCCTTTTACACTATTTTTCTAGGAAATTAATAAAGCTGATAGACTGATCTACATTTCTACAACTCTTCTTTAGCTCCTTTGTTAAACATAGGCACTCTGCTTTTTTCAGTCCTTACAGGATCTAGCAGAACTCCATGGGCTTCCCAAAACAACTGCTCAGAGCTCTGAAAATTTATTATCCTCTCCTTCAGCTAACATGGCATTGTCGTCTCAGAAAAGTAAACAAATGGTAAGCTCATGTAAGTCAAATCAAGCTTTAGACAGATACACACTCTGACTCCAGAGCATTACATTCATCTAGAGAAAAGAAAGAGGGAAAAAAGGACTTTTCATCAGATTCAGATATCCAGGTCATACATTGAAGAACATTTCAAGTGTGTCACTCAGACAAGTTATACATACATTTTTCAATTTGTAAGTTACAAGGACTCTCAGAAGACTAATGGGTCCCACTATTTTGGCATAATAGAGTATGAAGATCCAGGAGATGGTAACACTGGATGTTTTATTAAATGGATTGAAGAAACTCTTAAACTAGCTCAACAAGAAGTAAAGAGAGAAAGCCAGGAATATTGGGCCTAACCACAGAAACAAAATCTGAAAATCAGAAGAGACTTGCAAAAGATTTAATATACATTTGACTGCGGAGTTCCAAGCAAGAGATTTTCCAAAGTGAATTTTTATAAATACATACATACATATATAGAGAGGGTTACATGCACACTTTACGCAGTTTTAAAATCATACTGCTTACTCTCTGAATAACACTAGAAAATATGTTTAAGTTCATAAGAAGAGGGATTAGAAAAGTAGGCAACGAAGTCTTTAGTGTACACCCATTTTTGTTTAGTATTTTGAAAAGAATGAAAGTCTTGCAAATACTGATATTGTTGCTATTTTTTTGCCATTGTAAAATCTTGAATTTGCAGTCAAAATCAGACCTCATCGTAGATGTTTTCTATCCACTTGGTGATAGACAATATACCTTTCAGACAATCTACAGTCTAAGCATATGAGACAGAAGAAGAATGGAAAGCTGACACAGGACTGTGAAGTGACTCGTCACATCACATAGTAGATTGACTGTAGCATTGGAAATTGAGTCCAAATATCCTGAATTCCAGTGCAAATACATTTTTTCCATTGCACCACACTGAATATTTCCTGATATGTAAGAAAGTTCAAAATATATGGACTCCGTGAATCTTCATGCAGAATATATTTAATTAGCTTTTAATATCTGTTGTTATTTGATACCCAGAGAGGTTTTGTAGCATTAAATTTAATTTGACAATTAGAAACAAATATCACAATACCCAGAAGAAGAGAGTTCAAATTTAAACAAAATGAGGAATGCAGTTGAAATATATTTGCAGTCAAATTTGTGTCATACCTAATTGCCACATTCTTGCTAGAAATCTTCAGGATAACTTAAGAGACTTCCTTAAGAATAAAGGTCATAAAGCAAGGTAACATATTTTTGAGGGTGCTACATAAGGTGACACACTAACTTGAATCAACTGAAAAAAAAAACAGGATAAAGAACCAGAAGAATTTTTATCCTTGAAAATTTCCTCGTTGCACATTGTACGGAAAATTTCAGTGCACCGTTCGTTAATACTCAAGTTAAGCAAAAAAAAAAATAATTAGAAATGCATTGAAGTTCTTAGGCCACACCTGGTGTAAGTGAATGCTTAGGCAACTTATGAGCCTTATAATGGAATAAGCAAAGGAGAGAAAACTGGTTGTAATTTGGGTTTCTTTTTCTACTTTCGTAAATTACAGGTGTGAATTAAACAAATGCAGTTCCAAATATTTCAAAAATGTCAACATCTCAACAGCCCTCTGAGTATTCTGAGGTGAAGTAGGCCATAGGAATAATCTTTTCTATGCAATCAGGTATTTCCTTTGAAAAGAGCTATAAATGTTACAAGTTGTTATGTGACTGTTGTGCACTTTGGGAGGTCATCTGTCAATAGCATCTGCTTTCTTTTCTGTGTGGTGTGTTCTTTGAGAGTGGGACAGTAAGAGAAGATCTGTAACACTATGGCAAGCATGTCTATATAGAGAAATACTTCATGTCTATTATAATCTCCTTTACTTTTTCCTTTTGCCTTGTCTCTCTACATTGGTTTTACTCTTCTCCCCTTTCCTTCTCATCTCTTTCAGAAAATGAGGAGTTCCTCAGCTTCTTGAGAACAAGAGAAGTATGCAGACAGAAACCTCTTTGACGGAATCCAGCTTTTGACACAAGACAATTTGGTATCCTAAAGGAATCTTTTAAAAGATATACAATCTTAGTAAGGTAAAAGTCTAGGAATAGAGAGAGTAAGAGGGTCGGTTCTGAAGTCAGTAATTTTTTTTTTTCTCTTTTCTACAGAAAGGTAGAAAAGTTGACTGGTTAATAGAACCAGCTGTCTTGGGCATAAATGCCATTAATGCAGCTCTTGCCTTGATATGTTTACTAATGGTCCCTGTACTCTCTTGCCACACTGCCAACTCCAAAAGCTCCAAAATAATGACCATTTTTCTAGTTTGCTTTGCCTTTTGAGGAAGATTTTGGGTTTGTTCGTAAAAGATACTATGAAGCTTCATCTTCCCCTCATTTTAAACTCACTCTGACCGCCCCGTGTGTAGGAATTTGAATGGGTGAATTAAAGTCCAGCTAATTATCCCAAAGGGAGAAGGCAGGAAGAGATTCATACCAGCTCCATTCACTATGGAATTCCCCTCTTCATATAAAGTGAATTTACCAACATTTCTCTCCTTGCCCACATTCACCCCTACCCTAGGATTGCCAATGACACATTCCCACTTCAGGCACTCCCTCCTCCACATAACATATCCCTTCTATCAGCTCCAAATCATGACTAGTTGTCACCATGCCTGCTTTTCTCATTTCTTAATCCTCGGAGACAATGCCAAGAGTGACAACTACTGTTCTTTCACAGACTGAAGTATCAGGGGTTGAAAGGGAAGGGAGTGAGAAGACAATAACATCTCTATGGAAACAACGGTATACGCCAAAGATCACAGTGGGAAAACATTGATCTGAAAGCAGTTGGTTCGTAACTTCAGAAGTTTTTTTTTTAAATTGGTAAAATCTAACTGCACTTCTAACAAGAAGTCTCCCAAAACATGAGAACTCTGTTCTAAAGGCACTTAATTCAGAAAATGTTAAAAATTTACTTAATAAAATATTAGGTAGTTGTAATTTAAAACCTGTCTTTCAATGTCAGGACCAAATTGAATTGATTTTGAAGGCGTAGGAGTACACACATATGTATATGTGCACATACGTTTATCTGACACGTATGTCTAATATTCCTTCTCTAAATTCTTCATAGTCTCAGTCATATTACTGAACTAAAATAAAAATAAACTTTAGGCCATTGTATTCTCAGGTGAATTAGCTATGAAGCTGGTTATGCACAATCTTTAATGCAAAATGTCTCTGCTTCAGGGAAGCTGAGATTTAAATGAATGATAAAATATTTTCAATAATATGGAAATGACACTAAAAACTTGGAAAGACCATGAGCAACTAAAATAATTAAATATTATCTGATTAGAAGGAAAAAGGAGAACATGCTGAATTCTATTTAGAGTTTCATGTGGGTGATAGGAGTCTTGTTCTGTTCCTATTTGTTGAAACAACATATTTACATCACTATATAATTAGTGTTCTCCCTTGGGATACTGTGAGTAGGTTATTTGGATCAACTAAGCAAACTCCGTAAAATGAAAGGGATTCTTTTGCCACTATAGCTACCGGGAAAAACACTCTGTAAGGAAATACTTTTGATCTTTAACTCTGCAAGCTTTTGTGCCAATCTAGAAGAATTTACTCTTCTAAGTAGTCTTCAGGAAGCGCTAACTTTCTGAAAGATGTTGCTTTTATTCTCTTATAAGGAAATGTACTGCCTGGGAAAAGTACATTATTTAGGAAAAAATATCCCTATAGTAAATGGTTAGTCTTATTACAGTTTAACAGCAAAGTGAAACTCATAGCTATGAAATTAAGTTTTGAGGATTTTTAAACTCTTGCTCTTGGTATGATATGATAACAATTTCTAAGTTGAATATCTTTAGGAATCAATGTCTTCTTTAAAGTTTTGCTTTGTTTTAAGCCTCAGATGACAAATATAATTGGCTGTCTGACTACAAAGAATTATCACGACTTACATATTTTAGAGCATTTTTTGGGGGGCCAAGCTGTAGAAGAGTTGAAAAAGAAAACTTCATATTCAGCCATAAAAATTCAGTGTTTTTCTGGATGTGGTAGAGATTGATGTCTAGAGCAATTAATTATCCTTACTGGAATTCAGATAACAGTATAAAAGTGAAGAACGCAAGGCTCTGGCTTAAAGCCAGTCCCCATCTTTAGGTTTCCTCTGGATTAATGCTTTAGCTGGTTCTTTCTCAGCCTTATCTTTATTCCCCTAGAATATCTAAAGGTTGGACGTACACTGAGATAGTGGTTTTTTATCCAGTCTGTGGAAAAATAATAAGATTTTTAATTGGCTATAAAAACAGAAATGCCAAACAGAATCTCATCTGGGGCTTCAGAGTGCTCATGAAATCACCCAGATCAGGTGAGTATAGATGCTGTACTGGAAATGTGACACACTTTGACAACATCTTCTCTCTGACGGCAGTGTACATACTGGCTTTTCAGGTCAAGCTGAAACAGTTCATTTGGCCCTGGAACCTGCAGGCTGCCAGTTCGGTGCCTCTCGAGTGTATCTGCTGTGGGTGAAGGGGAAGATCTGTAACAGACATTGTGCACTCACTATGAATTTTAGGAAAGGGAGCAAGAAGCCAACCTGCATTTCAGCTTCTTTAGTAAACTGATATCTACATATGTACACCATATCTATCTGTCTATCTACTTACCTACCTCTCTGTCTTTATTATTTATAATGTTAAAGAGGTATATTTTGTTCGCTAACATTAATCCTCTAACTGTTCCTAATGTGTGGCCTATACCTTGACACTATAACAGTGTATGAGGACTTTTCAGCTCATGTTTGCTATTGTTACTGTATTTTAAAAATAATTGTACATATAATTACTAATTTTTACTCTTTTTTTTCATATATGCTTATGCTATTAAAAATCCAATAAAAAATGGGTGAACCGAAAAGGAAAAAGAACCAATTTAAACTAAATTTCTAAATTAGATATCTAATACTGATAGATTAACTTCCTTTCAAATATACCACCCAACAAAAGAAACAGTAAAAATGCAAATATTATTTCTCTTTATAATGAGATTTCATTGCACACTGGTTCTTTGCCTAACCCTGGAAATGCCGTAGGCATTGCAGTCGCTTATTTCCTCTTTTCCTTCTTGTTATTGCTTTTTTATTAAGCAATACTGAGTCCTTTTGAATACTTAATATTAAAACATTTAAGTTATTTACCTCATTAGAACTCAAGAGAATAAGGCATTTGTTTCATATGGCAATAATTTGCCATTTTACAGGGCTAATGACCAAAATTCTCAAAGCACTTTATATCAGTAAATTGTACATCTTTGCTATCTTTCTGTCTTCATTAACCACTATTAATTTAATTAATGCATGAAGTGAACAAGAACAATTAAGCCAGTTGAAGCCACATTGGATACAGAAAGGATATGCTTATGTTAGGAAGCATTTTAGAGTGAGTCAAGGGTGGACTTTAGATAGATTTATTCTGGTCCCTTGGACCAAACATTCCCAGTGGATATTTCAAAGCTGTCTCAATGACTAGTCATTATTTCTTACCCTCTGGTTTCCATTAGGGGACAGCAAACATCAACTGCCCATGTAGAGAGGAATTTCTCATTTCTTTGTTTCTTAAAGAAGTCTGTACCAAATCAAAATAGAGAAAATTGAGGTAGTTGAGATACTTCAAAATTGTGTTACTGCTCCAAAGGAAATCTCTAATGTAGGTCTGAATGCAACTGGAAGACGTGTCCAAGCCAGGGTGGAATTGAAATATATCTGACTGAGGCTCAGACAGAAGCCAGTGATTCCCAGTTTGTGATTGTTAAATAGTAACACAGAAACTGGGAATGGGCTATGACTACAGGTTAAGGTTACCATGAATCAGCCAGTGACACAAACTGCCAAAGCAACTGAAGTGGTTTGAATTTACCAGTAAGCACGTCTCCCCATTCCACATTTAAAATTCTGTTTAAAAAAGGCTTCTCCAGTAAAGCACCCAGCTGATATTTTATGAATCATGTACTGTTGCTTCTTTTCTTCTTAATCTTTTTTTTATTTATTAGCCTTCCTAGACTTGAACTCCTTTAAATAGTATATTCATCCATCCTTGTTGAAAGCAAAACACTTAAAACGTGGTGTGCTACCATAAAGCAAATAACAAAATAGATGACATTTTGGATCTAAAGCCAGATATGGATATTGCCATTCATTCCATGGCCTGATTTGTCGCTGAAATCTTTGTGCCATCAATGATTTTTCATATACAGAAGTGGCCAAGTAGTTTCAGAAAGGACTTTCATTAATAATTAAATCAAGTTTGGTTTGCTGTATTACATGAGGTCAGATGATTGACTGGACATATAGGCAGCAGCTGAGTAGGGGAAACATTTTCAAAACTTACAAATATTTTATCTGTAAATAACTAACTCCTTTCTGCTCTCTAATTATGGAAACTTCTGCCACCCACTTTGTAAGCAGAAGCAGTACAATGGTATTTAGATGATCCAGTTATACCATAAATGTCTGTCAGAGGAAGCAATCAATTTACAGTTAGTCTAGTATCTGAAAATAATTTATCCAACTTTCTGATGAATATAAGGAAGTGCAAAGCAACAAATACTTGACAGAGAAAAAAAGGAGATGCCTCTCAACTAAATGGGAAAGAAGAATTCAGCCAGCTCTTAACATATTATTTGCTATCTAATTTGTTTTTCAAAGAAATAATGTTTATTTAACACAGTAGCATTTTATTACATGCAGTGCTAATGGAGGTTAAATAAAAGACACAAGGGCAGCAAAATCCCTCACTTACTTTTCACACAAGGACAAAACTGCTATGTGAGAGAAATGCAGATTAATTTCTCAATCCTCACAGCGCTTTTTGACACCACTGGCTACAGGTTACCTCTTAAGTATTTGAAGATTTTAGTAGGGCTGACTGATGTAGATTTGGATAGGTTTAAATCATACTTGTCAGTGTGCTATTAATTTTTAACCACAGTCATTTTTTCCCTAGACCTGTTAATATGCTAGGCAGTCCCAGAAAGCATAAAACTTTGACCCATGCTCTTCAAAATTTGCATACAGCACTTTCTGTAGGTACTTTATTCTGTAATCAAAATTCTAACTATCTCCTCAACAGCATACAGATATGGGAATCCATAGATCCAGATAAGAGGGCCTTCAAACTGGCCATTTGATCATCTGACATGCACTCTTTTATGTTAACTGGTCTTTTGCTACTCAAATTAGATGAAACGTAAATAACTTCAACTGACTACTAAACTCTGCAGACAATAGTCTTTCTGTGCAGTATTGTGGAATGAAGTTATTTCCCCATCTTTTCTAGACTTTAAGATATCTGTGGGAGCCTCATAGGTCAGGGAAATACAGTAAGGCTAAGATAACCATTGCCTCAGCACACAAAACTTTGAGCCCTTTCTGACAACCCATTTGGGAATGAATGCAGCCTCATCATTTCAAAACAAATCACTATGTAATCCCAAACTGCTTTAAGTTTTCAAGCTGAGGCAACTTTGTAGAAATAATAGCAGCATTTCATTACCATTGTTTTAACACTGAATTAAAGCTTGACAGAATATACTTGGAGACTTCAAAATTAGAAAACATTCATTTGAAAGCTTCCACATCTACATGATCTTTTCCAAAAACAGTGAAGTTTTAGTCTATGTAACTATTACTCATGTTAGCTAATCAGTGATAGAAAGTCTGTTGAAGACACCTGTTCTGAGCTCTGCAAAGGATTGGTCAGTTTAAGAGCTCAGATCTAACATCCCGTTGGAAGGAGAATTCTCTACTGTTTGAGGGGACTTGTGTGCACATGCAGTGGATTGACCTTGGCTGGACACCAGGTGCCTACCAAGCCACTCTATCACTCCTCCTCAAGTGGACAGAGGGAGAAAGATATGATGAAAGGCTTGTGGGTCAAGACAAGGACAGGGAGACTATTCATCAACTACTGTCAAGGGCAAACAGACTTGACTTAGGGAAGTTAGAATCATAGATTCATAAAATAGTTTGGGGTGGACAGGGCCCTTTAAAGGTCATCTAGTCCAACGCACCTGTAAGGAACAGGGACATCTTCAACTGGATAAAGTTGCTCAGAGTCCTGTCCAACCTGGCCTTGAATGTTTCCAGTGATGGGGGTCATCCACCATCTCTCTGGGCAACCTGCTCCAGTGCTTCACCACTCTCACTGTAAAAAAAATTCTTCCTTATATCCAGTCTGAATCTATCACAACAGACCCTTCTAAAGAGTTGCTCCCCATCTTTCTTATAAGCTCCCTTTAGGTACTGGAAGGCTGCTAAGAGGTTTCCCCGGAGCCTTCTCTTCTCCGGGCTGAACAGTCCCAACTCTCTCAGCCTGTCCTCATAGGAGAGGTCCTCCAGCCCTCTGATCATCTCTGTGGTTCTCCTCTGGACTCGCTCCAACAGCTCCACATCCTTCTTATGTTGGAAGCTCAAGAGCCAGATGCAGTACTCCAGGTGGGGTCTCACACGAGCAGAATAGAGGAGGAGAATCACCTCCTTTAACCTGCTGGCCACACTCCTCTTGATGCAGCTTTCTGGGCTACAAGCACACATTGCCAGCTCATGTTGAGCTTCTTGTCCACCAGCACACCCAAGTCCTTCTCCTCAGGGCTGCTCTTCATCCATTCACCACCCAGTCTGTATTTGTGCTTGGAAAATTAAATTTAATTAACTTTATTGCTAATCAAAGGTCAGAGCAGGATAATGAGAATTAAAACAAATCTTAAAACACCTTTCCCCCCAGACTTCCCTTCTTCCTGGGTTCAACTTCAGTGTCAATTTCTCTACCTCCTGCCCCCTCAGTTGTGCAGGAGGATAGGAAATGAGGGTTGTGGTCAGTTCACATACATTGCCTCTGCTGCTTCTTCCTTCTCACACTCTTCCGCTGCTCCAGCATGGTGTCCCTCCCACAGGGAACAGTCCTCCACAAACTTCTCCAGTGTGGGTCCCTCCCACAGGCTGCAGTTCTTCACAAACTGCTCCAGTGTGGGTCCCTTCTATGGGGTGCAGTCCTTCAGGAACAGACTGCTCCATTCTTGGTCCCCCAAGGAATCACAAGTCCTGCCAGCAAACCTGCTCCAGAGTGGGCTCCTTTCTCCATGGGTCCACAGGTCCTGCCAGGAGCCTGCTCCAGCAGAGGCTTCCCATGGGGTCTGTCATAGTTTAGACCCGCTCAGGACCAAGCTACACAGTCTTTCGCTCACTCCTCCCGCCCTCCAGTGGGACAAGGAGGAGAATTGGTAAAGGAAAGAAGGCAAATCCCATGGGTTGAAATAAAAGAATATTTAAGAGAATAACAGAAAAAAAAAAAACCAAAGCCCAATAACAGAAAATACTTAAGCACATAATTTACAGTACAATAGCTCACAGCAGATCCTAATACCCAGCTTCCTCCAAAGTAGCAGGAGACACTCCTCATCACCCTCCTCACTTATATACTGAGCATGATGTCACATGAGATGGATTAGCCCTTTTGTTAATTTACATAAATTTATCCCAGTTGTTGGCTAATTAGCAAACTATTCCAGCTGTGTCCCTCAGCCATAGGGGCCATCAGCTCCAGTTCTTCTCCCAGCTCATGTGAAATATAACTCTGTTCTAGCCAGAACCAGAACACATGACAGACTCCTTTGGGCATCTGCCTACTCAGGTAGGGGGTCCTGCATGGACTGCAGGTGGATCTCTGCTCCTCTGTGGGCATCCATGGGCTGCAGGGGAACAGTCTGCTTCTCCATGAGCTGCACCAAGAGCAGCTCATGGAGAATCTCTGCTCTACTTTGGTGTCTGAAGCACCTCCTCCCCCTCCTTCTTCACTGACATTGGTGTCTGCAGAGTTATTTCTGTCACATATTCTCACTCCTTTCTCTTTGGCTGCAGTTGCAGGTTTTTTCCCCCTTCTTAAATATGTTATCTTAGAGGTTCTACCACCACCATGGAGTGGCTCTGCCTTGGCCAGCAGTGAGTCTATCTTGGAGCCAGTACTTGCTCTTGCACTTGGACCACTGGCTCTATTGGACACGGGAGAAGCTTCTGGCATCTTCTCACAGAAGGCATCTCTGTAGTCCCTGGCTACCAAAACCTTGACAAGCAATCCCACCGCAGCATGACAGTCCTACCTCTGCATTGGTCAGAGTTACAGAAAAGTGAGGCAAATCACGGTGAAACAGATTTAACTCTGGACATATAGCATTTAAGACTTGTAAGAGCAAACTGCAGTCTCAAGCAAGCCCTTTGCCATTAATTTTCATAGTCACTTGGGAAACTAGTATAGAAAAAGCAGGCAAATCCCCTGCATGGAAACCTCATTTCATCTAGAACTAAGCATTTATCCGGAGATATTTGATCAACATTTAGACTCTGTATTATCCTTCCTGCTACCACTGCCCTTAGTTTTTCCTTTCTTCCCAAAGTTTCTTTCTCTGGCAAAGAAATACAATCAGAGAATCAGAGAGCTGTGAAGAACTCAAGTCAATAGCTTTTTTCAGACAGTGTCAATAGTACCCTAACCACCCAGACAGATGCTTGTTTAACTTTTTCTTAGAAAAAAGAAAAAGAATCTTACATAAGTTCTTTTCCCTTTGGTATCATTACCTCCTTCATTCTTTCTCTTTTTGACATGTTTGTTATTTTCTGCATCCTTATTCAAATCAGGCTTGAATCCTGCTCCAGATTTTATATCTCACATATCTGAAACTCTATTAAAAAAAAAAATCAAGTAGTCCTCATTCTTCTTCTAAGTGCCAAACATATTCAAATAATTCTTTAAATGAGTAATAACTACAATTATTAGTACAAGTTGTTACTTTCACCTTGAAAACTCACTCCTTACATTTTAGGTACCACAATTATAATGTTCCACATTAGTGTCTTTACAATCAAAATTTAACATTTTACCATCCAAATTTGTATTATACATTATTGATGGTCTTGTCTTTGCAAAAATCCCAGGGAATATTTGATTTTTCCGCCACAAAGCTCCCTGTTGTTAAAATTACATCACCTTGTTTTCATTTTTTTCACTGTCTGCTGTTTTTTTTTTTTTCTTTTGGAAACTCTTTGGTGCAATAACTGTGTCTCACTATGTTTGTAAAGTGTATACCAGAAAGAGGTTAAATCCCGTTTGGGGATTCTTCTGTTGTGTCACCAGGCTAAATATTTCAGCTCTAAAACCTCAATAAAAATATTTCTCTTGCTAATGTCAATAATAGCTATGTCAGGAAAAAAAGAAAACAAAAAATCCAACAAAAAGTAGAACTAACTTAGTAACACATTCAATTTTTCATCTCAATGGTCAAAAATCAAAGGTTTAATCTGATAGAAGACAAATGGTTCGGGGAAATAGCAAATGCATGTGAAATATGGCTTGAAAGCTCTTCTGTGAGAGGCTACAGAGGACACAAAGCTCTTTAAGAGTGTGGGGGGAGCACTTTCTGTGCCATTAGTGCTTGATTAGAAAGTATAACAGATAATGTAAGAGAAAATTAGACTCTGACAAGAAGCAATTGAACCTCAAGTTTTGACAGTCATCTCTTGGACACCTTATCACTTTTATCCTTAGGGCCTCTTAGATGACACATAAGGACTTTGTTCCAGTGGATAATTATCATAAGTGCATAGTGGAATGTTATGCCTTTTTCCAAAGATGCATTGGTTAGCTCCAAGCACTGCTGCGGTGGAGATTTTTGGGGGCTTGATTTTGTATTCTGTGCAATACAGCAACTGTGGTCTTTGCTGGGCCATAGAAAAATACAAGGTTCATAAAATCAAGAGTTCAAAAAGCAGAATAGCCTTCATGTCTTGACCTGCTCAATTGGTAGACAGTTTTCAACTTTCTAGGATAGATTAGAAAGAATAGCTATTGGGTTATTCTTGTCTTCTACATGCAACATTTTCTTTAAGTTATATCACTGTCATGAGTCAAGCAGTGTCCTACCACGAAGTCCTTAAAAGAAACAAAAAGGATTCATCTTAGAGGTTTGTTTTTTTTTTAAAAAAAAAGGACTTTTGAGATGAGACTAAACATGATGTAGCTCCTGTGAAAAGAAAAAATTCACCACATTACTTAGAGAAGGTGAAAGCCGTGGGCTTTGGTTGTAGTCTCAAGTTAACCTTCCACCCAGGCGTACGTGGCAATTGTACGTAAAACTGCTAACATTCTCTCTGTGAAAATCACTTTCAAATACCTCAGTGAGATTGCAGGAATTTCTTTCTTTAGCCATACATTCAGATATCAGGTTTTCTGAAACAAATTGATTAAAGAGGATGCAGGTGTTAATCCGAATCCTATATGTGAGTGATGCTTAGTCTTCATACTTTGAGGTTCAAACGGAGTCACAAGGTGTCTAAAAATGTAGCTTTATCTAGGGTGTTAGTAGTCTCTATCCAAAACAGCTTGCCATGAAAGGTTTGCATTTCAGAAAATCAGCTGACTTTGTGATATCACTGTCATTTGGGAGATTTAAATGTCATTAATACCACTGTATTAAATCTAAATCCTAGGAAAACTTCAGTTTCACTTAATGAATTTAAGGCTAAATTTGATCTCTATCTGCACACAATTGTTGCTTTTCTCTGTCATAATTCAAATAAAGGATAACTATATAAAAATTGATGCAAATT
This sequence comes from Chlamydotis macqueenii, assembly GCF_036417535.1. Classification (NCBI taxonomy): domain Eukaryota; kingdom Metazoa; phylum Chordata; class Aves; order Otidiformes; family Otididae; genus Chlamydotis; species Chlamydotis macqueenii. The sequence goes on from NC_141558.1 coordinate 9,496,632, forward strand.
GATGATTTTTTTTCTAAATTACACATGTTCCAAGGACAAGAGTTTATCAGACTATTATGCTTTTCATTGGCAATAGCAAAACAGTTACAAATACTGTAAATTAGCCACCCAGCAGTTTATTATTGTCAATAGTATTATCTTAAAAATTATTCAGAATCATATTTTGGTGACTGGGGTTTTTTTGAATCCTTTTTTTTATTTATTTTTTTCCCCCCTGTTTCTAAATAACTAGAGAGCCTTTGATTCCTGGGAAGTCTGTTTTGTTTTCTGTCATGGGAGGAGGAATATGCAGACAAGTTTGGATGCAACTTGCTGATGTCATAATTCACTCTGAAACATGATCCATATGGATTTGCCCACAAATGCAAATTTGGTTGGTTTGCCAAGTTTCAGGAAGGGCCCACAGAGTGAGCTCAGGCACTTAGCCTTCCATTTCATATGTTGATAAACTGAAGCACTCCTGTCCAGAGTATGAGCAGTTTACAAAGGTCATATTAGTGATCTGTGTAGAATAGAGGTAACACTTTAGCTATTTCTATACAATTTTTATTTTGTATTCTGTATTCTGCTCAACATAGGCATTTAGTAAGACAATAGGTATATTCATACAACAAAAAGTAAATTGTAATGTAATTTTGCAAGGTCAGAGTAACTGGGAAACTATTAGAGGTGAATTCATTGTTATTCATTTCACTTCAAAGTTAAATGTCGGTTCCCATGACCCAGTAAATGGAGTGTAATTACTGAAAGTATATAAATTATAAAACTGAGAAAAATCTGACTCCTGTAGATGTTCTTGAGAAAGGTTTTTTTTTCATATATCTGGGTGATTAAAAAATTGAACTCCTGGACAGCAAGATCGGTCAAATTACTTCCCCATCTCCTGACAGAAAAAATACACTTTTAGGGGCCTTATTAAGCAATCTGTCTCTATTGAGCTCATTAAGTGCTGGACAGCTAATAAGAATATAATAGAATCTTGGATGTCCTCTGTAACATAATCTGACAAGTTGAAGCTCCACTCCAACTTCATTTGGATGGGCAAACAATGAACCATATGCTAGTTTCAAATTCAGCTTAGCTTACTTCTTGTTTTTGTAGGACTCATGCGTTTGTAAAGATAGCTTAAATAAAAATCAAGGTTGCCAATTCAGCATCATTCTAACCTCTCTTTTTTCCTTGTGAAAGCTAACTGTCACAATTCATCTCACTTTTTACTCTATAAAAGACAACTATAGCCAATTCTTAAAAAATGCTTGTAAACATCTCTGCACAAAAATCCATTTTAGTGCATAACAAGAAGTTGGTTTTGGTCTGACAAAACACAGCACTTAACTATGTATTCACGAATAACATCTACCTGCACCTGACATACTATATATTTCTGTACTTAAATTCATATCTCTCATCTACAAAGTCCCATTATAGGTTATATATAGATTTAATCTGTTCTTCTGGCCATTTTCTTCCCCTTTTTTTAATATGTGATGCTTTGACTTCTTGTTCCTTTCTTTTTCCTACTGGATCAGAGATCAGTCCTGATAGATTTAACCTTTATTCTAGCACCAATGCTGTCAGAAACCAAACATGTAAGTCATCAGCCAGTCCATCTATGTGACTAACATGGTTTTTCAAGCATAGCAGCCTTAACAGCCAGTGACATTCAAGGGAGAGAGGCAAATAATGTTAGCATCCATTCACCTGGGACTCCTTAGCACAAATGATCATATGCTAATTCACAGTGATAAAAGCTTCTCAGTCTGCAACACAAGTCTGAAGATTCAAATTCTTGCTTCCAAAGTGTGAGATAATTTCCCTGATCTAACAGCAAATCCTTCCTGCTTTTCCTGGAGAGAAAGAGCCGTCCTTGCTCCAAGTGTCCACTGTGCTGTGCGTTTGATCTCTACTGACTCTCTTAAAACTGTGCTTCTCCTCTTTTCTTAGCACCTAGTAAAATGGCTGAGGTGCATAAAGCTTTCCCAAGCTGGAAACTTGGAACTGGACATTGTGTTTTCTCAAAGCTCATCCTCCTCCCCACCCAATCAGCTCGTATGTGAGTGTAGTGTCACAGTGAGCTCAAATACAACACTGACACAGAAAGCAGTGGAAGGAGGGGTACAGCTCTTGTGTCACTGCAAGCCCTCCTCTACTTATCCAGCCCCCCTGTTGATCAGATGCCCTGCATTGCTCATCAGATCATCTGAATGACTGAGCTGACTTTTTGCACTGGCAATAAAGCCTTAGGGTACCTAACGACATGAAAGTCTAGATTAGCCTGTACAGTGTGTGGAGAGAAACTATTTGTAAAAGTAGTCCAAATAAACTGGTCATTCAGAGGAAGAAAACTGTCATCAGAGGTCACCCAAGCCCCTGGTAATGTCAAGGGCTGGTACAATAATGAACTGAAAGATTCTATAAATGGGAGAAAATATTTACATCTGGAATTGCTGAAAGTTTTTGGACTATAATAAAGTGAGACTAGTATCCTACCTTGGATTATATTTGTGAGTTACTGGAACTGAATCAAACTGGAAGAAACTTTTTTTATCATCACTGCTGTTCTTATCTCCCAGATTTTTGGGATCTTCCACAACACTACCCTGACGTCAACAGGCAGGTCATGACGTGTATTATGACTAGTAAAGGACAGAGGAAGGGAACTAGGTGCTGCAACACCTCCATTGCCTGTGCTAAACTTTGAATGTCACCTGTTACATAAGACTCTTCCTTTTCCACAATTTTCCTTCAGCTATGTATTTCTACTCGTCTATCCCTTCAGCTTCTTTGTTATCTTAGAATCAAATTCACCTTTTCCAGTGCTGGTAACCTATGACCAAAGCAGAAGGAAGCACCTGTTTGTACAGCCTAGCAACCAGGCGAGTCTGTCAGACCTTGGTGTGCCTGATCTGCGTCTCTCACAGCAAAGTCGGAAGCAAAAATCAGCCCCAGAGACAGAACCTGCCTTTTATATCTTTATTGTTCTTTTCTCTCCTTGTTTATGTTCATTTCTTTTGCTTTATCTAATAGGAGACAGGATCAGACTTCAACTGCAGGATCTCAAGTTGCCCTAAACTCTCTTTTCTACCTTCAAAGAGAAAAGGGAACAACAGCAAAAAGACAACAAATGTGCCTGAGATGGGTTGACCTTGGCTGGATGCCACGTGCCCACCAAGCCACTTTATCACTCCCCTCCTCAGAAGGACAGGGTGGGGAGAAAATAACATGGAAAAAACCTCATGGGTCAAGATAAAGGCAGTTTAATAAAGCAAAAGCAAAGGCTGTGCATGGAAGCAAAGGAAAACAAAATATTTATTCTCTACTTCTCATTAGCAGGAGATTTTCAGCAGCTTCCCAGGAAGTACGGCTTCAGTATGCATAATGGTTGCTCTGGAAGACAAACATCATCTGCTGAACAGATGTCTTATGGTATGGAATAGCCTTTTGGTCTGTTTGGTTCAGCTGTCTTGGCTATGTCCCCTCCCAACACTTTGCCCACCCCTAGTCTACTGGTGAGGGGGGAATGTTGGAGAAACAGCAGTGATGCTGTGCAAGCACCACTTAGCAACAGCCAAAACACTGGTGTGTTATCAACACCTTTTTAGATACCAATACAAAGCACAGCACAAGGAGGGCTGCTATGGGGAAAATTAACTCCATCTCAGCCAGATCCAGTACAGTGACCTTTGAATCCTTTTAACCATATATGCTCTTTCCAGAGGTAACATGAGTTGTTCGTTTTCAGGCTTTAACAGCCAAATTAGTCTCTCTCTGCTGTATGTGAGTGTCTATACTGCAACACCATACTCAGATACCCTCACTAGTGTTGCTCATTCTTGATCAATTCTTTGGTACTCTGGGGACATACTCTATGTCTCAATTGCATGCTGAGGATGCTCTGCGGATGAATTTGTATTTCATTGTGGGAGCTTGCTGAAATGCACACCCAGGATCCTAGTCCATCTTGACTTCTGCAGAAAACCTTGATTGGTGTCTAAGCACACCTGTAGGTTTCCTCTTTTTTTGGAAATCAGATTACATAGAAGCCTCCTTTGAAGAAGACTGATGTTAGCATGTGAGTGCAGCTGGGACACAAGCATGGGTACCTGCTGACTTGAAGTGTCTGAAGTCCACTGATAGAGATGTCATCTACTGTTCTTTCCCAATTCATCAAGAGAGATCCTACCTGTCCTACTGGGAGCTATTAGGCCTACATTCTGTCTTCATGGTGAGCTGTCAGCTCAAGAGACAGCAGAACCCAGCCTAGCCAGTTAGCCCAGACAGTTCCATCAAGAAGCTCATGTAAGAAAGGTTTGTGTGTAGATAGGAAGAAATTAGAAGTAAAGTTAACAAGAGCTACGCAATGATGGGAATATAATCTTTAGTTATGTCAGGCAGGAACTCCTCTGAGCTTAAAATAAGAGAAAAAAGAAATGTTAGATGTAAACAGGAAGGAAAATTTTAATTTGCTGTCAGATTTTCTTTTCTTTTGCAAGCAAATGACAGATAACAGTAATTTGACCTGGAACTCCAGACCACTACTGACTATTTCAGCTCATAGAGTTTTGTTAATGTCTTAGACTTCAGGGTCCTAGATCCCTTCTTATTACAGCATCAGTCATCCGTACTTGTGCAAAGTAGTAAAAAAATACTACCAGCTCCAAGCTGCAAATGTATTAGACTCAATTTACAAGATGAGACAATTACCACGCAACAGTGGCTCAGAGGTTTTGAGTCCTATCTTAGCATGCTCTTGGCTCTTAACAAATACCTCATCATGAGTAGTAAGATAGCCTTCTCATTTAAAAAACAAGCAATCAAACAAACAAACAAACTCAATCACAAGTAGAGTGAAAGAGTGAGATGCACCATACAGTTATATTTGTTTTGTTTATGTGGTAGTCTATTTCACTGATACCTTTACAACAAATCTACCTCAAAATGACACTCCACAGCTGAACATTCATGAGGAGAATCACTGACTTAAACCAGATTATCTTTCTTTTTTCCCAGTCTGTCTTATATGATGAAAAATGTAGCACACTCCTATCTCTTCCTTAACTCTCCAGCTCAAGAATAGTATGAATTCCTTCTTATTTTGTTCTCTTTCTTGTTCTTTTTTTTCCTCTCAATATTCATTTTGCTTTCATTAGAGGGAAAAAAAAATGTTTCTCCAAACAGCTGGTGTTTCAAAAAACATCAGCTGAATCCCACAATTCTACCTGTTCATGCATACATATAGACATATAGATCTATAATTTGTCATATAGTACCTCCTCCTTCTAACAGAGTGTGCTGTGCCCAGTGAGGTGTGACTGGACATTAGAAGCAACTCCATATGATTTCACACAATGTACCACCCTAGTTCTGCTGTCTGCAGTACAAGCCACACAAGATTTAGGTAGCAAAAAAACAAAACACAGAGACAAAACTTGACAGAAACAAAACAAAGTGTTTTTATTACTTTGTCACTACCTGAACTTAAGGGCATGGTTTTCTGAGAAACCAGAATGCACCCTTTCCTCTACTTGAAACAATGACATGAATTATGCAGTAGTTTGTTTTACATGAAATAGTCTCCCATGGTCTCCTGGGAATCTCAGTGAGTCATAATAGGCACTGGGATTTTTCATCGGATACTTGTACTTCTGAAGAAATAGAGCCTTACATCTGCTGTACCCATAGCCCTCGACAGAGTTCCTTGATCCTTGGTGCTGTAGATGCACAGAATAGCTAGCAGCATTGCAGCATTCCTCTAACTCACACTTCAGGAGGAAAAAAAAAAAGAAAAAAAAAAAGAAAAAAAAAAGAAATAATATATTTTACCTTCTCTTTCTTTCCTTACGTACCTCCAGAGGATAACAACTTTCAAGACTTGTATTTTACAATAGGGAAGACAATAAATGTCCACTTTTAGGATAAGAGCAAGTTTGAGGAACATGTGCAAATTTGCAGGTTTATGCAGTACATATAGCAGAGTCATGTTTTCAAGATCACCACTGTGTAAAAAAAGAAAAATAATGGACTAGAATTTCAAAAGAGTTTAAGCTGATCACCATGATACTATTGGCACAGATTACACTGAACTACCGATCGTGATCTCTGATTTGCACTCTGAATTTATACTGCAAAATATCAGGAAGTTTAAAAACAAAGGAAAAGTCAAATATAATTATAAACTTTTTTCAGAGGAAACGTGCTGTCTGGCTGAAACTGTAGAGTTTATTAATTGCATTATATGAAAGCAATAGCCTGCATGTTGCTTACATTTCTTGTTGCAGAGATCTAAATCAAGTGAATTAAAATCCTTGTGCATTATAAAATTAAGACAGTATTGTCAAAGAAGATACCTGACCTAGGTAGCTGGTACCTAGAGAATTTTCTGACCGTTCCAAATTAAATGACTGCCTGTTATTAATTATGTTTCAAGCTACATCATTATTTTGGTACATATAGCTACTCATCACTCCCCCCAGTAATCATATGGGTGTCTCTGTTTTTGATAATCTTGAAGTTTAACAGTCTTCTTATTTATTTAAGAATATTTATTTTTTAATTCCACAGATTTTGGGGGGTTTCAGTTTGAGACGACAACTCATACATTAAGGTATCTTAATCAAAAACTAAATTTCACCCTTTAGGTTTAATGTAACCTCATCATCTGCTGTCAGGAGCTGTTCAACCGTTCATATGATTCAGAAATAATACATTACAAGATCAAAAGGTGAACACCAAGTTAGAACTGTCTTCCAAATGGAACTTCTTTTCATACAAAATTCAGGCTTTAAATGTGTCTTCATTTCTAAAGGGGAACAAAAGTCAAAATCTAAGATTTTCCTGCAAGGCACAATGTTCAAAAAAACCTTTGTTTCAACTGCTCTGAAGCATTACATTTTGATAAGGTAGAAGTCTAATGTTCTGATAAAGTTGGAAAAGTTGCTTCATCTTTTTTACTTTTACTTTATATTAATTGATAATATAAAATAAATGACAAAATGAAATGTTTTGAACTTATCGAAATATTATATTTTGGTGATTTTCTCATCAAGGTTTTAAATGAAATTGGTACATTCTTAAAAAAAAAATAGGTGTTTTTAAACTGGCATTTTCTTCTGGAAACCTGTTAAACTGGAAAAATCTTGACTAGCTCTTGTCAACAGACACTGCCAAGTACAACAGTTTTCTCCTATATATCTATATGTCTATTTGTTCTGTTTCAGGCTCTCTTTGTGAGGTAGATTTGCCTTCACTGAATTAGCTGAGCTGAAATTACTTTTTCTAAAGCATGAGTGTGGAGAGGTGAACTGTGAGTTGTGCTGCCTGTGGTTTCCTTGTAGCTCCCAAAGTGTGGCTATTTCAGGTGATCAATGATGTGACATAGTCATGCTGAGTGATTTTGGATCACTAGTTTTGGATGGAAAGAAGCTGGTAGGAGCTGTAGCTTGTAGCCAGCAGTCTATCTAGCCCAGCCTCCCTGTGATGGGTCAGGTAGTCATCGCCATCTCTCCTCTCTCATATTTGTCCTTCCCTTGAGTTCTCTGAGCATACGCATATATGGCTGTTGGCTGTAGTGACTCTTGACCACACAGAGACTCTGGTGTGCATCTCCTAGTGTGACTATCCTCGGCCTATGGGTGCTTCAAGCTGTTTTACTGTTCTACCACCCTGAAGGACAGCAGAGGCATAAATGCTGGGATGATCACCCAGGACTTAAATTCCCCCAAATGAATCTGTGGCCAGGGCAATTAGAATTTCTTCATAACAGTCTGTTAATTTGATTTAATGCTCTCTATGGGGGCCAGAAATTAAAGCCAAAAAGTTGCATAATGGGAAAAGCATGCAAATCATGGCCAAGTACAGAAAACAGTGACATCAAATAAAATTATTGGCCATGACTAATGCATCTCTCAGTGTTGGGAGGAAGCTAAAAATCTATCATGAGCTAACATTTACTATATAAGACACTTTTACTATACTCTTGTTAATTTCTAACTTCTTCACTCCACTTCCTATCTTGATTAAAAGACCATCTTCCATCTTCACAAATTATTTAGTTGGAAAGTTAAAATTTCTGTACCTGTAAGGACAGGATTTACAGTTACTTTAATTTGTCTGTAAATATGAGCAGCAGTGAAAAAGGCAAAAAAAAAAAAAAAAGGATGATAGAAAAAGAGACCTGAAGAAAACTCTTAAGTAACATATGAAGTGCTCTGCATCATGTGAAATATTCAGGAGGTATATACAGTGCTTTTTTCTCATTGTGTGCAGAAGGCATTCCAGTCATATGCATTTATGCTACCTGAACATCTTAAAGAAAAACGTATATTAAAGGATAGAAATAATTCCAATTCAAGTGGAATACTAAATACTAAAACCAGTTCCTTATTTCCCTCAAAATCTCTTGTTCGACTTAACATGACAAAAATTTATTTGGGTTTCAGCACTGGCAGAGGGGATGGGAGTGGATGACAATCAATTTTATTCATAAACGTACATTAGAGACAAATGGTGCATAATTTAGATTCTCTCCTGGCTTGTTGAATCTGCAAGCAGCCATGCTTTCTGTTAAATTAACATTTTGATTGAATGAGCAGGGTCAAAACCATCACTTTTCTCATCTAGGGAAGGAAAACTATTCTGAAGCCAATCATCAATCAATGTATGTAATCAGCCTTTTTAAAGTACCTTGGGCTTTACACATTACTGGCTCTGTGTTGTAATAAAATCTAAATATCAACATCTTTTTCATTCAATAGTCCCACCACATAGACAATGGAGTGTTAAAAGGCCAATAAGGACTTGAAATGTGTTTTACTATTAACAAAATTATTGCAATGGATTTACTCCAAAGGTTGCACCATTTCAACTCCATGACCTTTAGTATGTTAATTAATTTGCATATAACTGTTTATACATTATTGTAAGGTATAATATAGTCTTGCTACTTTATTCATTTTCTTGAAGTTAATGGCTTTTTAAATAAATGAAATAAAGTCAAATAAAATGTCACTAATATCAACCAAGTATGCCTTTCTATATAATTCAATAGTCACTGACACTATAAGCCATAAAAGCACCATGCAACTATCTTCTAACAAGATACCGGTTTTCAAGAATGTACAGAAGCCATCCAAAATTATGTTGGTGTCAAGTATCAGAGCAGGAAAGGTGGTTAGTAATTACATGGCAACTTTCATTTGTAGTGCTTCACCAAGGATATCCAATTTGACACATGGTAAATGAAGACACTAAAGGTTAAACAACTTCCCCAGGTTTACGTAGTGAATCAACGGCTGAGCCATTTCCAGAGGGAGCAGCTTGGCTACTTTTCTCTGCATTCTCCTCTCTTCAGTGTTACCACCCTCTGTGTGCTATAGTTCTTAAGATACCTGTTCTAAAGACTGTAAGATGACTGAGACAGGATCTACCTCGTGGGTAGGATTACTTCTGCTAAATATATCAGGATCAGACTTGCAATAAGTACAATGTCACTAGTTCCCTTACTTTCTGAAGAGTAATAATGAGATTTACATACTTTAAACAATCGGATTATCATTATCAGGTTGTACCTGTTGTTAACAGAGATATCAATCTAACTCTACACAAATGCGTGCCCAAGCCAGTGAAAGGAATACCACTAATTTCAGTACATCTAGGTGAGCACCTAGGTATGCTTGATTTCAGATTGCAGTTTTCTTGACTACTAGGATACCTTCATCGGACCAAATCACTACTTTCACTGTTAACTGAAATATCAAATAACATCTCACAGTTCTATAAACCAATGGAAAACAAATTTGAGGACTCATAAGACACACATACAAAATATATGTCCAAAGGCAGTGTATTCACTTTCACAGAGTAGTGTAAGATCTAAATATCAAACAGTATTAAATTTACGGAGTGTGTAACAGCACAAGGTAATAATTTTAAGGTCTTTGAAGTTCATATGGCATTACCTGTTCTTTTTGAAATTGGTTCTAAAAAAACTCAAGTAACGTGCTGGTCTCTGCCACAAATAACCTGACTGCTGAATGATACGTCACTAGATGTGTCTCACTGTAATTGCAAATCAGACAATTTGTTTGCAATAGTTCCCGAATCTCTTGGACTTGCTCCAGGTTCAAGGTCAGAAAGTAGACACCTGATGGTTACCCTGCAGACCTTGGACACACATCTAAACATCTACCATCCATAGCTCAATATAGCTCATAGACAATTATAATGAACATTTTAATTTAAAAGTGTTTAAACATGTAATAGTCAACACTAAATGTAAGATCCTACTCTACTATCCTTGTCAGGTGAATATCTATATCCTTGGAAAGCTGACAGAGCCATTACTTGGCTATTCAAGACAGTAATCAGATTTTCTCAGCATCAATCAGCAATCATGAAGTCAGGAACATTTTATCATGAAGTTAGGAATACAGAGGGTTTTCATAAGCTAATCAGCAGGCATCAAATAGACAATCAATCTAATTAGTGGCTCACATTTGCGTGGCAATCACAGCTGCCAAACCTAGACGACAAATTTCATTAGTAATGAAATCTGAGAACTATGATTTGTGAAACCTATAATCAGACTGGAATTGTGGTTATTTTAAAAGGAGAGTCGTTATAGTAGTTTGGGACATCTGAGGAATTTAATTTGCATGGTGGGGTTCACTTTCTAGTGTCTCTTTTGTTTTCAGGGTAAATCAACATCCAGGGTCACAATTTTCAGAGCTCACCTCTCACTGTGGACCATAGTTTCAAACAAAGCTAGCATTCAACATTTAGACACTTCTTTTGTTTCGAAAATGCAACTGAAGCTTTTGCAGCTCCCGGTTTCCTACAGAATTCTTTGAAAAATACTAGACCAAAGTTATTATAACCAGAGTACTTCTAGTGCAGTAAATATTTCTAGAGTTGAAAATTTAAAACACACACATATGTGCATATTCATGCATAAATTAACCATCTACAAAGGAAAAAATAACCAGTTAAATCAAAAGGAGAAAATGTTCCTGACATGCAATATGCCACTTACTGAGAAGAAGAGATAGTACATCCATCAAGGAAATGTATTTTTTTCTTGAGGAAGAAGTGTGACTTGTCCATTAAACACAGATATTTGTGGTGTTACTTTCCCTGGCTACATATCATGTTCCAGCCCTCAACACATTGTAAAACTGAAGATGCTGTTGCTTTTGCCTTGGAGTGGGATTGACACAAGGTCTTCTTCAACCCTGTTTGACTAAGACTTCACAATGTACCTATGTGTTACCATTCTAGGCTCTACTCTCAACAGCTAGTATGTACTGATTCCTTTAATCAAGTAGTTTAAAGTATCACCTCTTATGTCCCTGCAGTCTGAGAAATGGAAAGAAACTCCTGGAACTTCAGATCATTAATGCTGTAGATGTTACAGCTGTGGAATCTAAAAAGTGATTGTGACCTCAAGGAGGACTCTATTATGATGCCATTTATGTATTTGGGGTCTACTAGCCTTGTAGCTATTGCTAAAACTGTAATTGTAATGCAAAAAGTCACTTTTCCGTGATAGCAACTTGTTTTAGGATAGAAAGTACAAAGAATAGAGGGGCCTCAAATAGATGAAGGGAATAATACTGAGAAAGGAAGAAAATGTTCACTGAGCTCATCCTGAGATAAATGAGGATCTTCACCGGAAAGGAAGAACCAGGGTAAGCAAAGAGTAACATGGCAGAGATGACCTTGAAAGAGCAGGATGATGCCATAAATCTGCCAGAACAAAGAAACATCAATATAGGCTCAAGGAAAGCAGATCAGCTAGAGAAGATCAAGCAGCTAAGAAGGGATCCCGAGCATTAAAATATTTCCTAAACTAAGGGGATGTATATCCTTGCAGGTGCACAACATTGACAAAGGTTGTGAATGGTCAACAAAATTCCACACTTTAGTGAGCTCAAAGTGAAAACCACACCTCTAGTGCTAAAATCGCCCCCTTTTCAGGTAAAGATCCCTAGTCACCAGGCACGTGTAGTAAATTTAAGAAGTATTGTATCTTTAAACTAATGTAAGAGAAGAACTAACCAATTGTAGTCAAGTAGGTGTGACCAAAAGGCAGAACTGTTATTCTGAATTGTATAAATATCTAATGCTATTGTAATGAGGTGTGCTAGCCTTGTGGAATTACCACCTAGCACCCATCTCTGAGCAGAAATGAAATAACAAAATATCTTGACTCTCTGTGTGATACTTTCTGCACACCAGGTAAGGAACCCAGATTTGGGACAACAGCAGTATCTAAACATTAAAATCAGACCTATGTTTAAATCAAATTTGAATGGATGGAGACTGACAAGAAGCTCCAATTATTTGAGCTTATCCAAACTTTCCTAGGAAAATTCAAGGTGAATCTTTAATCATTAACTTCCACACTTTCTCATCTTGCAGTTCAACCTTTTGTGGCATGAGGTTGCAATCTTGATTTTAACGCTCTTCCGTCACAAATGCACAATGTTAAAAAAAGGCAGAAATACAAAATATTAACTAAAAGTTGCTGTAGAAAGGAATCTATAAGCAGCTTGGATTTTTTTTCTTTCAAACTAGGAATCACAGTGTGAATTAGACCAAATGCCAAGAATAAAGTAACAGCTTAAAATGAACAGTTGAAATTAACAGGTGTTACAGCATATGCTAGATTTAACTGCCAAGTATTTCACACCTTCATTAAAACCTTTCATGTCAAATTTAAGGCAATGTTAAAATAAAGAGGAAAAGCATAGCTTAAAAATTAATAGCTAATTGTTAAGTTTCAGAATCAGAATATATAGTGGCAGAGAAATTCTCAGTTCATTTTGTGTTGGAATATATTTTAACTGGGAACACACTCAACTAGAGTGTTCTAATTCACAAAACTTTGTGTTTAACCTTCAGAAAGCAATGTAACCTACAAAGTGTTTCAGCAGGGGAGATAATGGAACAACAATGCATTCCTGCTTCTTGGGCTATGACAAAGGCAAAACACACCAAGAGCAGTGAGGTGCACAGACTGAATGCTGAAAAACCTGGAAACCTGTAGCCCAGAAATCCAGTATTGCTGTTGCTAATAACAGCCACAGGCTCTCTACTGAATTTACAAGGTCTCAGGACTTGTCAGGATAATGTTGTGCTAACTTATCACTGTAACAGTATTTTTTCTTCTGACCAAGTGCCTATGGCTAGTTTGGTTTGGTTTGGTTTTGCCATCATTGTATGGTACAATCATATTTTCATACAGATAGAAATAACAAATAACAAGTACTTATTCTGTGCACAACAAGGTATTTCTGACTGTAATAATGTAGTATAGAGGTACACAGACCTGATATGATAGCAGAGACTTTGAGTAGTGGAGAGACAGGGTACAGTGTGCAAGGGTAACAGTATGGGACTTGGCACAGGTTTGGCATTAGAAATCCTGCTGCTATAAACAGCTCACCGATGGTCAACTAAAGAAATACAGATCTGGAGCTGGACCACATTGATCTTAGGAGTAAAAAAGAAAGAAAGAAAAAATGCTATCTAGCATACATAGAAGCCACCATACATAATAAATTCAGTTGTATCATGGAGCTGCAGACCAACAAAGAAAAAGCAAAATGTACCAGAGTAAAGAGTTTTAGCAAACATAAAAATAACCCCAAGTGGATCCTAGTTACAGAACTAAGGACCCAGCAGGGAGTGGAAGGGTGAACATAACTCCAGGAAAAGGGGTAGAAATAAAGAAATATGTGTATAACACTATTAACTTTATTATTATTATTGAGACCTTTTCAGCATAAAAGTGTTCTTTCTTTTTATAAAACAATTAGATTTGAATTAAGGCTAATTCTTGGATGAAGCCATTAAGATTTCTTTTACACAATCAATGAATTCTTGGCTTTATGACTAAGGAGTGTTTCGTTTACCCCCACAAAAGATTTTGAGCAAAACAGACGCCATGCAGGAACATAGCATCAGCTCCCTGAGACTTGTACTGTTTTCCCATCCACAGCAAAATCTACTTGAAAATTCTGCATGAGTTTTGTACCTGGTGAAATAATCACCGATGAATCTTTAAGAAAACATTTCCTGTACAAAAATGTTTTCTCCCAAGTTGTTCTTTTTGTTTGTTTTCAGAAAACGATGTTGTTAAAAATGTCTAAATCAATGGGCAGTGCATGCCTACATTATTTATGTCCTTTTATCTGCAGCTTGGAATCGCAGTTAAAACATGCTGCAGACTGATTCCCTGGGTCATTTGGTCTGGAGTTGTTTTTATTCTGAGATTATTATTCTGAGAGAGAAATGTAAACCTTGTATTATATCATACAAACATGACTTTTCTTATTTTTTTGTTCCCCAGCTATGTGTAATAAGGAGTATTATCATTTATTTGCACTCCAGTAACACGTGGAAGATCAAAGCTGTATTGTTGTAGGTATTGTACGAACATACAACAAAAACATGCCCCCAAAAGACTATAATCTTGATTCAAGTAGAGACAGGATTTTGCTGTTCAATACAAATGAGATAGGCACATGGGAGAAGTGAGACTTTCATTAATATGGGAGCATGTATCACCAGTGCACATTGTGTGATTAAACAATCCAAGCATTTCAGAATTTCAGAACTACAGTACTCTTCAAAATTGTGAGGTAATAAATAAATATTTGAAGTATGATTTCCACGTCAGAAAGCTTTAAAGGAAATAGGAATATTTGAATGTGGCACAAAACTAAAGAAACCTTACCGTTCATTGTACTACTTGCTTTCTGGCTTAAGCAGCTATGCCAAATGAAAAATCAGGAATATAATACCAAGTATCTTCCAAAAAAAATAGTTAATTCAGGGAGTTTTTATTCCCACTTTGGAAGTCACTCTAGAACTCAATTCCTCTGGTAACTGTATGAATGCATTATGATAATGTAATTCTAAAATATTTATTTTAGCTAATAGCTATTTCCTTTAGGTGAACAGAAACTGCTGAAGAGTGCTGTAAAGAAGAGACTAGGAATGGAAACAGAAAAAAAAAAAAGTATGTTAGTCATTTTGGATTTTAAAAGAAAGCAAAGTAATTTTTTATTGCAGATAGATGTTTCTAAAATACGTTGTCCTTAGCCTATGATGAAATGTGAGGGGAATGCTTAGATATGTAGCCAAGCGTGAATACATATCTCTACTGCTAATACAGTAGCTTATTATTTTTCAACTTTCGATGAAATCATAACATTGTAAGTTTTAAAAGGTTATTGAGTAAATTTTTCCACTTTCCCCTTTTTTCTCTTTGACTGGTCTTTTAGAATAAGTATAGGTTGTGATGCACTTTTTCTGTTCTGGATTGGTTTTTGCCATCCTTTCTGCCTTTGATTCCCTGATTTCCTAGAACTGTGGAACTGCACAGCAATTTTAGTCAGTGGAGCATGACAACATCTGAATAAGATTCAGTAACAACATGGATACAGAGCTAAGGGTATTTCTTGAGTTAGTGAATTGTTGGGTGCATTATTCTTGTTGAAAAATTACCATCTTCTGAGGTTGAAAATACTTTCTATTTCATTTTCCTTATTTTCAATGGAAGCGGTAAACAAAAAGTCATGATTTTCAGTTAATTGTTTTCCCTCAGCTCCACTGTTTTTTTCTCTTTTTCAACTCTTTTTTTCTCTTTTTCAACAAGAGGGGAAAAAAAGAAAAAGAACAAAAACAAAAAAGGAAGTAATGAAAAATTGGATAACAACTACTAAAAATAAAATATGCATACTTTGTATATTAAAATATTGTCGTGGTTTAGCCCCAGCCAGCAACTAAGCCCCACTCAGTCACTCGCTCACTCCCCCTCAGTGGGATGGGAGAGAATCAGAAGAAGAGAGATAAAGAGGGTTTAATAGGTAAAGCAAAAGCCATGCACGCAAGCAAGGCAGAACAACGAATTCCTTCACCACTTCCCAGCAGACTGGTGTTCAGCCAGCTCCAGGAAAGCAGGGCTCCATCACACACAGTAGTTACTTGGGAAGAGAAACGTCATCACTGTGAACGTGTGTCCCCCTTCCTTCTTCTTCCTCCAGCTTTAAATGCCAAGCATGACACCATAAGGTATGGAATATCCCTTTGGTCAATTGGGTCAGCTGTCCCAGCTGTGTCTCTCCCAACTTTTTATGCACCCCCAGCCTACTCACTGGTGGGGCGGTGTGAGAAGCAGAGAAGGCCTTGACTCTGTGTAAGCACTGCTTAGCAGTGACTAAAATATCCCTGTATTATCAATACTGTTTCCAGCACAAATCCAAAAGATAATCCCATACCAGCTATTATTAAGAAAATTAACTCTACCCCAGCCAAAACCAGCACAAATATATATAATATTTTACATCTTTACCATTCCTATTTTTTCTTCAGATGCTTCTAGAAAGTACATTGTTCAAGTAGTCTACTTGTCTTCTATGTTAAAAATAAAGACAAGAATTGCTCAAAGTATCACTAGTAACAGAGTTTTTAAAAATTTTGATTCAATGTTCTGAACCCTTAACCACTGAATGAAAGTCTTTGCTACATTATGGTTGCATAGTAACATAAATAAATCAAATGACTTGTCTCTGCCTACTTGGTAGCAGACAAGGCATACATCACATCAACCACCCTAATAAATAGCACTCAACTGTTACAAGAACACAGCCAAAGTGCCGGAGGGGTCTCGATGGCCAGGTTTACAAGCATTTATACCTTTGGAGATTTCAATTCTCATGACTCGTATACCACATATGACTAAACAATAAACCTAACTCCATCATTACACCTAGATCCTGCTTATTGTCATCACTAAATTTACAATGAAATTAACAGAGGGAAGACTATAATCTTCATACTCTCCTATTGGTTTGTTTCAAGATAAAAGATCAGAGCCATGGAGATAGACAACCCTGACAAGTTTGATAGACTTCAAAATGAAGAATTCTGAAAATCACAGAAGATTTCAGTGTGTATGTATAAAAATACAGACTGGAGCCTTCAGCTAAAATCTGAGCAGGTTGATCTCTGACACTTTTAAACAGAAGTTGGACAGAAGATCTGATCACAATAAAACAGAACTTCTGTGCTTTACTGTCAATCTAAATTCATCATATGGAACCTATCATTTAATGCATATTTCCAAGAACAATTAAACCAGGGCAGAGACAAAACACAATTTATAAAATAATAGATTGTAATTTTGTATTTTAATGTTACCTTTTTAAATTATTTTGAATGTGTCTTCTGCTAAAAAAAGAAAGATAATTAATGAAAAATATTTTTTAAAAAATCAAGTTTGTATCTTTTAGCACCATACTTTGACCTGCAATAATCCTGGGCAATCACAAAATACATGGCCTTCTGAATGAAAAACATACTAGACAAGCATCCTCTGCGTTACAGAAATGAGTCACAGGCTACTCACAGCTGGGTAGCTTGATGCAGACAAATTTTTTTTAGGATAATTAGATTCTAGTTAGATACTGGAAATATCACAAATTTTTAACCCATCTTTTGTGTATAAATTATATATTTTCCAAAATATCAGTATTTTCTATTTTGAGTTTGAATGAGTAACCTGTGTTTAGCACAGTAGGCAGACCCTGTCGGCAGAAGGAAACATCAAGAGCCAAAATATGTTTTGTTTATATTATTCTTCAAGAAGAAGCCTTCGCCATAAGGACCCCATGGAGCACTAGTATTTCTGAAGGGACCAGTACATGACAGCACAATGATATGAGTGCTCAGTTTGTAATCCCCAAAAAAGTCTCCTTTTTTTTTCAGAGTGACTCTTAAGTGAGCTCAGTGAACTTTCTGAGTGGCCCCTGATTTCCCCTAGGTTGGGGGTCTATGAAATGAGGTCATTATTTGGAACTGCCATTTTGTTAAACTGAAGATCCCAGAAAGGAACTTCCTGTTAAGTGATGGAGGGACTCCAGAAACCCCAGAATTGTGATACCTTTGGTTAATTTCCTTTTTAATACATGGTAGAGGAAAATAGTCAGCTGTCCACAGAAAGTGACTATCTTTCCTAGTATTCAAACTGCAGCCTGGGAGAATTTGCATCCTGCCATCCTGCAAGGGCCATTCATGTATTTATAGAACTTTAAAGAGGAAAATTAATTATTTGCTCTGCCCGTATTTATCTTCCATAATGGTGTACAGTCTCTGTTCCATTATTTTAGGGTTGTTGTGGTAAATCCTTTATCCACTCCGTCCCAGCTGCTCTCCGATGTGTGTGCAGAGCACACAGTTAGCCATGTGCAGCGCATGCTGCAATCAGAAATTACCCTGGCCTGGCAGAGGTGAAGAGACAAGAGCAAACAGTCCATGCCTCCCTCTAAGCAGCTGATGAAGACTACTCACCGTAACGCTCTGGTCTCACAGTCCTGAGACACACATATTCTGGGGGCAGATGCAAGGGGGAGGAGGACAAAAAAAAAACCAAAGAAAAAATCCCAAGTAAAGACAAGTAACAGGGCACTCCCAGCTTGGAAGGAAACATTAAGATCCAATTCAAAGCTTATTTTCCATTCTCTGATTTTCTGGGCAGTAACTTGAATATTCAGTTCAAATGGAAAGGTCACATGCTGGATATCTTCTCTCTTCGCTTATTTTAAATATGCAAAAATCTGTCAAATTTGTTAGTGTAAACACATGCATTCCTCTTGCTAATTTGCCCTCTCAGGAGCTGAGATCTTGACAAGAAAAGCAATCCTGGAAAGACTAGCATCCTTGGACACAGGTTCCTGCTTCCAAATTCATAAGTGTTGCTACAAGCAGTTGAGATGGCATTTCATGGGCCTTGAATCCTTTACAGCTCCTGCCTACAGAAGTGCAGTTTGACTCAGAAATAGCCCTGTGAGTGTGGAAAGAAATGAGTTCATCTTCACATCTTGTGCTTTAAGCTTTGTCTTGGGGCTCATAGCAATTTCTCTGCTGTAGATTACATGGCTGGGTACCTCTGGGATCCCTTCCCAATTTAAAAAGGCCAAGGGAGCAGGGTATAAAAACCGAACTCTTCCTCGTGTCTGATTCAAGACATTCCTTAGTCACGTGTTTCTCCATCTTTCTCTCCACTACAGAATAAGACAAATACACAGCTCAATAGATTCCGTTAACATCCTTGCCATCAGCTAGAATTTTTATATTTCCTGCAGTGAAGAAATAATGAACAATTTTGCCTGTTCACCATGAGAAAGTGCCCTAGAAATACACTCACTTCTGTAGCTGTACTATGATCTTATTATAATTGTTCTTCATTCACTTTTTTATTTTCATGTGTGATACATCAACACTGCCTCCTGTCTCTACTTAGGTGAAAAGATACCACTCTGGCTGTGAAAGGCCTCAGGTTGCAGATAATCATGCATGTGAAATGCTAGATGGGGGAAATTTCATAGGTGTTGCATACATACATATGTGTGTGTGTATCTGTGCGTGTAAATCACATCCTAAGATTATTTTCGGTATTCAGTTTTGGCTATTGCTGGAGACAGGATACTAGACTTCAAAGGCCTATATTGGACTGGTTTTACTCATTAAAGTAGTTTTTATGCATTTGTAGGCAAAAAAAATATGTCAAAATTGCAAATTATTGCTTTTCAACTCTTGTTTTTGACTTATGTACTACCCATTTGTGCTGCTGGCCCTTGTGAAAAGGACAAAGTAGTGTCTTCTATGACAAAGACATCCTGGTAGAAAGGGCTTCAGCACTGAAAAATATTCAAAGATGAGTCACAGTTGTGTAGGTTGTGTATGTTTCTAATCCCCTTCTGAAAAATAAAAGATGAAGAAAAGAAATGTCATTATACTTTACGTGTCTTTGACAAAATAAAACTCAGAGCTTGGTTTTTTTTTTTCCTGTTTCTCCAGCAGCTTCCCTGTATAAATTATACATTTTCTTAAATATCTGCATTTTCTATTTCAGGTTTGAGCTGATAACCTGTGTTTTTGCACAGTAGGCAAATCTTATGCTGTCACAAGCGGCAGTGATACAGCCTCACATTTCACTTCTCTTCATCCCAAGGAGCCATTTGCTATTATGCTGTTAGAGATAATGCCAAGCTTTGAATTGAAACACCATAGACATCAGTGATGCATGACAACCTTTCTAGCCAATGAAATGCCACTGTACAATGTGATCTGCTCAACCACACCCACCCTTGTTGAGAGGAGATAATAATTTCTGTAGAGAACAGTGTCAAGCTGTAACACCCTCCCCAGCTAAGGAGCTGAATGAGCTGTGTGTTTCTTCTCTGAGAAGATGGAAATGCACACGTCAAGTCTGCAAAAATTACATCTATGCATTAAATACCCTTTGAAACAGTTCTTGCTGCAGTGCAATCCCCAAAACACCTTGGATGGGGGTGGGATTGCATATATTCTGTGAATTGTTTGCATTTTGGAACATAGAGGCTCAGGGGCAAAGGTGCTGTCATGACTTTCTCATTGCAGAGCTCACAATGGTTTTACGCTCTGCAGGACTGGGTGAGTGGAGTGGATAGGTGACCAACTAAGTCTTACAGCACATGATCACTATTAAAATATTTTAAATCTTTTATGAAAGATAGAGAAGACAAGCAGACGAAGTATTTGTTATGTAAGGTATTCAAGGAGACTTTAATTTTAACAGCATCCATTATTCCCCTTTCTTTTAGCTGCAGAGTATATTTATGAGGAAAATTCTCTGGTTGAGAGTGTTAAGCTGATATTAACTCCCCCTTTGGGAGAGAAAAAGAAAATGAAAAGTAGCTGAGATAGACTGAAGCTCTATTTGTTGTCTCTTTCAGTGGAACTTGGGCTTGCTCCCTCGAAAATAAAACAGAACAAGCACACACATGAAGGGAGTGGGGAAAATAGCCAAGAGAGGAAAAAAACCCTTTTGTTTGTACTGTGGACTCTGATTTGTAACCTTGCTGCTGGAGAAAGACAAACACAGCATTTAGTCTTATCAGCTACTCCAAGACCTGGCAAGCTTGGACCAATGTCAAGCTGTTTAAGACATTACTATTAGCTACCTTTCCGGTCATAGGGCTAACAACAAGAAGAAGAGAAAAACAGGAAAATAAAGAAAAGAGATAAATAAATAAATAAGTTTGGCTAAGCTAAGACAGATTCTATTTAAGCAGAAAAAGGAATGGAGTGGGGTAGAGCAGGAAGGCAAAGATGAGGAAGGGGAAGCCTGAGAGGTGCACAACTCCCATGTCGTAACCAGCTTTCAGGACTCAGACAAAACTGGTGGAGGAAATGCTGCTGTTCCACTCTTCCTCGGTGTCTCTTCTGTCCACTCAGCCCATCTGTGCTTCTCTGATTTCTCAGGATCAGAAGCAGAGAAACATAGAAGTGTCACTGCAAATTCTGAGCTCCTAAAATATGGTAAACCCGGCAACTGAAATGAAAAATAGTATTCCTTTCTGGTTTTTTTGTCCTCCCAGCAGTACTGTCAAACTATCACTGCCAGGTATGGTGACTGGCATAATATCCTATCTTCTCATCTTTTTATTCATCTGTTAAAGTTAATTTTTGACGTGCCACTGCTGCCCCACTGCTTTTTTCTTCATCTTTGTTCTTATAATTTACCAGAAGATCAGAATCATCTTCCAGAGTATCAGGAGGCCTCCTTGTTTGGCCTGATTTCATTATTTATGTGTAAGTTTCATTTACTTTTGGAAACAGTGTTTTATAACATGTTGCATTGGACTTTTGCTGCCTTGAATGATGGAGACCATAGATTTGTTTGCTGCAGCCGAGGTGAAATAACAATTCCAATATGTTGTCCATGCAGTTCATCGACTTCCCAGCCAAAGCAAACTGTGGAGTACTTTATGTATTCCCCAGAAGAACCCTTGTAGTGCTGCAGAGAGGAGGGAGACACTTCCAGAGCACTTCACGCTTATTTCCCTTACAAGAAGCCCTCAAACAAAGTAAGATATCTGTACTTGATCCACATCTGTATGAATTGTGCAAGGTCTGCCAGGTGCTTTCTATGAGCCGTTTGGGTTGACCCTTGCTTTTGTTCTTGCATATCCTGATCACATCGAGCATGCTGCTCCCAGCAGGAATGGAGAGGGCAGAACATCCTTGGATGGCAGCTGGGTACGGCCTGGAGGTCTTTGTGAATTTCAGTCCATCTCTGAGAGGCAAATGTCATGTGTTTAGTTTTGAGAACGGGAAGTTGTTTTACACTCAACAATAACAAAATATTTCTGTATGTTGCAGCAAGTCTGTTTTTCTTTTTACTTATTGCCCATATATTTATTATTATCCCATCCTATTCTTCCCCTGCTCCCACCACAACCCATTTGTGTCCTATCCCTAAGGGAGAAAGATAATTTTCTGCTAATTCTGGGACAGAGTGAGGGTGTCACTGAGAAAGGCAGAGCCACAACACATGACTACAATTCTAAGGCATGGCAGTAAGATCTGGCTGCAGGTTCAGGTAAGCAGAGAAAAGTCAAAAGAAAAAAAAAAAGCATTGCCAGCATGCTTTGCATTGGCACTGAGAATGACCAAGTGAGTGGGCTAGCTATCTGCTTCACCTTATGTTGGGCACCTAACTTCCCTTTGCCTATGACAAGTGACATGACTTAACATGATGATTAGGAGAACAAGAGATGTGGAGAGTGCACCGGTGTCTACTACAGGGGATGACAAGAGGGTCTGTCTCTCCTGAGCCACATCATACTTCAGCAGAGCTGAGTTTAATTTGCATTGCTGGAGAATGTATTTCCGAGGAATGGAAAGCATGGAGCACAGCCACAAAACGCATGGGGCTTTAGGCTCTCTTCTGTAAAGTGCTAATGAATTCTAAAATGTCAAATTAAAAAAAAAATCACCAACAAACCTCAAAGAACCAGTTTTACTGTACATCAGGTATGTAAATCACAGAAAGGACGTTAGACAGTCTTCTGCACAGCATCAGTTGACTAGTTCCAGATAAGTTAATATATAGGATTTATGCATCATTCTTCTGAGGTACCACTGTCTTCTGACTTCAGAGACAGGCTTAGGCAGCTCAGATGCCTTGTTGGGAGCTATTTAGCTGATTTTTAGGGAAGTTGGTGTCTAGTGGATAAAGCAGATCTCATTCTTCTAAGTAGATCTTCAAAGAACCATCAATCTCCACCATGTTCAGGGACATTATGCCCTTCACATAGTAAATATTTCATGTGAGAGTACAATCCCACTATACTCAAAAATAAACTTGTCAGAGGATACAGATGGCTGTATGTTTCTTCCTTTACTTCTAATCTAGAAAAAAAAAGTAAATTCTATTTCAGCCATTATGTTTAAAAAAAAAACAACCAAAACATTTCCACCCTTGTGCCCACCAGTGCATAATTGTTGAAGTTTTCCAGTCAAGAGCTGGAAAGTACTGACTATTTATCCTACCTTTTTAACATTTAGATTTAGAGCAATAGTCTTATATTTAATCACTTTGTAGTGTGCTATGTCATTTAAGTATTTCTGATAAGCAAGACTTTTAATATCTTTACCTTTCTTGCTGTTCCTTGTTCAAAAGAGAGTAATCATGATTCAAAACGAGACTATTGTCACGTAAAAATAGCCTGCTTTTCTTAGGACATTTAGCAGTTGTTTTCTTTCTTTCATAGACCTGCTTGATAATAAAACAAGAGAATGAAGTGAAAGCAGGAAAGTAGCTCCAGCAGTGAGTCTGGATCATGTCGTACCTTACATTTGAATAGTTTCCAGCTACTGAAATGCATTTTGTGTTGCTACAAATGACTGGTATAAAACTGGGCATTGCATGACTTTATCCCAGCTTCTACTTTAGAAGACAGAGAGTCAGTAAAAGGGAATGGGTCAAACACATTTATATATTTTTAAGGGCAAAAAAGAAGCTAAACAGAAATGTTAATCACGTAGTAACTTTTTAATAATTTCTGGTTTACCTTGATCGTCAGACTGAAAATCAGTTGTACTTGGTAGGTGCAGAAAGGAGTCGAAAGAAATGTGAAGGGGTGACATGAGAAAGGGGCAGTCAGTGGAAGGAGGGAAGACATATGTGAGACCCTCAGAACATGTGAACTATGACTCTTCCTCTCTCATTTTTATCTAAGGGCTGCAATTTTGGATTGACTACCTCCTGTCATTCCTGTTTCTAAAACTACACAGTAAGGAGACTCATCCTTCAGTAGGTTCTTTAAGTTTCTACATTTTTGAAACACAACTCTAGAAACTATGTGTTAATTTTAAAAAGCCAACCAAAATAAAAGTTAGCAACATGACTCATTCTACTGCATATTTCAGTATTTACCTTTTTGTTCTTCTTTAGTTGACATGCCAACTTGACTAAATTTAGAGGTTTATTCAGGAAAGGATCATACAGTCAGACTCCTTGCTTATTTAGAGTCATTCAGAAAGTTTTCTTAACAAATCTTCAGCTGTTGGGACTTTAACATGCTTCAAGAACCATTCTTTAATCTATGCAGGTTTGCTAAACTGAAATTACTTACTGAGGGCCATGATCCAAATCCTGTTGAAGTCAATGGAAGTCACTCCACTTATTTAAATAGAGCAGGATCCGGTCCATAAGGCATTGACCGCTTGAAGTTATTTTGCAAATAACTTTAAATGTCTACTTATGTATAAAGCAGTCAGTAATGAGGAACAGCCTGAAATGCATCTGAGGGAGTATATAGTGTATGTATACAGCACTTAATTAAACACATCATTCTACACTGTTATAAAGCATTTCCCACACTAAGTGTTATTCACATAACTCATAAGAGATTTAGGTTTTTGAAATCCCACACAAAAATGTCCCAGCTGTTCTATATACTATATCTTATAGCACTTGTCACTGTGTGTAGGAAGGGTAATTAACCTAAAGAACAGTATATTTCACTGCCAAATGCTAAATGTCAGTATTATAAATTTCTTAATATAAACAACATATTTAGAAACAGTAGGAGAGAGACAGAAGGAGTATGCTTTGAAAAGGTATTTCACTAAGGGACTGAATGGCACAGGCAATTGTTACAAGATACCTTAAAGTCATCTTTTCAGATTCTATAGTGTCTAACAAATCAGTAGTATCCAGCTGGGATGGGAGGTACTCGAGGACTTAATGTGGTAGATCTGACTGCACACAGTAGTCGTCCTGTCTTTTCTTAGTCACACACTATTATTCATAAAGAGCTTAATTCCTTCATGAATTCTGTGTTCTTAAAGTGGTTGAAATATGGAATTTCTGTCCAGTGAGACATTTCAATGTTTTTAACAAATTATCCCAAGTCATAATGAAAAAAAAAAAATTACATGGTCTTCAGTAGTTTTGGGGAGGTTTTGTGCCGTTTGTGGTTTTGGTTTTTTTTTAATTATTATTTTTTAAAAATCAGTCTTCATTGATTTTGTTCTGTAAAATTAACCTTGAACTTACACTTTTCAGGTATTCCCAGTATCTCCCTTGTTCCAGAAATGTTAACTGAACTTTCACACATTGTGAGAGGTTTTGGCAAGTTAAATAGAGTTGAGTATTTCAGAGTCAGGGACATCCCAGCTATATGAAATCCACACCTCACGCAGAGGTACTTCAGACTCTGGACATCACTACTGCAGAGTCAGGAGAATAATTCAGGAATATCTGCTCCAGAAAAGTCACTTGGGGCTTGAAGGCTCCTGTCTTTGTAGAAGATTGATGGGAAGCTCTGGATTGTTTGAGTCAATTGTCATCAGGTTTGGTAAACGTTTCCCAGACCTGTGGATTCTGAAGTCCAGTATTCAACAGAAGCTAAACTGGGTCTTTCAGACTTTGGCAAATAAGTTCTCTGAAAATGAAATTAATTAGAAATGCTTTTCAATGAGAAAATGTCCAGCCAACTCTGATACATTTATCCTTTCCTATTATGTGGTCTTTGCTATTTTTATAGAATTTAGTAACATGAACTTGATTCTTGGTAGTACCATCAGAATTGAGTCTAAAGTAATTCTGTGTCCACTGAAAGTGGCCTTTGCACTTAGGCCTTGCCTTATTTTCCAATAACAAACCGGATCAGAATTCAATGATTAGAGTGTAGATGGCTTTTCTGAACAGATCTTTGATTCTGATTGAGCAATTCTGACTGCCCAGTATCTCAGGGTGCTTTACTTAGAGGGCAAAGAACTCAGGGCAGAAAAAGAGGACTAAGAAGAAGTGGAGGAAAGAATATAAGAAAGAAGGTAAGATGAGCTGAAAGTATAAGCAAGGTTCTGAAGTAATTGAATCTGACCTTAACTATAGGGGCATCTGTACAGAAGGCACTTCGAATATACTCTGGAAAGCTCTGATGAAAGATTAGTATTCTTCCCCAAATCTGATACTTTAATTAAATCCTCTGCCTTCTAATTTTGAACCTTCAAGCCAAAAAGGAACAAAAAAAAAACCAAAAAAACCCACCGTGATTAGGACTGACTATGCCCCACTGCACTCAATGTACATTTTGCCAGTGGCTCTTACAGTTCTGGAGTTATGATTGCTCCCTCTACAAATTCTCATTTCTATAGTTCCATGCAATTTTTGAGAAGCAGTCTTAAGCCACAAGTCATCACAATTTCCCACCAACAGCAACACAGCACAAAAAGCAATAAACCTGACTTGGCAGTGATCCCTTTAAAAGGAGGGGACAGTCAAAGACTTGAGTCTGTATTTTGCATTTCTTTCTTTATTTTTTTTTAATTAAAATTCTCACTACAGTCAGGATTTTGAAAATTAGAATCCTGGCTACTGACAACACATGCAATTGTTACTGTGACTTTTCCATGGAAAAAAGCAAGTGCATTGTTTTCTACTTATTCATCTGGAGAAAAAGCTTTTCTCAGCATCGTGACAATTATTTATGAGATGAAAATTACTAAGTAGTTCTTCTCATTTTTCCAACTGTCAGTTTTCTTCACTGTCTTTTTCTCCTTGCAGAAAATGAAAGTGTCCAATATGGCTTCCAGTTCAGTCCTTAAGACCAAGTATTGAAGAAACCACTAAAAACTCTCTCTCCAAATTTGAAAAAATGTATTAAATCATTGACAAAATCTTATCACATGTGTTTCTTGTCACTGTTACAGAATTTTGACATGAAAGATGCCCTAAAACACATTTGATGTTGATGCTACTGTAAACAAATAACTTCCAGTATTATAAACTAATTTACAAAGGTTTTAAACAGGTATTCCTGGACCTAGATGTTTTAATTACAGAGATAATAGAGCAGAGTACACTATAATGAAAAGACAGAGCTTTCCAGTTTTATTAGTTGCAAAATATTAACAGCTAAAACTGTACATTTACAATGAATTTTAAAATATAGTAAAAAATATTGAGTAATGAACTTTAACTCCTTCATTTAAGTGTTAGTTGAATATCTCTGAAAAGCATCTTTAATTATGAATAAAGCATCCTGAGTAAATTTTCCCCATTGAAAACACAATTTCTACACTCTGATGAAACCCTCTAGCCCTGCCTACAGTGCTACATTGAAAATGTTCCCATTGGCAAACCTTGCTTGAGCTCTTGTTATTTAGTCACTGATAATAGTAGACCAAACATTTACAATAAAGAAAAAACAGATTTTATGCAAAAGTCATTCTTTGTAAAAGACATCAGGAAAAAAAAAAGGGAAAAACTTAGAATCATAGAGTCATAGAATGGTTAGAGTTGGAAGGGACCTTCAAAGGTAATCTTGTCCAACCCCCCTGCAAGAAGCAGGGACATGCCTGACTAGATCAGGTTGTTCAGAGCCCCATCCAATCTGGCCTTGAACATTTCCAGGGATGGGGCATCCACCACCTCTCTGGGCAACCTGTTCCAGTGTTCTACAACCCTCATTGTAAAAAATTTTTTCCTAATATCCAATCTAAATCTACCTCCCTCTATTTTAAAACCATTACCCCTCATCCTGTCACAACAGGCCCTACTGAACAGCCTCTCCCCATCTTTCTTGTAGGCCCCCTTAACTTTGATTCAGGAAAGTACTGTGCCCCTCTGGGAAATCTGAAGGTTACAAGTATGCATAAGAGCATAAATACCCACATATTTGATGTTCACATGTATTTTCTGGTGATCCTATCAAAATATAGCTCCTGGTTGAGGAAGGAACATAAAAGTTTGTATAGCCACAAAGAAGTAATCTTCTCTAAAATTAATGACTGTTATCTTCAAAATATCCTTACTGTTGATGACAATGTTATATTTTAGAACATATTAAATTCTTTATTGTTAATAGTATATCCTTTTATCAGGTACATAAAAATGACTGACTGGATCACACGTTTCTGATCCTGTTATTGATCAGTGGTTGTCTCTGGAAATCACTCAGGAGTTTGCTCACAGAAGATTTATGTTTCATTCTTGTGGTCTACGGGAAGACTCGGATGCCTGCAGTATATATCACAGACATCACCAAGAAGTAGCATGCAGCTACTGATATGGTATACTGTCCTCTAAAGAAGTAAATAAGTTAGAGATTTTTAAAGGTGTACTGTGGAAATAAGTCTATCTTCCATAAACTTTTGATGGGAATTTGAGACCATGATTGTGGTTCCGTATTTTTTTAAAATAACACCTTATAAAATATGACAACAGGGAAGTTTTTTCTTCAGCTTAGAAAAGTTAGGTACTCTTAAGTACCTGTGTAACTTCAATCTTGTAAGCAAAACTTACGGAACCTTTTGTAGGCCTAAGTTACCATAATAATGAACTAAAAGCAAAGAGAGTGGGTATTAATGTATTTCCATCCTGAGAGTGACCCATTTATGAAAGAGAGTTATCCCAGGTACATAGGTCACTGTGAAATCCCTTCCCATTTTATTTCCCCTACATATTAAAATTTTGTTTCATGATAAGTAGACTTAAGAAGAACAAAGTTATGCATCTACTTATATGCTTTGCAAGACTGAGGACCTCTTCACTCACTATTTTACCTCAAAGTAACTTAGGCAAATCTAAAACACCTGGAAAATGAAAAGCTGGAATCAACAAGTTTCTTTGCTTTCACATTGTATAAATTTATGCTGGAACATGGGCACTGACATTTCATTCTTAGCTGTTGTCACACAATAGTGCATAGCAGATCAAATATAGCAATTTAAAATGTTTTGAAACTGCAACTCCTACTCCATAAATTACTGCAGCCTTTTGTTACAGAACAACCCAGTCGACTTCCTGTTTGTGCTTAAACTATTCACAGCTTCAGACAATGTCCTGCAGTGTCTTTTCCAAAGGTCACACCACAGTTTTCAATTCACACATTTGATTAAAAATATAAGAATCACAGTGTCCTGGGAAATGATCTGCAGTAAAAATAGATCTACTGCTGTTTCCAGAATAAACCAGGTTACTGCCTCTTTTCCCCATTCAGTTAGCATTGCAAAAAGAGGAGGACATACGCATGTCTGCAGAAATCATATTGCTAAACTAGGGAATTATATGTGAGATATTTGGTTTATGATTTTTTATTTTTTTTTTTTTTTTAGAGCACAGCTTCTCTTACTGATAAAAATATGCTCAGGTTAAAATACAGTTAAGGAAAACCAAGGGACAGAAATCTAACAGTACTTAGATTCTATAAGGGCTAAAGTCTCCTCTCATTCCTCCTTAACTGCTGCAACACACTTTTGCACAATTGCCTTCAGACCATATTGTCATAACTTTCCTAACACTGATGAGCATCCTCCCTGAAGTCCTATTTGCATTTAATGAAGTTACTATGGCAGAGACTATTCAGAGAGCTTATATATCGTCCTTTCTCTCGAGATCACATCCCTCAATATGTATAGTAGGATAATTAAATGCCTACTCCTATTATCCATAATCCTAATACTTTGGTGTCCAACAACCAGAAATTTTGAAACAGCATTTGCAGCATATGGTGCAAAATCTTGGCCCAAAGTGAGTGGAGTACAGGAAGAAATGCCATGATGAAATGCATCTCTGTCAAATTACAAATTCCTTTGAGAATTCCTTTCCATTTTCAATTCAGGAACTTTATTTTACGTCAGGATTTCAATTCATCTAATCTCATCTAATCTATCCAGAAAAGATATTCACATTAAACCAGATGACCATAATTAAAAATTCATCCCTTTTTGCTTTCTGCTGCATTGTCCAAGGAGAGATTAATGCAGAATCTTCTGAAGATGAGATATCCACATGTGAGAGCGAACACGTGGGGTGAGTGTGCATTGTCAAGGCCCAAAGGCTGATCTAGGGAAAGCTTCCTTGGAGACTCTGCTTCTCAGAGGAAGATTTGGGTAGATTCAGAAATGGAAAATCCTGACTAGACTTTATCCAGACCCTGTAGTTACACAAATAAAAAAAGGGAATGTGGTGTTGAAACAATTTATAACAGACTGGTGAGCATTTTGAGTGGGAATGGGCCAAGTTTTAAAAGCAGATTTAACAAATGTTCTCTCAAATGTAAATTGGATTAAAAACTGTTCCAATCTACTTACTCTACTGTGAAAAGGCATTCTAGTTTATTACCAATGCAAGATCTGACAAAAATTTAGTATGATTTTTATCTTAAGAGCGATTTTGTGGTGTGCTGGTTTTGGCTGGGATAGAGTTAATTTTCTTCATAGCAGCTGGTATGGGGCTAGGTTTCAGATTTGTGCTGGAAAGAGTGTTGATAATACAGGGATGTTTTAGTTACTACTGAGCAGCACTTACACAGAGTCAAGGCCTTCTCTGCTTCTCACACCACCCCACCAGTGAGTAGGCTGGGTGCCTACTCACCAAGAGTAGGACGTGCAAGAAGCTGGGAGTGGACAGCTGACCCCATCTGACCAAAGGGATATTCCACACTTTATGGCATCATGCTCAGCATATAAAGCTGGGAGAAGAAGAAGGAAGGGGAGGGAGACGTTTGGAGTTATGGCACTTGTCTTCCCAAGTAACCGTTGTGCGTGATGGAGCCATCCTGAAGATGGCTGAACACCTGCTTGCCAATGGGAAGTGGTGAAGTAATTCCTTGTTTTGCTTGTGCATGTGCAGCTTTTGCTTTACCTATTTAACCATCTTTATCTCAACTCATGAGTTTTCTTTTACTCTTCTGATTCTCTTCCCCATCCCACTGAGGGGGAGTGAGCAAGCAGCTGTGTGGGGCTTAGTTGCCAACTGGGTTTAAACCACAACAGTGGGGAACTTCACATTTCTTCAATGATTTTCATCACAGCTTTAGCTATATTTAAACTGAATTTTCATGTACATAGAACATCACATTCTTTTAAGCACAAAGAAAAGATGTCAGAACAGATTGAAATAGCTCTTTCTGAGTTCTCACTGTGACTATATGCTTGGACCAGTGGAAAATAAAGCAGATCAATGTACAGGTAAGCAAATGGTGGCTTTGATCTAGTCAACACTGATTTCAGAAACACACAATATTGGCCAATCTCTGCTTCCAGTGATAATCCGTTGCCCTCAGTTACACTTATCAGCTCTGCTATGGGATCTGCCAGTGTGGAGTTCCACAAAATCTCCTTCACCAGGCTTACTTTTATCTGGTTTGGAGCTGAAACACACAGCTTCATAATTAATATTATTAAGCTGACAGACTAGACATTAACACAATCATTTACATGGGCCTTTGGTGAAGCAAATGTAGTGATTTACTCGAATGGCTCCATTACTATGCTGAATATTGGCAAAGTATGCAATGTCCCTTTCAGGATCTTTGCCTCAGAAGAAAAATAAGTCCAAGTATTGATATTCTAGTTTAAATAACCATTCTTATAAGTTATTCTCCTAAAAAGTACTCTTTTTCATCTGCATTAAATATATTTTCCTTGGTCAACATGAAATCTTAAATTGCAATATTGGAAAAAGAAGCTTTGCAAGTCTCTACTTTTATATTCTAACAACTTAAAAATAGCCACAGCAATCTTTTTTGCCACTATATTTTCTGAAACTATACTGTATAACAACACTACATCGTTTTGATAGCTCACAATTGCAAGTCTGCTTTCCTGATCCAATTTCAGCTTGATATTTCTGCAATAGATCATATCACAAAAGCGCAGCAGTCAGAGCAAAGATTTAGCATAATTCCTATATTTAGGGTTCTGTCAACAGATGTTGAAAATACAAAGAAACTATTTTGAAAATAGAAGTCATGGTAAACGGACATTTGTCTATCAAGCCTGAAAGTATGGCTAGCTGCCTGGCTTGCTAGCAATAGCATACATTATTGTCCTTGAACTACAGCTGTAAATGCACTAGCATACAGTGATGCTGCCCAGAGAAATAAATCAGTTTGAAAGTAACCTACTTCTTTCTTTCAAATTACCATTAATAACATTTTGCCTTTGCAAGATTAATGCACCTTAGCAGACAAAGATACAGTGAAACCAATTGTCTTGTCTGTGCTCCAGCTTTCACTCATGTTGCCGTCTTTTTCAGAATTACTTATGTATGTATGTATTTCTAAGCAAATTTAGAGCGAGGATGTACAGTACAGAAGACAGAGCAGATACAGATGAAGCAGCAGTAGCAAAGTAGCTTTCCTAATACTTTCCTTCTAAGATAAAGGGAAAGCTTTGTGTTTAAGAGAATATCTCTCTCCCCAGTGGAAACTAAAGCTAATGGGATTTTTTTTTTTTTCCTGAGAAAGAACAGAAAAATACCAAATCAAATGGACAATGACATCCCAAAACTTAGTGGATTCAGTGGCTCTTTGATGAATAGCAGGTGGGTTTTCTGACAGTTCTGTTTCTGGGGTCCCAGTACTGCCACTGTGCAGTCCTAGAGCACACAGCCTTGTTACAGAACAGTCAGGGTTCTGCCACTGGGAAAGTCTCTTTAATGAAGTAAAGCTCCGTCCATGCCAGCACCTTCGCTCTTAAGAGGTATCACAGAAACAGACATTTTCTCACCCATTTCCTGCCTTAATGGCACTGTAAATTTTATAAGCATGTTCCCATCTTTTTTGACTCTGCTCACCTTCTTAAAATGCAAAATCCTATTTAAATGAACACACATCTGCCTAAGGTCTAGGTCCAGCAGTGAGAGGTTGTCTGCACCTTCATAGAGCCCTGCCTGGCTCTGAAGCTCACAGTCTTAAAGCTGGAATTCATGGAGTCTTACAGGTTTTCAGCTCTACTGAAGCATTTCAAGACTTCTAGACTGCTTTTTGTGAAACCAGGACTTTAAGGTAATATTCCTGGGACAAGCTCCCATGATGGGATTCAGTTGAGCAAGAGTAGAGCAAGGATTCAGTTCAGGGTTAAGGACATCTAAATGAAGGTGCCTAGAAGCATACTTGGGCCCTCACCTCCACTTATGTTTTATGGAGAACTACTCAATTGATTTCAGCCTGTCAGCCACAGGGGGCACAGCTCAGTTGCATAAAATCAGACACTCAGTGCTATTTGAGATGTCCTGTGGTGTCTGAGACATCCTTATGCAGTTGACGGATACAACACAGGGCCTGCATAAGATAAACCAGTTGCTGAACGTACCAGGCAGTCTGCAACAGACACCATCATGTGAGAAATTGAATTTATATGTACCTTTGGGTGACCTGAACTTACCTCCAAGATCCAGTGGTAATATTGATTAGACTTCTATTGACTATAATCAGAGCTTTGGCCTGTTATTCACCTCTGATAGACACCCAAGTTTCAGTGTTGACCTATGTGCCTGCACATAGATTCCTAAATTTACATGTCTAAATTTATGAGCTGATCCCATTCCTACATCTAAACTAATCACCTGAAGCTCTCTTTAAGATAAGTCAGGAGAGAGACATACTTCAAAAGCTAAATTCATCCTGTCTTAGTGTGATAATTCAGAGCTTAGATGGGCCTAGTTGTCTCCATTCACACGTGGGGATCTTTGATTAAATCTAGGGGTAAGCATTTACATGAGGGATATATGAGGGGAGGGATTCCATTCTCAAAATGGAGAAAGATTTGTCATTTTATGCTATGTGGCTTTCCCCCTTTATCTCCCGCTGTAGGCCTGGAAGAGCAATAGCCTTCTGTAAGCTCTGTGCCAAATCTGGAAGCCACATGTAAAGGACAAAACAGTTTCACTTTTTCCCCCAAAACGTCTTTTTTTTTCTTTTTTTTTTCTGACTGACTGGCCATTACCTTATTTATAGAAAATGGTGTTTCCAGTTAGCAGCTGAGTAAATGGCTTTTTGTTGCACTAGGCACCATCTCTTGCATTTGGTTGGTAAACAGCTTTTTTATCAATGAGAGGTATAAGTTTCCACCCCTCTCTTTGGTGGCTGTTCGGCATTTCCCGGTGAGGAATTTATCTTTCACTGAAACTTAAATTCAGTAAATTGGTCTATACATTAAAAATTTATATTGTATAAATGTCTAAACTGTCTAGCTGTTCAGTGGAATTTATGCATATGTTTCTGGTTCTTCACTGAGAGCAGACACAATAAAACACTCTAGAATGACAATCCGTTTGGAGTGATTGCTAAGCTCTTCAGAAAACATAGCATACTACGGCAACAGAAGCAGTTTGACATACTTGACTTTCATACGCTGGAGAAAGGGTCACCTTTCGGCTTGCCCTGAAGGGTAGCAGGGGGCCAAGCTCGCTGTCTTCCCTTGCTGTAGAGTTTGCTCGTTGTCATTCATGATCACAGAATTATCTCCAGAAAGATTCAAAAGCAAGATTAGGGCATTGCCTTGCAAGAGCCCTATCCTTAAAGAACAGTATAGATCTAGACTAATCCTCTTATATCAATATTTCATTAATAAAAGGAAAATAAAAATGCTTCTTTGTCTACCTGTCTTCATTTAGATTCATCACTAACTCTTCTACTAATCTACTACTCTTCTAGAATCCTGATCTCGTTGCATTTGCAACCATGTCATTGATTATGAATTTGTTAACCTTAAGAAGTATTGGGGAGATACTAGATAACAATGCAGAGAGCTAGCAACGAGCGGGAAGACTGTGCCTAAAGCACCCAAATGTGGAACAGCTGCGTTGTTCAGCAAATCACCAGGACTCACCTAGGATGTTCAATGACTTATAAATTTTATTTCCTTCCCTGGGCTATTGAGACTGTCGGCACCACAAGCATTTCAGCATACTCCCTGCACACACAGATTTTTGAAACCTTCCAATGAACTAGATTATTTCTAAGCTCTTGCTGCTGTCTGTTCAAATGCTGATCTCCTGTTTGCCTTCAGAACCTCACTGGCCTCGTCACCTATGTATCTTGTCACTTCTCCCTGTCAACATGAGCACCACTGCAGCTGCGGAAGGACAGAAGATAGTAAAAGCTCTAAGGCTAAGTGGGCAAGTGAAAATGAACATGAAAGGACATTTAACTCAGCTTGACGTTGTAGGTGACATTTCTAAATTCTAAAAGCCTTTCAGCCCTTGCAAAATGCAGAATGACAAAGTTTCTATGAAAGATGGGCAGACCCATCTGCTTCGCTGTAAATGCTAACAAATTACATCTGTGATGAAGGTCAGAGAAAGGCTGAGTAATATTTGTTAGAGAGGAAAGAACTGAAAGAAAATGGAAAAAAAATCTCTGGAGGTTCATTATTTCACTGGATTACATAGTTCGGATCCTACTCACTTATAGTGTCCTTGATTCCAGAGATCTTGCATTTAATGTGATGTGAGAGTCTTATATACTGACGTTAGGACTGTCTCCTGGAAACTGGAAGCTGTGGGTCTGTATCAACTCAGGCGGAAGTAAGCCTCAAATGTGTTGTCTGAATAAAGTTACTCTGATCTGTGCAGAAAAGACAGACTCTGTGCTGTTCAGGTTTGGTATGATCTTTCTTGGGAATTTCAGTGGAGCCTCTCTATCCTCAAATCCTGACTACTGGGGGCTTTTAAGTGTCAGCTAAATATCTAGCTGATATTTGGTTTATTTCTGGTAACTGTGCTTAGGCTGCTGGGTGAAATTAATGTCCTAAAATGGAGGTGTTCCTAGGTTTTCAGCTTTTGAGTATAGGTAGCTCCGTTGGATTTGCATGGCAAGGTTTTGGTAGCCAGAGGCTACAGAGGTGGCTTTTGTGAGGAGCTCCCAGAAGCTTCCCCCATGTCCAATAGAGCCAGTGCTCCAAGTGCAAGAGTAAGTACTGACTCCAAGACAGACCTGCTGCTGGCCAAGGCCGAGCCAATCCATGATGGTGATAGAACCTTTGAGACAACATATTTAAGAAGGGGGAAAAAAAACCTGCAACTGCAGCTGAAGAGAGAGGAGTGAGAACATGTGAGAGAAACAACTCTGCAGACATTAAGGTCAGTGAAGAAGGAGGGGGAGGAGGAGGTGCTCCAGGTGCCAGAGCAGAGATTCCCCTGTAGCCCCTGGTAAGGCAGGCTGTGCTCCTGCAGCCCATGGAGGTCCACGGAGGAGCCAAGATCCAGCTGCAGCCTGTGGAGGACCCCATGCCAGAGCAGGCAGATGTGTCTGAAGGAGGCTGTGACCCCATGGGAAGCCCACACTGGAGCAGGCTTCTGGCAGGGCCTATGGCCCCTTGGGGGACCCACACTGGAGTAGTCTGTTTCTGAAGAAGGCTGTGACCCCATGGGAAGCCCACACTGGAGCAGGCTTCTGGCAGGGCCTATGGCCCCTTGGGGGACCCACACTGGAGTAGTCTGTTCCTGAAGGACTGCACCTCATGGAAGGGACCCATACTGGAGCAGTTCGTGAAGAACTGCAGCCTGTGCGAAGGACCCATGTTGGTGCAGTTCATGGAGGACTGTCTCCTATGGGAGGGACCCCACGCTGGAGCAGAAGAGTGTGAGGAGTCCTCCCCCTGAGGAGGAAGGAGCAGCAGAGACAATGTGTGATGAACTGACCACAACCCCTATTCCCTGCCCTCCTGCTCTACCTGGGGGAGGAGGTAGAGAAAATTGGGACTAAAGTTAAGCCTCAGAAGAGGGGAGGGTTGGGGGCAAGGTGTTTTTAAGATTTGCTTTTAGTTCTCATGATCCTACTCTGATTTGATTCATAACAAATTAAACTAATTTCCCCAAGCTGAGTCTGTTTTGCCTGTGATGGTAACTGGTGAGTGATCTCTCCCTGTCCTTATCTTGACCCATGAGCCTTTCATGATGTTTTCTCTCCCCTGTCCAGTTGAGGAGGGCAGTGATAGAGTAGCTTTGGTGGACACCTGGCATCCAGGCAGGGTCAACCCACCACAGCAGCCCTAGATTATACCTTATCTGGACATCTAAATTGATTCTAGTTGCCACAATAGATAGTTTTCCCAGAAAGTAATGAAAGGATTTAGAGAATTTGTAATGTGTTGTGGGAAGTTACATGGAGAATATGGTACCTTCTGGACTTCTGTAAAATCTAATTAAACATCAAAAGATATATTCCCCTATTTTAAAATTATACTTTTCCCCAATACCTTATCTATCTTGCCTAAATTTACATCTTTTTATTTTTAAGTATTTCAAGGAAAATACATCCCTCCAATCCAAATGTTTATATGAACACACATTTTCACATCCTTTCAACAAGAAAGACTTATCTATAAAATGTGATCACTTTCAGTCAGCAAGGCAGATAGACTCTACATTTCTTCCACCTTCTTGGGATAAAACATCTAATTTTACTTGAAAGTATGTGTACTTACTCCACTCAGATAAGCTTATATTGATGTGTGTAATAAAATACCCAGAAACTTGAATTGCTACCAGCTTTGTATTTCATTAGAAATGCTTTGTATGCCTCTGATAAGTATTTGCCAGTTTGGATTTTACCCAGACTGTTAGAATCAATGCCTCTGATATCTCAAAAAAAAAGACTGTTGGTCTTTATTAGTAACGGGTCTCCAGGCACCGTGTTTACATTTCATATAAGAGTTTCATGCTTCCAACACTATCATGCACTACAGAACAGCGCTGTGCCGCTGATTTAGTGCCTGCTTCCCCCTGCTTTGCAAATCTGCTATCTACAGGTATGACTCAGAGCTCCTTGTAAATATGATTCTCATTGACTTCACCTTTTATAATAACATTTATATTTTTTCTAACACATAAAGGCCTCAGCCAAGACTGTCACTAGTTATGCATCTCATGAGGAATTCTTTGTACACTGCTAGTAACTGCTCCTAGTTGCTCTAGAGCCTGACAATACCCCTAGCAAGAGGCACCTTTTCTCTAAACAGTTTTTTAATGCTAGTTGGATGCGACAAATGATCAGAGGCCCAAATAGTTCCCAGGATTACCAGATCTAGGTACAAAACTAAAATGGTCTGTATTTCAAGCCAGTTCCTCAGTGACTTTTATACATGCCACTCTCATGACTCTTTTACTCTCACTTTGTTCAAGGTAACGGCATTCTCCTCCTACCCCCATGTCAGGTGCTGCATAAATATGTGCAGTACTGAAAAGTTTAGAAGCTTACAGTGTTATGAGGTCAAACTCTAAGTTGACAAAGGATGAATTCTGTTTCACTTACTAAACACGACAGAGTTGTATAATGTATGTCTTTGCCATACCCATAACATCAATTTTTGTTGAGAATGTACTTTGGAAGGAAGGGAGATGCTCTTGTGTGTGAACGCAAAATTAAAAGCATCACAACAGTGATTCTGCTCATGAACTGACAGGCATGTCTAAGTACAGACACATTCAGACCCTTGCAGATTATTTCACACTTCTCAGCTCTGGATGTATACAGCAGTTACAGGTGGAAGAGATTAATCTGAATTAAATCAAACTTGGCATTTTTCTAAAAATGTGAAAAAATCATTATTTCAAGTAATTTTCTAACTTAGAGAACTTTTTTTTTTTTTTGTAGAAAATATAACTTTTAGGTAAGGACAGTCCTCATTAGTCTCATCAATTCTGGAAATGTTACTTTAACTTAGACACAGAATGTTTTCGGAATATGTTTAGAATAAGAATAAGAGAATCAGATATGTAACTTCTCATAATAATGAGACTGGTTTTTAACTAATTGCTCTATGTGAGAAACAAAGAATCTTTTACGTCCATATCATTCAAATGAATGTTATTGCAGCCTGCAATAACAGAATTCCTAACAACAGAGTAACAATTGTTGACTGCACATAAAATTTCAGCTGATAGATACAGATTGAAAAAACAGTAAAAGCTTCAGGCAAAACCCATCATTATTTATTTGAAAGATGTGTAGTCAGATTTATTCAGCTGATTAGAGTGATAGATAATCTAAGATTTGGCAAAGCACCCCGAAATTTTCAAAGATTTATGTGTGGATTTAGCTCTTTGCAGCTGATAGGAGTCACACAGACTAAATTACATGCATTGCTCTGAAAACGTAAGGAAATGGCCATTGAAGGGGAAACAGCTCAGAGAATGCAGTATAAGATGACGTGTTGTTTGCATACTATTATATGGAATTGTAGGCTCTGCAGTAACTCCTAATGGGGGAAATTTATCACTGCAGAGAGGACCTGTCAAAGCATAGATGAGGACTGACAGACTGTTTGACAGGGAAGAAAGAAGTGACCAACCAAAGCCTGTTCCACAAATGGAGTACAATATGGAAGAACAGCACAGGGATATTTGTGGGGAACTATGGGCATCAAGAAAGATGTCACTGGACAGGAATCACTGTAACAGTGTGAGGAGAGTGAGAGCAACACACCAAGAATACACAGAAGGACTGACCAGAATGAGAACTTAAGGGCTGCATTTTATACAATCCAGCAAAAGGATATGAGATGTACAGACCTGACAGGTCTGAGGTAACAGAGATGAGATTTGGTCCTTTGAATTTAGATCAATGCTTAAATTACTTGCAGTTATGTTCTCACCTGCATGACAATGCCTTCTCCAACCCCCCTAGGCTTGAGCTCCATGCTCATCACCTAGCTACAGGTGTTGTATCAGTGCCGTAGATTAACCCCAGTCAGCAGTTAAGCACCACACAGCCACTCCCTCACTCCCCAACCAAGTGTGATTGGACAGAGAACAGGAAGAGCAAAAGCAGTAACAGTCATGGGATAAGATTAAAACTGTTTAATAAATGAAGCAAAGAGGGAGAAAAAAAAAAGTGATGCAAAGGCAATCACTCATCACCTCTGACAAGTAGGTTAATGCTCAGCCAGTCTCTGAGCAATGGCTGCCTCTCCCAAAACTCCCTTCCCTCCGTTTTTATTGCTGAGCATGACACTATATGGCACAGAATACTCATTTGGTCAGTTGGGATCAACTGTCCTGGCTGTGTTCCCTCCCAGCTTCTTGTGCACCTCCAGCCTACTCACTGAAGGGAAAGAGCAGGAAAGGGAGAAAGCCTCAATGCTGAGCAAGTAATGCTCAAAAATAGTCAAAACACTGGTGTGTGCATCAACAGTATTTTAGTCACAAATCAAAAGCACGGCACTATATGGGCTGCTATGAAAAAAATTAACTCCGTCCCAGACAGACCCGGTACAGTCATAGTGCTACAGACAATACATCCAGCTGGCTATTGCTAGATGTGTTTGCCCCTGCTAAATAAGGAAGTGCAGTTCCAAGCTGTGCCTAAGGACAGGTCTGACATGAATGAGCTTCTGCCATCTCCCCGTCCCACCACACTGCACTCAGTTCTGCACTCAGTTCCACTTTAGAGAAATCAGTGGAGGCTGTGACACTCAAAATTCAACCTGATGTGAGCTTTGGTCCAGCATCGGTCCAGAGAGGAACCAAGAACAGGAATAAGGTGGGAAAGAAAGGAAAAATGTCCAACTATAATGCTCATGTGAAACTTGAGATGAAGAAAGCATGATGGTGTTCTGAGCCAGAGGCAAAAAAAAGGAAGTAAAAAGAGTTTTCTATTTAATTTGGACAATGTTAAGTTTCAGGTAATGGAAAGAGAGTTAAGAGGAGATGTGAAAGTCATAGACTTAGACAAATATGCAAAACATATACTGGATTTGAACAGAAAGCAGGACCAGGAGCTGGAAAATAAATTTGTGAGACAGTATCAAAAAGATGGCAACAGAATGGTGTGACCTAGTGAGATTACAAAAAGCAGAAGTGTAAAGAGAGTTATATATTCGTTTTACTTTTTACAAATAAGGTTTCTGACTTGATATACTGTCTGCGAGAGTGCCATCTGGTGATCCACAATTACATTACAAAAATGACCTTCCCAAGCAAGCTACAGTTAGAGCTAGAATATAGATATTTCAGCACCTGAACCCTCTGCTGGTTTCATTAGACCAAGACACTATTATATGCATTGTACTGAGAAAATAGAAATCATTCGAAGTCACAGGGGAAAACACTCTAACGAACATACTCAACATTTGAATAAAATACAAGCAAATCTTTAGCAAACCTTGCACAGAAGGTATGCATGCAAAATCCTGTTTATGCTATAAGCATGGAAAGGTGCTTTACATAAAAAGGAGAGTTTGGGGGAGTATTTATATAGGTTTTTAACACACTAGTTAAATCTTCACTCTAGAGTATATAAAATGTTAGGTAGTAAGCAGTAAAGGCAGACTCAATAAGGCTAGCACTTTATCTTTAGAGTTCTTTCTAAATTTACTTTATTGTTGTTCTGTTTGTCTTCTAACCTTTATGACTAAAATTCACTGGCATTTCCCCCTCTGACTGCCTGAAAAAAATTCTCACAGTCAAAGTAATTAGCTTTGTTGTTTTCATCTTATACAAAAATTGAGAAGGAAATATTAATTTGAATTAGTATCAATGATTTCTTCACTGTCACAAGGGGAGATCCCCATTTCTATCAATTTGGTATTCATGTGACCTAGAGGACTTGCTTTGTGTAAAAAAGGAAATGCTTTCTGCAGAAAACTGAAACAGAATTAATAAATTAAGAGTTTCCAGAAAAGGTGTTGAGTGGAAAACTCACATAAGAATTGTATAAATGAAAACCCTTTTCATCTCCACTGTCTAGAAAGTAGTGACTCTATGTTTACACCAACACGAAAGGCTGGATGAAGGGTTGGACCCAACGCATGAAATACCACTTTAAATAAGACGTACTGCAGTTTAAATTCTCCCCTACTGGAGGAACATTAGGTCTGAGCAAGGATAAGCTACCCAGAAGGGAGAAACAGAGCTCCGATGGTAACCCTTGTAACCAGAGGGTTTGATAAATCATTGGTAAATAAGATGATGACAATGCTACTTGCAAGAGAATGGAGACACGATGAAATAAAGTGACTTGCCAAATACCATACAGTAAGTCCTTACCAGAACTGGTAATAGAGTCCACCTATTCCACCAGGTCTGAGCCTGGCCTTAGAAGTTAAACCACGCTGCCTTTCCAGAGAGACCTTTGACATTCCAAAGCAGAAGCTGAATCTGGGTTAGGAACAGCAAACACTTGAAAAATAATTTCCATAAGCAACACTAATTGTCAACTTAATCAGTCACATTTCTGTTCATTTAGATGTAAGTGAAGATTAAGTCTCTCCAGAGGGTAGGAAACAGCTGAAATAAACACAAAGCATTGTCTTTTGAGACACTAACCACAGGCAGTTGCTCATTAAAATCAGCTATATTGCAGAAGACTGGGAAGTAGTAAATGATGTACCTAGATCGAGAAAGGAATAGATTCTAACAATAGCAGTCAGAATAGATTTTCCTCAGTACCTGGTAAAATAGCTGAAATACTAATTAAAGATAGAGTAACCAAACTGCACACACGAACAGCAATTAGCAGGGATTAAGCAATAGAGTTTGGAGAAAAGCAAGTCTTGCCCTATATATGCTAGGATTCTTTTGCTGCATTAACAAAAGAGTCAGTAAAGAAGAGCCAGTTGAAATAGTTTATTGGAACCTCCTGGAAGTCTTTGATGCAGTCTCTTACAATAGGCTGTTAAAAAGACGAAAATTGACTCCACTGGCTCTGGGATTTTGCTCCAAGCAGCTGGAATGTGCAGTATTTTTAGAAAATGGCAAAGCCACAGAAAACTAACTCAATGAAGAAAGGATCAGTTTGACATATGGAAAAAAACCTATCAATGAGACACCCTGATCTTCCAAGTTTGGTCCAATGCTGTTGAGTGATCTCTGTGAAAGAACTACTGAAACTTCTATGAGTAACAGATATATTTAGGTGTCTAGAGAAGACGTTGGGGAAAACTTGAGGATATCTAGTAAGATACAAAACCAGACATAAAATGGATTACTTGAACCTTCTACTAGGTGTTTAATTAATTCTAACAACTAACAAAACGAACCACTTGACAACAAGGATCACTTCAGCTCCCTAAATAAATGGTTCC
The DNA here is from genome assembly GCF_036417535.1 of Chlamydotis macqueenii. NCBI lineage: Eukaryota > Metazoa > Chordata > Aves > Otidiformes > Otididae > Chlamydotis > Chlamydotis macqueenii. The sequence continues at coordinate 9,539,787 of NC_141558.1, forward strand.
TTGGGCCAATAGTTTCTGTTGTCCTTCAATGATGAATAATTTTTTCACTTCTAATAACAAAAATAATGCCTGGTTCCTACTTGTTTATATTTCAGCATTTATTTTGCAGTAACAAAAATAGACTGTAGGCTCACCATTTTGCCAACAGTTACTGGGTTGGCACACACATTTGGATATTTGTGCATAGAAGTTCAACACGTGCAAATCTTTGAGTGCAGTGATATATGGTTAGGACAGTAAATGTGTTCTTTTTTTTTTTCAGTTGAATTTACAGTAAAGCATGGGTTGAAGAAAAGAATGGCAAGGGGATTAAAGCCTACAAACTTTAAGTACAAGTGAAGAGATATCAACACTTTATCTGTGGAACAACATGTATGCCATCAACAAAAATCTCTTTTTAACACCTCAGAAACACTGTAAGAGATTCTCATTTTTGCCTCTATGACATCTCAATTGTCTGCTTCACAACTTGGTGCTCGCACATCTGAGTTATTGGAATGGACTAGTGTACAGTTGTATAATTTCAGAGAGAAAATCCATAGTCTAAGCAAGTGATCTCAGCATTGATGTAATTTTTCTGAGAAACTTTGCTGGGTAAAAGCCTCTGTAATTCAAGTTAAGCCTTAAATTTGCAATAAAGGCCTATTATACAAGAACTGGACAAATCTGGAAATAAACATTAACTCTGTTTAAAGAACACTTAATCTAATTTGAAAGATCAAATTACTATGACAGAAAAAAGGCAAAAAAAAAAAAGAAGGCTGATGATCAGAGGACAGTTCATCAGGCAGCTTTGCACACAAGCTTGTGTTTGCTCCTTGTTGAAAAGACTGTTTGTGTTTCCTACATAGGTGCAACGGAGTTAGGACACAAATCTTATTGCTAATACAACTAAAAAGGCCTAAAGGTGAGACAGGAGCAAGAACTTTGAATCACCCACACAGGTATTATAAATATACACTCCTGGTTGTTATAAATATACAGTTACACTTCTTCTTTTATGGATGTATATAAACATACATGTTCTACATGTACATGTGGGGCAGCTGGGCACGGGCTTCTTGTAATCCCAGCTGGAGTTAACCACACTGACAACAGAGCCACATGGCCATGTCTCTATGAAGTGCTCAAATGGATGCCCTTTTCATTCCTGAAATTATGTGCACATCTTTCTAGAGATCAAGCCCTAGATCTCTTGCTCTCTCATATGAAACTAATTTTAAAGAAGAATGAGAACTGCTTCAAGATGAATGAAAGGGAATTCCTATGCTGATAGTTGTACTGAATAATAGCCACGGCTAGCACTATGTATTTTTCTTTTTTTCTCTGCTCAAATCCTCAAAATGATGATAAGCCAAAAGCTCCCCTGGGAGCCATTCACAGGGATTTTTTTCCTGTATTGTTATCACACTGTCCCTCAATCCCAGCAAGCCAAAACTAGCATCACTTCAAAGTTAATTGTATCTCATTGTCCCTTTTCTCCATCAAGAGAGAGGTTCACATATTGTTCTCATATTAAGTGTTTAAAGATGGGTTATCAGAGTGTCTATTTGTATGAAACATGTATTTTCAGTGCATAAAAGGTTATGTACCAAGGTTTGAACTATGCCCTCTGAGTCCTCATCAAGTCCTTTATTCACAATAGGTAAATGATTTCTTAGTAGCTAAATATTAACTCCCTACTTAAAATTTGCATTCACATTCGGTAAAGACTTTTATTTCCTGGCCATTAAATAGATTTTTTTTGTCTTGTCAAAGAGACATCAGCACTCCTAAAACTAGAGTGGAGGAGACATTAACTCTTTGGAGAAATGTTAAAAATTGATGTATTGACTAAAGTATCAAGCCAAGGCTTAGGAAATTCCTCATGTGCAATTAAAATCTGTTTAAACAGGTGAGCCTGTCCTAAGAAAAGGGATTTGAGAAAAAATAAAGGCTGTTGTCTGAAACAGTGCTCCATTTTGGTAGAAAATACATATGCATATTCTTTTTTTTCCTCAAGGATTAGAGTCTGGATATGAGAACTACCAATTGCAAACCACCCTTACCTTCACAACTCCTAATCTGGGATTTCACCATCACTCTTTCATATCTGCACCCTCCTTCGTGACACACACTGTGCTAAGCTAAATGAGGGCAGGCCTACATATTTCAGCTATTTCATTTAAAAAATAATCATTGTTTGTCTTTAACTTTTCCTGTATTTCAATTAAATTATTTGGTTTACACAGTGCTTTTCAACACACAAGAAAGAATGTCCCCTATGATGTCTTATTCCAAGTTATCATCACTTCCAGGCAGCTAAGAACACAGTTTCATAAACAAACATTTCCTGAGATGTTAAATCACTGAGTCAGGAAGAGGCAACAGCTACTGTCATAAATTTATTCTCATGGATCAAAGTTAAAACACCAAACAGCAACCAGCTTAATGCCTGCATGAAAAGCTGTTAGATTTTGCTTTACATCAATTGCATATATATACACACACACAAACAGGTATATGTATAAATTTTCACAAAACTATTGCCATGAAAACCATCATTTAATTTCCCTGTGAAAAACAATCAAATAAGTGCAAAATAAGTATGTATGGTCCAGGAAAAGGCAAATTCAGCTGCTCTCTGAGAGGAACAGTGCTGAGCTATAAGCCCTTCTGGAGAGAGAAATGTAAAGAAATCTTATTCATTATGCTTTCTCTGTGTATTTGAGTCTTCCTCCCTGAGTTGGGTAGAGAAAAAGAAGATAGGTTTGGCTGCCAGATGTGAATTAAGAGAAGTTGTACTCTGAACTGATACAGGGTTCTCAGGAAATGGGATTTGCTCTAAATTTGTTAGATCTGGAAAACGATATTTGGGGAATTAGTTCAAACTCATTCTGATTTTTGAGTCTTTGCAGGGAACAGAAACCATCTTTTCAGGTTTTCTCCATAAAGACAGGAAACTTGCACCTACATACTCAGACATTTTATTTTAATAGATACATGCACATATACCTTACTCACTCATACACAAATACTTCACACGATGATTAAATCTTTATGTTAACACCACACACATAGATTAAATAATGAGATTCCCTAAACAGCTGCTTTAGAAAAATCTCAAATTACTGAGAGTATATGTAGACTCTACCGCAGGTAGATGTTGTGCATTATAAAACTGATAGTCAAAGATACTCCTTGCTTGAAGAGTTTATAACATAAATAAATAAGACTTAAAAAGGAAGTGAGAAATAAGGAGTTTTGTCTCTGTCCTACAAATTAAAAACAGAAGCAGAAACATATTAAATTACTTCTGCATAGGAAATGTATGACTGAGCCAGAATAGAAGCTATGCTGAGCACTGAGGATTTAGTAACTAAAGCACAACACCATCCTGAATTTCAGAACTTTGAAAAATAATCTGATCCAAATCTTGCTTTCAAATCTGTCAAAGTTCAACCACTGAAAGGGGAAACACTGGAAATACCTGGAAACTTATCTGTATTTATCCAATTCAAGAAGAAACTCTTAATGGCTTTCTTATAGCTTAAATTTATGATGCAATTTTTACCCTAGTTTATGGCATTTTATCTAAGAAAATCTCTCAAGATTTCTTTTAGCTTTGCTTTACATCTTATTTTTTATCAGTGCATTAATGTGATATCTTTTTGTCCATGTATTCTTTAAATCAGCTTCTGCTCCCATAATTTCTGTGACTCTCAGTATGAAATTCAGAGGGCTAAATCCAGTCAAGCAAACAGTAACAGCAAAAGCAAACTTGTATTCATGGCAGTATGTAATGGATAGTAAGATAAGCTGGAATTCTGAGACTCTATGAAAGGAATAAGATATTTAATAGTAAATCCAACAAAGAGCTGAATAAAATGCATGTAATTAGACTGCTGCCTGAGAAAAAAAAAAAAAAATTAAAGATCAATGTCAAAACCCAGCTACTCTACCCCTGAGAACAAGCAGGTAATGTATCTATATCCATGCTTGAATTTATGTATCTGTGCTGTTTATGTATATCATTCAACCTGACTAGGCCATGCTGTAGGCTTTGGAGACTAAACCACATTCATTTTCTCCCTGAAAGCAGTTATGTATATTATTGTAATACAAAGATGTTTGGACAGGTTTTTAGAATCCTATTGTGTTTTGTATTTTGAGCTAGAATGACATTTAATATTAGCATCAAAATGTATCAGCTACATCTTCACGATTTATTTTTAAAAGATTCAGCTTCTAGGTCATCAGAGCAGGAACTAATTACTGATTGTAAATTTTTCAGACTCAGCTCTACCACAAGCTTCTCACACTCATAATAAGCTCAATTCTCAAGCAGTTCCACACTCTTTTTTTCAGACTTACAACTGGACACATGAGGGCAAATAAAGATACTCATCACAAAAGAGCATTTGATATTGGTCTAAAGCAACATTAATGCAAGGAAACCATAGAAGTAATAGCGATGACACCACAGGTGTGGCCTGTACCCATCACCAAACAGAGCTCAAGGAACACCACGCCAGCAGAGCCCAGAGGCCGTACATTCACATGATGTGATACAACATCGTATTGCTATGCCATGTAGATCTTCCCACAGCTTTAGCACAGGGCTGTGATCTTGCAGGTAGATAATCCTATACTTGTGTAACCTTATGCATGTGTGTGATCACCATTGCTATTCTTGTGCTCAGAGCAAGTTTGCAAATTGGTGAGACTCCAGAGTTAATCATAGGCAGTGTGAGTCATCTTGCTCAGTGTCTGTGCCTGGATATTAGGAGCTAGTCATCCTAAACCCCTTTTATATTTAAATGAGGACAAACGAGCACTGCTAGGGTGTGATTCAGATGGTCTGTTTGAGAAGTCTATGCTTAGTCAGAGGAACTGGTTGCAGCTGAGCAGAATTTAGGACAGGAGGAGATCTCAGTTTCTGAGCTCAACCTGTCTTATCCCTGGAAAGAACAGCTTTGATCTGAAGTCATCTTTTCCCTTTTAAAGCTGAATTCTTTCAGGCCAGAAATGGGATTCAAACCCCCTTTTTAAGCAAAACTCTAGAGATTCCTCAGACCTACAGCAGCAATGCCCCTCCCTCAATTTCTCATGGGAGACACAAAATCCCCTTATACCATTCATCTTTTTCCCTTTTCAAGCCAAGATGAATCCTTATGCTATTTCTTGTCCATCCCCATGCAATTCCTTGCACAACCAGCTTCAGACTTTCTCTTTTATACATGTCCCAGGGCTTTTTTGTTCTAGGAGTGCTTCAGATGCTCTCTCCATCTCTTGGAAAACCCTGCCCTTGACACGCCGCACAAGCACACCAGGAACAAAGGTTGAGCCAGGACTGAATGCAGGTCAAGAGGTATCTTGGCTTGCAGACTGGGGACAGGCACTCCCAGAGCACATATTTGCCTGGCAGAAAGTGCAGAGGTGTTTGTGAGAGAGCAAGGTGCTGCTGCCACTAGTGACGTGCATTTGTAGGAAGTGTCTCGTGCAATGAAAACAAAGATTTGAACTGCCATGTTTGAACCTCTGGGAGGCAGAGGCTTCACTTTTCAAAACACCTTCATCCAGCTTCACTTTTCAAAAAAAAAAAGGTGAATAAAACTCCCTAGTTTCTCTTTCCATGGGGGAGATGTTGGTGGCAGGATCCCCGTGATGGTCTCACTGCTGGCTTACACGAGGGAGTAATTTTCACTGGAAACTAATCTTTATTGTGTCAGAGTCTCGGTGTCAATTTTATCTGTGTTTCTTGCTGTCACTGCTATTTTCCTCAGCAGCAGTGCCACTAGCCTTGCTATTAGCCACTGCTGGGCTTTACCTCAGAAAAGCCCAATATCTTTTTGCTCAAAAAGTTACAGAAATGGGAAGCATTAATAGCTGTAAAATGACAGTAAAGACATTGCTGCTGAAGGGTAAAAGAGGTTAAATGGGCAAAACTATGTTGGCCTGACCCAGGCAGGATCCCAATAGTAGGCTGAGAGTTCACTAATTTACATTCACATCCTAACCTGAGCTTTACAACTGGAGCCCATTTCCAAAGACCTGTCTAAATAGGGGCAATCAGGAAAATGAACCTGACTTAACTAAAAGTGTGACTTGAAAGTGGATTAGCTGACTCTCATTTGTGAACACTCCTAGGACAAATAAAAGTGGACTTGTTTCTATTTATTTTATTCCATGTTTGGCAGGGAACTAATTAAGACTAACATATTTTTATTCTCAGAAAGGATGTTAGCTGTTGAATTTAACGCAGTTCAATGGAATAACTTTAAAAGCTAACTCATATTATGGTTAGAGTTATTCCTCATAAATGAGATCTATTTTAAAAACTCTTACCAGAAATTCAAACTTCCCAATATCTTCCTTAGGTCCTTCTTCTGCAGCAACCACAGTTGATACCTTGTATAATGTTCTCTTGAAGGCCAGAGGCACTGGGAAACATCTTTTGCTAAATGCTAACTGTAACAAATGAAGGCTGGGTAAATTAAATAATTTGATGGAATAAATAATGAATTGCAGAAGTGGCAGCCAAATTCTTTTCCATAAAAATGTTCTTCTCTGAACCCCAGGAAATCAGGATTCATAGTTATTGCTGTAGTTTGCGGTCAGCCTTGCTTGCTGTGGACAAACCTGTAGACACAAACCTCTACCAACATAAAGGCCACAAGGAACTATAGTTACACAGCAGTTTGTCTGCAGGATCTGCATAAATCACTTGTAATGTTAATCCCAAAGGAAATTAAGTCCAAATAAAGGCATCCATCCCTTTAACAAATAGAAATGTCCTTGTCTTGAAAACCGCAAGATCTCTATTCCTTTGTTTATTTTACCTCCAGTTTGCTTAATGTACATCTTTCCCCTTTTGTACCTGAGTTTCTCCCTACATGCAGTGGTGTACATGTTCCTATCTTACTGAGCCATTATAACAAGACAGCTCTAAATGGCAGGTGCTGTTCAATAAGTGACAGTTGCAGTAGTTACAATGCAGCAATTTTCCATAATACGTAACTTAAATATACAAAAAGTCATATGCATCAAAATATTCCATATTTCGTGACCCAAAGATATTATCAACAACTTTCATCTACCTCAGTATAACTCAGAATAATAACAATTTCATAAGACATGTTCATCTTTAATCTCTTTCAGGAGGTTCTGCTAGGCTGCAGAAGGCAGGAGACTATTGTTTCCCCTCCACACCACCCTCCTTTATTTTCTTCCTATTTAAAAATCTTTTGACTTCATCGTAATCAACACAATGTATGTGCAATCATGAAAAATAGCCTGCAGCTCTGCTGGATGAAGCATATCAGCTTGTTCTCCAATTTTAGAAAATTCTATTTTATGGCTATCACAATTGCAATGAAGAAGCAGAGTTGCAAAAAGAAGCTGCCTGAGAAACATGCATAAGTTTATCTTGGTGAAAAGACTAAATGATGACAAAACAAGGTCCTTATCAAATCATTCAAAAAAAAAAGTAACAAAAAAAAAGTATGATTCACTAGGGAAGCACTCAGATTATATTATTATGTATCTTGTTTGAGAAAGTAAATTAACAAATGGAGAAAGAAACATAATCTCTGATATATGAGCAAATCTGGAGCTCTTTCATAATGTACAAGTTGATCCTTGTCCTTGCCAAACCAAAATGTAAGTAAACACAGCAACGAAGTCCTGACCTTTCATCCTCTTATTGCAATTCTCTGAGATGTAAATTTCCTGCTCTAGTGTCATTGTGTGAAATTTTGGATAAATGTCCCAAATAATAAAGAGTTTTGATTCTCCACCTCTGTTTTCAATGCCTTGTTATCCTTATTTATAGTATGTAAGTTCTGTAACTTGACAAGACTCTGTAACACTTTACATTTTATAAGTCTGTAGATAAAGCATCCTGCTTGTCCTCTACACTTGTTAAGTACTGTCAAATCATGAAAGCTCTCCCCAGGGTATCCCTCCTTGCCAGATTTGAGACCTTATTAAGATTTACAGGAGGAGTTTGAGATTGGTGAACAGCAGTAGAAGCATATTTCCCAACTGAATTTGCACCAGACAGCTACCTCCCAGTCTTAGAAGTTAATTTTATTTTGCTGAAATTGCTGTTTCTTAAGGCTCATAAATAATGATAAATAACAGTGACAAAAAAAAAAATGAGCTGAGACTAACAAAAAAAAAACCTAGAGAATCATCAAGAAAGGACTCAACTGAAAAGTGCACTGGCCCTATTCAAACTTCACTAAAGTCAAAAGGATGTATAGGTTGAGTTCAACAAGCCCTGCACCCGGCTACAGGAGCAGAATATCTGTGAGAGGCAGAACTGTGGAACTCACAGATGCTGAAAAACATTTCAGTCTTCACTCCCATTCCTCACCCCCTCCAGCCATGTGGATCTCAAAAATGGTCCTCAACCTTCTGTAAATGTAGACTTGTATAGTCATCTCTCTTCCAGAGGATTACTCATACAGAACTCAAGATACAGTAGGAAAAGTCATCCAAGTAATAATGACTACAGAAAAAGATGTCAGGGGAAAAGAAATCAAGTGATCTCTCCCTGCAACACCACATAGTTCTTCTTCCTTGATATCCTTAAAGAAACAAAAATTTAAGGCTGAAAGCAACTAAGAGTGTCCACGGAAATCATAGTGGAAAGTAATTAGATAGGAAAGTGATGGAGCCAGCAGACTTGGGAGAAGATGCAGCTCTCCATCCTGAAAGAAGGGGTAGGACAGAACAATACTAATAGGAAAGCCACATATTTTAGAGTTGATGCCTGTGGTAAAAGGGGATGTAACTGTTGAATGTCAGCATATGAGATCATTGGAAAGGAGGAATTAGAAGTGAATCTTAGCAAATGCAGCTGGTGTGAGGGGTGGTGTGTGTGTTATAATTTTGAACTCTAATTCTGTCCTTTATTGTGTTTACACCTTCACCCACCTTGGTATCTACATGGATTCATGTAGACAATGAGACACTGACTCCTGCTCTCTGATTATGGTTTTACAAACAGATTTTCATCAAACACTTAGTAATTTATTCTAGATCGTATTTCTCCAGCTTGAATATACAACTGACATGTCAAAAAAAGTCTAAATAATGATGGTGAAACAGAAGTAATCTGCTGATTCTCCTGTGCTCAATATAGAAGGGGCTGAAGCTGTGGGGAAAGCACAGAGAGAAATTTATGGCAGGTAGATGTATCACCAGAAGGAGAAATGAAAGTCTCACTGTGAAATCAAAGAAACACAAAAAAAAAGCTGACCTTTCCAGTCAGTGTTTGATGATTTCAAGATACACTGGAAGTTCATTTCACTCTGCTACAAGATTTTAGTCTGGATTTTTTCATCTTATAGTGAACCTAACTGCAACATCCCTTCTTAATGTATTTATTTCAATGGCAAAAAAAATTCATCTCCTTCATTCCTAGATACCGTGCACCTCTTTAATTCCCTTGTATTTCCATTAAAAAACAAAAGCCTGAACCTCAGCAGGTGGCAGAGGAACGCACCAGGGCAGCAGCTGATTCAAGTCCATTGGAAAGCATCTGTTCCTCTATCTACCCCTCTAAGGGCTCAACCTTGGGCTCTGACTTGGGCTATTTATTTTTTATGATGTTAAATTTCACGCTTAGAGGGTCTTGCTGTCAGTCCCTCTTTTACCTTCCCCCCACTCCCTAGAACCATGAGGAAACCCGCTACCCCTTCACCTTCAGTCCCTTTCTTGCAAGTGTCAGCTTTGTCAATCACAGAGGTGATCCAGCTCATGAAAATGTGTCAGAGCAACCGGAGTTTCTGCTCTGACCTTCAGCTCTGCCCTCTGCTGTGACAAACAAGTTTCATTTGCCATTCAGAGAAACCTGTTTATTTCCAGCAAAATATAACTTCTTCCTTCCTAAGAGAAAGAAAAAAAAAATATCCCCAGCTGAGGAAATGGAACAGTTTCCTGATTTTCCTTCACTTTTTGTTCAGGTCTAGTTACAACTTCTTTGTATATCAGAAAAATCTATATGAATCTTTAACATTGAATCAGGAAATTGATCCCTCAATTAGTTTTCATCTCTTGTTTGCTGGGGGTGGGAGTTTTCATACAGAGAATGGACAGTGCAGAGATGGTTGCGACCGATAACAAAGAAATGGATTTGCAAATCAAAAAGATACTATCATTTCTTTGATACGCTTATGCAGGATCTTGTTGCTTGCCATCCATGAGCACTCAAATGATATCTGCATATTTTGTAAATATTCTGCATCTGAAGATTGTTATTACAATGGTGATTACATGTCCAAAATTGCTGCTGAAATCTGTACGAGTAAGAGGATAATGGATGTGGATGGCTGTTACACGGCACTGCAGGATTAAAGTTTCAAAGTGTCCAAATGATTCAATAGCTGAAGGGCTAGACCCACCCTGAAATGGACATGAGACCCCAAACAGAGATTGAATGGACTGGAGGCATTGAATGGAGACTGAAGAATTAAACACTTTGAGATAAAACTACCTGACTACTTTAACCTGAAAGTTTCCCTTGAAGCAATCAGTTCCACTCTGCACATATCCTGTGCTGAACACCTGGGAGCTTTTATGCCAACATAAGATGCTGTAAAATACAGAAACAAGGGATGACATTATCTTAATAGGACTGTGAAAATGTAGATAGATAAGCCAATACTTCCCTTCTTTTTGATTAGTATCTCTTTCTTACTGAGCTCTCAGCCTCCAAAACTGTCCTGCCCACTGTATTTCTATGTTAATTTTAATAACTTTAGAGCAAAATTTTGTATTCTCCATATGGAAAATACATTTTCTAGTCACTCTTGTATACACCTCCTTTATGGTAGTCTTGCTGAATTACATAGTGAAAATCGAGTAGTTCAGATATAACCACTGCATGTCGTGATTGCATAATCCATGATCATGCCATAAAACTGTTTTCTGAATAATAGCATATAGCCTTCATATATTTTAAAGAAACATAAAAATATCCACTGAGCACCCACAGACTTCTGTTTCATTGCTTCTGAATCTCAGCACCTAATCTTGCTTGTATGTCATGTACTATATTACAAGGAAATGAAATGCAATTCAGTAAATTATCCACTTCAAGTTGTGGCCATTTCAGTAGATAAAAGAAGGGTCTTTTATCTTCTATTTGTTTTAAATCCCACTAGGATGCTGCTTTATATTTAGTCTTAGCTTGGGCTTTGCTGTGAATCTTCAGGAAGGCTTCTCAAGTAGAGTTATAATGAGCAGAGCTGTCTCAAACAAAAGTAATCTCTGACTCTTAACAGAAACACTATTTATTGCACATCTTGTGGCAGCAGCACTGTATATAATTCCTGGCAGCTGAGACTTTGGTAACTAATAGTAGTGAACCTAACATTTTACTTTTGCTTTTAACAATTATCTAATCAGAACACTCCAGAAAAGGGATTATCGTTAAACCAGGAAACAACAGCCTGCAATGTGTGATCAGCTGGAACCCAACTGAGTCATGCTACAGCACATCACCTTGGAGTTTAGGCTACTTAACCGAATATTAACACAGAGGATTTCTTTTTAATCTGTTTATTTTAAGACTCCAGCATTATTAGCGGCTGTTTGATCTACCAGTTAATACTAATCAGAGAGAGAGGCACTGGGAGCATAGTGTTCCGTATGGCTGCACCATAGCCCCTTGGCTGTGGCCCCCAGCTCACAGTGTACATAGATCAGTACTTTTCTGCTGGCAATTGTTGATGCCAGGCACCTGAACCTGCGCTTAAGTAATTTTACTAGTTCTGGTCTGATGTTCAAAAAGTGCAGAAATTTCCTTTTAAATCCATCTACCTCCTCTTGAAACCAGTCTACTTCAACCAAAATGACCAAACAAAAGATCCAGTGTGTAATTTTATGCACCCAGATTTGGAAACTGTTTATTTTTTCCAGAAGAAGGGGTACCCTTTGCATTCTGAATCGATCCCATTCCAGATAAACAATCCCTGGCCAGTGCTTAGCTTTTTGAAATATTTTACTGAGAAATTTAATATTAATAAAAATGATTGGTGCTCAGCTCCTCTGAAATTCAAGCCCTTTGTTAGTTAAACAATTATGTTATATCCTAATATATAACCACACACATGTTTTGAAGAAAAATAAAAAACAAACCACATTGACATTAAAAATATTGCCATCTACTTTTCCCTATCTGTCTGACCTTGAAATTAAAGGCTTTTCTTTTTCCTGGCTTTACTCACCTGATGTATTTCAGAGCAGCAATATTACTGAAGTCAACAGAAGCATTGATATGGGTAAGTGCTACTCAAGATGAGTAAGACTTGCACTATCAAGCCCTAAAATTGTTTGCGTACCAACAGCCTGTGGATGAAAAGATAATGGTGTACATGGAAAGGTGAACTAGGTTTGATATGAGAACTATCTATGCTTCCTCTGATGAAAATGTTATTCTAATCTACTTGTGGAGTAGAAATTGCTGGCAGCAAGACGTTTTTGGTGGCTAAATTCCTGTTTCCTGCATTTTAAAAAGACCATAGTTTGTAGAAAAGGCAATATGTTTCTTTAGGAAAGTATCATACTTTCTCAGAAAACACTAGCTCAAAATTAAATATTCCTGCAAAGTTCACACCCATAGTGTATTAACAATTAGTAATATAACTATTTAACCCCTAGGAGAGAAAAATAATTTCCACTTTTAAACATTAGCAGATTCTATCCTAAACCAGACATTTCTGACTAAGCCTAAACAAACGCATTATATTGTATACATTAAACAAGGGATATTTAAACATATATCTGATTCTTCACTAGGAACACTGTTGCAAGTGGACTAGAAAATTAAGCTTTTCATATTTGCTTCCCAGTGGAAGCTATGTAAAACAGAATAATAAATGATTGTCACTTCATTTCAGAACATAAAATTAATCTTAGAAAACAGAAAAGTCATGAACAATATTGCAGCAGTATTTCATGGTTCACTGGTTATTATCACTTGCCAACATTAAGGTCACAAAAGAACATTTCTCATTTGTTGCCTAGAGTATCTGTGACTATATTCCTATTGTCAAACCTAACCTTTTGGAGAACACAGAGGGGAAAAAAGGAGAGGGAAAAAAAACCAACCTGTTTAGAAATGTGTTTTCTTCTGCTGCAGTATATGTAAAAAATAATATTAAAATTGAAAGCCTCAAGCTGCTAGAGATAGAGCAGGTCACAAACTTTAAATATTTAGTCCCTGTTGAGAGTAAAGCGTTAACAAATAAATGAGCAGCAGTACTAGCTGGATTCCCTAGAGTCCAAAACAAAAACTGCCCAGATTATCACTGGTAGCAAAGCCTTCACGTAATTTAAAGTTTTGTTAAAATGGGCAACATAGACAATAAATTACTTTGGAGGGTAACACAGAACCAATTATTTCTTGGGCAGTGACTTGAAAGTAACCATGGCTATTGGTGTACACGAATAATAAATATCATCTTTATGGTTCATCCAGAACACAAATTCAAGAAACTTGTTTAAAAGAAGGGTTGTCTATCCATCAGTTCTACAGAATTCTGTCCTTCTATGACTCTTGGGTGAGAGACTGAAATAAATTGCTTTGCTCAGTCTTATGTCTCATAGAAAAGTACCCACTTCATTCACTTATGACATTTATAACTAATTGTTCGTTTTAGGGTTTGGGAAGGAGATTCAGAACAATGGAGAGTCTGTAAGAACTATTACTTTATTCCTACTTGTATTTCTTCTGGAAATACACTTTCAGCCTCTGTAAAAGGTTCACAAATGAAGACGTGATTAATGACAACAGGATGTATCCGCTTCTGCAAAGCTTAGGAACTACACAGGTTATGTAAAGCAATAGAGAAAGAGACTGAGTCTATGCTAGTGAAATTAAACTTTCTCCAGCCTGTTCACCTGTCAAGAAATAGCTTGAGTCGATATTATTAAACTCTCCTGTCCTCCAAAACAAAATGTTTGCACCCAGACAACTCTCTGAGAACAGTCCTCAGCTCACGCTAACTCTCAAAATAAGCCCACAAATTATTTGACAGTGCTAGGTGGCATAGCCTTCCAGCATGCCAGAAACCCTTCCAGCTATTTAACAGCATGCACAACCCAACTGCAGTGTCTGGGAAGGCTCATTAGCACTCTCTCCTTTGCTAATACAGTTGTAGCCAGAGTCCTCCAGACTTTCAGTGGGGCCCTTTATGAGATCTTTCAACAGTTTCACTATAGAAAAGCAAATACAAAACAAAACCAACCACCCTGTCTCCCAACAGAAACTACTTCAAACAGAGAATTAATGAGCAAATCATTCATGTTCTGCATATTTAAGAAGAAGAACTAACTCTGCAAATATTAAAAGATCAAATTTGAGTTTGTCATACTGGAACATTAAGCATTTGGTAGACTAAAGTATCTATTTCCCCACTGATGTGTGGGGGACTTATGAACATAATTTCCACTAACAACAATGGAAATTGCCTAAGTCAACCACCCAGTGTATCATGTAGATGCCCACGTACCCAAGAGTCGGGTCACTGAAGAACATCAAACCAACCTGATCAGGCTGCTAGAATTGAATTGGCTCAGATAGATCTGTATGGGTAGCATAACAGTGAATTATTTTTAGCTTCGTGGACCCATCACACCTCAGGCTATCAGGGAAGAGATGCAATATATAGATGTGCTCAAGGGGTGGACTTGACCATGGACACTATTGCACAGATTATCCATGAACGTGAAACATGCATTGCAATCCAGCAACTCAAGCAGTTAAAGTCTCCATCCATGGAGGATGATGGATGAAGTATAAATATGGAGAGGCCTGGCAGATTGATTATATCATATTCCCACAAGCTCACCAAGGCACAGTGGAGAACTGTGTACAGCTTTGGAGACCTCAACATAAGAAGGGTGTGGACCTGTTTGAGCAAGTCCAGAGGAGGGCCATGAAGATGATCAGAGGGCTAGAGCTCCTCTCCTATGAAGACAGGCTGAGAGGCTGAAGAACCCCTGAGAGACTTGAGGCCGTTCAGTCTGGAGAAGAAAAAGCTTCAGGAAGAACTTATTGCAGCCTTCCAATACTTAAAGGGGGCTTGCTTATAAGAAAGATGGGGAGAAACTTTCTAGCAAAGCTATTACAAGGGGTAATGGTTTTAAAATAGGAGGCAAATTCAGACTAGACATAAGGAAGACATTTTTTACAATGAGGGTCGTTGAACACTAGAGGAGGTTGCCCAGAGAGGTA
This sequence comes from Chlamydotis macqueenii, assembly GCF_036417535.1. Lineage (NCBI taxonomy): Eukaryota > Metazoa > Chordata > Aves > Otidiformes > Otididae > Chlamydotis > Chlamydotis macqueenii. The sequence goes on from NC_141558.1 coordinate 9,555,016, forward strand.
GTAGATGCCCCCGGAAACGTTCAAGGTCAGGTTGGATGGGGCTCTGAGCAACCTGATCTGGTTGGAGATGTCCCTGCTCCTTGCAGGGGGGTTGGAATAGATGACCTTTAAAGGTCCCCTCCAACCCAAACTAGTCTATAATTCTATGATTATATCAAGGACAGACTCCTACATCATCTGAAATTCTTACTAATTTGAATAACAAATTTGAATAGACCAGTCCACAGTCTATACTACAGTGCGAGGAAAAAAAATCCCTGTAAACTATAAACAGACTCCCTAGTTTGATTTTTTTTTAATAAGATACAATATTCTCCAAAGTGACATCCTGACTGAGACCCAGCACTGGAAGGACAGGGGAAAATAAACAATTAGGCTTGTTCTTGTTAGCTAATTTTTATTGTAGGGTCATGGACCCTTTCCTCCTGACTAGCATCATTCTAAAATAAAGTGGATGGCTTGGATACAAGAGTGTCTGTGTTTTAACAGTTTCCCTGCTCTGCTTTTTCAACCTGAGCATAATAGGCAAATAATAATCAGTTGGCAAAGTGTTTCCAAGTAAGCATATAGGGAGCTTCTTTGCCAGTCTCTAGTGAGTAGTCCTGCCTGGAACCCCCAAGTGTTCTCCTTGGCTAGATATTTATTTTGAAAGCTAATTAATTCTTGCATTAAGCCAAATTTTAGAACATCTTTTTTGATATATTATTAGTGATGCAGAGCAAGTATTCAGGAGGGCCACATTATCAGCAATGATAGGTTTTGCATTTTTTGCATTATGGTTTTTATAGTGAGGGATCCCCAAGCATTTTATCATTATTAACCTAAGGTAGCAATTGCCACCATCACTGGGGTGAAGTACGATGGCTGGATGAACACCAAAGATGCATATCTCACTGTCTTCCACATTTTTCACTTTATCTGTTTTAAGCAACATTCAGTTTTGGGAAATGTAAATAAATGAATAAATGCATTTATTGTGCGTTATAAATAAAAATCCCTTAAGCCCAAGTGAATGAAGCATTCCTTGCAGGATGACATCCTCCTGTAGCTACCTGGAAGTCTCTGCAGTTGAGCAGAAGAGCAATAAACATTTTCCCATATTCAGCAGAGCAAGTATATAAATTCATACCTGACCTAAACTCTGGTTGAGAAAGTTTCTTCCTGAACACATCATTAAAAAAATTAGAACAACGACTGATCTTATTTATTAAATAAAGCAAAGGTCAAAGTATCTTCTTTCACTGCCATATTTCAGAAGTAGCTGTGCATAAGATTGGCTCTGCTATGAACTCAAAGCTGAGGACATGTTTATTGATAGGTCCGTTAAGGTTCATGAGGCTTTCCACAAACTCAGACTGAGATCTCAGTCATGTCCAGGTGGCAGAGAAGGATGCAGACAGCATTTTGAGCAAACCAGGTGAAATACAAGACAGTTTGTTTCATTTCTGCACAAAATTATTTTTATCAGCATCAGTTTGGTTTTGCTCTGATATTTGGGTTTCTTTCAGCTGAACAAACAATGTCAATGTCTTATCTCTCCTGAACTGAAAGGGAAACAAAGTCCTTAAGTGCAAAACCACAAAGTTTTGTATAAAACTGATTGAAATTATCTAAATCCATCCACAGTGAGATGATGAAGTGATAAATGATCCACTACTGAGAACTCAGTAAGTGCCAAAGAATTCAGTGCCAAAGATTTAGGGGCAGTAAGAGGTTGCTCTGGTTTTGGCTAGTATTATACCAGCAATGGTCAGGAACAATTTTTCCTTTCCAATTGGATCCATCTAAAAGGTGGGTCTGTTTCCTTCATGCACCAGCTATACAATCATTTATATTTTTATAAAGTATTCTGTCAACGATGCACATTTCCTGACAAAAAAAAAAAAAAATTTCTATGAAGAACTGAAAGAAGAAAACTGAAAAATTGCAGGCGATCATGCAAAATGTTGTCTGAAATGTTATAAGTAAGCCAGGTATATAAGCTTTGGAATGGTGATAACTTTTACTATCAGATCTCCCTCCCTTTGAGGCCATCCCCTACAGGATGCTGAAATTCACATGGACAATGACCCTACTTACTGAATATATTTTATTTAAACTTTTATAAAAAGCCTTCCCATGGACCACACAGGATTAATAATTAAGTCTCAAGCAGCTAAAAACAACAGAGACGCTGTTCAACTGACCAGAAAGCAGGCTTAAAGAAAGAAGGGAATTTTGTCCCGGAGATAAGATATTCCTCTTTTCTCTTTACACAAGTTAAAGGAGCTATAATTCAACAAGTTCATTATTAATATTGGCTTGTAACAGCAATTGATAAAGCAGATTTAAAAAAAAAAAGGTAAAAAATTCATTAATGATGTGATGTATTATCTCCCACTGTGAATTTATACCCCTTAATCCACAACCTGCCAATGTGTAGAAGCCATGTGTTCTCTCACCAAAGACCCGTATATTCATCCATCCCTTGGCACTGCCTCTGTTGAGGTGACTGTTGTGGCAGGCTGGGAGTCCCCAGGTGGAGCCTTGGGATCTGCTAACTGTTAGCAACTCATTTGGAGGTGATTTTCCTTTCCAGTGATTTTCAGGGATGCAGTCAGTTCCTGTTTGGGCAGTGGTGGACAGAGCCTATGCTCATGTTTTTCCCTATGGGAGTCTCAGGATTGGGGCAGCCTCAGCTCCCCCATGGCTCTGCCCAGCCGAGACAGAGACAGCCCCTCTGAGGGCACAGGCTCTGAGCTGGTGGAATTAGGACCTCACTCTCCTCCCAGGAATATAAGTCATGTTTTTGAGTGGATAGAATGTTTTGAAAAGTAATGCAGTTTTATCATCATGTGGTTGAAACTGGCTGGCTGGCAAGACAGAGAGAAATGTATTTCTCCAGCCAGTCAATACTAATGGCATCCACACTGCCTTTGCTATGTTTTTTTTTGTATGGAGTTTGGGCTCTACACCCTGACCCAGCAATAGTGTTGAGGAAGGTTTTACAATTTTTACAATTTTTAAATTGTTTTATCCCACAGTCCTCACTCACTTCCCCTCCTGCAACATTGGCATCACTTAAGCAGCAAAAGAAGGGAGCTAGCAAATGAGATCTGACTTGGATCAGTGAATATTTAATTCCCTTTGTCTATTGCCTACTGAGAGAACAGGACTATATTAGTGTTCTTCTGTAGAATAAACTCATAGTCCTCAACACCATCACTACAAGGAGAGTTTTGTGGAGTAAGACTGGGAGTTCTCTCTTGCTTTGTCCCACCTGCAATGAAAGTTGGCCTGCTATAGTCTAGATTATATAGAGAGATTATATAGAGATTATATATATAATTGTATACACATACACATGACCAATAAACATATATATATATATATCTATCCCTGCTTTTCCCCTCAGAAATATATGACAGATAGAAATGAGACACTGGTTGGGTAGATTAGTTCTTCAATAAGGTGAAATGAATATTTTATTTCTTATATCCTTGGGTACTGTTTCTTGCTCACATGCTCAGGATCAAACAGTTCCAGATTGAGTGTCAGTAAGGAATTTCCCTTAGGTAAGGTTGGTTGGGACTCAGCAGTATAGGATACATATGCCCTGCAAGCTCTTCTAGGTATATTTTATCCAATTGATTCCCTGCCATTTCAACGGCCTCTGGCATTGTTGGTATTTCAGTTTCACCTGATCTTTACCTATGGTGCATCCATATTTATATCTATTGAGAATTAAGTGCTTTAGCTTATAACTGAGGTTACTGAGTTCAGCATAGGGACATATTTCATGTCCTGTCCCTTATGGCTTTAAATTCCTTGTAAGATATAGTGAAATATTTCCATAACCTGAAACACCATGTACTTTGAAAAGCAAAACCTTTCTACAGTTCACTTTTGCCAATGAATATAGGAATTCATTTGACAGGGATATTTTTCCCCAAATGTAAAATTCAGAAGATAGTGCAGAGTGCTCTGATTTCTTTCCATCACTGCTGTCATACATATTTCTCATACTCTCTCTCTCCGTTTTTTACTTCACTTGTTCTTTTCTGCTCAATGTACTAAACTGAGGGCAAAATCAGGTTATTAGTTGTCTGTTTGTAATAGTGGAAACAACATAATGAAAGGACACCCTTTCATTAATGTCTTTTCTGTCCATGCCTATTGCTCTGCTAATAATGTGGGAAACTCAACAGAGGTCAAAACTCATCCTGACCCTACAACTACTGTGTTGTCTTCAGACTCTATTATTCTACAAAGAGAAGGGGAGAGGCTGTTTGAAAGTGCTGCATTTCTATTGCTTAATTTCCCTTTTCCTCCAGTCACTCTCAAACTTTTGGAAAGTATTACTCTACAGTTAAATATGCTTTGGACTGCATTTCTGAACAGCTTGCAGAGACTACCACATAACCTAATGAATGTTCTACTTGGAGGCTTCGCCTCATTAATTGGCACTGTGATATCCTCCTGATCTCTTCCTTCCTGCACCCTGAGAGAAGTGTCAACATTTAAAACTCAAGATTTCTCTGCTGATATTTTTAAAGAGATAAATGAATTTAACCCATAAGGCTGTGAAGGAGCTACTCAATCATAAATGTGATTACAACAGAGTTGCTCTCTGTAGAGGAAGGACAGAAAAGCTGAAAACCTAATGGGGGTTTTCAGGACTACTCACTAGTCTATTTGTGAGTTACGGTGAAACTGAAATACCAACAATGCCAGAGGCCGTTGAAATGGCAGGGAATCAATTGGATAAAATATACCTAGAAGAGCAAAGGGGTAAATACTGTAACGTAGGACTGTGGAAGAACCTGAGCTAGCTTGGGTGTTAAGTTCCCTATGGACAGGGTAGGATATGTCTTGTATGCCTTTAGACAGTATCTGCAAAATTAAAATGTCTAAGCTATGTATGATGACTTTTTATGATCAACAGGGAGAAGTAAGCTTTTCTAGAGCTCAGTTCATCTGATCTCTTTTAGGTGTCTGTTCTAGGGAAGGGTGATTTACTGCACGGAAGTGTCTTTTCCTCCCCATGAAGAGAATCAGAGACAGACTCTTTTGTTGCAGCAGTTCAGTTCCATTCTCGGGACCATGTTCAGTCTGGGTTGCTTCATCAGCTTCTCCACCAACATCCCAAACTGCATTCCTCACTGACACAGTCACGCATACTCCAGTTCTTGTTCAGATAATTATTCTGGGAATTGTTCTGCAAAAAAAAAAAATACTTTGCATTTTTAACATTATTCTGGAAGCATAGGCAGAAATGAACAAATCCTCAGTACATGCACCTAGTCCAACCGTGTTTGTCATTCCATGTACAGCCAAAGTGACATTTTGACTTTCTAAGGACATGTCTAAGAGCACAAGAGAAAGATAATTTGTCATAGTTTCTAGACACAAGCCAGGGTTTATCTGAAGCTGTCAGTATCTCTTAGACTGATAATACTTACTGGTGTGGTAAGAGTTTTCTAGAAAAGTTATGACTTGCTATTTTGTTTTATTTTATTTTTAAGATTTTTTTTAAAAACTTATTAAATTTCTTAAAGCTATTCCTATTTCAGTCATCCACATAATTTACTTTTAGTTTTCAAAAAGTTCTGTCAAGAAAATACAGCCATATATAATTCTTGCTCCTCTTCTGCTTCTGCTCATTCTGATTCCCAAATTCTAAGCACAAAAGTGCCATAGACCTCCCTCACTCCAGGAGTCTATCTACATAAGGATTACAGCCTTAAAAGAAAACACAATTCAATGCATAAAATACATTACCATTCCCTATTTATTTTTTTTTCTAAAACTGGATTTTAAATTACTGAAGAAGGAAAAGATGTATATAGAATTCAGGTGAACAAATAATATAAAATTAAATGTCCTTCATAGCACAGTGTCAAAAATATAAGGAAATAGTAATAGGGAATGGAAGGGTGTGTACCCCAGGAATGAACTGAGCTTGATCAATCTAATACTATCTTGCAACTTTTCTTCTTTCTTGCTACATTCCTATGACCTTCAAAGATCTCAGAAATATAGATTCTTTTCAACTTTGCCACTACCCACAAAAAAAAAATCTAATGGCTGAAAAGGATGGGGCATCTTATTAGAGCATGTCAGCCTGAAAAATGTAAAAGAAAAGGTGCACTAGAATTTGTGGCCAAGGGAAAAAAATCGCCTTGCAAAAGAAGTAACTTTCTGCTTGCAACCATGTGCTTCAAATATCTCCAAAATAAAAATCAACACAGAAGATGGCTTGTCATGATATCCCAGGGAAAAAAAAAAAAAAAAAAACCAGTATTTTTCAGGCAATTGAGGAAACATAAAATCAAAGATACATTTATGAAAGGCAAGAAGAACTATCTGAGCAAAAGCACTGATGTTTGAAGGTGTATGAAGCATTTCATCTTTCAAAATGCCAACAGCTTTTTCCCTTTATCTACATATACACAATGAAACAAGATTAAACTATGTTTGTCAGACTCATGCATTGCCCCACTGAAATACAGAAGTAAAGCAGATGCCGCATGAGCCTCAGCCTCAGTGAATTCTGTGGTTATTAGTTAGGCTTTAATTCACTGCAACAGTCTTCCTAATGTACTGACAATTAATCATTCTATTGGCTATACAAAAATTATGGCAAATTACTGTGCTGTAGGAAATATATTCAAATTTACAATGTTCTAGCCCAGGAATGATATTGAATATGCTTACTCCATTCTGCCCACTTAATGTACAACACAAGGTGTAACATACACTTTTAGCAGACGTCCATAATAATTCTCTCCATCTCTGCTATGGTCCTGCGTAACAGGATTTAATTCTAAGTGTAAAGGTATGTTGTTATTTTTACCATGGACATCACAGTTATGGATTGAGCGGTCTGAAGACCCTTTTACATCCTCCAGGTGTGCATCCCACAGACAACTGGTGTGTAATTTTGCACACCACGGTCTGGTCCCATCAATCTTAAGGGACAGTCTCAATAAGTAATAAAAATAATGGAATAACTATGTTAGAAATTTACAAAATATATTATTCAGAGAATTTTTAAAATCTCACTTTGAAGTGATTATGTACAAAAACTCCCCATAAAAAAGGAAATACATATTTTCATAAGATGCATACTATGCAAAGTGAAAAACAACAGGGATTAATGTCTCAGCTAATATTTCCCTTTTCTTACAATTTTTTTTGTGCTCCATTCACATATTACTTCCATATATATAAAGATAAAAGTATACTCTCTACTTGCTATTGTTTTCATATCCCTTTCCTCTACAGACAGATCTCCATCTGTTGCTGAGAATTGACTGAATCTCGACTTTTTCTCTAAGCCAGAATCTTTAAACTATAAGCAAACCTTTTCATCCCCAGTGCAAGCATGAATGAGAATAAAACCTACCAGCCTGATGAGAATCATAGAGAGATTTCCCTGCTGATAGGGCATTCAGTATATCCCAAACTGAAGGTTATCTCAGTACTAAAATACATATACATCCACTCACACAGAGTATCCTCTGATTTTAGTGCTTGCAGTTAGTTCAAATGCTATCACAAGGATAACCTGTTGCACTCAATGTATATTATTTTTACATACAACATCTTCACCCCCTAAAGGAAGTCTTTGAAAGCTGGTTACATAGCCAAGCAGTATGCACACAGAGTAATAAATATCTACAGCATGAAGACATGATCCTCCACACTCTAGTATAAAAAACACTTCCAAAGCATAAAAAAGGAGATAAAGTTTTATGAAATCCCTGAATATGACATATATCTAAAAGCATATACCCAGATATATTGTAGATTACTCAAACACATACCCTAATGATATAGTTTCACTCCTTTCCATAAGAATATCCTCCTCTTAGTTGTGTCCCTAAACTGGAAACAACTTCTTGTGGGTTGTCTGCCTTTCTGACATTCTCTGAACCTCAGCATGGAATTTCCTCACATCATTTGTTGATCACCTCCACAAATCTACCTACTATGAAAAACAACTAATCACTTCTTAAGTACATTTTAAGATTCCATTTTATTTTGTTCCAAGTTTTTATTTTAAGTTTGACCTTGTCAATTGCCACAGCAGCTTCTGTTTCTCTTGGAGATAACTGAATACTTAATAATATGAGTCTTTCTTTATACAAAAAAAAAAAAAACAAACAAAATAATTCTGGACTCAGTGATGAAAATTATAAAGTTTGTAGGCTTAAAAGTTAGAAGGCAAAAATTCTGCCCCGTAGTTAATTGCAAAATGAAAGCTGAATTAAGAATAGTCTCTGGATTTTTAGGTCAATCCTTTTTTTCTTTTTTTCCAGACCTGGATTTTGAACAAATAAATTTGGCGAATTCAGCAAATGCTCCAGATCATCTTTTCAACCAGCAAAAAGAAGTTGTTCCTTTCTGTAAGGGGACTCAGACCTTGTAACAACCCAAGCTTTGTTGCCAATTTGGCAGGAGCCTGGAGGCCAGAGTGCTTAATGCACTGACATTTACATATAAATTGACATATTTTTTATCATTTCGGATATTTCCTTGAACATGTGCCCTATGGGAAATGGGGATAGAAATCTGCTTGTCCATGTTCAGTACCAAAGCAGATCTATAACTGATCAGCTCTGCCCTTACCCTCAGGGGCAGATAAAGATCAGTGAAAGGACATATTTCAGGACATGTTTGCCACACATGATGATATTGATAGATACTGAAACACACTGTAAATCAGCATGCAACATACCAGCGTTTCTCAGCTGCTGCATCTTTGGAACTAGTGTGAATGGCTTAAGAGGTACTGCACACAGAACTAGAGGGATTATGGGACATGCTTCTTCAGACCTCTTTCTACTGAAACAAAGTCATCCTGTAGACTTTGCCCAAGCATGAAAATAAACAGTGGGTACTCAGAAGACAGTTCATATCATGCCTTATCCTGTTCATAACACATTAACTTTTTACTGCATACCTACTTCCAAGTGTCTTTGAAATTCTGAATGTCCTTTTTTCAAGTAACAGAGTGAGAGTAGCTACGAACATCTGCATGTATACGTGCTTAATACTCATCTGTGCCTCTCCCCAAAGCTGAAGGACAAAAAAGATGGGCTGCTGACATTGCATTATCATGCAATTGCTGTGCAGCTTTCTTTAGCCTTGTAACACAAGGGGTCAAATAAAATGGCCAGGAAGGTCCCTTTTAATTGGAAAATCCATTAAACGGATAGGGAGGAGCGGGAAATGTATACTATGAAAAATATCAGCATTAACCTAATTTTTACTTCAAGATCATATGCTGGAAAATATTTACCAGAAATACACAGAGCTCAATGCAAGGGTCAAGAAGCAGAGAGCTGAACAGATAGTGTGCCATTAATATAAAGGATTATAGTCAGCATATGACTCAGAATAATACTATGGATGCTCTGGCAAAGACACACGTACAAAAGGCTTCTAAATGAAATCAAAGAAGCAGGAGTTCTGATAGTTTAGCAGCACACTCTGGCATGGTGCAGCCAAAAAAAAAAACCAACAAAAAAACAAACAAACAAAAAAAAAAAACCCAACCCACTAGGGTACAAAAGTAATAAACTCTTGCCACTCATGGGCAGACGTCACTGCAGTTGAATAAGACAAATAGAAGAAAGCATCTGTTGCCGCCCAGAGGGAAATTTAATGACCCAAGTCATGACCTGCCGGAGAGAGAGCCCTACGGAATAAGACAGAAGCAGAAATCTAGGAAGTTATGTGAAACTAAAATAGGGTCTGAATTAAGTGCAAGTCGGCAAAGCACTGATCGAATTGAGAGAAAACTTTGATAAAACACTACTGTTCCCTTCCCCCACTCAAAGATAAATTATTGCCCAGTCTACTCAAATCCAAACATAACGTGTAATGGGAAAAATGTTGTGACTGAATTGTCACACTAGCATCGTTTATGCTAGAAAAACAGGTAAGCTTAGGAGTCTCAGAACAGAGATTGAGAGCGGCCCACCTGTTATATCCACATACCATTAACATTGAGCCACCAAGATTGTTTCCAAGTCTAAGATAGTATTTTTCGCTCTCTCTGCGGTATAAGTCCTCAAACTTCATAAAGGCTTTGAAAGTTTGCTCTCCTTATTGAAACAACTTACTGCTGAGAGAGAAGTCACTGCTTCTGGAAAGTTTGACATGGCCTTTTTTTTTTCCCTTCTCGTGTATCAAATATATTCAACTAGGACATATATCAATATCAGAAAGTGCAGGCAGGGAAGCTTTCAAGAATAGAAAAGATATACATGTATAAGATCCATGTACATCTTTGGCCAGAGTTCTTCTCAAGTAACAGGCAAATAGTGCAGAAAATATTTGAGTTATGGATTAGAAGAATAGTGATTCTCCTATTTTTAAAGGTCTTTGGGGTTTATTTATTTTCTGAAAAGAACATAACTCATTTTTCATCATGCAAGGTAGTTAAGCTAGGCATCAGCATGCACTCATTCTCTACTGCTTTCTCTTTTTCTTTCTGACAGTCTTTATCTATTTGACGGGAGACACAGTCCCCCACAGTCTCATATGCAGTATCTCCTTTTAAAATCAGACTGAAAAAGTGAACTTTTCATGGAAGTGCTAACATGGTACATGTTGACCCATCCTTGCTTTTCCCCTTGAATTGCTGAAATTTTTTGTTGACTGTGACCTAAATATATCAATCATTTAGCAGCCTTGAAGTTATATATTCCAGTAAAGAAAGTTTCTCTGGAAAAACAGAAAATTTTCTCCACTCTGTCTGTATTATAATCTGAAGATTCTAATACACCATCTCAGTATACCTCTTTTGTATCATTCCTTTTACGTTTTTTCGTCACAGGCCTTCTTATTGATCTTTTCTCTATATAAAACAAGTTCTTAAAAATGGACCTGCTGACATCAAGATGCTTACCCAAAAGATGGGGAAAGGCATAAAAAGTGAATATTTATCAACTCCTTTATTTGCATCTGTGATAACGGCAGGAGATATTTCTCTTCTAAATTAAGAACTATGAACTTGACCAAAAATACACAAGGTTTTCGGCAAGAAAACAACAATAGAGTTGAGAGGTGGCTGTTCATTCTTTTATTTTTTCTTTATCCTTAATAATCTTGTAGCAACCCTTTTTGCATCACCTTCCTTCTCTAACAGTTATAAAACATAATCTAGTTTCTGTCTTCAATTTATTTTTTCATGATCCATATCTGTTCTTGTAGTGATGTTATCCCTGCCTTAATAATTATTTCCCTACCCTGTTGGTTATTCTCCTGAGTTTACTTATAAGAATCAATTATGTCCCTTTTAAGCCTTTGTTTTAAGAGACTAGCCAAGCTGTGCTCTCTTGAACATGTCTATATTGCTTTCTGCTGCAACGAAGTGTAGTCCAGAGATCTCTGAGCTAGAAGAAATACAAGCTCGTCTGCCTGTATGATTCACAGCAACATCCCATGGAATTACCAGCTTAGGTCTGAAATTAATATAGCCTCTCTTGTGCAGTACTACATTCTTGCCAATAATTTACTTCCTTCTGTCTTCTAACCTTCTTCCTCTCTTTCTTCTCTGCCCTGAGTGATCAACTTACACACACATTTCTTTATTTGCCATTGCTTTTTTTCTCACTCCTCAGTAATGTTCATCTCCCACTGAAAAGAACCAGTGAATTAGTGTTTTAATATTATCAGTGGAGGAACACTGAGTGCAACAGAGAAGAGGAATGCTGTTCTCTTAAAAGGGATCAATTGACAAATGTGGTGCCCAAAAGGCAGAATAGAGTTAAGATAGATGATGTAAATCATTTTGCATTTATTGCGCTAATAATCAAAGACACCAAACGCACATCACATCTACTAAGCTAAATAAAAGTTGAGAACAGTGTTTGTTAAGAACTGGATGGAAGAAGGGGAGGCAGAAGGAGATGAAACAAGCAATTAGATACTGTGAGAAAGTATGATGAAGTCACAGAAATTAGGAACAGAAGGGATTTTAGGAAGCTTGTCTAGGTTATTAATAGCCAAAGTAACATTTTCCCTAGTAGCACATATTCTACAGATTCTAAAACTGAGTCCTAAATATGGGTCACCTTGCATGGCGGAGAATGGGTAATCCCAAATTTCCAGGTCTCTTTCAGTCTATGGAACTGCTGCCTAACTGGAAAAAAAAAAAAAAAATCCTACAACTAAAATGACCATCCCTGTTCTAAATAGTAGACCGACTGCTCTGGAACTGGTTTGTGCTAAAAATAAAGAGGTGGTTTGGGAAAAAGGGAGGAGGGTGAAGAAATCACATAGTCCTCTTAAAAACAGATGGAAAACTCTGTGAGCAACACCATGATGACCACCTGCTGTGCTCTGACTAGTGGGTGACAAATAGCATGCACCTGTAAAATAGTGGGTCAGGCACTCTCAAGCTCTTTTACTTCTCATGGCTGCACATCACAGATTCGCATTGTCTCAATTCACATCTACAGAGATAATTAAACACGTGTTCCGCAATTCTCTGCTGATAGACATTATACATTCTTTTTAAATCCCTTCCTATAGTACTTGGGATTGAAAAGATCTTCTCAATGAAAAATGGGTTGAATGAGTGTCTTAAAAATTTTCCTGAAGACTGTTTAAGTGGGAATCAAGCTACTTTGGTTTGTGTCAAGGAAATCTAAGTAATATTTCTTGAAACAAAGGAAGGTGAAATATGACTGCTTGGAGTTCAGGGTTATCATTTCAGTCTGAAAAATAGACAGTCATACGGTTATAGGTGAAATATGCAAGTACCTCAATCTAACTGACATACTCCTATAAATAAATTTAATTTTAATGGAAATTTTCCCCAGCTAACAAATGATGAAGGAGCACTGCATAAAGCCCAAAGGTAGCAGCTAGCATTTCAAGGCCAATTTTTTTCTTCCTGAAGGGAATTGCACTATATAACATCTACATGTAGCAGTTATGAAATATACATAACTGGGAAGGTAGAGGTAGAGAACAAAATAGTGAAATGAGTGCATTTGCATATTTGGAAATCATGTCAGTCACTCATTTCTGTACATATCTCCACGAGTGAAGAACTGCATCAACAGTCACAAATGCTAAAGTCAAAAGTCATGTATCAGAAGTGGCTTTGAAAACTTTAAAAAATTCCCTTAGTAGAAAACATATCCAAATACTCAAGATGCTGGGGGGTAGGAGGGAGACGAGAAGGGAGAAGATGAAGAAAAGAAGAAAAAGGAACATGAATTTATGTAAATATCACTATACTGATCTAGGGTTTTAGAAAGCTCACATAGTCTATAAGAAAGCTTAGAAAAATGTGTTTAAAAAACAAAAAACAAAATCTAAACCCAAACAAAACCAGTAGCAGAGCAGAAACACAAAGTTGCTGTGCATCAGACTCTGAGGGTGAGAAGAGTTTAACAGTCAACAAAAGAGAATTAGAATAAGTTTGAGGTTTGTTCGGTTGTTTGTTTTCAGGGAAAGAAAGAAAAAGACTGAGCAGCTAAACCTAAATAAAGGAAAATATATTTATCATTAGAGGACATGAGACATACTGTCACAGCCTTACAAATCAGAAATGCTTAGGTGGAAATGCGGGAAGTAAGCCTCGCTGGTGGCCAGTTACTAGTGCCATCCTCAGGGTCGGTACTGGGGCTGACACTGTTTAATATCTTCATTAATGACTCAGGAAATGGAGCAGAAGGTACCCTCTGAAACTTGGGTGGAGAATTCGATGTACTGCTCTTCAGAGGGACTTGGGCAAGCTGGAGAAATGGTATGACATGAAATGCTAAGTCCAGAATTTGAGACAGATCTACACCATGCAGGATTACAGGCAGGGGCTGGCTGCACAGAGAGCAGCTGGGAAGAAAAGGACACGTTTCGCAGAATAACAAAACACCATGCCCAGACTTTTCCCTTCCTTTACATAAATTTTGATTTCTTCCTTTTACCACTCAATATAAGAGTTGGAATAATACAAGAAAACAAAAATTTTAAAATGGAAATTGAAGGGTTAATACACTTGGATATTATAGAAAGCCCTGTCACATGTTTTGAAAACCATTTGACAACAGAGAGCAGGAGGTGTGGTGCCCTGTAGTTCAGAGGGTACGTTGTTTACCATGAAATGCCGGATTTGCATATGATAAGTACTTTCTTTTATTAAAAAGCAATGCAAATAGTCACACAAACTCCTCTGTAAATAGCAAAGGAGAACATTTAGCCACCCATACTGAGGATTTACACCAGCTGAAATGGCAGCAGAATCTGGCCTAGACATTGAAAAATACTCAACTTATGTTTGAGAAATTTCTCTAAGTAATTTTTCTTTCCTCTGTTTGGTGGTAGCTTTGCTCCTTTATCACCTGTACAAAATCAAAAACAGGTGAGCTCCTCCTGCACATGAGAAAAAATCTCTTATTTTTAAGTAAGATTTCAGACTTTTGTGGCTTATGAAACCCTACTGGCAAACAAAGCTCACAGAAACCCTTATAACCTATAGGATACACAGTTTATCTTTGTTCTGATTAGATCTTCCATACGTTTTAATCTTTTCTCTTTCTTTACACACTTTATAATAACACTCTCTTCAAGCAAACACTCTTTAATCTTATAATTTGAAAACTAATTCCATTTCAGCTGTCTTTTTGGCAAGTGACCTTTTCTTCTTTTGCTACAGGTAAAAAAAAAAATAAATAAAATCCTGTCTTTCTGATTCTTATCGTTGCTCAGCATCTAGATCTCAAAAGTGTTCATCTACTGATGTTTTTGTCAGCAATAATATTTCTCATTCTGAATTTCTCAGGGAACAAACCTTAGAAAATGTTCCTTCATGAAAGTCATTTGATTAATTTGTCTAAATGCATTCCTTTTGTAAACCAGCTTGATTATTTGAAAATGTCAGGGTCTGGGAGCAGATTTGAGAGCTATCCTAGCAGACCAAATTAAAAACAAAGTGTAGAGACATGACAGCAAGGTGGACCAATGACTGGCCTACCATCTGTCACGGATGGATTAAAACAGTCTTTCTGTACTGATATCTAGGAGACACTAATTCCAGTTCAAACACATGGATTGGCTCATGCAGAAGGAGATTTACTCAGAGGAAAGTTTTTATTCGGATGGTTGAACTTCAGCTGTCATCTCACAAACACAAATTGCTCATCCTGATTACAGGAAAACTTGCATGTCCTACGTACTATATTCTAATTACCACATCTAATTAATTGAGTGAATCGCTACAAGTAATTTGCATATGTCTTGAGTGGACCAAAGATGAAATAGTTAAGAGCTGTAAACCATTGGTTTAATTTTCATTGTGTTTTTACCAGAAAAAATGGCCATCGATCATACAATGCCTGAAGGATTTTCCCACAGTGAAGAAGTTAACAAAGGAAGATTTCTCTGTCAGTTAAAGCAGCATGAATCCAATTTAACTCCACTGGTCTCATATACATCCATGCCAGACTGAAGCAGTATTACCACTACATAAACAAAATCTCAGTCGCACCACCCCAGAAATTAAGCTGCCTCCATTCTTTCATGGGGCTTTTAGACAGAGGCTTGAGCTGTGATGAATAACCTTTGTGGAGTGACAGCTCTCTCTTGAACACAGACAAAATCCAAACACTTTAGTCAGACTAGAGGAGACCAGTACTATTTGGTATCTCTGCTAACAGCCTGGATGACAGGACTGAAGGCACCCTCAGCAAGTTCATAGATTACATCAAGCTGGGGGAGCAGTCAGCACAGTGGAGGCTGCCAGTCAGAAAGATCTGGACAGACTGGAGAAATAGGCCCACAAGAACTTCATGTCCTGCCTTCTTTTTGGGTGCCTCATTACACAAAAGATGTTGACATACTGAAGCAAGTTCAGTGGAGGCCACCAAGGTGGCCAAGGGGCTGGAGTACATAGAGTCCAGGAAGAGGCTGAGAGATGTGTATCGGTTCAGTCTGGAGAAGAGAAAGCCCATCGGAGGAGCTTAGCACTGTTTACAACCACCTGATTTAAGCACCAGAAAGGACAAGAGAGTCTTCTCAGTGGTGGACAGCAGAATGAGAAGCAACAGAGACAAGTGAAGACATCAGAAATTCTGATTAGATGTATGAAAAAAAAATACCATGAAGGTGGTCAAATAATGACACAGGTTGTCCAGAGAGGCTGAGGAACCTCCATCCTTGGCAGAGTTTGAGAATCAACGGGTTAAAGATTTGCACAATCTGATGTGAGCTCTGTGCAGGAGCTTGGATTAGATGACCTCAAGAGGTCACTTCCAACCTAAATTATTCTGTGATACTGTAGCTGATATTTGTATGGCTAAAGTTAGCTCACATTAATCCTACCTGAACAATTCTTCACAGAAATAAGATTAAACTTCTCAACAACAGAATGAAGGAGTGAAAACCTAAATTTTCTACGTAAATCTTGATTTTTGCAACATAAGGCTATTAAAGAAAATCACATTATCATTTTTAGGCTACTTACATCAAATCAACTCATCCTTCTACAGAAGATTGGTCAGATTACACAGAATTAGTAAATATTGTAACACTGGACAACAATAAACACAATGGTATAGCATGGTTTAGTCTTTACTTCAATTCTTTGAAGTTAAGTTTACTAGTAAATATACCTGTCATGAAAAAGTACTTACAATACCTAGGATTGTTTAGGAGTCTATCTCCCAGTTTTGTACCTTGGCAGCAATTGGAGGTTTCCTGTTTCGATCTCTGTTCTGTGCAGCATAACTGGCTGACTAAACAAATGAGACTTTTCCTCCCATATTTTCCATTTTGGAAACAATTATAAATATATCTTTACTTAAATGGGCTTTGCTAATTCATAGTCCAAAAGGTAGTGTCCAACACTAGGCTGAACAGGGCAATAAGAGAAGTCAGTACCAATCTGGAATAGGTTGCCCAGAGAGGTGGTGGATGCCCCATCCCTGGAAATATTCAAGGCCAGGTTGGACCGGGCTCTGAGCAACCTGATCTGGTTGGAGATGTCCCTGCTCCTTGCAGGGGGGTTGGACTAGATGACCTTTAAATGTCCCTTCCAATCCTAACTGTTCTATGGTTCTAAAAGAATTCTCTTTGTGTTGAGCTGAAGACTAGGAAAGCAGAGGGGAAAGCTCTGATTACATCTGTGCATTGGTGTCTTTTAAAAAGTTGATGAAAAGATCATTCTGTCACATCCGACATCTCTTCCCCATTTCTCTTTGCCAGCCAGCAGAGCTAGCAGGATCTGAGAAGAGAAAGCTGAACTCTGAAAATAAATAATTCCAAATTTATATTGTCAGCTGCTGCCCACGCTATAAATAGCTTAATTTGCCCTCTACACAAGCCTACAACTAAATTATTCTAACAACATTTCAGGAAAAGATGAATTTTCAATAGCAGCTAGATTATTTGCAGTTCCTGAACAGCACTTAAAGGGCCAGGATTTTTTTTTTCAGTTAATTCTCTAATTAATTTAGAGACCTACTGAATGTCAGGGAAAATGTTTTGACTAACTGAGATAGCTTCTTCATTTACTGTAATGGAGGAGAGGAGGGTAAGATTTGGCCTGCTGCATAGCAAGGCCAGGGTGAGGATCTCCGATAACCCTCCTGCACGAAAATTCCCCTACAGCCATCCAGGAGAGAAAGCCTTAGCACTAAGTCAAGTGTTATGCATGGAGGTAATTCAGTACCTCAGCAAACCAACATAATTTTACTGTGCCTCCTCCTTCCTTCTCTTTACTCCTTGCTTGTGCCTTATCTAACCTGGGCTATAGCCATACTAGTATCTCAAGAAGATCAAGACCTCTTCCTTGGTTTTGAGGCAAGTCGGCATAGTGTCATAGTTTAGCACTGCCTGGGACGAGACTACACAGTCTCTCTCTCACTCCCCACACCCTCTGAGAGAAAAAGGAGAGATAATGCAAGAAGAAAGAGATAAGGACAGGGAGAGATCCTTAAAGTTACCATGACGGGCAAAACAAACTCAACCTGGGGAATATTTGTTTATTATTAAATCCATAGCAGGATAATAAGAAAGAGAACAAAATAACTTTACCCCACGCCTCCCTTTTCCTGGGCTTAACATTATCTCTACATCCTTCCCTGCCCTCCAAGCGGCACAGGGAGGAAGAGGGAATGGGGGTTATGGTCAGTTCATCACTTGTTGCTTTCCGCTGCTCCTTCCTCCTCAGGGGAAGATCTCCTCACATTCCTCACCTGCTCCAGCGTGGGGTCCCCCTCACAGGCTGCAGTCCTTCATGAAAATGCTCTGGCGTGGGCTGGTTTCCATGGGGTGCAGTCCCTCCGGAATGGCTGCCCCAGTGCAGGCCTTCCACGTGCCACAACCTCCTTCAGGCATCCACCTGCCCCAGCATGGGGTCCTCCACGGGCTGCAGGTGGATCTCTGTTCTTCCATGGGCCTCCATGGGCTGCAGGGGGACAACCTGCTCCACCATGGGCTGCACCAGAGGCTGCAGGGGGACAACCTGCTCCACCATGGGCTGCACCACAGGCTGCAGGGGAATCTTGGCCAGGAGCCACATTACTCCTCCCCCTCCTTATTCACTGACCTTGGCATCTGCAGCCGTTCCTCTCACAAGAAATTCTTCACCATTGGCTCAGGCAGATGCCTCTCAGGTTCTCTTCACATCTCATCTCCTCTCCACTTCTTACAGCTGGGCTGGGCCGAGCCGGGCCCAGTCAGCTGCCTGGTGGGAGGCCAGAGGGTGAGGCCTGCAAGGCCCACAAGGCTTGCGCCTCCCCCTCTCTGCCCCCGCTACAGCTTCTTCACATCTTCTCTTCTCATTTTCTGGTTGTTTTTTTTTTTTAATTTTTCCCTTTTCTAAATATGTTATCGCAGAGGTGTTATCAGGGAACATTATGCCACCAATTGGCTCAGCCCTGGCCAGCAGTGGGTCCGCCCTAGGCCTGACCGAGTCCACTGAGCAAAGGGGAGCGACTTCTAGCAGCTTCTTACAGAAGCTGCTACCGTATCCCCCACTCACTGAACAAAACCAACACGCATGATCTGGCTCTGCCTACTTAACACCCTTAGGTACCCGGATGGCTTTGACCCTTGGATCTTTGGTAAGGGTCTCTAACTCTGGCTGGCTTACTAACTGTGCTGGAGAATTATTTGGAGGAACACCAGCTGGTCCAAGGCAAAACTAAACCAGGGACCATTTAAACAATGCAACAGTCTGGAACATTAGATTATAATGCTTGGGCCACAGGCCCAGCACTGTTTAACTTACTGAAGTAGAACTTGATTAAGTATCCAAAAGTCCAGGATTCTGCACTTTCACAAAAAAAAAAAAAAAAAAAAAAAAAAGAAAAAACTATTAGAAATATGAGGAAAAAAATATCCTCTGTTTTAAAGTTAGATTAAAATTTGATGCTGAATGTTGATTAAAAATTAAAAATCCTATATTTCTCTTGTACAAGCCTACCTGACAAGCACTTCAGCTAACTTAGTGTGCACTGTCCCAGGTTGTCCAGAGAGGTGGTGGATGCCCCATCCCTGGAAACATTCAAGGCCAGGTTGGACGGGGCTCTGAGCAACCTGATCAAGTTGAAGATGGCCCTGCTCTTTGCAGACAGCTTGGACCAGATGACCTTTGAAGGTCACTTCTAATCCAAACTATTCTGTAATTCTATGATTAGCAGGCACAGCAGTTCAATAGGAGAGATCTAATGAAGGAAAGAGAAGGTGTTGGTGCCCTGTCATCCTCACTACAGACATTTTGGAGGGTTCACTCCAGTACAGTCTTCTGTGGCTGACTGAACTTCCATTAGCAATGGGACAGCATTAGCTGTACACCTTTTAACTCAATTTCATTGCAAAGAAATCAATTTTGGGTGCTTCAAGACTGCTTACCGTTGTGAAGCAAAGCATCGTATGCAAGCACTTGCTTCAGTCATGCACACTTCCTCTGAACTAAAATGCTAATGTAGATGCATCCCTATGGGGTACGCAAAAGATGCCCAAAAATAGATCTTGGATTATCATAATGAAGAAAGGAAATGTGTGTTCAGTGTAAGTCCTCAGTATAAGCACGGAACCTCTCTGTCTGGAAGAATATCTACATATTGATCTGAAAGCGATGTGACAGACCTCAGAAGTCAGATTGCTGACGATGGGCTTACAGCAGGTGTCGAAACAGCATAAAGGTATTCACGCACTTCTGGTTTTGGAGTAGGGAAAGGCAGATTCCTCCCTTTCAAATGTGGGGAATTACCTGTTTTCAAGCTGTGATTCCTGGATGACAGAATGGTTTCTGGTGGGTTGTCTCAATTATGTTGTACTTTGCAGACCACTTCTCTCTCTCTCTTTATAAGATACCTCCACATTTAACAAGTAAAACAAATTCCTTAAGGAAATGTTTTATATGGTAAAAACCTGTAGAGTTTTGGTTTTCACATCATTTACCTGATATAAATAAAGATTACCACCACTATAATAGCTAATTATCCCAGCTTTGGTGACACCAAGATGAAACACAAAGTGGTTGTGCTTTTTTTTTTCAGTTATTTTCAGAAACATCTTTGAAATTAGTGTTTTTTCCACCTGACAGCTGCCTATATTTTTGAAGTAGTGGTATTTTCTTACTAATATAAAGACTCAATTAATTTGATAACACAAACTTACACTAGGAGAAATGCCACTTAAGCTTGATGCAGTGTAATACAGCCATGTCCTCCCCTGCAAGTGGTTCCCGAAATAGTACTTTGCAAGCAGTTGGTAGGAGCTGTGCACATTTTTACTCACTGTACTGAGTGATTAAAGGTAATAACAAGATTCATTTTTTCACAGGTATGTATTAATTTGTACTTCATAAAAGGAGCTGAACAAAGAAATTAAAAAGAAACTAGAATTTAGGAGTGTCAAAGAATACGTGTAAGTAAGCTGTTAATGTGTGTATTCCTAGCCTTCAAACATACCCTATGCATCTATATAAGTGGTAACAAATTGGAATTTAAGAAACAAACATTAAAAATTCACATTATGGCGAGAGGACAATAGGGATAAGTTTTAAAAAGAGAGGTGTGGCTGGATAGAAGAAAAAACTTTCTCCCCAGGAGGACAGTCCAATGTTGGAACAGATTGCCCAGAGGTGTTGTGGAGTCTCCGCCCTTGGAGGGAAGACTTGATCCTCACTGCTGATCCTGCTCTGAGCAATAAGTTGTACCAGAGACCTCCTGAGTTCACCTGCAACATGAGAGGCTATGATATTTAGATGCATTAGAGCTGAAGGAAGAGGAACTGGCATACTGTTATTTCATAATTTCTCAGTCATTATGTCAGTGCACTAAATGGCTCATACCACCTCGTTCTGACCATGGAGTATACATGTGCATGCATATATATATACATTTTTACATGTGTAGAAGGAGGAAATGAGCATGTTAACAAAAGAGCGTAGAACACCTTGTTATTTCTTGTCACAAGGGAATATTTTTCATAACAGAGTTAAAAAGTTTCCATAAATATTAAGTGGAAAAGGTGCTGAGAGTGCTGAGAAGTTAATTATTTCCAGTTTGAGGGCTGCTTGTTATAATTTACATGCTACATTTAACGGTTGTACTGCAATGATGTATATTTACATAATAGTATTCAATAGTGTACGCTCAGCTGATAAAAAGATAAATGGCTGATCATTTTCATATGTTAAAAGCATTTTCTAGCAAGTAGGTTGATTAAGCCATTTGAAAAAAAAAAAGTATATTTTCTTTGAAATAGCTTTGATAACTACTTTTTTCCTCTCCTAAGGACCTTTCAGAGGTGAAACCAAACAGATGGTCACACTGATCATTTCAGATGATCCACAGCAACAGGATAATAAAAGTATTATGATCAGCGTGACCCAAACTGAAGGAAGGAGTCATACTCTGCCTAGCTCCAACCCTGTTATTCTGGTCTGCAACAATGCAGGAGGAGTTATTAGATTTCAGATAGTTTCAAGATAGCTTCAGGATCTCTTATTGATTGCAAAGGCAGGTTTGCGTTCTTATTGACCACATTCACTTTGTGTGCTGTAAACTTCCCTATTTGTACTTTTGTTGAATGAGAATTTATATAGGTTGCCTATTTCATTGTTCTGATGAAAGTGGCTCAAAAAAAAAAAAAAATCTGAGTCTACAGATATAGGAGTAATGAGCTAGGCAGCATGTATTTCATTGCAGTTTAACTATCTTTCAGATATAACCTTAAGAACTCTTCACAAGGACACTTAATACTCCCTCATCTGTGCTTTTCTTAAATGAAGTTCCACTTAGCAGGCCTCACTTTGCAGGATTCTTACTTTTTGAGTCTTTTTAAGCATTTCTCAGACAATTACATAGAGTGGAATTAATCTAAGAGTTACACGCTTTATCTAGGCTAGTCATCGAAGGTTCCTCTCCTGACACTAGTGAGAGACTGGCGTCTCCAAAGGGCAATTTTCATACCATCCAAAAATAAGTGTATAAAAGGCTATAAAAGGCATGAAATTAATTCTAACAGTAATGTTAAATTTTGAGCTTGGATACAATTTCTACTGAATTCATATCGTATCTATACCCTACATAAACTTCATCTATTGCTTCATGTGTTAATTATTCTCATCTGTATTAAATATTCTGTCTAACACTTCTGAAAATTATTAGGACAGGCCAATAACTAACACTAAGAGCTTATCATGGTTTTTAAATGTCCTTTGAGGGATTTTTCATTTGAAAATGTTGATTAATTGAAACTGATTCTTTGGTCCAGGATGGAATTTCTGGTAAAGCATACAAAAAGACAGCTACTCTTCTCAGAATAGCAAGTACTCTAGTTGTAATACTAATTAAGTGTGGAAATCTTTTTCTTTAGGATGGGAACTTTATCCACGCTCTGTCATCCTAGGTAACTTACCTAGTCCATTGGGATATAAGGTGATTTCATGGTCTAATGAATCTTTAATTAATGATAGAGATTTGGATAATTCCAGCGAATAGTACTGAGGACAGCCAAGAGCTTACTGCTGATGTAGCTCACCTGGGTATCCCATATTTCCATTAAATGTCTTAGGTACCAGAACTATTTGGGCATCTATTCATTTTTTCTCTTTTTTTCATTCCCCAAAACAATCAAACAGAAATTCCCACAAACCAGCCATAGACAATCTTTCACATACAAATTGGTTTTCTCCCCCAAAGGAAGAGGGATACATTTTAAATCTTTTAAAATTAGGATTGAAAATAATTTCTAGACTTCTCAAACTTGTATTTTAAACAGAAAAGATGGGTAAAAAATTATGTGGTTGATCATAATGAACAAGCTTGATTTAAAAGCAAGCCATGATTTACAAGCATGATATTAATTCTTTCATAGAAAAATGATGGAAGGAGAGAGATAGTCTCATAGGAGCTGGTTAGTGGAAAGACAGACACATTTATTACAGGAAAGGGTGGCAAAGGATGAAAAGGGGAAAAAAAAGGAACAATAAGGAGTGTCACAGGCAGCAATGGAGTGAAGTTGCCTGAAAGAGGTCGATAAAGCAAAGGGCTGAAGGAGCATCCAGTGAGCAGGGATGCTTTTCAGAATACAAGCCTTGGGTTGCCCTTGTTTGCCTGGAAGGCTGGTGACAGAGTTTTGGTGAAGTAGCCTATCTTGCATTTTTCCTCTGATTTATGAATTCTTACAGCAGAACTTATCTCAACTTTTGGCATCAACATTATGGGTATCTCCAACTAAAACAGTCACTCAAGGTTCCTCTTCTGAAGACAAATAGCTACTGTTTTGTTGCAATTCACCTGATCTATTTTCATCATATTACGAATCACACACTAGCTGATGACAGTGATGGACTAGCTTGGAAGCTAACATCATTCTTAATTAGAGAGCTGCTTTGGTTTCTCTGCCTTTCCTCCATTACCTAGCATCTGCATCATAGGAAACCACTGATTGCCCTTCCAGTCAACTCCTCCCCAACAGATACATTTTATAAACCTTTATGGTTTAAACTGTTTCACAAAATGCACATGAGTAACATTATTTGTACACGCAACTGTCAAGCTGATAAACCCTGATGTATTATCAGCTTTTGATAGAGAAAATACTTCACCTCTGCAAAAACAGTATTGGAATGACAATCAGATATAAGAATCAAGTTACTGTTTGGGAATATCTATGAGAAAAAAAAACATGAACTCCTTCTATCCAAGTCAATCTCCTTTCAACATTTGAGATTTCTGAGTTACACAACGCAAATTCTTTAACCAGTAGTCTGACAACTTGACATCCTCAAACTTTGCTTGAAATATTCTACCACTTCTATTACAATTCCAGAATATTTTAGATAGGTGTATGCTTTAGGATATATTAAATATGTGCCATGAAAAATTATTAAAGAACTTCTAGAATAATTAGATACCACAGAAGAGGAGCTAAAAATAGACAACTTTTTGCAGAAGAACAAAATTTGTGAGAGTGGAAGCAAGAAAGAGAAAAATCTGCATTCAAAGCTGGCTTATCATCTGAAGGTAATTTAAACTCTGTTACTGTACATTTAAAAAGAGGATAAAAAAGTTTAGACAGTTAGTTTGAGTAGTTGTCATGAAAGTTATTTAGTGAACAGAGTCTTGACAATGTTACATGGGGAAGAACTCTGTATTCCATATTATCTAGCTTTGACAAAGAAGGGTAGAGTTGTCACTTGCTAGAAATTTCAATCCACTCAAGAACAGAAGGGATATAATTCGTTGTTATATTTTTTAGACAGGTCCCATAACTATGTGAAAACAATATTTCTTGATGCATGTTATATACCTAAAATAACATTTATCTGAGATCTTGAACTGCTCTTTTTTGTTATAACACTTATTATATTGTATAAAATGTGTCATGGTTTAATCCTAGCCAGCAACCAAGAACCATGTAGCCGCTCATTCACTCCCCTCTGCAGTGGAATGGGGGAGAGAGTTGGAAGGAAAAAAAGGTAAAAATCATGGATTGAGATAAAGACAGTTTAATAGGACAGAAAATAAAGGGATAAGAATAATAAGAATAATAAGAATAATAATATAAAATCAAGTGATGCACAATGAAACTGCTCACCATCCACTGACTGATGCCCAGCCTGTCCCTGAGCAGCAGCACCTCCATCATATTGAGCATGACATCATATGGTGTGGAATATCCCTTTAGTCACCTGGGATCAGCTGTCCCAGCTGTGTCCCCTCCCAACTTCTTATGCACCTCCAACCTACTCACTGGTGGGATGTTGTGAGAAGCAGAGAAGGCCTTGACTGTATTTAAGTGCTGCTCAGGAATAATTAAAACATCAGTGTGTTATCAATACTATTAACATACTAAATCCAAAACACAGCACTATGCCAGCTACTAGGAAGAAAGCACTATACTCTATCTCAGCTGAAACCAGGACAAGAACATTATAAAAAATTAAGTGAAGGTGGAAGTAGAAACAGGTACCACTGGAAAAAAAAAATAGTAAATTCTATATATGCACATAGCTTTAAAAAAAAAATAGAAATACAATATTAAAAAATACTTTGTTAAAATTAGATGATATGTAGAGAAAATAATTTTTAGCATGAGTCTAGATTAATACATTTTCATGCATTCTCTCATGTCTCTTTATAGTTAATTAGCTATTTGGTTACACTTTTCAGACAGTTTATTCATTAAGCACTCTAGTAGAAACAATCCAGAAGAAACGGAAGACTTACAAAACAGTGTAAGAATGTCACACAACTTTTTACCTCCTAGAAGCAAAGCAAACCAAGAGAAACATACAAAGGGGAAAGGTATAGTCCCATTCAGTGCTCCCCTGAAGGAAAGAGAATTATTTTCATTAACTTCACTTAGCAGAGGATCAGGTCCAGAAAGAGAGAACAAGTAGTACCTAGAGCTGCAGGTAAAATAAAAAGGATTGCAACTCTATCCTTGAGGCAAATTCACAACAATCAACCACTAAGATTTTTCAATGTCTAATGTAGCCATGAAATTATGTATTATACACATTAAACTGTGTATAATAAATTGTGTTTGTCACAGAGTGCCATAATTTTCGATTACTGTTTGTATAGGTAATACAGAAAAATTTTCCAGGTATGGAATAAACTCTTTGACCTTATAATATGAGCTTTGAGACATTTGTACATGTGTTTTTGAATTTATACAGACACATGTTTTCTATATTATAATGTTATGCCTCAATGCTCAGGGCTTTGAGGAATAAAAGAATTTCCTGTAATGTGGTAGATAAAATCTTCCATATTTTATGGGCTTGTGAAGCAAGCATTCATACCAACACCAGCTTCCCTTTAGGGAATATTTATATTTAGTGTCAAATGTCATTAAAATTTTCAGTCACTGTATTTTCCAATAAGCCACTGCATCCTAATGATTAGTACCACTTCACATTTCCATTCCTTCTCTTTATCAAAGCTATGAGAAACATAGCATTATCCTAAAATTTGACATACTGATATACAGGAAATATTAAGAAAGCAGTTGAATAAACCACTTTCTTTATCAGACCGCAAAGATATATTCAAGTCTAAGCATTAAACTGAGCTTCTTCCTAATTACTTATTGTGAAAAATAACTGATTATTAATTAAAGCCTTGTTTGCTCTGGAGATTTTCTGCACCAATTGCCACCATAAGTGGCTAAATAACAGAGTCATTGCAGCAAGTGTAGAGAGGCAAGGCTGATATTTGCATTAGAAGTGTTTACTCCTTTTTTTCCCAGTCTGAATAGATCCAGCAGTGCAAACAGCTGCTTCATTTGATTACATGAAGGATTTCACGAGGGCAACTATGCTGATACTCCCAAATAAAAAAAAAGGTAAGATCTCATCCCTTGGGTTTGTGGCTTCGGTTTTGCCTCCTCGTATTCCCTCGCACACACAAATATTATAGTTCAAAAATTAAACAGGTGCATGAAAAATGGCAGGTGTTCTCTCAGATGAACCCTTTTGCTTTGCAGTACATCTGCTGTCTGAACTCTCAAACTCCCTTGCTGTTCGACTTCGCAAGCATCTGTCATTTGACTTCCCAAACTTGCCATTAGATGCCTTCGGTGTCATATTTATTTCCAGGATAGATGTTTCGCAAATGTTATCTCTGCTCACACCAGAGACTGCAAGGCAGCAAAATTGCAAGTAAAGATTTCCTTTTTTTCTTTCTGTAAGCAACACCTCCTATTAATGTTAATGTGATGCCAAGACGCTCCTTAGATCCCAGGTATTTCGGCTGCTTGTTGGGGGAGTAGACCACATGTGCAAAAGACTGGGTATGTAAGAGCAGTTCTTACTCCTCAAAACACTCAGCCCATTGTACTGTAAATATCTCTGTTGTTTTCATGCTCCCTTTGTTTCTTATGAGGTTTTGATTGATTTTGGCTGAATACCAGCCAAAATCTTAACACCTTAGAGGCATCTAAGTTTGTACGTAGGCAGCTACATTAAAAGGTCTCATTATCAGAAGCAGTGAAAAGTCAGAGAATTCTCTGAATTTTGTGGAAACTATAGGTCTTCAGTAATTTTGAAAATATGCCTTTTTTACTTAAGTGGTGAACTATGGAATCTAATCTATGTACAGTCTAAATGACAGCTAATGGGAGGGCAGATTTCCTGCAAATAGCAGGAAAACATACCATGCTCCTCTTTGCTATATGGTCAACTGCTAAATTGTTGTTACTATTTCAGCAGTGGCTTAAAGGATCTGAAGAGTCTGAGCTCCTGATGCATACACCTAGTAAGAGAAACTCTCTTCACCCAAAATTTAGAGATACAGAAATAAGGTACAGTATATAAAGTTGTCCAGGTACCAGCCAAAGCAGTTTCACAGTCTACAGATGAGGAGGCAAAGAGATGTAGTGAATGGTACATTTGCTTTGCCTGGTTTTTGATATTCCTTGGCAAAGATTATGTGCCTGGGCTGAGACTCCCTACATAAACCAGGCATGGGTTTCACTGGATCCATTTTTATGAAAGGCTGTGACCATTCAATACTTTTGTCTGTGATTTGAAAGTCAATAAAAAAACCTGCTGCTGATAAAGCTTATAGCTGATGTAAAGACAGTAAGAATGTTTAATAATGGTAAGGACTTAGAAATGTGGGATTTATAGAATTTATTAATGTGACCTATTCAAACAGGTTAGTGTCTAAATCAAGAAAGTACCTTATGTGGTATATTAATGTATATTAAGCAAATATACAAACAAGAAGAAAACACCCTACAAATATAACTTAAGATCCAAAAACTAACACTCAGGATTGAATAAATCGGTTGCCGTCTATACAACTAGACTGGAGAAAGGGCGGGGGTGAGGGGGAAAGAATTGTGGATGATAATTATGCTCTGGGAAAAATAATAAACTATTTGGTTGTGTTTAAATCATCTTTTAAGAGCACCATGAAGCTTTCTTTGAGGCTGCTGTTCAAAACTTGCAGGCACAAACTTCGGAGTACGAAAGCGAGATGCCCAAGAGAAGAATGCACACTGAAAATTGGGCAGAGGAGGAGAAAAAGAAGAATTAAGAAGATATTCTGCTTATGGGCACTCCCCAGGCTGCTGGTTTAGTGTACTATAAACATAGATCTTGAGGACAGACTATATAATGAGACTTTTGGGTGTTCTGAATCATGCTACATTGACAACAGAAGGCGTTGTGAAGTATTTTCAAAAAATAAGTCATTGCTTGGTAGGTATAGCAGTCTGACCCTAAGACTTTGTAATAAGATTTGATTGCCATCACTGTGAAAAAAATATTTAACTTTCTATACTTCGAGGAAGTTAGAAAGACAAAAATGCAACTGTGACATTTGAGGAAATGAAAAGTCAACATATAACAATGTAAATCACACATAGCAAATACAGCTATAATAAACATACCTTTATCCATCTTGGATACAATGACAAATACTTCCAAAATTCAAATTATATTTTACAGCCTAAGTAAATATTAAAAGGTTGCCAAATCTGCTAGCATAAATCCCCATGACCTCGTAAGTTTTCATCATGTGCATTAAATAAAATGAGAATGAACCATGAAGGCATTTTTGCTCTGCTGAGAGAATACACAGGTAAAAAAGAGATAGTTTTACCAGCTGCTTTCAGAAGTGCTTTATTTCTGGAATACCTGTGAAACTGTGGTTTTGTCTACCAGCAGGTTTCATATTATTTTACTGCTAAAGTTATGGAAATAATTGTAAGTTATTTGCATGGTGATGGGACCTGCAGAGCAGGTATGGCAATCATCAGTTACTACAGACAGCACCTCAAAGAGCTTATAGTTTGAGAGAAAACATTCCGCTATGAAAATAACTTCTGTTGGGACAAGTGTGGTCACTCTAAAAGAGTGGGTCACTTCAACTGGCTAAATTGTGTGTTTGCAGGCCACACTAGGGAAAACACTTAGCACGGTAGCTTTCCGCAGTGATGGCCTATGTGCACGTGTTTATCTTCTGCGCAATGCAGCGCAACTGCAGTGAGGAGCACGGGCAGTGCCATCGGGGCAAGAGTGCACCTAGGTGACTCCACAAAAGCAGTTGAAGCTCTTGACAATTCATATCCTAGTTTTCCCCTATCTTTTTGTAGCCATGCCATCAGATCACTTTCTCTAATCTCAGTCTGTCCCTATTAACGTTTGAGCAAGTCTTGCAGAACTGCAGCAATAATCAGTGTTTCAAGCAGTAACACCAACTGCACTGCATACAGAGGCTTCCAATTCCTTTTTTGCTGATTATTTAAAGCTTTATGTTTAATATTTATTGCAATGCATAGTCTCAGGAGATGACAGCGGATGCATGATAAATATGTTATCTCCCCCTTAAACAAACAGACATCCATCTGTCTATCCAAAAGATGGTACTTGCCAGCTGTGCATATACAAAGAGTAAATGTAAAACCAGCTGTTCAGTCAGTCCATCCCATATAGTGAGGTTGTCACTGTAATCACTTTGGCTGGGAAAATTTCCAGTCATCATACTGCAGCTCCTCATGAATCACACTTGTCAGGAAAACGTCAGCATCTTTTATATGGTATTTGGTTATTTTTAGGATGAATGCTACGAGTGTATTTAGGGCAACTACTTTCAGGACTTGAGAGAAATCAATTGATAACACTAAAAACCATATGTCTGGCTCTCCATTCAAGCAGCAAACTTGATTTTTGAATAAAAGTACAGAGTTATCCTTCCAGTGCACTCCATTACAAAAAGCCCCAACAATAAAGCCTCACACAGTTTCCTGATTTTCTGAAAAATTGACAAGTTGGAACAGTCCTGAGAAAAGCAGTAACAGTAACTGGTCAGAGATCTAGAAAATACTGCTAGGAGGAGAAATCTGACCAATTGGTATTGTTAAGGAAAAAGGAAAAAATGGTTGAAGACATGAGAAAAAGATTCAAACAAGTTAAAGTCTGTCACAAAATAAAAGGCAATAATTTGGTCTTGTTTAAATTTAGTGGAGAGACTGTGGCAGTAAAGATTTAAGCTGGATATTAAGAGAACATTTCTATGGATTAGGACAAATGGCTTACTTAAATTTAAGCATATGCTATGTTTCTAAATACTTGGATAGAATCCCATGACATCAACTTGTAGATTTTTTTTTTAATTCTCTTCAGAGATATACAGATACAAATATAAGCTACAGATTTTATAAATATACAGCAGTATGGTAACAGCATTTCAGTGAAAAACTAAAAGGTGCCTAATGAAAGCTCTGCAGCTGTTAGCACTGCTAATCTACAGAGAATGGGTGGAAAACTTGCATTTTTAACTGAAACCAGAAGTTTTGATTAGGCACAGGTACTGCAAGGTCAGGGAAAATAAGTGAGTGGTGCCTTCTTCTGGGACCAGCAATGTCAAATGTGCCTGGTCCAATTTTTCATTGATGCTTGATCTGATAAAGAGAATTTTCTACATCCTATACAGTACCCCAGCCCATGAATTGCACAACATCAAAGTGTTTTTGTCCTCCTAACTTTTCAGCACTCCAACACTTTTCCAAAGGAACTTTAGTTAAAATTGAAATATCTTTGATGAAATAGCACATATTCATAACATTTTTAATGGCAACATTGTTCAGTACAACACCATTCTTTCTGAAGTGTTCAATACTAGAAATGGTTAGGAATGTTTTTTAATTAGCAACTACTTTTTTTATCTAAATCAAAATATTCCTGGCTATAGGTTCCAAGATGTGCAGCTGAAAATACTAAATTTTGGAACATAAGTCTATTTCATTGTGTTTTGAATTTCAGACTATATTTGTATTAATTATTTATTATAGCTCTGTACTTGTTAATGTAGATAAACAGGTGATTTGTATACTGTTTGAGATTATTCAGACAAATTCAAAAAAGTTGAGTAATTATCATCGTGGTTAGTCAATGTTTTCTAATATAAACTGCTGTGAATGTCTGTTCTCCAGGAAACATCAACATTTTGTATCCATTTAGTCTGAAAACATTTTTGAAATATGGAAATGTCTTGGCAAAGGGAAATTCTGTTTTTACCATAATCATAGATAATGTAATCAGGGCTCAGCTGCACTATTCAGAGCTGTACCATCTCAAAGCTCAAGGATAGATTCCTTCTCCAAAGGTAAAATGGAGAAATGCTATAGGATATGAGGAAAAAGGGGTTACTGAATTCCAGAATAAATTGTGAAAGACTCATTTAAATTAACTGTGGTTCTGATTAGCCTGATTACAGGCACAGATATTTTTTGGATGTCAGTCTCTGATGTTCTCTGACCCATACAACCCAGTCATAAGACAAAACTAAGTAATTCCAAATTTACTCATGGCTTTTTTTTTTTTTCCATTTTTTAACAGTCCCTCTGCCCTTTGAATTAACTCCGGTCTTAACATAGGATTTACCTGGATTTACGATCATTGACTTTTGCACTATAAACTGTTCCTCTGGGGTTCTTTAAATTCTTCTTAGTGTGGCATTTTCCATGTGTACACAATCAGGTGAGTCTGCAGTTTAATTTGGTTTCATCCATACATGTGCGTATCTGGCCACTCAGACACAGTTTCACATTTAAAAGGGCAGGGCTAGGAAGAAAGAGGTGCATGACGGAGGAGTTATGAGGAGCAAAGCCAGTGGAGCACCTAACAAAGTCATAGACAAGGTTTTAGGAGATTATTCCTTTCATAGAGTTTGCAGTAATCCCTCACAGTTAGTAACACAGAGACTTTGATTTGGTGAAAACAGGAGTTGATTAATTACATCTGGAAAACTGGGCTGTGCAAACCCTGTAGGAGTTTGTGAGCTGAGCCTTGAAGTTTGCATAACAGTTGTTGGATTCGAGTAAACAGCTTCTGGCTTGCTTGGGAGACAGAGTTAAAAGGAAAAAAAAAAATCACTTTAAGGGAAATCTTCCACAGCCTTCTAACCAACAAAGCCTGGAAACTTCACCTCCTGTTTCAGTAGCCTTCTAAACTACTTGGTAGTTTAGAAGAACGTGTGAAATGCATGTGACCCATTTTTTGCCATTATGCTGTGCTGTAGATGCAGAAAAGAAAATAGCCAGCTTTGGAGCAGGGATCCAGAGACATCCAGATGCTAAGGACAATCTCCCATAGGATCCTATTGACTAACACCTTGAAGAGCTGGAAGCCTGTTTTCCTAAAATTCAGGGTTCTGACTTTACTCTTTCCCTGATCTGTTTTCCTTAGGAGTGTGAACTCCACCAGTGCATGATCGCTGCAGCCCAGGCTGCCTCCAACCTTGACGTCACTGATTAGCTCACTTGTGCTGGTGACCATCAGGTCCAGTATTGCATCCTCTGTGGTAGAGCTTTCAATCATCTGGCTTAAGAAGTTGTCCCCAATGCATTTCAGGAGTCTCCTGGACTGCCTACAGCTTGCTGTGCTACTTTGCCAGCGGATGTTGGAGTGGCTGAATTCCCCCAACAGGACAAGAGCCTGCAAGCACAATGCCTCCTGTAGCTCTTTAGTAAGAAAAAAAGTTCAGTTAGATTCACCTTAGAGCTCTGGATCATGTTCCAAATCCATTTATAAATTTGACCTCCAGAACATCCTGTGACAAAGATAATCACAGCTTAGGTATGCATTATATTCACTTCATCAACAGCATTCTTGATCCACCATCTTTTTCAGTCTTTTCTTTTTTCTCATACATGGAATTCATGCCTACAATTGTCCTTGTAGACATCCTCTTTACCTCTTCCTAAATCATTATATAACCTGTTTGAAATGGAGTTTTCAGGACTGCAGGAAGTACTGAAGATATAGAAATATTGTGGATTAACACACTTGCATAAAGATGTGTTCTATTTTGGTTAAAGTAAAATGCTGTGATAACTTTATAAAATTAATTTGACATATTTGTATGTGTGATTACAACTGGAGTTCAAGAAGTGTTAATGAAATTATTCCAGTCAACAGTGAATTGTTAACAAAAATACCAGCAATATAAACAAGTCAGTAAATGAGGATTTTCCTATTTCAGAAGGCAGACTGAATGCTCTCCTGATGAAAGTCGACAATAATGTTAATGATTAGCATGGGAAGAAGAATTTCAAGTAAGCTAGACAATCTTTCTCTTAGAGTATTTAAAAGAAACCTGGTCTTTGGGTATTCTAGGGGGACATAGTTCATTAGAACATGTTATGCTATCTGACCTGAGGGAAAGCACTTTTTTTGGTCAAGGAGAGATTTGCTGTACACTTTGTCAAGCTTCTTGCCTATAGTATACCTAGGCAGGTTGATGACTTGTAAATAAAAATGATAGTTGTAATAGGAATAGTCTTAGCATTCCATGGTACAGTTTATTATTCTGGTAAATGGATATAACAAGTCTCACAAAGCTTCTGTTGACCTCAGTCAGTCTAGGATTTTTAAAGCACTGAATATTGCTGTGCTGAGAAATCTACCATCTGTTTTAATAAAGCAGCATGAAATAGTGTTATTTAATTAGAACAATGAGCAAAGACCATCAAAACAAACATTTTAAAATGTAGGGAACGGATGCAGTGACATACAGGACTAGAACTTTATTTTACAAGTCCAGTCTTTCTGCTGTCAAGTGTTGCATACAAGTTAGCCTTGGCTGGAATTATTGTGTGCAGTATCAATTTCCTTACAGGCTGACTGCATTTACACATTGATTTTCATGCTCAGATTCATTGATTCATCTCTCAGAAGGAAAAGGACTTTTCTGAAACCAGTACTGTTAAACTAACATGAGCAATTGTCAGTTATCAACACTTATGCTCCGTGTTTTATCAGCTCTCTGAGAATCAGGTCTGTTACATCACCTCTGCACTTATTCATCGCTTGGGTTATTCCTAACATCTACAGAGGAAGGCAGAAGGGATGGAAGGACAGAACAGACAGATGAATGGAGCGAAGGAAGGAAGAGAAAGAAGGAAAGAAGGAAGGAAGGAAGGAAGGAAGGGAGGAAGGAAGGAAGGAAGAGAAGGAAGGGAAGGAAGGGAAGGAAGGGAAGGAAGGAAGTAAGGGAGGAAGGGAGGAAGAGAAGGAAGAAAGGAAGTAAGAGAAGGAAGGGAAGGAAGGAAGGGAGGAAGGAAGGAAGGGAGGAAGGGAGGAAGGGAGGAGGAAAGGAAGGAAGGAAGAGGGGGAAGGAAAGGAGGGAAGGAAAGGGGGGTATGGGAGGAAGAGAAAGGAAGGAAAGGAGGAAGGGAAGAAGGAAGGAAGGGAGGAAGGAAGGGAGGGAGGGAGAGAGAGAGGGAAGGAGGGAGGGAGGGAGGAAGGAGGGGAGGGAGGAAGGGAGGGAGGGAGGAATGTTGGTTGATTAGTTCTGTAATTTCTGTGTATCAGAACAACCCATTTGGGAAAGACTGTAGAAATGAGCGTGGCATTTGATCTGTGAGAGGTCCACTTATAGAGATGACTTTAGCAAAAGCCTTCTAAAGAAACATAAATGTATGCAGCAGAGCCAACAGAGAGCTGAAGGCTCCTTTAAGAATAATGTATTCCCTTCTTGTAAAGGTCAAGTTGTGTCTGCTGTTCTCACCCAGATCTGGAGAACTCAAGCTTGGCTCCACATGTTACCACAGAAGTTTTCCAGAACATTTTCCCCACTTAAGGAAGAAAACAGCAACAATGCTAATTGAAATGAACTGTCACAGCCATGAAATGCTCATTAACTGTAATTGCCAACACTTTCACTTTTCATAGTAGTTACAAAAGGATAAATCAAGAGAATCAAAAACTTTAACAAACCTGCTAAGAAATCCATACATTTTGACATCCTTTGCCCCCTTCAGCCAATCCAAGTAGCAGAAAATGAGATACTTGCTGTGTTTCTGTAAAAAGAAAAAGACAAGAAACAGCCAGCCTCCACTGACCTCTTCACCTCCATTAAGCACTGACTCCATATGAAATCTGTAAGTAGCTCTGTCCTATATGAGATGGTAGAAACTTCTAGTTTAGAATACAAACCACACACTTTGTTTTCTGGTTTTGCATCTGACTTACCCTGGCCTAATGAAATCAGACAGAAGTGGGTTTTCTTAACTGTATTACATTGTGATCTACACGGGAAGAAAAGGTAGGCCAGGTCCCCTTCCTTTGCTCAATCATCTGTCAAACAATTTTCTTAATAGTAAAGACATTTGATTGGCACTAGTGTTATGGCAGAATCCACCCCTAGAAAACTTTTTCTCTCCCAGCAGCACTAAAAGCAACAGATAATCTATCAGGCAGAGAAAAACACCTGGCCTAGTGGTCACAGACTAATCTCAGTCAGAAATAATTTGGTTTATTACTATCTCTTCTTCTGTAGCCCTAAATGAATCCTTTCATCTTTCTCTGTTGGTTTTCTTTCCAGGCCTTCACCTGTTCTTCTGATTTATTTACTCTTCAAAATTAGTAAGCTTTCCTGCTTCATGTTTCGTAGCAACTACCACAGCTAACAGGATCCCTGTATTTGTTTAAGCAGTCCAATAATGTTACAATAATTAACAATAACACAAAGAGGACTGGTAATCTTTCTTGAGTACATCTTCATAATGTTTTTTAAGTTTTTACCCTTGCTGAAATAAGCCTTTCACACGCTTACATCATCATTTTTAACATTATTAATTTGTAGACAATCCACTAATTTCTACAAAAGGCAGAAAATGGTCTGGGTGTAGATCTCAATCTGGCTTCTGGTGGTATGATTGCCAAGTAACTTCATGTGGTAAATGCTCAAGAAAAGAAGAAGATTAGATGGAAAGATTATAAACTTTATTTTTGTATAGAAATATAAAAAAAATATGAAACTGGTCATATACAATATCTGAAGTTATTAAAATTATTTGAGGGATGAAAATAATGCTATTTCCACATGTTCTCCATATATTTGTCACTTTAGGCATCTCTTTGATTTCATTTTGAACCTGCAGATTTCTTTTTGTTAGAAGTATTAGCAGATGCCAAAAACCCATTTTAAACAAACCAGCTCAGGGGAACTGGGAAGTACCAATGCACCATTTTGAAAGAATTCTGAGAGTTTTGAGGAAACCATGCTTTTATCATAATATCTGAGTAACTCAGTTCTTCTGGAACCACCATACATATTTTCTGATGGTCTTTTTGTTCCTATTTATGGGAGGGATCCAATTTATAAGCATACAGTTTTAACAACAGCGGCAGATGTTTCTGACAGCCTGGAGAGCTAGGTACTGTGCTCTTAACTTTGATACCTGAAAGGCATCGATCTTGAGAGCTTCAAAGGCACCCACCTGTCTCTATTGCCTCTATAGAGAACTTTGATAATTTCTTCAGTAGGTCAAAGTTAGATGCTTAAACTAGGTGAGAGGGACACCACTGCATGATTTTCTGTTTATTACATGGTCTGTAGATGTATTTAGCCTTCCAGAGTGCTAAGCCTTATATATTCAGAAGTGAAAAAATCCTATGCCCAAAAAGTCTGCAGTCAAAATAGGGGAGACAGAGACATGATGGGAGGGAGATGGAAGTAGGGAAGATGATGTGAATTTGAATAACAGGTTAGATGTGGGGCTAAAAACAGAAACCACAGCTAGAAAGTCCCAGTCCAGTAACTGGATCTGCAGACCACACTACCAATAACACCATATTAACCACAGTGCTAGAGACAAAAGGGAGAGAGCACAGCAATGGCAGCAAAAGATCTAGAATGAGACCTCTACCTTGGCAATCCCAGAAACAGGTTCAGCCTGGGAACAGGAACATCCCTGGCTGGCTGTACAATGCAATGGGGAGAGGAGAACACGGAACTGGCATGCTGTTCTGAACACTAAAACTTTTTTTTTTTTTTTTTACTTCTGTTTCTGATATTTCACAGTAAACTAAGCTTCCAATTTTACCGTATGTAGACAATATATAACAAGACTTATTTACACTGTTAATAGCTTCTAAGCCACATCCTTTTTTCTTTTTACTGCAGAAAAGCTACTTTCTTTATAAAGTTTAAAAAAAAAATCTACTGCTCAGGGATGTCTAGGAGCAATCTGCATCAGTGATTGGATTATGTAATAACAGCATTACTTATCCCCATCTGAGAGGTACCCTACAGGGAAAAGCTCCAAAGAAAGACACTGCATTAAGAGAAGATTTGGAAGTCTGATTGCATTCTGTTTCCATCTCTCTGCAGGGCTGGCTGTCAAAAGTCAGCACAGCAGAGAAGGAAAAACAACTCTCTTTCTTTAGCACTGTGAGTCATCAGTGATTGAAAGCATCTTTACCCCGGTTTAAGGTCTGGCTAGAGGATGTGATCCAGAGTTCACTGAGAATTCATGTTGACTTCATACAGGTTTAACTATGGCCCATGTTTTTTCAGTTGGAAACTGATTATTTTACAGTATCATGAAAGTGAAGGAATAAAGTGTCTAAATCTTATAGTGAAGATGAAGTTTATAACTATAAACATTCTCTCAAGCAGTGAATCTGGATCCAGATGGTATACAATATTAAACCAGAGAATCTGGATCCAGATGGTATGCAATATTAAACTAGTGATATCTCTCTAAGCACATTTAAAAATAATTAATATTACCATGGATTTCTTCCAGACTTCTTCCCTATCATGAATATAGAGCAGTATGTTCCCTTAGGAGGTAAAAATTGCAAAAATTTCTATGTTAACCACCAACTAACTTATTTACTTTAATGACACAGTGATCTAGTAGGTCATGGCTCATATTCTGAGGGTTGAAGAGACAGGCAGATCTCAATAGTTTTCCACCAAACAGCTTCATGGAATAGTTTCTCAAATGTGCGATAGCTTCCCCAAATCACAGAATCATAGAATGGTTAGGGTTGGAAGGGACCTTCAAAGGTCATCTAGTCCAATCCCCCTGCAAGGAGCAGGGACATCTCCAACCAGATCAAGTTGCTCAGAGCCTCATCCAACCCGGCCTTGAATGTTTCCAGGATGGGGCATCCACCACCTCTCTGGGCAGCCTGTGCCAGTGTTCCACCACCCTCAGTGTAAAAATTTTTTTCCTAATATCTGATCTGAATCTACCTCCCTCTCTTTTAAAACTGTTACCCCTAGTCCTGTCCCCAAAATTTCTTGTTGTGGTATCTCAAGTCTCTGGAAGAACCACCTAGAGCCAAAAAGTTATGTAATTTACAGAACTTAAGATAGCCATAAAAATACACAGAAATATGCTTCATCATACCTGAGTTTTGATTTTTTTTGACATATATGATCCTACAACCAGGAACAGAAAAAAATCTTCACATTAGAAAGATTCTGACTTTTCTCTCAGAGTATCGTTTTAATAGTATTTTTTAAATTTGAACATAGGGCTACAAGATTGGAAAACTACTCAGTACTGAAATTCAGATCTAATTGTCTGCTAAAATGTTTTATCTGCACAAATGAGAAATAGCTGCATTGCTTGCAAGAGGCAGGAGTAATCTAAAAATCTCCAGTCTTTTTTTATCACGTATAACAGAGCAGCAGCTGGATGGAAAGACAAGAAGTAAAGATGAAGAACACAAATACAATTACAAATA
Source organism: Chlamydotis macqueenii (assembly GCF_036417535.1). Lineage (NCBI taxonomy): Eukaryota > Metazoa > Chordata > Aves > Otidiformes > Otididae > Chlamydotis > Chlamydotis macqueenii. The sequence continues at coordinate 9,593,981 of NC_141558.1, forward strand.
AAACCCAAGACTTTTTCAACATAAGGTGTTGCTCATGAAACAGGGAGATCTGTGTCTATTTTAATATTTGAGGGTCAGAATCTCCACAAGTATCACATAATTTAACTCCAGTAAAATAAATATGCAGCAACTGAATAACTGTCCTTGGGATTTCATATGCATAATTTGTTTATTATTTTCCCTTATGTGAAACAAAATTAGCATAGAATACTTTTTGCCCTTTGTATACGAAAAAATGTGTAGCTTTTCCATTGGTGATCACTAGTATTTGTCCTCAGTTTTTATTCAAGTGTTTTAATGCTTAAAAAGTTCTAACGTCCTAAGGGACTACTGAATGAGGTTTTGCTTCACTCAATCAGCATCTTCCTCTATATATATATACAGATTAAAGTCTTACCGGTACCAAGTCACAGTTACCACATCTGCACTGGTTTTTTTTTTCTGTCAGTCAAGATTAGCACAATATAATCTAGGAAGATTCAAGTATGACATATTTTTAAATTACTTAGTGTCATTGTTTAGCCTATTATACAATGTATTAGATTTGGATTATGATTTTTAAAATTTGAGTTTTGATGTTAACTCTGCTATTAACTTGCTTTTTGAATCTGGGCAAGTCACTTTATGTTAATCTTCTCTTATTGCTGTGTCTTGAGTGAGGATTGCTGAATGTCCCCAACAGCTTATTGTGTCACAGTCATCAGAGCAACAATAATAGCAAACAGCACTGCATTATAAAAAAAAAAAAAACCCTTGGAAAAGCAGAAGTGAGAATTTATATATGGCAGTTTCAAATATTTAGACAACTAACAAACATTTCCCTTGTCTCTGCAGCCCTACAGTTTTGCAAACCAGGCTAGAATATCTTTCAGAGGCAAACAAAACAAAACAAAAAAACTCCTCACAGAGATTAAAATGTGATAAGGAAATATTACTAAAATGGTAGGTATGTTAGGTATCTATAGAAAAGCAAATGATAGTCTTTCTGATTGAAGCAGCCTCTCACAGGGTCATCTAAAGATTTCAAAACAATGAAGACAAGTGCCAGAATATTTTGAATTCATCTTGACTGTGTTAACAATGATAGCAGACGATCTCGCTTCCAAAGTCAGAAATAAAACCAATCAGCTGCGAAGGCATTTGCTGTTTCAGATTTTTTTTCTTTTTCATCTACCTACTTCTTGTCCTTCACCTTGCTGTGTCTCACTGATTAATAATATAAGCTTGAAAAAAAGTTCTGCATTCTTTATTCACAGACTGTTTCTTTTAAGATACAGATTCTTTACAGCCTGAGATAAGGATATTGCAGACTCCAGCTTCATAGGAACAGACACTATGTTTTGATACTGGTTTATCATGACCTGCATTTCTCTAACCGCACCTCCAAATTGCACTCCATATTTACATGCTTGTTTTCCTATAAGCAAAGATGGACCTTGCATGAGCTTGAAGGAGGAACACTGCTTTGTTATGGTTGAGCTGGAAAGCTGTAACTGTGTATGGCACTGCTTACATAAAATTGTCTCACCTGAGGCAGCACCTTACTGAGTAATGTGATGTGAGGAGAAAGGGACCAGAGAAAGCTGCATGCAGGAAAAGACGGAATTTGTCTGGTCACACAATGGAGAAAGGGCCATGACGCTGCTCTGTGCACCTCCCCTGCTATGGGAGATGCGCTGAGCATGGGGTCCTGGGAGGAGGCACAGCTCAGACCATCCTGGTATGGGTGAGGCGTAGCAGAGCTGAGCTGGAGGTGCATGGGCTGTAGGCACTGCCCGCAATAAGAGAATATCAACTGGGAGCCAAACAGGCAGACGTGCTGTGAGGAGCTTGGCAAGCCTGTTGCATGTCCCAGCCAGCACGAGCCAGTTCAGCTGCCCGTAAGACCCTGTTGTGGATTTTCTAGGCCAAATGAAAGAGTCAGAGGCCCAGAGCATAGCCCATAAAAGATGAAAGGCACTAGGGGGCCCTTAGGGGCTTTCTGTTATTGCAACTGATACAAATGGCGGTGTTAGTTGCAGCCAGTGGCTGGATGATTGCTAACAAAATTGCACGTTTCTGTTTCAAGCTCATGGCAGTAAATGGGAGGAAGGGAGATTTCTGCTTGCTCAGCTGGCTCCTCGGGGAGCCATAGAGATCATCCCAATAGGCAAGAATCAGCACCACTTGTTACTCCTGCATAATGCCTGCCAATGACACATCCAGCACATCTAAGCTTCGATTAGCCTTCAAAATCCTGTATGTCAGTTGTCCAGCAGTAGTCATTTAACAGCACCCAGTATCAAACTCCCTATGTTTTGGCATAAATAGGACCCTTAAATGTTTGATCCAGACAGTTAAAATCCTTATATAGTCTCCTGCCCCATTTGTAATGTTTAGGCACCACTCACAAGTCAGCTGTGGCAAGAGAAAAAAAAAATGAGTTTTTTTCTTTTTTTTCCAATTACTGAAAACTGTAAGTTCACCATTCTTGAAAGTTTAATACTGGAATTAGCATAGTCTACTGACTATCCCTCATTATTAAAGTCACTTGAATGAGATACAGTAGCAACTCTCTCCCTCTGGTTTCCCACTAATGTGTTAATGTAATGTAATGTAATGAATGCAGAAAAGTTTATCTTCATGCATTCTTTTTTCTTTTTCTGTAAACCCAAAAGTTTTATCCTTCTAGTTCAGATTATCAGCTGAACTCATTCAGTGATGATCAGAGCATAAGCAACATTACGTGCCTATTAGTGATGTCCTCTACTTCTCTTATCCGCCCCTTCCTTAGATAACATTCATTGATGTAATAAGAGCAGAGAGACTGGAACAACATGGGTACATTTCAGCTGAGGATCCACCCTACTGAACACATGTGAAGACAGGAGTTTTCAGCTAACGTGATGTCAAAGAATAGAGAGGACTTTTTTTAAAACTAGCATTGAAAATTCCCTTAAATAATGGGACTCTCAGTGCAACATTCATTTCTATTAAAAGAGACTTTGATTTAATCAAGTCATATCTAAATCCCTACCTGAATCTTGCATCTAATTATGCTTTTGAATAAATTTTTGTATTCCCCTTACCCCACTCCCACTTAGGCAGAAAATAACGAGCTTTAGCAGTAGGCAGGTGTTTAAACCTCTTCTGATCTTGAAGAGGTAGAGACAGAACAAATGAGACCCTCCGTCACTGAGCTCTGATTTGTGCAGTGGCACAAGCAGGGCTCTGGGCAAGAGATTGCTTCTATGCACTTGATTTGCAGAGCATGACACATGCAGGAGTACCTACTTTCTACACATTTGTTTGCCTGATTTTGATGAAACACACAATGAAATGGCACATCTAAGGAAAGACATAAAGCTTTGCTCATGGTGGTTTTGCACCTTAGCCAGCTGTAGCAAATTACATTCTATCAGAGACATCAGGGACAGCAATGAAGACAGCAGCAAATGCCATGAGCTAAAGATGTCAGCACAGACCATTCAGAGCTTGAACTGAAGCCCACTGCAGACTTTCACGTCACAGCAAAAGGCTTTGGATTGCCCTGCTAAACACAGACCTTGTTGTCAGGATTTGTCCTTTGTCTGGCTCCCTTCTTTTCCCAGCTGACAACAGCCTAAGAGGAGAAGTACATTCTCAGGAAAAAAAAGATCATGTGCTACAGCTACTTTTGACTACAAAAGAATATATTATAACCAAACATTGTAGAACCACAACATTTCAACATTCATTTTACTCAAATCTTTCCCATTATAGGAGATATTGCCATTTTTAGATTTATCCTGGCAATAACCAGTATCCGATACCAGGTTTTGGAAAAAAAAATTTGCAGACCTTCAAACAGTTCCCTAATGAGTGTCACTTTGGTGAATGCACCTTTGTGTAGTATTTTAAAAGTCAATTTCACAAAAACCTGCACTGTTACAATGTCTGTTTAGCAAAGATTTTAAAATATTATGTGATCAGTATGTATTCTTTCCTACTAGAAAAAAACCAAGAAGCAGATCACTCCAGAAAGCTTAAAATTTCAGTAAGGTTTCTTCTTCAAACATGAGCTGGCAAAGGAGTGAAAACAACTGGATGCACCTTTAACCTGTGACTGGATGCACCTTTAGCCTGTGATAAATGTAGGTCAGTTTGACTCCATCTGCGCCATATTGAAAAAGGGCTGAGATAATTTACAGTACCTTGCTTTTGCCAAGGACTAATATCAAGATATTTGAGAGCTACGACAGCTCAGCTGGCCTTCCATGATCTGCTGAGCTGGAGTAATATATCTGTGGTTGGAGCCTTCCTTCACCTTGTGCTGAGAATCTTGAGGATGAGGATAGACAGCAAGACTTGGGTATTAACTTTCTTGGAAAGATAAAACATGCAGCTCAACACCAGTTGAACGATGAGCAAGAAGGGCTTAAAGGGATGATCTTCTTGTTGGGACAGGGACAAAACTACACCAATACAGTTAATGTATGAAAAATGACAGCAAAAACCAGCAAAGACTGGGAAACTGCTGAGACAAATGCAATTAAAATAGACGCTCTGCATTGAATGGGACTAACTCTGATGAAAATATGTTTCCATGTCTCTTGTGGCAACTTTTCTGGAGAAAAACATTATCTAATTTTTCACTTAGTAAAGAAATCTGGAATCTAGTCTTCTGCAGAGTTCATGCTCCTATTTTTTAATCTCCTTTTAGCTTAGATTTTCTCCATTTTAGTAGGTTAGAAGTTCGCATTTCCAGCTAACATTCTGGACTTTTACCTCTGCAGTGAACACTATTCAGCAAATGTGATATAAATAACAGCAAAATCCCTCTTGGCAGCACATCTCTTCTTTATATTCACTGGACCTGGCTGCCAGCAATAACACCCTTGGAAAACAGGCACTTGAGCTCTGAACACAGTGAGGCCTGATCTTTCCACCAGTTTTAAGTAGGCTTTATGCCCTGTGCACTCTTAATTTCTAACAGATAGATTTTTCTACCTGCCCACACTTCACCTTTTCAGTGCTGCCATTCCCTACAGAGCAGCTGCCAGATGTAAACCCATGGGTGGTTTTGCATTAGTTGTAGACAAAGCGATTCCTTGTACTGGTGTGCTGAATATCCAAAGCATTTTGACACCCTCCAGGATGAAAAGTGCGATGTAATATGATTATCATGACTGTACCATCGATCCCTGCTGAAAGTGTCTGAAGGATCCTTCATTATCTCGTTAGCTGAAGCTGTTTGGTTTTGCTATTTTAATTATCCTCTTAGCTTCAGTTTCTTCCTTTAGATCTCTATCAATACATCTGGCCTTTTAAAGTGGTTTCTGATACAGGGAGAAGGTAAAGAAGCAGGGAAACCCTAAGACCAATGTTGCATGGAGGGTTACCAAGTCTGAAGACAGTAGGACATCTTAGTCACTTTTGGGAAGGGAAAAAGAAAAAAAAAAGAAGAGAGGAGCACAGCGGGAAGGTGCGGGAAGGAAAGGTACAGGATGGTGCAGGAAGGTGCGGGAAGGTGCGGGAAGGGAAGGTGCGGGAAGGTGCGGGAAGATGCAGGAAGAGAAGGTGCAGGAAGGTGCGGGAAGGTGCAGGAAGGGAAGGTGTGGGAAGGTGCAGGAAAGCAAGGGAAGGTGCGGGAAGGTGTGGGAAGGTGTGGGAAGGGAAGGTGCGGGAAGGTGCAGGAAGGTGCAGGAAGGGAAGGTGCGGGAAGGGAAGGGAAGGTGCGGGAAGGGAAGGTGCAGGAAGGTGCGGGAAGGTGCGGGAAGGTGCAGGAAGGGAAGGGAAGGGAAGGGAAGGGAAGGGAAGGGAAGGGAAGGGAAGGGAAGGGAAGGGAAGGGAAGGGAAGGGAAGGGAAGGGAAGGGAAGGGAAGGGAAGGGAAGGGAAGGGAAGGGAAGGGAAGGGAAGGGAAAAAACTATGTCACCAGAATAATTGTTGTACCACACAACCACGTGATGTTCTTCCTAATTGTCAGCAAAGCCTCTGGGGGGAAATGAAAGACCTCTGAACTCTGTTATCCCTTTCCTCGGAGTTATAGAAACAGGGTGCTGACCTTAATGTCCTACTCTAGTTTTCCCTCTTTGCTTCACTCTGCTTTTGCCCTGTCAATCATGACTCTTTCAGGTAAATATATTAAACTTTGTTTGCAATATTCTGATTTTAGATTATTGAGCCTTCCAGCAAGGTTCCCAAGGGCCCGGCATGAGAGTGTCTGGTTGGATCTACTCAGCAACAAGCTCTTCTTTCATTTTAACATATCTTTTTATATGTAGTGATAAGAAAGTGGAGAGAGGAGGAAGAAAAATTATTAATTGGAAATTGAGCTAAAGCCCATGAAATAAAGCTCTTGGATGTCTACTAAAAATCACAGCTTTGATAATGTCTTCTGACTTAAGATATAACTTATGGTATCATTCATCTTTGACTTTTCATTTCTTCAAATAAGTGCTTAAAAATAATGGTTTTCACTTTCCAAAGCAAGTAGGAAATCCAGCTGAGTCCTTACTTTAGCCTTCACTTGCAAAAGAATATCATAAAAGCAATAAAAATGTACACAGATACCAAATGAGTGTAAAGTCAAATTTCTCAGATGCACAGTAAAAAAAAAAAAAAAAAAATTATAGCTTAGACACACCAAGTGAATTTTGTCTGCCCTCGCATTGGTGCCAGAGTTAGTGACATAATTCTGCGTTGTCAGTAGAGTGAAACAGGCACCTCCAGGAGACAATTGTTTTCATCCAGAGACAGATGCTTGTGACAGGTCATGTGAATTGCCCTTTGGAGATACTTATTTCTCTCATTAACTATGGAGAGGCTCTGCAGTAACAGTTTGAAGTTTGACTGTTCCATTATAGATGCCTTAAATCAGGCTAGATTAATCTCACAGAGAATGACCTTCCAATACGAAATCCAGGTATCTAACTGATCTGATAAAAAGCTTTAGAAACACTAGAAAACTCTAGTTAACACCAATCCAAGCTCAGAAAAGAGAAAATAAAAAGGCAAAATACGTTATAGCAATTTAAAATAGAAAGTAAGAATCCAAGGGAAAGAAAATGATGACATTAAATAGGAAATACTAGGGTAGAGAGTAGCAAAAAGCTAACCTCAGCCAACACAAAGTCACCTTTGAATAGTCACAGACAGTTAATGCTGCAGGGAATGAGTTCCAGAGTCTGAAAATGTCACTTTATGCATTGTTAAAAGCACCTGTCTTCAACACAAAAACAAACAAACAAGTGGAAAAACACTACGTGTACTATAGCAGAAATGAACTGGGTGTTGGGTTTTTCTTTTTTCAGTGTTACAAATGCATGTTCAAGGTATTTAACTATTAAAAGAAACCAAATATAAATTTCATTTCTATGTCTTGAAATCTTCCATTAGACAAAATTGACTGTCACTAATGCAAAAATATCAATGCCATCTAAAATGTAACATCCATAGTAGCAAACATTAAATTTGCCTTTATCTTAAAAAGAATAAACTAGAGGAAGTTCCCAGTCCCACGGTAGTGGCTTTGACCTTTAAAGAGGTTTGGAAAAGGGCTCTGGAAAACAATGGTTTTGTCAGTGAAGCCTTTCAAGTGCTAGAATTAAGATCAACATTACCCTAGACATGTGGCAAGTATCATGAAGTATAAAACATGTTAGTAGGCCAGAGGTTTGGAATGCACCCCAGGTCAAAACACAGATCCTTTCCAACACCCAACTCACTAAGAACTCAGCAGGAATTTCAGAGTGGGCAAAAAGATTATGGAGAAGATTACAATGACTACTACTGAAAGGCATTTAAAGAAGTCAACGTGGGTTCACAAAGAGAAAGCCCTGCCTAACTAATTTTATATCTTTCTATAAGGTCACCTGCCTAGTGGGTGAAAGGAAAGGTGGTGGATGTAGAGTTTCTGGATTTTAGTAAGGCTTTTGATAACTTCCCTCACAGTACCCTTCTGGACAAGTTGTCCAACTGTGGGATGAGAAGGTACACGGTGTGATGGCTGAAGACAACCTCTTGGTCAAAAGAGGTGATCATCCTGCTGTATTCAGTGCTGGCGCAGCCTCGCCTTGAATACTGGGTACAGCTCTGGGCCCCACAACTTAAGAGGGATGTGAAGGTCCTTGAATGTGTCCAAAGGAGGGCAACAAAGCTGCTGAAAGGGCTGGAAGGCATTTCCTGTGAGGAGTGGCTAAGGACTTTGGGCTTGTCTAGTTTGGAGAAAAGGAGGCTGAGGAGCAACCTCACTGCTCTATATGACTTCCTGAGGAGGGGACGTGGAGAGGGAGGTCCTGATCTCTTCTCCTGGGAATCCAGTGACAGGACGTGTGGACATGGTTCAAAGTTGTGTCAAAAGAGGTTCACACTTGATATTAGGAAACATTTCTTTACCAAGAGACTGGTAAACACTGGAACAGGCTTCCTAGAGAGGTGGTCGATGCCCCAAGCCTGTCAGTGTTTAAGAAGCATTTGGACAATGCCTTTAATAACATGCTTTAACTTTAGGTCAGCCCTGAATTGGTCAGGCAGTTGGACTAGATGATTGTTGTAGGTCCCTTCCAACTGAAATATTCTATTCTATTCTATTCTAGTCTATTCTATTCTATTCCATTCCATTCTAAAATCAAGGTGGTAGATATTATAAAATATTCCAATTAACCAGCAACAAGAGAGACATGAGACTGAAGGACAGCAAACAAGAGGAAGCCAAATTCTGAAGCTTTCAAGTTCTGACAAGGCATTAGGAATGGGTAAAGACAGCAGACAGACTCGGTAGTTATTCAATACCAGCATGGTTAGAATATCCTTCTGGGGAAAGGACAAAGTGGTTTTCAAGGCACTTGTTTGCGTCCAGACCAACTATTCTTGTACCTACTATAATGGAGAACAATGCCACTACTTCCAAAGAATGAAGGCTATTCGGCTTGTCATGATCGTGGCATGTCTGAGCACCTGGGATAAGCACCAAGCTACCCCTCTTTGATACCTGTATTTCATTAGTGGGAAAAGGGGACTGAGATGCTAACTCATCTTGCCTGAGTCATTCTGCTGTGGACAGACATTAGCATTTTAGGCATCCAAACAAGATACTTGAATATTAAGTCCCGCCAGTATTCAATGGGACTGCACTGCTTACGTGCCAAACTCAACTTAAAAATGAGTTCTTATGTTTTCCAGAGTCCTTTTTCCAAACCTTCTTAAAGGTCAAATACCATTTACTTTCTTGAATGTATCAGGGACAGAGAGGAGTTCAGCTCTACAAGCTACTTCTTAAGATTGTTATTTTTAATGTCATTTGAATTTAGATGCAGCTTGTAGCTACATGGTTGTAAAGTCAGAATAATTTCTTTGAAGTGTCTTCTTAAGAGGAAGCTGTAACTCTTATTTGCTGTGTAGGTGGACTTTTGCTGTGGACTTCCATGGAAGTTTAGGATCCAGGTTTTCAACTTGCATAAACTAATTAACATCAATCATTTGATTTCTCAGTTTACCTCATTATTGTTCAAACAGTTTTATTTATCTTTTTCTGTCTCCATTTAATAATATTTGTAATGTCTTATGAAAACTAGTTTTTGAAAAACACAAAACAAGGAATGACAACAGGACCTCCTATTGCCTCTTTAAGTAATCAAAATCTGAATCTAAATTGTTCTATGGCAACAGGCTGAGAAAAGTATATTTTCAATTACTGTATTTCCATGCATAAACTGCACATCCAAATCATACTTCGTAAATAAGTAAACAATTTAATTTGGTTGGTGGTTTGTTTGTTGTTTGGGGTTTTTTTTTTGCGGGGGGGCAAGGGGACGGAGTGGTTTTCTATTTTGGTTTTTGGTAGGAAATAAACAAGAAGAAATGGAGAATAATCAAACCCACCCAGCATCAGCAAACTTTTCTCATTACGCTCTGAGCAATAGCAAGATGGGCAAAATAGCAGATCATTATGTCTGATGAGTATAATTACACTTTTTCAAAAAAGGAGAGAAACCTAGATTTATCACTACACCTGTTTTTTTTTTAATAGATACCTTTAAATTCTGCTGAACATGCAGCAGCAAAAAATTATTCCTTCTCGCTGTTTGATGGCCTCCAGTAATGCTTAAGAAAAATTGTTTTCCATTCCACTGAACTGTAAAATAAACAAAACAAACCCTTCACTAAATGCTCTAAAGGCCAAAGGGTCTCAATGAATGAACTTCAAATGGCTGCTTTGCTCATCATAGAAAAAAATCCATTATGTGATTGTGTTTAGAAATGGTCTAGCATATTTTGGGTGCTATAGCATTTTGAAATAATAAGGTTTGGAAATAAATAATAAACTGGTGAAGAGGCAGAAAGTAAGTTGCTCCCTAAATCTAAATACAAATGTATTTCAATGTCATTTTCTATACACAGAGAAATGCATAGAACTAATTCAGTTCTATCATTTATAGTGAACGTTATGTTTTCCTGTACTTTTCAGCTTACTTTCATTCCTTTCATGAAAGAGAATCTCATGACCTTTTCAGTATTAGCCTCAAGACATAGCTGAGCTATTCTTTTCATACAGAAACCCAAGACCCCAGCTGGCTAGCATGAAAGCTAACTTTGCCGACAAATCTCTAAGAAAACGTGATAATGTTCATCTGTATTTTTGGGATATTTTTCCTTTTTACAGAAGCTATCAATGCATCTAAATATAACAGCTTTCTGTAGGTTTTTAGGTTTAACCAGGACCCTCTGAGACCAAGTATTAATTAACATGCTGTCCTGAGTGTTACAGGCTAATAAAAGAACGAATATACAGTAGAATCATAAGACTTTCAGGTAACTGCCTCTCTTTTAATGCATCTGTTAGAAAATGTACTAATGGTGTTTTAGGATCCCTAACCTCTTATTCATCATGGGAAAACAAAATCCCTGTAGTATCTGTTCTGTTGTAAACTCCATTAGGAGATTATTTCCAGCTCTTCCAAGAGCTTCACTGTGAAGTTTACTTTTTATAAGGGATTTCTTGATAACACACAAACAATCAGGACAGAGCTTTTCCGTAGAAGATTTCTCTTCTCTGGTTTTGTCAAGTAGGTTTCTTCTACTGGTATATTCAAAGTCCTCAGGATTATCTATTAACAAAGTTAGTAGGTAACTGTTCTGGTTGTATTTACTGAGGAGGGGCTGCGGTGGTAGCTTCTGTAGGAAACTGCTAGAAGTTGTTCCCCTTTGTTCAGGGGACTCGGCTGGGTCTAGGGCGGACCCACTGCTGGCCAGGGCCGAGCCAATTGGTAGCAGAATGTTCCCTGATAATGCCTCTGCAATAACATATTTAAGAAGGGGGAAAATATCTAAAAAGAAACTGAGCAGGGGCAGAGACGGGGAGGCACAAGCCTTATGGCCTTTGCAGGCCTCACCCTCTGGCCTCCTGCCAGGCAGCCAACTGGGCCCAACTCGGCCCAGCCTGGCTGCAAGAAGTGGAGAGGAGACGAGATGTGAATGAGATGCAAAAAGGATCCTGAGAGTCGTCTGCCAGCCTGTTGTGAAGAATTTCATGTGAGAGGAACGGCTGCAGATGCCAAGATCAGTGAAGAAGGAGGAGGAGGAGTCATGTTGCTCCCAGCAGAGATTCCCCTGCAGCCCATGGTGAGGCAGGGTGTCCCCCTGCAGCCCATGGAGGCCCACAGAGGAGCAGAGATCCACCTGCAGCCCATGGAGGACCCCACGCCGGGGCAGGTGGATGCCTGAAGTAGGCTGTGGCCTGTGGAAGGCCTGCACTGGGGCAGCCGTTCTGGAGGGACTGCACCCCTTGGAAAAAATGACCCATGTTAGAGTTCACAAAGGACTGTAGCCTGTGGGAGGGACCCCACGCTGGAGCAGGGGAGGAATGTGAGGAGTTATTTCCCCAACAACAAAGCAGTGGCTTAAAGTGACAAGTGATGAACTGACCATAAGCCCCATTTCCTTTTCCCCCCTATGTCGCTTAGGGTGGGGGAAGGAGGTAGAGATAATGTCAAGCCTGGGAAGAGGGAGGGGTGGGTGGAGGTTATAGTGTTCTCTTTCTCATTATCCTGCTTTGTTTTTAATAATAAACAAATAGTTTTCCCCAAGTCGAGTCTGTTTTGCCCATAACGCTAACTTTAAGGATTTCTCCCTGTTCTTATCTCAAACCTCAAGCCTTTTTTTTTATATTATCTCTCCTTATTCTTCGGAGAGTGGGGAGAGTGAGAGAGAAGCTGCGTAGTCTGGTCCCAAGCGGGGCTAAACTACGACGTGCTTCAAAATCCAGGGATTAAGTTCACATCCTATTCCTCAAAAACATCTTCGGAACACTACCTAAGACATCATCAGGGGTTCTTTAAAGGCTACCCTTGCACTCATCTTCATCTGCAGACATTCAAATCCAGCATCCCTCTGATTTTCATCAGAGCTTCTGCGTGTCCAAGACAGCTACACTGCTAAAACAAATATAGCTACTGGGAAAGCCTGTTTGCAGGTCTCCAGATGTAGCTGTCACCTATGCACTCCCACTGCAGCTCTTAGTAAGAGTAGAAGCCACTCAGGTTTGTAGCTTCTGTAGGATGAGGCATTCCACTGTTTGGGTTGTATATATCCTTTACTAGTTTGCTGTCCATCATCTTCAAGGAAAACGGGCAGGTCAGAAAGGATTTGATCAGAAATTTGATTCAGAAAATTGGCATTAAAACCTCTTGGTTGAAGAAATGTTAAATTACCTGTACAGCCCCACAAGGCATTATGTTCTAGATCACACAGGGTTCAGAAGCTACGAGGGGTCATACATTCAATTTTGTCTTAGAAAGTACTAGACAAGCAGTTGGGGAGCAGGCAGTGCTTAGCTAGATAAAGGATGACATGACATCACTTCTCAGGCCATTAGCAAATAATATCATCTAGTGTAAAACTCAGAACTATGTCACACAGAAGTGATCAGATGTGGAGGACAACTCAAAGAACAAAGGGAAAACAATGCTGAACAGTATCCAGGTATGACTTGGTCATACAACCACACTCACACAGACTGGTATTACTGGCGAAGCGGAACAGAATTTCATTAGCGTCTATCCCTATCTAACTTGTACTTGGCAACTGCTGAGCTGCTATTATCAGGATAAAAGTGTGACTGCTTCCAGCCTTATGCAGTGAGGTTGCTTTTGGACATGGATGTATAGGGAAATGAGAAGATGACCTTCTAAATCACTGCAAAGCACTCCCAAGAAAAAATCAGTATGTATTGATGCTTTGTGTCTTTTTCTAAAGTCTTTCAAGACTCTGATTGCTTGGGTTGGCTCCCAGCATGAACTGGTCATTAGAAGGAACATTTGAAGCAACTGTCATCAAATGAAACATCAATGACATCAGAACCATACACACACTACTCTTCCAGCTCTTCCTCTAGCAGGAACAAATAGCTATTGAACCTGCAACACAATCTTCTTAACAAGCACGGAAATAAAGTCACACCTAATAACACTGTTCTTTCTTGACTTATCAGATGAAATTCTGTTCTGTACCAGTAGATATAAATTTTTTCTATCATTCAAAGTAAACATACGCTAATTCCAGAAAGCTCTCTTTCTGAAAGGAAAAAAAACAAAAAAAGCTTTCCTTCTCTGGCATGGAAGTAGGTCTACAGATAAATTAAGCTACTATATACAACATTTAGAATTGCTACCAACTCTGAAAACTCAGCTTATTCCCACAGAAATAACATGTCTGTCATACATTTCTCTGGGGTTATGGTGCCATTTGCCAACTAGAGGAGACCTTTAAAAAGAGAAGAGCTATTCAAGATTATTCTTTCAGTACTCCCACAGAAGTCAAGACCTGAGCAGCTTCTTAAATGTTGACAGAAGGCAGTATAGGACCAGTTAACACTTCAGCACATTTTTAATGCACTTCTGACCTACAAGCTTGCAGTGGAACCCAGAATAGGATTTATACCCACTCAATACAAAAGAAGTTATAGGGATATTAGAAGTAAGACCTTGCCAACACTTGCAGAAGAGATTACACATCTAAACTAAGCACATTCAGACAACATTTAAAGTCCTGATGGGCTGCAGACTTTTGATGAAAATTAAAGATCCAAGTTTTCTATGCTCTACAGCTATATTAGTATATTTATCTTCAGTAGGGCATGGGCACTAGGCTTCAGCCATCCGTATTATTCAGGCTTTGGAAATGGTTAGAGACACATTTGACTTTGGCCAAGGTAATTTTCATGTGTCCACATCATTTCAGATTGTGAGAGAATCTGTCAGTGCAGACAGTATCCAGCCTTAAGACTCGAGTACTATGTATTTCACAAGTATAAAAGATACCATAACAGACTAAATGAGAGTACCTGCCTATCTATAAAGCCTGTGTTGCTATGCATACTATTCTACTGGAGGGGCAAACGGAACAGGTACTTGAGTGCAGTTGTGGGAGGTGACAAGAGGTGACTCTTCACTAGGTATTTAGGGCTGTTAGACTATCCTCCTTTTTGTTGGTTGAAGTGCAACGTTCGTATACACAGCTGTTCTGCAACCAGCTTAGAATTCCTATTCTCTCAAAACTTCCAATCTCAAAGCCTTTAGGATCTTGGAGATCCATAATCTTCCCACCCTAAGCATCTCTTTCTTCATCAACACACTTAGAGATATCTCTTTCAACAATTCTCATTCTCAATTTTCCTCTCTCATGAATCTCAAACACCACCATTCCTTCCAATCCAGCACCACAATCCCTGCTCTAGTCTCAGCTCAGTCTTCATTTTGATCTATTCCATCTTCTACATTTTGCTTCACCATGTTCACTTTGACAACCACTTGCCAATGATGCCAAGTACAGGTTAATCTATACAGGTTAGCCTGCTCCTTGTTCTAGTGCACCTGTAGCCCAACTTTGCATTCTGATACAGAATTGTAAAATTCAGACTTTAAATCCCATCTAGACAGAAAGCTAAAGGAGAAGATAACATGGGCTGAGAAAGACAATCTTAGTGGTATTTGAAAATCTGTATTGGAGTCTAAACTTTGGTCCATGGTTGCCTGAGTTGAGCACTTAGTTTAAAGAATGAAGTTTTGTTTTGTTGAGGGTTTTTTCCTTCTAATTGCTTAGTAAAGGGAAAGAGAGGCAAAAATATTTTGATAGCCGTATGATTTCTGCTGAAAGCTCGTATTGTAGTTTGTGAGTTCTACTATCATTAAATGTTAAGAACTTGAATTTTAGAGCTCCCTGTGCTGGCACCTCATTTGCTTGCATTATTAAGAAAATCTGAAAGTATCTACAGCATACATACAAGCATATGATTTTCATACATTCAAATAAATAATGTAACATGCGGAAATATCTACAGAAGTAATCAGAAGATCAGCTTGCAGTCTTACACTTAAGCCGCTTTGTGACTTGAGTCAAAATACTGAGATCATTCAGAGGAATATTTCTGTAATAAGTAAATAAGGCTTGCTTGCTTGCTTTCTATGAGAAAAAAAAAAAAGTATTTGTTTCCTTTAAGCCTTTGCAATAAGCTTCATAGTGTGGTTAAGGGCAAAGTAACAGCCATTATCTTCCCAAAACTTTTTAAAAATATTTTTTAAAATATTATTTTACCCACTCTGCTAAGAAAAAAAAAATCAGGTTAAATCAGAATCAGATCTCTGTGCAGAAAGCTGGAAAAAAGTGGTTCTTATACATAATAGGTAGTTTTTGTTGGGCGGATAGCATCCCTGGTCAGTTCTGTGTTTATGGCTCAGTACTAGTGAAACATTTTATTTTCACATCTTAAAAGATCATTTCAGGGCTGAACAAACACAGCAGATTCAGCAGCAGCTGGAATACAGCTACTACTGTTCACCCTTTGGAAAGTTTATGAAAGTGCTGGCATGGTTCTGAAATATTAAAAGGTCCTCTGAAACTCAGAGAGAAAACAGCGATGTAAAATCAAGGGTCTGGTCTGGCTGAGTGGATAAAGTGCCATCCTTTTATACTGGGGACCTAAATCTTTCAAGCCAGTATGTGGTATAAAATGGCTTTTATGGTCATTGGCTAGTGGCTGTGAATTCATATCAACAAAAGTAACATAATTCAGACCAGGACAGAGGAAGAAATCAAAGTGTAACAAGGCTTGTGTTATAAAAAGGTACAGTCACTCACTTGGAAATAGTCTCGAACAGTAACATCTGACCCAAAGCTCTTGCTCCTGGGAGAGAGTTCAGATCACAATTTGCATTCACATGTTTCAGCTTGACTTAGCTCTACACATCTAACAAATTTTGGACTTTACATGGTTTCACATTTTATACGACTTCACTACCATAGCACCAGAACACCTCAAATTTTGACGCACGTATTATTTTAACCCTGTGAGGTAAGTAATACCTGGACAGAGATATTACTTACATTTACACAGAGATCTTAACTTGCAGGCAGAATATCCAGAGTGCTTAAAACATGCTAGCACTAAAGCAGGAAAATCATTAGTCCATAAAAAGTTTGAATTTCAGCATAGCAGCTCTGGCAGTCCTTGGGAAGCGGGCCAGCACTCCTGATCCACCTCAGGGCATGCCAGCTCATCTCACGCATGTTTCCAGGCTCAGTCCTAAGAGAAGGCAACTTGATGCTGCATGCAAGGTTCAGGTTGAGGTCAAAATGACAAATCAAAATCCCCCTTTCTTCCTCAAGTCCTCACCTTCCTCAGTCATATCTTTAGACATCTCTCCAACTTTTAATTTCAAGAATTTGTAAAGTGCTCAGGCAACATTCGTATATTTCATGCCTGATAACTTTGGGTACCTTTACAATTTCCAAGAGAAGAAAAAACCTTTCTTGTTGCTCCAATGGTTCTACAGTTATCCCCACATCAAGCAGGAGAAGGGAAGTGCTATTTAAAATTATTTTCAGTCTTTCCACCTGCTGCAACCTAACAAGCAGCTATCAGCCTCACTGCTCTGTTTCTTACTGGTGGGTGGAGTGAAAGCTCTTTTAAGAAACATATTACTCTCTCCACTCGACCAGATAAGGGACTGTACTGATCTGTTCGTAACTGATACCATTAATCTCATCTGCTTCTGACTTATCTTCACAAATATTTTAATTGCCCCAATTAACTGCAGATATAGATGGAGGGAGGCAAAAAAAATTTTCTCAGGACTGGATTCTTCCACGCTTCTAAACTGATTTACTGCTAGATAAGATGCAGGGCTTGGATGAAAATCTGACACGAGTGATCCCACACTAAATTTATGTCTTAAAGACATGTCCCAGAACACACCTCCATTGTCCTATACTCCAAGGACTTTTTCCTTCCCAAGTGCTTATCCTCTGATCAACTTACAAATAATAAAGTCATTTACATTCATATTTTAAATGAGGTAGACAAAATTATTCATTTTTTAAAATTCTTTCTTTTGTGAAAATTTTGTGAAAATGACACAGTACACTTTCTGTGGACTTGGTTCATTTCTGTGACATAGGAAATGTCATAGCGGGTAAAAGTCAGTTTCATCAGACCCAGTAAACCATCTCCTGTAGTGTAGGAGATGTTTGTCATTCTTTAAAGAAGAAGCATAAGAAATATTCCTCCTGTATATGAATTTTTAAAAAATCTTAATATTGTATAGGATGATGATTGATGGTCTTCTAGCTAAATTTCCAAACCCTTTTTAAATCTGCTTTATCCTTTGGGCACTACAAAAATCTTCTGACAATGAGTTCCAGAGTTGAAATGTGCTGTGTGAGAAAAGTGCTTCCTCACATTTACCTTACACTAGCAGCCTGAAAATTTCATCAGCTGGCCCCTGCTTCATCAAACATTGTCAATAGCAAACATTGCAGTTCATCTACTCTGTGCTATTTATTATTTTATATACTCTATAATTTTGTCCCTCAGTTATTTTTTTTTTCTCCCCAAAGACCCATAATCCTAGCCTAATTGCTGTTCACACAAAAACCTCTTCATATCTAATCTTTGCTGCCCTTGTCTGTTTCAACAATTTTTTCTGTTGGAAAAATGGAGGCCAGAACTTCATACAGTATTCAGGACAGAAGGTGATCCTGGCTTTATACAAAGGAAACTGATGTCTACTATTCTGTTCTTGATGTTTTCTCTGTTGTTTGTACGATCTTCAGCTTTCACTGAGCACTTTTCAAAGAGCTAAGCACAATAACTCTGAATGTTTTTTCAAAATACGTATACCACATTTATGAACCTATGGCAGTGTAAAAATTGTTAGGATTACACTTCTCTCATCTATTACTTTTTATTTATCAGTGCTGAATTTTGTCTCCCATTTTATCTCCAACGACTTAAAACAAGATCTGTTTACCCTTTTGTTGCCAATGTCAGTTTCTGACAGTTTTAAGAATTCTGTAGTATCACCAAACTTGATCACCTCATTAACCATGTGCTTATCCAAATAATTTGTAACTGTGATGAACAGTACAGATCTTACCAAGATTCCTCCTTTGTCTGTACTGACAACCTCTTTGCATTGTGAAAATTGTAAATCTATCCCTACACTTCTCATCTTTTCACCTACCAGGGTGCTTTTCTCCATTAACTTTAGTTAATCTTGGATGTGGTTGACAAGAATTGAATACAGCATTCCAGGTCCATTTTTCCCTATTATAAAGGTGTTAAGTGTAGTTGTTTTTATTTGCTAAAACAGGAGATAAAGCCACTTCTCTGGCCTTTCAGAGCCCAGCAGCAGAGCAGCAAAGTGAACCCCTATTTTCTGTCTACTCTTGACCATTAAGCTGCCTGCTTCTTTGTACCACTGCCGTTGAACACAGTCAGGACATACTTATACTGAGTTTAGACATGTGTCACCAACATTTTTTTCCAGAAAATGGGAGGAGGAATGCAGACGTCAAAACAGACATTAGTCAGTATCAACAGTCAGCAGTCATCTTCTTGACTGTCCGTTCCTGTGTTTTCCCATAGCCTTCCAGTATATCAGAAAACCCTTGATTAACTCCACTGCACGTCTTAAATTTCTATCTAATTTCTATTAAAATTCCTTTTCTTTTTCTAGTCTGAGTTACATACACCTCACAGAGATACAGTAGCTAATTCACATTTTTTAGTTTTGTGGGGCCATTATTTTTCCTTTTTCTGATCTAAACTCCCTCCTTCATTACCGCTTTTCCTTGGTTTTTTTTTTTTCTACAATGAAATACTTAGCTTAATATGCCAAGCAAATTACCTTGCAAATTTGAATGAGTCCATCCAAAATCACAAAGAAAGAACTGTACATAACAAACCCCTGATGTTTAGAAAATCAGCACCTTCCTTCATCATATAGTGTCCAATCCTAATCAAAAGGAGTATTTTAACTAGCTGAATCAAAGCATATCCATGCCCACTCCTGCTCTTCTTTATGGCTACCCCATTTCAGCAATTCACATTTTCACTAAGCATGTTGAGGATATGAAGAGACATTAAAACTTAGTGGTGTGACAACGTTGTGGAGGTGTATTAACTTAGTCGGCTTTCATGCTGACTCTGCAGTGATAAAAATGAGATGAACCAGTGGGTAAAAAATACATAGAGATATAATAACCAATCTGCTTCTTTCCTACTCATCTTTGGCTTCATGATGCTGAAAATCTCACTGGTTCAGCCTGGGGAAAGAAATCTTTCCATAATCCTACAAGAGTTTACAATCTACCATACAAATCAAAGTAATATGGTAATCAGTAGATAAGCACAATAACACATGTGGTGTTAAATGAAGTCTCTTGTTCTCTCATGGGGAGGAAGAGGGAGACTTATTTGTTCAATATGCCATTATAAAATTAGCTAGTTTTAGGAAGAAAAAAACAACTGAGAGTACATTTTAAATTCTTATCTTTTGCTTTTTTTTTTTGTGAAACTTATTGATGAATAATTTGGAACTGTGTCTTAGCTATTCTCCTCTATAAAAATGTAATCTGACTTAATTATGTGTCATCATGGTAATAATAGTAAAAGAAATCCACTCTGGGGATGAGTACAGCATATAGTGTTTTATGAAAAGTCCAAAAGACATTATTTTAATTTATACAAAGTGGGTTTTAGCACTTGAAATGCTTTTATTCTTAGAATTGTTTCCAAGCATTTCACAGGCCTCCTACCAGTAAGGGGAGTTGTACAGCAGATGAATACAAAGGGTGGTGGCAGCCTTGGTTAAAGGCTGACAGGCTGATCATGAGGACTTTATGTACTCATTTGTGAACTTAAGGTTGTTAAGTAATATTTTAAGCATCACAAACAGAGGAGATGGAAAACTTCCATTAACCCAAGGCAAATCTATTTAGTTGACCCCTATCCATGCCACGTCAACAAACCCATGCTGCACAATTAATTAAAAACAAAATTAGCAACAGCTTTTGCTGTTGTTTCTTGAGCCAGGTGGAGAAATGTGTAAGGACCATTTCAAATGAGATCACACCAAGACAGTATTTAAATGTATCTCCTAAATCCAAATTCACGTACACATTTTCATCAGAAGCAAAGTAGATTGGATACATACACAGTGTCTCAGAGGTGTAAAGTCATAAACAGTAAAGCCAAGGGCAATATAACATTGCATCATCTAGGACACAGGATAACATTTTTATTTCATTAAGGACATATCACCAGACATTCTGTTGCTAAATTATAATAGCCACAGTGGCTAAAACTGCATATTGTCTTGCTGAGAGAGATGAGCAACTACAGAAAATGAAGTCAGCAGCTTTCCTGCTCTACATGCACACCCTCTCTTATGTGAAAACTACAGAGCTCCTCTCTAAAAAGACATATTCAAAACAATTTACATCATAGTTACTCTAGCTTTATGTCCAGGTCACACATGTCTATGGAGATTACTGTATTTCCTGATGGAGAAGGACCTCACAACCAGGTAACGAAGATCGTCATACTGTGGAAAAACAGAAGTTTAATAATCAAACAATAACCCAGCTCATTAACTGTAATTGCTTCTGTCCTCTGAGACCTGACACAAAACAGTCTTGTTTTCTAGCATGGAACATCTACTTATTCTGAGATGCAATCTCTAAAATGCAAAAGGTTAAAATTTCAATAATCAGTACAGGAAAACCTGATTTATACATTATGTATGTTCATTATTGCTTAAACTTCCCTAGAAATATTGTGATTTATTTCTAAGAGAATCCACACAGGGGTGATTTAAAAAGAGAAGTTGCTGGAAAACAGTATTCTAAGTTAATTTTCCCCTGTTAGTCCTTTTATCCTGTAAGTTTATACCAGACATCAGTTGCTCAATGGACTGCAGTTATTGCAAAAGGGTCTGAATTTTGTTCAGCAATTTAAGTTACTTTTAGAAAATTAAAATGGACCAAGCTAAAAAGTGAAGCTCAGCTTTCAAAAATGAGCAATGATTTGGGGCAATCAACTAAAAAAACCCTTCAAATGCCTTGTGTTTAAAGAGGAAAAATGATCAGAACCTTCTGAAGGTCAAATCAGCAAGCCAGTGCAATGAGCACTCAGCTGTGCACCCAACTTCTCTAATAACTCTGGGGCAGATGTTTAGTGCCAGCCCTCTTTACTTAAGAGCCTTTTGAAGACCTTTAAGTTTTGCCACTAACACTTGCCAGCCATGGCATGCTCTCTTTCTTCTCCTCATTTCAGAGAAAAGACAGATTATTGTCGTTCTTTTGTCATCATTACATAATTAATGTACTGGGTTGTCTCTTCATGTCACAGTCTCAGTAATGGCCTTTGTAGTATTTCTTCTTCTAGCAACATATGCAACTTGGAAATGTTACTGTAATATAAATTATAAACTTATTTCATCCAAACTGAAATTTCTTTGCATACAAATCTCTCCCAGTCAATAATCCTTTTGGAGCTTTAGAAGCAGATTTCAGTTCAGATTATGGTTTCAGAGAAAAACTCATGGAGGTTTTTGTGATATTGAAGCTATTTCAAGCTACAATGAAAACTTGCTTTCTTTTATGACAAAATTGATTCACTGCAAACAATATATAATGCTTATGTGAAGTCTGTTTATATACCATTTCCTTAGTGCTATCAGGCTTCCACACATTCAGAGGGAATGGAGGAAATTGTCAAGTATGAGACACTTCAAGTTTTGGGTGGTTGATTTTCTTTCTTCTTTTTTTTTTTCTTTTAGGTTCACAAAAAGTGGCTTTATAAAATGTCAAAGGGTAGAATGAGTATAATTAACTATGCTAACCGCACTGCGTGTTTCACTGCATATCACAAGGGAACAAAGCAAAGATAAAAATGGCATAAAACAATGGGCCCAGCAAAAGAGACCCAAAAACATACCACGACGGTCTGAAAGAGCTGCTGTAGCAGAAGGAAACAATTCACTGGGAAGTCGATGCTGAAAAGAAACAGAAATGAGTGGGTTGAATTGATGGGCGTCCTTTCTCCCTTTAGCAACGCAGAGTTCAGCTGAAGTAAATTGAGTGCAGACTGTAATGTCAGAGACATGCATAGAAAAATGGCTTGAATGCACAGTTGTCTTCTGTGGGTCCAGGATCCTCTTTCTTTCACCACTTTCAGCTTTAATTACCCAGTTATTATTTGATTGGTTTGGTTTCTTAATTGACATGAATGTGGAAGTGAGGCTAACAGGAAGCCAAACTTTGTCTGAAGTGTTTATAAAATACAAGATTTCTGGAAAGAATTAGTATTTTCTGGCAGAATTTAGTTCTTTCTCTTTAACCCTGTCCTACTGCTGTAGGGCGGCTGTCAGTAGACTGCAAGATAAGTAGGATCTTGGGCATTTAATTTAGATACCCAACCTTAAGCAACAAGGTTTATAAACCTCCAAAAGTACCTCTTTTTCTCTAGATTGCTAAAATTAAAGAGTGAGCTCCCACACAACCATGTGTGAAATCACATGACGAAGGCTAGCGGCATGAGTATTGGCTGTAGGTTGCCTGGTACGCTGGTATGTTTTATTGGAAAAATCAGCATGCTAAAGAACTACCAGACATTTCACATGTTCTAAAACATACAGCAACCTATATAAAATTTTTAATCTATTGCATTAACTTTTCAAGAAAAATCATTCCGCTCAAGAAGCAATCATC
This sequence comes from Chlamydotis macqueenii, assembly GCF_036417535.1. Classification (NCBI taxonomy): domain Eukaryota; kingdom Metazoa; phylum Chordata; class Aves; order Otidiformes; family Otididae; genus Chlamydotis; species Chlamydotis macqueenii. The sequence continues at coordinate 9,616,990 of NC_141558.1, forward strand.
AAAAAGTGTCATTTTAACAACACAGTTCCATTTTGCTGGATAAGACAGTATGCAGAGATAGTTTAGCAGAAATCGATGCACTTAGCATTTGCAGCATCTTCCTAGAGCTTTAGGAATTTCAGGGCACAATAAATGTAGGACACCAAAAGCTCCTAAGGCTAAATGCGTAGTTCAGATATTCCTAAACTCTCTGCTAATAGGATCGCTATTGTTAAAGAAGTTTGAAGGAATTAATGTGGTTGCTCAGATTCTCACAAGGAAGCTACCAAGGCTCATTACTAGTTGATGGGAGATTAATGTTGTGGAAAAAGGAGAGACTTCATGGAATTTATTAGCTTGCATGAGACATCTCTGAGATAGAATGAGAACACAAAAGGGGTTAAAGACTGCTGCAAAGTCTCCTACTGAGATAACTTGTTATACAAAAGGGTAAGTGCTAAAAAGCTTTCAAGCACTGCCTCACCTGACAAGGTTGGGAAAGTACCTATTATCTGAAAGACAGACCATACTTTTGAGAAGTAAGGAGGATGTTTCTTTTTTGGCTTGCAAATGTCTACCTATCAGAGAGGAGGAGATTTAAATGGGAGTGTTCATTTATCTGCTGCTGAGACAGACTTAGTGGGAACAATTTTAGCAGGCAGCAAAAGGATAGTTAGAGTAGCACAAGTTCATCTTTTTTTTCCATTACAGAAGGTCTCACATCCTCTCCTCCTCCTCCCAAAATAATAAATATTTAAAAATACTGAACATAATTCTTCTTCATCATCATCACTAGGAGCTGCTGGATTCATGCTAGTTTCAAAAGTCAGCATACTTATTAAACTTGCCTTATTAAACCCGTAGGATCAGAGTCTGTAAGTCATTAACTTCAGACCAGCAGCCCAGACTTCAGAACAGATGGGAACAAGGCTGTGGGCTTAGAGTTGAATGTTTGGAGCTTTATAATACACAAGAACAAGAAGTTCTCTGGGATAAAATGAACTATTCGTGAAGTCACAGACGTTGGATTTTCTGGTGTCCCATTCCAGTGCCAAGCTATGGAAAGTCGATACTGTTTTAAAGGCCTGGGTCACCTCAGGAAGGATGAATTAAAAAATATGAAATTTCAGAAGGTAGAGAAGCAGCCTGAGCACATGGGACTGTGCTCAGTCGGAAAGTGATGCACTGTGACACTGGGTATGCAACTTGCCCTGAATGGTGTTATAACTGTACCTTCTCCATTTAGATAATAATATTTTAGGTGTTACATCACAGGATGGTTAAGGTTGACAAGAACCTCTCAAGATTGTCTACTCCAACCGCTCCCCCTCTACTCAGGTAGGATCAACTGAGCAGGATTGTATCCAGTTGGGTTTTGACTCTCCAAGGATGGAGACTCCACAAGCTCTATGGGTAACCTGTTCCTCTGTTTGACCACATTCAAAATTAAAAATACATATATATATATATATATATATATGCATTCAGATGCAATTTCACCTGTTTTAATTTGTACCCATTTCCTCCTGTCATGTCACTGGGTGCTAACTGAGAAGAACCTGGCTCATTCCCTCCCATCAAGTACTTACACATATTTGTGAGATAGAATCATAGAATAGTCTGGGATGGAAGGGACTTTTAAAGACCATCTAATCCAACCCCCTCTGCAAGGAGCAGGGACATCTCCAACCAGACCCGGTTGTTCAGAGCCCTGTCCAACTTGGCCTGCAATGTTTCCCGGGGTGGGGCATCCACCACCTCTCTGGGCAACCTGTTCCATTGTTCCACCGTTCCACCATCCTCATTGTAAAAAAATTTTTCCTAATATCTGATCTGAATCCACCTCCTTCTAGTTTGAAACCATTACCTCTCATCCAGTCACAACAGGTCCTGCTAAAGAGTTTGTCTCCATCTTTCTTACCCTTTTAGGTACTGGAAGGCTGCTATAAGGTCTCCCTGGAGCCTTCTCTTCTCCAGACTGACCAGCCCCAACTCTCTCAGCCTGTCCTTATAGGAGAGGTGCTCCAGCCCTCTGATCATCTTTGTGGCCCTCCTCTGGACTCACTCAAACAGGTCCATGTCCTTCTCATGCTGGGAGCTCTAGAGCTGGATGCAGTACTGCAGGTGGGGTCTGACCAGAGCAGAGTAGAGGGGCACAATCACCTCCCTTGACCCGCAGGCCATGCTTCTTTTGATGCAGCCCAGGATGCGGTTTGCTTTCTGGGCTACAGGTGCACATTGCCAGCTCACGTTGAGCTTCTTGTCCACTAGCACTCCCAAGTTCTTATCCTCAGGGCTCACAATCCATTCTCCACTCAGCCTCTGTGCCTGGGATTGCCTGACACAGGTGCAGGATGTTGCATTTGCCCTGGTTGAACTTCATGAGGTTGGCACAGGCCCACCTCTCCAGACGTCAAGATCCCTCTGGATGGCATCCCTTCCCTCCAGTGTGTCAACCTTACCACAGAGCTTGGTGTTGTCAGTGAACTTGCTGAGTGCGCACTCTATCCCACTGTCCAAGTCACCAACAAAGATGTCATAGAAGGCCAGTCCCAATACCGACCTCCACAGGAATGCCACTTGTCACCAGTCTCCACTTGGACATGGAGCCGTTGACCACAACTATTTGAGTGTGGCCATCTAGCCAATTCCTTATCCACTCAGTGGTCCATCTGTCAAATCTATGTTTCTCCATGAGGACACAGTGTCAAATGCTTTGCACATGCCCAGGTAGATGCTCCTGAGCCTTCTCTTCCCCAAGCTGGACATTCCCAGCTCTCTCAGCCTCTCCTAATATGAAAGATATTCCAATCCCTTAATAATCTTTGTGGCCCCATGCTGGACTTGCTGCAGTATGTTGATGTCTCTCTTGTACTGAGGAGCCCAGAATTGGACACAGTTCTCCAGTTTCTGCCTCATCAGTGCTAAGTAAAGGTGAAGGATCACCTCCTTCAACCCTTTTGCTGTGAGGATGTGTTGCTGGATCATGATCATCTTGCTGTCCACCAGGACCCCAAGGTTTTGCTCAGCAAGCTGCTTTCCAGACAGTCAGCCCCCAGCATATACTGGTGCAGGGAGTTAACCCTTCTGAGAAGCAGGACTTTGCATTACCCCTTGCTGAACTTCCTAACATTTCTCTCTGCCCATTTCTCCAGCCTGTCAAGGTCTCTCTAAAGGTGTCACAGTCGTTTGCTGTACCACCCAGTCCCCTCGGTTTTGATAATCTACAAACTTGTTGAGGGTACACTCCATCTGCTTGCCTTTTTCCCAGAAAGATTATGCAAGATAAATTCCATTCTATGTGTGCATGTGTCTACAGCATCCACTTTAATGTGACCCTGAGCTTAATGTGGATATATAGTTTATTACAATGTAAATTAATAAAATAATAAGAACTACTATGCTCTGTAAATCTTCCTTACCCCTCAGAAAATAATGAAAGTCACTATCGGAGCAGAGGAGTGATAGTCAAACATCAAGAAAACGAGAGAAATTAAAAAAAATAGGCTGGAAGAGAAAGATTATTCCTATAGAAAAGAAAACTGAGGTCTTGTCTACAAGAAACTCAGGAAACAAAAAAAAAAACATTAATAAAAAGTATAAAGCTAAAATGGATTTGTGAAATCTCACAAACCTTGTGTAGACAATTTTTTCAAAATTGAAGTGGTTAAATTTGACTTAGTTTAATTCATTTCTAGTATATATTAAATCAAACAAAATTAAGGTCTTCTTTACTTCTAACAAGGCTGTCTACACAAGGATTTAATGTGGCTGAAGTGTGAACTTTCACATTTAATTCGGATTGACTTTCCTAAATGCCCCAATGTAGAAGAGTCCTATTAGCTTCCACAGTGGCAAAAATTAAAACCAGACAATGGGCAATGGATTCTAGCCAGGTAATGGTAAAAAGTAATTAAAGGAAGACAAAGATTCTTTCCAGAAGAAATTATGAGAAGCCGCAGATGCTGGCCAAGAGGTGATCAAAGGTGTTTTCAGCATATAGGAAAAGAGCCAGCAACAGATGAAGAGTAATCATAAACCAGATCAAATACTGTCAGTTAGAGACTGGCATTTCAGAAGATCTGGAGTACACAAAAAGACACAGAATTACTGTTTTTAAATGCCCAGATGGAACTGACAAAAAGGAATAGAAAAAAAAAAACCAAACAGCTAGACTATTACAGATAGTCAAAGAAGTGGAAGAATTTTTAAGAAATAGAAGATACTCTTAGCTCTAAAAAAAAATTCAAAGCCATAGTCAGTGAGCCTTTAGAGATGCAGATGTGCCAAAACCGGAATCTGGAAGACAAATTAACTTGTAGAAGGGAAAGACACTTTGGTGACAAATAATAATGACTATGGGGCCTTCCCCCTTTATTTCAGGGCACAGTGAAAAGACACTGAGACTCATCTTGTACCTGGTCAGGTAATACAACTATTTAGTACCTGTAAGGGAAACAATGACTAATCCACATAGTGTTTGCTACCTATTTCTAACAAGTAACAGATTGTACAGAAATTAAAACTGAGCAAGATGTCTGATTTACATAGATTCCAAAATAAAGGAAATTCTTAGCCAGACTAATCATACAGCACCATGCTTTGACTACTTCTAGAGCCGTTCTCTGCACCTGTACAGAAAGACTCATTACCAAAAATTACAGCTTCACCTGTTCTCCAGATGGGGCACAGTGACTGAAAAGTAGAGCTACAGCTCCAGTGATGAGCTTTGCTATCAACTCATGCTGTCCCTTGTTGCAAACGGCCCAGGGAAAGATGGACTAGCCAGTTGACACACTGAGTAGTCTCTTTCTACAAAGCTCATCACGTCTTTCTTCTGTATACTAATGACTTCTGAAAATGCTATTTCTTTTCAATATTAGGAGCCAGATGGGCACACTCTTTTTGAGGAACTGTCCTTTGTCTTACTCTCCAGAGTGAAATACTTTTTTAAAAGAATAACTATTTGATACTTTTTTTTCTGCAGATATTTCTGAAGCCATAACATAGAGTCAAATCCAACAGAGCCAAATCAAGCAGATAAACAGATTTCCATAAAGCACCTGCCTTCTTACATGCTCAGACCCAAAGCAAGAGCTGAACAGAGGCAAGCTTTAATCTGGAGACTCCTTGGTAGTAGAGCACAGCAAGCTGTCAGAAAACCTCAAGACTTGAGTGATATGGCAGTGGAGTCTATGCTGGCAAGTCGAATAGTGCAGGAAATCAAATATGAAGAAAATGAACTTAAATGAATTCTCAATGCTTGGGTTAGAATTACCCCAGGACAGTGAAGCACAGACAGAATCTGAGAAAAGCTTAAATTTGCCTCTCTGTCCAAGACGGTCATACACCAGTTTGCCTGTGTTCTCACTTTAGCTGACAGCTTGGTTTGCCATTTATGAGGCATAAGTTGTACGTATGTATATTTTCTATACCCACTACTAGAGTGCCAGAAGAAATATAGTTAGTAACCATATTTATGCCAATATCTGCTCTTAGAGCCCTCATATGTTTCCTTGCTAAAATTTCACATTTCATAAAGCAGGAACTAAATCTACCATATGTGATTTATTCTTGCCTAAATTAATTTACAGCAAAAAGACTTATTTATTTCCTGCCCTTGGTATAATCTGATTGGCTTTTGTGAAAACTGTAAAAGGAAAGCTGCTAAGAAAGACAATCACATCCAACAAAGAACATGCTAATGAAATCAGGCTTTCTAAAGGGAAGTGATTTTGACAGATTAGAAATTATAGCTTTGTGTGGATACTACCCAAGTTGTCAGCCCCTCTTCCCACAGTAACAGCAGGCTCTGTTAAATTTAAGGAACACTCTGTCTGCTCATTGTGTTATATAAAATCAACCTCTAGCCATAGCTGGGTGATTTCCTACAGTGAAAGACTCAGAAACAGAAGGTAAAATTTCCCCATTTGGCATCTTAATCTTCTATTAATGATGCAACCTATACTGTACCATCTGAAAAACATGAATCAACACTGAGCCCATCCTTCCACAAATAGAACTCTTTACCCTATAATGTGGTGATCTTTCTCTTTCTAATTGCTACTCACAGATTTTTAAAAGGCACTTTAGTCCTTAAGCGTAAAATTTGCATTCAAACCACTGTACAAAGTAATACTAACAATGATTTTGAAGCAATTCCTTCTAACAAAGAGCACAGACTTCTGATCACACGCCATCGGAGAAGATGGAAGTATATATGGAGCGTTTTTCTTATCTCATTAGCAGCCATTAGAAACCCACAGAGGGAACATAATGACCAGTGGAAAAAGGGCAGAGCAGACTTCAGTGAACAAAACAGATGTTTAGTGCACATAGATATTATCCAACACCAGCATCAAACTAGTGAGTTTGGCCATTTAGGGCATCTCCTAGGAAACCATCAGATAACATTAAAAGATATTGACTAACATAAAAAGAGCTGCAGGGGAAACGGTGTATATTTGATAGAAATGGGATGTGCTTCTAAATGCAGCAGTTCTAATTTCTGCTGAGGAAAAAAAAAAACGGGTCTATTTTTCTAGATGCATATTGTGATTTTGGTTAAAAGGCTTAAAATCTGCTGTACATTTCTATATTTTGACATTGCAATCTTTAACTAAGCAGCGTATAAAATGCAGTGCAAAAGCACGTCGCAAAGCAAAAGAATATAAAAAATATCTCTTAAATACATTGCCTCTTGTACAATACATAACATTGTTTTGTTGTTCTTGTTATTATTTTCTTTTTCCTGCCAGTTCTTTCTGGCTAGAATTTTCCACATACTCTGAGAGTTATAAAACTGACAAAGGTATTGGGCACTTCATTTCCTTTATGGTCCTTTGAAGAAACCTTTGTCACATTACGCCAAAAAAACCCACTTTAATTGACCAGCACCAACTGGTAGCATGTCCATCACACCATGTAAAATATTCTCACCCATAACTACATTTCACTGCTGTGTTTTGTCCAGGAAGAGAAGGCGTTTGATCCACTGATATGTATTTCATTTCCTCTATCCAATTTTGTGTCAGACAATGTTTATTGTCTGATAGTTTCTTTTTAGAGTGTTAAGGACACGTTTTCCACTGTGATGACTGTTTTGCCCTCTCTGCAGTCAGCAAGCGGAAAGGTTAGCTCTGAATTTGGCTAATGAGAACTTTGCTGATCTGTTCAAGTTGGCTGTTACGCCTTTTGGGTATGACCAATCAGAGCATAAATTGTCGAGAGATTTGCTGTCTCTCTCCAGCCTCGGCGAATGACTTCTTGCAGTCTACCAGACCATCAATCCCCTGCCCAGTACTCTCTATCTGTGGTAAGGGATAGCCGCACATGCTCACCTCTAGATAAAACACAAACTAGTCACGCATGCTGTGTTCCGTCTTCAGTTTGGTGTATTTGCTTAACGTGTCCAGGTCACGTTGTATCACCAGTTTAGCTGAATTCATAACATCAGGAGGAAGGCCATAACTTAAATGCAGGGATAAAATATTAAAAGGGAAACACTTCAAGAACACCTGTATTTTTTTTTAATTGAGACTAATTTAATATATACAAAGTTCTCTACAGTACTGCTGCATTAGATTAATAATGGCAGTTTTAAAGGCAACCAACCCAGCCCCTGCACACCATGGAGTTAAGCTTGGTAGAGAGTTGGGGAGAACTGAGGAGTAGGCAATGTATTCATTGCTGAAAAGATCTACCCTCTTAATACTATAAACCTTATGACTGCCCCAGCTTTCCCTACCTCCTTTGTAATACTGCAGCATATATCCCATGTTTTCTCAGGAGGCTGTGCATGTTAGTGTGCAGAGTATGAGCACAGCATCAACACACTCCTTAGGTGTCCCTATTTCGGGAGGTGATTGTCATCTGGCTAACTCAAGAACCAGAGATTTACGAAAAGACAAAGGTCTACCTTCTTCTAATTTGACCCAAGGGACTCTGTCATATAACAGACAAGCTACCAAAAAACCCTCTCTGAAATATAAACTTTGCTGAACTTCTTTTGATGTTTGTATGCTGTTTTCCAGATGGAGGACTGCCAAATAACAGCTGCACAGACAGTTAAGCTTGATCATTTACAGAACTGCAAAGGGTTTGATTGATCAGCTTCGATGTCAGCAATTTTGTAATATGCTTGGGCACCAGAGGAGTAGAGCGGGTTGGGAAATGCAAAGGTGAAAAAATATTGTGTATTCTGATCGTGTCCTTCACACAAAATTACAAGCATTTTCAACAACTAAGTAATTCATCTCATCCAATAGACTGCCTGCAAGTTCAGGACAATAAAACTGAAGAGCATCTTTAACTGACAATTTAAGCTCAAATCATTTTTGACTGGCAAGGTGTGGTATCATCCAGAAGAATTGATGCTATAGTAGTAGCTTCAAATTATGGGGTTATAGTGTGTCTTCTCAACATGCAGCTCTTATCAGGGGAGATAAGGGGAGGGATAGGAAAGAAATGGATAGCAATAAAAGCTTTCTGTAAGCCTGCAGTTAATTAAGGATAAGAATTTGTATACATATTTATACTTGAGTAGAACTCAGAATAAAAATTAAAATGGAAGATTTTGACTCACACTGTAATTCTCATATTGTAATTCTCCTTTCAGCAACATTTTCCTATTCAGTCCTCTGCTTTATTTTTTAAGGTAGGTCTGGGGGAAAAAAAAATGCATCTCCTTGTCAGCAAAGAAAATCTGAAACAATGTCATTTTCTGAAAATGGTGGTTTACTGAAATTACATGTTTGTGTTAAGTCAACCCATTCCACCCCCTGCCCCAAAATAATTCAAGGCAGGTTGTTGTGTCAGCAGTTGTCAGTCTTTGTTAGTAAGCGTCAGGGCTGATAACCGCTAATGGTTATCCTTCTCTAGCTGATGAGTATAAAGGGCATTAAAAGTGGAGACTAAAACTCAGATTTTTGAAATAAAAAAGTAAAACTCTCTCCTAGGTTTTCAGTGAGCAGTAGAACTGTTAGCACATTTTGTAATGGGCTTCTCACCCCAACAGAGCTAAATAATAGTCCAATAATGGTAACCTAGAAATCCACCCAATTGTAAGAGTTAATTAAATATTACAATAAATCAAGCAAAAATAACTACATTGAAAAATCCCAAGTAGTTTAAAGAGAAATGTTCCACTAATACTAGAATATAAATCTAATAAGTTAAAAACATGAGATTAGAAATCCGTGAATTGAGATGGATGGGTTAAAAATTAGACCTAAGCAGTAATCAGACCCTGGTTAGGCCACCCAGAAACTACCTTTTAACATTTTGAAGAAGAGACTTTGTGGGCTAAAATCATGGAATATATGGCCTCTAAAATTATTGCTGCACATCACAAAACCTGGCCTTAATTGATAACCTTTACTCACTAGGACATTCATATCAACACAAATATACCCAATGATCCCCATTGGATCCGCAGGAATGTCAGGCTGATACAAACAGGCATCCATTTTGTCTTATATCCTGAAAGCATTGATATTGGCTTTTCTCCAGTTACTATTAGAATGACTGCATTACTTATCCAAATGATGTGTCTCTTGTCAGAAAGAAGGGAAGTTTCACAATTATTATCTCCAGATTCAACGTCAGAACTATCTGCTACTTCTCTTTAACTGCATATCTTTTTAAAAGGGACACATACAGACATTGATCAATTAGCTCAATGCTTTCATAATACCACAAGTATTTTTAGCTTAATTCTTCTTCTTTCCTGTACTTCTAAATTACACATTTTCTATTTTAAAAAGTGTATTTCTTTTCTTTCTTATTAATTTTCTTACATCTGTGCAAGATACGGTGGTTGAAGGATTCCTCACTATAAATCTCTAATCAGGTTTAATAGTTTAATGTTGCACAGTAACAAGGTTGTGTTAAAGCAATTGACCCTTCAGATCAGCTGATTCCATGGAAATTAGAACAGAACTTCTTTACTCCTTCCCTCTCCCACACGTCTCACCTCAGCATAGCCAGCTCAAAAGTACACCTGTTCTGGAGAGTTGGGTCCCTCTACAGTAAATAGCAAGAAATAGGCACAATTTATCTTACAATACTTATCTCAGGACAGGGTTGATTGCCCTCTGCACTGCCTACATCTCTCCATTGACTTTAGACGAAGCTTAAAGGAATTCACTTAGAGAAGACATCTAACTTTTAAATGGATAATGTTAATCGAGGTGAATTCTTGTTGGATGTCAATATATGATCGCTACAATGCTGACTGTCTTATCCAAAATGCCACCTCCATCTCCGTTGTCACAGACGACTCTGACTGTAAAGATACAGTACATTGGGATGAGTTTCTTTTGTAATGTAGATTTCCCTGAAAGGTACTCTGATTACTGTATCTGTACAAGTAGTGTTAAAGATGCACTTGTGCTCTATTAACAGGAGTTTTAACTCAGAATATTCCCCAAAAAATACATCCATTCACTGATCAGTATCATCTTCACTATGTTCCAGAACCTGGCATTTTTATTGTATTAATGTTTATATTTTACCCATTATATTTCTTCTCATAAACAGATTACCAGCCAATGCTTCATGGCTTATTGCACCAGCATTTGACTACATCTGGCTTTCAATCATAGTTTCTCCATCTCTCTGAAAACATCTTTGGTCTTCTGGATAACACAAGTCCTGTGGCAGGCTAACCTATTCAGAGAAAAGGTCGACTAATTGTTGAAGCAAAGCACAATGAAAGCAAAACGTGCTGCAGAGCTGAGAGTGGTGAAGTTGCCAGGAGGCTGGGGAGCTCATGCAAAGAAACTGCCTGCCTTCCACGCTACGCTGTGCTTAGGTCTCGGGATTTTTAAACCTTCAGATTTCCAGATGCTCTCCTCACTTTAAACAGCAAATGGGAATCAATTTAACTGTCAGCTGGAAAAAGCACTCAATATGTGAGACAAATGGGGATTTGGTTTAGGGCCTGGAGGTGAGAGGCAGTTGCCTGAGAGAACTTCAGAAGATAACTGCATTAATAATGTGAAGCTTCTTTTCCCTACCATATTTCTAGGTTTCCAAAGGAAGTCATCAAGGCAAGTTTGACAACAATCACAAGGCTGGGCCTACATACGGTCTGCCAGAGTGTGAAAAACTGAGAGACATAACATTTGAGAATACCTGAAGAGGGCAGGTATTCCTGCCGTGGGTAGGAGGTCTCGATGATCTTTCCCACAGCCTATTCATGCCAAGGGAAAATCCTGCTCTGCTCTGCAGCAACCTGGGCTCCATGAACCAGGCTCTGGTTGCTATAAATCCATTTAGCTCCAACAAGACCTTCACAACAACTGAGACCTGGCAGTAAAACAGGGATAAAGAAACTGTCAGAAAGTAATTTTGATGGCTAACACTTTATCTTCTGGCACAATCCATTTGTAAGTTATACAGGAAATTCACAATGTGTAACAGTAATATGCAAAAGGTAAAACCTTTAAGTTATTAGCAGTATAATTTATTAGCTAAGTTGTGCCAATGCCTATCAATCAGATTTTAAAGTTGGTTCCAGAGAGGTTTTTGATCTTCCTCATATTATTTTGCTTTTCTTCTTCCATGGCAGCATTAGCAGGAGACAGTTACATTATATATCTACTCAGTGCTCTGGTGAGAGACCATTATGTTCACAGATCATTACTGACATCCTGACATTTGTCATCTCCTTTCATAGCAGTTAAATCTTGCTTTATCTGTAAATGTCACCACGTCATTTATTCATGAAAAGGGGTCACATTCCCAAAATAGTACACTCGGCTTTTAAAAGGGAAGTTAGTTTTATTCACTGTGGTAATCCTTGGACAAACTTCACTGCTGCTAAGTACTGACTTTTTTCCCTGTGCAGTTGTTTACATCTCCACACATAGATTTCAGGATTGTTTTTATGAAAATAAAACCCCATCAGGAAGACAAATGATCTGGATGAGAAAAATAGGTGTTTATTTTTTCAGCTTCCTACATTTAATCCACATGGATTTATCACTACTGAATTTACTGTTGCGAAGTATAATTTTAATTTGACATCATACTGGCTGAAAACCCACTGGTCGACTATTTTTACCAAGGCTTTGGCATGTTGTTCTCAGCTGGACTGTATTTTAACCTCACAAAAGCATAGTTTAAATAATCCTTGATAATAATATTTTCTCTTTTTCATCTTCAAAGGTCTTGAAAGTTTAATTAATGAAAGTCTAAGCCCACCCTGTGAAATATATGGACATACTTGTCTAAAAAGTAGAGAAAAGAAATAGAAGCTGAGGAAAGCAGGATGCATAAAAAACTCTTACTGTTTTCTTGGAAGAAAAGAATCAATCCAATGTGCAGAGTCTGAATTTAGGAGCGCAGAGGGTCCCTCTTACACCATTTATATATCAACATATATCCTTACTGCCATAGGATTTCCTTTATCAGCTAAATTTATGTCATGGTTCCCTTTTATACCTGTTCAGACACTAACTTTTCAGGGGATGTCTTGAGGTGGTGTCGCAAATTCTGATTTAGGATCTTGCCAACTACACCAATTTGTTGCGAACGGATGATTTAGATTGCTTAAAGAACCTCTGTCAAAGGTGTTAGCAAAAGTGGTTTTAGTATGATGTTGTGAAAATATAACTTAACAAATTTTAATAGCAATGTTCACTCTATTAATTACTGCATGGAAAAACATACAGAGGAAAATTGAGTGACACTTGATTTAGAACGATTCACAGACTGGAGACATAAAGAGTAAGGAAGACTCTCCCATGGAGTCATAAGTCCAGAAAGGACCCCTCTGCTTTCTAAACTTCTCAGAGAGGAGTCTAAGTGCGACTGGATCCAGACTTACTCAATGGTTTATGTCTAAAGACTATATATCCAAAGTTTATATAATGTTTCATTAACATCCATTCAGCATGCAACCAAAGTTACCAAGGTAAAATCAAAGTTATCGTACTACAGAGCTATGCACGATATCAGTCCCTTACCAAAGATCTGCTGTTGATAAAACGTCTCTCTGCCTTGAGGAGCAACCTTGAGAGGTGTCTCAGCTCAAGGGGAGATCATCATCATGCAGCCATGCTGCCTAGCAGGGAGAGCTCAAAGAAGGCTCACTCAGGCTGTCAAAAATATTGGGTAAAGTGGTTTGCTCACAGTCAAATTACCTGTGATAGAAAAGATACGCATGAGACTCCTTGTACCCACAACTAACTTTGTTGCTTGATAAACGAGTCTTGGAAAAGCCACCTGCTATTCATGCATTAATGGCATGATCAGTGTTTCAAGTTCATACACATCAATGCTCTCTGTGCCATCCTGCTCCTTTGTGGGTTTTCACAGAACAGGCTGAAACTAGAGGAGTTTTTAGCCTGGCTATGGCTCAGGCCTTTACCTCCTCTGGAACCCGCACCAAACTACGGCGAGTTTGGTTAAGGAGTCGAGTGCATCTGTCACAGGTGGTTATGTTTTCTATATATTTACAGATTTCTCTATCAAGTTCTTGTCCAGTTTTCCCTTGCACCTGTCTAAACAGCCAAGTATGTCATCTGGAGCTCCACCTTACTCAGGTTATCACTGTAGCACTAGCATTACTTCTGGTAAAAAGTGGGCTGTGGCCAAATTTTAAGGCCAGATTCTAAGGTAGCATGAATTATCTTAACATTTGGGATCCATATGTATATTTATATGTCTATATACATAGTTATATGCATATATAGAGAGAACTTATCTAGTGATCTGCCATCTTGAGTTTTTCCTATAGTGATAAAGTAGCTGCTCTCTTCTCTACAGTAATTTCCAAATCATTTTACAAGCCATATGAAGTATATGCAGCAATAACTTTTCACACCACTCACAGCAGCTGCTTTATGAGCTCAGCAATGCTACACAATAGCTGAAGGTAGAAAACAATAAAAACTAAGGCCTGAGTTTACCAGGGGGCTAAAAGGGCTGCAATTCCTCCATTAACGTTGCCCCCTGAAGCATATAATCAACAGCTGGATCCACTTCTGAAACTGTCACTCCTCTTTGAAAACAATGAGAATAATTTAAGTAAACAGAACAGTATTGTAGAAACACAGAATAATTCAGATTGGGAGGCACCTCTGGAGGTTATCTTTGCTGAAGGCAAAGCCACATTCGATCAGGTTGCAGGGCTTTGTCCAGTTGAGTTTTGAATTTCTCCAGAGAATATCAACAACCTCTTTTCCAGTCTTTGACAACCCCAAAGTGAAAAAAAAAAAAAAAAGCATTCCTCATATCTAATCTGAATGTTCTCTGTTACAGATTTTGGTCTTTGATTCTCATCCCATCACCGCACACCTCTGACACCCCAGAGCCTTCTCTTCTGCAAGCTGAACACACCCATCTCCCTCAGACTCTCCTCACAGGTCTTGTGCTCCAGCCACCTGGCCGACGGTGTTCTCCACTGGATTTGTTCCAGTTTGTCCATGTCCTTCTTTTATTGAGGTGCTCCAAAGAGCATCTGGGTAGATGCCCACTGGGTTGCTGTCTCGCAAGTGTCAAATCAAGGGGGAGAATAGTTTCTCTCACTGCAAGACAGCACTGCTGAGGTGAAATCCTGGTCCTCCAGGTGTCACTGGTGAAAATCCTGTGCATTTCATCCAACAAGTTATTCAGGTTGCCATAGTTTCTGCTTCAAGTTTTCAGTGCCTCATTTCCTGCCAAATTTCCTGTCACTTTTTTTTTCCCCCAGCATGTCTTTACAACTTCCAGTTATGTGATTTTTGAAACCAGCTGGAACATAAATGCTCAGAGCTGAAGAATAAATAAAATAGTCACTTTCAAAAAGTTAACAGACTAAATTCTCCTCCATGCCAGCTATCTGTTGAAGTCAGGGTCATTACATCTACTTAAACCAGCTGAGAATTTCATCAAGTATTTGACCACAGCTTCTGATCACACCATGTGCAGGATCAGCTTTCCTGGGGAAATCTGTAGTATTCCAATTATGCTGAGTACTCAATTTAGACACACACTTATTTTTTACAGCATTGACCATATTGCATTTTCGAAACAATAACAACCTCTCTTCCCTACTGAAGACTGGCTCCTGAAATGTCTCTCTATAGTATTTTTTTCCCAAACTAACAAAGGAGGTCACAGAATAAACCTTTATTTGTAACTATTATATTTGAAAGACTTCAGTATCAAGATAAGAAAAAAAAATACTGTAATTGCACAGATATTTATAGGATTTATGAAGAATAGAGTATGTCCATAGAACTTCCTGAAAATAGATTTACTGGATGGTACAAAACAACCTCTATTTAATGCTGGGCTAGGCTTCAGAGGAAACTTTTTCCCTTCAGGATCTCTACTGATCATATTGTGCAAGACAACAAATTTACTCTAAAGAAATACAGGCAAGTTTTTCCTCTTCAGAAAAAGGGTAACACATTGTTTAAAGATTTTGCCACAGTAAGGCAGAGTGGCAAAATGATAATCAAAAGGAGAGGGACTAGGGTTCTGAAAGCTTGTTTTGCTGTAGGTGTACTTTGCCATGTGCAAAACATAATGGATGTAATTCTGGTTTCATGCAAGCCAACGGGAGGTTTGTCACAGGCTTCAGTGATGTCAGGAACTGACACCATTTCTCAGGCTGCCAGTAGTTCTTCCATATACCATTCTTGGTGTGAACTGAAGCAGCCTACAATTAATTTCACTTCAGTTTACAGAAAGCCATTTTATTTTTCTCTCTCTTTGCTTTCTTCTGCTGGATTTTTTGTAGCTTTCCTAAATATACTGGAAAGTCATAAGAGTAGGAAATGTTTTTGTTTGAAGGATATTACTAATATCTCTTTGTGTGGGTGTGCACGTGTGTACACATGTGCGTGTACAGAAACTTTCATCAAACACTAAAATGATATTGCGGATATTAAAAGAATTCTGTTTTCTGTACTCACCATGAAGCCTATTTTCTCCTGATAACTACAGCAAACTCTATTGACCTCCAGAGACTTGCATTTATATTACATATTTCCTGTTAAAACAATTGGAAAAACAACTCCCCACTTAAGCAGAAGCTGCACTCTTTCATGTGAGAATGTGTTCCTGAATCTTTAAAATGAATTTTGAGATCAAATGCTGACAAGCCAAGTACTATATTTCTTATTGCCAGATTAAACTAGTAAAAATGATCACACCCTCTCCTTTAAACAGTCCCTTTTGTTTAAAAAAATGCTTTTATTTTCTCTTGGTACCTTTAATCTCTCTTACTTTCAGAAATATCCTTCTTTATGTACTCATGCAAATCAAAATCATTGCCTTCAAACACACACCTGCTTTCCCGGTGTTATTCTGAGCTTACAGTGTATTTGTATTACCAGTTTCATCTACCCACCGATCAATTGTTTGACCAAGCACCTCTCCAGTTTATGGTCTTAGCATGTTTGTTTAAATCAAATGCTGACCAGTGACAGTACTGCTTGTTGAACAGTAGTGCCTATCATGTATGACAATTGAATCACAATAAGGGACACTGATAATCCACTTTCTTACTGACATCTGGCTTATAGCTATGGCTCACATTTCATGCAGACATAGTTCACAGTGAGTGGTAAGTGACAAATGGTGGAAAGACTACCTTCTAAATTCAAGGATTGGTAGACTTTTTAAAGCCCTGATTCACAAAGACGACTGTACATGCCGCTGGTATTCTGGACCACACTGACTACACACTGGAGAACTAGAGGTGACTGCATAGAAAATGAAGGTGATACTTCGTAAGACATAACTAATGATGGATGATCGCCTGCCACATGGCAGACGTTCAACAGAGGGTCTACACAGTGAGGCTCAGCAGAGCCACAGCTTAAAGTCAGGTGTCCAGAGACAGGTAAGGAAGTTCTGGTGTTAGCTGAAACCTCCAGCTATCTCCATGGACATCAAGGAGGAGAGTTAGCCCCTCCTAGATGTGGTTCACCCAGATGTGGTGCTGCTGGAATTAAACCACAACACTCTGCCAGATGTGGTTCACAGCTAGGAGAGTGTCATGGTTTAACTTCGACAGCAACTAAGCTCCACACAGACACTTGCTCACTCTCCCCTGATGGGATTGGGAAAAGAATCAGAAGGGTAAAAGTGAGAAAACTCATGTATAGAGATAAAGATGATTTAAAGGGTAAAGCAAAACCTGTGCACATAAACAAAGCAAAACAAGGAATTCATTCACTGCTCCTCATTGGCAGGCAGGTGTTCAGCCATCTTCAGGAAAGCAGAGCTCCATCACGCATAATGGTTACTTGGGAAGACAAACAGCATCACTCTGAACATCCCTCTCTTCCTTCTTTTTCCCCCAGCTTTATATGCTGAGCATGACATCATACGGTATGGAATATCCCTTTGGTCAGTTGGGGTCAGCTATCTCAACTGTGTCCCCTCCCCAACTTTTTGTGCACCCCCAGCCTACTCACTGGTGTCATGATGTGAGAAGAAAAAAACACCTTTACTCTGTGCAAACACTGCTCAGCATCCCTGTATTACCAACACTGTTTCCAACACAAATCCAAAACATAATTCCATACCAGCTACTATGAAGAAAATTAACTCTATCTAAGCCAAAACCAGCAGAGGGATGCCAGGGCCAACCCACGGGGTCTGCCAGCAAGGAAGGTAGGTCAGAGCTGCCACTTGGTGTTTCTGTGAGACTCAGATGCAAAACCTGAGCACATTTCTGAGCACAGACCTGTAGCTCTTCCACCTCGCCAGTCACTAAAGGATTTGGCCTTCAATTACAAAATACAGGGATTAGGCTATCCCCAGCCTGTGGGAGAGCAGACAGCTTCTATGTTCCAAGAATATCCAGATAGCTGGCAAGGAGCCTGCCTGTAAGAGCTAAGTCATGTACATGAAACCAAAAGGAAAGAAGCCAAGACTTACACTGCACGGTTCAGGACTTACAAGTCAGTAGGAGGAAAATCCTATGATCTGTCTTCTCCATAGACCATCCAGTTGTCTGTCATTGTGAAAAATGAATGAACTCAATGTACCCTTACTATCATGCCCTTATATCACTGCACAAATTTTAGTAAAACTCAATACAATCAGGTAAGTTCACTCAAGAAACTGGGCTCTAGAGAGACCCTAGATGTATGGATGGTTGTTTTCTGAATTAGTCAGGAAAGAGATTTCCTAAGCAGCAAGCACAGTAAATATGTGATCCTGCTGTGCACTCCCAGTAGTGGAACTTTGGGTGTATGAGGCAAGGTTTTCCCCTAAAACTTGTAACACCTGGGACAAATCCGGTGACAAGCAGCCTTGGAGAGGTTCTCCTGAATTCTACAGAATTTAGACTTCATCATTTTGCTCAAGTGACACATTTGGTTTTCAAGTGTTCTGCTGATTTCCTAACTGTACCGTAGACAGGAATCATTTTGGTCCACTATTGCTGCCAGTGGAACACACAGTGGCATCACTATTGGGCTGCAGAAGATGTGAATTTCTGAAATGCTTCAGAAGCAGCTCAATTTTCCCCAGCAGAAATGTTTTCCAAACAAAACCCAACATTCACGGAAACTCAATTTCCTTTTCCCCTCCATGCAGAATACACACTAGCATCAAAGGGACCCTTTCATGCTCATGAAGAAAAAAAAAAAATCTGTATATTAGGGAACCAGGTGGAGAAAAGCCAGCCTTTATATAAATGTAACATCTGTGGCTTTGTCTCCCAGCTGCAGAGAGTGTGCATACGTGAGGACATTTGACCAGACACGTACGGAGCTAAAAGCATGAGCAGCAAACCTATACACCATTGTATTTGAAGTTTCTGTCTCAGTACAATATCTTCAAGTAAAGAGAAGACATCCCAAAATATATTTAATATATTAAAAATAGTTATGTAGGTAGGGTCACAGGGTAAGTTTTACACTGCCTTCTGAGACATATGTTATGGTCTTTATGCTAAATTTTGAATAGAAGGAATTTGATGTGGGATGAAAGATTTGAATAGTCCTAAGAATAGCAGGGGAGATTATTGCATAATTTTCTTCACCATCTCTCTTACAACCCTATTTCTTAAACATCCCACACCTGTGCTCCTACCACGTCATGAAAAGTTGGCTGACATTTTGCACAGTGCTCTACAAATGTGGCAGAATAAGAGAAGAACAGAAGAGATCTGCAATTATAACCCACTGTATTTCAAGGGACTTTAACACAGGTAACTGCATGCCATGACTTACTGAATCCGAAATAAATCCCTTTTCTGATCCTCTGAGGATTACTGAAAATCCAGATAAACCATCTGGCTATTACACATCCATTTGCCTAGCAAGTCTTTTGGATGCCCTCCCATTAATATGTCATTTGAAAGAATATTTAGTTCAGTGGGAGATGAAGCGTCACCACACAGGTCATGCCTAAATCAACAGAACAGCTTGTCTCTCTCATAGCCAATCTACATATAATTGATTTTTAGCATCCACGTTCAGTAAAGAAAACTGTTTCTCTGAGAGATTTGAGTGCCACATTTCACAGCTCTCTACGCACGACTTTGGGTAAGGTCCATCTTCCACTGCTAAGGCATCAGTGAAAAATTATACATTGCAGCATTTCCAGATGATGTTCTACCTTTCACAGCTGGGCAAAAAGTCATGAAACAAAGTTATAGGAATGATAATTGAATTTATTAAAACTTGCTTTCAAGCTCCTTTTTTCAAGTGGCTTACACCGGCTGTCACCCACACAGCATCATGCTCAGTGTTAGGGAGAGGTGTTGAGCAGACTCCGTTTGCTTTTCTTCCTCTGCACGTTCTTGATTTTTGGGAACAAAGATATTCCCACATAAGTTAAACATATGAGCAGACATTTAACATTATCACCATTCTGAGGTAATTTCCATAATAGCAAACTGTCATATGATACCAGCTTAGGCCGCAGTACTGGAGCTGAATTACACAACATCAGTGTGTTATAAATCTTAGCACATAGCTACTTCATTGCTAACGAGGTATCACACCACTTTGGTACAAACACCCACAAAACTGTGAAGTATCTGAAACAGACTGGGTAGAAATTTGTGGGTTTTGGATTTTCCAAGTTCACCCACAGAAAGTGATGCAGATATGTATATGGATCCTGGAAAACAGCCCTGTTGGGAAATATTCCCTTCAAGAGAGGAAGGTTGCACAGCCATGATACTGCACCACTCCTTGGAAAAGAGTGCTCCTGGATAACACAAACTGTGGGGAGGAGTCACCAGAGCACTTTTGCCTCACCATTCTATTAAACCCACACTTGAATCTGCTCTAACTGCTATTGATGTCAGTGGAAATCCCTCCTGTTCTTTCAGTAACAATGAGATTATGTAAAAAGTGCTTTTCCTCCTCTTGAACAGTTTTTTTTTGCTCAGTTTTTATTACTAAATTGACTTCACCATAAGAAGTGCATGGATGAGTCTGGGGGGTAATACAGGAGGCAGGCACAAATGTCAGAATTCTTGAGCCATAGGAGATGAAAATCACAGAAATGCAATTCTAGTTGCAAATTAGCAAGACAGAAAGAAACTAAAAATGTTCATTTGAACTTATCCTGTTATCCAACATTATGATAAAGCATTGACAGTTAGTACAGATTATTTTCATTTTAATTCTTAGGAGATAATTACTATTTTACCTGAATAATCCCTGAGTCATTTGAAAGGAGCACTGGCAGAAGGAAGCAAGCTTTATGCTGTAAAATGCATTGCCATCAGTGAATATATAATTTGTTCTTCAAGTCCACAGACAGTAAAAATACAAGTAAAACTCCAGAAACACACACACACACACACACACACAAATTTGTTTGTGACAAATAATGAATTGCCAAGTCAAAGACTATAGAAAATATTAGGGATACACTTTTTCTGTAAATGATGCTCAAGAGGGAAGAAGAAATGGGAGAAAAAAAGAACTGCTATGAAATGTAAGATGGGTCTTCTCAGGGGTACCATTAATGGAACAGCAGGAGGAACACTGAAATATATCTCTTACTTTAATATCCATTTCTCTTGCCCTCTCTTCTTCCTTTATTCTTCTAGACACATTCATCAATGAGAAACAGGTTCATTTTACAATCATTTACCTATCCACCAACCTAAATATATTAAATAAGAATAAAATAAAATGATGTTCCAGAACAGGATGAAGTAATTGCACTCAAGCTTTAATTTATCTTTTGAATAGCATTCAGGTTGAGGAAAAAAAATGTAAAAAATGTATTTCAAAAGTCCTCTTTCCCTCCAAAAACATGTAATTGTGAAGCACAGGCTAAAACATATATCTTGAGGAAACAGTTCTCTACTCTCTCAGTTCTAAACACGTTTAGCTTCTATTGGAAGCTAAAGCCACCATCTCACGATTTCCTGGTAATATGCCTTTAAGAACCTAGTAGCTCCCAGCTTCACAGCCATTCTCCTGTAGAATGGTCCAGTGGATTTCACCTTGGGGCTTTAGAGAGGGCTGACTCCCATCAAGTGGGGCTCATACACAAGCACATTGTAATATCTGGGCTGAGTCCTGGGTTACTTGTCCTGCACAGGAACTGAGCATCTGAAAAACCTGGAGATTTGACAGCCTGCTCAGCTCTCTAATAGAATTTCTAAGGTCATTTAAATATTTTTTTAAAAAAATAAAAGCAAAAGACTGGACAAAATAAGACTTTGCAACCAAAATACAACTCCAGTATTGAAAAAGTTGTGTTATAAAGTTAATAAGATTTAGTTTAAAATAACTGAAATGTAGATTAAAATGTATTTTTCTCTCTCCCTTGCCCTCTCCCCCTCTCTCTCTCTCCGCACCACCCTCCCAAGTACATACAAACACCCTAGTTCTTAAGTTTGAAGGTTCATTTTTCTCAAAATTTTGTCACTGGATTTATTTCCCATTTTTTTCCTTTAGAAAATAAACATAATCAGGCTCAGTGGTACTAGCATCTTAATATTAAAATACTATATTTCATAAAAGTAAAGAGAGCCTAGGAGCTGGCAACTTTACAGGGAAGGAACTTTAAAACCACATTTTTTCTTTCTGTCTGTTCAAGATATTCACGCATTTCCCTCTCCCTGACTCCAGTCCCTTGTACTCGGCTCAGAAGTTTCTCTAAGCTGCCGGCTGACCCGGCCATGTCAGGAGCACACGCTGTACTGCACGCTTTGTTGTTGCTGTCTCTCCCCTGCATCAAGGAAATAGTTGCTCTTCTTTGATCCTTCTCTCAGCTGCATGACTTTTAGTTCCATCTGTCCTGTCTGCCGTTTATAAAACAACATTTTTTCTCCAGTTCCTGCCAAATAACCTTATTTTGATACTTCCCTCTTTATGCTGAACGCCCAGGCATAGGTCTTTCATAACTGCAGGGTGTGTTTGGTTCTCTAGATTGTAATTGAAGGCCTAGCTTGAGACCGAAGGGCGAAAACTTACGTTGTTGAGGGCAATTTATCTGCGTGAGTCCCATTAATGTGAATGGAAGGCAGGTGGCTAAAATCCCAGTGCAGCTCACAAAAAATATATAACTGGCTCTCCACTCTTCAAAAATAATACACTGAATGTATTATTAATTGTATAGTCCAGTTTACAAGGGCTGAAATACAGAGTTGTTTAATTCCGGAGGTAGCTTTATGTGGGTTTAAAATTAAAAGGACAATTTGCTGCAGATCAAATAAAAACACAACATCAAATCAACAGCAATGCATCAAAAAATAAATGTACCTGGATAGCTTTAATATTCTTACAAGTTATAACTTACAAGTAATAACTTCAGTATTTGTACTGTTCAGGTTATTTGCCTGAATATTGACAGATTCTTCTCGCTATGGTAGGAATTGGCATGCTGCAGATTACCAAGGACAAAAACATCTATGAACTTTTTTTTTTAATTTACAGTGTCCAATGAGGAAAGCTTCAAAGAATAAAAAGTAGGCCTTGCACTTCTGAGCTAGTTGTTTCTTATTGTCATTAATTATTGACTTGTCTATTTGCCATTTATGCATTGCCCTAACTTTCATTCTTGCCTTTATTTGTACCTCTTTGTTTTATCTCCTCAATTTTTCATCAGCTTACATCCAGTTTTTCTCCTCTATTTTGTATTCCAAGAATCAATCCCGATTCCAGACCATTAAGCTCTATGATCCTTTCTTAATCCAATTGCTACATGGAGACACAGTAGCAGAAGGAGCCCAGTGACAACCAGGGGATGCAACAGGTTGTGAAACAATCTTTCAGTCACACCACGTAGCACAATGAGGCCAAAACCACTTAAATTGGAAAGAAGAAGACACAGAGAAGAGTAGCATGAATAAGTAATTCATGAGTACCAATATGTATCTGGAATTTGTTTCACTATGCAAGTGGCAAGCTTTCAAGGGCCATGACTAGCTACAGAACATATTTTTGTGTTTTCAAATACTTAATAATTACTTCCTATTAAACAATGATAAGGAATATGCTACATAGTCTCTATATTTGACTGAAACAAATAGCTTTTGCCACTCTTTTGTGGCATATGGCTTCTGATGATTGTACTATCACCTGAACTCTTCATAACATATTTTCTATTTTAATTTTTTGTGATGTTAAGCAAAACCACTGAGTTACTCATCACAAGTGATGACCGACACTCCATCTGCAATGCAAATGTATGGGGATATCTATGACAAAGAGGTTTTTTTTCACAGCTTCATGAGCAAGCTAAGAAACAACTGAACAACTGGAGACGTACACTAACAGAAGGCATGGGCAGCAGCCAGGACAGCATCTCCAGGCACTCCATATGTGGACTCTCTGTTGCCTACAGCAAATAAACTTTTGAAGCCAGCAGTGGTAGGAAAGCTGACAGAATGAATTAAAAAGTGGCAGTGGGGAGCCAAATACTGCTGTAACAGAGGTAACAGGGAACTCCCTGAACTCTGGGTAGGACAGACAGTAAGAGGTTTGCCAGTGACAGAGAAAAGCAGCAGAGGACAGGGATGGGTATGCAAAAGGCGCTTTCAAGGTCAGACATGGCAGAAGTAGAGGACAACTATAATTACTACAGCTGCCATTTCCAGGAAGCCATGAAGGAACAGCTTCCCTTGAGGGATGATGGAAATACAAATTCCTGCATGGAAGCAGGTCTGGAACAGAGGACAGCCATGAATGTACGGGGATGATTTACTGGAAATGTTCAGGAGCTGTCAAAGAACTGCCAGAAAACACATCAGAAGAGAAATCTCCAGAGAGTGAATGACAAGTGGAAATGAGGCTCCAACTGGACAAAATGCAAGCGTGCTAAATTTGCTGAGAAATTCCTCAGATCTCGTGGTTAGGGAACACTACTTATTTTCCAATAAAGCAATACAAATGTTCTGAGCATGTTCCAGATTTGTACTAAAAAACTGATAGATTGAGTGCCAACGCATGACAGTCACGAACCCTTATCAAAAATTCCAGCAGCGTGCAACCAGCAAAATGCCTTGTTGTGCACCAGAAATGGCTTCCTGGATGCAGTTTTTCTATACGTCATTCTTAACACCACTGTCTATTTTCTCATGTTTTATTATTTACCCTTTGAAGTGCAAATTTCTTCTTCTGTTCTGAAAGTCTTGTCACACGCATACAGACACTAAAGATAAAGTGATAGCTTTCTACACAGTTCTATTATAAGAACTTGAACATCAGCCCAAATTACCTGTCATCAGCTGTTCAAGTCTTCTTTCCATTACTGACAAAACAAATGAACAGCTGCTTGCTCCACAAACCTGCGCACTGAAAAAAAGGCACACTAATAAAAAAGGCTGTAAACAGCAAGCAACATATATACATATAAGTTCTAGACACAATATCAAGTGGGTTAAGGCCATCTGCATTCCTAGCTAGCTAAACAGAAGACTCTCCTGCAAGATGCTATTTTATAAAATGGTCTCATTTATAAAAGCATTTCAGCAGCAGCTGCTGTACAGAAATGTAAAGAATCAAGTTAATTCTATGTGGATATAAGTCTATGCTAAATTTTCTTCTAAGTACGGGAAAAAAGGTAAAAGTATACAGGTTTCATGAAAATAATTTAATTATTAAATAATAGGA
The DNA here is from genome assembly GCF_036417535.1 of Chlamydotis macqueenii. Lineage (NCBI taxonomy): Eukaryota > Metazoa > Chordata > Aves > Otidiformes > Otididae > Chlamydotis > Chlamydotis macqueenii. The sequence goes on from NC_141558.1 coordinate 9,642,009, forward strand.
CATGAGTTTGAATTTATATAGCACTGTTTATAAATTTTTCAAAGTTCATTAAGTTTTGAAAAAATGTCATTGTATCACTTCATTTCTGTGTAACGTCATGAAGGAAAAGAAAAATGTGCTTTTCACTTAATTTCCAGCCAAATAAATTCTTTTTTATTAAAAACCTTAAAATATCCTTCCTTTTCTGATCTTCTATTTCCATACTTTTTTTTTGTTTGTTTGTTTGTTTGTTTTTTGGAAGAGGGAAGGCTATAAGGAAAGAGGAAAAAAAAAAAAAAAAAGAAAGTGGCAGGTAAATTGTAGCAGTTTAGCCCAAGTCACCACACAGTTTCTCGCTCACCCTCCCCCTCCCCAATGGGATGGGGGAGAGAATAAGGAAGAAAGGAAATTTCATGGGTTGAGATAAAGACAGTTTACTAAAATAGCAAAGGAAAATTACAATAATAATAAAATATAAGGTTATTAATATACACAAAATGAACAGTGTACGTTTTCTCACCACCCGATGTCCCAGTGACCGATACAGCCTGTTCCGAGTAGTGATCACGGAAACAAAACCGAGCAGCAAGCAAAGGAGTGAAAGGGAGCCAGCAAGGTAGGGGGAACGATGCCAGCAAGTGAGAGAGAGGTGGAAGAACAAGGATGCCCACTCCTATGGGCAACCCCCACTTATATACTGAGCATGACGTTTATGGCATGGAATACTCTCTTTGGCCAGTCTGGGTCAATTATTCTCTGTGTCTTTCTCCCAGCTTCCTGCATCTGCACATTAGCGAGACCTGGAAAGCTGGAGAGTGTGCTTGGTCTCATTAGCAACAACTCATATCATCAGGATGTTTTATCAACATTCTTCATATCCAAAATCCAAAACACAGCAGCTACTGAGAGGAAAATTAACTCCATCCCTGCCAAAACCAGGATATAAATACAAATATATAAAAATTGAAAAATATATATACTTTTCCCAAAACCTAAAGAAATTAAATTGGAAATAAAGCAAAATATAATTTTTAGATCCAAAAGCAAATTAAAATTACTTTAACCAAATGGATGCCAGTGGGAGTGAAAATTTTATGTAATTATTTTTTGTTTTCCCTCTTTATCATCTCCTGCATTTTTCACCTCCTTTTTCGCCTTAGCTAATAATTTCTCCCAGGCCTCTTTGGAACTTGAAGCAAGACTGATAAATGTACAATGCTTCTTTTCTATCCTGTGAAAACAGGTTTTGAAATTCATAGGTTTCAAAGCCAGAATGAATAATCGTGAGTATTCAGTCTGTTGCTTGGTGCATCCTGGGCCACAAATTCTCACCAGGAATTTAACCAAGCTCATCTCTTCGCTTTGCATGGTAGCACATCTTTTAGATATGCACTGAAGGCAATGAGAAGCCTCTATATCCTGAGATAAGGTTTTAGTCACTAGCCGTGACAGTCACATAGCTTCCTCCATACCCTACCTCCATTGTAAATAATGTGCACCTTAATTTCTGCACTCACTTTGTGGTAGTTTAAGCTTTCGGCTGTTGGATGTTATGTTGTGGAGTTGGGTTTTTTTTTCTTTTTTTTTTTTTTCCCCTGGAAGATTAAAGAGCCTCCTACTATCAAATACTTCTTCTTTATGTGAAATCATAGGTTGCAACCTCTTAACCTTTCTGGACAAACAAAATTGATTGTACTTCTTTAGTTCCACACTACAAAGCACCTTTTCCAAACCCTGAAATCCTTCAATAGATCTTTTCCAAACTCTTTCCAGATTGTCAATATTGGGTTTTTGTACTGCATTGAGTTGATAGTATCTAATTTCACTTTCACTATCTTTCCCCATAGTTAATGGAGGGAAGTTCAATACCTTACAGGGATGTTTCACCTCCCTCTAAGAAAGGCATTTCAGCTCGGTCAGGCACACAGGAAGGTGCCTATTTTCTGTGTTGACTTTAAAAACTCAGGCATCTTAATTTTTGGATGCCTTTAGTGACACAGATGAATCCCACTCAGTGTGGGCACCAGGGGACAATCCAGCTGTCTAGACATAGAGGCTCTCTCTGATTTCAGATACCTCGGGCATCACACCTGGCTGCTAGCTGACCCTGTGCCCATGGATGCCATGTAACATCTGCCAGCTGCACGCGATGTCTCTGAAATTATGACACATCAAGGTATATTCCATCAGGACAATTAGTTTATGAAAATATTTTATGGTCTCATCAATGCACAGGATAATTTGAAAAAAAAAAACATTTTCCATAATGTTTTATTGACTGGCATCAATTATAATTTAAATCTTAGTTCAGTGCATCCAATAAATTTTTCCTAAGTAAGGTTTGGGCTAATGAGCAAACTGTTTTCAAGGCCAATCAACTTACTATTTGTTAATGTTGGACCATGACAATTTTTTTCAGACTTCTGGAAGTTCCTGAGAATATTTAGATTTGCTAAAAAATTGGATTAATTCAGGCAGCTCCACAGCAAGTAATCTTCTCAACTGCGAATATCTAATTCTGTAGAATTAAAAATATTTAGTGTTGCTGTTTAGCACTCTTCCTCAGAAGTGACAGAAAAGAAAATATTTCATTCTTCTTTTAGAAAACAGATGCATTTACTTAATTTTGCATTTTCTCTACCAGTATTAACAATTTTACCATCCATAGTTCTACAATACTGTAAGCATTTTGTTCCTGGTTAAAGAACTTCTTGTTATGTTTGCCCTATTATCCATAGATTTTCAACGGATCTCTTTAGTTTTCTTTATCAGTTCTCTCCATTATCTAATACTGATTTTTTTCATTGCTATCAGGCTCCACATTTTTTCCATTATTTTTTATCATGTACTTCACCTTTCTCTTAGCCAGGATTGCTTTTTAACTGAAGAAAATACCTTTTGTCAGTGCAAAACTCAATTTCTTCAAGTAACCAACACAACTTTTAAAAACTTCCCTCACCTACCAGCCATACTTTTTTCTTAAGTAATTTTCCAGTCAGTGTTGGTTCTAGCAGTTTTTCGTTTGGGGTGTCTGTTTTATAATTCAGGAATGAGGAATCTGGAACAAAGGTGTGTGTACAATGTCAATTAATTTGCTTTGGTCTAAACAGCCCCTAAATCTTGTAATAAATCACTGTCGTGGTTTTGTTTAGTGAGGGGGGGCCTAAAGTGGTAGCTTCTGTAGGAAACTGCTAGAAGTCGCTCCCCTTTGTTCAGTGGACTTGGCTGGGCCCCGGGCGGACCTGCTGCTGGCCAAGGCCGAGCCAATTGGTAGCAGAATGTTCCGTGATAACGCCTCTGCGATAACGTATTTAAGAAGGGGAAAACAGAAAAAAAAAAGAGAGAAGAGAAGATGTGAAGAAGCTGAGTGGGGGCAGAGGCACAGAGGGGGAGGCGCAGACCTCATGGGCCTTGCAGGCCTCACCCTCTGGCCTCTCGCCAGGCAGCCGACTGGGCCTAACTCGGTCCGGCCCGGCTGCAAGAAGTGGAGAGGAGATGAGAAGTGAATAAGATGTGAAAAAGATCCTGAGAGACATCTACCAGCCTGTTGTGAGGAACGGCTGCAGACGCCAAGGTCAGTGAAGAAGGAGGGGGAGGAGTAATGCAACTCCTGGCCAAGATTCCCCTGCAGCCTGTGGTGACGACCATGGTGGAGCAGGTTGTCCCCCTGCAGCCCATGGAGGTCCACGGAGGAGCAGAGATCCACTTGGAGCCCGTGAAGGACCCCACACCGGGGGAGGTCCTGAAGGCGGCTGTGGCCCGTGGACGGCCCGCTGGGACAGCTGTTCTGGAGAGACTGCACACAGTGGAAGAGATTACCCACGCCAGAGCAGTTCCACGAAGGACTGTGGCGTAAGGGTGGGACCCCACAATGGAGCAGGGGAGGAATGTGAGGAGTTCTTCCCCCGACCATGAAGCAGCGGCATGAAACAACGTGTAATGAACGGACCGCGACCTCCATTCCCTCTTCCCTCCTGTGCCGCTCGGGAGGGGAAGGTAGTAGAGATAATGTTAAGCTTGGGAAGAGGGAGGGGTGGAGGGAGGTTATCTTGTTCTCTGTCTCATTCTCCTGCTGTTTGTAGTAATAAATGAAGAGTTTTCCCCAAGTTGAGTCTGTTTTGCCCGTTATGGTAATTTTAAGGATTTCTTCCTGTCCTTATCTCAAACCTCGAGCCGTTTTTCCTTATATTTTCTCTCCCTGTTCTCTCAGAGGGTGGGGGAGTGAGAGAGAGACTGCCTAGTGTGGTCCCGATCGGGGCTGAACTACGACAATCACAAATTGTCAACTTTCACAGAATGAAAAAAAACACAATATTTTTTAATTCTAAATTATCTAATTAGAATTTTAATTCTAAATTAACATGAAATCTTTTTTGCTTTTGAGGGCTTTTTAGGGCTACTGTAACAAATAGGATAAAGTAAGGATACTCTAAGATTCTGCAGCCGTGCCTGAGATCCATCTTACTTGTCCCAGCTTTCTTAGACACCTAGGTTTGTGGCACCCTATAAGTATTTATCATTCCCTGTCAATTCCAGGAAATGACTTATACTGAGTGCCAAACTTGCAGATGACTAAAGTTACTTAAGAAGAATCCATCTTGTGTTGGGATGTCTCTAAATTATCTTTTTCAAAGATCCCCAAATACTTCCTCATCCATTTCTTCACTAGATATAGGAACAGAGTCAAGTGGAACAGACTGGTGATCAACAGTGCGCTTAGAAAGACTGACACTGTGAACTGACCACAGCATGGGTGGCCGTGATCACACACTTACACATCTAGAGCATTTGTAGAAAACTAAAATAAGGTGTCTGAATTAGAATCTGGATCCCTCAGGATACCAGATGACAAAAACTCTGAGAAATTATAAAATTAGGGACAGATTTAAAAAAATATTGAAAGTGGACACACAGGAGTGTCTGTTGTAATTGGTTGAGCCACAGAAACTCATGTAGAAATGGAGGAGATTTTCATTCAGTAAACACAGAAGCCATGGGGCTAAAGCCTTAAACCAAGCTGAAATCAAGCAGTAGAGGTGTGTGCAAATACATTCATATTGCATCACACAGCTACTACTACATCATGAAATCACTACCTCAAAAAGATGACAGTGATGAAGAAAATATAAAGACATAAAATGACATTACTGTGTTTCAAACTACCTCAGATATTAACCCTTCTTGCTTGCTTAGAATTACTCTCTGTCAATAATTCCTTTAATTCTACAGTATCCCGAGGTGTTTCAGGGGCCATCAAACAGGGTAGAGGAAAACTAAAACACAAATAATTGATTCATATTCATATTTGGAAATTACTTTTTTCCCTTGGTTTGTGTCTCTATTAAAATATTTTGTCCAGGATTATAGTTGGAAAAGTTTTGGGAAAAGGCAATTAGGTTCACTTTTTTTGTTGTTTTTTATCTTCAAAATTTGAACAAGTCTTGCTGTAGGCTATAGTCTTACCCTCAGAGCGACTACAGTGTAATTTATGTTTGTTGTGTTAAAACAGTGGTAGTGCTGATTAGGAAGACTTTTTAAGTATAGCATACAGAACAGTCTTGGGAACTATATATCAGTTAAAGAACCCATGACAAAAGAAATGACCATATCTCTGAAGCTCATCAATAAAGCATTAATGTCCTTGATTAAAATTTTCCATAAGGCACTTAAAAAAAAAGTCTTTTGATTATTTTATTTTTAACGGCACGAGCTGCCAAGAAGTAGAATTCGTTATTTCTGGTTTTTATAACTATGGACACAGCAATGAGAAGATGCAGAGGAAATTATACACCTTGCACAAAAGCAGTTGAAACAATAATTGGTAGATTTTGGTTCTTTGGATCTTTCCACAGTGACAAGAACTCCTCTTGGCTACAGGCAGGAGGAAGTTATTCTGGGTTAGAGCAGTATGATTTTACAGTGGCTCAATGGAGTAACTGTTATGGCAGGAATACTTAACATAAATAATAAATTTTGTGATGTAAATCTGAAAGCATGCCAAATGCTCTGGTTTTGACACTTAAAAATGGATCTTCAGAATAAAAATTAAAAGTGAGTAATAGGTCTGAACATTTACTTTCTGATTACTGGAGAATTAGTGTTAACAGGGCATTATTAGCAGCTTCCTCATGGATTACAACCCCACTATGCTAATGAGATAACGGAACAGAAGACAGTTCCTAGGTATTGAAAAGAGCTCAGCACCACTGTCCTTTGGACCAGATAAGTAAAAGGACTACAGTAACAATGCCCTAGAAACAATACCTCTCAAGAATGTGTCCATAAATGTCAAAGAGCAGGGATCTTTTCAAACAGCGTCTCAATTGTACACAGTGAACCCTGTAGTTGACTTGTTTTGAAAATCCCTGTATTGATAATCAATATGTTTCATTGTAATAGAGCAGACGTATAGATGAATGCTTTCAGTTCAGGTTGGATTAAAGGAGGCTACAGTAGTGAGTAGGCTGTGTGGCAAATGCTGCTTCTTTTCTAATTGAGCCACTTGCTTTTGAAAGAGTCAAAGATCTCCCTGGTGGACATAACATGGGGTGTGCTAGAAGGATAAGGTTAAAAGAAAGAAGGCTAGAGGAGTTCAAGGCACTGTTTATTACTTCTGAACATTTCTGAATAAAGGGAGGGTTAGCTTTTCAGTGAAGAGAATGCAGCTGTCTCACTTCTGACTGTACTGATTTGTAAGAGTGTTTCTCCCCTTAATCTTATTCTTTTCTCTTTAATCTGTATGTTTTCTAAACCTTATCTTTTATCTGGCTCTACCTTTTGAGTTAATCCCTTGTGTCCTACGCCTCTATGCCCGTCTAGGTCTATTCAGTCTTAAAAAGACACTCGTTTCCAGTAGCACCACAGGCATGAGGAATGCACAGCGTCCATCCTAAGGTCTTTCTGTTGCCTCTTCAAAAAACTCATGTTCTGTATCCACAACCAAAATGTTAGCACTGACATATGCTGAGTCTCCTGTGTTTCCTTAAAAAAGGATATGAGAGATAGAGAGAAAGGAAGAGAAAGAGAAAGAGAAAGAGAAAGAGAAAGAGAAAGAGAAAGAAAGAGAAGGAGAAAGAAGGAGAAAGAAAGAAAGAAAGAGAGAAAGAAAGAGAGGAAGAAAGAGAGGAAGAAAGAGAGGAAGAGGGAAAAAGAAAGAAGGAAGGAAGAAAATAAAATTTCTCATTAGTGAAATGAGAAAGTAAGTGAAAACTAAGCTTCATTTATAGGAACATGTTAATAGCAATATTGGAAAAACTGAATACAAAATACAATCAAACTCTGGAGGTTAAGGCTTCCTGGGATCAGAGTATGGGAGGCATTGCTTACTTTTTTAGGTATCTGTTAAATAACCAGAGCCTACATCTACATCCTCATTTTGAGCATGACTGTGGTAAGTAGGCAAAAGTATCATGAAATGTCACAATAACCTGAGAGAAGAATGATGGACAAGAGATAAACAAAGAACTTCTGTGCAAACCTGAATCAGACAGGCTTTTAGTACAAGACTGGAACTGTGCTAGGATCTTGTCTGGTAAATAAGAGAACAGAATAGGCAAATCACATTGCTAAAGTTCTTTCATAAACAAATTAATGAGGAGACGGTTCTTCCCTCCTCACATCTTTTTATTAAGTTTTAAAAATAAAGACTTTCCAAAACAAAATAGCAGAGTGGATTCTCAGGGCTGCAGGCAGTCTGAAATTTTCTTCAGGGCTAGGATCTTCTCAAGATGTTCTTTCAAAGAACTAAACAGGGTTCATTCTTTCCCTAAAAAATGCAACTATTGACGGATAAGATGTTCCTAAATCTAGCCACTTTTCTCTGTAGCAGATTCACACAGAAGCTAGGAGATTTGGGTTCCAGGCCTGTAACATACATCTGTACCGTTGTTTTTCTACTTGTACATGAAATTACTTCTAATGTCTTTGATACCATTGTAAGAGAATGACAGAGAGTCTTCTTGTGCAACTTCAAGCAGTAACTGCCATTGTACCTTTCTGGCCAGTGCCACATCACATTCCCACATGGGATTTCTGGCATATGCCATTGCAGTGGAAGATGCTTTTTTTTTTCACTTACCATCAAGAAGTCATCAGTTTTAATATGCAACTTGAAAAACTGAATATATAAACAGCCTTTCTGCTAACACACTTGTCTTATTATGGGAGACAACAGACAGCATAATATGGAAGACTGAGATTCAGAAAAATGACTTTGTTATGAAAAAATAATTTTTCTTAGCTGAGTGCAATCTGATCATCCCATAGAGCCTTTCCCCACCCCCCCCCACCCCACCTCCCCCACCCCCAGTTTGCTGTCTTGTCCTGATCTGTTTTTCCTCCTGGTCTTTCCATTTATATACTGCTGTCTTGAAGACATTTTGGAGAACAAAGACAGAAGTGCAGATCATCACATAGAATACAGTGTAAAAACATTTTACTTTTTCCCCCTAGTCTTTTGAAGTTTTTAACTTTCTTTTCTTAAGGAAAAAAAAAAAATATTCCTTCCCCTGGCTCTGTTCCACAAATCTGGAGAATATATTAGTGGCAAAGGGCATAACCTTCCCTTATATTCTGTGAATAGGACTACTGGCCTGAAACAGCCACAGCAGTGTACCATACTGAACAATTTTCAGTAAGTGTGAAGGCAGAGGGGGCATTTGTAAATATGCTGGCAGAACATAACCTTTCCACAAAGACACCCATCAGTGAAATAGAGCACAGATCCAGAATATGTCAAGGAGATGAGTTGTGGAGCAAATAATGCCATCTGTACTGCTCATGATGTTCTTGGACCAAAGTATCAAAAAGATGTAAATGAGTGCCACATTTATGTTCACAGAATACAGCCATGACTGACAATAAGTTACCAATAACAGTTGGACTTTTTTTTTAATACAATTTTTTAAACAATTTTGGATGAGAAACTTTCATGTGCATTATCAGAAAATGAATAGTAGCCTGCAGAATCACTCAGCATGTAACCTTTCATTATGCAACGTATCACCGACGGAAGAGAAAATAAATATTTACATATAAGTTCAGTAAATTCCTCAAGTTAGAAGTTTGTTGTAGTCACCATTTGCAGATGAAGATTTTTCAGGAAATATGTCATGAGAGGCCAATTTTAATCTCATCAGGAAGATCTGGAATATCTAACAAGTATCTTTAAGACATTCCAATTGCTGAGAGAATCCAATTCCCCATTTTCAAAAGTAAGGCCACTACAACTTAAAGCATGTCCATTGTGTAATTCTTAACTCTGGGTTAAGGATATGAAAGATTAATTGTGATGATGAGCACACTCTGCATTGACAGGGAAAAGCTAACAAAGTCTGCCTAGATCTCCATGCCATGGCCACTCAAGACATGAGGTTCACTTTGAATTTCTATGATGTTGTAATTTGAAGCATTACAATGAAGCAGACAATTAATAACTTTGGAAGATGATAACTTACTTAGAAGCTACTTAATACTTCACTGTTTTCATTTCAAAATACATTGTCCATTTTTTGACCTACATAAAGGCATTAAGATAAAATTAATGCAGAGCGCGTTACTCATACATAGTCATAGTCACCTCCTACTTAAATTATTAGGAATCTTTCTATTGACCTGAAGAGAAAAAGGTTAGCCCTGTAGCCCAGGCAATTATTATTTTGAAAAATTACCAAAATAAATGCTAGTAGCCATTGCTTTAAAGTGAAATTAATCAACCATTTCTGAGAATCTCAGAGTTGGGACTCTTTCCATTTTTCCACCAATTCAGCAGTATCATAAAATAAAAAGGTTCTTTGTCCTGAATCTATGGGAGATCAACTAAATTGTACATAAATGAATGTTTTTCACTGAATTGTGTGTCTCTTTTTTAAGATAGATCCAGACTCTGCCTATTGAGAAGAGCTGGAAAAGAAGAGTTAAGTCAAAGAAAGTTGTAAGGGGAGAAATAAGACAAAGACCAAATAATTAAAATAGGCAGTCCAGGATTTTTCAAAGTAAAAATACCCATCTATAAATGTATTCATCATCACTAGACAAACACTATATGAGGCATATTTAAGACTCTACACTGTTGGGTTTAGTCTGCTACAATTTTTATTTTGCTTTCATTATATGCTTCTCCAAATTATCTTCCTCCCTCTATTTCTCCTTGTTCTTTTCTTGTTAAAATTCTTCATCTTAGAAACAGTGAAAAAGGCAAGGATCTCCAGGAAAGTAGCAATTAGTAAACAGAGATATTTCTGCAAATAAATTTCCTCATATAAATATCTGTATGTACCTTTCTAATAAGCATTCATACCAACAAAAATTGAAACGAATGGCTATAGATAAGCAAACAAAGGAGATGTTAATATACGTGAACTTAAAAACAAAGGAATTCATCAAAATGTTTGCATATAACATTTCCAGTTCTAGTACAGACTAAAGCTTTGGTCTAATATTTATACCACTGTGAGGCACAAAAATTTATTTCATGCTTCACGGAACAGACAGATAGCTTCTGACCGAAAAAAAACTTCAGCAAAAGGGACAACTTTCTGAGTAATCTTGTACTCCAACTTCTAATCTGAAGGAGTCACCATCAAGAAAAAGAAATTATGGATTCAGTTAGTACATTAAATCTTTCAAAAGCAAGATTCAAATACATTTCAGCTCAGGGATTTTTTTTTTTTTTTTTTACTAAAAACCATAAAAACATGGGAATCTCTCAAAAACCCTGCCACCAAATTAGTTGAAAATTAGTAATTTGCTTTAAAAAAAATTTTAATAGTGGTGTGCTTACAATCTTGAAAATTAAGGAAGAACGCTTACTGGAAATAATCAGCACATTTTCCAATTAAGAATATAGTAATACAAAAAATAACAAGGCTCATTTTGTTTTATAGACTACCCACACGGAAATTCTTCACGCCCTTTGTGAAAACTAGCATAATGGTCTCTGTAATGTAGACAGTGCTCTCATACTTTTTTAAAATTAAATCATGAAAACCTGCTTAGGAAAGAGGCATATTGGTTGAGGCAGAAGAACCAAAGAGTAGATATGTCCACTCACATGCCTGCACTTTTATAAAGGTGGCTTTTATCTGCTGTGGAAGATACAGGTGCTGGCTGTTGGAAAATTTTTTCCCAGCCTCATTCCATTTAGAGAGAAAATAGAAGAAAGCTGGTAGTAATTCGTCTGAGTCTTGCTAAGTGCTTTAACAACATAATGAAAGGAAGCATCAGTGGATATGATTGTATCTATGCTCTTTGCATTGCCAGGGAAAAGCTACCCAGGTAAGTCTGCCTGGATGTACAAACCACCGTTACTGAAACTGGGGTGAGCCACCTCCTAGACCTGCTTGTTTCTCATCCTGGACTGCAGAGATAGCTCAGATGAGTAGGCTATATAGATGCCTAACTAGGAGACAACTGAAACCAGAAAAACTGAATCCCAGCTTGTGCATACACCTCAGTAATGTAGCATTCTTGTTGGTATATCTGCCACATTTTGGTACAAGTTAAAAATTCAATTCTGTTTTTATAAGCTCAGGGTATATAAGGTATTATTAAGGAGCAAAGATCCTTATGTTTGTTTTTCTGAATACTGTGAAACAAGTATACATTTTCTCAATGAACAGTGTTTTCAAGGGTGCTGATTCATTAGTATTCAACAGTGATGCAATTACAAACAGAGATCATAAAGATACAGAAAAACAAAACAGTGTCTGGAACATCAAGTATAGAAGGAAATTATTCTTCTTTTTTTTTGGCTTAAAAAGATCAGTATTTTGTCCTGATAGTTCTGATTACAGTCTTCTACCAACAGGTACTAATTAATTATAATGTCTTTTAAGGGAATAATTTCAGAGTCAAATGTGTAGATGATGAGGCCAAAAGATAGTTTTGTGGTCACCTAGAACAGTTTCTTACAGAAGTCAGACTTTATTCCTACATGAATTCTTGATTCAGATCAAAAGATGTATCTCAACAGCAACAAAACCCAATCCTGATTTTAAATTTACCACTGATGAAGAATCCCTTGGAAAGCCACATTAAAAACAAACAACTCTTGTTTCAAAGACATGTTCATATTTCTAGTCTTGGTTTGTCTAACTTCAAGTCCTAGATGAAGACTCAAGTTGTATTTTGCTACTTCAATTGCTCACCAGACAGCCATTGACTCCCTAATCTTCTCTTTGATAAACTAAATACATGGAACTAATTCAGTCCTTCAGTACAATACGTTTTCCAGTTCATTAATCATTCTCATAGCTCTTCTCTAAATCTTCTACTTTATAACACTCTTCACTGGATATCAGAAATGATCCTAATACAAAGGGGTCAGTGCAGAACCCAACAATACAGTAATTTAATCTCTCTATAATGTCTCATACCCTCTTGTGAATTCTTGTAGTGGTCTCATTAACCTTTTTGCCACAGTGTTATCTTTAGCAGCTCATTTTCATCAGATTAACTCCCATGACCTATAAGTCCTTTTCACATTCCCTGCTCCCAAGAACATATTTCCAATCCTGTATGTATAACTGACCTTTTTTTTTTTTCTGCCTCTGTACTGGACAATACTGGGAAATAATTTGCCTGTGCTGCAGTTCCAAGTAATCAAGGTGCCTATGTTTTAGTCACCTGTTTTCTTCATTATTTACCTCTTCCCCTATATTTTTCTCAGTCACAAGCTTTAGCAGTACAATTCTGTATTTTCCAAATTGTGATAATGCATGTGTAGAGGATGGCTGCTTCCTAATAATTCCCATTTACAACTTGTGGTTGGGTTGACCTTGGCTTGTGACCGGTGCCCACCAAGCCACTCTCTCACTCCCCCTCCTCAGCAGGACAGAGGGAGAAAAATAAGCTGAAAAACTTGTGGGTTGAGATAAAGGCAGCTTAATGAAAGAAAGCAAAGGCCACATGTAGCAGCAAAGAAAAAAAAAAATTATTTTCTACTTCCCACCAGCAGGTAATGTTCAGCCGCCTCCTGGGAAGCAGGGCCCTGGCACACATAGCATTGCTTCAGAGGACAAAAGCCTTAATAATGAACATCCACTACCTCCTTTCTCCTAGCTATAGTATAACCTCTTTTAACTCTTTACTAATCTGAACTGCATCAACCGTTACAATATTGCTCGTGAGATCAATGTCAGGCAAACGGGCTCACAATTATCACTCTTGTCCTCTGTAACTTTCCCAAATATTGGTGCATTTATTTTCTTCCAAACTTCTTTTGGGTTTTTTGCAGGCTAAGGTTTCCAAGGCTTGTGGAAAATAAGCAAAAGTACTTCAGAGGGGGATCCAGCCAGCTCTTTCAAAACTCTTCAGTGGGAACAGTTAAGTCCAGCTGAATAAAAAGTATGTTACTTACGTCGTGTATACATCAGCTGTCCTGTTGAAAACAAAATATGTTGGTACAGAATAATGTATTAATATGGTATGATACGAATGAGCCATTCCACTTTTTCCCAGAGAGCGCAGAAATGTTTATATAACTCATCATAACCAATGTCCTGCATTCAGACAGGATTATATGTGAAGGGAGAAAATGAAGCATATTTTTATCTTAATCTTTGTGAGGATCTAGCAATAAGAACTGTTTTCCACCTCTGCCTAACAAGGATGGAAAGATGAGAAAAGTGTCTACCTTACACGTCCACATAGCAGTATACTTCCAGTTAATGTCAACGAGGATTACAAAAACATATGTGGGGGTGACTATGTCAGTAAGTAAAGAAATTGTCATTTGACAGAGCATACATTTCAGAACATAGGTGACTCAGCTTGCATTAGTTATCCAGCCTGCAACCCAGGATACTCGCACTTATTTTCTGAAAGAAACAGAAAATTATTACCTAGCACAAATCCTTCTCCATTAGGGCTGGAGCTAGACTACCTATTCTCACTTACTGCTTCTGAGTCACTATCGGATTCTGTTACTGTGGAAGAATTTTAATGATTGTTTATTTGCTCTTGAGTTATAGACACCACTAGTAGCATTATTTTCAGCAAGTTTTCTAATTGCTGAAAGTTTTGGGTGTTTGTATGTTGATTAATAGAACTGAACTGGCAGCTACATGTTCTGCAATCTACTCCTAATAAATTTTCACTCTAGGTTTACTAGAAGGGTGTAATCCGCCAAATATGCATTTACTTTCCCAATTCCCACAACACTATGCCAATAAGCATGGGGATAAGCACTGCCAGATTGCCTGACACCACCATATATCCATTTCACTTAGATTGAGGCTACAACTATTCTTGGCAATACCATGAACCTGTCTCAGCTGCCCAGTCTACAGAAGGGATATAAAACTCTTTCTCTTCGGCTATAGACACTTTCTTTTCAGCTCAAGCTGCAGAGACTTCTGGTTTTAAGTTTAAAACATTCCTGGGCTAAATCTCAAATGACAAATAAAATGGCAGCTGTCACCCTGTTACCATGCCAGCAGAATCTGAGGCAGTGATTCTCGCACTAACGACGAGGGAGCACAACATGATTAAGCCACATCAAGCTTCCACTGACACCAAGTCAGCCTCAGCAGGAGTATGGACCATAGGTGTCTGCCACTGCCTCTGTCTCCAAGCACCGACATTGCCCATCACCTCTTCCAACAAGCGATAATTTCTACGCTAGGAAGGGATGCGTTTTAAACAGTCTATTGTACAGAATATATCTGGACAAAGTGGTGGGTTGTATCTGAGCACTAATGAATTAAGGCAGGTGCATGTTGGTATAAAACATGCAGCATATTCCAGGGCTTTCCTATGTATCTATGCTTTGCCTAATAAATGCAGCAGAACTGTGAGTTACTCTTCAAGGAAACCCCCTGTTCTCATAGAACTGAGCCAAAAAGTGATTTGTGCTTAAAGAGCTGTGAAAGGGACCAGTGAATTTATTCCAGTTTTGTAAACAGACTCATCTTATTCAGACCACACAGGAAACCACCCATCACTGCCGTCCCAAATCTGGGTTTGTTTACCCAGTGTGCAATATGCCAATCTTGCATACAGAGCAGAGGTATTTATTTATTTCATTTCTGCGCAGAGATGGGTGCTAGGTGGTAATCCCACAAGGCTAGCACACCTCGTTACAATAGCATTAGATACTTACACAATTCGGAATAACAGTTCCACCTTTTGGTCACACCTACTTAACTACGATTGGTTAGTTCTTTTCTTACATTAGTTTAAAGATACAATATTTCTTAAATTTACTACACATAACTTGGTGAGCAGGGGTCTTTATCTAAGGAGGGCGTGATTTTAGCACTAGAGGTGTGGTTTTCATATTATAATGAGAGAGTTCACTTTGAGGACACTAATTAGTGGCATTTTGTTGACCATTCACCACCTTTATCAATGTTATGCACCTGTAAGAATATAAATCCCCTTAGTTTAATAAATGTTTTCATGCTCTGGGTCATTCCTCATCTGTTTGGGCTTCTCTAGCAGGTCTGCTCTCCCTGAGCCTATCTTGGTGTTTTTTTTGTTCTGGCACATTTACAGCATCATCCCGCTCTCTCTCTTTGCTTATCTTGGCTTTCCCTTTCCCAGGCAGATCCTTGTTTACTTCATGCTCCTTTGACAATCATACAGCTTTCGGCACCTTCTGGGGCAAGATGTTTCCTTTTTATCAGTGTCTCAGTTTCCCTTCAAGGGTATAGTCGTTAGCAGGGTATGCATTGTTCATATAAAGTAACTTGGCTTGCTCAAGCCAGATTCTATTTTACAAAATATTGATTGTCCTTGCCTAATGGAAAATATCTTAAAAAGTCATTAATGTAAATTCATAAAAATTTAATTCATGGATATCATCACTATGCTTGAATCAGGCCTTACATTAACAGAACAGGTGGTAGAAAGCAGACCATCTAATTTTTTAGCTATATCCCCATACTTGCAGCAAAACTAAACTTAACTCTGTCCTACAAGGTGCTTCTTCCAACTTGCTCTTCACACCTCCAAGGATAAAGATATTGGACACATTGCACTAACATAATGCCATATACAAATTCACAACTATGTCAAATTATAATCTGAAGGGAGAACTTTCTTCCTGTGTTGATAAGGATTCCAGTTCAAATACAATCAGAAAAATAAATATCATTCAATATAACCTTGAAAGCTGGCACCAAGAAGCTACTTAGCAAATTGAAATAAATTATGTGAAAAAAATGAAATAAGAAATTCAACACAAAAAAAATCTCTAAAGATAGCCTATATTTCAGTAATAGGAATGTAGTCTTGTTTAAGTCATTTGCCAAGGACTAACACTTAGCTACTGTCCCCATTTTAGAGATCAGAAAATTGCTGCAGAGCAGTTCAGTTATTTGCAGTAAGCTGTAGAGAAAAGAAATTTCAACCAATTCTTTTTCTGGCTCTTACTCCTGTGCGTTGGCAAAATCTTTCTAATCTACTTCATCTGCATTATAAATATAAAAATATTACATCATCCTTATATGCAGTGTCTTATTACTAGCATGTAGAGTAACAAATGGTCATTTTATATCAGTAATACAAATGATATTTATGTGATATCATCAATAATATAAAAGACTAACATAAACTATGAATACATACAGCTGCTTAATAGAGGCACAGGAACACTTTTAATATCTTTACAATTATGTGAACCAAAAGAAGGAAATACTGTGCCATTCCTTTCTGCTTTGTTTTTTTAATTCATCTGTTCAGTCACTCCTACTCCACTGCCTTCTTTGTAGGGACAGGCTGAAATAGAAGGAATCTATTAGGAATCACATAAAAAACACAGAAATGAGCTCACCAACCCAGAAGGAAATATTCCCCCCTTACAGACATCCCAGAAACTAGTTCAGCAGATTCCTACTGTCAATTCAGAGGAAAAGTGTCCTCCTGAAACACTGATAAGGAACTACAAAGAAGTGAACAGGTAACAACCTTGTTATTATACTGTATCATGTTCAGAATAAACCCCAAATATTTAAATTCATAAGCTTCCACAATAAGGCTGCACAGGTTGCATGTGAGATACATCAGTTGGTGAGATGAGATAAGCAGAAGCATATAAACAGGTATTGTGCAAGTTGAGAGCAGGGAGAGACAGACGAGTGCAATACAAAGAGACTTTTCAACACCATCAGGAACCTCAGCCTGAACCCCTTCTCCACCTAACAGTGGCATGAGGGGAGCAGACGACAAAGTGCTAATGGAATAAGGAGTCATATCATAAACCTCAGGAAGCTGGGGCAGGAATCTGCATTACAGTCAGGTTATTGTGACAGTTCATACGAAACACCAAGGTATGTGCCAGACTTTATCAAGTGATGGGTAATCATTCAAACTGATACAAAAGGAAAACTTCATTTGTTTTTATTTTTTCAGGAACGTATCACACGTGTGTGTCCCTGCAAATACGCACACACATTGACACACACACACAGAGTCATTATATTGTAGCCAAGCTGAGCAGAGCCTTGCATCATGCACAGTGCGTATATCAAATTCTAGTCAGGTGCAGGAAGAGAAAGGAAAGGAAAATGCAAATTCTACAAATAAAAAGTTGATGATGTCACATCAAAAAAAAAAAAAAGAAAGACCTGAAGGAAGCTCAAGCAATACTAAACATTTAAAGATGACTGAAGTGTTACTGTATGCTTTGACCAAGATACAGTACGATTGGTTTTCTTGGCATCCATCATGAAGCAAATATACAACAGTGATTCACAGTTTTGTGTGGATCATGCCTCTAGGGACACATAGGAGAAGACATGGTCTTTGAGAGGAGACAGATGGAATGAGTGTCAAAATAAACAAACCCCCTAAATTGGGGAAACTGAGGCAGTAAGTTTGGACTGTTTGACAATAGTGGTGATGCAAAAAAGATTTAACCCTGTAAAACTGACTTGGGCTTCAGCTAGGTCACCATATTGGTTACATGATAGTAAGTCAAGCTGCCTTAAATTGATACCTCGTTACAAGCCGAACTATTTCAAAAGTAATATTTTGGAAGCCATTTTAAAACTGGCTAAAATACAACCTTTTCCTAGAGTTGAAAGTTATTTTGGAAGACAGAAGAAAAAGTGGGCTGTAGCCAGTATCTGGCTGCTGGTAACTTCCTTTCTTGCACAGAAACAGATTATTTTGACCAATATATATACGTACCCTCATTAACAATTCCCGCATAATTTGGATTCCCAAAAACAGATAGTAAAAACAGTGGTCTGTCAAACCCAATGCTGTGCACAAAATTAAACACCTTGAGAATCAGAATGTAAATTATGATTAACTTTTGTAAAAGATGGGGCTAAGGCAATGAAGTCTTAAAGCTTATGATGTAACCGGAACAAAACCTGGCCATTGCTCATCGTGATGTGATTGCCATCAAATGTAAGGAAGACCAAGCACCAAGTCCTCACCAAACTGCAGTCCCTAGTGTCTGCTTGCATTGGTATCATCATCATGTGTTCTTGACAGGTTGGGTTTCATCTGACAAAGGTACATGGAAAGAAAGCAGAATCTTTGATCCTTGAAGTGACTTTCTATCTTCCGTTGACTACAGAGCCACACTTGAAAAGCATGCTTAACCTAGATTATCTTTTTTTTTTTAATTGATATGGGTGTGATGAATCTCACATATGTGTCTGGCCCAAATTAGACTCTTCCCTTCCTTCTGAGGTCAAAAATTTAAGTATGAACAGTGCTTTCTTCCCCTTTTCTTATTCTACCACTATACAAAGTAGAGATTATCAAAACATTTCACAGGCTCCTAAGTATGAGAGGGCTACAATGGTGCACAGATAGCCAAAGAGCAGAACGTACGTGTTTTCTTTCAGTCTGCACTTGATACAGTGACTGTGATTACATGTCTAACACAATTAGCATCAACGACAAAAGGGTAAGAACTTGGGATGGAAAAGGTAAAGCACAAGTTTAATTCTACTTTGAGAGGCTGAATGTTTTTAAACTGGCTCGTCCTGATCAAATTCACCTGGGAGTACTTAGAGAACTGGCTCAAGTGATCTCAGAGGCCTGAGCAATTATTTTGAGAAGAGAGTGAGGACAGGTAAAGTTTCAGAAAACAGAAAAGGGCGATCATAGTTGTTATCTTTAAAAAAGTGAAAAGAAGTGTGGATCAGTCAATCTAATTTAAATTAAAAAAAACTTATTTGAATATTCAAACATCTGGGTGGTAACAAGGGGTAAAAATCAGCCAACATGGATTTGTGAACAACAAATCACGTCAAAGCAACCTAGTTTTCTTATATGACATGGTGACAGGCCTGTGTATTGAAAATAAAAATATCTTTACTTAGTAAAGCTTTTGACAGTGTTTTTTATGACATTTTTCTGTGCAAGCCAGGGTCTTCCTGAAACTGCCATAAGGTAGGAACACAACTGATTGGGATACTATGCATAAAGAGGAACTGTTCAGCTGGAAGGATGTAAAAGTGAGGTCCACTGGGGACTGATTTGAAGTCTAGGTCTATGGAACATTTCCAAAAATATAAACTGCATGATGGAGTAGGGAATATACTTGCCATATTTGCGGATGATTCAAAGCCAGGAGAGGCTGAAAAAGCATGTGGATGACGAGGTTAGAATTCAAATTGATTATTATAAATTGTAGAAATAGTCTGAAGTGACTGGGATGCAATTTAATAAGGGCAAAAAATCACAAGTTCTTGTTGTGGTTTTGTTTAGTGAGGGGGGGCCTAAGGTAGTAGCTTCTGTAGGAAACTGCTAGAAGTCGCTCACCTTTGTTCAGTGGACTTGGCCAGGCCTAGGGCGGACCTGCTGCTGGCCAAGGCCAAGCCGATTGGTAGCAGAATGTTCCGTGATAACACCTCTGCGATAATGTATTTAAGAAGGGGAAAACAGAAAAAAAAAAAAAAAGAGAAGATGTGAAGAAGCTGAGCGGGGGCAGAGGCGGAGAGGGGGAGGCGCAGGCCTCATGGGCCTTGCAGGCCTCACCCTCTGGCCTCTCGCCAGGCAGCCGACTGGGCCCGACTCGGCCTGGCCCAGCTGCAAGAAGTGGAGAGGAGATGAGATGGATGATGTGAAGAGATTCTGAGAGGCGTCTGCCAGCCTGTTGTGAAGAATTTTTCTTGTGAGAGGAACGGCTGTAGACACCAAGGTCAGTTCAGAAGGAGGGGGAGGAGTAATGCAGCTCCTGGCCAAGATTCCCCTGCAGCCTGTGGTGATGACCATGGTGAAGCAAGTTGTCCCCCTGCAGCCCATGGAGGTCCATGGAGGAGCAGAGATCCACTTGGAGACCATGAAGGACCCCACACCGGGGGAGGTGGATGCCTGAAGGCGGCTGTGGCCCGTGGATGGCCCGCTGGGACAGCCGTTCTGGAGAGACTGCGCTCCGTGGAAGAGATGACCCACGCCGGAGCAGTTTCATGAAAGACTGTGGCGTAGGGGTGGGACCCCACAACGGAGCAAGGGAGGAATGTGAGGAGTTCTTCCCCCGACCATGAAGCAGTGGCGTGAAACAACGTATGATGAACTGACCAGAACCCCCATTCCCTCTTCCCCCCTGTGCCGCTTGGGAGGGGAAGGTGGTAGAGATAATGTTAAGCTCGGGAAGAGGGAGGGGTGGGGGGAGGTTATCTTGTTCTCTGTCTCATTATCCTGCTGTTTTTAGTAATAAATGGTTTTCCCCAAGTTGAGTCTGTTTTGCCCGTAACGGTAACTTTAAGGATTTTCTCCCTGTCCTTATCTCAAACCTCGAGCCATTTTTTCTTACATTATCTCTCCTTATTCTATCAGAGGGTGAGAGAATAGGAGGGTGGGGGGAGTGAGAGAGAGACTGCGTAGTCTGGTCCCAGTCGGGGCTGAACTATGACAGTTCTCCACTTAGGTAAGAGTAACCGTCCACACAATTATAGGATAACAGTTCTGCTGAAAATGTTACCGAAATCCGGAATAAAACTCCTTAACAGCAATGAGAAGTTAAGAAGTAGGCACTCCTTTATTGCAGCGCTGGGCGCACAGGGGATCACTCCACCTAGCGTGCGCACCTGTTCAATCCAACAGCGCAGGTTAAATACACACCTGTTATACATATTCACTAGATTTCCGAGAAATATTATACATAAACATTAACTTTCCTGGAAGTCATTATAATATTCCTCCACCCACTTGTGCATGTTCAGTGTTTTGAGTCGAGGGTCTGTCCTTTGAGGACAAACCAAAATGAGCCAGTTTGTTTAATGCAGACAAGTGTAATTTGAAGAGCTTTTTGATGGTCTTCAAATATTTTAAAAAATTAGTGAAGAGAGGACAGAAGCAAATTCAAATAGGAAAGGAACAAATCAATGAGCCTAAAATGCAGCAATGGAGCTCCTCTTTGTCACACTTTGTACTTTACATGTCCAAAACGATCTTCCTTTAAATCAAGAAACAGTGCACTGGAATTCCTGAAAGGTAATGACAAAACTTGCCATAGGCACACGTAAAAGAGAGAATAGCAACATGGAAGACCTGGAAGAGTGCTCTATATCACCTTAATGGGTTGAGGTAGACAAGTATCTCAAATCACACCGGTAGCATGCATGCATTTGCCAGTAGCTGTCAGTATCTCAAAGAAAGAGAGGGAGGGGGAAGTAACAGCTCTAGTTGCTCTTGACATTATTTCATTTAACTCGCTAGGTCTCTGACCTTTCAGCATGGGTGAAAATAGAAGTGGAAATGTAACACTGAGGGGGGAAAATTCATGCAAATGATAACCTTTAAAACCACCAAGTGAGTCTTTTTTTTTTAAAGGAGAGAAATCTGATGATCCAATTATGCAAGTCATTAGGAAAACAATGCTGAAATTTTGTGGCTAATGGGATTTTAAGTTATATTGACAATGAAAACCAATTATACTTCCAAAACTTTTTTTCTCTATCTGCAATTGCATTATTTTAATGAAATGGCATGCTAAATCTCAAGTAGCCAAATGAATGTTAATTATGGAAACAGTTGAGTTAACAAGAGTACCTCTCCCTTTCCATGACCTCATAATTTCACAAGTCTGACTAGAAGCATAAAGTCATTCATTTTGCCTCTAAATTGTTTGATGTTGTAAATATAGCAATCTTCAAACTCTTCAGAACTCCTACTTTAGAATAAAATTTAGATTAATTTTCTTAAGAAGTACAGCGGAATTAGAGCTTAACTGCAGGATGAAAGCAATTCCAAACCTTGGGAATATTTAGATAATGACCCAATTCTTCCAGGTCAGAACCAATTCTAGTTTAACACATTAAAACTTTTCTGCTTTAATTGATTTTTCCACTATCTATTTATCTTTATAATTGGATAGTAAGGTACCAGGTAAAAAAAAAAAATCTGTGAAATACAACCAGTTCATGTAAACAATTTCAATAAGCGAAAGGGCCGATGGGAAATTTTGCAAGGTTACTGAATAATTAATAGAAGTCACAAAATGAAAACAAGTTTTTGTCAGTTGCTAGTGTCATCAAGCTAATGAAAGAATAAGACTGTGATTCCCTAAAATATATTTCTCACTGCAACAAGCAATTTTAGGTTTTATTGAGCCGAACATGCAGATTATAAAAGAATCATAGAATAGTAGAAGTGTCTGAGTGGTGAAGAAACTTTGGAGATTTTCTGGTCTGACCTTCTACTAAAAGCAGGGCTTAGGCTGGTTTATCGAGCGCTCTGTCAAGCCAAATCTTCAATATTCCCAGCAAGAGAGATTCAACTACTTCTCTAGGCAAACTACTCTAGTATTAAATTGTTCCCATGATGAAGAATTTGCTTCTCATTTCTGTAAAAAAAAATTTCTCCTAAATGTGGGAGAAAATTCTAAATTTCTCCTAAACCTGTGGCCATTGCTTTTAGTCCTGTCACTCTGCATCCTTGTGAAGTGAGTGCTTCCATCTTCTACATAACTACATTTCAGGTACTGGGAGATGATGATTAGATTGTGCTGGAGCCTCCTTTTCTCTGGGCTGAATCTTATTCCTTCAGCCTTTCTTCATATGTCAGGTTCACCAGCCCTCTAATCCTCTTGCTGGTCTTTTAGTAGATCTTCTTTAATTTTCTGGTCTCTCTCTTGAACTGAGAAGATAGTTCAGATATGGCCTAACAAGTGCCAAATGGGATAATCACATCCCTTGATCTACATGATATACTCTTGCTAATGCAGCCCAGGACATAGTTTGCCTTCATTGCTGCAAGGGAATGTGTCATGGGAGCACTACAACCTTGCCTTGATCAAGTGCTGAGTGCCTGAATATAATGAGCTGCAGACCACAGGGCAGTACAAACAAGATCTGAGTGTGATGATGGACCCACAAGCGACAGGAGAACAGTATCTGAAACCACTGGAAAGGTAGATCATTATATCAGCACAGGCTGACTTGATTATCAGCCTGTGCCAACATCTGGCTATAGACACACACATCCACCCCCCTTTCCAGGTAACAGAGATCATGGAGAAACATTTTCACAAGGACATCTGACACCACAGAGAAGCAGAGGATGCCAGGCAGGACCATTACAGACCAGTGCTAGTCAGCCTTCTGCTTGTACTGCTGCTCCTGTCCCAGGTGGTGGACTTCCATTTGTATATATATAGACTATGTCAGGAAGAAGACGGATTTAAGAGGTCTGACTGCTCTTTTCTTAACCTAACAATGTGCAAGAATCTAAAAATCTTTCCAATTTGCCTTGAGCAGTTGTAACACACAGGAGTGAAAGAAGAGGTGTAGGCTTCCCTTCAGTGAAATTGCAATTCATTTCTTTTGCCAAACAAAAACTTTCCTCTTAAAATAGGCCTAGGTCTGCAACAGTATCAGTTAGCTTACAGTCTACTGCTTGGCATGTGATTTTGGCTGTGAAATCAGCCACTTGGCTTCAGAAATATTTTTAGGGTTAAATTTATTTTAAGGCAAAATAGTCAAGAGTGAACACAGATTACAGAACAGTATCCATGCATTAGAAAAAATCTGTTTCCACCTCGGCCATTGGGCTTTTCTATGAACGTGAACAAATTATTCATAGTTTTGTACGGTTGCTCTCCCCAACACCCTTGAACTGATTATTATACCGAAGTGCTTTGGAGCTAGCATTATCCTTTAACAAAAACAAGAGATAGTGCTGCTGCAGTGCTGCTTGGTTCTGAAACACAAAGGACAAATGGACCCAGACAGCTCACAGAGGTTAGAAAATTGTATTCCTTATTTTTAAGGAAAATATACAGAAAAACAAGTATTCTGCCAACCCACTGATAATGAAAAAAATACAGGGTCATAGATAATTTATGTAGGAAGTGACTTCCAGAGGTCACTTGGTCCAACTCTTTTCATATTACACCATGTGTGGAAAAGCGCTCTCCTGTGTAAATAAACAAGCTTCTCACTGCACCATTTAATTTTTGCTCTGGTTCTGAAAGTTGTATCACATCAGAGACTTACAAGATTTAAAAGTGAATGAGAACTTACTAGATCCCTGTGCCCAAGCCTTCCTGCAATGTGCTTCCTCTAGTACCTGTAAGATGCTAAAGGTGGTTTGCCTTTCACATGAGAAAAGACACTTCTGACAGTGTCTGGAGAGAATTTCACTTGCAGCGCCAGATTTTGAGACTTGGTAGATCACATGCATTTTAGATTTTCATACTAATTAATCTGCCTCCAAAATTTACCATAATCATCTTGCATGCTAGATACCTTCTCACTGCAGGAGAATTGGACTAGATGACCTTTAAAGGTCCCTTCCAACCCAAGCCATTCTATGATTCTACACTGCTGTTCCCATGTGCAGATATGACACTTCATTTATGATGTGAAAAAGAGACAGTCAGGAAAACACACAAAAAGTGAGGCTTCCTGAAAGTGGAAGGATTTCCTGAAATGATAAGGACTTGCTACCTGCAATAACCCAAGGGAAGACCAAGAAGAAAACAAACCAAACTATAAATGACAGATATTACTCGTGTCTCGTAATGCACAACTGGAAGGTGGTCAGAAATTATGGTGATCAGGACAAGATCTGAAGCAGTATTGAGGGGAATAGGAACAAAGACCAGACACACTCAGAGAACCTGGTGAACAGCTGACTTGAAACAATGAGAATAAAAGCTAGAGGCTGACTGAATGTCCCAGATTAGAAGGGCAACCAATCTGGTGTCCATGCTTGGGAAGGCTCCATTGAACACTGATGTACTGATGTATTAAATCTAGGACTAATCAGATTTTTCTGGAGGTGGTGTCTCCTGGTGTAGTAGGAAAGGAGATGTGTGTCTTAACAATGTCTGCAGTTCATCACAAATAAATGTCTTGTCATTGATCTGTTTTTGTATAGAGATTGCTCACTGGATGTAACACATCAGGGATCCTCCTTTCTGCCACACTTTATTTACCTGCCATTTCTTATCAGCAGCCAAATAAAATACATAGTCAAATATTTTTTTCTTCTAATTGAAACACACATTTAAATTTTTCTTATTATCCTTTGCTTTACACACACAAATACTTATTTCTTCATTCCAGCCTAGAATATTGACCTAGCTTTCATAGCAAGAGCTATTTAAAATTCATACATTTTGATGGAAAAAAAAAATAGGTGACAGCTGCTTTTAATATTATTTTTAAGAGCATCTATAACAACAGCTAGAGAATCAAGGTAATTCTTTTAACCAAGAGAAGTAGATCAGGTTGCTTATTTCAGTCTCATCAGTTTAGTATTTGAATTTAATAAAATCTTTTGAAATGGATGGTTTTCCCTGAAGAGTTTGCAATAACTCAACTTGGTCTAGCTGTCCTCAATTCCTATTGATATCAAAAGAATTCAGACATCTTTTAGAAAGGTTCAGTGCTCAAGACTCCAAATAGATCTTTTTTGCACCTTGTATTTACTGAGATCCAGACCATAGACTCTTTGCAAAAGAGTATAGTCCAGGAGAAAAGTAGCATTAGCAATGTGCCCAAGATCTAAGTTGTAAGCAATATTGCCTTTTTCCAACAGCAAAGCCAATCTAAATTTCCATTTTGTGTTAAAAAGTCAAATCAATTTAATAGTGCCTTAAAAAATATATTTTTTTTTTCCAGGACACTTAAAAACCTCATTAAGAAAATTTCAAACAGACAAACAAACAAGCCCAGCATTTCTAAATCTGCCTGCAGTTTTACATCGAGCAGCATGACAGGGTATGTAAGTTCAGCATCGACTCAGTTGCTCCCAGTTTGTGTTAATTTAACTGCACGGTGAATTTAAGCCCCACTGCCCAACTGACGGCAGAAGGAGCCCTTACCAGAACTGCATGTGATTGGGTGGAAGAGAAAGGACAATATCTCTCCAGAGCAGCAATAAACATTGATCAAGTTCAATCTGCAAGCGGGGAAAAGATTAGCATGGGGGCAAATTTTCCACCAACTAGTTTCCATACTTTGTGCCTGACTTTACCCTATTTCACACAGGAAAGACAGAAGCAGCTTTGCCCCCAAAGAGCAGGATTTAACAAAGAGGGCAGATGTATTTATTCTTTCATCTGTAACAGTGTCCTGCCCATAGATTAAAAGGTCTGTAGCTGGCTTTTTTCAGCACATTCATCAGCAGTCAATAGCTGTGCTTTCACATTCAGCAACACCACTGCTTGCACAGAACCTGTCTCTGGCAGCTCGATCCCATACCTTGGGAAAGCAATCCAAATAATGTTTTACAGTGACCTATATCAGCTCCCCAAAACAGCACTGCAGAGAGCACAGTGCAGAGGCAGGCATGAGCTGGAAAATAAAGGGTTAGGAGTGGCTGCCCTGGCACTGGCATTGGTGAAACAGGGGATGCCAGGTGCCAAGGGAGCCAGAGCGACCCCAGCCTGCATCTCACCTTCCAGCTACCCCCCCGCTCAGGTTTTTCTGTGCTACAGAACGCTAACACCAATGTCACCAGGAGCATAATAAAGGGATGTATAAGCAGGGTTGTGTAATAACTAATAACTTACTTCACTACTCTTTTTGTTCTGAACTTTGTTAACTATCTTCTGAAGATCAAGACCTGATCTGTGTTTTCATAAATCATTATTAACCTTAGACCACACATGTAAAAGCTCATAAGCAGTTATCAGTAACTCCAGAAAGCTTTCAAAGAAAGCTGCTTAGAGTCTGAGTGAAACTCTTTTCTATTCCCAAAACAAAGGAGTATGTACGGCATTCAGAATAGCACTATTAGCAGACAAGCTTAAAGATGCTGTTCAAGTAATAGTCCATATTTATTGCTGCCACATAGCTACCCTTAAATGAAGGACTTCAGCACAATCACTGCAGGTTAGTGCACCTCTTCCCTTACCTCTGCCTAATTGCATTTGAACAGCACCTCTGGTCAGTGTTGAAAGCTTGGCAGTTAATTTACAGAAAACATCCTGTGGCCGCTTAAGGCAATGGGACCACCTCCCTCTAACTCCTCTACTTGACCTTCACTCCAAATCCTGGTCAATAACTGAATCTTTCACCATATGAAAAGTACAGAAAGTTACCATAGCAGCAGACACAGTTACACAGCTCAGCCCTGGGATTACCGAGTTTTCAGGGATGATGTGGGTTGTGATGGTTCTCTCTTTCTCCTCAATAACTCCTTCTTCCTTTAACCTAATGGAGACCCAATTTTGTCTTGTCAGGAAAACTATGCCCTGTTCCTAGAAGATGTCACTGAACTGTTGATGTTTCACCACAAGGTAACATGAAGATCTCATCTCGTCTTCCACCAGAGGATGCAGATGGGGATCAGCTCATCTGCAGTCATTTCTTCCTCCCGGTACTGAAGCAGAGAGACTGTGCAACAGCTTGAGCTCCACATAGGAGCTCACATAGGGAGAGAGAAAGCAGAAGGTAGAAAAGGAGGCACAGGGGACTTGTACAGCAGAAAGAAGATCCTGCTTCAGTAGGATGGGACATAAAAGAGTACCACCAGAACACGAGCGGTGTTCGACACCAGCCCTGGTAGATCTCAGTACTTCCAGATCTTTGGACTGAAAGTTCTCATCTCCTGTACAAGAAAAATAGATTATCCCAGCCCAGGGAATACCACAACTTCTTCCTCTCTGCTGCTTTCTCCTTCTCCAGTCTGAAAAACAGTCTAGTGTTCAAAGAAAATGTTCACAGTACATGGTTTTTATGTATATGTTCAATTTGTGGTATATATATAGTACTCCATGTATAAAATGCAGCTTTGCCACACTTCTCTGAAAGAGAATATATGCCAAGTGAAAGAGGAACTTTTAATAATCTTAAAAATAAAACAAGAAGAGTTATCGTTGTGTTCGTCGATACCGAAACAAAGAAATAAACGTCTGTGTGTAGGGCAGGCTCGTTTCTTTCCCAAGTGGGAGGGAAGTCTGCCTGCAACTCCAGAGGGTGGCAGGGATGCCCATGGTCTATGCTGCAGTGCCATCTAGCCCAAGGAAACAGAACACACACCACACAATGCTGAAGGACACTTTCTAGTGCTAAATGTTAAGTTCATAAATAATTTCTGGCCCTGGATGAAACTTAGTTTTTGGCTCATTGTATGACATTTTAATCTTTTTTTTTCCCTACACCATAAATGCAGCTGAGCAATATATAAGCTCCTCTGAGAGCTATCTGCTACAGGAAATAAGTGACATATGCTATTTTCATTATTTCCCATCCAAACTGAAACTTGAGACAACTTGAAATAATTAAATAAGTGAAAACCCAAGGTGCATACATTTTTGTGGGTGTTTTGGTGGAAAATTGAGAACTTCAATAACAGAAGAAAGGAAAATTCAAAAAATCTAATAAAGAAAGCAAGCTCTTGCCAGTTTTGCCAGTGTGGAATTTTGTTACAAGGTTAAAAAATCTACAGTGTGTTATATTATTTCTTCTTTATTTCTAGAAATGTCAAATGAATTCCTTAGCTATTCCATACAAAGTTCAATTAACCCATAACAGTTCGAAGTTTATCTAAATTAAATATCTGGGTTTGGATACAAGTGAGTTTAAATCCACCAGGGAAAAAAAAAAGAAAGGCTTTCAAACCTCTAGATAACTTCTTCATGATGATGTTCAGTTTAGTCAATTCAAAATGCAATCACAAGTCTTCTAAAATCAAAGTTTTCAACAGCATTGCTGATATTGTTCCACTGTTTTTCCTTCACAGTCCATATTCTATAATTGTTTGAGGATTTCTGGTTATGTTCACAGCAAGTGAGAATTAATTTTAATATGAAGTAAGGGTACATCTACCTTTGAAATCTAATACACAATAACTCATCCTCTCTATCGATTACAAGGGAGCCTACATAACTAGTTTAGCTTCCACTGTGTACACCTTGCTTTTACTAGGACAGACCTGTTTCTTCAAAGAGAGTACTTGAGTCCCAAGACTACTGGAGGTATTTCATTTTTTTTCATTTCTCTCAGAAAAAGAAAAATTCGTGATTAATTATTTTTTAGCTTCAGGCATGTCTTTCCACGCAAAGGATAACCTAAATTTGGATTTACTAGATGTATACCATAGCAGCCTTACAAAATGGTACTCGGCTAGCCCTGAGAAAGTCAGCTTGGGAATCAGAAACCACCTAGATCCACTAAAAAGAGTTCTTTGAGAGCTTAATATACCCTGTTCCTCAGCTAATTACACAGCTAATTCAGAGCTTGTGTATCACCACAAAAGCAGTATACAAAGATATACTCTAACTCTTAAGTTAATGGATAAAAGTTTCTCCTCCAAGACAAAATACCTGTATTGCTGCTGAATGAGAAGCTGACAGCAATCACACCCATATGAATTTTAAATAGTACATTTCTAGGTTTTCCGTAATACTTCTGAAAACATGCTGGTGCACAAGTGGTCCAGTAATTCTTAAAAAGACTGGAGAAGGGGAGAAAATGTTAAGAAGACTTGCAGCCACAAAGCAAGCCAAATATGTGTCAACAGAAGGGTCAAGATTTCCTTGATGGTCTACAAGCCAATACCAGCTGGAGACTGTGTTAACCCACAGGAGCTTTGCACAAATTGAGCTTCTCTGGGCATGATTTCTGATCCAGGAACCCACTGTGAAGCAACAGGACCATGGTGTTTCACTATCCAAATATGTTTCTAAGCTTTTTTTCCCCACAGTACATGTACTACCCTATGTGAGGACTTTCATCACCTATATCTGGCAATCCACAGATTACTTCTCCCTTTTCATGGTACTATCATTACTAAATGATTTTAGTTAATTAAAAGATAATGATCAAATTTACTAACAGGCAACCTTTATTTGATGGCCAGCTTCTCTCCCTTTGAAGAGAAGCTGTTAAGATGTCTCTGTTTGTGTGTGTGTGCATATACGTGTGCATGTTTACGCTTGCACTGCATTGCAAAGCAAACCCATAGTCAAAACATAAATCTTCTTGTATAATGTGCTATATTGCTGTGCCTTTACTTCCCTCCAGCAAAAGAGGGATTTTAATCTAAATTATTGTATATGCACCAGTTAAGAGGTGCAAGTTAATGTTGTTAATATTTTTATTATTGTTACTTCCACTGATATCAAATAATTGAAATAGGGTCATATTTTCCTATCAAAATATATCAATTTTAAAGACAAAGTCTTTATACTATTACTTACTAATTAGAAGAGCTGCATTCATACATACTACCACTGCACCACTAAACACGTATATAACACTATGTTGGATAGGAAAAGAAGGAGGGGCTCTATTTTGCATATGCTCAATGTCTAATTAGGCTTCATATTTGGGCTTTTGACCCTGATTTCAGCTGGAAGCCTGAATTAGCAATTGAATTTCTGTTGGGCTAGTGACCCTATTTGCAGTGTCACAGCCTGAGCTAGGAGAAACAGTTCTTTGGGAACCCTTGGCTCGCAATTATGTGTTCTTGTACTCACTACGACTCCCTGGGAGACTCAATTAGGGTAGGATCAAGTTCATCTTTCTTGCACCAAACTGGCTCCTAAATTTCAGAGGCCTAATGAGACAAACCTTCAAAAGTAAGTTTCATATCAGTGAGGAGAGGCAGGTGATCCTAAAGGCTTTTCAGGGAAAGAACTCACCTATGTAATTCGGTACCCGACACAAGACTGGCAGATTCTCCCTCTGGAGTCCTGCAGAAGCATCTGCTTGGTCTACTGACCGCACAAGCAATTTAGACATTTACCTTAGGAAGACTATGTGGTAAGACACATAAAATATATTAGCAAGTCAGACACCTATGGGTGGTGCGCTTGAGCCCAGCTTTGTTATCATCATATTTTAATTCGTATCTCCTACAGGCTACTAGCATATACATTTCACCAATTTTGATATGTTTACTTATTGAAAAAACAGACATAAATGGGTGGAAAAGAGAGAAGAGATAAGATGAAGCCTGAATTTAAATGACTGTCATGTGTGAAAAATCGAACTTTCATTCCCAATGGCATCACCTCTGAATTTTGCCTTTAGAATTTACATTTTATCATCCTCATCAAGATCCAAAAAATGCTTCCCTTCTCTTCCCTTCCAAAACAACTCTAAACCTTGCAGCATAAAATATAGTATAGCCACCCAGGCACCAAGCATAATAAAGTCTAGCAACAATAACTCAAATATGTGTCTCCTTGTCTGAGTCACTTTAGAGACATCCAGAAACATAAATATATGTTTTCCCTGAAAGGTAACAGTTTTCTTCCTTTTAATCTGAAATAAAATTCTGTCCCCATCTCCCAGGGAACTAAAGGTGACAATAAGAGCTTGACAATGTTCAGGAGATGTGCTTTTCACATTAACATTGCCAACAGCTGCACCATAAATACTGGGTATACAAAAAGTGCATTCAATCATTATAGGAGGTGCAATTTAAAATCTGAAATTCACTCAAATAAATCAGTAGAAAAGAGTTAAGGGATCAAAGTCTCCAAAATCTAAAATGCACCGCTTCTGCGTTCCAGCTTTATTTGCAAGGAATTCTAAAATCAACTGGAACAAAATATTCCCCTTAATGTTCTGTAAAGCGCTTATGAAATATCAAGCTTTGTTCCGTTCATCTTTCCTTTTCCTGTCCTCCCCCTTGCCAGACGTCAAGGAGCTCATGCCAAATGTCTGTGAATTCATGGCTTAGGAAGGACAGGATTGGAGGAGTGAAGGAAAATCACGCATCAAAGACAAATATATTACCCTCTCCCAACCCCCTCTCCTTTATCAGCACCAACACACAGTTAAACACATTTCACACAGAGAGCTGGGAGCCAATATGAGCATCTTGTAATTATCTGAGATATAGCACATGCTGTCGGACCTCCTGCATTCAGCCCTGGAGGTCTTCTGTTCCACTCCTGAGGATATTGGATATGATGGCACTGACCGCATGCTCTCTGCTAGGTCTGCTCTGCACATAGAAGATGCTAAAGAAGGGCTACAAGGATGCTGATAGTAGCCCTTGCCAAAGACACTCTGTCAGTGAAACAATGCTTGTGACTTGCTGGCACACACAGAAAGTGCTCCAAAATCTGGAGGGGTGCCATGGACTGCAGTAGTGATTCAGGTCAATATTCCTTCTATCCTTACAGCCCCAGATACTTGGTGAAAGGGTATAAGGAACAAGGCAAGTATAGGATATAAAACCTTTCAAAAAGCCAACAGTGAAAACACCGGGGAGTCCTGAGCCAGTTTGTATCCAGGACACATGTTTAACAGAGCACAGTCAGCCAGCTGACATTTCTGAGGTGGACCTGTGACTACTTCACGAGCAGATGGGAAATGCCATGTTCCTTAGCAGACTGCTAACAAGAAAATAGCCTGAGACAACACTAAAATTATTATTCACTCTCTAAATTTCATAAAAGGAGTCAGATCTGTACCACAGATCTTAAAACTTCTTCTATCGATTTATCAGTTCACCATGTAAGACTTTTTGCTTTAGCACCCACATTCTTGAATGTTTCATGCAAGATAATTGAGGTAATTTCCTAATATCTCCATTAAAAAGTGAAGATAAAGATGAGAGGAACAGAGGAAGATATAGAAACTGCTACAAAACATAACTGATATACATACATCTTGTGGGCTGTCCTTATAAATAACCACCAAGGGAAGTTTAAAAAAAAAAAAAAAGAGTACAAGCACTAGGTGAAGCACAGAATAAAAACTCCCAACCTCAGTAGTCCCATAGTGTCAGGAAAATCCATCCTGCAGTCATTGCTCCATTCTCTTCACACTTGTAAAAGAGAACATTAAGTTACATATTCAGAAATCTAGCGCAAGCCCTGGTTCTTCAAAACCCAGTCCCAGACTTTTAACAGTCACCCTGATGACCATCCTGGATCACTGCAAGCAGAGGTAAGGATTAAAGCAGGACAAAACCCTATTACAGTGCCTCAGATAGCACTTGGGGAAGTGCATTTGTAAATAAAAGCAAAGTATGAGTAATTTCTAACTCTGAAGCTCCCATTCAGTTTTCCCCTTTATTTAAAATAGTGTATCAATGCACGCAAACTGCCTCTTGCAGCCTGACATTCAGTCTCTCGGTGCTACTGGAAAGGAACCATCTTTTGATTTATTTTGCCCTTCAGAGCCTATTCCTCTTACCCATCTAAAGTACACGTGTTCTGTCTTTCCTGTACTAAGAAATGTCTCTTATTTCCAAAAAAAAATATGCATTTTTTTAATGACACTCTACTCTTCACAATATTTTCTATTTCTGAAGCAATTCCAAATGAAAGAAATGAAAACCAGGCATATATAGGAAATCTAGAGTGCTTTCAACACCGCATACAAGCTACTGTATTGCAAATGACCATTTTATAAAATGATGCAGTCCTGTTTGATTTCAATCATAGTTAAAAGTAAAATAAAGCCATTTCCTGGTTGATTTCTGTTGGAATTGGAGATAGTTTTTCAATATGACCCTCGGCAGTGCTTAAAAAAGTGGGGGAAAGAGGCAGATAAGGCACTGAATGAAATAAATGGATCCAATCTGAACCCAGTTACTTCAGAAGTTGATAGCATATTGGAAAGGCAATGCGCAACCAGCAACCTCAGCCATAAGAAACCTAAAGATGAATGAAAATGAAAAACGTCAGGATGCCTATTTATCTGTGAGAATTAGAATCCTTTAAACAAGTTATGAGTGAAAGAGCTGTAGCTAAACTGGATTTTAAGCCAATTAGAAATGAATGAAAAAATCTAATTTAAATGGACATAATCTTTCACTAATATTAGAAAAAACAATACTTTCTACATTTTATTGAAGGTGATAAATTTATTGTGACACCTGAACAGGACAGCTATTTCATACTACAGGACAGTTTCTTCTGCGTAACAAATAGGCAAAACTAATTCTCATTTTTAAATTTTATTTCTTGGTAGTAAATCATTCATAATTGTAAATTATTTCTATTACTTTTACCTATAATGCATGAGTTAAAAACAAGCTGTTATTGTCATAACCAATAAAAATATCTTTGATTTTTATATTGTTACATCTAGGGCAATTCTGTCTAATAATTCAAAAATTAAGCTGTTAATCTGCACAATGTACATTAGTTACAAAACGATGGCCTCTGGTCTCCTCTACATCTCTGAAAAGTTACGTCTCTTCATAAAAGTTACATAATCTTCTCAGTTACATTCATAGCAATGAAACTGAGATCAGATCAAGTCCACCACATCTAACTTCCCGGTATGTTTTTGACACCAGTTGGCCATTATATTGTGCATGGCAATCTTATGAGTTACATTGCCATATATTTTCCTCCAAAAAGCCACAGATGAGACAAAATTCAGGTTATGAACTCCCTTTTCTCCCTTCCTACACAGATACACGCAGAGCACAGCAGAGAGATGCAAAAGAACCTGCAAGGTCAAAGACTTCATCATCTCCTGGCCCGCCCACAGAGGTGGTTGCTCCCTTCAAGGGCTGGCAAGATGCATCGTGAGGAAAGTACACGTTTTTAAACCAATACTCTCAAATAAATAGGACATTTAGTATTGCTGTGGTCTATGTATCACTATATTCAATTGTTTCAAGGTCAAACAGATTATTATGTAAGATTATTTTGAAAATGACTACGTATGCATTGGATCTGATTATAGGGTGTTTGGTTTTTTTTCCAAAAAGCTATTATAATAAACATAATGTTTCTTTCATCCATTGGCTCTGATCTGATACAATTTTAAGGTACACAGAAAGATTTAGATAATGCTAATCTCAGTATCTGCGATGTCACCTAACAGAAAAACAGATTAATCTGCTTGATAGAAAATAGGAAAATCATTATTTTTCTTAAATATGCATTCTGAAGCATAGCCATTAAAGTGATAAAATTAAAACTTTTAGCTGGAATAATTTACACTGTCACCCAAAGGAAAATTTCCAATTTTCAACTCTCAGTCATTACCAAACTTTTCCTTAGAAAATTAAAAAAGATGTATTTTCCTTCTGAAAGGAAATACAAAAGCAAAAGCTTACAAGAATACTGCCATTTGAGTAATTGTACAAAAATTGCTTTTCCCTCCCACAATATAAGCTTACTTTAGCACTGAATGGAAATCTTCAATTGGAATGCCACAGTGTGTTACTTTAATTCCAAATATGTAGCTATTGTCACTTTGCTAGCATGGCATTTTCTTGTTCTACTGAGAACATCTAACCCAATGCTAGGAGCACTTGCCTGGAATAATGACGAGGACTTCTAGTCCTTGAAGAAGCTCTATGGGAGGAAAAAAGAGAATTTTTAAAAAAATCAAAACAAACTGAAAATCTCCCAGCAAGTTCTTATTCTCCAAATGTTAGTCAGTGTTTCTATAGTCCAGATTTTCTGAATGATGTTGCACGAACAGATGTTCCCCCATACAACCTCTTAATATGCTGAATATGCATAAATATTTTTAAAAATCTTGGAAAGATCGCTACTTATACAGTTTTCATTACCAGCATCCAAGTCTCATAGTTCTCAGTATATTCCTCTCCACAACAGTGGGTGAGCAGGGCTGGTCTGTGGGATGTGGACAAATGCTGGAGGCCAAGGCTACAGAGCACCCCTGGGTTTGTTCACACAGCTGGGTGGTAAGGGGGTGCAGGAGGGGGAAAGGACAGGCCAAAAGCTAGCTGTGAGTGATGGCCTTCAAATAGTAGGAAAAACTGCATGAAAACCTTTGTTCTGTGGAGCTCAGCAGAAGCAAGGAAACAGCTCAGGGTTAGAGAGATCAGGATCCTTACAGCAAAGTAGGTGACATTTTTCAACCCATCTAAATCATTCAGGGTCCTATTAGCATTTGAAAATGAAAAAAAATACCAAGAGACAAAGAGAAAAAACAAAAAGCCTGGGAGGTAGGAAGAAGGTCCTCTGATGTGTTACTCAGATTCATGCTTAGTGCTATGCCATGTGCCATAGACTGGCTGTTGGCAACTTCTGAAAGAAAATCCTTCTAATTGCTGTTACATGCAGGACCACAATTCGAGTGTTTTTAGATGAGCTTGGGGCATTCAGCTGATGCTAAATTTCCTTATAGGGAATTTCACTGTTGAAAACTCACAGAAAGGGCCATACAGGAGCTTCTGCAATGTCTTGCAAGGGGTAGATGAAGTCATGGCTGGATGAAAAGGTACTTGCTTTCCTTGGCATTTACAGACCACTACAGGAATATCTCCACCCCTTAACCTCATTACTGATTTGAAACTGTTGTAGGATCACAGTTGGGAGATAGTACACTGCACAACTGGAAAAAGGACTACGGAAAAATGGCTCTGTAATTTTCCTTCTTGAGCATCACTGATACCACTTATGTTACTATTGAGACATATTTCTAACTCTATTAAGTGTTTTAAACCATCCTCCTGATCACCAATTCTGTTGCACTGAGCACTGCAGAATACGCTTAGCATATGCAAGGCTAATTAAAATAAAATTCTAATTAGTACCTTTCTGGTTTTGAATCCATACAGCATCATATATTGAGAATTAATTTAAAAATAAAATTAATTATGCATTGGTATTTGTCTCAGGTTATCAGCAGACCTGATGGTAAATATGGTATCTGGTTAAAGATAGGTCACCTATTAATTAAGAACATTGTGACCAAATTAATGGATGGAGGTCTTAGTAATTCATAGTAATGGCATTAATGAGAGCCATGACTTGCATTTAAAATATATTAATGTGTGTACTTTGAAGAAATAATGGTATCAGAGCAGCATCCATTTACTCTCATCAAGCTCAGGTCTTGTCATAAACACAGGTTATTCTCTTTTGAAAGCAGCATATTAACAGCTACATTACTCTGCCCTGGTGAGACCCCACCTGGAGTACTGCGTCCAGTTCTGGAGTCCCCAACACAAGAAAGACATGGACCAGTTGGAAAGGGTCCAGAGGAGGGCCACGAAGATGATCAGAGGGCTGGAGCACCTCTCCTATGAGGACAGGCTGAGAGAGTTGGGGCTGTTCAGCCTGGAGAAGAGGAGGCTCCGGGGAGACCTGATAGCGGTCTTCCAATACCTCAAGGGGGCCTACAGGAAAGATGGGGAGAGGCTGTTCAGTAGGGCCTGTTGTGATAGAACAAGGGGTAATGGGTTTAAATTAGAAGGAGGTAGGTTTAGATTAGATATTAGAAAAAAATTTTTTACAATGAGAGTTGTAGAGCACTGGAACAGGTTGCCCAGAGAGGTGGTGGATGCCCCATCCCTGGAATCGTTCAAGGCCAGACCGGATAAGGCTCTGAGCAACCTGATCTAGTCAGGGATGTCCCTGTTTCTTGCAGGGGGGTTGGACTAGATGACCGTTGAAGGTCCCTTCCAACTCTAACTATTCTATGATTCTATGATTCTATGATTCTCTCCTTGATGCAGAAAGATCTACACTCTCCACCTGGCACCTTTTGAGGAGAGACCATGTCCTGTTTTATTTGTCAAGTTCAATTAATTATGTTTATTTATAGAGGATGGGACAAAAGTATCTGAAAAGCAGTGAGTGCACTCCTGTTCACATTCTTCAGTGTTGAGAACGATGCCAATGTAATCAGCAGTCTTAATTATGTCCTCGAAACGCGAGAAGTTTGCAAATCACTTAGATGTTAAAACCAGAAGAAAAAGAAAAAGAGCAAAGGGGTCATTTGAAATAACAATTCATTCCTTAGAAAGAAGCTCTAATTTACAGAAGGTCTTGATTACTGTTGCTTTGCCAAGACCTTGCTGAAACAGAAAAATTATTTATTTGTGCCATGACCTTGACAAAGCTACTCCCCTCTGCAAGAGAAAACTGAAAAGTAATAGCTGGCAATGACACATTAGCACTGAAACTCAAATCTGTGTATTCAGATTCCTGTCATTGTTTTTTTTTTTCTTTTTTTTTTTTTTCTGGAGCAGGAAGAAAATGTCTCTTGAATTTCATTCATTTAAGAGTCAAACCTCTCAGGTACAGAGGAGTGCTGGAAGATGCTGAATACAATGAATTTTTGCCACCATCACCACAAACATCCTCTCTGGGAGACGAAGAAGCATTGGTCCAGCTTCCTGGAGGATTTCCTCTTCAGCAATTACTTGATCCAGCTCTCTGTGAAGCTAATGGGAATCTTTCTCTTGATTTCAGTATAACTTACTGAGCTCTCAACAAGTCCAGTGCAAGTTTCCTCTGCATAAAGACTGCAGGGCTTGTTGTCTCTTGAGGGGCCAGATCTTGCAAATTGAAGAACTCTCTCAGCCCTTGCTGAAATCAATGGGATTCACAGGGGTGCTAAGCTGCAAGTTCAACACCCCATCTGTATCCTGCCTTTTGCAGCAGCCATAAAATTATGCTAGGAGACTGAATTATGACAGTCTTGTGCAAGGAGATATGCTTAATGACTCTTTTAGCTAATCTGCACAATTGCCTCAGTACATAGGACATGGTTCTTAAAAATACTTGCCAGTGTGCACAGCAAATGCTTTAAAAGTTAAAAATCTCTAATTAAATACATGAAACATGGCTTTGGGGGAAACAAAAAGCCCAGCATACAATTAGCATCCTCTAAAAGTCTGAGGTAGAGCAAGATCATCATATTCTGCCCCAAGGTAGCTCACATATTTCTACCGTTTTACACATCTCATATTAATAGGCCAACTGAGTGAGAAACAGAGTAACAGTGGCCAAATCACAGACAAAACTCCAGGAGAACTTCTGACAGATTGCAACATAATTCCACTCTTTTTGTTTATTTGTTTGCATTTTAGTTGCCAGACACTTTCACAGATCCATTTTTAATGCAGAAATTTATTATTTGTTCCCTTAATGGTTTCATAAAATATTTACCATGGTCTGTTTAAAAAAACGAATGACATCATGCATAAAAAATGAAAAATAATGTGTCTGTAATAAGCTAGAGGTTACATTTAATGAAACAATGCCCATAAATGAAATTTCATTGTGAGTGCTGATGATGCTCATTTCAGATGAATGCACTTTGTATTTATTAGTTTTAAGCGTGCTCATCTTCAGCTTCTGCAATCAGAATTACAATATCCACTCAGATGAGAAAAGTAATTAAATCATTAAGACATACTTTCTTAGGGCTGGGTGATTCTATGGATACGCAACAGTTGGCTGGCTCCTGCTCTAAGCCCCCAGTGCAATAGATTAATTGTTTTCTTATTATTTTCCAGGGGATATCTATCCTCATAACAGTATGCACGTGCAGTCTAAGTAAAGGCTATGTGCCTCGTGCGCACTGCAGTAATGTGCATGTATCTTTGGGCTGCTGGCACAAAAGGTGGAAGATTCCTTGAATGAATAGCAATGGGCAGTTACTTGCCACACCATGCTTGAGGCAAGACTCAAGAATGGCACAGAGATGGCTTGGCCACAATCAAGACTCTGGACTCTGGACTGTATTTGTTTAACCTATATTCAGTGGATTAGATGCAAAGCTGTACATATAGAATTCACTTTCAATACACAATTCCAGTAAAACCCACTCCACAGAAGGATAAATTCTGAAGCCTACATTCATATGTTCAATTACTCTGTCCTTACATGTTGCAAGTTTTCCAGCAAATCCCATGAAAATGTTCAGGAGATTCATAGTCCTTTAAGGTTTGCACAGATATTATGAGTCTAAGGACAGAGTGGGCCTTCTGCCTAGGATGGACCATGTCTATTGAGAATATTACCTTGCCATTCCCTCACAGCATCAGCCCTGTGCCACAACAGAAGCAAGTTTCAATACCCCCTACTCATCCTCATCTCATATGTCTCGGTCCCATGCTGTTTGCACTGTCAGTGTACAGATTACGAAAAACAACACTGCCAAGGTGGGAATCAGATAATGTCACCATCATACTTGAGTAATAGGAGCTGATGGAGTTAAAAGCTTTCCAGTATTCCTTATAAATACACTGTTACCTTGGTGCTTTGATCAGTTCTTAGAGAGGGAATTTCCAGAGGTCACTCTCCCAGAGCAAAGCTCCTAAGTGTTATTTGCATTTATCTCTGCTTCACATATGCACCTGGAAATTTCCTAGTACTGGTGCCTGAATTAATCTAATTTTAGATGTATACAGTGAAGGCATCTACATCTCAGCTACTCACCTCATGTTCTGTTTATAGTCAATGAAAATAAATGACTCAGAGCTGTGATTCATATATGCAGGGAGAAGACATGAAAGGCCAAAGCTCAATTGGAGTTGAAACTGGGCAATGTTGTGTCAGATAGCAAGAAGGGCTTTTTTTTTTTTCTAAGTACACTAACAGCAAGAGGAGATCTAAAGAAAACATCGGACCGATACTTGTTGAAGACGGTCATCTGACTAATAGAGATGAAGAAAAACTGGAGCTGAACATTCACAAGTCCATGGGGCCTGATAGGATTCACCTCAGAGTTCTGAAGGAGCTAACAGAGGTTATGGCAGGATCCCTCTCAATCACCTACCAAAGGTCTTGGGGAGTCTGGGAAGGTGACTGCTGACTGGAAGCTAGACAATGTTATTCCAATTTACAAGAAGGACATGAGGAAAGACCCAGGAAACTACAGATCTGTTAGTCTAACCTCAATTCCTGGAAAACTATGGAGAAGATCATACTGGGTACTATTGAAAGGCATTTAAAGAATAATAAAGTCAACATGGATTCACAAAGAGAAAGCCCTATCTAAGTAATTTTATATCCTTCTACGATAAGGTCACCTGCCTACCGGGTGAAGTGGATGTAGATTTTCTGGATTTTAGTAAGGCTTTTGATAATGTCCCTCACAGTATCCTTCTGGACAAGTGGTCCAAGTGTGGGATGAGCAGGTACACGGTGCGCTGGCTGAAAAACTGGCTGAATGGCAGGGCTCTAAGTGTGGTAGTGAATGGGGCTACAGGTGGCTGGTGGCTTGTCACCAGTGATGTTCCTCAGGGTTCAATCCTAGGGCCAGTCCTATGCAATATATTTATGAACAATCTGAATGTAGGAGCTGAATGCACCATGAGCAAGTTTGCTGATGATACCAAACCGGGAGGTGCTGTTGACTCTCTTGAGGGACAAGAGGCCTTGTAGAGGGATCTAAATAGACTGGAGTATTGGACAATAATCAATACGATGAAATTTAATAAGCCTAAATGCCAGGTTCTGCACCTAGGACACAGTAACACCAGGCACAAGTATAAATGGGGAGAGGAGTGGCTGGAGAGCAGCCCTGCAGAAAGGGATCTGGGGGTGCTGGTTGGCAGCAGGCTCAATACAGCAGTGTGCCCTGGCACCCAGGGCAAACTGCATCCTTGGGGGCATCAAACACAGCACAACCTCTTGGTCGAAAGAGCTGATCATCCTGCTGTATTCAGTGCTGGTGTGGCCTCACCTTGAATATGCGTGCAGCTCTGGGCCCCACAATTTAAGAGACATGTGAAGGTCCTTGAATGTGTTCAAAGGAGGACAACAAAGCTGCTGAAAGGGCTGGAAGGCATGTCCCGTGAGGAGCGGCTAAGGATTTTGGGCTTGTCTAGTTTGGAGAAAAGAAGGCTGACGGGTGACCTCATTGCCCCCTACAGCTTTCTGAGGAGGGGACGTGGAGAGGGAGGTACTAATCTCTTGTCCCTGTATCCAGAGATAGGATACATGGCAATGGTTCACAGGTGTGCCAGGAGAGCTTTAGACTGGACATTAGGAAACATTTCTTTACTGAGACGGTGGTAAACACTGGAACAGGCTTCCTAGAGAAGTGGTCAATGCCCCAGGCCTGTCAGTGTTTAAGAAGCATTTGGACAATGCCCTTAACAACATGCTTTAACTTTAGGTCAGCCCTGAATTGGTCAGGCAGTTGGACTAGATGATCGTTGTAGGTCCTTTCCAACTGAAGTACTCTATTCTATTGTATTCTACAGAACACTTACATAGAGTGATTCATCTGATCCTAAAGCACATCTCTAAAATGGGTCAACACTCTATAGATGTCCACCTGTTCAGATCAATCCTCAGATCAATTAATATATTTTCCTAAATGTAAATCTACTTTCTACATCTTAACAATAATTTTTCCAGTGGCAATCAACTTCTATTGAAAATTTATGAGATTTATAACACTAAGAGGCTTTAAACTTTACTATTCTACATGACAGGAGAGAGTAAAAAAAGAGAAAAGAAAAGATGGTGTTAATATGATGTTAAGGTGCCAAAAGTAATATTAATGCAGACATCATGCATATTCTGTAATTTTTCTTTTACATGCTGGGCTGTAAACATTTTTCCTGTCCCACAGAATATTTCCATATTTTTTAATATTCCAACTCCATATGAGGAGAAGATAAAATTATATGAGGAAGAAAGAGGAGAGAGAAAGGACTGGCAGATACCTGTCAAGCAAGACAGTAAGAACAATAGTTAGGTCTTTACCTTAGAAGAGCATGCTCCCATCCACACCAGTAGCTGAACAAAGCACAGCAAAGACTTGAAAGTGCATGCAACTTCTTCAGTTGTCCAGGCTATTGGCTATTCTGTGCATTCAGCCTCTCCTTTTGATGAGAGACTCCCTCCTGAGCCTAAAAAACCATTTTCCAATAAAAGATTAATGAAAATTTTGTCTGATTCCTAAACCAACACAACTTGCTACATTTTGCAACTTAAAGAAGTAATAATCTACATACTTCACTAGAAAAAAGTGGAAGTTGGAACAGTTATTAGAAACTTTCTTTTGTATTATATTTTGCTATTTCTGTGGTAAGGAACTTAAAAGTTAGCAGCAGATTACCAAGTATTTTGTTCCTCTGCTAAGAAAAAGAAAGAAGAGGAGGAAAGAGCCCTTGCATAATAAGTTGATTTTTAAATGTTCCAGTTAGACTTTGAAGTTCTTCATTCACTGAGTTGAATGTTAGTGAGCAAATTTGCATTTTCTGTGAGCTTTGTGTTAAGCTATGCAAGTAAAAATGCTTTTTCAGTCATGTGTGACTCCCTATTTTTATTTTTCCCTCAAACCAAGAAAAGGACTGATTCCCTATATAAAAGAATCTATGTGCGAAGATCTGACTTTCAACCTTCAAACATTTTGCTTCAGTTCTGTTCAAAATAAATTAAAACGTAGTTACATATATATTGTTAAACAACAGAAAAAGTGTTCTTTCAACAGAAACCTGTAACTCAAAAATAGCTGAAGGAACTGTATCTCAACAATTGTATCGACTATTTTTTCAGATACAGAGAAGCACTAAAAATGTCAGGCTCCTAAATGAGTGTTTCAGAAAGACATTCAATTTTTTAGACCCTTAATTACTACATACATGACCGGCATATATATTCTTTAATATATACTATTAAAGAATAAGAGTAAGCTGCTGGAAAAAAAATAATTGCATTACGGAATACACTATACTTTTAGTCATCATTTTGACATCTGATAGATACAAAGCATTGATTTGACAGTGAAACTATAAATTCAGATCATTAGAACTTCATTTCTGACATTAAAACAAGAAAATCACATTGCTATGAGGACAGAAAGTCCTCTGATCGATATGCACCTGAAAGATGTTCTTCCAGAGATGAAAAATAATTTAAAAGCAATTCTGCTAAGCTTTCTGTATGCAACTTTGTCTTTATTAACTCACATGTTTAAATCTCTTCATATGGAGATTAAACTTAAGCATTTTTTAACCTGCAAATAGTTTTTCTCTGAGTTTTTAAAAACTGCTAACTAAAAAATACCACCTTTTGTCAGGTATAGATATAACTGTTTTTTTAAATAATTTTGAAATTTGACACGAATATTTTTACCTTTTGGGAGAGAGGTAATAACTTACATTATGTAGACAAACAGTTTTAAGATTGGCCACTATTTTAAATGCCATGAAATTCTTTGTGACTCACAGCAGTGAAAAGTCTTCATAATATTTTGCAGTATTTTTGAGTGGCTGTGGTGAAGCTGTTACTTTTGCAAGGTAAGAAAAGCTGCAACAAGAACAAAGGAACACACAAGAACTGAAATATCTACAAAGCGTGAGCTACAAAAATGTGGTGATCAAAAGCAGTAACATACACAGATATTTAAAGGGTTAAAAAGGAAGGGAACACAAGGAAAATTGCATGTTGTTGAAGGCTTGCACAATAAAGAACTTAATCAGCAAGAAAATCAAATTGCTATTAGGAAAACAAACCTGTACCCATCCTTTAGCGTGACTGAGGAATTCTGAGAGTGGACAGCTGTGACTGCAAGAATAACAAATAAAGCAGGTTTAGAACTTGTCATGTGAAATATTTTCTAACACTTTTCCTTTAGAAAAAATCAAGATGGTGGCTCCCCAGATGCCACTCTGAAAATTTCCCATCCATTTCCCTTTCTCCTGACAAAATGCTTCCATGG
Organism: Chlamydotis macqueenii; assembly: GCF_036417535.1. Taxonomy (NCBI): domain Eukaryota; kingdom Metazoa; phylum Chordata; class Aves; order Otidiformes; family Otididae; genus Chlamydotis; species Chlamydotis macqueenii. Next base: position 9,686,714 of record NC_141558.1, read on the forward strand.
CCATAGATGAAAAATTCCACTGCAGTTTTCCCAAATGGAATTTTCCATCAATTTTTAACCACAAAATTTTTGGAGACTTGCCTTCTCGTTTTGATTAAGTGTTATTATTTAAACCATTTTTTTCAAGGGAAACAATTTCCATGTTCTTTAAGTCTTAATAATAAACATCCTGTCACATTAAAAAAATGCTTTTTGTTTCTCATTAATCTCTACAGCACGAAAGTGAGCATTTTAAATAATTTTTTGATCTTTCTGCTAATATAAATCCAGACAGAAATGGGAAAACTGAAAATACTGAGACCTTAAGTAAAGGAAAAACCACTTTGTTTAGTGTGAAAATACCATTTTATGTAATAGTGGTAGGAGTTTCTCCAGGGTTTGTGGGAAATATTTGTCCTTTACAAGGCTATACTTAGACAGCTTATGTCAAGATTCCACCTAGATGTAATCTGAACTGCATCCAGATATACATGACAGGTAACACAATACATTTATATTTCACTTTAAATTTTAAAGAGAAACATTACATTCATGTTGAAGAAGCAATAACTAAAATATCTGCTCAACAAATTATTAATTCAATACATTTTGCTTTTATGCCTCTAACAAAGTGGTCAGAAAGAGTACAGATGACTTTATTAATACTTATTCAATGTAACAGCTGAATGGAACCAAACCCTAATAACTCTATTTTAGTTACTTTATTTATAATTTGGTAACATTTTGGTACAGGAAAAACAGAAAGCATTCTTCAGAATTTGAGAAGTAACTTACTTGAAAATTTAGAGAAAGTGCTTCCAAAAGGTGTTGAGCTGTATGTTTGCAATTGTTGGCTATATCAGCCTGAAAGCTAAGACTTCACTGGTGCGGCTTCAATAACAGTTATTCAAATCGTGCAGTAAATAGCATTACTCTTTCCTGACTAAGTGACCTAATTGTGCTAAACTACGTTCCACATTGGCACAAATATAGTGTTGATTAATTAAACCTTTTGTGCAGGTTTACAAGTCACCAGCTCCAAAGCAAGTTTTCCTTGTACAAATGTTCACAGACAATAATGGGAGAACATGCTGAACTGAAATCTATTTGGACAATTTTTCAGCAGCAGATTTCCATACTACCCAGTCATCCCTGCTAGTTTGTGACACGCAGTGTCTGACAACTGAAAAACATGTAAATTGGTCTATTCTTGTTATGAACACTCCTCCAGATTTTGCTTAAAAGCTGTAACAGACTGGGCTGCTCAGCATAATTTTTTGAAGCCTTTGCAAAGCTGGTACCAGATCCTGCCCTCCTCCCATATGTATACCTCTTATTTGATTTCCATGGCAGAAACGCCCATTTAGCTACATGAAGAAAGACATTTAACCTCAACAGCATTTCTCTCAACTCTATTTTCCTCCCATTACACACACACTACAAGAAATTTTCAGTCTTGGTTATTATTTATGGAGAGCTTTCAGGATTACCTTTTACAGTCGATTTATAAGAGTAATCACCCGCCTCAGACCAAAATGTAGCACTTGAACTTAAAATGCTGCTTCTGATTTGAAAGATGTCATCTGCTTGAATAAAATCCTTTGTTTGAACCACACAGAAACTCCTTGTGACAGAAAAAAAAAATCCCAAATTAATTTAAAATTCAGAATAATCTTTTTACTGAAACCACTTGAATATGTATGCAGTTTGCATTGGACAAATATTGTATTTTTAATTAATTGTATAATGAGATGTGTGCATTGTGAAAACATATATGCACATATTATTTCATTAACAGCCATCTGAACCAGTAATACTCAGGGTTCAAAGCAGATTCTGTTCTTCATGTGCATCCTTACGAGAAGCCTAGATTCCATTTTAAAGAGAAACATTACACTAAACAAAATTGATTCAAGCAATGTCAAAAACATGTTCAAAATCTGTCTCCCAGACACACAGGGCAGCTTTCAGATCTTGCACAGAGTTCTGCTCTGATGCTCTCTGCTCTACATAGGCCATTGCAGCTCCCATCAGCGGTATAAACTGACTGGCTGGTAGAAGGAATAAAACATGCCACCTCTGAAGAAGGGAATTTTTGATGTTCACTCACAGCTTTTCCGTCGCTCCCAGCTTTTTAGTTGACACCTTGACCTGCGAAACCTCTGGGAATGTTCCAGCGACCACACTGTAACTTTTACTTTACTTGCGTCCAATGCTTTGGGATCTGAAGAGCCATCCAGATGGCAGAACAGACCCTTTTGTCTTAAATGAAATAGTTCAACTGCACAAATTTTACATGAGGTTTTTTTTTTCTTCTCTATAGATGAGCCTGCATTTATTATATAACAGAAGGTGGCATTCCAGATTGTTTGCATGATGTAGACAAAAGGGTTTCATTTTTAGCACACTCCATAAGCATTTTGCATAGACAGATGAAGATGCACAACACACTGTAAGCAAAAGCAACATTTCATACATTCACTTCATAATTAGGCTTAGCTCTTAACAAGTCACATTCTAATTCCCACCAAGCAAGTATGGAGAGGGCATCTCAAATACCTTATTCATGCAAAGAATAAGTTCAGCTAAAGTGCAACAATGAATAAAATATGGGAAATGTATTTCTGAAAGGTTATTTTACTGTGTCACCAAGTTAATTCTGGCACAAGATGACTCAAACCATCTGCAGCTTGAACAAGAAGAATTAAACATTTTGACAGGCCTGAAACCTCATACTTTGATTTTCCATTTTTTAAAATCCCAGTTTAATTCCACCTCACTCCTCCTTTTTTCTAATGCACTCCTTGCCATTATCTCTCCATTAAATCCAAGCACCGAAAGCCCCCCACTGTTTGACGCTCTTAACCACAGGTTGCTAAGGTTGAAATGAGGTACATGTTAGCTGTTCGGAAACAGTCACCTTGCTCAGAATGCAGACTCCAGAACTTTTTGCAAGGCTGACTTCGAGCAACCTTAACATATTACCCACAGTTTGTGTGGGTTTGAAATGCAAATGTTTACTTTCTGCTGTAACATAAACATGATTTGTTATGCAGGGCACTGACACTTCTTATCATACTTCTAAGAAATGGTATAACTGCCACTCTTAAACACATTTCTTAACACCAGGATGCTTGAAATTTATACTTTGGATAACAACAATGTATAACAGTGAATGCATAAACCAATATACACTGACCCTCATTTGAAAATTTAGGCTCTAATTCAGGAAAAAAATCTGTGGCATATTCTTCTGTTTAAGAAAGCATTTAAATACTGTTCTCTGTGAGGATGGAATTCTTAATGTACTTATAACGTTAGAGAGTTTCATTGCATCCCACCCTTATGTATTTTTTTCTTCCCCTGTCCCTTTTCCTTGCCATCTGCCTTTCTGTGTTAATTACATTTATCTGTCTAAAATTCTGCCACATGTCGCATTTTTTTTATTGAGCCAAATGATACAGCGCACTTGCATTTTACTGGCGAATTTATGGCTAGAGGTCTCTCTTTTTTCTGTCCTTTATGGAGAAGAACCATTCTAGTTTTAATGCTTTGGCACATAAGCTTTAATAGCATCCATGCATCTGCTCCTGAGCTCCTCACTTAAGCTCCCTGCGTTTCATCCAAGACAGAAACCGTGACACAGAGAGAACATTTCTCATCACTCCATTTTCACACTTGCTTCTCAATACTTTTCATTACTGCTGGGCACCTAGTCCTAAAACCTGAAAGATAAGTGAAGATACACAAAAGAAGGCTTCTCCCTCAATCAAAATCCTCAAGCTTTCCAACAGTGAGATGAAGCTAGGCTGCTAGAGACTGTCCCACCTAAATTCATGTTTGCTTTAGGAGTCTTAGACTTTCCTACCATCACTCTGCATGCGTGAAACAATTTCTTTCTGCTGCTCTACTTCCAACCTTTAAATGCCAAAATTATACATATGAAGGGAAAATAGGAACAGCCTTAGTCAAAACAATTATGGGCAAATAATTTTTCTTTCCATTAAAATCTGAATTACATTATTCTAGGATTTAGAGTTTTATTATTTTTGTTATTGTTGCTTAATTTGTAGCTGATAGATCCAAAATGCTTTTCCAAATTGGATGCAATTTCTACACTAAATAAAAAGGCAGTCCACAGTTTTAAGAACATTTTTTAAATGTATGGGCTGATCCAATAATAAGTTTTAAGGAATAAAGCCATTAACATTTCGTAACGTCAAACAATTCTTTTTTTTTATAAACACATTGTATACTTCTGTTTGAATTTAATCACTTCCTAAGCAGCTAAATAATTATTTTAAGCTAATGAGAACTAGTTCTGAAGTTGTTAGTATTAATGAGAAATCACCATATCCATATTAGCGTTGCATAGTACTAAATAATTGATACCTCAGTTCACATTACTGCTTGGAGGATACTAGCAGCAAACAAAATTATTAGTTTCATTTTGTCAGATAACTTGTAAAGCACAATTTTTAATGGTTTTTAAAAGCAAGTATTTTGAAATGAAAATAAAACTATACTTCATTATGACAAAAAAATAACAGCCTTCAGATTAAGAAGCACAATGTTACAGATTCAAAGAATGGTTAGGGTTGGAAGGGACCTTTAAAGGCCATCCAGTTCAACCCCCCTGCAAGGAGCAGGGACATCTCCAACCAGATCAGGTTGCTCAGAGCCCTGCCCAACCTGGCCTTGAACATGAATGTTGTATAGTTGTTTCACAGAAATAAGAGAAGAACGGACAGAATCATAAGAATTCCGTGGGAATCTGGAGTACTCAACAGTTCCTAGGTTTTCAGCTCCTTTTAGGAATAAGACCTAGAGAAACTCTTTCTTTCTTTCAAAATCTGCCCTATTCTCCTCCAATGACAGCAATGCATGTTTTGCACCTCTCAAGACTGGGCTCGTCATTCCCTGTTCATTGGAATTTTAAATCAGTTTCTATTTTGTGGTTTTTGTGAAGTATTCTGTGTGGCCAAACAGCTTTTCCATTAAGCTAACAGGAGTGATAGATGGCACTTCACAGACTGCCAACTATTTCACAATCCATAGTATCTTAAAATTCAGGAAAACATGAGTATGAACGTTTCCAGTCCAAACAGTGTTACACGGACAGCATGGGAACACAAACAGCAAGCCAAGTTCTCCTCTGTTTATAAATCACCAGAATTCTAACTACAAAAGAAATCTGCTGATTCACATCAGGTAAGAACGTCTGTAGAAGGAATATAATTACCTTCTGCTAACACTATAATTTTTCTTTTAATGTTCTATGACTTACTGATAAATACACTCTCATGTCATAATCTTTCTATGCTATCTGCAGTAGTTTATCCTTCAATATCAAATGTCTCTATATACAACCTAATGATATTAATAATTTTTCTTCTTGTGATCCAGACAACATGCTTGGGAATACTACTCCTCTCGATTTTGTAACTTTCTGAGGTTCTCTTTCTCACATCTTCTTAGGAACGTACCATATTAACAGTCTATGGCAGTTCTAGATAAGCTCTTCAGGGCAGAATTTTCCAGGCAGTAGTAGTAGTAGTTTTTAGTCCTCTTTCAGTTTAGTTGTTGTTGTGGGCTAAGCATGGCCAGCAGCTAAGCACCAGACAGCTGCTCCCTCACTCCCCTGCAGTGGGATGGGAGAGAGAATCAGAAGGGTAAAAGTGAAAAAACCTGTGGCGTGGGTTGAGACAAAGAAAGTTTAGTAAGAAAAGGGGGAAAAAAAAAAGCAAAAAGAGGCAAAGAAAAACAAATCCAATAAAAAGAAAATGAGGAGGAGCTGAGGGAATTGGGGTTGTTTAGTTTGGAAAACAGGCGGCTGAGGGGAGACCTAATCACTCTTTACAACTACCTGAAAGGAGGTTGTAGCGAGGTGGGTGTCAGTCTCTTTTCCCAAGTAACAAGCAATAGGACAAGAGGAAATGGCTTCAAGTTGCGCCAGAGGAGGATTAGATTGGATATTAGGAAAAATTTCCTCACCAAAAGGGTTGTCAAGCATTGGAACAGGCTGCTCAGGGTTCAGTCACCATCCCTGGAGATATTTGAAAGATGTGTAGATATGGTGCTTAGGAACATGGTTTATTGGTGGACTTGTCAGTGCTAGTTTCATGGTGGCTCTTGATGATCTTAAAAGTCTTTTCCGACCTAAACAATTCTATGATTCTATATGCGATGCAAAAACCCCAATCACTCACCACCAGCCAACTGATGCCCAGCCAGTTCCCAAGCAATGCCAGCTTTGACAAAATCACCCAATCAACAATTCCTTTCCTACAACCTAAAAGAACCTCATGATTTGCAGTAGAAAATGGAAAGCTGCAACTACAGTGTAGGGTATTCCTCTGAAGAGAATTTGAAGAGACTGAGGGTGTTACCAATGTCCTACAGTACTTTTGTTATTTAGAATCACAGAATAGTTTGGGTTGGAAGTGACCTTTAAAGGCCTTCTAGTCCAAACCCCCTGCAAGGAGCAGGGACATTTCCAACCAGATCAGGTTGCTCAGAGCGCTGTCCAACCTGGCCTTGAATATTTCCAGGGATGGGGCATCCACCACCTCTCTGGGGAAACTGTTCCAGTATTCTACCACCCTCACTGAAAAAAAAAAAAATTCTTTATATCCAGTCTGAATCTACCTTCCTCTATTTTAAACCATTACCCCTTGTCCTATCAAAACAGGCCCCGCTGAAGAGTTTCTCCTTGTCTTTCTTATAAGCCCCCTTCAGGTACCTGAAGACTGCTATAAGGTCTTCCCAGAGTCTTCTCTTCTCCAGGCTGAACAACCCCAACTCTCTCAGCCTGTCCTCATTAGGAGGGGTGCTCCAGCCCTCTGATCTTCTTTGTGGCCCTCCTGTGGACTCAATCCAGCAAGTTAATGTCCTTCTTATGTTGGGGGCTCCAGAGCTAGACCAGTACTGCAGGTGGAGTCTCACAAGAGCAGAGTAGAGGGGGAGATTCACCTCCCTCGACCTGCTGGCCATGCTTCTTTTGATGCAGCCCACGATGTGGTTGGCTTTCTGGGCTGCAAGCACATGTTGCCAGCTCATGTTGAGCTTCTCATCCACCAGCACACCCAAATCCTTCTCCTCAGGGCTGCTCTTGAAGACTTTGTGACTCAAGGTCAGTCTCTGCTGTCTACCTACTCTCATATTAACTCATATTGCATAAGCACAGATGAACCATACGAATTGAGAAAGCGGACTACATCCTACAATGTGGAAGAGTGGGTCAAAACTAGTACCCGCCAGTCTGAGCTGTAGATTCATGTGGTACTCTCTTGAATAAGTAATGATCCCAGGAAAACTAAGAGCAGCTATTTCTTCTTTTGCACAAAGGTCAGGTGAAGGCAACTGTCTTCATGCAATCTCCAGTAGTCATCTATGGATCACCAGGGAGAAATCCACCCTTCCTCCCCCATGCAACCATAAGCTCAGAAAGAAGTCACTAATATATAGGGTGATCAAGTGACTTACTCCTGTTGCAAAGACATCAACTGTCCAAGGACTTGTATCACAAACTTAACTTCCAGTTTCCTTAAATTCCCCTATTTTGATACGCAATCCCTTTCAATAGCTTACCAAGCATAATCTTAAAAAAAATTTTGATTCCTTCTTCAGTTGGCTAATTGGAAGACCATTCCAGTAATTCACCTTCTTTTTTTTTAGCTAAACTTGCTGGAGACTAATTTTGATCTTTTAACTTCAGAACTTTTTTCCTGTTTGGTATTTGTTCTCCAAAAGTATTTTCAGAAAGTTATCCCTTTTGACACTCAGTTGGTTAGGTTAAAAAGGTAAGACCTTGTAATCTGCCAAATAAGGCTTAACCAATGCCTTTACAATGGAAAACATTTGAAGCCAAATAAAGTTGTTGGCAGCTCATAGCCATCTTCTAATTAATGAATGGTCTTTTTTTTCCTTCTGATTTAGAAATCCTGTATTTATAGCAGAAGGTTTTATTACTGTTTTCTGAGTGCCCAGTATTGTAATTTGAAACTCTCAAGTTTCATCTCATACTTTTGATTTCAGTTTCTTGAATCATCTGATTCTTCCTGCTTTCTTTTAACGGATTATTCCCTCCCCATTCTCCTGTTTCAGTGTTACCTTCCAGCTTTATGCCCAGTTATGAACTTCAAAATAACATATTTAGTTATCTGCATTTGGGTCACTAATGAATATATTAAACAGGATCTGTCACAGATTGATCCCTTGAGGCTACTAGCAGTAGCTTTTTCCTGTCCCAGTATCCTCTTCTGCATATCCTCCCCTTTCAACAGCTCTTTAATCCACACCACATTCTCTATTACTTGCCATCACCACATTCTCTATTAATTGCAATCATCTCAACTTAGAGTATCAATTTCTTACATAGTGTTGTAGAAAGTGCTTTTCTGAAATCCAAAGAGATAAAGCCCCTGCATTACGTTACACAAGAAAAAAATAAACCAAAATACAATAAAATAAAGATAATAAGCTAATCTGACAAAAAAAAATTACCTTTGATAAAACCCTCCAGTAATTTATCCAATTTTCCATTTGCCTTCATTCCTGAATATATTTTCCTTCAAAATCTCTTCTAATATTTTGCGTAGTAACAGAGTTGGTTTTAGGTATAGACGCGGGAGGCAACTGCTAAGGATAGCTCCTGTTTTAATGCCTTCTTACCTTGCCCCCACTTTCTCTGTGTCTTGTCTTTGCTTCCCTGACAATACTGGGAGCAAGAGTCAAGAGAAGGGAGAAGAACTATGCGTCACCTCCAGCCCTTTCCTTCATTGTCTCACCAGCTTCTGCTCTCAGTGCCAGCTGAAGGGTAGAGGTAGTGGAAAGAAGACAGGATAACGACAAGACTGGGAACAAGGTGAAACCTGTGAGGGTTGCTGGGTGCCCAGTGTGGAGATTGGAGCAGATCCTCCTCCTGGCATGAGAGAAAGAACAAGAAGGTTGTCGCAGAGGAAGAGTAGGAGACTACGTCCTGTGCTGTTATAGACTGAAGAATGAGGAGCTAAGCCAGAAGAAAAGCATCCTACAAAAATAAATCTTATCCTGGAGGAAGGCAAAAGGATACATGAAGGAAGAGATACATGAAAGGGTAGAGACACAGGAACAAATTGTTTATGAATGGGCTCTGTGGGAAAAAAAAAAAAAAAAAAAGAGACTTTGGGGAGCTGAGAAGCCTGGAAGCTATAGTACCTGTTTCTCACACTCAGCAAGATAGGCTTTCTGTGTCCTGAGCACACGGTCCATGCTGAACCTGGGCCATCATCCTTTCCATGGAGTGAAGGCTCTCTCTGGAAGAGACCAGAGATTTGACTGGCAGGGTAGGGATGGCCAGGAAAGCACCACAGACCAGTCTCTTCCAGTTGTCCCTATTTCATCAGAACTTTAAATATTTCTTCAAGCCCCTTGTTGCCTACTCTGTTCTCTCAAAATCCTTCTTTGCTCCATTACAAAACTCAAATGTCACCAAAAACAAGGAGGACAAAATAAATATTCCTGATGCTCATCCACACAGTGGCAAAATTCAGTTTTGCTCACACAGCTAAGAAGCCCCGAGTTGGCCCTTGTGAGAAGTAAGAGAGCAGAAGATTGAGAGGAAGGAGGGGGAGTTATTTGTTAAGGATTGTTACTGGTTTTGGTATTCTCTAACCATACAATCTACTGTATCAAAAATGTTTGTTAAAAATCCTTGCTGCTGGACTTGCTATTTCCTGCACTAGTTCCTTCAGTAATCTAGAATGGAGATTATCTGGATTTTGTCACGCTGAGCAAACAAAGCTTTACTTCTTAGAGCTACGTTTTGCTTCTCCTGCTTTGCTTAGAGCTACTGCATGTAGTGCAGTTACAATGACTGATTTATAATTGTGTCAGAGATAGCATACAATATACAAAACAAAGGGTTAACAAGCTAATCTTCTTGCATTCAAACAGAAACACCCCAGTGGAGCCAGTCACTGAGATAATGAAATTACAGCTCAACAGGAAGATCCTGAGAAAGCAGCGTAATGGTTTTAATAAACAAGGATTGCTGATGTTGGGGAGGGAGGCTTTCTAGGGGCTTAATTAATCAAAACAGCTAGGGAACACGTAAGCAACCACTATAAATAGTGCAAGTAATTGTTCTTTATTTGAGTACTTTACTGAAACAGGATGTAACTTCTTAATTTAGCTGGGCAATGATATAGAGAGTGCAGACTGTATACAATGTCCATACGTTCATAAAGTCATAGATATGCTTTAAATCATTTAACAAAATTATTGCTCTCTTGATTGGCTAGGAAATGTGGTTAAGAAAGCAGAGTCTATCATCTAAAATGATGTCCGTTGTATCATTTTCCTGCAAGGGACTTTACAGTAAGAAATCGTACCTGGAGGTTGCATCCAAGGCACTTTGTAACAGCTTGGACAGTGTATTGGACGGTGGCTTTTCTTTCAAGTTTAATATCCTACGGGACGAAGGAGTCATTCAGGTGAATACCTGGTTCAGATCAGCATTTCTTTCATGTACCCACACGCTCTCTATGAGAAATACATCACTCTAACAACACTTTTTATGACATCCTGGCGTCAGCAGAACCAGCTGTCGAGGCTAATGGAAATACACAATCTTCCTGATGATTTCTGGAATAATCCAAAGGAGAAGATGATGACAATTACCTTTGAGACACCTGCCTCTAAAATGGCACATGCTCATTTTAAACAGCCTGTAATCTCACCTTGAGTGACTGCCAGGCTTCATTTGGATCCTTCATGTTTAATATATTATTTAGATTGCATGGTTTTAGGCCTGAAAGGAAGCAATTTAGACTGAAATTAGCAATAGAGTGTGGAATTATACTGACAGGCAGTGGAAGTTTAGATAGTTATTTCAAAAATATCACTCCCTGCTCTACATGTACCTCTATGGCACTAAAAATGTTTAGAGAATGTTAAGACACCACAGTTAAATGCTCAAAAAATAACAATTCTTACGTTAAGATGTCAGGCTCTGGTTTTGCTCCTTTCTTTGTATCCCAGTGCATCACCAGCACTGGACTATCACACCCACCTCTGGCTGTTGCCCATGGTCAAACTGGAAGAAAGGCTTAAAGGAAGGCCTGTAAGGTTGATGAACAGAAAGAAGATCACAGTTTATGACAGGTAAGTGAAGGAAGGCTTGTTGGCTTGTTTGATCTAGCCAAATGAAACTTAAGTGGGAAGAGGAAGCTGATTAGAAATGTTAGAGATGACACAACAACAAGAAAGAAAGAACTACCTAAATCTAAAGAATCATGTTGGTACAAGAAGAAAACAGTAAATCCACCACAAATAATTAAGGGCTGGAGACTGAGAGAAATATGCTCTTACAAGACCCTCTGTATGACAGACATAACAGCAAAAACCTTGCTGAATTTTAACTTTTAAATTCCAGTAGTCTTAACTTTCACACTGTGAAACACTGACCGGCTTCTCATTTCAGATCACGTGAAATCCAGCCCTATGTCCTTTAAGTCTTGGTATGGGAAGAGTTGTGATGATGATCTCCATTTTATTTTTTTCCTGCAGACAAATGGGTCAGGAAACTTTCAGCCAAACTGGTGAAAGTTTCTGAAAGTAGAAGGTAGTATCAGCAGCACTTTGACATCCAGAAATATATCTGCTAATGGTGTTCACTATGTGTCATGATATATGGAATTGCCATTCATCTTAAACAGCAGGCAGTTATTCAAGGAAACTACAATTTGCAGACACTGACAAGCTCTCATGCATGAGTTCCAGCTTCATTTCTTTTGCTTGCTGGGGACCGCATACCAAAACCAGACCCCTATAAATCAGTTACATTAGTCTAATCTTGAGGTGACACAGGCATGGGCATGCGTGGTCAGACTTGCATGGAAAAGAAGCAGTCAGACTTGCTAGTCAACACTGGGTTTAGTTGCTGGTCGTAGTCTAGCAACATTACATTTGTTTTATCAAAATGCTGCCAAATGGTATCTATCATTTAACCATCCATCCATGCTTTTTAGAATGGTGCTCACATTATTATCTGTGCACCAATCTTAGTCATATCTCCCATTTGCAACTTTATCTTGTATAGGTAATCTTGTATAGTTAAATTCTACAGAAACTGGAGAAAAAAAAATTCACTTACCAACATCTTTTTTTTTTTTTAACATACAGCAGCTTCTACAGCTTTTTTTATTTTAGACAACATATCTTTTATTTTCAATCCAGCCAGCCTTCATTGGCAGTGTATATTTTGAGGAAGCTGTACAGCCATCTGGAAAGGTTTTATTTTTTTTTTTTTGTTGTTTATCCTTTGCACTTTTCAGACTTCTGTCAACGTCCATGGTAACAGCTGCTATAATACTCTCCATTCTTGTGTGGTTTGAGAGATGCACAATCCAATGTGGTTTGCATTCTAGACTTCAAGCAACCACCAATTTGTAAGACCAATAGTTGTTGATTTTTGCCTTTGGAGGCTATTATAGAGGTGTCATAGGCATCATTCCTGTGTCGTTTTTGCTCGTGGTTTATTTCAAAGGTGCTTATCAGAAGACTATGCATTAGGTTTTCATGAACATATATATGTGCTTTTATATATATATTTTTTTTATAAAAAAAAAAATCCTGAAAATGTTGTCTTTTTCATTACAGGTTTTGTGTTTTGTTGTTTTTTTTTTTTTCCTCTCTACTCCTCTCATCCATGTAAATTAAATTACTTTCCTTGTTTGGGAGAGCAGAAACTCTGAAGTGCTGCAGCTCATGTACAGCTGTATTTTATTTTTCATGAACAGTAATAACTTGCATAGGTATAACATTATTCAACCCACAGAATTAAAAAAGGAAAAGTGGTATCACCTCCAGATACAGACATGATAACTGTTTCAACAGGTAAAAGCAGTAAATAAAGCAGAAATTTTTTAAAGTAGCTGAACCTAGTCTTTGTGAATATGAATCACATTAATCTGAGCTGAAATTTGAGATGCCTTAACTGTTAAAAGTGCCAAAAATCACCTAAAGATTGCAAAATATTTTGAAACAAGCTCCATAAACATTTTTGGTAATTACTGGAAGGAAAAATATTCCATTAATTTGCTATCCTGGACTCAGGAGTCTTATGTATGTGATCTACATTGACAAACCTACTTGCCTAACTGACAGGGGCCCACATCCCAGAGACCATGGGTAGCTACGAGAAGGGTGGCTGAGCATTCACAGCAGCCAGCAAGCTGAGCAGAGAGCTGCTGCATAACCAACAGCAAGTACCAAGGCACCCTTTGTGCCTGAAAACACATCTCCTGGGTGCTTAGATGTTTAGCCCTGAATTTATCTCATGCATCTTTAGAAGCATGTAGGCAGGTGCCTGGTGTAACCTGGAAGCTGATGTCCCCTTCATTGTCAGTGGAGAGTATGCAGAGAGTTATTCATCCCACCCCAAGACCTGAACAAGCATTTAAAGAAACTTCACTGGCAAAATCTGTGTACCTGGGTTATTATATAAAAATTTTAATGACTGTGTACTTGGAATTCAGTGCCTAATTTCAATCTCCTAAAATTCAACTTTTGCACAAAGGTCTGTGGACTGGGACATTAGTTTGAGAGGCCTATCTGTTCAGCAAAGATACCAATATGTCCCTTTCTTTCACATGGCAAGTTTAGGAGAAGAAACACATTTATAGCGGTCTTCCAGTACCTAAAGGGGGCCTACAGGAAAGATGGGCAGAAACTCTTCAGTAGGGCCTGTTGTGACAGGACTAGGGGTAATGGTTTTAAAATGGAGGGAGGTAGATTTGGATTAGATATTAGGAAAAAAAAATTTACAATAAGGGTGGTGAAACACTGGAACAGGTTGCCCAGAGAACTGGTGGATGCCCCATCCCTGGAAACGTTCACGACTGGATTGGACAGGGCTTTGAGCAACCTGATCTGATTGGAGATGTCCCTGCTCCTTGCAGGGGGGTTGGACTAGATGGCCTTTAAAGGTCCCTTCCAACCCAAACCATTCTATGATTCTATGATTTCTGCGAGTTATTCAGATTTTGCAGCAATGGGCCACATAAGTACCTAAGAGTGATACTTTATATCAAAGGAAAATTGAGATTCTTACTTGGAACTTGCCTTCCAGCTAACCAGCTTTTCAGTTCACCAGCGAGGACATTACGCTTCCTTTACACAAGCTAAACAGAAAAGCCAAACTGTGGCTAGCAAATTTTCATGACCTTATTCTACCTCTGTATCACACAATCATAGCAGCACCTCTGAAAAACAGTGCACATCTACTAAGCCAAATCCTTCTTAAAACATTGAACTTTCTGCAAAGTTTGGCCAGCCTTAAGGAATAACAGAGAGAGAAAAAAAGCCCTGTGAATTGCTACCCAGTACAGCCTGTTGAACTGTAGGCCCAGACACGTCAGCATATCAAGGAAAACAGCTCTAGGGAACTCTAAATATCATCCAGCAGAGAGAAATTTTGTATACAATGTACATATTGGACTGCCTGTCTTTCTATACTGTTATTGCTAAACTCTTTACTGTTTAACCTGTGTGGTACAGTACCTGTCAGTCTCTGTTGTACCTGAAAGTTCCTGTAAACAAACAGCATTATGATAAATCTCTTGAGTTTTCCTGAGGCATTTTTGCTGCTGCTGGAAGCTTGAGGTCACTGTGCAGTCAGTCCTGCAAATATCCCCCTTGACTATCAACTAAGAGGGCACAAGTCTGGATGCTGTGATGCTGGAATGCTTTAATAAAAAAGTCGCAATACAGAGCTTCGGGAATCAGCATCTTTAGCAAGTTTGAGCAATCTTTTCATTTCTTCAAAGCATCATGAAAAAAAAATCATGTCTGTCAAACTGTCAATGTGCAGAAGAAAATGTCCCTGAGCATACGCTGTTAGCGAGCAGACAGATCCAGCAGTGAGAGTCCTGCTACTTTGTCGTGATCCACTGACAATTTACACATGCTTGCCTCCTCCAAGGCTCAAGCTACAAGGAAACTAATTACCAGTTTGGATTAAATAGATAAATTAATAAAATTGGGCATCATTTTTTCACTGATAGAGACTAGAGGTCAGACTCAAACAACCTAGGGCATGCTAGCACGTAAAACTGACATGCATAGATTTAGCATGATGATTCAGAAAATCTGAGTTAGTCATCTTAGGCTCTTAATGTAAAGTTACTTCTGAAGAGCAACCCTCACAGCCTGCACACTGACTGCGGAGCCTTCTGGAGCTGGACAGTGACTAACTAATCATCCTAACTCAGGGCTGCATCTAGACATAGGCTACATCTACCCTAACTTTAGGCAGTTTTCTATCTCCAGAATACCTCTGTAGTCTGCACAGAAAAGCAGGATGGTTAAATCACCTTCCAGGAGCCTGTTCCACATGAGATGAAGTATTGCCCTAGATGTGTCTGTTTGTCTCTACTGACTGAGGCTTATGCACGTAACATTTGAATATGCACATTTCAGAGAGATGAAAGTTATCGTAGGTGGCTTAACCCATTTCCCATCAAGTTACATAAGTCCATATTTACACATAGTACTACGAGAAAGATGTCAATTATTTGCACTGATTGGACCATTATGGGTATTAGTAGTGTTCTCTATTTGTCTATTTATTTATCTGTGTGTGAGCATTTTATTTTTTTTTAGCACGAACCGACAGAAACAACTTGTGGTTTGCTCTGTTGTCAATGAAGTTCTGTATTTCTCAAAGTACATCACGCTAAGAGAAATCCTGACATCCTGAGATCACAATTCACAAGAGATTTCTAACTTGAGCAGGCAAAAAACCAAGCATTTGCTTATGTGAAGTACATGACTTTATCCCAGTGGCAAGTTTAATTCAACACTTGAATGGCTATGCTGTAGTTCTGTTCCCTTCTTCCCCTCCCATCCCATCCAAATCAAGATATCTACTGGAAGTAAGAACACTGTCTTGTAGTTTAGTTTTCAAAACTATCTTATGTCACAGAATGACTCATCTTTCCTATTTTACAATTTATGTGTACAAGTATTATTATAGCATATACCATCACACATAAGAAAACACTAATATATTCTACTTACAAATCTTAACCACAAAACATGAAACCACCATTATCCCAGTTTTCATTTCTGAGACAGGCAATAGAGAAAACCTTATTCCATGTGGACTACTTAGACACGTATGTAAAGAAAATAATATTGTTAGATTTGCAGAAAACCCCTGAAAAGCTTCCAAGGACCTTAAAATAAAGTCTTGCTTCTAGTTACATTAGATCTTATGGGAAGAGGAAGAAGAGAAGACTTTGCCTGTACCATTATGAGGACATCAGCAAGATCAGTGTAAAAATGTTCCTGTTTCTTTTGATGACTTAAAACAGCTGAAGGTGAATTTGATGATCAAGGAAGACTCATTCAAGTCCATGTTTGCAGGCTAGCCTGGCACAGAATGAAATATGGGATCTGCTCTGAAACTCTGAAATCTCCCAGAGTAAATCTGGGAGGATTTGCAACACTCCATCGCCCATCCATCTCACTGTCCTTGCCTCCATCAGTAATGCCTCCTCAGGCAACTACCTGGGAAACGATGTAGAGACCTATATAAACTGGGTATATAGCCAATATTTTTTATTACCTCTGCTAACAAAAATTTACACAGCCTTCTCCTATCCTCACATTTTTCCATAACTGCTCACTGGAAACCACGTGGGATGCACTTACACTGAACACTATCACAAGCTGTATGAAATCTGGAGGCTCCTGAGATCCATCTCAAAATATCCAGTGTCCTTATGAACAGTATACCTCCACAGTCACTCAGGAAGCCCAAACAGGCAGCTGAAGATCTCCTGGATTCCTGCAAGAACCTCTGGCCATCTTTGCAGCTACAAGATGGAATAACCAAAAGCTTTGTAACATGCTGCTGCTGTTCATGTTTCATGCCTAATAGGTGTATCTTGTCCTTTAAGATCCAAGAAGAAAAACAAATGCACACAAATGAAGCACATTTGTGTATCTTTACAAACATAGATCAGAAGATCCTTTATGTGTGACTCAAGTTTTGCCCTGTAATATAATAAGAGACTTCCTAGAAAACTGAGTCATTCAGATTTCTAATATTTATTATCTCAAGTGAGATGATAAAGTTACTTTTGTTCTCCACACAAAAAAAAAAGTGAGTGCAGTGAAAACTGTGTGTGAGTTGCCAGCACATTTGTGTTTTGAAGGGTTACTGATGTGAATAGCAGGTGAAGTGTAAAGAAAAGGCTCCAGCTGCTTCTTGTTTTGAATTCTTCCTTGGTGCAAGCACCGAGAGTAAATACTGGAATAGGAAAAGTTAAAGTCATAAGTGGCCCAGTTACACTCAAAGAGAAAAGAATTAAAACCTTTTTTTTGGTGTGCTATGCGGTTCTGCAACATTGATTTTATTCACACATAGTGCACAGCTGTTTATTGAGTCTGACCCTTGAGGGGACTCTGAAGAAACACTGGAAATGAAACCACTCAGAAAAAGACACTTTTCTTTTCCTGTTTACTTGATAGATGTTTCATATTAAAAAAAAAAAAATCAGAAAAAGAAGGAAGCATTTCTTTTACAACAGTGACTTGCAAATCATTGTTTCAAATATTAGCATAATTATTTCAATACTTCTGATGTTTTCCCCATCTTATTCTCCAGAAGAGTTGCTGTCACTAAAAATGAAAAAAGTGGAGAAGCTACTGCTGTTATTGTTCAGGAGACTGTAAAATAAAACTAAGCAATGCTGTCCTTTATTAGAATGATTTACTAACCAGATCATCTTATTTTTTTTATACCGCCTTAAACACTACTATAACCAGACTTAAATATGTCACTCCTATTCTGTTTGATTGTTTTGTTAGAATAAAAAATATAAAATACATAATGGATTCAAATAAAGAGAGACTGAAATGCAGTGAGCACATTCAAATCCCTGTAGATCCAATTTTGTGGGTAGGGAGGACAACTGGGAAGATGCTGTCTGAGTGCTTTTAGCCAGACTCCTGCAGAACCTCCCTTACTTAACACAATTCTTCTTGAATCGAACAGTACCATTATTGGAATATAAAAATTTAAACAAAAATGTGAGCCATAATTTTGCAACTGAAACTTTTCTTTAAATTAATAATAGTGAAGACAATAAATGTACAAAAAAATGATACCTTCAAACCCCCTTTCTCCTTAGGTGTCTCTAACCTGCCAGTGGCAAGATCTGCACAGCTAAAAGTGGTTTCCACAGCCAGGAATTCTGTATTCAGTGCTGAGGAATTCATCACAACAAGAGAAAAGTAAATTCTATCCATTTTAAATGGCAGACATCTATACTTTGAGACTTTCAGGAGATTCAGATTAAGAATTCCTTTTCCTTTAGTTTATATTACTACAGATTCAGTTCTAGTATGTATGTGAAAAATTGAAATTCTAGGTCTTTGAGTAAAGAGAGACGAGTGGTCTAGTGAATGGAGAAAAGAAAAATGTTCTTCTCCTGAAGGACGGCGTGATAAAATCATAACTACTGTGAGGATGCTACCAGCAAAACAACGTGTTTGAACCTCTGGAAGGTTTAAAGAGCCAGGTCAAGGGGACTTGACAGAACACAGAATCCAAGATACAACCAGAGACAGAGCTGTCAAGAGCTCTGAAGACAGTTCAAACACAGTGTTGCTTAAAGAAAGAGCCAGTGGAAGATCTGTATGATTAAATGACTGATATATCAGAAAAGCAATTTCTAGATCTTTCGATTAAGAATGCTGAATAAATGCAAAATATTTTTATTACTTTACAGGACTGGTATGAGAAATGCAGATTTTAATTTAAAAAAATTTTAAAAAAAAAGGCATATCCAGTTCAGAGTTAGTGAAAAATGTTTCCCGGTGTGTTAACTTTCAGATTACTGCACCAAGACAAATGGGTACAGGTTTTTCTTTCTCCTTTATAAGCCATCTAAGCTGGAGGTCAAATGTTTGGATAAAAGTAAGTCTATGCAAATTGGCCTTTTGTTGTATGTAGACTATCTTTTCCTATTATATTATTTCTGAGTTTTATGTTAAAGTTATAATGCTCTTAATCTTCTCCTCTGTGATATCTACAGAAACAAGGACAATGGTGGAAACCTTCAGCCTGAACAGTTCAGCAGCTTAGGCCAGCACATGCATTCATCAAATGCAAATAATGTCCATGACAGCCTATGTTATTCTGATTTATTTCAACAAATCTCAAAAGCTGTATTTTTAAAAAATAATCTCAATAAGGGGTTTAATATTTTGCTGCAATTAATGCTCTTCTTTGGCTTAAGCATACTGTCCAATCATTAAATAAGCTCTACCAGCCTCACTGACCTTTAAAGATTCTGTTGAAAGTCTTTTCCTCTCAAATACACAGAAGAAAATAATGTAAATTTAAAAGAAAGGCAAAAAGTAAGCTACCCATTTAAATCTGTAGCTTTTGTAACAGTCCCCTTTTATACATCAAATCTCAGTATTACGGAGTTGAAACCTCACCTTGAAAAAATTGTGGATTGTATCATCATAGAAGGTCTCTTAAAGCTAATGTAGGTAGGAGGATGAACCCTACAGATGTGAGCACAAGCTTTCCCCCATTTAGTATTTCACACTAACACTGGCACCATATGAACTGCTTTGCACACACAATAGTATGAGGGATGCCAGGCAATTTTCAGATCTTATTTTAAGAGCTAGATTCCTCTCCCAACCATGCTGAACTATGCTTTACCGCACAAGTGGTCCATTCTAAAATATTGATAAAGAATCATAAAAGCAGGAGAACCTGCCCTTAGGGTGTTACACATCACTCATGACAAACAGCACTAAAGCATACAGTTTTATCATTAACTACGTAGTTGTGTTTTTATTTCAAAAGTCTTTGGTTATTTTGCTAATGATTCATAAATAACTCCTTAGTCAGCAAAACCGCCAAGCACCAAAGACTACCAGGGGCTGGAAGTTAAAAAAGGCTAACTCATAATGAAAGTAGAGATGCACATTTCTCATGACAAATGGTCAATTAGCTATACTGAATGATGTTATGTGATAATTTCAAATTAAGATGGAATAGCTTTCCAAAATCTGTTTATTATCACAAGCAAAAATCAGAAGACTGATATAGATAACAGAGAAAAAAGTCCTTAGTCCTGTACTGAAAATTGAAAGCCCATCCAGATCTAGCTGGCCTAAGGCACTCCAGCTCTTTTCAACAGCACACAAGGGACGAATGCGACCCAGCATCATCTTCAGATACAGCAGTAACCCCAGCAGAACTCGCTGGGTACTTAGTCACAGCTTTATAAGTAACTGCAGGTTTCATACCAAATCTGTAGCAAATTCCTTAACTATCCTTAACTAGCTATCATGTACTAGAAATGTAACTACTTGATCACAAAAGTATCTGGGATCTTTAAAACTGATTTTCTAGTATTTATTTATTTCACTTTCATTTTTCCTCTTTTGAAACACTGCCAGGTACCATTTTTCTACCAGAGCATCTCCTTCCATTTCACCACTCTCTTTCTCTGCTACGGACAAAGACTGTGTTTGTCCCTAGGTCCAAAGGAGATGTCTCTGGCCTTGGCTTGAGCCTTAACTGCACTTACTCCTTCTTTCAAATGAACAGTTTTTAAATGTGTCTGCTCATGGGATGTGCCAGAAGCAGCAAGAGGGCTGGCATCCCTTCTTTTGCCCAAAGCCCTTCACGATGAAAATCAGGTAATAAACTAAGCACATTAAAGTGCAGAATATGCAGCATTCATTGCTCTGTCACCCGATACTCTCACATGCATCTTTTTACATCATGTCTATATGGATATTTTACCTATGCAAGATAACCTCATCCTTTTTTTTTTTTGGCTAAACTTCTGCACAAAATAAATCATCCAACTCACAGTTTCAACCTTCCATTCCCTTTATTCACTTACAACTCAGCACCCACATTTACTCACTTTATCATCACTTTCCAACTAACTCGTCTGGAGCTGAAAAATCGTATCATTGCTGATCAGAGAGGAACAGAATGGTTTTATATTCCTGCCCCATTACTGAAATTCTGCAGCTAGATTAGTTACAGGGCAATGGGTCCTCATCTCCTTCTGCATCCTATTCATTGCATAAAAATGGAAAGAAAGATGGTGGAGCTCCAATTCAGAATCACAGAATGGTTAGGGTTGGAAGGGACTTTCAAAGGTCATCTAGTCCAACCCCCCTGCAAGGAGCAGGGACATCCCCGACTAGATCAGGTTGCTCAGAGCCCTGTCCAACCTGGCCTTGAACGTTTCCAGGGATGGAGCATCCACCACCTCTCTGGGCAACCTGTTCTAATGTTCTACCACCCTCACTGTAAAAAATTTTTTCTAATGTCTAATCTAAATCTACCTCCCTCTATTTTAAAACCATTACCCCTCGTCCTATCACAACAGGCCCTACTGAACAGTCTTTCCCCATCTTTCTTGTAGGCCCCCTTGAGGTACTAGAAGACCGCTATCAGGTCTCCCCGGAGCCGCCTCTCCTCCAGGCTGAACAGCCCCAACTCTCTCAGCCTGTCCTCATAAGAGAGGTGCTCCAGCCCTTTTATCATCTTCGTGGCCCTCCTCTGGACCTTCTCCAACTGGTCCATGTCCTTCTTATGTTGGGGGCTCCAGAACTGGACACAGTACTGCAGGTGGGGTCTCACCAGGGCAGAGTAGAGGAGGAGAATCACCTCCCTCGACCTGCTGGCCACGCTCCTCTTGATGCAGCCCAGGATGCGGTTGGCCTTCTGGGCTGCAAGGGCGCATTGCCGGCTCATGTTAAACTTCTCATCCACCAGCACTCCCAAGTCCCTCTCCTCAAGGCTGGTCTCTTTAATATTATATTTCTCCATATTAATAAATTGCTAGCCTGGAAAACAAATTTCCTCTGTAAATTTGCAGATTGTTATAGATGACACTGCCTATTAGTACTTGCATTTAGGGACTTCCACTTACAGAAAAGCATGCAATTATGTCTTTGCTATTAACCATGCTACACAAAGATAAATGTTATTTAAACCTGCTGCAAATTCTAAAGGCCAAAGAGTTTCTATAACTAGGTCATTTTTAATGAAAATAATTCAAGATTGGTCAATTCCCTGCCATTTAGAAAGAAGAATCAGGCAGGCAGAATATATTTAACTTCAGCAAATTCCATCATTTCATGAAACAATTCAGCATAATGTTGCTAAGTTTTATACTATATGCTTCTCTTTTTTCAAAGAATTAAGACAGCCTCCTCAGATCAGCTTGGGAAACTTTTCATTGCAAGAATTATCTACAAGAAGAACAGAAAAAATAAATGGGATTATTTTATTTTTGTGCAAATCGCTTCTTATGCTGACAGCTTCTTTTGTCTTTTGTAGCTTCAGTTTAGGAAAAGTTAATGCAAAGTCTCCACCTGGTGGCCAAACACATTTTGGTGAAATCAAAACATTTTGCTACCTAGTCAACATAATATTTTAATCTCTCTCCTACTTAGTCCAGCCATTACTTCAAATCATTTGCTATCATCAAACAGTGAAAAAAATGGGTTGCAGAAACAATATCCCTAATCTACTGATACCTCTGCTACTCAGAGATACTTCCTAGGTTTGTAATTTTGCACAGATTAGTACACTACTTTTGTCAGTGTCTTGTTATTCAGGTTTGATAAACACAATCCCCAGTGAGCCCAAGGAGGTGAAGAAATATGTGGGGAAGGGTAGTACATAATACAAACTGAAAAACTCCGTCAGAAAGTGAAAATTTCATAGCACATTTGGAGATAAGGAATGGGATACCTTCTGAGCTAAAGGAAAAAAAAAATGGTAATTAGAGGAAGAATATGGTTGGTCAAAGACCAAAGCTTAGAAAATTAATCTAGCACTATCATTGGAAGTTTCACATTTTAATCACAATTTTAAAGAAATCTGTGCACTGCCATTTGCCATGCATGATGGCTTAATGGTCACTTAGCAGTGTTGCACTGGTAACAACATATACCATCTGGCGATGAAGATACTTTTGTATTACACAATTGAAGTTGCATAATTATTGGTATAAAAAAAAAAATCCATTCCAAGTAAAAATTTAGAAAATCACAGTCATTGTTTAAACGTACTATGAACTACAGTCTTTTTTTTGATGAAAGCATTTTGCAACTATCCTGTCAGGTTAATGTAAAACTAGATAAATATATTCCAAAAACCTTAATTACTCCTCTCTCTAAATCTTCCTTAAAACATTCTTGTACATGATCCACCTCTTCATCATTAATCTTCTGGTTTGAGCATCTCTGGTCAGCTAAGCCCATCACTAGTACAGCTGTTCATTGGTTTTGACAGGGACAAAAATAATAGCATGTCATAATCACCACGACAGCTTTGGATCTAATGATCGAAAATTAAATGAATGTCTACACTCCCTTTGGCGTCAGCTATCAAATCATAACTTGCTGGAGCAGATACTGTGGATTTATACTGCAGAACTGTAAAATTATCGGCCATTGGTCCTTTAGTCATTTTGAGACTTTGCACCCTGACTGAATATTTGCAAAAAAAGATCAAATAGAATGCTATAACAACTAGCAAAATTTTTTGTTTAATACAAAATCTTTTCCAAAGCCATTGTACAACTGTCTCCTCTCATGGAAGTAAACATTACAAATAAGGAAAGGTCAGATCAAACAGGCCTTATGAATCAATAATGGAGACTAAATCAGGGATCAAAAAAAAAAAAAGTATTGAAGAGTTTCCGTGGGACACTGTGAAACTGTACAGTGCTGCTCCTTCCAGAACAGCAGGTGAGAAAACCAAACAGCCATCTCTGATATGCAGTCAGTAATGCAAATGTAACCATTCTACATCTTTTCTTCTGGGACTGTTCCACTTCATATAAACTACCTATAGAGATACTGAGGCAGAAAATAATGAAGTCTCAGCTAATATATAGAATCATAGAATCTTTAAGGTTGGTAGAGACCTCCAAGATCATCAAGTCCAACTGTCAACCTAACACCACCATGTCCACTAAACCATGTCCTGAAGTGCCATATCTAACACGTTCTTCGAACACCTCCAGGGATGGTGACTCCACCACTTCTTTGGCAGCCTGTTCCAGTGCCTGAACACTCTTTCAGTAAAGAAATGTTTCCTAATACCCAACCTAAATCTCCCCTGCTGCAGCTTGCAGCCATTTCTTCTTGTCCTATCACAAGTTATTTGGGAGACCAACACACACCTCCCTACAGTCTCCTTTCAGGTAGTTGCACAGAGCAATGAGGTCTCCCCTCAGCCTCTCCAGGCTCCCTTGTGTACCAATCCAAACTGCGGCTCAGCCCCAGGTACAGCCTGAGATCACCCTCCAGCACACACAAGTCTGCACTCCACAGGTACGCTCAGCTCACCACCAGCAGCATTCCTGTGGACAGAAGACAGCATCGCGACCACAGCAACCTTCAGGCCACCCACGGATACATAGAGTCAAGGTTGTAAAGACAATCATCTTAACTGTAGATTTTCAACTCTAAAATGAGAAAGAAAAATCAAGGCATTTGTGGGGATACTTCTACCTTTGGCAAGTTATTTCTGATATTGTATTAAAAAAAGTATTATTTTTACTCACAGTGTGATATGCATCAATATAAAGACTTACAAACTCCTATTATCGAAAAAAAAAGTTCATTTAAAAAATAACACACAGAAATATTGTAGGTAGAGGAGCACCAACAAAACATTCTCCTATACGAATGAACAAGACTTTCCCAGATGCACCACATCACAGAATAAAATAATTCAGAAGCAAAACAACACCTCTGAGGTCATCTCCTTCAGCCTTACAGGAAACAACCCAAGCTTGCTCCCTTCAGGCAGTTCATCTAATCTAGTTTTAAATAAGCCACATAATGAGGCTTCTACAGCTTCCCCTGGGAACTTATTCTACAGTCTAATAGAACTCATTTTCAGGAAGTTTAAATTATTTTTAATTTCCTCCCATTACTTCTAGTTATCATATTATATTTCATACAGTAAAACTTTTTGGAAATACAGTAAATAGTAATTTTTCCTGGTAGAAAAGTAACCCATACCATCACGAATAAGCTTACTGATTTCAACAAGATTTGCTTTTTCTAATGAATTTAATTCTGTTGAAAGGTTACAAAGTAAAAACTGAGTAAAAATTTCTCCATTTATATATACTTACAGCAGGTACAATAATGCTGTAAGGTATCCTACAAATGTGACCCACTCCAAAATTAGGGTTATTACTACCAAGGAGATATGTCAAGTGAGTGCCCATTTGTGACGGTGTACTCCCTGCCCCCAACCTGAGCACTTTTTCTGTAGCCCAGCTCAAGTGATAACCAACAGTGATAGAGGTGTCTGGTCATGACGGCTGCATCCCACTCAAACTGAACTGAGGGGAGACAAATAACAACACAATAGCCAAGGGATGGTGATGTGCGCCCTCCCCAACCACAGTGCTGGTCAATGTCTGACTCAAGTCAAATTTGGAAGAAACTAAGATCTGCAGTTGGTATGCAAATATGACTAAGTCATTTATCTTACTCCATAAATACTGAGCAGCCCAAGAGCCCTTGGAGCTCTTCTACATGGCAGCAGGCTGCATGCCAAGATCTCCCCTTGGGTAGGGACGCCTCTCAAGGTAACCTCGAGGTTATCACATCAGATACTTAGTAGGTGAACAGGGAATACAAGCATTGAAACTTTGAAATCTTAGCTAAGCGATATAAAGGATTGATTTGGCACATACAAACTTTTAGGCATAAACTGTTGGTCAAGCCTGGGACTAGGATTGGATCCAGCCACACCAAGACTCATGTCTGAGAAGGAGTTTAGAAAGCAAGGGCATTCTTTCTGAATCTCATGACTCAACAGGAGGGTCTCCCTGACAGTTTTGTCTGACTGTCTTCTGTGAAGTAAATAATTCAGTGTACCTTGCCATCAAATTTTGTTAAATCACTGTCACACTTACCATTTACTGTTAAATTTTGTCCACTCACTATTTTGTAGAAATAAAATACATTATTTCTTTGCGCTTACAAGTGCTCTTCACTCCATCTGCAACACCATTCCCTTAAACTGGAAACCTCTTTGTTGAGAAAGATTCAAAGTGTAAGAATGTCCTGAAAAATAAGAAGGAAGGGGCAAAAACTCACCGTGAAGTCTTACTGCCCAGATGCAATAAATAGTCATTGATGCAACAAAATAAGTTTCCTGTTTATTAACAAGCCCTGTTTACCTCAGCCAAATTTACACTCCTAAGCATGCATAACCATATAAAGCACTTGCTGTGAAAAAGCCATTACATCAGAAGGTGCATAAGTTTGAAGGAAATAAGCTACAGAAAGAGCTTTTTGGTTCAGTGGTATATTAACTGTCATCACATAATGATGGTGCCCCATTATTCAGAGTTCTAATAAAGGATATTTGTTCCGGGAGAGTGGGATGGAGGTAATTCGGTGTATCTATACTGCATTTATACCATATTGTCATGTAGGTATGTGTGTTGCTACAAACCAGCTAGCCTGAATATGAGACAAAGTTTCACAGACTGAGCACTAATTCGGTTGCCCAAATCGGACCAGGCTCTTAGTCAACACAGAGAAATCATCTGTTCCCAAACTGAGACATCTAAAACTAGTTCAGGTATGTCTAAAATACACTGTGCATGATCTGAGAAAATAATAGTTATCAAAGAGTAACTAAGGTTGGAATGGACCTCTCAAGGTCATTTGATCCAACCTCTGTTCAAAGTGCAGGGGTAATCTGCGAGGGGCAACCTGTGCTCAAAGCAGGGGTAACTTCACAGCCAGGGCAGGTTGGCAAGGGCCTTGTTCAGTCAGTGCTTGGTATCGCCAAGGAATGGAAAATCCACAGCCTTTCCAGGCAAACTGTGCCAGTGCTCCTATACTTGACTCCTGTGGCGAGAGAGAGAGAGAGAGAGGGGGGGGGGGGGGGGGGGGAGGGAGAGAGAGAGAGGGAGAGAGAGGGGGGGAGAGAGAGAGGGGGAGAGAGAGAGAGAGGGAGAGAGAGAGAGGGGGGGGGGGAGAGAGAGAGGGGGGGAGAGAGAGAGAGAGAGAGAGAGAGAGAGAGAGAGAGAGAGAGAGAGACATATCACAGCTCTTTAATACTTTTTGTACAGTAAAACAGCTTCAAGGGGGTGAACAGCAAGCTTATAGCTTGAAGGTGGGAAACGAGAGTATGAAGGTTTGAACCCTTGGAGGCAGAAGGGGGAATACTGGCTTAATGCAAAAGTAAGTGAAATTCCACACTATATGGAATGTCAGATTAGAGGAGATCAGTGCCTCCATGGCTTAAAAGGAAATGAACATAATTAAAAAGCTTGATCATATATTATGTTTTAAGTTCAAACTCCTCTGAAATCAGGGTGATTAAACACTACAGAATTACTCAGAATCAAAGCCTGTCAAGTAGTGTTTTCTCTCTTAACACTTTGGTATTGCTTCAATGCACAAAAGAAAAAAGAATATTAAACCCATTTAAACCCCACTTTTACTACATTTCTTTTTATTTGCAGCAAAATAATTTCACAGAACTAGGTCTAGTTATACTGCAGGGTCACACAGTTGGATTCCTAGCGTTTATTGCTCATTAAAAATTACGCTGCAATCACAGTTTTAATTCCTTCATTATGCAGATCCAGACATGGTAGTCCTAGAAACTTTCTTATTAAATCTGCAGGAATCAAGACAGCTGTCCCTAAGTTAGTTCAGAGTTGAATAAATATTTGCATGATTTTGTTTACACAATGTTTATTATTATGGAAAAAATGATTCTTAAAGAGAAGGAAAATATTTTCAAAGGTGTCTAAATAATTAAGAAATAGAAACGTACTGGACATTAATGGGAACGTGCATTTTAAGTGCTTTTGAATACCCAGTCTGCAAATACAGTATCTATGTATCCAGAGAAATCAGGAATTTGCCACAAAAAAATTTCTTGTATCAGGCCTCAAATAGCATATCCAACCTTATTCTCCCACTCTGCTTATTCTAATGTTTCACCTTTTCTCAGAACAAAAAACAGAGGAAGAATCACTTAAAGGAAATTTAAGAAAGGAACAAGAATCCTGCCAATCCCAGCCAGAAGCCACGCCAGCGTGCACAGAGCCACCAGGTGTCAGCGCAGCTCACAGGAGGCATCACAAACGAGCAGCCTCCTGCAAACTGACAGCGGCTCATCCCAACGTGACTTTAGGAGCCACTGCCACCGTGCCAACGCCTTCTAGACGAATCTAAAGAGGAGTTAAGCTAGTATCACAAACTCTGTTCGTGTCAAGTGTTTCCTGCTGCCCACACATGCTGAATGGTAAAAAAAAAGCATTCCCAGCTGTAACTGGAGCAGCTTTCCCACTCTCAGACCAGCCTGTAAAGATTTTTATAATAGCAGAGCTGTTATTTTGGGGAGGAGTCCCAGTAGTACTCAAAGGGTATGATGATTCTTTTGCCCTGGCAGACTGCATTGAGCCCCACTTACAAACATCTCTTTGAAGAAGTCTTTCCTCCTCTCTTCTCGTACCTCCACATATTTCTGCAGCATATACATTCTGCAACTGCTCCATTGAACTTTGTCTTTTATATCAATGTATAGATTATAAAACATAGCTGACACAAGTCTTTAATACCTATGGCATGGAATGAGAGATCATATAAAATGGTGATGGATTGCGTAGGGTGTTAACCATTAAGATCACTGGCCCATATCAAACTTACTGCTAAGCATTTCTGCTAGTCATATAAGCAGGTGTCTCAAAACCTCACTAATTACCTTATGTAATAGAGATATTTGCACTCCTCTCTTCAGAATATTTCTTACAGAAAGACTGTAAGTCTGGGACAATGAGTAGGTGAGCATACATATTCTCAAGAATAATTATCCCTTCAGATTCACACAATTAGCCAACCTACGAGCACTTTGTACACTGTCACAGAGAGCTGGTGAAAGAGTCAAGTACACTGATGAGTCTGCAGCAAAGCAACGTATGGAGATGCTTTTAAACACCTTGGAGCAGGAGAGAGGGGCAGGGAATGGAAGAGATGAGACAAAAGGAGGTAGTTTAAGCTTCTATTCCCAAAGCTACCTCTCAAGTATTTAAAGGGATATAAACCACCTGAGAGGCTGACAGGCTTTCTGTGTACCTCAACCCATTGGGGCTCCTCTGTCCTAACAGTCTCTATAAACACAAGCTGTTATACAGGAGGCTTTCCTCAGTTTAAGTTTCCAATTATGGTTGAAGAAAGCCAGACAGAATACCTATGCAGTCCTCATTCATTTTGCTATTTACACTTAAACTGGCAGTGAAGATGGTTTGAGTGAAACTGGTTAACCATGTGCTAAAATAAGATGTAGGGACTTTCATGTGCTTCATTCCAGAGGCAAGTTTTTGGAAGCTACTAAGGTACAAAAAGTAGCTGCAGCAGTAACAGGATAACTCAAGTGAAAATGGACCTCTAGAGGTCACTTAGTCAACCTCTTGCTCAGAGCAGGGTCAGCTATGTGGTCAGATCAGGGTTGTCAGAACTTTATCCAGCTGAGTGTTGAAAAGTACTGAGGATGGACAATCTCTCTGGGCAACCTTCTGCAATGCTTAATTGTTCTCACTATGAAAAGGTTTTGCCTTCCAGTCTAAACATCTTATTTCTATTTACAGCCATTTGTCCCTGTTACATTTCATCATGTTTCTGCTGACCCCTTTGTCCAGCATCTCTCTCTGGATTGCAGCCTGTGGCCCTAAAGGTATAGCAGCTGGTCCTCCCAATTTGGTACAATGTGCAAACTTGATGAGCAAGTACTCCATTGCCTCCTCCAGGTCATTGATAAAGATATTTAACAGGACAGGACCCAGGACAGACCCTTGCAGTACTCGTTAACAACATCCAGATAGAGCATATTCCATTAACCACTACACTCCGAACACAACTATCCAAACAGCTTTTTACCCATCTGGTTCTTGATTCATCCAGAGAGTAACATCCTACCCCAGATACAAGAATATTGTTAAAAGCCTTACAGAAGTCAACGTACATGATGTTCACTAACCTCCGCTTAGGTTGGTCAAGCCTGATTTACCCTTGGTAAATCTGTGCCAACTATGACCAACCATCTAGTTCTACTTCATGTGCCCAGAAATGTGCTCTAAGACGACTTGCTCCATGCTTTTCCCAGGTACAAAAGTAGGACTGACCAATCTCTAGTTTCCACATTGTCCTTCAGGAATCTTTTGAAGACAGGTACAACATTTGTTTTCTTCCAAATATACAGAATCTCCCCTAATCTGTATCAAAGAACATTTAGCCAATTCTCTCAGTATCTTTGGATTTATCATGCCAAATCCCATGGACTTGTACGGGTTGATTCCTCTTCTTGTAGGCTTTGACATCCCTTGCAAATTTGAACTGCAGTTTTACTTCCTCCTGCTTATATCCTAGGCTGCATGCATTTGTATAAACATATTTGACCCAGCCTCCTTCCTACTGTTTTAGTATTCCCGAGGTCTCTCTTGTTGCCATTACACTGCATCCTTTTCTTTCCAGCTCATCCCTCATTTCTTACCTGTGAGTTACACCTCCTAGCCTCATTGTTCCTGGTTTAAGGCTTTCCTCATCACATCATCCAGCTTGTTGGCATAGATGCTTTTTCCTCACTTTGTCAGGCAGATCCTGTCTCCGTCCAGCAGTCCTCAATTCTCAGAGGGTCCTGCTGTCATAAAAACAAAAATCCTGTTGATAATATCAGATGCATAACCAGGTATTAATCCACAGGACCAATCTGCTCCTCCCTCAGTCTCTTCTCTCTGACATTAGGGCTAAGAATGTCACCTAGATCACTGGTACAAGCAGAAGGTCCTGTCAGAACACTAAGCCTCTTAATTAGCTAAGGCCTTTAATGGGAACTGGGAAGGTGGTGAGAACTATGCAGGGCTGAAGATATCATGCGAGCACAAACCAGATTATTATGTTGCTCTGGTACTGGACACTGCATATAAGCAGCTGCTTGTGCTTAGTTAGAGGTAGGGAGAAGAGTAAAGATTAAGTCAGGTGATTTTCTCTACAAAGCACGTAAAGTAAATGAAATTTAAACAGCATGAACCAAATAATTGGAAGGCAGGCTTGGCGTACAAGGCTGCTGACATCTAGGGATGTAGCCTAGGGAGTAGTATCGTATAGGGCCCAGGCTGCTTAGGTAACACTGTCAGAAATACCAATACAAGTAGCAATGCAGGACCAATGAAGAAAAAGTAACTTGGGATGCGTTGTTTATTTGGGAGGAGTGTAGGCAAAGACAAGAAAGCACAGGGGTAGCAAAAAAAGCAGGTTCAGGAAAAACAAAAGGAATAAGTTTTTTCATACCTTGTTGAAGCACCATTTCCACTGTAGAAGTGCAGCTGTCTACGGACAACAGTGACGCTTACCTCCAGACTTGGGCGTGCTGCTAACAAAGCACATCCCTGCATACATATGCAATCCTCTGCTGACATTAATTAAAAGCAACATCAGAGGGTCTTTTGCAACCTTAAGTTTGCTTTTATGGAATATATGATATTTGGTTAATTTTTAAGAGCTCTTCTTCATGCTCTACACTCATATTTAGTTTCCTGTCTTTTTACTGAAAACTTCAAAAATCTTCACACACTAGGTTAAGCACTGAAACCTAAACTTCTTCCTGAAAGCCAAAACTTCAATGCTTCCTAGCCCATAAAAATATGGAATAACTAGTCAGCCATTTCAAAACTCCTGAAGCACCCATCCCATATTTGCAGTGAAACCTTTTCATTCTTTGTGTCTCTTCTCACGTGATTCCTTAATGATCTCAGAACTCTTCCTCTCTCATCAACTATTTCTGCTGTCTGAGGTCTGAACACATTTCCCTCTGGAGATAGTATATTTCCCTAAACCAGCCAGAAAGGATCAGCAAAATCAGCAAGAGGTACTCTTCCTCTAGGGAGTAATGCTGCATGGTAGTTACTAAACCTCAGGCATCTTACTGTACCGTTATACTGTCTTAAAGCTCCCTTGGGAAAACAAAATAGAAAAAAATTACACAGATACATCTTTACTCCCACTCCAATATCAGGCGAACTTTATGGAACATTATAGAATGCCAGATCATTAGAAAAACATCTAAATAATCTTTTTAAGAGTTTATATGTTCAGCAATGCACATCTTTAAAAACAAATACTGAAAAATGTTTCTCAAAGTACCTGCATACAAATATAAAAGAGTTTTAAGTAACGGTATTGTAACAGTGTGCCTATCTGGCATATAAGGCCTGGCTTCCTTCATAGAGTGCACCAGTGAGAGAGCATCTGACCTGCACAAAGCAGATGAAGGTTGAGCATGGCACGCATCTCATCTAGAAAACTGCCCAAGTGAGCAGGCAGAGTGACTATGCCCTTTATACAGCATTCAAAAGCAAACTTTGATTCAGTGCAAGCAGATATAATCCAATCCACAGCTGCTGGCTTACAGAGCAAGGACTGTTCCTTGGCACCACCCTGCAAAAAAACATACTGATATACCTTCAGATTTTTCCCCATATATTCACCACCCAAGAAGGTCACATAAAGCTTCAAAATATTCAGAATGACTTCAGCAAGGCAAGTTACACACAGAAGGTAAGTATTTTATTGTTCATTACAAAAAGGCAAAATACAGAATTCATCAGTATACATGGGAACATTTTTAATTCCAAACAAATGCAACCAGTTCTCTATGACTTCCATGGATTAAAAAAAAATAATCATCATCAATGTATTCAATGATACAGTATAAAGAAATACAGAAATACATTTAGGAAACACAACCAAATGATAAACAGTAGTTTCCAATTAAGTTTTACCAAATCAAAGCAGTGGTTTTGCTCAGAATTATGCTTGACTCAAGACAAATAGGAAAATACACCTAAACTTCTGAATCCTGAATAAATGACAAATTTTTTCAGCTAGATCACAAGTATAGGCTCTTCTACTTAGGAGAAGAATACTGTTACAGCTGAGGCTGGGGGTAGGGGAAGTACACACCAAAGAAAGAAGACTGGGAATAAAATCCATAGCCAGATATCTCAGCAACTTAATCTACCAGTCATAACATATCCTTATAATGCACTTCTGAAAATCCTTATCAACAATGGCAACAAAAGACATTCTCTCTATTTACAGGTGCAGCATAATCTTGAAAATACTTTAAATTATCTAGTTTTTACCTTCAGCACTTTGGGTATCAGACCTTCAGAAAAAAAAATAATTATCCCAATCCAGACATTATGAGTTGAAAATAGAACACACATTCTTGTAAATAAATCTAACATTTGCAATTTGCAGAACATGGAAATAGCACGCTCACAGTTGTTTATTTTTTCTTAGTCATCCACCATTTCTAGGCTCCAGTGCGAAATACTAGGTAAGCAGTCTTCTACAGTCTTCCTAGTCTTCTACAACTGCACACAAGTTAAAGCACAATACCCTTTCCATTAGCAAAAAAAAATCTAACTTAAAATACACTAGTTGTATATTAATGCTACGCCAACAGGACTGGCATTTATGGTGTCCAAGCGATCTTTAAAAAGACACCCAAGCACCTGCTGTTCCAACTGAATGATAGTTGTAAGTTAGAATCAGAGTTAATTAACCCCTACATTTTCATGCAGAGGCACTTAGTATTACTTGGCACTACAGTGTACCTCAGTGAAGTTATCACTCAACACGAGTAATGTTGCACAATACAGCCTTTACATTTTATCATAAAAGCAACCAGTATGTCAAACTATTTACAAAGAACATGCCAAGTAAGTTTATAACCAAGAAAACCTTCAAATCCTGCAATAATGTAATAAAACGGTGATATATAAAGAACACAGTTAACAACCACAGATAGTTACCAAAAATCTCCTCTATTTAATCAATACATTTATGTAACACTTCTGATACCTTAACTAATATTTACTTAAGAAATTTTATCTTACACATTTTCTGATTTGTTACTAATGGGCTCGCTTCACCTGTATACTGAAAAAATATGTGCATGCTTTTTGAATAATTCACCAGCAGAGTTAACTTTGCAAAGATCAGTTGGCATTGCCTTATCACTTACTCATTCTAATTTGCTGGACATATCTCTTCTTTAAATAAAAAAAAAAAAAAAAAGAAAGAGAGAGATACCCAGCTGGGGTAAGGGGGGGGAGGGCTGGGGGGGGGGGGGGGGGGCAAGGAAGTGTTTTTAGATCTCATCTTCAGTTCTCCTGAAATTTCTTCCTCCTACAAAGAAGGAAAAAGCTCCGAGTATTTCCCTTCAAGATACAGACTAATCCCCCAGAGAAAACTTACTCTCCACTTTGACATAAGGGTGGGGAGGATGGAGGCGAGAGATCAGCCAAGCAAGCACACTCAGCAGAGAGAACGACTCCAATTGTGATGCAACTCAGACAACGTCTAAAGAGAACCTTGAGACAGGTTAATTACATCTTTACACCAAGAGCTAACTGAAAGCAACTTAATGGGTCTCTCCCATAAATGGGGATCCAAATTTTTGGTTTCGTGTTAGTAAAATTTCTCCTCAAAGAGAAAAGATGCTCACAGGAGAACTTTGGAATTAGAAACAAAGAGAATGCTTGGCATCTTTATTTTCTGAGCATCCAAAACAAGGAGACAACACCATTGTTAAACATTATTGTCTCAATAAATATAACAAAAGATCTGAGAAAAAAAAAAAACACACTGAGAAGAGTATCTGTATTTTTTTTAATGCTGTAAACAAGTACTTTTCTAACTGCAGTCTAATTATTCAAATAATTCTTCTAACATTATTGTCTCAATAAATATAACAAAAGATCTGAGAAAAAAAAAACACACTGAGAAGAGTATCTGTATTTTTTTTAATGCTGTAAACAAGTACTTTTCTAACTGCAGTCTAATTATTCAAATAATTCTTCAGATGGGATCTTCACACTGTCTGTCTACACTGTGGATGACCAGAATCACAAGTCTCAACCACTGCTTCTGGTAGCAGATTTACTCTGTATTAAGTAAATTTTACTCTTCTTGTCATCACAATGCTGAGAAACAACTTCTTCACAGTATTTGCCATCTTTTACATTTTTCTTTTCTTTCAGTGTTAGATGAACCCAGATACTTTGTTAATGATACTCCAGCATCCATTTCACCAGACTTCCTTATTTGAAACTTTTATCACAGACGGTCCTAATGCTTTGGGTCCTTTTTTGTTTCACCCCTTTATCTCTGGCAGCAAAATAAGAGTTTTTGTATGAATCCGATTCAGAAAGGGAAGCACAGTAATTAGAATCTGGACATACAGGCTGCAAATCTGTTTTTTCTGATTTAATTCTGTCAATTGGAATGAAGCAGCACTTACTTTTAGAGCGGACTGCATGGCCAGCAGTAACTAAGGCATGAGCGAGATCGTTCCCCTCATACAGAACATCCACTTCTAATTTCATTTCAGAGCCATAATGTTTAAAATGAAATATCAGACCTGGTTTCCTAAGAAGCTTCTGAAACAGAAGTTTAGCTTCATCACTCCAGTATTCCCCCTTGGCAGGAACTGTATCATGTAAAGAGCAAGGGTGTGCCAAGGGTGGTAAATAAGACAGACTTTCTGGAACAACTTTAAGTTTATGGATATCAGAGTAAGGGATGCTGTTGAGAACACCATAATCAATAAATTTAAGAGTAAGAGACTGACTCGTTACTTCATGGATTTCCGCTCTGTTCCACTGTGCTTCCAGTCCAAACTGGATCAAGCAGCTAGCACCAGGAGCCACACATTCTTTTGGCAAAGCTGGCAAGTTGTCAGGAAGGTCAGAGAGCAACAAAGACAAGTTTTTCATGCAATCAAATAAGACTTCAAACTGCACACAGAAGTTTGAAGGATCAGTAACTGCAGTTGCAAACCCAGGATACCTTCTGCCACTCTGCAGCAGTGTCCATATGACAGAATTTATCTTGAACAATGTATCAGACTCCTTAGAGTCTGCATTACTGGATTTTTCTGGTCCAACAACAGTCCAACAATGACTTAAGAGCTGGTTCAAATACTCCTGAAGCAGAACTTCCCCAACTAAAATATCTACTTCCCAGATATGAGAGGATTCCAAATATCTCAAAAACAAAATCCTTATTTCACACTCCAGGAGGGCATTTACTACATGGACAAACTGAATTTTCAACAGTTTTTTAAACCAAACCCATTTACAAAACACAGCTTGTTTAGGAACACTTTTAATCTCATCACTGAGCATCTTCGCGTTATTTAAGGACACCATCTCACACCTGCCATAATCCACGAAAAAAACTAGCATTAACTTCTCCCTGACAAATTTCTTTATCACTTTTGATCGATACCACTTCAAGCTCCTTTCAGATTTTGTTATACATTCCAATCCTTCTTCAATGTCATTCACACTAAGCCAATCACTTCTTTGTGCTTCTTTGACAATCATTACATTTAACTCATGTAATATTTGCAAATTTCTAAGTAACTGTACATGAAATCCACCACACTCTGAAATATTAATTACTTCTGCTCCTTCTACCTGTCCAGAATTTAGATCTTGAGGTAAAACATTTTGGGGTGTTTTAGAAGCATTTCTCATCCTAACAGCCTTAGTTTTACTTTGACCACCTAAACCATTCCTAGACTTTCTATC
Organism: Chlamydotis macqueenii; assembly: GCF_036417535.1. Lineage (NCBI taxonomy): Eukaryota > Metazoa > Chordata > Aves > Otidiformes > Otididae > Chlamydotis > Chlamydotis macqueenii. The sequence continues at coordinate 9,723,394 of NC_141558.1, forward strand.
TTGAGGATTAGCATTTGTAAACAGAATTTGCTTTGGTCTATTTTCTTGATTACACATTGGTGTGTTTTGCCTCCTTGTCTTGCCTTTTTTCTGCAAGAGGTTATTAGACACAGACTTTCCATCAAAAATTACATCTACTTCCCATCGTTCTCCATGCTGCTGTAAGAACCTGCAAGCAACAGGCTTGTTATTTCTTTCACTTACAAAATAGGAAGCACTTTTACTGGTCCAATTTTCATCAGGACAACTTTTTACTCTACTAAGGAAACAATGAACACTGAGCCTTGGCAAAGTTAAGAACTTTTCCTGAATCCTGTAGATTTTTGAAGGACTTAAAACTGCTGTATTACCATAGTCAATGAACTCTACCTCAAAGGAGTTTCTTGATTTCAGAGTTTTAATAACTGCTCTATAGTAAAAACAATCAGTGTCATTTTCTGCTACAATGAGATCTCCTACCATGAGCTCATCTAAGCAATTTTCATTATTTATGTTTACCATGCCTTCATTTATTTCTTCTGCTAGTTGTATTATTAAGTTTTCATCCTCTGCAAGCTGAACATAGAAACTTGATGGACTATTCATATGAGAAATATACCCTGCTACTTCAGAATTCACCTGAATATCACGTTGAGGAAGGCTGATTAATTTAGGTGTAGTTTTGTAACTCCTTTGCTGCTGACCTGTGTAATTTAGTCGTTCATTACGAGATTCAGAGAGAGCATTTACAGTTATTTCCTTTGAATTTAAAGCAGGCTTTCCAATCAGAGGTTCCTCTCTGTGCTCCATAACAGCACTGACAGCATTTCTAAAAGCCGATTCTTCACCATCCTGTAAAGTCAGCAGTTTTGAGGACCCACTACGTAACTTTTGTGTGCTACATGCAGTTTGCTCTTCATCTTCAAAATTCTGTCCATTACCTGTCTGACAATACTTATCATATACTTGGCATTTCACTTCAGTTTTCAATTTAACTCTTTCAAGATTTTTAATAGTTACTTTATTAATTCCTTTGTGATCTTTCATGTGACATATCACTCCATTACTTCCAGCAAGTTGTTCTGTATAGTTTTTCAGTGACAATTCTGTCAATATTTTTTCTTTAATTTTCTCACTTACTTTGTGCTGTCCATCATACAAATCCACGACAATCTGTCCATCTGATTCTCTGGATACAATTACTGCCCTCAGTAATTTACCAAGGAATGTTTCCTCAAACCATCTAGTAACTCTTGCTGGAATTTTTGTCTGCCTAACATCCAACAGACAGCATTTAATAGCTTGCATGGGTGTGAATATTAAGTCAGTAGCAGAGTCTGGAATAGGCATTAACTGGTCTCTCTCTACCATATTCTTATTTCCAAAATCTACAAAGTCAGCACATATATAGGATGTTGATTCCACAGGAAAAGCCAAAGCTCTATAAAAGAGACCATCTTCAAAATATCTGGCTATACATAACCGTGTATTGTTGGTATCATATCTTGCATTATTTGACATTTTACTGACGACACTAACCTTCCTCATCAATGCCTCTATAGTTTCAGTGTTTCGATTAAGCTGACAATAGAATTTTGAAGGACTATGTATGTGAGTTATATAAACCTCCTCCTCACTTCCAATTTTTATACTAAAAGATGAGTAGCAAAAACTGTACAGAGAACCCAAAGACGCAAGGTTTCTCAGACCAATATATTCAGACTGGATGAGACCATGTTCTCTGAGTAATGCCTCTGCACTAATAAATGGAGTCTTTAAGTCAACTATATTGCATAAACAGTTGGGGCTTACAAGAATAAGAGCATAAATGATGCAAGTCAGTGGTCCTCTAGAAGAAGAAATAAAATCTTCAAAACATCTACGCATTTCTTCAGACTTACGTGAGCTAATCTGTAAGGGTACATTTTTAAGTGCACATTGAAACGCTTGACTTTCCAGAGTCAGGAAATCTGGATGAACAGCTTGAAGATCTTTAACTAAAACTCTTTTCCGATAACCATAGTCTACAAAAACCACATCAGCTTCACTTGTGGACACTTGCTGCACAACAGTTGCTCTGTAACACTTCCCATCTTTGGGACATTTAACTATACAGGCAACCTGTCCAGTTCTGTAAGGACTGGTATGCTCTTTATAGTAAGTCTGAATTTGTTTCATTAATTTATTTAGCTCTGATAGTTTGCTTAGCAACTGACATGAAAAATCTGCTGGGGAAACAATGTAAGAACACACTACCTCAAAAACAGCTCCTGGTTTAAACACAAACTCTTTATAAAATAATTTTTTCTCATATACAGATTTACGCCTTTTAGAGACAGCACCTTTTCCAAAACAGGACAGCACAACAGATTCTTTCAGCACTGAAGGCGAGCTTAATGATTTTTCCTTCTGAAGTATCTGTCCATTTACAGATGTTTCATTTTTACTAGTATTACAGATGCTTTTTACATTTTTTAATTTGTGGGGACTCAAGGCTTTACCTTTATTTGCTGAATTTAGAACAGAATCTGGTTTATTTTCCCAGTATTCAGCATAACCAGCTTGAACCATACATGTGGCAACATTTGCTTGCTGCAAATCATCCTTACACTGCATGTTGACAATATACTTGTTGTTTTGCTTTCCAATTACATGAAGTAGGAGTACTCTGTTAAACACAATGTCTTTAAAGAAATCAGTTTCCTTTTTAGCCCACACATCATCAACAGGAAAGATGCAAGCAAGTGCACAACACATAGCTAAAGCTGGTAAGTCAGAAAACTCAGGAAGTAATGTTTTCACATTGTAACAGGGTATTGTGTCTGTATTTCCAAAGTCCAAAAAATAAACAGTAATGTTTACATGAAGCACTTCAATTACAACAGCCCGATAATAATGCACGTCTTTGCTATATAGGGCACAGCACAGCATTCCAGGTTCTGGGTTTTTAAGGACCATTTCATCAGCTTCACATCGGTTATATGCATCTGCAATATTTTTCATCAACACTTGAAACTCATTCTGATATTCATACGTTTGAATCCAGAAGTCAGAAGGATTTCTGACATATACTACAAAAGCAGTATGAAAAGAATTCATTTGCATTTCTACTTTTTTGTAGTGGCTTAACAAAGAAATATCACATTCCGGTAAAGAGTTTTTCATATGTTTACTTCCAGTACAACTCTTAAACGAACTGTATCTCTCATTACATCGTTTGTCGTCTACAGTAATACTTGTGATTTTTGTTTCCAAAAGCGAGACACATGATGCAGCTGCCTCACTCAGCTTTTCTGGATTCTTCGCATTAATTCCAAGACTTTGATTTTGCAGTGTAATATAATACAAGCGCTTAATGTCATTGAATAAATCAACACGGACACACACAGAAGTTTGTCCTATCAAGGCCTGTATAAGTTCTTCCAGCTGAATTTTCATTACTGTTTCATCTTGACTACCAAAACAAGATAGCGCACACGGAAACGAAACCATCGGTAATGCCATGAACTCTACCTTGAGTTTCTGAACGCAACTAGACAGCACAGCTTCACTATTGCCAAAATCCATAAACCAGACTTCCACATGGTCAGAGAGAAGCTGTTTTATCACTCCTCTATGCCACTGTCCATTTTGCCTTTTTGCAGCACAGAGCAGCCCTAAACTATCAAAAGATTTATTATTTTCTGTACTGATAGCTTCATAGTACAAATGCATAGCTCCTGTCAGATCTTCCAGCTCTTTCTGCCATTTCTGTATCTGACAGTAAAACTTAGTTGGGCTTACTGCAACAGTTATTTTTACATTTTCTTTACTGCCAACAGGCAGACGTGGAAAGAGATCATCTGGAACTGGCCAAAAATGTGTTTGTTTCTCAAAATTACTGAAAGTAAGGAACTCCTTGACTGGATACTTCCTTTGCAACAATTGTGGCACTCTTTTACACAGTATTTCTCGGGGAAACAATCTTAATGTTTCTACAATAAGACAAAATGAATCTCCATCAATAAGTTTTCCTAACTGCAGTTCAAGAACATCAGTAACGACCTTTGGCACTTCTAAAATAAACAGTTGGGACGGCATAACAGCTTTCACATGACCTGTAACCTGTAATCCTACCAGAGATGAAAAATAATTAATGGCTTTGGGACTCCATTTTTCTCCAAGAGGAAGTATGCTTGCAAAAACGCCCAAAATCACCTTTGGAGGCAGCTGAAACAATTCACTACAAGCAGAAGCAAGATGCGTTTCCTCAACCACTAGCACTTGCCCAGTGTCTATAAGAAAAGCCTCACAGATATTCTCCCTCTTTTCCAGAACTCTTCCTCTATGCCATTTTCCTTCTGCATCTTCCACCAAACAAGATTCACCAACGTAAACATTATCTTTCACTTTGAAGACACGTTGTATTTCATTTTGCAGTATGTAATAGTCAAGCTCACATCCTGCCTTGTATTGACCCTGGAACACTATAACCAAGCATTCAGGATGGCATTCTATATGAGTTATCTTCAGACTCATATCTACTATATTTGGTGAGGGAGCGTGAGATTCCATTCCGTCTGTAAAGAAAAGGAATATTATCAGCCTGGCAATTTTCCATATTTTTTTCTTTGTCAACTAATTCCTTACATGAAATTTGATTTCAAAATGCTTTAGTAGCATATTACTACACTTCTGGTTAAAATGTACACTAAACATTTAACAATGTCATGTTTTATGCAACTGGCATACACTTGACACAATTCTCTTTGTAAAGACATTCTCAGGCAACATTTGGAAAACAAACAAACAAACAAAAAAAAAAACAACACACCCCTCTGGACTTGCTCTTGTGGAAAGACTAATTACAGACTAATTCTATAACTTGAGAGTAATCCGTAATGTGAAAGTTGTTCCCAGAAAAAAACATGGAGAATTAAGGATTATATCAGAAAAACAGGAGGGATGGACATAGACACAACATGGACATGCAGGGACGCAGAACAGCACAGACAACCAGGAAGAGAACTGTACTTCTCAAAGTTTTTCTGCCCAAAGAAAACAAGAGCAGAAAGGAATTCACGTCACTTACACAATCTCTGCTCATCTCACAAATGTTACTTACATCCAATAAACTCAACTGCAAATCTCTCCAAAGGAGATCCAATTTAGTATTTCATTGCACTAGACTTGCAATTACAAGAAGAATTTACCTGCAAAAGTATTTCCAGTCTGTTTCTCTCTTTCTTTCCAATACACAAATGACCAAGGATCCCTCCCCTACTCATCCAGCTTTTTCACGTCTTCAAATCAATGACAACTTATAGCTCTGTGCTTTATTGTTAATTTAATCTGGCTATCTAAACACTGTCAGGTATAGCTGTAGCATATTTTAAGTTTTCATAACTGCAAGGACATACAGAACACATTATCTATGCCCAACATTTCTGCACTGCCTATCAACTAAAAATGTGTTTTGTACTGTCTCAACACTCCAATTCTGACACTTTAAATTATCTTCAAATCTTTCAGATACTTCTCCGATCTTCATCTATAATCTGGTCTTCAAGATTAGCTTCCAGTTCCATCCAAATCTGTCAATGAATCTGCAATTTCACATTGTTTAAAGGCTGTGCATGCTCATAATGAAAACATGCAACTCTATGAAATAAACTACTGTTCTAACAAAATTAACAGGTAGACAACATCTGTCAAATGCTAAGACAGTGATAAACACACAAGGATAGACTGGACAAAGCATATGCTTGACTTATGAATTTTATGTAGTGCTGCAAGTGAAACTTTCAGTTTCAACTACAAGTTATTAGAAGATTATCTCCCTCAGCCTGCAAAAAATCAACAGAAGTGCCACTATAGTTTTTATTACAAACATCTATGAAGCAGCTAGTGATCATTCAATCTGCCTTCAGATCCCCATTATTCTAGTTCCACTAAAAATAAAAATTAATAAATAAATGAGCACTCCTACTGTAAAGCTTAAGAGTGAACATCTCAGGCAGGAGGACTTGTCAAAAAAAAAAAAATAACAAAACAAAACAAAAAAACCACCAACAACAAACCAAAAACAAACAAAAAAAAAAACCCCAGAAAACAAAAACACCAAAAAAAAACCAAATCCAAAACCACCAGCCACCTAAAAAAAAACTCTCTCAGTAAAAGCCGTATGAAATCCAGATCTGACAAATACCTTCTTAAAGCTTCCCCGTTTTCCACTTTTCCCTATAATAACATAGAAAGCTGAATTCTCAGTTTTTTTAATGAAAGAAAACAGTCTTCAGGAAAAGGTTCTGTCTTTCTAGAAGAAACACCTGATCATTAGAGAGAATCTGACTTCTGAATGTGTACCATTGATGCCTTGGGCATCTTTTCTTTTTTCATTTAAACAGATCCCTGATTGCAGAAATACATAACAAAGGAAAACAATCTGTGCATCAACATTTGCTTGCCCATTGTCACAGCCCAAATAACAGCATCACAATGACACAGTCACATTTCTACAAAATGCTTTTTGCTTTTTACTCACCTGCATACCAGTTCAGACTTATTAATTCAGGATATATCTTTAGAAACCTCAGTCTTCTTATTAAGAACTCTGCATCTCTCTACAAGGAAAGATGATAGAAAATCATTAGAAAAATATATATAAACTAATTTCTACTACTACTTCTCTAAATCCTCATCCTGCCCAACACACCTTGGAAGAGTTCCTCACACCCAGTTTAATTACAAAGATGTTAAAAAAAAAAAATAAAACAAACAAAATTACAAAACTGAATCCACCCTCCTAGAACCACGGTAAGGCCATTCTTTCTACACTGCAGTTCAAAAAACATACCAGTCAGAAGGTACACAGGTATCTACCATCTACCTTCTAAACACGAACTCTCTATCATGCACTACCATACAAGCAAACTTACAGCATAATAAAAAGGCTTTTAAATGCTACCAAACGCAGGACACAAGCGACAGCTTCAAGGCATCTGCGCTACCCTCCAAAGCGGCAGCTCTGACAGGAGCCCTTTGACGCCCGAAGCGGCTCCTCGCAGGCGAGCGCTGAGCTCGGCGCCGGGCCGGGCTCGACTCGACAACGCGCGGAGCGCCGGGGGGACGTTGCCGCCGCGAGGCGAGATCCGAAAATGAAGACCGCCACCCCTCAGCAGCAGTAACAACCTCCTTACCGCTCGCAGGCACGAAAGTGATTTGTGAGAGCCACAGCCGCCAGCACGATCATTTCACACCACCTCGACGCCGAGCCCAACAACCACCAATCCACCGCCGCTGACAAAATGGCGGCGCAAACACCAGCTGTCACACGCTGCTCAGCTCGGCACATGCGCTGTAACACCACCGAAGTCTTTCAGGGAGGGTGGGGTTTTAAGGTTGATTGGCGGGAGCCCGGCGGCGGCGTCTAGCCAATCAGCATGGGTCAATGGCAGGGGTGCCGCCCCCATCTTGGGCTGGGGGCGGGAAGGTGAAGTGTTGGGGCTGGGGTCAGTGAGGAGGCTGGTCCGGTTCGCTTTTATTTCGGCATTGTACTTTTTTTGTTTGTTTGATTTGGTTCTTTGTTTGTTTGTTTCTTTTGCTTTTCGTTTATGTTTGCACTCTGGCGCTGTTACTTGTAAGGTGGTCTCTAAGTTTTATAAAAGGTGCCCGTTTGGTCTCTGGATATGCTGGAGCTACCTAAAGAGGATTTGAGAGCTCTTACTGTCCTGTCGTCAAAAAGACATTATCTAGATGGAGAGGAGTACATCTTAACAGGGTGTGAAGTGCTGCTCCGATTACTTTTGCATGCAAGTCTCTGCTTTTTTGGGGGCTGGAGATGGGGAGAATATAAGCTTAGTGAGGTGGTCAGAATAAGGAGTGTTGGTATGAAGTATAGTCCTACAAATATCAACAGAGCTGGTGTATCTATAACTGCTTTCACTCTTTGATATGAGTTCATATGTGTATAATAACTTCTAAGGGTTTACCTTCAATTTTTAAATTTTTTTCCCATTGATTAGGCTTGCTGGATCATAGTTAAGCTTTGCAGAGTTGGGAGAGAGAGAAGTTGCTTTCGCAATTCATAAAGATAGTAGTAATCTCCAAATACAGCTATTATATTGAAGTCTGGATAATATGTGTTTAAAGTGGTATCATACCTACTTGAATTAACCCTAAAACATACAGCAGTTCTTAAGTCAGTTTTGCAGGTAAGCAGTGTTTTTCATGTTCAAGCTTTTTTGGGAGAGCTGCTCAGAGCAAAGGTTGTACAAGTCTATCACCGATACACCTTTAACTTTATATTTCTGGACAAAATGTCTAGTTTATTCTTGCATTCTTATGTTGGTCAATATAATTCCACAGCTGGCAAATTAGTTTGAAAGACTGAGTTTTGCCTCGTCTGTTCACTTCTTTAACAAAAAGTGAGAGTATACATAACCATTCTGAACTGTAAAGTTATTTACTTTATTCCACAATGTAATGCAGTAATGTCACTCCCCCTGTACCCCAGTCTTCCTGTTTTGGACTCATCTCAGCTTTCCCCCCAACAGGTAACAGCAGTGTGCTTAGGGTTTAGGCATACATACTTCTCTTTAGGCAGTTCCTCCAGAAGGCCTTCCCACAAAAAGCATCTCTCCCTCACCACGTACCTCTTACAGAAGGTACAGGCTTCAGGAAGCTTCTCAAGTCTTACAAATAAATGAGTCTGTAATATAACAAGTCTGGCATGGTAAGTAATCTAGCAGCTTAGTATATGCCACCTTTTTTTCTTTTAATTTTTTTTTTTCTCTCCATACAACTGTTTACCTGCAGATATTTTTTTTTTTTTATTACTATACTGGTTGGGCTTAAATTGGCTCTCTTTTAAGACTATTCTAAATTTACTTTTCCTTGAGTATACATCTTATTACAATAGATCTGTTTTAAGGAGATGGACATCCAGTGTATCTGAGCATACTTGTGTCACTTCTAATAAAAAAGAATAGCAGTATATTTAGCATAGTAATAGACTGATAAAACCCTTATAATGCTGAAATTTTCCCTGCTCTAAGGTGTTTTTAACCTCTGACTAAATTTGTGTGGTTTTACTTGGTGTTAGATGATCAGTTTTGACATCCGTAGAAACTGTTAGTCTAATTTGGTAGAGTTATGTAAGAATGAAGAGGAACGATAAGACCAAATCTTTTAAAGAAGTTACATTCTTGCAAGATTAAAACCGCAAACTGAAATCTAGAACCCAACATAGACATCTTGGCATTGTCTACAGTGTGAAGGGAGAGTGCTGCCTCAGAATGGCAATTCAGAAGACTCAGGTATTAGACAAGGAGCAGTCTGGAGCTTGTGAGTGCTAAGTATTACAAAGGGATGTGGGCTATGGCTATGTTTTACTCTGTAATTTAGGTTGAAGTCAGTCCTGTTCTGACTACAATCCAAGACTCACTCTTGAAGCAAAGTGCTACCACTGCTTTTTTAAAGGCAGCAAGATCTACATTTTTTATTACTCAAATTTCAGTGGTGATGGCAACTGTAATATAATAATCTTATGGTTAGAGCAGTCAGAAACAGGTGCTTGCAGTGTGAATGATTGTAAAAAATGTGTCCCACTTCCCTGCAGTGTGCCTTAACCATGGGCCGTTACGCATGGTGGAATACAGTGCATCTGTCATTTGAAGTTGTATTACTGTGGGACGAGAACAGGGAGGTGGGCATGAAAAACAAAGCATGACCAGGCAATCTGTCAGTGCTGATGGGATGCTGGAGCTTTATCGCCTTTTTCTGGAAGGAAAGAAGAGGGGTTTTTTGCTGGTTATGCTTTTGTTATAGAATTGCTTTGCAATTTACATCATTTCAGCCAGTGAACGAAAAGGTCTTTTCTAACATAGTGTGAGGCTTGGGGTATGTCTTTGGTTTGCTCAAAAGTTGTATGATTATTTTTTTTTCTTCAGTTTTTTTTTTCCCCTCAGGCTTGATATCTCCATTGGAAAGTGTGAAGTATGCATAAAGCTCTACCAGATCTCAGAAGGAAGTTCCTCCAATAACATCTGAGACATGAAAAGTCACTAGAATCACGTAACAGCCAAAAGCAGAAATAGTAGTGTTGCGATGTCCCAGAATGTCCCTATAGTGTACTTTAGCAAACTTGCAAAACCTATTCTTTGTTTACATTTGAATTGCAAATGTTTTAAAGTATTGGTGAAACTACACATTCCACATTGATTAGTACTAAATCTCAGGGGGGTTTCCCAGCTTTGTTTACTGTGTAAGTAGTACAGCCAACTCTGAGGTTTTATCTTTTATGCTTTATCAATCTTTACAAATTTTGTGTTGCTATTATTCCTACAAAAAGCTATGCTTTCCTTCCTTGTTGTTATTGTGAGGAAGCCATTAGATATTTTTGCTGTTTTTTCCAATATAGAATGTTAACTAACTAGTAAGTTTATTTATATTCCATTGACAGAAATAAAATATAATTAAAAAATAATTTTGACGTGTGAGATTTTACTCTCTTAACAAATCTTTATTAAGACAAAACTCCTAAAGTGAGCCTGAAGTTGTGCTTTGTCTATGTCAAACTACTGAACAAGGTGGTACTTAATGTGTTCCGAAATATGTCTCTGTGTGTCCATTCAGGAATGTTTTTTCATCAGGAAAACTTTGTTATGACACATATATGCCTTAAGTAGTTAATGAAATCCTAAAGCTTTTCACTAAAAGAGCCTTCTATGCCAGTGAGATGAAGTGGCTGTTTACACCCATTTTTGTTTTGTATGAGATGATGGTCTTTTTCTGAGTTTGACTACTTTTCAGTACTCTTCCATGTGAGATTTCTTGTGAAGGAATGGATACTAGTTTTCCTTTTAGTCTCAGGTGGTAAAAAGGAGGTAAAAGTATTCTACTACAGTTTAATGAAGCTCTACTGCCAACTGCCTGCCAGGAAGTAGAACATTGCACCCTGTGAGTGAGCGCCTGTGTGGAAATCAGGTAGTGAATAACTAATAGTAGTTACGGCTAACTTCCAACACTTACGAAACTTGCTTTTGAGGGGAGGGAACATAATAAAAACCCATGCTTTGCTGTAAAAACTAAGGGGGATATTGAAACATATTACTCAAAGGATGGCTTTTGAATAACATGGGCATTTATCTCCCAATCTAAACACCAGTGGTAGCCTGCAGCCTTCCTAATGTATTCTTTGCAGGTGGTAAATATTTGTTTTGATTTGGGCAGTGGAAAAAAAACCAGAGAAACGTTGCAATCAGTACGATACCATATAAAAAGAGGAGAGGAATCATCAGCATCTTCTCTTCTGTTTGAGTTTTAAAATACATGTGAGCCTCACTGAATTCCTTGGTGGGGAGTAGGGGGGGGGAGGAATTGAGTAGCCACCTACCTCCAAGGAAGGCAAGAGGTACAGATTATGAGAGAGTGGGAGCATCTTCCAAATGAAGGAACAGAGAAAGGTTTAAGACTTCATAGTCTCCTTAATGTTTCCTTTCTGGATGACTAGATAGCTGAATGCTCATGATGCTAGTTTTATGTGCTGTATGCTGACTGGAATGAATCTCATTCTGAAGCATCCGACTTTCATGAAGAATTACATAGAGATCATAACAGCTTTGATTCCACACGGGGAGAGCAGGAGAATTAAACAATGCATGTTCTGCTTTTAATCCCCACAACTGTTCTGGGATCTGTCCTCAGTATTGCTAAGATTGTTTCTGAATATTAATATAATAAAGCTGTTACTAAAATAGATAACTGTTACACTTTTTCATTTTTAAGAAGGGCAATCTGTCATAACAAAATATTTTGAAATTGTCTCCTGTGGGATTTGATTAGGTCAGGACATGCTAAAGGGTATGGGCTGATGAACTTCTTCTATCCCTCTCCAGCTTGAGTCTTGTGCAAACCTGATAATACATCACCGGTTTTCGATTGCCAGAAACATTTTTTTTATTGCGTGTAATCAAATTGCTTCTCTAAAAGGCACTTCAGCATTCCTGGCATTAGCGTTTGTGCTTGTCTTTTGAATAAGTAGCTTTGAAAAGGAAGATGTATGTAACAGAAGTATGAGTGGCAACAGCAAAAATACAGAATATTTCAAAGCTCTAAAAATGAAGGGTGAAAGCATCTCCATCTAAGATAAATTGCACAGTAAATGAATCATTTTTTTCAGCTTAGGTAAGCCCAGATTTACTTTTTAAATTATGGCATTTATATTAGAAGCAGAGGAAATAAAAATAATCACATTGTTCTATTAGCTTTTCCTAAAAAAGTCAGTGTTTCTTCAGAACCTTTGACACTGTGATCTCTGTAACACTTTTTCCCCCTGTCCCGCCTACCATGGTATCAGTCCAAAGGGTTTGCTGGTTTTTGCAGTACTCGGCAAACCTGAAAAACAACCAGACTCAAAATAATCATCGCAATGCAAAAGTTTGTGTACTTTTTCCTATTTTGTCTTTGAAAAGCATGCCCTCGAGGTGTTCTGTTTGTGTTTCTGTTAACTTGAGCCGGAGCCACTAGGTGGCAGGAGCAACCACAAGTTTGTGTTACTTCAGTCGAAGGAAGGAGCATAGGAGAGATTAATTCAGTCTGACCTGTAATGAAATATGAGGATGCATGTGCTGTAGTTTCCCTAGAAGGGTCATCACATTAATCACACCATCTGAAGCCACTTCAAGTGTTTTCAGGTAACCTGAACTAATTCTTGAGAAGTATTTTGAATCTATTGACAGTACCTATTTACTCAATATGCAGTCAAAATTTTATTTCAGGTATTTTACTAGATCATGTGTCAATCTTACCACCACTGTATTTTTTTTAACTATGTTAATATCACTTATATGAAATTAGTCATTAACTCAGCAGCTCACTTATAAAAAAGCAGAGGGTAGAAACAGCTTTTACAAAATTCTTTCAGCAGTAGAAAATAGTTATTGTTGCTTCTTAAAATACACCTTTCACACTTCAGTGGCAGTAAGTGTCAGAGCAGAGAGAAGATACACCCATTATGTCTGAAGATGTGCCCATTTTACAGGTGAAGGAACAAGCTGAGACTTGTTAAACAGTGGAACAAAGCAGAAGGTAGAATTTCTGTTAATAGAGGCCTCCCAAAATAGATGAGTTTTGCCATATGAACTATACCATACCAGCACAGCTGTGCAGATACAGACCCAGTATTAGTGGTGAGGTTGAGTGTCTCATAGAATCATAGAATGGTTTGGATGGAAGAGACCTTAAAGATCATCTAGTTCCAGTCTCCCTGCCATGGGCAGGGATACCTTCCCCTAGACCAGGTTGCTCAAAGCCCCACCCAATCTGGCCTTGAACACTTTCAAGGATGGGGCATCCACAGCTTCTCTGGGCAACCTGTGCCAGTGCCTCACCACCCTCACAATAAAGAATTTCTTCCTTATTTGTAATATAAACCTACCCTCTTTCAGTTTAAAGCCATTACTGTTTGTCCTGTTACTACCTGCCCTTTTCAAAAGTCCTTGTCCATCTTTCTTATATGCCCTCTAGGTACTGAAAGGCTGCTATAAGGTCTCCCCAGAGCCTTCTCTTCTCCAGCCTGAACAGCCCCAATTCTCTCAGCCTGTCCTCACAGGAGAGGTGCTCCAGCCCTCTGATCATTTTCATGGCCCTCCTCTGGACTCGCTTCAACAGGTCCATGTCCTTATGTTGGGGACCCCAGAGTTGGTTGCAGTACACCAGGTGGGATCTCGCAAGAGCTGTGTTGTAAGGTCACACCACTATGTCATCTTACACATCAATTAGGTCCATGATGCAGAGTTGTGCGTAAGACAACCTCCACTGCAGTTTTACCCAGGTTACCTGTATCTACCGTGTGGGATAAGAGAATATCAGGCTCTGTCTACTTCAGCAATCGGAGTAGGTCTGTAAAGTTAAATAATTGGTGCTGGTGACCCAATATCCAAGTCAACAGGTTTTAAGGGAGGGAGGATTTTTTAAGACTAGCTCTAGTGTAGTCACATGGACTGGACGTCTGCTAGCATTTGAAAAGCAGTTTTTGAGTTAGTTTTATTGGAAAAAAAAAATTGTGCACTGTGGAATAGGTCTGCAGTGCAGATCAAAACAGGGTAAGTGGGAATGGTAGTTTGTTCTAAACTAAAACTAATGAAAAAGCACCCAGAGGGAAGCTAGACTTAGGTACTCTGAGGGTAAATTCCCAGTTCTTTAGCATGGTTGTGGAAGCGTAGGGCTAATGCAGAGGTTGAATGACTATATGGGAAAAGGAATAACCATCTTCAGAACAGAACTTTATTAATATAGCAAATGCTGCATTTCTACAGATCTATAGATCAAAAAGTTTGGGTTTTCTTTTTTTTTAATTCTGAGATTAGTTTGTTCTGAGGGTGAAAAGGAAGTTGCATATGCAGTGGCAATTCTGTCATTAGAAATACCGAATAATATTTCTGATAAGTGGTGAAACAAACTATTGCATGTAGCGATAGTGGGTGAGCTAATTGAATTGTGAGTCATTAAATCACAGGAACTAAGCAGTGGAAAAAGACCTGTTAAATCATCTAGGTGAACAGACAAACTGAATGATCTAATAGGTTTTTAACATTATTCATTTATATGGTCCATATCAATTAACTGAGTTCTGGCCCCAGCCCTCTAAGCTGTACGTGAAGAAAAAGCAGCCTCTTGCAGAATTTAATGAACACTGTGGAAGTCTGCAGAAGTACACATTTTGGATTATGCAGATCTGACAGCACTTACGTGGTCTTAGTTCATACTCAATTAAAATCTTAGCTAATATGTTTGTGAATTTTACACATTCAAGTAAAAATAAAACTTACCATGCTCTCAACAAAATATATTTATATTTTTTTTTACTCAAACACTGTCTACACATGTGTCCACTGGACACATAATGTTTAAGGAACATAGTCTTACTAGAATCTCTATGCATAATTGTAATTTAAAAGTAAAAACATGTATCAGGAAAGAAAAACGCTTTGGTTGCTCAAGTTTCTCCATCTCATAGTTCAGGTTTATAATCTATAGAAAGGTCTTTTTGTTTAGGAATGTTAAACACCTCTATTTCCCACTGTAGCAGTGCTCAGCATCTTTTTGAAGCTGACATCCGTGGTTTAATCTAGTCCCATGTTTGTTTTTTCTTAAAAGCCTTACAATGTTAGACTTCAGCGTTAATCATTATATCCATCTTGTTAAATATTTTACATCTTGTCTCTGTTTACAAACAGAATGAGTTCTTTAAAACTCTTTTCTGGCAGTTGTCATTGGCCATTTGAATGAAATTTGAAATCACAGTGCAAACAATAGTTCATTACAACAAAATGTTCATTACAACATATGCTTGCGTTTCATACTTTCAACACAACTTGTTCTTTCATACTGCCACTCTCGGATGTTCTTATGTATGTGTGTGGCCTTTAGCACTAGTTCTGTTTTTAATGAATGACCAAATCCTGCCTTAAGATAGGCAGAGGAAGTTTGCTGTGTACTGAGATATCTGCATACATAATTTCATCCATTAAGAGATGAGTTTAGAAATAGATTTTAAGTTAAAATATCTTAAAAACTGTTTCTTCTGGTAAATTTTAGCTATTTGTACAGCATAAAGCAAAAATATTTCTGCACTATGGTCTTTCAGACAGTATACTGGAAAAGTATGATATACTACTGCAATCTTAATTGCTGCAGAGTGCTGATCCACCCTTGGAATTGAAGTACAGGATTTTGTCATCCCATGTATTAAAGGGGCCAAAACAGGCTGAAAATCACACCAGTACTGGCAGAAATCTTTTTCCTTATTGAAGTCAATGGTAAAACTCCCATCGAGTTCACTGGAGCAAGGATTTCACTCCATATATTTAAGCAACAAGAAAAGTATTACATGTGTTACTAGTACTGTGTGGAAAGTAAAAGACAGAACTCTTTTCAGTATCTATTTGACTTTTCATTTTTTGTGCTGCAGATTGGTTTTTATTCTCAAGTCCCCTAAAGCAAAAATTCTACATAGGTATTTTTCACTTTAAGGATTCGCTTACACAGTCAGACTTGCACAAGTGCGTCTGTGTGCCTGTCAGTGTTTCATTGAATTGTTCATCTGTGAATTTGATTGTAGGATCAAAGATTATGGTACCACAATTGAAAGACAAAACATACGCAGTAGCATGATTTTTCATTTGAAATTAACTCCCACTTGATCCAGAGCTTGGCCACATTCAGGAAATTATGTAAATCACACCTCCCAATCCAGACTTAGTGCTAAGCTCTTTTCCCAGCATTCGTTCTGCTCTTAAGTTTTCCCTCCTCTGTCATGTAAAGTGGTATTTCTGGGCAGGTGGAGATTTCTGCTTCGTATACTTTACTTTTACTTGCAGTCTAAGTCATGTAAAACACATTCAGGCCTTCTGCATACTAAGTTTTTGGTACCAGCTCAAATGCCTTAGCACAAAACCTCGTCCCCTTACGCTCTACACAGATGTGCTGTGAGGTTTACCAGTGCATTGTCCCTTGGTTGCAAAACAGCATCGTCTAAACCAGTGGCTAAAAAGGCTGAATAAACATGGTTCCAAATATTACCCTATGGATTTCCATATAAATTCTTATAACAATACTTTTTTTTCTATACAGATTTCTTTATACAGTAACAGGGAATAGTGAAACCGAAGAAGTCATAACGCATTACTGGATGTTGTTAACTTGTAAGTTCTTAACATATAAGTGTTGCTAACACTTTTATTTTAAGAATAGATTCCAAATTCTGAGACAGCCAATCATCTTCGAAATGAGTGCATTTCCAGGGGGCAGTTGTGCACGGCTCATGTGCAACATGTGCACAAAATGACATTAACTCTCTAATTCCCACATACTGCTGAACACATATATTGCCAAAGTGCTTGTTCCTATGTTTTATGTAATGCATGATCTTACTTTCACATGCTTAATGTGGTGAGACCAGCTTTTAAGATAACCAGTATGCTCTTCAGTAATAAATGATGATGACCTAAGATTACTGCTGCTGTATCTTCAACATACTGACGTAAATATGAGGCAAATAAAAGAAACTTCACACACAAGTTACCTTTATACTCTATGGACATTTTTTCTTTCTTCTTATATGAAGAAAACGCAGTACTGATGGTTAGTGTAAAACCTGAATGCTTTTGGAAATAGGGGTATGTCATAGAAAGGGATCTCCTAATCCATCTAACCTAGTTTGTTGCTTTTAGCAGCTGTCTTACACATGACTTAGTGCTTAGTTTACAGGCTTCATGTTAAATTTATTTGGTTTAAGGATTTTTTTTTTCCTTGTACCATCCATGTTGAAATGTTCAGGAACAAAGTTGTTTAGTGAGAAATAAAATAACTTTGCCTTACTTGATATTTGCATGTATGGAACAATGAAATTATTTTTTGTTTAAAACATAAAGAATGTCAAATTAAATGTATAATTGCAATTACTTATCAATTAAAGGAAACTTACACTTCTATAACACTGTTACAAAATGTACCTCTGTCAGAAAGAGATTATGATAGTATTTGTAATTTTAGTATGCCTTTTTTTGTCTGGATTTTAGGTTGGGTTTGTGAGAAAGAAGTTGTCCTTTCCTGTGTTTGATTGCAATATATTATCAACTTTATTAAGAGCTCTCAATTAATAGAAGCTACATGATATTGTTCTTTTGGTCAATCCATTTGTAAATAAGCACACAACTTAATGATACTTAATCTGTGTAGGAAAAGCAGGACTGTGTTTATTACAAGTGGAGGTTTTCAGGTCTAACTCCTTCAAATTAGCATTAATAACTACTATAATATTTTCCATTTTTGAATATGAATGTAACATTACAATGTTCATATGGAATCTATATTTAAGACCACAAATTACAAATGTTTTATATTTAATTAAAATCTTATACATATGTAAGTACAATAATCCTGAATCTTTCCTTAGTATCTTCCCAAAGAATGCTGCTGTGAAAGTAAAGTTTATGCTTCAGACAGTTCTTGTAGGTTAAAAAGTGAATACATGATTTAACTACATTAAAATAAAAGTAAAAATAAAGTTAAGCTCTAGAGCTCTTTTTCTAGTTTGAGTTTAATAAAATGCTAGTATTTGTGAAGCAAGTTGTTAAATTCTTAGTAGATTTGCAATATGTAAGTCACAACTGACCCCTGACAATCTTCATAAAATACATCCAGCTCCATAATCTATGGATAGAACTTTGTCAATCAAATCCAAAACACAAACAAAGAGAAGGAATACTTAATTACCTCTACAATGTTTTAATATTAAGAAGTTATCTCAAGGTTAAATTTAGAGAATATTTAATGAAATTTGCACATGTGTTATTTTCAAAATAAAGATGAACATATATAATTATGAAGGGTGAGAGGGCAGGAAATAATCCCAGGTCCTATTTGGCACACCTGGGGCACAGATGTAGCCTATATGGGGATTTCCAAGAAATGGACTTCATTGTCACTGAAAAGGGTACACACTGACATTTCTAGATACTTCATTGGAAAAACTACATTGTCACTTCCCTAATGAAAAATAAGGGTTATTGAAAGTAGAAATTACTCAGTCTCCTCGACTTCTGCAGAGAGCACATCCCTATTGGAAGAAAGTAAGCAATTTCCATTTTGAACAAACAAAATTGATTTGAAGCTTAGCTGACAGGTTATTACTGCAATTTTCTTGGGATAATGCAGGGGACTAGAAAAGCTAGGAGGAGCTTGAGGGTCACATGCATTCAAATGGTCATGGTGGTTCATGGAAGTGATTTGTTTTCTTTCATGTGTTCTGTGTCAGGGCAGCCTTTCAGCTGAACAGGTCAGTGTGGTCTGAAATTGAGCATTATCTGTTGATCTGAGCCCTAAAGTGTTTGCTTTGAATAATTCTTATCATTCCCTGCCCCTTGCACAAGGTGCAATACCTCTAGAAGCTCTTATCAGGAATCTTTGTAGCAAGAACAGTCAAGCCTTAAAAGGCAAAAATATAAGTAATTGACAAAATATAAAATTATTCAAGAACTTTATACCACTGGGAGTACATAACCAGCAAAATAAATATCTGAATATAAATATGTATTGAATATAAGCAAGTCTATAAACATAGTAGCTTTGAACTGGCTACCATGGGTAAACAGCAGGAAAGAGGCAGTTGCACAGACTGCATCATCGATTGTGCAACCATACTGGGGACATATACTGGGCATATACTTTAGCTGCTATCCTGCTTTGACATCCACAGTCTTCAAATAATGTATAAGGTGCTTGCTTAAACCATTCTCCACTGCAGTCATGCCTGCAGCTGCAGTGCCAACATGCATCAGAAGAAAGCTGCTGTCAATTCTCACTAGACAGCTAGACTGAAAGGCAAAACGTACTAGGTTCTTTGAGTTTCAGTATTCACAAATGTGTAAAACCTTTAAAAAAATGTATCCAATGATTATTTCAGTGAAAAATATTCTTTTGAAGATTTATGTTTTTCTTAACACTCTTGGCATTTTGAAGACTTCTCCCCGCCCCTTCCCCCCGACCAAAAAAAAAAGAAGAAAAAAAACAAACCGACAAATACTTATTTGGAAGCAATTAAAACATTACTAAAAACAGAAAATCAAGCAGAAGTATGAAAAATAACTTATTTACAATACAGGAACTTGCTAAGACCTTTAACATATTGAGGAAATTTTCTGCTAAATAAAAAAAAAAATAGCCTTAGTAGAATTTTTGTTCTAATTTCAAATTTTCCAGGAATACCAATTCTTATGTTTCTGTCACACTAGCTATGAACTTCTGAGATTCACTCAGAACTCTGTCCTGACTTGCCTTTGTCCTTGGCTTTGATGCTTGCAGTGAGACCAGGAAATTTCAGGACCAAAAATCCATGTAATGTACTGGTACAGATTTTGAAGTTGCATAAAATTTCACAGTTTAATGGGTTTTGAGGTTGTATAGACTTTGTAAATTTCTCTCTTAAGCAAATAAAATCTGCGTAGTTAGCATTTTAAATACCAAACTGCCTTTGTGGTGTATTTTCTTAGTTCTCTCTAAGCAGACTGATGTTTCGTCTCTTTACCACTGCCACATCAAACTTAACATTTATTTACCACATTATTTGCCTTTGAATAAGAGTATTCCTGTAGATACCTTCAAAATCACAGGTGTGGAGACAGCCCAGTCCTGATAAATTTATTGTCATTTAGAGTTTTTATATATAAATATATATATATGTATATATAGGAAAAAGTCCTATACAATTAACCACAAATGATAGTTAGTATCATGTAAAGTGGTGACTGTCATTTTCTATCAAACTAAAAGCAGACTTGGGATGGGTGGATCCGGCTCTGCATCTTTTTTTCAAGCTTCATAATTGAAAAAGCCTTGATAACTGGCATCCCTTAAGTATGCCTGCTCTAGGGAAGTCTCTGTGTATAAGAAATTTATAGCTGCTTCTGAAGTATGTATCTATCTGATTGATTGTTTTATTTTTTCCCTCATAGGAGATGGTGAAACTTCACGAGTGCTAATTAAGTCGGTTTGCCCAGATAGACTGAGACCACACTTCAGGAGTGATCTAACACCTGATAAAACAGTGGCTTGAGAAAAGAAACCTTGCAAACAAACCTGAAAGGTAAGGATGTATTGATAATTTCAAAGAAAAAAAAATCATTTGGCAGACAAGCTTCACAAACAGGTCTACAGAAAATAGGCTAAAGGGTAATGATGCTGGTCTATGTGACTTCTCACATGAACCTTTCCTTGGAATCAATAAATTAAGTCAGAGTCGTGGTAATTCCAGGGAGTGAATCACTGCAGATAAACAGTATACCTGGTCTAATGATAAAGCAGAATAAACGAAGATTGTTCAGTCTGCAAAACAGCACCTTAAAACCTGGCAGACTGTTCCTTGATTTTGGTAAACACGTACACTGTAACTATTTAAGCTAACTCGCACTAGAAGTTATACATAGCTAGAAACTGCAAATCCTAATTTATCTTGAGGATTGCTATGTTGCTATTGCTTTTAGATTATTACCATGCATTTAATGATGCCATTAATTACATTCATTACCTTCCTTGGCCTTGGTAATCACTGATTTGCATTTTTCTTTTTCTGGGTCAGAGATGCAGATACTGTCTTTTATCATTCATTTCATTTGATTTTTTTGCTCTTTGCTTACCAAGAGGACTAGTCCAAGTCTCAGACTGCTAAATAATTTCTATTAATTACAATACAATATTTCTGTTTTGTCACAATTGAGTATCATGGAACCAAAAAAAAATAGATGTTGCCCTAAAAGAGTTACACCTTGGTATCATGCCCCTGCCCTTATGTGTGTGGGTACTCCTTATTCATGCAATTTATCCTGCTAATGCCATATTTCTTGGCCTATATATTTAATTGCCAGTGTTAATTCCAGGAGTCAGAATAATGAAAGTAACTTAATTTAATCAGTTGATCTTACTGAAACCTGGGAAAGTCAGTTAGAGGGTTGGTTTTTGGATAATGGAGAACAGTAGGCAAAAGAAGAGCCACCAGCATTTTGTATATAAAGTAATAGTAACTATTTCTGTGCTGCCACCAGCTCTGTAGCAAGTGACAATGAATGCTTGCAGATGGCTATTCTGATTGCATAGTGCCTAAATGTTGTGATCAGATGCTTCTTTCCCCAGTGTTCCCAGCTATATGGTGTTATTTCTTTTCTGTCACATGATCAGAGGTACTGCAAACACAGAAAATTGATACATATCCAGTGTATTTCTGAGTGCTTCTCTGAAACTGCAGATTTCTGTGATGAATTGCACTACACTGTAACTGTATAGTGCAGGCACATATTCATTGCCTATAATTACTCCTGCCTATGCCAGAAGAGCAATTTAGAAGGATGGCGAGTGGGAGTGGAAGGCTGCCATCAGCTTCATTGAAAATCTGGGTAATGACAGGTAGCAGTCTGCCTGAACTGCTCAGATGACAGCATTTCTGTTCCTCACCTTCAGTTGCTAGTGTCTCAGTATCTCACTAATCATCAGACTACCTACATGCCTATCACATGAATGGAAAGTGAACTTCAACCATCTCCAATAAATGGCAGATAAAAGCTGGCCGCTACTGTGGGCACGTCCAGCCTGCTGCTTCTGTGAGACCTGAGAAAAGCAGAGGCAGTGGAAGCAGATGAGAGAAGTAGTCATGTAAGGCTGTTACAGCCCTTTGTCTTCAGCATAAGCTGTCTTCATCTAAACTTGACAGTGACTATTGCTGCCTTCCACAGAACTTCTACTGTCAGTGGAGCTTAAAAGAATAGTCCACCTATTTCTCTTCTTTAGATTGCTTAAGAAGAGGAAATCAAGCAGTACTTGTATGGAGTTTTCAATATGAGCAAAATACTGGAGACATCATTCAGCCACTATTAAAAGCATCCTAAAATTAGGAAACAATCATGAGCCAATTAATTATAAACTTAGATAGGAGAGTGTTAGTGGTAACTGATATTATTTTGATAGCATACTAGGTCCTGGAAAACCAATACAAACAGTTACAGAGGACTGAAAATGTAATGGGGGACAAATACAATGGGATCAAATATGTAGAAAGAGGAAGCTGACAGGGATGGATTTAACTGAGAGGTTAGATAGTGAAGGAAGGTTATAAGGAAAGTAAAAAGACATGAAGAGAAAACCATGTTTGGAAGACAAGATATGCTGTCAAAATAATGATGCAGAATAGGCAGAAGTCTTCTAGAAGTACTGTTATTTTCATTTTCAGAAAGCATATTAGGTGATGCTACAGTAAGGTCATGCCCAAATATTTTCTACTCCAACAGTAACTAATGAAGATATTAAATGTCACCCACTATAATGGATACTTGAAAATAAACATATAGGGATAATTTGCATCCAAATTGTTTTGGTTGGTTTTATTTAAAGCTGCCAGAGGAGACTTCTGCACTTTTAATACTGATTTTATTAAGTCTTCAGATACTTCTTAAGAACTGGAAAAAAGCTAGCACTGTGTCAACAACTGGCTATTGTTTATGTAGACTGTAGCAAGGTTTCAAAATAGTGTTTAATAGCATGTTAAAACCAAACTGAAGAGGTGTGTACTGGGTAAGGTGGGACTAGACCAGACTAGAAGATCTGGCTAGACTGCAGTGCTTCAGAGAGTAGCAGTCAGCGGTTAGAAGTCTAGTTAATGGTGGATTACTAGTGGCTTCCCTTGGGGCTCAATACCTGGCCCAAAACTGTTCAGGGTCTTTATTAACCTGGACAATGGAACAGAAGGCACTCTTAGCAAGTACATAGGTGACAACAAATAGTGGGGGGGATGATAGGTATGCTGGAAGGCAGAGTTGCTGTTGAGAAAAATGTTGACAAGCTAGAGAAGTAGACTGGCGGAACCTCTCGAAGTTCTGCAAAACTAAGTACAGAAGCTTGTATCTGGAGTAGAGCAAGACCATGTAACAGAACAGGCGGGGGACTGACTTGATGAAAACAGCCTTGCAGAACGGAACTAGTAAACAAGTTGAACACATGTCAGCAGTATGCCCCTCCAACTATGAAGGCCTACCTTAGAAGAAGTTGTATTAGCAAGAGAGTAGCCAGAAGGTTTAGGGAAGTGATTGTTCTTCTATATTGAGCACTCTTAAAACTGTATCTGGGAATATGTGTCCGGTCATGGGACTCTGAAGTAGAAGAAAGACACTGGCAAACTGGAGAGAGTCTGGAGGAAAGCTGACAAGATAGTTAGGAGTGTAGTACAACGTCTGTAGCACAATGTGTATGAGGTGAGAGAACTGGATTCATTCAGCCTTAGGAAAAGAGGGCTATGGGGTGATCTTGTTGCTGTCTCCAACTACCTTATAGGTCCATCTTTGAGCAAATGGAGCCACACAGTTCTCAGGGATGAACAGTGGCAGCAGACTGAGGGAAATAAAGTGCAACAAGAGAAATTCCAGTTAGATACAAAAAAAAAAGAAAGTCTTTAATGGAAGAGATGATCAAATGACAGCACAGATTTCCCAGAGAGATTGCAGAATCTCCATCCCTGGAGATTATTCAGAGGTCAGCCAGGCATGGCCCTAAGCAACCTGATCTAACGTTGAAGTCAACTCTGTTTTGAGAAGTGGTTGGACCAGATTGCTGCATGAGATCACTACCAGCCTAATTTCCTGTATAATTCTATGATCTAACCAGTAAAGAAGATCAACCATTCAGTGCTCAGCTTCCCTAACTTGTGGACTTTCTTGCACATAATTTCAATGATAGAATTCTGTTATTGCCACAAATCAAGATGGCAAGTATGTAAGATCTCCATTTATAATTGTTAAAATAATTGAACTTCTCTGTGAGAAAAAGGGAAAACTAAAAACTCAATTACACAAATACCACAGAATGCCTTAAAAATATGAGGGAAATGTAAAGTTAATGGAACAAATTTATGTAACATTTCATCTAAGTTCATATCAAATATAAGAAAGAAGTGTCTTCTATTTAAGTGGTCCAAATTTGAAAGATGCAACTTTTGAAAACATTCTTCAGCTGTCTTAATTGGATGCTTTTAAATTCTTGTAACATCACAGGAATGTCTCTATGTTCTGAAATAATTTTTAAAGTGTTTTCTTTCAGAACAAAAAGATATAGTTCAATCTTGAAAATACCTTGTCACTCTAAGTAGCAGTAGCTCCAGTATTTCTAACAGCATTGTCATTCATGTTGGTGCTTTTTAACTAAAATGTCCAATGTAACGTATTTGCAGTGTATCTTTACTAAAACTCTTAAGTGCTTCAAGGATCAATTTTTCTTAACTGCCAGTTCCATGTAGAAATGATGAATAACTGTCTGTCATAGGAATGAGTTCTTGAAAAGGAGGTAATTTGCTTTTGGCCATTTCCTGTAGCAGTCTCTTGCCTGATCCTTTGGTAGGGTGGAGCCAAGGTTTTGTTACTCTTTTTTTTTCTGTTTATTTCCTTCCTACTTGAGGATGAAAGAAATGAACATGCACTGACCCTATCTGTGTGTAATGCTAGAAAACTGGCAGTGAGGCAGAAAAAAACCTGAAATCCAGTTAGACACTATCTATCATAGTCTTATACATCAGCACGTATCTGAGCCATGAAACAGTACTGGGCAGAACCACTGTTATATCACCAGCTGTCGTAAGGAATTAAAGGGAACCTGTTCTTTGGAAGTAAAAGGACTTCAGTACCAATTATCTAGAGGTTTGGTGGTCTGGTCTTGTGGGTAGTTAGCAAACATCACAGTGACAGCTCTGAAAACTGAAAAACAGACACAATAATAATAATGAGATTTTAATAAATTTGTACTGTTTCCTGGTAACATTGTGACCATTATCTGGGAGTGGAACATAAGTCAGTTGTTTTCTGTACTCTCTTAGTCAGGAGTGTGTGTATTAAAACAGTTATCAATGAGTGTATACTTGCTCACTTGGTTATCTCAATTTTCTGGCTAGATTTTATAATTCCTTCTGTGGATTTATTTCTGCTTCATAGTTTTATCATCCAGTGCAGAATTAGATGCGAGGAGTACTTACAATCTCTAGTTAACTCTAGTTAATGGTAGAACAATGAAACTGTCCTAAATATAATGGTTCAGATTCCGTTTTATTGCAGTGACTACAGCACTGTCTCCTGGCATTTCCTGTCTACTATATGGATTTGTAAGAGCTCAGATACCTAAGACTCTGTAGATGCGAGTACAGTGTAGTAGGTTCTTAGCCAAAACCAACTTTGACTAGCACCCTTGTGAATTTTTTCAACTGCAAGACCTGTGAGGTATTTGTACAGAGAGCAGGAGTCTTATCGATAGTGCTGACTCTACCACTGTTTATCAGTATTGTGCATGTAGGTTAGAACTGGTGTCGGTGAGTGAATGAACTCAAGCCTGAAACCAGTGTCTGCCTGTACCTCCTGTTTACCCCAGTCCTTATCAGAGAAGTTATAAAGAAGCTGTTCTATCTGAACCCATTTGGATTATAAAGAAGCAGCAAGAAATACCATGCTTTAATTACTAAGATCGCAGATACCTGGACTTTGCACGTAACAAATCTCTGTTGGCTGCAACCTTTGCACAGCACAATAAATACGTCTGCTGCGTGGCAGTGAGCTCATTGAGTTAGTAACAGAAAAACAAAGAAAGGTTTAAAGTTAGTAATGTAAAAATACTCTTAAATGCAGAAGGAACTACTAATTTACAGCAAATGTGTGCTCTAATTTATTTGAATAAAGAAATTAACTTAACAGAGGAAGAAAATATTTGTCTTGAATAGTCTTAATCATAGTTTTATAGCAATATTTGAATTTTACTCAGACAAGGAAGTCAGATATAAACAAACAAACAAAAAAGTACCTTTTGGCTAGAAAACAATTTAGTTTATGCCAACTGTAATGCCAGGAGTGGTCTGATACACTTTTTGGAAAACTAAAACCGGATAAAATAATTCAAATTTTATTGGGTTTGTTTTCACCTAAACTTTTTTTTTTTTCCCTCTGGGAAAAGCAGAGAAAATACACATAACATTTTAATGAATTTCCCCTTTGTATCTTTCAGTCAAGTAAACAGAGCTGTAGTTACAGGAGTTGGAATTTTTAAGAGAACTATGCCTGGAAGAGAATTTCTTGAAACATCCAGGTGGCAAAGTAGAAGTGATATAAATGGGATTGCTTGAAGTAGTGGCATATTCCTATGGTATTTCTTTTAGGTCCCTTTCTGTATCACAAGATTCTTAAATGCTGGAAATGGAAAGCTGGCTCTAGCCATTATTCTATTTTCATTGGTTTTAATTGTTTTAGATTAGAAAGCAAAATGCAAACTATTAGCAAACCACTATTCTTTTTTCTTTAAAAAAGCAATCGAGGTATAAATTTCAGAAATATTCATATTTTGTTAATTCCCAGTGTTCAAACTTATCTGGTTATTTTTAACATTCATATTTTACAGAGTGATAGTGTAGAATACTGTGCATGGAAGTGCACTGGACTAATACAAAGCCTGAATTTCATCCATTTGCTTTCAAAGGGCAAGATAAAAAAAGGCCTTTGGGCACATGAAATTCAATGCAGTTAGGATTTTAGGTATCTAAGTTCATTAGAGTTGTTTATATAAAACTTATTTGGGCACCTAAGGCTTTGTGGATGCTTATTATGTTAGTGTAAGCTTAATTTGGTGCCAAAAATGTTTTCTGTTCCCTGAAGCATCACCGTCTTGACTTCTCAATGCTGCTCTTTCCCCTAGGACTGTTTATGATTTACAAACAAGGCATTTCATCGTGAGCTCCTTCAGGAAGTGAGTTCAATCAGTGGTCTCTCGGCACATCTAACACACATGGACAGCATTTATTTCAGCACAAAGTACAGCAGTGATAGACAGTTTCATCCAAAAGTACAGCTGGAGGAAGCATCAGACTTGTGTATGACAGTCTAGAGAGTTAAACCAATTGTCCAGGAAATGGAAGTCAGGGTTTCCAGACTCTCCTCAGCCCATACGTGTTCTGTCTGATTTTGCTCAGCTTTGAGGTGACTGTTCTGTTCCTTAGCTGATAGACAAAAATGCAGTGTGAACCAGTCACCGCTCCTCTTACTAGATAATTTAGTAAGTAAATTTGAAGAACATTTTTTTTTACTTTTACTCAGATATTTTATCTATGTAGCATAGCCTAGCATTTCATGTTCAGTCAAAGTTCCTACCTAGATAAGAAGTCCTGAGCAAGCAAAGAATACAAGGCTAAGCTCTGTTTCTTACAAAGGTAACATTGACAGGCTGACACCATCTTTTTAATTTCTAGGGAGATTATAGTAATAGTGATAACATACTGATTCCTTGATTTAACCTCAGTTTAACATGCCACTTTCTGAGAACTGATGCTTAATCTTACATGTTCTTTAGTGGAAGAGACACTGTAACCCTTTCACTTTTTAAAGTACACAAAATAAGGGCAAAGAAATGGAAAAAAAAAAGAAGGAACCAAATAATTGAACAGTTGAGGAAGTAGAGAAACAGCTAAACTTTCCCAGTGAAAGCTGACAGTGTTGCAGGGGTAAGAGGAGATACCAGACACTCCTTTAAGTTGTTATTCTAACTCCCTTTATTATGAAGAAGAGACAAGGGAATGAGAAGTAGATTGTGATGCAGATAGGTACTCAAAAAAGCAGTGAATCACTTCAGGAGGTGCAACTACACTCACTTCTTAATCTGGATCCAATGTGTGCTCCTAAAGCAAACCTCCCGCTTACTCTGGTTTGGTTCACATTACGGAGTGGTCTTGGAGTGCACAAACTGGATTTCTTTCAAATGACATTAAACCAGGTGTGCATCTTAAGATCTCCAGTCCTAACTTGTATTATCTATGGGACCAAATCAAAACTATTCTGAAGTGCATTCTATGGCTACTAGGTCCATGCATGCACCGTTTTGCTCTGCATGTCCATTTCTTTCGATCTGCAGTACTTGCTGGTGAAGGTATAGCATGATTAATGCCCAGGAAGAAAGTTCATCTTTTTAATGACTATAGGTGAATCTGGAAAGATTTACCGGGTCAGTGCCTAAGAATAGGTGGCTGAATAAGCTCAGTGAATCTCATTATTTTTTTCTAGTTTGACCACTAGCCACCATGTAAGCCTCCAGCTCCTTATTGTCAATGTGTGACAAGCCAAAGTTCAGTTCTAAAAGAGTACCATAGTTAGGAACTATTTGAAAATTAATATGAAGTTGTTGCCTTCCTCAGCATTTGTTGTGCACTTACGTAATTTTTTTTCCTGGTAGAAATGTGTTAACCATTCATTACCACTTCCATGGTTCCCTCAGAATCCATTCTGCCTGGGTCAGTGGAGAGAGCAATAAGCAGCATTGAGCTCTCCCACAGTTTTCATGTGAATCCTCAGAGAAAGATTGGTCAGAAGACAAGATACACAGAAGGGAATGCAAAAGTGGACAAAATGTACCAGCTCAAAATAATAACCTCATATGACAAGACAGGAGACCAGCGTTAGATGACTGCTGACAGTGGGCAAAGTAGAGAAAAGCAAGCTCTGTAAGAGATGCTTGAAGCAATGTCAGAAAAAACTGACGAGAAAGGAAACTTAAAATGGAAATTTAAAATATATGTGTCAGATGTGTTTCTGTAATCAGAATACCCTGTGACTTAGAAAAAGAAAGCTAAAATATATCAGACAGACAGAGCTTTGGACTATACTAGTAGTCTAAAAATGTTAAAATTTAAGCAGCTTTGAGGAGTAGTAGAAGTAAAGTGTAGACAGATCATTAGAGTTGTAATCAAATACTGGTCCATTTCAGAAATCCATGACCAAAATACTATATTTATTAAAATAAAAATAATTTTTTAAAAAATAGCATTCAAATTTCAACTCAAATATAAGCTAAATTTATTCTGGCATCAGAAATTATTTCACATCAGCTAAGCTGATCTAGCTGTCGATATACATACGCTTAACCCTAAGAAGATGTGAACTTAACCTGACATCAAGTTTCATTTGCTGCAAGCTAGGAGTGAGCACATGGAGAATTACTCTGGTAACTTGGCTGTTTGACTAAACCTTCATTCTATTCCTAGCGGATAAGCATTCAAAAAAAAAAAAAAAAAAAACAAACACAAACGAGCCAGGTACCTTGCATATTATTATGTCTTTTATTTGGGGTAATAGAGATTGATAGGTTTTATGATTCACTATAGAGCACTGGGAATGGTTCATGACCTAAATTATACTGAGCTGCAAAACCCAAGATTTTGAACCATGAAAACTAGTCCTGCCATTTGTCTTTAACAAACAATACTTCCTCACATCGCTTTGCAGATGAATAGTTGTTCAGAGAAACAAATGGTTAATGGTGAGGATAGCAAAATAATCTTTGTAGAAACAGTGGCCACCAAATAAATGTTTAACTAAAATAAATTTGCCCTAGATTTCTTTGGCAAAATAACCAGGCCTCTGAAAAGTACACAGAAGTTTTCCCAGCACTTTTCATTCCCTTTTCGTGGAAAAAGATGGTTTAAAATTAAAGAAAAAGAGCTCCATGTTCAAAAGACTGTTTTCTATTAGAATTTATTAATGAGAAATTATTCTCGAATCTGTGAACAGTTTTCTAAGAAAAGTTTTCTGTCTTTAAAAGCTTTTAAAAGCTCAAGAAATAGGTGGTGAATCTCAGTTAAAAATCTGAGTTCAGTGGTTTTCCTTTCTTTTTTTTTCAATGATGCATCTTTAACTATAAATGCTTGTGGCTTCCCCATAGTGTTGGAAGGGCCGGAAGTGCAAGCCCACCACTAGGAAAGGCCACGGCAGCATGGCACATGACTGCTGTTAGCAAGAGGGATCTAGCAGAGCTGTGAACCCAACAGACCTTGACTGTAACTTTGGGCCAAACCTTTTGTATTTCAGTAGCCTTTACCTGATGTCACCCATTATGTGAGTGGTTTGAGAGTCTCAATCTGAGCATGTTCTGTTCCAACTCTTGTCCAAATTGGAGATCTATGAGCATGCTGATAATATAAAGACAGAACAACCAGTATTTTTTAGCTTAACCTCTTCCCTTAGCAGTTTTTTTTTTTTTTAATGGATAAGCAATGAAGGCTTTGCAAGACTGAAAGATTTTTGCAGAGCCTGCCTAAGGCAAGCTCTATTCCTCTCTGTGAACAAAAGCTCAAAGGATGGAATCCTGGCTCTCTTATAGTTCATGGCACAACTCCCATTGACTTCAATGGGGATAGGATTTCTTCCAAAGTGCACGGAGTATTCCCAAGTCAAAATGTAAGCGCACCGGCTTATTAATAAATGCACAATAACACAGCAAGCCAAAGGCAGTATAAATACTTAGACGGAGTGTGATTCAGTTTAAATGCCAATAGCAGACTTTTGGAACCTGTGAAGGATCCAGATGCCACAGCTAAGATCTCTCACGTTCAGACATCTGGATTCACTGACTGCTGTTCAAAAGGAAATAATTAATAAAGAAAAAGTGGCAGAGTGGTGCTATATATCTAATGGCACAGGACTTTATAGTGATTATGAGCTATTTTTTAATGTTTAAGTAAGTGAGAGCTGGATTCTTTTTATACAGTCCTTATTCCACCTTTTTCCAAGAGAAAGTGAAAAATAACAACTGGAGTTAACAGAGTGCATATGAAAGTGTCAGGAAATTTTGAATTGCGATTCCAAACATGAGAAAAGATGAAGATCTTCATTAATTTGCTTTCCATTTTATAGCTGTCTCTACAAATTAGTTGATACTTGTGTATATGTTTGACTTAGAGATGAGTAGCCCACTACTGACTGCTTTCTACCAAAAAACAAGTAATATATGTTTGGTAGATTTGATTTAGTATGTGGACATCTTTTCTGCATGCAGTGTAACTGTGGCTGAGTGCAGTGATCTGTTCATTTTCTCTGTGCTGCAAAAGAACACTGCTGCTAATTAACTTGATGCAAATGAGAAAATTGTCTGAATTTGCATGTTACTTTTCAATGTCTCTTATCGAAGAGGAGTCTTAAAATCATTGTTCCTGCCTACAAGGAAAAGAAAAGATGCTTCATGCCTTAAAAGAGAGAGAGGGAGAGGAGAGAGAGGACTTTTATGTAAGTTGCTTTTTCTGTTGTTTTTTTTAATCCTATCTTTGGAGGACTGGTGACCCTAACCAGGGGTTGCAGCAACAACCTTTTAACAGAGGTCTGATAAGCCTGTGAAGAAATCACCTTTTGTCTAATCATTTCCACTGCCATGTCTTATACTGAAAGCATTTGCAAGTCAGGGAGGAAGGTACTCAGTAAAAAAAAAATATTTGCACTCATTACTACCTGATCTTTAGTTTAAGAAAACTATTTTTCTCAGTTTGTACAGTCATAAGAGGACATATCATACTTATGTATAAGACTACCACTGGAAATTCACACGTCTGCTTGTGACACTGAGCTTGGAGTAGTGCTTATTTCTGTCCTGTTGGTATCACACATGAGCAAATGCTGACATCCTCGACAGGAACTTTATGCATGAACTGAATAGTTGTTTACAGTGAATTCATTGTCCTTGATACAAGCAGTGCAATTTCCCTTACATTATTTTCCTGAAGGAGTGGGTAAAGGATCCTATTTCAGATTATAAAAGACAATTTATATTTTATTCAGTCTCCCAAGTAGTGAATGTTTTATTATTGGTTTAGAAAGAACTGGGAATGGTGACATAAACGTAGAAAGCATATATGAAAACAACTTAGATACCTATGGAGCAGTAAATTATCTCATGTTCCATAGCTTTTCTTGTAAGGAGGAGGAGTAATAAAAGTTTAGACCACTTAAGAACACCCAGAGGGTGGAATTCAGCTCAGCTTATGTAATTGTAAACACACATTAGGCGTCTATTTTAAGTGACTCATCAAAGTCAGACTAGGTTAGATGCACAAAGTTAGATGAAATAATTCCTAGGTAATTAAGGTATTTATAATCTCATTTAATTTCAGCAAGACTTAAGGGTCATGAGGGCTGTATTGTAAAAATTCTTAGACACCAAAATGAGAAAATAAGCACTTTCTGAGATGTTATAAGATCTCTTTATACTTTGGAATGTGGGAGAGTGCATCTTATGAATAGTTAGTGTATATAGCATTAAAATCTGAACCAGCTGTCCAAGATAGCTTAATATTCAATGGAATGAAGCAGACATGTTTAGTACAAGTCACCTGCTCTATTTTAGATGTAACTTTAGGAGGAGATGAGTTCTGCCTAGAGGTCCCTTTTTCTCCCATTAGATGTGGGAGGAACCTAGGTTCTAAACGAAACATATATATTTGTATTAGAAATATATAATAATCTAGATGGCCAATTTAAGATTATAGATACCCAATTCAGGTGAAAATAATCCCACTTCAATTCCGTACCTGTAGATAACTAAATGCCATAAAAAATGTTGCCTAAGGATGTAAATCAAGAGAAGACAAAACCAACAACAAACCTGAGGTGTTTTAACATAAAATGTCTTGCTGTCATGTGGAAACTAGGAAGTTTCAAGTAGTTGAAAGTAAAATGCAGTTCAGTAGGAAAATACCCTCCCAGGTTAAACGGGAGTAGACTTCGTAGACACGGACAAAATTTAGTATCTAGTATACACCTAAATGTTTTCTGGAATGAGGTGGGTAAATCAGTTAATTTCCAACAGAATTTTTTTTTCTATGTTTTGCTTTACTCCTTTTTTTATTTGTAACACTGTGATTAAAACTTCTGCTTGATTTGTTGGAAACAAAGGTTCAGGTAACTTCTCTGTGTATAAAAGGATAAAAAAAGAATCGTACTAATACTTGTCAGAGGAACCAACAGGGTTATACAGCACATCTATTTTAATCTTCTCATTTAGGCCTGTTCCAATTTGTATGCTCATAGTGAGAAAGACAGTCATTTAAAAATTGAAATCTTAATTTTGTTCCTTCTGCACCAAGTTCTAATAAATCAGCATTTTCTTTGGCTGTAACATGCGTAACCGGACTGGTCTGCCAGTAACTGTTTATCTGTGGATGAATTCTGGCTGTATTTGGAAAGCTGGGGGAGATCTATTCTTTCCCTAACTAAAAGACCACAAGGACTCATGGCACACCAGAAACTGAGGAAATATATACTCTAAAAATGAGAAAAGAATAAAAAAGAAAGCAAAAGGAATGGAAATGTTGATATAACACAGCTTGCATACCTTATCGTAATGGAAGAGGGGTGGTATGGAATTCTTGCATAGGTTTTACTGAATTGAGTAATTAAGAATACTTTGTCTCCATGTCAGGTTATTTCACCATGGCCCAGTGCAGCCCCCCTACTCACATATTCTTCTAAAAACCAGGCTATAATCGTCTGTGAATTTTTGTGTACCTGTCCTCATTTTTCAAAATGCTGAACAGCATTTCCTCAAATGGCTATTTGCTTACTCCTTAGCTCTGGAACAGCATCTGCTGTCTTCAGCTGGGCTACCAAAGAATCGATGTGAAAGTAGTGGTCACATCTGTTGGCTTCGATTTGTCTATGTCCTCAGGTTATGCTTTTGTCAAATGATAACCCTGTAGTTCAGAAAACCAACAATGTCCAGAGACTTCAGTAATGCTTGCAGTGCATTCAACAAAGGTTAGTATAGAGAGACTCATAATAAGGCATTTAGTTATCCAGTTTTTTTTAAGATGCAAAACATCATTTTATACTTCCATGGAACTTACTGGTGGTGCCGTATAAAGGTGATGAGACCATATCAGCTGTAATGGAGCCTGCCCTGATATCCTTTAAGGTTTTTTCCATCAGGTCTGGCTCTTTCTTATCTAGTAAAATAGATTCTGTTGATCAACCATATTGTGGCAAACTCCTTCATATCGAAATATTATTTATCTAGTTTCTTCTTTTAATACCTTCATTATCTGTTAGGTTAACAAGTTTATGTTGAGTTTCTCTACTTTGATCTTTCTTTTTTTTATCCCATGCACTTTGCTCCTTGACCCCTTCCTCAGTTAGACTGAGCTCAGCTTGGCATGTCTGTGTGTAGTAAGGACTGCAGTGCATGGAGATGATCCTGAACTTGGTAATAGGGGTTCTGATCTCAAGCAGAGGCAGAGCAGGGCAGAGCTCGGTGCAACTTTGCTGCCCAGTCATTCACCCAGCTTCTAAGGTGGGTTTTGCTGTTTTCTCTCAGCTTTGTTGTCATGACTGATAACAATCTAAAATTGCCCTTCCCTCTATTTTACTGTTAAAAACCAAAGTTGATACTTGTATTGTAGCAAGACACTACAAAATTGTTATCTTAGCAGCTTTACTGACGCAGAAATAATTTAGGCTGTGCATTTTTTTGATGTCTATATTGCCGAAATATATTGTACTAAAATGAATGTAAATTCAAAGAGAAAGCATTTTTGATGGCACTGCCTACTTTCTTTGAGATATTCCACAGAAGCAGCTACTGCTCTGTCCCAGAAGCAATTGGTCTGAGCCTGTGCCTCTGTCCAGGGTTTCACATGAATTCCCAGTCAACACAAGGCACTCATTTCATGTGCTGTGAAATGGTGTGTCAAGAATTATTACCTTTAAGCAATTTCAAATACTTGAGAAAATTTCACCATTGTGGCCAAGAACTCTGAGAACTAACTTATGCCACAGCTTTCCAAATACATTAGTGAACACAAAGCATCTCACTAGTGCCTTTAAAAGTCCACCACAAAAAAAAAAAAAGAATTAAAGGTACCACTGAGTGGCAATAAATTATTAGTCCAACAAGGCCAAATTTTTTAAAAAGTTAGGCTCCCAAGTCTGTATTTAATATTGGAAACTAGTAGCTTGATTTTCATTGCAACTAACTTTTTAATCAACTTTATAAAATTTAATGGAGGCTACTAGATTCTGAAAAAATCTCAATGGTTTTTGTGCTAATTGGTTAAATATGCACTCATATTTAACACAGCAGCCTCATTTTAATTATCACCATTTTTCAAAATCTTGGCTCGGATACTTTTCCATCATTAACTTTTATGACTCTATCTATATCAAACACCAATAAATATGTAACTTAAGAACGTCTCTCTTTTAACTATGTTCATGACATCATGAGTTTTTCAGTGTTGGATTTATGCCTTTGCTAGTGAAACACAATGTACATGTTGTCCCCTTATGTAACTTGGAAATCGTTCCTTGGCTGATATAATATTCATAAGAATTACCATGGCTAATGACAGCATAATAGATGAATAGACTCCCCATGCAAATATGAGAATAGTTGCCACTTTCTACCAGTAAAGTGTCAATATTCATTTACAACATTATATGCTTTATGAAGCTCTTTTCATGGCCATCACATTGCCCAAATTATAACAGAAGGATAAATTAAAGTTCAATAAGAGTTTCATGAGTTCTGCTGTCATTCAGCAGTTCATGGAAATACCTTCTATTCCTTAAAATTGTTTTCTTGCCACAGAATGGTTCAAATTGTCAAGCATATTCTAATAAGCAGCAATCTAAAAGATTGGTTTTCTTAATAAAAAGCCCCACTGTAGGAAAAATTTTTTACAGGCATTTTGGGAGAAAAGCTAGTGAAGGGCAAAATGGGACCTGGCAAGGTGTGGCTGTCAGTAGAGGTGGCTAACCCTCCTGCTAAAGAAAGCTGGGATGATCCATGGGTGGCTTCTTACAGTGTTGAAATCTACATCCGTGGGAATGGTTCTTCATAAATCCTGCGCACCACTTACTCCAGACCTTATTACTTAGTTTAAAGGAAATTATTTTAAACATCATTCCTCTACATTCATTAATAGTACGAAGTGTTTATTAAAAACAGTGTTTTATATAGGCAGAGTTCCTGGGAGCAGGATGACTAACTAGTGTTTATCAGATAGTTTAGAATAACAACACTGCCACCCTAAACTAGATACTTCCTTGAGAACTGCTGTTTTCTACCAGTTCTAGTCATTGTGGAAAAACAGATCTGTTTTAATATTTTTTTTGCTTTATAAAAGTATGGATTTTTGTCTGAGATGCGATGAGGCCAATTTCTTTAGTCGAGGCAAAATTTGCCTAAAGATTTTAAGGGAAAGAATCTCTCAGAGAAAGAGCATATCCAGTTGTAGAGCAGTTGCTCTGGCAGAGCTCCCGGATTTATTACTATGATTGTCTGCATTTTTGCATATACTGGTAGCCTTATGTACGTCATTAATTGCAGAGATTATGGAATCTATGTGCAAAGGAGTAAAACCCCTTAGGCACCCGATTTCCATTGATAAACTGTTCTTGATGCCTTTGAAAATCTTGCTTTTTGTCTTCCTCACTCTTTATGCATTCCCTGACATAATCATGCATCTAATAAGAAAACATAACAAGTGCAATACTGAGCCTGAGTATTTCAATGTCATAACCGTTTAATAATCTGTGGCTTTCTGCATAGTTGTCAGCCACTGAAACTAGGCACGGATCTTATTTTAGAAAAAACATTCCTGAAATCTTTGGTGTAGGTTTTTAGTGAGATTTTTTTGTCTTCTTTGGTTTTTAAAAACCCATTGCTGTTTGAGGAAAAATACCATCTGATGTTGCAATGAGGGGCTTCACCTTTCAGGGTAATGTTTAACCTTCGGTGTAAATGTATGCAAACAGAAAAATTTTTCTGTAACATCTCTGTAGATTTAGTCTACTAGTCCTGTCAAAGAAGTAACCACTGTGTATTTTCATCATTCTCTCAATTCATTTCGGCTTAGCGAAGTTCTGCAGCATTTCTGAAGCATAAAACTTGAAAGGGCTGTTAAAATCCTTAGGACCAGAATCCTGCCTGCTATCACAAGCAACTGTGTTTTTTTATGGTAGTTGTAAATGTATTAAACTAGGCTCTGAAAATGTTTAGTTTTGGCCCCTTAGAGACCACCATTCCTTTGCAAAGGCTTGTAGACTGATGCGTAATTTCCAGTCTTAAGCCTTGTTGTATCTTTGACTGCTTTATTTTGGGCCTGTAACAACATCATGCTTAAGCTTGTATGGCTCTTCTCTCTTCCTGTGGACTTACAGGGATCAGTCATAGACCTCTCTGACTTTTCTAGGATAGATGCCACAGGTCACTATTCAAAGTTATCCTTTGTATATAACGATATATACAAACCCTTCCCTTCCTCTCTTTTTTTTTCCCCAATATACAAGTTTCTAGCTTAAAGCAGAAGTTCCTCCTATCTGTTCTTAAATGAATGACCTTTCCCATTATACTACTGAAATTCATGATATTTGTAATGTTCTGATTCTTAAGATCATTTAGTTCCTTCCTGAGTGACCTTCTACTCTCTTCTGTGTTGACCGTAGGCTAGATCCACAGTGAGACAGTGAGAAATTAGGTTGATGTTAATTTGATTTTCAGATCAAGCTCAACAGTGTCTTTCTATCATCAACTCCTTTCTTCCTATCCTTCCTTTGCTTTCTTTTTTTACAGCACTCATACTTTCCCTCTGGAGTTTTGACAGTTCTCCCTTAACCCTTCCAAGATCTAACTTTTTTGCTGATCTGTTCCTTTTTATTATTCATTAGTGACATTCTGCTTATTTTAATAGTATTTTCTGACAAGATTATTTATTCAGTTAGGTTTACAGTTCTCTCTTTCAAGTTTATTCCACTTGTTTAATAAGGAAATTATAAAGTGGTATTGCAGTACAGAAGTTATGTTCTTCTTCCATATACTTAAGATCATGCTCTTCATTTGAATTTTTTCCCTGAGAACAATTCTCTCTTCATAAATGCTTGTTCATGGCTGAACATTTGGCAGTTTCCTAGGAATACTACTCAATAATCTACCTATTTTCCTTCCCTTGTCACATCTTTATCCTCCTCCTCTGGAAGAAAAAATCTCTGAAGTCCCACTAGAAGAATCACTGGAAACAGCACTACTTCCTTGAATGTTTTCCCTAAATCGACATAATCTAGACCTGTTGCAGTATCATTGCTTTCCAGCACACCTAAAAATGAATAGAGTTTTTCAGACTTCCTTAAATTTGTATTTCAATTCCTTACTTTTGGCAAACATTGCATACTTTTGTTTTCTAGATACACTTTGATGACAAAATTTAATGGCATTGATGGCTTATTAAATATTTCTTGATAAGATGCTTCCCAGGTTTTTAGACCTGATATTTCCTGGAGTTGAGAGGAAGCCCAGCGTTTTTTCTCCCTGCTTTTCTTCAGTCCTCAAGTCATGGCATTATATTTAATCTTGAAGTTCTTTGTATATTATTTTCATGTCTCCATGGACTCTACTCTCCCAGGCTACACCTACACTAGTAAACTAAACAGAACTTGGCAATTGAGCCTTACTTTTTCCCACAGCTAAACAGCACAATCAACAGCCATCCTGACAAGCACTTTCCCAAATAATGCACAGGCACCACTTCAAACTTAAGTCAGGAACCATTCCCAATATGTGTGTTGCATGTGAGCCCCTTATCTGGTGACAAGAAGAGAATTTAACTTGATGGACGTGGACTGTAACACAACTCTTGCCGTCAAAGTCAGAAGGTGATATTTGGCCCATTTCTTTTTTTAGTACAAACAAACTCAATTGTCCTCATCACCCTTTTCCCCTTTTCTGTGCTTCTTTGTCAGACATTTTCTCTTTGTGTCTCTTTCTTATTCTCCACTATGTCAAAGACCTCTTCAAGGCCAGGTTGGACAGGGCTCTGAGCAATCTGATCTGGTTGAAGATGTCCCTGCTTCTTGCAGGGGGGTTAGACTGCATGACCTTTAAAAGTCCCTTCCAACCCTAACTATTCTATGATTCTAGGATTTTATAGATCTGTTTGTCAAATCAGTCTTTCTGTAGTAAGAGGTGCCTTAGTTTCTCTTCATGAAAGTTACTTTCTGCATTTCTGGGCATCTTTAGGTGTGTAAATATTTGAGCGGCCCTTTCACTCTACTAACTTCCTTGTTCCATTCCTATTTGAACACTAACTTTCCAGTCCTCAGACTTTTTTTCCCCTTATATTCTATTTTTAAAAATATCTTGCTTCATTCAGGTCCCCAATCCAAAGATAATAAAGATTCTAGCTTTCTGGACCTACTGTCTCCTAACTGTCATCCTCTCTCTCTGGACCCTGACTTTAAAGAAATAGGGAAAAATTCCCATCCAAAGTACCCTGTTTGTGGTCTGTTTGACTGCTGACCATTTGGTGTTTCAATCTAATCCTACTTCTGTGCTGTGGCTGAGTTAGATGTCCATCAGCAGCAATTAAAGGCAGAAAGCTTCCAGCACAGACTCAGCTAAGAGCTGACATGGAAATGTTAAGCCTATGTGTAATTTCATTACCAAAGTGTAAAGTCATGGGGAAATTTCAAACACTTTCCCAACATAAATCTCAGGTAACTGAAACTCAACATTAGGCTTGATGTTAATCCCATTAAACTGAATAATAAGAAACGCTAACATCTGAATTTCTAAGCACAACTGCCATTTCAGGGAATTGGAGAAGTTTTACATTCTCAGATTTACTAATTTCAAACTCTGGTCCCTCAAGAAGGAACTTGGTGTTACACTCTACATTCTGCCTTAATCTACATTCTACGCTCTTACTGGGGTGCATCAGGAACTATTTCACTTAAGATACAGGAAAACAAGTGTCTATTGATGTAAGTCTGTTGAGAGCAATTTCTATGTGAGAACATAATTGAATATTTGAAATTTATTTTCTAGCCCCACTAGTATCAT
Organism: Chlamydotis macqueenii; assembly: GCF_036417535.1. Classification (NCBI taxonomy): domain Eukaryota; kingdom Metazoa; phylum Chordata; class Aves; order Otidiformes; family Otididae; genus Chlamydotis; species Chlamydotis macqueenii. Next base: position 9,763,564 of record NC_141558.1, read on the forward strand.
GCCTCATTAATTAGTATTCAGTCTAAAAGAAGGATTTCTATAAAATATGAAGCAGCTACACTCTTCCCTCAGCAATGTCAGGTGATTCACAGGGAAATGCTAGAAGCTATCAGGAAGAGTTATACAATTACCTTCCTCTAAAGGAAAATTCTTTGCTTACATGCTTAAGCCTGAAAATTTGAGTCATTTCAAAACTAAGTTTGTGATGTAGGTGTCTGCAGGTCATCTAAATGTCTAAGTTTACAGTCAGCGGAGATCTACATGTTTAATCAGATGCCTAATCATGAGTGCATGATGCTGTTTGAATTTCCTTATGTTACTGAGGTAATGGCAGTTATGATACAGTGTCTGCAAGAGGTTCTTACCCTTTTGAAGAGGCAGCTGAAAACCAGACAAAATACTGTAGTATGTGAGATGACTTAAGATGTCCAAGTTTTGGCAAATACATTAATTACATCCTTTCTGTATCCTTGGATTATTGTATCTGTCTGTTTTGGTCTCTTTTGTTTGTAATTAGATCACCAGCTCAGTCAAGAAAGGAAGTATCCTTTTTTGTCTTTGTAAAACACTATTGTGATGAGGTCCCACTCCAGCTAAAATAGGACATCCAGGAGATAAGCTAAGCTTAGAGATCTCCAAAGCTACCGGTAGATCATGTTTAATACTTATTTTTATTTAGTTAATTTAAGCTTTACATTCAGATTTATTGCCAACTTTCAAATTAACTGAAAGCACGATTGAACAGACTTGGGCATCTACTGTCATTTTTGACTCAGTGAATTATCTTCTCTGACCTTCAGTTGCTAACAGAGAAGGATGCAAATCTCCTGTAAGATCCATGTCTTATCTCTAGCCACCATACAGATGTCCTTGATACCCAAAGAGTTGAAAATAAAATTGAATGGCTGTGTTTCAGGAACTGATTCCACACACAAGCACCGTCAAGTGTCTTCTAGTACTGCAAGGAAAGGAGACTCTCAGTGCTTTTCATCTTTCTCTATATTTGTAATTGGTTTGTGTGCCTTTATCTTATCTCTTCTTATCTCCTCTTCAAACCAAACAATTACAGTTTCTTCAGACTCTCTCAGATTGGAATATTTTCCATGGCTCTGACCTGCTATCTCTGATCCTTCTCAGTTTCCACTAAATGTTATTCGAATTGGAACCACAGGAACTGAATAGTAGCTCTGTTTGCTTCTATTATTGTTGTTACTGTTGAGAACATACCATTGTTCACATTACTGTAATACTATTATAATATTTTGACACTGTTCTCCTTTCTCTTCCTTCATTATGTTACTGCTTTGCTTTTTTGCCCACCTCTACACATTGACCACAATTCTGAATTGCTCACAACTGTGTGCACATTCTCTGCCCACTAAATCCTTACCATTACAGTGGAATACATCTTATCTAACCTTACCGTCTGAATGTTCTAGGCCTGAAGGCTACACTAGACTAGGAAACAGTGCACAAGTGTTGCATCATGAGCTTGAGAAATGGACAGAGAGTTATTTCAGGAAGCCACACGGTAAAGCACTCTGAGATTATGCATGGTTTAATGCGGCAGAAGTGGCCATTTTAAGCAGCTGAAGTGGTATGTGATGGGAATCTGCTAGGTTGTTCTCGCAAAGGAATTCTGGATAGGATAGTGGATTACAAGGGCTTAGTGAACAGGAAGATAAAGAGAAGATTTCAGCAGTCTAACACAAAAGCAAGACTTAGCAAAATACTAACTATGACGAAGAAGGAAAGGTAACATTGGGATAGTGTGGGGTATAGGTGATGTGCTGAAACAGAGAAAATAAGAAGAAGAAATGAAAGAATAACACTAGAAAATACAATTCTTTAAGTCCAATTGTGGCAATGAAAACTCAGAGATACAAGGGGAAAGATGGTGAAAGGTCATGGAATAGAAAGGCAAATGGTGGGGCAGTCAGCAGAGAAGTAGCTGCTGAGAGCATCAAATAAGAACAAAGAGGCAGCTTCAGAATTGTGCCAGTTCCTCATATCAGATAGAGTAACATAAATCCATCATTTTCAACCAATTCATTCTGTAGATAAAGCGACTCTTACATTTCTCTAAGAAACCTGTCCTTTCTCATAAAACTTTCATAATTGGCATGTTGATATGTTGGATTTTTATGCCAAAAAGTATAATTCAGAAATCTTCATTCTTGCCAAGTAAATGAATATTTAGATGTTTTATTTAACTTGATTAAGCATGTTTTCAAAGGACTTTAAAAAAAATTAAGTTCTGGAAGTTTTCCTTCTGTTACTAAATAACATCTGAACTAAATAACATCTGAACAACAGGACGTTCCATTTTCTTTTTGGAGCCCCAGCTGCTATTGAAGGATGAACTTTAACCTATTTTTGCAGTTTATACCTTATCTTAGTGTTAAATGAGGTTTGGTTTCATTTGAGTGATCAGCATAATGAATCACTACATTGTTTATAGCAGAGACAATTGGACAGTCATACGCAAACATAAAACAAAATGCTTCATCTTCACTGAACCCTTTATGTTAAAGAAGTTTTAGCTTAAGTGGCAATTGTTTGCAACCCGTTATTATCCAGAGAAATATATTTTTCAAAGATGTCATGGACTGATTTTCAAACCCTCAGACCCCAAAACGGAAGCTGTATGCAGAAGGAATTCAGTGCTCAATATGAAAATCTGACCACATAATTTGATACTTAAACTTGGAATCGTGATCTGATGTCACTCTAGCTCCTGGGACATCACCAAATGAGTAGGTAATGCCAATAAGGGGTTGTAAATAAGGGGTAGTTCCATGCTTATTTCCAGCACCATTCTTTCTGACTGTGTGATGGAGTTCACAAAATAACATTATTTTACTAATAAAAATGTACTAATATTGGAAATAAGTTTTAACCAAAACTTCAGATTTAGAAACCCCTTGGTTTTGGCGGAAGCCCCTATTAATCAGTGCATGGAAGTGTGGATCTATAGACAAGTGAGGAAATAACCATTCCACATGCAAGGTGTTCACGGCAGAACTCCTATTTACTATGTGAAATAATAGTGACAAGTTAGTATTCTGAATAAATACACTTCTTTCATGCTGATTTGTATTCTGTCAAGATTATATTCCATCAAAACTGAATTTCAGTTGCAAGCATATAATGCTTACTAGTGTGGATTTTAGGAGACATATTTCCTTCTTCAGCAAAGCAATAAAAAAAAAAGCGCCTCATCCTAATTAGAGGACTGCTGCTTTTTTCTTTTTTAATCCAAACTGTTAACTTTCATGTACCCAGTGCAAGCTGTTGAGAACAATAAATTCATTTTTTTATTACGGCCACATGCAGGCGTGGATTTAGGTATACATACTTCACTGACCCACCGCAGACCCACAACAGAAAGTACAGATGACAAAAATGACCTTCCCCCTTTCCTCCCTTCCTCCGTCTTTCCTCCCCTCCTACTTCTTCTTTCCTTCCTTCCTTTCTTCCTCCCTTCCTCCCTCTCTACCTTCTTTTTTTCCCTCCTTCCCTCCCTTTAGCTTATTAATACTGTGTTCTTACCATTATCTATTAGTGGCTTATCAAGTCCAGAAGTATCTAGTATTGAAAAGCTGCATTTTTAACTGAATGAAAGGAGTGAAAGAACACTCAGAAAGAAATGTGAAGAGCTCATATATAAGCTTAAATCATACTATAGGGATATAAAGTCCTTTAAAAGATAATACAATAGAACTGACAATAAGGTGACTTCAAACAGGGGTTTCTGGAATAAACGCAGTATATGAAGAGGATAATACTTGTAACTGCGACTTTGCTATATAGAAAATGAGTAATAAGAAATTAATGAAGAACGAGAAAGAGGATAATTATCTGTAAAAGAAAAAAAAATCCTTAAATATAGACAAATACTTTACTTTAAAAATACATTAAAATGTTTAAGATTTGACAGCACATTTTAGATGAGTTGTACATGTAAAGAGGAAGTGTGTAGTATTTTCCTGCACCACAATGTTGCTCCAGATAAGTAAGGATAGAAATATTTAATGTCGTAATTAAAAATATCCCAAATGTCTGTCTTTAAAATATGATATTTTTCCTGTCAGTTTTATATTAATCTAGACTGCTATACTGTGTTTAGAAAGGAACCCAGGCAGAAGGTAAAAAGATCTTTCTTCTCAGAGGACTTTTTTACAAATCAAGAATTTCAGTTATCATCAGCAGAAGTATGCTGTTTAGTCACCAGAATGCTCAGGTGTATGGGTAAGCTGAAGATGTTTCAATGATACAATGCAAAGCCTCTTTGATAGTTTTAACTGATTGAAATATTTTTTCTCAGATCTCTGTGACTCTTGGCCTATCCTAGAACTTAAAATCACAACCACTACAATAATGTTTCTAATTTTGAAAATATTTTTACCCTGGGAAGGAAACTGAACCCACTGCTCATTAAGGCTATATTTACGAAGGTGACCAGAAAGTTAAAAGCCTTTGATGTCAGTATCAATAAGGGGACTGACATGTCCCCTTCCTTTCTAACTTTTCAGAGCCTCAAGCCTAACAGGTGCAGTTCATCATCGAGTAATGAAATTTATAACCTGGTCCATATATAGACTAAAGTTCAGTCCCTACCCGACAGCCATATCTGCTATCACTCTTGTGCCTTCATACATTTCGTTATCATATCTGGTAATGTCATGCAAAAAGTACTGACTCATTTTTTCTTCCTCCTTGTATAGCATCAGCGCCTTAGTGAAACTAAAAGAAAAAAAAAAAGAAAAAAATCTCTTTCTCCTCCTCAGATGAGGCATTGGGTAAACCTATTTCCTTAACTGTCATATGCAAGCTTAGTCCACAGAGTCTTCCTTGTGGCCTTCAAGCAGCTAGTATGTCACAAGGGGCGTCTTCTGCAGTATTAATTATCTAACATTAGGAGAAAGCTAGTAGTGAGGGCTTCCTATGTTCTGTAAGGCAAGTTAGTCCGTTTGTGGTTCTATTCCCTGCTGCTTATGTGAAAACTGGATTTTTTTTCCTATCTAAGGAGAACAGTGCCTTGAAAAGGCTCAGAAATTATCTAGTAATTTTATAATATTGTGCATAAATTTGTGTTGCACTACACCAATCAGTTAAAACTATCAAACTGATGGATCAGCTCAGACACTGAGTGAAGGCCACCCGTCAAACTCTTTGACTTTGAGTTATTATTGAACAGTTCTCAAAAGCAGAAAGAAACATTAACTGCTCAGAGTGCTGGAAAAAACAACTGGAAAAGGTTTAAACATTACTCCTCAGTGTATTTGTGAGCAGCAGAAGCCAGCAAAAAGAAAAACAGCAAGGCAGTAGTTCTATAAATTATAATTCTTAAATTTAAAGCTTCCATTTAACTGATGTGCAGAAGGCTAAGTATTTAACTGTGGTGTCCCTATTTGAGGAGTATGGTATTCTGTAGAAAATTAACATATGACAGATAAATATTTGAAAAGAAAGAATAAAAAAAGGGAAATAAACTGTTTCTGTGTTGACGAACTCAACTTGTAAGTCTGGAAAACAAATTAAGTCTCATAGAAAGCACAGTGGTGGTGGGAATTAATTTTGGGAAAGCAGTTGGAATTTTGCAGGCAGCAATAGCATCCTGTGTACATGAAAGCCTGTGGAGACAGCATGAGCTCTGGCAGTATGAAGATGATCAAGGGTTGAAACCATGGGAGAGATGAACCAAAAAGGTGCATAGATTTTCAAGCTGGAGTTCACTGAACCACTTATGTCATGACACTCCACTGAAATATGATATTTTGGCAAGGCTGACAGTACTGGGACCTTACAACCTGGACAAAAAGGGTGAAGAAAATGCCACTGTTTCAATGGAAGTTACTAGAACCGCAGCATGTAATTTTTCTACAGGAAATCCCTGGATTGTCGTTGTGGAAGTAAATGGGTTGTTTCTTAGTCTTACCTTTTTCTCAGATGCACTGAATATCTGTACGAGAAACAGTGTTAATAGTACTAAAAGAGACAGTAGAAAATCAGTTTTCCAGTGGTGAGTTTAGAAAGGAGCCTTTGAATGGAAGGCATAGATAAATAAGAAATTGGAAGAAAATTAAAAAACGGGGAAAAAATTCTGGTTTAGAAATATATTGAGCACTTCACCATGTCACCTTGTTGGTGAGACAGAATAAAGTAGATGTTTGCAACGTCTCTGTAGGAATCTCTGGCAGAATTCAAAACTGAATTTAGAGATCCCAACCTACCTCATTTCAAAAGTACATTTCTTTGCTGAGGGACAAACAGAATTAAGGAACTGGAGAGGTTTAATACTCTGAAATGAGACTGTGAAAAAAAGGTTTAACAGAATTGGTACTTTCTCTTGTTAGTGCAAAAATAAGACAGACCATTTGCCCAGGAATATACTAAAAAGAACTAAATAAATATGTAAAAAGGAAACATTTTCCACTACCTACAAGGAGAGAAATTCTGGAGGAGATGGCTTGTGTCAAATATTTTTCTACTCTTGATGCCTCAGCAGGCTTCTGGCAGCGGTTCTTAGACAAACAGAGTGTATGTTTGTGCACCTCCAACACTTCCTTTGGGAGACATGGTTTCCTCCAATTGCCATTGGGTTATAGTGAGCACCATAGGTGTTTCGCCAGAAAATACAACCATTTTTCTCTTGTGAGGGACATGCTAAGACATAAACAGATGACACTGTGATCTGGCAAACACAGTAGAAGACTAAGACCAATGTTTCCAAGGAGCTCCCAAAGAACCGGAAGTGCTGAGCCTTGACCTGATTGAGAAATAACAAAAAAAATGTGTGAACAGCATGTAGTGGGTATACTTTTTTAAAAAGACACAAAGAAAGAAGGAAGTAAAAGGAGAAGAAAGAAAGTGAAAGGAAAGAAGGAAAAAATAAAGAAAAAGGGAAGGGAGAAAGGGATGGAAAGGAAGGTACGTAAGGATTCTTTGCAATATAAGAAACTTAATACCAAGCATAATTGCTTTCATAAACTGTGTGTACTGTTGTCTTGCAAAAGTCACTGAATGAAAGTGAGATGCAAAACTTAATAAAGAATCTAAAAGAGGGATTTACCCTAAGACAGTGCAATGACAAGCACAAGATAAAATTTCTGGTGAATGTATCCAGTGAAGGTGTTACCACATTGCTCTATTAACAGTACTGTCAAAACATTTGACCAATTTCCAGTGACAGAAAAAGGAAAAGTGAGTATCGTCAAACAGAATAAGAAACCATGGTCTAGAATGTATAAGGTATCGTATAATATGTAATGTAATATGTAATATATAATATTATATAATATAAACATAGTAATATATATAATAGGTATAGACTCCATAATTAAAGGTTAATGGATTTTCTGTATTTATATTAGTATTAGCAAAGACATTGTTGCCATTGCCAAAACAGGAAAAACTGGTTCCTTACTGGGAAAAACAAGTATATGAAGAAGGAGGTTCAGTTTTACTTGACTGATTTGATGCAGCTTCCTCTGTGCATCTGTGGAAAAAAGTGTAGTGAAGTGAAGTCTGAAGACAAAATTTGATAAAATAAATTGTTCTTTCTACAATTAAATCTAGGCTCTGAATGCCAGAACTCCTACAACTAAGATTTTACACAAAAAAATTGAGTGTTAATGTCAGTATTACTGACTGTCATGTTTTAACATCACACAGCCACTTGCTCACCTTCCATCTCCTCAGAGCATGGAGAAGAGACTTACGAAGAGAAGAAAACTTGTGGATTGAGGTAAAGACAGTTCGGTAGGACAGCAAAGGAAGAAACAGTAATATATAATACTAATAATAATAGGAATAATAAAATATATGCAACAAATGATGCACAATTTTTTACCACCTGACAACCCGATGACCAATACAGCCCATCCTGAGCAGCAATCGCAAAATGAAAGACTGAAAATTATGCTGGAATGATGCTGAACAGAAAGAGAAAAAACAAGCCAGCTCACTGGCCAGCCCCCAGTTATATACTGAGCATGACGTCTATGGTATGGAATACTTTCTTTGGCCAGTTTGGGTCAACTGTCAGTACCCCTTCCAGCTTCTTACACCTGCACATTAGCAAAACCTGGGGAGCTGAGAAAAGGCCTTGGTCTCTTTAGCAACAACTCATAACATCCGTGTATTTGCAACATTTTTCACATACCAAATCTTATACTAAATACAAAACACAGCAGCTACTGGGAAGAAAATTAACTCCACCTCAGCTGAAACCAGGACACTAAGAAACATGTTTGAAGTCCAAATCCTATCAGTTTAAGCAGCTCATCTGAGTGTCAGTTGGGTTTCCTGTTTAATGGTATTCATATGAGATTCTCTAACTGCAACAGAAGAAATGTTACAAAGATGCATACATTTATACTCGAAAGAGATCAGTCTGGAGCCCCCAACGTAAGAAGGACATGGACCAGCTGGAGAAGGTCCAGAGAAGGGCCACAAAGATGATAAGAGGACTGGAGCACCTTTCCTATGAGGACAGGCTGAGGGAGTTGGGGCTGTTCAGCCTGGAGAAGAGGAGGCTCTGGGGAGACCTTATCGCGGTCTTCCAGTACCTCAAGGGGGCCTACAAGAAAGACGGGGAGAGGCTGTTCAGTAGGGCCTGTTGTGATAGGACGAGGCGTAATGGTTTTAAAATAGAGGGAGGTAGATTTAGGTTGGATATTAGGAAAAAATTTTTTACAATGTGAGTTGTGGAACACTGGAACACGTTGCCCAGAGAGATTATGGAAACCCCATCCATGGAAACATTCAAGGCCAGGCTGGATGAGACTCTGAGCATAGAATCATAGAATGGTTAGGATTGGAAGGGACCTTCAAAGGTCATCTAGTCCAACCCGCCTGCAAGGAGCAGGGACATCCCCAACTAGATCAGATTGCTCAGAGACTCATCCAGCCTGGCCTTGAACGTTTCCAGGGATGGGGCTTCCACCACCTTTCTGGGCAACCTGTTCCAGTGTTCTATAACTGGCATTGTAAAAAATTTTTTCCTAATTTCCAGCAACCTGATCTAGTCTGGGATGTCCCTGCTTCTTGCAGGGGGCTTGGAATAGATGACCTTTGAAGGTCCCTTCCAACTCTAACCATTCTATGATTCTATGATCGTACATGAATGCTTGCCATTTGGTTGAACTGATGTTAGGAATTACATGATCATAGTGCATCCTGGGAAACATAACCTGCCTGTGAAGTCTGAGAGAGAAAGGGTATGAAGAAATAAGGGATTTTAGAGATAAATGCCATGATGCGTGGTAACATGGTAACAATTCAAGGGAAAAGGAATTACCCCTTAGCTAAGCCAAAATTTGATTTTTTAATTCAACAAACTAAGAGGATGTATTTTGATTTGGGAATGTCAAAACATTTCAATTTGATCAGATAGAAGAAAATTAAATTTACTGAACAAAATATTTTTAACTATTTCCATAGTCATTTTTTTTTACTAAAATTAGCTGTGATAGATAGGACAGAGAATTCAAACTACTAGAATTTCTCAGGATATAAAATCAGTCTTTTTTACCAATATACATATTCATTAAAATATTTTTTGCTTGTATTTTAATTAGGTTTATATTCTATGTAGGTTTATCTTCTTCATTCAGATAAATTTTATTACCTTATTTTTATTTTTATTGCTATTATTAGAAAACAAAATAAATTTAATCTAAAAATAAGGAAACAAAAGAATTATACAGAGTTTCAACATGAACATGACCTGATTTACCATAATATTGCAAGTAAATGTAAAATTATTTTTAGAAAGGTATATGACAAAATTTGGTACAACAAAGGGAAAAATCATAAACTTTTACTCTCCCGCCTGTAAAGGGAAGATGTCTAAATTGCACAGTACTCTAATTTTCTTCAGTACTCATGCCCTTTAGCCTCTCAGCATCTATACTGAAAGCATGCTGCAGTGATAATTTCTTCCAGCTATAGTTTATGCATTGTAATTGTTCCTATGTATCTGTGGGAAATTTATTTGAATGCGTTGCTGGAATCTGTAGCTGAGGGATTTTGCTTTTAAAACTCTGTTAAAGAAAAAAAAAAACAGTGAAGTGGAAGAGTGACTTGTCTCCAATATAGGCTCAGTCTTCTGCCTTCAGGGATTCCCAGCAACCAAAGCAGAGCATTGTCTGGAGTGCAGTGAGATCTGGAACTCTCACCTTTGGACCTTTGGCAATTTGCTCTGAGCTTTCTAAACCGTTTGCCTCAGCTGCTTGCCACAGACTATATAAATGAAGGTCCAAGTCAGAAGGCTCATTCTCCCTCTGAGGCGGTAGGGAAGAGGTGAAGAGGGGAGGGGAAGGAAAAACAGGAAAAGAAGCAGCAGCAAGAGGGTTTGGGTCCCACCATGGGCCCTGCGCGGCTCTTGCTGCTCTTGCTGCTGCTCAGTGGTGATGTTCTCACACGTAAGTACTGCCTTTTATGTTAGTGCTTTTTGTTACTTTTTTAATGACCCCATTAAAGCAACAATAATACGAAAATCAACAGGACAATGGCTTATAGAATTAGAGAGGGTAAGTGTGGCAAAGATGTCATCTCTTCCCTTTGTAGAACTGTGCAATCATAGGAGGATCCCGATGTAGAAAAAGTCACAAATGTCACCTGGTGTCTTTTAACCAGATTTAATGTATTTTGCAACTTGTAAGGAATTAATATAATTTACTTTGGCCTAGTTGTTTTTCAGTAATGCTGTCCTTTTAAACCCCCATGGAGATACTGTAGTTTGGAGATACCGTATAGACTTATCCCAGCTGTTGCTAACCTATTTTGCAGCAAATGTGAAGACAGAGCAATAAAGCAAAATGTATTTGGCAGGTGATACTGACATTTGAAATAGTACAATTTTGTGTTAAGGGGACATAGTCATCAGTAGTAGGAGTAGTAGTAAAAGAAGTAGGCCAGTAGAGTTTTTTTCCCTAAGATCAGAAATGACAGGCTAGATCAATATGGTGCTGTGGATTGTGAGCTATCCTTACTTCCCAAGAGGTGGCTTTTTGGAATACGACACTGTAGTGTTACTTAAGACTTCAGGAAACTGAAGGAGGAAAGTGAGTCTGGCCCCACTTATGTAGGTCTAGTTTTATGTGCAGATCTAATTAATCATAAATATGTCTTTGTTGAACTAATATTCTGTTGTTGACTGATGTTATACAATTTTAAGGGATGGACTTGTTTCTAGTGTTTGTTATTAATGTTATTACTATTACTATTGTAATAGAAATAGTATTATTACTGTTGCTATTGCTATTACTGTAACTAGTGTTACACTCTGTTTCTATAGAGTGATCAACCTTAGAATTCCCAGAATGAGAACTTGGAAAGTCTGCAGAGAATATTGTGAAAAGTGCTGGCATTCCTCTGTGATATCCCAGAGAATGACACAGCGTTGAATGAATGCAGCAAATTTAATAGATTTTATTTTAAATAGAGTCATATGGGACATACCTAAGACAGATTAGAGCGAATGATTCTTCTTAACTTGAATAGGTTTCCAATCAGTCTTCTTTTCCTCCAAAGAATAAACTCTGAATATTGAGAAAAGATTTAATAGCAGAGAATTGTAGTACTAATTGTCAAAGTTGTTCCTTTTTAAGTGTGCAAAAGGCAAAATATAGCCATTGATCTGTTATGCAGTATTTTTGTGTGCTCAAATAGACTAAAATGTTAAACTAAACTGTGTTGTATGGTATGTTTCATCTGTCTGCCTCTACGTTTTGTGCCCAGGATGTATAAACTTTCTATTTCACATAACATAGGAGTTTTAAACATATTTTTCACCTAGAAGCTGATCCTTCTCAGTTTAAGTCAAAGTAATTTAATTCAGTGACCTAAAGATCCTATTCTGAGGTCTTAGTTCACAATATCAACGGAACTACTGTAACTCTCTTTAGATTTGACTCTGTATTTTCTGTGTTAACTGCAGCTTTGTTGTTTACATCAGTATGCCAAACTACATCAAAAGTTGGTATGAATTTAAAAGGACTTACAACAAAAATGTAGTATTTCAATTTATATTTCTATAGCTCTTGTTTTATAGCTATAAACTACTTTTCCAGCTTCTAATTCTTGTTTTTATTCTTTACAGAAGAAGAAACGCCTGAAAGTGGAAATCCAGCATGTTCAAGTAACTGATTTCTTGCATCTGCTTTTGTTATCTTGCGTCGCTATATTAACTGAATACATCTTTCAAAGCTTGACTTTGCCTGTTCCATAAATCCCTTCCTCTGAAATAACTGAAACAAAAGTGATGGCAATATTCTGAAGTCTTTATTGCTGTTTGGTTTAGATATTTAATTATCCATAAGGCTTGGTTCAAAGAATTTCAGAAGTTTCCTAAGATCGGAGAAGCTGAGATTGTGTTTTTAAACTTTTAAAAAGCTCCCACTAAGAAACCACTTTCCATTGGTTTGTTGATTTTTAATTGTAAAGAGCAAATATCTTGATCTAAAAATCCTTATTTGTCAGGTGTGAAGCTTTAGCAGTGAGGTTGTGTACATTACACTTTACTGTGGGCTGAAGCTCATTTCTCATTTACCCTTCACAGTGGCTGCTAAACCCACAGAATTGCCCTTGGTTATCTAACTAAATACCTGTGGAATAAATCATCAACTCTGTCAGCAAGGACAGCAATTTCTTTAAACAAGTCAAGACTCAGGAAATGCTGACTTTATGCCCTATCTTTATAATGAACTCTGACTGGCCCTGACTGCTTGGTTAGATACATAATGTTCCACCATAGGGTCAAAGTACTGAAAAAAAGTTGTTTTCTTCTTTGTCCCTTTGGATCTTCAGGGGTTTTTTTTTCCCTTGTTGGATGGGTTAGCACCATCTCCAGGTAACTGGGTTTATTTTAGCTGCCTGAACCAACTCAAAGACCTCTGGGCTTCATTGCCAATTTCTTATGTATTTTTGATATAATAAATTATTTGGTGTTTGCATTTCTAATCTTATCATTTCCCTATTCCTTTTCCATTTATTTCTATTTAAAAGCAGGAAGTGAAGCAATAATTAGGCTTTTGGCGTTCGGATAACAGATGCTGGTGTTGCAAAAATTTCTGAGAATTTACAGTTAAGCAGTGTTGTAGTCCAGGATAGCCAAAAGTGACAGGGATAGTGTTGAACTTTTTTATAGCAGTTTTTTTTTTTTTTAAGGTTAATTAGATAATTTAGTTTTCAAATATTTGTAAGATGCTGATTACTGTATGATAGCAAGTATTAATTATATAAATTCTGTTTAGCAATTACAAGAAAGTAATCTCAGTTAAACACTATTAAAATATGTAAAGCTTATCAAAGTGATAGTCCAAGGAGGAAATAGGAGATTTATGGTAATATTCTATTCTCCTCTCTAAGTGTGCAATTCTGTGCCATAAATGGCAAGATAACATTGCCATTGGCCTCTGACATGACAAATGCTTTATAAAAGAGGAAGAGTAAGCTACATTCATGATAGGTATAGGCAAGCAAAATCCTACAGATTTGATTTGCTATGTGGGTTTACACTGAGATGACTTTACCTTTTTTTCTCTATGAAAGTAGATCAGGATTCTAGTATGTTCAGTCACAAATAACCACAGAGGAGCAATTTGTGAAATTGCTTTTCACTCAGCATCACAATACCAGTGAGTTGCTCAGTTTAAGCAGAGGGAACAATAACTTCTGGTTCAGATAGACCTCAACTACTCTGACTTAAAATGCCTGATCATAATGCATTTAGTTTGAAATTATGCTTGCAGTTATAATGGGAGTGAATTGTAATTGAAGACATTGTTTGGCCTATGTTATGCATTCTAGACACCAAAAGAAGATCTTATATCTCTGTATTTGACACTGAGACAAAATATTTTTTTCTTTATGTCTCTATAACCCTATGCTTGTAGGGTTTAAAATTACAGATGAGTTGCCTCTGAAGGGAACAGGGACAAATTAAACACAGATGAAATTCATCTCTTTGAGGAAGCCCATTAGATTTTGGGGCTTCCTTTGATAAAAAGAGAAACACCTCTGCAAATACTTCCTTGTGCCTTATCCTTGCTTGTAACTTAGTGGTTTTGCCTTGTTCTGGATGTTTTTGTATAATTAAAGTTTGTCACCATTAAAAAAGAGTCTACTGTAGTAAAATTTATAGATCTAATAAGTTAATTGGAGCAGATCATGTTTCAGGCAGAAAGATACTCTGTAGATTCAGGTGAAATGGTATTGAGGAATGCTAGTTTTGGTGTTCTGTCTCCTTCTGTGTTTATTTGCTTTCAATTTCAGTCATGTGACTTAGATAAAACAGCTCCTTGCATTTGAATTATGATGGAGTAGCTGAGCTGAAAATAATTATTTTATTAACCATTTGAAAACTACAATTTGATTGGTTTAATTTAGAAGCAGTAGGGTCATTTTTAAACAGTTCCACATCTGAAGTTTTCTCCCGTTTTTGTCATTAACTTTAACGGGGCATGATTTGAAGGCCAGATGGGGTCATATTGTCAGATCTCATCAAACAGAGCAGTGGACCCCAAAACTTATGCTTCCCCCCTAAGTTTTGTCTTTTGCTTTGGAAAATATGCAACTGATGTGAAGACATTACTTCTTTGTCTGAAAGCTATTCTGTAAAAGAAAATAGTGGGAGGGTCCTCATGCTTCCTTTGTGTGTGGCATTCATTTTAGTTACACAACACTGAGCATGTATTGTAAGGATCTACATATGCATATCCTACCCAAGTCATAAAAGCACTTCTGTTTTCCCAATTGCAGAAGACGCAACTAGATTTAAACCCCTCAGAAAATATGTTTACTTATATGAAGCAGAAACATCAAGTGGGATCACGGGAACAGCAGATTCTCGAAGCGGTTCGAAGATTACTTGCAAGGTAGGGAAAGAGGAATAAATACAACCCATTGGGACTCCATACTAAATAACATGGGAGCTGACAGCTGGGAAGCATCCTTCAATGTTTTTCCAAACAAAACCATTCTTTTGAAAGACACATGTTCAGAGTCCTGAAGACTAAGACTCCCTGTCCTAGACAGGAGGCACTGAGGATGGCAGAAGTCCTTCATACCACCGTGTTGGTTCATTTCAATACTGATCTGGCTATATTTTTACATGAGAGAGGGAGGAAACCTGGTAGTTCAGTTTTTCTTGGCTCCCAGGCTAAGTCTAACAATGTCGATCAAACAATTCTAGAAGTTGAACTAAAACAGCTCATTGATGCCATGAAGACTACTTGATAGCCTGTTGATGGTAACAGTCAAGCCAGGATCAGGGCTGTAGGACTAAAAGGTCCAGTAGGCCATTAAACTACCCAATGGACCTCCATCTTGCCCAAAAGTTTTCCATCATGTTTTTTTTTTTCCTTCTGAAATGGAGTAACTGGGGAAAATATTTTTTTGTTTAGCACATGCTGTTCTGACAGAATCTAAACATTGATCAGTGTAATGACTCAAGTGTTCATGCAATTCCTCTAGTACTATAAATGTTCTGAACCTAAACTGCTTGTTTACCATGGATATAGTATACTCCATCCCATCAGCTAAGCAAATACCTGCTTTCTTGTCTTCTTCCTCAAGTTACCTTAAGCTATTTAGCATACTTTGGAATCTTTCTCAACAGCTGCTACCAGGGTGATTCTGACACCTTACAAAACCCAAGAAGTAGTCTGTTTTCAAACCTGTAACTGGATGATCCTGGAAACATGATAATGAAAAAAAGGATAAACACATCATATTTGTGTTTTCAGGTTGAACTGGAGGTACCACAGCTATGCCACTTCATCCTGAGGACAATGCATTGCTCCTTGAGGGAGACATTTGGTGTTGACACTGAGGGAAGGGCCATGCTGAAAAAGTCAAAGAACTCTGAAGACTTTGCAAATGCCATGTCCAAGTAAGCAATATCAATTATCATCACCACTTGTAGCCTTAACATGGAGCGAGCTGCAATGTTACAGTCCACCCTGACTATGTTTTTCAAGGCATAGAACACATTTCATGGTAACATGGTAGATTTATAAGCTGATTCCACAGCAAAACTCTCCCTGATATAATTTAGGGCTAACTTGGCACAGTTCTCAATTGCTAGTAGGGAAGTTTGTTTTCCATCCAGAATTTTCACCTGGAATGTTTTTGTCATTTGTATCGTCTACATCAGGAAACTGTTGGGTAGTCCCCTAAAGATTATTGCAAGTGGAATGTTCCTTCTTGTAAGCAAATTCTCAAATGGTTGTGTGCAGCCATTTTAAGATAATTTTCCTTTGCTGACATGGTACAAAGACTGTGCAATAGAAAGGCATTTGAGACTGAAGTCCAGATTTCCTATCATGATCTTTAATGACCTATGCAACTTACCTTTTCCTTACTTATCTGCTTTTGTAATTTATTGCTACTACTCCCTCCACACAACTAGTCTCTAGTGCTTGTCAGTGCATATTTTACTCATGCACCTTCATGCTTGTTTCGATGCCTCAGTATCTACTCCATCTTCTTTCACAAGCCATAGGTCTCAAAACAACTTGAGATAGTGTTAAAATAACTTTTTTTTCCAGAAAACAATCAAAGTTTTATTTAAAGACTGCAGCTAGTAGATAATACTTCCCATCATTTTTGTAGCCTATTGCGGTAGTTAATAATTACCTCATTCTAAAAATTTACTTATCTCCTCTCTGAATTTGTGCAATTCCAACTTTCAGCCATTGCTTTTGATATTTGCTTTTCCTTAGATGACGTAGTCTGGTGATATCAGAATGTCCTTGGTTAGAATTTTGCTCCTTTAATGGCGATAATCTCTAATAGTAACAATAATTAATAGTAAATAATAATAGACTGAGATAAACAAGATGCTTTAGCTATAGCTGAACTATATTGATTATATGTTCTTCATTGGGTGGCTTTAATATTATTTCATACCAATGTTGGGGTTTTTTTTGGGCAGGCATGAGCTAAAATTCAGCATTCAGGATGGAACAAAAGTCAAGCTGTATCCCGAGAAGGATGAACCCTTGAATGTATTGAACCTCAAGAGAGGGATCATCTCAGCTCTACTTGTGCCAACAGAAACAGTAGAAAACGTAAAAACAATTTCAATGGTAGGTGTTTTGAAAGCATTCATTTTATTTCCTTAAGAAATTGGAGAAACTTCACTTAGTAGAGTTACTCCTGAACATAATTTTCAAAAGACCTGGGAATTTAGATGAGAAAACATGCCTTTCAGCTAGATCAGAAACTGTCTGACAGCATGAACAGAGGTACTGATTTCTCTCTTCTTTCCAGGATACTGTATATGGGAAGTGTGACAGTGAAGTTGAATTCAAATCTAGAAAAGGGAATGTTGCAGAAGATATTTCGATTAACAGGGACCTGAAAGCCTGTGACAACTTCAGTCCCATCAGAGATTATGTCAGCCCTGTTGCCATTGTAAAGGGACTAGTAAGTATACCATTAAAAAATACATGCTAAAACATTATTCACTATATCACTTGAAATTATTAACAACTACTACAACAACTAAATTTTGTATTTACCTTCTAAAAGCTTAAATAGGTTTTCTGAACCCTTGCATTAGATCAGATTGTGGTTTTGTTGGCAGTCAACAGAGAAAAACAGATGCAGAGAAAGAGTGTAATTACCTTATTCCATGTTCTTCTCATTATTTTTTGAAGGAGAGCTTTTCATAGAAGGAGTTAGTACTATTGATTATATGATAACTTATCAGATCATATCCAAATTTTTAGTTTTGTGGGTTAAAATTTTCAACATTCTGGTTTAATATAAAACATGTAGACCTCCTAAACCCTGATATGTATATGATGTACAGGAGGAGAGGGCTCTAAATGCCCTGAAGTAAATGGTTTGACATGCTGTTCAGGCTACCTGTGAATCCACAATGATCAAATGCAGTTGCTTGCTTGAATATTGGCAAATTTCTTCCTGGTATCATAGCATCTGTGCTTTTGAGTGTTCTCCGTCAAAAACAAAATTAGGATTTCATATCATGCTGAAAACACATTTTATAATTTCTGCCACTTCTGCAGCTTGTTCTAGAAATCTTTAACATTTTTGTAATAAGAGTGAAATTTAAAAGAGCATCAACTGTTACAAGAGGCCTGAACTACTCTAAAAATTACAAGCTGGTTTCTGTGAAGGAGTCCTTTGTTGTAGGCAGCAGGGGATCAATCATGAAGTAACTCCTAAGCCAAACACCTCAATAAGGCCTGAGGGAAAATTTCAGTGGTATTTTTGCCTGTGAAGAGTCTTTTAGACTAGAGGTTGATACTGGCACAGTTTTGTCTTTGTGTGAGAATGATTCCAGCTATGCACCTTTGTTTCCAATATGTTGTGACTGTTAATATTACAGTAAAACTGTGGCAGCCTTTAAAATTATATTTGTTTCCTGTTCAGTAAAATGACTCCCAAACTATTTATTTTACAGAACATCCCATTATCTACCCTTCTAAGGAGCACTCAATTCTGTCATTACAATATTGATGCAAAGAGAAGGCATATAAGAGATGCTGTCTGCAGTGAAAAACACCTGTTTCTGCCTTCCTCATACAAGTATGTTGCTTGCTATTTGTCATTATTCTTTATTTATGAATATTTATTTTGTATGGTGATATATCACATTATGCCCCAACTTCATCCTTAAACATGCATTTTGTTCTCAAGAAGATGGGAGGCATGGCAAGACCCCTCAAAGGTACGTAGAGTCAACTGAATCACTGAATTTTTCTTTTTTTTTCCTAGAAATCGCTATGGTGTGATGACGGAGGTCAACCAGACCCTGAAACTTGAAGATACCCCAAAGATCAACAACAGAAATTTTGATGGAGGTATAGCTGCAATTCTCAATAATACAAATACAGGTTAAATTCAGGGACAGGTGTTTTTTTTTTTTTAAACAGTGAATTAATTGAAGATGCAGTTGAGAGAACCAAAACAATTCATAATTTTTACCAAAATTTGATCAGTTTAGTCAGGAAAAGGGCTATAAAATGGGAAAACCTCAAAAGTTTGAAAACACTCTAATTTTAAATAGTCTTTGTCTTTTCATTTTAATTTTGAAATTATTCTTCATAATTTAAAAAGTATAATTGCTTGGAAAGTAATCTTAATGGAAATTAATTTAATGAATCAATTTTAACTAACCATAATTTCTCATGCAACTTTTAGCTTCAGCTGCCAAGTGTAAACAGTCCATGATTACTGTATATTTGGTTCTGAAACACATTTTTTTGACGTGCATTTGTTATTGCTAGTCATAGCATATTTCTCCTGGAATATTTTCATTAAAAGTTGAAAAAACAAACTGTGCTAATATAAAAGGTGCTAAGGAATCCTCTTTATGAAAATTTAAAAGAATTTATGCAAATAAGTATTATTCATCTTTGGGGAGAATTACATTTAATTTCCATTCCATTATTTTTAGAAACTTCAACTTCAACAGTTATCACATAAAATAAGCTACAGAGCTTATATTTATACTGAATGTATGACAGAAGGTAAAAATGAACATAGCTCCTTGATAAAGATGTAAATAATGCCATTTTTTTGTTTGCTAGATGAACTGGAAGAGAAGGGACTTGCACTGGAAAGTACAGATGGCAAATTTCCCAGGCAGGGGGATACTGTTCTGAAAGTCCTTCAGGAACTGCATAAACTTACAGCCTCCCAGCAGAACCAGCAGAGAGCAAAACTCTTTTACAAATTGGTTTCTGGACTTAGAAGTTTACATAACACCACTCTTGGCTCTCTTGTTCCAAAGATGATGGAAACTTCAGGGTATGTTACAACAGTTCATTGTACAGTTACACCACATGTCAATGCCATAGCAAGTCCATTCTAAAGCTGATGATTTACTGCAAGTGGTTTTAAATTAGAGTTTAATTAGAGGTAAAGCATATCTTTCAGAAAGATAAGTATCATCAGAATTATCTAGAGAGAAAAATAACAAAGAGAGAGTAAAACCTGTGGATTTCAAGTTTTCCATCAGGAATGCTCAGTTGTTAATTGGAACTTGAACATTAAATATATGAGAACAATATTAGAATTCAAATAGATCTGAAAGTTCTGGCCAGCTGTGAAGAACTAATATTGTTTTGATCATTACCCCATCAAATCTTCCAAATATATTGGAGAAGCTAAACTATAAATTAGAGTATAACACAGCCCAGCACAAGATTTTTCTCCCCCTCACTATCCCAAGCATGTATGCCAGATGCAATACTGTGGATATGTTATTATAGCCAAATATCTTTCATGCAGTTTTGCTCAAGGATGATGACTGTATGTCCACATTCCCAAGTCTGATTTACAGTAAAGAACACAGTTTTGAAAGTGAGATTTTTGGAGACATGGAGGGGCACAATTCTTTGGTTTGACCCTGCCCTCCACTCTCCACCCTTACTCTTCTGTCCTAGCTAGACTTCAGTCAATTTACACATTCTTTATCTCCTCAGTCTGCAGAGGGACTAGAGCCTCAGTCTGGTTCAATATGCTATATTATAATACAGTTCTGAGAAAGTCTGTTGTGGAGAAAAAAAAGATATGTCTGTGTAATTATGGTATTGTTAATACTTTCTTGTTGTTCATAGCTAGTCGTGTTATTAGTACAACTTGTAAAACTAAGAAGCTTCTTTTTGATAAGCAATTGTGTGATTTGCTTCCAGTCATGCATAAGCATATGTCATTTATATTAAAACACCTTAATAAACGTGTCAAATGTTTATTTCAAACATGCAACATGCAGCAATAACTGCAAACAGGGAATTAATGAATCAAAATAATTTCTATTCCTTTCAGTTCCATCACAGTTCAGGCCCTGACTCAGTGTGGGACTCCAGAGTGCTATAGTGCAGTCCTTCAAATTCTGAGAACTGGAAATGTGAATCCGCTTGTGGTAGACCTGGTAACATATACCCTGGGACTACTGCCTTCTCCAACTCCGAAAAGAATACGGGAAATTCTTAGCATGGCCCAATATCAGCCAAGTAGAGCTTCTTTTTATGGCTTGAGTCATTCTGTTACTAAGTAAGTAATGATAGCATGTAATTGTACAAAATAACCTCAAGAAAACATTACAATGCTTGGAGTAAACCCTAAGAGTAGTCACTTTTTGAGGATTTTTTTTTGTTGTTCTCATGAATTTGCTCATTGGGAATAAAAAATAAATAGACATTTCCCATTTTCTCCATTTGTTTCTAATGTGTTTCTCTATTCCTTTAGGTTCTACAATGAGAAGATGATTGTGACAGAGGAAATAACAGATGTTGCAGACTTCATGGTATCATTGCTTGGCACTGATTGCTCTGGGGAAGATGAAGTTACACACCTCACACTTCGGGTATTTTTATTTCCTTCTTTCCTTATGCAGGCTATTATTTTAAATTCTAGTGCATGTATTACACTTCTTCTATTGATGGCGAAAAAATGTATGCCCTCTTTCTGTGTTTTTATCACTGACAGGCTATTGGAAACATGGGTGCAGTGATGGAGAAAGCTAAACCCAACCTGAAATCTTTCCTTAAGACATGTATCAGAAATGAAGCTGCATCACTTTCAGTTCAGAAAGCAGCCATCCAGGCATTCAGGAAAATGACTGTTACTGAAGAGGTAAATGTGGTCACAAGAACCAGCATAAATTGTCTTCAGCTCACAGAAGAAGTTCTTGACTATGCAAAAACATTACCATTATTTCATAGTTTTGCTATCCCCATTTTAGATATCTCCAACTTTTTTAGAACTGCATTAGTCAGTTTAGTTTCCGTACACATATCTGAGAAATTCTGCAGATTTCTGACTTAGTGGGTGTTGCTCCTTTGAGATGGAGTTGCTTTGTATAGATAGTCTCAGTTTAAATGGGAAGTTTAGATCTGTTCCTGTTAGAGTGTCTTAAATGGAGTTCTACTTATTTAAAGGTGGTTTTAACCACCAGATTTAAATTGATTTAACTAAGAAAAAATCAGGTCCCTATTTTATACTGACATTTTATTGTCATTGTTATTAATAGCACCAGTTAGATTTATGTTTACGTTGCAATGACACTTCCTACAGAATGGATGTTACCATACGGAACGCTTCAGCTTGGTATAGTGAAACAGTTTCGATATCAACAAGTTTCTTTTCTAAGAGACATACTCTTGTTTCTAGACAATGCTTAAATGACTCTAGGAGCCTGGAAACATGTAGAGTTCACGTCCTCAGATTCAGTTTAATTTAAACCATTTGATTTTTTTATTATTATTATTTCTTTTCATACTATGGTTTTAATTTTCCTGTACCACAAGATTTTGATCACCTTCTTTTCCTAAATGGAATTCTTTTTTTTCCAAAATTTGATAATTTGTCTGCAGACCAGAACACATCTTATTCCCAACAATCAAAACTCAGTATTCTAAACAAAAAAAGTAACCTGCCAGATATGGGATAAGAAAATCAGTTTTAATAAAACCGTAATTTTTATGACATTTTCTATCAAAAGAAACTTTATCAAAATAGCTTCAGTGAAACATTTTTGGTCAGTTATAGAAATGAGGTATAGAAATAGTTATGCAGTCCTGAAAAAATGTCATCCTGGAAATTATTTCACCCTATATATTCCCAAAAGAGTTTAGCAATATCATCTACTAGCCAGATCATCAGTGCAAACCTATCTCTATTTATATAGGACCGTTCAGCACTTCTGAAAGCATTCCAAGAAGGGGATGCACCTACAGACAAACGTCTAGCAGCCTACCTCATACTGATGAAAAATCCTTCCTCAAGTGATCTTGCAAAGATTTTGAGAGTCCTCACAAAGGAGAAGAATGAGCAAGTGAAAAGCTTTATTGCCTCACACATTGCCAACATCCTAGACTCTGAAGAAGTAGGCATTGAAGCGTAAGTAAAATTTACTTATCTACTGGTGTCTTAGGAAAAACAAAATTCTGACCATAATTGCAGTGGTAGTTATTTAGCAGTGCATTTTTTTGCTTGGTTTTTTGTTTGCTTGTTTGTTTTCTTTGTTTGAACAAGCACATCAGCAGAATAAATCTATGGCTTTGTCAGAGCGGTGCTAGCTTACGGTCTTTCCCTTGAGTCTTATTTTTACTGTTAATATGCACAGAGAGATAGCTATTTACAATCACCTCAGTTGTATGAATATCTGCAAGTGATACAAGAACTCCCTCAACTAAGACTAAATGAGTTTTTGGAATTTATACTAATCATATTTGCATTGCTATCCTTTTTCCTAGTCTAAAAAGCCAAGTTGAAGAATCTCTGAAAGGAAACCAGGTTCCAACAGCCAAAGATTTCAGAAAATTCTCACAAAATTATCAGATTTCTAAAAGAGTTTCTGTACCTGGAGTTGATCCCATCTCTGCCAAAGTAGAGGGAAATGTGATATTTGATCCAAACAGCTATGTTCCTAGAGAGACTATGCTAAAAACCACCCTGAATGTGTATGGACTTGGCCCAAGCGATATCTTTGAGGTACAACAATTATCAACAACTTTTCCTAGTATTCAGCTGTTTTCTTTCTCATTTTTGTTTGCTTATAACAACTTTCTCTGAATAACGGATTGTTTTTACAAGCTTTGGGAGAAATCTAAAGATCACTATGCTTACAAGGGCACTTTCATTTGATCTCAATGGGCTTTAGAGCAAGCCATCCATTATGTGATGTCACTTGACACTGACTGGATGGACGACCCTGTTGGAGTTATTAAAGGCCTCAGTTGGGGTAAAATGAACCCATCTGTAACAAATTGACTTCATGCTAATGAATCATTACTGGCACACTGAAGTACTCATAGTAGATTTTAAGTGAGATAGAGTCTATGTGTAGGTTTTTTGTTGGACCTCACCACAGAGATAAAATTAAGTGTAAGAGCTAGTATTCCGTATCTTCCCTTTAGAATCATAGACTTGTAGGATACACTTTAAATGCATTGTTTGTTCTCTAGAAAGTCTGTTTATTGTAAAGCTCCAAAGAAGTGGGGAAACAGTCTCAGTTATTGCATTATCCTGTTCATTTCAGCTTGGCTTGGATGGAAAGGGATTTGAACCAACACTGGAAGCTTTGTTTGGAGAAAAGGGATTTTTCCCAGATACTGCAAGCAAGGCCTTGTACTGGGTTCATGGCAGAGTGCCAGAGCAGGTTTCCAAGGCGCTTTTTGACTATTTTGGTTACTCCCAGGATGGCAAGCAGGATCAGGTACAGCTTGAAAACATTCTATGCCAGCACAGCATTCCTATCTTTACACAATAAATACACTACTTCCCTCTTTATTGTATATAAGTCTTCTCCTCTTCTGGTAAGCTAAAATATAAATCCCTAATGCTATGTAACAATGTTTTTTTTCTTAATTTTACATGGGAGGGCCCTTTGCCTGGAGACAAATCTGTAAGAAATGCATGTGCAGATTAGCTGTCATTCACTAAGTAACTTGTAGATATATGATCTTACAGATTTCTCATAAATCTGTTTTACTACTTTCTGACTGAATTTTCAGGATATCATGAAAGCAATAATGCTTAACCTTGAAAAAGTGATAAAAGAATTGGGCAGCAAGCAAGCTCCTGAAGGAAAAGCATATCTGAGAATCCTGGGAGAAGAACTTGGGTACATGAAACTCAGTGATTTCAAGTTGCTGGGAAGCATGATTGTAAAGAGCATTAAAACTCTTCAGACTATTCCTGAAATGGTACGATTCTGATGCACCAGTGTGTATTATTAATTTGGTTTTTTTCTACAAGGTTTTTTTAGGATTTAAATTATGTTTATCTATGATGTAAAGAACTGATATTTGATACCAGCATGAAAATAAAATTATTTAAAATAAATTATCTAGATTTAGTCTGAAAGACTCTGAGAAATCTGTGAAGACTCCTCAATAACCAAGTGGAGTCGTCCTGGAAGATGGGTGAGGGGAAGGAAAAAGGGAAGGTTCAGATCTTATTGTATAATTGAGATATCTACTGGAACACCCAAAATCTTAGTGTTGACCATTATTTTAATTTCTAATTCTGAAAATATATATTACTATTAAGCAATAATTTGTCGTGTTAAAAAGAAAATAAGATGTAGTGCAGTTTAGGAATACTTGGTAACACCCTTCTTTCATTGAAGTAAAAACCACTTTGCCATTGACTTTAGGGAAGCCAGAATGTTACATGTTATTCAAACCAATTCACCTTTGTATGTGTATGTCAAGGTAGAGGATCTGTGTGTATCAAGGCAGGTGATAAAACCTAGTATTTAAAGCTGAGATTTTGATAAACATTTTTTTGAAGCAAGGGATATGTAGAAATTAGTTTCTATACTCTGTATTAAATTAATTTTTGAATTACACAATTACAATCATTCCATGATCACTTTTAAAAGTATGAAATCTGTATATTCCAAAGTGTAATTTGTTATTGATCCTTTCCTTGTTTGATTCATAGATTGCACAAGCCATCTCAAAAGGTGTTGACAGGGATTTGTTTGTCCACTACATGTTCATGGACAATGAGTTTGAGCTCCCAACTGGAGCAGGTTTGCAACTGAAGTTTGCACTGTCTGGAATAGCAACACCTGGAGCCAAAGTAGCTCTGAAGCTTCATCAAAAAAGCGTAAGTCTCAACAACTGTCAATATTTTGTCTCCTCCTTATAAACTACAATCTTATTTAGGGGTAAAACTGTAACACCAGAAGAATTTTAAAGACTACAAAATACTCTTGATATTAATAAAACCATTTACTTACTAGAGGTCTCCAGTTAATTTGTGAATGACATTTACGTTAAAGTAAGAAGTAGTACATATAATAAATTACGTATGAGACACAATAAGATAGATGAATTAAAAGTATTTTGATCACCCTTTCAAAAATAATCCTTTTAATCTATGTTATATCTCTTTCCTTGCTCTCAAATGAGAGTAGTACAAAAGCTACAGCATAAGAATTTGCTGTTCAAACTAAACAGTTAATAACAAATTTTGATGTGACCAATTCAAAGTGACAATTCTAATTTTCGGTTAAAAGAAATACTGAAAATTGAGTTAAATGAAACATTTTTTGATCTGAAAGGAAAAATGTTGTAATTGTAACAGTTAAAGAGCATGTAACACAAAGTTAATTATCTGATTGACATTTTTAAAATATATATTTCCATTCTTTTTTCCAGTTTTAATGACTATTTTGCTCTTATTTAATGAATATTTCATATCAATTTCTCAATACTTTCAGTTCACCTAAACTTTTAATTTTCCACCGTATACATGATTTAAGTAAAAAATAAAAAAAAATATGTCCTTAAATTTGGCACTGGTTGCCTTTTAGTTACCTTTAGAATCTTTACCAGGATTTTGCATTCTGTCCCTTGTTTCTCTAATGGCCAAACCAAAAGCTTGAAAATAAGCTGTTTTCTGTTTAGAGAAATTCAAATCTTGGATCCATTTCTTTTTTGTCAAATAGTTTACTCATTGGTTTTGAAAATTGCTAATTTTATTTTTTACAATGGAAAATTGGCTATTGTCTTCAGATTTAAAAATACATGCAATAGCTCCATGTACAAAATCTTTCTGAAGCATGTGTATTTTTACATTAAAGTAGGTGAGGTTCCTTGGTGTTATCATCTTGCTGCATTTGTTACATTACAGTTGCCACTTTTGTGCTCCCTCTACTTATGTGACTTGGGAATCAAATTTTTTTAACAGCAAAATCAATTATATAAAACCTACCTCTAGATTATCAAGAATATTACATTTGTTTTATAAAACCAGTAAGAAGTGTATTGGGCAAATAAATATACTGTTTTCTTTTTTATTAAATAGATGCATGCAGAACTGATTGCTAAACCTTCAGTAGCAATTGAGTTTGTAACACACCTGGGAATAGACATGCCTGAGTTTGCTAGAAGTGGCGTGGAGGTAAATTCTAATATATTCCATGAGTCTGGAATCGAAGCACACATTAGTATGAAAGCTGGACAGCTGAAATTCAGTATTCCTGCTCCAAAGACTCCAACAAAGCTCCTCAGTATCAGGTAATGAGAACTGAATGAGGACTTTCAAGGCTATATCCTTCCCTTCCCTTCTTGTTTTTTATTGGAATGGAATGGAGAAATTTTCAGTTCAGAAAAATCCCAGACATTGTAAAACTAGATAACTTATTTTGTAACATAAGCAAATAGCCCAGATAAGTGGCTACTAGGAGTCAAGGCTTACAGATACTATAATTTCTCACATTTTCTGAAATTTTCAATAAGATTGGTACAATTTCTATTATTTTGTTTTCTTTCAGATAAAACTATTATAATATCAATAAGTAATTTTAGATTGAATTTAAATTAACTACTTACATTCATTTTAGAGAAGATAAATGGCTTAATACACAGAATTATAATTATCAGTAATAATACTTATAATAATAAACCCGTTGATCATTTGACCACCAAATGTTCTTTCATTAAGCCCCTACCTTAACAAGTGATTTTTATTCAGAAAGTAACCTTGTTAATAGGACAATGTCTGAACACCTGTCCTGGGAATAAATGGCTCACTTTTCTTTTCTAGCAATACGCTACATTTGGTGTCTCCAGCCAAAACTGAAGAGATTCCACCCCTGATTGAGAACCGAGAAACCTGGACTTCTTGCAAGCCTTTCATTGCTGGTCTAAATTTCTGCACCAAATTATTGTACTCTAATGCCAGTGCCACAGAGGCAGCTCCATATTATCCCTTGACTGGAGAATCCAGGTAAGTCATACCAGCCTTAACTATGTTTATTTTGTGTTAACTAACCTTCCCTCCTAGGGCTTAGTATCTACAGTACACTTTCACATAAAGCTTACCTTTAAAAATCTTTAAAACAGACTAGAAGAAGCAGCTCAGAAAGAGAGCTATTGAGAACTGTATGGTTTTTCTGTTTGTGGACATGGACAAAACAATTATTTGCAAGACATTTGTTTACTCTTTCTTTAGGTTTGAAGTTGAAATAGCATCCACAGGTGAAGTGAAGGAATACTCTGCAAGTGCAAACTATGACCTGCAGAGAGAGGGAAGTTACCTGATAGACACCTTAAAGTTTGCTGTCCAGGCAGAAGGTAAGAGTCTGAAAAAGCAAGATTATTTAGCTCAGTTTGAGCTGTGTCATTTAATGAGAAAAAGATTTGATGAATTAATTATAATATAATTCTTTACAGTGTAAAATAGAATATAATTTTCACAACCAAACAGGACAACACTTTAACTTGCATTTCATTTCATATATGCAATCCCAGTGCAAGATTTTCGTGATTGGAGGCTGATTATTTCATCCAAAAAATGCTTCCCCATAATTTAAATAAAAGTCTGATCTTGGTGAATGGAAGCAAGGAAGAGGAGAAGTTAATGGGTTCTTTATAAGCAAGGGAAAATACCATTTCTAATGAAACGCGGATATAAAGCACACAAATTGAGAAGAACTGCATAAACAGCAAATTTTTCAAAGGAAGAATCTGTGGCATGGCAAGTTTACGTAATAAAAGTAGTGACAGGCTTGGCAGATCAGTCTATGGTGGGTTTAGAAGATAAGGAGAAAAAAGAGGACCCAGTTTCAGATTCAGACTCATCAAAGGTTGTGTTAGATCTTCAGGGTGATATAATTTCCAGTTGATCCTTTTTTATTCTTCTTTTAAGAAATGTTCAAACAGATTCCATCGTTGCGAATAACCAAAGTACATATTTTCCAGGTGTAAAGCAGCATGAGGCCACATTGACCTTCAGGTACAACAGAGACAGAAAGATTTTGACCAGTGATGTCCGCATTCCAGATGTTGATGTTGACTTTGGTACAAACTTCAGAATTATTGATGAATCCATTTCTGGGAGGAAAGCATATACTGCTGTCTTAGACTTTAACAACAAGAAGATTTCTGAAGTTACTCTTACTGGCCAGATAAGGTAATTCAGAAAACCACTTAGACTATTACAGATACCTTTGAATAACATAACTGAAGGTTTTGTTGAAGATAGAGAATTTTGGGAAATTTTATCCCATTTTGGAGAAATTGCTTATATAGGGAGAAATACAAACTTGTCATTCAAATCCTCTTAAAAACGTTTGAAGTACGTTATTTGTAATCCATCATGTGTACATCAAATAAATCTAGTACACCAAGTGATCTTTTAAACTAGATGTAAATATATAATTTGTATTATGTTTCCTCGAGCTAGTTCTTCCACGTTTTGCACACACACGACTACAAGAATGACATTGTACTCGTGTTATTGCAGGTGTGATAATCCAAGGATATAAACAAGGCAAGGTTTGTTCAGAGAGGTATTATCTTTTACTGGATATGTTCAGCTCTAAAAAAAAAGTTATTACATCTCCCCATGAAGAAATCTAATGGCACTCAATAAGCAACAAAACCAAAAATAACTGAGAGTTTCCTGTAAAAATTCCCACGCTTCATGATGAGAATATTTCCGGGAACATCTACAGGGGAGCTAACAAAAATGTTCAGCCTGCCAGGGTTTCTAAAATTGTCTGCCTCACAAGCCCATAGTGAAATGAGCTGATCACATTCTTTAATAAACCTCAATCTTCCATGGAATTCTGTGATCTTGATGGTGCCCCGGGGAGTCTTTGTCTTTGCTGTTCATGCAGAATTGCTTCTGATATCAGTGGGAGCTTTGGACAGATGTCAGGGACCTCAATTCCCTTTCATTTGCACTAACATAATATTAGAAATTTGCTCGGGTCAACAAAGTTACAGAGAGGTAAAATAAATGTGAATACAGGAAAATTAAGCCCAGTGGCATCGTATGTTTTGTCAAATATTTTGTTTCTATGTGATTCATGGCCACAGTCAACATCTTTAGTAGAGAATTCAACTTGAGTTAGGAGTTCAGAATTTGGTTCAGGTACAACTCTACCAGTACAGGTACATATTTTCATCCATTTCAGAATTATCAAATTAATATGAAGTTACTATTGTGTGTATCTGCACAGTAGCATTATAATAATTTATCATAGATTTCCCAAAGTAACTAGTAGAAGCTGAAAACATTCATTGAATTGGAACAGAGTTTACAAGTTTGATTCAATCTATTTTTATTAACACCTACTATGCCTTTACTATAGATTTAAATGCTGAAACTGGTCCTAAAACATAAGTGAAAATTTAGCGTGAACTGTTTTATATTCACATTTACTTTTTGCATTCACAGATATGCTGGACTGCAAGAGGCAATGTTAAGAGGCACCATTTCTATTCCTCGCCTGCAAACCGAACTTAGAACTGAAGCATTGGTTAATTATTCACCAAACAAAGGATATCTTCAGATGAACTCAGCTGCAACAACTCATGGGAACTCAATTTCGAAAAGAGTTATTCTCAGATATGGTAGGGGCAAAAACATGATCCACATGTACAACCTATAAATTTAAACATCTTGTTACATTAGCTTATATTGTACCACTAAATAGAACAAGAATATTACTGATTTTGCCCTTTTCTTTTAAATTAATGATTTTCAGATTCTGAGAAAATTGAGCTAGAGTGGAATTCAGGTGCCAGTGCTGCTGTGAAAAGAATGTCTTCTGGCTTCCCCGTTGACTTTTCAGACTACCCAAGAACTTTAGAGAAGCATGCCAATGAACTGCTGGATCGGAAAGTGGCTCATACAGATATGACACTGCGGCATATTGTATCACAATTTATTGTGGTATGTTTTAACTTACAGTAGATATTACAGCTTGACTACATAGCCTTGGTGAATTCTTGCCTCCTCTATGGAAGCCAAAATGGGAACTATTGGTAAAAGCACTCATCAGGTTGAAAAATATGTATATTTCTAGCTTTGATCAAGCCGGTCACAGATGCCTAGGAGTCAGTATATGGATCATTAAAATGGCTGTCAGGTAACTTACTGGGAAGACCTAAAGCTTATTTACTTTGAAAAACTTTTTTCTTCATTGCAGGCAACCAACACTTGGCTGCAAAAGGCATCAAAAGATGTCCCCTATGCCCAGACTCTGCAAGACAAACTAAGTGGACTGCAGGAACTGAACATTCAGAAAATTAACCTGCCTGTTATCACCATTCCTGAAGAACTTTTCCTTAAAAGGTAGGGAGATAAATTAGGATAGTCACACAGGACACTGAAAATACGTATTTGTCCATACTTTTGTGTTATTTTACTTTGTTTTATAAAGCAGCATGGAATTGCTGTAAACATTGGCATAAGATTGGAATCATAACAAAGAATTTTAAGACCAGAGAGATGAAATTATGTGGAGGATATGATGCATGTCTTTAGTACAGGTTTGACTCTTCAGCAGTCGCTCCTGAAGTATATGAATATATCCTGGAGTATTGTATTATGTAGTAATGAGAACTGAACAAAAATACAGTGTTCAACAATCTCTACTCTGAACCACAGAATTTTCCCATAGATTTGTGTCCTGCATCCCTACAGACTTTTTGCCTTTGGCCATAACCCTAGTATCTCTACTTTTTACTGTGCAGTCCTACTGGACAGTTCTTCCATTTCCCTACACATACTGGGTGACCTCCACCAATATAGTACCCTGACCTCTTCCCATGTCTGACTCCATCTGTCATTTGCTCAGAGGCAACACGTGCCATGGCTATACATACGTGGGCTGGATGCTTGCACTAGTTTGGGCCCATCTCCTCCGCCTAATAGAGAGTTTCACAGAACTTTCATGAATGTAATTACCCTTAAGGCTTTTATCCTTCTGTCAAATTTAATAGAAATCATCCAATATGTTAAAAATTTCTAAAAAGTACAATTTGACAAACAAAAAGAGAGACTGAAAGGCAGATAAATAGCGTGATTCTTCTGTTTCTAGGAAATCAGACTATAAGTCAGCCAGAGTGGATCTAGACTTTAAAATGTTCATGCACCTGCCAGGATTTTCCCTCATTACAGTTGCCAGCACGTATTGTTCTTGCCAATTAGTGTCTATATCACATTGCTCCTCTGCCTGTCTGTAAGGATTCAAGGAACAGTGTTGCTTGGTAATATCTTCAAAATAGGCCCACAGCTACCACTCTGATAAACAGAAACATGTCTGTAGAGTTTTCCCACGAGCTAAGGAAATATTGATGGCTGAAATGACTGTAAAGGACAACAGAAGCTAGTGTAAGATTGGATTACAAAAACAGAGAACAGTCCTGCGTTTTATCTCTCTTAGCGCTGTTTTCCCATGTACAACCTTTCACTGTGATAATATTAAGCTGTAGGTTAATTACACATTTCTATTGCTTACATTCTCTTCCTAAGATTCCATTCTGTTTCATTCTGAAGCAAGGAAAAACCTGGTTTTTTCCGCTATGTTCTTATCAGCAGTGCACATCAGAATAATAATAATAGGAATTTCTACTGCTCTGTGATGTTGCTTTCTTAACCATTTGATCTAAAGGAACAGATTTTTCTTTAATGCTTCCTTAATTTTCATCTTAGGATGTAGCTCTGAGTATAAAAATAAGATTTTGTAATATAAAAGACCAGTTAGGCAAACAAGAAAAGCATCTTTGCCAGCTTATTGTTCATGCACAAATTAAGGCTGAGATTCCTTCTGTTTTGCCTTTTCATAATTACACTTTTTTCCTACAAACTTTCAGCTGACGATCCATTTGTTCCAGTTCTAGCTCCTGGTCAAATGGTTAGATTTGTATTTATTTTTATTCAGAATAAAATAAATACCAAATATTTGGATGAAACTTTTGAAACACCTAGAAAAATAAACTCTTGATCATTTATATTCTTATAATTTATAATGCTAATGACACTTTTCCTGCATTTCTATAAGAATACATCACTTTTTTTAAGAAGAATATCGTCACCTTTTTCTGGTACTCGGCATGACACATTGCACAAGTGGGTTTGGAGGAATTATTTTTTTTCCTATATGTCAGCTATTTTCATTCAGATTCCTTCATTTTGAGGATCATTATCATGCCAATACATCTTTTCATTAATGTTTATAAAGCAGAATTGGATTCTCAGAGTAGAAAATCAAATGCAAGATTCATAACTGACACATATTTAGACCCTTGAATAACACTCTCCACCTCTGAGTTAAAAGACTTTGACCTTGATGATCTTGGAAGTCTCTTCCAAACTTAAGATTCTATGATTCTATGAAAATTAGTTAAGCTCTGAACAAAGAATCAGTAACCTTTGAATTCTAACACAAGGTCTTACAGAAACGTGTTTCTAGACTACCTGAAATATCTGTCTCCCTGATTATGAAATAAGGGCAAAAAAAAACATTGACAGAAATCACTGATATCAAAAGTGCTTTCAGTAAATTCAGATAGATGAGTGCTTCACAAATACCGATAATACTAGATAATCGTTGCATTTTCTCTAAACCTAAAGTCAAGACATTGATGTAAGGATTTAAGTAAGCTCAGTATTATGGGAATAGTAGGAATCATGGAAATTTCTGTGTATCCATCATGGACTTACAGGTTTTAATAGAGTCACTTTTATTTTCTAGCGAAGGCCGGATAAGATACAGCTTGAATAAGAACAGTTTTGTAGTTAATATCCCGTTACCATTTGGTGGAAGATCATCCCATGACATAAAGGTGCCACAGACTGTTAAAACACCTCCTCTGGTAATGGAGTCAATGGGAATAAGCGTGCCGTCTCAGGAATACAGAATCCCAACATTTACTGTTCCAGAGTCCTATCCTGTTCGTGTGCCTTTACTTGGCAGTTTAGAACTCTCTGCTAACGTGTACAGCAACTATTACAACTGGACAGCCGCGTACACTTTGGCTAATACCACCACAGAGAAAGCATCCAGCGTAAGAACTACTTATGCCACGAGCGCTGCTTCAGTTTTTGAGCTACTTTCCTACAGTGTGAAAGGTAAGAACGTGTGTTAATACTGCAATGTTGGCAAAACTATTTTAATGACCTTATTTTCCATGTATTAGGTACAGCACATTCATTTTCCTGTTGCTTATCTAAAGAAAGATGTTGTATAATCTCAAATCACTTTCCTTTTTTTTTTTTAAAGATATTGTGTGAATCTATTTATTCAGACCATAAAGGTGAAGTCAGATTAATTCAAGAAAGACTTTTAAGGTCCGTTTTCCTAGATATTCCCTACTGAAGAAAAAGGCCTTCAAAACTGAAGGCATGATTCTATAAACACTTGTGTGTCTAACAAGTCAAGTATTTTCAAAATCAAGTGTGCAGGTGCATGTGTAGGTATGACAACAATTTTTTTTTGCTATATTTTTAATATATATATAAATAAATATATAATTTTTAATCATTTATATATGTCTATATACTGCCATAACTACATAGCAGTTATCCAGGGCTTAAACTGGATAGGTCTTAAGACTGGTATTTTTAAGTTAGTTCCTCTCAAATTGCAGTTTGTGTTCTCAAATTGCAAAGGACAAGCTAACTTCAGTCTTTTTTAAACTCCCCACCATAAATTAAGCATAATAAAGAGAAAATTAAAAAATTGGAATGTTAGATATGGGCTATTCTTGAGAGTTCATCTTCTCAATTTAAGTTTAAATAATGGTGTAAATTCATGTCATTTCATATAATTATATTTAATATTATATAATATATTTCATTTATTCATAGTCCAAAAACTTGAGCCCCAGTTATAAAAATAATAACAATTTTAATAGGAATATTCAGGATTTATCAAAATATTTTGGCCTTTAAAGAAAAATGGTATAATGACAGTAATCACAATTCAAGCAGTAACATAGTGGCATCAGACAAAATCTTAAAGGCAAAAAGTTACACCATGAGCTTTTGTCTCCTTTTTCCTATTTCAGGTTCTGGAGAAGCATCATACAATAGACATGGATTCACCTATGCATATGAAAATCACCTGAAGCACAGACTATTAACATCAGTTTTTAAATTGGCCAGGACAAAGAGTTATGAACCCAGTCCGGTTGCAAACTACACCATATCACTGATGGCATCCAGTACTCTGGGTCCTCAGCTTTCATTTTCCGGTGATGTTGTTTCTGAAAAGACAAATAATGTGAATATCAATAACATCAAGATGGAAGGACAGCTGGAAGTGGCTTCTGTCTTTGCAAGAAGCATTTACACTTTGTCAAGCTCGTACAATGAAAAGAGACGGGTTTTAGAAGGAAAATCAAATCTGAAGTTGGATTCTTCTTACCTTCAGGCTACCAATCAGATCTCTGGCAGATACAGTGATGATTTATTTTCCATTACTTCAGTTTCTGATGTACAAAGCGGACTATTAAAGAACACAGCTTCACTGAAGTATGAAAACAGCCAGCTGAAAATGACATCTGAAACAAACGGGAGGTATCGACATCTTGCGGGTGTCAATAAGCTTGAGTTAATTTTGTCAAAGAAGATGGCAGCACTTCGATCTGAGTACCAAGCCACTTACAAGCAAACCCAGTGTTATGCCTTGTTTGCAGGTTCTCTCAATTCCCAGGATCTCATTTTCAACACTGATCTCTCTGTGACTGATCAAAGGAACCGAGCTGCACATAAGTCATCACTCAATGTAAATCAATATGGTCTGGCCAGCAGCGCAACCACAAATGTGCAGTTTAGTCCGTTGACAATGCAGAGTGAAATGAATGCCAAACTTGATACTGCTGGAGGCTCCATGTCACTGTCCTCTTCTGGGCGCTACGGTAAAAACAATGCAAAGTTCAATCTAGGTGGCAGAGTGAGCCTCACGGAAATAACGCTGGGAAGTGAATATCAGAGTACAGTTCTGGGTATGGACAACAAGCATGTTTTAAACTTCAGAGTTAATAGAGAAGGACTCAAGTTTTCAAATAATTTGCAAGGATCATTCAAAGAGATTAAGTTGGAGTACACAAACGACTTGAATATTCCTGGCTTATCCTTAACATTTGCTTCAAAGTTAGACAACAGCTTCAACTTTGACAAGTTCCACAAGCATGTTTTTGACCTACAACTGCAGCCTAGCTCACTTACAGCTAAACTGAGCAATAATATTAAATACACTAAAACAGAAGTTTCCAACAAAGCAGAACTGCTTCTTGAGCCTCTGAAGCTGAACTTGGGTGGCAATATCAGAGGAGCCTATGGAGCAGATGAAATAAGGCATACCTACACCATTACATATGATTATCTGGTTGCAAACGTTAAAACAGATACAGTTGCAAATGTTCAAGGTGCAGCAGTGAGTCACAGAGTTAATCTGGATGTGGCAGGACTTGCTTCCTCAGTTACTGTGAACACAAACTGTGACTCCAAATCTCTCCATTTCAGCAATGCCGTGCGTTCCACTATGGCCCCCTTTGCTCTCACTGCTGATATACATACCAATGGTAACGCAAAGCTGATTGCTATGGGTGAACACACAGGAGACCTTTACAGCAAATTCCTGTTTAAAGCAGAGCCTCTTGCTTTCACTTTCTCCCATGATTACAGAGGATCTACCAGTCATAGCTTGAAGTCTAGAGGAAGATACACTACCCTGCTTGATAGCAAAGTTCATATGCTTTTTACTCCAGCAGAGCAGTCAAGTGCTTGGAAATTGAAAAGTCAGCTGAACAATAATGTATATTCACAAGATCTCAGTGCTTACAATGATGCAGAAAAGACCGGTGTGGAACTTAGTGGAAAAGCTTTAGCAGATCTCTCTGTAATGGATACATCAGTCATACTGCCATTCACATCTGAAAAAGTTAATTTCATTGACATATTGGGCCTCAGGGGCAGTGTGTCAGAGCCTCAAGAATTCAGCATCTCTGGCTCTGTGAAGTATGACAAAAACAAAGATATGCATGTTATTAACCTGCCATTCTTGGAACATTTACCAGTTTACTTTGAACAAATCAGAGGCACCATTCTATCCACACTGCAGGCCATACAAAGTTACCTGAAGAGCATTAACATAGAACAGCATATGAAAAAATACAAGGCAACTTTGGATAAACTCCCACAGCACGTTAATGATTACATGGACAAATTAGATATGAAGGGCAAAGTTAGCAGCATGAAAAATAATTTGGTTGCTTTCACAAAGGACTATAGAATAACATCAGATGATCTCCAAATTATGCTGGAAAAAGCCATGGACAATCTTCAAGAAATACTGTCTCAGCTGCAGGTTTATCTGATACAAATTGAGCAATACATCAAAGATCATTATGAGCAGTATGACATTAAAGCAATTATTGCACAGCTTCTTGACCAAATAGTTGAAACAATGACAGCTCTAGATAACAAATATAAGATAAGAATGACTGTAATTGACACTATTCAAAAATTGCAAGTTTTTTTCCAGCAGTATCATCCTAGCAAAATAGGAAGCACCACTTTGACTTGGTTTAAAAATGTAGATGAGGAGTACAAGATTACAGCTAGGATACAGGAAAACCTAGAACAACTCAAGATTCAGATTCAGAATATTGATGTCAGACACATTGCAGAAAATTTGAAACAGCAGATTAAAATGTTTGATGCTAAAGAAGTTTTAGAAAAATTGAAGCGTTCATTACCAATTGAAAAAATTAATGAAGTTCTTGAACAAATCAAAAACTTTATTCTAAATTGGATGGAGGAGTATGAAGTCTCTGAGAAGGTCAGTGCTTTCCGAGGTCATATGCACAAACTAATTGTAAAATATGAAATTGATAAGCAGGTATATTTTTTAATGGACAGAATGATAGAGCTGCTTAACCAGTACAGAGTAAAAGAAACTGTCCAGAAACTGAC
Organism: Chlamydotis macqueenii; assembly: GCF_036417535.1. NCBI lineage: Eukaryota > Metazoa > Chordata > Aves > Otidiformes > Otididae > Chlamydotis > Chlamydotis macqueenii. The sequence continues at coordinate 9,801,283 of NC_141558.1, forward strand.
CGTCTACCTGAAAAATATTGATGTGAAGTCATGCTTTGATAAAGTTGCTGCTTTTATTGATGATGCTGTCAAGAAAGTACAAACCTTTGATTATGAAATGATGATAAAGGAAGTCAACAAGTTCCTTGACAAGGTTATTAAAAAACTCAAGTCTTTTGACTATAACCAGTTTGTTGATGACACAAATAACAAAATCCGAGAAATGACACAGAAAATAAATGAGGAACTCAGAAATCTAGAACTTCCACAGAAAGCAGAAGCACTGAAACAGTATATCAGAGATTTTAGAGCTGTGATTTCAAAATACATAGAACAACTAATGGACACCAGGCTTGCTACAATAATTAACTGGTTCAAGGAGCTCATAAACTTGACAACATTTGCTAATCTGAAAGCCAAGGTAAATGAACATTTGGAAGACCTGCGAGAGAGGATTTCTGAAATGGATATTTCCCAGGAATTCCAGTGGTATCTTCAGAAGATAAGCCAATTCTACAATTCTGTTGTCATATACATTTCTGACCAGTGGAACATAGCTTTTAAGAAAATCATTGCTTTGGCTGAAAAATATGATCTAAAAAATTGGGCTGAAAATTTAAACCAGTTTGTTGAAACAGGATTTAAAGTCCCTGAAATCAGAACTGTTATAGTCACTATACCTGCCTTTGAGATTAGTCTCCGAAGTCTTCGCGAAGCAACATTTCAAACACCAGACTTCACTGTTCCACTGACTGATCTACATATCCCCTCCTATGAGATAAATATTAAGAGACTAAAGGACATGAAAATTCCAATGAAATTTACTACCCCTGGATTTACAGTTCTAAATACTTTTGAAATTCCTTCCTATACAATTGATTTGAATGAGATTAAACTTCAGATTGTGAGAACCATAGACAAACTCATATCCGGTGAATTTCAGTTGCCAGCAATTTCTTTTAAAGATCTGAAGATGAGCGATATGCCTTTTTCTGACATTTCTTTCCCAGAAATACAAATGCCTCAGTTTCAAATACCAGAATTATTGGTTCCAAAGCTAAATCTAAATGAGCTCCAGATTCCTAACATGAAGATACCAGAGTTCCAGCTTCCGCGTATCCCACATACTGTGACTGTCCCTACATTTGGTAAATTGTCTGGTGCTTTCAGAGTCACCTCTCCATTCTTTACACTGTCTACACAAGCTGAGGTTCATAATACTACAACATTTGCAAACAGTCCAGAATTTGTGACCTCCCTGTCAGCTCAAACAAAGTCCAAATTAGACTTCCTAGTTTTTAATGTTATTGCAGATTCACGTCTCTTGGCCCCCGAGATGAAGCAGTTGAACCTTAAAAATTCCATGAAGGTCAACCACAGGTTCCTTAAAGTTGATCACACCAGTGAAGTGATATTTTTAGGAACTTCGGTAGAAGGTGAAGCTGAAACTAGAGCAAACTTATATACAACAAAAAATTCTATAGAACTACAGAATAACTTAATGGTCAAGCTGCAAAGAAGAATTTGGATGCAGAGTGGAACGGTATATTCTCACAGACTGAATATTCCACAAGCTGATTTCTCCAGCCAGGCTCATCTAGTCAATAATATGACAACAGAGGTAGAAGCAGGACACATATCATTTACCTCCACTGGTAAAGGAAACTGGAAGTGGGTTTCTCCTGATTTCTCTGATGAAGGCACTCATGATTCACATGCCACTTTCAGGGTTGAGGGCCCCATTATTACGTTTTCTGCAAACAACAGAATAAATGATAAGTACCTGAAAGTCAACCAAGCTATGAGATATGAATGTGGTTTCCTAAATTATGCAACACTTCAGATTCAGTCTGAAATTGAGTCACAGCGTTTGGGACGTAGCGTTCTGAATGTAAAAGGCACAGGACAGCTTGGAGGAATGAAGGTGGAATTAACAGGCTCTCACAATGCTCGGCTCAATGGACGTGTTACTGGAACTGTAAATAATGAGATTTCCTTCTTGGCACAGCCTTTTGAAATTCGTCTATTAACAAAAAATGATGGAAATGTGAAAATTAGCTTCCCAATGAAACTGACTGGCAAAATTGACTTCCTGAATAACTATGATTTTGCACTCAGTTCCTCTGTTCAGCAAGTCAGCTGGCAAGCTACTGGCAGGTTCAATCAGTACAGATATTCCCATAACATGTCTGCTGGCAACAATGATGACAGAATTGAAGTTCATGTTGAAATGAATGGAGATGCCAACCTGGACTTCCTAAATATTCCTCTGACCATTCCTCAGCTTCAGGTTCCCTACACTGGAATCAAAACTCCTCGGCTAGATTATTCACTGTGGGAACAGGTAGGCCTGAAGGATTTATTGAAGACAACAAGACAATCTTTTGATTTAAATTTGAATGCTCGGTATGACAAAAATAAAGATGTGCATATAATCCCTCTTCCCTTAGCAACAGTGCATGAAGCACTTAATAAATACATAATTGTCTTCAACAAGCATTTTGAGAGAGGAAGAAACACCGCTTTAGATTTTCTCACAAAATCATACAATGAAGCCAAAGCAAAATTTGACAAATACAAAATACAGACATCACTGAACAAACTGCCACGGACCTTTAGGATTCCAGGATACACCATTCCAATTGTGAATATTGAAGTTTCTCCTTTTACTGCTGAGATGCCAGCCTTTGGTTACATACTCCCAAAAGAAATAAGCACAACAGGATTCACAGTCCCATTTATTGGCTTTTCAGTACCATCTTACACACTAGTCTTACCTTCTCTGGAGCTTCCAGTCCTTCATGTCCCACAGGATCTACGCACTCTAAAGCTTCCTAGATTCAGAATCAACAGCCCGTCAAACCACATCTTAATTCCTGCCATGGGAAACATTACTTATGACTTCTCATTTAAATCCAGTGTGATCACTTTGACTGCAAATGCCGGGCTCTTCAATCAGTCAGATATTGCTGGGCATCTCAGTGTCTCATCCTCTTCTGTCATTGATGTACTGCAATTTAAGCTGGATGGTTCAACAAGTTTAACAAGAAAAAGGGGGTTGAAGCTGGCCACAGCATTGTCCCTGAGTAATAACAAATTTATAGGAGGAAATCATGACAGCACACTAAGTCTCACAAAGAGGAACATGGAAGCTTCAGTGGCAACAAATGCAGAAATCAGCACATCAGTTTTCAAAATGAATTTCAGCCAAGAACTTTCTGGAAATACTAAGGCTAAACCCACTCTTTCCTCAGAGATAAAATTAAGGTATGATTTTAATACTCCTAAATATGGCACCAGTGCTAAGGGAGGAATTGCTCACAAACTTGCTTTAGAGAGCCTTACATCTTACATATCAGTAGAAACTTCTACAAATGGAGACATTGATGGAGTATTTTACACTGCATTTTCTGGAAGTCTAGACCATGAGGCAAGCACCTATCTGAATGCTAATGGAGCTCGGTCATCTCTCAAGCTTGAGGCCCACTCCAAAGCAGATGGATTCTGGAACAGTGAAATGAAAGAAGTACTTGCAGTTGAAGCATCTACCCGTCGTGTTTACGCAATCTGGGAGCACAGTGGGAAGAACTATGCACGATACACACCTCTTTTCACAACAACGGGGGCTCAGAGGTGCAAAGCAACCTTAGAGCTGGCTCCTTGGGGTATATCAGCAGATCTTCAGATTCAAGCCACTCAGCCAAATTCCTTCCTGGACACAGCCTCAGTTAATCAAGTTGTCATAGTGAAAATCAGTACTGCAAACCAGAAAGTTGGCTGGAAGGGTGAAGGCCAAATTCAGTCATTATCTCTCAGTCATGATATGCAGTTATCAAATGAAAAATCAAAGGCAAAGTTTGATATTTCTGGATCTTTGGAAGGATACATGGACTTCCTCAAAAACATAAAATGTCCCATTTCTGAGAAGAGCTTATGGGATATCTTGAAGTTGGATGTCACTACCAGTGCTGACAGAAAACAGTACTTAAATGGTTCAGCATCCCTCATTTACACAAGGAGTGACGATGGTTACTTTTTCCCCATACCTGTGAATAAGCTGACCGATGGATTCACTTTCAGTATTCCTGAGTTACACCTAAAGGCTCCAAGCCCTGTTCTCAGCACTCCAGAGTTCAGAGTTCCTTTCACCACTCTCCAGGTCCCAGCATACACCATTGACTTGCGCAACATAAAAATTCCACAGACACTAAACATAATGCCATTTGATGTCAATTTACCCACACTGCCAAAACTAAGATTCCCCAAAGTGGATGTAGGAGCCAATTATATTACAATAGAAGAATATAAAATACCATATTTTGAGGTGACAGTACCTGAATACCAAATAACTGTGTCTCAATTCACTCTTCCAAAGAGTATTTCTCTTGACAGTTTCCATGTAGATCTGGATGCAGTAGCTAATAAGATTGCAGATTTTGATCTGCCTACAATTACAATTCCTGAACAGAAAATTGATATCCCCCCTCTCAAAATATCCTTGCCTGCTGGAATTTACATCCCATCATTTGGTGCCCTGACTGGATCTTTCAAAGTTGCTTCCCCTTTGTACAATGTCACCTGGAGAACAGACTTAACAAACAAAAAGGACTCTTTCGAACAGTCCATTGACTCTACATGCAGCTCAACATTGCAGTTCCTGGAATATGACTTGAATGGTAAGATAATTAAAATTCTATATGCCAGGGTTTTGGGGGAATACTGACACTGTTTTTCTTCAGATTTTTTTTTTTCCAAGAGTTTGCATATGAAGGTGTTGCTGTATAATTGGCATTGACATGAGATTATGCTTCTTTTATCATCACCAGCATTTTTTCATAAGTTATTTTGAGAGTCTCAATTGGTCACCCTGAAGGCTAATGATTAGATATATGTGTAACTAATGGCTTACTGTGAAAAAAATGGAAAAGATCTCTTTTCTGTGTAGCAGTTTCTTAATTTAAATTGTGAACAATGTAGTATTCCCCTAGTATTTATGATAATATATGTAAGGAGAGAAGGCAGGCTGACTTTTTATCTGATTCAGTTCAGATAAAGAAATACCTATCTTTTTCCTTGGGAACTCAGCATGTTTGATTTCAAAAATTATTTCAACTCAGAAAACTCTAGAGTCCCATATAGTATTGAAAGCTAGACTTTGTAATAATACTAAAAATATACATAAGGATAAAATTCTAAACTCTCAGGAAATTAGAATCTCCATTTATGACTTGCATGAATGCAAAATGTTATATGCATGTTGTCTAAGTATAGAGGAAAACTGAATTTTAAAATACTACAGTTCAACAAATATTTTAGTATCTTTTTATTTGGGACATTATAAGCATGCAGTTTCACGATGTATAATTTTACATATTACTGAAACACCCCACAACTGGCCATCTAACATACCAGTGGAGATGTATTTTGCATTTTTTTAACTGCTAAATTCTGGAAATACACATGTTTGAAATCTTTTTCACAGTTGTTTCAAACTACAAATACGACAAAGGTGTGTTTGCTGTGAAGACAACTGGCAGCTTTTCACATCGCGACATGAGTGCAAACTACAAGGAAGATTGTACTCTTTTGGGAATTAGGTAAAGATTTGCTCTATTAATATAATTTATAATGGAAAAAAATTGCCAATGATGTATTTTTACTTTGTTCTCTAATGCCCCAGAGTGCTTTGCTGTAATTAGTAAGAACCTTCATAGCTATCCTGTCATTACCAGCCGTGGCTTTTTTCCCTTTCAAGATAGCTGGAAAGCTGTCCCCTTTCAGCATTTCTAGAATAGCTTTTCTCAGCAGCCCTGTTTCAGAAAACTGCTGAGATATAAACACAGTATTTTATACTCAGGGCAGTTCTAGATCTGACCATCAACATAGTTTAGGTTTTTTTTCACTGAAGCCCTCAGTCACCACAAGCTGTTAAGGAGTACTTTTTATTCACAAGTACTGGTATTAACGATTATGGAGCTGGCCTTCTAACTGCCTGATTTGATCTGCAAGTGTTGTGTTGATATATCCAAGGGACAGAAGTCTGTGAAGGCGAGTACAAATGCAGATAAAAAATACTGCCTATACTTGTACCAGTGGAAAAAATTGCAGTCAGCTTGTTGAAGTCTGCAGAAAGCTGACAATGGTATAGCTGCAAGTTTTGCTGCCCTAATTTAATGAAAATTCTCAACGGAGCTCAATATAGTTTTATCTAAAACAGGAAAATTGGAGTGACATGAAGTTTTGAATGCGTTAAACTAAATCCTAAGAAATGTGGAGAGTGAAACCCTACATTTTCTTTTGATGACAAAGGCATTGTTTACATACATATATCTATAAAATGACAGGTGGTACTGTATTTAGACATACTGCACTGGGCTTGCGCTTGGTGCATTCCTTCATAGCTGTGTGTTCCCTGTCGTTGTAGAGTCTTGGACAGCACTGCATCACTAGACATCATCAGCCCAACTTTCACAGATGTTCATATGCGTTACCAAACGACTGACAGGAGGTTATCCGGCTCGGTATCTTCACCCTCTGCTGGGACCTTGGGCTATCTCGTTGAAATGGACACTGACATTCTCACGGCAAAAGTTTACTACCGAACTCGGGTAAGCTGGATATGAGCAATAAAAAGCAAAAAGGTCGAGTGAGGTCAGAGGAAAAGTGTTTAGAGTTTGTGTATGTTTATGTTAAGATGTAAATTAACCACCCTTTGTCCTAGTAAAAAGCATATTATCAGTAATTACAGTTTTTGTTTCCTACACTGGCCTTTCTAATACTAAAAGTAGCGGCTGTGTGAAGAAGCTGTTTCAGCTCCCCCATAGAATTAATTTTGACCTCTCCTATTATCAAGAAAACACACTCACTGAAAGTGAAGAATGTACAACGCCTGTTCTAGATAAGCTACTCATCAGGTTTAATGTATACCGATCAGGCTACTTAGAATTGCTGCAAAAGTGGCCATTATAGGAATCAGGCCACCGGAAGATATCAGACCATCTATAGAGTGTCTTTTTTTTAATCCATTAATCTAGCACAATACATTATGAGAAGTAAAAACCTTATTAGATTTGCTAACATAAGATGCTATTATTAATGGCATACTACAATAATTTCAAACTTAAAATCTTACATTCCAAGATTATATACTAGTTTAGGAATCGCAAGCAACTCATAATTCACTATTTACTACTGAAAACTGTAAAATTTGTTTATGTAAATAGATTCTTATTCAGAGATCTTTAATTACTCTGAGTAACTCTTTAGATTGTCTCATAGATTTAAATGATTACAAAATTAATTCCTCTAATATGAGGAAAATGCTTTTTGAATTCACTTTAAATTATTTCAAGAATTACTAGAAGGCTAATTTTCCCAAGAAATTCACATGTCTTATGAGACATCATAGGCATTTAATATAAAAGAAGTAATTTTTTTTAAAAAAACAACACTGTTATGTTCTGATCTTGCTGTTCGAAGAGGCACAAAGGACCTTGATACAAAATAATTTATTCCAAAATAACTTTTCAAGATGAGACGAGACACATAATAGAAAAGAATTGTAGTGTGTATGTCCTAATATATAATGAAATTAAAGATACAAAATGAGGATATTGAAATACATTTGTAAATAATATAGAAAATGTTTTATATACAAGCTACCTTTTTCTTATCCCATTTTATATTTTCAGTCTGCTCCTCAGAAGGACATCGACATATTAAAAAGTGAGATATCCTTCAAGAAACCTGACCTGATTCAAATGAAACTCAACTGGAAAGAGGATGCTGCGAAAGATTTGCTAGTGGGTCTAAAAGAAAAAGTACCTAAAATGACAAATGCCGTCTATAGGTATGTGAATCGGTATCATAAGGAGCATACGGGACTGGAAATTAGTGCTGCCACCTTAAAGATGAAGAATATCATGCAGAATAATGCTGACAAAGCATACACATTGGCTGTAAAAAAAATAGATCAAATAGATGTTCAGCTTCGCACAGCTGCCAATGAGGCCTCTGACAAATATCAGGAGATGAAGGTCAATGCTAAGCAGCTATACGAAAAAGCAGCAGATCAAGCTGAACAGTTTGACTATCAAAGAATAAAAGCAAAGCTTTTGGATGCTACAATTGACATAATAGAGGAGTATCACAAGAGAATAAAACACCTAATTGACTCAGCCATTGAATTCCTGAAGACCACAAAATTCCAGGTCCCTGGACTGTCTGAAAAGTACACTGGTGAAGAAATATACCTTATGACTACAGAGAAGGTAGCAAAAAATGCTGATTTATGCCTTTCAAAACTTCAGGAGTACTTTGATGCCTTGATTGCAGCTATCAATGAGCTGGAAGTCAGAGTTCCTGCTTCTGAAACAATTCTTAGGGGTCGTAATGTACTTGATCAGATTAAAGAAATGCTGAAACATTTGCAGGACAAAATCAGGCAGACGTTTGCTACTCTCCAGGAAGCTGATTTTGCAGGAAGGCTTAAGCAACTGAAACAAACAGTGCAACAAGTTTTTCAGAAGATAGAAGAAAAGGTTAGAAGCTTGCAATCCAAAAATTTTGAAGACATCAAAGCCCAAACACAACAGCTGTACAGAGATGCAATGGCATCAGACTATGCACAGAAACTGAGATCCTTGTCAGAAGATCTTAAAAAATATGTTTCTCAGTTTAAAGTTTTTAGCCAGAAGACATTCCAGGACCTTTCAGAAAAGCTGCACCAGCTGCTCCTCTATGTAAAGGCGTTGCGGGAGGAGTATTTTGATCCAAGTACACTTGGATGGTCAGTGAAATACTATGAGGTGGAAGACAAGGTACTAGAATGGCTGAAGAATCTAGTAGATACACTAGTGGATTGGCACAACAAGTGTGTTGGAGATCTTGCTGACTCGGTTACACGCTTGATGGACCAAGTGAGAGAACTGGTGGAAAACTACAGCCAGGAATATTACGACCTTATAACGGATGTTGAAGGAAAAGGAAAACAGAAGGTCATGGAGCTCTCATCTGCTGCTCAGGAAAAAATCCGATATTGGTCTGCAGCTGCTAAGAGGAAAATCGATGAACATAAAAAGCAAGTCAAAGAAAAACTCCAGGAAATCTATGGGCAGCTTAGTGATTCCCAAGAAAAGCTAATCAATGAGGCCAAAAGGTTAATTGATCTAACTGTAGAAAATTACTCTGCATTCCTGCAATATATCTCAGAGCTTCTTCGTTGGTTTGAGCAAATAACAGCTGAGAGCATAAAGCCATATATAGCTGTTCGTCAAGGAGAGCTTAGAATAGATGTGCCCAAGCCATTTGACTGGCAGTCCATTTACCAAATGCCCCAAAAAAGCGGTGAGGCACTCAGAAAAAAAGTGGAACTAACACGCACATTGATTCAACAAGGCATTGAGCAAGGCTCCAGGAAATGGGAAGAAATGCAAAGATTCATTGATGAACAACTTGCCACTGAGCAACTGAGTCTTCAGCAGATTGTGGAAAATATACAGCAGCGCATGAAGACCTGAATGGACATGTGGAAGAAAAGTAATAAGTTTGTACCACAGTGTATTTAAAAATAACAGCAATCAGCATACTGGAGCTTCAGGTAGACACTGTTTGAATCTGAATTTGTAAATGAAAACTCAATAATCTACGCTAGGTTATTTTAATAAGCTTAATAAGCCAATAAATGAGTTCTTTATTACATTTTTGTGTCATTCATTACAGCTACTTTTACTTGGACCATGGGGCTTAATCCAACAATTGTCAAGGGCAATGGGAAATCTTTACTTTGATTTCACTGTATGTTGGATCAAGCCGATAATGTGCAATACGTATTGTAAATAGTTACAAAAGCTATGGAATACATAGAACAAACAGGTTTTAAGTTAAAGGTCACATTCATAAGCCAGTTGAAGAACAACTTGCAAGCATATCTATTTCCCAGCATAGAAATACCTTCATAGATAGGTTTGGGAGAAAAAGAGCATGTACAAAAAAAAAAAAAAAGAAGAAAAAAATTAATGAATTCTGGAAATAATACCAAAAGTTAAAAATAATATAGAATTATATATAGAAATCTGACTCCTGGAAAACTGCAAATAATAATACCACTGTTCTGTTAAGAAAAATAAATTTGTGCATGTATCAGTTTTCAGAAAACTAAGCCAAGAATTTTAGATGGGCTTTCTTTCTACTGGCTAATTTATGATTCAGAAATACAGGGTTTTCTTACCTGTTTCCCCATTATGTTTCTTGTTTCACATCAAATTGTCTAACTTTTACTTATCGCGAGTTTAGTTAACTGTCAAAGTTTCACTGACATCACTGAATACGATGGGAGTCAAAAAGTTTTCCCCTGAGTCCCCAGACTGAAACCTAGACCTCATTTAAATGAATTCTCAATTTAAAGATGAATTTAAATAATGTTGAAGAATTCACTCAGAAAATAGGACTACTTTTGAGTGGAAAATATGTGGACCTGTTATGGTTTATTTTCAGCTGTTGGAATGCTATATAGAAAGTCCTTGAGACAGGCATGCTCAGACTGAAATAATGTTACCTCTTTGAGAATAAACTCTTTAAGAAACAACACTGGAAATTTTGTGTGCATGTGTGTTTTGGTGCAGTCAGTTCACGTTGTAATACAGTTGTTACTTGTTCCTTAATGGGAAAACAGAGTGATTGCATCCCGTGCTATGACTGGTTACACACACAAGGCAACGGAGCACCAGTTTATGCATACCAGAATGTGTTTTGTGGCAGCAAATACACATTGATAACACAGAGCAGCACCATGAAAAGATGCTAACTCAGGTCCTGGAAACAGGAGAGCCCACTGCCCATGTTGAGTTTATGCAGCAGTAACGCTCGCACCTCCACAGCTGGTCCACGCTGATCTAGCAAGATCTCAGAGCAAGTCGGGCTGTGCGACTTTGATATTGCTTTTGCCTGATAATGTTATTACCCAAGTAAGTCTGCCAGTAAGGATTTTTCTCAGCTGAGCTACATCAACCCCAGCATCAGAACCTGACAAGCACAGCAGTACGCACACACCTATCTAGCTGTCGGCAGAGTGGGCATCTCTTAGGAATTAAGGTAAAGCCATTTTCTCTTTAGAGTTTTCAGCCAACACAAATATAGCAATAATTCTCAGATAAAGAGACAGATTAGTCCCTGGTGAACTGTAAAATAAGGAGTTTTCATTCTAAATAGAACTAATCTGCATATGTTGCCCTGCCCAGGGGAACCAGAAGTATAAAAATCCCAGTTTCCACGTCCTGCTGAGTATCATGGTAAATAAAGATGTTGGCTGCAGAGCCCTTTCACCTTCATTCACAAGGAAGCTGAAGCCTATGGGTCATCTGATCTTTATTTGATGTCAGATTGCACAACTCATTTCCCTGAATTTCACCAATGTTTAAGCACAACCAGATTTCTCAAACACTGTCTGATTCTTGCTTCCTTTCGTCATGACAAATAGCCCTGTGAAACAAAGGACAATAGAATGAATTATAAAAGTTATGGGAGAAAAGAGATTTAAAATGTTGTTTTCTTTTGTTTTCCCCCTCATGGCTGTTTATTTCTATCCATCACCTCTGGTTCTTGGGAGGGTTATACATTCTAAAAAAGGATTTACTTAAAAGGAATGGGTTAACTGAATAATAAATATGCCAAATAGCGTAAATACTGGCTCTCTTTGGCAAGAGAGAAACTTCCTAAGAGCAAACACAATAGTTTGCACACTAAATTGTGGTTAGATGTTAGAGGAGATTTCCAAGTCTCATAGCAGCGTTGCCGCCAATTGGATTAAAGCTCTCAATCCTGTAATCGATGTGACAGCCATCTTGCAGTCATCCCACAATTGGTTTTGGGGGGGGTCTGGAAGCAGAATGTTGCTCTCAGAAATGAGATTTTGCTGGAACTTAGCTGTTGTTAAATCTGCACACCAGAGAGGTCATCTCAAGCACCCCTTTGAACCTCTGGCAGTGTTTTGACACAGGAAGGAGTGTGTATGTTCACATGTGTGCATAGGTATGTCCCTCAGGCACATACAACCAGGTGTAACTTTAAGTTGCATGGCTTTTCCTGTTGTTTCTTTGTTGGTTTGTTTTTCTTTCAAGGTTCAAGCAAATTTTAGCCTTATTTTCCACGTAATACGTTACGGACATGTAGACAAAACCACAATTATTCCAATTATGCCACAATTCACTCCACTTACAAAATGTTTGCAATATAATAATTTGAAATATTATTAGTTCTATTTTGGCCTCTTTTTCAGTCTATTTTATATAATAATAAATATTATATTTCATTAAATTGAATTGTGTGGGAGATAACTGAGAATCAGCAACTTTCTGGGACTCACTGACACTGTTTCTTTTTTTTTTTTCTATAGTCTTCATCATCTGAGTTCTCATAAATGCCAGAGGAGCTTTTCTTTATAATTTACAGCAAGTATCAGACATAAAGCAGAACTGGTTGTAAAAGTTTAATTAAGTGAAACATTTTAACAAGAAATTCAGAGAACAATATGCCCTGCTCTAACTAAGTGATTGTAGAAATAACATTGACAAGAAACGTGTGTGTTCCTAAATGAAAAACTTTTGCAGACGTACGACAGCAAAAATGTTCCAGAATTTTAGATTATGCAACTAACTGGAGCTGGTCTTCTATTAAGTGGTTTAAAAATACACATATAATTTGCTGTCTATACAGAGATTCTACACACACCCCCACAACCACACACATCATAGAGTGCATCCTCCACTTCTGGCTCTAAATTATGCTATTGATACTTTTAGAGCAACTGTCATTGTGGCCCACTGATACCTTACAAAGTTTATATTGAAACATGTAGTTGTTCGGTAAGTGACACCAAATTTTGTACTACTCTTCTGCTGGCAGATTTATTGCTCAGGTGGGAAATCAGAATTTATTAAAGGCCATGCAGACATACATAATTGCTTGTATTCCATTTCTACACAGCCAGATCCTGGCCCAAATGAAATCGATCGCAAAATGTCTATTGGCCTCAGTAGGAGCAGCCTTTGGCCAAGTAGGTATATAACTTGAGAAGGTCTTTGTGATCCTGTAGGACAAAGGCTATATTATTATCTATAAAAATCTACACAAAAAAATATTTTTGAAAAACCTTACAGACAGGACAATTAATCAAATTCAAGACAGGCCAGAATAAAGGTCACTTGTGCAACACTACCAAGAGTCCCTATATATTTTTACCCAGTTTTACCTACTATGGCAGAGAAAATCTGCCAGGGTCAAGAATCTTGGGTTCTGGTCCCATGCCTTAAATGTGGAAATATCAACATACATCTCATCACCCTTTTTCTCATTTCTTTATCAATGCAAGGCCTTGAGGGAAGCTGGGACCTTGTAGAACAAAAGCATATTCTGGAGGTTTGCAAGATCTGACTGGGCAAAGTCTTGAGCAACCCAGTTTGAGTTGAGGGTTGCCCTTTCTTTGAGCAGGAGATTGCACTAGAGACCTCCCAAGGTCCATTCCAACCGAAGTTACGCTGTGATTCTCTGTGACTAAAATGGTATGGCTTTAGTTTACCATACTTAACACTGTACTTACCTTTTGGTAAATAGCTTATGAGCAACTGGCTTAATCACCATTCTAATACATCATTATACAAAGACAGAGAAATTTTATGGTATCCCTGTGTGTAAATCATTCTGATTGCAACTGTGAGGCATAGGTCCCTTCCAACCCAAACTATTATATGATTCTATGATCAAGCACACTGAGCAGCAGTACCACCACCAATTTACAGATGTAACAAAGGTCATGTGAGATGCTTACACCACACTTCTGTGGTGAAGAATGTTCCAGGTGGTTACTGTAAGCAGAGACCCACCACAAGTTATAACCTCATTTTGATTTCCCAGCAAATGGTTTCAAGAGGACATGCTAGAAACAATCTTGAATTTATGGATAAATCTATACTGCCTTTGGGACTCAGGGAGCAAGAACAAGTGATATGAACTAGCTCAAACATTATATAGCCTGTAGGAAACAGGACTTGGAACAACTCTCTAGTCAGTGTCCAAGTTTCCTTAAAGAGGGAACTTATGGTTGCTTCTGACTGGAGCCAAGAGCCATGTGCAGTATATATGTCTGGGGGACATGAGACTTAGTCTGAAGCAAGGAGTGAACCAAACAGACAGCAGAGTGAGCATAGCGAATGAAAATACGGACTAGATCTACCCTACAAATGGCTGGTCAGATACTTAGAGGAAGCCACTGGGGCGAGTAAAGATGATCTTAATGAAGGAGATTCATGGGGAAAAGTAACAGACCTGCAACTCTTTGACTGCTGCCTGCCACTTCTATAATTAATCTATGGAAGTTATACCGAAAGAGACTGGGGACTCACAGGTTTTTGGGCAACCCGGTTATGCTTACAGAGGTAATATTCTACTCTGGTTTGTGTACAACCTTGGCTAAGGATGGAAAGCAAATAGTTAGTCTCCATAACATGCTTTTCCTTCACCACACATTTCCCCTGCTAGCGCTACTTCTGCCACAGTTAAGATGTATTCCAATGCTGTTGCCAAATAGAGGAAAAAGTGAACATACACTTATTCATTATTTTGCAGTAGTACCTTTCCTGGTACTTACTATGATTACATTACTTTATTTCTAAAAAGCTTGATAGTGTTTTTATTCAGAACTGTTTTCTATAGGAAGTGTTTTATGGATGCCCTTGTACTCAACCCTCGCACTGCTCTGAAAGCACTGGTAATTACAGCTCTATTGGTAGTTTTCATGTATGGAAAGCTCTTGTGTTGGAACCCCCAGAAATCACTCCATCTGCTAATATACTGTTTTGTCACCCATCTCTTAAACATTCCCACACAGCACCCACCAGTGCCTCTGAAATGCCATTTGTTTCTTTTCCTTCTACAGCCTTTAATATTTTTACGTTTAAAACCAGTGGCTAGCGTGAGAAGCAGTTAAGATCCAAAGCCGGTAACACGATGCTATTAGAACCCAGGCTAAGGCAGTCGAATGAAGATTCTGCATTTCGCCAGGAAATCTCCATTTCCCAGGTACACACTCGTTCCCTCTCACTTCGCACTCCCATTGAGTCTGCATCACATCACGCTGCAACAAAGGAAGAAAAGTGGAGAGGTGGCGTCACTGTCTCTGAAGTTCAGCATAGGTGTTAATTTCTTTTTTTTCAAGATTACTATCTTGGAATGTTCTTAAAGAGATATTAATAAAAAAGGGGGTCTCAAAAACACCTACTATCTTTGTGTTGTGTGACACTTCAGACAGACATTTCACACTGTTAGCAGGCTGTTTGTCTCTCCATAATGCTCTTTCTCAGCTGTTATTACATTTCTTTCTTTAACAAGCCTTTGTTTTTCTCTATGGTAATGTCTGGCTTACAACTACTTACAAACAATACGGAAAGTTATGCAAAAGCATTTCATTTTAAAGTTGCAGAACAGAAAAGCAGCCAAATTAGAAGGAACACACATCCCTCACACATAGTCCATATACGCAAAGCTATGAAGTCAAACGCATTACAGCAGTACAATCCCCACTCCATCTCTCTCTCAGACACATCTGTCTATATGTGCACATATCCATGCAAACACATGCACACGTACAGTGTACATTACTGTCAAGTTAAAAACCTAAAGCTAATCCTTAATCCTTAGGTCATCCCCTTCATTTCAGCACATTGAGCCAGCCAAGTCTCCCCAACGTGCCTGTCAGCAGCTAGTTGACGTAACTCTTCCCACTCAGGTCCCATTAATTCAGCAGCTTCACCAACGGTGTTCCACCAAGTTCATCATCTAAAGCTTCGATTTTTGTTTATAGACAAAATTAGAACGTCATAGTTTTTAGATGTTGCAGTGAGGCAGTTTGACTTAATTTTGTCCTCCTTTTAGCTGAAATGCACTGATGAGTTTGGGATACAATTTTGTGAAGTGATATACAGTTGATCTTATTCAACAGTGGCTAGTTCCTCCTCCAAAAGGCTTGACCTGAGGTTTTCCAGTCCTTTTAGAAACATTTCTGTTTTAAAAAATGTTGTTGATATTTTGCCAGCCCAGTAACAACCTGGTGACTTCTTTGTGGCCATGTGTATGTGTGTGTCATCTGGACTTCTATGTCTTCTCTAAGTTTTCCACTGAATGTCACTATCTTTCTGCTTTTTACAGATCTTCTTCATATATACCCTATGTCTGATTACCCTTACAGCATATTACCCACTACAGAGACAGGATCTAGTTTTAATAGCTCAAATTCTGCATTGGAGTTCAGTTCCTAAGCCAGTTTTGGATCCACTGCATGATTTGGTCACCTTGTTTTCTCATATATTAGTTTCCCAGCAGTAAAATGGGAATTATGCTTTTCGTTGCCATTGTCAGAATAAAACTAATTCATGACCTGGAGATAACCTAATAACTTTAATGGTGCTTAAGACCATGAAGTGGACAGACATACTGTAGTGTCAACAAGAAATCAAGATTCATGTATTGACTTCTCTGTCCCATAATCATGTTTATTGTTTTAGAAACTTGGAGTTGATTTCATGTGCTAAATCACTCAGAAACACTCTAGTCCACCCCAAAACCATCATACATACCAGGCATCAAACATATAACACTCTCATACAGATAAATGATCCGAGGAATGGACTCAACGGCTGCTAGCAGTTAATTTATATCGTGGTTTCGCCATAAACTTTTAACTTTGGAAATAATCTGCCACCCGTTTCAATTTTTGGCTGCCACATAATGCACCTTTGTGAAGTCACTTTTCTGTCTAATAGAGATGTTTCTTTTTACGGGTGAACATTTGTTTAAAAATAACAAATAGTTATCTCTTTTACCGTTCACAAAAAGCATGCCACTTAACCGTACGTAACCAAGCCCCATTTCATCTGGTTCAATGTTTAGCAAGGCATGAAAACTAGTCGATATTACAGGGAGAAGATGATTTATTTAATAAAATTACATTACTTTTTTTTCCATTAAAAAAACAAATAATTGCAAAAAAAAAAAAGTGTTTAAAGTAGAAAAGCATAGCCTGCAAAGATTGATACTGAAAAGTGAGCACATACTGGAAAGTCTGATGCTAAGCTCAGCTGCTTCTTCACCCCGTCTGCACTTTTGCTCCGTGTCTGGTGTGCAGCCAGTCTCTGTTTCTGAAGTCGAGTACTCCCATAGTGATTACTGATATCCACCATAATGGAGTTAGCAGATAGCCCATTTGTTCCACTGTGGATAAGGTTGCAACAGAACTTTTTAAAGCACACTTTTTTCCATTGGGGGAGGATAAAGTTAGGATATATAGAGAGATGTAATATACAATGTATAATATGTACATCTACATGTTATAGCTACCTATCTGTATTCTCCTTGTGGACAAGAAGTTGAACAGGAGTCAGCAGGACGGTCTTTTGCCCAAGAAGGCCAACTGCATACCGGGCAGTTGTAGCTAGGAGGTCAGGGAAGAGATCCTTCTTCTCTATTTGGCATTTGTGAGACCACATCTGGATTACTGTGTCTGGTTTGGGGATCCCCAGTGAAAGAGAGCCATGGACATACCAGAGTGAGTTCAGCAGTGGCCAGCAACCTAGTCAGGGGGCTGGAGCACACAGCATGCAAACAAGAGGGAGATAGATGGGTTTGTTGAGTCTTAGGAAAAGACTAAGGGAAGACATTATTTCTGTCTTCCATGACCTGTTGCATGGTTACAGAGAAGACAGAGTCAAGTTCTTCTCACAGCAAAAAGGCAAAAATCAATAGATAAAAGCCATATGAAGAGAAAAAAAAAGTCACCCTGTGAGTGATCAAACCAGCACAGATCCCAGAGAGGCCGGGGAATCTCCTTCTTTGGAGATGTTCAGAACTCAGGTAAGTACGGTCCCAAGCAACATCATCTGACTTCAAAGTTCAGTATAACTTCGAAGTTAGCCCTACTTTGCGTAAAGTATTGCATCAGAAGATCTCCAGAGATACCTTCCACCCTGAACTATTACTCAGTTCCACGGTACGAACTAAACCTTGTAAGCACCCCAGAAAAGTGAAAGGCTGTGAGTCCACACCTGTTTAATACAGAGATGACAAAGGAAAGCTTAGTTATGAATACCCCAGCCACAGGAAAATCTTCCAGTGGAACTCGTGATCAATCATGCAACACAAATATGTATTAAATCTGGCTTCAGCAGTTCTTGTGCTCCCAAAACTATCTAGCGTAATGTAAATGGAGGAAGCTTACGTTTCCCACTCACATTGGAAGTCACAGAAAATGGCCCTAGATGACATTTTTGTGGTCATAGACTCCCTGCTTTGCTGCTGTTGTTTATCTTCAACACATGTAGAAACTGGTTTTGGGAAAAGATAGACCAGTAAATGTGATTTTTTGTTTTGACGTAATGCATTCCTTTTACTCATCAGATGCCTTTCTGAGATTAATCTAAGAATGTTGCTCTTGCAGTCAACCAGATAAGGCTTCTTTTTTCCTTTTGAGGAAGGGAGGGATGGGATATCTACAATTTTTGGCTAGAGCAACACTGGTACTTTATGCAATTGGGCCTTTGTTCTTAAAATAAGCACATAAACTTGGCTTAAAATAAGAAGTAGTAGAATTTTTTTATTAGCGTGCACTTGTGATTAGCAGAGCCATTAACCAGCAGCTGTCCTTTTGCACTGTGTGAGATGACCACACTTTCCCCACATATTTTGGAGGACAAGAATGGCATGTGCTATGATGCTAAGGATATCAGAAATGTTGAGGATGCCTTTTAAATTACATTTACTGCTCTGTGTTTCTCCAGCTGGAGAGGCATTGTAAAAACACAAGGAGACTCTAAGCAAGACAAACGGCTTATGCCCAACGAATTTCATCTCTGAGCTTGTCTTCTAATACCAGGTTGTGAAGTATAGTTTCTTTCCCAGTGCCCTCTGGGAAAAAAAAAAGCACACAAAAAAGACCATTCATTTACACATACACATCTTCCTAGGAGTGTCTGTAGCACTGCAATAGGTACACCAACTGCAGTATTCACACCAGAGTCTGGGAACCTTTTTCAGGGAGCTTCACTCTCTTGTAGTTAAAGTTGTTTATGTCCTTTTCATCTCCCTTCAGATACTGCCCTAGAAGTGGCTGGTAGAAAGCTGTGGCAGACTTCTCCATATTCTAAGTTTTGTTTAAGCCACTGATCTGATTGCCAAAAAGCACAGTGGGTAACCGTCAGCCCATGCCCCTGTTTGTTAATACTTTCACAGAGTCAGAATCTCAGAATCGTTGAGGTTGCAGGGGACCTCTGGAGATTGTCTTGTCCAAGTCCCCTGCTCAGGCAGGGCCACCTCAAGCCAGTTGCCCAGCACCATGTCCAGATGGCTTTTGAATATTTCCAGGGAGGGAGACTCCACAACATCCCTGTGCAATCTGTGTCAGTGCTCAGTCCCCACCACAATAAAAAAGGGTTTCCTGATGTTCAGAGGGAACCACCTGTGTTTCACCCTTTGCCTCTGGTGCTGTCAGTTAAGGAGGATGCAACACTTTTGCTGAGAACCAAGGAGATGGAAGCTAACTTATAAGTTTTGTTCAGCTGAAGTGTGTAGCATAAGACAGTCCCTTGCAAAATCTCTGGTTCATGTCAGGGAGAGAAAGGTGTGATTCTTGAGATTCACACTGAAACATCCTCAGTGCCATCAGTAACTTGATGCAGAGTTTGGAAGTGGACATGTCTTTAATTCCAAAGGTCATTTCCTTCAGTCAACTTCACAAGTATTTTTCTTCCAGAATTTAGCCTTCAGACCCACAAATCTCAACAGCAAGCAGCAACATAAGCCTTTAAAATTGGGCAGTGAATAGGACCTGCTGCTTTTAATTCTCTTTTAACCTATACTGAGCTGCTGTTCTTTAAATTGCAAATACAGCTACTTAATTTCCCTCCCCAGCACTATCAGTTGCTTATTATTATTATTATTATTTGGTTGCTTCTTCTTGCTTGAGGAGAGACATCATCAGCCCCAGTGATGTCATGGCCACGTCACAGCAGGCAGCCACCAGCTCCTGGAATCACTCTGGTGATGCAGTAGCCATGTCACAGCAGGCAGAACATTGGTGGTGGCCATGTCACAGGAGGGTTGGTGACACACTCAGCTGCAGTAAGTATAAAATGGGCTATGCCAGCTCAGACTGGAAGAGAAGCAAGGGCAGGAGGGGGAGGACAGAGCAGAGTTGCTGCACCATTATTGCTTCTCCTGTGCATTACAGCTTGACATACAGATGGGAATGCAACCGGCCCCCAGTGTGGTCCTGTCCTCTCACTCTGGAGAGCTTTCAAAGCTCTACAGGACAAATAAGTACCCTACTTGCACCCCATCATGGTCTTGCAGGGAGCTGGAAGCTCTGCAGAGCTTGTCACCCTATCACCCTGGGTAGCCAAGGGCTGACTGGGCCACACGTGATCTCCTGGCACCATCCCTGGTGATGAAATGGCCTTCTCATAGCAGGAAGAACACTGAGGGTGGCCTACATCACAGAGGGGTGAGTGGCATGGATGACCCAGAAGGGGTGTCTCCTGGCTATCAGGGAGACATGGGAGGCTGCGAGAACACTGGGCAGGGAGGCAAGGGCTCTCCATGGAGCTGAAAGGTGGCTGCTTCAGTTGCTGAGGTTGTTGGTTCTTCTCTTTGACAGCCACAGCCCTGGGTATGGGAATGAGGAGACCATCACTTCTGCCACTCAACCAGAGAGTGTTGCAAGTTTCTAAAAGAAAAATGACCTAAGATATATGGAAACAATCAGATCCCCCATCAATACCACATTATAGTCCCACCGGCAGCTGGAGGTTCCTCACAGCCATGGACAAAAAGAGCACCGCACCACCTACCATCTCTATATCCTACCATAGTCCTACCGGCAGCTGGAAGCTCTATTCACAATAAATCTGCCTGGGACAACTGAACAGACATTAAACTGTTTAAAGTTAATTTGTCTCTAAAAGCACGAGTGATTGCAATTGGGGAAAATATCATTGCTATAGATTTTAGGGTGCAAAACTCTTGTGCAATGCCAGTCCGAAAAGCACAGATTCAGAAAAGCAGTGCAGCCCATGGAAGCCAAATAGTAGCTTTCAGAAAGGGGTATTATCCAAAAGGTCATGATTAAGGGCATCCTGTGCTGAAGGATGAGACAGCAACAGCTCCAGTGAGAGCTCTGGCCTTAGTTAATACCTTCTAAACACACGGATGCAATGGGAGGAGGAAGAATTTTCTTAAACTGGACTTTTCCCTATATTCAGTACATGCACAGACCTCACACTGTGGCTTGACCTTCACTGCTCTAAAACACTTGAAGCACATTACTTTTGGCAGCTCTACAGTGGGGTCAGCAACCTCCAAAAACTGCCAGTAACAAAGAGCTCAGGTGCAATAACATCTTAAATCACCACAGCTGCTTGTTTGGCGTATGTGAGTCACAGGTCCAAGTAGATGAGTATAAAAACCTAAAGGTTACATCTATATTAGTAAACTAAACAGTGTCAGGGCCATCAAGCCATCTGGAACAATCTGATCACATCCATAATATTAAACTCTCTTAACCTCTAGAACAGGACAGCCGTCTGCATGTTGCCTACTGGCAACAGTCCCTGGCCTTTACTGACTCACAAAACCATATCTAGGAATTTTTGGGGAGGTTGTTAGTTGATCTGGGCCAAAACCACACCAAGGACTGTTCTAACAATTGAATAGCATGGATGAATAAGTTCCAGTGCCTGTGCCCATGCCTTGACACTGTTCAGTTTACCAGAATACATGTACCCATAGTTTTCCAAATGTGTCACTAATCCATCTACTGTCCCTACGTATTTTGGTCTCTCAGTCTAGATATTTAAAACATATGCAATCTGACAGTGCCTCTTTACTCTACACACTCATAATGGGTGTGTTGGCACGCAGCACCCAAGCTTTCCTCCATAAATATACATTTTTTGATGACTGCAAATGAATACATCTCTACTTGGAATTAAAACCCCCGTGTTTGGTCAAGCCAAGCATACTTTCAGAACTGGAGCAGTCTGGAATGCACATCTGGAATGTGCAGTGGAGTTACGGGATCCTGAATACCAGAAGAGCAACAAACTGGGCTTTTAGAGCACAGCATTTACTATATTTCTTACACAGGTTTTGATTTTCTCTAGTTGTCAGGCCTCTACAGTCACTGCTCTCATGTGAAGTGTCTTGGTGCTTTTAACCCATCAAATCTTGGTAGAATTCAGTAAGCTCTCTGGTTCTGGTCTCACAAACATATGCTGAAGGTAGACTTCTTGTACAACGCCTTTCCTGGAGAAGTGAGGTTTCTTTCCTTCAACCACCCTAAATGCAAAACCATCCTTAGAAACCTCTGAAAACGTACACCCAGGCAGGTTGCATGTGTGCAGACCTACTCAGACACCAGTCAGATATTTCAGCCTCCTCAAAGCTCTTTGAAGAGAGGAAACATAACCCCGGTTTTTAAAAAGGGGAATAAGGAAGACCCAGGTAACTACAGGCTGGTCAGCCTCACCTCTGTGCCTGGCAAGGTCATGGAGCAGATTCTCCTGGAAACCATGCTAAGGCACATGGAGAGCAAGGAGGTGGTTGGTGACAGCCAACATGGCTTCACCAAGGGCAGATCGTGCCTGACCAATTTGGTGGCCTTCTATGACGGGGTGACGGCATCGGTGGACAAGGGACGAGCAACTGACATCATCTCCCTGGACTTGTGCAAAGCTTTTGACACTGTCCCGCACGACATCCTTCTCTCTAAACTAGAGAGACATGGGTTTGATGGACGGACCACTCGGTGGATAAGGAGTTGGCTGGATGGCCGCACTCAGAGAGTGGTGGTCAATGGCTCGATGTCCAGGTGCAGACCGGTCATGAGTGGCGTCCCTCAGGGGTCCGTGCTGGGCCCGGCCCTGTTCAACATCTTTGTCGGCAGCATGGACAGTGGGATAGAGTGCACCCTCAGCAAGTTCACCGACGACACCAAGTTGTGTGGTGCTGTCGACACGCTGGAAGGGAGGGATGCCATCCAGAGGGACCTTGACAGGCTGGAGAGGTGGGCCCGTGCCAACCTCATGAAGTTCAGCCAGGCCAAGTGCAAGGTCCTGCACCTGGGTCATGGAAATCCCAGGCACAAACACAGGCTGGGCGGGGAATGGATTGAGAGCAGCCCTGAGGAGAAGGACTTGGGAGTGCTGGTGGACGAGAAGCTCAACATGAGCCGGCAATGCGCCCTTGCGGCCCAGAAGGCCAACCGCATCCTGGGCTGCATCAAGAGGAGCGTGGCCAGCAGGTCGAGGGAGGTGATTCTCCCCCTCTACTCTGCCCTGGTGAGACCCCACCTGGAGTACTGTGTCCAGTTCTGGAGCCCCCAGCACAAGAAGGACATGGACCAGTTGGAGAGGGTCCAGAGGAGGGCCACGAAGATGATAAAAGGGCTGGAGCACCTCTCTTATGAGGACAGGCTGAGAGAGCTGGGGCTGTTCAGCCTGCAGAAGAGGAGGCTCCGGGGAGACCTGATAGCGGTCTTCCAGTACCTCAAGGGGGCCTGCAAGAAAGATGGGGAAAGGCTGTTTAGTAGGGCCTGTTGCGATAGGACGAGAGGTAATGGTTTTAAAATAGTAGGGGGTAGATTTAGATTAGAAATTAGGAAAAAATTTTTTACAATGCGAGTTATAGAACACTGGAACAGGTTGCCCAGAAAGGTGGTGGAGGCCCCATCCCTGGAAACGTTCAAGGCCAGGCTGGATGAGGCTCTGAGCAACCTGATCTAGTCAGGGATGTCCCTGCTCCTTGCAGGGGGGTTGGACTAGATGACCTTTGAAGGTCCCTTCCAACCCTAACCATTCTATGATTCTATGATTCTATGAAAGCACACAAGGTGATGTACGCCACAGTCCCTCCTGTAACCGCAGCCGTTACCCAAGCAAAAAAAGACAATGCATCTCCACCCCCCTCCACCCCCCAGCATTTTACTCATGCGCCCTACTTCAGTTTGGAGAGTGGGGAGAGTTTGGCTTGCAGGCCAGGGAGGATCCTGAGCACAAATAATATTG
This sequence comes from Chlamydotis macqueenii, assembly GCF_036417535.1. Taxonomy (NCBI): domain Eukaryota; kingdom Metazoa; phylum Chordata; class Aves; order Otidiformes; family Otididae; genus Chlamydotis; species Chlamydotis macqueenii. The sequence continues at coordinate 9,825,363 of NC_141558.1, forward strand.
TGATTATCAAAATTCTCCCTTCCCTCCTCAACACCAGAAGTATCGAGGGAGGATATACTATCAGCTTTTTCAGGTCTCAAGGGGGCTCCTGGTGGCCCTGAAAATCATGTATGATCACAGGAAAAGAAAATTCACCCTCAAATCCTCAGAGTTTTCCAGATAATCAAAATAACACAGAATTGTTTTGCCCAAAGATTTTTGCATCTACTACCAAAAACACCACGGCCTGTTCTACCCCTCACTGCTTCTACCTTTCCCATGGAGAAAAGCACAGGGGGTTATAACCTAGGGGCAGTAAATGCAGAACCCTGAGAGTCTGCAAAACAAGCCCAAAACATAACTTTCCCTCTTTAACTTGTTGGCTGCTTCTTTGCTTTAACCTGCTTTTCTTCCAAATACAACATGTTTCTTTGGAACTGTCGCAGTTCAGCCCCAATCGGGACCAGACTATGCAGTCTCTCTCTCACTCCCCCCACCCTCCGAGAGAACAGGGGGAGATGATATAAGGAAAAACGGCTCAAGGCTTGAGATAAGGACAGGGAGAAATCCTTAAAGTTACCGTCACGGGCAAAACAGACTCGACTTGGGGAAAACTATTCATTTATTTCTAAAATTAGCAGGAGAATGAGACAGGGAACAAGATAACCTCCCCCCACCCCTCCCTCTTCCTGGGCTTAATGTTATCTATACTACCTGCCCTCCCGAGCGGCATGGCGCGGGGGGGGGGGGAGGGAATGGGGGTTGCGGTCAGTTCATCATGGGTTGTTTTACGCCACTGTGTCATCGTCGGGGGAAGAACTCCTTGCATTCCTCCTCTGCTCCAGCGTGGGGTCCCTCCCTCGGGCCACAGTCCTTCGTGAAACTGCTCCGGCATGGGTCATCTCTTCCACGGGGGGCAGTCCCTCTAGAACAGCTGTCCCAGCGGGCCCTCCAAGGGCCGCAGCCTCCTTCAGGCCTCCACCTGCTCCGGCGTGGGGTCCTCCACGGGCTGCAGGTGGATCTCTGCCCCTCCGTGGACCTCCATGGGCTGCAGGGGGACAACCCGCTCCACCATGGTCGTCACCACGAGTTGCAGAGGAATCTTGGCCAGGAGCCGTGTTACTCCTCCCTCTCCTTCTTCACTGACCTTGGCGTCTGCAGCCGTTCCTCACAACAGGCTGGTAGACACCTCTCAGGATCCTTTTTCATCTTATTCACTTCTCATCTCCTCTGCACTTCTTGCAGCCAGGCCGGGCAGAGTTGGGCCCAATCAGCTGCCCGGCGGAAGGCCAGAGGGTGAGGCCTGCAAGGCCAATAAGGCTTGCGCCTCCCCCTCTCTGCCCCCCACTCAGCTGCTTCACATCTTCTCTTCCCTTTTTTTTTTCTGTTTTTCCCCTACTTAAATACGTTATCGCAGAGGCGTTATCACGGGACATTCTGCTACCAATTGGCTTGGCCTTGGCCAGCAGCGGGTCTGCCCTAGGCCTGGCCAAGTCCACTGAACAAAGGGGAGCGACTTCTAGCAGTTTCCTACAGAAGCTACCACCTTAGGCCCCCCCCTCACTAACAAAACCAGAACAGGAACATTAACATGCAACACGCTTTGTTATCATTTAGTTAGTTCATTCTTATTACAGATCCCTAAGCAGATCTCAGTTCTTTATGTATGAAAAAAATCACCTTTTACAGAAAAGCCGTGAGCCAGGTATTGCTCCCCACCTCCCTGCTAGAAAGTTTCAGGAGAAGGAAGATTGTACCATATTTAAAAGTTTTTTTCCCAGCTGTTTTGACAATGATTGTTTTTACTGTGTTGTCAATAAATCCATTCAGATTTGGAGCAATGTTGGCTTGAATAAACAAGAAAAATTACAAAAATAATCTTTCTCCTGTGTATATTCCAATAAACAGGGTCATGTTATACTCAATAGTAATTATGAGGTGACCTTATAAATTATTGTCCAGTGATTCGTGTTATTCTATAGACTTTAGGTCGTATACTTCATTTCAAGCTGAAAGTGCTGCAAAGGATATATTGGGCTCCGGAGGAAACAGGGAAAGAATATAGTGTACACTCCATATCGGTGTCATGGGAGACCTGGCTGTGAGAAAGCACTTTCCAGCAAAATATACTGAAACCACTGCAAGGAACCCGAGCTAAAGAAGCAACTGGAATGCGTATTTCCCTACTGACTTGAGAGAGTTAGGTTCTCAGCTTGTCAGCAGAAGCAATTACTGGAATTAAATCTCCACAAGTTCTTTGTCTGTTCAGAGCTAGACAGAAGATTAAGCATAATAACATCAACAGGCTCCACAACACAATTTATGATGATGTGACACTGTACAATACAAATTGATATACTTCATTCTCTCATAAAGTTTTCTTCAGTTTACCTGAAAATACGTTCTGTAGGAGGTAAACAGACCAATTTTAGAGGTGGGAAATAGACATAAGCAACCAAATCTGAACTAAGTGTCCCACAACCACTTAGAAGCCCAGAAATCCAACTGTGAGTGTTTCGGCCAAGGCACATACTATATCCTTTTGATTTCCTGAGCCATATTTTCCTGTCTCCAACCTGTATCTCTTAGAGGAATCAGTGTTCCTGAAGGAACCTAGACTAACTCTCACTGCTCAGTTGACCCTGACAAAAAAAACCAAACTTACCTCTTTGAGAATCAATCAAAGCTGGAGGGAGGAGGAAAGAAACCCTTCACTAAATTAGGAAATCTAGTTTGCCTATCTTGATTTGTTTGATTTTGGAGTTTTCTGATTCTACGTTTTGCTTTTGCGTTTAATTAACAGCAGACAGAAGTGTCTTGCTCCAGGAAAACAAGTCTCTGTTACTGAAGATGAACAGGTCCCTCCAGAACTGATTCTCTCTCCACAAACACTAAGCACAACCAACCCTCCTTTGCCTCCCAAACTCATGACATTGAAAACGAGCCTTTTTTTCTGTGTCAGTCCCAGCTGGCCCATCCCGTCTGTGGGCCGCCCAGACGCTGCTGTGAGGAACTGACTGTGAATCAGGTCAGTGGCTGTGGCAGGATCAATTCATCCCAGCTGGTATCTTCCCTGCTGTCTCACACCTCATCTCACATCACCAACATGCTGGTGACCAGTATACGGCACTGAAAGGGCTGAGAAGTCCCCATCAGGATGTCAGCTGAAGTGGGCTGCCCCAGATAGAGTAGTTCATCCAGCCTAACTCTGCTTCCCACCCCACAGATTGCAGAGCTCAGGAGAGGTGAACTGTGTGATCTTCCCTGGAATAGCATCCTGCTCTCAGGGATTTCCCAGACACTGACAGAGATTTACACAGCAGGAAGGTGCATGTGCTTATAGTTCATATGCATGAAGGATGACATACCCGCTTCGAGTTGGATTAAGGGCACAAACTCAGATCATCTTTACTGCACGCATGCCCACATTGCTCACTGCATGATAATGGAGGATAGGAATGTTTCCTGGAGGATAGGAAAAAAATCATCTCCAAGTACTTCCAGAAGAGTCACTCAGCCACCAGAACAAGATGTTTGGACACCAGTGCCCTGCAGCATGGAAGAAATTCTGAAATGTCTGGACAGTTGTCCTATTCCCTTTGGTCCTTTCAACAGCATTTTCTACCCATCCACTTATTGGATTGTCTGAGATTTCTTCCATGTGCCCATCTCCACTTATTACACAGCAGGCAATGAACAGAGGATTTTTGCCTGTGTATTGGCCGAGCCCTCAGTAGGCTGCGGGATGCGTCATATTCAGTAGCTGCTCTCCAGAAACAAGCTGCTGTGCTACTGCAATAGTATTCCTTATATCCCAGTGTTATAGTGTGGAATACAAGGTAAGGAGAAACATGTAGTAATAACCTAATAATAAGGCCCATCCTTTGCTGTGTAAAATTCACTTCCATCACTGGCAGATTCATCACTTCCAGACAGATTTACTTCTCCCTCTTCAAAAGGTCAAGGAGTTTAGGGCAGGTGTGAGAGCCAAAGGGCTATATAGTGCACCTTTTAGTGAGTGGTCCCACCAAATATTTTTGCATGGGGCCTTCAAGTTGGCCCTAACATGGTTTCCAAAACAAGGTCAAGCGAATGCATTGGAAACTACTGCTGCCATCATTCAAGGGGCAAGCAGCATCAAAACATTAAAAGTGTGGAGTAAAACGTACCATATGTTACTGCTGTAACCACATCCAGCTTTACCTCTGCGGCTTCATTAGCCCAAAACATCCAGGCAGCACGCGAAACGCCGCGGCCGAAATGTGCCAGTCAGTCAGACGATGGCACTACAGACCCAGCTCCGCCGGCTGCCTTCTGCACTCATTAAAACGTCTGCTCAGCCGTTCATTATTCTGGTTTCATTCTCCATCCCGATTTTCCCCTGGTTACCTGGTTGGAAACTGTACCCCCTGACAATTCATACGCTCGCGCAGACAGCCCATGGCAAACGTTGCTAAGAGAGGGACTGCCACCTGTTAGGAATCCGTGGTTTGGGGATGCAGTGAAGTGTGCGCCTTTCCCACACTAGTATTTTAAAAGGTTATAGATCATGTGTGCATAATAGGCAGAACATTAGGTCACTTGTCTCACTTACAACAATAATCCATTTTGATATGGGTCAGGTTGACACAAAGGGTCCACCCATACCAGATCTATTGACAAAACTGATCCCTTTCCCCCAAACTAATGAAATTTTCAACTAATGGGTACTTAAGTTAATAAAGTGTGCCACACATCTGCTAGAAGCCATTTGTAAAATAAAGCGCTGGAGTTCAATTTTGAGATCATTGACATAATGTTTGAGTGGCATCCCACAGGGACCCAGCATGGCACCAAATTAAGGAGAGTAACACAATAAATGTGTGAGAAATAACGTTACTATATAAACAGTAAGTAGGAGCTTCTCTTTCTTTAAAGGAAGCGTAATACTTCTTGGGGTTCATACCATCACTAATGAATTGAACGGGACAAATCCTGATCGCCCCTCGCAGCCAATGAGCATTTGGACAATGACTTCAATAGGACCAGGATTTAACCTGGGGAATTATTTTGACGGAAATTGGCAACAAGCTGGTTCTTATACCTAAAAAGTATCTTTTCACTGAACTTTTGCGTGTCTAAAATTCTCCACTCCACTATATTTTGTCCTTTCTTTTGTGAAGGAAATTGGAGGGAAAAAACATTTCAGCAGAGCCTGAGAGATTTATTTTTTAATTCCTAAAGTTACTTAGCTTGATACAATTCAAGCTTAATGACTATTAGCAATAACAAAGCTCTCCTTTTCTACAGCCCTTGAGGATTAGACACAGGAATCATTTTAGAATATCAGCTGAATTTTAATAGTCTGCTTTCCTGTGCCACTCCCTCTAATGCAGGAGCAGCTTGGAATATCAGTTCTATCATCTCCAGTGGCATTGCTTTTTTTTTTTTTAAGGTACTCTTCAAAAATTGCATTATTATAGTTGGCCAACATTTTTGCATGAAAAACTTTTTGCATTAAAAATTACATTGAAAAAATGGAAAACAAGAAAGTTTTGACAGTAGCATTCATAATGAATTTTCTTTTTAAAAAAGTAAATCAAGCATCTGAAAAAATTCAACAGATTTTTTTTTAAGAAACAAAAATCATCTTACTTTTTGTAGTACTTCTGTCATATTTTGAAAAGGAAAACTAGAAAAATTGCTATGGTAGTAAAACTATAGTTTGAATTCAAAACCAGTGAGAAGGATTTACAGCTCTATTTAGTAGCTACTCTTCTTCTCAGAGTTTATATAAAGGAGACGTGTTAGTTTTATAAGCAAGATATTTAAACTTCCTTGTTAATATATTCATAAAGCAATTTTTCACTGAAATGAGCAGATGCCAGGTGATATGGAAAGGTTATAATGAAAAATCAGCAATATTTATGCCTTGCCTTTGCCACGAATGCGTATTTACTGTCCCATTGCAGAAGGGACAAAACCACATTGTAGACAAGAGCTCCAGGCCTGCCCTTGCTCTGCAGATCCTGCTGAACAATCCTGGAAAATGCTATTAAACTGTAATTGCATTTACAACAAACATTTGAAATGATTCAAAGTATATTTTTTCCTAGTAAAGCCGCACCATTTTTAACCTGCTTCATTTATACCTCACGTAGATTAACATTGTAAACACGCTTATTTCCCTCTTTCCATCAGTTGTCCTCCATTTCAGCTTTTAGCTTTGGAAAACAGGAAACAAATACTCATCCAAGTTCCTGGGCTGAGCCTAAATCTGTCCTTAATCTAAACGTAGTTGAAGCCCCCTAACCACACCACACTGGCACAAGTTCCCTCTCATCCCTCAGCACATACATATGCTGTTCCAAGAAAAATGTTTTTCACAGTATTTCTAAGCTTTCAACACTGAGTCCAATTGTCTTTTACAGTACATAAACTGGGATGAGGGAGGAGTAGCTGGGGATGTGCAGAGGAAGATCCCACTTGAACATCACTGGTATGAGGCTCTTTCTCCAAGCTAGTTCACTCCAGGATACCTTCATGCAATAATGCTGTTTCCCAAAGCAGACCATTTCTGTATTCATCACCTTATATCATGCAAATATATGGGAGCCTTCTGAGTGACTCCAGTGGGTTTTGAACCACATCCTGCTTTTTTTCAACAAAAATAACTCAACTTGAGTGGACTTAGGTGTCTGTTGTGTCTGCCGTGGCTGCTTACAGCTGAGTGTGTGCATGGGTGGACATGGAGTGAAGTTTAACTTTGATCAAGGCAACATCCACGCTCACTTGGGTCACTCAGCTCCCAGCCTTACCTGTTTTACCCTGCTCTCCAACATCACCCTATGGTTTTGCACACATAAGCACAAACACACACACATGCACGCATGTGCATGTTCAGCCCTCCAGCAGCTGTCCAGGACTCCCTTGGCCCCTCCAGTAGCCAACTCACCAGTCTCACTTTCTGTGACCCACACAAGCCCAGTGCTGCCCATTTCATCTACTCAGCAACTAGTCCAGCCTGATCTGCACCAGCAATCACATACCTGCACTCGCTGAAGTTGCTGGCACTGTGGACTCATAGACCATCTGCCCAACAGTCTGACTCCAGATGCTGGCACTTAGACCCCCATACACACACCACATGGGGAGTCCCTCAGCCAGGAAAAGATTCAGAAATTGAGTTTAATGACAAGAAAGGATAGAATGCACTGATCAGGTACCAGGAATGGCCAGATGAACACACTGACTAGCAAAATATTTACATGCAACCGGCCTGTTTTAGCACTTTATCCCTTTGTTTGCCCATACTTCTTCCTCCCCAGCTCACCTAAATCCCTCCCTTTCCCCACCTTTGGTCCCTCCCCTAAACATCCCACCAGAAGTCCAACACATCCTGTAATATGTCCTGCACCCCTACAGTAAACCAATCCAAAATGTGCTCCACCATTGACTCATTGTGTTGGGTGTCACACTTGGCCACTGGGGCTGAGGGTCTCCTGGGATAGCCCAGGGAGGGGCCCAGATGAGGTGTTCCTTCCTCTGAGTCCTTAATTTGGGTTCCCACCTGCCTTTGTGCCTCTGGGCTCCTCTGGGCCTGTAGAGGTGGCCTGTGATGGGCTGGGGGCTCCTGGGAGGGCATGCAAGGAGCCAGAACAGGGTATTGTTTGGGCTTCCCCCTCACCATTGCCTCTTTGTGCTCCTCTGAGACTGTGCAGATAAGTTTTTATCATGTAAGCTAACATGAACAGTATGTGATCTTAATGAGTTCAAGCATGCTATTCTAAACAAGAACCAATAACGAAGTCCAGGAGGTTTGGAGATCTCAGAACCTCAACAGTTTTTCAACTGTATCTCTGGCATTAATAAAAAAATATTATCTCTCTTTATAAACCCTGCTATAATTACCCTGTTGCAGAATGGTGCAGGTGCAGGGGTCAAATTTCAGAGTAGTCTGAGTGTCATAAATTTTTGCAGTGGAAGAAACAGAATGACAGAGATGTACTAACCTCACCTACAGAGCAGGTCAATGGTAGGGCCGTGAATATATTCCCAGCTTCCCAGGTGTCAGGAAGGGAGGAAGATTAACTCAATATATATCTTAAATCTCATATTTGACCTCACCTGAAATTCTGTGTGTTCATTTCTAGTCAGCAAAACTCTACTTTTCAATCTGATTAGACTAAGCCATTTTGATGCCAGGTGAAAGCTGATGTACTTCTCCTGGATTGGAAACTTAGTTATTGGTTTGTTTGTTTTCTCTGCAGATGGATCATCTGTCAATTTTTCATAAGCACATTGGCAATTCTTCCCTGTTTGGACTCACCATTAAAAAGAAAAGAGGAAAAAAAAGAGAAGGAAAGAAAAGGAAAAAGGAAAAAAAAATCCATCTTGACTTGTGGCTTGTTCACAGGACTTACACTTTGAGTTAATTTCATCACTTATTTGTTGAGGTACTGGGTGATTTCTTTCTGTGAAAAGAGAAAAAGGAAGGAATTAAAAAATCATGCAAATTTAAGAAATTTCCCCCCCTTTCCAAGACTGCTACTTACTCACCTCCACTTCAGTGAGATCTAAGGAGAGACCAGGCTGGACTGCAGCTGTGCTAAAAGGCAGAAAGGCAACTGTGCAGGCACAAAGGGGAGGAGAAAGGATGAGGATGGGAGAGGGAATCGCTTAGGTTTATGAGGGGTAAATTGTGATGTATTTGGGGCAATACCTGTGAGATGAGAAAAAAACAGCTAAGTGCAGAGGCCAGGACCGGGGACCAGCTGGCAGGACAGGACAGGCCACTCAGTGTGGCTGCCTGCACTCCCAGTGCCATCTGTGGCTCTGGGAAGCCCTGACCTGGTAGAGGGGATCACGTACTTTGGGTGAAGGGTGAATGGGTTCCTCTTCCTATATATTATTCTGTTTCCCTTCTCTCGCCTTTTTTCTCTCTCCCTCCAAAGAAGTTACACGTACCCATTTAATCCCATCTCATGACCAAATTGACAGATTTCAGTCTTCCTTGGGGCTTTTGTGTGCGATGGAGTGAGGATTCTCAGATGTTAACCTGTGTCTTGGTTGCTGGTGGGTAAATCCTAGGCAAAAGATTAAATGTCACCTAAAGATACACACATATGTGTGTATGCCCACCTTGTTGGGTTTTATGCCTGAGCAGCACAGTCTCCACTTGCTAGTATTTAGTTCCATTTTTTTTTACCTAAAATCTTCAGTCCTTTTTCCAGCTATGGTTCTTCCTGTGTATTCCTGAACACCTCTGAAATGTTAAGGACAATCCAAAATCTTCTTCGCCCAAAGAGAGGAGAAGACTGTGATTATTGCAGCAGACATTTGTCCATTCCCCTAAAGCCTGAGTCAGCCCAGCACAAAACAGATTGTCCAGGCACTTGGCAGCCATGTTCCTGCAGAGGTAAATCTGTGTCTTCATACAACATTGCAATTCAGTCCACATCTGACACATGCTGGTGGCCATTGCAGATGAAATACCGAGGGATGAACAGAGCCTAGCTGCTTTCTGATCTGGAGATCTCGCTTGGCACTTCCAGTAGTTTAAAAACATTACTGGCAGTGGAAGTAGCTCTGTCTGAAAAAAGTCCATGTAACACTTGGCAGCTTTCACAGACAAAAGGCCCTTCTTTTTCTCTTTCAGTCCCATTTCATGTTCAGACTTCCATTGACTTTAACTGGTTTATACCACTACAAATGAGAGGAGAAGCCACCCTTCAGGTTATAATTCTGCACTCTTTACCAAGGTGTTGCTTCAGCTGCTGTCTTTGGCAATGAAACTACTTTAACTAAGGCTATGGTGGGACTGGCCTTTACCTGTTTGGACTGATCCTGGCACCTGAGGCAATGATAAGTAATCTTACAGGCTGCAGAGTCAGCAGGTTAAGTTTTAGCCAGGTCTTCTTGAAATTGCCAAGGAGAGCTGATTTAAAAAGAAATGAAACCTTCTCTATTTCAAATGTTTTCATTTTGAAGTATTTCTCTTTTCCATTTTCTTGATTCCTCCCCATGTTTCCAATTCAAAAAGCATTATGGGAATAGCCACGAACATTTTTCATTTATCAAATACAGAGGTTTTGACACATGATATATTTTAACATCAATTTCCTTATGCTTTCTATAAAAATGTATTTAAATAATATTGGGGAGATCAGAAATTATTTCCCGGTCAAAGCACATGCCAAAAGTCTACTTGCCCATGCTATCTTTTGGAGGGAAGAAATTGCCATCATATCTATTATCAACTCTTCCTTTTTAGGGAAACACCTGCATAATCTGTAGGGGGAAATCTGGCAGAACTCCACTTCAATCTCCTCATGTCTTAGTGTTACTATTACAGCCTGAGGTTAAATTCTGCTGGCAACACACATTTATGTTCTGGAAGCAATTTTTTGTTAACACCTATGGTAGCTCTTAGCATCAAGTTACTTAACATGACAATTAGTAGGAGTCACAGCAGTGGTGCTCTCTTTTATGCCAAATTCCTACCAAGAAACTGAAAGGGGAATTAGCTACATCAAATGAATAGAAGAAACACCATCTAAGCACTGTTTGGAATGAGAAAAAAAGTGCCAGACTCCGTGAATCCTTTTATAAATTTGTTTGTGCTGTTGATTTTTTGTGAATAACACTTAGACATTACACATACTGTATTTATGTCAGTGCATGTTTTAAGATAGAAACAAACATTCTCTTTAGTCCTTCCTTTCTCCAAGATGGGGCAATTTTTTTTTGCATATCTGCACTTTTGACTTGGTACATGCATCTTCATACAGTTTTTCTTCTGAAAGGTCACATTTTTCCAATCAAAGAATATTTGTTATGGGCTTAGCAAAACAATGTTAAGTGCCTCCTAACAGACCACAATATTTCCAAGTTCAGGTCTCACCTCTCTGGACAAAGGAAGTATAGACATCAGACACCCAAAAAGTGATTGAGATATTTTTCATTTGAACTTCAAAACGTGTCCCCTGCACACCAAATCAGATGGAGTTTCAGTGTGCTAAGTGCACGACGCCTATAGCGTATACTGCAGACCTCTGGAGCATTGTTAATTACTGCACTGTGAACCCAAGGTGAAATCCTTCTGCAAACCCTTTCCATGTACCTAGCATGTCACCTTTGAGTAACAAGCTGCCTGGAATGACTGTGCTTCAAAGTATGTGGCCATGATGTACTGCTGCACAGAGGCAAGAGAGGAATCCAGCTGAGAGCTTTTTAAGGATAAAGTTTCAGCCCTAAATTATAGGTCTGTTTATGCAGTAGCAGGCATGAACAAATTGAAAATGGGAAAGAAGATGAGTTCAAGGAATCACTAGCTGGACCTTATAAGGCAATTATGGCCCTGACCCTCAAACACATCTTAGTACCTAAGTATCTTTGTAAATTTTGTTCACAGCATCAACATAAAAAGACAGAATCTGTGCTCCAAAGACTATTCATTCATGAATTTCCTAATTAGACATGCATACTTTTAAAGAGAATTAGACATGCATATTTCTAAACAGAAATCACAAATTTCTTGGAGAAGAAGAGCAGAGGGACAGACACATTCTGCCATAGGGGAACTGGAATCAGGCTCTGCAAGTAGCATCAGCAAACGCCATCTGTAAATGTCATCTCCCTGGTGGGCCACACCGTCAACCCACTCCGAGGTCTGTCATGGTCTCTTTGCTCTGTGGCGAATAAGGATATTCATCAAAAAGCTCCAGGTTCCCAGCTCGCACACATGGGTGGCTCTGCTTGGAAGTGAAAGGATATGACTGTATTGGAAAATAACCACATTATAAATCCAGCAAAGGAAGGGATTTTGCAATAAATGGGGAATATCAGAGACAAATGAGAAATAAAAAAGTAAAGAGCCCCCTCCAGTGTCACCACATACGTGATTAATGAGACTTAAGGAATTCGCCAATAGACTCTCCAAGCAACCGAGTTTTGTTTCAATGGTATGCAGGCAGGTTGTATTTGTATTCAGAAATCCCAGCTGTACTTGATACTCAGGACTATTCCATATATGTGAAAAGAATTACACACAACTCAGCTAAGGAAAAAAAAGAATCATGATTCAAACATAGGATATTTTTAAGGCCAGGATATTGCTATGGGCATTTTTGCTATCTAACAGTTTCTCCTCTCCTTCTTTTAAGTGGAATGAAAGAAAATTAGAAATTATTATTAAAAGTTATAAGTTGTTACTGAAAGTTATTAAAAAGTTATAAATTTACAGTGGTCTTCAGAAAAGCTCAGTTTGGATGGTACAAAATGAAAGGAATGAACTTTTTAAAAGAACAAAATACAAATACAATGTGGTAAAAAATCAAGATAACGAGGTTCTGTCTGCCTGACTTTTGTCTCGCTGTCTAACTCGCATGCTTAGCTTCTCCTTGAACCTGATCTCAGTGTCAGTGGAAAGAAGACACACTTTCCCCAGGTACTTTATTTTTCAGACTGTTGGCTTCAGATCTGAAAAGTCCCCCGTGCGTCTTGCATATTGGTCATCTTTCCATGTGTTGGAGGCCACACACTGGGTCTTTCAGATTGTGGCAGTAAGACTGAAGACTAATCGACTTCACATCTGTAGAAAACTTAAGGAGAGAAACCTGAATAAATATTTCAAGGGGTGGATAAAGTAGCATTTATACAATTCTGGTCCATTTCTAATACCCACTGAGATCCCTGGCTGTTTCAATGTGAAGCCAGAAGTGAACCAGAGCTGAGGTCTTTTCCAATTCATAGTTGTTCTGTCTCTATTTAAAAAAAAAAAGTATTCTAAAACTTTTAAACCGTACGGTCTCTTTAGAGATAGTTTACATTTTTTCTGCAGTCAAAAATGTATGGATATCCCCTTATTAACTGACAATATGATACGATGATAATATATTAAGAGTTGCATAAGAATTAATGTATAAACTAGCAATAGTACCTAGCCTGAAAATCAAGAATCCATATCTTAGGACAATCCAGAAAGGGCTACAGTGGTTGTATGCGGTTTGGATAGAATGTTCTATGAGGAAAGATTATGTTTAGTCTGGCAAGGATTCACTTGAAAAGTGGTTTAATGATAGTATACAAAACACAGACAACTGAAATCTGGACAAAAGACAGAGGTATTAGAGAACTAATTTCTTCAAATATTGTAAGATGATTAAAGTAAAAAAAATAACCAGATCTTATTCTAACAGACAACTGCTGGTCTTGTGTAGCCCTTTAGCCTTTTAAAAATAACTAGGAGAATTGCAGAACAATTAGTAGAACAAATATTTGTTCTTACAAAAAGCATATTGAATAGATTTGGAACACAGGATGCAAGTAATTATTAAAATCAAAATAGGCTAATGTTCTCCCGATGCTATTTGTAAAGCAATTTGAGTTTCATTATTAGAATGTGTATTTAACATATCATTTTGAATCTCATTACATGCTATTTGGACTAAACTTAATAGGATTATTATTTTTGGCATTCATGGTCATGCAATATCCATAAACAATGTTTCTGAACCCTTTAATACAAGAAACAGACATATGGTGTCAAGAAATGAGCAGATCTTTCTGCGTTCTTAACAGTACACTTATAACATGCTTTTCATTCCTATATTTCCAGGAATATTTGTGAATGTGTCACTGCTAAAGTATTACTTGTCCATCTTTCTGCTTATCTAGTCTGTCTTCTACGAATCAGAATAACCATGTCTTGATTAAAAGCTTTATTATATTATTTATTGCCCCTGGTTATGGTTCATTCTGAATTATTTTTTTTTTTACATTTCTGGAGACTTACTTAATGCTTATGAGGTGATGGAGAAAAAAAACGATAGCACTCATCTTGTTCTAAAAGTACAAGAAAAGCAAACGATATAAATCTTACTTCTCAAATATGAGAAGTCCAGTTGTCTCCTCCCTACATCTAGCATATTTTCTAATACACACTGCAAACTCGCAACCCACTGGGCTGCACTACAGTGTCCGCACAATGAGGCAATGTCAACAGACATACTTGAGATCAACCTTGAGCAGCCCAAAGCCAGAACAAGGTGAAAGCTGCCCTGCCCTTCAGATATGAAACCAGCATGCGGATAGGAACAAATCTTGATGTTCTTCCTATTTATCTACTGGAAATATATCCATCTCTTCTTTCAAGCTATGGGTCAGAAAAGAAGGAAGCAGAGAGCTAGAGAGCAGGAAGCAAGGGATTGTTTCCTGTGCTTGAGGTCTGCAGCCACCTGTGAGATCAAACACAGGAGGAAAGCTGTGACAAAATGAACACATACATGAAAACTGGGCATAGCTTCCATTTTAGGCTGGATGTCCATCACATACTGGTGTTACAAATGGTCAGTGAGCTTCAGGATGAACATTTATGAATGGATACGTGGACAGACATAGAATCATAGAATCCCAGCCTCACAAAATGATCTTGGTCAGAAGGGAACTTTAAAGACCATCTAGTCCAACCGCTCTGACATGGGCAGGGGCATTTTTCACTAGATCAGATTGCTCAGAGCCTCATCCAACCTAACCTTGAACATTTCCAATGATACGACATTGACATCTTCTCTGGGCAACCTGTTCCACTGTCTCACTGTCCTCATTGTAAAAAATGTCTTCCTTATGTCCAATCTAAATCTACATCTTCCAGTTTAAAACCTTTGTCCCTTGTCCTGCCACTGCAGGCTCTGGTAAAAAGTCTCTCTCCATCTGTCTTATAAGCCCTGTTTATATAATGGAAGGCTGCAATAAGGTATCCCTCAAGCCTTCTCTACAACTTTAAAAGCTTGCTTTCTCCATACCCCACCAGTCTCTGCTTGCTCTCCATTGCCCATCCCATAGCACCTCTTTTGAGAAAGGCTGAAAAATCACTTCTGTCACTTGCTTCTGCATCATGGCAAGATCTAACTCAGCCAGCTGGGAATCTGCCACGTTCCGCTGGAGATGCCAAAGAAGAACACAAGACTTGGACAGAACAAACCTTTTGTAATATGCCGGCAAGAAATGTTTAGTGGTTTGATCCCTGTGAAGCCAGTCATGATTGCCCAGATAATTTGCGCTGAAGGGAGGGAATGAATCTCCTGACAGAATGTGAGAAGGAGACCTCTTTATAAGAGGTTGTATTTTTGCTTGGTTTATCCCTATTATTTAACTCTGTGTGATGTCTGTAGTATCCACAAACATCTGTCAATGGATTTTGTGTAGGAGAAAGAAAGAAAAAAGTCTGTATATGCATGAGAATATGGTGATTTTAACCATTAACAGGGAGTCAGGAAGAAGTTTGGAAGAGGAACTGAAAACCCCTCAGTAAATAAGCTGGTGCTGTCTGACATAATGTGCACCAACTCCATCCAAGTGATTTGCTTCTGAGTTTTTTTCCTTTAATCTTGCCGTGACTGGGCCTTTGTGCTAAATTACAAGCTCTTTGGGAGACAGACTGTGCAAATGTTTAAGGAACACCTACTGCAAGAGGGTCACAATTATTACTTGGCAGCATGTAAGAAATAATGAAGAAAAGAAGAATGAGAATTGGGCTCTTGAAATGGCATTGTTCAACCTTCAGTATCCCACAAAGATACAATTGAAAGTAACTAAATAGTAGGCTTAGTCCCACAGGTCTAAAAGAATTCCTGAAAGAATTTCCAGCCTCTTCAAAACAACAAAGGAAGCTGCCAGTCTGGCATGTAAGGATAGATTGGTGCCTGGTGGAAGTAAATTCCTCGTCTGAGGCAAACATTTCAATTACATAGCAGGAAATCCTATAGCAAAGGGGTTTTCTGCCACATTCAGGAAGATTATAAGGGCTTGACTCTACGCCTTGCACAGCAGAGAACGCTGAGAATATTTATCTGGCTTCTCTGAGCAAGAAGAAGGATGATACTGTTCATTTACTGCCTTTCATCCTTACACAGGTCCTGTGATATGAGCCGGTACCCAGGTATCACTGAAATGTGGTTCATGGTGAAACCATGTGCAAGTAAACAGGAAGCAGGGGGAAGAGACACCATCTCCTCTGAAACTTCAGAGGAGTTACCCAGCAATTGTGCAACTAGAAACTGGCCAGGCATGCAACGTTTAGTAATTTTTTTTGTTTCCCACAGTTTGCTAATACACCCTCCAAGACCAAAGATTTGCAACAAATGTTGTTTTCATCAGTAAATTTTAATTACTTTATACCAAAATCTAGGCCTTTATAATTTGGTGCAAGCTTTTAATTACATTTTTTAAAATGTGTGTGATTTTAACTTCTTCTTGTATTTCAGCACAGTGAAAAACTAAAATGTTAAGAATTACCATAGAACTATGTTGTGCTCAGTTCAAGCTTTTGTCTTACATTTGAGACATCTCTTTCAGAATGGGATGCTAATTCATTCAGTAATTCACTGGATTAATGGGCTTCCTACTACATTCTCATGTGATTTTGGGAAGCATTTCATTATTTGAAAGAGTCCTTTTCCAACACTGCTTTGGTATAAATTTCCTTAACTAATTAAATATAACAGAAACCAAGGAAAAAAATAGATCGTAGATTCATTAGATTTATGGACAAAAGGAGAACATTGTGATGATCCTGTCTGACTCCCTGCAAATATGGGTTAACATGGGAAAAAAGGACAAAGATACAAGAAATGGGTTAAAGACAACAGTTTGCAATGGCTTACTTCTCTTTTTTCATTCGGCTCCAAAACTAGACAAAAGTCAAAAAATATAATTACTTGGAAAAAGCTGTAATCAAGCTTGCCATTAAATACATATTTTTCCTCTGAATGAGAACAGGATAGTGCTCATAAGAGCTGTTTCAATATGAAGTGTTTGTTTATAAACAGTTTTACCACTGCGATTAAATTACCAGAAAATTATAACCATTAAAATTGGTGCAGCCCCATTGTGTAAAAGGAGATCTCCTGAGGTGTGTATACTGCTGTTTATACTGCATGACATTTGAACTAGAGGTTGTTGTCTCTGCAATGGACACCAATGTCTGGTGTCCATTCACCCAGCAGAGGCCATAATGTCTTATAGGTCCACATATACTCCAAATCCCACTGTGTCCTGGCACTGCTAGTCCAAGTAAGAGCTGCAGCACATCCTACAGTGAGGCTGTGAAAAGGGCTGCCCCAATGTCAATGTGGCTGCCACCTCTGTCCTGTCTTCACCTGATTTCTCAAGGCACCTTATTCCAAGTGCAAATGGACAAATGGTATAGAAGAAAGGGGGACTAGATTTATTCTGTAGCTCTGCAAGGTGAGATTTTTAGCTGTACAGCTCTATTCACAATCAAACTCTTCCTTCAGCTTTCAGGATGCTACTTTGGAGGAAGGCAAAGAGATGGAAATTTGGGGAAATATATCATGTAGTTAATGTAAATTTAAATGACCTCAGGGGAAGATGAGTGAAAATAAGAAAAGTAGATGCCAGGAAAGCATAAATGTTGATTAGAAGTAGAAAGGCTTCGACATATTTATGAATATGATTAAAAATGTTTTTTATATTGTGCTTTAATACTTAGAACATTTGTGCTTAGAAATTTAAGACGGCAAAACAATTGAAATAGCTTTTGAAACAACATTCATATCACACAAGTGTATAAACTTCAATAACCTTTTCAGATCAAACCTGTTTTGTAAAAGAATCTACTCAGAAGTAATGGAGGCTCCATGACAAGGCGTATATCTCCTCATGAGAGCAAACTATGACATTTACAGAAAACTCTTGGAGTAAGCCAGTCTGCACTCTCTGCCTGGCCAAATCCTGCCATTGTTAGCACTTGAGAAGCAAGGAGGAATGTAGAGAGTTCAGGGTGTTTGAAGGAGCTGAACGGCTCAAGGCTGGTTTCCAAGAATGGATTGCAATAATCCAGGAGCCTGAGTTTTACGTGTGTTGGTAATATAGCATCGTTTAACCCCAGTCGGCAACTAAGCACCACACAGCCGCTCGCTCACTCCCCCTTGATGGGATGGGGCAGAGAATCGGAAGGGTAAAAGCGAGAAAACTTGTGGGTTGAGAAAAAGATAGTCTAATAGAAAAAGTAAAAGCCATGTGCATAAGCAAAGCAAAATAAGAAATTCTTTCCCCACTTCCCATCGGTAGGCAGGTGTTCAACCATCTTCAGGAAAGAAGGGCTCTATCATGTGTAACGGTTACTTGGGAATCATAGAATCATAGAACCGTTAGGGTTGGAAGGGACCTTCAAAGGTCATCTAGTCCAACCCCCCTGCAAGAAGCAGGGACATCCCTGACTAGATCAGGTTGCTCAGAGCCTCATCCAGCCTGGCCTTGAACGTTTCCAGGGATGGGGCCTCCACCACCTTTCTGGGCAACCTGTTCCAGTGTTCTATAACTCGCATTGTAAAAAATTTTTTCCTAATTTCTAATCTAAATCTACCCCCCTGTATTTTAAAACCATTACCTCTCGTCCTATCGCAACAGGCCCTACTAAACAGCCTTTCCCCATCTTTCTTGCAGGCCCCCTTGAGGTACTGGAAGACCGCTATCAGGTCTGAACGCGTTCCAGGGCCTCAGTGTCTTTCTTGCAGTGAGGAGCCCAAAACTGAACACAGTACTCGAGGTGCGGCCTCACCAGTGCCAAGTACAGGGGGACAATTACCTCTATCTCACTGTCCATGTTGCTGACAAAGATGTTGAACAGGGCTGGGCCCAGCACGGACCCCTGAGGGACGCCACTCGTGACCGGTCTCCACATGGACATTGAGCCATTGACCACCACTCTCTGAGTGCGGCCATCCAGCCAACTCCTTATCCACCGAGTGGTCCGTCCATCAAACCCATGTCTCTCTAGTTTAGAGAGAAGGATGTCATGCGGGACAGTGTCAAAAGCTTTGCACAAGTCCAGGTAGATGATGTCAGTTGCTCGTCCCTTGTCCACCGATGCCGTCACCCCGTCATAGAAGGCCACCAAATTGGTCAGGCACGATCTGCCCTTCGTGAAGCCATGTTGGCTGTCACCAACCACCTCCTTGCTCTCCATGTGCCTTAGCATGGTTTCCAGGAGAATCTGCTCCATGACCTTGCCAGGCACAGAGGTGAGGCTGACTGGCCTGTAGTTGCCTGGGAAGACAAATGCTCTGAACATCTCCCATTTCCTTCTTCTTCCCTCAGCTTTATATGTTGAGCATGGGATCATAATGTATGGAATATCCTTTTGGTCAGTTGGGGTCAGCTGTCCCAGCTGTGTCCCCTCCCAACTTTTTATGCACCCCCAGCCTACTCACTGGTGGGGTGATCTGAGAAGCAGAGAAGGCCTTGACTCGATGTCAGCACTGCTCAGCAGTGACTAAAACGTCCCTCTATTATCAATACTGTTTCCAGCACAAATCCAAAACATAGCCCCATACCAGCTACTATGAAGAAAATTAACTCTACCCCAGCCAAAACCAGCACATATAGGAGAAAGCAAAAACCATGAGGCTGCCAAAAGGCATAAAATAGAAATCACAGTTTGCTGAGCAGTTGGGGCTATTTTCACACTTTACCTTTTGTTACAGCATCCCATTCCTTACCGTGTTTCACAAGATTATAAAGGAGGATTTTCCCTAAGAGGAGTGTTTTTCTTTCAGGCTAGATACTGCTCCAGCTTGGACCACTGCACCCAAACCATCCTGCTGAACTCATGGGACACTGGACTCAATTGTACAGCAACAACTGGGCACCAAATTCATAGCATCGTTTGGATCAGAGTGATTATAACCAGAAATAAAGGTGTATCCCACCCAAACTAACTTTTCCAGCCTTTGCCACATCCATCTTGCACCCTCCTACAGGCTTATTTTCTGATGACTACTTGTAGCCCTAAGCTAAACAAATATATTTGCTCATCCTACTCCTCATTTGAAATTCAAACACAAAGAGTATGTTCCCAGAAGACTTCATAAATAACGAGGGAGGTCAAAAAGTGAGTCCATCTTAAGACCTGCCTCACTCTTCCCATGGGGGGAAATGACCCCTTGCTGATTGAAGCAGTTTAGAGAAACCTGCTTCTGCTACCCTGGGATCTGTAGAGGGGTACCCTATTCATAACATAAGCCCCACTTTTACAAGAACTGGCAAGACACTAGAGAGCTAGACAGCCTTCAAAGTGGACACACTCTGCGTTTGTAGTTTACGTTGCCATTCAGTGAGAAAGAAACACAAGTCAGTCATTTTCAAATGAAGCCACCAAATCACAGAGCTTGTGTTTTATATGCTTCCACAGACATTTGCAATTCCCCAAAGGACTCATTTCGTGGTGGAGGCTTTTTGAAAGGCACACTCTGAGTGTTATATTTCATCTTCTGGTAGTGCAAAATATGCTAGTGTTGTTTAATAGTCAGCAAATAGTAAAGTGTAACTTAAAGTTCTGCTTGCCATGGCTAAGGTCTTAGAAATTACAGCATCCAGAGAATCACTTCTTCTTGCTTCAAGAGGATACTCTGGGAGATGTGGCAAGTTGTTCTTTTTGACAATTTTGTGGTTTGGAGTCTTGGAGTTTTTTTATTAAACACAGATAATGGTCTATGAGAACCTAGAACTGGGGAGCCTCTCAGAGCACTACTCTGCAGATAAATTAATTATTTGTAAAAGTTGGGTTTATTTGTGCTTGCTTGTGTTTTTTTTAAAAAAAGAAAAATGTATTTTAGTCCATAGCAAGGATTTGTAGTGTTGGTTGTCAAAGAAGGCAGCTCCAGTTTGGTTAAGCTGGCATAACCTGGTGAAAGAGTTGGTTTGGAATCTAGCATCAAATATTCTGAATGTCCATTTCACAGACTGATCTTGGCAGAACACAACCTGTAAATGAGATATCTCAAAGAGAATTTCTTATAAACCAGTAAAAAGTGTTCAAACCTATGAAGCAGCTTAGATTTTTTTTTAAGAGAAGGAGGACAAAAAGAAACTAGGAAAAAGTATGGGGTTTTTTTTCACAAAGTATGCCTCCCTATCTGCTTCCTATTACTCAAACTCAGATTCAAGCCATCTCGTTTCAAGCATCTAGCTCCAGCAACCAAGACAGAGGAGCCTACACATCTTTATGTTCCTCCTGCAGCCAGTGGATGGAAAGAAGGTTCTAGAGCATGGTGCAGCTTCTTAATTGTCCCTTGGAAAAGCCTTTTTTCACTGGCTGTTGGGGGTCTAGACGGTCCTGGTTGTTAAATAGCTCTGGATATGCAGGATGGATCTAGGATGCAAAACTCTGTAAAGCATTTGAAATGTCAACCTCATTTCAAAACAGCCAATATTCTAAATTAAAATAAGTAGAAATTGTTCTTACAATTTCTTGAAAACCTATTAGCCTTTGAGCTTATACAGGCTTTACTATCAGAGAAAAGAGAACTCAAGCCTATGATCAGTAGGCTTTCATGACTGTAACTTGTTGTGTATTAGTATCAGTCCACCTCTCCACAACACACTTGTGGTAATGAAGATACACAGCCATCAGCCATGAAAATGAGGGCATTCTTTCTCCTTCACATGATTTTCACCTTCCTTTCCATCTTACACTACAGCTACATTCAGCCAGTAGCTAGTTTGCAAATAGAGCTTAAACCAAATATTAAATACAAATCATCCATCAAACAGTTTAAATAAACTGCTCTTAGGTTGCCAGGTGACTAGTGTGCACGTAGAGATGTACATAAGCCCTATATCATAGAATCATAGAATCATAGAATGGTTAGGGTTGGAAGGGACCTTCAAAGGTCATCTAGTCCAACCCCCCTGCAAGAAGCAGGGACATCCCTGACTAGATCAGGTTGCTCAGAGCCTCATCCAGCCTGGCCTTGAACGATTCCAGGGATGGGGCATCCACCACCTTTCTGGGCAACCTGTTCCAGTGTTCTATAACTCGCATTGTAAAAAATTTTTTCCTAATTTCTAATCTAAATCTACCCCCCTCTATTTTAAAACCATTACCTCTCGTCCTATCGCAACAGGCCCTACTAAACAGCCTTTCCCCATCTTTCTTGTAGGCCCCCTTGAGGTACTGGAAGACCGCTATCAGGTCTCCCCGGAGCCTCCTCTTCTCCAGGCTGAACAGCCCCAACTCTCTCAGCCTGTCCTCATAAGAGAGGTGCTCCAGCCCTTTTATCATCTTCGTGGCCCTCCTCTGGACCTTCTCCAACTGGTCCATGTCCTTCTTGTGCTGGGGGCTCCAGAACTGGACACAGTACTCCAGGTGGGGTCTCACCAGGGCAGAGTAGAGGGGGAGAATCACCTCCCTCGACCTGCTGGCCACACTTCTCTTGATGCAGCCCAGAATGCGGTTGGCCTTCTGGGCCGCAAGGGCACATTGCCTGCTCATGTTAAGCTTCTCATCCACCAGCACTCCCAAGTCCTTCTCCTCAGGGCTGCTCTCAATCCATTCCCCACCCAGCCTGTATTTGTGCCTGGGATTGCCATGACCCAGGTGCAGGACCTTGCACTTGGCCTGGTTGAACTCCATGAGGTTGGCACGGGCCCACCTCTCCAGCCTGTCAAGGTCCCTCTGGATGGCATCCCTCCCTTCCAGCGTGTCGACGGCACCACACAACTTGGTGTCGTCGACGAACTTGCTGAGGGTGCACTCTATCCCACTGTCCATGTTGCTGACAAAGATGTTGAACAGGGCTGGGCCCAGCACGGACCCCTGAGGGACGCCACTCGTGACCGGTCTCCACATGGACATTGAGCCGTTGACCACCACTCTCTGAGTGCGGCCATCCAGCCAACTCCTTATCCACCGAGTGGTCCGTCCATCAAACCCATGTCTCTCTAGTTTAGAGAGAAGGATGTCGTGCGGGACAGTGTCAAAAGCTTTGCACAAGTCCAGGGAGATGATGTCAGTTGCTCGTCCCTTGTCCACCGATGCCGTCACCCCGTCATAGAAGGCCACCAAATTGGTCAGGCACGATCTGCCCTTCGTGAAGCCATGTTGGCTGTCACCAACCACCTCCTTGCTCTCCATGTGCCTTAGCATGGTTTCCAGGAGAATCTGCTCCATGACCTTGCCAGGCACAGAGGTGAGGCTGATCGGCATGTAGTTACCCGGGTCTTCCTTATTCCCCTTTTAAAAATTGGGGTTATGTTCCCCCTCTTCCAGTCATCGGGGACCTCACCAGACCGCCACAACTTCTCAAATATGATGGCCAGTGGCTTGGCAACTTCATCCGCCAGTTCCCTCAGGACCCGCAGATGGATCTCATCAGGTCCCATGGACTTGTGCACCTTCAGGTTCCTTAGATGATCCCGAACCTGCTCTTCGAGTACAATGGGCAGTTCTTCATTCTCGCAGTCCCTGCTTGCACCTTCTACAGCTTGGGCGCTGGGACAGGAACTCTTGTCGGTGAAGACTGAGGAAAAAAAGTCATTGAGAACCTCAGCCTTCTCCATGTCCTGGGTAACCAGGACACCAGTTCCCTTCTGGAGGGGGCCTACATTTACCCTGGACTTTCTTTTGTCCCCTACATACCTATAAAAACTCTTCCTGTTACATTTTATATCCCTGGCCAGATTCAGTTCTGCCAGGGCTTTGGCCTTCCTTACCTTATCCCTGGCCACTCGCGCAGCCTCTTTGTAGTCCTCCCAGGCTACCTGTCCCCACTTCCACCCTCTATAGGCTTCCTTTTTCACTTTCAGTTGGTCCAGGAGCTCCTTGCTCATCCATGCCGGCCTCCTGGCCTTTTTGCCCGACTTGTTTTTCATTGGGATGCACCTCTGCTGAGCTTGGAGGAGGTGCTCCTTGAATATGGACCATATATATAATAAAAGAAAGCAATGCCACCTTAATTTTTAATCTCTCAGACTGCACAGTGATGACAATGAAAGATTATTTTGAATGTATGTTCAGTTCCTGATAGTTCATCAGCATTCATGGACGGTACAGTAACCGGTTTTTCTCTTTTTCCCAGAGTCTGATGGAGTGACTATCTTACTGACATTTATGAGGCAACTTTTCTTTTCCTTTCTTAAAAGGTGTCTTCCATGCAGGATTGACCATGCCAAGATACACACCTGATTTATGTGGTGGATTTGTTGTAACACAATTGCCACTACACATAGTCATAAATGATGCAAGAAAGCCATTAATATCTCTAAGTCAGCATGCAAAGCTGTTTATTTAGACGTAGCCAAAGCCATGAGGTATCTGGATAGATCCCAACTTGGACAATGAGTTCAGCCATAGCTCTGCCAAAGACAAACTCCTTCTTCGCTTCCAGGTGCTTGTCTACCACAGAAATTACTTAACACCTAACCTGTCATTCAGTGACGTTATGAAAACGTCCCAGTTTCTTTAGCCCTTGTCTGCAGAGTGTGGATGGCACCAGCTTAGTCCACCAAAGCGATGCAGTGAGATTTTCCACTGTGCTCATTTAACTGGACTGGTGTGTAATTACGTTCAGAGGAAAATAAATCTTTCTAGAATAATCATTTACCTCAACAAGCTTTAATCCAGCAGAGCATGCTGGCATCACCTACTTATATAATAAATACATGTCTAATAAATAAATGTCTAAAGGAGGCTTCATGGCAATAGAATCACATTAACAGGGGTCAGGGTTTTACATCAATGCCGATGAGAGCCCTCTCCAAAGCAGTAGGCTGCTTTTCAGGTCTACTGTGGAAGTTTTGCTTTCTTATACAAGTGAATGTGGTTCACCTCAAGGGAAAAGAAAATAGATCATTTGATCGTTCGCAGTAGACCTGCATGCCACTCTGCTAATCATGAAGAACTCGTGGAAATACACCAGATGGAAGGCACCACGATCTAATCCAGCAGACTCTGGGGACAAAGTCCTTCAGAGAATAATAAATTCGTGAGGGAAAATGCAAAAACAAAATGCAGAAAGATTAATTAAATAAAGGGCATCCTTCCAAAAAAACTGTAACAACTCGGTGAAATGTGTTTTCAACACCACAATACTCCTTCTCTGTTTTGTTTCACAGCAAAACCATTACATGTAAGTGTTGCCTTTGAAACTCTGGAGAAAGACACTGATGAATGTTACACAGCAGACCAGAGGCTGCCAAAACTAACAGATTTCTGTTTAGAGACCCTAAGAGTGAAATCCCTGTGAAGTAGCAGAACTTGAAGAGTAATTAGCCACAACCATAACAAAACAGTGAGCTACTCACCACTCAAATCTCTATGACTTCTCTGTTGTCGTAACTGACATGGATCTTGCAGGTTGCTAAGAATGGACTGTCCATGAAAAGAATTGCTTAGCATAAAAACAGATGAATTAATAAGATGCAAAAAGGTCATTTGGTATGATATATAAAAATTTGTCAGCTTTAGCGAGCACTGTTTTACCTGTTCCTGCCCTTTAAAAACTTAAGGCAAAATTAATCTAAACAGAATCCTACTCATTTTGGTGGAGAAAACACCAGAGGCAATGTGGCCCAGCAGTGATCATTTAATCATCAAGGATTGTCGAGGCCCCCCCTCACTAACAAAACCACGACAAGGATTAACTCAAAGGCTTTTCTTCTGCATTCTCATTACCTGCGCGAAAGGAATTTCCTCGTCAATTTTTTTCTATACCTTGCTTAGGATAATTTTTGCTATTATATTCCTATTTTTTGCCCTAAAAAAAAAAGGAAACAATTAACAGAAGTTCAGTTTGCACATCAAATGAACTGACATTTCATTTGCTGTGCTTTCTGCATCTGCTGTGTGCACAATGGCAGAGCGTGAAAGTGCTGATCGTTGGTTTACAGCAGTGATCTCACAGTGGCTGCGATCAGTAATGTTACACTTCTAATAAAGCACCCAAGAAACGCCTTAAAAAACCTCATAAAATACAGAACTAACTTTTTAGTTCTTCAAGGACAAAGATGGACAAACAGAAGAACATGAAAAGAGACATTTTCATAATATCATCACATATTAATGGTAATTATCATTAGAAAGGTAGGGGTTTCTTATTTAGAATCATAGAATAGTTTGGGCTGGAAGGGACCTTTAAAGGTCACCTACTCCAACCCCCCTGCAAGAGGCAGGGATAGCTTCAACTCAGAGCCCTGTCCAAGTTGGCCTGGAATGTTTCCAGGGATGGGGCATCAACCAACTCTCTGGGCAACCTGTGCCAGTGTTCCACCACCCTCAGTGTAAAAAAATATATTCCTTCTTATGTCTAATTTAAATTTATTTCCTTCTAGTTCAAAACCATTACTCCTTGTCCCTTCACAGCAGGCTCTGCCAAAAAGTTTCTCCCCATCTTTCTTATAAACCCCCTTTAGGTACTGGAAGGCTGCTATAAGGTCTCCCCAAAGCCTTCTCTTCTCCAGCCTGAACAGCCCCAGCTCTCTCAGCCTGTCCTCACAGGAGAGGTGCTCCAGCCCTCTGATCATCTTTGTGGCCCTCCTCTGGACTCGCTCCAACACGTCCCCATCCTTCTTATGCTGGGGGCTCCAGAGCTGGACACAGTACTCCAGATGGAATCTCACAAGAGCAGAACAGAGGGGAAGAATCACCTCCCTCAACCTGCTGGCCACGCTTCTTTTGACGTAGCCCAGGTTGCAGTTGGCTTTCTGGGCTGCAAGTGCACACTACCAGCTTGTGTTGAGCTTCTCACCAACCAACACACCCAAGTTCTCCTCAGGGCTGCTCTCAATCCATTCCCAACCCAGCCTGTATTTGTGCTTGGAATTGCCCCGACCCACATGCAGGACCTTGCACTTGGCCTTGTTTAATTTCATGAGGTTTGCATGGGCCCACCTCTCCACCCTGTCAAGGTCCCTCTGGATGGCATCCCTTCCCTCCAGCATGTTGATCGCACTACACAGCTTGGTATCATCGGTGAACTTGCTGAGAGTGCACTCAATCCCACTGTCCATGTCACTGACAAAGACATTAAACAGGGCCGGGCCCCCTGGGGAACACCACTCATCACTGGTCTCCACTTGGACATCGAGCCATTGATCACAACTCTTTGAACGCAGCCATCCAGCCAATTCCTTATCCATCAAGTGGTCTGTCCATCAAATCCATGTGTCTCCAGTTTAGAGACAAGGACGTCATGTGGGACAGTGTCAAATGCTTTGCACAAGCCCATGTACATGATGTCAATTGCTCTTCCTTTATCCACCAATGCTGTAATCAACATCGCAGGAGGCCACAAAATTTGTTAGGCACAATTTGCCTTTAGTGAAGCCATGTTGGCTGTCACCAATCACCTCCTTAATTCCCATGTGCTTTAGTATAGTTTCCAGGACAATCTGCTCCATGACCTTGCCAGGCACAGAGGTGAGACTCACTGGCCTGTAGCTCCCTGGGTCTTCCTTGTTTCCCTTTTTAAAAATGGGGGTTCTGTTTCTCCTTTTCCAGTTGGTGAGAACCTCACCAGACTGCCACAGCTTCCCAAATATGATGGACAGTGGCTTAGCAACTTCATCTGCCAGTTCCCTCAGGCCCCGCAGATGCATCTCATCAGGTCCCATGGACTTGTGCACCTTCAGGTTCCTTACATGGTCTTGAACCTGCTCTTCTGCTACAGTGGAGAAGAAGCTAAAGACTTCTGTGCTTCTGCACTGTTTTATTATTTTATCTATAATGCTGTTTGTAAACTAATAAGCACCTAGTCTTCACTTTCCAAATAACTGATTGATCGTACTAAAATAAAAATTTAATAAATCTGAAATGTAAACCCTATAGAAATGTGAATTGAGTAAAATAGGTGCACATTTAATAAAGTAATAGGGATCAGATGTTTTGATATGACTGAACATTATTTTCCCTCAGTGAAGCAGAACCTCACAAGAGAACCCCTTGAAATTTTACAGAAACCCAATGTGAGATTTCCTAACCCTTACATGGAGTTTTTACTTAGGACTTCTAAGGGAGACACCTTAAAAATCATAAAAATAGCCAGATCTAGTTAAGTTGTCATAGGCTTTTTGTAGATATTAAAATCTAACAGCAGGGTAGTATTTTACTGAATTTAGTCTACTTTTTATTGTACATATTTCAGCCAATTGCCATTTTGACTATCCTGGCCACCCTTTTGACAATTCAGTTTTTCTGTAATTTCAACACATCAAGAGAGCAAACTTGGAAAAATGCCTTTCCCACCAAAACTACCCACAAATTGCAGAATCAACACTGAACTATTTTGTAGTGATTATTCCAGTGACAGGATTTGAACTTAACATCCCCTGATCCAGAGGACTGAGATAATTTATTCAATCTTTATGAAAATAAAACCCAGCAATGTCCAAAGGAATTACCCTCTTCTGTAGGCTGAAAAAAATTATATAAAATGGTTTCCTTGTCAGCCACGGGAACAGTAGTCCTTTTGACATCACCATTTTTTCTAGTGCTGTCAAGCATCAGTCTAAATGGAAATATTAGGAGTCAGCGTTATAGCCTCAGACTTGCTGACTCAGAAGTGTCAGTATTACTGTACGATTTACTTAAAGCACCATCTTTCTTTCTGAACTGTTATTCTGTTTTATATAGCAGTTACTTGTCTACTGTGACCTCTTCAATAAAAGGCATAAAAATCTAGGTTTCAAAAAAGTCTGGTTTCAGGTCATTTTGAAGTGGAAAGAGAACTATGTGCACTATCTAAAAAAGTTTGCCACTTGACAGAGTTACATGAGTTTGCGTAATCAGACTGTAATAAATCCTGTCACTCGTTTTTGGACTGATTTTGACATTCCAAGGTTTTGCCACCACAGATACCCGTGGGGAGGCCTTTGGTCCCTTAAGCAATGTCTAGAGACTGCAGCATAAATTGGCAAGATCTGAAGCCCTAGCTCTCCCATTAGCACAGGGTCTATCAGTGGTAATAATTATGGAAATTACTGAGCACCGGTGTGTGACCTAGACAGCACGTGGCAAAATATCTCTGTCTCCTCCACGTTACAGCTCCCATTTTACCAACACAGGAATTTCTATATTGCATATTTAACTCTTCCTTAGCTTCAGAAAGTCTCTTGCTGAAAACAGCAAGTGCATGAACTGGTTCCTTACTTTTTCCCTTTTCAGCTGCCTTTAATCAGTAGCTGGGTTATCCCATTAATCTTCACTGTGAGACAGGAGCCATCCAACCTCCCAGCTCACAACTCATTTCCTCCAGATCCCAGTGGACCACCAATCCTTCCAGGAGCTTCTTCCTCCTATTTCTCTCAGTAATTTCTCACAGCAACTTTTTCTTGATGTAGCGTACCAGACAGCAAGGAATAGCTCCAGCAGGACTGCAGAGAACACCAACAATGTTGCTGGGAAGAGATGTGTGACTGGGTTATTTAAAAACCTTTCTGAATTTCCATGTTCAGTGAAGATGAATTTAAGCTGTGACAGGAACAAGGTCTGTTTTTACAAGGAGATGCAATCAGCACCTGTGCAGTCTAGAACTTGTTGATCTAGCTGTAAAAACGGAGCAAAGATGTAATTATTTTTTTTAATCTACGGGAGCATCGCAGGCATAAGGAAAATAAATCTGCTTGAAGCTGAGGAAAACGTTGACAGAAGAATAAATGGATATTAATTCTCCATAAATAAGCTCAGGTAGTAAGTTAAAAAAACAAAACAAAACAAAACCAAACCACAGTTTTTTCATCTTTGTAGTGGAGCAGTGATGAAATGGGGAGAGTGGAATAAATATCATTCCTGTCTCCAATCAATTTTATCAGCAGAGCTCTCTGATGGGATTGCTTATGACAGCAGTGGGCTTGGTAGTGTCTTTCAGGCCTTTTTCATATTCCTGCACCCACTACTTTCACAGTCAGCCAGCCAGCTCTCCCATAAGGCCTAGAAAGGGCAGAGCTGATGGCAAGGAAGAAGTCTCTCCACTTTTTTTCTTATTGTTTTGTCACTCACTTGTCGTATACCGTTGCTGTGTACCTCTTCTCATTTGATATAATTTCTGGTCACATTTTGCAGTAAACATGTCAAGATGTCTTCCACAGAAAGAGAGCTGAGACATGATTGTCGCTGAGTTGTGTCACAACAACTGACCCTGCCTCTGCCGATTTCTGTGTCAGAAATATAGGAAAAGAGAGAACATTTTCAAAAGGGCAGAAGAGAGGCTTTGTTACAGCTTAATTTTCTGTTAGCTAGGTAATTACATTTCCAAAATCTTTCTGAATCCTTTCCATAATGCAGTTTTCAATTATCTAGCCAGAGGACACTAGAAAGCGATAATGAGGTGTTAAACACCAGCCATGCTCCTGCAGATAGCCCTCCTGTCAGCCATTTAACACCTACTCCAGGGCTAAAGCCATGAATGACGTGATTTTCAACAGCATTTAGGTGCTAATAAATTATCAAACAGTTTGAAAGGAAGGGTCTGCCTAGATGGGAGAGTTTCACTACGGAGGCCATGGGCAGCGATCTCCCAGACCTCCAGCAACAGGAGCCGTTAGGCCTGAGGAAGGATGGGACAAGCTTAAGCCTGGGGAAGGATCGGACAGGCTTCTAGATGAAGGTGCTGTATTTCACAGTAGCAGAGGCACCCCTGGACAAGTCAACGGTGACCGGCCCACACTTCCAGATGGCTCTTTTTGAAATGGAAAACTAACAAGTTTGTGGGATTAAATCTTGAGATTTAATGTGTGTCCAGAGTTTTATTGGCCCAGATGGGGTGACTTCGTGCAGTTACAGTCGTCTAGACAGGTAAATTCCACTTGTCCTCTTCTCTAATTATTAAATGCTCCTTAAGTACAACTTACTTAAAACCTTTCTGAAGCAATACTAAGCCAGAAATGCTACCCACCAGCCAGTAAAAGGATGTCAAAAGTTACAATTCTTCTGGACTACGTATGTTACATTCACCTCCTTAGCTTATAGCAAATGAAGTCTCCACCAGAAGTAATGCCCATGTGGATTTACAGTTTAAATCAAGAGCACCCGAAGTACTTCAGCATCTAAACTTCTATCTGGCTGCTAGCACATGTTTCAGAGGTACTAACAGAGTTGTCATAAACATGTCATGTCAAAACTGCTCCTCTGGGCTAGATACACCAGGTCCTGTCCCAGGACTGGAAATCACTTACCGCTTTACGCTTTTTTGCCTATATGCCTTGTACCTAGGTAGAACTTGCTGTGGAAGACACATGGCCTCTGTAAGTGATCTACAGTATGTGATATCAAAATCTCTGGCACGATTGGAAATATTCCTCAACTGGGATAAAATATGATTATCAGTGGCTAGATAGATACATATCCACATGCACAGAGCTTCATGTGCATTTTCCTGATAAATGTTGAAAAATTATTTTTTCACTCAACAATGATATCAATCAGGGATCACCACAGAGTGACAATACGGCTTCATGGGAGGTAAAAATCTGATAGGAATGAGATAAAGGCAAGACCCAAAGTGAGACTTGAGTGTCTAACAGAGGTATCTATCTTTAACTTAGGTGTTTCAGGGCATGCTACCTGGCATTTACCTGCTGCCTCAGGAGGCTGCAGGATTCAGCAGGTCCTGGATCTTACACGCCAACTTCATGTGAGTACCCCGGTGTACTGGGACTGGCTGGGATCAAAAGAACTTTCTTCACAGCCACCTGTATGGTGCTGTGCTTTGAACTGGTGGCTGAAACAGTGCTGATAACACACCGGTGATTTTACCATTGGTGAACAGTCCTTGCATACCATTAAGGCTTTCACTCTTTCCCACTCTGCCCCTCAGCAAGTAGGTTGAGTTTGCACAAGAAGTTGGGAGGGGACGCAGCTGAGACAGCTCACCCCAACTGACCAAAGGGATATCCCATTCTGTATGACGTAGTGCTCAGCAATAAAAACTGAAGGAAAGGAGGAGGAATGGAAGGGGGATGTTCATGATTATGGCGTTTGTCTTCCCAAGTAACCATTACATGTGAGAAAGCCCTGCTTTCCTCAAAATGGCTGAACATCTGCCTGCCAATGGGAAATAGTGAACAAATTCCTCTTTTGGCTTTGCTTGTGCACAGAGCTTTTTCTTTCCCTATTAAACTGTCATTATCTCAATATAAGTCTTTTTGCCTTCAGCTTTCTCTCCATCCTGCTGGGGGAGGGTGACCAAGTGGGTGGGTGGGTGGGTGTTTGGCTGGGTGGGTAGGTGTTTGGCTGTTGGCCTGGGGCAACCCACCTGTCCTGGTTTTGACTGGGATGGAGCTCATTTTCTTCTCAGTAGCTGCTGTGTTTTGGATTTAGTATGGGATTTGGTACGTGAAGAATGTTGATAATACACGGATGTTATGAGTTGTTGCTAAAGAGACCAAGGACATTTTCTAGTTTCCCAGGTCTCACTAATGTGCAGGTGCAGGAAGCTGGGAGGGATACAGCCAGAACAGTTGACCCCAACTGGCCAAAGAAAGTATTCCATGCTGTAAACATCATGCTTAGTATATAAGTGGGGGTTGGCTGGTGGGGTAGTGCTCTCTCTTGCTGCTTTCCTTGTTGCTCATTTTAATTTCCATGATCATTGTTTGGGATGGGCATACTGATCACTGGGACACCAGGTGGTGTGTGTTGTTAGTTTTGTATATTTTAGTATCCCTATATTTTGTTTTTATTGTCATTTTCCTTTGCTATTCTAGTGAACTCTCTCCATCTCAGCCCATGAGTTTTCCTTTCTTCCCAAATCTCTCTCCCATTCCCTGGGGAAGGAGAGGGTGAGTGAGCAACTGCATGGTGACTAGGGCTAAACCACAACACCACTACACCTGGACACCTAAGGACAGCCCTAGATACCTATATTTAGGCATACAACTTGGTCCCCTACTGGTCACCCTTCAAGAAAGTTTTGTGTCAGCATAATAGTTATACAAAACCTGAAAGAGAGTAGAAAGAAGAGAAAATGAAGCATAGCCACAACAATGAAGCAAATATTCATTGTCCATTTTGTATGGTTACCCTCAATGTGAAGAATATGATGGGATAGAGGCTTACACATGTCTGCAACCATTTCTCTGCAGTCAATGCTTTGAACTCCGTAAGAAGTGCTGGCCTTGTCCATTACTGAATTCATTTGGGGACTCCATTTTAACGTCTGGCCCAAGGAGAATCTCTCACTTATCTTCTGGAAGACACTGAGCCAAACGCCATACAAATGCACATTTGTACTCTGTAGTGGTATTGTCTTTGATAATCAAGGTTCTCTGCTGGCAGCCAAACATCTCACATACTGC
Organism: Chlamydotis macqueenii; assembly: GCF_036417535.1. NCBI lineage: Eukaryota > Metazoa > Chordata > Aves > Otidiformes > Otididae > Chlamydotis > Chlamydotis macqueenii. The sequence continues at coordinate 9,858,414 of NC_141558.1, forward strand.
AAGTCTTTTGTGAAGAAATTAAAACAAACAGTTAAGGAAAAATCACTTAAGAAAAAATTTCAGCAAAACTGGACCAAATAGTTTAAGGCTCATCTTTCTCTGTAAATAAAGTGGTGAAGAGAATGAGATGTTTCAGTGAAGTGCTCAGCTTCAACAGAGGTACAGATGAATGAAACCAATGTATGCACAACTTGAAAATGTTGAGTAGGGAAATTGTTCAACAAATGCCTTTTTTCCTTTCTTCTTATCCCCCTTGTGCATGCATTCCTCAGGAAAAGTGCTGTTTTGTTATGGCAAAGGGATTTTGCAAGTACAAATATTCATCTATCCCTTAACAGAAGGAAATACTTGAGCTATAATGTAACTTGTACCATTGTACTGGAGTGGTCCAGTCAGTAAGTTTAGTGCAAAGGCCTTGAATGATTCAGGATTTATACTCTCTGACAAAGAGGAACCTTTTCCCATCCTCTATAAGTAAAGGCTTTAGAATCCAGTACATGCATTCTCATTTATATCACAGGTATTTTATATCAGCTATGCCAATGTAAAAAGACCTTGAAATAAGTATAATGGGTGTCTTACGGTCTCTTTACAGTGCCAGAACATTTCATAGACATTTTATAGAATGTTTTTTAAGACAGAGGCTATGAATCCTCATCCCTGTTAAGTTTTAAGAATAAGCATCTGCCAGGGATTACCCAGCTAGAGCTGGTCTGGCCTCAAGGGAGATGAGATGACATTTTTCAGCTACAGAGTCTGTGGCATGTTGCATTATTCATACAGAGAACATGCAGCAGCTGTACTCGGGTTTACTTTACTTGCATACACCTACAGTGCTACTTAAAGAGCAAGTATTTGAACCTGAAAAGGGAAGCTGGATGGTATCAGCGACACTTTCTGATTTTCGTTAAATAGGCATCACTCTTTCTAATCACCATCCTCTACATCAGGTACCGTGGGAGGTATTTGCAGATAACTTCTGATGGACTTTCTATTGTTATTTAAAAAGGAGGTAAAATAGCTAGAGTCATAATAAGTGAAATTGCCAGGAGCTGCAACCCATTTACAAAAAATTTTGTTAACATATGTTCAGCAGATAAAACAAAGAATGAAAAATGTGTTTAAAGTTGTGGAGTGCAGCTATTTCTGCTATTTTTTTCATAGCTCAACAGGGTAGTGCAGAAGAAGAGGAGAATTCAGTGAAAAAAGTGGCAGAGAGGGGGTAGCAAAGTTGCTGATTTACTAGGTCAAAGTAAAAAATGCTGATTTAACTGGAATAATGATCTGGACCTTGTATTTTACATCTTTTCTGCACTTTCCACTATTAAAATAATGCCTAATACACTACTTAGATTGGAACTCTGCTTGAGAATTTAAGTTGTGAAGACATTTTCAATTATATCAATCATTCAGAAAAAAGAAAATCTTTAAATGAAACCCTGTATCAGGTTTGGCGTTGAACTTTGAGTTGTAGTCCAGTGGCTAAAAATAACAACTTTATCTACCAGGTTTCAGAAAGTATTGCCAATTTATGATAACTGTTGATTAGAAATCAATACCATGACAAAGTTGTGAAATTTCCATCTGTGGATATATTAGTAACCTTCATAGGAAAAGGCACAAAAGCACTGAGCAATACAGTCTAGCTTTGGATTCAACCCTGCTTTGGGCAAGGGATGGAACTAGAGGACCTCCATGTCTAAATTATTCTGTGATTCTATGAGTGGGAAAATATAAATTATAAGCTGCTGCTATTTATTGAATTTGTATTTTGGAATATATTTATTAACTTTGTTTGCACTTGGGCTTGCAAATTCCTAATCAAACTTGCTTTTCAGAAGTATTGCATTCTCTCGTGACTGTTGATATTAGGGACAGGATTTGCATAAGTGACTTGTGATTTGGGGTATATTCTTTTTCAAAAACTTTTAAGGGGCAATTACCTTCATGTACGGCCAGTGGAGCACTGTGAACCTGAGAAGTGTCCAGATCCCTTATGGGTACAGCTAGTCAACAAGTTAAAAGGTATAAATGGAGCTACTGCAATTCTCCATGCATGCACTCTTCCCTAATGCAAGTATAATGCAATTTAGCTTTAAATACCCTGTCCCTGACAGCCAAGGTGCATTACTTTGCCCTTTCCATGTGCTAACGGTATGCTCACAGCCAGTGGCAGCACCTCAAATGTATTGTAGCTTGTCAAGGAACAGTGACATGATGATATATCCGAGCCTTCCTGTGCTTCTTTCTGAAATTTGACTACCTTCGTTATTAGTCTCCTTTATTATTAATCTACTTAAGAAAGCAAGAAAGAGTGACTGAGTAATCACTGAAAGGTGACAAACTCCCAGAGCAGTTCTTCAGAAGGTCTAATGAAGCCCAAGCATCAGTCAGATCAGCAATTTGGCACACTGGTGGCTCCAGGGTGCAGTTCAGCCCCCCTTGACATCTGTGAAAAGACTCTGGGAACTGGACGATGCCCTAAATGAACAAGGGCTGTTGTTCCACAGATTGAATGACATTAAGTATTCCCAAAGGGTTTTTTTTTTTTATTAGATTAGAATCAGTTTTTAAATCACTAAATTGTGTGGAAATTTCCCATTCCAGAAGTAAGCAAATATTCAAGAGTATATATATTTTACTTAGCAGCTACCACAGAAAAATATACAAAGTGGGAATCTGTTAAATACAAAACCTAACTGGATATAAAAATGTGTTCCCTTGACAGGTCTGTTTCTTTAATAGAGTTTCATTAAAGAGGGCACCATTGTTTTATGGAATATTCTGTGGTTTAATATATAAAATATGCAGCCATTTAATATATCTCAAATAGTTCAGTTTTGCATTGTATTTTATTTTTTTTCATCAGTTTAAGCTTCTTTGTAATAATTCTCTGCAAAAAGGCTTCACTTTGCCTCAGTGCTTGTAAAACGCTTCCTTCGATCGAGTTTATTACCTCTGAGTTCATTTGTATTTATCCAATTCAGATAGGTAGCACTAAAGCTATAGTTAATTAATTAAGGTTTGAACAGATTCTCAGGACTGGATTTTTTTAAAACTGTGAGTTTAGAGCCGCAGTAGTAGGGGCCAAAGGGGGTCAAAATGGTGAAAGCTGAGAGATATTTGCTGAGTTTTGTGAAATATCTTTGTTATTTCATTCCTTTTGCTTAGTGGACTGGTAATGATGACAATAAACCTGGAGTAGGCTGTGACACACTGATAGGAAGGGAATTCCCTTAAAGCACAAAGAGTGAGTTTCAGATAAGCCAAGATGTTTTAACTTCATGTCAACCAATCCAAAACATGAGCATGAAGAGGACCCTGCAGCTCTGAACACAGGCATAATTACAGTATCTGCAGAAAGGCCAGAAAAGTAGGTGAACGTTAAATGTTTCCTGGTTTAGTCCAAAAAATTGTTCCTCTGCCAGACTGAAAGGATGTGAATCATCCAGACCCTTTTTATGTTAAATACAGTTTACTATATATAGGGAATTATATGTATAAGGGAATTCACAAATATGGAAATATATGTCTACTGTATAGATATATGTGTATTAGGCACATGTAATGCAAATGCATAGTTACAGCAATTAGGACTGAACAAAATAGTCCTGGAAGCCAGGAACAGCTTTATTTTTATTGTTATCCTGGTTGATTCATCATTTAAAATAAGTTTAAACAGATAAGATGAATTCCCTAAGTGCCGCAATTGTTTCTGCAACTCTGCGCGTGCCGGCAGCTTACCCAACTGTGTACAACTGGCACATGTCAGGGATGATGGAGGGGACACAACACTGTATGTCTATTTTAGAAATGCTCAGTTTCACCTAAGAAATTAATATTTCCAGTGCAAATGCACTTCCATCCTGAAAAATCTCATCTCTGCCAATATTCAGAGTAGAAGCGAGACAAACGTTTCACACAGTCAGAACAACTTATGTTTCAAACAGCTTTTGTAGGACAGGCCTTCCATCCTTTGATTCAAGACTGAAGGTCTTCTCAGCGGTATGCCTTAGGTCACACATGGCTAACACAACTGATCCAGGCCTGACTTGAGTAATTTTTTATAGTTTTCTTTGTAGCATATCATACAATGTGGTTGCAGTAGTCTCTCTGGGTCTTGAAGGTGCAAACCAGGAGGATATATGAAATATCTTTCAGGATACTTGGACACAGGGCCTCTGTGTCAGACCTGTTCACTCACAAGGTGAAACAGTTCAAAATGTTATCAGGAAAAAAAATGAGACTGATTCACCCAATGCATTGTTACAGAATACTTAGGTTTGCACAGTATCAAGCAAAGCTGCCAAATTTAAAAGAATAGTAATTTAAATTTAAGTTAATTTATTAAATAACTTGGTGGTATTTCAGACAACATACCTGCCTTCTTGTTTCTCTTTCTTTGTTCAGGGGGTTTAAGATCACAGTTTGCTTCATTTGACCTTCAGCTTGTCTAAATTCCAATTAACGTTAATGGAGGTACACTAATGTACTCCAGCTTGGACCTGACTCACCTAGAGATCTGGGGATTTTTCACAGAAGTGGTTTGTTTCCCACACAAATGGAAAAGGCCGATTGTGGAAGGGAAAAGTGAAACTGCCACGCTGCTTCCACACGGTACTGTCAAATAAATTAACATTCCCATCCCAGAAGGTGAATTTAGTGTGCAGATCTGTGAACGCAATTGGTGCCCGTTAACACAAAAAGAGAGACGGTGGGGGAATTGTCACTTCCCTGCTAGGGGCCGTAACCAATGATTCCCCTCGCTTTCCCACTGGATCTCCGCTGGCGCCCTGGTACTTCTTAACAGTTGTGATGTTCTCAGCCTCTGCTTGCCTCATACCATTAAATGGCTCAATGGCATTCTACATTAATAGGTTCCCTTGTGAAGAATGCAGGGTGTAGTTTTCACACTGCAAGGAACATTATACGTATAGACTGGCATGCACACAGGCGTACGGGTGTCTCAAACCACTCTTCCGCACTCCCCTTCCTACACGACAGGGCAATAAGCCAGTATAAGCATATGTCTACTGTATGTATGGCTTTAATGAGAAGAGGAGACAGTGTCAATCAGCCATGATATAGCTGGTGAGGATGTCAATTTTTCTAACCAGAGTAGCATTCAATAACCGACACTTGTTCATTGTAGTAGCAGAATGTCACAGCGTCTCTCATGTCACGCCATAATGGTGGTTTTGGCCTCTACGTGTACCCTGACCAGCACCGTTAAACATATAACAAATGGTACAAATGTTACAAATGCATCAGCCCTACAAATACTCCATACTCATTTTAACCACACATATAATTGCAGCAGTAACAGTTTGCATGTATTGTAATCCCACGCTGGCTTAGTTCTAGCGTTAATCACTGATTCACCAATTTATTTAACAGGAGAGCTCGGGTCCATGATGAGCTCTGCTAAACTTTAGAAGCCCTAAAACCCAGACAATGAAACAGTGAATTGTATCTCACATACAGAATACATTATGAAAATTTTCAGACTCACAACCTCAGCACTGCAGTCAGTTCCCTTGTGCGACTCCACTCACTGATTTCTTTTGTGGAAACAATACAAAAACAAATCTTAAGCTCAGCTTGTGTTGGGGTACTCCAAATATCTCAGCTAGATTCCTTTTGCCCTGTGAAAAACTTGGTTATGTACACTATAATGTGTTGACAACACACAATTAATTTCTGATCACTTGAGTGTACTGTACCATGGCAATAATACCACTTGAAGATGCCAAAAGCAGTATTTCTGAGATTTATAAGTATTGTGGGATTTTTCTCATTATTGAACTTCAAGTTCAACTTCAGTCCCTCTACTAAAGCAGCAATAAGCCTCCATTAGCAACAGCTGAATGACACTGTTGGTCTTGCATTCATATACTTGCTCAGAAGTTGCTCAGCGAACTCCTTGTACCACTGTTACCTGTCACCTGGAAATGGCACCACACACCGCTGCTTGTATCAGCGACAGCGCTCATAAGCAAAGTCAGCCAGAGATAACTTCTACAGGAAAATTCATTTAGGTTGTCACATGGTATATCAACTATGCCATGTTCAGGCTCTTTTTCCACTGACTAATTCCAAATTTGTTTTAAATATATGCTGAGAAGTCAACAGCAGAATCAGACCCTAATTTAGCAAAAATCTAAGCAGGTAGTTATCTTCCACTGCACAAGTAACACGACTACAGTGATGATGAATTATTTGCTGAATTTTCTTTGCTTTGATGAAGCCATTTCTGTGGAACAAAATCTAGTCTGCTGCACTAAGGGGATATAGTAAAGCAATTTTTAGCCATGGAAGATGAGTTATAAGATCTGATCCCTTATTCTGCTCTGAGCTGCAGCATGGCTTCTAGCTTAGCCACAGAGCAGAGGAACAGCAAACTGCCCAACCAGAAGATGTTAGCAAAGCCCCAACCGTTGTCTTCAAACACAGTTTGTTTGAAAGTGGATGATTTTCTGAGTTGATTTTTCTCCTACGTGAAATGGGATCTCCTGATTCAATTTCTTCTGCCATTCTCATGCAAATCTATAGTCCAGGACAACTAGACAGGGTCTTCTGTGGGGAAACACGAAGGCAGCAGTCAAAGCTACCCCCATCATTCTCAGTGACCTTAGCTCTTGCAAGTCATTAAAATTGTGTGATGTTTGCTACCACAACAGTATTTACTCTTTTTCTGCACTACTTCTCTGCCTTTACCCATGTTTGTCATGTCTGGAGGGACTGCTAACCCCTCTAGCCAAGGTTTACACAAAGGTTGAAGGACACAACCATATTCAGTTCATAGCTCCTCCTTAGGCACTTAACTATTGAAATTCAGAATAAAATAATAACAATGACACTTAGCAATCCAAGGTAAGTGCCTAATCTCAAATAATAAGCTGGGCTTCTTGTAGGTCAGTGGAAAGAATGAGACTTTAACTGCCAAATGCCTGAGTGAAGGCATGAATTCTCCCACAGAACTTCTTAAACATCTATGTAAAATCCAGACCTCACTGCAGAGGCCAAACTTATATTAACTCCAGCAGCGCCAAGATTTCGCCCTCAGTTTTAAGTTCCAGCAGGGTAGAAAGCCAGCTTTGGAGAAAGTGATGGGACTGGGGAAAAGGAGAAATTAGAAAGTGGAGGGTGCCATAACAATTACAATGAATAATGATTTTCAACTGAGGTAGAAACAGTCAATACTGACAGTGCTGATTCATCTGGGATTTGGTTCTACTTATTTTATGAAGAATACTTTAGTGGAACAACAGCAATTTAGCAGTGTTGTTTTCTGAAAACTATCTCCCAAGTTTGTCCAAAGACAAAGCCTGTTCTTCCTTTGCTTACATGTTTTTTTACCTATTTACCTATTTTACTCACTAACACTTTTCCAAGTCGATCAGCTTGGCTCTTCACGCTCTCCACAGTATGAAAGCTTTATTGTTGCCTGTGAGTGAATGCTCCATCGTTTACCCCTCCCAGCTCCCCATTTTGGCACAGATGCCCTTTTTTGAGCTTCTGTGTGAAGACCACCTGCAGCAGACCTTGAAATGACGAACGTGGAGGCAGGCTGAGATCAGCTTAAACCTGAGTTTCAAATGTACTCTACAACTCTTGCTGTTTCCTACTCCCCAAAACGACTTCATTTCCTACACCAACTGCTAAAGCAATAGTCCCGAAATAGGGAGCAATAATTTACAGTAACTCTTCTTAATACATGAACATTAATTTTATTTATTGTACCAAGAACCAAATTTACTAGAGACATAGTCCATGATTGGCATTTTGAAGGAAATATGCTAAATTACTCAAATCTATGGATATAGCTGTAGAGATTTATGAAACATTGCCTTCAATAGTTAGAACGTGATATATGACTGGTGCTGAGGTCATGTCCAATGCTCATTTTGCTCATTTACTTTTGCAGGTGGAGTTGAAATAGTTGCCAGTTCACAAAATGAAGGCCTTTTTTTTTGATAATAATATATTGAAAAGTAGATTTGTGCAGGTAGACTAAATAAAACCTGTTACTTAATAGCAAACACATAAACTCAGAAACAATAAAAACTATTTGTGAGGGTTTTTTTGTCCTTGAAAAAGAAAAAATATCCATAAATGGTCTGACCTTATGAAGACTCACTACTAGTCAGGACATATTACTTGACCAGTCCCGTGCCCAGTAGAGAGTGCCGAAAGGGACAGCTCGCAGTAGTTAAACGCTGGCTGATGATTTTTATAGGGTCAGTAACGCCAGCTCATTTCTCTGGCTATCTCTCTTAATCAGGTAAGAAATACACTGAAATCAATGACATCATTCAGGATTAACAGCAAAGTGACCGAGTGCGGAATCAGCCCCAATAGGAAAAATCCTTCTAGTCCATTGTGCAACCAAACAGAGAAGAAAAAGCTGCTGTTTTCAAACATCTCAGACACAAAACAGCCGGACACAGGCACCCATGCATGTGCTGGGGAAATGAAATTAGCAAGCAGTGTCGTTTGTTTTAGCATATGATCACATCTGACAGGCACGAGCTTGTCTCTGATGTGTTGTCTTGTCGGTGCTGGAAAGAAGAAAAATGTGAAGCCAGTTAGGAATGTTTCTGAATGTGATGCTCTCCTTTTCCCTTCTTCATTTCTTTTTTCTTTCTTTCAGTAAAAACACTGGAGATGTTTAAAATCCCTAAATCATACAAGGCATATTTTTAATATCTTGTACTAGGGATAACCTTTTTAATAGCACTGGAAATCCCATATACCATATCTAGGTGTATCCAGATGGATTGCTTCCATATGAAGACATATTTTTTTTTGCCATTTTTCATTCTATTGTATGTATCTGTAACGTATGCTTTTTATAATGAAGGGCTACTCTTAATAACCTTGTATTTATTTTATTTTATTTTTTTTTTAGAAAGAGCAGATGTGATGAAGTGAATGAGAGCTATTGGTTTAATAAAGCACAGTCATCTTCCTTCAGATGTTACAATAAACCAGATTAGATAGAGCTCTAATGGAGAAAGCTGCAATGTTACTTGTGCTGTTGATAAATGGTCTGAAATTTCATTTTCTCTGCTCTGTGTATCTTGCATACGTGCTTGTGTTTAACTGTTCAGAATCTGGCACTGTAACGACATGAAAGCAAAGAACTCCAGGATCTCAAAAGGGCTCATTATACGAATGATGATTCCTACCTGATAGAGAGAAGTGAAAGGTGACAAATCCTTCCCTCTCAATTAAATTCCTTTCATGAGAGTCTTTAGTACATTTCTGACTACAATGGCAGTCAAACAACAACAGAAAACTCAGTGTCATTATGAAAAAAAATACATTAAAACCTTTTAGGGGTGGAGAGAGTGATATGTGCATATACTTCAAAGAGAGGGTCTTGTTTTCCTTTTATTCCCTCAGTATTTCCATGAAACCTAAGGCAATGACATCACAACAAAACAAGGTTGCCAAGATATACTATACAAAAACATGTTTTCACATGGTTACATTTTCTGCAAATTATAGTTCTTGGAGTATAAATCAGAATAATTGTTTAAATCAGAGTGACTGTTGAAACAGATTTACAGAGATCAAATCAAAAATGTAATAATTCTTGTGGTTTCACTAATGCTCAGAGCACCAAATACTTCTGAAAATTTTGGTTGTCAGTTATATATAGTGTTTACATTAACATGCTGCTTGAACAGAGAAAATACATATTTTAAGATGAAAATGTGAATCCAAGGTTACAAGAATGTTTCTGAAACAGCTAAGTCATCTTGTTTCAAGTAAAACCAGATGTTTGCTTAAAGTGAAAGGCAATCATTTCTTTTAATTATGTTCACTGGTTAGGCCACCAGGAATATCCATATGTGCACACAATGATCCGATTAAAATCAAAGACCTTACGATGGAGAAAGCAATCAGCGACTGAAAGACCACCAAATGACATGCGAGGCACTGACCTGGATTCCGCTACCTCCATTCACTCGTTTTCACTCAGCAAGTCAAACAGGAGAGACTGCCGGAGTCCCTGAAGTCCCCTGGGTGAGTCACGTCCCCAGACCCTGGAGGTATCTTCAGGAGCAATGGCCTCCTAAACAGTTGCTCCAAGTTGATGAACCTGTACTAAACACAACTCTCAACTTTGCACAGGCGTGATACCTGCAAAAAAACCATTCTCTACGCAGTAAGGAAACAGCTGCATTGTGCTTCTTTGGTCATTTCGGCCTTGAGGATGTGTGATACTGTGGTGAGTCTAGTGGAAAGAGAAAAATATGGAAAGTGTTTTGCATGAATACTTCACCAGAAGAGAAGTATATGGATAAATGGATCAAACAAGTGGGTTTTCATGTCCTCCTGAAATCCTGCCTGTAGATGCCGTCTGACTGTGCTTAGCAGAGACCGTAAGCACAAAGCACTAGCATGAGTCTTCTGAAACAACCCACACTCTGGCAGCTCTTCCGGTCCTGAATGTTTCATATGCACTTATCACCTGGATTTTATTGGTAGACTGATTGCTTTGAAGCTTTACAACACTTCTCATAGTTTGAAATTTCTACACAAAATTATGTTGCTTATGAATACAAGCATCTATTCTTAGTCCTCCTGTGAAGAAACAGTAAAAGCTCTGGCCTGTGGGAGGAGACGCAGCTTCTTCTGGTTTACAGAGCAATAAACCATTTTCTGGGAACTAGCACCTACATCTAGTAGGACCTCCTCAGCTCCTCTGTGATCCTACCAGCAAAGTACAGCTCTATCACCATCTGTGTATTGCAGAGCAAAACCCATGCATTACATTTATTTACTATATAATACACATATAATATTCACATAAACGCATGCACACAAGCACCACATATACACATGTAATATGTTGCAGATGGATACAAAATAACATCATATCCTCTGATGGTTTTATAATATTCTTTCTGGAGCTGAACATTTTCTCCATGAAGACTTTGCCAGTTAATTACTTCTTCTACACACACTTTTCAATTGGTACTACCTCAGCTTAAAGGTACAGGACCCTTTTTTTTTTCTGTGGCACACATCTTATCCAGTGAGCCTACTTTTACTTTTTTTCTGGATGATACTCAATTTTCCTGTGGTCTTCTATGTCAAACAGTTTCTTCACCAATTTATGAAAAAGAAAAGGAAAAAAAAAGGAGAGAAAACTTGGCTTCAGTAAAAGATGTTCTGTGGCCACATGCATTTATCAGAAAAGCTGTATCAGATTGAATACATAATCAGGTGATAAAAAGTCTTCACAAAAAAACTGGATAAAACACATGGCTCCAGTGAAGCCATTAGGATTTTTAACCCTAATTTCAATGAGCCCAAGAAACATCCCTTTCTATTTTTCCATGCTACTTCTGTCATGGTGGGGTAGTTTATTTTACACGTAGTTTCAGTGCTGATGGTGTTCTCCTCTCCTGTTTGTGCACGATCTGGGCTCAGTTGCTGTATTGTTTTGCCTCTGTTTTCTAATCTGCTCTTTTCAGCAAAAGCCCCTCACTGAAGGAGAGATCCTTTCCTTCCGTCCTCACTGCTCTGCAAGACCTTTCCCTTACCCAAACATAAATTTTAGAGTTCAGCCTCTACAGTGTCCTTTGCTAAACATGTATATGTGTATGTAGACACCCATCTCCATGGCAATTTTATTTTGGTCTTGTGAGTCCTGTGGCTGTGTACAGTCTTTCAGATGTTCCTCTTTCATATGGCTTTACTTAACCGTCAGTGTTCTCACAGGGCCCTTAGTGCATTGCGTCCAGTCCCTTAAAGCTCCTCTCATTGTTTTGACTAATAAGCAGTTACATTAAAACTTTGGGCCAGGATATTTAGAGGGAAAATTTCATGCAGACCCTGCAAATTTAGCAGCAGATGCTTGATCTTTGCTGATTAGCTTGTAGAAGATGTTGCCAGCAATGTCTTCTCCAAGGCATGCTCTTGTCTTGAAATATAACATCTTCACCAGTTTTCAACATGAGACAGGAACCGCAACTAGTTGGCATTGGAGTGGATGGCCTCCAAGTATCTCTGGCACTGCTCGATGGAAAGTAGATGACATAAATGCTGATACAGAAGAGCAGCAGGCAGGCTAATTTGTAACCCAGCAGGATCCCAAAATATGTCCAAAATATTATTTATGACTAAAAGTTATAAAATAGAGTTAAGGCAGATTTTATTGTTTACTTATCCAAGTCATAAAATATACAAGCACAGCAAATATAAACAACAGCAAAACAAGCTGAGCGAAGGCAAGCTTTCAGCTAGCTTAATCATCTCTAAATTCTACATATTATCTCATGATGGATGGCTGCTGGAGCCTGAGAAGGACTATACCAAATCCTGTTCCCTGTTCCACGCAGACCACCCCCAACAGGACACTTCCATCCAACTGTATTATCAAATATCCCACCCTGAAACAGAAAATTTCATTTCCTCGTCACCATTTGGAGAGTCTTGTGCTGGAAAAGGGCGTACTGCCCACCTTCCTCTGCACCATCTTTTGCAGATGGATTATTCTTTTCCAGTGTCTTTGAAGGAACAGTCAAGCATGTCTCCCTTCCTTACTACGAGTTTCTCTACTCTAGTTTTTATACCCTTTCCATCAGTAAATTCTAAACATTTACCAGTGGTATGTTAAGTGATACAAGCAATATCTGTTACATATACTGTCAGTTCCTGCTCATTCTCATTTATTATTCTTCTTTTCCAGATTGTTTTGGAAGCAGTACGTACTTCCTTCTGTACAGACTTCCTTCCACACCACACCACTAAGTATCCTACTGCTTACCTGAGAGTGGCTTAGGAAAAGGACATAAAATCAGAGGATAAAATTAAAAACAGGGTCACAAATTATATAAATAGAACATTTAATATATCTACCTGCCCCCGCAGTGTCTGTATATTCACCATGACAGACACATGCATATCTGGCTTTAAATCCTGCAGTGACCAGAACTCTACGGCCTCTGCAGACAATTTATTCCATTCCTTGACTGTGAATTTTTTTTCCTAATATCTAACAAAATTATCCCTTGCTGCAAGTTAAACAGGTTTATTCTTGTTCTGAGCATCACGCCTGTGAATAGCAGATTATTCCACTTTCCTATATTTTGAAGACTCCTAAAAACCAAACACTTGTTTGTGAAGCCACGTGACTATATGGGCTGGATTCAGCATATCTGGAATGACATAATTAACAGAATTAATACCGTATGACTTACTTGATCAATCTGGATAAATCATCCTATTTCAAACTAGGCTGAAAAAAAATCCAAACCATTTCTAGAATTTGCAGACAAATTGTCTTCTGGATGGAAACACTGTTGTAACATATCAGAAGCTTGCAAAATGAATCCATTTTTACAATACTTTGTGAACTTGGAAAAAGTGAGACTTAAATGAGAAAAGTCCAATATTTGCCTTTTTCTTTCCCACTTCTCATTTCATTTAGTCAGAAAACAAACACAGTGTTCAACAAAAGTATGTTTCATATCAAATAATATCTAATTACTACATTTGTTAAATAAAGCTTAATAATTAAGCAGCCTGAAATGCAATCACAATTATAGTTTACAGATAAGAGAAAAGCATTTGAAAGGATCTTAAATAAACTACAAAAGCATGGGCTAATCTTATGAACAAATGAAAATCCATAATCCTTCTTAGGCCATGGTCTGCTGGTAATGCACTTGCAATTAAAGTACCGTGTGATTTATGGAAGTCAAAAAGGAAATTACTCAAAAACATCTACACTGAATGCTTGTAACTAGCTCCCATTCTCCCAACGGACAGGGCTTTAACCATTTCCATGGCTCAGCTGAGAAGATCTTTGACTTGTTTTGCAAAATGTTTGTTTGACCTCTTCAACTTCATTGGTTAAATATGCTTAGCTCAGTACGATAACTGGCAGACAAGGTTATGCAAGACTTGTAATTACAGTATCAATCCTTATAAGATATTTTCTAACAAATGGATGAGTCTATTTTTATTCTATTTTCACATTCCTTGAGGAAAATGTTCAGACTAATTAATTTTCATTAACATCTAGAACTCAGCACATCAATAAATATAGTTATGACCTCTTTCTATTTTTAAAATTTTAGACTATTTCTGTCTGTTCTAGTTATTAAAAGATCTATTCAGGAAATGAATATTAGTGACAAAGATAAAAATGAAAACTTGTTTCACAAAGAATCAAAATCCCAAAGTTGTTTTACTTTTAAAATCTTTACAACAGACTGCTTTTACCATGTTTTTAAAAAGCCATCATTGTTTATAGTAGCAACATTAAAACATATTGAGACTATTTTGATGGAATATGGAGGTTATAGTAAAAAAGAATTCCTGACACCTTAAGCAAAGTATTTGGGAGTTTTCTTTAGTCATGACGATCCACCAGAAATCCCAATGGGACAAAATGTGGTAATAAGATAAGAAAAAAAGCAACTTGTAATCATTAATACAGATTGCCCTCAACTTGTTGATCCTGCTTTCACCATAATTTTTTAATAGGCTGGAAATGAATTACTAATTTGTTTGTGTTGAGGAACAAGATGCGGCTCAAGGCTTATGTCAAAGTCAGCGACTGATTCATGCATATTCACCTGTACTTTTTGGTCTCCATTGTAGAAGAAATGCATTGTGGAGATAGAAGTAGCAGAGCTGATTCACAACACTGTCAGCATTAGTCTTAGCCTGAGAGATGGAAGTGATTTTATGAGCGAAAAAATAACACTGAGCTTGGGAAAAAAATACAAACAAAGATATAGTATTCCAGTATAGCACACTTCCTGAGCTAAAAAAATGAGATGTCATCCTCCACTGAGTCTTTTCCTGCTTACTGATAAGTGCAGATATGCATTTTAAGGACTACTGTACCTGATAGTTGTGATTCAGCTGGGATCTGAAATTATTGCATTTTTAAACTTTATCAGTACACAGCGAACATACAGGATCCACAAATTACTAGTACTTACACTCTATTTGATCTTCACAATGCTATTGGAAACAAATAACAAACGCATTTGAAAATCAACAAAAAGCTTTGTTCAGTGGTAAAAGTCTACACCAAATGAGATTTTAATTCATCTTTCCTTTTAAAGCTGTAAAAATGAGATTGCTGGCTCTGCTCTGTGATCTGCAGATGACTTTTGGCTGGTTCCTGGAGAAGAGGAGCCGGCAAGGGGCTGCAGAACTCAGCTGCAGCTGGGAAGGGGCTGGAAGGTCAGGCTGTCCTTAATGGTCCTCTCTAATTATCAAGTGAGCCAAGAGACAGTGAGACCCCAGTTCTGCAAATGCAGACAGAGAGACCTGCAGGCAGAAGTTTCTCAGCTGCAGCCTCTCCACCTGTGGATGCTACTCACAGACCACTTCCACATTGCAGCCAAGAAATGATCACAATGTCATATCAACACAGCCAAGAGAACTTGAGGAAACTGCACGTTCTGATTGCAGCATCGCAGTGGCAGCCCAGGCCATATGTACCCTGGTGGGTTTAAGGTGTAGGGGTGGGAGGTAAAGGGAAGAAGCTGAAGGAAGCAGTCCTCCACACATGCCCCATCCCTCTAAGCAGCAGCTCCAGAAACAGCCTGGAATTTGAGCAAGAAGATAAGAGGATATCTCTTGGTGGAATTGCCACCATCACTATCACAGTTGCACCTGCCCTGGACTTGAAAACAGCAGCATTATAATAAATTTCAAGGAATTTCTGGCATTTCTCACTTTAAGGGATGGAGATCCTGCTTGGGATAGGAAGGATTTTATTTGGCCTGTAGTCATGTTATTTTGTCACATATTCCAGCTTGCCAATAAACATAACCTTGTTCACCAAATTCAACCACATTTGTTGGCAGAACAGACAGTTCACACATACTAAGCTCCTGAAATACCTGGGAAGCAGACTACTGGATTAGAAAAAGACCGCAGGTTAGCATCCCTACTGTCAGAAAAGCTGCTGTGTCTGCATGGTGGCATTGCTGGACACCAGAGAAACCATTCAGAAAGATTCCCCCCAGTGCAAGGCTTCTTCAGGCCTGATCTTCATGGGAACAACTTACATTTTGTTTTTGTTTATTGGTTGCTTGCTCAGGGTCTTCTGAGGGAGCTGGATGTTTACATTGTTTCTCACTTATGGTGAAATACTTTTTTTTTCTGAGCACAAGACTTTGAAGAAATGTCCCAGACTTTCTGGGAAACAACATTCTGGATGATGGCAGAATTATCACATCCAGTTGACTGGTATTATTTTGTCACCAGTGCACACTTACTTTGTCCCTCAACAAGTCTGTCTGGAGTAAACAAAAAACAACACTTTGTTTTAAGGGAAACAAAGGAGAAATCCCATTTTCCTTTGTGTACTACGTATTTATCTCTTAAGTGGTCTGAGATATACAGTTTAAATTTTTTTTAAAAAAAATCAACTTAATAAAGTTACTATTTTTTTTCCTTTTAAGCTCACAAAACTCTACATGTAGAGCTAAAATCACCATGAAACACAGGCTTAGGAGAAACGATATGCAGTAGGTTTCTATAATCTGTCCAACTCTATTTATGTAAGAAAATTCCCATTGCTACAATTGAGTTAGAAATTGGCATTATGTATTTTATAAGTTTCAGAAGACTGAGAATGAGGATTTGAAGACAGAGTATTAGACCATTTCACATCAAATGATTTATGAAGGATGCATGTTCTGCTGGATGTGTGTTCTGCTGAATGTCTCTGTATAGCATTTCTTATCCAAACAATGTACATGGAGCCTTTTGTCAAGTTTTTCAGTTCCTCTGGAATCTTGTGATATCCTGAAAGGTAACCTTTTTTTTTTCTTTTTTTCCCAAAGGAAGTAGCTGAATCGTTTGCCAAAATCAAGTTGTGAAGTCAGATAGTAGGTCATACATACTGGATGAAATCTCTTTCTGTTATTTCTGCGTTGCTGTGATGTCGTTCTAGATGAGTTACACTTACGATCAGAAAAGTCTGTGGAAAATTATATTCTAATGTAGATTTCATTCTAAGCATTAGGTTATACATATCAACACACTACAAGATCAGATTACTTAAATTCCTAAGCTTTAAACATAAAAATTTGTCATATGTTTTTAAAGAAATACAAGCAGTTCCTTGCCATAAAAAGTATCTCTCCATTACCTTCATTTTCATCTTTCCTGACTTACACATTCTCAGTCTAATAATCAATTAATACACAAAGGTAACTTCTAACAGCTTAAAACCAGCTCAGGAGCTTTTTCTTTGCAGAAAACATTACAGTTTATGCATTGTCAAATTATGGAATGTAGCACTTCAACATTTCCATGAAATTAAATTTACAAAATATTTCCTTTAATTACGTAATTTTGAAAATTTTTTGGAACATGATAAAAAATAATAATTTTATTATCTCTCTCTTTAGGCCCAGAATGTTTGTTCCACAGTGCATTTTGTTGTATTGAGAAATTTATAGAAAGTGCAACTTCCTAGAAACAATGTTCTTTCTCACTTTGCACTGTGAGCATACAAGCTGATGTTTCACAAAATTAACTGGCTGCAAATGGCAACAGAGTGTCGAAGATGAAATAATATTTTTTTCCCCTTTTTTTTTTCACATTTCACATTTTCAGGTACTCTTAGGTGTCTTGAAAATAATTATACAGGTTTTGATTCTTCCATTGTAGTAGTAGTAGATGTTTAGGTCAAATTTCTGGATATCTATCTCTGTGGCTTGAGGTGTACGTGACTATACGCCCTTCCCAATCACGTCTGTAGGTGTCCTCACAACTGAAGAAGCAGCACATTACTGGGACTACAAGAAGCTTTTATCCTACCAGGACGCTTCACTAGCTTTCTGCAAGTCTCAGGCAATACATACGACTCCGTCACAAGGAGGTGACGTACAGGAGTGACCTTGGATAACAACACACCACACCTCTATTGCTTCCACAGCGATGGGGACAGGGCATTTCTTAACAACAACAGTTTCAGCAGGGAGGGAGAGGTTCCCCTTAGATGTCATGCTAGAGTAATTGCCACAGTCCATTTCATGTCATGCTTTCTTATATCTAACAGCCCAATGTGCACATCTGATTCACTTCCTTGTAGACCATTTAATAAAAGCCTTACAGCAGTTTTTACTGATACATGCAACATCATCTCCCATTTCCTTCTGGAAAGAGCAGAAGCAGTTTCTTTCAGGAACTCATTGATGAAATATTATGACTCAAACAGTGACCACGATGTTATATCCCTAATAGATATTTCAACCCACAGAAATCCATAAATAATAATTAGATGCAAACTTCAGTCATTATCACTCCTTCTGCTCTTTATTTCCAGTCTCATGTGTCTCTGGGCTTGGACTCTGTGACCCAAGCATATGGTTTTAGCCATTTAGATAAATGTATGGAATAAAAAAATTGTTAATATTGAAGCACTGAATACATACGTAAATCAAGCTGCAATTATTTTAGACAGAATTATCCTGGAAATATAATTTAAGCTTATCTTTTGATATTGCAGAGGCAGCGGAGTTAATGTCTGCATAAAGCATGTGAAGAGATCTAGGCTTTTTTATTTTAAAGTATCCTGCAGCATTGATTTATGAATGCGAGTACTTGCAATTGTTAAAACCCAACTCTTTATCTTCCTTCTGAAAAAAAGGACTTACTTTCAAGTGAGTTTTTCAGTAATTGATTTACTCTTTGGTGCTCTTCTTTGACTCCATTTTATTGTTCTTCATAGATCTTCGCAGTGCGGACGTCTAAATAAGATAAGATAGAGTGCACCCTCAGCAAGTTCGCTGACGACACCAAGTTGTGTGGTGCCATCGACACGCTGGAAGGGAGGGATGCCATCCAGAGGGACCTTGACAGGCTGGAGAGGTGGGCCTGAGCCAACCTCATGAAGTTCAACCAGGCCAAGTGCAAGGTCCTGCACCTGGGTCATGGCAATCCCAGGCACAAATACAGGCTGGGCGGGGAATGGATTGAGAGCAGCCCTGAGGAGAAGGACTTGGGAGTGCTGGTGGATGAGAAGCTTAACATGAGCAGGCAATGCGCCCTTGCGGCCCAGAAGGCCAACCACATCCTGGGCTGCATCAAGAGGAGTGTGGCCAGCAGGTCAAGGGAGGTGATTCTCCCCCTCTACTCTGCCCTGGTGAGACCCCACCTAGAGTACTGTGTCCAGTTCTGAAGCCCCCAGCACAAGAAGGACATGGACCAGTTGGAGAAGGTCCAGAGGAGGGCCACAAAGATGATAAAAGGGCTGGAGCACCTCTCTTATGAGGACAGGCTGAGAGAGTTGGGGCTGTTCAGCCTGCAGAAGAGGAGGTTCCGGGGAGACCTTATAGCGGTCTTCCAGTACCTCAAGGGGGCCTGCAAGAAAGATGGGGATAGGCTGTTTAGTAGGGCCTGTTGCGATAGGACGAGAGGTAATGGTTTTAAAATAGAGGGGGGTAGATTTAGATTAGAAATTAGGAAAAAATTTTTTACGATGCGGGTTATAGAACACTGGAACAGGTTGCCCAGAAAGGTGGTGGAGGCCCCATCCCTAGAAGCGTTCAAGGCCAGGCTGGATGAGGCTCTGAGCAACCTGACCTAGTCAGGGATGTCCCTGCTCCTTGCAGGGGGGTTGGACTAGATGACCTTTGAAGGTCCCTTCCAACCCTAACCATCCTATGATTCTATGATTCTATAAGGCTCCAGGGTGGTTTGCAGCAAATTGGAGGAGCTATTGATGACTGAGTGCTTCCCTTTTATATATTCAAATATCATATTCACCTTTGTATCCATTAGTCCACATGAGGAGTCTGCTTGCAGCTGTTTATCCACCATGATTTTTCATCCTTTTTAAAGATATGACCTTCTTTATCACTCGATAATGATTCTCTGCTTAAAATTATTTATTGGGTTCTATTGGTTAGGCAGATTTCATCTATTTAATATGTTATGTTGATTCCATGACCTTTCCATCTCTTAATGAAAGAACATCAACAAAAATTAAAATATATAAGACTGACCTTTTTCTCTTATCATCAGTGTAATATGCTGCTGTAATGTTATTGCTACATTGAAGTATTTTAACATCTATTTTCATAAGCAAACAGTGGTTGTCTTTAATTAAATTCTTTAAATTTATTAAGAATGATGTTGACTAATATATATTCCATGCTTTTGTCTGAAGCCAGCATCCCCCTCAACAATCCTGTAATCACCAGCATCACCATATTTCTTCCTTTTACGTGTAGGCTTGGCTCTATCTTTCTTCCAGCTGTGGTGTTTTGAAAGTCTTTAAATACTCACTTGAAGTGAACACTATTGATACTAAAATCTTCCTTGGGCAGCTATTGTAAAACTCTGACATGGAAAAAAGTCTGGATCTAATGCTCATTGTTATTTAAGAACTTTGATTGTTACTAATCATATTTTTATAAAATGTAAATATATTATATACCTTTTTCCTTTCATTCATAACAAAAGTACTTGTTAAACAGAGATGTATTTTTATGCATTGTTATTTACTGTTCTAAAAATTGATCAAGAATCCTGTTGATTTTTTTTTTTACACCAAAAAAGTACTTTTTTCATATTACCCTTAACACTTACAGCCAGATTTCCTCTTCACAGTGTCACTTTTCTACTTCGAACACAAAAAAAAACCCAATAACATCCACATTATAAATTGTTTTCTTGCTACACCTGTTACAGATATAGGTACTGTTACTGCTGCTTTCATTAGTAAACATTCTGGTTCTTTTAAACAAGCTTTTAAGTTGCGGGTTCACCCTGTTTAGGGTTTGAAGTAAACAGTTTTTAATTACCATTCACATTTTTCTGATTAAATTTTTCCTCCCAGCAGATTTGATTCATAATTGTTTTCAGCTTTGTGAAATTGATCCTTTTAAAGCCGAAAGGGGATGCACACACGCACACCCCTATGTGCACACACACATGCTACGACATTAAAACATGCGTGTATGTGCGTACTTAGGAGTGCGTGCGGGTGTGTGTCTGGATGTGTATTGCACAGCCTTGCACAGATGGTTAGGATTTTATTATGTTTATACAAAGCAACTATAATAAAGTCACAAACACTTGAGCTGAACCACAAGTACTGGGAAATTCTTCTACTAACTTGATGTCTAACGCAGAGCTGTCCTGCACTGTATGCAACACTTTGTGACTTAGACAATCAACATGTAACAATATTTTGAAATTCTCTGGACATTCAGTACTGCCAGCATGCAGCCGCCAGCCAATGTTTCCCAGCCTCCTGATGTCCCCCAAAAGAAATCCTTCATCCTTCTCTAGGCAGTGAAGATAGAATCCCAGAACAGTTTGGGTTGGAAGGGACTTTTAAAGGCCATCTAGCCCAACCCCCCTGCAAGGAGAAGGGACATCTCCAACCAGATCAGGTTGCTAAGAGCCCCCTCCAGCCTGGCCTTGAATGTTTCCAGATGGGGCACCTATCACCTCTCTGGGCAACATGTTCTGGTGTTCCACCACTCTCATTGTAAAAAATTTCTTCCTTATATCTAGTCTGAATCCACCCTCTTTAGTTTAAAACCATTACCTTTTGTTCTATGGCAGCAGGCCCTGCTAAAATGTTTCTCCCCATCTTATAAGCCCCCTTTAGGTACTGAAAGGCCACAATAAGGTCTCCCTGGAGCCTCCTCTTCTCCAGGCTGAAAAACCTCAGCTATCTCACCCTTTTTTCATGGGAGAGATGCTCCAGCCCTCTTATCATCTTCGTGGCCTCCTCTGGACTCGCTCCAACAGATCCACGTCTTTCTTATGTTGGGGGCTCCAGCACTGGACGCAGTACTGCAGGTGGGTTCTCATGAGAGGAGAGTAGAGGGGGAGAATCACCTCCTTCAACCTACTGGCCATGCTCCTTTTGATGCAGCCCAGGATGCGGCTGCCTTTCTGGGCTGCGAGCACACATTGACGGCTCGTGTCCAGCTTTTCACCCACCAGTACCCCCAAGTCTTTCTTGGCAGGGCTGCACTCAATCTCTTCATCCCCCAGCCTGTATTAATAATGGAGATTGCCTCAACCCATGTGCAAGACTTTGCACTTAGTCTTATTGAACCTCAAGGGTTTACATGGTCCCACATCTCAAGTTTGTCCAGATCCCTCTGGATGGCATCCTGTCCCTCAGGTACATCAACTGCACCATTCAGCTTGGTGTCATCTGCAAACTTGCTGAGAGCGCACTTGATCCCACTGTCTGTGTCACTGGGGAAGGTGTTAAACTGCACTAGTCCCAGTACAGACTCTTGAGGGACACCACTTGTCACTGATCTCCATCGGGACATTGAGCCATTGACCACTATCCTCTGGATGTGAGCATCCAATCAATTCCTCATTCACTGAACAGTCCACTCACTGAATCCATATCTCTCCAATTTAGAGAGAAGGATGTTGTGGGGGACCATGTCAAAGGCCTTATGGAAGTCCAGGTAGATGACATCCATAGCTCTTCCCTTGTCCACTGATACAGTGACTCCATCATAGAAGGTCATTAGGTTGTTCAGGCAGGACTTGCCCTTGGTGAAGCCATGCTGACTGTCTCAAATCATCTCCCTGTCTTCCACGTGCCTTAACATAGCTTCTAGGAGGATCGGTTCCAAGATCTTCCCAGGCACAGAGGTGAGGCTGACAGGTTGGTGGCTCCCAGGGTCCTCTTTTTGACTCTCTTTAAAAATGAGTGCAATGTTTCCCTTTTTCCAGTCAGCAGGGACTTCACCTGACTACCATGACTTTTCAAATGTGATAGAGAGTGGCTTGGCAACTACGTCAGCCAATTCCCTCAGGTCTCTGGGATGCATCTCATCAGGTCCCATAGACTTCTGTATATTCAGGTTCCTCAGGTGGTCACAAACCTGATCTTCTCTTACAGTGGGAGGGACATTGTTCCTCTAGTCCCTGTCTTGTAGTCCATCCACTTAAGAGGTGGGAAGAGAGATTGGCAGTGAAGACTGAGCAAAAGAGTTGTTCAGTACCTCAGCCTTCTCCTCATCTGTTATCACCAGTTTACAAGTTGTGTTCATCGAAGCGGAGCACATTTTCTTTGACCTTCCTTTTCTGGCTGACATACCTGTAGAAGCCCTTTTTACTATTCCTTGCATGCCTTGCCAAGTTCAGCTTCAACTGCACCTTGTCCTTCCTGACCCCAGCCCTAAACAACTGGGCAGCATCCCTGTACTCTTCACAGGATACCTGTCCCTGCTTCCACCGCCTGTGCATTTCCTTCTTGTTCTTTAGTTTGACCAGCAGATCTCCACTCAGCCGTGCTGGTCTCTTGCCTTTCTTGCCTGCTTTCTCACACCTGGGGACAGAGAGCTCTTGTGCTCTATGGAAAGCGTCCTTAATGATCTGCGAGCTCTATTAGTAGATTCATTTAATTGTGCTGTCTCGGCATCACTCAATAGTCATCAGAAAAAAAAATGACGGAATCTCCAGGGAGAGTTTACTCCATTCACTTTAGGATGGAATTAAGCAACTTTCTGATGTGTCTATTTCCCTACAGGGAGCATGTAGCTGTATGTCACTCAGCATTTAGACAGCTGAAGTTAACTGAAAAGAACTCCACCCTAAATATTAAAGTGAGAAATCCCCTTTTCTATGTATCATTACAAATGACCATTAAAAAACCATATTCAACCTCTGCCTTTGTTAAGAGCTTGATTTATAACAGCCCTTAGGACATCATGTACTGGTTATGATGACAGATTAATCAAGCAAAGTGTGTTAACAAAATTTATGGCACACCATATCACATCTCCAATGTTAGGAAAACGGAGAAAAGAATAATATGCCTTAATCTTCTATTTGAACACAGTTTTCATTTGGGCTTTTCTGATGTTCTAATATTTACAAAATCAAATATGATGTCAAATGGACATATACCGGTTTGAACCACAACTAGAGCTGCTGGGAGCTGCCAATACACAAGTAGAACTTGTTACCATCAATAGTAACTGAGAAGGGACACTGAGTCAGACAACCTCTCCACCAGGAACTACCACACCTTTCTTGAAATCAAAACTATCTGAAGGCTCCCATTTTCTGAAGATGAGCTTTATCAAAACACAAAACATTAGACTGGGAAAAGATGTTAAATAATTTTTTAAAAATTCAAAATAAATCTTACCCTAAATCCATTTTATCATAACGTGGCAAGTTCTTTTCTCCCATCTTGCTCTCTATCTGTTCAGCATCTTCCTGGTTTAAATAAGCCCTACCCATTTCTTTGGGAAAGGCTCCTTCACTCTTAAACTTGTCTGTGTATTTGTTCCCAGCTCCTCTTTCCAGTCACTACTGTGATGCCCTAAACTTATAGACTTGCCTGTCCCATCACGTACTGCAGAATGTCTCCCCAGCAAGCATCCCAGCTGACCTCCATGGAAGCCTAACTTCGCTCTTCCTTGGGGACACAGATTGCAGCCACCTCAGCAAAGCAAACAGGCTGCCCTCCTAGCAGAGAAAAATGTTAACATATGGAAAAAAGTTTGAGCAAGCAACTTTTTGTAGCCCCAACACTGGCATGCACAAGCTGTGAAGTGCAGGCAGTGCCACACTTCACCTGAGATCCCACGGGACACTCGCAGCAGTGGCTCTTTCACATGAGCAGAATTTGTACTTACTTTTCCACAGTTACACTGTTGACAACACAATGCTCCTCTCTCATTAAATACCAACTTGCTCCTCATCTTCTTGGAAGATCAGGTTAGCACTGTACATGATGCAAAGACAGAAACTGGCTGCAGAATGACAGGCTATGTGCCCAGATCTAAACATCTGCACCTGTAATCCTCTGCCTTTCTCTGTTCCATCTCCCAGGGGTGCTTTAGGACTTATTTCTTGGTCCATGGTAGCGGTTATCTGTCTCTCCAAAGTGCTTGTCTCCGTAAGTTGACAGAGTGAGGAGAGCTGCTGTGTTCTTGAGTGACTTTCGCCGTGAAGGACTGATCAGAAATTCAAAAAGCCAATAAAAACACAGTGATTTTGATTAAACTCTCATTGGATAATGCATTTCTGCTTGTTTTCTAGAAAGAGAGCACCACATTACAAAAGCATGGTGTAAGTGACCGCTCCAAGTGTGCTCCATCTTAACCGTCAAGGATATTTGAATGGCCACAAAAAAAAGAATCCTTCTCAGTGATCTAAACAGCAGGTAATATCAATCATGGTTTTGCCCTGTGATCTTGTGCCACTAATTTCACTCTCTGGGCCTGTTTCCAACCATTTCTTTCTTCTTGTTGTCTGCTTATGTATAGGCCTGGCTTTTGATTTGTGTTTGAGCAATGCTTGGTACTTTTTGGCCCTGATGCTGGGTGGGGTTCTATGAGCTACTGTAGTATTATCATCCTCATCATCCTCAGCCACACATGCTGGTTTTTGACTGCGTGTCCCACAATATGCCTGAACACCGATGTGGACTCTGTGAAAGAGTTAGACAGGGCCCTGACATACACGAACATTACTCCCCCTGAAATCTCTGGGAGTTATGTGTACATCTGAGGGCAGAGTTCAGGCCATAAAGTTTAAGTACAAGCATCTGGGCACAATTTTCTCCAGTGAGCAGGATTCCAAGTTCTGTAACATCTGCTGTGGGAACTATAAGTACTTTATATTAATGTTTTACACTGTGTTAGCTATAATCACCTTTTTAATGGGAAAAATGCAGTCATCTCCACCTGGTGATTCCAGCGATGCAGACACCTGTCTGCTAGAATTGGACTGAGACCATCAATGCATTTCGCACAAGCAATTGTAGGGCTATAAGATGGTAATGGCCTAAGGTTATAATTTGCAAGTGACCCATGCGTGCTGGGTTTTTTCCAGCAGAACATCATTTTCAGATAAGCTCTTGTTTCTCTGTAGGGATTCGGCTAGTTCTATCACTTCATATTTTTGCAAAATGTTTGGCTAAGAGATAACAAATGCATTCACACATAGGAAAGGAAATAATCTTTTCACAGTGCTGTTTGCAAAGAAATCAGAATAATGTCATAGAATCTATTATGATTCTTTTAATCTGGTTCTTACTTAGATATGTAAATACATAGCTACCAACGATGGTTTAATGTTTTCCAATAACATTAGTAGTCACCTTAGATGTTTGTGGTTTCTTGATGTTTGTTGTCAACCCCATCATGCACGTGGTCCTGACTAAGGCGAAGCACTTGACTACATTTTATACCTAAAGCTATTTTTTCTCATCTATCTAATTAAAGGAATAGTGAAAAGAAGCATAATCACACAACCTACACTCAAGCGTATGTTGCCATTTGTAGACTGTTACTGATACTTGAGTCAGTCAGATTAAAAGAAGCTGGAATAAATCTTCACTGTCACTTTCTTTCTGCAGTTGTAAAATGTCGTTATAATAAAATATATGCTGTAGTTGAACTATAGATGGAGTTAGAGAGAGCTGTGTATGTACTCGGATATACTTCAACTGAAATAAATCCTGTAAGAATCTTCTTATTGGAGGAGGAATATTTTACCTCTCCTGCTCCTATAAACACTTCAGTTTCAAAACGACCCAAAAGACATTCTTTTCAGCTGCACTGTTAAATTAGTTCTTACTGCCTGTCCGGTGGTAAATGGGTTGAAGAAAAAGTAAAATTTAGTGGATATGTTCCCATAGTTTCCCATTTTTCTGTGATACATTGTCGATAACCAAAGGAAGAACCGCTCTGGTGAGATCCCACCTGGAGTACTGCATCCAGTTCTGGAGTCCTCAACATAAGAAGGACATGGATCTGTTGGAGAGAGTCCAGAGGAGGCCACAAAGATGATCAGAGGGCTGGAGCACCTCTCCTGTGAGGACAGGCTGAGAGAGTTGGGGTTGTTCAGCCTGGAGAAGAGGAGGCTCCTGGGAGACCTTATAGTGGCCTTACAGTACTTAAAGGGGGCTTATGGGAAAGACAAGGAGAAACTCTTTAGCAGGGCCTTTCTTGATAGGACAAGGGGTAATGGTTTTTAAATAGAAGGAGGTAGATTCAGACTGGATATAAGGAAGACATTTTTTACAATGAGGGTGGTGAAACACTGGAACAGGTTGCCCAGAGAGGTGGTGTATGCCACATCCCTGGGAATGCTCAAGGCCGGGTTGGATGGGGCTCTGAGCAACCTGATCTAGTTGGAGATGTCCCTGCTCCTTGCAGGGAGGGTTGGACTAGATGGCCTTTAAAGGTCCCTTCCAGCCAAACTCTTCTATGATCCTATTCTATAAGAATGTATTTTGGAAAACTGATGAGGATTCAGTCTGTCTCAGTACAAAAGTAAATCAAGCCCTAGACCCCTGGTTGTATGCCGGTCTGGTGTCAGCATCAAGAGAAAGGGTTTCTGAACTTACAAAGACTGTATGGATACATATATGTATCACATATATAAACATAATCTGTAAGATGGAATGTGGGCACAAATCCCAACATCCTATTAAAAAGCCACACAGCAATCTTTTTACCACCAGTAAAGGAGAAACTACTGAACAATTTTCATCTTCCCTGAATGAACCCCAGCATGAACCTCCTGGAGATAAAATCACCCTCACTCAGAAGAATGGTGCACAAGAGTGTACCATATGTCTGCAAAACACGAGGGAGAAACTCCTGTTCTCCTCTGCAGTTGTAACTCTCAGGCCACAACACCTAAATGCAATTTTGCCTTCTTGGATTAACACGAATTAATTATTGGTATTTTTTAATTATGCACTCTGTGTTTGCTAAGTTGTAAAACCAAGTGACAGAAGTACTTCTAATACTTGCCTCTGAGTCAGGGGTTAGTAGGCAAGATACCAATACAGCTGAAAAAGGTTGATTTGCTAAAGCCAACTTAAAGTCCATATGGGAGTATAATTTTCCTCTACTTGTGATTTTCTTCCCACTGATTCCATCTCCAAGCATTGAGATCGACTGATGAATGCATGTTTTTACTGGATAAGCAGGTAGAGAAGTCACAGACAAAAAAAATTCCACAGGACCTTTGTTTTTACCATAGTTAAGTTGTTGCTAAGGAGTGGGTTTTCTTCCATGCAAAATAAAATGAAATTGAATAGATTGAAATTCTTCAGCTTAAACTGCATGTTATTAACACGGGCTAAGAAAAGTCCTAATTTGCTGGCACCTTCAAGCAGCATGTCTTCAAAAGGAAAAATTAATAACTTGCTTCTTACCACAAGAATGGACCATGAGTGGTATTGCCAGTCAACAGCTTTAAGCTCTTCAGCTGTTCGGATGTGAATGGCCTATGAGAATCTTTCTGGATTCACCACTGTTGTGGGAACCTTCCACTTACACTTGGCTTGGGAAGTGTGAATTCTTATTTTGCAAAGAGCCTGGGGATCTTGCCAAAGCTAATATTCTGGGGTCCATATGTGTTAAGTGATCGGCAATTCTGGAATACGGCATCAGGGAGTCAAATGGGGGAAGCCTCTTAGAGACACTTCAGCCAAGGAAAGGAATTTGGACTTTTTCAAGAATAATTTTAAAGCAGAGAAATGGCCAAGAACAGATGACTTGAATTTTGGAAAAATTTAAGACAAGAGAACTTTTGTCCAGGTTATGTGCACCACAAGCTGTCTTGGGGGGTGCTTCTGTGTCGCTCTAAGTAACATGCACTTTCCTTCACATTGACTGCATAAAACGAAATGTCACCCCCCTTAGGACTGCAACCTCTGCTACCACAATAATACACATTGTTTACTAAACCATTTCTACAACCATTGGAATTACTATATGCCAGCTACTGCAAGAATCCTGACAGTGATAAAGCACCAAATATTTACAGATGATAACTGCCCATTCATTATATATCAAGAATGCAAATCACTGTTGTGTAATTTCTAATGTTTTAACGGAATCTGGCTAGCAATGAAAAAAAATCTTATCTTTTATTTTTTCACATTTGTCCACAAAGCGCTAGATGATATCTCATACATAATTCTAGGGCTTATAGTTGGAAACGCATATTCCTAACCTCACTCCTTCTGAAGTGATGCTCCTATTGATGTGAATGCATGCAGTGGTGGGTAGGTTTCTAAGCATTATTAAACACATATTTTAAAATATCTTTGTGACATTAATACAGTTGACTTTATAGAAGTGGCCAAAATTAGGATAAATTAATCCAGTCTACAGCATACATATAACAGTCGAAGATGTCCTTGCTCTTTGCAGGGGGGATGGACTAGACGACCTTTGAAGTTCCCCTCCAACCCTCACCATTCTATGATTCTATGATTTTAACAGCTCTGATGAATATCCTTAAAATATGACTTAAATGATTCCATCTCATTCACATAGCAGTTAATTTAATCACATATAATAATATGCAGTTTATTTTCAATGACACTTGACAACAATATCCACTGTAGAGACCACTGCTTTCCTGGCTTCCAGGAAAGGTGAACTGTTCTTAGAAAAACACTAACAAACATTAAAACTGTCTCTGGGGTCACTCCACGAAATTATTTCGATCTGTCTTTGTTTAGTGTATGCATTTTAGTACATTGCTGTATCACTCTGCTAAACCAAAATCCCATGTAAAATCATAAATCTTCAGATAAATAAAACTGGTATTAAACATTAAACACTACATATGTAGAATACATAAAAGAACCTGGTCAGAACATACTGGACTTTGACACTTCTTCAGTATCCGTTTGATAGTTTAGTGCTAGGAAAAAAACAATTAGCATTGAAGCTTCAGTTCACTTGATCTGTGACTAGAGTGAAAAGTAAATATCCCAGGGGTTCTTAGTGACTGAAGCTTTCTTAGCAACTGATGTCCTCTATGCAATATTGGCTTAGCAAGGTTTGATATATATAATTCCATTAAAACATATGGCTTCATCAAACAAAACCACATCTCTCTCCTTAGTTAACTCCCTCTCCAGAAGTGAAGAATACTTCTACTAAGGAAATAGTGGGTGGTTTTTAAGAGAAGTTGATGTAAACATGGTGACAAGAGGAAGGGCCGGCAAGCAGATGGTCTTCTGACTTCTCATTTTAGAGCTACTGTAGCAGGTGTTGAAAAAGCCTTCCATCCTCCTGATGTAAAAATGTGGGGAAAACAGCCCTTTAGGAAAACCACAGAAAAGAGTAATGACTGTATATTCTGTCATCTACCAGTGGAAAACGTTAAAAAATGCAATTCCTTTCATGGAACTGATTAATATTTCAAACAAATGTGTACCACACAAAGGAGATGTGGCTATTCACAGTGGCTATAAATTACTGCAGACTACTCTGGAGAAAGGTCTGGGAAATGAACACCACCTTTCACAAGGGCCAGGATGTTGGCATGAAAATAGTTTCTATTTACATTCTAGCATTTTCATAACATCACATCAAGCCATTTCAGAGTAAGTGTTCTCCTGATTTTGTTGGATTGCGGCCTTTTGTGTTTTCCTTGGAGGCCTCCCTGCTGCTCACCACACGCACACACACAAAGGTGGAGTGCTAGGCAAAAGAAAAGCACATTGCATCCAGTTGTTAGAGAACATGTAGAATTATCTGCCATATAATAGCTATGAATATTCAAATAAAGAAAAAAATAATTTCGGTTAATTCCTTTCTCCTTCTGTTTTTATATTTACTTGGGAAAAGGGGAAGACTGCGAAGAGGCTAAGATGGAATATGTTCAGAGCTATAATCCAAAGAGGAGTTCTCCCTTAGTGATTTTTTTAAAGTCTAAAAACTGAGATCCTAAATATGTCCTCTCTTTTTTCTGCAAAACATTACTTTATGGTCATCACCCCCCTTTCTGAGATCTAACATACACTCATGAGGTCAGCTGGCTGGAGGGAAGACACAGTTCCTTCATTTTATTGACTCCATAAATAGTCAAGTAAGAATGATTGTGCTTAAGGTTCAGGGAACATCTAGTTCACACCAGACAGGCTCAGTGGATTAACATTATAAATCACATCCTTTACTTTTCGTCATCACAGTATTTCTATAGTTAATCTTGTAATTTGAGTATGTCTACCAAAACTGAATATGTGAATAGAAAAAAAAATTGGTCATCTAACAGCCTAAATGACTGACACCAATTTTATTAGTATTCATTTAAATCAGTTACAAAAATATAAAATCATAGTATTCTGTACTTATTCCAGTCACTAGGTTTCACTTACTTCTGCTCATCAAATTTTCAGAAATAATCTCAGATTTTGAAAGGGTCTGGATTTGCATATTCAACTTGAAAAACTTATTTTTTTTATTTTGTGGACATGTTAATAAATTTGCCACTTTTTAACTGCAACTGAGTTACATATGATTAAGGCCTCAACAACAAATTTTTTTTAATAAACGAAATTAGATTAAATGAATTTAAACTAAATGAATCTGAGACATCAAAAAAGTAGTAGTCTAAAACCTTTTAGAAAAAAGCACTATACTCCTCAAAACTAGTACTTATTTTACTTTACTGCACAGAGAAGAATAGATCACACAAACTAAAACTAATGAATAATTGGAATTCTCTTTTCTTAGCATGAATCACAAGTATTTAATATGAAAAGAGTGGAATCACACAAATGTAGATATATCTGATGTAAATAAAGGGAAAAAAAAGACCAAATAAGTAACAAAATAGATGTCTTTCTGCACTTAGAAACTCAAGTACTAATAATCTGTGAGGAAGAAGTAGACAAGTTTCCATGAGATTTGTCTCCTGGTTATAATCCTAGACTCATAAAATAATTTAGGTTGGAAAGAACCTCTGGAGACCTCTAATCCAAAGAGAAACCCCTACTAAAAGTAGGGCCAACTTAGATGAGGCTGCTCAGGCCCTTGTCCAGTCAAGCTTTGAGTATCCTCAGGGTTGAAAGTTGGACAATCTGTTCCGATGTTTGATCACTCTCAGAGTGAAAAACAGTTTCCTAATACGTAGTCGGAATTTCCTGTGGCTTTTTTTTTTGCCTCAGAACTTAATCTCTGAGTATCTCTGAGAAGAGTCTGGCCCTGCCTTCTCTATACTATCCCATTAGAGCTGTAGGCAGCAGAAAAACCCCGGTTCCCCTTTACTGGACTTGTGCCAGTATGTCCATGTCTTTCTTGTACTGGGGAGCCCAGAACTGGATGCAGTACTCTGGATGTGGTGACACAAATGCCAGATAGAAAGGAATAGTCACTAAGTGAAAAGCTACTCTGTCTTTTCCTTTTCTGTAAGATTGTTCAGAGAAGAAAAAATAAATAATAAGAAATTTACTTCTAGGAAAGCATTGAGTATTAAATTCAGGTGAAGAATTAACACGATGGTAGGGTAAAAAATATTTGGAGGATATAAACAATGGAGGAGAAATACTAAGACATAATTTAGGAAATTATGATATGGGATATACTTGAAAAAATTATTTAAGATGGTCATCTGCAAGAACAGATTGTTGAGATTCTGCTGATCTGAGCAACCCGATCTAGCTGAAGATGTCCCTGCTCCTTGCAGGGGGGTTGGACTCGATGACCTTTGAAGGTCCCTTCCAACCCTCACCATTCTATGAATGATTTGAGTTGGAACGGATCTTAAAGATCACCTAGTTCCAACCCGCCTGCCACGGGCAGGGTCACTTCCCATTAGATCAGGTCGCTCAAACCCCCAGCCAGTCTGACCTTGAACACTTCCAAGGACTGAGCATCCACAACTCTGGGCAACCTGTTCCAATGCCTCACCACCCTCACAGTAAAGAATCTATTCCTTGTATCTAATCTAAATAGCCTAGAAGTCTCCAGCCTAATAAGAGTGAAGGTCCATCCCTTAGTACAGCAAAATAAATGAGACAATAACAACTAGATCCTGTGCTTTCTGAAGACAGTGGATAGTTTACATCAGAAATAACAGGATTAGAACTGTAAGAAAGAAACATTCTCAAACTGGCATATCACAACTCAGCATGTATCCTTACAGCTAAATATTCAAACCCTTCCCTTTTGGTGGCCTCATAATACGCCCAATTGTGAATGGCTCCTGGCCCGCAGCAACCCCGAACTGTACTCAGGTACTGCCTGGGAAAATCCCATCCAGCCCAGAACTGTGTGCACAATGTAACAATATGGGTGATTGCATGCCAGCGCTTGAGCCGATGTCCTGGATCTCTTTGGTCTGCTAATGTAGCCAAAGAATCCTGTGGAGCATCTCAGGAACCCCTTTCCCTACCTTTTCCAGGTGTTTAAATCTAGAAACACTTTGTAACAGAGTTCAATGAATGTAAGTCATGAAGACCTCAAAGTAAAAATCAAAATCTATGATGTCCCACAAATAAGCAATTTCTGTCCTTCTGCCAGGAAGAGTAAATAAATAAATCAATAAATAAACCAGACAGAATGTTCCAAAGATCTACAAATCAGTATTTTATTGGACAAAGCAGAAAAATCTGTTTCACTGAGGCAAAGAGTGTATTAGTAACAGCCCTTATCTTCCATCAGAGAACAGCTAGCTGGAGTGTCCCTGAAGCAAAGAGAGACATCTATGTGGCAGCCAAAGTCCAAAACATCTTCAGCTTTATGGGCGGAAGAGAGCATCTTTAACTCCAGTCTGGACCTAACGAGCAATCTGTGAAGTTGCGTCATCTGCATCCTGTGCAATGCACCACTTGCCATAAGAACAGATGTACTGGGTCAGATCAAAGGTCCATCTAGTCCAAAGTCTTTTCGCTGAGAGTGGCCAGTAGCAAAAATGTTAATAAATAGGAATGGGCAAAAATCAAAAGCAGAGATCTGAATAGCCATGAACTTTGAAATCCAAATCCTCAGTCAGGTCCTGAATTATTCAGAAAGTTCCTGTCTCTAAAACAGGTCCAGTCAATCCTCTCCCACCGCCACAATGAAGGCAATGAATTTGGTGTGTGTCAGTGTGTGAGAGTGGAAAGAGGCAGGAAGCAAAGAGACGAATTCCACAGCTTGAACTCCATGCTTTGTAATAAACATTGCTTTTAAAATATCATGGAATTGGCCCAAGAGAGTTGAATTGTTCTGCTGCTTGTTTCAATAATCTATTAAAGACATACATACTTGCATATTCTCTCACTCTCCATCTTTTCATTTTTTGACCAGCTGGATAAATGTTGATAACATGGTAAATATTCCTATTTTTAAAAAAGCTCTATGCGTCAAGGATGTGCATTTATAAGATTATTGGACTTCTTAATGACATAATATAAACTCTTCTGCCAAAGGATGGACTTGATGTGAAGGCCAAATTTTAACTGGAAACACTCTTGTTTTTGCAGCAGCAGAATGCCACACACTGTGTGTGGGGAGACTCTTGTCCAAGTTGGCCTTGCAGGGATTACTGAAATATGAAGGCTGTTCCTAAAGAACTGCACTTGAAAATACTCTGATCACTTGTATAGTTACGAGTTAGTTTGATTAAAAATACACATAGGCATCCATAGGCATCCATCCTCTGGACAACTGGAGTACGTAGCAGGAACAGGATGCCAATGGTGTGTAGATTCTCCCAAGCTGGTGTTTCTAGTGCTGTTATTTACATTATAACCATCATCACGGAGTTTCACTTTCAAAGATCACACCCACATATCAAAGCCAAGTATGCTCAATTTGGTCACCACTGCCAGTAATGAATCTCAGTCCTAACTCCAAGTACGAATTGTCTTCTCAGAACAAACCAACAAAATTCTCCTATTTCAAACTCAGTTATGACCACAGTGTTTTGCACCTGCAGCAATAAAGGGGCCTAAGAAAGCCATTTTTCCCTGAGAAAGCAGCTCCCACGATGGTGAAGGGAAGGAAGGTCCGTTTACATGAGTCAACGAGGAGTAGGCAGGTGTGGGCAGGGACATGTCTCTGACTCCCCTTACCCTAAATGTCCCAAACAGGTTGGCCACAGGATCAATGAGAGCATGTAAGAGTCCATTTTTTCACACACAGAGGGAACATCGCTTCCTTCTGAGCAGGAATAAGCTTTCAGTCCCCTAATTGCCACATACACACACATTTGTGTGCGTTGATGTGTACTCCTGTAAGGATGGCATTTGTTCATGGTCCAGAAGATGGATGGAGGTTTCAATTCTTTGCTCATCAAAAGGCACCTTCCAACAACTTCTTCTCTCACTGTTTCCATTCTTCTGCAGCTTTCAGGCCTAGGAGATGGACAACCAGACACCAGAAAGCATTTCAACAAAATGTTTACTAATGCAAAAAAAAACTAGCAGGAAGCCATGCATTTTGATGTCATGCCCATGAACTCAAATCAATGAAAATTTCAGTTCCTCTATAAACATTTCAGCCAGCTCTGAGGAATATACAGCTGACACTTCCTTTACTCCAGGAGGCATGAACCAGCAACAAAGGTTTCAGTCCAAACTCTTATGTTAATAGAGCAACAACAGAGCGCTGTGCCATCTAGTTG
Source organism: Chlamydotis macqueenii (assembly GCF_036417535.1). Classification (NCBI taxonomy): domain Eukaryota; kingdom Metazoa; phylum Chordata; class Aves; order Otidiformes; family Otididae; genus Chlamydotis; species Chlamydotis macqueenii. The sequence goes on from NC_141558.1 coordinate 9,893,784, forward strand.
ACTTCAAAGGTCCGCTCATTGCCACACCTGGCAAAGCAGTTTGCACTGATGCTCCTTATTTTGCAAAGACAGAAAACTTGGTAGTCACCAGGGGTAAACTATGGAGCCAACAGGCAAAGGAGAGGGATTTCGGCTCTAAAGGTCTAAGCAAAGCACTGATGGTTTTGTTTGAGTGTCTAAAAGTTTACTGTCCCCCACATTTTTGAATTTTCAGTAGAAGCTAAAGTTTTTCAGCTCTATCCTTAACCACTCCATAAAAACAGTGGGGGATCAACTTGGCTTAACTTACACGAAGGGAAGAGGGCTAGCTTTCCAACCTGGCAGTGTCTCTCCTTCGCTTGCCAAAGCCAAGCGTGCTGCCAGCAAGCCCCAGGTGTGCACCACATGAGCAGGTGAAGAAAATAAAAAATGTTTATGTGCATTGCGATGACAGTTCTGAGTCCATATAAAGCACAATACATGACAAGGAGTGTGGTTATCCCAAGATACTAACATTCCTCATGTGCACAAACAGGCAGAAATCCAAAGGCACTATGCCTTCATCTTCTTGGAAAATTCATTGAGCTGTTGCTCTTTTACACAGATTTTTTTTTTTAAAGTTTATTTGTTTTGTCTGCTAAACTTTTTTTTTAATACATTTTAATTTTTCTAAAAATAAGCAGCAAAGAACTGCTTTACAAGAAGACAAGATCTCACACTGCATTTACACAACTGCATCAATTTAAGTGAGATCAGAATCAAGCACAGACAGGTTCTTTCAAAACCACTAATTAAACCACCCTTTGAAACCAAAGTTTAAATTGGAACTGTCCCTATGACGAAACCCTCCATGCTTATATAGCTCAAACAAGAAAGATCTAACTCACAGAAACAAAGCTGGTGAAGGGTCTGGAGCACAAGTCTTATGAGGAGCAGCTGAGGGAACTGGGGTTGTTTAGCCTGGAGAAAAGGAGACTGAGGGAAGACGTCACTGCTGTTTGCAACTACCTGAAAGCAGGTTGAAGTGAGGTGGGTTTCAGTCTCTTCTCCCAAGTAACAAGCAATAGGACAAGAGGAAAACAGCCTCAAATTGCACTAAAGGGGGTTTAGACTGGGTATTAGGAAAAATGTATTCACTGAAAGGGTTATCAAGCACTGGAACAGGCTGAAGGGAAGAGGTGGAGTCACCATCCCTGGAGGTGTTGTTTAAAAGATGTGTAGACGTGGTGCTTAGGGACATGGTTTAATGGCGGACTTGGCAGTGTTAGGTTAATGGTGGGACTTGATGGTCATAAAGGTCCTTTCCAACCCAAATGATTCTACAATTCCATTCTATGATTCTGTGTGACACTACACCAACTTGTAAGAAGTGTCCAAAGTTGATAATCTGTTGATAAAAAGCCTATGTACAACCAAATCCAACTGAACTTTATGATAAAAAAGGAACATTCTTGCTCTGTGTTCCCATGAGAGAAGGCAAGAGATTGTTTTCTTTAAAGAAGAATTCTAATTATATTTGTGGTATATCTTGAATAAAACCTCTTCTTTTGGGCAAATGGGAATTTATATAATATTTACACCAACATCTATCCACTAGCACACTTCCTACCAAGTTAAAAAGAGTGATTTTAAAAACAGATGGGTAGAAGTGGCAGAAATACAACAATCAGACCACCAAAGTGTCTTTGGTGCTTATATGACTCTATGAACAGTGACAGAGAAAGAGATAAAGATGCTTTACACGTGACATGAGGGATGCAGTCTCATATATTAAAACACAGAATATTTTATATACCAGACTAGTTCAGTTTGATATGTGCTGAAACTTTCTGTTGAGGTTAAGATAAGAAAATCACAAATGCATTACCCAACTAATTCAGGTTCCACAATGGCATTTTGGACTTGAAGATAATGTTTCTTCTTAGGTATAGAAGAATCTTGCTTTTTTTTTTTATGTTAAAGTATATTGTGAGATTTTTAAAAAGTATCCAAAACAGTCATACATCTGCTTGATTCCAGTATGCTTGTTGGCATGGGAGTGTGTGTATGTGCGCGAGCAAAAGCAAGAGAGAGTGCAAAAGAGAACGTGTACACCCATGTTTTCTCTTGTCTAAGCAGGGACATAAATTTCAACCACAAGAATGGGATCATACTAGGTTTAAGTTGAACAACGGAAAACAAAACTGGCCTCTTAAGATTTTACGACCATGTTCACTTTTAAAAAAGGAATATCCTTTAAATTGTAATCTACAAAGTAAATGGAGTATGTCTATCTAGAACTGTATCTGTTTTAAAAACATGAAACAGCCCTGCAGTTCAGGTTGGGAGGTAGAGAGCTGGTGGCTTCCAACCAAATGAGTTACTAGCTACATTCTGTTTCCTGAACGTGCACCGGCTGCTCTGCTCTGTGGATTGTTACCAGCTTCAGCATTTTTTAAATATTTCCCATTACCCTTTATTTGATATTTTATGCTTCCCCTCATAAACCCTTAAAGCAGATTAATTGTGCCTGTGATGTTTGTTTGTAAGTACAGCTGCTCTTCCTTCCAGTTTGTTTTATAATTGTGATGTCTCAAAGATATCCTCATAAAACTGACGGGTGGATCTGCAAACAACCAGCGTTTTATCAGAAAGGAAATCCAGATTAAAGTTATTGGAGAAAACATTTGAGTAATGCTCAATGTTTAAAAAAAAAAAATTAAGCACAAAAGAAAATTTTAAAAATCCATAACTTCAGCTGCATGTTCATTATATATACTAAATAGTGTTAATCCTGGAGTTTACTTTGTTTGGAATACACACATACACAGTTCTGGTAAAGCAGGATGTCTTTGAACAATTAATAAATCCAACCTTCAGAGTCTAAAAGAGTAATACTAATTGGTTCAGGGGCTGTCATGCTGTACCTCCAACAAGTGTTATATTTCAGGATTCTTTTGGTTATTAGTTGGAAAGGATGGGTGAGGTTCCAGACCAAAGCAATTGCTAACTATAAAACCAGATCAAATAAAGGCTTCAGTTTGAAAGAGCACCTTTAAAGTCCATTTGTGAGATACACTGTTTAGCTGTTAAATGTCTTGTAAGTTTTCCAAGAACTTTGGTGAGCTTTCTTCATAAAATCTATATTATTTTCATTGAAGATTAATGATAGGCTTATTAAAAAATCAAAAACTTGGAGAGGTTTTCTGTGATTATGAGCAAGGGTCATCACACTACATTACTTTGGAATGTTTTTATAAGCTTTGTCAGTAGAACTGCACTTAAAAAAAATCTATAGACCAACTTTTTCAAGTCTGTTTTTAATTTTTAAAGGATATAATCTATTTTTCTCTTTCATTTACAAGTATGTGCACAACAGCAGAATATCAGTCTCAGTTCCATCCACGTAGTATCATTGGACCTAACTTCATTATCGTTTGCAGCTCAGCAACCATGGTCAAATTGACATGGCTACGCAGGTATGAGACAGGGAGGATTTTGCCTGCAGACTAGCACAGGTCTGCACATTCCAAATGTAGACAGAACATGTACGGAAGGAAAACAGACCCCGATCCGCCATTTTGTGGCACAGAGATGGGCTGCTGACCCAACACAGGATAAAGGCTGTAAAGTCCTATATGGCCACCAAAATGGATTTGTGTTTCAGGATGGAAAACTTTCACAAAACAAAAAAGAAACCCTTTGGGGCCACTACAGCTAGTAAAAAATGCCACAGGACGCACTCAGTGTGAACCAGGGGACGAACAGTCCTGCCTGCCCCTTGACAGACGATCATCGTGCAGTGCTTCCAGTGTCTGCTGCGGTTCTTTGCTTTCTTTCCCTGCAGAGTAAGAAGCGGTTTCATATCGACTACTGCGACGTGGCAGAGCCAAGCAACAAAACACATGAATAGAAATGCCCAGGGCGGGGGTCAGGTTAGCAACCTGACTTCTCCTTGTTCCCTGCCTCCATGATGGAGGAGATGATTACTCTGCCTTTAACAGGCAGCCATCTACAACTGTTCTCTCTGTTTAAATGGACTCAGGAATCAGAAAGCTATTTTAGGTAAAAGCTTAAGCCAGGTTTTCCACAATGCCCAGTTTGAGATATCCTAAAAGAAGCTGAAAGCCAAGAAAGTCAGCTACTCTAAGACAACCAAAACAGGCACTCAATGTCATTAGCTTCCTAAAAGTCCTGGTCACAGTGGCCTGGATGCACACCATACTGGGGCAGCACGGTCATGAATGGGACTGGTTTTTCATTCACCCATCAGTCAGTGCTGACAGGTATCTGCAGAAAGCAGTTCAGGTCTTAGGGGGCAATTTAGATGCTGAAGGAGACTCCTGGTGGTACCTATTCTCCAGTAATTAGAAAGAGAACAAACTGTGGCTGTGATCCTAACTCAGGCACCTTAATTTGGTTACCTGAATCCAGGCCTCTGTGTTTAAATATCTTTCTTTAAACATATGTAACTGAAGTAACCACCTGTAATAGTATGCATATTTTTAAACAACTTCTTAAAGTGCAAAGTCATCAGTCATTGCTACAGAGTGCAAAATTGGACAAAGGATATAATTTAAAATAAAGACTTCTAACACTTTTACCCAGACTAAAATTAGGATTGAAATGGTAGAAGCACACTGGATCATTTTGGGCAATTCCTATAAGCAATGGTGTCAGGATACCATGTCCTGTTGCTAAGTATCTGAGCTTGAAATCAAGGAAGAAGCATAAACATCCTAAACCATTTTTCTATTAAAAAAAACCCCAAGCAGTGCTGGAACCTGTTCGCGCTCTGAGAAAGCCCTGTAGTCATCAAGATACCCCTGCAAACAGTCCAGCCCAGTTTGCCAAAATCAAGGAGATGAAAGTTGTTAAAGATATTTGAAAGAAGAAAAACACAGATGCAAATGGTGATTATGTAAAATCTGTGCTGTTTTAGAGGACATAAAACTTCAGTTAAAATTAATAAAAGACTTTAATAAAGACTTTATCTACTAGATTAAAATCCCTGAACATACTGCCACTGTTACACCTGCCCTTACTCAAGGATGTCTCTCCTGCAGTGTGAGGAACCATGTGAGGTTTTCATCCTTTCCCTTTCCCTACCCATGTTGCCTTTCTTCCTTTCCACAAACCTGGGTTTTCCCTCTCTTCCCCACGCCATGCCATTTGTGCATGTGCTCCCCCTCTCCTCCAACCCAAACGCTCTTGTGACGCTCAGCTCCACCCAACCCAGGAGCCTGCGTGCCCCTTCTCTGGCTCATGGCAAATGCACAGTGGAAGCTGGAAATAAAATAATCTCCATTACACAACTGGGTCTTCAGTCTCTGCCTTCTACCCTAGAACTGTTAGGTACTTCGCAGCAAAGACAGCAAGGAGTAACTTCTAAAATGCCCAGTACCTGCCTTTTTTTTTACATGAGAACAGTAACATTCTGTCTATTCACACCAAGCAAATTCCTTGAAATTCTAGAATTCATTCAGTACAGCATTTACACATTAGCATATGAGAGACAGAAGTAGAAAAATGACATCCGCTAGAGAATCAATATCGTATGAACGTTAAACCTCAATTTACATACGATTATTTGCATACCAGGCCTAGAGATACGGATCAGATTTGTTGCCTTTTATGAAGCATGGCTCAAACAATTGTCAAATCTTCTAAAAACTCTAACTGCACAAGAAAAAAAAATGTTGCTATTTCCACTTCAGGGATATTTAACTGAAACAAGGACGATAAAACCTATTAGCTAAGGTCACACAGCTTTTCTTAGACTACTGAATTAAAGAGTGCCTGGGCCAGCACCAGAACATGACGGTCCCTGTTAGTTTTGGTCTGGGCCAGCTAATACTCTTCCAAAACCTGGAGCACACTTTGGGCATTAGCATGGGTCAGGGACTATTGCCTGTAAGTAGTTTTATTATGATGTCCTGATCTGGATAGCGAGAGAGTTGAAGGGTATAGATGTGAGCTACGCTATGCCAGTTGGCCTCAGTGATGGGAAATGTGTGCCAGCCGCGTTTGGTTTCCCAGTTAGAGGCGTGGCCACAAAGGAGCAAGACAGGCATAAGGCATGTGTGGGGTAACGTTAGCAGGGCTGCATGTATGCAGGAGGGGTGGTCTGCGGTGATTCGCGCGCTAGGCGCGGATAAGTCCATGAGTGCAGGGGGCAGATGCATCCACGTACGTGGTGGGCACGGATAAGTCCATGGGCGCAGAGGCAGGTGCGTGGCGGGCACAGATAGATCCATGGGCGCAGGGAGCAGGTGTGTTCACGTACGTAGCGAGTGTACGGGTATTTAACCCCGTGTTGCACAGCATGAAATTGAAGGCTTGGCTTGATGGTATCCATGTGATGCCCTGCTTTCCCCGGGTCAGGTTAGCTGGCAAGAGAACCGGCAACATGAACAGATGCAACTCTCCATACATCCAAAAAATGCAACTGTATTCACTTTCAAGTCTAAAATCTACACCTCAAATCAAAAACTAAGTGTTCTGTTGCTTCCAAATTGTGAAACACCTAACAAAACCTGAGATTAACTCTCACACCTCGGCTAGTCTTCTAATTACCTGCTAACAACAATGCCACACCAGTGTGGCTATTGCAATGGCAATTCATAATGATGTGTATTTCCTATTACTTCCATGCTGACATTCAGTGATGTTCAATCTGCAGAAGTTTCTCCTGTCTCCATCACTGTTGAGTTAGGAGCAACCTCCTGACAGGTTCCTGGAGACTGCAAAAGGCAGGCAATTGTACAGTTCTGTGGAAGAGGTGATGGGTTCCTATACCTTTGTAGCCGCATTCATAATCTTCTCCTTGGTGACACTAATTCCTGTAAAAGTGACAATAGCCTGTAGTCATCATGTTAATTTACATGTTATGGTGGTGGACTTTGAAAGCTAGAAGGCACCAACCTATTATTAACCCTAGTCACATAGTGCAGCAATCATTCTGAGTTACTACCAATTTAAGCCAGATTTGAACTGCTGACCAAGAAGTGAAAGCCTTTGTATCCTATTACCAATATCCTAAATCATCCAGCCTCCCCTGCAACTATATTTTTTGGATTATTATGTAGGAACAATAATAGAATACCCCATAAACAGGTTCTTTAGATATTCAAACATGTCAGGTTGTACTTTCTACATTTTCAGATAATTGTGGAGTAAATATTTGTTAAATGAAGTATTTTACATCTGTCTTGGACCAAAGTGATGTTTCTGTCAGTAATACCACTGAACACTTGTAAAAGTATGCCGGCCATTACAGAGTTATGCACTCTTGGCAAATACAGTCTTTGAACTCATGTTACTGTGCTGCCAATAAAAAATATGTTCTTTTTTATCAACTGGATGTCTTTCAATTATACAATCGTTGTCTGACAGAAAAGTAGTTGAAATAGATTTTTAAAAATCTTTTTTTTTTTTTTTTTTAATTTCACACCAGTTGGCAAAAGGTTGACGTTTGTTTGCCTAACTCTCAAAGAGACATTTGGTGCAGTTCAACAGTACAGAGAAAATACTGTATAAAGATCAAAAGGAAAAAAAAGCATGTACACTTTCCTCTGAAAGACAACACATGGTCCTTGCAGAAGGAAACGCTTCATTTCTTTCCTATACATCAGAGCTAGTCCTTCACCTCATCACTATGTTCATCTGCAGTCAAAGTGAATGGTGCTGGAGCTGGAGGCCTGGGCTGACAATGTTTTCATAACCCACTTTAATCCTATAGAACACCGAAAGCAAACATCTAAAAAGCAACTGTGCTCGTAACCCCGCTCTGTTAGAATAAAATAGCTGGTTCAGTCTAAACTGCCATTATACAGATACGCAGTCTAATTCAGACTACACTTAAAGTTACTAAATTATCTTTCCTATCACTGTAATCACTGCAAGTCAGTGAAATTACTTTTCGAGGAGATAACAGCATTCAAAACACCCACCGTCACTACTGAGAACCACAAATGATGGTGTGGATGTACTTTGTGCTCCACCATGCTACCACACTTCATCCATTCCAACACAGCCTCCCACATAACCAATATCTGCACAAACTTTACTTCATCCATAGGTTTACAACCGACAAAATACATTTCCAATACTAAAGATGTGCTGAGGTGTCCCAGTCTCTGAAACACATGCAGCTCCATCATTTTTTACAAGCAATGATAATTTTTTTTGTTTGCACTCTGAAAGTTAGTTTAAGCTACACCCCTCCTAAGAAGAAAGGATGTGCTTTTAATTGTCATCCATGTAATCACCCTCTCTGTCTACTCTTCCTGAGTAGAAGTGTGATTGCACTGATGTGGAATGCACTCAATAACCCATTATTGTAAGTTGTTCATTTTTAACGAGGAAGTTTATCTTCTCTTTATGGGTCATTCCTCTTTGCACTGCCCAAGAGTACCAAGAAGCTATTTTCTGTCATGTGCATTGTCCTTCTGCATTGTATCACTTGAAAAATTTCCCTTTCCAGGTGCAAGGTGCCACTTGATTTCTTCTCCCCAATTCATACCACTCAGTCAATACTTTTTCATCAGCCACCTGCCTCAGTGTTGTTCAAGTTCCTCTTTTCTCCTTGCATCTTCCTCCATACAGCTACTATAATTATATTTTCAATGATCCAATTAGTAGAAGGTGTGAAGACACCTCAGGTCATGCTCATTTGTGCTAGATGGACTTGGTAGTCAAATCAGATACTTTTTCTTTCAGTCGTCTTCTCAGATAGAACATGTCCACTGATTTTTGTGGTTCTGATTCAGGATTTATGAAACTCTGGACCCAGGTATCTTTTTGTATGAGAGGGAGAGACTGGAAGGTGTCGCAAGCATTCTGTAACACATGTAGCACATGACAACTCTAAGGTAGCAGTAGACACTCCAGAAACCAGCATTTTTGGAGAGCTACTCACTCCACCTAAGCCCCGAGATCTCCTTTGAATATATCTGTCTATTTCTATTGCATATAAAGAAACTGTAGGACAACTAAAAACCATAGGGAAACTTTTGGCAGCTGGATTCCTATAATTAAGCACATCAGTAAAATGCCTGTAATTAAACAAGATGGGGCTGAAACCTAGAGTAACAGTCATCCATGAAGAACAGCTAATCCCACCTGCCTAAGATATCCACATTACCTCTGACGCTGCCTATTTCGCTGTCTTGTATAGACAGAGAGTGTAGATTACTGTATTTATATTTGAAATATTCATCTTAAATTGCCTTGTTGACAAGAGAAATAGGCTCCTTCAGAGAATGATTCACTTAACTTAGAGGTCTGTTTTGGTAATTGCATCCTAAAAGTTTCTGTTCTTCTCCACTGACTATAGGAGGAATTTTGATTATTTGCTCAGACTTCTCTGCATTATAGCTACCTACATTTGGCTAGATGAACGCTGTTCGAGGCATCTACATCCCTTTGACAGGAGGCTTGTGGAATTTAAAAAGCCAGAATCACATCACTTGATCCTCCTCAAATAACACACTGCAGCTCTACCAATAAATCTACAGCCATAGAGGGCCCAGCTCCAAACTTTTCCTCATTCTTATAACTTCTCTGTAACTAAAAAACTTTTCCATCCTTGTAATACACTTGTGTCATGAATCACCAGAGATCCTACCTTTCTGTTTCTTTTATGGCATTTGCTGTGAGGCTGGCTCCTTGATAGTACAGCTTCCTTTCTGCACAGCTCAGTGGTCCAAATGGATGCAGTGGTTACCTAAATGATTAGACCAAACAATTAATTAATGATAAGGCATGTTCCTTCTACAATAACTCAGCACAAAAGCTCAAATACACTGTGGAAAATAGAAAATGTATCACATTGACTTCTGATCCATTATGTCTTCTGTGGGCACTTTCCATACTTTACTCATCAGAGAGATGCCCTGATGATGGAAAGGGGAAAGATACAAATGCAGAGCATAATCTTACCAGATGCTGAAAGGTGTTGGGCATCCAGCAAAGTTTTATAGCTAATGATAACTATGGGCATTCTGCGTCCATCACGACTAAGTTCATTTGAAATCTGTTTTATCTGTATCTGTATAACTTCTGTGCACATGGCCCTCCAGTTCCTGGGGAACAGAATCTCCCCAAGAAATTGTCTTTTCAAGAAACTCACAATAGAAATGCTACTTCAAATAAAGGCAAAATATGCCAATTTTTGATTGACATATATTAATTATGAGCAACAATTCAGGTGAGTTTTTTAATGTATTTTAACAACAAAAACAAAGGAGAGCAAAAGTCAAATAAATGGACATTTTTAAACATTGATATATTTCTGGCTGTTCACCAACTTTAATAATCTAACCTCTATTTAAATTAAAATATCATGTCAGCTTTTAATACAAACCCTACATGAGTTGCAAATTCACAATATGTGTTAAATCTAAAAAAATCATCATCTATCATTGCACTATTTCAGCAGTGGCAGCTGGGTGTTTTTAAAAGGTTCCTATGAACACAGATCTTCATTTAAATGTAATATTATGTTATATTACTCACACTTGAACTGACCTTCATAAATATCAAATCCTTACAATTATAAGTCCTGACATTTAATACTTTCCTGCATACTAAGCGGGACCATGTTACATTATAAGGTCACTTGTCATTTGCAGCTTTTACGGAAACTTATCATTTTAATGAAGACACGATCTCAGACACATACCGTAATGAAATTGTGGACAAACATACTTTGGATTGGCTCATGGGTGCACATTCCCACTGCACCATACAGCACTGAAAGACTTTAAAAATGCCTTGCTGGTTCACTGCCCATCTGTATTAACAAGCAGCATATGCTTTGCATTGTTACCATAGGAAATGACTTCTCCAGTGGTCCTAGTGAACACTGAAGGGTTAACCCCTCCTGCTCTCCTGGGATGAAGCTAACAGGCTTCCCCAAAGGGTTGGTCTTCACCAAGCAGTAAGCAAGGAAGCTCCTCTTGCTCACTTAACCGTTCAAGGAAAACATCAGATTGGTCCAAGAATGTGTTGCACCCATAAGCCGAAATTATGCCACTTAACTTTAAGTGCTTTACTGAGCCACCTACACCCTAGGCTCCCTCTAGAGTGAACGGCAACTTAGAGGTATCTCTACGCAGCAATTCAACCCACAGAAGAGTGGAACACCTTGAATAAAAGACTGAAAATTCTAGAAAAGCAAAGGCAAAGCATGGTTAATTTCAACACATGCACATTTTATCTTACTTTGACCCCAGACCTGTTGCAATGCCTACAATATTCAGGACTAGATGACAACAGAACAACAGGAGATAAAAGAGGGAATGTTTTCTTCCTTATGTGCTCCATAGTTGAGTTCCTGTAGATCTTCCTAACATAAACTCACAACCAGGTTTCTGATACTGTATTTGCATTTACTTTAGTCTTTGTGGGAGAAAATAGTGCAATACCCAACAAGTAAGTAATGTTATGTTATGTTATGTTATGTTATGTTGTGTTGTGTTGTGTTGTGTTGTGTTGTGTTGTGTTATGTTATAGGCCATGAATAATATTGTAGAACCACAAATACAAATAACCAGCACACTAGAACTACAAATGTCATGCCAGATTGCCTCTGGCTTCAAGGTGGCCTTCCACAGTGGATATCCAACAGCAAGAAATCAAGTAAGGACAAATTATTACCAAAACACATGGCTTGACCAGAAGCCCAATAGGAACAACTGACTGACTTCTTTCTCATGATCTTCCTTTCACATGAATAGGAGCTAATTGAACTGATCAAAGTAGGCCTCAGTTCCTACACTCATCTAAACCTCCAAAAGGAACTACTCAGGAAAGGAAAAGGTGCACATTGCCTTTTCTTCAGGGATGACATATCACTGAAGACAGGGTGCACTGACTGGGAAAGCCCTAGGAGTTTGTGGTTACCATCTTGTCCCTCAACACTTGATTCTTAATGATGTACAAGGCATGATCTAGCCCTCAGTGTGCTGTGCTGTGTTTCAATAATGAGGAGAGACTGCATGTTTCAAGTCCTATAGGTGACTGATATCTGTAAATTTACACTGCTGCTAACAAAGCAAGCAAGTCCTGTGTCCGAAACAGTTTTCAGATGAATGTGTTTATGGCTACTTAGGAAACCATATCCAGAAAGGCTGGATATGTACTAAATTTTGAATGTTTTATGTCGTACATGAAAAAAATATTGCCATCCCAGATAAAAAATGGTCTGAACTTCAAGTACTCACCAGGTTCTAAATGGTGGCTACCTTTATCATTCATAAGAACAATAGCGCTTTGAAACAGAAGACAGACAGGTAAATTGATGCTGCAGTGTTTACTGCAGTATTTGTTACAACAAACGTAAGGTTCTCATTCGCCCCTAGGAGTTACATCTCCTATAAACTTCAAGAGACCCATTAAAATCCCAACTCAGAATAAAAACAATCAAAATAATCAAAGGAGCTGAAACAAGATGCCTTAGGTTGGAACAATTACACATTATAGCGTCTATTGCAGACTTGCTGATAACTCTTCAGGTAATTCCATTTCTCACTGTCTTCCACTATTATTTATATCTGAAGGTGTGATCTTTGTGCAAGTAAAGCAATTCAGTGTTTATATAATTAAAATCAGCTGTACTTTACCATCAGCATTTACGAATCTCTATGCCTCATGAAATGAATTGCACTCACAGGCAGGTCAAAGAAGAACAAGGAGATCCAAGAATTGATAGGGTCAGAAAAAAAAAATCCAGCAATTCAACAGAGAAACCAAAGACTGAAGAAGAGGAAGCAGGATGGTTGTGATAAAACATATAATGGTCATAAAATGGGTATGACCCTCAAAAGTAATCCTTTTCTTTTCTTTTCTTTTTTAACCATCAGACAAGGAAGAGCAACAATAAGTAGATAACTAAAACTTTTAATTGCTTCAGCTATTGCATGGCAAGCCCTCAACTCTGCTATTGCTAATAATTGTTACACGAGTCATCAGGCTCTGAGGATGAACAAAATGTCTTCTTTTGGCTGCAATCTAAACCCAAATATGTGTATAGCCTAATGATAGCTTAATGATAGTCCTACTTACAATGAGACTGGTTGATCAAAAAAGGTTATTCAGTGCTTTACACCTTCAGAAAGTCTCAAAACTCTCTCCATCAACAGGACTCTTTGCCTGGCAGTCATAAGCCTGAATTACCCAAAACGGCATCGGCAGGATAACAGAATGATATTTGTGCTTATACATAGCTGCTTTTCTGGATCAACATGGGAAACCACATAAAATGTACTTAAAGCATGCTTAACCCTGCATATCCTACCCTCTCTTCTTTCATTGTCCCCTTTAAGTGGTGATGCTGTGAGGTGATGTGAGATCTCTCATTTCCATTCACAGAGAGGACTCCGTGGAGTGCTCTGACTCGTGACCCCTATCCTTGTCACACAGCCTTGCTTAGGAGCATGATGGCTTCGGACAGCCTGCTGTGCCCCACACTGGGATTTACAGTAGCACAGACTAAATATTATCCATCTAAACTTATACCTAGAGATCCCGAGCAAGCAAAGCTGGAGACATTTCCTTCTCAGATCCTAATATCAGAATAAACTAACCTGAACTTTATATATATAATATGTATACACACACACACACAGAGTATTGTTGATCCCTCCTTTATGGGCTACACTGGTGGCAGTGTTTTCTGTTTCTAATCGCCATGGCCTTTATGATACTGTACTTAATGAATTATGCTCCTCAGGAGGAGGTCAGTGAAAGAATTAAGCTAAAAACCCCTAACAGTGTTGTTGGCCGGGAGCCAGCTCTTTCCAGGCTGTGTTTCTGCATGAGGTCTACCACAGCTGGAGCGAAATGACTTGCAGGTGGCTCAGTGGGCAAGAGATCACACAGTACTGCTCTGTCCGCCCCTCGACAGCAAGGAGGGAGTCACCTATGCCTGCCGTTGGTGGCTGAAAATGAGCAGGAAACGTCTGACAATCTTGATTAAGAACTCCCAAGCATTGAACTTTCCATAAGGAAAAGGCACACTCAGATCTCTTGGCTTGGACATTCCAACTTCCAATTTAAATACTGCTTGGGCTCCAGGAGAAAATGCTCACACTCATCTTTACGATGTTAGGCTGTGGATGCCTTAATAACGATGATGTGCATGGCCCAGTCAGCGCACCCAAGGCTGGGTAATGAAGTTGATATGCTTCGTTTTCCCCCAAGTTTCATTCATAGAGAATTTATAGGTTTTATTTTAAAAGTAGCTGAAACATACTAAGTCATTTTCTAGAGTGTTTTTAAACTATTAATTTCTAAATTACATGAACAGATGCATATGCACAGTGGAAAATAGCATCAAATAGCTTTGGGGAACAGAGGAGCTCAAAGACCCGGCCAAATAAAGTCAGGTTCCACTAACAGCCTGCTTGGATAACTCCTTTCACCTCCCTGGGAACCCCACCATGAGTCTGTTCAGCTTCGCTTTCTTGCAGATTAATCATTTGTGGTTTTAAAAATATATAAATCTTAAATATATACAGAAATTGAGGAACAGAAGGCTTTTCCACACCTCAGTAGACAAAAACTACTGTCCATTTGCTGCAGGACTCATTTGAGGCTCCTTAGCCCGACAGGCTTGGATGGAACTGGAGGATGAAGGGCTGCAGCGACCCTCCCATATGCAGGCTGGGAGCCAGCTGGGCTGTGGGGCAAAGACCAGGGAGCTTGGGAACGGTGCTCATGATGAGTACTTCCTTGCAAACATCTTTCCATCAGTAGCCACAGGTAGGTAGGTGCCAGCTGTCACCACAGCAGTGGCAGCTCTGCCTCTCCTAGGCAACTTGTAAGGCTCCTCACAAGCAAAAGCAGACAGTACACACAGCATACATGGAATCTGACTGCACAGCTGCAGTGTTACTATGTGAAGGTACAGGACCTCAGATTTACATGTGCTCATCAACTCTGCCGCTGCTTTCAGCGACTCAGCTGTTTCTCAGCTACCATGGGTGAGAATTTTACGCAGTTCTAAAAATACTGTGCCTTAGAAGCAATGCACTACTGACCAGAAAGCTGGCACTTTTCTCCAGAAAATACTAAGTCAATCCCATTCTAGAAATTTGAATGCAGTGTGAGGGACAAGCATGCTGAGTCTTTGGTGCTGGGGGTCCTTGGTTTTGGAGGGACAATAAGGTAGACCTTTATATTTGGGATCAGCAAAATGTATTGCTGAGCCTTCACGAGCGCGTTCAGTTTTATGCTCCAGTCACAGGTCAACACTGATGTCATGAGAAAAAAAAAAGAAAGACCTTAATGATTTCTACCATGCTTTTCTAATTCTTAAAATGGCTGCTGCTCCTCCTGGGAAAGTAAAAAGTGAACGATTTGATCTGTGGCCTCCTGTTCTTTACCAGCCCTCCTTACTAATTACATTTATCAAATCAGCAATGAGAAACAGTAGCATGTGACTAAGGTGACCATAAAATGGTTTAAAAAACCCTCAAAATACACACAAGAAATGTACAGAGATCACAAGTAAGTATAACTGAATATAACTACCAAATGAGTCAGCTAAGAGATAACTAAGTCTGTGTGTAAATAACTGGCTAAAAGTATACAGAAAATAATGTACTTGGCCAAATTTTAATGAGCATCCTGTTCTGGCTCCTTATTTACCCACTAAGTCTCACAACATCTACAACACAGTTTCTTCTCTATTTCCTTCGTGCAAAGCCATACAAATTCACAGGGACTCAACCAAAAGTCCCACATCTCCAGGAATTTTCTTATATTGCAGACATACAATCTGGAGAGTCACACAGAGCCAGAAGAAGCAAATGCTGATAGGCGTATCCTGAATTATCTTCACACTCATCTGATATTGCAGGACGTGTAGTACTTATGGACAGGACAGGGTCTGGGATTAACGACCAGAAAGAGTCAGTGGCACAGCGTGTACAGCAGAGTCCTCAGCTCTTCCCATCTGGTCTCTAATCCTCATTCCTGCACCCTTGATCATTAAGTCTTAAATTATTGCAGTTTAAACAAAAAAAAATTTATGAGTAACATACAAGCTCATGTTCCTGGTAGCTCTCATTCCCTATAAATTCCCACTACACCTAGGAAACTGTGGTTTGATTTTCTGTATTGCTAATTGGTGAGCGCAGCCAAAGAAATTGCTAGCAGGTTTTCATCTCTTGAATTTATTTACCGCCATGGAAGGGGAAGGGGGCCATTCCTCTGGGAAGGAGGGAGAAACTGGAAGGATTACATTATTTTGACCTTACATTCGAGCTGACATCTAGCACAGTACTAAATCAATGACTTGGCACAGGAGACGGGATTAGCACGGGTGGGTTACGAGCCGTTTGCAGGACTGCAGCTGTCCTGTGGCTACCAGTGGATGTCAGCAGAGGCTCCGCTTGCAAAGGAGCCAAATGGAATGAGACAAAGGAAAGAAAACCCTCCAGGTTCTCTTAGCATAGGCAGTGCACAACGCAGGAGTACTCCAAAATGGCCAGTCTCTCCCAGCTAATGATTTAGGACAACTAGTGAGCAGTAGTCCATTAAAGGATGTAGCAAAGCTGATCGGGCTGCTTGTAATTCTTCATGCTTTCGCCTTTCAAAAGCAATATTTTTTCAGTTAATTTAAAAACAATGAACAAAGTCAGGAGGCCCACTGTTGGAATAGTAGTGACGCTGGACGACAGATTAAAAAGAAGCAAAACATATATCATCTGCTCCATCTCCTCCAGCAGAGCAGCCACTGCTCCAGGAACACTCAAAGGCAACAATAAAAAGCAAAGCTCCCTAATTATGGCTTTGCAGGGGTTGGACTGCAACCTTTTAGTAAAGCAAACAATCTGGACAAGCTAAGCACAGGGGTTTAGCTAAACTCTTAACAATTTTATCTAGAACAAACAAACAAACAAACACCACACAAATGGAAAGGATTTCCTTTGTTAAATTATAGCCCATCACCTCGTACAAGCAAAAGCTGACCCTGCTTCCCCAGCGAACATTCCTGGCAGTGGAGTCACTGATAACAGTGATTGAACACCCCATTCAGGGACAGATTGCACTAAAAAACATGGTTCCATCGATTCAACTGAAAAACATGGTTCTGAGGAGCAACAAGGTGCTACTGAAGAAAAGAACAGGCACCTCACAGATTAAAGAGGTTTCATCCATGAAAAGTTGTGGAAAAATCCTATCATTGTACGACTTTTCCTCAAAGTAAATGCGGGCTTCTCAGGTTTTTCTGTCCCGAAGTAATGCAAAATAAGTTCATTTGTCGGATAGGAACTTGAAAGTATAAAGTTCTGTTAGTGGATGAAAGCTTTCCTACTTCCACTTGATAGAAAGCAGTATCCTGTGACATAAGGGCTGAGAATCCCTCTTAGTTATTCCATCTTGGGTGGATGCTGTTTGCTTTAACATTTTCTGCTCTTCCAGTCTGCCCAGTCTGTAAATACAAATTATTATAGCTCATGTGGTCACTAGAGCTGGTCAAGTGTTTCAAGAAAATATTTTTTCATCGGAAAAATGCCAATCCTAGAAACTTACATGTTTCATGGGAACATGTAAGTTTTAACAAACTTTTGTTGGGAAAATTTTCTTGGGTCCAGAATGGAATTTTTGGTCAAAACCACAGAGGGAGAGGGAGAGAGACCCACTTCACAATAACAAATACCACAGTGATCATCTTTCCTCATAAATCAGTCCTTTGAGGCTTCTAACTGTTTTTCAGCCTGGTTTCCTACACAAATGAAAGTTATATGATTGCAGGATTTGTCTGTTTATCTCTCATTTCTCCTTTATAAACATTTGAACCCACTGGCCAAATTCAGTATTTACAGAGATTACCCTGCAGTGTTTCATAGTTTTGGAGAAATGAGGGGCTGAGTAGAGCAGAGAGATGTAGCTACTCTGTCCACTGTGGGAAAGTCTTCAGCATGAGAACAGACATGATGTTTTCTTGCTAGCTTGAGAAAGAGTCCAGCAGATGTGAGGTAGGGAATTAGAGATGCTCCAAAGACACTGGCAGAAGAGGCGATCACAGACAAAATGAAGGAAGAATCTGAGATAACTGCAGCGGATGGTTGATGAGAAGAAGAGGCACATGACTCACCTGTAGGAAACTTGAATTCGCTATTATTTCTTCCCAGAACCACTTGCACTATTTTTCTGTAGGTTGTCAGCATTTTCCTGACAATGCTGTTTTCAGAACTGCAGAGCACAGAGGAGAAAGTACCGAGCTGTACAAAGTAGAGCTGTCATTTTTCTCTTTTGTGAGCCCAAAACTAATTTTCTATATCTTTCAGCACTGCTTCTTCACAGGCACCCCTATCCACCTCAGGCACTTTCTGTTTTATCTTTTCCCATGTCTTGATTTTATATCATTGGTATTCAAGACTATATCTCAGGTGCCCTGAAAACATTTGTTTCTCTTTTCTTGTTCCTTTGATTTCTTCTGATCGGAGAAGACTCCCACATCTGAACTGTGCTCCTCCTCAATTACTTCCCTTCTCTAGCCATAAGAATATACTCATCACAGATTATGAGGCATAAAGATACATCAGTCAGGGATATGGCAGCCTTTTAGATAGGTGAAGTAGGACTTGAGAGACCAGACAAATCTCACAGGAGGAAAAAAGCAACAAGCTTTTGATTTACTGAGAATGAGGAAGCTTCTGTGGAAAAATACTGGAGAAAGCGATTATAAATGACCAGGTGTATTGCTGTAACTGAAACTCTTCTGACACCAGTTTAGCCACAGAAGAGGGAGATTAGCTTCAATTCACGCTCTGAGCATTTCCAGGTTATGAAGAGGTTTTGCAAATCCAGGGTGAGTTTCGCACAGCCACAAGATACACTCTTTTTGGGGTTTGAAATAGCTTATTCAAAAGTGTGATTGACATGTACTGGCATCTTCAGAGAAAGCCAAATAAATATAAAATAGCTCTAGAGACTACTCCCTACTGCTTCATCTGAAAATATTTTACGACTGGAACAGGCGTTTTTTCTTGTAGCCATCAGCACTAGACTGGGTCCCTTTTAAGTAAATTTATCAAAGGGATGTGCAAACCCAAAATAACATGAAGAGAAAACCAGCATTGTTCATAATGAGTTATTTTATAGGGTGTTTCCCATCTTTAGCTTCAGTGTTCTGGTAATTTAACACATGGAATAATACCAGCTAGTAATTTTGGCTTTGAATGTTGTTATTTTATGACTTCTGAGAAGTTAATTACATCTTAAACACAGTCAAAAAGGAAACAAAAAACCCTGAGATATGGGGCAGATTTCTTTATATTGTTGCTTTCTATTCATTCAGAACCAGCCCGTGCTAGACCAAGCAGAACTGAAAATGAGGGGGAAAAGAGTGGACACAGCAGGTGTAACACAGAGCTCAGACCACAAAAGGGTGCTATCATTTTATAACACGAGCTAGCCTTCCATAGCGACCTGCAAAGAATGTGGCCTTTGAAAGAGCTTCCCTAGAATTAGTAGCCTTTCAGGAAATATTACTATTGTTCTGAATTCCACTTGAAAATTTAATTTGCCCCCTGTTATTTTCAGGCAAATTCCAGCAGAGCTTTATGCTATGAAATCTGCGTAGGTGCATAAGAAACGTCGTCTTGACTCAGGAAATCCATACGCCTTTGTGCACAGAGTGATCTATTTATCGTGTGTGTGTTTACCTGCTCAAGAAGACAGAGCTTGTGCAGATGAAATTCTCATGTAGGTGTCTTGTGTTCTATATTGAAATCATATGCATTCTGTGACAACTTTGTATTATACCATGAAATGCCTAATTAACTGGAAGTATTGTTAACCAGAAAATATTGACATGTTAACTAGTAAGTATTGAGGCGTGAAACTGCAGAGTATAGTCATAAAAACATGCATAATAGCAACACTGCAGTACAGAAAAATCTTGACATGATGCAGCTTTCATACAAAGAATAAATCAGAAAAACAACTGCCTGCTGCCTGGAAGTCAAACTTCAAATCTGAACACTCGTGCTTTGAGGAGTGTAAATCAGGTAGCTCTGAGCTGAAGCCACTTGTGGCTATCTCAGATCAAGGCAGCCAGGTGTCATACGAGGATGGCTTGGTTGTCTTTCCATCATTATGCCAGGAACTCGTGACACCAGTGTGGCGATCAGAAGGTGTGGTTGGCCTCCCGAGACCTACTTCAGCTTATTTCAACAGCAGTTAGCAAAGTCCCATCGGTGAAGTGCAAGAAGCCGGGGCAGCCAGAGCCCGTGTGGGTGCCTAATGTCTGCTCTCCAGTGGGTCAGGCTTAGCCCTGTGAGCTGGCAGCGCACCTCCAAGCTGCACTGAAGACATGGCCAGGATCTCAAAGCCAGATGCTGTAACTGATTTAAATGAGTGCATTGCATACACATTGCTAATTTGTAGTGGCTTTTACTTTAGTCAGCTTTTTCCCAAGCTTATAGGGGAAAAAAACCCACCTAGGTTTGTAAACCATTAGCAAGCATCTCTTAAAAACTATTCATTTAGCTTACGAATCTAACGTCTTTTAATAATGTGAAAAATATGAGGTGTAGGATACAATTTGGGAAATGAATTAATAAATTGTCATATTTCAAATATGTCAATGAAAATGATGGTAACTGTCTGGATCATCTGTGTAATTCTGAAACTTACTACTTTATAAACACAAAACTGATTTTGGATTGGATTATGCTGAGATGAGCTAAACAGTCAAATTTGTCATCGTAGCTAAATATAAAGGTGAACAGATCTTTCATTTATTCTGCTTTGATATAGTATATATTGTAGAATTCTTTAGAGAAATATTCAGCAATATCACTTTCTTCAAAGTCATTGTGTAATAAGATTACTAGATTTGTATTTTTATGTCATGCTAAATTTACTTTTAGCTATGAAACAATCTTCAAAAAGAAATGTGGAAGTCTCTTTCATCCAGCTGTACGACTTCTCAAGTTATGACTGGCTACCAGCAGTCACGCTGGGTTATTTCATACTGCCATGTCTGAAAAGATGTAACAAAATACGGCAGAACACAAGACATGTCAGAAATTCAGGAGCTGAAATACACATTTTGAAAAATAAATATTACCAGTTCTCTGTAAAATCTAACCAAATAGCAAATATGCGACCAACTAGTTGGCGGTCAATTTGGAAAGGAACGTATCCCACTTCCTCCCCTCTCTGTACAATTAGTGGGTGAGAAGGGTCTGTCAGCAGGGGAAGAAAAATGTGAAAGTAAGGGCAAGAAAGTCCAAGAAAGCTGCTTACATGGCCTCTACTTTGTTTTGGGTTTTGGTTTTCTTTATTTTCTTTTTTTTTCCTCTGGGTAGATAAATTAACAGCTCGTGGCATTTTCTTTTTTTTTTCTGTGGAAAATGTGGGTCCAGAGAGACTGGACATTTTATGACTTCTAATCAATTCCAACAAATTGTTCATTAACAGAAAAGAACTGGAAAATACTCTGGAAGTTGAAAGATTTCTGGTTTCCCATTTGAAGTGACTTTTAGCTTTGAAATATATTTCAAATGTATTTTTTCAAATGTCAAAAAGTAAAACGCCTTAGGAATCAAAATAGTTCATTTCAAGTGAAACAAAGCATTTTTTGACTCAAAATATTTTCAATTTTTTCTATCTGAATAAAACGCAAAATAATTTAAACTGCCTTGACTGACAATTATTTCCCTTCCATGTTTTCTGAACTGCCAAGCTAAAACAAAATTTATTATTTTCACTGCAATGTACTAAAATATGCATAAATCTATCTAGCTTTTTGTTGGATGTCAGTCAGGAAAAGCAGGTGGAAATTCAAACTCAGTTTGCACAGGGAAAAAAAAATGAGGTAGAGGTTAACCAATAATCTGTTATAGATAATGTACATTAATTTTGGGAAGCATAACTTGGAAAAGAGCTTGCTAGAATTATTGATAGCAATGCTAAAAAAGATCAGTTATGAACTTTATGATTTGATCAGAACTTAAATGAAATCACAGTATTAAAAAAGTACCAGATATACATAGATGTACTTTAATTACACCCTAGTTTCGACTTTTCCTATAAAGTTTTGTTGTAGCACAAGCAAAGGGCAAATTTCCAGACACCTGGGGAGCCACGCTTAGCCCTGCTCCCTCGCTCTTGTAATGAGGTCATTACTCACTCGTCACTCCAATAATACTGCTACAACTGCAATAAAGCTTGTAATAATCAGGGGAGATAAAAAACAAAAGGTAATTTTTAATAACTTAAACTATCCATTCTTTTTCTTTACTGGGTATAGAAGATATTTACAAGTTTAGCAATGATTAAACCTCCTGCCTAAAGCAGCTTTCTTTAGCTTGACAAAACTATGACGAGCTTTTAATAGTGGAACTACCTCTTTCCAGTTTCTGACATTTGTGTGTCTGATCAATTTTCATTCTCATGTATGTGGCAGAATGTATATGTGCACATGTACAGCCTAACTGTAGTGACTTCGATGACAAATAGTTCATGTAACAGCTGAGTTTTTAGGATCTGCTTACTGCTGACTTTGGGATCCTGCTAACCTTAGGACACGTCTTCCTTGTGCAATGGACTGCAAGGCAGAAATGTCCTAGACTCTGTTAGATTTGGAATCAGCATCAGCACAGCAGTGTCAGGGTAGGGTGATGGACAAAGAAGATAAGCCCTGCTTCTCAGCAGCAGAGACACACACAGCTCTAACATGACTGACCTCACTTCTTATGGGGCTGGGCTGTACGATGCTCATGTATCAGATGGTGTTGGTGCTAGCTTAGGTGTCTCTGGACAGTGTTCCAATGCCTTTATACATGTCTTGGTAAGACAACTTCAGGTCTTTTATCTGAGCTTGCTCTTCCTGTAGGCTTTGCTCTTGATGTTAAAAGAGCACCCTTTTTCTCTGCAGTGTCTACTGTTAATACCAATCCAAAATGCTTCATGTTGGATGTATGAGCCCATTCCCAAAAGCAGTTGGGGCGTGTCAGTGCTGCCATAGCACCAGCTTCCATTCTGCCCGAGGCAAAACAATGGCAGAGGCCTTCGAGCACTTTTGCTGGTACACGACCAGGGTCCAGCCCTCAGAACCATCCCTTGGCACCGACTGATTTCCTAGCATGAGCATAGCCACAGAATTCAACTTGCTGCAGCCTTGCAGCACTGATGCAACTGATCTCACACATCTAATCCATTAGACAAATGTGAAGTCAATTTGTACATCTGCAGCAGCCATTTGCTCAGCATATCTGAGCACAGAGTAGCTTTGCTGGAGCTATTGCGCTTCTCCAACAAGCCTGCCAATTGCCTGGAATTCCTAGACTAACGGCCAAAAAAGCAGCAGGACAGTAGATGATGTATAAAGATTTGCTGCCAAATATGGTGGAGCTGGCACCTGTGACTTTGGCTTGGTACCGCAGTTCCCACTGTGAGGATCAGTGATTATTGCTTTAATAAGCAGTTCTTAAGTGAGGTACCTGATATCTGTTGTTGCAAGAGATGGAGTGCCAAAGGCACAAAAGATGGGGAAGTTATAAAAAAAACCCTAATCCTTAGGGCTCACCATTCAGCTTACCTTGGTTTTATTCCTGTTGAAAAAAAAAAAATTCTTTAAGTTATTTCACCAAAAAAACAATATACACAAAGAAATTTCTCAGTGGGTTGCTTATTAGATGAGATTTTACAAGTTGCCAAGAGTGCCCAGATTTCTGAGTACCATTTTATAAGAATCAAAACTGCAGAAGATCTCCAAAACTTGATACTAACCTGTTTGTAATAGCACAACACAATTCTCCAAAGGAAAATATCACCATGGGGCTGTTTCATAACTCACGGATGCCAGCATGACTCTGAAAAAATTCTTATTCAAAAACAACCACTAAAGCGTGTGTCTCTTTGAAGCTCAGAACACACATTTATGCAAATATATTATAGTTTCTCTAAGTTACATCAGCATTAAAAGAAGAAGGAAAGGGAAGGCAACGTGATGTTCAGCAACAGGTTAGTTGCTGTTTTATCTGTAGAATGGAAACATTAACTGTACAGTCTGAGACTTGGCAATAATTAATCCAGATGCAAAGAAAGAACCTTTGTCTTTGAATCTCTGTGCTGTGCTTTTGCAGAAAATGTACCTTAGTGAACTATTTTATAAATGACTCAGAGTTCTGTAATTGGTTGCATGCTCTCCCATTAATATAGATACAATTAGAACATCAAGTTTGGAGAAAAGGGTAAAAGGTCAGTGTCGTAAAAAAACCCCTGTCCTTAAAACCAGAGGTTGGATCTCTTAAGATTAGCCCAAATAACGTCTCTTTCTGAAGCACAGAAGGTCACATTCTGTAGTCAAGTAAAATCTCAGGACGATGTGACTTGTGGCACATGTAACTATTATTCCCAGGTCCTCTGCAAAAGTTGCTGAAGAATGTTTCCACTGCTAAATGGTGAGCAGAAGTTAACGAAGGTAGGTTTGTCTCAGGCTGACCAGCAGATGGAGTTGGAACCAGGGTCTTGATATGCATCATCATTAACATGAACAAGGTTCTTCTCTGGAACAGCAGCACAGAGCTGGTGTACCAGTGACATCTCAATTTATAATAGAACAAGTATGAGAGATATAAGTGGAGAGAGATTTTTATTCAAATGCAAGGGAGAAAATACACTTCAGAAGCCTGGAATCTGTGCTGTAATGTCTAACGCAATTTGGAAAAGGTAAGGAAAAGGACAAATACAGCTTTTTCCATTCACAAACAACTGACTGGGTCATGAAAGTGATATGTAAGGCTTTAAACTACTTCCAGAGAAAGTAAGCTTATGACAAAAAAAAGCACTGTGCCAAAGAATACATTGTTACAGATCCTCTTCACATACAGTTAATTATTATAGCGAGTTTCTCTCTGACTTATCTACATTAATAAATCCAAAGACAAAGATGCTGCTTGGACAGTTTGGGACAGAAAACTTTAAGAAGTTATTTAATGAAATCAAGAAATTAAGGTACAAAAAACCCCCTTACATTTACCCTTCTTTCCTCTCAGTTGATGATGCTTCAGCTGTTGGTATAGATGCTTCTCACCTAAAATAATAACAGAACAAAGCAGCTAATTGCTTCCACTTCCATGAAACATATGAAACAAGACTCACCCTCTGACTATTGTATTTTGGTATGAGGACATTCCATGAGTCTTTACACTGGAAGAAGCTGTTCTGATTGCAGACCACAAACCTCTCATTAAAATTCTTGGAGCAGAAACTGATTATCTGGCTGATACATTACAGAAGTGGACATTAAGGAAAACTTCTTATCATTATGATATCATAGCTAAGTTATCTGAAAAACAAAGTAAAGCTGTACTTTTCCTGTTGAAGACTAGAGATGAAAAAGTTGCCATAAAGAATCCTTCCACTTACTCCTCCTGCTTCCTTACTCTTTTGGGGAAGTGGGACCACATACCTTGGAAAGAGTCACAGTAGAAATGGAAAAAGGCCCTCAGCAGGATTTCCTGCTGCCCTGCAGATTGTGTAGGCTTTAAAGTGTGGGCAAAGTAGGTGAGAAGTGTTTTCATCTGGACTGGCAGTTTTTTACACTCACTCTGTACAGGTGCAAATGGTTGCAAGGTGCTGGGCGGCGAAGGAGCAAGAACATGTAGCTCAGCAAGATTCAGGAATTAGTGCAGAAATCAGTCAAGCCATCCTGCTCACTGGCAGCCCCCAGATGAACTCTGTCAGAGTCACTGCAGCACCATCTCCCTACAGATGTTCTGGTAAACAGGTAAGAGCAGAGCCAGGGGACAAACACAGAAGTCAGTTAATTCTCATCAGCCCTGACCAGTTTTGACGTCAGGGTGACTGGAACTGCTGCTAGGAAGGTGAGAAAGGCTTTCTTTTGAGCACTAAGAGGCTTAACCACACCCGAAAGGAAACTTAGGTTTTACACCTTTTTTAGGTGTGATCACCTAAAACTTTTGCTTAGTGTCCTCTTCCCAGATGCTTTATCTGACCACAGTGAGTACTGTCACTAGGCAGAACAATGAACTCTAATAATTTGGAAACTACATGCCTCTTTGTTTTCATGCCTCTCTGGTTTTTTTATTTGGGTTTGCTGTTTTTTTTTTTTTATTCCTCCTTAAAGATAAAGCCTGACGTAAAAGGTTAGTTACACCTTTGTGATCAAATATCACCAATGCACATACACTGCCTGCAATGCTTGCTCTGGACACTGGAGCCTTCTTAGCTGCTCTTTGACAACTCTCAGTGGTGCTCCTTTCCTGTTTGCCAAGCATCCAGCTTCTTGCCCTGAGGGGTAAGCATATATCTGACTCTCTCACATCTCTGTTCAAATAGTTTTCATAAACTAGATACCTCCTGGTCAGATTTACCTGCAGTGTTTAACCTAGGAGGAACCATGTGGCTGCATCCATACCTTAAGCAGCACCAGCACACCGACAGATGTAATGGCATTCAATAAGCTACTCCGTGAATTTTTTAGTGCACTCCCTGCCATAGCCTAGGCCAACTAGCACTCTCCTAAATATCTGGGCACAGTCGGGAAGTTAGCAAAAGCCAAGAAACATTCCCAACAGATCGTTTGCATCTGACCGTCCTGCTCAATACAAGGACATCGTTAAAGTGCCAGCCCCCACACTGCTACATTTACAAGCTCAGATGTAAGCTCAGAGCTCACCTGCAAGACAGGAACCCAGAACAAACGTTGCAGACCAAAACCTTTCTTGAAAGAGACAAAGAGGAAGAACTCATTTGGTTTTACTCAACTGCTCAGTGGCAGAAGCTCTAAATCAGGGTAGGGGAAATGATCCTTGGAGGATGGGTATCCTCACTCACCCCATACATGACTGTAGGGAATCGCGCTCACTCGTGGTCCCTCTTAGCACAAGAAAACATGAGGTCCTGTATGCAAAATGGCACAAATTCAATCATCCCCTCTGTAGTATTGCCAGCACCTGATTTTTTTTCAGTCATTTCTCAGGAAAAGAGAATGGATTTGAATCCTTGTACATCTCCCACACTGCAGTGTCCTGATCTGCTGCAAGAAGGAAGGCACCATGCACACATCCTGCTTCAAGAACAAAACCACCAAAAAAAGACAGAGCGCTATTTCAACAAAGACAACCATCCTGAAGGAAGGAATTTACGTTACTAACTTCAGAAACATGCAAGTGTTCAGCACTTGGCAAGCAAAGGCACCTCAAAGTGCTGCATATAGGGATGCTCACTCCTGAGCGTCTCTCCGTAGGGTGCTCAGGCACCTTCTCAAGGCTATGGAGTCCGTTCCAGAGGCCAGGCTCCTTCAAGCGCATTAAGGGTAGCAGGACAGTGACATTCTTCTGCAGATCTTAGGCCAAGGCTTATCTGAGATCCAGTCTCTTCTGCAAATACGTCCTATAAGCTCACTTGGATACTTTGCAGCTCCACGTATTTCCATAATATATGCTTTAAAAAATGATGGTCCTGTTATGCATCTCATGTGCATATAAATCCGGTGCAACTCCACTGAAACCAGTGAAGCAAAAGTGCACATAAACAACAGGAAAAATCAGGCTGTACATTTATTGGTTACAATTCCTGTATGTGACAAATGATTCTGGGGCCCTATTTTGAAACTATCTAACTTGAAACAGCTTTTCAAACTGGAGTACTTAATACTGCCTAAAGATCAGTCTTCTGCAGGGCACCCAAAAGTGAAGTTCCCAGTATTGCAAGTCACTCTGAAAAATCTTGGCCATTTTTTCAAAGGATGTGTCAGTGTCTCAAACAGATGCAAAAGCAATGACCACTCAAATAGTTTGGTGTTTACAGGTTCATCAATCAAAACGAAACACTTTGATCACCTGACATGATTCAAACAACATAGCTGATATCTGATACCAGACCGAGATCATACAGATCTAATAAACTTTTGGCTCCTGCAAATTTCTTTTAAAAAATATAAAAGAGGATCAGTTATAGAGAAGTTGATTAATATGCACTCTACTCAAACAGTCTTGAACATCTGTGTTTTAAATTCATTTATTAAATTATACCAGTCTGTATTTTAATGAGTAAAAGATACTTATTCTGCCATCCATCAAAATAAACTCAGGAAATACTTAACATTATAATCATTTTTCTTGTTTGAACATGAGTTATGAAATATGAATCCCACACTAAGAATGCTGTACTTGCCATTATGATCAAATATGTTTTTACAGGTGCACCAAATATTCTGTTTTCATTTCATTCTCAAACTGTTGAAAATATAAACCATGTTTTATATTTCTTAGGTAGGTAATATTGCCTCTTTCCCCCCACATGGCACCCATTATTAGTGAGTTATTACCATGCCTTTTTTCAAAAACGCACTACATATCCTAAAGTTGCTTAGTAATGAAAATACAGATTTATGTAACATCTAGTATCAAATAACATTTAGGGCACACTTTGGTATTGAAAGGTTTGGGGCACTAATAACCTTCAAGTGCACGCTAATATTGCCAGATAAGGTGTATACAATCTGTTGGGTCAAGTTCAGTCTTTTACCACTTTGCTTTTTCTGCCCAAGGAAAGTTAAATTCTAGGTACCACAGGATTTTAATGCATTGAATTTTTGTTTCTTATTGTTCTGATAACTGGTCTCCTTTTGGAGAGAGGTCTCCTTTTATTAAAAAAAAAAAAAAAAAGGAAAAAAAGCCTGGCCGACAGACAGCAAGTCCAGCTGGGACAGCAGGTGAGCTAAACTGTAGACTTCTTCCTAGTATCAATTTGACACTATATCAAACACTAAGAACAGTCATTTAAAAAATTCCTTCCCTCTATTTGTAGAGTGAATAGCTGGTTAAAGACAGAGCTTAGTGCTGGAAACCATATTCTCAAAGAAAACAATATTTAGGAGAGCACAATGAAGAAGTGCAGGATATGACTGCAAGGCACAGAGCTTCTCCGCTGGCATTGAATCCACACGACTTCAGCCTTCGGTGACTTCAGTGGAGCTACAAGCCCAATACACAGGTTTGGCACCAGGACTGTAATAAACAGGTAAAACTCACCATACTAGTAAGTGAGACTACAACGCTACTCTCAATAAAGAAACGGGAACTTCTCCATTGATTTCAATGGGAGTAGGTTCAAACCATGAAATAACGTAACAGCAGTAGAGACAGTATGCTGTAAAAAAGCAGCCTCATTCTGGAAAGCAAATGTAACCACACATTAACCCATATTTTTTTTTTTGCAAAATAAATCAAGAGAGTAGGAAATAATTTGGCATTTTATTGGCAAAAGGGGAAAACCCTTCAACAAAGCCATCAGTTCATACAGGTGCGACCACAGCGTAAGTTACTACCATGCCAAAATTACAGCTGAGGCAATGTCAACCATTTACATGGGTACAGGGAAAACGGCTGATCTGAGGAAAGAGGAAAATGGTACAGAGGAAAATTCGTAAATAGAAGTTCTATGGTGAGAGAAAGAGAGCAGTAACTCTGCCATAGCTGATTACGTTCAAACACGGCACTAGGAATGGGAAAATTTACCACTTCTAACTTAAAGACAGTATTTAGAAAACTAATTTTCTTAAAAGAGATCTCATTATTGCCACTGCATTTATGATTTTTACTCCCTATCTAATTAGTCCATATCATACATAACATTCTAAGTAATCTCCTGTTGAAAAACACACCATTTTTGTCCCGTACCAACAGTTTGTGTAGATCTAGAAAATGAAGGAAAGCCACTGATTTGAACTCTCAAAAGACACAGGTCAAAGGGCTTGACCAAGAGCTACTACATGATGTTCTTAACTACTATTTGCCTTGAACCTGTTGTCCTTAGAAAGACATTCAGTCTTGATTGAAAAACTTACAATGATGCAAAGAAGCTATCACATCCTAATCTGAGTTGTTACAAATATTACTTATGGGCACTGAAGAATTTTCCATCTAATTTTTAAGCACAATTAATGTAGAATTGTATTCCGAATACTAGATTCCATTGAGAACACTTCTGCACCAGTCTTCAAAGATAAGAAAAAAAATGCATCTGACAGAGGAACATAGCCATCATCTGATCTATCAGAAGCATCTGGAAGTTTAATAGGTTGCTATCTATTGCACATCTACTTAAAAAAAAGTAGACAAATCCCTCCAGTTGGCAAAGTCTACATCCTTTATTGACTTTTCTATGCTACATAGAATAAAATTTGGGCATATGTACATGTGTAATGTAAACCATGTCTGGTTTATTAAACCAGAAAGGTATTTTTACCGACAGTTGTGTATTTGTCGAGTTTGTAATTTTGAAAGTACCTTTCTGAATTGCATTCTATGGATATGTTGGAAATATTTGAAATGTCACATTTATTGGGATCATCAACACAGATTTATGATTAAATGCAAATAAATTATTAATGGCATTTTCTCTTCATTTTAGCATTTCTAATCAATATATTAACAGTTGAGTTGGTGGAATGATTCCTGCATCCCATTGGTCCCAACTGATTTTAGGAGGAATTGCTATCAATACAGAAATCCACCCTTGTCAGTCACAAACAAGATTTTAACAGTCATGATTCTTATAAACTCCTCAGCAATAAACATATAGGAAAAAAAAATCTGCATTAAGTAGCAACCCAAAAACTAAATATCGATTGGACACATATCAGTGATAATACTTAGTGAAATGCTGGACAAAATTGTGTTAGAAACATTTGGGATGCTTTAAGTTAATTACTTGAATCACTGAATTCGATGAGTGTCCTTCACTGCGGGTCTCTCAGTGTTCAGCTTCAGTTTTGATAATCTTTTTCAGGCTTGCATCATAGACAAAAATTTAACAATTATTTTATGACAAAGCAGGAACCTCATGCTCTTCTATAAACTTGTGAAATTTGGCATAGTTTGGTAATTTCTACTCCTTGGTCTCCACCCTAGTTTGTAAACCAACCGGTAAAAAACAACATAACGTTTCAGGCTAAATCAGTAGAAGAGTAAGTGAGCTACTCTTGGACTATTTCTTACCTGACTCAAATCTGGAAGTTGAATTCTCTGCTCTTAGTAAAGAGATTGCTCAACCTTCTGCCATCATAAGGAAACTGAAACAGGGGAAAGCTACACTTCTGGGTACGGGTGGCTATCCTGTTCATGTGAAAAACTGGCAGCAAGATTTTTCTTTCTTTTACTCAGTAGGATGCCAGATGGCCGCACAAGATTTTTCATGGGAAGAATTTGGTAATTTAATTAATTTTTAAGACAATAAAACAAGAGAAGGAAATAGCAGTGTATTTATTGGTGTTCCAAAGAGGTAGTAACTGCAACATCTACAGATGGCAGAGAAATACCATCAGGGTGTAACTCCTAGTCCCAAACATTCAGACACATTATCCTCACCCAAGAATGCAACTAACAGTCTTCAGAATAAAAAATGTGTTTTTCTATTTGTAAGCCTTTTTCTTTGCCTGTCATAGGCTATTGGGAGTACCTGTGAGACATTCTCCATGCATTCATGTAGTAAATGTAAGTTTTGAGTAGAGAGAAAACACAAGCTAAGACTCTTAAGTGAACCACCTACCATCAAACTATTACATCTGTTGGATTCTGCATTTTTTCCGTTTTCCTTCTTTTGAGATTGATTCTCCTAATTATTTCTTTGTCAAGGAGAATTTAACTTCCCTGTGCCCTAAATATACTTCACCAGATTCCCATTCTTCACAGAGTTGTTTTCAACTGCCATCTGAGGTCTTTGGCAAGCAAGATATTACTGAAACTTTCAAGTCATTATATTAAATAATGAGTTTTTCGAAACCCCCCTAATATACACAATTAACACAAGGATGTTGAAAATAAAACTCATGCTAACAGATAAAAATGTATTATTTAACATGAAAAAAATATCTTAGAACAAATAACTCACCTAGCAAGTAGTAATGCTGGAAAAACTTTGATATAAGAAGCAAATGCAAATTCAGTGCAATTTTACAGTTATATGGCTGTAGCACAGGCAAATATGGCTCTGAACTACAGATATAGAAAAAGGAATGTTCTTTTACCTTTTATCTCCTGGAGTTTTCCATGGTCTTACCCAGCTTGGTCCTTGGATGTTTTTGAGAAATTGGAGGGAATTCACAGGAAAGTACATAAATAATACAATTTTACAGCAGTTTATTTGAAATGAATGCGTGCGTGTCAGAAGGTTAAGCGCTAAGCAAAAGGAGAACATAATAACAATATGCATATATTTAAAAGTCCTAAACACTGAAATTCTAAAAGAAGTATTTAGGATGGTATTCATAGTTTAAGTGGAGGAGTAGGATGGCAGCAGGAAAGTGAGAATCCAGGCAAAATTAACTGAGAATAGTTTACTGAACAGTTCACAAAAGAAAGTAAAAGAAGCTTCAGGACTCCAAATATTTAAATGGCGCAGCGTAATCTACTCAAAGTTATTCTTCAGAGAACAATTTAATTTTTCGAAGGGAATAAACTAGATCATTGGTGTTTAACCATTCTGGTTGAGTAAGTCACATTTGGAGACACATATGCCTTACCAGAAAGGACTTGGTTCACCTGTTCAGTTTTTATGTGTGTATAGGTGCAGAGCTCCCAGAAAGCACATCTGTGAATCATCTGACCTGTACATGTATTACTTCCACATACCTGAATCCTGGATTCATGCTGGTCTTGGAACCAGCACCCTGGTACCTGCACCCTGGTACCACCCTGCACGAACCTTACTCAACACACATCCACCCAGAACTCTCTGGAAGTTCTTAGTTGGCTGTCAGAGATGATGTCTGTGAATGGGCGAAGATGATATCTGACAATGGGCTACTTTTACTGTTAACAGTTTGACAGATTACTCCTGGTTGCCTTTTTCTTCCCAAGGCAACTTGGGGGTATACACGCTTTGAGGGCAATCTCAACTACTCCCTAGACATCATCTTTCTTCAAGAAAGACCTTATCCTTCCAGCTCTAATGAGAGGAACATTGCTATTGCTGCAGTAGATCAGTTGAAATCTTTTATTTTTGTTCGTAATATGTATCAGATTTACATATATCTCTCAGAAGCCATATCTTGTCAAATCTCTCTGCTAATGAGACCATTGTTGTTTATCTCCTGTGTGCTGTCCTTTTTATTTACTACACCGAGAAAAGCAATTGGCAAAGAGTAGATACAACAAAGATAATGCAACAGTAGAAAAGAGAACCATAATTGATAGGTATTATTTACCAATTTAGCATAAAAATCTTTTAAGTGAAATGTCAACCCAAATTTTGTCTTGGAAATAGTTGAAAATAGTCCCTTAAGACAAAGGAGTAAGAGATTGTTTACAAGAGCTTCTCAGCAGAGGTTTTGGGACGGAAATAAGCATTCTTCACCAGTTGCACAGTATATTGCCTTAGGCAGAGCACATTGATACTACAACAGTTTGTCTTATTATTCATCTCAGTTCATTTCTGCAGTTGGTTTTGGTGCTGACATGAAAATAAATGAATAACAGAGTATCTAAACAAATGTTTTGTCTAATGGAGATCTTATAAATGACATGCCAGTTACATAAAATGTCAGATTCTCTTCTGTCGCTGTGTTTTGCATCAAAACAAAGTATGTGATTTATGAGGAAAACAATTAAATTCAACCAAAAGAGCATGGAAGGACTCCCTCTAAATTCCACAGAACTTCAAAATTGATTTTTTTTTTAAGAAGAAATAAAAGTTCCTGACATAAAATATTTTAACCTTGGAAGGCCCATGGGGATATTAAAAAACTTACACTACTCTGAAAAGAAAGACCTAGTGGAAGCTCCACAAAGCACTTACAGAGGGGGATGGCACAGCAAGACAATCCAAAAAGGACACATAGAGTAGATGTAGAGTAGATTACAATAATGTAATCCATTGATATTTTGTACACAAGGCTACAATTCCTCCCAACATATAATTACAGATTTGAAAAGCTTCAAAGTGACCAGTATTTCTATCACCTAACTTACAGATTTCTTATGGTGTCAACAGAAGGAAAGAGAGGCTACCACAAACCATGATGAAAGGCATCTAAGGGAGGCTTCTGCCCTGCATTCTTCAGTGGAGTCTAGAGAAGGACTTGCAGGACCATGGATTTCAGCGCCTAGTCCTATGTATCTCTCCTCTTGCTACAGCTAGGAGAGTAAGCACCCATGGATTTCCATACAGGGTCCTAAACACCTTGTGGAATGCTTTTAACTTCAAAGTTTCAGTAGACTTGAAGTGGAATGGTGCAAATTCCTGCACTATGTCTTGTTGACTGCCCTTCTCAGGTCTTAATTTCTGACCAGTCACCAGCTGCTCTTTTTCACCATTGAGTATGAATATTACCAATACTCTCAGAATCCTACTCCATGGTGACAGCCCATTGTGCAACTTATCCACTAACTAATTGTTGTTTGAGAATTCATTTCTAATTCCTCCTCTCTTCCAGGGACTCTGCTTGCCCAGACACATGACTATACTGCACGCTGCACGTGTTACAAAAAGTGTCACAAAGCTTGGTGTCTATAGTCAAATATAGTCAAATATAGTCAAATATATGAATTCCTGCTGTGAGAACATAAAGGACAAAACTATGACACCTACAAATCCATTTGGTTTGTGGCACTCAATGCAAAGCATACATTTTATTCTGATCAGTTCCTTTCAGATTCTTTAAAGGAAGGGGACACGTAGACCACTGGACCAAGTCAGGAAAACATTCTGGACCAAGTCAGGAAATGAGGTCAAGTAGGTCAAGTCAGGATCCAGTATAATATTATGAAGGAGACTCTCCAGTGACTTTGCTAGAGTTAGAGTACCTCTGTTCTATAAAGGGTTAACACACTTATTTTAAGACAGATGCTATTTAGAAACTGCAGAGAAGAATTTATAATTAATTTATAGATAGTATGTTAATTTAATAAGCTGAATAACTGGAGAAAAATGAGTGCAGGAAATGTCTTCCACATCCTAAGTAACACTCGTTAAAACTCTAAACTGTATTTGCATTCAAAGACACACAACAGAAACTGTATCACAAAAATACAAGGTAGAACCCCTCTGCACACTTGCAAAGTCACCTGAAACTAACTGCTTCTCAAAGAAAAAAAAATCTTGCATTAAGAAAGGTAAGAATTATAAACTAATGCACTCCCAGTTGTTTTAAAATTTTGTCAAATAAAAGAATTACACCAAACTAAGACGTGAGTAAATTGCTGGCATTTATACCTATCAGTGAGTTAAACCAAAGCAAAATAAAATTTAAAAAGCTGAATTTAGAAGAATTTTTAATACAAAGTCAAAAATATTAATTTGTTTACTTGAGGACATTGAGGCACATTTTACTATAACCACTCAACAATAACTCTACCTATACCTGTGAAGATTCTAGAACCAGAGGGCTTTAACTAAGTTTTTACTGAGCAGCTGCAAAAGAATACTTAATTGCAAATAACTATGCTGAATATACCAATAACTAGACCTGAGAATAACTGTGGGATTCTGTGTCTACCAGGAAAAAAATCATAGCTGTATATTCTTACTACGTAAGGATGTATATTTGAACTGATTTAAGCAGTTTAAATTTCTAATGTTCAGTCATGAGACTTATCTTTGATCGAGCTATTTATGGGATCATTGACAGCCCCGTAAATTCTAGGCACATTAAAACTCTGCTCACAAACTGAATAAAAATCTGGATGGAAGAGGTCAGATTTCAATTTTCATTTTAATATAAAAATTGTTACTTCAGAATTATATAGAATCAGAATAAATACACCATTGAGCCCTATTGCTTTAAGTAATCTGATTTAGTAAGAGATTTGATCTAAACTAAAAAAAAAACCCATCTTTATGTTACTTCATATTGCTTTTATTTAACTTTAAATTCTGCTTTGAATTCATAGAGTTACAAATTTCTTAAGTTGTAAAGTAAGTAAAAATTCAATAAATTATTAAGAAACATGTTATGGATAACTGCCTAATTAAAATTCCCGAAGCAGTACGGGTGTTTCGTACTGCACTTACCCTAATATTCGCCCATTGCACATGTATTCATTAATCGTCTTTTATTTGATTCTGTAATTTCTCTCTTTGTGTGTTATATACTACAAAAATAAAATTGCTAGTGCTCATTTACATAATCAGAATATGCCGTATTACCATGATTTGTGCATTTCTCTTCTCTAGCTTGATAAGTTTATTAAAGCTACAGGCCAGCACATGGCATGCTGATTGGCAAAGAGTGTTTTCTGAAAGATTGTGTGCTGGTTAGAACTGAAATTACCATTTGTTTCAAAATGTTCCAGGGAATGATTGCCCACTGAGATAATGTAAATTCAGTAAAGAAAACTTCAAACGGAGTTTAACGACGAAGTTGTATCGTGTGTATTTAAGGGAAATTCGATGTATTTAATACAGTGCCCTGTGCCGCAGAGTGCAATGCTGGTCTCTTTAAAAAGATTTTTCATCCTATTTTTGTAACAGTACCATAAAAAATCATTGTTACAATTCATCATTCTAAACAGTCAAGGCTAGCATTTTATAGAAGCACAAGTAATTATAAGGAAAGGACATGTTATAGAAATAATAAAACCCCAGTATAAAGGTCAAGCTATGTGAAGTAAAAAGCTTTTATTAAAGAACCTCTAGGTTTGACCCAGAGACCCTCAAAATCATTATGAACATCCTTACCTCTGTTAAAATTAAATGGTTAGGTCAAGAAACATATTTTAATATCTTCAGCATATCTTTTACTTAGAATGCACTCTTGAAAGATCAAATCATAGCAATATCATGGCGATACGTGTACAGAATATCAGTGCTTATTAATAGCAACCACATCCAGTCTACCTCACACTTTATTTTACTCTTCCTTGTGCTTCTGAGTCTTGACTTTTAGAGAACAATTTGGGCCAATATTTAGTTCTTTGTCCAAAAATCTTAGTCTAAAAATTACTGAAACAAATTCACTCTGGATTAACCTTTCTACATACTGTTGCTAGAGCAGCCAGAAGTTCCAACTTGGTCAAACTGAGTATTACAAAATCTTGTAAAAACCACAACAACTGTACCAAAGAGTACCCGTCTTAGACAGGAGGTGGTAAGTTAATGAGCTCAAAAGGCAGAGAACATAAAATAAGAGCAAGAGGATTATGGACAGCAATTGCTCAGTAACCATTCATAACTGATCTGCAAACCAGCATGCGACCAAAATAAAAAGGGATACAAATGTGCATTTGAAGAGAACACAAATGAACACCATTCTCTGACTACAAAGAACAACTCACTGACAGCTCACTGTAATATATTCTACACCATCTTACTGCCTTCCAATGCCAACTCTTGTGCAAAGTATTTTCAGACGTTTTTCTTAGCTTCAGTTGTTTTGCAGGAAAAGGCGAGGGAAAAATATTTGCAATATAAGCTATAAAATCTAAGACACTTGTAAGAGGACAGTGTCATTCAAACATGATATAAGATGCTAAATGAGACAGAAGCACATGGAAAAGTGAATAGCTGTGAGCTTGTAGTCACTTTTTTGCTAAGCTCCTGGAAAAGCAATATTTTTTAGGAAGTCAGCTGGATGTCAATGAAGCATACGCTGATCTGTAATGGATACAGAAAAGACTAAGGCTGGGATTTTTTGAACATTGCCTAAAAGGTTCAACAGCTGATGAAATCAATGGGAATTCAACGTCTTGTTTTCAGAAGTGGATTTGAAAACCATTACTTTAAGTGCACTTCTCAACTGGAAATACGAAGCATTTATATGATGGAGAATGAAAGTCTTTCCATGTTCTCCTGCAGACCTCCCGGGCATTGACAGGAACATCCTTCCATATTCTCACCTTCTCTGCATCCACTTCCTTCTTCTCCATTCATAGACACTCTTTTCAGCATAATCTCCATGTTTTTTCTATTGTCACCATCTTTTTATCTCTATTGCTTATTGTACTCATTAACAGGTGAGCATATATTTCTATTGAACATGCATGTTTAAAAAAAATAACAATAAAACAACATTTTAAAGTCATATGCAAAAGTGAGAGCGTGCTAGAAATAAGCTTGCCCATGCCACCTCAATTGATTTATCTTGGGCATATGCATTTTGATACAGGCTTTAATTATGTGATCACAAACTTTTTTCCATAGCACCCTACTCATTTCAGTGCTCAGATTGGATGCTGCTTACTTAATGAACAGCTGTTCACTATTTTCTTCATTGTTCAAAACATGGTCCCATTGTTCAATGGATGGCCTCATGCCATCTTTGTTGCACACTATTCAAACACTTCTCTCAAGACATTTATTAACTTCCCCAGAAGTTTTCTTTTATGATACTCATCAGTATAGTTTTGAAAGCTTTACAAGTATTAATTATACTCACAATATTTATGTGAGATGATGGGCTTTATGCACATCTTACAAATGTGGAACTGAAGCAGGGAGATCACAGTTAACAATATCCATAAATTCTGAGTATCCAGTCTGAAACACCTTGGGTTTGACTTACAGCTCCCATTGACCTGAGTTGCAGCTGGGAGTCTCACTCACCAAGCTGAGTGGTGTGGTCGACACGCCTGAGGGACAGGATGCCATCAAGAAGTGGGCCCATGCGAGCCTCGTAAGGTTCAATGAGGCCATGTGCAAGATCTTGCACATGGCTTGGGGCAACCCTCAGTATCAATACAGGCTGGAGAACGAAAAGATTGAGTGCAGCTCTTTTGAGAAAGACTTGGGGGTACTGGTGGATGAAAAGCTGGACACGAGCTGTCAACGTGTCCTTACAGCCTAGAACGGCAACTGCATCCAGAGCTGCATCAAAAGAAGTGTGGCCAGCAGGTCGAGGGAGGTGATTCTCCCCCTCTACTCTGCTCTCATGAGACCCCACCTGCAGTACTGTGTCCTGCTCTGGAGCCGCCAACATAAGAAGGACATGGACCTGTTGGAGTGAGTCCAGAGGAGGCCACAAAAATGATCACAGGGGTGGACCACCTCTCCTATGAGGACAGGTTGAGATTTGGGGCTGTTCAGCCTAGAGAGGAGAAGGCTTCAGGGAGACCTGGTAGTGGCCTTACAGTACTTAAAAGGGGGCTTATAGGAAAGATGGGGACAAACTTTTTAGCAGGGCCTGTTGTGATAGGACGAAGGGTAATGGTTTTTAAACTCAAAGAGGGTAGATTTAGACTAGCTATAAGGAAGAAATTTTTTACGATGAGGGTGGTAGAACACTGGCACAGATTGCCCAGAGAGGTGGTTGATGCCTTATCCCTGGAAGCATTCAAGGGCAGGTTTGCGGGGCTCTGAGCAATCTGATCTGGTTGGAGATGCCTCTGCTCCTTTCAGGGGTGTTGGACTGGATGACCTTGAAAGGTCCCTTCCAACCCAAACCATCCTATGATTCTGTTAGCAGCAATTTATGTGAAATTTGTTTTAAGTTACTTTCCCAGCATCACATATCTAGAGTTGCAATGAGAAATCAACTGTCTAGACTAGCATCCACATCTTCATTATGAGGCTCTCCCTTTCTCTTCCTGGAATCTCTTTCTTCAGCTTTACATTCCTTCCCACTTGTGCAAACATGAGTGAGGAAGACACCTTCATCTCTGATACAAAGTCCAGAGACATAATCTCCATCTTCTCATTGGGACAGAGAGCCTAGAAGGAAAAATATACAGATCTCAGTAGTGCCATGATACACAGGCAAACCTCTGAAGTAGAACTTCCTACTCTTTGGTGCCCTGAATTTTCAATTCTAATAATGTTTCACTTCCCACTTCCAGTTTTCCCTGTTACTGACTATTTGCCCAGGTAATCTTAATTTCCTCTTTCTAGTTTCCTCTTCGTTTTCCTTTAGCTCTCCCCTATATCCCTGAGTCCTTGTTTCTCGAGATACATTGTTTCAGCTCAGCCCCTTTCCTTCAAAAATGCAGCTTTTGTTTCTGTTACATCTGAACATGTGATTCCTCCTTTATCTTTTTGTGATAGAAGGGTTATAACTGATAATAGACTATTGTCATAAAGAATATAATGCAAGACTATTTCCCTGCTTTCGTTCCAGTGTCCATATAAGCCAAAAATTCACTGTTTGTCTCTGTCACTGCGGGCTAGGGCATGCTTACTCTCTTGGTGAGGGATGTTGCCTACTGAGTAGAGAAAGATCTGGAGACATTGAGATACCTGAGGATGCTTTGGAGTTTTTAATACATAAAACTTAAGGGTTCTTATCTGCATCTTCACTGAAGTAGCAAAAAACCCACCAAAGGTAGACCTTTTCTTGCCAAACCAACCCCTTGAAAATTTTCATTTTTCTTTCCCTAGGTTTAGGAGTACTGGCATATTTCAAAGCAAGGATTTGAAGAACTTCAGTGACATGGACAAAGATACATATTTTTTTCTTGCATCATTCCTAGAAATGGCAGAACTACTTTGGCTGGAGCTTTCCAGAAAAGTACAGCCTGGGACAGATACTTGGCATGGAAAACTTCAGTCAAAACAGTTACAGTTGGCACTCTTCTAAGTAGATGAAATCAAGGTTTCATAATAGGAAGCATTAGGTAATTTTAATAATAGGCAGTTCTATCACCTATAAAACCTTTAAACATAACAAAATATTATGTGTGCAAACAAACATCAAGAAAAGTCCTATTAAAAAGTGTCCTAGTGAAATGAAAAGGAGAAAAAACAAACATGCAAAAACACAAAATATCACATCCTGACTCTGAAAAATAAAGACACATATATTTCTCCACCTTAACACAGCAAGTGTCTTGAGCTTTCTTCACCTCAGTCCAAAAACAGAAGAACAAAAAACATAACTTTAATCTGCCAGGAAAAAAAGAAAAGTAAATATTAAGATAGAGTCCTTGAGCTTCCTTGCTTCCCCGTACTAAAGCACGGCTAGTCTTGGGCCTAATCTCTGACATTCTTCTGGCTGCTTTAACGCAGCATAATGAAACTCCAGATCACGTATTTTCATTTTCTCTGTGCATTACAATCTGGTGAAGCCTCTTTTTTTTTTTTCGTATCTCTCTCGTTTTGCCATTCTGTCAATACCCAAAATATTGAAGAACATCTGATTGCTCTGGATTGCAGTCTTGTGAGCCAGGACTTACTTCAAAACTTTAAATGTCTTTTACTGACTTTTAAAATTTTTTATTATGAAACACTGTCTTGGAATGAAATACAGTAGTGATATTCAAGGAATATCAGTTTGGAGTGCTTAAGATAGTTAAAAATCACATTTATTCAATAGTTCTTACTTTTTAAAGACAAAAAGGGTTTTATGACTGCCTAATCTGTCTTGCATAACTTGCTATAAATCTCCCACAATAATTTCTGCATTACTCACATAATTTTTTTTATTTGCTACAGAACATGATCCAGAATCGTGTTCACTCTGGATTTAAAATCTTCATGTAATGGCAAATATACCATGTCTTTGGAACAGTGGATTTAGTCATGAAAAAGAGACAATCCCTACGCTGGAAGAAAACCCACAAAGTCTGTTCTGTAGTACTGAGTGCAGCAAGGGATTGACTTGAATAAAGCTGATCACAGGCTATATGGATAGTTCAGAATTCATATCAACTAGCAGCAAATCCCCAGGATGAAAAGAGTTATCTAAATTAAAGGCTTATATAGATACATAAAATACAATATAACTTGTAAATATTGCTTCTATTGTTTACTGTAATCCCAGGCAGTAAACTTACAGGGCCTTGCTGGTTTAAATAAAATGCAAGAAGGAACTGACTGAAGGATACATTTTAATAGCCCTCTGTCAAAGAGAGTTAACACACTTGCACCTTTAACAACAGCATTTTTATTAAATCTTTATTATATTGTATTAAAAAAAAAAAAGTCCCCTTAGCCCTCAGGTAGTTGGTTGATGCTGAGTTTTCAAATGAAATATTTATGAAGTTCTTTGTTTAGAAGTTTAATTGTATCTTTAAATGACTTTCATATGTTTATATGCTTTACCCTCCAATATAAATGCCATATGATGCTCTATCATACTGTCCGGAATAGTCATTATGCATTTCACTGTCACAACTGTTACATAACAATAAGCAGAAAAAAAGGACAAAAGGATAACTAAGTTAAACCAGATCCTATACATACTTATTTTGTTGGTAACACAGATCGTATCTCCAGCAAAATGTGCTTCTAATCATGCGACATAGCATAGCACTGTAATACTTTCCATATTTAAACTTTTGGTCAATGTATAATACGATAAAAGATACTAAAATGTACTCTGCACTGACCTCTCAATTCCTCTGCCATGGGCAGGGGGAAAGAGAAGACTCTTATGGACAAAGAACCGGGCTGGACTGAGGAGCTCTGAGATCTATTCCTTAAATGACATAATGACATTTTGATTTTATAAGGGCTGTCGAGATCGATCACTCTTGTGGTACAGCATTCAAAGGAAAAGTATAGTTTAGAAGATTTATTATCTTTCCAAGTAATGGATGACAATTTTTAAATCACCTTCCTGATTTAGGAGCTAAAGGGACATTTTCTAAAGTGAAAGCACGTTAGAGATCCATGTCACTTCATGTGAAAGCAGTGATGCATTAACTCCGATCCCACTGTTGTAGAAGGCTCTCTGGGTGTTTCCTGTCCAGCAGATTTTGGACATCTGCTCCGGGCAGTCTCTATGGTTAGTCTTCAAGGGCTTCAGGCCAGCTAGATGACATGACAGGAGATCCCAAATAAAGTTGCCCACAGTTTTAAACGTGCAAGACACTCATCCACCTGTGCAGCCCTTTTCTGACCCACAGCTAGGCAGTGCTATCATGAAACCACCTCCATTTTGTTGTGAAAAATGACACCTTTCTCCACGCCCTGGGCAGGCTGGAGAGTCACCACTGGCAGAAAGCAGAGGAAAGAAAAAGATCTGAGGCAAATCTGAAGGAACAAAGGAAATTGTGGCTTCATTAGGTGGGATAGCTGCTTTGGTAGTTGCCAGAGGGGATGGTGAAGGATATGGTATCTATGATTTATATTAACCACACATCACTATGATACAATTACAGGTATTAATACAGCATGTTAGCTCACAATGCCACTCCAATACACTCTGCAGACCTCTTATTCGTTGTTCAAGTACTGCACTAAAGCCCTTTGAGGGGAGTATCAGTTCACAGCTCATGAAAGCCATTAGTTTTGCAAAGCCAGCATGAAAAGCCCTGTTGATCCAGAGGACTGTCAGTGTGTGACTGAATAACATTTCCTGTCTTTCTAAAATAGCAAACACTGATCAGGGCTGAACTACGACACACTGTCTTGCTAAATCTGTGCTCTTGATGACAATTTTCATTGTAATAAATGGCCCTTAAAATCTGCCCTTCCCATATAAGGAACCTACTCCAGTTATTATACTAACAGCAAACAACATCTGAGAAATAATCTCACTTATCATTTAAGGTAGAAAACAGTATTTTCCTTTACAATATATTAGAATAAAGTCTATGTGAAACAGTAAAAACACTGGGAAGTATCTATGGGGAACACTGACTTCAGAAACAGAGTTAAGGAGGGTTATGACTTTTTTAAAAAGTTGCTGCTAGACAATCGCAAAGTCCACCTGCAAGAACTGACAATTTTGCAAGTTTTTATAAAATTGCTCCAGCAACATGTATGTAACTTTGAAGTCCTGTACGTTAATTGCATTAGCTGAAAATTAAGGGAACTCTTCCCATCAAAATGCCTGTTTTGGAAAGACAAACTTTTAGCCAGACATGATCAAACTTGGCAATCTTTTACGTCACATTAAAAAAACTAACTGCAAGTTTTTTTTCAATATTTTAGAGTGCAAACAACATTTTCAGCTATATTTTTACACCTAAGTGACAAAAATATTTCACCAATTTCAGTAACTAGTTAGTTAAGTGTATCACACATAAAAGAGATTTTTTTTCCTATTTTGTTTCATACAAAGGCTGGATTTTATTCTAGTCTCATTGATACAATTCTATTTATTTCACAGTCATTACTTATTAACACCAATGGGAAGAGAAACAGAGCCATTAAATCAGTTTCCTCTTTTTTCCTTGATGCAACCTGATGCTTCTTGGTTTACCATGGAATGGTTGCATGGTGAAAGAGACAGATTTGCTTGTGTTTTTAATAATGTGT
This sequence comes from Chlamydotis macqueenii, assembly GCF_036417535.1. Classification (NCBI taxonomy): domain Eukaryota; kingdom Metazoa; phylum Chordata; class Aves; order Otidiformes; family Otididae; genus Chlamydotis; species Chlamydotis macqueenii. The sequence goes on from NC_141558.1 coordinate 9,937,872, forward strand.
TCTCTTCAGAAAGAGTCAATATTTGCCCTGCCCAGTTTGGCTGGCTTCACTTTAAAAAACCTTATTTCTAGTTTAGAAAGACTGGAGACGGTAAAGAACACATTCATTAGGACATTGCCACTATTGGAGACACGTGACTGAGAGAAACATCCATTTCCATCAGAGGGAACTATATTATGCAATTTCTTTCATGAAGTGAGCAAGTTCTGCCCTAAAACTAAATAAAGCCCTTTACATCCACTGGAACATCATCCAAGAACATAATGCTTAAACTCTTCCAATTCTCTGTGTCAAACCTCATGACCATTTCATCTCGATTTGTTCTTGGGCCAACACTGTCCAACAGTCATTCCTTGTGTGTATCCATCCCTTCCTGATACACCGCGTGACACCGATGTGTACCCCTTGCCTCTATTTCCTGCACTGAATGAGCTTGGTACATCCATCTCATCTGATAAGAACTTAATTCCCCTTATCGTGCTGGATTTTTCTGCTTTCTTGAAAATGCTTACCAGAACAGTACAGGCTATTCCAGATAAGGTCTTATCAGAGAGCTGTATCAGGACAAATAGCCTATCTTTATGGAAGAACTGTTTTGGAAGTATTTCAATTGAAATTTTATGGAAATATCATTAAGCTTTGTTTGGCTTTGTAAAAGGTGATACAAAATACTCTGAATCGGCACAGCTGAAAAAATACAGTCCTCACTGAGAAAAAAAAAAATCCCTTTTGAGAGGACTTGGTTAATTATTTTGCTTATTTGTGACCCAAAATTAAAAGAAAAAGCAAAAAGCGCTTTCATTACTCATTATGTACACAATTTATCACAGAATACAGTTCTGTCCCTCCGCTTATTAAGCCTCTCCCAGACATTCTTTTGTGTTCTGGGCTTCTGAAAAAGCCTTAAGTAAAACTGAAGCTATCTAACTGAATCACTGCAGTCTTCTGCAGACCTCTGAGCTCACTGCTGTTTTCTCATCAGTGTATCAAAGCTGATTTAGGATTTTAAATATTTCATGTGCTGCATGAAACAAAGGAACTTGATTATTCATGCGTTACATGAGTTACTCTCTTTTTTATCATGGAAAAAAAAAATTAACAATTTGTACTTCTTGCTGTATTTCATGTGCTCAGGCAGGAGTCCACCTTGCTGAACTCTCCAGTGCAGCCTTCCGTTAGTGAAATATTACACACGGCATGACAGTGCGAGCAACTGCACTGCACAAAAACACGCAGGATGGCTTCGCCTTTTCTTTCTTTCTCCTTTGAGAAACTCTTGTGGGCATTTGCCGATGCAGTTGCAGTGATCTGCTGCCCCACTAGCGTGTAGGTCTGTCAAAAAGAGCCAGGTGGGCTGTGCTGGTTATTAGCTCAGGAGACAACGGCTAACTGCCCAGTGACCCTTGGAAACCATCTGATGGGAGTCAGCTCCAGCAGTTAGCCAGGAGCGGTGGGCAGGAACAGCCTGCAAGTTTCTCAAAGGAGAGATCAGTCAGAGGAGTCTGCAGCTGTAGAGCAGGGAGGTGCTCTGTTATTGCTCTTGCTGTTTCTTTTTTTTTTTTTTAATGGATTATTATTCCTCTAAGAAAATCAGGCTCACCCATATTAGCCTTTCAGTTCAGCTCTGAGTGTTACGTCTGAGCTCCATGCTGAAAATAAGGCTGTGATTTCCAAAAGGTCAAAGGGCTTTGGACAGACAGAACTCAATTAAAAGCCGGGACGTTTTATACTGGTATTTTTTGAGTGATTTTCACAGTCCTGCAGATGAAACGGAATCTGTGTTTGCAGCAACATCTATGCAATAGCTGAACCACATTCCCATTTCTCGGAGCTGGTTCTCCCTTGTACTGCAGAGAACAAACAAAAGGGAAGGATCAGGCTGTGCTGCATCAGGCAATGTTCTTCTGCACTCTCTTCCTCCTCCCTCCTTTTCTCCTGTGCCATTGCAAGAACGAGAGAGAACGTAATTTTAACACCACATCCAGGGTGGAACAGTCACAATCCGGTTTGTGCCCATAGTAGATAGGAAAGGTTCAGTAACAAATCACAAAGTCACAGGCTGAGATCATGCCTGTGGGCATGTTCAAGCAAGCTGATGGGCTTTCCTCACCACAAAGTCCCTGGCCATGCCCTATGTCCACCCCAAGGAAGCCGTGCTCAGCAGCTCAGCCCCACCAAGCCACACCGCTCCGAGGCACCGTGCTCAGCAGAGTGTATTTCTTCAGGATCAGCTTTGCGAGAATGGGTGCTGGAATCTGAACCTGAACTGACACCAGACAGCAGAGGTGGTATTGGATATGGGTGAATTGCTATTAGTAGTAGTAAATAAAATGTAAACATAGGTACCTTGACTTTACAGTGCCTCTGCCTGCTGTAAGAACTTTTCCTGGGTGTAAGCATAGGGATGGCACAACAGGGTCCCCCCGGGAGGTGACACTAACAGCCAGCAACGGCTATTCAATTTCTAGCTTCTTAGCAAAAAGGTAATGAACTCTCCTAGTTAAACTTTTCCCCTCATTTTTGCAAGTCCCAAACCCCTCCCCTGTCCCCAAAGACTTAATCTTTTTATCTGAGGGGAAAAAAATGGAATAGAGAGGAAGAATATTTTTCTGATGGGTTCGTACAGTTAAAAATCATAAACAGTAAAGAAATCTACGTGCTAAGGTTCCAACAGAAACAAAGACTTGGCTGACTTTTGTAATCTGAACTTTGCATTAATTAAGTGTTTTGAATTTGATTAGAATAAATTAGCCATCTCATTTGGTCCAGCACTTGCCCGTTTCCAGCCATTTTAAAAATCATATCCAAGATAATCCAGGATCCTAACCAGAGGAATGAGAAGAGAGAGAGGAAGATGGGGAGTTGAAGGCAGAAAGATAAGCAGGGGACAAACAGAAAATGCAGTTGCTATCTGCCTAAGTTTTTCATTTGAATTGTGTATCTGTCTTACCTTGTGAGAGCTGCATCCATGACACTCCCGTCTTAATCCTGAATTCACATATTTTTTGCATCTATTTTTTTCATTGGAACATAATTATTTTATGAAACTAAGAAACATCAGATAAACATGGTAACAATTATCGGTGCTTTGTTCCTGCTTTTGTTGGATCTTGGAGAGGCACTTGACAACCCAGACCAGGACTACTTTGACAATGTTTGAAGAACCAGTTCAGCCATAGGTTGATGTCAGCTGCACTAATCAGAACTCTATCAGCTGGTAACTGTATTCATATGTTGCACCACACTACTCAGCTATGCGTGGCAAGCTCCACCGGATACGCGGCCTATTCGACATTAGCTTTCTTTTCTAGACAATTTAGTTTGAAAGTATTAATTCAGCTGTGGTGTCACACTGACTTTTCCTTCAACTATAGATTCACTTGTTCCTGATAACACGCTTAGAAGTGTGACCACCTCAATCATTTTGAAGCCTTGAAGAAGGGTTCATTTTTATAACCCCGTAGCCTCGTAAGGAGAGCGCAGAACCAGGAGAAACATACCTCAGTTCAGATCCCCCTGGGTCCTCAGCCCCTTTTCCCAGTGCTCTGAGCAGCAGACTATGCACCACGCTTTGTTTGCGCAAGCACGTGAGCATGTACGCACGGAGAGGAAAGGGGGAAGGTGTTGAAATCTGTTCTGTGCCACAGCCAAGAATTCCAGATTCATGGGCCAGACAGACACTTAACCAAGTCCGATTGTGTAATCTGTCGGGTGACCCACAGTCCTGGGAAGCAGAAGCTGCTGATCTGAATTCTCCATCTTCTCCCTTGACCTTGTATTTTAAGTGTAGCTGTTGCGCTCCATATTGGATTTAACATTGCCTACGCATCAGGCAGCTTGGGCAGCATGCGTTGTTTTCTTGTGTATAAGCTATATGGCCTTCTCAGAACATGGTTTCAAAACATTCAGCTGCAGCAGAAGGTGTCTTAAAGCACGTGCTGTGGCAGAACCGTAGACACTTAAAGCTTTCACCAGAATATTTAAGTACCCTATAACAATCTGGGTTATTATTCTCGGATTTAGATATTTCACATCAGTTGTGTCCCAGGCAACTTTGTGTTATGCTGGATCTCACCTTAGACATCCACAGCTAAACAGACCTTTAGCTCCTGCTGTTAACTCCTGCACTTCCCCGGTGCTTTAGGCTTTCTCTTGAGTTGAGTGGAGAGATGTCTGAGCTGAGTTCAGTAGTTTCATTACTGTCCCACTTAGGATGTATGTGTTCCTGTTCAGGAATTCAAGCACTGACAGAAAAAAAGAGTATGTTGGAATATTTCACTTGTCTTTTGATCATCTAGAATATTTTTCTAAGTGCTATATGTAGCTTGAAAAGCAATTTTATGCTAAAAACTGCTCCTTTTTTAATGCAGAAGTGAAACAGAGAACCTGCAAAGAATTTCCTTTCCAGAAAAACGGCGTGTTGTCAGAAAATTGCTATTCAGTTGCCTTGGGATCTGAGCCACGATGGAGTTTTATTCCTTGAAGACTCATCTCATGGGAAGCACAAGACCCATGTTAGCTGGGGGAATAGAGCTGAGCAGAAACTGGTAATAACACGTCTGGCACCGTGAGTTGTCACCTTGGCCCCTCCAATACTGCCGTGACAGTGGCAGAAGAAAGAAGGTTTCCTCCAAGTTTCTGACTCAACCATGCACCTTTCCCTTCTGCATGGATCTGGAGCCTGCAGCCAAAGTCCCTGCTCCCAGCATCTCAAAGACACATGTGGTTTAGTTTCTATAAAATGATCTAGAGTTACTATTTCATATTGTAAAATACATTTCTTCTTATAACACCATGCCTATGACATGACATGGTCCTAACTACAGTCCTTGTCCTGGCTCAAGGCCTATGTATCAGCAAAGTTATATTTTGCTCAGTAAGCCTTATCCTGGTGTATCTCACTTTGAATTTTGTTTGCAAGACAAAGCCCACAAGCCCAGTATTAAGTTGCTCATCCTGTTGCTACACAATGAGGAAACTTGGTATCAGTCAATTTTAAACAGATTGCTCTACAACTGCAACAGACCACAAAAACACTCTGTTTATAATAACAAACAGGACTTTTGTTTCCACCCAGTATTTTCCATGACATCCACAAAAAACTTAATGCTAGTGAGAATGCTAGAGTGCTGAAATCACTGTTTGTCATGATGACCAACATTATTGCACAGTTTCCCTGTTGTCTCTTGCCTTATAACCAGACTGTGAATTCCTCCAGGTAGCTTTTTCTTTGTTTTCACAGCACTTAGCACAACAGGATCCCAAGGACCTCAAACATTTCAGTAATACTGCAACCAATAATGAAATCTTTGGTGTTCAGTCCAATGTGTTTTAGTTGCAAATCTGTAAAGACAGTGAAAGAAAAGAATCATCTTTACAGTTGGTCTTTTCCACTTCCTTTCAATGTTGTTCATACAGTTGGTGTTACTAGGGTTGGGTTGACTGTGGTGAGCCCAGCAATACAGTTTTCTCCAGCTGAGCTCTTTCCCTGCTGTACAAAGCTGAGCTCAGCAGGCATTATTATCAGGAATGACATGGACTATGGCATCCCCTGCCTCTCCAGCCATGTTTGTACATAATTTCTTTATTTACTCAATCGAGACAACTCACTCCTAATAAATCAACTCAAAGTCATTCCTGAAGATCCACTTCAGTACCAGAAGTGAGAGATTAAACCACCTGAATGACAAGAAAGCTTCCACTAACTAGAAGCAGATTTCCACATGGAGCAGCCATGAGAAGTTAAGTGAGCCAGCAATGTATTCTTGTGGCCCAGAAGGCCAACCGCATCCTAGGCTGCATCAAGAGAAGCGTGGCCAGCAGGTCGAGGGAGGTGATTCTGCCCCTCTACTCTGCCCTGGTGAGACCCCACCTGCAGTACTGTGTCCAGTTCTGGAGCCCCCAACATAAGAAGGACATGGACCAGTTGGAGAAGGTCCAGAGGAGGGCCACGAAGATGATAAAAGGGCTGGAGCACCTTTCCTATGAGGACAGGCTGAGAGAGTTGGGGCTGTTCGGCCTGGAGAAGAGGAGGCTCCGGGGAGACCTGATAGCGGTCTTCCAGTACCTCAAGGGGGCCTACAAGAAAGATGAGGAGAGGCTGTTCAATAGGGCCTGTTGTGACAGGACGAGGGGTAATGGTTTTAAAATAGAGGGAGGTAGATTTAGATTGGATATTAGGAAAAAATTTTTTACAATGTGAGTTGTAGAACACTGGAACAGGTTGCCCAGAGAGGTGGTGGAAGCCCCATCCCTGGAAATGTTCAAGGCCAGGCTAGATGAGGCTCTGAGCAACCTGACCTAGTCAGGGATGTCCCTGCTCCTTGCAGGGGGTTGGACTAGAAGACCTTTGAAGGTCCCTTCCAACACTAACCATTCTATGATTCTATGACCCCCTCTCTTCTACTGTAGAGGAAACGTCTCCTCTCCGAGACTTCAAATGGACAGTGCTTGAGAACAGAGAATCTAGAAAAGTCCTAGGTTACACCTGAGGAGGAACAAAAGGAGTAGACAACATTTGTGCAATATAACCGTGCCACTCCCACTCTCTCACTGCTCATATTAGGGGACAAAAATATTATTGGAAAATGCATTTGGAATGGCCGCTGCGAAGTAAAAGGAGAAGAAAGCAGGGCTGATGTAATATTTTGGCAATTGGACGAAGAGGTAGGAATGGGTTTTGAAGTCACAATGGAGAAAGTAATGACAATAATCAGAAGAGAATTAAAAAAATAAGAAAAAATAACATCCATCGTGTGAATACAGGCATCAGTGAGCAGGTGCTATTGCAGATGCTGACAGGTGAGAAGGAAAGCGAGTGGTTGTGCTTTGGTTGATTCTGCTGAAAGGATGAAATGTTTCGCTGGGTGTGTAAAAAACCCCAAAGAGGGTCAAAGAGAGGGAGATGGCCATGGAAGAAGGCTCTGCTTTGCTACCCAGAGAGCTAGGAGGCAAAGCAAGAGAAGGAAGAGGGGGAAGGGGAAAAGGAGAAGAGGGGAAGGAAGGGAGAAGGGAATGGGAAAAGGGAAATGCAGAAAGCAGAGAGATGCTCAATCAGCACACTGATCAGTAACACCAGCGGCCCCAATAGCTCAGTATTAAAAATCACTCCTGTTGATGGAAAGAACTGAAGAAAAAGTTCCAAAAGCTCCTCATTTTAGGTTTCCTTCCCTATTTCTAAGTCAGATTTTTTCCTGTATTTTTTCCATATGCCCAAAGTGAGTTTCTTAAATTACTCTGTTTAGAAATAAACACATGGAAACAATAAACATCTAGAACATTAGCTTGCATATTTCCTTAATGTATGCATATTTCTCTCCAATTTTCCACTTGAAATGAGACTAATTCACTAAAATTTCTTGGGATCCACCCTCTGTCAAAGTTTCCGTGATTTCAGGGTTAGCTCAGTAGTTGATTAATACCTCTGAGAGGTAATATGTTGAGTTGTGGACTTACAAATTTGAAGTCAGCTACTCGGCTTGTACATAGCAGAATATTTACACTGAAGTCAAGTGACCCCTGTCAATTTACACAGATGTGAGATGGCCTATTATTTCTTTTTCTTATCATGAATAAATAAGAATAATATTATGCATATAGAAGTCACTCCTTCTAAAGGAATACAATCAAGGTTTCTTCAAAGGTTTTTCTACTTTGGGATATTTTCTGCCAGACTTTTAAAATATTCTTTGAAATGTCAATGTGCTGGTTTCTACCTCACAGTTATTTGCAAATGTAAAATTAACTCACCTCCACTCACGTTCACAGTCTTCCTCTGGATTAACAGTGAAAGCATGATTTTGTTCAATATGAGCGCTCCCTCACTATTTTTCTCTTGCATTCCTGGAGCAAGGAATTGTCCTCAGACCACCTAAGCCTACTGTCCACAGCAGTGGGAAAAGGAGACACACATGACAACACATGATCTTGGCTACTTTTTGTAATACATCCCCTTCAAAAACTGCCATACCCCATAGAGGGATGCCAGAGGACACATACCTGTCCGCTCCTTCTAATATCTGTTAGTGGACTATTGTCCACTAATTTGACTAATCCTTTTTTGAACCCCCTGACACTGCCTCCACAACATCCTAGGGCAGCACATTTCAGGATTTCATTACCTCTTTTATAAAGAAAAACTTTTTCCAGTCTATTTTCCCTTTTTGCATTATTATTCCCTATGACAGTTCAGATTCTGTATAGGTGACTCACACTGAATTCCCACTGACTACTGTTATGAATTACCAGACCTAATTCAACTCAGAGAGACTACGGCCTATTTTGCTTCTAATTTTGTAGTGACAACAAATTCCCTGGCTGGAAGGAGAGCCTCACCAAGTTTGCAGGAAGAGGTAGAAGGCAGAGGATGCAAGCACAGCAGCATGCACTCCAGGTACCATCAACAATCACAACAGGCCATGGGCAGCTGAGGAGATCTCTGGAAACGTTCAAGGCCAGGTTGGACGGGGCTCTGAGCAACCTGATCTAGCCGGGGATGTCCCTGCTCCTTGCAGGGGGGTTGGATTAGATGACCTTTGAAGGTCCCTTCCAACTCTAACCATTCATTCTATGATTCTACGATCTCTTGATATATTGAACTATTCTCAAGGACTAGTTTAATGTATGGTTGGGATCAAGCAAAGACCAAAACCTTCTGAATTTGAGATTCCTTCCCCTGTCACTTATATTTTCACAGAGCTCTAGATGTTACCACTAGAGATTTTGTGATGTTCTAACCCAGTGGTCTCCAACCATTACGAGCTCCTATGCCACAATCTGATTAGAAACAACCTGTGTGTACATCGTCTTTTGGACTTCCTGTCTGATTGATCTCAAATGTCTTAAGTCCTGCAAGCATGAACAATGCCAGAAGACAAAGAATTTATCATCTTCCAAAGCATGGTATTAAGATTTCATCTGTTGAATAGCACAGGCCAAATATCTTATACCAAGAATTATGGAGCACTGGAGCTTGTTTGCCAAGCTCCATAGTTTATCAACTGAGAGCTCGAGTTTATCTACTAGAAAGACTTCCATTATCTATTTATTATACACCATGTCAAACCCATTACAGTCCTTACTGCACAACACTCACTGTGAATTGCATCACTGTGAAAATCAAGCTGCATGCTTTTCTTTTTCCTTCATGCCTTTCCTTTGTTACACAGAAGAATGCTGGAATATTAAATATTTTGTTCTCTGTACACACAGATCTGTTTTAATAAATCTGTCAATTTGGTTTATATATCACTGAACGATTTCCAAATCGTGAACCATTCTTTTGCTTCTTCTTAAACCTTTCAGTTTTATAAAACATGGGCATGGGGAATGGACAGAGCATGCCAGAAGTGGCTGTATTAAGTGCAGAAGTTACGTGAGTGATAGAGACAGAATACTGTCCTCACTTCTGCCCACCATTTGCCAGTCTCTCTGTCACATAAGGGTGTGCAACTCTGCACTTCAGCTGTCCCTGGGATAGCGTACTGCTTGTTGATACAGATTCATCATCATGTATACAACTCCTTTAGCAGTGATTTTTCATGGAGGAGATTCCCATTGATGTTTATTTTTAGGCATCCAGTTTATTTTCTTATGCTCCGTTTAAACCAGCATTTTCTTCATGATACCTTCTTTTTCTGTGATCAACTGCCAGTGGTCCTCCCGTAGAATCTTATCTCTCTTCTCCACTATACCCTTAAAGGTTGTTTCATATAAAGGCTATAAAAATGTCAACATGGATTAGCTACATTCATATTTTTAATTATCCAATCATTTGTGAAGGACCTGCTTTCAACCAAATGGCTCTGCAATCGCTTCATTCCCTTCACTCATTGCTTTTATTAAAACCGACACGCTACACAGCAGCCTCTTCGACAGCCACGCAGGAATCACACCAACAGAAGACAAGGAGCTGACAGAGCTTCACCCAGATGTTTTGACATCACCCCATCACATGCACCTCTTTGGAATATGTAGTTATGACTTTCAGGTCTACTGCAGGATAATCAAGTCTGTCAGATGATGCTCTTTTACCCGCTGCTGCCTGCACTCTCACAAATGGAAAAGGGATTTGCTCTATTTGAGATTTACTAAGTGAATTTTAATTTAGGCAGATAATTTTCTGCAACTGAGCTACAGTTGAACTTATGAGACAGATCTCATTATATTTTTATGAGTTTTAGAAGTTTTATAACTTTTACTAGATAGCATTGTTAATGTCTCAAAATTTAATATTTCAAAAGGTGCCAAGTCTCAAAGTCAAAAGGGAACACTTGAAATTTTGAACAGGCAAGCTCTTGTTTGACAACATACCAACCTACACATAAGTATAAGCTTAAGGCAGAAAATGCAAAGTAGGAAAAAGTACTCATTTTCAAAAGTATTCACTGGAACAAATTACACAGCAATATGATATTTTTTTTTTTCCTCTTAGTATCTTCAGATCAAGACTCTTCCTGCAACTGCAGGTTAACCAACCACAAGGTATCAAACTCAAGAAGGAGTAATTGTCTGAAATTTACCATACATACACTGCATAATAAAATTATATTGAAAAATAATAACATAATATAACATTATTCTGGCCATGAACTCCATGAACTTTATAGGATATACTTATTACAGTCTATGATAATAACAATTCATTTATTTTGAAATTCACATGTCATTCTGATGCGGTAAAATGTATTTTAGAAAGGCAAGCCCAGTAAATCCTGATCTTCAAATTTTGGGGGAAAAAATTCCTACACAAAAAAGTTGAACTTCTGACACAGTCCAATGATGTTCTGCCAAGATGTTAAGGTAAAAAAAAAAATCCAGCTGGGCAGAGGTGCATGAAGCATTCTCAGGAGAAAATCTGCTTCTATAACAGTAAAAGAATTCATCAGTTCCACGTTTTGACCTTTCCAAAAAGTTAAACTTTCCTATTTTTTTTCTAAACTTTCTAAAAGCCATTGAATATAGATTTTTTTTTCACAGTCAGATTTCTCTATCTGCCCATTCTCCATGCAGCGTGTTTCCCTGCTCAGATTGCTTAACTGCTCGACTGTTCCTCAGAGAAGCAGGAATGGGAGACCTCAGCTTTGCCTACGGCCTCCAGTGAGGCAGTGGGTTGACAAATAAGACATATATGGGCCATAAAGGTAGGTCTACTTTACTAGATGGTCTGATGGAAAATAGGACTCCTTCTGCTCTTGCAGCATTCAGGTTTCTTTTGTTTGCAGGAATAGGTCCTGTTTGCACTCAACAGGTGTGATGATACAGAAACAGTAATCCTCTCCTAACCTATCAGTGAAGAAGCCTGTTCCCAGCTCTTATCACATTTTAGACCCCAGGCTGCAGTGAGGTAAGGGACTCAGTGCAATTGCTCCTCCTATGAGCTTTGATTTCTTTTGTGACATGCAGCATATATTTCATGGATGTCAATGGCTGGAGGGGACGGTTTGTTAATAGAGACTTACTCTAAGATACGCAAGTTGAATCTCAGCTGAGGAGGAGTGAGGGCTGGAGGCAATAAAGGCTGCATTCTCATGTACGTCTCAAGGGAACTGCAAACAATACTCACAAAGGTCTGATAAATTTCAATGAGCAGAGAATCCGGGACACAGACAATGAAAGATTTTTTACCACCTTCCTCCAAATGTAAGTATGTCCTGTTCCACACTTACAGACCTGAAAGCAAGCCAGAGCAGCGGCAGTGAAGGTACGTGCAGTAAGACTTGGTCAGCTCATGCTGTGTGAAAGGTGTATGTGATGTGCACGCCATTATCTTCCCCTCTCAATTCTAGCTAGATGTTTCCTTAATTGTTAGCACATCGCTTTATGTTTTGTTTCTCTTTTGACTACTTTTATTGGGAAAATATTCAGATACTTCCTCTGAAATGGAAGCTGGAAACCAACTTGAGATACAGTGAGGTGAGCCTCTGTTAGCAGATGATCCCTCCCAGCCCTTTCACATACTCAAAGTAAACGATGGAGCTGGAATGGAACATTTCAGTCCCACAGGTTGAATGCAAAACAGATTTTAATCTACAGATTGTATTTTTGCTGGTAACACACATTAAGATACTTGATATCTTAACGAGTTGCCATATTCAAAGCACAGAATCAGGGAAAATAGATTTCAGATGGAAGCTAGGCCCCCTGTAAGCATCCTGAAGCACAATTCAGACTGCATGTTTTCGCTTTCAGAGAGGCACACATGCAAACGGATCATTTAGGGCCTCCTCCTAGCCAGCAAATACCTCAGGAACTTCAGTCGTGCCTCTCTGCAGAAAGCCTCTTAATGGCCCCATTTACAGCAGTAATTAAAGAGAACCACGACTTATTCTCTGCCCAGCTGACATGGCAGAGCATTCATCCATACAACTGAACCGTCTTACTCTCCATGTGGTACCTCTGAACTGCTTTCTGGGAGCCACCTCTGGTACATGCCATCCTTCGGTCTCTGTCCAAACATCACCTGGGAGATAGCTTCTTGGCACAAGTGAAAAGCACGCCCATGACGGCGTGCTGACAAACAGTACGGACGATCGAGTGGCAATGCATGGGCCCATGCCAGCACTGGCTATTTTCTTAGCAGAGATGGAGCCAATGGATCTAGCTCTATCTATTAATGTCAAAGTGTTCAGTAGCTATGAGAGCCCAGCCTGGGGTACCTTCAGTGTTGCTTTTGAGTGCCTTCCTCTAAACTTTACTGCAATGAACACATAAGTAACATCTCGGATGACGCTCATTCATCAGGCTGAATTGCTGGGGCAGATGTGCCTCCAGTAGTTTTTCTCATTGTGAGTAAACCCAGTGGAGCTGTATTGGTCAAACTAACAGACCATCCATCCTGTCTGCTGTAGAGAAAAGAGACTGAGATGTCTTTTGTCCCTGGCAGTAATTCTTCCACAGTAACACAATGCAGTTGAATGGGTGCTTTCCAAACACAGTCCGCACTATTCTCACAAGCCTGGAGAGCCTTAATTTATCTGTGCACAATGTTTGCTTTTTAATTGGACATTATGGAAACTCTGACAGTAACGTAAAAGATGATTAGCAATAAAACAAAATATAAACCAATGGCTTCTAAATGTAATAATAGGCTAAATGTCTACATTCAGACATGGTTAATCAAAACCAGTTTGTAAACTTCATTTTATTCAGGTCAGCCAGTCAACAGTACATGTAATGCATAGCATAAAACTGATTTAGGGCTTTTGGACACCCAAGCATCTACATAAACCAAGTAAGGATTAACTACGTCTGTCTACTCATAAATTACAGCACATTGTTTTTAAGTGAACAGGATAAAAAGCAACATGCCGTGAACCATCTACATCATGCTTTTTTTCTCCTTTGACCAATTTCCCAGTTACTCTCTCAAATTATCACTCCAGTTCCTTCTTTGTTCATCCCTGTATTGTTTCCATATAACTGTCCAAATCCGCCTGCAAGGCAACTAATCAAAAAAGGCTGAAGCACAAGAACATTGACCACTTGATAGTTTGCCCAGCTTATTAAAAATATGAGTTTGACATCCTGCAGCATGTTTTAACAATTGGTTCGCAAATTACAGCATGGCTAAATACAATTAAATTCATTCCATTGTACACAATAACTATTTAACATATGCTGTGAATCTTGTGCACAGAGCAGGACTCCGCAGTGTTTTTATACAGCTGTTAGTCAGGTCTTGTTGCCTTGCGCTACAGTCCCATCAGATCTCATAACATAAACAGGCTTGGGCTGGGTCATAGCTTGGTTGGGATTTTAACAACACAAAACAAAACAAGAAAACCCTCAAAACTCCTTTCAGATGGTTTTTGGAAGCGATGATAGCCTTCCATAAGCAAAGTTCTTCACTTCTCTGTACTCACTGAAAATCAGCACCGGCTTCCATCACCGCTGTGATGGAACCTAACACTAATCACCATCCCTAACACTGGACCAGTGCCTTTACTCCTGATCTCAAATACCTGAGCACATCCAGAGCTCTAAGCACTTATCGCTTGTTGCAATCGCAGATTTTGCGTAACTTTATAGTACTTTTCCTCCTCTTTCAGACGTTGAACCTGCAGAACGTATATTTTACCCAGTACAACACATGTGATAATATATTGGCTCACATGAACCAACGTGATAGGGTATCTATCTGTCCCACAGATATTACATGCCGCTTCGTACGCACCAGATTTGAGAAGCACGTGACACAGATCTCTCGGGGGAAATGAAACACATGTGGGTCTGATTCGCCACTTTGTTATTCCAACTGTACACCCTTGCAGCTCTAACAACGTTACACCAGTGTAAAACTGTTGTACTGAAGTGGAGGATTAAACCCATATGTCTTTCTATATGAGCCAAATTTATGGGATAAAGTTATTCAAATAAATTCAGTAAAGATTCAGACTTCTTCAGAGTCCTGTACCTGTTCAGTCCTCAGACAGTACTTTTCCTGCTTCAGGAAAAGCTTCACCTTAAAGACAGCAAAAGGATGTCAGCAACAATCTGAGTTATTTAAAAAAAAGTGTCATTTAGAAACAGGGATCTGTGCGGGTGCTCTGAGGGTACCTGATTAATTTAGCTCAATGGACAAACCAAAAAAATTCACATTAACTTCATATGTATTTCTTCAGAACATTTCATTGTATTCAAAAAGTTGAAATTTCTTTCTGTTTGAAGAAAAATTATTGGCCTAAAAAATCAGGTTTCATTTCCTTTCACAATTTTGATTGCTGCTTTTAATGCTACGGAAAGATACTGAGGTAATGTAATAGTGATTATAATAAAATTAATTATTATTAATAATAGTACTACTACTAATAATACCAATACTACTACATATAGTAACAGTAATAATAATAGTACTTTCTTTGGAAGACATGATAAAAAGAGTGGTAACATTTTCTTCTTTAAACTTATTTCTACAATTCACCAAAACTACACTTTCAAGAAGTTTCAGTCACTTAAGTTCTACGTTTGTAGAAAGAAAAAGCTTTTCCTGAAAAGAAAAAAAAAGAAAAAAAATTCAGCCCCAGTCCTACTATATTCAATTCCAGTGCTACTGAACTCAATTTGTCTACTTAAAGAGTAATATTATGTCATATATGTGGTGATAGCAAGATCAGGTTTTTATATCATCTTCTAGGAAGTTTTACTACTAAAAACATTCAGTGATACTGTTTCAGTGTCAACCAAAATCATCCTCAAATAATAAGATGAAAAAAAAATCCCTTATGTACTTTAATTTCAAAAAATTGTAGCGCAACTTGGGCTATATGGTATGAGTTCTTTTCCTCCTGCAAGTGTCTTTGATAAAGTCATCAGCTTATTTGTTTCCTTAAGTATTCAAAAAGCATTCTACTCCTCCCTACTTATACCTGCAATATGATTAGGTATGTCAATCAATAAGCAAACTCTGTGATAAGTTTTATATTTAGTAATTATAGTAATATACATCAGTATAGTTATTAACATGGTAACCAAGAAACAGTAGTGACTTCAGCTACTGAGGACAATAAATAATATCTCATAGAAATATTATTCATGAAGTAAGTTAAAACCAGAAGGGTAAATCTAAACACCAAAATTTCTATGACACAATATCACTCTCTTTTTAAAGATTTATGTCTAGTCACTTATTTAGGGTGTGATTCCTCTTACCCAATCCTAATACTAATGAACATTAAAGAGTTGATGCAGTCACTTAAATTTAGGTGTTGTATACTTAGGTGAAGATGCTGAGCTCCCAGGGTACGGCAGGAGACCCAGTGCACCCACAGAGCTGGCAGCACTATTTGCATTCTTCTGGAGCAGCAGCTGGAGGCCAGTCAGGAAACAATTATATTCCCATTATAATCTGAATTTCCAGTTTAAGCAGTACAGTCAGTGGCACTGAAACAGCAATTCAACTCACCTGGAGCACTCAGGGTAGGATTCAGTTACTTAAACATAAGCATCTGCTGCCATTGGGAAGTGTCAGGGTCCTCTGACACCAACATCCATTCATCTCATCCTAACAGAGATGTATAAAACAGGACTGAGGAAGTAACCATTCCTCTTCATTGAAAATAAAAGGACTTTCATGACCCTGAATTAGATGGTCACTCATGGGATTCCATTCATATAGATGTCTAGTGTCATTTTAGATTCCCTGTTGTGTCTGAGATGAGCACATGGTGATGGAGATTCTGCAGCCTTCTTCAGGCCTTCAGCTGGGATGCAGCTGAATCAAGGTCTTACAGTGGCATCCAGGCATTAGAAGCCATCTTTGATGCCATTTTAGAGATCTGAAACTTCTGCATGGGGCTGACAGGTATTAAACAGAACCTATAGAAAAGCCACATCTTCTACCACCTGAAAGCCAGGTGGGATCTCACATACGATGTCTCATGAATCTCACCCATACAGTCTAACACCACTGTTCCATCCCTACTCGGGATCCATTAGCTGGTAGAAACACTTGGACTGTTTGAGCTCTGCTACATGGGAATTTACTTAACATAATTTACCAGCAAATCCATTTCACCTCCTCCCTAGTCTCCTCTACGCTCTCTTTGGGATTATTCCTGTTTCTAGCACAGTGTTCCCACAGCTCTCTGGAGAATGACCCGTCACTTCATGTGTTGCTGTTTCCCAGAACATCAGTCTCACTGGATGAGATTTTGCAGTATTGTGTTCTCATGGACAAGATCTTGCAACTAATGCTGCTAGAAATGCATTAATTTTGTGTAGTTTCCCCTCTACATCCTATAAACACTGAGTCCAGGATTTGGGGTTTTTTTCCCTACATTTCTTTTTCTTCAACATTTTTATATGAGAGGATTAAGCACTATTTCAATTCTAAAATGTTACAGAAATAGCTAAAGATGGCAAACGTTTGGGTTAAGCCTAGCTAGGAAAACAGAAGGAAATACTATGACACATTTCTCATATATCTGAACATGTATCTAATGTCTGAATTGAAATAATTTCTAAGGAGAATTACATTACAAGTACTTTCAATAATACTGCATACAGCACAAGACATCACAAAATACAAAAGCCTTTGTGATGCTTTGAAAAAACAACCAGAATTTAAATGAGATAAAAACCAGACATCTTTTAATCCTTCAAGTTTTGTTCCTTCTTTTCTTCTTGATCACAACATGACTCTGAGGGCCCAGAGCCTCACCTGATATAAACCAGTCAGTCCAGCTTTATCAAAGTCAAAGAAGCTACAGTCACACCAAAGGAAAATCTGGCATGGAGCATCTAAACTGCAGATATAACATTAACTGTGACTAATTGTGAATGTTGTAGATGTTTCCTTCCTACGCACAGCTATGTCTTTACCTGAATATTTTTCTGCTTTTTATTATTAGGCCTAAATAGGACATCAAAGGTATTTTTTTTTTAAATCTGCATGGAAAAATGTCTTTAATTTCCATATGACTCTCTAAACTTGCCCTTCTTACTTTAATTTGCTTCTGAGGACTTCAAAACATCTTATTGTCCGCAGTAGAAGAAACATCTGTTGAAGTCATACACAGTTTATTGGCTGAATCAGTGATAAAAGACAGCATAGAGACTCAGCAAAACATTTAATTGCTATCAACGTAAAACAAATATTACAAAAAGCAAGTTTTGTTTTTTTTTTAATAAGAGAAACATGAGGAAAATTTTGCAAGCCAAATAGACCAGAAAAACTGTGACTTTAATTCATCAAGCCTCATATGACTGGATTTTGTATCCCAGCCAGCTAAGGCCTAACCACAATACAAAAAATGTTTTTTAATTAGCTAAGAAAGAGAAATAATTTACGAACAATGGTACTTCTCTCCACAGGATTTCCTGTTTAGAGGAACTGCTTTACACACTAGAATTGATTTTTGCTCTTTCTACCTACTGATCTGTTTTACCACTTGCCTGGTGCAGCCTGATATTAATTACTACTCTTTTTTTTTTTTTTTTGGCATAAAAAGCCAACAAGGCCCCAACAATGCACCTCAGATCTAAGCCAGCCTCCTAGGAGGTGAGGTGGGAAGTATATGCAGTGAATATAGCACTGGCATGGTTTTTCCCTTTTTTATTAGTCTTCTCCAGTTCAGCACCGCTCTGTATTAGGCACAGAGAATTCGAGAAAGAAGCCCACCTGGCAAGCTCACTGAAGCCTGGTTGTCTTACTGGCATGACAAGGCAAACAATATGGAAAAAGCCTTTGGTAACGAGGAGGAAGAACTGCAAGGTGATACATCTGAAACTGCGTTTCACAAGTTACACTTCTTGTGTAGGAGCAAGGATGACTGCATCATCCGAAAGGACTGATGTGGTCCCCATCAGACATTCTGGCACTTTGATACACTTGTCTATTCAATTTCCATCTACCTGCAGATCTTCAGGCAGGTTCTAGTTCTAGTGTTTTTGCTCAATTATTCTTTACATTTTTGTATTTTGAGATTCCATTTCCTTTTTAATGGTACACTACCTACTTTTTGCTTTACATATTGTTTTTTTTTTCTCCTTTACATGCTAGAATATTAAAATCTGCCCTTTTTCTCATCATCTAGTTTAGTATTTTCTTTTTGCAGATTCTCTCTACTTTCCATCATCTTCCTTACCCTTATGCACAGTTCTGTGTGATTCGCCTTCTTCCCCTCCTGATTCCTATTTTTCTTCCTTTCCTATCAGCGCTGTCTATTCCATTTTCTTTTCCTTTTTATTTTATCTTATTTTCTATTTCCTTTTCTGTTTTTTTTTGGGGGGGGCTCTCTATTGTACCTGACTCTCAGTTGCACACAGACATTAATGTGGAATAAGGCAACAAATGCAATGAAGCCTATGGGTGAAAGCACTGGGGAGCTGCTTGTCTCTTACGCGTTCCTTTTCCGCATTTCTCTCCAGCTTGATGAGCATTTTATTCCTCAATGTCCTTTACACTTTTCCAATGGCATCAGTTGTTTTTGCTTGAGGTAAGCACTGTTTATTCAACAAAAAGTGTTTTGCTTCTGCATATACAATTAAGAAAAAGGCGGAAATATTAACCATGGATGAACAGACAGGTTTTGTGTTTTTGTGCCAGATTTCTTAATTCCAAGGTTCAGAGGTTTATGACTTGTTTCTTGTAGTTCCAGTTCTTGTAGGTCAGGATGCCCTAGCATTCAGCTGGAAGGATCTATGGCTTCTTTAAATATTTTTTGTATTTTGCTATTTCAGACAGCTCTGTAACATTTATGTCAAGCATCGATATTTTAGTAAACCCATAGTAGCCATGAGGATCTTCTTTACAACCTTTTTTTCTAAAGCAGGTAAACGTTCTGTCTCCTTCAAGGAAGGTGCAGAATATCAGAAGTATATTAAATATATCAGGATAAGTAAATGTCAATGGTTTACAGCAGAACCTTTACAAAATAGGTTAACAAGGTAAGAAGTAATATGTTACAGGTATCTACCAAGTAAAAAGGAGAATCTGTAGTAAAGAGTAATTGCTACTTGCTTCTATTCGGAAAAGTTTGTTTTTGCACTTGGCTGCTTCTAGAGATGCTAGAAACAGCACAGAGCTGCTCTGTTTCTATACCTGAGTTTCTAATCTCTTCCCATTACTGTGGAAAAGAAAAAATAAGTCGACTATATTCCTCCTCAAAGACGCACACTTTAATGGATCTTGGGTTTTAAGATGCTTATGGATACTTCCAGATTATGTGAGGAGTAGAAGCTCAGAGACATTGTCAAGATTCACAGAGTCAGAGAATGTAGCTGCATTATAACTTTACAATGAGATTTTCTAAAAAAAAAAAGTAGTAAAGCTTGGTGTACTAGGCAGTATACCATATTTTCCATGTAACATCTTGTTAAATTTCTGTAGAGGAACTACCTAGAGCTGTACTAACTAAACTAAGCAGCCACACAGTCTTGTTTCTATAGGCTTAGCCTTGCATATTGTAAATTCTGGAGAACTCAGACCTACTAGATTGGGTTAGCATTCAAAAGGTCACCTAAGGTAACCCACCCACGTGCTGCTGCAACAGAGAGCTATATTTCTGCTGAAGAAACCGAGTCCTGAAAGGACTGTATGAACGTAACGGTAATGGGAGAAGTTATTATAAAATGGGGATACATAATTAAATGTCACATTCTTATAAAAAAAAATTAAAAGCATCATTTCACCAGAGCTAAGGAGACCTGAGAATATAAACTAAGCAATTTTGAATGCTGATTATCACCATTTGATGGCTTTTCTATAGTTTGTATAAAATTGATAGGTAGTTTTAGTTATCTCCTTAGGACTGCAATTTCAAACAATTCCTTTTGTGCTAAATACTCTTTCCATAGGAACTAATCAAAATTGTGGACAGAATTGTATCAAAGGTTGTGTTCTTACATTTTTTCCCTAAATTACTGTCAGTAGTTTTGGTCAAATAGTGCAGATATTTTTCAAGTAAGCGCAGCTGATCTTCAGGGTCTGTGGCCCCTCTATAGCTGGTAGCCTCCACTAACTCTCTGGTTATATAGACCTAAAAACTCAACTATCATGAAAAGCTAAATTCTTTTTATCACAGAATGACAGAAGTGAACTCTCATGGAAGTTTCAGGGGGATATACTGCAAATGAAACAGCTTAGAAAAAGTAAGATAAAACTTCCAGAATTTTCAGACCATTCATCCAACAAGCTCCATACGATATGATGAGAAACCTGGCAGACCATAATATGGTGAGGCTCCCTGTTATGTTTAGTTGCATCACACAATGCCAGTTCAAAGAATTAATAGTAACAGTTGCTGTGCGTGATCCAGTCCTGGTAGCCAAAAGGAAGATTTGCTTATGTTATGCTCTTCAGCTGAAGTCTCGTCACATTTAAATTGTTTAAAGTATTTCAATTATTTCAGTTCATAAATCATTGACTCTTCTGGGATCAGAATTACTTCTTTAGTCATGACGATTTATTATCAGTGTTTTTTTGATTACTGATGGTTGCCTGCAACAACTGAACTGTCACAGGTAGAGTAGTTATTTCTGCATTCAAACAAGTTAACAATTCCAGTGCCTTATACAATACTAAGCAACAAATGATTAATCTCTGGCTTTTCTGGTAACCACTGAATTCAAGGAAGTCAAGTAATTATAGATATTATTTTTGGCTTCTCAATGGACATTTACTTCAAGTTCATATAAGGTACACCAACGAAGTGATAGAGGCTATCACTTAATTAGAGAACTATCTAAGTGCCTCAATATTCATTAACCTCACAAGTAATCACCGCAATGCTCAGAGATGAGTAAATGCAGGGCAATACAGGATATGTATAATTCACCGAGTTTACCTCTCTGCTTCGGTCAGCCTGGATCGGCTTTAAAGACTACGCTGAACTGATCAGTCACGTTATCAGGATTATTGGCTTTCTGATAATGACAAAGAGATCAATGGGGACTGAAATCCCGTTACAGCAGGCGCCGTGCCTCCTTTCCTTTAATAGCCGATCTCTGCAGCAGTACTTCCAGGCTTCAAAGGCAAGATCACCTAACTCTTCTTGTAAAATAGGCCAAAGTCTACCCAGAGAGCGCAAAAACATGTGCAAAATTGAATACAAACTGACAAGGTCTTCAGATGTACTGTAGGTAGGGAAAGAACTCTGAAAACATGAAATACGTGACTGAGACTGGAGCCCATAAATTTTCTGCGGTTTTGCCAACATAACATTCTCCCACAGAGTTGGAAATTCACACATGAAATTCAAGCATTAGAGAACCGAGCTAGGATAAAATGAACCAAAACATTTAAGATTTTATGTGCTTTATGGTGAATTATATTTTTAGGATCAATCCAACTGATAAATTTCAAAGATTATACAATGATTCGAGTCCTTCATTAGCCAGTGTGGCGGGCTGGCCCCGGCCTGCAGCCAAACACCCACCCGCTCACTCACTCCCCTCTCCTGTGGGATGGGGAGAAAGTAGAAAGTAGGTGAGAAGATTCATGGACTGAGATAATTGCAGTTTAACAAGGAAAACAAAAGCTGCGTGCGCACGTAAAGCAAAGTAAGGAATTAATTCACTACTTCCCATCGGTCGGCAGACGTGCAGCCTCTTCCTGGGAAGCAGGGCCTCTGCACACGTGACGGTTACTTGGGGAGACAAATGTCGTAATTCTGAACATACGCCCTTCCTCCTTCTTTCTCCCAGCTTTCATGGCTGAGCACAACGTCATATGAGCTGGGATATCCCTTTGGGCAGTGGGACACAGCTGTCCCAGCTGTGTTCCTCTGCAACCTCTTGCCCTCCCCCAGCCTACTTGATGGGCGTAGGGAAGGGCGGAGAAAGCCTTGATGATGTGCAAGCACTGCTCAGCAAGTGCCAAAACATCAATGTGTTATGAACACTGTTTCAGCCACAAATCCACAGCACAGCACCACATGGGCTGCTGTGATGAAAATTAACTCCATCCCAAGCAGACCCAGCACAGCCAAACCAAAGAGAAGTTAGAATTTCCCTGAGCGGCTGGATGTCCACATAACAAAGACTAATTCAAGTATGACTGGTAGTTGATTGAATTGTGGAAGGAAGAAGGATCTAGAAGAGTCACTAATGAGCAGTAAACAGGGATTTAATTGAGGATCTCATTGTTCAGCAAGAGCTTCAGTGACCCCACAAGGAGGTGAGGAAAAAGTAAAGTGTTTCATGAAGGTGCAATAATACAGAACTGGCAAATATACCCATTCTGTGGGGACAAAAGGGGGCTGTAATGCAAGAAGGGTAATTAGAATTCGTCTGATAAATATTTTCTTGAAAACATTGCAATATGAACAGCACATGCAAATGCTTCCTTTGGACAGAGAGGAACTACAGCAAGTCGAAGTTGTTCCAGTTACGAGCAGTTTCCATAGACCTAGGCACACTCCCTCCTTTTTTTTTGCACTGTTTTATGAGGGAAAGTGGTGATTTTCTTTACATTAGCATTTCCCACAGACTCAACCACAAGTGAGCTCACTCACCCACATGTGCAAATGGAAGTGGGTTTTCAAGCCCGGCATTTTATGCAAAAATGTTTTGGAACCTTCCTTTGGCCTGGAATCCATTCAAGTGTTACAGATAACAACAATTTTGCCATTAAAAGAAAAAAGAAAAAAAAAAATTTTCTTTGACGCTCTGTACCTCAGCTAATTCTCTTCAAGAACTTGGCTCACCCTGCTGTCAATGCAGATGAAGTTTGGTCACTGTTTTGGATTTCTTGCTACACACAATAAGTCTTCTCACTAGTTTTTGTAAACTCTACCAAGAATTAATCTGGCAGGATGCTGACCATTCTGGCCTGATCCAGAAAAACACTTAAGTCTGTCTTTAAGCACCAGAGTAGCTCTAACCAGATTGAGCTCATAATACTATTGTTTTACAAGATGGTGAAATATCTGTTTACTCATTAAAGTCTGAATATTAAGATTCAAGATTGCTTGTTATATCCATTACAGATGTTTTCTCCTCATAAATGACAATCAAAATTTCATTTGTTTGATGTTTATATCTTTGTTCAGTTTTCTACTCTATTGGATAACTCGCAGTGAAAAATTCCAGGCTCTTCTTGAACAATTTATTGTTCTTTTCTCTTTCTTCATTATTATTAATGGGAAATTCCAAACTTTGCAGATAAGATTTATATAGTCTTTCAAATGGGTCAGAACAAGGGAATATCAAAAATGTTTAAAAAGCCTGTTTTGCAATTTATGGCTTTATTAAAAAAAAACTCCAAAGCCTCAATTGCTTTAAAAAGTATTAAATTGCCAAAACCTCTGAGACTGATGTACCACAAAAGAATCCGTCTTGCAAACATTTATGTGCCCAATTAATTTTAAGCACATGAGTAGCACACCGCATTGTATACTTTCATTAATGACCTAGATAATAAGAGACAGAACATGACTATCACACTTTCAGATGACACCATGAGAGAAGAATTAACAATGTCATGTCACAGAAAAAAAGTTAGGCTTTGTATTTGCTGCAGAATAATAGATTTACTTCAGTTTTTTAAAGGATTTTTCTGCTTTTAATTTTAAATTAAACTAATTAAATTGGGGACCATAATGATCTTTCAACATGAAAAATCTCAGACGGAATATTTTTTAACAGCTCAG
Source organism: Chlamydotis macqueenii (assembly GCF_036417535.1). Lineage (NCBI taxonomy): Eukaryota > Metazoa > Chordata > Aves > Otidiformes > Otididae > Chlamydotis > Chlamydotis macqueenii. The sequence goes on from NC_141558.1 coordinate 9,961,961, forward strand.
CACTGCGTTTAGCACGAACCTACTAATCTGAAAAATCTTGTCCAGCCCAAATCTTCAACGACTATAATTCCTTGCAGCAAAACAGTTACCTCCACATCCTTATTCTCTCTCAGGGACAAAGTCTGTACAGTCTTGATGGATACAAGAGATGATAGTAATAAAGTCTTTCTGCCTTTTGCAAGACTTTTCTGACTATTTCTCTGAATTCAGGATTATTCATGTTGATTAAATTGCTGTTTCTTACCAGGAGACCACTTTCAAGTTCAGGTTCCATGTCACGAAGCCATCTCACACCTTTTGAGACTTCAGGGCTAGAAGAACATCCTGCGTACACCATCCAATCACTTGTTGACACAGGTAGCATATCACAAATTCCTTCTGTAAACTTTTAAAAATCCATAACAGAAAGGGTAAATTTATTTGCCCCAACTACCTGAAACCTTGCGGGCGGCTCTCTATTCTCAAGTCTTGTGAAGGCCACAAGTCTCTTTCCAATGCCCAGCCTAAGTTACTCATGGCTTGTTTACATCCAGTTGTCCTTATGCTATTCTCTAGTTTAAGTAGCTCTCTTCCCTCTTTGGTGGTCGCTTTCTTGATACAGCTAGAGACAGCAATTATGCCCTTTTCCAAACAACCTATTTAGATGCTCCTGTAATTTATCATCTTCCCATCTTATTATCATGACTGTCTTCCAGGTTGTGCTTATTTTCTTAAATACAAACTACATAGTGTTTCAAGCAAGTCAAGCATTTTCCTTCTTGTATGATATTTTGATTCTCTGTGTCTTTGGGATACTCCTCAGCTTTGTGTCAGCCAATTTTATTGGAAATGTCCACGTATTTCTTCTGTATTGATGAATATTTTTTGGCTAGGAGAGTCCATTTAGTCAAGTGAAAATTCATCTTTTTTTTTTTTTCTGGATTCTCAGGTTTATTTTTGTGTCTGGAAGGAACTGAAGGTAGTGGCTTTTAGATACATAAACCACGTCGACTTTGGTCATATAAAAGGCTAAACTACAGCACTAGTATACTTTTCTTAGACTACAAGATAACTTCCCAGTCCCTTCAATCCTATTTTTTAGGTAAACACCTTAACTGTGAAACTTCTGTACAAAACACATTGCTCCACTGGTTGATGCATAAGGGCTTAAGATATTAAAATCGAAGTGAGTGCTGATTAAGTAAGTCTTAATTCGATCGTGATTAGATGTTTAATATCATAGCCAAGTGCTCTTGAGCTTTGTTTGGAGTGATAAGCATAAAAGCTTATAAATCAGTTAAGGTTTCTTTTCTAAATTATTCTTTATAAAGTGTATATAATACAGCAAAGAAACTAAGAGTTCAAGCACCAGTCATAAGTAAATGATATAGGAAATATGCGTACATGTAATTATAATTTGTGTCCTGTAAAGATAATCTTTGTTACGGAACAGTGAAAATAAACATAGAATCAAAACCACAAATGGGAAACAATAGGCTGAGAGGAAAAGATAACAAGTAAGATTAATGTAATCTGCAGTATATTTGTCCGCTATCTGATCCTCAACCTGAAAGCATGTTCTCTAACATTGAGCTACGACTTGACTGATCTGATTGGAATAAGTGGGCCAGTAGAGTCAGTTTGAGACAACCAGAAAGTGCAACCATAACCAGTGTTACATATTCAATTTAATTACACAGAGCAGGTCTTCTTCTGTACAAAGTTTCTTGCTGCTGGTACAAAATCTTGTCATAGAATCATAGAATGGTTAGGGTTGGAAGGGACCTTCAAAGGTCATCTAGTCCAACCCCCCTGCAAGGAGCAGGGACATCCCCAACCAGATCAGGTTGCTCAGAGCCTCATCCAGCCTGGCCTTGAACGTTTCCAGGGATGGGGCTTCCACCACCTCTCTGGGCAACCTGTTCCAGTGTTCTACAACTCACATTGTAAAAAACTTTTTTCCTAATATCCAATCTAAATCTACCTCCCTCTATTTTAAAACTATTACCCCTCATCCTATCACAACAGGCCCTACTGAACAGCCTTTCCCCATCCTTCTTGTAGGCCCCCTTGAGGTAGTGGAAGACCGCTATCAGGTCTCCCCAGAGCCTCCTCTTCTCCAGGCTGAACAGCCCCAACTCTCTCAGCTTGTCCTCATAGGAGAGGTGCTCCAGCCCTTTTATCATCTTTGTGGCCCTCCTCTGGACCTTCTCCAACTGGTCCATGTCCTTCTTATGTTGGGGGCTCCAGAACTGGACACAGTACTGCAGGTGGGGTCTCAGCAGGGCAGAGTAGAGGGGCAGAATCACCTCCCTCGACCTGCTGGCCACGCTCCTCTTGATGCAGCCCAGGATGTGGTTAGCCTTCTGAGCCACAACAGCACATTGCCGGCTCATGTTGAGCTTCTCATCCACCAGCACTCCCAAGTCCTTCTCCTCAGGGCTGCTGTTGATCCATTCTCCGCCCAGCCTGTATTTGTGCCTGGGATTGCCATGACCCAGGTGCAGGACCTTGCACTTGGCCTGGTTGAACTCCATGAGGTTGGCACGGGCCCACCTCTCCAGCCTGTCAAGGTCCCTCTGGATGGCATCCCTCCCTTCCAGCGTGTCGACGGCACCACACAGCTTGGTGTCATTGGCAGACTTGCTGAGGGTGCACTCTATCCCACTGTCCATGCTGCCGACAAAGATGTTGAACAGGGCCGGGCTCAACAAGGACCCCTGAGGGACGCCACTCGTGACCAGTCTCCATTTGGACATCGAGCCATTGACCACCATTATTTTGACCATATTTGTATTGTATGCTTAATATTACAAACAAGAAAGTAAAATCAAAAGACTAATAAATTTCCCAATTTCTGTTTTGTAAGTATTACTAATGTTCTTGTAGCATAACATTTTACAGAAAATATTCATCTTTTTCAGTTGTTAACTTTTCCTTTCTCAAGAATATTTGTCAAAATGCATCTGGCTAAAGTAAAAAGACCAAGGGTATCGGTTTTCCAAAGTGCTGTGCTGTACAGGCCTGCCAGCTTATTTGGAAATAACTCAAGAATCTCTAATATGGCACTGTGTTCCAACAACAAAAACCTTAACCTAAAAGTGCTATGTCACCTTTGAAAATAGGACTCAAACTCACTTGACTGGTACCACTAAAGCCTCTAGTGGATTTTTTTTTTTTTTTTACATTGCAAAACTATAGTGCAGAGATCAAATATTGTGGTTGATAGGTCTGTTATTCTACTGGAGAAACAGTGAAATTTCACAGCTTCCAATATAACTGCCTCAGTCTAAATAGCATCATCATGACATGCTCTCCTGAGGACCTCAAATATTTCCCTCTGTATGCAAGACTCTTCATGTCTAAGCTCCTATTATAGCCAGTGGAGATCTACTGAACACAGTCACTGCAGCCTAGAGCAGTCTCACTTTAGAGCAGATACCTAGGTCAGTTGCTTATGTACAGGCTCCATTTATGATGTCCAGGGTGTTCCAGCTGGAACACCAGCCACCTTTCCAGAAGGCCAAGGAGCTCCCACAGACCCTGCATCACATCTGCCAGTCAGATGCAGTTGTCTCAAATGCCCAAGGGCATCTCAAGTTGCTGCAAACATTTAAGTGCAGACAACTGAATCAAGCCCATATATTTTGTTTACTTATCTAGGTCATATATAGGTATCTACACTGTACACATCTCCAGTTAGATGCCTGCATCTGAATCTGAATCTGAATCCCAACAGGAGTTTTGAACTGGCATCCAGTATTAGGCATACATTTCTGTAACTGGAAAGAAAGTCTTTTCCAAGCCAGTATAGTAACCAGAACTCTGTTACAAAAAGCTTAAAAGAAGTCAGTGGTAAAATATCTACAAGTTTACTATATACCTAGAATTGGATAGTTAGAAGATCTGTAAAATCCAGCACTGCGTATCTATGAGTTTTGGTCTTTCAATATATTAAGTTATGACATCAAATGAGCTAATACATGAGAGTCTGCAAGCACAGAACTCAAAAAAAATCTTCTGCATTCTTCTGAATAAAATGAGTTTTACAATAAGTAAATACATCAGTAGGAGTAGACAATTTTGGTGAAATGATTCAGAATTTATAAGCAAGATTATTGACACGATGACTGATGATCAAAGGGCTGGAGGACCTCTCCTATGAGAACAGGCTGAAAGAGTTGGGGCTGTTCAGCCTGAAGAAGAGAAGGCTTCAGGGAGACCTTATAGCAGCCTTCCAGTACCTAACGGGGGTCTACACAAAAGATGGGGAAAAACTCTTCAGTAGGGACTGTTGTGATAAAATGAGGGTAATGGTTTCAAAATAGAGGGACGTAGATTCAGGGTAGATATTAGGAAAAAAATTTTCACAATGATGGTGGTGGAACACTGGAACAGATTGTCCAGAGAGGTGGTAGATGCCACATCCCTGGAAACATTCAAGGCCAGGTTGGACGGGGCTCTGAGCAACCTGATCTGGTTGGAGATGTCTGGGCTCCTTGCAGGTGGGTTGGACTAGATGGCCTTTAAAGGTCCCTTCCAACTCTAACGTTTCTACGATTCTATGATTGCACAGTACCATTACTATATGATGAGGCAGAAACAGTTTTGTGCATCTTTGTCATTATATTAAAGTGACACATTTTCTCTTACACTGATTTAACATCTTTTTAACTCTTTCTTATAGTACCTCAAATTATCCCTGAAAATGCACGGTCACACTTGGAAGCACCAAATTTATTGTCAAAATTGCTTTCACATTTTGAGAAAAGATATCCTTTTACTTATGGTATTTTAGAGCAATTAATCACAATAAGAAGAAAATTGGGATTCTTCTTCACAAGCCAGTGGCTGGCCACACTTTTAGTCTTCAAAGCAGAAAAGTTCTAATTAAGAAACAACTGTGCACTTATAAATGACAGATAAAAGCTAGCAGGAAAACTGAAAAGGCAGCCTACTGGGTTCTTTTGATATTTCTTAGAAGATTTCTTTGAGCATTTATCATTTTAGAAGTTCATCACTTAACCTTTTTTCATCATTCATACTTTAAACAAAAACATCATTATTTTCAGCAGTCTACTTATTCTGCTACACATCACAATTAGTAATTTAGGAAAACTAACCATTTCTGTAGAATACATAATCAAAAATATGAATAACTTTTATTTACCAGAAGGATTTTTTTTTCTCCCACAAAACCCACTGATGCACATCCAAGAAACCCCTGGATAGAGCCTGCTGGAGATCTTTTGCACTTCATGTATAAGACTACTCAATTCAAATAATGTGTGCAAGGCTGAACCTAAAAGGCATTAAAGCCAGAAAAAACAACTGCACTATATCAAGCCCAGGAAAAAAGTAATGGGACCAGAAAGGGAGATTTTCCAAAAATCAGAGTTTTTATTTCATCTGTAATATCGTTGATAAATGGAAATGCTACCATGCAAAATCTCAGCACTTTTTTGGCCGGAAAGGCACTCATGCTAATATAATGAGTCTGGATTACAGAGGTTTGCCAAGCTTAGATCATGTATAGATTAATAATGATGTCTTTTAATGTCTTAATGATTTCTTAATGAAATACATTTATAATGCTACGATTTGGTGAGGTCTTACTAAACATTCTTCATATCAGAACATGATGTTCAAAGCTAGGTTCTTAATAATAATTAACACATGTACTGTGCTTTTTCTCTTCAAAGTGCTCTAGGAACATTAGTAATTAGTTAAAAACCCGTGTGCTGAGTGTATGCTATCTGTTTAGGCTCTAAGAGGCCCAGAACAATCAAACTGGAGCTAGCCAGAAAAGTCCAAGCAGCAAACAGTAATTTCTTCTGTGTTCTGAAGAATTTTAGATCAAGGCAGGAAAGACATGTCACAAGATAAATTAAATGCAGGTGGCGGCCACTTCATAGAAATACTATTAGACAAATAATATAAACATAGACTACGCTTTAAAAAATGTATCCAGAATACTGAAGCTTAATTAATTTTTTTTTCTAAAAAGCAGTTAAATAAAAGGCAAACTTTGAAACAGAAGACTCCTCCAAGCCATCTGAAACCCCTTATTTTGTTAATTGCTGTTCTTAGCATCCAAAGTGAGGATTCTACAGAGGCTTGCTGTGCTGTTTCAAAACTTGCTAATACTCAGTATCGGCAAGATACCGGTGAAGATAAACATGTAAAAGATTCATCAGTAACAGGGCTATGTGCTTAAAATAAATCCATAGCTAGATTTACTCAGTTGAAGTTGTGAAAGATTTGGTCGTCTGCTCACGATCTCAGCTTCAAGGAGAAAAAAAACCCTAAATGTTTATGTTTAGTTGAATTTTAATTTCAGCAGTCAAAAAAAGTGTTAATTTTTATCAGTTCTAATTTTCTTTGACATTTTTCAGTGATGTAAGGTTTAAAATAAACAAGAGATATTGCAAGCTTCATTAATATGAAAAAAAAATTCTAATATTCAATCCACTATCCAGCAAAACATACTTTTCTTTGGTCTCTTTTATTTGAGAAGAGTAGAAGTTAGGGAGAGTGGAGAATTTGGTGATCAAATAATAAAGAATTGGTTGTAACAAAGGAAACACCTTTAGTAAAGGGCAGAAGCTGAAAGTCAGATTATTTACACACTGCACTCACTTGGACTGCTTCCAGCAGTGGAATTTCACTTTATCTTATGCTGATTTTTTGGCAAATGGCAGCGTGATGCTTGTGAGGTCTTCAGAAATATGACCTAGAAAAACCCAAGAGCAAATTCTTGAACATACTTGATCTATTTAAATTATACAGATGGCACAAGTGAAATACAAGGGAAGGGGAAAAGGTTGCAAAATGCAGAGCGAGGCCATAGGATCTCAAGCTGCTGACTTCTGAGTCTGAAGAAAGAAGTGACCAATTTCCATTCTTTTTCTTGGAAGCCGCAGCGAGGCCAAGTTTCACGGAGCAAGCCTTGCCCTCCCGTAGCCACCTCCCTCCCGCCTGCTGAAGAATCAGTCTACCCAGTACGACTAGCAATTCCAACAGACCTCTGAAATCTAAGGCAGGAAATTCCTTTCAGCACAGCTTTCAGCAACGAAACGGACTGTCAAAACATCTTCCCAGAGGATTACAGGGCTCCTGCCCAGGAATTAACAGAGAAAGTTCGACACTTAAAATAGTACAATGCCTCCAACTCCACTTCAGGCTTAACAAGGGCAGCTTTAAAGCACATTTATGCCGAGCCTAGTTAACACTTTCAAACTCAGTGCAAGAATGTCACTTTTGTAATACAGGCTATCAGAACTTCTAAAAATACATCAAATGTTAGAAAATGCTTCCTCTTGTCTAAAGAACAACCTAGTGCATGTCCTTCTCAGATCATAAATGGAATTTTTTTCTCAATTAAACAGAGTCTTTTTTATTTCTGTCCTATGTCTCACATAGTTTTATTAAAGACCTCTTTATAATCTTCCCAAAAATCCCATATGCAATCACATTCTGCATGTACAGGTGCCAGTGGGCAGGAGGAGGTATGCACGTATGTGTCTTCTGCCCTCTTTCAGCCACAGTAACTTGGTGAACTTATTGGCAAATTTGGAAATGTTCTTAATTCTAGAGGCTTTTAAAATTCAGTTGACAACGTGGTGCTGCTCACTGGAATTCACTCACTGATGGCTGACTGCCAGGATGGGATTCGGTTGCATAAACACAGGTGAAAGTGCTGGCTGAGATGTCCTACTGGGTGTTGCTGGTGTTCTGAGATGCCTGGACACCGGCTGCCAGACCAGAAAGTGCCTGATAGGTCCTATCTCATCTGTGCCAGGCCCCTGCAGATATCTTAGATGCACAGGAACATCTCAGATAGCACTAGATGCCGAGGTTTAGGCAGCTGAATCCAGTTTCCAACGACTTTGCAAACAGAATGAACAGCATAACTGTCACAACAGTAAAAAAGCTGACCTCGGTAGCTGCGGTAACAGCCTAATCCCACCTCTGTGCTACTTCAAAAAATCATTGTCTTGAAAATAGCAACTACTTGAAATGAACACCCCTCAAAAAAAAAACCCAAACCAAACAAGTTCCCCAATATTATACTATAGGCACAAGATACAGTAGAAAATAATGGTAGAACATTAAAGAGTATCGCTGAAACGGAATTGCCTAGTTTTATTATCTCAATATACCTTGTAACTTAACAGGAGTTTGTTTACAGTCCGTTGCCAGCAATCCACAAACTGACACCTGTGTATTTGTTATATTTTTTTTCTTTTTAAATAGGTAAGTATCCTAGAAAAACAAAGACCATAACCCCTGGCCTCCTCCTCAAACTTTCCCCAAATTATGTGGTAAATGCACCTGCCTGGGACCCGAATAATAAAACTAGTAGAAACTGGAGAGATCTGTCTGTCTATAAGCCAGAAGGAAAGTTTGCCACTTTTCAGAAGCTTGCCAAGGAAAAACTGGAGTAATTTTACAGAAGGAAAGATGGAGACTCTGCAAAGTCTGTGCCCAGGCAGCATTCTGGAGGGAGGCACACAGGAAAAGCTGAACGACAGAAAATGTAAATAAGCCAGAAAAAGCTTCCCTTCTTCTGTATGGGGGAAAAAAATCTCTTGTGAAGTCAGAAACACCAGGCACAAGGAAAAGGCAGAAGAATCTATCAGAGAATAACAGATGAGTCACTGTAGGTGCTTTCAAGCAAACTGTAAGGAAATCTGATGCACTGAATATTGGGAAACTGCCAGAAATCATGGCAAAATGTCAACAACCAAGAGCCAGAACCAGCCAGTGGACAAACCTCTTTCTGAAGAAAAGGCTGGGAAGTTAAGGAAGGACAGCTTCACGATTCCTGCAACAGAGAGGCTTGAATGCAGGGAGCTTTAGAAAGGACAGAGTCAGATGAGACACCACAGACAGGGATCAGAGCGGATATCCACACAGGAGACATCATCGCAGGAACCTGCCATGGGCTCCCTTGTCAAGAGGACTTCTGTAAGGCTTTTGACACCATATCGCATAGCATCCTCATAGAGAAACTGAAGAAGTACGTGCTAGAAAAACAGGCAGTGAAGTGGACTGAAAGCTGGCTGAACTGCTGGGTTCAAAAGGCTCTGATCAGTGGCACAAAGTTCAGTTGAAGGCCAGACACGAATAGTGCACCCAGGGTCCGATACTGGTATCAATACAGTTTAACATCTGCATTCACCACCTGGACGACAGGGCGGACTGCACCCTCAGTAAAACTGGGAGTACTGGAAGTAGAAGTGCTGCCATTCAGAGGAACCTCGATAGGTGGCAGAGATGGGCAGAGAGGAACCTCATGCAGTTCCACAAAGGCAAGTGTGGAGCCCCACACCAGGGAAAGGAATAACCCCACAGCTGTGCAGGCTGGGCACCAACTAGCTGGAAAGCAGCCTTGCAGAGAAGGACCTGGAGATCCTGAGGGACAAGTTGACTGTAAGCCCTCAACGCACTCTTGCAGCAAGGAAGGCCAACAGTATCCTGGGGTTCTATTAGGGAAAAGCATTGCCAGCAATATTGAGAGTGGTGATTCTTCTCTTCTACTCAGCAGTGGTGAGGCAACATCTGGAGTGCTGTGTCCAGCGATGGGCTCCCCAGTGCAAGAGACATGGACTTACTTGGGCAAGCCCAGCAAAGGGCCACAAAGATGACTGAGGGATAGAAGCATCTGACCTACAAGGAAAGGCTGAGAGAGCTGGGACTTCTCAGCCTGGAGAAAAGAAATCTCAGCGGGATCATATCAACAGGTGTAACTATCTGACGTACGAGAGTAAAGAAGATGGAGCCAGATGGTTCCCAGTGGTGCTCAGTGACATGACAAGAGGCAACAGGCATAAACAGAAATAAAGGAAATTCAATTAAAAAAAAAAAAACAAAAACCAAAAAACCTATTTTTTCACTGGGAGACTGGTCAAACACTGGAAGAGGTTTCCCAGAAAATTTGTGGAGTCCTCATTCTTGGAGAGATTCAAAACCCGACTGATCACAAAGCTCTGAGCAACCTGCTGCAGCTGACCCTACTGTCAGCAATGGGGTTGGTCTACACGATCTTCAGAGGTCTCTTCCAATGTCATCCATCCTGTAAGTCTGAGAATCTATAAGTGTAGTGTAAAAGTTCAGATGAAAAAGATGAAAAATGAAAATTTTCGTTTGTCTGTCCCATGCTTTTCTGTAAGAGTAAAATTATATCTATCTACGTACACTGGTCCATGTACTCTATTCACCATTTGTGCAAGACTCAGGACCAGAGAGTTTGACCTCTCTTCTTTTGATGTCAAAACTTCATGTTTGTTCTGGAACTACATCTCTTTCCAAAATTACACAAGGAAACAGAAAATAGGAAGTCACCTACTCTGCCCTTTGAAGTACTGTACCAACATAATGGTGGCAGAGAATGGAGAAAGAGAATTTGAAAATGTTAAAACTTTATTTCATGTAACACTGGCACACATTAAGTGAAAATTATAAGACATCACTAAATGAAAAGGCAGTTGTCACAGTATTAGATTGTATGTCACCAACAGAATACAGTTTTAGAATATGAAGAATACTGCATTATTATCAAAGATACAGACACAACATGCATAGCTTTTCAGGGGTTTCAATGTAGTTAAACTTATGCAAAAGCTCTTGCAACAGAGAACAATTTCATATATTTAAAATGGCTGAAGCTGAAAGAATTTTAATTTACTATCTGCTGAGGGACTAAAACCAAAACATCACTGCAGCAGGTCTTTGCTGCATATTGACCTCAAGGGAAAAGTAGTTGGTCACATCAATAACAAGAATGAAAAAGTGTAGAAAGGTGTTTGGAAAGTTCACTGCTTTCTAGTGGTTTAGATTTCACTGTCTCCCTCTAATTCTGCATACGGGTCTACAATTGCTTAGTGGGAAACCACATACAGGGAATAATAAATAACAGTTCAGAATAAAATTCACTGTTCTGCAAAGGCTAAGCAGAAAAGTGATTCATGGGACTTAGACAACAGTTAGGGCTAGAGCTAACTTTTTGCAACAGACTAAAGTCCATACCTAAGCTGAAACCTGCACCCTCTGAAACACCAGAAAATCTCTGATGAAGATTCTTGGCCAAACCCTGGTGTGATTTACGACTTATAGTTCCCATGGTCAGTTTTAGATAGCAAGACGGGAAGGCAAGGGGAAAAAAAAAAAAAAACAACCCACCAAACTATTTGACTAGTTCTTGAATGTACTTATAAATGGAATTTACTTTCATGAAATTCAATGTTTTATTTCATATTACAGTTTGCAGCTATTAAATATGAGGCAGTTGCTGTGTGAGTTGTTCCAGTACACACAGCTGCATTAACAGCTAACTACAAATACGTGTTACACTAGTGGGTGCTGTCAAGAACCAAATGTCTCTTCAGAAAGTTTTACCAGCAACTTTTTTTCACTTAGTTATGCAGTTCCAGATAATTCTATATGTTACTTTCCACACATATGCTCTTTCTTTTTTGTGTCTCTGCTGCTTGAAAAATAATTTCCACTCATCTGTGAGGCAAGATTAACAAAGACACTACCATCTGTTCCTCAACAGGATTTGCTATCATATAACTGTTGACACGTAAAGGGTATTTTATATTTTGATTGGACACTAATTGTGCTTTCTTTGGATTAAGAATTTTAAACTAAGCTATGAAAATAGCCTTAAATATATAGGTCATAGCAATTATTGTGTTATTTACATTACTAAACAAGTACGCAGCAGATGGTCTCCAAAGCCCTGGCCAGAAGAATCTATCTCCTGCAGATTTATTTGGTGCTTGGAAATACTACCAACTAACTTCTCAAGCCCGTTTGAATGCCATCGTGCCTCTTGTTTCTTGCCAGCAAAAATATTCCAGGCCTGTTTGTTTCAACACCAATACTTCTCAAGGCCTTGCTGGTACCTGGCTACATGAAATGTTCATACTTGGGCCTTGTCAGAGAGGCCATGCCCCTGCAGCTAACTGAAATAGCAACAGGGACCCTTAACTACACAAGGGGCCACAGTTTGGCCACATCGGCACTTCTCAGTACTTGGCCCGAGTCTCCTTTTGGACCCAAGTGGTACCATTGTGGCCTTTAGGCATATTCATTATATTCTGTAGGGTTTTTTATTTTTTTTCATTTACAAGTGCCTGAAAAACATAAAGACTGTATTGCAGCCCTCCACTGTGATTTCTCTATTTCACGCAACCGAGAGTGCATGCTGCATGAGAGTATGTGACGGCTGAGAGCGCAAAGCCTCCCAGGACAGGGCTGGCAGGCCATGTGAGGCGCTGAAGGCCAAGTTTGGTGCAGCCCTGTCCATCCAGCTTACTAAGCATGGCTCCTGGTTCAAGCCCGTACCCTGATCGGCGCCCAGGATTGTTCACAAGACTGTTCACGGGCCCAAACCATGCCAGGAAACAGGTGAAGAGTTAACAGCCTGGCAACCAGGGGACTAGTGCTGAAGGATACTCACTGGTCCTGTTTTATTTAGCAGCAAAAACATAACCAGGGAAGCCATGCAAAATACTCAGAAAGATCTGACCTTATAAAGCGCTACGCCAAGTTTTCATGACATAAATTCATTTTTTCCCTATCTCTGAGTTAAACTGGTCCTACTTATTCAACCCTGATCTAACAAAACATTTATGCATGTGAACCACTTTAAGCTCAGTGTTTTTAAGGGGCTTGTTTGTATAACCGAAGTCTATGCGTGCTGAGAAGCTCTGGGACCACTGCTTTATGTGAGACTATTCACACAGTGCTCAAAGTTTTGTGTTTGCTGTACTCTGGCTTCATATACTTAAAAAAAAGAATCACATGAGAGCAATACTATATATACAATACACAAAAATATACGATCTCCAATTAACTTCCATTTCCAAATGCTTGCAGTTAGCTTTTTTAGCCTTCTAATACAAGAATACATACTAAAGTATTGTTGCTGCCATTTCTGACATGAACACACCTATTTGAGTATTTGCATACAAGAGGGTCTGCGTGTACCCACATGTAAGGGCACAGTGAGCCAATCAACACTACGTTAAGCCTTTTTTTTCCACAGAGATGTGGAATAATAACCTTTTCCTAGTTAATGTTTCCCTTTCTTACATGATCTACATGTAAAGCCAGCTTAGTCTTTGGAAGAACTTTATTCATTTGTAATCTCCGTTTCAGTTGTTTTGGGAACTGATGATGCTACTACTTTTTGAAACGTTTCACTGTCTCTAGGGCATCACTTCTAATTCATCATTTTAAAATACACGTATTTCTAACTGCTCCGTAATAAAAGAAAAGTAATCTGAAAACCACACTTATTTTACATACCCTGAAAAACTTTCTTTAGACAAAATGAGTATGCACACAACAACTTCACTGCTCACTGAGAAATCCATGAATAATCTAAGTATTCATCTCATGCATGTATATTTTTAAAATCTTAATTTTAAGATACTGGTTATAGAAGTCTGAGATATTTAATTCTGAGGGAGTGAACAGTTCAACTTAAAAATCTATTCAGGATCCAAGTGTTGTAACCTACTGTTTGCCTTCCCTGTGCAGTCAAATTTCTCCATTTAGCTAGTGCAGTGTGTCCTCACCGAACAGGAACTATAATAATAATAATAATAAAAGGAAACAGGATTGTATATAAATATTGTTATGGAAGCTGGACATAAAGATGTAGAGAAACCCTTTTTTTTTCTCCCATTGATTAAACAGGTAATTTAAAATACTAGCGACACTGCAGACATGTAGACTTCTTCAGACAGAATGATATCAGTGTCCTGTGACAGATCCTGCTTATCTTTAATGTAGCTCTGCCTTTGGTAAACTGTCTCCAAAAATATTATGCTTTAGCAACAAGAAGACTAATCTTTTAACTGTAACAGAATCACTGAATTATTGTATCTTGACTTAGGCAACTCTTACAGCATCACCTTTCTCTCTATCACCTTTAATTTATTATATTCATTTCTGTGAGTGCATCAAAGAGGAGCCACACAGACCAGAAACGCCTTTCCATTGCATTCAAAGCACCAGGCAACAGAAGAAACAAAGAGCTGGAGAGTAAAGGCATCTACATGATTTGGTGAATATTAAAGATGACTGGTTTTCATATTTACAGATAATGTACCGAAAATAGTAAATCAGTAGGTGTGTCTCATCGATATGTATGTATGCATTCATATATACTATCTCACTTTACTACTAAGCTTATAAATTATACAAACAGAAATTGGGAACAATTTGTGATCTCTTGCAAATATATTCTCCAGATTGAATGATAATGCTTCAACACTGCAGATTGAAAATCTTGGATTCCAACTTCACACAGAAATTCGGCTTAAGAATTAAGTTCATAAATTGGAGAACTGATGTTTTTAAGGGAGTAAGGAGATTTTTTCCGTTATGTGAGGATATAAGTGATAAAAATACATATCTAAAAATCAGTTATGGCGATGCAAGGAACAAGCGCCTAATGTCACAGTTGAGTACATGCCAGCTAGGAAGTAAGAGCTATGGACTATTAAACAAAACATATGTTGCCCTCAAGACACTCACTTCACCTGCTTTATTTACTTCTTACACCCCACGACCAGATTATCGATTCTTTAGCACAGACACCGGTTTGATTAACTTCTATTTTGGTTACACCCAGATCAACTACAGATCTGTAATCCATAAAGTTGGTGTATTATCCATAATTGTTAATTCACAAACACCTATCAAAAGAGCACATGACAAATATCAAGGCAGAAAACAAATCAACAAATAGGTATCTTATGCTGAATTATTATTATCACTAAAGATAATGGTGCATACAAGCAGTGTCTTGAGCAATGCAAATGCATCACAGAACTCTGAATAAAATGCACGAGATGCCCTAAGCCACCCCTCTGCAATTCATGCCAAGTGAAAGAGTTGTTCATCCAGTCCCTTCCTCAAGGGAAACCACTGCAAAAATTCATGCTAATCAGCAATTTTACGGTCTCATTTAAGAAATTAAAGGTCACCGAGAACCTGCCCTCTAAAACCATATGCCAAACCACACATAAAACTTATACTTCTCTTGTGAGGAAAATAATCACCAGTTTTCTGACCTATTAAAATAAATTTAAAAAAATAAGCCCCGACACAATAACACAGTCACTGATAAATACAATACTGGCATGATCATACTGGCAGTAACCATTCAAACCCTTTCCTCCCACTTTCTGTCACTTGCTCTTGTCACAAATAGCAATCAGATCACAAGTTGCAGAGCAAAAGCCTAATGTTGATCCTCCAGCAGAGTGGCAAAGCCAGCAACCTTGGAATTTGCATTTAACCATTGCAATTTAGGCAATTTTTATTAATATTTTTAAGTAGGGAACCTGAATGTCATGACACGTATATGATTTCTTCAAGAACAGAAATTCATGGAAAGAGCTGAGGAATTCTGATTCCTTTGAACACCCATTCAGAACACATCAGGGCAAACTCGGTCTTGTTCTTCTGTAGAAAAGTGAAATAAAGTATTTTTTTTGTGATTTCACTGCAAGAACTTGGCAACTCCAGTTCACATAAGATGTAATACATGCAGTCATTATTTTAATATTTGCCCATAAACTTACCTGCTGCTGACAAACAAGCTTTATGAACAGTTTAATGAAATGGTGTACTCTGATCAACAGTACCTCAAGCAACTAGGTGGCCCTTTGGTATTTTAAACGGACAGCAGTGTGAGTTCTGAAATAATAAATGGCCTGCAGGACTTGATGTGGATTTCAGAAAAAGCAACGTTAGCTGCAAATAGGAACCTCATAACTGTATCAGATTCAGATCAAGCCCTCAGTCCACTCTGTCTTTGACAGCATCCGACAGTCAAGGAAAGGACAAGCACAGTGGGCTGTTTCCCTGGAACAACCTCCAGAAGACTGATGGCTCTTCGGGCTTCCTGAGCTTTTAAGCAGCACCTTCATTCAATAGCCACAGATGGATTTCCCTTCCATAAATCTGCCTTATCTTTGTGTAAACCCCTGTAAACTTTTAGGAATCTCTGACATTTCCAATGATGTTTAAGACTACACTAAAATATTTTTGTTTTGAAAATGCTGTCTATGAGCTTAATTTGCTTTCCACAGGTTTCGCATTAGAAAAGACAATGAGAAATCACCATCCATTCAACTCAGTTTCACACACCATGTACAGACGTTTGCCATTATTTCCCCAGCCTTCTCCTGTCAGCTTCAGACTTCCATTTTATTTAGTGCTCTCTATATGGATGAACTTCAGACTTGGGAAAAACTTTGTCACATTTTTCAATGCGCAGCTTTACAGTACTCTTTCTGAGAGGTAAGACCTGCTAGAGCTGCAGACCCCATCACAAGCAGCGACAGTCACACAGAGAGATAATTATGGTGCCCATTTCCAAATAGTTACCAAATCTTACCTAATGTTGACCACTGCTGAGCACAAAGCACTGAGATTTCATAGACCACCTATTGAGACTCATGAAGAGCAATCATTTGTTAAGAGCCTTTTATTCCATCTAAACACTATGCTTTATCTCATGTGTCAACATGTGTCTATAATTTTACTGCTACATCAGTAGGAATTCAGAGGTCCTTCTACAACCTGACAATTATTTTTACTAACCTGAATAACTCAGCATGAACAACAAATTTTACTACTCCACTATCTGCCTCCTTTTCCAGACTACTTACAACTACATTGAACAGTACTGATCTTCACACAAATTCCCATACAACCCTACAACCTGGTATACCAATCTGTTGAAAAAGATGGTGATTTATTCCTACCTTTTCTTTTCTATCCTTTCACTGGGTATCCATCCATCTGAAGCTCATAACCCATATCCCACGACAGCTGAGTCTTCTAAGAACCTTTGATGAAAGCTCTTGCCCAAACGCCCTTTGGAAATCCAAGTTCATTGGCCCACCTTGCCTTGGCTCCTCCAAGACTAACACAGATTTCTGAGGCACGATATCCCTCCATAAAAAAAACAACGCTGATGTTTCTTGGGTGCATCATATTTACTCTATTCCATTCGCTCTTGTCTTTGTTGCTTTTTCAAATCATTTGATCAACATGCACATCGACCTTAGGGGATCCTCTTGGAGCTGTTCAGGTTTGTTCAGGTTTGAGCCCTCCAACACTGTCTCTAGCATTTAGCCACACAGGCAAGCTCAGCAGAGCAACTGTTTCATACTTGAACCCCTCTGTACCTCCTGGATAAACACCATCTGATCGTGCCAATTTCGCATTATTAAATTTATTATTGTTTTACCTTCTACCACAACTTCAACTGGAAACAGCTCCTCCAACATAGTTTCAAAAAAGCAGCATTTCAGCACAAAAGTCTCCCTAAGGTCCTCTTTGACATAAGATTTAAGTTTTTCATTAGTCTTATCTTTCTTGAGCATCTTTCACACATTATTTAGCAGACAGGCAAACACTGTGGTAGGAACTTCGAGAATTTTTCACGTTGATCTCCAAAATCTTTGGGTTTTTTTTTTTGGGCCCGCTTTACCATGGTGTTGCATTCCAAGTGCACAGGTCCAGTTTCCTCGGTTAGATGTAACTTCAGACTCTTGGAAGGATGAGACTGTGCTTCTAATGCCCCCTTTTCTGCCTTTTTTTTAAAGCAACCTAGCTTATTTACTTGTTCAAAACTACTTTTTTTTTTTCTTTGCCAGAATTCACAGAATCATAGAATAGTTTGGGTTGGAAGGGACCTTGAAAGGCCATCTAGTCCAACCCCTCTGCAAGGAGCTGAGACATGTCCAACAGATCAGGTTGCTCAGAGCCTCATCCAACCTGGCCTTGAACATTTCCAGGGATGGGACATCCACCACCTCTCTCGGCAACGTGGGCCAGTGTTCCACCACCCTCATCATAAAATAAAATGTCTTCCTTATGTCTAATCTAAACCTACCCTCTTTTAGTTTAGAACCATTACCCCTTGTCCTATCACAACAGGCCCTGCTGAAGAGTCTCTCCCCATCTTTCTTAGAAGCCCCCGTTAGGTACTGGAAGGCCGCTCTAAGGTCTCCCTGGAGCCTCCTCTTCTCCAGGCTGAACAGCCCCAACTCTCTTAGCCTGTCCTCACAGGAGAGGTGCTCCAGCCCTCTGATCATCTCCGTGGCCTCCTCTGTACTCACTCCAACAGGTCCATGTCCAAAAGAATCTGTCCATTCCCAAAGATAACTGTGAGGTCTGGATAATGGTTTTAAAATAGAGGGGGGTAGATTTAAATTAAAAATTAGGAAAAATTTTTTTTACGATGCGAGTTAAAGAACACTGGAACAGGTTGCCCAGAGAGGTGGTGGATGCCCCATCCCTGGAAACGTTCAAGGCCAGGCTGGATGAGGCTCTGAGCAACCTGATCTAGTCGGGGATGTCCCTGCTTCTTGCAGGGGGGTTGGACTAGATGACCTTTGAAGGTCCCTTCCAACCCTAACCATTCTATGATTCTATAAGCATGAATGACAGACACAGAAGGAAATCCCCAAGACGTGCGTCTCGGGGCTCTCCCTCCCGCCTTTCCCAAACGGGCGACGGCTCTCGCTCGGCGCCTCGCCTGGGGCTGGGGTGGCTCCGCCAGCCACCGACCACCGCTCCGGCGGGAGCACCGGCCCTGCCTCTCCAGGGGCCGGGCCGGCTCGGAGGGGAGGTGCCGCCCGGGGGTGGCCGCCTGGGAAGGGCCCGGGTGGCACGGCTCGCACGACCACGGCCCTCGCGGTGCCGGAGCGGCGGGGGCGGGCAGCGGGGCGGGGCTGCCCTCCGCCCACCCCGCGCGGCCCAGGCGGAAGGAGCGGCCCCGCCGCACCCGCCCCCTCCTGCCGCCGCCCTGCGCGGCCTCGCCGGCTGCTTCCGCCCGGCTTCGGCAGACGTCGCCGCCGCCGCGATGCTGGGTGTTGGGGAGCTGGCGAAGGGAGAAGGTAGGTGCCTCAGCGGCGCGGCGGGCTCTCCGCTCCGGGGCGGGGGCAGCGCGGAGGGGGCTGCGGGCCCACCGAGGGCGGGCGGGGAACCAGGGTGGCGGGGCCGGCCAGGCCCCTCGCGGGCTGCCGGGCGGGCCCTCCTCTCCCTTCTCCTCCCATCCCCTGCCCGGCGGGCGGCGGCGGGTCCGAGCTTCGTGCAGCGAGCGGCCGTGCGCCTCGGGCCTGGCTGAGCCGGCTGCCAGACGCCCGGTGCTGCCCTGTCTGCTGCGGCAGCCGCTGGCCCGGGGGCAGGGCTGAGCCCTGGGCGTGAGGGATCCCCCGGCCCTTATGTAAGGGGCACAGGTCAGGTTTATCGAATCGTGTTCATTAAATAATGTTGGTGATTTCTAGGCATAAGGTTAAGGATGGGATAACACATCACATGCAGTAAGCAAGGCTTCATACGTGCTCCCTTGACTTGTTTTTCCTTCGACTGGGAGGAGACTTCAAGAAGCAAGTCCTAAGCAGTGTCTCCTTTTCCAGAAAATAACTGTGGTGATGCTACTTGCAGTGTTGTTTTTTTTTCTGTATGTCAGTGCTTGTTCCTGTGAAACTTCTCTTGCAGCTGGCTGGTGCTCAGTGTCTACGCAGCAAGTTATAAGACAGGTAGGAAGAAAAAAATCTGGCCTGAAGGGCCTGTAAGTGAGGAAGATAACATTATGAATGCTTAGAAGTTAAAAATGAGATTATATGTGTAAGTGGAAAGAAATTACTTTTATTAGAGGAACTAATCTGGTTTGGAAGAGCAGAGCATCTAAGGGCGTACACGCCCTCCTTTGGGAACCATCGGTCTGTCAGGTTCGTTCTTAGTACTGGTCCCAGAGCATCGTCATTGTTGGTAAATACAGGCTTGCTGGTGAATACAGGCTGCAAAGGAGAGGAAATGCCTGCGCAAGATAACTGAGCAGCAGATTCAGGAAGCAGGGCAAACAGTGATCCGGTGAAATAAATGATGATAATGATGAAGCACTGTTGAGGCATGACAATTGTCGAGGGCTTTCTTACCAGTAATTTTTTTGTTGTGTTTTCAAAAATGATGAAAAGGCTTCTTTTCTTGCAACTTAAGTATGGTATTAAAGCCTTATCGTCAGAAGACTTGAACGACGCAGACCCTTATTTTTTAAGGTGCAGTTATACTCCTGGCCCTCTGGGACTTTGTGATATCTAATTAAGGTCTGATAGTCTATCTGCATGAAGCTTTTGGGGAATCTGGATATACATTTGTATTTTTTGTGTCTTGGAGACTAGAAGTCTTCAATTATTAGTATTATTGCAGTTGCCTGTGTTCTTGTGGTGCTTGCTTATGATGTCAGTGAGTGAAGCGGTCACATGTTTACAGAGCTGGGTAAGCGACAGCACTAACATTTAATCTTTTCCATCATCATGTTACTACAAGGATTGTATGAAAGCAATTGAAGTCCGTGATCTTTCGAGAGTCTTTGACAGTACCCTAAGCAGGTCCTTGTGAAAGATGCAAGCACGTATGATTCTTCTTTACCAAGTCCCACTCTGTAAGTATGCACTCAGCCTGCAACAAAGTGCAGGCCAGGAACTTTCTGGAACAGGTGTGCTGAAGACTTAAAGTTCCACAGTGGATTTCCTCTCCATCAGCTCATCCCTGCCTTGCACCCATGTGGAGCTCTAGTGTTTGTAACATCCAGCCTCAAGTAGTTCTGTGGGTCAAGTATACACTAGCTCAGGAGGCATCTCTGTTGGTTTTGAACACACTTTCTGCTACTTCTATTTGATATCTCCTGCTTTTAAAATTAGAAGAGACATTGGTGGATTATTGCCTATTTATGTGCTTAATGTAATTTACAAAATTTCCAATATGACTGCCAAGCCAAAGAACTTAACAGTAAATTTGACAAGATTTACTGTAAAGCTTCCTAATAGCACTGTTCTTACTGTTTTGTTTTTTTTTTTTGCCTGATAGCTTTAATTTCTTTTAAATTACATTTTTTACATTTTTGTGATTTGTTATGAAGGAGGGCACCTTGTCTGGAAAACAGAGTAGTCCCCATTTTGGATAATGTCTAGTTTATATTTGCTAAGTATTAGGAGCAGAATTTCAAGGTTTAAGCTTTAGTGGTGGTGTGCGTGCATTTGTACAGACAACATACACACAGCATGGTGGGTAGTTTTTGCTTATTTAAATTAGCCATGCTCTTAATAGTGATATAACTATTCTGCTCTTGACAAACCGCTGTGTAATACTGTGAATTTTAGTGAAATGTTTGACTAAATTTGATTCCAGCTTAAACTTTGAATCATAACATTTAGATGTCCAGTAAAGTTTTTAAACAGGTTACACTGCGGGAAGCAAGTCATTCTGGTAGAAGAATACTCATAATAGGAAACAAATGTGTAGTATGAAAGTGTCAACTTTGCAGAGTCTTAAGCTTGAGACAAATTCAAGTTTTCACACCAAAATATAAGCCTGAGTACATAGCCAACTAGTGAAACGACTGAGAGCTGTTTACTTACTTAGCTAGGATCGCACAACCATCTAATTAATGCAGCTGTGCATTCTGCGGTAAGTGCCTTGTTATCATGTGTTAGGTAATCCTGATGTGCCAGCACGGTGTCTAACCAGAGATGCTACAGCTCCAAGTATGGCAGGATTTCTTTCGTCAGTATCCTTCCTTCCTCCTGCTGCTTCCAGTTACCATGCTGTTCTTTTGGTTCTTCCTTCTTTTCTCCTCATTTCCTTCTTCAGTTTAGATCCTGTTCCCTTATTTAGACAGGTTCTTTACTCAAAATTTACGTCTAAAAATAAATTGTTGCACTAATTGGAAATAAAATGAGTATCATATGATAACTGAATTATTATTTGCACCTGTGATGAGCGCAGGCTTTGTTTATGTATGCGTTTGTAGGTAGTCATGTGTTGTCAGGGTTTGCAGGATTATTTTGATGAGGGGAGCTGGGTCTCTGTGCAAAATAGTGGTACTTCAAGGGTTACTCTCATTCTGAGGAACAAGCTAGCAGTGTTTCCAGCATAGTGACGACTTGGTTTGGACCCTCTTGTTGCTAGAACTGTAGGTCTGTGTGTCAGAGCACTGGCATTTGTGGGCCTTCCTGCAGCGCTCGTTCTGGGAGGAACTTTGTGGTTGCTGCACTGCTTTCTCCATCCTGCCTGTTAACTCCCTGTCCCATCCACCTGATCAGCAGGATGATGAACATCGCCACTGCTGCTTGCAGTGAGGGATTTGGACTCCAGACCTCATCGTAATAGTATAGAAAATTGTATTACTGTAGTGACTCAAAGGGATCTGATGCTCTCTGGTATTGTTCTTTGTAGTCTCTTGTTTGTTTCTCCTGTTCATTGATTCTCCTGTTTGGTTTCCCTTGCCTTTGCACAGAGCTGCATGCAGCCTGTTTGTTTTCATGTCTCTGCTTGCAGTGCCTTCCTGGCCTGTTTAGATTAGTAAATGAATATCAGAATCTACAGCTGCTGCAGTAAACATAAGAAGAAGATGGTAAGCAGCAAACACAGGTTGAGAGGTTACTGGAGAATGCTGTTGTGACTAGTAAATTGGCCCACCGTAAGTAGACAGTATTTTGACTAGAAAAGCAAGACTATTTCTGATTTGACTATTAGAAAACAAGAAAACCATCAATAGCTAGAGAGCTGACTTGAAGATGAGATAAACAATTGATGTAAGAGCACATGCAAGTTGAAATAATAAACCGAGAAGAAAAGAAAAGAAGTGTTTTGAATTCGGAGCATATGTTAGGCTAAGGGAGAACAACTAACATGGAAATACAGAAGAAACCTATAGAAATCAGCGATAGTACGATAGGGAAATTCATGCTGAACAGCACAGCAAAGGATGGGGGAAGCCAAATCGAGGACAGTGTGGTGCTAATTGGAGTAGTGTACCTTTTTTTTTTTTTTTTTTTTTTTTTGCTTTGATAAGTGCTTCTTGCTAGTATTCATTGTGCTCTTTGAGCTTTGCCTTGCTTAACAAGAACGAAGAAAGAATAGTGCTCTACATTGAGTAGTGAATCTTGTTCTAATAGGTGGTGGAAAGGGAGTTATTTAACATGATGAAATAGCAGCTGCTTTTTGCTGCTTTTGCCTGTCATTACTGCTGCTGAAAATGGAAGTTTCTTCAAATGCTTAACTTCTGGGTACTGTGATTTAAATGCATATCTAGGTTACCATTTCTTTAAATTGCATTTTTGTGTTTTGTTGAATGTTGTCCAAATTACCTGTATGACTTAAATGGCTGTCTAACAGAAATGTGGGACTTGTGTTTTTTCTGATGCGGGAGAAAAGATAAGAGTATACAGAGCCAAATAATTCTTTGACTTTTTTGAAAAAGTCCAAAGTTCTTGTTTTCCCTGCAGATAGTAGGAATCAAATGGCAAAGAAGCATCATCTCTGTTTAGTGAGCAAGTATTTTTCCCAAACCCTTAGACCACAAGCAAACCTATTTGCATGTGCATGTTTTTTCTCTCTCAATACCATTTTCAATTTCTTGTGCATGTGTCCTTGATTATCTGTTCTTTCATTTATTTGCATTATATTCTGCTGTTTATCTCTGCCATTGAAGCAGTACGTTGTGAAAAGGCATGTCAGCTCTTCTCCCACATAATTCACATACCTGTTCAATGCTGACATGCTCTGTTTTGGGTGGTGATATGTGCTGAAGTTTGAAGGCCACTAATATTTCTTTTTTCTGTATCCAAACATAAGCATGGTGGGTTCTTGTTCATGAAGTATAACATTCCCACCTCTAACTTCAGCAAGATTTTAACCCGGTCTGTAATCATGGTGTTACATTTCACTTTTGTCCAGTGGCTCCCAAAATGCTGATATTCAACATAACCCACATTGAAATAAGCAATTAAACAAGTTACAGACTTTGCAGACTTTGCTGTATCTGTGACAATTTTCTCATTCTGTCCATTCCAAACTGTGATTTATTTCCCTTTGTTTTTATAATGTAGAATTTTTGCTTTTTGCTTGATTTTCCTGCAAGCAGCTGGAAAAAATCATTTACAGGATTCTCTTGACATGAGTCTGCTGTCTCTGTGAAATTTGTTGGTCAGAAGAGACCTGGCATTGTTTTCTCCTTGGAACTCTTCTTTACCATGAAGACATTGTACTTCAGCAGCAGCTTTTTATATGCTCACACATAGAAATTCCGTCTTTACTTGACCCTCGGCCACACCAGGATAACTTCTCAGGATTTGCGTATGCTTGCTATGACTCCAGTGCCACATGTTTCTGACTGAGTGTTAGAAGTTGCAGTGGCAAATGGAGGACCATTAGATCTACCTAGGAACAGGGGGCATGGGCTCTGCTGTTTGAGCACTGGGCAAGCATGAGTAGGTTTTTGAGACCTCTGTGAAAGGAGCATTAGCACAAACAAACCTGAGGTCTGTGATTGCCAAAGGAGAAAAAGAGACCAGGCATAAAACTTAGTGTCTTGTTGCCAGAACTGCAATGAAATTGTCAGATCCCCTTGACGACTAAGTTCAGCGCTGTAGACCGACAGCTGATGCTTTCAAGCTTGTGCCTGCTTTCATAAAGGTGGTCATTGTGCCTGGTTCCCCTGGAAATCTTTGATTTGCTGTTTCATGCTCTTGAGAGCAGTGTGGAAATCAAGACCAAGAGTGCTGTAATAGTTCTATTATGATAATTAACAAAAGCTCCTTTTTTTTTTTTTTTTGTAGTCATTAGTACATGCTGTGCTTTTTAAAGCCAAAAATTTCAGTGAGATGTAAGGAATGATTAATAGTTATGGTGAGCCTTCCTAATCCATTTCCACAGGGTTTGACAACCCCTCTCTGTTGAATAATTTTGTACGAGACCAATGTAGACATGTATCATTGTGGGGTCTGAAAATGTTTTCTGATGTTTTGATTCCTTACCCCCAAAACTCTTTCAAATTGTTCATACCAGAGCAAAGCACTTTGTTGGAACAAGATGGATGGGGGAATTCATCCGTTCCTGATTTGGATCCACAAAATCTGGACCTTTCCAAGCTAACACTTTTTCGATTTGTGAGTCCTACACAGCTTTGCTGAAAAACTGTCTCAATAACTGGTTTTATCATGTTTAGCACTGACAAGGGGCCACTTGTCCAGTACAGAACTGATACGCAGAAGTTATTTTCACTCCTTCCCTTCCATGGGGACAGTACACACTTTCTTGGTGATTGCTGCAAGGTTATTAGTGGCAATGAAATCCAAATTGTGTGATAATACTGTAGGTTCCGTTCTTAAAACTAGGTTTTTTGCTACTTCGCTCTATGCACAGCACCTCTATGGTGTCTCTGTACAAAGTCCAGAAATTAAAACTGATTCCAGTTTTCATTCCGTGCTTTAGCTTCTTATCATTACGGCTCCAAGCACAAGTAAGCTGTACCTCATTTCCACACATTTCGTAGATATTTTTGCACAGTCATTGTTGAAATTCTCCTAGCTGTTTTACAGCACAAGGGAGGGGCGTCGGGGGAGTGACACAGAAACAAAACAAATTAAAGGCATCGGATTGCTAGGTCCTTGAGTGATCCCTGAAAATAAGCCCACCTAGTTACTTCACTTGTTTTAGACAAAAAAACAGCCTGCTCCTCTGAACTGCCTTTGGTATAGATGTTTGGGGTTTTATTTGGTTGTTTCATAAACTACATTGCTTTGCGTGATGTGTCCATGTTCTTAACTTTCTAGCTTTACTCATTTTTACAAATAACACCTAACAGTTTTTATTTTCTAATTCAGAACCTGTGTGAAAGGGACTAGCAGGTCCTTCCCATCTTTGACAGCGAATTGTGCTGTAAAGTGAAGAAATGTTTTAGTTTTATGTGTTACTGGCAGCTGCTGCTTTTCTTATACAGAATTGTCAAGATTTGTGACTGATGTCACAACAGCTTGCAAAGTCTTTGGCCTATGTTTACTGGTTTTGTTTTTTTTTTTCTGTGGGAAATCTTGCAGGTACTACTTGTAGTTTGCCCAAAGAAATCCTTGACATTTAGGCATCCTGTGTTCCCCCCCTCTCCCCTTGTTCGTCTTCGCAGGTTTTCTACCCAGTCGGTCAGTCTGTCCCTTCTGCTTTAGTTCTTAGCTGTGAGTGTGTTAGTTCCAGTCTGCAAATCAAGGAGCTTACGTCAGGTCTGGATGGTTCTCATCTGGGGAGAATGTTGCAGATATTGTTCCAGCCTTAGCACAGCAAGCAGCTGAAGGAATCTCGCTTTCTGTTTTTCCAGTTATTCTTTTACATTGTGATACTGAATTCAATCACATAAACTCACTGGTTACAACAGTGTTTCTTTTTTTTATTTAATCTCGTACAGCTAATCCTTGCAATACATCTACTTCAGTTTCTTATGTTTCTGGGGGGCTGATCTAGTTTAGATTGCTTTTATCTGACCTTTATGCTTACTTATTGTCACCTACTGTGTTCATATAGCTGTTTGCATTTGCTAAGGTACTAGAAAAATTGGCTGAGACCCTTGTTGCATCTCACCTTTTTACTTTTCCTGGTGTTTTAGGTCCATAAGAGTTGTAAGCTGCTGATTTATAGAATACTCTAGAGAAGATTTAGTCCATCCTTCTGTTAAGACCAAAATTATTGTTTTGTCCATCTGAGTCTTGAAAACCCCCCACAAAAGAGGTTCCACTGCCCTCCTAGCAATCTTCCATTGCATTCCTAGCAAAGTGTTGTTTGGTTTTTTTGGGTTTTTTTTTTTTTAATATACTGTCTTAAACTGTCAAGACACAACTTGTAGCTGTTGCCTCTTGTTTTACCATCTGCCATTGCAAAGTGAAGTTTGGCCATGCTGTCTTTGCAGGTCTCTTTCAAATAGCTCTGTGTTGCTATTTGATCACAGCTCGTCGTCTTCTTGGCAGACTAAAAAAGCGCAGTTCCTAAAACTTTCCTTTAGAGGTTACGTGCTCTAGGCTGCTCACCCTCTGGGTAGTCATCTGCATGACCATCCCAAGTTTCCCTGTATCCTTGCTGACCTGATGGGCTGAACAAAACTGGGCTCGGTATTGCAGATATGTCCTCACTACTGTTGAGTGGCAGGGAAGAGTAACTTCCCTCAAAGTGCTGGCCGTGCTTCTCGAATTTCAGTCTAATATGTAGATTGCCTTACTGTGTTGAAAGCGCATTGTTGTCTGTCTTTCAATTTGGCATCCATCGTGACAAACGTGTCTTTTTCAGCAGGGCTGCTACTCAGACAGTTACTTCTGAGCTGCTTCTGAAGCATGATGTTCTGCTCCAGGTGCAGATATTTGTGCTTTCCACTCGTAAGAGATTTGTTGGCCTAATCCTTAAGGTTCTCAAGGACACAACCCTCTGAATTGAAGCTCTGCTCCAGCTCTATCATAGAATCATAGAATGGTTAGGATTGGAAGGGACCTTCAAAGATCATCTAGTCCAACCCTCCCTGCAAGGAGCAGGGACGTCTCCAACCAGATCAGGTTGCTTAGAGCCTCATCCACCCTGGCCTTGAACATTTCCAGGGATGGGGCTTCCACCACCTCTCTGGGCAACCTGTTCCAGTATTCTACAACCCTCATTGTAAAAAATTTTTTCCTAATATCTAATCTGAATATCCACCATTTAGCGTTGTTTGCATTTTTTTGTCTCATCATCCAAGTTTCTGATGAAAATGTTGAGCATTATAAGCTCCAGTATTAACCTAAGATTACTTGACTTGTTTGACATTTAGCTGACAGCCAGTAGTTAACAGTCTTTTAAGCTTGTTCAGTTATTTTTTAAGTATGAGAGTCAGTTTATTCAGCCTGCATTTCCTTAACCTGAAAACGAGAATGCAGTGGGAAATGGTACCAAAAGTCTTAATAAGGCAATGTGTGTAACAGCTACATCTTCTCTTTCGTTCTTGTAACCAGATATTTTGTTATTGAAGGCAATTGCATTGCTTGAGCATGATTTGCCATTGGGAAACTGGTTTCCTATTCTGGATTAACGTTTTTTTCTTTATGTGATTAGAAGAATACATGCTCCCGTGATTTTTCTGCGAACTCAGCTGAGCTAGATCAGCCTGCAGTGCCTTGGATGCTCCTTCTTACCTTTCTTGATTGAAAATGGCTATGATTTTGGACATTTTTTTTTTTTCCATGGCCTTCCCTCCCACCCCATCCCACCCGGCGTGGAGGAGCAAGGAGCTCCTGGACCAACTGAAAGTAAAAAAAGGAAGCCTATAGAGGGTGGAAACGGAGACAGGTAGCCTGGGAGGTCTACCAAGAGGCTGTGCGTGTGGCCAGGAATCAGGTAAGGAAGGCCAAAGCCCTGCCAGAACTGAATCTGGCCAGGGATATAAAAAGCAACAAGAAGAGCTTCTATAGGTATGTAGGGGACAAAAGAAAGTCCAGGGTAAATGTAGGCCCCCTCCGGAAGGAAACAGGTGTCCTGGTTACCCAGGACATAGAGAAGGCTGAGGTACTCAATGACTTTTTTGCCTCAGTCTTCACCGACAAGAGTTACTGTCCCACCGCCCAAGCTGTAGAAGGTGCAAGCAGGGACTGTGAGGATGAAGAACCGCCCACTGTACTCAAAGAGCAGGTTTGGGATCATCTGAGGAACTTAAAGGTGCACAAGTCCATGGGACCTGATGAGAGCCATCTGCGGGTCCTGAGGGAACTGGCGGATGAAGTTGCCAAGCCACTGGCTATCATATTTGAGAAGTCGTGGCGGTCTGGTGAGGTCCCCGATGACTGGAAGAGAGGGAACGTAACCCCAATTTTTAAAAAGGGGAATAAGGAAGACCCGGGCAACTACAGGCCAGTCAGCCTCACCTCTGTGCCTGGCAAGGTCATGGAGCAGATTCTCCTGGAAACCATGCTAAGGCACATGGAGAGCAAGGAGGTGGTTGGTGACAGCCAACATGGCTTCACCAAGGGCAGATCGTGCCTGACCAATTTGGTGGCCTTCTATGACGGGGTGACAGCATCAGTGGACAAGGGATGAGCAATGGATATCATCTACCTGGACCTGTGCAAAGCTTTTGACACTGTCCCGCATGACATCCTTCTCTCTAAACTAGAGAGACATGGGTTTGATGGACGGACCACTCGGTGGATAAGGAGTTGGCTGGATGGCCGCACTCAGAGAGTGGTGGTAAATGGCTCAATGTCCAGGTGGAGACTGGTCACGAGTGGCGTCCCTCAGGGGTCCATGCTGGGCCCGGCCCTGTTCAACATCTTTGTCGGCAACATGGACGGTGGGATAGAGTGCACCCTCAGCAAGTTCGCCGATGACACCAAGTTGTGTGGTGCCGTCGACACGCTGGAAGGGAGGGATGCCATCCAGAGGGACCTTGACAGGCTGGAGAGGTGGGCACATGCCAACCTCACGAAGTTCAACCAGGCCAAGTGCAAGGTCCTGCACCTGGGTCATGGCAATCCCAGGCACAAATACAGGCTGGGCAGGGAGTGGATTGAGAGCAGCCCTGAGGAGAAGGACTTGGGAGTGCTGGTGGATGAGAAGCTCAACATGAGCAGGCAACGTGCCCTTGCGGCCCAGAAGGCCAACCGCATCCTGGGCTGCATCAAGAGAAGCGTGGCCAGCAGGTCAAGGTGATTCTCCCCCTCTGCTCTGCCCTGGTGAGACCCCACCTGGAGTACTGTGTCCAGTTCTGGAGCCCCCAACATAAGAAGGACATGGACCAGTTGGAGAAGGTCCAGAGGAGGCCACAAAGATGATAGAAGGGCTGGAGCACCTCTCCTGTGAGGACAGGCTGAGAGAGTTGGGGCTGTTCAACCTGGAGTAGAGGAGGCTCCGGGGAGACCTGATAGCGGTCTTCCAGTACCTCAGGGGGGCCTACAAGAAAGATGAGGAGAGGCTGTTCAGCAGGGCCTGTTGCAATAGGACAAGGAGTAATGGTTTTAAAATAGTGGGGGTAGATTTAGATTGGATATTAGGAAAAAAATTTTACAATGTGAGTTATAGAACACTGGAACAGGTTGCCCAGAGAGGTGGTGGAAGCCCCATCCCTGGAAACGTTCAAGGCCAGGTTGGATGAGGATTTGAGCAACCTGACCTAGTCAGGGATGTCCCTGCTCCTTGCAGGGGGGTTGGACTAGATGACCTTTGAAGGTCCCTTCCAAGTGTAACCATTCAATGATTCTATGATCAGCCATCAAGAATTCCCCTGTTTTATCATGATTCTTTGATAAGCAGCAGCCTTGCAGTTACATCAACCAATTCTTTTGGCACTTTAAGTGTATGTAGTCCAGTCTCAAGGATTTACATACATCCAACTTTTGTAGGTCATCCCTAAGCTCTAATCCACCTCCTTTCTCAAAAAGGGGCAAAGTATACCAGCCTGCTGAAAGCACTGTCCAGTCAAGTGTTGAATATCACCAGGGTTGGAGTTTCCACAGCCTCTACGGGCAACAACTTTCATCATTTAATAATCCTCACCGTGCACATGTGGAAAAACCGCTTTGTCATTGGAATGTCCTTTGTTGCAACTTTTGACTGTTGGTCCTTGTACTTTGGACGTACATCACGTGCTTTAGCATCCATATCATCTAACTGACACTCCATTATATTGATGTCTTACCTGTACTGCGAAGTCTGAAACTGGACACCGTACTCAGGATGTAATCTCTCCTGTGGCCAAGCAGAGAAAGATCATCCTGTCCCTCAGTTTGCTGGCTAGTCTTCCTAATGCAGCCTTGTGTACACTTGGCCTTCCTGGTTGCAAGGGCACACTATTGTCTCATTTTTCACTTGTTATCCACTAGTGTCTTTTTTTGCAAAGCCACTTCCTAGCCTTTGAGGCCCCAGCCTGTGTTACTGCATTGGATTACTGGACTCTATGTGCAAGACTTTCCATTTGCCCTTGGATTTTGTGTAGTTCTTGTTTTTCCAGCCTGTCAAAGTCCGTTTGGATAGCAGCCCTGCCCGCCAGTGTTTCAGTTGGTGTGTCTTACTCCCCTTCCCAATCTGGTATTATACACAAACCTGCTGAGAGCACATACTGTCCCATTGTGCAGATATTTAATGAAGACATTAAACAATATTGGCCTGATATTGATCCTTGAAGGACATTACTTGTAAGCTAATAGGTTTTTTTTTTTGTTATAAGTGGGGTTTTTTGGTTGTTTTTTTGTTGTTGTTGTTTTTTCATTTTTTTTTCTTCTTGATTCCACACGACCACCTTACAGTCTGCTTACTCTATATCTCACTAGCTTAGCTGTAAGAATACTGTGGGAGACAGTGTAGAAAGCCTTGCTCAACTTAAACTAAACTGTATGAATGTACTGTTCTCCCCTCATCCACTGAGCCGTTCATCTGACCGTAGAAGTCAGTGGGGTTATTTGAGCACAGTTTGCTCTTGCCAAATCCATGCAGGTTGTGCTTCCAGTTGCTTTCATGTGCCTG
This sequence comes from Chlamydotis macqueenii, assembly GCF_036417535.1. Classification (NCBI taxonomy): domain Eukaryota; kingdom Metazoa; phylum Chordata; class Aves; order Otidiformes; family Otididae; genus Chlamydotis; species Chlamydotis macqueenii. Next base: position 9,993,287 of record NC_141558.1, read on the forward strand.
GGTACAACTTTAGGGGGATTTTCTTTGATAGCTTTCTGAGAACCAAGATGAAGCTGACTGGGCTATAGCTCCCTGCGCACTGTATCTTGAACATCCGCACGATGGTTGCCTTTTTGCAGTTTTTAGGCACTTCCCCCAGCCATCATGACATATCAAAAAGCATCGAGAGTGTCCTCACAGTAGCCTTGGCTATGAGCATCTTGGAATGTATTTCTTTCAGTTTTGTGGAATCTCGTATGTCAAATCTGCTTCAGTGGTCCTAGCTCCTTTACTTCGTTTCCACTGTTTTGTGCTACTTATCTTTGCCCTTGTGATTACCGTTGCATCTCCCACTTCAGCATCATTCTTCACATCAGGTACACCAACCTGTTTGTCCTGTCTTGTGATAGAATAGTTTGTATGCCAAATCTGTTGACTTACTCTGGTTACGTTATGCAGTGCTAGACTGAGTTTGTGACAATTCTTTGATTAAATACTGGTTTTGATGCAGATCACTGATTTTGTTATTCTCAAGTTCTCTTTCAAATAACACGTCAGGTTTAAGTGATAGTGTAGGATGGAGCAGTTAATATGCTAGCAGAACAGCTGCATAAGTTAAGCACGATGTGTACAAAGGAAACTTAGGTTTACTATCAGCATTTTGCTTTGGAGCCAGTTGAACCAAAGATGAGGATGAAGAGACTTAGTCACATGGCAGAAGCAATCTGCTTCTTGTGGATAACTCTGTTTCCAGATATCCTTATCTGAAACAATGACAGTGGGTGGAGTCCAGATCAGTAGTAAGACACCTAAATATGTATGTTGGTTTGTAAGTGCAAATGTATGTTTAAGTGCTCGTTATAGGCTTTGCTAACTAGGGGATGATTTGTCTTATCCTGAGGTAGAAACCTGGTGACTGGTTCCATGGTTGTTCACTAATCAGTCCATCTGCTGTTGCCTCGATCTTTGTATCCTGCAATAGGAGTTTGCTTTCAGACAGACACCTACATTAAGGGTGTGTTAATCTCATGCTGAAGCCCTACCTTGCAAATTAAAGCCCATGTTCATGTTTTGTTACTAGATTAAGTACTGCTGACAGAAGGTGCCTTTCTTGTAATATTTTTACATGTATGTTTAGAGAGTTTATGGGCAGAGTTTGGAGAGAAGGAAGAAAACATTGCATGGGATGTAATAAGGCCTGATTTCCTACACAGTTGCATCTCTATCTCGCTCTGTTACTTTGCTCTGTGATGACTTATGTGAAACTCCCACTGGTCAGGTCTGTGGTTGTGTCTCCTCCTTAGCTTTCTTACAGCAGTGGTGCAAACTGTCACCTCTCTGCCAGCTGGCGAGCTGATAGGAGTCTCATCTCTCAAGACCTCTGCCCCCTAAATGTGTTTGGAAATTGATGGGCCATCTTAAGATATTTCTAGGGGAAACACAGGTAATTCATGCAAAAAAAAAAAGCCTATAATGGAAATCCTGTTCTTCAAAGCTTCATTTATGCAGAGGGAAGGAGATCCAGAGGTATTTTTGAGTATTATTGATTTAATTTTAAGACAGCTCTGAGTAATATCCTAGGAGTATACCCGTTGTCTTTTTTTCTGTTTTTCTCATCAGTCCATTTCTATTACTAAAGGCCATAAAGTTACGAATTAAAAACTCAACAATAAATTAAAAATCCCTGAGACATTACATAGAGTTAGTAGTAGGAAACTTTTTTGCGATTGTCTCAGCTGGGCAGTTTTCCAGAAAACTTTTTATTCTCTAGAGTGCAGTCTTGCTTTCAGGTACTGCAACATTGTGCATCTCAGAAATTAGAAGTTAAGATAAGTTAAAAACTGGACTAAAGGTACTGCAAGAGCCTGTGTGAACCTGAAAAGCCTACCACCTCAGTCCAAAATGTGTTGCTGAGCTTCCTTTTTTCATTGTTTAATTTCTGACCTTATGTTGCAAATGCCACTTATGAATGAAGAGTTGTCAATGGGATTTTCACTGGGAGTTGTTCAGTGAAATCAATTCAGGATGAAACTTTACAACAAATTTTACTGGTTCATGATCGGGAACTTTGTATAAAACCTACTTTCTTGGGTAAGGTTTGGTAAGTTTTGCTTTTCACATTGTAAACATCTCAGAAAAGGGATGACAAGCTAAATGTTTACTTTGGTTGTTGATATAACTGGGTTCCTCTATCAGAGCTACTCTTGGCTTTTTTTTGGCTTTGACTAATGAAGAAATGAAAGCAGGAATAATGCATTGCAAAATATACCTTATTATAGTCTGACAGTATTTTCTTCAATTACATATGTTCCAGTCAGTGTAAGTTAAAGATGATAACATGGTGAATAATGAAGTACTGAAGCTGTCTCCTTTGGCATTACATGAACTTTTTGAGGGGCAAAGTAGAGAGGCGGGGAAAAAAAACTTCATCCAGAGAATTGTGCTGTAATTGAAGGTATTAAACAACAATTATCCTTTCCCTCCAGAAGCATTTTCTGTTTGCATTGTACTAGATTTTTTCCAAGGTACTTGTTAGTTCAAAATAAAGTATTATCTGTCTCTTCTACATTGCCTTTTGTTTTAACTTCATCGGACAGCTTCATTGAGATCTGTTCCTTTCAAGTTGTGTTGCACTGAGAATTTTCCAGTGACTGTTTGCAAAGGTAGTGCCCTGCACCTCATGGTCCTGCAGACATTGTAGATCTTAGGCTTTAGTTTACATGCCTAAAACTTCAAAACTGATTAGGAAATAGAATTTGGATCCTTGTACTCGGAAATGAATGATCCTTTTTCACTAAGCAAAAGCATTTGAAAGGCCTAAAGTTATTGTTAACTAGATGCTTTTGATGTTTTAAAGATCATGGTGCAACAATATCTAGTTTTATTGTAATATTTTTTTGTTGCATCTTATTTGATCATATTCTCATTTTGTTTGAATGATTTATCCTAATTCCGTGTGCTGATGGATTGCTGCTGTATAAGTTCTACACAAAATAGTAGCTTTTGGACTCAGGAAAGATAACCATAGAATCTTAAGGTTGGAAGAGACCTCCAAGATCATCAGGTCTTAAGTATCACTAAAAGTGGTTGCACTTTTGTTTGTAATTTCAAGATGAGGCATACTAAACACTTTTTTTGCAATTGGCTGCACATGCAATCCCTTGGGATTTTTTGCTTACTATCTCGTTATGCTTTTTAAACATATTTTAGTCAACTTTCAGGGTGTACTAGGTAGAGACACTGAAGACTAATCTTTTAGATTAGTCATTAGACTTAATCTTTTTTCCCACTTTTTGTATGAGTTGAGTTACGGTTCAATTAAATTGGAAGCAGTTAAGTTGGGCAGCCTTTTCCACTGCAGAAGGTCATGTGTTGGATAAAGAATGCACAGTCATTCCTATAATAATTTAACCATGTTTTTCAACTCCTTTTGAGCCAGATCTGTTGCTTCAGAAGCCTGAAATGTGGTTCTTAAAAGATTGGAAATATCTTGTAGAGCTTAAATAGCCCTTGCAGTTGATGCAGACAGCTTTGTGGACTTACCAGGCACTGGTCTCTGTTCCAAGTGATGCACATGTGATCGGGCTCCAACAAGGGCAGGCTTCTGACTCTTCGTTTGGCAACTGTGCCTGTAGTTGGAATGGTAAATGGTTATTTTGACAGATGCTTGTGTATGTCATAGTTCACCTTGATGACATTTTAATTCATAAGTAGTAACTTGATGAAGTGGCTTTTTTTTTACTGAGGGAGAGATACAGGAGTTTGATCAATCAGCCAGTTCCAAAGTGATAGCCTATGAGGACATAATGATTTCATATATGATAAATACATGAACTGATGAACGTGCCTTGTTTATTGGCAGCATACTGTTTTATTTCCCACTACTGCATTCAGATAACAAAATAATTTAGGAAAAGTTAGAAAGGTGAGCATAAATATTTGCCTGAACTGATCAAATCTTGATGAGCTTTAAGTGAAAAGACTGACAAAGACTCCTCCTTTAATCTTTTGAAGATTTCTAGAGAAGTAAGTTATGCTGCACTTAAAATGAGGAGGCAATCTAGTAATTAATATATTCCTTCTGGCCTCTGGTATTTTATTTTGGGTTTTATTCTGGTTGGTTTTTATTGGGTTTTTTTTGGTGGTTGTTTTTATGTGATGCTGTACTCCGATAGTTGAGGCACACAGAACTTGTGAAGACGTTCATGCAGTAGTGTGGTTTGGTGTTTTTTCTTTTGTTTGCCTTCAGACAGGTTTCAACTGAATCTTTTCAGTGGTCAGTATGAATAAGAAATTTAAAATTATTCGCCTTTAAGGTAGAATAGATCTTATTGTCCAGTTCATCATCTTATATTTCTGTGACAAAAACTGAAAGATGCTTTCCCTCATGTAGTAGTAACATGTATCAGCTTTTACGACCTAATATTCAATACTCAAATGTTGAATTTAGCCTCTGTTTGCTGGAGACAACAGCTGTTTGGGGAGGGCAATTTTTGTTTCTTTGCGATTATTCGATGGAAGGTATAATAGCAAAGAGCTAGCTGTGTAAACATTTGCTGATCTGTTATAACAGTATCTTATTCTGTCTGACAGCAAACATGAGGTCGGCATCAGAAGAGCCAGTCCCATTACATGAAGAATTTATCTACTGTTGTGGAGCTGCTACCCATGTCTTAAAGTGTGGGCCCTGGAAAGACCTCTCAAAAGATGAAAATAAAAATCTACCCAGGCTCTTATTTATGATCATTCCTGGTAAGGGTCTTTTTTTTATTTAAGTCTAGAAATGCGATGACAGTGTATGTTCAATTTAAAAATTCTTACGAGATAAGTGGTAGAATTTGGCCAGTGCCTATGGCCAAAAAATCAGTAGTATTGCAATGGTGAAAATTCTTTGTTATATTTGATTACTACTGTTATCTATATTCATAACAGTGCAATAAGGTAAAATTGAGTAATTAGGATGTCTCACTCATTTACTCTGTGGTGGTGGTTTGCTGACAGTATTGTGGGTTGGGTTTTTTTTTCCATTGCTGTCTTTCCATTTATTTCTTGCACATTAAAGTGGTATTTTGTCAGCTGTAGGCTGACTGGAAGATGAAATTTACAATATTTGAGGGAAAATTCTGGATACGGTAGTTTTTTAAAGTTGGAGCTTTTTTTATAGTAAATAGTTTTTAACTTAGATTTTTGCACATGAATTTTTATGATAAGTTTCTTGAACTCAATGAGCATCGTATAGTTCTGAGTTATATTTAAGTCTGGTCATCTTAAAATGAAAGCTCTAAACTTTCTTTTAGCATATGTTAAAATTAATGGAGAAGTCCTAAATTCATTGAAGTCTGCCAATGAACTGTAGGAGTTCCACCATTAGCAAAAGTAGAGCTTGAGCCCGCTCAAGCTCTAATATGGTGACTCTTTCACTGCCTTAGAGTTTTCAGATTTCTAATGTTTCCTACAGTTTATTTGAATGTTTTGGATATTGTTGTTACTTCCCCAAAATTAGTGGTGCGAATAGTGACTCTTCTGATTATTCAGATTTTTGGCTTACTGTTTCTGTTAAAGTAAACTCTGTTGCTGTTTAGGGGCTGGTGTGTGGTTTTGTCCCTACTCAGTGGTGAAAGAGAGCACAGGTTTTGGAAGCCTTGTGGAATATTTTATGTTAGTTTATTTGGGCACAATGATTTTATGCCCATGTCTCCTGGAGTTGAATAATAGTGTAACTTTTAACCCAGTGACAGTGAAGTTTAAATTCTTTCCGGAACTGAAGAAATAAGCCTCCTATGATTACATCTTGCTACTGTTTTGTGGGAACAACTTTTTAAGCCAAATACCATATAGTGTAACTTTTTTAGGAAAAGACTATTGTCGTGGTTTTGTTAGTGAGGGGGGGCCTAAGGTGGTAGCTTCTGTAGGAAACTGCTAGAAGTCGCTCCCCTTTGTTCAGTGGACTCAGCCGGGCCTAGGCCGAGCCGATTGGTAGCAGAATGTCCCGTGATAACGCCTCTGCGATAACGTATTTAAGAAGGGGAAAACAGAAAAAAAAAGAGAGAAGAAAAGATGTGAAGAAGCTGAGCGGGGGCAGAGGCACAGAGGGGGAGGCGCAGGCCTCATGGGCCTTGCAGGCCTCACCCTCTGGCCTCTCACCAGGCAGCCAACTGGGCCCAACTCGGCCTGGCCCAGCTGCAAGAAGCGGAGAGGAGATGAGAAGTGAATAAGATGTAAAAAAAGATCCTGAGAGACATCTACCAGCCTGTTGTGAGGAACGGCTGCAGACGCCAAGGTCAGTTCAGAAGGAGGGGGAGGAGTAACGCGGCTCCTGGCCAAGATTCCCCTGCAGCCTGTGGTGACGACCATGGTGGAGCAGGTTGTCCCCCTGCAGCCCATGGAGGTCCACGGAGGAGCAGAGATCCACTTGGAGCTCATGAAGGACCCCGTACCGGGGGAGGTGGATGCCTGAAGGCAGCTGTGGCCCATGGAGGGCCCGCTGGGACAGCTGTTCTAGAGGGACTGCACCCGTGGAAGAGATGACCCACGCCGGAGCAGTTCCACGAAGGACTGTGGTCCGTGGGAGGGACCCCACAATGGAGCAGGGGAGGAATGTGAGGAGTTCTTCCCCCGACCATGAAGCAGCGGCGTGAAACAACATGTGATGAACTGACCGCAACCCCCATTCCCTCTTTCCCCCCTTGCCGCTCAGGAGGGGAAGGTGGTAGAGATAATGTTAAGCTTGGGAAGAGGGAGGGGTGGGGGGAGGTTATCTTGTTCTCTGTCTCATTATCCTGCTGTTTGTAGTAATAAATGAATAGTATTTCCCAAGTCGAGTCTTTTTTGCCCGTGACGGTAACTTTAAGGATTTCTCCCTGTCCTTATCTCAAACCTCGAGCCGTTTTTCCTTATATTTTCTCTCCCTGTTCTCTCGGAGGGTGGGGGGAGTGAGAGAGAGACTGCGTAGTCTGGTCCTGATCAGGGCTGAACTACGACACTATCTATATGGATCCAAATAGTCAAGCAGTTTTCCGGTGGTACGTGTCCAATCTGATGTTTTTCAGTTGCTACTTTCTTCCAGTTAAGGCATTTCTGGAAGGTTTAAATGAACAGCTAAGCTAAGTGGGTGTTTTTTTTTTTTTTTCCCCCAGGTTCTGGAGCTTTCATCTGTTCAGGTTGAGATACTCTTGTGTTTGACTTGGTGGCAGAGCCTGTAACTAGGATAAATCTGTAAAGCTAACATGTATCAGTAGAAAGATTTGTAGGGGAAGAGCATGAAAGTCCAACATTAGCATCCAAGACGAGGCACCTCTGCAAGGCATGTAAGCTATTCTGTTCAAAATATACCAAGTCACACAGACTTTACGCACTCCATATTCATCACAGGAAACTTTTCATGCAGGAAAATGTAGTGCCAGGGCTTGTTTCCTGCAGAACAGTTCTGCGGAGACTGCTTAATAATGACATCTTGCATTAACTAGATAGGTATCCAGAAATAGACTTCAGTGAAATATTCAGAGTGCTTCTGTCATGGTCAGCAGGCTTTTGCAAGCAGCTGATTTATGATTTTGCTCTTATTTCAGAATTATGTTGGTAACAAACTGGGAGTTCTCTCACTGAGAAATAATAATGCTTTCTTCAACAATAATGCTATCTTCATTTTAGATACTCAAGTTCAGTAGTGAATCAAGTTACCCAAGCTCCTTGCTGTGGCTGGCGGGGAGCTGACTGAGACCTGGCATAGCATAATGCAGTTTTGCTTCTCATAAATCAAATGTTGTTTTTTTTTTTCCTACTGGTATATGCCTCATTTTTAGCCTTCAAGGGATATTCTATCTACCAACACAAAAAACACAGCCTTAGGAGAGATCTGGACATTTGAGTCATCTGGCAACACGTTCGTGTACCTAAACAGTTCGGATTAGATAGCATTCCCTTTGTGCTTTTGTAACTTCCTGAGTATGAAATGTGGAGCCCTTCTGGAGTCCAGCAATTTTCACACTTGAAAGGCATGCATCTCTCTCTGAAGTTCTTTATGGAATGAACTGAAGACATAGCTTGGTGCAGGTCAAGGAAAGAAATATCCAGACAGGGCAACTCTCACTCAAAAAGGAGAGTATGCACAGCCAAGTGTTCAGTGATCTGAACAAAATGGACAACTTGTTCTCTCTGAATGCATTAGACGATAAAAGCTGTTTTTTTTTCCTCTTTCTGATTTTATTATTTGGGGTTTCGTTTGGTTTTGGTTTTGGTTTTTTTTGGTTTTGTTTTTGTGGGGTTTTTTTGTTTGTTTGGGGTTTTTTACTTAATAGAGCCAGAGCATCAGCATTAGGAAAAAATGTCTGTCCAGCCTCACCTCATCTTTCACCTCTGCAGTTTTGTCACTATCAGCCTGGTTATGAGAGCTCTCCTGTGGTTTGTTTGGGTTGGGTTTTGTTTTGTGTTTTGGTTTTTCTTGGTTGGTTTTTTTTTTCCCCCTTTGTTTTTTCTTTTTTTTTTTTCTTTGGGTCCATGTCAACTAGTTCAGAAAGGGACTCTAAGGCCCAGTTTCATCCAGCCTAATATTAAACACCTAATTAAGATGCTAAAGTAAGGAGCATAAATTCCTAGGTACTTTGTATAATGAGTAACTAGGGATGGACACTGCTGTGAGTGCTTCTGCCTACTGAGAGGTCAGGTTGTCCTGATATGTTATGAAATCTCCAGCTGTGGAGATGATAAAAACTTGACGAGGTACATACTGGCCAACCTGCTCTAGCTGACCCTATGTGAGCAGGGGCGTGGGCTAGGAGATCTCAGGTGATCCCTTCCAACTTCAGTGATCCTGCAAATGTGACCCAGGAGCTGGCCATCCAGGTGTGGATTCTGACCTGGATTGATTTTGGGGTACCTTCTAAAGATAGTAAAGATAAGTATATGGCTAATCTTAGATAAATGCTTGATTAGAATTAGCTACTCTTTCAAGAGCTGTAATTAAAGTTGCCCTCTTCTTACCTTTACAGCTGTACTGCATAGTAAGTGCCTTAACACTGAAATTGAGTTTGTTGAGTGTGAGGAACCAAATAGAATTAAAATTTGGTAAGGAATCAAGTATGGTACTTAAACATAGTATGAAAGGGGTATGCCAGAAGAGGGAGCTGTTTTAAAGATTAGAAAAAAATAATGTTTTTTGGAAAGCGAAGTGCTTTGGTAGCCAGCTATACCATGTACTACAGGCTTCAGGCTCTCATCTGAATGCACAGGTAAGTGCTAACTGTTTCTGTACTATCCATATCACAAAAAAAAGTAATAGTTTTATAAGACCATTCATGTGACAGTGATCAATTGGTTGCATTGGTTGTTGAGGATCATAAAAATGCCTTTTACTTACATTAGGAGGAGTGAATTGAAGGAAATCCAGTTAGAGCAGAGAGAATATAAGGACTGGAGTGCTGGGCCTTTCCATTGGGTTGCTTTTCAATAGATGGCCAGTCATCCTCACAAATTGTGTACCAAACCACTCCACAACTCTTCTTCGTTCACACTTGCAAAATGTATATGATTTATCACCCAAGTCTGTAAGCTCGCATTCGGTTACAATCAGCTAACATGGAGTAAACACATTAGCACAGCTGCATAGAGTGAGACAACAAATACTTCCTTTCCTGCAATGTTTAAATCATTGACCAACGCCATGGGCAGTTCCACTCTTACTGACTGTAAAATTCTTGCACCAGGACACATATCGTCTTCTGATGTACAACAGTAAATGCTGAAAGGACACTAAGGAAAATAACTAATCACGTTTAAGTACATCAGGTCTTTATTAAAGGAGTCATTTATTGAACTTTGGATTTTGGTGGTTTGAATTAAGTAATGCTTTTAGGTGCGATGAGAATTTGTAGATGGAAGTCATTGAGTGTGACTGCACTGGTGCTGATGTTAAAATAAGCTACATGGGACTCCTCTTCGCACACTGACTTGCACTTTGTTTTGCTTAAACCTGTATCACATAGTTTCGATGACCTAAAGCTGAGGCTGAAAAGCTGTTTCCTGTGTGGATGTATATTTTTCCATCTTGTTAACACTGTGCTTTATGTTTTTATCTTCGCTTACCTCTACTAGTGTAAGATACAAAAAGTTTCACAGGTTCTATAACCTTTACTTGTTTTGACCATACCTTCCCAAGGAGAGCAGTGCTGCTGTTGTCCATCCTTAGCTGAAGTAATGGAGCAGAGAGGAAGGGAAATTTAGGTGCTCAAAAATGAAGGTGATGTTATTTAATACACCTGGTCCAGGGAATCAACTTAAGAATCTTGTTTGGTTGGAGTCTTGACTCCCTTCACAGGGCAGGTGAAGGGTTATGCAGCTCAGAATGGCATCTGGTCCAGTTGATGCACTTCAGTCACATGTGGCTGATGAACAGGATCAAAAAAAGTCTCAATTTTGCATCTAAAATGCTGTCCTGAAGTAGATGTTTATATCCAAACAGCTGAGCAGGATGCCCCCTCTCTGTGTACACAGATGCTCTATTTATTTATTTAAGAAAGGTTCCTCTTCTACATACGAGCTCAGCAGCAGTGTTCATCTGTTCTGTGGTATTTGCAGTGCTTGAAATGAAACTTAATCCTGAAGATACTGTACTTGAGCAGAGCATTCACTGTAGAACATCATGCCTGACTGAGAGTTAGCCAGGAGAGAATGGCAGTGAATCTGGAGCCCTTTCATGGAGAGAGGAAGAGAAACACTATGCTCTCTTATCATGACCTCTCCTGCACAAGTCCAGCCACTTGATGCTTGGAATGTATTACCTGCCTGCTGGGCTGATCTTCAGACTGGCTCAGAAAGGCTCTGGGCTTTTCAAGAGCCTCTTTCCCTGTATCCCACCTGTCTATGTTACGACCTTACGTGATCAACATAATGTAACTGGAGTGTTCCTGGAAAATCTCTACCATTCCCTGCTTTTCTTAGCAAGTGAAACTTAAGTAATTGCACCTCTCTTTGGATCTAGGCAGCCTGGAAGGAGACTGGGTGACAGGACTGGGCTGTAGAGCTCGTGCCTTTAGGACTATCAAGTAAGGTATAAAGCAGATGTTACTGAGTCTAAAGTAGTGTGGAAGTAAGAAACTGCATCTAGAGTGTGTATTAAGACCCACCAGACACTGGAAATCTAAGAGCTTAGTGCCTGGAACAGTTAGAAAACTTCTCAAGGCTGTTATTTCACAATCCAAAATGTTTGTCAACAATACTGGCATAAGGTATTCCTGTTCCCACCACACTGTGCCACTCCACCCCTTGGTTATGCCAGAACAATAGTTGGAGGGACCACGCTGTGAATTAAATAAATACATACATTTATTTCTGGCGTCTTTTTAAAGCTGGGACAGTTCTCTGTTCGGGTTCACAGCATGGCCCCACAGAGTTGTGCCAGTGTAATCCAGGGGCTGGTGAGCCATGGTAGGGAGGTGGGAATGACAGTCAAGGGAGAAGGTGGGAGTTCCTTCAGCTGGACTTGCTGCAGAGCTTTCTGTTGTTAAATTATGGTGTCAGGCCACAACAGGCAGCGCATATATGTGGGTTCACATGCTTAGTCTTGAGACTTCACTGGAAGGAGCTGGTACCCCACCAGTCACACCAGGTGGTAATGATTCACTGAGAATGCCTCTCCCTTGTGGCTTCTGCTTTTGTTTACACTGCAGCTCCAGATGAAGCTGACAGCTCTTTGCATTTGACCCTAAGTTCTCAGATTTTGGCATGCAGAATTTGTATTTTACATTGCTTTGAATGTTTTTTTTATTTGCCTGAATAAAAAAAAAAAAATGATAGTGGGAAAGGAGCTTTCTTAGTCTCCAGTAAGTGGTATGTGGGATGCAAAAGCAGTCAATGAGAACAGACTGCTGTGGAGTTCAAGGTTTGTGTAGCATAGCAGTCCAGGTAGAAGGGTCTACATAGAGCAAGATACCATGTTTTCCCCTTTCCCTGTGACTACAAGTCTTCTTATCGGGGATAAGGTATTAAGAGCACAGCTTTCTATTTCAGTGAGACATAAACATGAGAGAACAGTTTTGATTCGCATGTTTGAATAGGATGTGTGTTCTACATTACCATATCTTGTAAACTTTTAATTGAATAGGAGCGAAAGTGCACAAAAACCCCCCAGCTCTGTCTTCCTGTTACTTCCAAAACCAATTCCAACTTTTCCAGCTGTTTCTTTATCTCTAGCACAATTTAATTATGGGATCAGTCTTATTTTCAGCTGACCATGTATTTTCTCAGATGATAAAGCATGTAAGGTACTGTTAACTGTGTTCTTAGTAGTTAGTAACACTTTAATTTTAACGGGTAAATTATTTGGTCTGTTCATTTCTCATTTATAAAATCGGAATAATGAGACTTCTCTCAGTTAAGTGCTTGAGGACTTGTCAATGGGATGTGCTGTCTCGACTCGCACCAGGGTTCTTTGAGGGCTCTTGCCTTTATTTCACTGAGCTAAATAGTTTGATTTCTGAGAACATGATCCTTGGGGGACAGCACTAATTTGTTTGTATCCATTTGATTTCTACTTTTAACCCCCATAAAACTTTGTATACATCGGTCAATTTTCCCCCAATTTTTCTGAGAAATAGGGGGCTCAAGCTGATACAAAAAAAACCCAAGAGTTTGACTGGAAGACATGCATGCTGGTAGGGTACCCTCTGAAGGAAAAATGTAAGTGTGCTCTGTCTCATATGTATTAGAAAATTCAATTCTTAGGACGCTGCTCTCCATTATTTTTGCTGCTTATGGGCTACTTGTTTGTGACTAATATTTTAAAATACGCTGACAGTTGTGCTTTGTTTACTGGGTCAGCCCACCAGCTTCCATTGTCTTCAGAAAAGAAAAATAAAAATCTTTCATTAAAAATAAAAACTTCCTCATGCAAAGAGGAGCCTGTATGTCAGATCTAGGCTTGAAATATGCCACTTCTATTGAATTTCCCATTGCTCCAGAAGTACCTCTGATGGGGGCTTGGCACATTTGAGCTTGTTAAGTCTGAGAAGACACAGTAATGACAGGGTTGTTGAACATCCAACTCAGTTTGACAGTGTTTCCCTACACTAGATCTGGGTGGCAGATGTGACTTACTGAAGTGACTTACTGAAATTACTCAATCCTCAGTCTTCTCTCGCTGTCCTCTCCCTGCTAATGAGGCGTTGGTTGCAGCATGGATCCTTCCTGCCTGGCTGCGTGCGGCGTCATCAGGGGGAGATGTGATCCCTCCCCTGCAGCATGCAGAGGCTCCAGTTGGCCAGAGTTATGGAAAAGTTCTGTTCTAGAGTATTTTGCTTGATTTGACCATTTGAAAAAGGATCTGTTTCTCTTCGTGTGATGTCTGAGGCAGGAGGGAAGAAGAAATTACTTACTGAAGGACCTACTTACAAAGGAAGTCCAGTGTTTCCATGTGCATCGTATACAAATAATGCAACTGAAATGCTTAAAGCTACAGCACCAGTGTATAATGGTCTTCTTCCTTCCTGGCAGCTGCTACCAGAAGTACCTGAGCTGATATAAATTTGCTTTGATGTTAAATACTTTGACCTAGTTGTCTCTGAAGATAGTAAAAAGTAAATATCCCCTTTCAGATTCTAGTTAACACATGGTCTCCTTTCTATACTGACAGTAACGCCTATGGATCATTAGAAAAAAAAATTGACCTATTATGTTCAATATCTAGATTATGGAAAACTCAGTAAAGTCATAGCTCTTGCTCTTGTTTTCGTGTTGCAGGCATGATGGAAGATCTTGATCATTGTCCTGATTTCAATTTTTTAAAACAATCCTTGGTTATTCTTGATGGATTTAAAAACTCTCATAAGAATGAATAAATATGTAGTAATACATACTTAAATACTGCTTTCCACCTTTACGTTTTAAATCTTTTACATCTCTTATTGAAGCCTTCTCTTAAGAGGCAGAAGCTCTTCACAGTAGGTTTTAAACAGCTAAACAACTGTGCTTGTGAAGAGCAACTTGTGTTTATGAACGAGGAAAGTGTTGGCCTGAATGAAGTGTGTTGGTTGAAGTGTTCATGAAGCATCTACTTACCACCAGTACTCATGTGCTAACTACAAGGCCTTTTGCCTCAATCAGAGGTACAATGGTGTCAATGCAAAGAATTTGTTCCCAAGATTGTGGATTGGTAAATCTTGGTTTATCCATAGGCAGAATAATTTGTCCTTTTGCCTTGCATTTCTGAAGACTGATAACAAATGCAAATGCAAAGTTTGTTTGTAAAATCACCTTAGACTGTTCGTGTCAAATATTACAGTCCCATGGCAGTCTTGATACACAAAAATTGCAGAAACACATTTTCAGTCTTTTTTTCCTGAAATTAACAGGTTGCCCAGGGAGGTGGTGGATGCCCCATCCCTGGAATCGTTCAAGGCCAGGCTGGATGAGACTCTGAGCAACCTGATCTAGTCAGGGATGTCCCTGCTTCTTGCAGGGGGGTTGGACTAGATGACTGTTGAAGGTCCCTTCCAACTCTAACTATTCTATGATTCTATGTCTCTATTGCTATTTGTTTCCTGTCATTTTATTCTAAAAACTATCTTAACAAAAACAAATCCCAAAATGTAACCCCGAAGCCCCTAAACCTATGCTTTTCTTTTTCATAACTGACCAGTGGTACAGCATGGGGAAATCTCTGATACAGATTTGAAAATGTACTTTCTGGTGCCTTTTGAATGTTTTGTTTGCTTCCTTTTTGTATATTATTCAAAAGTGATCAAATCTGCAGAGCTGTTTATCTGTACAAAACAAATAATTTGTGGTTATCCTGGTTTTGAATTGTTTATTTTTCTTGTCTTTGTTTTTTTTCCTGCTGATGTTGTCTCATCGGGGTTGTGGTGTTGTTCAGATGTTTCGTAGGCTTTCTTGTGAACCCGTTTGACTTCAAGTCTCGTGTTCCTCTTCTGTGCACTTCCTTTCTTTCAGAAAGAGGTTGGTTTGCTGCTGCTCCAATTCTGCTTCAGCTCCTGAAGCCAACAGAAAAATTCCTGCTGGGAATTTTTGACCCAGCACAGAGCTTGATACAGCCTCTCTGCCTGCATGGGTTGTAGTATGGATTGGATCAGACAGAGCAACCACATCTGGAGTGTTAAAAGTCACTAAATCTGTCTTCATTTGAATAAGCAGATGCTTAAGAGACTCTGTTA
Source organism: Chlamydotis macqueenii (assembly GCF_036417535.1). Taxonomy (NCBI): domain Eukaryota; kingdom Metazoa; phylum Chordata; class Aves; order Otidiformes; family Otididae; genus Chlamydotis; species Chlamydotis macqueenii. The sequence goes on from NC_141558.1 coordinate 10,008,427, forward strand.
TGTGTAGGTACTCACCAGAAGACCCAGTTAGATTTGTAAATTTTTCATTTGCTGTGAAGTAAATGGAACAAAAATTGCTTAATTGTAAGTGCTAGAAAATCCTAGTTTCTGCCTTTTAAAAATGTAGTTAAAAATGCACCATTACTTTATGACCTCCATTTTCTCAGTTTTATATCTCAGTCTTAACTCCCTTCCAAGAACCATTAGTTTACAGGCGTATTTAAAAAAAATAAATAAATAAAATGAAGGGTTTTTTTTTTCCTATTTATGTACCTCTCTTACCTGGTTGGGATGTCAGAGGTAACTGTTGAAATACACCTGTGGACTTTGTTACCCTTGCAATATCACTTAATCACAAAGTCCAGTAGATTTGCATTGGGCAAAATCAGGATTTCAGACTTTGTATCTTATGTGCCTGGCGAGATGCTGTTAATCATTCACACAGGAAGAGAGGCATGTGCTGTCCTGCCACAGTTTCTAGCTGGGAATTTTTATTCACAGGCTTCAAGCGCAATTGTCACTTGGGCAAAACCAGCTGTGTTAGGTCAATTCAGGTTTATCGGGCTGTCAGTGGGATTTCTTTAGAGGTAAAAGAACCCATCTTTTTCCTAAAGGTGGAACAGTGCTAGAGAACAGCAGGCAAGCTTATTTGCTCTGCAAAATGCGTATAATAAATGTGTATTATTAAATCCTATATGTAAGTTTTATAGCTGTATTGCGCTAAAAACTCTGTATGTATACGTTGGGGGGTGCAGGGGGGAGGGAATGTGAAATGTTCTTTAAACACCTCTCTAATAAGCTGTGTTACAGGCACCTGGCTGAATCCTTCTGAGAATTCCCTATTTTCACAACCCAAGCAAATATATTAAGGTGCTTTCCAGCCAAATCAATGATTCCAGACTTAGAGAGGATCAAACACAATTTTCACGTGTGTTTCTGCATAACATCCTTGTAATTGTTTGCTCCTTGGCTGATGCTGCTCATCTAGTGTACAGACTGTAAACAGAACACAGGATGAAGGATGCCAGTCCCCTGGATGTGCAAACAGGTGAAAGCATAATTGACGTGAGTTTATGATGATCATTCAAATATTATTTGACATGTTTTATTTGAAATCTCTTGACCCTGCTTGTCAGAGAAACCTGTGTGTTTCCTTTTAAGGCCTGATCATCAGCCATGGTCTCATTTTCTGCAGTTTTCTCCCAAGTGTGAGAACACCATTGTGTTTTTTACATGCTCCATTTAAATCCCTCTGACATCTGTGTGGGCTGCTTTCCATTCATTAACATAGGGGAGTTGCATCTTCTTCCATGGTGGCTGGTCAGACGCCAAAGGCAGATTAAGTTTCCTTGAGCAAGGAACTTGTCATTTAGGCTCTTTGAGCTGGAGCTGGGAGCTTTGGCAGCTCTGTGAAGAGGCAGTGAAAATCATTGCCACAAAAATGATTTTTGTGTGGTCCTGCTGCGCGCCCCTGGATTTCAAATTTGATTTATAGCTGCTCCTTTTTAAAAAAAAAAAGTCTGCATTTGATTTGTTGCAGGAGATTATCATGTAAATACTGTAACATATACTTGATTCTGAAACTGTGGATTATTTCTAAAATTAAACTCATGGTAATTGCTGGCATATTTTCCAGTTTCTCAAAGTTCTCTGTAGACCCACTGTTGGCTGTGTATTTCGCTGCTTCTATTCATGTAGCTGCCTTTATTCTTTATGGTCCTGCTGAGGTCCCAGAGCAGACAGAAAGCAACTGCTAGAGAAGTGTGTGAAGCACCACAGCTGCATGCCAGCTACTGCTCGCACGGATGGCCAGACTTCTGGAGACACAGTTGGAAACACTGGGGAACATCTCACAGGACAGTGAACAGAAACCAAAAGCTTGTTTCAAAGTGCAAGAAACCTCGTCACTGTTTGGGATGATTTAGCTACACATGAATTTCTTCTCCTTCACTCCCTACCACTCTTGGCATTTACTATGGACTGCTTAAATAAATCTTTTTCAATTTAGGTATCACTTCCAGAACTGATAAGAATTACTTTCATTTTATGTTTTAGTCTCAATTTAGTTTCAGTAAGCTGTATATATATTTGACCTACCTCTTTGTCCTGGTTTTGGCAGGGATGGAGTTAATTTTTCCTCTCAGTAGCTGGTATGTTTTGGATTTCGTGTGTGAAGAATGTTCATAAACACCCTGATGATACCAGTTGTTGTGAATGAGACCAAGGACACCATCCTGCTTTCCAAGTCTCGCTAATTTGCAGATGCAGGAAGCTGGGAGAAAGACAGACAGCATAATTGATCCAAACTGGCCAAAGAGTATTCCATGCCATAAACATCATGCTCAGTATATAAGTGGGGGCAGGTGAGGGTGGGTATCTGCCTTCCTGGCATCCATCCTTCCTGCTTGTTTTTGCTGGCATCGTTCCCCCTACCTTGCTGGCTCCCTTTTGCTCCTTTGCTTGCTGCTCGGTTTTGTTTCCGTGATCGCTGCTCGGGACGGGCTGTATCGGTCATTGGGACATCGGGTGGTGAGAAAACGCATATTGTTCACTTTGTATATTTTTAATATCCTTATATTCTGTTATTATTGTAGTTTTCCCTTTTATTTTAGTAAATTGTCTTCATCTCAACCCACGAGTTCTCCTTCCTTCCCAGTTCTCTCCCCCATCCCCCTGGGGAGGGGGAGAGTGAGCGAGAAGCTGTGTGGTGATTTGGGCTAAACCATCCCAGTCATTTTGGCACCCAACGTGGGGCTCGAAGGGTTGAGGTAAGGACAGATCTGACTAGAGTGTGTTAAAGTTGTTACAAGTGCTCATTATTTTATTTGAATCCCTGGTCACAATGTTGTACTACGTGTTCACATGGTTGTGTTATGTCTGTCCTAAGTTGCATCACATATTTCCTTTGGTGCTGTTTATCACTTCTCGGAAATGGATGAGAATTCTCATTTTGATTTACTGGGCACTACTGGCTTATGATACGGTATCATCACTGGTCATTAAATTAATCTGGTCCTTGTTTTCGGCATTTCTGGCAACTCCGTACTTTGGATGCCATTTGGTAAGAATTATTAATAATCACACATTTTTCTTTTTCTCCCCGGAGATCCAGTCTATGGAGAAGTCAGAGGAGGGTACCTTCCCATACTCCTTTACCTTCCCTTTTTCTTTTGAGCGAGTCACATCAGCTCTCGAGAACTTTGAATATCCTTGGGATGTGCAAGCCAGCATACTCCTATTGCTCTGTGTCCTAAATGGGTTTCAGATGTTGTTTAGGATTAAACAATTATTTACAAAATTCACCCGGAGATCTACCTTGAGGTTGGAGGGGCAGGGGTGGCATGGTATGTGGGAGAAGACAGGCAGGTACCTAGAGAACTTCTCACCTCCAGTGGTCTGGAACTTCACTCCCGAACAACTACAGAATCCTGATGAAGTGATTGAATATTTGAAAGAAAAATGCCATGGCTATTCTAAAGAGGCAAAGCTTACCGCTTTGTGCTGGGCACTGGCTAGTATCTGCCAAACACTGCTTAACGTGCAGCACCCTCAGGAAGAAGGGAGAAAAAATCAACCAACCGATACCATGGCTGCTCCAGCCCCGGCTACCGGCCCTGCGGCTGCTCCAGCCCTGGCTACTGGCACTGCAGCCGAATCAGAGAACCAACCTGTGTCAGTATCAGTCGCCCCTGTACAGAAGAAATCTTGGAAGCGAAAGTCAGCTTGTTTAGTAAGGGATGAGGGAAAACCAGGACCATCACGAACAGAGGAGGAAGAAGAGAAACTCATGAGAGAGGAACTCATAAATGAGACTGAAACCACCCGATCCTTATCCCTGAATGAGTTGCGAGACATACGAAAAGATTTTGGCCGCCGTCCAGGCGAGCACTTTCTCACCTGGCTGCTTCAATGCTGGGATAATGGGGCCAGTAGCCTGGAATTAGAAGGTGAGGAAGCTAAACAGCTGGAATCCCTTTCTAGGGAAGCAGGCATTGACAAAGTGATTGGAAGAGGTGCACAAGCTCTCAGCCTCTGGAGGCGACTCCTGTCAAGTATGAAGGAAAGATATCCCTTCAAGGAAGATATTATTTATCATCCAGGCAAGTGGACCACTATAGAGAGAGGTATCCAGTACCTAAGGGAATTAGCTGTGCTGGAAGCCATTTATAGTGACCTAGACAGTGAGGAGTCACCCCAAGATCCAGATGAAGTCCGGTGCACACGGCTCATGTGGCGGAAGTTTCTACGGAGTGTACCATCATCGTATACCAACTCATTGGCAATTATGCTCTGGAAAGAGGGAGAGGGACCAACAATAGATGAATTGGCTACTCAGCTCCAGCAATATGAAGACACTTTCTCTTCTTCCCTCGTCTCAGCTGTGGAGAAACTGTCTCGGGAGGTCCAGCAGTTAAAAGAGGATAGGTCCTACTCCCCGCCCATACAGAGCAGTATTTCAGCTATTAGGAGTAAACGTTTCCCTGCTCAAGAGAGACGGTACACATGGCGAGGTATCCTGTGGTTTACCTTGCGTGACCAAGGAGAGGACATGAGAAAGTGGGATGGGAAACCTACCTCAGACCTAGAGGCACGGGTACGTGAGCTGCAGGGAAAAACATTTGCAAATAGAGGTTCTCCCCGGAAAACTGCTGCTCCGGTCTCCAGTGGACAGTTCCCCAGATGGAATAGAAGGGCTGATCTTACCTATGATCCTATGGAAGGGAATTCTAATTCATATTCACAGGAAGTGAGCGACGAATATTATGAACAGGATTAGAGGGGCCCTGCCTCCAGCCAGGCGGAGGAGAGGGACAACCGAGTTTATTGGGCTGTATAGATTAAATGGCCTGGCACATCAGACCCATGAGAGTATAAGGCTCTAGTAGACACTGGTGCACAGTGTACCCTAATGCCATCAAGCTATAAAGGGGCAGAACCCATTTGTATTTCTGGAGTGACAGGAGGATCCCAAGAACTGACTGTATTGGAGGCTGAAGTAAGTTTGACTGGAAATGAGTGGCAGAAGCACCCTATAGTGACTGGCCCAGATGCTCCATGCATTCTTGGGATAGATTACCTCAGGAGTGGGTATTTCAAAGACCCAAGAGGGTACCGGTGGGCTTTTGGTATAGCCACTGTGGAGACAGAGGAGAATAAACAGCTGGCCACCTTGCCCAAGCTCTCAAAGGACCCTTCTGTTGTGGGATTACTGAAGGTTGAGGAACAACAGGTACCAATTGCTACCACCACAGTGCACCGGCGGCAATACCGCACCAACCGAGACTCCACAATCCCCATCCTCAAGCTGATTCGTCGACTGGAGAGCCAGGGAGTGATCAGCAAGTCCCGCTCACCCTTTAACAGTCCCATATGGCCAGTGAGAAAATCTAACGGAGAATGGAGACTAACAGTGGACTATCGTGGCCTGAATGAGGTAATACCACCAATGAGTGCTGCCGTGCCGGACATGCTAGAACTTCAGTATGAACTGGAGTCAAAAGCAGCCAAGTGGTATGCCACTATCGATATTGCCAATGCGTTCTTCTCCATCCCTTTGGCACCAGAATGCAGGGCACAGTTTGCTTTCACTTGGAGGGGTGTCCAGTATACCTGGAATCGATTGCCCCAGGGGTGGAAACACAGCCCCACCATTTGCCATGGACTGATTCAGACTGTACTAGAAAAGGGTGGAGCTCCAGAGCACCTGCAATACATTGATGACATCATCGTATGAGGCAACACAGCAGCAGAAGTTTTTCAAAAAGGAGAGAAAATAATCCAAATCCTTCTGAAAGTCGGTTTTGCCATAAAACAAAGCAAAGTCAAGGGGCCTGCACAAGAGATCTAGTTTTTAGGAGTAAAATGGCAAGATGGATGTGGTCAACAAAATAACAGCTATGGCTCCACCGACTAACAAAAAGGAAACATAGGCTTTCTTGGGCATTGTGGGTTTCTGGAGAATGCATATTCCAAATTACAGTATGATTGTAAGCCCTCTCTATGAAGTGACTCGAAAGAGGAATGATTTTAAATGGGGCCCTGAACAACGACAAGCCTTTGAACAAATTAAACAGGAGATTGTTCATGCAGTAGCCCTTGGGCCAGTCCGGACAGGGCAAGATGTTAAAAACATCCTCTACACCGCAGCGGGGGAGAATGGCCCTACCTGGAGTCTTTGGCAGAGAACACCAGGGGAGACTCGAGGTCGACCCCTAGGCTTTTGGAGCCGGGGATATAGAGGATCTGAGGCCTGCTATACTCCAACTGAAAAAGAGATACTGGCAGCATACGAAGGAGTTCGAGCTGCTTCAGAAGTGATTGGTACTGAAGCACAGCTCCTCCTGGCACCCCGACTGCCAGTGCTGGGCTGGATGTTCAAAGGGAAGGTCCCCTCTACACATCATGCAACTGATGCCACATGGAGTAAAAGGGTCGCACTGATCACACAGCGAGCCCGAATAGGAAACCCCAATCGCCCAGGAATCTTAGAAGTGGTCACAGATTGGCCAGAAGGCAAAGATTTTGGAATGCCACTGGAGGAAGAGGTGACACGTGCTGAAGAAGCCCCACCATATAATAATTTACCAGAAGATGAGAAGAGATATGCCCTGTTCACTGATGGGTCCTGTCGTATTGTAGGAAAACATTGGAAGTGGAAAGCTGCTGTGTGGAGTCCTACACGATGAGTTGCAGAAGCTACTGACGGCCAAGGTGAATCGAATCAGTTTGCAGAGGTGAAGGCCATCCAGTTGGCTTTGGACATCGCTGAATGGGAAAAATGGCCAAAACTCTATCTCTACACTGACTCATGGATGGTGGCAAATGCGCTGTGGGGGTGGTTAAAGCAATGGAAGCAGAGCAACTGGCAGCGCAGAGGCAAGCCCATCTGGGCTGCTGCACTGTGGCAAAATATTGCTGCCCGGTTAGAGAATCTGGTTGTGAAAGTACGTCACGTAGATGCCCACGTACCCAAGAGTCGAGCCGCAGAAGAACACCAAAATAACCAAAGGGTGGATCAGGCTGCTAAGATTAAAGTTTCCCAAGTGGACCTAGACTGGCAACACAGAAGTGAACTATTTTTAGCTCGGTGGGCTCATGACACCTTGGGCCATCAAGGAAGAGATGCAACATACAAATGGGCTCGTGATCGAGCGGTGGACTTGACCATGGATACCATTGCACAGGTTATCCATGAATGTGAAACATGTGCTGCAATTAAGCAGGCCAAGCGGTTAAAGCCTCTTTGGTATGGGGAACGATGGCTGAAGTATAAGTATGGAGAGGCCTGGCAAATTAATTACATCACACTTCCACAAACCCGTCAAGGTAAGCGCCACGTGCTTACAATGGTGGAAGCCACCACTGGGTGGCTAGAGACCTATCTTGTACCCCATGCCACTGCCCGAAACACCATCTTGGGCCTTGAGAAGCAAGTTCTCTGGCGACATGGTACTCCAGAAAGAATTGAGTCAGACAACGGGACTCATTTCCGAAACAATCTCATAGATACCTGGGCCAAAGAGCACGGCATTGAGTGGGTATATCACATCCCCTATCATGCACCAGCCTCTGGAAAGATTGAACGGTACAATGGACTGCTGAAAACTACACTGAAAGCAATGGGTGGTGGGACCTTCAAAAATTGGGATAAACATTTGGCAAAAGCTACCTGGTTAGTTAACACTCGGGGATCCACCAATTGAGCTGGCCCTGCCCAGTCAGAACTGTTACATATTGTAGAGGGTGATAAAGTCCCTGTAGTGCATCTAAGGAATATGTTAGGAAAGACGGTTTGGGTTATTCCTCCCTTGGGCAAAGGCAAACCCACCCGTGGGATTGCTTTTGCTCAAGGATCTGGATGTACTTGGTGGGTGATGTGGGAGGATGGGGAAGTTCGATGTGTACCTCAAGGAGATCTGATTTTAGGTGAGAACAGCCAATAATTTGAACTGTATATAATCATTTCCATAGTTCTTGTATGTCATATCAAAGGTATTGCAGCAAGGAACACCCTGATCAGTGAAGAATGAGCTTCAATAAAACCAAGAGAGATGCAACGATGATGGAACAGGAACTGGCACCCAACAATTTCCTCAAGATCAACATCTTCAACTCGTAGACCATGGACATGATACACCAGCCACGCCAGATGTACCAACTGCGAGTTCCAGATGCAGCATGCAACAGTCCCGTACTACATACCATTTCTCTTGTCCTGAAAGACTGTTATGACAGATGGAACCCAAAGTCATGGACTAAATGAACTCAACAGACTTTGGAGGGATAGCCCATAGATTGAAGGAGTTACATCTGTGTGTGTGTATATATGTAACACACACATATATACATACATATATATGTATATGCATGACGTAGATGGTATGGAATAAGGGGTGGATACTGTCCTGGTTTTGGCAGGGATGGAGTTAATTTTTCCTCTCAGTAGCTGGTATGTTTTGGATTTTGTGTGTGAAGAATGTTCATAAACACCCTGATGATACCAGTTGTTGTGAATGAGACCAAGGACACCATCCTGCTTTCCAAGTCCCACTAATTTGCAGATGCAGGAAGCTGGGAGAAAGACAGCATAATTGATCCAAACTGGCCAAAGAGAGTATTCCATGCCATAAACATCATGCTCAGTATATAAGTGGGGGCAGGCGAGGGTGGGTATCTGCCTTCCTGGCATCCATCTTTCCTGCTCGTTTTGCTGGCATCGTTCCTCCTACCTTGCTGGCTCCCTTTTGCTCCTTTGCTTGCTGCTCGGTTTTGTTTCCGTGATCGCTGCTCGGGACGGGCTGTATCGGTCATTGGGACATCGGGTGGTGAGAAAACACATATTGTTCACTTTGTATATTTTTAATATCCTTATATTCTGTTATTATTGTAGTTTTCCCTTTTATTTTAGTAAATTGTCTTCATCTCAACCCACGAGTTCTCCTTCCTTCCCAATTCTCTCCCCCATCCCCCTGGGGAGGGGGAGAGTGAGCGAGAAACTGTGTGGTGATTTGGGCTAAACCATCACACTCTTTTTGGACAGAAGGCTTTTCCTATATGTTTTTGTGTGTATTTTTTTTCTAACCTGAAGCATTTTGCTGTTGTTGTTTACATTGTCCATTCCTCAGATAGCCTGGGAATTGTTTTGGCACAGGCTTATCTAGTGCTAGTGTTCTCTTAGTTGGAGTTTACATTTTACATTAATATTTTCTGTTGCAGGAGAATTCAAAGTGCTTGACAGCTTGTAAGCCACAAAAAGCTGTCATGCCTGGGGGGGGTAGCTATGGTCTGTGACTTTTCCAATGAGCATTACGTGTTTGTTTTTCTGCATTCGGAACTGAGCCGATTGAATTGCACTGATGGCATACTGTGTATAAGTTTAAACTTTCAGAGTCCAAAGTCTTCCTTTTTGGAGGTACAGCATCTCAAATATTAGTATATATTTCCTTTTAAGACAGGCCAAGTTTGATGATAAGACACTTGTATAGGAAATCATGTGAAATCACGATAGAGGTTATTCTCTAGCAGTGATATCCTGGGGCAGATACTTTCTCTGTACAAATGGTTCCCTCTGCACTGGTAGCTGCCGTCGTTATAAGGAAGTGGTTGGCATTTAAAATTTTAATTTGGTGGAAAAAGAAAGCATTAACAAGAAAGTGTTTGTAAGTAAAAAGCAGGCAAATGCATGTTTATAAGTAAGCTTCATGTTTTTAATGATGTGGGTGATTAAAGAGTGGTAGTTCCTGTTCTTGAATGCCTGTATCTGCGGTATATTCGCCTCCTAACATAGCCCAAAGTCACGCCTCTGCACACTCAGTCATTCCGTACTGTTTTGCTTTAGCTGTGGATGGAACACATTGGAAAATAAAGAAGTGGTTTCCCATCTTCAAATTAATAGTGGAAAGACTTTGGGCTTAATGTGGAATAGCTGGATGAAATATGGTGTGTAACGGAGAAGAGCAAAGCAGGTAGCAGGAGTACTTTGGTTACCGAAGCTTAGGGGTACATCGAATAAGGTGGCCCTGTTGTGTTCTGGTTCACTGTGCAAATTGTCCATTTGATGTACTCCTCCCATGAAATGCTTAGAGATCTTTTACAAATTAAGCTAATATGCTGTGTGTTGTAGTTCCGTGTCTTTTTCTGTGATGGTCACTATTTGCAGCTATGGTTTAAAGGGCTTCTGAAACAGCATAAACTGATGAAAATTAGGCACAGTTGAGAGTAACTGCTTACGATGTGCTTCTTGGTTCAGACGACTGCAACTTGAGATCTGCTGGCATACATGAATGATTCAGGTGCCCTGAGGTGTAGGAGGATTGATGTGGTATTCAAATAACTGCAGTAACCTTCAAATCACAGAGGTTAACCTTGCATTTGCTTATGGTTTCCATTTTTTGACACGTAGTTGCAGAGTGAAAGAACATAGCCGGTTTTGGTTTGATGTGCTGGGAAATCCGTAAAATGCACAAATGAGCCCTGCGTTCCCTGGGTGCCTTTGTGATGAACCTGTCAGTGCTTTTTCTATGAAATAAAATAGCTTATTTGAACAATATTTCAGCCATAGTAATGAGCCCAAAATACTGTCAATCACAGACTGCTGTGCATCTTAAGCTCCAGTTGTTTCTTTTAGCTGTTACTGGAACTCTATGGAAAAAAAAAATAATATCTGCTCAGGTTTTTTGTTTGCTCCCCTTAAAGTATTTTGACAGATAGCAGCTAAAATAACTGAAATTGCAGAGATGTGAGTTTGAGCTCTGTCAGGAGATAAACATTCTCCACTTGTAAATATTGTATATGCAAGCTTTCGAGAGCAGGGACTGTTAATCTACATTTATTTAAGTCCATGCAAATCTTGAATACTCCATGGAAATAAAAAGTTCAATAAAGAAGAAATTTATAGCTGCTTTACACATGGTAATTTCTCTGTAGAAATCTTTGCTGTTAAAATCTTTGTTGATTTTCCTTTCCATTTGTGCCAGTGGTTCTCATCCATACCCCTTCAAGGCATTTTAAAGTATCAGTAGCAAATCTAACAGCTGACCCCTCAGAATGTCTTTTGCCCTGAGCAGATGCTTATGAAGAGCGGGAGAAGGGGATTTCTTTTGCATTTATGGAACTTCTCTTTTACCTGCCTAAAATACACATCCCATTTATCATAGGATAAAAATCCTCTTTCTGTCAAAAAAAAGTATTAGAATGACTTGAGCTTTGTACAGTAGCTGATGCAAAACCTCGCTGTTCAGAAGCCGCTCTTACTTCACTGCTCTTCAGCCGATGACTGAATCCTGAGAAGAAAGACGTGTCAGGTTCACCTGGCTGATGATGGGATAGAGCACCAAAATGTCTAAGACAGCTATCGCCATTTCTTTTACTTTCCATATTTTGCATTATTAATGAGAGAAAAAATGTAAAGAAAAAAGTCTGGGTTTGAGAATAATTTTGCAATTCCTTGAACTCAAAATGTCTAATTGCATTATATTCCAGGACTAGTGCAAAAACGTCATGATAATTTGTACTACAAAAGGCATACTTTATTTTGGATTGCTGCTCCTTTCATCTTCAACCTTGCTGAAAGACACATTTCCTCCATGTAACATCAATTCAAGGAGCTTGACAGATGATGTCTAGATCTGATTTTATTGTCTCTGGGGCCCTCTATATTATACAGTTTTGATGTGATGCAGTTGTACGGATGTGTAACCCCTGTGAATGTTAGGTTGTTTGTCTGGAAATCAGTTTGGAGAATTTAATCATGCATTCTAGAGTTTATATATGAAACTTTTTTTAAAAATTCTCCTTTAATGTCAAGCTTACAAAGAGATGCTTAGAAACATGTAATAACTGTAATAACATGTAAGAACTGATACTGTGTTTTGGTGTTGTGGCTTTTTTTCCCCCCCAAATATGTATACCCCAGTAAAAATAATGTTGTTTTATCAGTAATTTTATTAAGGTTTAAAAACCATCAGAGACTCTTTTTACATGTAAGGGATGAAGCATGTGTGATGTATTACCTACAGTGGAAAGCTTCCCTACTCTGCTCACGTATCGTCACTGATGCGTGCAGTGACATTGGCTCCTCCGCAGGGGTTTGTGCTGGAGGGGGCTTTGGGTGCCTGGTGCTCCACCGCTCTGCGATGAGAGGCTGTGTGCTAATAGCCCTGGGCTGAGGGGATGCCTCTTGGGAGAGCAATGAACTTACTGTGTGTTACCTGAAGAGCAAAAGGCTTGAAGTAAAAGAAGACAACCTGAAAATGCCCACTGTAGAAAGGGAAGAAGTAGAATAAACCTAATTTTTATCTCCACACAGCGTTTCTACAAGTACTGATTCGATTACAGCTCTGACTCTTCTCTGTCACTCTCAGTACGTACATGGCTCAGCCTCTGTTGTTACAATCAGGCTGATGTAAAGAAGCTTACACAATTCTAGTGAGTTGTTGTTTTGTTTTGTTTTGTTTTTCCCTCTCATACTTTTTCAGTAATACATTTGTGTTATTTTGGGGTGTTTTTGTCTTAAAAAGTTAATGCCTTTTTACATCGTGCTGCTCTTGCTGACTTCTGCTGTTGACATCCAAACTGAGAATTGCCTGGTCTGTGAGTGGAAGACACGTAACGGAGCAATCCTAACCAAGGTGGTGGGCTTTCCTGGTGTCTAAGTGCTGATAAGAAATCAGTGGAACTACCCTGGAAAATTAATAAATAAATAGAGACAAATGGTATGTTTTTATGTCTGTGTGCAAATTTTTATGCGTCCTGTAGGAATTAGGAAATAAAATCTGCTTCATCTTCATACAGATTTACTCTCCAAATTAAGTCACTATTGATATCTGAAACAGAAAGAAAAAGAGGAGGAATAGAGATGAGAATTTTGTTTGGAAATCCTGGAATCACTACTGGATATGTAGTTTTATCTTTGGGACAGTATTTCAGTTTCCACTCCAGCAGTGGTACCTGACTGTCGATGTTGTCACTGGTAAACAATGGATGTAGAGCAAGGTGGTCTGCTCTCTCAGGGCAAGCTGGATCCGTTCACACCAGCCTCTGCTGAGAAGTTCTCTCCAAAGCTGATGGGACGCAGGAGGGAGGACAGATTCTCCCGTCATTCCAGAGCACGAGGGCTGTAAAGGAAAAAGCTCAAGCGACATGGATGAGGACAGAGAGAATATGAAGTTGCAAACAGAAAAAATTAATTCAGTCCAGTGAGTTTAAAATAAAATCATCCTCTCTTTTTGGGTCAGTACAGACCTTTGTATTGTCTGGGTACCACATACCTATTTTGAAGTGATAACACTGAGATATTCTGGAGGGCAGACATCTGGATCAAGTGATACATGCTGTAATCATTGTGATATTTTTATAAGATCTAGGAGTCTCCTTCCCCAATTTTCTTGTGTTTGTAACTTGATGGGATAGCTAAGTGAACTGGCTGGCCTCTGATGGAAAAGGAGATTTTTTTTTTTTTTCCTCTTGTGTTGGGCTTCAATTTTAGGTTCTGCAGTTTCAAAGTAATTCTGTAAAATGCTTCTCATGAGTGCCATTGATCAACGGAATTAAACCAGTTCAATAGCATAGCCCCTGAAATTAGGAAAGTAAAAACTGGAAATGTGCTAGAGAAAAATAACAATCTGCTGTATAATGCTGTTTATTTTGCTTTGAAACAGATTGCTTGCTGTTGGAAGGTTAATATTGACTGTGCTTGTATGTTTTGTTTTTTGGCAGGTAACCCTGGACTGGCAGGTTATTACAGGACCTTTATACAGGCCTTGTATTGTGGACTAAATCAGCAGTATCCCGTCTGGGTTGTGAGCCATGCTGGACATTGTAAACCTCCCAGTGGTATGGAAATGATAGAAGGTACAATGCTGTAATTTGTACGTACAAATATTTGTACACCCCTGATTTCACTAGCAGAACTTGTGCCTATTAAAAACAGCATGACATGGTTTTTAAATGTCTGCATTATATTTCCGCAGAACAGTTGCATGAGAAGAGAAGTTACTGAGGAAAAGAGTATTTTTATGTAAATTAGATTTGCCAGTCAAATAAGCGCGATTTAAGAGAATAAGAGAGTTTGCTGATTGTGATCTTTAAGAGACAAGCTGTAGAGAAGAAAGTTTAGAATGAATTTATATTGAGAAAAGTAGATTAGAAAGTACATTTTTTTAAAATGAAATGTCTAATTCAGAGATTGAGTACTTGAGGAGAGACTTAATTATCTCTGCATTTTAAAGTAGTTGTACTAAAGTAGCAAATTTCTAGGAAGCAAGTAAATCTTTCTGAGACTGAGGTATGGGACGTTTGCAGGGTAGAGGTTGGTTGTTTGTCTGTTGAAAGTCTTTTGACATGCAAATCACCAGCAAGACACGGTAGCCGACTCTAAGTGGATAATTGTTAATGTACAGCGTTGTAAGATGAGGGGAGCCTATAGAGAATCCTGTCCTGAAAGCTGCTTAGTGTCAGAAGACCTCTGGACTTTGTCAAGCTGCAGTGATGTAGCAGTAAATCAGTATGATTCTTTAGGACCAAAAGGTTCAGCAATGTGAAGAAACTGGAAAATTTTGAAGAATAAACTATTTTAGCTGTTTAGCATAGCTTTCCCTCACTAACCTTTGCACCTGAGCTTTTAAGCCTTGTTTTATTAGTTTATTTTATCTCAAGTTTGGCATCAAAACATGAAACCTGTATTTATTTGGTAAAATTCCTACTACTCGTTGTATTCAAGTGTCAAACTACCAAATGCTAGCACTTTCTCCTAATAGGTGAGAAATCTCTAGATTTATCATTTCCAGTACAGGTAGAAGTCTGGCAACTGAATGGAGCTGAGTTAATTGTAGAGAACATCTGTAGGTCTCATAACCTGCCCCGGGATCATGGCTGTAAGTGTGTAATTAGTGAAAAGAGCCTTTGATGGTGAGAAATGTGTTTGATGGCTTGAGACTGGTGAGCTGGTTCTCAGATGGAGCCAACAGAGATGTTGTACAGCTGGCCCACTTCCACTGTGCCAGCCCCTCTGCTGGTAAGGAGAATGTGAATCTAGGAGAAGGAGAGCATCCAGTAGGAAAGAGGAGCTGATATCTAAGTTGAAACCAAACCTCCAGCTTGCTTCATGGTGTCCTTTTGCACTAACAACACTCCTGTGAGGGAGAGACTTTTCAAGAATGTGGTGGCATGTTAGGATGGATGGGTTAGAAGTGAAGTACCATAAGGACTGGTGCTGTGTTAAGTTTTATTCAATATATTCACCCATCACCTAAAGAATGAGAGTAAACAATGATATTTCTCAGTTTGTGGATGGTACTTAATAACACTTAATTACTGGAAAGATACTAGATGTTGGAGAACTACAAAAGGACCTTACAAAACATAATAAATGGGCAAAAGGTGGTAGGCGAGTGTCAGGGTCAATAAATATGCGTCAATGCATCTGACAAAAAAGATCCTATGCGATTCTTAACTTGAAATGCACTTGCAAAACTAAGGAGAGATACTGGCATGGTCACTGACAGTTCTCTAATGTCATCTCTCATTGCACAACAGCAGACAAAACATTGGACATAACCAGTGTTACAGGCAAGGCATAAGGCATTGTTTTGTTTCTCTGTGTAGCCATAGTGGACTTGTATCTTGAATGTTAGAGCGCGGGTCTGGTCGGCATCTCAAGGGCAGCATTTCAAGAGTGGAGCTACGAAGTATGGACACAATATGATAAAACAGCTTCATGGACAACTGGTCCGTAAACAGCTGCTGAGAGAGCCAGGCTCTTTGTTGTGCAGGTGCACTGCCATCCTTGCTTTGGACACTGACCTCCTCCACACTTCTGTGCTGCTCCTGTTCCCAGTGCCATGTTCTGGCAGGGTTGTGAGCCTGAGAGATTCGCCGCAAAGGGAAGGGATGCAGAAAGTGGCCAGATTTGGTTTCTGTCACTGAACAGCATCTGCTCTTGCTACTGCTGAGCCTGGGGGACTGGCCTGCCTGACTCAATAAGGTGTTTTCTGTGTTCTTAGTATAATGTGCCACAATCTGTACTTACTGTAGCACCATGGAGCTAAGAAAAGCATAGAAGGCCACTGATGGGTAGTTTAAAAAACAAGGAAAAGACATTTATGAGATTGTTTTCATATTTATTTTATTAGAATCATAGAATAGTTTAGGTTGGAAGGGACCTTTAAAAGCGATCTAGTCCAACCCCCCTGCAAGGAGCAGGGACATCTCCAACCAGATCTGGTTGCTCAGAGCCCTGTCCAACCTGGCCTTGAATGCTTCCAGGGATGGGGCATCCACTGCCTCTCTAGGCAACCTGTACCAGTGTTCCACCACCCTCATCGTAAAAATTTTTTTCCTAATATCCAGTCTGAATCTGCTTCCTTCTATTTTAAAACCATTACCCCTCGTCCTGTCACAGTAGGCCCTGCTGAAGTTTTTCCCTGTATTTTCTGTAGGCTCCCTTTAGATACTGGAAGGCCACTATAAGGTCTCCCTGGAGCCTTCTCTTCTCCAGGCTGAACAGCCCCAACTCTCCCAGCCTGTCCTCATAGGAGAGGTGCTCCAGCCCTCTTAACATCTTTGTGGCCTCCTCTGGACCCTCTACAACAGGTCCACATCCTTCTTCTGTTGTGGGCTCCAGAGCTGGACGCGGTACTCCAGGTGGGGTCTCATGAGAGCGGAGTAGAAGGGCAGAATTCCCTCCCTCGACCTGCTGGCCACACATCTTTGGATGCAGCCCAGGATCCAAGTTAGCCTTCTGGCTGCAACGGCGCATTGTCAGCATTACGAGCACAGGTGCAGGAAGCTCAGGTCCTGCCATTAGCATACATACAGGCAGTATTGCAGAATATTCCGTAGGGAGCCTTTTTCAAGCTAGTGTTCTAAGGAAACCCTGAAAAGTTTAGTTGACCTTCGTAAATAATGATGTTACTGCGGTTGCCATGGGTAATGTGCTGTGCTTTGCAGGAGCTTTGAATGTAATGAAAGAAATATGGTTCATTTGATACAAATTCAAGGGAAGGCACAGAGTTACTAGAAGGCCTTATGTTTTCCCATTTTTTGACAAGGTAGGTTGTCTGTGGTGGGAGAGGAGACTTGGGGTAGTTATCCCTTGTCCTTATGATGCAAAAGAAATTAAAAGCAACTTTTAGATATTAAAAGCTGATTCCCTTTCTTTTATTTATTTATTGCCAAAATGTAATTGACTATAAAGATGCGATCAGAATTGATAAAGAGAAAATGGAGCATGTTTGCAGTTTCCCAAGTGACTGACTGAAAGGAGTCATGGACTCATTGCTGGTACTCTGCTCCTGCTGCTGCATCCCACTGGAGTCTTAGTTGTCATTTTGTGGCATTTTAGTAAAAAAACCTAGAACTCCAAGGACCAAGAGAAGCACATGCATAGGTGTCGTAGTGCAGCCTCGATTGGGACCAGCTACCCAGTCTCTCTCTCGCTCCCCCCACCCTCTGAGAGAAGACAAATAATTCTATTTTCTGCAGCTCTTCATTGTCTTCTAGCTTCTGGATTGCTAAGGCAAAGTTCCTGTGTCAAGGACGTCTATACAGGATTGTGAAAATGATCTCAATTATTAATTTACTGTAAAAAAAAATAGAAAAGGGAGATAGAATCATAGAATCATAGAATGGTTAGGGTTGGAAGGGACCTTCAAAGGTCATCTAGTCCAACCCCCCTGAAGATATTTTGGCAAAGAACTAGGCATAGAACTTATTGTAAAAATTCCATGTATTCTTTCATGCTTCTGATGGGCATTTCGTATTTCTTCATTTGAAATAGCCTCTGCAGATCCTCTGAGGAAGTTCAATATTTCTTGATAGAAAGAATGAGGGCATAAATTGACAAAGATAACATTTCAGTCTGACACCATTGATTCTTGAGGTTTTTCTAGTTGGAATCTAGCAAATGAATAAAAAAGAGAAGGAAGAAGCTGCTATGAAATACTAATTCAAACTGATTAATTTAGAACAGTGGTCTACAAGGTTTTTTGGTCAAGCACTCATATCAATAAATAATTTCTACCAGTAAAATATTTTTCAGCATGCACCTCCTATTATTTTCTTCCTGCACTCGCATGTGCGTGTACCCCTCTTTGAGGACCACTGATTTAGAGAGTGCGAGTATGTGAGTATGTATATTTAACATATAAATGATGCTGCCTGTAAAGTAATAAAGGGTTTAAAATGAAAGAAATTGTGTTGGAATAATATGCCGTTATATTTAGATCAAGTAGATTTTGAAACTCTCAGAAAGACTAAAGCAAGTTTTCCAACAGCGCCCGTCAATCACAGACTACTTCTTAACTTTACTGGAGGTATGTCACATTGTGATTTGAGAACCAAACAAAGCTGCACCCTTCATTCTTGCTTCTGCATGATATCCTTCTATTCAGAGAGCTCTTGCAAGCTGTGCTCCACAGAGACACACAACATTAATTGAACATTTCAGTGTTGTAATTCTGCTGCTATCAATCAATCTGCTGTGCAAGAAGATTGAGACTCATTTTTAATCAGTGAATGCAATAAAAAAGTTAAGCCTCAATTTGAACTTCTTTATCCTCCTCCTTGGCTTTTAAAAAAGCAATTATTTTGAACACTGTTGTGGCTGTAAAATAGACCAACATCTGTGCTTAGGTGTAGGCAACAGTACAAGCAGAGTAATTTTCTAGCTGTCTCTTAGTTGTTTTGTTTAAAACTGGCGTAATCGATATATGCTTGATAAATGTCCATATAATCTTAAAAGTGTTGCTTTTTGTCTGTTCAGTGCCTGATAGTGAGACTTTGACTTGTAGTTTTCCCAATGATTAAGGTGTCCGTGCCTCTTGAACAGGTGCTGTGTCTGAACAGGTTATTTTACAACGCTGAAACCCCTACCTGCTTACTTACTCTGATAGGTTGCCAATGCCAAATATATTACGATTGTGTTGTCTTTTTAAAGTGCAGGTATTTGCACATCATTTGGTTAATTTCTACCTTATAAAAATATGTTCGTAAGAAAGGAAAAATGTATACAAATAAATCATAATTAAGAAATAGCAATTCTTTTTTCCTTAAAAGTAAAAATAACAGGCAGGTATACCCACAGTTGATTCATTCTTTTAAGTTCTGGAGCTTCTTTTAAAGTGTCACTCTATTGAAGAGTTTGCATTACACTTCTTTTGAGATTTTTGTTCTGGTAAGATATTATCCTGTGTGTAACCAAGTTGTTTATTAGATGTGAGGGTTTATTTAAGGTTATTGCTTCCTATATGAATGTGTTAGAAGTACACTATAGCTTTGTGCCCTTGCTGTCAAAACAGAGGCTACTGCCTGAATGCTAGTATCTAAGTTAGTATTTTCCTAGAGATAAAAAGGGTGGTCTTCTGAGTTAGTTGCAAGCCTAAAGATAGGTCATGTTTTCATGCTATGTAGCCATCCATGAATGTTTCATTTTATAGGCAGTAATATCAGAAGAAAATAAATTGTGTTGGATTGCTCTCTTTTAAACATATGATTTCCTTTAAAAAGGAACAGAAGACAGTTTAAGGAAAGAATAAAAAAGTACTTTGGTGGTTTTTAAAGAAATTAAGTCATTAAACAGTGTTACTCTTAAATACTTTGTAAACTTTTTGGTTTAAAAAAAAAAGTAAAGGTAAAAGTGAAAAATAAAATTAAGATAAAAATATTCCGTATTTATTCACACTCAAATTATTCTGTCAAAATGCAGTATAGTTGCGTAGCTTGTGGGAGTGGGCATTACAATACGTTATGAATGGTGGAGACTGATGTGCTGTACTTGATATTGCGGAATCCACTTGAGTAGAAATGCTTGAGTACTGCAGAAGGGCTGAAGACTTGTGTTTAGGAGTAGCTCCTCTGATGGCAATGGATAGTAGCCAGTTGGAAGCTTTTCAACAGCCTTTCAACTTCTTTTGATATGAAACAAACTGCTAGTGAAAACTAACACATACTAATGAGCAAATCCTGAAGTTATTTGCTAATTTTATACACATTGCTGATTCAAGTGCTGTGTGGTGAATATCCCGTTTTAAGGACTAAAAGACTCAATCTTGCCCTAAATTTCTTTAAAAGCTGTGGGAGATTATTAACTGGGAGATCAAAAAATGGGAGATTATATAGGAAACCCTTGGCACTCAGTCCCTCTAACACATCCCCCTCCCCTCTTTTTTAGTAGCCTTGTTGGCTTTTGCAAGTAAAGGCTGTAAAGACAGCAGGTGTACATACAAAGGCGTGTGTTAAAATGGTCTAATTCTGTGGACGTCTGCTGTGGTTTGATAAGAAATAAGAAATGCATCATCTCAGAAATAAGAACAGAAGAACACAGGTTTGATTTTGTTTCTTCTCAGGACCACCAAGATACTTTTCTTTGTAGCAAAGTAATATCAAGAAGTAAAGAAAAATTAAATCAGAATTAAATGATTTTTTTTTTCTTTTGGTAATATTTTATGTATGCCAAGGGCTACAGAAATATGAAATAGTGTGATTTATATTTTAATTGATTAAAGAGACCCAATTGATGTATTAAAATATCATATACCTAATAAATGGCTGATTATCAGTCATATCTTAATGATACAATATTTGATCACATGATAAATTATATTAAAGATAAATATCTAGAACTTTCTAAACTGTACAGATGAGTATTGAGTTATACACAGTCATAATACAAACACTTTTAGTTGTTTTAGCAGGGCGTGTTTATTCTTTGCAGATGACAGAATTTTCTGTTGTTTTGTTTCTGAATCAGTGTTAGGTAGCTTCTGAATCACCAAGAAGTTTGAGTGACATTCTTAATAACCAAGTTACAAAATCCTACTTTGATCTTTTATGTTCTATGGACAGTAGAAGATAATAGTGTGTCCCTAAAATCTGTTATACTATCTTTAGTTCATTTTCTGTGATAAAAAGAGGTAGGTAACACAAAAAGTATTTCCATTGCTTTTTCTTTATGCAGGGAGAGTAGGGCCTTCAGACCGTTTTGAAACTGAATTATATCCTTAAGAAGCAACTTGGGAAAAACCACAGAAGTGGTGGAGGAATAATAAATTATTTATTAAGACACTGATTGTGTGAAATGTTAATGTACCATCAGTGTGAAGTTTTGAAGTGAAATGAAGTTTTATATCAAAAAAAAATATTCTGGTGTTGCAGGAAAATTTGGAAGCCATGTGCAGCTTGAATTTATTTGATATATTGCTTCTTAGCTGCTGTTACAGTTCATCAGAGTGGAGTTTGCTTTTCTGTCATTCTGACTTCTAATGAAACTGCAGAATTGACTGTGACTGAGATTCTGCTTCTAGCTAAAGTGATATAAAACTTTAAGAAAATAACTGAAATCATTTGAGTAAAACTGAATTTATACTTCAGCAAGTTAATCTCTTTGATTGCTAGTTGTGCACCAAATAACAGATACAAATGTGGGCATGATTAGCAGATATGAGCTGTAAGTTCCTACCGTGATATGCTGTGCTGGCAGGAAAAACCTAAAATAGTAGTCTGAGCAAGACAAGGAGCAAGGTGTGCTATAATAAGAGGGTTGCGAGTTATTTAGGACAGTGATTCCCAGGCTGTGGTCTGTGGGCCACTGGTGGTTCCCAGGACACTTGCTCGTGGTCCAAGAAGAGCTGGCTGATCAGATGGAGTTGGCTCACTCACCAGTTTCCACTTGCTAAGTGGAATTAACAGTAGCTAAGAATACTTTTCCAATAACACTTTTTTTTTTTTTGCGTAAGCATTTGCTGGGGTGACCTTAAGAGATGTTGTGCCACTGTGAATGTGTGGCAATGGCGGGGAGCGGGATTGTGGTCTGCACTGCCGCAAACAGGAGAGGAGGAGATCAGGAAAGTTAGGTGTTCCAAGAACTGGGCTCCTAAAAATAGAGAATCCTTTTTAGCTAGCAGCCTTTGTCCTTGTTGTTGTGTATATCCCCAAAGGACAGGCCTTACACAAAGGCAGGGGGAGTCAGTATGCATTTGGTAATTTTAGCTAGCTTGTGACTTTCATTTGTTTTAGTTAGTATGGATGTTTTTAACGTTCCTGATGTTGGAGAATACCTACACTGCTGAATCAGGTGAATTGGAGCTACTGGCAATCTGTTCAGTCAGTACCTCAGAATTAGTGTCTGTAGTGCTTAGAAGGTCTTTGACCAACAGGTCTTTATCTGGGCTTCAGCACTGTTCAGATAGATATCAAGCAGCAGTAGCAGAAATAGGTGTCTGGCCACATTCAGGTACACAGTGGTAGCTGTGTTTAAAATACATTTACGTCTTGTGTTACACAAGGGAAAAAAGCAGAAGAAAGGCAGCTGAGCTGAACTCTCACATGCATCCTTTAAGCCTCTGTATACACACACTTAATTCACATTCTATATATTTAATTCACATTAATTTATATTTCAACAATATTTTCTGCTTCCTAAGCATATAATTTAAAATATCTAAGAGTCATTTAAAGATGTGTTATCTTTAATGTAACTTCTTTACAGATTTAGTCAGTTATGTTTAAATATTATAGACCCGGAGAACTCTGTAGTCATATTTGTGTCCCAGAATACATAGCACTGCTTAATCTTAACACGGAATTGTATGGCAAGGTGTCTCCCAGTCCAGTGGTATCCCACTGGAGATGCATTGAAAAGAACAAAGTTGTAATCATACCATCTAGGTAGAATTAAGGTAGGTTCATAACTGTTTCATAGCTATGTCATTTTTTTAATGTATAAAGAGAAGAAGCCTCCTGTTTATGAAGCTGCCTTCAGCACTGATTAATCACACTGGGCCCCTCACATGGTACTGTCAGCAGCCAGGGATCCCACTTCAGGGTGTGCACAGAGGAACTGGTTGTTTCCACAGGAGGGGCTGGGAACCATCGGCTCAGTGCAGTGCAGTCCTGCTGCTCCTCCTGGTACAGCAATTGCTGCTGCCCAGAGACGTGATTCCTTCCTTGTCTTTGGAAAAGGCAGCTTGAAGAAGGGTTGGAAGGGACCTTTAAAGGTCATCTAGTCCAACCCCCCCTGCAAGGAGCAGGGACATCTTTGCCTGGCAAGATCTGCATTTTACTGTATGGTTTTAGTGCTGGGTATCTATTTTAAGGAAACAAATGATCATTTCATGTTATGAACCCACTGGAATATTTTAAAACTAAATGTGTGAAAAGTAAGCAGCCCTAGGGATGCTGCAGTACTCCATTTACTCCTTTCCTTTGAGCCACGTTCAGTTAATTATTCATAGAAGTCCCATAATCATGCCCATAATTATGCAAATAGATCCTTTGAGTGAAATCTTGGCATTTGGCATTGACTTTATCAGTTCTGCTTAATTTTAAGCATGTGTTTAAAGATCTTGTTCCATTCAAAATCAAAACTAAAAAAAAAAAATTTTGCCATATGTGAAGTATTTCTAAGTTACTCTGTTGTTTTCTTTTCTGGCCAACCAAAACGATAACAAGTTTAACTGCTCATAGCATTATACCTTAACAGCCATGTATTTATTTGTAACGATCACTTAAACACTGCTAGCTGGTTCTGGTACCACTTAATGCGTAGTTCTGTGTTCCATTGACTTTGATGGAGTAGTGACCAATTATTGCTGGTGTTACTAAAAAGAGGACTTTGTCTTTACTTTTATTGTAGCTATGTGAAAAATAGGGTCTCTATTTTCTCTGATTCTTTCAAGGTTTTCCACTGAGTCTGTCAACATAATATCTGTAGGCAAATTGTTAAAAAATATCCATGAATAGCTTTCTAATCCACTCTAGTACTTCATTCAACTAATTCCCCTGTTAAAAGAACCAGAATTTTTCATCCATATCTTCAAATAAGCTTAATATAATTCTATTTCTAAAGATATGTTTTAAAGTAACAACTTCTGATACCTGACACAGTCTTCTGAATCCTTATCTAGAAAACAAGACTTTTAAAAAAAACTTTACATTCATCCATTGGAGAATATATGTCTTTACTGCATTCCAGGAAACTTTGGACACAGGTTTTGAGATTGTTTATGGATCATTTTGTGCCTTTCACCCCATGACATAGGTATGTTCTCCAGCTGATACCATCACTTCTAATTAGATGCAGATGGCTGTTAGTGGGGGGAAAAAAAAAGTCTTCAAGAATGTGAACCCTAGGAAAAGGTAACATTTACATCGTTTGGTGTCTTGACTTTAGAAGGCACGTCACAGTTCACTGAGATGAGCAGTGCTGTGATGTTTCAGAGTAACTCGTTTAAGTGTTTACCATACTAGTGTAAGTAAAGTGAAAAAGTTAAGTAATTTAATAAACAAAATATTGAAATTATTCGGATTATTTTCCCCAGGGAGAATACTTAGGAATCTCTTAATCCAAGTCAGTTTGAAAGATATATTTACATCGGCTAACAGAACGAAAATGGACTGTCCCCACAGCAGAGAATAATCCCTTCTGTCTCAAGGTGTAACAGCGCTGGATTTGTTTTGGTTGAGTCAAAAAGTTTATTCACTGCATAGGTTAACTGTAGGAAGAAAGCTGATCAATACTTTTTTAAATTAAATAAGTATTTCTACTTTATGATATAGACCTTTGATTTAATTTTGATACCCACAAAGCTTGCAACAAATGGTGCAGATCTTGATGGGACCATTTCAGTGTTTAATGGCAGTTTTATTTTTGATTCTCAGTGATCTTCAGTTGTAAGACTGAGGAACCATCAGCAATGCACAACGTAACCCAGATTCTAAAAATAATCAGGTTTGGAACACGGAGTCTTTCTGTTTGCTTTGGTTTTAGGAGTTTCCCTTTCTTTAGGGAGCAATGTAGGTGTTTCAGGGAAATGCAAGAAACTAAAGCAGACTGTGCAGGAAGAAGTAACTGCAAATGGCCTCATTCTTAGATAATCAGCTTCATTAATGAATTACTCTTACATCTAGAGCATCTACTTAAATTTTTCAGCAAGATCCAAGTAAGGGCGTTATGCTTTGAGAAATTATAAAGGACAAGTTGGTACAGTACTGTGGACTCAGATTGAATGAGGGGATCTCATTGCTGTTTGCTGGATAAAGGAGTTTTTCTTTTTTCCTCCATTTGATGCTGCATTGGGACTATTATTTTTCCTTAAGATAGACATATTCTTATCTTTCTAAAAGTTGAATTTTATGTTTTGTGCATTAATACATTTATTAAAATAACAGCTATGGATTTATGGGTGTGGTCAGCTGACTACTGAGTTGCCAAGTTAATCCCCGTTGGCTTAAATGTTATAGCAAATAACTAAAACTCTGGGATTGCCATTGTAGTGTCATTTTTTTTTTTTTCAGAACAAAACTGGTTTTGGGCATATTACACTGAGTCTTTTCTGACAGACTCCACTGACCTCTGTACTAGTGTTTACATTATTTGAAAGGAAGAAGTTTTATCCTGCAGTTGATCGTGAAGAGACCAATTTCAGTATTTCTCAATGCACTTCAGTATGTATTGAACTCTACATGATCATATTTGAATCTGTTTATGTGTAGAGTGCAGGTCAAATTCAGTTGCTATCTTTTTCTATAAATTATACCTTAAAGCCACAGGCAGTTTCAAAGAGTTTGTAACGAGCTATGGCTTTGATGTCTGCTAATGTAAATTAATGAGAAAATCAACCTTTGCCTGACTCTGACCCTAGCACTGCTTGTGGGTCACAGGTGAATTGATTTGCTTTCTATGTAGTGTAGTACATCTGACCAGTGTAAAAATGAATATAAAAAAAAAAATCCCTTATTTCTCTATAATGGCAGCTTTGTAGCAATGGCACTTTAGTCTCTATTTCAGCTATAATGCAAAACTCCAAGAAAAACAAAGCAAATTGCAGTATCTTTGTCATGTTGCCGTGCTTGCAATGCTGGGCAGTTCAGCTAGGCAGCTGAATGAAACCTTCAACATTTTATTCAGGAAGACTAAAAAGGAAATTGCTGTCTTGGTAATAGGTAATAAGTTTGCCAATTAATTTTTAAATATTATAGCAGAACACTGGAGAAGAAGAAGATATAAATCATAATTTGAAGTGGTCAGTTGGACAAAAATGTGTTTTGTCCCCGAAGATGTAAATTTGCACTGTGCATCGCATGCAGATGGTTATGTAAAACATCAGCAACTATAAAGAAACCTGCTGTATTTAAAGAAAGTACAAGGTGAAATTCTGTTTCCTCTTCTCAGTTTTGCTACTGATTTTAATAAATTCAGGCTTTTATATATGCTTTGTTCAGTCCTCTTTGGTTTGCTATGCAAACTAATGAAAGATGGAGTATGTAGTGCTCCTCAGTAAAAATTGTGGCCTTTTCTGATGCAGACAGAAAGCGTAACTCAACGGAGAGTGTCAGACAGAGAACTAGATTCTCCTGGCTGCTAGATTTACTCCGTGTCATGTCAGTCAGCAGCATACCGCCCCGTTGATCTGACGTGCAGTGGGGATCAATGCCGGGAGTCGCTGAGCCACAGCTGGTTCCCTTTGCTGTCAGCTTGTGCTCCTTCTGCAAAGAGGAGCCCAAACAGAGACTTACAAGGCTTTTCAAGACAGGTAGTGATTAGAAGCATTGATGGAGTGCTGTGAGGTAGCACTGCATTGCAAAATATTTTGCATACGTTTTGTGCTACAGCCTACAGCAGTGGTAGCTCAGGGTCACGTTCACTGCAGGAATAAACTGACATAGCACTCTGCAGTCAGTGGTGTGGCACTGGTTTACAGCGTTAGGGAATCTAAGATAATAATTTTGAAAACTGCTTACAATACATCAGTTTTGAAGGATACAGATAAAAGAAGGAAAAACATTATGTTTGCCTGAGTCATTTACTCCTTAAGGAGTAAATAAAAAAGGATGCTAGACAGTGTTGTTAAATAATTTGTATCTGCTTACTGCAGGTAGTTATTCTAGATATTAAATTTAACATTTCCATGTAGAAATGAAGATAGAAACCTATGCTGTTCTTTATACTTCTGTTAAAATAGTATCATCCAAGATGAATATACACAAGAGTAAAGAAAAAGGACTAAGTTATCCTGAGTGCCATACAAATGCCGTTGTAGTAGCTAGTGAAGTAGGAAATGCATTAGTGTTATTTTAGTGTTACTCTAAAGATAGGTGTTATTTTAGTATTATTCTGAAGACCTTATAGCAGTCTTCCAGTACCTAAAGGGGGCTTAGAAGAAAGACAGGGAGAAACTCTTTAGCGGGGCCTGTTGTGATAGGACAAGGGGTAATGGTTTTAAACTAGAAAGAGGTAGATTCAGACTTGATATAAAGAAGAAATTTTTGCCAGTGAGGGTGGCAAAACACTGGAACGGGTTCCACAGAGAGGTGGTGGATGCCCCATCCCTGGAAGCATTCCAGGCCAGGCTGGACAGGGCTCTGAGCAACCTGATCTGGTTGGAGATGTCTCTGCTCCTTGCAGGGGGGTTGGACTGGATGGCCTTTAAAGGTCCCTTCCAACCCAAACCATCCTATGATTCTATGACTTATTTGAGTATTTCAGTCTTCGTCTATATCACAGTTCTAAATAAAATTTTGGGATGGATTTTCAAGAGAAATCAGGACTGTCCTAACAAATCAAAAGTTTTAGCTTGGATTCAGTAGAAGCATCGAGCACTTCTGAAAATGCTGCCTGTTGGTCTGTTCAGTGCTGTGAAGTACAAATTCTGAGTTGCTATTGGTGCTACTGCATAAGTGCCCCTCCAGATATGTTCTCAGCTACTTAGTTTTTCCCTTTCTCCCTCTTAACATTGTGATGTGCTCCTTGTAATTTTCTCCTGCTTCTAAAATAATTATTTTTATTCCCTGTCCATGGAATAACATGAGTTGTCTTCCTTGGCCAACTGTCTTACATTGCTCCAAACTTTGACTCTCCCTTGTTTGCTCTCAGTCCCTCTTTCTCTATTTGTATCTGTTTAAACTTCCCAACGTTTTGAAGTGCTATTTTCAATAGGTGTGACTGTAAAACTTGCCTACTGCAGCGCAGCACCTCATTTATCATACACCGGCTGAATCAATTCCTGTGAAGTGATATGCATCCAATTCATCACAGTGAGTTTTATACTTGTTCCTGTATCAAGATATATTTTACGTAGCAGTAAACCTGAGGAACTAAGTGCTTTCCAGTTTTGTTTGTGTGGGCAAGTGAAGAAGGGAATTCACAGAGCCTTTCACTCAGCTTCTGAGTGTTCAGAAAAGAAGAAATGTAATATGAAAAACCAGCATCCCATAGGCTCAGACCTCTACTTTTGCTCCTTGGGGTCAGTTTACAATGGAAATTTAGATCTGGTGCTGTACAGTGATGGTTCTCTAACCTCTGTCCTGCCATTTAAAAAAAAAAAGAAAATTCTTACAAGTTGCACTTTCTGTAGTTATTCAACTTACTGACTGTAAAATGCAATCGTTCAAATACAGAAAAATTTTCCATCTATGTTATATAAAACACCCATATTAGATTTGCTTTATGTATGTTAAAGTGATTCTGGAGACATAGATTGGTGTCAAACCGCACAATAAAACACTGTTCAATGATGTTTGCCTTGCCAACCAACACAATTCTGTTTCAAAGTTTGTACTGTTATCTCATCATACCCTGGTAATAGTCTGTTCAGTTAGAGAGAAGCAAGACTAGGAATGCAAAATAAAAATAAGTCTCTCACAGATATCTTAGTTTAAGTTCAGTGTACTCATGTATGCTTTTAATAAAAATTTAAGTTTTAGTATTTGTCATGTTTATTAGTTCTGTCAGACTATGCTTATACTAATTTAATTATAATACAGCTTCCTTTGAAAAACAGATCAGGTGTTAAACAAGTGTCCCAGCAGTAGGTATGGAGATAGCAAAGGAAATCGGTAGTTCAATTTGTAAATTAAGGTCTTGTTATTTTTCTAATAAAGAAAATAATACATCTGACCACTTCAGTATCTTGAGCAAATGGTAATTTATTTGTGGAGGATACCTTTACGAAAAGTAATTGCTCCAATAACCACTAATGAGTGGTGTGTTTATCTTAAAAGTTGCATGAACAGTTCCTGAGGGTAGTAGGGCCAGATTAGGGTCTAAGGGTTAATCTAAAACACAGTGCTGTAAGACCTGGTTCCTGGTGTCAGCAGGAGTTCTTCAGTATTTATTGAACATTCTTTCACAGTTTCCATTCCATTTCTTTGGCATTTTGTCACTTGCTGATAGAAATTATCCAGGGTTCAATAATCAAATGAAAGATTGGGTGAAGCATTCAGGATTTCAGCAATATATCTTCCGGGGATGTGTCTTCTAACACGTTTTCCCATACTAAACCCACAAACCTGAAATCTCAGGTTTTAAGCTTACAGTTGTATTTAAACATTTTCAGATGACATTATTCAACTGTAAGGAATTACTGTGTTTTGCTATAAGAACACAAACAATCAAATGATTTATTTAATTTCCAGAATTAGACTTTTGACTATGCACGCCGGTGATGCTTCTGAGTAATTTTGTTGTGGGGTTGCTTTCTTCCTGTCACTACATGAAAGCAAAGATAAAACTTTTAACGGGTTGCTCCATCTAAACAGTAGTTGCTCCATCACAACCACTGCTCCTCCCACCAGTGTCTGTATCTATTTGTAGTGGACAAAGGTGGTGCGGCATAAAGTCTAAACCACTTGGTCCTATATGTTGGTTGCAGAGACGGTATTTGATGGAGATGCAGTGGACTTAACGTGACCTTCATCTAGCTCTCCTGAGGTATTTGGTTGGCCGTACTTGATGCTTTGTGCCTTTGCTCTTCATAAGCTTTGATATCATCACTGACCTTTCAGTATCTTCTCCCTCTTTGCTTTTCTTCCTCTTGGTACTTTCTCGTGATGTTACTGCATTTTCATGTGTTTAAACTTGTTATTTCTCCTCACTGTTAACATTAAGCAGTATGGTAATGTATCATGCAGCAGAAATGAGTAGCATCTTCACAGGAAGAGGTGAATCTTTTTACAGTCCCCTGGTTCAGTCTCCAGATACTTACTTGTCCATATCCTGTGAAAGGTCCAGTTCTGAAAATTCTTGACCACAAGAGTTTATACGGGTGGTTAATTAGAGTTTATCATTAGATATCCACTACCTACTAGAGTGAACGACCCAGGAAAGAAAAAGATAAAGCCCAGGTAGGGCAGTTGTTTTTACCTCCCTTTCCTTCATGGCATATAATTGCAAGTCACCTTTCCGCACAGTTCCTTACTTGTTCATGAGTAATTTGGAGGCCTCGTGTATGAAAGAATCCTGGGACAGACTTTGAAGTCACTCCATGACAAGTGGACAAGTGTCCGTATGTACTTGAGTTCAGATATTCAGTCATGTATTGTGACCAGGGTAGTGGGGAGTTTGGACACATAAGTATTCCCTTGTGAAATTAGGGAAATACAAAGGCATGTAGAAATCACATGCACAAGTTTGAAGGTAATGTTGGAAAATTTAGCCTCCAGTATCTTTTTGAATCATCCGGTAAAAAGGAGTCTATGATTTTTGGAGACTTTTTAATTAAAGGCTACATTTTATGAATCTCCAGTCTAAAGTCTGCTCGTATAACTGATATGCTTTTTTTTTCTGCCTAAGAATTTCCCTTGCATACACAGCATAAAAACAAACAAACACTATTCTCTGTTATTTCCCTGAAAACCAAAGTCCTCTTTCCTAGCAAGATTAACTTGTCGACTAATCTTAGAGCAAACACTTTATTTTAATCTGTCATTGTTTTCTGACTATAAGTTTAGTAGAGGTCAGAAAAAGAGATTCATTGAAGTGATGGTGCATTTGTTTTTCCAAAAACACATCAGAAGATTAATGCTCTGCCAAAGAAAATAGAGAAATACAGTATTTCTTTTAATACACTTCAGCTAAATAAAGTCTTAAAATCACATGTCTTGGTCCAGATGGAGCGTTTGCAGCATAAGGTACAAGTCATATAATTTCTACTATCTGAAAACTGCTTAAACGAGCTCTCCTTCAGCCACACCATTTATTCCACACCTGAGGTGAAGTAACGCTGGTCCCTTCTCTGATGTAGAGCCATCGGTGAACTTACTGCCAGTGTGTTTGTGCAAGTCTGTTTGCTTATATAAAGAACACATTTAAGTTTCTCCACCCAAGAAATTCATGTTGATTTTGGATAATCCCTGGGCGATTTTATTCTTTAAAATAAATAAATAAATCTTCCAAACCTGTGACGCAGCCTAGCTCTCACGTATTTTGGACTCTTACAAGTGTAGCACTTGTCCTGGGGAAACATGAACTGACACGAGGCATGGGCAATTTTATATTTGTCCAGAAGTAAAGCAGGATGTGTATTTCAGTATAGGGTTATGTGACATTGGAGTTTCACCTGTCAGGAGTGCAGGGTCAGTCAGTGAAGGGGAGAGTTTTGTGTGTGGATCGTCAGACCCCACCCTGCACGCTCATCCTCCAGCGTGGCTTCTTTAGGAGCAGTGCCAATGAGATTTGGTTTGGCAACAAACCAGTCTTTCAGAAGAAAAGAAAAAGTTCTGTTAAACAGCTGAAACAATTCTCTGGGGTCAGCATTGGCTGTCAGGACTCACTAAGAAGGACTGAATGTGTATGTAATGTAGGCCAGTAGACTTGGTAGTCTGAGCGTCCTTGCTCTGGGTGGTGCTGAGCAGGGCTGTGCTGAGGATGCCTTGGCCCAGTGCAGTAGAACGGGTCTCTGTGATCATCAATCATGACTAACCCATCCAATTAAAAATCACTTCTGCAAGCTCTGCTCTCCCTGGCTTCCTTAGGGAAACACTAGTGCACAGGCTTGAGGTGAGCGTGCTCAAGTCCTAAACTCAAGTCTGGGCAAATGCGAGGAGAAAAAAGCCCTTATTTTCATTCTTAATCCTCACCCTTTATCCTTCCTTGGGGTTGTGGCTTTGGCAACAAAACTGGTTCTGAGTAGGCACATCTCTGCTGAAATCAGTAATAGCTGTGAGTATGTTGCCCTGAATCCATACACTGCTATTTGTTAGGTAACTAAATGCTAAATTAGATGTCTAATGTCTTAATTAACTGCATTTGTCTAACATAGTTATCTGCCTTAACTTGGAAAATGTTGAGACTGGGCTAGACAGTCTTTGCTGTATTGGTTTTTAGTTGCATTGCAGCAGTGTTCAGCATCTCTTGTAGCAGATAATGAATTCATGTACTGAAAAGCAGCCATTCACCTCATGAGATCAAACAATGCAAATTAAAAATTGGGTTTTTTCCTCTTGTTTTCTGGGGTCTTGTGATCCATGAGAAATTCTCTAGAAGATTTATACAGCTACTTTACCTAATTTTCCCTTGCTCTAACGTGGAAATAAACTGGAATTCTTGTAAAATCACTTATTTTCAAGAATGAAAGCTATGAATGGAATGTCAGACATTAGAAGACGTGCTGATAAATCACTGGAGATGGCAGTGCCTGAATAAAACTGGAAATTATAGCAAATGTTTGCAAGGGAAAATTCACCGATTCAACCCAACACAAAGTGGGATATACATAAGGTACTCTTTCACTTGGTGCCGTATCCAGTGGGCCATCGTATTTCTAGTATTCTGGGTTTTATGTGTGTTATGTGTATCCTAAATTAGACGTGCCATGCAGACAGCCCACTCCTGCATGAGGTTAAGCTGCTGTGTAAATAAATAAAAAGTAGGAAAGACAACTTTTGCTAAAAAAAGAAACTAAGTTTAAAAACAATGTTTTGGCCTTAGGCTTTTATTTAGGGTTTTGGAAAACAGAACAAGCTCTTTGTTTTCCATTACTTGTAGAAAGCCTTATAAGCAGAATATTACTTCTCATCTAATTTTGCATTCCTTGAGTGTGTTTTAATAAACCTCTTTTTCAGGTAGAGTAAATGACTATAAATTATGCCGGGATATGATCATTAGTAGTTTTTGTAGAAATATTACTTTAACTGAAGAAGTTCTTTGTTGTGACCTCTGTGGTAATAGTCTAAGCTCAGGAAAATGCCATCAGAATGCATTCTTGAGCGATTATTTTGCTTTGAAAGGTCATGTTTTATACAGATGCTCAAAAAGGCAATATAGTGCCAACCCACTTAGGGTAACAATTAATGCCATCACTGCCAACCTCCCGATAATTTCGCTACAGTAGCATTAGTAATTGTTGCCATTTGAGGTGACTGACCAATTGCCGTCACATTTGCTGCATGCAGATTAAAAGACCAATTTGCCTTCATCATTTGGTAACCTGTGTTCAGTCAGAGGCAGTTAACTCCGTTATTAGCACGTTCTCCCAACGATTTCTGAAGTGGATCTATGGTGCTATCTAACTTTCTCTTCCAGTAGGTTTTCAATGCATTTCCATCTTTTTAATGTATGTGTCTTTGCAGTATCTCTGCCTGATAGATATTTTCTTCCATATGTATTTTTCACATAGGGACCTACGGCAGAGGACATCAAAAGAAACCAAGTGGGAAGTTAAACACCTAATGCTTGGTGGGCAGGTTAGGGCTGTGTGTGCACTACTTCTGTTAGCTGCTCCTGAGTTGTTAGAGGTGGGTGGCTTTTGCCAGGAACCTGTATGCTGTCTGTGGGACCATGGCTCAGTAATGAGCCAGTCCCCATCATGTATCTGAACCTTGCTGCCAGGAGATTTAGCTTATTTCAGACTAAAACTGCATTGCAAGTCAACATGCAAGGAGTGTAAGACATCAGAAATTTAAACTGGAGTTTGAAATTGAACCCTGAGATAATAGCATGGATTTAAGAGATTAAGTGATATGGTTTTAGTAGGCATGGTGGTGTTAGGTTGACGGTTAGACTTGGTGATCTTGGAGATCTCTTCAAAACTTAAGATTCTATGATTCTGTATTAGTACCAGTACATCTTTTCAGATAAGCTATAGGCATACATTCCCTTTGTGCTTTCTACTTCTTTTCTTTCATTATTTTTTTTCAATGTTTCTTCTTACAGTCTTTTCTGTAGAGTAGTCCAGCTTTAACTGGAGTGCTGTATCCTTAACATAGCTTTGAGTTTAGTGAGTAGACCACTTTTCTAACAGATAAAAGAGCTGTAACCCCCTTAGACTGGGGAAGTTGAGAGCCATGTCACCCACCTCATGAGCAAGAGTTAAAGATGCTCAAGTTGCTGTAAAAGCTTACAGGCACTAGATCATCCTTGTCTTGTTGACTGGCCAGGAAGCGAGTGACGAAGTCCCCATTGCAAGTGACTGTCCAAGCTCCTTTAGGAGGTCCCTGGCAAAGCAGGAATGAAATTGCACAATAACCTAGAACCATGAAGCTCTAACTTCTTTGTGACTGGATTGACAATGATAAGAACCTGCATAAATAAGGGTAGTCTATGTAAGTGCTGATGCTCCATGTTGACACATATGCTTTTCATGTTTTTCCTCATTCCATGAGACATTTTGTGTATCTTCATTGTAAGACAGGACATTTTTAATATCTGAAGGTTCAGATGGGTGCATGGTAATATATGTGATAGTTTGTCTTAAGTGAGGAGAATCTTGTTCTTGGGCAGCATTACTATTATAGGTCCTGATCTCTCAATGTAAAGTTGGATTGATTCAAGCTGATCCAATGCCTCGAGTTCAGTCTTGTTCTGAATGAAGGGGGTCACAATATTAGATGATGTGCCGTGAAGTCCATGTGTTTCTGTGTCCTTCCTTGGTTCCCTAGCTACACATAAGGCTTTGTATCCTGTACATCTGATTCAACAGTCTATGTTTACCAGTGGTGGTAATTTAAAATTAGATTTCTTAGTTTGGTGGGGTTTTTTTAATTAATAAGTTTATTTCAGAGTTTTCTAAAGAAGTGTCCTGAAAAAAAAAAAAGCAATATTTGAAATTTCTATCATTAAAATAAAGGAATTCTTTTTCTTTTGTGTTTCAGACACAGATATTAAGGAGCTAGAGGATGTTTTTGGACTTAACGGACAAGTAGAACATAAGCTGAACTTCCTCAAAAAGAATGTATCAAAAGATATAAAGCTGGTACTGATTGCTCATTCTATTGGTTGCTACATCACACTGGAGATGATGAAGCGAGCATCAGAACTTCAGGTACATTAACCTTACAGAATGTGAGTTGTATTATTAGCAAAGGAGTGCGCATGCTTAGCCTATGGGTAATGCCATGTCTTTCCTGTGGAAGCTGTAGTCTACTGTACACAAACTTTCAATTAAAATGAAATAAAAACATTAATGACTAATCCTGATAACATAGAATAAAGTAGTTTGATGTAAAGTAAAATTCTGACTTAATTTGGACCTTTAAATGCCCTCGTAGTATAAATAACGATTAATAGTCATAGATATATTTAAGACTTACTTCCTCTCATCTTCAAATAATTTATAAATAGATCACTAGATATTTGGCAATTACATTATGTTACTACACCAAAAATTTAGACTGGTCACGATTTTAATAGCAGCTTCTTATCTCAAGGCAAGCAGATTGTTAGCTATACATGGGGAAAAGTACGGAAAAGAATAGTAATATAAATCATGATGAATACTACTGTGAAGGACATTGTTTTTAAAATTTAATACATATGCATCTACCCTTGCTTCTGCGACTCAGTCTTCGTTTGTGTAACTTTATGAGAGTGAGAGGTGTTACTGCATGTTATTGTGGGTGAACATTTGTCTTTGTCACTGTGAAGCAATAAGATGAGGCAGGACCATGTTCTTGCAGGTCTGGAAATGGCAAACTGTTAGTGCTTAGTAGTAACTCACTCTACTAGCAGGTGATGAATGAAAAATACGGAATTTTTATTCTTAAACATTAACTCTTGCTAAATCATGGCCTCTTCTTGTACCTTATAAAATCTTCCGTGGAAGGAAGCGCAGTGTTAGTGTAAAGTCTGTGTTTAATATGTGCATGAGTAGGTTCTTCCAGTTCTTCATAACCATTTCCACTGCACGTCTAACTTTTTTTTTTTCTTTAAAGGAAACCGCAAGTAAAAAAGTAAAACATGAGGTTAACCTGGTGTATTTCCACATGCATGTTTCACTCTGTGATTATAAACAAGGACATTTTTTTGAGACAGTTCTTGTTACTGTTTTATCTTTTCAAGAGGGAGTGTTCTAGAAAGTGTTCTATCATACGCAGTAATTTGTCCAAAAATATCAACTTTTCTTTAGTCAACGTCTGTACAGTCTGTATTACACAAATTATTTTATCTGGTTTCAATTAAACTATGAATTGTTGAGTAATTTTTTTACACCTGGCTCACTGAATGCTGGCAGCTTGCTATTTATCAATGTTTTGAAATGCAGGTATCCTTGGGACACTCTTAGAATGCATGGTGCGCTGCGTGTATGAAGTTACCATACGACAAGCTACGTTTAAGATGCATTTAACAACAGGAGATATTTGTGTAAGCCGGAGTGTTGTGCAACCTTTGTCCCTTTGCCAAAAATAAGTTAACTATTAGGTTTTATGACATATGGAGTGTGATAATAAGAAACTTGTGTTTCCATCTCTCCCTTTGTTTTTACTGGAATATTTGATTCCCACAAGATTTTGAAAACATATGAGTATTTTAGTAGCTAGATAATTTGATTTTATTTTTGTGGAGTTCTTATGTGATATTCTTTTATTACATCAGTTTTGGTTTTGGTCTTAAATTCTCTACTTTTGGAGCCTTTGATTGCTTACAGTTTATTATTCTGAGGTAGAGGTTAATGTGTTGTATTTATTGTTCAAATAATTCAGTAAACGTTTATATTTGGCATGTATTTTTAGCAGATTTGATTTTTGTTACCCAATTTAAAGCCCTTTCATAATCTAACCAAGTACAGACTAGATTGTCCCTCTCTTGTACAAGGTGAGGGAGCCTGATGAACTTGATCTGGCATGTGTGAAAAGGAGAAAGTACTTCCTCCTTATCTCTCCTTCTTGGCTGTCCTTCAGCTGTCAGTTTTGAATGCTGCTAATTTCTTGGGCCCTTGTGCTCTGCTCTGCAGATTAATGGGGTACTGTGGTTTTTTTCTTAAACTTCTATGTTTCTTTCTTGTTTCATTACAAGAGAAATGAAACAGAATTTGCCAGTTTACCCCAGGATGCATTCAGTTTTGAACCCCCATTTTCCTAGTGACTCTCAGGGACGCTTGTCTTAATGGTTTCTTCAGGGCACCCCTTAACATGAGCTTAGTCTTAGGTTGATGCCTTTAACCACATCTGATTAGTAGCAAAGGGCCATGCAGGTTACATTCATACTTGTAAATACATGGGGCTACTGCATGGATTTGAGTACTGGGCCAACTGGGCAGTGATGGTTTTGGGCTTGACTTTAAGAGACTTTTTGGCCCAAAGCAGCCAGCGACTCCCAGACTCTGGCATGGTTCTGGGCCTGGCAGAGGCCCAGGCCCGTTCCCAGTGGTTAGTTTAGATGCAGACATCCTGTTTTGAGGCAGGAGGAAATTCAGCCATGTGGACACAGACCATCCCATCCTGTTCAATGGCAGGACCAGGGAATAGTTCCTGGCCGGTCTGTTTGCTGGTACACTTGTAACCATGAACACTTCTCAGCTGGCGTGATGGGCATCAAATCTTAACAAGATTGGCCTCTTCATGGGAAGTGGAACATCCAGAGTTTGTCAGACCGCTAAGAAGTTTTGACACCGGGAAGGAAGGATGTTAATCAGCTTTGCTCTGTGGAGGTGGAAAAATGCAGTAATGTACAGCTTGCTTGATACTTGGTCTTAACCTCGTCGTCTCCTTCGCTCTTCATTCAGCCAGCAGAACTGAAAAATGAACCTGAGTGACAAAATTATTTTCTCAGTTGTTGGATCTTGAGCCTAACTCATAAATATGCTACATCCTCCAGGCATTCTCTTCTAAAATACAAATCCTTACTTGGAGGATTTCCTTCTGCTTTGCTGGCAACATTACTGTTTCCTGAAACACTCCCTTTGGTCATTAATTTTATTAAAAAATTGACACATTTCCTTGCTAATGAATTTCAATCTGTTACAGCATTAGTCTTTCATTTGCAATGCTGCTTTTGAAAGGCCATCACCTTTGTGGTGATAAATTAACACTCATTTTTGAGTGAAACTATCATACAATGTAAGCATTGCTCTTCCTGTAAAACTCACTGAGGAGGAAGAGTTTAAAATCTCTGAGTATGGATCAGTTTAAGCAAATAAAATTTCTGTAATATGTAATTCAGAACTGTGCATTGCTACTATGTCTTAGTGGTGCCAAAGAATAGTGCTAGGACTTGGTTGATTTAATAAATAATAGCTAAAAAAAAATGAAGTTGGGATAGTTATGTATAAAACAAATTCATACCTTGGAAACGCTGTCATGTCATTTCTGAGTACAGGTTCATGTGCATCTGATCTGTCCTTCCCTCACTATGTTCTCTTCCAAACAGAAATCTTTTCATCTGTACTTTCTTTTGAGAAATCTGATGAGTGTAACAAAATAACATAGTTTGCATTTAAAGATTCCACAAATTTATACAGTAACATAACCATATTTTCATGTTTTTTCTTTTGCCTGTATATGGATTGCGTTCAGGTCTTCACTTGAGGAGCTACAACTGGTTCAGGATCTGGTAATGTATGTAGTTTAGAAGGCTTCTGCAGTGTGTCTTAGTCTTCATAAACTGGTACTGACTTTCACCCATCAGAAGATTGTCCACTAAACAAACTTTCTTGAGTTAAGCAAACATTTTTTCATTGCTGACTGTTCTAAACTATTTTATGATGTATAAAATGTTGGTGCTATTCATTCATTTTTATAAATAAATTAAACGTGCCTAACAGGTGACACTGGGCATTTTTTGTTAATCTTTTGAGTTACTGAAATTGGCTATATACTCCTGCTATTGTTTTTTTTTTGTCCTTTTAGCCAGTTTCCAATCCATGTAAAAATGTTTTTCTCACTCATTATTAGTGGTCACAGGGAGTGAATGACCTCAATGGGAAGCATTTTGCTGGAGCCTTTTGAATATAGTCATTTTAGAGGATGCTCCTATATTAGCATGATAGCTTTATTTCTTTCTTATTTTTTTAATTTTTAAAAATATTTAGTTAAAAAAGCAAAAGAGCTTTCATCTATAAAACATTATTGTTGTTACTTCTGACATTAGAAAAAAACAAACAGAAATGTATTTAATCCTTCTTTTTAAAATTTGGCTGACAATAGATTAGTCTTCTGTTCTGTCGTTCCAAAGTTTCTGTTGTTGCATTGTTAGGAATGGGATCTTTTATTACCTTTGCTGTTCCCTTGAATCGCACACACCTTTAGCGTGACGTATGTAGTCCTTGTTTTGTACTTTCATACTTGAACCAAACATCCGCACTCCATCTGTTGTGAATAGCTTGCTTAGAAGCCTTGCTGGCCTGCAGGTACATGGCAGAATGACAGATGTCATGGCTCTGTTAGCTTTTTTTTGTCTTCTATTGTCTAGAAATCTGCTTCTTCCCAATTATCTGCAGCCCTTGCGACATGTCTTAGTGGGAGAAGACATCTCTGCACATGACCCTTCAGACAAAGACATTGATTGGGATTTGAAATTTCAGAAACGCTCTTTTCTTTGCTATCTTTGGCCAGGGAGGTGTTTATTTTCAGTGTGTATGAGAAATTACCTGTATATATAGAAGCAGTTTGTTTTAAAAGAAGCTTTAGTGAAACAATGAAAAATGGCAATAGATATTTTGCATTGCCATGTATCTTTGTATGCAACATAAAATGCAATAAATAATTATTCACTTACAGAAGGTATATCCATAAATACTATTTTGCAGTAAGACATAATATGAAGTTTAAAGCAAATTACCTGCTCCTGAATAAGACATGTAAACATTTTGATCCTAAAAAAAAATGTGTTTCTGGTGTAGCTTAACCTATTTTCAAAGTAATTTAACATAATAATTTGAATGTATTTAATTTAGACTCATGTATTCTAGACTCATTCTGGACAAGAGTGTTCACACATTAAGTTACTCAGGAATATTTCCATGTTTAGATATTCTTTACTCAGGCTTTAATTTTTCAAGTCGGTTGGTCATCATGAGCTCTGTAAGTTATCAAAGCTTTTCTGAAGTTTACTGGCAGAGATAATCCTGGTTTTGAAATACGTTTTCCCAAAGACAGAAGCTTCAAGCAGGGGTCTTTTTTTTTTTTGTCTTTTTTTTTTTTTCCCCACCCTCTTTTTTAAGCTTTTATTTCTCCCAAGAGCTGAACTGGACAAGAAGAGAATTTTATTTTGCCACTGTTGGCAAATGCATAATTGGCTATCATAGCAAAAAAATCCTGCCTGCTGAATGACTTGTGTTGCACATCACTCTGTGTTATGAGAACAGTTACTTGTGGGGAGGGAGGAAGAAATGTGTAAGTTGTATTGTAATGGTTTAAAATCTCACTTGGACAAATAGTAGATTCTTTTACTGCTGCCTTTCTGCCTAAAATCAAGCTGGTTGTTTTGTCTCTGGTTGACACTTAGCTCCATTCTGTTGAAGCGCTTGAAAACCTCCCCCTAACTTCAATAAAAATAGAATCAGGCCATAAGAGAGAGAACGTGTCAGAACTCCTCTGCGAAGTGAGTTATTGTGGTACAGAATTCAATGCAGTCACCCTGCATTTACATCAATAATTTAGTTTCAGTTGTGTTGAAAGCTTGATTATAAATTTGGGAAGCACTTTCATAATGTTAGGAAAGAGAAAAGTCACCATGTTTTAAAATGTGGGTATTTCTACATGAAAACAACATTCTTTAGTATAGAATTACTGGAAATCCACAGGGACAACAAGATTAAAAGAGGGAGATTTTTTTAATGGTACAGGAACTGCTGGCATATCTGACTTTTGAGATAATAAGGGAATCTTTTCAGCAGCAGGAATGGATGAGGAAAAGACTGAATGAAGACAATGACATTTGTTCAGTTCCTGTTTTGCTGATATTAGAACCTGTATATGCAATCCAAGACTGGTAGTGTCATCACTACAGAAAACATCTTCTGACAGGACGCTAATTTAGCAGGGTCTGACTCCTTAGAAGTTATAGTGCATTTTGGAGGTAGGAAAAAAGTGAAAGATAAAACAGGACTCTTAAATTTTCTTTCCATTTTTGAAGGTTTTATTTGACATGATATTATCTATTTGAAATGTTGATTACTTAAATTATGTCACAATGCTTTTAACAAAGTCAGTTTACATAGCTGTTGTCTACGTAGAATCATAGAATCGTTTGGGTTGGAAGGGACCTTTAAAGGTCATCTAGTCCAACCTCCCTGCAAGGAGCAGGGACATCTCCAGCCACATCAGGTTGCTCAGAGCCCTGTCCAACCTGGCCTTGAGTGTTTTCAAGGATGGGGCATCTACCACTTCTCTGGGCAACCTGTTCCAGTGTTCTGCCACCCTTATTGTAAAAAAATTTCTTCCTTATATCTAGTTTGAATCTACTCTCTTTTAGTTTAAAACCGTTACTCCTTGTCCCGTCACAACACGCCCTGCTAAAAAGCCTGTCACTGTATTTCTTAGAAGCCCCCTTGAGGTACTGGAAGGCCGCTGTCAGGTCTCCCTGAAGCCTTCTCTTCTCCAGGCTGAACAGCCCCAACTCTCTCAGCCTTTCCTAATAGGAGAGGTGCTCCAGCCCTCTCATCATCTTCATGGCCTTCTCTGGACTCACTCCAGCTGGTCCAGATGTCTTCTCTCATGTAGAGGATTATGCTTTGTATACCTGTGTGCCAGGGTGCAGTGTAGCCAACAGCACAGTAGAAGCATGAATAAATGTTCATGTTTTGTGCAGCTTTGTTTTGATATGTCCTTGCTGAGAACTGTTTGCTCTTGGTTCCTTAATAGGTTACAGTGATGGGTGGAATATGAGTATATAGTTATTTCTAGCAGTAGGGATCATGTTCTGGAGAAACAGAATGGAGAAATGCTGTTTTTGTATGAATTTCATGTTACTTTCAGGCTTAAATGATAAAGTGCAAAAAAAAAATCCATAAAAATTAAAATGGGTAAAAGACTTGTGGTAACATAAACCCAATGACAACATTCACAGAATTATTATGCAGGAAAAAAATAGATGGCTATACTTAGGAGACCTCACAAGGGAATTGGTACACATTTCAAATAAATACATATCTTGTGAAGAGA
Source organism: Chlamydotis macqueenii (assembly GCF_036417535.1). Classification (NCBI taxonomy): domain Eukaryota; kingdom Metazoa; phylum Chordata; class Aves; order Otidiformes; family Otididae; genus Chlamydotis; species Chlamydotis macqueenii. The sequence continues at coordinate 10,050,517 of NC_141558.1, forward strand.
ACTGCAAATTTCTAGGCCATAATATAAAACTGAACTGAGTCTGATGTCTTCTTCTGCAGTCCATCCATTCCAGATTAATGAGCTACATATTTAAAAACAAAGCAAATGGCATGGGGCTTATGTATACCCGCCTTCATCCCCCTTTAAGTGCTGAGGGAGCAAAAAAAGAAAGGCTGTAGCACAGTTTTGCACAGATTTAATCATGAGTAAAAATTCAACTGCCTTCAGTGACTCGCATGTAAATTTAACTTTACAGATGTTTTAAGTTGGTCACTGATTTGGACTATTTCTGTAATATATATATTTTTGACAGTTCTATCTATCAGTTCTTGACAGGTGGCAAGCCTTTGAGAGCATATACAAGGAAGCGCAGGTGGTCTGAGCCAGGAATTAGACTAAAATTTACCTTAGCAGACGATACGCACATTGCAGAGTCTTCATAATCCACCTTGCAACAGATGACAAAGTTATGATGAATATGTTTTCTCAGTAATGCCTGAGGCAATGTCAGCAAATCATAGAACCATAAAATGATTTGGGTTGGAAGGGTCCTTTCAAAGTAATCTAGTCCAATCCTTCTGCAAGGAGCAGGGACATCTCCAACCAGATCAGGTTGCTCAGAGCCCCATCCAACTTGGCCTTGAATGTTTCCAAGTATGGGACATCCACCACCTCTCTGGGCAACCTGTTCCAGTGCTTCCCTGCCCTCACTGTAAAAAATTTGTTCCTTATATCTTCTGAATCTACCTCCCTCTATTTTAAAGCCTTTCCCCCTTGCCCTATCACAGCAGGCCCTGCTAAAGAGTTTCTCCCCATCTTTCTTAGAAGCCCCCTTTAGGTACTGGAAGGCCACTATCAGGTCTCCCAGGAGCCTTCTCTTCTCCAGGCTGAACGGCCCCAACTCTCTCAGCCTGTCCTCATAGGAGAGGTGCTCCAGCCGTCTTATCATCTTTGTGGCTCTCCTCTGGACTCTCTCCAACAGATCCATGTCCTTCTGATGTTGGGGACTCCAGAACTGGATGCAGTATTCCAGAGCAGAGTGGAGGGGCAGAATCACCTCCCTCAACCTGGTGCTCATGCTTCTTTTGATGAAGCCTTCTGTCTTTGGGGTGGGAGGCTGCAAAGAAAAGAGTAGAGAATTCATGGTAAACAAAGATTTGTTAGAGAGAGAATGACTTTTGACTGAGACACTTGTAGAAGGCCACTGGCTTGAATTTAAAAGTTCCACAGAACTTCAGAATGCCGTTCGAGAAAGGCTGATAACTGTGGAATGAGGTTGAGTGTCAGCTCACCCAAGAGACCACTAGGAAACATTATTTTCACTGGCTGGATGACAGACTCTCTAATCCTAACAGTCCTAGCCATATTCTTTTCTACCTCTCCTTGCCAAAAAAAAAAGCTGTAGAAAATGTGAACTGTAAATAAAATGCAGCAGTCAACAGGCAGATGGGAGTTTTGTGCAACTCTCATTGATGCCACCTTTGTGAACAGGAGCAGGCGCTGTCTAGATTGCCATGTGCTGCCTAGGTCTGCCTGACATTACTCTTCTCTTCACAGATGAACAACTCACCTTGTAATTTAGAGGACAAAAGAGTGTGAAACATCTCAAGGATACAAAGAATTTTAGGAAAGTTAAAATGTCATGAGAAATAAACTGTTGAAGGTGATACATCTTCATATGTTAAAATGCCTGAGGGCAAATTAAATAAGGAATACAATTTTTTGTCTTTTCCTTTCACCACGGAGAGGCATGCATCTTTTTCCACATTAAGAATATAATTTGTCCTGATAAATTGGCTTCAAAACCATAGTGGCATGAACTCTATCAATTATCAGCAAATAATAAGACGTATCAGGCACTGAAATGTGACCAGCAATTTGAGAATAATCTTCAGTCATACTATGGAGATACCTGACCATTATTGCTTTGTGTCTGTCCAGTTTTCTATTGTCTGCTTTCTTGTTTTAAGCAGAGGAATTACCTTTTAATAGTACATTGTGTAGTCTGTTACACATGGTGGCATCTTCTGACTGTTACGTTGACTAAATACGTTGTGGTCAGCAGTGTATAACTGCCTGCTAGTTAACAATCCGTTTTCCTCTAAACTGAGATAACAGAATTTATACTTTCAAGTTGTTTCCCTCTAAAAGAAGGAGAGAGGAGAAAAAAGTAAAAGAGATTTCCAGAGGGCTCTGCTGTATACATCTGTCCTGTCTGCAATCCAGAATTTTTCCTGCTTGTACCTGTAGAAGTAGCAAGCAAGAAACAATGAAGGGTGAGAATCAGGTTACCGGCATACAATGATAAAATTCCGCATTTTTTGGCAACACAAAACTTTAGGATCAGGAACGCATAGAATTTTTAAGGTTTCATGTTGGGAAGGATCACCTGTTGAACTATGCCCCTTTTCAAGATGTTCTTTGTGGTTGAGATCTTAAACATGTGAACCAAAACCTGGAGTACACCAAGGAAGCATGAGTGAAAGGTTTGGGTTAGGCTTACGGTACTTGTCAGCCTACTTGGCCAAAGCTCATGCCTGATTATCTGGTCCAAAGAAAGCTTTTTGAAATTAACCTTGACTTGAATTGCTTTGTTTTATTCTGCTTTCTAGTATTTTATGCCATGTTTCTGTTCTGTTGTGTTAGTACACTGTGGCTCAGCTCCTTTTAGCCACATGGAAGCTGTAGTTCATCAGACTGTCAGCACCTGGAAGGGTCTAGCTGAGTTGTGAGTTTGCCTGGCTGAGTTCAGTATCTGACCAAAAAGTGTCGATATAGAAACTCAGCTTAGAAAACAAAAAGCTTAAAGCTTGCAATATGACGATCTTAGGAACAGAAAAGAAAAAGTTATATACATTAAATTAAACAAAACTCATTTTTAAATCCACTCTTTTTGTATCTACCAAGTATAGACCAAAGACAGCACACTGTCAGTTTGTCTTATCATTTGATTCCAAAATCTCTCTCCTAAAAACAGAAATAGAGATACCAGAAAGATAAGGTACAGTAAGTATTAAAGCTCTATTTTGCCTTCCAGAAAAGACTTTTGAAATGTGTATATAATTAATTCTTAATACTGCCTTATGTGTATTTTGAAACCAAAAAATGCTTTTCTCAGTGGTGCTGCCATGTGTGTACACAGCATACCTCGTGTGGTTGTTGAAGGGGGTGAAGCAGGTAGTTATCACCTGCTCAGTCCTAGAACTTTATGGGAAATACTGGATTACCTATTGTTCAGTACTCTTCTGAGTCAGGAAAACTTACAGTCCAGAAATGTTGAAGATCAGATGACACTGGTAAATAGTAGAGTGGTAATTAAATAGCAGAGTGGTAATTAAAAGCGCAAGTGCAATTGTAATTAAAATTGATGTCTGGTGCAATTAAAAGACAGGCTTGACAAAATCAGCAGCTGTTATGTCTGTCGGAGTGTAATTACCTAGCATATGAATACAAGTTTCTGGTTTAAATATTTATCACATTTTTAGGAGTGAGGACTCAGAGTCAATAATAGCATTGCCTTAAGGTTAGCTTGTTTAGGTCATAAGCCTGTGATAAGAAGCCTGAGGAAATAAGAAAAATGAATTTCCAAGACTTTCTGAGGAAAATAATATTTTGTTCATAATGTTCACTGAAACATCAACTTCTGTCACCTTCTTTAAATGTATTTGGTTTACTGCTCAGTTGAATATAGAAACAATATAAAAATCAAGATTTTGGTCTGTGGTGACTGTAGGAAAACATAAGAACAGTAATTTTGTTTTCAAGAGACTTGAATTGTTTTAATAACGTTGTGTTTATTTCGCTACTAATGAAACATCTGATTTCTTTTCAGATGTATGTAGTCAGAATTCAAATAAACCTATAAAAGTTATTTTTTCTAGGAAGTCAGAAGACATTAAAGTAGCTAAATGTACAAACAGAAAAGGAAGAAAAATAAACCGAAAAACGGAATCTGTGATCATTCATCAAGTAAAACATGAGAATGAAGAGGAAATGAAGGACTGAAAATAAAAAGATGGCTAGAATGGTAAATGGCAGAATAACAGGATTTATTAAGTACTGTGGATTTTTACAGATTTGTTCATAAAATCTTGTTATTTTGAATCTCCAGAAATTTGGATTCCTGTTGTAATAGCTAAGTGAAAGGATTCTATAAAAATGAGAGAATCATAAACATGTAACAAGAAGTGAATTTCAAAAACAATTAGGATTTATAGCACATGTTTTCAAAAGAGCTCAACACCTTATGAAAGCCAGATTTCCCAAAGAAGTTTTTATGCTGCGTGGTGAGATCTTCTGAAATTCTGGCTGCAGATCTGTATGCATAATACTTGAAAATCAGAGACCCACTCTTCAGAGAGTTAGAATCATAGAATGGTTTGGGTTGGAAGGGACCTTCAAAGGTCATCTAGTCCAACCCCCCTGCAAGGAGCAGGGACATCTCCAACCAGATCAGGTTGCTCAGAGCCTCGTCCAGCCTGACCTTGAATGTTTCCAGGGATGGGACATCCACCACCTCTCTGGGCAACCTGTTCCAGTGTCTCACCACCCTCACTGGAATTTTTTTTTTCCTTATATCAAGGCTGAATCTGTTTCCTTCTGTTTTAAAAACGTTACCCCTTGTTCTGTCACAACAGGCCCTGCTGAAGTGTTTCTCCCCATCTTTCCTATAAACCCCCTTTAGGTACTGGTAGTTGGACTAACTAATCAAAATTTTGTATCAAGATATATCACACATAGCTTAAATATGTTTTGCTTTTCTACTGCAATTAATATGCCTTTACAGGCGACAGTAGAGCTAGAAATCAGCTATTTTCGTGCTAATTTAAAATTGAGTAGAGAAAAGGGGAAAGCAGTCAATTAGGGCATTAAAGAATTGTTTGTTATAGGACCCTGTGAAGGGACATTGTGGGTTTTTTGAACATGGACTTTGCAAACATGTAGTTGAACTTCGAGCGTATAATTCTAGAAACCAGTATCTGTTCCTAGAAGCTCTATATTAAAACGCAGTCTTGCTGGCAATCCTGAGCCCTTACAAAGAACGTGAACTGCTTCATCTGCTCTTGCCTCTTGTTGTATGTGATACAGTTAGGGAAGGACTTGGCTTGGATCTTCTAGTTAGAGTAGGTTACTTAGAATGGACAGTGTTGTAATTAAAAATGTTTCCTGCTTTACCATATTGTTAATTTTTTTCCTTCCCTGTGGTTTGCAGTGAAGTCTAGGGATGCTTACTTTAGAGGCTAGAGTGGAAAAATGTATTGCTCTGTACTTGGCTTCCGTACTGAGAACGGTGCCTCCTGTTTGAAGAGTTCACTGCAGGAGTGAATGGAATCGGAAAAAGACACAAACTTTATAGAAAACAGTTGTAGATCTCTGTTCTTAGGTTGCGTATTCACTACATTTAGGGCATTTCTAATATACTATTGAATTAAGTTCAGATAAACGCTGGAGAATTTTATTTTCCCTGTCTTTTTAGTACTTCTTTGATTACTGATTGTTTTAAGGGAATTTTTGCCAATGCCACAATGGATCTTTTCAGATACTTGAGGATGTGTTGAATGACTGTACATGTATGTTTAGAGAACTAAATCAAGCCCCAGATTTCTTCTTAAGAATCACCTTCTGTCCTCTTATGATTGAGATTATCTTCAGAATTAAATGTAATAGAGATCCACTGCCATTTATATAAATGTATAAATATTTGAAATGCTTGATTTCTATTGTTTGGATAAACACTTAACTGTGACATTTTGGAAAAAAAAAATCATTGGAGTTTGCCCTTTCTTATGGAATTCAGTGTTAAGTATACATTTCAGTGGAAGCCCAGGAACCTCAAATGTATTTAATAAACTTGGTATCTTTGGAGTCCTGTAAGAAAGTTCAATTAATGTTAACGAAAATATGCTTCTAATAACTTCATGACAACATTTCTAGTCACTGGAAAATTGTAAGAACATTCCACTCCGTTTCAAATTCCAAAATGAAGCATAATTCTGTATGAAGAGTAGAATTAACTGAGTCCTAATTGCTCTTGAAAAAAATAAATTTCTGCTCCTCTGTTCTAAAGCAGCAGTATGACTTCTGAAAATCTATTTTACGGAAATGGAAAGTACAAAACCCAGATCTCAACAAATATAATTTGAATTGTGACCTTTAATGCTAGCTGGCAGAGTTCAGACTTTTTTTTTTCTGGCATTGCAATTGAAAGGTATTCTCCAAATTCTTGTTCTCAGTTGCGCTAAAACCCTTCCTCCCTGATGACCAGTTTTATTTGCATGATATGATAATTTCACTCTTTTAGCAGATTCCTACCTATATTCCATTTTTCATAATAATTAAGGCTAGACGCAGTCTGTAGTATTGTGAAGGAAGGAATTCTGTATTTTTCCCTTATATTTAAAATACTTACAGTTCTGGGAAAGTCAATGCAAAGATGAGAAAACAAACTGACTGAGAGAATTCTTCACTCCCTCCTCTCTCTTTTTCTCTTCTTCTGATATCCTGACAAAACTTTAGGATATAAGTTCTGTCCTGAACCTCAAATATTCCTTGTTTATTTTCTTCCTTTCACAAAAATACAAAGTTTGGCTTTGTGTTCCATTTCTTCTCGGTGTATACTTCCTGGCTCAGTCATCCTTCTGTTCTTCACTGATATCACAAGTCAAGACTTGTTCTCCTCTTCTTCCTTCAGAGCAGGTCATTAAATACGCCACTTAAAATGGTTAGAATGGTAACGGAATTAACTCCTTCCAACATCAAATGTCAGCTCTACTTCCCTTATCTGTCTACTGACTCTTCTAGTCAAGCAGGGCTATGGGCTTGGGTTGACCGGATGCCTTTTTGAGGGCTGAGTTCAGTGAGTGTGAAATACACCACTTCAAAATGTCTTAAGTGAAAGCACTTAAAAATAGAAGTCCAAGAATCTCGAAGCACTGATGGAAAATCATGTCCTTCCGTTTTCATCCAGAAAATGAGATTATAATTGTAAGGCTGGTTTCTCATTCACCTTGTTCAGACACTTTTCCTTAAACTGAACTGATTGTCTTTGGCATTTATTGGTAGGTATGGCTGTATGTTGATGACTGTGAAAGCAATTGGTTCAAGGCAACAGAAAATCTGATTCTTAATACTTTCTTTTTGTTGAGTCATCTCACCTTTAAGGGTATATTACTGATTCATCCTAAGTGGTAAGTGTTCCAGATCATGTCTACAAGAATCACGTTTACCATTCCATGTACCATAAGGGTACCTGCAGATGTAATGTGGTGAACTCATGGGAGTGCTACACTGAAAAAAAAAAAAAATCCCACCCTGTACTTCCAAAATGAAATGGAAAGAATTTCTCCTGGAAAGTGGCAGCTGTGTTCTGACATTCATGTAATGGGAGCAACTGAAAGCTTTATGGTGTGTAACTGTGACACTGCATTCCAACATAAGCTTCTCCTTGCCCTTCTTCCAACCAATAAACTATTCTTCCTCTCTTTTCACTCTCACCCCTCCTAATCTTCTTCTGTTTATATGCTTTAATCATAATAGCAACAAATCCATCCCTGCTGGTATTATCACACCGTTGCAAATTTTGGCTGTCTCCTTTGGCACTTCCCTTGTAGATGGAATGATATTGCCCACTTTGATGGGGCTTAATTCTCTATGTGAAATACTGCTCTGTCAATGAATATTTTCTCTATTAAACCATTTTCAGTCCAACAATAAGATACAGATTTTTGGGAGAACAGTTTTCTCATTATTACCTTAACCCATAAAAAGGCTTTTTCTTTTCTTTTTTTTTTTTTTTTCCAAACATTTTGGGCAAGTCTTCAGTTACCCAAATATTTGTAGTACAGAGTAATTTGCATTTCAGTCCTGTGAGACTTGTAAATGTAATGAACAGTCTGTGTGTTTAATATTTTTAATATTTTTAATAATTCGCAAATAGTTCAGTATGTGGAGCTGAGAAATAGTTTGCAGTGTCTGTGGAGAACACTTCTGAGTTCTAGTCTTTTGTATATTTAGCAGAATTCTGGCCTTCATCTGGAGAAATTCTAGGAGTACCTCTTACTGGAAAATATTTCAAGTAATGTGAAACAACAGATCATTTTTTCCTGTGATGTGACCCACTTGTAAGGTGAGGTATGGGTGGTCCCTCTCCTGTTACCATTAAACAGGTTTCCATGTTAGAAGGCAGGTATTATCTGTCTCCCTCTATTGGTTTCAAAAGAGAGGGAGGTAGATTTAGATTAGATATTAGGAAAAAAATTTTTATGCTGAGCATGGTGGAACTCTGGAACAGGTTTCCCAGAGAAGTGGTGGAAGCCCCATCCCTGGAAACGTTCAAGGCCAGGCTGGATGAGGCTCTGAGCAACCTGATCTGGTTGAAGATGTCCCTGCTCCTTGCAGGGGGGTTGGACTAGATGACCTTTGAAGGTCCCTTCCAACCCTAACCATTCTATGATTCTATGATTCTGTTATGGAAGATACTGACAACCTTTTGAAAGGTATGATTGAAGGAGTATTTATTTCAAAGGGACTTGTCAAAGGTCTCAATTTACTTCTCAGTCCAATAAGTTATTCTGTAGCTACCATGATAAGTGTTTTACAGCAGCCGTATCTTCATCTCTCTATCCAAGAACAGGTTAGAAAATCTTGGTCTCTAGAGGTGGGAATATTGTGTCTTTGATGAGAGCTACATTGACTGTAGACTGCCATCTTTAATAACTGGAAAATAAATCGTTTAATCAGAATTTATTAATGGGGCAGAATTAAGGCCCATTACTTTGATAGAAATTTTACCACTAGTTTCAACAGGAGCAAGATCACACCCCCAGCCATACAGTAGGTGGAATCACAGACAACCAGCAGCATTCAATAGGTTATTGGCCACGCTGCAGTCTCGTCAGGGCTCCACCTTTTCGGTTACTGTGCTTGTGACCAGCCACACTGCTGGCAGAGTGATTTCTTACTCTTAGAAGCTGAAGTTAGATATTACCAAGATCTCCATGTCTCTCACTTTCTTGCTACTGAAAGATATATCCTGACTTATTTTCATCCTATTTTAGTTCTTCTGTAATTAAACTCTGCAGAACAAGTCTTAATATTCTCATCATAATATTACACAAAGTTAACACTGCAGAAGTCTGATTGCGATTCACGTTTTAAAAGGACTCTTCATATGGCTGGTCCAATGAGTTTGGATGCAGGATTCTATCATATAAGGATCAGAGTCAAATTTATTCTAACTCAGTGGAAAGTGGTCTTACAGTAGCCATAAATCTAGTCACACCTCACCATGGTGCAGATGACACTCAGGCCTACATACCTAAGACATAATCATTGTACCCAGCGCTGTATTTGTCGTTATACTGAAGGCTACAGTTCAAAATACAAATACATTTTTAAAAATGCTGGTCCTTGAATTTTGTTTCCATCCAGGTGGAACTGCCAGGAAGCACTGGAGGCTTGGGGCATTAAAGACATACTTCACATAAAATTGTATAATGTATGTTAAATAAAGAGGGTGCCAGGACATGGAAAAACCTTGTGATCACTGTAGGGCGTTTTAAACAGATGAGACTATTACCTGCTATTTATATCATCAAGTAGAATCTGAAAGAAAACAGTAAAAAAAAAAAAGAAGTTCTCTTTTGTTTGAATATGTGTGGTTTATATATATCTGAACATAATGGGTCAAATTCAGATGTTGAAGGAGGTGTAATTTATATGAAAAAATTACATATATTGAATGTAAGGAACTGTAATTTAATATGAGTGATAGGTGGACAGGCTGGGACGGTATAATTTTTTAAATTATGTGGAACAGGTACATTAACTTTTATTTTCAAGGCATTCTACTAATCGCTTTTTCTGCTAAATTCTTTCTTTTACCACATAGAGTAGAAGTAGAGCTGTGCTAAGTACACAGCTGAGTTAAGGAGACTTTGCTGCTGACAAAAGTTGGTCACAGTTCTGCTGGTTTACACAAGGGAGTCCTGACACTTTCCATCAGCTGGGAAGTTGAGTTTTTCTGTTTTCCTGTCATTGAGTAGCATCAGCTGAAAGTTAACATCTACTTATATCGTAAACTATTCCTGTTTTCTTTTTCCAGGATAGTCTGGATAGTACAGCATAGGCTAGCTGCCTACAAGGTGCTTTGGTATATTAATTTTGCTTCTGCATTTCACCAGTAAGGAATAGCATGGCTGTTTGTAGCTAGTGTATGTGCTATGGCTAAAAGAATGCCTTCAGCTAACTTGTCCCAGAAAAGGTGATGTACCTCAGGCAAAGAATATTCCAGGAGCAGAATATGAAAGCAGGACATGCTCCTTGAGGTTTTTTAAAATAATATTTATCTGATTAAGTCATGAAAAGTAAGGAAAACATTTGGAATAAGGAAAACATTGTGAATGAGCCTGTAGAGTGGGGAAAGATAAAAGTTGAGTTTGTTGTGTTCCATTGTATTGCATTTGACTGTTTCAGAAGGAATGTATGAGAAAACTGATGGTTGGGAAACTATGAACCAGCATCCACAGAAAGGAAGTTTCCCCTTAAATTTCATTTACTATTGCTTGACTTACATATGTTTATGTGCAGTTTACAAATAGTGGCTTTGTCTAATGTCACTGAGGACAGTGATGTCCATACAACTGTTTAATCTTCCCTTTAAAAATAAATAAATCTTAATATGACCTTATATTTTGCAACAGTTAACGCCACAGTGGAATACTGTGAAGTTGTGAAGGTTATGCAGAGCTTCACAGGATGAATATCAGTGTGTCCTGTATCTTTCATTACCCTGTATCTTGAAGGAAGTTAATGCTGTTGAAATGTTTGGAAACAGTGCATTTCTGAGGTTTTCAGGAAGATTCATATCTGTGTTATTTCTTAGACAAACCTTCTGTGGAATGTATAGGGAAGTATATATGTATGTATACGGTTTCCTGAAGAAACTATATAGCTCATACTTTATGTGCATGTCCAAATAGAAATAGGTAAAACATTGGATATGTGGTTGTTCGAGTTTATGTTACCCTGAATCCAGCCTGTTGTGGCCTCCAAAGTTCTCTCTTTTGTAATTGAAAGCGATGGAGATATGGCTAAGTTGACCAGCTCCCTTAAGGTCAGTAACAGTCATGAGGTTTCCTAGAGGTGAGGAGTCTGCGTGGGTTGTACCTGCGGTCACAGAGAAATGAGAGTGGTCTCTCTCTCTCACACTTTGATAATTCTCATTTTGCCTGTTTTGTTCAAATCCAGAGTAGGAATTAAACTGAACTGGATTGAATACCCTAATCTATTAGACTATACTGTAAGTAATTTTAACTATAAAGGCATGAAGTTAGGTATGAACAATGAGGCCGAGATATCCCTGACATCGGACAAAGATAAACGGAAAACAGCACTCGAATGGGAAACAGCCCTTGTCACACAGCCAACCCGAGCTTAAGATGTGATGCAACCCAATATTAAGGCAATGTTGTTTTGTTAAAAGTATGTTATGAGTTTCTAGTTGCTTTGCTTTGCAGATCTCTAGAGGAGACATTGATTGGAGCTTGGCTACCACTTCTCCCCTGCCTCAACTCTTGCTGACTGTGCTCTAGTTTGACCTTTGAGTGACAATCTGGCCAAGGAACAAGAGTGAGAAGGTTGAGAAGACAACCATTTCAGCAGAGCACTTTGAGGAGGCAACCTCGTCTGTTGTAAGGATTGTAAGGATTAAAACTCTGGGTGTGCAGGAGACTTTAAAATGTTATCTTCATATTCTCTGTACTTACTGTTTCTCATACATCTCATGACTCATATTTGCACAGATGAGGTGTAAGACAAGCCTACTTTTCTCACTGCATGTGTGAAGTAACAAAGTATAAAAGGCTAAGAGTCTCCATCAGTGCTTTTATGAAGATGAATGACATATGTCACCGTGGAGAGAGCACACACGCATTTCGTCATAATATAGATTATAGGACAGACAAGCATAAATGCTGTCATACAAGGTGATTTCTAGCCTACTGTATTCAAGAAAGAGGAATTCAGAAAGGCTGAAATAAGTAGAGGGAAAGCCTAAGAAGATAAGAAGGAACCTAAATTGTGGGAGGAGCTCAGGATACCTTGGCTCATTTAACCTCATTAAACAGAGAATATGCATGTGAGTGCCTTCTGTAAACATTACAAGGAGTAAATACAGAGGAAAAAATAGAGTTGTTATCTATTATGTTATATTTGAATGCAATACTTACATACGATCAGACTGATATAAATAAATTCAGAAATTAGAAACTCATTTCTGGACATGAAAATATTAAATCTAAAGTAGTCATCCAAATAAGTAACAGCAAGAAAACTATGTTGTTTTCAGTGAATGTCAGTAGTTAATGGAAAAGACTGTAAACAAAGGTAAGAGAGTACATTTGTTAAGATTGCTATAGTTTTTGCACCATGTATAATTATATAAGTTCATATAGTTGAGTTAGATATTGTAAATGTCATTCATATATATGTGTATGAAATTTAATTATTAATATAAATTATGTTTTATATTTCAGTACCTAACCTCCTGTTTGTGGCCTTTCCCATAGTTGTACAAGAAATACTTTTTTCCCTGACTTGAGGTACAGCTTCTGTGGCCTCAGTTGCCCTCTTTGGAAGTAGTAAAGACTGACCACAGGTAGACAGTATGGACAGTGTTCCCCGTAATACTGAAAACCTTGTAGATGGCAACCTGTGTGTCTTTTTTACATGCTCACAATAAAATTCATCAAAGATTTGAAATCACAAAGGAATTCTCCTTCGGTACTGAACTCTGTGTTTTGTTTTGGTAGCATTTTCTGTTGGCTGAAAAAAAATCCTGGTATTTCGAAAATATTTTAATTTAATGAGTTCCATATCAGAAAAAGGGGCCCATGCCAGTGGTAGTGCTGTGAGTCTGCCATCTTCTCATCCTGTGCTGGATCATCAGTTTTAGGAGATTGGATCTTTTTCCAAAGCATCATAAAATATGTCATTGGGTGCTGGAGGATTTCTTGCCGCTTGATGGGAAGGAAATGCAGGATGCTTGTGGGCTGGGTTTAAGGATCAGTCCTGTGCTGGAGTGTTAAAAAGTTTGTTTTATTAACAGAATTATTTGAATTAGAGAGAAATATTTTTTCCTTAGTGTTCTCAACTTCATGTTTCATTCTGATTTTTTGGAGGAGGGGTAAAAACTTTTCAAATAACATTTGACTGGTTTTCTCCTCCTGAAATGATGTTTCTTTCCTGGGCATAACCACTCTGCAGGAGTTCTACCAGCTTGCTGTATAACTGAAATATGCTTTAGTTTTCTTTTCTTTTTTTTTTTTTAATGCAGTAACCATTTACACAAAAGAAGGGATAGAAAGAAAAAAAAACCTCACATTTTAAGTCAACACATTTGCTTTACATTCTTCTTGGATTATTAGTTTAGTCAGCGTATGTAATACGCTGTAGTCCCAGCACAATGTAGTTGCATGAGAAAAGTGAATGTATAAATAACATTAGCAGGTCTTATGTTAACTTTTTTTACAGCTTCTTGACACAATGTTCTGGTTTTGGAAATCATGAGTGTCTGTCACATCTGTGTAAGGTGGCTTTTCTCTCTCTTGCCCTATTCCTGTTGGTAACTGTTCTACAGTTGGGACATGGTAGCTTGGTGCAGCATCGCCAGTGATGTCAACGCAGACTTCTGATACCTGCTTTATCAGTTGATTTTTTTCATTTATTTCCATCACATCTACTTCTGTCACTTACCCCACTCAAAATATTATTTTGCATCCTTTGCATTTAGAGCCCTTCAAAATTTGTAGTTACAGTTCTCTGCCCCATTGCCTTTTTGCTCCCATTTTATGAAGCTATTTGTGTTCTCTCTATATAGAACTTCCTTCAGAAATTTTATCATCCAACCCTTTATTAACTTTGTGCTGTATTTGTGGCTGGCTTTTGGCTGAAATCTTTCCATTGAAATGCACAGCACAGAATGCAATCTGCCTTGTCTGCCAGGGAGACAGCTTCCTCTGGCATTTGTGATGTGTTTCCTCACTGTGTGTAACATTAACTTGCAGAGTTTTTCTCTTACTTGCTTTCTGCACCATATCATATTGCAAACTTGCATATGATTTGCTGTTCACCATCTCCCTTGTGTCCTTTCAGCTGTATTACTTGCCAGGTTTTTCCCCACTCATTCATGCTTTAGATTATTTTTCTTGTGCATTTTTAAAGAGAGTAGTAGCTTCTGAGTTGATTCTGTGAGATGAATAATTAAAATACCAAATTTAACTAAACAGAACCTCGTTATTATACTGCTTCTTTCAATTTGGGAGTTCGTTTTTTGTTTGTTTTTTTTTTCTTTACTTTTGCTTGGAAAAACTGTCTTAAGCGTCTTGAAGCAGGTACCCAGGTTGGATCTCAGAAAGTTGATTTGTCATGTACTGAAGCACTACATTCATTGGAAACTGCAGTCTAGCTTCAAAAGAGAAGTAGTGACAGTCATGATGAAATACCTCTAGCTTTTCTTCTTCTACTGCCTGTCTGTAATTTGAATGCCAGATTTGCAAACATTGACCAAATACGTAACGTGTTTGTGATTTCTAAGTAGACTAGTGTCAAGGTTCTTTAGTGCAAATCCAGACTTGGCTTGACTGAAATGTAATAGGAAAGCAGTATACAACTTTTTCTGTGTATCAGTGAAAGTTATGATACAGCTAATCTGCTTCAATGGCAGAGGAAGCCTAGAACTGAGAGACTGCACAGAAATGAAGATGAAGCACAATGCAATTGCAGACATCGTGCGCTGGCGTTAACAGCACTGACTTGCATTTTTTTTTGTCTTGGGATGCACTTTATAGATACTATGCATGCAGTATGAAGTGATGTTTAGTAATTCTGAATCATTCAAAACCAGAACCTGGGAATTATTGCGTATCTGCAGCTTTTACAGAATTAAATACTGAATTCCGGTCTTTATACGTTGCCGTGTTAAGTGGACTGGTGTATTTACACTGGAAACAATGCTACTGTGAACGGGCCTTTTTAGAGAACAGTTACTCACATACTGCTTTATAGTAGCATTTGCTCCCCCAAAAAGTGCTTATTGAAAATTATGCTCTGCTACTTCTCCCATGGAGGGGTCTTATTTTGTTCTTTATAGTGAAGCTCCTAATTAGAAGTCTTAGGTCCTCTGCATTGTTAGTAGGAAGCAGAAGACTCTACTAGAAAGTGGGTTTGGGTCATTTGACATCTTCTGAGTATCTGTCCATGACTGACTTCAGCTTGGAGTCTTGGATGATTTAAATCCTACCATAGGCACTTCAGTTAAGGGCCAGTAGTGAACTTGGATGAAACTGACCCAAAACAAACTCTGAAAAGGGAAAAGGTTTATTCTCATTCATTTTCCCACTGTTTCATGGTGCGATTTCAGCAGATACCATTAACACCTATGTATGTAAAGCCATACAGAGTTAGTGACTGGCTGTTCTTTCCTTGCTGAGCATCTGATGAATAATCTCCTGAAAACAGAAGGAAGGATCTGTATATAACTGCCAGGGATGACATACAGTGTGTTTAGAATCTCACTTAGACAAAATCAATTATTAAATCCCTCTGAACAATTCGAGGTATTTCTGATTGAGTGAAGTAGATACACTAAAACTAGTATTTAAATTATTTTTCTATATAAAATAAATCAGAGCACATCTTGTGGCTCTTGACAGCAAGTGTCAAAATAGAGCTTATATTCCAGTAGTGAAGCCTTCTCCTTTCCTCCTAGCCCCAAACATGACTGCTTCACACACGTAGGAAGAGTTCTTGATCTGCACTACTTTCTAGCCTGTGCCCACACATTGTCTAGGAACGTGCTAGCTGGCTTTGGCCAAAATCATGCCAGAGAACATACTAAGAAGTTTTGGTTCTAAAGCCTAGGTCCTGGCCTAGTTTAGTTTACCAGTGCTGAGGCTACAATGCAAACTAGAAGCCACAAGCATAGCTGATAAAAATTTTTCTACTAGTTTCTGCTTGCAGAAGGCGTACAAGAGGAAAAAAATAATGCAGGATAATCAATAATCAGTGCTTTTAATATGATAAAGCTTAGGCTATTTCTGTACTGATACCATTTCTGTACTGATACCATCAAGAAAACTGTTTGTCTTACTCCTGTTCTGGCCATAGCTCAGCTCTGCGTATAAGCATACTTTACTGTATTTATGAATTTGCCCTTTTAGTGTACGATGTCATTAATATTCATGTAACCAGTGTACTGGATGGGGATCTCTGGGTTTTGCTATATTTATTCAGCAAAGAATGAGAAACATGTACCTGGGTGGTATGTGTACGTGTGTGTGCGTGTGTGCATGTGTTGGACTTGGCATGTGCCCAAGGCAATACCTAGACCTCATGCCTTAGAGGTAACGGCACAGAAGTTGTCGAGCAAAATTCAGTCCAAAGTTTGTTTGGTAAATGGATCTTAGGGACTACTTGCATGCTTTTATGCTGAATCCTTGAAAGTACATTTGATGTTGTATTGCTGGTTGTAATAGGATGAGGGGTAATGGTTTTAGAATAGAGGGAAGTAGATTCAGATTAGATATTAAGATTTTTTTTTTGACAGTGAGGGAGGTGGAACACTGGCACAGGTTGCCCAGGGAGGTGGTGGTTTCCCCATCCCTGGAAACATTCAAGGCCAGGTTGGACAGGGCTCTGAGCAACCTGATCTGGTTGGAGATGTCCCTGTTCCTTGCAGGGCGGTTGGACTAGATGATCTTTAAAGGTCCTTTCCAAACCAAAGCATTCTATGATTGTACTGTACTGTACTGTACTATACTATACTATTCTATATATAATTCATGACTGAGCAAAGTGAACGGACAAGTCCCTCTCTGGTGAGAGGAAAGCCCAAGCCAGTGCTGTCTGGTTTGTCCTGTGCGTTTTCTTGGAAGTCTGCTCGGCACAGCTGTGGCAATAAAGCAGGGAATACTTCCCTGACCCTTGTTGTTTTGCCTGCAGATTTCTGCATATTGAGTAAAAGAAATTGTGATTAATGTGGCACTGTGTGTCAAGGGTAGACTGTAGATTACCATTAAGTGCATCATTACGTTATCTTTGAAGAATTTACTAGGTTTTACCTGACAGATAATAGCTTTTCCTCTGCAGAGGAATAATAAACTAATATACAGGATGCACTAAAATATATCAAAAGAAGTGTTATTTAGACAGAGAAAAAGCTTTGGCTGTTTGTAGGGTTTTGAAGGAATTTTAGATAAAACTTCCTCACTCATTTTCTTTCCAGCCGTGTGATTTGAAGTCGTGCCTCCCGGGCACGTACTGATGCTGTTGGTGCAGAGCAGGGGTGTGTGGCTGCAGGGTCGGCGGGCGAGCTGCAGAACTGTGCTTGGACGCTTCTTTACCGAGTATCAGTCAGTGCAATGGGTTGGTTATAAAATGTAACAGATTGCGTCCTTGCTTCTGCTCACTGATTTGATCTCTGAAGTTCCTTGCATAACCCACGCTGGATCCGAGTCTTACGTTCTTTTTGCCGATGGCTATTATATTAACCATTTTTACACCCCCAGTGATTAAGAACAGATTATTCAGCAGGAGTGAAGGCTTTCCAAAACCTTCCCTGCTCAAAATTCAGTGTGAGCCTCCAGCGACCACTGCTTCTGCCATTAAAGCAGCGTGAACCAGCGGGTTGTTTCTGAGGACATTTCGCTTTCTAATGGTGTAGGAGGGGTATTTTCTTCAGTGAGTCAGAGTCTTGTTGTTTTATGGCTTTGGTAAAGAGATCTGAACATGCCTGGGAGGTGTCTGGGGCAGGGATGGTCTGTCCCTTGAGAGCCAAGGTACAGGAGTGACAAAACCTGGCTGTAATTAATGAATTCACCTACTTGGGGTCTCTTCTGAAACAAATCTGGAATCAAGATGACTTATTCCTTTCTGTCAGTCAGTGTGTAGCTTTTCACGTCCTGCTTGCTTTTCTCTCCCATTTTGTTTCTCTGAGTAAAACGTCACTCTATACTAAGAGCAAGTGGCATGGTGTCACAGCTCTCTCAAGACCCTCAGCTGAGGTCTCTGTGACCTCTGGACGGGACACCTGAGGTGCCTGCATCTGTAACCAGCATTTCTTGTGCATAGTCAAAACTGCCTGATTTCAAAAGTATTGAGCTCCTCTGGGATCACAGAAGTTAACAGCTCTGAAAATCATGCCACTTTTTTGAGTAGTGGTTGTAAGTGGCATCCAGTTACTTGAGGTGTTACATCCTCAGCGCAGTCATTTACCAGTCCCTGGAACAAGTAGTATTACACAGTCAAACTTCAGATCGTAGCTGATGAATGTCTTTCAGCTTTTTTAGTAGAAGACAGCAATGAAAAATATTACTGTGGAGTTTTTTTTACTTGATCTGATTTGCGTACTTTTATTGTTTTTATAAAGAAACCACTTAAACATTTTACAAAAACCCTTTGCTGGTGTGGTTGAGACTATTAAATTGTGCAGTGATAAACAACAATTTGTTGTAAATGTAATTGTTTATCTTTTTGTACTCTATTCTCATTTTAATCAAAGCAAAAAAACTTCCAACTATTTCTGCAAATCCAAAAACATGTTGACGTAACCATTTTCCAATGAAGACTTGAAGGTACTCAGCTGTCACCTTGTCATCTTGTTTTAGATAGATTAAAAGCTTGATAGAAAGTCCAGGTCATAGAATCATAGAATCTTTAAGGTTGGAAAAGACCTCCAAGATCATCAAGTCCAACCATCAACCTAACACCACCATGTCCACTAAACCATGTCCTGAAGTGCCACGTCTACACATTCTTTGAACACCTCCAGGGTTGGTGACAAACTGAAGTACAGGAATGTATGCGTCATACTCGTTTAAGTATACTGCCTCAACAAAGCTCCTTGGTCAATGCCCTGCTTTCAGGGAATGGACATTTCATATTCTTTGCCTTGAGGGCTCACTTTTCCTATGAAATAAGTAGTTTCTCTTCTTTCTGTCTTGTAAAATTTACTGTGCAGGTCATACATAGCTGAAGTTGACAGACTGATCTCTCTGGATACCAAAGTACATGAACAGTGACAAAAGGGAAACTCCACAAGTCCCCACACCTTCCTGCTGTGGTGTGTGTTGAATGAATAAAGGCCAGAACATCATATTGAACTTCTAGAGTGGTTTGTTCTCTGAATGCATGCTCAGGCCATGTCCTTTTCACTGATACGTCTACCCCTTGACTAGGGACTGGGAGCTGTCTTGGCACCCACGTCGAATTACATCAAGAGCTTGCAGATAATGTTAGCTTTTCGTTGTTAACAAGATCTAAAACTTCTGAAACACTGTATCATATTAAATCCCTTGAACCATTCAGGTCTTGAGCCCTATGTAATTTAAAGGGTTAAAAATTAATGATGAAAATAGAAGCAGCTGCCTGGTGACTAACCCAAAGAGCATCTGTGCCTTACATGTTGAACTTTAACATATGCGTCATCCTGAGTGTTGAAATCTTGCAATTTAATAGCATGTTAAATAAATAACTGTTAAATAAGGTAAATGACAGTTTTACAAATGCTGGTTATTGTCACAACAGTCAACAGTGACAATTCCAGTACAGTGTAAGAATACATGTGCTGTTTTTAGTGAGTGGACCAAAGCACAGCAAGGGTAGGTGATACAACCCACAGCTCTCAGCATTTCCTGGGCACAGGACATATTTGCCTTCAGTAGATTCACTGGCCAACTTTCAGTAGTCCCCAGACCCGCTCAAGTCTCTGTGATTAGTGTCTTTAGTTGCCCAGCTCTCTGCCTTCCCACGTGCTTAACCAGTAAAAATCACTGGACATTGAAATGGGGGTAATTTAAACTAGGTGAATCTGGATTTCTCTCTCTAGTTATGTGTAACATTTTTGGTATTTTGACTGATTGTTACCACAAGGAACTTCCATCATTAGTTATGAAAAGGTTTTCCATAAATGAAGGGGTCATTAACCTTTACACATTACTTAATGGTATATGCACCGTGGCATTCACAGGTGTGACAATACCTGCTCCTTATGGTAGGCAATGTCCTCCGTCTTCAGAATAACTGGTCTTATAATAATTCTGAAAGTTATAGCTTGCATATAATTCTGTGTCTTCTACTTGATTTCAGCTAATGTAAATTGCATTTAGATAAGATCTTGGCATTTGAAAAGTATAAAAATTATTAGTTGATGTTGAGCGTTTGAATCTCATTAGTTTCCTTCATTTTACCTGTATATTTCTACTTCACTTATTTCAAGACACAGATATGACATACTTTCTTGTGAATATGTATGTCATTATAATAAAATATGTTAAATCTGTTATATCTGCAGATATATTGCAAAGAAGTTGAACTACATTTAAGCAGTTCTGCAGTCAAATGCACATTTCAGAGTCCTGGCTCGGGCATCTAGCAGTAAAGTAAGAACTAGTTGATAAGTCTTGGAAAAATAGAAATTTTACATTTCTATATTATTATCTGCAAAAGATTAAAAAAGAAAGAAATTGAATAAAATTCTCCTCCCTCTTACCACTATCTTTTAAATTTGTGTGCCTTTTAGAAAGGCAGGAATGCATGGGACACTAACAGCTTTCTTGGTTTGTCCTTTTTCCTCCAAGGTTTAGCAACTTCCCCCAGTGGTTAGTGCAGCACTCCAAGCAACTAATCCTGTATCTATAAACTGTAATGTCAAAGGATTAATGTGTGCCTGGGAACGCAGGTCAAATCTGCTTTAGATCACAGCAGTTTGAGTTCAGCTCCTAGCTGAAATATCACGAAACTACCATATAATTTAGTACAAGGCCTGCATTCCTATACTTCAGCTGCTGGTTGCCTTTAATAAAAAGAGGCCCAGGAGTGATTTCCCCGAGAATGTATTTTTCTTCGTCTAAAACCAAAGTAATATCAGCTGGAAAGTAGAAGGATTTCTTAAAATAGTTCTGTATTTGATATAAATAGCACTTTCAAAGTCTGCTGTTAAAATACTGTAGAAAGTGCAGTATGACAAGTTACTGATATTTCCTGAGTTTCTTTGGTTTGCTGTGTTACAGTGCGCAGATCTTGGAAGCATCTCTTGCTGGGCTGCCCTGCCTTCCGCTGGGTACCTGCTGAGACCGGTGATGCTGCTCACAGATGCAGTGGCACGCGTTAGCTGAGTCTGAGAGTAAAGACAATTAAATTTTTTAAAAATACTTTTTACAGAAATATTTATCTAATTTGTGCAATATGTAGAATCGTATGTACAATAAGCAGACATATAGAACAACATATATTTTGTTTTCACTGTGTCATCAATAAAGCACAGCAATTTATACCTAATTATCTGCAAATGTAATGTCCAGAATCTCTCTTACTTTACTTTCCTGATACTTCTGTCAGGTACTGTAGTCGTGTGTCTTTGAGAGTTTTTCCTGTATGAATTCTTGCAGTATGTTTTCACATCCAGAAAAAAAGTGAGAGGTGTCCTTTTAGAATATTTGTTTGATCTTAACATTGAAATACAATTGAGAGTAGGTATATCAATTCACTTTCGGTTAGTGTGAGTGGGTTTTTAATTAATTCTGTTTTAAGGCTACAGTGTATTCTGTTATCATAACATAAATTAATTACCAGCTTTAGAGTATGTCTGTTTCATTATAACACATAAAAAGCAGTATTGTGCTCCCCTGTACACGTGGTGAAGGGGCTGTGTGCTTAGACTCTTGTTCTGACCAACCTTACCTACACTGAACTGCAAATGGAGAACCCCGTGTATTCTCCAACTGTAAAGTTACCGTTGTTCGGTTGGTTTCCTGAGAGAGAATGGTTTAATAACTAAATAAACGAAATAAAACGCGGTGTACTTTTGCTGGCACAAAAAGCCCTCCAGGACTGAAGGGAGGGTTCTGCCTGCTGCCCTCTGCTGGGGTCCCCATCCTCCTGGAGCCACTGGCTCTGCTCACACTCCCAGGCACGCGCGCTTCAAAACCGAGAGAACCGAGCATTTCATAACCACGTTCTTGTTTGCTTTGTCTTTTAAAAACTTTCACCTGGGCACGCCGCAAAGCCTGCCTACCTGTCTGAGGTGCCACACTGGAAAGCCAACTTCATTTTGAGCAGAGACTCATTTGAAAATGGAGTCTCCTCGGCTGGGATGTGGTGCTGTAGGACTTTGCTGACAGTAGTTTTCTCATGGCCTGACAGGTTCTTCGCTCTGTGCTGCTCTTCCCAACGATAGAGCGTATGGCTCAGTCCCCTCAAGGAAAGCTCATGACTCCTTTACTGTGCAAACTCCGTTACATTCTCTACATGCCCGTCTACCTGCTGTCCTTTCTACCAGAGGGAGTCAAAGCCTCCCTGGTGCGCTTCGCTCTGAGAGGAATGAAGACCTGTGATGAATCTTCCATAACAACCTCCATAAATCTCTTCAGCGTGGACTGCATTGGTGAGTACCTTTTCTTTTTTTGTTATACCAGCTTTTGTGTTGTTCTCATTAGGTAAATGTTGATGTAGTCTTGTGGGCAAAAGTTTAATACTAAAGCAGGAATAAGTTTTGAAGGACAGGACTAAGTTTTTTCTCAAATTAAGACCATGGGTACAGGAAAATCTCAAATGAGTCAATTTAGAAAAAAAAAGTCTTAAGAGTAAAATAGCAAATAAAATGTTTCCCCAAAGAATACAGACTTCTTAAGAAAACTCTGACCTATACTACTAACAGTATTTCATGTGATTAAAACAGTTTTACAATCTAGTTTATGTTACTTATGTCTTCTTTTTGCATTCATTCATAATGGATGGTGAAAATAAATCAGTGATCAGTTTCACAAAGGATTCTTTGCATCTGTGTTTTAAAGCTATGATTTAACCAGCTCTATAGGTTTTGTCATCTGAATGGGAATATTGGTAAATTCAGAAAAGGGCCTTCAGCCTACAAAGACACATAAAATTTACTTTATGCACAGAAAAATATCAGCACTTTTTGGGGCATATGAAGAAAGAAGATTAACGTTCCTCCAGTGCATATTGTGCGCATATTTTGCACATTCTAGCAAGAGAAACAGCTTTAAGAAAGGGAATAATTTCAGATAAATTATGTTAAGTTTAGAATGAAAACCAGAACGTGGATTGTGCTATACTCCAGGTATTTTCGTAAGCTAGCAGTTGAAAACAATTTGGAATAGAATTGACATGCTAACACAGTAATAATAGCAAGAAGGAAGTTTTGATTGCATTAATAGTAGTAAAAACACATTCCTACATTTCCAGTTGTGCTCTGTCTTCTATCAGTTAAATTTTACCTACTAATCTTCCAAACAGATGTGCCAGAGTAACTCTGCGATTGCAGCAGGGCCCTGTGCCTTTCTGTGAACGTGTTGGTCTGTGCTGGAGGCCCGCGTGGGACTGTGCAGAGACTGAAAGTAGGATGGGCAGGGAGGGTTCTTCCTGCTAAACCCAGACAGGCGTTGTACCAACCTGGCATGATGAAAGTCACTCCACTGCAGTACCCCGTGCCTGACATAGTCAGACTCCTGGTTGATAATATAAACTTCTGATAGGAGTCATATCATCTGTTGCTTCAATTCCTGTTAATTTATGGCAGTTTTATGATGATCGAGAAGAAAGCAAGCATGCAGTCATATGTATGCTAGGTTTTCAGGCTTCTTCCTTTGATAATTTAGCCTTGGAGAAAGGTCTGTGAAGATCTGTGGAGTCACATCTCCACAAGCCAAGAATCCTTCTGTGGTCCCCACAGATAAACTTCTGCCTTTCAGAACAGGTTATCCACTTCCAGAGTTGTGTTGGAAATGGTCCTTGGCCTACATTAACCTCCAAAAATGCATGGCCAGCCATTGTCTGTGGATGCTGTTTGGCCCAGACCTTAGCGGTGGCAGGAATAATTTTAACAGAACAGATTTTGTGTGCTGCTGGTGGAGCCTGGCCCTCCGAGCTCTTCATTCCCCAGGTGAGCGAGCCCCGTTGACATGCGCGTCTCAGGCTGTTGTAATTTTCTGTGTGCATCTGTGTCTGATCTGTGCCCAAGCTGGAAGGTAAACTCAGGCAAGAAACCAGGCTGAAGGCTCCTGTACTCACAGGATGTGATCTCTGCCTATGCTCAGTCTATTGACTGGATCCATTAGACCACAATGGAAACCCCTGTGAGCCAGTGGCTTGTAAAACTTGCATAAATAGGCCTTATTGATGCAATCAGTTCCTTGGGGCTTGTGATACGATCTCTCTCAAGCAGAATTCCCCTTTAGTTTCATCTTTGGAAACTGATGATGTTTTACAACCCAGTGACTCAGGACCACATGTGTGGATTAATAATCTTAGGGCCTTCCGGACATTGCCCGTTAACCTTCTCCTGCATTGTTTGCGGACAATAGAAAATGTTACCACTCAGCAAAAATTTGCTAAACCTACGACAACAACTGAGTCTGTCTTACGGGGCAGCTCATCTGTGAGTTACTGAAGCCCCTGAATTTGTGGTACGTGTTTTTCTGATGGATTTCTTGTCCCTTAATAAACTGCTAGATATGGTTCAGAAATGTTCAGCAAATGAAGTTGTTTCTCCTCTCCAGGAAGGCTGCATGTCAACTCATTAAAAATACACATATTACCTTTGGCGTGGACATCTGTTACATTACTGTAATTGTAATAAAATCTGTGATTAAGAGCAGAAAAGATGGTAAAAGTTTCCTTAAAATGAATACGTCCGTTAAAACAAACCAACCTGCCAGGGATTTGTTACAACATCCAAAGCTTAGTCACAACAATGTTTTCTCTCCTCTGAAAGGAAATGAGATTTGAAAACTTAGTTATAGCAGAACTCTAAAACCAAGTGCCACTCCTGTTGACATCAGGAATGAAAAGCTTCATTCAGTGGCAGCAGAATCAAGCTCTTGGATGAAATAGTCCGTGAAGGAAGAATTATATTACCTATCTATCCCACTGTTTCACATCATGTTTACTCCCGCTTCTTATCCAAACTCATCTTTCCATTGTCCTGACTCTGTAGTTGATGGTACATGGAAGTCTCAGTCACACAGCAGAAGGCATTGCTATGACAGGTTGCAGAAAGGTAACACAATATAATGTCCTGTCCCAAAGGGGAAATAGTGCAGAAAGAGGAGAGACAGCAGGGACTGTAAAGAAGGATGAGAAGGCATGGTGTATAAATAATGAAGGACTTACTAGAAAGAAGCAAAGGGGTCTGAAGGCAGTTTGCCTACCAGTATTAAACCTCTAGCAAAGATATCTTAGAGCAGAAAAAGCATTACAGTAAACAAACTAGCATTTGGGTACTTGTATTCATTAACCTAGGGGATGAACAGACAGAAAAATTGGACCTTGGTGACCTTGAGTTATCTGAAACATTGTCACTCTGTTTATTCAGGCTCACAAAACAAGGGGTATCCACCAATCTGACACAGTGCTGGTTTTTCTACAAATCATGCACAGTCCTGCAATGCTGGAATATTTTGGCAGTCCAGCCCGCTGAAATTTGTAAACATTTCTTTGCTGACAGATGCCAGTAGCAGACTTACAGTGACAGTAAACCATTCTATCTACACGGGACAGGATTTATTGTCCAGCCGTTTGACTGGCAAACTTCCTCCATTTGTTTCTGTAAAATTTCCACAAAAGCACAGACATTACATAATGGGTAAACACTGCGCAGCGTTTGCGAGAGGCAGGCTGGCGGGTCAGAGGTCAATGTCTGGATGACAGTGAAGATTCAGATAAGCACAATAGCAAGAAAAACCTCCAACTGGCCCGAACGCGGTGCGTCCTTTGTGATCTTGAACCTGTGACTTCCCTGGAGGAATCTCCCGTTTGTCTAACCTGTTCGGGGAGCAGGGGGGAAAACGGCGATCTGGGGCGGGGTGGGGAGAGGGGGGTTTGCTTTGTGCAATTCCGGCAGGTTGGGAAGGAGAGGACTTAAAAACCTGAAACAAGGGTTTCTGATGGGTTCAGGCTGTCACACGAATGCAGGCTAGAGACTGTAGATTTCCAGTTTGATTTAAACATTCAAGAGATGATGTAAAAACGAGGAACTGAGATTAAACTTCAGAGTTTGGATTCAAATTTTATCTTGTTCCAAGTGCAGAGACATTCAGATTTCATGTGAAGTGTTGACATTTCCCTCATCTTACGGAGAAAAAAGGGCTAAGGCAGTTTCAGGCACTCCACTCTTAGCCCACAGTGCTGCGTAGGAAGCGAGAGTCCTGACCGAGGTGTCGAGGTTTCTCTCCCAGCAGTAGCTATTTCTCTCTGATGGCCATACAGGATGGCAAAATTACATCCCTGAAGGGCCATAGAATAAAAAGCTTCTTCATAGGATAAAATTAGTAGACCTGTCAAATATCATCTGGGAGGTAAATTTATATCAAAAGCCAGTGAAACATAGGCTTCCAGTTACTATGAAAATGGAACGTAAGCTTTTACATTGACTAAGTTATTTTAAAATTTTATCTCCAGGGAGCTAACTGGAAAATTTCAGTCTGGGTTTGAATTATCCCAGCCTTGGGAGTTGTCCTGTCTTGAGATCTGTTTCTATTCCAATTCTCTCTTCTTAATCAGAGATATTTTAAATATGACATTATATCTGACCGCTATGGACATCATGCTGTCCAGACAGTCGGCATCTAAAGCCAGACAGGTGAATCACGCCCTGCAGATGACTGTTCCTCTTTACTAACCGCAAAGGGACCCTTGCTCTGCTAGATACCTGAAAGTAGAGGAGATAAATCCCACTCTGTATCTACTGGCTGTTCATTTTGCTGCAGACATCAGAAAACACTGTGACCTGAATGGTCTGTGCAGCCTTTACCCTTGCTGCTAGGGCAGTCAGATATCCCGTGCTTTGGCAGCACTGGAATACACAGCTGCTGCTTTCTAGTGAGAATCCTGTTGTTTGTTTCCTGCCTCCTTTTGAAAATTTGTTTTACCATCTCTGTCTCCATTTTCTGTCAAGTAAGATGGGAAATTTTTTGAGAGTTCTTTTTTGGGACTAAAATGCTGTAGAAATACCCAGAAAACTGAAAGACTTGGGTAAGGACAGTGTTGTATTCATGGCAGTCAATAGCACCTCCACCTATTCTGCTTATATTTTTCAGTGTTAAAAAACAATGTTTAAAGTATTAGGTAAGCACTTGATAAACAAATTCACCTGAAATGGTGAAATAAGAGTGCTTTGCCCCTAGAGAGTATTTTAAAAAGCTGTATAACCACATAGCTAAAATGGAGTTTACTTTTCTTTCTTTGTTTTTAATTTCAAATGGTGTTCTTTTGTTCTTTTCTTGCACTGACATTAAAATTTAACTCTTAAAAGTAACATAAGATATGACGAGCACTTCTAAATTCAGCACAGAAAGTAAAGCTCTCTTGATTTTGTTTTATGGAACAAAATCAAAACAGCTTTATTTTCTATGCTGAATGAAACTAAAACTCTCCATTGAGGCATGCGAGGACAAGGAGGAGTTGCACATTATGTTATCATCTAGGTTTTATTATTTCAAAACACTGTACTAGCACATTTGGAAAAGAACCTGACGTTCAAGACAAGCAATGAGCCCAGCATCACATAACTCGTCAGCAGCAGAACTGTACAGAGACCTACATCCCAGGGCAACAGTTGATCTACTGAACCAGGTTAACCGTTAGTTTAACTTTATAAATATACATAGATATGTTAGTCACGAGCAGCTTCCACAAACCACATTAGCTAGACAGGCTGACGTGCATGCAGTGCATTTTAAAATAGAGATAGAAGCTGTTGCTACAAAGGATTTCAGGAGGCACCTTGCAGTCTCACACCTACATTTTTCATAGTGGGCAGAAGAATAAAAGCTTTCCCTCTCTGCCTGCCATAGGACCACTGTGCCGATCTTTGAACCTAAACCAGTACATTTTCAAGTTGATTTTGCAGGGTGATTGAAATCAAAGCCCTGGTAGTAAAAAGTGATTGCTTTGTTTCTTCTGATGAATATAAGTTGCAGATAACTTCTGACTATAATGCAGAAATCGTTTCAGGCTTATTTTTCTACTTTTATAATTGAATATCTGTGTATAGCTAGCCAAAATTTCATGGAGAACAGAAATTACTAACTGGTAAGTAAGTTGTATCTATGTAAACAAAACAATGTTAAATCTGGACAGTGTAGTATATCACAGGTGGGCAAGAAGGATGAAGCTCAGCAGGTCTCCTCTCTTCTCCCTGTGTGCATCCTTTGATACTCAGTGGGGCAGAAAGAGGTCAGAATGAGACAGCAGATAATCTCCCTCCCTCTTACTAGCATCTCACTTACTAGGGTTCAAGAGAAGTCATCTTTCCTGGAATCTGGTAACTCAACGGCTGTCTCTTACGAGGTGTTTTCTGCCTGTATCTGAGTTTGCTACTGCCAGATCTTGCCGAGGGTTAGAAGGCTGCCTTAGGCACCCCAGCGCTCTGACCCAGAGTGCTAAATCCTCTGCTTCTGCAGAGTTCCTCGGCAGGCTTCTGTGTGCTGTCACAGTTGAGTCCTATCCACTTCTGACATTTTAAGTGATGATCGTAATATGTATTTCTGCAAAGTGTTTAAGAGCATGTTTCCTTACCTGTGGAAACACAGTAATATTTTATCACCTGCTTCGCAGGAAAAGGGACCAAAGAATAACAGTCTCTAATATTTTCACGTTTCCTCTGCTACTGTTTATTTTCCTGTGTGATGCCTGACTAAAATGTTTGTTTAATGTAGTCGGACAACTCAACTTACCAAGGCAGCACTTAAGCTGATGGAAAACCTCACATCTGCTTTATTCTTTCTGTCAGTGAACTAAACTTTTCGTCAGTGAACTAAACTTTTCATTATTTCAGAGTAGGATGCTCATATTAAATTACTGGAGGAAGGCAACGACTTTTATGTATTTATAGTAGTATTTCTGTTTTTAAAGTCAATCTGCTTCATAATTTACCCCATTTCCAAAAGTAAGAACGTTGTTCAACAAGGACTTTTATTACTTGCAAAAGCTTTTACTTTCCCGTGAAAGCCTTGTGAAAATAATAGTAACAATGTGGAAATTTCTCATTGGATTTATTTCTGTTAATTATTCCTTTTTTTCTTCTTGGGGGGAAACGCAACATAAAAAACTCCCATCATAAATATTACTCACAAGGTGTGAATGTTTTGATAGTGGAACTGCTGATCATTTCCATGAGGCACAGTTGGGATTTGGTTGGGGAAGGGGAGATTGTTTATTCACCTCTGGTGGGGTTCCATCCCCAGGGATACGATTTGCACAAATTTGCAGCGAGTGTAATGATGTGTTACAAATGGCATGAAAAAAAAGAAGGGATAACATCAACAAAGCAGAAGGGATGTTGAAAATAAGTGTATGCCAATGAAGTGCTAGCAGCTACAGTTGCTTTGTGTTGGCCAGTGCCAGACAGTCATTAGCAAATTGATGCTTTATTTTCCCTGGGCCCAATATAAAGCCCCCTGAATTCAGGGGAAGGATTCTCTTCTGCAGAAGACTCATGCCTTTTTTCTCAGAGGTGTCTGTCCAAACCCCCAAGGAGTATCTGAAGCAGAGCTCGTGGCTCTGTCATGACTTGTGTTTACTGGTTGGGAATTTAGCTTGATTCATCAAACTTCGTCATGCAGTCCCAGCAAAGCACTTAAACACACACTAAATCTATACCCGTGGGTAAATTATAGGCATTCATGTCTTGGAATAATGGGGTTTTTTTGAAAATGACATTTACAAAGCTGTTAACTAATGCAATACCTGTCATTCTGTGCGCCTAAAGGGGACATTGGTCTGGATGTAATTCCTGCAGGCACCTGACACAGCATTGCAGTCTGCTTTGATGCTGCTTCTTGTCATGAAAATGTCTACCAGTGCTCACCATCACCCCTGCCAAATTCTTTATAGTGATGATACTGACAAGGAGAAAATGTTTACAGAGTCTTCATGGATCTGTGGAGGAAATGCTGTCTTATCTTGAGCAAACCGAGTGGTGCAGGAGATTGCTTGCTGGTTAGTGCAATGGTCGGGTGTATTTAAAATAAGCTTTAAAAACAGTGTTTTATGTTTAACAAAGGGTGGTGTAAAGTTCACCTTTTGTACCAATCAAAGTCACTCCATCTGCGAGGAAGTTCACCTCGATCAAAGGAGGGGAGGTCCAGTTGCTGAATTTCATCAGGGTTCCTCAAGAAAGAGTCAGCATCGGGTTCTAATCCAGCAAAGCACTTAAACTGACCTCCATAAGCTACTCACATGCATAAATACTTGTCTGGAAGAGCATATTAATTTCAGTAGAGTAGTAGAGCTCAGGCAGGAACCACAGTGTGGGAATGCTAACTTGCTGCAGACAGGGTCCATCCTGACCACTGCCTGTGGGACTGAGTACCACTTATACCAGACCCTCCTGTGACTGTCTTGCAGGGTAAGAGAGCACACACCTTCAACAAGCCAAAATCTAGACTCTAGCAGAAATCCCATCATCACAGCCATCTGCCAGGGTGTGTGAGAGCTTAAACTGTAGGTGAATTTCTCCAGCTGAGGGATAGTTCTGTCATTTGAAGATAATGGGAGTTGTTCCAAAGTAACTTAGGGCAGGATTACGTCCATAGACATTTCAGCTTCCGTCACACACCCCGCTTCACCTGCACATGCTTCATCACACAAAGTAAGTGAGTGTTTTTCGCACTCCTCAACAAAGCATCTATTGTTTGTAAAGCACCTGGGTATAATTGTTGAATGACTTTTTATTTTTGCCTTCGTCCTTTACTATGCTTTCTCAAGCACAGCTGACTGATTTTCTTGTGTAGTTCTGATCTTCCTGCAACTTTAATACCAAGCAGATTGGAGAAGTCCATCATAAGAATTGCAGCTATTTCTGCCTATTTGTGTAGATTATGGTTATATATTAACTGGTATGTTTTCATTCTAAATTCAAGTGTAAACTTAAGCAGAACCCAAAGTCAATGTTTACATCTTGTAAACCTCTAAACATCAATATTTTATCTAATGTGTGTGTGCATGTGTGGAAGCACATGTTCCTGCATTAGTCATCCTTGATACTAAGCAGTTCCTTCTGCTTGATGTTTTAAACAATAAGTTATACAAAATTTCCAAGATTGCTGTTGGCAATAATTACTAGTAGCAAATATG
The DNA here is from genome assembly GCF_036417535.1 of Chlamydotis macqueenii. Lineage (NCBI taxonomy): Eukaryota > Metazoa > Chordata > Aves > Otidiformes > Otididae > Chlamydotis > Chlamydotis macqueenii. The sequence goes on from NC_141558.1 coordinate 10,081,666, forward strand.
TTTTCTCCATAGGAAATTACGCTGCTGTTTGGTATTATTAGTTCTTACCACTGTTTTCTGCCTCTTTCTGAGGAATGACAGAGATTGCTTCCTCAAAAGCAAACGATAAACTGGAAAGACAACAAGTGTTACAGTCCTCTGAAGAACAATAAGACAGGCAACCTACCAGGAAAAAAATGTGACCAGATAATACTACATTCCCTGAGGAAAACTTATTTTCAGAAGTTCAATCTACTTTTTCCAGGGCATTTTGATTTAGCATGGGAACCCAACCTAGAATTGATTCATCACTTTGCAATTTAAGCAATTTCGCTTCAGAGTTTAGAGGACTTTTGAAAGAGTTGTATTACAGCATATCAAAGTACAGATGAGCTCTGCTGCACATGAAAACCGTAGTCGTTGGCAATAATTGTCCCATTGAAGTCAAATTACTTTCTTCTCCTGAGAAGGATGAGCAAAACTCCATGTAGAATCACAGAATCCTAGAATACTTTGGGTTGGAAGGAACATTTAAAGGCCATCTGGTTCACCTCCCCTGCAAGGAGCAGGAACATCTCCAACCAGATCAGGTTGCTCACAGCCCCATCCAACCTGCCTGGAATGTTTCCAGGGATGGGACATCCACCACCTCTTTGGGCAACCTGTGCCAGTGCTTCACCACCCTCATTGTAAAAAATTTTTTCCTAATGTCCAGTCTGAATGTATGCATATGTGCAATTCAGTGTTGAACAGTCATGGATTTAGAAATAGACTGTGAAATCTGTGGAGCAGAAATGATGTTTTTCCTGATAGTTTGGATAGCCTCTGAAGCACTGAAGCCAACCCCTGACTGGGACCTTTAGCACTCCCACACACAGTAACTAATTCTTAGTTACAAAAAAGATCCAATCAGGCAGTCAGTTAGGACTTTTTCCTTTTGCTACAATTCCCATCAAATTGTGAGTTTACCTGTCTATTTACCTCTCTATTGCCCAGTTTACAGGGTCCAGGAATGGGAATTAAAACTTGCCATTGTTTTGCATATTTTAAAATATTTCTTAAGCATTTCGTAGTACCAGATTATTGTGAAATTATCTTGCTGCCAGGCAGATTTACATCGCCTGGCAGGGGATGTCAGTGAAGCCTTCTGGGAGAAGGAGACTACGAATTTGTGGAGGTTCTCTGGGAGCCCCTTGTGTGACAGAAGAAAGCATCATTTCAGGCTTTTCTATGTGCAGTCCTGGCAGTACCTGAGAAAATGTGTCCCCAGTCTCCGCTGTGGTACTTAGCCAAAACAAGCAACAATCTAAAGTAACAGAAATAATAGCAGTTAAATGGCAAATGGTGAAATAGCAGATGCGTTCTGTGAAGAATGTGACAGTAACTGATAGTTTTGCAAGGCAGAGCATCAGAACTGTCCTGGGAAACCGCAACGTCAGTGCGTTACTGCAAGATGTATGGAAACAAACTATAGAGTGAGAGACTAATGACAGCGTAATGAGTTTGCTTCTTTTTCACAGGACATAAGATGTGGTTATTAAAGTCCTGTATTCCTCAAAAGAATATCCGCAAGTATGCACAGGTGTACAGAGACTGATGTCATGGGAGCTTTGGCTTCCTTAGCCATGAAGAGGTGATTAAGGTTGAAACATTAGTAGAGAAGGCTTGAGGATGAGTTTAAGGAGAAAAATAAAAAAAAAATCTTCTGTGTCATTATGAGCAAAAGTGCACTCGTGAAGGGTCTGAAGTTATGGTAGACAAAGAAATTCATAAAAGACCAAAGGAATAGTGGCAGGAAGAGAGGGCAGATGAGCTAGATGGCATTCAGGTAATGTAATGTAAATTCCGAAAGTATGGAAAATAAAGTAGCGTTGCAAGCCTTTATAAATGACCAAAACTATTAGTTAATTGGCTTAACAGACATAGGTGAGATAACTGACAGAACTTGTGTGTCAATGTGAAGGGACATAACTTGCTCGGGATAGAAGGGCAGGGAGAAAGGAGGAGGATGGATGGACTTGTTCTGATATCCAAGTGTTAAAGACAGGGAGACCTGTTTAGTGCTATGTCCACCAAACCATGGCAGACTGATTAAAGAGAGTTTTGTCCATGGTAGACAAGGTAATGTGTAATGGAGTAGACTGCAACAAAGGTGATTCAAATTAGATTTTAGTTAATGATAAGAATGGAATTCTAAACTGGTTTTTTTTTAGGAAAATAATGAAACTTTCATCATCTGTGCTTCTTAAGGACAGGATGAATGAGTATCTGCTGAGAATGACACAGTGTCATTGATTCTCCTTAAGACAAAAAGACCAATGGAGACCCCTTCCAGCCCTACGATTTCATACACCAAAGATGTCAGGCATTAGTTAAAAGCAGATCTGAAAGTTCAGAAAATGTCTGATTGAATGTGTGAATGAATCTGCATTCTGCAGGTTGAATGCAGGATACAGAAACATTACTGTAGGAACTGGCAAAGACAGGTAGGTTACTTCTAGAAATCAGCTAAATGAGTATAGGACTCATGGTAGCACTCTGGAGTATGATCATCTGTACTGTTTAATTATTACTGAATTCTCTGGTATGGTTTTAGTCTTCTCCAGCTAGCATTCTGTTAGTGTTTGGGCAAGATTCAGCACTTAGTACTGCCATACACTCTTCCCAATAAGCAGTTTGGGTAGAGGAAAAATTTAATTCTGTGAAAGCAAGCCATTCTATTCCAGATGGCCTCAGGACCACAAAATAGTTCCTGACTCCATTTAGTACAATGGTGCACGTATAGCCCATATTTGTACCTGCAAAAGCAGCAACAGTTTGATTGTTGGAAAGCAGTTGTAAGAAAACAGACTAGAAATTTGACTTCACAATTTTCAAAGCAGAAGCTGAGAATTTGATAAGTCAAAGCAAAAGATGGTGCATTTAATATTTGATAGATGAGGAAAGGCGTTTTACAAAGGTATCGATCAGTGAAAAGAGGAAAAGCTGTCAAAAGCAAGTCAGTGTGGAAGTATGTTCTTTACAGAGTGCTCTTTATGGAACAACAGAGCAGATTGTTCTATAACAAATGAGTACTTGATGATGATATAATTAGAGGCAGACAGTCAATCATCATTTTCCAAGCTATCAAGCCATGTCTGGAAGAACTGTACTGTGCTCTGGGTTTAAGAGTAAATCTGTAAGTCTCTAACGTCAAAGAAGGCAAACTAATAAAGAGCTTTGCTCAGACCTTTACGTAAGGAATGTGGACTAAGTAAGCAAGTTGTATCCACTCTTCATTTTTTTACTTGAATCTAGTAGAATTGATGTCCAGTACTTGTGACCATGATAGTACGCTACTAACCTAGCAGGATATTTTCTTAGAGATGGTGACAAGTATTGCTGAAAAAATAGTTTAAAAGTGGATGAATGTTAGCATTATTATACTAACTGAGATCTACTGTTGAGTTACATAGGAACTAATATCTGGAAATGAGATCCAAGGTCCATCCTGTCCAGTCTCATTTCCAACAACAGTCAGAACAAAATGCTTCCAAGAAAGGGGCGAAAACTCTGCAGTAGAAAAGTCTGCCAATTAGTAAAGGCAACATTCTTAGAGGTAGAGGCTTAAAGACCTGAGGCTTTTGTAGCAGTATGTAGCTCTAAGTTTTGGTTGTAGTTTGTTAAGAGAGTTCTAAATATTTATTGACTTCCAGTGTCTTTGTTGTCACTTGCTAATTGGCCCTGAGAGGTTCTTATTGTAATGGGCTGTGTCATATATGCTGTATCATATGTGGTGCAAAATGGATTTCCTTTTACAGGTTCTGATTATTTCTACCTCTTAATATTTCTTTTTTTTTTACAAATGAGTTGCAAAATATTTTTGAAGAACTAAAGGGATCTCTTCTGGGCCTGGTTGCGCTTCAAATTTGTGCTTTTTAAACATAATGAGCTGTCTTTTATTAAGTTCATCAAACACAAGGGAGGACAGAGACCAGCTGGAAAGTGTTATTTGACTGAAAAATACATGAATTAAGTAAATGACATTCAACCTGGGAAAATTGGGCTAATAGAATACATATGAATTTTTTAAAAGTATCTAAAGCATAGCTTGTCTGTAGGTGGGGAGTAGAATCAAGAGAGCCAGAAGTGGCGGATGAGTGAGGGAGGCCAGGAGGGCTGATAAAAACTTGCCGTGCTGCAGGGTCTCAGAATACCCTGTAGAAGTGCAGACAATACCCACATCTTCTTCCAGGGTTAATGCTGTTGAAATTGTACTGTCTGGACCTTGAAATAAAAATTTGGCTTCATGTTTCTCCCTGTACCCATTCCAGAGCACTTACAAAACAGAGCAATATTTTGATGTGTGGGACTTAATAAATTTACACCTAGAGGCACAATCTTGTTGATAGAGTCAACATAATCTGAAGCCAACAGCAGTAGGGAAATGAAGTGAGCTGGGGTAACCCTTTGTAGTCTTATGTTTATTTTAGTCTGATGAACAAGCTCTTAAAGAATGTGTGTGTGCATCCATTAAAGTGTCCAGACTGAGGCTATCTTCACAACCACTCATTTTTGTTGGAAAAGGAACTACTCTGATTATTTCCTGAAATTCATTAGCCAATGAAGTTGAAAAGGTTTTTGGTATTGACTCTGTTGTTTCATTAGTATGGCATCTCTTTCTGTCTATTCTTTCTGTCATAGTAAATTCATCTCCTTAGTCCAGCAAAGAATACAATATTGTTTTTACATAATTAAGATACCAAATACAGAGCAAAGCCGCACAGAACAAGATCTAGTCATGGCACCACAACCCAGAGTTGATTTTGAAATTAACCAAGAACATAGGATCATAGAATCATAGAATGGTTAGGGTTGGAAGGGGCCTTCAAAGGTCATCTAGTCCAACCCTTCTGCAAGAAGCAGGGACATCCCTGACTAGATCAGGTTGCTCAGAGCCTCATCCAGCCTGGCCTTGAACATTTCCAGGGATAGGGCATCCACCACCTCTCTGGGCAACCTGTTCCAGTGTTCTACAACTGGCATTGTAAAAAAAAAAATTCCTAATATCCAATCTAAATCTACCTCCCTCTATTTTAAAACCATTACCCCTCATCCTGTCACAACAGGCCCTGCTGAACAGCCTCTCCTCATCTTTCTTGTAGGCCCCCTTGAGGTACTGGAAGACCGCTATCAGGTCTCCCCGGAGCCTCCTCTTCTCCAGGCTGAACAGCCCCAACTCTCTCAGCCTGTCCTCATAGGAGAGGTGCTCCAGCTCTCTTATCATCTTTGTGGCCCTCCTCTGGACCTTCTCCATCTGGTCCCTGTCCTTCTTATGTTGGGGGCTCCAGAACTGGACACGCTACTCCAGGTGGGGTCTCACCAGGGCAGAGTAGAGGGGGAGAATCACCTCCCTCGACCTGCTGGCCACGCTCCTCTTGATGTATATCTCTCAAAGTTTATCAGAGTTAAGTCAGAAATACTGAACCCTCTTTCATATTTTATGGGTATGTGCAACTGCATGTAATTCATTTTTTAAAGATTTCTTTCCATACAGACGTAGTTCCAACTCATCTTGAATTTCCACAGACAACATAATGTGACCCCTCAGTTTTGAGGGTGAGTTTACGATTCATGTAGCCATAATCTAATCTCTTTCTTACAAATAAGAAACCAAATTATCTTTGGATACTCAATAATCAAGAAAGAAGTTTAAAGACTTGAGGAAAAACACATATTTGATGCCAGCTACAGGAAATCATTGCATTACTTCAAGAATCAAGTTTAAAGAGAAAGTTTGTCCCGAGTTAGAATCATGTTTCTTCCCTGAAATTAGTGAAGCTTTCCAAGTTCCAGCATAGTGCTGTTGATGTGCATAGTCAACTGACAACATATTGGTTTAGGATATAGCTCTAAAATCTTTAGAGAGTAATAATAACACTGCCAGACGCGTTTCTTCAAAACGGTGAAATCTTCTATTTCATATGTTATTTGCTTGACTGCGTTGTGGATGTATCAATGTGTTTGAAGCTCAGCTCAGCAGATACAGGTATTCATCTAACAACTGGCTAATTGAATTGGTGGTTAAATAACCTTAAGCACTGAAAAGCTTGATTGATTTCAGTCATTATTGTTTGTGAAAACTAATAATTTAGCTGAAGGATATTAAGTCCTTGCTGTGACACTTTGGGTTAAAGAGCTACCAATGATATAAAGCACTCTTTTCTTTTCTGGATCCTTGATTTGAGCCCAATCAGGGTTCCTTTATCACAAAAACCCTACAAATAAATCAAACACATTTTGGCACAGTTTGTCGTCTCTGCTTAGCAAATGTATGAGACTAAACTGACACTGATCCTTAATCACCTTTAATCCATGGAGAGGGAATGATCCTGCCAGGGCGGGAGAAAGGTCATGGGCAGGATCATGGGGAGAAACTAAGTTGGCAGTTAATTTTATAAGCCTGTCCTGGGAATAAATGAAGGGCTTCTATTTTCAGGGTAATCTGTCTATATAAAAGATGTGCGTATAAAAAGTTAGGATATTTAAGAAGGTATTTATGGGTTAAAAGCATGATAAACATGGCATTTGACTGTTAAAACTTTGATTTCACTTTTAATCTCTAAAGCCTTATTGTTTATTATAATAATATAATTAATGATAGAATTTTTCGTTATTAAACTCTAATGACCTAGTTATGAATTACAAAGGGTGTCAGCAACTTGTGATGTAATAGAATGTAATAAAAATGCTTTGGAGTTCTGCAGCTGTCGCCAGGTATGTTGGCCAGTTTCTGTAGGTTTGCAACCACATTTTGGTTTGGTTTTTTTTTTTCTTGAGAAGTACTTTTCCTTTCCTAGTTATTATGTGAAAAACCCACATGACAAAATGTTTACAGAAGCCATGATACTGCAAAGAGTCATTTTATATGCTTCGCTTTCTGTGCTTTGGATTTTCCCACTGACCCAGGCCGACCCACAGTGCATCGGTCCGGCATATGCATAAGTACAGATTTGAAGGAATGAGATTAGACCACAAAAATTAAGAAAAAAGCCCGCTGAAATTGGCTTTACACTGTTAAACCAGATAAAATAAGCAAAAATACTTTGGCAGGAAAAGCTAAAGAGCTTCTACACATTCCTTTCCTAGAAATCCTAGTCTGATTCAAGGCCAAATCTTTAGGAGCCCGTTTCTTAGATGGGAATTGAGTGCGCGATGGTACTGGGCTTTTGCCATGCAGGCAAAGGATGAGAAAATAATAAACTATGTTCCTTTCTTCTGAAGTCTTTTGAGGAGAGGACTGCAGCTTATGTCTCCTCAGTGGATGGAGATGGCTTCTTGAGTCAAATCTCTGCGAGCCAGGATTTAGGATTCAACTCCAGCCTTGATACTGCAAGCAGTCCATGACCAATAAAGTGCTCTCAGGTCACTGTGTGAGTCTCTGACTGGAGTTCTGAAGCACTCACATTCATGTCCGTGAGAACTGCCTTCTCATTTCAGGGTCTGAATATCCCAAGTTACCAAAGGAACCGATGTATTTTGTGTTCATCTCATTTACACATCTCATCATAGCTGTGCTGTGGTGGGGTTTTTCAGATGCTGAATGTTTTCAGGATTTATCACTGGTTAAGTTCCTCCTTCAGCAAGCAGGTCGAACTGCCTTGCTTTCAGTAGAAAACTGTATCAACGACACAACTTTTCATACAGCTCATGCAAACACTGCGTACGTCTTCTTTTTATGACAAGATCGGCTTATTTCAGTTGAACCAAGTATCAGTTAGGGATTGATGGAAAACGTGCCTGTTTCAAACTACAGGACAGTTCTGATCCTTCAGATATTTAACATTATCACTTTAAGCATTCCTCCTAAAAGCAAAGAGGCAGCAGATCGTATGCAGAAGTGTATATGTGTGCAGTATTGTGTCCTCCAAGCCTTTTGTGTTGGCTTCTCTAAGGCAGTTTAGAGGAAGATTTGAAGTCCAACAAGTACAGTTTTCTCACAGAGACCCGTCTTGACTTTGGGTACTAACAGGCTAGCCCTTAGCTCTGTTTTTGATGTATTCTTCATCGGATAGCTTTGAAGATTTTGTTATTTGCTCACTGTAAAACTGCAACATTCAAGGTAGTAATGGGCAATTCTAAAGGGACATGATCCATCTGGCTCTGTAAATTTCATTATTGTTAAAGAAGTATATTTTTCAAGGACTAATTAATAGTAATTATGTTTACACAATGCTTTTCACTTCAAGTGTTTTTAAGACTGTCTACAAAAACCACTTCATTGTCATAGCAGCCTGAAGCATGTTTTCATAGTGAGGAAGCTGAGACATACAGATTTTGTAATTTGCAGAGAGTCTCTGAGGACTTCAGTGATAGTTCAGAAAAATTCCAAGCCTCATGACCTTTCATCCTACATTCAGTCTTATCTTTCACATGTAACGATTTTTCAAAATACTGATTTCAGTCTTACTTTGTCTTAACTAAACCCCAGATATTTCTGTCTTCAACAAGTAGTGAGATACAGTGGTGAATGTTAAACAGATTGAAGCTACATGTTCACCAACTTCAGCATGGACACCAAGGTCACAACTCCGATACAATTCCCACACAGCCCATTATCGGAATTTCCTATGTTTGCATTTTGAGCCAGGGTCCTGCAGACTCCTGGATGTGCTTTATTCTGCAGATTTTGGTGAGACAGCTTCGTTACTCAGGAAAGTCAGCACATGGGCTTTAGGTTGCATTTTGTATTGTACTTGAAATTATGACAATCAAAACCAATAAATATTTTTCCAGGACTCTTGGTAATTATTCTGGGAATCTTCAGAGATTTTCAGCTGAAGCAAGCAAGCACAGGTTGGAAGTCTTTCCAGAGACTGTAACACCAGGTGGCCAGAACTGACCGGGTGATCTCACAAGAGGACCTTCCCCTGCGTAGAAAGATTTCGGAGTCCGTTCATTTTGCGTATCTCAGCTTCTGGTTGTGCCCAGTTCACAGCCTGATTTTCAGAGCTGCTGAAATGCTCATAGTAACAGTCCCTGGGAGCCTTTTGAGATGGCTTCTAATTACACACAGAAAGCAAGTGAATTATTCTGAGTTATTTCCTTTGAAAGAGCAACTCGGTATTCATGAAATAAGGAAACAGAACAAGTTTTTTTTTTCAAAGGAAAGAACTAAATATTCAAAAAATGCCAAGGTTAGCAGAGTATAGCATTAGGAAATAGCAGAGAGATTTCTCCCTGAACTTGTGACTTAGCTTTTGAGAAAAATAGCTTTTCTGAAGAAGCCTGGTGTGACATTCCACAGCAGCAAGAGAGAAGGTTATTGTTCCTGCTCTATAATGGTATCTCTTTCAATATAGCTTCCCATAGACGTTAAACATCTTACAGTGTAATGTGGATTAGGGGGAAGCAGTAGATTTAGGATATTTTGATCTTAATAAAGATTTTTACGGTCTCTCCCTTATGTTCTTATAACAAAGTTTGGGAAATATGACATACCTGAAAGAACTACAAGACAAATGTATGACTGTTTGGAAAATGGGATTCAGGAGGATTTTTGAAACTGGAAAGATGTAGGTAGGAAGGTTTTGTAGCAGTCTTATCTTCCTTCCTTTACTATTCAGTAGTTGTGTCAGGGATGTGAGTGATGGAATACAGGGGGTGTTTACTGCGTTTACAGATAGTACCATGCTAGAACGTGCTGCAGATGTGCTGGAGAGGGGCAGGATCCAAACGACCTTCACAAGCTAAGAGAACTTGTTGGGGGGGCAGGAAGAGGAGAATGCTGTCATTCCTTAAAGAGCTACATTTTTCTGTACGTAAATTAAGTACAGAGATGGTAAAGCAATCGTTCTGCAGGAAAAAATCCTGGAAATATCATGGGTCACAAGCTGATGTGGGTTAACAGTGTTGTAGAATGACAGATGTGATTTTGGTCCATGTGAAGGGGTACATGGGCTGAGAGAGCTACAGCTCTGCTTTTGAAGAGAGACACTGTCCAGCATAAGCTGAAATACCGTGTTAGTAAAATTCAAGAGAGATATGAGCCACTGGACATATCCAGAGGAGGCTGAGCAGAAATTATAGCGGATCTAGACAACAGTACCTGAAAGGAGAGATTGCTGGAAGTAGAAGTTATCTGGCCTTCGTAGATATTTGCCCTAAGATTAATTGCATTAACTGTATTTGCAATTAGAGGAGCTCAGGGCAGCATACTTAGATGTGAAGGTGGCAAATACGTGTGCTTATCAGTTTCCTGTGGCAGTAAGGTTCACAGTTAATTGCACATGACATTAAAAAAGTACTTCCTTTCATTGTTTTGCATTTTAGTGTATTATGCTGTAAAAGAGGGAAGAACAGTGTATCATGAAGTGTCATGAACATGATGGCAACCACAGATCTTTAATTGTACTTGTTTGACTGGTTTTACCACCATTCTCAGTTTTGCAGTGCTCCACAGAGGTTGTGGCTGTCAGCTGCCGCAGTTCTTCAGGTGTGGTCATGTTATGTGATTTATATAATAGCACTGCAGAATTCTGTATCACCATCCTCTTATAATTCCTGAAATATAACATATAATTTCATTTGAATTTTGAATAAACATGCACACAGTGAACAACAGTCATCTTAGGGGTCTTTGAGTTTCTGATTCCATTCCTTGCATTGATTTAGAAGCTTGTAAGGGAAAATAATATTTTGGGGTTTTCTTTCTGCATGTATGCTGCTACCATTTCTTACGTCTGAATTTACTTTGCTAGTGTGTCGATTTTTTTTCTCTCTCCTCTTCAGGTCTCTCTCACATTTCTCACTGCCCTGTCCTCACAAACTGACTAGCATTATGTCCTGTGCAAATGCTATCAATAAATTACTTATCTATTGATCTGATCATTAAGAAATAAGTTACCAATTATTTCGATGTGAAGCTGGACTAGAGTCTTAGGCCGGGATTCACCCCATCTCAGTTTAGGCACTCAATTCAAGTTCCAGTCTAAAGGCCTTATCACTGAAATGAGAGTCATCTTGAGAGGTGATTTAACCCACCTTAGACATTATCAAATCACCACGTGTATTCAATGATTATTTACAGATTTTAAGAATAATCACTACTTTTTTTTTTGTATTTGTGATGAATCCAGACCTTGTTCCTTGCTATGATGAAAACCAGCTAATCTAATCTAATCTGATCTGATCCTAATCTTTTGTCTTTGCTTCCAGACTGTTTGTTGCAACCTTTCATTTTACAGCTGTTTAGTTTCAACCAAAGTTTATTGTGTAAAATTTAACAGAGAGCTTTTAGAAGACCAATGATTTTTGTCATCTGGTTGTGTTTATTGAAATGGTCAAGAAATTATAGATCAGTAAAATGCTATTTTCCTTTGTAAAATCAGTAGCCGTTAGACACCATTTTTAATTCCCCAAACCTCTAGACAGGGTGATTCTTACGTAGCAGCTCAGCAATTCTGTATTTAAGGTTCTTTAAAGCTCTTAAATGTATCTTCTAGCCCTGATATATTCTGTATTCTGCACTGTTGCCACTTCTTGATACCTCACTACCCAAAGAGAAGTCATTGTTATTGCCAGAAAAAGATTATAGAGAACTGAAATCTCCTGAATGTTTTGAACAAGAAAGGTGTATACAAAAAAAAAGGAAAATAATTTAGCTTCCAAACAGTGTAATTATCTTCTTTAGCTACTCCCTTAGTCTGTACAAATTCTGCTGTAGGCTTCTTGTTTCTGATACACCTAAGGAATATTTTATTGTTTGTTTTAAAATCTTTTAATGTTTGTTCTTGGAAACCTACTTTTGCTCTTTGCAATTTCCTCTTACTTAACGCCTGCTGAAGTTTAAGTTCCTGTTTATTGGCTTCCCTAGGATCATGTTTCCAAAATTTGAAGGATTTCTGTTTGGTTGAAATAGACTCTTGAACCTTGCCATTCATCCGGTTTAGCTTAATCCTGCCTTCCTGGTTGCCTTTCTCGCACAGCACACACGCCTTCAGAGACGGTTCCTTTTAAAGGACTGTCCTTATTACCTTTACTGTCTCACAGTTTTACTTTTAGGATCTTTATGACTAATCTAAGTTTACCAAGTGTGTGAATTCCACTTCATTTCTTATTTTTTACTGAAAAAAAAACCACATCAGCAACTCAGGAATGTGAGCAGAACCTGCCAGGAACGAGAGGTGGGACAAAGAAACCAGTAGGATGGGAGAAGGGGAGCAGGGGAGTGTTTGCTGTTCCCACTTTTGCTGTATGACTGAGCTGAAGGTGGAGAGCTGCCTGGAGAACCCCAGTAAAGTTGAATGGACTGGTACGGGTTAGGTTTTGCACTGGTGGCCACCAGTATTTTCATCCCTGCCTACCATCCGCTGCTGATGCTGCAAGGTAACAGGAAAAGTTCTGACTGCAGGTAGGCTATCCACCGTGTCTTACTAACAAGAACCTTATTCTGGACTGGAAAGTAAAAGGCCTAGCATGCTAAAATCCTCCTATAATGGGTTGGGTACAAGTGCTGTTGCCACAGATACCCTGCCAAATCCAGGCTCTTGCACCTAGTGCTCTGTGAAACCTTGTAAACCCATAGTAAGCCACGTCCATCACGTGAAGGACCAGCACCTAGGTTAGCAAGGGCTGCTCTCCCTGCTCTGCTTTTCCTTCTGACACAGAGCAGTGCTTTTGACAGACAAATAGCTTCATTTATAGGTAGGAGCTTTGAGCATTAAAGTCGTATTTGTCACATTAGAAACAGGAATCAATCTGAAATTAATGAAGTACCTATGGAGTTCCTCAGTGTCTTTTGTACCTCTCATTTAAGGTTTTCCTAGATGATTTTTGAAGGTGCATTCTAAGATGTGTGTCTTTCTAAAAAGAAAGGTGTATAATGCATTGGTGTTTGCAGTTGAATTGAGAAAAAGAAGACCAATGTCAGGGCATGAATTTAACATTTAACAGCGCTGTAGATGGACAGACTTTTGCTGGCTGCACTGCAGGATGACCAAGTTGCTAGACACAAAACTACACAGATGTCCCTTTGCCCAATAGAATAGGATGGGACCAGCAAATTTGCTGGATTGTCTATATGATGTCACATCTACAACCCTTTTAACTTGTCTAGGAAAGGAAGAACTTGCACTAGCTGCATTCAATGTTTAGTTGAAAATGACAGAGCTTTGCAGGCAGATAACTGAGTTGCGTCTTCTTTGGCTGGCTCAGAAGTAGATACAACTTTCTAGGATTTTATTTTTTTTTTTACTTGAGAGCACTGGCTTTGTCTTTTAACATTTGATCTCTGGAGCCATCACTCATCTCTCTGGTGGCGTTCTGTTTCCTTAGAGCACTGCTGGAATTCAGCCAACTCCATGTTTTGGTCACCAGCAAAGACCTATGTGATTGCCATTTCCTCCCCTATCACACGTTGTGAGGATGTATTACTCCTGTCTCAGAGCAGTGTCAGATCCCACTCTGTCATTAACTATTTGTGCACAAGACTTCACTGGTTCAAATTTTTAAAATTGGCAGAGTCTTTCCATTTTCTCCTGTTTTTCAGGAGAGGATTTAGTATTTTACAGCACTTTTAGTTATTCTAGGACCTGGAAGTTGAAATGCTTTAAGGTAGTTTAGTCATTCAGGGTCTTCCATTGGTTTTGCAAACGGGTGAGAAAGAACAAGAATATTGCCCTTCGTTCCCACATATAGGTTATGAATGTCTCTATGATCCAACAAGCATAGAGGCTTCACATTGTGAGGACAGGAGAGTCTTGGCCATCTTATTAGCACAGTAAGCTGACTGGGCAGAAAAAAAGGGTAAAAGAAGTGCTAATTCTTTGCATAGTGATATCTGCACATTTCCTCAGTACAGCACTGATGTCGGAAATGGATAGCTTCTATTAAAACTGGTTAAGTCTGAACACCCCTTGGAGGACCTCTTGTTATTTGCAGACATAATGCAACAATGGTGGTCATGTAGTAACTCTTGATTCTGCAGCTGAATACATGAGGTTTATTCTAGCAGCAGAACTCATAATCTAACAGGTGTATGCTCGTTCAAAGCAAGGTTTTGGACTATGCACTGAAATTTCTTGCTCAGCTTCTATAGGTTCTGTTGTAGCAGAAGTCAGGCTAGGTGGACACAACGTGATCCTTCTGTGTCAAAATTTTTACATTTCTCAATATTTAGGCATCCAGGCAAACTGACCCACTTTTCAGAAGTGCTGAGTTCCTACTGCTGTCTAACATACATGGGACCTGCCAGGACTCAGCACCTCATAAATTAGACTGCTTTTAATTAGGTGTCCGAACTTCGACTCAGTCATTTGTGTCTCTGAGACAATATCTTGCAGGCCAACTCGCAATAAATTGCACTGAGCAATTTTCAATACTTTACATTCCAGAAAGGTAAGGCTTAGACATTTGGTGTCCAGTCTACTCCTGCCTGGGTAAGTACCATCAGAATTATGCAGGACTGCAGTTTTCAATGATACTTGTATTTGCTATTATTTTTATTATTTTTATGTTAAATATTTGGATTACTTGCATATTGAAATGTCAGTAACTTAATAATCTGTTGATTAATAATACCTTTTAAGGAATGCTTTGTATTTAAAAGTCCACTCTTGCAAACACTTCATGGGTGGTTTATCATGCTTACCTTTACCTTTCTAAAAGTATGTAGTGAAAGGTAGTCATCAAAGTTCCTTTACTGTTCGGTAGAGAGAGTCATCACCATGGGCAGATGGATAGAGTTATGTTCCAAAGGTGTCTTTTCCTTTTCCTACTTATGGAATAAATTAATGGGAGGTGAATTAATTTAATCTATATGCCTTTTTGATGATTGAGTTAGTTGAGATAAATTCTGCCATTTCTGTCAGTGGGATTCTTTTCAGTGGGATTGTCAAGATGACGACTGCCCTATGTGCCTTAACTTTTTGCGGGGTTGGGCCTGTATTATTTTTTATAAAACTTTACCATGTAATTTCATTATTGAATGCTTCTTTTTCTGCAGCCAACATCTTGTATATGGCAAGTCAAGAAATGATGAAGGTTGTGGAGAGAGACAGTACAACCATAAAGCAAAACTTAAAGAAGGTAAGTATTTAATCCTCAGAGTTTTCACAGGAAGCCCACGTGCATGAGGAGGTGTTACACACAGTTATTTTTATGCAAAACCTGAATTGCAGTGGGCTTGATTCTGCTTTTATGTTAGTGTCATTGACTTTTTAGAAGCCATTAAAGGGATCACTGATCACTAAAGTGTCATTAATCCACACTTTTGCAGATGTAGCATTCACCAGTGTCAGGTGTAGTATCCCATCTGGTGTGTTTTCCTTGGTGGAGAAGAAACAGTCCATGTTCTGGCTAAGCCTAAGATGTGGTTCCTAGTGAGGCCAGTAGTTACCTGGGTTCTAATCAGACAGGCAGGTGGCCAGCCAAGACATGAGTGCAGGCTGATTGACCAGATCCTCTGGCTTTCCTGCTGGTGAGGTCAAGCAGAACATGTACCATCTGTGTTGGGTAGCTTGTTCTGCAAGCTTGATTTTTCCATAGCACCAAAACATAATAGAGAGGAGTCGGCAAAATTATTATGGCTCCACTGCTTGAGCCATTTGACTGTAGTGTAAGACAAAGATCCAGAAAGTGTGTTCCTCAGAGACGGGAGCTACTGCTATACAACTAAATGGAGTCATTTTGGGAACCTCTGTTCTGCACTGAACTTTCTTGTCTGTACGGATTTATTGTTGAAAGAGATGCTGGTACTGTTTTGGTCTGGACTGATAGCATTCTCCCAGTCAATTCCCAGGCACAGCTCAGGGGTTGGCACAAGCCAGGAACTGGTCCTAATTGGAGTTTTGATGTGGTCACTCTGTTTTGGAGGCTGAGAGATTTTAATAGTGTGGCCATGGTCAGACAATTCCAGATGGCTTATGAGCCAGAAAACTGTCACATTTAATAAACTGCTATTGGTGTAGCCTCTGTGTGAGTAGATAATCAGCAAAACATATTATTCTGTTGTGTCCCATTCCTCCTCTCCATTTTTTTTGTATCATCCCTGTCTTTTTGCTGGAAGAATGATTCCAGCACTTTGCACTGGCAGAAATTTTCCTTGGAGAATGGAATTTTCTAGGACAGAGGTCCTAGATCTCTGTAAGATTACTTTGTGCCTTGTAAATAGAACGAAGTTCACTTCATAAATCTGTCTTTTTTGGCTGAAAATTGATTTGGTTTTTACTCATCCCATTTGCCTTCTCTGCACTTTTAAAGGTATGTTCAGATGTTTCAATTTTGTTTTTTTTTTTAAGGAGCTGAAGTAGCACATGCGAACAAGGAACACTACACTGCTCTAGGCATGCCTAGTTTTTCACATTTTTATTGCAGAGCATTCAAAATTCTCCTGCACTTTGGGGAGAATCTCCCCAAAACTGAAGGGCTGATCTTGCAGACTGCAAATATTCTCATTGTCTTAAACAAAACTTTCCATGGGCTGATGCAAAGCCCAGTGAATTCAAGGAAAACGGTTGATGTTACTGACTGAATCACCTCTCCGAGTGTCAGAGAGCTGCAGGGTCTGCCTGGTCCTTGAGGGACAGGGTGCCATGAGCCAAGGGTGACCCTAGCACAGGCAGTGCCCTCACCAAGCAGGGTCCAGTCCCACAGCACCCAAGCGGGGCAGGGTAACAGGGTCCATCGACTGTGCCAGGACAAGGCAAAGCAACGAACTAGGTCCAGTGTCCTTCCAGAGAACCCAGTCAGGAGCAAAAAGAGACAGGGCCAGAGACAAGGCTACAGAGTCCATCCAGAAGACGTGGCCGAAGACATGGGGGAAAGCAAGCTGCAAAGTGAGATCCGTCCAGGTAACAGGCTGCGTAAAATGTAGGTCCAGTGTCAGTCTAGGACACGGGGCCAGGGACAAGGCTGGAGACAGATACTCCTATGACGTAGCTTGAGAGGCAGAGACTAAAGGCAAAGGACAGAGATGGAGGCCCTGGACCCATGGGCAGGGAGTGCAGGTCAGAGTCGCAGGCAAGGCTGGTGGGGCCAGTTGGTGTCCTGAAACTGAGGATAATGACTCTGCAGGTTACCGTGTTAGTCAGGGTACCAAAGTGAAGAGTTTGCAGGATCAGGACTTCAGGTGTTTTTGGAAATTGTAATGGCAAGCACAGGTGCTTGAAGTTAAGCATAAAAGCTTGGTTGGATGAGAAGGACAGTGGTGACAATCAGCTGCAGCTCCAGTGTCTTCAGGTAGTTTGCTCAGATGCTGCACGTAACAAAAATACTGATTTCTTGTACTGAATGAAGGCCCACAGCCAACAGTAAGAATTTGCAGGTGTCTTGGTCTGCTTCGTCTGTGCTTTTGTTGACTCTGTCAGTCTAAGCATGGCCTTGGCAGGCTGGAGCGTTTTTCAACCTGTGTTAACTTTCTTTTATTGATTCTTCTATGTCCTCATACTTTTAAAGTGGCAAACATACTCAAGAAAACAAAAAGCTGAAGCGAGCTTATAAGCAGCTGGCAAACTGAAGAAAAAGCAGGTCTAAAAATGAAGCAAAATGCTTCTCTTTTTTCATTAGTAATTTCTGGGAATGTAAGAATTAAGGAAAAATTTTTGAGTTGGCATTATGTTAAATTTGAAGTGTATTGACAATAAAAATGGGCTTAATTTATAAAGGTTGGAAGTTTATAAAAACAGGAACTATAGTCCAAGTCGCTATAGAACTGGCAAACTGTCACTTAAAAAAAATTTATACTGTTTAGTAGTCTCTGTGATCATATGCTAAAAGCCAATCTTAACACCTGGCTTTGCCAGCTGCTGTGGAATAGAAAAGTTATTTCTGGATCTTATTTGCATTCTGTGATCTGAAGAAGAAAGAAGAAGAGACACGAAATTATTCCAGTCTTTCCATGCCTAGGTTTAGCTATAATTATTACTAGTTAGAGACCAGGAGAAATTTTATCTCCAGACCCCAGATTCTTAGTCTAACAATGCCGATGGCTCAGATTTATGTTGAAAGAATGGGAGCTGGAATATTGTTTGGATAATTAAGTGAGGTATTGCACTTATAATCTTCTAAAGATAGAAGTTACGGACATTAAGTAGCAATGGAACTGTATGAGGAGGATGGAGACCTTCTTCTAACAAAGTGATATATGATAGAGCATTTAAAATATTACCTCTAAAGCTGTTCATGTGGATCAAGCAGTACATGAGTGTGGGCTTCTTACTGCAATGGCACAAGGAGTTGTGAAAAACCAAGCAGATAAGGTAGGGGATGTAGATACATGATTTGCTCAGCTTTGATGGTTAATTATCATTAGGTGGTTGTGTCCAAGCCAGCTGAGCTATGTTGTTTCACTGTAATAGCACCAACTCCCTTTCCTAAAAGAAACTGGAAGCAAAGATACTACCGTACTCGAGGAAGTTTATTGTCATTCTTGCACAAAAGGAAGTGGGTGTAATTCTGTATGCTTAAAAGATGGATCAGTATTGAGCATCATGGACATTTTACAAATAGAGTGAAAATTTAAAAAGGAAAGGGAAAATGGTTATGTTGAGCATTCACTAGCGTGCCTGTGGACAATTATATTTCCATATAGAAGCTCTCTACAGTAGTTAACTAATGCTACATTCATGGCTTTATTTTAAGACTTAGCCTTATTGGTTTTTTTTCTGTCAAGTAAAATTATAAGCCTGTTGTGACCAAGAAGATACCGCATTAAAGGGTAAAACTAGGCTGCTTACAGAAGAAACTTTGCTTAAAAATAATCACCCCTCAGGTCTTACATTTATTGAGATATATTTTGTTCATTACTTTGCGTGTAATACTCAGTAGTCCTATTTTTAAGTGTAGGATCTGCTCCAAAGCCCATCTAAATCAATAGAAGAGCTCTCACAGACTTCAGGAAGTCTTGAATCAGTTTGGCAGTGAACTTTCTGTAGTGGTTCATAATTTCTTAAGACCATAAATCATCTCCTCCAGCAACTCGAAATCACCATTCTTTTGGTTAGCATGCTAAACCGAAAAAGGTTTATATGCTTCTTTAGTTTAGTTTTGCCAGTGGTCTGGTGTAGGAGATACATTGATTGCGTAAGGAAAAAGACAGGAAACATCTGAGCTAGAGATACAAAGATGAAAAAAAATCTATGGTCTAAGAAGAATCATTTTTAATTAAATGGGAAAAAGGATATACTGAAAGTTTATGGGCACAGAAACCTACCTTCCCTCAGATTGAGGAAGTCTGCGTTGTGGGTGGTTTTTCTTTTGTCCTTGCTAGAGAAAATTTTAAAACTGAGCAACCAAGAACTATTTTGACCCCCAAAGCAGCTGTTTTGATGTGCTAAGTGTTTTTGTTTGAGTCTCTGTAGACATCCACAGGGGTTTAAGTAATTATTCCCGGTGACAGGAGCATGATCTGAAGGTAAGTGGCTAAAAGAATACTACAAATGCTTTGCCTGCCCACAGCCTGAGTGAGCTGATTGCCTACATTTGTGAAAAACCTTCCAAACACACTCTTTCTGAATAGGTGCAAAGTGCTCTTTTGAGCCAAGAACACCTCTTTTTTGGCTGATCCCACATCCTTTTTGGCCTGCACTCCCTGGAGGTGCAGAGTTGAAGTCAGGGAAGTTGCACATGTGCTTGGGATTTTGGTGCCTGTGTGATTTAACCACAAGAACAACGTTCTCTTTGAAGCACCCAGAGTGCCTAGTCATGGATCAGCAGTTTCTCTCCTTGCTGGAAGAGGATCCCAGTGAGCATTCAAAAAGTTCAGTGCACCCCAATATCCTTGCCTGTGATATTTCTCTTTTTCTATAACTGAGCTCCTGTTACCATTTTTCATGCTGTGTGGTATTCCAATAAAGAAGTGACAACATGGATTTCCAGGATTTTGGAGCAGGTATATCACAAGCAAAACCATCAGTATTTCCCCAGCCTTCTGAAGAATACTTAAGAAGAAGTTACTGTCCAGCCCTCACTACCCATTAATCACTGAGGCCAAAGCTTGCCTTGCCTCCATCTGCCGCAGGGCTCACTGGGCGGTGGTGGACAAAATTGCTATTTACAGCCAGATGCTGATCCTTCTGTTGCGAGAGAGATCTGACTGATTCACCATAGATAAAGTCCCAGACGGTGGAACCAGTCTATAGACAGTGTCGGGCTGATATTCAGAGGGAAATAGCGTTTGCAGTAAATATGGTTGGAAAAATCTGACCCAGTAATAGTATTGCTTAAGTAGTCGTTTCAGGTCTGTTTGTTTTTATTTTGGTATTTATACAGACTTGACTTCTGAAATATTAATGTTCCTGACACTTCTAAATATATACCCACAAAATACTTTTAAGTCTTTAAAAGAAACATAGATAGTATAAATAAGTTCATCATGCTGGTTTGTTGGTGCATCCTTTATAAAAGCGTATTTTTGCTTGGCATTGAGTTTGACCCTTTGCTATCTGTGAGAAAGTGGAAGCAGAAGTGGCCTCACTTGATCTCTTGGGTCTACGTGCAGAGCTGCCAGTAGCATTGCTAACCAACTGCAGCAAAGTTAGAAGGCCTTTCCCCTTCCTTGATTTGCCAAATTTCCAATTAACACTGACAAAGGCACGAAAACAGGGAGCCTAAACCCTGCCCATTTGGTCGAACACCGTACCTGACACCGCAGAGAGGCATAACACATCTTGAATCATGAGCGAAACAGCCACTCCACCTGGCTGTGTCTCAGGATTTGCATCTTTATTTCTCTGAAAGTAAAATATTTCTCCGTTCCCTTTCCAAACCAAGAAGTTGGGTTTGTTTATTATTTATGTTGGTTTAACAAAACTGGCCACATTCCTTATGTTACATAAAATCACCACAAATACTCGAACTACCCGTTACACCTCCACTACAGCCCTTACAGGTTAGTATTTAAAAATAGCATTATGTACCCCAGATTGTCAACTGCCTCGTCTCAAATGGTGCAGCAGAAAAATCTGGGGTTCACACTGCCCTTTGAAAAGTGAGAAATCCCAATTCTGGTAAAACAAACTGAGTAGCAAGTTCCAAAGACCTTGCTGTCAAACTGGCTGATCTCAACCACGGCTGGATCACGAGGAAAGAGAGATGGTGTCTCGGAGAACCGGATCCCAAAGCATTCAGAGCTTCCCAGGGCAACGCCAGCTCTTTGAATTCTTCCCAGAAACCGATCAGTAAAGCCAAAGTACAACTGAAGCAAGTCCAAAAGAAAAAGCGTGTCCCAAACCAGTCTGTTCCCATGTCGTTTCTACTATTCTTTTGGCAGGGTAAGGTGGAGACGCTTTCATAATTCCAGAGAAGCTAAGTCGTTTTGTATAAACCTTATTTGAAACTAAAATTAATTCTGGGCTAATGCCTTTTAAACTAATTTTCATCCAAGAGCAAATGAAACTATTCCACTTGTTACTGTTGAGAGATGTCAGCCGGAGAGAAGCTGCTGTCTCATCCAGCGAATGCACGTGGGAGTAACACTGATAAAAAGGTAATGTATCCGAGAGGAGGATTTCAGCAAGGACACTGGTACAGTCTCGCTTGCCATTGCACGTGTGCCGCTGGTTAATATCCACAGAGATCAGCCCTTCGCACTGTGCCATCAGCTGGAGTGCTGCCTGCCGATGTAGTCAGATCCTGAAGTCGTTATAACATCTACCAAATTTCAGAGAGATAGAGGAAACTCGATTAATATTTTTTAACTTTTTGGATATGTTTTTCAGTGTTGACCTATGGCAGCTACAGAAGAGGCATAAAAGAAATCTCTCTGTAATTTATACTTCTGTGAACTGTCATACATACTAAAACAAGTGCCAATGGAGTCAACTGCAGGAAATCTTTATTATTTTCTTAGAAACTCTTTAAAATGTAAACATCCTGTTGATACGAATCTCGGATTCTTCTGATGTTTACTTAGCAGCTGCCATCATTGTGCAGTGTCTGAGTACACATTCCGTATTACAGGGTACTCAGCTGACAGAGCCCTGTTCTGACTTGGGTTGTATTTTTCAGAAGCTAAGGCTGAAAATGCTTCCGAGCACTTTAATGGTAAAACAGCTTGCGAGAACATTGCTGTTATTTTAAAACTATTTGAAACTTAGAAATTGCATAACTGTTTCAAACACAGTATTGAAATGGCCAGCAAAGATAACCCACATCGCCTTTACTCTGCCCTCATCGGCAGATCCCGAAAGAGTACGTGTTTGAGTCACTCGTAACAGGGGAGATACCACATCAGGAATCGTATAGAGGCTTTGTCACGCCCAGTGATAGCTGCCACTTCCCTTCGCGTCAGGAGTACTTGGAAGCCTCAGCATTCAATATTGCAGAAGAATAAAAAATAATCCTCTCACCCTCCTGGCAGAAAAGTTAAAAAAATGCAAATATTGACAAGTTTAAGCCCAGAAGAAAAATAGAAAGAACCTTCTATTTATTGTTTTGTAAATCTGTTTGGTTTTAAGCTAGTCTCATTATTTCGGGGGCTTGACTCACCATTTTTGAATGCTTAGGTTGGCAGCGGTTTTCTGTTGCTGGTTTGGTGGTTGCGCTGACTCAAGATGTCTTTACAGCCATGCACAGTCCATAGGAAGATACGTACTTTACAGATCCTTGCAAATCATATCCCGTTGCCTCTGGTTATATGCGGTTCGTTAATTCTGCCTGCCTGTGTGCTGCAATAGCCAAACTCCTGATGTTAAAATGGGGACGAGAACATCTGGATTCTGGAAACTTTTGTTTAAATATGTCTAAAATGAGCCTGTCTTAATATATTAGGAAAATAGGTAACATCCTAACATCTGTATCTTTTGTGGCTGTGGTTGACATAGGCAAAGAGCGCAGACGTTTTGTCGTTCAAAGGGAGACCCTCAACACCACAAGTGACAGCCGATCTGTCGGGTTTCATAGGCCCTGTGCCACCATCTGGATCACTGAAAATTTACACCTTAATTGCAATCCTTCTTTTATATTTTATTGTGTAATTTGTTAACAGGGAAGCATTTTGAAAGCAATTCTGAATTCTGTTGCCAGTTTGTAATTGAGAAACATGTATGTTGAAGTTTTAGATTTTGCAGGTATACACACATAGACACACAGAACCCACACCCCAACATCTGCACGTGAAATACACAGACAAAATAACTGCAGCATCAAATAAAGTTCCCCAGGTCTTCCTGTTATAAAACTGTTCTTAGTTAGTTGGGTATAATGTACCCAAACTTTAATTGCATATATGACACAAGTGTCTATCCTACCGTGACTGCTTATTTTTTATTTCAGTCCAAAGAGTTCTACAGTGTCTACAAATAAGACTCAGGGGAAAATGTGTTGTTTTTTCATGGTAACAATTCTTGGCTTGGAGAAGGAGGTTATTCATTCCAGTGCAGAGGAGATACTTGCTGAGCTAGTACAGAGGGAACTAGTGAGTGAGGGGTAAACAGAGAGGTGGAGGAGGAGGTAGGAGGAACCAAAGGCTCCATTTGTTCGGCCAAACTAGGCTTATGGTGCTATCTGAAGGTGGTGGATTTGAGCTACCCAAGCAACACTGACGTATAAGACACACGAGCTGTCTGCAGTGGAGACCAAACAGGATATACTAGAGTGCCAGTCTTAAGTTGCATGAGATCACAGAAACCCTTTTCTGCTTGGAATGGAACCTAACTTTCCAAAATCTTACTGTTCCTGTTCTCAGCAGGTGCCTTTGGCTATGTTTGTCTTACAAACAGGAGCAGCACAGTAGAAGAGAATTTGTAGAGATAAGTGGTGAGGACCTGATGTTTCCAATGTAGGCATCTCAGAGGGTTATTACTTTAGCCAACAGTTGTGTGATCCCATGGACTGAATGTTGATTAGTAACTGGAGCTCACTAGGTGTGATCCTGAAGAGCGTTTTTGCCTTAGTTTCAGCTGAAAGGAGTTCATGCGCTCTGAGACTACTCCATGATGTGAACCAAAGCAAGGTAAATCTGGACAAACATTACATTTGTTTCAAAAGCACACCACAGATCCAACTAAATCACTAATTTCTGTGCTGGACACCCCCAGTGTGACACCCAGCAGGAAGATGTCCCATGTTCCTCTGGCAAGAAGCTGACAATGCTGCTTCTTTCAATTGCACCATCACCTTAAGGGACAGAGGCCTAAAGGAGCAGATGTAGAGGTGCTGGCACTGTGTAGGTGCCACATGTGAAAGACCTGGGTTTTGGTTTACCTCCTTGAAGTCTTGTCAGACTGTATACACAAGCTCTGCTAAAACCAGTTGATGTTGCATTACCAAGCATTTCAAAGTTAGGGAGCACTGATCTTAATTCAGATGCCTTTTATGTATGCATCAAGAGGTGGTCTTTCATTAAAACATCACTTTTCCTTTTTCCTCTTTCATTAACCAAAAGAGCTGCATAATAAAGGAGGCAGCAGGATGCAGAACTCCTACCTCATTTGGGGCAGAAGCAGTAAAATGCCTGTTGAAAGAAACAAGGAACTATATGAAGTAAAAATGGATAGCTTCATGGTAAAGGCACCCAACCTTCACATCCAAGAATGGGCTGTTGGTGAAGCTATTAGTATTTTTCATAGATGGTCACAGTTTGTCCTCAGTTTTCTGGGTATCTCATTTAAGACCTTGAAATCCATTTTACAGACAGATAGATGGTGTTTCAGAGCACTCACAAATGAATCAGAATGGTTTGGGTTGGAAGGCACACTCAGGGGTCATCTAGTCCAACCCCCCTGCAAGGAGCAGGGACATCTCCAACCAGATCAGGTTTCTCAGAGCCCCGTCCAACCTGGCCTTGAAAGTTTCCAGGGATGGGGCATCCACCACCTCTCTGGGCAACCTGTTCCAGTGTTCAACCACCCTCATTGTAAAAAAAATTTCTTCCTATTATCTAATCTAAATCTATCTCCCTCTATTTTGAAACCATGAAGTCCAGGAGTGCTGTCGTGTGAGTGTAGTCAATACTGTGTAATGCTGCACATACTGGAAAACCAGCTGTAGGTATTTCAGACTACACTACATTTCAAGTTAATGTATGTAGTTTGACATTATTTCTGTGTTCCCCATCTGCAAAGTGGATATTAAAACGGCCACTAAGGTGTTGCAAAACTAAATTAATAAATGTAAGCATGCAAATCCTGTAGTGGCATGTGCCAGAGGAATGCATATAAAAAAAAAAAAAGTTCTGTCTGTAAACCATGAAATATTTAGTAAATAAATCTTCAGACCACACATAGAATTGAAGACAAAAAAATAGTCAGATAGCAGCTCATCAGCTGTACATCATCCTGTCAGTGGATTGAATGAGTCAAGGGTCATGCAATGAAAAATTAAACCACAATGCAAAGATACCAGAGAGAAGCTAAGAATGCATATAAATCTTTTGTTTGGGCACTTCCAAATCTGTGAGTTCTCAAGTTTGCAACTCTAGCTGGAGAACAGCCCATTTCACAGTTCTTGCAGACTAAGTCAAGTATTTTGTCCATCTTTGCAAGTGTAAATGACTTTTCACCTTTTTCTAAATGATTATGTGGTGAGACCCTATGACGAGCCTATCAAAATACCTAATAATTTCAAGGACTACTCCATTAAACTGGAGTTGCTCCATTTCTTTTTTTTTTTTCAGTTTCATAATCTTTATTTTTGTATCTGTTGGTGACAGAGCCTGGGGTTAAACATGATTCGGTCAGATGTTTGGCTTTCAAAAAGCCTGAATGCAGCTGGCCATTTTACGTTGGCTTTTTTGAAGAATTTTTGCTAGTGTGACATCCTGTGATTTATGAATTGAAGGCAAGATCAAAAGATATTTTCTGCTAAAGTAAACAACACACCTTGTTTCCAGAAATTAGTGAGTGACAAAGGAAACCAATAATGTTTGTTAATATGGGATGGTTCGATGTTTTACATATAAGTACAAGTACAACTTGGGTTTGTCTCTATGCAACTGAGGTAGTATATTTTGGATACAGCCAATCGTCAGTAGTGTCCAAGGTTTGGGTATGCCTCAACAAGAGAAAAGTGAGTTAGACAAAATCTTGTAACATTTTGTGAAACACGATCTGGGCTCTTAGCCCCCGTCTGCTCCGGTGGGTGCATTTATTTATATTCCACATGGCTACAAAAATGATGGAACTGAAGATCTTTGTGATGAATGAAAACTGCTTGTCTCTTAATTTATGTTAGCGTTGCTCAATTATTCACTGAATTACAGAAATGAAATATGAAACAAATGAGAGTAATGGACTTGGGCCAAGCTCTGTGTGTGATATGTTGAGCAATCAACATCATTCTGCTACCTGCATTCAAACATTTTAGCATAAAGAGTCCTCATCATTAATCTTGTTCTTATACAGTTTTAAATCCATAGGTTTTTACTCTCTCCCAGACAACTACTATCCCTTCAGATACTTTATAGAAATCATAAAACATAGCTATAGCATGCAAAGTTGATATGAAAATGGAGGGAAATGATGACTTGGGAAAGAGTGGCGTTCAGGATTTCTAACAGAGAGAAAAGACTTCACTGAATGTGATATTTGCCTGGAATTATTGACTTTTGTGCTTAGGTGGGCCCTGTAGCACCTGCTTCACGTATGTCATTGAACAAGGTTATCAGGGCAAGATCAAAACAAAATGGACTTCGATAGAATTTTAGTTCCACTTTACAACCGAAAAGAAAATTAATGATTGATCTCTGGGAAGTACCTGTGCTCTACACAGGCAGCACTTCACAAAGGTAAGATAGAGAGTTGGGATTGTTGAGCCTGGAGAAGAGAGTGCTCTGAGGAGACCTTATTGCGGCCTTTCAGTACTTAAAGGGGGCTTTGTAGGAAAGACTGGGGGAAACTTTTTAGCAGGGTCTGTTGTGATAGGACAAGGGAAAGTGCTTTCAAACTAAAAGAAAGTAGATTCAGACTAGATATAAAGAAGAGGTTTTTTACAATGAAGATGGTGAAACACTGGAGGAGGTTGCCCAGAGAGGTGGTTCATCCCTGGAAACGTTCAAGGCCAGGTTGGACAGGGCTCTAAGCAACCTGATCTGGTTGGAGATGTCCTTGCTCCTTGTAGGGGAATTGGACTAGATGACCTTTGAAGGTCCCTTCCAACCCTAACCATTCTATGATTCTATGATTATAACTCCAAGCAAAAAAAAAAGTTTTGCTTCTGAGAATGACCATTAATTGCTGTTATTCTAACACAACTGGGTGAATCACCTCTAATTTACATCTAACATGAAGGTTAAGAAAAATAGATGCTACTCCAACTGGCCCCAACCAAGCAGGTGATTTGAGATCACACCTAATAGATGCCGGTAAGACTGAGCTACTCACAAATGTGGAGTAATCTCCTACTTTGTCTTAGTTTATATCCAGAAGAAAGCCATAATGGCTAGCTCCTTCAGCTGGCACATAGCATCAAGTTTAATGGTAGTTTTGCTGTTTGATCAAATAGCTAGAAAGCTGACATGGAAAACAGCTAATAGCTAGGGAAAACACAGCAGCTTGCCTAGTTAGGGCTGGATTCCATGGATGACTAAATGTTTTGATCCATATAACAGATTTCTTAGACAGACAGACTTCATCAGCAGATCTCTGCTTTCAGAGTTAAGCCTGTATTGTCCTCCACATTTTTACAGGTGAGGAAACTGAGTCACAGAGCATTTAAGTGTCTTAATCATAATTACAGACTTGGAAACAACCAAGAACTACCAATTTGCTATTCCTTACAGTATACCTTGGGTCATGAAGCATCGCTTACTTCCAAGTAATTCATTGCTCTTTGTTTGGATATTGGTTGCTTTATCAGTAACTTTTTGAATTAATGGTTTGATATGTTTTGATTTCCAGCTGATTTTTTACTATGGAACTGGAGACAGTTGGTGTCCACAGCATTACTACGATGAGATCAAAATGGATTTTCCAGACGGGGACATTCGACTTTGTGAGAAAGGGCTCCGCCACGCGTTTGTGCTAGATGCCAGCAAGGAGATGGCTGCCATGATCACAGACTGGTTACAGGATGATCTGACCAAATTATAAACACAACTTCTGTGATTAACAAGAAAATGATGTAATTATTTTGTGAACGTGTAATTTTTTGTGAGAGAGTCTGTCCTATTTTTTTCTGTTTATTATAGATTATGGCTTGTTTTCTATTGAGATGTTTTAGAGAAAGTTAAAGAGAGACTGGCTGGTCCAAAGTATAGTTTTATTGATTCAGTGGTCCTGTGTCTTCAGGACTCTGCAGGACTTGGCAAAGGGTGGAATATTTATTGTCTGCTAGCACTCTAGACAGCACTGATAGTAGATTCACTGGCTACAAGTGTACCCGAGTTACTGCCACCTCCCTCACCTGCTGGAGAACTGCCGGGGATGGGTTTGGGGCAGCCCAGCTGGTCTGCTTTAGAAATAAACACCAGGCTACTTCGTATGGATAAAAATCCACCTGCGGATGGATCCTGGCAATGGATCCTGATATGCTGTGAAAGGTCTGACCCTCTCCGCGTGTCTTATCTGTCTGTGTAACCCTGGCGCACGACAGACAGAACAGCCCAGGGCCCCAGGACAACCCTAACGTTGTCTCCTCCAGGTCAGATGGGGTTGGTGGTCAGTCAGAGCTCAGGCTGAGTTCAGGAGGAGTACAAGTGAGGTGTGTAGATGAGGTGTGCAGTTTCTCCAAATCTCAGAAGGGGTTTAGGGTGCTGCCAGGACTCCATGGGGCATTGAAAGTACCATAAGGTAACTGTGGCTGCTCAGCGAGGGAACACATATGCAGCTCTTGTCTGGAGCATGGCCAAGTGTTTCATTTTTTGATTGTCTGTAGAGAAGGTAAAGGATGCTCGTCAAAGTGCCAGTATTAAAAGGTTAAAATGGATTGCAGAATCCATATATAACTACTTATAGGTGGCCTAACTCTCCTAACAAATTCCATGAAAATGGTGCTTGCTCAGCAGCTTTAAATTAGAAAAGTCCACTGTGAGAAAATGGCGATTACTCTGCCATGGTTGGACCCCTGAAATGGCATGAAATGTTACTATTGAGAACCAGATCCTTGGTATAGCACACTGCTGACAAGTACACTGTTCTTCACATTTGTTCATCCCTCTTCTTTGCAGATAGCAAGCAACAAGAAAAAAAATCCTACCCGTTGTGATAACAGAAGTTGTTACAGGCGATAGCTAGAAATTAAAACAATGTAAGGGGAACAGAGCCGAAGTGTAATCAGGAAAAGCTTTCTAGCCATGAACCTGTGAAATAATCTCCCTGTGGTGTTCATAGAGACATTTATAAATAAACAAAACACTACGGAATATAGTCAGGGGAAGTCCTGCCCTTGCAAACAGAAGAATTTAGATGATGCAGTGCCTATCTAACTTACATGATTTATTAACAGTTTTAATGTGGTACTAGAGAGAATGGTACTGGAAAACATTCTCTGTGATGCAAAAGGACCAGTTAATTCCTTCCTTTTCTTAAACAGTTATATAAACACTTTCCACTTCTCTCTAAATCCCCCTTGAATCACTAATATTTAGAGCAATTTGTAGTAGAATTCTGTTTCTGGATATTTTGGTCTAGTTTTCAAACCTGCAGACAGACGGTGGATTCAAGTGACCTTCTTCGCACCAGAAACTGGTTTAGCTTTTGAGACTAGCCAGTGGCTTTTCAAATTACACTGCCGTGTAATGAAACAGATCCTGAAGCCCGAGGCAGAAATGTTGAGACCACAGTTGCAGCAGCATGGGGAGGAAGCAGATACGTTCAAAGTGAAGGGACTGTGCCCGTGCAACTGATTCTGTTATTGGAGAGTCATGGGACTTTCCTCCTTTCTAGAGGGCCATATTCAGTCATGATCAAAACAATTCTTGTGCTCACTTTGGAAATCCATAGCTCTGTGTGTGTGTGTGTGTTGAACAGGCCCCAGATGTTGGCATGCATTCCTGTTGGATGGCTTTATGGGAGAAGCTAAATGCGTCTCTTGGCCTAGGTGCTCCCTGTGGCAGAGGGAGCGGTTGTGTGTTCACATATGTGGAGGTATATGTATGTACACGTATATACACATGCACATGTTTGTATGTTAGCAACATTAAAAGTACAGTTCACTTGGTTGTTTTGGTTTACACATTGATCTTGTTGAACAAAACAGTTGTTCTTCAGAGTATATGGAATCAGGTAGCCGAGCAGGGACTCTGCTTGTAAAAGTTCAGCTGTTGTAGTGGATCTTCTGAGGACAGAAAAAATCTTGCATTAACCAAAGATGACAAGCAACTATTAAAGCCTGGAAACTGAAGCACTTATGAGAAGCAGTTGTTTACAGTGCATTATTCGTATACTTTGTATGAGGAATTAATTTAGCAATACTTGTACTTGACTTGTGTATTCCTTTTATACAAATGTTGATCCGTTATAATAAATCCTACTGACTGCATTAAGACCTAAACTGAGATTAGGTCTGGTCAGTGACGACCAGATCTACTGCAGGATAATGCCTTACGATTTTCTTAAATGAATTTTCTCTAAGATTATCAAAACCATAGCGATTCAATTGCTACCTTCCTCCTAGAAGCTGTTACCGTAAGGCTAAGATCTGAAATTTTGCTACTCTCCTCATTGCAAAAAAGTTTGGGTATAGTTTTCACAGATTTCCTAAGAGGAGTTCTTCTGAAGCCTGTGGTGTTCACCATGACCACAGGCAAAGAGTGTCAAACGTGCTTATGGTCGAAATGTGCCAACTCACCATGAAAACACAGTGTGGTCTTGCCTACTTCAGACTGTTTTAGAATTCTTGGGACACCTATCGCGAATTAATTGACTGTATGCAGTAGCACCTAATCTCTGTCATTCACATTTGTGCTTAATTCTTACCACGCGAGTAATCCTGCTAGCTTCAGTGCTGTTGACTCATGTTCAAGTGTTTTGCTAGGTCGATACCTTTTATGAAAACGTACACAAATCCAGTATCAAAAATAAAGACATTTATTGTAAAATACAACTTGATTCTATATTTTGATAACTTGTTTATCTCAGTTCACCTTCTTTATTACTTCATGCATGCAAAGTTTACGAAAATACTTGCAAACCCTCAGATTTCACATGAGATGTAGACATCTGCTAAGTGCAGAGAGAATCAGTGGGTGGCAGGCACCTGACTCATTTAAGCATTTTTATCCAGAGCCACTCCCAAAATAATCAGTGTTTCCTCTTGCTCCCTCCAGCTCTGTGTTTGCAGCGTTGAATGAGCTATAGAGTGTGTGGATAAGTGAAGTCTGTCCCTTTAGGAAGCCTGATGAGTGCTTGCCCAGTGTTTATGGTGAAGAATTCAGGGTCTGACTCCAAGCTAAACACCAGTTTCTTGACAGGAGACAGATTGCATACATGAGCCACAGCAGATAGATAATCTGCAGCTGAGATCATTTACGTATTCATTTTACAGAAAAATGGGTTTATAGGTGCATCCACTCCCCTCCCTTTCTTTGGTCTAGCTAATTGCCAGCAAAGACTTTAAACAAGATGTTCAACATTATCATTAATGAAGTCCCTCAAACTATTACTGGGTTTGGATAAACTCACTAGACCCAAGAGACTTTACTCTGTGTCACAGGTCACACTCAGACTCCCAACTGCAATAAGTTTCTGAGTCCCTTCACTTGCAGGCAAATATTCTCTTTCCTGGCACATTTACAAAATAAGAATCCAGAGAGTGTTTGTGAGTGACCAGGAACTATTAAAACATCATACACTTCTGGAACAGCTGGTGGGGTTTCAGTACAAGCAGCAGACAAAGCAGTAAGAGTAGAAGCAGCTGCCAGAAGCGATCGTTGCTCTCAGTAGCATCATGCAGAAGTTATGAAGCAGGCTGACGCATGCTCGGATGCAACAGGCAGGGAGAGATTTAACGAGCGATGTGTTTTCAGGTGCTTAAGCTGATAGTAAATGGACTAGGCTCTTCCATTCTACCTGCTGCAGGAACATACTTGCAGGAAAGAAGTTGTGTTGTGGAAAGTAGTTTGGAGTAGCTAATAAAATACAGAATGTTGTTTAAAATATCTGACTCGCTCTGTACCTGACTGCAGTGTTTGCCAGTCAGACGCTCAAATGAGATTTTTTTTGCCGTCCTATTTGAAACAATTCACACTGAAAGAGGCAGTCGAAGGTGCCCACCATTTTCCCAGTTTATGAACATCTTCAACAAACTCACCTTAAGGTCTCCAAGCTCTAAAATACACTGTGCTTCATATATGAAGATAAATTCTTGTGTATGATGCCTTGGAATTGGTGAAAAAAGGCTTTGCCAGTGTCAGGACATAGCTACTCCTTCTCCCTAACGGGGCCCTTAAAATTTGATAAGGATCCCGCTATTCCATTCTTACTTGTTAGAAACAGGAATACCATTTACAGAATATAAAGGTTTTGAAGTGCAGGAGGTACTGCAAGTCATCCAATGCCATCCTGTCTTCCTCTGTGTGCCTAGCCCGAGAGCTTGTGCCAGAAGACCCCTCAGCCAACAAGACCGTAAATGAGCACGTGAGGATGCAGGATACAGCCCGAAAGGTGGCTCGTGCTTGGGATGTCACTCAGTGTACTGCTGGGAGCAAAAGTCAACATGCCTCACTCCAACTGAGCCACATGTTTGTGGGTGTGCTTAAGATGAAGGAACAGCCTAGAAAATACCAGTATTCTAAGAATTAATTTTTAAATCCTTTTGGCAAACTTCTCATCAGTTCTCCATAACTTTCTCCTGTTTCTTGAAATCTGAGGTTGTGCTGCTGTGACTGAAACACATACCTGATGCCTTGAAGACTCCTGTGCTTCCAGATGTGCCCTATTCCACATCTGCATGTCCACAGTTCTGTGTGCAATAGGGATGTAGTTGGGGCAGTCAGCCGTACTACCTTCACTTGCTGTCTCCAAGGCTCTTTGGTGATGTCCATTGCTGGAGCACATGCTAAAGCAGCTCACTCTCCCTGAAATTTCTGACTTTGCAATATGCCCTAGTGAAAGCAGATGAAAAAAAGTTGTAGCTAATTCCTAATTTCTTCCATATTTCCAAAGGGGATGTTTTCACCAGACCTAACCAAATCGGCTTCCTCTCTCACGGGTCTTCCCTCCACAAGACTGTGGCTTTGGGGTCACTCTGCGGGGACCACAGGGAGCTGGGCACCTGCAGGGGCAGAGTCCCATCAGGACAGCTCTGTGTAGTCACAAGCATGATGGGAGCAGGGGATATTCTCCCAGCTCTCACGTTTACATCCTCAATACAATGTTTCTGGGCCTCTAAAACTTTCTATACAGCTCAGTTGAGAGAATCCTGTTTGGTTGGGTAGCTACTGGTCAAAGCTGGTGAATTGCATTGAGAAACACAGGGAAGATAAGGGATGTACATTTTGATGATAAATCCATTACAAACACTGTTCTGTGATTTTTTTTTTTTTCCTTGGAAAACACCTGAGGTTGCCAAGGAAGGCAGTGTAAAATGAATGGCTTTTTCATTTTTGGTTTTAACGTCTTAGGTAGCCCAGGAATTAAAGGTGGCTTACGCAGGTTGCTGTGAAATGAGCCATCTGGTTTCGGGACACAGGCACAAGTCTTGAAAAGAAAAAAAATCTTGCAGAGCTCTATTTATCAATAAAATATTTAATAAACTTATCTGTACAAAATATTTAAAAGGTTATTGAAGAGTATACAAGAATACTTATTTAACAAATATATACTGCTATATAATATATTCAAGAAAATATAGATTGCTGTTTACAGTTCATTTACAATCCCATATGTACAATCTATTTAAACTTTAGAATACATACAAACAATGCATTTACACCATCACTTACAGAGCTATCTTCTTTAGAGATATTTCACACACTCAGACCTGAAAAAGTTGAACAATACATGGATAGTTTAGAGGCACACACAGGGATATGAGTATTGCTTCAAAAATCATAACTACTAGAGATACGGCTATTGGAAACACGAGTCCTTTTTCTTTTTTTTTTTATATTTTCCTTTCTAATCAAAGAAAAGAACTTATAAATAAAACCACGACTGACCAGCAGAAAGGCTCGTTTTGTCAAAGGAGCTCCAGGTAGTGTTGACTTCAGAAAAAGAGCACTCGGTGATGGGATACGCTGTGATTTACCAAACTGGATCAACAAGCAGGGCTAACGTTGCTCCTGCCTGCATCTGAAGTGCAGAACACCAAGAGCAGAGCCGGTCTTTCCTGCACAGACATGCGTTCAAGTCTTGCAACTGGCATCTCCACCAGCTTTTCCACCAAAGAGCCACAGCCCAAGACGGAGCCGGTGTCTCCAGGTGGGCAAAGCCCCTAACTACTCCTCAGGTTGTAAGAACTTGATTTGCAAAGGCGCTGCACAAATGTGGCTTCGACTGAAGCACGTGAGAACACTGGATGCTCAGCACCTCAGAAACTCAGACCCTTCTTTTTCGGCACTATTTCAAAGGTTAATTACTTAGAGCACGTGGGGTGAACATAACCAATGTGATCACACCCCTCCTTGGCCAAGAAGGGGAGGAGCTGCCCCTGCCAAGTGCCCCATCCCCAGCTGATCACTGCCTACACTACCGCCTAACTTTGGCACCTCTTCAAGGACTAAAGCCCAGCCCCTCCATGCGCGATCGCCCCTTTTTCTGGCCTGTGGATGTTATTTCACCTTGTGCTGCTGGTGGCTAAGCTCCTGTGAGCCCCTTGGTGCTCAAGAGGGCCTGGCTGGCATGCAGCTACCCGGGATGACCATCACGGGAGCCCTAAACTTTGCCTCTTGCTTTTCCCCTCCTGCTGCCCTCCTCTCTCTTCGTCAAGGCAGGATGGAGAAAATGAATGAGACACCATAAGGAATGCTACCATCTCTCCAAAGACCAGGACCAAAGCCAATGCCACAGCTGCTGTCAAGCCCAGCCTCTCGGTCTCGTTATTCCTCTGCTGGCAGAGACCTGGGTGGCACCAGTGTAGGCTGACACCATGGGAAAGTGGAGAGAAGACCTCAACGCTCCTACTTTCCATCAGGAAAACACTTGAGCATGTGACCCACTGTGAGCAGGTCCTCTCCTCCCACCGCTTCAACCCAGCCAGACCCGTCTCCTCGCAGCTCCCTGCTCAAGGCCGCAGCCTGTGCCCCAGTCTCATGCTTCTGAGACTCAGCCTTTCCTTCCTCGCTCTCTGCTCGCCCACCAAACACCACAGCGAGTCTCCATACTCCTCGTCCTGAAAACCCAAAGTACAAGCGCAAGCATCAAAGCAGAAAAATAAGCTCACAAAATGTCCGAATGAACTCATAAGTGGTGATGACAGAAAAATTAAGAGCAAAATCTGCTGAAAAAAAACCACTGAAAAATGGCTGGGTTTCATTTTCAGCCATTTCTGGGAATGGATCAAGCTTTGGTTTAAGGTTTTTCAATACCAATCTACATGAAAACGCTCTGCTGTCCAATGCTTCCTACCCAGGTTTCCTCAGCCAGAAGTTAAACACGGTGCATCAGCCAGCCTGCCAGTGCCCTCCTTCCCGCCACCGCGGAAATCAGGCTCCTCTCCAACACAGTCAATCGGGGAGCTGTTCGAATACCAGTGCCAGTAAAAGGAAAGAGCAGCCGCAGGGGCCACGCATGTCTCGGGGTGCAAGGCTGCAAAGCATCCTTTGAGATGTTGGGTCCTTGGTCAGTGGGTTACACCAGCAGGAGTTCCAGATTTTGGTCATTTTGCAAAGGTCCAGATGCTTGCTGGTAGGGCATAACTAATTTTCAGAGACATCTTGGCTTCTCTATGTACCTCACAACATGCTGTTACTGGGAATAAAGAGCCTGAATGCAGCTGGTCTTGCCATGGAAAACATAAACCAGCTTATGACAAAATTCAAAGTGTCACATACACCAGTGTGGTGGAACATCTTGCTCTTTTACCAGCCATAAATTCAAAGACAGGAAGGGCAGAAAAACTCTGCCCCCACCACGCACGGTCACAGGCTCCTGACCATCAGCAACACCCTGCTGCAGTTACTCCTCAAGTCCTCTCCCCAACCTGTTTTTGCAGAGGACGCAGTCCGGCGGTGAGCACGCTGCTGCACTCTGCTCCTGCCACCCAGCAGCCCTATCCAGACCCCATAAGGCCATAAAGGGACCCCCCAATGCCAGGGAAGCTGCTCTGATGCCAGTGGGACATGTGTGGCCTCTCCATCTCCTGGGCACGGCAAGTTAAAAGAAGAACAACTCCACTCTCAAAGAGCAGAGCTTGGTTTTGCCCATGTGGGTTTTCCTGCCCGCTCAGCTCCCCAGAGGGTGACATGAAGAGTGAAAAATTCACACTGCAACTCTGATTTCACCCAGGACAGGGGACCCAGCAAGTGGTTTGGTGGAACTGCCCAGCCGAGGCCCATGCGGTAGCCCTTTGGTCTGACTGCCTTTCAAATCCAGTAGCACAGCACCATTTCAGACTCTCATTGCCATCACCCCATGCAGGGATTTTTCCCCTCTGACACAAGGCCATCCTGCCCCAATGCAGACAAAAGAGAAGGCACATGTATTTCAGGACTCGCAACAAGATCATCAGGAAATCATTACATTTTCCACCAGGTTCACTCCAACGTGAGCATGAGCTGGTCGGTGGATTGGTATTGATGACACATCCGCCACATAGAATCATAGAATGGTTTGGCTTGGAAGGGACCTTCAAAGGTCATCCAGTCCAACCCCCCTGCAAGGAGCAGGGACATCTTCAACCAGATCAGGTTGCTCAGAGCCACATCCAACCCGACCTTGAATGTTTCCAGGAATGGGGTATCACCACCTCTCTGGGCAACCTGTGCCAGTGTTCCACCACGCTCAGTGTAAAATTTTTTTTCCTAATATCCAATCTGAATCTGCCTCCTTCTCTTTTAAAACCATTACCCCTCGTCCTATTGCAACAGGCCCTGCTGTGTTTTTTGACACAAATAATCTGGAAAGTAAACCCAAAGGTCCCATCAGGGCCCCACGGTGCCCCGCTCCGTTTGTGCAGCCATAGCGCCATGGGACCTGCATCCCTAGGGCGTCCTAACAGATGCCCCATCCTCTCCCACCTCTTCCCTGCAAGCAGCAGCGCTGCAAACAGCAGTGCACGTGTCTGCTGTTGCACGGGGGCCAGCACAGGAGACTCTCCCTAACCACGCACTTTGGGGTTTGTGGGATAAGGACCTGCAACTGCCAACAGCAGAAGGAGCTGCTTGTTTTGCCACGGGAGCGCGACCGATAAACCACTGCAGACCTACCCAGTTTTCCCCAGGAGTGACATTGGATTTGAAGTATGAAGGAAAAAAAAAGGGAGGGATGTTAGACCATCCTCTTGTTTTAAGAGAATTAAGAAACAATTATTCCTTAAAAAAAAAAAGGAGGGGAAATGATAAAATCTGTTTTTCTTGGGAATTCTTTCTAGGCCAGAAGCACCTGATCATCAGGCAGTTAAGCTGGGCACAAAACCATTTTGCTTCTGACTGTCCCTGCTCTGGGACTCCACCGGACAGGGACCGTCAGGACACAGCGCAGGCCGTGGCTTAAACACTGGCTTCAGTTTTACAGAGCTCAAGGAGCCCCAAGGCAAGGAACACACACCAGCCCTGTCCCGACGGGGCGTCCTTCCCCGAATCGCAGCCCCAGCACTTCCAAGTCCAATGGGACCGCTCTGCGAGCTTCCCTGCTCCCGCGCAATTACGTCCCCAGGCAGGAGGGGAGGGAGCCAGGTACACAGCTCTTTCCAAATGCGTAACATTCCCAGCTTCACTCTAATTATATCCTGCAGATAAAAATGGTGCTGAAGGTCAAACAAATCCTCCAGGAGAATACACTCTGCATGGCAACTAGTTTTTCTAACTGGAAAGGTTGTATAAATACTGCAGATTGAGAACATATAATTATCCATTAAAATCACTCTGAGCCGACTGAATTCACATTTGTCCACGTTCAGCCTCCAGTTTCCTATTTATAACGCTCACTTGGGCCCAAAAATCAGCTCAGGCGGGAGACGACTGAGCAGAAGCACATTTTTCCTGGACAGTTGCTATGGTGTTAGAGGGTGATGCTCTGTGGGGGACCCGCTCCGGCGCTGGGGCGTTGGGCTGGGCTGTGCTGGTGCTGTCCCGCAGCCCACCTGCCTCCGAGGGCAGGACTGACTCCTCCGTGCCCTTTGCAGACGCGTCCCCACGTTGCTCCCCAGAGCCGCAAGGTCTCAGGCACATGAACCTCTCTGCCCAGGAAAGGCTTTGGCATCCCTCTGGGGGCTCAGCGCCTCCATTTGCGACGGCTCCAACAGCAGCATCCCGAGCCTAATCTCACCCTTCGGGCGCCATTTCTGAACCTGCGCAGGGATGGAGAGGCAAGACCTTGCTGCCAGAGAGTCGGCCCTCGTTCGGGAGGACTGGTGGCTTTTCCTCTGGAAATACTCCTCCGGCAGCAGCGAGCAATGTGACCACCACATGCCGCGGCCCAGACGGGGTGAGAGGAAAGAGGGTCCAATGCCATCCTCTGCCCTCCTGTTGTCCTCTGGAGGTTGTTTGTCCAATAAAGGCACAGATACTCTCTTAAAAGAGCAGCCAATGTGGGTACGAATGCAAAGGGCCACACTGCCGGCGAGGGGCTCACCCCGGGGGGCTGAAGTTTGCTCTCCCATGCTGGGTGGGCATGGCATGGGCGACCGAGGGGCTCCTTGATGTACTCACACCCTCACTCTCTGCCAAAAAACCAAACACCTCTGTTTGGGGAGAGACACATGCAGCCAGGAGAGCCAGGACCGGTTCCTGCATGGGCAAAACCACAGACAGCATCGCTGCCGGCAGCGGCCTCTGTGCTCTCCCCAGATCCTTCCCCTCCTCACTTATTGTAGAGATGCAGGCTAGGAAACTGCAGCGACCCAGCCACAGCTTTTCTCACCAGGGCCAGCGAAGCCATCATGGGGTTCAGGGCAGAGCTCCGGCAGCACACAGCACCCCGGGAGCAGGGTCGAGGTAAAGCATGGCGAGACCCAACATGTCGCCCTGCTCTCCATCGGCCACCTCCAGACCTGAGGTGGTGACATCTGTCTGTCCGTTTCTGGCAGCTGCGGCTGAACCAGAGCCACAAGAACCGGGGGTGATGGACATCGGCACACCCTCGGACATGGTCCAACAGGAGCAGGTCTCAGGCCACCCATTTGGCCGAGGCTCACAAGAGCCACCGGCTAGCGGGGCTGCCAGGATCTATATATATCTTGCCTGGATTTGAACTGCCCACAAACCTTCACCGCAAATATTTGGAGGAAGGGGAGGGGGTAAAAGAAACAAAAACATTAAAAATTTGCCTCAGCAGTGAGAAAAGCTATCAAGCAACCAACAGTGATTGAAAAATTAGGTGCTTTGAAAGCTTCGTAACTTTATAAATGACGTGGTGTTTCCAGAGCAAGCTGCTCCAGCGCTGCTTGTGCCAACCTCCTTCCCCAAACCGCCTGCACCAAAGCCAAAAGTCAGAGGAAACCACGAGCCCTCCTGCTGACCTCTCCTCACCTGCTAGCTGACCTTCGCCCCCTCTCCCCAAAAACCCACCAGCACGGACCCGCTCCTTCGCCTCCGTCGCTAACCTCCACCTCACAAACGCCCCCGGGAAGGGCACATCGCGCTTCATATCCATCTACATCCACGCTGAGGTAGGGAGCTGGATTTTCCTCTCAGATACGCGGATCTGAAGCCAGAGGAGCTCCGTGGGTGTCAAGGGGGTTAAACGAGACTTACAGGTACCACGTTCACCCCCTGGAGCTGCCGCTGGCTGCAGCCTGAAGATGCAGAGCAGAGCGCAGCGGGGTGAAGATGGAGTGAGGCTGGGGGCCAAGGATCGAGTGAGGCTGGGGGTGTTTAGCCCGGCAGATACATCACCGTTACTGATGTGCACAGTTTATTCCCTGCTGATACGCTATTTTTTTAGAGAGAGGGGGCTGTTGGACCCTCACCAAGCCTTTCTTGACCTTCAAAATCATTTGGATCTTGGTAGAGCTCTTTGAGGTGACCCTCTCGCTGCCCTGGCTCAGTTCAGAGACCCCTGTGAAAACACCCCTGCAATGAAGGACAATAAACATAGAAAAAAATCCCACGTTTTCCAGCAAGGACTTCTCTCCCTCAAAAGCAAACACTAATGAGCACTCATGTTTACACACCAACATCTTGACCACCGGTAAAAAACAAACCATCAAAAGCAAAATCTGTGCAAATACATCTGTGGTTGAAGCCAACCCAGCCATGAAGCTGAAGTTACACCCAGCTTCTGAGTTACCTGTAGCCCTTTCAGCATGGGTCAAAGCATCATGCTTTACACAACAGTCTCTGAGGGTGGCGTTCAGCCATTTGCACAGGAAATGACCGTTCCTGGCGGATCTGGGCTCCCTTAACGGAGTGGGAAGAAGCAGGCTCTCCGGGGAGGGATGGAGCTTGCTGGGAAATCGGTGCCAAAGGAAGGCAGGGTGGAGCTTAGCGCTTTTATAGAGATTATTTGAAAAAAGAAGAACCCGAGCGAAATGGCTCTTCCCCAGGGAACTCGGGAGCTTTGCTTCTCTCCTGACACACCGGGAACGGCTATGTGACTCACAGGCTCAACGCTGGGTGCCCTTGGAAATGGGGTTTTGTACCCCACTGGCCGGTACCTCCTGCAGGACATCGGCGAAGGGTGGCAATGCCCGTGCCGGCGCGTCAGGCCACGCAGAGCCAGGGCATCCCCAGCTAACACCTTGCAGGGCTGTTCCCACCTCACGCGCTCTACTTCAGACCTGACTCTCGCTTTAGCCTTCAGTTATGGAGACCATCTTTCCTGTCCCCAGCAGCAGACTCACAAATCTCTCCGCACTGCAAACAGTCCTGGATTAATTATTTCAGCCTCCCATGGCCTCGGGTTCTCCACTCCCCGCTTTCCCCCAAGGATCCCTCATTTTTCCCCCAGTGAACCCAGAGCAGTGATTTGAAGGCAGCCAGAAAAACTCCTTTAACTCCCAAGAAAAGAGCATTCCCACCTCCCCTCCGCCCCACCGCTGCAGCCGGAGGGGTGATGCTGGCCCAACTCCTCTGCCACAGCCAGGTCGTCCCCCCTCTCCAGGTCACCCCCCTTATCGAGACATTTTTGGCTAGACATTTTCCAAAACCTTTGGGAAAGAAGGTGTCAGCTCAGCTTAGGCAAACCAAGTGGATCAGGCAGAGCTGAGCAGGGTTGGGGGGACATGGGAGGCATGGAGACAGGGGCAGCTCCGAGCGGGGAATCCGGCTAGACCCCTGTCTGAGCCCCAGGAAACCCAGCGTGGGTGGCTGGGGTCACTTTTTCTTTGAAAGGGCCTGGGGAGCAATCTACAGCCTCGCTGTCTTGGGGGGGTATCCCCCACCCCTCCCAGGCTCATGCCCAGGGTGACCCTGGGAGGGCAGGGGACACCTGCTCCGAGCTTGGCTTTTGGAAAGGCACACATCAAAATGTGTATGTATATATATATATATTTTATATATATATATTTATATTTATATATATAAAATAGGGCGGGGCTGCTGGGCAGGGCAGGGTGAGGTGGGGAGGGGGAGAGCTGCAGAAATTGCTACCTGCAGCCACACGTCTCCACGACCATGTCCTCGTACTGTTTGTAAACCACGTTGTTCCCGGAGTCTATGTAGAGGATGCTGATGGGGCTGAGCTTGGAGGGCACGCAGCAGCTGGGGGGGGTGGACTCTGGGTCCATGGAGTTCATCAGGGTCTGGATGATGGCGTGGTTGGTGGGCTCCAGGTGGGAGCGCAGAGGGAAGTCACAGACCCCCTCGCAGTGATACGCCTCGTAATCCAGGGGAGCTATTATCCAGTCGTCCCAGCCCAGCTCCTTGAAGTTCACGTGCAGGGGCTTCCTGCTGCAGCGGGTCTTCGCCTTCTTCCCGTGGCCTCTTCCCCCAGAGCGGGCGGCGATGGTGGTCCGTCTCTTCCTCCGCTTGGGATATGCCTCCTGGCTGGGATCGGGGGGCTCCAGGAAGGGGGGGCTGCCCAGGGCCTTGATCTTATCCCGGATCTCCTTGAAGAGGTTCTCCTTCCTCTGGGTGCGGGAGAAGGCCACGAGCAGGGCTCGCTCGTGGGGCTGCGGCCGGGGCTTGCTGAAGCCCAGCTGCCGAGGGGGCAGGAGTCGCCTTGACTGATCTGAGACGATCCTCAGCAGAAAGCAGAGCAGCTTGCCCGAGGGAGATCTCTCCCTCCGATCCCGCAGGGCTTCCCAGACATCAAACACCTCCCATCTGGAGGAGCCCGCGTCCAAAATGTCTGCAGCTCTGGAGTCCAGCAGCCGGGGCTCCTCACCATCCCGGCTTGGGCAGGTGGAGAGAAGGAGGTGGTGGAAGGTGCCTTCAGGGGACAGGGCCAAGCTCTGGTTTTCGGGGAGGGCGCGCAAGACCCGCAGCTCGGCTCCCGTCACCTCCTCCGCCTCGGGCAGGCTGGAGATATCAAAGAGGTATCGCTGCTCGAGGGCGGACGGGGAGGCATCTGTAAGAGATAAAACAAAAAAAATTTTTAAAAAGGGAAAAACAAAACAAAACAAAACAAACCCAGCAAGCTGAAGCCAAGCTTTCGTTATGGAGGTGCAAGGGACACAGAGCTAACGGGGGAGATCACTGCCTTGCAGCAAGGCTCGCTGAGCATCCCAGCGGGAATGCAGCCCGGGTGCTCTGTGCCCGGGAGTATCACCCTGGCTGGAGGCACGGAAAAAAAAACAGGGAGGAGAAGGCGGAAAGGGAGGGAGGAACCAATTCAAACAAGTGCCTTCTCATCAGCACTCTTCCTCGAGTCCCGAGGTGGCTTCTCTGCCTCCTCCCCGCTGTCCCAGTGCCCCAGCTGCATCACTGCCTTGTTTTGGCAGAAAAGCCCCATCTGCATCTGTGCGGCACAGTCCCATCCCCAATCGGCAGGTTGTTACCATTTTTTTCCTGCCCTAAATGTCACACCCCACATCCATTCCCCCCCCCCAAGCCTCAGCCACGCCAAGTGAAAATGCTGTGAAAAAATCTCATTTTTCCTCGCAGGCAGGCACAGGCACACACGTCGGGGATGCAGATGCCCTCGGTGTGCCTGACAGGCACTCCCAGAAGCCGAAAGCGAGCCTAGTTTGAATTTGTCACTATTTTTGGTGGATCCAAAGCCCAGACACGGACTTGTGCAGTTTCTGGCACTGATTAAATACACTCAATGTGAATTTTAAAAAAAAAAAAAAAAAAAAAAAAAGGAGGTGGAGTTGGGGAGAAGAGATGAATGAGTCCTGGGAGGGTTAGTTTTTTGTTTTTGTTTTTTTTTTTTTTTAATTTTCACCCTCTCTAACAAGAAACCTGACCTGGGCACGCTGCAAACATCGCTGCTGTGCCCGAGCCCCCCGACCCGCTGCCGGCAGAGCCCTGCCCGACGGCCCCACGCCGCAGCCCCCTCTCACGGGCAGCATCTCCCTCCGCGTGGGAAAGATTTTTCTCCCCATCATTTGCTATTATTATTATTATTATTATTACTACTATTACTTTTTTTTTTTTTAAGCAGATCTAAAATTCCTGCGAGGAGCAGATAAGGAAATCACTTTGAAAAGTTCATCTGGTTTCGTTTTGCGCTGAAACTTCCCAGGACCTGCGCTCATTTTTCCCCCGGCTCTCCCAAGCCGGGCACTGCCCACCCTCCCCACGCAGCATCCTCCCCCCGTCCTGCCTCGCTCCCTCGCCGTTTCCCCATCCAGCTTTCAGGAAAAAAAAAAAAAAAAAAAAACACCAAAAGACCCCACAAACAAAAAACACTCCCTGGAAAATTGCCCGT
This sequence comes from Chlamydotis macqueenii, assembly GCF_036417535.1. NCBI lineage: Eukaryota > Metazoa > Chordata > Aves > Otidiformes > Otididae > Chlamydotis > Chlamydotis macqueenii. The sequence continues at coordinate 10,125,411 of NC_141558.1, forward strand.
AGGATACAGCCCCGACTGGGTTTGGGGATGGGGATGGGGTTTGCGGGATGGGGTTTGCGGAATGTGGGGGGCTTCGCACCACCAGCCGCCGCTCTCTCACCCCACGGCAACCGGCGACAGATATTGGGACTGCTTTTCAGCTTGTCTTTTCATTTTATTCGATGGATATTTTAATTGTTTTGGTTTTGTTTTTTTTTTTCCGCCAGCCGAGCGAACTTCGCCGGCGGGGCGCAATATATACATATAAAATCCATATTGTTAAGTGCGTATATGTGTTTATTCGATTACTGTCATTAGATCCGCGGGTATGAAGGGGGCAGAGGGAGAAGGGGACCACGATGCCAGGGCTGAGCCGCTCCCCACGGGGCATCGCGACGGGCCGGGACGGGAAGGGAGCGCAGCCGCGCTCCCTTCCCGTCCCGGCCCGTCGCGATGCCCCAGGGAATTTTTTTTCGGGCTGCAAGGTCTTTAGCAACCCCACCGCCATCCTCGACCCCACGCTCATGCACAGCCCCATTCCCACCCCATTCCCATGCTCCGTGCACCGTTCCATCCCCCCTTAAACAACCGATGCACAGCCCCTACCCCGTTACACTCCATCCGCATCTCCATGCGCTACCCTATCCCATGCAACCGCCCCGTGCTCAAACGAGTACACAACCCCAATTCCCCCACCAACGCACAAGCCCCATCCTCAGGCACAATCCCATCCCTAAATCCCATCCCAAGCATAACCCCGTGCTCAGACCAACGTGCAAGCTCCATCTCCATGTACCACCACGACTCTACATGCTTGAAGTAACGTACAACCCCGTGCCCATCCCGACATTCGTGCAGAAGCCCCATCCCCACGCATATGCCCAAGTTGCAGCTCCATCCCTAAACCCATGCACGACCCCGTGTCCACCCCCAAACCCATGCAGAAGCCCCATCCCCAAATACATCCAGAAACCTCATCCTCATCTTCAAATCCATCCAGAAACCCCATCCTCAGCCTCAAATCCATCCAGAAGCTCTATCTCCGTCCCCAAATCTATTCGGAAACCCCATCCTCATCCCCAAATCCATCCAGAAGCCCCATCCCCATCCCCAAACCCATCCCCAAGCCCCATCCCTCCCGCCCGGTCCCGGCGGCGCAGCCCGTCCCAGCTCCCCTGCCTCGTTGCGCGGCTCTGCCCTGCGCGGCGCGGGAGGGGATGCGCGCCCCGCACTCACCGCTGCGCGCCCGCTCCGCGAAGCCTGTCACCGTGTCGGCGCGGCGGGCGGGGGCGCGGCGGGCGGCCAGGCGCTGGTAAAGGGCCACCATGTAGTGGTGCGGCACCACCGTGCCGTTGCGGAGAGCCCCGTCCCTCCGCGGCGGGGAGGAGAAGGGGGAGGCGGCGGAGGAGGAGGCGGAGGAGGAGGAGGAGGAGGAAGGCGCGGCTGCCGAGGGTCGCTGGGGAGCGGCCGCCGCCGGGCCGCGGACGGCGGCGGCCTCCAGCCCGCGGCGGAGGCGGCAGGCGCCCAGCAGGCAGAGGCAGAGGGCGGCGGCGGCGGCGCGGAGGCGCATGGCGGCGGCCCGCTGCTCGGCGCTGCTGCTGCTGCTGCCGCCGCCGCTCCCCGCCCGCTTTTGAACATCGTCTTCGCCCGCCGCCGCCGCCGCCGCCGCCGCCGCTGCCGCCCGCCGCCGCCCGCCGCCGCCGAAGCGCCCCCTGCCGGCCGCCCGCCACGCCCCCGCCGCCCAAGCGCCGCCCGCACCCCGGCCCCCGCCCCGCCTCCGCTTGCAGGTGAGGACACCCCACTCCCGGACGCCCCCCCCCCCCCCGCCCCGTGGAGGCAGCCGCAAGCCTTGTTTGGAGGGCAGACCTCCGTCCCACAGCCCCCGTGCTGCGGGAGGCCTTGTTTTTTGGGGTGGGAGGGGGGCTCCGACCCCTATTTTGGAGGGTGGCCCTCGGTCCCCGGTCGGAGGGAGGGCACCGCCACCTCTATCTGCCCATCTTTAGGAGAGGAGGGCCCCCCACCTCCCCCCGTATTGGAGGGGGAACATTCACGTCGTATTTGGGGGGGGGGGATCACTCGCCACCCCGTCCTGGGGCGGGGGGACCCCTGTCCCCTCCTGGAGACGGGGCAGCGCCGGCTGGGACGGAGGAACCGGCCACCCCACACTTCGGACGGGAACCCCCGCCCCATATTGGAGGGGGACACCCCACCGCCATTTAGGATGGGAGTGGAACACGACCCCGCGGTGCCCGCGGGGCTGGGACCGGGACCGGGACCGGACGGGGCTCCGCGCTGCTCCGTGCCTCCAGCAGCCCCGGTAATTCCGCTCGGGACACCGACACCGGAGCAAAACAAAGCCCTGGCCGGGCTGCGGGACGATGTTTTCCCTCGCACGAAGAGTTTCCTTGGTAAAATTCAGATGTTTCCTTGGGTCTCGATTAAAACAACAACGCGGGGTGTTTACTAGGATGTTATTTCAAGTCTCTTAAGTCCCTGGTTATGTCTGTTGCGATTTCTCCGCAAATACAAAAACAAGTGCTGCCATGATTTATTTGAAGGAATGTAGGTGTTTTGCCAAAACAAACACAGTTTTGGTTTGTTTTTTTTCCCCTCTTCCCCCCGCCCCCCCAAACAATCGTTTCTCACGAGCATTTGTCACTGCAACCTCTCAGGTTTCCTTCTGCTGTAATTTTACAGGTGCTTTGTCGCGGCATCACGAGCGGGTTTCTAAATGCCAGCCAGCGGATTTGCTCGGTATGTACGCATCGCGCGAAGCAAGGCAGCCAGCTCCCGTGACAATGTCCCAAAAAATCCCCATCCCACACGGTTGCGGGATGGCCTGGCGCAAAGCCATTTGCACGCCTCGCACGGCACCACACGCGGCGTTTGCACAGCTCGCAGTATTCCGCGTGGCGCCTGCGCAGCCTTTGCGCGGCATCCGTGCGGCCCTTGGGCAGCGGTCGCAGTGCTCGCACGGCGTTAGCACACTTTGTGCCGTTTGCACGGGGCTTTGCACGGTACGGTTGGCACCGCCGGCCCAGCACTTAGGGATCACTGGGAGCCCTCACCCAGCTGGGGCAAGAGGCAGAGGGAAAGACAGGAAGACTGAAAAACCCTGTCCCGTCCCGCACCTCCCAAGCCCACCTCCGGACCCAGACCCTGGACATCTCCCTTCTCCCCTGATGCCCCTGCCATGTGGTATGGCAGCACTCCCTTCCCAGTGTTGTTGGGGGAAGGAACCCACGGCGTCAGTGGAAGGATGGGAAGGACTGCCAAGCTTTAAAAAATGGGCAGACTGGTCCGTCCGAAAACCTCCGGGCTTCTTGCAACGGTTTCTGGAGCGCCCTGCCTGGATTCCTCTCACGCAGCAGCTTTCATGGGAAAGAGTGAAAAGTACAAAAAAGGGGAGCAAGGACCCTGCCCTGTGCTGCCCGTGTCTGGATGCAGGTTGTCCTCCCGCACGTTGGGGTGTGTGTACCTGCCACGGATGAGGAACCCCAGGCTGCACTAAATTCCCAGGGATGGGAATTGTTTCTGTATATCAAAATAAAATTCCATTGGTGCAACAAACAGCAAGGCTGTGCCCCCTGTTTTTTCTTTCCCCCAACTTTTTCACCCCTAGACCAGTCCTTGGCCCGCATGGTGGGCAGCAGGGCCAAATCCCCGCTGGGTGCAAGCAGGCATGGCTGAGCCACAGGTCCCTCCATGGCAGTTGGCACCACCCCATCCCTGTCCCTGGGCACAGCTGCTCCCATGGGGGAGCTGTGTGTCACCAGATGACAAGAGCCAGATTCCTGTCCTCGCCGTCTGCACGGAGACCCAAACACAGGTACGCGCATACCCACACAACCCTGAGAGACACGTACACGCACGTCTACGCACATCAGGCACACATGTCCACACCAGCTGGAATATGCACACACATGTGGGCACACAGACCCAAGAAGAAAATCCTGCCCGGCGGTGCCGGAGGGGAGATGTGAAATCCCGCAGCCCATCCTCTCCACCACACAGTGTCTATCGAGATGCACGAGTGCTGAGTTTCCCATCTGTTCTCCATTGCAGCTTCGTCTAAAACCCTTTTGGGCTTTCTTGAATTTCCATCAGCCCAGCCCAGCCCAGCTGCGGGACCTTTCCAAGCCGCCCCAGCCCTGCGCAGCGGCCCGGCAGCTCCTGCCCCCAGCCCTTCCCTGCTCCGAGGACGGGCTCCCTTCTCTCCCGGTGCAAAACTTTTTGTGCATAATTTCATGCTGGCAAAGAGCCACCTTCTACCAGCCCCCTTCCAAAACCAAATTATCACATGGCTGCAGCAGCAGAAATGGGAGAGGAAAGGCTGCAGTTTTATTTTATAACTCAATTAGCAAGTTTATACAGAAAAAACACTCATATAACCCAGGGAGATTTTATGTCCGTCCGGCTTCACCAACAAACAGACCTGTTCCTCTTGAGGGTGCTCCCCGTTGCGGTGGGTACGACGACGTGCTCCAGCCTGCGGCAGCCCTCAGCCAACATGGTGGTGCAGGCTCCAGCCCCACGCACTCGCTCCATCTTTCTTTGCTCTTATGCTTACAAATCCTCTGGGTACCTCCAAACACACTTCTGAGACTGTCCCATCACCCTGTTCACTAAGTATTAAACGAACCAGCAGTCTGCCAGAACCTAAGGTGAAGATAAAGGGCCACCCGTGCCTCTAATTTTTTCCCTAAGAACCTGTCCCAAATAACGTGAAGCCGGTGGCTGTGTGCCAGGGAGGGATCCTGACTCCCGCACCTTGACAGCTCGCACCACGTCGTGCCACGGTTTTCTCCTTTGTTCACCAAGGGGCTCTTCTGGGCAAGGTTTTTGAAAGAAGGGGGCAAGCAGCTCATTAAGCCTGTTTTTTTTTTTACTGGGAACACTTTTGGGACGCGGATTCCTTCAGGATCAGGTGACCCTTCCTGCCTGGTTGACATCGGGGCTTGTCCTGTCTGTTGCTGTCTCCCTCCCTCCACTCCTTCTCCTGGTCCCCAGCACTGCCCTGCTCACCCTCCTGCGTTGTCCGTGGTGGTTGGCGACCTCTGCGTGTGGAGCACTGATACATTTTCGTGCGTGGGTTTTTGTCCTGCACAGGGTGGGCTCTCCGACCTCGGCTGCATCCTCTTCTGCAACTGTGGGCAAGGTCCCAGCCTGGGACTCCTGCCTGCCAGAGCAGGTCTGCCCTACAGATGCTCTTTCAGCAAAGGAACGAAGTGGGTATTTGATTTAACCAGAACCCCACCAGCTGTGGAAGACCACTTCTCAAAGGAGGAAACTGAGGCAGAAAGAAAACCCTCAAGCAATAACCACGGACTTGATGTCATAGCCACGTTCCCACAGCACTGTGCCTCTGCAGATGTTCACCAATCCTGTCATCAGCACTTTTTGGTGGAACAAAAATAAACTGCAGTGACAAATCCTCTCCGTGCTTCAAAACTGGAGGTGTTGGTGACTGCTTCCATCAGCTAAGCCAGCAGGGCTCAACCAAATTTGCAAGTCTTGAGCAAGTTCAGAGTGGCCACCATATTGATGCTAGTGGTGGTTTGGAATAAAATATGTTTTCATGTAGTGACCACACAAGAAGCCTCTTGTGGTTTCACTTAATAAATGTCTTCTAGCGAGATGGCTACAAGTGACGGCAAGGCCAGCTCCGCAACTAATTGAGCAATGGCATCATTTTCTTTCCAAATCTTCCAGCAACTCCTTCCAAAACTTACTTAAACTGAAGCCAAGATGAATTCTTCCCAATTGTCTGCACAGGGATAGCCAGGGAAGATAAGACAAATCAAGGTACAAACTCCATGCGAGAAACATCAGATGGATTCAAAGACTCCCCAGGGCTGCGTTCCTTCAGGCTCAGAGACTTTACGTCACCGCAATCTGGGTGTCTGAAGCTATGCTTGTCTCATATCACTTTCTGTTTGATCGCTGTACGCTAGCTAAGGGACAGGAGACTTTTGGAAATGCTTTGCTGAGAGTTCAAATCCTTCTGGAAACATAAAAGCTTCTTGGATTAGATTTTCCATTCCCCTCAGGGAAAATTGTCCTAGTCAGCATCTGGTCGACAGGGTCTGGCATAAGCCACCTGAAGATAGCAAGTCAAACCACAGCTGAGTGCTCAGTCAATGTTCTAAAAAAGGCCATCTGCTTTTTGAAAAGTGCAGAGTCAGCAGGTAATCTGTCAATGCACCAAGCCACAGATGCGGAGTCAGAGTGTCCTTACGGTATGCTTACGGTGTTAGTCTAGGTCTAGTCGGAAGGGATGGGATTCACCTTGCTTCATTTTGGCTTCTTTCTCAGTCTAACTAATCACCTTCCTCTCATTAACACTTACTGGAAGGAGACCCGTACCTCCACAAAGTGGTTCCTACAGTGTTAACCAAAGAGCCCAGCTGAGACAGCTGTTACAGAGGTTTTGGTCTTCCTGTGCAGAAAGACCTCAGCTACCTCCCTACCCCTGGCTGTCCATGTGAGATGTCACCAGGGGACATGCTCTCCTATGGCTCTCCTCAAGCTCTGCTCCATGCTTCCTTATTTTTACGTATTTCACCCTTTGACCGCCGCTCAATCCCTTTGGCTCTCATCTGTCTCCCAGATTATTACGTTTCTCCACAACTTCTTGTCCTCCAGCTCCCAGCCCCCTTGAGAAGGCTCCTCTGATTCGGGCAGTATCAGCCAGTCCTGGAGGGGAGACCTGGCTCGGAGAGCATCTGCCAGCTGGCACTCAAGGGAGCGTCAGAAAGGGGACACTGCAGTTCCCATCTGTTCTCAGGAGACCCCTTCCCTGCCATCTCCCCATCCCTCCCCAGCCAGCGCTGCTCAGGACTGTTGTGCCATTCTCACTTCTCTGCCATTTCAGACAGAGAATTTCTCCGTACCAAATCCAAGTCCTTTGCTTTCTATCCCAATGTAGAGTCTGACCAGTAACTCCAGTTCTGGCTGATTCCTAGCTTTCCGGATGCAGGTCTTCATCGCTACAAACACAAAAGAAAGGTGGATTTTTTTCCCCCCCCTTTAGGTTATCTTCTCACACTTTGGTATTGTTTATTCCTTGTCAGACAGCTACTTTTTTTTTTTCTCTCATTCACTTCTGTGCTCTTAATCCCATGCTTTTATTCTCTGCTGTAGATCAGCCAAATGGAGCTAAACTCTGAAGTCCTTCAGGTCAGCCCAATAGTTCTCCACAGTGACAGGGGTCTGGCAAAGTCTGTTCCCCAAGAACTGATTTCCCTCCCTTTTGGGCACATCACCTTGAGCGGGCACCAACGGTTGGATGCATGCCACCCAGGTGCAGCTAACAACACAAGGTACCTAGCTGGAGGTGTCAACTTTGGTTTCCTTCACAGAGCTGAGGGGGTGGCAGGTGTGCTCCAGCTCTCTGCGTGCCTCAGCTGAGCCTCATGGCTTGTTGGTTTCCTTCACAGTTACTCTGGGGACACCAACAAGCCATGAGGCTCAGCTGAGGCACGCAGAGAGCTGGAGCACACCTGCCACCCCCTCAGCTCCAGCCCAGTCCTCCTCCCTCCACCCCTCTGTGCCTGCTGCTGTGCTGTGCTGTGGGGAGGAGGAGGCGTGGAGGAAGGCAGGTGTCTGGGTGGGGAAGAGGATGCGGCCCAAAGTCCTGTTTGATTGCAACTGTGCATGGTCTGGATCACTTCTCTCAAAGATTACGTCTGTCTGACCTTCTTGCTGGGGCAGCATGTCCTTCCACGATGGAGTGGGTGACTGGCAGTTAGGAGAGATGCTTCTCACCTGAAAGGCCCCACAGAGACCAGCATTTGGGACAAACTGAGCAGCTCATAAACTACTTTTTACCACGACGGTATCTTCTGGCCTCCTGCCCCGTTCTACATTCTAACCCCACAATTTCTGCTTTTCATCTTGCCCTTCCCAATTTTTTTTTTTTTTTGGTAGGCATTTCATGCCTTGGGTCTCCTTATCCTTCAGCTGCTGAGTCCCAGGAGAAGCAGAGGGGCCGGGCGGCTGCGGGGCGGGGGGCGGGGGGGGGATCGAGCACCAGCGCGGTGCGGGGCGGCGGCAGCTCCCGGGTGTGCGGGGAGGACTGACTCCCGGGGCAGCAGCACCACCTCCCGGCGAAGGGATGGATCGCAGCAGGGCTCCGTGCCGTGGTCCCCGATGCACAGGTGACAATGTGGAAGGCAGTTTGGAAGCCACTAACTCGGGTTTTAGCTTGCTGAAGCGGTGAAACACAGGTAAAGCAACCCAGTACAGGGGTGTAATGGATGTAGGGGAGGTGGAAAATCGACTGGGAACAGGAAAACATTGTGTGGGCACATCCCTTCATCTTCGTGCCGTGCTGCCAGACGGACTTCTGAGTGTGAGCCACAGGATCAGCCATCGTGGAGTTTTTACTACAGGTGTGAAGCTCCCTCTTGTTTTGCATTGCTCTGACTCTGTCTTAAAGAGCGCTGGAGTTCTTAAAAAGAGCAAATCACATCTCCCTTAAGGGTCCTTTGCATATATTGTGGTTTTGTTTAGTGAGGGGACGCCTAAGGTCCTGGTTTCAGCTGGGATGGAGTTAATTTTCCTCTCAGCAGCTGGTCTGGTTTGGATTTTGTTTGTGAAGAATGTTGATAAAACACCCTGATGATATGAGTTGTTGTTGTGAATGAGACCAAGGACACTGTCCTGCTTCCCAAGTCTCGCTAATTTGCAGATGCAGGAAGCTGGGAGAAAGACAGCCAGAATAATCGACCCAAACCGGCCAAAGAGAGTATTCCATGCCATAAACGTCATGCGCAGTATATAAGTGGGGGTTGGCCCGGGAGAGCATCTCTTTCTTGCTCCTTTGCTTGTGTTCTGGTTTTGTTTAGTGAGGGGGGGCCTAAGGTGGGAGCTTCTGTACGAAACTGCTAGAAGTCGCTCCCCTTTGTTCAGTGGACTTGGCCAGGCATAGGGCAGACCCGCTGCTGGCCAAGGCCGAGCCGATTGGTAGCAGAATGTCCCGTGATAATGCCTCTGCGATAACGTATTTAAGAAGGGGAAAAACAGAAAAAAAAGAGAGGAGAAGATGTGAAGCAGCTGAGCGGGGGCAGAGAGGGGGAGGCGCGAGCCCTGTGGGCCTTGCAGGCCTCACCCTCTGGCCTCCTGCCGGGCAGCCAACTGGGCCCAACTCGGCCCGGCCCGGCTGCAAGAAGTGGAGAGGAGATGAGAAGTGAATAAGATGTAAAAAGGATCCTGAGAGGCATCTGCCAGCCTGTTGTGAGGAACGTCTGCAGATGCCAAGGTCAGTTCAGAAGGAGGGGGAGGAGTAATGCGGCTCCTGGCCAAGATTCTCCCTGCAGCCTGTGGTGATGACCATGGTGGAGCAGGTTGTCCCCCTGCAGCCCATGGAGGTCCACAGAGGAGCAGAGATCCACCTGCAGCCCGTGGAGGACCCCACGCCGGAGCAGGTGGAGGCCTGAAGGCGACTGTGGCCCTTGGAGGACCCGCTGGGGCAGCTGTTCTGGAGGGATTGCATCCCATGGAAGAGATGACCCACGCCAGAGCAGTTCCACGAAGGACTGTGGCGTAAGGGTGGGACCCCACAACGGAGCAAAGGAGGAATGTGAGGAGTTCTTCCCCCGACCATGAAGCAGCGGCGTGAAACAACATGTGATGAACGGACCGCAACCTCCATTCCCTCTTCCCTCCTGTGCCACTCGGGAGGGGAAGGTGGTAGAGATAATGTTAAGCTTGGGAAGAGGGAGGGGTGGAGAGAGGTTATCTTGTTCTCTGTCTCATTCTCCTGCTAGTTTTAGCAATAAATGAATAGCTTTCCCCAAGTCGAGTCTGTTTTGCCCGTGACGGTAACTTTAAGGATTTCTCCCTGTCCTTATCTCAAACCTCGAGCCGTTTTTCCTTATATTATCTCTCCCTGTTCTCTCAGAGGGTGGGGGGGGTGAGAGGGAGACTGCGTAGTCTGGTCCCGATCGGGGTTGAACTACGACAGCTTGCTGCCTCATTTTGTTTTCCACAATTGTTGCTCGGGATGGGCTGTATTGGTCATTGGGATGTCGAGTGGTGAGATATTGTAGATTGTTAAATTTGTATATTTTACTATCTCTATATTTTGTTATTATTGTAATTTTCCTTTGCTATTCTAGTAAACTGTCTTAATCACAACCTTTGAATTTTCCTTTCTTCACAGTTCTCTCCTCCCTCCATTGGAAAGGGGGAGGGAGAGCAAGCAACTGTGTGGTGACTAAACCACCACAGCACAGTTTTACCGTATAAGTCAGAACAAACTTTTTGCCAGCATACCTTTGCCTAGGTAGATGCATGATGAGGAGATATGGGCAATGCATTAAATCCTGCAGTCCCTGCACGTTTACTCCGTGCCCCCAGTAAAGCTAAAGGCGTACTGCTGGGCAGTGAGAGCTGCGTGGATGGAGCCACAGATACACATCACTGGGTGGGACGTCAAATGCCTTATTAGCAATGACTTTGATTTCCTAATAGTTTTAGTGCCATATGTTCACAACTGCCTATCTACGGCTCATCACAGAAACTGCAAGTTGGTGTGGGCTGTGCTGACACCAGTATTTAGGTGACACGTTTCTGCCTTTTTTATTTGATGCAGGCAATGTGCTCACTTTGCCTTGCCCACTTGCCTGTTCCTACCCACCCAAACCCTCACGTGCAGGTTCAGGCACCTGAGACCATCTCAGATGCTTAAATGTGGGCATCTGGTGCCGCTTGAGACACCCAGATCTCCAGCTGCTGCCTCAGAAAAGCGTGGGGCTGTCCTACATCTTCTGCCTCATTTGCCAGCACCACATGGACATCCTGGGTGCCTTGCAGCCTGCAGTGAGACTCCAGGCACCTACCTTAGCACCTGAGAAAAGCACGTTCCCTTATGAGAAGATCATCAGAGTTTAGTAGGAAAATACAGATCAGGATTTTCTGATACTGAAGAAGCCTTTGAAGAGCACACCGAGTGTGGGTCACTTCAGCAGCGTACTGGAAGCTCTGCTTGTTTCTGTGGTTCACACATTGATCCCACCGGGTTAGTAAGTCAAAATAAGCCGTTTTGGGCTTCTCACTCTGTGTCCAGAAGAAAAGTGCAGCTGAAAATGACTTGATATGACTGGCTCCTGTATGAAATGAAATGATTGTCCGGCAGGCAGCCGCTGGTTTGCTAACAAGCACTTTGCACTTGGAACAAGGAGATGTTAAATTCTTCCTCTCCTTTCTGCAGGGCCTTACCCTGCAGTGCGGACTCAGTCTGGGCTGACAGTTTCAATAAGAGCTAAAGGCACAAGGACAGCTAAAGGTCTTCCTGAGCCTTGATGATTTAGTGATGTGGAAACTGCAAGTGAACCCAGCTTTGAATCTTCTCAGTAATTTTTCTCTCTGTACAGTGATGGCTTGTGGATACAGTATTTATAAGACAGGTTGTGAATGTAAAGACTCATCCCATGAGCTCTCCAGAGGGGCATAATTGTGCAAGTAGAGCTAGCCACTTAGGCTACATCTACACAGGAAATTAAATGTTGATAGGACCACTCTTTGGCACCAAGGTCAATCAGCCCATGTCCAGATAGCTAAATTCCCTCAGCCTCCAAGGCTGATGGCCATGTACAAGCTGTTGGTTGAGAACAGTCCCTGACTTGTGTTGACAACTGAACGGCCCCCAGGAACCATTTCAGGGAGTCCTAGGCTGAAAACATGCCAGGGATCCTTTTAACAATGTCGCAGTGCTGACATCGCTCCCTGGCATTATTTAATTTACTTGTGTAAATAGAGCCCCAAAGACCCCGTAGACTAGGGCATGGTAGCTGATGAGCTTGTGTGTTGGAAACCTAGCTCCCTGTCAAGAGCTTCACTCTTTCAAAAGCTTATTCCAGCAAGGTTGGAGTGAGCCTTAGCTATCCAACAAACAATGGCTTTTCTTTTGAGGAAAGAAAGTTCAAGACTTTTAGTATTTATTGGGGAGCTGAGAAGTTGGCAGTGGAAGGAATGAAGAGCACTCCCCTCAAGATGGACTTGAGCCAGCGGTAGCTGGGGCCCTGGAACAGCTGTGTTCCCTCCCATCTTAGCTTTTCTCTCTGTGTAGTAACCCTGCCTGGTCCTGCAGGCAGCTTGAGCAATGGATATACACAGGCGAATCTTCAGTCTTGCACAGAGTCAGTATGGAGTTTGGGGAAGGAAGAGCACCTTCCATGCAATCAAGTTTTCCATGACTTCTGGGTCCCCCTTCCACTCCTCAGCTCAGCACCTCCCAGACCACCAGATCAATTCACCTGAGTGTGTAATGCTTCAGTAGTGCTCATCATTTTGGTTTTGCAATTGTAGCTTTGAACTCTGAGTGACTGATTTCAGCAGAGGGAAAAGGGAATGGGTAGAGCTGGTTGCAGGACCAGCTAGAATAATGTGATCTCTCAAGAAGATTTCATTTCCATTCTCCTCAGTCTGATTGTTTCTCTCACCAGGTGACGGTTTATTCTCCTGGCCTTATGGAAAGCTGAAAACTTGTCTCATGAGAAAAAAATCCAAAGACTGTGCTACGTCATTGTAGCATAAATGGCTACATCCATCTCTAGAGGTGTATTTTCCTCTGTCTTTCTGAAGGACAATCATCCATTTCTATAAAACCCCCAATACTCATGCAGTATCATTATAGTAGTTACTGTTTTGGAGGAGAGTGATAAGGAAGCACTTAGGGTGGACTCATTTCACTTGATCTTCAATATAAAGGTGAGATTTGCTAGACGCACATCAACTGTACCACTCTTTAAGCTCCAGGGACTGTACCGACTTGATTTTCAATTACTGTAATAAATACATATATATTTAATGCACATGAGGGCACCAACATGGTGATATCTGCTTCTAGATGGGAATGGTCATGAAATTCCATGGTCATGGAATTTCAACCTCATTTCATTGCCTACACATAGACACTGAGATGTACCAGAGATGCAGGCCATCTGCCTGGAGATGCAGACATAGCACAAGACCAACATGAGACCAGCAGCCCTGTAGGGCAGCAGCTGGAGGCCATGTGGGATACACCAAGGTCTCTTCAGCGGCACTAAACCATAGCCGAACAGCTGAATTGAGACATGAACACCTAAGCTAGCTGCTACACTCCCCTTATAGCCACTGAAGAAGAGAAGGCACCTTTAGGGCACAAATCATCATGTCTTGAAATGAGCACCTGAAAAAGATCCCAGTGCTCCCAGAAATGTGTCCCAGAAACACCCTTTTCTTCATTGACTACAGAGCAAGTCTACCAGATCAGCACAGAGGAAGATGTCAAGCAGGTAAAAATCTAATTTTAAGCAAGAATAATCTCACCGTGTGTGACTGGATAGGCAAACTGTTACTGCTTTATAACACCTTTACGATTGCAAGCACTAACATCTTAACTAAAAACCACAGGTTTCAGAAGGCCGTGTGCATGACCTGGTGAAACCCAGAGTCTGACTGCCAGCCACCTTCTAAGAGTCAGAACATCTGACTTAAAATGTCGGTTGTGAAACACCTGTGAAAACTCAGCTCCTGGATCAAATAGCATTGACCTGGAGAGATACTCACCCTCCTGCTACTGCTGCGTATGAACAACTGGTTGATGAAACGAGTTGTACTGATCGTGCGATGAAGCAGAGGTGAACTTACAGATCTCCTTGGACAATCGAGTAACTCTATCCTGGCTTGCTGTCACCAAGAAATGTTTGGGTCATTGTAATCTCTCTCTCCTAGTATTTGTCAAATCAGTTATCTTGAATTAGCAGAACTAATGGAACTCAATTTACCAAAAAATCTGTTTTGTAGGTCCCTTATATTTCCACCCCACACTGAAGGTACACCAGAAGTGACCGGCCTACAGGCAAGCCAAACCAAACAGGCATCTGCTAAGTTCGCATTTCAGTCTTTCCCTGAGAGGGACGCAAATGCTGGCCTCTCACCTATTGAGCTGCCAGGTTTTTACAACAGTTGGAGGAGCTGAATGTTGTCCAGCCGTCTCCTCTTCTGTTGTATTTGGTTAAAATTGGCCACGGGGTTATTACAAGATTATTAGGTGGGGAGCAGACAGGCAGGCTGGCAGACATATGGAGCAACAGATAGACAGAGGAATTGCACACACCTTCATTTTTTTAGAAAAAGATGCTGAAGAATAACATACTAACACCCTCTCGCCTCCCACCTCCTGCTCTTTTTCTTGCTAATTCAGAAAGTTGAAATTTTTCCATTTGAGAGAATTTCAGACAGGTCCAGAATCACTCATAAAATGGAGGAATTGTTCCAACAATGTCCCTGAAAAGTTTCCTAATTTTAAAAATAAATCCAGTAACAAAATCTGGCCAGCCCTAACCCAACCGGCTTGAACTGTGCTGCAATGGGTAGATCAGCAGAGGAACCTGGGTCTCCACGGACCTCAGCCTTTTCTCACTCCTGCAGGCAAGATCTTCATAAAGGGAGTCACCTCCACACTTCATGTGGGTCATGAGCAACCACGAGTCAGCACCAAAGCCAAGCAGACCTTGGGCTCTCCAACCAAATAAATTAGCATGGACATAAACACCTCCAGAGCTTATTTGGTGGGAGTGAGGGAAACCAAGGTAAAGTCCTTGGGCAACAGCTTAGGTCGAGCGTGTGGCGAAGATGTACTTGAAAAACATATTTCAGAGTCTACCTGGAAACTCATGCAATTGCTGACTGCTCCTTCACCTTTCCTTCATCTGGGGAAATATGCTTTCATTGCGTGTAAAGCGCAACTTTACGCTCTGTGGAAAGAGTCAACTACCCAAAAACTATCCTTTCTTTGGAAAAGAAAAGTCTACTGTATTGATCTACTGTAGATGTGATTTTTGAATAATATAGACAATGTTCTGTATTTTAAGGCTTAGTTTTATTAAACCGAGGCAAACCAGGAAATCTCATCTTTTCTTCCTCACTGCCTACCAGGAAATTTACCCATGATTTACCTAGGACCCCCAAACATAAGAGAGGTGGAATTTTAACTCCAGGGCTGCAGCAGGTCAAGAGCCAGGTTTATCTTTTGGCAGGGATTACCTATGGTTTCTACTAAATTATTCCTGACATGTGGCTCATCATATTACAGGTGAACTGTGTAAAGCGGGAGGCAAAGCCTGAGGCATAATGAAGAACAGCTATATAACTCTTCTCCCCAGAATAAATCTATCCTGAGTTTAGGAGGCGTGTGGATTAAAAGACTGCCTTGACAAGTTATCAACAACCTTACCACATCGTATAACAGGAGTGAACATTCAATCTAGCATTTTGGCTACCTTTGAAACTCACAGAGAAGCCCAGTCCTAATGTAAAGTCTCCTAGAGCTTCACATCTGGGTTTTGTAATTGTCAAATTTGCTATTTGAAAACAAATAGCAGTAGGAGTGATAAAGTGACCAGCCATCTCACTGGAATCCCATTACTCCAGTGCAGCCTTTTTCAGTGATTAAATAATATTGTATTTCTCCCAGTATGAATCGAAGTTGAAAAAAAAATCAGATTTGGCTTTTGAACTGTGTTTTCATAGCCAACTTATTTTGGTTTGTTTGCTTTCCCCTCCTCATTTTATTTACTATACCCTAAGCAGGGCTCTGGTTTCTCCTCATCCTACCATGATTACAGGCAAAGTCCTCTGCCAGGGATTCAAAAACTGGTGGACAACTCCCTCTGGGTTTATAAGCTCACCATCGTTCACCTGCTGTCTTGGGGGAGATGAAAAGCAAACCCACGAGCTGCCAAGAATCACACCCGGGCAGGGATGCAAGTGCTGCAGGAGCTGGTCCCTGCTCAGCGGCCAGGAGACAGACGTGACCCCAGGATGAGTTCATGGGGTCACACCTTGGCCCTGATGGAGACCTCCATCTCCCTGTGCCCTCACAGGGAACAGAGAGGGATTAAGACATAGTGCTGCAGTCTGTTTGCATCGAACTGAATGAACAGGCCCCAGCCACAAAACACTCCATATTTTATCAGGCTTTGGGAGATTTTTCTTTCTCACTTTAACTCTTTGTGGGAACTCAGGGCCTGCAGAGGACAGCCGGTGGGCAGTCCTCCAGCACATGTGGTGAAAGGCTACCTGGCGCAAACCTGCTTTTTCTGTTTCCCAGCAAGGACTGTCATCTTAGAATCACAGCATCATAGAATAGTTTTGGTTGGAAGGGACCTTTAAAGGTCATCTAGTCCAACCCCCCTGCAAGGAGCAGGGACGTCTTCAAGCAGACCAGGTTGCTTAGAGCCCCGTCCAACCTGGCCTTGAATGTTTCCAGGGATGGGCCATCAACCACCTCTCTAGGCAACCTGTTCCAGTGTTCTGCCACCCTCATTGTAAATTTTTTTTTCCTTATGTCTAATCTGAATCTACCTCCTTCTATTTTAAAACCATTGCCCATTACCATCTTCACGTCTCAGGTCTGGGGTCTCTGCTACAGCTGCCCTCCAACACACCCCTTGCCGCCTCTGTTTCCCATTGCCCACTCACCAAACAGATCACCAATTTGGCACCAAGCCGTACCCCAAGGAAGCAAGGACCTCGTTGTCAGTTCTCTCACAGGCATTGGACCATAAGCTCTGCAGCTGCCAGCCAGCCCTGGAGACATCTGAGCTTGCCCAAGTCATTGCAGAAACCTCTTTCACGTGTTTTTTAGGTTGCCACTGCAAGGGCCAAGGGGAGAGCATTTGAGTCATGTCTGCCAAGGGACAGCAAATGTGTTTGTGCCCCTTTCTGAGTGCTGGGGAGAGGGATGGTTGCTGCATCTCCATCATTTCTCTCTGTATTTCTTTGCCTGCCCTGCTCCAGCCCTGTGGATGGAGAATGATCTATTCCCTGGCAGAAAAGCCCTGTGCCAGGTACAAGGAGAAGTCACAGAGAACAGGAGCTGTAGGCTGCTGATTTCTAACCTTTACCATTTTTTTCTTCTCCTTTTTCATCCCACTCCCACTTAGAATAGAATCATGGAATCATTTAAGTTGGAAAAGATCCTTAAGACCATTGAGTCAAACTCTAAACCTAACACTAGGGCCCCCACAGCCCTCTTCATGTTAGGCAGGTGGCTAAGAAATCTCTGGCTTATGGATTGGTGAAATGCTCTTAGTTCAGCTGTTGGGAGTAAAGCCGCGTATAAAAAATAAATACAAACACCAGCCCTAACTGTAAATGTGGTCATATCACTGTGTCGTAGTTCAGCCCCGATCGGGACCAGACTACGCAGTCTCCCTCTCACTCCCCCCACCCTCCGAGAGAACAGGGGGAGATGATATAAGGAAAATGGCTCGAGGTTTGAGATAAGGACAGGGAGAAATCCTTAAAGTTACCCTTACGGGCAAAACAGACTCGACTTGGGGAAAACTATTCATTTATTACTACAAACAGCAGGATAGTGAGACAGAGAACAAGAAAACCTCCCCCCACCCCTCCCTCTTCCTGGGCTTAACATTATCTCTACTACCTTCCCCCCCCCAAGCGGCACAGGGGGGAAGAGGGAAAGGGGGCTGTGGTCAGTTCATTATGTGTTGTTTCACGCTGCTGCTTCATGGTCGGGGGAAGAACTCCTCACATTCCTCCCCTGCTCCATTGTGGGGTCCCACCCATATGCCACAGTCCTTTGTGAAACTGCTCCGGTGTGGGTCATCTCTTCCACGGAGTGAAGTCTCTCCAGAACAGCTGTCCCAGCGGGCCCTCCATGGGCCACAGCCACCTTCAGGCATCCACTTCCCCCGAAGTGGGGTCCTTCATGAGCTCCAAGTGGATCTCTGCTCCTCCGTGGACCTCCATGGGCTGCAGGGGGACAACCTGCTCCCCCATGGTCGTCACCACAGGCTGCAGGGGAATCTTGGCCAGGAGCCGCATTACTCCTCCCTCTTCCCTGACCTTGGCGTCTGCAGACGTTCCTCTCACATGAAAAGTTCTTCACAGCAGGCCAGCAGACGCCTCTCAGAATCTCTTCACATCATCCATCTCATCTCCTCTCCACTTCTTGCAGCCAGGCTGGGCTGATTCGGGCCCAGTTTGCCGCCTGGCAAGAGGCCAGAGGGTGAGGCCTGCAAGGCCCATGAGGCCTGTGCCTCCTCCTCTGCGCCTCTGCCCCCGCTCAGCTTCTTCACATCTTCTCTTCTTTTTTTTTTTTTTTTTTTTTGTTTTGTTTTCCCCTTCTTAAATACGTTATTGCAGAGGCATTATCACGGAACATTCTGCTACCAATTGGCTCGGCCTTGGCCAGCAGCAGGCCCACCCTGGGCTCGGCCGAGTCCACTGAATAAAGGTGAACAACTTCTAGCAGTTTCCTACAGAAGCTCCCACCTTAGGCCCCCCTCACTAAACAAAACCACAACACACTGACTGGCTTCAGCTCCTTAGAAAATCCCAGTGTAACGGGTCCCAGAGTCAGGTTTTGAGCATGAGCTGAGGGCAAGACTGGAGTCAGTGGGATTGACTGATTGACTGTTCAAGAAAACGGTGCTGGACAGGAGCTGGGCAGGTGGCCGCCAAAGGGTGAGACACAGCTGGGGACCGCAGAGAGCCCCAGCAGCCGGTCCCCGGTCGATAGGTTGTGTTTGAGTGCTCTCTGGTGGACAGAAAAATTAGTCCAGCGGCAAACATCGCTGATGCTCACCTGCCCTGAGCCGAAGTCATCCTCACCTGGGTGTCTGAGGTATTGGATCTGTAATATTGTCCTGGTTTCAGCTGGGATAGGGCTGATTTTCTTCTCAGTAGCTGCTGTGTTTTGGATTTAGTATGGGATTTGGTATGTGAAGAACGTTGATAATACACGGATGTTATTAGTTGTTGCTAAAGAGACCAAGGACACTTCCCAGCTTCCCAGGTCTCAGTAATGTACAGGTGCAAGAAGCTGGGAGGGGTATAGCCAGAACAGTTGACCCAAACCGGCCAAAAAGAGTATTCCATGCCATAGACATCATGCTCAGTATATAAGGGGGGCTGGCCGGGGGGCCATCTCTCTCTCCCTCTCGCTCCTTTGCTTGCTGCTGGGTTTCGTTTCTGTGATCGCCGCACAGGACAGGCTGTATCGGTCATTGGGTCGTCAGGGGGTGAGAAATTGTGCATCATTTATTTTGTATATTCTAGTAACTCTATATTCTGCTATTATTGCCATCTTCCTTTGTTATTCTAGTAAACTATCTTCACCTCAACCCACGAGTTTTCCTTTCTTCTCAGTTCTCCCCCCTATCCCTGCCAGTGCTGGACGTAGTTACTCTGAGGCAAGACAGTGCTTGTTTCACAGCACAAAGTGATAACCCCCGAGATGCAGTGGAAACTTAAACGACTTCAGTGTGACAAGAAGAGTATTATTCTGTGGAAGTCAGCTCAGAGCGCAAGCCATTAGGTCATTACACTGAGGGTGCTCCTAGATCAGCAGAAGTGTATTACTGAACCCAAACGGTGTCCCAAAATTATGACATTTACAAGGAGACTGTATTCCAGTTGGAATTTACCTACATTAGGTGTCTGAGCTTTGAGTTCTGAGAACAACTCATCAAATTTTCCTTTTATTTCTGTGAAATAATGACAGCTAAAAGATTTTTTATGATGGTGAAAACTGCAACAGCCACTTGACTCATGAAACAGCTGTACCAATTATAAAGGTTTTATGTATCTTTCCTTAAATTCTTTGTTTAAAATCTGGCTTATCCATTACCCTCGTGTTCTGGGGGGTACTGTTTTACGTTTTCAGGATGTTACCATCTGTCAGCAAGCATTCCACTTATATGGGCACTGTTCAGACCTCTTGAACACAAATTAAGATCCTTCGGCCACCTACTGAGTTTAATCACTTGTCTCCTATCCATTTTTCTTCACTTTCTAGAAGCCTTTGACGGAAATCAGACTGGCCTCCTTTTCTTTGAGCATCTCCTTCCGCTTGGAGTACTCATCTTTGACCTTGCCTCATCTAGTCAGGAACCACTGAGGCTCTAACAAAGTACCACACATACCCACAATAAAAAACATATGTAATTGTATACAAGCAGTTATTCTATGCATATTCATTAATAGTTTTGTTACAAAGAGGCTGCAGCTATGCATAATTTAAGCTACTGAATACTGACTGCATGAATATGTTGATTCAGTTTGCTGAGGGTCAAGAAAGGAAGGGGAAAAAAAAAAAAAGATGAAAATAAATCAGGCAAGCTACCAAACCAGTCAGCACTGGAGAGTTAAGAGGCAGGAAAAAAGCCAGCAGTCCCAAAGAAAAGAGCTCTGAAACTTCAGAGAGTTTCTTCCTCTTTCCTTCACTCATACACAGCTGAACTGGGACAAGGGAGACCCATGAGGGTGACAGGAGCAGCTGAGGGAAATGCAAATATTGGTAGAAAATGATAACTTGATCAGTCATGACTAGTACTGCTATCGGTTCTCAGATTCGCTGCACAGTATCCCACAGGCCTGCAGGCTGATGATCAGCTACAGCAGGGAGTCCCAGTGCCACTGTGCCTGATGGCCTGGGAGAAGGGCCTGGCCAGTGCTCATCGATGTGCTCTTTTCTGACAGAAAAAAAAAAAAAAGAAAAAAAATTAGTGCAATGGAAGCAATTTTCTGTGTAGCATGCAAAGAAACATGGGAATCAAACTCCAAATATTCTGGGAGGTTGCTTCTGAAAAAGGCAAGATTGTTGCTCAGCTCCAGTGGACAGCTCTATCAGCATATTACAGTTTTCTTCTGGCAGGTTTGATTTTTATCCACCTTTTATGCTGAGATTCACTCAGAAACACTTTTCACAGTCACCACGTGATGAAAGATCCTACTCTAACCTCATGGATAAGTCAGCTGATTCTTTCCACAACTTCAGAGGTTAGCAACACCGAGATATTGTTCTATTTTCCAACTACATCATGCTTTTCACAATACAGGCTGTGGATTTATAAAAATGCCACCTATGATGAGACTTGCTAAGAAATCAGATAAATAGGCAGCACTTGGACTTCTTCATGAGCATACCGACATATCGCACACAGCCTCTCCAGGACAAAGACAGAGCCCAGCAGCACACTGAGGCTGAGTAGACACTTCTGTTTGGGGCAAAAAGCCCCAGTTTTTGAAGCACCTCCCCAGGCACTCAGTGACATTTGGATAGACAGTGCTCAGTGAGTGCGACAAGCAGGTCCTGCTCTATTTTTGCTATCTCAGGCAGCAAACTGCCAGCTGCGTATTCCTTGTTACTATCTGAATAAATTGGATTATCCAGGAAGCCAACCAGGGATAAAAATGCCATTAGAGAGGTAATTAATTTAGACATATAATTAACTATTTAGGATATACTTATGCTTTCAGGAACTCCAGCCCAGAGCTTTTTAACTCTTCAGAGGCCACATGAGAGCGATTCATGTTCCACAAGCATTTTCCAGTGGCTTGCAGCACTTCTGGCAACTGTGACTCCTGTGCCAGGAAAGCTGCAGCCATGTGGTGGTATTTACATTCTGTTTAAAAAAAGGTTTCCAGTGACAATAGCCAGGGAGAGTGCTCTGGTTTTATTTAGTGAGGGGAGGCTACGGTGGGAGCTTCTGCAAGAAGCTTCTAGAAGTTGCTCCTCTTTGTTCAGTGGACTCGGCCGGGCCTAGGGCAGACCTGCTGCTGGCCAAGGCCGAGCCAATTGGTAGCAGAATGTTCTGTGATAACACCTCTGCGATAATGTATTTAAGAAGGGGAAAACAGGAAAAAAAAAAAGAGAGGAGAAGATGTGAAGAAGGTGTAGCAGTGGCAGAGAGGAGGAGGCACAAGCCTTGTGGGCCTTGCAGGCCTCACCCTCTGGCCTTCCGCCGGGCAGCCGACTGGGCCCAACTCGGCCCGGCCCGGCTGCAAGAAGTGGAGAGGAGATGTGAAGAGAACCTGAGAGGCGTCTGCCAGCCAGTTGTGAAGAATTTCTTGTGAGAGGAACGGCTGCAGATGCCAAGGTCAGTTCAGAAGGAGGGGGAGGAGTAATGCGGCTCCTGGCCAAGATTCCCCTGCAGCCTGTGGTGATGACCATGGTGCAGCAGGTTGTCCCCCTGCAGCCCATGGAGGTCCACAGAGGGGCAGAGATCCACCTGCAGCCCGTGGAGGACCCCACACCGGAGCAGGTGGAGGCCTGAAGGAGGCTGTGGCCCGTGGAGGGCCCGCTGCGACAGCTGTTCTGGAGGGACTGCACCCCGTGGAAGAGATGACCCACGCTGAAGCAGTTTCACAAAGGACTGTGGCCCGTGGGTGGGACCCCACAACGGAGCAGGGGAGAAATGTGAGGAGTTCTTCCCCCGAGGAGAAAGCAGCGGCATAAAGTGACATGTGATGAACTGACCGCAACCTCCATTCCCTTTTCCCCCCTCTGCGGCTCAGGGCAGGAAGGTGGTAGAGATAATGTTAAGCCCGGGAAGAGGGAGGGGTGGGGGGAGGATATCTTGTTCTCTGTCTCATTATCCTGCTTTGGTTTTAGTAACAAATGAATAGTTTTCCCCAAGTCAAGCCTGTTTTGCCCGTGAAGGTAACTTTAAGGATTTCTCCCTGTCCTTATCTCAAACCTTGAGCCTTTTTTTGCTTATATTATCTCTCCCTGTTCTCTCGGAGAGTGGGGGGAGTGAGAGGGAGACTGCGTAGTCTGGTCCCAATCGGGGCTGAACTATGACAGAGAGAAAACAACCAGGATTTAGGAAGGAAGTCCACTTATGAAGTCTCCCTTTTTTGTTTGTTTTGACTTGTGAGTTTCATGCTCCAGACTTCTCGTTCCACCAGAAAAGATCATTCTGTATCTGCCAGCTTTGCATCTCTCTTGAGTTTTACAGACTTCCATCACATCCCCAACTCCTCCGGCTGTTTCTCTCCAGGATGAAAAGGCCTAATCCACGCACCAGGTCCTCTTTTAGGGACTACTCCTCTCTGGGGGCACCCTGGACCCCACGGCGTACCCACTCAGGGTGTAGAGCCTGTTTCAGGGGGATGCTGCAGCGGCGCCTGCTTTCTATTGCTTTTCTAATATTCCCCAGCATTTCCTTAGGTTTCTGCTGTGATATTTTTCTCGGTGCTTCCCTGCAGAAGCTCCGCACGCCCGTGCAGAGAAGCACCGAGAAAACAAAGCACCAAAGTGAAAACAGCGTGAAAACAAAGCCGGGCTCCTCAGGCCGGTTGTGCGTGCTGGTGAGGGGTAGCAGGGAGAGCAGCAGCTTGCTGCTTCCTTTCCAAAATAAAAGTCGGAGCAAGCAGCGCCTCTCAGCTGCCCAGGGCCGCGGGCGTTGCAGCACCCTGCGCCCGGGGGAGGGCAAGGGGCTGCGCGCAGGAGGCACTCGGGTACCGGGAGGGTTTTCGTCAAACCTACCGGTCCCGAGCGGCATCGTGCCGGTTGTTTTAGGGCAGACAGAGGTGTTTCCACTTAGGAAGAGAGGATATCCCCGGGGAAATGTTTTGGTCCCGTGAGGAAAACAGGCGGAGTGGAATTAGTGTGACTTCCGTGCCGACAAGCCCGCCCGTCGGTGTAGTCGTGGCCGAGTGGTTAAGGCGATGGACTAGAAATCCATTGGGGTCTCCCCGCGCAGGTTCGAATCCTGCCGACTACGGCCTCTCTCGTTTTTTTTCTCCCCCCGTCCGAACTTTTTCCTCCTCTTCCCAGCCACCGTTTTGCACCAAAGCCGCCCGCCGGCAAACATCCGGCAGCGCGGCCGCTGCCAGCCCCGGGGAAGGGAGGCGGGACCGGACCCCGTGACAGCCGGGCGCGGCCTCTCCGCCCGGGCCGCAGCCGATCCGGAGCCCCGCGCCATGCAGCACAGCTCGGCGCCCGCCGTGCTGGTCACCAGCAGGTACCGGGGACGGGGGCAGCGACCAGCGACCCCAGCCGCCCGCCTCAACTTCGTCACGGACCCTGCCACTGCCGAGCCGCCCGCTGCGGCCTTCCCTTCGCGGGGCAGGGCCCGCGCAGCCGCCCCCGCGGCCATAGAGGCGGGCGCCGCCCGGGAAAGGGAAGGGAGAAGGGAACAGAATAGGGGAAAAGGGAAGGGAAGGAGCGCGGGCGGTGCCTCACGGGGACCCCGGGGCGGGAAGCGCTGAGGGGCGGGAAACTCTGAGGGCGGCGGCGGACCTCTGGCGAGGCTGCGGCCGGTTGGCGGTGCGTGGGTTTGCCTCCGGGACACTTCGGATATTTGCGGTTTCTCGAGGTGTTTTGGGCATTTCACAGCCTGGAGAGAACACTGTCGGCATCTGGCCCGTCCTGTGTAACACTGGCCCTTTCCTACTGTGGTGAATTACGGTCCTTTCCCTTCCACATTGATACCGCTGGGGACACCACCTCTGCTCCCACCCTCTGCAAACATTTTTTCCTTGTCAGCATTTAGAGGTGGGACAGAAGGAATTAAAACTCATCCTAAAGTGTACACCGGTGTCATGGTGTTGTCAGTGCCTTCAGCTGACCCCCATTCCCCGCCGCTGTGCCCTGCGCCCCGTCCCTCGTGTCCACCAGGATGCAGGGACCCTGTCTGGCTCGAAGTTAGGCCAGGAATGAGCAAAATATGTTTATTCTGTTTTTCTGCCTTCTTGAAACCATGCCCTAGGTGGGTGCAGCAGTGCTGCTTTCAGTTGCATTGAGTTTTTAAAACTGTGCCTTCCTAGATGTGGCAAATGAACCCTCCAGAGAAATGCCTCAAGAAGAAAACACTTGGGGCAATCTTTATAGTGAAATTATAGAGATGTTTGTATCTTTTTTTTTTTTCTCTTCACGGGATATTTGAGACCGCATGGAAGCAGTTCCCTATTAGATGTGACATGAGAAACGAAAGTGTTGATTCAGCAAGGTCTTGACTCTCGCGCCTGGCTCCTAGAACATAAGTAGAAACTATTTCAATCGCATTAACTTCAAAGCCATTATTTTAATCCTTAAATATTTGGCTGTATCAGGACCTGACTTCCTTTGGAGCAGTGTCCTTGAACCTTCAAACTTACCTGACTTAAATCACTTACATGTTTTGTAGGACTGACTTTATATTAGGCTTTAGCACTGGAAATCTGAACACCTGGATTTGTTTTGCAGTCAATAGACTTTACCACTTGCAAGTTGTCCCACTGATACTGGAATGCTGTCAATGATAATATTTGATATGTGTGTATGTATGGGATTAAGGCTTTAGCAAGTGAATATATTTTCTAGCTTGTCAGAGAAGATAGCTGTATAGTTGTGACCTTTTTCACTCTTTATACATACTGGTTTTGATTTGGGAATGGCATTCCTAGTTGCTGTGGAACTATAAATCAGTAATAATCTGTGTACTTGTAGTTAGACGATACAGAGAAATAAAACTGTTTGCTGGATAATTTGTGTCTGATATTTTGCCTTCACTTAATGAATAAACTGGTTGTACAAGTTCTTCATCACAGTTTGGTCCCCTTTGGGAATAGGTTGCTGGAGCTGGGTGCTGCTGATAGGACTGACTTTATCAAGGCAGAAAGTGCAGAGTCTGCTCTCCTGACCACACAGACGCTGGAATAAAGTTTTTCTGGTCACAGGGCTTGCATCCCTTACTTTGCTTTCTTGCTTGCAGTGGCTACTTTCCCTTCTCTTCCATTTTAGCCTTTCAGCACAGAAAGCAGATTAATTAAAATACAAAGCCTCTAAATTATATGCAAATCAAAAGACAGGAATGAAAAATTGTAGCTCTTTTGTGAACTATGAAAACTGCTCTGTTCAGCTGACCTTTACATAGTCTCAGCTTCCTCTGTCCTGTGCCAATCCTGCAGGATCTGATTGTGCAAGCACAGTGTTACTGGTATGAGTGGTGTCCTTGTGTTGAGGTGAAGTGATTTGTGTTAGGCAAGCTAACCAGGTCTCCCCTGAACTGTTTATATTGTAGACAAAAGCGTAACTTAGAGATACGCAAGCTAGATTTAAATAAGGAGTAGAAGTAATAATCCTGTGTGTCCAATTTAAGCAACCAGCTTTCTCCTTCTGCTTCTTTTTTTTTTAAAGCTACTAGTGTAAAAATAATTGTATTTGATGTGAAAAATGCAATTAAACTGTATTCTGTCTCGAGATTTGTAGATGCTGCTTCTGTTTGAGTAACGACAGTAACACCATCAAATGAATTAAAACACTGGGGGCTGCTTATTTTGAAATTAAGGCATTACAAGAACTATTGTGTGGTTTGTATATTTTATATATATATCTGTCTCAGCCTCCCTGCTGATTTCTGTTCACTTAGAATAATTTTTATATTTAAAAAAACACACAATCCTGTTGCTATGGAAGAGATAATAGTTACATCTCTTCCTGTAAGAGATAATAATGAAAGTGATCACAAGGCCTAAAGCAAACAAACAGAAATGTAGCCATTCCCGCTACCTCAGATCGCTTTCCATTACAGTCATTTTAGCTGAGACTTTTAGCAAGTTTAAAAGAAAAACCCTGGATGTAGGTAAGGTACTTATTAACTTCACGACTCTTTGATGCAGCAGCTCTTACAGTGAAGTTGTGTCATCTCAGAACATCTGTATGTGGTTGGTGTTTTAAGCTAAATAAGGCTGTTCAGGAAGGATGGCCTACTGGTGTTTTTTCCTTTTATTTACATCAGAGGTGAAAAGCAGGTTAATTTGTCATTTATACTCTCTTTGTGGCTGTGTTAACAGAAGTAGGTCACTCCAGAGTACCAGCCAACAGACTTGTTTGCTGTCATACTTGCAGTCACAACTTTTGAGTGACTACACATCTGGAGGGCATTTCTTCTGCTGCAGATATATTATAAAAAAAAAAAAAAAACCAACCCCAGATCCAGCTGATTTTACTGGCAGGTGTCCTTTGAGTCATCATTTTGGCTGCCACTGAAGGAGGCAGCACTCCAGATAATCACTGTTACTTACGGGTTCGACAGACCGCTGTGTGAAAGCCAGGCACCGATGTATTTGTACATAAGCACTATTGATTCTGTGTTTACAGCCCAGCAACCTGTAACTGAGAACAAAATCTTGTCTGTTAGTGTAAAGTCAAGTCTTTGGCTGGCAGAAAATGAGAAGAGAATTGGAGCAAACAGAATGGTGTTCAGGTACCTGGTATAAAATCTTGGCGAGGCAGAGCTATTGTTAAAGCCTTAATGTTTTAAACATGGCTTGCAAAGAGGATTGGGTACAAAATTGGGCCTGTGCCCTTGTTGCTGTGTGATTTATGGAGAACTCTCAAGATATTATCTTAAAAAAGCTTTTTATTCAGTTTTGCATTGGAGATTCAGTGGTTGCCTTCTTGGGAAAACTCGAGTTTCAAAAGAACTGGTCAAGTTTTGACATGATGAGAGGAGTCTTTTGAAACTTTGCTTGAAACTAGATTGTTTAAACATCTTTAAAGTGTATTTTAAGTTCATACGCCTCATATATCCTTAGGTGAAAAGGCACCAGTGTTAATTAATTTAAACTTCCTAAAGAAAGAGGCAAGAATTCCACAAGAAACCTCTGCAATCCACAGGAAGTCCAGGGAAGATGAGATTTGACATTCCCCATAGAGCTAAGGTTAAAAAAAAAAAGGCAGAAAAAAGTTTAATTAAAATAATGGGTTTTTTTAAACAATCCGTTCTGATTTCCTTAAAAAAAAAAAACATTCACTCATACGTAGAAAGGATGCATTTGGAGATGTGTTCAGAGAGTATTCAGTGCTCTGGATGATAAACTTCTTCCTGATTCTGGCAGAGTATTTGCTTCCAGCAACAGCAATAGTGAGCGTGCTGTGGCTTGGCTTTGGGGAGAGGATCACTGATCAGTTTTGGTTACCAGACTGTTGAAACAGACTGTTTATTTTGTTAAACGTACCATTCTCTTGTGCCCCAACAACAGCTGCTCAGTCTTACTCTTGATGTGTGAGCATTGAGATATGATCCTGGCACTCCTCTTGCAGAGCTGTTGTAAATAATTCCTTAGGTGGGAATCCAGGGGGAAGGTGACGCCATGGTTCAGTGGACCTGAAGCTGGCAGGACAAGAAAATGCGTTAAGAAAACTGTGGTGGCAACGCCGTTGTTGCTTTTTCCCCCAAGAGGAGCCATGGATGGTTCTGACTGTTGGCAGCTCTCAGTGGTTAACGCTGTGATTCTTTGTCTTCAACCAGTTATGAAAGGACACATGGTTTTGTTTCCAGTGGGATTTTCTGTGGGAAAGCTGTGATACTCTAGCTAGTGTGCCCTTTTTGCTATTTGGCAACAAGACTGTCAGTCAGACAGTCAAGACCAGAAGGCAGCTCAAAGAGATCATCTACTCTTTTAACTTGCTCAGTCCTGATAGGTGTTTGTCCAGTTTTCCTCAAGGACCTCCACAGATGGAAACTGTGATTGGCCCAGCAGTCTGCTCCAGCAACTTCTCTTTGTGTTTCAGGCTTTAATCCGGTTCCCTGGTTGCCTCTTACAGACCTCACATTGTCCCTGCACTCAAACAAGCTCCTTCTTCCTTTCCTGGCCTGTTTCAGCTATTGTCTCTGCCATTCCTGGGGGTGTCCTAAGATAAAGGAGAGATAGCTAGGGGTTCCATGAATTGTAGTGGACAGACCTTTGCTTCAAAACAAGCCATGATGAGGGATCATGGGGCCTTCTCACCTGCCTTGCTGGGTAGGACATGAAGCCATGTTTTGAATGAATCCCCATCTTCTGTTCCCATCAGTGGTATGTTCCCAGCATTTTGTCTGCAGTGCCCAGTGGCAGGTCCTTTGGGACAGAGTATACTAAGCAGGCCATGTCCAAATTTGTATTGTTGCAGAGTAGGAGCAGTGTTGGGGTAGGGTCTGTCCGGTGTCCTGTTGAAATGGGAGTCTTTGCACAAACTTTATTGAGCTTTGAACTGGATCCTGGGAGAGGGTCAGTTAAAAGTCTTTGTGCCAATGCCTGAACTCTGCCTGTGTTTTCTTCCTTAGG
Organism: Chlamydotis macqueenii; assembly: GCF_036417535.1. NCBI lineage: Eukaryota > Metazoa > Chordata > Aves > Otidiformes > Otididae > Chlamydotis > Chlamydotis macqueenii. The sequence continues at coordinate 10,154,226 of NC_141558.1, forward strand.
CAAATTCAGAATACGCATACGGGGCTGGATTTGTCAGTGCCAGAATACCAGGAAATCCGTGGGAAGATGATGTCTGGCCATGTAGAGTATCACATTGTTGTCGTTACCCGACTGGCTGCCTTCAAATCAGCAAAGCACAAGCCTGAAGATGTGGTTCAGTTCATGGTAAAAATTTAATGAGTGCTGCATTAGTGATCAGGTTTTTTTTCTTTCTTGATCAGCTTTGATTATTTTGGTCCTGATGTAGCAGATACTTTGTTATCACAGCCTCCCTGGGTCAAAGTCCTTGCTAGGGCAACACAGCCATAGGAATATTATAATGTATTCATTGAGATTTTTATTCCAGGAGCTCGAAGCAACATTGCCTGATTGTTGTTGCCATGAAGGCAGTTCACATTATGGGTCAACAAATAGAAACCAATTAAGCTTTTTATAAGTTCTGCTGCAAAATTAGTTTCCCTGATACATGTATCAGTACTGGGCCTTGGTACATAAATAAATAATAATTTATTTATATGGAGAGAGAATCATGAGGCGGAATAAGAGGAATTAATCTTGCAGTAGGTTAGCCTTGACCTATTAGCCTTGATCTGTTAGGCTTGATGTGGTTTATAAAATACTTACAAAGAGAGTTTTACAAGGAAGTGTCCATATAAAATGTTACTGAGTTGGATTGTCTTTTTTGTGATACCTGCCAAGTAAAGATTTGAAAACATAGGACATGAGATTCATTTCACCTCTTTTAAGTTGTCTATAGCACGTGCACGTCTGCTTGAGCTCTCTCTCCTGGGACTGTCTGTTGAGTCAATGGAAGAAGGTGCATTTAGGGGACATGTCACTTGATCTGCTTTAGCTGTCTGCTGAACCACTCCCAGGAAGTGTATTTCTCTGTCCATTGACTATGAAAGGACTCTAAGGGGATGCACCTCTTGCATGCTGTGAGCATTTGCTGTTTTCAGATGTTTCGGTGATAACTGTAATGTCAGGGTGACGTGAATGTGTGGTTACCTGGTAGACCATTAACCCCAGTGTAACTCACAGTCCGTAGGAGAAAGCTGATAAATGAGTATTTACACAGGCTGATTTGCAGATAAAGCCACATCCCTCAATGTTGTGAAGAGGTGCATGGTGAGGAGATCTCATACATTTACTGCACTCCTTACGCTATATAACTTTATGGTAAAAGCAGCAATGCTGGCCTAGGAGTCTGTTCTGTTCTCCCTCCTTGTCCCTGACTGTTTGTTTTCCCTCCTGCAGTGCTTCCTTCCTCAGTGTCATGTGGCTGTTCTGTAAAGTCAGCTGAGGAACTGGTCCTGGCTAAAAGTGCTATTTAGTACTAATTTACACCTGTTTGTTGAGCCTGCAAGTTGCACAGCCCCATTCGAGTTTGTTTTAGGACAGAGAAAGGCCAGACATGGGCAGATGAGAGAAGGGAATGTGGAATCACTTTTTTTTTTTTTGCAGCAATACCTGCTTGTATTATGCAATATTTCTGTGCAGCTCTGTGCAAGAAAGAACCTGACTAAACCCAAGGTGTTAAACTGAGCTATTATCATCTAACATTTTGCTTCACTTAAGAAAATGTAGATAAAATCAACTTGTTTATAAAGAGGAGAATCAGACTTTCTACTGTGGCCCCTCTGCTTGCTGAGGTTGTCTGTTCCCATGTCTACTCTCTCTAGGAGGATTTTCAGCACTTAGTTGCTCTCAAGTAAAATTAACCTTTCTGATTTCTTCTCTAGTCAAACCTCCTGACATTTCATTTTTCATGAAGAGGAAAATTGGTGTAGTCTGACGGGAATAACATTTATTTCATCAGATACAGTCTTTTCAGCTGACTAAGTCTGATATATTGTATAGTTTGGTGTATGAGAGTAATTTAAAGCCCTGAGCTGGGAGGTTGGAGGATGGATGCTTTGCATCGATTCATTCCGATGAGTCTTTTCTGTATGTATTACTGGAAGGAACAGAGGGATTCACCTGTCCTGACTAATCTGTAAGTTGGATATTTTAATCGGAGTCTGTCCCCGCTTTTATGGTCAATGGGGAGAAGGGGAGCGAGGTGACTCATCCTCTGGAAATCCCCTTTACTTTGACTGTAAAGGGAAAACATTCTACATTTTAGACAGCTGGGGTGGAGGGCTTCAACTCCAGGCTAGAATGCTTACGTCTCAATTGAGTTGCATACAACTCACTATCTGTACCACTGCAGTTGCTCTGGGATTTTCCACCTAGCCTTCACAAGGTGTTGGGTCTCCATAGGTCCTGTGTGATACTTGCCTGCCCCACGCAAACCCCTTGGATAGCCCAAAGCATCTCAGACGGCATGAGATGCTTGTCTGCTCTCTATGATTAGATGTCTGCATTTGCTGTGGATTCCTAAGCTCCCATCCCAGTCAGTGCAGTGCTGTTGAGAAGAATGTAGCTGAGCATCTACAGTTAGGGGGAAACCACTTTGCATAGCATACACGGCTGGTGCCATTTGAGAAACCCTGGGTTATCCTAGATGTCTTCACAGGCCTGGCAGATGTGGCATAAAGGCATTGGCACCACCCTGGAACAGAGTGAGGTGAGGTGCAGAACATCATCCAAGGTACCACTAGCTGCCTGTGTTCAGGTGAGCTGAGTTTCAGTCACATCTTGCCAAAATGTAGTGACTATATCTGACTGTCGTGAGAGCTGAGACACCTCCTGCGCGTAGGCAGTTGTCTTAACATGGAGGCAAGTCCCAGCCCGGTGACTGCTAGATGAGGTAAGTTGTGTCTGTAGTGTCTGTGTAGTGCTCTGTTCTGCTGGATGTTGTACCGGCACAAACAAGGACCATGACCCTTCCCCAGAGAGTTTACAGGTGAAGTGTAAGAGAACCAGGTGGCTGGAGAACAGCAGGGAAGAAGGAAGTTACATGGGACAGCAGATCTAACTCATCAAATTTGTATCGTAAAACAAAGTGAGATGAGACATTTGAAGGAAGAAAACAAAACAACTGTGTGCCTGTTCTGCCTTCCCAAGTATGGGAGCAGGATGGGAGAGGGAACTTTTTTTTTTTGCTGTTGAACTTCTCAAATTTGAGAGGTTGGAGGAAGTAGCCAATGGCACAGTGCTGAGATGACAGGCAGGTTAGAGAAGATGGGTAGACATGGTAGGATTTTAATTGGCTGTGGACATGTTAATCCAATTTTTGCTACCTCAGGAGCCAGGTCTGTGTTTTGAGATCTTTTCTTTTTATTCTTCCTCTTTCCCCTCTTTCTCTCCCTGAAATATTAGCCGACTGATTTTCCTTGCCTAGATGTTCTTCCACCTGCCCTCCACGCTTTCATGCCCTAGGTGGCAGCAGCGAAACTGGCTTGCTGTGCCTTAGGCTGTGAGCAACTGCAGGCAGCAGATGTGACTGAGCAGCATTTATTGCTCAAATAGCTTCTCTGGCGAGTAGGACAGAAGCGTCCTCTAAGCTAGCTGTGATCTCTGGGCTGTGATTTAGACCACACTGGATCAAGATATGTTAAAGGCCTATGAGCAAAACCAGATGAACATCAGAAAGAGATTTCACATCTGACCTGTGGAGATACTGGCCTTTACTGTGAGTCTAAACAATCCAGAGTTCCCTGTTCCCCAGCCTTAATGGGACTGTGCAAAATCAGTATCATAGCATTTCTAATTGAAACGTTTGTGAACCATTAACAGAAGAAATTAACTTCTGTGATGACTTTCAGATCTAAATTCTTAGAAACTGGAGGGATTTTTTAATTAAAAAAATACCGTTTGTAAAAATAGGGTAAATAGGTTGTAGAACTGCTTAACCTTGAGGTTATAATTGGTAATTGAAGGAAACGTCAGCTGCATTTCTTTCAAAGGTCAGAATACTCTTGCCCTATTGAAAATTGGTTTTATCTTTGGTGCTGCATCAGAGGTACTGCTGCAAAGGTGACTTTAATTATTGCCTGTAGATTTGCCATTTTCTGTGCAAAGAAGAAAAGGCTTTGTTTTTCTTAAATGCATTTCTTCTAGCCATACCTTACCTTTTTTAGCAATTAACTTCTCTCTTTCCAGCCTTATTAAAAATCCATCCAGCCTATAGTGCCTTCTCTTTCTCTCTGTGCCCAGTTTAATTGTTTCTTTTTTACACCTTACTTTTGTTAGTCAAGTTTTTTCTTTTTTTAAAGCTGAACAAATAACTACTGGTTACTGCACATTTTTTGGAGGAATTTACTATAGAACTATCTTCCTCTTGTAAAATGAGGGAGTGAAAGTACGTGGGTGTGTATTCATCTATGTTTTCATTACTGCTTGTTTGCATATGTTGACCTTCTTTCTGTGGGCCTCAAAATCTGTGCGTTGGAGTTGCTATTTCCTGGCTGTGCAGGTGTGTCATGAAGATAAATTCCTTCACATTATAACCTCTGTGTTGTGAGAAGGGAAAAAAAAATCCCTGCTCAGTGTAGCAGTAGGTTCGGAGCTGTTAAGAATTCATGTTGATTAAGAAGAAATATTAGAGTGCTTGGTTGCTCTTCTGCTGGGCAAAACAGGTGGAGAGAACAGCATGTGATCATGTAATTAAAATCTACCATAATGCATATCCACGGGGTCACCAAGCAACATTAATTCTGGTGTGGCTTGAACTGGGAGTCTACAAGTGGAAACTTGGTTTGTGCTGTCCACGAGAAGGAATGGTTTGGATTGCTAAGTCCAAAGCTGATGGTTGTATAAAGGACAGTGCTGCTGTGCCTCCATTTTGTGACAGTGTTAAGAGGTGGGATTTGTAAAAAGAAAGTCACAGTAGCCGTAAGTATTTCATGTAATACTACAAAATAGCCTTCTTCACTAGTGTGCATTGGCTGGCCAAAGGGCTTGAGTTAGCTCCGTCTGAGGCCTCCATTTCGTTGAAATCCTTGCAGTAAATATAAAGCATATGAAGACAAGTTTGAGGTCAGAAATGGGGCATTAAAAGGAGCCTAGGGAAAGGAGACATTAAATCCCATTAATACTGAGTGAGATCAAATTCTCCTGTGCACATCTGAGAGTCTCAGGCTCGTATCCTGCAGGCATTCTGCTGTGTGTACTTTCATGCATGAGGTTCTCCTGGAGAAGGGGGCAAGGCACTTGCTTGAGATTTGAGGGATTAGCAGCAAACTTCAGGTTTTCGCTTTGAACTTCCCGGTGGTTTTCTTAACCTTCTAGCTATATTTGATCATATTGAACTTACTTATTTGTTCCTGGTGCAAAAAATATTCAAACCCATCCCTGTCTCTCTTTCAGTTCTATGTTGGATGTTAATTGTTACAGGCAAATAGAGCTTTGACCTGGCAAATATGCACATGCTTTGCTGTATTTGCATGATTAACTCTTTTGAAGTGAAGTAGATTGAGCCTTTGATATTGTGACTTGACAGAACTCCTTGAAGTGCGTGCACTCAGGCTGACTTACAGGTGGTGGGGGCTTAGCTCAGCAGTATTCATGGAGTTCAGTTAGAGGCATGGAGGGGGAGAGGATCATTGGAAGATCAAGACCTAAAGAAATTACAGGCAGCAGAAGAAAAATATTTGAATATTAATCAAATGGGACTTTGTATACTTAATAGGAATGATAAAATGTATTTTAGAACAGCTTTTTTTTGTTGTTTTTTTTTAACTTGACATTTTGAGCCACAGAATCCATAGACTCTTTTCAAAGGGTTGTGAGTGGTAACCAGGAAAAGCAAGATTTTAATTTTGTTACATGCTGATAAGCCTGTCTGCTAGAAAATTATCAGAGTATGTCAAATTGACAGGGTCCAAAATTGTCATGGCAAAGCAGTGCTTTCAGACTGGAAAGGTGTGAGAATGCTCTGGGTGATGCGTGGGACTTGAGGTGAGAAAATGCACCCTGTGAGGCCTGGCCAGCTCTGTGTAAGGGCCCTGCGTTGTCCCTGTGCTGCTGCATCCAGCTCTGGGGTCCCCAGTAGAAGAAAGGCATGGACCTGTTGGAGTGAGTCCAGAGGAGGAGCATGAAAATGATCAGAGGGCTGGAGCACCTCTCCTATGAAGACAGACTGAGAGAGCTGGGGCTGTTCAGCCTGGAGAAGAGGAGGCTCTGGGGAGACCTGATAGTGGCCTTCCAGTACCTCAAGGGGGCCTACAGGAAAGGTGGGGAGAGACTTTTTACCAGGGTATGTGGTGACAAGACAAGGGATTTCGGCTTTAAACTGAAAGAGGGTAAGTTTAGACTGAATATAGGGAATACTTTTTTTATAAGGATGATGAGACACTGGAACAGGTTGCCCAGCAAAGTTGTGGATGCCCCATCGCTGGAAGTGTTCAAGATCAGGTTGGATGGGGCTTTGAGCAACCTGATCGAGTTGAAGATCTCCCTGCCTATGGCATTAGAGATGAACTAGATGATCTTTAAAGGTCCCTCATAACCCAAACCATTCTGTGATTTTGTGATTCTAAATGCACCAGTCTGAGTTGTTGGATTCAGCCAGTCTTACTGCTGTATTTCCCGCACCAAAACCAAGGTAAAGATGGCAGTAGTGTTCAGTGAAGATGCAGAAGAGCCAGCGACAGCCAGGGTTTGAGGCAGAGGGACAGCCGGTGAGGAGCCGCAGCTGACAGGGGCTTGCTGGGGCCGCCTTTGGTATTTGGTAAGCGAGGAAAGGTTTGGGCTGGATGTTTAATGTCTTGCCTGTGTGGGAGGTTATCCCAGCAGAGGGCATCCCCACACCGCTGGATATTAGCTTGCATGGCGTGCTGCAGGCTTTGGGGTAGCACGTTAGTATGCTCTGGATGTGGCGCGACCGCACTTTGTATGCTGTGTCGCCTGCTATGGTTGGTGGTGTTGTTCAAAGCCCACGCACATTCACAAAAGCTCAATTAGCGATGGGACGCGAGGGTGTGCATTTACTTTGGGTTCAATGGTGTAATTAGACATAAATTGAGATTTATGAATAATTTACAGAGTTTGATAGAGGAGGAATGAAAATTAAGTTGAGAAATAAATGTTTGTATGTCTCAGTTCAGTGTTACTTTTTGACTATTTTAAAGCTGGTTTGGCATAGTCTTGTTGACTGGCTGCTGTCTTGTAATGCTTTGAGACATTAATTTGTTATTTATTATTGAAATTAATTAGATGTTAAACATTTTTCACAAATCAGACTTGATTGTTTTTTTAGGTGGAGGGCAATATTGTTTATTGTTTTGAAAAAGTACCAGTGAATTCCTCACTGCTCTTACCTTTATGCCTACACGGCATTTTTGGGAGGGGCTCTGATATCATATCCTGTTCAGAGTGCTACTAGGACCTAGCAAACTATAAATGTACAGCAGTTGAGAAATTCTAGAATTACTTTCCTCTCTTTTTGGGGTATCTTTCAAAGGGGGATTGTCTTATTCTGGGAACATCTCTATATTGCCATCACGTTAGTGTTTGGCTGCTCAATTACATGTTAGACCCTGCATGCAGGGCACATTGGTCCTCATGCTTACCTGTGTTGCTTACAGGAGACGAGTCTAAAATTCTTGGTTCTCATTCTCCTGCTGACTCGGGTTTGGTTTTGTGCTTCAGATCTTTCCTATAGAGCTGCTTGGCTTTTGTGACTGGACATTGAACCCATCATGAACATTGTACAACTGAAATGCAAATATTTTTCAAATCAGCTGGGCTGGTTGATCGTTACTGCAAAAGGCAGGGAAGCATGAAAGCTAAGGTGGTTATTGTTCTTTATGCCTGCATCTAATTTAGTAAACTAGTCAAGGTGTGTCCATTAATGTCAGGATCTGTTCTCTGGCCTGGAGGGCAGCTAGCACAGTCTGGCTGCATCCATATGAAAATTTCTTACCATCTACAGTGGACATTAGCACCCAGACTGACTACTGAATGGTCTCTGCACCAGGCTTAATCTTGGGCTGAAAAGTTGTCTGGGGGAGTGCTTGCTGCCCACAGTAAAAATTGTGCCAGGCATTGTCAGGTTCCAGTAGACACTGGAAGGTTCCTAATAGACACTCTCAGGTTCCAGTGCCAGGGAACGTGCCTTGATACTGTTTAGTTTGCTAGTATAGATGCAGTTTATGGATTTGAAGTTAATCTATAACTTGTTTCCCTTCTACTTCTGTGCTTTTGGCTGGATTGACTTTCTTTTATAGAATCACAGAATCATAGAATGGTTTGGGTTGGAAGGGACCTTCAAAGGTCATCTAGTCCAACCCCCCTGCAAGGAGCAGGGACATCCCTGACTAGGTCATGTTGCTCAGAGCCTCATCCAACCTGGCCTTGAACATTTCCAGGGATGGGGCATCAACCACCTCTCTTTATCACTGTGTTGGTGGAAGAACTCTACCTTCTTCCATCCCAAGATGCAGTGCTTGAGTCTCTCCATCTTTTATGTTGCAATATTAATTGGAATGCACTCCACTGGAGTTCACCAGCATGTTTCAGGAGGATAAGAACTGGACCCTAGTGGAGGATCTGTCCCATATGCACCCCACTAGCACGCATTTTCGTGATTTTTTTTTTTTTGTATTTAACTCTGTATTCATTGAAACACAGTCATAGATTAGAGGGGCATGGAGGGCCATGATGAATGTATTGTCTGTGTAATACTATGGTCTCAAAGCATGACAGTCACTCTCCACTGTTCCCATCATGTCAATTAGAGATAGTGTTTTGTTTGTGTGTGGGTTTCTGTGTTGATTTTTTAAGGCACTAAATTCAAAACTTAATGTGGCATAGAAGCCACCTCATTTCTAGCCAACGTTCCTGTGGTTGTTGCTTTCCTTGTAATATCTTGGGCCTTATTTCTCCTCAGGCTTCCTGTCTTTGTCCGCGGAAGGAATGACTCCATTCACTGTTGGCATCTTCTCCCTGTGTAAGAACATGTATACCTTGGCCAAGTTGTTGGGTTTTATTTTCTCATGGATAAACTGATAGTCAGGGGTCAGCTGAGGTCCTTGCCCTTCAGTTTCTGTATTAGATGCTCTGCAGGGCAGCAAATGTGCCAGGTTTTTACGCCTTAACAGCAAGAAGGGCACTGAAGCCCACCAGGGCAGGGAAATGGGTCTTCTGGTTCAATAGTGAAAACGTTCAGGCTGCTTTCCCTATCAGATACCTGCCTGGCTGGGCTTCTCTTGCCTCCCTTTTTCCACTTCAGTTTCCAGGGTTGTTTCACAGTGCTTAAACTTCTGCTTTGCTGCTCATGTCTCCGCTGTAAAGAAACTTACTTACCCAGGCAGCATGTTTCATTGCAGGTTTCCAAGAAGTACAGCGAGATAGAGGAGCTCTACCAGAAACTGGCAGCACGATATCCACGGGCTTCGCTTCCGCTCCTGCCTAGAAAAGTTCTCTTCGTGGGGGAATCTGACATCTGTGAACGAAGAGCTATGTTCAATGATATAATGAAATTCATCTCAAAAGATGAGGATCTAGCGACGAGTCCTGAGCTACTGGAATTTTTAGGTAACTAAAAGATGTGAGTGTCCCCTCTCCCGTGAACGTGCTTGATAAAAGTATTATTAAGTTCTTGACTCAGGTAGTCAGAAACTAGAGAATGCCAGAACAAAGGCTGTCACTGAAAATATCCTCTTCTGCATCTACAGTGCTGCGTAGTCTTGTTTGCTAGTGTTTTCTCCTCTTCTCAGTGGACACATGCCTCATTCAGAAGCATTGGTACCACAATGCTGACTTTGAAGGTATCTGTCCCACCATCTCTGATTTCTGTTAGGCGTGTACCTAAGCTTTGATTTAGAACATGTACATTTAAAGGGCTAAATAATCATGTATTGTCAGTGGAGAGGTGGACCCTAAAGGGACAGTGCAGAGTCTCCCTTAGTGAACAACTGTTCCAGGTTTTGTCTCTTTTTCGTTCCTAATAAAATTGGTGGGCCTTGGCGAAGAGGGTCCTCAAGCAAATTGTTGACCCTGAGAAAGATCTGAATAACAGGCAGATTCTTTATTAGTTAAACCCATTCTCTGGCCTCTTTTTTTTTTTTTTTTTTTTTTTTTTTTTTTTAGTTTTCCTTAGCCTCATGGCCAGCTCTTGTTGCCTCTTCCAGTGATTCATATCGTTCCTTTCTTATGTTTCTTGGGCATAGCAGGGAGTCGTGGAATGAATGGAAGAGATGGACTCTCTGCTCTTAATTCAGCTGAGAGCTGCTGCGCAGGGAATACTCCAGCCTGGTACTGTGCAGGATTCTCAGTGTAGCGTTAGTTTTAAGGAAGTGATGTTGCAAGCTGCTAGCAAGTCACCGTATGTGAACAGCCGATTTTGCAGAAGTGTCAAGCGTGGCCAGATCAGAAGTTCTGTGAGACTGGCAGCTTCGTAAGTCAAAGGGGGAGGAGGAATTAGATAATATTTGGCAAAATTATTTTGCTAATAAGCTTTTGGATTTTTTTTTTCTTTTTTCCCTGGGAGTGTTCTCTTGACAGTAGACTCCTTGCACAGAGAATTCAGAATTCATGTTAATTAACCTAATCATGGTGCATATGGCTACAGCTGAATTAGTCTGGACTGTCTTTATACTGTGGACAGGCTGGGTGCAAGTAATGTGACCTGTTCATCAAAATCTGCCTTAGAATAATATAAGTCTCACCCCACCAAACCAGGTGGAATCTCGTACATACACTGCAGATCCTCAAGCTGGTTGTGTACATTTTCCTTACAGATGCTGGAGACATAGTGAATATATTCAGAGGTGTTTAGGGAGAATCAACATGGTAAAACACAGATGACTGCAGGGATAAGATAAGCAGCATCCTAACAGCCACTGCCTATTCCGACGAGCACTCTCTTGCCTGTAAGGGGAGCATAAGACCACTTGTTCAGTGTAGGCATCCATATTTAGTCAATGAAGTCTACCCTTGGTGATTTGGCAGATGCAAGCGTGAAAAGCTGGCTGAGAGGAGTCTCCCATGCCATCTTTAACAGTCAAAACGGTGAAACCGTGAATTTTATCCATCATAGTTTTCATTAGCCTATTTTTAGCTATTTTAAATTGCTTTCCTGAACATCCAGAGACTCCACAGCAAGAAATAGTTCTCTCATCATTCTCCTGGGCTTTCCATATAACAAGTATGGTGAGAAGACTTGGCCAAAGCACACATTTCAGTTTGCTGCGTCTGCTCAGTTGGATGGGTCTTGCATACTGAAGGGAGTTAGAACTTCAGGCTTAATTTTTGAGTGTAAATTGAAGAGCTGGTGTGGAAACTTTTTCATGCTGTCCAATGCTCTAATTTTAGCCCAAATAAATGACATTTTATCTCAACTAGCTATTTAAAAATTGACTACCTACGTGGTAGGACCTCCCTGTAGCCAGTGGAGAGACATAGACACTTCAGAGGGAAACGCCTTCTCAGACAACTTTATTTGGATGAGATGAATCACCACGTGGAAATTCTATTGTTTCTATTGACTATAGAAGGAACATAAATAAGCAGATTAGACATGCACTGCTATGTCTCAGATAAAGTTCATTTCCTCTCTCTTTCTCTACTTAACTACTCTAAATCAGTAAACAGATCAGACACATAATGATACATCAGTGGATAGAAGGGACAGTCAGTAATGTTGAAAGAGTTTCACAAAAGCTGATTGTGTCCTTCATTTCCCAAACAAAACCATCAGGAAGATATGTAAGGTATTAAATAAAACATAGTTGTTATCCTGTGTACTCATTTTTGCATCTGTTATTGTATTTTGCAGGCACGAAATCTACTAGTGCCTTTGACTTCAAGGGCAGAAACATTCCTGATGCCAAGGAGAAGGAAGATGAAGAAAATGAGGCATTGGATTTTTTCAAAGAGGAGAAGACACCTGACTTAATCTCACAGCTTTCATCACTGGAAAATGCCAAAAAAGGGGAGGAAAAAGAAGAGGAAGAGGAGGAAGAATATTTAGACCCTCTTGGTTTAGTCAGGTATGGCTGATAGTGCCTTTGTTACTTAGTTTTTAGTCTAGTTTTCTAAACAAATAAGACTATTCTGTGCCACTGTCCCCTCATCCCAACATTTTATAACATTGACCACTTTTAGCTGAATTTCACAGAGGGGGAGAGGCTTCTGCAGTTCATGAAGGAGGTGCCTCGGTAGAGGGAAGAGACTTTGTAGTGCCTCTTTAGTACATTCCTCAGGAAGTCCAGGTGACAGAAGGACATTGTGAACGCCTTAAGAACAGTCTCTGCTACAGTAGGCCCTTTTCCGGACATTGCAGGGTCCCACCACAAAACATAAAGCCACCAGGGTGTGTTGGATGTGCTGCTCTGGAGTACACTGGTGTTTACAGTGTCTGGAAGTGCTTCTGAGCTCACTTGTGTCTACAAGGAGGGAAAGTTATAGCAGTGTAAAGACCGAAAGAGCCAATATTTCAATCATGGTGTTCACAAATAGGCTTTTCTTCTTCCCTTATCTGAAGGTGTCACATCCTAAATGCTGCTAAAGCATAAGCAATAACAGCTTGAGAAACAATAATTGAATCAAAACTTTCTGTTGTTAGCATCTGGGTTTGCTTAACTGGCCAATAATTTTCAGACAGTTAGTTTCTTCACTTCAAGATGGAATTTCTCACTGAATTCCCAAAAACATTTCTAACAACTGAAGCATGAAAGCAAAGGTAGTTTCTCCATGGCTGGGATCATTAGTAGCGACTACTTTTTTTAGAGTGTCTGACGCTTTAGATGCCCGAGTTGAAAAGACTTAGCTGTTCTTGATCTTCAGTAAGCACTGACTGACTCAACTGGCTGAACTGTTTTAGCCACCCACAGTCACCAGCCACTACTGAATGTTCTTTGTCTTGGACCCAGACAGTACTTTCATAATGTTTCTTCATAGCGATAGGCAGAAACTACTTGTAACAAGCCAGAGCCCTCTCTTGGTGTTTCCCAATTACCTTGTGTCATTTCCAAAAAGATCATTCACTCCAGGCTCTAAGCCGGAGTCTCCCACACTAAGTTGGGTCAACTACAATGACTAATACTGGAAGGGCCATTGAACTTTGCTCCTCCTATTCTAATCATATGTAGTTGTTGATTGTCCTTTTTACTTGGAAGTATTTAATCCTTTACATATCACCAGAAAACTTTAAATATTATTCTTTTGACAAAGCACGTGCTTAATTACTCAGCATAAAAATTATTCTTTTGTTGAAGAAGAGTTTAAAAAAGTTAAATGATTATTTACAATGAGAAGTTAGATAAAGCAGTACTTCCCACAAAATGGCCCTTAGCTGGTAAGTTTACAAAAGAAGCTGTCCTTTTTTGGATAGGAAAATGATCTATTGGGTTAGCAAATGCGATGTTGTATTTTCCAACTTACAGCAAGTATAAAGTATAAAGTGTAAAGAACTTGCTGTGCCAAAAAAAGCAAGAGGTTTGCTTTTCTACTCTGCACAGTTTGACATAGCATTTAAAAGTCTTGATTATTTTGGTCTTTTAATGCATTGAAGGATGACAAGAACTGGTGTTTAATCCTCATTCAATTTGTTGCTTCCATTCCTTTTGAGAACATAGTTCTTATTGAATCAGAAGAACTTCATTTATATAAGAAGTACAGTCTTCACTGGTACAGAGCTGGAACATGACTTGTTATAGTCAGAAGTTTTTCACTGTAAACCAGTGGTTGGCTGTCTATTAAAAATATCTCTGTATGTATTTGTTATTATATTTATAAATCTCACATGTACAGTGTTGAAGCAAAAACATGAAAGTGGAAATGAGAATCCCAAATTTGATTTTACATTGTCTCTATTCTCCTGTAACTCACCCTGCTTCCATGGAAGATACTTTCAATTCACCCCAATGGAGATCAGATAGGACATAAGCATCATATCCCAGCTTCATGCCATCTAGTATTAGATGTCCAGGTAAGAGGCCAAAGGCAGGAGCTTAGCTGTCAGTGGATGGGCATTTCTTGGGTGACCATGTTAGGATGTCTTCTATGCCCATTACAATGTTAGGTGCCTACAGGCTTTATAGAGGGAGCTTGCAGACCTTACAACTTTAGTGCTTCAGATGTGCTTGAAGTTACTTTGGGATGGGGATGAATGAGAAAGGAGGTGATGCAGACTGGGTAAGTAGTAAACTGCTCCCTAATGCATAGTAGATTCAGGTTAGAAAAAAAAAAAAAACACTCCACAATCATTTCCCCTGTGAAAAACCTTTGAAAAGATGTCAAGTCAGCACTGAAACAAGCCAGTCCATTCCAAGCAGTATCGGTGGCCAGGGTGCTTTGAGCAGGAGCTCTGACCTAAATCGAATCATGTGTTTGGCATAATCTTACAGGTTTTTTTCTTTCTGGATGAGGATGAAACTGCTCCAGTAGCACAGGCCTCCATATGTTGTCAGCACGCTTCATTTGGTAACAACTTTTCCTCCTGGGCCAGAAGGCTGTGACTTGGATTTGGCGCAGCACTGCTGCTGTGCTGCTGAACCACCAGATATCCAGTTAAATGTACTGGCCTTAGGGGTAAAATGCTACACTAAGGTCTTTTTTTTCTGGTTTTGTATTGCTGGTGGTCATTCAGGTGGAAGCTCATAATGATCTGGTTCCTTTCGCCTGGAGGAGACGCCCCAGTTGTGCTGATTCTCCTCCTCGCATTCAAGGCTGTATCCGAGTTGCTCTTTTATGTCTGGTGGGCAACTTGTTTGCCAATGCTGCTTTTCAGCTTTTGTGGGTATAATGATGGTCTACAAACTTTGTGTTTCTCTGCTGTTTCTCTGTTTTGGAGGGGTCTGTCTTCTCCTTTTTTCCCACTGCCCTTCTTGATAGTTTGGAGTATTGTTATCTCAGTGTGTTGTCACCAGTTACTCTGCAAGTTTTCCTGGACATTTGTAGAAATCTTTTCTGCTTTGGACACAATATACAGGTTGTGTAAGAACAAGCACTCCTAATACTGAGTAAGGTGGCCCTTTGGCATCAGCTGTGCAGCAGGGAATGAGTACCCACTTCTGTGGTAGTGGCACGTTTCTAGGCCTATTTCATCTTTCTTGGCAGTGTAAGTGTATAGTGACTTGTAAGTCACAAGGCTCTCATAGACAAACTATTTGTTTTAAGTTAGTATTTCTTTTTTTTTTTTTTTTTTCTGGTAAGCCACAATCATTAGAATATTCCTTTGTTAAAATGTTTCCTTTATAAGTGAGAAATCAGATATGTATTTTACTCCACATTGTAGGGACAATATTAGATACATTGACTTATCTTTGTCTCTATTGTTCTCCTTAAAGTGAGCACAATACTGCTCTTTGTCACTCTTCTCTAAATCCATCCATCTCAACCTTTGCAGCAACATATATTTACGTGCTCAGTAGGCTACCATGGCACTTTGACAATACACCTGAGTTTTTAAAGGTGCAGTATCTTTTAACACTGCTGGCTTTTAAAGCAATTGCTTTTTGCACTGCTGGCTTTTGGCAAATTACAAAATATTACTGTGTGGCTAGTCCCAGTTGCAGGGGTTTCTCCAACTGGAATGCCTTCAGGAATGAAAGAAGCAAGAATACTGGATCTGAAAGAGGCTAGTCCTGTGAAGGGAAAGGCATGGAAGACGGCCACAAGATGGAGGAGCTCTTCACCCATAGCTAGGATATTC
Source organism: Chlamydotis macqueenii (assembly GCF_036417535.1). Classification (NCBI taxonomy): domain Eukaryota; kingdom Metazoa; phylum Chordata; class Aves; order Otidiformes; family Otididae; genus Chlamydotis; species Chlamydotis macqueenii. The sequence goes on from NC_141558.1 coordinate 10,169,770, forward strand.
TTGATAATACTCCTGAAAATTCTGCAATGGAAGAAGATGTAATTTGCCAACGGTTTGAGAACAGATTTGCATGGAGTGAACAGAGATGTGTGAAGCAGAATCCTGAGCAGCATCAGTGCTGGTCAGCTCAGCCATGCCAGGGCACGTTGGCGGAGGCTGACTGGGCAGTGTCTGGCTGTGTCTATACTGTTACATTCCCTTATCCTCCAGATTACGTTTCCTGCATCCAGAGTGCCCAGTGGAAATGGCCACTGGCCTGTGCTGCCTCCTGGGCAGTGATAAGGATGATTTAGGAGAAGGCAAGTTGTCCCATGCCAGGGGAGCACCAGGGACTGTCCTAACAGCTAAATTGTTGAACTAAGATCCCGTGCTCAGTCCCAGAGTGTGAAGGAGTTGCTAAAAAAATAGCATGACCCTGAGCTCCTCTGCCCGCAGGGGTTAGCTTTCTGCCTGCTGCCATATTTGCTTCCAGTCTTCCCTGAGGGCTCCTTAGGGTTTTGCTTTCTGTAGGGAATTCAGGTAACTAGTTGTAGATTTTTTTACTTGATCCAAGCAGGATCAAGTTAGGCATTTCTAGCTCTGAATCTTAAAAGAATTTTAAAAACACATCAACACATTACAGTAACTGAATTGGGTTTTGTCTTCTCCCTCTGTAGATGAACTATTGAGTTTTATTGTTTGTAGGCTGAAGCCAAGAGCTTTAGCATCTCTCACTTTGTAGTTAAACCAACTGGATTTAGTACTTGTATTCAGTTTACTCCAATAAACCTGAAACAGCAGCTGATTAAAATGACTCAGAACCAGCTCCTTTGAACAAAGCAGCAACAATTTTGCAAAAGGAGTGTGACTGCTTCATGGGTTAAAGTATGCAGCAGTCCTGTGCACTTATTTCTTCATCTACAATTAATTTCTGAGGCTCACCACCCTGGAAGAACCCACCTTTTCCTGTGCTTTCCTTTCCTGCCTCCATCAGCTCTCTGCAGCCCTCCCAGGAGCCCCTCCTCCACACGCGGTTCCCTCCCTTCAGTCCTTTTTCCTTTGCCTCCCTAAATCTTTCAGTGACAGCATATCTTCACTCAGCCCTAGGTTTTTCCTGGCAAACTGCACAGAGCCCAGAGGTGAATATTCCTCAGGCAAGAGCTCTTCTGTTTCCTTGTGGGTCCTGGAGAGTTTCTGTCTCCACTCTCTACCTGTGCTATTATTTCAGCGGATTTCCCCTCGTGGCTTCTCATCATCCAAATTTGTGCCTTCCCAGGGGAAGACAGGCACATGGGTAGGTGGAAGCTTTCCATCTGTTGTGTTTAAATGCAGATGCAGCTAACTCCTGACAATAGTTAGGAAGGGATGGGGCTGATGAGGGCTGACCTTTTGGGAGCCTTCTGTCAAAAGTTTTTTAAAGCCTTGTAGATAGTTGCTGCTGGGGTCAAGCTCAACCACCCCTGGTGCCAGAGGTTTGCCGTTGCTGAGTTTAGTTGGTAAGGAGATTATTAAAAGACTTGGGGCTGTTTCTGGCTCCAGATGAAATGGGCAATGGCTCTGAGCAACAGATTGGCAGAGAAGGAGCAGCCAGGCAGCCGGAGCCCCACAGAGCCAGACTGGCTGCAGGAGGAGGTAGGTTGGTGCACAAGCCAGCAGTTGTTTCTGGGTTGTGTCCTACCCCTTCACATCTCCTAGCCACCTAATGGCAGCCAGGCTAGAGTTTGACACCTGAACTGTTCATCCCAGTGCTCCCATTCCTTTCCTTTTTTTTTTTTCCTGTTGTGGCAGAAGAGCCTAGGATGGCCTCAGCCTTTTGTCTTTGTGGGAGAAATGAGTGGTAATGTTTGATCTTGTATCCTCTGCCAGAAACCTTGGGCTGCTGAGAATGACTGACAAAGAGGCAGAAATTGGCTTAAGGAGAGTCCCGCATTTACCATCTTTCCAAGTGGTTTTATTGATGGAGTGCCCAGCAGTGTAATAGGTGAGGGCAGTATGCTTGCCAGTAGATTTTCATCTCCAAGGAAGAGAACTTGTGCAGGCTGGAGCAGTGTCACGGCACAGCTGCTGTCTGCTGGACAGATGGTCTAGAGCAGACTTGTCAGAATGTGTGTTCAGCTGCTGTGCCTTCTGGTCCTTGGCTGGAAGGGTTGTACTCCTGCCACTCCTCAGGATGCTGCTCCTCAGGCATCCTCCTACTCCTCAGCCACTTGTAAATTGACACCTGCCTTTTGGACTAGCCAGGTGCGTGCATGGCTTCCCCTCTGAATCCAAGAGGATTCATACACAGCAGTAGAAACACTTGTCTGTCTGTCCTGATCAGCTGAGAGAGAGTGAAGGTGTCAAAACATCAAAGAAGAGATAAGATACAGGTTATTTTTTCTTTAATGAAATTCAGATAGTTAAAACAATGAACAAGAAAAGAAAGAAAGAGCCTTGTTTTCCTAGCAGTGTGTGTATCTGTGCTCACAGCTGTGAAGCCTTCAGAGACTTAAACAGGCAGATCTTTATTTCCTGTCAGTTGTTGAGTCACAAGCTTAGGTTGCAAGGCATGCTCAACCATCACTTTGCCAAGTGACACAAGTATTTGTCGCAATTCCAGTCCAGCTGCTGTCAGATTGGCAACTTGCAAAATCCCAGTAAACAATCCCGTCTTCTACTGAAACATTTCTGACAGCTGAAATTTTTCTGAAAATCAAGGAGATTGTCTGTTGTAGTATTCTTCCCCATCAAAGAGATTAAAAAGAACAAAAGGCAGCAAAAAGTGTGTATTACTCGCCCAGTTAAAAGATAAGCCTTTCATAAATTTTCTGCTCTCAGCCCTTTTTAGCATCAACCTTATAGCCTCTCCTTGGAGATGTTTTAACCAAGTGGCTCGGGAGTAAAGCGGGATGACAGGGATGCTCTCCTTGCAGGAATTCAATCCTTCCAGTTTGTCTGTCCTGAATTTTAAAATGTTTATAGGTGCTTTGTGACTGTTGTTCTCCTGTGCAATGGGCTTTCCTTTCTCTGCTGCCTCCAATCCCATTTCCTGAGCACAGCTTCCCACCTGTTTCTTTACTGCAAGTCTTGCTGTCTCCCTGCAGATGGAAGGCTGAGGGTCATTGAAAGAAAACAGTGGAAAAGGAAACCATGTTTAGCTATTGAATCTCACAGAATCATCTATATTCGTTCTGTGTTGTGTCTTCTGAGTGATAGCTCTTGGAAGATGTTTTCCTTGGGAGAACTCTGCAAAGGCCTGGGCGGCTCCAGGTAGCGGAGCTGAGAATCTTTTCTAGGTGTACTTTCCAACCAAAGGAATTGAGTTGGATGTATGAAGGACTCAGCCCTCTCATTGCTGTTCTGTGGTGGTGCTAACTGAATATAAGTGCACTCAGGAAAAGTTAGATTTTCTGGTAGGCCTGGGCTTGTAGTTGGCACGTGTTACATCCATAAGCAGTCTTTCAGGAAAGCATATTTGACAGGTGAGTGCAAAAACCCTCCTGCTATGTCCAGTTCTGGCAATCAGAAAGAACTGTACCTTGGGATCAGAGCTAGGGCACTCAGGCTGTCAGAGAGGTTTGGAGAGGAGTAGGTGCATAACTTAGAGACCTAAAGTTGGTTGCTCTGTGTTTTCTTCTATTCTGGAAATAGTCACTTCCCTAACCTAAGGAAAACTTGTGAGAGTCCTACCCTGTGCCAGTATTGTCCTTATCTGCATTCATATTTCCTGGTCTAGTGTTGGATTTTTGGTCCCATAAGATTATGCAGTCATTATTTCCCCAGGTTTTATGTTGCATGTTGAAGCAATTGCCTTGGTTAAACTTCAGTGAAGAGTTTCTGTCATGGCTGGCTTGAGTGGTTCCAGTACATACACAGCAGGAACAGGAGGATCCTTTGGGAGAGAGTTTAAGTAATTATTTTAATGAGCTTCATTTTCTTTCTGATTAGAACACTGAATATACTTTAATGGGTTTTATAAATAGTAAATTTGTGTTTATACCATCATCCTAAACCCAAAGGACTGCAAATAGTCTCCGTAGTGTTACAGCTGTGCACGCCATCCACCAGTGTTTTCAAGCAGAACGCAAATGTAACTACACCTGGGGAAAAATGCAGCAAGGACTTAATAGCTTAGTGCAACACCTCATTGCAGCGTCAGGCAGTAAGTGAAGAGCATGTGATTCAACTGGAAACGCAGGGGGAATTGTACCGGTGTAAATGTAAATACCCAGCTTGGAATTTCACCAGCTTACTGAAGTAGATGTGTCTGCTTTTAAGAAAGTTGTCACGGGATTTTTAATGGACCTGGTTCGTTGTTTACAATGTATTAAAGCAATAAAACTTACCACACTCTTTTCTGTATATAGAAGAATTGTAGAGCCAAATAATGTCAGGGAACTGGAATGAAGTACCATTGCCACTAGCTGGCACCAGCTTTCAGATAATTCCCATAGTCCTCTGAGTGAACTCTCAGCTTTTTATTTTCCCATCCTGTTTAACAGCAGTGTGCGGTCATTTGTAGCAGTGCAGAACTACACAGCGATGAAGGCGTGCAGAAGCTGCCGTGAACCATTCTGCTGGCATATTAAGCAAGTCCTTACTTAACTGAGACAGATTCGTAGGAGGCAGGAGATCCTTTAGAAGGGGTAGAGGATAAATTTACAACTACACAGAATCAAAAATGTCTTTTTTTTTACTTCTGCCTTGGCAGAGGATTGAACATGATGTAATTGGGCAGATTCAAACATGTTTTGTTTCATGGACTTTATAATAATAGGATGACTCAAGTCCTTAATTAGAATAAAAAAGCATTACCTCATCGATTAGCCTGCTCCTTTCACCAAGGCACGGGAAATCTTTAGTCGGCAGACCCGGGGAACTGCTTAGAGATGAGGCAGACTGCTAATGAGGGATGGATTCAGAGCTACCCTGTTGTTTTTCTGTTCACCAAATAGAACAGAACTGTTTGCTCTAGAAGAAGCTGTCTGTGGGGTGAATGTGTGCTCAGTTTAAATTGAGATGGGAGACTCGCTTTGCCTTTCATCTGGTGCTGTCAAGTTCCTAACTCAGCAGACTTAATAAAAGCATTGTTCCTTCTTCCCTGTGGACCTGCTGCAGAAGTTTCTGTCTTTGTTTCAAAAGATCAAAGAACTGGCTTTTGGAAAACTATTTTTGAAAGTGATCTCTAAAACCTTGCCAAAAGTGCATGAATTAGCTGTTATAACCATGGGCCGATATTAATTAACACACCTAGGGATCACATCCTCTTGCTGCTACCCCTTGCAGCAGTTGGCTGGTCTGGAATAATCTGAAGTGCCAGCGAAAGGAGGTGTCCTTAAGGACCAACACACATCTGGGACTCAGCAGCTCTTCGTTCTGCGCTTGAATTTCTCAGGTCCCATCTTGGGTACAGTACTGAAAAGTCAGATCCTGCCATTATCCCTTTGGTGAAAGAAATAAAACTGATTTCATAGGTCTGCCTGGAGAAAAGTTCCCCTTTGCACAGAAATGTGGTTATCATCACAGTGAAATACCCAGCTGTGGTAAGTGGCTTCACTGTGGCTAAACTCGTAAATAAAAGCGGACAGGAACTGTAGTCCTGCTCTGTGCCAACTAGGATGACGTAGCTCCTGTCCAACGGCTAAATCCTTTCACTCCCCAAAGGAAGCTGGACACGTCCAAAACAGGAAGGGACCTGAGCTTGTACTGATCCCTAAACTATGTCCAAGCATCATTTGGGAAAGCAGTAATTGGCCTGGGCCAAATCCATGCCAGGGAGCATGCTAAAACTCACAAGAGAGACATTGTGTGCCGTTATCTCAGCCCAAGCCCTGACCATGTTTATTTGCTAGTACAGATTTGGCTTTTTGTTGTCAACAGGACAGCCTGAAGAAGGTGCACATTTAGGACTCAAGATTGGAGCTGTTGAGGCCCTGTAACAAGACTTTTCTTGGTGCAGGTGTTGCTGAGTGTATGTCTGGCACTTAAGGATGCCCTGTGAGCATAAAACACCAAGGGCATTTTTCAGCAGGTATGTAGCTGGCTGCTGTGGCTCCTTTCAGCTAGCACCCTTTTGGGTGATGGTGAGCACAGCTCAGGAGCTGGCCCAGGACTGAATGGGTGCAGCCGGTCTGTTTTGGAGTGTAACAGAGTTCAGCCGTGTGGGTGTGAGCCGTGGTGCGTCAGTTGGCTAGGAAAAGGTCTTGACTTTGGTTTTTGCTAGTATAGGCTATTTTCTGAGATCTCATCTCTAAACCATGATTTTCTGTAATAACTGCTGCTTATTTGGCACGATACACAAACTGGTCTGAGTGGCTTGGATGGAAGATTTCCAAGCTTCTCTCTGCCTTGCTTTATTGCGTTTTGCCTTTAACAGCATCCGAGGCGTTCTTGAAAGCATCATTAAACACAAAACACGGTATTACGCCTTCAAAACCACCCTACAGCATTATCTAGACTCATTTGCTGAAGATGTCTCATTTTTCATCTGTGTGGTGGGTTATCTGCCAGCATAGGCTGTTGCTGTGTATAACAGTCTTGTCCTGGAAACTTGTTCCCGTGTCATCCGTCTTTCTCATCTTGGCTATGAGGGACAGATCCATGGCCCCAGCTATTCCTGTAATATGAAAAAAATCAAATGTGTTCTTGAGAGGCTCCTGAGGGCTAACCCTCACTTCCTCCCTCAGGGGCTGTTGCAGCAAACCCTGACCTCACTGGAGTTGGTTTTATTTGTTCAGTGGCGCTGCCAAGAGACAAGGGCAGTGCCGCACAATGCAGGATGCTCAAACAGGAAAGAGAAGCGTGTGCTCCAGAGCTGCTGGCCAAGGTCTCAGGGGAATTAGTTTCAATTCTTAATTTCAAAGACATCCTGTTTAGGCTGCAGACAGTTCACTTCTGATTTTCAGGATCATGTTGCATTCCCAATCTGTGAAAAAAAAGTGCTGGCATGCCCTGCCACATAGAGGTGCGGAGAGAGTGAATTCTGAAAGGCTGCGAGGTGTTTGGGGGCTATCTGACTGATGCAGTCTGTTGGCAATAAGCATTGTTTTAGTTGCCCTTGGGAGGTGGTGGGAGATGTAACCCAGCCTGTCGTATCCCTTACTTTTGTGGAGGAACTTGCTTGGTCTGCCAGTGGTTTGCCAGCTGTTGGCAGCACAGCACCATTGTTCATGGGAGGGGAGCTATTGTGATGCTGTTATGTGCTGCAAAACAGATGCTACTTGTGAATATTCTGAAGGATACCAAGGTATCCTTAAACCCTACAGTCAAGTGGACAACATGGCCAAGGACAGTCTACTTTCTGCTCTCTGCTTATCTGTCCTTCTTGGGAGGGGCTGGTACCCAGGACCCCTTGCAGGGACCATTTCCAAAAGTTAATGTGGAGAAGGCTGCACCAAGTTTGTCTCCGTATACAGTCCTCTGGCAGTATCTCATCAAACTTTGTTCCCTCAAACACTGCCATGTGCCTTTGTTCTGTGCCCAGAGCACGTCATAAACACCTTCTGTTTCAGGCTATGACTCTGCAGAGCTCTAGTACAACCCTCACATTATTTCAGGCACTTTGAATTGAAAATCAGATGCAGAATAAATAGTAATTCCAGGACACCACACAGAGCAAGGAAAGACCAAGGCCAAGTGTTCTGTAGTGTGGGTACAGCCCTGCCCTAGCCCTGTTGTTCAGCAGCATAGGTGTGTGTGTGCTGCCTCCTGTGCTTGTGGCTCCTCTGCTGTGGAATTCTGCCAGCCGTGGGAAGGTGGACAGCCTCAAAACCTTTCCTTTCCTTGGAGAGACCACAGGCAGGTGCCAGTGTCCGTGCTTGAGGGCGCAAAGGAAGGTGAACAGAGACAGGAGGCCAAGAACTGCAGATAGGAGCTGGGTGGGCAGCATGGAGGGGCTGAGTGACATTTTGGCTGTGTTTAGTGTACTTTATGTTTACAGCCACACTGATCCTGTGGTGTTGGTTCTCTGTCCTAGCCATGTGGTATGTGAAAGGTCTGCTGTAGCATTTCTTCTTATGGATTCAGATCCTGAGATGTCCTAGATCTGTTTTTTTTTCTGTCTGAAATCATCGTTCGTTCCTCCAGCATTAGCACAGCCCTGTAACACAAGGGAGTAGGAGCTTAAAATGTAGTGCAGTTATTTGTAATTGCTACTCCCCTGCTGTCGTCAGCATAATTTCATCACTTTTCCACTACTCCCTCCCACTGACACAGATTAGTGATATAATTTCTGCTCCCCCATGTGTTGAACAAAAGATCGCCCTTACCAAACCTCAGTTAATTTCTCACATCTCTCCAACTTATGAGGTGGCTTAATTTCACTAGATTCTCCCCTGGTGTAAAGTGGTGTAACTTTATTATACTTTGAGTCCGTTTGGGATTTGTGAGTCAGCAGACTGGCCCAAAGGATCAAGTTACTTGCCCAAGCTCACGCTGTGAGTCAACAGCAGCTAATCCTGAAAAGAGCTCTCCTTGGGCTAATGGAGTACTATTCACTTGCCACTTCTTGTCCCTACAGAGGCCTGAGGCCTCATGTTGTCTGAGATTTGCTAGCCTGAGGTGTGTACCAGCATTTCTACCCACAGCCTGTGTTCCCTGATCCGTTTTCCCTGCTGCATCCCTTGCAGCACATGGATCTTCAGCGTTTCTAATCCAGCCAGCCCCGGGGGGGATGGCTGGCAATAGCAGATCATCAGGTAGCTAAGCAGGAGCAAGGAGCAGGGTCTGCAATGAATCAGTTGGGTGGATCTGCAGGCTCGTGTCGCTTGGGTCAAGTCATAACTCTCTGGAGACAGGAGACGCTAGTTGGAGGCCTCACTGAAATCATCCATCTGCCATCTCTGAAGAGTGCTGTGGGAATAGCAAGTGTCGCTCTGGGTGAGCTGAGCTTTGAGAGATTTTTTGCCAATAGGAAGGGAATGATTTTTGGTTATGATTTTAGAATATTATCATGGCTGTTAAATAACACCAGCGCTGAGCTGGGTCTCATGCATGAGCCAGAACACTTGTAAAGACCTCTTATTTCTTCTTCTTTTAGTGATGTGTTTGTGGACTGCTAGCATTTGTTAAGTTTCTGTGATTCAGTGCCCGACCTTGCTGTGCTCCGTGAAGGGCTCGCGGTGCTTCCCCGGCTAAACCCGTCCTTTCAGCACGACAGCCAGCTGCTGTGTGCGCTGAGCTCAGTGCCCAGCCCCTGAAATCACCTACGTGGCAAAAGCTTGTGTGCTGAGAAGTCAGTCCCATTAGCGATAAAAACATAAACAGGAATCCAATTAAAAAAAAAATACAGAACTATGTCAGATATTTTTTCTGCTTGCGGCAGAAGGAAGCCCCTTGGCAGCTGCTGCTGCAGAGCCTCAGTGCCTCGCTTAGGAGGGAGAGTTTTGTGTCTTGGGTGATCCCTGGTGTGACTCTTCCCACAGTCTGACCTCCAGCAATGCTTCCAGCATCAGAAGTGGAATTACTTTGTGCAATAGGCGTGTCCATGGCCTGGGGAATATTTCACTCAGAGCAATTTTATCTTCCCTCTGTTACAAAAAAAAAAAAAAACAACAATGCAAGAAACCTCTAGACAGGAAAGCCACATTTGCTTGTTATGGAAGAGGTTTTGATCTCTTGATCAGCAGGAGAGGCAGCAGCTGGAGCATGGGGCTGTGTCTGCAACAGTGGCATCATTCAGCTCTGACAATGTCTCACTGTGTCCTTCTCTGTTTTATTTCCTGTGGAGCCGTCTCTGTGTTGTGGTGAGAGGTTTGTTTTACCCATGCCACAGCCAAGATATGTAAGTGACCTCTGTGAACAGCAAGATGTGAGGGAGTGAAGGCAGTGGGGAACCAGACTCAGCCCCGTCTTCCCTCCTTGGGCCCTATCATGGGGCAGTTGAGACCTTGCGCTTTTGAAGCCGTCTGCCTGTGAGTGCAAATCCTCCTTGGCTACTGCTGGAGTCTGCTCACTGCCTCAGTAATCAACCCTTCTCTGGCTTTTCATAAGCTGTCTAGATGTGGTGTGACAGGTATGTCAAGCAAAATTTTAGACTGGAACATCACTTGCAGTTTGCTAGAGGTTTTCTGTAGGTTAGGGGTGCATCTGTGTGGGTACCATGCAAAAAAAAAAGAAGAGTATCCTTCAGAAAAAAAAAAAATTAATAATGAGGGTGGTGAAACACTGGAACAGGTTGCCCAGAGAGGTGGTGGATGCCCCATCCCTGGAAACATTCAGGGCCAGGTTGGATGAGGCTCTGAGCAACCTGATCTGGTTGGAGATGTCCCTGCTCCTTGCAGGTGGATTGGACTAAATGATCTTTAAAGGTCCCTTCCAACCCAAACAGTTCTGTGATTCTGTTCTATGATTCTATGGAGCCTCTGGGATTAGAGAGGCCAGAGGTTTTGTGATGCAAACACCCTCTCTTCTTATGTTCTCTATTTGAAGCTTTTGTATGATGAAAACTAGAGTTGTGCCCGCAGTCTGGGTTCTTGTACCAATTCTGCTTTTGGATGCAGTGGGGCAGCAGCACAGGGGAAATGGTCTCCTCTTGAGGAGCACAACGTGAGGCCGGGAGGCTGTCAAACATAGGTGTCAGGAGATGCTGCTGGATATGATGACATTCTGTTTACAAGGAAGTAAATATTAGGTAGCACAAAATTAAACCTTTATAAAGTAGGTGTGGAACAGTCAGGCTGCCTGTCCTTGGGAGGAGGCACCAAGCAGTTGTAGGTCTTGCTGATTTGACTCTACCAAGGCCTGTAGTGACAGAAAAACTTTAAAACTGTCAGTTTAAAACTGAAAGAGGGGAAGTTTAGATTGGACATAAGGAAGAATTTTTTTTTATGATAAGGGTGGTGAGACACTGGTTGCCCAGAGAAATTGTGGATGCCCCATCATTGGAAGTGTCCAAGGTCAGGTTGGTCTGGGCTTTGAGCAGCCTGATCTGGTGAAAGATGTCCCAGTCCACGGCAGGAGGGGGTTGGACTAGATGATCTTTAAAGACTTCTTCCAACCTAAACCACTCTGTGGCTCTGTTTCTATGATTTAGAGCTGTGAGTGCCCGACACTTCTGGAAATGAGACATAACTGTTCACATGTTCAGTGCTTTTTCAGAAATTATTCAAATATAGAATCATAGAATCATAGAATAGTTAGAGTTGGAAGGGACCTTCAACGGTCATCTAGTCCAACCCCCCTGCAAGAAGCAGGGACATCCCTGACTAGATCAGGTTGCTCAGAGCCTCATCCAGCCTGGCCTTGAACGATTCCAGGGATGGGGCCTCCACCACCTCTCTGGGCAAACTGTTCCAGTGCTCTACAACTCACATTGTAAAAAAATTTTTTTCTAATATCTAATCTAAACCTACCTCCTTCTAATTTAAACCCATTACCCCTTGTTCTATCACAACAGGCCCTACTGAACAGCTTCTCCCCATCTTTCCTGCAGGCCCCCTTGAGGTATTGGAAGACCGCTATCAGGTCTCCCCGGAGCCTCCTCTTCTCCAGGCTGAACAGCCCCAACTCTCTCAGCCTGTCCTCATAGGAGAGGTGCTCCAGCCCTCTGATCATCTTTGTGGCCCTCCTCTGGACCCTTTCCAACTGGTCCATGTCCTTCTTGTGCTGGGGACTCCAGAACTGGACGCAGTACTCCAGGTGGGGTCTCACCAGGGCAAATATGTCTAACAAGAAGCCACACAGGTATGTTCGTGTGTGTGTTTGGCTTTTTCACTATTTCGGTGTTGAAGAAACCAATCACTTCTCCAGAATGCTGTTTGTATTTGTCACTTTTACTTGTCAGTTTTAAGAATTCCTGCCACAAAATTGGATACTTTCACTACCGTCAATCCCCTGTTTGTGAGGCCTTTTTTTTTTTTGTGTTTGCTCCTGAATCTGTTGAGCATGTGGCAAATAACATGCTCAGTAGCTAGGGTTTTTTTTCACACCTTGTTTAACGTTTCAGTTTGGTTGACCTTGATTATGAAGCCACTCAGGACATTTTGTGAAGAATGTCTCATAAAGGGACAATCTTGGCAGGTTGATTTCATGACAGTTGTCATATTTATATTCTTGTCATGTCGCACATTTTATTGCTGAGTTATGCTGCACATAGACATCACTTTACAGGCATGCAGCACAGTATTTGCCCGAGAATTTGTTGTCTTTGGAGCTACAGACCTGTAACAGTTGTTAATTAGTGTAAGAGAATGGATTTTTTTTCCTAGAGTGTAATTTTTATAGGGTCAAAACATAAAGCTAGGTCCTATTCCTGAAAGTAACTGCATTAGCTTGAATAGTGACCTTAAAGGAAATTCATCAAGGAAAAATGTCTGGCAGAGTTTGTCAAGTCCAAACTGTCCCATTTTTTTCCTAATAAACCTTCCTTTCCCCAGAAAGATTTTACGTTTACTTAAGATTTAAGATGAATTTTATCTTTTATTGAAAACTGGCTGGTAAACATCCTTCTTTATCTTTGGTGGTCAGCAGTTACAGATGGTTATCGTTTGTGATCAGCTTCAACCTCTTCCCTTTGTCTTGATTTGCTAACTTGCCTACTGCTACCTCTGCTCAATTTCATCCTCTTTTTTTCCCCTTACCCTCCCTTCTGCATTTTCCCACTTTCTCATTGCAGCTTTCTGTTTCTCCTTCAGTTACAGCCTGTGGTATTTTTCAAAAGTATACTTTGACCTACAATAGTAATCTTTAGAGTTAAAGCAGAAAGAGTCCAGAATAGAGGTCTGGAGGGTAACAGGTACATGGTGTGGGGCGGGGAGAGAAGAGGGCAGAAGATGACAAGGAGGCCTAATTGTCAGTCTAGAGGATAAGGCAATACTGCAGATTCTGGGGGTGGAGCAAGAAAGTGTCTGACACTAGCCAGAAATCTGGGGAAATGGATTGAGGAGGGATGAAAAGGGGAAATAGGATGATATTGGGTAGAAATTGCAAGGACTGGGCACGGGGAAAATAGAAAGTGCTCCAGAAAAGGGAAGCAGAGCAAAAATCAATGTTTCTCTCCTTTTATCAATTTGAAATCAAGTCCTACCAAACATACAAATAGAGAAGGGGAATCAGGGGCATAATAAAAGCTGGCATACACCAAGCCCTGATGCTGCCGTCGTCATACTTGCCTTGTAACTCTTTTACTAATTCACAGACTCAACAGTGAGACATAATATTCTCTCCTCCTTGTCCCACCAAAGCCATGGAAAAGAACCAACAAAAGAGCGTTCTGGTTTTGTCCCTCCTCGCTTGAGGCATCTGAGTGCCAAAGTTAATGCAGAAATAGCTCAGGCTGTCTCTACAGAGAAGCAGATACCTGCAGTGATGCGGTGAGATCCCTGTCTGCAGGAGCTGGAGGATAGGAGCTTCCGTTGTCCCGGTCATGCTTTGGAAGAAAACGGTGGGAAGTCTCAGGACTGCTGTGTCAGTCCTTGGAATAAGATGCCATTATTAACCAAGCCTGTAGGCTCGTAAAAAGAAAACAACAGCATGATTCAGACAAGACTTTAGTAATGAATGCTCTTTTAATTGCTTACTGATTATATCTGCTTGTCTGCCTTTCTCTAACTTTACCAATCATCAAGGCAATGCTCACCAGCTTATGCTTCTTTGTGTTATACTTTTTTAACTTCTCTGAATTCTAAAATAGCTTTATTTTTAGCCCTCTGTAATCTCCTTGAAGTTCTAAAATATCTTGAGTAGTTACATCCAGGGTACAGAAAGATGCCTGGCCAGTTTTTTCCAAAGCACATTAGTGTGTGTATCTGGTATTGCATATTTGAACATGTGCATCATTAACATGAGTATTAGGATAATTTCACTGTTGTCAGAAACCCTGAAAGTACCCTTCTGCTACTTTGTAGATGAAACTCAAAATACTAATGAGTATTTTTGGCTTTTTCACATTGTTATTGGCAACTTAATTATGCCTGTCCTGCTCTGGACCAGTATCCTTGCTGTGGTTTAATTTAGTCACTATTATATTTTGAAATTTGTCTTTTGTTGTCCTTAACATTTTTCAGGAAATCTCACATTCTGGTTTAGTCTATAAAATCACAGGAAAACAGTAAAGAAATTTCCTTTATGTTAATTTTTTTCCTTTGCAATTTACTTTGTAGCCCTTTTTCCTTTGCCAACTGTATGAGTGCCTGTGTGCTTTATTATTTAATTGAAAACTTCTTAGCAAATGTTTCTGTATTATGATTTTTGCTAATGAGCTGTATACTAAACAAAAGTTGTCCATCTGTGGTCTTGTTGTCTGTTTTCAAATTATATTGAAAAAGGATATAATCAGAAAGCTTAAGGACAGATTATAAAAGAGGCTTGGCTTCTTTTAGGAAGAACAGGTACTCCTGAGTGCTGAGCCCTACAGAAAAATCTCTCCACAAAAGCACATCCCTAGATGGGAGCTGAATTCTTGAAAATCTGTTCCTTCAGGCTTTCTTTCCATCTGTTGCTCTGCTGGAACAGTCCAAGGCTGGCCTAATCTGGGGACTGTAGCAGGAGAAACTGTGCCTCTAACGGGAGATTTATTCCATCTATTACGCATTATCTTATTTTGGGAGATGCCAGGGCCGTTTAAAACACTGTAAGTTACTGTGATGTCCACAAGAAAAAGATTACTGTGTGAGATAAAATATCCCTGCGGCCAGCGCTTGTCACGGTTGCTGAATGCTTAGCAGTCAGGCTGTGTTGAGCTGATGGGCTTAGAATTTTTATTTGGCATTCCTTGCCCAAAGCAGATGAGAATGACCCCTTTTGTCCTGTCTGTTATTATCAGGCGGCTTTGGAAAATGAGCGCTGTTGAATGAAAAGAAAGCAGCAGATGACATTTTGTTTTCTGCGTGAACCACTGTTTAGGTTCTTTGTTTTTCAGAAACGATTTTCAAGAAGATCTGCTAATACTGCTGCTGTTTTAGTAGTAGCTCTTTTGTTCAAGCATGAACGTAGATTTGTGGGAGTTGGGGTGTCCATTTCTATTAGTAAGCTTTTCCCTTGTAACATCCCATGGATACCTAAAATATGAATGTGTATATTCTGAATAAGCCTTTTTTTTTAATATTACTGTGACATTTCTTTCCTGGAGCATAATCGTATTCCTATAAAAAAGAGATGGTCGTATTTTCAGAATAATAAGTTCTGAAAATTTTTATCTCTATGCTGAGATTACACTTACTCTGAATAGTTACACTCCTTATTTTAACTCAATAGTGAGCATGGGTGAGTGACTCCTGTCTGTACTGAGCACAGTAGATGTGCCCTTTGATTTAAGCTATGTGTCACCAAGCATAGGTCTGGAGCTCCAATATTTCAAAATACAGCTATCACACATGCAGGTCTGGAAATCTTCTGATTTTGGAGTGTCTTAGTCATCCTCATCGCTGTTTTCTACAGCTGGCCAAAAAGCTTTTCTGCATTATTGATGTGCCAGTGAGACACAGAGGCTGCCAAACAAGTGACCTACATTATGTGGGTAAACAATAGCATGAGAATTGTGCTCTCAAAATGAGTTAAGTTTGAAAGTGAGTGTCTTCTGCATACAGAGTTTTGTTGACATTTTCATGGGTGACTTGGGAATATTTGGGAGCCAGGAATCTCAGCTGGATTTTCAACTGTGCCAGCAGCCTGACTAAGTGGATTCGTATACCCTAACTTGTGATCATCCAGTTTTGATCCATGTCAGACAGGAGGCTAGTCTTTATCAACAGTCACTTATAGGGCAATTTGACTCCTTCTAGACTCAGAGCAGAAGGTGATAGTGTTATTGGAGTCACTCTCACAGTGCTTTGTGTGTAGAAACCAGTGAGCTCTATTGAGTAGATGGGTATGGTTCCAGAAAGCTCTTCAGCTAAACAAAGGATACATCATCTTTAGGGCTGATTTGGTTTTTGTTAAGATTTTTAAAATTCACTAGAGTGATGTTTCAAGGTTCACTTGTTTCAGCAACGAAGAAATAACAGTGACACAGGTCATCTTCAGCCAGCCGGATGCAGTTGGTTTCAAAATGTTTAAGAAGCGGGGTAAAAACTGCACAACAGCAGCTGCAAAGAGGAGTGAGAACATGTGAGAGAAACAACTCTGCAGACACCAAGGTCAGTGAAGAAGGAGGGGAATGAGTAATTTTGCTCCCGACAAGACTCCCCTGCAGCCCGTGGTGCAGCCCGTGGTGAAGCAGGCTGTCCCTGCAGCCCATGGAGGCCCACGGAGGAGCAGAGATCCACCTGCAGCCCGTGGAGGACGCCAAGTCAGGGCAGGGGGATGCCCGAAGGAGGCTGTGACCCCATGGAAAGCCCGCGCTGGAGCCGGCTCCTGGCAGGACCTGTGGCCCCATGGAGAGAGGAGCCCATGCTGAAGCAGGTTTGCTGGCAGGACTTGTGACCCCTTGGGGGACCAACAATGGAGCAGTCTGTTCCTGAAGGACGGCACCCCGTAGAACATACCCACGCTGGAGGAGTTTGTGAAGAACTGCAGCCTGTGGGAGGGACTCACATTTGAGAAGATCATGGAGGACTGTCTCCCGTGGGAGGGACCTCACACTGAAGCAAGGGAAGAGTGTTAGGAGTCCTCCCCTTAAGGAGGAAGGAGTAGCAGAAATGTGTGATGAACTAACCACAACCCCCGTTCCCTATCCCCTTGCGCTGCTTTGAGGTGGGGTAAAGTTAAGCCTGGGAAGAAGGGAGGGTTGGGGGGAAGGTGTTTTTAAGATTTGGGTTTATTTCTTGTTGTTCTACTCTGATTTGATTGGAAATAAATTAAAGTAATTTGCTCAAGTTGAGTCTGTTTTGCCCGTGATGGTAATTGGTGAGTGATGTCTCCCTGTCGTTATCTTGACCCATTATATTTTCTGTCCCCTGTCCAGTTGAGGAGGGCAGTGATAGAGCGGCTTTGGTGGGCATCTGGTGTCCAGTGCGTGTCAGCTCACCAGTCAGATACCAAGGTTGTGAGTGTGATCTGTGAAGAAGATGACGTGCAGGGCTTGAGTTCAGTAATACTTTGGGGGACTAAATGTTCCTTCATTTCTGTCTTCCCAAAAGCCTCTGCATCCCTGCACCAGCTTACTGCAGTCTAGCACGTAATGATCATTGAATTAACCATCTTCACAGCTTCTCCTCTGCATGCCTACCAGCACGTGGCTTCACGATCAGCTCAGTTCCAGCCAAGTCCCCGGTCCTTTGCTTACGGGATGTGGCAGGAGTATAGAGAGAGGAGATGAGGGAGCAGGCAGACAAACACTCAGGCCAGCTGAAGCTGGCTGAGAAACCAGAACCTCAGACAGACTCCAAAACTTCTTACACGCCCATTCTCATCTTTTAACCTCTGCTCAGCAGTGCACAGCCTGGACTGGCACAGCTAAATACAGAACCGTGGGAATCCTGTTTCCCAGTTAGAGACCGACCTCAGCAGAGTCCCTGTATGGATATGCTGGAATTACTTGGCAGTCCAACTGTGGCTTCCTTAGAAGGGCAGTGAGAGGAAACAACTTGAAGGCAGAAAAACAACTTCATGTTCCTACTGGTAGCAGTCAGGTCCTGCGGGTTTGGCCCCGTGCCCTGCGACTGCCAGTGGAGTCCCCTGGCAAAACAGAAGGCGAACCAGTGTAAGTGGGCTGGTCTGATGGCTAGACTAAACAGAGGGTTATTACCAGGACCTTTCTGTTCAAATAATTTTGCTTTATGTGCTGTTTTTTGTGACACTTTTTGTGATTTTCTTCCCTTTCCTTAGTATTTCCCACCATGCCGGTACTCCGCTGCAAGTACTTTAGCTGGCTCTAAGTGAACCACTTGTTAACTTCACTAGGGTGGAGAGCTACTGCTTGGAAATGTATTGGCTCGTGTGTGTAAGTACCTGTGGCGTAACAGGCTCTTACACATCAGGAGAGCTGTTGTAACTCTCTGGATGGAGAAGGGATCTTGTCAAAAGCTTTCTGGCACTCTGTAGGGTGGCAAATCCTCATCTGTTTTGTCATTCACTTCTCAAAGAATATATTGCAAGGCATGAATAACGCAAATAAAATTTGCTCCTTCCCCAGTAGATTGGATTTATTTGTGTCTACTGATTCTGTTTTTAATCAGTTTGTCAGCTCTGAAAGACTCAGTCTTACTGTTCTTCCGTTGTTAAAGTCTAACTGTTGTTAAATATAACAGCTCTCATTTTTTACCTTTTCCTTTGATACTTAGGTTCATTTGAGTGATAGATTTCTTGCCACAGTTTATAAAGTAATGAATTTGAGTGTGTGTAGAAATCCTGGGTGAAAGCTGTCTGGCTTGTACATATTATAACTTCAGATTTTGTCAGGTTTTGGAAGAAGGCTCTTTTACAAATGCTTCAGTTTGAGACAGTTCCTTAGAGCTCACCTTTCAAAAGTAGCTCAAATTTGGAAGTCACTCGAGGCATATCCATGGTGAATATAAATGAAAAAAAAATTGATTTCCTGTTTTTAAAAGGTTTGTATCATAAAGAGTTCAGCAAATTAGTCACTGACAACTGCAGTTACCTTTAGTATATTGAATAGGGTGTATTTCCAATTAAGGCCGTGTTTAAGTTCTATATGGGGCTCGCTCTTAGGCCTCTAAAGTGCAGCATTTCCCATTGCAAAGAGACAAAGTGGTGGTAGTAAGGGAATATCACCCATGAGTTCTATTTGGTGATAATAAACTTGTGAAAATAACTGGTCTGCATTCTTTTGTGTGCAACGGTAATTGGAAGAGGATTTTACAAGATTCTTTAAGGTAGTTGGAATGTATGTGTAATCTTTTGACCTTAGTTCTTAGTTTTTGATGACTACAGCATGTTAAGTGCTGATAATTGGGTTTGCTCTAGGCTGAAACCTGACCTGCTCTCTACAAAGGAGAAGATTGGATCTTCTGTTGAAAGAGACACTCAAAGGGGCTACCTTAGAAATTGCAAGGCTATGACTGCTAAGAGTAAAGATCTCTGAAATATGGTGATTTCTTAGGAAGGCCATACTGTCCTAAGGAATGCTTCTCTTTCAGCTTAGTTTGAATTGGACTTTTCATCCAAAGGCTTTTGTCTTGTTCTCTAAATTTTCTTTTTTTGTGCCATCTGGTTTGCCTCATAACTTATGTTACCCTACTGTGAAAGCTGCCTTCTAGCTTCAGCTAGTGGAACGTGACTACTAGGTATGAGAGCATGAGGCACACACTTTTCACTCTGTTCTTGGAAGGGGATTCATCTCCATGTTTAAGCCATGTGCAAGTGAGGCCTCTAATCCAAGCTAATTTTTAGATTCCTTCTCCAACCAGGGAGAAAGGAGGATATCTTCAGAGATTTATTGCATCCAAATATCAGTGTTCAAAATAGATGGGATTAATTGTCCTATGGAGATGTTTGTCTCTTTCCACTGAATTGAAAAGAAACCTGAAAATTAACTTTGTCTCACAGTCAGATTTTTAGAGGACTAAATTTAGAGGAAGTTAATCCTGTCCTTGGTTTGAGAAAGTACTGAGTGACATTTAGAAATTCTGCAAATAGCAGTCTGTCCAACCAAGTGTCTTCCAGTCCCTGCTCGATTCAGCTTAAAGGTGATGTAGTCTTCATATCATGTCTCCTCCAGGGAGGATGAGGGCAGTGTCTGGCACCGTTATGACAGGAGTACGCAGCAGTCGAAAACAGCAGCAGGCACTGGCAAGGAAACGGAGCCAAAGAGATTTTTAAAAACCTGTCCAAAGGGATCAGTGCGATGGTCCAACCTGCCCTTTGTTTTTCAAGCTATCCCTTTTCTGAGTCTCCATGACAGTGTTGCTGGAACTGCTTCTATTTCTTATTTTAAGCTTTCTGCGTGGGAGGAGTAAAACTGCTTAAAACAAATGGGATCGGGTGGTACTTTGCACAGCACAGCATTGTTAGCCCTGCTCTTCCAATTCCTATCGGGTTCCTTGATAGTTCGTAAGAGTACAAAACATGAGTACAGGTAGAGTATGTCAGACCAACAGTCCCTCCAGCTCAGTATCCTGTTCCTGCCAGCGACTAAAAGATGCCTATGTACCGTTCTCTAATCCTTTCCCAGCCTCCATCTATTTTCGGTTTATGAGACTTGCTAGCTGTAAATCTTTCTTGTTAAATGAAGAATTGCAGCTGACTTTCTTGTCTTTTATGTTTTTAGAACTAAAAAAACAAAGAAGGCATCTGCTCCTCCAACCAAGGAAGAGAAGCCCAAATTAACCATTTTTGAAGATGAAGTAGATCCAGATGAAGGACTCTTTGGCCCAGAAAAAGATTTCTCATCGGTTGATCCCAGGAAGAAGATGAAAGAGAGTAAATCTGTTCTGTATTTATATATTCACAGATTGTTTTATCTAAAGCGCGTGTATAACTGAGCTTTTAAAATTTAGTGACACAGAGTATACAGGCTAAATAATAACTTGAGAATGTTAAGGCAAATCTTCAGCTGGGGTAGAATAATCTAGAATCATTCAGAAAGAATAAATAATACCTGTAGTTCCCATAGGTGTTCACTGTTGACATTTTAGGCTTGGATATTATAGATCTGTGGGAGCTGGTTGTCCCACAGTCATTCATGCCACACTAACAAGAGTAATGTGACTTACTTTTGGGTGCAAGAAGAAAGCAGATTTACCAAGTCCTGAGAGTGCAGAGTATCACTGCACTTTGTGAATTGGAAGGCTTTGTAAAAAAATACTTGTCTACATGATCTTATTTTTCAGCCCAGTAGCCACATTTACTAGGTAGTATCAATGCAGGTATTGTGTTACGTAGTATGATTTAACCACATCGTTTTCTGGTTCCCCTTTCTAGATCTGAAATTATTTGAAGATCCAGACCTTGGTGGGGTGGTAAGACTAGGTGACTCACTACTGCTACCAGCTGCCTGTAAGAACAGAGAGCATGTGCTGAACACGGGTCCTGAGGAGGATACTGAGGAACTGCTGAGGTACACATCTCAAATCTGTCATGTGGGGTAAAGGTGATCTGAGGAGTTATTTAGGCCTCGAAAGGGATGAATTTGAGGGCAAAGCTTAAATACTTTGAATACTAACTGTGAATTACTACTTGTGCTTGAAAGTAAAAGGTAAGATATCAGACATGGAGCTTGGCAATCAAACAGATTAAAAAGGAAGATGGGAAGACCCTTTGAGAAGGGTATGGTGCAAGGTATTATTCTGTGACTCCAAAGGAAGGGTCTTGAAGGCTCAAGGCATGCCATCTAGTCCCTGTTTTCTAACATGATGCTTCTGCTTTCTGCAACAATCCACAGGAGGTGAAAACTGACCTCCATTATGAAAAGTGAGAAACAAAGCCCAGAAACAAACTGGAATTCAGCATCAGTGAGCTGAAATCAGGAAGGTCTTGCCTTTTCCCACAAGAGGAGTGATTTTCTGCTGGTGGCTCACAGACCTCCATGCCCACTTCCAGGACGACTCCTGTGCATGCCTCCACAGCTGTAAAAGACTCTCATTAATCACCCTACATTTAATTTTTAATCTAATGGAAAGGAGGGCTGGAGCTCACAGTTACAGGAAGGAATAATGTACTTACTCTTGAACTTACCTGCCCCCTTGCTAGTGTAGTGCTGGAACTTATCATCGCTTAATGTGTTTTATTTCTGATGTCTCTCCCAGAAGGCTAGTTTGCCTGCACTGATAATGCTCAAGAGATCAAGCAGGGAGCCAGTGCCCAGAGAGACCAGCATCACCAGGGCATCTGTGCTGCAGTAAAGAGTCAGATTCATGCCTTCTGGATCTCAGGCTGGCATCTGAATGATGAGGTCAACCTGCTTCCAGGGCTAATTCTTGCCAGCCAGCTCCTGTTAGGATGTATGATTTCTGCGACAAGTACTAAACCCAGGAGAGAGAATCTGTGTGTGGTTTAAACCTCTCCTGAAGCAGGTAGTTTTGCAGCTATTGCTTTCTATGCATACAAAAGTGCTAGCTATCTCAGCAGTAATACCTAACTTGGCAGTCTTTAAACAGGTTTAGTGCTGTGGTATATTGGGAGCAAACACATATGTGCTTGCAGTATTTTCGTGTTTACTTTCTTCTTTTTTTCTCTGCTAGCAAGCATGTAGTGCTCGATCCAGATTGTTCATATGGCTAGAAGAGAAGCGCCGGTTTCAATGCAGTCCTTGCATAATTTTCCAGTAGTGGAGAGAGTTCCTCCATCTGTCATGTTAAGGTCCTTTGGATTATATCTTCTCTCTTCCTCTGTGGCAGAAAAAGATCTCTGAAGTCTGCTCCGAGAATGATAGACCATGCTTTTATATCAGTTTGGGGTCATTTGTGTTAGCAGCACACCCAGATGGTAATGGAAACCCATGGGAAAGGATTCCATTTCTTTTAAGTTCCAGTAGTTTTAATTTATTCTTGAATTGTCCCAGTGCTTTCAGTAGCTGGCAAGTCATCAAGATCCAATTGGAAATGAATAGACATAATGAAGCAGAAAATCATGCCAGCGGTCCAATGGGAAAGTTCCTACAGGAATCCAGAGGCAGCTCCTGGCTGAGCAAGAGGTATAGGCAGATAGGTCAGGTCCTATTGACCTGTTCAGGTGCCTAACACCCTCTGAAATCTCCCTGATAAACCTCGTTCACAGCGTTATCTGCTCATCATAGAGAGCTGGTGGACTGAAGGGGCCTGGGGGTAAAGGAGAAGCTGTTAAAGGGGGGAAGAGTAGGGGCAGTGCTGTTTTAACCTAATAGAATGTTTCAGCTTGCCTGTTTGTAAATTCCTTGCAGTCACCTGAAATCCTGTAACTGAACTTTCTAAAGTGGTAATGAACAGCGCACTTTGTTTAGCTGGAAGCCTTAGCAGAACTGTCAGGTCTAATGTAAAGGCAGCATTTGAATCATCTACCACCTTCCCTTACCACCAGACTGGTGTTACGTGGTGTTGCAGGGCAGTGCCACAGTCTCTTTTCCATGCAGTGACCCTTTGTAGTGGTAAGAAATGTCCAATGTGAGTTGACCCTTGCAATCTCTCTGGCATGGGGGCTTGAGCGTATTTTGAGGCCTAGGAATAAATCTTGCTTTTGCCCTGTAGATGTCAACAATTTCTCTCCCTTCCCAAAGGGACTGAAGAAATCGCTCCCCAGCCCTCGGATCAACCCATTCCTTTAGTGGGCTACAGCTGAGTAAGCTACTCAAGGAAAACTCTTGGTCTGTTGGATGTATTCTGTTATACCACATAGAAAATTTGCCTGGACACATTTTGTCAAGACCAAAGACCAGCCTGAGCTATGATGCACCAGCAGGTCTGTGGTAGGTCCAGAAACCTAGATGTGTTCACTGTACACAGATGGATTAGCTGAATAATGCAGATGTGGTAGCTCTTGACTTATGTAGTATACATTTGCATGTTCCACGTGGCTCATGTGCATGTAGTAGATCCGAGAAGTGTCTGACTTACTGGAAAATGTACTTTCCAGTGAATTATGGGCAAAGACAGGAGAGCACTGCCCAAGGCAAAGGGGAGATGGGGAAAAGACAATATTCAGAGCAGAACACTGGAGCAACCAAGTTCGTTGTGATCTTTATGGTACTTGAGTGGTTGTAGCAGCAGTAGCACCACAGCGCTGTCAGCACCGCAGTGAATCCCCAGCAGTGACTTATAACTCTTGAGGAAGAGACTGTTATGGAGACAAATGAGTCTGCAAAATGTGTGTGGGCTGTGCTTGTCACAACATGAGGGAGAAGAGAATATGATAAGTGTTCTCATTGCAAACTGCAGACTGTGCTCTGTGGATACCTGCTCAAATGCAATGAGAATTACTGTTTTAAATAGAATCACTTACTTTACATTAACAAGTGTTGAGCTTTGAGAAGAACAAATTGCTTTGTAAGTGTAATGAAAGATTTCTTTTTATGGCAACATACCCATGTCCATTCAAACAAATATCTTTCCTCTTTCTGTCCATTGACCAACCTTTTACTGGTTACTAATTTCTTGGCCTACCAACAAATACTAAGTGACGATGATGGAGAAACTAGGTGGACCACCTCACTCTAACCACTGGCATTGTAGGTGCAGTCATTTTTTCCTACCACTAGGTCTGCCATAATATATCAGTGAGATGCCTGTAGAGCACCGTACTTGCATGTCCTTCCAGAACTTGTGGAAAAGGGATAAATTGCTGTGGTAGGAACCAGCAAGGTCAAGTCCCATCATGTTGACTTCAGGAAAAAAGGAGCACATCATACTCATCCTTCATGAGATGTGCTTTGAGAAAGGGAGGGATAGGTAACCAAGTCTTTTTGACTTATTTCTTCACCATAAGGATACAGAGGAACTCAGGCTTTCCCGAGAAGTCCGGAGTCCCATTGCTTTAGACTTTTCCAAGGTGCAAAGTGACCAGCTGCAATGAGGTGAAAGGGTAGCTGATCAACCCTTTCCCAGACATTAAAAAGAATTCCCATCCTTGGGAATGGATTTAGAACCAGGCTTCTCTTTTCTCCTGCCACTTTCCTGGGTCACGTCATACCATATAGTTTCCTTTGGATGCATTCAGCCATTTACCTCCACTCTGAAAGCTTCTCTTCAGGTCTGATTTCCATTTAAGCTAGAAATAGAAGGCAGCTTTTGCAGAAATCAGTATCCTGCAAACTCTCCCGTTGTGGATTCTCATGCCATCTTATTTTCTCATCTCTATCCACCCAGTGGCCACAGATGTGCAAATTAAGTTTTCATGCAGCAGGACTGCAGTCACCTCTTCTGCCTCATTAATCTAAATTGTGCCTACCTGGTGTGATGGATCAGGTTTTTGTGGAAAACCAATGCTAGAATTGATCCTGTTGCAGCAGCTCTGTGGGCCTACAGAATTACATAAATTATCACACATTCTAGCCTGAAATAATTATCGCAGTTGTCTGAGCAGCTTTTTAGGAGAGATTTAATTAACTTCACCTTTGATAATGAATAGGGAGTTGAACTGGAAGGAAGCAGCTGTCAGCATAAGATTTGTCTTTTTCCAGTGCTGAGACGAGTGTCAGCAGTGGGATCCCGGTTCTGCTGCCCTGTGATTGTAGACCTGGTGCATTATTTCTTAGGATTATGCTGATGATGTTGAAAGGGACAGTCCAGCTCTTACCTGTGTGCTACAACTGCTTCATCCTACTCATGCCTTTAAAAAATTAATTTTGTCTGTGTTTACGAGTTGATCTGTATTCATAGCTGCAAGCTGTGCCATAGGTAATAGAAGTGATGACCCTTTGAGGAGCATTGTATTGTTAGAGGCTGAAGCTGTTTGTGAAACCATGTCCTAACAGTGGCCATTTCTTGATACCCTTCAGTCCATACAACTTCTTGAGCAGGTTTGTTAGTTTCACATTTGCCAAGGAAAAGTTTGTGTGTTCTTCATTTAACAGGCCATTAGCACACGCTGAGTTACATCTTCAGAGTAGCCAGGAGTCCTATGGGACACCATCTCCAGCACCACATAATGAGAAATGCATTCTTGCTGTCCTGAGGATAGGAGAGCAGCACCATAGGTGGGAGAAGAGCTTTGAGAAAATCCTGAGGGTTAAATCTAGATCCTGTGGGCAGAGGGTTGTTTGGGTGATGGGGAGGTCCGTTACAACCCAAACCATTCTATGATTCTAGACTCAAGGGTCACTGAATTTCAACCATCTTACCCCAGGTTACTTGCATTTTTGACAGCCATCTTCAGCTGGGAGGCAAAAGCTGCCTGCTCTCCCCTGTCCCTGTCCCAGCTGCCTTTGCATGGTGATTGGGGAACTTTCCAGAGAGGCAGGAGACAGAGGTTTCAACTTTTTCAGGCTGGGGAAAAATTAACCAACTGTCTGGTTCAAATTGTAAAAATTGAATTGTCTCATTTCCTGGGTGGGTGACCTAACTAGTAGGCTGTTTTCCTCAGAGGGCTTCTTGTGGGCATATGCATGTAGGACTTACATGTACTGATGAGCCTGTTCTCTGGCCTTCAGCCAGACAGCACCACTGGGCTGCATCCATACCATTGGACTCTCTCCAGCTCCAGAACAAGGTGACTGTGCATAGCTGCCTGCTGGGAATGGTCACTGTCCTGCGCCAGCTCCAACTTGTGCCTCAGAGTTTTGGAGGAAGGCTAATATGTCCCAGACCACAACTGTGCTAGTAGTTCTT
This sequence comes from Chlamydotis macqueenii, assembly GCF_036417535.1. Taxonomy (NCBI): domain Eukaryota; kingdom Metazoa; phylum Chordata; class Aves; order Otidiformes; family Otididae; genus Chlamydotis; species Chlamydotis macqueenii. Next base: position 10,195,800 of record NC_141558.1, read on the forward strand.
CTAGCATTTCAGCAGTACAGACTCTCACATTCCAGTGTTCAGAAATATCTCCTGGCACTGCTTAAAGTACCAGTATGGACTTACCTGTAATGGATTGCAAGGGAAAGCAGGAGCAGGAGGGGAGATACCTCCTACACAGCCCCTGTGCTTTTCACTCTTGTGGTTAACTCCAGCCTGTAGTTTCCACAGACCTTGTTAGACATCACACTGTCTCTGCTGACCATAGCAGAAGTGATGGTCAACAGATACTTCAAAGCTTCCTGTCTATTTTTGGGCACAAGTCTTTTCCCAAGTCATATATGTGATATTACACCTCTCCCCAAGGCTTCACTAAGGTATCTCTCACACTTGGAATTAACACCAGACAAAACAAAGACACTGATAGTAAGACAGGGAAATATAAAAGTCTGTTCTGCAAGAACTACTGTGAGTTGCATATCCTAGCTTCAAGCTTGATCCTTTTGGAAAGTTTAGCAAATTATGGGAATCTTTGTCTCTTGCCTGCATTACTGATTCTCCTCATTAGAGCGTTCCCAGCAAGCAGAGGTCACTGTCCCCATCATGCTAGATGCTGTACCTGCACATGGTCATTCCTGTCCCAAAGATCTTGTCCAGATAGACAGGACAGAGTTCAAAGAAGCGACATCTAAAATGTTGATGTTCTGCTGGCAGCTGTGTCTGTCTCCAAGTCAGAACTCATTCACTCTCTTGTCCACATGCTAGCAGTTGTATCATAAGGCTTTGTGACAGCTTTTCTTCAGTAAGGGTTTTTTTGATTGCTTTCTGTGTCTGGAAACAATGAGAGTTCCAGCAATAGAATCCGTGAATCAGCACAACAGCATGGCAAGAATTTTAAAGAATGTGGCACTGCTTTTCCATTACAGAAAAAGAAAGATACTAATTAGAGAATGATTAATTACATGGATTCTGTGCCTGATTGTCTATAAAAAGATGGGGGATGGGTGTGGAAAGGTTCATCCTTTAATATCCTTGTTATTTCAGAATAGTTGCTTGATTTTTTTCTTCCTCCTCCTGGCCTGGAGTTAAATATGGTGGTAGTTATGCACTGTAACAATTCATTTGCTTCTCAAGAAATAGAAGTCCTTGTTTCTATCTCTGCCTGAGGCGTTTTGCATTTTACCTCTTTAGTTTTCCAAAGACAGTTGTGTCTCACATGATCAAACGGCAATGGATCAAACAGTTTGCCTAGCACTGCAGCACTGAAAAGCAGATTTTGAGACAAAGACCAAATGTTATCTGCTGTACTCTCTGCAAAAGACTTCTGTCTAACCAAGGTCTTTCAAAAATCCGGGACAAAAAAAAAAAGGAGATTTACATGATCAGCTTCCAGAATTCAAAAAGTCATGTCCTGCAAAATTTTTGGTCTAAAAGCATGCTACCAAAAAAAGCGCACAACCTCCCCTCAAAACCCCCACAACATACTGAAGTGTATCTTTTGGGGATATTTTATGGCTCTGCTGAGTGGTTTTGTTGCTGTGGTTAGCACAGAAATTAATATAGAGCCACAGAGGAGGAGAGGGTTCAGGAAGCTGCACCATCTGATCAGGTTAATGAGCTGTATTCACTGCTGCCCCTTCTGGGCAGTGCACCTAGTTCTCAGGCAGCGCACCTAGTTCCCATTTATGTCTCCTCCATATGATCTGTATATGTTGTTAATCTCTTTATTATAATTTCTGTTATTTATGACATGGACACTGATTCATTCAGTAGTTGTTTATGCCAGGAACGGAGCCATCAGATTGCCTAAAGAAAGCTAGGCTTCAGAAGTACCGGTCCTGACATGTTTTGTTTATTACACAGCAAAGAGAACAAGAACATGTCTTAGCAAAGTGATCACAGGTGTGATATCTCTTGGATATCAGAGTTTGCAGGAAACAAAAATGCCTGTGCTTAAATTAAATTAATTTCTTCTATGTAGATGAGGAATTCAGAAGGAAGGAATACACCAACAAGGTGTTTTGTAAGTTAGGTGGGATATGACACCCACAGGGAATCATGAAAACTAAGAGACATCAGAAATATTATTATCTAAATAAAAGAGAATATAATCTTCAGAATTACTTGGGGCATGAAATTTGAGGTAACTGCAGGAGCTACCTGGTGGAACACAAAGTCAACAAGGTAGAGTTCAAGATGCAGAGCTCTGGGACAGTGGTCCTGCTCTGTCCATCAGTTGGTCTGTTTAGGTATTTCCTAGTATTTAGATATTCGTGTTCAGGCAGTTGATTTTACAAGATTAACTTTGGTCACAGCTGATCCTTTTTAGATTACCTTTTGGAGTCACAAAAAGATCCGACTTCAAGAACAGTTTTATCTTAAACGGTTCTGACCATCTATATGGCAGAAAATTCAGGCTAATCCTTGTTCACTTCATGACCAATTCGTGGTGAGTGTAGTTGGTTTCAGCCTGGACAGTGCAGTCATAAGTTCCTCACAGCTTTGTTTAAGGACAAACATAAAAAAGAAACCCTTGAAATCATGCAATTTTTCTTAATAACAGTGGGATCCTTAGCTGAGGGTGCTGGAGCTCTTTAAGTCTCTGTGTTTTTAACATTCAAATAATGTACACTGGATGGAGTAATAACATATCTCAAGACACAGTGATTCTTCTGTTGATCATGTTCCCTATGGTCCTGGCCAGTTATCCAGATAAGTTGCTTCCCAAATTATGGAAGAACTCAGCTTTGCTTTAACTGCCTACTTTAACTGTCTGCAGGAGGCCCCACCAATTGTTCTGCCATGTGCTAGAGGCATTTACAGGATCTCTCCTAAGGCTACTGATGAACAAAGAGAGGAAGGGAGAATTCACCGTCCCATTTAGTCAACAGAAGTTATCCCAGTGACTTCGCAAGGGTCTGGATAACCCCACCAAGATGGCCTCATTGTCAGGCAGTGTGGAAGATAGGAATTACAAAAGGCAGATGAGTGGAAGGACCAAAACATATCTGACATGGAATGAAGTGAGACTCTTTCATGCTCCAGGGAGTGCCTACCTGTGGGGCTTGTAGAAGGAGAAACTAAAAAGGCACCTTCCTTAGACTCACTGTATGGTGTCCTGTTCCAGTGAGTGGAGCTGCTGGAGAGCTGCTTCAGCAAACCCCTTCCAGTCACCAAGGGCTCAAATGAGGAGCTTCAGAGAATCCTCCCAGAGAGGTACAGCTCTGTCTGTTCCCATAGTCATGTCTCCGTTTGCTCCTTACCATTTGCCATGAGGTGGTTGTGGGTGCTGTGACCAACAGAGAGCATCCAGCCCATCTTCATGTGCCACCTCTTGATGTAGTGCTCTAGCAGAGACAGAGGGAGAGGATGGGCTGCACATGGGCTGCCAGCTTCTTTCTTATTTAAGAATTACTTGACTAGACTTTCTTATCCTCACAAGTCTTCTAAGAGAGAACCAAGGAAAACTATTTGAAGGGAATTTTAGCACCGAAAAAATCCAGTCCCTTTGGAATCACTCCTGCACCTTAATTTCGTCTCCTACTTCATCTGTAACTTCCCTGCCAGACTCTCTGTTGGCTGAGACAGAGGGAGTTTTACTGTTGGATTGCTGGTTGGGTTTTGACTGCTTAACAATTATTTATCAATCAAGCCTTTGGGAATTTAACAACTGTGTTTACTCCTTATGGTATTTTGTTTGACCATTGTGCTCAGAAGACCAAAACAAGAGGCTGTTTTTATTCAGAGCAGAAATTACTGTGGCCTGTAAAGGCTGCCCTGACTACGCAAACTTTTACTTTGCCGTATCTGCTGTATCTTGTAGAGATGTGATGTGCCACAGCCTTCCTTCCCTTTCTTTCACATATTCACTTTCCAAAGACAACTACCTCTTGGAGTCACAAGACTCTCTGTTAAAAGGCCTCTCAAAGTCTTTTAGCAGCTCTGATGGGAACAGAGTTGGGCACTCACAGCACACTGTCTTTTGGTAAGGTCCAGCAATCCAGTAGAAAACATACTTAACTGTTTCAGATGTTTTGGGACATTTCACTGGGAAACAGGACTATTTCCTAATGAAATAGTTACCAAAAAGAGTTGTTGTATACGTTCACAGACAGCAAAACTCCTTCAATTTCTTGGAAGCAAATGTGAATATAATATTTTTTAAAGCCATTAGATTTTCCAGTTTCTCATGGTTTATCATGAGAGGTGCTCAATCTCAGTCTTGGGAGATGGGGATGAAGAGGAAGCAGAGTTAAACATGAAAAAATTTACTATCTCATGAAAATTTCTGAGCTCTTGAGGAAACAAACCATCCTGTCACAGATGAAAAGCGTGTTCTCCCCAAACTAATATCAAGTTCTTTTTATTTTGAAAACTGCAAATTGCTTTTAGTTTAGATATTCGAAAACACGCTGTAAAATTAATTAACTTGCATGGTGAACTGAAAAATCACATTATAAAAAGACAGTTCTTGTTTTGGTAACATTGGAACTTTTATGGAAAGCTCTTCCTAAAAGAGGCATTCATCAAAGTTGATCCTTTCCTGCAGCAAGTTTTATTTTGCAAGAATATATTTTCTTACAAAACAAAAAGCAGTTCTGAAATTTGCAAAATGTTACTGACGTTTCCTTCTCATTCCAGAGTTGAAGATGATTTAGAGAAACTCTTGAAAATAACTTCCAAACCAAAACCTAAGGTACCATCAAAACCACCATTGCCTCAGAAGCCAGCGGTTGCCCCCAGGACCACTAATTTATCTCCACTGGCGAAGCCACAGGAAAACAAGATTCAGACAATGAATGAAGTGGACATTCTTCAGTACATCCAGGAAAATGAATCTATGAGCAACCAAGATACAAGTCTTTTTTGAACAGACGTATTTTTAAAATGTATGATGATGCCTTCTTGGCCTAAACTCCCAGTAAGCTCAAGTGACGGCAGCGAGAATTAAGCAGATATCTTTACTTTCACAGTGCTCACTTGCGTACCATCATGGAGAGAGCAGCAAGTTTGACTAGCAGAGGTTTAACATGATGTTTTCAAAACAGTGCAGGATATAATGTTGCCTTAGATTTTCAGAGTTTTACAGGGAATGTGGACAAGGACAGAGCACTACAGACTGCCTACTACTATTTTAGTGTCAGTTTCAACCAGTTTAGTCCTGATGAAAATGGTAAGCGTGTTGCACACATGGCAACTGTGAATAGTATCCAGTAAATGGTCTGAGGCAGGACAAGATGCTGTTCCTGTCATTTTAGGCACTATTTTTCAGCTCACTGGAAAGGTAATTTTCCCTTTATTCTGTGCATTTTTGTAGCAGCCCTTTCCTCCCTGACTAGTATTTTGGTAATTTATAACCAGGAACTCTTAAGTATAGGGTAACAGTTCCTCTGCAGTTCAGAGAAATACTGAAATCTCAGCTAAGCCTGTCAATCTGCTGGCTTTGTTGTTGTGCAAATGCCAACGGGTAGGACAACTTGTAGAACTGCAAACACGACTAGACTATGCATCTGTGCCCCCTGGGGAGAATAGCAAATGACTGAAGATGCTGAAGAGTGCAGCTCCAGACATATGCGGAGGCAGCAGTGTGTGGGTGGTTTGGATGCTGTAGGACACTTATGAACCTACTCAAGATTTGCAAGGGCTAATTTTTTCCAGCCAAGTCTTCCTGGGCTTCCACTATAGTTAGAGATTTCTCCAGGAGGTGATTCAGTGCAGGTGTCCTAATGGAGGAATTCTGAATTGCTTTCTAGAGTCACTCACTCTCTCCTTCCCTTCTCCTAGAACTTAAAGAAGAAGCCATGGTGATTAATTAACTAAGCTAAAATGAGGTTTTTGGTAAAACAATGGTCTGTTCATTACTATGGCAATGGTTAAAACAAAAGAGGGCAAACTTGGGATTATCTGGAGGAAAAAATAGGAAGAAAATATACTGGAGAAATTTCAATATGCAGGAAAAGAAAAACACGGTAGAATAGGCATCCCAGACTACCCTCCTTCTTCCCTGGCTCAGGCCTTCTGCTTGAACATGCTGCATTTACATCTAATGTGGGTTGATACCTGCTGTCAGGTTGAGATTCCTGAACTCATTCTGCATAGGTTCTATCTCGATGTGAAGACAAGCTCCTCAGAGGGAAAATAGTAATATATTTAAGCCATATCACTATCCTCAAATTTGCCTTTCTAATATAGAACAAAATAAATAGAAAACATTTTATATATTTTTTTAATAAGAAATTATCTCTGTAAGTATTTCCTTTTTAAGCCAATGGAAAATATGATAAAGGTATTTTTATTTGATGGGACAGATAAAATGTAATCATTGACTCTCATCTATGTACAGTATGTTTCAGTATAATAAAACATTTTGATAACCTGCAGGTGTTTCTGTTATTGTTTTTCTCTAGGTTGTACAGCAACAGCAAATCAGAGTTAAAGGATGGATTCCATTTAAGCCATGAGAGGAGCATTATATGGTGTTAAAGTGCATGCTTAGCTAAAACCCTGTGTAAATAAGTATGAAGCCAAGAATGTAGCTGTGCTTGTATTTCCTTTGAGAGCAGCTAAAGGTAAAACTGTCTGGGGGCACAGGTAGTACCTGATCACGTTCTCACAGTGTCCTGGTGCAATTAGGAAGCTTGCTTTTCCCATCCTGCAAAAGGGGAACAAAAGCACTGAGGAGAAAATAAATTACTTGTCAGAGAGCAGGCAAAGAGTAGCAGGCAGGAGATATTAATTCAGGACAGCGTTCCTGGTGCCATACCTGGTGTCATGGACAATCACTGTATATTTAACTGAAGGATGAGGAATCTTGATCTCCACTTTATTCAGCACTACTGGGGGACACTGCTTGCATTTCTGTATTTTTGGCCTACAATCCATCAGATGGCCTGAGCACTGCTAAAACTACCACCTTGAGGGCCATGGATTTAACGATCAGTAGACTGAGTGCAGATCTTCACCCGTAGTGGGGGATCAACAATGGAAAAAGATTAAGATTTCTTGAATAAATTAGAGAAATCATAGAGGAACAGAGCTGGCAACGGCCTGGGAAGATCAGTTTGCCCACCATCCTGCCCTGAGCAGGAACATCTGGCCTGTGTCCTGCTGGTGGCAGTTCTTACAGGCCAGGACAAGGTGTTACTGATGTGAGGCTGCAACTGGAAGAGTCGGCAGATGCCAGCACAGGACATGGTGGCTGAACGTGGTTAGGCTGGAGAGATACCTGAGCATGGGCACTGAATTATTCTTGCAGTGACAGTGATTTTGCCTGTGTTACCTCTCACAGACATTTTTCTAACCTGTCCTTTAAAGTTTGGCTGGAGAGCAGCGCTGGAGATGTCATACCCTCCCTGGGTGTGCCATTTAAATTCTTTGCCATCCTATTAGAAATATTTTCCTACTGTTTGGCAGAACTGTTCCTTCCTGCAACTTAAGCTTGTTACTTCTAATTCTCATCACTACTGAAAGAGAACAAAGTATATTCTTTTCAGTCTCTTTTCTAGACTGAACAACTTTGCCCCGTGAGAGTGGCAGCAAGACAGGTCAGAACATCACCACGGTACCAGCTTCTCATGACCTGGTGTGCCCTAGATAAGCGTGGTCATTTTGCATTGGACTTCTCCTCTGTTTTTAGAAGAATTTCTACATATCCACATACCAGTTTATGAGGGGCAATAAAGGATGCCAGCATCCCCTACCCTTTCGTTCACATCAGTTGGTGCAGCGCCACGATGTGTAGCCTTTGTTCCAGCTGGGACTGTGTTTTTCTTTCACTGTTCCTCATAGCAATGTCGTCAGTCTGCCTGCCACCACCTGTAAGAGCTCCACTCAGAAGTGGTTCATGCTTCTGGGAAGATATATATTATATATCCATCATAACCATGGGAACATTCCTAGTAATACTGATGTAACAACAGTATAGCTGTACCCAATTTGAATGTTCAAGGAACACTTTGCCCCCCAGTCCTCCCTAAAATTGTCAAATTACCTAAATAACAGGGAAGGAAGAGCTGTTAATTGCTTCCTGTGCTAGATTTTTAAGATTATTTTAAGGTCAATGTTTTACTTCAGAAAAATCTATCTTTCCTGTCAAGGAACTAACAGAAAAGGATCCTTCATAAATCCCAGTGTTACGCATTTGTTTTACAATGCAAATATCTCGCTGCAGTAATATTTATAGGCACTTAGAGGTGAGTTACAGTCCTTGAATAAATTATATATAATGAATTATTATTATACAAGAGAAGAATGTCAGACAAATGTAGCCCAGAAAGATTGAACATATTATTTGAAATGACATAAGAGAAACCACATGACATACTTTGCCAGACCAGAATTTTCTTTTTTTTTTTCTCATACATCACTTCTAGTAGCAGCTATTTTATTAGCCTGCTCTTGACAACTCTTGAAATTCAATTATGGCCTCTAATCTAGTTCTTGGCTGACAGGCATCACCTTTCGACTTTAGTAATAGCTAGCTCATCAGAAGATTTGAAAAGCAAGAGAGTTATATTTAACACCTTACAAAATAGGTTTTATTTAGTGATTAGAACTCATAATAGGTATCTCTATTGCTTTAGAAGCTGCTTCTTGTTTTGCATAACCTTCTGCTATTATGTGGTACAGCACTAATTAACAAATCACACTATATACTTCATTAATTGGGTCACGGTTAAAATTCTGTTTTCAGCAAGCTGGGTATTTCACAGGTGACCTGTGGCTCATCTGCTCAGGTCTGTTCTGTTGCTAAGTTTTTACGAAAGCTAATTCCCATGTAGCAGTTAAGGCCTAGTTCTGTCGGTGACAATTTGGGTTAGGTCGAAAAAAATATATTAATTGAAACTAGTATTTCTGCTAGTCTTTGCCCAGATGTTAGCTTCTGCAGAGAAGCTGAGCCTGGTACAGCAGAATAAACAAATCAGCCTGTGATTTAAGGTCATGAAAATCCAGCACATTCATGGGGCACTGAGGCGTTTGCCAACGAAAGGAGACTGTAAATGACCAATTCCTGTGATCGTTACATTTCATATAGAGTAAGAGAAAGCACTGATATTTCACTTAAAAATGTGAATGTCACTAACGTCACCGAGGATTCTTGAATCTTTGTGTATGTGTGCATCAACCATGTTTCTTATCAATCGATATGATCACACATTTTTGACAGTTTAAATCTCTGTAAGTCAAGAAGAGAGAGGGGGGTTACTGTGAGCCTTTATCTATAGTCTTACTTTTAATCTCAACAGCAACAACAGGACTGAATAAAGTCACTTAGTTGCTTTCTATATTGCACCCATTCCTTCCTTGATTTGTCTTTAAACCCTTCTGATTCATTTTTTCCAGCCCTCACCATATCACTGATCTTACTTTATAGCCTTCTGTACACTACTGGTTTTTAATGTCATGCATTGAGCCTAATGAAGATTTCAAGTGAAGGGAAATTGTGTGCCTGTGTAACTAAAGAACCATCTGTAGGGTACACTGCTTTGTGTAAAAATACAAGCAGTGAAAGATTATGATGGTAAATTAAATTAATAGTCAAATTAAGTGCTGCTGTGAGAGTTCAGAAGTCAATGAAGCTGGCTAAAGGATAGATTAGACACAGATATTTAGGGACTAAGTTTTATTCATACCAGAATGTTGTGGATGCTAAAAATTGATAAGCAATCAAGGAGACACTGGTTAGACTCATGGAAGAGAAATCTATCAAGGGTTATTAAATATGCTGCTTAGAGCTTGGGAAGTCCTTGTGCTACAAGTTGCTGGAAATGGGAGAATATTCAACAAACAAATATTTCCATATAGTCATCTGATTTTTTATTTTTGAAGAATACTATACTGGGCTAACCCAAAACTCACAGCGAATGAGTCACTTAGTGAGGATTTGGTGACTGAAAGAACAGAACATCCTCAGTGCTTTATCATCCTGCTTCCCAGCACCCTCACAAGATCCGTCCATTGGCCTTGTAACAAGAAAGCCACTTCTCCAATTTAATCCAGAGACATTCCTGAAGTCAGTGGAAATTTTGATTTCCAATATCTACTTTCTCAAAAGCCACTTTTGACATGTATGTGTTATTTTTGCAGTGAGCAGTAAAAGTCTTACTGACATCAGAGGAAGATTTCAACTATTCTTGAATGCTCCACTAGATCCCACCTTTAACGGTAAGATTAGCAGATACTATGATTTGACTAGGAAGTCAAATATAAAAGAGTTGCCAAAGGTAACTAGGCAACAAATGGCATCATCAAAACACCCAGCAAATTTCAGTGGAATAACCCCTAAATAGACCATCTGATGTTATATTGTGCTTTTTTTTTTTTCAGTGAGATGCTCAGGAACCTCAGAATTTGAAATATTCTCCAAACACAAAAAGACCTAACAGCCCACTGCCCCTGCTTCGTTAACAGCCACCATGGTTTGTTACTTTCAAGTATATTGTCTCTATTATCAAGTACCTGGGAATCATACTATCAGATTTGGAGGTCTGAAGCTGTTAAAGCCACGGGGAAGCGTTGTGAACAGCGTGCCATCTGGATGTGGGAGTTTCAGTCACCCAGTCAAATCAGGACAATATATGAAAATCATCATTTTATTGGGTTTTGGTTAAAAAAATGCAAGCCAATCTCTCCTTGAACTCAATATATACTCTCCAAATGTGATTTAGCCATTTTTTGCCAAAGGTAATGTTTCTGTGACATTTATGTCACCAAAGTGTTGCTTCCTATGACTGCTGGGAGAGTTGTATGCAGTCAATCTAATCTGTCAAAATCCCACGCAGATCATTAGAAGTCTGGTGATGTTGATGCTTGGGAAAGGAGGTAAAGGAATAGGATGTGACACCACTGTTCAAGCCTGATCGACCTGGAGAGCACCACTGAGAATGGGAGAGACAGGACAGAATGAAAGAAGACATTTGCCTGATTTGTACACAGAGCTCCAGAGCCTCTCTGCCCCTGAAGATTGGGGCTGTAGAGCTGAAACAAACAATTCCTCTAATGATTCTTTTGTGAGGTAAGCACCATGATTTTTCAAATAAACATAAAAGCAAGCAAAATTACAAAATTCTTGGTGTATTTACTGAGCACTTTTCTGAGCACTTTTCTTACTTCTCTGCTAATGTCTCTGCTTTTTGTTTTCATCCATGGGTTTTGTGCTAATTATCGCAAACTTCTCAGATTATTTTGTTGGTAATGATAATTTAAGGTCACTGATTTCACTTCAGAGGAGCTTATAGAAATGGTTCAGTTTGATAATGTCCAGATATGTTAACAAGTTCTTACTGTGAGAAAAAATAATAATTTCTTTACCTTGAATTCTGAGAAGCACAGCTACCCGGTGCTTTCCCCTGTTATGCAATCAAATCTGCAGGCTACTATTATTTGTTTTCCTGCTGATGCCTTCCTGTGTCTTGACCTTAATAGTTTACATATTTTATCTTGTGTACTGTCCCTGAAAGGAATTTTTTGTGTCCAGAACTGCTGGCTAATTATATTCTAATGCCTTACCTAAAAAGAAAACTTAATTCTACATGGAATGGTGTGGAAAATTAATCTTTTCCATGAGGGATGAAAAAGAAATCTGGGGTTGTCTTCGTCAATGGTTTAGCTTAGCTCAAGGGAGCACTTTCGTAGCAAATCTGATCAGCTCCAACCATGCACTGATTCCCGTCACAGAGCTGCCATGGCACAAAGACCAGACACTTGGTTCCAGGGGACTCAACCAGAAGCAGAAATAACTTCCCCCAGATGTGTACATGTGGGCTGTGGGTACCCACCACCAGCTCTTTTGCTTTGCAGATCCTCTCCCATTGTGCTGTCACACTTCCTGTTCTCATCAGTGCACGGTTGGTGGTGAATTGAGCCCAAAATCCATCTGACCTCAGCCTGTTACCTTCCACCTCTGTAGTAAGGGATTGTGCTGAGGGAGCAAATGAAGGAAGGGGCAAAACCACAGAGAGGTTTAGGAGTCGCCTGATCTGCTGATGCTGGAGTGTATTTCACAATACCCAGTCAGGTAACAGCTTAGTCTCTGCTCATCTGTCTCTGCTCTCTAGGTGATTAACAAATTTTGCATTAAGCAAACATTGGCTGAACTAAAGGAATAATGTTGTATTGTGTGGGAGCGGCAGAGGGAGAAAACAAATTCCCACATCTCCTGCTCCCAAGTAGATGTCCTTATTACTCGCTATAAAATCCCTGTTTCTTCTTCTAGGAATCCTATTTCTTACCAGTTTCAGCAGGGAAGGTAAAGCATGATTTTGGCACTGCCTTGCCTCATGTTTGCTGGAGAAATGGGAGATGGAGGTTCAAAAGTCCCTGAGGCTGAGAAAGGCAAAGGCCACGCTCCTCCCCTGCTGGGTGAGTCCTTTAGGCAATGTACCAGAAAAAAAAAATTATAAAAAATAAAAATTTCCTTAAGCAACAAGACAGGAGACTGTCTGTCCCAAGCCTGGCTCTAAAAAATAGTGACTGGGGGTCACTGTGTGCTGCCTCCTCCCATGTCCAAGCTGGCACCACACAAAGCAGGCTGGATCAGGCGGCACGGCGTTGGCATGGCTGTGCCCTGCGCTCCCAGGCTGTGCCCAGAGGAGTGCTTTCAGCTAAGGCTGGCAAGCAAGGAGGCTACTCTGAACGGTGTTGCACTTGCTAGATTTACCAGCTCCAATTTTCTCATATTTGCAAGTCTCTGCATGACCACTCTGTTTTGCAGAGTAGTCATGAGCTGGCTGATTTCCCTTTAACGCCGTAATTACCAGATTGACTGCCTTCCCCTTTGAGGTACTGACCTGCAGTGGCTCATCCAGTAATTACTGTGGATGAAATCTGTAATGTCTGCATTCACCACAGCTTTTAAAATCCATTTCTGTTGCTGTTTCTTTTTTTTTTTTTTTGCATTTTCCTGTTTCCTTTTTTTTTCCTCTTTTTTTTTCCCACTTAACCTGCAGATTTTCCAGCTTTGTGAAAGAATATCATGGGTTTTTTTGGCTCAGCCGTATGATAAGAAGAGAAAAATTAGGAACTTAGTGGAAAAAATAAAACTGTTTCCCTAGAGCCATGTTTGAATAATGAATTCAATTTAATTCTACCAGAGATCCACACTGGGAGTTACACAGGGCAGCATTAGAAACCAGTAGGAGATCCCAGGATAGCAGGTATTGTTGTTGTCTTGCTGTGAAGACCGTGCTGTTTGGCAGGGACACTTCAAAATGTGTTGGACAACAGTGACAAAGGGAGCACAGTGGCGTGTCCCTGCCCAGGAGCTGGGGTATTAACCTGTGTGTGACCTGCTGCCTCCTTTTCCTTTTCCTGTAGTTATTTTAATAACAGCCATCTCTTGAAAACAATATTCGGTTATTTTAGACACTGCAGCAGAGACTGCGATTTAAGACTTTGGAGTCATTTATGGCTCTGTGTTTCTCTCTGTCTGACAATATGTATCTATATAGTACATATGAGAACATGGAAAATCAGAGAGGCTTATTAATCTTCCCACAGTTAAACAGGGACTTTGTAGCAGAGCCAGCGAAAGATTTGTCTGGTTTCCTATCTTGGCCATGAACCTCAAGGCTAAACTAAAAATACAAACGAAACAATCTTGGGGGTTAAGGGATTTTCTGATCCGTTTTCACTTTTTCATGATATACATAAGGATGACCTCAAATATTCTCCATCTGAAAAAAAATAATTGACTGCCTTTTCTCTGTCTTGTTTGAAATTCAGGAAGGTGCTTTGACTGCTGGACAGCCAGTGAACTGCTGACATTGCAACAGATGAAAAGGAGGGAAAACTAGTAAAAGGACAGGATATTTTGGTATTCCAAGTTTTAATTTCTTCTTCAGTTTAATTTCTGTTTCATTTAAAAACGTCTAACAATGTCTGTGACAAAAACAAGGTTTGTTAGGGTCACTAATGAGTTTTCCCAATACTAAGGATGTGAGAATCTCAGTTTCCTCCTATTTTTTTCTCAACAAAATATAAGAAGGAAATGAATGACTTTTAAAAATAAAAGAGGAAAAGCTTAACTGTTTTCTTTATTATATCAGCAAAATAGGCCCAAATTCCTTTAAAAGCCACCTTTCTCTTCACCATCCGTTCTCCAGTCTCTGAGCCAGTCACTGTGCAGTCACTACAGACAATTCAGAATCGCTGTGAATAAGGCATTTACTGGATTTGTGTCAGAACACTGTGAGACAGAACTTTTTAAAGGGAAACTTTTTTTGAGATCATAGTCAACTCGTCACAGCAAAAAAACACAGATGCCTTCAGAGGCATAAAAATGAGAAAGCCATCTGTGTGGCTTTCCCCGGGATTAAGCACTAGGACCATAGCTGTTGTGATTTCCTTAAAAAAAAAAAAAAAAAAGGTACCAATTACAGAAATGGAATAGGCTCCCTTTTTTTTTGAGAGTTTGCATGGCTTCCCAGAACCAGGACTGCTCTCTGAACAAAACAGGAAAACACTGCTGCCCCGTCAGCATGGGAACAGATGTAATCAGGCCTGAAATGGAAATGGTATCAGCCCCTGCAGAGACTGGGTTGAATATTCTCTTGTTGCAGCCTGCAAGTAATGTCCTGACGGCTGCTCGGAGTCTTAGAAACACAGTTATGAAAATACTTACAGAGTGATGAAATGCTGACTAACGAGCAATTACGTAGGAGTGTGACTGTGCGCTTCACAAGCAGAGAAAGCAAGGTCAATGATTTAACACAGGTGTTCAGATCACTGAAGCACGGTGGGCTGCTGGCAACGGGGCTTTCTGCCATCGCTGCACCTTGTTACGTGGGTCTGTGGGGCAGGGGACTTACAGGGAGTGAGAAGTGAGATGTTGGAGTATGAATAAAAGTATAGCTTGCTGTGATCTGAATTGTTTCTAATCATTGGAGGCTTCCTCTTACTCTTTCCTTATTGATTACAAGTCGTAAATGAGACACTAATCCCATTTGGCACCTGGTTAGACCAATAAGAACATGATTATTGTTGTTCGAAGTAAGTGACAAGTTATTCCTCCTGCAGATAAACGTCTAGCCGTTTCCTTTATAGGACACTGGTTTCAATTCCTTAAATTCTGCCAGATTTTAATTGTTCAGGATAGCATTTCAGATGCTTGGTTATTTGGCTCCAGCTGAGATATTAAGAAGGCTTCAGTTCAAACAGTTCAGCAGTCTTTCGATGAAGAAGTTGTAGAAAGTTCTTTTAGTCTATATAATTTATTCTTAAGACTGTGTGGATGAGAGGCCTTACAGTTCCATGTCTTTAAAGAAGGATTTGGGAATCGACCTAGAAATCACTTGGTTACCAGAGTTGTGCCTTTTGCCTTATTAATTAGAAGAAGACAAATAAAGCCTAAATCTTCCCAAATTCATCTGTATGATAAAAGGAAAAAAGAAAAGGGGAAAAAAAAAAGCAATGTATGGTACTAAAATATTGAGGGCAATTCTGTACATTTTCCTGTGAACTTGGTCTCCCCTGACAACGCCCATCTGCAGCCAGCCCACGAAGACCACATCTCTCCTCCATAAACCCAGTGCAGGAGGAGGCTGAGCAAGACTTGCCCTGCAAGCGCATCTCTTGGCCACCAATGCCCAGCTCCAAAGGGGCTGTGGCCCCTAGCAAGTGACTGTTTGGAGCTGGGAGGGACCTACTAGAAAGACTTTCAGAGGCCAGCAGCTGCAGGCCGAGCAGATACGAGACATCTGTGTTTAGGCAAAGGAACTAAGCCTCTAGGATGGTGATTCCTATCTCAGGGCTGGCAGCTGAGAACCCTTTTTTAGTCAATGAGAACAACTGGTGTTTCCAGGCTGCTTCATCTGACCTTCATCTAACCTGGGGTGAGATGAAATACCCTCTGGAAGTGCCTGTTTTCCCCTAAAAGGGACCCTGGCCAACTTGCTCAGCTGCAGACTGCGGGCATCTAAACTTAGGTGAAAGGGATCCTGCCCGAGGAGGCTTTCTCCCCAAAAGTCATGCTGGGTCTCCCCTGAGCTATAAGAGGAGCAGGTGGCCGCTGCTGCCCACCAGCTGCTGGGAAGCTATTCCAGGCTGGGGCCCATCGGCTGGAGCCCTGCCACAAGCATTATTTTGGGCCTGTTCCTGGACATGTGCTTTGGGTTAGTTGTCAGCAGACAAGCCAGCCAAAAAAAATGTACTGGCAGCGGGTACTCGAGGAGGTTCATGTCAGCCAACGCAGGGAAAATGGAGAGATGGTGGTTTGTCGCAGGTGGGACTTGTCTCCTCTCAAGCCATGATGGGCCATCTCCTGTGGGTAAGCAGAGATCTATCCCTCCCTGCCATGTGCTCACCTCACAGCAAAAGTGCATTTTTCACAGGGAGCCTTTAAAAAATTGATTCATACGTGTTAATCCTGGGAGAGCCGTAGCTGGAAATGTTGGGGTGATGGGTCTACTCTAGGGAAATCTGAAGGTTTCAGAAAACATCTCAGCTTCAAATCACCACTGAAAGGCAAAATCTCAAACAAACAAAACTTTCTAATTAAAACCATGAGAGAATGATTGACCAGAAACAATGGAAGCACATTTTCATTTGGAGTATCACTTTTCCCCTAAAAATTATAATTTAATTTTAAATTTGAACCAAAAGCCAAGAATGAGATATGTGAACAATTGTCACAGCTTTTTTTTTTTTTTTTAAATAAGAAGTTTGAAAAACAGAAGTTAATTCAAAAAGACACTGCTCTGTTTCAATTCTGTTCCAATAAAGTTTCATTTTGGGGTGTTAAAACTGAAGCAATTTTCTGCCCTGCTGCAGACCCTGGCTGTGCCACACCGTCCTTGGAGGGGTATGACTGCTCACCCCGTTTCAGCAGGGGGAAAAGACCCGAGCGTTGTCTCCTCAGGACTGACAGCTCATGTGAAGAGCTGCCTCCCTAAGCAGAGGAGCAGAGAGCTCTGAGACCTCCCATCAGTGGAAAAAAAAAAAAAAAAGTACTTTCTCTGGCTGTGAGGCCCTTAAATATTTACAGTGTCAGGTGTCAGACCGCGGCTGTGGCGTGACGTTGGGTTACTTGCAAGTGGCATATGGGGGGATGAACCCAAACCCAGGAGTGTTGCCTTGTGTGCCGTTAACCCCAGCTTCCCACCTCACCGTGACCGATTACGGGGACAAAATGCCAGGAGCAGGCGAGGGCAGAGGGTGTCTGCGTGTCCGGAAGCAGAGACGGGATAAGGCAGCAGCACTAAAGGAAGGCAAGTCTGCATTGTGCAGTGGAAAGTTCATGTTGCTCTGCAGTTTTTCAGGCTTGCATGAAGGTGATGGAAAAATCTTTGCAGAGGGTTTTTGCCCTGCTCTTCTGCACAGGTCATATTCACTCCAAGTTCCATTCAAACCCAAAGTGAAGAATGTTTTAAAACCCACAAGGGGGGATGGTTGCAGAGAAAAATACCATTTGCTTTCCTGCAATCTGTTGAATTAGTGGTGTATTTTGGAAAGCCTGAGTGATAAATATTTCAGGAATAATGAAAGGGAACTGTACCTGCAGCTGGCCTGTGGGATTTTAATGAGACAAGCTCTCTGATTTGCACTGTAGCATTTGTACCCAAAAAATAAGCACCATCCTGACTTTCTTGTGCAGATGGGGGATGGAGAATGGTGTTTCTGCCCCTTTCATTCCCCCAAAGGGCATTTTTTCTTGATTTTGCCAAAGGTGCACTTGGTTGCAGCCCACCTAGACAAAAGTAAGAGCTGCTTATCTCCTGCAGTGATGGAACAATATTTCATTTACAGGTTATCCAAAGGGCCACACACCTACATAAAACCTTGCATGTGTGAAATTAAGATGGTGCCTTTCCTCCTTGTGTCCCGTTACTGAAGCTCCAGGCTCTCCGCAAGCAGTAATTAAGCTCAGTTTGTTGGAAGGGGCACAAGGAACAAACAGTCCATCATTCCTCCTGTCACACCGAAATGTATCATCTAACCTAGTGTGGCCACATCCTTCTTCATAAAACAAAACCTCTGAGCCTCTTTCAAGAAATGCAGGGACACCAGAGAGAGCTCTGGGGCGCTCTGCCCTCCTTTGAGCACCTTATGGATGGCCTCCAAAGTTACCTGGGGATGATTGGTCAGTAGTGGTGCTGGACTGAGGGGCTAAACACAATCACACGCATGTGCCCAAGCCCAGGCTGGGTTAGTCTGGCTCCCCAAACCGGGACAGCAGAAGTTATGCTCGACAGTGGACGCAGAGGGAGCCCTTGGCCCGTTATTCCATTTTTCATGTGTGTGTGAAGAAACCCAACCCAACCCCATCTGGAGACGCTGCCTTGAGCAACCAAGGCAAATAAACGCAAAGCGCTCTTGGCAGCAGTCTCGGGGGCCCTGCCTTCGCGAGCAGTCACGGGAGGCTGCAAATCCATTAGCGGGGTTTGTTCCGACAACAGCTAACGAGGAGCCCCGCTTCTCTTGCCGGCTCCCTCCACGGCCTCTTTGGGCGTCGCTGCCAGCCGGCGCACCCAGCCCCGCGGCTGCTGTGGCTCCTTCTGCCACAGGCGGACTGGGAGAGGTGCTTGGAAATGCCGTTCTGCAAACCCGCATCGCCTGACAAGGAAGGGGAAACCTGGGGGGTAGGCAGGAGAAAAGGGCAGCAGCGTGGGACGAGGAGAGCAGGGTGGGCAGGTGAAAGCCGACGTTGATGCCCCACCATTCACTCTGCATGGTTGGGGGGTTACCTATTGCAGGTCCCGTGGAGCGAGGGCCCCTCAGGAGTGCCCTCCAGGGCTGCGGCACCCAGTCATTTCACCCCAAAAACTCGGTATTTTCTCCGGGACCTTTCCTTGATGTGAACTGAAGTAGTAGGTGGGGGGAAGAGGCAGAGCTTGAAAATGTGACAGGATTCAAGGCAAAGCACTCAGGTAGATGCACCCAGGTTTCCTTTGCTGGTTCTAACAAGGAGGCCCATATGGGTACAGACTTGCAGGACTGGGTGTTGTCTTTGTCATCACAGGATGAGACAGATAATTTTTTGATGATTGAAAGTACCTGTTGCTGTTAACACCAACACAGTGCCACCAGAGGAGAGACAGAGGCGGAAAACAGCAGGGCTCAATTTTGCTGTAAAAAGGCTGAGACACTGTTAGCAAAATCCAAGCACTTCCCTTCCTGCCAGGATGCCCATGTTTCTCTCTGTAGCTTTTAGGACAAAGAAGCCGTGGGTGCTGCTTTAGCAGTTTGCTCATCTGTCGCAGCAATCGCAAGTTCCGTATTTACTTTCCTGTTTTTAATGACCACTGCTGTTGCTAGCTGCTTGGGCACAGCCTGCTCGTGAGTGTGATGACGGGAGGGTTTGTTCTGAGCAAATCTGCAGCCCAGGGACTCTGTGGCCAGCTTGCAAAAGCAGAGGCAAGCCCTTGGGAAAGCCACGGAGCAGCTAAAACATGAGGCTGATCCAGGCAGAGCATCTGAGGGGGCAAGGTGGGCATGCAGGCGTGGGGCAGAGGGATGGAGCCGCTGCAAGGATCGCAGCCCGGCACTGGGACACGTCCCTTCTAGGTGGCTGTCCCAGTTCTGCAGTATCCACCCTGACAGGCTTGAATTTTGTGGATGAGAAGTGTTAGCTGCAATGTTGTTGCAGCAGTAGTGATCTAGGGACACAAGCAAGGTGAGATTTGTATTTTTTAATAGTCCCATTGGTGTAACTGGGAGGAAAAATGGATCTATTTTTGAGCGTGTGATCTGGCCTTCAGGTCTTCCCTTTTGGAGGGAAGGCATACAAAAAAGCAAATTTCTCAAGGACCCTTAATCCTTCCCCTGATGGCAGGGCTGGAAGAGGCACTATCATGTACTGCTTGGCTAGTAGGGTGTCTCTAGACATGGGGCACCATGGTTCGTTTCTCCCCTGAGACTGGATTGATTTTAACCTAATTCACTCTGTTAAAAAGTGTTCTGGAGTTCAATGTTCCCCTAAACATAAACATTATTTCATGCTTCTTTGTGCACAGGAGAAGCAAATGTTCTTTCAAACATCTCGTGTGTGTAAATAAGTATATCTCCATAATATAGACAGGATTTTTATATTTTTTTAGACATATATTGGAGTTTACTCCCCCTCCTAAGATGAGTGGAAGGATGTCTATTTTCACACTAGCTCTCCCCTGAAGCAGAGATTGATAGCACGTCTCCCTACTCCCAGGCAATACTCAGCATTCACGCCGTTTTTGTTCAATAAATAGGAACTAAAACACCTTTCACAAGAAAAAAATCACTGTATCCCTGTCCAGAGTCTCTGCTGGCTGTACAATTAAAGCACCCACCCGTTAGGAAGGAGGCACAGGTTTGTCTGCCCTCAGGGAGGCTCGGCTGTGCGCGTTTCCCCCGGGAGCTGCCTAACCACTGACCTAGGACATCAAACTGGCGTTGCAGCATCCTCCCCAGCCGTGCCTTAAATACAGATTGATCCTACTTAGCAAAGGAAAAGGCTGAAGCATTTCTGGAGGTACCCAGAAACTTGGTTAAACCTGTGACATGCGGTTTTTGCCAATCTGCAGACCTCAGGGTGGATGTCTACCTCTGGGTCATGAGAATAAGGCTGCTGACAGCAGACCTGGCTCTCAGCAGCCAGTCTGAAATTTTAAGAGGTAGAGATCAGCTCACAGAGGCTGTGAACCATGGATGGAAAATCACTGACCAGGGGGACATAAATGTCAGCGTCTGAGGAGCCTTCAGACACTAGATGCACCAGGACTAGGCAGCTGATGAATTTTCAAAGGTCAGACTCTGAAACTACATCATTCAAATGACATTCAGGAAGCCTGAGAGTCACTTGAGTCTTTTTGTGCATCGTACTCAACTCAAAAGATTCTGAAATTTTTATACATATATATTTCATTCTTTGAGGCAGCGTCTCCTAAGGCAATCTGACAAATTTTTGACATCTAGCTGGATGTCTGGGCTCAGAGAAACAAGGAGACCCAGCTCCCACTGGCTTCCATCTTTAATGAGGAAAGAGTGATCATGCCCGGGGACTGGGAACAGATGATGCTGGGGAAGAGGGAGAGTGGTTAATGCCTTGCACACAGTTTCTCATCTCGTTCCCATTTACATCTTTAAGAACGTGGTGCTGTAACGCAGCGTGCAGGTTGCCTCTGAGGCTGATAAACACGAGAGAAAGCTACATATTCCTACGTGTCCAACAAGCTGCACAGTCTCCATTTCCCTAGGAACAAAATCCATCTGTGTAGGGATGTGCTTTGGGATTGTACCGCAGATTTTTGTACCCAAGGATAATGCGTACATAAAATTGGTTTGTTTCTTATCTGATTCCGGGGCTTTTTTGCTCTTTTCAGCATGTAAATTGCTCCGTCCTGGTAAAGGCCATTCTGCCTGTGGTCTGAGCAGCTCAGGATGTCTCCTGCAAAGCCCCATGAGCCGAGTACGAAGGGTGGCCCCTTTCCCCATTAACTTCACTGCCTTTGCTAAGCTCTCTAATAGTCAGTCGCCTAATTACTCCTGTAAGAGTGTGAACGTAATGACAACCCAAAGGAAGCGCTCACAGGAGCCAAAAGGAAAGCCTGCTCCATACTTTGCTTTTGAAACACTGGGATTTCCAGCACTCAGCCTCGACTGGCACAGGATGCCGGAGCCCAGCAGCTGGGGACTGGTGATAAGCAGCTGCTGGCAGGGTCCGTGGGGCAGAGGTGGCCACGCGGTGCTAGAGGCGATGCTTCGCCTCTGTCCTACGCACATGTACACAAGCTGCCGCACCACGACTCGGCGGCTGCCTTTCTGACACCAGTCTGACATCTCAAGAAAATAAATACAGTAAATGGGAGCAGAAACATGAAAAGAATCTGAAACCTGTGACTGCTTTTAAAGAAAATCTCCACAGATACTTTGATCTTAAAGGGATTATGATGTGGCTTTTGTACCTCAAGAAATTATTTGGCATCGCCTTTGCTAAGTCATATAAGAGGGATTGGCATTTAATTTCATTGAAATATTTTGTAGTGAATTTAAAAGCAAAGGGACAGATCTGTATCTCTGTTCCCAGGTTTTCCCTGCTGCTGAGCTATTTCTCCTTTACAGGGGCTGGGGAAAAGCCAGAGTCCAGCCCCCGGGCTCCAAGCAGACACAATACTTGTGTGATTTGTAGCACTGTGCAATTAAAATGGCAAGGAATGACTTGCTACGTGTTACTGTTGTTCATTTGCTGCTATAGCCAACTTCCATTTTCCCATAGAAATAGCTAACATAGAGAATCTAATAGGTTTCCAAATGTTTCCTTGCCCTTCAGGATAAAACTGCTGGATTTGGAGGTTAGATTAAAAGTCAGGAAATTGCTTCAGTAAGCTGAAATTTCTGTTGATACTGAAACCTTTCAGAAACCTTTGCTGTATTCTGCCAATTTTGTCCCTAATCTGAGTAACTCCTCTACCATCAGAGTTTGAAAGAAAAAGGTTAGGTTGAGATGAACGCGGTCTCTCCTGAAGCTAACAAACCCTCGGCTCCACGGCTGGCCCGGGACCACGCACTGAGCTGGAGCTGGGGAGCGCTGAGCAGCCAGGCTGCACCAGCACATCCTTGGGATAGCAAATCCCACTGCCGCTGCACCCTGGGGACCACGACACTGGGTGTCCCAGCAGAGGCGCTGGTGCTGAGGCTGGCCCCTCCCAATCACAGGCTGTGGTGGGGGAGCCAGTGCAGAAGAATTTTCTCCTTCAGCATCCCTCCTGTGGTTGCTGCCTCCTGACCCACGTCCCCATCGCTTTGGTGGGGCGGGTACCGTTTTGCGCAGAGCTGTGCTCTAGACCAGCCCTGTCCTCCAAGGTGATTCACGTCTGCCCCTTCAGACTCCATCCCACAGTAATTGTTTTCTCCTAAAGCCACGTGTCCCGTTCTTGGCCGGCCTCCACTCCCCACTGGTCTGAAACCACCTTTGCTAAAGGCAGACTCCTCCCTGCTGCCATATTAAGAACAGGTTTTTTGTCTATTAGCACACCGAAAGGATAGAGATGTATTTGCTTTGACAAACAGGCATGGGACTGGGTCTTTATTGGAATGGCCCAGGAGCTTGCTCTGGCCTGGAGTTGCAGGTGAGCAGCTGTGACAGCCCTGTCGCCCTCTTCCATCCCTGCAGTGTTGGGGTATCCTCACATCCCAGCTTTGGAACAAGGGGCTGGACTGTGGTGGGTGGCACTGGTACACGGAAAGCATTTGCAGTTGTCTTTTCCTATGATTTGTTACTCCTAGTGTCTACAGCAAAGTGCCTTTGCTCCCTTGTTGCATTTTGCTCCTCCCAGCCACAGGAGGACACCTGGAGCCATGGTACCCTTTGCTAACGGCGAAAAGCTCCTTCCCGATAGCATCAGGATGTCTGACCCTTTAGGAAAGGCCTCTCCCAGGCCCGATCCTTGGATTTAGTTGTACATAATCTCAACAAACACTTGGCAGCGGAGCAGCACCACTGAAAAAAACAGGGGATGCCACTGGCTCCCCTGCGTGAAAAGGCCTCTCTCCACAGCAACGTCACCCCTTCAGGTCTGAGCACACGCGTGTCCCTACCTGAGCTGGGACAGATTTTTAATTCATTAGAGGCTAATCAAGCCAGGAGATATCCTGAGCTTTTCCAGCCACTTTGATGAATTCCCCGCAGTGCAGGGTGGCTTCTGAGGCACTCTTGCTTTGGTCTGTAACCATCTTGAGTGACTCTGCATCCAAACACTGAAGGTCTGGGATGAAATCCTTGGTGGTAGATTTTGGGTCTGTGCAGCTGTGCACAGCTCTGCAGCAGCTGAAAATGTGGAGATGGGATCGAGGGTCGGGCTGCTAGTTTCCCAAAACTGAAGTTGTTTTGCTGTAAGCTGCCTTTGCAGTGGGCTGGGCCTATCTCTTCCTGGTAGGCACTCAATTCTTGCCCAACGTGGAAGTGCTGCCAAGTCAAGCCCCTCTTTTCGCTTTAGAAATGCTGCGTGAAAGACTTCCCCTAGAGAAGACAGGCAGTTAAAAATAACCCCGCAGGCAGCGGTGACTAATGTGCTCGTACATGCAGAGCTGCTGGCGGTCACGTGTGGCTCCTGTGCGTGTCTGTGGTCTGCAACCTCGGTGGGGGCTGCAAAGTGAGTGATGGATTTACAGTCACTGGGAGAACATCCGTTACCAGTGATGCTCTGAGTTTTAAGGTCTTCAAGGCACCTTCTTAACTGCTATAATCTGACAGGAAAATTGTCTAGTTTCTAGCAGACACCCTCCTTGAAGGCGATGGTATGCATTGGCTTACAATGCCGCCTGGTCCTGGGTTCAGCCCCACAAAGGAGAGATCCATTTACTGAAGAGTGACTTGTGTGTACAATAGGAAGGAAAGCTCTGTGTCCCTTTTCAGACTCACTTTTCCATGCCCTTGTGCTTCAATAGGTCTGATTGCCCTCTCCTGGGGAACATCATTTCGACAGTATGTCCTCCATAACTCCTGCCTGGGACGGTGAAATCTCAGCCTCTGTTGAAGAAAGCTTAACATGTTATCGTATGGCTCAGGTGTGGTGTGAGAAGGTACCGCCTGCCATCAGAGCGATGCTCCCTCTCAGCCTCCAGCAGTGCTGCCTAACCTCTCCTTGCTGCAGGCTGTGCTGCTCCCATCCATTCTCTGCTGGCCCGGGATGGGCCCAGGATGCTGAGCTGGGGTCAGGCAAGGTTCTTCAGCAATGCAAAACCAGCCCTGCCTGATGAGACATGCACCCTGAGGAGCTTACTCTAGGTTTATGCAGATGTGGCTGCCCTCTCCGAAACCATTGACTGGTTTCTGCTATAAGCACAAATGCTTTTGTCCTGCTCCGGGGCACCCCAGCCATACGGCACAGAGCAGCTTCATGTGCAGCCAACCCAGGGCTCACCCAGCAGAGATGGTCCTGTGCCCTTCTGACCAGAGTCGGGTCAGGCACAGCACAAAGCAGAGCTGCTGCTAGTCCTCTTCCCCCTGCACAGCTCAATGTTTAAAGAAACCACCCAGGACTGTTCACACTTAAGAAGAAGCTGTGGATCTGAGCAATTTCAGTTGGCCCACATCTGCCGTATGAAGTAGGCTGTGCTCTTCTCTTGAGTACAGACTTTCTTTAGGCCGAGGCTTTCAAGGACAGACTGCCCCACTGCTGCTGAGAAAGTGTTTGGCTGAGAGACAATGGCTTTCTCTTTGCCACGTGGCAAGAACATCTGCCGTGTGAGGCCTTTCTCTCCTGTGCCTGCACCTGGGCACTGAAACACCTGGGTTTTAGTAAGAAGAACTCCAGCATTGAAACCCAGGACATGGAGAAAATCGGTTTTCAGGACTGCAAAGTTCTTGGAGAGGAAAGGAAACAAGAGGAGATGGGTTGGCAAATGACCTGATCATAGTCTATTAATATTTACAGGAGGAGCCAATACCTCTTTGGGAAGAAGATATCATTCCAGACCAAGAGGTAGGCACAAGAGCATTCAGGTGTTTATTAAAAAGCACCTTACAGCCCTACTGGTGGACGAACCTCTGCAGGACCTCCAGGCCTGGGACTGGTTTGCCCAGGTGGGATGATCCATGGTGTGAGCTGGCTCCCAGACCTGGCGAAACCATCAGGGCCAGACGTGTGCCAGGGACCACCAATCACCTCAGCATCATAGGCTAAGTCCTTCTGGTGCCTAGGCCCCTGGGACTGGTGCAGGTTGCCCTTCCCCAAGGGTCTGACCCAAGCACTGGGACTGCAGCACTGCTGGGGTGTTTGCTGGAAGTCGCAATGTTAGGCAAGAGCACAGCAGTTCTCCTAACTGCCTCTTTTCTCGCTGTGCTACTTGAGCTTTTTACATTGACTCAGTCTCAAGGAAGATGTTTTCTAAGTACAAAACAATTCCCAAGCTAACTGTGACTTCCCAAAGGATGTTAATAAAAAAGATGTGCTTACCATGACTAAGGATGACTGGCAAGGACACGTGCAAGATAGTAAAACCATTTAGCGGCACGTGAGCTCAGAAGGAAAGGACTGCTTCCCATTACACAGCTCATTTCCCATAAATTTTAGCTTGAAGCAGTTACTTCAATGAATGCCAGCCAAGCTTTTTTTTTTTCTGTACAGTTTTGAGTAGCGCATGACTAACGGGCCTAGCCTCACTGATAAGTGTGTGGAAGGCTCATTGCTGATGCTTTGTACCGGTGTGATTGACTTTTATGGAGTTGCTCCTGATTTGCCCTCATTACGAGGCTCTGAAACATGACTGCAGATTGGTGGGTTATCACACAGCACCTCAGCAGCAGCAAGTGCCCAAGTGTGATATGAGCCTCGGGCAGCAGAGGTTGGGTTTGACATCATTTAGCTTGCAGTGAGAGAGGATGCAGCTACACTGACTTGTCTCATATCTGCTGCAGGCTGAAATGTCAGTCCAGCCAGTTGTCACAGCTCCCACTACGCATGGGAGCGAACGTGCCTGACCTTCTGCCAAGGAGAGTATGCCTCCCATTACCTGAGATGCTCTCCATGCCCATGTCATTGCCCCTGGCTATTTTAGGATGTTGGATTTTAGGATATTTTAGGATGGATCCAGCCATGTCACATGTCCTACCACAAACACACCACATGCCAGAGCCTTGTACTGGCTGGTGCTCACCAGAGTCTCATGGCTATTCATCTTTATCAGTAAATCCATGCCTCCTAAGGGTGGCTTGTCTCCAGCCATCACAACTGGAAAGAGCTAGTTGGCATCTGGGGTAGCATGTGGGACTGCTGTGCAGCTTTTGGAGGTGCACTGCCTCCCTGGGGAGCTCCACCACCAGAAGCTTCATCCAGCCCCATCTGTGAAAAAGGAATAGGATGTCCCTGCTGAAACTCTGGGGACCCTGCAGTAGGAGATCACAGTTTTAGAAAAGGAGACCAAAGCCACAGATGGTTACTACAGGCAGAAGGAAGAGAGCTCTTACACCTGCCTGTTTAAGTCAGTGAGAAGTCAGCTTGGCGATGGGCTCTGCTGCCCCGTGGGCTTCGCCCATGACTGGGACTCGGTAAAACCTACTTCCCACTAAGTGACCCAGCCCCTAACAACCTCCACCCTGTGCTTCACTATGCACACTGGGGCTGCAGACAACAAAACTGCACCATCAGCATGCTGGCCTGCCAGGGACCTTCCACATTAGGCAAGCACTCTGTCCTCTCTCAAGAAAAAGCCCTTGTTTTTTAAGCCGTAACCTAGAGCTGTAACCTATTTAGTGCTTTTTTGCACCTGGATCAGGCAGTGGGTGCTGCAAGCTTGGGTGCAAAGAGGAAACAGGAGAAGGAGCAAGGATGGTGTGGAGGGAGTGATTAAGCTCCTTGCAAGCAAGAGAATAGTTGGTAGAGAGAGAGAAACAGTGAACTTTTGAATGTTACTGGTAATTAATAGTACAAAACCTTCAGAAAAAATAAGGTATTTTAAAATATTGTGTGTTTCCTGAAGATTTTATACATGGCATTTTCTCCAACAGTCCCAAGTGTTTAATAAATTTTATTTATCTCCCCTTTAATCTGCCCTTTTGTTCACAAACCAGCTAAGTGAGGTCAGGGAGAAAGAGTGAAAGAGCATTTTTGGCAAAGGGAAGCTTTCAATATGTCATGTTTAATAGAAGTAATAAGTACACAAAATTCTAGGATCTATAAAGGTCTTTGTACAGGGAGGTTAATTTGCATCTCCACTGGATACCTTTCCCTAATTATCTTCTTTGTTCTTGTTGTTCTTACTCTGATTACTGTGTGGATGAGTATCAAGGCATTTCTTCTGCCAAGTGAATGGTGGACACAGTTCACTGCAGAGCTGGGACCCTCCAGCACAGACCAGTCATCGAGAGTGCTGTAAGCTCCGTGTCATGCCAGAAGCGAACCGGCAGAGAGAGGCACCCGCAGGGACTTCCACTTCTTTTTCCCTGCCTTTGCACTCACAGCGTTTTATAGCCCATGAGACCGCCTGAGCGGAGGCGTGCCAGATGTTATTTGTGAATCCGTGGATGGAGTCAAAACACAGAAGGCTGGAGTCAAAATAATCCTTTCTGCTTTCTGAGGCACCCTTTGTATCTGAAGTGCTTGCAGATTTGGAAGCCTGTTCTGTGCCAGCAAGGCCAGGGCAGAAAAACCCTCTCACATGGAGTCTCTTCAGTGATTATGCTGGTTTACCACATCTTTTAAGGACTGGCATATCTTCCCATAAAATAGGAGTAAGTGCCCAAAACCTAAAGAAAAGAAAATGTCCCTCCTATCTTCAGGAAGGACAAGGAGGACCCGGGGAGCTACAGGCTGGTCAGCCTCAACTCGATCCCTGGGAAAGTAATGGAACAGCTAATCCTGGAAACCATTCCCGGGCACATGAATGAAGAAAGTCATCAGTAGTCAGCATGACTTCACTAAGGAGAAGTCATGCTTGACAAGCTTGATAAACTTATATGACGAAATGACTGGTCTGGCAGATGGGAGGAGAGCAGTGTATATTGTCTGTGCAGCTTCAGCAAGCCTCTTGACCTTGTCTCCCGTTAAGATCCTCATAGACAAGCTGTTGGTTTGTGCGGGCTGGATGAACATTTCTGGGCTCCTCAGTACAAGAGAGAGATGGACATACTGGAGAGAGTCCAAAAACGGGTCACAAAGATGATGAAGGGACTGGAACATCTCACATATGAGGAAAGGCTGTGAAACCTGGGACTATTGAGCCTGGAGAAGAGAAGTCTTGGTAGGGATCTTATTAATTTATATAAATACCTGAAGGAAGGACTCAAACAGGACACAGCCACGCTCTTTTTGGTGGTGTCCAGTGAAAGGACCGGAGGCAATGGGCACAAACTGAAACATGGGAGATTCCCTCTGAACATCAGGAAACATTTTTTCAGTGTCGGGGTGACCGAGCATTGGCACAAGTTGCCCAGGGAGGCTGTGGAGTCTCCATCCTTGGAGATATTCAAAATTGGTCTGGACACAGTGCTGGGCAACTGGCTTGTAGGTGGCCCTTGTTGAGTGGGGGGCTTGGAGCACCTCTGGAGGTCCCTTCCAATCTCAGCCATTCTGTGATTCTGTGGTGGCCTAAAATAACAGGAAAGTCACATATTGAGATATTCTGGTGGGCTCTGTTGAAGGTGGTTGCTGCGGAGGCCACTGGCTCTGATCAGCCCAGCTTTGGAGCTGGAAGAAGAGCAGTGAACTGCCACAAGACTCAGTGCTTAACAGCCCCCCAGGGACAGCCCTCCCTTGCTTTTGCATCCCGGCTCACCCTCTTCACCCACTCCCGTGTGCCGAGGGATGTCCCTGGCCTGCCGCCTGCCTTGCAGCAGCTATGGCAGCACCCTGCCAGCTCCACGCAGAGCACTTCTCTGGAAGTCAAAGAGGATTGAGGGCAGGATGGGAGCTGCAGCTACCACATCATTTTGTCCGTTGTGGCTCCGCACAACTTGCGTTACCCATGCCTTCATTCCAGATGAGAGACTGCCTGTTACCACAGGCCTCTTCACTGAAGATACCATGTTTTGCCTGCCAACTCGCACTCCAATCCCATGCTGTTTATCAGTGTACTTATTTCCTCTGAAGGAAGATGAGCAATTTAATTAATGGTGAATTTCAGCTTCTAAGAAGGAAGGCTCTCTCACTACAGATGAAGATTAATGCAGATCCTTTCTCTTTCTCAGGACTTTATACTTGGCTGGCTTGACTCCTTGCACGGATGCAGCCTGCATGTTTGAACAGGGAGCAACTGTTTTTCAGGCATCTTTGGCTCCGGCTGTGCTGAGATCTCCTTTGTTTTCTGCAGCACAGTGGTGATTGATAGATCTTGCACCCATGCCAGTGCCTGGAGCTGAGGACGCTGGGCAGGCTGGAGCTGGTGAGCTCAGGGACACCAATCTTAAGCACCCTCCAGCCATCTAAATTAGGAAAAGAAAGAACCACAAAAATGGACCTTTTCTGAAATACTGAGATAGTTTAAATGCTAGCTGTTTGTCAGCAGCAGAGTCCACACTGTAGTTTGAACAAACCCGCAAATCCCCTCTGGCTCCTAATATTATGCCTACATTACATGGAGAGCTGTCCAGGCTCAGTCGTGAGCTAGAGGTGACATTTGGTGCTGTTTAAATGGGGAAAACCTGAACCCAGGCCACCCAAGAGCACTTGTCCATGTGCATCCCTGCCTGCAACTGGGATAGAGTGGTTGTGCTGCTCTCACCCGGGCTTTCTTACCTGTTCTTGCCCTGACATGATGAAGTCAAGGCTGAGCAGGCAAAATAGCCTGAGGGACACACATGGGCAGCTGGGGTTTGTAGACCACCTTTTGTTGGATTGCCATTATAACACCATAGACTGGTCTTATTTCCACTTTGGCCACCCAAAACTGGGAGGACAAATCCCACTACCTGACACGACTCCTTCAGATGTTGTAGGTTTATAGAAGAGGAAAGGAAAGATGGTCTAGGGGAAGATCTGTGAACAGTGCCAGCATTGCGTACTTTGAATCAGAGGTCTCCTCCACTCCTTCCTGGGATGCTGTCCTCAACCTGTGCTTGCTGCATCTCCTTCCAGACCTTTTTAAGAAGTTCTGGTGGAGGCAGGTGTTGCTCTGCAGAGACAGGAGCAGTTGTGATACTCCTATGGATGCCAATGGAATTAAATTGGAATGGCAGCACAGGTTTTTCCCTTCCCCATGAGCCCTCTGTGTCCCTGAGTGCAGTCCCTGCTTATCCAGGCTGGCTGTTGAGTGGCAGAGTGCAAAGGCATCCCTCCCCCATTGCATCTGCATGTCCCTCAGACCGTGATATCCCCTTATTGATGGGAAAGATCAAAACCTGATCATCAGAAGGACCACAGAGATAAGGAAAATCTTGTACTTCTGATGTGGCTGCTCTACAAAAAGAAGCCAGGCCTCATTCCGCTTGTTCTGGCAGTGAAGAATTAGAGGTGGGTTGGAGAAAGAGGCAGAAATTGAAACAAGAGGAAGAGGAAGGTTATGGAAACTCAACAAGGCTGTTGTCAGTCAGAACACCAGCAAGGACATCTGCTGACCATCAGACCAGAGGAGCAGCTGTGAGGACTGCGAGTATCTACAGCTGTGAGGAGCAGCTGTAGATCACTACCACCAGCTCAAAAGCTGGGTACCACGCCTGGTGGAGGCTGCAGAGGAGGAGGGTGCTGGAGCCTTCCTCCACCTCTGCAGCATTGCATCTCACTCAGAGAAGAGTCAAGACTCGGGAGGGAGCTGGGCTTCCCCAGCATGTGGGGAGCTGTGCAGAGGCAGGCCCAGGAGCTGAAGGAGCAGTCTGATCACCCGGCACTTTTGGTAACTCTTCACATTGTGTTGCAGGCGTATGGAAACACCGTGCTACTGCAGCACTGGGGTATCACTCATCTGAAGATAACACTCAGCAGACTTGTAGCAAACATGCATCCACAATCACCCTGGTGCCTCGTAGCCTGAGAGGCTCAGCAAAGCTGCAGTCTCCCCTTTCTTTGGCTCCATCCCTCCTCCTCTGCAGTAGTCAAGGCCCATACTTACCTGAAGGCAAGTAAGAGCTTGCTTTGCAATCAACTAGAAATGCAGTGACAGAAATTACCCTTCTCCCAGAGGGACTGAATCTCCTCTTTTAAGCAGGGACACTGCAGTTTGGCTGCCTCTGCCTTGCATACTTCCACATGCTTTATGCTCTATTTTGATTTCTTTTCCTCCTCACCTCTTAAAAGTTTCTGCTGTTGTCATAACTTTTCTCATACACCTACCTGCTTTCAAATGGGCCTCATTTCCACTTCTGGAACTGTTTAAGCTTTCACTAGTGACCTCTTAAGCCAAGCCTTTATTAGCATCACACAGTGACAGAATTAAGACATGGTCTTCTGGTCAGCACATCGCCATCAGAGCCTCTGGGTTCAAGCAGTTGGTGAGCAATAGGCACTCATATGCTTAGAGAGAAGCAGTCCTGACATACTGGGTGCTAAAAATAAGTGTGCAGTCACAGCTGGTCACCTGAGCACTGCCAGGTGTACAATCCACGGGGAGAGACAGGAACCTCCAGAGGATAATTCAACCTCCTTAAGATAAATATTGTTTTCTGTTTGTCTCATTTTCTCAGTCTCCTCTTATCTACCTTCCTAAACATTTCTGGAGAATTTAAATTTTGTCCAAGGTGGCATTTTCAGGTAAAATATCCGTGCAAATTAGATTAGTTCTGGATCATTAGATCCCTTCCCAATTTCTGAGCAAACACCGCCAACCATTTTCAGAAGTGCCAGCACCTGATGAACAAACCGCTATTATCCTTGCCGTTGGAGACTTGTTCTCTCCTGAGATGTAAGCAAACAACCGGTGTTATTCTACACTAGTTAAATAACACAATTTCACAGATAATTTACGCTAAGGGAAAGCATATCAACAGGTGTTTTAATACCTGGGAATATAATTTCCAATTTGGGAAAGCGAGAACCCTGGGAAGTGGCATAAGCAAGATGCCATTAATGCAGCTGAAGTGCAGTTACACTGACTTTTGGGCTTAAATTCATAGAATAATCAAATTTGGGCACCAGATTACTTTTCCAGGTGCCATGTTATACTCAGGCTGATGACAGCACACTGCGTCGTCCTGCATCCATGGCCTCAGCAGCTACTACGTGGGCGCCCAGCACAAACCAAGCGTCCTGCTGCCAGCAGTGTTTTGGCACAGCATAATGTCTGCCTTCAGGAGCGTACTAGCAATGCTGCTATTTGTCTTCTGTGTGACAGAAGATGACCAGGTTAGAAGGTTTTAAACTGAAAAAGGGTAGATTTAGATGAAATATTAGGAAGAAATTATTTTCTATGAGAATGGTGAGACACTGGAACAGGTTGCCCAGAGAGGTGGTGGATGCCCCATCTCTGGAAACATTCAAGGCCAGGTTGGACGGGGCTCTGAGCAACCTGATCTGGTTGGAGATGTCCCTGCTCCTTGCAGGGGGGTTGGACTAGATGACCTTTGAAGGTCCCTTCCAACCCAAACCATTCTATAATTCCATTCTATGATTCTGTGATTCTGTGACAGTCCACTGGTCAGAGCTTTCACCTGGGAGAAAAACATATTTTCTTGACTTCCTTTGACTTCTCCCCAAAACCTGCACCCACAGGTCCTGCATGCAAGAATGCTTTAAACCACTACAGTATGAGGGTATTTCAGGTGAAAAAACTCCCCATGACTCCTAGAAGGGCTACAAGGTTGGGAGAAAAGGCTCAAGGATCGGGACTGTGAATGATGGAGGACTTGAATCTCCTGAGTTTGGAGAGAGATGGATAAGAAAACATCTGCCTTGGCAGGGCTGTGAGGGTAAAAGGTTTCCCTGTCACCTTAGTGGGTTGTGCTGTTGCTCTGTGGTCTGTGGGGATAAGGATGGGGTGACCAACATCAGGGAAATCTCTCATGGCTAGGCAATTTGCAGTATATCGTCAGTTATCTCGGATGAAAATGAAATGTGTCCCAAGAGAGCACAGCCTTGCCTACCTAGTTAATTACTGCGCAGGGATGTGCTTCAGGCAGCGTCATATAACAGACAACAGACAGTTTCATACAACATCAAAGCTAAATCGGTGGCCAAAGTCCCACTATCAGAGTCCACAAAGAGCCAGCTGCCATGTCCGTACGCACAGAGTCATTGCGGTATTGCCTTTCTCAGTCCCAGGGGACACGCAAACATTGGCCACGGCTAGAAGATCTCAGGACACGAGGTCACATAAATCTGAGCGGCACAAAGAAAGCTCGTCAGCTGAGCCAGACTGCTGCAATGAACCTACAGTTCCTGACATTTACTATTCTGGGACAAAGCAGTCCTAAATGCTTCATTTAAACTCTGGTTTTGAAAGGCTCCTATTTAAATCTAGACGGACACTGCTGAAGCCAACACGAGTGACACAAAGGCACATGGGTGCCTGGCATTTTCCCATGTGGCGCGCCAGTTACCCCCTCAGAATAAGTGAAACGCAGCATCCCGTTTACCAGAAACGGTCTGGAAGGGCTCAATAGCCCGTGACTATTTGTGGAAGAGGCTTCTCAACTCAAAGCATCCTCCCCAAAACCCAGCCCACAGAAATCCGCTCATCCCCAAAACGGGGTGCGCCAGCCACAGTGCTAATGAGTGCAGCTGGCAGAGTTGCCTCTCGCCCTGCTAGATTGTCACTGAACACAGACATTTTACTTTCTGGACTCAGGGAGGCACAGGAGGAAGGTGTAACACCTTTTGTGCCTCGACGGACCGCATCTCCCCCCTTGAGAGCGCATGCAGGGAGCAGAGCTTGCGGTGCTGGGAAGCTGCTGCAGTAGCCTGTGTCCTGGGGACTGGACTGGATCCCACAACGGCAACACAATTCCTGCCTCGAGATTTGCAGAACAATAGTCCTTTCAATTAGTGATTAAACCAGTATCTTTGCAAACTCCAGTTATTTCTGGTTTGCAACATTTTGTTGCCCTTTTTCTGATAAGCCGGTTTTAGAGTAAGTGTTTTCATCTTACTGAGCTCTTCTTAATGAAATACTTTGTTCTTACTGAGCTGATGCTTCGGCTTGTCTGAAGGCAGTTTGATTTCTATTCAGTTATTAATCTGCCTAAGTAAGTATTGCAAACAAAGGGAAGATGGGTAAAGGCACTTCCAAACTGGCGAATTGATCGTGGTCTCCTTCCACCGTCTATATTCACCTGTTACAACACAAAAAACTAATCTTCCCTGTGAAACTGAAACACAAGGATCTAATGTTGTTTATGAGATCGCTATCCTCAAAAAATGAGGCCATGATGACCGAAGTCGAAGGAAGCACAGGATCTCCCTCTTATCCTAGCAGGACACAACTCAGACATGAGGAGGAGGAAAGGATCACCACTCAACTTGAAAGCCTAAAAATAACTAAGGCAGAGAAAGACCTGGAAATCTTTTGGTCTTTACAGAGCTCAAGCCTTGAAGTAAGACAAGGGGAGTAGGTACTGGACAAACCCTGCCGAGCATGGTCGGAGTGGAGACGCAGGGATGTTCCCAGCAGTGATACTGGCTGTGCTCGCAGGGACAGGGACAGGAGGGATGGCTGGGGCAGGGACAGCACTGGGCTGTCTCCCGCATGGCTCTGCCTTTTCCCTTTGCACCGTGGCACCAGGCAGGTGCAAGTCCCAGTAACATCCCAGAGGCTGATGATAGGGAGTGCCGTGTACTCACATATTTGCTGATGCCTCAGCAGCCAGCTGACTTTTAAAAATAGTGTGGAAGTGGACAGAGAGGCAGGTGCTCTGACTTTCATGCTGGTCCTTCAGCTGCAGGCTCAGGAGAGGCTGATTCAGCCAAAACTTGGTCTTCTGTCCAGTGAAAGAAGAGCAGGCTATCAAGACTAGATCCAGGGCTTTGTCCTGTGAAAGTAAATCAAATGAAGGTGAAGTCATTGCTGAGATTCAAAAGATGAGCCTGGGCTGAAGTAGGCTCCTTTTATTTAATGAAAATGGTAAGAAAAAGAAGGTGAGCTTTTAAGATGCTTGGTAGCACTTTTTTTTTTCTTCTCTTCCTGGAAGGCTCTCATCTATGAGAGTGCTGTTTCCCAGGAGTGGAGGCATGCACAAAGGCGCAGAAAGGCTTTCAGGGTCATTCACTGCAACGCCATAGATCTCACAGATGCAGAAGGAAAACTGCACAGGAGGGTTGGCAGCTGTTGACTGCTAAAGGTAAATGCACAGGAGAAAACGACTGAGTAAAGGCCTTTTTAGGAGATGAGCAACCTCAAGTGGTAGGCTGGGGCAGTAAGCGTCCCACCAGCTGGGAAGTGCCAGGTCCTGGTACTAAAACCCACCGACACCTCTGGTCTTGAAGAAACACCTAGACCCCCACCAGCAAATATCCCAGTGCCCGTGCATCCCACTGATACACACCCATCATTTCCCAGAAGCCCTTTTTAAATACTTAATCTCCTTAGCCAAGAAAGCAACTGGGTAAGAAGTCATGTTTCTGAGCAGCCCAGTTTGGGAGGTGTCCTGTCCCCCAAGCTTCTGGCACTGTGTGGGGACAGGACACCTCTTAATTCCTCCATGTGGGAAGGAGTAGCATACGCTGACCCAGAATAGGCAGCAGCCAGGACAACAAATGCAGTGTTTTCAAACCCATTAAACATTGGTCGAACTCATCCAGTACTAAACTTTGATGGGACCAGAACTGCATCCTGCTAGCAATGGCAGTTAACCTATAAATAGTTCTTCTGTACCTTGACAAGTGCAAAATAATTTATGGACACAAGGTCTTGTAATTAAAACCAATCTGGTCCACATTTCTCCCACTCAGACAACTTTTTTTTCCCCCCAAAGTATTTAGATCTCAGCTTGCTATTACTGCAAAAAAAAAAGAGGAGTGAGAGAATGGAGAGAACAATCTTCCCTCGTTCACTTACAGCAATCCTGGCTGCAGCCCCCTTGTAACAGACAACATGATTTAAATTAGTAAGAAGACATAAACACGAGTTTTATTTTCTTCTGTGCATTCCAAGCAACTTTTAAGAGCACTTCCAAGGCCAGCTTTTAAGAGAAACTTTATCACACTGAGGTTAAAGGGTTAGAATTTAAGAAGAGCTCCTAGACAAGTCTGAAAATTTACAAAAAAGGAAGAAACATGTTAGAAGAAGAAGAAAATATCCATTGTGAACATGGCAACATCTGTTTCTAAGAATTGTAGAAGAGAGTGATGTTCTCTGCAAACTGATAAGACGCTTCTTCTTTTATCCATTATGATTTGAGAAACGGAAACTGTCTGAAATGAATTTCATCTGGCTGGATTAAATAGGCTCCGCAGGAAGTTCTGCTTTCAGTCGCTTAACGGCAGGGATTACACAGCATGCGTGTTCCCAGCAGATCCTTTTGCGTAAGCCTTGATTACCTTACAGAGGGAAAGCCTGCTCACCCCAGCAGTCGCTCTGCCCGAGGGGCACGGTGCGCTTCTAAAAATGCATCATGATAGGCAATTACAGCATCACAATGCAGAATTCTTGATAGATGAATCTGTAGTTTATTGATGGGATCAGATTAGAGGCTTAGAGCCTGCATAGGTGAGGGAGGTGTTTTCGGCTAATGAAACTCCAGGTAAATCCTGCAAGTGCCTCAGGAAGCCTTCAGGCAAATTTGACTCTGCTCCTGGCACTGTGCTTCTCCCTCTGGGCCCTGTGCAGCGAAGTACATAAGTACGTAAATATATACCCAAGGCTAAGCAGGTAGGTAATGATAGCTCTTAAAATGAGTGGGAGTTTTTTGTGCCTTTCTGAGGGATCAGTCTTGCTTGTGCCCAGGATAGATGATGTCTTGTGGGTGTAGGAGCTCAGCTCTGAAGAGGTCTGTGAAGCACAGATGTTCTTCAACAGTGCATCCAGAGAGTTTGCATCAAGAAGACTTCCCCAGGGCAAGCCTGGGGTCTTAAAACATGCTCCTGGTACCTCTCCTGCTTCCAGATCTCTTCTGCTGACATCTGAGTGATGGAGAAGAAAGCATCTGTTAAGTATGAAGAAAACTTTCAAACTGGAGAGGATAACATTATCCAGCTACATCTTCCTACAGTCAACATACAAGTGATCTTCCATGCATGCGCCATCCAACACAAGTGACAGTAACAGCGTTTATCTCCTCTCAGCCAGTTTCAAGGCAGGAACGAGCATACCTAGACCATCCCTGGTGAAGACTTGTCTAACCTGCTCTTAAAGATCAGCAGTGGAAGAGCTCAGGACCCCCCCAAGCCTCTCCTTCCACTGCTTCACCACTTTGTGGTTAGAAGTATTTTCCTGCTATCTCATCCGAATGTTATTTGCGGCAACTTCAATCAAATATATTTTGCCTAATGCTACCAAACAAACAGACAAAGTTGCTTGCTGTCCTCTCTACCACTTCCAGAGAGATTGCTGCCAGCTCCTCTCCCCTCAGTCCTCTCTTTTCCAGAGTAACTTCTCTCCATTCCTCTTGACTCAAATTTCTTAAACCTCTGTCACAGCTGCCCATCCTGGACAGCAGCCAACCTTTCTTAGATTAATTTATCACACAAGCCCAAGATTCATCAACAAAAAGCAGAGCAAAAGCACAGCCTGTGACATTCTTACTGATACAATCCAGAATACATTTTCCCTTTCATTTAACATTTTATCTTCTATCTAACAAAATCTCATGTTTTGAGATAATTTTTTTTTGTCGGGGGCGGGGGGGGGGGAGGATATTGCTCTTTCGCTGCCTGCTTTGTATTTGTACATTTTATCCCCCCTTCCTAAGGTCAACGTTTTACTGCATTTGACTTTGTTGGTGGTGCTTTTCCCCTGATTTACAGATTGCTCTGAGTCCTGCTGCATCCCTCAAGCAGGTTTGCGAACTTCCCTCCAGGGCCTTCATCCCTCCATAAATGAAAGTGCATCCTCTACTCTGTTGTCTGAACTGGAAGTGAAAAACAAATTGACTAAAATCCATGCAAACTTTCATAAAGAAAAATTCATTAGAGAGTGAAGTATTGACAGCTTGCCTTTGCCGTTTGTCAAGCAGTTCAACACCAACCTTGTTATGTTTTAATCTCTTTCACATTCTCTTAGACTGTACATAAGAACATCATCTGGCCATGACAAAAGCATTTCTGAAGTCATGATGGAACATATCAGCTACTTTTCTCCTGTTCATGGGACCAGTTATTCTGTCAAAGAAAGGAGTCAGACTGGACTCATGTGGCCTGTTTTTGAAAAATCTACTTTTGATATATTTGCATTTTATCCTGCTGGTGCCCATAAAGATGTGAATAATTCATGCAGAATCCTTCCAGGTACCAAAGCTAGTCCGACAGGTCTGTCTTCTCTTCATCCACATCCTTCTCCCTTTCCTTTTGTGGTTTGCTCTCATGCAGCCTGCTGAGATCTCCTCTTCCACCCTTGTTGTGCACTCGAACATAATTGCTAACGTCTCAAGGAGTGCTTCAGCTGGTGCCTCACTTACCCTAGGGTGAATGTCATCTGTCCTTCCTGGCTTATCTAATTTCTCTAATTTGTGCCTTACACTTAAAGCATTTAACTTACCTAAACATTTCAACACTGAGGAAATTACAGGGAAATGACAAATTATGGTTATTATGCATTGATTTATCAGTCTGCTGACTCAGGAGAAGCAATGGATCTTTTATGTTCCATTACTTTCAAAGATACTTTCTAATACAGATAAACATTAGATTTATTAGGTCTAAGGATAAGAGTATGTTTACAACCCTGTTTTGAAAATAACATTTTTGCCACAAAGAAATAAGGAAAGATCAAGTTTGAATTTCCTCCTTCAAAGGCTATCTTTTATCTTTTATAAAGCCAAAATCTGCTGTATTTTTGTAGTTTTTTAACTCAATGGTAATGGAAGTTCATAATTTTGTTTCTCAAATCACTCAAACTGTTGCCATGGAAATAATTCTATATGGAGATGGGTCAAGAGAAAATAATCTCTCAGAGAAGATTGCTACTTGAAAAGCACATAAATTATAATAATTTAATCAAAGCATAAAGAAGTCAATCTAAAAATCTATACAAGTATAATAATTCAATTCAACTGCCTGATCTTTCTCTCCTGTGCATATCTTCTACGCTATTGTTAAAAATCCATTACTAATTAATCTGCTAATATGGTTTTCCAAGGCACAGCCCAACTGGCCACTGAAAGTATTCTGCAAAGGAGATGAGAAAGGATTGCTGTTCGATAAAATAAAGAGCATTGTTCTCGCACTTGCTTGTCACTTCCAGATAAATGTGATTTCTCCTGGATATAAAATCCTTTATCTTCCCCCTTTCTGCTCTGCTGTATTGCTGTGGGAAGGCTTCCAACACTTAGTCCCTGTCTCAGATACGGCTCCACATCCATTGAGAGTATTTTACCTCCAGGAACCTGGTCCAAAGCTCAGTGAAAAAAAAACCAAGAATCTTTGGAAAGAAAACATCGCTTTTTTGAAGCTAGACATGGTTGTAGATACTAGCTGAATTGTAAACAATTTTGCTATTGAAACAAGTTTTTGTGTTAAAGCAAGGAAATCTCATATTAATATTACCAAGGAAAGACCTGATTATTTTGAGGTAAAATGAACACATCCCAGAAGTTTGGAGGTGGCCCTGGAGGGAAGAGGGGCCCAGGAAAGTTGGTCCATATTCAAGGAGCACCTCCTCCAAACTCAGCAGAGGTACATCCCGATAAAGAACAAGTCGGGCAAAAAGGCCAGGAGGCCTGCATGGCTGAGCAAGGAGCTCCTGGAGCCTATAGAGGGTGGCAGCGGAAACAGGTAGCCTGGGAGGACTACAAAGAGGCTGTGCGAGTGGCCAGGGATCAGGTGAGGAAGGCTAAAGCCCTGATGGAATTGAATCTGGCCAGGGATGTAAAAAAAACCAAGAAAGGCTTCTATAGGTATGTAGGGGACAAAAGAAGGTCCAAGGAAAATGTAGGCCCCCTCCGGAAGGAAACAGGTGTCCTGGTTACCTGGGACATGGAGAAGGCTGAGGTACTCAATGACTTTTTTGCCTCAGTCTTCACCGATAAGGGCTCTTGTCTCACCACCCAAGCTGTGGAAGGCAGGAGCAGGGACTGGGAAGATGAAGAACCACCCTCTGTACTGGAAGAGCAGGTTCAGGAATATCTGAGGAACTTGAAGGTGCACAAGTCCATGGGACCTGATGAGATACATCCGTGGGTCCTGAGGAAACCGGTGGATGAAGTTGCCAAGCCGCTGGCCATTGTATTTGAGAAGTCGTGGCGGTCTGGTGAGGTCCCTGATGACTGGAAGAGAGGGAACATAACCTCCATTTTTAGAAAGGGAAACAAGGAAGACCCGGGCAACTACAGGCTGGTCAGCCTCACCTCTGTGCCTGGCAAGGTCATGGAGCAGATTCTCCTGGAAACCATGCTAAGGCACATGGAGAGCAAGGAGGTGGTTGGTGACAGCCAACATGGCTTCATGAAGGGCAGATTGTGCCTGACCAATTTGGTGGCCTTCTGTGATGGGGTGATAGCATCGGTGGACAAGGGACGAGCAACAGATATCATCTACCTGGACTTATGCAAGGCATTTGACACTGTCCCGCACAACATCCTTCTCTCTAAACTGGAGAGACATGGCTTTGATGGGTGGACGACTCGGTGGATGAGGAGTTGGCCGGATGGCTGCACTCAGAGGGTGGTGGTCAATGGCTCGATGTCCAAGTGGAGACCGGTCACGAGTGGTGTCCCTCAGGGGTCTGTGTTGGGCCCGGCCCTGTTCAACATCTTTGTCAGCGACATGGACAGTGGGATGCCGATGCACCAAGCTGTGTGGTGCCGTCAACACGCTGGAAGGGAGGGATGCCATCCAGAGGGACCTCGACAGGCTGGAGAGGTGGGCCTGTGCCAGCCTCATGAAGTTCAACCAGGCCAAGTGCAAGGTCCTGCACCTGGGTCGTGGCAATCCCAGGCACAAATAAAGGCTGGGCGGAAAATGGATTGAGAGCAGCCCTGCGGAGAAGGACTTGGGAGTGCTGGTGGACGAGAAGCTCAACATGAGTGGGCAATGCGCCCTTGCGGCCCAGAAGGCCAACGCATCCTGGGCTGCATCAAGAGGAGTGTGGCCAGCAGGTTGAGGGAGGTGATTCTCCCCCTCTACTCTGCCCTGGTGAGACCCCACCTGGAGTACTGTGTCCAGTTCTGGAGCCCCCAACATAAGAAGGACATGAACCAGTTGGAAAAGGTCCAGAGGAGGGCCACAAAGATGACAGAAGGGCTGGAGCACCTCTCCTATGAGGACAGGCTGAGAGAGTTGGGGCTGTTCAGCCTGGAGAAGACAAGGCTCCAGGGAGACCTTATAGCCGCCTTCCAGTACCTCAGGGGGGCCTATGAGAAAGATGGGGAGAGGCTGTTCAGTAGGGCCTGTTGTGACAAGACGAGGGGTAATGGTTTTAAAATAGAGGGAGGTAGATTTAGATTAGATATTAGGAAAATTTTTTTTTACAATGTGAGTTGTAGAACACTGGAACAGGTTGTCCGGAGAGGTAGAGGATGCCCCATCCCTGGGGCAAGGGATGTTCAAGGCCAAGTTGGATGAGGCTCTGAGCAACCTGATCTGGTTGGGGATGTCCCTGCTCCTTGCAGGGGGGTTGGAGTAGATGACCTTTGAAGGTCCCTTCCAACCCTAACCACTCTATGATTCTATGATTCTAAGTTCCAATCTAATTTACTTCTCTTCCTCTCATTAATTCTCCTGTGAGCACTTGTGGTGTATCTGCCACATCTGTGCCTGTGAGGTGTATTAATGGATATTTTCCCTGGGCCATCTCCTAAGAGATCAGCCTGTCCTTCTCATCATCCATCTCACTTTCTATTCTTTGCATAATGTTTTGCCTGGACCCAACTACATTTTTATCTGAGAGCTATCCAGTGCCCTTCAACCAAGGCTGTTCGAGGTGTTATACTTGAAATGAGCAGCAATAAGAGACTGGCAAACAATCTTCTCATTTCAAAGACAGCTAAAACAAGATGGATTTGTTGAGTGATTTGCTCCTGGCTATTGATCCCACTCTGTCAGAAGCGGAGAGGAATCCAAAGCACCCAACTCTGATGTTATCCTCCAATTCAGTCTCTCGTGCTATGTCGTTTCAGTTTGAGGGATGAAACATGAATGTGCAAGACCTACTTTTTCCTAAAAATTTTGGAGAAAGGTGAAAGGAGAATAAAACTTGAACAAAGTTACAAAATATAGAAGAAGAAATATTAAAGAAGAAGAAATTGGAAGAGAAGAAGAAATATTACAGAAAAATAAGACCAAGATAGCAGGAATAACCAAAAAGATCTGACGGCTTATAATTAATGTCATTAACAGAGAAGTGGTGATTTTTCCTTGCAGGAATGATGGGAGAGAAAGCATAAACTAAAAATAATGGAGTAGCAGACTTATTAGGCCATTGTATATCTGGTTTTAAAGCAGAGAAAGACAGGCTTTTACCTAAACTGCTGATAAGATTTCTAGAGAGAGAGAAGCAAGACAAGAAGGAAGTCTGTTAGATAAATACTAAAATAGCTTGTGAAGGCTTCGAGCCTCTTGGAATTGACAAGGCACTAAGTGCAGACAACATCCACCCGAGGGTGGAAACGGAAGTGGGGGCGGGATGAGGAGAGGTCCAGCACATTTTTTTCCAAGGTCGTGTGTCCCCCCACACTGGGAGTGGACCAAATAAACACGAACAAGTCAAAGGCACCAGTGGCTGCCAAGGCTGTTCAATAGCAGCAGTGGAGAAAATCCCAAAGTTTGCAGGAATGTGTTGGGAAGGGCTGGAGAAAGGAGGTTGTTTGGTGCTGGAAGGCAGATCCAGGCTTTCCGCATCCCTCCTTGGCAGCCCCAGACTCTCCCCATTAAAGGTGTGGGGAATACCAGGAAATCCCTTCTAGCAGAGGTGCCTAAACTTGGGCAGTGTGAATAGGCTTTTCCTCTCCGCTTTTCCTTCCTGCATCCAGCAGAGAGTGCCCAAAGTGAATGACAGCTCACAAACATGCACTTCAGTTCAGGAAAGTATACAAATTAAGGAAAAACCCTGGGCTTTTCTTTCAGTCTCACTGAAGTTAAAGGAAGTGGATACATGTTATAGGAGTTTTATATGAATATGCCTCCCAAATTGGAGTCAAATTAATTTAGCTGTTGACTTTTTAATCAAACAAAGCATTCCTGAACTGATCAAAAAAAGTGATTTGTTACTAATATGAATTTACCAGTTTCGCCTTTTTTTTTCAGATGATTATTTATTCTGACATGACAAGTCTGCATATTGATTGTCAGACTTAATAACAGGTTATCTAAAAATGCCTTAGTGTTTTAATTCATCAATTCATTTTGGCTTTCGAGTAGAATAATAAAAACTAATAGTGTAAGAAGTGCTATAAGGAATTCAGCGATTCAGTAATTCTCCTGTGCTGAAATTCTAAAATACTGAACCACCTCTGATTTCTAAATAATTCATTGTTACCAACAATCAATTTAATAAAACTAAAGAACAAATATCACAACACAA
Organism: Chlamydotis macqueenii; assembly: GCF_036417535.1. Classification (NCBI taxonomy): domain Eukaryota; kingdom Metazoa; phylum Chordata; class Aves; order Otidiformes; family Otididae; genus Chlamydotis; species Chlamydotis macqueenii. The sequence goes on from NC_141558.1 coordinate 10,239,702, forward strand.
GTGATGTGGTGATGATACATCCTCCAAATTATTCCTATGTTCATATGTCTTACTGAACTTTGTCACATAAAATTCAGCATTTCAGGTAAGAGGGTAGCCTTATGCCTAGAGGCTTTGGGTTTTTATTCCTTATTGACCTACCATTCTGAACACGTAACATTGTAAAAGAGCACCATTGATTTTCAGAAGCTCTTTGGAAAAGCGTTATCTTGGCTTCATTAAAAATTGAACAGAGTAGTACAGCAATACATCTGAAAGAGAGCTGAGATGGTCTGCATTTAGCCTCAACTGACTAAAGAAATAAGGCAAAATCTCGGTAAAAGGTGTAGAAATCCAGCTGGTACTTGGGGTTTCTGTCTTAGTCAAGTTTAGACCTGAAGGTCTGAAGATATCTCTGCAGCTGCTGCCTCTCTGTGGAGGCACCTGAACTGTGTAGGCAACTCAGGATTTTACCTTAGATTTTCTGAAGAATCAGGACTTCTTAATCCAGCGCGTGAGGTTAGCTGGGCTAACCTAAACCTGCTCATGATCCAGATAGCAAGGGTGCCCCTGCCCTCCCCCGCTGGATTGGGACGCTCGGGGTTGCTGCTGTAGCTGACGCTTGCTTCCATGGTCATGCTGCTCATCTTTGATACCTAAAAGACAATTCCTGACAATGCCTCATTTCAGTGTCTCTTGGGCATGCAGGCTACTTCAAATGCCTCTCTAGGGCTCAACTCTCCCATGTACATGTAAGATCCCTAGATGTTCCCCAGAATCCAAAGTCAGATGTTGCGGCATGTGGCGGTAGTGATGAGCAAACCATCAACAAGGCCTGCTGTTGGATGCTCGCTCTGGTTGTTTCTACTGGGTTTGGGCACCTTCAGGAGTTAGGCAGAGCCTGAGAGATAAGTTCTACATGGCTTTCTAGAACTCTCTGGAGTTTAAACTGCTCTGGTGCAGCATTTCAGAGTTATGAGAAATCAGCTGGGCTCTGGGTTAGCAACTTGATTCCTCTGTGACCTGAAGGTTCTTGATGTTTATCGTCCTGTCTGATGGATAAGGACGTACAAATGCTACACAAACCTCAGAGGTAAAGAACAAAGCAAAAGTCTCAGACGGGATTTCTGAAAGTTTTAAAACTTTTTCCATTCCCAGCAGGCAGAAAAATCCTGGCTGAAGAGTAAAGGCTCCTGAAATGAGTAGCATAAAAAGATGTCTTTTATTATCTTGCTTCAAAGTGCAGATCATGACCATTAAGTTATTCAGGACTACAAGTTCCAGACCTCCTTTTTTCCCCCCTTTCATCTAACCAGCAGAGAAAAAGGCCTTAACAACTTCAGCATTTAGCACAAGCTAATGCATCTTTCTCTAAAACAAAACATAACCCCTCCAAACCACCCCTCAGCTGACCCCTAGCCCTCAGTCAGCCTTATTCCAGCGTCTGTGTGATCTGCACAATGACAGACCAGAGACAGGGATGTTTGTCAGCCATCTCCTCGCTGACCTTTAGATAAGAGCAGCCTTCCCCGCTTCTTTCCACCAGAAAGGAAAAGGTCCGTGCTCCAGACGTGCCCGAGCCGGGAAGGGAGCTGCAGCTTACGGCTTTGCTTTCCCAGTGTGCTGGGCTTTTTCACCAGCTGCGGTTTGGAGGCTGGGAGAGAGCCCCCCTCCCACTCACACAGAGCCGTACTTACGTCATCGCTTGAGCATCTGATGCATAAAAGCTAAAAATGTGTGTCCGCTGTCCCTGGGCTCCCTGGGGAGGGTCTGCTGTGGGGTGCCAGGCTGCTGGAAACCGTCCTATCTGCCAGGAAGGGGTGGGAAACACATCTGGTCCCTCAAAAAGCAGCATGTGGGTGTCCCTCTGCCACCCTACCAGGCGCCTGGGACAATCCCAGGGGCTGACACACGGCTCGTGGCCATCCCTGCTGGCACCCCCAGGGACCAAACACCTGGAGTGGGGGCACTTATCCTGCTCTGTGTGGCGTGGCTGTAGGATCCCGCTGGGTGCCAGCCACCCCAAATGCACACCTACGCTGTGGATGTCAGTGTCCCTGACCCTGTCCTGCCCTCTGGAATGCGCTCAAGCTGAAAATCCCATAGGCTTTTTCTCCAGAGGCCTCGTGTCTCAAAACCAGTGCTGCTAGCCAAATGGCCTGAAATAGGGTGTGAGATAGTTTCATGCTTTTTTTGCAGCAGCTGATAACTTTAAACTTTAAGTGAGAGTTAATCTGATTTCTTACTGCAGACAAGGCTACAGCCTGTTGGGGTCAATACATATGGAAATGCAGAGAAGCATAGATGAAATATAAACTATCCAGTCTAATATATTAGCATATTTTTGAGTGATGCATGGCCATTGCCTTGCAAACAGCTTGCTGCTACATCAGCCTTCTGGGGCAGCAAATACATAATATGAGCTATTTGCTAGCATCAGATTCCGGGTTTTTTCTGAGCCTCCTGCGTTCATGCGTGGTTCCCCGGTAATCTGGAGCAAGTCGTATATCACCTTCACGTGCTTGCAAGGTTGAGTTGAACTGGTGGCCTTGTGAGATGACAGACATTTTCTGAATGCCTCTGGCTCTCCTTCCAGAGAGCAGAGAGGGTTTCGCACACCCTGGACATAATGAGGCGTGGTGCATGGATGGCAAAGGCTGGTTGCCAGCTCGTGCCGCCGTGCGACAGTGGGACGCAGTGGGGCCGTGCAACGGCTCCCTGCCTCCCTGCCTTGTGCTTCCAGCCTCAGGCTGGGCTGGGAGTGCAGGGAGGTGAGGCTCATCCAGCAGCGTGGCCAACTCCCACCCCTGAGGGCTTACAGTTAACATGTGTGACCAGGGAGAGCAGGTGGAGGCACCGAGCATGCAGAGCGCCTGAGGATGTCCCTGCTGTCTGCCGCAGACCAGCTGGCTTGCTGCTCTCAGGGTTCTTGTCACCAGGAGGTGACAAGGCCAGTAGCACCAGACAGATGGCCCTGCATCCAGGCTGGTGGCTCTGCAGCCTCCACAGTGTTTTTAAGGAAACTAATTGGTGAGGAAAGTGCCTGCATTTACCAGCGGCAATACCACAGCCGAATGCAATGAGCTGATGGAGGCAGTGGGGCTGGTCGAAGAGGCAGCACATCCTGGCTCTGCCATCTCTGTGAAATGCTTTGGGGCAGGACGGCGCAGGAGATTCCCTGAGCAATGCGTGAGATTGCTTGGGGCGCATGCTGGATGAGGCCAGGGCCACAAGGCTCCACAGGACGCATGCCACAGCCATGCCCACATGCTGCACAGCCAAGCCCACGTGTGAAAGCCTGGGCAGCTTTTTAGTTCAGAGTGCAGCAGAATTTTGGAGGGAGGGATGCTGCCAGTTGTATGAGCGAGAAAGAAAGAGATGCTTGCTGGTTTAGGTGTCTACATCTGATACTGCATGGCTAGGAAGGCAGGCATCTCCACCACCCTTTGCTTTTGGTCTTCATGACTGGTGTGTTTTTGGGGTTGCTTCAGCCAGAGCTAAGGCAAAACAGAGAGGATTCTGGTGATCTCTGTGCTGCCACTGCCCAGAGGTTGAAACAATGTCTAATTTTGTCAGGATCATCCCCCAAAATACTATAGAATAGAAACAGGAGAGGGGAGAAAATTACATGGGGTTTAACGCAGGAGGAGAACTTTATGTTTGGACGCAGAAGTGCAGTGCTGGTGCTCCCCGGCAGACCTCCCTGGTGCAGCGCTACATGGGAGGCATTATAAGGCATTTTTTCAAAAAGCTTTCCCAAATGTGCCTCTGATAAGCTCCAAGGCCAGCAATGGCCACACGTGCAGGCTGGGAGGTACCAGGCAGAGATTTTTTCTCTGGCTGCATCTTCGTCTTTGCAGCACAAAGGAGGGAAACAGCCCTTGAAGGAAAAAAAAAAGGCAGCGTTTCCATTTAAAGCCAGACGATTCGTGTGTGGCCACAAGGCAGCTCGTTGGAGACAAAAAGGAAAGCTGTATCCGTGCAGCTTTCCCAGACAGACAAGCCATAACTCAGAGCACCCTTTTGCGTCTCCTACAACGAGCTTCCCTGTAGCCGCTGCTGCAATCTCCGCTCATTCATTTCCTCCCCTCCCTCTCCGCTGCTTCTTTCTTTACCCATTACAGGACCTATTCATGGGCATCCCCTGAAATGTCCCGTTTGTCCAGGGGGTTGCAGCGCTCGCTTTCCCTTCCAGCTACTGGACATTTTGAGCCAGGGGCACAGTGCTAGGTAATAAACATCGCCTTTGTCAAAAGGAAGCGGAGTTTAAGTACCAGCCAACAGTGTCTGTCTGCTAGATAGGAAGCTGGTCTGGCCTTAGCCAGCTATTGAGATGTCTCTGTGCCATGTTGCCATAGCTACCCTCCAGCTAAATAGGGAAAGAACTCCTTTGTCCCCGATTAAGACCAGCAGACTTTTGGAGCGGAGCCTGACTGGAACTGCGGGGAAGGAGCTTGTCTGCAGCCGCTGGGACTTTCACATTGCTGTTTGAGTGCATTGGGCTGGGCAGAAAAGGAGATAGAGGATTGCTTGAAATAAATTGATTTTATATGCATATATATGTATGTATACATATGTACATATATTTTATATATATGTACACAAAGGCAGCTGTGGAATGGTGATGGTTGAAGAACAGGTTTGCCAGAAGAGGAGGTGAAACCTGAAGTAAAAAGGACTTGAAATAAATCAAACAGGAGCCCTTGCAGCACTTGACGTGACCCCCAAGGATGACAACCAGACCCCTTGAAAGGGGACCACAGCCCCTGACCAAACAGGGTATTTCCAGATGAGACTCCCAGAAAACTCACATCAAACTGGCAGGCACCATTCTTCCTCCTGCTTTGTGCTAAGCAGTGTCAGTGCTGGTCCTGCATGTCCTCACACATCCGTCTTCGGAAACCCATCAATGCCTGGGACGAGGGGATGTGTGTGTCCCTGCAGCCACTGCTGCACGGGGCAGCGAAGCATGGCCAGACCAGGTCAGCATGGCAGGCACAGCAGCTGGGGACTCAGGATGGGCTGCAAAACCCCTGCTGAGAAACAAGGAGGGGGGATTAGGGGATTAGCCTACAACTGGGTTTTTTTTTTTCTCCCTCGACTGGACCTTTAGCTCAGTGAAAGTGAGGTGGTGCGTTCCCACAAGGCACAGTGGTGCCATAGACTGACGCGGGCAGGGTAAAGTCATGACAAGTGGTGAATGCTTGTGTCTTGTGCTTGCTATTTTTCACACGCACTGCAATGCTACGTGCAGCCATTACCTTCTCCTGGGCGCACTGGAACGCAGGGACGTTACACAGCTCATTTGCTCCCATTAGAAGATGAGGGTTTCCAGAGATGTAATGAGCATCCTCAGGATCAACAGGCCTGATCTAGCTCCAGCTTTGAGTTTTATTTCTGCCCACCATAAACTTCCTAAAACGACCCCATTTCTTGAGGGTGCTCAAGCAGCAGGGAGAATTTCAGACCTCCTGAGGCCGGGATATGCAAGTAACATGGACTGCTTGGGGACTGAATTCACATGAATTCAGAGAAAAAGGGCTGGATATGTTCAGCACGAATTTTGGATTACATGTAAACTAATTTTGAAGGAAGGACTCCAGACATGGAAGTAAAGGAAAAAATACGGTAAAAATATAGCAGAGTTTTACCAAGGTCACTTGAGTCAGGCGAACTCGATAGCTTTTGGTGATAAGAAAAGAAAAAAAAATAAAAGAGCAAACAAAGTACTCCATGGGCTTTTTTAGACATGGGAAATGCTTTAGATCTAATCTGTCTGGACTTCAGCAACACTTTTGATAGAAGAGCCACATGGGAAATTATTGTTTGTGTTGGAAGAAGTGGGGACTGGTATTCGAGCTGAAGGTCTGTCAGGAAATAGCCAAGAACAAACACAACAGGTTCTTCTGAAGGGAAAATGATAGGAGGGGGGAGACACAATGGGCGAAATTCCTTGGAGCCAGTTTTAGTTAGTTTTCTTCTGGAACAAAAAGTAAGTAAGGGCTAATGATACTTGCAGACAATACACAGTTGGGAGGCATCAGTGAATTGGGAATCTCATAAAGGAAACACGCGCTACATTTGAGAGCTGGACCTGCAGCAAAGAGTTCAAAGTGTCCGTCATGCACTAAGGCTCCCTCTACATTAATTAATTAAACTGAGCCAGGGCAGGTTTATGAACTGCCCTGTGACCACTGCCAAGGATAAGTGTTTATGTGCTTCCCGGCACTGTTCGACCGGGGCCGACCAGCTCCCAGCTAAACAATGCCCAGCCACGGTTTAGGGATTAGCACCGGCCAGGGCCTGCTTCCAACAGGCTCTTTGGATGAGGTCACTCTGGTTTGGAGATTAAAAGAGTCAGGCTGTGTGGATGCAAGCCATGCCACGCTGTCAGGCCCTGGCTTGCTTTATTGGCCTGCTGTAGATGTGGCCTCAGAAATCACATTGTTTTGCTGTAAAGCAGAGTTCACTGATCAGCCGCAAAAGGGCTGTGAGCACCTATGCAATGTGCTTGCACAAGACAGTAAATATGGTCACAGCTTGCAACAGGCCAGAGACTTCTGACAGAGCAAAAGCATTTTTTTTTTTTTTTTCTGTTACAACATTTTTCTGGAAAATGTGTGTAATCATGGATTTCCCTAGCCCAGAGTCATTCCAACTGGAGCAGGCTGGCACGCGAAGAAGAGATGTTGGAGGGAGCTGCAAACACGTCCAATGGGAGGGAATTGAATGAATTTGGCCACTTTAGCCTGGAAAACAAAAGCTGAGAAGCAATTCAGTTGTGCTATCTATTAATACATCAAGGAGGTAAACACAAGAGAAAGAAAAAGACATGTAAGCTAAAGGCAACTGTTGGCACCAGTACAAATGTGTATCAATCAGCCACAAATAACTTTAGGCTGGAAATTAAAAGTAGTTTTCTAATCACTGGAGGAGGTGCTTCAGCTGTAACCTTGCAGGAGGAGCGCTGGATGCAAAAACAAAACTTGGTTTAGGAGGTGATGGCTGCACATCTGGGAATACATGTGATGTGGTGGCTTGTGACAGCAGAAACAGGTCCCACTGACCTATGAGGCCCCCCAGTCCAGCTTTGTCTCTTCCTAAATAATTAATAAGAAAGCCTGCCAGGAATGACCACTAGAAGTGATGCTGAGCCCAATTGTTCCCACCATCCATCGAGCTCTTTCATTGACCACAGCCCTTGGGTACATTAGATGAGGCTGGGCTGCTAATGGAAACTGGCATTACAGAGTGCATGTGCCAAATGCTGCGCTTGCCCCTTGAGCATATTGCTTCCTGAAAGACTTGGCCTCACACACATTATTAGAAATGAAAACACACACAAAAAATAAATACAATTAAAAAAAAAAGGTGTTCCATTCATGTGTAATAAACTGCAATCTGAAGACGGTTTAGAAGGCAAGAAATTCTGATAATTGCTCTGGCTAATAACTCTGCACATCCGATTTCCTTCTTCATGCTTTTTCCATACTTGCTTGTCTCAGCTATTAGTAGTGTTTTGTTTATTAAATCAGTGCTTTTCAACCTACAGTCTACAGATCCTGGAAGGTGTTTGGGCTACTTGTAAGCAGTTGTGTAAAAACTAATGAAGAAAAGGAAATCTATTGCAGGAGCCCTACATCTGCTATACAGAAGTCTCCGTGGTAGAGCAGTCCAAATCCCTAACTGGCAGAGTTTAGCTATTCCCCCAGACTGTCCCCCAAACTCATCCAGCCTCCATGGACACATCCAGGGGCATATCCTCTCTCTAACGTAGCCCAGAGGTGTAGGGCTTGCCTTCAGTGTTTCCTTGATACAAAATAGATGTACCGCACACAAAGCCTGCAGCTGGATAGGAAATGTACCTCCATGTGAGAGAAGTCAGAGAAGGGCCTTCGCATGTCAAAAGGCAGCAAACCCGAATTATTTTGCCCTGCAGTGCCTCCTGCACTCTCACAGTGGGGATCTGGGAGATCTTAGGGCTTTGGGGAGCAGCTGAGAAGCCCCAACTGTTGCAGAGGAGGAGGAAGGATGGCATAAAGCAGCTGCTCTGCTTCAGTGCTTCTTTGGACACTTGCCTTTTGCCAAGTCATTCAGCCCTCATATGCAATAGTCATAACATCGCATAGTTTAGTTTTTATCTGTTATTTAGTCATGACCTAATGACCTACAGGCAAAATCAGCAGCACCATTCAAATCCTCCAGCTCTGAGATGTCTCCTGAGACACAATTTACAAATCCCTCCTGCTTTTTAGGCATCAGCTGCAAAGTTTGTGTACGGATTCAGGGTTGTTTGTATCCAAGAGCTTGAAACTCTTCCTAATATTTACAATTTAAAGCCAGGTGCATGTGCCAACTTCCCCTCCTTTAAAGCTGCCTGTTGGTTACAGGTGACACTGGAATAGAGAGGGAAAGTGAACCAATGAATGAGGTCTGGGGCTCAGATGATGCAAGCTGGTGTCCCTGCTGTGTCTCAGACAGGGATAAATAATTTAAACTCTTTTCTTCCTATATCCTGGACCACTTTCATGAAAAATGGGCTTAAAATCATGGGAAGTTCAGGCTACAGTGATGGGAGCCTTACGAACAGGCTCCACATCTACAAAGGTCTTTTAGACATGATTGATTTCAAAAGCATAAAGGCTCCTGAATACTCTGGTAGCTCTGGGGACGAGAGCTTGCACGTATGTTGGGTACATTCCTTCAGCAGTGTATCTACACCACAAAAGGAGTTGCTCCCTTCACTGGAGGACAGCAGAGAGGCAGAGGCATTGCTCTGGCCATCCACAAGGGTTGCAGTGGCCATGTAGCTTGGATTAAAGCAAGTGTTGTTCTGCCATCACAGTTGGTTGCCCAGAGGAGTTGTGGAGCTTCAGTCTTTGGAGACATTGAAAACTTGACTGGAGATAGTCCAGAGCAACCTACTGTTGCCAGCTCAGCTCTGAGCAGGGGTTTGGACTAGATGACCTCCAGAGATCCCTTCCAACCTCAGCCCTTCTGTGAATCTCTGATATATATATATATATATATACATACACACATATACACACATCCTCAGGACTTGGATGCACAGCTGAATTATGGAAGCTCGGTAAATTATGATCCATCAGCTGATGTCACTGAAGCTCACACATCCATTTGCAGACATTTGCATGTGCAACAGAGAAAAGCCTCTTTTACTGAGGTTTAAAATCATCACATTATTTCTCTCCAGAGAGGGCTGGAAGGGCTCACCTAAGCTCCAGCAGCAGTCACAATGGCTCTGTTGGCACGCAGAAACCTGTGAAGTTGTCATAAGTTCAGCAGGTTTCTGAGCCTTGCAGGTAAGTAGATTTAACTACGGCAATCTGTGTTCACTAGAGCAATGAGGAGAGGTCGTGAAGGTTTGGTTAACTTGACCTGATATAGAATCAAACCCATTTAAGAAAACAAGATATAGGTGTGTTCTGCCATTTGCCGGAGCATATTTCACTAGTAATTCTTGTGACACCTCCCTAGGCCTTTATAGGAAAAATTGATAATACTAATGAATAAATTAAACTTTTTTAAGATACAAAAAAAATATCTTTGACTAATAGTGCAGTAATGCACAAAGCACTGCTGTCAACAGTAAAAGCTCCTAATCTGGGTCAACTAGCAATTTAAAGCAAAAAAAAAAAATGCTCTTCAAGAAGATTGCTCTTTAACAGTTGAGTATTGGGAGCCAGACTCACCACTGAGCTCCATCTGCTTTGTATCACACTGTGATGCAAGCCCACATCTGAGCATCACCGGGACCGTACAGAGCAGCTGGAGCAGATGGGGAAGACTGGGCCAACAAGCCTGCGTCAATTCTTACAAGTTTTACACACACAGGGTGGGAGGAGGGGGTGTTCTTTGGTCTGTTTCTTATGGCTGCTCTTCAGATACCACAATGATGGCCTCCCAAATACCGAATCTGCTGAGCTGTGGGATGGTGTAGTGGTTGGCCTGACCTCTCAGCGGAGGAAGTTTTCTGCTTACAGGATCGTGAAAGGGGACCCTGCTATGGGGTTTTCATCCTCAACCAGGAGCCATATCCCCCCTCCTCCTACCACCAGGCTCCCCACATAGGAAAAATTCACATCACTTCTTCTTCCCTGGCCACTTTTTGTCTATTTTGGAGACCAGAGGATCTCAGAGGCCAGAATATCTCTTGCCTGGCTTGTACAGTGCCCAGCCCCCCAGGGCTTGTACTGCAAACAGTAAAGGAAGATGCCTGCTAGGAATTTGAGCAGTATCACCGACCTCTAACAAGAAACTTTGCTCATGCTCTCTGCAGAAAGCCTGTATACATAACCTTCTGGGAGGAGACATTTAGTCAATACACTTGGTGTGGAAAGTAAAATGTAGGTAGGAGCAAGGAATGAGAGCTCTGTTAATCATTGTCATTGATTTTCTGAAATGGCTCCATGTCTGCTCATAAGAAGGATGCAGTGACATCCTATGTTTACTCAGTGTCAGCTCTGGGTGGGAGGAGATGGCCATGCCAATTAAGAAGTTTAATTAAAGCAGCAACCTTTCTGTTCCAGAGGTGGGGTGTTGTCATCTGCTAATTTATTTTCATGAATAAGTCATTAAAGCAGGAGAAGCTGAGGACTTACTCATACAGCTCAGGTTTGCAGTGCATCTTCCCTGGTTGCTGGAAATCATTGCAAATCCGATATCAAGGCCTTGAGGTGAAGCCCAAGAATAAACAGATCAGAATCATGTCTGTGATGTTTTACTGCAGTACTGAAATCTCCTAACAGCAGGGACATGCTGTTACAGTCTCTGGCAAGATTAATATAACTGGGTTTCATATACATGTCACACCAAATAAATCTGCAGGAGGACCCAGTTCACATTTTTTGCCTTGTTGCTCACTGTGGTGCTTACCTCTGTTGATCATGTTGCTGCACCAGAGAGAAGAGGTGCTTATCATCTCTGAGCCACAGCTGGCTGACTGTCCATCTGCCTGTGGTGTGGAAAGTTCCTCAGTAAACAGATGTGATCAAACCCATGTGTTGCTATTGGAGAGGAACCAGAAATGGCAGCTTATGACTACCTAATAGATTAATTCTGCATTGAGATGAACAAGCTGAGCTCTGAGTTCAGGCTGCTTTGAACCACCTCTGGAGGTCACTTCACTCCATCTGATTCACTACTTTGAAGACAGTAACTCCTGCCTAGCTGGTAGAGGAACACTGGTCTGCAACTTAAAGTATTACTGTTTTGATGCAGGGAGGTGAACTCATGAGCCATAAAACCCTCTATTTGTTAGAGATTTGTTAACACTCTTTGACTATTCTGCTGCTTTCCAAAGTAACTGAGCCATCTGTACTGAAGGACAAACTCATCCCCCTAGGCCAGGTGAGACCTGAGTCAGCATTTGGGTGCTGCCCATCACCTCTGTGAGCTCCTCCAACCAACCTCTTTCTTTCACCATTAGCCATGGCTCGTTCAAATCAGCCTACAGATGAGGAAAGAGTGGCATTAAAGGAGGGCAACTACATGAGAAGCAAGGCTGGTCTGCTTCCAGGTGCAATAGCCACTCTGGCTTTGTGGGGATTTGTCATAAGCAAAACAAGCAGAAAGACCATCACCATCAGTGATCAGAAAGACCATCAGTGTTGCTGGCTTACACATCCTGACGCTTCATCATAGTCTGTCGAATGTCTGCTACACTCTGCAGATGAAAAAAAAAGTAGTCATTTTGTGGAACTGAAGAAGTCTCCTCCCATAAATGTCAGCCTAAAGACATTTAACATGCTTATAGCCCCAGATAACACAAACTGCATGGGTTTGTGCTGGTACCTGTGTGGATTTGTACGGGTACACATACATGCCTGTGCATACAACTACTCACACACACTACACAATACATTAAGAGTCAAAATTAGGTAATTTGGAAGCTGGCTTAGTCATTGAATTGACAGTGATGTGAAGGAAATATTTAAACATTTGAGGGGTCTCAAAAAACGTGTGGAAACTCAACTTAGAGGCTGGGAGGGACGTCTGCTCTCTGAAATGACAGGAAGAATCAAACAACAGAAGTTTTCAAAGCTAATTCAACTTTGTGGCAACTACATGTGGCAACTCATGTGGCAACTACATGACTCCCACAAAAATAAATGAGTTACATGGCAGAATCTTCTGGTCTGTTCTTGTTTTTATCCATTACAGCTGTGGCTGAATCTCTGAGCCTGAACTCAGTTTGAAAAACTGATCCAAGTGTCCCAGGCTAATCAGACAGCAGCAGAAAGGCTCTTTGTTGGAGATTGTGTAACACCAGGGTCAGAGAGCCAAAATTCAAGCTGATTCAAGCAGGTATAGCTGGAGGCAGTGATGTGAAACTGAAAAAAAAAGAACCTGCAGATTAAATGTCAGAACTGCTTTTTCCAAAGCCAAGGTCTATTAGCCTGGGGGACATCGTCCAACTAGAGTTATGGAATCCCCATTAGCCGACCCTTTTGAAAGCTTAGCTGTACCAATAACACTCAATAATATATTTTTTGGAACAAACTTCTGTTGGCAGAGAAACAGGAGGTGAATTAATAGATCCTTTCTAGCTCTGATTTTTATAACTCTTCACATTGAATCCTAATACAAGAGGTTATCTTTATAGCAGGCAATGAAAGATTTTCCCTGTAGATTGCCACTTGAAAAGTACATGCTGCACGTTTTTAAAGTACAGGACGTTTTATACTTTCATTTGATTTCGAGTGACTGGAGTAGTCTATAGCCAACTTCAAGTTAATATTTTAGCAAGAATCGATAACATAATTAAACTTTATGGATGTCCCTCATCAACAGTTCCACATGACCAAGTATACAACATGGTGGCACTTAGATAAATACTTTTGTATTTATGGATGGCTCATTAAAAGGTGGGATGAGGACTTAGCCACAAGAGATGATGGAGTAATTACACTGAGTGGTACAGTTTTAAATATAAGTGCGGTTTGTTATTAGTGCTATTAACTGAAATATGTTTGACTTAAAGGGACAGTGCTATGACATTAAAAAAGCCTCGTGATAGGGCCTGCTGTTTGGGTTAGCCAGTCTTACCCTTCAGCTCCAGAAGGATGTTCCCTTCTAGCTATCTCTCTCCATTGGCTCAAAATGTCATCATGTGGAAAACGGTCTAACTGTTAGAACCAATCTGGGATGCTTTCTTTGTCCCAGTGGGAACCATGACAGGACACAGATATCAGATTTAAGTGCCCAAGCCAGGCATCATAACAGATGGCTGTTTTCCCCTCTGAAAGGCTGATTCCCTCTGAGCGATCCCGACTGCTCATATGCAAGACCAGGACTGTCTGGTCTCAGCAGCTTGTTCTTCCTTCGCCAGTCACTCCTCTGTCAATCTCACAGCTGCCATCAGGACCTTTTCTGAGTCCATTGGAGGAAAAGGATGTATTTTGTCACTCCTTTCCCCAGCTCATTTTCTGAGGTTGGGTAGCATATGCAGAGGCCAGCCTTAGCACAGCTTAGGCCAATGGGAGCTACCCAGGATGGAGAAAATCCTCACTAAAACCACGCACACCAAGGCATCTCTTGAAAAGAGGGGCAGCCTTCCTTGCAACTAGCCCTGACAGTGCCTGGAAAAGCAGGTGGGCTTGAGGAACCACAGTTGCCTTGCCAGTGCAGGCTGATGTCCTGCCTCCCAGGTCTCCCTGTCTGCTTGGGGAGATTTGTGTCCTAACCGAAGCGCAGACTCGGTGCAGCTGGACATTGCATCTCCTCTCCCAGTGCAGCTTCCCAGGTATTTTTGCCAAGGACCAGCCTGCAGTGCAGGCAGAGGCAGCCTCTGATTCCCAGGAGACACAGTCATCCTGCCGTGTAATTGTAGAACGACAGCTTAGTCCTGATTAATGGCAGTATAAATTAATTCTGATAAAAAGATGAGGAGAAATTAAAAATGAACAAGCTGAACATCACTGGCACAACTCACTGCCTTCTACTGCGACAACAGTGGTGCCATCCCTGCAAGGTTTTTGTCCCATTTATTCCTACTGCTTCCTCATTGCTTCCCTTAAAAAAAAAAGGCAGCAGTTCTGATGTATGCCTATCTTCTGATGAGCATCCCTCTTAAGACACAAGTAAATGGAGATTTTCTCTCTGCCTAATAGACAGCCCTGCTGTCACTGACTCCTTTTGCTCACAGGGCAAGGATTTTCATGGGATCGTGCTGGCAAAACTGCAATTACAAAGGATTGCAAAACAGGGGGGGCAGATCATGTTGCTGATAGTGAAGCAAGTGAGGAGACAGAAGATGAAGGAAGAAACAAGTTGAAAGGAAAGAGCAGGGAGAAGGGAGGGAAAAGATGAATAATTAATGTTATCATTTGTTACACTGGAGTGGCCATCTCAGTTAATGAAACCTGTAGTGCAGAACCATGATTTAACAAATTACTTGTAAACCTGATGTGCTCCTTGCATGCGTGCATTGTTGGGGGAGAGGGGTCTCTAGAGAGTTGCTGGCCAAAGCATAAACACTGCTAAACTGAACATTTGTTGATTTGGTGCTATTGAAAGAGCTAACTGCTATCAGGAAGCAGGTCTGATGCATCAAGTCCTTGCGTTTTTTGAATGAAAGGCATGAAAACTGCGGAGCTGTGCAGCCGGAGCTCTGTGCGTGGTCTTTGAGGAGGCAGAGCGCCTTGGTGCTCAGTAGGGGAGGGCATGGGGTGGTGGTGGGGCTGAATGGGTCTGACACCAACTGCAAGGGCAGAACTGAGCACCATCTCCTCCACACGCTCCACCAGATGCTGGCAGAAACAAATTGGAGAAAATATGGTCATATCTGGGCTCTTTTGGACATAATCTGAAAGCACTAGCAGGCCCTATGTCACAAGTGTAAACAATATCATCAGTATTCCAGCATTTTTCCTTAACATGAGCCTTCCTTTCTTTGGGAAATATATTAATTTTGGATACTCATATTCTGTTAAGACAGCTGTATCCTGGGCCACGCTGACCACTGTTTATACCAGCTGGCTGTCGGCAGCCGACAGCTTTGCTATGGTGGATGTCAGTCCTTTGAAAGCTACAGATAAACTCCTTCTAAAATTTATCTGAATGTATTTAAGCACAAAATAACCTGTCGGAAGGAGTTTGAGTTTTCTCTGACCTTCACCTGATACACAGCTACAAGCCTGGCAGTACGTTAGTATATACACTGACAGCCTTGCTTGCTTCCCTTTTAAAGGGCTGTTTAGGGTTCAGAAACCAGCCACAGACTGAAATAAATTCTAACTGCTGCTAATATGCTCAGAGGAAAGGTGCCCCCTTTTTTCTGTTTGCTGGAGTTTGGTGTATCAAGCCTCAAAACTGCCTGTAGGGAAAATAATAATTTATAATCTGAGATACAATTAAAGTTGCATTTTGACAAACAAAATGCATTGCTACCATCATGCCAGGTACCCTCACAGTTTGCGCATCTTTAAGCATCCAAAAAACATTTAATTACAGAGCGGCTTGTATTCTGTTGGAAAGGTTGCAAATGTTCTTGGCTGGTTTTTTTTTTGTTTCATCAAAACAGCTTTTTCCTTAACCTCCTAATGAAACTGAATCTTCCCTGGCCACTTTAAAGATCAGGGTTAGCGGCTTTTCTTTCTGTCACACAAACTCTTCAGTTCTATCCCCAAATATTTATTATTTATTTGGAAACATGTTGAGATTGCAATCTATTTCCAAGGGCAACCAGGTCCCCAGCGGCAGTTTTACAGGCTCCTCAAAACAATGACGCTTGGTGTCACAAAACACTGGCTATGAGAAAGAAAATAGAAGCCCATAAGGAACCTTAAACTCCCCAAATTTGAATTGCTCTGGCTCGTTTCAGAAAAGCCAGGGACTGAGTACACCTGTAGCTGGAACTTTCCTCTTACCCCTGAGCTTGTGCTCTCTGGGCAGGGGCTTGAGTTCTTCCTTGGGTGATGGCACAGGAACCTTTGTCGCACCACTGTTCCCTCCTGGCACCTCAACTCTTGTTCAGGATCCCCCAGAACAAGGACACTATTTGCTATAGTATTAGGAGAATGGTGTATCCCATCAGCAGCACATCGCTCGTGAAGCTGGAAAGGACAGTGCTTGCTGCACCTCACTCATGCGGTGGTACCTCACCCAAGTTCTGACCACAAGGAAATGTTTTGAGATTTCAAAAAGAGAAAGGCAGATAAATATAGCCTGTAGTAGTAGTTAGTGAAATAGTTGCCTGAGCTGTGACACTTCCAGAGTAATCTTTCCTCTGAATATAGAAGACTAGAGACCTGAACCCAATCTCTAATTTTCTGAGTGAACAATGTGTTCATTCAGGAGTGACTGACTATCAAGCTTACTGTAGAACTACAAATCTTTATTTGACCAAAATTAATATACTTCCATTAAAAACTTCCATTTCGAAAAGCTGATATGCAACAGCTGAAAACAAAAGGAGTTGAAAAATTCTCAAACATCTCCATTTTGGATCTTTTCTCTTCCAAATATCAGGATACTGTGATAAACTGGAAGTCTCTTGGTGTAATTCATAATGTCTTAGATGCCTCTGGTTTAGAACAAAAAGCATTCCTTGAGATTAAATAGCAGCACTTTGTCAACATTTTGGAGTTTCCACTCAGTGAATACAAGGATTAGTTCAATGATCCAGCCAGCTCAGCTCATTGCCAACAAGAATGTTACAAATACAATACTAAGACGACTTTTTTTTTTTTTTTTTCAAATTTTGACCTCAAGGTAGCAACTGCAGTAAAGCGTGAATACAGCTGGACATGGTTTGCAATGAAAGCCTGAGTTATTTTCCTGCCTACTGCCAGCTGATACGTGTGTGTTTGCATTACCTCTTGCAGGGATGCCCTAAGGAGAAGAGTTAACTACTGTCAACTGATGATAATGTTCAGCGCTTCCTCTTGGGAGAGTCCTACAAAGAGGTTGGGCAAACACCGCGCAGACTGCAGACAATATGGCATGTTTGCTCAGGAGCCCTTAAACTGGTGATGCACAAGCAGACTGGATAAACTGGTCTCTTCTATGACAACAGGCCCTTACGCCAGACAAATGTGAATTTATTTCTTCTAAATGAGTTAAAGGCACTGGCAAAAATGGCGAGTTATTAGCTTAGTCTTTAGCAACAACTTTGTAAATGTTGCTGACTCCATCTGACAGCAGCCTGGGAAGACCACAAAGAGCAGGTAAATGACACAAACAGTTGATGAGTCAGGGAAGCATTTCCCGTGTGGTTTTGAAGAGGTCAGATATGCAGTGGGTCACTTCATTGTACTTTGCCTTATGCCAAGCACTTTCATCAGTTCATTTTTACCTCACTTTTTTTTTTTTATATTGAAAAGCGTTAGATCTTAGTCTCAGCATGTCTGAATATAAAGATCATGTTAACCCTTTGCTGTCAGGACGAGGGGTGAACAAGCCACAGAAGGCACTCGTGGCTGGACAGAATGGATGTTTTTACACGTCTCCATGAGATTTCTGGTTTGCACAACCATTATTAGTGTTTAGAGTAGGTCTCAGCTAAGACCAAAGTCCATTTGATTCTCTACCCACATGTAGTAAGAAACCACTCAGTCTGAGAAGAGCTTTGGCCCAAGGTCCTCCATGTTATTTGGGTGCTGTCTCTTTCCCAAGTTACACCTAACAACTTTAAGGACCTGCCCTGCAGCCTAAGTAGATGATGCACAGTTTGACACAGGAATTTTGACTCAATTTTGTGGCTTAAAATTTGATACAGAGAAATTCAGTGGCTTAGGCAAGGTCAAGCAAGATGTTTCTCAAGCCCTGATCCACATATCCAAAAAGATCACCCAGAAGATCAACTGCTAAGTGTGAGTAACGGATAGGGAAGGGACATGTCTGGAAGGCCAGGGTAGGGGAATAGGACAAATGAGGAGCTGAGCTGATGGGACTGATGTTGGCTGGAGAAATGGGCTTGAAACAGGGAGATACAGTGCCTAGCTTGGATAGGACCAGAGGTCCTCAGAGGTGAGAGAAGGGGTTTGTCTCCGGTCCTGAGCCCACACACCTCAGAGTGCCTTGCACGTACCCCAAGGCATTGCAGACTTTGACTAAAGCCAGGCACATCAAAGTGAAGGGAGCCAACCGAGAGCCTCATCCCCAGCTAGTTGCCCCAAGCCTCATCAATCTCTTAGTTGTAGCCTCCCAGTGAAGGACAATACCTGACTATCTGTGTGTTTTAAACCCACTCCTTTATGGTTATGAGTTTATTTAAACTTTATTTAAATACATACATGTATTTATTTCTAACTTATTTATTACAAATGTTGTATTTTAATTTTTTGTTTATAAATTATTTATAAATGTATTATTTACATAAAGTCTTTTTTAAAGCAGAGGCAATTGTTTGAGGACAGACAATTTACTGCTTCCTCCTTTGACACTGAATACCAACTGAGCCATCGAACAGAGGAGGTAAATAGACCCCGAAGGGCTGGTGGATGGAGCTGTGCTTTTCCTGCACAGTCCTGTGTAATCAACTGGGGCTGACACTGCTTAATCCGAGCTGGCAGGAAGGCCATTTTGCCGTGTGTCCTTGACATGAGTATCTCTCCTCCGTGGTTATCATGGAGCCCAGACTCACTGGGTTTCAGGATGTGCAATACGGTTCAGACATGGAATTTGATTCTTTTGAGCTTTCCCTACGGGAATATGTGTGTGCGGAAGGGGGAAGCTGGATCTCAGCCTGCTCAGTACATACATTATTGATCTTGAGCAGGGAGGGTTTATGTGCTAGATGGGAGGATGTGAAGCTAAGGAAAGGGGATTTCTTTTACTGTGGTTGCTGATTTCACATGGATGTGGATCCAGCAAAAATATTGCTGTGGGTTTATAAATTAAGGGTGTCCAAAAGGAAGGGCTGGTAAAACCTCCCTTTGTCCTCATGGCAGTGTTCGTTACATGAAGATGGATTGGTCGCTCCTTTTGACATGAGCGATGAGGCCAGAATTTTCTCTCATTATAATTGATCATGCAAGCGGACAATGGTAGAAGACACTTCTCCAGCAGATCTGTATTCCTCCTCTGCAGCACAGCAATTTGTTACTACCCGTAAGGGCATTTAAGGAGAAGCTCTGAGCTGCATGCCTGAAGCTGGCTCTGCAGCCCATGCATCCCCATCAGTCCGCTCCCTCGGCTACCTGGACCTCCGGCATGCAAAGGTTAACTTCACCATTGTATCTCAGTGATTATTTTTGTGCAGCCTGTTTATCTTCAGTCCCCAGGTCATTAATAAACATCCTCTTTCAAATACTTTGGACATCTGGAATATGGCTTGCTTGTCTTCTGAGACAATGATATCCTTTTAGGCTGATAAGGGAAGGATGAAGACTAAAGCTCCCCTTCTTTGGAAAAAAAACACAGTCTAAATTGTCTTCTCTTTTACTCCAATGAATTCACCTGTCAGTTGGGATTGCAGTCTGCAGGAGCTTTTAAGCAGGTATTTAACTTACATGCACATGTGTAGCTCCACTGATATCACCTCCCTGTCACCATCACTGCAAAATGTTATATTTGCACCCTGAGCACAAGCAAAGTCATTTGGAAAAAAGCAACATCTGCTCCTGTAATACAGGACTAATTACTAGTATACTTGCAACAGGACAACACATCTCATAATTTCAGCTCTCTTTACTTCCTTTAATACTTGCTTAAATAAGAACCCCCAAAAAAGTATTTTTTCTTTTTTTTTTTTAGAAAAGAAAAAATAAGCAACACAAGTTCTTCAGATGAGAGCTAGGAGAAATACAGAATGGTATCATGGGCCTGTTCTGCTGACAGGGGTCAGCTGAAGGGCTCTGAGAGAGGAATTTATCTGACCCATTTTACACTTCTACTTGAACATGAACCAAATCCTAAAAGTGTCTTTTTCTGTGTAATGACCAGAGAGGGAATTTACCATTCCTAGGTCAGACAGAGCAGAGGCATCAGAGTCAGGTGAAATGAATCCCTCCCTTTCCAGTTTTAGTAGGATGTGATCAGAGCCCTGCGGTCCCTTGTGCTTGGAATGAAGCTGGTCTTGTGTGTTGCTATGCTGTAGCATCTGGCGTTTAGTGGGGTGGTGGGACAAGGCTCCAGGTCCTCTAAACCCTAAATCACCCCTAGGAGGTATGAGTTTGTCTGCTGTTAAGCAAACCCTACGCAGCTCAGTATACGTGACTTTTTAGATCAATCCCTTCTGATGGGCTTCACTTTGCAGGGAAGGTCACGACATTTATCTTAGGTGGAAGACACCAAAAAAATAGCTCCAGGATTTGCAGCCAGTTGGGTCTTGGCCTTTTCTCCAGCACCCTGTCAAGGAGACTGGAAAGTCCTGTGCATGTGTGCACCCTCTCTCTGCAACTCAACAAGTCCTGCATCCTTGGCTGAGCACATCAGTGATACAAATTGAGCAGATGTGGACCTACCTTCAGCATTGCACCTCATTTTCTACCTATAGTGGCTTTTGCTGGAAACATTTTCATAAGGCCTTCCTAGAAGCCGTGCAAAGGCTGGTTGGACACAAGGATGTGTGCAGCCATGCACCCCTCCATGGACCGTGCTGCCTGCTTGCATGTGGCGTCTGCTTAGGAAAAGGTTCCCAGACAACCCGCTGAAGTGTGCCTCCAAAATACTGAACCGCCTGCGTAGCACCAGCAGCTAGTGGAGCATCTGGCTAATCAACTGTTGATCATTCATTAGCCCCTGATAAGTGATGAAGATTGAAACCTCTCACTGCATGTTTCTGCAGATGTCTGTCATTGCTGGGGAAATGTCCTCAAAATTAACGTGCTTTTTGGGACACCCTCTGCCCCCCCACCCCAGGCTGGAGGGGAGAGGAGAAAAGCCCCTTTGTGAGCAATTTGCCACCGAGCCCTCCCGGCACAGCGTCGCCTTAGAGGAGTGGTGGTTTATAGACTTCAGTGGTTGCTTTTCATCACTCCTCTTTGAGAAGACCCTCTCTCCCACTAAAGTAGGGCAGGAAAATCATGCCTGGAGCTGAAGTGGGGTTAGGGGTCAGCAGGCAGCCCCAGCTGACTCAGGACTGAGGAATGTGCAACCGGACCCACTCCCTGGCAGGCACAGTCCTCCCATGGCGTCCGCTCCCTGCCCGGCATCCAGCCACCCCCTTTCAGGACAAGCTCCCTGGTGTCGCATTTGCCAACTAGAGCTGCTCCCGTGGCATGCTGCAGACCAGAAATGGCTCCTAAGGCTTTCCCAGTGTTGTTTCCCAATGTGTAGTGCAAACAAAAAAAGGCACTTGCCTTGGGTAGCCTCTTGGTCAGCCACGTACCCCTGCCCCAGAGCAAGTGATGGGGGACAGAGGCTGCAGAGGTCTTTGTTAGAAAAGACACAATCAGACCAGCTGTTTTGTCCGGGGTCAGTCTGCTAGCAGGGTTCATAGCTCCAGACAGTCATCCTGGCCTCTTGTCCCTTCCTGTCTCACTGCCAGAAGTTACTGCCACCTCGGTTTTGCCAGATTCATTCACCCAGCTGTGTAAAATAGCCCAAGGTTAAACAACCCTGTTAACCTTCCCGAGAGGGGCTGCTCTGTGCTCCCCGCATAGGAGAAATTCCTGGAGATGATGATGTAAGTCTTGACTGGATCCGAAATACTGTCTTTCCTCCCACAGCTTTTTGCCAGGTCATATCTTTGTTTACTGCCTCAAAAGCAGAGAAAAATTAGTGAAAATTATTTGCTGATAATGTCACTGGGGCTTGGCTAATTCCCCTGTCCTGTAGGAATTGTTTGTGGCAAACGTGCATAGCAAATGCTGACATGAACTCAAGCTGCACGACAGATGGTGTAAAAGGAAGCTGTAGTTCCCTCTGTTCTCAGAGGCACCCCAGAATGCCCAGGCTCTCCCAGGGCCTCTGTAAAGCACCATTGAAACATGGGTCCTGCAGCAGCGGCTGTTTGTGCAGGACCAGATGCAGCTCCCAAGGTGAGAATGAAGGGAGGCTGGCAGTGCATCACTGGGCACAAAGGAGCTGATGTGATTTTGAGAGTTCAGGCTTCTGTTATACCTCCTTTTTGCCTGCCATATTAGTGATCCTAAAGCCATATATCTGTCCTTGAAAAATATAAATCCACACCCTGTTTGCTTTGGGGAGTCAGCTGATGCCGAACCATACATAGTCGGGAAGATTCCTGTGCCAAAATGCCCACACACCCAAAACGTGCCTGGCTGATGCTCCTCACAGCCTCAAAGATATTGTGAGATGCTGAAGCAAATTAGCCAAGGGCAGCACCTCCCACATGAAACCCTGCCCGGTCCAGCCTGTCTGTGTTCACACAAAAGGTGGGTGCATGGGTGCAGCACAGCCTTCTCCTTTCCCACCCTGTGCTCTGGGTCTGCACCCACACCCCTCCTTCAGCAGCAGCCTCCTCTGTCCGGTCTGCCTCTGGTGTCAACTCTCCCTGCAGGGGCACACACAAGAGGTGCAATTTCAGCTCGACTCTAGAGCATACAAACTCCAAATGCTCCACAATGGAAGGATTATCAGGAGAAACACTCATTTTCTATGTATACCAGTACAGCCGTGTATACCTGTACACACGTGTATACCCTCGTGTATTTGAGTAGAAGAGTCAGCTGCACCACCTCTGTAGGACTAGAAAACTTTGTGTTGTTTCCGCTGTGTTTCATCTGCTGTGAGCTTGGCTTGTCCAGGATTTATCTCTGTTCCTAATGTGTTTACAATGAGATAACTCTTGGCATGCTCTTTTCCAATTACCTAGACAGGATCTATCACTCTAGAGATGGCAAATGAAATGCAGGACCCCAATAAAGAATATGCATTTCCATGGCATTTGTATAAGAAAAGCCATTTGGCAAATGATGCATTTTTTTTTAGCGTTCCAAACTATTGCAGATATCATGAATCAAGGTTTACTGAGCAAAATTACATTCACTGGTGACTGCTCGGGTACATTTGAGACAGGAAAGTTTGCACTGGCTTGCTAGGGAGCAAGTCTTCTTTGTACAGAAATGTATCACCAAGCCACACGATTTATGGGCTTTCAGCAGTCCTGTTCTGCAGAGGCTTTGAGCCTTAGGGGAAATGCACAACTCCCATGTAATCTAATTCCCTGCAGAAATCGATAACCTCCCCCCTTTAAGATCAGGCACTTAAACTCAAGTCTCGACCATTTACTGTTCTTAAGGATTACAGGATATCACTCTCAAGAGCTACACCATTAATTAAAGGCTTCCAGATTCCAGCTTTGCATTCCCGTGCTGTGTCCGTGGTCTCTGCGCTCCTGCTTTGCTCTGCCTCGCAGCGCTGCCACGCACTGGGAAGGTGCCACAGCACACCCAGAACACCGCGTGGCTGCATCTCGCTCGTCGGGGAGAGATGACTTTCTGTGACAGATTTCCACAGGATGATAGCATGAGAAAAAATCAGCCTGAAAGGGAATTCAAGAGGTCACAGCGCAGATCCCTTACCCCAAGACAGGATCAACAGTAATGAAGCTAATCCTGACAGATATTTCTCTAATCTGTCCTTAAAAAAAAGACAGTGAAGTGAAGACTACACAGCTTCCCTTAGGCATCCAACTCAGGACTTCATTATTTTCAGGTCCATAATCTTCAACAGGTTAAAGTTCATAATCATGCCTTTCCAGGCACAAAGACAGATTATTCCCTTCCTTTTTGAGGGCACTTTGACCTTGTTTGAAATGTTTATCTTTCCCTGCCAATCATCTATCCTCCAAGCTGATGTTCCCCAAGTCCTTTGACTCCACAAATCTTATCTTCTAGACCTAAAAACGTTCTTGCTGCTTCTCTCTGAAGCCCCTCAAGTTGCTCTACATTCTTCTTCAAGTTCAGTGACCAAATGACATACGAGGCCCCAGTCAAGTCCTGACAAATGCCAATGCTCCAGCTGTCACTAGGATGAGTCCCTGAAGAACCAGGTGACCAAGAGATGAGACTGTTCAAAGTTATCACCATCATCAAGAAGGAGCATGCTGCAGGCACACTCACGGGCACTGTGGGCCTGAAAAAATACCTTCAGCATGTGCGTCAGGAATACAGTCTTTGTGTAGATCACAGACAACATTGGCTGTTGTTGCTGGTATGTCCCTCACCTTGCTCATTAACTATTCACATTTAACAAATTAAAATGAGCACTGAGACACCTGAGATTGTGATTAAGCTATGGGAAGCTGGGTTTCAGAAAGTTTTTATAATTTTTGCAGATGTTACATTAGACTGAGACTGTGTGGGCAAGGAAAGTTCTTAAGAGCTCACTTCTGCAAAGTGTTTGCAGGTCCCTTAAAAATGAGCCATGCTCTCATATCCAGCACTAGGCTGAGAAACACAGACTGGACCTTAGGGATCCTGGAATGTCACTCTGCGTCTCTGCCTAGGTGCTCCCGTCCTGCTCCAAAACGAAAGGAAGAATTATTTGCTGGACATACTAGCATTAACTGCTGAAGAGAAATCCATGCCGCTAGAAGGTGATTCATGCAAAGGGAACATAAGAGCAGAAAAATGTGCACTAACTCAGTCCGGGGAACTGATCCACCAGAAGACAACTTTTTTTTTCCATTTTCCTCAGAGATATAAAAATAAAATTATATGTTTTCAGAGGATTAGAGAATCTAAAGGTCCAAGTTATTTAATTTACATTTTTTTAAAAACAGTCCAATTTTGCAAGACATAAGCAAAGCAAGAAAATAAAAACATAATATCTGAAAAAAAGTATACTTTTGTAGGTGCTTTTTTTTTTCAATTATGCAGAAGCCAAGTCCTCAGAGTAGGTAAAATTTCCCTTTAAGAGTCTGAATGCTAATATATTTAAACACAAAAGAACTCTCATCATTGTGCTTGTTAAACTTCAGTCTTCACTACACCAGTGTAATGAATTTATTAAGCCATGACAGAATTAATTGCATTAAAAGCACAGGCTCCATGCTGTCTGACTATACAATAATTGCCATTTCATTCCACTGGGTTAGGCTGTTCATGGACTTTTTCTTCCTAAATTGTTACCTTCTTACATAGCCTACAAAAAAAAAAAAAGCACATTTTTGGTGGAGCGCATCAGGTAGTTATCAGCAGGGAGAATTAATTATCCTACTTTAAACAGTGACTGCCAATAATGTAAGTGCTGAAGCCCTTTAAATGCTGACTCTGTGCTTAGGTTTCACATGACTCCCTTGGCCCTACTCCTTTGAAAGGTTGGATGACAGCCAGCAAGAGGTGCTTCTCCTTTCCAATGCTTGGGCATGTGCCCCAGCCAGGATGTCCATCCATAGCCAGGCAGGATCCAGCCAGCAACCTTCCCATCATTGTAAGGCAAAGGATGAAAACTCAGGTGTGGGGCTCAGGTGAGGACTTTGGCATGATGAGGTGCTGTGGCATTAGCTGAGGGACACTCTGCAGTGTGCTGACCCTAAGATGAGCAGATGCAACCCAAAGTTCCCCAAAAGTGTGGTATTTTTGGTTCCAGAACTGCAGCCTGCAATTCCTGCCTGACCCTGAGGCATCTAAACTCCACTAGTGTCTTGCGTTTCAGCTTCTGAGTTTCTGCAGCACCTAAAAGGGAGCTGGCCCAAGAGGTGCTCTGGCCTTGATAGAGTCAAGCAGATGGATGTGCAACTCCTGCCTTAGCCCCAGGGTCTGGGAGCCCAGGAGGGATCCCGGACCCTGGGGCCAAGGCAGGAGTTACACATCCATCCGCTTGACTTTGTCAAGACCTGGATCCCATGAGATTTCTCAAGCAGCCTGAGAACTCAGCAAACCAACCCAAGTGCGGTTGCACTCTCTCAGGGATGAGCTGGCAGAGCTCAGCTTGCAGCCAGCTCAGATGAGAGCATACGCACAAGTACTTGTTGACCCAGGCTCTGTGTGCTCTGTGGACTTAAGTCCACACTACAGCTCCTCAGGGGAAAGCCCTGAGCACAAAATAAGTGCTGGTGGCTGAGGATCAGGACCAAGGCGTGCTGCACACCTTGAGCGAAACCAGTGAGATATCAGAGGTATCATCACCACTGAAATGTGGTGAGCTCTCACCACCTCCTTTCCTGCCACCTCTCACTATCACCTCTCCCTTCCTCCCCTGTGAGGTCAAGAGAGCGTCTTTTGCTGGCTGGGGGCTACTTCAATTTCCAGAGACGCTCCAGGAGTTACGATGAAGAATTAAAATCCTAGCGTAGAGAATATTGTTTTAAATAGTTAATCAGCTTAGAGGAGGCCTATGAGGGAGAAGGGAGTTGCAGGTAACACCTGCTAACACAATGACAGGCCTTGCCGACACCTTAAAAACACACATATTTCCTCAGAGCTTTGATTGACAAACTTTTAAGAGTCTCATTTGTGGTGTTCAGACATCACAGTTTCATCTAAAGAGCAAGCAAAGCACTGCTGGAACTTGTTTTCTGTTCCTGAGGGCAGACAGCATGGTTTGCTTGGGTCCAGACCCCTGGGCCCTTCTGCCCTTCAAAACAGGAGGGAATGGTCCTAAGCTCGTGGTGACCCTGAGGTGCCAGAAGCTGCTTGAAAAGGACAAGTTAACCTCAAATAAACCCGAATCAGGGCTTTTTAGCAGTTTAAGAGTGCAGCTGGTGCAGTTGCAGTGTCCAGGTCGAAGGCCTGATAACTGCAATTTACTATCAGAGACTACAGTGCATCTTCCTCTGGCATGAACTTTGGGATCTTACCCAAACCATCCTCACCACCACTTCAAGAGGAGAGGCCATGGCATGGCCCAGACCATGGCCCACTTTCTTTTGGGGACAATAGAGACACATTGGCCTGTGGCTCCAGCACTTGTTGGTCAATTTAACGTGATAATCTCTTTGTCCTAAATGACCCACTTGTGACTGGTTCAGATATTGCCTTTTCCTTGAGTATGTCTACCCTCCGAAGCCTAACCAGCACGTACAGCAGGTAAACACACCTTTAAAGGTATTGTGCTTTTCCTAGCAGAAACCACTCCCACACAAACAGTGTTTTCTCAGTGACTCAGAAAATAAGGCCGTCAATTTTAGGTCTCTAAAAATAAACTTGACCTCTGCGTGCCTCTGTTCGCTTGCTCCTCTAACTCTTCCAGCAGCTGTGTTTGCAGGGTGTGGTACAAGGCGCCTCTCCTCCAGCATGCACAAGGGCAAAGTACCGCTGCCCTGCCTGGCACTGGCTGGCTTCTGTGTCCCACTCCTCTACCAGCCTTGGTCATGACATTTGTCTTTGCTGCCACTTCCTTGCACTTTCCTTCATGATTCAACTCTTGACAATGAAATTAATCTCGTGCAGGAGTGGCAGAAAGTACCGTCGTTAAAAGAGGACAATTGTCTGATGTAGCTGGAAACGCCGAGAATTGGGGAAGGCTTATGTTGCCTTAACTACAGCAGCAACACAATGTCAAAGGGCACTGGAGCAAATGGTCTTCTGATCTTTCCCTTACTTTGAGCTGGTTTATTTCTTCCTTTCCTTTTCTTTCCTGCTTGCTTCACTATGCAGTGCTTAGCAACTTTCAGAGTCTTATGCTTGGACATTGCATATCTATGTGCATGTTGGCATGGGATTGTTACCTAACTGCTAGGAGTCTATATTCAAGCAAGGGGATTTCTGGGGAGTAGCAAGAAATCTGCTCACACATCAGTGGCTACATATTCCTCAAACTTCACAAGTTGGCCTGGAATATTTCTGAAAGAGAAATGAACATTTCTAATTTGAATGGGTGTGTGTTCTTTTCCATTGAGAGCACTGGAATAACTTTTGTAGTCTAACTTATTTGTTTAATTTGGCCTAAGGGAAAACAAGGAATTTCTGGCCTTTGGTTGTTTACTGCTGTCAAAAATTCAGATTGAAAAATTACAATCTTGCAATTTAGTCTCTGAGGAAACATCTGAAAACATTGCTATGGCAGCGGAGCATTTCATTTAGTCATTGAGCATTGGATTAATCTCTTTCAGCATTAGATATCTATAGTGTATAGGCACCAACATCTGAGCCAATTTCCCTGCTCTTCTTTTACAATGTAGGGAGACAAATAGATGCTTTCATGTTACAGTTAATCAGATTTACTTCAGACCCCTATTTTTTGGACAGCCTACTTACAGCTCTCCACTGACTGTAAGAGGATTCTAGACAACTGGGACTAGCTTCAGCTACCTCCTCATCATAGTCTAGCACCCTCATAGATCTGCTAATGTATCCTTCCTAGTTTCTACCTTCTACTCCAAAAGGGTCTTCTGTAGGTCTTGTGTCATGTCTGGCCAGTCCTGTGTGGATATCTCAGACTGACCAGAACACCTCAAAGGACACTAGGCATCTGTTAATACACAGCTGAATCCCTAGTTTGGACTGTGCTCAGAATATGCACTGGCCAACTGAGCGCCCTTTGGGTCTGGCCACAACATTCAGGTAGTCCCAATGCTTAAATGTTTGTTGCAGTTGGTGGCACGGTTGTCACCTCCAAACAATGATGTGCTTTGAGTCAAGATCAACATTAAACTTTATTTTCCCTTGGTGGCACAGTGCTTTATGGGAGCTATATTTTATGAGACTGCACTTGAGTTTGTCTGGCTTCAGTTTCTAGCCACTGCTTCTTGTCATGTCCTCCATTAGATTTAAAAAGCTCTTTAACATTTTAACCTTTTTATTGACTGTAACTGAGTTGCCACTAAATCTTCTTTTCCTATATAAATCAAAATGATCACTTTAACTCTCTTAACATATTTTTCCAGGTCTCCAAAGTCTTTTCTTTTGCTTCTTCTGAATTTTGGCTCAATTTTGTCAACTCTCTCTAGAAATGAACATGCTAAGATGCAGGGCTCTTTCTGTTGGGCATCTCAGAGGTACACATCTAAGTCTGACCACATCACTGAAAGCAGCTTTCAGATGGTGAAAGGAAACAGGCCTCTCTGGAGCACAATGCATCTGGCTTGAACTTTTATTTTTGAATGAAAGGAACCACCGTCTGGAGGATGCTGTATCAGTCATGAAGGCAGCTGAGCGCACAGCGAGACAGATGGGAATACATGGGAAACAAGGTCTGCCAGGAAAGTTCTCTGGGTTCAGATCCTCCCATCAGTCAGCCTCCAAAAGGGATATAACAGGAAACCCCAATGGGGGTTGGAGCCTAATTCCCTTACGTGGTCAGGGTAAACTGAGATAGTTTCCTCTGTGAGGTGAGTCAGTGTCTCTAAAACTGAAGTTCAGTGGGACAACAAACTTAGATTTGGGGAATGTTAGCACTGAACAGAAAAAAAATGTGATGGAGACACATTCTTTGCAAATTTTTGCAAAAAAAAAAAAGTAAAAAAAGATTTGCAAAAATGGGAAGTGTTGACAAAATCCAAATGCATTCTGCTAACTTTCCCTCATCCAAAGCTTGCTGATATTTTACTTCAGTGGCCCCTCTAAAGCTGGCTTGGACACTCCAGTTAACCTGACTGTGTGCTCACAGGTGCACTAGAGCCAGCCATGCACATGCTGATCAAGAAACCAAAGGAAAGTTTCAGGAGAGGGGGAGTGAACATCAGAGGAGTCAGGCGGCGAGCATGAAGAAGCTGGCCAACAAGTCATTTATGCAGCTTTGTGCCCATGTTTTATATACAGAAAAGAACAGGGACTCTGCCATTGTGAACAGCCCGTGCGGTACAAGGTAATGACAGATCTAGGGAATGGTTAGAGAGGTTCACCTCCCTTTCACTCCCCAGATCTTCCTTCCACGTGAGCATTACCGATAAGGAGACTGATGCCAACCTCTGGGGTAGCAGGGCATCCTGCTGGCACCACCTGTACCAGTGTCCTGACACCACGGTGGCAAGAAGCACATAGCATTAGCACTTTTGGGGCTGAAAATAATAACATGGTTGATGCTGGCGATACAAGGACAGGATGATAATTTTGCTTTATGCCTGTTTCGGTTACAGTCTCTCTGTTTGCTATCACGGAGGAAAATACCAATTGCCCCCTGTGGGGAGGATAGATTACTTGACGCTGCATCAGTCACTACCACTGGTAGCAAGATAACACAAATTCATTTCCCAGGGGTCTCCAAACAGCTGTCAGAGAATAATGAGTTTCAGTTGCTAGTAGCCCACACCAACTCTGAAGCAGTGACCTAGAGGCAAAAAGACTGAGTCACATTACAAATCCCTTCAGCTTTCAGATGTGCCTCCATTTGTTCTCTAACACCAAAAGATTTAATTAATAGGGATTATCATTTTTCATGGCACCTCTCATTTGTGCAAAAATTGGTCTGGAGAGCAATTTTCAAGAACTCCTTCTCCTTAGGAATTTTTCCTGTGATATATATTAGCAGTTCCCCTATCAATACTTTTTCTTGTTTCAAAGCTTCAGGAATAAAATCTAACCACTCACTACAGAAGTAAGCTTCTTAATTGAAAACTGATATTTTTACATGGAAAAGAACGCACCTAGATAAAAATATTCAACAATGCATTGTCAAAGGGCAAGACTTCAGAGTTAAAAAGACGCAGTTGTAATGCCATGTCAGGATTTCTAGATTCCCCTCAGATTCTCACATAACATTTTTGTTATGTTTTATGTTGCAAATGAACTGAAACATCCATTCCTTGGTTTTGAGTTTTATTTTCATTTCTGTCCTCAAGGTCTGGGGTCAGACTTCTCTCTAATTTATGCTATTATATGGAGAAGCCTCACTGAAACTGCTGACATAAAGCCAAAAAAATGCAAAAAAATCGGGTGTTCCAGTTGTATGAAATTATTTCAGGAGTTATTTCCCTAGCAAACAGACTCTGGTCGTGGTTGTGTTATACTCACATCACTAAAACTGTGATCAGGATCTGCCTTTCATAGGTTAGTGTACATGGTACTCACCCTCAGGAACTGTTCTTGGCGACAGTGACATGTCTTGCAGGTGCAAGAGAGGGCACTGAAAGATAGAAAATGAGAGATTTTGCATCAGAATAACCAAGCTGTTTACAAATAAGCAGATTTTACTGCGTAAAAAGTCGATGTAATACATTGTGTTACCCTACGCAAATCCAGATGAAAAGAAGAATTGGATTTTTCCATTACATTGACAGCTGATGGTCCAACCAGACTGAGCGTTTACAAAAGGATGCTGCTGCTTTGGTGGGTGCAGTTGGCAATTGGCTCTGGTATGGGTGGGAAGAGCCACGTGCTGACGTCAAAGGAGTAGCAAAAGTTCACTCACGAAGCCCTCTGGGTTTAGCAAAGGCATAGCTTGATCTTGCAATCCTATCCCCAGTGATTTTAACAATCACCAAACAGCAAGTGAAAAGCTTAATCCTTCTATCAGCACAAATCCACTAGAGGGAAATCAATTTAGGGAAATCTCCACAGAGGCAAATGAACCATCCTTTTTCTGCAGGGCTTGTGGAAAGAACTGGAGGCACTGCCAAAAAATACCTTCGTGCTTCAGGAAGGATAAGGAGAAAGGTCAGAGCAGCCAAATATAAACCAGCAACCATAGTCCCTGCAGAAGAAACACCAACAGCATCCAAGCAGCAACAAATTATTCATATTAACAGGCAGTGAAGGCAGTAGAAGACTACCTGAGTACCTCCAAGCCATTTGGTAGGATTCACTTCTCTTTACTTGACTTGTCTACAACATGAATGTCCATTCCTGGGCCAGCTACCATAGTTTCCTACTGCAGCTTGTCCACCCTCAGTGCCAGACCATCCCAGCTGCTAGAGCAGTTCCCAGCATTGTTTTGACCTGGGCCACCTAGTGCTCTCCCAAAGGCTCAGTGGTCTCAGGTCAGGCTGGTAGCAGTCACTCTGGGACAACCTCACTGCTTTTGAGGACAAGAGCATTTAGCACCATTCCTCACCCCTTCTTCAGTGCCAGGGAATGATCCCTGACATTTCAGTCTTCTGTTGCAGACATAGCCTGGACATCTGCATCAGTGCTAGTCACTTCAGGTTCCCTTTCCAGCCAGTGGAAAGAAACAGGGCGGAATATCAGAGCCATTGTAGACATTAGGATAAGGAAAAATGCATTCTGAAGTGCCTATATTTCTCCATTGACTATAAAAACAGTCTAGACACTTAGCTCATAAGCAGAAATTTACAGGGTGAACATCTGGAGTTGGTCGGGCAAATTCCACCTCTCCTGTCAAACATTTACGAACTTCTTCCATAAAGACACCATTAGTGAGGACTGCATCTGTAACACACTTGCAGGCAAAGATATTTCCCCTTATTTGTTTACCAAATATTTCAAGTGGAAATGTACTTCTCTAATCTAATGAATAAAAAAAGAGGACTTGTTATGAAAGTGCATAATTAAATATAGTGCTTAATTCAGAGATCATGCAAAGCTTAGTCAAATAAATTGAAATGTTTTTTGAGGTTACTATAATCTACTGTCGAAAATGATTGCAAGTGTTACTCACTAAGAAATAGACCAAGTTCTCAAAAACTGTGTTGGTAGGGTAGTCTCTGCCTGATGGAATAGGTGACCTACTACGTCTTTGCCATCTGACATGGAGCCGGACACAAATAAAAACTGTCTGATTCAAAATGAAACCTGCCCGTAAAAAGTTAACTTATCAAAATGATGTGAGTGCAATTGAACCAGTGCACTGAATTTTTAGCAGATCAGCATTTTTGCATGTCCGACTGCAGCGTTTCTCGTAAGACACGTACTTACTGCTTTTCTGTGCTCTCTGGAATGCTTCCACTGAAACTCTCAGTGGTTCAATGAGGGGAAAATTAGACTCAAAAAAATTTGAAAATCTCATCCTCGATCCCATTTTAAATGTACAAAACGACATGAAGTTTAGCCTCAAGCATAAAATAAAAACTTGAGTGTTGTTGATAACTGGGCTTAAATACAAATAGCTAAGCTAATGCTGCCCTATATTTTATCATCTTCACACCTTTATTCATTGCAAACAACACTTTAAGTGCTCCTGCGGCTGAAATCTTCCTTACGTGCTGAGTACAGACATGATTCAGTGTTGATTCAGTGAATGACAGTGTTTTGTAACTTGAAGCTTCCTCCTCCTGATGAATAATTTGCAGTAGAAGTCCTTTTACGAGGCAAGCAGATAGTAAAATACTTATGCACCTTGTGAACCACTGCCGGGACAAACTTGATTGCCTTTGTCAGTGTTGGAGCTGGGATGGGAGACTCCAGCAGGCGGGGAGGGCACAGTGCCGGTCACCATGAACCACCTCCTCCACTGGTACAGCCTGGCTGTAGCTGGTCTTTGTGGCAGGGCAACCTGCACCCGTTTAGTGGACCTACTCCAGTATAACACACCCAGCGAGAGAGCCCGTGGCCCTTGTTTTTCCGAGTGTGAGGAATTAATGGCAGACAAGCATTACATCTGGGTTCCTGGATGACCTCATCGAGGCCCCCATTAGATGATACTGGGCTCCCCTCTGGCACCAGCAGCAACCACGTCTCTTGTTTTCTTCCCGAACGCCGGAAATCTCCCACTTTGGGATTCTCTCGGACAGGACGGATGATTCACTGGGTGCTCCACTGCCCCTTCCTCAGGCTACAGCTGGGGACTTAAAATAGAAATTTGCCTCAGACAGATTGCTCACCGGGGAAACCCTTTTATGACCCAGAATATACTCTCCATACAGTATCTGTTTTATTGTCAGGGGCCCAGACTTCCTGAGCTCCATCCCCTCTCCCGGCCTCCGGCTACCTGACGTCAGCAGTATTTCCTCACATGCCTGGGATGCTTGAAATTGTTGGGGCTTAGCTGGGAAACAGAGAGGATTCGGGGAAACAAGAGTAAGATTCAGTTTTCTTTCTGATGGGAGGAATTTGCTACCGGACACCACTTTGTTATGCACCGGCCGTGTTTACTCTCCATTTTGTCACAGCTCATTTGACCACTCAGGCTGACGCAGTCTCTGAAGCAGATGTTTCCTGCACAGATCCTGCTCTGTAAGAACTGATGAGGTAGAAAATGTCCCAGTAAAAATGTAACTGCTTAGTTTCGAGCTGATACGTCTGTGCAATATCTTGGAGCAAGAGACCGCAAAGGTAGCAGCACAAGCGCTGCTTGGTGGGTGTGAGCACCCATGGGCTGAGCACAGAGCTGGGCAGAGGATGCAGCCCATTGTCTTCCCTCCACCACCAAGAACCCTCAGACTTTGTGTGGAACCTTAGGCAGGATCTGTGGTACTCCCAGGGTGACAATCCATCTTCTAGAGAGAATTAGACTGATATTTTCCCTACGTAGCTTACTGAAGTTAGATGATTTGGGTCATGTCTGATTTAGGACATTAAATAGGACCAGGGCACAGGCCTGGAGCCTTCTGTATTGATAGGATATTAGCTTCATTGCTGGCATGGTTTTTGTCTTCAGACCATCTGACACTCCCACAAGCAACTGCTGGACAGGGTATGAACCACAGACTATTCCCACTAGGCAATTTCTCTATATCTGCCCTGGTTTTAGGACAAGAGTGTAGCCACGAGCCATTCCAGGGCAGGTGGCCTCATGATTCTCCACTCTGCCCAATGGAGTTGAGCACACACCTGGCTGGAGAAGGGCTTGTGGACCGCTGACCACGCAGAGCAGTGGTGGTGGCATGCACCCGGGGCCTGGGGAGGGACTAGTGACTCATGATGAAAGTCACGGAAACAGCCTGGCCTGGCTCTAAATCTGTGTCCTCTGTAGATTTAATCATTCTTACAACTGCAACAATGAAAGCCCAGTTACAGCCCTGCCAGCGACAGTGCCGGGAGAAGACTGAAGGACAAATACATCTCCAAGAAGCAGGCAATGATCCAGACCAGCAAATGGTCTGCAGTAACAATTCCATAAGGAGATTTTTCATTACTAACTGGGCAGAGCGAGGGCTGGAAGGACACACAGGTAGGCCTAGAAAAGACTGTGTCCGTGCAGAAGGACTTCTTGGAGCCTGCTGGACCTCAGCCCCAGAGAATCACACTTCAAGATGAGAGTGTGTAAAAAGAGCTGCTTAAAGGATGACTGGCATTCTTCTTTTCCAGACAGGTTTGTAAAGAGAGGTCTAATCTCTTAGATTAATTGAGCAAAATTCTCAGCCTATCACAGGTCCAGCAATGCTGTTGCTACCACACAGGCACCATTGACCGCTGCCTACACATCTCAGAGGACAGCAAAACCAGCCCAAACAGCAGGATCTGCTTCTAGCAGTCTGAGAGACTTTTCTTTCTCTCCTTACAGTTCTTGCCTTGCTTGTAGTGTCAGACTCTGGCAGTCACACAGATTTGACTGTTTGGTCAAATCTGCCACCTCCTAGATACTTACTGTCTTGCTGCCCTCGCCTCCCAGGAAGGATGCCCTGGAGCACCAGTCTCCTGCCTCCACCTTGCCACTTTCCCAAGAAGGGAAGAGCAAGCAGCAGGTCGATCCCAATGCTGAGGAGAAGCAATGTGCTGAAACAGCCTTGTTCTTTCACACTGTTGTCAGTAATGAAAAGAGAGGCGTGGGAAGCCTGCAGCCCTCCTGTTAAATAAGCAGGACAAAGCAGAGCAGATTTCTGTATGGGAGCCACTTTTCTCTGCTTTGGAAATAATTTTTTCCACTGTGCTGACTGTTTGTTCTGATCTGTGCCCTGCTTTTCCTCCTATTGCCTCCTTCCTTCCTGTATCTCCCTTTTCCACTTTCCTCCTCCATCACTGGTGAAAGGATTGTGGAATAGGCGGATACGTGTGGCCCTCTCATGGTTTGTGCTGCCCAAAGTGTCATCCTCCTTTTATCAGTTCATCACAGACATCTGGCTCTGACTCATCCGTGCAGGCCCATCAGCAGCACCACGAGGACTCGCAGTCAGGTAGTGCCAAGGAAGTATGAGTATTTGCTTGGTTAATCAGAATTAGGAAACAAACCATTGGGCAAGAGATGACCAAGACAGTATTTTCCATGCAAGCAATGTTTTCCACCGTCGGTTTCTCAGATAAAAGGCAGGAATTGCTTTCAAACAGATTGTAGGGCACAGGTCAACAAAAATGATCTGTTTATAATTTCTGCTGTCAAAACAGTATATGTACATAGATCTCAAGCAGCCTTGTAATCCGTGGTTATCTTTTCCATGTTTGTTTTCCAACTGAGACTTTAAATGGCTTCTCAGACCGTGTTGCTGTGCAGCGGACATGATCCGGCTCCTGAGCACTCCGTTTGGTGATTAAAGCCATCTCCCTCCATGCCACCACTCCTCGACAGCTCTGCGACCCCAGGCATGGTGTGGAGCAGCACCTCGCTGCTTCCCTCTCTGCTTCAGCCAGGGGAAATGCATAGCTTGGAGTCTCAGTCTTTCACTGGTGTGACAGGATAATTTTGGGAACCCAAGTGCCATTTTGGGAGGAAGGGGAAGGCAGCCCCTCTCTGACTAGTTAAACTGATGACACTGTGGTATTAAAACGCCTACTAATGACACACTAAACCAAAAGTCACAGTGTGGGATAATCATTCAGGGACAGCAGCAAGACGAATTTCAAAGGTGAGCTGCTGTGGGAACCCTGACCTCCTGTCTGGCACCAAAAAGGTACACAAAACTATGCTCCTATTTCTAGGAACACCTGTCACTGACCCATATCTGTCCAAGTCATGTTACCACACAGCCATTGACGCCATCCAGTACGGCAGCACAACACAAGGTGACGTTAATGGGAACCATCAGGGAATCATAGAATCATAAAATCTTTAAGGCTGGAAAAGACCTCCAAGACCATCAAATCCATCCATCAACCTAACACCACCCTGACAGCTGGGAAGATGGTTTGAGTTCAGGAGAATTGGTGTTCACTCTCTTGGCTTGGTGGTACAGGAAGGGGATTTCACTCTCTTTCACCTCCTCAGGCATCACTGGGGATGGAGCTTGGTCCAGCTCTGCTGGCTCCTGCATGCCCAGCAAACCAAAGGCAACACTGATACCTGTGGTAGATCT
The DNA here is from genome assembly GCF_036417535.1 of Chlamydotis macqueenii. Taxonomy (NCBI): domain Eukaryota; kingdom Metazoa; phylum Chordata; class Aves; order Otidiformes; family Otididae; genus Chlamydotis; species Chlamydotis macqueenii. The sequence goes on from NC_141558.1 coordinate 10,276,558, forward strand.
ATTGGGTCCCTTTCACCAATCTTCAAAGAAAAAATATATCTATTTGCAAAATATGTCCCTGATTTGGAAAGGACCTGTTACAGGGCTAGTTAGCATATCTCAAATTTCATTTCTGCCAAAGAGATAAGGCTGTTCTCAGGGGAGAGGTGATCATACAAGGAGGACATTAATGGGGCTCTCAGGACATCACTGCTTTATCTGCTACAGATCGCAACAGGCATGTCCCTTAATCTCCTTCCCTTAATCTTCCCAGCCTATAAATAGCTATAACAATAATGTTATCTCCCACTTTCTACTCACCTTGCCCATGTAGATCGTAGGCTGTCTAAATCTACGTATTTCCTCATGATGAACACAAAAGGAGTGATGCATTACTGCTCCTACCAGAGACTATAATGTAAGCAAATACGAATAATCTTACGACCTGGGAATTTGAGATATGTAGGTTCAGGCAGTCAGGCAAGGGGAGAGCAGTAACCCAAGCCGCACCAGCACTCCCCTCCCTAAAATGAATCTGGCCTGCAGATGCTCGTGCTGATTCCTGTTTGATCTCATGCAGTTAATTTTCCATTCATCACTTCTTTTCTATCTTGATTGTAACTTCATTTTGGAAACAAAATCTGGTACAACTATGAAAAGTATGAGGACAACTTCTCTGCTGCAATAAACTGCCTCTGCTGAATTGAAGCAGAATATACCTACATGTACCAGCCAAATCACTAGCCCCGAACATCAATATTTATTAATTTCTGTACCAGGAATGCTAACAGCAAGTTTCAGTGTGGTGCAAAGCAAATATTGATCTGTTTGCATCAAAGTCAGATTAGGCTGTGTCCATAGGCAAATATTCCTGCTAGCAAGCAGAGGAGAGGTTGTTTCCCCTTTCCCCTTCCCAAAGGCAAGCAAACCAAATGAAAAAAAAAAAAAAAAGAATCTATTTGATACCTAGTGAGTTTTTAATTAAGGAGGTACCAAGCCTGAGGGAAACAGAAGCCCTGGGGAGCTGTGAAGTCACTATTTTGGTAGTTTTGTGGCAGATAGTATGGCTCATAAGCACAACCACCCGTTAGTGCCTCCACTCCTTCTGAGCGGGGAAAAAATGCTCCCGGGGAAACAAGATCAAAGCTCTTCATGAGCAGGGACAAAGGTACTCAAAAACATCTGGCTGAGCCCAAGCATTTCACATTTCAGAAGTTTACCCCTCAGCTCTGCTGCTTCAAAGTGATCGCTTCCAGCACTGACACATCCTCCTGTTCCTCCCAAGGTGTCTCGCTTGGAGATAAAGACACAAGGCCAGATTCAGCCTGGAGGGAGCACTTCGCTCAGCATCACCAGCATTTCTGTGTGGCAGTCTCCTGACAGCACCCAGAAACCCACGCAGAGGCCACCCCGAGGCTGTCACAAGATGGGTTGCAGGCAAGCTCAACTTGGTAAGAGCCAACTTGCCTGACAAGCTCTTGAAGTGCTCCAAGGGTTACTGAAGCGAAAGGGTGCTCAGGAATTTGCTAAACATTAAATCTGGCCAGGGGATAGCTACCTCCTTTTTGTGCTTTGTTCTGATTTTGCATTGCTGCTCATTTCCAGACCAGCATAAGATGTCTTCAGACGCGATGCCACCTCTATTTCCACCTCCATAGAAGTGGGGAGATATCAGCCTCTTGACTTCCTGAGGAGGCAATTCCCTGTTCCCCATGGCTCGAGGAAACCTCTCCATCATGCCCTTAGTCACAGAGAAGACTCTCTCTTCACCTCTTTTCCTCATCATGGTAGGCTAGTGGCGTATGGGCAAGTAGGACATACCCACACTTTGAAACCTCCTCATGTAGGGGTTGGTTACCCATCAGTGGTGGTTTCGTCCCACCTGACAGGGATGAAAGGCTGAATTAAGATCTGAACACGCAGTTCCAGTGAGTGCAATGAGTTCAAATAGGCTGCTAAATGTCTCAGCAGCCTTTAGCTAGCAACAACAGGTAGCAACCCACTCTTGTGCCAATCTTATGAACAAAGAAAACCAACCTCTTGCTTTTATTCCTCTTGTTTTCCTTTCCAGTATGGAGGAAATCTACCAAAATTGGAGGAGAATTCACAGGCTCAGTTAAGTCCTGCTGAGGGACTAAATCAGCTTTAAATCATCTTCTCACTCCAGAAACCAGACAGGAGTATAGTCAGAAGTTTGCTATTCAGAGCCACCCCAAGGCTGCTCTACAGCCACCTGAGCTGGTTCCAGAGGGACTGGTTCCCTGTTGGGAGAGGGGATGAAGATCCCTGTCCCAAAGAGCTGGGGCACTCACAGAGCAATGAACACTCGCCACACCTGGAAATTTCTCTTTGCTTGTGCATCTTGCTTGCATTGTCAGTGGGAACTGAGTTACTCAGCGCTTGGACTTTTCAACCGTGGGCATGGCAAAGACAAGAGCAATGATACCCTATTTACTGCGTGGCATAGCCATGTTAGCTCCCTCTGCTCCTCTCCCTGCTCTTGCTTCTCCCAGGGGAAGGCTGCACAGCACCAACAGTCTGACTCACTTCTGCCCCTGTTCCCAAGACTAAAAGCTAGTTAAAATGCAAGAAATGTTTTTGTAATTGTCGAGGAAAGAAAATTAAAACTATTTCATATTCTTCTTGTCTCCAAGCAAAGCCTGAGGTTTCTTGTTTTAGCCTATGAATGTTCTAGTGGGGACTGGATTTTGCTTCGTACAGCACCTAGCACACTGGGCATCTCATCCAAGACAGAAAAAATGAGGGCATAATCCAGATAAGCAGCATCCTTAATCATGAATTTCCCCTGGTTCCTCCATCTCTACCTGTATAGAGCTGCACTTGGCCTAGGAGTAGACTGGATAAGCAAAGGGTTACTTCTTTTACCGTCACATCAGGAAAGATGGTAATTTCTCCTGTGAAGGCTATCTCAATGAGTAGTCACTTGTTCCTAATCTCCCAGACCACATATTATTTTACAAGTTCACATTAAGAAAGGTTAATGGGGGAAGCAATCACTGACAGTCATTTTCACTCCCCCAGGATGATTCACTGCATTGCCATAATTCAGCTCGGTGTAAAGCTCCATATAACAGTAATACCTACACAAACTAACTGTTTCAAAATATTTTCCTTTTTTTTTTTTTTGCTTTCAGTAAAACTTTTTTTTTTCTTGACCCTTCTTTGGATGAACTTTGTCTTGAATAAACAGCAACATCTGGAATTCAGCAAAACACACCATAAAGGGAATAATATGTCCACAGCAGTTTTGCTGAAAAGGACAAACCCATTTATTACTCAAATGAAAAGTTACGATTGCTAAATGTCAGATGAAATTAGAAAAAAAAATTGAATCCTCTGTGTGTGTCCTTTGCGTCCTTGCCAGCTCAGTGTCTGTAGAAAGCTGTCCCTCCATTACTGCTGTTCTGTCTCTCTTCTTACTGGCTTGGTTGAAAGTCTGCAAGGACTTGCTAAATGCAGACACACAGGATCAATTTGGTTACCTTTACACCAGGGCAGAGTTGCAGGCGATGCTTTTTCCACTCAAATACGGAAAATGCATCAGACAGAGCGTCCGTGATCAGACCACGCCATGACTCTAACCAAGCCATACTCTCACCATCCCTTGTCTTATGTGAGCTGAACTCAGAGGTGCAGCATCCTCCAGGCTGGGCTGGCTGGTGCTTGGAGGCCATGGGCCACCCCGGGAACCCCCTGGGACTGCTGGGGACAGCCGAGGACATGCAGCTCGTGGGGTTATAGGGGCTATAGGGGAGCTCCAGTGTTGAAAGCACTGAGCACTTCAGAAAGGGAATGACAAATGTCATCTCTCCCTTCCTCCCTTCTCCCAGCTGAGCAGCACATGGATGTTCTGGGAGGAGCAGCACGTCCTGCACAGTACACAATTATGACAGCACCGGGCACCTAAGGCCCAGGGACAGTGCACAGAAACAGACCAAATCCATCTCCCTTTGCTTTGTTTTTCAGTGGGTAACTCCTGGTTTCTGGCACAAACTCTCTTCAGAGCACATGTTGAGGTCATGAAGTCACAGCTCCCATAAATCAACAGGAGCCAGACACGTTAATCCCGAAACAGGAGGAGGACTTCAGCTAGCTGGGCAATTTTTTTCTTAGAAGGTTTGTCCAAGGGGTGAAATGCTGCCAGCCTGGAGAATAAACCCCTTCAAGGGATGACTGCCTGTGCATTTGCATTTTGTACAAGGAAGCATTTTGGAGTTTTGCAGCACAAAAATAGTATTAGGAAGGTGAGAGAGATTGGATTTGCTCGCATCAGGCTGGAGTGAGCCCTGCTTTGACCCCTGCTTCTTCTAAACATTTAATATGTTATCGCAGATGTATTTCTAGTGGCCAGACCCACCAAGAGATGAGAGACCCTCATCCCTCCCTGCTGAACCTGGGATCAGACAGGTAAATTTTCAGCATGTGTGATGCGCTTAATTACACCAGTAAGTTCAAAATTGGGTATTACTGACTCCATCACAGCTGGAAAGCTAAGTAATTCATGCCTTTAAGCTGGTGGGACATTGTTTTGGCCCAGATCACACTGTGCAGGCACCACTTTCCTCCTTGAAAGCACTAGGTCTGCACCTACAGCCCAGATCTGGGCCACCGAGGTGATGCCTGTGGCCTTCTGCTGCCTTTTGTATGTCCCTTCACAGCAGTGGTGATGTAGAGTCCCTTATCGCTTGTGAAATCAAAACCTAACAGACTCCAGCCAAGTTAATGTATGAGCAGGCAGCATTTTGTTTAAGCGGCGTAATAGTTTATGCAAATAAGTGAGAAGTTTTTCCTGTTTCCTCTCCTTCCCCATGGAGAAAACAGAGGTTACATCTGTACTAATAAACTCATCCTGAAGGTCCAGATTTGCAGGTTCAGGCCCTGAAACCTGATCATATATATGTGCAGTTAAATTGGCAGCCCTGCCATAGCAAGGTTTAGGTCTAAGCCGCCAGCCCTGCCCCTGCAACCCTTGAGGACAGTTTAGGATTTAACAGAGGCCAGAGGCTATTCCCAGCTGGCAGTTTGGATATGGCCAGCCTGGTTGGAGATGTGGAGAGGACGCTAAGAGGCAGACTACCTGCCTGAGGCTGGGAAATTGGTCCTGGCTGTTTATATTCACCAGTGAGGATATACTCTAAAAACTTTCATTTTTGTTCCTGGAATAACTGTGACCTGAGAGCAGCCCTGCAGGGCAGAAGAAGTGACAAGCTCGCATAGTCCTGAGTTATTCTAGAAGAAAGCATCACCTTAGACCATAGGTAAGTGAAATGACATTAAATATAATGCAGTCTTCACTGTGAGCAGGAACTGCTTAATAGCGTGGGTTACACATCGGTTAACCACAACAATCCCATCTCCATGGAGTAAGTATTTATTATTCTAGTTACCACAACTACCCAAGGGTGTGCCCATAAAAGAGATAATTTCCTGCAACTGGCAGGTCTGAAGTCTCAGCAGAGGGTGCAAGGCACCCTCCCTTTCCTGATTGTGGGGGCCACCATCCCAGGGGCATCCCCACCTGCCATTGGCTCCTGGGAATGAGCGCCTGGGAAAACAGTCGGCTCATTTTCCTCTGGCAAATTACGGCTCACATCCTTGCAGCTGCGAAAGACAGGTAGGCAAAACTGCGAGGTGTGCTTTTGGCTGCCTGTATGCTCAGGGTAGTGTTGAGCTGGGCAGTGCCTCTGTCCCGCCATCTCTCACCAAGCCACTCTGCCCATTGGGTCCCATGGCACATTCGGATCTTCTCTCACCCCTTGCGTTTCCCATGCGTATCCTTCTCACCAGCCTGGTGCCGTCACTCCAAGCTCTGCCAGGCAGCAGCTCGGCCTCATTGCCGTGTCCCTGCCACCAATGGGCCAAGCCAGGGCACCGGGGTGCTAAGCTTCAGCCTGACCTGGGCTTCCGAGCTGCTTGGGAAACACATCCACTCCAGTCCTCCTCTCTTGTTTCCTCTGTTTTGACAGCTTTTCAGGGCTATTTCTGCTGCAGACCGGGGATGCTCCTGGATTTTTGGCAGCTTTTCAGGTGGGGGAGTTGTTTTACACTCGGCTCGAATGATGGGATGTGTGTACAGTACCAGGAAAATGTAGATTTTTATAAAAGCATTATGTATGAAGACAAGGTTCTACAACAACAGATAAGGAAATGAGGTGGCCGGCTGCTGCTTGCTCCCTTTCTCTAGTTTCAGAAACCCTGTTTCTTGCTAAGAAAAAGGAATGCATATTTTAGATTTTACTTTAAACCAAAATAGACCCAGGATATACGTGGGAGCATGGATTACTCCCAATGTCCTTCAGAAAAAAAAAAATCTACAAGATTCCAGTAAGAAGCGATGAGGCAGACCTTCAATTTCCAATAATAAACCGACAGTCCATATAAACATATGGTGCCATCGGGACGGAGATGTTGGGAGTTATAAATCTTCAGTGGCTAGTCGACTTCACGTTTGGTATGTGCCTTGCCTCTACTAACAAATCACATCCGTCCAAGGACCACCATAAATTTTATGAGTTTCATTCTCTTGATCCTTTTTCTTACGAGTACCCGGAAGAATGCAGCGTTTACCCCAGTGCATGCAGCGCTGCTATTTATAGCTCTGGGCCTATCAGGATGATTTTTTTTTTTTCCTCCCCTGAAATCTTGGAATAGTTCAACTGAATGAAAAACAAATCATCTTTCATTTCTTTTATTTAATGCATTTAACTACCGGGGCTGAGAATGTGGAAACAATCCCAGTAATGTCATCTGAGATGATACCGAATTCCCGCAGACGATTTATCTATGGTCAGAAGAATAGTGATTCACTATCCACAGTATGATCTACAGGGAGCCATAAAGAGCCTTGCCTCACAGAAATGAATACTTGCAGTTGGTCAATCTGTGTAAATAACAGATCAGACCCGGCAATGCCCTGAACTCTGCAGAAAGTCACACGCGACCTGGGCCCCGGCAGTATTGCTGTGCCCGCAGTGAACTGGGCAAAGGCAGGCGTCTATAATTATCCCATCCTTCCAGACTCCCACGTTTTCATTTTGTCCACCTGTTACCTCTGCCACTAAACAAGAGAGGGGACACTTTGCAGAAGGAACCTTTTCTTTACTCCTGGCTTGTACAGCGCTTGGCACTGCAAGAGCCCGTCTCGTCCCAGGCAGGGCCCGTTATGGTAGCATTGCCATGTGAATAACAGTTACATTTTGAGTTCTTGCCGCCTTTCATCTTGCTCATTCCTGCATGCACATACACACACATACATAGGCTCTCCAGGGCCCAATAACAACCCCTCAGGAGGCCGGATTCTGGGCTAATTTGTACCAATTTTATAATGAGTAACAAAATTTGCCTCAGTAGAAATTGCTGCTGATTTATATATGTACCAGAAATATGTCCTGGACCAGCATTACTGGAACTGGGTGCTTGTGATTACTTTTCCAGGGGATGAAGAACAGAAACAGAAAATGCAAACACAGGCATGAGAGGCAGCGGAGGCAGACGCTTACCCACGCAGGTTCGGAGGGAGCCCTGCGCCAGCCTGACCTGCGTGCCCTGCACACCCTGGGCATGGTCAGGCATGTACGGGTGATGCACGCTGGTCACGCTGCTGCTTCTCCTGCACCTGCAAGGAGGCCGGGGAGTGCAAAGAGCTGCCATCCCTCAATTGCCATTTATTTCACTTCTGAGGGGGAAGGTATTTTCACATCAGGTTTATTTTTGCAGCTGTAGGAATGTTTTATGTTCTCCAGTGACACACCATGATATGGTTGTGCCTGGAAGAGGTAAAGACCAGGTTTGCCACAGGCTTCCCTGGAGGCAGAGGGATGCAAGCCAGCTGGGAAATACGAATGGCTTGAGGAAAATAATGGGAAAGACTACATCTTCATAAGGTGAAGGCACTAGAAATTCAAACTAGGATAGCTGAATCCAGGTAGGAGGTAGACCCTCTGGCCTTAGCCATGAGGTGTCCCGTGAAATGACACAGACTTTGTACAGTCTGATCCTTTACCCTTTACCTTTACCACTTCCCACGGGGACGTTACACACCTTCCTCACTGACAGCAGAGTGAACGGCTCCAGTCACCTGAGGATGCATTGTCAAGATGCAAAGTGTGGTTTCACCTGCTGTGAATATGTCACAAGGTGGCATGGAGGGTTTCACCCCTGATGGATCGCACCTTCCCAGACACAGACATGGACCCCACGAGGTGCAGAGCATCAATGAGCTGAGGCTCTCCTGGCACTGCCCCAGCTCCTCACTTCAGAGGAGAGACCAGGTAGAAAGGTCACAGCTCAATGCGTGGAAATCAGGCAGCCGCAGCCCCCTGGAGAGAGTCTCATCTCACTGGCCTGGTACTCGCCACCAAGGAGCAGCTCCCCATTCACATCAACACATCACAAGAGAAATTTTACCATTACTGGCAAGTTGGGACCAGGTGGGATTTACACCAATCAAAACTGAGGGATCCCAGCAGCCAGGTTCCTACTGCTGTAAGAGTAGATCGGCTATACTGGGAAATGTATAAAATTTCTGGTCAGGAAAGGAGGGTTGAGCTGAAATGAGATCACAGGCTTATTGCTGTATTACAGCATAAGCTGGGATTTTTTCTTCTTCCTTTTTCTTGCATGTGAATAGTTTTAGATGCTACGTTTATCTGTAAGAATAAAATTCTGCTTGAGTCCCTTCTGTTTTGTCTGTTTTCCAATCTAGGGAGAACAAATTAATTTTAAATGTCCAAGAAGAACATCCTTTATCAGCTAAAATATCCTCAGTGTTCTGAGATAAGGATTTATTTCAGCAGTTTCAAAGCTCTCTTGCTGTTCCTCCCCAGTGTGGGGGTTGCTGGACTCTCAGATTTGGTCATAAATTGTGCAAAGGCTTCCAGCATTTTTAATTAATGTAAAATTTGCATTTTAATGAAGGGGATGATGGAGCCTTCCAGCAACAGGAACAATTACACATTGACCTGACAAAACAGCAGCAGGGTTGTTACAGCGAGCACGGTTAGCCTGGTTTGCAGTGGATTCAGCGCTCTCGTGCACACTGGTGGTGGTGTCCCAGCCCTGCCCGCAGTTAATGAGCAGCAGTGCAATGCCCCTAAGCAAATGCCAGGAGAAAGCCAAGCTCCTGGGAGCCTTGCTGATCCAGGCAGGTTACACCAGGTGTTAGCAGCTTCACCCACCTCTTGGCTGGGTTTGCTCCAGGGGCAGAGAGTGGAAGGAGGAACGAACTGAGCCCTTGGCCCCAGCACTGGGTCCTGGATCCTCTCTGGGAGGATCCAGCAGTGACCTTTCCCTAGCTGGGAAGTACAGGAGAAGATATTCTGCACTGCTCCTTGCTTTTCCAGATTTGCTGCCCTAAACAGAGGCAAATGGCAATTTATCTCAGTTTCTCAGTTCAAATCAGCATGAAACACAGAAAATTATTTTCTCTACTTTTGTGATCCCTCCCTCCAGTAAAGCAATTTTCGTTTTTTCCAGGTGATGATAATCTCCATAGCTGCATTTCAATATGCAGGAGCTGCTTTGGAAGCTTTGAAAATCTACAGCACTTGGCAATGAACCCAAAGGACAGTCATCTGAGTGTTTTATGTATCGGGGAGCTTGCCTCAGCATGCATTCCTGTGAACAGGACCAAGCCACTAGCAAATGTTTTGCATCCAGATATTATTTATAAAGCACAGAGGAAGTTTGACATGACAGGAAACATAAAGACTTTCCAGCCTGTTGAACAGAAAGGAACATAATATTGTTTCCTAGCATGTCTTGCTTGTTCACAAGGTATTTTATACATTTCCTCTCTCTGGATGCTTTACAGTAAGTAACAAATGAATGGCCTGGGTTTTTATTTTCATTTAGACAGGGGCAAGTAAAATCTCAGTTGAGTTGAGAACTGATTTCAGATAATCTCAATCCAAATTCAGTCTTACTTCTGTAACCACTCTTTCCTCCAACACATCTGCCCCAATGAGAGCACGAGCTTTACTTATGTGCCAGCCCTTAGAAAGAACAGGGCAGACGTGGTGTCAGGCTCCAGCTCAACCTGACCGTCCCTATCTGATTAGTAAGTTAAACACTGGGAATCGGATGTCCCTAAATACTCACTCATCTCCAGACCATTGACTACCAGAAAAAAAAAAGGGGGGGGGACAGAGCTGGAAAAGGCAATGGAAGTAGGACATTTTATCTGCACATCACAATAGCAAAGCTATTTAGCAAACCTTCTAAAATGGTAACAGAGCGAGTTTTGTGCTGTAACATCTGGAAGCGAGCAATTCAGGCAGATTTAGCCAGCCACAGTAATGGAGGTTTCCTAGATCAACCTTTGAGAAGACCATTAAGTTGTGACTGTACTGCATTTGATAAAAACTCAGCTCCTCTTTGTCTAAATAGCAGCTTTGCTCTCCCCACCCTCATTTCTGCGGTCTTGACCTCGTGTGCAGTCTGCGCGGTTACGCTGGCGTTATCTGAACAATTCCTCTGTGCTTTTGCTGCCTCCCCTGCTCATTCACCTCCTGTTTTTCCTCTGTAGGGACAGAGGTACATTACTTCTTGCTGTTATTAGGCTGCCAAGCACCACCTTGAGCAAACCTGCCTACCAAATATAATCCGTATGTCGGCAATCCTTCCTAAACGGTGATTTGCACGGTGGCTTGCAAGTAAGAGCATGTAACGAAGGTAGCATGAGAGCATGCAAACAAAAGAGCACGTCTGAACTCTGGTCAGGCTGTTACAGAAAAGAAGGCAATTGGTTTTGGAGTTTAAATTCTGCTTAAGTCCAGCATTAGGTGTTCAAGTGAGGATCTTTATTCTGGGACCTGTATCTAGAGTATCCTCAGTCTGTACTTGGTCCTCACTTCTTTCATTCTTCTTGTTCTTTTCATATGGGCAAAGAACATTTTGCTACTTCATACCTATCAGGTCTAACTCATCTCCCCACTCAGCAGTTCTCATTTTACATCTCCCTTTCCCTAGCTCTGATACAGCTGTCTCTATTTGACAGTCCTTTTTTTTCTTTCTAAATCTCATTAATTGTCTACTTGCTCCTTTCATTGCCCTTTTCTGCACATTTTCCTCTTTGGAAGACCATTTCTGGATAGTTGTAGTAGCTGTGCCTTAAAGAAACTGAAGAATTGTTTACATGCAGCACTCTGAAATATTTATTTCTTATGACTAAATCATACACTATTGAGATTATCTGGCAGTGTATGGGAGCTACTTTTTGGGGTAGTTGGCACTAATGGTTAAGAAGAGAAGTTGACTCATTCAAAATATTTTCAAGCAGAAAAAAAAAATAGGTTTTCAAGGGCTTAAATGTACTTCTGAGAAAAAAAAAAACCAAACCAAACCAAACCTGCTTGCTCTAAAATTAAAATCTGGAAGTGAAAAAAATTTCAAACAAACATTATAATCCCAAAATTCAACAAAAAAGAGAGTCAGTTTTCAGTTATCATTAATGTAAGAGGTTTTTTTTCCCACCAATGGGCAAACAACTTTCTTGAGGAAAAAAAGTTCTATTGCACTTTTGTGAACATTATTCATGGATAAAAGGGATGTTTTTCTAACTAGCTCATACAAAAGATGTGATCACTCCCACTGCATGTAATAAATTTGCACAGTGGAGCACTCATGACAGTTTTCTGATGGGACCATTTTTTAAACTATAATAAGTAGATCACCTCAGCCTCTCCTCCAGTCTTGTCATAAATCTATCACACCAGCCCCTGGCTTTTCATTTCAGCCTACACACACCTGCCTTATCCCCTTATACTTTCTCTAACATACACTATTTGTGCATAGCAGTTTTCCTCATGAGGATCTCACAGCTTGGGTGCATGGCATCATCCCTGCCTGCCTCTGAGTACTGTCTTTCAGCTCAGCTTCCTCTGAAGCAGGATGGGAAGTGCCATTGAGGTTGTACTGGCCAGAAGTTGTGAGAAACAGCACAAGTTGCACAAAAAGGCCTGATTGCGTGCTGCGCTGAAAGCCCTTCTTTGGGTGAGGTCCCCATGACAAGGAAGTTGTTCTGGAAGAAGGAGCAGAGGTTGTCAAAGCAGCTGGTGCTCCTCAATCTTACCCAAGAGAAGAAGGCAAGACCAAGATCATAACCTTGTATAGATCTCGCAAGGACATCACAACTTTCTTTCCACTTCTGAACTGGAGAAAGGGCCAGAGCCCCTTCAGTGCCGTGCTCCTTTAGGATCAAAATAGAACTCACCCCCCCACCTCCTCCTCCAAATCCACCTTCCAAACTTTTTACCACACCATCTGTTCTTATTTCTGAGTCTGGACAACTACACAGCACGCTCATAGGTACAACAGACCATGCAGCTCTTACTCTAAGAAGTACAGGTGCCCAAACTAAGCTGGTGACCCTCAGGGTAGAATTATGGTCTTGTATCTATTTTAATCACCATGCCTTTTGGCAGCATGACCAAAATTTCCGCCATCAGAAATCATGTTCAGAAATTTTTCATTTTCTGAGAATCCCCCTCCAGCACAGCTGATACCACAGTCCCATGTAATTCCTGCCCCACTAACCCCTCCTTGTCACATCCCAGCCATCCTGCAGCCGCAGCCCACAGGCTACTCCACCACAGAGTCCACCTATGCCGCATCTGCGTCCCCAGCTCCCCCAGATTTTCTACAATAGATTCAAGACCTAGAGAGCTGCAGCACCTAGTGCCTCACCTTCCTGTGGCCCAGCTTAGCCAATTCTCTGCAGTCCCAGATCTGCCAGCCCCAAGAAGCTGCAGCACTGCAGCTTCTCCAAACCATGCCCCAAGCGTGGCCAAGCCCCACAGCCAGAGCCATGAGGGCAGTTCTGTGGGGCTGTGATCTGTCTGTGCTGACACCTCACATGCCAAGTGCACCCTTTGGCATAACCTAGCATCCACCATTCAAGTACCCCTAGAAACGCAAGCAACTTGGCAGGAAGCTCACCCTCTCACTGTAAACAATGCAGTGGAGGTTTCCCAGCAAGGGCTTCAAGGTCAGAGTTGAAGGTGTGCATCAGGCTTCTGCCTCTTGCCATTGCCTTTGCCCAGGTACATCACCCAACACCCTCAAGATCCTTTATGAGTGACATTAGAGAAGGCACCCTAGCTGATCACAAGCCCAGTGTACTGACCCTGCAGCAGAAAACAAGCAAGAAACCCAAATATTGTTAAGTCTGTGAGTTCTCTCCGAGCCCCTTGCTGTAGGCGTTGTTCCTCTAGACTGCAACAGAAGAAGCTCCTCTGCCCTGACACAGGCTCCCACAGCATCACAGATGAATCACACCCTCAAACAGTCTGTTTCCTTCTGATGACTGTACTGGGAGCCCCAGACAGCTGGCTCGGATGCAGGCATCAACTCTACAGATGTCCGCACTCAGACATTTGGATCCCCTGCTCTGGGTCAGCTGCCGGTGAGAAGTAAAGCCTTGTCCCTTCCCACCCCTCCAGCACACCTAGAGCTGCCTGAAGGAGACCACTAACGCTTTTCTCCAGAAAGCGGGCATCCAGGACTGGGCTCCAACTCTGTGCTAAGTCCTCCACAACTGCTTTTCCCCCATCTCTTCTCCTTCCTGTGCCATGGTGGGACATGCAGAGATCCCAGTGATCTGGTTCATTCCTGACTGTGAGGCAGCCTTCACAGATGGAGTCAGTACTCAAATTAGAGAAGTCAAAAGGCCTTCTAAATAACACCAAAGGCTTTTTTAGCATTCAGCAGCCTTAAGACAGGGGAAGGAGGTGAGGAAGATAGCTGAGCCACTCTCCTCACATTTCCCAGCTCCCCACGTTGTTCATGAGACCCATCTGAATGCTAAGCCCCAGATTTTCACCCAGGAACATTAGCATGTTTTTAATACAAACATATTCCATGCAACTTGTTTAACATTTCACTTGTAAAATCAAGTTCAGGTCATCTGTAGCATCCTGCTGTATGGGCGTAGCTCAGCACTTTGGTTGCCGTGCGGTACTGTGTCGACAGCCATGGGCTGGTGTCTCCTAATCCCCTACATACCACCCCCTTTGAATCCATGCCCTCTAAGAATGTGTTTCTCATATTTCATTGCCTCAATGCCTAAACATTTATTTGAACAGACAGCTACAGCTGGAGATTTTTGTTTCTGCACAGACTTCGAACAGCTGCTTGCGGTTGCACCCAGCCCAGCTCACAGAAGTGCTGTGCTTTGCCTCTGGTGGGAAGCACGTCAGGCTGGGAGGACCGAAATACCAGTAAAATCATCCGAGTGTCAACGAACAGCAATGGGAGCAGGGCACAGCCCTGGCCAGGCCGGGCAAGGTCAGCAGAGAACCGACTGATGAATTATACAGGTCAAATGTGGAGCTTGTGGAAAGTCATCGATGAAAAATGGGGGCTTTTAATAACGCAAATGGAAGATGACCCTGGCTGAGGGATGGCTGACTGCATGGGAAGCAGTTTTGCACACCCAGGCTGCACCTCTTGTAAGTGTATGTCATGCCCAGGGGAGCATTGATGGGATGTGCTCATAATTCCCAGACATGCTCGTGGCATTTATAGATGTGCATTGAGCAGAGATGATGACATCAATATAATAAATTTTTACCACTTGAAACTGGAGGGTCCCAGAAGACTTTGCAAATACAAACTGAGCCCTTGCAAGGATGCAGCTTGACTAGCTTAACCCAAGTGGTTCAGCTGCGAATAGAAGGAGAGGTCCTGCTCTTCCACCATCCCATCCCCACAGTCTCCTCTGCCCTCCTCAGTATTTTTGCTACAGTCCCTGGGCAATGCTGGAAGATTTGTGGAATGGCTTTGCTGATCTGGCTGGGAATTAGGTTTAATTTGTGGTTTGGGTTTTTTGATGGGCTGATTTTCAAGCCTCATCACTGACCTGGTCTGATACACTGAGCAGGCACAAGGGCACTGACCTGACCCAAGGGTCAGAGTTTAAAACACATGAAAAGAGAAGGCCAAGGAGCAGACAAGATGTCGTTGCTACAGACACTATATCCTGGCACGTTTATATTTTCCATGCAGTGCTTTGCACTGTGGTGGTTGCTGCGGTGGAGATTCACGACTAGCCAGGAGAAGACTTTTCCCTCAGAGAACCATCTCCCAGGCAAGTCTTAGCCTGGAGTTTGTTCCTCTCTCTGGAAAAATGTAAAATCTGGACTGCTCTGAAGGAGATAAGAAAACAACCTAGACTTCCTGCAAAAATCATCCCAGAGACCCCAAGATTTTTTTCCTTCTGCCCAAAAACCAGTAGGAGAAATTCTAAACCTTTTAGTTTTAAGCAGAAGGCTGTACTAACACATCTCTGAAGTGAGCTGTTGTTCGGATGCTGTCCTCATCATGGGAAAAATCAACCACGGTTTATCTCACCTCCCATCTTCAAGGAGATACACACTCAGGAAAAAAATTTAGTGATTTGAATTTATTTTCTCACCAGTTGCAGATCATCCTGAAGTTTCATGTGTCTTCACCAAAGTAATATTCTCTCAAAACTATTGTTTTGATAAGTTTTAAATTTCTGATTTTCAACTGTGATATTGAACAATGCTGTGAAAAACAAACAAACAAAAATAATAATAAAGATGTTTTGTTCCAAAATTATACTGAAATCAGACACATCTACATTGTGAGAAACTTCTTCTCCTTTGAAGTAAAATTTCAGGCTAAATCAACATGGCTTTGCAAAGCATTCTCATTGCATAAGACCCTTTTTTCTAATGCAAAATAATTTCTCAGTGAGTTACACCCCAAAACTTGGGAATGTGGGAAATCCAGATGGGGAGCAAGCTGTGAGTGTGCCTGCTCGGGCTCTTCGCTAATTGGGATGGATGAAGCCTTTGCTGTGGACTGGAGACTTCTCAAAGGTGAGGCAGCCAGGTGTTGTCTCTAGTGAGATTAGGAAATCTCTTTTTTCCTTTTCATTGCTGATACCCCAGAAAATATAAATGTGCAGAGTGTGATCTTGTAAAAGCTCTTAGCTGAGCCTTTGCATTCCAGCTGTCAGGTTTTTACTTGTTTACCTTGGAGCCTGGCTTCAAGGGATACGATGGAAGAGATAATTGGAGCGGAGTAGCTGCCAGCAACCAAAAAAAAATGTTGCAATAAAAAGTATTTTATTCTGCTAAAGATACTTATATGAACAAATGGCACCCTTAGGTACAAAACAGAGATAATCCTAAGCATTTATCTCCCTCTTTCTCTCCACATACCCCCCCTGAAGCAGGTTTCATACCACACTCGGCATCGCCTCTCGCAGATTATTGATGTCTCAACATTTCACTGCGATGGGCCCCAGGAGTTTTTGGGGCCAGGCCTGCTGTGCTGTTAAAGAGGGGCTGTGAACTGGGGGAGTTCAATAGCTGAAAAGGAGCAGAGACCCCTGCCTCTCCTCCTTGCTCTCCCTGGGCACCACCACCCTTGCAGACCAGCACTGGGGAGAAGCTGAGCCCTAGCGCTGCCCCATCTCGCTGTCGTGCCTGACACCAGCCTCCAGCCCTTGCTCACCTCCCAGATCTTGAGGGTCTACTGCTCTGATTTGTCCACTGTAGAGATAAGAATAAACCTTGAAACTCAAATAGGACCTCACACTTTGAACTCCATTTCCCTCCCTGCAGCAGCCCAAATCTGGCTTTTACAGGAGGCAAAAGGTTTTCAGGATATCCAAGCCCAGCCTTTGAAAACATGTTCATGACCAAGTAACCTCCTTATTTATTATTAGCCCGTCTCTAAACAAAACCTTCTGGAGGAAGCGCTGTGTTTATGTGCCGAGCCTGCCTTCTGCTTGAGCAAGTCAGGAACGCAAAGTCTGACTGCAGCAGAAGCCACAAAGTCAAAAGGAAAATAAGCCAAGGCTACAAATGGCTTGTACTAAACTTCGGCTGCTAAGCCCTGCCTGCCTGTGCCCCTGCAGCAGCTAGGCCTGTGAGTTGGATAAACTATTTCGGCTGGCCTGTTCAAATCCCCATACCAGCTCTCTAGCAAGTCACTTAGGAAACATAGTGGATGAGTCGACACGCTGGAGGGGAGGGATGCCATCCAGAGGGACCTTGACAGGCTGGAGAGGTGGGCCTATGCCAACCTCATGAAGTTCAACCAGGCCAAGTGCAAGGTCCTGCACCGGGTTAGTGGCATCCCAGGCACAAATACAGGCTGGGCAGATAATGGATCGAGAGCAGCCCTGAGGAGGACTTGGGAGTGCTGGTGGACGAGAAGCTCAACATGAGCCGGCAATGCGCCCTTGCGGCCCAGAAGGCCAACCGCATTCTGGGCTGCATCAAGAGGAGCATGGCCAGCAGGTCGAGGGAGGTGATTCTTCCCCTCTACTCTGCCCTGGTGAGACCCCACCTGGAGTACTGTGTCCAGTTCTGGAGCCCCCAACATAAGAAGGACATGAACCAGTTGGAGAAGGTCCAGAGGAGGGCCACGAAGATGATCAGAGGGCTGAAGCACCTTTCCTATGAAGACAGGCTGAGAGAATTTGGGCTGTTCAGCCTGGAGAAGAGGAGGCTCCGGGGAGACCTGATAGCAGTCTTCCAGTACCTCAAGGGGGCCTACAAGAAAGATGGGGATAGGCTGTTCAGTAGGCCCTGTTGTGATAGGACGAGGTGTAATGGTTTTAAAATAGAGGGAGGTAGATTTAAATTAGATATTAGGAAAAATTTTTTTACACTGAGGGTTGTAGAACACTGGCACAGGTTGCCCAGAGAGGTGGTGGATGCCCCATCCCTGGAAACATTCAAGGCCAGGTTGGATGAAGCTCTGAGCAACCTGATCTAGTCGGGGATGTCCCTGCTCCTTGCAGGGGGTTGGACTAGAAGACCTTTAAAGGTCCCTTCCAACCCTAACCATTCTATGATTCTATGATTACCACCAAATGGAGCTTGAACTCCAGCAGAGACATAGCCAGTTAAACCAGCTCTTCCATCCAGCAGCTGAAACTCCATGCAAGCATCTTGTGTTTCACAGCCGTGATGGGAACTGGGATGCTGAGAGCGGTAAGCAGGAGCCCAGGCCAAGTCAGTAACTCGTCTCGTTGTCTCAGCCCCAGCCAGGAGCTGCTGCCTCTGTGCTACTCGAGCTATCTGGAGCATAGCTTCATGCCCAGTCCTGGACCACAGTATGAAGGATGTTTCCAGGGCTAAAGCTGCTCACAACAGTACGACCAGCTGCTGCCTTGGGGAGAAAGATCATGGGACAAGTCCTTCCCATACCCCAACAACATCCTGGAGCTGGTAACGGCTCTCCTGTGACTGCACAGAGCCGAGGGTCAGCCAACTGCTATGCCTGCAAACACAGCCAGGACAAAGAGGTGATTAATTTTCAGGCTGTTCAGCTCCCTGACCTGGCTGCCTGCAGGAGCACCAGGGCCAGCACAGGCAGCCCGGATTTAGAAAGATTTAAGATGCTGTGGCCTTTGCCACCATGATTGCTATGGTGTAAATGTGACAGTCCACTCTCCCTTGCCTGGCCAGGTCCTGCACAGTCAATGGAGTCAAGTAGATGCGCTGCTGGGCTAGGCCGCCTGCCCTCCGTGACTGCCTAGGAAGCCAGAAACCACTTCTGCCTGACTCCTTATCTCTGTGTACCTCTGCTTTCTTGCTCTAAAGCGCTATGTTAGCTTGCAAAAGCTAAGTTAAATCCTTTGGGTTTATTATTTGAATATGCCTCTTTGCAGGTCAGTGTCTTCACTACCAAATGCATGTATGAATTTTCACTTCTTTTATGCTTATTCTTCTTACCTCATCCTAATAGGAAAAGTGACTAATGACACCAATATTATCACGACCTTCTTAAGTGATAAATGTCTTTTACATCAACTATGCAAAGATCAGGGGAACAGGCAGGCCAGTGTGTTTTACTGCACGTTGTAAAGTATGAAAAAATGAACCAAGTTTCCTCTTTTTCACTGAACTTCCAAGAAAACAAGGTTTCCTTAATTAGAGTGTTTGTTTAGATATTTGTTTCTCAGCAGAAGGAAGTTTAAAAAAATGAAGCCCCTGAACACCAATGGTGAGTATAAATTTGCTTTTGCTTAATGTTACTGTTGTTTTCCAGTCACATTTTTAGCTGCTGAACACTTCCTGTGCAGCATTTCCACCAGAATTCTTATGTGTACTTGCCCCAATGTGCAGTTATGGACATCCTTCACTCGATGTAGATGTCACATACAGAGCTAATCTGATTTTTTTTAATGCCTATGGTGCTGTAGCAAAAGCATATCTGAATAACCTTGAGACGGCTATTCATCCAAGGCTTAAATATTTCAGAAAAACTGTAATTTTTTTTATTTTAGTTTTTATTATTCAACAGGCGAATTCTGCTGCCTGTGACACGTGCATGAATCCTGAATTGACCTCTCCCATCATGCTGCTTTGATTTCACCGACTCACTTGAACATGGTGTTTCTGTACACAATGGGAAAGGGTGTCAAAGTACATTGATTTATGCCAGATTTATACTGCTCACACTAATGCTATGCTGTGGCTTACCCCCCAGGATGTCTGGGAGCTGGTAGTGCTATGGGCTCCCTTGGAAGGACCTTTATGTCCCACCATGGGTTCTCCCAGGGCTGGGAAGGGGCAACTGGCCTTCCTGGATCCCAGCCCAAACTGTAAGGACTACCACAGAGTCTCCTCTTTGCTCTTTTGGGGCCGTAATCTAGGGTATGAGGCATAACAAGGAGTGAAAGCTTGGAAGAATGCAACATTTCTCAAATAAAAATTGCTTCAAAGTCAAGCCCAGTATGAGGGATTTGCAGAAAGCATTTCAAATAAGTAAAGTATGAACAGTTATGTACTAAAATAGCCCTTCTCCAGGTAACCACAACAATAAAA
Organism: Chlamydotis macqueenii; assembly: GCF_036417535.1. Lineage (NCBI taxonomy): Eukaryota > Metazoa > Chordata > Aves > Otidiformes > Otididae > Chlamydotis > Chlamydotis macqueenii. The sequence goes on from NC_141558.1 coordinate 10,296,369, forward strand.
TAACTACCATAGCTGGTATGTCTCAATCAGGAAAAGCAAGAAAATGCAAAGAGCTGAGTTTATCCCCCTGGTGACAACCTCTGGTCTGGCCTGAGGGTGCTGGAGAAAGGGCGAGGGGTCCCTGGGCTTGCCAGGGTGCTGTCAGCATCAAACTGTTTTCTGAATTAAAAAGAGAGCCTGTCAGCTCACTGCTCATTCCTGCTTTATCCAAACAGAGCTAGCTGTTTCTTGAGCCCAAGAGGATGGCAAAGGTTGGGATCTCAACTTGTCAGCTCGGATTATCCTTCTATAAATCCCAGGAAGCAGAGGGCATTCCTGCACCGCGTTGGGCGGCTGCTTTGCTTGCTGAGCTGTCAAAGCGCTGCTAGGCCCCCTCTCTGAGCACACTTAGCTCTGGCAATGTGACTTTGCACATCCTGAGGCTCAGCCCCATGCCCGGCACGTCGGGCTGTGCCACATCAAGCTGCCTGATCCAGCCTGGGGACAATAACAACAAAAGCCACCTGCTTTTAAGGGAGAAGGCTAAAACCCCAAGTCCAGAAAGATATCAGGGCTTGAGCAGGGTGGGCTGAGCTTTTTTAAGTGCTGTATGATCAGATTAGACAGAAGTGGTGCTGAGAAAAAGCCAGATATTGGTAGATTTAAAGCCACTGGGAAAAGACTTGCTGAGGTTTGATGGAACACTCCAGGCTGATGCTCCCTGATGCTTAAAGCTTTCAGCCCTGCTTTAGGAAGGGTGGGAAGCTGGACCTCAGTCTCTCCATAGGACATTTCCGACCTCAGTTACCCCCTGAGCCCAAGAACATTTTGTGCTTGAGGATCTTCCTAAAGTTTCTTGAGAAACTAGTGGGATAAGAAACATACCATCATCATCATCATATATGCTTGCTGTGTCTTCTGGTGAGTGTCCTGTGCTGAGACTGAAAATAGTTCAGTTGCTGGCACTGCCTCAGACTTTCCGGGTGATGCTGAAAATAAAACGAAAATATCGGAGCAGCCAGACCAAATGTCCCATCCACACAGCATCCTTTCTTTGACAGGAGCTGAACCAGGTGCTGGATAAATTGTTTAACCTTTGCTATGCTTTCAGTGCCCACATGTTCAAGGATGAGAGTAATCCTTTCTTCCTTCTACTGTTCGCCTGTCTCTAGAGCAGAGCCCTATTTTTGCTCTGTGTTTGTACAGCACTCAGCAAAGAAGCCCCAAGTCTCACTGAGCCCTTGTTGCAGTCAACTACAAACTCCTCTCTCCTCTGAATGATGATGGGCATGGCACCATGAAAATGCTGCTTTCTGTAACTTTGTCTGGTTTGTAACGGAAGAGCAAACCCTGGAGGATAAATTCAAATAATACTTCCTTTTTCTTTTTTTTTTTATGAAATTCAGAAATACATGTTCACTCCTCTTCGGTTTCAAAGATGGTTTTACGAAAAGACAAGAGCGAGCATACAGGTCAGACAGCAGTTTCACCTTTACAGGCTCATAATGTGAATGACACTCTCCTGCTTGAGTTTCATCCCTCCGCCATACTCCAGCCTGGCCTACGGATGGTGTAAGATACAGTGAGGATGGGCAAAGGGTGGCCACTGCTACCTTCTGGGACAGGAGACGGTAAAGCCTCCAGCACAGCCCCACTGCTCTCGCTCAACACGTGAGGAGCGTGCCCATGCCGGGCCGGGGTACAGTGCTCCCCTTCCACCAGAGAGAGCGCAGAGCCAGGGGCTGGCTTGTTGCAATTCAGGGAATCCAAAGGTTTTGCTCAGGTTTTTGTGTCAAACACTAAACCCAACACTTGTGCCGTCTCTGACACTGTTGCAAGAGGGAGACAGAAGCATCAAGCAGTAAATTCAAGAGGATTAAGACCATTTGCCACCCAGGATTGCCAGCCCATCTCCCTGCAATCAGTGGAGACAAGCATATACAACATACAAGTTAAATTCCCCTGAAAGCCACCAGATCCAGTCAGCAGCACCCTGTCCCTCTCACACGCAGCAGTAGGAAAAAGCCAACCAAAGCAACAATTTCGCTAGAAATTCTAGAAGTTCTTTACAAAGAGTAGTCAGATATATGCACATAATAAATGAATAGATACATGGACACATATACACATCTTCTGGTTGGACTGGAGCTCTCACATCAGTCAAGTGCCTCTCCTAAGGGGTTTTCCATGTAAATGCGCATCCATGTGAGTCTAGTTTTTATAACCCTGTAAACAATACTCTGGATTCATTCTTGGGGATTCCAAATGTGGACAAAATTTGACCAGAGACAGTGGCTGAACGCAGTTCCTTACAAAGGGATGGAAAAGAGGCCTGATTTTTGTCCATTCCAGATCATTATTTATAATGCAGAGGCAAACACCATCAAGGGGACAATAAGATTGTTTATCACTGGACTGCACAAGGCTGGAAGACAAGTGTCCTCTCAATCTCTTTCTAAACGTCTCTGAGCTGAAAGTACTCTGTCTCAGCAGCAGTTTTCTTCAGAAGCAAGCTTGTGCTATCAGTACCAATATCAGTTGCCAATAGCAGCTATAATTACATGAAATGGTTGATTTGCAGAAGCAGAAGGAGGAGAACAACATGTGCAGAACAGTGTTACACAACATCACAAACAGTTTGCACACTTCTGTCACTCCAGCAAACCACTTACAATGGCACTCACATACTCCTGTTTTCTCTCTGTATTTTGGAGATAAGCCTGTTTTGAATTCTTCCATGGAATTATCTGATGGCTGCACGCAGCTTGATTCATTGGAGCCTTTAGAGGGGAGCTGGATGACCCCCGAAACAATTCCCTGTTATGAATAGCCATTGTGATCCCACACAAACAATGGCACAAGATGTCACGCATCCTTTCCTGAGCTTCAGAGAGGGATCCTCAGATACAGGAACTTAAAAATAAAATAGCATCAGTGCTGTGAAGTGGGGGTGACTGCAAATTGGTGTTTGTGTAAGTGCTTTCTACCTCCAAATGCTGTCCTTTCTCCCCAAGCCTGTGCTGTAATTAGAATTTTACCTTTAAATCTGAGTGCACTTTGTAGGCTTAATAAGGCAGCCGGCAGCAATAATGACAGTAATTACAAATATGTTTGGTGTTCAGAACTAAATAAAAAAGATTAAAATTGCCATCACTCAAGAATTTTTTGGAAACAACGCAGGCAGAAATGGGCAAGTTTGCATAGCTATAAATATCACAAGCAGAGAGTTTACATTATTTAGGGCACGTGTATGATGAGCATTCTTCTGAAAGACTCTGAGCAGCATTAAAGCATGAGAGCACAAGCGATCTGGGAAATATCAAAATATTATAATCTGCTACAGAGACACACAGCTTTTCTTTATGGCTTGAAAAAATATACCCAAGATTCCAGCTGCACTCCACTGCAGGAGTGCCTGTTTATGGCAAACGGAGAGTGCACAGGGAAGCATCGCTAAACGAGCCAGCAATGGATCAGCATAAGCAACATGGTAACAAGTTATTTTAATGGTATTGTATATCTTGTCCTGAGAGTCATGGTGAAACCTCTCAGGGAACAGTTTGTAACAACCACCGTACAGTCATCCCACTTGGATCATCAGGATGCAAAACACACGCACAGTGGACACAAGACCAATTGGTACGGATCTTGGTTGTCAGAAGGAATTCCTCGGCTCCTCAGGAGAAATTCTGCCGGAATTTGGCAATATCCTGAAAACAAACTGTTCAAAATAAGCCATCAGGAGACCTGAAGTCCTGTTCCAAAGGGCAGAAGGACAAATCAAGTATGTTTAAACAACAAATTATTGTAACTCTTCTTATTATTTTATTATTTTTCTTTTGCCAATACCCATGACTCATTTCTTCCAGTAGCTCCTTTCAGACACTACTAAACCTGACCCATAAGAAAACTGTGAGGTTTCCCATTTTTTGCAGCCTGAGAAGTAGAGCGTGATAAGGTAGAATTTCTCTGAAACTTTTATTTAACCCCAAGCTGCTTCTTTCTCCAGCCATCATGCAATACCATGAGGAACAAGCCAAGTTTTGGGACCTTCATAGTTCTTTACTCCATGGGCTCCTTCTGGACTGTCTCACTCATTCTCTGGCCTTCAACCTCTCAGTAGGAAGAGGTGGTGCATTGTTTCTGGTGCCAGCTGGTGCATTGTTTCTGGTGCCAGCTGTACCACCATCCTTGAGCTCTCACATCTCTGCCAACTGGGAAAAAAAGATCCTAAGCTGGAAACATGACATGCTGTTGGCAGTTGATGCAATTAAGACAAGACCTTGTTCTGCAGAACCAAGCAGAGGTCTACACCGGGCTCCCCACCTTGGATATGTCAAAATTAAATGTTTCCAACCTCAAACTTTATGCCGGTGTACTTCTTTGACGCTATTATCAACTTAGGCATTGATGTCAGCAGTAAGAGAAGAGACTCTCGTGACACAGGATTTCACACAATTGAGAGTGGGAACACAAAATGCCATTGACAAAACAGTCATTTTGTGGCCCTGCTCTGAGCACTGATGCTAGAAGTAAAAAGCTTCGTTAAAGCTATCAAGGCAGAGTCGAAGCTCTTGGTATGGGCTAGATTCACCTTTTATTGCTTTCTTTGGAAAAGATGCAAGATCTATTCACATTGCCCACTGCAGTCCCCTAAAGGCTGCTGCAAGGTCGGATCTGCTGTCTCCACAGGCAGCAAGCCTGGAGGGAAGTCTCCTGCTTGAACAGACCAGGTGGAGCAGTTATTCCCAGTCCATGGGAGAGTGTCAGTCCACCACTGGCACAGGTTGCCCAGAGAGGTGGTGGATGCCCCATCCCTGGAAACATTCAAGGCCAGGTTGGATGGGGCTCTGAGCAACCTGATCTGGTTGGAGATGTCCCTGCTCCTTGCAGGGGGGTAGGACTAGATGACCTTTAAAAGTCCCTTCCAACCCAAACTATTCTGTGATTCTGTCATCACCGGAGACCCCTCAGTCTCAAGCTCAGATGCCAGCGGGCTGTGAAGCCCCGACATGCAGAAGAAGTGGGTAGCCCTAGAACCGGCTGGTCTCCCAGTTGCTCTCTTTAGAAGTTGCATCAGGCTCAATTCAGTTGCCTAACCAGTGGTGCCTAGCGCTATTTAAGACACTCTTTGGCCTTCGCTCCCTTACCCCATTTCCTAACCACGGCAGACATTTCGGCTCCCCTAGGGCATCCCACATGGCATGGGGTGCCTTCATTTCAGCTTGGGAACCAGGCCTACAGTCCCCAAATCCCCATTTTTTTCTTAAATTATAGGCAACAATAAAACAAGCCCAGACTTACAAAATACAGTGCCTGTCAGTTCGTGTTTGTGTGTGTAAGATCCAGTGCATGTGGATGGAGATATAAATATGCGCCCAAGCTTATGCAAGCTTTCTACCGGGACAGCAACAGCTCAGATGTACTCGCCCACTTGCCGGTGGTTTCTGAATCTCATTTTCTAAATATACCTTGCCCGATTCATGGGGGGAACACTGCGTTTGGCACCTCCCTAGGGGAAACACAGATGTTTGGCTCCCAGTCCCTGGAATTTCTTGAACTTCTGTGGACAAAAGGGGAGAGGCCAGAGGTCGAGCAGCACTATTTACTCTGCCCTGTTTCCTACCAATTGTTCAAAATCACCCAGCAGATAAAGTATGGGCATTTCTTGTCGAAAAGACCCATGGGGGCTGCCAGCACGGCGTGATGAATTCCAGTCATTCTTCCAGACTGACAGGGGCTGCCCAAGCCCCACTGAAGAAAATCGGCCCCACCAGGCCCCAGCCTCCCAAGGAAGGACCTGCCGCCAGACAGACCACCCTGTCCCCAGGGCCTGGGCTCTTTTTGCTTGCTGTCGCTCAGCAGGGAAGAAATCCTGGTCCTCAAGAGGTGCATCACCCCCCAGGAAGCCAGATACCCCGCAGAGACAGACCTGGTGAGGATGCCGGGAGGGCTCCTTGCTTTTCAAGCAGGACCAGAAAGGAGAGAGGGAGAGAGAACAAGAGTTGCTTGCCCAGGCTTTAAATATTTAATTTTTCATGCCCTTAAGCTTTAATTTAATTAAATTTAAGAGGATGGTGAGGCACTGGAACAGGTTGCCCAGAGAAGTTGTGGATGCTCCATCCCTGGGGTTCAAGGCCAGGTTGGATGGGGCTTTCAGCAACCTGATCTAGTGGAAGGGGTCCCTGCCTATGGCAGGGGCATTGAACTAGATGACCTTTAAAGGTCCCTTCCAACCCAAACCATTCTGTGACACTTAATTCTGGAGAAAAGAGTCCGGAGCACACTGGCAGTGTAAAAGGTGCTTGCTCAGAACTAGGTCCTCCGGATCCAGGTAGAAAAAACCTGCAGCCCTAAGAAAAAAGCTGGGAACAGCAGAGTCTCTTCTCGTAGCACTCTCCTGAAACCAGGTGGCTGCTCTCACAAGGGCATGAGCTGTCTCATCATTATTTTTCTCAGCGCAAGCAGCTACACACGGCTGTCAGACAGCAGCCCAGACCTGAGCACCCACCGGGTACCCAAAATCTGCTGTCATTTTAACAGAGCTGCCTCAGCTAGCACAGAGCAGGTGCCTCCAGCTGCACCAGCACTTTCTGTGCCACCAGCTTGTCTGTGCTCACCGTGGGCAGTGAGCATGGGGCATTTTAATCTCAAAAAAAAAAAAAGTCTCCAATGTGCTCGAGCTGCTTTTTCTGTAAATGTATTCTGAGCTAAAAACAAAACACTGCAGTAACAACTGTGATGGTTCCCTGAACAGCAGGTCAGGGTGGCATAAAGCTCCCTGGCTGGTGTCCCTGGCACTATTGCTACTTAAATAATGGAGGAAAACACCACAAGTGGTGGCCCAGCTCTCTATCCTGCCCCCACATCACCTGCAAGGGCCCTAACTGAGCGGTATCTGTCACATGAAAATGCCCCCAGTTTGCAGGATGTCCCTGTCACAGAGGTGGCACTCATTCTGAGTTACTTTCAGGTATTTCTAGGGTGAGAAGAGAGAGGTCTGAGACATCTGCATCCTCCAGCCAGTTGTGATCACACAAAGATCCTTTTGATGGGGAGGGGTTTGTGCATCAGCTGCAGCCTCCCCTTATGTGGCCACCAAATCACCACCTGGCACTGACTTGGCACCAGGAAAACAGGAACGGAGAGCAACGTCATCCTACCTCCTTCTGTCCCTGCCCTGGGAATGCTCGGTGGTTACTTAGTGTGTGGACATCTGCAGTTTCAAGGGCTGAAAATACTGAAAAAGATCTAAAAGAACTGAAGCTTCAGCCTGCATTCTCATTGAATGCACCAAGATTTTTTTCAGAAACATCCCTATTTCATTCACTTATATGTTCTCTGCTGATTAAATCTCTCACAGAAGTTTTTTGGGGGGAGCTTTTAGATCCATATATGTGATGACTTTCCATGCTGCCCCTCTTCTCCCTCTCCCTTCTCTTTGGCTCCCTGAAGGGCCTCCAATGCACCCTCATCCCCTCTCCTCCTCCAAGAGACGATAGAAAATCTGTTCAGAACAAGGAGTAAGAACACAACCACCTCTCTGGTTGTTACTGCCGTGCCTGTTGCATTCCAGTGCCACCAGAGCAGGCTAAGCTACCTGAGTTCCTACAGTCAGTATTGAAACGATTTCAAGGCATGCCACAAATTAAGAGTTAAAGCAACCAGTGCTGTGTCTTCATCACTGAGTCTAAGCAGCCTAACATCTCACAAGTTAGATGTAGCCAGGTCTCTACGTTGTTCTGTATTTCTATAGCACCTAGCAGAGCAGTACTCTGATTCATACACTACGTTCCCAGGCATGGTTCCAAAACAAACAAGAAGTTGCAAGTCAGCAATTGCAGGCTTAACTCAGGGGGCTGCAAGCCCACTAAAATGAAGAGGAATGTGCCTTGGCTTCCTTTGGAGCAGAAGAACTTTCTGTATCATCTCCAGATCAAGAAGTAGAGCCCAGGAGGTCCAAATTCTTTGACCCACCCACCAGACCTCATCTGGTTGATTGGAGGGGCACAATACAACCAGGTTAATACTTCACCAATCTTGTAAAGGAGTTTGGTTACTCCTGTTAGTGACCTTCTCCCAAGCTAACGGTAGACATGCGATGGCATTACTCGTGTGGTATCAGTCAGCAGGACTCTGCACCATGGCAGCACTGGTGAAACTCCCTGCAGACAGCAGGGAAAGGCTGCGCACAGTCCTCCGGGGCCGGAAGCATGGCCAGCGTGTGAGCTACATTGCTCACTAGGCCCATGTCTGGAAATAAATAACCAACCATCTGCACCTCCAGCTTGCCTTCACTTAAACTGTATATCCCTCCCTACTGCTGTTCTAATGAATTTGGACTCTGATCCAATGAAGCACTCAAACATTTGCTTCGCTTTAGCCGCTGCTCTTGGTGGAGCAGAGAGACAGGGTGATGGCATGTGTGGAGTTTGTCTTTTGTACTGACAGGGACAGATGCCGAGTTCATCCCCATGCATTTGCTGATGGACAGTAGCAACTACGTTCAAAGTGGGCTGGTGTCCCTTGCTTGGCTCGTCTCCAGGGGAAGAACTGTGCCATCACCATGCCTCTGCTCTCCTCTGTCCTGAGTGCAAACTTCCCTGTCCCTGCTAACTCTCTTGCTGAGCCTGTCAGACCTGCGAACTGGGCTAAATCTGCCCCAAACAGCTGCTGGGGTCTCTGCCTGGGGCTGCTTCTGCTGCTCCATCATGCTTGCAGGGCTGTGCACAGGCAGAGGAACAGGGCAGGCTGCGGCCCAGACCTGGACAGGGTACACGGCCCAGTGGGGAGGCTGTCTCCTTCGTGAGTCTTAGATGGAGTGTCCCAGCTCCAGCAGGTCCCCAAATGCCCAGCAAAAGGCTCAAGGGCAGGGTTCTCTGGCCCACTCCCAGATAAAAAGGGAAGAGGCACGGAGCAAACAGCAGAAAGTCCCAGGTAGAAATCTCCATGGCTCGGAAGGGCTTTCAGCCTCTTGTTAGATGAAACCCAAGTGCAAATATGGTCCTGCCCAGAGACAGATGATAAGGATTGTTGCCGTGAGTAAAGCAACAAGCTCTTAAAACACTTGCTACAAGTGTGGGAAGGCTCTCAGAGGAGGCAGAAATCATGCAAAATGATGGGGGCTATGAACTCAGGAGCTTAGCTCTGGCCTGCTGGGATTGCTCTCATAACTTGAATCTTAACACATGATCTGTTTAAGGGAGATAGGAAGGGGAGAAGGAGTGCAGGGGTGCTGTTATGCATCAAGTGTACATACCACTGTCAGCAACCTGTCACTTGGCAATGAAGAGCGCGGTGATGGAGCCCACTGAGTAAGTGCATACGGCATGTGAAATGAAGGGGAAAGCAGTGAGGTCTCTGCTGTGGACCACCAGCACTGGTGAGCAGCAGAGAAAAATGTCTGGACCGACTCTCAAGCTGCCAGGAGAGATGCAAGGGAGAAGCTGTTATCCCCGACTGGGACTGAGGGGAGCTGCTGGTGGTCAGACATCCCTGAGTTTATATTCCAGCTGCCTCCTATGGAAAGCACATAGAGTTCAGCATTTCATAGCAAACATAAAACACTGGGGACTTTGATTCACAGCTGGGATTTATCTAGGTACTGCCCACAGTCTTTGTGGAAAGGCTCAGATTTTACAGTTCTCTGCCCCAGGTTGTGATTCATGGTGAGAGAGGCTGTTAAAAGAGATTTACAGAAGGTACAGGAGAACTGCCCAAGTTATTCATGAAGGCTGAGCAGAAAAGCAAACCTTTGATTCTGCCTCCCCAAGAGAAAGTCGCTTCTCTTCAGCCAGAATTAGACACCTAAGCCTGGTCAGTCCTTTCCTTCCTGCAAAAGAAAGATGCACAGAGGAGCTGTGAGCTACCAAACCGTACCTATATCAGTAAGGTGAGCGGGGAGAGGGCTGGGCCATGGCTCTTGTACCTCACACAGCCCTTGTCCATCTTGCAGGACTCTGCACAGTCCCCAGCATAGTTGTGGCCCAGCAAAGAGTGCAGTCTCTTTGTTTGGAAGGGAAGAGACTTTATCCTTATGGAAGTAAGCTGGCCCATGATGTTGGCTTCAGAATGAGAAAACAGGGTCTTGGCTGGTTTATTTACTCATTAGTACATGAGTACTCATTAGTACTCATTAGATGCAACAACAGACACTGGAGATCTGGTTTAGATTCCCCTAATTCAAGTCTTCCATCACTGTGGAGAGTGCAAGCTATATGATGTGGAGGGATAGGGCTCACTTGGCATCTGCCATGGAAAGCATTCTAGTACTGTAAAACGACTACACATTTATTGAAGCAAACACCGGACACCTCATCCACCAACCCTGAAACTCATAAGTCCCAATACATTACACCCATTGCTGGCCCAAAGAAGAATTAATTGTTTTATGCAAAGTGAAAGAGCCACCAAAAAAATTATTTAGAAAGACCCATTTCAATAGTCTGGCACCTAGGATGCTCTCCAGGGCATCCACTTGTGTCCATCCCCTTCTCCCCCCAGTTAATGACCCAATTACCTACCTCTAACCCTGTAAGCACTGGTTGTCATTATGCACTTCCTTCTCCTGGCAGTATTGGACTCAAACTTCACCCATGCGCAGGAGAGATTTTTCTCCTTGGATAAGACTTACTGTCACCCAGGTGGAAGCAGACAGCTATCCCCGTGCCATGAACATCCCAAAAGAAGCCCAAAAAGCTGTAGCTGCATTAGTATCATATTACACCAGTGAAGAGGGACACAGGATCATTTTCATGTGATATACCAACAGCTAAAATAGTAATATGAACTCCTTGCTTCATGTACTGAGGAATTTACTCCAGACAGGATTAAGCTGCCACATGCTAGACGGAATTGCACGTAATCTCTGCCTGGGCCATGACAGAGGGACTCAAGTATGTGTCCCTGAGGCAGATACATGACTGTTGTTGGTTGGGTGGCTGTTTTGTTTTGTTTTTTTTTTTTATTCTTTGCAGTAACATCATTTTCAGCCCAGATAAAGACACAGACGGGTATGGATCACATGAAAACAATGAGGCCTGAGGAGTCACAAAGGGCAGCCAACACTTAGATAATCCTAACTGCTGTAAATGCGGCAGGAAAACGAGAGGGAGGGACAGGCCGTGCCTGTGGGAGAGGGGCACAGCTGAAAATACTCCCAGGGCCCATGGCTTGACCCTTAGATGAGCTGAATCTTTGATCTCAACAGAGGACTCTCACAAGCTTTGCAAGCGCAGCCAAGCACCAGCTCGCGAATGCGCACAAAGCTGTGCCCCCTCCCTCTTTCCCACAGGGGAATAGCCCTGACAGACCCCTCTTCACAGCTCCTCACTTCAGGGTCAATTCTTAATGTTTATTTGTTGACTTGAGTGCTTTCTAATATGGCACACACAGATGATTTATTACTGGTAGCTATTTCCATTAGTAACACAATAAATGGTCATACATAGATGTTCATGTCTAGAGGCTATAAATGGAGGTTCAGCAGGACAGAGAGGGCAGAAAGTAGCTCAGCTTCCCAAAAGCCAGGGAGGGTTGCCAGCCTCCCTGCACCAGGTAAGTGACGTGGATATGAAGCTCCCTTCCCCTCTTATTCAGGCAGAGCTTGTTCTATCTCCAAGCTATACTGTTAGACTGGTTGTCTGAAATACAATTTTGTTTCCAATCCACCTCCAAATGAGTCTTATCTTTCAGAGGAGGAAACTAGGACATCTAGAAATTAAGAACTGATTATCCAAGTGGTATCAGTCTGAGAAGACTAAACACTTCATCATCTGCTTTTGGCAAGTCTTTGTGCCTGGGCTTCTTTTTCTGCTTTTTTATTTGTTTCCTCAAGAATTACATTTTACTTGGGATTAAGAGGTTTTGGTGTTGTACTTACACCAATCCTACCTAACGTGCAAACTCCCTCTTGCAACATCTTTAATAATAACCCATCTGCCTTTCCTCTTCTCTATCCTTCTCTACCAAACACTCCTGTACTAATATCAATAACTGCAGTGTCTTGAACATGTTCTAGGGAAGGGCAAGACAGTGCACTGGTAAACCACGAATGTCACAGTGTGCATAGGGAAAAGCACAAGCTTTGTTTAATCTGTGCCTCATCACAAGCACTGTGTCCTGGCTCTGAGAAACGTGAACTCAGGCTGAGTGGATTTCCTCACAACTGAGTAATGGACAATCCAGCCAGCTTGCCAGGAAGCACGGCCCCAGGGCTACGCAGTACAGGGCTTCCAAGAAGAAAGAGCCACATTTGTAAACAGAAAGCGACAGCACATGTCCTTATGAGAAGCAATTCCCCTTTGACAGGCGCTGAAACAAAGCCACCATGCTCGCTTTATAGGGAACGAGTCTACCAAACAGGAAGGTCAAAGACGCGACATCGGGATAAAATAATAAAAAGTATGTATAAATCCTCCTGCCATTACGCTGCACACAAGAGTAGTAAATATTTCATGACTGTGGAAAGTCTGTCATTGTGCAAGTGCTCCTGATCTGCAGGATGGTGGAGCCAGGCCATCAGGGACCTGTCCGGTCCCATTCCTCGGAGAGGGTTCGTGCCTGCCCTGTGCTCGCTGGCACAGCGGTGAAGGTGTCCATACAGCATGAAGGGCACCGAGCCAAGCAAGAACCAGTGCATCTCATGGGTATTGACACTCACCAGTCATTTTGTCTAACAAGAGGGAACATAGACTCTTCTGCACACTCCTCAGAAGTCTACAGGAGAGCCAGAGAGAGGAGAAGATGTCAAAGGGTGAAATGTTGCCTCCTGCAATATTCCCTTTGGTTTCAGTGGACTCCATTATTTATCCTTAGATTTCAGGGCTGAGGCAGACTACTGAATGCCTGACCTAAAACTCAGATCCCATGAGTAACAGCAGTTCAGCCTGTCATACCCCAAACTTGCCAATGAACCAGAGCAGTTGTTCCCAGTTTCCCTTGCCTCTGGGTTCCACGACAGTGAGTCACACTCTGGAAGGAACAACAATGAGCAATGTCATGTCTTGTGCGACAAAGATACCTGCCCATCACAGATGGAAGGATGTTGATCTCAACAGACATGTCTTAGAAAGCTCTGTAGTTTTGCCTCGATTGCACCAGGTAGCAAAGAGCCCATACTTGCCCTTGGAAGTTCTTTCAAGGTGAACTGTCCTCGTCCACGTGCTCTTACTGGTTCTGTAGGGTATTCCTTCCCCACAACTGCTCCTGGGGGTACTTGGTTTGGGTACTAATGCTGTATGCTGGCACCAGGCTGTGTTTCATGGGGAAAAATATGCAACCTCCCATAAGTAGATTAGGAAACAAACACAAACACCAAGAAGTGAAGAACAGAGCAGGAGAAGAACTCATCGCCAAACAACTTCCACTGCAAGAGCCAAGGCCTCTCCTTAGCAAGGAAACTAGGGAAAATGCAGGATTTAAAACTGAAATTAATGGGAGCCTCTGTTACTTTGCAGCATTAAAGAAATATAGTAGTGCTCCCTTTCTCCTGACAAGCCTACTGCAGCCCCATTTATAGTCAAGCTTGGTTCTGTATGAACATCAAAAATGTCCCTTGTTCAAGTCAGCTGCACAGTGTGCATAGGGTCATTTGGGAAATCAAAGGCATCTGGATCATTCAATATGTTCATGGTCTTGTGGGTCCTATTCTACATAAGTAAGGCACCTGAGCTTCCACTAATCTACTGGGCACCACAACTAAATGAAGCCATTGCAGCTTCAGGATAGGTGGACAGTTGCAGGAGAACTCATCTTCAGCAGACAGTTAGTCCACACAGCTGCCACACTCTCCATTATTTGCCCATATCTGCAGATGCTACAAACATTGTCAAGTGGACTTCTACAGTAATGTTGCTAACCTGCCACAAACCCCTGGGTGGACTCTGTCAAAATGATCCTCTTGATTCACAGTTTACATCTGGATCATATTCTGGGCTCATATGCGTGGGAGTATCTCACACACTGTTCCTGCCTCCTCCAAATCTCCACCTCTCCTTCTTCCTCTCTCTTCCTCTCTCTGTTTTTCTCTCCACCTTGTCCCTTGGACCTTATACATCTCCTTTACTCAACACTATATAAATATCGCTAGCTATAACTGAGCATTACAGAAAATAAAACCAAAGGCAAAAAGAAGGCAGAAATATTTAGTACATAAACAAGCTGTTTCGTAGGAATCCTAATGTCATTACTTTAGGAGAATAAAGAAGGACCATAAATTCTAATGCAAGTCTCCCACTCAGTTGTAAAATATGCTGCTGTATTTACACTGAAATAATCATCAGACAAACTGTTATGGGGTTTTTTTCCCAGAAAACTACATCCTGAATTTGTTCTCGTAGAGGAAGTTGCTCATAGCCTCTCACACTCCCTTCTTTGATGCCTGCTATTTTAAGATTGTTCTACTCCTTCTTTGCCTCTCTCCCTATAAAACTGGAATCACTTTAGTCGACAGGGTTATTTGATGAAGCCTCCTTCTCAGCATACGAATCCAATTTTAGATTTTTAGGCTTAAAAATAAATATCTGACAAAAAAAAAAGAAAAAAGAAAAGGAAGTGATCTACAGAGGGAGGAGAGAAAAGACAGCTCCAACAGCCATTGTTTCAGCCTTAGCAATCTCCAACATATTCAGCAGAGTCACTTTTATTTTACAGTAAGGGATCTGTAATCTCTGGATGGATCTGCTTAGTAAAGATTTAGCATTGAATGGGTGATGCCAGAAAGATTAGGAGTGTGGTTGTAGCGTGTTGCCCAGGGATGGCTGCTCAGTAAGCTGCCCAAATAAACAATGTATGCATGCAAATTAGAAAATTCTTTGGCAAAAAAAGCCACTTACATAGTAATGGCCCAGCTCTCAAAAAAAGCTGTTCTGTAAAATAAGTTATTTGTGGAAGACTGCACTTTACTTTTATACTTTCTATTAAGCACATAAAAATATATTCTTGACCTTTTGCAAATCACAGCTGGGCAACATTTGCAGTAGATGTGGTCACTCAGTTGCTGTATTAAGATGTACAGACATCTTAATGTTGTTAGCCGGAACAAGGGGCCAAAAGAAGACTTCTGGAGAAAGCAATCTGAAATACATTTGAGACTGTCTTCCACATGATAAATGTTTTAGCCATTCCCTAATAGAGAAGGGGATTTGTATCTAAGGTAGGTGTCCAGACCTCAAAAAGCAGTGGAGATGTACCTCAAAGACAGCAAATGTCCTCTCCAAAGCTTTGGTTCCCATGCACAATCCCTCTGACACCATATGGCACTTGGGGGTTTCGTTTTTTCTTTTCTTGCTGCCAGGCTGCCAGCTCAGCCCTTCCCATCCCAGCTCCTCACCTTCTCATGAGATCATCAAATCTTCATTTAGGCAATCCCATTACTCAAAATTATTAGTGGAAATGTGCCAAAAAGGATGTTGACAAGGCTCAGACACTAGTGATATTTGGGCTTGGTTTAAATAAAGGAATATCCACTCTAAAGACCACAGAATTAAAACTTCTGGACACTTAACACTTCAACAGAAATAAGCCTTTAGTTTTTAATCCATCCTACCTGCAGTTAACTCAACCAGTCTCATTCAAATTATTCATAACCGTGCAGTTGTCACAGCACCCAACAGAGAGCAGCAACACATACATACTAATTGGAGTTCATTCCTCACCAGACCTGATCCCTGAAGAATAAAATTATAACACACTGATAAAATTATAACACACACATTCATCTGACTGTATTTAAACACTACTTAACTATATCAATAAGAATTCTTCTGCTACAAGTAGCCAATAACAACACTCGAATAAGTACACTTCCATTCTGGAAAAATATAATTTCTTCCATTTTCCTCTTTTGTGTAGGGATATCATTTTTATTTTGAGTTTAATTCCTACCCAACAGCATTTTTAAGCAGAAACACAGCAGGCCAACAGGATTTTTGGACCTCAAGCATACATAGAAATAATTCTGCGCTTTCATGACATGATGCAAGTGGATTTGCATGGTATAGCACTGAGAGGCTGCTGGAGTCGTGTTTCAGGATGTGTAGGTTGGTTGTTGGGAAGAGACCGCAGCTCTTGCCTTGCCCTGGGCATGGTGTCAGGGGAGCTGTGCAGGTTTGGGATCTGGGGCTCCTGGGAAGTCTGGATCTGCTCCTCCCGAGGGATTTACCAGGGCAGCTTCAGCAACAGGGACTGTTGTAACCTCCTCCTGGAATACCCAATAAATCCTCGAGTTACAGCCTTTTCCTGAACACAGGTTCACACATCGTCAAGGAGAAGAAAGGCATTTTCAACTTGGATTGCCACTACCTTGGGAGAAAGCTGGAAAACCTAAACTACACTGTAAAAAGGGACAAACACAGCCCCACTTTTACACCTATGGTCCTACTCTGCTCCTTCGTTTTCCCACAGATACCAAAAATGAGACATTTCATAGCAGGCCTAAGTTGGCTGGTTGGCTGAAATCAAACACCATTTTTCAAAAGGACTTTCAATTCAGAGAGAAATGCCTACAAAGCTGCAGAACACATTGGGTTTGATTGACAGCTAATTTTTCTCCCTAGTTTTCTGTCTGTCTGCACAATCAAGAATTCAACTATTCCACACAAATTTTCAATACAGAACCTCTTTACCATCCTTTTGGATATTGTGTCACGAGGGTATATTCTCAGGGTTTCAAAAAACCTGGGATTCATGCCTGGTGGCGTCTTACCAGTGGTGGAAATTTTAAGACTCTCAATAAATACTGGGAGAGCTGGGACACACTTACTATGACTGGCAACAAAATCAGAAATCACGTCCCCTGGCCTTCTCCTGATTTACATCTATCACATGATGTTTTCTGTTCTTGGCAAACCATTTACAACAAGGTTTTTTGGAAATGAGTGCCTAGCATTAGTCTTCTAAGTTAAAATGTAAGCACTGCAATAAATGTCTTGATCTTCAAATGTATTCAACAGCCTATGGTTCCTTCTGAAATCAGAGCTGTTGAGTGCTATGTATGTGCCTTAAAAATGAGTTTGATTTTCTTTTGTGCCCAGCTTTGTATAAAAAGACTAATTTTAATGTTAAGAAAAGTAGAATTTGCTTATACTGCATAATCCTTAGAGCTTCTAAATGCAAAGTGCTCCTGTTAATTCACTTATTCTGGTGTGGTTTTGGAGGTGTTCAGTGGAACAAATTGGAAATGTAACTTGTAACATTTCTCAAATGCTTTGAGAAAATAAGATCCAGATGACAATCGATGTGACATATTTATCACCTGCAGTAGAAAACCACCACCAAAAGCCAAACCATAAGGCTTCTCCCCATGTCCACAGTGTTCTATGTAATTTGTGGCACAACAAAAAAAGTCTTTGCAGCCATGTATTTATTTGTCTTGCTTGGTGCTTTTTGTGTTACTCCCACACATTGGACTTTAAAGCTTTCTTTGACAGTTTTACCATCTTTCATATTTTGCAGCCCTTAAAGGCATTGATGTTGCAGCTTATTCTGGGGAATGGGTGGAAAATCTCTCTCTGTTTCTCCTAAGGGAAGACCCCAAAGGCCACTAAAGGTGCTCGGCAATGTTTCCTCTGCTTTTGAGGGCAAGCTGAGGGAGGCAGCCCACTTTCATCCTTAAATCTTACCAGATGAGAGGCACTGCCAGGGCACTGAAAGCTGGGGTCTGTGCTCTGCCGTGCTGCTCCCTGCAGCTCTTCCTCAGCATCTCCACTGTAGAGCAGAGCTGACCATCTCACTGCATCTGCTGGCAGGCTGCCTAGCAAGCCCAGGCATTGCTGGAGGACAAATCCTGGGGACCGTTGCACAGATCCACACACACAAGAAAGCAAAGCTTTTCCCAATGGCACATGCCTTACTTATTTACAGAGATTCCTCCTTTCCAAGCAGGGAAGATACTAAATGCATTTGAAAAAAAAGACATATTTAGATGCTTATCTACTTCTTACTGGAAATTTTTTAGTAACTTTGTATTTTAGGAAAGCTCTTTTCACAGGCGTAAATGCTGAGCACAGCAATACTAGCTAATGCTAAAAGATGGACAAACTATCTCAAAAATATGAGCACCTGCCTTGAGTGCAGGACTATTCAATGCTAAAAATTAATCATGCTCCATGAGCCTCCACTGTAAAAGCAAACTGTGTCATGTTATCATTTTCAGCCCAAGAAGTGAATATGTATACAGCAACACTAAAAATAAATCAGTGTCTAGCAATAAAGAGCCAAGACGTTTCCTGCTGGGGGCATAAAAAAAACCAAACAAAACCACAGGGAGCTGCATGGGAGGGAAAAGGGGTAGGGAGAGAGATGGAAAGAGACTTTTTACCACAGCCTGTACTGACAGGACAAGGGGCAAGGGTTTTAAACTGAAAGAGGGTAGGTTTAGGTTTTTCACAGTGGGGGTGGTGAGGCACTGGAACAGGTTGCCCAGAGGGTGGTGGATGCCCCATCCCTGGAAACACTCAAGGCCAGGTTGGATGGGGCTCTGAGCAACCTGATCTGGTTGGAGATGCCCCTGCTTCTTGCAGGGGCGATTGGACTAGATGACCTTTAAAGGTCCCTTCCAACCCAAACCATTCTGTGATTCTATGACATTTTTCTGGCAAAAGTTATCAGTGCAAAATCCTGTTCCATATGGGTCATCACCCTTCAGTCCATATAGACTCTTGCTTTACAGGGTCTCCTACACAGCATGCCATGTTTGTACGAATTTAAGGATGGTCACCAGATGCTGCAGGCTGATGATGTGGTGTCTGGTGGTCCCTCTTCCCCAGAGGGTCATCCAGAGACTCCCTTGGCGCTGGCTGCTCAGGCAGCAATGCGAGCAAAGCTCAGGCCTCTCCCACAGGCTTCACTCCTTTCCCAGCTATGGAGTTCACATCTGACTTGTCTGTTTGTTGCCTGCCTGGACCCAAACACTTGCACTCCTACCTGCAGGAAACCAAGGTCCAGCAGGAGAGTGGAGCTCTGCAAGCATCAGGGCGAGGGTAAATGTATTTCAGCTCTGCCTCCACGATGGGGTGTCTTGTTCCCTACTACATCCCATGGCTACCACTCTCCATGTAGATCTGGCTGCTCTCCTGCTGCCTTCTCCTCCCTCTGTTTCTCCTTTCCCTTCTCTAGCTCAGTCAGTATGTGCTCCAAGTCTGGTTCAGTTGCTTCACTTGCCCCCATGATCACAGGCTCCCCTGGGTCATTTTTCTTCCTGTGGATTAATCGTCTAATTCAACATATACCTCAAAATATTCAGCTGCCTAATACCCCCACCAGAGCCTCCTCAAAGCCCTGAACTCCAAGATCTTTTTCAGCTTTGTCTTACAGCTGCATCTTGTCTCCCTCAGGTTCCTCAGATGCCATTTTCCACCTAAGGAGTTTCCACTAAAATTATCAGCCAGGATTATGTGCCTCCCGCAGCCAGGCATCTTTGCTCTCTCTGCCTTTAAATGGCATTCACTGCCTTCAAAATTGCCTTCATCTCCCCCCTCAGCTCTGCAAAAACACCATACCAAGCTGTCCCTGCAAATTCCAGGGAAAATCACAACCCCCTTCCCCAGTCAAGGCCTCCAGCAATCATCCTCTGCTTGGATTTTAAAGCTTTTTGCCTGAATCAATCTTGTTTTGAAACGGTGAAGATAACAGCTTGCAAAGCACAGACATTTACATACCCCTCTTCATTCAGATTAACTGGGAAAGATAAGAATCTCCAACAAATTAATTCTGCTAATGTTCTAAACTGTGAATTTAAATCAAAGCTGAAAAGCAAACCAATTCAGCTAAATTGCTGACTCCTGTTACACTTTAAGTGATCTAAAGGCATGCGTCAATAAGCAAAGCAACTTCGCTTTGTGCAGCTGAGCTCCAGACTGATTTGCTGCTTTCCAGGATTGTCTGATAAAAAAAAAAAAAAAGCCACAGTCAGCTCCAGCTAATAAGAGAGAATCAATCCCGAGCCAAAGAGCAATAAAAATGTGGTAGCAAGTTCAGAACATTTTGTCACAGCTAAAATTGGTTTCCTACGAACCATCGGAAATAATATGCGCTGCAAAGCTTTGCAGATCACAGCCGTTGAAACAGCAAATGCCTGGTTGAATGACAGTTCCAGAAGCAAGGGAGAAAATGCACTTTTTGTCCCAGAATGAGGGACAGTGCGGAGGTGAAGACAAAGGGTTTGGAAATTAATTAACTGGTCAGTGCTCTGGGACACTTGAAACCCAGAAGTTTAGCTGGAGAAACTTTGAAATGTTCAGACCATCTGCACAGTTCTTTGGATAACTGGAAACAAGGCTGCAGCTTTTGAGGTGAACAGAGCCTTACAGATCAGAGATCAAAGCGATGCGGAAAATGTAAGAGCAAATCCAAGTGAAAGGTCTGGAAACAACCGGGACGTTTAATTTCCACCATTTCCACACTGCCACAGCGGCCGAGTGCCCCACAGGGTCTCTTATTTGGATTTCTAAACATAAGTCCCACTGGCGCAGCTAAATCCCAGAAGTGCATGGGGAGAGAGAAGAGCATAATTTACAGACTCAGAGATGCAAGACTCCTACAGCGATTGTGGGTTCAATGTGGACATCCCTACCTTACCAGTGGCCAGGGCAATTCCCAGCATCCAGGCCTCAGATCCCAGAGCAGAGGGCAGCGGGGAGGAACACAACGGGCTGCAAGCAAATAAAGCAGCTACACAAGGAGTAGAGTTGCCTGTGACATTTGGTACTTTTTGTGTCCTAGGAGGCTGGGGCTGGTGATGGCAAGTGCAGGTGCCATCACACCTCTGAAGAAGAGGTGCCCATCCACCGATGCCATCTGGCACAGCCACAGCCCTGCTGCCGCCCTTTAGAGAACGAGGCCACTTCTTGACCTTCAGTCCATCTACCTCCCACCTCTGAATCATCAAGGACTTGGTCTTTCTTCTGTAATCAAGAGACAGAAAAGTTTCCTGCAAGACAAAGCAGCCCCTGAAGTTTTTTTTTTTAAAGAAAACCTTGTGTTTCCACTGCTGGAGCGAGACGGAGCCCTCTATTTGGCCACAAACAGGCTTCCCACGAGCAGATGTGCTCAGAGAGTCCACCCACGCAGCCCCGGAAGGACAAGCTTTGGGAGGGAGCACACGGCTTGGTTCTCCACCAACTCTTTTCACACAGATCAATGAACACTCACTGAACAGAAATGCCTTTTCATTCACAGCAGCTGAGGCCGTGCTCGGGCCCGTGACCCATCCCCTCCCTCCAGAACAGAAACCGTGATTTATGATAAAAGACTGCTTTCCCTTTTGTGCTTCTCCCCATGGCACCACACCGCTTGAGCAACCTAGCAGCTTCAAACCATTTTAAAGCAGGGCTCTGCTTCTATTTTTGTAGCGGCATCACAGCCCTGCAAAGTTTGGTGGCTGCTGCTTATGGTGTGAATCGTCCTCGCAGGCAATGTGGGGAGTTGAGCAAACACTCCCCAGCTCCGGAGGGAATATGATAAATAACTCCATACGACTCACATGGAAATGGTTTTCAGCAGACAAAGCAGATTCAGCTCTCCTGCCGTGGCAACGATGAGCACATCTTCCACGCACAGCGTGGTGCGGCTCCATACGTGCTCTGTGTCACCCTGGCAGGGTGTTAATCTGCTGTGGTCCACCTTGTTCCCATGGGCAGATTGTTCATTTAATTGATTGTACTATGCGCCTTTCATTCCTTGCTGATGGTACAAGCTGATAACTACCTTGATAGGACTATTAACTTAAAGCACTTGAATACTTTCCTTGGCATCTGCTACGAAGAGACCAGGTGCTGTCCTCCCTGAGAACCGTGGGCAACATGAGCTTCAGAAATAGCTTCTCTACACCCTCAGACCCATATGTCACTTATTTTCGCTGTGAGATATTTTTTCTCAATGAGAAATGATCACACTTCCTTCACTCCTTGTTCGTTCAGACTGCCATCCCTTGGTGGAGGAGTCCACACGTTCCAATGGTTTTGCAAAATGGTTGCGCTGCTTTGCTGTTGCTCGAGAGCTCTCTGTGCTACTGTGAAAAAATTGTAAAAGATAAGTGTGAGAGAGGAAGCTGCAGGAATCAGTCTGATGACTTTTACACACACAGTCACCACTTTTGTATGAATTACAATGCAATTAACTTGCAAGATCACACAGAATTTTTTAAGCGCTATTAGAGAAGCCGTGATTTTACACCAGGGCATAGGCAAGAATTGGAGCTATAAGTAGAGCTAAAAAAAAATGGCATATCACAAAAGGCTGGGCTTGTGCCTGTGCTGTTCAATGTCTACACAACTGTTCAGTCCAGCTTTTCAGGCAGACAAAATTTTATCCTTGTGGAAAGTTTCAGAGTAGACACCCAAAGAGTGACAGAAAGGACGGAAGATACCATCAGCAAATGAGTTTGTCCTAAGAACAAAACAGGCATGCGTGTGGGGAAAGCGGACTGCAACCCATCATCAACACAACCACGACTACACAGGGGCCCTTGGAGGAGCCTGGGTTTGGAAAAAAAAATGTATCACTGCAGTAAAAGAATATAAGAAAGTGAAGAATTTAACACTGATTGTGTGCGTCACGATGACTAAATTCTAAACCACCCCTGGTGTGAGATGACGGGAGTCACAGCACTAACAGAGGACAGAACAGGAAGGCAATAGGGGAAGAGGCAGACCAGCCTCCCAAAACCCACAGCTGCCTCACTGGCTCCATGTGTGACTCAAGAGTCCTTCCTGAAGACCTTAAGCCATCATTTCTAGGGGGCAATGAAAATTGCCGTGGCGCTACATCGCTCACTGTCCATGCGCTGCCTGCGGTCCTGCTTGGCGTGGCACGTGTCGTCACCGGGAGCCTCTGCCCATCCACGCAGGCAGCTGCTGTGCCCTTCATGTCTACGCCTGCTATTACAACACCCAGCTCTTCCCCC
This sequence comes from Chlamydotis macqueenii, assembly GCF_036417535.1. NCBI lineage: Eukaryota > Metazoa > Chordata > Aves > Otidiformes > Otididae > Chlamydotis > Chlamydotis macqueenii. The sequence goes on from NC_141558.1 coordinate 10,319,251, forward strand.
AGCCAGGACCCCACAGCACATGCACAACATGGAGCAACTATGCTTACTGGCTGCGTGGTTTCCACCCCAAAATTAGATTCTTATCGATTATGATAATGAAAGCAGCCTTAAGAGGAAACTATATTGGCATTTGAGCTATTCTAGCACTATTATTTGTCAGAAAATTAATGGCATCCTTTGATTTGCTTTCCAGATGGACAATATAAGCATCTTCAGGCTCCCCTGAAGCCACCTCCTGCTGCTGGCTCTTCGCAGCTGTGTTCAGCAGAGCCCTGGCAGGCTGGAGCTCAGCAGCCAACTGGAACAGGGAGAGAAAAGTTTCTGAGTTTCCACTTGCGTTAAAATGTTTATCCACTTCATACACAGCTGACGCTATTTTATAATATATAAACATGCTGTTGCTAAAACTTTAATGGGTGTAATTACTGCTCTTTGAAAATTCTAATTATACGGATTATTAGGAAATAACTTAAGAACTTGGATAAGATCAGGGGATTTGGATGGGCTGTCAGTGACGCAACCTCTGCGCCTATAACTCCCTAAAAATTAATCATTTTCCATGGTGTATGTATACGTTCCACTTCTCCATGGAATATGACACTGCAGGCCATGTGTTTCGCAGGGCGTATTTCACATCCCGCCTCGCTCAGTCACCCCAGCTCTGGCCCTGTGCCTCCCCATAGATGCCGTTGCTTCTTGCAAAGAGCTGCCTGTTGCACCTCCTCACGCAGCAGACCAAGCCTGCAGTCCCTGCCAGCCCCTCAGCCCTCAAACTCTTGGGCATTCTGATGGTTTCAAGGTTTTCTGTTTAGTCCTGCCTCACGTGAGTAAGATGTAACTTCACTTTTAAACTACCTGTCTTGAGGACTTCTCTGATAGACGGTTTACAGGTTCATGTTTCCGCATTTGGAGGTTTTATGTGTTTTGCAATCAGCTCGGTGAGCCAGAGCTGCAGAGGAGCAAAGCAACCAAACCAGCATAGATCCAGTTTTGTTCACTCACATTTGCCTTAAATGGGTTCTTACTCTTCCTGTTGGACATCGTGGGATGAAACCAGGAACTGAATTATTGAATATTGTGGGAAACAGGTTTGCCAATTTAAAAACTTATTATAATACTTAGTCTAAAATATTAATCTGCTACTAATGGAATTGCTGACTCCCTCTGTTAGAATATATAAAGCTGTGGTTCTCAGTTTGGGGCAGCGTAGACCAAACTTCACCTATTTGGCGCCCTTTATACACCATGAATTTGTCCTGTAAATAGACCCAGCCCTTTGACTGGGATAATTTTTTATTTTGAATTGGGCAAAACGTGTTATAAATTAAGACAACACTGCTTGCAGGCACCATTTTCTGGCTTAATGTAAAAATGTAGTTAATGTTCAGGTATTTTGCACAAACCTCTTCTGTGGAGCTGACCTCTGGGTCCCATGCGGCATGACCACTGCTCCCAAACCCCACCACAGACCTGAGAATCATCCATATCAACCTGTCCCTAGAAACTGGCTGCCCCTCTCACCCTGCAGATGAGGTCTTGGGGAGGTGAGAAGGATGCTGTACCACCTCATGCCTCAGGAGAGGGAAAATATTTTGACAGGCCCCGTTACATGCCACTGGTTCAGCAGCTAGCTGCACCCACTGCTCATGGACATCAAGAACTGCTTGAGCGAAGCCTCTCTCCAGCCCCTGGAGAAGATGAGGATGTGTGGCAGGGAGGAGACACCTGTGCTGGAACATCCTCCATCACTGCTGTTGCTGCCTGGACAACCACTCGAGTGGGAATCCATGTTCAGAAAGTGCTCCTTGACCTTCCCATCCTGCCAAAGCTCCCCCAAGATCTACCAGGTCCAACTTACCAGCCAGCACAGCCCCAGCCGATTGCGTTCCTCATGCCTACACAAGTTAGAGTGTTACCTGGAGCATTAGAAAGGCTTGGCCTGAGTTTTTAAGGCAGTTATAAATTACCTGTCAAAATGTAAATAAGTTAAATTTCTGTGACAACATAGAAAATTTCAGCCCATGAAATGTTCTCAACATAAAACGCCACCAGCTTTTATGGTGTGTGGGAGAGTACTTATACAGGTATTTTTCTAAGATGTAAGAAACTTCAGTGTAGATAAGAAACCTATCTAGGGCACTCCTGGAAAGGAATCAAGGAGGGAAACTGTCAGAGAGGCTCAAGCGATTCCCCAGGCACTGCACGAGAGGTTTCAGATGGCCACAAACTGAAAACTGATGGCACTGGCTCTGGCACTGCCTGCATGCTCTTTGCAAAGCAGAGAGCTCAGGAAAGGTCATCAACGCAAAAGAGAGGCAGAGTGAGACTGGGCAAAAGCCACGCACAAAACACTTGGAGCATCCGCCACGAAAACGCAGGGTCGATAATCCCGTCTATTACAATATAAAATCAGATCAACAGGGCTGGCTTTCATCCCACAGAAACAGCAGTTCCTGTCATTGCAGCCCTTTCACAGGATGCTTTTAAGCAATTGCAAGCATTTCAAAGATTTTCATTTTCAGAAACATTACATAAATAATTCTGGGATTTGAAATGCTCTTTGAAACTTTAAGACGAAAAACTGAATAATCCTCCTCTCTCAGGGATTATCCATTCTTCATCCTTACACAAAATACAGGAGTGCATTAGGTAAAGAACATTTGGGATAAAGCTGGCGGGACTATTAAACACTATTTTTTATTTATATCTTTGTTACAACTATCTGTGATTAAATACATCACATCAACATGGATAATTTAAGGCAAATCTCCAAGTTCAACCTTCAAATAGCCTGAAAACAATGTTTCTTTCTGTTCAAGATGATAAATTTGCTTCTACAGTTTTTAATTAGTTGGTCATCATTACGTTTAAGCGCTAGTGACAGAACTGGGCAAGTAATCCATAGGGAATAATTTACTCAATTAATTCAGTCATTTTTCTGCTTCCTTATTGTTCATAAGAAGATAGTAATATTCTCACATTTATGGCCTCCTTGAATGTATTGATCAAATAAGCTCATCACATCATTATCTGCTTGCAGCCCCTGCCTGATCCTGCTGAAGCAAGGCACAGGATGTGTTCAGGGCGCGCAGCAATTGCCAGAAAAGAGAAGACAGACATAAAGATGAGGACCCCTTATCTCAGAGAAAGGATGATTAGAAGAGAAGTGATTGAAGTAAACAAAATAATACAAGGGTAAAGTGATTGAAAGGAAGGGCTGTTATTTTTCCTCTCATAATACAAGAAAGAGAGGGTATTCAACGACATTGCAAGCCAGAAACTACACAATGTCAAAAAAAAAAAGTCTCAAAAAATATTAAAATGTTGGAACCTACTTCACAAGACAGTACCAGTGCCAAGAGCTTAGCACAATTCAAAGGAGGATTAGACATTTATATGGATAATGGGAATAACAGACCTGAGAATATGATTTTTAAAGTAATATAAAGCCCTTTGTTTCAGGGCATCAATAAGTCTTGCAAGGTCAATTCCTTACAAGTGCTTGTATTTGAAATTCAGAGTATGAGCATCTTGGTCTCCCACTGTCTAAGGACACAGCTTGCATAGTCTCTTTCTGTTTCTTGCTGGATAAGTGGAGATTCAAACTGAGTGCATAGTTTATCCCACAGGCTTGTCAGTTTATTTTTTAGAGCGCTCTTCATCAGCATCACTTACCTCAGTGCTCCTGAGGGTGAGGAGGGTAGCCAGACCATCATCTGGAGCGCAGGCTTTCACTGGGTGCACACAGGGTGCGAGCTCTGGAGGCATGTTTTGGAGGCTAGCCCTGTTCTTGAGGCCTGCTCCACAGTATCAGCTGCCAATTCCCATTTGCAAAGGACCAGGGAAGGAGGAGGGCTGGCAGCTGGAGATGCTCTGTGGCTTTGCTAGGAGCAACGGGCAGCACTTGGCAAGAGGCGGTGAGAGACCAAGGAGCACCATCACCTCTCAGCCCTAGTCTTCTCCCAGCACTTTCAGTCTGTATCAGATACATGGAAGAGAGACAACTCAAAAAGGTGCCCAGAGGTCCCCTTCCCATTTTGGTACTTAAACGTTGTGGGATGTCAACGCGTTCAGTAACACCTTTACTCATTTCTATTAGCCAGGGTTTGGTAGTGCCAAGAAAAACTGAAGCTTGTTTATAGGTGGGGAAGCCAAAGATCTTTTCCAGATCCTGTTTTCTGTACATTTCAAACCTTTAGAAGTCAACATTCAGATTTTGTACTTCAGCTTCACCAGCCTTATGAAATTTTCCCTCTTTCCTTCACAGCACTAGCAGGTCATTTTATGATACATGATATTTAAGAAGGCAAGCATTTAATCAGCTAAGACATTAAATAGGCTCCGACACAAGAGCCTGGACAATACTTGCGCAGTTCCAGCCCCCTTCAGACTCTCTATGAAAAATCATCTCGTGCTCTGTAATGAGAACAGTAAATTACAGAAAGCACATCGGGTAAAAAGGCCATGAATCTCCCACAATCCCCACTGAGACCTCCACTAATTAGAAAGGTGAGAAAGGCTTTTCCTGGAGCAGAGACAGATTTGTGCCTGTGTCACCATTTCACAAAGCTACATGGTGGTTCGCAGTGCTGAGTCCATACCATCGTGGCTGAACCCAGCCGTGTTCTGCTGATGCGCATTAAGTGATGCCAGCCAATGCCACGGCTCAGGATTCCTCAGGGGAATTTTTCCTGTTCTGGTTTCACTATAAATAAGTTAATAACATTGCAGGTGCAAGGGTCCTAACCATCTGGACGCCAAGTGTAGTTTCGACTAATCTACTTCTGTCTCAACCATTTTGTCGAACACATCCTCTGCCGTGCCACTGTGTACCCACACACATCCCCCTGAGCCCCAGCTACATCTATGCCCTGCCTCGAGACAAATGGCATAGTCTAGCCTCATTTATGTCATTAAACTCTCCTGGCCTCTAAAACTGTGTGGTTACCTCCAGACAACCCCAGGGGAATGGCCCCTTGCTGGCTCCTGACCCAAGCCTGAAGTCCCTGAGATGCTGTCAAGGAGCCTTTGTCCGGCACTGGTTACTATGAGGCTGATTTCTGGAAAAAAATAAGGACTGTAAAGGCTACTGCCTGGCTCTAACGGGCAACTGCATGCCATACGGGAGGGAAAAGTATCAGTTTAAAAGTTCCCATTTTCTCTGGGGCAAGGAGCACAGTTTGTTCTGGTTTGTTACTAAAATAGCAGAACTGACAAGATGATTTAGGAAACTGTGATTTTCCAGTCTGTTCATCACACCATATCCTGGCTGTCTAACACTTTGTATTGTTGCATCTTGAATGCCATCCACCTGTGGGAAGTGAAAAGCACCCCCGTAAGATTAACCCAGCCTTTGACCATCACATAGAGCATCAAGTCACTGGCAGGGAGCAAATATCCTTTCTGTTAGCAAGAGATAGCATTCATTTTCTGCATCAGCCTCTCGGTGCAGAATTGCTGTCTGCCACCAGGAACAGATCTCAGAAATCTTTCACAAAGGGCATCCTAGACAGTAATGAAGTTTCGGGAATATCCAAATAAATATCACTCCTGTAACTGTCAGCTCAGTTATTTTTAAATAGTATTATCCCCACGCAGAATAGAAACAGAAATTTGCTGTCTACTCCTTTCTTCTTCCTCGTTTTTCTGTTAAAGAGGAGCTGGTACATCAGTTTTTCTTCTTTTTCCCTTTTTAAATAATATCACTACATTTTATGGAGCACACCTTCTGCTAGGTCTCCTAGCAGGATCAGAGAAGCAAACAAACCCAGAGACTAGAGACATTATCAGGAAGATGGCTAAAGGCTCGTGCTAAAATAGTCCAAATGGGGTGATGGTGAAAGCAACAGCTCCAGAACACGGGCAGACAGCAACATGGGACTGTCACATACAAATGCTACACCAGCTAACGGTCCAGCCCTGCACCATGCATGCATTTCAGAAAGTGCCAAGGAGGAGCCATCACAGCTCCTTCTATTAGGTACCAAACCCCAGCAATGTACGTGCAGTTGGGAGGGAGGGGAAAAGCTCATTTTAAGATATCACTGCTGTCTGAGCTGGTAGCCATGTCACGAGGTTGCAGCTCCCACGGCCATGACAGCCCGGGGAGCTCTCAGCTTCTCTTCTCCCTCTCAGGGTCTCAGTCTACAGGGCAGGAGGGTGTGAAGATTGTTGCAGGATGAGAGCTCTGTCCTATTATCAGGGTGCCCTCAGCAGCGACAAATCTTAATTCAGGCTGAGACAAATCAATCAATCTGGCTTGACACCCTCGGTGTCCATCTACTGGAAACTAAGGGCCAAGCTAAAAGAAAAGACTTCCATCTCACAGCAGATGTACTGCTCACAGCCTGCACACTCCATACATGCAAGCAAATACACTGCATGTAGTAAGCATGGACATTTTGACAGGCATGTTTTCTGGAGCTCCTGAAAAACATGTGCTAAGAGTTAAACATCCATCCTCAGTTCTAAAACCCAGGGCATGCTCTGGAAAGGTTGCTAGTCCCAGTCAACACACTAGTTTGATGTACATTCAAAACAAACCATATTGTTTTTAAAGGATGTGATAGACCCAGTGTGAACACTGGAGATATGAGGTGCAGCATTCTAGTAAATTAAAAGTGCCAGGGCACCAGACTGGGCATGGGAATTCAATTCTCAAGGCTGTTGGCCTGGACCTGCTACTGCTCTCCCACACATTCCTTCCACAGCTCAGGAGACAGCACAAAGCAGGGACCATTCCCAAAGGCAGTTGGGACAGAGCCACACAGCTCTGGAGGAGAGGAGAGGTCCACAGCACAGAGCAGGGCAAACAAGCCAGCCCACCTCAGGGCAGAGACCAGGCACTGGCGGTGTTTTCTTCACTTGTGCTGATGTAGCCAAAGTCCCCTGGAGTAGGTTGCTCTTGGGTTTACTGTTAAGGATGATTAAAAACATGAGGCTGAGAAGAGAAAATATTTTTCTCTACGACTTCGCCATCCAGCCTCTCTACTCAATGCCAATACCAACTGCAACAGCTCAGTGATTTGCTCTACCATAATACTGGTATTTTCTTGCAGACAAAGCGTGCTCTTCTTGAATGGCTCTTATGTTCAAAAACACCTTGCAGACACCTCCAGTGGGTTACAGACACTGCTGGTACACCAACCATAATGCAACAGCAGTCAACCCATCGCATCCAGGGATGAAAGGGAGGGCATCAACAAGGGACCATGATCCTTCCTTAGATCTATCTACAGTCACAATCTGTCCCCTCCCCTCTACTGTGAGCAGAGAAGTGCCAAGATCTTCAAAAGTTTGAAAAAGATGCTTAAATGCCTTGGAGGAACTGGGCTTCAATTACTTTCTTCATCTGTATTCCTCCCATTTGCCTAGTTAGCTGCTATAATCAGAGGGGAAAGAGATGCAGTCAGATATCTTCCCATCTCCTGCGCTTCCCCAGGCACTGACTGATGGTAGACAATAGGAGCATATCTGCTCATCACAGCTGGCATCGCCACCCAGAAAAAAGGATGATGAGGAAAATAAAAGACTTGCTCGCACACAAGTATGTGTGTACACAGCCACAACAAAACAGCAGACCGTAAAAATGCGACCTTTGGGGAGGCGCACAGAGGAGCTTTGTTGTTCTTACATTTGGTGTCAGAACTCAACATGCAAAACAAGAGGTTTTATTTTTTTTACTTACTTTCTCATTCACGAATGTCTGCTCTATGGAGCCTAATTAAAGCCATTCTGTTTCCAGATCAGCGAAAAAGTGCAACGTGTATATAAATCCTTTCTCTAAAAATTGAAAAGCCGAAATTAGGTTATTCATTTCTACTTAAGAAACAAGCAAATTTTAAACCTGGAGCAGTCTCAGAAGTAACATCTGGCTATAAAACAAAGCAATGTGAAAATATAGCTTTGAGAAAATATGGCCCTGCCTCTCATTTAAGCAGGCATATTTATTGATGGTAAGACATAATGCACTTCAATCCCAGCTGAATAACTCACCTCAAAGGTTTTGAAAGAGACACACATCTATTTTGAAAATATATTTCCTTCTGTAAGCATAAAATATGTGCAATTTACATTTTTTCAAGCATGCCATCTTTTCTGAGCAGAAAAGCACATTAAAAGCTGAAGGCAGAAGTCTGCAGACTTGCAACATTCTTTCCCAGACCAGATGCTTTATTTGTGTCCTAATAAACATAAACAAAGCAAGGTAGCATCTAAGAAAATTAAGAGCTAGGCAGAAACGTGGAGGAAGGTCTGGCAGCACCAGAGCAGAATACAAAGCACTGCTTATATGTAAATGCGGACTCTGGGACGGGTCAGTGCTTTGCAAAGTAATGTTCCTGAGTAATTCAGTCCAAGGAGCAGAGAGGAATTAGGGCCACTGGATTCTCTTGCCAGGAAGAGGAATCTGGGTTTTTTTTGTTGGCACAAAAATACATAACTGACATAAAAACATCGCCCTGAAAGAGAACCCAGCTTACAGACCCTGCTCTGGGCAACACCACTTTTGCCTTTTGCGAGACCCCAGTTTTTACAGCCTTTCCCTGTTTCACTGTGTAGCACCAGGAAAAAACAGGGATCCCCTTCCCCATCTGAGACCAGTTAGCTTTACATTTGAGTTAACATCCATTTTTGCTTAGTTGTCTTTTCCTGTCTGTTTTTCATGTATTTTAGATCCAGTAAGCACTGAATAAAAGCGAGTAGTGGTTTTGCATGGAGGGGTTCCCGGGAAATAAGGGTTCCCATGCCCCGCAGTACTGGGCAGCCCCCCAGCCCACGCCGGCAGCTCACAAGGATAAAGCCGGAGCAGGTTTCTGCTGCAGGATTCACCTGCACATAGATTGCTTTGGGCTAGGATGTTACCATGTGCATATGGCACTACCTCCTAAGAAGCTCTCGCTGTAATTGATATCTGATATTCAGCTGCTGGGAACGGCATCGGCACCTCCCCAGTCATTTCCTGGGGGAGACTGTTAAAAACCTGGCACTGTGGCAGCTTCCACAGCAGTGTGGGCACAACTCCAACGGGGATATGCTGTTACACAACAGATCCGTGTGCCCTTCCGATGGGGATGGAAGGCAAGTTAGAATAGACATCAGGAAAAAATTTTTTACAGAGGGTGGTGTAACACTGGCACAGGTTGCCCAGAGAAGTGGTGGATGTCCCATCCCTGGAAACGTTCAAGGCCAGGTTGGAAAGGGCTCTGAGCAACCTGATCTGGTTGGAGATGTCCCTGCTCCTTGCAGGGGGGTTGTACTGGATGGCCTTTGAAGGTCCCTTTCAACCCAAACCATTCTATGATTCTATGATTAGCATCCTCTGCTAAACCCATCTCCGCACTTATTTATTACCAATGCCGAGTGATCCGCTGTAACATTAGAGATGGCATTTCGGGAAGGAACATAAAAAAGCATAAGACACTGGTGCAAAAACTGGGAGACATTTGCTTCTGCTTTGCACAGACAAAGCTCTGGGAAAGCTCCTCTGACCAGGAGAAGTGATTTCTACGATCCTCCTTGCAAAGGGGCCGTGTTTGCAGTGGTCGTTATCTGTGGCATGACATACCGCTAACAAACCACATAAAACAGAGGAATATTACCTAAATTAGATTTACAAAATTCAGTTGTTTTGGGCCTGATCCAGAGGGTGGGATGTCACGGTGGGACCTGCACCAGGTTACACAGCTGGGAAAGATCCTCTGACTTTCTGCTGCACCCAGTCACGGTACCTGAACCCCCTACAGCTACTGAAGAGACTGTGCCAGGTGGGATAGGTCTGAGCTGTGGCTTACACAGAGCAAAGAGGCTGGATAAGAGCTCTGAAATGCACCAACAGGACCTGAGGTCTCCTCAAAGGGAGATGTCCACATCCATCCATCCCTCTGTGCCTCCATCCCTCCCTCCTTCCTCTCACTGTTTCCCTGAGCATGAATCACACCTCCCATGCACCATAAGCTTTTCTTTTCCAGCAGATCTCATCCTTTGGCACTTCTTCCATGCAGCCATTCAGGAGCCACAAGTTTGCTGGCCCTGTGCTGGCCTCCAGCAAGCAAAGCACCTGAGAGCTAAGCACTGGAGAGCCTGCACCCTTTTTGTAAATTTAGCTCCTAATCACACTGCGGCTTGATTCCCTGTTTGCAAAATAAGCATATTAATCCTTCCTTTATCCCACTGTTTATCAGCACCAACTCACAAGACTGTGAACTCTCTGAGGCAGGGCTTTCTATTACGATGTGTGTTTGGTTCAACAGAGCCTTGAAACCCTCAGGAGTTTCTAAACACTGCTGTTCATATATTATCATATTATTCATCCTGATTAATTTCTGGGCTGCATCTTTAAAAGAAGATTGCTATTTCCTGAACCTTAACTCCAGATCCAAATTTATCCCTGCTGTCATACCATTAAGTTACATTACTGCTAATAATTCCTCGCTCTGGCTTGTACTTTCCGATTTTGTACTTCTTTTACAAGTGATAAAGGATTGCTTTGAGGAATTTTCATTGCAAAAGAAATCAATTTTCTGTGAGCAGGGGAAGATAGCAAGGTCCATATAAGGTGATCTCACACCACCACAGCTCCCTTGAACAAGTGCATATTTTTTTGCAAGCTGTACATCTGGATGCCAGCTTTCCAAGGGCCAGGGTTGATCTATCAAACACTGCAAAACAATCTATCTTTAAAATGAATGATGTCGCAAATTGTTCTCAGAAAAGAAATCAATCAAAAAAAGAATATAAATCACAGACTGGACATGTCGGTGGAGGAGGAATGCTATGTGGTTTATATCAAGTTAATCCGCTGCCAAAACTTTCACTGATTTATATACTGAAATGGCAACCCTAGGCTAAAGGTAAAAGGGGCACATTGCCAGCAAAGACCTTGTTTCTGCAGAGGCTCTGCACATGCCTAACTCTCTGCGTGCTCCTACTCTGCTTGGAGGAAGAGCTTCTTAATCCACCACCACCCTGGGAGATGCCGAGGTGCTCCTGGATGTACTGCAGGCTGGTGGGAGCCTGCACGGAGACAGGTACAAGGAGGAGGTGAGCAAGTGATGGTGGCTCCTCCACACCCAGCAGGCCTGGAGCCAAGCTCAGCCTTGCTCTCAACCGTGGAGGAGTTACGCAGGCAGGGGAAGGCTGCCCCAGAGGCCTCATTAGCCCCAGCTCCTCCGCCATGGTGCTGGCAAGCCCCAGCCCCAGGGCTCAGCCACAGCCCCAGCGTGATAGCTGAGATGCCGCTCACATCGCTGTCACCCTGGCCAGCAGGGCCCCAGACCTGAGCTGGAGCAATGTGCTTATTGTTAGCAACAAAACCATTAATAACCATCAACCTGTCCCTGCTGTGACTTTTTCAGCCACTCAGCAAAGCCTACTATCATAAAATCATAGAACGGTTGGGGTTGGAAGGGACCTTTAATGGTCATCTAGTGCAACCCCCCCTGCAAGGATCTCTAGTCAGATCCGGTTGCTCAGACCCTGTCCAACCCGGCCTTGAACGTTTCCAGGGATGGGGCATCCACCACCTCCCTGGGTATCCTTTCCAGTGTTCCACCACCTTCATTGTAAAAAATTTTTTACTCTTACCCATTTCACTTGTGGCAGCAACCGTTCCTTTTGCCAGCAGGCCCAGAGCAAGTCGCTCCAAGGCTGGCTGACCTCACAGCACCCCATGTTTCTGGGCTACACCACTGGGTCCCGCAGCGAGGAGCCCCATGGCAGAGAAGACAAGTAACCCTGCGGGTGGTTGTGCAGGGTGGGTGTTCAATGGGACCCAGCGAACTTTGGGCCCTTGTGTGACAGGAAAACAACAAAGACTGGTTAGGTACTGTGATCACTTACAACACAGGGCGCACAGCTGAGTCTGATATTTCAGTGACAGGTGTTGTTACTTGGGGGATATTTAATACTGCCTCGGTTACACACAAAAAAATTAGATTGCATGAACATTCAAGGTGCAGCGTCAGGCACTCAGAAGTTGAGAAGTGCCAGAAATAGAATTACTAACGTGTCCTTCACTTAGTCTACTTTTGCATATGTGCTTGATAAGGTGTTTAATTACACGATCTCATGTTTACAGTTGTGTTATAGAACAAGGAGAGGGAAGCCCAAATGAAACTGTAAGGCATCTTCAAATATGGTTTTTGCTAACTTCTCAGTTCTTACTGAGAGCGAGGCAAGATATTTTTAGAGCAACATTTTTCTTCATAAAATGCGCATTTGCCAAATCTATTTTGTTTCTCTCACGCTTCTGCTGTGCGGTACCTCAGACACAAGGCTGACTGAAGCCATTAGCAGCACTGGGAAGAGCAATCAGAAGCCACATGTGAATTAGGCAGTCTCGATTACAGGCTGAGTGAGGGTTCAGCTAATTGATGAGACAGGGTAATTTCTGTGATTGAAAGTCCTTACTACAGATAAAGCACTGCATTATTATCAGGTGCAGCTTTGATTTTTTGTTAATTACTATACTAACTTTGGAAGCAGGAGGAAGTATTTATCCCACATAAGGCAAAGAAAACCAAAGTGTGTACTTGGCAGAGTCACACTGTATTTGTCTGGGCTGAAAAACAGGACGTATCTGCTGGCCGACAGCTATCCAGTGAGGTATTTTTCCCCTGCTGCACTGTTTTTCTTGGCAGCACAATGTGCTAACTTTAGAAGTGTCTGAATGCCTTCGCTAAACTATTAGCACTAAATAAGCTCCTTTGTGTTTTACCCATTCATGCTTCTTAATTTATATTCTGGCATCACTTTTCCTTGTATTGTGTAAGTCAAGAGCCTGCACATGGGGCCAAAATCTGTTTGTGCATGCGCGATGATCAGGATAAGTGCTCTTGAAGTCAATACACCTACAAATGCACCCAAGAAAGCCAGACCCCGCTGTGTCTCCTATTTACAATTCAATTCACACATGCCTACCTTGAAATCTTGCTCAGAAATTAACAGTGCACCTTCCTCTGCCTCAAAAGTCGATGACAGGCTAACTGGAAACAGGAACGAGCCATGGTGAGCGGAGCCAGAGCTATGTTCCCTGCAGCGTGCAGATCTGGACTTCCAGTTTGCCCCACACTGGGAGAGCCAGGGGCCACCATGAAGCCCATCAGCAGAGCCAAGACATCCCTAAAGTGAAACGATCCTTTTTCTTTTGATTTGTCTCTGTGTTATAGCAATGTATTTTATTGTCTGGGAACGAGACAATAAAAAAAAAAAAGCTGCAGCAATAAATAATGTGAAACGGGATATTCAAGAACAATAATCCAAAGCACTGCATGATGTGAGGGCCTTTCCCTTAAAACATTGCACACTGCAAATTTCCCGGGGCATCAAAACCCATTCTTTCATGTTCTTTATGGAATCAAGGGAACTGCTAGTGCTCGACCTATCAAGAAAAAATATATTTTATAAAAAGTGATACAAAGCCAAGAAGTCTAATGCTATGAAGCTTGGCTGAGTGACACCGTTTGCAGAAGCAGCTGCAGCCCAAGAAGTTTAAAGCTTTATTTTTCCAAACCAAGAGTAATTCACTGCCTTCCCAGTGAAAGGAACAGAGAAGCAGAAGTGTTTCAGAAGCATTACTTCCCGGGCAGAGGGGTACTATTTAATTTGACTGCACCTGAAGCAGCTCCAAGGACTGTTCCTAGGACAGGCTGCCCAGCGCTGGGATGGGAGCTCACCTGGAAATCCTGGGTGCTGGAGAAGTCCCAGCCAAACCCCAGGAAAACAGGCTGCTGACACCCATCTGAGCCCATTTTTTTTTTTGCAGATGGGTGGCAAAAAAAAGGAAGGGCCCATTTGGATCTACCCGTCCTTGCCCTGGCCAAGCAGTGGCTCTACCAGTTGGGAGGCCAGAGTGGGGCATGGGGGCTTAGTGTTGGGGCTGCCCGGCCTCGGTGTCCCCAGACCTCTAGGAACAGCAAGAGGGGACTGATGTCTCTGAACCTGCCAAAGCTTCTGGGTTTGGCATCCTGGCAGAGAGTCGAGCTCTGATGCTCTGTGGCCTTTCCTGTCCTGCATGTGTTCCCAGGCTGCATGGATGCCAAGAAAAATGCATGCTGAAAACACACTGCTCCAGCCCTAGAAACAAGCACTTCTCATCCTTAACTGTGCCTTGTTCTGCCCCTTTCACACTACAGTGCTCCTCCAACATTTGGGAAAAGTTGCAGCTCCAAAGCAAAGCGAAGCTCACACAGGCAACTCAGGCCGCAGACAACCATTAAGGAGGAAAAGAAGGATGGAAATCCTCCAAGCACCAGCACACCCGAAGACTTGTTTCAGCCAACCAAAACACAGGCCAACACAAACACATGATGACTGCAAAGTTGGCAGGTAAAAGTTAAATAATGGTACCTGCCAGCTACAGGGTGAACATGATGCTAAGAAAACATGGCTAAGTGCAACACATGAAGCAGTCCAAAGAAAAACAAAATAAGCATCTACATTATCTCTTTTGAACTGTTTATATCTGGGATCTGATCACACTCCTATTAAGGTCAATGGAAAGATTCCAGGCAGCCAGGGCCGAAGTTGGGTTTGGCTCCATAACTTTGACTCCATAGCTTTGTTCTGGGATGCTAACAAATACGTTTAATGGTGTAAGAGGGCGAGAAGCACCACTGCTGCCTCTCGACTGCGCAGTTCGGAACAAGGAACAGCCTTGGGGCAGAAAGGCAGCTCTGTCTGCTGCAGAAACACATTGCCTGGTTCAGATGCAAACCCTCTAATTTATGCAGACAGACATACTTGTACACATACAAACACGCCATTTTTCCATCACAACATGTGGATGAGTGGGCTAATGAAAAAAAAAGATGACAGATCTTTCTTTTACACACACGCAGTCACCTACACAAAACCATGCTAAAAATATTTTGTAAAGGCAGAAGTCAAGTACACTGAATAGGGAACGGCAGAATTAAGACTGTCTGTTCATTTTAATACAGATTTAAAGATTAAAGTTAAGCAATAATAGTATTGTCTTCAGTGTTACGCTAACAATTCCTGCTCTGTCCACTCTGAGAGAACATATCTTGCTTTAAAAATATCTTCTTTTTTTTTCTATCTAAAGTCTTGGGGAAAAAAACAGGAAACAAAGACACAAGACTCTATTTGTAAAAGTTTCTGAAAAGTTTTCTCAGGAAAAGCAAAAGCAAAACCACAGAGATTAGGAAATGTCAGAGTTAGGGCTGCCCAAACATGGAGATGCCTTTGATTTACTCATGTGCCCATCTCCAAGGAGAGTGAACCAAGACTGCACAGCCAGCCCTGACTTCTGAGTGACTAACTCTGCAACTCACGGGCAGTCTTTTAACAGAAGACATTTGTGTATTTAAATCCCGGGGTGGGGGGCGGGGATTTGCTTCTTTGTTTTTAGAAAAGTAAGATGACCACCGTGCCACGGTGTCCCCCACCACTGGTGCTAGCCGAGCCACCAGCAGCAGTCCAGGCAGGGGTCCCTCCTGTGAAAAACAGCCTGAAGGAGGCAAGACGTTGGCCAGATGTTTGGTGATTAAGCTCGCACATAGGCTCTCCTTCACATCTATGCCTTGCTTAAGCTCTTCTGTCCTTTCCCCTCCAAACTGTCCCTGCTCTAGGCCTGTCATATAATTTCTCCATTCATGAAAGTCCCAGTCTTCTCATCTTACCAGCCCTGTCCATGTCACTCTCCTTTCCCAGCCCTTACCTTATTGCTCAGCCATTCTCATTTTGCTATGCCCAGTCTCTTTGATATGTATTTCCAATTCTTCCCTTATTTTTCCACCCTTTCTATCCCTGACATTTCACCTTCATCCCATCCAGCTCCCTCTCCTCATTTTCTTTTCCTTCCCCATCAACTCAGTGCAGAGAGCAACATCCCTACTGTCTGGGCTCAGCGGGATTCAGGGGCACGGTGGGGACAAGCCCCATGCTCTCAGATCTGGCACAGCACTGCCATCGCCGGGAAGGTCCTGTATGTCCCTGCCCTGGAGCATGCTCTGTGCAGATACATTCTTTGGACTGCAAACTAAAAAGTTCAAGTGAATCTCTGCTGAGCATGTGAAAATCAGAATGTTTCCTAAAACCTACCACTGAGGCAGATTTTAGTGACTGCTGGAATGGGAGGAAAGGAGTAGAAATACACACTAGACAGAGGATCAACCTGTAGCACATACAGCCGCCTCTTTCAAAAGCAGTGACCCTGGGTAAATGAACCATTTAAAATCTTGGTCATTTCAGGAATGATTTCACAGTAACAGTATTTTGCATCTCTTTAACCAAGACTTTTAGACATGGTTTGTAAGCCTCAGACAACTCTGTTCTCCCAAAGGGCAGAGGAATGATGGATAAACAGATGGAGAATGACGAACAAGCCATCAGTGCACCCACGACCAGCCCACCTGCTCAGGCTCCCAGGGTGGCCTGCAAGGCACCCTCCTGGTAACACTCCAAAGGTGTGATCTTTCCAGAATACACTTTAACTGTACAGTCACCATGTCCAATAAATGGAGGGAAATGCAAGTTTTGCTCCACATTTATCACTATACAATTAATTATTTTACTTATGCACAACACAAAACCATGTGCAGCTTATTAAGATGGTAAGAGACCCATCTCCTCCTTCAGAATATAACATCCATTTATTTTCCTGCAGGAAGAAACCCAAATGTTTATCTTCCCTGGCTTTATTCCTTCCTTAGCTAAGCCAGGACCTCTCACTAGAGTGCTAGGACCTCTCCCCTGAGAAACCTGACCCTCCCCTTCTGCATTCAGAGATACTCCTCAAGGAGCCTTTAATGTACCTGTATCTGTTGGCTTCTAGTTTGTATTTGTACTGTTCCGTGCCTCCCTTTCCTGCAGAAAAGTAAGAAAAAATGGCTTATTTTTTTAATCATTACTTGAACATATTTACCATCACTAAAAGCTCAGCCTGAATTTGCAGACATGGCCCATAATGGCATAATCTCAATCTTGGTCTGGAAGGGACAGAGTGGGTAATTTACCAGAAAATGAGTTAAAAAAAAAAAAAAAAAAAGACTTTATGTTTTCCAGTGTCTATGAGAGATTCAGAACTCTATTTCAAATCACATTCAAAAGGTAAAAGCCATGAAGACTTGAGAGACAGCTTGGAGGCTTCCCAGACTACCTTCCTACACTGACTTTACCACTTGGACCTGTAGAGCCTGAACAACATGTTTTGGTTATTACAGAGAACTTCACCAAAACAGGCAGGTGCTGGCATGATTTTAGGGCTATAGATGAAGTTCTCAGAGGAAAAGTTGTGCTCCATTTGCCGGTCTGTCTCCCCAGTCTATTTTTGCAACCATAACTAAGGAAGTTGTTTGCATAGAGACCATGAAATGCAACTGGTGACGTGCAGTAACATACGTTGGTTGATAGTGAATGCAAAGGAAAGATGTGGGCGTAAAGGGATTTCTCTTGATACGTGATGAATTACCAGGGCTGCTAAATCACAGAATTAGAATCTCAGCTAAGGATTTTCTGATTTTTTGTAATTTAAAAACTGAATGCCCACAGTCCTATAGCTCAGTTTGTACCATTTCTTCTCAGCTCCTGTATGGACTATAGAGAAACATATTTTATTTTCTATTCACACATCACCTGTCTTATGTTACACACTTGCGGCAACAAGTAAACTCATGATTCTTCATGTCATTCCTTAAGTCTGCATTGACATATTCACATCTGAGATTTCCCAAGATAAAATATAAGTCCACAAGGCCAGGGAGTCTGTGACTAGCATGGCTTGAATGCTCAGCCTGCTCCCTCCAGCTGGTCCTACCCTTTTAACACATTTCATGTTGACTATACACATCAAACAGCTACAGCCACACTGTGCAAGTCCAGTGCTTCCCAGAATTGCAAGTTTATTGTACCCGCAGTGCACAGCCGATACACACATGTGTAATAAATCTGCCCAGCGCAGTGGGAGTGAGATCTATTGCTCAGGCACACATCCACTGTGCTGTGCTTGCACGCTAAGTGCAACACTTTCCAAAAGTATCAGACTTCACCTGTACACACCACGGACATGACCAAGGTTTCTGGATGCATAGCAGCCCAGATAGATTTACTGCCCCTTAACTCCAAGTTGGTCACTGAACATCTGGACACCCTGGAAAATACAGAAAATGCTCAAGACTGGGTAAGGTTTCTACTCAAAAAAAAGTTAACATGCCAGTGAAAATGCCAAAACATCATGGTCAAAATCACAATTTGGCATTAGGATCCGCTGGTATGGTCTGCTTGCATCCAGGTCACAGGCTGGTGGATTTAGGTGGTAGGCAAATGAATGCCTGCATAGTTTGTAAGTAATTTTTTTATTATTTGTGACAGAAAATGTTGTTTGAATGCCTGTTGTCAGTGAAGTAGAATTACTTGCACTCCATCTTTTGACTATCACCTATGGCAGATCTACAGGAAAGTATCCTTTTAACTAAACATGTGACTGTTGGACATATTTGATGACAATATATTTCAAAATGATCAAAGCCAACTGTCAGAGGAATTAGATTAGTCGTTATTAGTCTTCAGTGGTTCCCATGAGAACCTTAAACAGTTGGTGGTTCTTCTTAAAAGATTAGAGTAAGCCTTGTAATATGTCATGATGAAAATGGTAAAGATTGGGAACAAACGGCAAAGCGCTGTCTTTGTTTCTGAAAGCAGACTGTTTCTAATTCAGGCTTTTAATTGTACAGAATTTTATCAGCCTGTAATACAGAAAACATTGGAAAAGGGCCTATATCTTTCCATGAACTGCTGGAAATGGTATTTGAAATTAATTCCTCTGAAAGAATCTGGTTCCTATTGGTCAGCGTCAAGGCCAGCAGATATTCTTATTTTCACATCATTTCTCCCTGCTCTCTGCGATTCTTGCCAATGCCAAGATGAGAAATGATGCTGATAAGCAGTCACAGGACTAATTATTACACACTGAATCCTACAGTGCCTTATCAGTGAAGCTGAAACAAAATTGGCAGTATATTAACCATGACCTAAAAGTAAAGGTGAGGAGTTTCAAAGCAAAATGAGATGAGGCTTTAGCCATTATGACTGCTAGCCTGCAGTATAACAAAAAAAAAAAAAAAATTCCGCATTGACAATTTTATTCCTTCCACAACAGAAAACTTGTATAACGAGAAAAATTCTCATAATACTCATTCTGTGCATAAAAATTTAAATCCTATAAATTCAAATAATAAAGGGCATCGCTTAAGTAATATTTAATGCAAAGAGGCATTCAGATAATCTAGACTATCTGTGAACAATGATTTCTTCAAAGCAGTAGCCAACATTTCTCTTTGAAACAGCTTGTTTGAAGTCTCTTTGCACAGCCATAAAACAAAAGACTCTCTGTTTAAAGGATTACATTAAAGAAGTCTTTTTTTTTCTGCATTTATTTGCTGGAAAATGCTGATGAGGGGGAGACCCCCAAACTGCTACGGAGAGTATTATGACTGTCGTTTCAAAGAAGACCGAGAAGTTCTTTAGATCTTTCTCCAACAGTGAGGTAATGCATCCTTGTCCTTTCATTATGATTTCTTACCCCCAAATTTATCCAAGAGCATAATTTTACTACATTTTGATGTTCTTTACTATCAATGCTTTCTTTTTATTTTTCTTTTTATACATCCCTGAAGCACATACCTCACATAACACAAAAGGATTTAAACTCTTAAAAGCATTTAATAGCATGGGACTTATAAAAAATAAGGTATCTGTTGACCAAGTTTTCATACTCAGTACTTGTGCAACTGGTCTGCATGCCATTAGTTAAGGCCATTTTTCCATGATATGTGAAAAATCATAATGCAAACAATGCACAGTCATGCACCATGCTGTGTGGCTTTTGGTTGCATGAGGTCCTTAGGGCAGCAGCTCTTTTCCTGCTTTATCTAGTTAATGCAGCCCCTCAAAACCATTGAAGCAACAACAGCAGTGATGATTAAGTCCCTATAGCCAGAGGTTTTTAAGGATAGAAGGGGCACCTGTGAGTATTTGTCTGGCCACCAGTGGCACAAAGCCCATGGAAATTTACCCTGTGTTCCCACAGCAGCCCGACATCCCCAGGTTGAACTAAAGTGGTGGTCTGAATCTTACCCAGCCTGCAGACAATCGTTGGTTTTCCAGAGGAATTGCAGATCCTCTGTAGTGAGTTTAAGTTTCCCAACCAGCTACTTGGGTTTTTTTTTTTTGTTGTCTTCCACAAACCCACTTAGAAGTAGTCTGTGGGCTCCTCATCTATACCAGTACCAGTGGAGTGATGGGAACAGCAACGTTGGCTCCAATGCTGTTCTAAATCCCTCATACAAATTGACTTTTAGCACTCTCCTTGGCTCAGGTTTGGCCCTTCCAGATAATGCTGAGTCTGTCTGGGAGACAGCCAGACCAGAGACCATTCTCAGCTGGTGATTATGGACAAGACTTCCCTCTTCGGGGAAGGAAAGGAGATAGAGTCTAGCCAGATGGAGGCAAATCAGGCCATGTGTTTCTTGCCCTCATGGCCAACAGTCCCTGTGGTTCAGGGATTTCCAAGTCTGAGCTGGAGTTTTCTGGGGAGTTCAACTCAACTAATATTTCTTCCATGAGTTTGTCCAAATGCCTGTTGGACCCCTGGAAAACTTTAGCATCCTCAACATCCTTTGGCAAGCAGTTCAACAGCTCACTTCAGTGTTACTAATACCACACATAAATGTAAGTGATAATAAATCTATCATGTCTTGGCAAACTCTTCCAGGGGGTAGTGGTTTTAATAGCTGTTAAAAGGTTTGCCTTGCTTTCCGTCTGAGTATGTCTAGCTTCAACTTCCAGCTACTTGGATCCTCTTAATGTCTTGTCCATTAGCTGGTAAAAAAACCATATTACCAAATACCTTCTCTGGGTAAACTGTAATCAAACATTCTCCTGTACACATTAAATCAGCTGAGTTCCTCTCCTAACACAATATGCTTTTGAAACTCAAATAATTATGCTAAATATGTTTAGAAATTATTTTCTTTCATAAAGGAGCCCTTTTTTGCTTGTGTAAAACACGCCTTGACAGAAATAAAGAACATTTACTCTCTAAGTTTTTTACATTGTGAAGATATTACAGAGAAACCTTTGGTCTGTCTCCATGGAGAAATCTTCTAATTCTAAAATAAACAATTTCACAATAAGCATCCTGGAATATCCCCTTATGTGCAAACTGTGCTCCAAAATTGTAAAAAAAGATCCTGAGAGACATCTACCAGCCTGTTGTGAGGAATGGCTGCAGACACCAAGGTCAGTGAAGAAGGAGGGGGAGGAGTAATGTGGCTCCTGGCCAAGATTCCCCTGCAGCCTGTGGTGACGATCATGGTGGAGCAGGTTGTCAAAAAATGTTAGCCTGAGTTGGAAGCATGTTAAGTATTATGGAATATAAACAGCTTATTCAGCACTATATGGTTTGGGAATTTTTTCCATAAATACAAGCTCTTCTGAATGTGAGAATGGCACTAATTTGTCTGTATGCATATAATTAACTTCATTCCACTGATTTTCTTGGAAATAGAGGATGAGGAGAGATCTTTATGACAACTTCACACCATCAAATGCAAAACAGCAGATCTTCTTACAAGATACATATTGCCAAAGGCAGGAAAAATAGTGTCAATACAGTTCTATTGGTTTGGCAGTAGAAATACTCAGTGTCTCATGTTAGACCTGGATTTCAAGTGTATTTTTTCTCATATCTCTGTATGGTTCTGTTGCATAAGATTAATGTTGAAACATGTTCTCCTGGTTGAATGAAATTGTGAAAACTGAAAACGAAGCATGCATTGAATTTGTTTCATAGAAATTATACAGTGATGATGGCTACTGGAAAAATTAATCCTTCTTTAAATCTTGATTTGCAAGTTCGAACTGCTCCTTAGACTTCCAGGCATACACCGTAGATTTTGGACTTCTGTGGAAGAAGTAACCTCCCCAAATGTTAATCTTCCATTTTACACATCCACCTTGTCAAAATCTTATGACTCCATTTACTCTGCCGAGATTTAATTTTCTTTAATGCTGACACTAGAAGCACTCATTGCATGGAGCTGTAAATCACATTCAGATATGCTGTATTTCCAGTATCCTTGCTGAGGCTGAAGTAGGTACCTTTTGAGCAAAAACTGGTGAAAGGACTTTTCAAAGCAGGCAACTTGGAGTAATATTACCACAGAGAACTTTTACTCTATAAGTGAAAATACATTTTCAAACTCTCTGAAGTACCTCCACAGTATTAGACAAGGTGCAAGTAAAATCAGTGGCATTTGAAGCTCAACAGGAACTGTTCATAGCTGCTGCACAGAAGAATATCCAAGATGACATGAGAAGGCTGTGTAGGATTCTCTGTTGAGGACTGAGAACCCTCACAGAAATCCAACCCTCACACTTGTGCATTGTACCAGATTTCACCAAAGCCCTGCTGGAAACCAGTGCTTTTACCTTGTGAAATGAAATAATTGAGTTAAAATCATTATGGTTGGAACTTGAATCCTGATTATGAACAAGATGATTCTCTTTCATCTTCAGGGGACAAAAGACACCATACTCTACACATTTGAGAAGATGATCACTTGATTCAGAGGACTGACAAACTGAATTCTTACTACACTGGGATGTGCAAGTCAGACAAGGGACTTCCGTTTTGCTAATTCTCTCCTCTTTTGTTAAAATTAAACTTTAACATATAATTGGAGTCTGCTTTTTCATTTACTGCAAGAGAAATAAGACCATGCCAGTTGCACTGGTACAACAGGTAAAAAAAAAAATATTCAGCTACCTCAGGATTGTCTGAACAGCGTTATTCTAGGAATTTTCTAGGTTGCCATTACTTTAATAGCACTAACCCTGCTTTGCAATTAACATCAAGGCAGACATCCAGGGGTTTCAAACCTTCTTTTGAAATTTAATTCATTATCATAAGGTTAACCCTCGCCTCACAGGCCCCCTGCTCCATAGTGATATGCTTTAATCTCAGAGGAAAGGGATTGAAGCTTCCAAACAAATCAGACTGGAGTGTGATTCCAGTTACCTCCTCTGTATTTTTTTCTCACCAGCTTTTCTCATCATCAGTTTCAGCTTCACCTTAAAATATGTTTTCTATTTAATTTTGTTTTATGTCTCTAGCACCGCATTTTAATGCCACTCTCTTAAAAAAAATGAAAAAGAACATTGTTTTACAGATTTTCTTTTTTTTTCAAAAAGGCAAGTCTCTTAATCTTTCCTCCATTTTCCTCTGGAGGGCAAATTTCTTTTAATCACTTTCCTGAGCACAATTTAGCACATGTAATTATACCTCAAAACAAAAGGAAGTGAATCACTTAACACGACGCTTTGATTTTAGGAAGTACTAATATAGTTAATCTAAGGATTTCTTACTATTCCTTTGATACAGTTGCTATTGCCAAGGACAGAAGTGCTTCTTAGGGGAGAATAAATAAGATGATGTGGCACTTGTTACAGAGCAGTCTTTTTGAAATACAGAATTGCTCTCTGGAGGGATTATAGTTTAGGTCTAACACATAAACGTGCTGCAAAGTAACGGGCTTAGGTTCTGGCATACTGCTGCAGTCTTGCTTTCCGACAAATATTTTTTTTGTTTGCTTTTTATTACCATAGTCACTGCAGTTCACACTCGTGTCCTAAAAGCCAGACCTTCCTAAACCTGTGCAACTGTTGTTACGCACAACAAAAAGGATGCTTCCTGAAGGACAAGCAATCCTCTCTCTACATAGTCGTCTACTGAACATCAGCGTAATATCCTGCAGGCCATTTTCTCAGGGTTGGTATATCTATCTCTTAGGGCTTCCTTCCTATCTGACCCTTCTTTTACAAAATCTTGTTGTTCCCTCAATGTCATATGTCTTAGCTACAACCTTGGTGGCTGGTGAGAAGCTGTTTTGCTCTGATGTGCTTCAAAAGGGTCGCTCTCCAGCCACGCAAACCTTTCCCTCCTGCCCATCATGCTGACTTTGCAACACCCTTATTCATTAACAATCTCTATTAATTTATCCACTCTCACTTTCTAAGGTATTGTACACCACACTCTGATAAAACAAAGTAAAATACTAATCAGGGTTAATAGCACTATTATAACCCAATTAATTTGATAGAATTGTAATGGCTAGAGAGGGAACATTAAATTGCAGCTGAAGAACATATGCAGGAAACACAAGGTGCAGAAAATCAACTTTTATTTTTCCAGAGTTATTCACAATTAAGCACTTGAAATAGATCCTTCACGTACCTTTCACTGTGCCTGCAAGCAAGGGCAAAACGAGCTGAATTTTTCCTTTGGTTTAGGATGGCAGAAAGAGGAAGGGGTTTTGTATGGAGTTCCCCATGTTCCTGATCACCTGTGGGGAGAACTCGCGTTGTCAGTAGTGCTGGTGAAGAGTTAAGCAACATTAAGCACTACTGGAGCCTAAATCCACTTTTCTAAGGTGATATACGCAGTTGGGTCAAGACTCACAAAGGGTGTAGGCACCACAGCACTGAGATGCACAACAGTCTGTTCCCAGGCACTCAGTGTCTCATACAACAGAGCTGAGTGAGGCGTTTGGGCTCCCTAAACTGTTTCCTGAAAACAGGAGCCACAAACCAGCCCAGCAGGCAAGGAGCCACATAAGCTCATCGCTCTCAAGCCTCTCTCCACTCACGGATGTCTCACTTTTGGACAGCATTCACAGCCCCATGGGTGGAGAGCCCCATTCCCAGCCTCCTCTGGAGCATCTTTTTCCCATAATACACAACCCTAGGATGCAGGAAACAGGAGGTCACATCACTCCCTGGCCTAAAGAAATATTGTCTACACATCAGAGGGCTGTTTTCCAGCTTTTTTTTTTCCTTCAGAGGGAAAAAGGAAGATGCAGAGCATCTAAACTGCAAAACATAGCACTCTGAAAAGCTTTTCCAGTTCTGTTTTTTTTTTTTCAACAAAAAAAAAAAAGCCAACAAAAGGGGAAAAGAACACAAAATTTTGGCCAAAGTAAAAATCTGTTCTGAGGGAAAAGGAAATTTTCCCTTCCTCTGTCCCATGAAAGCTACCAAGTGACTCTTGCTGTTCAAGGAATAACTTTACACATCACTAAATGCCCTCTGCCTCTTAGGGAATATGCTGGGGGCATATAAGAAGCAACCAGCAACACCTTGCCAACACTCTGTTAAAAGCACTGGTGATAAAACAGCCATTGCAACAAGGTCAGTAGTAGAAACAGGAGCTGTTGAAGGGTCTGATCCACATTGCCATGTGCAACATGGTCTCAAGGACCACAGCAGAAAAGCAAAGGGGGAGGCCTTCCCCATGGGAAGGATGCTTTGGGACATGAAGTCTGGTCCTCTCACCAGTCTCTCCAGGACTCACCTTCCTACTGCTCACTCCCAGCAGTTTTATGCGACAACAAAAGGGACAGCCAAGCCACTTCCAAATGACAGCCCTCCATGAACATGTCTGCACACCAATGTCTTCACTACTGTGCACACATCATCACTGCCTAGAGGTGGAAACGCATGTGGCCTCCAGATACAGACCGAGTCCCCCTGAAGAAGGGAGGAGAAACCTTTTTTGAGGTGGGGTCTCCCCCTTGTCTCATTTTGGCTGACTTCTTCGAACAATGCTGGAAGTTTTCTTTTCCTGATCTGTTGTTAATCTGCCCAGCAAGTTGCACACAATATGAAATTATAAATGTGACAGGCATTTTTTGTTGTCTGCTTTTTGATAGCTTTTGGAAAAGAAACTCAACTTCTGGCTTGTCGCCAGAAAGATTATGTTCTGTTTCACTTAAGAAGAATGTAGTTTTCATAAGCAACTATTTTACATTGAAAACTCTGGGCTCTTACTCCAGACAGATAGACTATTTTTAACAAAGTTTTCTCCAAGATCTCAGCTGGTTTTTAATCCCATGACTGTTAACCTAGAAATACTGTACTTGGAGAACTGCGCACAAAGGTGTATTCATCAGGTCTGGGGCTGTTCTCACACTGAAATAACCCTTTAGAAGTTAAAAAAATATTACAATTCATTCATAAAAGTGAACTTATTTGGGTATAACACACAATTACAGAGAGTGTGTGCAGTCTCAGAGGGCTGTGATTGCGACCTGTGGCTGCGGCTGGGCAGGAAATGCTTTTCCTGCCTTGCAAATATTCCTGGGATTTTAGAAATGTCTGCCATTTCCATATGAAGAAAAAGAGAGTTATTTTACAGCTTTCCTTTAAATGAAAGAGCGAAGAGGCAGGCAGACAGCCCACAGGGCTGTGGTTAGGACTCTCACTTAGGATGAAAGAGACTGAAGATCAGTGCTCGCTTTGATTTGCAAAGGGGACTGGGGCCTGGTCTCCCAGGGGCAGGAAGCGCTCCTTAGGCTGCTGGCTTTTTCAGCCCTTTCGGTTGGAGATTTTGAGTTTTGTACAGACAATTAAGTGTTTACCCGATCAGGGACTTGAACCTCATTAATCTCCACAGGAGGCTGATGCCAAAACCTTCTGCTTTAGGCACCCAAACTGGTTAGGCGCGATAGGTACAAGTTAGATGGGTAAGGCATTGCAAGGGTGATTCAGCGCACCCAAATTTGGTGTCTAGACTCCTGGCAGCGCTCCTGGGCAGACCTGCTGTTTCTGAGGCTGTCTGGAGCACACACGCTGGGAGCTACCTCTGTCTGCCCACCATGGGCAGCTCTGGAGGGTGACTTGGTGAGCGGGGACATACCAAGAACCAACCAACAGGAATGGGTGCTGGCTGTGTCGCATGTCCCTTAGGTGCAAGCAGCCGGTTCCTCCTGCACCAGGAGTTCAGAAATCTGAGCTTGCTTTGGTGGGCGGGTGGCTCCTTCTGCACAGTGGCCTAGGAGCTTGCACCCTCACCCACATCAGCTCTTACAGTGACAGGATCAAGTCTTCAGGCTACAAATTGGGCTAAAATAGAGGTGTTTTCTGTCATTCATAAATAAACCATGCCAATGCTGCGCAAAAATTAATGGGAGTAGAAGAAGAGATGACCCAAGTTGGGTTCAGGTAGCCTCCTGAGAAAGAAGACCTTGTGGCTCTCTCCCTACACCCAGCACTGTCTATGCCCCTTGTCAACGATGGCAAACAAATCTAGTTCTCCTTACTCCTTTCTCACTTGCTCCATGCATACCTATATCAAGCTCACTGGGCCAAGGAAGATCTCCAGGTTTCTCCAGCTCCAGAAACTGTCCTTATTTAAAACATTTCTTTACGTGTTCATAGATTCCCAGTGTTATGGAAAGCTAGGCCAGGAGGGGATCTTATCCAATTTACTGCATATCATAGGAGATTACTTATCACACAAATTCCCTAGCATAAGGCCAATTTAGAGGAACAAAACACTATGGTTCAGTATTTGATTTTTAGCCTGCTTTGTTCTTCTCTGCTTATTCTCTTCTCTACTAAATAAGCAAAATGAGGATGCAGGAGAGGAAAAATATGAATGGAAAACTCCTACTTAGAAATACTTTAGATTAGGTTGTTACTCTGGGGAGGAGAGAAAGACACTGGAAAAATTCTGGAAGAAAATATTTTTGACATTCATTTTTTCACTTTCTTTGTCAAAGTCAAAACCATTTTCAAATCAGGAAGTTCAGTTGTACTCAACCCCTTACCAGGACCAGCCCTGCTGTAGAGAGCTCAGCCCCCATAACACACTACGTTTTGTGGCCCAGACACCTCAAAACGGGTATGCACAATCAGGGGCTAAATATTTCTCATCTTTTCCTGTAGTTGCTCTAAACTCTCTCTATAAGTAGGCCTGACGACGAGCTGCCTGGGATACACTTGCAAATGTGTGCTCTTCAGGTGATAGTCTAATGAATTAAATTTAAGAATGCACGATTTTAGATGCCTCTCACTAAAGTAGTTAGCATTTCTTGTTGAGTTTTCCAGGAATATCTTTAGGATGAGTTACAACACACAGCAAGTGAGGGTGTGTTTGCATGCACAGATTTTTTAGATCCTCTCTTAACTTCACGGTGGCCCCAGCTGCTTATTGTGAAATAATTTCCAGTATCTTGTTTATCATATTTTCTTTTTAAACTCAGTATTGCCTAGTTAAATTTGATACTCTGTTTAAAGCAAAAGCAATTTAAATCTCAGAGAGCTTTGAGAAGACAGATAGAAAGGAAGATACCCTGGATGTACAGGGGAATGATGAGACTTTCCCCTCCTGGTGCTAGCAGGACCTCTTCATGAGCATATGTTCTGGGTAGGTCTAGGCTGACCAGCTGCATCTTTGACCTTCACTCCCTGCATCTCACATCTGATGAGTCTGTGAATGCACTTATTTAAGGGCCTGACTTTGGTCTTCGAGCTTTCAGAAGTAGTTTACATCAGTGTCTAGCATGCTTAAGTGAGTAGACCCAAAATAAGATGGAAGAACCACAGTTTAGGCCAGTGATGACAAGTCAAAGAAACTCCATATTAATGGGAACTGCTGAGAACACTGCTTTGGTTGAGTTTATTTCTAAAATCCTCAAACTTCTGTTGGTCTTGGATTTTGATCCTTTTCAGAAAGTCTTGGCCAAGACGTTTTGCAGAGATGTATAAAGTGAAATGGCTAGATAAACCCAAAATATAAAAAAACCCTGTAATTTCCCTCTTACACCTCCCCACCATTTTAGCTCAGCTGCCCAAAGGCAACAGGGCTCCTGCAAATGGGATCACATAATGCCACACTAGTCACTGTGGAGTAAAATGCAAGTGGGGAAAAAAAATTTTGTACGGCATGAAGAGAACCTCACTCTTTAAATCCATTTACTGCTCTGTTTCTCCCAGTCATTCTTCAGGCAGCAAGAGAACAAAAAGGATCATTTTCAAATGCTGAAAAGGAACATCCCTGAAAAGAAACTCCTGAAAAAGTTTGACTTAAGGTACAGTAGCTGCAGCAGCTGTAAAATTATTCTTGCTTTTTAGATTTGAATACTAATATTATCATACATATCTTGACACAGAGTTCCTAAACATTTTTAGATAAAATCTTGTAGCCGTAGTACAACTGGCACAAAAAGGAATGGCCTTTTGTTTCTGTTTTATGCTTTCTTTTTTTTTATCTTGCTATTAGTCCCATCATCGGCTTTTGCATAATCACTAGATGGAGGACAGATTGTGCACATGCACACAAATACACACACACAGAGAAAACAAGCAGTTGTTTCCATAATATCCATCACCCGTTCAAATCCACTCTACCTCTTGTTCAAATAGACAATGTTGTTATTTTTACCCTTTACCCTCCAGTCACCAAGTACCTCACGAGTTATGAGGCCAGTCTTGCAGCACTCCCTCAACTTCAGTGCTGCATGGAGCTCAAATAAACAAACAACAAAAACAAAGAAACAAACTATATATTTACTTCACCGGATTTCCATGCTTTAGAGCAGAGAGGAGACTGTAAAGGGAGAAGCACAACCCTTAGAGTTAAGTATGAATTTTAGTTCTCTTGACCCTAATTTTGGGCTTTTGCATGATTTTGACAATCATTTTGTAATGTAAAGGTGGTGAATTCTGACTATGTGATTCCCTCATAATCCTGGTCAGCAAATCTTACCTCACACCTCTCAGCTCTCCTAGAGCTTTACTAAGGTGGATATTATGGATTGTCCTGACAGGAAAGGAAACAGATAATTTAAATATTTTGTCCTTGGTCACACAAAGGAACATTGACAGCTAGGAACGGCTATCCTGATTCAACACCTAACACACCCCACTTACAGCCACCATGCAATGCATGAACCAGGAGACCACGATGCCCTACACGGGAGTTTCCGGGACCTTCTCTTTTGAATATCAATAGCGAGATAGTGCGATCACCGTCACTTTATTCGTCTCCATGGGCCAAATGTTCTTCTTATGATGGTGTCAAAACCTGCAATCCCTGTTCAGGAACATTTACTAGATGTCAAGTTTCCCATGAGTTTGGAAGTCCTTTGGAAAGGAGTAAGCTATTGTAAAGTAAAATCTATTAACATTTTTTAAAAAAAACTGTTTGTACAAGAAGTTGTGCATCTCAAAATGATTGCTGATCCTTGATCTGTGTCCTTTGCTGGACATTCTTGCTGTTCCTAAAAAAAAGGCATTGCAAATAGCTTGCACACAGAAGACAGTGACCACTATCTCTTCAGAATATAATTTTATGACTAAGAAACTATGACAGACTCTTGGGCCTCACCTGAGGCCCAGATAGCTACTGTACTTCCAGTTGATCTGCAAGACCAAGGACAGATTTTTCTTCCATAGCACCTAATGGAGAAAGGGAACTTGCTGCCCATGGAAATACCAGCAGGGAGTCAACAAGCTTCCTGCAATTGCAGTGGGTGCTCATCACCATGGGTGCATTGCCTTCCCACTTGCTTTGCCCTGCAAGAAAAGAACAGAAATACTGTGAACTGTCATAGAAATCTGACATATTTGAGACCTACCACTGAAGTCACCTGCATAGATAACCCTCAGATGTAGTTTCACGACAGTTCCTGCTCACTCTTATGACCCCTAATGCCTGTTGAGCAGCGGTGATGACCTGGGCAGGCCAGAACATGTGCAGGAAGGCTGGTGTGAGGGACCTGACTACGCCACCCTTCCTCACCGGGAACTCCCATAACTCCTCCCATAATTCTGCAGGAACTGCTGCACAGATGTGCAATGTGGGACCATGCTTCTCTCTTACCTCACGCCCAGACCTTCATCTGAAGTCCCTGGAGGTACATTCAGTGATTTTGGAGCTCCAATGACTGACATGAGTGAGTACTCAGCTTCCAGCTGAGCATGTCCTCCAAGATCTCCCTGGAAGTGCAGGACAGACATTTCCATACCAGTGCTTACCAGTATGAAACATGCTTCCTTTCAGGGGGTGACTGCAAAGCACCAGTTGGCAGTGCCAACAGACACCTCCACTGTCTCTCACAGTGTTGCTTTCATATTTGAAGTCTCTTCACCTCTCTGAGCTCCTTCCAAATACAGAGTGAGCAGAATCCATGCAGTGGCATATGTTTATCTCTGCTCAGACTCTAGAGCACTCATTTGGAAAGACACAAATCCCCTTATTCACATCGTGGTGCTCACCTGAAGATCACTCAGGTAGTTTAAACGCTATCCCAGTAAACTACTTTACTGTTCAAAGGAGATTAAGCGTGTGCTACAGAGAGGTAAACTAACATTACCTAAAAGGCAGTGCAGAAAGTTGCAGGAGATGTGTGATAATAAAATAATAATAATAATAATTTTAAAATAATAAAATAATATTAATTAAAAGGACTTGTATTAGTTGGGCCAGGGAGGGAAGAGAGGGAGGGAAGAGAAAGGAGGGAAACAATTGACTGAAATCTGAAAAATTTTTGGCAGATTTCTCTGGGATGTGTTCTCCAGCACTTTATTAAATAACCCAAAAGAAAAAAGACTTCTTCTGACTAAGGATGTTTCATCACCAAGAACATGTTCCCACATTCAGCAACAGCTTTTGCTCAGCTTCAGCTGACTTCTCTTGCATCAGAAATGTCCCTGGGCTCTTACATCACCCTGGTTGTGGACACAGCTGTAAAATCATGCCCTTCTCTAGTCAATGTAAGGGAAAATATTTATTTTAATAGTGCTGGCTAGGCCCATTTCATTCATAATTGAATCAACAGTTTATTTCTAGGTCTTTTCACTGACCACCCATTCATCACTTCCAGCCACAGAGTTCAAAGAGCTGCTGGAAGGCACACTTTGAAAAAATCTGTTCAAAACCCAGCACAAGTAGAATGGCAAACCCCAAGGGCCAGACTGTAGCCACGCAAGGCAGGCACACTCTCCCATCACAGCCTGTCAGCCTCAACTAGGACCCTGCAGAAGACAGGCTAGGACACTCCAGCAAAGATTTCAACAGCAACTGGCACCTTAGGGCACACATTCAGTGACAATGGAAAATGCACTGGTTGAGTCAAAGGCAGCCCAACCCACACTCAACTCACTCTCATGGTGACCCCTTAGAGCTGCTGACGGTGTCAGGGGAGCAGAGCTATGCGGGTCCTGTGGTCTTCACGAGGGTGTGGCTACACACAATCCATCACAGATGCACACTGAACCCATGTTCTCTTTTTTTTTTTCAGGCATCTGATGTAGTTGATCGAGGAAGTTATACCTATTTTTTTGTAGTTGTTATGATTTCACAGCTCCTGTCCTCCACACATGAATTGCCAACGTGCACCATAGTTCCCTCTTGCACCACAGTGCAGAGCCACAGAAATGCTGGTGCACAGAGGGATTTTCCCACTCTGCCATATGATACTTCACTTCACACACGCTGTAAGAGAAGAGGTCTGCAAAAGATTTAAAGCTAAAAGAGGTTTAGAGCAATGTTTTATACCACTGATGTATCTCAAGGGTATCTTTCAGCAACGAGTTCTCATACGCAGTAGTACAAAGAGAAGTCAGCTTCCATTTTTTAAAAATACTGCATTGTACATGTAGTGGAAGTAAGTGACAGCAAAAAGAGGCTATGATTTGGAGCAAAGAAGAAAGACACCAGACATCAGTCTCTGTAAGCTCCACCTCCCAGCAAGCAGTCAGTTTGACACATACCCAGGACAGCTAGGTAAAATTTTCATGAGGATTCTTACCTTTTATCCCTCCATATTCTGTAACTCTCTAGACTTCCCCTTCTAAGCAGAATGGTTTAACATGCTGCATCTCATGCCCTCCTTCCTTCCCAAATCTGACCCAGAGCTGCATTTGTATAAATAAAACCACTTTTTTTTTCCCACCAGTTATTTACCTCTCCATCTTGTAACCATAGGTAGCCATCTCCAAAATGGTTAGACCATTTCCAAAGTGGTCAAGATGATCAATATTCAAACTGAACAACCTAAATCTCAGTGAAGGACACTAAGTTATCTCCAATTTTACAGTAAATTGATACCCCCGTTAACTGGCCAAACAGCTGATGGAGAACTCTGATTACTACCACAGGTCAAATGATAATAAAAAGAAAGCTTTTTGCAACAATTTCACAATGACCAGACCCTAGTCTCCGTTTTCAGTTCCACATCTTGCAAATATTTTGATCAACTTTCCAGTCTCTCCTCCAGCCACTCCTCCACTCCAGTCTAAATGCTTCACGGAGCCAGGCTCTTTTGATCCATTAGAAGTTTGTCCAGCATCCATCGCTAAAGCCAGTTGGAACACAATTTGCAATAGGAGACCATAAAACAAGCAGTAAACTTGTGATTTTCCTGCAAACCACAAAGGAGTCAGTGATCGCTACCGATTTAGCCAAATCATCCATTCCTTTGACCAGCATAATCTGAGGCCTTTTCATCTGGAGAACTGTACTGGAAAAACTTCTGATATTCTTGCTCTCAGAAGAGGATCCTGAGCTAGGCAATATTCATTTTAGTTGAAAAAGTAATTATTTTATAGGAGCTTCTCAGATGGAAAAAAAATCTCTTAAAACTGAGCAGAAGAACGGATATGATTTCCAATTTGGTAACATATTGATCAAGATAAGAAATAATTAATTACACAACTTTTCTGAAATATTATACCAACAGAGAAAATGTGTCTCTTTGAAAACCCAGAAGTACGTTTCTTGGAACAAATCCAGATGCACCAAATGTCTATTTTTAAAATCAGTGACTCATGAAAAGAGAGCTGCAGTGATTAGTTACAGCAGCTTAAAGTGTTAAATAAAAATAAACTAGGAATGGCTCTGACTGGATCTGTGCAAACTGACCTCCAGAGTTCAGAAGTGACCCTCAGACCTCAGCGGGACTTAGCATGTGGAAGGGGGAGAGCAGAGCCTGAGAAGCGCTGCATGATGTGATTTCCAGAAAACTCTCAAGAGACCTTACCCTTGTTCTCAAAAAGTGTAAACATCTTTGGTGTCTTGCTGTGTGAAACTTGCCACTGCGAAAATTTTGGGCCAATACCCTATAGAGGGGAACATTCCCACACAAGATAATGACCTGCGGCTGTGCAGGAACAGATAGCAGTGATGATTAGGAACAGGCACCCAAGCCCTACACACAGTGTTCTGACTCCCATCTTGTGTGGGCGGGTTCGCTTGCAAGAGGCATGAAACATTCACTTTTTTAATGAGTCATTTCAAAATGGTTGTGTGGTCTGTGGTCAGGTCTCACCTAATTTACAGAGTCCCACAGCCATTGCTGCACCCAGCTGCCCACATGTCTGAGATGCCCATTGCCCTGTTCCCACTCTGCCCTCAGACTTGATCCCGTTGATGCTTTGGTCCCTTCTGGATATCTGGGCACACCTACCGCCAAGCTGTGAGACTGATCAAACTAAACCCACTTCGATCTCCTGGGTAAAGGTAAGCGTGAACCCAAGCTCTGAATTAAATGACAACAAATCTTCAGAAATTTGAAGTACAGACTAGACATAAGACTTGAGACTCAGACCATGTGTATTGCTAAATGTTTTGCACAAAACACATATTTTATCAGACCAGCATCACACACACGCTAATTAATTCAGTGAAACAAATAGCGTTGCAATTACTGCCTATGCATTACACAGTAATTGTCAGACAAAGGATGGCAGCAAAGCACAGACACACATTAAATTAGATTAAAAATTTTACCTCTCAGTGCATCATACGCACTGTTTCCATGGATCTGTAATGACCCAGGGAAAGAATTTGCCGTGGAAAGCAAAGAGACTTTCTCTGAATTTGCAGCAAGCAGTTAAGGCTGCAAGCTCTAGCTATAGACAGCTGACATCTGAGTGCACATCATCCCTGAACTCTGATTTACGTTTAAAGGCTTAAGAAGGATTTATCTTCAGAGCCAGCTCAAGGAGTATTATGTGAAAGGGGAATGAATAAAGCAAGGAAGCCATAAATTTCTCTTTCAGTACAAAAAGCTGGACACTGAGTAACCATGCAGCAGCCGAGAATGGCGTAGAGCACATCAGGATGGGTGTTGTGATCTGTGTTTAGAAGCTTTTCTAAATTCCTCATTAGCATCCCTTGATAATGTCAGCACAAGGGGAGGAGTGGGCAGACGTTTACACGTCACGAAAGAATATTAATTTTTAAGTCATCAGCTGTTTTAAATCACTTCCTTGCTCAGCCACCTAACAAGCAGAGGAAGAAGTTAGGATCTGGGGAGAGAAATGCCCATCCTCCTGCTCTCCCTTTAACGAGACCCATGGCACAGACTAGCTGGAGTGAATTCTGCTTTCTGCTGGCATAAAAGGGATCAAACCTGGCATATTGTTTAAAATGTCCAGTGTGGCTACTGGCAACAGAAAGGTGCTGAAAGAAGTAATTTTTTTTTTTTTTTTTTTTTTTTTTTCTGAAGAACATAAACAAACTGGCAGAAATGACTGGATAAAAATCTAAGCTACATAATGCTGCCTTAATTATATTTCCTATTTAGGTTTCATTTCCTAATGGTAAGTTCTTTCCAAGTTATTCTTGCCCGAGATTGCTTCCCCTACGTTTCAGTAGTGTATTAAAAAGGCATTCTGAAAACAGACTTTTGTAAATTTTAGTGTAAAAAAATAAAGACATATAGGCAGAAAACTCAATCACTCCCCTTAAGGAATGTTGTCTACTAGTAGAAAGGAAGCACACAGGAAAGCAACAAGGATGTTGCAGCTACACAAATTGTAAATGAGTAATCTTTAAAATTTCATTCCTCCTCTGCAGGACAGAGAAGGTAATGAGTAAGGAAAATCCAGCTCGGAGGGCAGAGCACTCTTGAGGTTGCTGCATGGGTGATGCGAGAACTCCAAACTTCAAGAGAAAGTGCATGAATGCTAAAA
The DNA here is from genome assembly GCF_036417535.1 of Chlamydotis macqueenii. Lineage (NCBI taxonomy): Eukaryota > Metazoa > Chordata > Aves > Otidiformes > Otididae > Chlamydotis > Chlamydotis macqueenii. The sequence goes on from NC_141558.1 coordinate 10,355,029, forward strand.
ATACCATCACATTTCCTGGATATGCCCCATTGTTAATCTCTCATTACTCAGGCTGAACAAGAGCACACAGGTTTATTTAGACAGAACAGCAGTTCTTGTAGAACACAGAAAACAATGAAGAAGAAAAGTAAATTCACCTGGGAGAGAACAGAAGTAGAAAAACAAAGAAAGTGCTTATGCTAGAGCCAGGCCTAAGCCCTAAACATATTCTACCTCCAAGCAGATCCAAGCACACTGAAACTCAACTGACCTCTGAAAAATCCTGTTCCTTTTCAAACTCCTGTGCTATTGAAGACAACCATTTTCAGGCCTCCTGGAAGCAAAAGTGGGAGGACAGCAATACTGTAAAAGGCAACTCCAAACTACACCAACACAGACTGTCAGAACAAGCTGGATGTAAGTACTTAGTCTCTTCAGCTCTTCTTTACATTCCTTTAATTTTTTGTTTGTTTGTTTATTAGTACTGATAAGCTAGAGCTCAGTAATCCACAACATATTATCTTGTGCTGGACCAAGGCACTTGGAAACAATATGTTAAAATTTTCAAGTTAATAAAACGATAAAATCACAAATAGATAGCCTTCTGTGTTGCCCGTGGCCTCATTCTGCAGCAATATTAGTGTGTCTCCAGAGAATAAATAGGGCCATATAATGGCAATTATTGTCATGGGCTCATTGCAGACATGACCTCACCCTCAGGACTTGGAATCTGCCCCTGGCTGGGCTGGAGCTCCCAAGGAATTTTAATGATGAGATGTGAGGGTCAGGCCATGCTTGCTACCTCTTTTGTAAAAACAGAAACCTGTTTTGGTGGGGCAGATTGAGGCTAGTTGCCATCTGAGGTCCCCTCAGTGTCTCCAGGTAATGGTTTGGGTGTGACAGGTAGCCAAACGCTCACACCCAGTGCTAGTTGCTGTGTCCCGGCAGAAACATCAAAAGGAAAAAAATGTCTACGGTGCCAGCCACTAGATCTGAACACATGTTAATATTGCTAGGGAGAAACCTCTGGTTAGGGCTAACACTTGCCTTCCTCATGGATCTGGAGCATACTTTGCCCGTTGTATCTTAAACAACAGGACAAGGCTATCTTGTGCCTCCCAGTTTTTACCCATCTGTAGTTATGTGACTGTGTTATCTGCTAAGAATCCCTACCTTACCCCGAGTTTCAGTAAGGAGCAGCTTACTTCAGTTTCAGCAGCTCCCGGTGAACAGGAGGATAGGGGTGTATACTTGGCAGGGACCTCTTACGCTATGGACCACTCATGCCTGCATCCCTGAGCATGGTGGGCAGGTCGGTCTGCTGTAATGCACAACCATTCTCAACTCAGCTAAGTGACTTCTTTCAATTATTCTGTGGAAAGCTAACTCCAGCTCCCACTTGGCACCAAATATAAGTATCCCTGGGACCCAGTTGAACTGGTAAAGTCTTCATTTTGTCAGCCTCTGGCATAACAGTCCATTAACCTCAGTGAAGTACCTTGTAGTTCCCATCCATCAAAGTGTCTGGCTACTTGATGAAATGAAGAGTTATTTCTTGGGTCTGTCACTATGTGTCAGCTCAACAGCTAAATCACTTATTCAATATGATCAATCCATTATATCCCAATTGTAGTGTCTGCCCTGTCAACCTGAAGAGGTGGTCAGGAAAGTTCTGAGGAACACCAGAGACAATAGCAACGGGACTGACAAATTGCACCCATGCGTGGCCTCACCAGGGTCATCCAGGAAGGCACAAATTCCCTCCACTCCCACACCGATGTTGCAGTACAGTTTAATTCGAGGACAATGAACTTCAACAAGAGGCAGAAAGGACAGGCATCATTTAAGGGGCAGCAAGAAGCAATTTCATTAATAGTTCCTACTGCCTACACGAACTAAGAAGATGTGTGGTGAGAAAAGGCTTTCAGGGTGAAGATAAAAGTGTTCAGATCCCATGATGAGCACCGATACCCAGAAGTGCCGTTCCTCTCACCCAGTGAAACGTTTGGGATCTCCCAGATCTATACCATCACTTTGGTTTCAGGCTTGCTACACCAGAATTACACCTCACACCCTGCAGGGTTGCATGAGCCCCAGTTACAGAAAGCACTGACTGAATGAGGCAAGTCAGTCATAGCTGGCCTCCTGTCTGCTACCTGCTATTGAACCTAATCTCCGTCAAGCACTGAAAAACAAGGCCAACTGGTGACCTCCTTCATTCACTGTCATCTAATCCTTGAACCTAGTTCATCTGCCATGAAAGAATCTGAAATGCTGCAACATCCATCAGTCCAGCATGTGCTAGTGAGGAGCCAGCTGTGGACCAAGCCCGGCAGCACTGGTGACAGGAGAAAGCATTCAGCACAGATCAGATGTACTGGGTGACTTACACAGAAGGATAGGCAGGTTCTTGCTATTCATTCTTGGCTATTTACTGGCTTTGCTTCAATTACAAGACTTAGTGGCATGAACTTCAGATGTACAATGCTAAGTATTTTCCTAAGGTTATATGCGATAATTGAAAGACAACTTTGATACATTAAAAAAAAATACCGTTAATAGGGAACTGCTCTGAAATCAGCCCAGTGTGATGCCTCCCAGACTTAGTAATAATGAATATACGAGTGACTCGTAACAGTCTACTCGGTGGAAATAAAACATAATTTGGCTGGTCATTTGCTTTTGTTCATCTTTTGTTGGGGGAATGGGAGGGGAGACACGTCCTGTGGCAACAGCCTTGAACAGATGATCTCCGTTTTGAATCTGCTGAGATGAAATATCTCCTTTCAACAACAAAGGCTGAACTCTGATCAAAGCCCAACCGGCAGCATGCCCTGCAGTGGTATACACCAGATCCTAATTCCCACAAGTGCCCCCGGGGAACGTGAGACTCCCATCAGTCAAGTAACACAAGGACAGGAGAAAGCACTGTAATTTGCAGTTCAGCCCGACAAACCCTGCAGCCTCTTGGCTTGCAGTAACCTGGAATGCATCCTGCAAACAATTAGCAAAATGGCTTTCCAGGCCCATCAACACCGCCCGGCTCTTCTTTGATATTGTTTTATTCTTCCTCCTCTCCCTCCCAAGAGCTTTTTCAGGAACTCCACACACATGCTGCTGGGAGTACAATCATAGGACAGCGTGTACAGTAGAAATGCATTCAGCATGTTTCTGGGATGTCTCATTTTTATGCAAGGGCCTCTGTGCCTGCTTGGCCTGCACCCAATGTGCGTGCAGTTATATGAGATGCTTGGACAAGCAATTACCCACCATGTGTGAATAAAGGCTTGTTTTGTCAAGCAAATATATATGTGCAAAAATGTACAGTCCTGTCTTTTAATTGTCTAAAATTCCATTGTGGCATGACAGTGAGTTACAACATGCCAGAGCACAGGGATAGCCTGTCTCTAAGTAATTACTTGTCTTCTGCACAGACCCTCGCAGAAGCTCTTCTCCATCTGTACTGCAGCCATTTTTGTAGGACAAACACTGCTGTTAACAGACTGAAAGAAATAAGTATTTTCTGTACTCAAAACTCAGATAGCACTGTCTCAATTATACCTTTTTGCAGGGTGAAAAGGGGGACTGCACCAGACACTTGCAGGCAGGCGGGATTTAGCAGCAGACAAATGTGTCATCCTCACTCTCACCTTGCTTGTTTTCCCTTTGTCACTCCTCCCGCACCCAGCAAGAGCAAATCTCTTGCTACCCAACCTTCTGCCTTACCCACAGGATCATACTACAGTCAACAGCCCCCAAAGCATTGCTGCTAAAAAAAATTACCTCCCAAACAGGCAAGACCCTCACAGATAATGTGTTGGAAAATGGCAAGTTTGTCTGCTCTGTTCTCTACCCATCTCTCAAGGAGGAGGCTTCTGCTGCCAAGGCGTTCTGGTTATGGTCACTGCATGGAAAAGGCAGGTGTCAACTAGAGGTAGCCCCTAGACTCATAAAACATCTCAGCACCTCCTACTTCCCTGCTGCTGGGGGTGATGGTGTAAGGGAGAACAGCGCAGTACAAGGACTCTGGGCTGGTGAGGTGGATTGGCCATTTACTGCCCCAAAAGGAAATATGGCTTCAAATCCAGGCTGAGCTATGGAAGGTCTATGTGATGTTGACCAAACTATCTGCTCCTCTCTGTCTCTATTCCAAGGTGGAATCAGGGCTCTATAAGCCTGTGCAAGTCACCATAAGTGTGCATTTTTTGGAAACTGGTAATTGTTAATGTAAATGTTTCCAAGTCAAAATTCTCTTTTGTATCTTTAAATACTTTAGGGAGATGTAACCACCCACTCTATGTCTGTAGTTTTTTTCTGTATCTTTGGTCTAGAAACATATTAAGAATTTCCTTTTGTCTTTTTAGGAGTTCAATTATTTTAAGAAAGTAACTTAAATTTGCTGGAGAGGTGCATTTCCACACATACCTTACAATCACTTCTGAAAGAGAAAACATTAAAACAAAAAGACTATCTTGCATTTATCCATTAGGACAGAAAGATGACCTACCAAGCAATTACTAGTATAGACTCAATCATTTAAATACTTCTTATTCAGCAACTGGACTTATCTGCTCTGTTAAATTCCACTGAAATCCATAACACACAAACAGGTAGGTGCTTTATCAACCAGGGATGTTGGTACCAGAGCCACACTGCAGTGCAGAGAAGAGTGTGCACTGGCATGGATATGTTCTTCTATTTCCTGGGATCCTGAATTTATCTGTAGGTCAGTGAGTTCCCTTTGTGCGTACTGACAGCTGCCTGATAAATTCACAGCCGCTGCGAAAAGAGATAAACCCTGCTGCAACAGTTTACTGATAGCATCAGTGTTCAATCTAAGGCAAACGCTAAATCAACAATTCATGCAAAGATCTGATATTACTTGGTTTCGGAAGCTAAGAAGCACTGTGATTTTGCATTGGAATACAGGAAATCATAATTCAAATTTCCATACAAGTGTAACAGTGAGCAAGATGTGGATTTGGCAAAGTACTTCTGGGAATTTAGGGGCAGAAGGAAAACTGCTTGTGGTTTATAAAATGTATTTTTTATTATTATTATTTCATATATTTTCCCCATAAATAGCTCTTTCCTGTAGCTCTTTTAGAGGTTTTTTTTTTTTTTAATTCGATAAACACAATCTCAGATTGGGGACACACATCAAACAGCATATTTGTGATCTCTGACTGGGTAACAGTCATTCTCAGGTTTGTATTTCCCATGACAGATTCATTATTATAAGCTCAAAAAAAAAATCACTTTATGTGCGTGATTTGTAATTATTGCTTAAAATTTGGTAAACAATTCCACAATTAACTCATTCTGCCAAATATTCTTACAGAGGAAATATAAGTAATTCAGTTAAGGCAAACCCAAAGCATATTTACAGAATCCTTGCTGTATTTCTTCTAAATGAACAGCCCCATCTGGTTATATTTTGTTGGTTTTCAATTAAAAAAATGTCAATAATAGCATGAAATTATGAAATCAGATATTTTGTTATCTAGGAAAAGTCTAGATAACAGACTAACTCTTTATGTTTCTCATAATTTTCTTGACTGTTGGTTGTTGACAGCATAAACTGTAGTCCCAGGCAGAAATCCTAGCCCCCTCTGATCTCAAAGAAATTTTGTCTTTGACTCATTAAAAAAACCCAGAATTTTAACTCCATTGATTCATTTGTATTCATACTGCCTTAATTGTCTTGAAAAATGAAAGTTTCACATCATGCCTCCTGGTGCAAATCAACGAGGGAAATGTTTTGGGCGAATGTTAGTCCTACAGAATTAGCTGTCATTTGAAATGCCTTTTTGTCTTTCATTTCAGCGGAAAGTTCCTGTATTTTGCTCATACTCCTTGACTTTACAGACATCTTGGATGTTACCCAAGTTTTCTAAGCATTAATGTTTCCCCTTCTAAAAGATACTAGCTGCTTTGTTTTTCTACCCAACTCTTCACATCATCATCAGTGCTAGATCCTTGGCATTACAGGGTCTAGCTTCACCTGATAGCCATGTAAATGCAAAGAAGAGCATAATTCTCAAGAGTTCATGCTCAAATGAAAGCATTTTTTTTTAAAAGAGAGAGATTAATATCAAGATATCCCACTAACTAGGTTTCTTACAGTGTCACTATCAACGTCAGGAATTAGTGTCACACAGAGCGAAGGATGCATCCCACTTCAGCTAGCGGCCATGTTCAACCAGTCCAAACTCCAAAGAACCCAAGTCTGTTGTTTCCTATGGCCTAGATATCTTTGATGGCCTGGAATTAGACAATAAGAAGATCTAGGCGTTGATCTGAAGGCCACCTCAACTTTGCCCAAACCAACCAGTCAGTGACTGCAGTAGAAAAAGGCCTTCATCGCCCCAAAGTCTGCCTGATCATTGACTAGCAATTAATCTTACTCCAGCATTCTGTACCCCAATGTGTGTTTATCCAGAAGAGAAGCAGCTTGGGAGGATCTGCTCTTCTCCCATCCATTCTGTACCCTTCCCCTGTGCTCTCACGGGGAATGGGAGAGGTGCAGATTTAGGGTGCTTGCTTCTCTTAGGCTGGCTATTGGAGGGACAAAGGGAGAAGCGAAGGAACCATTTACCCAGATGAAGGAGCGGAGTCACCAAGTGCTGTTGAAGTTTTCCTGCTCCTTCGAATCCTCTGGGAATAGGATCCTGATTGAGCAGAAAAGCTATGGCTCTTGCTTAGCAAGTAGTACAGGCAGTCTGCTTTCAGGTGGCAGTAAAATTTGTAATGCTTAGGGGCACCATTTTTTTCCTAGGAGCTGTATTTCTTCAATTAGTGATGCATTAACACCTGGTGCTCCCCAAGCACGGGTTAGCACTGTACGTACATACGTGAGTAAGCTTCAAAGACTGTTCCAGAATATATAATATAATTAATCAACTGTCTTTTTAACAGAGGTCACAATATTGCGCAAAGCTCATAGTTTGCTAAGTGAAACCAGAGGGCTGTTCTTTTCCTCCAGCAAGCATTCCCCTTGCAAAACCCAGAGCTATTCCATGTAAATGTTTGCAGTTTGCCAAGGGAAAACTTTTTTTTTTTCTTAGTATGTGGCAACAAAAAACTAATAAAGTGCATTCTGAGAGCTAAGCAATGTGCAACATCTCTCCAGAATAACAGATAGCTGCTTGGTCTCTGACTAAAAGCAGCTCAGAAAAATGCATCCAGTTTTCTAAAGCAATCCCACACAAATGTCCACGAGCCTACCCGTGGAGGCCGCAGATAGACCTTAGCTTAGGCAGTGACTTAGGTCTTCAGAGTTAAATACTGCTTGAGATACGAGGCTGAAAGAAGGAAAGAGGGACAGAGCCTGAAGGATGGCTGGATAGGGAGCCCTCTTTCTTTCCTTCCTTTCAGCAGGATCCATGTAAGCCAGATTCCAAGCCAGTTTATAGCACTCCAGGGATATGGAGTTTTCCTGCTGCTGCAGTTTTCTTTTTTTTTCAGTTTGTGCTAGAAACTAGATTGTCACCATCAAGGTATCTCGAATCTAGGACAAGGTTTTACACTTGAATTGGAACAACTCTTATAAATTTCTACTCTTTGGTAGCATAAGAGACGAAACCAGTTTTTTATGTGAGCAGTGACCTGGGCAGTCTGACAAACCAGTGCCCCACCAGACTGACTTGCAAGGCTGCCTTATCTGTAGACGAGACTCAAGCCCAACAGGACAACTGCAGCAGGTTTCTTTCTATGGGCTCGGATGTGTTACTCTCTCAGTGCAAGGAACCATGATGACACCTCACTGTCTTTACATTAGTAGAGAGATTTTTTTAATTCATTGGGCAGTTCGCTAGTCAAGTTAACACACTTTGTATTATTAGGAAGACATGGAGATAGTAAGACTTTTCTTACTTTAATCACAGAGTAGACTCTTGCAAGATCATTGGCAGTGGCAGTGAATTATGCCATATGCATTACGCCATGTATAATTCCCTTCCTCCAAGAAGAAAACAGCCATGTGGTTAGACGCCAGCTCTGTGTCTGGGCATGCACAGTGGAGAGCTTAGCCTCTGCTTAAAGCTTGCGATAGGCAGGGGATAAGGTCCTTCTGATTATATCCTTGACGTCTGTCCTAGCTCTGAAGATAAGATTTGATGTGGACTTGTTGAGTAATCCAGGTGAGCTTCAGAGCCAGTAATGTGCTGGCAAATGGCTTCTGCCTTGCAGACTTTTTCGTCCAGTCACAGAGCAAGTGAGCAGTGGAAGTTATAATAAAAGACTCTTTTGCTCCAAAGAACTCTACTCTTCTTTTATGGCTACATATCAAGTGCTCCAGCACTTAACTCTCACTGTATCCCTTCCCACAGTGACTAAGCTAGCACCTCATTAAACCTTGGAGCCTCAAACAGGAGACTCAAGTCCTGTCCCAACTAGGCAATAGCATCACATCCGATTAAATTTGACCCACTATTGTGACTATTCCAGAAAGCCTGTTATTTATTTCTCTTCCTTCCTAGAAGCAGAGGCTGAACAACTGATTAAATTTCTGTTATTTATATAACCAGGACCTATACACTAAATTTTATCCAACTCTTTGTACCACTCAGTACCAGTCTGAAAATTTTATGAGAATCTCCAGCAGGGTGTCAGCAACTGCAATACAGGCTGGAACCTGAACACAGAGGATCATGGCACAAAGCAGGTGAATCGCTTGAACCCTGTGTTTAATCCCTCCTGTTATACCTACCTCCTTAAAAATCTTTTTCTGCTACATACAAAAGGCAATTTTCCAAGAGGGTTTTTAGGGCTTGGCTGTTTCACTGTTATTACCATGAAGGTGCCACCCACCAAAGCTGTGGTTGCTCCAGCCTTTGTCAGAAATGCTGCAAGCGTGGCTCAACTTAAAGCAAGCGACAAAGCCCTTGCTTGAGTGACATCACAAAGGCCTCCTCTTCTCACAGAAGGGGGGATATTTGGTGCAGTTTGTCCACTGAGCCGAAGAGAATCAATGAAAAGAGGAAGCCCTGAGTTACAAACTGCACGAATATGGCTAAAGGTAGCTGACGAGGTCAAAGAGCAGCCTGCCCAGACGCAGCAGGTCTCTCGTGGTGCCAGGTGCTATCGCCAGCAGGCTGAAGGAATGAGCAGCAAGAGAGAAGGTTATGGTGGTGACTAACATAGACTGAGTATTGGCAGAAAACATTCTAGCAACTGCAGACAACGACCTTTCTCTTGCTGAGTCATGCCAGGGTGGTTTTGGATGGCAGCACACCCAAACGGATATTCCCCTGCCCAGACCTCACAGCCCCTCTGCTGCTGAATATAGAGGTTTCTCTACTTTGGCACAGTCCCCATCCTCACACGCCTCTCATGCATGGTTTTAGCTCTCTGTTTTCCCTGCACCCCTATCCTGTCTTCTGAAGCATGGAAATTGTGTCTGTAAAACAGGCAAACTCACTGCTCCAGGAAGCGTCTGTAGGATAAAAGTGTGGCTGCAGGTCTGATCACGTTCTTCACTTGTCATAAACAAAGCGAGATACCCTACGTACAGTTTAATGTCCTTATTGCTTCACTTCATGCTGTGCTCTGTTAAGTACGGGTAACTCAGCGTTCTGGGAGGACAGGGAAACAACACTTTTGCAGAGGGTCATTTGTTTTTTCTTGTTTCAAATGCTTCAAGACTTGTTTTGGTTTTCCTGTCCTCTTTATGAAACGAAGACTGCAAAATGCTGGTAATGTGAAATTTCACTAATGAAAGTGTCACTAACACAATTTACTCAGAGCTCTGCTGCTTTGGATTTTGGGAATTAACTCTAAACAACCAGCACACGTGAGTCAGTCCTCCTCAAATACAATGTATCATTAATATGAAAAGCATAATCTAAATAAAACACTGAAAATTCTAAATTTTTTTAAAGATACCTTTTGGTTATTTGAGTTTTGCCATTTGATTTTTGAGGGTTCTGAGTTTGCTCACGCCATTTATCAAGATGATGCATAAAGATTTCAAAAGTTAGGACAAAATATGAAGCTAAGAAAGAGAAAGAGCAAGTCTTGTATTAAAGGAAAGATAAGTTAGTGGGAATTAAGCTCTTCGATCACCTTTAAGTTATCCTTTTGCAGTATCTGGAAAAGCACAGGGTTTGGTTTTTTTTTTCTTAGAACAACTAAAATAAGGCTCCCAACTCATTGCTTGTCTACAGAAATTTGGACTTCAAGCAAAACACTAAACACATGGGACTGATAATAGAAACAAGTGATAAAACTGAAACTTGAACTGCTGCCTTATCCCACAGTTTAGAATTATGTTTAGACTGTCCTCGTCTTCAGAATCAACCTGCCCCTAAGCCTCTGGACCTCACAGTCAGATTCAGCTGTGGCAAGCAATGAGGCTCGTGACTTTATTGTTACGTTCTGCCTTTTCTAAATGCGTGACAGCATGTAAATGAAAAAAAGCGGACATTTCCTTAGCAGCTTTAAAATACCCTGTACTTTGCGTGCTGAGTGGTTGCCATGGCAAGCAGGCGTGTTTAGATAGCAAACATGAAACAGGGACCTACTTGGCCAATGGTACGGGGTGGGAAGGCCCTGCCCGTGCAGAAGTACGGTGGTTTCGCCACTTCAAATCTCAGATATGGTCAAACTGGCTAGGACTTTGTGTCCAACTGCTTCCGTTTAGTAGCTTCATTTTAAACAGAAGCATCAAGGGTAAATGAGTCATTGTTTCCAAACCAGAAGATCAGAACAGAGATTTGAATACCATGAAATGTTGGCATTGGTGGTAAAAAAAAAGGGAAAACCTAGAGTCTACTAGGGACCATCCTTATCCCCCCAAAAAATCTGTATAGTATGATTCATAGAATAATATAGATTGGAAGGGCTATCTGCAGGTCGTCTCATCCAGCTGCCTGCTCCAAGCAAGGCAAATCTGGACCACATTGCTTGGTGCTTTGTCCAGTTGAGGTTCGAGTGTCTCCAACATCTCTGGGTTGGTACAAACATGTACCAGTGTTTGACCACCCTCAGGGCAAAAAAAAAAATTCCTTCATAGCTAATTGGAATTTCTTATATTCCAGCTTTTGTCTATTGCCTCTCATTATTTCACCGGGCACCTTTGAGAAGAGTCTGACTATATCTTCTCTATCTCCTCACACAGGCAGTTGAAGAAATTCAGAGATCCTCCATTATCTTTCTCTTCTTAAGTCTGAACAAACCCACTTCTTTCAGCCTCTTTGAGCCATCCAACATGTGCTCCAGCCCTGTGGTCCGGCTCTGTGGTACAGCCTCCTGACTATCTTGGTGGCCTTCGCTGGACTCACTCTTGTTCGTCAAAGCCTTTGTGGAATGGGAAGCCCAAAACAGGACATGATACTCCAGATGCAGTCTCACAAGTGCTGAATAGAGAAGAACAGCTTCACAGGGTAATTCAGGTTGGAAAAGACTTGGGGACATCAGTTAGTTCAACTGCCTGCTCAAAGCTGGGTCAATAACCACCTCCCTGGACCTGCTGCTGAGCTCTTTCTAACAGCCCAGGATGCAGCTAGCTGCCTTCACTGTAAGGGCACGCTTCTGACTCATGTTCATCCCACCCATCCTTAGATATCTATAACGTAGAGCTCCCTTTCTGAGCTAGGAACCAAAGGCAGCCTTTGAAAATAATGACAGAAATAGGTGTCTGACCCATTTCAGGCATCTACTTTAGCAGGAGCTGAATCACACTTCTCTCCACTGACTATAAAGCGAGACCAGAGTGGTTAGTTCTGATATAAACATCCATACCGGTGGTATTTACTTTCAGCCAGATTAATCCTGCCTCATAAATTTTACCACATCCCCAGATTTTGCTGGAAGATGTTGCATATTTGCATGTGTGCATGTGAATGTGCACTTGCAGGTTTCCTTTGAATGTGAAGCGAAGACAATTAATAAGGATATTGCTACACAAAAAATGCACTGAACTGGAGGTACTTGAAAGAGCTGATTCACATTTCAATGGCAGATATTCTAGCAAATATCAAGTCTAGTGGTTTCTGAAGGTTAGTTTGCTTTAAATACATGCCTGAGATTTTCATACTCTAGGTAGCATGAAGATCCTTTCTTTTTCTTTTTTATTTTGCTAATATCTATTTTATTTTCTAAGGGAAAACATAGGATTCTGCTTTGAAGCAGTCAAGAGTACCAAATTCTGCATGCTACCCACATTGAGGTCATCCTTAATTCTGCTTTTTCTCAATGAGAGTGGCAAAAAGGAGCATGTAGTCAGCAAATCTGACTGATTTTAGCTCTTGGTGGTAAGGTCAAACAAAGTTCAACTTCTTTTATAGCAGAGCAACAATTCAGGAGGTCTTTAATCGTTTGTCCTGTAGACCAGCACAATCACTGTTGTTCAGTGAATATAGTCGTTAAAAATTACATTAAACCTCCCCTTTTTGAACAACAGCTCTCCTTTTGACCTCTCTGTAACCCTGAGTATTATGGCCTATTATCCAATTTGAATCACAGATGAGTGTTGCACTTCTCAGATGCATATTAAATAACCTGCCACTTTCTTCTGACTGAAGACAGACACACCATCTATGCAGGAAAATCCAGGCAGATAAGGGAAAAAGCATCATATCTTACTCCCAGAAACCAGCCCAGACAAGCAATGTACGTATTCTTTTAATAAGTACATTTTGAAATGTTGGGAAACCATTGATCTTAATCTTAAGAGCTGACTTGAGCCTCCGTTCATGTACTCCGCAGCAGTTTCCTCAGAAGTCCACCACATGTCTTCTCAGTCATGATGATGTCACAGTTGAGCAGCAACCTGCATGCAGAAGGGACCAAGATCTCTGAGCAACTGACTGTAAACACAAAATAGAGAAGGTTTTTTTTTTATGCTGGTCAGAGCAGATAGGAAAAAAAAACAGACTGAGAGAGAGAAGACAGGACTCTTCCAAAGTCATTTTGAATGATGACACGTGTTAGCCTCTGCAATTATGTCTCTATGAAAATTGTGACTATCCAGCTGCTTGACTCACAGGGCACAGCACACAGTATTGTGTTTAGACTACTGCATTAGTAAAGGATGGTCTAAAGATCTAATTCAATGTGCGGAGATTTTCAAATCACCTGGTTGGCTCTCAGCATAGTATTGCCAACCCTTACTTCAGTGATGAAGTCTTCTGCAGAAATCTCTCTCAGACAGGTCTCTAGAAAAATTCTAGGGGATCCTTGGAGCCACTGCCTTCACAACAGAGAAGGAAGCACAACTGAAGATGAGTCTGGCCCATTGCCCTAGGAGGTTTCAAAAGTGGAAACTGGTGTTCTCCAGTTGGTTCCATCTCTTTATGCCTTTCTGCATTCTTATGCTCCTTAAGTTCAGAAGCTGGCAGTCAGCTCCTCTCTTAGCCTCCTGCTTCTCTGCTAATTTAACTTTTTGTGTGGCATGTAACTAACCACACTGGAATTTATACCAGGCCTGGGAGGATAACACTTCATGTTCCTGGGGAGAGAAGTCTGGGGGTCAGAAACACAGAGAGATTTGTCCCTGCACCCCTAGAGACAGGGAACAAGCATTACAGATAAATGAATGGCTGTGAGACAGTGCCATGCTCTGACTGAAAAAGTTCACATCTCCAGACCTCCAGAAAGTATTTCAAGGCATACATAGACATCAAACATACGTTATGTCTAAGCTGTACCTGCACAATACACTCCAGAAACATGACCAGCACTTTGAACCATGCTTATCCTGCTATCTAACTGCTGGCGAGTCACTAATATTAAAGCAGAAAGAAAACTATTCTGAAGCAAAAATGTTATCCTTAAGGGTTGCAACACAGCCCAGCCTCAGCTATTTTAAATAAATGTCTCATATTTTGAGCAGAACCGGTAGGATACAGCAGAGATTCAACACAAGAAGACTGTTTCTACTTGAGATGTGAGTAATTTAATGATAAATGTGGCCTGAGGACTGAAATTTATAGCCTGGTCTTATGGGAGGTTCTGAGCACTCAGTACCTGTGAAACAAGCCAGCAGTGTCTGCCGCAGGTATTAAATTAGTACCTCTAGGCTGATCAAATGCTCAGGCTGTGAGCAAAATGCTTCAGCCCAGGCAGTGCCCAGACAGACGTCTCTCCCTGAGAGCAGCGAGGATTCCTCCTCAGCACCCTAGCCTCCACCCGCCGCTGAACCCACTCACGCCACGCCTGCTCTGGGGCTTCCTTGTCACTTCCCACCACCCACAGACTCCCCTTCGCAGTTCAGTTGGGCACTCACTAAAACTGGCCCAAATCTATTTTCAAGGTCACCACACCCACTCCGTACACTGCAACACCAGCTTCCATAAAAAAGATGTCCCTGTACATTACTTATTTCTTATTTTGTTGTCTTCTTTTACACCTTTGCATAAAAGTTGTGATAATATCACACGTTTCCACAGGAGGTGGAGGGAAGAAGGAAGTTTAACACCAATACGAAGATCAAGTAAGCATTTTATCACAACAAAACCCCTGGCAATTTCCTGTTACTCTCTCTTAAGTTCCCTAGTAGGAGCAAAAGAAATGCTAAATGTCAGACACTTCATTGTGGAAACTAATGTCTTTAAAAAAGTGTTGCAAATACACCATTTGTTCCCCAGATCACCCTATTTCACCAGCCATTTGAGAGCAGGGTATATACATTCTGCTATAGATGTCTATGACTGCAAGCCAGGTATTACCTTTGAGCCATTTCCTCAGGAAAGGCAGTGGCATTATGATCACCCGCTGCACGACTATCTGAGATGACCTTGCAGTCATCTGGAAATGCCTGCTGTCAGCACATGCTCTATCTTCGCTATTGTCTGATAAGGTGTTGATTTTAAAATCTGCATGTTACCTCACGTACTCCCAACTCCAGCTACTAACTGAACATATTATATAGTTACTTAAGCAATTTATTGCAGTAATAAAAGTCATGTGCCTTTCATAAGCAGTTTTGTTAAAACATTAGACAGATATTTCTAGCAAATGCATTCTTTTATGTAATATGCTGAAGTGAAAAAGTCTCTTGTGAGGTCTCCCAAAACCCTCATTTGTGTCTATTTGCAAATCTCCTATATCACTTCTAAAAGCTGCATGAAAACAATAGCTCAATATAGGGAATACAGCAAAGGACACACAGAAGGGACATGCTCAGCTCAGGGACACAGCACCCTCCAGGGCAGAGTGAAAACAAACCCAGATCCTGCATAGGCAGCCCAGGAGCAGCTCCACGGGTAGAGAGATTTGTCAAAAGACAATTTGCTTTTCTTCGAGCACGACCGAACCTAGTGAGGAACAAAACTGTCAGCTGCTGGGGGCTGGAGATGGATGCCTGTGGGGAGGTCCCCACGGCAAAGGGAGTAAGTGCACCCTGAGGGGCTGGGGCCATGAGCACCCCCACTGATGTGGGGACACCCCTGAGGGACTGCAGTCACGAGGGACCCAAGCTGTGGTAGGAACGCCCCTGAGGGCCTGCGGCTATAGGTGACCCACACCATAGTGGGGATGCTAAGAAACAACTCCATGACCACGAGTTAGAAGCAAAGAGCAGTAAAGAAAAATGTGAAGAAGAAAATGGTGGCAGAGAAAATGAAGAAGAAAAAAAGCAGCAGCAAGAAACAGTTCCACACATGGCCCCAACCTCTTAGGCTGCCAGAGAAATTGGGACAGGCTAACATAACACAGGGTGAAAGTCAGGGATGTTGAGGCTAGGGAGGGGGGATGACAGGTGTTTGATTTTAAGGTGAGTCAGGGTGGAGGAGGACAAAAGGTGTTTGTGTCTTTTTTTTTTTTTTTGTCAATACTCTAAACAATCGTCAGAAATGTGTGCTGTTTGGAAATAAATGCAGTAAAATTTACCCAAGTCAAGCCTGTTTTGCCCACAACTTCCCTCTTCCTAAGAATTAGGCTGCGTGAGGCTTTTATCAAGGAGCTTCCCTAGCAAATTGGCTGTCTCTCCTCAAAGAAGCAGCCACAGAGCACTGCCAGGCATGCCTGGTGGCAGAGACCACACAAAGACGTAGTTTATGCCTGCAGACTTGTTTGGGAGGCATGGGAGGTGTTTTGCTAAGGTTTGTCTGG
Organism: Chlamydotis macqueenii; assembly: GCF_036417535.1. Classification (NCBI taxonomy): domain Eukaryota; kingdom Metazoa; phylum Chordata; class Aves; order Otidiformes; family Otididae; genus Chlamydotis; species Chlamydotis macqueenii. Next base: position 10,371,061 of record NC_141558.1, read on the forward strand.
AGGCCCTAGGAAGTCTTAGTTCAATTTGCTTTTGCTTTACACAGGTGCTTGTGCTATATGTGCTAGAAGGAGACCAGGCACTGAAACAGAATTAGCCAATTTCCAGCATTTCCTCTGTGCTGCGTTTCCTGTGCATGCGTCCCTCAAACTATCCCAGGCCAGGCTTGAACCAGCAGCACTGCTGAGTGAACTAAGGAGAGACTTAGAATCCTAGAATGATAGGAGCACAGAATAGTTTGGATTGGAAGGGACCTTCAAAGGTCATCTAGTCCTGCGCCCTCTGCAAGGAGCAGGGACATCACCAACCAGATCAGGTGGCTCAGAGCCCCATCCAACTTGGCCTTGAATGTTTCCAGGGATGGGGCATCCACCACCTCTCTGGGCAACCTGTTCCAGTGTTCTACCACACTCAGTGTAAAAAATGTCTTCCTTATGTCTAGTCTGAATCTTCCTCCTTAAAACCATTGCTCCTCATCCTATCGCAACAGATCCTGCTAAACAGCCTCTCCCCATCTTTCCTGTAGGCTCCCTTTAGGTACTGGAAGGCCACTATAAGGTCTCCCCGGAGCCTCCTCCAGGCTGAATAGCCCCAACTCTCTCAGCCTGTCCTCACAGGAGAGGTGCTCCAGCCCTCTGATCATCATCATGACTTCCCTGTGCTCAGAGCGGTAGGAGCTGAGGCTTCTCCACTACAGCTGTTCTTTAGTGAAGACTGTCTGGTGGATGCTTGATTTCCAGGCTTTTTTAAGATGTACAGACTTGCAATTAAATTTAAGTTCATAAACACATGGAAATTGCTCAGCAAAGTGGGATGTGTGCATACCTATCTGCATTCCAATTTGGATGGGAATAATCAGCAGCTCTCTACTTTTTCTCCTGCTTAGCATGAACAGGTTATAATCTTCATGAATTCATTTCTTTTTTGAGTTGCTGCCTGTGACAGACCACACGCTCTCCACTTGTGGCCCAGCGCCTTAGACTGTTCCCAAGACACTACACAATGTGTCTTAGCTCCTTTCCTACTGGTCAAATGTGCAGGGTTTCCTATTTTGGACCTACTAGCTGCTATCGATGCCACTGACTTATTGAACAGAATTAAGTTTTCTAATGCAGTTAGAAAATGCATTTTCCATAAAAAATAAATAATAATAAATAAATGCACCATAAATGCCATTTCCCTGACTCTTCTGCAGCACAGAGCTAGAGAATGCTCTTTCAGCAAACACTCCTGCTAGTAAACTGTTTGCCAAGGTGTTCGTGGGCCACAAGCACGAAGATGAGCATAAGTCAGGGCAAATGTGTTTGAAATTTCGAACATGTTTATTTTTATCTTTTCTCAATATTTGTCCAGCTGTCTAATCTTCTTAAGAAGTACACACATTAGGTTAACTTTTACCCACTGAAAAATTCCACACCAAACTCTCCTAAGCAGAGCCAGAGGTGGGGCTTTTCAGTCATGTCACCCTCACCCTTACACATACCCCAGAAAAACGGTCCAACAAAATAATGTCCCTAATTTTCACCTTTAAAAATATGTTGTGGTAAAAGAAATAAATGTCTTCAAAAATCTAAAATAACATTTGTTAAAGAAAATACTCTTCCTCCAATTCTAACCCTGAGTCATGGTGTCACTCAGACTATGAGATTTATCCATTATTTCAGTCTTTACAGTCGTCAGCACAAGTCATTCTGTCTTTGGTATGCTGCTCCTGTCTCTGCCTTTTCAAAACTGAAATTTTCTCTATGTGCCAGTGTAGAAGCCCCAGACAAAACCAAAACCCTCTCTTTCCCTGCATGTAAAAATCAAAACGAAGCTAACCACCTAGTGCTGGTATCTCAGAAATACACCCCCACATTTTCCCTTGCTGTTCTCCCACACTGTGCTACCTTAAGAGACTCAGTAACTTGGTTCCCAGTCGCAGATTATGCAGAAATATAAATGGCAATAGAACTGTGAAGAACCCCCACACCAAATCTCATACCATGCCAATACACACTTGGTGAGCAGCTTTGCTGTGCCATCCTTATAAGGTGTTAATGAACCCATGTCCTAGGCCAGTATTACACAATCACTGGACATGGAGCCACAAATAGGCCATGAAGGTCTTCGAGAGTCTCAGCCAAGGCAGCAAACTCATTACAAGTTTGACAAAGGGAAGGCTGGAGTTGTTTCTTGTCTTCTTCTGCCTCTCTTCCTTCTCAACATCCACACAACAGATCAACTGTCACCATGCCCACAGGAGGCAATGCTCCAAGGCAGGACTCCCAAACCCTCCACAGGGAGAACTGCAGAGGAGGAGACCTAAGTATACACACAGAGAAGTCCCATCTGCATGAACTGTGGCTGCATGAACTGTGGCTTGCACATCCACCAGTTGTGTGTGTCACATTTTACAAGATCATCCCAGCTGCTGGCTTAGTGGATGCTACCAACCACAAGTCTAGCTACACTTTCACTCCCTGTTGTGTCTGTGGGTCCTTCTCGGTGAGTGTGCTGGGATGCTGAGGGGCCCCCTGTTCCTCTAATCAACACATACACAAGCAGATGCAATTTTGTCCCATGACATGGGCAGAATAGCTAGAATTTCAAGTCTAGCATGATTTAAGATTGGAAAGTTGTACCATCTCCAGTAATACTGCAAAGAACAAGGTGCACACCGATCTCCTCTGGTGAAGAAAGCAAGAATAGGTTAACTCAAAAAACCCCTATGACTAAGTCAGAAAAGGAACCTGGAGTATACTGAGGTTCAAGATGGCAATGAACAGAAGCCGCACATTGGGAGGATCAGATTGGGCCCTAGGAAACTTCTTAAGCAGGAGAATAATACAGTCCTGGAACAATACATCTCTACCATATAGAGTGATGGTGGAGTCTTCATCCTTAGAGATGAAGTGTAAATTACACTACCCATGGCTTTGTCTATGCTGGCAATAGTCCTGCCTTCAGCTTGAGGATGGACTAGAGACCTTCAGAGGTCCCTTACAACCAGCATTTCAATAATTCTGTGAAAACACAAACTAGAACTGAGAGCTGTATACAATTGCTTGATTATTTGCACAATCCCATCCACTCTTATTTATCTGGAAGTTTATCCCTTGCCTACATGTTGCAGCATCATATCTAAATACTTCTCAGTCTTTCTTTCTAAAAAATAACGACTATGGTACCCACAAGCAGTCTATTCTTTGAAGGCTCCCTTCTGTTAGGCTGAAGCATCTTCCCTGTGTAGGAATAAGGAACAAGGAGTAAGGAAAAGGGGATAACCCCTCAGAAAAGGTGAAAAGTTAAAGCTGACACACTTAATGAAGTATGTCATCAGGCACTGCCAATGTATAAACAAGTATGTACAAGTATAAACTTTACATTGCTACACACTGTTGCACATCTATGTCATTAACCCACAGCTCATAAACAGTGTTAGACAGATTCATCTCTATGTAATGCCAAAATGGGCTATCTGAACATTTGTTTTGGCCTCTGGAATATCCCAAACTTTTACACTTAACTCAGTCTCTCACAAGAACTACAAGCTTGTTCTTGACAAAGTGTATCTTCCAGAAAGACTTTATTCTTGCAGAAATCAAGAAGAGCCATCTACTGCACCCACTGATAGTCAGCATCAAAGTTTCTGCACTATCTTTTAAAAAAAGGTGCTCTGTGATGAGAATTTCTTTGGCATCAGCAATGGAGCTCTTGGTTCTTGTTCTGTTGTCTTCTGCTAGATCATCCGGCGCATATGCAATGCCCCTTCATTAGCACCTTCTCCTTCATTAGGTTTACAGTACTGACCTCAATCTTTTTGTTTGTAAAACAGAGATTTAAGTCTTTAAAAGCTTCTACTTCAACTCAAAAAAAAAGAAAAGAGTTTTTTTTTGTATACAGTTCTTGAATGATTTGTGTACCTCAAATGATTCCTCTGATTCCTCCAGGTTTTTAACATCATTTTCAAAAGATGGAGAGCAGATCTGTTCCCAACTTCACTGTATCAGTCTCACCTTATAATTGCTAGGTAAAGAAAGAGGACTGTGAGGTGCTTGAACTTCGCAATGGAGATTGCATTATGTTGTCAGATGTACCTAACTTCTTCCCAGAGACACATCAGGAGGCAGCAGCTCCTCATCTGCAGGCCTAGCCTTTACTTTGCATTAGCATTTATGTCACTACCAAAACAATTTAGAAACATGTGCAGCAGCTCTGTCCACATTAGGATTTCCTATCTCACCAACTGACCTAAATGTTCCAACGTTTCTTAATTGAATACCTGTCCTGTTTTTATTTAGTGAGTGGGGGCTACAGTGGCAGCTTCTGTGAGAAGCTGCTAGAAGTTTCCCCTTTGTCTGGTGGACTTGGCCAGGCCCAGGGCAGACCCGCTGCTGGCTAGGGCCAAGCCAATTGGTAGCAGAATGTTCCCTGATAATGCATCTGCAATAACATATTTAAGAAGGGGAAAAACAGGAAGAAAAAAGATTAAAAAGAAGAAGATATGCAGAAGCTGAGCGGGGGCAGAGAGGGGGAGGCATGACCCTTGTGGGCCTTGCAGGCCTCACCGTCTGGCCTCCTGCCGCGTGGCCTACTGGGCTCGACTCAGCCCAGCCCGGCTGCAAGAAGTGGAGAGGAGATGAGATAGAATCATAGAATCACAGAATGGTTTGGGTTGGAAGGGACCTTCAAAGGTCATCTAGTCCAACCCCCCTGCAAGAAGCAGGGACATCCCCGACTAGATCAGGTTGCTCAGAGACTCATCCAACCTGGCCTTGAACGTTTCCAGGGATGGGGCATCCACCACCTCTGTGGGCAACTTGTTCCAGTGTTCTATAACTCGCATTGTAAAAAGTTTTTTTCCTAATATCCAATCTAAATCTACCTCCCTCTATTTTAAAACCATTACACCTCGTCCTATCACAGCAGGCCCACTGAACAGCCTCTCCCCATCTTTCTTGTAGGCCCCCTTGAGGTACTGGAAGGCTGCTATAAGGTGTCCCTGGAGCCTCCACTTCTCCAGGCTGAACAGCCCCAATTCTCTCAGCCTGTCTTCATAGGAAAGGTGCTCCAGCCCTCTGATCATCTTCGTGGCTCTCCTCTGGACCTTCTCCAACTGGTCCATGTCCTTCTTATGTTGGGGGCTCCAGAGCTGGACACAGTACTCCAGGTGGGGTCTCACCAGGGCAGAGCAGAGGGGGAGAATCACCTCCCTCGACCTGCTGGCCACGCTCCTCTTGATGCAGCCCAGGATGCGGTTGGCGGCCTGGGCCGCAAGGGTGCATTGCCGGCTCGTGTTGAGCTTCTCGTTCACCAGCACTCCCAAGTCTTTCTCCTCAGGGCTGCTCTCAATCCATTCTCCACCCAGCCTGTATTTGTGCCTGGGATTGCCATGAACCAGGTGCACTTGGCCTGGTTGAACTTCATGAGGTTGGCACAGGCCCACCTCTCCAGCCTGTCAAGGTCCCTCTGGATGGCGTCCCTCCCCTCCAGCGTGTCAACGGCACCACACAGCTTGGTGTCATCGGCGAACTTGCTGAGGGTGCACTCTATCCCACTGTCCATGCTGCTGACAAAGATGTTGAACAGGTCCGGGCCCAACATGGACCCCTGAGGGACACCACTCGTGACCGGTCTCCACTTGGACATTGAGCCGTTGACCACCACTCTCTGAGTGCGGCCATCCAGCCAACTCCTCCCCCATCGAGTTGTCCATCCATCAAAGCCATGTCTCTTCAGTTTAGAGAGAAGGATGTCACGTGGGACAGTGTCAAAAGCTTTGCACAAGTCCAGGTAGATGATATCCGTTGCTTGTCCCTTGTCCACTGATGCTGTCACCCCGTCATAGAAGACCACCAAATTGGTCAGGCACGATCTGCCCTTGGTGAAGCCATGCTGGCTGTCACCAGATGTGAATGAGATGTGAAGAGAACCTGAGAGGCATCTGCCAGCTGGTTGTGAAGAATTTATTGTGAAAGGAATGGGCACAGACACCAATGTCAGTGAAGAAATGGGGGAGGAGTATGCTGCTCCTGGCCAGAATTCCCCTGCAGCCTGTGATGATGACCATGGTGGAGCAGGTTGTACCCCTGCAGCCCATAGAGGCCCATGGAGGAGCAGAGATCCACCTGCAGCCAGTGGAGGACCCCACATCGGGGCAGGTGGATGCCTGAAGGAGTCTGTTGCCTGTGGAGGGCCCACACTGGGGCAGCCCTTCTGGAGGGACTGCACCCTGTGGAAGAAATGACCCACACTGGAACAGTAGGTCAAGGACTGTAGCCCATGGGAGGGACCCCACAAAGGAGCAGGGGAGGAATATGAGGAGTTCTTCCCCCGACAAGGAAGGAGTGGCGTAAAGCGAGGTGTGATGAACTGACCGCAACCCCCATTCCCTCTTCCCCTCTGTGCTGCTCGGGGTAGGGGGGAAGGAGGTAGAGATAATGTTAAGCCCAGGAAGAGGGAGGGTTGGGGGGAAGTTTGTTTATAGATCCACCTTAACGGGTTTTTGCCAAGAAGAAAGAAAAATTTATATCTTTCTCCATTTTCTCTTTCCTGATTTTATTTTTGCCCTAAAATTCATAAATCCTGCCTGCATTTTGTCTCACAGCCAGTACATCACTTGGACATTTAATTAATAACTCGTTGGATTAACTGCTTGCGTTAATGCCATAGCTCACATGCTTACTATTTAGTGGTCCTTCGAGGATCTCTACGCTCCTTCTCATAAAATACTTGTTCATATCAAGTATTATAATATCATATAATTGTTCATATCATAAAATACTTGTTCAGGGAGTGGAGCTGTGTGGCTTAAGAAATTTCTAATGCAACACAAAGATTTCAGATTATGTTACTGCTTCAAAAGAGATGAAATTAGGAGTCTATCTGGTCATTCAGGTTACCTGAAAAATACTGCCCTTTGGCAGGGATCAGGAAATTGTTTTAATCATATGGCTCCTTGTCTGAAGTCTTCTCTTTTCTCAGCCTAAGTTCTTTAGCTTTTCATTGCCTAGAAATCCTACCTGCTTTGGGAAGGAAACACCAGGAAATGATCACTGTTGCTCTGTCCTCACAGGTCCATGTTGGAAGCCGGTGGGGGACCATGGGCTGGTGCTTACCCACAGAACAGTTTTACTTGTCGTCCTTGATGGGAGGATCACCGGAAATGCTCATGCTGCACAGTGAAGCATACTGCAGGGATTCCCCAGACTTAATCCCTTATATCCTCATGGTGTGGCACAGCATGGAGCCTTCAGCATGGGCACCCACAATACTTCTGCATCACTCTTCTCCAGCCAGGCGTAGCCAGTTTGAGTCTCCCAGCTCTTCTCTATGCTTACATATTACACACAAATCTCCCACACCTTCATTCATCAAAAGACCTACACATTTCTGAAGAAAGTCAAAAGTATCTACTGGTTTGTGGAAGTGAATACAAAGTCCATGTGCCTGAGTTAACCACTGTTTAACAACCACTTGTAACAACCTGTAACATATGTGATGTTAACGTGTAATGAGGGCAAGAAGCAACACTTTCGTATACAAAGTGTTTCTATAAACCATTCTCTGAAGTATTGGCAGCTTCAATGACAATTACAGTGTGATTCTGCTATTATGAATGCCTTCAAGGACAGCCTGTGAAAGAGCTGTATCATCAAAACCACTCCTAAGAGGGAACATTTTACAAACTGCCTATAAAAGCCACAAAAGCAGCACAACCAAGAAAGCTTCGGAAGCTCAGGTCAAAACTGACCAAAGGTAACGATGTAAGTGCTTCTCCAACAAACACTATCCCAGCAGCGCTGCTTCAGGACAGAAAAAGAGCTGTGAGTGTAGCTACCATTCACTTCCAGGGGTAGGGAAGACAAAGATGTGGCTCAGAAAAAGGTTAAAGCTGTAAGTTATTGACCTGAAATAGCAGTTTGCTATTTTTCAGTTTGCTGAGGTTTTTCTACCAAGAGATTTTGATAAATGAAATCAGGTCACAGAAGGGGTTATTAAAAACAATCAATTTACAATAAAAACCCCAAGGTGCACCAGTCTGTGAGCTTTTGCAAGAGTGTAAAATTCACCACAGAAGGTTGGACCGTGCCAAAGCTGGGCAGCAAGTCAGAAATGTGTGGTGTTTTTCTGAACTGAATAACAAGACACAATCATTCATGGCCAGAAAAGAAAAAAAAAAAAAAGTATTGAATGACAAGGCAAAAAAAGCCCCAAAAAAGGCTTGAAGCCTGTTGTGGGTTAGCCCGAGTCACCACACAGTTTCTCATTCAACCTCCTCCCCAGAGGGATTGGGGAGAGAAATTGGGAAGAAAGGAAAACTCGTGGGTTGAGATCAAAACGGTTTACTAAAATAGCAAAGGAAAACTACAATAACAACAGAATATAAGGATATTAATATATACAAAATGAACAATGTACGTTTTCTTACCACCCGATATCTCAATGACCGATACAGCCTGTTCCGAGTAGTGATCACGGAAACAAAATCGGGCAGCAAGCAAAGGAGCAAAAGGGAGCCAGCAAGGAAGGAGGAGTGATGCCAGTGAGCAAGCAAAAGAGACAAGATGGAAAAATGGATGAATGGTTGCCCTCCCCATGGGCAACCCCCACTCATATACTGAGCATGACGTTTATGGCATGGAATACTCTCTTTGGCCAGTTTGGGTCAATTATTCTGGCTGATCTTCTCCCACCTTCTTGCATCTGCACATTAGCAAGACTTGGAAAGCCGGAGAGTGTGCTTGGTCTCATTAACAACAACTCATATCATCAGGGTGTTTATCAACATACTTCACATCCAAAATCCAAAACAGACCAGCTACTGAGAGGAAAATTAACTCCATTCCTGCCTAAACTGGGACAAAGCCCAACCATTCTTGATAAACATTACACCAGCTCTTGCCCAACATAGGAATTGTATGTGGAAGAAGTGAGAAAGTAAGTTTGTGACATTCCAAGAAGGCTTTGGTATATACAGTCACACAAAACTGATGGGGCTAAAAGTATTGCAGAATTGCTGACTTAAGAAAGATCAAAACTGATCTTCTGATTTCAAGAACCATGAAGTTGAGGTTCAAACTTTCAAAATCCTTTTTTGTTTGATGGCGCTAGTACTCCAAATATAAGTCGGTGTACCGCAATATGATTACCTTGTTGAAGAGCAAGATTTTGATGTATGCATTTCAGAGTTTTCACCCAAAACTGGAATCCTCGGCCACAAATACCTTTACAGTTTAAAAGTCAAAATATGCATATAAATTAGACCTCCAGGTAATCACAGAAGACCTTACCAACGTATAAAAATATCTGATGGGAGAGAGTAAAGAAGACAAAGCCAGACACTTCTCAGTTATGCCAGTGACAGGAAAAGAGATAATGGACACAAATAGAAACACAGGAAATTTCTGAGGTTAAGAAAAAACTTTTAATGTGAAGGTGGGTGAACACTGGAAGAGAGTGCCAAGAGAAGTTGTGGAGTCTCTGTTCTTGGATATATTCAAAACCTGACAGTACAAGATTCTGGGCAACCTCCTCTAGCTGGCCCAACTTTGAGCAAGAGGGGTTGACTAGATGATCTCCACAGGACTCTTGCAAACTCAAACTATGCTGTGATTAGTCTCTTTGCTCACTTCAGTGATCTGAGAGCTTATTTTCTGTAAAAGGATGAAGAGACTGGCACTGCAACAGAGTCATAAAACATGAGATTTGGTGCATGCAAGAGCTGTCACACACTCTTCAGTGCACTGACCACTCAGTAATATTTATGATGATGGAACATCTCCAGTTGTAGAATAGGCCAGGAACTAGGAAACTGCCTTTCCTAGTGACAGGCCACAGGCTTTGTATGAACTTGCATAGTCCCACGTCTTTGGACTGGGATGGGCTGGTGGTAGACTGGCTCCACTGAGGTCATCCTAGCTGTGCTGGCAGTTATCAAGGGCTCAGATGATGGTAACTTGATCAGAGACCCAGTAATCCTGCTCAGGATTTCCTGATCAGACAATGTGGACTCTGGCTATCAATCTCCTTTTAACTCCGGGGGCAAACAATCACAGCTGTTTGTGGAGGATTTGAGGAGACTGTGAAAGCAGTAAATGAACCAACAACACTTCCTTAGCTCCACCGATAAGGAGGTTATCCTCCACCTGTTTGAAGCTCTGGCATGTTACAGGGATTTCTGATACCTGGAGAATGAGATTTTTGCCCACCTTCATGTGCTCTGTTTCCAACTTACATACTGCAAGGTTCCCGATCCTGGTGCTCAGCTTCTTTCTGTTCGTGATCTTGGCCATGACAGAAGTACTTTGTGGTTGAAGTACCCCTTGTTTTATGGAAGCGAGTGCAAAGTCCACAGATCAGAGTCGATGTGATAGTAACAGGTAGTGAATACAAGTCACAAGCTTTCCATAACAAACATTGAAGCACCTAGGGAAATAATATAGGTTATATACAAGGTTTGGTGAAGTATCCTGCCAGCAACTGATAATTACTGGGGAAGTGATGACGCCATTACAAACACCTAATGAAGAGGGGCTGTGAAAAACTGTATAATCAAAACTATGTCTAAGGAGGAATATTAATTAGTTAACTTTTTTACTTGCAAAATCCAAAACAGTAGCATGATATCATGCATTTGGTAAACTTTTACCAAAAAAGTAAGTTAATGAAAAAGTAAGTGCTCCTCCGAAGAATGCTTGGGCAGATGCACGACTTCAGGTCAGAATGTGAAGTTAAAGCATCACGTGGACTGGCGGCTACCTGTATACAAGGAGGAAGGAGCAGAAGGGGCTCCCCACAGCAGCAGGGCAGTGCCTGAGATCCAGGGCTCATCCCACCATGCCAGCCATGAAGCAGGGTAGGCAGGGGGCTGCAGGGGACCATCGCAGCAACTGACACTGGACAGATACCACCCTGGGGATGGGGACAGGTTGAGGCCCAGTGGGATTTGAGAAGGCCAGCAGGCAGCTCATAGGGTCTCGGAAGGGGCAGCGCAGACCAGGACCTGGGATTTGGCTCTTTCTAGTGAGAGGCCAGAGACTTTGTAAGGCCCTGCACAAGACCAGATCTCAAGAAGGATGGGGTGGCTGTGGCCCAGCTGTGCTGGGCTTGCTGCTGCTGTGCTGGCAGTTGCCCAGTGTTCCAGTGACTGTCACCTCCCTTGGTTCAGCTCAGCTTGGGGAGGGTCACTTGCCACCATGGTTCTTGCATCACAAACGTTGCCATGGCTGAGCCCTGGTGACAGATGGTGAAAGGGTGACAGTCTCATGTCCTGCCTGCATCACAAACATGGGTGGAGTTTGTATCTGGAGCTGAGTGATGCTGAGCATCACTTTGACGGCAAGCTGTTGGGAGAAGGCAGAGGCTCGTGATCTGGGAAGGAAGAGCAAGCTGAGTGCCAGCTGGGTCTGGCTGCTCCTCCTCAAGTTCTCCCTGTCTCTGGCTGTCATCTTAAAGGCACGTTTGTCATGTCCTAGGATATGAGCAGCTTCCTCATCCTAGCCACCATCATCGCCTTTTGCGCCTTCCAGGCGTTGGTGCTGGTGGTGTTTGTCTACCACCTCAAGGTGACCATGACCAAGCCCCAGGTAGGAGTCAGTGCTGGCGCACAGGTGAGGCCTGCCCAGTAGGGTGGGGGTCAGCAGGGGCCCAGGAGCAGCCCCAGGGCCAGGCTGGAGGGGCCCTGCCTGGCAGGGGAGGTCACCTCACAGCCGGGCCCTGGCCAGCCAGGGCCAGGAGGCTCGGGGCAGGCACAGGTGTGGCCCTGGTGGGCTTGGGAGTTTTGCTGGTGCTGCTGAGGCTGCTGGGGACATTCCCCTCTCATTCGTTGTTTTCCTTGCCTGTGCAGGAAAGGAGGCCAAGGAAGCAACAACAGTGCAGAGGCAAGAAGGGGAATGCCAGAGGTGAGCAGCACCTGGGCAAGGGCAGGTGGCCTGCAAAGACCCTCCCTGGTCCCATGTGCCCACTGTCCCATCCAGGGATGCCCCATTCATTCACTCTGTCTCTGCCTGCAAGCTTTGTCCTCCTGGACTCTTCACAGCACTCAAGGACACAGTAAGTGGAGCCATACCCCAGGGAGCGCAATGCCCCCTCTGCTATCCCCTGCCAAGGGAGGTGTCACTAAAGTTGCCCTCTGCCCGTCTGCAGCTGCCCCATACTCCTGCAGTTCGATGACATGGTAAAAATAATCCATCAGTGCAAGCTGATGACCAAGAACCTAAAGAGACACGTGAACCCGTGAGGCCACTGAGGACAGGATGGGGACAGGGACGGGGGGCATGGCTGAGGACTACCGCTTGGCGAGGGCATGGGGAAATGCCCACGTGAGGGGGGATGCCCTTGCAGAGGGATTGACCTCCATGACAGTGTCTTCCCTTTTTCCTGAGGTAGAGGGGGAAGAGGCAGGCAGGGGAGGCAGGGAGAAAGCCTTGGGCACACGTTGGGTGACACCCCACGGCAGTGACGCAGACTGCTATCTCCGCAGGGTAGGAGGGAGAGCCCCAGGACACTCAAGAGTGCTGGGTTCAGGCTTCCCCTCCTTCTCCTCACACAGGCTCAACTGCAAGACACCTGAGGACAGTGTCAGCTCCTGGACTACCATTACGGACAGTGAAGACAGCTCCTTTTCAAGGGTTTCTCTGTCCCCTTCAAGAAAAGATTCCCACACTTCCACCACAGCGAGCAAAGCCAGCTCCTCTGCAGAGGTGTCTCTCTCCCATTTGAGTGACGAGTCCTGGACTTCCATCACAAGAAGTGACTTTGGCTCCTCTTCACAGGAGTCTCTCTCCACTCTTATGGATAGAACAGACATGGATGATGCCTCTAGTGTGCAGTCTGGCCTGGGCCATGGCAGGGCTGCTCCAACAGAGAAGCCTGGGACTCAAGGACATGTGCATGGTCCTTCCCTCTCTGGCCAGGCACAGCAGGTGCCACAGCACAGCAAGGGAGCTCCCCAGGGGCAATCAGACCATATGTCTGAGAGGAGCAGCACCTCCCACGGCAACATGAGGCCACCAGAGCTGCCACTGGAGAAGAGGATCCCTGTGGGAGAAGCAGACCACTCGCTGGAAGGCCAGAGCAGCTCCAGTGAGCATGTGGGAACACTTGAACTGCCAGCAGATTTGACAGCTCCTCCAAGAAGCAGCTCCCCAGAGAAACAATGCTCCTGCAGCAAGAAGACACCTGCAGCTCTGCCACAGCCTCCAGACTCCGTAGGGATCGACCCTCAGACCTCCCCTCTGGAAGAGCTGATCACAGCATTCACTGCTTTCTACAGAGCCAGCCAAGCTATTGAAGACCTGGAGAAGCAGTTGCTGGCTTTATCGTTGGAGGAGCCCCCACACACAGCAAGGTGCCAAATGACAGACCCTGCAGCGGAGCTCCCCAGTGCTTTGCAGAGCCACAGCCACAGAGGAGCAGAGAAGGATAAGGAAACTGCCCAGGACAGAATGGGCTCCAGGAGACTCTGCCCCAAGGGCAGCAAAGCCCCGTGCCACAGCCTGCCTGGCAGAGAAGGCTCCCACACTTGGGCTCCATCAGATGCTACAGCTCTGCATGCAGGCAGAGAAGAGAGAGTGGGAGAAAAGCAACCAGCCGAGGACAGGAGCAAGGGGCAGCAGGGCCAGAAGAGGGCTGATGCTGCCCAGCAGTCACAACAGGTCCACATATGTGGGTCCACCATACGGATCCCTCTGTTTTCACACGGGTGGATTCTGCCACAGTGTGCTCCCACCAGGCTCATGCCCTCCTCAGCACAGCCGGACACAGGAGTCCTGGGGCAGAGAAACAACCCCTGCCAGGCCGCAGCTGCTGTGTGCTCGCCCTCATCCTCGTTTGCGGTTAGAGTGCCTGCCACCAAGCTCCTCAGCAGAGGCAACGCCCCATTTGGCAGCAGCAAGGAGAGAAGATGAGAAAAACAAGAGAGGAGAGGTGAGGTGAGGAGCCCCAAGGGAAGAGGACAAAGGGGACTGGAAGCAAAGCCTCCATATTCACCAGGCTGAGGACACCATGCTCTTTGGGTGGGTGGGGCTTGTCACAGGTCCCTGTGGCGCTTGGGGATCACCTGGGCTCCTCAGGGACAGGGAAAGCCTGCAAATACCTTGGGAGGTGATGGGGAAAGGCTCAGTGGGACCTCGGGGTAAGGCTTGCTGAGTCGGAGAGACGGGTGCCATGAGGACATGGTGCCAGGGAGGCCAGGGGACAGCATGGGGCAAAGCCAGGCTGGGAGCAGCCCTGGGAACAATGGCTCCTCTTGCCCATGGGAAGCCTGTCCAGTTGCTAGCTGGGACCACAAAGAGCAGCCTGACCCTCAGAAAGTGACTGTGCTTTTCCTCTTGCAGGTGTCCAGGAGCAGCAGGGCCCCATGTGTTATGGACCTAGCAAGCAGCAGATACCCTCCAGGCCCTACCAGAACAGGAGCTCTCCCAGTAAACATGTGTCTCTTGAACTGAGCTCACATGAGTCTCTTCTTTCCTGGGAAGGAGCAGCACCTCTATGCCCTGCTCACTTCTTGCCCCTCATTGCACAGCCAAGGCAAGCAGCAGCTCTGTTGGTAGCTTCTGTGGAGCTACCTGTGGGCCACAGTGGCCCTCAACCAGATTCCTGAGGATGGGGATCTGGGGATTGCATTACGCCTCAGGCTTCCAGAGGCAGCACGGGCTGCCCGGCTTCCTGGAGGTCCCCTGCACACCACAGCTGCTTCGGGTTCTTCAAGGCAGCAAGTCACAGAGAGCAATGAAGCTTGGTGTTCCCCATGGGACAGAGAAGATTGAGGTGCCAGTGCCTCTTCTGGCTGCACTACGACAAGCAGGGACCCTGGGAATAGTAGATAAATGCCTCTGTGGGCACCACTCTCCTCCTTGCTGTGGTATGGGGTGGGTTCATCTCCTCCAAAATCCCTGCCTCTCCCTTTCAGGGGAGATCAGGGATGCGGCATGGAGGTGACCTGAAAGCCCTGGGAGTGGGGCAGGATCAGAACCCTGAGCTCTGGGGTGCACTTAGGAGCTCTACATGCCCCAGCACATACCAAAGTGAGAAAAAGGTTGAGAAGGAGGACATGAACAGTATCCCCTAGCAGGCAGAAAAGAGCAGTGAGGGTTGGCAGAGGGGAGTGTGATGGGAGACCTCTTGCAGATTGCCCTGCATTTCCTCAAGTGCTTAAAATCACAGAATGGTTGAGGTTGGTAGGGACCTTAGAGGTCACCTGGTCCAAGTGCCCAGCTCAACCAGGGCTCTCTTGTACTGAGGAGCCCAGAACTGGACACAGGAGCCAGGTGTGACCTTGCCAGGGTGCAATAAAGAGGAAGGATCACCTCCCTCAACTTGCTGGTAATATGTTGTCTAATGCAGCCCAGGATACCATCAGAATCATAGAATAGTTTGGGTTGGAAGGGACTTTTAAAGGTCATCTAGTCCTACCCCCCTGCAAGGAGCAGGGACATCTCCAACCAGATCAGGTTGCTCAGAGCCCCGTCCAACCTGGCCTTGAATGTTTGCAGGGATGGGGCATCCACCACCTCTCTGGGCAACCTGTTCCAGTGTTCCACCACCCTCAGTGTAAAAAATGTCTTCCTTATGTCTAGTCTGAATCTACCTCCTTCTAGGTTAAAACTATCACCTCTCATCCTATCACCACAGGCCCTGCTAAAAAGTTTCAGCCTATCTTTCTTATGAGCCCCCTTTAAGTACTGGAATGCCACAATCAGGTCTCCCCAGAGCCTCCTCTTCTCCAGGCTGAACAGCCCCAACTCTCTCTGCCTGTCTTCATAGGAAAGGTGCTCCAGCCCTCTGATCATCTTCGTGGCCCTCCTCTGGACCCTCTCCAACTGGTCCATGTCCTTCTGATGCTGGGGGCTCCAGAACTGGATGCAGTACTCCAGGTGGGGTCTCACCAGGGCAGAGTAGAGGGGAAGAATCACCTCCCTTGACCTGCTGGCCATGCTCCTCCTGATGCAGCCCAGGATGCAGTTGGCCTTCTAGGCCGCAAGGATGCATTGCTGGCTCATGTTGAGCTTCTCGTCCACCAGCATTCCCAAGTCCTTCTCCTCAGGGCTGCTCTCAATCCATTCTCTGCCCAGCCTACATCTGCGCCTGAACTGACCGTAACCCCCATTCCCTCTTCTCCCTTGTGCCGCTCAAGGGGGAGGGGTAAGGAGGTAGAGATAATTGAAATTAAGTTAAGCCTGGGAAGAGGGAGGGTGGGGGGAAGTTGTTTTAGCAAAACAATCCACCCTCAGGCAAGGGGACACAAACCCTGCATTTCCTCTCCAGATAAAGGAGAGACAAAAAGCAAAGGGGGAGGAACCATCTACTGCAAGACCCAAAGAGTTCATGCCACGTGGGACGGACAAGAGGACTTTCAGCCTTCAACCACCCTGTGGCATGGATAAAAGAAGTCCTGATCAAGCTCTGTCATGCTGATCTGAGAGATTTCGTGTCACAGTGTGGCAAATATAAGAGGTTCTCCTACAGCTCTGAAAACTTGGCTGTGATTGCCTACAAAAGATGTGACTTTTCTCAAAAAAAACCCTCCACTGCTTCCCAGAAATGTCACTGTACCAGAAAAACACAGCTTTCCTCTAGAAGAATGACATGACTGAAAAACAAACAGTTCACACTAAGGCAAGCCAGAAATATCCTTGGACTGGCACACAAGGAACATGATGCCAAATGGGGACAGGATGATGATGGACAAGATGAATGGCATCATTGTGATCTGGCATCACTCTCGAAGGTTTGTGGTTCACTAACAGGCACTACAGAGGGCTGGAACAAAAGAACAACACTTTTCAGGTGATTTAATCCCAATGTTGAATGAACAAGGACATCTTTCAGATTCTCAAGTTTTTCACTATTTGCAAAAATATCAGAAGAACAGCCTGACAATTGTGAGAAGAGGGCTGGCTTCAAAGGATATTAGGAACAAGCAAGGAGTCTCTCAGGAATGCAAAAAAAGGGACTTGCAGAGACTAAAGCACCACACACCAACGTGAGTCAGGCCTTGTAAACAAAAAGGGACAAAAGGGAAAGAAAGAGTGTGGAGTAACATCTGAGGATAATACAGGCAAAGCCTGAAAGCAAAAATAATACTTTATCAAGTTTTAACCACGATGCCATGGTTCACTGTGTGGACAAGGCAAGGTGGCTAAATGGAAATAAGCACACAGGACTGAAAAGGACAGCATCTGGGGGGAAAAGAAGTCAAGGAGTCTGATGCACTCGAACCAGGGACTAAATGACCTCTATCCCAAACATTATAGGTATGCATATTTTACAGGAAACTAGGTGTGGTAGCAAGTTTGTCTGAACAAATCTATTAAGGAAGGACAGCTTTCTGAGTGGCATCCAGAGCTTGACTTTCTGAGCCTAGGAAGCCAGAGGCTAAAAAGGTCTGTTACTGCTTTCTACAAATAAGGCAGGGAGGAAGGGAGAAGCAAAGAGAGGAAAGGAAAGGATCCGTTTAACCTAAAGCACAGCGTTGGCAGGAGAACAAATACATACAGACTGTCCACAAATATACTTAGGCTGAAAATTAGAAGGCTTCTTGCCTCTAAAGTGATCAGGATCTCTTCCAAAGGCAAAAAATAACATTTATTTGAAAACAGACTTTCAAGTTGAATTCTTTCAAAAGCTTCTAAAAGAGATTTCTGTGACAGCAGGGGACTAGTAGGCTGAAAGGTCTCTTGTTTCTAAAAACAACAGTCTAGATTCAGAATAGTTATAAGAAGATGGTTTAAAAACACTTATTTTGCATGCTTAACTAGAAATCATTCAGCAGGCAATTATGCAAAACCCCATTGGTCCCTCCATTGACTTCAGTGAAGTCAAGCCCTGTTTGTGAATCTCCAACTCACCTATTGGGGAATTCAGCTCCCCAAGAGCAAAAGAAACGGGGCAAAGAACCCCGCAAAGCTGACACAAGAATCAACAAATGCTTTTCTTCCCCAAGACCATATAGGACAAGATAGAAAAAAGATCTGGCTTTCATATGCTCTACTGTGGAGCAGCAGAGCTGTTCTAGGAGTGCCACTGGCACCTTGGTTCTTCCGAAACCAGTGCCTGCACAGTTACTCCAGTGCAACTCTAAAGCTTCAAGCTTACACTGCATCTTATTCGGCAGTAACCTCACTCTGTGCAGAAGTCTACTGGAGTTGGCCAGTGCTACCTGCTAGTCAGGTGCCCCTGGCAACTGTCTGAATGTTGGTGATGCCTCAAAGTACGCGGAACAACAGCAGGCAGGACACATAACACGTGCAAATCTTTGAAGCTGCAAATGACTTTGAAACAAAACCAGTAATGGTTAATTTGCCAAGTAACAGCAGTCAGAAGGCAAAGTGCCAAATTTTCCTTGCATTTCCCACAGAACCCAAACTCTTTTCCAAGGCAGCAGCTTCGTAGAGGGATATAGTTGAGCATTTGACACATGCACTAGTTCGGGCAGTAAGAGTTGTTAAAAGCTTTTGGAAAAAAAAAAAAAGTCCACTAAGTTTTCTACCTGATCTTTTCCAGCCGTTTTAACTGCCTCCTTTGTTGGGACTTTTTATTATGATAGAACATTTTGTGTGGCTCATTCTGTGTTGAGATATTTTAGCACATTGTTCAAGATACAACATTTTGCATTTGAAATAAATGTTGTGATCTACTTTTCCAGATTTTTTTTAAACTGTGGCAGATGACTGACCAGGGTCAAGCTGACCTGCACTTTCTCAGAGCCTTCACATTTCTTAGTTCTGTATAGGATTAGACATGGTGGCATGTGGTTTGAACCTCCTGTCATGGACAGAAATCCTATTCTTTAGTAGAAATTCAGAAATTTCTTTATGTGGGGATTTCCCTCAATTCTAAACACCACTGAAGCAGTGCCAGCATCAGGGCCTACTATAGCCAGCAGAAGCTGCAATTTGCACAAGAGCAGTTTCGCCAGTCACGCAAGGTGCCACTCTCCTGATCTACCCCATGCTACACTGATCTGGAGCAGCTAGAGCAGGTTGTGAAGGGGGTGCCAAAGGGAAGGTGAGGGCCACCAACAGCTTTCAGTCCTGGCCACTTCTGTATGGGAGCCCTAGATGGTGGGTGTCCGTTTTGGACCTGTGCTCTGGCTAGGGTGAGGGGGTAGGTGAGAGTGAGGATCGGGTGAAATGATCAGATCTGAAATGAAGGCTTCCTGGTCTCAAACCCACATGGTCTCTTTCTTCCCAGCTTTTAAAGATGGATGCTACATCTGTCCTTTCCCAAGCTGCAAAGGTTGTCTGTGTGCTCCAGGAGCTCTATTAAAATAAATCCTAATAGTTTAGAAATTCATCTTGCTGGCCCTTAGGTATCTTAGAGGGCATTTCATCAGATGCTTCCTCATTTGAATCCATCTAACCTGCCCATATTTAAAGCCTTAAATAAGTTGTCTTATATCCCTTTCAAAAGCAGAAAACTTTCTATTCCTATGCAGAGCACCACTGACTTCAGGCTAGTTACCCACAAATCTGTACTCTTATTACTATCAAATTGAGATAGAGAACTGTTTCAGAATCATACTAGCATTTAAAAGAGCCTGAAACTCTTGAGCAGAAAGGATGAGAATTTTCATTTTTGTAATTTTTAACAGACTTTATTGAAATAGATACTCCAAATCTGTCCTATTTTTTTTTGCTGGAAGTGACTATTTCTTTTCCTGTAATTTCCTGATTTATTGTTACTGTCTATTTGCCTTTAGCATACCAGTCCAAAGGCTGTTTATTGCGGGAAGCATGCACAAGACTCTTCCCCACTCAAACTGAGTACTTTTGGGTTTGTTTAGAAATGCTGCACAGCAGATTTCTGCCATTTCAGGTACTATCATAAATGGCTCGATGTTCAGAGCCTGGATGAATGTGTTGTAACACGTAATTCACTGCTAGAAGGTGCTCAAAACAGAGTAGATGAGCCTGGTATAAAAGTCAACATACAGCAGAATCAGCAGTATAACCCTACCAAAAGAAATTGCAACTTAGTTCTATTTGAGTAGAAGTTCACAGAGAAGTTACTTGCTAGCTTTGAACTAACTTCTAAGTCAGACTGCCTGCTTTCACATGACATAAATGAATAAAAACAACAGCAATCCCCTGATGTTTTGTAATGTAAGACGCTTTCCGTAAAGCCAGGACAAAATTATATCTTGTGTGCAATAATGCTGAAGACCCTCAGCCATGGCCCAGTATTCCATCATATTATACGATGCACAAACAAAGCAAAACCACTGTCCTCCTGCGGCTCACCATTCAGTTCAGGACACTCGCTTACATCTCTCCTGTGTTCTCCTGCTTCCCCTCAGGAAATCTCACCTTGGCAGTGTAGCAGGGAAGGAGCCACGGGATCAGACTTGGCTGCAATAAGGGGTGAGCTGAGCAAAAGACTCGACTGCAGCACTGGCCAGTGCGCATGCCAGAAGAAGTGTTGTACATCTGTGTCCTATCTCAGAGGATCTCATTGCTGTGGAAACCAAACAAGACCCAGGTTTCACAAGATGGACAAGGCTGCTATATTTCGTAGAAGAAGCATCACCTGTCTATTATTTTTCTTCCGGAGTCCTTTTAAATACCAAAATTACTCAACTAGGGGTCATGATTAAAGATAAAGTTAACAACTTACTTAAAAAAATAAATTTACTACATTAAGGCAAATGAATGAGCTCTCAGCTTTGAGACGGACCATGGGGATTGGTGACCCTGAGCACTGCAGGATCTAAACATCTCTTGCAAATTTCTTTTTCAACAAGCACTGACTTGCAAATTAGCAGAACTGCAAGTCCTACTTGGAGCACATGAGCAGCAGCAAGCACTTGAGTTACAAATGTACATTTAAAAACATTTAACGAAATGGCAGTTCCCTGCCATAAAATGGTGGCCAGAACAAAACCAAAGTGTGGCGTTTGTGCAAGAGTTTCTCCACTGAGCCATGATAACCAGTTCACTGCTCCCACCAAGGGAAACAGTTGCAGAAACCCCCTTGGAGACTCCAGCAAGAGTGACACACCACCTCCCACGAGAGGAACACACAGTATGACCCCTGACAGCCATAAATGATGCTTCAGACTTAGTCCTCTACTCTGTCCACCCCACTCCACTCCCCAGGAAGTTCTCCACACTGAGTACGTTTGGTTGCTCTCAGTTCAGGCTCAGTTTGCCTTTATCACCAATAAGTTTCATCTGATTCAAAGCACAGAAATTAGAGGTAGTTTTCTTCTCAGCTGCCCAACACCCACCCATTAACACAACTGCAGAGCCAACACACGGTAAATTTCTTCCATTGCTCACCAGTCTGATTCATGAAGGGTTTCCAAAAGCTTATGTGCGAAGGCAACAAATACTCTTTCTGAGCACTTGCAAGGTAACATATTGCCTTGTGAGTTCAGGTCATTAAACAAAAAAAAAAAATAACCCCACACTCCTTTTTTTGGAGAAGTCTCATCCTTTTCCCTGGTACTTTCATGCAACTGTGTTGTGGTTTAGCCTGAGTTACCACACAGTTTCTTGCTCACCCTCCCCCTTCCTAGCAGAATCAAGGAGACAAATTGGGAAGAAAGGAAAAGTCACGGGTTGAGATGAAAACAGTTTACTAGAATAGCAAAGGAAAACTACAGTAATAGCAAAAAAAAAAAATAAGCATACTAAAATGTACAAAATGCATAATACACGATTTCTCACCACCTGATGTTCAAGTGACCGATACAGCCCATCCCGAGCAGTGATCACAGAAACAAAACTGAGGAGCAAGGAAAGGAGTGAAAGGGAGACAGCAAGGTAGGGGGAATGATGCCAGCGAGCAAGAGAGAGAGATGGGAAAAAATGGAAAATAGATTCCCTCCTCCCATGGGCAACCCCCACTTACATACTGCGCATGACGTTTACAGCATGGAATACTCGCTGGCCAGTTTGGGTCAATTATTCTCTGTGTCTTTCTCCCAGCTTCCTGCATCTGCACATTAGCGAGACTTGGAAAGCCGGAGTGTGTGCTTGGTCTCATTAACAACAACTCATATCATCAGGGTGTTTATCAACATTCTTCACATCCAAAATCCAAAACAGACCAGCTACTGCGAGGAAAATTAACTCCATCCCTGCCTAAACTGGGACAAACTGCTAAGTTTTGGCATTTGAAAATAACTTGGCTGAGGACAAAAAAATGCCAGCCAGGCTTTTCGGAAGGGTACGATACCTACACTGTGAGAGGTATTTCAGACTCACGCAAGGAAATCTCTGCATGGCGAGCCCTGTCCCATCAGCTAGTGCTATCATTTCTGTGATTGCCACTACTGCTGACAGCTGATCAGAAAAATCTGGGAGCCCTCGTCTATACCATAGACAAAGTATACCTCTACAAAAATGTTTATTTTTCATTTATAGAACAGGATATATCATGTAACTGTTCTCAAAGGTCTGTTATGATCAGCTGGTATACCAAACTTAGAAGACATTTAAAATGTGTACTGTGGCACTCTGCATTTGATCTAGTATTACTCCATATCTCTATGAACAGTTTGGACCATGAACAAGGTGGTGTACTTTAAAAATGTGCTGGCAACAAGAACATGCCAGTAGAGAACTTTAGAGATCAAAAAGCTTGGAAAAAAATCAGAAATGAACCAAACTCTACAAGATTTAATTCCATACATAGACATGCAAAATATTAAACTTGAGAAGGATGAACCAGAGGCACAGATGCAAATGAGGAACACACAGGTTGGCAGCTGTGCAGCGAAAGAGGGGCTGGAGTTATAATGGGTCAGAAAAAAAAAAGATGTGTCAACAATATAAGACTCTGTGTGAGACAGGAGATAATTATTCTGTTCTGGCCTGGAATGCAAAAATCTCAACTAGACCACTGTGTCTCAATTAGAAAGAACATAGATAAACTGGGGAGACTAAAGCACAGCAGCCAGAATGATGAAAGGATTCAAAACTGTGACCTACAGGCAAAGGCTGAAGGATCAGGGTTTGTTTTATCTAATAAAGGGGAAGCTTAAGGGGTTAAAAATTGGAGCTTTCCATTACGTAAAAAGGACAATACTGAGTTATTCCCCAGATAAAGTGTGAGAAAGATAAAACAAAATTGTAGCAAGAGAAATGGGGGTAGGTTATTGCGTACCTGTACAGGTGTAGACCCCTTGACATAAGTGGGAGATTTCAGACAGACTAGATATGCTTAATCCCATGTCAGTATTAATTATGCTTAATCCCACTCACAGGGAGTTGCACTGCTGGGGCTGGGGCTATGCCTGTCTGGGTTCACATCTGAGCCTACACCGAGCACAGCATCCTGAGCAGACAGCGTTAGTGCTGGACAGTGAGAGGGACCGGGAGTGACAGGCTGCAGTGATCTGCACTGGATGTGTGTGTGATCCTCTGCTCTGCTAAAAGCAAAGCTCATGTGTCCCCTTACCTAAATCCTGTATACAACGGTATGGGAAAGGGCGCACGTGCCATGCAAGAGCTCTCCTGGTGACTCACAGGAAACTTTCTTGCCTGTGCTTCTGGGGAGAGAATTTTATTGTGCGATAGGCAAGTGAAAAAAGAAAGGAGGTTCTTTAAACCAAGGAGATTGCTGCACCATGTGGGCAAATCTCGGTTTTATAATGCAAGTAACCATTCGAAACAAGGTCACAACTGCTCTTAGTAACACTGATATTTTTCTACAGCAAATAGCTACTTCCAACAGTATCCTACTGTCCCAGTATAGCCAAAGCATGACACAGAGCAGTATTTATTGACCAGTTAATAACCACCAAGAGCTTGAAATCTGCCAGGGTAAGAGCTTACTAATACCTGCTGCACACTCCTACTATTGCTGAAGGGAGTTAAAAGGCTTGAACCAAATCCACCCTAAAAGGCAGTAGATATAACTTCCATCTCCTTGCTGGAGTTGCATCCAGCTGTGCTGCACCCCAGCGTGAGGGTTGTCTCTGTTCTGCATTGCCCTGTCCCATGCAAAGGACTCAGACCAAAACCGTTCAGCCAAGTCAAGTGATCAGCTTCTGCAAAGCAGTTATGTCTAGCGCAGTAGCCTTGATCTCCATGAGTTGCTGGCATAAGAAAGGTTTGCCTGTGCAAAAAGGAATAAAGAAACAGGTCCTTAAACACTTTTTCTGAAACAACCTGGGAATGTTCCTCCATGCTGTGAGCAACTTGGCACTCAATCATCTGAAGTAGCTGCTCTGACAGGATTTTAAGTCCCCATAATTAGGTCTTTCACACAAAAATCCAAAGCACAGCCTTTCAGTTTTAAATAGTTCTTGCCTGTATCCACCCTGCTGCCTGGGTTTTGTGCTGCTCTGCCTTGTGTCTGTGGAGGCTGTGTCATTATCCACCCACAGCAGCAGCAGCAAATTTTCTTGAGCCTGTACCTAACTTTTGTTCTAGTTCAGCTTCTGACACCTCGCTCCTACTCCTGCCCTCAGGAACAACACTCAGAGAGGGTGAGTCACTTCACAGGGTTTTGAAGATGGAAATGAGAAGCTCACCCTGGCTCCAGCACCTTCCTAAAATGGTTTGTGCAGTCTCAGGGCATACGCAGGTGCAGCTGCTGGAGCACTGCAGCCAGCAGAGACCTTCCCCTGGCTCTGACTGGGGAGCCCAAAGGAAATGGGCTTTGCAGACGGTCTCGAGCATTTTCCGTATTTCCCCAGCACGCACACACAAACACAGACTGCATTCACTCTTCCATGCCCTCTCCCAGCTAAGGAGTGACTGCAAACAGGATTGCATAAGTCTGCAGGGACGGGCAACAGGCTAAGCAGTAGCTGATGGCTGCAGGAGCTGTTGGTGCCTTCTGCTCTGGCTTTCACAGAGCTCCTTTGTTCTCCCTTACCCAAGCTTGCTCAGGTGGTTTCATCCTCTATCTCTGTCCTAGTGGTCCTTCACTACCATGCCCCCCATTGCTTTCCTGGCAGCATCTCAATCACAGAGAATTCCCAAAAGAGGAGTACCTGGGAAGGTGGCGATGGTGCTGTTGACCACGTCTAAGCCCCTGGCACGGTGACAGGATAGCGGGGATGTCTCTGGGTGGCAGCTGCCAGCTGGGAACTTGCTGTGGACAGAGGAGGCAGAGAGCTGGTAGCTGATAGACAGCTCCACAAATAGAAGTAAGCTGATTTTAGAGACTTTTTAAAGATTGGAGATAGTTAGTGACAAGGTCTAACACAATCTGCCATTCGAAGGAGAACTCATGTTCAAAGCAGGAGACTTTTGGACAACGTCAACAGCAGATAATCACGACTCTCACTCCTGACACACAACTTGTTGATGTGTCTGTATGAGCTTCAGGGTGCTTCAAAGAGAGGTGAGAATTTAAATGTCCTAAACACATATGAAAATGAGGATTATTCACAAAAAAGCTACATAAGACTAACCTAATTGTCTTCCTGTGGCTGCAAGATTATTTGTCTAGCGATGGATAATTGCCAGAATACTTAAATTATGATTTGGAAAAGCATAAGAGACCTGGACATCAGTTGAACCCTCTGAACCCTCTGAACCCTCTCTTTACAAACGAAGGCTGGTAGTCTCACACACCTGGACTTTCCTGTTGAGTCCTCTGGCACTACTGCGTGTGTTCCTGGCTAGACATGCCACCAGTGAAACCTCTCTTGTGTCAACGTAGCAGCTGTCCTTGCAGTCTTAGCCACGAAAGCAAACAAAACTGAAATGTAAATGTTATCTGACCACTTCCAAACTTCAAAAGCATTTAAGGTTAAGTTGTGATGTTAGAATATAGGTACACATTAAAAAATAGCCGCAGTTGGAAGGGCAGAGCAAAGAAGCTTCCTGCAGTTGTTTGTTTGTTTTTTTTTTTTTTTCCCCAGACTGGATTTCCTGTCCAAGTACACCCAGCATTGGGAGAAAGGCACAATTTTGTGGGTCAGGAGGAAGAAAGTCAAAGATGAGCCCTGATGAGGACTGAACAGGTTGGTGCTGTGGGTATGACTGAACTCCAGGACTCCTTTCGCAACCTCAACCTGGCACTGAATGTGCTCCAAGCTGTCTGTGGCACACAATGCCTGTCATTGAGCCCTCGGACACACAGGCACTTCCTCACAGGCATCTGACCAAGCATCTCCTGTGCAACGTGGACCTGCCCTTTACTTACTATTACACGTACCCAAGCAGGAGAGACTGAAAAAAGCACAGTGAAATTAGGTACATGTGTTCAAATTACCATGTCAAACTATAACATGACATAGATATTGAAGTTAATTATAGAAGTTTCATTTTTTTAACCCACCTACTTGCTTTTTTTTCTGCGCAAACTCACAATTCAGGTATTCTTTGCCCAGTGAAGCATTATGCAACTTGTAAAGGCAGAGGCTTTGTAATCCTAAATTCTGCCTGAGAGCCTGTCATATGGCACAGGGCTTCCCTGGACTCCTAAGGGCAAGAGATCGGATTTGACCATGTCAGGAACAAATATTGCTCACCTTCCACAGCAAAGCTCTCTTTTACAGCAACAGGGAGACTAATCTGATATTCTTGCAGCCATCTGACCCACAGAAGCAGGAAAGTCAATTTTGTTTGAACTCAAACTTTTCTGTATGAGCACAGAATCACTAAAGGACGTGTTTTACCAATGTACGAGAGTGCCAATTGCTGTTTGCAGAGAGATTGCGCAGTTTTCTGTGTCTGTGCTGAGTGGAAGGCAACTCATCTCAGGAATGAGAGCAGATGTGACTCTTTAGGGCCAGTCCTTCCTTGGACTGGGAAGGCAAGTGCCCTCCCTCATCACTGCACCAAGCAGTCCCCATCCTCCGGACAAGCACTTGGCAAAGCTCTTATCATGTGTTACCTGCGCTTACAGACAGGGCTCACACAAACACAAACAAATCAGCATAAAGTCAGCAGCTCACAGAGCTGTGTAAGGCATCTGTTGGTGTATTGACTGCATGCAACAGCAGAAAAGTGCTTTGGTTGGGAGGAGGTTGCTTCAGCAGATCCAGATGACAGAGAGTCATTGGGCTAGGACAGCCAGCACTCCTCTAAAGCCTGCAGGGAACCTACGATGGGGACAATCCTGTGTAATTGTGACCATGTGACAATGCTGCATTTTCCCAGAAAAATGGACCTATCTACCCGCTGAGTCCACCACGGCAGCAGGTAGATTCATCCCTTATAGGTGTACATACAGCTAGTATCAAAATGAGTGACTCTGTGGCCACTCAAATATGGAGGTTCAGCCCTAAATGTGTAAACCTAGATGTTGCCTGGAAAATGAAGCCATAATTTCCCCATTTCTTAGGGAAGATGTGTGAGCTTTACCACAGTTGACAGCACTGTCTTGTCAGAAGGTAGCTTCCTCTCATTTTTAGAGCTGAGAGATTCAGCTCTGTCCCATTGCCTCAAAGGAGTGCTCTTCCTTGAAGGCTCGTGGAGGAGTGAGCCCAGAGACCTGGATGGTTTCACCTCCAGCCTGGAAATGATGAGGGTAGCAGTGCAGTGGCGCTGATAACTCAGCAGGCAACAAAAGCACTGAAAATCAGCTCTGTGGGGTTTCAGGAGCAAGCATGAAGAAAAGGACATGTTTTAGGGTTGCTGTCAGAGAGGGAAAGGTTGCTTTCATGTCACCTTAATGGTGGAAAAGCCTGACTGGGCTTTGTCATTGCTCTCAGCACAGCACAAAATCTGCCACCCTGCCCAGCTGAGAGATAGTTATTCATTCACCAAACTTCAAACGCTAGAGGAAGGTCATTAAGCACCTGAGCACACGCACGTAAATCATCAGCCATGTCAAAGAGTCTGAATAGTTTTAAAAGGCACCCTGCCTCCTCACACAGCCTCCTCGGTGTACCAGCAAAGGCACCACCAGCTTTTGATAAGAGAAGCAAAGAAAGCACTGACTGGGTCAGGCAAAGAGCTAATTCTTGGCTACCAGCTTCAGCCCTGGGGCCCCACCTCACAACATAGCTTCCTCCTTCAGCCTGTGGAAGTAGAGGGAAAAGAAAACTAAAGTGTTATCCCAGTTTTAATGGTTCATTTCTTCCAGCCATACTTTGGGGATAAGCAGACCAAAGGTAAAGACCATGGAAAATGCAGGATGTACCTTTGGGACAAGGTCCCCAGTAGGTGTGGCTCTATGACTGCCCACTTTTGGCTCATTTGGCATTTAATTACTGAGTCTACTCCTGCTGTGTCTTCTGCATAGCAGAAAATAAGGATGGTCTGGAGAAATTAAGGTCACAGCTGGGTAGCAGATCTCTTTGCCACTTAAAGACTTGGCAGATGTGAGTCGGGGTGGCCAGGTTAGGGAGAGCTACAGCATTACAACACTTTCTCTCATCCACACAGAACTTCTCACTCTCAGTAGCATTACAGCTCCTTTGCCTGCTGGGAAAAGCACCTCTGCTGAGAGCGGTCATATTTGCAAGAGCCAACCGCACCAGTGCTGTTCCTACGTTGGACAGCCTTGAAACAAAGAGCAAAGCCAGCACCAAGGGAAAATCATTCTATCCCTATACACAATCCCAAAGGCCCCCTGCTGAAAGCAGGGAATCCCTAAAAAGCCTTCTGCAGGTGTGAAATATGGGATTCAAGAGATAGAGTAAAGGGGATGTTTCCATGCATCAAGTTCTCCCTGTTACATGAGTAAAAGGGGAAAGATAAATCTGCATTCATGGTACAACTGCCCCCAAGGCACCTCTCTCTTTGACTAGAAAGTCAGCCCTTATGGGGCTTTCAGTTGCCAGTGGGTGAGAACAAAATAGTACGCAGATTAGGCTGTCCCTGCCTTCCAGCTGGCTTACAGCAGCCCAGGGCTATCGCAGGAGAGATGAGGGATTTGTGGATCAAATCAAATCCTGTCCCTTCTTACTCAAGGTAACATGCTGAGCGATGGAAAGGAAAGCCCCAGATAGCTGAATCTTGGCCTTCTTGAGAAAATCTTACCTGTAGGAGCTCATTTTGCCCCACAATTAAACTTATCTCCTTTTTAGTTTAGATGTCATTCCCTGTAAAAATGTCAGAGGACTGAAGAGGAGGGGAGATTAAAATGAAAAAAAAAGAAAAAATTCCTCAGGCCAGGAAGTCAGCCCTAAATTCATTTGCAACCATGGTTATGTGATTGCAACTCTCTTGGCACAGCCACTTGGGTCTGAGGAAGGTCCTCTCAACAGAAGAGCAAGAAATGCTCTAATACGAGTGTAAGGCCCTGGTCTCTCCAGCCGCACTCTGGCAAATCGCAGCTCTTCCAGTTGGGAAACACGGCACTCATCCCCACAGGCAGAGAATATAAAACAGAGCAGCAAAGCACACCCTTTCTGAGGATAGGTAGGGCTCGCTGCACTTTCTTTTTCCCCTCTGTTATGATCAACCTGACCTAATAGAGCATCTGTATTTGTGCTCTATTGTTCCTAGATGTCCACCAAGCAATTGGATTTTGGAGCAGCCGTGCCCCACTACAGAGCGTGTTGAACGGGGGCGTGGCAACACGTCAGAGCAATGGCCTGCGAGTCCTTACTGAGACTGCAAGCGAGTAACTTCAGTAGGCAAAGATGACACAGCTTATATGGCAATCAGGTTGCAAGGACGAGGTTGATAGAGAATTAGGCAAGTGCTGCAGAAGGTGAGCTGTGTTGGACGGTCATGGAGCAGAGACATTGCTGCTGCACCAGCGACATCTGGTCGTCCACTGCAGACCACAGCTGCCTGGTCGAGGGCATGAGCCAACCCAGATGGGGGAAAATCTTCCTCTTCTGTTCTCAGGCTGCAGCTGTGAATGGTCTGGGCTCACCGTCAGGCTCTGCGACTGTTCGAGGCTCACTGCAATATTCACAGCCAGACACCACAGTTGTGTTCCCATGGCTGACTTTCATGTTTGACATTAAGTATATATCTAAATATCTCAGCTGAAGAGAGGTTTTTCTTCCTGTCTGCCCAGCTATGTATGTTAGCAAAGGAAAGCTTAACTAGGCCTTAACAGATCTTCATTTTTCTGTTACACTTGCCATATCACAAGTTTCATTACTAAACTGAAAACCAAGGCATTTCTTGTGGCATCGAAGCTGCAAATTGGAATGTCAAGTAAAATGAAGACTTATAGGGTTGTAATTCCCCAGGAGAAAAGAGGGGCTGCTTCTGTGAAACACTTCTGTGAGCTCCTTGGAAATTTTTCCAGCAGGTTCAGCCTCTAAAGGAGGAATTTACAAGCTGCTGATGATTAAAAGCCAGAATTGTGAAAATGGCTAGCAGTCCTTGCTTACAGGGCTACTTTGATCCAAGTCAATAATAGCACAATTAATGGAAAGGCAGTAAGTATTCAGTACGTAATTTCATCCACTGTCACAAACGCAGGGTGAAACTCCACCACAATCCTGGATATTCATTCTGATAGCACGTTGCAGTTCTGTCACATGGCATCAGCACCTAAACCCGTTCAGATTCCCTCCCAAGGAACGTTTGCGACCTAGCACAGATCAGTTAAATGCACAAGAATGGGGCAAAATCCAAAATGAATGGTCAGATTCCGCCTTCCTTATACTCAGCTCAGGTTTTGGCACTGAATGAAGTGAGCAGAATCTAGCCCTGAGGTCCCAAAAATATTGCAAGGCGAGGCAGAGAAGGCTGTGCTGGCTCTACCCACTGCTAGTTCCCTTCTCATGCGGTTCCAGTCATGCAGTGTTCCCCAAATAGAAGTTCATACCTTTTCACCTTCAGAGCTGGCCTATTTCTGCTCTCCGGTATTCAGAAATAAATCTCCCTCCCCCTCAGGAAGGAGCCACACTATAAATATCTCCATGCAAGTTTCCTGAGGCCTAACATTTCTTGCAGAAGAGTGCAGCTCCTTGTCCAGCAGCGACAAGCCTGGCTGGGTTTTGCAATGCCTTTGATAATGTCAATGTGCTGCTACAGTTCCATCACTGCAGAGAAGAAACGGAGATGCATGCAGGACCAGTAGCGTTGCTGTAGCCATGGTGGTCTAGACACCAGTGAGATGAAATTAGGGTAATCTCTTCTTACTTTAATATATCAGCTCATTCAGAAAGAGGGCTTGATTGTGAAAAGTGCATTAACTCATGAGTGTTTTCAACTGTGTTTTACATTGGGCCCTCAAAAGAAGAAGACACCAGTTGTCTCAGGTACCGGTTGAACTGACAGAAACGGTAAGAATTGTGCAAGGGGAGAGGAGGCCTGAAAGGATGAAGTTTTTTTCCTAAGAGAATCAGCAGCAAGCCCAGGAGCAGAGCAGAGAGCTCCTGACGCCATGCAACAATGCACTCATAGGCCACGCTCTTCCTGCCTGAAAGGAGCTTATTAAAAAAATTAGGCAATGGCTACCTGTAGGGTTTTAGCTGCCTTACGATGCCTGCCAAGCAGGTGTAGGTGTTCCTTAAACACAACTTCAGGC
Source organism: Chlamydotis macqueenii (assembly GCF_036417535.1). Lineage (NCBI taxonomy): Eukaryota > Metazoa > Chordata > Aves > Otidiformes > Otididae > Chlamydotis > Chlamydotis macqueenii. The sequence goes on from NC_141558.1 coordinate 10,402,397, forward strand.
CAGCAGTTTGCAATGGAGTATCTTGGCAGCTGTTGGCACAGCTGAATTTCGCCTTTAGGAAAAGAAATAGAGAAGGCTTGGCCTGTCCCTGCTGGGGAAAGAGAGGGGAACAGGGAAAGAAAGAGACCTATGGGGAAACTCTGCATTGTCAGGGAGTGGGGAAATGAGGATGAGCCTGGAGTGTTGCTGGTGCCGGCTCTGACCATCCTCTGCTCCCCAGCTAAAATCTCTTGGCCCTCTTGGGCGGGAGCCCAAGGAAGGGAGGAAACTGGTGGTGGTGGCTCATCTCTGCCTCAGCAGCCACTGCCCCAGGAGCCTGTGCCTGAAGGCAGCCCTTGCTGTCCACCGCTGGTCCCCGTCAAGAGCTGGGAGCTGAGCAGCAGCTGCCACTGCACCTATTAAACTTTTAGGACACAAAACCAAGGGATGCAGAAGGAACTGAAAATGGAGGAGGAAATGCTTTCTACATCATGAGTAATTAACTCAGTGCCACAAGTGTTTCAGAGCCAGGCCCTCTGCCTTCTTTGCACACAAAAATTGGCACTCCAAAATAAATATAAACCCTGTACTGTAGAAGCAGTGGTGGAGGCATAAGTGTGTTGTAGCTAGACCCATATGGGAGGGGGACGAGCTAACTGGCATATAGCACCTCTGCACTCTGAGCTGCACTGATAGTGCTGTTTCAGGGGATTTCTAAATCATCTCCTTGTCCTGAACAGTTTTCACATTAAACTAATCCCAGAAGTGTGTGTGAACCAGGCCTGCCAAGGAGGATGCAGAGCAGAGTGGGTGTTCAGGGAGGCTGAGGGTGTCAGGCACATCCAACCAGGAATGAGAAACGTTCACAAGGAACATGAGCCCTCCAGCCTCAAGGCAGGAAAAGAGTGATGATATACATTTCATGCCCAGCTTATTTCTCCTGACAAAGAAATTTTCACCAGAAAAGTCCTTCTGAAATGTCAAACCCTCTCACCAACAGCCCAGTGCAAGATGCCATGTCAGAGCCTGTGACTCAGTGTCAGCCCCACAGACCGCAAAAGCAGCTGCTGGATTAAATGGACTGTGTAGAAACCCAAAATTTGGGTAATCCCAAGAAATATAAGCTCTGTGACTAAAAAAAGATGCTGTCAGATTGTTAAATATTTAGTTGCCGTCTGGGGTTACTATGGAGAGGCGTGGCTTTGTAAGTGTTGTGTATGATAGCGAACATCAAGGGCATGATTTAAAGAGCCTGAAAGGAAGAAAAGCAGTCAGGACAAAAATACTTGTAAGGGTAAGATTGACAGACACAAGTCCAACACCTTTCAGGATGTTCATTTGATGTCATGGTGGTATCTCCTTTACCTCACATTTTCTGGGTCCTGTAAACAGCATGCACTTGGTCATCAGAAGGAGAAGATATAATGAGAGGGAAAAAATATCCTTCGTGAGTCAGCTATAAATGAACATGAGGAGAGGGAGGAGAGTCAGGTGTCCCAGGGACCTCCTCGGCCTCATTTACTTCTTATCTACACGGGAGAAAACATGAATAGGGAGAGCCGAGAGTTTCCTCAGCCATACAAAAATGACACGAGTGAAGAGCAAACACGGTGCAGTTAATGTCTGCGGCCAGATAAGAGCTGTGCAGAGATGCAGATAAATGTGACATTTCTTATCCCATTATCAGGCAGTTTGGGAGTTCGGCAGGAGTGCCACATGTTTGATGTGAAAGGAGGGGACTCCCCACATCCCCTCCGCACGGGCTGCTCACTGAGGGCCCAGCAGTGCCTGGCATAATCCTCTCCAGCCCGGGAGAAATACTGCTGGCTCTGGAGGGGCTGAATATTGTTCTCTGCTAAATAAATAAATAAATATGCTCACACAAGCTGCTTCCAGAGCTGATTAAATTGCTGAGCAAGCTTGGAAATCAAGCAGTGCCCTCCACACACTTAATCCGTGAACTCACCTAGGGAGCATCCCTTTGTTACACCAGCGACTACAGCCTGAGCGGGGAGAGAACACACACCTCGGGCTTGGCAGCACAGTTTTGTTACAGTAATTTGTTTATCTCACAGTATGATGCTGAGTTACTGAAGGTGTAGGAGGAATAAATGTTCTGCAGGCGCAGTCTAGCTCCATCAGTCCTAATCGTTAATAGGCGGCTGCAGGCTTTCACTGCTGTTTTTTCTTCCTCATTTAAAACAGAAAAACAAAGCTGCTTTCCATGACTGACAGCTATGGAAAATAAAATCAGTTGTTTTAGCCACAAAACGGGCTGAGCGTGAGCACTGGCAGTGACTCAGCTCTCTCACCTTCATTGCTTCTGGGTTCACCTCACTGCTGGCCAGAGGTGTCCGTTGAGGGGCAGGCAGCGAAGGGGGCTCAGGGGCATGGTGCACCCTCAGACCAACATGATGCCGCTCAGAAGAGCCCTGGAGCTGCCCTCACTGGTCCTGCATCCTCACCTGCATGTGCCCTCGGGTCTGGGGGGGAACAGCCTGCAGCTCCCCATGCTGCTGTACAAATAGTTCATAACCCCATTTGTCCTCCAACACTGTCACTGGGCCTGGTTGCCTTCCTAAGTGGCAGGGGAATGTGCTATATTTGTGTCTGTACTGTTCCCCATGACAAAAGCTTCGCCAAATGCAGGTAAGATGGTTCCACGTGAAGCCAAAAGAAAGGCTGAGAGGAACACTCAAAATTAATAGTCCTTGCCTGCTCATACTTACACTGGGAAATGTTGCACACGTGCTGCTTCATCACAGGGATGATGAATCTCCTCTAGAGATGCTCAAGAGAAAAACAGGGACTGAAACATCTCCCTAGGAAATGTCCAGCTGAAAATTTTCCATCTGTAAAAACAGGAGCATCCATTAGGCTCCATTTCTTCCAAGAACATTTACAAAAGGGCCAAAACCCAGGTGCTTGCCAGGACAAAGAACACATTATTTCTAAAAAAGCCAGACTCTTTTATGAAGAGGGGGCTGAGGAACAACAGTCAGGGTCAGACAGGAATGACTGGGAAGTGCAGCAGCAAGACGTGAATCCCAGTGACAAACACAGCCTTCTTAGTGCAGAGGCTTAAATGCTTCCCATTTAGGAACTGATTTGATCCAACAGCTCCTCTCTGTTTGTACAGACAGGAAATGCATGTGTTCAGTAATTTAGCAATATGGTTTTCCTGTACCAGGGAAAAGGTTCATTAATCTTGGCATATTAATAAATGGGCATCTATTAGGAACAAATAGGCTGGAGATCAGATTTCAAGTGCAAGGAGGTGATGATCAAAGCAGCTTTCTGATATCAGAAGTAGAGGTCAGGGGAGGAAAAAAATTAAAATCCAACTGACTTGCAGAGGGATTTTGAGAATATGGAAAAATCACAGGGGATTAGCATCCCCTGGGGTGGAGAGAGCATGTGGGGACACTCCAGTCGGGATCCAGCTGGGGTCTGCAGCCAGGACCAGGGCTCTCAGGTGCAGCGCTGGCTGCAAATGCCCATGCAAAGAAGCAGGACCTGGGACACCAGGATCATCTGTGGCTGGACGGGAAGGGGCTGCTAGCCTGGTGTGCGTCCACTGGTGTGGTGGGTGGGCTGGAGGGGAATCCCGACCTCCATGTCTGGTGAATCGCTGACATCCCATGTGTTCGCATCCTGCTGAGGGAGCAGGAGCCGCGGCTGGAGCATGTGGATTCTTGTCCAGATACGCGTGACGGCTGGGACGCTGTCAGCACTGCACATGACACGGGGAAAATGTGAGAAAAACAGTATTATGTGGCAAAGCAGCAATCAAGTGAGATTTCACTGGATGTTCGGCTGGAAGACAAAAGTATTGTGCAGCGCGTCTCAGTTTGTCAGCAATCAAAGCTGTATTTACACATTGGCAATGAAGCGTCACCCAGGCTCTGCTTACACCAGAAATCAGCATGCTGCTCCCGACTGTGAGGGGCCTGAGCAGCTCGGTGTGTCCCTGACCGCTGGCGGGGCACTGTCAGCTGCACAGGCTGTGGAAGAGGCTCCAGCTGCAGGCATAGACCTTCCTGCTTCACTGCTCCTGCAAATGCTGCAAGCACGCAAGGTTCCTGGTAGAGTTGTACAAAAATAGGAGCAAGAGCACATACTGTGGAGTGATCCCAGCCTCAAACCCCAGTCATCAGTAAGAAAATGTCCTCCCAGTGCAGAGCACAGCAATGGGTCTGGAGACGCCCTGGTCAGTGGACAGAGCAAGCTGGGTGAATGTTCTCTAGCTCCTCAGTTCACTCATCTTATGTCTCACGTGGGTGAAGACCGGATACTCTGGTCCTTGTTTCACCTGTGAAATGCACTCATCATCCCTCAATTTAAACAACGCCCAGAGTTTAGCAGGATGGAAAGAGGTCATTTTTGATCACGCAGGCTTGGTGACTACCTATGTAAGCTGTAGCGTGGTGGGTAGGACAGTCACTGTGACATCAAAGCTGTGCCTCAAAGAGGAGCAATACCTCTGCATAGGTCTACCCAGGGAATAACAGGTGAAAGATGAGCTTGACCCTCTCCCAGCTTTGTGAGTGAGAGCTAACTCTCAATGTACAGTACCAACACAATTTAGGTTGGAGGACCTCAGGAAGTCACCTGGCCCAAGGGTGGGCTAACATTGACATTAGTTCAGGTGAAACACTGTTATGAATTTCTTCTGAATTCACAGGCAGGTTCTGGTTGATCAGACCCCTGCTTGTTGGCAAACAATTCATCCAACAAAGAAAAAGAAAAACAACAATGCTGGCTCTCACCAGGGGCTGCACTTTGCCAGTCAGTGCTCTGCTCCCCAGAGACACAACCCACCGTCTCGATGAAAGAGCTCTGGGTCACAGGGAAGGGAAGGGGCTAACAAACCCCTCAGCAAACAAAGCATCCTTAGAAAAAGCAGGACTGCTACTTTCTAGGATCTACAGTCCTTAGCCAAGCGACTCAACTTGCTAGGAATTGGTCCCAGAGCACGGCAGTAGCCCAGACAGTGCGGCTCAGCCCTTTCACACTGGGAGATTTTTGCTGAAAACATCTAATGGTTTCTTGAGAACTGCTGGGTTTTGGTGTGGGTTTTTTTTTTTTTTTTTCACTTCAGGGCATTTTTATAGTATCATTTTCAAGCACAACAGGAGTTGTCTAATCAGAGTCGTTTAAAATATAAAAGATGCTGAAGAGCTTTATGAGAGATGTCAGGAAATTCTGCAGAACGGTTATGACAGTCACAAATTCTGGAAAATTTAAATCCTGCCAATACTACAGAAAAATCTCATTAACATAGTTATTTCCATATGATTTTCCAGACCTACCTTTTGTCCAGAAAAATATCACCCATCTGTGTTACCTACAGTGTTGCTGAGACACCTCGAGAACCCTATCTGCAACAGGTCCCTCACGCAGAAATACATGTCAGTCTCAAACCCACCAGGACTTCATCCTGGGCGGACAAAGACTTAAAATACGATTGGGTTGTATCTGCCCAACAACTGTAATAGCACACATTGGCTGTAAGGATAATATTATTACATTTTCATAAAGATTCAAATTAATACATCATCCAGCAAATGTTTCTGGACAGGAAAGCAATTTTTTTGCAACCTTTACTTGAATTTGCCTCTCTTTTTGGAAGGTTTGAGAAGCTGGTGATTGAAGCCTGGATACGGCCCCTGCTTCATTTCACAGAGCACTTTCTGGCTCACTTATTTTTAATGTTAATTCTTAAAGCACGGCCACTGCTTTTTTTGTTGCCCTGCAAAATTAATTTGTGAGAATGTATATTTTTCTTGGATTTACTAAAACCATTCACATACAAATTTTACATGGTCTGACAGTGGAAGAGCTGCAAGTTCTGAGACCGGTGTGTGACTACTTTGTGAAATAGCCATCTGGGAATGCCTAATAAACAATTGCTTTTAATTTTAAACATCTGTATCTTTAACAATAAGAGCAGCCGATGTGGCCTTCATCAGTCCCAGGCTCAAGCTTTAGCTGGGTAAGGACCGGCTGCAGCCTGACACGTATCTTGTCTCGCCCTGCTTCTTTGCGTGCCAGTAATTCTAGCCCTCTGTGGCTTTTCCTGGCTGATTTTCCCCAGAAACTTGATCCTTTTTCAACGGATCAAAGGAGCAAAATAAGGAACAAGAAGCTTTTGCAATGAAATTTCAGCCAGAGCCGCTTGAGTTGCATCTCCAGTTTAATCGTTGCTCCCGGCCAGCCAGCTGCTGCCTGCAGAGGAGCGTGCTGGTGCTGATGTTTCCACCCTCGTGTCTGCATCCCACGAGCACAGTTTGCCACACGGACACTCCTACTTGGAGGCAGCTAACCTGCAAAAGGGCAGCATTGCTCCTGAGTTTTAGCAGTGGAACAACAATCGTAAAATTATGCTGACAATCAAATGATTACGCTGATAAACTGACCTCCTGAGATAAACCAATAATAATCCCGAAGTTTAATTGAAGAGTTCACGAGCTTAGTGTCACCAGCAGAGTGAATCAATACATGACTTACACCTTGTCTGCTATATGGTACAGGGGAACCCTGCCTCCCTGCGAGGTGCCTGTGTACCAGTGTGCTGGTTTTGGCTGGGGTAGTCAATTTTCTTCATGGTAGCTGGTATGGGGTTATGTTTTGGATTTGTGCTGGAAACAGCATTGATAATACAGGGACGTTTTAGTCACTGCTGAGCAGTGCTTACACAGAGTCAAGGCCTTCTCTCCTTCTCACACCATCCCACCAGTGAGTAGGCTGAGGGTGCACAAGGAGTTGGGAGGGGACACAGCTGGGACAGCTGACCCCAACTGATCCAAGAGATATTCCATACCTTATGATGTCATGCTCAGCACATAAAGCTGGGGGAAGAAGAAGGAAGGAGGAGACGTTCAGAATTACAGTGGTTGTCTTCCCTCCTATCCCTGCATGACAATATGTCCCCAGGGCAGAAGTGGGGCTGGCACCATCAGCTGCCTGGAGGCAGGAGCACAGCAGCCACCCTGGGCCTCCATGACACTTGCACAGCCTTCAGTAGGGCTTGGTAGCAGTCGATGAGGGGGCAAGCTAGGAAAGAAACCTTCAATCAGCATTTCTGCAGGGGTACACAGAGCAATGGGGATCCCTAAACCTGCCAGGTAGCTACACTGAGCTCAAGGGCCAGGCTTTGACTCCTTTAAATGCCTGCAGGCACCCGTTTCTCGTGATCCCATGGAAGAAATATGTCCAGCTTATTTGTTTGCCTAGTGTGTGACATGTAAAATTTCAGAAATTTATGTTTCAAGTATATGGTTATGCTGAGGGGAGTAAAAGGTGGCTGAAACCAGTGTCTCAGAATACGTAGTACCACTGCTATAGCCATGTCAGTCTAAGCACACAAGTGAAGCATGCTGTCATCCTCAGCTGCTTCCCTGGCACAGTGAAGAATTAGGAATATTCTTAGATGAAAAATCTGCAGAGGAGGAATTGTTTTTTATTAAACCCAGTGGTAGAGCTGGAAAAGGCAGAGAAGCCTTCAGGCACCGAAGCTCTTCCTCCAGTCTGAAAATCTTCCCAGCTAAATACAGGCTGAGAACAGTTGCTCTGAATTTCACAGGACAGTGTTAAATTGGTGAGCCCACCCAAGAGGAGAGGCCACCAATGTGTGGGAGCAGAGGTGGGCTGTTAGCAAGAAGCCCAGGCATTAGGCACACCTTTGCTAAATTCCTAGCTGTGAGGTAATTACTACAATTCGCTTCCCTTTTTACATTTTACTAGCGTATGTGCGTCTTTGTCATGCCACATCTCATTCTAGTTAATCCCTGGGAGTGTTTTGAGGGAAATGCAGGTATCGGCATCAATGCAAAGTGTCCTGTTACCATCAGGAGGGACCGGGCTCATTTCTGTCCCCAGCTGAAGGGCACTTGGTTTGGGAACATCTTGATAAAGAGCAAACATGGGAGCAACACGCATCTTCCTGCGCCTCGCATCTTCCTGCCCCTCACCTCACCGTGGGAAGACAGATTGGTACAAGGCTATTTTGACATACGTTCTCTCTTATTCAGTCTCCATGGTCCTTTAGATGCTGTCAGCTCTAGTGTCCCTCCCACCTGACTGTCAGAGAAAATGAACATAAATTATGAGTACTTCTAGAGTACCATGAAATTTTGAGTTTCTTTCAGACGCCTATGAGGGCATGTTTGGTATAAGCCCGAAACATACAGATTATTTTCTTCTCAGAGCTAAAAAAAAAAATTCTCCAACTGACATTAAATTACACTGGCACACCAGGCAGTGATGTTCCTCGATATATTCACGGCTGACGAGGCTGGAAATAGAAAGACCCCATTTACTCCTGTAAGGATCTTGAATGCAGAAGGCTGGATTTCCATCTTTTTTTTTTTAATCTTTAAACAGATAGTTTCTCTCCATCTAGCTACGCATATACATTATGAAAAGCATTAATCTAAAACTCACTCACTCAGGCAAGGAGAACATCGACTGCCACCAGGAAGGGTCAGGCTGCTGCCACCAAACCCCAGAGCCTGCAGAGCAGGGCTCAATTCTGCGGTCCTGCCTTGTTCTGCCGAGCTCAGAAGGAAGAGCCCCACCGAGCAAGGACTATAGGGTCAGACCTCATTGTATATAAAAAAAAAAACACTACACAAAAGCTTAGGAGCAGGAGAAAAGGCTCTTCCAGGGTTGTCCCCCCAGCACCTCCCTCCCCACCTCCGAGGCCCCCTTGGTGGCTCCCAGAGCTGCCACCACCCTGCCCTTCCTGGGAACCCGGAGGGAAGGGGACATTATCATGCAAATGAGCCCACCAGGAAATCCACTTTGTTTCCAAATTCCTCTCTTCAGCCCTGCCACATCAAGCTTTGAATGCAGAAGAGGCTGAATGGCCTAAAAGCAAGGGAATGAAGCATTTAAGTAAAATCCCACCCACCAGTCTTGGAAGCAAGATTTAGCACACACAAAAACCACACAGACAAGCAGGCTAGGGGAAAAATGTGTACATGCATTCAGTACGTGCTGTAGGCACCAATTAAATATTCTTCCTGCTATGCTGCTCCAGGTCAGTATCACATCAGTGCCTCTGGTTTAACCCCCACCCTTACAGCCCACCTTTCAGCGTGAGGTTGGTATTTCAATCAGGTAAGAAAAGCAGATATGCCTGTAGTTATTATTATACCAAATGGTGCTTGCTGCTGAATTATGGATGGAGAATACACTGCTGACACATGTAGGCACCTGTTACAGGTAACCGCCAAACCTCTTGCTTCATGGACCCTCTGAATAACTGGAGAGAGGTCTGTCCTTCTGCACAGGGCATGGCCACAAAACTTCATCTACGTGGCTGCTGCTTATAGAATCATAGAATCATAGACTCTTTAGGGTTGGAAAAGACCTCCAAGATCATCAAGTCCAACCATCAATCCAACACCACCATGTCCACTAAACCATGTCCCAAAGTGCCATGTCTACACATTTTTTTAACACCTCCAGGAATGGTGACTCCACCACCTCCTTTGGCAGCCCGTTCCAGTGCCTGAGCACTCTTTCAGTAAATATTTTTTTTCCCAATATTCAATCTAAACCTCCTCTGCCACAACTTGAGGCCATTTCCTCTCATCCTATCACTAATTACTTGGGAGATATCACGGGTTGTGGCTTACCACTGTCACTGGGAGCAAACTTCAAGAAAACTTCGTGCTCCCAGCATGAACTCAGAAAAATTCAAGGGAGCAGGGGAGAAGGGGGAAGAGCAACTCATTCCTTTCCTCTAGTGGCACTGAAAAAATGTTCATTCATTACATCAAGTGCAAATCAAACCCTTAAAGACAAAGAATCACAGAATGGTTTGGATGGGAAGGGACCTCCCTTTTAGTCACGTAAAACTGGAGAAGGTGAATGCTCCTGGTGGGAATAGCCCTGTGGTGGTGTGAGCTGACCTGGTAGAAGGTGAGCAGGTAGTGGTGTTGGCAAAGCCCATATCATCACACAGCTTCACTTGCAGTCCCTTTCAAAGGGTGAGGATGTCCCTTCTCGGGCAGTGGAGAGCAGTCCTCTGGAGCTGCCTATTTCTGCCTGCTGGCTGTAAAGGGACCTTGGACAATTAGCTTACATGAGATACATAACTTCAAGACTGCTGAAGTGAGATGAAATCCTTCACTCCCTTTGACTCCACATGTAAAGATGTCCACAAGGAGCTCCACAAGGTTTCAAAAAGACTCCTCCAGCAACGGATCTAAGCCCTTCTTCAAAAGCTTCCTTTAAGTAGATGCTTATCAGCTTCCTCCACCCCACCATCTCTGCTGGCTGCCTCTCTGTGAAGAAGGCTTTGAGTTGCTGACCTGGAACATCTGTGTCCTTTTTTTATCGTTTTCCTACGAGGATAGGCTGAGAGAGTTGAGGCTGCTGAGCCTGGAGAAAAGGAGGCTCCAGGGAGGCCTTATAGCGGCCTTCCAGTACGTAAAGGGGGCCTAGACAGGGATAAACTCTTCAGCAGGGCCTGTTGTGATAGGACAAGGGGTAACGGTTTTAAACTAGAAGGAGGTAGATTCAGAGTAGACACCAGGAAATTTTTTTTTATAATGAGGGTGGTGGAACACTGGCACAGGTTGCCCAGAGAGATGGTAGATGCCCCATCCCTGGAAACATTCAAGGCCAGGTTGGATGAGGCTCTGAGCAACCGGATCTGGTTGGAGATGTCCCTGCTTCTTGCAGGGGGGTTGGAATAGATGACCTTTTAAGGTCCCTTCCAAAGCAAACCATTTTATGCTTCTATCTTCACGCACAAACTGGGTTAGCCAGACCCACAAACATTTCTTTGGACCTGCAGGGGAAAATGGCTTGTCTTAGACAGAACTTTTAAGACAGCTCAGTGGATTACTAATGCAATTTCTATTTATGAATAGGTATTGTTACAGAACCAGCAAAACCAAAAGAACCGGATTCACTAGTGCTACAGTCCACTAAAATCTGAAGGATGAAACTGGGCATTTTTTCCTTTATGAAGTCGAGGAATAAAATCTATGAGTAAATTAGTGACACTGATTCTAGTAAAATACTTGTGGACTTCCTCAAAGTCCTGATTTTTTCCTAATTACAGTGAGCTTGTGTCCATTCTTTACTGAACTGCTAAAACAGACTTGCAGCCTGTCTGACACACTGTAAGGGAAACAGAGCTAAATTAAGTTACTGCTGTAAAACCAGCAAGCCATATATCATGCAGCTCCACTGTAGTATGTGGAGTTGCATGAGAGTTCAAAAAAAAAAAAAAGGCAAAACCAGGCAGTTTAATTTCCATGCATAATAAGTGCATTAAAAACCACTTTGCCAAAACAATCAAGATTGTTTTTTTTCCTCCCAACAAAGATGGTTTATCCTTTTTTTGGCACACCCTACTGAGAATTCTTTCTAAACAGAGGCCCCATTTGATCATGCAAGGACCACTAACAGCCGCTGTTGCTGTATCTCCAGAGTGGAGAAGGTGACACTGCCCTTCCCTGGGTGGTCTCATTTTCAGGCTGCCCAGACGAGACACCCTCATACTGTCAGAGGGTCCAACCTGGTCTCGGAGTGGGAGTCTTGAACAGAGAATGACGGAGATGAATGAGCCTTTCACTGAGGCTTTTCTACATTTCCAGGATTTGCTGTTAAGGTTGCACTGGATCATAGAATCATAGAGTGGTTTGGGTTGGAAGGGACCTTTAAAGGTCATCTAGTCTAACCCCTCTACGAGGAGCAGGGACATCTCCAAGCAGATCATCATGGGACAAACTCCTCCAGTAGAGCTCTGGCTCCCACTAGAAGAAACACCTTTTACAGAGGTTGAACTTGGCCCAAACAGAGTAAGGGAAGGTGCCACCCTTCCCCAGCTGAGGACATCTGAGCGGGCATGTGGACACAGCTGGGTGTCCCAGCAGCGTGCACAGGGACTGTGAGATGAGTTGGCTGCTGACCGTCCTTTGATGCTCTAAGTAACTTGTTCCTTGTCACCTCTTCTCCAGTAAAAAGGTTACAGAAGACAGACTGGGACCAGACGAACACAAGCTAGGGGACTCGATGAAGACAAGCAAGGGGAGGTCCGCAAGAAGCAAATCCTTTGTCTGAATGCATGGTGCGGGTTGTGGGGTGGCCTGCCCCGAGCTCGGGTGCCTGGCCGGCCCCGGCGGTGGGCAGACCCTCTGTGTTACACTTGGGAAGATGGAGCTATGGGGAGGAGTTGGTCAGTGTGACATCCTCACAGCGCAGCCGGAGTGGCCCTGGGGCATCAGCCTGGCCATCTCAAGGTAGCTGAGTCAAGGAGGGTGGGTTGAGCCACACCTCGTGTCCCCCTCCACCAAAGCAGTGACGCTAATGAGTAAGCGTAGCAATGTGGCACGGAGCAAAACGAGTTATGGCTCCGATCCCACCATCTGACCCCGACGGGTGGACTCTCACACAGTGATCTCACTCTGTCGGCTTACTCACAGCTCCACAAGTAGCAGAGAAAGGTCACACAGTTAAAACTGAAATGTGCTTTCTTGCAGCTTTTCCCCCTTGGGCCAGGTGCCTCACTTGGGCAAAGGTCCAACTGGAAATAATGAATGTAATTACCTTGTAAGCACCTTAGTGGAAAATATTGGTATAGTTAATTATACAGGGATGCAATGCTACCTCATTTCCCAGTGTTTAAAATACAAATATTAACACTCTCCTTTGGGATTTTGAGAAGATTAGTTATTGCTGCAGTCGAATAGAATTTATAAGTTTTGCCGCTATTGCATTCAGTTTAAGTTTCCAAGGTTGATTTTCACATCGCTGGCTGATTCTGTGCAGAACAGTACTACACCGCAGAGAACTGGGCTTTGAGTGCCTTTGCAAGAATGAGGTCTTTGCCTCTGGCCCTTTAAATTCTCAAACTTAAGATAAGAAATTCACCCTTAGAATTTAAATCCTTGGAGATGGATACCCAAAACCTGTGACTTAGGTACCTTTTAAGAAATCCTGGCTAAATTGTCTAAGTGAGAATGTCACTATCTTTCATTTAAGAATATCATAGGAAACAGAGTATTAAACTCACGGCATAGACTGAGTGTGTACCTTAGCATCTGAAGTCTTCAAAATGGAAACCCAGGTATTTCCACACTATTTCTGATTGACTTTCCAGTTGTCGAGCAAGGAGCCCACTATTCCTACCTTAGTCTGCCGAAAAAGCCCCATTGCTTTCAGCCGGCAGCTGGCAGAGCCCTCGGTGAATGAGCAAGAGCCACCAAATGTGTTTTCCTTGCCTTGGTATTTGTTAACATCTCTGAAGAATCCAGTGCACCATTCGTAGGCTAGAAAAACAAAAGGCTCAACTCCTTTCTCACACCCCTGCAAACAGAGTCGAGAGGATTTACAAAAATATAAAACTGACCTGAGATTTCCCTTATAGGTACCTAAGGGAGTTTTTCAGAGAGAAAAAAACAAAAAGAGTGAGGGGGGGAGAGAGACATCAGCAGCACTTTGGGCATAGACCTTATTGTTCAGCGAAAGCCATGCAACGTATTTTGCACCAGGCCACCTCCTCTGCCAGGAGCCGCTTGCAGCAGCACCCGCGGGGCCTTGTGCTCCTGCCCGCACCTGCCCACGCGCCCGGGCCACGGCAGGGATCGCGCCTCAGAAGAGAGAGGCGAGGGAGAAGGCAGGCCTGACACCCTGCTGGGGATCCCGAGACGGAGAGGCCTCAACTTTTTACACTGCTATGGGAATTAATGAGGCCAGCAACTAGGAAATCCTGCCAGGCAGCTTAAGAGACTTCCGCGGCGCGAGTGTAGCCTCCTGCTTCTGATTCAACAGCAAAGCGAGCCTGCTCACGTGTCCTGCTGCCACAAACAGGGGTATTCACTCCCAGCAAAGGGCAGAACACTAATAAAACTGTTTCTATCTAAATATTTAATTTGAAAAAAAAAAAAAAAAAGCCCCATTTCCTCTGCTGCGTCTCAGCTCTCTGCCTGGTTTGTTGCTACACAAGCCCAAACCTCGCCCCAGCCGCCCACGGGCAGCAAGGGCAGTGGGTGAAGGAGCACCAGGAGCCTGAGCCCGAGTTCACCACACACAAGGCCCAGAGGCTTCTTGGGCTCAACAGCAACAGATTAGTCACCACCCTGAATCTGGAGGACACTTCCACGCCATCTGTACAGAAAAATCAAGGAAGCAGCTCCCCCAAAGAAAAAATGTAACCATCATTCCTCTGAAAGCTGCCAGACAGGTATTGCAGCCAGGGGAGAAAATACAAATAGAAGCGTTTGCAGGCAGGGTGTAAACTCTGGTCCAGTTGAGCACTGTCCAGGTGTACCATCGCCAGCTGAGGACAGTCTCTATAAATCACAACACTGCTCTCATAAGTGTCAGCATAGAATCTTTTAATACTTTACATTAAAAACTGCAAACACAGTTCATAATTTTATGTAAACATCATATACATCTCAGTTTTTGCCATGTCAGTTTTATTAAAAACAAAAACAGAACAGTCTCAGTACCACTGTTGAGGGAAGAGGGAGAAAAGTAAACAAACACGAATCAATACATTTGTTCTCTGAACCAGAGAAACACAAGATTATTTTCACCTGGGTTGGCTACCCCGTGAAAATAAAGTTTTAAATAAACCTAGATTCTTTAAATTGCCCTTTAATATTAAAGTCCGATGTACTCTCTGCATAAGGAACAATGCTTTCGCCCATTTTTTCCAAGGCAAAAAGATACAGTGGTTTTATTTTGTCTTGTGTTGAAATCACAATTTAAAACAAGACCCAGATGAGGTTACTGAGTAACAACAGTTCCAATGCTACAGTGTTCTATGCGGATGACAAGTGCATTGAGTGTTCAATTTAAAAAACAAAAAGCCACCAAGTTGTGCAAAGTAACTTCTTTTGGAAGTAAAACTTTTAAATAAATCCAAATCAACATACTTGCAGAAGACAACATTAAAGGAAGGAGCAGGCACCAAGATCATAATATGGCAATATCATTCCCTTCCCCCTTGCTCATCCTGCCTCATCCGTCAGGAGGAGGATGTCCAGCAAGGAGGACAGAGAGTTCAGCTTTATTTTTTAGCCTGGTGGCTTCTGCAGCTGGAATCTGTTGAAGGCTCACATTACCAGCAGGCATCAGACACTCAGGGCAAGTTCCTTTGCACAATGTAAGTCCCAGCTGGGCACCCCCTCCCCACCTTACTTTAAATAAGCACCCCCTGCACTACCCCAGTTTGCACAAGACAGAAAAGGTAAGATATGTACAGGCTTCACTTGGGATGACCCTCCCCTCCCAGTCTCGGTCTTCAGGGCACTAACTTCCACAGCAGGTCAGGCTCAGGCCGAAACATCTGTGGGAGAGGTAAGGACGCTGCAGGCAGTCTGGGAGATGCAGCTCCCTTCCCCAGCCCACTGTGGGGGGAGGCACATGCAGGCAGGAGGCAGAAGTCCCTTCGAGCATCTCAGCTCCACTGCTCTCCTCTTGCAAAAGGGAGGAGGCTGTCAGGGAGCTGGGAGCAGCAGGTGGTGGGCAAAGGGGAAGAGCTGGGTGCAAGGTTTGCTCAGTCCAGTCTCAGCAGCTTTTTGTTGTCGAGAGTCTGCAATTAACTCAAAGGGGCTGGTGGTAGGAGAAGGCTTCTCCCCACTTTATTCCCAAGACTCAGGGCATGCAATCCCCCCCTCCCTCTGTCCCCACAGCTGAGCCAGCACAACCCTTTTCAGCCAAGGCTGAGGGAGCGTGCTCCTTCCCTTAGCCCCCACCCCAATTCATCGCCAGCCCCCAGCGGAGGGGGGACAGGCTGATGCCGTGTGCGTGCATAACCCAGCTCCTCTCCGCCTGCCAACAGGTGACCCAGGCGCTGTGCCCAGTGCTGTGCTCCAGCCGCACCCTATAGCACTTTGCAGCAGTTGATGCAGCCATTCTGGGTGCCATAGCGCTTCTGCAAGGCTGCCCGGGTGGCCGTCTCAAAAACCTCCCGGACACCCTCCTTGGTCTTGGCCGAGCACTCCAGGTAATCATAGGCCTGGATGCGAATGGCCATGGCGCGTCCATCCTCGGTGCGCACCGGCTCCTGCTTCATGCGGGCCAGCTCGTTGCGCACATGCTCATCGTTGCGCAGGTCTTTCTTGTTGGCCACCAGGATGATCGGCACATTGGGGCAGAAGTGCTTGACTTCAGGCACCCACTTCTCCGGGATGTTCTCCAGCGAGTCCGGGCTGTCCACAGAGAAGCACATGAGGATCACATCGGTGTCCGGGTAGGAGAGGGGGCGCAGGCGGTCATAGTCCTCCTGGCCAGCCGTGTCCCACAGGGCCAGCTCCACCTGCTTGCCATCCACCTCGATGTCAGCCACATAGTTCTCGAAGACAGTGGGCACGTAGACCTCAGGGAACTCGTCCTTGCTGAAGACGATGAGGAGGCAAGTCTTGCCGCAGGCACCGTCCCCCACCACCACCAGCTTCTTGCGGATGGCAGCCATGGCCAGGCTCGCCAAGCTGGCCTTGCCGTGCAGCAGGACGATGGCAGCGCCCTCCTCCCCGCGGCCACCGCCTCCCCCTTCCTCTCGCTTCTCACAGGGCACCGTGGCGAGCCAGGCCCGCGCAGGCAGGCGGGCGCGCCCTCCTCTCTGTCTCCACGCACCGGCTCCGCCGCCGCTCCGTCCCGCGCTTCAGGGGAAGTGCTACGGCCGCAGTGAACGCCGCCGGTCCCGCCTGGCTCGGCCCTTCGCAGTTGAAACGCTGCTGCTGACACCACTCTCCGGACCTGACCGCACCGCTCGGCCCCGCGCTGCCAGTGCCGCAAGCTCCCGGCCGGCGCCGCTATTTAAAGGCGCTCGCGACTTTCTTAATATAGCTGGCCAATGGGAAGGCAGAGAGTGAGGTCATCCCCGGCGGAGAGCTCTGCGATTGGTGGGGTGCTGCGGGCGGGAGGGAGGGCACGAGGAGCGGGCGGGGGGTGGGGAGCGGGATCGGCGCCTGGCCCGCGGCAGCGGCGGGGCTGGACCGGGCAGTGGCGGGGAGGGAGTGAGGGGGGCGGCTGGCGGTGACCGGGCCGGGCCGGGAGCATCGGGGCCGGTCGTCGTGGGGCGGCTGAAGCCGGGCCGTGGTGCGGCAGGGCAACTGGTTGTGAGGCGACCGGACGAGCAGGCCCGGCCGGGGGGCGGTGGGGCCGGGCCATGAGGCGAGCGAGGCCGAGCCGGGCCGTGAGGCGGGCTCCGCGGGAGGCTTACGGCGCTCGGGGGGCAGCGGTGCCGCAGTCCCGGAGGAGCCCGGGGCAGGTCTCCCGGGCCGCCGGCGAGGAGCTCCCCTCCACCTCCCGGGCCGGTCCCTGCCGTGGCCCCGTCTGCCCCGCCGCCATCCCCGCCGCTCGGGATGACCGGTCTTAAAGAGGCCGGACGAGCAACCGAGAGAAACGAGAGAGGGGAAATCGCGGCGTCCCAGCTGCAGTCTTTAAAGGCCAGGCAAAGTGGAACTGAGATCATTGCAGGCGGTTAAATAAAACAAAAGTCTTCGCTGGATATTACTGGAAAAACACAGGATTCAGCCACTTCCTTTCCTTAAAGGAAAAAAAATCCATCATGTTTGAGTCTCTCCCCTGCCAGCTTTTGGGAACAGAGGAACTACAAACCGGGAGAAGCAGCAGACTTGAACTGAAATGCCCTTTTGGTCTAAATTTACGGAGATACTGGAAGCCACAGTAATGAAAAAAATTAATGTGGAAAATAAGTGAGCGCAAAAGACTGAAGCTTCAGATGCCTTGGGGAATAGGGTGTAAGGGCCTTAACATAAACAGACGCGTTAGTAAAGCCGTGCCTTGTAGAGTTTGACACTGCAATCACTGGTAGCGATTCGCTGTGTCCCTCTTGCAGCTGTCGCTGTTTAACTGGGTGTTGGCTCAAGCGTTTTCACCGTGTCCTGTGGCTGCTGCCTCTCAGGGTTGGATCCAACGTGTCCTCTTGCTAGCCAGCACAGGCATTAGTGAACAGAACAAAAGTGAGGGATTTGAACAATGTGATTGTTATTAAATATTGTATTTATAAAATAACCACTTGGAGACCGAATGCACCACCGAGTGTATCAGATTGCCTGATGAGTTACGTGCAGCAGACTGTTACAGAAGTCTGTGTCAATAGGGCAAACGGTTCACTTACGGTTCGCTTAATCCTAGACATGGAAATATAATTCATCTTTGAGATTTTTGTAATTCCCTGTCAAAAGAGCATGTCCCTGGATGGTGACAGATGGATTTGTACCCTGATCTTGCATAGTCTGTAGACCATATTCTACATGGAGTGAACATGATAAATTCAAACTGATCGAAAAAATTCAGAAATAAAGTGTCGTCATAGGCATCGGTGTTCTCCAGTACCTGTGGTCTTTTAGCAGATTAAATTTCTGGTTTTCATTGTCCCTTTACATTTGTTGTCACTGCTCACAGTTTCAATTTCTTAATGGAACAAAAATAAGTTGCCTATGTGGAAGTCTTCCCCACTCCAGCATGTCCTTCTGTCGATGAAGAATTGGCAGCTTGTAGCTATTTTGTCTACAAATATAACCACAAGCGTGTAGAGCCGTTCTGATAGGCGGATAGAGTTAATTTGCTGTATAATGTAAGTCTTCCAAGTCGGCGTGCTGCTGTCAGAGCAGCAGAGTCAGACCGCTGGTGGATTTTTCACTGGAGTTCAGAGCCACCTTGCGGCAGCCCCGCCGGCGGGGATGCCGGGTTCCTTGCGGCCCCGAAGCTGGAAAGCTCCGCCTCTGGGATGGCAGCAGGAAAAGCTGCAGGTACTTTATAAATACTGAGAGGTGCTGCTCAAACAGGCTTCTGAATCCGTTTTTATTTGACTTTTGGGTGGCACGAGGAACCATGCCTGGATATTTGCTCTTTTCATGAGCAAACCACTTTGTTAAACAGAAAAAAAAGAATCATCCAAATGAGCAATTATGTTGATCATCTCATCTGTGCGGTGCCATGAAAGGTAGGGAAATATGCAGCTTATTCATTTCAAAGCGCACGGCTCTGTTGTTCACCCAGAGTGCTGCCAGCAATTATCCGTGTGCCTCCGTGTAGACAGCGCAAACTAAGTGGCCCACATCCGTACTCTTTCACTCTTTCAGACTCCAAAGCAGGGTGGTCTCATCCAAACTGTCTACTCGTCCCAACATCCAAACTATGCTAAGGAAATACTCTCCAAAGGTCCAGCTACCCCAAGTCAAACCCATAGCAGGGGCTCTTCTTGTAACAGCGCCAAGAGAGATCCAGCGCACAGTTACGGTCTGCGCAACAGCTGCTTAATTTTCTACTCTTGCATCTGTAGTCTTCCACACAACTATACTGAAGCCGAAGGGCCTGATGTTTCATCTCTCACCTTGCAAGAAAGACTGCAGCGAAGTCTATGTAATTCCTTGACCTAGGGTTTCAAATGCTTTACATTATTTTTCAGAGGCTTTATACCAGGAGACCCAGGCCTGTGACTCACTCAGGCTGAGATCACACTCATTTCACTGGCCTAGGGTACACTCCAGCAATGGACTCTAGAGGCAACATCTAAGTCACTGTGGTTATCACACATTTACACTTAAATGCCTGTCTCTAGATCATGGCCTGCGTTTCATCCTTAATGTAAATTTGGTACGTGCCACCTTTCTCCTGCAGTGGATTTAGCCTGTAAGTATCAGTGCACTGTGCGGTACCTGCCCGAAGCTGTCTAAGTGGAAGTGAAGAGACCTTTAATTTATGTTATCTTTTCAGTTATATATATTTACTTCTCTTCCCTGGAGCATTCTTTCTTCAGCCCCTACATGGAGCCAGTTTCACGACCAGTGGAAATCAGAGGTAGAGTTGTACACAGGAATCTTTTTCTTTTCCTGCTCGGATCGATGCATAAGGGAAAATGGGAACATGACCAGCACGGCAGCCCCGCGAGTGCAGCAGAAAGAGGCACGGCAGCAGTACTGTAAATGAGGACAGTGGATAATAATCCATGGAAGTGCTTAGGCTTCCTTCTTGGGGTGGTGACTGAGAGCAGAGGTGGAAAACCTGAAAAGACAATAATGAAAAGAGGCTCTGGCATGAGGTGGCTTTTTCCTCTCCTTAGGGAATTTTGTACAGGACCAATTCTGTACTCAAGCATGGTCATTGTCTGGAAGGCATCAGGGAGTGTAGCCAGCTCACTTATTTTAGGGCTGAATTTGAACTTTATGTTGCAATCTTTGTATTTTCTGATCAAATTTGCATGACACGCTAAACTATGGTTCTTTAAGCAAGCTGAAACTTCAATTCCAGTAATCCCTAAATGGGCACTCTCTCAGCAGGAGCATTAGTTCTGCTGCACCACATACATCTGTATGATTGATGAAGAAAGTATGAAGTCAGAGAAAGAAGACACCACTTCTTTGCTTTCATTGCTTGTGCTGGTGGTTTTGAGATTAAAACTCAACCTTTTGTTTTTTACTCAATTTAATCCAATTGGCATTTTTTGTTGCTGAGAAGACAATTCCAGTCAATTACTGGAGATTGTTTCCAGATTATATCCTCCCTCCCCGCCTCCCTGCCCCGCTCTTTTTGCTAAACAGATTTTCTAAAGGGCATGTCTGTAACTCAGATCATTTGTGTTCAAGCATAAATCTGTACCAAAAGCACGAAAGCTCAGTGGGGAAGATAATCTTTCTCCTTTTTGTCAATAAGTAGGCAAGTAAGTACATTGCCTGCTGCGGCATAACGTGCTGAGGGAGCCGTCTGTGCCGGTAATGGCATACTCAGTCCTGCCCGCTGACTTCTGTAACGCTAGCAACAAGCATCCTGCAGTCCTCAAGCAGGGAAAGCTTCCCAGTGAAGCAAGGAAAGAAAGAGCTAGCAAAGTAGGAGCAGTTTACAGGTTAGTGCAAAAAAAAAGCTCTGAGTAGGTGTGAGAGGACAGCAGAAATGGTCAGTATCTGTCCCTCTAAGATGCTAAGCGCTTCTAGCATGTAGAAGAACCAGAGCACTTGTTGCTTGTCACAGCAGGTCCGTTGCTTTCCAATGTCCCTGAAGAAAAACATTCTTTAACTCTCAGGTCCCTTTGTGATCAGTGCTCTGAGCAGAGAAGCCAGTGTGATCTACCTAGAAACTGGAATGCCAAGGGATTAAAAGAGAAGGTAGAAAAGACCTGTGTATTTTAAGACAGAGGGTCAGGCTAAATGCAGTGCACGTGAAAGCACAACATCCCAAACAAGAAACGCCGCCTTCATGATCCTAGAGAGCTGTATGGGACCCACTGGCATTGCTGTTGCACAGTGTAAGTGGGGCAAGTCAGACGCTGATGAGTTTAATTTCACCAAGTTCCTTTGGCAAGACTATCAGATTCATACTTGAATAGGACTTGGGAAATATGGTCTGGCATATTTCTAGACCACCATAGAAAACTAAAGTGGCCTCAGGTTTCCAACTGACTTCAGATTAAACAAAAGCAAGTTCCTTATCCTTAGGCTAAAATTTTTAGACCTAAACCCCCTCCTCTCGGTTGAAGAATTCTTCTGTAGCTGTATGAAACAAATGGGCTGACCACATAACTATATTAATCAGCAGTTACGTATCTGAACCACCAATAATGCCTTTGGAAACAGTTCTCTCTGCTGAGACACCAAATTAATCTACCTCCAGTTCCCTTTATTTTCAGTTTTTAATGGTTGCAGACACCTTGCAGTCTTTGTCCACCAGGAAATTGAGACAAGAGTGAGCAGCAATGACTTGTCCAACAAGATAGCAGGGAATTCAGTCATCATCTCTGGAGTCCAAGATAACATCCTTAACACCGGGTGGTTCTTTCTCTTTACATTCTCCAGTTAATAGACTTCATTTCACTACTTTGAGGGTGATCAAATGGTGGAAAAAGGCTGCCCAGAAAGGCTGTGAAGTCTCCATCCTTGGACATAATCAAAACCCAACTGGACACAGTCCTGAGCAGCCTCCTGTAGTTAATCCTGCTCTGAGCAGGGCAGGGTGGACTAAGTGATCCCTTCCCACCTCACCCATTCTTTGATTCTGCAATTCATTTTTCTATGATGCCTCAGCAGATCTGGAAAGAGATGTCTTGAGGGTCTGTCTGTCAGATCTACTGCTGTTTTACACTCTAGTACTGTCAGCCCCAAACACAAAGGTAGTTTGGCACACTCCATACTGAAATGCTCACCCAGGATGAGTCTTTTGCAATAGGAATGAGGAAATTTCTGAAGTAAACATGCTGTGATTTGTTAGTGAATTGTGTAACTTCCACTTTAGTGCCAGTAAAGTAGTCTTCTTTAAAAAACAGTGATGTCATCAGGTTCTCTTTGTAGATTGGTTGGCTATATTAAGAAACATCGACCTATTCCTTTAAATACTTTGGTCATCATGACAGTCCTCGAAGAGTGGTGTTGAGTTCTCTCTGCAGGGGAACCAGTGGCCTACGGAAGCTGATACAGCAACAATATTAGAAGAAACCAATCTAATACTGAACATCAAGAAAAAGAAGAAGGTTGATGCTGGAAATTACTATCCTGTAAGTCTAACAAACTTCTATCTCATATAAATTAACTGTGAATGTATGAAAACTGAGAACAGTTTCTTATCTCCCACATGACAACAGATCTATGAACAAAAGCAGCATGAACTTACAGAGGATAGCTATCGCCATTGGATAATCCAGTTCTTGATAGAATTCCTGCATTCAAAGGAGAGAAGTAAAAAGACTAGACTTCAATTTCTAAACTTCTTTGTCCTTATGGTCTGAATGTACCTTAAATCTTTCTGTCTTTCCTTAGCACTTGCAGGCAGAAGACATGAAGTACAGGGAATGCCAGCAACCACGCTCTCAGCTTTGCAGGTCATTAACAATCTGGAAAGAGACTGAGATATGCTGTCAACCTAAGCAGAGAGATGGACCAAAATGGAAAGGCTTTGGGTGCATCTCCATAGTCCTCCCTTCTCTGAAGCATTGATTGCTGGCAGCCCAAGGGACTGAGCTGTGGACTGACATTAAAGGCACAAGTCTGGAAGCAGGCAACTAATGTGACTGCAGGATTTGAAGGCACGTGCTGTAACACAGTAAATGGACGGAAAAATGTGTTGAGGTAAACTCCTTCTGATCCTGCAGTAAAGGCACAGGGCTAATTGAGCATAACTGTCACAAACAAGGAGGACATGGAAGTCCATCACTTTCTTTTGCTGACTTCCTTGGTGGTGGTTTCATCACTCTGGCAGCTCGGTTACAGTTTCTCAGCAGGAAACAAAACAAGAGTAAACACAAATTTCTAAACTGATTATGTCACCTGGAGCTGTACACTTAGCAAACTAGTTTTTCCAGGTGAGAGACCTAATAAAATACACACTTGAGATTTTTTTTCTTACCCATTCTTCCCACCAGTATTTGTCTATTGATGGTATCATGGGTAGAAATACCGGGGTTGGCCAAGTAGTCATTATTGGATGGGTTGCTGCTTTCCTTCTACATCACTTTTTGGTAGCAGTTTTGAAGTCCACAATCACACTGTGGCATGATAACAAGTGCTCCAGAGATGACACTTTACATTTCCAAAAGTACCTTTCTTCCAAGAAACCCTAAGCACTTTTCAATGGGAATTGCCTACTCACCACTTGGTGATAAGTAGGTGTTATTTCCATTTTCAAAACTGAGAAACTGCTGCTTAAAGTAACCGTGAACCATCTACTTCTTGGAGCTTTTTTTTTGTTGACTTGTTTTCCATACCCTTTCCCTTTTCCCTCCCAGACCATTCTTAACCTCAGTGTCTTCTCCTCTCTATCTATAATAATCCCCTCGATGCAACCTGATATTGTCCCCAAACTTTAAAAATGTTCTCCCTATGCAACTTGGAGGTTGAGTGTGTGCTGTGCTAAGTGCTCTCCTGATTCAGGTGAGTACACATCAGTGCGTTTCAAAGAGCTGTATTTATATAGATAGGTTTAAATTGTTATTTCCATTTTATATGTGTATGGTGGGTGGGAAGGATTAGACTGCGGATAAATTGAAGAGCACAGGTGTCTCAGGTGCCTCTGATGTGGGGTATTGAATTAGAGGCAGTTTTGCAAAGATGCTGAGCGCTGACTGCTTCCACCGCTTGGAAAGTTCAGATGACTGACAAATCGGAGCTTACACTGCCTCTTGCTTAGTAGAACAGTGGTCAGCATATTGACTGGTCTCTGTTTTCAATCTACATAAACAAGTATTTTCCTCCAGAAGGGTGCTTTGTTCAAGATAAGGGTAACTGGTTTCACTCCCAGTATTCACTATACGTATCTCTGAATTATGTATGTATTATACTGATGTTATACTGATCTTAGTTTCTATTTGTTAACATTAACCTTTTAGTTGTTTTTATGTGAAATAAAAAGTTGGCAATCTGTTTCCACTGTATACTCCTCTGCAACTGGAAAAGATAAATCTGTGGGAGGTTTTTCATCATCCTTTTGCTAAAGCTGTATAAATTCTCTTTTTGCCACTTTTGTCAAAAAATCCAAATGCTTTTCCTCTTTATCTATCTCAGAGCACTTTTGCAATTGCAGGTTACTATGTGGCTGTTCAAGAAATCTATTGGACAGTTTGTCCATATTTTAAGGCATCTGGCTTCCACGAGAAAACCACAGAGTGGATAGTTTTTGTAGTTTGTTTTTTTTTTTTATTTTAGAATTATAGAATCTTTAAGGGGGAAAAGACCTCCAAGATCATCAAGTCCAACCATCAACCTAACATCCGTATGTCCACTAAACCATATCCTGAAGTGCCATGTCTACACGTTCTTTGAACACTTCCAGGGATGGTGACTCCACCACTTCCCTGGGCAGCCTGTTCCAGTGCCTGACCACTCTTTCAGTAAAGAATTTTTTCCTAATATCCAATCTAAACCTCCCCTGGTGCAACTTGAGGCCATTTCCTCTCATCCTATCACAAGTTACTTGGGAGAAGAGACCAATATCAACCTCCTTGCAACCTCCTTTCAGGTAGTTGTAGAGAGCAACGAGGTCTCCCCTCAGCCTCCTCTTCTCCAGACTAAACAAAAAAAAACTTTTAGCATTGGTCTGTGGCTAATGCCTATGACATAAGTATCTGGGGTTGCTTCTCTATTCCACCTCAAGCTACGATCTGTATGACCGTAGAGAAGAGACTGTGCACATCTGCACGGCAAAGTACCTGGAAGGAATCAGACCCCACAAAGCAGCATGGAGCTCGATGGGGGCTAGTTCATCCTTCCCATTTAAGATTGTGTCTTCAGGAGCCTTTGCAGCCTGCAGCACGCATACACCCTCTGGCTGATGTTAGCCTTCCTACCCCCCAGCCTGCTGGGCTGGTGGTTGTGCTCATGAGGAGCTCAGATATTAGCTACAGGAGAGCTGAAGTCCCTGTGAGACTGACAGTGCGAAAGTGATACATGCCTGTATCTTAAACCTGGAACAAAGATCAATCGTGATGAATCCATGGAGAAGCAAACTCCAGCAGTCAATAGACTTGAGCTAGACTTGAGCCAGAAGTGCTATCCTCTAATGCAAGTCTTTCTTCCAGTGTTGGGCTGGAGGAGAGAGGAGAAGGAGAGGAAAAGGAGAGGGAGATGAAAGGAAAATCAAATATTAACCATTTTCTTTTTACTTTTGTGAATTTAAATATTAAATATGAGTTTTTATTACGGAAAATAAAAAGCGAAGGAAAGAAGTACTGTGGAAGAGAAGCTGGAAATTAACTGATCATTCAGCA
The DNA here is from genome assembly GCF_036417535.1 of Chlamydotis macqueenii. Lineage (NCBI taxonomy): Eukaryota > Metazoa > Chordata > Aves > Otidiformes > Otididae > Chlamydotis > Chlamydotis macqueenii. The sequence goes on from NC_141558.1 coordinate 10,428,066, forward strand.
GGGCCATTTCTAAGATGAAATACACTGTTTACTCACCACCACAACAGTTTAAGACAGATGTCCAATTGAAAGAGCAGAGGAATTTATACTATATTAGGTGAATATGATGATGTGTATTGCAATTAAATAAGAGCTTCTTTGCAATTTCAGTGAAGCAAACATGCAAATAAATGATATTGATATCTTTCAGTAGAAATAAAGAGAAATAAAAAAGAAAATCAGTACCTAACAATAATAAGGCAATATGTGAGAGCAATTTTCCATTTTTTTTATGTATTTCATGCAATAGTGTTGTAGTAGCCTGCATGCCTAAGAATGTTGTCAAGACAAGGTTTGTAGACAAGCTGGCTTTGTTGGGAAAAACACAGACAGCCTCCAGGACACTCATGTCTTCAAACACCTCCTCCAGATCTCATCTGACAAAGGACCTGGCTTCTCCCTATAAAGCTCTATGTGTTGTGATAAGCCATGAAAGCCACGACAATCTAGAATGTGCTTTGTACAGAGATTTAGGCACAATCTGTAAACTTCAGTGACATCTACAAAGTGACACACCAGTAGTGCTTTAGCAAAAAAGATACCCGCACAGCACACAGTACAGGGCTTTGGAGAGAAGTCTGAAACTGAAAAAAAAACCCCAGATGTTGTTTCCTTTTCATTGCCTGTTTCAGAACAGGCTTAGCAAGAACATTCTCCATTTTGTATTACTTTCCTGTGTAAATATGTCTTCTTCGTGGACAGTCTATCAGGCTACCTACTAATTCGTCTGTTTACTTGAAATTGTCATCAGGCAGGAAGACTGCTATATTTTATTAAAATAGATTCTCTTAGGCTTTTGTCACAGTTTTCTTCATAATATCTTGCCACTTAATCAAATTCATTGTCTGAAATGTACTGCATCTGTTTTAAATAATTCATCAGCTTAGAGTGTATCTCTGCAATCACTCAGAGAATGACAAACTGATACAAGAGCCTGTAATTTGTTATTACGGTTTGACGGAAATAAAGGGCTGGATCGTGGTATTCCTCCACAGCAGCTCAGAGTAGCGTATGAAAAGGCAGAAGGACTGCAACTTTACTTGCCAAAGCTAAATTTTAGGTGTCCCTAAGGCCTTGAAAGCCTCTTTGTTCAGCTTCATCTCTGCTAGCGGACTTGTCAGTCACTCAAAGTACCTCCACACCGTTGGCGTGTTCACATTTCAGTCTGCTCAGTTCCCGAACTGAGTAGCTTTATGCCAGCTACTGCCTGTCAGGGTGAGACAGCTTTTAGGGGGCATTTGTCTCAGCACACCTCTTGGGCTGTGCCTGTTTAGCAGACAGACTGGCAGAGGAACATCCGATTCATGAATCACACCAGTGACTGGTTTCTGAGCAGTTCCATGCCGTTGGGAGCCGCTTTGTCAGCTCAGGTGTGTCTGAACCCAGCAGTGTCGCGAGGTGGGTGTGCCTAGGTGCTGGGAGCAGGGGATTCAGCTGCCTGTCGTCATCCAACTTTGGTTGAGAGGGAGTTTGCAGGCTTGAAGGCATTAAAAAGAGCAATCTTCTCCCTTCCAATCGTTTTGCTCAGGTAGGAGGATCACCTTTGCAGAGGGTATCCTTGGCTCAAACTCAACTGCTAGCCCAAGCGAACAGGTCATTGTCACAGGCTGCCGGACCCAGTGGCCTGGTAGAGGTATGGCTGCGCATCTCCCTGCCCCAGGTCCAGCTGGCAGTGGGGCTGAGCACAGGAGCACAAACACACTTATTCAACATGTATGTGCATATATACATGGCAGCAACACAGAAACGCTCGACACACACAAACACAAACAGCACCAAGGGCCTCCTCCTGATCTGCTCTCTGGCTGATCAGGATGAAAGCCCATTAATAGAACATATATAGAACAGCCATAAAGACAGCATAGATCCCTCTAGCCACTGGCCTGAGACACTCAGTCTGCACAGTAGCTGGCCCATCTTCAGTTGTCTCTTGCACACACACATGCAAACAGGTCTCTAAGTTGACTTCCAGACCCCGTGATCTTCCCAGTAGCCAGCCAGGACCTCCTGGTCCCTCCAGTAGCCAATGCACAGACCTCTGGTGCCTCCAGCATCCAGCCCAGGCTTACAGTTACCTCGATACCTGGCTCCCAAAGCCTCTTATCCTCACCAGCTAGTCCAGCTTGACATTCACCAGTGATTCACCTAGACCCCCAAACACACACGTGCACACAGAGCAGACAGTCTCTCACCCAGGAAAAGCATCTGAAACAGAGTTCAATGAGAAGACAGGCCCTGCCGACCAGGAGCAGGGCATGGCCGGAGACAGCGACCAGCCAACTCTTTATATGGCACTGACCCCTTTAATCCCCTTATCACTCTGCTTTCCCACAGCTGATCCTTCCCAAACTACCTAGATCTCTCCCTTTCCCCACCCTTGGTTCTCCTCCTAAACACCCCATGGTAAGTCCTGTGCAATCCCAAGGTGCTCCTCCTCTGCATCCCATAATATGTTCCATACTCCCGAGGCAGTAACCTACCTGCCTCAGTCCATAAGAGCCTTTCCAGTTAACTTGGGGTGCTGGGTGTCCCCCCCAGACCCTGGGCTGAGGCTTCCCTGGGACAGCCCTGGGAGGGGCCGCGTCGGGGGCTCACATCCCCCCACAGGGTTATTTGGGTTCCTCCCCCAACCCTGCCTCCGAGCTCCTTCGTGTTTGTGGGGTGAGGCTTTAGTCATACCCCCCAGCCACCATGGGAAGACACTTTTGGGTTTGCCCGCTGCTGCCTGGCCCGCAGGCTCTGCCCATCATCATTGACTGCTGTTTGCAACCGCTTATCCCTGGAAGGAGATGAAATGTGGCTGCGTTTAAGGCCTTTGGCAGGGTAACTCTAAATAAATATTTATCAGCAGCCAAATGTAGAAGAGAGAACTAATAAAAATGCATCTTTTGGAAGGCTCCCTGTCCACCGGTTTTCTGCAGGAAGGTAAATTTAAATTAATGTTGCGCTAAAGTGCTGCTTTGCTATTAGAAACGATGAATGGGTCCAGGTACATTTCCAATGACCGACTGTAAACTCAGTATGTGCTGCATTAGTAGTAAATTGCCAACAGATGATGGTGCTTTGAAATCTGATGGAAGCAGCCCAGACTTTTGCTTTTCTTCATCCCAGTTTCATGGGAAAGGACACACTGGCTTCTTTCCCGACAACTGGAGCTCAGGGCCCACAGGACTCAGTCAGCTCCTGCTGCAGTTCTCAGAGCATCGCCATGGTCCCCTTCGCTGAGCTGATGCTTCAGCCTTGAGCAAGGGCCACGAAGGGAAAGGTGAGGGCTCAGGAATGAGCAGCATCCAATGTCTTGCAACCAAACTTGCTATTTTCCCCTGCTACTACCCAGACAGCTGGATTGCCATTGCAAAACCTGGCTTTATATTTAGAGGGATATGGAAAAGTTTTGCAGTGACATGTATTAATCTTTTCTGACACACTTCTGTGACAATAGCCATATGGATCAAGAGATGAGATAGATCGAAAACTCAGCACCATCTTTCTGTTACATGTTTGTACAGTGCCTGACACAAGGGGCTGAACCGCCCCAGAGGAGAGGGAGGAGCTCCCGGCCGTGGCAGGGTCGCACAGGGTCCCTTGCTGCTGCCTGGCCACAGCCCACATGCTTTAAGACAAGAGCAAACCATCATGTCTGCTCACCGGCTATCTTCCTAGATTCTCAATCTGTCGAGAAAAGAGGTTAATACAGCGCCAGCACCACAGTTGCTTCTCTACATGGTCATACCCCCAATCTCAAAGACCCCTGGGGAGGGGAAGAGCCCAGGGTTGATCCTTACTCATTAGGAACTCATCTACCCAGCGCAGGACCTAATCCTGGCACACTCAGTCTGCTGCCCTAACTCAGCTACAAATTAGTGTTAAACATAAATGTTATTTATCTCTAATTAATTATTAGGGCAGTATGTAACAGCACTCAAGAAAGATCATATTGGTATGTGTCTGGATGCAACAAAATCTGCTCTAAATCACGCTGAAAGCTGATTTCCCTCCTGCCGTACAGCAGACTACTTCAGGCTTGGTGCTGGTACAGAAGGAGAAAATTCGTTACCCTTCTGGAAAATCAATAGGCTCTTGGCAAACTGGGTTCGGTGCTGTTAATCATCTTGATGGCACCATCTGCCTATCTACCCAAGCACAGCAGGAGAACCACCCCGCCACCCGTCAGAAGGCCCTGCTGTGGGCAGCTGCGCAGGGACCCCGCTCAGCGGCTGCAAAGCCCTGGCACAGCCAGGCTTGCACCTCTTGCTGCAGCTGAAACGCTTCCAAGCCCAGCGGAAGATGCAGGACGATCAGGGGACTGGGAGCTCAGAGCTTGCCAAGGACTCTGGCCATGTCCCCACCAGGACTTCTGCTCCACGGACAGAGGCAGCACCTCCCAAAAAGTGGCTGAATGCTCAGAGGAAAAGCAGAGAAGTCAAAAATGCTGAATAAAATCCAGTTGCCTGAGGCACCACCGCTGGTGCATGCAGCTCCTCAAGGCCTCACTGGCGTGTGGAGGACATGAGAAGTCCTGCTGGCTGTGGACCATCACTTGCTGCCATGTGAGGCTCTGGTACGAGGCATCCCCAGCGAGGCAGGGTCTCCTCCCTCATAGCAGAGCTCAGCGCTTCTCCAGCAGACAAAAGCGAAAAGCTGCGGGAGGAACTTCCCTGCAGAGCCAGGATGGGCTGGAGAAGCTGGAGCCGAACTCCAGGGAGGGATGAAGCTGGTGACACGCTGTAGCATGAGCAAAGGAGCGCTGGCCTCGCTTACAGGGGTGATAGCTGCTGCAGCAGTCCTGGCTGCTGCCTCCGGAGATGTCCTGGCTGCTGCCAGCTGCTGGGATGGGGAAAGGACCCTCACGACAACACGCAGCCTCCCCGTCCCATCTGCCGGGTCTCTCTGCCTTCCACCAGCGCTGGCCGGCATCACGCAGGACCTGCAGAAAGGCAGGCTGACTCCAGCGAGCAGGAGGGAAACAGGCAGGAGCAAATGGCAGCGCCTGGCTTCGTCCTGCTCAGTATTAATCAGCGCTTTTCTGAATCACAGATGTGGCTTTGTCTGCGGGATATCAGCTATGAGATGCAGAAATTATTTCAGCTTGGGAGCCTTGGATGACTCAGGCTGCTATGAAAACACTCCAGGGCAGAAATGAGATGTAGGGCAAATTCACCCTAGGGGTATCTCTCCATGGACTTTAAATTTAATTTGAAGAACTGAGGCATATTTTATTTACTCTTTCTAAGCATCGTTTTAAATTGAAATATTCAAATAGACAATCAAGAGGGTCTTAATGGGTTGCATTTATTGAAAGAGAGTTTGATTTAAATTCCTCAGCCTCTGAGTCCCAGGCATATTTTTTCCCCCTTGAGTGAAATCTCTGCTGAATTTCTTTATTGCAATAATGTATGAAAAGCTGAATTCACCAAATAAACAGACAAGATGACACAGCGCTGATATTAGGTTGTGCGCAACCCACCCAGTGATCCTGCTGGGAGATGTCTGGAAGTCTCACTGGAAAAGCAGGATGCGGCAGTCACAAGTGCTTTTAGGAGTCTGTAAAGACAGAGCTCTTTCTCCTGCATCACTGGGCTCCCAAAGATGTGTCTAAGTTACAACAGCCCTAGGGTTCATTTAACTCTGCTGCCAAAAGTCTGCCTGGGAGGAAAAAAAAAGGACATTTTGGTAGCTGGAAAAATATTGAGGAAAAGGATTTGAAACGCTGAGCCACATGGACCGCTGCCTTAGCTCTCTCCGTGCAGCGATACTTCACTGCAATCAATAAATGTTTCATCATCATTTCTGGCACAGGGCAGGGAGGCTGTAAGGAGCCCAGGCTCAATTCTTGGCTCCACTCTCCACTCTCTGTGTGCTTTGAAGCATTATTTCAGGTCAATACAGCAGGAATTCAGTGCCCTGTGGCACAACAAGCAGGCTGTGTGCTGGGGACTCCCAAGGAAGAATCATAGCATCATAGAATGGTTTGGGTTGGAAGGGACCTTTAAAGGCCATCCAGTCCAACCCCTCTGCAAGGAGCAGGGACATCTCCAACCAGATCAGGTTGCTCAGAGCCTCATCCAGCCTGGCTTTGAATGTTTCCAGGGATGGGGCATCTACCACCTTTCTGGGCAACCTGTTCCAGTGTTCCACCACCCTCAGTGTAAAAACTTTCTTCCCTATAGGTAGTCTGAATCTACTCTCTTTTAGTTAACCCTTTGTCCTGTCACTACAGTCCCTGCTAAAGAGTTTCTCCCCACCTTTCCTGTAGGGTCCCTTTAGGTATTGGGAGACCGCTATAAGGTCTCCCTGGAGCCTCCTCTTTTCCAGGCTGAACAGCCCCAACTCTCTCAGCCTGTCCTCACAGGAGAGGTGCTCCAGCCCTCTGATCATCTTCATGGCCTTCTCTGGACCCTCTCCAACTGGTCCATGTCCTTCTTATGCTGGGGGCTCCAGAGCTGGATGGAGTACTCCAGGTGGGGTCTCACCAGAGCGGAGCAGAGGGGCAGAATCCCCTCCATCGACCTGCTGGCCATGCTGCTTCTGATGCAGCATGGATGTGTTTGGCTTTCTGAAGTGGGGTGAGAGGCTGGCGGGGGCAGCTCAGGGTGCCCAAGAGGATCAGCCCTCCACTCCCTGGGCATGGGGGACAAAAAGGCAGTGAGTTGCGGCGATGGAGGGGAGCAGGCAGTATTTTAGCCATACCTTCCTCTGGGAAGCTGATGCTGATGGCCGGGAGCTGGAGGGAAGCCAGGCAGCTGCACGTCAAAAAAGAAATCCCGACAGCAAAATCTGGGGAAAGATCAGGGAAAATTCCTTCCAAAAGAAAAGCCTTGTACTGGAGGACACATCTGGGTTTCATTTGGTCTCCGCCGTCACTGGCAATGCATCAGACTGTTCAAAAGCTGCCCCCACCCCACCCAGCCCATAAGAGACAGGGAGCTGGATCTGGCTGCATTTTCACAGACTGAAGTCTGGGATAGGACCAAGGCCTGAAACTCGCTTGGGGGAAGAAAGTCAGAGAGACCTGTGTGTCCCTCAGGGGGAGCTGCACTGGCCTCTGGGAGAAGCCGAGCAGTAAGGGAGGGGCATTTTGGCCACATCTGCTCCTAAAATGGCCCTGCTGCAATAGAGGGGTGGTTTTAAGGTTTTGTGATTAAAAAGCTGCAGGTTTTATATGAGGTTTGATTTCCTCACACTACTGATGTGTGTGATTGCCTGTTCCTCCCCTACACCCCCCAGCCAGGGATAATGCAGAGCATCACTGTGCCAGGGGAACCAGACTGGGCAGCAGAGAGGACACCAAAACCTTCAGGTCAGACTCCTGGAGGAAACACGGGAGGCGCAGCATTCCCGCTGCTCGGCGGAGAAGCACGAACTGAGCGTACGTAGGGTCAGTTGCAGCGCCAAGCGCAGGGCTCTGTGTGGCTCGGCAGGAGCACTCAAGGGACAGGGACATCCTCCCGCTGAGGAGTGGCAGAGCGGCTCAGGTCACCTAAGCACAGTCGCACTCTCAGCACCCATCCCTGGCAGCCCCCACCAAGCACCTGGGGAGCTCAGTAGCAAACAACAGGGCTACAGGACTTCACGCAGGGGCTCCAGCCTCAAGTACGTCCAGCTACTGCTCACCAAGCACATGAGAAGTCATGCTAAATACTGCAATGCTCAGTGGGAAAGAAAATCACCATGTTTTTTTCAACAAGCCTCAAGATAGAACCCAAGTTTAAGCTAAAGCGACCCACAAAAAATGCTGGGATAATGTCCTAGACATTATAATGTCCTAGGACATTATAATAATGTCCTAATGTCCTTTCCTGCCATGGAAAGGATGCTCAGTGTCCCAGGGGCAACATGGGTCCCAGGGCAGTGGTTTGAGAAAAGCAAGATAATGCATTGTAACCCTGGAGAATTCACTGCTCGGGGTAGTAACAAAGAAACAGCACCATTACCAGGTCAAAGTAACCTGCTAATATTGAAAGTGCTTTTAACAAATTAATTAGCTGTAGCTAATGCCTTTCATGGCTGGCTCACACATTTTCAGAGCAGACAGCCAAAGTTTTTGCCCTTTCTGCACTTTGTTTTCTATGTCTTCTAACAAAAGAAAGCAAGTATATTGTTTCTACATGTATTTGTTGCTTTGCAAGCTTTATGATACGGGTTACATATCTCCATTTCTGCCTGAAGCTGTACCGGTACAAGACATCTCTGTGGCTGCTGACATGTCATGAGCATGGATCCAGGAATTCCCTACAGGAGGGGCAGGGGAGGGAGATACATCCTTGCGGACAAGCCCAGCTGGTGGACTAATAACTCTGTTTTTCTGCTGCCCCAGGAGGAATGTGCTCCCCTGCTGCCCTACCTGAGGGAAGGCTGGAAAGGGAAAACTCAGTTTGTTTGCCAGTCTCACCTCTTCTGAGAAAATGCTCCTGGAGGAAATCGTCCCACAAAGCATTTCCATGGGTCAAGCTTTGCGTGCGTGATCCAAAGGCATTGAATTGCACAGTAATTGGGGCCCCAGGATGTAAACTGCCTCCACTGAAAGCGTGTTTCCTCTGCACGGTTCAGGCATTGTACGGTGCAGCTATGCTGAGATGGTCTCTGGCAAAAGTTTTGTTTCTGAGGGGGCTTCTACGTATGTACAGCACCTAGCAAAACACAGATCCTAATGCACAGCTACCACTGCTCTGTTATGGACCAGCCCATCGTAAATAAATGCTTTCTTCCACCGAAGCACCGAGCTATGGAAAATTTGCATCTAATGGACCCTTTGCCATTATCCCTTGTGTTTATCTGTTTGCACTCAGCTTGGACAGTGAAATGAAAAAGTCAGATTCACGTTGTGCTCTTACACAACCTGAGACCTGAGTTTTGCCCTGTGGGTTTCCAGCAAGCCCTGAGCTGGGCTGGGCAGGGTCCTGCACGCTCTGGGAGGCAGCTCCTGCTTCCCAAACAACTTTCATCTCAAGACAAGACAAAGAGATGGGTTTTTAAAGCGAGCTACAAAAGTACCTCTGGGAGTACCCAGCTCCAGCATGAAAGAATTTCATCTGGATTTCCAACATGGCAGGAGAACGGTTTTGTTTTGAATACAGTCATGAATAATTCATTTTTCACGAATTTGCCTGACTTCATAAGGACTCGTGCTGATTTAAGCCTGATAAGCTGTCTTCCTTTCTAACCACTACTGCTTTCAGCAAAAAAAGCACTGGCGCTTAGGAGAATCCCTTGTCCCAGGGCAGGAAGAGGTTGCTGCAGGGCAACAGCTGCAGCCCAAGAGAAGTCTCCCCGACACTGGTCCCTGCGTGGCTCTGGTGGGTGCTCGATCGTGGGCACCCGGGCCTTGGCTGTGGGGGCAGAGGGGTGCAGGGACCGGGAGTGCACTGCTGAGGAGGACACATTCAGCTTTGTGCACCAAGGTAAAACTCCTGACTGCTTGTTGCAGGTTGGCAGCTGGAGCATGGGATTCAGTTATACTCAGGGTTTTGAGGTGAAGTGTGGATTTTATGACTACCTTGAGGGCAATGCTGATAACCTCGTTTCCCTCAGAGCCCAGGAAGGAAGGGGCTAAGCACAGGTCACAGGGCTCTGGAGCTTTGGAGACAGACAGGACCACCATGATCTTACAGGACAGCCTGTACACACAACGGCAGCTGTAGAGCTCTGCCCGCCATCCCGTTTGTTACTGAGCTGTAGTAATGAAGGGTAAGGACACGCTGCCTCTTCCTGACACTTCTATCGCAAATATCTGATGAAGGAAAGGGAAAGATTCTGATTTGCATATGCTGGGCTCGAAATAAATAAGCAATCATTTTGAAAAATGAGTGCACGCACATATAAGCACCCAAGCATGTAGTTAAACCTTCCATCCAAGGAGAGATGAGCCTGATGCTGATTGTTTACGTTCATGCAGTAACATTTATAGGGAATTATTTTTCTACAATGAAAAACAGAAACAACCACATCAACTCACTTCATTTTTATGCCCATTTTATTGTAATTATCTTGCCATTCTCTGAGCTTTCAGCATCTTGTTTTGGCATTATAAAGACCTGTGCCTGCAAACCCTAGGCAACATCAATAAAAAGAACATCTTGTTACAATGATATCTATAGAAAATGAGATTGGTGCAAAATATGATACTTGCAGCTTTTCAGCTCCCCTGTATCCATACACAAACCAATAACATATAACAGCTACAGCATAACACCAAAGTGTTAACTCTGTGTTCACTGTTATTGTTCATATGCCACAGGTGCACAAAGAGAAAGGATGGGCTACGTTATAAGATACTTGACTGGACCTAGGGAGAAACAGTCACATTTTCCACACATTTCCCCTGTGACTTTGAGGAAGCCGCTTAATCCTTTCATCTTCCCATCAGCTACAGTACGCTACCCCCCTAATATCAAACAGTGGCAGTAACTCCTGTTCCACAAGAACTATGTGCAGACAATACCAACCCTGATGTACTTAAGTACGCAAGGATAGATGGCTAAGGCCACAGATATTGTGCATGTCTGACCTTTAAATAATCCTTTAAACTCACATTTTTTGGATATGGACTGGAGATCTTCAAAAGAGCATAGTCCTTCATGGTAGGCTCCACAAATTATGTGTAGGAAACAGAGATTGTTTCCAAAAAAAACTATGATCTGAGAAATAATATTATCCTCATTTTTAGATAAGTAGCTGAGATGCAGCTCCTTTAAGAGGTTTGCCTGACATCAGACGTATAGCCTTGGGCAGTGGTGGGAAGTTAACCTAGAGCTCCTGAGCTCATCAGTCCTTTAAGCACACACTCTCCATCAGGGTAGTGGAGGGAAGACAAGGTGGCATCCCAAAAATTTTGCATTGTCATAGGATTCAGGAGGGAAAACTGATCCTTCATTGACCTTTGTTGATAACGCCAGTAAAAAGCAGTGGGAGAAAATCCTTCTAAACACTGTTTAAACTGAGGATTTATAAAATGAGCAGCAACTGGCCGATCCCATTATCATACCTAACACTTGGAAGAAAAGACTGTTGTTGCATCTCTGCAGCTGCTGGAATCACCGCTCAGAGGGGCAGAGTGGGTGGCACTGCAGAATGTGTGACTGTAATCAGATACACAGCTCTGAGATGGGCTGGAAGGGGCCTGGAGGACCAAGCGGCCCCGTTCCAGGAATGCAGTGTTGGGTACAGATCTGCAGAAAAAATGCTGACAGAAATTGACCTGAGTAACATTCGGTACTTTGCAACACAACAAGACATTTTAGGGACTAATGCCTAGACCTGTTTAGCCTATGACAGGACAGGTCCCAACCAGGAACAATCTGGACAAATGAAAATAAAGCAGCACGTAATGTCTCTCCCCTGGAACAAGAGAAAAAGGGTTCAGCCTCAGGGTGGTAGGAAACAACAGCGACTGCAGTTTTTATGCTGTGCCTTTAAAATAATGGAAATTGGTGGAAATGGCTGGGGTGGAAAATGTAGAAGAACTGAGATCTCACCATCTTCCTGCACAGGGCTCCAAGGTTGCACTGCCCTCATGGTGAAGAAATTTTCCCAAAGTCCAGTCTGAACATCTCAAGCCACAACTTGTGGCTGTTGCCCTCAGTTGCCACTACCAAGAAGAGCCTGGCTCTGTTGTCTCACCACTCCCTCTTGAACAGCAGGGCCCAATACTGGACAGTATTTCAGATGTGTCCTCACAAGTGCTGAGTCCAAAGGGAGAGAGTATTTTATTGATCTCCTGGCCACACTTCCCCTGATGTAGCCCAGTATGTGGTTTCTTTAATTCACAATGAGAGTATCTTGCTGGCATATACGCTTTAGATTTGTTTTGTCACAGGGGAAATTGTTTGTCTTTGGGGGAATTACAGGAACAGTACTGGGTGACTTAAGTGATGTTGCCTGTGTCCTCACCACAAATGGATGGATCCCAGATGACAAGTACATTCTCAATTGAGTAAACTAACAAAGCTTTAAAGCACTTCTTGTCTCACGTCACAGGTTTTTCTATGGGAGATGTAAGATGATTTGGGTGGAAATGTGGTGGAACCATGCACTGAGACAGAGAAAGGACTGTTCTGATTGTGCGCCTGGGACTGGAAGGAGCAAGGGAAAATATCTGAATGGAAAAGGTTTTTTGTTGTGAATGTGGTGTGACATGGAGTGCCCATGCTTTATTTATTTGAGAAGCTCTCAGTGGGCAGAACTAGGTGGAAATAACTAAAGGCATTGCCAGGAATGGCTTAGGGTCACAGCCTGCTATAGGAATAACATTTCATTGTCAGTCTTTTGTTGCCTGTTGCCTTGAAATATAAGAGCTAAGATTTTGATGAACAGCTTTTCTTGGGATGGAAAATTCAAAAGCACATATTCCTTTGGAATCTCTTTGTAATCTGCCAAGACAGAGCTGAAAAAGATAAAAACATGTCCCCAAAATTTTAAGGAAATGTGAGGAGTCATATGTCTAGTCCCTCTCAGCTAGACATTTAATGACACTTCCATTCTACTCATTCTCCCTTACAGAAAAATATTTTCTGAGCCTTGAAAACCAAGGTGCCGGGATAAACCATGCGGGGCAGGCAGCCATGAGGATGTTCTCTCAGCTTTCATCCCTGGTGGTCGGAGCAACTTCCAGGAACAACTGGAGATGTAAAGTGACTCTCTGTAGAAAGCGAGGGTGGCACTTGAAGCGAACCAGTGGGAAATAAAGAATGACACCACTGAAAACAAACAAGATGATGTAGAGGATCTCCATTTGGGGTTGATCAATGATGGGAGCTAACACCAGGTACACAGACGCCAGCAGCACGATTATAGGGATGATAATTGGGACCTGCAAAAGCAAAACATCAGCTTAAAGATTCACGTAATCCTGGGCCACTGTAGGTCTGGACAACCCTGAAATTTGTGCAGAAGGCTTCTTAGATTAAACCCTACTACAGTCTGAGCTATTATCCAGAAAATTAATCCAGGCATCCTGTTTCCCAGCCCACCCTCACTCCAAGGCTGAACATCCCTGCAACAGCTACATTACTGCCACACGCCCTGACCCCTGGTCTTCCCTGCCCTCCTGGACCTGAGGATGCAAACTGCTGGTTTTAGTGCCAGGTCTGCTCTTGCTTTCCCTACTACCTTGTATCCAAAAACTGAGCTGTAGACAAAAACCACAGTAAAATGCACAAATCACACAACTGAACCTTAACACCCTTGGGCAAAAAGGTTTATTCATATGTAGACAAATGGGTGGACAGGCAACCTCAGAGGCTGTTTCTGGAAGTCTGGTCGTAAAGCATTTACATTTGAAGCCAACCTCCCTCAAAGGCTAGTGAATGCACAAGACAAAACAATTTCACAAGAAGATGAAAAACCGAATGTTCTAGCTGGGATTTTCCAATTTTTACTTTTGTGCCTTTTGTCTCACACAAGGGCACTGATATAGACCAAAGGAAATGTTCCTGGTTACCTGTGAGGGCATGGAGAAGACCTGCCATTGGCTTCATCTGCCTTAGTGGGATGCTCCAGTTCGCTCCCTCCCCACTGTGTGCTAACACTTTTGGCATAATGCTAATAAGAACTATTGTTTTCAAACCAAGGGATATCTCACCCTTAAATATAAACCTGCAACACGCATACAGATTCTGTAGGACATCAGCCATACATTGCCAGTTGACCTGGCACCTTAAGACATGAGCTGCTTCTTTTTAGGGAAAGAATTAGGCTGTTAAGTCAATGGCTGCAGCAGGCTGACATCCTCACGGGACTGGCCTGGAGGAGTCTGGAAGTTTTATACAGTGTACAAAACACTATTACAGAAACAGAAATTCTTTCCCTTAAAGACCATTCAGCCAACAAGTTGGGTGAACATCCTCATGCAGCATCCTAATTTCAGGACGGAGCCACAGAAGCCAGTGATTGGAGGACTTAATAGAGCACTGATCTTCTCTATGCTGTGCCCCATCGGACACCCCATATCACTTTGCACAGCCTGGCACTGCCAGCCTGTCATCTGTCTCCTGGAGGAACCCCACGGAAACCAGGATGTCCATTCAGCTTGTCTCAGGGAAAAGTCACTGTTCTACATTCGCGCTCTCATGACTCCCCTGTTCCTAGAATATTTTTCTGTAAAAATATTTTTCTCTGTCCCTGAGGACGCACTGCAGCTCAACTTGCTCATGGCTCTGGGGGAAGAACAGATAACTCCTGATTTCCTTCCACTTAGCTGTTTTGTGGGAAACAAACTCATCCCCTGGCCATCTCAAAGGACTTGGCTGAGTCTTCCGTCCTCTGCAAGGCTCTTACACCTCTTACACCCTCTGAGGAGTGCAACTGAGCTCTGAAAGCATGAATAAGCAAATGCGTTGTGGATCAGAATCATCCTTCATTTTCCTCTTAAGTGTCTAAGAAAAAAAAGAGGATATGGCAGATATATTTTCCACAGTGAGGGGGCAGTGCATTATTAACTTATCAAGACAGAGAATTCAACCTTGACTTATGCCTGTATATTCACACTATCTTGCTCCTCGTTGACTTTGCTGAGATAAATATGAAACTAAAAATGGACAGACAACCACACTAAATCTACAAGCAACCAACCCCAGCACTCTTTGTTTTCTCATAATGCTCTTTTAGTCATTTAGGCAATAAAGGAAAAGGATTTGAGGGTTTTATATTATTACTTCACCTTGTAAGATCTTGGCAATTCTGGTTTCTTGATTTTTAAATACAGGAGACCAGAAATAGTCATGCCATAGAAAAACCATGCTACAAAACTGGAAGAAAAAAAAAAAAAAAGAAAAAAAAAGACCGCATGAAAATTGGGGTGAGATCATCCAGGAATGTCAGTCCTGCCTTCCAGATCCCAGATGTTCATATCTCCAATTAAAAAGTAGAATATTGATATAAATTTAGTAGTTCTTTCATTCATTTCCTTTTCAGCACAAACAGTGAGAACTTTAGAATGATCTGAATATTACAGTTTCATTTCAATATGAGGATGAATGACATCCAGTTAAGTATATAGTCACAGAAGCATTCATGTGTTGCAAAGATGCTGGTTCCTAAGCTCGTTCTTTTCTTTCTTCCCCCTCTCCCTGTCACAATATTGATTAGAAAGCAATAGCCCTGGTTCAAAGAACTACCAAAAGAAAATACTTCTAAGATAATGTCATAAACCAGGACCACAGGGGATACAAACAGTAATGCTGCACATACGTACCTGAAAAAGTTCACAATACTGGTGAAGTTTCCCGATATTATCATTATTAAAGACATAGCAGATGTAAACATCAGAGCAGGGGAGGGCGTGAGGCGTCGCACATGAGCCATAGACAGAATGTCTGGCTGAAAGCCAAAGCAGAACAATATGTCATCATATCACGTACTGGAGATCCCTGCTCATCCCCCTCAGCTGCCTGCAGCCAGAGCCACTCTTAATCATCAAATAAGCATCATCATGTAAAAGCAGTTCAGCTCCGAGGAGTGTAAACATGGAAACCCCCCTCAAGCATATTTTCATTGTGTCTCACTGATTTCGTATCATATGTGCTCAGTTTAGGCAGACAAGATGAGGTTTTCAAAGTACCAGTGTGACAGACTAAGGCTGAGTCAAATCAGAGCTTTCCTAATCATCACTGGGACCTTCTGCATGGTCTGCTCTTCTGCCCTCTGTCACGTCTCTCTGGGACTTGTCTTCTCGTGGGCTGACTGGAAGATGAGAGAAGGACTACTCCTGAAACACTGATGCAACCAGCCACAAAGCAAACCAGGATTTGTTCCAGAACACGGAGAGGATTATTAGCCTCTTTATTGCTTGGTTCATTGGGAAAGCTTAATACGAAAGGCTTCTTTTTTTTTTCTTTTCTTTCCAACCAAAATAGCATGCAAGCCCTTCTGCTAGAGCTGAGTGTCTGAGAAGTAGCATAAGTGTTCAGCTCTTAGCCTGGTATGGTCAAATTTGGACCATCTGTGAACTGCTCAGCACAGAACTTGCCACAATACAGCAGACACTGTCATTAGTAAGAGAAGCCATGGAACCAGTAACCACTGAAACCAGTAACCACCAACCCAGTCATCTCCACCAACCTGGTGATTCATATACATAAAATATCCCTTCCGTGTGAAGGGAGTGGAGCTGGTGCAGAGTGGTGCCTTTCACAGCTGAGAGCAGAAATGACAGAGGGTGTGGGGAGGAAGGACCAAGGAAGCAGAAAGGTCCAGGAAGGTACACAACATGCCTGCCCGAGACAGAGGAGGACAAACGCAGCTCAGGTCAAGCACTGAGAGAGAGAAGAAGTGTGGGTGCTGTGGGGGGAGGGGGTGTGCCAGTGAGTGAGGGTGTCCGTGCCAGCAGCTGGAGTGGGGCAGTGGCCCTGGGGGTTTGTATGCCCAGGTACCAGCAACTGGTGAGACTGGGATAAAGGGGCAGCTACTGGGCGACTGAGTGTCTGCACCCAGCTGCTGGAGGGACCCACATTGCACATATGTTTGTTCATGTTTCCCACTAACAGACCCCTGATCGGCCAGAGAAGGGAACAAGATGAGGCCCTTGGTGCTGTTTGTGTGAGCACTCTGTGTCTGTATGAGTAGACCTGTGTGGCCTGCTGTCTGTGTATCACAGAATCATGGAACGATTTGGGTTGGAATAGACCTTAAAGATCACCCTGTTCCAACCCCCCTGACGTGGACAGGGACACTTTCTAGTACACCAGGTCACTCAGAGCCCCGTCCAACCTGGCCTTGAACACTTCCAGGGATGGGGCACCCAGAACTTCCCTGGGCAGCCTGTGCCAGTGCCTCACCACTCACACAGTAAAGAATTTATCCTTAGGTCTAATCTAAACCTACTCTTTTCCAGTTCAAAGCCATTACCCCTTGTCCTATCATCTCATGCCCTTGTCATATGTATGTATGTATGTGTGTGCATACATATATGTTGCACACCTGTGTTTGTGTGTGTGCCTACTGGGAATACACGCTGAACTTACCGGTTGGACCAGGGAGCATAGCGCTGCAGCAGCCTGACCACCGTTGGCCTACCAGGTTTGGCCCCACCTAACAAAACCAAGTAAAAACCCCAGCTAGGGTAGATGTAAGGCTTGGTGTCACCTTGTAATTGCTATGAAGCTTGACGAGCAGAGATATCCTACGCTGTATCTGAACTGGCCTAGCCCATGGGAAGGCTGGAATACCCCTGAGACCAGCTTGTGCAGTCAGTATTGTTTGGAAAGGTGGCTTGCCAGTGCTGGGCTACCTTCCCTGTGGGAGCAAGGGTGCCTTACGACACGCAAGCATGGCCAGGTTTCCTCTCCCTGGCAGGTACATTGGCTGGGTCACCCCAGAACCTGTGCCAGGTGGTCCAATACAGCAGGATTTCAGCTGTTCATTTCAAAGCTGTTCTTGAAATTCAGGCTGGATGTAATTATGGATCTTTTTGAAATTACATGGCTGAAGAAGGAAATCAGGAGACAACAATAGACATTATATTGATGTGGGAAGAGATGGGGATGAACGACTTTAAGAAGAAACAAACCACTGAAGAGCTATCATGCTGCCAGTTGAACACACACAGTGTTTTCCTCCTTGCTTTAGTGTAACAAGAAGGTAAAATTCCTCAAAGCAAGCCAGACCCCTTTTTTTCTGCCCTTACCATATGGCCTTCCCTTGCAGCAATGTAGCACATGCGGCCTCCGCTAAAGAATGTGCCGTTTGAGGAACCAAATGTAGACAGTGCCACTGACAGGGAGATGAGCCACGTCCAACTGCCCAGGACTTTGTCCCTGAGGTGGGAAAGAGTTCACAGCATCACATCCAGCTCACAGATGTATTGAATACTCATCGTAAAAGGAGACAGGTTTCTTCCCTCCATTACTCTCACTGATTTTTTTTCCAAAGCCTTTCTTATGATTTAAAGCCTTCTTCCAGTTCCCATAATATTTACTCATTAGTAACTTTGTCTTGTCCAGAAAAGGCAGCTTTTCTTCCTGCCTGGTGTATAAATGTCTACATCCATCTACATTGCAATGGTGTACAAAGCTGTCACAACAGGCAAAACCCATTTTTTGTGTACAGATGCTGTGGTGCAAATCCTGGAGATACTGCTATTGCAGCCAACGATATCATCTTGGAAATCACAGAAAAACTACTCCCACCAGACCTGAAGAAATATCCTGCATTATAACATCTTCTCCAATATGCATAAAAATGTAAGCTTTTAATCCCACACGTACATTATTTCTGCTACTCTGTGAATCAGGCTTAAGCCAAAGCAATCATTGGAATTTCAGAAGTTTGATTCTACAACATGTTCAGACATTTATGGTTTGCTTTCTCCATAACAGAAAAAGTAGCTGGGTTACAAAGAGAGTTTGAAGTAAATATTTGGAAGATGGGATAATCTTCTCACCTAAAAGTGAAGCTTCTCTTCTGGAATGAAGCCGCCTGAAGAATAGTAATTGAGTAATACATGCTGGTGTTTGGGGTAATTATCACATACATGTACACACACACACATACATGTACACACACATATATGTACACACACACATACATGAACAAACCCACTGTTCATCTAATTGGCAAAAATAAAAACTTCAAAAGTTTTTCAGAACACTTTATATTTCCATCTGAATTGTATGGCTTTAAGCCATATGTACTCTTTTTTAGTATTACCTATCCCAAACATTCAAAAATCAAGAGTTGGGCTTTCCAAAATCATGGCAGGAACTTATCTACTACAATAATTTCAAAAATGTAGTTTAGAAGCTTAATATCTGCATTATAGTCCTTCAGGCTTCAAATTATTAAGCAACACTCCCTTTTTGAAAATGATGGAATCTGGGCATCTCCTACGAACATGCGACTCCACAACCTCAAGATCTCAAGAGAAAACAACATATAGCACAGAATTAATAATAAAATCTTTAGCAACTATGTATTTTGCATTTATGAGATTGATATTTTGCTGTTTGGACCCAGAAAATTAACTACAGGGGCCAGTGCGAATAACTTCCTACAAGCAAATTGAGATCTGCAGCTGCTGTTACATCACCAGTATCAACAAAATAAGGAGAGCTTCATGAGCTCCTTTTGTGGCTTCACCTCTCACCACTGAACAATGCTTCTCTCTGGCAATTTTCTTCTTATATTGGGAACAAATGCCTTTAAATGTGTTATGTCCTCCTCTGGCTTCTTTCTAGTCCTCCCATTCTTTCTTAATGACCTGAATAGCTGCATCTCTTGCTCGTGAACCACAGCCATTACACCCTCCTCAACCTGTGGCTATCTACCTGTCCGGAAGGCTTCTGAGTGCCCGGCTTTCTGGTTGCTAGTTCAATGTTTCTTCCTGAATTGCACTCTTGGGGTGAAAAGGAGGAAGCTCACAAATAACTTGCTAATCAGGAATGATGGGAAAGGAAGGGCAGAGAAAGTTCATGACACTGCAGCTCAGTGAGGCTTTGTAACCTGTTAAAACAAAGCACTAGAACTTTAAAAGCTCCTGGTTTTTTTCAATGACATGAAAGGCTATTAAAGAACACATCTAGCAAGAGCTTAGTCAGATCTTCAAACTGGAGATCTTGTGATATGCACAGAGAAGCAAAGCCGCTGCTGACTTTTTAGGAAGATGATGAGCAGCAACATAATCTCTGGATATACTGTGTCATCATTTCTGCCAGACAACTCATTTGGGGCTATCATGGATTCTATGTCTTTGGAAATATTTAGACTAAGGCTGGATGTTCTGGTGGAAGATCATCTGGTAAGAAGTTGATGGTGCCTACATCTCTCATGATGGTCCCTTCTTTCTCTTCCTAAAGTCTTTGTCTTGCACAGAGGCTGTTTGATATCACCGAACACTTTAGGTTGATGGAAGGTACAAACAGTTTCTATGCAACTCTGGAAAAGCACAAGCCAACTTAAAAATACAATTACCAAAAGCTACCCAACCCATGTATAACACTTCTCCTTCTCAAAGGTGTTGTAGAGATCAGTGTCATTTTCCATCTCCCCACAGATGGAGAAACTGAACCAAAATATTCTTGTCTGGTCTAATTTCCAGGTGCTAAGCAAACAGGATTCACCTAGTTGGCTTCTGTCTCACTCCCAAACCACTGTCTTTGCACTAGTGGAGCAGGACACTGTCCTCTTCACTTTTCTGGAAATATCTAAAATCTGGGGCATCTCCCAGACCTGAGGCCTGGATATGCACCCTCACTGCATCCTCACTGTCTGTGGGGAGACGCTGCTGGTGTGCACTTCACGTCCTCTTCATGGCCACTCTCCAGGGGAAAAACATGAACTGGAGGGGAGCCACAGGTTCCCAGTGGGAATGAATAGGAAGGGGGAGTAAGAGATGTGCTGCAGAGCACCCCATCTTGGCAGCCTCGGTGCATATTGGAGACCATGGGCCAGATGGGGCTGGTCAGCCTTGGCCTTTGGTGGAGGAAGGCTATACACTGCCCTGAAGGTGACAGAGTGGGGACTGGCAGCATGCTTCCCTGTAACATGGCCTGACAGGTCTTCCTGGTCTGATCCCACTGGGAATAGCACCTAGACCTACTGGAACTCAGGAGACAACCCATATTTTACAGGACTGCATTGGCTCTGTTGCCAGAAGCAGAGCTCACCCCCAAGTGACGGCCACAGCTCCTGAAGATAGCAGCTCAGATGGAGTCATGGCTGCCAAGTAGCTCACGTTTACCAGCAAATACAGGCATGTAACCAAGGGAATGGCAATCATCACAGCTCTGGGAAGGGTCACCTGGAAAAGGAATGACAAGAGTGTTAGGTGCAACACATTTATGCCTGCACTGGGCTTTTTTTGTCTGTTTGGTCTTTGCCACCACCCACATCTCTCATTCAAACTCCTTCGCTCACTAAGCTTTTCCACAGAATAAGACCTAGATCCAGATTCACATGGCAGTTTTTACACCAGCCTCCCAAAGACATCAGGCAAGCAGTAAGGTTTTAAGTTTCAAAAGCTAGCTTTTAAAAAAAAAAAGAAAAAAAAAAAACCAAGCAAAAAACCCACACAATAACTCCTCCAGATCTTATTGAAAAATATTTTGGTTCATAGCTGCCCAAGATATCTGTTGCATACTTCTTGATTTCTTTAATATTGATTTATTTATTACTAGCGTGTTCTGTCTCCTGGTGTGCTGCATCTTCCTGTGAACATCCCACTGACATGGATGAAGCACCAGTGTGTGCTGCATCACATTTAGCTGCTCTGAGGGCTAAATCAAAGCTGGGCAGCACAAGGGAAATTTGCTCTAGGAAGGAGCAAATTTTCTTCCTAGTGGCTGGATGCTATCTTGGAACTTCATGGACCATTTTAAGGCTCAATAAAATCAGCAAACACTACCTTATGCAGCTGAAAGCACTGGAAAAAAAGCAAACAGTAGGGTGATCAAAGAGCAACTGTATATCTCTAAAAACCCGAAATACCATTTTTTTTGCATTCTCCGTTCCCACCACAGGACAAGATACAGTCATTCCTTATGTTGCTGCCTCCACCCCGCAAGGGTCTGAATATCAGTGCTCACGGTCCCATGGGAGAAGGTGCCACATGACCCTAGGATCTTTGCTGCCATTTAGATTAATATTTAACTCTGCATTTTCATTTAATCTGTAAAATTTTGTGTGCTGCACTGGTAGAAAGCACACTCTGTGCACTCTCCACTCACATAGCTCTTTCTGGAAAAGGGTTGCTCACTGCCACTGTGCTGATCTGTGAAAAGAGGTGATAAGGCACAGGGAGGGCTGATGTGAGAGGCAAGTGAACTACTTCAGGGTCTATAGCATGAACAGAATAATGCCTACAAAGTAGACATTTAAAGACATGGGTCATTCAAAGAGCTAGATTCTCTCTCCAGTGAGGCTTGGCTTGCTCTGAAGTTCCCCCTCCAAGCAATGAGGAGAGATAAGTGTTTTTTTTGAAGCACACATTATGGATCAAGTCTTTTAGGGAATATGTGGTGTCAAGAAACCTCTATGGGCTATAGCAAAGTGACTGCTTTTCTACAGTCTAGGTGTCTAGAGTGAGATCCTCTGAACAGTAAGACAAAACTTCATCCTCAAAGCATCCAAATGCTGCCTAATAGCTTTTTTTTCCCCAGTCAATAGGATATTTTAGTGCTTTCTAGTAGGCAGGCTGTTATTTTGCTTAGAGCCTCATTTTTATCCTTTCTGGACACATTCATAGGTGTCCAGCCCCAGAAGACAGAACAAACCAGGAGGAAAGTTCAGTAGTCTTTGCTCAATGCTCCAATCCCTTGATTACCCCTCTTAACACAATCATAGATAGAAACAAACATAGCAGCAGCAGGATTAAGTAAAACTCAGCTCGCTCACTCACCTCAGGCTTTTTCAGTTCCTCAGTTACATAGTTCAGGTTGTTCCATCCATCATAGGACCAGAGTCCCTGGTAAAACGCCACCCCGACCGCCCCGATACTTGCAGCGGTGTTTTGAAAAGCACTTTGAAAGCTCTGAGTTTGTCCCTTGGCAAGCAGCACCAACCCGCCCACCACGATCACTAGCAAAGCCAAGAGTTTGGCAGCTGTAAAAATGTTCATAATAGATGTCGCCAGCCTCACGTTGAGACAGTTGATGATAGTTACAAGCAGGATGCAGGCAGCAGCTGTACACTTGATGACAACCTGTGGAGATGAGCATCCTGGGTAGAACGGCGCAACAGCGTATTCAGCAAAGCTTAGACAGACAGCTGCCAGACCAGCTGGTCTCACCAGGATCACTGAAGTGTAAGCGAAAAGGAAAGCAGGAAAAGAACCAAAAATCCTCAAGATGTAAATATATTCTCCTCCAGACTCTTTAATTATGGTTCCAAGCTCAGCGTACGACAAGGCTCCAAACATGGCCAAGACACCACAGGCTGCCCAGATAAGCAGGCTGCTGGCAGGGCTCCCCATATGATGTAGCACCCACTCAGGGGACATAAAGATCCCCGAGCCTATCATGGTGCCTGCAATTAATGACACTCCGCTAATCAGGCCGACCTCTTGCTTCAGTCTTAATTTCTCCTTCCCTTCATTCAGATCTGCGCATGAATGAGACGAATCTGTTGTCTTCCTATTCCTCATTGTGGAAATGTTAGGAGATGTTGTTGTTAGGAGAAAATATGGAATAAGACTGAAGCATTTGAACAAGGACTCTCTCAGGCTTTTAGGGTTAAGTTAATAATTAAAAAAGTTATGCTGAACACTGTCAAGAAATACGAACTTACCTTGCACATTTTGCATTTTATCATTACCCATCTTATCTCGTTATCATCATCCATCTTATCTTGATAATTTATCACAGTTCAAGTCCTGCCAAGATTTATTATCTTTGATTCTCATCTCAAGCAATGGTAATGGATAACATTCTGCATCACCTCAGAATCACTCAGAACCTTACTGAACTGTGTCCCTGATTACTTCTCTTCTAAATTATGCTTCAAATGGCATGTGAAATAAGGATCAGGTAAGCAAAATCCCCAGGAAATCTGTACTTTATTCTGTGATTAAAAGTCAATGCTCAAGCACCTGCTTTAACGCTCAATCATGTTTTCATTCCCCACTATAAAATGATCAAACAAGCCTATCACCCAACAGCCTATGGCTTTGCTCAACAAGGAAAACTACCAATGTCTCAATCAAAGACAGAGAACGGTTCTGCTAAAAACAGTCCAGAGACTGTTTTTCTGCACAATAATAGGGGACGATTCTGGCTTTTTCAAATTTTAGAAAGCGCAGGAGAAAAGTAAAAAGGCTATAATTACACTTCTATGGGTCCTTTTTGCCAATATACAAGAGGTATGGACATTCTTACCAGACCATGATCTTCAGAGGACTTTGTCACCACTCATCATATACAAATTTCACTGCACACCCAAGAGAAATGTAGGGACGTATGCTTTCGGAAATGCTGGTGACCCCTACTTAGATACCTAACATGTAACATTTCAGACTTTGGGGAGGGTTCTGCTAGAAATCTGAATATTGTTACAGTGCATGAAGGTGTATTTTGTGATCTGTGATATGTATGAAGTATTGAGCAGAAGGGAATGACCATACGGATTCCTTTGAACTTAAACTAAACTTCACTGACTGCAACTGTAGAGTTACCGTGCTTGGTGGTCTCTTGCAGACGTCTGTTGTGATAAGAACCAGAAAACAGCCCTTCGAGGAAACAGCAGACCTTGAATTTTTAAAACCTCAACCATTTGAGCTAAAAAAAAGAGCATTAATATAAACAGAAAAGTATTTTTATTGTTTGTCTAAAAATTCCTTGTCTTCTAAATCATTTTGATTTCTCTTCGCTTGCCTATTTTTAAAAAAATCACCTTGCTTAACTTTGCAGTTTTCTGCAAGAAGAGTCCAAGATAACTCTTAGCAAAACTCATGGGCCCATAAGAAAAACAACATACACAAGTCACATAATTTCAGCAAATGAAAAAGTAAATGTCAAAAAAGAAAGCAAATGAAGTTGCACAAATTTCAGCATCAGGCTGAAGGCCTTTCATTTCATCAAAGACACAACAAAAGAACTCAAATCCCATTAAAGAGTAGGGTTTTTTACAGTATAAATCTTATTATTAGATGAAGGAAATAATGGGAAAAGTTTGGGGGGGGTTGTAGGGGATACTAGAAGCTGTTCCTAATACCAGCTCACTAGTATTCACCAGGATATGGATCCCAGCTGGATTTCTCCTAATTTCAAAGTCACTTATAAAAATTAACAGCTGATCAAGCCGTAGCTTTAACAAGAGTGAAAGGTTACTTTATCTGTATCAGGTGGGTTTTTTAAGTCTTGCTAGCAAAGATATTCTGAGAATAAACACACACACCTCGTACTGCAAGGATGCAAGTTAACGCATTTCAAGTTAATGGTTTGCAAAGTGCTTGAGAACTCGGAGGGAGGCATCTCAGTAATGCCGAGTATTTTGTTTTACTTCTACTAAGTGACAGCACTCTCCTTGTTAGCGGGTTTAGCTATTTGTAGTGTATTCTGTTTAAAATTGCTAATCACAGTGTTAGGCGATGCTGGAGTCCTTCAGAAGTCTAAAGGTCTGATTTTTTTCACTCCACTTCTGTGTGGATCCATACATGTATTATGTATACCAATCCTAATTGAAAATGTAGTCACAAAATATGGTTAAATCAATGCTACAGGAAAACTTAATGTGACTACAGGTAGTTAAGTATTCTAGTAAGGTTACTATATATTTCCATAACTGTTCTCCTGTTTTAATAGAGGAGCTTCTTTTCTAAAGTGGAAATGCAAGGTTCTTGGAGGGCCTGAGAGGATCTTTTCAAACCTTTACAGTTCTTGCTCCTAGAAATGAGGAAGTTTTAATCTAATGTTGTAGAAAGAATCAGAATTTCTTCAAATTTGATCATGTCAAAAAAATTTCTTCAAGACTACTCAGATAACCAGGATTAATGAAGTGGTACATCAATAGCCTCAGCCAGTTCCTAAAGGGAGGGCTATTTCCAGCCCCAGGATCATTGTTACTCAGTTCTAACTGCTTCCACCTAAAGTAATAATGAATCTAATTAATCATGATAAGAACTTGAGGCTATTCCTGTGGAAGCTAAGACAGTCTGATTGCTTTGGATTTTTTTTTTCCGCTGACTTGTTCTTTTTTTGACTGATATTAGCAATAAGGAGCAGCCATAAGGTATTTTAGTCAAATGTGTTCTTACAGTTATCATTTGTCAAAACTGGCTATGTAAGAGGGCATCTCCCTGTTCCCCTTCAAAAGATGGTATGAGCAAGAGTAAAAATGAAGTACCTTTCTCCTTATGTAGAGTAGCAAAACTTTGTTGCTCAAGCTGTCACGTAATAAATCCCCTACCTAAACAACTCTCACTTTTCATTTACCTTTGACACTGCAATGGGTGGTTGCCATCTACTGGTCTCAAAACACTAAGGCAGCTTTGTCCAGTGAAACATGCCTCACTCTACATTTGGCTTTGATATTTTGCACTTTTGACTAAAAAGAAACTTTATCATGAATATTAGTTCTTAAATATTAAGGTAACACAATAGAGAGTATACTGGAGTCGTGAATGAAAATTCTCCGCAATGTCTTTACGGCTATTTTTATCCCAGCAATAGCTACAAGGACTAGAGAAAGCCAATGTAAGGTAAAGGCCAATGTCAGTGGTAAAAACTAGACAAAACATGTGGGCAAATATTTTGCAATTTTTAATTTTAGGTCTCAGGAATGGTATTTGGAACACAGTTATGGTTTGGCTTCCTTGTCTCATGCTTGGGAAAGAGTTACAAATCTCAGAATGGGGATTAAAAATAACCCACAATCTGAGAATGGAGAGGCCAAAGCCATGGCCCGTAACTCTCTTCGGAGGTAGGCACCAATATTATACTTACTAAATTGTGCAGGGATCAAGATTTTTTTTTTAATTATAACAAACAAACAAACAAACAAACCCAACCAAAACCAGAAATCAAGTTGTATGAGATCAACTAAGGGTTAGAGAACTTGTCTAGGACATAAGATGTGGGTTCACTGGCCTTCTCTACTTGGGAACACACAAAACCACAAATCCAAGTTGAATGTCCTCACCTCCAAACTGCAAGCTTTGAGATGCAATTGCAGGCAGATCTGGGTACCTGCACTTGTGATCGAGGTAGAGACACCTGCTTGAAAAGAGGGAGGAAATAAAGGCTAGGAAAGTGGAGCTCTGAAATAGGTCTTGAGCCCAGAAGAAAAAATGGGGCAGGAGAACACACGTCCCAGGCACTCTGTGTGAAAACAAGAGAAGGAAGGAGGACTTATTTAGAGGTGCCTGCCTGGGGAAGGGGTGCCCTACAGTGTTTGGTTCTATGTCTCTACCTCCCTGGTGCATCCTGGCTCTCCTCACATCTGAGCCTCCATACAGCACAGCTTCAGGCCTCCATCCCGCTGGAGATGACCTGGACCCACCAGGTCCTTCCATGGTGCTTTCAGCCCCTATGCCCCCAAGGACGAGCAGTGCTCACTCATCCCAAGGGGGCCAGGGCCCCCGCCATGTCTTGCAGCAAAGAAGCTCTGGCTGGGACTGTAAAAATGGCAATGTGAGCTGCAGCTAGCAAAAAATCCAGCTTGGGCTACTGGGAGTAGGATGCAGGGGAAAAAAAAAAGGCATTTCTGAGGATGCATGACAGCCCTAGGCTTCACAACAAGAATAATTGCTAAAATGGAGCTTGTTTAAGTTTGGACAGTAGCTGCCTTTCCCTGTCATGTTACAAGAGCAGATCTGAGCCCAGGGGATTAAGAGGGAATCTGAAAAACACGAATTTACTGTAAGCTGAGTTAGTGCTTCCTGTCTGGGTCTGCAGACAGCCTGCAGCGGGGCCACGGAAAGGCGAGCCCAAGGCTCCCCGCTCCCGCTCAGCAACGGCTCCGCATATTCTGGTTCTGCAACTACTCAACTTCGAAAGATTTGCTTTTGTTTTACAGATACGCTGCATGAAAACATATTTGGTATCCCACACGTTGGCAAGCAGATACTGAATATTTTGTTTAGTTATCTTACTGTATTCAGGAGGAAGCTGCTAGTGTCGTGCTGTGTGATCTTTGGGCTGCTTGGCGGAGATGGGCACAGGGCAGTAACAGTCCCGCTCCTATATGTTGCATGGGTGTACTCTTAAAAAAAGAACCGTTACAGAAAATAGCAGTGGAATAACACAGAACAAGAACCACAGCTGAAAAGAAAGCCATTACAACTTTAACGAGTAGCGATCCCACTACTCCTTGCAAAGGTCAGGAGCTGTGACTTGACGTTTAGTTTCAAAACATTTTATTTTTATTAGAAAGATTTATAGCAATTTTTTAGTAGAAAGGTTTATGATAAAACTAGAAAAGATAATGCTGCTTCTGATACGGTTGGAGCAGCATTCTGAAGTTAAACAGGCAAATAAGGATTGCATTTTACCACTAGCCACTGCCAATGTTAGAAACCAATACAACAAGAGAAGAACCTCAGTGAAGAAGATCTCAGTCCTGAGAGCAACAGAAGACTATCTGTATGCTTATTGCTCAGACTGGTAGAGCAGTGACTTCATTAAAAAAAAAACAAAAAACCAGTACAAAACCCAAAATTACAAAAAATCGACAGTCTTAGACTGATGCTGGCTGCAGGATTCCACAGTTTGGCACTGCAGGCAGTTACTGTATCACGTGCCACTGCTACATTTTCTTTCACCCACTGGGGGAATATTATACAAATTTCTTGATTCCTGTTTACATCCATATTTCCTGATTTTATGGCTGTATATATACACAGTGTATATATATGTATACATATACAGCATTCCAAACCTGTCCTGTTTTCTTTTCCTTTCCTAGCAGCGCTTTAAATTAGCCTCAACAACTTCTTCACATTTGTTTGTATTTTTAAGAACTTCTTCTAAATTTTGGAATTATTTTTTTCATGTATTTATTAGGTTTAATTCAATATTAGATTATCTTGTCCTATATGAAGTCTATTTTGCAGAATCATCAAACGGATGCTGTCATTTTAAAAACCAGAATGCAAATAAATATTTTCATTAAAACTTTCTATAAAGCAAGTCAAAAAAAAGAATTAAAACATATTTTCAACTCTGAAATTCTGTTTAATCAGTGAAATGCATTCCTATATTTATGACCAGATATATACTAATACTTTCATTGACACTAAATTGTTCTATTATTTTTAAAATGAACTTTTACAACACATGCTTAGAGCTTAGCCTATAACTTCACATTCACTGTATTAGGTATAATTCTGTAATAAAATAACATCCTGTCTACAATTTTTGTCAAAAGCATCATAACAATACTGGCCCAAATACTCACAGTTTTTCCTAGGTGAAAAAGGGATACAGAAACCTTATTGTCTTAAAGATCTCACCAAAACTGATACCTACTCAGCAGGGCCTGTTGTGACAGGATGAGGGGTAATGGTTTTAAAATAGAGGGAGGTAGATTCAGGCTGGATATAAGAAAAAAATTTTTACAATGAGGGTGGTGGAACATCAGAACAGGTTGCCCAGAGAGGTGGTGGATGCCCCATCCCTGCAAACATTCAAGGCCAGGTTGGATGGGGCTCTGAGCAACCTGATCTGGTTGGAGATGTCTCTGCTTCTTGCAGAGGGGTTGGACTAGATGGGCTTCCAACCCTAACTATTCTATGATTCTGTGATTCTATTTTTTAATTAAACCTTGGACCAGAAGTGCCAGTTAAGGCCCACAGAAGGCAGCTCCCTTCCCCATCCCACCCCACGGCTGCCACAACAGCATCTTCCTCCCAACAACCCAAACAACTGGAGGGCTGTTTGCCCTTCTGCTTCTTTTCCTCTTCTTAATCGCTGGGGCAAAAGGGAGGGAGCACCCAGCTTTGGTAGCGTAGCAGAGCAGAGGACCTGTGTAGTGGACTAGGAAAGACACTCAGAGAACTGTAGCCAGGAAGAAAAATAGGGTAACGTAGCCTGTAGTGACTCCTGAAAGTTCTCTGGGCTGCCTCTGCCTGTTTGCTTTCTCTCTGTCACAGCGCAGGGTGGGGCTGGGTAGGCTTATCCCTGCACCCCACTGCCTGCTGTCAACACGTGTGGGACAGATCACCCTTCCACTGCTCTTCCTCCACGCTGGGGTGGGATGTGCTTCAGCATGCAGTCAGGGCCAGCGTGAGGTCAGGCTTTGCCCTTGCCTGCCCAAAACATTGTGTGGAGTATGTACGGGCTGTACGATGGGCTCTGGGCCACAGTTGGAGCACCGTGAAGTTGATCTCCTGGGAAAAGTTTGGTCAGGGACAAGAGGGCTCAGCCTGTCTCCATGCTAGTTACTGCCTAGCTTCTCAAAAAGCTAGGACAAGGGATTAATTTTAACACTGTGTTTAATTATAACCTCACTTTGACCCTGCTAAATATCAAGGAATAGAAGAAAACATTTGCCTGGAAAAGTCACATAGGTTATGACACTTTTTTGTTCTCTGGCTGGTGCTTTATGAAGTTGTAACAAACATGCACTTTGCAGCTAATGCTTCATCTTGTACAATTTTACTAACAGAAAAACTAATGATCTCAGGAAGATAGTGATGTGTTGAGAATGTAATTACTCCCATCTGTATGCTTTGGTTAGAGTTATAAATAGATATGAATAAAAGGAAGGATGAAATAGATTACACATCTTTTCTTGGCCTTCCAGGGGGAAGTATGTGTGGGAGATGTGGATCAGGTTTTAATTCAATTTGGTAAATTTGCATTTGAGATTGTAGGAAGAAAAGAACTGTGCTTAAAGGCTTGGAGGACTCCTGGTCCCACATCATAGCTTCCTAACTGCCCTTGTCAGTGATGCAGTCACTTGATAACTTCATGACATAATGATGTCCAAGAATCACTCTGAAGTAGTATTGTTTTCTCGAATATAAATTGGATGAATCTACAGATGTTGTCTTCTAATTCTTAGCCCTTAGCCAAAATGAGTGGAGAGGCCCTCACATTTACACACATAAACTTCCTGTTTTGCAGTCCACTAACAGGATGTTTTACGAGGGAAGAAGAAGTTTTCCAGCTGAACTGGATTTCCGTCTGAAGCCAGCTCAAGCCAGTAGGCAAAGCAAGCCGCAGGCTGCAGGGTGTGGTCTGGTGCCTACTTTTCCTGTGCCAGGGAAATGGGAATTGATTATTCCCGTTTGAACAGCTAATCTCTGCTTCCCATTTGCAAAGGTCTTTGCTCCCAGTGTTACAGGAACAGCAAAGGTACAGCTGAGTGGGTGGTGGGTTCCTCCCCAAGAAGCTCCTGCAGAAAAACAAAGTGCTGCTCGTCCTTCTCACCCTGCCTCTTCCATTTTCTGCTACAGACGCAGGCTCACCCTTGGGCCCCCACCCCAGCACCGGGGGTGCGGATGCAGGAACGGCTGTTGGGCCCTGATAGGAGATTAGCTGAAGGCAGGGGTCCTGTACTGCAAGGGAGGGAGAGCTGACTCGAAAACAGAACCTGCATGTTGGCAATATTCAACATACATTACTTCAGCTCGATGAATTTTTTGTTTTGTTCTGCGTTTGACTAACTGCCTAGGAAGAGGGATGCATTGGAATCAGAAGAGGCACGTTAGAAGTCTGCAAAACCTGCAGATATAATTAAAGGTAAGCCCACGTATGTATGAACACACTGTCACTATTTATGTAATACTTTATGCAATACACGCATAATATTGACACCTACTTTTCAGTATTACAGTGCTCAACCATTTTGTTTATTCTCAGGAAGCAAGCTAGGATTTCCCTTCCTGAATTTCTCTCTGGCATTGCATATTCACTGCGCTGTGCCTTGTTGCTCTGAAGGCATGTTTGGCACAGAGTAAAGTTTGGATTCTTCACATGGAAATGGAGGCCAGTGGGTATGTCTTCAAGCTACAACGGTGAGGCAGAACGGGGGTTTTAACCTGCTCTGAGCTGATATGGCTGTGCTGTGTTTTGGCATTCAAATGATGTGCCCAGTCATGTGGACATACCTTGTTGCTTGTGGTCGGCCCGGTCCCGTTGACACTGTGTAAGAACAGGAAATTCTGAGGGGCTTTAGGTATGGTTAAGACAGAAGAAAAAGATATGGTCTAGTGATTACACCACAAGAGCAGAGTTGATCACAGATGTCCAACGTTACCCTAAGCAAAGTCTACTTGGTGTTGGGCTGCATCTTCAGAGCCCTATCAGAAGAACCTGCAGTACGAGGACCAGTATTTGATATAGCAATAGGTAGAATGGTGTTGATTAACCTAAGATGAAAGAAATCATATAAACACAAAGTACTGTCGCAGATCTTTCTTCTACTTTATCCTCTACTATGGCTCCTCATTTTGGAAGATACAGAGAATTTCTAGTTCATGCAAGCTAAGTTGGTGAGACCTTATGAAAACAAAAAAAATTCTGGATATGCTTTTAGGATTCTTAGAATATTTTTCCTTGGGAGAGAAAAAAAAAGTCCCGCATTCTTCCCACTCTCCCTTGTTCTGAGATGGCTGACTATCTTCTAAGTGCCCCCCAAAAATTACTGCCTTTTACTCAGAGCTCTTGTGATAATTTCCATTGCCTGGTATCTTTCTTTGAACTTTTTTCCCTTTTTAGAAATTAGAGTGTTTACTCATTGCTGCTTAATATATGAAATGAGTGAGAATCAAGTCGATGCTCAACTTTGAAGTTTCATTCTTTGCACTGAGTATAATATGCAATCTTCAGTTCTAAGAGCCACAGTCTGCATTCAGCGGGAAGAGTTCCTGGAACTTAATTCTCCACTGGAAAGAAAAATTTACTTCTATTGAGACATGTAGGCTTTTTTTTTTTCTTAAGATAACCATTGATAGCCACCCTGTTGTGAACAAAGTGAATGTGAATCTACAAAACAGCTGGCGTTATCTTTGGCTTTGTCGCTCCAAAGCAATTCACACTCATGTACATGAAGTGATGCCATTAGTTCCTCTTGTTGGGTTACAAGGACTGTCTCTGGTGGCTGTGACTCTGAGGTGTGTTTATGAAGCTTATTTATACCTCAGCCAATTCCGAGGGGGTGAATGACTCAGGGACAAAAGTTGTCTTGCCGGTGACACGAGTCTTCAGCTGATACCTTCTCGGCCATTCTAGCACAGACTTATTTGGCAAAGCACTTCTATGAGATACGCTTCTTTCTTGGGCCAAGTTCATGAAGATACGGTGTTGCAGGGCTGCACACTCTGTTCACTGACATCTCTTCTCATGCATTTTCTTTAAAACTCTGCAGAACAACTTCTTTGGAAAAGCTGATCATGTCTACAGGAGCAATGACCATGTAACTGAATGGCAAGTCAGCATCCCTGCATTTTAAAACAGTAGTATAGTAATGAGTAAGTCCAAAAATGGGATTAGTGACAAAGTTTATAGTAATTCAGCTGTGAGTTTTCTGTTGGCCCTAAATGAAGTGTTCTCATTTGCACTAGCTCAGTATGTTATGTCAGTTGCTAGCTAGTCCAAAAAAACCCCAGAATAGATGGTCTTCCTTGAACAAACTTACACTTGCACAGACATGTAGTGGAAACAAATGGAAACGGTACCATCACTTTGAGCAACGGAGCAGACTGGGCTTTCAGCGCATGGACAGCCTAGCTGTTCTCAAATGGTTTTAGAATAATCATACTAAAGAACAGCCTTTTTGTACTAGTTATTGTGTTGTTAAAAGGAAATTCGAAGGATGCTAAGGTAACTCAGGAGAGTTCTTCCCACGTATGGAAAAAAAAGCTTAAAGATGTGTGATTTTAAACATTAAAAGTTGGGCAATGGATGCAGTTGCATACAGTGGGCCAAATGTTTCAGTATCTGAAGGGGGAAGGTTGAGTCAGGAGTAGGCTGTGAAGCTTGTAGGAATTAAGGTAACAGCACTGATAGAATGAGACGTATCAGGAGCTGAATTAAGGAACAGGTTACATGGGCAAAAAGCAATAGAACAAAAGAGCAAACCCTGAGTTATCGTGGTGAATGGTCAGGGCAGGGAGAGGCTGTGTTTGTGAAGCAATGGTGGGGCAAAAGGATGCGTGGATGGGAAAGTCTCTCTGTACAAAGAGACTGCAGCTTGTAAGAACATTTCTCTGAGGCCCCGGGGAGAGGCTAGCCAAAGGGGACACTTGGGCCACCGCGCCAGAGTTCTTATCTCAGTAAACGCTCCTATGTGTTATGGTCACTACTGGCCTAAAACATGAAATACCAACTCATTCCTCATGAAATACCAATGGATTTAGCAGAAAGTCTTGTGAATCTAGGATTTCAGACTCATTGATTTTTAACTAATTAACTGTATATCTGTTGACAAAGTGGAATCTAGAATTGTGCATTGGGTGACTAGATCTGCTACACAGAATGTGGGAAAATAGAGGGAGGTAGCTTCAGACTAGACATAAGGAAGACATTTTTTCCAGTGAGGGTTGTGGAACACTGAAACAAGTTGTCCAGAGAGGTGGTTGATGCCCCATCCCTGCAAACATTCAAGGCCAGGTTGGACGGGGCTCAGAGCAACCTGATCTGGTTGGAGATGCCCCTGCTTCTTGCAGGGGGGTTGGACTAGGTGACCTTTAAAGGTCCCTTCCAACCCAAACCATTCTATGATTCTGTGACTCTATGAAACTACTAACTTCAGAATGGGATCCGCTGATGTAAATGCACTAAACATATGCCCGCGTCAGCGTATCTTACAGAGATGTAGGTAACAAGGGACATGCTAAGGATATAAACCACCATTCCAGGGCCCTTCTCTGGAAGGTGGACTGATAGCTCTAAGTGCTTTCAAGCCATAGTGCTATGCTTCTGTGAAGGCAAGGTGTTAACTGCAACTGTTATTCCAGAGAATTGAGCAAGGCTCACCTATTTATGACCGCTCCTCATAAGCAGTAAGATGGTAGTTAGACTGGGGATTAGACTGGGGATAGTTAAACTTGGGAGTTGGACTAGAGGATCATTAAAGGTCCCTTTCAACCCAAACTGTTCTATGATTCTATGACTGCAAGGCCAGCGAGTCCATTAAGTAGAATATCTGAGACAAAGGTCTTGAATTCCTCTCTGCAGAACAACCCAGCTGCAGCAGAGGGCAGCCAAAGTAGTCTGCTGATTTTTGGGACTCAGTCTAAGGAAGCCAGACCTATAAATCTTGAGCAAAGGAATCAAATCTGAGTGCTCCTCAGTTCTAGGAGTAAAGAGGGTTGCATGCTTTGTTTTAAAAGAGTGCAACCTTCTGTAGTGACCTGCATCTTTTCTAGAGATGCTTTGAGAAGGTCTACCACATCTGGTTGATTCATTTTCATGGAGAAATAACTTGGTTTAAATTAACGCAGATTAATTTTTTGCTACCATTCTAGATCTAATAGCACTGTCTGTCAGAACTGCTGGGGGACGTGGATGTCATGGCACAGCAGGACAGTAGAGAGTTTTAGGTCCTAAAGTTTGTGGCTTTAGGAAATGTAGACATCTTCAGGATCAGACACGAGCTGAGAGGGGGTGGTTAGGACTGCAGCTTTCAGTTTCTGTGAGTGCTCTTCAGTTAAGTACCTTGTCCAAGGTCTCATAGCAAGACTGTAGAGGAAGGCAACAGCATCCAGGTTTTCTGTATCCTTGGCTACTTTTCTAAACTGTACACTGTGCATTTGTTTAGTATTTTTTGTTGAGGAAAAACAAAGCATAACTGTGTCAATGACATTTATCTGAAATGTTTGGCGTGTAAGCAGAGCCAAGTCAGCTGTTAACACTTCCTTAAAAATAGGAATAGCTAGGAAAAGCATTTTATAATGGAGTGATACCAAGTTAAACTATCTAAAGTATTAAGTACTTCCAAAGCTTCCACTCAGAACAAAGGTAAGGGAGAAAGACTTTTCTTGAATTATTTTAATGTGAACAAAAAACTTCAGTGTCATTATTAAATTGTGAGGTGTGTGGTAGTGGATATTTTTTTTTAATCTTTTTTAAGAAAAACACTTTAAAAAATAACCATGTAATTGTATTTCTTAGAGCAAATCTCAAACTGGCTGCACTTAAACATTTTTCTGTTTTGTGATCAGGTTGGGTTTTTCAGTACTGAGCAGCAGACCGATGTAGGAGTCGTTCAAGCTTATGCTTATCAAATGCATGTTGAGTTCTTCCTGAACACTTAATGCTTCATACAAATACTGATCAGAATTATACAGGACAAACAGGGTCCCCAAATGGGCCTGAGCTGGAGAGCTGGTGCACCATAGACCAGCTGCTCCAAGTGTTCGGGATGCCAAGAGCGTAACAGGATTTTCTTCAGTCCCAGACGGTCTGTAGGAAGGGAAGGGCGGACTTGGAGGCTGTGACTTAGAGGCCTTCTCTCAAGTAAGCAAAGGAATTGGCTCTTCAGCCCTGGAGCCTCCCTGGAGACAGCCCAAAGGTGGCAGTGGGACAGGACACTGGGGATCACAGGGATCAGCCACATGAGCAGCAGCAGATTGCAGGTGTCTGGGTAATTAGCTGACTAGTATAAAGCCAAAGAAATAATTTTCATTTCTTGGGAAAATGTTTCTATCAGGAGCTGGAAACTTTCACATTTTGAACCATGTCTATAAATACTGAAAATAGTGAGGTTTTTTTCCTTCGAGATATCTCTAAGAACACGGTTGGTTCACCAACATCTCATCCCCACAACTGCTTCCATCCGCAGCAGCATCAGTGCACACCGTATCCCTGCACCCCAACTCGCCAGCTCTCGCCCCGCCATACCCAGAACGGGTCAGGGGGTCTGGCAGATCCTGTCTCCTTTCTGCCTACACAAAAAACGGCCGTTTGCAGTGTTTTGACCAGCCACCGCAGGACTGATAACCTGCTTTTGGCTGAAGGTTTGATCCGTGGATGGCACCTGTGTGCCATTTCCTGAAATGCAGTACCCTAACCAGACTCCTTTAAGAAGCAGTAAAAAAGCAAAAGAGTGGATTTTCTTTTGAAATCCATATTTTAAAACGTCGGACAGGCAGAGCTCCTTCTTTTTCAGGGGCTGCTAAATAAGTAGACTTTATGCTTGTATTGAGTGAGGCTATTAAAAACCCGCCACTAGCAGCTTTTACTAGCATCCAGTACCCTATTTACCAACACCGACCGCCCAATGTATCACAGATCCTGCGTTTAACCCTCTCGAGGGAAGGAAATAATCGACTCTTTTCCCAAAATCATCACGCAGCAACTATCAGCACAGTAGTTAATTAGTAACTGCGGTGACGTGTTTCGGTGTATTGTCAAAACAAGGTAACCTCCCCGCGGGGGGAGCTGGGAGAGAGGCCCTCGGGAGCCACCGGTTACCCCTAAAAACGGGCCTCGCCTTCCCCTTTGTCTCCTACCGCCAGGCCTACGGGCGGGCACCGCCTCACGCCGCCACCCCTCCCGGAAGGCGAAAAATGAAAAAGAGGTGGAAAAAGCCCCCCACAAAAGCCGCGTTTTGTCCGGTTTGTGTGGCTGGCGGGAAGGCGACGGCCCCTTCCCTCCGTACCCGCCCGGCGCGGCCGCGCCGAGGGGCGGAGGGGAGGGAGGGCGCCCTCTGGCCTGCGGGCGGCGCATGCGCAGCGCGCGGCGGAAGGGGCCGGGGGCCACCGCCTCCTTCTCCTTCGCTGCCTCCCTCCCGGGCGGGGGCGCGCATGCGCTGTGGCGGCGGCAGGGACGAGCAGCGGCGGCGGCAGCGGGGGAGGTTTGCCGCGCTCTCGCCGTCCCTCTCCCTCCGTGCACGCCGGGCTCGCCCTCCCGCCATGTTGTTGTGAGCCCCTCGCGGCCGGAGGAGGGAGGGGAGGCAGGAAGGAGAGGCGCCGAGAGGAGGAGGCGGAGGCGGAGGCGGGGGGCGGCGGGGCGGCGGGCGGGCAGAGGTGTCCCAGGGCCCGCTCCGGCTCCATCGCAGCGAGCAGCGCCGCCAGCCAGCCCGTGAGTATCGCGGGGGGCCGGGGCCGCGCTGGCTAGGCCGCGGGCGGGCGGAGCGGGCGGGCGGGCCCCCCTTCCTCCAGCCCCCTTTTGTCTCCGGCCTCGGCTGCGCGCCGAGGGAGGGGAGGGGAGAGGAGAGGGAGGGGAGAAGGAGGGCGGGAGGGGGCCATGTTGTGGCAGGTCACCGGGCGGCGCGGGGCCTGCTCGGCGGCCGCCCGCGCCTCGCCGCCTTTGTGTCCTCCCGGCTCGCCGGGGAGCGGCGCCGAGGTGGGGAGGGGGGGAGCGCGGTGAGGGGAGGAGGCGGTGGCGATGCTGGGGGTGGGGGCGGGCGGGCATTGTGGTCTCGGCGAGCCGAGGGGAGCGGGGACTTGAGGAGCAGTTTCCATCCCAGCCAGGTTTGGGGGGCGAGGCTGAGACAGCGCCCTCGGAGAGGCAGTCGGGGCTTGGGGTTGGGATTGGTGCTGGGGCGCGTACACGCGTGAGGGTGACGGGAGTTTGGGGCAGGCCCGCGGGGCGGACGCGCAGCGCGGAGTGTTACAATGGCTTCGGTACGAGGTGCCGGGGGACACGGGGGCGTCGTTTCGGCAGCCCCACGGACAATTGCGTGCGTGCGGAATTCGGATAAAACGGTTTTGTTTAAATGTACCGAAAGCGTGAAAACTTGCATTATTCTTTTTTAGTGCTCTTGAGGATAATGCCTGCTTTCTGAGGGTGGAGCGAGAAGGCCAAAGGCTTTTGGTAGTTGATACCACACAATGAAGTGTTAGGTTTTAATTTTTCTTCAAGCGTGTCAGACAACAATAACAAAAAGTTGAGAAAAATGCCAGCTGCCCTGGGTGGATCGTGCTTACAACTAAGAGTTTGGTTTTTAATCTCCTTGGCAGTCATTGTGCAAAGATTTTTTTTTTTTTTCTGGCATTGTTCTCTTTCGTGTATTTCATAACCTCAGACTCTTAATTCCTTGAGAGAAAATTAATATACTCGGGACACTTTATATTGTTTTGGCTTACTGTTTGAAGCAAGATGGCTTAACCCCAAAACGTGTAGCGTGTTTTATGTGATGGATAAAGAGGTTATATCAGCTGATTGCGGGATACTTTTTTTCTGAGTAATGTAGCCATGGTATGAGGTATATAGGTCATTGGAGATAAGAATCGGTAAAACTTCTTATATCACATATTTATTTGTCACTAGTATACTACTTATTAACAAAATACTTTCAGTTTTTTCTTTTTAGTTTCTCTTTTACTGAAGTCTTTGTTGCATCTCAACTGAGAGATCAGGCCTTTTTAGTTACCACGAGTTGATGGTATAGCTCTTCAGGTATGTGGGATATGAGTACATTTGAAATAGAACTACTACCACGTTACCATTTTTACATATAAAACATAGTATTTTGTTATATTTAGTCACATCTAGGTTTCAAACCAAGTGTTAACAGCAGTTGTAGTTTTGCTGAGAAGCTGAGAGAAATATTGTCTGCCTTTCTCAGGTCTACAACTCGGTTTGTGTTAATGCAAATATAAATATGTTAGGTAGGTGGGAGAAGGAAACTAGAATAAAAAGGGAAATGATAATTTGGTGGTGGTGTAGTTTGGGTTATATGTGTAAGAAATTACACTAAATCACCTGACAGTTTTCTAAATTGTTCAGAGAGTTGAAAATTTGGAATTTGTCCCAGCAGAATGGTTAAAAGGCAAATGCATGTGAGAAACTGCTTGATAATGCAGATTCTGCAGTTTATTATGTGGATATTACGTGTAGGAAAGTCCATGTTATTTGAATAGCAATTTTTTCTGCATTAATAGGGAATGGTACTTTTTTTCCTGTAGTATCACTCTAGAGTACTTCATATTTTTCTTCTATGTTAGGGATATTGGCACAGTGCTAAAGCAGTTACAATCGTATCTGGTGTCATAATTGAGCTAATAGTGCAAGAAGCAGTTGGCTGAAAAAGTTAGGACTCCCGTGTCTTTTGATGAGAAAACACCTCTTCTGACAGTATGTATTAATCTTATGTAGGATTGTGGCGCACAATGAAAGCTTTATGTACATTGTTTTCCTCAAGATTTTTGCTCTTGAGTGTTCCTTTGCAGTTTCCTCACTGGGCCAGATATTGCAGGTGTTTGGGGCAAGTATGTTAACAGGACATCAGCTTGTTGAATAGCATGAACTAAGTCTGATTTGCAACAGCACTTTCTAGTTCACTTGTAGATGGTTTTTCCCCCTTGATGTAATGATATGTGAGTGTGCATTGAATAATCAACATCTGTAGAATTTTCTGAAAGCATTCTCCTTGGTAACGTCATCTTTTTTTCTTTGTATAGTGGTTTCTAAAACCCCCAAATGGTTAGACCAAGTTTTTATACACAGAGGGAACTAATCCAGTAGATGGTTTGAATTCCTGCTTGTATTTCTTCATGCTACTTTTTGTATGTGGAATTATATAAAAAAAATCACTCTCCATGGCAGTAAAAAGAAACCTAAATTCTCTTGAATGTTGAATTCTTTCTGTGGTGGGAATCTCCTGTGAAACAAGCATTAATACATAGTTTTCTTTTTTAAAAGCTTCTAATAGAAACCCTACAAAGGAAACAAAACTGTAGAGATGCTTTATAAATAATCTCATTGTGTGTATTATATGTATAGCTATATGAGAAAGCTACCGATCTTTTTCTTCTCTTCAGTAAATTTGGTTGAAAATGCTTACCTTGTCTAATGTGAATTCTCCCCACTCATAGTATAGCTGTTGTCTTGATTATTCCACACTGCAACCATTCCAGTGTTGTCACAAAGCCAGTGCCCAGGTTCTTGTCTCAGAAGTGGGACAAAAAGTCTTTCGTTTAAAAGCTTGTTTTCTCCTTCTGTAACAACAAATACCAGTTATGTAGCGCTTCAGGTAGTTAAGTTGGAGGCACTTCAGGGTCATATGGTGGAAAAGAGTTTTAAATGACATCAGAACACGTATTCAGTTCTACCTGCTTGGGTGTCATTTCAAACAAGTTGTATAAAATTTATTTTATAGTAATGACTCACATACTGAAACTTTATGGCAAGGTTTGGTTTGAATCCCACTCAGAATACCTGCTGTGGCTTTTAGAATAGTAGGCAAGAGCTTTTCAAGCTGGTATGTGAAATTTTTAGCTTACAAATAAAGACCAGATGTCACCTCTAGCAATATCTGTACGGATTATATTTCATTATTGGTTAACAGGTTTTTTTTCTGAACATGGCTGTTTAACACTATGTTTAGTTGTAGACACGTAGAAGAAATACATCTGAAGAGATTATGACAACCATCTTAGGAGTTGAGAAAGAAATGTAAAACTCTGAAATGTAGCAAAAATATCTCTGTAATAATCCACATTTGACTTTTGCTAGCTGTTCTATGTATGCATCTATTTCCACTAAACTTCAGAGCGGTGATGTGATCCTCTGTCCTCTGCTAGCTGTGCTAAATATCACATCTGCAGCCTTTCTAACAGGCAGATTTTTACAGCATATGTATGTGTGCATTGGACTAAGTAATCTGGTGTATGCTTTTTAATTCTGATTATTTTTTTTTTTTTAATATTTTGTACACTGAGATAGATTACCTGTTGCATCACCAGTGCTATTGAGATATTGACAAAACTCTCAGTTACAGGTTATAGGTCTGGCTGGTTTTCTTTATATTGTAAGGCACTCAGCCTGTAAATCCTAATAGAAATAAGTGTTGTGTCAGAGCTATGTTCATAACTTTGCTCTTACATTTTATCCGTGTTATTTTGAGGAAGAATATGGAGTGATGTATTGAACTAGTCGTATACGTTTTTTCTTTCTCTGCGTGGCTGGTCTGAAGTTTCATATAGAATTTGTTTGCAAATCTCTTCAAAGAGGAAGTTAATTTTTAAAAGTTGAGTAGGTGTGTTTAGCTCTATAAGCCTTTACATGTGCTTATTGATTAATTGCAAAGCTAGACTTGCTGGAGATGACTTTGTGTAGTTGAGCTAAAAATAACAAGTCTGTCTGTTTTGACTCATATTGTTCAAGTATCTTGCTGTTTGTCTCCGTTAGGAGGTATATTGCTTAAACTTTAGTTCTGTGTGTACGACGATGAGTTAGTCATGTGTCTGAAGAAGCTGCAGAACTGATGTTAGTAGGATATTTTGACAATAAACAAATATCTGCTGTATCAGTATTAATAAGACAAAGTAGCTTTAGATCTTTTGTTACTCACAAACCCAATATTGTTCAAGATTATTAAAAAAATCCTCCTACCATATATTTGTGTACCTGTATATTATGTATCTCCCTGAAGACTGGGCCTTCGGTAGTTGATAAGGCTACATTAAAAATGTAGAATTGTGTAGAGAGATTAGAGAACTGTGGTTTCTTTTGTCTCCATCTTCAGACCTAAGTGTCCTATTCTGATGTAATATCTTTCCATATATGTCATTTCTAATTCTTTGGACTTACTTTTCATGCTAAACAAGAGTGTTGAGATGTTTTTTGGCCTTGAAAATTAAATTATTTTTTAATTTGTTCCTAAAAAAGTACTTAGTTAATTTTGTAGGGGATATTTGGGGGTTTATATATGTAGTTCGCTTGCCTTAAAAGGTCCGTTTACATACTGAAAGATTGTTAATGCGTCAGTTATGGTAGATTAAGAATACGTGTGAAGAACAAGTGTATGTGTTCAGGGGCAGGTATTTTTTCATGCAGAGGATTTTATCAATATCAGAGAGATTTCTGCTGTTGTCATTTATATTTGTTTCAAACTGATACTTAGATACTTCAAAAATGAGTAGGCAAACTTAATTTTAATCTGAGCCTGAAATCTTTGTTTTGTTAAAACCCCAAAATGTACTGTCATGTGGCTTAGAGAAGTTTAATGTTAATTAATGCATTAGAATCTTACATAGCTTAACAGATTTGAAAGAAAAACAGGCTGGCGTGTACGAACTAGATGTAGTTCAGATAGAGACATTAGTTTTCTGTGCTACTTCATTACGTAGCCTACAAATGTATGAAATCAGATATAGCAGTATGACAGAATTAGTGGTTTTGCGCATCATGCTGAGTAATAATATAAAAGAAACTGCTGCCATTATGAAAATTGTACTTTGTTTTTAGCAGGCAAATATGAGGACATTTATAGTATATGGAACTGTTAACAAATTAGTGCATTGTCTTGTTAAAAAAAAAAACAACTGTGGCACTTTGTTTACCTTAGAGGCCTAGTTTGGTAATCTTACTTAAAATTTAAATCAATGAGCATCTTGATAATGAATATTGTTCTTACACAGCTTGGATTTTTTTTTTTTTTTTTAATCCTAAGAACTGTGTATTTAAAGATACATGAGGAAGCCTTTTTGTGTTAGCAAGACTTTTTTTCTTTTTAGATTTCTCTGTAGAATGAGCGTTCTGTGTGTTCTCCTAGGCATGAGTGAAGTGGCCTGGCAGGAGGCCAGAGAAATGATGCGTGTGAACATTGGTCAGGAAGCCAGTGGGGTTGGAGTAGAGGTTGCCCCAGCTGGAACAGTGGTTGGAGCAACATCAGGGCCTGACTCAAGTGGAAACACTCCTCACACCATCCCTGCAACTGCTGTGTTAAGTACTTCCAATGTCCAAGTGGACGTCCCCTCAGTGGATCTTCTCAGGACGATGCCACAGTTGAGCATTTCTTCCAGAGCAGGCTGGTGAGCAGTTGAGTGGCTGCTCCAGCAAACACTACTGACCCACATGAGATAGCATTCATATGGATTGTTTGGTTGGTAGTTTATTTGTTTTTCATTGAAACAGCTCCTGTGTTTTGTGTTGAATCCACATTTTTAAGAAAGATGCATATGATTTAAGCTATTCTTTTCAAAGCTTCTAATAACTCAAACTCTTAAATTTCCAGTTAATTTTGTTAAATGAAATTGCATAAAATAATTTTGAAGTGTTCAGTTTGAGACAGTCATCTAACTTATATAAGCATTTCATATTTCTGTGACTACCTATTTTTTATCAGAATACTGTCAATTCATTAGGTTTGAATTTATGGAAAATAATTGGTTTAATTTTAAAAGGAACTAGATTCTGGTAGGCTGTATGAGAAGTAGTGTGGATTTAGTGTGCAGTCTTACTTGTTACACTTGCATATA
The DNA here is from genome assembly GCF_036417535.1 of Chlamydotis macqueenii. Classification (NCBI taxonomy): domain Eukaryota; kingdom Metazoa; phylum Chordata; class Aves; order Otidiformes; family Otididae; genus Chlamydotis; species Chlamydotis macqueenii. Next base: position 10,471,621 of record NC_141558.1, read on the forward strand.
AGAAAATTCTGTTCAGGTAAAATGGAAGTAGTAGAACTAAATGCAGATCAAAACTTAACTTTCTCCTTTTGCAGATAGTAATGTAGAAGAAAAAAAAATCCAGTTATAGGCTTTTACTTATAAATGTTTAATTTATACAACTTCCTAATTCTTCTTTAAAAACTTTATTCTGAATTTCAGGTAGGAATGGCTCTTTTCCCTAGGAGTCTTGTAATGTGCCACACTTAAGTCCATGAGAAACTTTGGACCTTCCCAAGCCCAAGGACTTACGGAATGTGTTTGAAAAATGTAGTAAATATAGGAGCAAATGTGAATAAACAAAATTTGCTGACCTTAAAAGCAGGAGTAACTGTTGTGTTTGGTTTTTCTTCTTCATCTGTTTTTCCTCATTCTTTAATTTATTTTGGCATTTTTTTTCTGGTTTTACTCTTTTACTTTTTTCTACCTCTTACACTGATCTATATAGCAAAATAAAGAATTTTTCCTCTGACATCTTGCTTCATGCTGTATGACATTCTGTATTAACAGTTGTACAGAAACTGTAGAATACTTCTGTAAATACAAAATTCTACAATATTATGTTTGTCCACTTGGACACTCCTCCTGACTATGAAAATGTTGGGTTTTTCCTTGCCAGCATTCAATCTGTTATACAGGCAACAGTGCCGATTTTCACTGACATTTTCCAAGGCTGATATGTTGTGTAGATAAAATTATTCACTGATAAGTAAATGCTGAGTAACAGTTGTGTCTCTCTTCTGCCACCTGCTTTCTATGCCCAGTGGCAACCAGAGCCACGTCTTAATCAGTGGCTTTGTTTAATAATCAGATAGGTCAAGTGAAATATTTCTGCATTCCTCCAACAGGTAAATGTCATGAACCTCATATTTTCTGGTAACTTGAGTTGGAGGTGCAGGGGAACTACCCTTTTTTTTTTTTTTTTAAGTGCTTCAGTGATTTTGTGCATTATGAAGATGTAGTGAAGGGGAAGCTACTATTACTCTTACTTTGCTTTGCATTGTTACCCATGTGAAAATAAGTGTTTTCCAACTTACTGTAATCAGTACTGCCTGTACGTTCAGGCATCTTTCACTGCTCCCATTCTTCCTTAGCAATACGAACTAATCAAGTACAGATCAGGACACTTCGGCATTTCAGTTCTTGTGATTTGAGTGTTCTGTGTACCAGTGGTTTTGAGAATTTTGTTAAGATAGAAGTTACTATTAGTTTGGGTTTTTTTAAAGAAAATACAACTCTTGAGTTAGACATACTAAAGAAATGGGTTTTCTAAAATGTAAATTTATGTAAACTGTAGAAGGAGTTTAGTTGCAGTTGTGTTCTGTGACTATTGGGTAGGCAATCTCTGTGTAGATGGATATATAAAAGATGGAGTATTTTGATGCATTTAGAGAAAAGCTGGAAAGAAAATTAATAGAAATAAGTATAGCAGATAAATATCACAGAATGGTTGAGATTGGAAGGGTCCCCTGGAGGTCGTCTGGTCCAACCCCTCTGCTCAGGCAGGACCACCTAGAGCTGGTTGCCCAGATTATGATATAGGTGAGAAGTAGAAATGAAGATACTGAAATCCTTGATACATCATATGTTATCTAAGTATATCTTAAAACTGTGAGTTTGACATAAGTAGCACTGCCATAGTGCAGTCAAAGAATGTAAGAGAATGACAAAGTAATAAAAAAGCGTTCTAGATAAATATAGCAAGGCTTTAGCCCCATTGATCCAGCAGGAACTTAAAAGATTTAGAAGGTGAAATACAAAAGTGGAGAATTGTAAATTCATCAGGGATTTTTCAAGAAAAAAATAATCATAAAAAGAATTTTTCATATGTTGGGAATAAGAACAGTGTAAATTATCTTTTGAAATGCTACTGGTATTCTGGCAAGAAACAGGCATAAGCCTGAGGCCTTAATAGGTGGATTCAAGTAAATACAGAACGTGGAAAAACCTTGTACTTTCTTTTGTACCAGAAGATACCTGATACTTTTGTCTGACTCTGAGTGCTACACAGAAGTGAATTGAAAGAGGAGTAATTGTGAGCAATTTGGTTTTGAGAGGAACAGATCAACTTGACTGGAATCACTGCTGGATTTTGAAGAATCTTCAAATTAGTTGAGGTGCTAAAGAAGTAGAGTAACACATTTTAAGTCAGTCAGAATAAGAAGTTAATAAATATACTTGATAATTCCAAGAAACTAATTCCTAGGGAGATTAGGGAAATGTTATTTTGGTCTTCTGAAAGCTGTCTGGAATGTTTTCAAAAGAACTGAACATCCTACTAAGCATAAGCAAGACAACGTCTTCAGTAAAGATAATTATTTGTCTATTGGGGTATTTAATTTTTATTCCAGTTAAAAGACTGAAGAATTGCTTGTCAGTGTTCCTTATAAGGGATTACTGAGAAGTTAACTATGGGAATTATCAGTGAAGTGTCTATAGTTGGAAGGCAATTCATATTAATACACAGTAGCATTAGAGGCAATTGATGGCACAGGGAAAGATCAAGTGGATTATCCTGCAGTTCTGTGGTAGCACGGAGGCTTAATGTGTGCCGATTTGGCATTTATAAAGACTATGACAGAAGAATTTCAGGTGCCATACACATTTAAGAGAAAAGCAAGGTAGCTGAAACACACCACAATTGAATGGAATTCAACACTCATTTGAGATGGAAAATTTTTATGTATGCTTGACATGTTAGTGTCTAAATTGACTAGCCACCCTGACTTAAAACTCATTGGCTCACAGAATGTTTTGGAGTAAGAGGCCCACAAACGTGTGATATTGTTAACATTCACATTCTGTCTGTGTCCTAAGGTTGCTTCAGCTGTAGCAACAGAAGATTAAAGTGATGGAAGCACTTACATGGTAAAAACTTTGGTAAGTTGAACTACTTTGCTGGCAGAGGAGGAGGAGGCTCTATAGAATAATTGGCAAGATAAGGAAGGACAGAGGAGCACTCATTTATATGTGAGGTGATACCAAAAAAACCTTTTAAACACTCAACTGGAAGGTAGTACATGTGCAGCTCCTCAATACAAGATGTCAAAGCTTAAAGTACAGTTTGAGGTAGGAGACCACCATTGTAACACTTTGTGTTAAGACAGCAGTGAGCCTCTAGTCACTGACAGGATTAAGTATCAACATCTTAATCTAGAAGTAACCATTCATGGGTCTCATTCATCTTCCTTTAAAATATTTAATATTGAAAAGAATTATAAAGGATGATGAGCAAAGTATAAAAACTATCTCACTTGGGGTTTTGAATTTTTTTTCCTTCTCGACCTAAAAAGCACTTCAGACGCTTTCATAGTACAGCATTTGAGGAAGACCACTGTCCACTGTGGCATCATCCTTTTTGTTAACCATCCCCATGGGGCTGCAGATAGGGTAGTGATCTGTTTGTCATTAATTCACATCGTTTCTGTAATGAGGAATTGTCTAGGATACAAAGGCTTAGTGATCAGCAGTCAGGCTATTATATTTGGCTTTAGAAACATGGGGTTTTGAGAAAGCTCAGGATGTATTTTCTTGGATATCAAAGTATGTGTAAATGTTCATCCCATGTGCTGAAGCAAAGAGCTACAGCATTGTGATACTGCCCAAGCTATTTGTCCTGTCTTTTCCCTTGTCTGCCCTATCTGCTTCCCTCCCTCATGGCAAAGGTACCTAAGCACTTCAGCAGTTTGAGCTAAATTCATTGGGTTATGGATTTTAAGATGTCGTTTTCTGCTTCTGCTCTCTCTGTCTCCAGTGTAGGGAAAAGGGTAGGAACTATTGGTGAAAACCTAGATCTACCAGAGCCTTTGTCAGGTCCTGAAGAAGCAACAGTTGATAAATGAAAGAATGCTGGAGAAATGCTCTGATTGTAGCAGCCTTTTTGAAGTGTCTGTAGGATAGTGGTGCTATGTGCGAAAGAATATAAATTGTGTCTTTGCACAAAACTTCAGTGGAGCTGCAGTTGCTGTAACTCATTTGTGTTAGAATTTACAAACTTCTGGAGGAGTTTTGTGAATAGCTGCTGAAACAAAGAAAAACTTTTTTTAGGGGGACGGAGAGAACAAAGGAAAGAGTCTTACTGAGTTCAAGAGATTTTTAGTGCTTCTGTGGTATGGAGAAGAAGCTCCATATACCAGGTTTTGCAAGTATTCAGCATGACTTCCATGGGGATCTGTTAGAATTAATATAACCTTGAGAAAATGTGTGGATGTTAGTAAACTAATAAAATGTGCAAATGTTTAACATTGTTGCCTCCAGGATAAAGTGGACAATTTCTAGCAAAAATCTTGCTCTGATTTTAAGCAATAAGATTGCTTTGTTTGTTGTTCAAATAAGATATGCTAATATGTTTGTGCAATGGAAATTGGTAAATAGTTTTGCCATATGAGACCTCACAGTCATGTAGCCATCTCTTGGAACGATGAACATATCATTGTTCAGATTGGGACCAACATAATCTGTTTCCTGACCTTCCGGTGGGAATCGCGTTTCCTGAATCACTAGTTCTTCCTTTCATAGATTGTACTTTAAACTGCCTCTAGAAATCGTAAATGAGCTTGCAGTTCATATTTTTTGATTTCCTAACTTTGTTTGCAACTTCTACTTAAGTTTAAAAATAAAGTATAATTGTGAAATATAACTATTTAAAAGTGCTTTCAAAATAGCTTTCATAAACAGATACTTTAAGACTTTTCCAAGTGCTAAGCAACTATGCAGCACATAAATACTTCCCTTCTATTGCTGTCACAGTTAAAGCTCAGCTTGCATCTTAGCTGATTGACTACTTCTCCCTATAAAGTTAATGTCCATCTGAAGCTCTTCTGAAGATCATTTGTTTCTGTAATCAACAGGTTCTATAACAACTTTAAGTGTTATCTTTCTGTATTTAAGTTTGCAGTGGTTTTACTTTTTGCTGTTTTCTTCAATTAATTGCAGTGGCATTTAGCTCCACTTAACTAGAAACCAAGATTGAGTGTCAAACGTATGATTTAAGCAGCTTCTGAAACTTGTGAATTAGTAAAACTTTTCAAGCCTTACAAACTAGGAAAAGAAATCTTGGACTGGAAGGATTTTCCATTGTGGTTAAGGGAGAGCTAGGGGTGTGGGGGGGGGTGGTATTTGATTCCTGTTTTGGAAAATGTTGTATGCCCTGTTAAAATAACGCTGCTTAATAAGTTCTTGGTGAGATTTTTCCATCATACTAGTGCTGTATGATTTGGACCAAGCATCTTAAGTTTTTCTGGTGAATTTTAAAGTTCTGGCTTCTTGTGTGTTTAAAAAATCTAAATGTCTTGCAACCTGAATACTTGGGACATCACCTTATTACCTGCTTATGACTCCATCAGTTCTGGCAGTAGACATAGCTGGAAAGAGGTAACTTGTCTGTCTTTCCCATCTCTTTGATTTGACATAGCTAAAAAGGAATATTTTGGTGACATACTGCAAGGTGTTTTCATGTGAGTGAAAGAAAAGCACTGAGAACTTCTCTGTGATTTTTGAATCACTTCCCTAGCTAGAGAGAAGAAAATTACAGCCTTGAATTTTGCAGATACTTGATTTGTATTTTTAGTAGTTTCAAGTATGTAGTGCATGGAATAGACATCTTGATGTTAACTGTTGTCAGGAGAGCAATTGCAGTCACCTGGCTTGTGTAAACATTTATTCCATGTAACTTCTCTTCTTCAAAGACTCTCTCCCGTAGTTGCCCTTTGCAATCACATTTGCCATTTTGATGCATCTGCATAGTTTCTGACCTTTTCACCAACATTTCAAACTGCAGCTGATAGTTTCAGCTTGTGCTTTCTTCTGCTTTATTGTACTTTCTGACATATACTTGAGTTAGTCTCTTTACATTTTCACCTGCCTTGATGTCTCCAAATACCTGGCACTCATGCATTGTTGAGTGTCTTAATGTGAATGACCGCTTTAGTCTTACTTCACCAATTCAGTTTCTCGTTGTATCAATCTTTGTAATTTGTCTTATGTGTAGGCTGAGAGCTCTTTGAAGCAGAATCCGTCGTACTTTAGTGCTTATTCAGTAATTAGCATAGGGAGACTCTGGTCTGATACTGCAGCCAAGCAAATAGCATGTAGTCAATTGTGCATTATCTTTGATTTACATATAGATAAATTATCCTGTGTACTTCTGCAGCAGTAGCTCTGTGCAGATACGGTTTGGGGCTGTGAGTAGCATAACTCTGAGCAGTAGTACTGCTTCTGGAGGTAACATGGTCTGGAAGCAACTGATCCATATTCCTGCCCCTTCCAGCCTGACATAATGGGACCTAGAGACGGGAGCTGGCTGCTTACGGAGCCAGTTGAAGTTCTTTGTATTTTATTCCCATGTGCTCCAGGTTCTAGGTGGGATTATGAGTGAAACTTCATTCCAAATGTGATTATTATGTGATTGTGGTGTTTTGTCCCAAAGCTAAAACTTGTTTTCGACATTCTGGGAGAGTTTGGTGTAGGCATCAGGATAAGGTGGTGGGAACCAGTAAGCTTGGAGAAAAATGGCTGCATGCAGTCTTTCAGGCATTTTGCATTTGCAGTGTATTTCCTCATATTTTCTTATTCGCTTTCTTCTATTATTCAAAAATAAAAATATTTTAAATGTAGGTCAGTGTTATTTATTTTGTTTAATTTATCTGCGATTTTAGAATGCAGTTTGTTTTATTTTTCCATGTGAATAAAATTGAGGCTTTTGAAAATGTATGACATGCCTTTATTGCATGGAGGAGCTACATCTAGTTTTCTGAACTACCTTGGTTTGGTACAGTTTACATTAAAGTCAGGGTGATAGGGGCAGCACATAGTAGGGTAAATGGTTTGAGGGAATACTTTATTTTCTATGAGAACGAATAACCTGAAATTTAGACATCTAATCAGAACTTTTCCTTGTAAGATCACCTCCTTATATTTTGTTAGATGGTAATTCAAATGTAGGATTTTTTTTTTGTCGACTGCTTCTGCCTACCCTAAGTTCTGCTGTTTATGTACTGATAGCTGCTTTTACATATAAGTGCTCTTAAATTCTTGGCTTAAGTGAAAAGGTAAAAAAATTTGGCTTTAAATTAATTGTAACACATATGTATTAATGCCAATCTTTGAACTAATTTTTGTTACAAAGCTTTTGTTACTTCAGTTTGAATTGTAAATAGCTTACTCAATTGTCATCAGTATAAAGTCTTCAGTGTTATTTCAGGCTTTTTTTTACTTCCCTTGAAGGGCTGTACTGGCCAACATTTAATGAGATATTAATGTCCAAGGCTAAGCTGCCACTCTTACTGAATTAGAAATGAGGCTTATTGAATTAGAAGAGGTCTCTTTAGGTTTTTTACAATTGGCTGCTTTTTTTTCAGCTTTTAAGGCAATTGTAGAAATCTATGGTTAGTTTAAATACACATATTGTCCAAAGTGAACATCCTTAGAAAGCAGCTGAAAAAATTGGTAACAGCAGTTTCTTTAAGTGTCTATTCCCTTGCTCTAGACAGTTAAAGTAGACGACACACGTGCTTCCCTGTAGTAATTCTTTTAAAATACGTTAAAAGAAGCATACTTTAGTGTTCTCTGTCTTCCTTGAGGTTATGCAGGTTTAAAGGCTCAAAGAGTCAAGGTAGATCTTGAAGCAGATTAGCATATATTTGAAACTTTTGGTTTTTTCACTGCTGTTTTATGATGGGTTACAGAGAAGTTGTGTGCTTTATCAGCAACTTTCCTTCAAACAACTGGATATTTATAGTGGAGTCAGAAGTCTAAAAATTATGAATTTCTTCTTTGAACCCATGATTCAGTTCATTGCCTAAAGACTAGGTAGTTCCATTTCTTCATCTCTGGTTTTAGCACCCACTTTGAGAAGATCAGACTGTGTTGGTGTTCTGTGGTTTCCTCTTACCTGATGAAGGAGGAGGGAAGAAGAAAAAAAAAAAAAACACAAAACCAAACAAAACAACACAAAGCTTGTTCAAAGAGTACTGGACTATGAGGGAGAAGAAGTTGTGATGCTAGAAACTTCTGGGCAGGAGCGTTACTGGCAGAACTTCAGTTGCAGCTAGTGTTCTTGAAAACTATGTCCTTGAAAAATAAATGTTGTGGTAAAAGCATCTACCATATTCAGGAGTAAAGAAAATGAAAGTAAATACTCTGAAGGAGGAGATTGCTACATATCTGAGTTGCTAGGGGTGGGAGGAACTTTTCTGATATCAGTGCTACAATAACAAAATACTGTTTCCTGGAAATTGTATCCGAGTGACTTTTGTCATTTTCTCAGCCCCACTTTTAGTGGGAGCAGGCAGGGGGTGGATGTGTGTATATGTATATACAAAATCCTTTTTTTGATATAATTTACATTATTTATAAATCACTTATGGTCCGTAAGATTCCTTAAAATTACATTATTTTTAAGGTGGTATTAAAAAGACATAATTTTTGAGACAAATTTAAAGCTTATCTTTTACCTTTTTGGGTGGGAGACGATATGTTCTGTTTAGGATTCTCTGTTAGCAAATAGAAAAGTGAAAATAATTTAGATATCTAAAGAAAACATGTCAGAAGAAGTCTTGATTGTGATGTAGAAAGTTTAATTTATGGAAACTTGATTCTAGGCCTGTACATTCTAATTGTTCCAATTCTTTTCACATTTAAGAAAAGCTTGTTTTCTCTCTAATAGAGTGTTATATGTTTCATTAATCATTGCTATATATACTGAGATAAATTGTTGCTAGTTCCTGCTTCTGTGTAGATAAATTTTGAGTTTATACACAGCGTTCGTCTTCAGAAAATGCAAAGTTTTGAGCTTTTTTTAAAGCATGTTGCCTAGAGAGCACTCAAGTTTTTTGTTCAGGTTTTTTAACTTACTCAATAAAGTTTTCGAATAAGAGCTAATAATGAAGTAATAAAGGCTGATGTCTCAAAACAGCAATGCTGCAAATTAATGTCATGCTTCCTTATAAAAGTAGCTGTATATTGTTATTACTCACTGACGAAACCTTCCAGTGTAGAATGGAACAAAAATGATTAAAAATTGTCTCATGAATTCCCCTAAACTTCCATTACATCACCAGTAACACTTACTCCTCTGTTATAAGAAGGTGAAGTTTGCTAACTGACTAGCTTAACAAGAGTTTTTTAAAATTAGGAAAAAAAAAGATTTTTCATGTACATATATTAAGTAACCAGCACCAATTAAATGTTTCATTTCACAGCTTTGTTTTCAAACTTCTGAATATATTTAGTGTCTTCCCTTTTTGTTTGTGGTATATTTATGCAGTAACATGGGAGCGAGAGATGCAGAATAATATACGTATATCTAAGAGTGCAGGAGGGGGAAGGTTGAGTGTCGCCAAACTAGAAGTGATTACCCCTAAACTGTCTCACATTGAGGATTAAACCTGTATGTTTGCTTTTGTCAAAAGCAGTTCTTCAGTTTGATTTACAAGTAGTAAAGGAGCAGGTAGTCCCTTTTTTTTTTGGAAGAATTATCTTTTCTTGTAGCTCATTTAATAATAAGCTAAAAATGTATTGATAAATATTATTAAGATAAGTTGCTTAATTTAAACTTTCAAAAATTATTTCCTTTTTACTAAAACCCATTGAAAGTTTTTATAATATTTTTCTTCTATTTTGTAAAATTATATATAAACTTTTTAAGAACTGTCTCTTCTCTAGACTTTTATTTTACAAACTTCTGCAAGATTTGTCACACTGGCTTCCTGTTCTGTACATTTCTTAGAAACTCCTCTGAGTGGATCATTTCTTATATGAGTAAAAGACTTTGAGAAACCTGCTGAGTTATTTGGTATAAACGATACACCCTACTTCTGTTGGAATTTATCACTTTGGCTCTTCAAATGCAGCTAACAGTGTAACTGTTATAAATAGTTATAAAATCTGACTTTAGTATAGACATGTTATTACTGGTTTATGTGAGGCTGGTAGTTCTGCCAGTGTTTGACTGCAGGGATTAAAATCCTGAGCTTGAGGACACCTCAGTAATTTAGAAAAACCTGTGCTAACAGTTCTGCCACTGTTAGGGCAAAGCTTGAACTTGTGGAGTGGCAAGACAAGCATGAAAGCTTGTGTAAGGAAGAGAAGTTTCTTATGTGATGGAAGAGTTCATGTTTCGGAGGAACAAGTACCTGTTTAAGTCTTAGAGCACATTTAGAGCTGGGAGCAGAACCCAAGCCAATGAACCACCACTTAGTTCTGAAGCAAGTGGCAAGATGTGCTTCATTTCCTCTGCTTTTCTTCATGGGACATGATGTCCTCTTATGTTTGCTCTGTGTGGTCTATTGCAAGTAGATCTGTAACTTCCAAACTTGGCAGTGACTTGTGAGATGCTATCCAGCATAAATTTATATATATTTTTATGTATGCTGTGGGTAAAAACCTAGCACATTCCTTTATCCCATGTGTTTGCTTCCAGATTACTGATATTCCTATTGAAAAAAGAGCAAGCAAAAGATTTGGTCAGTATTGTCTATACGAGTATCAGCTCTTATGAGCCCCTTAGTGACAGTTTTTCAGCAGGCTGGACAGTACTTTTGCTGAGAGTGTATATGTGTGTGTATATACATGTATATATATATTTATTCCTCTTCTTTCCCCGCTGCCCCCCCCCACCCCCCCCATGCTACAGGAAACCCTACCTTGAAATCTCCTGGTTTCATTTTTTCTGTTGTTGGTGCCCTCAGCATTGGTAGGCTTGCTTCTCAAATTTACAATAAGAAGTTCACAAGGAAATAAAATGTAAGAACATTAAGATACAGAGTGATTGCTGAGCCAGAACAACTAAATTGACAAACTAAATTTGGATTTGTTAATACATTCAAATGCTTTAAGGATCATATACTGCAAGAGTATAGCTCAGATCTCAGAGTATGAGTTAAGTCTAAAATACAGGGATTGAACAATTACTCACTTGCCTGCAAACAGTTTGAGTTGGCTTTAGAACACTGTATTTTAATGCAATGAAAATTAAGTACTTATTGGAGGAAGATGTTACACTTTTGAGATTTCTAACGCACCCTTCCACAGTTACACTTATAATTGGTTGCTAAAAGTGTTTTGTCAGAAATGCCTAACATCTTGTTTGTTAGAACTGCTTAAGGAGCTTGGACTGCTCCTTTTTGGAGTATTTAGTTAAGTCTGCAGTTACAGTACATATACAGTACTCAAAAAATGTTATCTCTCTTCAAAACAAAACATACCTGTCAACTTTGTATTACTCAGGAGCAGCAACTTTCGTTAACCAGTTTGACAGTAAGTGAACCTTTGGTTCCTTGATGGCTCAGAGAGGTATGGGAGGATGCATCTAGCCAAAGGCAGCTTTAGTCAAACAAATACCTTGTTTTTGTAAAGTGTTACACACAAAAAAATATTTAGTATTTTGTAACTGACTTGTGTGCAAAACATAGTTCAGTTGTGACTCTAGTAGTTGCCTGTTCAGCTGCTGAGCAGCTTTTCTTATCTGGATGCGCAATCGCCTGACCTCTAAACCAAAATAAGGAAATTTTAGGTAATTTGATAAAATATTCTAGAGGAGAAATCTCTATGTGCAGCCCTGAACAGCAATATTTGATAATGGAGGTTTGGGGATTTGCAGTTTAGGCTTGTTGTATAGTTTTCCCATGTGGTCCTTTGTTATAAATCTCTGCTAGATCTGTGTGTAATGTTTAAATTTGTATTAAAATATTTTTATTGTTGGCTACCCATCTTCAGTATTAAATGACCTTTTTTATATGTAGTCAAGTGTCTGGCATGGCTTTACAAGACAGTGTTTCACATGTATTGTGTTTTTAAAATACAGCTATTTTAATGTTCTTAAATTAGTCTTAAACTTGTTAATAATTCTAAGTCTCTGCTGTAAGCATATATCATATATAAGAAGATAAATGCTACATAAGAGCCACTCCTGTAGAAAACTACTGAAAAGGGTATTTTACACTAAAGCTAAAGCATTCAGCAAAATAAAGAAAAAGGTTCAAGCGTTTGCAGTGCAAACAGAAACTTCCTTTTCTTTCCAGTCACCAGACTGTAATTGCCAGGTGTTTTCTGTTGAATTTATGGCTTGGTACTGTAACTTCAACTTCAAAATGTGGTGGTGTTCTTTTCTTTGTCAGAGTGGTTAGAGTATTCACCGGGAAGGGGATGGATAAGATTTGTAATTCCTTTGTGCAGAAAAAGTCTTTACTACTTTCTGGTTATCTGGCTTAACCACTTTTGACATACAAAATGAAGTCTTCATATCTCTTTTATATTTTTGTTGTTGTTTTATTATTATTTTTCTCCAGCTTGTTTTTCAAAGAAGGGGTTGATGTTTGCTTTTGCAAAATAGTGGTTAGAAGGTTGGTTTTGGTAGGATTCAGGGTTATCGGAGAGAGTACTTCTTCCTAGATCTGGACGCCGGGATTCCAGAAATGGAGATTATTTTAAGGAGTGTTTCTTGTGGTGATCCTAGATGACTCTCCAGTCAACAGTCTGCCTCCTGAATTCTGTCCTATGTCAGGACACAGTTTCATGTTACTGGTTTGTCATGTGGCTGCTGCTAAGCTTGTATTCCTACTCCACCTTGCTCCAGGCCAGTTTCTCCTTGTTGTGTTCCCTGTGTCAGATCTAGTGGTCTTGCCACGGTGGTGTTTTAGCTGGTTCAGCTGGCAGATCTGGTGAAATTCTTATGCATGGATAAAGAAGGAAAGAAAGCTTCTAAATCAGACCTTTTACTTGGTGGTTACCAAATTCGTTGCAAGGGGAGTGGTAAGCACTGTTGGGGGAAGGAGGGAAGGATTGTTGCTTTCATCAGTAGCTGGTTAGATGTGCTCAGCTCTATCATGAACTCAATTTATTGGTTGAACGTTGCAGCATTCAGTATTGAGGATTGTCTTGTGGGCATAGTGTGAGGTAGTAGTGAAATACAGAAAGAAATGAGAACTAATCATGCTAGGAGCTTTGACAGAGTAAGGGAAGATTTTTGCATAGGACTCTAGATTTAAAATAAATTATTTTGTGAATTGGGGGGGGGGGGGGAGTGTAAACTTCAGGAGGAAAGAGTCTACTAAAACCTGTAATTTTTTTTTTTACTCTGTTAAAATCTCATTCCTAATGCTGTGATGAAAAGTAGACTAATACATGCTGGTATATTGTATCCAAGTTTCTGTGGAAGGGGAAGAAGATAAGAATTTTCTATCAGTATGTAAAAGGGGAAAAGTTCATGGATATGCTTAAGTTGTTGTAACTGTTTAAAAGCAGTGTGTGAGGAATTGTTAGACTTCGGTGTGTAGTATCCATTTGTGCGTAATTTGAGGGCCCTTTGGAACAATCTGATGTGTATCAGACCTGTGGAACCATTGCCAGCCTCTGCTAGTTGGAAAGGCTTATTAGCATTCAACTTCTGAAAAACTAAGATTAGATCTAGTAACTAATTCCTAAAGCAGGTAGGTGGTAAATGGAGAGTCGTCCTCAGAGTGATTGTGGGGGAGAAGAACACAAGAAAAAAGATGTAATCAACCAAAACTAGGGAGAAAATTTTAAATGTTGAGCAATACGTTTTGTAGACCTATTTTTGATGTACGAATTATTCCAGGGAATGAATAAAAATAGATTAATTCTTTTTTTGAGTGTTCTGAATTTGAGGTTAGAAAAGAATGTATTAAAAATGTTTATTTCTGGAGCATATGAATTAGATGAATGTTGTCATTGAATTGGAGAAAATAAAACTTCCTGATAATACAGATGTATCATCTGTAACCAAAGTTTCTCCTTGAGGGAGAGGGCCTGCCTGTATCTGTAGTAGATCTAGCTTGATTGTCATTATTCTGGATGCTTTCTTCTGCTATTGTGGTGATAGGGCTAGCATTGAGGAAAGCAGATCTTCAGAAGATAATAGTGCTGGCTGTATTTTCTCCACTCTCTAAACTGATCTGTGAAATGTGTGTTCATGATACAAACCAGGATTTTGTGGGTTGCTGTTTTTGATAGAAACAGAAATGGAGACCCTCTCTGCTACAGTAAAAGGGCTGTATTATTTTTCTTGCTAATAGCAATAGATAACACTAGCTTAAATTTCATGTTTGTAAGAAAGAAGCCACTGAGCAAAATCAGTGTTCAGTGTACTAAAGTTCTCTTACAGTTTCAGAAAACTTCATTTTCTTAGATGACTCTGAACTACTCAGGGGAAGGAAAAAAAAAGTGTTAGCTGTGCTGTATTACCCTGATTCTTGAGTTACTTTTCTGAGAGACTTGGAAGGGTGTGTGGCCATGTTTTTGAACTTTGCTGAATTGTGAAAAATGAGCATTCAGTATTAGGTCTTGCAGCACAAAAAAAAAAAACAACCAACCAACCAAACAAAAGCACCACCGCCCAAAAATTAAAACAAAACAAAACAAAACCACCCAAACTCACAACTGAAAAACTTAAAGCATCTTTCAAGCTTGATTTTTTTTTTTTATCTAACAATGATTTGGGTAGTGTTTATGGTAAATATAGTTTGGCAAACATTAGCTACAAATTTTTTTTTTAGAGATATTGTTAGACCAAAACCACCTTTTGAGACAACGTATCTAATTAAGTATTTGATTGTAATTGAAACTGAAGTGCATGACTTCAGCATGGGGAATGGCTTATGGTAAGATAATCCACTCTTAACTGCCTATAGAAGAAATTCTGTTTTTAGAAATGGTAATACTCAAATTCCAGAAGTCTTCGGAATTTGAATTTCTGATTTTTATTTCTACATAATTCCACTTCTACAGTTTGTTTTTTTTTTTTTAATAGGCCTGCACAAAGATTTGATTATGCCTTGGAGCTAATAAAAAAAAATAGCATCTTTCACATGAATTATAAATCTATTTTTAATTCATCTGAAAAAATTGGGTTTTTTTAAGGTATGTGAAAATCTGCTTTACAATTTAAAATAAAATCAGCCAAATTGATTTAGATGTCAGCATCACTAGAAAAAAGGTCAAGATGCTGATTCTTCCCCTCCAGTTCACTGTGAAACTAAATTTGCTCTTCCGCACCTCACTGAAATTGTTGTGAATTGGTTTCAGAATCCATCTTAACTAAAATATTGTTCTTGCTAAGAGAATATTTTTTTGAGCTGTGAAATTTGTACAGAGACACTCAACCACAGAAGTTAATGGCTTATAGTGATTATGGGGCAATAACAATATTTTGAAAGTAGAGTTTTGAGAACAGAGCGTCTGTTGACGGGTGGTTAACGCTTTTCCAATGGTAAGAAAGAGAAGTTGTTTGCACCAGACTATTAAAAGCACAATATTGTTTCCTTGCTTAGTATTTGAGTATTTTTTGAAAAGTGATCTTAATGTGTTATCAGCTGTATGGAGTAACTTCATTTTGTTTTATTTGTTCATGGAAACAGATAGATTTACTAGGTGAAATTAACTCCTTGGGAGAAACTGGTATTAGGAGGGAAACTTTAATTTTACTTTCAACTTGAATGACTTTACCATTTTACCCTGCTGCATCTCCCTGTTGAGGAAGAAGGGAAGGGGAGAAACAACTCTGAATGTCCCTTTTTAAATTTGTTTTCCTAAGCTTGTCTTGGCTTCGAAAATTCCTTGTGGAAACCATTTTCTCGGGAAAGAATGCAGACACGGCATTGTGTCTGCATGCTGTGGAAAAGGAGGTGGCTTGTTGCAGCAGCAGCTCTTGCTTTAGTAATACACCTGTCATATTTGCGACAAACAAAATTCAGAGAAGGAAGAGTGCTATTTCCTGGAAGAAAGTGCGATAAATTGTCATAATGCAGACAGCTACTTGATTTTAAAAGCAACGCATTGCTAGTAGCTTTTGTGACCTGTCTTAGGAGCTTTTCTTTGTTTACTGCTAAGTGTACTCAGTAACATTGTGTGCAATAGCTTGTCTCCTTTCCAAAGGTTATTGTGTCCAAACGTTAATTCCACTTTTTTTTTTGCCTTTGTTGCAAATGCAATGTTGGTCATTGTTTCCATAGTGAGTGATATCCATCCGGATATATGAAAATTAAAGTTTTAAGTCACTTGGAATTTCTTCCATGTTGTTATATCAGCATGGTTCGTTAAATTTGTCACTAACTATATCTGCTCATGAAATCTAAACTCATATTCAGCCTAGGTTGTATAGCAAATTTTGTGTGTGCTTTAAATTATGAAAAATCTCGTGGAGTATTACAAACTCAACTTTTGAAAAATGTATTTGACTAATGCATTGCTTGCTTGTTTTTTTTTTTTCTCTACAGGTTCGATCTGTGGATGAGATGAATCATGAGTTTCAAGCTCTTGCCCTAGAATCTCGGGGAATGGGAGAGGTAATTATTGAGGGCTGAAAATCCGATCAGTGGTTTGGCAATGTTGATACAATTTAAGAAGTCTTAAATAATATGACGTGAAACAAAGAGCTTCTCTTAAGACCACATTGATTTTTTCAGGCAACTGAAGATTTCTAGTCTAAGGTGAAGATAAACTAAGTGCTTTGCAAGAGCACTGGAATGACTTTTGACTGTACCTACTGTGTTACTGTGTCAGTCTTGTTAGATGACTGATACTCTTGGGGAAGTGACAGGGTAATTTGTTTGAAAATTTATGCAGTTCTGTGAAAAGAGGTACGTTTTCAGGAGACTAGGATCTGAAAAAGATTTGGCTCCAGAAAAAGTGAAACTGGCATACCCTAGCAGAAATATGTGGTAATTTACTATTTCTTTACTCCTTAAAAGAAGATTTTTAACCACAGTGAAGAATATTATTGTATAATTTAGCTAGGGAAAAGAAGGACTTTTTTTGATTGGTTTGGTTGTTGTTAAGTCAGTGTTGCTTGGAGGCGGGGCAGATTTAAGATCACAGAGGATGTCTTGGCTCCTTCAAATCAGTTCCTTGAGCTGTTTGGGAAGTAATCAGTATGCATTAGTTAGCGTGTTACTTGCACTGACAGGACATGGTAATGAGAAATTCATGTTCAACTAAGATTTCAAATACTGATCCTTTTGTCTTGCTGGATATTTGCCTAATTCAGTTGATAATTGAACCAGTGACGATATTCAGCTTAACTTTCTTAAAACGATGATAGGACTGCAGATGTATAATACATTTGAGGTATCTTGAGGTAATACAGGTTCACGTAGCTAGGTAAACTTACTCAGACCTTCTTAATGTATTGCACAATAGTAAGGTTGTTCTGGAATAGATGCCATGGCTGTTTTAACCTTCTTTTGATTATAACTTTCCAAAATATTAAAGGAAATGTCCTCATGAATACCCTTGTAAGATGGAATTGGTAGTTGTATGTCCTTACGTGCTGCGCTCTGTCTGCTTTGAAAGGTGTGAAAAGGAGGTCATGCCAAGTGATCTGCTTCTAGCTATTGGGCAGTTGTTCTCTTCCTCATTTTCTGTCTGGATAGATTATTCTCTGACCTAAAATTAATTTATTGTTCATAATTCTAATCCTTCTTGGTCTTTTTATTCTGGACTGGGAATCAATACTTGACATTGGGATATTGTTAAGTCTTACTTTTCACAGCATTACTAAAATCAAGACTGTCTGTGAGTCCTCAAGCAAGTATATCTTCCATGTGTTAATGTAAAGGAATAAAGTATGAAATCTGTTTTCATTGTACCATATACATTTTGGAAATAATGTGTATTGGAAATCCCTCTGTTAAGCTGTCCATCTGAGCTGCATCCAGATGAAGCCTGGTATCAATCAGTATCGGGAACAGGACAGCATAACATGAGCCAGATGTACCATTTCCTTGATCTGTCTCTGTCTTGCAATTCTTTGTTGATTTATTCTGTAAAGAAACAGACTCAAGTTTTATTAGCAAGAGATCTGCTGTATTGTAGGCATCTTTCTCTAAATGCATCCTAAAATTTTAGCTGTTAGATTGGCTAAACACGGATGATACTTCTGGCTCCAGCTCCCAAAAGCTATTGTGACCCTTAAGGTCGTGATAATATTCTGAAGAAGTACTGACACATGGTGTTATTTCTCTTCTCTAGGCATCTGTTGTCTGCTGTTTCAGGGCCAGCGTAGTGGGCTTCCGGACCTTTAGTGTGACCTAATACAGGCATATGTAAAATTAATTACAAAACAGAATATAAAACTAAATCTTTTTTTCATAGTGTCTATTCTTGTAGAAACTTACAGGGTCAAAGAACACAAAAATTTCCTTTTAGGGGCAATGTATCCATTTCTCGTGTCAAAACTTAATTCAGAGAAATTGTAGAAGGCTCTGTAGGAATAATTTCTGATCTTAAAAATAAATTTAAAATAAATAAAGATAACTTAAAGATACTTAATTCAAGAGTCAGTAATTGAGACTGTACAGTTACTTATCAGAGAGCTGGTTAAGAGGCAGCTTTAGCGTAATTGGTTATTAATCTGTGCATAGAAATGGTCTTTGTTCATCTGACAGATCTAACAGGGATCAATGCTGATACTGAAAAAGTCATTTTTTAGCGTACTGTTGGAAGAGCTTCGTAAGAAATACGTCAATCTTTTCCATTATTTTGAATTAAGATTGGATGTGTCTTTGTAAAGTTCCTTTTTATTGGATTAAATGCAGGAAATACTGAGTAAAACGCATGTTATCAAAGGGTAAATCATGGTGATTTTACTTTTATTAATTTGTGATGACTTCTTGATTAAGTCTTTTTCAGTAGTACTAATCAAGTGAGTGTTTTGTCTGTCTGGTTTTTTGTTTTTGAGTTCCACAATGAAATGGTTGACAGCTGCTAGGGTTGCTCATTTATATGGCGATCCAATAGCTAAGACATCCCTTTAAAAAGCATTGTGTATGTTACATCCATCATGTGTCAGAAATAAGTAAATAATAAATCTAAATCTCTGGCCCTCAGGGAGATGCAAAATAGTAAACTGTAAAAAATTCAACTTATTTGAATATTTGAGGGATGACTTTGTTGTGTGGAAATTTTAACTAATTTTTTTTTCTTAGTCTGTTTGATCTTCGGTAGGATGCAGTTTAAATTTAATCTCTTGAGGTATAGACGATAAATTATGTTTTATGCTAAAGGTATTTTATATTTTGTATACCAGAGTACATGAAGGCTGCAAGCAGTTGAATATATCTGTTTGGAATTTGAGATTATATAGTTTAAAAAACCCCACAGAAATAACAAACCAAAGCAAACCTATCTGTGTCAGGGCAGGTCATAGCAGTATAACACGCTTGCAAGCATAATACTCTCCTGTAGTTTTGTTGAGCTTTGGCTGTTTATCATCCTCCGCCCTGAGTCCTACTATGTTAATTAATTTGTGTAAGGAACCCAGGGATTTCAGTAGGTTAGCTACTCAAAATACTTTGTTTCTGGTAAGAGCTCTGGGCAGAAAACAACAATCTCCAATCCTTAAGTTACACCAGAGGAGCTCGTCACCTCTGTTTCAGTGTTAATATTGTGACCCATTAATGGCAATCTTACCCTGTTCTTTAAACTATTTTCATGAGCTCTTTCAATGCTACATTAAGAAATACTTAGAAAAACACTCATGTTAGTAGTTTCATCAAGGCTCATACTAAACAACTGTGAGGTTCAGAAGGGTTTTTTAGTCACTTAAGTAACAGGAGAATAAAAACTCTAGAATGTGCTTGTTTATTGCAAACAAAACTTTATCAGATTACATTTTTTTTAAATTTACAAAATTTAAAAATTTAAATTATGTTCTATGAAATTTGATGGATTACAACCCTGTCTTCAGCATTGGGTTTTTTTGCAACTTGTTTTCGTTGTGGTTTCGGTTGATGGACCTTATAAAGCACATAATAGTCTGGGAATACAGATTTTTAATTACATATTCAAGATAAAATGTGATATGCAGAGTTTGGCAGTTGTACTGCTACTTATGGGGAAAAATAGAGGAATAAAGTACAAGTAGTAAAATAAAAGTAGTAAAATAAAATTAGAATGACATTTGAGATATTTTTGTTTGTGCAGTGCTTCTGTCAAGTTGCACTGTCTTCTATCCTCAAAGACAGTACAAGAAGTGATACTAATTTAACTTGAAACTTTCTGCTTTAGAAGTAGTAATGAAAAAAAAACCACACCGCTATCATGCTGCTAAATGAAATCATTGGTATGTGGAACTTCAAATTTTAATGTCACAGATTAGTAACCGGCAGATCCTTGTGGTCTAAAGGAGCAGACTTGCCACCATGTTTGTTAGTCACCTTCTAAAATTTGGAAAATGTTTCATTTCTAGGTGAACAGAACTTTAAAATAAACTACTGCTGTTTCTGGTTATCATTAAAGTATTAGTTAAAGGCCAAGTTTTTGAGCCAACATGGAAAGAAGGCAGTGTGAGTTAAGTTTGAGAGATCTGACTTGGTTAAATACAGATGAATTTGATTCGCCTTTTTCACAGCTGCTTCTGAGATGGTGTGTATCTGTCCCTCATAACTTCAGAATCTCAGTCTTGTTGGGGTCATTTGAGCTATTTCTTTATATAGCATCAGCTTCAGTAATAGGATATAATTTTTAAGTTTTTATAATTATTCCTTGGCAATACGTTCTTCTTTATGTAAAGCTGACTTTGGTATCTAAAATGAGTTAGAATCACAGAGTAGTTTAAGTTGGAACATTATTTGCATATCTTCATAGTAGTATTGCTGGTTTTTTTCCCATTTGCAAAAGTATTTTAAATCAAAGTGTTTTCTCTTTTGAAACAGCTTTTGCCTGCCAAAAAGTTTTGGGAACCTGATGATTCAGCAAAAGATGGACAAAAAGGGATATTCCTTGGTGATGAGTGGAGAGAGACTGCATGGGGAACTCCTCGTAAGTGATTGATGTATATGTATTGAAAAACCAGTCATGTTTACGAAATGTTATTTCAAAGTAAATTAATATTATAAATTTTAATTGTGTATTAAATTTGATTTTACTTTAATTGTAATTGTGAAAATGTATACTGCACTGGTGGTTGTGTGTCAGTAATACTTTTTGAAACTGAGATTTGGAATTTCTTATTTAATTTAATTTTGATCTTGTTTAATATCACCTCTGTAATGAAATGCAGAAACAGTACAAGTTGTATTAAAAAAAATACAATGGTTTTATTTGTTTATTTGTTTGTTTTATCAGACCATTCTATGTCCCAACCTATTATGGTACAGAGAAAGCCTGGACAGGGTTTTCATGGAAACAGTGAAGTAAATGCTGTATTGTCTCCACGATCAGAAAGTGGTGGCCTTGGAGTGAGCATGGTAGAATATGTGTTAAGTTCCTCTCCAGCTGATAAATTGGATTCCCGGTTTAGGAAAGGAGCTTTTGTAAGTAATGCAGTGTGTTAACCTTGCCTGGTTACCTATGACGGTCTTACTGTCTTATATGGTTATATTTTCTACTCTATTTTCCATTTTCCTTTTTTTAACTCTTCTCTTTAGAAGGAAGCCTGTAGTTGCTATCTGTCTGTCTTTGTTGGTTGGAGGGGGCAGAAAAGGGAAGTAGTTTTGGGAATCTTGACTAAATAGCTGTCTTTATTGAAGTACTTTCCTAACACCTTTAAGTAAAGATAGGAAAAAGATTGCAAATAGCTTAATTTAAAATGTGTGATGGGCTTCATTCCAGATCTTCCTGTTCTTTGTTTCCATATGGGTTTGGTTTGTACTAGATGTTTTAACTGTATAAAATAAACTTTATCTAATTCAAAGTGTTACTGCTTTAACAGCACCGCTATAGTTAAGGTTGAGTTAGCTCTTCCATTATAAATCTTGGCATTCTTTTTCACGTTTTGGCAGTTATCAATTGCATGTGGTTGAAACTTGATGACCAAGTTACCCACCAAATGCAATTTCATTGAAAACAAACTGTTTGTATTGTGTACGTGCACTGTAGTGTAGAATTAGGTCACCTTGTGGTGCTCCTATTGTGTTCTGTTCAATATTCAGAATCAAACAGATTCTTTTTCCTCAGGGCACTAGAGATGCTGAAACAGATGGACCTGAGAAAGGAGATCAGAAAGGCAAGGCTTCTCCATTTGAGGAGGACAAAAACAGAGATCTTAAACAAGGAGATGATGAGGATGTTACTAAAATAAATGGCAGAGGTTTGCCAAATGGAATGGATGCCGATTGCAAAGATTTTAAGTAAGCTTTTAACTGTTTCTCAAGAAGACAAGCATGTCTCCTAAGGGCATTATTACAGTTCTGGTTTGTGTGTCAGCTTTAAACATCACCCAGCTGCAGACTGATTCTTGCTACTTCATGTCCTCCCTTTCCCGCTGTGCCACATGTTTTCTTAGGATGTCATTAATGTGTGTGTCACTTCTCATGAGACAAATTAATCTTAATATAGTAATTATTCAAAGTAAATGGGTACCTTCAAAATGTAATGAATTAAAGAGGGATGAAAACTTTAACTCTCTTAATTTCAAACTAAATTCCTTTCTCTCCCTGCTTCTTTTTGATACTCTGACTTTTGTATCTGATTGTTGTTGTAGAGAGTAAGTCCTACAGAATTTTAATTTATCTTCTAATTTTGCTAGTGGATACCACAGTCTAACAATTATTTCCCCACTGAAGTCTTTATAGAAACTATTTATTTGACTTAGGAGAAATAATATATTTCCCTATTCACATAGTTAAATGTCACTTATTCACAGTATACAATGGTGATGTGGTTTGGTTGTTTTCTTAGGGGAAAAAAATTGGACCAAGCTCGAGCTTTTGAACTGTGAACTCCTATTTGACAGCATAGCCAGACTGTTTTTTGGTAGTACTAAACTGCATTTTAAATTGGGTATTTTTAAAGGACTGATTGTTTTTAAATGACTGTGATGCATTTGTAACCGTCATACCAAAGAATTAACAAGATCAGAAAACAAGAGTGCAGCTCGTGAATTTATATTAATGTGATGAACGTGACTAAATAGTTGTGGTTTTTTATTAGTTCATAATTGAACAAGTATATTAAAATGCATTTTTGAATCCCATATGTATTTTGTACTCTTTAAAAAAAAAATTATTTACCTGAGGCTAAGGAGGGATTCTTTAAGTCTATTTTTCAAGATATATTATTGAAAAGAATATAATATGAAGCATATTAGCTCAAATTAGCTCCTTTCGGATGCATTCTGCAATACACGTGATAAACAAAGTTACCCTCAGTATCATATGTAGAAAATACAGAATAAATTTCGTCCTGCTTTTCTTTACCAGTATCTATTTCAATTTTGAAATAGTTTGTATTATTTAAAGAGAGAAATTAGTAAAACAGTAGTAATTTAGAGAGCAAAATTACTAAAAAAGACATAACTGCAAAAAAGCATCCAAAGCCAGTAAACCTCTCAAAAAAAAAAAAAATCTAATTTAAATGAGCCATATAAAGTGGTGATATACAGCCCTCCAAACAGAGGTTTATAATTGAAGTAGTGACACAACTTTAACTATAGCAACAGAACAGCACCAATATAAGGAGCAACCTATATTAAGTAAACAAAGAAACTTGTCCTGTCCTCCTCCTTATATTTTTATTGTACTTACAGCTTTTTAAAACTAAAATATGTACTGAAATAAATGCCTTTTTTTCCTTTTGTTTTTCACTTTGTTGATACTGCATGTCACTTGGAAAGAATGAGGAATATTAAATGGCTTCAAACTCAAGCTTTGTACATTGAGCAAGACATGGTTGCTAGCTAGGATACTTAGATCGCAGCCAGTATGTTACAGACTGTTGTCATGAGGTTGGTTGTTATATTAAAAAGAAACCAACCATGTAACTGCTTTATCTTTCAAGTATTTTGTCCAAAGCAATAAATCATACAGTATTGTGGAATAAACTCACTAAAAGACTGCTTTCTGGCTATACAGCCTTTAGAGTTGGTATCAGCAAATACATAAGTACTAGCAGATTTTTTTGCATTAATGTTGTGCTTCAGTGAGGAACAGATACTTCTA
The DNA here is from genome assembly GCF_036417535.1 of Chlamydotis macqueenii. Lineage (NCBI taxonomy): Eukaryota > Metazoa > Chordata > Aves > Otidiformes > Otididae > Chlamydotis > Chlamydotis macqueenii. The sequence goes on from NC_141558.1 coordinate 10,495,533, forward strand.
CTTTGGAGCCCTGAAGAGGGAGGAGAATAGGTAATGCTGAGGCTGTGTCTCTATCCTAGAATTAGCAGTATACCATACTGGTCTGGCAATGTACTGCTGGAATAAATATAGTTTAATCCTACAAGATGGTATTTTGTATTTGAGGCCAGTTTTCACAAATAAAGCAAACCTAACTGGGAATTTTATATTTCCTGAGAAACAATGTATAGTTATCGAGTTCTGCCAACACAGTAGTGCTGTTAAAGGATCATAGATTTCCTCACACAACTCCTTCCTAGTAGTTGACTTAGATTTTTTTTTTTGCCAGTAAAAATTGGTAGTCTAAACAATGTAGCCTGATGCAAAAGATGGAGTACCACTCCAAACTAAGGTACCCTGAATCTAACCAGATACAGGGTTGGGAATCTGTTTAGGATGTGAATCTGTTGGCATCTCACTTCAGGTATTTAGAGATATGTAAGTGTAGTCATCTGTATCTCAAATATTTGGAAACTGAACTTTCTGGTTAAATGCTAAATGAGGCAGTTATTAGTCCATTTTACTTAAGGTAAAAATATATTGTTTGCTTTTGAGATGTGAAAGATACTTGCTGTATTGTATGTTTGTCTTTTCCAGGTGAACTTTTATTGTCTTTGACATGAGGTGCACTTAGCCATTTCCTTTTTTTTTTTTTTATTTTAAATTCCTCTTCAATATGTTTTCTAATAATTCCTGTCACTCTCAAAAAGCAATAAAGAGCTGTCCCAAAAGGTCCCAGGTGACCACCATTCACTCCATTTCACTCAAAACAGGCTCAGAGATTAGTTTGGGTTTTTTTTCTCAGTGATTTGAAGAGCTGTATAGTCTTAAGTTCAGTTAAAAAAAAAAAAATTACACTTTATAATGAAATGTGTCCTTTATCTTGAACCATCAATGCATGCTGGTTAAAATTGGTTTATCGCTTCCTTTTGTAAAGTCTCTCAATTCAGAGATCCTTTTAAAATATAAATGCTGTACTCTGTCCATGGACAGCTTTATTTAAGACTAAAGAGTCTGTCTTTAATTTCTTCTTAACAGTCGTACCCCTGGAAGTCGACAAGCCTCCCCAACAGAAGTAGCTGAACGCTTGGGCCCCAATCCCAGCACCACAGAAGGACTGGGTCCACTTCCCAATCCTACAGCCCACAAGCCCCTGGTAGAAGAATTTTCAAATCCAGAAAATCAAAATCTAGATGCCATGGAACAAGTTGGTCTTGATTCTCTACAGTTTGACTATCCTGGCAATCAGGTACAAATGGACTCTTCAGGAGCTACTGTAGGACTGTTTGACTACAATTCTCAGCAGCAGGTTAGTACTGGACTTGAAAACGTGCCAGATTGGTCCTTTAAGTTGTGCATTATCCTCTTTGATAATCAGTCATTTAAGCATATAATGCCTTTATTTTTGTTTTGTCTGTGACTTAGTCAAAGAAATAAGTGTATATTTAATCTAGAAGAATATTGGTGCATAGTTTTCTAGTTTAGTAATTTACTAGGATAGAAGCTTGGTTTAAAATACTTTTTTTTTTTTGTAAGTAAATCCCAGTGTATTGTAGTCCTAACTTTAGAAAACTGAAATGCATTTTTTTTTCTCTCTCCCAATAGCTTTTCCAGAGGACTAACGCTCTGACTGTTCAACAGTTAACAGCAGCCCAGCAGCAGCAATACGCACTGGCTGCAGCTCAGCAGCCACATATAGGTGAGGTTTCGTAAAGTACAGCAGGCATCCCTGGCAAGAGTGGGTGTGTTGCTTTGGTATAATCCTTGCAAATATGCAGCTTAGTATTTTTGATAATACAGTTAAAAACCATTGTATAGTAGGACTTTGAATTCAAACTTTTGCATTAATTCGTTCTTCCTTGTTAATAGCACCTTTTAAACAGATAGCTCTTTATTCTTGCAGGTACCTTCCTATGTGATAGAATTATTGTTCAGGAAGCATTGTTTTCTGTCCCTTTAATTCAGTGAATTAATTACATGCATAAAGTTCTTAGTGTGCTGGTGATTCAACAAGGAGGCTCTATTTCAGTGGCAATAGTTTTATCTGCCACTATGGGGAAGCTATGTATTTGGGGTGAGGGAGACTGGAACGCACATGGAAGCATTTCCTTATTTAAGGAAGGGAGTTCCTCAAATTCTGACGCTGCCCTTCCCACTCTCCTACACTGTTGAAGTGTGTGCACCTGTCTCTTTCCTCTGCGAGGGCAAAAGCGTTCTCAGGATCAGAAGGGCAGACAGACATAGGAAGCAGCATCTCCAAAGGAACATGTCCATGTTCTCCTGTGATATGGTGGCAGTTAAGTTTTTCCCAGCAGGTTGTTTAGCTGGATTGAGATTTATTCAGACAGGGATCAGCAGCCTATAGCTGGGGTTTAAAAATGGCAGCTCTTTAGTGTTATGTGGCTGACTAATCCAGTCTTGGAGCTGGGAGCATGGCAGAGTGAGATGTTTGTGTGAGTCCACAAGTCCTGTCTTCTGCCTGGTTTTGACTTCTGAACTGCTGAGAAGCCCTGACTTTATTGTATGAAATGCTGACTGAGCAGTGAGCTCTATCTTGCGCCTTCGAAATACAGCCTCTTCTGATGTGCATATTAATAAAACTTAGCAAGAAGCCTCCTATTTTGAAAGGAGTAACATAGTTAGATGTACTGTGCTTACTAGAGAAAGTATGTGAACCTGACTGACAGGGGAAACTCTGGGTAGCGATGCTTTGTTAGATGACTGAGTTTCTTCAGTTGTCTCCTTCCATTACAATCCTTATATCAAATTTGGATTCTTGAAAATAAGATCAGCGTCTCATAACTGGCTGTTTAAAAGCCAGGTATCTGATTTAAACTATCTGGTTAGAGTTTTTTTTTTTCCTGTTGTCAGTGAAGAGAGAATGAATCACCTGCGAGAGAGAGATTTCTATCTGGCTGACTCACTTGAGACAGTAGATGATTTGTGTGATACAGATTTAGTTGTAAGACTAATGTAGTTTTTACACAGTTAAAGTTGGACAAGATAAATTCCACTTTGTTAATCCCTTCTATATAAGGGTAGGTAGATACATATGACATCATTTTCCCTTGGAGTCAGCACAACAAAGCTGTTAGGCCTTGGGATTAGTAAGAAAGGACTGGTGAGAAGAGATAGAAGTGTTGATTTCTGTAATGGTGTACCTGCTCTTAGAAACTTCCAAAGTACAAGCAGTTCTGATTTTAACAGATATACTTTGTGATTTGATTGGTTTTAATATGATGGTGCTTGCTAAGTATGTTAGCTATAATTAAACTCTGTTTATTACTGTAGCAGGCGTATTCTCAGCAGGCTTGGCTCCGGCTGCTTTTGTGCCAAACCCATACATTATCAGTGCTGCTCCTCCAGGTACTGACCCATACACTGCAGCTGGCTTAGCTGCAGCAGCTACCCTAGCAGGTAACTGAGCATTTTCGAGTGTTTGTCTTGGTAGTTTTACTGAATTAAATTAGAAAAAAAAAAAGCTGAAATCCATCCTGTTTATTCTCTGTAAATGTGTTTCTAGGAAGGAGAGACTTGTAGGAAATAAATATTGCAGTTGTGAAAATTTTCCCTAAAATTTAAAGGAATTCAGTTTCTGTTATTAATGGATTCCAAATATTTCTTTCCACTAGACTTTTATATAAAACAGTTAGATTTCTTCTATTCTAAAAATGTTTATCCTTAATAAGGTTTCATCTGACATTAGTTTATTATTTTTAAAAGATGAGACAGCTTGCCTTTCCTTGTATGTTTTTACTCAGTGTGTTAATTTTCTAATTCCAGCTTTTATCATTCATAGTGGGCATGAGAATAAAGATGGTCTCCATGTGATAAAAGGCCCAGACAACAGATAAACCTCAAGCCCAGGAAAATTTCTTAAAAAGTTAATAAATATTGCTGTGAAACAACACTACAGAGTACAAGTCCTAGCTAGTACTCAGACTTGAGTGTAATATTTTGAAAAAACCCTGTATCTCCAGTTAGTAGTTTCACAGGAAAGGCAATAGAAAGAACATACATGCATACATATATGTTAAAAAATACACACATAACACATTGTGTGTACAGTACAATGATACAGAGAGCTCATTCTTCTACGAGTTCTTTATCAATAGACTGGAAGAAGTGTGCCCACTCTGAATATGATGTAGTAGGCAGGGAGGCAGAGGCAATAGTTGTGTTTATAAGCAAAGAAAGCGTACAGAAAGGAGGAATAAGATGATCAGAGTCTTAGTGTATCACTATCAGGAGGATGAATTTGGTTCATTCTGTGATGTTCTGAAATGATCTTTTTTTCCAACCATTAAAACTGATTTTGGGTGTTCCTTGCTATACCAGCTTTGATTACTTTAAAAACTTTGTTTTCTTTGTGACCTGAGTCTTACAAGGGTATTTATTTTTTCATAGAGAAGGTGTGGTTTGATCCTTTTGGTTAATCATTTAACTCATTTGTGTTCAGGTATCATTTTGGCTAATATGTGCATTTATTTCTTTTTAATACTGATTTCCATTTTGACATTTAGAAGACAGATCAATGAGAGATGCTACAAACAATATAAACAATTATTTTTACCAGCTGCAATAGATAGAATAATCACGGTTTCTGATTTTCAGGTCCTGCTGTGGTTCCACCTCAGTATTATGGTGTTCCGTGGGGGGTGTATCCAGCCAATTTATTTCAGCAGCAAGCTGCAGCAGCAAATACCACAGCAAATCAGCAAGCAGCTTCACAGGCACAACAGGGACAGCAGCCGGTATGTTCCTCATAAAAAGGAGATGTGCTTTTAAAGCCTTACCTTAACATTTTCACTAAATAGGGATCAGCTTCTAGAAAATTTTATGTAATTCAGGATTTATTGTATCAAATATTAAAATAATAATAAAAATTCTCAGTTTATTTATATTACCAAGAATTGTTGTCTTTAAAAATTCATTTACTGCATACTAAATATTCAGCTTATTTTGCAGTCTCATTTTTTAAAATAAAATACATTTTAAATAGTCCCTTTAATCCACGTTATGGTGCTTTTATGTTTATGTCTCAATAATGCTGCATGTACAGTTATTCAAAAATCAATGTAAAGTTAAAAAGTAATCTAGAAAGCTAACAAGGGGTTGCAAAGAGATGTTTTAGTAATTTTAGGAGGATATTTTTTTTCTTTTAAGCTTAGGAAAAAAATTGTTCTGCATTTTTTATTAATTAGCTGGAAAATGGAATGTAACACATTTTTGTTTCTTTAAAAAATAGGGAAATAAAAGGTTTTATCGGTAATTTTGTTGCTTCCTGGGGAAGGAGGATTGCCCTGCATATTTTTCTGTGACAGAATAATTGTATTACAACATCACCGTGTGCCATATGTTATTTTTTGCCTTGTTAAATCAAGAGTAAGCAATTGTTAGAAAAACTTGTGGACGTTTCCATTTATTTAACTTTTAAAAAAAAAATGCTAATTTTCTATTGTTACTCTGGATGCGTCTTTAAAAGCATTATGTGATCTTTCAGTATAAATGAATGGCCTTTTTCGCAAAGGAAAAACACAGATATTATCATAATCTTACGCTTGAAATAATGTAGTTTTTTTTTACTAGTCATATTGTTAATTTCAATGCTGTTCTTATAAATTTAATATGAGAAGTAACTTTGAGTTACCATGAAGTTCCAGAGTGGCTTCATCACTGTTTTAATATTCAAGTGGCTCTTTGCTCCTGCTGATCGTTGTTATCCGTGAACTGCATTGATAACTGAATGTTTATCATCTCTACAGTGTTTTTTTAATTTCTCTGTAAAATTAATATCCAAGGTATGCAAATCACATGTAAGATATTTTGTGGGGATATATTGTAAATTGTATTTTGCTCTTACTTTGAACCTGAAAAAGATTATTTTAACCAAGAGGAATAGAGTAGTTGCAGGAATTTAGATTGCTTTTCAATCAGATTCCCAGAGATATACTGTCAGAACATAATAAAACAAGCTTGTGTTGCATGGTGATGAAGTGTTACATTAATTCTTAAAACTCAGTGGATGCATTTTTTACAGCACTGTTGGCAGTGTTATTTAGATGAGTTACTACAAGCTCTGAAGTATGCAGACTTATATCATTCAATTGCCTGAAAATAAAGTAAACAAATGCATTTATCAGGGAAGGACAGGTATTCATTTAATAAATAATGCGAAACAGAAGTGTATCACTCTTACAGATTTTCTTTCTTGCTTCATACTCATTGCCACTGATGGCGCATACATGAGTTCTGCTGTCCAGAGCAGGGCAGATATTTTATTGTCACATGTGTCAGCAAAATAGTTTATGCCTTTTGTTCTTTGTATGTATATATCCTTGAAACCAATGAGGTGGAGTATTCCCAAAACAGCTTTTAGAGCTAAGTAGGATGAAATATGCAAAAGCAATTGTTCTAAATGTTTTTTAGACCTTCTCTAGCATATAATGGGCTTGCTTTCTTACCTTTTAAGGAAAGGGTATCATGCTGGTCTTTTCCAGGTTCTGCGTGCTGGAGCAACTCAGCGCCCACTAACTCCCAATCAGGGTCAGCAAGGGCAGCAGGCAGAGTCACTTGCAGCAGCTGCAGCAGCAAATCCAGCTTTGGCTTTTGGTCAGGGTCTTGCTACAGGTATGCCAGGTATGTATGTTACCAGTGGATTAAGAGAGTCACTGAAAGTTAAAATAGTGGTGTTACTAGATACCAGATTAACTATCAAAATCCTACTCTGTTTATGATAAGTTGCTTAGAATTGAGTTTTGTGTAGTTTTATGTTGTTCAGCTGGATTAGAATACTGGCATGGGATTCTTAGAGCACAAGAAATTTGTCTAGCATTTTTTATTTGCAGCATTTTCTCTGTATTTGCTGTTACAAATTTGTGCACAAAGATGCACAAAACCAGAACAGTGTTGTAGATTTTTTGCAGGGTAATTTCAACTACGTTCCAGCTTTAAAAGAGCATGAGTTGTCTGAATGTTACTCTGATGCAACAGGAAGTATTAATTTGTGTTTCTGAAGTAGTTTTTTACTTGTGGCATATAATAATAAAATAAAATTCAGAATCCAAAACTAGGAAATTTAAAAGAAAATCACTACTTAATCTCTGAAGATCATGAGATGCTTGAAGTGGAAGCACTCCAAAGCTTGGAGCCTCAGATCCTTTCAGCGTGCATGGCTTCTGACTTACCCAGGGAATGGTTATTCTGAGTGTCAGTACACGTATCATAAATGCACCGTGTGTTAGCTTGAAATTCAGCACTTTTAAGTGTTTGATACAATTACCCAAGCAAGAACAATTTAAGTATACTTGGCCATTCTTCACTATGAAAGTTAAGATTTTACATAGTTAAGTTAGATAGTGTTGATGGTCATTGCAAATGCATTTGGCTTGTACAGGTTCTCTCCTCTCTCAGCACTACTGTGAAATGCCTCTAGAAGTCAGAATTAGTTTTGCTGGATGCCCCAAGACTCCATTATGCACCTTGCCTCACACAATCAGAGTTAACACTTCTAGCTGCAGAACAGGCTGGCTCTTGTGGTTTTCCTGTCCCTTTTGTTTTATAAGTGCCATTTGTATTTCTTTTCATGCAGTAGTATCTTCAGCTTTTTAGCATCTTTCCCTTTCACTGAAAATGAGGTATCAGCAAAGTGTGCTGTCACAGCACCTGTCAAGTGATATGTCTGTGTCTCACCAAAGCAGTGGAGAAGGCCTGTGAACAGTGAGAACAGCAAGGCATATCAGAGATGCTGTAAGCATATTTGCGAAAGCCTCAAAGGCTTAGTTATACATTTTTTGTGTGGTTTGGGGGAGTGTGTGTTTGTTTATAGTTACTTATTAGTTCTTGCTTTGGACGTGGAGAGCTCTAAGACTGTGGAGTGATCTGTGCCTTGCAAAAAGCCTGTGACATTTATCGTGAGGTAGATCAACATCTGAGACCTTGACTCAGGCTAAATTTGTAACTTCATTATAGGAAGATGTAAAAAGAGCATGATTTTCAGAAAGAAAAACATCTCTCTTAAATAGTTCAAGGGCAATTCTTAAAACCCACAAAAAGGCCCACTCTCCAAATGGATTAATTTCAGTCTTGTAGGAACTGTGTGCAGCTGGCTTTCACCTTACTTACCACACTTACAGGGAATGGGGCTCAAAACATTACCAACAGGACAATTATTTTATCAGTCATAATAAGCTGTTCTTGTAATGAGTCATAGGGAGTGCTGGTGATTCCTCTTTTTAGATGAAGGAGAAGCATATAGAACGATGAAACAAATACAAGCCATTTTAGATGGGAATCATGATACTATTTTAGATGTCTGTACTAGAGCTGGATACCTAAGGTTCCTTTTATAGCTAGTGAGGAGAAATAGGAATTTTTAGTCTTGATTCATATGACTGTTTTATTTGTCTGATTTAGTATAAAGTGAGTTTTGCTCCACAGGTGCCTTTTTCTATTTTGACTCACTATAAAATTGAGTCAAAATCACCAAGTTACATCTAGATACCAAAATGTGATTAAGTGAAACCCAGCTAGTAACCACTGAACAACACATATAATGTAATAAATGAGCAGTAAATATATGGACTTCTTGTTTCAATTAACTTTGTTTCACAAGAAAGTGTAACTCCAAATTGAGTTTCACGCTTTTGAATATTCTTTACAGAGAGAATATTTGTAGTTTGGCTTCACTGCGAGCTAATACATGAGAGTATATTATTCAGTTTGTCCATACTGCTGTCTTTAAATTGTTTCAGCTGCTTTTTCCTTGCCACAGCCTTCCTGTTGGATTAAATGAATGAGCTGTCCCAACTATGAATCTGTTCTATTTTTCAAGTTTGATACTTCAAGTATTTCTGTATTAATTGTTTAGGGAGGTATATTCATGTAGCACTTAAGGCACATATCTCATCCTAAGTGCAAAGACAAAGTGTCTGAAATCCAGGTTACTCTTCTTCATGTAATGTTTTTTAAGTCTGTTTTCAGAAAAAATCAGGTTATTTACGTCAAAAGTGAAATAGATTTTGCATTGGAGTTGTGCAATTATATTTAAAATTCTTCAAGTCCTAATTTAGCAAGTCTTTCAGTAACAAAGAATCTTAGAAACCAGTTTCTGATTGAATAATTGTGCAAGACAAAGTCAGAGAATACTCCCAATTTCATCGTAATATGATTCTACGAATAAAACCAGTCCTCACCGCAGGCAATGACTGAGCTTAGCTTAGTCATCTAGATTCAGGAATCTACGTGTGGCCTCAGTTGTGTGAGGAGCCATCATGCTCAGTGGATGTCTTCCAGTGCAGTTAGTGTACAGAGGCTGCAGAGCTGATCAGCTTACCCTAAAATAGATATCTTGCAGGTCAGCTGAATCCCTACAGAGGCTTCGTTGACTGTGTTGGCTAGGTCAGGTGCAACTTAGTTTTACTGAATTCGCGCTGGTTGAAACTGTTAGTACTGGCTGCAGTGGTGCATCTAGCATGCAGGTGGGCACTTAACTGAGTTGTCTGAAAAACATATATAAAACATTAAAAATCAACAAATTCTATCTACCAACATTGCATTTTTTATTACCTAGAGGAATTTGAAGTGTGCCAGTGCAGTGGGTCGTGCATTCTGTGCCTCCAGGTAGTATGAAATAGAAGTCAAATTTAATTGTGGCAGATGTAGAGGGAGTTACAGTATTGGCAAAGTTAAGATGGTTGTAGAAAGTATAAGTCATTTACTGGTAAGATAGTAAGTTCTGAATTTGATTTTTGAGGAGGACAAGTGCAGAGATAAGGCTATGCATATCTTTGTCAGAACAAACAAAAGGTTATAGTGGTTCAGGTTTTGATGAGCTTGGGAGACTGAGGTGAAGACTGCAGCATTTAAGGAAAGATGGAAGATTAAGAGATGAATGAATTTTCAAATGTGTATGCAGAGAAAAATAACTGAATCTTGGGAATGTTGAGAAGGCAGAAGCTGTAAATTTTTCTACAGAGGGAGAGAGGACTACAGTGAGTTGCAGGTTATGCTCCTGACTGGAGAGAGAGAGGTGTCAGGATGGTAGTGTTAAAAGGGGCAGATAATTGAGTTGGCAGTAAGAAGTGTCACATCTGTTAACTTAAATGGAGTAGAGAGAAGTGACAACTCTGACATACGTTTGGGTGTCATCAGCGAGGGAAGTGGCATAGAGGGAAGGGAGTAGGAGATCTGGGCAGAGCTTTGTGGTATTGCATACAAAGATGTGAGAAGAGAGTGTGAAGTATCCAGTGAAAGAGACTGAAGAAATTACTAGATGGATAAGAGCAACACTGAGAATGGGGTTCAGGAGCCAAGAGAACAGATTTTTTTTTTCCTCATTCTTTAAGAACATTTAAGGTTTGTGTGAAAAGAATCCAGAAATTTTCAGAGTCTGTGGTTTTGGAGACATTTAGAAATCATTTCAGCAAAGCATGGTACTGGTAAAGCAGATTGTTTGCTTTCATATTCCCCACTGATCTGGAGACAGTAAATGTAGATAGAGCAGTTGAATTCTAAAATTAAAAGTGTGATTAGGAAGCAAAGAGTATGTTTTAGTTTTTTTGGTTGCAGTGGAATACCACAGTAAGCTTAAATGTGAAGGCACTGAAATGAACTTTAATAATTGTTTATTTGGAGGGGAAGTTGCACAGCCACAGGGAGATGGCGATGTGATGAAGAGGTAATAAAAGCTAAAACAGAAGGAGAGGGGGAATTAGGAGAAGATCTGTCAAGTCGCCATCTTCTCTTTGATAAGAGAGAAGTCTGCAAAATAGTTTTTATCTTTGTGCTCACCTTTCTGGAGTGGGGTGCAAAGTTTATAGAAAACTGTGAAGAAAGGGAAAACAGAAGACTTAATTTTTGCTGAGAGCGCTGTTCTTCAATTATTTAATCTGCTCTGAGATGTTCTCTCTGAAATTGTATTTTTGATGTCAGAGCAAATAATTTTATACCCTTAAAGCTGCAGATGCACTCAGCAATTTCTCAAATGGTCCTACGTTGCTTTATTTTAGTAGATTTGAGTAGAAAGCTGAGAGGCCTGCTATTCCAGGTCAGAATGTGTTCATTTCAGAGACTAGGATAGTAGAAGCATGCATCAGTTCTCATGCACAGCTTGAACCTTCTTGTGGTGAATGGTATCTTGATGCTAATGACCTAGCTTACTAATTTTAAATCACTTGTTTGTGGGTGTTGTCACAGATAAGATATTGGCAAGGAAGTATCAAGAGAAATTAGGCACTTTGTAACATTAAGAGCAAATGCATGTTGCTTCCATTTTTAATTCGGCAGTGATACTAGTCAATTATTTTAGAAAGTCTAAAATTAACATATTAGACTGCATTAATGTTAATCCTGGTAAATTTAATTTATGCAATACTGTGTAATTTTTTTTTCCTCCCCCACCCACCCACCCCAAGTATTTTGCATTGAAAAATAGGCTTGTTTGTATTGTGGGCCTGAAGTCATACAGAAACACAGAATCGTTTAGGTTGGAAAAGACCTTTAAAATCGGAGAGTCCAATTGTTAACCCAGCCTTGCCAAGCCCACCACTAAACCGTGTCCCTAAGCGTCGTGTCTGTGTGTCTTTTAAACACCTCCAGGTTCGGTGACTCAGCCACTTCCCTAGGCAGCCTGTTCCAATGCTTGATAATCATTTCGGTGAAAAAATTTTTTCTAATATCCAATCCTAACCTTCCCTGGTGCAACTTGAGGCCTTTCCTCTTGTACTATCACCCACCTCACTACAACCTCCTTTCAGGTAGCTGTAGAGAGCAATGAGGTCTCTCCTCAGCCTCTTCTCCAGACTAAACAATCCCAGTTCCCTCAGCTGCTCCTCATAAGACTTGTGCTTCAGACCCTTCACCAGCTTTGTTGCTCTTCTTTGGATGTGCTCCCGCACCTCAATGTCTGTCTTGTAGGTAGGGACCCAAAACAAAATTGGGTATTCAAGGTGCAGCCTCACCAGTGCATGTTCAGAGGGACAATCACTTCCCTAGTCATACTGGCCACGCTATCTCCAATACAAGCCAGGATGCTGTTGGCCCTCTTGGCCACCAGGGCACACTGCTGGCTCATATTCAGGTGACTGTCAGCCAACACCACCGGATTCTTTTCTGCCAGGCAGCTTTCCAGCCACTCTTCCTCAAACCTGTAGCGTTTACGTGGGGTTGTTGTGACCAAAATGCAGGACCCAGCACTTGTTGAACCTCACACAATTGACCTCAGCCCATCAATCCAGCCTGTCCTTCTGTAGGGACTTCCTACTGTCAGGGAGATCAACACTCTCACCCGACTTGGTGTCATCTGCAAATGTACTTGGGGTGAACTCGATCCCTTTGTCCAGATCACTGATAAAGATACTAAACAGCAGTGGTCCCAATACTGAGCCCTGGGGAACACCACTTGTGACCGACCGTAAGCTGAGTTTAACTCCCATTTACCACAGCCAGTTTTTTACCCAGCAAAGAGTATGCCTGTCCAAGCCATGAGCAGACAGTTTCTCCAGGAAGGTGCTGTGGGAAACAATGTCAAAGGCTTTACTGAAGTCAAGGTAGACAACATCCACAGACCTTCCCTCATCCACTAAGCAGGTCGCCTGGTCATAAGATGAGATCGGGTTAGTCAAGGAGGAGCTGCCTTTCACATAAAATACTGTGTATTAGTTTCAGACGAGCACAAGGGTGTAAATACGTGATCAATCATTTCTTATACAGCTATAGCATTATCCGTGGGTTTGAACATCTGAAGAGTGTAGGTGGACAGCGTAAATACTGGTACTTGCCAATTCTGAGTTCTGAAAAAAGTGATTTTATGTGATACAGTAGTAACAAATGACAGGGCAAATATGATATTATCAATTGAAAATGCTATGACTAAAAGCAGAAATTATATAGGTGCTAGTGATTAAACATTGCTAATAGATGCTGGAACATATATGGTATTATATAGAGCTTTCATACTGTGTCACTAATCTTCTAATACTCTGTACTGAACTGTACTCTGTATTCTACAGAACTACAGTAAAACAGAGAGCAGTCACTCGCTTTTCCCTGCCTTGGGAATGTAGCAATCTTTCGCAGAGGTGAGGGTGGTAGAGCAGCACAGCACAATTTTGTAAGTGAACGAGGCAGCGGCAGCTATAGTGAAGGTTTCCTAACCAATTCAATTGTAAGAACCTGATTTGGTGGTTTTTAACTAGCCAGATTTTCAGACAAACCCTGTGGAGGACAACTGTCTTCCTGTGCTGTTGATTTGAAAGAGAAGGTAGGTGCACCTGGAATGCAAAACAAGTAGCGAGCAGTGATGATAAACAGGTTTGGAATGATAGTAATGGCAAGTTTTCATAACCAGTGTAGCGCATTCCTCCCAGAACTGTGAATTGAACCTAAAGATCCAGATTTTCATCACCCCTCTTCTGTTCAGTTACTATCTGAGTGTCTTTCATCTCTTCCAATTTTTTTTTTTTTAGTGTAAGAGTTTGGACCTGTGTCTCCAGCTTCCCTGCAGAGTACTTTTGCTGGTTTTGGCTGAGATAGAGTTAATTTTCTTCATAGTAGCTAAGTTGGGGCTATGTTTTGGATTTGTGCCAAAACCAGCACAGTACTGTCACTACCAGGCCAGTAGGCACATGGTGTTTCCAGCTCTGCTTTTGGAGCAAGGCATCTAGGGAGAAGAGATTACACAGATGTTCTAAAAATTGAGGAGCAGAAAATGTAACTTGGAAGCCTGGTGACTGAGTCACCTGGAATTAGAGGCCCAGATCTTTATCTTCAGGTCCATATGTATTTCAGAGAGAACTCTGCTAGACCTAGTTCTAAATGTTCATAGAAACTGACTTAAAATAGTATGCAAAATCTTGGTTCTTGCATGTACAAAAATAGATGTGTGATTTTTGCAATCTTGACTTTTTTCTTAATAGCATTAGTACATATTTGAACATTGGAGGAATATTGAAATTCTCTTGGGATTTGTTTTACTGCTTTGTAAGAGTAGTCAATCTAAAATTTAGATGGTGTTACATTTTCATTGTCAGCATCCTTTCTTAGATTATCATAGCTCTCTTCTTCCGTATTTTAGGGATTCTTGTTCCAGTTCTTCTACTGCATTATAAAGTGTCAGAGCTTTAAAATTAATTCTCTTGCTCTTGTCCTAAGCAAAGGGGTTTTGTCTTGCTCTTTTTTGGCTCTTTTGCTTTCCTTCATTCATACCTTGTATCCCGTTTTCCTTCCTACTGCTTGCTTTTCTCCTGTTTCAATTCCTCCTCCTTTTTCTCCCCCAGTTTCAACTGTCAGCTAAATGCAATTAGACATGAATTAGTCTTTCCTCCCCTGTGAAACTAACTGGTTCAAGATATTCCTGCATGTAGAGCAGTCCTTTTCCAATGTGTTTTTGTAGATGGACTTGCTAAGTGTGGCTAGGTAATGTATGGAATTGCCAAACTTGGGTTTAGTTCAACCCTTTAACTGTACACATTTCAATATCTTTCTTTTCCATGTACAAAGGAGTGGAAGAGAAATGTAGACTGTTTTGAATTGCTGAAAGCAGGTGATTTGGTAATAATCCCAGTATGGCTAGTGGTGGTGTTCCTGTACCTTTTCACTGTGGTGTTAGAAACTTACTTTGCTAACCTTGAAAGTAAAATTCAACTTTAGACTACTAAATTTAGCTATTATTCTAGTTTTAACAAATCATGTAGAACATTCCTAAATAAGACTTTAGTCATACTGTTTTACGTTCACTGTTTTTTCTTTGGCTGTCCAGATGACATTCTAAGGCAATACGGCAGAAATGCTGTTTTCCCCCTTGTAGTTTGTTGTCAGAATGTTTCAGGGAGAGAATAAATACTGACTATATCAGACTGTGGTAACAATTCTTGTATTCTGTGTTGTGTAGGCTATCAAGTACTAGCTCCCACTGCCTATTATGATCAGACTGGTGCCTTAGTAGTAGGCCCTGGAGCAAGAACTGGCCTCGGAGCACCAGTCAGGTTGGTGGCCTCAACTCCTGTTATAATCAGTTCTGCAGCAGCACAAGCAGGTAAGTATTTGATCCTGTGTGGGGTTTCTTCCACTTTTGTACTCAATCTTAATAGTAATGTTAGTTGATTAGTATTTGATATTGTTGATGTGTTTTGTATGCATCTGTGAAGGATATATATATCATACATGCTCTTTTATTCTGTTGTATTCCTTTCTCTGAGAGACACTGCTGTTTCTTAGAGATGTAGTTTTCCTTTAAGTCAAATTTGCAGTCTTCTCCCCATACATATACAGGCATGTTTCTGCAAATGTTGTTGCTTGTCAGATATGAGCATTTTCCCCTTTCCTCTCCCCATGCATATAGCATGCACTTCTCATCAGTCCCTTAAATGGTGTCCTCTAGGAAGCATCATTTCATTGCTTCGGCCTGGCAGAAGATGAAGGCTCTGGGGCCTTGCTATGCTTTTCCCCTGGAAGTTTTTTTTTCCTGAAAAGTGTGGCAAGGAAAAAACCTGTAGAATGGACAGCAGAAGAGGAGAATTAGTTGTATCAAAAGTCTCTAGTTTTCTTTTTCTCTTCTTATCAGTGATAAGGCCTAGTACTACTTTCCTGAAACATTGCATTTATTGCATGTGTTAAATTAAAATCCAAAATACTAACACAAAATTAATTAAATTCAGAAAATTAGATTTTAAGCTAATCTGTAAGCTTCTCTGTCTATGCAGAGCTCACTTCTGACATTAACAGCTGAAGATGTCTCTGAATGTCTCTTGACTGCAACTCTACTGTTGCAACTTTAGATATAAAAGTACAGTTCAGTAAACAGTAATGTCTTACATGTTTACACTGAAAATTCCCTCAGTTACATTAACGATTTACAGTCTTGATTAGCCTACAACATATGCTATCTTCATTTTTTCCTTGGGTAATTAAGGCTGTGTAATACTATAAAGTCTCTTTTAGTCCTTTAATATGTGAATTTCTGTTTGTTTAAGAGGGCTTTGAGAAAATATGATTTAGATCTGAATAGTCCATTTTCAGTCAGAAATGTTTGAGTGAGTAATTATGATTGAAAACGTGTGTTTTACAGCTGCAGCTGCTTCAGCTGGAGGAACAGCAAACAATCTCGCGGGAGCCACGAACGGTCTATTTCGGCCACTTGGTGCCCAGCCACAACAACAGCAACAGCAAACAAATAGTAGCCTACAGTCCAATTCATTTTATGGCAGTAACTCTTTGACCAATAACTCCCAGAGCAGTTCCCTTTTTTCACATGGTCCTGGCCAACCAGGAAGCACATCTCTTGGCTTTGGAAGTAGCAGCTCTTTAGGAGCAGCTATCGGCTCTGCACTTGGTGGATTTGGCTCATCAGGTAGGTTGTTAATATAGAGAGGAAATCCTGTGAGACTTTTCTGTTAAGTAAAAAAATGTAACTGTATCCAGACATATTATATACACATACATTTCTAAAAAGAATGCGAAAAAAAAGGTTATTCAAGTTTAAAACAAATTATAGGGGAAGAAAAAGGGGGTTTAAAATTCACTTGGGTTCTATACAAGATGTATTTTTGAAGAATATCCTGTAGTCATAGATATCTCCAAAATATTTTTTCATACTGAGCACTGTACTTTGCCCCAGAAATTTGTTAATGTTTTTGTAATTTTTTTTTTTTTACTTTCAAGGAAGTCTTCAGTCTGTGTTTAAAATAACAATTAACTGTATTTGAGAGATGCGTTCTTCTGTTATGATTTTCATGTCAGGAAAATTCATAATTTAAAAAAAAAATCAGTAGCATATGACTTTATAAATTTGATCTAATATTGAAGTGTTTGTTTCCATAATATTTTTAATAGGATTTATAAAACAGAAAAACTTAATAACCAAGAACAGTCCTTGTTAACTCCAGTAGATTTAATCTTAGATACAGTTAAGCCTAAATAGTTTTTAAGTTTGGGGCCTTAAATTACTTCAACAGATGCTCCTAAATATTATCAACCTGTTTGTATTTAACAAAAAAAAAATATATATATAAAGGTTGCCATCGTGCTTCTGCTCTGTAGCAGAAATTTCTTTACACATTTTTTAAACATGCAAGGTAGGTTTTCTTGTGTTTCACATTCAGTATTATTAAGATAAATGAAATATTTTTTCTAAGGAGTATTTCCTTTGACTGTCCCTAAGCTATAGCACTGAATTGCTTATTATTTTTAAATTAAATCGGGAGCATGTTTATAATCTTACATATCTTGCAGATGGGTAGAAATTGGGGAAAATTCATGTACTCTAACAATATTATTCTCAAAATTAAATGCCCCAAGGGAAATAATTTTTAAAAACTGTTGAAAGAAATGTAAAAAGTGAAGATTATTGTAAGATAGTTTAACGTATGGAAAAACAGAAGGAAAAACACACCCTTCAGTGTTAAAACATGATACCTGTTATTTGGTAACTAAGCAGAGGTGAATAGTAACATCAAATATACCGTATACCAACACAGAGATTTTTCTCAGTGTTATTTTTCATAAAATAGTCTTTAAAATTATTTGCTTTAAGAATACTAGTGCTAGGAAATCCAGAATAAGTTTTACACTAATCCTTTCTAATATCTGATTTTAAAGAGGGGTGTAGGAGACTCTAAACATACAATCTTTAATTAAAAAAAAAATAAAAATAAAAAAAAGGTAGAGGCTACTCAGTTGTATAGGGTTTCTGAGTTTTCCATACTACCACAGCAGGTTAATTGTATTTACAAAGTAATTGTGCTATCCAAGTGCTGCATTTTGTAATATAATTTATCCAGAGCTACTTGTAGGATTTCAGTGAATTCTTGGCAGCTGTGTTTCGCTCCAGGTACAGTTTCATTTCATTGGTAGATAGTGATCATATCTGCGTATTTAATACAGTGCACTTGCTTTAAGTCTCTAGATAGAATAGTTTTAAGTCATAAAAGTCTTATCCATAGACCTCCATAGAATACAAATTTTAGTTGTGTCTACTTAAGAAGAATCAGCATAGTTCTTTCTGGCACAGGAGATTAAGCCTTTTTCTTGTAACAAAGGTCAGTCTTAGAGCTTTGCCCAAAGCCTTCAGCAAAGACAGCATATGCTGAAATTTTGCAAGAGTATCCTAGGTGATTTAATTAGCACGGTAGTTTCCACAGGAAAGCAGGAAGCCTATGCTATTGCAGTTTGAGAAGTGCTGATGAAAGGTGCTATCTAAACCTGAGATATTTTTAGTAGTATTATTGGAATAAAAATAATTGAAAGTGCCCGTCTGCCAAGTATAAATTGCACTTGCCATAGTAGCCACTTAAAAATGCTTCCTGATGATTATATTTTTTTAAAGAGTTCCTGAGTATATATGAACTGAATTACATAGATGAGTACTTACACAAATGATGTGTTAATGCATGTTGAGGCAAATTAAAAACGAGTTTAATTTTTTATTTGTCAAAGTTTCAGCTTCTTTGTAACTCCCCTCAGTGTGTTGTAAAGGTTGAATTTCAGTTAAAATATAGCCATGAAGACTGACAGATGGCAGTACAGATCTTGCCCTTATGTTTTCAGTTATTGCAGGGAAAAAAAAAAGCTCTGCAAAAAAAAATACAAAGATGAGGATGTTCTAGCTGAATGACTGAACAATAAAGTAAAAAAAAAACAGGAAGAGGCAAGCATACCATATAAATGGCTGTATGTACTTTACAGTTTCTGCTCTTTTATTAAAAAGTTATTCATACTCCATTTTAAAGGTTTAGGTATAGGATAAGTTACTGCAGCTTAACAGGTAACTAAGAATAAGATCAACTATGGCAGCTTTCCAGATGCCTACTTCTGGCTTGTAACAAGTGTAAAATAGTTGCGTTAGCTTAGTGGTGAAGAGGGGTAAGCTAGTTCAAATTATGTTTTGGTTTTTGTGAGCTTTGCTTGTGTGTGTTTGAAAATGCAGCTCAGCTGGTTCACAGTAACTTGTTAAGCTGCAGTAATTTAGCTGAGTAAGAAACCCTGAAAGACAGCTAAAGTTTGCTTAGCTTTTTTCATAGTTGGAAAAATAAATCTGTCATGTAGCATTGTATTAAAATTCACATGGTTCACCAGCTGAGCCAGAATGTGTAGAGCTAGTGTCAAATCCTGAGATTTCTTTCAGCTGTTGCATTAGTTTGCCCTTTTCTGATTTCTTATTCTCGATCTCCTTGCCTAGTTAGTCCAGTATCTTTTCCTTCTGGCTTCTCCTCTAGTATGTCATCTTCCCAGTTTCCAGGCAACATGTATCTCCCACTTCCCTTCCCCCTCCCAAATATGTTTCTGTTTCCGCTTGTACTGTGCGATGTTCCCATCATCAGCTTACTATTCCAGTCTTTTTGCCCCACAGTCGCATATACCTTCTTCAGCCTAACTTTTCTTCAGATCTGCTTTCTTTTCATCCTCAGTCCTACTGGTTTTGAAAGTGCTTGCCAGTTCTCTTGCAGTCTCCTTGTTGGCTCCTTTGTCTGACCTCTCTCTCCTCTTGGCTCTCTGGTTCTGGTTTCTTTTTCCTTTTTTTTTTTTTTTTTTTTTCTTTTTTCCCTGGTCTATTTATTGTGTTTGGCTTTTGTCTCCTATGCTTTTGAAGTAGAAAACTTCTGCACACTGCCTGATGGGCCTTCTGAACACAAGGTGGGATCTTGGACAGCAGTTTCAGAGTCTGTTTTTGGCATGGCACACAGAAGCCTAGAAGTTCAGTTGCCATCAGCCATCTCAGATGTGCTGTGCATGGACCAGAGTTTTAATTTTTCAGCTATGAGTCTGTAGCAGATCTGTGCTGAGCTTGTATGAACTGTGATTTTGCTAGGATTTTTTGCTCAATCAAAGAGAAAATGAAAATAAAGGTCTCCTGTTGCTAGCACATTGTTCTGAGTACTGGAAAGCGTTAACTTTTCAGTAATAGGTAGCTGGATTACTTTGCAAAGGATAAAGCATCTTTCTTTGGCTGTTTTTCTGAAATGGCAGTGTTGTTTGGGCAGAACTTCACTGAAAAATTTGGTCGAAGCAGGGTACCTGCCATGAAAAGTATTAGCCAAGTTGCTAATGTTGGGAGAAAACAAATCTTAAAATGGGAAGTAGCAGGCGACCTTTATATTGAGCCATGCTGCCAGCTTTAGTAGGAAGGTTCATGACAAGGGTAAATGTTATGGAAGTAAAAATTCTGACCTTCTCCTTTTTAAGTTGAAGTAGAAATCAGGTTTCCAAATTCTGCTTAAGAAGCATCTTTGTTATCAAAATATCCATAATCTTGGTTTTTGTTAATGAGTATAGTAATGTTCCAGTGTTTGAAATAGACACTCTAGTTTAATATTTCACTAGTATGCAACAAATACTAGAATTTAACATTTCTAAAAACTTTTTGTTGTTTTCCTAATTTATCCTAGACTGTTCATCGCCCTGCTGAATGATGCTGTGCAGGATAACCACTCCTTCACTAATACACTGTTATCCAAAGCTTCTAGTCTAATTTGAATTTCAGAAATACTGGTAGCAGTAAAATTACATTTTTAGTTTCTCACCTTAATTTTCGTATCTCTGGTCTGCTTCTCATCTTCTTCTTAGCCTATTCCTTCTTTATAATGTCTTTTCAAAACACTTCTTTGAGAACCATAATTGTCATAGGGAATTTTAAGTAGTCATTTTTTCCCTGCAGGTGAGGGGTTCACAAACAAGAAGTTCAGAAACAGCTGAACAGCAACGTAGATTATTTTCTGAACCCTTAAACAACAGTGACCAACTGTCTCTAGTCTTTTGTCCTGAAATCAAGTATCTCAGTCTGACTAATAATTTATGGTGGGGAAAAAAAAAATCAAAGACTTTAGTGGAAATATTTCTAGACTCATTTTAAAGTGACAGTGTAATCTAATCTCTTAATTTCCATATTTGTCCCAAAGCCTGAAGCCAGGCGGTTAACAGAGTACTGCAATGTTACCGTGAGAAGTGTAGAATGAAATGTTGAAAGACATGGGCATTGGTGAAATTACTTATCAGTGGTATGTTTATACCCACTTAGATGTACTTAAAAGCATGTGTGGTTATCACAGTAATTGTCTTTGTCATAACGATTGCTGTAATTATTGTGATCGCATCTGTTATTGCCCAGCTGTAGTTTGGGATAGGTTTTATTCAGTTGACACTGTGTAATTAGGGTCTTTTTATTTCTTCTTCAGTTGGCAGTTCTGCAAGTAGTAGTGCCACAAGGAGAGATTCTCTATCTACTAGCTCTGACTTGTACAAAAGATCTAGTAGCAGCCTAGCACCCATAGGGCAGCCATTTTACAATAGTCTGGGATTTTCCTCCTCTCCAAGTCCAATAGGCATGCCTCTGCCAAGCCAAACGCCAGGACATTCACTTACGCCACCGCCATCACTTTCATCACATGGATCCTCATCCAGTTTGCATTTAGGTAAAAAAAAAAAAAAAAAAAACAAAAACAAAAAACCAAAAAAACACTTTTTGTTTGTATGTGTGTATGTATTTCTATGTGTAAAATATATGTTGCATAAAAGATGTCACATTACCTTTATTGTTAAACAGTTTTGTAATGAAGAGGGGCCATTCTTGAAAGGTGAAGAGCACGCTCAAATGCTCATTGATTTGACAGTGGAGGGCACTCTTTTTGCAGTATCGGGCCAACAACTGATCTTTTTCCCTTGCAGAAGCCCGATAGCCTAGTAAGACTTATTGGTCCTTTTTGTGTTATGTTTCTACAGTATGACAAGCAAAGGTGTATTATTTTCATTTCTGCTTCAATGTATTAACACCTTAAGGACATTTTAAGCTGATACTGTGTTTAACAGTGAAGTGACTTTCACTACTACTACCCCTTACCATAATGAAGTAGAAAAGTGAGCAAAGCTCTCAATGTAAAATGTATTGAAAGGTGATTTTTGAATCAGTGAGCCTACTACCTCATGGCCTAGGTGCTTTGCCAGAAAGACGATAGTTTATCACCAGACTGGTGGGGAAAAAAGAAAATGTGTTTGTTAAAGAAGTAGCAAAGGCTTTGTCAGTGGTGGCTCTCTGTTATTGGATGTATTTTTTTAAAGAATGAGTATAGTAATCTTTTAGAAAAAAAAAATTAGGTAGGTAGAGGACATGGGAGCTCAACCTTCTTTAAAAAAAAATTTAAAATAAAATAAAATTTAAAAAAAATCTAAAGTAACCCCACCACAACCTACAGTATGTTTGAAAGAGAATGCCTCTAACCTGGGGTTACTTGATAAAGTTTCCCTTTTTTTTTTTTTGCTGCAAATATTTGTGTTCATTCAATTTGGATGCTAAAATCATACAATGAAACTGGGTATAATTTCAAGATTGAGTTGCCTGTTGCACCAGTAACTATTCAGTGCAGAGGTTTCTGCATGTAATTGGCAACATAATCCCCTGTACTTCTGTTGGTGCAGATAAAACAGGAAAAAAATTAAAAGTGCCTACCAAAACACGCTTTCAGTGAGAAATGTGTATGTAATTTGTATAACAAAAGTAATTTAAATATATTACATTTAGAGTTCAGTATCCCCTTCACGGTTAAGTGCTGAATACCCAAAGTAAAACTGGGCAAGGGAATGTTTCAGCACGTTTTATTTTTTTTTACTTACCTTTTTTCCTTTTTCAGGTCTACAAAGTGCACCTTTGGGCTGAGACCAAGCATGGAAAGTTTCAGCCCAAATGGAGGCTTTTGAGAAAGTTCTGAACATCTGACAATGGGGTTATCATGGAAATCTTTTTCTTTCTTTCTTTTCAAAGTACTCTCACAGTAGTTTTCATATTACTGAAAACTACACTTAAACCAAATTTTGGAAGGCATTATCTAAAATTCAAAACATTGGAAGTTTTGTGTTGTTCCACATTTGATAAATGTTCAAAAACTTTTTTCAGTTCTGAGAAAATAAGCTGTGATCAGTATAGAGGATTACCTCTGTCAGCAGAAATTGTTAAATACTGATTTTAATCCGTTTCAGACTGTTTGGCAGTGTGAACTAAGCATAATAGTTTGTTAAAATCATGTACTAGATCAGTGTGTAAAGGCCAGAATGCACAGTTGTACTCTGAAAATTGACACAGCCTTGTTGAATTCCATGTGTCCTGCTTCTTCATCTTCCGAATGAAGCGGACCTTGATTATGGGTAAACTTTTTGCTACCTTACGAAATGAATTTGAAATTTGGAAATTGAGATCTTGCGGATTTTTGCTTTCAAAAAAAAGCAGTAATATATATATATATGTTTGTTTGGTTTTTTTAGCATTTCCTGCACACTACCCTATGTCATATCTTTGTGCAGTTACATCCAAGTGCAGCATCGCATAAAGTTGAAGACTGTTTTTGCAGTTAGTTGTCTGACCTGTTTAAATTTATTCTGGTGTGTTCATCAGTCACTCTTGGGAGCATTTGTTTTGTTCTCACATATGAAAAAAATAAAAATGAAAAGGAAAGCTTTCTCACCAAATGAGAAGTATACCTGAAATCAAACAGGGAGTATATTTTAAGAAGGGTATGATTATCACCTAGTCACTTTTCAGAGTAGAACAACACTGTAAGTTCATGTCTGCATGCAGTTTCCATTGGTATTCTGATAATGCCTGTCAAATGCAGCTCTTCCTCCACCTTAAAACTTGTCCTGCCTGCTTATATCAACAGATTCAGCTAAGTTTAACTTTTGTTTTAAAACGGGCATCAAACTCAGTTGCTCCTGTTTCAGCCACAAGAATACTAGAGCACAATACTGGGAAAGGGTGCATGGTTTTATAACCCCTTTGTCAGACACTGTTGCAATTTGTAGCTTAAAAGACCGATTTCCCTTTTACAAGAAATTTGTGATATTACTGTTTTTATCTTTTCTCACCAACTGTTATCCAACATCCAAAACCAGGACTGTGCTAATTGCTTTGTTTTAGTGTCAGTTTTGCTGTATTTGAAGGGATTTGTCAGTTAAACTGCTTCTTTATTGTAATCAGTTGGAGCAGTAAGGTCATGAATTTGAACTACCCTTTCACTCCCAGGGACAAAAAACTGCAAGAGGAAGTATTTTTCCTCTGTTACAAAATATTCTTTTTAGATTAGTAGTGCTTACTCTGTCTGTTGGTACACTGCAGCATTTTATGGGTTTGGTATAGAGTAGGACTTTTAAAGTCTGGACTTTTGGAGATAATTATTTTCTGTTGCAAGCCAAACTTGTTAGGAGCTTAAATTGATGTTTTATATTTAGAAGTGGTCATTCTGGGGAAGAGTAAAGACCCCTTGGCAAGATAGTATGGGGAACTTTGCATTGCCTCTGATGTGTACCTACTCTGTAGGGCTTTGGTGGACCAGGCATAATAAGCACTTACGTTGATTCATAAAATCTACGTACATACATATGCATACGTGTCTGCATATATGTGTAATTCTGTTTTCCATATGAAGATGAAATCTGTAGCTGAGGATGAGATGAAGCTACTTTTTTACAGATGAACAAAGCTGTAGAAACTTTGTAGAAATCAAGTTTAAAGTGTTTATATACTATGTATTTTACTAGAAAGTAATATTGCGACTGATTTAAACAATAGTTACTGTGCAGTAAATCTCTTTATGTCTTGGTTAGAAATAATTGAAGAAATACTTTGGCAATAAGTATTAACAGACTAATGCTATCAAAATAAATATGTCTAGACCTAGTTTTTAATATTTTTTCCTGTATTCCTTTACATTAAGTATGCTATCCATGTTAGGGAGTTAATAATCTCACATGCTTTGTGTCCTTGAAGCTTAGTAAAGCTCTGCTGTAGATAGTCTGTATCCCCTTTATACCTCTGTTTTACGAGATCAGAAGTAATAGCTAAGTGATTATCTGAAGAATGAACTGCAGGCTCTGTTCCCCAACGGTTTGTAATTGTGTGACTATACCGATGCCTGATAATAGTCTTTTAAAATTTCAGCGTTTGCTGAAATGTTCAGGCTAGGTGCTTTATTCAGTAGGATATGTTACCCTAAGACCTAGGGTGTTACCTTTCTGCTTTGGAATTGGAACTTGTAAAACAAGTGTCCTGAGTTCTTGAAGAACATGGGGATGCAGTAGGCTAACCAGGAGCATTTAGGTAACTAGAATTCAGATTTCAGTTTTTCATTTCTAAGCTGAGTTCACACTCAAAAGTTTCCAGGAAGGAGATCAAATGTCCTTAATGTCCACAGTAATGCTTTGGTGGTTTTGAACTGAGAATGTAATGATTACAACATTTTAGAAAATAGTCCATTGTATACAAGAGTAATATCTGCATATAAAAAGTGCCTGTGACAGTATGCTTTTGTTTTGGGGGTTTTACTGTTTTTCAGTTCTGCAACATTGCCACTAAGCTATAACACAGCTGCTGTAATAAAAGGTTACAGGAGAGGAAAAGCTAATTACCTATTAAATTACTGTTTTTTATAATAACGTCCAGCGTTTTACAAGGTTAAGCTTTATGTGCGCTTCTTAGGTATGACAGGTTCTTCCACCACAATGGATGTGTTTTCAGCCTTCCTGTATTATGATCCTGCATAACGTGATCGTCCTAGGTAGTTTCACAGGCTGGACAGGAGTCTCCCAGCTGCAGTATAGTTGTCTTACAAGTCTTGAAAAGGGATGATTCCCAAATTAGGCTGAAGAAAGGCTTGGTTATCCTGAGTGTAAAACGTATTTTGTACATGCAGTCCTACTACACATATATAGCATAGTTGTTAAAAGCTACCAAGTTTCTTAATTTGTGTTTTAATTGCTGGATAAATTGTCACATTTAGTTGATGCTTATGTGAAGGCTTGGTTTAAAAAAAAAAAAAAAGCTGAAAGAATTCCTTATTCACACCTGCAATTCCATTACAGTGCATGCTAATTAGAGCCATGCATTTTGTGAGCGTATAATCAAAATTACCCTATTACTTTCTGGCACAGAATTGAGAACGTGATCAGTGGAGCAACAGAGATGCTAAAACAGGAAAGTAGCCTCCAAGACTTCCTTTTAAACGGGCTTTGCTGCCCTCTCCTGGCATTTAGTGTTACTACCCAGCATTGCAGGAAAGCTAGGATTTCACACATACATTTAAACAATCTAGGTGAAATACCATGATTTCAGCTGCATAACTCTGTATTCTTTAGAAGGCTGTTTCTAGAAGAGAAATTACTGTAGAGCATCGCTCTGCATACTGCTTCACCTGCAGAATGTTAGGTTTCTTTTTGTTTGTTAGTATCATGTCGCTGTCGGCTCTTTTCTGAAAATAGTGATGGTCAATGGCAACTAAAAATGATAATTAAAAAAACTTGATTTTTCTGGCTGTAAAGAATTAAGAGGCTTTAAGAGAAAACCTAGTGGTTTTTAAAAGGTATTGTGGGACATAAAGTATTTACTGATTCCTTACTGATTCTTACCACTGAATTTTGAAAACTAATTGTAAAATATATACTAATTATTTCTATTTTCCAGCATAATCCTATTCAGTGCAATAAAGGTGATGCTTGGTATGTCTTGCAGAGCACTAATGTCTGAGATTTTGGTGTTGCAGTTTGACTTTTTGAAAAAAATACTTTACCATTAATACATTACCAGCCCACTGTAACACTGTTGTTGCCTGGCCTTATAAATACTTGGAACCAAAAGAAGGCTTGGCTGGGGCACTGTCAGCTGATTTTTTTTTTTTTAATTAATTTTGTAATAGAGCACCTTCAAACAGCACATACTGCAATTTGTTTTGAGTTTAAATGGAGATATTTTTTCTGTTTACTTTGAAAGGGCTGTCAGTTACTCTGTCACTTCTAGATAATTTGTAGGGAAACTGAAAATGCTTTCCTTTTCTAGTTCATACTTGATAATTTTAGGGGGGGGGTGTTTTGTTTTTTTTTTTTTTTTAAAGCAGTAGAGTTGAGGTTTCTAGGTGGGAATTGTCTTTGACTATTTCTGGTTATAATTTAGTAGCAGTATCCCTTTTAAAATCATGCTGTAGTTGGGAAAGGTGGTTTGTTTTTATGCTTATGATAATTGCTGCCTGTTGTAAAGTGGAGGGGATCTACTGGAGGAGTTCAGAGTGACGTTACCTGATGAGAGAGCGATATGTAAGGAGAAGTTCTCAGGACTGTGAGATGATAGCTGTAGGTGGAATCAGTAGCAAAAATGAGTAGGACCTAAATATAGTCGATTCAGTTTTTAGAAAGTAAGGAAAGACAAAGTGTAGTGAGAGTGATGAAGGTTTTTGCAGGAAGGAAAGGACTTGATGTTTCTAAATGGAACTTAAGTTTAATACATCTTTGATTGCTTTACAATTAAGCAGAGCATTCTTAGTTACCTAGTTTTAAATTTGACATAGTGCTTTACAAGAAGTACCAGATTGAAAGCCTGGGATGCTGAAGTCATCAAATATCCTGCAGAACCCGTACAGCATGACAAGAGACACTATGTGTGCCTCCCCAAAAATGCCCTTTCACACCGTAAGTTGGAAAGGTACCTCAGTAGGGACTGAAGGGTAGTTCAGATTTCATGGTCTGTTTTGAAACAATTGGCTAACTTTGAGACTACTAACAAAGATCTCAGTCAGTATGACTTGGGAAGTGGAAATCTGCCCACTAAGCTAAGGCCCACCCAGTTCTAAAGTTTCTGTAAGCCTGAGTGGGTGCTCACTTTACCTGCTTTGTTATATTCTTCTAATGACATTTCTTTTCCTGGTGCCCTTTGCATAAAATAAAAATGAGGAGGAGAGTGGTTTTCTTTACTGAAAGATAAAGCTATCTAACTCCTCCAACCATAATGAGGTAAATACAAACAACAAGACAACACTGTTGTTTTCTTTGGCTCCAAGGTGTATCTGTAGTTCTAGTACACCTAATATTTTGCTGTTGTTTATTTTCCTTATGGCTTTTACTGACAGAACTGCTTCCTTGTAGGAGGACTGACAAATGGTAGTGGTCGCTATATTTCTGCAGCACCTGGAGCCGAAGCAAAGTATCGCAGTGCGGCAAGTACCTCCAGTCTTTTTAGCTCCACCAGTCAGCTCTTCCCTCCTTCACGCCTTCGTTACAGTAGGTCTGATATTATGCCTTCTGGACGTAGTCGATTGCTGGAAGATTTCAGAAACAATCGTTTCCCTAATCTTCAACTAAGAGACCTTGTTGGACATATTGTTGAATTTTCCCAAGACCAGCATGGTTCTAGGTAATTATTATAGTAAAGTTATAACTTAGTAGTATTGTTAACATCAAACATCTGAATGAGCTGCTAGGCAGCTTAATACAAAGCGTGCCATTAATTGGAGCACATGCTCCTACACTGACCTTTTTCTTCTCTAGGAAATTTCATTATAAAAGTAGTATAAATTTAGCTGCTTGTAGAAGTTCTCAGTGTAGAAATAGCCTCGTAACTGGACTTATAAACTCTAGTATTTAGGTGTCAAAAAGGTGTTGATTTAAGAAAAGAAAATATCTGGCATCTGGAATGTAAAACCATTTTTTCAGCAGTACATCATCAGGTACTTAGTTATTGTTGTTCTTTTCATCTTTAATCCTTTTCAAATGAAAGTTTTAAAGTAATTTTACTGAAATGTATCCTTTTATATGCAAAGGTATTACTTTAGTTTTAATAAATTTTATAAATGTTGAATACTTGCTTTAGAATTTTGAGGTGTCTCATTGAAACGGTGTTTGAGAGGTTTTCCTGTTGTTCATGTAAAGCATAATTGTACCTTTTTTTGCACTTAGATTTATACAGCAAAAGCTGGAGCGAGCTACTCCAGCTGAGCGCCAGATGGTATTTAATGAGATCCTGCAAGCAGCGTATCAATTGATGACTGATGTATTTGGAAACTATGTAATACAGAAGTTCTTTGAGGTAAGCGTGACGCTAAGCGTGTGAACAGAAATGTGAATGAAACGCTGTAAAAATCTGATGAAATTTAAGTTTTTTTTCTTAACATCATAGCAGAATTCTACTGGACTTTTACCAACAGAACCCAAGTGTATAATACTGCACACATTTTCTGTTCTGTATCCCCTGCTTTTTTTTCATAACAGGGACAGCTTCTCTTTACACTGGTGGTGCATACATTGGTGAATGTACAGACTGCACACTCAGACTTTGCAAGCCTTTTAGTGTAGTCTGCAGAGATTTTCAGCAGATTAGGGGTAGCATAAAGATTTGAAGGATACTTTTTATTGGTTACTGCATCTTGGTAAAGAGTGGGTCTGGAAAATGCTCTTGCACCCAAGTAGATAGCTGTGTGAACTTCATCCGGTGTTGTATATGAAGAAACTTAAAATGTATTGAGGCAGAAGAATTTTCAGGAAGAGATATAAGATACATCCAGTATTACTAAAACCAGGATTTAAAACAGCTTTGGTTTTTGTTAAAAACTGTGAGGTTAAAAAAAAAAAGCATTAGCAAATAGCTACAAAATTTAACTTACAGAGAGAAGAAAAAGCAATACCTGTGTTCTGGAAAAAGTTATATGTAGGAAAGGTATCTAGCATAATGTACTTTAAATGAAGGCCCATACCAAAGTATCTGGGTGGGTAGAAGGTGAGGCTGGAAAATGTATGATAAGAAATAAGATGATTGCTGTAAACAATAATGTAGTTTTTTATGAGTAATCTACGAAACAATGTGCTCACTTTTTGTACTTGATACTCTTTTTTACAAACAAAATATCTTCTGAAAAGTGTGGCTGATGTATGGTATGTAAGATCTTGATCTTGCTGAAGGGTCATCGATGGCTGGTATTTTCCCCATAACGTTAGATTGGACAGATAGGGAGATAATCATTGGCAATTTAGTGTTTTAATTCTGTGGAAGATTTCTCAAGGAAAAAAGTGCACTATGCTTTAGGTGTAGTAAGGGACTTAGTTCATTATTTAAGTAGGAAGCTGAAGTTGCTTGAGCTTTCTTCAGAGTCTTAGGTGACTACAGGTGTGGGATTTGACAGTTCTCAGCAGTGCTGCATGAATGTTGCTGCTGCCACCCAGCCTTCTGTGTGGTCTCTTGTACTGTGCCAACTCAGGAGCTTGTGTGGGATCTGGGAACAGGGTTCTGTGTATTGTTATGAAGTTTGACTGGCTTCTACTCTGCTAAACATGGAGCAGCACAGAAGGTTTTAGAAGCACTGTTGAGGGAATAATATGAGCAGGAATTGGCTACTGCTGAAAAACATTGGTTGAATTATAGTCTAATACAGCCAGTGTACAAAATTATTTTGATTTTGCCCTGTAAAGCCCAAGTATTTCTAGTTTTTCCAAAGCACCCATGGTAAGAATGATTCTTTAAGCCACATGAAGTTACTTCAGAAGTTGAAATCTTCTCTGCCTCCTCCTGTTACAGCTTGTTTAGGGTATACAAGAGGTAAGATACACTGACCAGTACAAATTTGAGATATCAGAGAAAATCTGATTTGAATTAATACATTAGAGTAATCTAATTAATTTGCCTAGTATGATTTGTCTAAGTGGGTTATTGCGCTTAAGTATTCCTACAGACTGACAAGTATAAACTACTTTGATTTATTCTGTTGTCTTTCAAGGTCATGCGTTTGATAGCAGGTATGTGACTGGTATGTGGAATATTACTAAATGTTGCATTTAGAAAGTAAAAGCTTCTAGTAAATATACCCACCAAGAATACAAAGGAAAAAATCATTCAAGGTGTGCAGTAAATGTTTAATACATCACAAAAGTATTTACTCTGACATGTGAGTTCCAGCGTGCTGCAGTATATCTTAGTTCGTTAATGCCATATTTATTTTCTTTTAGTTTGGAAGCCTGGATCAAAAGTTAGCCCTAGCGACACGCATACGTGGTCATGTTCTGCCATTAGCCCTGCAGATGTACGGTTGTCGTGTTATTCAGAAAGCACTTGAGTCAATCTCACCTGACCAGCAGGTAATTGTAAGTTAGAGCAATACTTTTTTTAAATTTTATTTCTTTTTATTGCATCCATCTTTTTACTTGCTTGATCGTTCCCTTCATTATGAAATGCCTTAGGGACTAAAGTAGTTATTTAAATTAAAATACTGAGTTATACAAGTAAACCAGCAGTGAATGTGAAGATTGGACAGTTAAGATGAAATGGAATATTCCTTTGGAGGAAGGGGTGGAAATTCTTGTCTTTACAATTATAATCTTTTTTTTCTAGAATGAAATGGTGAAAGAGTTGGATGGTCATGTTCTGAAATGTGTGAAAGATCAAAATGGAAACCATGTTGTACAAAAATGTATTGAGTGTGTTCAGCCCCAGTCGCTCCAGTTCATCATTGACGCATTCAAAGGCCAGGTAGTGTCAACAGTTCATTTCCTTTTCTGTAAGGTTGCTTTGATTTGCAGACTTTTTCCCATCATTTGCATATACAAGATAGTGTTTGGCACTTTGCCCTCAGCTTGTTTTAAGTAGGATTAAAAAGGGATGCTAAAATGGAAAAGCTGTTGGAGACGGTTAACGTGCTGTAAGAAGATGACTCTATTGGAGCTGAGGCTCTAGAAAGACCTGTTTGGATGTGTCATAAATACCAGTAGAGGTTTTGGCTCAAGGCCGGGCTTTCTGATTGGGTTTTGTGATACGCTATTTCAAATTGCCGTTATAACTTTTAACATTACCAATTTTTATTTAATAATAAAGTATCTGCTATCTATATTTTATCTATTTATCTATAGTTTTCATTAAAATTTCTGTTTTCTTCTGTTGCTTGTGTTGGAAGTCTGTCTTCATGTGTTTCCCAGTTAGTGTCTGTCATTAAGGAAATACTTTAAAGAAATACACCAACGTGTTCCGTACATATGGGCTAGTGTTAAGTGAAGGGGGGTGGTATTTGTCTGTTTAAGGTTGGAGTTCTTGTTTTGTTTCCGAAAAAGTTATTAATATAAGATTGGTATTGTGCTGCAGGCTAGAGAATATGCTGGAGATAAATAAGATTTTAATACTCTGAGACTAAACATGTACTTTTATAGTCTGGAGAGGAATTGTAAAAACATCTTACTATTTGGCTGTGTTACTAAATTTCACTTTAATGGATGGCCAAATGTATTTCTTCACAAAATCTAAAATGTCCTCTCACATTTTACACAACAGCAATACCTGAATTATTCTTGTGCATAGTAGTAAATGGCATACCAAAGTTTCTAGGCTCAGGTCTTTTTACTTCAAAAAGTCTGTACGGGATAGATGAGCTGCAGTTTCTAAATTGTAAATAGAGCCACTTGGCTAAAACGTGACTCAGTTTATTTACTGGACATCCATCCTCAGCTCCAAGTAATTATATCTAAAAAATATTAGCTAATCTGAAGTGGCAAATGAAAAATACCGCACTTGAGTCAGGTAATGTAAGAATAGTATCTTTTTCACCTGCCTGCATCGTTTGGATCTGTGTCTAATCAGACAAGATTCTGTGTTTGGTTCTGACCAACACTGACTCTTAAATCTTCTGAATTAATCCCTGAAACACAAATGTGGCTTCTGGAGAAGCAAGCAAAAGGAATAAGCAAGATTTTGACTGGATGTTTTGAATACTTATTTACAGAGTTTGTATCTGTAACAAGGACCCTGATATATATGCTGGAATGCGGAACTAGTGAAAATCAGCCACAATAATTGAACTCCTTTTTATAAATGTCAAAATATTAACATTTGAAAATTTAGTACAAAGTTAAAAAGAAAGCTTGAAAGGTGAAGAGTGCTTAACTAAAGGTTATACTACCAGGCTGTCTTTTGCAGCTAAGTAAGCTAGAAACATTGTACTGGGTTCTTACCAGAGTCCTTGACACACAAAAAACCTGCATTTTCATCTTTTCCTGATTTCTACTGAGATGGAATACTGACATTAGCAGGCAAAACTTTTTTTTTTAATAGAAGTTGGCATGTTCAGTTCCATTTCGAACATGGTAATATTACTATATCTGTAAACTTCGGTTGGTTTAACTTCAGTTTGCAATCCTATTTTAAGGTATTTGTACTTTCAACTCATCCATATGGTTGTAGAGTAATTCAGCGTATTCTGGAACACTGCACTGCTGAGCAGACTTTGCCAATCTTAGAAGAGCTGCATCAACACACAGAACAGCTAGTGCAGGTCAGTGCATCTATTTTTTAATGCATTTTAGAGCTTTTTTTGTTGTCATAATTTATTCCTATTTCTTAGTTTAAGTAGTAGTTTAAATGCATTTGCCTCTTTCTAGTTTTGGAGACATTGATATTGTTTGTTTCTTCTTTCCTTCCATAGTTTTAATGAAAATGTATTTGGAAGTTGGGAGGCAAAGAAGATATAAAAAGCCTTTTTCTTACACTTTTGACTGTAGCTTTAAATATACATTGTAAATGCACAGAATTAGTATTTTTTTAATTGCAAATACTGCCTTTTTGTAGTTCATCTTTATTCACTCAGGTGTCCTTCAGATAACTTCTAATAATGTCTAAACACAAATACATCATCAAAAATACCGATGTTGCATGTTCTTACACAAAAAAAAAAGGCATCTGTACCAAAAGAAGGCAAAAGACCTTATGCAATCTTGACCTTGGATGAACAAAATGAGTGCTACAAATGGCTTTGAAATTGAATTACTTTAGAATACTGGAAGGAACTTTGATCTTCAGTAGGAATTTGCACACATAAAAAGGCAAGAATTGCCTTTTGCTACATATTCAGTGTCTAGTTTATTTCTCAGTGGTTTTCTGTATATACAAGTCTCTAGTCTAACTGCATTGGGGAACCAAAGTTCAGGGAGGTATTATGGCTGTTAAAGCATGATGATCTTAATTTTGAGGGTCTCTTTCTTTAAGAGGATAAAAGGTACTCTAGCAAAATGCTGTTTTTACAGACCTTTTACGTTTTGCTTGTAAATTTTGTGGTCCATTAAGTAACTCCTGATGCAATATTTCGTGCATCACTTTGTTTCTGTAATGTTTACATTATATTTTTCCTTATATATGTGCAAATAGTAATTTGAAAGTTTATACAAATATGCAAAAGCTGTATGGATTACTTGGTATGAACACAAAAGAAAATTAAGTCATCTTATTTTCAGGATCAATATGGAAATTACGTTATTCAGCATGTACTGGAGCACGGTCGTCCTGAAGACAAGAGTAAAATAGTTTCAGAAATACGAGGAAAAGTTCTAGCTCTGAGTCAGCACAAATTTGCCAGGTATTGCACAGCCTTTATATATTAAAGGTTCACTCACCTTTTAAAGTTGTAGTATTGGATTTCTGTATTTCTTGTGTTACAAAAAAAATATGATAGGTTTTTTCTGTTGTGTACTTGTCTCCTGAAATGTCATATTTTTATGGAGATGAATAATAATGGTATTTCGTACAGAATTTGGAGAAGGGAAAGGGCAAAGAAGATTCCACAGGTTTATGGAATGGTTTTTGTTCACCTTGCACAAGTGCAGGGAATGGGTTCCAAGTCTCTGTGTAAGGATCCCCAGAGCCAGGTGAAAAGCTCACCTAAACTTGCTTGATACGCTGATGATGCTAAGCTGGGACTTTGTCTATCAGTCCAGCCAAGCAACTTACAGGTATAAAAAGGCTAAACTTAAAAAGTGGTGGTTCAGTCTGACAAGGATTTTATGCATTAGGAAGTCTCAAACCCTATTGTTAGAGTCCTGAACTACTCTAAAATGAGAACCTAAAACTCATCCTTCAGTGCTTTTTGCTGAAATACAGATTATGTGCCTTTTGCTAAGGAAAACACAGTTCAGAATTCATCCTAGATGATTTAGCGAAACTAACCTTGTCATCAGTGTTAAGCAGAAATTCACTGTGACATTAATGGGGACATTTGTTTTAAAATTTGATTGTATGCAAACTAGAAAGTTTATCTGGATTTTATTTTTCATTGCCTAAATAGAATCGTTCATAATTCTCTTCTTGGAATTTACTTAATTTCTGAAATACAAACTTAGGACCAGAATCACTTTGCTGTCTTAAAAGCAGAGATGGCCTTCCCAGTTTATGAGCTATCTGGAAGGTCAGAGACTTCCTATACAAAAATATTGGGCAGTATCTCTGATACAGGTGTGCTCCTAGAAAGCAGGAAGCCTTGTGTCTGTGTCTTAAAAGGGCTCACAACCGAAATAGATACACTAGAATACATCTTCAACCTGAGGTCCAGTGTATCTACTGTAGGTCCAGTGGAGAATCTCTCCTACAGGATAATAAGTATCAGAAAATTACTTTTTTAGATGACTAGGACTGTATAATCCTTCAACTTTTTCAGTCATAACAGACTAAAGATTTGGAAGTCAGGACGTGATGCGTTCGCAGTGCGCTCTTTAGTGGTATTAAGACACTTCCACTGTTCAGATAAAGTTAAAATTGCTACTTAAAAG
This sequence comes from Chlamydotis macqueenii, assembly GCF_036417535.1. NCBI lineage: Eukaryota > Metazoa > Chordata > Aves > Otidiformes > Otididae > Chlamydotis > Chlamydotis macqueenii. The sequence continues at coordinate 10,530,858 of NC_141558.1, forward strand.
AATGTTACGTCTTAAGTCACAGAATGCATTTGTCTTATTTTTCAGCAATGTGGTAGAAAAATGTGTAACTCATGCTTCTCGTGCTGAAAGAGCTCTACTTATTGACGAGGTCTGTTGCCAGAATGATGGTCCTCACAGTGCCTTATACACCATGATGAAGGACCAGTATGCCAACTATGTTGTTCAGAAGATGATTGATATGGCTGAACCTGCTCAGCGGAAGATAATAATGCACAAGGTATATTTGTATATAATTGTATTCTGCTAGAACACCTTTCCCTCTAGATGTAAAACTCACTAGTTCTGTCATCTAGAACTTGATGTATAAACATTAAGCTCAGTGGACCTTGATAAAGCAGAATATATTCAGGTCTGAGCACTGAGCTATAAAAATGTGAATCTACAGAAAAGTTTCAAAGGTTGGACTTCATATCCTCTCTTTGTGCCAGCTTTTCTGTGAAAATACTTTTAATATAAAAATGTAGCATATGTCATATTTATTAAACAGAAGACATACAGGTTTCTTTTTTATTTGCTGTTTGCTGCTGTAAATCCATTCTGCAGTTCCCTCAAAAGAGATTTGCACACTTCCTAACATACAGGCATGTTTTCTACTTAAGAATATCCAGACACGGAAAAAAAAGCGCTATTGCCGTAATTGCCCTAGGCTGTTTAACTCAAAGCCCAGTATGTTCCTGCAGGAGTTCCGCTTCCCCCAGTCACCAACAGGGCACTCCCACGAAAGGCCTGTCTCCCTTTTCCTGTGCAGGTACATCAGTTGTTTGGCAAGTACAGTTTTTGAGGGGGGGAAAAAATAACGGGTTTCTTCTTACAGATTCGACCCCACATCACAACTCTGCGTAAATATACCTATGGCAAACACATTCTGGCCAAGCTGGAAAAGTATTACCTGAAGAACAGCGCTGATCTGGGGCCAATTGGTGGACCACCAAATGGGATGCTGTAAAAGACAAAAACAGAAGAAAAATTGAATTGTGAATGATCAAAACATACAACTTAACTATAAATGTTCTGATTTTTTTAAATCTATTTATTGACTTTGTTCATCCATTTGTAAAATTTTTATTCTTGTGTATATTTTTGGGGAGTGAATTATTAAAAAAAAAAAGAAAAAAATATCTCCAGCCCTGATCCGGAGACCTATCAGATTGGATGGCTGGCAAAGCACAGAATGCCTGTATATGATGTAATTGTATCAAAATAGTTGTCACATATTTTGTAAATTTTTACCTTGTAAAGTCACTGAAATAGTTTTTAAAGGGAAGAAGTACAGTATTCTTTTAATACACTGGCTTGCAATCTGGTAGGTCTACCCAGCACCATAGCACAACAGGTTTATAGAGTTGTATATAGAATTAATCCTTATTTTTCCCTTTTGTGTGAAGTCTTTTATACCAGATTAAAATTGATCAGTTGCATAAACATTATTTAACATGTTGAAAAGTTAAGTTGTATTTTGGTGGTTCACAACATACTATCCAAATAATAAACAGGGCACAGCAAATTAAATTAGGGAATAACAAAACAATGGAAAACCTGAAAGCCTAGCTTTCATCACTTGCTGTCTATACAGGTTTTTTGGTTGGTTTTTTTTTTTTTTTAAATGGTGCCCTAAGGTTTTCTCTAGCGATGTATTAAAAATAAAAATGCTGTATATACTTATATATTTAATTGTTGTACAAGGTAGAGGGATTAAAATGATGGTGGTACTTCCACTCAGTAAAGTACACTGTTGGAGAAGGAGTGAACCCTGTATTAACTTTACAGTCAGTTTTACAACGCAGGAAGAGTAGAGATTTGTATTTTTTTATTTTGCATATAGAATTGTAAGGATTTGAAAGTGTTGAGCGTTTATTTTGCTTTCTCACTGTAGATGCAAAAAATAGGTATTGATGAAGAGAGAAGGGGCCACTGAAAAGTAAACTTGATAGCTCAACATTTAAGCATGATTGATTAAATATTCAGATAGCTTTTTTGCTTCCTATAAATATATGCATTGTATACGTGTAGTTAATAGGTGTAAGTTTACAGTTTGAAAACAAATCTCTTGTTTTGATGTTTATTACAAGCCTTGCTAATTTAGTAGTGATGCTTACCTTGGTTGTACAGATGTACATTTGTAAACCTTCATGCTGTAAATGTAATTTGTTTTACCCCTTTTTGGGACAAAAATTTGCATTTTAGTGTATATTCATATCCCCATTCCCTTTTCTTCCCCTGGCATATAGTGTTGTATAATGTAAATTTATTTCAGCAAATCAAGAGTGATTTTTTTAAATTCTATCTTTATATGGTTTCAGAAATATGAACCAGCTTTCTTTTTATCTATTGTGAGAAACATTATGTTTTGTTTATAACATAACTGTTGATTCTGTTCATACGGACACTTTGAGAAATCAATCTGTTCAAAATCTAAGTCGGGATAATAAGCATAGTAAGAAATGGACTGAAATATTTGGTTATCACAGAAACCAATGCTTCTTCCATCTTAATAAATGTGGCATGATTTTTTTGTACAGAAGAGTACTGTATTTTTGAATAGCCTTCTCCCAGCGTAAAGCAAATATGTATGATACTGTCAATTTTTTTCTCTGGACATATGACATTGTAACAGTAACATAAAGATGATGTACATTTACAAGCGGCCTTATGTACATTTCCCAATGATCTTTTTAAGGCAGAATTGTGACCATATGTGTATAATTAAAATCCTTTTTAATCCTTTGCCTATGAAGTATTTTGGAAAAAGCTTACTTTGTATATTCAGTTTCTGAAAGATAAAGAAAGTGCTTTGTATGTTGTTGAAGTAAGTATTTTGTGTAAAACTTTCATTTGGATGGCTTAACCTTAAGTTTTGATCAGCAAGATAGTTTGAAAGCAATGTCTTGAGCATTGATCAGATAAAGGCTGTTAAGGTAGGGGTCTGATCATGAGGGAAGAAAATAGCACTGGTATAAACTTGTGTAAGGAATTTAGTCGTATTACTGTTTATATCAGGTTTACATAAATCCTATTAAAGCATACATCTGAGATGCTACTTCTAATGGTAGCGTTAACTCATTAATAGGCAAATGGGAAAGCTTGTTCTGGCCTACTTCCAATTTCTGAATCTCTCATTTAGTGCCTGCATTAAGTGATGTAGTAGGCCTAATTATTTCTAGTAAGCACAGTTCTAATTGCCAAGTAGTTTTTGCATGGCAGGTCGCAAAATTCCTCTCGAGAGGTACAAGCCCTGTCATTGGAGCCAGAGCTTTCCCGTAGTCACACAAAGGATGACTTCTGAGCCACTTCATTGGACACATAAATTCTTCTCAGTGACTACTTTTACGCTGTGTAGGAATGCTGTGTGTTATAATCCACAGAGCCGACATTCTCTTCAACATATTAGGAATTCAGGCTTTTGGGGATGTCCAGGAAGAAACCGATAATGTCCCGGTACTTTGTCCCTGTAGCACTCATGCCATGGTTGAATTTAAACAGTCCTATAACTGTCATCCTTAGTGCTTTCAGCATCTTGAACATAATCTTCCACTTGCTCTCCTAAAACCATTGTGCACAAATTCTGTCCAGGAACATGAAAATCACTGGTTTTGCTTTCAGCTATTTTAGGTTTTGGGTAGAACCACTAGACTTTTTGCTCAAGTGTCGCTTTTTGATATAGATTGTTTATGGACCAGTTTGATTAGGTTTGATTCCAGGTGGCTTATATTGAATAATGTAATGTTCACATGTATATACTTGTAAAAATCAAAATGAAAATGTGTGAATAACACTGTGTGAAATACATCTGGTCTTGTGTTTTTCCTGTAGGAAACCAGCCGTTCTTTATATTCTCAGTTATGTGACTTGTCTGCTCTCTGTGGAGCTCATCTTTGAAAAGGAACTCGCTCATTCCTGGTGATCAGATGGGAATCAGTCAGTTATTGGAGATCCCTGTATTAGATCAGTAAGTTTCCAGAGGGCAGTTCTGAACAGCTAATCCTTCATATTGTCTTACCAAAAAAATCTTTAGTGATGTATAGTTAAAGCTACAGCCTGACCACAGTTTCTTCCTGTCCCACTGGATCCAGAATGAGTTCTTGGGCATTTGAGAGGGCTGGGATTGTTACCTGTCTGTGGGTTCACTGGGTCCACACTCACTTCTGTTACTGCCCTGGATTTTTTCAAAAGATCATTTTTAGCTTAACGTGTGGAATGGTCTGTCTAACTGCAGGGGAGCGGGTCTGCTGTTTGGTGTTAGAGTAGCTCATCTAAGGGGCCCCTTATGGACAGGACAACCGTAATGCTATTGCCTCCATTGCTGACTGCTAAATCCACTGGTACTTTTTCATCAGAGAACGGGGAAGATTGAGGTTTCTGGGAGCATAATGAGATGTTTTGCAGTGCTGATGGAGACTGAGTAACAGATTTAGTCATTCTTCCCTCAGCACTAAGGAACAGGCATTTGAGGAGATGCTCATGACTTGCTGTGTGCATGGTAATTGGGTTGATCTGCCCATTGGTTTTGATCCATGAGAATGTTTTATGTCCAACATAGTAGAAACTGGGAAAATGAGTAAACAGTGAGGTGACATGTCGTTCAGGGTAAAGCTGAGAGAACAATTGTAAAAGCATTTTAAGATCTAGTGACCGGTCATTAAAATAGCAGATTGCATGTAAGTCATGCGTCTGGGGAGAAAACCCAGTGCTAACTCTACAGAAAGGCGATTTGCTACGGAATGGTACGGTCAGGCCAGCCGCAGTGCCCTAATGCCCAATCTTACAGAGAGTGGTAGCTTCTCGTCGTCTGTCCTGAGAGCGGCAGAGCCTTTTGTAGCTTTGTTCAGTGATGACTTAGGTTTGTGTTGCTTGAGGAAGGAAAGGGAAAAACAATCATGCTTTATCTGATTTCAGCTGTCCCAGCCATGGTCCCCGGCACACCGCAGAGTAGGAGTGTGTCGGTTTAACACACAGGTTCACATCTTGCAGAGCTACTGGTGGTGCTTGAAGCCATCCCAAGGTCTCATTAGTCTCTGGGCAGCACTGGTGTTTTGATGGCTGTGTGCTACAGGCAGGACTTTACTCTGCCTGAAGTATTGCCTGTGATTGGGAACAGTGTCAGAAAACTCAGAGGCACTATCTGTGCCCAGAGATGGGTGATTCAGGCACCTCTTGGCTTGCAGATGGGGAAACTGGGTTCCTGTCAGGGATAGCACGTCCCTCTCAGTGCTGTGCTTGGTTCCTCAAGGGCTGGTGTGCAGAATTGGGCTAGAGAGGTTGGTGAGAACTTAGCAGATGTAGAACCTGCTGCCCAGGAGGAGACAATTTGAGTGATGCTGCAGTGTCAGCACTCCTGTGTGGCAGAGCAGCCCACTCCCATCAGCAGAAGAGCTTAGAAAACAGCACTATTATCATGGAAGGACCAGTCATAGCTCACCTCCTCTTGTGCGGAAAGGATGGAAGGATGTTCAAGTGTGGATAGCACCCCAGAGCCGATGCAGTAAACGGGCTTTTTCCTTGCTAGCACAGTGCCCGTGTTAAGGAAAGGAGGCGACTGCTGTATCCAAGAGAGTGAACCAGAACCCAGCGTTTCGCATTCAGTGTCAGAACACGGAAGCTATCTGGAAGCTACTGCACTGCATCAAGGGCAGAGAGCTGCTAGGGAAGTCCAAGCTTATGGCTTTAACCAATCTGGTGGTGCTCCTCACGGAGGTGGTGCAGGAACGTTTCCTCCATCAGCCCTTTGGACTGAGCCTGCTCCTTTTTTGTGCTTGCTCTGTAGTCAGGGAACTTGCCCAGCAAATGAGATGCTTGAACTAGTTTCCTTTATCAGCCTTGGGGTTTTGAACCCACCTCCCTCACTTCACAGAGTATGGCCTAACCACAAGGAGCTGGGCGGGTTCACTTTCTACTCCTGAATTTGGGCTGGGCTTTCAGCACAGCTGGAACCATTCATTGCATCACAAGCAGCACAAGATGGAGGATGATTCCTAAAGCACGCAGGTGGGAGTGGTAAGTTCTGCTCTCCAGATCCTCGTCTCCACCTCAGTTCTCCCAGACTCACTTAATGCAAAGTGTATCTTGGGAGCAGCATTCCCCCATCACTAACAAACTGGAAACGCTCCAGAGGTTTTTCATATAGCAGCTGAGATGTAAGACGACCCATTCTTAAGGTCCTGTTTGTTTCATTAGTAAGAACCAACATAGGAATAATGTTCACCCTCTCACCATCATTAGTACTCTGGGCACGAGAGGCCTTCTGCCTCTTCCTCCTCTGCTTGCACAGTGGCTGCCCAGCCCTGAGATAGCCAGATCTGCAAACAAGAGTCAGGGGCACATTGCAGGTGATGCAGCTGGTGCGCTAGACCACAGGACAGGGAGAACCCCTTGCTAACCTGAGCTTGAGCAGCCCTAACAAGCTTTGTTTGAGCTTGAGACCTGCCCAGAGGGTTCAGATTTCCTGGCAGCTGCACAGCACCACAGCCCTTCCCCAGCTCGGCTGCCGGATCTGTTCCCAGCCAAGCCTAAGGGAGGCAGGGAGGGAGACAACCCTTTCCCAGCACAGCGGCGCTCGGCGGCGGAGGCCGCTCAGGAAAGGCGGGCTGTGTGGCTGCTGATCACAAGGCAGGTTCACATGCTACAGTTTCACAAATGCTCGCTTCAGTTGCTGGCTACGGATCACATCCACAGCAGCGCGGAGCTGCCGTGGTACTCGACCGCTGCAGAGGAGTGTCACCAGCGGGGACTGGTGAGGAGGTGCTCAGGCCTGCCGAGGTCCCTCTCCTTACCGGTCAAGTTTGCTGTGCCCTCTCAGGTTGCAAGACCACAGACTGCTCCCGTCCAAGGGCTTCTCACAGTGTTACGGAAGGAGAGCTGTTTCAGGTGTCACTTAAAGTAGGTCCCAGAATAAAGATCTCCAAAGATACACAGCTGCTTACCCAGGGCCAACAGAAACTGCAAGAAGGGGGAGCGTTACAGCAAGGGCAACACGCAGGGAGGTGGTAGCTGAGAGCACCAACCGGCCTGGCCTGCAAGGGAGATTATGACAGAAAGCACGTTCACAGCTACATCATCTTCCCCCTTGCGTGCAAATATAGGCATCCTGTTCCTCATCTGGCTCAGGAGAACCACAAGGTAGAGGTTCCCTGGTGGGAATGAAGACCTCCCTTTCCTCCCCTATACAATCCTTATGTCCATTTCTCTAAACACAGCATCAGAAACTATTTGCAATTCTCCCTCCTCCCCAGGATCAATCCAGGAGGAGAGGTTTCAGGAGACCACCTGCTCATGCATGCTGGGATCTTGGGGAAGGATTCAGCCCAGTTGCCTCTCCATTGGGCTCAAGTTTGGTGGGCCTGCCTCAATGCTGCTCCACACCTTTCTATATTAAACCGGCTTCCAGAGGCTGGTAAAACAATCAGAGCAATTCCTTGTTAAGCAAGGATTACAAAGGGCTGAAGATGGACAAACTCAGTGCAAGCTGTAGAGTCAATTCCAATCCCCTGCATGGAGGGATGGGATGAATGGAGCAGAGTCAGAGCTCCAGGCTGTACACTGATCTCATTCAACTGGGCCATGTGGCTCTTAAAAAGCCTTTTTGTTTGAAAGCTGACTATCTTAAGTACTCCAGAATTCACATGATGTCTCTTATTTCCTTGAAATGTCATGTGTCTCATGAGAACCAAGGGTTTGATTATTCATCCCAGTTTGGGAGTCATATCAGCTTGCATCCTGCTGGGAAAGGGGCTCTCATCCAGCCCCACTCCGTGTGCCACCCCACGGGCCCAGAGATCTGATCAGGGCATTAAAGGTCACCCACTCTACCCTTCTGTGAAGTGCTGCACGGCTCCTGCTGTGCACTTGGAGAAGGGATACTCCCACAAGGGTCATGCAGCCTGATGCAAGGCTACGGGGGAGACACCATCCCAGTTTAAAACCACATCCGTTCAGGTGTGGACACTTCCATGCAGACACATACTGGGAACAGATCCCATTGCCTCCTTAGGTATCTGGTGCCATCTGAGAGACCCTTGAGCATCAAAGACACCTGGACAGGGCAGGTGAGCATCCCCTAGGAGCTTGCCTCAGCCTAGCCTCTAGCTTCCACTCCAGATGGACATCTAAGATGGCACTGGATGCCTTCATATAGACAATGGGTCTCTTCACTTACAAGGTACCAGAAACTGATAAGCAACTTCTAATAAATCAGTGGTTAAAAGGGGGAGGGAGGGAACAGAAGGTAGGAATGGTCCCAAAGGGTTTGCTGGGGCTGGGAGTGAGGACAGCTTTGTATTGCAGAATAGGATGGGATGAGAGATGGAGAAACGAAGCATGCACACACTGACACACATGCTCAGAGCTACTGTGACCACCATGCAATAAACAACCATAATGACTTTTTAGATTACAAATACTGGGAGAAGGGTAGGGGGATGGGAGACGGAGCACCTTGGGAACCCAGTGGTATCTTTGAAAAATAGTAATAATAAAAAGACACAATTATGCAAAACCTTCATTCCAGGCCTCCCTGTGAAGTATAGCTAATTTCACCATCACCTAAAAAGAAATCAAACTTCAAAAAGTCTGTGTTCGCCCTGCCAGAGTCAGCATGGCTCAGAGCAGGGCAGGCAGCACACACATATGCCGCACAAAGCTTAAACCCAAGGTAAAACCCCAGCTTTCTCTTCCCCATAGACACATAGGTGAGCACCAAAGAAACCCACCTCACAGCCCAACTGGGGTTACAGCCCTTGCTCCCTTCCTTTCTTCCAGTTCCTCACCCATGTATGTCCCCTCCCGTGTCCCCTGGGTCTCCTCCCTGGGCGGTGCACCCTGCCTCCCTCTGGGGCAGATGTTCCCATGGTGGTGGTGGACACATGCTGATGGGCAGACAGCTCATGCATGGCTTGGTCCCCGCTCCAGCCTTGCACCAGCTCTATCCCTGTGGCACAGGAGCACAAACCTACCTGGGGCAGGGGTTACACCAGCCCCACTCCCCGGTGGGGTGACAACAGGAGCAGGGCAAAGGTATTCTCATAAGGAATGCGTGAGAAGGTCCACGATGAAGGATGAGACAGGATGGGTGGGGATTCACTGGGTGAATCAACGCCGTGACAGCAAGGGCTGAGAGACACTGGTACCGCCTGGAGGGATGCGGCAGTGGAGTGACTGCACACAGCCCCGGGACGGCCGGTATCTGCGGAAACTGGTAAGCAGCCTCGAAATGCTAAATGAAGGATGATAATTACAGCAAGGTGCATCCTTTTGGTTAATCAGGAAGAAAACCTGTATGTTACATCATACCAAATTCCTGGCATAGTCACCACTGGTAGGAAGAGGAAACGATAAAACCTGAACTTCGCCCAAAGCAGCGTTCCTCAGAGCCCCTCGGCTAGTCTGGGGTCCAGATCACATCAGCTTCATGAAAAGAAAAAGAAACCAAGGACAGGATCTTTCACAAAGTTGCACATATCTGTGCTAACCGGCGGTTACTGAAACTGTACCAAAGCCTCTGATGCAGCCTGACCCCGCTCTCATGACTGCTCTGCCGCAGCATCGGCTCCTTCCACCACCACCACCACCACTCTGTGCATTAAACCCGCTTTGGCAGAACTCCTGCAGCTCTGCGTGCTTGCTCAAAATCTTCGTGCAGCAGAAACACCTAACTCAAGTCACCTGGCTGTTTAGAAGTGACAATGTTGAAGCACACAGGTAACGTGTTTCATCTGGACTGAATACTTCTATATTTCGGTTAAAACTCTCTTGTTTTCTCCTTCACTTGGAACTTTTTAACCAGCAGTACAGCACTGGTTTATTCAAAAGCTGGTAGCTAACTTCAAGCGTATGTGGTATATTTGGTACGGTCAGGGAGAAACAGGCACCAAGTCCCACAAGCAGGACTTTATTACAGTTTTATGTGAGCTATTCGAGCATCCAGGAGCCTGTGTCAGGAACAAGGACAGCAAAGGAGTACACAGAGAAAATACAGGAGTCCTTTGAAAGGAGATTACACCTTGTTTGACCTGGCGTCCCCACCTCTCCCAGGTAAATAATGGGTCTCTGTGGCACTGCCAGAGCGAGCTGTAGGATTAAAACGACACGTATTTTTATTCTCAGGGCAGTCACTGCGGCACTAAAAAGCCGCTGAGCATCACAGCCCCTGTTTTGCAGGACGGCAGGCAGCTATGACAGGTCCAACTCCTCGTCCGTGGTCAGAGGGTTTGCAGCTCAGGCATCCAACCCGTGCGTCCCAGTCACAGCATTTCCCCAGTGAACGCACTGATGGAAACATCCCCTGGAAGAGCCTGGCTGCCAAAAAGTCAGCATTTACCAAGCAGGAGGAAATAGGGGGGCTCTGTCCTCCCTGTGCTTCTTCCCTTTTCTCCGCAGCTCCCAGCAGCAGCAGCCAACTGTCCGTATGTTCCTGGGAATCGTGACAGCCTTCTCTCGGCACTCATTTTCATGCCAAGGGAAATCCCATTCTGTGCCCAAATCATTTAGGGGCACAGAGGTTGGGGAATCACGAACTGCAAACCAAGACCAGTGCTGCAAGTGAGTTGTCCTTGGTTAACCAGGTGGTGGATGCCCCATCCCTGGAAACGTTCAAGGCCAGGCTGGATGAGGCTCTGAGCAACCTGATCTGGTTGGAGATGTCCCTGCTCCTTGCAGGGGGGGTTGGACTAGATGACTTTTGAAGGTCCCTTCCAACCCAAACCATTCTGTGTTTCTGTGATTCTAACCACATGGGTGAGTAAATCACAGAAATGCAGGAGTCTCTCCCTGGGCAAGGAAAAAACAACAACCACAAAAGGTGGTCATTCAGGCGAGTGCTTTGAGAAACACTTGCCTAGCCCACAAGCCCCAAGACTGGTGGGCCAAAACTGCTGAGCAGTGAAAGCACTGGGCAGCATTACAGCAAACAGCCTGTTAACAGAAACAAGTCAGTCTTCTTTTGTGGGCAACATCCACGCCAAACCCCACGGAGGCTACTGGGAAACCCCTCTGTAGATTTTGATGCACCAGCCCCCGGAATCCAGCTCTGAGGACGTCATGAGCGTGCAGGATCCTACAAGGCCCTCATGCAGCAGCCAAGAAAAGCAGCTGGTTTTATTCCAGCTGATTGTGAAAACTGTCACAAAAGTGACACGCCACTGCCAGCTGGGCTTTTGCCAAAGGAAGCTCTGCTGAATCAGGCCGAGAAATACTTGGTTAGTGGCACAGACACCTTTATATAGAGTTTCCAGCATGCACCCAGAAGTTCTCAGTAGCAGGGACGCAGGGAAAGGGGATGTAGGAGAAGAAAAAAAGCCACCAAATTCTTGGGAGAGGCAGCCAAGTTGATTCAATTGGCATCTATAAACACCAACACTGCAGCTACACTGACACTCGGACCATTAAACATTGCATTGTTTAAGCTGGGGGAAAAAAAAAACCCTCGGAGTTTTTGCAAGAAGGCTTATTCTGGTCCAAATAAGCAAGGTCATCCCTTCCATCAGAGCACTACGGAGGGGAGAAAGGAGCTGGGAGCAGACATCTCCTCAGGCTAACTTCACACTCCACGTGGCAGGGTGGGCCGGGGGAAGCCTCCTCCGGTCGCTCACTTCCTGGGAGCCAAAGCCAGGAGGCAGATGGAGTTGCTCAGAGACGTCTGACTCACTGCAAAGGTGGCCGGACAGAACAAGCAAAATCAGATATCGCTGTGCAAGCACACTGGGTGGGTTCGGGTGATCCTGCTGTAAATCACAGTCGGCATTTGAAAGGGTCAGAATCTGTTATTTCTACTTCAGTGCAAAAGGACATCCAAAACAAACGGCGCAGGATCGCCAAGGCATGGGAGGAGGCAGGAAGAGACTTAAGTGTGTTGGGTGCCACCACCCTGAACAAAGAGTGACAGTCTCGGGAATCGGCAGCCACAGCGTCTGGGCTCCCAGATGAGCCAGCACAACGACTGGATGCAAAATGTTGCAGACTGGCAGAGAAGCTCTGATAATGCAAGGCTGAAGGTCCAAGCTGCTTGCTCTGCAGACTTGTTCTTAACACTCCACATTGATTTAAGGAACGGGTGGATCGCTCTTTTGTCACTGCATGGAGTTCGAAAGAGGAGGATGTGGTGTGAGCTGTGGGTAACAGAGGCACCGGCCAGAGGGTGCTCAGAGCCCCGTCAACCTGGCCCTGAATGTTTCCAGGGATGGGGCATCAACCACCTCTCTGGGCTTTAAAGGGGAAGGACCAGAGAAATTCCAGGCTGGCAGGGAATGAAACTCTGCAAACCTTCTTGGTCCCCGCAGCCTCCAAACAGACCACCAGCCACACTGTTCTATCCTCTCGGAACAAACAATCCTTCCTCTTCCATCCCCAGCTTTTAGGCCATGGATCAAGGCCTCTCCTTGCCAGCTCACCATTTGGAGGCACCATCCATGGAAAAAACACAGATGCCAAAGGGAATGTCAGTGTCAATACTTCAAGACATTACCAGACACCATCACTTGTTTTGGGTCCATCTCCCACCTCACTCCAACCAGTTTCTGGGGCAGACTCAATCTGAACACATTTCACTACGAGTATTTAACATCCTGCAACTGCCCCATGTGTCTGAAGGCACCCTCCTTCCCCTCTGTCCTGTTCAGCAGTCGCCACACAGATTCAGGGCTTTCACTCAAAGCCTCACCTACGTGTTACAGCCAAGAAGTGAAATGCCCAAGGAGCTGTGGGTATAAGCTCCCTTTCGTTAACTGAGCTACCAAATAGGAGAAATAAAAAAAAAGAGCTTTCCCTCTGGCACAAAAGCAAAACCAGAAAATGGCTGTCATCAGCGAGGAAGTCAACTATCTGAAGCCACCAGAGATAGCACCCATTAGCAGTGAGCTGTCAGCTCCACGACCCCAGTAGACAGGCAATGGCCTGTACACTTAAAACAATCTCGGTATTTGCAGATACTCCAACCTCCCACTGTGTATTACGGAATACAGTCCCCTTCTCCATCACAAGGTTGTAACATCCTCAAACAAGTTTGTCAACAGGTGAGACACCGAGATGTGATCTGTGAACCTATCCAGCTTAGAATCATGGAATCATAGAATGGTTTGAGTTGGAAGGGACCTTCAAAGGTCATCTAGTCCAACCCCCCTGCAAGGAGCAGGGACATCTCCAACCAGATCAGGTTCCTCAGAGACCCATCCAACCTGGCCTTGAATGTTTCCAGGGATGGGGCATCCACCACCTCTCTGGGCAACCTGTTCCAGTGTTTCACTTGAACCTTTAACCTTGTGCTACCAAAACTTCTCTGCCAGTGTGCAACATTTTTTGGCCAGCTTGATGCCACAGGTACAATCCAGCCCTTGTTAAGGAACTCGGAACAGAATCAGCTTTTTCTAACCCCACCCCATCTGGTCACAGTCCGTTAATAAACCATCTAAGGACACATGGCACCAGACTTCAGGAGAAGAGGCAGCCATCTGCTCTGCAGGCTCCACCACCGCTGGTGGGCAAGTGCAAGGCAAGGACATCTGGTGACAGTGGCTGCAGCCTCACGCAGTACCGTGGGTAGGTCCGACACCAGGAAAGCCAGGCAGGCAGCTCCTGCATGATGCTCACATTTGTTAGGGCATAAGGAACAACAGCTTCTGCTGCAGAACGCAGTGAAGAATGGTGGCAGTTGCCCAAAATCCAACAGTTGCCACCCCTGCTCCCCCTTGCTGCTGGTGGTGGCGGAAGCAGCAGGCTGGATTCCTGCCCTGGCTGTGTTTCCCCTCTTCCCATGACAGGACACGGTTCAAACCGGCCCCTATCCCCAGGGAGACAGAGTTCAATTGGGCAACACTGCTGGAAGCCCTTGATCCAGTTCTGGGAAATCCCCGCAGCTCCGCTGTACTGGGCAAAGGCGACCAGCTCCTATCGTCCCTTGAGTTTAGGGCTGCCAAGAAACTCCATTCCATACAAGTCTCATCTGGCTTTTCAGCATGGAGCTCTTTTGACTGAAACCACAATGCTTCGCATGCTTCAGTGATCAAGCAGAGGGCACGGGAATGTCACTGAAAACACTTGGCCGCCAAACGCAGCATTGTTCTTCCCTTCCCCATTCACAGATCCCGACCAGAACATCCCAATCGAGCCCTAAATGTTTTCTAGCAAATCCAGCGAGATGTACCACAGCACTTACTCGATCTACGGTCTCCCCAAACACACACACACGCCCACATTTGCATGAAACCCCTACGTCGTGCAACCCCACCGGTGCCCGGCCACCGGTCCCAGCAGCAGCCCTTGTGGAAGTGTTTCCTCCCTCCTACCCAGACACAAGAGTCCATCGGATGCAGCCTTGGCCAAACCAGCCCCTGCTACATCGAAACCAGCCCAGAAGGCTGACCACACCCAGTGTGCGTTTCCCAATTCCCAGCGACGCCATTGCAGCTGGACATCACAACCTGCCCACCAAGCCCAGGGGACATTTTCAGCCTCATGCTCTACAGACAGCCCAGCATCAAGCATCTCTGTCTCAAGCCCCATCCCCAAAAACGTCATCTCCAGCATTCTGGTTGCATCAGGTTCAAGACACAGCTCAGAAAGGCCGCTCTCCCCTCATCCCTCAGGGGTAGCCTGCTCTCCCACCCAGAAGCTGCTGCTCCAGCACTGCCACCCACCAGGCACCCGCGTGCCCCCATGACTTTTATTTTGCACCCTTTCCCCACCCTGCCTCATGTACCGGCAGCCATCTTGGCTACGTGTCTCTGTAAGTGCCATCTTCTCCCCTTCGTAGGGAGAAGAACACGGTGGCCATAGCTCATCTGAGGGAAGGGCAACATGTTAGGAATCATTCCTAGGAAAGCTGCGCGAGTAATTTAAGGGACAGGGAAAGAAAGCAAGCTAATTAAAGACACGTGATAAAACCACAGCAGTTTTAGCTACACTGACGATCCAATTAGGTCTGTTAAGCCTTTGGGCCACAGCTGAGGGAAGGCATCCTGGGTCTGGGAGAGATGGGCCAACACCCACCGAAAGCTTCCTCAGCCACCAGAAAGCACTGGTTATGGTTGTTTTTTTTTTTTTTGGGTGTGGTTCCCATCGGCCGTGCAGCCCATGTGCACTCCCGCAGCAGTATTAATTCTTAAAAACCGCCTTTTTTTTGGTTGTTTGTTTCTAGGCAACACTTCAACATGTGCTGGCACAGGCACACACGAGGGGAAAAAAAAAAAATCACCAAAAAAAGGTTACCAACTGAATTGACTGAAAGCAAACAGGAATCCCAGCCCTGCCCCTAAGTAGGGTAACAAAATTCAGCCCCTGGTGTGTTTTTGGCAGGGTGGTTGGCAGCCTCGTTTTTCCTGTCCACGGTGAGATGTGCGAAGACCACCCCGCAGCAGCGCCGAGGAAGGGGTAATTTGCGGGAGGGCGCTTCTTTTAAAGCGGCGCTTTTGGCCGCCGACCCCCTCGCAGAGTTTTAGGGAGCCGGAAACCCTGTTCCAAAGGGCAGACAGGGTGCGGTAACCCCCCCTTCCCAAAGCCTTATTTTTTCGGGGGGAAAACCCCGCGCCGTCGGGGAGCGGGGCTGCGCGGGGAGCGGTGCCGGGGGAAGGGGAGAAGGCAGCTCCCCCCCCCGCCGTGATTTTCCCACAGTGGAAAGGGAAGGGAGGGCTTTTAACATTATTATTTTTAATAATTATTATTATTATTTTCAGCGAGAAGGAAGGAAGCTCGGCGGGACGAATGCCGCTGCGGCAGAGGAAATCTGGGAATGCAACGGGAGAGAAGGCGCGGCTGCCGCCGGCCGGGGCGGGGGGCGGGGGGGGCGGCGGCGCAGGTAGCGCGGGGGCAGGAAGCGGGGGCGGGGGGGCCGGGCCGGGGGGAGGCGGAGCCGGCCGGGGGGTGGCCGTGAGGTGAAGGTTGTTGGAGTGGGCTCATTAAAAGAGAGAGTGCAACTCTTCGCCGGTGCAGAGCGTTGTTGGGAGGCTGGTTCGGTGGCTTGGGAAGAGGAGGAAAAGAAGGAAGAAAAAAAACAAAAAAAAATCCCAAACAAATCAAACCAACAAAAAAGGAAGAAGGAAATAAATAGAAAAGGGAGAAAACTCGCAGCTACTTAAGAAAATACGAAGAGGAGCGGGGAGAAGCGGCAGGCTGCGCGCTCCCGGGGCCCGGCGAGGAGGGAGGATGATAAACGCGGTGGCCGTGTGGCTGGTGGCCCTCTGCTTCCAGGCTGCTGTCCCGGTGAGAGCCCGGCGGCGAGCGGGGGGATGGGGGTGCGCGGCGCACGTGGGGCGGCGAGGACCAGACCGGGACCGGTTGGGTTGGGCCGGGCCGGGCCGGGGGGGGGGGGGGGGCGCCGCGCTCCGTGAGCCGCCCCGCTCCCTCCTTCCCACCGGTTGCGGGAGGGCAGCGGTGCCCGGCGCTGCCCGGCCGGGAGGGCTTCGGTGGCTCCTTTGTGCTGGCGGCGGGCTGCAGCCCGGGCCGCCCCGCCAGCCCTTAATTCAAACCAGACCCGCAGCGGCGGCTCCCGGCCCGCCGGCGGCTCCGCCCCGGGGCGGGCGGCGCTGCCCGGTGACCCCCGCCGGGACCCCCCCCGTCCCCGATTCGGGTGAGGGGGGAGCGGTTAGCGGGGGCGAGCTCTCGCATGTGGTCTTTTGTGGATGGGTTGTGGCCGGAGGCCCGCGGTCACGGGTGACTCCTGAGACGGGGGCGCTCCCACCGTGCCCCCGGCACAGCCCGGCTCCCAGGGGGGCTCGGGGTCGGCCGCTCCCCCCTTTTGTGCCCGGGGAGGGTGCGCTGCTTATTTCTGCCCCGCCCAAACAGAAATCCTGGTCGTCGGCTCGGCGCACGAATCCCCCACGCCCGTGCGGGGCAGCAGCCCAGGGATTCCAGCTCCACTTCCCCTCCCCTGCGACTATCCCGGCCCTCCCCCGAGCTGCCAGGGCAGGGCTGGGGGTCACACCTCCCCCCGCCCCCCCCCCCCTTTCCTTTCGTGCGCTCCTCCTGCACAGCGCCCATAACTCGGTCTTAGCGAGGGCTGCTACTTTCCCCAAACTCCGCTGCGTCGGGAGCAGCTCCCCTGGGGACGCGCAGAGCCTTTCGGCCCGGGAGAGCTCTGCTTCCCCGCAGCAGCAGCCGGCAGATGTCATCCGTGGACAGAAAATGGCTCCCTCCCCCCCCCCGCTCCGCCGCTGCCCGCTGAGGCCCTTCCGCGGAAATCCGGCGCGGCAGCCCGGTAAAAGCGCTGCGGCTGGGTGCCCCCGGCCTGTGCCGGGGTCTGCGTCCTCCCCTCGCCCCTCGGTGGCGTTAGTGAGGGTGGGACAGGAGTCCCTGTAGCCCTCCTGGAGCGGTCTGTGGTGAGGGGATACACCCCGCTTCCCACCTGCATGCAAGGAGTCTTCTCCTTCGGGTGCCTTGGGAAGGAACAAGAAGCTTTGTGCGAGGGCAGGCTCCTCAAAGTGAAAAGTGGCGGGGTTTTTCTTTCTTTCTGAAAGAGAATAATTGGTTTTGAAACTTGTCTGGAGATGAACTACAGCAGCAGTTGGAGAAGGAGTGGCAGAACAAAGTGCATGGCAGGATCTAAGTTGCCTCTAACATCCAAAATGCCTTCTGTTTCGCTGTACAACTCTGTAGATCTGGACGCGCACCCTTCCAGCCCGCGTGGTAGTGAGCAGTTCTGGGGTGG
Source organism: Chlamydotis macqueenii (assembly GCF_036417535.1). Classification (NCBI taxonomy): domain Eukaryota; kingdom Metazoa; phylum Chordata; class Aves; order Otidiformes; family Otididae; genus Chlamydotis; species Chlamydotis macqueenii. The sequence goes on from NC_141558.1 coordinate 10,548,502, forward strand.
CTAAAAATGATACGCAAGTGAGCGTAAGCAACCCTGTGTCATGGGGAGAGGGCTCTGCTCGTATCTTCTGAGTGAGCCTTCTGCTGAATAAAGTGGAAAAACTGCATTCAATTTGCAGCCCTTGTAGTGCACTTGGATAAAATTCCCCTGTGATAAATATTCCTGACTAGAAATGGTAAGGACGTGAAGTAAATGCTTGTCTGGAGTTTTCACATGCATAAGACGCGCGCAGGACTCGATGACACCTTGGGCTGAGGGGTTTCCTGTGTGAACGCGCGGAGGAGCAGGAGTCCTTGGGGCTCTCTATGGTGACTCAGCGCTGAGGCTGTTTCCCTTCTGGCGATCACGCGGCCTTTTCCCCGTGTCGAAATGGCATGACATGGACTAAGCTGCCTTTCCCATCTGTCTGGAATAATTACGCTTTTGCATCAAGTGGCAGAAAACCCCTTGTGTTGGGCACAGAAAGCAGAGCGACCTTACACAGTCCTTGGCGTATGCTGGATCACGGTCACAGGCACTGCATGGTTGTGGTGGGTTCTTGGTGGTCTGATTGTTGGAATGTGTGCTGCTGACCCATCACTCAACCCTCGGCTATTGCTGCATGATTTGACTCGTCCATGTGCGTTCTTGTAGAAGTATTAAGCAGGAACAAGAAAGCGGCCAAACGATAGCTATTTACTTTCTGAGTACTTTCACCCGCAAGGATGTTTGGGGAGGTTCCTTTTCTTATTCAAGGTGACACTATTGCCCAAAACACCTTGTATGAGAGTAATTTCCCTCTGTTGTTATGATGGGGACGTTGATTTAGTTGAAATAACAAGGCTGATGCATCTTAATGGATTAACCCAGTTATTTTCTGAAATGGAAACTCTTACGTGGTACGATCCTGCCATGAAGCCAACTGAGCCAAGGTGCACAGCCCACTGCAGGAGGGCGATGGACAATCCAGCCTGAATCACGAGGGGAAAGCAGGGTTTTGATTGTCTCCTCTGGTGTAGGTGCATGCCGGTGGTTAACACAAGCTTAGCAGAGCAGGCAGAACCTTTTTCCAAGGGTGATGTCATTCCTATCTGAATGTAAACTAATTAGAAGAAATTAGGTAGTCCAGCTTGCTTATTAAACATGTAGGCAGTGGATAAGGAAGAAACACTTTCTTCTGCAGTACGTGCAGAGCAGCGTCCTGTTACTTATCAAGCACTATAAACAGCGCTTCTCCATCTGAACACTCGCTCGCTGGTGGCCACCCCCCAGTTAAACGGTGACTCTGCTGTATCTGGTCAGCTCTGATCAGAGCAGAGACAAATAAGCTGGGGTTTGCATGGTGTGAGGGGGCTCTGGTGTGAGTTTGTAGTCTTTTCTTCCAGGTTTCTCTTGGTTTCAAGTGGCTAGAAGAGCTAACATTTTTCATGGCAGCGCTCTGAAACTTCTGGAAACCAAACAATCCTCTCTGACAACTCCAGACAAGTTACAGCAAGTGCAAGAAACCTGTAAGCCTTCTAAAATTAAGCTAGTGCACTAACCTGAAATGTAGGCTGCTGTTTTAGCAGCAAAATTGGTCCATTTTAAGCATGTGTTTTGCATTGCTGGTGCTTAGATGTCTCCAGGTGGCCTATAGTAGTGCTTCATCCTAACCTTGTTTGAAGTGGCTCTTGTGTCCAAGAACCATACTAATGTCTCTGAGAGGGACACGCCGTGCTTGTTTGTGTCATTTGGCATCTAGGGAGCTGGGATTTTTAGTAGGGCCTGCTACAGGGAGCAGGGAGCTTCTTGGGAGAGAGAAAATTGGACCCCTTTCCTGAGGAGGTGCTGTCAATGATAAAATTGCAGTGCGTCAGCATTGCAGCGTTAGTATTTTTGTCTTGGATGCCTCCTGCTCTTTACTAACTCAGAGCTATTAATACAGCACTCCAGGACAGCTGGAGATGGGTGCACTCGCTGAGGCACAGGGTACTTCAAATGGCACTAGTTCCTCGGGACAATGTTCAGCTGATGTTAAGGCACCTAAGTGTAGGTGTCCGTGTGTGCTGGGTGCCTGAGCTCTCATTATGGTCCTGGTGATGTAGTCGGTGGAGCCAGAGAGAGTGGTTATCAGACCAGCCCCTGCATGTCTACTTCAAGGTGAGTTGCTTTGACTAGATCTCATTTTGCCTATAAAGACACCTTTACTGTAGTGTCTTTATCTGAGGGCAGTTTAGCTCGAAGTGATAGTTTGGTTTTTTTTTATTTGTGAAATTTTCATGGTAGCTCTCTCCCTAAACAAGCAGACCGGACGGGTGCTGTTTCTGTGCCAAGAGACCTAGTAAAGCAGTGGGGGACATCAGCTTTCAGCTAGAACAGCAGCTCTCCTCTTCTAGTGCAGCTGGACTGGTGCCTCCAAACAATGCTGTAGTCTTGCTCTGCTAAAGGCTGTGGGAGAAATTAGGGAGTCTAGCTGGGTCCTGTATCAGCGTTCTGAAGTGAGGAATATGAGCAGAAACTAAGTGGATGTATTTTGGAGGGGGGCATGGTGAGCTGTTGAGGAGGCATCGGAGCATTTTAGTATTAAAAGGCACTGTTTGTTTGTTGATTAGAAGTGAGGAACCTTTGTTACTCCCTAGACTTTAATGCAGTTGGTGAACTTGCAAAGTGGAAATTGTTTTGACCAACAGCACAAGGACTTCTGGTCTTTCTTCTCAGCTCAGAAGAGAAGTGAACATTTAAGATACTCTCAAATGTAGAGGGAGCCCATGGTGTCTCCTTAGGAGTACTGAGTGTCAGTTTTGCTAACAAGTCTCTAAGGTGGAGTTTACTGGTGTACTTCATGTGAACTGCTCTGCTAGGCTACTGGTGTACCGCAGATTCATCTGCCCTGGCTAGAAACCTGGGATAGTGCAGTTTCTACTGTGGAGAGGCTAGTGGAAAAGCTACTGTACTGTGAAGCTTTACCTTGAGGTGAGATAACATTTGGACCTCCTACAAGCCAACTCTTGTGGAGCAACATCTGCTAATGTGGTGGTTTCCCAGCCTCTCAGGTTCTCAAGCACTGCTTGGCTGCAGTCGACATTCTGGGTCTTGTGGAACCGGCATGGGTCCAACGGAGTCTGTTAGCTTGGGCACCTTGCCATGCTTGACTGTAATGTTTGTATCTCCCTGCTGAGACCAGTCTCACCAGTGGGGCTTGCTTTGCTGGATGGGAACCAGTGCATTAGTGGGATTTGGATGGAGCTGGTAATAGAACTTCCCGTTGAGTCACTGGAGTTGCAGTTACAACTGAGTCATGGAGGTGGTGTAACTTGTGGCTTTCCCTGCTAGGCTTCTAGTTCGAAACTCCTTCAGGTATTGATCAGCTGAAGAGCTCTTGCTCCTTCACTTAAGCATCTTGCTGCTCTGCTCTCTAGCAGAACTGTCATCTCCATAACCCTTGTTTTTGCACTACGGTTCTCTTTAACATCCACTCATTTTACCTCTTGGTGTCCAGGGCTTTTCGAATAACTGAAAGGTCTTCAAGATGGCTATTGCAGAATGACTTCTGACTAAATCAAAGGCACTGATAAAAGATAGGGAACTGCCAGCTAACCAGCTTAAATACTCTTGGGTAACCTTCCTTTTGTGGAGGCTCTCTGTTCTTGTCAGACTCCACTCCGTAACCCTTCTTCAGTGCCTATGCAGTAATGACAGTGTCTTGTGTGCCAGTCATGGAAGGAAAGGCTGACAGTCTTGTTTTTTTTTTTTTGGCTGTAGGCAGCCCTGTCAACCAGACTTTGGCAAAGCACAGCTGGTTCATGCAAGAACTTCTCTGAGTGCCTTGGCTCCGTTGCCTGAGCCTACACAAGCCATAGCCAGAGAACGGGGGTTGCTCTTTGTCTGCCCGGGCCATGTGATGAGCAGCTTATTGCCTCTTACACGGAAGGAAACTTGAACTCCATTCCAGTTGTAAGGGGAGCACGTGGAATGCTTTCTGGGCAGTGCCGCAGACCATGACTGTCCTGCGGTGTACACAGGAAAGCTCTTCTAATTGGTTTCTAATGCTAGTTGTGGTACGCGTCCTCGTCAGAGCCAGTCAGCGGCTCCAGTCCAGCCCCTTGCATCTAGGGGTTACTGGATGTATATTGAAGCCAGAGGTGGGCAGGGGAGAGTGGAGCCAGTCTGCCATGTGGAGAGCAAGCAGTGATTAGTGTAATGATTTCCAGATGAGAGCTCTTGTGAAGCTCAGTGTTGTAGCCATGGTCTTGCTGTGGCTGTGTCAGTAGGGACCCTTGGTGTGTTCCCTGGGGATCAGAGCTGACAGCTACAGTGCTGGAGGAAGGGACTACCTGGCTCTTTCCTGTCCCAAAACAGGACCCTCTTGCTGCCTTATTCTATGCTTTGAGACCCATAGATTGGAGAAATATAGATACAGGTATGTATATAGAGAGATACCTCTCCCTGCCACGTGCTGTTTGTTGACCTGCTCACAGCAGGATTTAGAGGCCGTAGGCCGTGATCCTGAAGATTTGCTGCCTGTGCTCTGCACAACCAGAGTTGCTCAGAGCAGGCCGGTCTATCTACCAAAACACCACTCTGGGGTAAGAGCATCTCTGCAGAAGAGAGAATCTGTTTATCCCATTGACTAGCTCAAAGGTATCTTCTTTAGGGGTAGAGCCCAGGCTTTCTTTGATCAAGAAGTTGAGGGGAAAAAGTAGAAAAAGCCCAGTCTAGAGGAACCACAAAGCTTCCTTGAACTCACACCTAACACAAGCACTAATTTAAGTTATATTCTTCACTCCCTTGCTGTGCTTTGTGCTTATGAAACTGGGATGGAGAGTCTCGCACCAGCAGATTTGATGGCCAAATGAGATTTGTCCACCTCGCTGGCTCTAACAGGGTGTAAGTGGCACCTACGTGCAGTGGAAAAGCGGTAGCAAGGCTTGCATCGAAACTTGCCCAACAGCCTGCAGCGAGACAGCTTTGACTTAAAAATCTCGTTCTGTCCTAACGGAGGAATCATCTAGATCATGACTACTTTCCCATCGGTGAACAAAGCGCCTAACAAAGGAGGCTGGCTCTGGCATGTCTGGGCAGCGGCGAAGGAGTGCTCTGCTATCGTGCGCTTACATCTACTGACTCATGGCCTCGACGAGGAAAGCTGCTGGCTTAATCCTGCAGCAGCACTGGCTCCGCTCTGAAGCGTGTTTAACTCGCAGAAAGTTCCTCAGTCTGCATCTGTAGTCGCACTGAGCTGTGCCATGGTGGTGAGCTTCTTGCGACAGAAGCTGGAAGATGCGATTATGAATAATTAGAAGTTATTACTGTAGTAGCTGAAAAGTGCTGAATGCTCAGTATGCCCCCGTGCCGCCAGCATGCAACCAAAGGGGTTAAAAAGATCTATCAAACCTCCTTACGCTGCTTCTGGTAGGCAAAACAGGCTGGACATGAATGGGCAACTGAAACGGTAGAGCCCTAATGGTATAGTAAATCTTACTGTCTAGCCTGTCCAGCCCCACCACCCGATTGCCTTCTGGGGAACCTGCCCGTGCATTATTTGAAGGCATACCGGTTGGCAAGGCTCGAAACTGTGCCGGAGATCACTCTAATAATTTCATGGTATAGATTGTGTTTCAGTGCCTGGGGGACGTTCCCTGATGTTGTTTAATTTACTGTATGGGTTTAGCCGGTGGGTCTCTGGCAGCAGGCCCAGAATACTACAAAATTGTGAAAACTGCAATATCAAGAAGAAGAAAGTGAAAGTTCATAATAGGAGATCATGACTCTCTCACTGAAAACTGAACTTTTTTGGATGCTTCAGAAGGACGAGCAGTTGTATTCACCTCACAGGATTTCTCATGCTAAAAACCTGGAAGAGCAGAGCATTCAGTGTAGTAGTGATGGTGCTGGTCCGTGCCAGTGATTCAGCCGGTGTGTTTAGAATTGGCCCATAAGGTGGTCCTCCAGTGCTTTATGCTCTGCTTTCTTTGGAGATGTATTGTGCTGACTAGAGTTGGTAGTCAGTGAGTAGACCCAGAAGTGTACTCATATGAAATATCTTTAACTTGGTGATGTTTGAACAGTGTCTTAGAAGTTTGATCTATTGTTATATAGCATCTAGCTATCCTGATGGTACTCCTTGCTAGAAACTAGACTGAACTAAGGGACCTATTTTGCTAGGAGTAACTTGGTAGTAAAGGACTTCACCTTGCCTTGCAATTTTTAGTACTGTTTTACTGACTTAATGCCTGACAGTCCATCAGAGGTGGTGTTAGTGATGTCCCTTGTTTCTTCACAGTATAGATGTGTAAAATGCAGGGATGTCCAAATCACAACTGAAGTCTCACAGTTGCTCATACAAGGCGGGAGAGCATCTAGACTCCACAAATGTGGTAGCATCTCCCCCTAAACTCTAACCTCCTCAACTAATTTGGTGACTGCTCTGAAGCAAGGCCATGGGGAAGACAGGTAAAGAAGCTGTATACCCAAAAAAAGGAGGCATGAGGTCCCTGAAGCTGGTGTCTCTTACAGTGACACTTGGATAACAGCTTGGATCAAGGGGAAGCTCTCTGATTTATCCTGCCTTTGAACAGTCCCTTGTCCAGGGCTCTGCTGTACGGATGTGGTACTAAACAGCACAGCTGAGTGTCTCTAGGTCGGAGTCAATTAGTTTCATCCACTGGGTGCTTGGTTAAGAAACGCCTAACGTTCATTTCTGAAATGAGCAGAAGTAGAGGTGACTAAAGCGCAATTGCAGCAGCAGGTTTTTAAGACTGTTTCTGATGGGAGGATTTCATTTGATGCTTCAGCTTTGAAATGATACTTCAACACCCTCATGACTCAGCTTGGAAGTACACCAGCCAGCTTCCATAATCTTATTGAGATGTTGCATAACTTAACTGCAAACGGGGCAGTGGTAAGCAACTGCTGTCAGAACTTCAGCTTACACACAGGTTTTCCAGTGCTTTTGTGAACCTGAACGCAGAGGTGTCCTAGGAAGTGGCACTGAGCTTGGTCTCCCCACCATTTTATATGAGTGGGTCACTTGCTGTGTGCTCCAGTGGTCATGGGCATGCATGTTTCTCAAAGGGAGCTCATGCAGTGTGAACTGTGTTCTATGTTAGAGTAACTCAGTGAAATGTGGTCCAGCATCTGCCCAAAGACCATCTGGCCTACTGATGTTTATTCCAAGGAGATTAGTAGTACCCAAAACACTTACATGCCACTTTTCTTGGGCACCTCCACTCAGGAGCAGCCAAGATTGTGGAAGGAAAGGGTGATGCTGAAAGTGCCACTTTGAGAAGTCTCTTGGGATGGGGGAACAGGGTATCCCTGATCTGAGATGTGGCTCCTGCATCTGATGGAGATGTTTCAGTCCTTTTATGCATGGCTTAGTCATCCTGGTGTAACTGCATCTATTTGGAAGGGATGACTTCTGCATTATAAACAATCAAGGCTTAGTCAACACTGTAAGATTCTGTGGATAAACCAGACCTGATAGCATGCCTCATAATTTAGGGAGAGACTTGATTTCTTCACGTCCATGCTGGTTGATTTGAAACTGGAAATAGTGAGGCATAGAAGCAAACGCAGAAAGTTAGTGTAAGGCCTGCTAAGGTGCAGGAACTGCCCTGCATTGGATCAAAACCAAAATCTAAAGCTGCTTGCCTGGTCTACGTTGAGTCCAGCAACCGACTGTTGATGAGGACTTGCAAGTTAGAATCATGGAATGGTTTTGGTTGGAAGGGACCTTCAAAGGCCATCTAGTCTGAGCCCCCTGCAAGAAGCAGGGACATCTCTAACCAGATGCTCAGAGCCTTGTCCAACCTGGCCTTGAATGTTTGCAGGGATGGGGCATCTACCACCTCTCTGGGCAACCTGTTCCAGTGTTCCACCTCCCTCACTGGAAAAAAATTTTTCCTAATATCCAATCTAAATCTACCTCCCTCTATTTTAAAACCATTATCCCTTGTCCTCTCGCACAGGCCCTGCTGAAGAGTTTCTCCCTGTCTTTCCTGTAGGCCCCCTTTAAGTTCCTTCTTAACAGACCAGCGGCTAACTGGTGTGAGTCTGCTGTGCAAGAACACAGTTTCTTGGCACTGGTTAGAGCTTAGCTGTAGGGAGCACGGCCAGATCAGAAGGGAGCTGCTGAATGCCAACTGTTGGCTCATTTTGCTTCCCAAGTCCAACTTGCTTCTGCAGCTCCCTTGCAAATAGTCAAGGTCTTCTGTAGCAGACTGACAAGTAACAACACCAAGGGATCAGGCTGTGGGGTGTGACCGGTCCTGCCATCCGCTCTGCACATGCGAGATGGAGACTGGGACAGTGTCCAAGCCAGGTGGCTCTTTCTAGATGCTTCCAGATCCCTGAACAATCAGCTCTTCAGTGCAAGGTGTGCCTGAAAAGGGTTGGTGGTGGTGCTGTAACCGAGAAGCTGGGTATGAGATTTGTAATGAAATACAGTATTCAAAGGTAGCAGATGTTGGGATGTGTGTATGGAAAATTCAGATTGGTAGCAAAAAATAAAACCTCACATTTCATGAGCATTGGAGACTTCATCATGCCTCCTTCTGGAGAAAATGTGGGATTTACCAAAGCGATTGAGAAGGCCTTGTCTTGGATTGCTGAGTCTTGGGCTGACATGAAGGACTTGATGTGTGTCCTGTAGCGTAAACTATGAGTGGATCAGCTGCGAAGCTAAAGCAGAGTTTGATAGCAGCAGGCCTTACATCTGGCAGGTGTTTCTGCCACTGAAGTGTCAGCAAATATAAAGTAATTTTGGTTGTCTTGTGGATGGGCTGTTGCTATAGGATATATCCTCCTATAAAACCTCGAGTCTGGGGGGTTTCGCTGTAAGTGTATGTAACTGATCAGAATATCTTGTCAGCTTTTTCATTGTTGTAAGGCTAACTATTTGTAGTCTCATTAAGTTTACCAACGAACTTGCTTTAGCAGAGACATCTAGTACTCCAGGGCTGTGAGTTCATCTTTCTGCTGAGGTTTAGGTAACTTCCTAGCTGCTAGGAACCAGAAGTACTGCCACTAAACCCCCTTAGTTTGATGATACACTAGGGATCTTTATCTGAAACCTGTATTTTGCTGACCTAGCCTAGCACTGCAAGCAGTTTGCTCAAATTAGAAACATATATGTGTCACTAATAGAGTGAAAATGCTTCTGTGATCTTTCAAGAAGATCTTACAGCTTTGTCTCCTGGCTCTTTGATGTATCTTGCACTAAGTAATGTCTAGAGTTCGAGGAGGAGAAGAGGGAAACTCCCAGCATTGACATAAGAACCCAGGTCTCCTAGCCTCTTGCCTGGATACCAAAGGCTGTTGCATGTACTCTTGCCTGAGAATAATTCCTGGAGGTAGGAAGTATTCCTGGCTGCATGCTGGCTTCTCTTCCTCAGGTGAAGCAGAGCAGCTTCTTCGCCCCCAGAATACTGTGTAGCATGTTGATGGGGTCACTTCTGACTTCTGGGAACATGCCTGCTCAGGTCAGAGCACTTGTGCAGCTGTAGTGTTGCTTGGGGTAGTTTGCTAGTGACACAAAACCTGGCATGGAGCTCCTTTGAAGTAGATAGTAGTTCCACCAGCCAAGTTGTATGGCATTTGTCTCCAGGAAACAGGCTTCCATAGGACTGGAGGCACAAATGTGTTTTCCTGGTGCTGCTGAGAGGCACTGGTGATTCATAGGGTGCCACCACCCGGATTTGAAGACTTGAGATGCCACAGACCATGTCATGCTTTTCTAAGGACATATCTCTGATTCCCGAGCTGGTTCTTTCTGAGCTGAACAACTAAAGATGAAAAGAGCATGTTGTGCTCCTGTGGGATCAAAGTCCTTGACCTGCCCCTCTGGTGTCCTGACGTTGGTGTGCTGCAGGCTTGTGCTCTGCTGTGCAGGGATGGCCTCAGCAGGAGTGTGCAGGGTTGAGCTTCTTGGCATCCTGGCACATGGCCTACAGCTGCACACTGACCAGTTCAAGCTAAGAGGCCTACTGGAAGAATACGGTCTCAAATGGGACAAATGGAGATGCCTTTGCAGTTCTTCTCCCTCAGATCCAGTCTCGGACTGTGTTCATCAGTCTCGGGGCTGTAATGCTAACTGGTCTCCTTTACTGGGAGCTGGGTTGTTTCTTAGCTTTATGGGAAGAGGATACTGGCATCTCCAACCCATGCATGCTCTCAAGGAGCAATCAGGTGGTCTGAAGCCATTACTGCACTTCACAGGAAGTTCAATGGTTCTGTAGCGAGTTTTGCTCCAGTGACAGTCCTCAGCACTGATCCTGTGAGACAGTGTGAGCTGGTGGTAAGGGATGGTGCAAAGAAAGGAATTTGCACCTAGATGCAAGTGAGACTGTTTGTTCATGGCTACATAGGTCAACGCATGGATGGGGATAACTGGATAAGGATAGGGACTGGTTTTGCTGGGACTGCTGTTGAAGACATCAGGTCAACGTGTTTGTGTGTGTTGGAGGGCAACACTACAAAGTCCAGTCTCCACTTAAGTGCCCATAACTGCTGATGACTTGTCTGAGGTGAGTTACTCAACCTTACCTGCCTGAACCCCACAGCAGGGGCTGTGTGTACACTGCAGTCATCCTACACCTTGTGAACTAGCCATGTCGGAATACGTGGTAGCCAGGGGCATGTTTATCTGTGGTGCAGTGACTAGCGTGCATGGGTAGTGGGTTTTGGGCTGCTGGAGTCCTTTGCTGGATGGGTTTCTGTTTCATGAAGATTTTCCAGCCTGCAGCACGCTGCCCTCTTTTAACCTTGACTTTGTTGGGGTTCCTGGGACGGGCAGTCCACCACTGGCTTTGGCTGAAACTAAGCAATTCTCTGTCTGTGCTTTTCTAAACAAGCAGATGAACTGGCTGTTGCTGTAAGACTGAACCTTCTCTGCTGGTTCTGCTGCACTAGAAAGTAAGAAGTGCTGGTGACTTTAAGTCAGAGGGTTTTAAGACAAGTTAGGTTTGCCTGGTCTGAGCTTATGCAGCTCACTGCTGATCTCTCAAGCCAGCTGAAATGGATTGAAATTAATTTCCCAGGATGAACTGGAGCTGTTAGCTCTATGGCCTCACTGAGTTGTACCTACTTAGCACAACTTTGAGGTTACACATTGACTGTGGCTTTCCTGTGCTATCTGAAGAAACGAACACCTGAACTATCAAGTATGTTAAAGAGTGGCAGGGAAAGCTCTTTAAAGAAAAGCCATTATAGCATAAAACTGATCTGGCTGCTCCTTGTGAGATTAACTGCAGGGAGAAGAGCTTTCTTGTTAGACTGCATCTTCAAAACACAGGCTGCCTTAAATGTGGGAGACAAAAGGTACCCCACTTCTGGCCACATTGTGACTGCAGGGACCTGCCACTGATAGAGGGTTAAGTTGAGTGCTTGTGTGTGTCATGTCTGTGGATGTGTTGACCTGTCGGTGAGATGCAGTGGTTGGCCTGGGCTATAGTGCTTGGCTGGAAGGAGCAGGCTGGCATGAGTGAAAGCAGTGTGTAGTAACTTACTTGTTTGATAGATCCTACAGGTGAAAAAGCAGGAGCATAGGCTCTTAAGTTACTTCTCTGTATTCCTGAGGGACTGACCAGACTGCTGGCGGAGCTGGCTGAGAGAGGACTGGGAGGCAGCTCGGCTCTTCTCCTCCACAGCTGAACTGGTGCTCTGTATGCTTCTAGCAGCACACGCAAGTGATGTGTTTCGCTGATGCTGTGTGTGTTGCGTGGCCACAAAGCTTCCCCCTCTGTGGAGTCTGTAGGCCTGTTGGACTCCAGCTGCCCCTGGCCCTGCTAAGCCCTCTCTGCTGAAGGACATGCAATGTACTCCTGGTCCAGTATTGAACAGCAACTGCACCAGGCCTCCTGTAAAGTTCAAGTAGTTCAAGACAAAAACAGGACTACTATCTTTCTGAATAAGACATCTGTCTAGCCTGTGCTACTGTGTTTAGGTCAGGGAGGACTTAAAAGCCCTGTTATCAGACTTTGGAACAAACCTTATCCATCGTGAACAAACACTCTGCAGAAGTGAACAGAAAAGATGGGGAGAAACTCTTTTGCAATAGGACAAGGGGTAATGGTTTTAAAATAGAGGAAGGTAGATTAAGATTAGATATGAGGAAAAAAATTTTTACACTGAGGGTGGTGGAACACTGGCACAGGTTGCCCAGAGAGGTGGTGGATGCCCCATCCCTGGAAACATCCAAGGCCAGGTTGGACAGGGCTCTGAGGATCCTGATCTGGTTGGAGATGTCCCTGCTCACTGCAGGGGGTTGGACTAGAAGGCCTTTGAAGGTCCCTTCCAACCCAAACCGTAATAGGATTCTATGAACTCTCCCTGCAACCCCTATCCTTGCTCCTTTTTGTATAAAACTGTGCGGCCCTTGAGTCAGCTGCTGATTTGCATGTTGCCTGCAGTTGGGGCTGGTGATGTGCATTTCCGTAATGCGTGGCGGTGGCAGGGCATTGGCATTTTGCTGCCCCTCTGCCGTGGGGAAGGTGAATGTGTGTCAGCATCCCGGGAGCCCGGGCTGTGATTATGAATTGTTTAAGCAGCCCTGGCTGCCTTGCTCTGCCCTGTGCCAATACAAACACTTGTGCATTCATGCACTGAGCAGGATGGGGGAACTGGTCCTGCTGGAAAATTCTTTGCATGATGTTTTTTCTCTTTTTTTTTTTTTTTTTTTTTTTTAAACCCAGACCAGTTCCCTGATCTGGTTCGCTGTGAGACTGCACAAACAGCTATCCAGGGGATGGCCAGGAAGCATGAAGTGACACGCTCTCGTGGGAGGCGGTAGTTTAAAGGGCCCCCGCTGCTGATGGTGACAGACTGGTTCATTTTTGCTCTTGGGATGTTGATTGCTGGGTTTCAGCCCTACTTAATTAAAAAAGTTGCCCTGTCACAGTAAGGAGAAAATGTAATGCTGATTGGGCAATAGCGTGGTACTTATCAAGTGAGCCTCTGGAAGTACTGGGACTGTAGCTGCTGTGCGTATGGAACAGCTGGATGCTCTCCTTCCTTGGGCACTGCATCTTTTTTGAAGGATCAGCGTATGCTTCTACAGCTGTGGCCACAAAACTTGGCAGAAAAGGAGGATCAAAACTGTGTGGACCATGGGCAGAGTTTAGTCTGGTCTGTTGTGCCTGTAGAGGAACAGATCTTAAAAGCTTGGGATTTTCATGTAGGTGTTGAAAGGTCTTTCACTGCCTCGAGAGCCCAAGTGCCAAGAGGTGGCTACTGTGTGATGATCGAGTGGTTCATGCTTCAGACAAAAGCAACTTCTGTTGCAGCTAGGACCTCTCCCTCAAATATAGTCCCCTTCTCAATGACCAGCTAAAAATAGAAGATAAGGCCAGAAAGAACTCAATCAAGATTTTCCAGATTTCATTATACTAATAGTGATCTGGTAGAGAAGCAGCCAGATTAACTGGCATACTTGCCCCTTGCTGTGAAAGTGGTGCTTGCTGTGCTGAGCAAAAAAGCATCCTGTACATTCAGCTTGAGAGCTGCCAGATCACTTCCCTTTGGAGGGAGCACCCTGCGAACCGCTAACCAGCCTCACCCCAGTTGACGTAAACTGGTGGATGGAAGGGTGGGGATGCTGAAGCCCATTGGTACGTGGCAAAAGCTCATTGAGGGAGGGGGAAAACGATACCCTCTGAAATAGGGAGGGCAGATAGTTGTAATGCTGTGAATGGCCTTGATGGTAGTACTAGCTAGGGATAAAAGCACTGCTTAAATCTCGGCTGTCCAGTCCATGGGCTGTTTGTGGGATGGTTTGTAGCTGTCTTTCTGCTCTTTGGCCTGTGCTGTTAGTCTGTATATTTGGGGTTTCCAAAAAGATAGCTACTTTATTAACCTGGAGGGTCACCAGGCAGCGCTGGCGCTTGTCTTGCACAGTGGAGAAACAACTGGGAGAGCTATTAGCTGAGATGGTGCCACGCGGCAGCTGCCTCCTGATGTAGCAGACTTGAATGCACACCTCGCTTCTGACTTGCCACATAAAAGCATCAGTTGTGTTTCAGTTACTCCAGAATTTGTCTGACTGTTAAAATTGAAGGTGTACATAGTCAACCTAATGCTAGCAGTCTGTATGCCTGCAGAAGGAGGGGGCTAGCTGAGGATGCTGGTAGGTTGGGTTTTTTTTTTTTTTTCCCTTAACCATTTAAGCTGTCTGAAGACCATGGACATCTGACACTGGAGTTAATCATGTGTGGGCTATTAACTGTAGAATATCAAGGTTTAACAAAGCTACACTTTTCTCTTAGCAGGTGGTTTTGTCTTCCCACACGCTAATATCAGTATTTTGAGTTTAGAAGCTCTTCAGGCTGCTCTGCCTCAGATTTCTGTTAGAGGGACTAGCTCTGCTCCTCAATAGGGAAAGGTGAAAGACAAATCTTTCTGTTTATTCTAAAGCTGTTCAAATCCTTGTGAAAGTAATTTTCTAGATGCTCCGGTGTCATATTTAGTAGGCAAGCAAGAGAGCAAATGCTTGTCTTGTTCTTATATGTGTGTCTAAACAAGAGCAACCCATTGGTTTTGCTTCCCATAAAACTGGAATAATCTTCCAGGATGCTCAGGGAGGTATTTGAGGTGAGAGAGCTCATCACAGCTCATTCCTTTTCAGCTGAATAAGAAGGATTTATTAGGAGAAACAAATGTGCAAATTTAACAGCATTATTCAGATAATGGAGGATTTCAAGTGTGTTTGACACGGCTGTAATAGGCTGATCACTAACTAGGATTAGCAAGAGTGGGATACAAATCACCCTTAATCTGGTTCAGGGCTTGTACCAGCTTGTGGCAAAGCCAGTGCTTTCACTTACCTCAAAGAGCAATTTGAAATAACTGCCTCCTTTTACATATACCATAGCTCAGAATTAAAGAAATGTGGTTCCAGTTTGGGTGGGGTAAGATGAACAGAGAAACTACAAATCTCCCCTTCATCGTGAGAGAGTACTTCAGATCTGTGCTCCAACTCTGGCAGCTGACGGGATAAGGACAGAAAGATTCATGTGTTGAGACTGTGACCAAGATGAAGACTGCAGAATATTTAGAAATTATGTTTTTAAAAAAAAAGAAAAGACAAAGTCAGAGCACGTCAGACTTCTGGAGCCAATAATCTTGGTAATGAGTTCTGAAAGCCTGGCCCATTCTTGATTAAGTTGGAGATGCTGCTAGGCAGCTTTCTGGTTGTCCCAGCAGAACTGAATAACTATTGTTCGGCAACAATACAGTGCTCAGCAAGACTGAGGCGAACAGTCTCCTCAGGGTTTCCCCTCAGCAGCCTGCTTTGATACTGGGGGAAGGGGGTCTTCCACTGGTTGATGGGAACTGGTTAATGCATATCAGAATTGCTGTTAAAAACTTCACCCCTCATGTGCAACCAAATTCAGTGATGCCAAATCCAGAGTGTTAGGCAAGTTATTTCTAATAAGATGTCTGAGCTGCTAAAAAAAAAAACAAAACCCTAAAAATGTATGAGCTTGTGCCATTTTGGCACAAAAGCAACTTTAGGTGCAGTGTAGGAATTGAAAGTTTTTTGACCAGAATACACGAGATACCATCGGAGATCCTTCAAAGGATCTTCCACCTGAACTTAAATACATTCATCCAGCATCTCTGGTGTCAATTACAATGTGGATGGTCCACAAATAGTCTCAGTGGACTGAAAAATAAACTACATGATGATGGAAATAACTTCTAAAAGCACTTCCACATTAGCTGATTATATCTAACAGTCTGATAATAACTTTTTGAGCTAAAGTAACGCAGTGTTGTTGGTAGAGCAATCTTGCTTTAAACCGAAATTTATTTTCAGCTACTTCATATGATACTACAGCCTGGTGATTCAGTCTGTGTTCTGCACCCCTAATCCTCTTGACTAATCAAAACCTTCCTCACTGGTGTAACTCAGCTGAAATAAAAGGTCATGGAAAAGCCTTGGCCATGAGGTGGTTGTTGTCTGAACAGCACAGTCCGTCTTCCTGATGCAGACCCAAATTAGTTCAATCCCTTCCGGTGCTGTCGTGACTCAGTGTTTTACGTTAACCTTGCTGTGTCTGAAGTCCTTCAGCAGCCGATCGTTATAGAAGCATGGCCGTCTGTGGTGATGTCATGAAGTTATGTCACTTTGTGGATATTCTGACTGGTATCCATGTGTACATAATCCTATACTGTCCCTTGAGTATTTAGGGCAAAGAAAGTCCCTCTTGCATCCCAGGCCTCAAACTACCTGGTCAAAGGGAGATGCTGCATCTCCTGGAGGAGCAGGAGCTTTGGGACAACTAAGTAGAAGGCCACATTTAGTGTAACTTCACTAAGTTATCTTATAAAGCTGTGGAAAGCACGCTTTATTAATCCTGAATCTTGTTTTATATTATTCTCTTGACGTACAGTAGCCAACTTCAGGGGGCTGGAACTGGTCTGAGTTGGCCTTCACATTTGCAGGGTGGCTGCTGAGCAGCAGCTGGGCAACTCTACACTGGAACAGCATGGGCCTCCATTGGTTTAGACTGGTCTAAACCTCTGAGGAGGATCTAGCTGTCCCTGCTAAGATACAGAAATCAAACTAGGATTCAAACAAGTACATGACAAAGGCTATGGAGAAGCAGAACATGCAGCAGCCTGGGGAGAGGCTAGAAGCTCGGGTGTGAGGGCAAATGTTAGGGTGGGCTGGCTGAACACGCTGGATCACAAGAAAGGAAGCCTGGTATGACCAAACAAGCCTCATCAGTTAACACCAGAAGGGGAAGGGGTGCTGGCTCAGTAGTCAAGATCAGGAGCTGCCGTTTCATTTCCTGACGGTCTGTGATCCTTTCAGGAGTGTTGCTAAGGTCTGCAGACCATCACATCACATCTGTCCAGGTGTCCTTGGAAATCTTGTGTGAGCTACCCCTGAACATTCAGATTTGGGGAGACTTTAGTCTCGATCTTAGATAAAGGTGTATGGTGATGTGTCTTAAACTGTATTGGCAGTCCCTTTCTTCAATAAAAATCTGGAGAGATTGCTTTCTAACTGCTTCAAGGTAGGGTCTTCCCACTGGGAGGAGAGTGCACACATCCAGGAAGGACTTATTGGACCTACTTTCCATGGATAACTGCAAAAGCACAGTGCAAACGAGCAGGGACAAATCTAAAAAGCCAAATTACATTATGACATGCAGCTAAACAAAAGATTGGAGGGCAATTTCTTCTTAGAAATTACTGTAAAAATATCCTTGCAGAAGCTTGAGGAAAAGTGGTTTGTTTTGTTTTTCCAGTAAGGAAGGAAAGTGCTAAAAAGTTTAAAGTGTATATAGAAAGAGGTTTTCTCTCTTTTTTTCTTTTTTTTTTTTAAATCTAACTACAACAATCACCTAGAAGGGGTAAGATCTTGGACCTGATAAGGTTGGTGGCAGCTTCAATACTTCTTTGTGATCAGAGAGGTCAAATCTAATGGGCTAGTTAACCACCTTGGAAACTAGTTGCTCTATGGAAATGTGAGGAATGGATAAAGGATTAAGGATGGAAGAGAGAACTGGATAAACCTGATATCTTAGAAGAATGAAAAGGAGATAGGGCAGATAAATACAGCCATGTAGGTAATAAAGTGACAATGAGAGAGCACAAATGCTTTGTTTGAGAGATCCTACTAGTGCTGGCTAACTTCTTCCTAGGATAAAAATGAGTGTTCTAGTCATTTTTATGTGTCAATGTGTTAATGCAGGCTAGAGAAGTACAGTGGGCCTGGATGCCAAGCTGGCAAGAATGAGTGTTGTTCTTACGTAATAAAATGAGATTTCACATTCCCAGTAAAATCACGATCAGCTTGCATGATGCAATGCGATGTCTCCTAAACTTGTAGATGGGGCAGTGCTGGAAAGGGATGGTGAGGGCATCTTGAGGGAAAAATTCTGGAAAATGGGCAATGTAGTTGGATGGGGAAAGATGAAATTCAGAAGTGACTTACAGGGCTTTGGTTTGAAATCTGAGGAGGGAGAATGACTGGTTAGGTAATGGTAGCCCCACAGAAATAAACCTGGGGCTAGTCATGAGCTGAGAGTCAAACTCATTGTGCCCTGTGTACAGGGGCACAATGACTTCCCTACTCCTGCTGGCCACGCTGTTCACTAACACACCTTTTCCTCCTCTCTTTAAAGCAAACTACAAATTTGAACCTTCCTCCTGAAGATCTTGATTCATCTGGTGATGACGACGATGCGTTCTCAGGTTCAGGTGCAGGTGAGTTATTAGCACTTGTACTGTTAGTGCTTGATCCTTCCAGATTGTGGCAATCGAGATCCTGATGAGCATCCAATCTAAAAGGTGGGGGAAGGAGGAATCGCACACACCCCTGCCCCAGAATCTGAGAGTTGGGAACAGAGAAAGAGCCTAATCTATTCATCTTGTGTTGCTTCAGATGCTAACAATTAGCAGAAAATGAGTGGTAGGAGACTTGAGAAGGAGCAGAAGCAGGTATACTCCATGTCACTGCTAATATGAGATATTACATTAAGAATTTTATGAAACTGGAGTGTTTCTTTACTTGTGGGGAAGAGAGACCCTAATAAAAGAGCCTTTGTCCTCTCTTGAAGTTGGTAGGAGATAGCATTTGAGGGTGTGCAAACCCAAACCTGTCAACATACATCAAGTGCAAATTTTATCTGTCATCAGATGTGCAAGTTCCCATGGGCCATGATTTTTTTAGAAGTGGAATAATGGGGGTTTAGGGTGGGGGGGAAAGTCTATCAGAATGATTACTTAACTGCATGAGAGAGACCTTTTGTGTTCAGTGCTAAAGTTGAGGAGATGCTACTGAGGGAAGAGCAAGCTATTGAAAGCTAAAGCATGGTATCCTTCTGCTTCCTTCCAGCTACATGCTTGTATTTTAGATTAAATTCTGCAGGAGTAAGACCCTGAAATCAGTGCCAAGTGTGCCAGTGACTAAAGGCATTGAGTATACGGGTGACTGCTGGATCCCATAAAGTATATTTATGGGAAAAGAAGTCCGATAACCATCCTGAGTAACCAGTGTACTGAAAGCAGATGTCTGCCTTGTTGACCAATCTGTGAACAAACTGGCACTTGTGACTTTGGAAGAAGCAGATGATGAACACAGTATTGCTGGATAGCACATTGATCTGTCCTTTCCTTGTTCCACTGAAAAGGATAAGGAATTAGAAACTGAACTGCTGTTATGACAAAAATTGGCTATGCAGGTTAGGCATCCTCCTTAGATACTATTAATAAATCTCTAAACTGGCCAAGGTAATAATTTTTTTGTTTTGCAGGTCCCCTCACAGACCAGTCTCGCACCTGGAGGATCCCAGGAGAACCAACTAATTCCTCATTACTGGCAATACCAATGGATTTCAACGAACAGTTATTTCCTGGGATTGAGAGCCGAACTGAAAAGGAAGTAATATCTCCTTCTGCAACTAGTAATGTAGTGACAGAGGAGCCAGTTGTAGCTCTGAAAGATGAAGTATCCATCCTGGGCTTCCCTGACGGGAAACCAACAAATGATGCAGTTTCAACAACAGTGAGAAGCCCCACTACTCACTTTCCTTCAGTGGTTCATGTAACTCCTTCAGAAGCCCCAGGCACAGTCCATGAGCTTGAACCTAAAATCCCAATCTCTGATGTGCTAGACAAAGACGTGCCTGAGCCCCACTCTACCATCCATCACGAGGAAGGCATCACTGCTGCCCCCACGACAACAGCTCCAAAGGATGTTGTTCCTACACATGAGGAGGTTTCTGAAGATGGCTCTGGAGACCCGGTGAGGATTAATAGCTTTGACACCCTTTCCAGTGAAATAGCTTTAGTAGTATGTTGTAAGTTGCTTTTGCAGTAAAGGGTGGTAATTTTTCAAAAACAATGTTTGATTTAATAGGTTGTATTGGTGGACGGTTTTAGATGAGAAAAAAAACAAAGCTGTGGAAAGTCTCCTGTAACAGACATGATGAGAAACATAAATAACCTGCCTTTTATGTCCTAACAGGGAGACTTCATCTTGACTAAAGATGAGGACTTTGTCCCCACCCAGAACTCAGAAGTGCCGGCTGACTCTGGGAGGAACGCCAAAGCAGCAGGAGCCTCGGGAATTATGGACAGAAAAGAAGTTCTTGGAGGTACCTGATATTCTGGATTTCTAGTTGGTGAAAGCAGACTCTCATAGGAGTCTTCCAGACAGCAGAAGCTGCAGTTCTGCAAATACATCTCTGAGCGTGAAAGCCAACCTTTTACAGTAGACCTCTGAAATGAGGGTGGTGATTCATGATTCTGTGTTGTCAAAACCCTAACAGGGGCAAATATCAATCTGCTAATAGCAAGGCAGCCACCGCTAGTTATCTGGGATTTTATGTTTAAACTTATTCCTTTGTTCCTCTCAAAAATTACAGTAAAACTGCTCTAATGCTGCCTGGGTCAAATTACTAGTTGAACAGCGTAGCCTTGCGTGCTTTTGCAGCATGGTCCGGTGGGAGGTCTGCTTCTCTAGGTTCACCTCACGTAGGTGAGCAGGCTCTTGCTAACGGCAGAGTGACTGGTTTGGGAGGAGGCAAAAGGACAAATTAATTTCTGGAAGTCATGAAGTCTGTACAGTAAGGAACAATCTGGAACTTGCAATCATACTAGCATTATCTGGTGTGGCATCTAGAGTAATTTGTGGCTTTTTTCCCCCTTCTAGGTGTTATTGCTGGAGGACTCGTGGGCTTGGTGTTTGCAGTGTTCCTAGTTGCATTTATGTTGTACAGAATGAAGAAAAAAGACGAAGGCAGCTATTCACTGGATGAACCAAAACAGTCTAACGGAGGATACCAAAAACCACACAAACAAGAAGAATTCTATGCATAAACACTGATCTTCAGGACACTTCTTATTCCATCTTTCTTGGACTCTTCTCTCCCTGCACGAGGACCTGCTAGTGTGCTTTGCATTAAACTTAAGCCATATGATGATTGGGTTATTTGCCCTGACCACTTTGCCATTGGAAATTCTATGACTACAAACTACATCTGGATTCACTGAACATTCCCTGCTTTCTTGCACAACTTTTTCGTATTTTTTTTTTAACAGAAGTGGGACTGCAAGTTCCAAAACTCACTTTGGTTTCTCTAAAGACTGCTGGGGCAGGCGGTGGGGAGAAGATAAGGGAGCACTGTATGTATAAATCTCTTGATATTTAGGGAAAGGGCTAGCAAGAATAAAAAAATTATCAGTGCTCGAATTCTGTATAGCAGGGATCCTTCCTATTTAACTCATAGATGTGTTTTAAGCGTAACAAATGACTGCGCTGGGCAGACGTTTGGTACACTGCAATCCTCTAGCTCTTTCTAACTGCCGTATTTGGAGCACTTAATGCCTACGAAACATCAAGCTGAACATGATTTCTAGTGAAAGGAGGTGTGAGGGGGAGGATAAGCAAATGACTGTCACATGGTTTAAAAGAACTTATATTTTGGAAGCATTATCCCATACTCAGAACCAGCTCCTAAGCAGTTGGTGCATACACTTAATACAAAACATGCTCAAAGACCCCAAAACTCAGTGGAGAGTTCTCTTTGCCAGGAGCATTGGACTGTCCTGCTACCCTCTTGCTCTTTCTAGACTTAGGTAAGAAACAGATTTTTCTACGCAGTCTCATCTCAGACATTCCCTCTTCTTAGGTGCCAAATCTAGGCTGGGCTGTCGTTCTGCACATACTCTCATCCTGCACTACTGCGTAGCTGCCAGGTGACTGATGGCGCGTCGTAGCACCTACCTCTGCGCAGAGTTCACAGTGGTTGTCTCGGAACAGGGTCTGCCATCTCTGCCACGGAATACCCTGGCACACGGGTGGAAGGTAGAAAGCAGCATATCATGACTTTGCAGCTAGGGAGTAGAGAAGCATAGCATTTGAAACAAGCCTAATGAAGGCTAAGAGTAGATGGCCTTAAATATATTCAACAGTTGGAGTGCTTGACTCTCACAGCTCTGGAATGGCTCTTCAGCAGCTGTTCCTGCACTTTGGAGAGAAGCAACTCTAGGGATGTCAGACTAGTAAGGGCCAAAAAGCACCTCTTGAGGAAAGTCCAGATACCTGAAGCTGTTGGTGGTCAATGTGCTGTCAGATGTGAGGCGCTGAGGGTCTGCTGCTCTCCAGAGTATCTCGAACTGAGTGAGAAGAAAAGTGTGGTGTTCTGCACAAGCCTTACTTCTGCTCAGCCTTTGATTAGCTTCTTGCAAGTTCAGTTCCTTATCACTCAGTACAGAAAGTGTGGGGTGGGTGGAGGAGTGTTTACAACTGGTGTAAATATTTGTACTGTTGAGCCAGAGGGAATGAATGGAGAATACTGGAGTATCGCAACAGTTGGTGCAAATGTGGCACATTAACAGTAAAGCTTAAAAACCTGTGTAACTTAAATGAAGTATAAAACACTCCTGAGCTGCCACGCAGCTAACATTGGTGCCTTCTCTGCAAACCCAAGGAAATAAACACTTATTAATTCCAAACTCTTCGTTATGCACATGAAAAACTTGTGCACATGTGTAGCTGGCTGTTTTTAAGTACAACTGCAAAGTCCATGACACCTTTTTTTTTTTTTTATCTGAATGAATTTTTATAGGTTAATGCAATGACCAGACGGTGTTAATTTCAGCTGTAATTCTTTGCTTTGTATAGGAATGTAGAAATGTTGTCTGATAGGTTTATCTCTGAAAAGGTTCTTGTAAAGCACAGGAAGATAAAGTGGTAAGCTTCAGTTGTACCTCACAACCTTGAGGGGGAAAGGAAAAAAACTGTATATTTTGGTAGTCTAAGCTGACAGTTTGTGAAACAAACATGATGTTCTGTGTTATTTAAGTGGTACAAATGAAATACGAGTTTAACAGAAGATGCAACATTTGGTTATCTGTATGCCGTGTAAAGGTATACTGCAATAAATGTCATTTTGGCAAGAATCTGTCTGATCTGTGAACACTGCCCTGTATAGTACTTTACAAAGCAGATGTGGTTTTTAAGACCGCCCAGATCTTTAAAGAAGTTGTATTCCAAGTGTGAAATGTGAATGCTGGTGCTCAGTATATGGAGGTTCAGCTCAGAATTGAAGGCTGTGAGCGTGGGCCGTTTCCCTCTTACGCTGCCCTGGATGTCGGGTTGCAGTGAGCCGCTCTGCAGCGGTGTGGGATACGAACGGGCTGTAGCGGAGACTTGAATGAAATCTTTGTTAGAGCCCTGCAATATTTCATGCTGGTTCTGATTTTGGGAGTTCTCCTTGCTTACGTGGTATGTCAACATCCCCCAAAAGGTGAAAGAAGTCGTAAATGTTCCACAGGGCTCCCCTGTGCTGTATCTGTGTCCTGCCTCCAGGAGTCTGAGAGCAGGGAGGGCTGCAGGAGGGGCAGATCCAACACTTTCTATTAAGACGTACTTCCCAAGACACGTGGAGATTGTAGCTCCAAGGAGGGAGAACAGAGCAGGCCTGTCCTAAGTATTCTGCTGTACAGCATCAATTACTCTAGGGTGCCACCGCTTGTGTGGGAGGAGATGGAGCAAAACAGCAGTAGAGGAAAATGTCCTTCACAAAATATGGAAGTCAAAAGCTGCTGCCTGTTTGGGTGGGTCTTACTGCAGCTTATAAAATTATTTTATTTTTACAAGGCTTTGAGCTGTAAGAAACTTAGGTTTTTTTTGTTCTGTGAACTAGCTGCTGTAGTTTTAGTTTGTGATCTCCTCTTGCTTAGCCTGGAACCGTGTGGGCTGTGTGTTTCCCATCAGAAGATGCCTGGAGGAATCTTGGTAATCGGAAGGTTTTGAGATCAGCCAAAAGGATCGAGCTTAGAAGACTTTGCTTCCATAGCTAAACAAAGATGGAAAGTGCTTTCTCACTGCATGCCAGCTTTCCCAGTCCCTTAAACTGGGGAAAAGACTTGTGTAAGATGAGAGTTGACTGTTTTGTGTAGCAGTGTATTACCTGCTATGAATTCTCTTCCTTGGGGCTTTCCAAGACCTTTTTTTCCACTTTTCCAGTCAGTGATAATGTGAGAAGTTAAGGTGGGGGGCGGGGGGGGGAACGAATTGCTGAGTGGGAAATTCCTATGTGAAACACAGTATCTGGTCCTCAGTGTGGACTTGAGAGGAACTTTGTGGTACTACGAAAGAAAAATCTATAGAAGGGATAGTCTGCCTCTGTATTCTGGCACAGGGTAGCCTGGGTTTTCCTGAGACATGTTTCTGTTCACCGTGCTTCCTGACTTTCTTCTTCATCCATGCTGGAGCAATTATCGCGTTTGCTCTTTTTCACAAGTGAGATGCAAAGAATGTGGCTGGCAGAAAATCTGACCCCTTCTTTGTTGTGGAAAAATGAGCTGGAGGGTGTAAATGTGCTGAATGTCAAGGCAGGCATGCTATGAGAGGAGGAAGACTTTTCACAATTCTCACTTTGTCAGGTTGCATTAGACCCTATAAAGGAAGCTAAAGCAAATCTAAAAGGCTGTATAATCTTGTGATTGAAACAGAGAACAGGAAAAAAAAGAGAGTCACTCTACAGGGGTACTGAAAAGAAAAGCGGTTTCAGACATTTCATAAATGCCTTATCTGCTTCTTCATCAGGACCAGTGTGTCTATTGAAAAAAATAAATAGTGGAATAAAGGTGCAGGGTGAAATTTGCTCCATTTGAGGCAGCGGCAAAACTCAAACCTCCCTTTAAATATGCAGGAGATGAGATAGAGGCTCAAAATCGAATAGTTACTTGTCGTTCTGGGATGATATTTAGCTCCTGAAACTGGAGGTCTGACAGACAGCATTTTTAATAAGCTTGACAAATTACAGGACAGCAATTTTACTGCAGAAAATGAAATGCAGTGTCTGCGTTAAGGAAAGAGGGGAGAAAAGGTATGGCCTCAGCAGTATGCAGGATCTTACAACAGGATCTGATGGATAGAAAAATTAAGATAGGATGGCGATACGTGGGATAATATATAAAATAGACTCACCAAATGTAGATTGTGCCAGACCAATCAGATCTCTTGCTTTTTGATAGCAGTTTTTTTAGTCAAAGGCCATCTAATCTAATTGAACTTCAGCAAAGCAATTTATCAATGCCACACAGAAAATGAATAATCAAAAGGAGGAAGCTAGGGATTAATGGAAGACAGGGAGTCAGTAGGAAGAAAAGACCTCATTTTGTGGATATATTTCTAAATATTTTCTGAAATAGAAGGGAATATACAGAATTACATTTGCTGTTGAGAATTCAAGCGGCCTCAACAGTGTGGAAAATCAAGAGCAGAATATTTTAATGTTCTGACAAGTAACAATTAGGATCAACTTCAATAGGACAAGGTCAGGTGTTGCAGGGAGTAACAACAGGAATTTCTGCTCTGACCTGGCAGTAAGAGAGGGGAAGAATGGACTAGGTGAATTAGATAATTTTAGAATAATTACCTGTGTGATGCAGCTGTAATAAAGGAAAAAATAAATAAATCCAGGATGTGGTAGCCAAGGCATTTCCAGCAAATGGAATTTTCAGCATTGTGAGTATCATTATATGAAGAACTAGCGAGCTTACCACTTACCATCACCTACATGCTCTAGGATTAATTCATGCTGGGAAGGAAAAACATTAAAATGATGTGGGAGTACAGAGTCTCTTCCCACAGTAAACTAATGGTGTTTGGTTTGTTCAACTCAGGAAGACACAGACTGACAGGTCCTACAGTTGCTGTCTGCATGCTTGTTGTGGTACAGGACAATACCAAAGATGGAGATGAGCAATTTAGGATAAAGAATAATATGGGAACAAGAAGAAAAAAAAGAAGAAACTGGCAAGTATAAACATTGAAATCATTAAAAACCTTCAGAATCTTTCCATTAATGGTGGGGGCAAAAAATCAAAATGGATTGAATAAAAAGTTTGATCTTCAGGAAGATTATGGTATGAAATGTTCCTGGGCCAGTAGGATGTCTTTCAGCCAATAGTCTATGCAAAGGATACAGTGAAGAGTTCAACACCCTGTTTTTTCTCCTAACAAGCTCTAGATCAAGACTGGAGTTTTTCAGACCACTTCACTATAAGCTGAGAAAAAAGTTCTTTGTCCAGTACAGACAAGTTCAGCTGAGCCACATTTCCGGGTGGAGGTTTCTGGAAAGCCACCTCTTTTAAGAGACTAGACTAATTAGTCAGGTCAGTGTCACTTCTGTTAGGAGAAAATGTGAAATAAGTCTTCCTCAACCTGTTTCCTCAAACGGTCTGTTATTAACCTTTCCAAATTACACCTCTGCAAACACTGCCACCAGAAAAAATAGCCTAATTCAAACTTTTAACTGTCACATTTCTACACTTACCATTGCTTATAGCATAGTGCAGTTAAGCCAGACTGGGATTCTAACAAGATGTAGCTTTTGGATAGATAGTGGATCTCAGCACAAAGCTGTTCCAGTTTAACTAAAGCCATGTGACTTTGTTCTATAGAAAGGTCCTCAGCATGAACCCCTACTTGGCTGAGCCAGCCATCAAAGCATTCCTGACCCCTGAGAACCTGTGTGAGGAGAGCTGTATGCTTAAGATGCGCCACCAGTCCAGGGGTTCCCAAACTGGGGTACATACACCACCATGGTATGCAATCTATTTCCAAATAGCATGCAGAAAAAAAGCCTCAAAACTCAGACCTCCAAAATCCATCATCAAAACCTGTCCCACCTGCCTCATATCTGGAAGTGATAGGCAGGAGCCAGCTAGATCCCTCCTGTGCAGAGCTAGGAGCTGCTGCAGATGATGAAGGTGCGGGGTGGAGCACACTCAGGAAGGGACTGGGACAGCATGGAAGAAACTTCTGCTGATGCCTCCAGTGCATTTCTCCCTCTAAACAAAGCCTGGGAATGTGGGTCTTAGGTGACTGGTTAGCTGTTTTCCTAGGGTTGTAAAGCAGGTTCTGTTTCTTTCTGAAAGGAGAGGTTTGAGTGCCAGCAGAACCTCAGCAGCAGCTGAGAAATGCAGCTCCTGAACAAGGTATCTTGCTTTTCTGCAGGGCGGTGGCTCCTGACTCCCATCAGATTTGGAATCAGGAGGTGCTGAGAGCAAGGGGCTGCTTCTCTGGGAGATGCTCCCGGCTGCTGTGGGTCCCAAGCAGGAGCACATGCTGTTCACAAACCTGCTGATGCCCTGCATAGGCGCTGTGTTGGATGCCATTCCCCGCTGCACGAGACCAGCTGAAGTGTGACCTGAAGGGATCATTTTTTTGTTGTTGTTGGTATTCTAACAGATACACCTAGATTTCCTCATGCAAGGCCTTAGCTGAGGAAAGCTGGAAAATGTTAAAACTTAAGATATTCTCTGTGCAGTATAAAATCAAACCAACCGGAATTAAGGCTGAAATAATTCTAAAAGGCCGTAAAAGCACATCATTGTCTTTTCAAAAAAACCTCACGGATTCAAAGCTGTCAAAATAAAATGGAAAGTGCATAAAAAGGGAAAAGTTCGCATGAATGACAATCGAATGAGCGGTTGGCCCATCTAATTACTTATCCATCCATACCTGGAGGATATCTGAAAAACTACCTTTGCTGGCAATCAGAAGCAATCTCAGTCATCCATTCTCTATGGTACACGCTGTACATGCAGCTACATACAGCACACGGCCCCGCCGATGGGGCAATCTCAGTACATCCAGGCCTGAAGCTGACTTCATGAATAACTTAAAACAGCAGTCGAGTGTTCAATCTTCGTGACCCGGAGCAATGGGTCAAGAAGATCTTGGAGTTTTATCGCTCTCACAGTTGTACAGGGGAAAATATGGTTGGTTTGGAGCTATATTACCTGCCTTTTATGCAGACTGAAAATGTGGGTGTATTGTTATTGCTATTAATATACTACTGGAGGAAAAGACAGTTTGCATATGCTCTTGAAAAATGTTGGTAAGTCCACTCTTCCTGCTCAAATACTGCTGTTAATGTTTGATAGCAGCCGCCTGAGAACAGAAGCCTTTGAACTGTTTATTGATCTTGGGAGGTGGCTTGCCTTTTTTGTTGCATATGTAAACTGGAGCCTAGCTGCAAGTTTCTTAGGCATGGCATAAATTATAAAAGCCCTGTTCAAAAGTGTTGTTTTAAGTATTCTTTTCGGATATTACCATTTCTACTTTCAAACAAAACCCCTACTGCTGAAGTGCAGCTCTATGTGCTTGCACAGCTCTAAGGAGTGGTTGTGTGGTTCCTCCACGGTGAGGATTAGTCACACATTAACCACAACTGTAAAAACATGTCTATGGGAAAATCACATCCAAACACCCAGGGCCTTTGAGTCTGCTGCTTGTTACCGAGGAGGTGGGTTCCTGTTCCATTGTTCTTCGGTGTTGTGCAACATACATCTGGCCTGTTTACTTTGCTATCATGATGCATCATAGCTTTTCCTCCGGCAGTCTTCTCCCCCCTCCACTTCCATGGACCATGGTCTACCGAGGTCTTAGAGGCAGAGCTGAGTCAGCCAACGTTTCTAAACCAGCAGGTCTTGGCAGAGGGGGGCACTCGCACTGTTTCAGTGTTTAGCCACGCTATTTCATTGCTACCTGAGGCAAACCAGGTGGTGCCAAATTATGACTTAGGGCTGTGTAATTATAACAACTTTAGGCCCGTGAGGAGCAAGGACACTCTTGCTCATTGCCGAGATGCCAGCTAAAGGTTGTAGCAAGTTCTCTTGCTTTTTGCTCAATAGAAAACCATCATCAATTCCTGTTGTCCTTCTCTCTACATGTCCTTACACCTCATTCTGCATAGGCCTTCAGCAAAGTATGGATCCTGCACTCAGTTTCCAAGTCCTCATCATCAACCCACCATGGATTCTGTTATCCCCTCGCTGCTGTTGAAAGAATGACAAGTCTTCTTAATGTGAGTATTTTCTTGTCGGTGGGAAGGCAGTGCAAATAAGAGATACACAAATAGGAATACTTTCTCCAGAGCTGCTTTGGGCAAGGGAAGAAAAGCAGCACTCATGAAGAACATGTAATTACCATGTCCTCTGCCCCGCCCTTGTCTTCTCAAGAGAAAATTCTCTCTTTATACGTTAGTCTGGGTTCTGAATTTACTGATTTGCTCCAGGCCTGTGTCACATGGCCCATCACAAGTCAGCAACCAACAAAGTCTCTTTCATCTAAATAAGCGAGGCTCCTTTAAACTCAAGCTGCTTGTTGAATACATCAAGGAGGACTCAGCACTAGGAACAAGGCAATGCAGCTTTCTGGTATTGCTGGAAGTGATGTCCCTGCATCTGAGGACTGAAGGTGGGAATCCTCAGCCAGCGTCTGTGGTTCCAGTCTGCTTTCTGAAGCATTGTCCTTGCCCTGGCTCCTGCCTGGAAAAGGGAATTTAGGCTGGGGTAGGAACCTACATATTACCATAATGTGAGAAGCAGAACTGCTCTAAGAAAGTGCCTGTTTTCTGTGCATTGAGCTAATTTCCCTTCTCACCAAGCACCTCTGCCTCTAATGCCTGCTCCAGCTTGTTTTCATGTTACCCCAGTGGCACGTGTTTCAGATCGTCCTTCCTCTTCCCTACATGCAGTGAATAATAAAAGGTTGCCTCAGGCTCCTCATGTTTTCTTTAACAGGGCAACATGAACTCCAACTTTGCTTTGAGCAAGGAGCCATTGCTATTAACATTCAAGGCCAAGTTGGATGGGGCTCTGAGCAACTTGATCTGTTGGGGATGTCCCTGCTTCTTGCAGGGGGGGTTGGATTAGATGGCCTTTAAAGGTTCCTTCCAACCCTAACTATTCTGTGATTCTATGATTTAGAAAACCCCTTAGAGAAAAAGGATATCTGAAATTATCGCATGCAGTGAGTTCCTGCACTGATCCTCAGTTTTATAAATGGGAAAATAAAGCCTACACAACACAATTCCTCTGGCCAGTTAGGACACTTTGCATGTTATTTTACAATTACCTCTTGAGAAGTTTGGTTGTGTTCTCATCAATCCTCCAGCACGTTTCCATTGCATTAATTTATGTGAAATGAGGTATGACCAATGAGAAACACCACAGTAAAATCCTCACCGGGCACTGCTACCTCTTCCCCTCCAAAGGCCAGCTGCACTGCCCTCTGTGCTGCTGTGGTTAATGCCCAGACCTTGCCGCTTCTCCAGGCACGGAAGGACTGTATC
The DNA here is from genome assembly GCF_036417535.1 of Chlamydotis macqueenii. Lineage (NCBI taxonomy): Eukaryota > Metazoa > Chordata > Aves > Otidiformes > Otididae > Chlamydotis > Chlamydotis macqueenii. Next base: position 10,578,570 of record NC_141558.1, read on the forward strand.
ACAGCTAGGAGCCAGAAAGTATACTGAAGTTTCAGGAATGAGCGTTTAAACTTTTTCCCCCATCCCCCATTAACATTAATGGGATTCTTGGAGCCAGATATTCCCTTGTTTATTCCAGAAAGCAAACATATTTTCAGAAGTCCTTGTACTATATGTAAACGGGGTCATAGGCCCAGTTCAAGCAGAAAGTGCCACAGTCCCACTCCAGGGCAGGACTAACCCTGACCCTGCCCAGAGACACTGCTCCAGGACATCTTTAGCTTGGGGCAGTGTTTTCTGGTTCTCTTTAGTCAGGGATGTGCTACGGTGGCAGCTTCTGCAAGAAGCTGCAAGAAGTTTCCCCTTTGTCCAGTGGATTCTGCCGGGCCCAGGGCGGACCCGCTGCTGGCCAAGGCCAAGCTGATTGGTAGCAGAATGTTCCAAGATAACGCCTCTGTGATAATGTATTTAAGAAGGGGAAAACAGAAAAAAAAAAAAGAGAGAGGAGATGATGTGAAGACACTGGAGCAGGGCAGAGAAGGGGAGGCACGAGCCTTGTGGGCCTTGTGGCCCTCACCCTCTGGCCTCCTGCAAGGCGGGAGTGGTCTGGGCCCAACTTGGCCCAGCCCGGCTGCAAGAAGTGGAGAGGAGATGAGATGTGAATGAGATGTGAAGAGAACCTGAGAGGCCTCTGCCAGCCTGTTGTGAAGAATTTCTTGTGAGAGGAACAGCAGTACACGCCAAGGTGAATGAAGAAGGAGGAGGAGGAGTAATGCGACTCCTGGCCAAGATTCCCCTGCAGCCTGTGGTGATGATCATGGTGGAGCAGGTTGTCCCCCTGCAGCCCATGGAGGTCCACAGAGGAGCAGAGATCCACCTGCAGCCCGTGGAGGACCCCACGTCAGGGCAGGTGGAGGCCTGAAGGAGGCTGTGACCTGTGGAGGGCCCGCATTGGGGCAGCCGTTCTGGAGGGATTGCACCCCGTGGAAGAGATGATCCACGCCGGAGCAGTTTCATGAAGGACTGCAGCCCGTGAGTGGGACCCCACGAAGGAGCAGAGGAGGAACATGAGGAGATCGTCCCCTGATGACGAAGCAGCAGCATAAAGTGACATGTGATGAACTGACCATAACACCCATTTCCTCTTCCCCCCTGTGCTGCATGGGGTGGGGAGGAGATACAAAGTTAAGTCCGGGCAGAGGGAGGGGTGGGGGAAGGATATCTTGTTCTCTGTCTCATTATTCTGCTTTCGTTTTAGTAACAAATGAATAGTTTTCCGCAAGTCGAGTCTGTTTTGCACATAATGGTAACTCCCTGTCCTTACCTCGAACCTCGACCTTTTTTTTTTGTCTTATATTATCTCTCCCTATTCTCTTGGAGGTTGGGGGGAGTGAGAGGCTACGTAGTCTGGTCCCGACTGGGGCTAAACTACAACAGCCAGGGGCAGGCACTGGGCCAGTCCCAGTTTAGGCCCAAGTTGGAGGGGAGGTATCCAACTAGGTGCTATTTGGGTGGACAGTGCTCAACTGCCAGCATGGACTCCATGACGGGGTGGGATAGCTCAGTCCACCCTCCTGGCACTGGGATTGCTATGCACCCTCATTCCAGGCATGAGGGAAGCCCAGGTCACACTAGAAATTATTTTGTGCTATTCTCCTCAGTGTTCCCATGCAGCATGGGTCATCCACAGCCACAGTCCCTTAGGAATGTGGAATGCCAGCATGGTCCTGTCCACTGTGACTGCCAACACAGGTACCTGCTTTTTCTATGAAGGCAAGTCTGCAAAAGTCTTGCAGAAGACTTGTTCAGGTATTGGGAAACAAAGATGACAAACATTTAAATGCTGAGGGAAACTGCCCACCACCCCAGGCCCAGCCTCCACGTTCTGTAGATACTTCTCAGGCCTGCTTTCTCCTGGCCACCCCAGTAGGTGGTGTGGTGGACTGCTGGCCACCCTGCCCTACAGTGCCAGATGCTGCTCCTCGCTCCTGCTGCTGACAGCCCAGACTCAGGCCAGTTCTCTTGGGAATGGACAGCCTCTGCTCATCAGCTCAGAGTCCTCAGGAACTCCTCCGTTTGGCTGAGGTCCAATAGGCCCTGCATCCGTTGCAGAGCCTTCTGGAACTGGCTGGAACAACCTCTGAACAGCACAGGGCAGCCCCGCCCTCCCCTCACACAGGCCTCCCCTGCAGCACCCCCTGCCAAAACCTTGTTGTTCATGCTGGGTGCAGGCCACCCCTTGCCCCTGCTGAACAGGGATCAGAGACCTGCCGCTGGAGCGCTCGTTCGTGACAGCTTCTGCCCTCAGCGCCATCACCACCTCCACAGACACATGCTGTAAGTGTGACCCGTCTCCTGTGGGGAACAAGGGTGGCTCCAGGGAGAAGGCCTCCATGCTCCCAGCAAACCTTACCAGCCATCCCTGCAAAGCCCCTGTCACTCCTGAAGTTCAACTAAAGGTTTCTCCTTGGTAGACACAAGGACCATTTGTGTAAGCCACCTCCAAACCCTTCATAGTGCAGAGTAAAAACAACTCAAGTCACAGAGAGACTGCTGAGACCCCATGTCGGGACCTGCATTTTTAATTCTCCTTTAGAATAGCTATATGAGCCCAGGAAACCAACAGACTTCAGTCGTTATTTAACAGGAAGCGCTTCCCGCTTTGCAGCAATGCCAGCTCCTGCTCTGCCTGGCCGGAAGGGGATGGACCAGGCACATCCCCTTGAATCCCAGGGCCCTGCTGCTTCTCATCAATGCCCAGTGGGGTCTCCTTGCTGTGGACATTCTGCTGACGGCTGTTCTCCTATGTTTCCTTTTCTTGCACCCACGCTGCTGGCCCCGAGTAGACTGGAGCCTGCATCCCCAGCAGAACTGCATGCACAGGCTCTGTGGACTCTTCTTGCGGTGCAGGGACTGTCTTGCTGACTGAGGAGAATGAACGAGCATGTTCCAGTGCTGCAAGCAGAAGGGATACAGCAGCCCACACGACCTCTGCAGAAGAAAATCCTGAGAGGCTTTTAATTTTGTAGAGAGGTATTCAGAGCTGTGCTCACACTCCCTGCTCATTTGCAGCCCACAGCGCCTCTGTATCTTCATTTTAGTAATGTGACGCTCTAGTTCATTTCTCACAGCCTCATCCACGAAGGGCAGGTCCCGCACAATGGGAATGACCATACACCATTTTCGGCTTGCAGAGGTGTTGTAGGAGCTGAGGCTGGGCCATCCTGTGGAACTTCATTTTAAACATCAAGTGATGAGTTGAGGGAAATGCAGTGGGACCTGCAGGAGCTCTTCCCTCCCACTCCCTTCTGCCGGCCCTCACTGCTCTCTTTCTCCTGCTTGGGGGTTGCGCTCGCCTCGTCCTCCTCAGCCTTTTTCCTGCCTCACCATGTACTTGTCTCTGCTTTACGTTACTCGAGCCTCTTCCCTTGGGGCTCCTCAGCTCTCCTTTCCTTGCTGCTGCCCAGTTGGGCCTTGTCTGTGTCTGGGAGCTTTTGCTGGGTGCGAGAGCAAGCTAACAGCAAACGAGGATGAGGGCGAGCACACAGCAGCTGCTGCCTGGCAGAGGTGGTTTCACTGGCCCAGGGCTCCTGTGTCCGGCTGCGCCCATGGGGGCACGGGCCTGGTGGGAGCACACTGTGGCAGAAGGCACCCGGGTGAAAACAGAAGGATCCATACGGTGGATCCACACCTGTGGACCTGTCGTGACTGCTGGGCAGCAGCAGCCCTCTTTTGGCCCTGCTGCCCCTTGCCCCGTCCTCGACTGGTTGCTTTTCTCCCACTCTCTACTCTTCCTGCGTGCAGAGCTGTAGCATCTGATGGAGCCCAAGTTTGGGAGTCTTCTCTGCCAGGTATGCTGTGGCATGGGGCTTTCCTGCCCTTGGGCAGAGTCTCCCGGAGCCTGCTCTGACCTGGCAGTTCCTTTGTCTTTCTGTGGCCTCCTCTGTGGCTGTGGCTCTGCAAAGCACTGGGGAGCTCCGCTGCAGGGTCTGTCATTTGGCACCCTGCGATGCGTGGGGGTTGCTGCAACGATCAAGCCAGCAACTGCTTCTCCAGGTCCTCAGGAACTTGGCTGGCCCTGTAGAAAGCCGTGACTGCTGTCATCAGCTCTTCCAGAGGGGAGATCTGAGGGTCCATCCCTATGGTGTTTGGAGGCTGCAGTGGAGTTCCCTCAGGGACCCTCTTCTCCAGCGGCAGCTGTGGTGGCCCCATGTACTTGTGGGAGGTGCTGGGCCTCTCAGATACCTGGTCTGATTGCCCCTGGGGAGCTCCCTTGCTCAGCTGTGGTACCAGCAGTGCCCAGCCAAAAGAGGAAGGACTGTGCACATTTCCTTGAGTCTCAGGCTTCTCTGTGGGAGCAGCTCCGGGATGCTCCAGGCCGGGCTGCACACTAGAGGCATCCCTCATATCTGCTCCATCCACAAGAGTGGAGAGAGACTCCAGAGTGAAGAGGAGCCAAAGTCACTTCTTGTGATGGACGTCCAGGACTCATCACTCAAATGGGAGAGAGACACCTCTGCAGAGGAGCTGGCTTCGCTCGCCATGGTGGAAGTGTGGGGTTCTTCTCTAGAAGGAGACAGGGAAACCCTTGAAGAGGACCTGTCTTCACTGTCTGTGATGGCAGTCCAGGAGCTGACACTGTCCTCAGGTGTCTCGCAGTTGAGCCTGTGTGAGAAGGAGGGGAAGCGTGAACCCAGCGCTCTTGAGTGTCCCGGGGCTCTCTCTCCTACCCTGAGGAGATGGCAGGCTGCGTCACTGCCATGGGGTGTCACCCCGTGTGTGCCCGAGGCTTTCTCCCTGCCTGCCGAGCATAGGGATGCCCCTCTACCTCAGGAAAAAGGGAAGACACTGTCAGCTCTGCATCATGGAGGTTAATCCCTCTGCAAGGGCATCCCCCTCACGTGGGCATTTCCCCGTGCCCTCGCCAAGCGGTACTCCTCAGCCATGCCCCCGTCCCTGTCCCCCTCCCGTCCTCAGTGGCCTCTCGTGTTCACGTGTCTCTTTAGGTTCTTGATCATCAGCTTGCACTGACAGGCTATTTTGTCCGTAGCATCGAACTGCCGGAGTATGGGGCAGCTGCAGGCGGGCAGAGGGCAGCTCTAGTGGGATCTCCCTTGGCGGGGGATAGCAGAGGGGGCGTCGCACTCTCTGGGGTATGGCTCCACTTTCCGGGTCCTCGAGTGCTGTGAAAAGTCCTGGAGGACAAAGGCTGCAGGCAGAGGAGACAGAGGGAGCGAAGGCGGCGTCATCAGACAGGATGCTGGAAGGTGGAGCGGTAGGGCAGCACACAGTGCCTCTGCAGAGGGAAATCCTGAGAGGCTTTTAATTTTGTAGAGAGGTATTCAAAGCTGTGCTCACACTCCCTGTTCATTTGCAGCCCATAGCGCCTCTGTATCTTCATTTTAGTAATGTGACGCTCCAGTTAATTTTCCACAGGATCATCCAGGAATGGCAGGTCCCGCACAATGGGAAGCACAATCACATCATGCTTTTCGGCTTGCTGAGGTGTTGTAGGAGCTGAGGCTGGGCCATCCTGTGGAGTCTCATCCACGTTGGCTGGCAGGCCCAGTTCCTCCTCCAGTTAGGATTCTGGGATGAGGCCGTCCAAAGTCTCCTGGCCTTTGTCGTGGTGGAGAGGCACCTCCATTTCCCTGAAGTGGACCTCAGGCACCTGTGGAGGTGGAGTGGGAGCATCAAGCTGCGTCTCAGGATCTTCCTAGTGCTGCTGCATGCTGCCAGTGTCAAAGCAACTGGCTACCTCTTCTGCGCAGTGTGAGTGAGTTGCTGGGCCAGGCTTCTCCTCTGGTCCAGCCCTGGGATGGACATGGCCAGGCTGGATGCTGGAGGCATCACCCGTGCCTGCTCCAGAGCAGATGGCTTTGTCAGTCATGTTGTAACTGTGGGGTTCTTCTCTTGAAGGGGACAGAGAAACCCTTGAAGAGGGTCTGTCTTCACTGGCTGTGATGGAACTCAAGCTGTCGTTGCCCTCAGGCATGTCGCAGTTGAGCCTGTGTGAGGAGGGGGGAAAGCCTGAGCCCAGCACTCCTGAGCGTCCTGGGGCTCTCCCTCCTGCCCTGAAGGAGACAGCGGGCTGTGTCACTGCTGTGGGGTCCCACCCATTGTGTGTCTCAGGCCCTCTCCCTGCCTGCTGGGCACAACGATCCCTCTCTGCCCCAGGAAAAGCGGGAGCCACTGTCAGCTCTGGACTATGGACATCATTGCCTCCAGAAGGGCATCATCCCTCACATTGTACACCTGGGGATTTCTCCATGCCCTCCCCAAGCACAAGTCCCAAGCTGTGTCCCCTTTCCCTGTACCCATCCCCGTACTCAGTGCTCTCAAGTGTCCATGTATCTTGTTACGTCCTCAGTGGTCCTTTGGAACTCCTGTACAGTTCTGTCAATGACATCCATGTCCGGGTTTGTGGGGCATTTGCAGAGGGGCAGAGGGCAGCGTTAGTGGGACATCCCTTGGTGTGGGGGATACTTGAGGGGGCCCCAGTGCTCCAGGGGGCACAGATCCACCTACTGGGTCTTGAAGGGCTCTAAAGGCTCCAGGAGCACAAAGCCTGCAGGCAGAGGAGACAGAGTGAGCAAATGGGGCATCCATGGATGGGACAGTGGGCACATGGGGCCAGGCAACCCCCTGCTGCTCGGGGACCCCACTGCCCTGCTCCTCAGCCCTTCTGCCTGCCCAGGCCTGTTCTCTCGGGGGCGGCGCGGCCTCCTCTCATTGGCCCGGAGCCGCCTCCGACTGCCCTGATTGGCTGAGCTCTGTGTCCGTTGCAGAACGTTCTGGAACAGGCTGGAACCAGCTGTGATGGGCACAGGGCAGCCTCCCCTCCCCTCCCACAGGCCTCCCCTGCAGGCCTCCCCTGCCAAAACCTTGCCATTGCTGCCCGAGACAGGGCACCCCTCACCCCTGCGGAACGGAGAGTGCAACCGCTCAACGGCCATTTGCTTAAAGGGCAGTTATGGTGTGGGGGGCTGGCCCTGGCCAGCTGCCTGCGCACCCCCCTTCTGCTCCCCTCCAGCGCAGAGAATCGGAGGAAGAAGAAGAGAAAGAGAAAACTTGGGGGTCAAAATAAAGGCAGGGCAACGGCTCACTGACTGCTCCTGGGGGTACAGGACACTCAGCTTGGAGAACTGAACTTCATTTTAAACATCCAAGTGATGAGTTTAGGGAAATGCAGTGGGACCTGCAGGAGCTCTTCCCTCCCACTCCCTTCTGCCGGCCCTCACTGCTGTCTTTCTCCTGCTTGGGGGTTGCGCTCGCCTCGTCCTCCTCAGCCTTTTTCCTGCCTCACCATGTACTTGTCTCTGCTTTACGTTACTCGAGCCTCTTCCCTTGGGGCTCCTCAGCTCTCCTTTCCTTGCTGCTGCCCAGTTGGGCCTTGTCTGTGTCTGGGAGCTTTTGCTGGGTGCGAGAGCAAGCTAACAGCAAACGAGGATGAGGGCGAGCACACAGCAGCTGCTGCCTGGCAGAGGTGGTTTCACTGGCCCAGGGCTCCTGTGTCCGGCTGCGCCCATGGGGGCACGGGCCTGGTGGGAGCACACTGTGGCAGAAGGCACCCGGGTGAAAACAGAAGGATCCATACGGTGGATCCACACCTGTGGACCTGTCGTGACTGCTGGGCAGCAGCAGCCCTCTTTTGGCCCTGCTGCCCCTTGCCCCGTCCTCGACTGGTTGCTTTTCTCCCACTCTCTACTCTTCCTGCGTGCAGAGCTGTAGCATCTGATGGAGCCCAAGTTTGGGAGCCTTCTCTGCCAGGTATGCTGTGACACGGGGCTTTCCTGCCCTTGGGCAGAGTCTCCCGGAGCCTGCTCTGACCTGGCAGTTCCTTTGTCTTTCTGTGGCCTCCTCTGTGGCTGTGGCTCTGCAAAGCACTGGGGAGCTCCACTGCAGGGTCTGTCATTTGGCACCCTGCGATGCGTGGGGGTTGCTGCAACGATCAAGCCAGCAACTGCTTCTCCAGGTCCTCAGGAACTTGGCTGGCCCTGTAGAAAGCCGTGACTGCTGTCATCAGCTCTTCCAGAGGGGAGATCTGAGGGTCCATCCCTATGGTGTTTGGAGGCTGCAGTGGAGTTCCCTCAGGGACCCTCTTCTCCAGCGGCAGCTGTGGTGGCCCCATGTACTTGTGGAAGGTGCTGGGCCTCTCAGACACCTGGTCTGATTGCCCCTGGGGAGCTCCCTTGCTCAGCTGTGGTACCAGCAGTGCCCAGCCAAAAGAGGAAGGACTGTGCACATTTCCTTGAGTCTCAGGCTTCTCTGTGGGAGCAGCTCCGGGATGCTCCAGGCCGGGCTGCACACTAGAGGCATCCCTCATATCTGCTCCATCCACAAGAGTGGAGAGAGACTCCAGAGTGAAGAGGAGCCAAAGTCACTTCTTGTGATGGACGTCCAGGACTCATCACTCAAATGGGAGAGAGACACCTCTGCAGAGGAGCTGGCTTCGCTCGCCATGGTGGAAGTGTGGGGTTCTTCTCTAGAAGGAGACAGGGAAACCCTTGAAGAGGACCTGTCTTCACTGTCTGTGATGGCAGTCCAGGAGCTGACACTGTCCTCAGGTGTCTCGCAGTTGAGCCTGTGTGAGAAGGAGGGGAAGCGTGAACCCAGTGCTCTTGAGTGTCCCGGGGCTCTCTCTCCTACCCTGAGGAGATGGCAGGCTGCGTCACTGCCATGGGGTGTCACCCCGTGTGTGCCCGAGGCTTTCTCCCTGCCTGCCGAGCATAGGGATGCCCCTCTACCTCAGGAAAAAGGGAAGACACTGTCAGCTCTGCATCATGGAGGTTAATCCCTCTGCAAGGGCATCCCCCTCACGTGGGCATTTCCCCGTGCCCTCGCCAAGCGGTACTCCTCAGCCATGCCCCCGTCCCTGTCCCCCTCCCGTCCTCAGTGGCCTCTCGTGTTCACGTGTCTCTTTAGGTTCTTGATCATCAGCTTGCACTGACAGGCTATTTTGTCCGTAGCATCGAACTGCCGGAGTATGGGGCAGCTGCAGGCGGGCAGAGGGCAGCTCTAGTGGGATCTCCCTTGGCGGGGGATAGCAGAGGGGGCGTCGCACTCTCTGGGGTATGGCTCCACTTTCCGGGTCCTCGAGTGCTGTGAAAAGTCCTGGAGGACAAAGGCTGCAGGCAGAGGAGACAGAGGGAGCAAAGGCGGCGTCATCAGACAGGATGCTGGAAGGTGGAGCGGTAGGGCAGCACACAGTGCCTCTGCAGAGGGAAATCCTGAGAGGCTTTTAATTTTGTAGAGAGGTATTCAAAGCTGTGCTCACACTCCCTGTTCATTTGCAGCCCATAGCGCCTCTGTATCTTCATTTTAGTAATGTGACGCTCCAGTTAATTTTCCACAGGATCATCCAGGAATGGCAGGTCCCGCACAATGGGAAGCACAATCACATCATGCTTTTCGGCTTGCTGAGGTGTTGTAGGAGCTGAGGCTGGGCCATCCTGTGGAGTCTCATCCACGTTGGCTGGCAGGCCCAGTTCCTCCTCCAGTTAGGATTCTGGGATGAGGCCGTCCAAAGTCTCCTGGCCTTTGTCGTGGTGGAGAGGCACCTCCATTTCCCTGAAGTGGACCTCAGGCACCTGTGGAGGTGGAGTGGGAGCATCAAGCTGCGTCTCAGGATCTTCCTGGTGCTGCTGCATGCTGCCAGTGTCAAAGCAACTGGCTACCTCTTCTGCGCAGCGTGAGTGAGTAGCTGGGCCAGGCTGCTCCTCTGGTCCAGCCCTGGGATGGACATGGCCAGGCTGGATGCTGGAGGCATCACCCGTGCCTGCTCCAGAGCAGATGGCTTTGTCAGTCATGTTGTAACTGTGGGGTTCTTCTCTTGAAGGGGACAGAGAAACCCTTGAAGAGGGTCTGTCTTCACTGGCTGTGATGGAACTCAAGCTGTCATTGCCCTCAGGCATGTCGCAGTTGAGCCTGTGTGAGGAGGGGGGAAAGCCTGAGCCCAGCACTCCTGAGCGTCCTCGGGCTCTCCGTCCTGCCCTGAAGGAGACAGCGGGCTGTGTCACTGCTGTGGGGTCCCACCCATTGTGTGTCTCAGGCCCTCTCCCTGCCTGCTGGGCACAGCGATCCCTCTCTGCCCCAGGAAAAGCGGGAGCCACTGTCAGCTCTGGACTATGGACATCATTGCCTCCAGAAGGGCATCATCCCTCACATTGTACACCTGGGGATTTCTCCATGATCTCCCCAAGCACTAGTCCCAAGCTGTGTCCCCTTTCCCTGTCCCCATCCCCGTGCTCAGTGCTCTCAAGTGTCCATGTATCTTGTTACGTCCTCAGTGGTCCTTTGGCAGTCCTGTAAAATTCTATCAATGACATCCATCTCCAGGAATACGGGGCAGCGTTAGTGGGACATCCCTTGGTGCAGGAAATACTTGAGGGGGCCCCAGTGCTCCAGGGGGCACAGATCCACCTACTGGATCTTGAAGGGCTGTAAAGGCTCCAGGAGCACAAAGCCTGCAGGCAGAGGAGACAGTGTGAGCAAATGGTGCATCCCTGGATGGGACAGTGGGCACATGGGGCCAGGGGTGGTCTTTGTAGGGCACCTCCCCCTGCCCAGAGCCTGCTCACCTCTGTTACTCAGGCTGTGAAGCCACCTCCCCTGCCAGGCAGGGCCCCTCCAGCCCGGCCCTGGAGCTGCCCCTGGGCCCCTGCTGACCCCCACCCTGCTGGGCAGCGCTCGCCGCTGCTCCAGCACTGACTCCTACCTGGGGCTTGGTCGGGGTCACCACGAGGCGGTAGACAAACACCACCAGCACCAACGCCTGGGAAGCGCAAAAGGCGATGATGGCGGCTAGGCTGAGGAAGCAGCTCATATCCCAGGACATGACAGACGTGCCTTTAAGATGACAGCCAGAGACAGAGAGAACTTGAGGAGGACAACCAGACCCAGCTGGCACTCAGCTTGCTCTTCCTTCCCAGATCACGTGCTTTGCCTCACCCAACAGCTCGCAGTCAAAGTGCCCCTCGCCGTCGCTCAGCTCCAGGTACAAACAAGAGACAAAGGTTTATTGGGCATCTCCTGCTCCTGGAAGGGCCTGGAGGGATCTGCTGCTCACCAGGTGTGCCCACCACAGAGTCCTGCTGCCCCTGGACACCTGCAAGGGGAAAAGCACAGTCACCTTCTGAGCGTCGGGCTGCTGTCTGCAATCTCAATCAGCAACGTGTGGAGAGACTTCCCAAGGGCAAGAGGAGCCACTGTTCCCAGGGCTGCTCCCAGCCTGGCTTTGCCCCATGCTGTCCCCTGGCCTCGCTGGCACCATGTCCTCATGGCACCCGTCTCTCCGACTGAGCAAGCGTCACCCCGAGTTCCCACCGGGTGTTTCCCCATTACCCCCCAAGCTGCTTGCAGGCTTTCCCCATCCCCAAGGGGCCCGGGTGAGCCCCACGGTGACCTGCGACCAGCCCCACTCACCCAAAGAGCGTGGTTTCCTCAGCCTGGCACCTGGTGGACACTGAGGCTTTGTCCTCTTCCCTTGCGGCTCCTCATCTCACCTCTCCTTTCTTATTCTTCTCATCTTCTCTCTTTGCTGCTGCCAAATGGGGCCTTGCCTGTGCCGAAGAGCTTGGTGGCAGGCACTCTAACTACAAACAAGGATGAGGCCGAGCAGACAGCAACTGCTGCCTGTCAGAGGTGGTTTCTCTGCCCCAGGACTCCTGTGTGTGGCTGCGCCCATGGGGGCACGGGCCTAGGGGGAGCACACTTGGGCAGATCGGAGGGACCAAAACCTCTCAAACCAGCTCAGAAGCTCTGCCCTAAGCCTCTGCCTTCCCCTTGGGAAAGCAGGGAATCTAAACTGTCTTTTCTGTCTTGAGAGCTCAAGCTGTCTTGGAAAGCTGCCTCCTGTTTCCCTTCTCCTTGGCAGACACAAGAACCATCTGTGTAAGGCACCTCCAGACCCTTCACAGTGCAGAGAATGAACAACTCAACTCAGAGAGACTGCTGGGACCCCAAGACTGGACCTGCACTTTTTATTCTCCTTTTGAATAGCTGTATGAGCTCAGGACGGTGTCTGTCCAGGGTCAGTCGCTGGGACGGCCCCCTCCAGCGCTCCCGGCCCACCCTGCTGCCTGGCTGGGCTGTGCGACGAGCCCCGGCTGCCAGGCCCGGCCCTGCCACTCTGCCAGCCCCCGCTGCTCGGGGACCCCACTGCCCCGCTCCTCAGCCCTTCCGCCTGCCCAGGCCTGTTCTCTCAGGGGCGGCGCGGCCTCCTCTCATTGGCCCGGAGCCGCCTCCGACTGCCCTGATTGGCTGAGCTCTGTGTCCGTTGCAGAACTTTCTGGAACAGGCTGGAACCAGCTGTGATGAGCACAGGGCAGCCTCCCCTCCCCTCCCACAGGCCTCCCCTGCAGGCCTGCACTGCCAAAACCTTGCCATTGCTGCCCGAGACAGGGCACCCCTCGCCCCTGCGGAACGGGGAGTGCGACCGCTCCATGGCCCTTTGCTTAAAGGGCAGTTATGGTGTGGGGGGCTGGCCCTGGCCAGCTGCCTGCGCACCCCCCTTCTGCTCCCCTCCAGCGCAGAGAATCGGAGGAAGAAGAGGAGAAAGAGAAAACTTGGGGGTCAAAATAAAGGCAGGGCAACGGCTCACTGACTGCTCCTGGGGGTACAGGACACTCAGCTTGGAGAACTGAACTTCATTTTAAACATCAAGTGATGAGTTGAGGGAAATGCAGTGGGACCTGCAGGAGCTCTTCCCTCCCACTCCCTTCTGCCGGCCCTCACTGCTGTCTTTCTCCTGCTTGGGGGTTGCGCTCGCCTCGTCCTCCTCAGCCTTTTTCCTGCCTCACCATGTACTTGTCTCTGCTTTACGTTACTCGAGCCTCTTCCCTTGGGGCTCCTCAGCTCTCCTTTCCTTGCTGCTGCCCAGTTGGGCCTTGTCTGTGTCTGGGAGCTTTTGCTGGGTGCGAGAGCAAGCTAACAGCAAACGAGGATGAGGGCGAGCACACAGCAGCTGCTGCCTGGCAGAGGTGGTTTCACTGGCCCAGGGCTCCTGTGTCCGGCTGCGCCCATGGGGGCACGGGCCTGGTGGGAGCACACTGTGGCAGAAGGCACCCGGGTGAAAACAGAAGGATCCATACGGTGGATCCACACCTGTGGACCTGTCGTGACTGCTGGGCAGCAGCAGCCCTCTTTTGGCCCTGCTGCCCCTTGCCCCGTCCTCGACTGGTTGCTTTTCTCCCACTCTCTACTCTTCCTGTGTGCAGAGCTGTAGCATCTGATGGAGCCCAAGTTTGGGAGCCTTCTCTGCCAGGTATGCTGTGACACGGGGCTTTCCTGCCCTTGGGCAGAGTCTCCCGGAGCCTGCTCTGACCTGGCAGTTCCTTTGTCTTTCTGTGGCCTCCTCTGTGGCTGTGGCTCTGCAAAGCACTGGGGAGCTCCACTGCAGGGTCTGTCATTTGGCACCCTGCGATGCGTGGGGGTTGCTGCAACGATCAAGCCAGCAACTGCTTCTCCAGGTCCTCAGGAACTTGGCTGGCCCTGTAGAAAGCCGTGACTGCTGTCATCAGCTCTTCCAGAGGGGAGATCTGAGGGTCCATCCCTATGGTGTTTGGAGGCTGCAGTGGAGTTCCCTCAGGGACCCTCTTCTCCAGCAGCAGCTGTGGTGGCCCCATGTACTTGTGGGAGGTGCTGGGCCTCTCAGACACCTGGTCTGATTGCCCCTGGGGAGCTCCCTTGCTCAGCTGTGGTACCAGCAGTGCCCAGCCAAAAGAGGAAGGACTGTGCACATTTCCTTGAGTCTCAGGCTTCTCTGTGGGAGCAGCTCCGGGATGCTCCAGGCCAGGCTGCACGCTAGAGGCATCCCTCATATCTGCTCCATCCACAAGAGTGGAGAGAGACTCCAGAGTGAAGAGGAGCCAAAGTCACTTCTTGTGATGGACGTCCAGGACTCATCACTCAAATGGGAGAGAGACACCTCTGCAGAGGAGCTGGCTTTGCTCGCCATGGTGGAAGTGTGGGGTTCTTCTCTCAAAGGAGACAGGGAAACCCTTGAAGAGGACCTGTCTTCACTGTCTGTGATGGCAGTCCAGGAGCTGACACTGTCCTCAGGTGTCTCGCAGTTGAGCCTGTGTGAGAAGGAGGGGAAGCGTGAACCCAGCGCTCTTGAGTGTCCCGGGGCTCTCTCTCCTACCCTGAGGAGATGGCAGGCTGCGTCACTGCCATGGGGTGTCACCCCGTGTGTGCCTGAGGCTTTCTCCCTGCCTGCCGAGCATAGGGATGCCCCTCTACCTCAGGAAAAAGGGAAGACACTGTCAGCTCTGCATCATGGAGGTTAATCCCTCTGCAAGGGCATCCCCCTCACGTGGGCATTTCCCCGTGCCCTCGCCAAGCGGTACTCCTCAGCCATGCCCCCGTCCCTGTCCCCCTCCCGTCCTCAGTGGCCTCTCGTGTTCACGTGTCTCTTTAGGTTCTTGATCATCAGCTTGCACTGACAGGCTATTTTGTCCGTAGCATCGAACTGCAGGAGTATGGGGCAGCTGCAGGCGGGCAGAGGGCAGCTCTAGTGGGATCTCCCTTGGCGGGGGATAGCAGAGGGGGCGTCGCACTCTCTGGGGTATGGCTCCACTTTCCGGGTCCTCGAGTGCTGTGAAAAGTCCTGGAGGACAAAGGCTGCAGGCAGAGGAGACAGAGGGAGCGAAGGCGGCGTCATCAGACAGGATGCTGGAAGGTGGAGCGGTAGGGCAGCACACAGTGCCTCTGCAGAGGGAAATCCTGAGAGGCTTTTAATTTTGTAGAGAGGTATTCAAAGCTGTGCTCACACTCCCTGTTCATTTGCAGCCCATAGCGCCTCTGTATCTTCATTTTAGTAATGTGACGCTCCAGTTAATTTTCCACAGGATCATCCAGGAATGGCAGGTCCCGCACAATGGGAAGCACAATCACATCATGCTTTTCGGCTTGCTGAGGTGTTGTAGGAGCTGAGGCTGGGCCATCCTGTGGAGTCTCATCCACTTTGGCTGGCAGGCCCAGTTCCTCCTCCAGTTAGGATTCTGGGATGAGGCCGTCCAAAGTCTCCTGGCCTTTGTCGTGGTGGAGAGGCACCTCCATTTCCCTGAAGTGGACCTCAGGCACCTGTGGAGGTGTAGTGGGAGCATCAAGCTGCATCTCAGGATCTTCCTGGTGCTGCTGCATGCTGCCTGTGTCAAGGCAACTGGCTACCTCTTCCACGCAGCGTGGGTGAGTTGCTGGGCCAGGCTGCTCCTCTGGTCCAGCCCTGGGATGGACGTGGCCAGGCTGGATGCTGGAGGCATCACCCGTGCCTGCTCCAGAGCAGATGGCTTTGTCAGTCATGATGGAATTGTGGGATTCTTCTCTTGAAGGGAACAGAGAAACCCTTGAAGAGGAGCTGTCTTCACTGGCTGTGATGGAACTCAAGCTGTTGCTGTCCTCAGGCATCTCGTAGTTGAGCCTGTGTGAGGAGGGGAGAAAGCCTGAGCCCAGCACTCCTGAGCGTCCTGGGGCTCTCCCTGCTGCACTGAAGGAGACAGCGGGCTGTGTCACTGCTGTGGGGTCCCACCCATTGTGTGTCTGAGGCCCTCTCCCTGCCTGCTGGGCACAGCGATCCCTCTCTGCCCCAGGAAAAGCGGGAGCCACTGTCAGCTCTGGACTACAGACATCATTGCCTCCAGAAGGGCATCATCCCTCACGTTGTACACCTGGGGATTTCTCCATGCCCTTCCAAAGCACTAGTCCCAAGATGTGTCCCCGGTCCCTGTCCCCTTCCCCATGCTCAGTGTTCTCAAGTGTCCATGTATCTTGTTACATCCTCAATGGTCCTTTGGAAGTCCTGTGCAATTGTGTCAATGACATGCATCTCCAGGAATATGGGGCAGCCACAGAGGGCAGCGTTAGTGGGACATCCCTTGGTGCGGGGGATACTTGAGGGGGCCCCAGTGCTCCACGGGGCACAGATCCACCTACTGGGTCTTGAAGGGCTGTAAAGGCTCCAGGAGCACAAAGCCTGCAGGCAGAGGAGACAGAATGAGCAAATGGGGCATCCCTGGATAGGACAGTGGGCACATGGGGCCAGGGGTGGTCTTTGCAGAGCACCTGCGCTTGGCCGGAGCCTGCTCAACTCTGTTACTCAGGCTGTGAAGCCACCTCCCCTGCCAGGCAGGGCTCCTCCAGCCCGGCCCTGGGGCTGCTCCTGGGCCCCTGCTGACCCCCACCCTGCTGGGCAGCGCTCGCCGCTGCTCCAGCACTGACTCCTACCTGGGGCTTGGTCGGGGTCACCATGAGGCGGTAGACAAACACCACCAGCACCAACGCCTGGGAAGCGCAAAAGGCGATGATGGCGGCTAGACTGAGGAAGCAGCTCATATCCCAGGACATGACAGACGTGCCTTTAAGATGACAGCCAGAGACAGAGAGAACTTGAGGAGGACAACCAGACCCAGCTGGCACTCAGCTTGCTCTTCCTTCCCAGATCACGCGCTTTGCCTCACCCAACAGCTCGCAGTCAAAGTGCCCCTCGCCGTCGCTCAGCTCCAGGTACAAACAAGAGACAAAGGTTTATTGGGCATCTCCTGCTCCTGGAAGGGCCTGGAGGGATCTGCTGCTCACCAGGTGTGCTCACCACAGAGTCCTGCTGCCCCTGGACACCTGCAAGGAGAAAAGCACAGTCACCTTCTGAGCGTCGGGCTGCTGTCTGCAATCTCAACCAGCAACGTGTGGAGAGACTTCCCAAGGGCAAGAGGAGCCACTGTTCCCAGGGCTGCTCCCAGCCTGGCTTTGCCCTATGCTGTCCCGTGGCCTCGCTGGCACCATGTCCTCATGGCACCCGTCTCTCCCACTGAGCAAGCCTCACCCCGAGTTCCCACCAGGTGTTTCCCCATTACCCCCCAAGCTGCTTGCAGGCTTTCCCCATCCCCAAGGGGCCCGGGTGAGCCCCACGGTGACCTGCGACCAGCCCCACTCACCCAAAGAGTGTGGTGTCCTCAGCCTGGCACCTGGTGGACACTGAGGCTCTGCTTCCAGCTCCCTTTGTCCTCTTCCCTTGCGGCTCCTCATCTCACCTCTCCTTTCTTATTCTTCTCATCTTCTCTCTTTGCTGCTGCCAAATGGGGCCTTGCCTGTGCCGAAGAGCTTGGTGGCAGGCACTCTAACTACAAACAAGGATGAGGCCGAGCAGACAGCAGCTGCTGCCTGTCAGAGGTGGTTTCTCTGCCCCAGGACTCCTGTGTGTGGCTGCGCCCATGGGGGCACGGGCCTAGGGGGAGCACACTTGGGCAGATCGGAGGGACCAAAACCTCTCAAACCAGCTCAGAAGCTCTGCCCTAAGCCTCTGCCTTCCCCTTGGGAAAGCAGGGAATCTAAACTGTCTTTTCTGTCTTGAGAGCTCAAGCTGTCTTGGAAAGCTGCCTCCTGTTTCCCTTCTCCTTGGCAGACACAAGAACCATCTGTGTAAGGCACCTCCAGACCCTTCACAGTGCAGAGAATGAACAACTCAACTCAGAGAGACTGCTGGGACCCCAAGACTGGACCTGCACTTTTTATTCTCCTTTTGAATAGCTGTATGAGCTCAGGACGGTGTCTGTCCAGGGTCAGTCGCTGGGACGGCCCCCTCCAGCGCTCCCGGCCCACCCTGCTGCCTGGCTGGGCTGTGCGACGAGCCCCGGCTGCCAGGCCCGGCCCTGCCGCTCTGCCAGCCCCCGCTGCTCGGGGACCCCACTGCCCTGCGCCTCAGCCCTTCCGCCTGCCCAGGCCTGTTCTCTCGGGGGCGGCGCGGCCTCCTCTCATTGGCCCGGAGCCGCCTCCGACTGCCCTGATTGGCTGAGCTCTGTGTCCGTTGCAGAACGTTCTGGAACAGGCTGGAACCAGCTGTGATGGGCACAGGGCAGCCTCCCCTCCCCTCCCACAGGCCTCCCCTGCAGGCCTGCACTGCCAAAACCTTGCCATTGCTGCCCGAGACAGGGCACCCCTCGCCCCTGCGGAACGGGGAGTGCGACTGCTCCATGGCCCTTTGCTTAAAGGGCAGTTACGGTGTGGGGGGCTGGCCCTGGCCACTTCTGCTCCCCTCCAGCGCAGAGAATCAGAAGAAGAAGAAGAGAGAAAACTTTGGGGACAAAATAAAGGCAGGGCAACGGCTCACTGACTGCTCCTGGGGGTACAGGACACTCAGCTTGGAGAACTGAACTTCATTTTAAACATCAAGTGATGAGTTGAGGGAAATGCAGTGGGACCTGCAGGAGCTCTTCCCTCCCACTCCCTTCTGCTGGCCCTCACTGCTCTCTTTCTCCTGCTTGGGGTTTGCGCTCGCCTCGTCCTCCTCAGCCTTTTTCCTGCCTCACCATGTACTTGTCTCTGCTTTACATTACTCGAGCCTCTTCCCTTGGGGCTCCTCAGCTCTCCTTTCCTTGCTGCTGCCCAGTTGGGCCTTGTCTGTGTCTGGGAGCTTTTGCTGGGTGCGAGAGCAAGCTAACAGCAAACGAGGATGAGGGCGAGCAGACAGCAGCTGCTGCCTGGCAGAGGTGGTTTCTCTGCCCCAGGACTCCTGTGTCCGGCTGCGCCCATGGGGACACAGGCCTGGTGGGAGCACACTGTGGCAGAAGGCACCCTTCCCAAACTAGAGGGAGCAGTATCGTGGCTCTGTGCGCACGGTCCCCCTTTGCTTGCTGGGCAGCAGCAGCCCTCTTCTGGCCCTTCTGCCTCTCAGCCCTGTCCTCGCGTGGACGCCTGGCTCCCACTCTCCCTTCCCTTCCTGCACGCAGGGCTGCAGCATTCGACGGAGCCCGTTTGGCTGAGCAGCCACAGCCCTTGCGTCCGTTGCAGAGCCTTCTGGAACTGGCTGGAACAGGCTGTGACTGGCACAGGGCAGCCCCAGCACCCTCTGCAGCACCCCCTGCTAAAACCTTGTTGTTCATGCTGGGTGCAGGCCATCCCTTGCCCCTGCTGAACAGGGATCAGAGACCTGCCGCTGGAGCGCTCGTTCGTGACAGCTTCTGCCCTCAGCGCCATCACCACCTCCACAGACACATGCTGTAAGCGCGACCCATTCCCTGTGGGGAACAGGGGTGGCTGCAGGAGGAAGGCCTCCATGCTCCCAGCAAACTTTACCAGCCGTCCCTGCAAAGCCCCTGTCATTCTTGAAGTTCCAATAAAGGCTCTCAATATGTCCATTTTTAAACATGCATCCTTCTCACGGAACTGAGGAAGACATGATGTGGACAGTGGTCCTGGCAGATCTGAGGGGCCAAAACCTCTTCCACCGGCTCAGAAGCTCTGCCCTAAGCCTTGGGTTTCCCCTTGAGAAAACAGGGAATCTAAACTTTCTTCTCTGCCTTGATAGCTCAAGCAGTCTTGGAAAGTTGCCTCCTGTTTCCCTTCTCCTTGGCAGACGCCAGGAGACAAGGAGGTGTGTAATGCACCTTCAAACACTTCATAGTGCAGAGTAAGAACAACTCAAGTCACAGAGAGACTGCTGGGACCCCATGTCGGGACCTGCATTTTTAATTCTCCTTTAGAATAGCTATATGAGCCCAGGAAACCAACAGACTTCAGTCGTTATTTAACAGGAAGCGCTTGCCACTTTGCAGCAATGCCAGCTCCTGCTCTGCCTGGCCGGAAGGGGATGGACCAGGCACATCCCCTTGAATCCCAGGGCCCTGCTGCTTCTCATCGATGCCCAGTGGGGTTGGTCTCCTTGCTGTGGCCATGCTGCTGACAGCTGTTCCCCCGTGCTTGTTTTTCTTCCACCCACGCTGCTGGCCCAGAGTGGACTGGAGCCTGCATCCCCAGCAGAAGTGCACCCACAAGCTCTGCGGACACTCCTTGGGGTGCAGGGACTGTCCTGCCATCTACGTGGAACCAACGAGCCTGTTCCAGTGCTGGAAGCAGAAGGGGTAGGGCAGCCCACAGTGCCTCTGGAGAGAGAAAGCCTGAGAGGCTTTTTATCTCTAACTGAGGTATTCAATGCTCACGCTCCATTCTCAATTACAGCCCATAGCGCCTCTGTTTATTCATTTTAAGAATGTGATGTTCTAGTTCATTTTTCACAGCCTTATCCAGGAATGGCAAGTCCTGCACAGTGAGAACTAAAATGACATCACGATTTTCAGCTCAGTGAGGTGTTGTAGGACCTGAGGCTGGGACATCCACACTGGCTGGCAGGCCCAGTTCCTGTTCCAGTTTGGATTCCAGGATGAGGCCCTCCAAAGTCTCCGCGCCTTTGTCATGGTGGAGAGAAACCTCAATTTCCCTGAGCTGGACACCAGACACCTATGGACTTGCAGTGGGACCATCCAGCTGCATCTCAAGATCTTCCTGCTGCTGCTGCATGCTACTGTCCTCAAGGCAACTGGCTACCTCTGGCTGTGATGGCAGTCCAGGAGCTGTCACTGTCCTTGGGTGTCTCGCACTTCAGCCTGTGTGAGAAGGACGGGAAGCCTCAACCCAGCACTTTTGAGTGTCCTGGGGCTCTCTATCCAACCCTGCGGAGATGGCAGGCTGCGTCACTGCCGTGGGGTGTCACCCAGCGTGTGCATGAAGCTGTGCCCGCGTCCTCGAGTGCTGTGAAAAGTCTGGGAGGACAAAGGCTGCAGGCAGAGGAGACAGAGGGAGCGAAGGTGGCAGTGGCAGACAGGATGCTGGAAGGTGGAGCGGTAGGGCAGCACACAGTGCCTCTACAGAGGGAAATCCTGAGAGGCTTTTAATTTTGTAGAGAGGTATTCAAAGCTGTGCTCACACTCCCTGTTCATTTGCAGCCCATAGCGCCTCTGTATCTTCATTTTAGTAATGTGACGCTCTAGTTCATTTCTCACAGCCTCATCCAGGAAGGGCGGGTCCCGCACAATGGGAATGACCATAACATCATTTTTGGCTTGCTGAGGTGTTGCAGGAGCTGAGGCTGGGCCATCCTGTGGAGTCTCATCCACTTTGGCTGGCAGGCCCAGTTCCTCCTCCAGTTGGGATTCTGGGATGAGGCCGTCCAAAGTCTCCTGGCCTTTGTCGTGGTGGAGAGGCACCTCCATTTCCCTGAAGTGGACCTCAGGCACCTGTGGAGGTGGAGTGGGAGCATCAAGCTGCGTCTTAGGATCTTCCTGGTGCTGCTGCATGCTGCCGGTGTCAAAGCAACTGGCTACCTCTTCCATGCAGCATGGGTAAGTTGCTGAGCCAGGCTTCTCCTCTGGTCCAGCCCTGGGATGGCCATGGCCAGGCTGGATGCTGGAGGCATCACCCGTGTCTGCTCCAGAGCAGCTGGTGTTGTCAGTCATGTCGGAACTGTGGGATTCTTCTCTTGAAGGGAACAGAGAAACCCTTGAAGAGGAGCTGTCTTCACTGGCTGTGATGGAACTCAAGCTGTTGCTGTCCTCAGGCATCTCGTAGTTGAGCCTGTGTGAGGAGGGGGGAAAGCCTGAGCCCAGCACTCCTGAGCGTCCTGGGGCTCTCCCTGCTGCCCTGAAGGAGACAGCGGGCTGTGTCACTGCTGTGGGGTCCCACCCATTGTGTGTCTGAGGCCCTCTCCCTGCCTGCTGGGCACAGCGATCCCTCTCTGCCCGAGGAAAAGGGGGAGACACTGTCACCTCTGGACTATGGACATCATTGCCTCCAGAAGGGCATCATCCCTCACATTGTACACCTGGGGATTTCTCCATGCCCTCCCCAAGCACTAGTCCCAAGCTGTGTCCCCCTTCCCTGTACCCATCCCCGTACTCTGTGGTCTCACGTGTCCATGTATCTTGTTATGTCCTCAATGGTCCTTTGGAAGTCCTGTACAGTTCTGTCAATGACATCCATCTCCGGGTTTGTGGGGCATCTGCAGAGGGGCAGAGGGCAGTGTTAGTGGGACATCCCTTGGTGTGGGGGATACTTGAGGGGGCCCCAGTGCTCCAGGGGGCACAGATCCACCTACTGGGTCTTGAAGGGCTGTAAAGGCTCCAGGAGCAGAAAGCCTGCAGGCAGAGGAGACAGAGTGAGCAAATGGGGCATCCCTGGATGGGACAGTGGCCACATGGGACCAGGGAGGGTCTTGGCAGGGCACCTGCCCTTGCCCAGGTGCTGCTCACCTCTGGCATTCCCCTTCTTGCCTCTGCGCCATTGTTGCTTCCTTGGCCTCCTTTCCTGCACAGGCAAGGAAAACAATGAGGGAGAAGGGAATGTCCCCAGCAGCCTCAGCAGCACCAGCAAAACTCCTGAGCCTACCAGGGCCACACCTGTGCCTGCCCCAAGCTTCCTGCCCCTGGCTGGCCAGGGTCCGGCTGTGAGGTGACCTCCCCTGCCAGGCAGGGTCCCTCCAGCCTGGCCCTGGGGCTGCTCCTGGGCCCCTGCTGACCCCCACCCTGCTGGGCAGGCCTCACCTGTGCACCAGCACTGACTCCTACCTGGGGCTTGGTCATGGTCACCACGAGGCGGTAGACAAACACCATCAGCACCAACGCCTGGAAGGCGCAGAAGGTGATGATGGTGGCTAGGCTGAGGAAGCTGCTCATATCCCAGGACATAATAGGCGTGCCTTTAAGATGACAGCCAGAGACAGGGAGAACTTGAGGAGAAGCAGCGGGACACAGCTGGCACTCAGCTTGCTCTTCCTTCCCAGATCACGAGCCTCTCCTTCTCCCAACAGCTTGCCGTCAAAGTGATGCTCAGCATCACTCAGCTCCAGATACAAACTCCACCCATGTTTGTGATGCAGGCAGGACATGGGACTGTCACCCTTTCACCATCTGTCACCAGGGCTCAGCCATGGCAACGTTTGTGATGCAAGAACCATGGTGGCAAGTGACCCTCCCCAAGCTGAGCTGAACCAAGGGAGGTGACAGTCAGTGGAACACTGGGCAACTGCCAACACAGCAGCAGCAAGCCCAGCACAGCTGGTTTTTTTCAGTGTTGCCCGATGACAGGATTAGAGGTAATGGGCACAAATTGAAACATGGGAGATTCCCTCTGAACATCAGGAAACATTTTTTTCACTGTGAGGTTGACTGAGCACTGGAAATCTTTGGCCAGGAAGGTTGTGGAGTCTCTATCCTTGGAGATACTCAAAATCTATCTGGTCAACTGACTCTAGATGGCCCTGATTGAGCAGAGGTCTTGGACCAGATTACATCCAGAGAATTGTTTCAGTCTCAACTGTTCTGTGATACAGCTTCCAGATAGGGTTGAACATCATTTATAAGACGCACCTCAAGCCTGACTGCTTTGTCATTTGCCTCTTCTAATAGTTTCCTTATTATTAATCTCATGAAGCTTTTCAGTAATTTAGGAACTTAGACTCCCTGAATGAAGCATTGATCCCGCCATCACCTGATCTGAATTCTGCTTTAGCATTGTCTGTCTTCCCATCTGTGCAGGCTCTTTGGTTAGCTGGATGCTCAGAGATAGTGCAATTATTGAGGAACCCGTAGATGTCTTATTGATATATTTGTGCAGCTGTACTCAGATTTTGCATGGCCTCCAAACAGGCCTGACAGTATACAAAAAAAAAAAAGGAACAGAATGGGCTCTACTCTGCATTTGCGTTATTGATTCAATAAGACTTAATGGCTTTAAATAACAAAAAAATATATCCCTAGCTCTGAATATGTGTTGGACGTATGTCTGTTAAGCAAGAGTGCCATCTTTGCATAATCATTCTTCAGAGTTGTACCATATTCGATAAAATTCTGTGAAGCAACTTGTAAGTCTTCATCTGATAGCAAGACAGATAAGACAGGTATAAAAATATAAGTTAAAAGCTACTTAAGTAAAAATATATTTTCTGTCCTCAAATCTACTATTCTCCTTTTGCACATCCATTTGTTTGTAGGGGCCTCCTACTACTTCCATCTCTTGTCCTGTTCACAGATCCATTTTACTGCATTTTATTTGAGGATGAATATTCAACCCATAGAAAAAAACACTTGAACTGTTAAAAGATTGATTGTGTTGTGCAAACATCTGTGAATCTTGGAAACAAGGTATTGTTTTGAATAGCCAGCTAGTTGGTCAAGTCCTTGACAGTGGATTGCTTGAAGGACAAGTCTTGAAGATTTATGGGAAAAAAAATGAGGTTTAGAGGAAGTTGAGTGGTATCTGCTGGATTTTGAAAGATCTTTCCTTTAAATTTGGCCAAGCCTTACAACTGTTTTAACTGCTTACTAGGTTGTTGTGGTTTTGTTTAGTGGGGGGGGGGGGCTAAGATGGCAGCTTCTGTAGGAAACTGCTAGAAGTTGCTCCCCTTTGTTCAGTGGACTCGGCTGGGCCTAGGGCGGACCTGCTGCTGGCCAAGGCCGAGCCAATTTATAGCAGAATGTCCCGTGATAACGCCTCTGCGATAACGTATTTAAGAAGGGGAAAACAGAAAAAAAGGAAGAGAGAAGATATGAAGAAGCTGAGCGGGGGCTGAGGCGCAGAGGGGGAGGCACAGGCCTCATGGGCCTTGCAGGCCTCACCCTCTGGCCTCTTGCCAGGCAGCCAACTGGGCCCGAATCAGCCCAGCCCGGCTGCAAGAAGTGGAGAGGAGATGGAGATGGATGATGTGAAGAGATTCTGAGAGGCATCTGCCAGCCTGTTGTGAAGAACATGTCTTGTGAGAGGAACGGCTGCAGACGCCAAGGTCAGTTCAGAAGGAGGGGGAGAAGTAATGCGGCTCCTGGCCAAGATTCCCCTGCAGCCTGTGGTGACGACCATGGTGGAGCAGGTTGTCCCCCTGCAGTCCATGGAGGTCCACGGAGGAGCAGAGATCCAGGAGAAGGACCCCACTTCGGGGGAGGTGGATGCCCGAAGGCAGCTGTGGCCCATGGAGGGCCCGCTGGGACAGCTGTTCTGGAGAGACTGCACTCCGTGGAAGAGATGACCCATGTTAGAGCAGTTTCAGGAAGGACTATGGCGTATGGGTGGGACCCCGTGAAGGAGCAGGGGAGGAATGTGAGGAGTCCTTCCCCCAACCATGAAGCAGCGGCATAAAACAATGCATGATGAACTGACCGCAACCCCCATTCCCTCTTCCCCCCTGTGCCGCTTGCGGGGGGGAAGGTGATAGAGATAATGTTAAGCTTGGGAAGAGGGAGGGGTGGATGGAGGTTATCTTGTTCTCTGTCTCATTATCCTGCTCTTTTTAGTAATAAATGAATAGTTTTCCCCAAGTCGAGGCTGTTTTGCCCGTGACAGTAACTTTAAGGATTTTCTCCCTGTCCTTGTCTCAAACCTCGAGCCGTTTTTTCCTTATACTATCTTTCCCTATTCTCTTGGAGGGTGGGGGGAGTGAGAGAGAGACTGCATAGTCTGGTCCCAATCAGGGCTGAACTACGACATAGGTTCAGTGACAGTGCACCAGAGTTGGTATTTCATTGGTAAATACAGACTGACTATGAAGTTCTTTGTGGTTTAGATGTGTTTAAATGCATTCCTCATTCACAATAGAAAACTCCCTTTATAACTGTGACAGTAATGGCTTGATAGATCAAAGCTGACCAGACTAAAAGAACCAAATGAGGTATTTTCAGTCTTTCTGGCTTCACTGGTCCAAAGGGTTTCATTCAATATACATAATTTGTCTAAGCAAAGTAATCCTGTAGGATTGGTTAGAAATGCCAGTCAATACCAAGATTAAATGATAAGTATGACCTAGTTCCTATAGGAAACAATTGGACATTTTGTCACCTGGGCAACTTCAGTTAGGCAAAGCAACACAGCCAAAGATATTTAATAATTCTCCATTATCTGCAGGATATAGCAGGTGGTATAGAAGGGACTCCTAGCTCCTATTTTATTGTAAATGAGAGAAGATCTGCAAACTCAGCCTTAGTAATGACAGCTGTTGCACAAAAGCTCTCCTGTTTGAACAGCCAGGTAAATGACCTCTGCAACTTGGAGAGCTTGCACTGTGCCCACAGACAAGCCACCACAACTTGCATAGTGATATTAACACCTCAAGGACATCCTCTACACATATCACCCTCTTCTTAAATTACTACACAAAGTAATTGACAGGACAAAAGTTTCATGGAACTTACTCAGCCTGAACCAAATGCCATTTTCTTTTCTTGAGAAATAAGCAAATAACACTTGTGATGGGTCATAACCGAGAGAAAGGAATGCAAAACCTCAGACCAGTCATGCTCTGCTTGCAGTATCTTTTCCTTTGGCTTATTTGGTTGAAATCTTGTGCTGTTTCATGCATCCAGTGTGCATCACCTGTGGTGTGACATCTGACCCCATGGAGATGTAGCAAATGCTCACTGTTCTCAGGAAACATCACACACCATTGTGCTGTGCAACAAATCTGCCAGCACTTGCTGACTTTGTTGCTGGGAACTGAAGTATTTTTACAATAACCTTTGCAAAACAAAGTGTATCTGATTAGAAATAAAGAGAGAAAAAAAATAATTGAAGTTCAGAATGGAATTCCTCCACTGGAGTAAGCTAAGCAGGGGCACCAAGCAGGATAGCACATGAAGGTGTGAGCAGCTGGTGGTGATCAATCAGAAAAAGGGAGGAAAGAATCTGCTGAGGGGGCAGGAGACCAGCCTCATGCCAGCAGCCGCCACTCTTGGTAGCATTTCCCGTCTGTCTGTCCTGTGGTTGCTGTGTAGTGTGTGGCTTTTGAAGTCAGAGGTCAGACTGAAGGAGCCTGTTCCATACAGGTTCTCATGTTCCTGTTATTCTTGCATGGTTCTGCTTATGCAAGGGAGAAAGGCCAAAAAGTTGTCCAGATTCCTTCAGGAGCAAGAATCATGGTGAAATACACCACCAGCACCGAATATCTTAATTGCTGGAACCTGTGCTTTTTTATCCTTCCTTGGGAACAGACCTCTGGAGGCAAAACCTGGCTAATGGAGCCATGCATGTGTCTTCCTTCCTTCCTGATGGAAACCCAGTCCAGGGGAAAGAACCAGCTGGACTCTGAGCATGTGCAAAATAAGGTGTATTTTTTATTATTGACACGCCCAAATTTCAGCTGCACGACAACTGTAACCATTTCAGGACTCTAGTATGGTTTAGCAGCTCTTCTATGTACTCCTGGCTGCTAATAACAGATGAACACCATGTGTGCTTGTTATGTGCAGGAGCACTTTGGGAGGTCCTCCTACACTGACTAAGAAGTACGGCACAATGGATTTGATTAACCTGATTAAGAAATATTCCCTTCCTAGGCAATATAACCTGACTGTCGTCGTAACCTAGTGTTGATAAGCTGAGTCAAGTACAATACCTACTACACAAAACCCTGCCTTCTAGGACCCTGCCTAGCTAGGACAGCTAGGAGCCAGTAGTAGGTAGCAGCTGCGCGTGGTCGCAGGTAAGTCCTGCACTGTATTTCACAGAGGAAGCCAAGAGGTGTCATGGTCTCCAACACCAGTGAGCCAGCTGAGCAGCTGTGTTTATGGCAGTCATGGCAGCACACAGAGCTCCTGAAGCCTCCAACTATTTTCTGACCACCTGCATGGTAGGGAAAGCAGGAGCTTGGCAGAGGAGGTGACTCCTGGGTAACCCACGTGGGGGACTGAGGGCAGCTTATTGCTCAGCTCCTCTGGCAGATGCGGTAGGTGCCATTTTAGTTGATATAGAAGTTTACTTCTGGGATTAAAATTGTGATATCCTGCAGTTCAAGATAGAGTGACCAGGCTAGAGATGCTCCTGGTTTTCATTGGCACAGGGAGGGCCTTTTATGAGACACTCAGAAATCAATGGCATAGGCTGCGAATTAAATGAATTGAAATCTGGCTCTTCATTCTTTTGGCCAATTAAATAAATAAACTACTTTAAAACTTTCTGCCACTAGTGTATAATCCATTTGCTATGTGGGATACCAGCCATATTATAACTACATAAATTCAATAAGGCTTTTTTAAAAATGAGAATTATGCAAGTAATGCCAGATAATACATCTCCAAGCTTTCATCCCCAGCAATTCCTGAGTCCTAAAAATGGTTACAGCTACGAACTAATAGAGATAGACTCAACATTTCAAGTATCTGTTGCTTGCCTCAGGGGTAATGCAGCTTGTTAATTGCTTGCCAGGCTACAGGTGAATAAATCTTGCAGAAAAGGTTTTAAGCAGAGTAGCATTTCATTCTTGCTTTGCTAAGTGCTTCCTGAGAGCCAGGCAAAAAGTCTTGCAGTGCTCAGTCACTATAGGAACCCGCCCATGGGCTTTGGCTGTGCTGAGTTTCCTGGAAAAACCTGGCCAATGTCACCTGCCCACACCCCCATTCACACCATGGCTGAAGCTATTCAAGACATGAAGGTGTTTAGTGAAGAATAAATAGAAAAATAATGGTCTCTGTGGGCTTTATTTCTTACTGACAATTCATCAAGCTAATCTAGTCCTATTCAAGAAACCCTTCTGGTCCTTGCCCATTGGAGGATGCTGCTTAGCTTTCTTGTGCTCAAGGATGCTGACAAGATCACTGATGAAAATTAAAATAGTTTATGATTGTGTAGGGTGAAAGCATCAGTGGCTGTTGGGTGTTAAACTTCAAGATTACTTGTATTTGATCAGGTTTTCCTAGGCCTTGTACTCTGAGTGTGCTCTGTCCCCAGGCCATCTGCCTATGCATTTCTTCTGGTCTTTCTCACCTTTGCAGATGCAGTTCTTAAGTTTTTCAGGCCAAGTCTGCACAGCTTGACACCCTGCTTGACCGTAGCCATGAAGTATGTAAGTTGAAAATTAATCAGATAAATCATGATGTAAATTAAAGAAAATTTTCAACTTTTTCTATCTGTGCTGCTTAGGAACATATACTACAAGGATCTAGAAGGTGGCAGGATTTAGAGAACTAAAATTGGACAAAGTAAATCTCTCTAAGTACATCTATATTGGTAAATAAAATGAGACTGGAGTGTGGGTTCAGCCATGAGCACACAATTGGAGGCATGTTCAGTTGTTAACATGCACCTCATTATTGTTGGCTTCTGCCAACCAGCACTGTCCTAACAGCACCCCGACACCATCTGGGGAACACCACAGACCAATGACTGTTCCCAGTGGTTAGTTTTTACTCAGCCACAGTGCATAGGGACAGAAAGAGAGTTCAGCCATATGGATGTGAGCTGCGCTCTGCCACTTTGCCTCGAGGCTGGCAAATGGTCCCTGGCCTATTTTATTTATTAATAAAGACTGAAGAGATAAGTCAAAACAGGATGCAATCTGTTAAGTTATTTTGAAATGGAAGTAATTTGTAAACGTGAAATTGAGCATTTTAAAAAATATTAAGTGTAAATTATTTTCATCCTATAGACATGATGAAGGAACTGGGGTGGACACACTTGTGCACATGTTTTGGCAGAGGATAAGCACAGCAAGGATAAAAGTTAAGCATGCAAAGCTCCAGAGTCACCCTTTCATTCTGTGGCTAGATTCGTAAGAGCTGTGTACCTGGTGGAGCAGGTCGCCGTGCACTGAAGTGGCCTGTCCCCTGCTGTGATGATGAGGTAGCAGCTGGATGGTGGCACAGCTCCACACTGGGGTCCCCGCTGCCCTTTCTTCCTGTGGAAACCAAGATATTTCCAGGACACATCCACCCGGGCCCGGGGAGCATTGCCGACTTCACCAGCCTACCTGAAGCCAGCATGATCGAGTGAATTTTTAAAGCAAAGATAGATTTTCCTTTTTAAAAAAGGTTGTTCCCTGAGGGACTTTTTTTTGGTCATATTTTAATACAATAGCCAGGCTGCAAAACACATACCGAGCCTGTTTATCAGCCCTTGTATCTTCTGTAATAAATGCAAGCCTCATCTTTCCAGAAGAGTATTTTCTTTCACAAAACTCAGTTAAACATCTTTCAATTAAGCATCTTTCAAGAAACTGAGCTTTTTTTTTTTCTCTCAGTATGAGCACCTACAAAAAAAATGTGCCATCAGTCTGCCTTGTGCCAGCAGATAGATAGGTGTTTAGCGGGTGGGAAGACACAGAACATCTGAAAAGGAGTGACAAAAAGTCTGAGGGATGAAACGTTCACCCAGGCAATTTTACTGAGGCAGTGAAGAGGGAAGAAAATAATTTGCTCTTTTTTCATGCACTTCCATCCCTCCACAATTCCCTCTCTACGGCACCTGCTTGAACTGGGCCCTGGTGAGGAACGGTGTCTTGGGAACACTGCTTCCCTTTTTTCTCCTGCTGAGGCCTTAGGATGGAGGATGGAGTGGTGCCCCTGGGCAGGAGGGAGGAAGGTGGTTCCCCAAGGGGGTTTCCGTGGTCCATGCAGCCAGGAACGGGAAGACCTGGGGCAGGCAATGGGCCCTATGGGTTGCTGCATGTGAAGTAGTAGGGCCTGGGACACAGGGGCATCAATACACAGTTTTTGTGAGAGTCCAGACTGGGTTTCCAAACAAACGCACAGAGGGGAGGGAGACTCAAGATCTGAGATCACCTTGGACATCACGTCTTTCCTGGAATCACGGAACTTTGTCTAATCCTGGTGGGGTTCGGGCCCCTGGGATGCTTGCGCTGCAGCCAGACCAGTTTTCACAAAGATAGCCCAAAGGGCTTCCAGAGTGGATGTCAATAACCATCCAGCCTTGGTGGATTTTTGTTCCCAGGAAGCTGCAAAACCTGCCTGAGAAGATGGGTGAGTACCTGAGCCCCAGGCAGCCCAAGTGCTTCCTTAAAAGGCTTTTGGAGGTGATCCATGAGCGGTTAACACATGGGATTTTGCAAAGTGCTTGTCTCCATCCTTAAGTCTGCTCCTTCTGCAGTCACTGGTGAGTTTTCACTGAGGATATGGCAGTACCTGAGAGTGAATCACACAAAAACCCTGTACCTAAAACTTCACAGCCTATGAGCTGTTGTCTTGAGAGCGCTGTGCCGTTGCTACCAGACCAGATGCTTCTGCATCTCCCTGGAGGGCTCCTTGCCTCAGCGCTGGAAGGCAGAGCTGAGGGCAAGTCCTACTCCTCCTCCTTCCGTCTAACCTGCATGACGTGGGGTGAACACCTCTCAGAAATGACATCTGATGTCAAAACAGCAAGAAACCACCTATTATTTGTTATGTATTTATTGCTAACCTACTCTTTGTCTGGGATAGTGGGATAATGAGCTGCTAATGGACTTGGCCAGTGATTTTCAGTTAGCACAGGTATATACAGTGATTTTATTTAAGACTTCAGCAAGTAAAGGTATACAATTAACAGTATTCTGGCATTATTTTATATGCTATGTAACCGAATATAAGGAATAGTATATTTTATGTTATGTGTCAAGGCAGGATTGAGGTGGGACTTCCAAGCTTACCATCTCATTTTCAGATCAAGAAATCTCTACCCCACTGCTGCATTGTTTCTAGCTGTGTATATAGACTGACAGCAGAAATAATTTTGACCATTAAGAAACAGCATCTCTTTCTGAAAGGCAGCCAAGTCCCAAAATGAAAGAGCAAACATTGCCAGAGTATAATCAGGCTCCCAGCAGTTTAGGAAAGGAAGTAATAAATACCTCATTTACCTGGAACTGCAGAAGGAACAGAGCATGCTGCATACAAGGACCCGTCTGGGCACTAGGAAGGAACCTTGAGCAAGTTCTCCTGGTGCAAAAAGAGGCATAGGTGCTGCTATGACCACAGCACTTGGGTGTAATTTGCATGTTTAATTCCTAAAATTTTCCCTTTGGCAAAACGGTGCATTTTCGTGGTTTATGACTTCATTAGTGATGAAGACAAACTGTTAGCCAGCCAAATTCCCCCTCTACAGATATCCCTGACCGTTCCATAAAGCCGGGATTACTTGGTTAAGTTTTGCGGAAATCAAGCAGATGTTTTTCCTACGAATTATTCACCAAGAAGAGCTGTGCTGAGTCAAGGTGTGGAAGGAGCCACGTGATACATGAGCCTACCTAGTAAAAAGGCTGGGACCTCTCACAAGAGCACAGGTGACACCACATCTCAGACCATACTGGAGATCAGGCTCCGAATCCAGACCAAATCTACTATTTAATAGCTTTGATTGTCTTAGGAAATCTCACACCCCAGGAGTATGTATCTGAACTACAGATTTTAAAATATTTTAAAAACACTTTACTGCCTACCTAATGGGATAGGAGCTCAACAATAGGAGTTTGCCACTCCCAAACCCACATTCCAACTTCATAATATATAAATGTGCCTCAGTTTAATTCTCAGTTTAATGTGTTACACTTCTTTGTTGCTTGAACTTTAATAAAATATTTATTGCTTATAATAATACAGAGTCTTTAAAATAATTGAGCACTACATGACTGTTTTATTTCTAACTTTAAATAATGGTGAAACGTTTTTAATAAGGTATATATTACATTCCCCTATACTATGCTCACCTTTAAAGTGTGTTTTAATGTATTAGTATACACATTTTGTGATGGAAGTTGTATCATGGCCAATTATTAAAGATGCTGCAGATCTGTAGTTGCCACTAATTGGTAGAATCACTCGTGTTCAATGTCTCCTAGGACCTGGTCTTCAGCGGTCAGGCAATCCATTAGTGAAATGATCATCAAATATTGGCCTGCTCTTATTCCTTTTAACTTCAATGGAAATAAAACTGACATCAATATAGGCATGTGTCAATGCATTTCATTGATAAAAAGCATTATGTTCAAAATTCCCTCCTTATTTGTGGCTAGGAGCTCAGTTTTTTTATCGTTTACATAGCTGAAAAGCAGTGTAGTGTCAGAGTGACTCATGAATGGAAGTTAGATACATTACAGTGGGTGATACTGCAACCTGAAAAGTTTGGGTAAATATAACCCTCAGAAGGGAAATTTACTGTATTTTCTCCATGAAAGATCAGCTGAACTTTGTGCTTATCAGTCAGGAACGTAACAAGTTCTGGCTAGCTCCTGTGATTTAGAAACTTTTCACCCTGCAATTTTGAGGCTTTATTTTCAAGCTCCCGGGGAGAATTTCATTTAAAGATTGACTTAATCTGGATTCTATTATAATTTCTTCAGACAGAACAAAAGCTGAACTTTTTTTTCTATGTGGAATGTTTTTATTTTTTTTTCATGAAGAAATCACATGATGAAAGCGTAACTCCAAAGTGTTACTTCTCAGAGCTGCACAGCGCTTCACATCTGTCCTGACTTGCATAACCTACTCTGTGCATTGAACAACCATCTTTAACGAGGGAGCTGTTAAAATGTGCCGTGTTCCCATAGTGAGATGTGTAGTCAAGAAAAGGAAAGATTTTTAATTGTCATTAAGAGAATTCCGGCTTCCTCTGACTTATTATTGTCTTTCTTTATCTTTTAAATGTCGTATAACAAACCCCTCTGGCTGCTTTTAGGAAAACAGATCACATACTCATCCTCCTCTCTTTGTTTCCATGTGTCTCTATGACTGCCTGCTTACAAACATCCTCTGCAGGGAGGAACAAAAGAAACAAGTAGATTCCTGCACCACGGTCACTTTTAGTTTGCGCTTTGTCCCAACCAGAATATATCCACACACATTTATTTTCCCGCGTGTGCTGCGGTATTATGTGTGTTTATTGGGGTAGTGGTACCTCATCCACTGAAACACCCTTCCCAGGGGAAGGTTTTCACTTTTCAGAGGAAAAGGACACTTGGATTATCTGTGTGCATCTGTGAAAGCTGTTGCATTTATTCTCCCTTTCTGTTGCAGTCAGCCTTGTGTAATATCTCTTGAATCCTCTGTGCATGGAGGAGTGAAAAACCTTAACTTGGCAGCATGGAAAAGGCTGGGAAACTGGAGCTATTTACAACTTGCCAGACATTATACACAAGAAAATGTAAAAAGTAAAAAAGCCTCAACCCCTAATGGGTAAATAATTACACTTGTTCCTCCTGTACAGTTAACTGCAAATAATAAAATTGGCTATAAATGAGTAGTCAGGGAAGGTGAAATGCTACTGTTTGTCCTTCCTCTTTCATTACATAGTGAGCTTTACATGAATACAAGTGTAGTAGCCACAATTCATATTCCAAAAGCCTTTTTTCCCCTTTTTGTGGGAAATAAACCAATTATAGGTATTCAAGGGTCTTTGTGGTATAACAGAGTACACTGTCTGTCGTGGCATGAATGTTGTCTTCTCTGGTGCATCAGATGTAAGTTTTGCAATGAGATTTTCAGGGAAATTATTTTTTTATGGAAAAAAAAATAATTTGGAAGCAAGCTCTGGAGATATCTAGCCTGACCCCTGCTCAGGGCAGGGCTAGCTTCAGAGTTAGATGAGATTGCTCAGAGTGTTTGGCAGACAAGTCTTGAAGAATCTCTAAGGATGGGGACTCCACAACGCCTTCCAATTATCCAGGTTCTAAGTTCTGGAGAAGAAAAATAAATCCTGAGATGATCCCAGAGAAATATTTGTAAAATATGTAATTAACTCTCATGTGTACTAAGTGTAGATTTGTAGTTTAGTGTGTTTTTTTTTACTTTAAATTATTGCTATTGTGCCTTTACAGAAATGTATTGTATTGTGCTCTGTTAATGCTGCATAAAGGTAAACACATGAAAAACATGAAGAGGTGTGATGAGTGGTTGAGATAAGCTGGGAGATCAGGAGGCACCTGAGAACTTCACCTCCACCCAGCAGATGGGAGATGTTTTGCAGCGGAGAAGTCTATTTCTTCTTCCTTTCCTCTCTGCGGAGCAAGATTAGATTTAGATCTTATCTGAATGCAGACTGTATTGCTTAAAGACAGGCACAATCCCTGGGCTGTGAACACTGTTATAAAAAGCTTATTTCTTTGTACATTAAAAATCAGCAGAAAAGGGACTAAACTCTGCTGCTATACAGCATTTTAATACTGAGGATAATACAGGTATATTGATGAAAAATAGTACCTATGTAAGTGGCATTATGACAGTGTTATGAAAAGAAATGGTGGATGAGAATACAGGTATATAATTATTCATTGTGGCAAAACAAGTAGAGATCTAAACTTAATTATTTCATGGACAACAGAACAGTTTCAGCCAGAAGGGTTCAGGGAGGGCCGTTCTGACCATATAGGCTGATGGCGCAGTTACCTGAAGAGGATAGAGGTTCAGCTGAACAAAGACATTTTGCTATGAAAAAAAAGTTTCCCTGTTGCTTGAAGAGGGACAATTCCCTCGTCACTGCAGAAGAGGCAGGCACAGCTCTGTTTGGAGTGCTTGGGAAAAGCGGTAATCAGCTGCCACCTCAGCATCCCCATGAAGAATGCACCTCAATCCATATATGCATACATATATAACTATATATTTACATATATATGTGTATGCCTGTATATGCTCTCTAAATAGACTTCACAGCCTCCCTTTCACAGGACTCTGTTGGGTTACTTTGGAAATAATCTTGATATCTCCCATGATAACAAAAATTTCCATTTGTTCCCAGATCCCAGTCCACTGCAAACACTTCTCTCAATCTCTGAGTACTCAAAACCCTTTCAGTACTTCAGGTACATACCAGCCACTGTAAGTTATCCTTAAATATCACATGCAAATGTTTACATTTGTGGAAAATTAAGTTTCTGCTTCTTCTTTCTTCCTGTCTTAGTCTCACAGCCCCCAAATTCTTGTGCAGTTATTCACACCGCTCATTAACATCAACAGTTTTATTGTGAGCCCATGGCTAGAGAACCCATGATAAATATTACGCTGATCCCTATCTGCTTTCTGTGCTTCAATGTGGGCAAGAAGTGTCAGGCTCACCCCACCTGCCCAAGCTGGGCAGGACATCTGTGGTTTGGTGTGGTTATTCATAGCGTGGGGTGAAGCTTCAGTGGGCAGCTTTTTTAATAATGTAATCCAAAAGTGAAAGGGTAATGTTTACCAGGCCTGTTTCAAAATGGCTGATTAATCAAATAAATGGGTGTTTATTGAGGCTGTTGCTAGGTACCGACTGTTATTGAGATAATTGTATGACTCAGCTAAGCCAGACAAAGAGCTCTACTGTTGCTCTAAAGTACCGACTGGCAGAGTTTGGATCATGACACCAGGGTAAGGAGAGAAACTTTGCTCTTTCCCCTCAGCTTTTTCACTAGGCTAATCACTTAATTCATTTATCATCACATCATCCGCTTTTACAGCCAGCTTCAAATGCCTTCCTCCCAAGACACAAGCACTGACCCTTCTGCAGAACCCTTTCATCCACAGCACTGTGCTGATGGGTTTTCGTTACTGACACCAAGGTTTGGGGACAGGCCTTTCTTTTGTGTAATTTCTGTATTATTATATTCATGCCTTAAGCATCTGCAGAAACCGTAAGGTCCTAGCCGTTCAAATCACTTGTTTAGTAAATAATTGGAGTGAGTTTTGTGGGGAGAGGTAATCTTTTATAAGACCAAGTGATAAACATGGGAACAGGTGACAAGCTTTCAAGCACACAAACTCTTCTTCAGGTCAAACTTGTTGCTTGAAAGCCTCTCTTCTTTTCCAGCTAGTTGTGTGGGTTTTTCCAGTAAAAGCTATTGCATCTCCCTAACATTCTCGCTCCACTCTCACGGCTGCAAAGGCGAGGTTACTAATAAACAACAAACAGTGCTTGATTAGGCAGGCTATTAATGGAGATTTTGTGATAGAAATTACATCACACAGCTCATGCCTCATATTTTTCTTCTAAAAAATGGGAAGCATTTTAAAAAGACAGTGACTAATGAGTATAATTATAGAAAACTCACTTCTCAGAGGAAAGCATGAAGTAGATGAAGTCTGATGTACAGAAAGAGATTTCTATCTGCAGATTCGGGGGAACATGAAGAACATATATGTGCCCTCCAATTAAACTCCCTCTCGCTTATATATTCATTTTCTTATTTTAATGTAATAGGTGCTTTTTTTTTTCATTCCAAAGTAGTGGGTCTATGTTCTGCTGATGGTGGTTTGCACAGCTGAGTGATTTGAAATCATAGGGGTATGTTTACTTCAAATGTTTCTAGTCCATCAGTTTCAAGTTGTCCCAGTCCAAATTTGGAGTAATCCTAACAGCAGGAGTGTTACAATCAGATTTACACTGATCTGACTGAGAGTAGAGCTTAACCATAGTGGCTAGTCATATTCTGTAGCAGGTTTTGGGTTTTTGTTTTGATCTTCAACAAAATAAGTGATACGTGGTAATGAAGCAGTCTTTCACTTGCTGAAGATTGTATTTTAATTAGAAAGTCTGGTGTATGTCAGGGCTTTTCAGCAACAAACACCTTCACTACTTGGAAATGCTAAACATTTCTTCAAAATACTCCACCAACACTTTATTTACTGTAGCATCCAGTCATAACTGATAAAATAAAGTCTATCTGTTTAACAGATTCTGGAGGTTTATAGGTCAAGGTCTGAGCTAGGCTCTGAACCAGGAAGCAGGCTTTGTTTGAACTGCCTAACCCTTGCAGTTGATTTGTCGAATTAATGTTTTACCTGTAACTAGAAGTGTTTTCACTGAAGGAAGAGAGCGATCCTGCTGCTGATTTAACACCTGTTACACTCCCAAATGTGTTACTGAAAAAAAAATCTAATGTCTAAGGTGTCTTTTTGCTTTTACTTGTCATGAGCATAAATCACGTTAAGCATGTATTGGAGTCTGGAGCCAGCCTCCCAGATCTGATGGATCCCTTATTAATGGGATATCCAGAGTGTGAAAACTGGGAGAAATATCACCAGAACATCCCACTGTACAGAGGCAGGTTTAGGACCAGCTTGTGAGTGTTAAAGGAAAGTAAATGAAGGCTGGAGCAGAAATCCCCTCCCAAATTCTGCATGTGGCCCAAGGCGGGATAAATGACAGCATGACCCCAACCCTCTCTGTCAACCCCCTCCAACTTCTAGGGTATAATCTCTAATTGTTGTACTGGTACAATCAAGAGCCAGTATTTTTTCCCACATCATCCCTTTGTGAGGTTGGGGTGGTACCACTCCGCCCCTTGGGAAAGGGAAGGATTGTTTCTGCTGAGATCGTTGACGGCAGTGAGGTATGAAGTATGATGGGAAAGACAGAAGTGGGTCAAGATCCAAGGCTCAACATTTATCTGATTTTCTCCAGAGGGCAGAAGGACTTTTCAAGTCATTGGCTGTCTCAAGTGATTCAAGAGTCTTTTACAAGCATATGTAAGGTGGTCGGGAGGTGGTAATGATGTTAGTTTGAAAAGATACTTTTAATACTAGAAAAAGTTAAGAGGGAGTAGCTCTTCATCAGGATGCCCCTTAACATGTCTCAGAATGGGGCCAGTTCGGCTCCCTGTGGGAGGGGGGCAGGAGTCTTTTCAGGTTCCCGTATTCTACATTCCTGCTGTGGGGAGTAGCAGCCATAAAGAACTTTCTCCCCTGCAGCTTTACTTAGGACGGAAAACTGTCAGCCTTTTTGATATCAAATTATTTTACAGGCCAGATGCTAAATATGTGTAACTCTCCTCCTCTATTGTCTGCTAACAACCTTTTTTGACAATGCAATTTACTAGCAAGGTCACTAGCAACAACTTCCCCTCACAACACTTCACGTCAGGTAGAAAATTGGATTTTAAACTAAATTATTCTGGTTTTTTTTTAAACCTCTGATTTTTATTAGATTGCATTTTCACTGAAAACAGTGGGAAACATATTTAGTGGAGAAGGTCTAAATACTGAAAATACTAAGGCTTTCAGCCCCTTGAGGTTGGGAAAAAAATTGCATACTTCAGTTTATAGGTGATTCTTGTTCTAAATTCCCAAGATAAGCTTTTTTTTCCCCTGCTTTTTTTTTTTCCTGCTTTTTTTTTTTCTTGCTGTTTGCAAGCAAACAGAATGAAAAAAACCTTTTTTAACAAAAAGTTTCAGTTGTCCCAGCTAAACAGTTGCATTTGCCTCCTATACAGCCCAGACAGACCTTGCTTACAGACTGGAAATCCTCAAGGGATTAATTCTACCAGAAGACACCGATTCCTTTCATTCCTTTTCCATTACCAGTTCCTTGGACAGTGCTAAACAGAGCGTTGGTCCTCCTGATCTACCATTTTCTCAAGGGCGAAGCAGCCTGTTTGGAAGGGGTAGAAACACTACCGCCTTCAAAAAAAAAAACTGGTGAGATTGTTTTGAATTCAGGCTGTCTTGTAGCAGCCGTATTCCACCGCACCTACTCATCAACAATATGAACTGTCTTGATGAAGGACAAATTGTTTATTTTTGTTTTAACCCTGTAATCTATTAATCTATTTGCACAGTTTCAAAAAGTGGGTGGGAAGGAGGGGTTATGTGAAGGGAAAGCTGTATTAAAACTTCGCTGTTGCTGAATGACTTGTTTATTGAATGTATTTACCAGAAGTAACAGGAATCATAGGAAAACAGAAAACAAAGTATCTGGCATTCGGTGCCATCTGATCTGATCCATAACCTGAGGTTGGAAAGGTGATTTCCTAGTTTTCTATCAAAGTCGTGTATACATTCGTATTGTTTGGATTATGTTTGGACCATTAAGCATCCCATCCGGGAGCACAGACCGGCTCTCCGCTGACCTCAGCCTGTTAAGACACCTCTGTGCTGCAGGGAGCACCTACGCATGCTGTACATTGACCAGAGGCAGGATTGCGCCTGGGAACAGCCTCGGGAGGGTCAAGGGTTGTGTGTTCAGTGTCTGCTTGGGGACGCTCCTGCAGCACCGAACCAGACTTGCGAGCGGAGACCTCCTGACCCTGCGTGAAGAGCCTGTCTAGATATTCCCCCAGACAGAGCAAATAAGTCACACACGTGGTCTCGATGGCGTTATCTGCAACAGTACCTGTGCATGTAATCCTCACTCGCTGCAGTGCTAACATATTTTGCAATATGCATGTCCTTCACCGGGGCAGTAACTTCGATACAGCTCTAAGCTGCTTGGCCTGGCCAAATCCTCATTACACCTCTTCGCAGTTGCATCCGTTCGTCTTTTTTCACCCTCACGGACGATTAACAGTCTGAGCTGCTGCGCACAGCGTACAGCACAGTGAACTGCGCGGTAAAGTTTACAATATGTCCTCATTTCAACTTTAAAATCTTAACCTCTTAAATAAAACCAGCTGCATAGAGCAATTAGCGAGCACGGAAAAAAAAAAAAACCTGAACAATTCAATTCAGGAAGCCTCTGAAGAGTGTCTGTGCTCGTACCCCTGGGGACTACAGCCATTGCAAGTTCAGTAAATAGATGACCTCTTTTTCTCCACATCCAGGCACAAAATAAATTTTATTTCATATAGGAAGATTTCAAAATAAGTTTTAGAGACTCGTGTATGTACACACAGAAGCACACATGTGTACACGCGTCCTAATTAAGCTGCCACAGCTGTAGCTGTAGGAAGCCACATTTAGAAAATGGAGAGTCAGTTTTGCTCAAGAGTTATACTTTGACAAAGCGTTAAACAGCAAATACGTTGCGTGCTGCAGCAGTGTAATGCCAAGGCGCTGTTCCTGTAGCAGAATTAGTGTCACTTTTATTTATAATGGCAGTGCTTGCAGCTTGCATTAAAGAGACTGGGGGCTTTTTAGGTAAATTGCAGAAGTAATGAAAAGAGAGTCCTCCCTGGGAATTTCACTAAATTTCTTTTTCCCATCCAGAGGTGAGCACCATCCCCTGATGCCTCTAGTTAGCGATGAAGGAGCATGCTGACATGTCCTTAGCACCTTTCAACTGACCACAGGAGTTTTCTAGATCCAGCTAGGGCTTGACATCGCTGCCGGGAACACTGCTGCTTCTGCACCTCCTTTGTGGTCAGTGTGGAGGTGTCACCCCCATCCCCAACACCGCAGCCCTGCCAAACACCCTGAGGTCAAGGCTGTCTCCTGGTTTTCCACAACATCTCACTGTGTGTCCCATGATAGAGGACTTTGGGGGTGGATAAGGGGAAGACTGGTGGTCTTGCTTCACCCCCACTTCACCTCCTCACTTAAATTAAAAACAAGAATGGTGATCTTAAGCAAACACAAAATTGGGTGAGTGTATACAATGCTTCTCCAAGTACTGTCCCAGCCTCCAGCTCCTCCAGAATCAGGGATTTTCTGAGCCTGTTCAGCAAAGCTGTATTTCAAGCCTCTCCGTGAAGCCCTGCAACCTCTCTGAATCCACAGTACCTTTTGGCAAGAGGTACCACACATCTGCTACTCACTGAGTCAAAAAATTGCCTCTTTTTACCTGTTTTGAACCTGCCTCCTGTGTATTAAGAGAACTGTAAGAGAAGATCAGGTTCATGACCACCTGAGGAACCTGAATATATGTAAGTCTATGGGACCTGATGAGATGCATCCCAGAGACCTGAGGGAATTGGCTGACGTAGTTGCCAAGCCACTCTCTATCACATTTGAAAAGTCATGGCAGTCAGGTGAAGTCTCTGCTGACTGGAAAAAGGGAAACATTGCATTCATTTTTAGAAAGGGTAAAAAGGAGGATCCTGCGAACTACCAACCTGTCAGCCTCACCTCTGTGCCTGGGAAGATCATGGGACCAATCCTCCTAGAAGCTATGTTGAGGCACATGGAAGACAGGGAGGTGGTTCGAGACAGCCAGCATGGCTTCACCAGGAGCAGATCCTGCCTGAACAACCTGGTGGCCTTCTATGATGGAGTGACTACATCAGTGGACTACATCAATGTCCAGATGGAGATCAGTGACAAGTGGTGTTCCTCAAGGATCCGTACTGGGACCAGTAACATCTTCATCAATGACATAGACAGTGGGATCGAGTGCACTCTCAGCACATTTGCAGATGACACCAAGCTATGTGGTGTGGTCGACATGCTGGAGGGAAGGGATGCCATCCAAAGGGACTCAGACAGCCTCGAGAAGTGGGCCCATGTGAGCTTCATGTGCCGCACATCAGCACATCAATCTAACTCAAAATGATGAAATCCTCGAAACAGGCCAGGCTCAACTGCTTAGCTGTTCCTTACACAAATATGCAGACACTTGGGAAACTAAATGACATGTCCATCTTGGTGGCTATTGGCACTTACTGATGTGCATGCAATGAGCCTGAAAGTTGAAAACAAGCTGAAATTTGTTGGGGAATGTCCAGCCCACTGCCTGGCCCCAGCAGGGTCACCAGGGCTTTACCTCTGCCGCAGCAGAAGTCACCACAGAAGGCTCTCAGCTGCTGCTGCCACAGCTCTGAATCCTCTGAGGTCTCCAAAGCTGCCATTTACTCTCCTAAACTAGCTCCACCATCTCAGTTTACTCTGGGTGGCTTATGGTGAACCTGCATCACCTCACCCCCCACCCCCTGCCAGCCTAGCGATCTTGGCTCTGGGCACAACCACAGGTCAGTCTGCAATGTCCCTGCTCTGCGGGGAGGGATGAGCCACGTTTTGGCAGAGGCCCCGTTGCAGCAGACCCTCCCAAGCAGAGCCCTTCCCTCTCTACCTCTTCCCATGTTTTATTTCTCCCCTGTGCTCCTTTGCCCCGTAGCTGCAGGCTACAATTACTAATAGTGACTAATAAAGAGCACCAGATGAACCTGGAGAGGTCAACCTAAAAGCAACGGTTTAAGAGCAGCCAAAACCCGCTTGTCCAAAAGCAGTCTGAAAGCAATTATTCTCCAGCTAACATTACCCCCCAGCATAAATAACTCCTCCTGACCTCTCCAGGCCTTTGATTTGCTCCATTTGAGAGGCTCTGCTGTTGCCATCCACCCGGCAGGTCTCACCTTTCTCTGAGCAGCCATCCTGGCTGGCACTGCATCCCCGTCCTGTCACTGGAGGGGGTGACCCAAGCGGTGTCTGCTCTTCCCTGAGCTCCTGGCAGCTTCATGTGATGGCATCTAGTGGGCTCCTCACAGTCCTCTGCAGTCTCCCACCCTCTTTGGATTATTTTTTGCCTTTTCCATGGGGCTCATAAATGTAGAAACCATGGCTTGAAGCTTTAAAAACTCCCTTTTGGTATCCACAAAAAAGAGCTTTCCTGATTTTTTCCAAGAACACTGCAGAAGTGGAAGGTAGTTGAACAAGGTGCATTTAAGCCAAAAAGAAACCCCAACCCTTTCCATGGGACTTTATGGGTGTTAAGCCTTTACATGATTTAAAAAATGTAGCTGAACCAATTTGTATGGAAGTCCACAGTGGGTGTTAAATGCAAAGTCACTACCCCTGGTCCGCAGGAGGCCCCGTGCCATGGGCGAGAGGGGCTGGGAGATGACTGCGGGCCAGGCTGGCTGCGCGCTTGCCCTGGTCCCATTGCCTGGCTGGAGCGGATGGGGATGGTGACAACAAGGGGACACTGCACTGGGTGGATGTCTGATCCGATCTGGTGGCATGCAGCTGTCCTTACGCTCTTGTAGTGTGCCAGCAAGACTGGGCGTGGGGGGCAAAAATTCAGGTGATTTTAACATGATAATGAATACGATTGTAAGGAGAATTACAGAATGTGGTGACGACAATACAGCGTCCTGGATTTGCTTGCCTTTTAGACTCCTTCCAGCCCTTTTCTTCTCACTTCAGCTGGAGCCCTTACCTTTTTCCAAGTGTCAGATTTGAAGGCGTGATCCGTGTTATATCAAATAAAAGTCCAAATCTCTTGTTTTTCCAGGAGCGGGGCCAAAAGTGAAACTCCTGTATTTTCTTTCGATTCAACTCCAGTCTCTCACTGAGATTAGAGATACTTGAAATTTGGCCCACGCTTGTCCACGCAGTTTACAAA
Source organism: Chlamydotis macqueenii (assembly GCF_036417535.1). Classification (NCBI taxonomy): domain Eukaryota; kingdom Metazoa; phylum Chordata; class Aves; order Otidiformes; family Otididae; genus Chlamydotis; species Chlamydotis macqueenii. Next base: position 10,622,016 of record NC_141558.1, read on the forward strand.
TCTCAGGAGACTTGAGGCAAGTGAAAAGGCAATGTCTGATTTTTGACGAAAGCCTATGCAAGGGAAAAACCTTCTGGTTTTAGTTTAAGTTCACGCAGCTATTCCTACTCTGGGTGAATCATAATGAATCCTTTATCTAGACTGTGCTAAGGATTTCATCACAGAGCTCTCTGCAGAGATTGTGACATAAGAAGAGGAAAAGAAAGAGGTTGTAAAATATGGGAAATGCAAAAGAGACTTTACCATACACTTATGTGCTGTAACAATGGACTGCCATTGTCCAGGTCCCCAATAAATATTCAGTGCAGTATTTGTCTGTGTTTTATAAAAATAAGAAGGTAGAGAATTAATGAGAACACAATAGCTGGGCGTTGCAAAGCATTTGTGCTGATTAGGTGAGCATCTTCTACCCAAACACAAGGATGAAATGTCACCTAAGGGAAGCAGCAACGAAAATTTTCTAAATGATTGCCTAAATATAGGGGTTTGGTCTACAGTAAGAACCTAAGTCTGTGGTTTCATCTTCAGAAAATATGTTAATAAGCAGTGCTGTTGTCCAGCATTTTTTAAAATGAAACCAGTATTTAAATACCTCACTGTGGAATTATAAGAGCCTATTTAAGGTCTTACTATGGATGCCTCACCTAGTAAACATTTGAGGAATTTGCTATAAATTTTTTTTTCACATTTTTCTCCGTTGAGTGTAAGTCAAGAAGTCCTGTGAATTTTTAAAAGCAGATGTGTGTTACTCCCTGCTGTGTAGTATATAGGAACTTCAGCTACTTTATAGAAATAATCAGAAACTATAGAGACTTGCATATGAGTTGTTGTCATTTTTTCCTAAAACATGTTAGTTAGGTGTTAATGTTCTGATCTTGCAAATATTTATGCCAATTAATAACTTGAGTCAAAGGGGAAACATTGCTTACATGTGTGACATTAGTTACCATCGCAAAAATGTGCAGGACTGGGGTTTCATCTTGTAAACGTTCACTTGCTGAAATTAAAATCGTACGAGGTCACGATCCTATTAACAGTTTACATTTTGGCAATATCATTTGGGATATTTTATCTTATGGGACGCCATCAGTAATTTAATGGCTTATTATTGAAGCAGCTCTATTGCAACCAGATGGCAGGACTGTTTGTACCTTCTGCATCAAGGAACACAGGATAACCCATCTGACTCAGTTTCCCTCGTATTTCACTGCAGTTGCCCGGAACTGATTTGGGATCTCAACAACAGAAGTCTGTTCAGCAGAAAACACAAAATCCAGTGTTTTTCTGAAATATGTTGGTTTTGATCAAACTCACTTTAACAGTTGCTTTTAATAGTTAAAAAAAAAGAAAATCTGTTTAAATTTAGAGAGGCCCATTGCAGACTAGCAGAGCAGACAAGCATTTGCCAGCTTTCAAGAGCCCTGTTTCCATGGCTCGGGCAGAGTAGAGTCTTAAACCTTATTCTCACATGTACAGGAAGAACAGCCTGACTGTTCAGTTTACCTTACTCCTCACTTCCCACACTTTCTGGCTAGTCCCAGGGATAACGTGTACTCCTGACACATTAGTACACCTTGGGAATTAAAGCAAAAGCATCCAGTGCCACGTGCTCTTTAGAGGGGCAGCAGGACCGCAGATACTGATATATCCATGTGCCCTTAACAGTAACATATCTAAAGAACAAAATTGTGCAAAATGTAAGCAACCAATAAACATGTTTTCATGCTTCGTGAAATGGTGACCTTTTTTTTTTTAAAGGGAATTTATTCAGCTGCCTACCAGGTTATTACAGCCACAGAGTTGCATCATTCCGAAGTACACTACAAGAGAACACCAATATGAAGGCAGAACAATGTGAAAATTATTATGTGGGAGGTAACTCTTGCCATATTAAGCAATCTTTCCCACTCCTTCAGGGCAATCTGAGTATGCTCTCAGCAATCTTGCTTCATTACCTGGCATGACAAAGATTACAAGGCTTTTACAAAACAGCCTGAGATGGGAGACCCTTTTTAAACTATTTAGGGACTATTCCAGTCCCTGCTGAAAATTTGGTTTAGGTAAAGAAAACATAAAGCCAGATCAGCAGGAAATTCCTGACAAGGTCTTAGAAACAAACAAGTGCTGCACAGAGCATCCTAACTTCAAACACCTTAATGCAATAATTTGTTTTTAATCATCCATGAGATGGAAAATATGAGGAAAATGTAATATAAATATCCAAGAATAACAGCAGTTAGTTGTTTGGATTTAAAATCAGAGGAAGTTTCTATGCTGTTGAAGGTTTCCATACCCGTGGGCCTGGGGGAACTCAGGGTGCGGTAGGTTTCCAGCTGCCGAGAACAGGAATACGCTGCACTTGTCCTCCTGATGTCCTCCTGCAGCTCCGTGTACCAGGACCGCACTGCAAGGAGCTGCGTTAACAGGGCAGGGTGGCTTCATGCGCCGTAGCAGGCGCTCCTCGGGGCGACCGAGCCTGGTTTGCATCATTCATCTTGTTGAGATCCCTACCCGCTGCCAGAGTTTTCGCTCCAGCTACGCCTTGCGGCAGACTCACCCGTACCCTTGTAGGTGTCAGCAGGCGCTGGCACGGTGCTACCCCGGGCTGCGAGCACTGGTACCCCGCTGGGCACCCAGAGAGGTCATACATCTAGAGACAAAGCAGTGAGAGGTCCACCTTGGAAAAATATCTCTTATTTCCATGGTGATAACAATAAAATGTCTCTTTCTGGTCACTTCGGGTGAGCAGTTTCTCCCCCTTTGCAGGGACTTTCAAGCCTGGTTTGGGAGAGAAAAAAATAAGTTTTTATTGTGGAGAAGTGGAACACAGAAAATCTCCTACGCACCTGTCTGCTTCTTTTGGTGCCTAAATACCTTTGAAAGTCCTGCCTTGAGTGCCAAAGCTATGATGGATCACATAGTATTTCCTTTTTATTATTGCGCTGCATCCTTTGGGCCTCACATTAACATAATTAGGGCCATATGGCACCAGGATCTCTGTTGGTTCAAACTGATGCAGCTCCTTTGAAGTCAAAGAGCCTGTGCCAGTTTATACCTGCTGAAGGCTTGGTTTATGGTCTAGGAAATAAGAGGGAGAAGGGGGGGAAAAAATGGGACCCGGCCACTTTTTGTAGTTAATTAAGAATTACATAGATATATTTGTGCCCTGCTTCTGCTGTCCAGCAGGAGCTGTGCCTAAAGTCCCTGCATGGTTGTAATGTCCTTTGCACGATGACCTCTCATTGTCAGCTGCTGTGCCTCTCCTTGTGCCTCATAGTGTTTCGGTGGCTGTAGGTAAAACTGCTTGCAGTGAGTCAGAGCCAGCTAGACACCTCTGGGTAGCAGTCAAAAGCATCCCATTCCCATGCACTGGGTCATAAGGACACAAAGAATTCCCTGAGCAACTGTAATCTCTGTGCAAAGAAATTAAACTCTCTCTCTTTTTTTCCCCCTTGAATTCATTGTGAAAGTACTTGATAGTTATAACTAAGTAAAATCTTATAAAAATATCTGCTGGGCAACACTAAAAAAATATTGTCCTGGTTTCGGCAGGGATAGAGTTAATTTTCCTCTCAGTAGCTGGTCTGTTCTGGATTTTGGATGTGAAGAATGTTGATAAACACCCTGATGATACGAATTGTTGTGAATGAGGCCAAGGACACCGTCCAGCTTTCCAAGTCTCGCTAATGTGCAGATGCAGGAAGCTGGGAGAAAGACACAGAGAATAATTGACCCAGACTGGCCAAAGAGAGTATTCCATGCCATAAACGTCATGCGCAGTATGTAAGTGGGAGTTGCCCATGGGAGGGGGCATCAATTTTCCATTTTCTTCCATCTCTCCCTCTCACTTGCTGGCATCGTTCCCTCTACCTTGCTGGCTCACTTCCGCTCCTTTGCTTGCTGCTCAGTTTTGTTTCTGTGATTGCTTTTTTGGGACATTGGGTAGTGAGAAATTGTGCATTGTTCATTTTGTATATATAAGTGCCCTTATATTCTGTTATTATTGTAGTCTTCCTTTACTATTTTAGTAAAGTGTCTTAATCTCAACCTGTGAGTTTTCCTTTCTTCCCAATTCTCTCCCCCATACCACTGGGGAGAGGGAGGGTGAGCGAGAAACTGTGTGGTGACTCGGGCTAAATCACAACAGATATCAAAATTTAATCTGCTTAGAAAGTAAGTAATGTAAGTTGAAAGCATAAGGCCCTGGAATGAGAGCCAGGGAGTAAGGAAATATTGCAACTGGATGAACTTCCAGCCTCTAGGACCAAAACTTCTCCTGTATCCTTATTCAAGACATTCAGATTAAAAAAAAACTTAATTGTTGGAAATGTTGTAATGAACAAATACAACTGCAGTCACTGAAAGGTCTGAGCTGCCAGTACCTGGAAAACAGCAATAATCGACACCCTGGAAAGTAGGGTCATGTCTTTTGGGCAACTTAAACGTGGGTTTGTGCACCCACATTCTACCCAGTTCCTGTAGCAATCCTAAAATGATATTTCGATCCCAAACACTTCCCAACTTTGAAGTAGTTCATATTCACCTCTAACCAAGGCTTATGGCATTTCCAGATAAATAGCAAGCAGTGAATGCCCCAGGAAGGACTGCTAGCCTGCTGCTCCCCTTGCAACAGCAAAGCTGTCGGTGACAGTAGCAGGAAAACATCTCATCACGATGGGATTGCTGGATGCGGCTGATACCAGCTTCCATGTGCATGCTGCAGCCCCTGCCTGGGGGAGATCTGAATTCAGCCGCTCTGTCTGGAGCAGAAGACAAAAGCAGGAGGCTTCTCTTGCATGGGTCAGACACCCACATCCTGCGTCCAGCCACAGGCTGAGCCGCTGGGCTGGCTGGCCCCCATCAGCTTCCCCAACTCACGCCCAGCGCTCAGACCCATCCTGTGATGCAGCAGTCCAGATAACCACTGCACACATGAAATGCATCCTTGGGAGTCCCATAACAGCCCAAGTTACCAATGGCCCTAATAAAGAGTTTCTTGTTGCAACACATGCTCGTCCTCTATCCTTGGGTGATAACAGCTACACCAGAGTGGCTCCTGCAGCATTGTTACCTCACTATGTTCTCAAGCACTATAGAATCACAGAGTCATAGAATGGTTAGAGTTGGAAGGGACCTTCAAAGGTCATCTAGTCCAACCCCCCTGCAAGGAGCAGGGACATCCCCAACTAGATCAGGTTGCTCAGAGCCTCATCCAGCCTGGCCTTGAATGTTTCCAGGGATGGGGCTTCCACCACCTCTCTGGGCAACCTGCTCCAGTGTTCTACAACTCACATTGTAAAAATTTTTTTCCTAATTTCCAATCTAAATCTACCTCCCTCTATTTTAAAACCATTACCCCTTGTCCTATCAGAACAGGCCTTACTGAACAGCCTCTCCCCATCTTTCTTGTAGGCCCCCTTGAGGTACTGGAAGACTGCTATCAGGTCTCCCCGGAGCCTCCTCTTCTCCAGGCTGAACAGCCCCAACTCTCTCAGCCTGTCTTCATAGGAAAGGTGCTCCAGCCCTTTTATCATCTTTGTGGCCCTCCTCTGGACCTTCTCCAACTGGTCCATGTCCTTCTTGTGTTGGGGGCTCCAGAACTGGACACAGTTGACTTGACACTATGACTTGTTTGAGAGTATTTATTTTCCAGGCAATCAGATATAAAGGCAACTCCCGAGAAAAGGGTGAATATCAGCTCTTCCCATGTGCCAGCACAGAGAGAGCACCAGCTCGAAAAGGGATGGAGGTGCCAGCCGGCCAGCCCCAGGCACCACAGAGGTGGCAGGCAGACCCCTTGCCAGCCAGGCACGGACATGCCAGATGCTGCTGGAGCCAGGGACACTGTACAGAGGCTTGTGTTCACTCTAGGTATAATTCATTTTCTAGACCACATCTGTTTTTGATCTTCTGCTACTATGCACAGTTAAATATTTCACAGCCCTTTTATCAGCCAGCTCTCAGCTGGGACTGGAAGCTGGTTACTCCGAGGAATTTCCTGCTTCTAAATTAGACTATCACAGAGCAGAAAGGGCTCATCTCTGACTGAAGCTTCAGCACATGAGAACTCCTTCCGTATCTCACTATAAGGCAAATCCATTTTATATGGCCGTTGCCCCTTTTTAGCAATGATGTAAATCAGCAGTCTTTTGTAGGAAGATGGTCTGGCAGCAAACACACCATAAGCTTTGATCAGAGTAAAGAAAATTGATCTAGACAATGAAACCAAAATTTGGTCTATTACCTGTGTGAGAAAGTTACTTCCCAAAAAGAAATTTTAAAAATCTCCATTGTCTCATATCTCATTGATGCAAATCAGTCTAATCAGAATAGAGAAAAATACCATTGAGATGAACAGATTGCAAAAGGGACTTGGCTAGCTGGGAGGACTTCTAGTTAGGGCGGAGTGTAGGTCATCCAGGACAGTTGTCTGGACAGGTCATCCAGGGGCTCATTTAGTCCCTCATTCCTGGGAAGATAGGAAGCTCTGGCTCAGGCAGGTTGGTGGGGAGAGGGATGGTACCTTCCTCCATCGTCTACCTCCTTTTGATGATGCAGAAAAAGCGGAGAATCATGCCCCAGGGAGTCTGGTGCACCTTGCTGATATAAATAGCAAGACACAGAGGAATTATTGGACTGTAGTGACTGTTTTACCAGAAAAATCAGCAACTGATTCCTTGTCTTACTCATATGCAGTAATGTGGGTGAGGAGGTTGAATTCTTAGCACTTTTGACTATCAATCAGAGATTGGAAAATCCTAGCTTCTATTCAACGTTTTGGTGTTGATGCTACTGTTTTAATGTGGTTACATATCTCAAAGCAATGCAAAGCATTTTCATTAAACTTGTTTTGCAGGTTATATATCGCTTTACACTTCTCAAGTGCCCTCCATCGAATCATGTTTGTATTTTTTGCAACTATTCACTACCTCCCGTGCCACTCCAGCATGGTCAGGCAGCAGTGTCACAATCAAATTGCAGAGTAGTTTGGCAGAGCAGAGAGTAAACCACTTACAGGTGCTGGAAGAGATCAAGAAGATTGTTTAGGGGCTCAAAACTGCATGATTTGGACCTCTTTATCCCCATCCCAAACCAGCATGGTGTTGGGACAGTGGAAGATCAGTGGAGAATCATAGAATGGTTTGGGTTGGAAGGGACCTTTAAAGACCATCCAGTCCAACCCTCCTGCAAGAAGCAGGGACATCTCCAACAGATCAGGTTGCTCAGAGCCCTGTCCAACCTGGCCTTGAATATCTCCAGGGATGGGGCATCCACCACCTTTTGGGCGACCTGTTCCAGTGCTTCACTACCCTCAGTGTAAAAAAATTTTTCCTTATATGTAGTCTAAATCTACCTCCTTCTAGTTTAAAGCCATTACCCTTTCTCCTATCACTACAGGCCCTGCTAAAGAGTTTCTCCCCATCTTTCCTGTAGGCCCCCTTTAGGTACTGGAAGGCCGCTATAAGGTCTCCCTGGAGCCTCCTCTTCTCCAGGCTGAACAGCACCAACTCTCTCAGCTTGTCCCCATAGGAGAGGTGCTCCAGCCCTCTGATCTTCTTTGTGCCCTCCTCTGCACTTGCTCCAACAGAGCCATGTCCTTCCTATGTTGGTGGCTCCAGAACTGGACACAGTACTCCAGGTGGGATCTCACCAGAGCAGAGTAAAGGGGCAGAATCACCTCCCTCGACCTGCTGGCCACACTTCTTTGGATGCAGCCCAGAATGTGGTTGGCCTTCAGGGCTGCAAGCACACAAAGCATTTTGTGCAAGGCACTCCCAGGACATGGCTGACTAGCTGAACAGGGATAACGCTGCTTAAAATGTAGGCGTTGGAGAAACTGGGTGTGAGAGTTGTTTTGCTTGACAGCAACAGGCCAAAAGACTGGGGCTCAACCTTCCCCACTCCTCCGAGGAGGAGTTTCAAACTCACAGCAACCCAGTGCTGTCAGACAGGAGATGTTCTGCTGGGAGGAGGAAGAAATGAGTTAGCAGCAGCTGGACGCTGTAGGACACACAGCTGCAGGCAAGGAGACCTGAGTTTGCCTTCTCAGTCTAGCTTTATATTTTGCCTAATGTTGGGATGATGTAGAATGCTCCTGGCAAGGAGCAAGACATGAGTTTCCATCTGCTCACAGTGAGGACAAGGTCAGACCCAGACTGGCTTTCCCCTTGCTGAGAGCGCTGCTGGCTCCTCCCCAAGCTGTGGTGTTTCTGCACTCACTCAGGCATCAAGGAAGCCGCTAATGTTGTGCTGTGGTTTCTCTGGACTGTCTCCTGACCTTTGTGCCTTGTGTTAGGGCTGCAGAAAAACAACCAGGCCCTTAAGTAGACTGTGGTTTGAGAGGAGGCTAACTGAGCAGGATGAGGGAAACCACAGCACATGGCATGAGAAATTGTTGAAGATAATAAGCAATGGTGTAAGCAGCTGACAAGAGGTAGAAACAGCACTGTGAGGGATGGCTGCATCTCACAGGTGGTTGAGGGGCAGTTGTGCAAGAAATGTCTGGACTCCACAGATATCTGAAGAGGAGCACTGCGGACCTGTTGGGAGCACAGTCTGCAAGGCCAAGAGTGCATAGGTAACCATATCCGTAATCCCATATAAAGCTTTTCCTGGATGTCAAGAGAACAGGTTTATGGAAAGGTGGAACAACCTGCAACATATCACCATGTTGGTGCCTATGGCAGGCTGGCAGCATTGGCAACCACTCAGCAGTTCATAACACCCAGGTCCTGCCCAAGCCCGTCACAGACACCAACGCCGGCAGCCTGGACCTTGCCCTGTGCTATTTGATCTTGCTCCCACTCCCCTTTTCTGTCTTACACCAGTTAGAAGTAAGTACCTGTGTGGTTTTGCAATGCATCAGGGTCCCAGCAGTGACCAGATTTCCTGGTATAAACTGCCCCTACCTCTTTCTTGCATGCTGAGCTTGTCATCGTTGACTCTTGTGTCATAATTTGGGCACCCTACTCCAGCAGCAGGCAGAGGTGCATGAGGCTGGAGCACAGCCACATTTGCCTCCTCAGGGAAGCAGGATGGGAGGGGGAAATTGTCAAACTCTTTTGAACCTCATATCACTGCTGTAAAACTGACTTGGCAGGAGTAGCATAAGGCTTAATTAATTGCTGTTTGTGAAGAGCATAAAGATAATTTGAAGTGCAAGTTGATCGATTAACCCGAAGAATTAGTCTAATTAAATGCTTGAAATTGCTATTAGATATCTGATGTTATTACAGCAGAGGCTTTATATCAAGATTTTAATGCAAGCATAGTTAAGTTTTGGTTGTTTGTTTTGAAAAATATTACCACAAAGTTAATTATGGGCAGGTTAATTATCACCATTAATTTAAGAAGAGTCATATGTTAAAATAATGTTCATTTCTCTATGTCTTCCATGCAGACATGATTAACAATGGTCTTTGTTTTTAAGAAATGAATGCCTGAGCTGAAAACACATGAAAAGATCCATCTTTTTTTCAAAATCATATTTCAAAGGACTACATTAAGCAAACTTCACTCCACAGCAGAGTGCTACGGACAGAGATGTTAACTCGCCATCCAGACAGATTCAGTGTTTTCTGGGGTGAGGGTTCATGATGCAGAGCCAAACTAACAACAATGGCTCATGAGAAGTGTACTCCTCTTCCCCTTTCCCGTCCCCTCCCACTGTTTCCCTTTAACCAGTAACAGTGCTCTGACCTCATTGTGACACAGCTAACCCATGGGAACAATAACCCCACGAAATAAGGAATAACTTTGTGGGGACTGGATCCCTGAATCAGCTTACTGTGGGGTAAGGTCAGTGCCCGTGCAGGGGAGAGATGGGGAGAAACTGTGCAGCCAAGGATGGAGGAGAGAGCAAAGCAGGAGCATTGCTTTAAACACCAGCTACTTCTTAAACTGGTTTATTTGCAACATGAAGCCGTGCTGTCAGAGATGAGGAGGAGTCAACAGCCACCATGGCACGCTATAGTCAAGCAAAATAATTAATGGTAACAGAAACTGGTTGTGATCAGAAATACAGCTGATCTCCATGACCTGCTGCAATATTGATTTGCCATGGACAGGAGCCAGGCACAACACCAAAACCTCCTTCATGTTTCTCTGTTCATGTGGTTCTGTAAGGAAGTGGGTCAACAGTCTGCGTTTGACAGTGTAGCTCAGCCAAAGCCAAGCAGGCGTGCACCTACACCACACAAGAACAGAAAACATTTGTGCCAGCTCCAACCAAAGGCTCAGCTAGCCTACAATCATGTTTCCAATAGGGACCAAAACAAGACATCTAGGGAAAAATATAAGGAAAATGCAAGCATACAGTGACACTTGCCCCATGTACTCTGTAAGCATACACATGCCCGTAGGGTAGGAACTCGGGCACCATGTAAAGAAGTATTTAATTCTGTGTGGTTTGAATTTACATCTCTTGTCTTTGTTTTGGTCTTATATTGACAGTAACAGCAGACAATTCTTCTCAGTTGACCCTCTTTCTTCATGATTTTATAGTCATGTATCTTAAAGCCCTCAGCTGCCTCCCTTGGCAGATGAATTGAGGCACACACAGGTCTTCCTCATGCAGTGATCATCCTCTGCCTCCACTCCTCCCTGTTGGCCTTCTTGGGTATTCCCTGTGTGGGGGAACCTGAATCCTTGCCAAATGGGATAAAGGACAATTTCCTGCAAGGTGTAAGGTAATAAGCATGACACAGAAAGAGGAAAGCTAATACTATAAAAATACTGGACACTAAACTCCCAGAGTGGATGCAAGTGAGAAGATCAGGGTTCCTACATGTGTTCCTTTTCTGTATCAAGGTCTGTCAGTGAGCTATCCTTCATTGTTCAATGGAAAACTCCTGTTAGCTTTTTCCTGGTATAAGACTATTTAAGGAAAATTTTACTGTTGCTTTTATTAGTTGAATACTTTGAAGACTTTCTATACAGTCAAGATTAGTCACTACTGATGCATCCCATGTACAATGCTCTTAGAGCTGCACACCATGCCCACTGTATGACCTCTAAGCGAACAGTTTAAAAAAAATGTCTAAGTGACCTACAAGCTGAGTCCTTTTTAAGAGGTACTCACATGCTTAAGGTCAGATGTTTTAGGCACCTAAAGGTGCAGGTGTGGTCTTACCTGAATTTGAATTTAAAGGGCACATGTACATCACATACCTAAGCACTGCGGAAAACTGCACTACAGCTGAAACACCCATAAAAGTGAGATTAGACCCCTAAGATACTGTGGAGATTTTTGACATCACAGTCTATGATTTATTTTATAAGTATTTGTATTTTTACTTTTCTTGCCATCTCCTTAGAGTCTCCATCCCGTAACAAGAAGCAAGAATACATGTAATAGGGCGTTTAAGAGAGAGAAGTGGGACACACTGAGTAAAGCATTGCCAGCAAAAAAAATTGAAATATCAGTACTGTTATGCAAAACTTTGATAACTTTGGTCATCCTAAGGTCAGGAAAGAAGAATTCAAACTGGAACAAGTTCAGAGAAGAATAGCTTGAATGGCTGGAAAAACAAGGAGTCTATTAGACATGGAGAAACCAAAACACCTTGGCTCTTTAACCGATCACATCAAAGACTGTATTGTATAATATGGCTCTTATACAACACAGGAGTACATGCAAGGGATGGAAAAGATGCTTAAGAAAAAGTAAAATGTTGGTGTAGCAAAGTATTTATAAGCTAGCCACGAATAAGGTTAGGCTGGAAATTGGAGGAAGTTTCTTCCAGAGCAATGAGGTTCTCTGAGCCTTTCCCAGAGAAACAAACAATCCAGTCACTTTAAGGCTTAAACAGTTTGTGAAAAGGATTATATCATAAGGCCACAAGATTATATCACAGCAAGTCTCTGCCAGTCCTATTTGCCAACATGCTTATATCCAGATAGAGCTGAGCCAGACAAAAACATTCCACATGAATGGGGAACTTGGCGCGGGGACCAGACTTTGTAACTTCCTCGTAAAACTGCAATCAGAAACCTCCTTTTGGGAGCTCCACAGAAGAAAGTGAAAACATTCAATAAATACTTCTGTATTGGCAGGAAAGAGAAAAGTGGGTTTCTATGGCTTCCCAGTCCATTAACAGCACAATGGTGAACATGTTTGAGAATCAGCCGGTCCAGGTAACTTGAACTCAAGAGCCATAAAGGAGTTAGGGGAGGGAAACTTGGCACACAGATGATAAATGTTGGAAAAGCTGGAAAGTTCAAGAGGGCTGGAAATGGCCCCATGTGAAGGCAGTCACACATGGAAATCAAGATTATTTGTGCAACTACAGGCCAGCTACCCTGTCACTCTCAGAGAAGGTAATGGGAATGCTTCCATTAGCAAGATGCAGTTAGCAAAGAAGGAAACAATGAGAACATAATTAATGGCAGACACATGGTTCACTGTCTTTTTCAGACTAGTTTGATTTCATTATTGGGGGCACTGCAGAGTTGAGTGGTGATGATGGTAAATAGAGGGTTTTACAGCTTGGTACTCCTGCGGCACTGCAATTAAAAAGAACAGCATACAATGTCAATAAAGGACACATGAATTGAATCGTAAAGACACTAATTGATAGGTCTCAAAAAGTCCCTGTCAAGGGGGAATCATCTAATGACAAACTGCAGGGATCCATGTATGCTCAATGCTATTCCACATTTTCTGCACTCTTCTGGAAGCAAAGATACGAAACAGTGCTGAGATAATTTACTGTAGATGACACAAAGTTTGACAGAACGATAAATAATGATGAAGATAAGGCTGTCATGTAGAATCATTTGGAGGGAGAGCTAAATTGAGCTGATTCAAACAACTTGTGGTTTAAATCATAGAGGTGGAAAATTACATATTTCATAGCAAGGAGAGCTGACCACCTGCAGAACGGGGCTGCCTCTGAAAAGCGGTAATGCTGGAAGGATTTAGGGGTCCTGTCTGGCAAGCAACACGAGCTCCAAAGGTGACAGAAAAGGATAAAGCAGTTTTTGTCTGTACAAACAAGGAAGTTGTTCAGTAGGAGCAGAGAAGACATTTTGCCTCTCCAATTGCCTAAAGCTAATCCTGGAAAAATCATGGCAGTTCTGGTGTCCTTTATAAAGGATGCTGGCAAACTGGAGAAGTCAAGAAATGTGTCATGGGAATTAGTTGAGCACTGGAGAAAAAAACACTTCCAGTGAGAAATACGAGCTCAATCTCCTCAAATTATCAAAAACAAGAGTGAAAGAAGTCTGATTACAGAACATGTATTTGTTTTGCAAAATGCAATGTGGGGGGAAAAAAACAAAACTAATAAAAGCCATGGCTGCACACTGTATCCAGGTGAATTTTTAAGAAATAAAAGGCACATTTCTAACAGCATATGTGCTGCAGCCTTGGAAATAACGACCCATGGTGTATGCACCCAATGGGCCCTACACACCTCTGAAGCCACACGTGAGCCGCAGGGCTCTGAGGAGGGGTGCGTGGGTGATGGCGTGGGGTGTGCATGGCCCGTGGTATACACGATGCCTCTGAGCATGCACCCTTCGTGCACTTGTGAAACGTGGCTTATTTCTAGCTCCAAATCATTCTGGGATGGAAAGAAACAATTTGTGAGTTAGGTCAAATAGCAGGACAATGCTTAATGGTAATAACTGAGTCTAACAGCACAGCACACTCCAAATGTTGATGAATTCAAGCTCTTTAAAGTACAGGCCATTATCCTCATTAGAGCCACAGCTTGGGTCTGATTTAAATCCGGCGTTTTCTGTTCCCTGAGTGCTCAGGGCTGTGGCATCCCTCCCAGCCACCACAGAAACCATTTGGCCCCATCCCGGCCCAGCCCTGTTGTGGGAGGCTTGTGTCAGATCTGCCTCTTTTGTGAGGGGTCTCTATCCCCTCTCAGCCCCAAAGAAGCCAGACTGGGAGCATTTAAATAGAAACTGTAACTTCAGAGGAGGTAGCAGGGGGAGCCAGTACAGGAGATGATGCTCTGGCAGCTCTGGGAGGGTTGGCACCAACCACGGCGTGACGGGACACTGGAGGAGATTTGGCTCCCCAGCACAGGGAAGGGGATGGCAGTGCACAGCGCAGCTGTGAAACCAGAAACCTGTGATGGAGCTTGAGCAAAAGCTCCCAACCAGCACATCCTGCCCAGCCTTTGTTTAGTTTAGCTGTGAGATGCCATTAAGGTCTTTTAGGAAACTAGAAGCCTCAAAAAGCCCAATGTAAGCACAGATAATGTGGGAATTTAATAGATCCCAGTGAAGAAATTTTTCCAGAGATCATTTGGGCTCTGGACGTGAAAACAGGGCAATGGTTGAGCCTGCAACTGAGCAGCAGAGAGCCCCAGCTCTGAAGCTGCAGGAGCGGTGGGCGGACAGCCTGAGAAATCACAGCCACGTGCTGCCTGGGAGAGGGTGCAGGAGAGAAAACCTGGGAAGAGCTCACACAGTTTGGGAATTGTGATTAAAAGAAAGCCAGCTGTGCATGAACAGTAACTTATCGCTCCTGCATTCAGGGAAGTAGGACTTTTTACTTCCTTGCAGCAAACCAGCTGGTGTAAAAATATTTGAACCTATCTTCAGTTTTCTCCCTGTAACTGAAATGTTTTACAAGATCCTGAATTTCGATGAGCTGCTTGGGTAAAAGGGTCGATGCATGTTTAAGAGTTTTAACTCTGTGTGTGTGTGTGTGTGAATGTGAGTTTAGGCACCTCAAATTATGTTTCAGCTTCCACCTCAGCTTATGTTTCAACTTTCTCTGTGATGTCAGCGGCCTGGCTGGAAGAGCATGTTTCTAATGAGAGAAATGCAAAGTATACCCAGAGAGAATTTAGGAGATACACTAGAAAAAGACAACTTCAAAATATTGTTAGAAATGAGCTCATTAAATGTGTTTGTTTTGATCTCTGCATCCCACGCAGTACAAAGGGTCCGCTGGCTGCATATCAAGGGGGATGGAAAGATCAATTCATATCAAGGACATCAGCAGAAGTACACAAGGATATAGGTGTCTTGTTTCACTTCTGTTTTTTTTTTTTTATCTTCTGCTTATGACTACATTTCATTTTAAACTTTGAACCCAAGAGCAAAGGTGCACTGAGCGACATATGTTGGAAGACAAAAACACGAGCAGACAGCAGGGCCTTGGATGTCACAGGATGTAAATACGGGCCACAGAATATAAACACGGGAGAATGGCAGGGTCGTGGGCAGTAAACATGGGCTGTGCAAGGAGATCCTGCATAAACATGATATGTCTAGTAGGACACACTGTGAACACAGGAATTTTGCAGAAAGACTGAAGGAGTTAGATCCTTCTCCCTGGAGAACAGGAGGCTTGAGGGGATCTCATTACAATATTCCTGTACATACAGGGTGGCTACAAAGAGGATGGAGAGCCCTTATTCACAAGGAGCCAGATGGAAAAGAAAAGGGTCAGAGTGTACAAGTTGCACCAGGGGGGTTTCATCATGATATAAGAAAGAATTTTTATACAGTAAGAACAACCAATCACTGGAACAACCTCCCCAGGGATATGGTAGTGCCCCATTGCTGGAAGTTTTCAAGATGCTATTGGACAGGGTGCTAGACAGTCATAGAACCATAGAATGGATTGGGTTGGAAGGGACCTTAAAGATCACCTAGTTCCAACCCCCCTGCCCTGGACAGGGACACCTTCCACTAGACCAGATTGCTCAAAGCCCCATCCAGCCTGGTCTTGGACACTTCCAGGGATGGAGCATCTAGTCTCACCTAGGTTCTCTTTCCTACAAAATGTTGGACCAGATCATATTATGAGTTCCCTTCCAACCTGAGGTCTTCTATGATTCTATGAACTACACAAGTTGCAAGACAAACCCTGGAGTGTGGCAGGGCCATGAGTACCCACACAGAGAGGATGGAGGAAGGAGGATGCTCATATGTGTGGGAAAAGAGCAGGTCCTCAGATCCAGTAAGGGTAAAGAAGTTGTGAAAAGCACATATTCCTTCTTAAGGATGTGTGTTACTGACCGTAACAAGCAGCATGAGATAGACTGTTTTTTTTCACAGGGAGAAATACATTTTGGAAACAGTCATTATGGACATAAAGGAGATCATCTTCTGGAGGAAACCATTGTGTGGAGAAAACTGAACACTATTAACTCAGTAACTGATGCTTTACTGGTAAAACTGGAATGAACATCATGTGCTTCTGCCCCAATCTCATTGTTTCCACTGGATCTCACTGAGCTGAGCATGGGAATCTCACTTCTGTTACCAGGCCCATGAAGATGGTCCACACTGTGAAGATGATCCCTCATACTGTGCCTTTGCTGCAGTCACCACATTTACAGCAATGCTGTTCTTGTACCAGAGTTGTAGGGGTCACATGGGAAAAAACAAACATGTCCCTCTGACAGGGGGAAGGGAATTAGGTTAAACAGCGGTTAAAGAAAGAGGGTGGGTAATTAGGGTTATAACTAGACCACCCCAGTTAGGTGGCATGAATTCCCTCCCATCCTCTACTGTCTCATCGCACATGACACAAACCCATGAGCTTGGCATATGTGGCTCGCCTGCACTCCATCCATGGAAAATGCGGAGTAAGAGGCTACGTGGGCCGACCTGTGTTAAATCAGGTCAGAGCTGCTAATGGGGCACAAAAACCATCATGGTCATTTCACTGCTCCACCCACAAAGAACTACAGTATATATTTCTATTTATGTAGCAGGAAAAAAGCTATTATATGAAATTCCAGCTGCAGATGTCCTTGTTTGAAATGACATTGGTGTCATAACCGAGGTCATTGACATGTAGCTGAATCAAGGAAGATGACCAAGAATTTAAGAAATCTGGGCATGTATTATTTATGGAAAGAGAGGCTCAGCAAGGAGCTGTGTGGCAATTTCTGGGGGCGGAAAGACTCATGGTGTCTGGGTAAAGAACAGTTTGTGTAATCTGTCTAGGAAGGGAGAAGTAATCTGATTCAAGGAGAAAAGTATACAGGTAACTAAAACAACCACAGAAAGCTGCTGCACGAAGGCTCCCAGAAGGGTACAGAAGGGACGTGAGGACACTACTTGACAAACGTGAAAGCTCTGCAAAGCACTGAGCACACAGATGAGAGTGAGGTTTCTTTTAAAGACTGTGCTCACCAGAGCAGAGGGCAATGCCCAGTAAAAATGTGAGACACTGTCAAAAATACAGTCAAATGGTATAAAAATGCAGATATTATGCAGTACACAGAAGTAATCTGTGATTGTAGCCTATCCAGTCCTTAGATGGCAATTGCTAAAATGCCGGGGCAGCTGTTTTGGTAGGAAAAACGTACATGGGCTCCTGACTGGTTTACAATGAGCTTTCCTCCTGACCAATGTCAGTCTTCCTGTCAGTGCTTTGGGCATGATAGCAAATCTGGCATTAGTATTTTTCTAAAGTCTGAACTGTTAGAATAATGTGGTTTCTTAAAACTCTTCAGGGCTTTTTTTTCCAAGTTTCTAAGGACCTATGCTGTCGGGTCAGCTCGCTCATGTGCTTAGGTAGTTGCTCCTTAGTGGGTTTTAGCAGCAGCAATCTAAAGAGTTTAAAGTGTGGGACTGCAGCGAGATAGCTCATTTTGACCAAAACTTTTCAGGGAGGAAGCAGAGGTAAGTGCAGACGTCGGCCAGGGCATCCAAGTCAGCCCCATCCTTGGCAGCAGGGAGAGATGCAAGGGTCAGCTCTGAGACAGCAGTGGAGCTCTGAAACACAAGGACTGGGAAAGGTTTGGAGAGCAAAATACCTTCTGTGTGTCTTGGGGAGTAATCCCTGAGAGGGGAAAGTTGACTGTTTTCTTCTGCACCTTCCTGTTGTTAGGGTGGGAACACCATTTTGCAGAGCCTTGTTTTCTCTCTCGCTTTTTCAATGTCACCTCATCTCCTCCAGGTCCTCCATTTTTCCTTCAGCCTGTTACTGCCTCACCCCTCGACAGGCATGCGGTGCCAATATAAATCCAAACTAAATTTGGCAGAGTTAAGCTCAGCCTGCCCTTCACAATGCTTCCCTACAAACAGACATATCAATTTTATAGGAAAATTTATCAGAAGCTTAAAATACAAACTTCTTGAAGGAAACCTGGTTCAGAACAAGTTTGGATTTGCACTTATTTTATGGCTGAAATGTCTTTAAGGGGCGGGAGGAAGTCAGCAAAAGAAAGAGGTAATGGAAATAGTGTTTCCCTGCCCAGGACAGGGCTGCTGACCTGAGCCCTGGCTGGTGTTCACACAGATGCACTGGTATCATGAGAGCTACCTACTGGGGAGGATCAGGCCCCACAGTCATGTTTTATTGAGACATTAGTGTAGCACAAATAAAGCAGAGCTGAAGATGTGGCTGCAAGAGAGAAGGAAATGAGCCAAGTATGATATCTCCATACGCGTGCAGGCCATAGGAATGTGTTTGCTGGCCTTATGGTAATCCAGACTTTGAACTCCCATTCATTCCCATTTCTCTCTCCCACGACATAAAATAATTCCTCATGACTGTCTATAACCCCCAAACTCCTTGGAGCTTGTTCTGTGCAATGTTACACCACTGGGGCTCCTAAAACTCTTGTGTAATGGAGTGAGATCACAGACTAGTTCAGTCCATGTGGCTTGCGCTATCTTGCCCGCCTGATGGTTAGCTGAAGTTAAAACACTGAAGAACAATTTGTGTAGGATTACAGCTGTAATTCTTCATAGTGGTAGGAAATCCAGGCGTACAAGTGATCTTCCATAAGCAAGAAATCCACTGATGTGGAGAAGTTTTTCACTGATGTTTATGAGTTCATTGACTCTGCTGTGGCTGCAGTTTGGGAAATCCAGCCTTTATTTGTCTTATGTGCTGCACAAACACATATGGATGTGTTCATCGTGTAGGCTGGTACAGGAGCAAGAACAACAGCAGTGTCATGTTTTCAGATGTGATGTCTGGCCTCTGAATGTTGAATAGAAACTTGGACAGTATTCATGGATATAATGTCTCAGCAGATGCATCATAATGTTCAGATTAAAGGGTCTCTGACAATCAGGAACTGCCATCCCACGGTGGGGTTTTCCTTTGAAGTGAGTCGTTGGCCTTTTTCAAAATCTTGTGTTAAAAGTCTATCAACATGTGAGGCATAGAGAACAAGGACTCTAACTTCCTAAGTTTTGCCCTCATGAAAGCGTTGGGAACAGTCAGGGGGCTTTCACAGCCCTTTTATTTACACAGAGTCTCTGGGAAATGCAATATGAAAATGAGCCCAGCGTGTTTGGCTGCAGCGTATCCTGACCAGGAGGTATGAACAACCAGGACGGGACTCAGAGCCTTGGCGATTTATTTAGGTTTCTAAGCACCATGGAAATCACACTGCACCATAGCGTAAAAAGTGAGCATGCTTGCTCAAAAATAAGGTTATCTAGGAGCTTCAAACAGTGGTCAGATGGCTATATTTTATTCAATAAAATCAAAAGAACTAGAAGAAAATTTTGCATATGGGCATGTGAATAGGCTGACGCGGGACGGGCAAGAGAGAAGACACAACGCAAGCACTAAAAATTATTTTGATCTTCTGAAGAGTGTGAAATCTGTCCTGGATGAAGAAGTAGGAGAACCAGGCTCCCAGCAGCAGCCTGGCAGTGCTTGGGACATTTTGCTCTTCTCCAGGGCCAGGGTGCTGGTTCACCCATCCTGCTGCCCCTTCCCTGATGTCTGTACCTGATCTTCACGGTTGACTATATACAGTCAATGAAGCCTGAAAATATGCTTTAGGAGAGATTAATACGACCGTGCTTTATCACCAGGTCATTTTCTTTTGGCCTGTGTGGCTCTAAGCTAGATGGAATAGATGCCTTTAAAATAAGCTGCTCGGTCAGAAAGGATGAGCTGCGGTTGCAAAATGCCATGCACTGTGTTGGATGGGCTGAGTGGAGAAGCTTGCAAATGCCCAAGAGCTTAAATATTTACACTTGAAAGTAAAACTAGGACATGCAACCACTCTGCAGCCTGGCGCTGGCATTTGCAGCTTGCCCCCAGATGATTCTCTGGGCTGTTTTTCTGTGCCAATGCCATCTCAGTCTGATTAGAGACCAACCCCAAGCCAGACAGCAGATGGGACTGTGCCTGTGGGTCTAACCCGAGGGCCACAAAATGAAGATTTGATGAGAAACTAGTTTCCTGTTTGCTTGTTTAAATACAGCTATAAAATTAAGATAAAACATATCTGCAGTCCCCTGGAGGTGTGTTGTGAGGATGTAGCACTTAATGTTTGTAAAGTGATTTGGAAGTGAAAAATGCTGCAATAATGTAAAGCCCTGTTCTCTTATAAGAAAGCTGATTGCTTCTTTCATAAGGTAACAAAGTCCAGAAAAGCAGAGTGGAGATCAGCATGTCTCCAGATCTCTGGCAGCAGTCCTATCCCTAGCTCATGCCAGTGGCAGCAGCCCCGATACAACATGATGCTGCAATCTTCTGGAAAGAGAGAAGAAGCAAGCCCTCTAGCAGTCAGTGACTTCAGGATGCCTGCAGAGTCACTGTTGTTATGTATACAGAGGATTGCTGCTGCATCCCCCAGTTCAGGCCTGGATCCAGCTGCCATCACAGCGACTGGCACGGCCTTTATCAGCATGTCTGCAGCGTTTCTGACTCAAGGCCTGTGAGTGAGTGCTTCTTCAAAAGAGATGATAATTGGCACCCAGTGCATTTTGAAAACTGGCAAAACCGTGTGATGGCAGAACAAGCACTGCTCTTGCTTTTTCAGAAGCTTTTGTCCTATAAGGATCAATGTACATATACATTTGTGAGCCTCTGGGACACCAGACATGAAAATCTTGGAGGCGCAAGACTATACACAGTGCCTGTTAGCAGTTTTCTTGAAGAAGGCTAAATCCTTACTTTTATTGAAGGACCTCTGCAGGGGGACTGCCATGGGGATTGGTAACAAGCACAGTGTGAACAGTTTATAGATCCCCCTTGGAGATCCGTACCGAGAAATCCTGCTATGCAATGAGGTGCAAAATATTTTCCCATTTCCTCATGTCCAATATCCAGTTGCCCACCATATTATTTGAAATGTATTTCTTGACTGAAGGGTTATTGCAGGGATCTACTGCAACTGCAGCAAGCGCCTGCTCACTGCTTGTTTGGCTTCAGAAGGGCCTTTCGTGTGCATCCCACCCTGTCTGCTCTCACCTTCTGCCACAGCTCACTAACCTTTCAGCTGTGCTGATGCAGAAGAGGATGTTTTTATTTCCAGCGGGGATGCTTTCGGTGATGCTGTGGATGAGCACAGCCTTGCAGCCCAGCTGCCACCCTGGAGGATATTGCAAAGATGAACAAGTAGGTGATGGAGCAGGAACTTCTACTCCTGGCTTGCTGCTGAAGGAAACATTCCAGGTAATGACTGTCGCATTTTTTTTTCCTCCTCTAGACTGGGTGTAAAAACAGGCATGTGTTGATGAGGAGGAGGGATGCTGCGTTAAGGGGGTTTTAGTCACCTGTGTGCTCACTGTCCCCCTTTGAGCAGGGCAGTCTAAAGCACTCCACAGCCTGGTGTGAAGACCACAGTCCAACCCACAGGAGTGGAGTTATTGTGGACAGCGATGGCTCAGCCATGAGGAACGGGAACAGGAAACAAGAAGCCTCCGTGCCAGTCCCAGCTCTGCTACCCTGTGGGACCAGCAAGGACTCAGGAAAAACAAGGATGGGACAAATAGAATGTAACAGTCAGCCCCTTCCCAAAGCCCTTCCCATAAATGCTTCATTACACATCCATATATAAAGCTGGGATAGCAATATTGACCCAGCTCCTAGGGTGTTGCTTTCTACAAGGAATTGGCCCTGATTCCTGATTTAAACTTGCATTTCAACGCCTGCCATCTCCCTTTCCTCCCCATCCTATCAGTAACAGGCAAAATGCCTTTTTTTTTAGGAAAGCTATGCAATTCCTGCCTGAAATTCTCTGGAGTGCTGTTTCTTTTTGGTTCCTCCAAGCTATTTTTTTACAGTTTCTTAAGCCACAGATGAGAAGAAAGAAAAAAAAAAACACAACAAAAATCCAATTAAGGAAAAGCCTTGGGAAAGAGAAAGTGCTTGTTGTTTAAACATGAGCTTTAAAAGGAGCCAGGAAAGGTGGGTTAAATGCAGAGCCTAAATATCCAGCGGCCATAGTTGTTATCTGAGCCTCTGCACCATTAGCCATGCAGCAGTACTGGTTTGGGTTTTCCCCTCCGTTCTCCAGGTTCAGCGTGTGAACAGGTCTCCACAAGCTCCGCGCTTATTGGTTTTATATCACAAAAAATAAAACCCTATTAAGAAAAGAAAATGTATGATGAGGCAAAGTAGTGATCTCAGACCTCTGGAAAAAATCTTGGCTCCGAATTTTTCTACATGGGAACAAATTCATCAGGTGCCAAGAAAAAAAAAATACCCCAAACCAACAGCTTTGTTTTGATTTCTACCCATTCCAGCTGATCACTGGTCTCCAGGCTGAGCTTGTCATTTGAAGGAGAGCTTCTCATTCCGTGAGCCACAAGCAGTGAGTGCAGGGGGAAAGCACAGCCTGGGCGTTTCAGCTGTCAATGAAATGATGCTTCCTTGCCTGAATGTCACAAAATCCACAGGACCAAAAGATACCATAATTGATACATATTGCTGCTGGATTTCCTTGTACTCCGTTAGACACAGATGACCTGAGACCTACTCACCCAATTTGCCCACAGAAAGGGAAATGAGATGAAGAATTAGAAGCAGCAGCAAGAGGATGGATGCAGAAGCAGAAGGCACTTGCCATTCATTCCTCACTTGTTTTTTGTTGCAGGCTCTTTGACCTGTAAGCTTAAAATCACTCTGGAAGGTTTCAGCCTTGTTCAGTTTGCTGGCCTTGGTGGAGGGAACGATTCTGCTTTAGCAATTTAAGCTGACTGGTAAAGGGCTTGTTCTCCTAGATACTTGCACAGATGTCGAAGGCCACAGGTTGAGCACTGCTGACCTGCTAGGTAAAATGTAGCCATGGTTTTATGGGAAGGAGATGAGTTTTACTCAGGTAAGTGACTGAACCTGCAAATAGAAAAGATCAGGAAAAATACACCAGCTAAATTCTGCCAGTGACCCCAAAGGAGAGCACAGCTATACCAAGGGCAGTATTGGGCCCTGCGTATATATTTGCTTAATTAGAGATTTTTTTCCTCCTTCCCAAGCAGTCAGCAGAGCTTTGTTTTATGACTGCACCTCTCTCTGGTCTATCCAGCCCCAACATGATGGAAGCGCCTCTTCCCTGCTGCTCAAGGGCACAGGGTATGGAGGAATCCCTGTCTTTGGCAGGGAAAATGGGGAAGTTGATGCGTGTATGTGTATATATGTGTGTGTATGTATATACATATACCACCTCTACTGGAAGCTATGAGGCACCGACAGCTCTCAGTTCCAGCTGCAGTAGCCCAGGTATATGCAGGGATCTGTTCGTATATATTATGCAAGTAAGCATGCGTGTAGCTGTATACAAAACATGCGCATATGGCTGTATATTCCAGGTGATGTATTTGCATATGAAGTCATTTATCTGGAGATGCAGGCAAGGAGCAGCCTCTGGAGCAGCTTTCTGCTGGAAAGACTCTGGTCAAGAGTGATCTCCCTTTGGTCATTTAACAAATGGTGGGATCATATTGAGATCTCTGAGGCTTTGAACATCTAGCTTTCTCCTTTCTCCAACCTATTTGCCTTCCTTTCTCATATTATGCAAGAGGTGAGATACTCTGATAAAAACACTTCTTGTGGGAGAACATGACTCAGTTTTCAAAAGTGGGTACCCCATGAAACATAGCCAGCATCCCTTCACAAGTCTTCATATAACCAAAATAATATCAGAAGTGGAGGCAGGAGAGAAGCAGGATCAGAAAGGTGAAGTGGAGGAGGAAGTAATAAACTTCCTTTTGTATTATCTGCACCAACTCCTACGGCCTCTGAATCACAACTGTGTGCACAAGTATCTCACAGTAATCTGTGGGAAATTACCACAATTGTAATCATTGTCCTTTTCACTCAAGAATTTGCAGGGTTAATATATTAGTGACACAATATATTTGTACACATCCAAATTATACCTCTATAATGTGGTGTATAGTTCTTCTAGTCTAATTTAACTGTCAAACATCTCTTGAGTGTGGCTGGGGAGAAAATCTAATGCAACAAACCAGCCCTTTATCGACCAAGGGAGACAAAAACTCAT
Source organism: Chlamydotis macqueenii (assembly GCF_036417535.1). Taxonomy (NCBI): domain Eukaryota; kingdom Metazoa; phylum Chordata; class Aves; order Otidiformes; family Otididae; genus Chlamydotis; species Chlamydotis macqueenii. The sequence continues at coordinate 10,646,201 of NC_141558.1, forward strand.
TGCCTCAGACCCAAGACTGAATATACCTAATTCAACCACAAATTGCTGGGCTGAGCAGGGTTCACAGCACAGCCAGGAAGACTAATTCATTCCCTTGCAGGAATTACCATGTTAAATTCCCTGACCTGGGTTACACAGGAGGTCAGATTAGATTATGGCTGTCCCAAATTCTGGTCTCGGAAACCAGTTTTCGGTGCCCATCTGGCTGCAGTCCTAGGTAAACATCAAGAAAAAAAATGCAAGTGCGTGGTTAGGATATCTTATTTCTGTGTGCTGTGGTGGAAGGACTGTCACTGCTGTCAGTAAGAAGGCAGCAGACCTTCCTGAAAATGGGAGACAAGAAAAACTTCAGCGGATGTCAGGGGGACTTTTTAGGGTCAGCATTGGTCAAGATGGGGCCCTCCCAGTATGGCCTGTGTATGCATGCAGGCAGTTCCCGCTGCTCAAGCAGGGTTCCCAAATGCCATGGACTTGGTTAAATACAGAGAAACTCCCCCATGGCACGGAGAGTCCCAGAGATGCAAACCACTTCCAATGGGCAACGCTGCCCGTTTGCTCCATTCTCGGGCTCTCTTCTGGGCCATTTGGTCCCTGCTGGAGAAGGGGCTGCCACCTGGCCCGATGCAGCCATTAAATAACCTCTTCTGCTGTGCCCGGGGGCTGGCCGTACAGTCCCCAGGGAGGGACTGAACAAGCCCCACTGCCTGTCTTTTCTCCCAGCAGCAGCCAGCCCTCAGCAAGCAGACCAGGAATGGCATCTTCCCATGCTGTGGATACCTGCAGCCATGCTAGCCCCACGCATCTGAAGACCACAATATGGCAAGAAGCAGCAGCTCCCTCCAATCAACCTAAGAAGCAGAACTTTATTTCTCAAAGAGCTGCGTGAACATCTCCTGCTGAGTAGCTCCTCACCTTCCACTGCTAGCAGAGCCTGTTTCCATGGTGTGCTGGTGCTCACTCTTATCCCTAAAGCTCCAGGATCCCTTTTTAGCACCTCCCGTGTGAAATGCTTAGGCAGATGGTTCCAGCAGGTCTTGAGCTCCCTTCTGAGGTGCCATGAAATTGCACGGTGATTGACTCCCCCCAGAGCAAATTGCCTGATTACCAAACACTCGCCTCCATCCGCTTGTCCTTTCCTCACCCATGGAAGGATGGCAAATTAACAGAAGGGCTGTGACTAATGGCCGCATGAGCAAGCGAGGAAGCCATCGGCTGTCTAAATCAGCTGAATCAGAAGGAGGAAAAAAAAAAAAGCTATCTGAACAAGCACTAATCGCTTACAAGCCACAGCATGAACAGCAGGCATATTAGTGACTCACAGGTGAAATGTGTGACAGTGACTTTGGTGAGGAGCGGGAAGAGCTTCACGCTTGGGCGGCGGGAGGGGAGGGCGTGTGGCCCAGCCAGGAGCGCAGCCAGCCGAGTGTTTCCCACGCACATTCCTCTACTCCATGCACTATGAAATTTGGTCAGAAGATAAAACATGGAAGCAGAAATAAATTCCTAGGAGGAAAGTGAAACAGAAAAGCCAAACAGCATGGTAATTTCTTGCTTGCAAGGAGCGGTATTTCCATGTGCGGGCTTGTTCCACCTGCAATTTTACATGTGTACAGTGATTGCTGATATGTGCCTCTGGTAAGAAGCTTGGTCTGCCTCAGGAAAATCCCTTCCTTGTTAATTTATTATTTGATATATATGTAAAGCAGCATACAATACAGCCTCAGTCCACAGAGACTCGTGCCTTCAGGGCTGCAGGTACAGGGAGGAGCACACAAGGCATGAACCAGAGAGAGAGAAAGAAGTTAGCAGCTGAGTGCCTTGCTTTCAGAGCAGTCACTGGTGTTATTTCTGACGTGATTTGCAGCACCATGGTAGCACCTACAGGCTCAGCTCTGCATGGTGCTGGACCTACACACAGCAGGTACCTGCCGGCGGGCATCCGTCGGCCCTGCAGCCCTGCTGCTGGGCAGACGCACAAAAATCCAGCCTAGGGATTTTCAGAGAAGGGTAATGGGAGCCAGACCCTTTGGCGGCGCTGAATTGAGTAAGTCCCTCTGTGAATACCCTCATCTGGACCCTTTGCAGCAGAAGAGCACTTCTGAAGGAGCGTTGTCCATCAAAGGGCCTGTACGTTCCAGACCTCACCTCAAGAAGGCATCTGTGCATGATGGATAAATAGCGAAAAATAAACCGCTGTGTAATGAGGAAACTATTATTTGCAAGCAGTGACCACGCAGGCTGCCATACACTCTGTGCCATTCAATCACCGGGATGAGGCCTGCTCTCCCGATGGTATTTTGGACAGCTGCACTGACCTGCAGGTACCCACCGGGACACCGACCCTGCGCCCAGCCCTGGGGTGCTTCATGCCCTGTAAAAATGGAGCAAAGAGCTTGCGGATGAAGCAAAGAGCCAAACTGAAATTACAAAATAGATGGGAGGTGCAAACAAACTGTGAAATAATACCGTAGCATTGCAAACGGTGGCCCAGAGCTCCCTGAGCCGAATCAGCCAGTGGGTGTTGTCGTAGCCGAAAAAGCATTGGAGGTAGCGACTTGGAAGCAATCCCTCTCAACCAGCTCGTGCAGGGGAGGCACGGCCCCTGGCCCTTCTGCCAGTGCCGGCACACGTGATGAGCATTACAGTCAGCGAGCTGTGATTGCAACACAATGACTTGCAGTGTATTAAAATTAAGCAAGCAGTTAAATCATTTGCCGAATCAGGTCCTAACATGAGGCAAGATGCAAAGCCAGTCTAGTAGAGGAAACGAAGGGGGCGGAAGAGAAAGGGAGCAGCGCTCCGGATGTGCTGTAAAATAAACCAACAGCACGCCCGACTTGATGGTTACCAACCTTGGTGTTTTTTCAGACATACCAGATAGAGGAGGTAAATTCCAGAAGCCCAGGGATATCAAGAGCCCACCACAAGCCCACAAGATGACAAATCTGCTGTCTGGTTCTCACGCATCTGCAACTGCTTTTCCACTTCAGCGCGTGGTGTGCAGCAGTGCCCCGCGGTTGCAGGGCCCCATGGGTTTTTTGCATTGTGTCGGCATGACCCAACCTGGAAGCCTGGGTGTGCGGTGCTGTTTTGCTTGCAGAGACTGCCAAGACAAGCACATGGTGCCTGCAGCCCCCTGCTCTCCTTCTTGCTGCCTGCCTGTGAAATTTTCCAGTGGTTCAGCACATCTTCTATTGTTTATCTCTCTGACCTTTATACGAAAAACAACCTCTGTCTTTGGCAGTGAAGAGGACACTTGCAGAGAGCTGACAGGTACCTCACCAGCTCCAGGAGCAACTTTGGGTGCTACCAGAGCGCTGAACAGCCTTGTGCGTGCCTTGCACACGTGGGTGACTGGCTGCAGGGGGAGTTTTAGTGGATGTGTGAGTTTTAGTCCCATGCAGATGCCCCAGAGGGGTTGTAGGAGATGTGCGATGACCCTTCACAGGCCCGTTTGTTATATGTTAATGAGTTACCATGGCACTGGGTTCCAGGTCTCTGTTCAATTCACACCAGTTGCTCTCAGGCAGCATAATTTGTGGACCTCCGCCATTAGTAACAGCACCTCGAGCAGCTGGCCGTTTCTCTACCACAAATACATACTTGTTTTTATAGCAAAGAAATCAAGTATACTTCTGTCCCCGTATGAAGATTAAAAGTACGCTCATTCTCCTTTTCTCAGTCTTCCCTCTCACCTCTCCACCATCATTATATATGGCAACAAGAACCTCTCATACTGTAGCTCCAGTCCTCTGAAATGTCTTTTGCCTCCCAAATATGTGCTCTTTTTTTTTTACCTGAAAAATTCTAATTTGTTTTTTAATTGAGAGTTAGAGTAAGGTGGGACAGATGGGCAGGAGCATGCTGTGAAGGTACAAGGCTCTTCCTTACCATAATTTCTATGGGGCAGTTACAGTCCTGGCCTGGCCCCAAACTTAACTGTACAAACAAGATGGGGGGAGAGAGCCTGGCCCACACCTGCTGCCACCCTGCCATGTCTGGCAGATGTTGGAGAAGCTTGGGAGGAGGAGAGACACCTTATCGCTCAGCACCCTCTCCATGATGAAACGGGATTGCAAGATCCTATGTCAAACGAAGCTGTTGCTAACGCAAGCTGTATCTGGGGCTGCTGTAATGAAAATGGCACTGAGCACTGAGCTTCTGGTGCCACTGAAGCACTCTGCCCTCCCCAAACTTCCTGGGAAGTGTTTTGAACTTTGTTTTTAAAAGTGCAATTAATCACGGAGCAGAGCTTGAAATCAGTCCAAGTGCAATAAAAGCACCCGAGCAGAGGCCTGCTCAGCCCAGCGAGCATTGTTTGCCACGGCCTGACTTCAGGCATCAGGAAACTTCCAGATGTGTTAACTTTGCAGCTCCTGGCTCCTGCAGGAATCTTAACTGCTGCCATCTGTACCAGGGAAAGGCTTTGGAAAAGCAACTCCTCTCCCTTTACTCACGTTCCTCCGAGCACCAAGAGTTATTACCCCATGGCTTCTGCAATTTCTGCTGGCTTCACCCTCCTCAACTAAAGGCTGTGCCCTGCAAAGGTGGAGTTTCTTTCTGCTTCCATCCTTCGGCAGGGAGCATCTTGGCAGCACCCCTCGGTCGGGCGGAGGACAGGCCCCCTCCATCTGCTCCTGTTCTGCATGTGGTTTGCAATGCGCTACGGGAAGGCATTTTCTCACGCTATTAAGTTTTCTTTAGATGCAGAGGGGGGATCAGGAATGCCTCAGACGGCGTAAAAATTCCCTTCTCGGTTTGGTTATTAGGATCTAGCAGCAGCAGCAGGCAAAATTACAGCCTCTGTGAAATCCAAGTCTGCTGCTGTGCCACAGGCGTGGGGTGCACCCTGTCCCCTTCCAGGTACACTGGGACAGCCCCAGAGACTCTTCAGTTACTGCCAGGCCTCTAACCACAGGGGTAATCTGGACCTGTGCTGGGCCCAGAGCCTGGGGGTCAGGCAGATTTGGGGCTGAAATACTCCAAAATGACACTTCCAACTTAGTCCTTGCCCTGAGGAAGTCCTCTTTCCCTCAACCTGCCTTTGTTTTTTCAAGAGGAGGTTGACTATTGCTGTGTTTGCCACCTTTTTCTTTCCCAAAGCCTCATGGGCAAGCTCTCTAGGTGGTCTTAATGAAGCTAGTCACAATTAACACTTACAAAGCACTCTGTACATCAGAAGCTCCTCACACATGTAAATTAATTAGCCTTTTCAATACCCAGAGCATGGAGGTGAGTAGGAGCATCAAACTCCATTTTGCAGATGGGGAGACTGGCACAGGGAGAGGTTCATTGCTTTGCCCGGGGCCACACAAGGGGTTAGCAGTGCGGCTGGGATCAGAAACCTCTGGCTCTTTGACAGTCCTCTAGCCACCAAACCTCACAGCAGAGGCAAACTGGAAGGACTGGGTACAAACCAAAAGTAAGCAGTGCCCAGAACTATAAATAATTTTGCCTGACATGGCTTTTGTGATGCCTGTGCAAAATACAGAAAAGACTAGTGTCTTCCTGGGGTCTATGACTATATTTCCCTCAGAAGCCCTGCAGATCATTCAGCCCACCAGCACCCAGGCAACTCCTGGAATTAAAAAAACAGTGAACTGGTTTGTGACAGCAGAGACCTTGTCCATGGTAAGGAGTTGGGGTGCTATCACAACAAAACCAATAATGAGGTGCAATTGCCCAAGAGCAAACCTATAGGCAAGACCTTGACATAGCAGCACAGTGAGTGGAAAAGCAGGAGGAAAAGAGGAGAGAGGAAAGGAGAAGCCTGACAAGTGGGGTTTTGGTAATCCAGACTTCTCTGGTGGAAGCTAAAAAGAGGGACTGGTTACCTGGCTGGTAGCAAAACGGCTGGGTACACTTGCACCCAAATACAAAGTTGAACCTATGCATTCAAGACATAACTTTGCCTGCCTTGTGCTTCTGGCTGGGAATAAACCAAATGGCATGAGGCTATACAATTTGAAGAGATGATCACACTTTGCGTATTTTGCCTTAACACCCTGCAGCTCTAAAATGCTTCCCCTTGTTTGAGTTCAACTTCTTGCCCTGCTTCTTGGAGGAGGGGGAATGTGACTCAGCCACACTCCACCTGAGGAGCTCCAGTTATCCTGCCTGCATCTCAGACCTGCTGTCCTCAGGCTGTACATGCCCCAGGCAATGCCCTCTGAAAGGAGGGATGTTTTCATAAACACCATGCTGAAGCAGAGGCAGGATGAAGAGACATGAAGGTTACTCATCCTGGCTTAAACCCCTGTTGTGGTTTAGCCCTACTCAGCAGATAAAATACCACACAGTTGCTCACTCACTCCCTCCTTCCTCATCACCCCCTCACAATGGGATGGGGAGGAGAATTGGCAAAGAAAAGAAGGCAAAACTCAAGGGTTGAGAGAAAAAACATTTAAGAGAACAATAGAGGAAAATAAAACAGAGATGGAAAACAAACAAAAACAATAACAGAAAATACTTAAGCACATAATGTACAGTACAACAGCTCACAATTGATCCCAACACCAGACTCCCTCTCAAGTAGCAAGAAGTTGCCCCTCAGCACAGTCCCCACTTTATATTCTGAGAGTGATGTCACAGGGTATGGAATAGCCCTTTGGCTAATTTGGGTAAAATATCCCAGCTGTTGGCTAATTAGTAACCTATCCCAACTGTGTCCCCCAGCCACAGGTGCCACCAGCTCCAGTTCCTCTCCCAGCTCTATAATTAACTCTATCCTAGCTAGAACTAGGACAATCCCACAGGATGTCTCAAATGACTGAACTGCAAGCTGAAATACAGGCTTAAGCTGTAAGTTTGGGGATTTTGGCGGTAGGTGACTGGCCACAGATAAAGCCAACATAGGATAACCCCAGATGACAGCAGAAGAACTACCAGATGGAGTTATCTGTTCCTAAGGGGTTTTGGCATCATGGCAGCTGATGACTAGGCTTTATTATTACAATAACAGAGCAGAAAAATTATGGTCATAGGGGGAATGATACCTATTTTTTGCTGATCTACAGGGGTGTTTTTTTTTTTCAGCTGTTTATAAAATTTTGAAATCAAGAAGTTTCTATCTTCTCCATTTTTCTGCCAGTACAGCTTCTGTTTCTGAGAACAGTCCCCAAATGGGGAGCATTGGAAATGAGATGTGAAATTAAAATTCAGATTTCACATCAGAATTAGAATTGTGAAGGGCAATTAGCTCATCCTCTCCACTTTCTATACAGGACAAATTCAGCACCTCCATTTTTCAGTGCTTTCAGTGCTATTTGCTTAATCTGATGGAACAGACCTTTTGCTTGGAGATTAAAATATTGTAGTGTAATTTATCAAGAAGCAGATAAAATATGTTTAAGGAACATAGATATGTCTAAACATGTTAAATAAAGCAACAATTTAAGTATCCAATCTATACAGAAGGTTGCTGCAAGAGATTTTTCTGAGCAGCCATTCTATTGCATGTTAACAGTGGATGTAATAAAGGAAAAGAGAAGCAATCTAGAAGACAACACCTGTGACAGTTGTGACATAGTGGAAATAATTCAGCATCACTCACTAAGGCTGAGCAAAGGGAAAGGAAACAGAGAAGTTAGAAAGAAGATGGAAACGTTCAAGGCCAGGCCGGATGAGGCTCTGAGCAACCTGATCTAGTCAGGGATGTCCCTGCTCCTTGCAGGGGGGTTGGACTAGATGACCTTTGAAGGTCCCTTCCAACTCTAACCATTCTATGATTCTATGATACAGCAGAAGAAGAGAAAGAGCTGTTGTTGCTTCAGAATCAGATAGAGTTTCTGTTGTCTTTGCCATTTCTCAGCTCATTACCCCTAGAACAGGCTCCAGCTGTACTACATTGACTTAGCAGTGCCAGCCATTGTTATTTCACCACAATCTTCTCATCAGGTCTTTCACTAAAAATGAAATCAAGATCATTTAGTTCAACTAACTTCATGTGATAGCTCTGTAAACTGCCAGTGATCTGCTGATTGGATTTGGAAGCCGTCACCCTCAAACACCTTCCTAGCTAGAAGGTTCTCCTTGCTTGTTTGCTCTTTTCCTTGCATTCTTGTTTTGTTTTCACCCATACGTCCAGCAGTATCACTGATACCAGCTCCTCCACAGTCGCATGGACTGCTGTCCCAAGAGGTCTCAGTAATATCTGTGTAGAGTAGGCAGGATCATTATGTTCTGAATGCTTTCTAGTGCTGGTTTTCTTTACAATGCTCTTCATTTCAGGGAATGTTTGTGGTTCCTCATGCCTGATGGTGCTACAGATGTTGCACTACAGCCCTGATGGCAGCTGGAGCATACAACGTGAGAACTGAAACTCTGCTTAAAGCTTCTGCAGTAAACCAGGAACATAATATTCATTTGTCTCCCATCCCATTCCACACACATGTGGACCACTATGGCCAGATGGCAGCCTTTACAATGTTTATTTCTCCAGCTCTTCCATGTACTATAGAGGAGATTTTCTTTAGGATCCACATAGAATGGTGTTTGCTAGACTAAACTTGCTCAGCTGATCTGATTCACCCTGATCAGATGTGTAAGGGTATGTTTCAATCTTCTGTTCACAAGGAAAAAATAAATAAAAGAGGAAAGTACATCTGAGCTTCTTGCTGCCCTCTGTAAGAGCAGCACAGCCTGTGCTCTGCACTGTGGTTTGTTTTGGTAGGCCAGGAGGAGCAGATCTGCAGATCTGGCTGTGGGTGTCATTTCCAGACACATTTGTTGTTAAAATGATCAACATCTCATCCATTCCTGTAGAGAAGTCAGATTACCAGTATCTTTTTAGAAGCGTGAGTGAAATAAAAATGTGACCCAAACATCACAACGCCTTGTATGAATTTGGCCCTATGGCCAAGCTTCAGGGCCTGTCTCTCCCTGCATGAAGTCAAACCAAATGGCAGGCATAAAAAATCTGGACCTCATTCTCTCTAGGTACTAGGCTACACCCCAAAACCTGGGTCCAAGCTTAGAAAAACTTGCTATCTCTATTCCAGAGGTGGGTTCCTGTGAATTACTGAGTGTCTCAGACAGCTTAACACAGTGCTAGAGCCCCACATCCCTGAGGTACCTGAGCAAAGGGTCTTTCCTCTGCTCAGCTGCACCACGGTGTGAGATAACAGGCACTGTGCTATTGCCTAAGCTTATTTTCATTAAGGTCTGTCATCTGTGTGTATTTGTTTGCCCAGACCAGCAGGGTACTTGGGCTACACCTAAATCAATCAGGCTGCATCAAGGACTCATGGCACCCTTCCCTGGTAAGTGTGAGGGGATGCTGGTGGAGTAGGGAAGAGGAGGAGAAGGCGTCTCTTTGCTTAGAGATCTTGAGAGACCCTAAGGTATATAGGATGACAAGTGCTGAGGGTCCAGATAGGAGTAAACAAGCAAGCTTAACTCTGTAACCTAGAGCTCTACTATGTGAACACAAATAAATAATAACAGCAATCATAATAAAACTTGTGAGCAGGACAAGAGTGTTGATTCATGCAAACATCCACAGGATGCATGTACACACGCACTTAAGCATGCAGGTACCAAAGTTGCGTGGATAAATATCTAGATAGTTGTCACATGCGTTTTACTTACATAGCACTTTCCTTTCAAGGATCAATGAACATCACTGAACTGCTAAAGCAAATAAATATTGAACATGCAGCTCAGATGTGGGAATCCTGACCCTGCACTGAGCAGGGATGTTGGACCAGATGGTCTCCAGAGGTTCCTTCCAGCCCCAGTGATTCTGTGATTTTGTGAAACAGGCTAAAACAGCATGGGAAATCTGAGGTAGGATCAGATCCCTTGACTTCATTTAAGCTTCATGTATTTCGTCTAGCCTCTCACATCTTGCAGGGGTTGCTTTAAGGGCAGGCTGGAAACCATAGAGCTCATCAATGCATATTGCAGCTCTTTACAGTTAAGTCTGCAATTGCTAGCATATCTCTTACTGCAGTGATGGTTTGCTACCTTAGATATGCAACAGTCCTCCCATTACTATGCAGAAAGTATTTCACCTTCCTATCTCACAGAAGATCAAGCCACCAATTTGTTCCTGTTTGCATTTTCTGGAAGAGCTAAAGCAAAGTATGTATCTGAATCATGCTGCTCTAAATATCAGAAATAAAATATTGCTTATATGGAAAGGTCTACGTCCTGCATTGATTTATGGACCAGAGTTTCTCAGAAGTCAGAAATCCATGCAGCATCCATGATCACTGAATTCTGAATGTGATCTTCTGTCAATTTGTGATACATAGACAGAAAGAAAGGCTAAACCTGTATGAGTAAACAAACAGTTACAGGAAATATTTCTTCATGAAGCAATTGGAATGGTCTCTGGTGTGGCTTTGGCCAAGTCCATAACTCAGAAGTCAGTATGGGCCAAGGACCATTGCCAGCAGGCTGTTTGGTTGTGACACTGTGTTTTAGTGGCTAGCAGAGGCTAATAGTGTGGATGTGGGCTACCCTGTGCTGTTGACCTTGTCACAGAAAAAGGTCCTAGGCATTTACTAGCTTAATATGTCTAATTAAATATAAATGGTCTAATTTATTTGCATAGAGGTAGAATAAGCCATGGCCCATATCAGCATATATGGTAGATGAGTCCTCTGAGGGGTGAAGCAACAGGTTGGCTGGATGATATTTTAGGTGATATCAAAATGTAAATCCTCTGCTGAGCTTGTGACTCAGTTTATAAAGGTAAAAATCTACAGCCATTGGGATGAGTCTTAATGATATTTCTTGCTTTTAGTTTCTTTGCTTATATTTCGTCCCATGCTCCGCAGGGTTACTTGAGATGATGGATGCTGGTAAACCATCAGCGAGTTGGCCCCATCTCCTCCATCTTCATCATGCACCACAGGTGATGGTATCTGTGCTGGAAGAGCTTGTGATTTTTGCAGTGAGCATGCACCATTGCCACTAGAAACCAGTACCCTACAAAATCAATAGTGCCTGGAGCAAACACAGGAGTAGATCCTCTGATTATTGATGAGAGATAATGGCTGGCTTAAGCATCAATGCTGCTCCGGAGCCCTCCAGCTTACTTAGCTGAGGACTCCAGAACCACTAACACTTGTAGTATATGCACATACACCCGCAGAGCTTGTAATACATGGATGCACTCTTTGTTTTTCTTTTCCTTTCTCATTTGTGCTTTTTCTTTTCCTAAATCCTCTGCTGCTCCACTTGGTCTCTGCTTTTCCTCTTTCACCAAAAACCTGGCTTCTCAAGAACTTCCACAAGTATATCTGATGTTGGCTCTTGCTCACCAACTACCACCGCCATAAACTACTCTATCAAATAAGTGTGATTATATTGTATCTGAAGAGCAAAATTTGATCTTCAGCGTTTTTAAGCAAGTGAATTCATCAGGGTTTTTGAGAGGCTTTTTAAAATTGTCCATCCCATACTTCCTTCTTCTCCTCCTTTCCAGAAAATTAACACCATTTTCATCCAATTTTCCTAAAATTTTGAATACCAAGGCAATATAGATTGCTGTAGTTTTATAATAACCCAGGAATTCCCTGTCATCACCTTTCTTGTCCATCCTGAAGACAAATCCAAGCCAAAACTTCCAAAGACCACCATCCTGTACCAGCCTAATACAAGCTCAGAAACAGCCTGAGCATCTTGCACAGAATGGGTTTGGCCTACCTACTCCTCAGTTGTCTTCACAGAGCTTCCTTGGATCTCTTCTTGGTCTTGGTTATGGAAAATGCCTTGAGAAAGATTTTGTGGATCTAGTAAGAAGAAAGAATCATAGGAAATGTACATTTAAGTACAGTGCGTCAAAGTGATTTTAGCTCCCTTTGCTCCACACTGAACTTTTAGGATAGACTAGTTAAAAATCCCTGAGTCCTGTATGTGATCACTTTATTGCTCACAAGCTACTTACTGAGTAAGAGTTAGTGGAATTCCTAGTTTCCAGGTTAAGCACAGCAATATAATTAAAAAACAACCAAAATACTTTTTCCAAGTCATTTTCCATTAAGATCAGTTGAACTGAAAATAACCAAACCAAAATAAAGAGATGAAATAAAGGTGGAGAAAAGTGAGTGGAAAAATTAACCATTGAGGGAAAAAAAAAATCCCACTATAAAATAGTTGTCAGGTTTCCTCCTCTGCTACATCAGCTTTGAGCCAGTGTAGCCTTGTAATTGTAAAGGGGGAAGCACTGCAGCCAGGCATCTTTGCAGCAGAGCATTTCTACCTGGAAATGGCCAGCTACAGCAGCTACCTGTTCCTTTCCCTTATCTTAGTAATGGGTAAGATCTGGGATGAGAGTCACACAGCCGAAACCTCTCTTGGAAATAAAATGACGCTGAGCACAGCATTCAACAGACCACTTCTTAGAACTTGGATGGAAGACTATTTTTATGCTGATCTCATCTATTTCCTTCTGAGGAAAAACTTCATTTTTTTTCAAAGTCTTAGAAAAATTATACTCAACAAGGCAAAGCTTCCTTCTTTTTCTGGGTGTTTCCAAAGATCTCAGGCCTTGATTTGCTTCTAGTTGAATCCATGGGAAAAAAATAGCACATTGACTCAACAGGAGTGGAGTTAGGCTGGGGTATGGAAAATTTCTTCACGTAGCTTTTAGGGAATAACGCATCTAGTTAATAATAATCACTTTTCTCTTTTGGTACAATGATATTAGGAGAAATCATTGCTACTCACTACATTGACCCCTATAACAGAGGTATGTTCAGTGCTAGGTCAAGTGGCACTGGATGAGCAGCAATTTTTCCTTTGTACTCCAAATGGCAGCCCACAAATCCCCTGCACACAGGGACAGACATTCATGTGCACGTAGCCCAGAATGACTTGAGCCCATCAACCTCCAAGCAGCATTAGTCCATGCTGTTGCATGAGATTACTCATGTTCTCCTTTCTCTCGTCTGTGCTATCCTTTTTCAGGGCTTTCTCACTGTAACTTATTTTCCTTTCTACATTGTATATCTTGTTCAGATAAGATATTCAGATTTGGATATCTTAGCCAGTTTTTATGGTATTTAGCTCCATAGGACCTTCTGGTGACGCAAATCAAGTTGCTTGCCTTAGTGGTTTGGTTTATCCCTGTCATAAACCTTAAGCCTAGCACGATGGGTGTGTGTGGAGGGTAGTGGGACAAGCCAGCTGGGAACACAGAGTGGGAGAGGGATGCTGCTGCTGGCAATATTTCATCCACCGTTCATGGGGAAAAAGTCGCTGAGAAAGAGCCATAAAGTGGATGAATTGGCCAGGCAAGCTATACAGATGCCAAAGGTCATACATTAAGTATCTCCAGTCTGAAGAGACAACACAAATCATCCTGAAAGCTCCCTGCGTATGCAGAGGCAGCTCGGAGAGACGAGGTGCGGCACTTCTTGTCTGATGGGTCTGCCCCAGTAGGCTGGGTGGGATCTACATACTGAGTGAGATTTGCTTTCCAGGGCAAGCTGCATTTCCAGGCAAGAGACCAGCATGGACAAAGGTTTTAGGAGGGGAGTAGCAGAAGGGTGCAACGTATGTGGGACACTAGATTCAGTGGCAGAAAAAAATGGAGGTGTAAGAGGGAGCCAGTACAGGGAAATGGGAACTCAGATGAAAGAAAAGATAGAGGAAAATGTAGAGAGTCCTGGAGAGGAGAAGGGAAAGGCTGAGTTTGGCGGAGAAGGAGAGCAATGAGGTGCTCCAGAGAAAAAGGCAATAAACTCTGTGTGGTTGGTAAGGGAAATATAATTCTGTCATAGTTTTAGTCTCTTTTCCCTCCAAACACAGATGTCTTTACAACTACGTGCAAGTTTGTATACATCTATGTCCATACATGTGTATGTAAATAAAACACTCTTTTTATGAAACTAATTTAATGGGGAGTTCTGTATATCCTAAATTTTATTTTTCTTCTGACACAGGAAAATTCCCGTAGGCTACCAACATCAGCTGCTTTCTGTTACGCTGCCATCTGTTATGTAAAATAACTAGAATTCCTTTTTTCTCTTTCCCCAGTGGCTTTCCTGTTTTTCAGCTTTTGTCAGTTCTGGTTAATTTTGTCTTTTTAGCTTTCTTTTATGATGTAGAATAGCCTTTTTCTTGCTATATAAATAAAATATTGCAAAATAGGATAAAAGGATTTATCTCTACATATAAAATGCATCAAATCTGCCTAGGTTAGCCATTTGAGAAATACCCTTTGCTTTGCTTTCTAGTTGCTGATTTAAATCACAATATATTCCAGAGTGTATGTGGCATTTATGATGGGAGTTGTAGCAAGTCCACTCCGGTGATATAGTGGTATACTTCAGATCTGAATGTAGATTCAGATTTTAAAACATCTTTGAAATACAGATGTGATTGAATTAAGAGTTTTGATTTAGAATTTTCATTCATTTAAGATCCAATACCCAAATTATTGTACCAGGAACTAAATATCCGTAACATTTATATTGCCAGTACTTAGCAGGGTACACTATAGATGGCTTTGAAATCTTTGGAGACTTATTAGGTTGACATGGACTTTGAATATCTGTGAAATACACTGTAAAACAGACTGCACAGTTGTATTGTTATCTTATTGTAATTATTTTCTTAAAATGAGGACTTTTTTTTTGGTGACCCTCAGATAATTTTTTAGGGTAAAGCCTCTGCACATTTTCCTGTGTAGCTATACATTCACCAGTTTCTTTAAACTGAAGAAATATTCACTACATCTGTAAGAAATTCAATTTATACCTGACCAAAAGGGTTTCACAGAAAAATTACTTTTCTGCAGATTTTCAGATTACTTCAATAAAACCAGGACTCAGTAGTCTATATTGCCCCCAGAAGACAAACGCTGTGATGTGGTGTCTGTCCCTCTAGCTCACCTTTCCCCCTGGAGTCTGCGCAGCTCCCTCTGTTCCCTCAGCTGGTGAAAATAATCTTGGAGTCTACAAACTCTCTACATCGCAAATGTCACTTTAAGGAGATGGGAGGCTTTGCCATTTTTTAGTCTCAATTTTGAGTTAGATTTTCAGGAGAAGGAAAAATATGATGGCACAGGACCAACCACAGAGGATTGCTGATCCTCTGTGGTTTTAAAAGAAGAGGCAAGGAGAGAAAAGTTGTTCACTGCCTGGAGCAAAATAGTTCTTCAGATGTGAACTTCTGTGGGGGAATTGGGAGGGAAGGGGCTGTGGTGGCCTCTTGGAACTGATCGGGGGAAAGCAGAGAGGGAACAACAGGAACTGCTGTCATCGGGGACCATTGTATCTGCTGGAGGCCAGCAGATGTACTGGTGGAAATAGTACAGCATCCATAAAGTTTATTGTTTCCTAAACTATCTCAACCTCTTTTTTTTTTTTCAGTCTTTGAGATGAAAAGCCATAAAACCTGTGCAAAGCCTTCCCGTCTCTGTGTAAGTGCTAACTTGCCATGTGCTGCTGTACACGTATACTGTGGCTCCAGAAAGTCACCACCTTCCCTGGATAACTCTCAGTGTATTTACATGACCAAGATGTCCTGCCTGGGAGCTGTGAGTGTCCTAAGAGCCAGCAGCAATGGCTTTTTGGGCCTGTACCAAGAGACAGAGATGACGGATCTCGTGCCACTTAAATTCAGATACATGAAATTCATCACTTATCTCAGATGCTTTTCTGGGCATCCTTTATTAGAGGGAAAACAGGAACCTGCAATAAACTTTTCTTCTAATCTGAATTTGACATTTCCCTTTCAATGGGAAAGGTACTCCTTCAGAGTTCTCCTTTGACACCACAGATGGCAGAGGGAGCCTAAAATCAACTTTTTGCACATTGAAATTTAGATGAAGCTGATTCCACTTGGACTCTGTGCCTGATGTGTCCCAGGAGGGGTCCTAGTGAGACACAGCAAAGCTGGAAGCCAACAAGCAGTGAGCTGAGACTCCGCACAGAGGGCTGGAAGGTGTCCAAACGTGGGGATGTTGACCAGATCAGTGGCACGACCACAGACCCAACCAAACTTACTTAAATTCACTGTCATATGCCAGTCATGGACTGAATCAAGCGCTGCTCCGCAGTGATGTTCACTGTCAATCAGTAAGGCCCCCTGGAGCAAATAAGCAGTGTGTTTTAGATGTTCCTCTGCAAGAGTATTCAGCATAGAGTTGTGCTCGCTGTGCAGGGATTTACCCGGGCTTCAGTCTTGTAGCAACACGACAGTAGACTGAAGAGACTTCTCTCTCTTGGAAGAAATCATGCTTTCTTGGATCATTTGAGGAATGTGGCAATAAATCATGGCTTTGAACATTACACTTTTAAGGCTACTAAATATGGGTGGAAATTATGACTATATAGTTTTTACCCTATGCAAGCCCTCTGAGAATGGGCTACACAATTGTGTATTTACTGAATGATTTTACAAGAACTCTCCAGTCAGGAACCTGCAGGAAAACTGTAACTGCTAACCCAAGCCAGAGAGCAGCGGACTTTGCTCCATGAGATGTGCCTTTTGGTGATTTAAAGGGAGTTTAGAGAGATTTGTATATTAGGAAATTTGAGCTGGGAGAGGAAGAGAAACCTTTCTGTTACATGACAGATGCGTTGAGCACTATGATGAGTTGCTGAAACTCTTCAGTCATGACAGCTTGTTCAGTATCACTAACAGAAACAAGGTTTTATCAGTGCTAAAAACCTATAGCTCATCCTGTCTGTCACTTTTGAATGATATATACTTGGATTGCTTCCTCCTCCACTGACTTGCAGCCACCTCAGGGATGGGATAAGTGCAGCTGTTCAAACAGCGTGCAGCAATCCTAAACCATGCAAGGGAGTGGAGAGATTTATCTTCACTTTCCATCTGCAAGGAATTCTAGGAAGACAGTTGAAATTACTTTGCATCCCCAAAATACTGTGTCTTTTCTAACAAAAATATGCAAAGGTATCTTTAGTGTCCAAGCATAGCTGACTTCTTTGTTTTATGACCACCAAAGCAAAGGCCCACTATTGCAAGTCTCATGGAAGGGGCAACATTTTCTTTTCAGCTCAGTTTTGATAAATTAAGAACAAGCCAGTGTTTTGACTGAGAAAGCATCATTTAATGAGAGTACTGGAAAAAAAAAACATGCTCTGAATTTTAATTTTTTCTTAATCTCTCTAAAAATGCAGAGAAGGTGAAAGAGTTTATGTGACTGTCCGGGCAAAATTCTTTTTGTTTACAGTCATTTTTTACTCTCCTGTCAACACATTATTGATCACCTCCTCTGCAACCAATATTTTTCTCCCAAAAGAAGGTGGAATAGCCATTCCCATGTGATTATTTTCAGGAAAATATTCCCAGCCTGAAGATACCTCAGGAGTATTTATCTAACCATGAAAATAAGCTGTTCTTCTAGTTGTGTTAAAGAGTCAGAACTACGTTGAGAAGCGCACTATAAAGAAGAACTAGACCATTATACAGATAACACATCTAGCATTGTTCTGGAAACTTTTTCAATCAATTTAGTTGAAACTCAGACTCTGGTCTGGGCTGGAAGAGCTTCATTGATTTGCTTAGGGTGCAGGACCAGCTCCAGAGCCCTCAAAGCACAAAGAAGATCACAAGCAAATCGACGCTTTGCTGTATCTGCATGACCCAGACGTGTTGCACTAGTGATACCTGTCGTACATATTGAACAAGTAAAGGGTATGATCCTACAGCTGATTTGGATCTCTCATTCGGGCTCTCCAACACTGAAACAAAGCAGCTGAAGGGGAAAAGCTATCTGAGGCTTTGTGCCTGTTCAATTTTGGGCAATGAAGCCTCCCTCTCTGGTTGACAGATTCAATTCTTATTGCTCCTGGTGTAGATTTAAGCAGCTGCAATGTCAAGGATTTACAAAATTTCAAGCAGTGGAGTATAGCCCAGGAGTCCAGCAAGGACAGTTTAAATGGTATAATTAGCCATTTACTGAGATGTTTCTTTCTGCAAATTATATTACCTGTTTTTCACACATACCTGTTTTTCACAGCCTTTGTTAGTGGAGGCATAAGGTGCTATTGAATATTGAAAAATTCAATCTACGTTTAAAATGCTGGATTAGTAAAGCCAGCAATTCAAGCATTTATTAGAAATGCAATTTTCAGACCTTTGCACACAACCAGGAGTTGTTTATTACTAGCCAGGTCCATTGGACCTCACATGTTCTTCAGGGATGGCCTACAGAAGACCAGCCTGGAAGTGAAGAAGAGCAGGCTTGTCCAGGCTGACCAGCACATCACTGTGTTTGTGACTTCGATTCCTCCCTTAGCCTTCATCCCTCTTGTCCTTCTCTGGACTGCAAGCTCTCCAGAGGAGGGAGTCACCCTCAGTCACTTACACAAGTAGTCCTAATGTAGACTGAGGTCTGTGGGCAGTACTCTAACACATACATATATAACAGGTTCAGAGGAATAATAAGACATTTGGAAGCAGAATTTCCTGTCTTTCCTCTTTGAGCTCCCTGTAGTGAGCACTGCTTACCAATCTACCAGGAGCCAACAGATCTTGATGTCCTTTTTTCCCCTCTCACCTTGGCCTTGCTATAGTTCTAAAATTTCATGATTTATTGTTGTTGCTGTGGTGAACCTTAGTTTCTGAGAGACAAAAATCTAGGTACTCTCTCTCTGAAAGTGTGACTCACAGCAGAAAGAAACCTCACAGGAGGTCTACTCTTCCAGATTAATTCCTCCAAATTCTTCTAATTCTTGAGATCAGGAAATGATATAACACAAACAAAACATGATTTAAAGGGGAAACATACACTGAACAAATATCTTTCCTGTTAAGATGCTCACGATGAAAACTGCAAACAGCTGTCAAGGGCAGCCCTTCACCCAGGGCTGTGCTTTCTTTCCTGGTCTGAGTACTCTTCTCCTGAAAAATAGTTCACCTAAAGCCTTGCAAAAGATGCTGCATCTGAACTAGGTAGGAAATAGCTGCCACAAAAATGTGCCATGTGCATTTTGAAACTATTGCTGCTAGATATTTCTACAAAGAGCTGCAGATACGATGGAGGTTAATATAAAGGAAACCACCCTGTGGATCAGAAGCATTTTCACTTCTTTCATTGGGGGTACAAGAAATAAATGATTTTGGCTTCTAGCTCAATATTTACCAGTACCTGACACACATATATATATATAAGTGGATGCTTAGGCTAGCACATTGTCTTCATTTTTTTCTTCAGTTCTGCTTTCAGGCAAACCTTTGAGAAGCACCCTAAGTACCGCAAGCCCAAAGGCTGAGCAGCTGTGGCTGCACGCTGCTGGTGGGTGTCCAGGCACTGCCCCAGCCCTGGCCAGGATGCCAGCATCGCCCACAGCCCCTCTGGAACAGCCACCTGCTATTTATCACTTGCCACTAACCCACCCCAGTTTCCCACCTCTGCGCAGCGTGTGCAGAATGTATAAGTCAAAAATAACTCATGCTTAGTTATTGTGGCAGCTGAAAGATGCTAGAAAGGAAATCTAAGTTGTTTCAATTCTTTCTGTGCGATTTGTTCAGCTTCAGAAAGGAGAGAAACATGCAGTGGCAAGTCCAGCTGTGAATGATTTAGGGAGGGTGAATCCATGGGTGTAACTATGTCATCCAGTGTACCCAAGTTCACAAAACAGGCCTATGAGCCTGAGAAAAAAAGGCACAGAAACAGAGAAACAGAGAGAAAGAGAGAAGAAAAGAGAGAGGGGGGAGAGGAGAGAGAAGAGAGGAAGAAAGAAGGAAAGACAGACAGACAAAGAAAGACAGACAAAGATCAAAGAAAAATAAGAAAGAAGGAAAGATGGAAGGAAGGAAGGAAAGATAAAAAAGCAGGAAAAAAGATAAAAGAGAAAAGAAGATAAAAGAGAAAAGATAAAGGAAAGAAAGAGAAAAGAAAAAAAAAGAAAAAGAAAAAAGAAAAAGATCAGAGGAAGGGAGGGAAATTTATACATCTGATTTATAAATTATAACTTTCTGCCTAATTTTTATCACCAAGTCAAAATATGAGATTTAACCTAAAAAATGTATTTAGGAAGTGAAACATTGCAAATACCATAATGATGGAAATATAATCACAGGCAGCAGTAAACTGAAATGGTTCAAGGGCAGGCAGACCAGCTCTACAGACTAGCACCAAACAACACTCCATCTCCAAATACGGAAAGACAACATCAAGCCAAATGAATATCTGAACAACTTTTGCTCTCAAACTGTTGAAATCCATATCTGACCTCTGCTGGCCAGGTTTTTCTAGTCTCTTTACACGATTCATTCACAGAACACCACACATCCAGGCATGGCTGAGGCTGGTAGGTGGTATTTTGCATGTGGTTATTTCGGTTCCTCTCTTAGTGGATGAATGACACCAAGTTTTTAAGCAATTGAAGAATCCAATGACAATTTCTAGCTGTTTTCCAAACCCTGAGCAGACACCAGTACTTTGGGAGATAATATTTGGTGGAGTGAGGTATATGAGCGGTTTCCCAACAGATATCCAGGCAGTGGGGCCTCGTTTCACTCACCTGCCTGGGAACTCCCTGGGCCAGGTTTCCCACGGGCTAGTACACCTTACTGCCACCCAGCCACCGGGACAGCTACGACTGGGTTGACAGAAAAAAACTCCACCTTTTGCTTATAGAAGACTTTGTGGCCAGGCTATTTTTAACACAGATTTTCATGTACACGTTCTTGCTGTGTTTATATAAAACAAAGTGGACTTGACTTGCTTGTTTTAAACTTTTAGGAAGCACAGAGAGAACGTGCCTGCGTGGGAACATGCTGGACTGGCCATCAAAGAGGGATGAGTTCTCCACTTGGACTGCAAAACTGCATCCAAAATGCATGTGACAGGGAGTTGATTAGTTTAATACATGATTGAGAGGCATTCACATACTGGGTGTGCTACAGGGACCTGGGACAGCACAAATAAACCATGGTGAGATGCATATTGCAGAGGTACGAGTCTCCACAAACATCCCGACCTTGTGCTCAGCCCTCACCGGGAGCCATCACCTCATGGGGCCTGGGGAAGCATCCCTCCTCCCGAGCTCCGCGGGGCGCATTCTGCCTCTTCGGGAATAATAACCATATAATTTCATGTGAACACCTGACAATGACAGCTGCATCAACACTAATACAGGTAGTCTCTAAAAGTGGTTTCAGACACAAATTGTAGCATTCCTCAGAATTACCAAATCCTGTTTTAATGGTAGAGTTTGTGAGCTCTTGTGCTGTAATGTAAAGTGTGTTGGGCACAGGAATCAATCGCTTCACATGAACTTAAATGCACTTTCTTCTTTCAAGCATCAATATGTATTACAGTTGTGTTTGCACTGTAATCCTTGGCTAGCCACAAAACCCATAGACTTTTAGATGCTTGTCCCCCATTAATGAGCCCACAGGACCGATTTCTTGGTGTTATGACATCAATGCAACCTCATATTCACATGGAAAAAAAATCACCAGCACAAAATATCAGCACAATTCAAATCCTGAAATGCTTTCCTGAGCAAAAACTCTCATCAAAATTAGTAGGACTGAAGATGTAATGATCACTCTCATAAAAGTTTCGGGGCCGTTCTTTCAATCTACATATCTAAAAAATACCTGTTAAAATGTGTCAGGTCAGTTTGCTTTGTGTCTTTTCTTGCCAGCATGAAAAATGCCTTGATGATTGCACAATCACAGTCCTTCAAAGAATAGCTCTGATTTGACTTAAAAAGCTTCATGGTGCTGGCTTCATTCACCTTTGGGACGAATGAGTTACTTTCTGTCTATCAAGCTGAATTCCATGCAGCAGTTCTCAGATTTTAATGAGCAGAAAATCTTTGTCAGAAAGGCAGGTTAGACTTGATTTATTTTTTTTTTTTTAAGATGAGACAATACTGTCAGTAGCAGTGGGTAGGAGTCGACGTATGTTCACTGGTTACAGCAGTTACAAGATCTTGTATATGAAAAAAGGATTAGAGCAGCATGGACTTCACCTTCTGTAGACCTCAAAAATTTAGTTACAGGTTCATATCGGTGAACAAATGCTGTGAGCTTATCCCACTCCTATTGACATTAAGGGAAATTTTGTCATTCACTTTCTAAGGAACAATTCTCATTTATTTTCCTTATTCTATACTCAAGAATCTTACCTAAGCAGCTCAGGAGTTTAACTTTGCAACTCTCCCAGGACATTATAGCACAGACAGTACAAAAGACTTGATTTTAAAGATGTGTCTTAGTAGAGGCAACAGGGAATGGAGCCCATTGTGTAGACAGCAGGTAGCCATGGAAATCAAGGACTGCAGATTGAATTTAAGGGCGGCAACATGAGCTCCTAGTGTAAAGCAAAAGGGGATAATGTGATTCATGGATGTATGAACAAGGAAGTAGTGAGTAGGAGTGGGGAGCTGATCTTATCTCTCTCCGCTGCTCTGGTAAGACTAATATTGGCATAGTGCAAAAAGTTCTGGTGCCCATATTTTAAATGGGGAAAAGTTGGAGACAGGTCAGAGAGAGGATGAGAGAAAATGTCTCTCTCTAGTGAAAGCCCAGAAGGGATCTCTCTGCTTACCTTATCAAAAAGATGGAGACATGACTTGATTAAAGTGTACAAGTACCACCACAACAAGGTAATACCACATGCAAAAGATCTCCTTCATCTAGTGGAGAAAGCATAGCAGGAATCAACGGCTAGAAGCTGAAGCCAAACAAATTCATACAAAGAAACCTAGGCATGCATTATTAATAGTAAGAGCAATTAATCCTGGGAACTACTTACCAAAAGTAGGGTTGGATTCTCTGTCTCTTGATGTTTTCACATCAAGATTGGATGTGTTCCTAGTAGAGATGCCCTAGGCAAACCCCTATAAAAGGGAAGCAAGGTCCATGATACACTGTCAGAGCAGTTGACTGGATGATCCTGTTGTTACTACTCACTGGCTCTATCTCTGCTAGCAAATCAAAGTGTCAGGATTCAGGCTCAGACTCCAGAACGTGATCATCTACTCTATTAAATGGTTATTAGGATAGTCCCTCGTGTGCTGTTGGCCTGCATCAACTAGCCCTCTCCCAGACACCCTTAGCACAGTTTGGGAACGAGCATAGTCCAGAGCTACAGGAAATTTGGACATGGGCACCCTCTTTTGGAGTGGGAACAAATATAATGGTGGAGCATGTTGACCATGTTGACCAGAGCACTCTTTGGTTGGCAAAATCTAGTTTTGCCTGTATTACTTGCAAAGGCTTGAGTTGGTCACAGCTGTACTAGGTTCAACGCCCAGCAAGAGAAACGCCTGTGAATCAGATATTCCAGAGCCGCCTCTGAGTAGGTGGAGTGATGTTGACACACTCACAGCTTTGATGAGCCCTAAAATGGAAAAAGAAAGAATGTTTTGACATATTTTGAATATTCAGAAAGGGTAATTGTTTCCTGCAGTAACTGACATTCCATAGGAGTACTGTATTGCTGATGTTCATGTCCATACTAGATAGAGACACTGAAGCAATGCTTCCCACACAACCCTCACAATTAGGCAACACGGAGCTTGATAACTGGGATCTTTTAAATGTCAACATAGCTTCCTATTCCAGTACTCACTCGGTGCTCTTTAGCAGCATTGAGTTAATGTGTTTTGTTGCTGACGGTGATGATGTACAGGGACCAAACTGCTACCGCTGGATGTCTGCTGTAATCGGGAAACAAGAAGTGCAAGCTCATTACAAGATTTGGTATCTCATGTCAGGGATCCCAGAAGGATGCTCTTCACTGTTTCCAAGTGCTAGAGGCATTTCTTGCCTCCTGAATGTTAAATAGACACTAACTCTCAGGCTTGTAGAATAAAAAATCCCATATACTCTGACTAAAGCTTTAGCAGGCTCTAAAAAAGTTCTACAGTGAAATTGCATCTGCAATGCATTTTTTTTTTGCACTGTTGAACCTGGTAGCACAGTAAATACTGCATGGGATGTAGAGACAGTTGGGCAGTAGTTGCTGGGACCTCTGTGTGCATCAGATGTCCCTAATGCATAGTTTGGTCTGTTGGGAGACATGAGACAAAAGACTGGCATTAAAGCAAGAATCTACGTAAAGACTTCCAGACCTTATCTCTGTTCACAAATCAAACAACGCAGAACCTGCAGGAGAAAATGAAATAATATTGTCCTTTCTTCTAGTTGAAGAAATAAAGACAGAAAGGCTAGATGCTGTTGGTTCACAAGGCATCCAAAGAGAACTGAAGGGCAGGTCTCCATTGCAGGTTGCTGAGCAGAGACACCACGTAGCTTTATGAGCACTGCATACCTCCAAAACAGATGTTTTCCTCCACACCGAGTACCATGCTGCCAGGACTAACTCAGCAGACAGTATCTGAATGAGGGAGTTCATCACTAGTTCACGTCTCCTCAAAACACCCAAACCAGCCTTGTGCTCTATGTGTATCATCGCAAGACTCTACTGCCCAAGAAAACTGAGCAATTCTGAATGTCTCTGAGACTTGCTGAAAGAGTACTACAGCTGCAGCAAGGGAACGCAAAAAGATGCTTTTCAGTTTTCCTCTGCAAGCCTAAAGATCCTGTGCTGACAATAAGGTCATCTATCTCCGATCAAGGTTTGTTATTTTTGTGAAACTTGGATCACTCAACACCTGGAGGCAATTTCCTAAGCATCTGCATTTTTACAATGTGAAGCCAAGGTGGGATGAAAGGGCAAAACCCAATCAGCTCTCAGAAAACCTGGCACCCCTGGGCTTTGAAAGTTTGCCTTAGCTAAGTAAAGTTGTCATTTGCAGGGTATTTGTGAAAAGCTTCTGGTTTAAGTGAAGCAACACTGTGGTTGTGATTTTCCCTTCATTATACAGAACAGCCATATTTTAGAAAATTTCAGTCACATTTCATCCTGGCCTTAAAAAATTATGTTGTTGTAAAAAGTGAATACAACACTGAAAAGCAGCACTCTGAGCAGAGGATACAATCACACTAATAAAGCATAGAGAGGCCCATGGGCTTGCCATCACTCATCCCTGCCCTGGGCCAGTTTGCACTCTCACAGACACAGCTGACACAGTTCATAGAATCATAGAATGGTTTGGGTTGGAAGGGACCTTCAAAGGCCATCTAGTTCAACCCCCCGGCAAGGAGCGGGGACATCTCCAACCAGATCAGGTGGCTCAGAGCCTCATCCAACCTGGCCTTGAATGTTTCCAAGGTTGGACTGGAGCTGGAATTTCAGGAGCTGGACTGTTGCCAACAGGCATTTTGGATCTGGCCACTCAGTTTTGGGGAAGAAGGTTGCTTACCTATATGGACATGAGGCATGCTGTGACTCTAGAGCACGGGGCAGAAAGCAGTCATTGAACTTTTTTTTATTTGCAATGGTGCCATCTTAGAACATGAGAGAACAAGAGCAAATGAGGCTCTCAGCAGCACTTCAGACATCAGGACTTAGCAGGAGGCAGTGAGTTACTGTAAAAAAGTCAAGATTCAATTTAGGACACTAAGTTGAGATGTCTACATCTAGGTGTCAACACGTGAGGCAAAGGAGCAGTTCAATTTTTATCACCTGAGACCTTCTTGGTGCCCTCCCTGGCACTGGACAACAGTGCGAAAGTCTTGGGGCCTTTTCTGTGCTGTGCCATTTCTCAGAACACCACATAAAAGTCTTGTGCACCCCAGGACACATGTCTGGGCAACCGAATTGAGCCCATAGCCTTGGGGACTGGTGACCTGAATTACTCGCTTGACCTCACTGGCTGTACTGACAAGCTCTCCACTGACCATGATGATCTCATATGTGAAATGCATATTACATGTGGTTTGCGTGTAGAGACTAAAGTTCAGGAGTCTTAATATAGAGCAGAAACCTACCCCAACTTTCTAAAGGATTAATCTTTACATTAATAATAAATGTCATTAATTTAAAAAGACTAATAAAATCATATATTGATCTTAATTAAGATGATTGTAAAGGAAAGAACAGAATACTATTCTTATTTGTTCTATTCAAAGCATAGAGAAGTACAGATATCAAGGGCTACCGGTGTTGTTTTCCATATTTTGTATTACTCTTCATTCTGCCATTCTAGGTACTGAAACCTTGTCTACGTGAGATGGTATTGCATTTTTAGAGAAGATCATGGATGGATCACATCTGTGGATGCAGCACTGGTCTCTAATGTTTTTTAGTATTTTTACAGAGCATAGAAAGCAAAGGGAATAATAAATTCCCAGGTTATATCTAGCA
This sequence comes from Chlamydotis macqueenii, assembly GCF_036417535.1. Classification (NCBI taxonomy): domain Eukaryota; kingdom Metazoa; phylum Chordata; class Aves; order Otidiformes; family Otididae; genus Chlamydotis; species Chlamydotis macqueenii. The sequence continues at coordinate 10,672,359 of NC_141558.1, forward strand.
TGTTACAGCCCTCTCTACAACTGAGACAGTGAGTCTTCTCAGATGGATGCACTGCAGTGTGAGAACTTCCAACAGAAGAAACGAAGAGGCAGTAGCAAGAAGAGAGAGGCTTGACAAATAGGTGAGTAAGAGGCTTTACTGGGTGTATTCAGACATGCCAAACTGAGCTCAAATACCTGAGCTGGCATCTGTCAAAACGTGTCCATGTCCACTATATGCTCAGTCTCATGATGGACATGTTGTCAGGCAGAGGAGCCTGACTCAGAAATCTCTTCTCCACTCTGCTGTTGACATTCTACCAAATTGCAGAATCATAGAATATCTCAAGTTGGAAGGGATCCATAGATGGGTCATAGAATCATAGAATATCTTGAATTGGTGAGGGACCTTAGAAGCATCCCTCACTTCATTGTCATCATCCCATTTTTTTGGTCTTGTCTGCTTATTTTTGTAATACTTTCAGCATGTGCTGCTAAGCTGTGTCCAATTTTGAACTATGCCTCCTTGAAAACTGGAGCAACCCTGACTCAACTTCCCATTCAGAAACTTGGGAGACTAAATGTCTTTGCACCCAAAATTAAGCAGCATTTTCCTAGTCACAGCAGCAAGCTTTAACAAAATGTTTTAAATGAACAGAACTTTATTGAAGGGAAGGAAACAGAAGGAAGCATTAGCCTGGGAACCCCAAATTAATGGTCAGCAAGACCTAGCCTTGCTCCTCAGTGTAGTTATTAAGGAATTAGCCTGGATCCAGCTTTCTGCTCGCAGCCATGGTGGTGCCAAAGGGACAGCGGCTGCCCTCCTCCCTGGTCGCATTCCCCTTGAAGCATGCCTGTGCTCAGGATGGTTCAGTGGAGTGATTGGTCAGGCCATTTCCAGGGCTGTGAGCATCCCATGGACAATGATCCCAGCCTCACTGTTGGTCAAGGATGTCCCCATGGAGCCCTCAGGCTAGGCAGATACTCCCAGTTGCCTCAGACTGGTGCCCAGTAGCCTCTATGCCACGGGTTTTGCCATGGCTGCTGTGGCTCATGCAGTACCACCTCTTGCTTACAGCCAGGGATCTACTCCCATCTGTAGTCATCATTCTTTCAGGCCACCTCCTCACCTTCTCAGGGCCATCCACCCAGAGGGCCCTTGGGAAGATCTTCTCCAGGCTCACCAATGGGGCCAGTGGACTCCACACCTTTTAAGATGCCCAACCATCATGTTTACAAGCCTTCTGGGTGCAGCAGTTGTCTCCTACTACATGTTTTCAGTGTACCAAGGCAAAAAAAAAGAAGTAAAACTTCTAGCTATTACTAATATAAGTAACAATGATGACCTCAATAATACAATACGACATGCTCCATGAGAGGATTATAACTCTGCCAAATGGCCAAAAGTGATGGGAGTGCAAACAGGGAGGTGGGCTTTAAAAAATAGTGTAGACAGTGAACTGGTGAAGCACTGGCCTCTTTGCAATGGAGAATGTGGTTGATAACCATCACCCCTCTGATGCCCGAGAAGAGGGATGAGTGCTCAGGTACAAGGGGAGGCATGATGCAGAAGAAAGGTGCAGAAAGGAAACACAGGGAACAACAAGGGGGAAAGCAACAAGGGAGCACATGATGTGAGATGGGACAGGCGAACAGGATGAGGCAGAGAAACACTCAGTCTGAGACATGGTGCAGCCATTTCCTACTGTTGTGGTTTAACTACAGTCAGCAATTGAGTCCCACACAGCTGCTCAATTACCCTCCCCAGGGGATGGGGGTGACAATCAGGAAGAAAAGAAAACTCACGGGTTGAGATAAAAACAGCTTACTAGGCTAGCAACAGAAAAGATAACTATATATATATATATAAAATAATAATAATAATAATAGGAAAAACAATAGGAAGAAGCATAATAATAAAAAACCCAACAGAAAGAATGATGCACTATTTCTCATGACCCCATGACCTGATGACCGATACAGCCCATCCCAAGCAGCAATCACAGAACAAAAAAATCCTGTAAATGATCCCAGAATGATTCCAAACAGCGAGAGAAAAGAGAGCCAGCTCACCCTCACTTAAGTACTGAGCATGACGTTTATGGCATGGAATACTCTCTTTGGTCAGTTTGGGTCAACTGTTCTGGCTGTATCCCTCCCAGCTTCCTGCACCTGCACATCAGCGAAACCTGGGAAGCTGGACAGTGTCCTTGGTCTCTTTAGCAACAACTTGTAACTTCAGTGTGTTTATCAACATTCTTCACATCCGAAATCCAAAACACCTCAGCTACTGAGAGGAAAATTAGCTCCATCTCTGCTGAAACCAGGACATGTACCCATGATGTTCCATCTTCCCTGAGGATACCTCTCTTCCTTCTCCCTCTTTAAGTCTTCACTACCAGCACACTCTGTGTCCATGGGGCTGCAGACCAGGACACCTCCTGCCTGGACAGCCACAAAGGCACCAGTGCTAGTGACATCCCAAAGAGCCTGTAAATCCTTGTTTCTAGCTGATACCTCTCCTCCTGCTCCCTCAGTATGTTTTGGCACTGATATTAGCCTTTAAGGTCCTTACATCAGGAACAAATTGTATTTGGTTCAGATTTGCCAAGTGCTGTTATAATCCATGTTTGTATTTCTCCAAAGCCTTTTTACCAGGTCCCAGGAGATATTGTCCCTCTTATTACGTGTTACAGAAACTCCCTCTGAGCCTTCTGCTCTCCCCCTCCACACAGAGCAGCATGCATAGGGTTAACTGAGCTCCTCACAGTGTTCAAATTTTTGAAAAATGGGCCACGGGCATTGTAGCTTTCAGCAGGCTTCCTCCTGTGCGGAGGCACGGAGACGGAGCATGCTGTGGGTGGCAGACATGAGTGACATGGTAGAAAGTTCGGGCTGGTCTGACTCGGCTGAAGCTGCAGCTGAGTTACAGACTGCCTCGCTCCCAAGGATGTGATTCATGGAGATACAGTAATCAAGGGAAACATGAAATATTTGATGTTCCCCCACCCTCTCGCAGCAAAAAATGCATTGGCTTTCATGTCCTGCAGGCAGCTCACTCACGTACGTCTTATGTTCCTCAGAGCAAGAAAACAATCTGCAGTGTTTCACCGTAGGAAACACCTGAGCAGTGCCAAGGACAATGCGGAACGAAAAGGAGAAGAACAAATGTTCCCCAGCACCCACTGCTGGAAGAGTCCGTCCTCGGGCCTGGGACACGCTGGCAGCCTGAAGGGCATCAGGCTGGAGCAACGTATTCCCTTTAGCTGACAGTGAGGAGCTGTGGGATGAAACCGAGACTTTCCCTGTGGAAGAACTCTGGTTCATATTAAAAAAAAAAAAAAAATTAAAAAAATCAATCTGCTGCCGCGTGTATAGCTTGGCTCTGTTATGACTTGTGGGTGATTTTTGAGCAGCTTTCCTCATGGCTGGGGAGACATCAGTGATTTTGTGCTTAGGTACAGATTAAAGGATGTCTTGTCTTTGTTTTCCCATTGTCTGTCCTCTCTGTGCCACGTACAGCTGATCTTTACTCATCCTTACTTTACAGGGAAGAGCAAAGCACCCAAGAATTCAAGTGCATTGCATCAAATATAATGTTTTTAAAAAAAAAAAAATCACAAAAACCCCACTCTGCGTATGTGGTGAAAGGGCCTGCCTCTCTCCCTCAGGTGAAGATGTGATTTGGGGATTTTACAATATCAAATCGGGGTCTTGTTTCAATGGAGCATCTTCATCAAATAAATCCGATTTAAATCTGCTTCTCTGTCACTACAAGAACCACTTTGGGCAAATCCTACCTCTCTTCCTCCTGTAAACGACTGTGATGAGCTCACTCCTGTGTGCTGGATCAGCATTGCTTAAAGTTAGTAACAAACAACTTAGTGAAATAAAATTAGCATTTTAGCCATTTCTTTCTCAGATTCTCATTTCTTGATTTCTCTTTTTTATCTATGTAGGAGGAAAGCAAGTAAGATCTTCATTCTTTCTGGCTGTGAGGCAATTAATTCCTCTTTTTAATTGTGAGGGTGTTTTGCCATAAATGGTTTGACTGCTACCCAGGTTGTCTTCTGCATCTCCCACTGCTTCTCAAAACCTTTAAGAAATACAACGTGTTATTACTGCATGGGCTCCCTAACTCCCACATTGTGCTACCTCTGGAAAACACTCCCATGGGGATATTTATTATGTCAAGTGCTTTTTAAAAAAATTATAGGGGCTTTAAGCAATCCTGCTCCCTGGCAGTCCTGATTGCGTTGCTGTGAGGACAGACAGACAGCTGGCGTGTTGTCCCTGCCGAGGCTGCTCCTCTGCCCCCTTCCCATGGAGTCCAGGTGGCTTGAATCCCGGCCTGACCCAGCAAGACTGATTTCTGGGGAGCAATTTCTTCATTTACCACCTCTGTGACACCTTCTTCCCTTGGTGAAATGTGAAAGGAAAAGAAATCATCTCACAAGTACCGTGGCAGCTAGAGAGGGTTAAACATTTCCTCCAGAAACCTTCTATTTCTGAAGGTTTTGGTTAATAAGAAACAAAACTAATTGCTAGAACATGTGTATCCACTTTGGAGGGGGCAAAAAGGGAGAGATTTTTTGCTTAACACAGGACACATTTATTCCACAAAGGCAGCTAACAAGTCAGTGTCAGGGACCTTTGCTTAAACCGGAGTTCAAATGTCCTCTCTACAAATGGCTGGACACGAGGACAGGGACTCGACCTTTAGTCTACCATCTAGATCTGAGTATAAAAAAATATTTCCTGTTTACTCAGAGGCTGAATGAACAGTTAGAGGGGAAATTTTGGCTTGGGTTGAAATAAGAAACAGAAATTTGGGATTTCTGAACAAAAGAAATGCTTTTGTTATCATCTAAGATATTTTTGATCTAAATCAAAAAGTTTTAAGACTCTTGGGGGAGATAGAACTTAACCCTGCAAAGACTTTCTTTTGTACATTTAGAATAATTTTAAAATTCAAGATACCTTTTTGCAATGAAGAGTGAAAAGTTATGTTTGGCAAATGCGAGGAAGAAATACCAAAGCGATATTTTCAAAAAATATGCCTCCATTTTGAGGGTCAATATTTTTGGGCAAACTTAACCTAGATCTATAAACAGATTCAGTCTTTCTAAAGGTGAGGGATTTTTTTTCAGGAAAAAAAAAAAAGTACTGTGTGTAAAATTCAATGTAAAAGCTTCCACATTCTCTCTCTACACCTGGAATAAGGACGTTGACCATTTGGCTACATTGGAGTAGGTGAGGGGCTTCTCCCTCACTCGTATTCTTTGTTCATCTCTAAAAATGATGGTTTCCTCCTGTGGTGAAACAAGAAATCAGTTTTCTGGCCAGAGTTCTTGCTGGGCTGAGCTCTGTCTCCCAGGAGGGTGAACTCCGTTGCAAATCTACTTTCCCATTAAATGCCTGACCAACACACAGGAGCAGTTTATGAACGGGAACACATGCCCTGCCCAGACCTCTGGCATCTCACCAGGCTGCTGACAGAGAAAGAAGTGGCAGAGGAATTACCTAGACAGTGGCACAGTCTCTTGTGGACTACATCCAGAGAAAGGCAAGACAAAATTATCCTCCAGCTTTGAGGCTCTTACTGTCCAAGCAAGAGAAAAAACCACTAACAAATGACTTTTGGTGAACTAAGTATCAGGGCACGTACCTGGAAGGTAAACGTGTGTTTAATTTCTTGAGCTGGATATCAGTTACACCATTGTGAGTAATACCGGCTGAATTATGACTATTTCGCCACTCCTGCAGACTCAGAGGATGGCAAGGCGAAATCATTGCCCTTATCTGTTCTGCCTGTTTGCTCTTGTGAAAAGCGAGGGAGAGATTTTCGAGTGGGACAGGTTTTTGAGGGCTCGTTGTCAACACTGGTAACTGTTTTCAGTATACTTCACACCCAAAGGCAGGTCAGCGAGCATTATTTTCACTTCCCCTGGAAATGTACTGAGAAACGAGGAAGATGAGATTTTACGTAAGGCAGTGATGTGGTACAGCACTCCACAGGCAATTTGCTGGACCTTGTGATTTAGACTAGCATGAAGAAGGAAAGTTATTTTATTAAAAGCTCACTCCTGCCTCTACAGTATCATCAAAACAAGGAGTTTTACACAATCTCAGCATCAGGTATAGAATCATAGAATCATAGAATTGTTAGAGTTAGAAGGGACCATCTAGTCCTACCCTCCTGCAAGAAGCAGGAACATCTCCAACCAGATCAGGTTGCTCAGAGCCCCGTCCAACCTGGCCTTGAATGTCTCCAAGGACGGGGCATCAACCACCTCTCTGGTTTTCAAAGGCAGTGTGATGCACTGACGCACATGGGAACTCCAATTTCACAGCCAATGCATGTGCCATAAATTCACAAAAACATCAGGCTTTCCCTATATTTATATGGCCAGGATGTTGCCATGCATACAATTGTATTTTTAAATTTTACACAGTTCCCTTCTGTGGGCAGAAACCTTATTGCCCCCAAAATAAATACTATGAAACCAAAATAAATGGCAAGGGAATACTGGCTTCGATATAAACTGCCTAAATTCTGGCTCTTTAACTGGCACCTTGCTTGTATAATAACCACTGAGTCAGGGTATGACCCTGCCTGCTCGGTTGTTACGTCCCAGGGTGTCGTGGGGAAAGCAGAGCTCATCTCCCCAGCTGCTAATTCTCGAAAGTGGGTACTGAAGTGTAACATGTGAAAGGGCAGGACTAAGCTTTACATCATTTTTAATTCAACGGCTCATTCATTCAAACAAGATTTACAAAGACATTATGCAATTTCACTGCACACAGTCATCAGGAGTGTGTAATGAATATCTAATTCACGGACTGCGAGATTTTACTGGGTGTAGATCATCTTACGACCATGGGCAGAAAGCAAACAGGTACTGTGCACCAAATGAGCTTATAACAAAATGGGTTGAAGCCTCTGACTCAGTTGTTGTCTTATATAAAAGAGAAATGCTAGGGGATTGTGAAACCTTGTGCATTATGCAAGGAGGGAGTTTAGTGACTTTTATTGAATTTATAGATTTCTTTTTGCACTGCTAGTAGCTTTTAATTACTCATTATAGTTAGAGTGCTTGAAAATCAGAAATAAGAACTGCAGGTGAATTTGTCCTTGATTCTGCTTTTAGAGTAATGGAAAATGAAACCTATCTGTACAGGTTATTTTACAGTGATATTTTAATTCAAGCATAATATAATGAAAGAGAAAAACAAACAAACAAAAATCTTAGTCATTTGTTTCTTCCTTGAAAACTTGTCAGAGATTAAATCAACATTTCTCAGCAATCACTTAACAGCATTTTTACTTCCACTAGAAAAGTTCTCCCACTTTGAAAAACTTTGAAAAACAAATGTATTTACTTATATTACCAAAGTGTATTTCAGAAAGTTAGAACACACACATCTGTTTCCCAGTTTGCAGTTTACTGGGAATACTGACGTAGTTTCTTGGAAATAAAAGGTGGGGAAAAGATAAAATTATAATATTTATTGCTAAATGTATAAAAATCTAATAATAAAAACTTGACATAGATTAATTGGAAAAAAAAAAGTGGTTTTTTCACTTTTAAAAATTCTAAATGTATCATCAAGAGGGAAAAACAGAAACTTAAGTATGCCTAATTATCTTCCAAAGTGGTTCAGCGCTAATGGAGTGAAAGACACAATGATTTGAATTTTTTTTTCCACAGACATCCACAACCATTAATTTTATAGAAAATACCAGAAGAAAAACAAGGGGAAATGCGTTTGATAATGATTCATACTTCCATTTGTAAACATGGCATAAGCACTTGACACATAGAAATGGAAGTCAGATCTGTGAAGATATGGAAAGAAACATAATGTACTTTAGCCCAGAAAATTGCTGATTATTTCAAGTAATGCTGACCCCAGTCTCCCTTGTCCCTTCATGTAGTCACCTTACCCATGGCAATGACAGTCACCAGACTTAACTGAATTCTCAGTTACATTTGTGTTACTACTATTGGGTTTAATTTACTCATTTGGTTTATTAGGTAGTTAACTAGTTGTGTGAAAATAAGAGAGAAATTCAGGTGTCTGTGATCATCGATACCACTATTGCTCAATACTTGGGATTGTGTCTCCATTTATTGTATTGACTGGTAGGGACTACAGAGCCTAAATTGTGCTAACAGGGGAAAAAAAGTATTACATTGGTGTTCCTGTATTTTTACGGTTATCGATTTCTACTTAGTCTGCACTCTGCACATCCTCAGGGTTGCAGCAATTCTTTGAATTCTCAGTTCAAATACTGAGAGATCATCTCAGTTTAGTAATTTAATTTCTCCGCTTCTCATGTAACACAGTGATGGCATCACATGCACAAAGAAAGCATGTCAATTTGATTTGAGTATTTTGACATCTCCTCTAACATCTTTACAGCATGAGCACAACCATAATAAATCACTACTATTATTTATTATTTGCACGCAAAAGCCTTGGCCAAGCTCAGTAGATGACTGTAGCAACTTCTTTCTGTATAAAAGTGATGATTAGGTGTCTGCCTCAAAGATGCAAGATGACCATAACAAATAACTAAACAAATAATTAGTATAACTCCAAGGTTTACTCTCAAAGGCAGGTTCTCCTGGCAGCCAGGAGGAGGTGGCAGGACGCGCAGGAGGGCGTTTTGGGGCTGGATGGCCCAGTTGCTCTGGCCAACACCTGGGCCTGGACCTGCAGTCTGCGAGCATGGAGTTTGCTAGTGCAAACACGCTGGACAAGGCTGGGCTTTCAGCTCCAGTTACCTACCCCCAGCAGTTTACAAACTAAGCCTCAAATTATGTGAAGCTCACTTATCCCACCACCACATGTTTACGCCATCTTGCTGCTCTGGAGCAAAGTTTTCAGCCAAGCGATGAAGAATTTGATGCTAAACATTGAAGCGAAAAAAATAAAGGGTAAGAGCCAGAGGGGAAGGGCTGTAAATCCCAGCAGTCTGCGGTGCCTCTTGCTTGCCTGCCCCAGTTTTGGGTTACACCGCCTGCGTGACTCAGCCAGGGAGAGTGAGCGCCGGGAGGGGTTGGAAAGAAATGTGTTTGGAGGAGGAAACTGAAGGAAGAAAAGTGTTTTCTGTAGGGGAACAGAAGAGTATGTAGGACTGCATGGTAGAAATCCAACATAAGCCTCGTGCAAGTCTAACTGCCGTGATCTCCCATGACTGTCATCTCATTCCTTAAGTAACTGAGGCTTCAGCTCAGCAAAGCATTTAAGCTCAGGCTTCCTTTTATGCTGTCAGTAAGTGCTTTGCTGAACAGGGGCTTAAAGTATCAAGCTTGCTGCATGGGAATTATCCCACCTAATTTTAAAACATTTGCAGTGCAGGTATCTACACCAGAGCTCTTCTCATCATTGATGGGGAGAAGTTTCTGGGGTGCTGTTCATTTGGCATACTCTACCTTAGAATGAGAAATACCATTCAGTAAAAGTGTTTGCAAACAGAGCTTAAAATAGCTAGATCAGATGTAAACATCTACAATCCAGGTACCTACATTCATATACCTGAACCACAACAACCTCTGATGATAGATAAGTAGAAAAAAATATACCAATTGGAAGGTATCAGGCAAATGCAAAAAATTTTTACAGAGAAATGAAACTGAAAATTATTTTCTCTGTAAGAGAGTTACAATTTTAATTGTTTCTAAGACTAATAGCAGAATAAAAGAATAGATCATTGTGATTCCCTTGATTAAGGCACTGTTTCTTTTATACTTCCATTGTCTGAAATTGCTCCTCTGCCTCCATCGATTACTGAGGGCTCCTGCTCACCAGCCTAACTTTTAGAAAGCTGCACCTAGGTAAGATTAATCTCCTCTGGTGTCAGACAGATATTTTTGGAGGAGGAATCACAAACATTGAAGAGATTTCTGGAGAGTTATTTGACTCAGAACTCCTGTTGCTCTGAACGTTGAAGACCATTGCTCTCCCTGCACAGGCAACTGGGATGTAAACTTCTGGGAATTACTGCAAATACAGGAATGCCTGCAATCCCTGTGGGAAATAGCTGCAAAACCTTTAATCCTTGTTATCTCTGAGAGCACATATTTTCGTTTGCTTGCCTAGCAGTGGGAGAGAATGACCGATTAGTATGTTGGGCAGTAAAGCATCGTGCTGTTTCTCTGTTTACCCGCTGCAGACTGCCTCTGGGAAGATGCTGGTTCCTGGGCAAACACTAGCCCACAGAAGAGGAGCAGCAGACCTCAGCAACTGCAAAAATAGCAGCAGCACCTCTAGGCTTTGAAAGTACAATGCAGGGGCAAATACACTTTTGTTAAACTTAAGGAGTTGGAGCTTAATGTGGTCAGCAGGAGTCAAGGACACCCATTCAAGCACTGAACTGAGGGGGTAAGTGAGGACTAAATTGGCTTGACATTTCCTTCTATGAACAGGGGAGAGAGACAGGCAGCTCCAGAAAACAATCGTCTTCCAAGGAAAAGATTTAAAATTTATGGGTTGAATCGCTCTCTGAATAAAGTAGTCTCTTTCTAACTGCAAGAGTCACCATATACTTAACTGAGGAGGATAGTCCAGTCTTTACATGTTATTAATACAAATTGTGTGCTTCTTAGCAGTGGAAAAGTCTTTTTTCTCTGCACTTCTACGAAGTCTACCAAAATAAGGACCATACTGAGACTGCTGCTTCCATGAGCTAGCACAAAGCATCTGATAGCAGAGCTCTGGGCTCTGTGAAACCCAGAGAGGGAAAATTCATGTGGAGGACCACAACACATCTTTCTCTTTTGATGTTTAAATCTTCCCAATTCTAATACACATTAAAACTTCTACCGCAAGCAATAGCCAGGGAGTTACGTAGGGACAGGATCCTGGTAAAGGATTTATTTGACTTGGGGACAGATTCTGTCTGGGTGTTTTGTGGGACTCGAAGAAGAGGAAATGATTCACTCGCAAAGTGGGGAACAGATGCCTTGACTCACAGTTTCCTGATCTAACCACTAAACAATTCCTCCAGCAATTCCTTAGCACATCAAAAGGATGGATTAGTTTCTCAATTCCTTAAACATCATGAAATGTTTGTCCTGGATTGTATGCCTAGGTTTACCTTACAGCCCATTGAGGGAAGATCTCTAGGTTTTATTCTGCAAGGTTGTAGAAAAAGTGCCAATATAAGACTATTTGCCCAACAATCTTGTTGATGCTAATGGAAACAAAATACCAGGTCTGCTGCACTGCTTTTCTTATATGTACAGGGCTGGGGACCTTGGGGTTGACATACTCAAGTCTCACTTTGTTCATAAAATTCCAAACATAATAGAACTCATTTTTAATGTGTAATTCTGTAAGATTATGGACAATGGCTAAGAAACACAAAAGGATTAAGTCTACATGAAAGCAAATTTAAGACATTACTGTTCAATTAAATCGTTCTGCAGTTTTACTTTCCTTCCAGGAAACAGAATTTCTTTGTATCACGGATAATGAAAAGAGTGCTTTATGAGGCATGGATGCCAAAAAACTTATAAGCTCTCAGCTGTACTTGACAGCCTTGGAGTCTAAACTCCACTGCTACCAGATTGTCTCATATGCGCAGTTTATTTTATAAACTATTTCCCCTGAAGAGAAAACACAGTATTTTCAAAACCAGTTCGCTCATGTTGACAAATCAGTGACTCACTCGCAGGATCCCCTTGCAGGAGCTTTCAGATGTGCAGCCCAGGCGATGTTTCCCCGTGGCTGCCTGGCAGGCTGATTTTCGTTTTCGGACTGTGCCATCTGCTGTTGGAATTGCAAATTTCTCTGGGTTTGCACAGTCTGACACCGCCAGCTCCAACCGTCTGGCTGTGCATGTCTGCAATTTGTTCCCATGTGAGGGACAGATGATGTATGGTGTCTCTGTCTCCATGTCATCCCAGGATCGTTTATTCCACTGTTTTGAAGGGCTCTGCGTTGGCACAGACATGTAAGGGCCTCCCTTTGTCCCTGTTGCTCAGAAGTAATTTTATTAAAGGTGGTATAACACACATAGGATGCAGGGCCACATTCTGCAATACTAAATTTTAACAGAAAACTGAACCTCCTTTCTGCTCCTCAGTTCCACCAGCAGAGAAGGTGGACAGATGACTGAGGAATTTCAGCTTCCCAGCATATTTGCTAGCTCTGGGTACCACTGCAGTTGCTGCTGAATGAGGCTTGGCTCCAAGCAGATTCAGCGGGAAGGGAAGAGGCATGTTGGAGGCTGATCCCACCAAATGATGAGCAAAGGGAACCACAGCTTCTCAAGGGCAATGGTGAGCATCCCCCCGCAATGTGGGGACGCTGCATCTCAAAAATTAGTTTAAAACCATGATACTTCTTAGGATGTCCCATGGTTTAGACTGTCAGTGCCTCTGCCTGATCCTCATGATGGAGCTACCGCCATCCCCGAGACTCAAGAAATTCACTTGCTTACTGTCGTAGTTCAGCCCCGATCAGGACCAGACTATGCAGTCTCCCTCTCACTCCCCCCACCCTCCGAGAGAACAGGGAGAGAAAATATAAGGAAAAACGGCTCGAGGTTTGAGACAAGGACAGGGACAAATCCTTAAAGTTACCATCACGGGCAAAACAGACTCAACTTGGGGAAAACTATTCATTTATTACTACAAATAGCAGGATAACGAGACAGAGAACAAGATAACCTCCATCCACCCTTCCCTCTTCCCAAGCTTAACATTATCTCTACTACCTTCCCCCCGCCGAGTGGCATAGGGGGCGAAGAGGGAATGGGGGTTGCAGTCAGTTCATCATACGTTGTTTTACGCCGCTGCTTCATGGTCGGGGGAAGAACTCCTCACATTCCTCCCCTGCTCCATCGTGGGGTCCCTCCCACGGGCCACAGTCCTTCGTGGAACTGCTCTGGCGTGGGTCATCTCTTCCACGGGTGCAGTCCCTCCAGAACAGCTGTCCCAGCGGGCCCTCCATGGGCCACAGCTGCCTTCAGGCATCCACCTCCCCCGGTAAGGGGTCCTTCACGGACTCCAAGTGGATCTCTGCTCCTCCGTGGACCTCCATGCGCTGCAGGGGGACAGCCTGCTCCACCATGGTTGTCACCACAGGCTGCAGGGGAATCTTGGCCAGGAGCCGCATTACTCCTCCCCCTCCTTCTGAACTGACCTTGGCGTCTGCAGCCGTTCCTCACAACAGGCTGGCAGACGCCTCTCAGGATCCTTTTTACATCTTGATCACTTCCTTCTCATCTCCTCTCCACTTCTTGCAGCCAGGCTGGACCGAGTTGGGCCCAGTCGGCTGCCTGGCGAGAGGCCAGAGGGTGAGGCCTGCAAGGCCCATGAGGCCTGCGCCTCCCCCTCTGCGCCTCTGCCCCCGCTCAGCTTCTTCACATCTTCTCTTCTCTCTTTTTTTCTGTTTTCCCCTTCTTAAATACATTATCGCAGAGGCGATATCATGGAACATTCTGCTACCAATCGGCTCGGCCTAGGCCCGGCTGAGTCCACTGAACAAAGGGGAGCGACTTCTAGCAGTTTCCTACAGAAGCTGCCACCTTAGGCCCCCCCTCACTAACAAAACCATGACACTTACACAAGTGTTTTCCCGAGGTCAGGCAAATATGGCCCACTGGATTGCATTAGCTCTGCCTGCTTTTGTCTGGAAGCTGTCTTGTATCAGTCAGTAACACAGTTATTCCAGCTGCATTTCTAATCACACAGGTGGACTCTCTTAGGTCTCACACAGCGGTCCCACACTCAGGGTTTCAAAATTTTCATCTGACTTAGGGCTGTTATTTGGGTTCTGCTGGACAACAGGTCTGGGTTTGCAGGCAATGCTCTGCTTTCAAGGCCTGATCTTGCAAAGTTATTTCCAGAATCTTGCAATGGTATCTTACCAGCCTATGATAGATACCCTGACTATTCATCTGTGCATTCACACAGGACCATGTATTGAATGCATCACATGCCTGGTCCCTAAGGCACATGTGGTACTGCTGGCGGGTTCACATAGCACAGAGAACCTCTTTGGGCAGTCCAGTGCAGACCTCCTCGTAACAAACAAGCCATTTCTTGATCTGGAAACAGCACAGGCACATCACCATAGCACTGCAAATAACCCAATCAGTCCTGTTGGGAGGCAGAGTGAATTAGAATACATATTGTGCAGAGCTGGTACAGTTGTACAGTAAGGAGCACCAGCGCAGTATCTCAGGGGCAGCATTTCACCCTCCCACATAGATCCCACATTTGTGCATTTGGAGCATGCTGTGATAGCTTTAACACGGCAACAAATCATGTGGCTGAAACATGAACCAAATGTCCTCCACTGGGAACCAGCATTTTTATTAAGGCTTGGACACAGCCAACACACAGCAGGATTGGACCATCAGGGCATGCTGAATTCCCTGTAAGAAAAAGTGCTAATGAAGTTCAAAATGCCATCGGTTTCTTGAAAATTAGTTCTTGGAATAAACATTCTACTCAGATGAGTTTTACCTTAGTTGGGGCTTAGATTGGTACCATCTCCACCACGTCCAAATGCGCTCTTCTAAGTGCTGACTTGGCAGTGATGGTTTGGTCAGCAGTGTGATAAATGAGTCTGAAAATTAGCTGCTGAGAATTGAAATAAAGTACTGGTTTCTGTTCTTGGAGCTTGTTGAAGTCTCTCATCATTCGTAGACTGGCATCTCAGAGGGGCTGCTTGTGCATGAGAACAAGAGGATCGAGAACAAGGAATGAACTCTGACCACTGCCTTATATTATACTTTAGTTCCCATTGTTTATATCCTACTGGGATCAGAGACCTATTAAAAACTAGACTGAACAATACAGATATTTATTACTGAAACGGCATTATACCCTTAACCACAAGTATCTCTTATCTGACAACATGAAAGCAATACCACTTTGGGAAAACTGAAAACGACTGTGCATTTGTGTAGTCAGATTCCTCACAAGGGTAACCCACATCCTCTGCAGGAGCATTTTTGAGCTCAAAGGTCCATCAGGGAGGACTGGTGAGGGAAATAATCCCAAAAGCATTTTCAGTTTAAAAATTTCAACAAGGGGCATCTTCCCGGCAGTTACTGCAGAACAGGCACTCTGTGCTCCATACCTGTCTATGGCAGCTCAGGCAATCAGGTGGTTGGTATACAGATGAGCTGTAATAAGTCATATTTCAAGACAAAGTCATATTTCAAGAGACACAACTGACCTGGAAGTTTGTAATGCCACTCCTGGTTCCTGTTATAATTACATCTGACTGCCACACATCACTAGCATGTGTATCTACTGACACTATTAGGAAAGGAAATGTCTTATGTTTTAGACACAGAATTATGTTAGCAGTTAATCAAGAGGATTTTGTTACTGAGAGTTGTAAGACCTGGCATCTTTGGCATCTCGACTGTATAATAAGGGGAAGGTATACGCCTAGGCAGCAAATCAAGAAAGGCCAGCACATCACGCAAGAATCTGTTTGAACAAGCAGGTTAGAAATACTAAGGGACATATGCCTCACATCCCATCCTGCTTCAGGATTTAGGCAGGTTTTAAGGCATGTTTTTCTCTCTACAGCACGAAGAACTTCCAGATCAGTAAGCATCACTGATACTCACAGTTGGCATGACATCAGTACTCCTCCAAGTACCTGGCCCCAAGGCTTTGTGCGTCCATCCTAACATCAACAACTCCTGCACTGAAACGTCACCCCGCTGGCCACGCTAGCGCATGGCTCACAGGAACCTGCCCCGATGCTACTCGAAAATTTGTAAGTTACAACTGAGGCTCACAGTGAGAGCAAATTGCAGTGTTGCCTGGAAAACTTGTCTTTTGTAGCCCAAGGGCTGGTGGAGCTTGGGGAACACTGGTCTGAGGAGACAAGCAGATGAAGGATGTGAAAGCGAAGCCATTGACTCCTGAGATGAAATGTCTTGGCCAGAGTTACCTGGCAGAGCCAGGGTCGTGAACGTGGCCCCTGACTGGCACATAAACCAGAAGGTTATGTTTTCTAGTTGAGAAGTAAAATGGAAAATATCAAGAACACAAAAAAAAATCCCTTTCACAGACTGAAAATGTGTCTAATACTGCTGTCCCTCCTCCGCTTCATTTAATCATCTTAGAACTTGCTCATAACAGCAAATGATTCATTTTCAGACAGAAACATGATGAAGTGTCAGCAGAGACCCCTGACATAACAATGGCCAGCATTTCCTTCCAGGACTTGAGCTTTTCCCACAGGACACACCGTTCACTTCAACCCCTTTTTCTATGGGAGCTGTGGCTGCCTACCATTTCTTCCTCCTGAGATACCTTGCTACCCACATTCCCGAGCTAGGCCTAAAAATAGGACTGGTTCTGATCCATACTGGATAAACAGATTTTATTTTCTTGTTTTGCCTGTGTTGAATTGCATGTTTTGCATGTTATCTAAAGACCACAGTAAGCTGTGGGCAGCACAGTTATTGAGAGCTGAGAAAAGAGCCATCTCATCTCTGGAGATGCCTTATACAGTGAATTTAAACTCAATACCCTAAATTTCGGAAAACATTATGTGAAAGAAACTGGGGGTGTAGGGAACAGCTAAAGGACTTGAGCTTGGCTTAAACATGCACTCCTACTGAGGCTTGGAAAATTACAAGATACTCCCTTCTGAAAAACACCTGCTGAACACAGTCCTGAAACGCTGCATTATTTGGGAATAAATGTGGAGGAATGAGTAAACTCAGGCATGGGAGTCTCCAAAAGTGCTGCTGCAACAAAATGTTGTTGTATGGTGTGGCTGGCAGGGTGGTGGAAAAACAGGGTGGTGGGATGACTTTGACTGCCAAATTATGTCATGTTTTAAAAGAGACAACCCCAGAAATTAAATGTTGCTGGTCTAAGTTACAATGTAGTTGCCATGGCAATTATAAAATAGGAAACCATTGCCGTCATTGCTTGCATTGTCACATGCCTTATGGTGAAATTGTGGCTCCCTGGGTTATGGAAGGAGATAAAAGATGTTGGGCTCATCCCAAGAGGCTGCGGGTTTTTGTGCAGAGTGAGCAGAGGAGCAGCAACCCCAACAAATCCTGCAGGTTGCTCTGTCTCTGGATCCTCAGGACACAACTCAGGGACACAAACCTGGCATCCAGACAAAACAGCAGTTTGAAAAACCTCAGAGCTTAGTCATTAACAGAGATTTCTCCTGCAGAGCCACATCCAGAAGCTTCTTTGTGATGACTCCAGGCCTTCAACCTGGCTGCTCACAGGACAGAGCCTTCAATAAAACAAACCTTGGTGCTAACACTCGCATCCCAGGCAACTACCAGCTCAGCCCTTTGCTGTGACATCTCCTTTGAAGGAACCAGTGTCATGTGTTTTGTCATATGCAAAGGCCGGCAAGCTCCCTGGGCATACAGGGCTCACTCACAGGACACTTAGGAACTGGGACCTCATTTCTGTGCATCCAGGAGACCACAGCAGTCAACAATGTCTGAATTTTGTGGGTTTGTCTCAACAGCAATGCCCAAAACGGATGATCTCCTTCAGGTATAAGGAGACTGGAGATTAAAGGAAGAGAAGACAAAGTAATAAATCATCTACAAGCAGGTTATATCTGTGGGGCAGCAGCCCTGTAAGTCTCAGGTCTGACTCCTCCTGCTGAGATGATTCGCCCCAGCTCTCCTGGCCGTCCCTCTGGAGCATGAGCTCCGGTGATGGGCCAGCTCTGGGTACTTTTCTGTGATCTTTTACAGGTCATCTCACAATTTCTCTGCGTCCAATGTGAGAACACAGAACACAAACCAGGTCTGAGCAACCAACTGCATGTATACCATGGGCAGAACAAACAGGCATGTACCTACAGAGCACCATGTAAACACAGCGTCCCTAAGCTACTTTTATTCTCAGGAGGTGTGCCAGGAATCTGAGAAATCAAATGCATCTATAGTAACACTTCATTACAGAAATTGATACTGTGAAGAGTGCAGAACCAATACGAAGGGACAGACCATCTGAAAGTGACACTAACGCATCAGGGTTTTGTCTGCTAATGTGGTCATACTGACCAGGGCTACCAGCCTACGCAACAACGATAAATCTCTTCAGCATCCTCAAAAAGACCTGTCTGTAAGCTCCAGATTCCCTGTTAATCACAAAAAGATCAAACAACTTCTTCTTCCCAACGTTGTGATGAGAGTAGTCTGAGCTGACAAGATAGTCTAAGTGCTGTAGAAACATTCTTTCTCCTTTGCAGCAATCTGATCTGGTTGGAGATGTCCCTGCTTCTTGCAGGGGGGTTGGACTAGATGACTTTTAAAAGTCCCTTCCAACCCAAACCATCCTATGATTCCACGAGTCAAGTACAGGGCAGTCACCCGCTGCCAACCAACAAGTTCTGCTAGTTTGTACATGTCATTTACTCTAGTAAACCATTAAATATTTTTTAATTGAAATTAGTAAACTAGCTAGGAAGCAGGAAAAACAAGAGCAGGCAGCTCCACTGGAGCCCTTCATGTGATTGTGCAGAAAAGAGAGCTAAAATGATCCCACAATGCATATGCTAAGAGCAAGTGAAAAGCTTCAAGCCGCTGAATATTACCTCTCCATATGACGACACGGAAAAAGGATGTCAAGGAGATGTGCAAAATAAGAGCCTCCAAAACCAGCATAAGACCTGGTGGAAATGCCTTTTGGTGAGAACTATAAGAGATTTAATATCTTGTATTTATCAGAAGTGAGTTTAAGTGGTAACATACTTGTGACGCTGAAGCACTTTCTTAGGAAGAGTACAGCAGCTACAAGAAGAGTATCTCTGTCGAAGAAAGTCACAGAAATCAGTGGTGGGAAACTGAAACTAGATAAAATTAAGTTAGCAACAAGATGTAGGTTTTTTCATGTGGAGGATGACTAAACATGAGAAGAAACCACGAAGGATGTGGTGGATGCGGTACATTTTTCAGACCTTCATGTCTCAACATCAAAGTGGGAGATCCTCTTCAGATACAGAGGTTCTGTGAGTGCATCTAAGGAAAACTTTGTGGCCTTTGATACTTAGATCGCATAAAAATATGATATTGTCGGAACACTGTAGCATAAGCACACTTTTATCAGTGGATATGTGTTCACATATTTTTGTCACTAAAGCCTCCCTGAGGGTAATGATCGCTTCCCTCTAGAGTGCCAGCCACATCTCTCTGAACGCTGTTTTAGATAGCAATAAACTGTGTGTCATCACTAATTTATTTTGTGTTTGCTGTGTCGTGTGTCAGTTTGGAATAAAGCGAGGACAGACACTTATCTTGATTTTAGGAGACTTCCTTGTAGTTATCATTATCTTAAGAAAATACACGCGTGCTGCTAATCTCTGACAAAGGGACCTAGGAAGTTTTTAAAGCAAGAGCTTGAACTGCCTGTCAAAAGAAATAGAAAATTACCAGCTGGTTTCCCAGACAGCTGGATCAGAGAAACTGGCTGAACAGCACCAAGAACAAATATGCATGTAGAGAACATAATAACAGTCCTGTCTTCTGGTGCTAGAAAAATCAATTTTTTTAATTCTATAAAATATTTATAACAGTATGTTGTACGTTGCATTCAGCTTTTTTTTTTTTTTATAGAGGGGAAGGGAATAAATTCTCCTCCAGATTCCCAGCTCGCCACTGCTGATGGGAGGCACAGAAAACCTACCAGTGCTGCTTTCATCCCGGGCAAGAGCTGGTGCTAAGGGTGCAAGAGTGACCTGGGGCACTTAACAGCTTCTTTCTGAATTGTTTGACAGGGATGCAAAGCTCTTCGCCTTCAGGAAAGCCAACTACACATAGTTTATGTCTATTTCTGCTTTGCTCTCAAGGACTTTGATTTTATCTTTAAACCAGCCATGTTTATAGTTCTCAAGATGATCGTGTTCTGCTAAACAAGGTCCTTTGTCCCACACTGTTGCTGACAAATCTGCTAGTGAAACAAGCTTACTATTCAGTCACTGCAGTTTTGCCTCCAACGTTTTCGCTGGACCCTTTGAACTGACATTGCTGCCTGCTATGACTTTGTCTACCCTGCATCTCATTGCTACAGCCTATTCAAAGCAGCTGCAGCCGCGCTTACCGCTGGCTTCCTCCTTCCTTTTGAAGCAGCTTTCTTTGACTGGTCTTAATTAACACATAAGCTGGGAAAGTGCCTTCTTTCTTCCTTTCAAGATGTTTTTGTTTCTTTGTTTTAATTTCACGTCTTTGCCTGAATAGATGTTTCCAGTATGTTCTTTATGAAAATGAAAGGGAAATTGAAGCTTGCACAACTTTTTATTGGTGAAAGAAACCCAGGCCTTGGTTCTTCTTTGACTGCATTACCACTGCGTGCTTATTTAAAGCCATTTCTTCTCCCTGTTCAGAAGAGCCAAGTTACATGATTAAAGTCCTCTTCCAAGTCAAGGACTTTGACAGCAAACAAAGATGGATCACTTACCAACTGAGTGAATCATGTACAGGAAACCAAGGCAAGTGTTAAACATATTTACTAGGGGAATCAGTTAGGAATGGCATGCTGAAGATCTGTAATTAATTAACACCAGTTCCTTGTACTGAAATAAGAGATTAAAAAGCTATTAGATAATCTGTAAAAATCTATAAAGCTGCATTCCTCAAAGCAGCCACTGGTGCCGAAAGAAAATGCCAGACTGCTAGGCCAGATACCAACTTATCAAGGAATTAATAATCTTATTTAATGGCAAATACCTGGCCACGTGGGCAGCCATACAAAGAGCTGAATAGTCTGAACAGACGAGCACTCCTCTCTCGTTACTGGTTACTGACATGCTTTTGCCAGGCGTGCAGCTAGCACATGCCTCAAGTTTCCTCACCGATAAAACAAGCTCCATAGTTCATCAGCTTCACGCTCGTCCATGGAAAGTCACCAGCGCACCAGGGCTTCAGACAGGAGAAAAAATGGGAAGAGTTTGCAAATTACAGAAATATGTTACAAATACATCTCCTGCACGTCTGCAGATGATCATCAGGATTTGGTGCAAACGTCCCTTCGAGCCTGGAAATAAGCCGTGGGTTGCAAGATCATCTCAGCCTGTAAATTAGCTTCATTACAGCAGAGCAGGAGGGTCGCAGCCGGGAGCAGGGCCCCGCGGCAGGAGACGCTGCCCGGGGGACACGTCCTCGCTCTGTGTTTCATTACCCACGAATGCCTGAAATGGAGCCCTGCGCTTTGATCTTGGCCACATCTGAACATCCTCCTGCCTGCACCAGAAACAACTCCTGACCGAGGGCTCAGAAACCGGCTACTGAAGCGGTACACTCTTGCAAAGCCCCATTGTTTTCCATCTAGTTACCCCAAATTCCCATAGTTTCAGAGAGGGGAGGATGAAGCCTTGTAATTTTACGAGAAGGATCTGTTCTGAACAACCTGGTCAGCACCCATTGCTCCTAGCAGGGAAGGGACAGCTTGTTCTCTCCCCTTACTCCAGGCTTTCCCAGCAGCAGTTAGAAACAAAACTCACTGCCTTGTTTCAGCTACAGTTTTCTGTCAGGGAAGCTGATTAACGAGTATTAAATACTGACGAGGGGTCTTCGCACTGCCTATCAAAAGGTGTTTTTGCTGAGGCAGTTTAAAAGCTCTCTCTCCACCTCTCTGACTTGCGTGAAATCACTAATTTTCCTATCGCATCTGCTGCTGTTGATTGAACAGGAGCAAGGCTACAGATACTCAGCATCAGGGTAGGGTACTGCTCTTAGCTTCCTTGGGTGTATCCTTAAGCCTACTGCTAACATATTAGGTCAAGATCTTGTAATTTATGTGAAATGCTATTAAAACAATTATTTTGTTCCCTAATATTTTCAGAAATTTTTTCCCTAATTCAATAGAAAATTGAAATAAAAGTTTATGCTCCGTTTTTAGCATGAAAATTAGTCAAAAAATATATTTTTTAATTCCAATTGTGATCTGGCTTTGGCAAAACCAAACTGTTTTAATGAAATATTTGAACATTAATAAGACTGGATTTTTCCCCCAAAAAACCTCCCAAAGCCTACCTTCATTATTTCAGCACCTTGAATTACTAACTCTGCACGCAGAAGCAGACAGGTCTGAACATGGCCCATCAGGCATTAGCGACTGCACCGTTTGTCAGTGTACGCAATAATTGCATTTTGATCTGCAATGAATAGATGGTCCCAGCTCCTGAATCTTGGACTTTCTTTCTGAGTCTGAATAGAGAACAACTCCCTATCAGATGTTGGCAATTAGTTTATGTCACATATAAATAAGCTTGCAATAAAACTTCAGGCTTTCCATATAACATGGCATCACAACAATTTGTGGTCTTTTCATAGGCCAATACTGTAAGTGACACTACAAAAAGGTCTAATATGGTGATGCTTATCTTTGAAAATAAATGCCATTACAGACCAGCCACAGTAATTGCCTTTATTTTGTGGAGGAAAAAAAAAAGAAACAGAAAGGAATGGTGCAAAGCAGTAATCTCACAGTCAATTAAGCAATGCTGAGTCCTGAAATGTCTTTCAGCTTATGTTTCCCTGGCAAAAAGAAAAGCAAACTAATTCAGATGAGCTGGAAGTATTGATATTTATTTATGAACCAAGGTATAGATTGTATGCTTTTTAATAGCTCAGACCTGGAGAGACGTATCTTCATTTTATGAACACAAATATCAAGGCAGGGAAAAAATAAAAGACAAGTATCAAATTAAAATTTCATTAAACTGATCACATAACTGACAGCTTTTAACTTCAGGGAAGCCCCCCCATCTCTGACATTTGCATGTGACTACTCAGTTACCAGCTTAGGGCTCCAGAGAGGTACAAGATAGGCACAGAATCGTAAGAAATCAGTATCAGGGCTAGGAACAAAAACACATTTCTGAGGTTTCAGACCACAAGATTAGTCAGTGCTGGACTTCAGAAGATAGGCAGGACGAGACATGCAGACAGAAGACAGATAACTTGTGGGATCCACATTTAAACGTAAGCTTCCCATCCCAACAATAGCGTTCGAAGTGCCACCATACCCCCACAGCCCTCTCCTGTGTATTAAGCATTTCTCCCTCCCTCCCAAAACCTTCTTCGCCCCATAAGGCCATTCAGCCCATCATTTTATCAAAAACCCTCCTGTATTTTGCTTGGAAATTTCTAGAGTGCTGGGACACCTCATTCTGCTTTCCAAACCTAGACTTGTTCAGGATGAATTGGAATTAGGCCCAGGACATGGGAATCATAAATCTTTCATCCCTGAAGAGCTGGTACTCTGTAGGAAGGATGGATCATGAGCCTTCCCCATTGCTGTCTCTTGCACGGGTATGATTCAGGTTTGAGCTCCAGTGCTTGGATCCGCACTCAGGTGAGAGCAGTCCCCGCTGGCTGTGAAATAAAGCCAAGGCAGACAAACCCACTCCCTTACCAACCCGTTTTCTGCACTGGGTTTACTAGAAACATGACTTCTTATGCTGTCCTGGTTAAATAAGCTCTACAGACTATGTTCTTTGTAGTAACGCTCCCTAATCCCGGTGAGCCCTGCAGAATTTATGCCAGGTGCGAGACACGACCACGTCGAGACACACTTCTGAATCAGGGGCTCATGCCTTCCCTTCGTTGCTCTCTCAGCTTATTTCTCAGAGGATGTCCCTCTAGACTGGCCAAGATAAAATACAATTTGACACTTTACAAGAAGCTCTAAGACTTTGGAAAAAAAGACTTTCTGAGAGCATCACCTGCATTTCTGCATCAGGTGGGTGGAGAAATTCTCCATCGAGCAAAGCAAAGGAGACTGTGGTTTGAGGAGCTCTGCTCAGTGTTCTGCTAGCGGCGACGAACTGTTATTTCTCCAAGGATCAGCACGCGATGAGAATGCATCACACGCTGCATTACACGGGCAATTCTAGCAATCATCACAGGGATGTCGCTTGATAATGACACGTTTGTAACGGCACCCGAGGAATATATTCCTAAAAACTCTCTTGTCTAGACTGAAGAATTTTGCAAAAAATGCATCACTTGAGCACATCCCCGTGCCTCCCCATCCTGGACCTGCTCTCAAATTAATGCTGATGCCCGCAGCTCCGCTGCTTTCAACCTTCGCGTGTAACTCGCCACTTTTGTTTTTCCACAGAAAAATCCCATTCCGCGCAGCAGCTCCTTCCCCCACCCACGGAACAGCCCCCCACGCGGCGATAGGGGTCCCACGCCCCCCCCCTCCCCTTCCACGCACCGCGCAACCGCCCCTCACGGCCAAACCCTTTGCCAAACCCGTAACCACAGACGTGTCCGTGCCCCCCGCCCCCCTCCCCGTGCGCGCCCCCCCGCCATCCTCCGCCGTGACCAGCCGGTCCCCCCGCTCCTGGCTGCGGCGGCGAGCGCGGCTCCGCCACCAACTTTCCCCGCGTGGCGGAGCGTAGCGGGGTACCCGCCACCCCTTCCACCCCCCAAAACCCGCCGCGGGGTGAGGGGGTGCGGCCATGTTGGGGCCGGCGGTGCGGCCGGCGCTGGGCGCGGGGGAAGCGGTGCCGGCGGGCGCGGGGCTGGCGGGGCGGCTGCTGGCGCTGCTGGGGCCGGCGCTGGCGCTGGGGGCGGCGGCGCTGCTGGTTCTGCGGGGGCTGCGACGACGCCGAGCTGGGCCGGAGCCCCGCCACTGCCAAGCCGCCGGGCAGGAGGAGGAGGAGGAGGAGGAAGAGGAGGAGGATGGACCCGCGGGGGACGGCGGCCGAGCGGCCGGGGCGCTGGCGGCGCGGCAGCCGGAGGAACAAAGGCGCACGGCGCAGGTAAGGGCCCTCCCCCCCGGGACGAGCATCCTTCCCCCTCTCCTCCCCCCCCGTCCACTCCTCCTGCCTGCCAGAGGGGTGCAGCCATGCCCCCAACCCCTCCGGGGTGCGTGGCGCGTCCCAAACCTCTCCGTGGGTGGGTCAGGGGGCTCAGCCTTCCTCTCCGAGCCCGGTGGTGGCATCAGGCTCCCAGCGCAAGGCAGCGGGGTTCCTAAAGCACCTGGGCCGGGTGCTTCTTGCCTTGACTGACACCCTGACTCCACCGGGGCTCGATCCTGCCTGCAGGGAATTGAGAAAACTCCAATTAATGTCCGTCAGACTGGGGAGGAGGACCCGAGCAATAGTGTCTCTGCTGTGGTTTTAACACAATGTGCTGCTAACGTGTATTCAGTCGGAATCAAAGCTTCATTCTTGCCGAATTAATATGTGATAGCAGCTGTGAGCTGATGGCCGCGGCCCCCTTGGTGGATTTATGTTGTGAGCGTGATACGACGCGCTGCCATGAAGCTGCCATATGACGTGGTCGCGGTCGTGTTGCTTTGACTTGCCGTAAGCCGTCTGTGGCAGAAAATCCCAATATGAATTACAGAAAACAATTTCACCAAGGTATTGAAGTATGACAAGTAAAACTCTCAGGCGAACATACTGAAAATAAGGGAGTGTGTGTTTAAAATTAATATATCCAGCACTTCTGAATATTTTATCTGTTACTAGTATCTCCTAGGTCTTAATTCTGAGAAAGAGAAAATTTGCAGGTTTTTTCAGGTGGCCTATGCAATAAGTGGGTTTTTTTCTTCATGAATACAAATGTGTCAGCTTTTCCATCATAATAGTTTTCAGGGGTTTATTACTTTGTCGTGGAAGTTTTAACTTTTAGTTATATTATAGTTATGTTTTAACAGGCTATTCAATTTTAGGGTATTTTGTCTTTCATCAGTGAGAACAGAATCTTGGTCTGACAGCGTAAATATCCCTGAATTAGTAAAGAACAATTAAATCAAAAAGCGATTCTAATGGAACTACTTCTGTCAAAGGATGAAGAGGGACTTCAGTAACACTTTTATTGTAGCTTTATAATCATTGATACTGGATAACTTGACTTGGCTGCAGAATTAATTAAGATTTTGCAGAGCCACCGATTACCAGAGGCAGCGCAGGACAGAAAGGGGTGGGCACCCACGCTGTTGTCAGAAACAGGCCTGGTGCTGTAACGGCGGCGGGGTTATTAGTTCAAGCTGAAGATGTTGATTCAAATAGATATTTTCTTGTCAGAGATGCTGTACCTCACAGGCCTGAATAAGGGAAACCAAAGAAGAGGAGGAAGAGATAAACTGAAGGGATAAATTTGTTTACAGTCGCCTGCAGTTTCTGTCGTTAATCTCATCTTTTGCTGCACTGAGCCGATTCCTGCTCTTCAGGGGCCGGACTGTAGCAGTCGCATTTCCAGACAGTGGCATCATCCTCTACGTGAGACCCGCTGATTACTCTGTAAGTGCAGAGGAGGCAAAATACAGTCCTAAGGAGGTGGAGGATGAGAAGAGGATGATCAAGAAAAAGAACGTAAAAGATCCTAAGGAAATATAACCCGGGGAAAACATCTTCCATGCTGAAATGAAAAATCAGTCTTGTCCTCCCATGACAGTACTCTGCCCTTTCTCTTCTCTATTTATCTCTTGTTTTCTTTTCCCTACCCTCCTTCTCCGCTGCTCTTTGTCATTTCCCATCATGTTATCTCTGTCTTCGGAACATCATATCCTTGAGGCAAAGCCTTTATCTCCTTACGTAAGTGTAAAACGCCGCGTGCTGTTCTGGCACTTAGCTGATGAGGATGCCAGAACAGCAGAACACCTGTAATATGCCGAAATTTGCATATGAAAATCTCTACCAAGCAGCATCAGATATACGATCAATAACAAAGTCTTCCATCCATAGACATGGCCAATGCCATAAGCTGGGGTGCACAAGTATTATGGGATGGGAGCCCCTCTCTGCTGCCTGCTGAGGTCTGAAGCCAAGAGGTAAATTGCCTCCAGTGCCCAGGTGTGTTGATACATCCCGGCAGCCAAACATCTGCATATCCTGGAGTGGTGGATAAGTCAAGATCTTAATTAAAATAAACTAGGTGGTTAATTATTTTTTCAGTTTGGGAATGTGTGTTTGCCGGTGATTCCCAGCTGCTGCCCCATGGGTGGGCTGTGAGACTGCCTCCTCAGGGAATCTGCTCCTACGCGGGTTCCTCGGGTGTAGGGCTGATCTTTCCTCTGCGTGCCCCTGTCCCTCGTAGCAATGGGCAGCCAGAGCCTGCCCAGGGTACTTTTCCTGGAAGGTGCAGCGTGCCCTCAGCTCTCTGCCAGGCTCCTTTCCAGCCTGCAGCTCCCAGCCACAGCCCAGCCCTCCCAGCCACCTCCATCCAAATCCGTCCTAGGTCCAAACCACTAAATGCAACAGTGCACGACCATGTTAGTCTCTCTCAATGCCAGTGCTGCTGGCAAGCATTTCGTCTTACTATTTGTTAACTTTACATCTAGCAGAATAAGAGGATGGAGTGATTTCTAGTCTCAGAGCAGGCTGTGCACTGTGAGACCCAGTCTGAATTGTTTTCAGAGCCCACGTGAAATAAGTCTGTTGAAGAAACTTTGTACAAATTGATGTATGGCCTCAACGCCATCATGTAAGAACATTGTGAATGTGATCTCATTATGTATCACGCATAACGAGTTACATTCTGGCAGTTGTCACATATAGAAAAAATCTCTAGAAGTGATGCTGGAGGGTATTTAGTCTTTTTCAGGAAAGCCTTTTCCCTAATAAAGAGTCTTTTAGGAAATTGCTACCAAGACTTGCTGGAAGCCAACCAATCTGAACAAGAATGTTGTTGAGTTTTGGGGGTTGTGTTTATTCACAGTTTTTGGGTTGTTCTGCAAATTGGGCAGTTCAAAACAAGAGTTTTTTGCACAGATGCAGAGATGCCATCTTCCTTAGGCAACTTATAAAAATATGTATTATCTGATAAAAGCCAAAAGAAAGCTTTCTGTTTTTCAGAAGTGTCTTTATAAGCTGGAGATACTTTTTGCCTCTTGCAGGCATTGCTTAACAGCACCAGAAGTAAAGATCAATCCCCTCAGCTCCAGAAGTATGCAGATCATAGAATTATAGAATAGTTTGGGTTGGAAGGGACCTTTTCTCCTACCTTTTCAGGTTATAGGGTACTTTTCATGCCAGGGCAGGTACATGCCAGCTCCCCGGATTTACGGCGGCTGTGTCTGGCCTCCTGTGTACCCTGGGAAGGCTGTCCAGCGGGAGGAGATGTGACATAGGCATCATCATCATCTTAGGGCTGCTGCTTTAATTTTTCTCTTGGAATTCCCTTTGGATAGGAATGGCGACAACTGCAGCTCTGGCTCCTGCTACGTGTCATCAGCCAGGGTTTGTTACCTGTTACTGCTCAAGGGTTTCTTACAGGCAACTGCATCCCTGGGAATACGTGCAGAAGAACAGGTTTTCTGTGCTGGTAGCCCAGATCCTTTTCACAAAGTTCTTGGAGCATCCATTTGATGGGAGCACCACCTCTTTCCTCTGCCAGGTGCCTTAAACGAAGGGCAAAAATTCACATATTCCCAGTGCGTATCTCCCATATAATTCTGTCTATTCGTTGCATATATTTCCCATGTAATTTTCTTCTCCAACAGACTCTTCTTTCCTACTGGGAACACATTTGTCTGAAGTTATTTTGTCTGGGAAACCTTTGTATTAACTTTGTATTAGCTACTATTAATAACAGTTATTAATAATGAGGTGATTGATATCTACAATATTGATCACAAGCCAAGTTCCTGCTGTTTTTTCACTCTCCTTTGCAGGTACGTGTGTGCAGTGTTGTGAGCAGACACTGCCCAAAGAACTGCCTTCATGTTCGTCTGCCATTCATGAAGAGGCTGTTTCCTTTGCTAATGAACCCAGTATGGTTTTGTTGCTTCCCACTGTCACCTTATTGGCAATTTAATTGTGTTATCCTTTCTCTAGCTATTAGGAGTGAATGAGTAATTCTCTTTGAAGATAGGGCCTTCCTGTCTCTCTGGTGGACTTTTGCTCTGCCTAAACCCCATCCTTTCTTCTGTGACAAATGCAGGCTTGTCCTTTCCCATTCACCTGGTTCCCACTGGTTTAGGAAATGTGTCCCAGGTTGAAGTTCATTATCAGCACAGGACCATGTGGCAAAGCCAGACTGTCCAGGATGTGTGCTTTCATTTATGAAAATCTGATTCAGAATTAATGAAACTCAGTGTGTTGCTTTGTTTCCCAACACGTTTGTTGTGCAGACTGCTCATTGTCTGCTGATGGAGCAATGCGGGCTGTTGGCTGGCCACAGTGGCACGCTGGTTTGCTCACCCTGTGCCTGAGCCTGTGCCTCTCTGCGCAGGAGAGAAGAACCCATCTTCAGATAGTGTTGCAGGTAGGAACAACATAACAATTACGAAGGCCAGGTATCTTTGGAGATGGAGATGGAAACTCCCCCTGCCAACCAGGCTATGCCTCCTGGTCAAGGATAATAGTATGTTCATAGACCTGTCGAGTGTACATCGTGTGTAGGTGATCTGTGGTTTGTTAGGCAGGCCTACACTGGACCTTAACCAAAATTCATGTCCTGAACCACCCTTGGGTGATTTTAATGCTAAAAATCACACCTCCTTATGAATAATGAGTATGCTAATGAAGAGGACCTCCCTAAATGATTAAAACATGAACATGCGTAATCATGTACGATGGGAAAAGTATGGGTAACCAATCAGTTACTGCAATGTAATTTCCTCCTTGATATTATTTTGTATGAAAGACCCCTTGTATTTCTAAGAGGTGTGCTGGCTGTGTTAGATGCCTAGCACCCACTTCTGCAGAATCAAAATAAATACAGATGCCTCCACTCAGTGTGTTGATTGGCTCTTGCACAACGGGTAAAAGAACCCCTGTTTTTTGGGACAAAAATGGCAAGCAGCAGACTGCAAGCGGTATTGCAAACATCCAACTCATAGTGCATAGCGTAAGGGAGCAAAGACCAGATCTTCCAGAGGATGCTGAGAGAAATTAAGACTTCCTGCTCAGTTTTCAGCTTGTTGAAGGTCTACTGAGAAAGCTGAAGAGTGCAGTGATATCTTGTTCAGTAGTAACACAGCATGTTTCAGGGAGGTTCTTTAGTGCCCTGGTTAGAAAGTCCTTTTCTGTTTGTTCTTTTCTCTTTTTCTTTTCTAGTTTTCCGTTATTTTTTAATTTAGTGCATGTTGGTGTTGCTTTTCCTGTACCAGTGTAGCCTTTTGGCCTAAGTCCACCACATTGAGCTTGTGGTGTAACATAAGGTGAAAAAAATATAATTAGTTTTTGCACTGGAAATGAGCACTAGGAAACAATTTAATGGAAGCATTTCTTCAATTTGGAAATGGTTTTGTGTTCACAGACCCCCTGCTAGAATTGGGTAGTTTTGCTTCCTTTCATTTTTCCACTGTCCAACCCACTTAACTTGAGTTTTCTGAAAGTGGTAGCTGAAAACAATTTTCTGAATCTTTATTCATGTTCTTAAATGAATTCCCTCATTTCTACTGTGTGAGGCGCATAATAGCTCCCTTTGGGTTTCATACGCTGCGTTTATTTTGTCCTCGTATCCCTCTACTGGGGAAACCTTTGCATGGCTTCTTGAGGAAGGCAATTTTAAGCACCTTCCCCAAGTGGGACAAAGGGCAGTTCCTGAACCTGAAGCCAACGTTCACGTAATTTTTAATTAAACCTGTAACTGGTTGGTGGTCATTTTGTAAAAATTACTAGTCTTATGAAACTATTGAAATGCATAAAGGGAAGCATCTAGGGGGAGAGTTTTATGGCTTCAAATACACAGTTTATATATTAGTGATGAAACCCAGTATTTTTTAACATTTGAAAACCTATCGCTTTGCCTTATTTCTCTGTGACTTTATGTATATTAACAGCGTAAAATAAATTACACACTACCTCAAGTGAATAAAGGTTTCAGAGGAATCATCAGCAATGTAACCTTACGTTACATAAAAAGGAAAAAAAAAATGCAAGGGGTAGGGGGGGAAATCCTGTTCCACTAGGTCACGAACCAAATGGCCATGAACTAAAAATAATCTTTCTATTGTTCCACAGAATGTGAGTAGAAATTAATATGCTAAGTCTGATTCCACTAAAAGTCCGGATTCTGTTTCTCTGCATATATTTAATATATTTGGAATTGCACTGATAACTTTACACAGTCACTTAATGCGGCGGGTTTTGATGTCTTCTCCCTATACAGAACTACATTTCTCATTAAGAAAAAAAAATTGCCCTGACAAAAATAATTTCTCTTTAATGAGTCCATTAGGTTAAGTGCAATAAAATAATGGAAATTCCTTTTTCCTTTTCAGAATGGCTGAACAGCATGATAAAGAGGCATGACTAATCCCATATCCTAAAGGCTTCCAAAGGGAAGAATAGGGTAGGGTGGGGTTCCTCAGCCATACAGCCAGCTTACTGCCTGAAAAGAGGCTGGATAAAGGCAAGATTTAATACAAAAGAATAATACCTTTCCACTGAAATGAAGTTGAACTGGGTAAAAATACCTGGGGATGAAAAGAAGAGAGTTGCTGCTGTTAGTGAAGGATGGTGGAGAAGCCACAGATATTTCAGGTTTGAAAGAAGAGCATCAACAGAGCGGTAGGCTATGTGATGGTCAGTCAGTGATCAAGTTTTGTATTTTTCTTGCACTCAGCTGCTCATTAGGGAGGATGTAACAAGCTTCAGGTGTCTCAGGTGGGTATTTAGGGCTGAATAGCCGGTCAGCCAGCATGAAGGCCCCTGGGATACAGTAAATGACCGTCAACAGTATATTTTTAAACTCTTAGTCAGTGATGGAGAGAGGGGGATGGTTGCCCAGCAGATGAAATATCATTTAAGTAGGAAATGTTGTGCTCATCTGGTAAAAACATACAGCAGTCAGATGGGCAAAACATTAAAACAAAGTGCTGCAATTTTTCCAGATTCTTGCTTGCTGTCATTTATGTGGAGAGAAGGTCCAGGAATGTGATCTTGCCTCAGCTGAGATGAGTCTGTCAGAGCCAGTATAGTTTGCATCTTCCCTAATTCTCTGTTGCAGTCCAGATTTTCCTTCTGGAGTTCTCCCCGCCTCTGT
Organism: Chlamydotis macqueenii; assembly: GCF_036417535.1. NCBI lineage: Eukaryota > Metazoa > Chordata > Aves > Otidiformes > Otididae > Chlamydotis > Chlamydotis macqueenii. The sequence goes on from NC_141558.1 coordinate 10,704,264, forward strand.
GAGGGCTCTGTACAGCCTCGGGCTGTGCTCGCTTAGGGCAGCCTGGGGGAGGAAGACTTTTAATGTCCTTCATCTTGACACCTCCTTGTCTCTCTGCATGTAGCTCTTCATGCTTGCAGAAGCAACTTGATGTAAAGAGAGGCTAATAAGAGGTAATAATGTCTCTTATCCTCTGTGTGTGTCTGAGAGAAGGCAAAAAAGCATCCTCCTCCTCGCTTTGTAAGTTGGTGCTGCCGTTTCTGTTGCTGATGGTGGCAGTCTTGCTAAAAGTGGCTTAATTTGGGAGGTCCCTTTGCAAAGCCTTTAGGAAACACTGAAGATCTCATTATGAGAACTGGGACATCACCAGGCTTTGTTGAGATTGCAAAGGAATATGGCATTTACATGTTGTGTGGCTTTCCTCAGTTATCCCTTTGTGTATTCATGCTGTAAAATTCCCTTTTCCTGAAGTCCTGTGTCATATCACAAGTGGCGTCCCTCAGGGGTCCGTGTTGGGCCCGGCCCTGTTCAACATCTTTGTCGGCAACATGGACAGTGGGATAGAGTGCACCCTCAGCAAGTTCGCCGATGACACCAAGCTGTGTGGTGCCGTCGACACGCTGGAAGGGAGGGATGCCATCCAGAGGGACCTGGACAGGCTGGAGAGGTGGGCCCGTGCCAACCTCATGAAGTTCAACAGGCCAAGTGCAAGGTCCTGCACCTGGGTCATGGCAATCCCAGGCACAAATACAGGCTGGGCGGGGAATGGATTGAGAGCAGCCCTGAGGTGAAGGACTTGGGAGTGCTGGTGGATGAGAAGCTCAACATGAGCAGGCAATGCGCCCTTGCGGCCCAGAAGGCCAGCCGCATCCTGGGCTGCATCAAGAGAAGCATGGCCAGCAGGTCGAGGGAGGTGATTCTCCCCCTCTACTCTGCCCTGGTGAGACCCCACCTGGAGTACTGTGTCCAGTTCTGGAGCCCCCAGCACAAGAAGGACATGGACCAGTTGGAGATGGACCAGAGGAGGGCCACGAAGATGATAAAAGGGCTGGAGCACCTCTCTTATGAGGACAGGCTGAGAGAGTTGGGGCTGTTCAGCCTGGAGAAGAAGAGGCTCCGGGGAGACCTGATAGCGGTCTTCCAGTACCTCAAGGGGGCCTACAAGAAAGATGGGAAGAGGCTGTTCCGTGGGGCCTGTTGTGATAGGACAAGGGGTAATGGTTTTAAAATATAGGGGGGTAGATTTAGATTGGAAATTAGGAAAAATTTTTTTACAATGTGAGTTATAGAACACTGGAACAGGTTGCCCAGAAAGGTGGTGGAAGCCCCATCCCTGGAATCATTCAAGGCCAGGCTGGATGAGGCTCTGAGCAACCTGATCTAGTCGGGGATGTCCCTGCTTCTTGCAGGGGGGTTGGACTAGATGACCTTTGAAGGTCCCTTCCAACCCAAACCATTCTTTGATTTTATGATTCTATATAGTGGAAAACCACCCCCCTCTCCAACATTTTACATTGCATAGGAATTGTTGTTCACTAAGACATGATCTATTTGTATTTTCACACATTTAATTGGACAGAAGCATATGCTGAGAAAGAGATCTTGACCTTACATGATTCTTTCTATCTAAGTGGTCCAAATTTTCACCAAAATTCCCCTGATTTTTTTTTATATCTCCCATCCTATGTGAGAGGCTGCTTCCCTCCCTGCTGCGGGCACAGTGGGATTTTTCCTTAAGCAGAGCAGCATATGGAAAATGATCTGTATTGCGATGGGGTTTATGGAGTGCCTCTAGTAAATGGACCTGCGAGTCTCAGAAGAGAGATGACTGCCTGTGGGAAAAACCAAAAATGGCCTTGCTAACTGTTACAAAACCTTGCTGGGTTTTAACACAGAAGTCATTATTTTGTGAGTGAATTTTCAGAAGAATACAACTGTAAATGTAACAAATGATAGCTAAGGGAGATGAAAGAGATATGGACCACTTGGTTTAAGCTTATAATTTGAAGCTGGTGGAATTACTGGTGTAATTAGGCAGATATTTTGGCTCCTGTTGCTGTGGTATTTTACTGGAAGACTCAGAAGCGGTGTCGTCTGTGGGTTCAGAGAGTGGTGTGTTGCAAAGTGTACAATTCTGGGTCTCGCTCTCCCAATAATGGTGGAGGGTCAGTTGAACACCAGCCTGCTGGATCCATGCTATGCCCTTGTACAGTATGAGTTTGGTCCGGGTTTCCAAGCAAGCACCTCCAAGGGCAAAGCATTTGCCAGTGTGCAGGTGCCTGTCATGCTGTGTTTAACACGCATGTCAAATCGGAGCTTTCTAAGACTTGTGAAAAATAGCTCTAAAATGGCTTCAAAATACCAAAGAACTGAGCATTAACAGGCTGAAGGACTGCAACCCCGCTGGCTTTGCTGGGGACAGGCAAGGGCAGTCACCTGCAGGACTCTGATCCGGCCTGTCGCATGGTGGCTCTGAGTCTTTTCTTCTCACCGCTGGGGTGGTGTCCTTGTCCCCCAAAGGGATGCAGCCACCCAATAAGCCTTTTTTTATTTAATTAAAATACCCCAGATTTTAGATTCCCTGATTTACCACACAGTGTTTTGTGGAGCGTGCTGATTTCTGTCTCTTTTTCATTGATTGCACATGTTATTCTTCAGCCCTGCAACATCACCTGTGATGGTGCAGAACAGGTACCTCTCCTCTGCAGCTGAATCAGGGCAGGTGTTGTCTTTCAGCGTGTATGTGGTTAAACTCTGCCAGGGTGTCTCCGGGGACAGAGATGACTTGTGAGGATGGAGAGGAGAGCAGAAGGTGGAAAGCATCAGCAGTCTTCCCTTTCCCAAGAGGACCGCGGGCACCTGAAGCCCCTTTGTCATCAGCTTGCAAGAGGGTGCCCGCCATCTCCTGATGCCAAGGGGACAGCTCTGGGCTGCAGCTGGGGGTTTTGCTCTCTCCAGGGCTGCCTTCGCCTGCCAGGCATCGCCCTGGCTCCCTGTCCCCCCTCGCTTCAGGCAGAGGTGGAGGATGGATCAGGGACGATGGTGACAGCTTGGGTCCAGCTCCCTGCTGTCAGCTTTGGGTTCAGCTCAGCAGCCCAGCAGGTCTCATGGGACTGAAGGACACCTGGGCAGCATTGAACGGGGGTTGCATTGCACACAAACAGCAAGCGGGGCAAGGGAGAGGAGTGCCATACATTCAGCAACATCATAGGATCTAGGTGGTGTGAGAGCTGTTCTTTAAGTTGTTCAGATACACTTGAGGGGGAACATAAGGCCCACCTCAACCAGTAAACAAGAATTCAAATAAGCCTTCTCCTGCCTATGCTGCTTTTTTAAGACAGGCTTACCCTATTTGAGAAACAACTTTGATCCTAGAGAAATCTTAGGATAAACCAGATATGTCTGCTTTGGAATAAATCTATGTGGAGTTTCTGGATTTACATTCATAAGGGCTTAGCTAACACTAATTAATTTGGAATAAATTAACTCAAATTGGAACAAGGCCACAAATTTTAGCCCAGATTTGTACTGAGAGTTATTTAGCTGTGTCTTTCAGCCCATCATATGGATTGTAGGAATGCATTAAAATAGTTGCACGCATACATGTATTTACACATACACACACATGCACATACATATTCCATAATGCATTTTTTTGTTGTCCATCTTCTAGGTTCCAGTGAATGGCCAGCTTATAGCATCAACTAACACCAGAGAGAAAAAGCTCCTCAAGGTACCAGTAGGAGTTTTAGAGTTTGTTATTATTATTATCTTTCAAGACACACTTGTCTTAAGAATGTTCTTTATTTGATCGTCGTTTTTAAAGATAACATGTTGTTCCTGTTGTTGGAGCACTTAAGAGGTGAGTTAGGAACGTAAGACTGAGCAACTCTCTGGCACAGTCGCTGTGGTGTTGTCACTGCCACCGCAAGTGGGACAGTCTCGTGGTCTAAGCCCAGAAGTAGGAACTGGGATCCCTTGTATTTCAGTTCCAGCTCTGACACGAGACATTTCCTTGGGTTTGGGCAAGAGTTTTATCTTGGGCGTTGAGCACTTGTACTGGTGTGCAGGAAAGTGCCTGTGCTTTACAGCCACTTCCAAGTGAGGAGCAGCCTCTGAGCCTGGGCAGGAAGTGTGTTCCTGGCAAGGGTAACCCACCTTGGAAAAATCAAGAACTACTGTGTTAAAACCAAAACATTTGAAATTAAAGGCTTGAAGTTAGCTCTACTGTTTCATCAAGCCATATGAAAATGGCCTCAGCCACTGCTATGCCCTTTCAGATCGGAGTAAACTACAGATACCTTCACTAACAATAGGCTGCTCCATGAGGTTTTTTTGGTTAAGCACAGGCGGGATCCTAACTCTTTACTTTTGCATTGCTGGTTGTAAAAAGGGTAAATAATTTTAGGTTTTCCTCCTTTTATAGACTTAGGAATGATGAACGCAAATCTTACTATAGAGCAGATGTCTGAATTAAAATGTCAGGTTTCTAACCTAGCAGATAAGTCACATTTTGTAGGCCAAAAGCTATAACATTAATTGGTTTAGAGTTTACAATAATATCTACTCAGGAAGACTTTTGCACCCACTTAAAGACTCCAGCAACATACTGCTCTCTCCAAGTACCACCAGAGTGTGGTCTCTATTTCAAAACTGTTGCCCTGACTCTTTTTTTCTTCATAATGAAATGTAACGTCTTTCTGCCATGTATCTCTTACATACTGTAGCCTAAGAAGAAGAGGAAAGCCCCATGCTTAGACAAGGAGGTGCCAAAAGATCTTTCTGTTGAAAAAGACAAACTGCAAGAGGAGGAAGGTAAGAAAAGATCTGGTTCTTCTGTTACCTGATTTGTATTACCAAACAATAACATGGAATTAAATATTTCAAAAGGGAGGTCTTCTCTACTATTCTAGTTCTGCACTATTGGGAAAAATTCCCAGTTTGAGAGCTATTGCTCTCATCTGCTCCTCACTACGTGTAACTGCATGGACAGAGAGCACATGCTTTCCTGCCACACTTCTCAGGTCCTTACCGCGTTCACAGGGATGGCAAATCTGTGAATGAGGAGGCATCTCTGAAGAGGCCAGAGGTCCACTGGGTAGCAGGGTCCTGTCTCCATGCTCTTACTCTACTCCTGTTGCCTCTGCCATGCTGATACTCAGCCAAAGCTGTGGTCTTCCCAGGCAGCATCCTGTGCCCATGACTGAGGCTGGTAAAGGTGCTGGTGTAATATACAGCCATTTTCTAGCATGCCCATGAACAAAGCCAAGATCTTTGGCTACAAGCAAATCTGCAGAGAAATCTGGCAGAGGCTAGCAAGGCTCAGGCAGCTATAGTTTCACTGGAAAATGCATTGCATCCCATGACCCCCTCTCCGCCTCCCTCCTCCAAGGGTCATATTGAAAACAACAAATTCTAAGCTTTTCCAGGCTTAAAAGATTATAATGTGATTAGTGTGGTGGTGAGAGCAAGAGAAGCCCTCACTGCTGTTGGACCAGAGTCCTCCTGTGGGGCCTTGTGTCAGGAGCAGAGTGCCTGCAAGGCTGCTGGAGGAGAATGGGAAACGGCAGAAGCTTTCTTCAAACAGATGTTTGGTTTTTCAAACAGATGAGCCAGCAGAACTGTTTCATGCATTGTTCAAGGACAGTTCAGAAAAAGACAATGTTTGTCCTGCGTGAAATCCATGGACTGTGTTTTTTTTCCTATGTTAACCATTTCTGCCAGTCCCTCCCCTGACTTCTTGGGTCATGGAGAGCATGGATGGAGGCAGAACGTGACCCCACCGGTGTGAATGAAAGCGTGTGGAAATCAGCTGTGTGGCAAAGGGTTTCCACATCACAGAACAAGCCTTAGAATATGTTCAGGGCTAGAGAAAGCCGGTAAATTGAAGCCTTGTTTGACGATTAAGATTTTCATTAACTTCTCTCCCTTGTCAGATGTGCAAGGCAGTTGATACTCTGTTGTGACATCTTCCCTGAGGGAAAGGAGTGTCGCATCAGGGTAACACAAAGGACAGAAGAATATGTATAGTTACATGAGTCAGGACACACAACAGACAGGTTTGTTACAGGGATTTCTTATGTAACACATTTCTGCAGACGGCAAAGGCTGCACATGGAGATGCTGCACGAGATGACACTTTTAGAGCCAGCATCAGAAACTATCAGGTAGCCATTTGCCTTGGCGCTAAGCAATAAAGGCAGTAAAGGAAGTTTCCTGTTCACTTAAAAATGAACTCTGCTCTTTGTTGTAGGAGTCTGGCAGACCAAGATCAGCAGCCGAGAAAAGAGACACTTAAGGAAGGAAAGGCTGAAACAAAAAGGTAAATGTACAGGCTCAGTTCACACACCTGATCTGGCTGGGCTTGTCCCCTCTTCTCACTTCCCAGCATGTTTCTGTTTGCTCTGTTTGCCATTCAGCAGCAAAATCTTTGCACTTACTTAGGCTATTTACTTAGGAAAAGACAGCTTTGGGAGCTCTTACTTGGGAGCTTGCCTTTTACTCCAGGCTTTCATTAAAACACATAGGATTACCCATAGGACTTTGAAAGCAAATGTCTATTAGATCTGAGATCTGCTGAAGGTTTGGTATAATGTGGATTAGTTACTTTTGTGTGACTTGACAGAAGTTTTCTGATAATGGATGTATAAAAACCTGTGTAATTTGCTCAGTTCCAAATAGATTCTTTAATCCAGGCCTGTCCAGAGTAAACAGCTGTAAAGGAGGGATATACTCTTATCCTAATGAGATAAAATGAAACAATGCTTTATGCTCACTCCACGTGTTTCCTCTGGGGATTTCAAAGTGTCTGCCATGCACTTACGCCTATACACATTTTTTTGAATTATGTTATTATAACTGCTGTATGAAAGCAGGTCATGAAATTAAGGCATTTGTAAATGCTTAAAATATCTGTGATAAAATTATTAATATAATAGATAAACCTGTAAGTTTAATATATTAGAGTAATTTAGAAGCTAAGATGGAAGTTTGGAATTGGGAGACACAGCTGGATGAATGGGGGTGTTTGTGCATTGTCTGCAATAAGTGCTCTCAGATGCTCTACTAAAATTGAAGATTGGGGTAAGTGAACAGCAAATTTTAATCTAAGAATAAACAGACATTTTGGGACCACTTTCTCTATCATTTGGGTTCTACGAATCAAGAGTTAAACATCTGCTTGGCAGTCTCTAAGGTCTTAAGGTGCTGAGGTCTGTACTTGCTCTCCAGCAAAGTAGACGGGTCCGCATTTGGCTTTATTCCTTAAGTTGCCCTCTTGGCATTAGTGGTGCCAGCTGCATGTGCAGAAGGTGAACCACGCATGGTTTAACCCTAACCCTGTGCAGGCATTAAGTGCTTTGCTGGCCCAAGGCAAAGGAGCTCAGCAGACTAAGTCACAGTTGAAGCACCAGAAGTCCTTGGTGCAGTCCTGGAGCCTGGGTTGTGCAGGAGGCTCAACCAGGTGATCATAGTGGTCCTGTTTAGTATGGACATTTACAGAGCAGTGAAATGTGCTCTTCCAGGAAGAAGCCCTAACCCTGCCGAGTGCTGATTGCTGTGTCCTAGCAGGGAAGAAGCAGCAGCAGCAGCATTAAGGTGTGTGAAGGTGGGGTTGATGCCAGCAGTGGTCCCCTCCCCACCAGAGTCACAGGAAAATGGAGTCCTAAAGTGCTTTAGGAGTCCTGTGGAGCAAAAGGTGTTGGAAATAATTGTCATTATTTATAATATCCATGTGCCTGGCGCTGATTTCTCTAGCAGCTTTGAACTGCCAACATCCAAGAGGTTTGCTTTTTTTTTTTCCTTGGAGGTTCTGCTGCCCTCTTTCTCTCTCTTTACTGCTCTGGGTCCCCAGCTGGAGGCCTGGAGCCAGCCTTGCAGTCAGGGAGGGATGCCCGAGGCCTCTGTGCTGCGGCGTCATCTCCTGTGGGACTCATTGCTGGACTGTGTGGTGCCTTCACTCTCGCATGGCCTTCACATGTGCTGCGTCAGTGTCTCATCCCAGGGGCTCTGCTTTACTGTCATTGCATCTGTAAATAATTTCAGTTGGAAGATAGCCATTACATCTGATGGGTTTAGGTCAGGCTTTGCTTGTTGTTTCTCCTGTACAAACCCTTAATTATTATGACCCTGTGATCATGTTTATTTCCGAGAAGACCCCAGCAGAGCATCTCTGGGTAGTTCAGTGGTTGAGCCAGCCTTTGACTGGGATGAGAAGAGACCAGTTTGGCCACTCACAGAGGACACCAGTGGTGGTGGAAAAGATGCTGACATTGCCAAGGCAGAGTGTGGGACTGTGTGGAAGGCCTCAGGAGCCATACAGGAAGAATCGGCACCCTGCCAGTCAGAAGAAGATGTTTTCTCCAACATAGGTGAGTGCCGATGTCCAAGCACGGCAGAGGGAAAGCCTCATGAATTACTGCGCCCAGCAGAGTACAGCCCCACCAACATCCGTCCTACACACACACGGTTTTGTCCACCCTTTTTAAGCCCTGCTAGCTGTTATTTATTTTCCAGCAATGTGAAAAGAGGGCTCTCTATGGCAGGAATTTCTTCCGTGTTGCAGACTACCTGTTGGGTGCAAGTTGTTTCCTACCCACAGGTATTTAGTGTTTGATTCCTTTGCAACCAAGGCCTTTCCTTCTGAGGATGCTCACACACAGTCAGAGTTAGGCTTCAAAGTATATCTGTGCGTTTCAAAGCAGTATGAGGCAGGGTATTCCTAAATCAGTTTGGGTACTTGACAGTTGGAAGTAGTCTGTTCATGTCATGCTGTGCTGTACCTACACAGTTTGCCCAGCTTCCCAGCTGATTCACCCCTTGTTGGTGTCCAGACATGGTCATTTGAAGCTGCTTTGGGTCTCAGGTGAGCCATTGGGACATTCTCTGTGAAACATAAGCTGGAGGTGGGAAACTGCATCTCTGAAACCTCAGACACCTTTAAAGCAGCGAAGGGATGGGCTGCCAGGCCAGTAGGCTAAAGGTTAGGAGACGCCGGTATCAGCTCTCTCACTGGTATTTGATGACTTTTGGTTTCCATCATGGTTTAATTTTTATGGTAAAGTTATGTCTCACATTGTATTTCTACTGTGGATGATATTGTAGATCCTGGAGCAATACTGATCATTAATAACTAGGTGGTAATTGGACTTTTATACCTTTCTTTGTCTTTCTTCCTGACTTTTTGGTGGGGCAGGAGAGTTACAAGTTAAAAGTTAGTGTTTAATATTGCTTTTTGGTAATTTTCAAAAGCATTTCGTTATAATCTCACTGATTAATCAAGTTTGATGGCTGGATTAATTGGTATGTAAGGCCTTACGATGACTCACTTTCAGTGGCAGTGATCCAGTACTCTGGTGATCCAGAAAGCGGTCTTAGGTTGCCCTTACATGAGTTGCTTTCTCTGCTAGAGTCCTTTTTTTAAATTTTTTTTGTAAAGTATAGAGTTGATGGGAGGAGGACATTAGTACCATTTTTTACTCTAATGCTTTCAAAAGGCCAAATTCCAAGCTGATACACGATGACAATTTCTGCCAGTTGTGGATAAAGGGGATATCAGTTCAGATGAGTGAGGAATTTTATTAAGTCCAGAGAAGTGCCATGCTGGTGTGACATGAGAACGTGTACATGGCAACGGGGCTGGACTCTCTCTCTCCATAGAAGATAATTTCTCCTTGCTTGGTGCTTCTCCAGCAACAGCAGTGGCTGCAGGCTTGGGATGGAGAGAACATGGAAGGACACTAATGAGATTGGGAGAGTCAGGTAGAAACTGCAGTCACCAGCTGTGAATGTGACATTGCATTTTGGGTTACTGCTTGTTTGCTTTTTAAATGCAGGAACGTGGGATGTTGCAGAAGTAAAATCCTGTGCTGTGACCTTTGGGACATTATCGGAGCTGTCCAGGGAGTTAGGTGAGTGGTCTCTCTTTGGACTTCTGTCTGAATTCTTCTGTCACTTTCTTAGATGCTTGGCTTAAAAGTACTCTCATTGCTCACATATGGGTCTTTTCCCTTGGAGCCACATTTCATTAGTCATTCTCTCTTGCAGAGCTTGCTTGCATCTGCAATCCACCGCTACCAGCATTTTAAGGAATGATATCAGAATGTTTTCTTGAGCGCCTTCCAAACTCGTGTCTCATCTTGGAATAACTAAAAAAAAAATATTGCCTCCCCAGCAAATTCTTTCCCTGTTAGGTTTACTTGCACAGAAGGTTTCTGTTGTGTTCTGATGACCAACAAATTCAGAGAATTTCAGACCGAGGGAGGGAGCAAACGCCCAGGTTGGAGAGGCCCTGTTAGAGGCTGCCTAGCCAGCACCTTCCTCTCCAGCACAGAGAGGGATTTTCAGCTTCAGCCTCTCCGTGCATGGCCTTGAGAAAGATGGAGCATCCTTTGATTTTGCATTAATCTTGAGCCTTGTTCCTGGCTTTCACTTTGTCTCTCTGCAACTGTCAGTCCTTCTCACTGCCTGGCTCTGAGCCCTCCTAGTTCATACACTCTCTGCCTACCAGAAACTCAAATTTGTCTGGAGGTCCAACTGACTGATGAATGCAAAGTCTGGTCCTGAATCTTTTAGAGATGCTAAAGGCAAACAGATACATATAGATACACATCTGTGCACAAAACAGCATGTGCGGTGTAAGGCAGAATGCTGAAATTAGCTTCTGATATAATACAATCAATATAATACACATCGTATTTAACCATCTATTTTCCAACATTGCTTCAGTGGATTGAAGCAGTTCCTAATGTAGAAGTACTCAACAGGGAGAAATATTTGTTAACATCTGCATTTATGCAGGAAAAAATCAAGCTGATACAGAACAAAACTGCATAAACAAGGGAGTTCTTTAGGTGAAAGGAAGAAAACATTAGTCTGTAATGTACAGGCCTTAGAACGGGGCTAAGGGGAGTCATTCAGAGAGGGATGTGAACCCTACTGGTTGCTTTAGTTAGTGAAAATAATCAGCAGAAAATCTTTAACTCTTCTTTTTCCTGCAGCAGCACTCTCTCGCCTTGGAGTAATTACTTTGGTAATTACGTATTTCTGTTAGAATGAGCAGAAGCCGCCTCACTGAAGGCAGTAGGAGTTGGAGCTGGATACACTGGAGGTGGCGTTTGTTCTGCAGGAACTATAGCTCCCTGCTTACGTCCCCAACAGAGATGTGTCAGAAGTCTACATCTCTCAATTTTATTAGTGTAGCTACTCATGAGTGGGTTGTTTTCAGTAACTTATGTGTGTAGTGTCCTCGTCCAGCCTTCATTAATAAATCCACTGTGATGAGCTTAAATTACGTAACATCCAGGCATCATGACATAGCGAGCAGATAAAGGCATGATTAATTGGTTTTAATAATGTGAATATACCTATGTGATTATCTTTTAGGTTTTGGGAGGTTTTTTGGTTTTATTTTTAAAAAGATGCTTTTCCTGTATGCAGATAACATGAAGAATAAATCATCTGAGGACAGTCCTTCCAGATGCTGTTGGCACGCCAGCTCGACTTTCTTCCCCACAGACGACGGATGGCAGGGGCTGGGTACGTCTCTTTGCTCATTTTCTATTGAAAGACAAGTGTAGTAATGCTGATAAGCCTTTTCAGTCTGTTTCCTAGCCTCAAAAATCAGAGTCTACTTCCCATGTGGCTCGTTCGTTCAAGGCTGGTAGAGGTAAGGGAGAAATTCAGTTTGGGTCTGGTTTTGGGCAGGTGCCCAGAGCTGCTGTGAGCTCCATCAGAGCAACAGGTGCCCTATGTGGGACCCTTGAGAAGGGTGAGAATGTGCAATTTATGTTTTTACTTTGAGGGCTACAAAAAAGGGCTGCAGTAGATGCATCTTGTTTGGTGCATGCATACTGCTGTGCAAAGTGTAACTGAAACTCCTGGGCAGCAAGGCCAGCTGTGGGGAGGCTGTCTGAAGGCTCCCGTAGCCCCGAGTCCTCTGCAGCGTTGCACGTAGCAGTTGCTGGCAGATAAGCACAGGAACAGGGCAAGCACAGGGTGATCCCTCCCCACACCCGGCAGACAGTGGGTCAGGGACTTCCTGAGCCAGAGGCAACAGTGTGGGCTCTGTGCTTAAAAAAAAAACCAAAAAAACCCCCCACATGTTAACAATCATCTCAGATTACTAAATTTGCAAAACAAATTCAAAGTTGGGTTTGGTTTTCATAACTGAAGCATTGTGTTCCCTTCCCTCCCACTGCTGGGTGGGGAAGGTGGAGCTGAGTGACCCTTTTCCAGGCAGCTCCCAGCCTGGGCTGGTGGGGTGGCTGGGGAAGAGCCGTGGGGACAACTGGGTACTGCTAGAGCATGGGGTACCTTTGCCAAAACTAAAAATTTCCTCTGTAATACCCAAAACCTAGATGCAGAATCCAACTCCAGTGGACTGTGACAATCAGGATTTCAGTCTTTTTATGACTGGTAATGTTTTTTTTTTCCCTTTAAAAATCTTCTTGAAAGGCCGGCATGGGTCCTGAGTAGCTGGAATAATTTGGCATTAACAGTGTGGGTATTAGATGGCCTTTTCTCTTGACCTTTTGGTCAGGATTAAGTAAAATATCTATTTATACCTCTGTTGTTGGGAGGCCTTGCCCTGCTTTTGCTTAGCTGACGAGCCAAGCAGGCCCCTTCTTGCTGTAGCTGCTCTGACTGCCTTAACTACAGGAGAACCCAGAGTGGTTGAATGCATTGAGGAGAAAAGACCGCGGTCATCTTGCTTCTCTGCCCAGCGGTAACTGAGACTCTGCAGCAGATGCATCAGCTTGGCCATCAGAGGATTTTATAAATAGCATAGTTTGCTTTAAAGAAAAAAAAAAAACAAAAAAAAACCAACTCCAAGCATTCCATTCCCTTAGTGCTGTTTGTTTACCCCACGTTGCTGCTGGTAAGCCTTTTAGAACTTCTGAGCCCAGGCTCGCCCGCACGGGAAGGAGGGAGGCAACGTAGGTAGCTCTTCTGCAGCGTTTAGGACATGTCACATTTGGCACGCTCTGCATTTGAACTGCAGTTGCAAAGCCGGGCAGAGCTCTGCTTTTTCGGTGCCACATCTGTCTGAGAGCAGAACAGAGAGGAGCAAATTCAGCAGCTTACTCCTGCAAACCGTCGGAGCAGAGGCATTTTGATTGAAAGCAGAAATGGAAGGATTTCTGCCTGCCTCACAGCTTTCTCCTTAGTAGTAGTAGGTTTTTTTCCTTTGAATCACCAGCCTTGATATTGATGCAGCGGGGAGTGTCACCAACATGTATTCCCTGAATTTAGATGAGGTAATGGTTGGCATTAAGGTCTGCGCTGCAGGCAAAATGAGCTCTTTGACAGTTAAACAAGGCCTGTTAGCTCTTGCAGGCCTGTGAACTAAAAAAAAATGCCATTCATAACCTGAATATGAGCTGAGGTCATCTTATCAAATCCAGATCAGTACATTTAATGAGTCTCTTTGTTCCGTGCCGGGCTGGTACAGAAGAAGGAGCTGGATGCCGGACTCCCACCTCTGCCCCAGCTCCCAGAGCAGCTTTGGCTGGCTCTCCACTCTGCATCGGGTTATCTTTTTGCAAAGTACTGGTAACAATAACAGCCTAACTCACAAAAGGTTTGCAGCTTAAGTGTTGTCGCAACTGAAAGCACTTGTACGTAGAGGGAGAGAGGGAGTTGGTAGGTAGGGAACTGAGTGGTCACTGTGATGTGGAGGTGTTTAAAAGACTTGATACATCAGGCTGGTTTCAAAACAACACACTGCTAGGTTGGCATTCATTAATGATACATGCTGCTGATGGTTAATTCTTAATCATTGTCACATCTGGAGTGCTGTGCCCGTTTCTGGGCTCCCCAGTACAGGACGGTCATAAATGTACTGGAGCATGTGCAGCAGAGTCCATCCATCTGTATGAACACCCGATGGGGCGGTTGCCTCTGGTCTGTCCAGAGAGTGGGCAAGAGGCAACGGGTATGAAGTGAAGTACAATAAATTCCACTTATACATAATAAAAAGTTTGGGGTTTTTTTTATGGTGAGGGTGGTCAGGCAGCAGAACGGGTTGCCCAGAGAGGTTATATTCAGGAGATATTCAAAACCCAGATGGCTACATCCCTGAGGAACCTGCTGTAGCTGAGCCTGCTGTGAGCAGCGGGGTGGGACTAGACAATCTCCAGAGGCCCCTTCCAACCTCAGTGATTCTGTAATCCCCATTCTGTCATCAGTCGTCCTCACTGCATCTTCAAACAATTAGCCCTTAGCAATCTCAGCCTTCATTGGCAAGGGTTATTCAGTGTCTTGGAGCCGAAGCCACGTGGTTAGCACTGATGGCTGCAGTCCCACCAGGAGGCTGAGGTGGCCAGGACTCTTCCATGAAGGAAGGGGCCCCCAAAGTGGGCAATTTCTTTTATGTTCATTTTTCCCTGCTCATCTTTAATGTTTGCATACTTTCCATCCCTGCCACAAAGAGAACAAAAAAGGGGGTGAATATGTTCTGCTCCTGGCATAACTCACTTTATTTTCAAGCCTGAGAATGGTTCTGGTTTCGCCAGGCACCTTTCTCGCTTCTTCTGCAGGGTTGTTCTGGATCCTCCTGCTCTGCCTTCTGTGCTTTACCTTGATGGGTTTCCCTATACGGCCTTTGTGCACCTACACCACCCGTCTGCCGCTGCCTCTTGGTGACATCTATGTACTTACGCTTAGCTGTCTCACAAAATGCACTATGGGCCGTGGCTGCTTTTGCTGTTACAAAATGTTTAACCCACACAGTGAGGCCAGCTGGGCTGTTTTAGAGCACTTGTGTCTGGTTCCAAGGCAAGCAAATACTAATTTTATCCCACAAGTCTGCTTCTGAGTGCAGTGGACCTGTGCTTTGGCAATGGCACAGGGCAGTCTCAGAAGCCCCACGTTCTGCTTCACAAATGCAGTATATCTCATGACCATGAGGGCTGGTTTTCTTTTACCTGTGACTTGGCATCTTCCCAATGAATCCTTCTTGATTGCCAAGGCAAATTTTCCCTGGAACCTTCAGAAAGCTCCCGTGTCTCCTGACTCCCATCCTTCCTTCTATCCTGGGGTTAAAATGAATTTTAATTCCTTTGTTTCATGGGAATAAGCAGCCTCTTTCAATTAAAAGAAGTCTTCAGTCTGGGATTTATTTAATATTTTTGCATCTACTGAATTATGCTAGAGGTGGGTGCCAAATGAGGGACTCCTACGCCCAACTGTTGGTAGCAATAATTTTGACCTATAGCACATAAATGCAAGCTTTGGACTGGAAATTATCTATCCATTTGCACTGAATGGATTCCACTTGGTCTACAGGTGAGAGCTTGGCAATGATTTGGGTTAGGACCGTGCTCATTACACAGCCAACTGCCCTTTGCGAAGGGATGGGTTTTCTACAGAACACAGAAGGACTCAGTGCCATAGACAAGATGCACTGAGGATTTTCCCCTGCCAGATGAAGGGTTGCTCTCCCTTAGGTTCCTGCTGACCATATCAAGGGAGAGCATGCCAAAGAGGGATGCTTATAGCACAGGAACCAAACCTACAACTCTGGACTAGAAATTTTTTAATCTCCTTCTCCGTGACACAGACTGAGTTTTGCTGCAGTACTTTCCAGTTTCATTTTCCAGGACAGCCTGTAGAGCCTAACCTTAATTAGGTTCAGCCTGTAGAGTACTCTACCCTATCTATCAGCTGGTGCAGAGAACCTGATGACTGTCCCCTTTGCCCAGACCCTGTTGCTGTGGGGCCCTGTTTGCCTGCTCCCCGACACCTCCGGGGTGCAGCCGGCTGCTCCCCAGCATTGCTCAGGCAGCTGGAGACCGAGGGCATCTGGGTGGTCAGTGCTGGGGTGGATTTTCTGCCTGCAGAGATGCTGGCAGCCTCCCTTATTTCTGAAGACACCTTCAACATAGTGCCCTTCAGGATCTTCAAGTATCTTCATAGATAAAGTATCTTCTCAGAAAAGTACAGGTTTGTCTGGGTGGAGCTGCTGGGGGACTGCGGTGGGTTGCAAGCAAGGACTTAGTTGGAAAAAGGCATTTAACAGCACTGCTTTTGTAAAAATGAACGTCAGGAATTACCAAGATGTTGGTCTATAGATGCGCTGGGAGAGATCACCTCAATGAGTGCTAAACCACCAGGGGAGCAGTACTTGCTGCTGCACGGCATGTTCCTTTTTGTGTTTGTGGTTTTCTCCTGCTGAAGGAATTACTGACCAGTTTTAGCATGTGAGAGAATTTATGACCCAAGGAGAACCAGTTGCTGAATTAAAAATATTAGAGAATATTCAAAGTTTAAAGCCATCCCAGGAGATGTCACTGTAGGAGGGAAATAAGCTACACAACAGCAGAGGTTTTAAACCAGAGTTTAAACCAGATAAGTACATTTAATCCCATTCTCCCATCAAATCCAGCAAATTGTAAAGAATCTTATATTGCATTTAATTTTACTCTGAGTTGATTTTAAACACCCCTGGGACATAATGCTTTGGGAAGAGCAATTCTGAGATGAGGCAGAGTCACCGCTGCCTGGCTGAGCTACATGCCTACCCGCATGATGGTGAAGCATGAGAGTAAGCCCATTGCACGAACTTAGCCATTAAAACTACTTTCATGCTTAAAAATAAGTACATAAATGTACTTTCTGAGAGATCAGAAGTTAGATAAGTAAAAACAACAGTTGTGGCTTCTGGTGTGTCTTCCTTAAGTTACAGTCTGTTTTGCTTGCACACCCACGAGAGCATCCGTCACAGAGCTGCTGCCATCTGGCTCAGGAGGGACTGTGATTCCTCAAGTCTCCGTGCCATTTCACCAGTCCCTGCATCATGCTGTTTACCTTCCTAACCAGAATTTGCCTCACCCTATTGTACCTGGTGGCAGTTATGGGGTGGGAAGCACAGGCTGGTATTGCCTTCAATCACGACAGCTAAATCCTCCAGAATTTGTGAGCCACGTAAACTAACTGGGGAGAAGCAGCAGAAGCTTTTTGGTGGTGGTATCCCATGCTACAGCTTACACAAACTGTTCTTCAAACGTCTAAGTCATTGGTGTATATTGTGCATGTCTCTAATCTAGTTGCATTGATTTGCCTCAAATACTTAGACTGGAATTTATTGGGGAATACATTTGAAAATACTTGTTCCTGTCCCTTTTGTCTGTGTGCAGGGCATGGATTTTAAACTGAGAAACTTGAGCAATGTTTATAATCATGTTTATAACTTTTGGCAGCAAACTGGACAGAGCAACTTTTTGGAAACAGTTTTCTTTTATCATCCCGAGCCTGTTTTTTGTTCTGGCCCTGCTTCAACTAGAAGTTTTTCCATCCAGGCTGGAGTTTTTTAGTATTTGTTTTTCTTTTAAGAGACGTGATCAGCTAAGAGTTATTATTATCTGTTGTGTTTTGACCGTCTTTCTCCCTGTTAGGATAAGACTTAAGATTGTTACATTCAAACCATTAAAAATAACCAAGTAATCTTTTCAACATCTTATGCTGATTTATCTGCTTTTTTGCACCTCATTTAGTTTGGGTAAATAACGAGATTGGTCTGTTTTGCCTTCTTGCCTGAGGATCCTTTGCCCAGTGCTTTGTGGAGAGGCAGCTGAGGGCTTGTGGCCAGATTTTCAAAGGTACCAGATGCTGGCAGATACAGAAACCTAAAAGATTTTCAAAAGTTTTCTGCCTAGCCTCCATGTAATGATCAGAATTGATGCAGGGTATGAGTATATTTATATATATGAGTATATTTAGAGTTGCGTGTTAAGGAGCTTTGGCAATCTGTGCTGTGATGGTGCCTTTCTGGCTTACATTCAAGGAAAGAAAAAGGAAAGGGAAGATGAAGTCAAGAATGCACTTTGTTCTACTTTTTACAGGAAAGAAAACACCAATGAGAGCATTAATGAATGCACAAATCCTTTGCTAATATTACTCTTCATACGGATGGTGTGCTGCAGTGAGTGGAAGAGCCTGCTGTGTCTGCCAATGTTTCTCGATATGCCTGAATCCTTCTCCATGAAATGAAAAGAAAATGTTGGACAAGCCATGCTATTAGTTTTATAAAGCTTGTTTTCTTGAACCACCAGCTGGAAGGGCTTTTGTTCCTGTATGTTTTTTTCTGCCCTTCTTTAATTTTCCTCCTGCCCTGAAGAGTGCAGTCACTAATTGTGAATTAGCAGTCAATGTACACTTTTAAAAACATGTTTAAGACACATGTGCATACATGCACACCCAGACATCCCATTGGCAAGCAGGAAGATGACAGATATTCTCTGCAGTGTTTGTGTTACTAGTGTGAGCCTGGGAAGTAGTATGGATGGAACATAACTCATTTGTATGCTTGTCCTAATAGATGATCCTTCAGCCATTGACGTAGACTCTGACTGGAAGGCTCCCACGGAAGAGTGGGGAAACTGGACAGGAGATGAGGAGCATCAGACAGGGGATGAGAAGGAGAAGGTGAGGCAGTGGTGTTGATGACCATGGGAGACCTGGCTCCACTGGGGTCAGTCTCAACCAGACTGGTGTGTCCAGTTCAGCCCTAGAGCTGGGCTTCTCCGGTCATGGGGGCTTTCTCAGGCTAGGAGGAGGCACTTGGCGTGGTCACTCCCCTGACCTGTCTGGAGGACATGTGAGATGGGCTGGGGGAATTGGCTGGTTCTGGGAGTTCATCATCCAGATGGCATTGCTGTCCCGAGCAGCAAACATTGGGTGTTTGCCACCCTGCATGAATGAACTCTTTCTTTTTACTGCTGCTGACCTTCCTGAATGCCTAGGGCTTAAAAGAGGTGTAGAGTCCACAGCTGACACCAGCCATCACACTATCCCAGGCAGTGGGACATAGTTATTTAAGTGAGAGGATTTGCTGATAGTGATAAAGCCATAGCTTGGATGGAGAGGTAGAAGCAGAATGTTTGCTGCTTAAATGCTTTCTAGAAGTCCACAGAGATGTCCCTCTTTGGCAGCAGTGGGAAGAGCGTGCTGAGCTTTTCGCAAACAGTTGTCTAAGTCAAGGTGTGTACCCTATCCAGAGAGACGCCTTGCTTATACACAGTCAGCACACACTTCTGGAGGTAATCATTTTTCCTGAAAAATAACCCATGAATCAGCTGTCCCAGGCCTCCTCTTATAAAATCTCTGATGCTTTCAGGATTTGCCAAAAGGCAAAGCAGGCATTCATTTCTGCCTTTCTGGACTTGAAAGCAAAACACAGCAGAAGAAGAAGAAAATCGAAGTGAAGGAAGCAAGGGGTGGAGCTGGACCAAGGCATGTGAGTATTTTGTCTTCACAGAGTAGCATCTGGTTTTCCAAGAGCAGAGGAGGATGTCTTCACCATTAGGATGATGTGACCTAAGGGGGATTTTCTTCTTCTCCATCTTCTGGCTTCCTCTTCTCTTTTCTCCCTGCCCTCTCATAAAAGAAGGGTGAGCACAGTGACCAGTGGGTTTCTGCAACATGATATTCCTTAACATATTTGCAGAAGAGTTTGATTTTGCAATGCAGAGAGGAGCAGATGGTTTTAATCATGGAAGAAAAAATGCTTTCTCAGGCAGATGGACTCCAAGTTTAGTGTACAACTGGGCTGTGTTTTATCTATGGCAGAAGGTCACATGGAGATATTAACATTAACACATAGGTGGTTCCCAAAGGCCAGTGAAGATAAAGTGAGACCAGTGTTATGCCAGTGAAAAGCCTGAGAAAAAAAAGCCTCAGAGTGCAACAGAGAACAGCTGTAGAAAATGTCAGCTCATTCGGGATGGGAAGTACAAAGGAACAGAGTGCTGACTGGATTTTGGACCAGTCCTTGGCTGCGATGTCCTTGCAGCTTAGTGAAATGAGAAATGGGGGAGACTCTCCAAAATGCCCTAATTGTTTTTCATTCACTTGTCACTGAATATGCTGCTCTGAACTTGCACGGCTGTGTAGTATTGTTTGTCTTCCCCTTGTACCCACTGTGGTCTCTCCTGATCCTTGCGACAATTTAGTGAACTCCTGATGCTCCCATTTTAAGGAAAAAGCTTGTAACTAACTCGCTGACCACGGTCCTTCAAATGGCCATTAGGACAGCCCATGAGTCACCGGAGTGCTGCCAGGCCACTCTCTCTCTTGCACATCCAATTAGTTGCTTTAGCTTTGTATGCACCTTAATGAATAATCTTAATAGCGCTGTTGAGACTCCTCGGGACAGCATTGTTTCCTCTGGCCCCTTTATGATGGGCCAGAAGGATTGTGTGCTGCAATTCAGCCCCGAATGCTGGTGTCTGCTGCTCTGCAAGCTCATCCTTTGGAGATGGACATAAAAAAAATGAAACTACTTCTGAAGTCAGATACACAAAGTTTCTCATCACACTCCCTGTGCTGCCTCCAGTATTTCTGTGAATTGTGGTGATTTAGCAGTTGCTAGGCACATCTTTGTCTTCACTACACAATTACAGTCCTTTCACCTCAATATATCTTGCTGTTCTTCTCTTCACGGGGGAAAACAAGGGGAAAGATGGTAATGAAAGACAATTTCAATACTTTAATTCCTTCTAAAACAAATAAACAGGAGGTAGGTAGATGACAGGCCAGAATATTCTAACCATTTAGAAACTAATTTGTCCTGCACTTTCTTTAAATACCTTAATTCCCTCCAATAATGACATTTTCTCTCATATTTTGTACTTGCTTATGCTTGGTTTAACTCATACGCTTAGTGAAGCATATTGTTTCAATTAAGCCCCAGAAAGGTTTGGAAAGAAGAATGGAAGAAAGCCCAAGGGACTTGATATCTACAAAACATAGCAGCGATGCAGTCTGTGCTTCCTTCAAAAAATCCTTGGACATTGCTAATAATTCACCCAATAACGGTAAGTGATTGTCTTTGCACATCTGATGAGTTGTGATTTCGGAATAATGAGTAGTCTGAGAAGTGTTCACAAATGCATTTTTATGTGAATATGCAAAATGCTTCTCCCTTAGCTGTGTGTGTTCATTCTTAGGGAGGCTCTGTTACATTTTTTTCTGTGATAAATACCTGGTCCTGCTCCTGCAGGAGTTAATGGGCAAAACTGCTGTTGCGTTTTGTGGACATAATTTTTGCACAGTGCTTTTAAATGTGGAACGGAAGCAAATGAATGTATGAGTCAGAGCCCACTAAAAACACTCAGAGCCCTCCCCGTGACTTTGGGTTACCCTTGTTAGTAGGTGGCCCTTGTAAAACACATCGAAGAAGCCTAAAATACTTTTCTTCAGGCGAAAAGCCAACGGTTCCCAGGGACATGATTGCACGTGGAAGGTTTGTGCACTGGCCCCTGTTGTTTGTATGGCAGATGTACCTGGAAAAAAGGAGAGGAGGAAGAGGAAGAAAATGAAGAAGGAGACTTGAGGGAGCTGTGCAGCTGCCAGAGTGACAACTCCGTGGGGCAGGCATGCTGATGAGCTGCAAAGATCCTGCTTTCTGCGATGCCGCGCTGAGCCCAAAGTAAAGAGAGGCTCTAGGAGACCTCCCAGTGAGAGGAAGAGAAGAGGATCCGTGAGCCAGAGAGCGTGAGTGTGTGAGAGAACGGAGAGAATGAGCACGCTGTGCGCAGGAGGTGGCATTGAAACAGCGTGGCTGTTGATTACAAACTGCTGCCCTCAATTAAAAGCTGTTGAATGGGTTTTGACTGGTTGCATTAAGTCCTTTCAGTTTTTCACTGTCACGTTGTTTGTCAACTTGTAATGTTATATGCCATTGTAGAAATGGTCGGGATGTATCTGACCCTGACTGTACTTCATTTCCATGGCGGGGCCACCAGCTAGTCTGGTTTCTGGCATTTTTGCAGAGGTGCTCATCGACAGGCTACTAAGGTACAGAAGGAAGCATTGTTCAGAGACAGAGGGAGAGTAACGTCGTTTGGTCTCAAACCTCCTAAATCTTTTAAGTCCTTGTTGGCTGCTACAGTCAGACTTTTGCTCCATACCTTGACATATTTATACTTTTCACCCCACATCAGGCTAGCTTGTTCCACAAGGGAAGATTTCTAGAGGAGGTTTTAAACTTACTTGGAAAGATGGTCTAAACCCCTTTTTACTCCTCGGATTTCACAGTGGGCTAAAGTTTGAAGTCAGTATGTTGAAAGCATGTTGCATTTGTATTTGTAGTAGACTGAAGTAACTTTTAAAATAATTTTTCTTAATCTGATGTTTGGAAGTTTGGTACTTAAAATATTCTAATATAAACTAAATTTGTGAATGAAATTTTTAAAAATGTCATTTTAGTATTTATTGAAAACTGTGTATTTCTCATTGTCAGAGGGCTTATGGTACGGAGGAGGGAATGTGTTACAATTGGATACCGTGGTTTATAAATAGCGCTGAGCTGACACCACTAAAAGCTGAAGCCCTTTATCCCTACAGGAGCTGCAGGTGGTAGCTGTAGGGTTTATTCAGACGGTCCTGAGACCCGACCCATCCTAGAAGCACTGCCTTGAAGGATGAGACAGTGATTGTCAAATCTCCATCTGCACTCAACTTTGTCCCTTTGGAGATTGTGTGGGAAGATTACGTTACTAATGCATGTTAAACGTATGCACGTTCTATTCGTAGGCATTGGGCTGATGCTGTGAAACTCGTTTCAGGTAGGACACTGAGTAACCAGGGATATTAATGGCTTTACGCTGCTACAGCAGCATTCCTGTTTGCATCATGGAGCCAGAGGAGAGCTCTGTGCTTCTGCCGTCACAGCCACCCAGACCCTGATGCTGGCTTGTCTGAGCTTTACCTGCAGCTCAACACTTTTACCTGGTAGCCTTCATCTGTTGCCTAGCTCTCAAAGCAGCTGTGTCCTTCAGAGAAACAATTGCTTGCAGCAATGTATTTGTGTTTGGAGTTTGGCTACTATATGCTGAAGGGCAGTTCTCTTGTGCTGTGATTTTGGGGTAGCTAGCTGTACATACAGCGTGCCCTGAAATTTAGCACAGCGGGATTGTTTCAGACAGACAGGTGAGGGGTAACCTTAACTGATGCCACTTAGCAGCCCACTGTCTAGAATCTGCACATCTTGGTGTTTGTCTCTCAGTGTAGGTGAGATACAGGCAGTTTATGAATGGACTAAATAGACCAAAGGGCTTTTATCTGGAAAGGACCTGGTTTGGAGCAGATGAATAGCAAGAAAATACATGGCCTCACTGGAGAAACAAGTACAGCAAGTTCAAAGATTTAGAAGATGTGTTAATGAGTATGTGGGTAATGAGTAAAGTTCTGCTATCTCTGAAGCCAATGGAAAATATTAATTGACCTCATTGGGGCCAGGATGTTGCCCAAGGCATTTGTTTAGCATTGAAGATAACCTCTGTCATCCAAAAAGAAAAAAAAAAAAAAGAATGAAGGAGATAGAGAAGCTCACAAGATTGGTAGACTCCAGATTTCTTCTGTTTTCTTTGTCTATATCTGCTTGCAAACTTTTTGATGTCTGTGTAATTATGTTTTATTTCAACATGTTACAGTATTTCAAATGTTCATTGTTTTTATAATAAAAAATCATAACTTTTGCCCAAAGCCCAGCACTCATGAGCAGTTTTATTTAATTAGTTTGTATGTGTGAGAGTAAGAGCACGTGGGATTTTTTACTAGAACCATTTAATTTTCAATCTTTTTCAAGGTACTGTAAATGTTTTTTTAAGACATTTCCTTCATTTGAACCCTTCTATGTTTAGGAAATCCTCACTACATTCTTCTGATTGGGGATAAATGAACAGTCAAGACCGGTAACACTGACAAGTTGACTGTGGTGCTGATGACACGCAGCAGCAAATTATATTACCCAGTTTTTCTGTCAAATTCATCAGTACCACTCTTACTGACATTACTGGTATCAGGAGAGCTGTATTTTTCTTCTGGTTCCACTGTTTCACAGATGGGAAGTCATCACTGTAGTACAGATGGGCTCAGTGGTTTATAGCAGCACATTATTTATCTTACGTAGGCAAAGAAAATACATCCCTACAACTAACTAGTGTTGATCGTAGGCTTTCCTAAACAATTGCAAAGCTCTCTTCAGGGCAAATTTGGTGGCAATGTACTGTCTGGGTGCTTCATCTTCTGTATCAGTACCTTTGCTGTGAGTAGTTAGAAAGGGGAGGTTGGGTACCGTGGGTTGATATGGCCGCGGCAGTGCCGGGAGCCTTTCCGTGCCGCATCCCACAGTGCTGCTGGTACACGGGCTCCCGGGGATGGGAAAGTGTGCTGAGGGTCTGGTTCCTCAGTGAGTGGACTGAGTTTAAAAAACCAACCAAACCAAAACACAAAGCACTCAGCAGCTGCTGTTAACTTCCACTCTTTCACTTCCTGGTCCTCAGAGGCTGAAAAACCATTGCTCAGCTTAACAAATGGTCTTTGCGGATGGCCAGCACTTTTGAAAAGTAGACTTTTGAGTCCCTTATGAAACTGCCCTTCCATTCATCACTGCATGTTCAGGCTACTTCCTGGTTTCTACGCTTTTAAGACACGTTTCTCCTTCTCTTCTGTGATAATTAACCGTTCTGTGCAGATAATCAGCCTGCTATGCTGCTTCTGGCACCAGGAGCGTTAAAACTAATGTGCTTGATAATGTTCATTTTCGTAGTAGAGGAGTAGACAGGAGTAGACAGGAGATTCAGCATCCCTCCAACAAGCTGTAGCATTACTTCTGCTATAGCTGAATGTTTTTATCCTCCACATAACTTATCCCTTAGAAGGGTAAATCTAGAGAAGACTCCCTTTGGTCATTCATCAACCCACTGTAATCTAATTGCCAGTTCTTGGGCCAGATCCAGCTGGTTCCCTCTGCCTTTTCCCTAAGCAATTTATTAGTTGCTTGAGTGGCACATGGAACAGCTAAAAGCCCTCCCTGCACCTGCAGACAGCCCAGCGGCTAGAAATTAAACCTCCAGTGCAGCCACAGCGTGGGAGGTGGGATGCAGTGTGGCTGGGACAACATCTATGATCTGGTGAGGAGCAAGCAATGAATTGTTCCAGCAGTGGCTGCAAATGATGAAATACACTGCTTTAAGTTTCAACTTTCTCTTAGCTGAGGCTGCTTCATTTTTTGTAATGATGCTCTTTCTTGTGGGAAGCCTTCTGAAGGTGGAAGATTGGCTGTATCCCTAATGAAAGGGCCATGTCTGTAAGCAGTGGGTCCGTGAGACGGTACTTCAGGCATTAAGATGTGGTTAGTGCTGTAATTGGTGAACTCCTGACCCACAAAGCTGTGTTTACTCATAGACAGACTGCAGGATGCAGATGCAGAGGCTGAAGCTTTGCTTCACACTCAAACTGTGGTGTAACACCGTCAGGGTTAAGTGGGGCAACTGCAAAGAGGAATTTGGCCTCCTGTTCCATAATTATCTGTAATTGATCATTGTAATAATCTATAATTATCAAGGTTCCATCCAATCTGCAGATCAGTGGCACAGCTGACATCTGCATGAGCCAAGTATCAGGTAGACATGCTAATTGCTTGGCAAAAAAATAATTTATTTCCTATGCCAGCAGCACCAGCCTGCTCCATAATACTGGAAGTGGTCTAAGGGCAGCTGGCTGCTTGTGAGGAGAGAGGGTGTTTAAGGCATGGGCTACAAAGATCAGATACAGGAAATCTTGTCTTTCTTCCATGATTGTATTGAACCAGACCCAGGGGTCTTTTCAAGGCAAATTGAATTTTCCAATGTGTGCCATCCCTGACGTTCAGCTCCGCAGATGTTCTCATCCACAATGGAAGCGTCCTGTACTGAAAGGACACTATAATGCCTTGATCCCAGTAACAAACTCCCTGGGTCTTCTTGGGAAAAAGCCACTGTAACAGTAATTGACCCTTGTATCATCACATCAAGAGAATATTAGAAACCTGGTAAACTTATCTCCTGTCAAACTTTGATTTCCCTTTGCATGCGCTATTTTCCTTCGGTGGCGGTTCTGTGTAGTGCAAGTTAGAGATGTGATAAATGACTTTATCCAGCAGCATCAGCTGCCTGCCGCTGTGTTCCTCCTGGAAATCTTTGCCAACTGTAAAGCCATTCAAAGGGCCAATGTGTAAAGAAAGAACAATCACCAGAAGGTAACTCTTCCCACTTCCGTGAGTGGGTCGTGTTCAGGTCCTTGGACTCCTCCTGTTCACCCTGCCAAGATTCATGGAGAGGCCGAGGGCTGGGAGGAGGAAAGTACAGGACATTTCTGTTTCCAGCGCTCACTTTTGGTCATGTGAAAGTCCTGAGATATCTGAAATCGCAAGTACCATTTTAGATTACATTATTTTTAGACATTCTTACAGCTCCTCAGCTGTATGAAGGCTGATATAAATGAGCCACTGCTCTTCTAGTTTAGCAGATTTTCATTTTCTAAATGAAGACAAGAATTTTTATTCAGTGTGAGCTATTCAGAAAACCTGAGCATACAGTGAGTAACCCAGAAACACAGT
This sequence comes from Chlamydotis macqueenii, assembly GCF_036417535.1. Lineage (NCBI taxonomy): Eukaryota > Metazoa > Chordata > Aves > Otidiformes > Otididae > Chlamydotis > Chlamydotis macqueenii. The sequence continues at coordinate 10,730,623 of NC_141558.1, forward strand.
CCTGTACTAATAGAAGTTTTACCTCATGCTGTTGTATTTTAGCTGCTTTTCTAACATGGACTTCCTGATCCATCTGTTATGAGTTAAAAGGTTTGGAACTGAGTTAAATGGACTTTTCCTGGTAAAAGATAATTCATGTTGTTAACAGCAATCAACTAGAACAAAAAGTACAGAATCTTGGAACATTACATTAGGAATCCCCAAGTTATGTTGATTAATACAATAAACAAAAGTAAAATCCAATAACCACAACACTCATGGTGGTACATTCTTATTACTTTCTTATCTCTTTTACAAGAAACCACTGAATCTCCAAATTAGCTTGTTTTCTTCTAGCAGAAGCCATCTTGGAGAAAATGGCTGGTGAAATTTGTTAATGCTGGCTTCAGGATATCTAGGATTTCACTGTGTGAGTCACTTTTTCAAGAAAGTTTCCCTCCTGACTAATTTATTTTAGTTTTTTTTTTCCCCCTCATTGATATGTTAATGCTTTGCTTTTACTCCAATACATTGCTATTTTTTTTAAAGGGAGCAAAAAGCCAATCCATGCTCTCAGTACAGATCTTCTTCACAATTTCTGCACCAATTTGATTGATTTTTCTAAATTCTGTTAAAAGGACCTGATGTTATATACTGCAGTATCTATGTAAAGGTGTTAGTTTCTCTGATGTTGAAAAAAATTTGCTTTTTTAATTTAAAAATGGTTTTTCAGTGTGGAAAACAACCAAGCCTGAGAAGCAAAGTCACCTTTCCTTTTTTTTTTTTTAATTTTGTAGTGTAGAGTAGCAGACATATAAATAAAGTTTAGAAAAAAAACCCCATAGAAGTAGCTTGTTACTGCCTTCATAGTAAAGCACCTTCCATTTAGGATAGAAGAGCTCCAACGTGTCCTGCACTCCACCTTTTATTCCCTGCTAAAGAAGCCACTGGACAGGAGACTCATTTGATGTTTCTATCGCTTTCACTGGCCTTTGTGGTGTTGGTCAAATCAGTTCATAGAATCATAGAATGGCTTGCGTTGGAAGGGACCTTTAAAGGTCATCTAGTCCAACCCCCCTGCAAGGAGCAGGGACATCTCCAACCAGATCAGGTTGCTCAGAGCCCTGTCCAACCTGGCCTTGAATGTTTCCAGGGATGGGGCATCCACCACCTCTCTGGGCAACCTGTGCCAGTGTTCCACCACCCTCATTGTAAAAAAAATGTTTCCTTATATCAAGTCTGAATCTGCTTCCCTCTATTTTAAAACCATTACCCCTTGTCCTATCACTGTAGGCCCTACTGAACAGTCTCTCCCCATCTTTCCTGTAGGCCCCCTTGAGGTACGGGAAGACCACTACCAGGTCTCCCTGGAGCCTCCTCTTCTCCAGGCTGAACAGCCCCAACTCTCCCAGCCTGTCCTCACAGAAGAGGTGCTCCAGCCCTCTGGTCATCTCCTCTGGACTCACTCCAACAGGTCTGTGTCCTTCTTGTGTTGGGGGCTCCAAAACTGGACACAGTACTCCAGGTGGGGTCTCACCAGGGCAGAGTAGAGGGGGAGAATCACCTCCCTCGACCTGCTGGCCACGCTCCTCTTGATGCAGCCCAGGATGCGGTTGGCCTGGGCCGCAAAGGCGCATTGCCTGCTCATGTTGAGCTTCTCGTCCACCAGCACTCCCCAGTCCTTCTCCTCAGGGCTGCTCTCAATCCATCCTCCACCCAGCCTGTATTTGTGCCTGGGATTGCCATGACCCAGGTGCAGGACCTTGCACTTGGCCTGTTGAACTTCATGAGGTTGGCACGGGCCCACCTCTCCAGCCTGTCAAGGTCCCTCTGGATGGCATCCCTCCCTTCCAGCATGTCGACGGCACCACACAGCTTGGTGTCGCTGGCAAACTTGCTGAGGGTGCACTCAATCCCACTGTCCATGTCACCGACAAGAGTGTTAAATGGATGGTCCCAATACTGACTGCTGAGGAAAGCCACTTGTCACCAGTCTCCACTTGGACTGTATCATCTCACTGTGCCTCAGTTTCCCCAACCCCAAACAGGACAATATTTTCATTACGAAGTGATATAAACTCTGCCTGTGGAGGTTATGCATGACTATCAGCTCACGGTCTGTAGGTCTCCCCTCACACACACACAGAGAAAACGCTGCAGCGGAATAGCACCTCATCTTTCATAAGCAACCTGGCAGTAAGTTCAGTGCATGCAGAGAAGCAATGATTAGTGTAAGTCTAAACCAGTATCTTTTGGCCAAGGACAGGCTGAAGAATGGCACAAAAGGGAGAGACTGTGGAATTACAAAGATCAGCAGAAAAAAATCTTAGTGCTGCATTGTTTTGACATCTTGCAGGTGTCGAATTTAACTTTTTTAAGAAGATGAAGGAGAATGCAACCTGGCCTCTTTGTTTACATGATCCTAGCTCTTCTGCTGTCATGTGTTTTTACATTATTTTCCAATATGATTATTCAAAAATAATAATTTGTGTCTGGTAAAATATCGCCATGTTCTCTCCAGACAGAAGTTCAAATCTCCTCTCTAGACCTAACTAGTCTGGCTAACGAGGAACACCGTGATACCAAAACTCCTTCCCTCCCTCCCTGCTGAGAGGGAAGGAGTTAAGTGTCACGCTGGTAAAGGAATCTGAATTACTCTTTTGAAGCTGCTTCTGACTTGCAGATGTGTGTAGGGCTTTCTGCTTTTACTGTTGTGGAAATGGATGATTTGCTTCTGCAATGTCAAGGTCTTTTTGCTATTTGGGAAGAAAAGTTTATCCCCAGTATTCGCTGTCTCTCTGAGATTTTGCTCTGGGCTGCCATGACTGTAAGCTGAGCCCTTCAAAATTTTTCATATATTTCGCCTCACAAATCCTCTCTGAACTAGCAAAAAGTAGGGGATTAATGCTCAGAGAGAATGAAGTGTCTTGCCTGAGGTCATCTGGGCTGCTTGTGGCATGGAAGAACTGGAATCTTTCACAGAGGCTAGGTCTAAAATTATTAACCTATCCTCTCTTCCCCCCAAGTACAGGAAACAATGCAATCATTCTCAAAACACTGTTTTATTTTTTTTTTCTTTTTTTGAGGGGAGGAGAAAGTGAAGAGGTTTTTTATCCGCATTCAATAGTTCCACATCAGTCTATCCCTGCTGTGGAAAGCTGCTTTGTGATGTTAAATGACATTCACATTATTCTTCTCAGTATCTTTGTTGTCTGCAGGGTATAACAAGCAGTGAAGCTCAAGGGAATCGCATCAATTTTTATTCTGAGCCTGGCTGACAAAGATATGAACACTTAATTAAGATTTCTTTCATCTTGTGAAAATAGTCCTGAAGATCTGAGCCCGACATGAGAGCTGCCAGCGACAGCAATGAAGGCAAAGTGTCCAACTGCAACATCTTTCTTAGAACACTTGCCCTCACAAACCATTTGAATTAAGAATGGAACCTTGGTGTTTCTAAGTGGATGCCCTAACTCACGCGAGAGGCTCCTGCTTTCTCTTCTGACTCACTCTAGTCCTGTGAATTCCTCTTTCACACAGGGACAGACCAACAGGAGGGAGAGCCTCTCAACTCCCCAGGAACAACGTAATCAATTCAGGCGTGCATGCTGCAGAAACAGTTGGCTTAGGCTTCCCTATGTGCCATCTGTGAGAAAACTGATTTTTTAAATGACTGATTACAACAGAATGCTCATTCCTTTTCTATTTATTTACATGCATGCATGTATATTGATTAAAATTAGTCCGGTTTTGCTACATTAAATCAGAGTGTTGATAATTAAGCATCTGTGCACAGGGCTGAGAACATTAGGAGCACTAAAGAAACAAACAATGATTTATAATAAGATCATTAAAGCAGTCTTAGCAGCACTTACAACATGTTTATTCAAAAATGAAACATGCCCAAGGAAGAAAAACACCAATTACAGAACACTGGGGATTTAAAATAAAAAGGTCAGTTTTAAAGCCTTTAAGTAAATAGTTTCAAACAACTCAGCAACAGCTTATGTTTAAAAATAGACTAAGTAGCTAAAGCAATAAAATGTGTTAATTGTAGCATCTGAAATATATCAAAAGGACAAGTACAGTCACCCTCACTACCTTCTTATTGTTTAGAGTGAAAAAAGCATTAATACTGACATAGGACATACATCTCGGTGTATATATGCACAGCAAATATTTATGGTTCTAGGAGTGTCTCAAATTGGTTGTACATGGCCAAGAAGGAAATATTTGCAACTGCACCAGGGTTAAAATAAATTGTGTGTGTATCGGCATCAACAGCTCGGGCCTGCAAAAACCACCAGCTGCCCTTGGGTCAGAGGAAGTTTATCTGTGCCTCTCCAAACGGGAACAGACTGTGTGTCTAAGTGGTGGAGCAACCCCTTATCACACACACATATGAAGGCAGCATTTGGATTTATACACGTTATTTTTAATTAACACATGTACGTGGCAGCACCTGCAATTTTCAGTGGGACTAATGGCGCTTTATTGTTACCCACTCACAGTGACATTGACTCACAAAAATGTAAAGCACCTCTGTGGACTAAAACTCACCTGTCTACCTTGTTATCACACATACTCTTAGCATGCAACACACAATACTAATAACTTCATCCAAGGAATTAATGCAAAAGAATAGCAAAAGGATTTAAGTGAAATAAACCCTCTACACTATTGGCTGAATTTCAGCGAAAGCCATGGGGTGTTGGTAGCATCTCAAAGTAGGCCACTTCGAGCTCCACGAAGACACCTACTCCAGTTTTTCTTGGAATAAAGAGTTGACGCTGGACAACACGGTTTTCCCCGTAGGGTTTTGGCTGCCTGCTCGGAGGCCAAGCACCAGCTCTTCACCGTCGTCAGCCCTCACCGACGCTGCGTGGGGAAGCACCGCGAGCGGTCCCACAGACGCCAGACGAGTACGGCCAGGGGCCTGCCCCTACGGGATCCGCCATGTCGACCGGTACCAGCCCGGAGGGCGCCATGTCGGGAGGAAGAGGCTCCCCGCCCCCCCAACATGGCGAACAGAAGGGCAGACGCCCCCGGCCCTCGCCTCAGGTGAGCCCCGCCCCGCCGCCCTTCGCCCCAGGTGAACAACACGGCGCTGCACCCCAGGGTTGCTGCGATTGGCCCGCGGCGCCGCCAATCGCCTGTTGCCGCGGCAACGCGTACGCCCTCCCGCAGGCACGCCCCGGCGCTCCCGTTGTCGGCGGCTGATTGGGCAGGGCAGCGGTGACGCGCGCGCGGGGTTTTCACGGCCCTCAGCTGGAGGGGAAGTGGCTGGAGAGGGCGAGCCGTGGGCCTGGAGGAGGGAGGTTGGCGTCGCCGCTGCTACCACCATGACGTTCAAGCGGAGCCGAGACCGCTTCTACAGTACCCGCTGTTGCGGCTGCTGCCACGTGCGGACCGGCACCATCATCCTGGGCACCTGGTACATGGTGAGAGACTGGCGCGGGGGGCAGCCGGCGCCGCTGAGGGGGCGGTGATTTGGGTTGGGCGCAGCGCGCATGCGCGCGAGCTGGGCCGTTGCCCAGCCTGGGAGCGGTGGGCGCGGGGTGGGCAGCGCGCATGCGCCGCCGGTGGGCCTGGGCGAGGGCTCGGGGGAGCTGAGGCGGCGGGCCTGCGCCCTCCCCGCCGGGGGAGCCGCTCTCTTTCGGCATTCGGCTGTCGCCGTGCCAGCCCTCGCCGGCGTCCCCTGTGCTGCTCCCTGCGGGGAAGCTGCACGAGTTTCCTGGAGTCGCCTGGTGTGGTTCGGGCCCCTCTTTCTCCCCGGGGTCAGTTTCGGGCTTGCCAAGCCCAGTTGCCCCTTGGCGGCCTTCCTTGTTGTGGTTAGAAAAGAAAAACGAAGAGAAAGTTCAGGGCATTTTAATCTGAGTGGGAGGGGGAGGAACTTACACGTGTTTTGTACAGTACTGAATGTGTCCTTGGTAAGAGAGGAGATGCTAATGCTTGGGGAGGCTGGAATTTGGGGTATGCTGAGAATAGGATGATAAGATGTGTTTCTTCTGAGCAGTATGTAAGCTCTGAGAGGAAGGTGAAGGTCTTCAAAATGAACATTGCTTTTGCTTGTTGAAGAGCTTTGTGGAAGGGGAAGCTCCTGGTTATTTGGTACACTGTGTTCTCTACACAGTGTTTGGGGAGTGATACAAACAGACTTGGTTTCCAAAACGCCTCTTGTTTTCTGACTGGTGTGTGCTTCTCTGAGGGAGTGCTGTGGTGGTGAAGCTGAAATATTAAAGGTAGTTTTGAACTAGAGTAAAATAGAAATCTCAAAACAGTACCAGCAAGTTAAAGCCTGGAGCCTTAACTTCCCTTAAAGGGGAACAAGTTCCCCTTTATTGAAGTAATTTCCTCATCTTTCCTTCCTCTTACCCTCATGGGCAGTAAGAATGTGAGGATAGTTTAAAAATGTTGCGTTATAGCTTTTCTGTTCCCCTGAAGCTGTAACCAAAGCCTGTATTCTCCTTTACCCTTCCCCAGATTGTAAAAATAAAGAGTGCTGAATTTTTATGCCTTGATGTCGTACACAAAAATTGCTTTTATAGGTATGAGGATTTAAGTGTGGAGAGTTTATGGTTTATCTTTAGTAAGTATGGGAAGATCTTTTTTTTTCTTTTTTTTTTTTTTAATCTCTGTCCTTCCATTTACAAGAAAATGTACAGTCAATAAAATGGCAGGAGAGAGGAATAGAAGAAAAAGCAAAGTAGGAGAGTAGGAAGTATAACAAAAACTGTAGGAAAGGGCTATTTTACTCTCTTTTTTTTTTTTTTTTTTTTTTTTAAATAAACTGGAAAAAAATGTCTTGGTGTTGATTTAAGTTCTACTATTAGTTCATGTAAAACAGAAAAGGCCCATTGCAGTATTGAACATCAGACTTGTTCTGGAAACTTGTGAAACTTTCAGAAGCTTTACCCTGTGCTGATGGGGGAGATCATGAATATTCTTCCGATACCTCAAGTAAAAGTCTTAATTCTTAACAGTAAGGAGACATTTATCCTTGTTGTGGAACAAACACACCTTACTGCCTTCCCCACTTTCGTTTCCTGTTCGCAGAAGTATCTACAGACCCAGGAACTTGGCAGGCATGTGCTCTCCAGGCTGCAGACTCTGTAGTACTTCCAGCTCCTACCTCTCTTGCTGTGCTTCTGTTTCATCTTGTTGCTTGAATGCAGCACCTCTTTCTCCTTTCTGAATCTGTGCAAAAATCTGTAGTGCTTATGGACAATGGCTTCAGAGGTGGAGTGGTGTCTGAGGCAAAGTGTTCTTTGATCTGCTGTAACTGCAACAAATTCAGTGGCTGCAGGCTGCTAGAGGGGAAAAATATAGTTGAGTTCAGGGTAGCAGGGTGCATGCAAAGTCCTTCATAGCTGTGCTTTTCTATAAACTGTATCAAACACTTTGTTAACCTATACATTGAATATTTTTATCTAGTTCTTCCCAGCTGTCAGCTGGGAAGAGGTGATAACTCTTTTTAAGTCTGACACCTGTGAGCTGTTTGAGCTGAAATACGGTCTTACCATGAAGTCTAGGTGGTCTTGCTTAATGCTTTACATCAAAATTCAACTATAATTAAAGCCTTTTGAGGGTAAATTACAACTTGGACAGTGAAAATTAAACTTCTTTCTGCTGACAAACTTAAAAAAAAACCAAACCCCAAACAAACAATTAAATGGCCTAGACCATGTCTTCAGTAGAACTTCAGTCTTTTGGTCACTAGCTTGTGAAAAGTATTTCTAAATCAATTTAATAATCTATGCTTATAAGTTACAGTGGGACAAATAGTAATGACTTTCTGTGTAGGGTGGAATTTTTTGGGTTTTTTTGTTTTGTTTGGTTTTGGTTTTTTTGGTTTGGTTTTTTTTGTGAGGGAGGTAGCTTTTTGGTGGGGGAGAATACTTACTCAACAATAGCTTTGTGTTACTGAAAATCTTGGTCAGCCTGTATTTACTGGATACACTGTGTTCTTGTGCTATGCAGTCCTGAAGGAATTTGATACTGAACATAAAATGGAGTCTCGTAGCAATCTACTCCAGATGTTTTAGTAAGATAAGAGTTTTGGCTATTTAATAAATGTGTGTTATTCTTATGTAACCATTTACTTAGCCATTTTCCTATTCTTTGCTTATTTGTATACTCTCAAATCTTGTATTTAACTTCTTCACTACAATAGTTATGTCACTGTCCTTGTGTACTTCTGTGAGTCTAGGGAGAACAAGGACATTATCTTCTAAAATGTCTGCTGTTGGTGCTGTGTGATCAAACTGTGTCTTTTTAAGTACGCTCCAGTCCACATGCTGCGACTGTTTCTGAGAAACAGATAAAACTGTATTTGCAAAAAGATGAGTGAAGAACATTTCTAGGGAACTTGTACTTGAGCTCCAGGACTAAAATAGTTTGGTTTACTCTGCAACACCCACTACTGTTCTGTGTAGGAAGGAAAAAGAAACCTCCTATTCCGAGCTCCGTAATTGCAAATGTCTGGCTTTGAAGTTTGTTTCTTCCTGTAAACTTTCCTATTAGGCACAGTGCTTTCCAGAAGCATGAACATTGCATTGGCAAAAATCAGATCAGAGTTCAACAAACAGTCTAAAAGTAATAGCATTGTTTTGGAGGGAGTGTCTGTTTCATTCTGGCAGCAAACTTCAGCGATGGAGTCAAAATGATGCAATTGCTACTGGCTAGCAGGAGGCTCAGGATGATCTCTGGAGTCGTTTGTTCACTGAACAAGACTTCCAGAAACGAATGGGTGTAACAGGTCTCAATCTAATCTTGACAGTGCTAGAAGCTCTGAAATACCCCATTTACAAGTATTCTTTTTCAATTTTTATTATTTTGGTATAGTAAGAAAACCAAGATAAAACCCCCATCTTGGTTTGTTTCTTCAGGAACATGTTTAATGAAAAATAATGGAAAAGTGAGAGGAAGATGAGAAGGTGTAGTAGTGCAAGGCAATTTCCCTCTTCTTTCCCACTTGTAAAAGGATATAAGCAAACTAGAAGTAGGAATTCTTGTTTCTGTACAAGGTTTTTAGTCACTCAGAGCGCTTGGGGAAACCTAGATTTGATGATCAGGCCTCGAGAGAGCTGAAGCACTTACATGATTAAGCACTAAATGTATACCATGGAGATATAACTTGGTAATTAAAAAGCTAATGCCTGTTACGGTCCCACAGTCTTTTGAGTTCTGATCGTATGGGGAGCTATATTTCTGTTACCAGTTTGTAACAAATGCTGACTTCCTACTTTAATAACAGCTATTGATTTTTTTTTAATGTGATATAAGCTACACCAAACGTCTGTTAAGCTTAGTTATCCCAATTACATGAGTAAAATACATTCTTAAATGACTACAAAACTAAATTGTTTTTTTTTTTGTTTTTTTTGTTGTTTTTTTTTTTTAATCTTAATAGAACCATCTTTTGAATAAGAATTTGAACCTGTGTTTTGTGATTTATATTTTTTTATTACTACTTTTTGACTTCCGAACAAAAAAGACTAGGATGGGGACTGCTGGGATTTCTGAGGTGTTACCTCAGAACAGTGCAGTATCCACTGAGTCCTGATTTGTTGGGGTTGGTGGTTTTAATCTTCGGATTACACTGAGGCTTACCTGTGCTTTGTGCTTCCTTCCCCCTCCGACTCCTACTCCATGTAGATCACTTGGGAACATAGATTTTTATTTGCAGTTAGTTTATTCTTGTAAGCTCTGATGATGCCTTGCAATCTAAACCATACTCTTGCTGCCAGTCACATTGACTACGAAGTTGAAACAAGCCTTTGGTATTTTTGTTATCAAGCTTCTGTAAAAGAAGAATGGTAGTAGTTAAAATACAGGCTCTGGCTTTGTGCTTTAAAAGGACTCCTAATTTGGAGTTGTTGGTAACTCTTAATTGAAATTCATATGTTGAAAACAATGAGTTGCTCAATGCTGTGATAGGACTCACAAATAGCAGTAATGGAGTAGTGGAAACTGGGGTGTTAATTGACAGAGGTTTGGGTTTGTTATTTGGGTTTTTTAAATTAGTATTTTTATTCTGTCTTACTGATCCTAATAGATTGGATTTTGAGTGACTTTAATTTCCTGTTTCCCTTGCACATGATTTCAGGTTGAGAAAATAAAGGTTTAATACTTTGAACTGTGCTCAATAACTAGTGAAATTACAAAGGACTTTTGTATGCTAAACTAGGACTGTGGATAGGATGAAAATATAAAAAGTGACAGATGTAGGATGACAGTTTCACAATTCCAAGGCAATCGAGTTCTTCAGTACTTGTATATTATTTTGAGCACTGCGTTCTCTTTATCTTGAGGCAGATAGCCTATCATGGCAGTTAAACTCAGTACTGAAGTAATACTGTCTTTTGTCTTGAACTTTATCACTATTTACGTTAAAATGACGACTGTGTGTAAACAATAAATGACTTAGCTATAATTGACCACCTCTCCATGTTTTGTGAAGTAGAAATCAATGTTTCAACCGACAGAGATCTGAACTTTGATATAGGCTTTTTAAAACAAGTCTGGAGAAGGAAGTTATTTTGTAAAGTATAGGTCAATACCCCTGGTTCCCTCACAGAGAGGAGGAAATGGAAGGCTTGAAAGTCATTGAGAGCAGAAAGCCAGAGTAGAGCAGGATGAAACAGGTGGTGAGAGAATGTAGTACTCTATACATTTGAACAGTGGTGAAGCAAAACACTTACACAAGTGGTAGATGAGCAACTTGACAGTTTGCCCTGTAGGAAGTGTCTGGTGAGGGGGGAAAATATGCTCACTTCAAGGCTAAAGATATTAGTAGCTGAACTTAGTTCTTCCCTGACAGCTGTACTAATTATTGTATTTTACATTCTAAGGCATAAAATGGAGGATACAAGTGGCTGAAAGTAGCTGGAATTTCTAATAAGTTTGTATAATACGTGATGACATGATAACACTTCTACAAAACAATCAGCTTTGATTTCACTACAGGGTTCTTTTTAGCAGAAAGTGTAAGCAAGCTTATCGCCATGGAATCTCTAAACTTTGGTGGGGGAGGGGGGGAACCCTCAAAACAATAAAACCCTTTAAAAAGGAAAACAAAACAAAACTTGTAGGAACTGAGTCTTAAAAGCTAAAACTCATTTTAAATGTTCATAAGTTTTTTTTCCTTACTAAACGCTTCAATAATTGTGTGTGGACTTGCCATTATTGCCGTCATTGACTCCTGAAACCAGGCCAGTAAAAGAAGAAATATTTGGCAAATATTCTTAAGTTGTGAGAAACTGCAAGCCAGTTTGTTGTTCTTCCTTTGAGGCTAATTGTAAAATATCCTGCTGGTGGTGGTGACTGTACTGAATACTGATTGGAAAACGACTGCAGCTTGGAAGGATCATCATTACTTTTTTTTGTTACGCAACCTTTTTCTTTGATGTGTCTCTCTAGATATTAGTAACAGAAACTATGCCCCTGTAAATCTTGACTAGATTATAAATGCTGTGAAGGCAATTTTGCAGAGGCTTAGGCTACTTCTCACTCTTTGAGCTCTTACTGTTACTGAAAGCATTTCTGCTATGTACCAAAATGGGGAAACAAGTAGTTTTCAGTAACATTGTAAGTGAGGAGAAGGACTGGTAAGCACGTAGCCAATGCTGAATGCTTACAAATTTTGGGGTTCAGTCTTTATGTGAGATTTTTTTTTAACTTCATCTGGTTTTATGTAGCCTTTCTGATAAGGACTGATGAGGTCTTAATAAATGATCTAGGAAGAGAAGGGAGATAGTTTTAATACAAGCAGGGGAGAACCAACATGGGAGAAACCAAGCAGCAAGCTACGTTTGAGGATTAGAGCTGTAGGCAAAGTTTGCCTTCATACGCTCAGTATTTACTGTGTAACATTTACATATCCCCTTGTACTGCTTGCCCCCCAGCACTATCTGAGAGTAGAGTACAGTACCTTATTTGTGCATTTCGGTTTGTTATAGAACGCAGAAACTCTTTCGAAATGTTCCTCATTGTGTCCACTGTTGTACATTTTCCTTCCTGGCCTCTTGTAACTCTTTCCAGTTTTCCGCTTCACCAATCTGCGCATTCATCACACAGCATCAGTTTAATTATTTTTTTTTTCTCCCACATATAGTCAAAGCAGAGAGTTTATTTCTAACTAAAATAATAGATTTATTAGTGTGTCCTTAAAAAGATCATAGCTGTTGCAGTGTAAATAACCTTTCGGTAACTGTAATCTTTCTCAGGTGGTGAACTTGCTGATGGGCATCTTGTTGACAGTAGAAGTGACACATCCAAATATAGTGCCACCTGTTGATATCCAGTATGAAGTCATCGGAAATTACTACGCTTCTGAGAGAATGGCTGGTAGGTGTATAACTCTGCTGTCTGATTACAAAATAAAGTATGCTGTATCGTGATGTATTTGCCTTACACTGGTGTGTAAAATATGCATACAGCTTAAATACAGTTGTCCTATTTTCTGAATTTCTCTAATTATTCTGAGATTGAGTTATTCTACAAGAATAAAAAAAAAGAAAACTTTTATGGAATATTATCTTTACTTCATATTTCTCCTAAGCATCTTAATGATGAGGTTTCTAAGGATTTCTTGTCTTCTAATGCTTTGAGTGTTGAAGGATGTGTGGAACATCTCTGATTTGCTTTCTCCATAACCATTTACTGTCCTTGCTGTGTCTGTGAAACAAAAAGCAGAAAACTATTTTTAAAGACTTTTCTTGGTGAATTTTTGGTGATCCTCATAGATTTAAGGAAGGAGCTTACAGCTATTGTGTATGGGTTTACTCATAGGAAAACTACGCCATCTTTCTAAGAAAAGTGGTAGAATTGGGATGTGAAGTACCTGAGTGAAACCAAAGTATTTATGTAAAAAGTTTGATATGCAGAAGAAACAGAAGAGAAGCATCATGAGCAGAATTAAACCTACTTTCCACTCTGTTGTTGTAGATTGTGTATGATGTGTACAGGTGTAACTGGTGTCACTTTTGTCTGTAATGACTTAAGTTTCTTAACTATAGTATGTCATGTGCACATGCTTTGTTTTCCTTGTTTTTCATAGAATCATAGAATGGTTAGGGTTGGAAGGTACCTTTAAAGGTCATCTAGTCCACCCCCCCTGCAAGAAGCAGGGACATCTCCAACCAGATCAGGTTGCTCAGAACCCCGTCCATCCTGGCCTTCAATGTTTCCAGAGATGGGGCTTCCACCACCTGTCTGGGTAACCTGTTCCAGTGCTTTACCACCCTCACCATAAAAAACTTCTTCCTTATGTCTAGTCTGAATCTACCCTCTTTTAGTTTAAAACCATTACCCCTTCTTCTATCACAACAGGCCCTGCTAAAACGTTTGTCCCCATCTTTCTTATAGGCTCCCTTTCAGTACTGGAAGATTGCTATAAGGTCTCCTAGGTGCCTTCTTTTCTCCAGGCTGAACAACTCCCAACTCTCTCAGCTTGTCCTAGTAGGAGAGGTGCTCCAGCCCTTTGATCGTTTTTGTGGCTCATGTTCAGCTTTTCATTCACCAGTACCTCTAAGTCTTTCTTGGCAGGGCTGCGCTCAATCCCTTCATCCCTCAGCTTGTATGGATACTGGGGGTTGCTCTGACCCAGGTGCACTTGGTCTTACTGCACCTCATGAGGTTTGCATGGGCCCAGATGTGCAGAAATGTTTAGTGTGGCACTTCTCATGTGTCTTGTCTCAGTGTGTTGTATTACACTAAAATTTAGGGAGGGTCAGATCCAGTCTGGAGCAAAGATGAATAGTACAGCATAAACTCGGATTTTGAGAGTTCTGGTTTACAATCTTCATACGTTATTCATGACCTGAGTTGAGGATTTGTCATTTCTGACCTGCAACTGTAACTCATGATGGTTAGTAATGAAGGAAGAGTAGGAACGAGGACCAAATACTTCATAAAGTCAAGATAGTAAGTAAAATTACAGCAGATATCTGTAAAATGTCATGTTTTGTAATGAATGGTGTACTTGGTAGCCTTAAGCTTATATGACTGAGAGATGCTTCTGATTTTCTCTACTCTTTAGTGTAAAATGACTGTCACATGCTGTTGACTTAGATTCTTGTTTCCCATGTTGGAATATGGGCTAGAGGATTTTGTGTGCATGGAAGGGTTATTACAATTTTGATTGTGCCTGTGGATATTGTGAGTAACAGATCCTCAGAAGGAAACCACGCTTGTTGGCTATTGCTGAGTACTTAGGGCTCTCTGATCAACACAATGTGTTTCAGACATGGGAGGAGCTCCATCTTGATGCCATCTGTGTGTGTAGATATCATAATCTTGTGCTGAATTGGGTACAGAAGTGCTTCTGCAGTGTATCTTTTCAAACCAGTTGCAGTTAGGGTTCTCAGATCATCTCTTTCAAGCACGGGAACCACATAAGTTTGGCTTCAGCGTTGCTAAAAGCATTAGCTTACCACATCTATAGACTGTCAAGCTGGTTTCTTTCTCTGTGTTTAAAAATGTAAACTGTGCTCTGTCATCGGCAACTGTGATGCACAAGGAGAATCTTCATCATTCAGTTTCCATGAGTGTCCTGGATTCTGCTACCACTTGGCTTCTGTTCAACTGCTTTTTCTTGTAAATAATGGGATACCTTCCATGCAGTGATTTCCTGTTTTCCATAGTGTTCCTGAAGGAGCAGTGCTGCTCTGCCAATGACCGAATTACATAATCAAACTATTTTAAAGTGTAAAGGTTGATACTGTGCTACCTTCACTTAAAATTCTTTCCAGTTTTAAAGTTAATCACCCACATTCTTTTAGCACTGACATACATTGCAAATCAGCATCATTATGTTGCATTACTGTCAAACTATGTCAGGCTTCTAATTGGTGTGTCTGAGGTTTATTCAGGCTTTTGATTAAGGCAGAGGGATTTTTTGCAAATGCCTGCTGATTTTCTTGAACCAGATCTTTTTCCATTAGCAGAGAGCTGAGTTACTCAATTCTACCGCTGCTAGTTTGCACAGATGAAACAGTTGAGAACAGATCATAGTAATGGATAGAGCTTGGGTACCTGTCAGCTGCAGTGTGACAACTTCAAGAAATGACTGATGCTTATTGTTTTTCTTTTAATGCAGAAAATGCCTGCGTTCTATTTGCTATCTCCCTCCTCATGTTCACAATCAGTGCAATGATGGTGTATGGTGCAATTGCTGTAAGTATATTTATAGTCCACTACTTTAAACTTGCTACTGGAATTTTTAACTAAGTATCTTACAGGCTGCTGCTTTTTCCTTTTTAGCATCGTGTAGGCTGGCTGATCCCATTTTTCTGTTACCAACTCTTTGATTTTGTGCTCAGTTGCCTGGTTGCCATCAGTTCTCTCACCTACTTGCCCAGAATCAAGGATTATCTGGATCAGTTGGTAAGTGTTTGTTCAATTCAAGTTGCAATTTTTACATTTGAAATTAAACTTTGGTTTAATTGGATAAGTGACTGAGCTGTAGTTACCTACCTGCATAGGAAAGAGGAATTCAGGCTGCAGCAGCCATAGGGGATGACTGCTAGGGTGGTTATGAGAATGAGAGCTTATTGGAGGTGGAAGGGCCAAAGGTGTCGTTGCTCCCTAAAAGGAGAGCCAGGGAGAATAAAGAAAGAATTGTGATGGGAATTGTCGGTTTAAACTGTCTCTGCTACATTTGTACTTGAAACAAAGATGTTCCTAACCCTTTAAGCGGTGTGGTTCTGTGGCAGGTTTGCTACTGCAGATGAAAAATGTGATGACCCTTATTTGGTGGGGGAGGGGAAGAAAAGTATAGATAAGGATTGATATGATGTAGGGTACGAGAGCATTACGGGATGGAATCTGAGATTCTGAGGGTTCCTTTTTACATTCTATATGGCTCTTCTTACTTTGCAACAGTACCTTCTAAGAAAACTGTAATGGAGTTGTCATGAATGCTGTGTGTGTTTTAACAACAAGAAGATTTCATGGATAGAATACACTGTCAGTTAATGGGGATCACAAGCTTTTTGCCTTTTCTGGCTGGTGTTTAGACCTGTTCAAGTAGATGGTAAAAAAACAAAACAAAAAAAACCAAAAGAAACAAACAAAAAAAAAACCAAAACAAAAAACCCCAAACCCTTTAAAATAGATATAAACAAAAAATCGGACTGGTGTTGGAGAGAGACTTTGTCACTGTGGTCAGGTAGAGAAGCATCTGAAATTTGCAGAAGCTCTTTGTTTTCCCTCTTCTGAAGTTTGGGGGCAACTTTTCCTTTCTACTCTGCACACATGTATGTTACTGGTTGGACTAACAGGAGGAAATTAATACTAAGTCATTAAAGAGTTATCAAGTAGAGGACTAAGTACAAATGCTGTGCTGGAACTGTTAAAAAGGAAATTTCATGGATATCTATTAGCATGAGATGAGGAAGTGACTAGGCACGTAGATAGCGTGAGACTTCTGTATAGGTAGCCCTCTTCTGTAGCTCTTGCAGGAGAGAGGCAGGATAAATACTGCACTTTGTGAGAGGGCAGAGAAGAAACTAGTCAGAAACAGAACTTGTTGTTTCTGGGGAGTTGTTGACCCAGGAGTTTGTTTCATTTGGTGCAAAGTTTGGATGTCTCTGCAATGTTTGTGACTGTGTAGTCTTCATGCTATCTCCTCCCTTTCTCTCCCTGCCCTATTTTTTTTTTTTTTTTTTAAACTAGCCGGATTTCCCTTACAAAGATGATCTCCTTGCCTTGGACTCCAGCTGTCTCTTGTTTATTGTTCTGGTGTTCTTTGCTTTATTTATCATTTTAAAGGTAAGTTAAAACTTAAGCATATGTCTGTTTCATGAGTTACTATATTAAGATGCTGTCAGTCTTACTTAATTCTCAATGCTGAATTAAGAGCTCGACTGACTTCTTAATGCTGAGTTAAGAACTTCTTTGAGCAGAATTGATGGTTTGTTCAATTACAGTATGACTTAAGTCTTGTATTTTGTGTACTGGTGTCTTCAAGTAACTCGTTTATATGCAGTGAGGCATGTTTATGCAGCTCTGCCCTTCTTGAGTAGGAAGTAGGGATGCACGAAGACTTCAAATATAATCTTTTTGCATATGTGGAGATAATTTTAATATTTGTAATGAAGCTTGTAGCAAAACAATATTGAGTTACTCCATACAAGTTTTCTAAGCAAAACTTTTAAAGTCTCTCACTGTGCCTAACAAACCAAGGTGCGTGTTTCAGGAGGAAATGCATAGGTTAATGCAGAGCTGCATCCTTCTTCCTACTGAAGGGTGATATTACCAGTTATTTTATTTTATTTTTGAAGATCTGAATACAGAGGTATTCATTTGAATTACAAAAAACTGTTGTGCAGACAAAGCATATGAGAGAAATGAGTTGATAATATACATTGGCTGTGACAATATTCCTTTATTGCATTCAGATTGAATGCAAGAAAAAATGAAGAAAAATGAAGTAATGAAAGAATTTTACTCGTTTTTCTATACTTTCTCCAAGAGAAGTGTCTGAGTAGGGGGAGTGGAAGCCTAATACAGTAGATGATATTTTTTATTTTTGATTGGGAAATTCTATACCTTGTGTATAACCATGTACTAACTTTGCCAATGAAAAATTCAGAAAGATAAATATTATACAGATTAATAATAATAAAAAAATCTAATCCTCATCAGAGCATGATGGTATGTCTTTTTACAGCAGTTAAGATTGACTTAAAGTCCAGGCTACTTTGCTCTATGATCTCCTTGCCACCGCAGTTGTGCGCTTGTGCCCTCTCCTTCACACTGGTAGTTGGACAAATAGCAATGCTAACTCAGGGATGAGTGGGACTGTGCTCTTGGCTTCTTCTTCTCCTCCTGGGAAGTTTGGACTGATGTGCACAGAAGCATAAGCCAGTTGGGGATTAATTTGATTAGCGCTGCTGAGGTAGAGAGATTAATTGAATGGATCTGTGGGTTTTTTTGTTAAAACCTGTGTGGTTCGTCTTCTCTGAGTCGCTATGATAGCAAAGCTAAATTGGAGAGCAACGTAGGTATGTGCCTAAATCTGTGAAATAGCAACCGTTGCTCAGATATGTATCGACTAAGTTTGATTTATGCCCTTTTTTTTGTCATATGAATGTAATCCAACATCAAATTTCTGCATATGAGGTCTTTAAAAGAGAAATATCTCTTCTTGCAGGCTTATCTAATTAACTGTGTATGGAACTGCTATAAATACATCAGCAACAGAAATTTGCCAGAGATAGCTGTGTACCCTGCTTTTGAAGCTCCTCCACAGGTAAAACCTCTTTTTGAGATGAAAGGAACCAGCATTGTTTAATTTTAAAGTAGAAAGCTACCATATCAGTATATGTTTACAAGCCTTGTCCAGCATTCTAAACAAAGACTGGAAAGATTAAAAAGCTAAAGCAGCTAATGTGAGGGTAGGTTATTTCTTAGTTACATTCTTATAGTGCATAAAATGGGAGGTTTTGCAGAGAAGAGTCTTTGAATGTTTTTCTTGTAGTAGTGAAGCTTTCTGATTGCACCACTCAAAACCTTCCTTGTTGCTTTGCAAACCAAGAGATAGAGGAGTGGAATGAATGACCTAGGGTTAGGTTCAGCAGAGCAGTAAACCACTGTGGCATTTTCTTTCACTTCCTCGCTAGCTTACTAGAAGCAGCAGTAAGTTCTTCTTTAAAACATTTGCCTGCAACAGAGGATTAAGTTGTTGATGGGGCATGTATGGTTTTGTTCTTTTTCTTTTTTTCTAAACTTTCTGTGTTAATCTCTTCAAAATGTCTTCTTTTTAGTATGTTCTGCCAACCTATGAAATGGCAGTGAAGATGCCTGAGAAGGAGCCTCCACCTCCCTACATACCTGCCTGAAGCAATTTTTGTTAATTAACATCTGTACCAGCTTCCCGGGGGTCTTGTCTTTTAATCTTGCAAAACTGCTTAAGTAATAGAAATATTCAGGGCTTTAGGAGCAAACTGTTCTGTTTTTAAAATGTTTGATATAAACTTACTAAGCAAAACACATCTGGGAGTGATTTTCGTTTGCTTTAATTTTTATTCTCCTTAATGCTCTTAAACATTTTATTGCCTTAGGGCCTTATACTGCAAGAACTTATGCATGTGACTAACTTGTGGCTTTTAGTAATACCAACTGAGCCAGTCTGTGATTGAAGTTAGCTACAATTATAAGTGTCTGCAGGATCGTGCCCTTAATTTATATTAATTTTTTTGTAAAGTAGTTCATGAAGACAATCTGATCGTGCAGCAAAATGACAGTTTGCCTTTGTCCATTTTTGGAGGGGGAGAGGGTTTGAATGTGGTATACAAGTGACTTTTTTACTTTGCACTTTTCTCCTATGTTATCTTACCTTTATTGTGGTTTTTTTGGTTATCCTATGTCTTGAAACGTATTTTTCAGGAAGAAGTGAGGGTGGCACAGGAGTTGTATTACAATGTGCTGCAAATGCAAGAAAAATAAAAAGAAATTTGGAAGATCATTGCATGCTTCTAAACTTGTATGTATTTTCCTCTTTATGATAAATGATACTTAAATAAATCTTTTACGAAATGTTTACTAGTAGCCTTGGTTGATCTGTTTTTTTGTCTTTTTTTTGTTTGTTTGTTTTTTGGGTTTTTAAAGTACCTCAGTGTACTGCAGGTAGTCCCATGTACATGTATCTTAGCAACCTGTAGGAAGCCAGTGTTCACTTAGTGGTTGATCTGTGTTCTTCAGGAAAAAGTCCTCCTGTGCATGGAGAACACAGATTCCCTTTAATCTATAAGCTTGTATTGCAGCTTTTGCAGTTCAAGTACTTGGGTGTCGTCTTCTTGTCTGGTTGCTACTTATACATAAGCTGGGAAAAGGGAATTGTAGTGCAGGCTTCTGGCCCTTAGGGCAAACCTGATGTCTGATGAACTTGGGCATTAAAAGCAGCACAGACTCAGTAGGACTACAGCATTATTTACATTGGAAAATGTCCAGAGTTGTTGGACATATGCCACAACTTCAGAAATGTTCTAAAAAACAAAAAAAAACCCAAAAACCCACAACCAGACAAAAAAAAATGAACTACAAACAACAACTTTCTACTGTTCTTCATCTGTAGTGAGGTAAAAGATAATTTAAATTATCTGCCTATCTGAAGAAAAAATGGCTTTCTACTTTGGAAGATGAAAAGGATCTGGGATTAAACTGGGGAAAAGGATTCAAATTGCTACACCGTACAAGATGTACGTTATTCTGGTCTGTTCAAGTATGTACCTCCTTCCCATCCCCCCAAATGTCTAAAAATGCCCTCTGTCACTGCCACACTATCACTAATAGGTTCCTTAGTTTCCTCTTTACCCAAGATGCCCTCTGTGAGAGCACCTTAAACTGCGGTGGTGTCACCACCACTGTTGCACCACTGTTCTGGCGGGGCCCTGCCCTTTCTGTTACCCTGTGCACCCAGGTGTCTTGGCAACTGCACTCAGCTTTCAAGTTCTGAGGAACTGCTTGGGACTGGGACTCCCAAAGAGACTCTGGAAACAGAGAATCGTTAGATGCTGGCAAAGACTCCTTAAATGTGACTTCTGGAGGGGAGCTGAAGGACTGTGTGAAACTGAAGCGGAGTACGGAGCTACAACTTCTTGGGGGTTGTGTGATGCTCAGATACTGATCCCAGAGCATATACTCTGTCCTGGATCCATCCTCACGGAGGGAGTTTCTGTGTATGTTACAGAACAATGCAAAAACCTCACTCCTTTGTTAGCTCTCTGACCATGAGTGGGCACCAAAGCAACTCGAAATACAGGCAGAGAGCTCTGGTCAAGGGCTGGGTGTTGAGGCTTCCCAAAATATGGGTGGGTGATCATATAGGTGAGCAGTATTTGGAAGCAGCAGGCGCTGTTTGAAATTCTTGTGGTGCGTGTGCTCTTGCTTCAACAGAGCTGCAGCCCCCTCTAGGAGACGAAAGCTGTCCTATTGCACCTGTCCTGCAGCCTTCCTCTGCACAGAGGGTGGTGTGCCCTCTAACCTGATTTCATTTGCAGGCTTTGCGTGAGTGATGGGGACCTCTTCTACCATGCAGTCAAGATTGTACTTGCTGAAGTGAGTCAATACCTGCCTGAGACTATACTGCTGGTGGCTTGTGAGGGTACGGTGGTTTGGGGCTTCTTGTGCCCCTCATGGAGGTGAAGAGGGAAAAGATGGTCCTGCAATCCAACGTGTCAGCTGTGGGTTTGGCAAAGGTGATGAAGGTCTGAAAGACTCTGCTGGAGATCATAGTGGATTTGTGCCCTAAATTGTGCTTTCTGTTAAAGCTTGCTGGAACTGGTAGGATTTCTGGACAAAATGCCTCAAGTTGGATTTGACAAGAGCGAAGGCAGCTTCTGTGCCTTGCTGATCACACTGTGAGCTTTTTCTCCCCAGTGCAGGGAGAACGAGTGAGTTTGCATTCCAGGTGCCCTGGCTCCGAGGGCTGAACCCGGCCCTTACCGCGCAAGTTCCAGGGGTTTGGCTCCAAGCCTTCCCCGTCCCGCTCCCGCAGGCTGAAGGCCGCACCGGGGCGGGGGAACGAGGGCTGGCAGCCCCCCCAACCCCCTGGGGAGGAGGCGGCGGGAGAGAGCCGATGCCACCCTCCTTTCCCACCCCTCTCCGTCCCCGTCGCAGCCGGCAGCTTTAAGCGCGGCGCGGCGGGAGCGGCCCCACGCGCGGCACCATGCGGCGGGAGCGCGGGACCGTGGGCTGCTGCCTGGCGCTGCTGCTGCTGCTGCTGCCGCCCGCGGCGCGGGGCTCCCCGCACCGCCTGCGCCGGCAGCCGCGGCCCGGCGGCGGCCTCCCCGGGAGCCAGGGCGCCGCAGGTACCGTACTCCCGCGGCGGCGGCGGCGGGAGCTGCCTTTCCCCGCAGCCGGCTGCTCCCCGCTCGCTCGCCCCGCGCTTTGCTCGCCGCTGCCCCGCCGCTCCGGCTGCCGCCTGCCATCGCTCCTCTGCCCTTGCGGGCTCAGTTCTACAAAGCGGTACGGCAAGGGCGGTGCGCCCCAGGGGCATCTCGCTGCAGCTCCACGGACCGGTTGCTCGTAGGCAGAAGGACCAACTGTTTTATGCAAAGCTGTCCTCGCTCATCTCTAAAACCTACATAACTCTTCCCTACCTGTGTTCATTTCTCAAAACATCTCTTTCGGACTCAGAAGGATCAGGCTGCTGAAAAGTGTTTTTTTTTTTTTCCCTAATCTAGAAAAAAAGATAATTCTGCCTACCAATCTGTGATTTGGTCTTTTGGGTTTTTTTTTGTTTGTTTGTTTGTTTTTGTAAGACAAACGTTTCTTTTTCTTTCATGTCTGAAGCTATGCATGCATGCACAAACGTTTCCTTAGGTTTTCTCAGCTTTCCAAAGGGGCACAAAGCCATTCTTCTAAATCTTTGTGCAAAAACTGAGTTATGGGATTATGCACGTGTAGAATTATATATAATATACCTGCATGAGATTCTAAATTCATCCAGTCCATTTCTCTACCCCAAGGCAAAATCAACTCTGCTACTGTGTTTTCTGATGGAGGTAAGAGGTATCTGTGCAATTAGATTTTTTCTCTCCCTTTTAACCTGCACAAGAGAAAAAAAAAAAAGTTTTTTTAATGCATTGGGAAAAAAAGTGCTGTTTTCACCTCTACTTTTAAGACACCTGTGAAGAATTTTTTTTTTTTCTTTTTTTTTTTTCCCTTCTTGACTGGAGTAATAAAAATCAACTTGATAGCAGCGGCGTGTGTCGGGTTCCCAAAACAGCTCTTCAGGGAGTGTATTCAAACTGAGCGCCTCATCTTTTGCTGTTTAATGCACTGTTGAGCAGGAATGTCTCTTTTGTAGGAATACTGTGCTTTTGGGTTTTCTGTTGTTCATAAGCCAGCAGTACAAATCCATACCTGGACGGTATCATCAACGTCAGGCCGGGATATCAGGGGAGAGGGTGCACAGCTGAGGTTGCCTGCTCTTGTCTCTGAGCTGAGCTGTGGCTTTCCTGTTTCGGTCTAGATTTGTATGTCAGTGAGGAATTTTAGAAGCTAAAAATATTTGTGTAAATGTTAATTTTTAGATGTAAAATTACTTCATAAATAATAAGGTCATTTATTTCTCTGTTCTAGTAGCCTTTAAACAGTAGCAACTTCTAAAGAAGCCTTTATCACAGCATAATTTGCATCTTTTTTCCTGTTGGCCTTTATTTCTTCTTTTTGTGTCCTTTGGATTGTGAATTACAAAAAAAGAAATAATTCCTAATTGGCAATCTGTATTATTACTATCCTAAAAAATATCATTAGGATCTGTTCACTATGTAATCTAGCCAGTTGTTTTACCATTTTATTTCTGTAGCTTATAAAAATGCAATTCGGGCTTTATAAAAAGAAAAAGTACATTTACATATTGTTGCTGCACTTCTGTTGTGAAATACAATGCTTTGTTTCAAGGATAGTTAGACATTTTGTGGGCTCAAATGTGGACCTATCTTTTAGTGCTTAGAAGTGTTCAATTATTTATCACTTGTCAAAATTAATAATTAAGAATTTCTAACCTGTTGCTCACTATAATTTTAAGTCTCTTCCTAAAGAATCAAGAGTGCCAGCATTTATCTGGTTGGAGTAGTTTGGCATGACCGCTGTCACTGCTCTAGGGTGAGCGCCCCAGTCCTATGTAGGACTGGATGATGACTGAAGTGTTTTCCTTCCTTCTTGACAGACACTGCCTGCAAGAACCGGCCCCTGGACCTTGTCTTCATCATAGACAGTTCCCGTAGTGTCCGACCTGAAGAGTTTGAGAAAGTGAAAATCTTTTTGTCAAAAATGATTGATACTCTGGACGTTGGTGAAAAAACAACCCGTGTGGCAGTCATGAATTATGCCAGCACTGTCAAGGTAGAGTTTCCCCTCCGGACCTACTTCGATAAAGCATCTATGAAGGAGGCCGTATCTCACATTGAGCCCTTGTCTGCTGGCACGATGACCGGCCTTGCCATCCAAACTGCCATGGATGAAGTCTTCACTGAGGAAATGGGCACCCGGCCAGCAAGCTTCAATATCCCCAAGGTGGTCATTGTTGTGACAGATGGGCGACCACAAGACCAGGTTCAAGATGTGGCAGCAAGCGCCCGGACAGCTGGCATTGAGATCTATGCAGTTGGGGTAGACCGGGCAGACATGCAGTCCCTGAGGATAATGGCCAGTGAACCGCTGGATGAACACGTCTTTTATGTAGAGACCTACGGTGTGATCGAAAAGCTGACATCCAAATTCAGAGCGACTTTCTGTGGTAAGGTGGTCAGTCCAAGAGGGCAGTGTAATTTGGCTCCTTTTGGCTCCTACTGTGGTTCAGCTCCCTTAAAAAGAAGGTTTTCTTTTGAGAAGTGTTATGTATCACATTTAAATATTTCCTTTGCCACTCGTTGGGCAAACAAGCCAACCGTTTTATTCAGTGGAGGCCATTAGTGACCTTTCATTTTGAACAGTGACCTTGCCATGCAAGTAACAGACCTGATTTCAGTGGACCTCCTTCTGCAGTTGGTCCAATTCAGTGCAAGAGGAAGCACGGCAATCTGGCCGGGATTTGGCTACGTATATTTACTGACTTGCCCAGAGCGCACAGCAGAGCTGTGCAGTCTGCTCATTTCTTTTCCCATCTGTCTGGGGAAGCAAGCAGGGTGGAAACATTGTTCTGAAGGGCTCATTATAGGTTCAGAGTAGGAAAATCAGTGTGGCAGGTGAACTGCCACGCTAGCTTGAGAAATTTGGTGCGGGATGAAGTGTCCAAACACAACAGCAGGTCATCTTGAGATGGGCTTTCACCCTGCAAGCATTGCTGGGCTTTTTAATTCTGCCAGACTTGCACCTTTCCATGTTCCTCTGCAACTTGATTTAGGGGAACTGTGGGATGGGTTGAATTAGCTTCTGCCTTTCAGGGCTGGTCGTGGGATGTATATTTGGTTTGGGGTAGGACTCCACTAACGATGCTAGGCCAGTGTGGGTCACTGTCAGGCCAGTTACTGTCATTTACAGAAAAAAAAAAAAAAGGTCGTGTGTCTGGAGTATTTAGAACTGCCTGTAGATGGCTATCATGGAACCATAGAATAGTTTGGGTTGGAAGGGACCTTTAAAGGCCATCTAGTCCAACCCCCCTGCAAGGAGCAGGGACATCTCCAACCAGATCAGGTTGCTCAGAGCCCCCTCCAACCTGACCTTGATTGTTTCCAGGGATGGGGCATCCATCACACCTCTGGGCAATCTGTTCCAGTGTTCCATCACCCTCATTGCAAGCTATGACACAGCCCTGCTCACAAATAACTTGTATGAAGTAGATTTTTCTAGTAAATTTCTAAGGAAATTACTTTTACAATAAGTCTCCAGCAAGTAATGGTAAAGTCAAGTGTAAAGAACATTGTAAGAGAATTAAAATAACAGCCATTGCCTCCCGAACTTGATTGGCAATGTGTTACTGTGTTACTTCAGAGCCTTACTAAAACTACTGTCATACCTTTTGAACATGTTGAGAGTGAATACACCTCTTTTTCTGGGTATGGAATAATGTGTTGGCCATTTGTAGATGGGCCCAATAATTAAGACAGGAAATGCCCCGAGGTTTGGCTTGACATCATGTTGTGTTGCTGGTGTGACCACGTCCTCTCTCTGGTAGCTGGAAATGGGTACCAGCGCCCACCTAGCTGGACAGGTATGTGCACTGTGAACAGAGCGCTAATTTTCCACTTATTTTCTTGCCAAAGCGAGTCTTTTAACAGCATCAAAGAAAAATCTCTTGTTCTTAAGAGTAAACATACTGCTTATTGTGCTGAAGCAGAGGAATTATGCCGCCCCTGCTAAGCTGGAGGTGTAAACCAGAGAGAGCTCACACATACGCATTTCCAGTGCAACTCTGAGTTCCCTGCAGGCAATTAGCCAGAATCTGTGGGATTCATGGAAAAAATGGGGTAAAGGGAATAGTTTTTCAAAAGGTTACTACAAACCAAATGAATCTAAGAGGGTCTTGTAAAACAGTGTGGGTAAACTGGGTCTTTTCCAGCTCCAGACTGCTTTTTGGTCAGAAATCTGGACTCACTGGTGACAATTAGGATTTTCTTTGCTTTGGCCAAGGCAAATAAATTTGTTTGCAGGGTGAACTGAAAACAGGAAAACTAGTGTTCAGGGGCAAAATAGTTGGCTAAGATAAAGTTCTTGATGAATTGAGAGCATCATTCAACATGAGACCATCCTGGAGGTGGAAAATCTTAGCCTTGAATTGATGGAAGCTTGACTTGCTTACCACAAAAATCTGACCCTTTGAGTCTGAGCTTCTCAGTTATGGTTGAAAATATCACCCACAGATTTTGTTCATCAGTCATGGAGATGAATTATCTTATTCCCAAGGGTGTAGCAGAATGAAAAGACCCTGTATTGGTTTGAGATTTGTTTTTGCCAATGGAAATAGAAGACACACTTTCACCCATATTAGGGGACATCTAAATCTTCCTTGTTTTAGAAAATGGGCAATGTTGCCTTGCGTTTGCAAATACATGAGAAGATTCAAGCATTCTTTTTTATCATTTCTTATCTCACACTATTGCTTTGGAGTTTAATTTTACCAGTAGTCAATGCCCACATTGTAACTACTCATGTAAATAACATCTCAGGTAATAACAGATTTGTCTTTCCATTTTTCTCCTTTTCCCTTTAGTTTCTTCATTCTTTTTTTTTTGTTTCTTTCCTTTCACACTCTTTTCCTCAACCTTCTTTTTCACCCCTGTTCCCTCTCTCCTTCCCTTTTTCATCTCATCTACATTTAGTAATCTAAAAATCATCTAAGTTCAAGTGAGTGTCTTTACAGTGAGTTTCCTTTACAGTCTCTGGAGAGAAGCAGAGGCATCTTGAGGTGACCAAAGAAGCAGCAGATCCAAAGCTAAATACACTTGAGAAAAATTGGTCAGAAGTTAATTAGCTACTTAGTTAGACCAGCTGTGAAGGCAAAGACTGTCAGCACACATAGCGCATTGCTGCGTTACAACACTCATTTTGTCTGCCCTGTCACCACAACACACTTGCATCAGCTGCCATCCATCACGCTGCTTTTCGTATCACTGTTTTCTGTTTTCTCAGTCTGATGAGACACAGCCTGTTTGCTGGGGAATTAGCTGGTCCCCAAAAAAGTCAATCTCATTTTGTAGCTTGCAGTTTCAGCTTCTCAGTTCTCTGAGGTTTGGACATTATTTCTGTACTGTCCGTCAGTTAGAAGGCTGACGTGTAAAGCTACTTTACTGTAAAAACTTTCCTCCATGACCTCTCTTGGTCTTCACTTTTTAAACTTGATGGAACAAGGCAGCTGTAGCCTTCACATACCCATCTTCCACTGGCAGCTTTCTTTGTGGCTGATACATCTGGACCATCATTATGCAGACAGACTTTTCATCCCTGAGAAGACAGTGTGTTAGTCTAGTACCTCTAAGTCATTTTTCTCTTCCTCCTGGTCTTGATGCTCTTTCTGTTGCAGTTTTATTTTATTTTATTTTATTTTGCTTTCTATTGCATTTCAGTTTATGAGTTTTTTTTTTACAATGCAGTAGGAATTAATAAATCAGGTTGTATGCCAGTGAGCAGGAGTTAGTAAGCTGCCAGACAGTGACTGATACATCTTAGAATCATAGAATCATGGAATCATAGAATGGTTAGGGTTGGAAGGGACCTTCAAAGGTCATCTAGTCCAACCCCCCTGCAAGAAGCAGGGACATCCCCAACTAGATCAGGTTGCTCAGAGCCTCATCCGGTCTGGCCTTGAACGTTTCCAGAGATGGGGCCTCCACCACCTTTCTGGGCAACCTGTTCCAGTGTTCTATAACCCGCATCGTAAAAAATTTTTTCCTAATTTCTAATCTAAATCTACCTCCCTCTATTTTAAAACCATCACCTCTCGTCCTATCGCAACAGGCCCTACTGAACAGCCTTTCCCCATCTTTCTTGTAGGCCCTCTTGAGGTACTGGAAGACCGCTATCAGGTCTCCCCGGAGCCTCCTCTTCTGCAGGCTGAACAGCCCCAACTCTCTCAGCCTGTCCTCATAAGAGAGGTGCTCCAGCCCTTTTATCATCTTTGTGGCCCTCCTCTGGACCTTCTCCAACTGGTCCCATCTTGGGGTTATCTAAACTGGTTAGTTGTAATAGAAGGGCATTGGACACAAAAAGCCAGAAGATCCTTTTCATTCTCATTTCCAGTATAGCATTACTAAATGCTTAAAATCTCTCTCTCCCTGTTGCACCCTTTTCAGTTCATCTTGTCTTTCTGCCACCTGCAGTGGTGTGTTATTTCAGTGCAGTTATTCGGGTGTTATTTGTGACCTCTTTCTTCTGGCTACAGAATGATGCAAAAGATGCCAGTAACTTTTTGTGACAGTGACACAGCACTGACATTTACCACTACTAATAGAGCAAACAGTGCAAGATGTACTTTTGTAAGCATGGATTATTAATGACTGTCTCTTTCCTTTGGGATGCCTGAAAGGCCTTTTCTGTTAATGCCCTTTGCAGCTGCCAACGTGTGTGCACTGGGGACCCACGACTGCGAGCAGGTCTGCGTGAGTAACGGCGGATCCTATCTTTGTGATTGCTATGAAGGCTACACTCTCAATCCAGATAAGAGAACCTGCTCAGGTATTACTTCTTTGGTAAATGTGTTCAACTAGAAAAAAAAATCACTTTTTAATACCATAAGTGGATTTGAGAAGCTACTTGTGTACTTCTGTTGAAACAGTGAACATCTGTATCTCCTTCAATAATAATAAATCTAATAATAAATAAGTAAGTCTGCCGCAAGTAATGGTGATAAGTAGTTTGATTCCATCACCATCCTTTTTATTATGCCTACAGAACCATTCATTAGGGCCAGATGCCAAAACAAAGTCTTCAGTTGCAGACACTGTATAGATATTTTCTCCTACCACTTACTCTAATTCTTTCAATTACTATTACCATTTCTGGGCTGATTCCAAGTAGAAATGTCTTTGACAATGTGAATGTGCACTCTATCCCAAACTACTTTTGGAATTGTTTCTCTAACACGCGTCTTGCAGCTGTGGACATGTGTGCACCTGGAAGGCACGAGTGTGATCAGATCTGTGTGAGTAACAACGGATCCTACGTCTGTGAATGCTATGAAGGCTACACTCTGAACCCAGATAAGAAAACTTGCTCAGGTGAGAATTAAAGGCTACTTTAATCTATGAAACACGGACAAGTTTTCTGTGAGTTACCTTCATTGTTTCTAATTTTAAAATGGCTTTCAGATGTCAACTCTCAAAATGAGAATTCACCTGTAGCCTTTCCTCTTGGTTCCAGTAACAGGAAAATTGCATTTGTCTTTAAACATGTTGATTACAAAAAATGCAATTTGGTACTTACCTACCATTTTATGGTCTTGATAGTACTTCATAAATGTCATATAATCCCTGGGAAAGGATGAACCTGTTCCAGATATGCCCACCAGCACTGTGTCTCCACTGGAGAGTGAGTGCCACTAGTCCATGGAGAACTTAAAACTTTATGATTTTTCCCATATCCCCTTCATCTTTCCTGTAAAAACTCAGGTTTTTTTACAGCTTGCTGCTTCTGCTTCCAAAGTTGTGCCAGGCTCTGAAATACAGCAACCACCGTGTTGCATTAGCAGGAGCTTCTTCCTTTCCTACTCCTTGAATTGTTGCTCTGAAAAGCTAGCGTGTTACAAAAACTTTTTTCCCCCAAATACTTCCCTGGAGTTTTTTTTCTTTAAATCCAGAAGTTTTGAGTGGCACTAGCCTTAGGGCAGTTATTTTATAGTTTTTAAGTGCATCCCTCCCTTTGAGAGCGCATAAGCATTCTTCTCACCAAAGTTTTCACTCTTATGTTTCTGAAGAGAGAACATAATCTTATAGTGCTTCTACTTTGTTGTTGTTTGCTTGCTTTTGTTCTCACTAGGCTTTGTATCTCTTTGCCATTTAATAGCATTTCAACATATCACGCCTGCTTTTTGTGCCTGCCTTCTGCTCATGGATGAAAGTATTAAGTTCAGTTTCGATTCACCATAGTTACAGCTAACACCACAAGAAACAACTTCTGCCTTGACACATGGCAGGGCATCTCAGTGTGGTGTTTTAGCTTTATACTTGCTAGGGATATTCAGCACTGTTAGAATTGCTGATGAAAATCAGAATTGCCTGAGATGTGGTATAGTAATGTCTTGGAGTCCAGATATCTACCTCCTCCATTAAACAATTAGTAACTGAATTAAGTTGTCTGCAGCATAATATAATAATGGAGTAGGGCACTGGTTGAATCATTATTTGAATCCTAATTAACTTGTATTTACAAATGTTGAAGTATTTAAAACATTTGAGCATCTGGGAGGGATTCATAGGTTTTTTCTCTAAAACGTGGTTCACCACAGCCATGGACGTGTGCGCACCTGGAAGGCATGATTGTGCACAAGTCTGTCTGAGCAATGACGGATCCTACAGCTGTGGCTGCTTTGAAGGATACACACTGAATCCAGATAAGAAGACTTGCTCAGGTAAGACCTGATCAAGGAAATAGTGTATTTAGCTAAAAGCAAGTAGCTTTTAAAAATCAGGTTAATTTATGTTATTTTTCTGATATATTATCCAAGAATTTCTGTACAACTCCTGAAAACACAGTGCAACTTTTTTTTCCACGTTTCCAGTAATACTTTGATACCCGTGCATCACTCTGTCTGGGGCATGTGTTTAAACCTCAAAAAATACTCTGGCCTTAGAGCTCTAGAGGATGGAGGGAAACGTTCTTTCCCAGTGCTGGTCTCTTGTGCAGAACAGGAGCATAGATGTAGCTGGTACTTAAGGATGCACATATAAATACATAGTACCTACAAATTAATATATATTCTCTGTTATTTTCACTTGATTAGGATTTCAACCTCACTCTTAATTTCTTTGGCTGTCTTACTGATTATTTATTTATGTAAAATCCTTTTTTCCACTTCCATCATAATCCCTTTCCTTACTACATTTTGTGGGGAAAAAGCACTGAACATAGGCTTCCAGTTCCAGGTTCCCAGGCAAATCTCTCCAATTGAGTCGTAGGTCTTGCATCTCAAAGAGGCAAAGCCAGAGGGCTTCAGTATTTCTCCCTGCCTAGTTTGGGAGCTGATTTTGTAAATATAGTTCCTAGGATTAACTCTTACCTGGTATTATACGGACACAATAAACGTGTGAGGGAATACGAGTTCAGTTAGGCATCCTCTTTGTGAGTCAAATCCTGAATCCCCTTTCATAGCACTGGTTCTCCCCCTTCATAGTCAAATTTCAGATTATTTCCCCAATATGCTTGCTTGCTTTTTTTTTTTTTTTTTTTTTTCTTTTGAATCCCATTGTGCAGTCAGCTGCTAATGATGTCTCAACCATCCAGGTCTTTGTGATATAACAAAAATAGTCGAGGTCCAGAAAGGACTCTTTTCTTTTCCTCCCGCCCTTCTTCCCTTCCTTCCTCCCTTCCTTCCTTCACCCTTACTGAACCTCCCTACTGCAAGGATATTCAAATATAGGAGCTCCTTCTCAGTGTGTCCTTTCAGAGTTGACGTGTTAAATTTGGCAGAAAACATCACCCTCGCACATCAAGTGCCTGCTTTGTAACTGGCAGTGGGTGCCATGTCTCTTTTTTTTTTTTTTTTAGCAGCTGTGTATACTCTTCTGTTTATGGTCTTTTCACTCCATAACAGTGTCTTATCCGGCTCAATTAGAGCTGAAATAATGCCAAATACTCTCTTGAAATCCAGATATTTGTTCTCTGAAATTCCTTTGGATAATTACTTTGTAACTGGGTCACTGCTAGTTCTCTTCATTTTGCAGTCTGTTACAACTGCAAAAAAAGTGTTGCCAGTGTTCCAAAAATCATATTAATTTTGTGATGTTGATAGCCAGATAAAAACACTCTCTGTATACCCTTCCATGGCTAATAGCTTACTGACATGCAATAAAAATATCCTGGTTTGAATCCAAATAAAGATATGTTTGCAAATGGGAATTACTAACATCAACTAAACTGAAGGTTGGGTGTTGATTAATAGTCTTCTCTCCTCAAATGCCTTCCTCAGCTGTTGACATGTGTGCACCTGGAAGGCACGACTGCGAGCAGGTCTGCGTGAGGGATGATCTGTTCTATACCTGTGACTGCTATGAAGGCTACACCCTGAATCCAGACAAGAAGACTTGCTCAAGTAAGAGCTGACTGCTGTTCCATATCCCCCCCATACCCTCCCCAGCTAAGTACATGTATTGAAATAGCTCTCATTAGCAGGTTAATATGTTTGGATCTGTTTGAGAAACTTTCAGGTGCATTCAAGTCTTATAAGAGAGTTCTGTGTCACTCTGCCTTTTCCACTTTGAGCAACATTTAAAAATACAAAGCACTTTATAAGCAACAATGCTAGTAACTGCTTAACACGTGGTCTAGCTTTATCATCTTACAACTAAGACCTTCACTGTACTTAAAAAAAAAAAAAATCAGCAAACTCGGAACTGAGAAATAATAGAGGAGAGAAGAGCTGGGGTTAGTCACACAGTCACACACTTTACTGTGTACGTGGTGGAAACTGCATACCACCATGCAGGAGACAGCTGGAGGTGGTGTCCTCCCCTCCAGGCTGAATTCCAGGTTGCTGTTCGTTTCTTTAGCTTCTCAGCTAACTTTGTGTTATAGTAAAAATGTAATTAAAAAAAAAAAAGTTTCTTTCCTTCCTGTAAAGTTATTGTGTGCTAGAAACTTTTCATAGCATGCCTCTGGAGGTGATCTGGCGCTTCACATCTGGTGGGGTCAGGCAACTGCGGTCAGAATGAGCATGGACTGTACAGAGTAAGGACTGAGGGAGACGCCGGTAAGGCAATTAGTTCATCTTGCTGCCCCGAGGCAAGATCAATTACACATCTCGGTAGTTTGTAGTAAGATTCACGTAGGGTAGGCTCCCAGCATGGAAAAGCATTGCCATTGGGAAGCATTTCAAAAAGTTATCTTGTTTTCGGATAACTGTTTCTCCAGAATGCATTCTGTACGAACCGATGTATGTGTATGTAGAATCATAAGTAAAGTTGAGCCGTAAGAGGCCTCAAGAAGTACTTAGTCTGATCTCTGGTTTGGAGCAGGAATAACTTGCCATTGTATCAAGTGGCTAAGGACCCTGTGTAAGAGCAAAGTTATAAAATAGGTGGATATAGCCAAACACTATCTGCAAATAATAGTAATTTTTTGTAGGTCTGGACTTAATCATAAGTGCAGTGTAGAAACACAAATTAGCATGTTTTGTATGACTTGTTGGGCATCCCAGTGGCAACAGGAGCGCCCAAGATTTTGAATATCAAATACTGGATGACTCTAAATTTCACAGAAGGACTGTAGAAGACTTCAGGGTGCCCTTGGGCAGTTGCCAAAGTTGGTTGGAAAAGCCATTTTGTTAAAACAGACATAATCCAAGGAGGATCTGTATTTGTCATTGGAGAATTTAAATGAAAACATAAAAACTTAACTGGCAGTTGGTTGGAAACCAACCACGTTGGTGGGATATTTTAAACTGGCCTTCCTCCAGTTGAATCCTGAACAGCTCTTCTTTGTACATCAACCATAAAGCCAGTGGAACATTACCAAAAAGGGAGCTGGACAAATACAGGTTCAGTGGAATGAAGGAGACACCAGTGTCAACATTGGCTCTAAGACAAATTAATTTCTGCACTGCTAGAAATGAATCTGGTCATAGATTTTTTTTTCAGTGAAACACTGAATGAATAACCTTTTGAAATTGA
Source organism: Chlamydotis macqueenii (assembly GCF_036417535.1). Taxonomy (NCBI): domain Eukaryota; kingdom Metazoa; phylum Chordata; class Aves; order Otidiformes; family Otididae; genus Chlamydotis; species Chlamydotis macqueenii. Next base: position 10,764,372 of record NC_141558.1, read on the forward strand.
TATATTTCAGTCATTTTTCTGCAATTCAAGCAGCCATCAGTTTCCTTGCAAAATGGAAATATCAATGGCATGATTGATAAGCAAAAAGAGAAACCAAAACAATTCAGAAAACAAGTGAAATTGTGTCCAGGTATAATATTTCTATTGTTTTATCATAATAATGCTCACATTGGACTTGGTGATCCTAGAAGTCTTTTCCAACCTTAAGAATTCTGTGATTCTATGATTCTAATTTGTTTGGGATTAATCAGCTATGCATTTATAGACCCACAGAAAAAAATAAGTGAATAATCTGCTGTTGTTGCCTTTGCAAGCAAAGTAAAAACACATGTATAAAGAGACAGGTATTACATACAAGTAATAATCCTTCCTGATAACTTGTTCAAAGGGTATTTCATAATTTTAGACCCTCTTTTAAGGAACGAGGTCTTTGGAAAGTTATTATCCTGGTCTCAGACATAAACAGTAATCGCACTAGAGCAGTGGTGCTTCAGTAGCTGTTGATATGTTTGTACTTAGCCTGCAGCAAGTGGTGCAGCTTGCCTTCACTCCTATTTTCTTTATGGAGTAGGTGAAGTTAAATTGCTTTTCGTGTAGCTAAGAACTCACAGCCATCAGCTGATGCCTGACACGTTGTAATACCACAATCAAATTATCATCTCTCTGAGCCCTTTGTTATCAGTCCTGGTTTTGTGGTGGGTTATGGAGTAAAAATAATTCCCGAGGACAGCTGAGGCTGCTCCCAGGTAAGTTTGGAAGACTAGGGGCAAGACCTAGCAACAGATTCAATGGAATCACTGCTTGTTTTCTCTTTCGTAAGAGACTATTACCTCTCTATCATACTAACTGGCTCCTCCATTAATATTGTTGTGCCTTTCTACTAGATCTTAAATTCAGTTGGATCCATTTGAACATTGTTGTTCCCTCCATGCATATTCATGTGCCCTTGCCATGGATTTGTGTTCACACTTCTTGATGAATCAAAAATGGTACTCCCTATGCATGTGTATGGCAAATGTTGCAAACCAAGAGTACTTGTGGGGTAATACGCATTGATGATTTAACTGAACCTCTATTGCTTACAATTTAAAATTAGTACACGTTTCTGCTTTCATTTTTTTTTATTTATAATAATACAAAATACTTTTGTATAAGTGGTAAATTCAATTATTTTAATTCTTTCACAGGCTGAGAGTTAGGTATCTAAATTCCACACACATCTCAGAAACTGATCCAAACTGACCAATTTCTGACACTGACCAACTCTTTATGTGCCTACAATCACCAGGCATCTTCCTGCTTGGCTTGCAAAACCCTTTGAGGCTTAACTCCTTAACCTTAATGCATTCTCAGAAGTGCTGTGTTTGGGAGTGATAGATACTCCAAATACTGTTACATTCCAGGTTGGACAGGGCAGCAACCTTGATTTTATATTGCTAGGTAGCTATATTTAGATTATATTTAGATATATTTAGATATGAGGAAGAAATCCTTTACTATGCAGACGGTCAGACAGTGGAACAGGTTGCCCAGAGAAGCTGTGGATGCCCGATCCCTGGAAACATTCAAGGCCAGGTTGGATGGGGCTTTAAGCAACCTGATTTGGTTGGAGATGTCCCTGCCTATGGCAGAGAGGTTGGACTAGATGATCTTTAAAGGTCCCTTCCAACCCAAACCATTCTATGATTCTGTCATTCTTCTGAAGAGAAGCCCAACAAGCTCGTCATGGCCTTAAATACAGCTAATTTTATAGATTCTGTTTACAGTGATGGCAGTGGCCTTCCTGCATGGATACTCTGATGGTCAAAGTCCTGCTTACAAGATGGAGACCTGGACTGTGGGCTCTTCTCAGTCTGCAGCACCTGAACACATTCTACTTCCCAGGGTGCCCTGCCGTTTGGAGTGGGGGATATTCTGGATGAGAGGGAGAGATAACAGGCAAAGGGAAGATTTGCTCTAGTCTAGCAACTAGAGTTGATGAGGAAGGCTGGTTCATCCCTGCACCCAGGCCCCTTTTTATATTTTGCTCAATAATGGTCTAATTCAAAGGGTGCAGAGGATCCAGGTAGGCAGCGAGGAACTCCCTGCTCTGCCTCCTCTTCAGTTAGAGTCAAGCTCTCTCTCTCCTGTCCTGTTTCTGGACTATGACACTGGTATCTCTGGCTACACAGGGGCCCCTGTTCACTGCCGTCCCTCCTTCCCGACTGCCCTGGGTTGCAGCACTTGCTGTAGTCCCACAGCATGAGTTCAACTCCTGTTGCAGAATGAAGCGTTTTCCTGAGATTTAAATGTTTGATAGTTGTCATAAATATTCTAAATGCTGTTTTCTCTCTTAGGAGCCATAACGAGCAGTCTTGTAACAACTGAAGAGTCCTGTAAGTGTGAAGCTATAGCTGCCCTGCAGGACTCAGTCACCTCACGTCTTGAAGCTCTGTCCACAAAATATATCCTTTTTCTTACATGATCTTCTGCATTCAGCTCTTTACTGGTATTTTAGACAGTCCTGCTTTGATATAAGCCAGGGAAGGAACATCCCTCAAAACAGAAAGTGTTTTCATGGTGATTTTACAAAATGTTATGGAACAAAATCTTGATTGTTGCAAATACCATTATGCTTTCACATTCCATTGAAGGGCTTTGGTATCAGGAAACATAAAATGCACATGCCCACAGCCCCTAGATTATATATGCTATGTTGAATGTCAAGCATTGCTCTGTTCATAATTCTTCCAGATGACACTGTTACAGCAAATGCTCAGTTTTGAACCCTCCTATTAATAGTGTGCGTATGTCCCAAAATTTTCAAGACACCCAAAACAAGCAGTGCAACAACAGTCTGACCATTGCTGTGGTATTCCTCTGCATCCCAACTCTGCAGACAGGCACTGTCCCAAGCAATTTTCACGCACCACCTTCTTCTCCATGAGAACGTGCTAGCCTATGAATATCCAGCTGCTGGGATATACAGGAACGAGAGAACTGTGAGGCAGGGTGCTGAGGTTGGAGGCGCTGGGCAAGCCTCGGGTCTGCAGGACATCTGAGGTGCAGGCTGGTGGGTGTCAGCTGCGCTGCTCTGGGGAGAGGCTGTTTAGTAGGGCGTGTTGCAACAGGACAAGGAGTAATGGTTTTAAAATAGTGGAGAGTAGATTTAGATTGGAAATTAGGAAAAAATTTTTTCCTAAATGCGAGTTATAGAACACTGGAACAGGTTGCCCAGAATGGTGGTGGAAGCCCCATCCCTGGAAACGTTCAAGGCCAGGCTGGATGAGGCTCTGAGCAACCTGATCTGGTTGGGGATGTCCCTGCTCCTTGCAGGGGGATTGGACTAGATGACCTTTGAAGGTCCCTTCCAACCCTAACCATTCTATGATTCTATGAATTTGCCAGCTTCATTTGCTGCAGCGCGGTGCCTGTGGCAGCAGAGGGAAATGTGGATAGCCCCTGGATTAGACATTTCACAAACATGTGAGAGAGAGAAAAAAAAAAAAAAAAAAGAGAAGGTAGTGAACTCTGTGGTCCCACAGCAAACCTGAATGCTGAAATAAATGTCCTCAGATGACATGGCAAGCTGTGATTCATCATAAGGCACAATTTTTAGAAGTGAGGGTGGTTGATCGCTGTTAATCACTGTTGCAATTTACCAAGGATTGTGGTAGATTTTCATCACTGCAAATTTTTGAGACTGCATACTATTTTTTTTCTGTAAAAGGTGGTCTTGTTCAAATAGGTGTTGATTTAGAGAAGCACTGTGTGGTTGTCATCCTGATCCCTAGGGCTTCAAAATCAAGGAAGAGTGAGGTATTTAGTAGTAAGCAAGGAAGGAGAGCAAACAAGTAAGTGAACTCATGATTTATACAGATAAATTCATTTTTCAGTTCACCACAGTTTCTGAAAGCCAAATGAAAAGTTCTGCTAAAGACACAAGACTTGCCCAGTTCTTGAATAAGTTCGAAGTTATTTTATAACATCTAATTGCAGATCCCTCTTCTTGCAGTGTATTTGGAGTTTAGTTTATCTACCTGGGAAAAGTGAAGGGGAGACTCTGATTTTCCTTGGATTATAATATATAATTCCAGGGAATCTAGGTAGTTAAAACTGAACACCAAGATAATGAAACCTGTAATGTCATCTCAATAGTAGCATGTCCTTCAGAGAACAATTCTTCTTCCCCAAAGAGCTAGTGTTAAGCAATACAATGCAGTGGTTCAAGTTACAAATATACTTTATTACAAAGAACTGAGGCTTTCTTTGAACTTATTCTTTGGTGGGCAATTTGTATCCCTAGCATCCTTTCAAGACAACCTGGAAAAAGCAGCAGAGACAATTACCTGCTGCTTCTCAGCCATGAATGTCACTTGATCTGACTCCTTCTAAGAAATTAGGGTTGTTGAGATCATTTGGGAAGTTGCCAGACCTTGACAGATCTCTGAACTGGTTTGGAATCTCTGGTTCAAGCATGTATTCACCTCATCTAGAAAACAGATTGATTGTTGAAAATGCAGTGATGAGAAACATTCTAAAAAAACCAAACCTTACAGCCATCTATCATATTGTCCTTAACAAGTGGCCACTAGATGAAGTGTCTGAGAAGCTGCAGGCGTATCAAAGCAGACAGCGGGTTGTCTGAGCTATCATTCTACTTATTTCTAAAATAATCTTTCTGAGGCAATTCTTTCTATTGTATTCAGCGAGCTTTATTTTGTTGCACAGCAGCTGGTTTTTTAGTATTGACAAATGTCAAGAAGACTTCAGGAAGACAACTGTCTTGAAAATACAGTGACCCTGAGGATCTTCATGTCCAGTCACTTTATAACCATAAAGCTACCTATACCTGCTGTACTTCCATTTATACTACAAGTAGTACAGCAGGTGCTGCTTTTCTGCAGTAACTACATTTTTATTCTCTTATTTAAAAGTAAATACAGAAAAAGTGAGTGGCTATAGTCTTATCATGTTATATAAAACTGTGAAATGGCAAGGCAGAGTGAAAGGTGTGCCTATGTCATCTGTCCATTAAATGGGGAAGTAATGTGGAGTCTTGTAACTTATTTTGATAAAATAAAGTAAGATCAGCACACTGATGTTGAAATTTTTTTCGTTGAATTTAAAGGATGCGTGTTGTGAAATAAAATGTTTAACAAAGCCAAGGAAACAAAAACTCAAAGGAAACAAAGATAGAGGAGGAATGGAAGAAATTCACATAATGAAATGAGATACTATCCCCAAGTCACATAATTGGAAAAAGAACCATTTTACTTTAAAACCTACAAGTCCTTGTTAATATATATTAAAGATTTAATAGTAATTTCAAGTATTAATAATATTGTTTAACACTCACAAGTATGAAAGACATCCTCCAATTTGAGATTTTTATCGTGCAAGATTTACTTATTTTATTAGTCATTCCTGTTGTCGTATCACAGACTTTACTGGGACTACTTGTGTGAATTTGGCTTGTAGAATAAAACATACAAGCTAACAATTTTAAAAATTGTTAAAGGAATCCATTCATTTTGCACATTTGCATTTGTAATCATCCAAATGCTTTAGAAACTGTATTTAAATACATTCAAAGCTGGAGTCAAAATGATGATGATGATTCTTTTTTTTTTTTTTTGTAGTATTGAAAAATCCAACATATTTTGTAGAGCTTTCCAATATAATTACACAAAATATTATGTCAGTAGCTGGTAGGCCAAGGACATATTATAATGACATCTGTGCTTGCTTCATACACGACACGTAATAGATACAAACAATTGCAAGGAAGATCGGTGAGCAGAAGTTCAGTTACCATGTTCACTGCACATGGGAGTGAGACTTAAGGTATGTCTACACAGCAATGTTAAGTTAGAAAATAATCCTAAATCACATGGATGAACATGGGACACGGCTTCAGCAAGGGCTAAAAATGAGACTCTCCAAGATGGCTGGATTAGTCTGTGGTTGATATTTTGTGATGTGTCCCCACCGATATTAATTTGCTATTAATTTGCTATTAATTGTAGTTCAGTTAAAGTTAGTGTGGGGCAACCTAGCTATGCTACAATTGAGTCCTCAAAGTGCTGTGTATGTATATTTTCTCTGTAAGTCACGGAGTTTTATATCCAGCACTTTACTTTGCTTACTTTCATGTCCTCTGCTTAGACATAGCTATTACAGAAGGATTTACAGGGCCAGAAGTATGCTTTGGCCTCTGTAACCGGTAAGAATAAACAAGTTGTAAATCTAATGCAAGGCTTTTCAACTTCTTGGCAATTGGGAGTGGATGACATCAGTTCCATTTACACTCAAGCCAGTTGTCAGATGAGTTGTATAATTTTATATGATAGTGGAAAACTGTCCTGGAGGCCAGATGTGCCTTTCTAGCTCTCAGCTGGGCAGGCTTTGTTTCATCCATTAGTATTCATAACTCCATGTGATGTTACAAATAATAGTATTTACATTCAATTCCTCTGAGCAATTATCTCATCTCACTTTGTGTTTGTGAGCACCAGATAAAATTCCAAGGTGATATAAGCGATTTCTTTAAAATAGAACATACCAGCATGTCCTATTGACTGAACATTTTTGTTTTAAATATAGATGTACTTCTTGGTATTGAACGAGTAATTACACTTTTAATTATTGGAGCAGCAGAACTTCAATGCAGAGAACTGTTATGAAAATAACTAAATTGAATCTTTTGGATGGTATTTTAAAGTTATTTTTATTCTACTTAAAATAGAATAGTGAACTCAGAATAGAATAGAATTTCAGTTGGAAGGGACCTGCAACGATCATCTAGTCCAACTGCCTGACCAGAGGCATTTTCTAAATTACCTTTCGCTATCTTATTGAGCTCTAAGATACTTACAGGGGTTTGCCAGCTTTGCTCTATAGTTCTGCCTGACATATGTGCTTCTAAGTTGGCATCAGTCAAAAAGCTAGGCCCCCAGTGCTCCTCACTGTTGCATGTTCATGTAACTTCAATAAAATTATATGAGAATAACCTGTGGCTGGTTCTATTTCTCTACATTTCCCGAAAGCCTCTCTGAGAAGAGAGGAACAGCACTAAACTTGATGAGACACAAGGCCAAGTGCTGGGCCCTGCACTTCGGTCACAACAACCCCAAGCAACGCTGCAGGCTTGGGGAAGAGTGGCTGGAAAGCTGTCTGTCGGAAAGGGACCTGGGGGTTTTGGTCGACACCTGGCTGAACATGAGCCAGCAGTGTGCCCAGGTGGCCAAGAAGGCCAACAGCATCCCGGCTTGCATCAGGAACAGTGTGGCCAGCAGGAGTAGGGAAGTGACTGTGCCCCCGTATTTGGTACTGGTGAGGCCACACCTCAAATACTGTGTGCAGTTTTGGGCCCCTCCCAGTGCAAGTGGAACATTGAGTTGCTGGAGTGTGTCCAGAGAAGGGCAATGAAGCTGGTGAGGGGTTTGGAGAACACGTCTTATGAGCAGCGGCTGAGGGAACTGGGATTGTTTATTCTGGAGAAGAGGAGGCTGAGGGGAGACCTCATTGCTCTCTACAACTACCTGAAAGGAGGCTGTAGGGAGGTGGGTGTTGGTCTCTTCTCCCAAGTAACTTGTGATAGGACGAGAAGAAATGGCCTCAAGTTGCGGCAGGGGAGGTTTAGAGTGGATATTAGGAAAAATTTTGTTACGGAAAGAGTTATCAAGCATTGGAACAGGCTGCCCAGGGAAGTGGTGGAGTCACCATCCCTGGAGGTGTTTAAAAATATGTAGATGTGGCACTTCAGGACATGGTTTAGTAGGCATGGTGGTGTTGGGTTGACGGTTGGACTTGATGATCTTAGAGATCTTTTCCAATTGTAATGATTCCATGATTCTATGATTTGAGAACTTGGCTTTGATATGATCCTTCTTTGACATTGAACAAATTGCTTATATTTCAGTGTTTGTGTTGTGGATAATTGCACTGTGGAGTGCTCAGCCACTACGAAGCGAGGGAGATGCCCTGGGAGACATGGCACTTCTATTCCTCTCATGTCAAGCAGGCGAGTTTTGAGAGCAGGATACAGAAGACACAGGATAGACCATCTTCTATATGTCTCCCATGTTCCCCTTTTCTGTCAATCAGCTACAAAACAAGGTTGGTATGGAAAATACTTATTTTGCAGCTGGGGCCAACCTAGTCTGGAGTCAGTGCTGCAGAGCCAGGCTTCTCCTGGAGCCCCCTGCACCCCTCATTTAGGCACAAATCCAAGAGCTTTGTAACAGTAGCCACGTGGTTTGCTTGCCCACTCTAACCCACCGAATCAAGGCGTTATTCACCCGTGTATGGGAGCAACCGACTGACCAGACCTGGCTGTGGGTGCCAGCAGCACCTTCTGAAGGAGTGGGAACGGCATCCAACACCCATGTCTTCAGCCACAGCCACCGGTTCCCTCAGCCAACAGGAATGTGTGGGGCAACTCTGAGGCTGGGGCAACTCTGAGGGTGCATTGATAGAAGTCATACTAGAAACACTGTGTGCAAACACTTTGGGATTAACAGGATTTTGCATTTTTTTCATGTATAAGCAGAGTGACATTTATTAATGAATTACTAGTGCTTTCTACCCAAGTTGAGCATGAGAGGCTGGAGCATTAGGGGGCTGGAGCACCTCTCCTGTGAGGCCAGGCTGAGAGAGCTGGGGCTGTTCAGCCTGGAGAAGAGGAGGCTCCAGGAGACCTTAGAGCGGCCTTCCAGTACCTAAAGGGGGCTTGCAGGAAAGATGGGGAGAAGCTCTTCAGCAGAGCCTGTTGTGACACAACGAGGCATAATGGTTTCAAACGAAAAGACAGGAGATTTGTATGAGACCTAAGGATAAATTCTTTACTGTGTGGGTGGTGAGGCACTGGCGCAGGCTGCCCAGAGAAGCTGTGGGTGCCCCATCCCTGGAAGCGTTGAAGGCCACGTTGGACAGGGCTCTGAGTGACCTGGTCTACTGGAAGGTGTCCCTGCCCATGGCAGAGGGGTTGGAACTAGGCGAACTGTAAGGTCCCTTGCAACCCGAACCATTCTCTGGACAGGCAAACCCTCAGCCCCTCTCCCCCCCGACGGGCCCGTGTTTTGGCGCCGCTGCCGCCAGGCAGACAGGCGAGCAGGCGCATGCGCAGCCCGGGACGGTGGCTAACAGCTGCTGCCGCCTCAGGGGGCGGGGCCTGAGCTTGGCTCCGGCCCAAAGGGGCGGGAGCGCTCGTGGCCAGTGCCAGGGGGCGGGCGGCTGGGAGCTAGGGGTGTCTTACTTCTCCCGCTCCCGGAAGTAGAGGAGCGCGCGGCTGAGGCGAACTTCCGGCGGCGGTTGCCGGGGTAACGCGCTGAGCAGGGAAGCCGCGCCGGGCCCGCCGCGCAGCCGTGAGGAGCGGTGTTGCTCGGCCCCCCGCCCGTCCAGGATGTTCATCTACCTGTGCAAGAAGGTGCTCCGGGGGCACGGAGGAAAGTCCGGGGGGCCGGAGTTCCCCTGGGAGCCCCCACGGCTTGGGAGCGCGGAGGCCTCGGGGCGCTGAGGGGACCCTCGGGGCCTCCTTCCCGCTGCCTGCGGCCGCTGTGGCCGTGCTGGCGCGGCTGTGGGTTTGGTCCCTTCATAGTGCGCTGTCCTGCTCTGCTCTGTCCTGCCTGCGCCCTCTCGGCCTGGGTTTGGGGTTTGAGGTTTCTTTGGTCTTCAGCTGCTCAGCAACTGCTCCTCCGGGAGAGTTTAGACGCGGCTCTTCAGCTGGAGACCAGCTCGCGGCAAAGCCTTGTGCCTGCGTGATCCCTCTCATCTGCTTTGTTGCTCATGGCGCCTTCTCTGCACACCTTTGAAGATGTCCTGTTACTGTTATTTACTGCATGTGTTAGATTTCCTTTTTCTCAAGTGTTGTGTTGCACAGTTTCACTAGTGCTTGTAACTCTAATTATCTTCTGTCTCTTTTTGCGTGTACTGATCTGTTGATAGAAATGCTTATCTTGTGTGCTATCATAGGTGTCCTTGAGGTGTTCAAATAGAGTATTTACAATAAAACATGATTCTTACAACTATGTAGACATGCACAATATTTCTTTTTCAGATTGCAATTCCTGGTAATGTTCGATTAAGATGTATTTCCTGGAATAAAGATCAAGGTTTCATAGCCTGTGGTGGAGAGGATGGGTTACTGAAAGTTTTAAAATTAGAAACACAGACAGGTAAATGAGGTTTTTTTTTAAGAACAAAATCCACTGCATTTAAGAAAGCGTAACTCCTTCTACATGTTACTTGACATATTGCATATGTTTTAAATCTATAGCTAGATATTTGCATAAACATCAAATGTGCTGTCACTTTCTTTTGAACACTATTTTTCCCCAGCTTGTCTTACGTGGCACACGTGTAATTTGTCTGCCTGTTATATCTGCTGAAGCTTTCTTCAGTTCTTCTTGTTTTTCAGGGCATATGTTACGTTCTTGTTCTTTTTGTATAGGTTTCCAGTTTATTTTGGAACTTACTTCATTATTTCTTTACTTAGTTTGAATGTTTTCTACTATCTTAATTATTTTAGGGAGAAAACTTTGTGGTTTTTTTTTTTTAAATAAATATGTTCCCAGAAAAGTAAAATGTAATGTATTTTTAAATTATTTTAAACACTTGTCTTACTGTAACAAAACGTAATAGTTGTTATGGGTTTTTTTTTCTTGTTTTGTTGAATTTTATCCTGAAAAACTGCTAGACCATATAGAGTATATGAATTTGGATGACAGATGTGAACAGCAAACACATTGAACTGGGAGCTCGAAAATTCATCCTGCAGTTACAATTTACATACTTTTAGGTGAATAATTTTATCTATGTAAATAGTGACTGGAGCTGCAGTATTAACAGAAACAGAGTAATGTGTATGCTTTGTTAGATTTCTTTTATAGCTATTTTTGTTATTTTTAGATGAAGCAAAAATAAAGGGTCTTGCAGCTCCTAGCAATCTTTCTGTGAATCAGACTCTTGAAGGTCATAGTGGTAAGTGTCTTTGGCCATTTAATGTACTTTTGATTAGAAAAAAAAAATACAAATTTTGTGAAGTTGATAGAGTAATTTTGCGGTCACTTTTATTATAAGCCAGAAATAAAGATTATCAGTATTCAACTCAGGTATGTAACAGCTTGGCTATCTTATTTTTACCAAATTATCAGACGAAAGACCTATGGTAAATCTTTCACGATCTGAGTGAATTACTGGGTTGTGAATCAGACTGATACAGCCTTATGTCAGTTCTCCTGGCTGATACTGTATGTGTGAGGCAGGATGCATGCTGCACACACCAAGCTCTGCTCTGCACGTTACAATTTAAAGTTTGCTTATGGATTTTGCAAAGTTAAGCCTGTGAACTTTGACATTACAGCCTAACTTGTGTTGTGTTACCTCAGGCTTTACTTTTTCCAAATGATTTTGCCCCATTCATTATCCTGCGAAGGAAATACTGATTTCTATTCAAGTGTTTAAGTGGATGATGCTATTTTATGTGTTGTATTACAGAGGGACTTTCATTTTTAATCATGTGGTGCTACTGGTATTGTACTTATCTCTGACTTGTGGTATAGTACTTGTTATCTGGAAGTGCTACTCAGTTGCATGGGACTGGAATATATTTTTAGCTATTTACATAAAAAATCCTGGTACATTTGCTTCCGTACATTTCTTCACATACAGATAAAGAATGCTTTATAGCAGAAGAGAAAAGCTAAACTGATGAGCAGTTGATGCTGGAACTTCTGAGTTAAAGAAACAATTACGTTCTGTGTGTTCTTTTTTTTTTTTTTTAAGGAGAACATTTTTTTCTTACACTGTATATATAAAGTTTTAAAACCTATACAATAGACTAAAATCAGAAATGAGACAAAAAGCTTTCTTAAGCACTGTTTCTAGTGGCACACGTGGATAAGCCTGTTTTTTCTTTGTTTTGTTTGGTAGTGTCTATGAGATTTACTTATATGTTATGGTAGCTTTAAATTTTCTTCTGAAGAAATTGAAGTTAGTTCACTAAACCTGGTCTCTGTTTTAAATATATCTTAATCTTAATTTTCCCTTTATTGACAAATGACAGAATGTGTATGTACATAGTATATAGACAAAGTTTAAAGAGGTTAGAAAACAGGCTAGAGAAGGATAGTGTGTGAAAGTAAAAATTGAATGTAGGGAAATTACGCAGGGAGGAATGTGAGAAATGTTAAATGGTCATCATCCATGGAAAATGTGATAAAAAAAAAAGAGGGCTAAAACCCTTATGTTATTTCAATAAATGGTCTTTTAATGAGAACTTGCAGTTGAAACCTGCCAACAGCCAGATTTTTCTAGGGACCTGGTTAAATTTGATGGAAAAAAAATAATTGTGAGGATTTGATTTAGTAAATATTTTCAATGGATGTCTTAAATTCTGAAATAGATTACTGTTGCCTTAAAAAAATCCATGACATTCAGGATATCTTTGATTGCATCTGTTGATAAAGTTTGTGACTGAAGTGTTGAAAAATGGAAGGGATACAGAGGAAATGGATGACTAGTGGTGAGGGCATGAGAGAGTGTGATGCTTGAAGCAGCTGAGTTCGTATCTAGTGTTGAACTGAGGAAATAAGCTGCTGCGTAGAAACAGTCTGAACATGTTTCAAGTCAAATATTTACGAGTAAGATCCCATCTGAGAGTTGAAGGTCTGAAGCAATTGTGTGTAGAGTGTTTTTTATGTAATTGTGAGGGAGATTTTTTTTGAGCAGTACAGCACTGCTGTGGATCAAACTATTGAGAGGAAGAGAAAAACAAAACTTGTTATGTAGTGAAGTTTTGTTAGCTTCCCAGACTAACATGTCAGAGGCGGTCAGAAACTGTAAAACTATGATTTGGGTTTTGCATATTGAAACAATATTCTGAGAATTTGGAGAGTATGTTACTCAAGTGGGTGAATATGGAAGCTAAAGGAGTCATTAACAGAATTTTGAAAGAGGAAACAAGTGCTACGGAAAAAATGCCTAAAACTAAATCAAAGTCAGCAGTGCAAATTTCTGAAAAGCTCCAGGTTAATTAAATTGGACTGGTGATTTTTATTAACTTATTTAAATGTTATAAATAAAAAAACCATGTATAATTTTCTAGGTTCTGTGCAAGTGGTGACATGGAATGAACAGTATCAAAAACTGACTACCAGTGATCAAAATGGACTCATCATTGTGTGGATGCTGTATAAAGGTATTCTACAGGACAAATTTGAGATGGCTTAATAGTCCCTGTTGTGAGAAATCTTTTTGCTTTCCTGTTTTTTTTTCTTTTTTTTTTTCCTAGCAATTTTTACTGTTATTTTTCAAAAACTTTGTTTTGCAAACTGTAAAGATCAAAGTAGATTTAAAACACAAATTCCAAGTTTTTTTTTTTGTAATACTTGTCTACATTTTTCGTAGTGTAGTCACATATGAAAAGGCATTTGTCTTGCAGAGGTACCTTAGGAGAAGGTATCAGTTCTTAGCCATATGCTTGGTAAACTGCTCTAAATTTCTTACTTTCTTCCTTCTATTACTGTATTACCTTGGAGGAAAACAGTATGTTGAAAAACAAAAGAAAAGCAGTGCTTCTTTTTGTAGGTTCTGTTATGCTTATCGCTGTAATATTTAAATTGTTCTGCAAAGTGCATCAAGCACTACAAGAACTTATCAACCCTGCTTAGTACATCAATTAAGTACTGTCATAAAAACACTCTTTAGAAATGTTTAATTAAGGCAGTGAGCTAATATGACTAACCAGTGTATTGCTGTTACTGGCTTTTATTGTTCTTGACCTTTTCCCACATACATGTATTCTTTGGTACACTTAAATTCATTTGAAAACCAGCAAACCTCTCAGTCAAATTAACCGCTTTCCAATACATGTGCGGAAGAGAAAGAAAATAAAGGGTTTTCTTTTTCCCTTGAGGATATTTATTTAATGAAGGATGGAAACAAATAATCTCAGCTCAGCTGCTCACTTCAGGAATAAAGAATATAACTTGATTAGTTTTTCTGCCTGATATGTGGTTGCTACTGTCACATAAATAATCTCTTAGTTTTGGAAAAGAACCAGTAAATTACTTAATACATATTCCTATCAAAGAGAGTTGTTCCCTCCGTTTATGTTTCCTCCTGTATTCTTGTCAGTTCTGAAATTACGTAAGCACAGATTCTCGTCATGTAGGGCCCCTCTCGGACTTTGGCTCCCCTCTCCCATTCCTCATTTGTCAGGTTGTTGTTTGTTTTTTTTTTTTTTTTTTTTAAAGAAGGAGCTCACATCTAGATGCTGAGTTTCACAATAATTATGTCTGTGTAGTCTGGGGGACAGTATAGCATAGTCTTGCTAGAGTTTTACTGAAAGGGCAGAACAACTTTATTTTTAATACCTTTCCGAAACTTTTTTCTTCTGTAACTTTTTGTTGTATATTACATTGCAGAATCATATGTAACCTACCACCTCATGTTTACTTACAAGGAGACCATTCTCTGGTTTCTCTATTGAACATCTAATTTGATTGCTTAGTAACTTTTATAAACTTCTTGTGTGTCCGTATTATGGGTTTTTTTTTGTTGTATTTTAACAATGTCAAGAATTCCTATTGCTAAAAAAATGTAATTATCATCCTGTTTTCATATAATTGAGAGTAATTGTACTCTTTGAATTCAGTGATTAGTGTGTACCATGAATCCACTAGAGGATTATCACATCAGAAGTGTAACTCGATTTTTCATTCGCTGCTAATAGGTGCTTGGTATGAAGAGATGATTAACAATAGAAATAAATCTGTTGTTCGAAGTATGAGCTGGAATGCTGATGGACAAAAAATTTGTATTGTTTATGAAGATGGAGCTGTGATTGTTGGATCCGTGGATGGTAAAATTTAAACTCTACTAATTGTCGTATTACATAGCTTTTGTTTTCAGTGTTATGTATGTAGTGGCTCTGTTTCTATAGATAAATACAATTAATAGTTACTTTCTAATTATTGCTTTGACACTCTGTAGCTGCTTTAGTTTTTGCATTGGTAACTTCCATCCTATTTTTAATTTTGTGGTATATTTATTAAGTACAATCAATGTTCTGTTACAGGCAATCGCATTTGGGGAAAAGACTTGAAAGGTACCCACCTGTGCCATGTGGCCTGGTCCTCTGATAGCAAAGTTTTACTTTTTGGAATGGCAAATGGAGAGATTCACATTTATGACAATCAGGGAAATTTTATTGTAAGTTCATGGTGGTATAGTAAAGGCATTAATTTCAACAGGCATAACACCTCACCTCCTCTTAATTTATTTTCATGTTTGTTTGTTTAGTTGATGAACTTCATAGTTGGTAGACTTCAGTACTGAGAACTAGACAAGGTCTTGTGCGCAAAATTTTTATTCAAGATTTATGCAGCTGCAGCTTTTTACTATAAATATTTATTTCTTGGTAGCTAAATGAACATCACATTACCTGATGCCTTTTTGCCTTGAAATAGTTATTGAAAATGTAAAAATGTGTGGTGATACTAGTTAAATTAAGTGAAGCTCATGTTAAAAGTACTAGAGTGCTTTTAGAATAAGGCAGTTGTTTATTTTCCTATTGCTCCTGTCATTCTGTGTTACATAAAGAATGTTACATGCTTCAGAGAAAAACTGAGAATAGGTGGAAAAATGAAAGGAAGTAACTATAATATTGCTGCATTCCTACAACTTTGGTTTGCTTATTTATTTTTTATCTACTTATTTGGAGTATTGGAATATGACTATGACAAAATGCTAAAAAGAAGATATATGCTGACTTTCAAAAGAAGCAATGTATTTGGAACCACGTTCTTGACTTTTAGATACCTGTTATGGTGAATTTTCTCCTCCCCTTTCCTTCCCTTACCAAAGAAGGTATCTGTTACCCTTCCCATTTTCTTTTCGTTAACCTCTCACTGTACCTTTCATTCTTCCCACTGTGTGAGTCATGGTGCTTCTAGCAAATGCTGTAAATTACTGAAATTTTTTCAAATAAGTTGTTGTTGCCCCCCTTGTGCCCCTCCAACTGGTATCGACAATGTGTGTGGTTGTGCTCTCTCTCCCTTTCTTCCGTAAGTTACCTGGTAGCCCTCCTTGAAGTGATCCAGGTGCACTCTTATCTTTCAGAAAAAACCCTTACCTCTGTTACCAGATGTACAGGGCTAATTATTTAAAAAGTGAACTTACCTAAATTGGTGTTCTAATTTGGATAATATTTTTTTTCAAATTATTTTTATATATTATTCAAGAGATTTTTATCAAGAAAATACTGACAAAAGATTTCTTTTTTAAAAAAATCTTGTGAGCAGGAATAGTTTTAAGTTTGTGTTGTTTTTTGATATTTTTATTTCTTCATTTTTTTTCAAAATTCAATTGAGGTTCCTTATGCGTGTGGTGGGGTTTTTTGTTTGTTTGGTTTTTTAAGTTACTTTTCAAAGAATTCAATGCCAACACTAAAGTAGTTCTTTGTAGTTAAAATACATGTTTTCATATGTCTGATCCAGCTTTAAATAAGGACATTTTTCCAACTCTTAAAATTTTGAGAATGTGAATTTTTTTTTTCCTGGGACAAGAAAAAGAATTTGCATAGGCATCAAGGCATCAGTAAAGATATAAAGTGTTAAAAAAAGTGTGTTGCATATGACTTTAAATATTTAACCATTCTTGTTTAGGTGAAAATGAAACTGAGTTGTTTGGTGAACATAACTGGAGCATTCAGTATTGCTGGAATACATTGGTATCATGGTACAGAAGGCTACATTGAACCAGATTGTCCTTGTCTTGCTGTCTGTTATGACAATGGAAGATGCCAGATAATGAGAGATGAGAATGACCACAGTAGGTACAAAATGTGAGGTGTTGATTACTGAGCTTCTCTTGACCCAAAGCATTTACTTGTGTTTATATTCTTAATGTTTATTATTTAAAAACTAGATCCTGTTTTGATTGACACTGGTATGAATGTCGTATGTATTCAGTGGAACCACTGTGGAAGCGTATTGGCAGTGGCAGGCTCCCTAAAAGCAGCTTCTCAAGATAAAGATGTAAACATTGTGCAATTCTATACTCCGTTTGGTGAGGTAAAAATATTTAATATACTTACATAACTTAAATGTTTTTTTGTCTTAGTATGTTTTGTCTATGTAGTTATTACTAGTGGAATTTGGATGCTAAAGTGTAGGTGTTTAATGTGTTGAACATGCTCTAAGGTATCTAGGATATCCACTTGGATCCGGAAAGATGAGACAGGACCAGGTACCCTTTTAGAACAGCAAGTTAGTGGCCAGCGTGAAAATCTGAGTGCATCTCACAAAACACTAAATGATGGGATATGTATAGTGTCTAAGTTTGAACACCTCACTCAGTACTTGACTCAGACTATAATCAAGATGCCATTTGGAACGCTTAGGCAGCAGTTAAGATGCTAACTTAACATCTCTGTATCAAATTTGGAAGTACCTGTCTTTCTCCACTGGCCGTGTAAGAGAACTAGGCATCTCTAGATTAGGAGTTCAAAATAAGGCAGTGACTGCTCCCTTGTCTTTTTATGGAATCAGTAAATCTGAGAAAACTACATCTGGCATCAGTAAAAGCAATGTCTTGGAAACCTCAGAAAAGGTAAACTGTTTCTAATCTTCATGTGTCTGTTTGGGATATTGTTTTTTAAATGTCTTTTGTACTTCCTGTCTTTTTTTTCCATAAGATGTTAAATACTCAACAGTTGAGAACGTTCCTATATATTTTTATTCATGGTGCTGCTCTTGTCTTGTGAGGTAATTTCACTTTTCCTTCTAGTAATACATCTGGAAATTGGTAAGTTAGCAGTTCTTATGAAATTTACATGCATGAGTTTTCATAAAATTTTCTGTTAGGCAAGGACAATGAATATCTTATGAAACAGAATCTGGCTTTAGCAAGCCATGTTACTTTATATAAACAATGCATACCCTGCTAACAATTGTACGCTTGAAGAGAAACTGAGAGACTGATAAAAAAGAAACATCGTGCCCCAGAAGGTGCTGAAAGTGGTATGATTGCCAAAGAGCATAAAGTAAGCAAGGATCTGCATGGGAAAGGGAAAACCAAGATAAGCAAAGAGTAACACGATAGACATGGCCCTGAGAGAGCAGGATGATGCCATAAATCTGCCAGAACAAAGAAACACCAAGATAGGCTCAGGGAGAGCAGACCTGCCAGAGAAGCTCAAACAGATAAGGAGGGATCCAGAGCATGAAAACATTTATTAAACTAAGGGGATGTATATCCTTGCAGGTGCACAACATTGATAAAGGTGGTGAATGGTCAACAAAATGCCACTAATTAGTGTCCTCAAAGTGAATTCTCTCATTATAATATGAAAACCACACCTCTAGTGCTAAAATCACCCCCTCCTCAGATAAAGACCCTTACTCATTGAGCATCTCTAGCACCCATCTCTGCGCAGAAATGAAATAAATAAATACCTCTACTCTGTGTGTAAGATTGGCGTACTGCACACTGGGTAAACGAACCCAGATTTGGGAGTACAGTATCAAAGTGTGAGAGAGTTTGTCCCTTGTAGAGGGGAAGTACTCGTCAGCCCTGAGGGTAACTGTGGTAAGGAAAGAGCAGTGAACTGTGCTGTGAAAGGGATTAAGATCCAACGTCATGTGTACGGGTTTCCTTAGCTGAAAGTATTAAAATAAACCAAAGGTTCTAACAATAACATTCCATCTGTGGTTGCTGATGTCCTTCACATTAACTGAAACTGGTGTTCTAGGTTCTGCATCTAGTGTTTAGAACTAAATTCTTTAGGTTCTAGAAATCTTTTGTACTAGTTCTCATATTCAGGCACGGACTTAACTTTTTGGAAGATGATATCTTCTGTGAATAGTGTGTGACCAGTATTAGGACTTGGTATTTGCATCTGATGAAAGGCATTAAAGAGGTACTAAACTGTGTAAGTTCATTGATAACAGTTTATTCAGGGACAAAGGTATGTCCTTAAAAGGAAAGTTAGATCTAAATATAAGTATCACTGTTCTGCTCAGTAAAAGGTTGTATTTTTTTAAAGCCTAAGATTATTCAAAGTCTTAGAGTAAATAGTAGATTAATGCATCCTTTATTACATACATCGATGTTTTTATTTGTTTAAACTGTTGGCTGTAGTTAAGGGTGTTGTATATCAACTGACTAGTACACTTCAGCATAAATGAAACTTCTGAGGCATGTCAGGTTTCAGTACTATTGTTGTGTTTCTTTCAGTAGTGACTGAAATGATAAAGGTAATTGAAATTACCAGCCAAAGGAAAAATGTTTATACTGCCATTCTTCATCTATTATTTATTTTTGTAAGTTTGAACTTCAGTGTGTTCTGGTTTTACTTTCTCTCTGACAAAAAATGAATTGAGGCAAAAGAACAATTTATGGTAATGGATGTTAAATATCTCCCCCTTTGTTTCCATGTGTATTGCAATTTGGGAGTCATGGTAAAGAAGATCTATGTTTGGTTTTCATCAACTATCAGAACTATTGTTTATGTATTTTAGACAGTTTTCCTATGATAAATTGAGAATCTTTTTTCTTTTCTTGTTTTAAACAAGCATTTGCGCACACTGAAAGTTCCTGGCAAACAGGTATCTGCTTTGTCTTGGGAGGGAAGTGGACTGAAAATTGCACTAGCTGTTGATTCTTACATATATTTTGCAAACATTCGTCCAGATTACAAGGTAATGTGGCACTTAACTGTATTGATGTTTCCTGTGATATATTCTCTTTCTGAATGCACCAAATGTAGCTTTCTCTAATACAGAAATCATTGCTTCACTTATGATTACTGTTTGATCAACACCACTGACTTGAAGTTCTAGTGGAATGTGAGTGTGATGGAATGTCTTGGTGATGGAATGACTTAGCCATTGGTTTTATAATTAATTTGTGATTTTTATTTTCATAATAAGAAAATGTATGCTTTGTTAATATTAACAGAATTGGGTGTGATTCTAAATTTGGTAGTAACTGAGGCTGTCATGTAAGTGAGGCTCCAGTGTTTTCATTGCTGTTTGGTTAAACTGAGTGGGCTAAGTGACACAATGGGAATTGTTTGAGTCTTACTGTCATTTTTTTGGTGGTGAATTATTAGCTTGAACCAGGACAGTTGTGTGGAAACCTGTACAGTAGAAATGCATGCAACCTAGTAGGCATAAGTAGGCATACTTCCTACTTATATTTCAATTCTCAATATACTTTTTACAAATGTGTATTCAGCTAATTCTAAAAAATGTTTTTATCTTATCTACCACATGTGGTTTTTTTTTTTTTTTTGGTTTGTTGATTTTTTTAAAGAGTTAGGAGTGTTTCACTGAAATCTATGGTTTAACAAAAAACAGCAATTGCTGTCCAGTATACGAGTGGTGTCCCTCAGGGGTCCGTGTTGGGCCCAGCCCTGTTCAACATCTTTGTTGGCGACATGGAGAGTGGGATAGAGTGCACCCTCAGCAAGTTTGCCGATGACACCAAGCTGTGTGGTGCCGTCGACACGCTGGAAGGGAGGGATGCCATCCAGAGGGACCTTGACAGGCTGGAGAGGTGGGCCCGTGCCAACCTCATGAAGTTCAACCAGGCCAAGTGCAAGGTCCTGCACCTGGTTCGTGGCAATCCCAGGCACAAATACAGGCTGGGCGGAGAATGGATTGAGAGCAGCCCTGAGGAGAAGGACTTGGGAGTGCTGGTGGACGAGAAGCTCAACATGAGCCGGCAGTGCGCCCTTGCGGCCCAGAAGGCCAACACATCCTGGGCTGCATCAAGAGGAGCGTGGCCAGCAGGTCGAGGGAGGTGATTCTCCCCCTCTACTCTGCCCTGGTGAGACCCCACCTGGAGTCTTATGTTCTGGAGCCCCCAACATAAGAAGGACATGGACCAGTTGGAGATGGACCAGAGGATGGCCACGAAGATGATAAGAGTGCTGGAGCACCTCTCTTATGAGGACAGGCTGAGAGAGTTGGGGCTGTTCAGCCTGCAGAAGAGGAGGCTCCGGGGAGACCTGATAGCGGTCTTCCAGTACCTGAAGGGGGCCTGCAAGAAAGATGGGGAGAGGCTGTTCAGTAGGGCTTGCTGTGACAGGATTAGGGGTAATGGTTTTAAAATAGAGGGGGATAGATTTAGATTGGAAATTAGGAAAAAATTTTTTACAATGTGAGTTATAGAACACTGGAACAGGTTGCCCAGAGAGGTGGTGGAGGCCCCATCCCTGGAAACGTTCAAGGCCAGGCTGGATGAGGCTCTGAGCAACCTGATCTAGTCGGGGATGTCCCTGCTCCTTGCAGGGGGGTTGGACTAGATGACCTTTGAAGGTCCCTTCCAACTCTAACCATTCTATGATTCTATTCTATGATACAGTATTGTACACTTTTTTTTTTTTTTCAGCAGAGGATATGTAACCACCATGATTAAAGAGATAGTGAGTAATGTGAGGAACATAGCACAGCTATATTTAAATGTATTGTTCCACTCAGTTCTGAAAAATCATTGGGCAGGGAGTTATAAACACAAATCTGCTAGGAAGCAATCTCAGATAGTTTGTTGTAAATCTACTGGAAAGGACTTAGGAAATTTGAGCTGGAAATTACTCGTGCGGGAAATGCTACCTAATGTTTATTCTGGGAAATGTGTAACAGCTGGAACACAGGCCTGTTGCTTTTTCTTAAATTCATCAGTATCTACAAAACCGTGTGTATTTTAAGATCTGGTACAGTTTGCAAATGAATAATATTTTGAAACCGTAGTTTTAGAAAGTACATGTGTAAACTCTCTCTGCTTTTGCATATTTAAAGGGGAAAAAGATGTGCTCAAGTTAGTTTATTTCTGCAGCAAATAAACTCTTAACCTGTTGGTAGTATACTCAGTTTCAATGTTTTGTATTTTTGTGGTGAATATGTGTTGTCCTTCAATGAATAATACATGTTACTACCACTATGTTCTGTCTGATTGTATCAGTAACTCCCTTTTAGGAACCAGATATTCTAAAAGGTGACAGTCATTAACTTAGGCTGGATTGGAACTAATGACCTGGAGATGAAGTGTTAGTATTGCATTACCAATGTACTGAATTATCCGGTTTCCTGTATTTTTCAACTATTACCATAATAAGAGAAAGGGGGTTCTAAATTAATATAACAGGAAAAACTATGATTTGAGCTGATCTTTTTTTAAACTATTCATAGTTTGCATGTATGTTTTTGACTTGTAATACTAACTTAAAGTGTATACCTCTAGTTACATTTCTTCTGGTCTATATTACCTTGCTAAAATCTATGTTGGATTTCACTTTATATCCTCATCATCCAGCATTCTAGGGTCCTTTGCCACTTCTTGAAAACAGTTTTAGATTTGACAAATGTGACTTACAGTTTACTGACTTGTTACCTCATCACATGCTCCTTTTATATAAATTTTCAATATTCAGAATAGTCTAAGTTCCAGTTTGCATCTCCGGGAAGGATCCTCTGGGTAGAGGTTATAAAAAAACCCTACCTTTATTCCAGTCCTGTTATTTTTCTTCTTCTATCCAAAATGAGCTTGATTTTGTTGAAAATCCAAGTAGCTCATGTCAGTTGGCTCATCTTCATTTGCATGTCTGTTGCCTCTCTGAAAGGTAATAAGTAATACTAAGTTATAGTAATAAATGAATGAGGTAGAATTTCCAAGGCTAAAACATGATGACTGCGCAGTGTGTTGTATTTATCCATGTACATCTAAGTCCATTATTTATATATCTATATATATATTTTTTTTGTTACATCTCTACCTTGTGTGAAAGCTGGATTTACTGATTTGTGATTCCCAGAATCATGCTTTTTACATCTGTCCACTCCTCTTCCTCTGGCTATACTCAACAGCATTGTGTTTGAATTCCCACAGAACTCTACTTGGGGGAAAAGCATTGGGTTCTAACAATTTATTACCATTCAGTTTTAGATCTATTCTAAAAGTTCTTTTGCTGACACTTTAGTTTATCGCCTCAGTTTTCTTTTCCTGTAAAGTGAGGGAACCCTTCTGGCCAGCTCTCTGACAAGCTTTCTCCCCTCTCTCTAGTAAATGCTGATGCAGAGAATTATATTTTTTCTACAATTGCATCATCATCCTTAAGTAGTTTGCGTTATATCTCATTTGTTTGTCAACTTCACCTCCTCTTTGAGATATTTTCTGATTCTACCATGTTAGAAAGGATTTTTGTTATTAATTTCTGTAATTTAAATACGTTGAATTCAATAAGATACATCTTAATGCTTTTTTCAGTGTTTTGATATTCCATTTCTTTACTTGCCTTTTTGCTTTTTCTCCTACTTGTTACATGAATAATTATATTCTTCTGGGGAGAAGGGAGGGTTTTTTCTCATGTTACTAATGTGGAAGAGATGATGTGAGTTATTATAGTGCTCTAATATAATTGCTTACTTTCAGGTGTTTATTGTATTTCCCTTCGGAAATTAACTTTGGGTTTCCAAATCACTAGTCTTAGAGCAAGATTTTCATGGCAAGAACCATCACCACACTGGGTATTTCTGTGAACCTGCTGAACAAGGAAGAAACAAGGGGAAGTGATATCATGTCACGTTTTAATATTGATCCTCCAGTTCTGATTGCGATAGGTTATTCTGCGTGATGGAAGGCTTCTTTTGCCAGTTTAATATTATGCAAATAACTTATTACTAGAGCTGTGTTCACATACTTTTAATAAAATGGTTCATTACTTGACAGGTAAAGAATATTGAATACTGTATATGAAATAAGCACTTTATTTCATAGCTGTGGACAATTTATTGTTGAATTCTTATAATTTCTGATAGATTTTATCCAAATTGTCTCTCCTGGCAGTGGGGTTACTGCTCCAATACAGTTGTTTATGCGTATACCCGACCCGATCGTCCGGAATACTGTGTCGTCTTTTGGGACACAAAAAACAATGAGAAGTATGTGAAATATGTCAAGAGCTTGATTTCAATAACAACTCATGGAGACTTCTGTGTTTTAGCAACTAAAGCGGATGAAAATCAACCTCAGGTAAAATCTTTCTTTTAATTTTCACTTGAAACGTTCTGTTCCGCATGTCAGTGCTTTGCAGCCAGAGTAATATGAAATGTAAAAATTCTGAATCTGTGTCGGAGTGTGTCATTCAGTTGTCATTGGACAGAATGGTACTTGAATGGGCTCAGTGTTTAAAAACAAACAACTCCAACAAACAACAAAGTAATAGCAAAAATGTGCAGAACCAGTTAACTGCTTCTGTATTTTAATTCCTTGTAGCCATCAGTAACTTAATGAAAACTGCAGCCTTCAAGATTAATGTTTCTTTAGAAATATTTAGAACAGTTCTCCAAAGAAAAGCTAAAAGCAGGAGAACATCAGAATGGTACCAAGTATTTTGTCAGTCAGAAGTAGAAAAAGGGGATTTATTTATTTATTTATTTATTGTGATATCAATCACATGTTACTACAAACTTCTCTGTTTGTATATTTATTTATTTTAAATGTAGTAACAAATTCTATGATAACTGTATGTTCAATTAATGTGTGTTTGGTTAGCGTGATGGTGTCACACAGTTTTTCTTACTGCGTTCACTTCTGAATTATTTTCTGTATCACTTGTGTATTGCTTACAAAGGAGGAGCATGAGATGGAGTCAATTGGTGCAACGGTAAAAAAAAAAATGCTTTAGTGCTTTTTGCCTGATTGTGCAATAAATTGTGTACTGTTATATGGAGTGAAAATATGGTATACATGACCAAAACCATTTGGTGAAATTGGGTGCAATAAAATCAGATTTCTTTTCTGGGTTGCATTTTTTTTTAAATAGGAAACAAACAGTGGAGGGAATTGGTGTAATATGACTTGAGCGTAAATAAGAGATTTAATTTTAGTATCTGAAAATTACAGATAATAAGCATCTTTCAGTTATTTCAGAATGGCTCCAGTGTAATTATTAACACTGTGGAGGGTCAGCTTTTAGGAAACGAAGTGAACAAGCTTATCCTTTGGGCAGAAGTTCATTAGAGTTGCTTTCTGAGAAGATTTGTTTTGCAATAGATTGCAGTCATTAGAATTGTGATTTCAAGATGGCAAAACGTACAGCAATAGCTGATAGCGCAAAAAAAAAGACATAATTTCAGCAGGAACTGTTTAAAGGTATTGCAAGCGGATGTGAATGTCAGTAAGTTATGAAGAACTTAATGCTGATCCCCAGAGCACAGCTTGGGCTTTCTGATTTGATCAAATCAGACAATGCAAACTCCCGGCACCATGCTGTGTAGCTCATGCAGCCTCTGTCTTGGATACTGTTACTCCGTCAGCCCTTGGCACTCTCTGATCTACTGACTTCAGAGTCTCAGAAATAAATAAAAGGGGCATAAAAGAGGACTTGATTAAAGAGTGAATGTTGGGATAATTTATTGGAGAAGAATTAATATAAACATAATGGAAGCAAACAATAACTAGTTTAAAGAGCCAGATGTGGTTTCCTGCAGAGGTGGAGGCTCAACATATATTTTTATTTATTTATTTATTTTTTTTAAAAAAGAGAAATTTGAGAATGCTGGTGGTAAGTTTAACTCATGAACAAAGAAATAAAAGTACTGGTTTTGAGAGGTGTTTATTGGTGGCAGAACCAGAAAAATAAAGTATTTAATGAAAATAAATCCTTGTTCAGATCTTTTTCTTTGAAAGAATGAAGCTTATACTGTAGCTGAAACTTAAATTCTGCCTTTCTTATGTCATTAATAGGCTAGCAATCTGTCAGTTTAAAGAGGCAAGCTGTACAGTTGCTGTAGTCTACTATCGCAATTACATGAATTGTTCAGGAGGTGAAAGAGCTACGAAGAACTAATTATCTTCCATTTCCTGGAGAGTCAGGATAACAGCTCTTAGGCAATTCAAGTTTTGGCAGCCCTGTGGGTTGTTTGTTTGTTTGTTTTTTTTAAATCTTAAAGACTTTACAGTAAAAGTTGCTACTGAATTTCAACACTTCTCATCCCAGGCATTCTTATTTTCTCGTATAATCATCATAAAGCTATTAAATCCTTGATTTAGGTTTGGAAAAATAAGTACATCAGCAACAACAATGAAGCATTGGTGTTCAGGTCAATTTTGATTTATTTGCATCTTCCTGAATTTAACACACCAGTCTGAGGTGTCTGTGCTATCAAAGCCTTCTGAGCAGGATTACAAGAAAGGCAAAACTAACAAAACTCATCAGTTTTGCAGTATCTGCGACACTGCAGAGCAGAGGGATAACCTTATTCACAGTTCTCCCCACACTGTCGCCCTCTTGGAGATTTTAGGAGACAGAGGTCTGCAAAGGATAGAACAATGGTCCTAACTTCTGGGAGCGAGTGAGGGGATCTGATGCAGTTTATTAGATTATCTTTTGCATGAACAGCTAAGCGAGAGTTGAGTCACTGAGAAATTGCAGGTGTATCATAATAGTAAATAATTGCAGTCTGTACCCCACAGAGCAGGGGGTGGGACGCTGGCAGTCGTGCTCACATGTTATCTGCTGGTGGTAGTCCTATGTATTGTATTTTGTGTGGTAGATTTGCTCCTTCACTTAAAACAGCTGGTCACTTTCCTGTTCTGTGCTTGGCTTCGTGTATAGTGCTAATCGGCAAGTATCTCATTACTCTCATGCTTATGCTGCTTTATATTTACTGCAGTTGTGGTGTGCCTCTGTTTTCTGTTGCTGATCAGCATTAGATTGTGTGAAATGTGGGTTAGGAGATACACCTTCACAGAAAATCTTGTATAGTTTACTGATTTTCAAAAAACGTGGTAGTAATGACAGTTGCTTTTATTTCCATACAGTATGTGCTGGTGCTCTGCAATTCTATTGGCACTCCCTTGGACCCAAAATATATTGATATTGGTAAGCAACTTGCAATAGTCTTATTCTGTTGTTTTTTTTTTTTTTTTTTCTCTAGTCTTTATAATGAATTTCTTATTCAAGTCTGTTGTTCAATGAAACAATCGCTGTGTGGCAACACCCCTTCCATCCAAATGTTGTGACCTTCTGTTCTATATGTGGTTCTAACTATGATTTTATATTGGCTGCTTGCTTCTGCTTGGACTCTCTCTAAATGTAATAAACATGTAATCAAGGGTTCCTGTGTTATGAACTTTAATTTGTGTTGGAAATGATCTATTAATTACTCTGTTAATAAAAATAGTTGCTTATAAAACCAATCCTATTCCTTGTAAAAATTGGCTAAATTGAAACAAACTACAATAGAATTAAAAAAAAAATGTTACTTTTCTTTTTTTTTTTAATGGTTTTTCTTGGTGATTCAGATTTTCCTTCACAACAGTGGTAATTCAACTCCTTTTTAAGAAAATGTACTTCTTTGAAGAGGGTCCTGTTTCTCAGAGCAAGTGGAAAAGATTGGTCTGGGCTTTAATTTAAAAACAACCTGTTGCTGCTTCCCAAATATCTTAAAGATCAATTTCTCATATTTCAATGTTGATAATTTATTTTATTTTTCATCTTCCTCACCATTGTTTTATCTAAGTAGTTGTTTTATCTAAATAGTTTCACATTATAAATGAAAAATTAAAAAAAAAAAAATCAGTGGATTATAACAGAAGTACGAAAATACCCCCAAATCCTAAACAGATCTGAATTCCAGGCTTTCCCTACTGCTTGTTTGCTGCAGGTGTGGTACAGAACATTGCCAAGTAATGGCAAACCATTGTTTTCTGAGGGTCTTGCTAGAGAATAAATCATTGATTTTTCCCTTCAAACAGATGAGGGAAGTGTGGACAAATTGACAAATCAATTGACTTTTGGATTAATTGCTCCACTTCTGTTTGTTCTGGGTTTCGCTTTATTTCTGGTTTGTTATCCAAATAGATCTGAACTTGGATTCACAACAGACGCTGTGAACCCCATTTGCAGTTTTTTTTCTTTTTGACACTTGGTTCTTTGATTAACTTTTTCTGTTTTGATGAAAGGCTAAATCATTTGTAATGAATTTTTGGAAAAATATTTATTTGCTTTTGAATGATAGAGGAGAGTATAGTTATTTAAATAAAAAGCAAATTACTTATTTTTAGAACCTCTTAGCTAAAATGATGGTAAGTAGAAAGTCTGTTTGGCAGTAGACATCTGATGTGATTCCACTGTTTTAGAAAGGTGGGATACACTATACCACTGCTGTGCTCAGTGCTAGAGCACTTTCTGAGCACCCTGAAATACTTAAGAAAAAAAAAAATCCTGTGCATGGTTGATACAGGAGAGGAGCATAGCTGTATTGGAACAAGTTATGGATAAAAACAGATTGCTTATTGTAAACTTAGAAGAATTCCTCCCCTTTTACTTTCCTAATGTAAAGGTGTCTCCTTAGTATGTGTATATAGCTTTAGAATTTACGTGCTCTGATCCTACAGAAATTAGGTTTAATTTTTAAACAAACTAAACCAAAATATTTTCCCTACCTGTGCCAAAAAGAGATCTAGCTATTATGACAAGAAACTTCATGCACTTTTTTTCCATGTAAGCAACCTCCTAGAGCCATTGTTTCATCCTCTTTGCAAAAAAAAAATAACTCTTCTGTCTAAATGAGTCTCATTAGAGAAGTTAGTTCCAAGCCATACTGGTAATGCTTGGTGTTAGTATTAAACAATAAACAAACAGCCATTCTGTCTGATAAAACAGGTGGGAAAAGTGTCTAGCAAAGTTTTGGTGAGGTAGAAATGATGAGGAAAGTAAAGTGAAGAGCTGTAAGACAAGGAAGTAACAACAATTCACAGAAGAATAGAGGTAGGAAAAATCAACAAAAGAATAGAAATAGTTGAAATTATAGAGATTATTATTTTCCTCAACTAGTGCAGTTTTTTATGATATATTAACTAAGTTTGTAAGTGTAATCAGTGATAGGAGGAAATCAGCTGTGAGTCAAATACATATTGTGAAATTCATGCCCTGTATTGTAGATCATAATTAAAATGAAGGGTGTCCTGCTCTGATGAATGAGCTTGGCTTCTTTGTCCTGTGGAATGTTTATGAAATATTGTGGTACTTTTTAGTCTCATAATTTCTGTTTATGTCAATTTGATGCCCTCTTGCCACTTTTCACAATAGGAGTGGCACATTAGAATCTTAAGGATTAAAGTGCCCAGGAAATTCAATACCAAGAATTTTACAATGGATGGAGGGGAATAAAAAAAACCAACCCCAAAACTGAGCACTGAAGTAAGACGATATGGTGGGTGGTAGTGGTGTGGGTGGGGTGCCTGTTGTTTTCTTCCTGTCCTGTCCCCCTTCTATACTTTATGTGCCTACCAGTCTCCTGGACTAACTTGACAGGTGGGATTGGGGCGGTGAGAAGGATTCAGGGACTTATAGGGAGTAGTTAATCTTATTTCTACACTTGATGTCTAAAATAATTTCAGTGAATCATTCCTGAAAGGGGTCTTTTTGCTCTCCATTGGGTACAAAGAAGTCCAGGGCAACCAGCTCATCTCTGTCAGAGATGTCTAAAATTAGGCGAGACAAATCCCACTCAAACGGTCAAAATTAGCTTTGCATGTACACCTCTAACTCTGCATTTAAAATGTTTTCTTTGCATTTTTCTGGTGTTCTGTTTATGTGAGCTTTCTAAATCTTAATCTGTGATAGTTTTATTTATATTATAAACAAAGCTATCAGTTTCTTTGATTCCCCTATTATGACCCATCTCCTACAGGTGTCTGTACACAAGAAGAGAATATTCTCCAGTGACTGAAAACAGTTAGAGAAATGCTATTTAATTAAAAAATGCTGCTGTTGTTCCAACTGTATTTGTGCTGAAGAGATTAAACAATCTGGAAAAAGCTTATCTTCCTTTAGCTTAACTAAGCTTTCTGCAGTCTGTTTCTGTTCCTTTCAATGTCAGAGGATCAGTTTAGTGCATAGATTTACAATGCTCTTTCCCTAGTGAATTGATTCGTGAAAATGCTAGGCATTATAGCCTTTAAACTCATAGATGGACAAATACTTGAGGTTAGGAATATTTGCATTTTTGAGTCCTGTAAAATTTTTGTAGGCTCATTAGTTCAAACATAACAAGCAAGTCTTTCATTGCTGTGTAGTAAAAACAGCCAAAGATGCAGCCTTTTTTTTTTTTTTTTTTTTTAAATAAATGCATTCTGTAAGACTCCTTTAAAGTTCGCCTACCAAGCTTCCAGAAGGGATTGAAGCTGAAAGTGAAAAGCAAATGCCTATAAATAAAACACTTTTGGAACACATTGTGCTGATTTTATCATAGTTACTATCCTTTTTTGTAACCTTTGAAGATACAACTTTATAGAACAACTTGGAATATTTTTAACATAAGGTCAATTTGTGCGAGGTGTAGACACTTGTACACAGTCAAGGTCTTAATATACAGTATATCGTGCTGTTTGTCACAGTTGGAGCTTCTTGGCAGTAGAAAGTATAATTGTTCCAATCTGACAGTGCTGAACTTAAGCAGCTGGCTGGCCTTGCTTAGGGCAATAGCGAGAGAAGATCTTGTAAAACCTTAAAGGCAGAAGACTTTTCTGTAAGTTCTTTTGAGATTCCAGTTGGTGCATAATTTCTAACAAAATCAGTATCCTTTTGTCCTGTTTATAAATGAAAAAAATCAACTCCGGTGAGTTGTAATGATTACTCAGGTGAGAGTAATCATTAAGCAGTACAAAATATACCATCCAGTTATCTTGAGTAAAAGATATTATTGGCTTATGAAAAATACATTATCTGTCTGTGAAATTCTTTATCTTCTTTGTATGAAAACAGTTTTTAAGGCTATTCTCTTTTAGTAGAGTGATAAATTGTTACATTGAATTCTGTCCAGAAAATAAGTTGTTTAGGTAATTTTTATTTTGAACTCTTGTTCTTGTTTTAGACTTTTAAGTGCCGTATTTCAGAGTGGTTGTAAAACATTTAGGTTGTTACTTCCATTGATTTTCATAAATAGTTATGAAAAATGCCTGTTGTAGAGCCCGGATAGCTCAGTCGGTAGAGCATGGGACTCTTAATCCCAGGCTCGTGGGTTCGAGCCCCACGTTGGGTGCCAAAATAACGGTCGTAGTTCAGCCCTGATCAAGACCAGACAACACAGTCTCTCTCTCACTCCCCCCACCCTCCGAGAGAACAGGGGGAGAAAAAATAAGGAAAAACGGCTCGAGGTTTGAGATAAGGACAGGGAGAAATCCTTAAAGTTACCATCACGGGCAAAACAGACTCGACCTGGGGAAAACTATTCATTTATTACTACAAACAGCAGGATAATGAGACAGAGAACAAGATAACCTCTCTCCACCCCTCCCTCTTCCCAAGCTTAACATTATCTCTACTACCTTCCCCCCACCCCCGAGCAGCACAGGAGGGAAGAGGGAATGGGGGTTGCAGTCAGTTCATCATACGTTGTTTCACGCCGCTGCTTCATTGTCAGGGGAAGAACTCCTCACATTCCTCCCCTGCTCCATCGTGGGGTCCCTCCCACGGGCCACAGTCCTTTGTGGAACTGCTCCAGCGTGGGTCATCTCTTCCACGGAGTTCAGTCCCTTCAGAACAGCTGTCCCAGCGGGCCCTCCATGGGCCACAGCCGCTTTCAGGCATCCACCTCCCCCGGTACGGGGTCCTTCACGGGCTCCAGGTGGATCTCTGCTCCTCCGTGGACCTCCATGGGCTGCAGGGGGACAACCTGCTCCACCGTGGTCGTCACCACAGGCTGCAGGGGAATCTTGGCCAGGAGCCGCATTACTCCTCCCCCTCCTTCTGAACTGACCTTGGCGTCTGCAGCCGTTCCTCACAACAGGCTGGTAGATGTCTCTCAGGATCCTTTTTACATCTTATTCACTTCTCATCTCCTCTCCACTTCTTGCAGCCGGGCTGGACCGAGTTGGGCCCAGTCGGCTGCCTGGCGAGAGGCCAGAGGGTGAGGCCTGCAAGGCCCATGAGGCCTGCGCCTCCCCCTTTGCTCCTCTGCCCCCTCTCAGCTTCTTCACATCTTCTCTTCTCCTTTTTTTTTTCCTGTTTTCCCCTTCTTAAATACGTTATCGCAGAGGCGTTATCACGGAACATTCTGCTACCAATCGGCTCGGCCTTGGCCAGCAGCAGGTCCGCCCTAGGACCGGCCGAGTCCACTGAACAAAGGAGAGCAACTTCTAGCAGTTTCCTACAGAAGCTGCCACCTTAGGCCCCCCCTCACTAACAAAACCATGACAATGCCTTCTCATATAGCAGGATGTTTCTCAACAGACCACTCGGTATCTGTGTGCTCCTGCCTATTCTTAAGCGAGTGCTCTTGACCTCCATGAGTCTAAAGTATACTTTTTGACTGGCTGTGATTACTTCAAATTGAACACAAAATATCTTTGTTTTTTAGCAGACTGCCCCTTGTTGGAATAGCAATCGCCTGGCTCTCTGCTAAGCGTAAAGATTTTACTCCTCCTTGAGACTTTGGCGCCCTGTAGGTCTCTTGGGCTTTGACTTTGGTAGGGAATTGACAGTGGAGAAAAAAGATTGCTAATCTGGGAATGCTAAGTAGTTGATGAAGCATTTGAATAATAAACATGTGTTAAGGCAAAATTTGTACAAATTGTCAATAACATTTTATAAAATTGTTTCAACTAAGTGCTCTTAATCTTCTAATGACAAAGTAATTTTGACAGTGCGCAATGTTTGATTCACTCCAAGGAGATGTAAATCTTATGTTGTTGGGCTCTAAGCCAATAGTTCAAGAAAGGCTCAAAAAGAAAAGTGCTTATTCCCTTTATTCTGTTGAGATTTTAATTATGTCATTAGCTTTCTAACGCTTGCCTCTGCTAATGATGGCAAAATAAGATTTAATCAGTCATTATCTGGTGAAAGGCCATCACTTCAACTTTCTTTAGACATTGATGGATAATTTCACCTTACAGCTCTTCCTCATATTGCTCATTGTTTTGTCCAAGGGCATTTTTCTTCCTCTGCTTTCTGTGCCTTGTTTTTAGGGTTCTTCACAATAGCCAGTGTTTGCTAGCCCATAAATTAGTCTTTTCTGCGTTGTCTAGCATTATTATGTTCCATCCTACTAAGGTACAAAAATGAATCAACACAGTTTCTTCTGTGCGTGTTTCACAGGCTTTCTGTCAAAGTCTTTTCATGAATAACTAAATATAAACTACAGAAGGTTAAATATTTTGCTGTATAGTATCTTTATAATGGAAACACAACAGATGGTCTCTGCTAAGAAAATGTCACTCAAGCTGGATTATATCATCTTCTTGCATATGCTCAGGAGCACTGACATAGTGTTGAGCTGTCTTTCACACGTGTGTTAGCGCCCAGTGAAATGAATATAACAGCCTGATCCACATACAGGCGGATTAAAGGCAGAGTGCTGGAGTCACGTGTAGGTGTTTCGCCTCCCTCCTAGATGCCTTCACAAGGATGACTGAATTCCATGTGGAACAGCACTTGAATTGCTGTTACTTAAAGTTGATCATTTTAAAGTAAACTCTATTTTTTTTTTTTTTTTTTTTATTTCTTTGTGTTCTGTAAACTGTGGTCATGCATGAGTTGTCCCATGTGCAGTTGAGTTGTCCCTGCTGCTGTTTGATGTTTTCTTCTTTTTATGAGGTAATACTTCCAGAGACATTTGAATTGAGCTCTAAAATTAGGTAGATGTTATTGACCAGACTAAGTTTGTTCCAGGTTCTCAGGAGCAGCTTGTAACAGCCTTGCATGAAAATAACAATTTAGTCTTGTATCTGCCTGTCAGATTGCTTTCTTTCCATCGGGTTTAGGTAGGATTACTTGTCCCTCTTGTGTTTGTATATCCTATTTCATATACTAGAAAGTGTCTCACCTTTTTCATGCAGCGAAGTAATATAGTCATGTATGAAGTTTGTTTTCCATCTACTATTTTTTTTGAAGAAGATTGGACATGTTCTAACTGTTTTCAAGTGAGATAGAGTGAGTGTGGATGAAATACAGACATCGGAGGAGGTTATTTGAGATTCCTGGATATCTAAGTAATAACATTTCTCTCCTTCATGAAGGAGGTTTTATGAAGGACCAGTGAAGAGAAATGAGGTGAGAAGAGAAAGAAGAGCCAGAAAAAACTAAAAGGGCAGTTGTTTCACATGTTGGCATTGCTTTGATGGGATGGTGTGTTTAATCCCTTTCAGTATTTTATCACTGAAAAGGAGAGCACCTTTTTAAATGTTTTCCATACATATTTTCAAAGTCTGAAAATTAACTATTAAGACATTAATACCAAAGTTAGCAATCTGCAAAATCAGTGGGAAAAGCTAAACAATTGAAGAAGTCCGTGTGTTCAGGACAGAAAGCTGCTATGCAGTGGAAACGCTGAGCAGAAGAATGTCCGAATCTCTCGCCTCCTGCTGACTTAATGTGCTTGCGTTTCTGTCTGTTTAATAATCAAAGTATGAATTCTAAAGGAAACTAAGTAGTTAAACCAGCTGCCTAGAAAGGGATTTTAGATCTTCCTCAGCCTGAAGGGATTGAAATGAGCACCTTTCCTTTCCCAGAAAAGGACAAATTCCTTCCTTCTCTGCCCCAGCAACAGCCCAGACTTGGAGTGGTTAGGGCATAGAATCACAGAATGGTTAGAGTTGGAAGGGACCTTCAAAGGTCATCTAGTCCAACCCCCCTGCAAGGAGCAGGGACATCCCTGACTAGATCAGGTTGCTCAGAACCTCATCCAGCCTGGCCTTGAACGTTTCCAGGGATGGGGCCTCCACCACCTTTCTGGGCAACCTGTTCCAGTGTTCTACAACTCCCATTGTAAAAAAATTTTTTCCTAATTTCCAATCTAAATCTATCCCCCTCTATTTTAAAACCATTACCCCTCGTCCTAGGCATCCAAGGCATCCTCTCCTTGTATTGAAGCTATGCTGTTACACAGCCAGGAAGGAAAGCATTTTAGGAGCAGAGTGTAGCCCAGTGATTAAGGCTCTGAGGTGAGAAGGAAGAATAGAATAGAATAGAATGGAGTAGTTCAGCTGGAAGGGACCTACAATGATCGTCTAGTCCAACTGCCTGACCACTCTAGGGCTCACGAAAAGTTAAAGCGTGTTGTTAAGGGCATTGTCCAAATGCTTCTTAAACACTGGCAGGCTTGGGGCATTGACCACCTCTCTAGGAAGCCTGTTCCCCATTTAACCATCCTCTCTGTAAATAAATGTCCAGTCTAGACCTGGATTTTAGTTTCTTTTTCCACAAACTCTTCTGTTTGTTTTTTGTCTTTCCTTGTTTAATGACTGGCCAGTATAAAACGCTAAAGCAATTTGAGGAAAAAAAACCCGTATGTCCTACTTTTAAGCAATTGTTTAAGCTATATAGGTAATTTGTAAAAGCATTGGTCCCCACATATAGGTACTGCTCTTCCAGATGTGTTTTTGAAAGAATCTGATCCTGATGATTGTGTCTCTGTGCTGTATATCCCTCTCCCTGCAATTTCACATTTGGCTTAAATCCAGTCATTGTTTAGCCTGCTGCTGCAGAGAAGGGAGGGCCCTGCCCTCTATGCTGGCTGCTCATTCCTGCCCTCTCCAACATTTGTGATTTTTCCATTTAATCAACTTAAACTAATCTTTTATTTATTTAATTTTGATATCAGTTGGATGAATGAACTGATCCAGCTTACTCTGTGGTCAAGCTACTGCTAAAGCTGATACAAAAGAAGTGGCAGGGAAATGTGCTATAGGTTGGTATGTGGGTTTTTTTGACAGCAACAATGAGTTTAAATCTTAGGCATGTTCATAAAAATCCCTAATTGATTGTATTCCTCTGGATAAAGCATAGATGTGTTGCCATCTTGTTTCTGCATCACAACAGAGCTTACGTTAACATCCTTTTTTTTTTTCCCAGACTGGGATACTTCCAAGTGTGCACAAATGAGTAAGTTTAGGCTCCATGGGAGCTGTAGGTCAAATGGGGAGTCACCTGGTGAGTCTGAGGAATGCCCACGGCTTTCAGATGTGGGCTTGGTTTAGCATTGTCTTGCAGTAAAGTGTTTAAACGTTGACTAATTTGAGTCCAAATACGAGGCTTAATACTAAAATTTAGTGATTTAAGCAAGAGGAAACCTTATTCCCTCACGAGTCGGGAGATTCTCATGTTTCATTTTTCAAGGATAAAAGCATTGATATGGTATGTACAACTGCAAGGTAATAACAGAGTAAATACATAGAGAATTTATTAATGATGTTAATGAAACCGAGTAGACTATATCCTTCAGTTGTATGTGTCTAATTATTGAAATGAATGTGTTACAAGTATATGAAATATACTGAGTTGCACGTAATGTAAACAACTGTACTGTTCACATGGTAAGCACCATCACTAAGCCTTCTTATCCAGTATTTACATTTATACTAAAAAGTATTCTAGAGCCATCAGGTAGTTTATATAATCCTCTTGGATTCAAAGAAATAAAATCTGTTCAACCAGTCTTTCCTCATCTGTCTCTCGTAGCACTGCTCTTCTTTATGGCAGGCTTATAGCTCCCTCCAGAGTTCTATTCTGTGTTAAAATACAGGAGAAAAAAAAAAAAAGAGAGATTGTCATAGATTCACTGTAAAACAATCAGATTTTGTGCTGACAGCCTGTTGTCTGTATTGACTCAGTGTTTCACTAACAGATTGGGCTACACAGTTCTTTTGAATTTGCCTGTTTTGTCTGGTAGCATACTGATTTACTTGTAGAATTTGAAAATATTGGGGGATTTATTGCATAAGGTTTTACATTTTTTTTTCCTATGCCTTTTTATGTGCATTCACTGGGTTTCAGAAAGATGAAACAAAGGACTGTAAAAGAAAAAAAAAAGAACCACAGTACAGTCAAGGCAGTGTATTAGAATACTGTAATGGTGTGCATATATATGTATTTTATTTTTTTTCCCATTGTTCACTGAACATTGACAGCAGTAATGAAACACTCAATTTATCCATGTATTCTAAATGGGTTTAGGGCTAAAGTAAAGAAAATGCCTTCTCTTTGTACACTGTGATCTTTGGATGCACTAATGTAAGACTAAGCACACACTTTGCTAAATATTTAATTTGCTGCCATGCAGATAAAGAATTGTTGTTTGGCCCAGCTATTAACTAAGATACAAATAGCATTTCTAGGTCTTGTCTAACTCAAAATTTGTAAACTGTTGTGAAGTGGTGCTAATCAAAGAATCTCTTCTAGATTGTCAACTTTTGAGTAGTCTTCCTTTTATATTTGAATAATTACAAATATGTCAGATATGGAGGTATTTCATAAATCTCATTAGAGATTTGAGATATTCCTGAACTGGTCATGAACCTGAAAATTTGTCTATGTATATTTGATGTCTTCTGCATAAGCACATGGAAATTTGCTGAAATAAGAGGGAGAAAAGTGTCAGCACTTGTAAATAATTTCTCTGTTCTTCTGAACAAGGCCACAAGGCCCTAGTGAAATTTCTTAGAAATTAATGAAAACTGCTGGTAGGTTGTGTGTGGTGTGGGGTTTTTTTTTTGGTTTTTTTTTTTTTTTTTTTTTTTTTTGTTGTTTTTTCTTCTTGTAACCTATGGAGATATGATTTCATCCACCTAAGAAAAAGTTTACAAATTAGCGTCTAGCACACTAATTTTACAACCATTTGGGTTTCATAACAGGGCCGTTGTTTGTCACAATGACCAAAACGCATGTGATAGCAGCTTCAAAAGAAGCATTTTACATCTGGCAGTATCGTGTGGCCAAGAAGCTCACAGCAATGGAAATTAATCAGGTAGCACGGACCAGAAAAGAAGGCAGGGAAAGGTTTGTCTTCAGGCTTTGTAATTTTTCTTCCTTTGCATTGGTATAATCCATGTCTAAAATATGAACTCCTGTCTTCTCATTTTTCTGCTTAGATTTGTTGACTTGCAAGCCTGTAAGATTAAATACTAAAGAACAGTTTTTCATAACAAATGTCAGTTTGTTATCCAAACCTCTTAGACTTTTTTTGATTAGTTCCTGTTCAGTGTCTCCATTTGCTTGCTGTGTGCTTCCCTTACAGAGCTGTGCATCTTGATGCTTTTTTTCCCCTTCTCCTTTTTCTTCTCCATACTCTTGGTTTCTAGGCAGCTGTATTCCATTCCTGCTTTTTGTGTGTCATTGGCTGTAAGGACATAGTCTATCCAGCTAGTTCTTCTCTAAATACACTTGTACCTGATTGTATCTTTGAAGTCTAATCCTGTCTGGACTTTTATCCTCTCAAACTAAACAAGCCAAAGTCAACATCACCTTGCCTCCAAAATATTTCCTTCCCAGGTGCTCACTAGTGGCATTAACTTTTCTGTGACGTTCAGAAGCTTACAACTTTGTTCTGATTTTCTTTTGTGTTATTTTATGTTTTCTTCCATAGAGATGCTATAGCACCTTTCTATAAATCTACCATCTCCTGTCACCATATATCTATAATAATGAGTAATTATTTGTACATGGTGTAAGAACTCATATTTTTCTAGTACCTGAATGTCCTAGCCTTGGACAAGATTGTAAATTTGACAGAAATACTGAAAAAGTAAATAGTTGTAATTCAACATAAACTACGATTTTAGCAGTCTAAAATTTTTCCTAATGCTACTTTTTAAGGCAAAAGAGAAGTTATAATGAAGTATTGAATATAGTAATACACAAGTTTTGTGGATCTGATGGTGAGACTCCCCGTAAGTATGGAGAAGAGCCTGAGAAAATACAGAAGTGCACATTTGAAAAGAGACAACTGAGGTGGCTGATGGTTTGCAGGAACTTCTTGTTGCAGAATGAAAATTTATAGATCATATGGGAGTAGACCATTGGGGGCTGTGAAAGTGAAAGCAAGTACCACATCTTTATATCAATACAAAGCTGAGTTATCAAAGGGGATACCACTGGAACATAAGAGCAGGCATAGCTTTTATGCTCTTTTACCATTGCAGTGGTTTCTTTTCCAATGATTATATACTATAAAAATGATCCTTTCTTCGGACTCACTTTTTCTTCTAACTTCCCTTTTCTACAGGATTTATCATATTGATGACACCCCCTCAGGATCTGGAGATGGACACCTTGATTACAGCAGAGCTATTGAAGTGAGTGATGTTTTTAACTAGTTTATTGTGATGTCACTGGTAACTTGAAAGAGAATATTTATTTTCATAGATTTTCATTAGTAGGAGTGGTCATATTTAAACTTTCTTTTACTTCTGCCTTTTGTATATAAGTGTTATTTTTCTTCCTTCTGGTTAGTGTGTTGTTACTGTGCCATTATATATTACTGGAAATGTACACCAAACTATAGAGAACATAGAAAAAGTATATTCTGGGGTCCAGTATGAAAACATCGGCGGTCTTCTTGGTACGAAGCAGCTCCCCTTACTTCAATAAAGTATAAGCTTGTTGAAACTCATTAACTGTTGTAATCTTTTCTAATATTTTTTGCCTTTTTCACTATGTGTGTGTGTGTGCGTGCACGCATGTGTTTGCTTTTCTATTTACCAATATACCTGAAATTAATTTCAGGGCTCACAAGTCGGGGATAGTTGCCTTCTTGTGTTTTCTGTTAAACACCTGTTACATTTTGGGTTTCTTATTTTTCTGGAGGAAGGGCAGGAGAAGAAAGGAAGCTGTTAATATTTTTATTATCATGATTCCCATAACAAAGGCTACTAATGTAATAAATTATCCATTTATTGTATACTGACAAGGTTTGATAGCCCCTTTTCACGTGGATACTTAGTAACATTCTTGTATATGTAAATAAAACTTCTTTCTTTAACACTGCATTCTTACTGTTGCATTAAAACTGATCCTGATATCGCTTATATACTTTCAGGGAACAAGAGATCCAATTTGTGCAATAACAGCATCTGATAAGATACTACTTGTGGTAAGTGACATGATTAAAATAACTCCTAATTGCCTCTTGTGCTTGTAGGCAGAAGATTCTTCTGCAGTGTGTTCATAAGCAGTCATAATTTCAAAGCATTTCTGAATTTAGAACTTATACAGATGTAATCTCTTTCTAGACTTCCTCAAAGCTAACTTTTCAGAAGTTCTTCTGTTAACTTGGAGTCTTTCTTTAGGAGGGCTAATTCACTAAGTGCTTACAATTTAAGTACAGACTAGTTGCCTGAGTTAGTACATATACGTAGGGTTTGATAAAGTCCACGTTAGAACTTAATTCTGTCATCTGAGTTCTGGGAAGTCTCTTATAGGTTGTATGTAAATGCACAAATATTTACAAAGTTTGTCTATTTACATATTAATAGTATGATGATAGATAATATCACATGTATGTAGAATGCTATATACCCATTAATACATTTATGGATTATACATGTCTTAGGTATGAGGTATTGTATCATGCCGAACAACTGGTGCATTTTTTCTTTCCATCTGAAATGAGTGATCTCATTAGATGAACAGACATATGGGTGGGCTTTAAAGCAAACTAACTGAGCAGAACAAAGATAGAACAACACTATTTCTTCGTTTTATCCACCTTCCCAAGAAAGATCTTGATGTTTTCTCATGTTCCTACTACGGTGATATGTTTTTTTTTTTTTTCTCTGTTGTTTGACTACATTTTACAAAATCAGTGGGTCACAGGAGAAAACATGAATGAAAAAAGGTTAGCAGGTTTGTGCTTGAAGAATAAGAGTGAGAAAATTAAATTAAGACAATTATTAATCACTGCCTGGTTAAGAGGAAGGGAATGAAAGGAAATGCCTTTGAGACCAGATCTGGGTAAATGTGCTGAAGCTGAATGCATATTACAGCAGTTAAATTTTCTAACACTTCTGACCAAATCTGCTTTGCAGTTTATAGGGTATACAGATGTGAAGAAGTCAAAGATGAAAGGTGATTTATGCTGAGGATCTTAGTGATGGCTTGGGGGGAGAAAAAAAGGAATAATGTTTGGAGTACCTTTAATAGCAACTCATTTTCAGCATAAGGGTTAAACAGTAGGTAGAATAACGAGTATGTTGTTCAGTCTACAGAAACACCATGAGAAAATAGTGGCAGTGATCATTTCAGTCCAGGGATGTCAAACTCATATTAGACTGTTGGCCTGATAGTGTCTTGACATAGGGCATGGGTGTGTCATTCAGCAAAATTCTCTAAAGATAAACCACATTGGTACTTAGATTTGTTTACTGTTGCTCAAGCCTTTGAATAACCCATGTATTTTTCAGCATTTACTTTTAAAGCTAGCTTAGGTCTTGGAAGTAACCGGTGAAACTTGTTAGCAGGCAGACAGCACTACACGAACACAGCTGTACTGCTTTCAGACCCAAGCTGATACTGTTTGAGTGGATCTACCAGTTTGGGACAGGGATCTTTATGCTGTTCTTTTTTTATGTAGACCATGTCTGAAGGTTCATGGGGAAGTGCTAGGGTCCTGAAACTGTTCTGTAGGCTGTATGTGGACTATGGCTTTTCGTTTTAACATCCCTGCTTTAAACAGATCTGTAAATTGTCGCATCTTAAGAAGTATCTTATGTAATCAGCAGCATTTGTAACTTCTAGGATGATGACATTCCTTCTCTCTGCTTCTGCTTTGTCACTTAT
The DNA here is from genome assembly GCF_036417535.1 of Chlamydotis macqueenii. Taxonomy (NCBI): domain Eukaryota; kingdom Metazoa; phylum Chordata; class Aves; order Otidiformes; family Otididae; genus Chlamydotis; species Chlamydotis macqueenii. Next base: position 10,805,917 of record NC_141558.1, read on the forward strand.
CCAAAACCTCTTTTGTCTAGGACAGTATATAAATAAAACCTTTTTAAAGAGTTTATTGATGTAAAAAATAGCTCAATAAACAAGTATGTCTTTTCTCCAGGGAAGAGAATCGGGCACTATTCAGAGATACAATCTTCCTACCGTTGGTATGGTACAGAAGTATAGCCTGAACTGTCGTGCGTATCAGCTGTCTTTGAATTGCAACTCCAGGTAAGTTACACATCTGCTTCCAACACAGGTATCCAATTTTAAAATAAACCACTACAATTGGTGAAAAATGCCAATTCTATGAATTCTGTGATTCTAAAATGTACTAATTTTACTTTAATATAAACTATGTGTGAATTTAAGTTGTTATTAATGGTTGCTTAACCATTTATTTACTACTAGTTAATTACACCTGGCCAGTCATCAGATTACAAACACAGTCTCTCAGAGGAAAGCTCTCAAGTTTTAAACTCGGGTATGTGGGGGAAGTTTAAGGAAACATACATGAAATTATCTTTGTTATCTTAGATGAACCAAACATAAGCTTCCTCTGATCATGACATGAATTGACAAAGTTATAACCTGAAATTTTATATCTAAGGCTTCTTTATTTTTCTGTGTCCTTCTGATGTCTGGAAACTTTGTTCATCCCATGTTAATTTTCCATTGTTACAAGCCGTAGCTGGTGGTAAGCCTCTAGTAAGACTGGTTTTCCTAACCTTCAGCTGTGCCAATACTGAATTTGCTTTACTTAACAGCCATTTTTTTTTTTTTTTTTTTTTTTATAAGAGTGAGTATGAGAGTCTGCAGAAAAGTAAAAAAATATACTGAGTAAAGAGAACTTGTAAGACAATATTAATCACTTCAAAATAACTTTATAATTTCAAACAAAATTCATAATGTGTGTGTAGATTGATCACCTTTTTAGGTATAGACCAAGAACAGATTGCTTCACTTCTGCGGCTCTGACTAGATCACTTTGCCATTTATTTTTGTTTTGAACCCAAGCTGTTTGCTTGTGGAAAAGGCTCAGATCCATAAGCATTTTGAAGTTAACTTTCTAAATTGCTTTTGAAATTTTAATAGAGATTAAGGGTGGATAAATACCGTTCAATATTTAGAAATGCTTTTAAAATGATGTTGTAGTAAATGCAGGCTACTATGATTCACTGAAGATCGATGTAACTGGAAATTTTAACATGTAACCCTTTAGAAATTTATTTTTCCTGTATTTTAAATAACTTCAAAGATTAATTTGGTTATACTGCATATTTTGTCTGGAAAAAAACCTAAAGATTACTGTTTGTTGAAATATAAGAAATCCTGGTTTAGAGATTAACAGTCTGCATTACTGCACTGTCTTTTTAATTTAAGAATCTGCTTCATTGCCTCCTAGTAAATAATGAAAACCAACTCTGTTCAGTTGTTAATTCGTAATGAAAATTACATGCATTTCACTGAATCTATGGGATTATACTGGTATTAGATTAGAGGGGCAATTCGACCTGAGTGTGCCAGTTTAGGGAACTATTTCAGATTCACAACCTTGAATAGTATTAATTAGCTGTCTTGGTTTTTCTTCTTTTGTTTTTCTGTAGTCGTGTTGCTATCATAGACCTTTCAGGTGTTTTAACTTTCTTTGACTTGGATACACGGGTAGTAGACAGTACAGGACAGCAAGTGATAGGTGAGCATCTGAAACTGGAACGCAAAGATGTCTGGGATATGAAATGGGCCAAAGATAACCCAGATTTGTTTGCAATGATGGAGAAAACAAGAATGTATGTTTTCAGAAACTTGGATCCGGAGGTAAATATTAACACATGTAAACTACTAATTTTACAAAATCACTTGTAAGCTAACGGCTTGATGTTGAATAGTATTGTTCTTTTGCTTACCATTCAATTAGGCAAGTGTTTATATAAATAAACTTGCTTCTGGAAATCTCAAAATCTAGTCAGCTCTAATGTGGGAGTGTTGTTTAGGAACAAATAAGTAAAATGAAATATCAGTCCTGGAAAGATAAAAATGCTGTCATATTTTTCTTAAATGTATGAGATGTTTTTCAGGACCATATTTTTTGTATGCTTTGAAAAATACAAACATAATTTTAACAAATATATTTGTAAAACACAGTTCAGTTGAATCTAAATATTGTCAGATTTTCTTTTGCCTCTTTCCCAAAACATGAGGATTTTTAATTATGTCTGTGTATATGGAATTGTCAATAATGTTAATGATTTTAGTATTTGTTTCCTGTTGGAAATGCAATTAAATCTTAGTTTGGAGAAGAAGAAAGTCTCTTTATATATACCTAACAGATTTGGTTATGATTTCATCAGACAGAATACAAGTTCATTCCTTTGTAACTTATTTAACTTTAAGGAACCTATACAAACTTCTGGATATATTTGCAACTTTGAAGACTTGGAAATCAAATCTGTTCTTCTGGATGAAATATTAAAGGTAAGTATAATTAATTTTATTTTGTAGGAAAAAATGGTGTCTGTCTTAATGATCTGAACAGTAGATATCTATGTTGGGTGAAAATAAAGGTGACATGGAATAAAATAATGTTTCTTTTATCTATTATTTTAGAATCCTGAACATCCTAACAAAGATTACATCATCAATTTTGAGATTCGGTCATTACGAGACAGTAGAGCATTGATTGAAAAAGTTGGCATTGAGGAATCTTCCCAATTCATAGAAGACAATCCACATCCAAGACTTTGGTAAAATCTCTTTATAAGACAACTTTGTTTAAATCTGTGTTATTTTTTATTCTTTTTCTGTTCAGACAGATCTAGTATTAAAGTACAAAACCTCAACTCAAAACTAGCCAAAGCAGTATACTCTTTAAACAGAATCATTTAAGAAAAAGCAAAAAAAACCCCCAAAGGTAGCAGTGCTCAGCTGCCCTCTGAAGGGCTGCTATTCTAATTGAGAAAGTGTCTTCATTGGGCTGAATCACCTCCAAAGGAGTATTACAGCGTTGAGGGAAAGCCCAGAGAAAACCTTGCAGTCCCCTGTTTGCCTGGCTCCCCGCCTCTTTTGCAGCTGGTGTTTTTGGGCTGTTTCAAGCTGTGTGGTGTTACGATTTCCCAGAATGCAATAAAGTGAAGTTTTTGTGCCTGAGCATTTGAGAATTCAGGAGATGCTGAGCAAGTGTTCAAGACTCCTGAGCAGCCATCTTAAAAAAAAAAAGAACTTGAGGCCAGGGCTTCCCCACGCTCCTAGTTCTTGAACCCAAAGAAGTGGGCTGCTGTTAAATTGGAACTCTAAAATTTTATGGATGTTGTAATAGCTAGAATGGAAGGCATGCTGCGTGTGTCAAGGTGGTGGGTACAGGGTACAGGCTCAGGACACTTTTTTTGCTCTGTGCTGTATGAGCCCCAAAATGCAGTGCTCCCTACTTTTAGGGGCAAATCTAAAGGAAATGAAAAAGCTGGCAAAAAGCTAACTTTAAGTTGGTTAAATTAAAATTCAAATCAGTCATAAGTTGAGAGGGTGTTTATTTATTTATATATTTTATATTGAACCTTGATGACAAAAAGCTTAAAACTCAGTAAAAGGAACACATTAGAATGGTAACAAGCTAAGAGAAGTTGACTAACCTTTTAGCATTTTGGACAGGCCATAAAGGACAGAAATGAGAAGGGATGAGTACGTTAATCATGTTACAATGCAACGTCGCAGAAGTAATCTGGGAAAAGGAGACGTTGGCATACTTAAACTAAGCTTGAAAATCTTGCACAGCAAACATGTAAGAGTAAATCTGTGAAAACAGAAGTTCTGGAAATCTGTTTAATATCCTGTGTCATAAGTGCTGGAAGAGTAAATGCCTCAGTAGATAATTTAATGAAAAGTCAGTAGCAGAAATTAAAACTTCATTGATGAGTTACTTCTTGAATGATGCCAATTCTCTTTAACTCTCTGGAGATTGTTTCTATAGTTGTACCTTACTTTAGTAATTTTGGCTCTGTTTTGAATCTAACTGATTTCTTGCAGTGTTGCATGTTTGGCTTGCATCAAGGGGGATTCTGACAGTTCAGAGGGGAATTTAGAATTGGTGAAAGTGTGACCAAGACAACTTACTTTAAAAGTTTGTCCCAAAAAGCATTCCTTCCTATCCAGTTGTGCTTTCATCTCCAGAACGTACGTTCTGAAAAACAAGATTTGATAGCTGCATGTTGAAAGTTTCTGTCATAGTGCTGTAACTTTATTAGTTTGAGTATGTAGGGTAAAACATTAGTTTTGTGAGTCTTCATTTTTACTAATGTCTTGAACTAGCTGAAGATTTTTTTTTTAGTTTTGAAGTTCATGCTTTGCTAGTACCATCTATTTATTCAATATAAAATGATTATTAGTTTTGAAAGTCTATGTCTCAGTAAAAGTTTAGTATCATAAAATCACAAAATATATGTCAAATGCTGTTCACCTTGCTCCAAAATTGCCATTAACCTAATTGTCATTATGTAATGAAACATATAATATGTTACATAGTTACACGGAAGAAAGGGATTAGAAGTGCTGGGTATAAAGCAAATATATTCTAGATCAGAACGGGACAGTGCCCTTACTGCTAGAATGCAACAAACGGGATGACGTGTGTTGCAGATCAATTAAATTTGCCATGCTGTTTTTCTATTGGTTTCACTGATGTCAGTGATGAGCATTTGAGTTGAAGTGATACTGACCTTCTCAAATTGATTCAAAAATACTGAGTTGATGCTGCCTAAGCATGGCTTAGGTCACTGAATACAGTAATAATAATATTGGTTTTGTCAGTGCCCTACTGCACTGGCTTTGTTTCACAGTGTCAATCAGCCAGTCTAAATTTACCTGGCCTGAAGGCAGAAATTCTCTATTTGCAGAACGAACCAATGGAGCGGTACCAGTACAAGGTTTCCCAAACTGCCATGCTGTCCTAGACTTTTGTCCTAACTGGACAAGGAATATCCAGATGGATTAGACAGATATCTTATACTTCATGGCTAGTTTCGTTGGAGGCCTTCAGACTGAGGCTGCCATCAAGGCTTAAAGTTATGATATATGCATAGGTAGAAATATCTAAATGGAACTACATCGAGACCAGCAACACACTTCACATAGGACAACTTTAATACTCAAACCCTGCCCATTCCTCCCAAGCCAGTGTCCATTTGAACAGTTGAACTAAAGAGTATGAGAGCAATTATTTGAACATCTTACCCTGAGCAAGTACTGTAGAGATCACAGAATGTACTGGGGACAAACATACAACTGAATTAAGATTAGGTAGTAAACAATACAATTAGAGTAACTTGAATGTTGTCTTTGAATAATGACTAGTTAAATGGATCCTCATTTAATTTACCTTATAACTGCTTTTCCATCCTTTATGTTTGTTTTTCACACAGGCGTCTCCTAGCTGAAGCTGCTCTTCAGAAGCTGGATCTGCAGACTGCTGAACAAGCTTTTGTACGATGCAAAGATTATCAAGGTATTAAATTTGTGAAGCGTCTAGGCAACTTGCAGAGCGAGTCAATGAAGCAAGCAGAAGTGGCAGCCTATTTTAGCAGATTTGAAGAAGCTGAAAGAATGTATCTGAATATGGACAGAAGGTAATTGCATGTAGTCATCTCAGTAGCAAATAAAGAAAAAGAGTCTCAAAAAAAAAAAAAAAAAGCTTGCCTTAATAAGGAATGACTGTTTTAGCACTGAAGATTCTTTACTAATTTCTGGAAACACAGAAGAGGATCGGATGGAGAGAATTTTGTTGTATCCACAGATAACCAATTCTATATGTAAATTGGGGCATTTCAAACTGTTTGCAAAACCTCAGTTGCTCTAGGTAGTGCTGTGTTTCGTAGATGTTTTTTTCACAAGTATTTTGTTGATATTACAACTGGGCCTCCAAAAATGCAAGCAAACAATCTTAACTAATGTTTAATTTATGTACTGTTGCTCTTAGCTAGTAGCCAAGTACACACATTCTTTCCAATTACATATACAAACAACAGAGTTTTTAATGAACTGTAATCTCTGGAGAGACAGAAAGAACTCTGGATGAAATTGTGGATGAATCAATGGAATTTTTGCTCAGGAATTAAAACAAACACAGCAAAATTACAATATTACTGGGAAATGTAAAGTAATGCTAAGTAATTAGCTAGAGCACTGTCTTTACTGAAAAAGGATAATGAGAAAGAATAAGCCGTAGTTGTACGATGTAGACTGTAGGTGGTGATCAAACATGGAGAAGCATGAATCACTTAAGCACATGTGAAATTTTAGGCTTTGATTAATGGAGCCGTGAAAAAAAGTAGGGAATGATGGAGAAGAAATGATTTCTTCTTTCATGCTGTAAGAATGAGAAACCTTCCTTTTCCGGTGTAAGGAGGTGGGGGAGAAGGCAGGAACTGAGGAGAGATGCACATTAGATGCTGGTAATGGAAAACTTTCTTGCACATAATTAATTAGCTGATGGAAGTATGCTAGTTTGGAGAGGCAGACTGCCTCATAAACACTTCAGTCACACTGCAGCACTGCTTTTTACATATGGCATATTCCTTTCCACATGGCTGAAGAGAAATTTGGGCATTATAAGATTGCAGAAGTCAAAGACTTTTATTACTGGTTTCTTCAACAGTAGAGCATCTTATTCCCCAGCTACAAGGATATGGGAATTCTGTATTGATCTTGTGTCTCCTCACCACTAGAAAAATCTTGATAAGGACCTACCATAAATCAGGCTGAAATAACTGTATTTTCAAATACAATTTTAATTTTTTTAGATAGATGCTCTTATTTAGCTGACTGCACTGCCTTGCTATTGCCTTTCTTAACTCACTTGTAAGTTTAGGACACTTTTCAAAGAATTGTATATATCTCTCCCATTTATTTTCTATGCATGTGCAGAATTGCTTCTATGTGAAGTAATATAGAATTATTCTATATGGTAGAAAAATGTGCCAGACAGACACACGGTGGGTCATATGTATGCATGAATAATAAAAAGGAAAGACTACTTCTGAGTCCTTTCTCCTTCATCCAAAGTAATCTTGAATCTGAAAGAGAAGTCTCTGAAATTCATTTTATTACATCTCAGCTTTAGCCTCCATAGTTCATATTCTTTGCTTCTTGGCCCTTCCCCTCATCTCCCTTTTGCTTTTAGCTTTTTGCAGCTGCTGCCATCTATTATAGCGGTCAGCAGTGAAAGATAAAGTAAAGTATAGTGCACAGAATAAGAGGAAATCTGAAGTAGCATCAGCCCGGCTGTCTCAACAGCTGCTCATTTAACTCCTCATACAGGAGTATGGCTAATAGGGAAGTACGATACAACCTGTGAAGTCTCTGAGTATTTGCTTTTATGGAATACTGTTTCAATTGTAAACAAGGTATCTGAGATCACTGTGATACCTACAATGGAGGTTATGAACATGAAAACACTTTTGGATGCTTTTCTCAATATTTTTGTTATCTATTTTATTGTCTTTGACTTTTTCCTGCTATTTTCTGTTTACATTAGAGATCTTGCCATTGGATTACGAATAAAACTGGGAGACTGGTTTCGAGTATTACAGCTGTTGAAAACTGGCTCAGGTGATTCAGACGATGCCCTTCTCGAACAAGCACACAATGCTATTGGAGACTATTTTGCAGATCGTCAGAAATGGTATGTTCTATAGAGGAACTAATAAGAAGTAAATTACAAAGGAAATCATAAAAACTGATGACAAGACTTAATTTATGAGGAGGGACAGACATCAGGAAAGTCAGGATGCAATACCTAGGATAATTTTGGAATGATGAGATTGAGCTCAGACCTTTATGTTTCCACCGCTGCAGGCACCTTTAAACAGACAGCTATTTATCAACTATCTAAAGAATGGAATTAATAAATATCTCAGTTTTGCCATAAGTCTGTCTGCTTCAAAGAAGGGGAGGGGGAGAGAAATACCTATACAGTTAGACTGGGTACAGAAAGTGTTAAAGAAAAAAAAAAAAACAGTGAAAAGTAGTGAGAGAATTATTAAACATCACTGAATTTCAAAACTAACCACAAGCTTTTTAGAATACTTAAACCCACAGATATTTGAAAAGGTCCAGAGTTCCCTTTGACCTGGATCTGTCTCCAGCTATTGCCCAAATTGGGCACCCAAGAAAGATTTTAAGAGCAGTGCATGCATGTGATGGTATTTCTCCAGAACACATTTTGCAGTCAGGTACTTACTGAGCTAAAAGTGATGCCTTTATAGCTAATAACTTGCAGAGAAATTTTGTTTCATTAACTTCTCTTGTTGCCTTCTAAGCCCACGTAAACTTCTAGCATTCAGAACACAGAGTTCTGCAGCTCCACTATGTATTGCAGTTACTTAGACTACATTATCACAAAGAACTTGGGTCCCAAAGCAGTTGAAATTAGATTTTGAAAGTTGATTTTTTAGATGTTTTAGGTAACATCGGAGAATGGTCTTGGAGATTTTAGTGCTTCTGTTTTAAAACATGGAGGCACAACAGTAAAGCCCTCTTCTGAAACTTTAGTTGTAAGTTGTTGTACATTATCAGCCATGATCTGGGCAGATGTGGGAATACAGTTTTAAGACTCCTTGACTTCCTGACCTTATGCTAGTTAACGAACCAATCTGGCTACTACTTCAAGATAATGATCTCTGAAAATTAAAACTTTTAGTGCATTTTAGAAAAAGAGTGAAATTCTAGCTACAAAAGCTCTTTCAAGCAAAGTTACCTATTTAAAATAATGTCATTTTAAATTTACAAATGCAAAAGGCTTACACAATGAGAAGTTTCACTTGTGTTTATATATCGGAAGCCACTACATTTGTTTTAAATTTTCTTATTAGGTTAAATGCTGTACAGTATTATGTACAAGGACGAAACCAGGAACGTTTAGCTGAATGTTACTACATGCTAGAGGACTACCAAGGACTGGAGAATCTAGCCAACTCGCTTCCAGAGAATAATAAATTGCTCCCTGTAAGCAAAAAGCACCTTTGTTTTTCATTGTCTTATGCTCAACTATTTATTTAAAATTTCCCATCTTGGGAAAGTTAAGAAACAAAGAGAGAAAGAATGCAATGTATGACATCCTGTCTTTAAGCATAGTGGTGTTACTTTGATATTGATCTCCAATATTACTGTTGTTTTCATACTTCATCATTCTCCCTTTCCCTCATTGTCCAGGTTTCCTATATAGACCTGATTATTCATCATGCTCTACAGCCGCATGGCCAAGTCATAAGTCACTACTTCCCTCCCCAGATTGTGGCATTTCTCTCTAAAATAGCTATGCTTCACTGAGAAGTCACTTCTCATGACTGGACACTTACTTTAGCTTTCATTTTGTCATCTAGTCTACACTGGGGTTTTTCTGCCCCAAATTCTTCCTGGTTGCTATCCCTGGTTTAACATCTTACTTGGTAGCTCTGGTGGGAATGCTTATGTACAATGAAAATTTGAGATACTCTGCTGAAAACATGGAAAGTTGGTGGTTTAGCCTGAAATGACCTACTGAATAAGAGCTAATTTAAAACTATGGTATGATTGACTACTCAAATGCTTGAAAAATGCAAAACATGCTCATTTAATGCCATTTTCAGTTGTTTGAACAAAGCCAGACATAGCACTTTCCTTTTAACCTCTTTCTAATAGCAAAGTTTTGTGAAATACTCTTGGGTAGTAAGAACACAGTCTTTCTGGTATGATTTGATTTGAAAGAAATTTTTTAAATTAGCTTTTTTTTTAATGTAGAAGCAATGTGTGAAAGTAGCGTACTGTTCTAAAGATTTACAACAGTGCGTGTTGTCTTCACAGAATCCATGAAGCAAACAACCCCTTTCCCACAGCTTCTTGGAATTAAATTAAACAAGAATATAATAGTATTGCAGTTGCTACACAATGTACTAAAAATCTGGAAGTGAATTTAATGCGGTGCTGATGCTTTTTGCAGGATATAGCTTACATGTTTGTAAGAGTGGGGATGTGTGAACAAGCTGTGTCAGCCTTTCTCAAATGTAATCGACCAAAGGATGCGGTAGATACCTGTGTACATCTCAACCAGGTAAAACAGCAGTAGACAATCGACTTTACTGATACCAGTTGAACAGTGAGATATCTATCCTAAAGCCTAGTTAAGTATAGGTCCTTGTTATGTGTCTGATGATTTGTTATGATTTTTGGAAAATTCGTGTTCTCCAGTGTGACTTACCTGTGCAACTGTTTGTGTCAGTGCTAATAAGAAACTGAGGATGGCTACGAGGAACTTGATGTATGGGAATGGTAGGACTGGCCAGTGCTGTCTTTATGTGAACAACTTCCTAGTTTATGGATCTGAAGGCTGTTAGGTATGAGATTCTGCCAAGTTTCTCAGTCCTGCCAAACTTTTGATCTGAGGCAAACACAGTAGCCAAAATGTTGAAGATCAAGAAAATTCACAGACAACATGAGGTGTATAGAAGGATAAGTAAAGTGTCAGTGTTTATGTCTTGAGCTTATGGGCTGAAGTCCTCTTTTAGCTATGCTTTTGACAGTTTGGATTTTAGTAATATCAGAAGTGTTGAAATCCACATGTCCAGCTATGAGCAGCAATGAAATTATTTTGCAAAGCTTTTATCAAAGCAGAAGCAACTGCTTTGTATGTGGTTTTGGACAGAGGTCCAGCATTTGTTTCACAGGCCTGCTGTATCACATGATTGGCAATTATGTTAGCATTTGTATTCTCTTGCTTTTTAGTTCAGTTTTTTTAGTAGCCTCGTTCTAAATGGTGATGAAGTATTGCACACAAATGTTGCAAACTATTCATGGATAACCAGCTTGTTCTGTGAATGTATTTGAAAAAATGAGGTTGGTAATTTTCTGCTTTCATTTCTAGTGGAATAAAGCTGTGGAGCTGGCTAAAAATCACAATATGAAAGAGATTGGATCCTTGTTAGCCAGATATGCAAGTCATTTACTGGAAAAGAATAAAATCCTTGATGCTATAGAACTCTACCGTAAAGCCAATTATTTCTTTGAAGCTACTAAGCTCATGTTCAAGGTATTGCAGGTTTTATTTTTATGTCAAATAACTGGGGTTTTGGACTAGCTCTTATTATTTCCATGCTACTTTTATTTTCTTATTTTAGTGTTAACAATGTCCAGGCAATAAGCAGATGTCATTATACAGGATACTGCAAAGATGAATCCAACTCCTACATTCAGATATTTCCATCTGAAATAGTTACCCTGGATGTTCCCTGTAGCCAGTGGAGAGAGTCTTTCAGGACACAAGCCATCAGATTTATTTTGAGAGTTTCACTTCAGAATGAGATGAACTGCACCTCAGAAGAGGTCCTGTTCCCTGCATTGCCTACTAAAGCAGACTGGCCTGGGTGCAACATCCACATTATTTTAGATGTTGTCTGGATTCGTTTTATCTCCTTTATTTTTAAAAATAGCAGTGTCATTAAATAGAAGTTAAATTTTGATATTTCTTCAACTGGTACCTTCAATTAGAAACTGCTGTGGTGTGCTTTTAAGATAAAGGTGTTGCTTAGATTTGGTTTGGCTGCACAGATTTCTGTTCATAGCTTATAAAATCTGTAAGAGTGATAGGAATTTTTTACAGCAAATGTTTATAGTAAAATAAAAAAATATATATGTGTTACTTTAAAAAGCCATTCTTATTTTCTGGGAAAACCACCAGACCTTATTGAAAGCTATGCATTTCTTAAACTTCAGTGTTTAAAAATCACTATTTTTTAGTTTACTTTTATGTTAAGTCAAGACTTATACATGATTACACTGATTTATCCTTCATATTTATCCCTGGCTTTATATACTGGTTAGGTAAATAAATATTGAATAATGTGCATTCTTCACTTCGACATTTACATTTATAGTTCTGTTTGCAGTCTAAATTATTACATTCAAATGCAGAATCATTTTTTGGCATGACTTCCTAGGTTTGTACAAGCACGCAGTTGTCCAAGAGAATGAAGCAACTCTTCTAATATTTTTTTTAATCTACATTAAATTCCTTTGTTTTGTTTTTTAAGATTGCAGATGAAGAGGCAAAGAAAAGGACAAAGCCTTTGCGAGTTAAAAAGCTTTATGTATTATCAGCCTTACTTATAGAACAGTGCCATGAACAAATGCAAAATGCACAAAGGGGAAAAGTCAAAGGAAAAAGTACAGAGGTAGAGTGGTTTTTTTGTTGTTGTTGTTGTTGTTGGGGTTTTTTTGTGGGTTTGTTTTTTTTTAGTTCTTTCTGAATTCTGGTATGTGCTACCTAGTCAGAATAAATAAAGCTATCTTCATGTGAGGCTATTGCCTTTTTTTAGTAACACCTTTTCATGCTAAGAACAAAGCTCTCCTTAAAGCAAGTCTTCCATGAAAACATATTGTTTAAAGTATTACTTAAAAACATTTAAATCATATATATTAATAGATACTTTCTTTCCTAAGTTTAATGTGTTTTTCTTGATGTTTTCACTATAACAATGAAAATCATACTAAGAAACTCCAGATTTTTTTTTTTTTCTTTTCCTTGCAAGACTCTCACTTTCCCATTTAGGAGTAAGTATCAATCCAAAAGAGATCTGTGATTAGATTAAGCTATGTTGGCTACAATTTAGCAGTGAGATGGCTCCAGATATGGGAGAGGCAAATGGAAGAATTTTAATTTTTTTTCTGCTCACACTTTCATCTTCATATGCACAAATGAAATAGTTTAAACAAAGTTTTAAGAGGTCTGGTGTTGAAATGCAATATTAATCCAAACTATGAACTAGTCTGCAGATGTTCACAGAATATATTTGTACACATGTATGTGATATTTATCTTTGAAAATCTGCACCATATGTTCTGCCTATGCACTGTATAAAATATATAACAATGTTCACTTTAGGTCTATATATTTATATTTTCCCTAGTTAACACAGAGAGTAATCACCAAGTACAGAAAAGTTCTTTTGATTTATTCACATTTCCCGCTGTATCTGTTTTGTATAAAAATTAGTTGTGATACTGCTTTCTTTTCAGACTGCTTCAGCTTTGGCTGGTTTGCTAGAAGATGATGTTCTTTCTTCCACTAATCGCTTTGCAGACAATCCTTGGCGAGGAGCTGAGGCTTACCATTTTTTCATACTTGCACAAAGACAGCTCTATAAAGGTTCTGTAGATGCAGCACTTAAAACAGGTAGGACTTCATTTTTGACCCTGTAAAGAAACTCTTCTAATTCTCAGACCTGCACAGCACATAATTTCATGTATAGTTGGCACATTTTTCTATTCCTGCTAGATCCATGGAATTTAAAACAAAACCATATAATGAATTAAATATGGCTGTAGTCAAGATACCTGGAAGGTATTTTCTTGGAGATAGTGCAAATCTAACTTTCCAAATATTACCTGATTAACTTGGACAATCTCTGTAGATATTCTGTTGACTGTCTTGTATTTCTTTCCTTAAATTCTAAGGCATGCCTGAATTCACATCAGACCTCCCTGTAGAGCTTTGTAAAAAGATTGTGGGAGTTAGAGAAGGAAATAGTGCTTTATGCTTTGTCCAAGTAAAGAAGGTCCATTTGAAATGCTTACAGAATCGTAGAATAGTTAGAGTGGGAAGGGACCTTCAAAGGTCATCTAGTCCAACCCCCCTGCAAGAAGCAGGGACATCTCCAACTCAATCAGGTTGCTCAGAGTCCCGTCCAACCTGGCCTTGAATGTTTCCAGGGATGGGGCATCCACCACCTCTCTGGGCAACCTGTTCCAGTGTTCCACCACCCTCATTGTAAAAGAAAAAAAAAAAAAAAATGTTTTCCTTATATCTAGTCTAAATCTATCTCCTTCTATTTCAAAACCATTACCCTTGTCCTATTGCTACAGGCCATGCTAAAAAGTTTGTCCCCATCTTTCTTATAGGCCCCCTTTAAGTACTGAAGGCTTAAAACTTGAGGCCTCAATAAGGTCTCCCTGGAGCCTCCTCTTGTCCAGGCTGAAGAGCCCAAATTCTCTTAGCCTGTCCTCATAGGAGAGGTGCTCCAGCCCTCTGATCATCTCTGTGGCTTCCTCTGGACCCTCTCCAACAGGTTCGTGTCCTGCCAATGTTGGGGGCTCCAGAGCAGGACACACTACTCCAGGTGGGGTCTCACCAGAGCAGAGTAGAGGGGCAGAATCACGTCCCTCGGCCTGCTGGCCACGCTCCTCTTGATGCAGCCCAGGATACAATTGGCCTTCTGGGCTGCGAGTGCACATTGACAGCTCGTGTCCAGCTTTTCATCCACCAGAACCCCCAAGTCCTTCTCCTCAGGGCAAGGCACTCAATCCCTTCATCCCCCAGCCTGTATGGATACTGGGGGTTGCCTCAGCCCATGTGCAGGACCTTGCACTTGGTCTTATAAACCTCATGAGGTTCACATGGGCCCACTTCTCAAGGCTGTCCAGGTCCCTCTGGATGGCATCTCGTCCCTCAGGCATGTTGACCACACCACTCAGCTTGGTGTCATCTGCAAACTTGCTGAGAGCACACTTGATCCCACTGTCTGTCATTGATGAAGATGTTAAACAGTACTGGTCCCAGTATGGACCCTTGAGGGACACCACTTGTCACTGACCTCCATCTGGACGTTGACCCATTGACCACTACCCTCTGGATGCAACCATCCAACCAATTCCCCATCCACTGAACAGTCCACCCGTTGAATTCATATTTCTCCAATTTAGAGAGAAGGATGTTGTCGGAGACTGTGTCAAAGGCCTTACAGACGACATCCATAGCTCTTCCCTTGTCCACTGATGTAGTGACTTCATCATAGAAGGCCACCAGGATGGTCAGGCAGAACCCGCCCTTGGTGCTAAAGACACTTTAATTTCCCAGTCAAATCCCCTTATTTTTGTTTAGTTTTAAGAAGTGTTGAACCACAGATGCTTTACAGTTGTGTCAATGAAAAGGCTTTGATTCATTGTGTCAAATTTGCAAGATTAATACTGTCTACTAGTAGCAAATATTTCAGACAGATTCTTGCGCTTCCCAGAAGACATGTAATAATTCCCTTGGATTTTTTTTTTTTTTTTTTTCATTTCCTAGCTCTTCATTTGAGAGATTATGAAGACATTATCCCTGCAGTTGAAATCTATTCCCTTTTGGCACTCTGTGCATGTGCAAATAGAGCATTTGATACTTGTTCAAAAGCCTTTGTTAAACTAGAATCCTTGGAAACTCTTAGGCCAGAGCAGAGGCAACAGTATGAAGACCTTGCTCTAGAGATTTTCACGAGACATTGTCCCAAGTATAACAAAAAACCTGATCTGGATGACGTTCTTGAGAGGTGGGTTTGTATTTGTATGATAATGTTGTAATACTAGTGTTGTTTTCTGCTATTGTTTGCATTTTGGGTTTTAGCAGGTTTTGTGTGACCAAGTTAATTAGGTCCTCCCCTGCTTAAACGAAATATTGGGCAAGAATGATGCAGGTGTTCACCAGTGTACAGAAAGGGTAATGCAACACGGTTTTATTTGGGAGAATAGACGCTGACTGTATTTGAGGAACTGGGCATAAAGATATAACTTCATCTTAACTTGGAATGCACGTGGGCGGAGCACAGGAGTTTTAAGACCTTTGACAACGTGTCACATGCCATTAAAGTAATAATGTTACTGTTTGCATCACCATTGTGGTGTGATGGAAATGTCAGCAAGCGGATGTTTAACCATTATTAACCAGTAAGTCTCCAGTCTTTTGTGAATTACCTAAATCTACATGGTGTGAGAAGGTGAATGTGTCAAGTGAAAGAATTAAGAGATGAAGGGCATGCTTAAGAGGTAAGTCCTTGGAGCAGCTGTACTCACAATGGTGGCTTTGACATACGTTTCCTGCTAACAGCAGGGAATTTCTGAGTATGGAAATTGATTGTGAATAGATTTTCTTTTCAGTGAATAGGATTTTAACCTGTCTTGTTTGATTTTACTGTGGACATGTACAGAATGTCACTAGTGGCTTTCATGTTGGCTCTGCAGAGGAATGACCGTAACCGTAGTACAGTTGTCTCGGCCCTTACCTTTATACAGCCTCACTGCTCCTTTTCACCTACTCTTTTGGATCTGCTGGTCCTGATTTGTTGACTGTGTGGTTCTGGGGCTGTGCATTCTGTTGTGTGAAGATTTACATACTTGGCTATGTTAACAGGGAAGTGTTACACAATTCAAATTTTTATTTTTATTTTTTTTTTTTTATTTTTATAGTGGAGATGGGAAACTTCCTGTATGTGTTGCAACAGGAGAACCTATCCTGGAGTATCGATTCTGGATATGCAGTGTGTGTAAGCATTGCATGAAAGCCAAAGAAGCAAACAATTACAACTTCTGTCCTCTGTGCCACAGTACAGCGTAGCAGAGGATGAAGGACTGTTGATCCTTGTGTCCTTGTTACGTCTCCTAAAAATACTCTCTCGATGTTACTGATGTACTATACTTTAAAAGACAGCACAGGTACTGTATTGTAACGGACAGTGCCGCTATTAGAGAAACATCTTTTGAAAAATCCATACAACCCAAAAGAGAAACCTCTGCTGGTTCCATTTATGTGAATAAATGACTGTGTTAATAGACTCAGGGGGTCTTTTTTGCATTTTTTTACAAAGTTTTAAAATTAAAGCATTATTTTCTAATTGGCAATTGAGCCTAGTTTCAAAACCATGCAAATTCAATGTAGATTCATCTTAGTATGTTTTACTCTGAGCAAGCTCCATTTATCATTTTTTTGTAATTCCATAGCAAATTATTGGGTTTTCCCAGAAGTCACTTTTTTTTTTTTTTAAGAAAGTAATTCCTGAGTTGAAACAATGTCACAGTAGTTGTGATGGTATCATTGTACCTGTTTTTCTACCACTGCTCTACCAGAGCGATGGTACCAGTTTAGGCATACGTCTGTGCTGTTGTCTTTTTCCAAGTCTATTTAAAGCCACCGTAGCAATAAAGGGCTTGCAAACATTTAGCAATCAGTGCCGTTGCTCTGCATCGGGGTTCTTGAGCTTTGGCGATTTCTTCAGCCAGTGAAGGAAACTTCTGCGAACCTCAAGCTGGAATCTGATAATGAGCGTTTTTTTTTTTTTTTTTTTTTTTTTTTTTTTTTTTTTAAGTAGCTCGAAGTGAGCAGCTGACATCTGCTGAACAGATTTCAGGAGCTGAACTGTCAGCCTTGCTACACGCGGAGCTTTTGAGGCGTGCCATTTTACATGGCTCTTGTTTTATTGCTGGGTTTGAGCCTCTGCTCTGGCAGCGCTGCAGGTCCCTTCTCCGCCCTGCGAGCTCTCTCCCCAGCGGCAGCCAGCGCCCGGCACCAGCTGCGCCCCTTCACGTTCCCCTGGCGCGTTCGTTTTCCAGAGGAGAGCGCGAGGCCTCTTCTGCGCCGTCTTTCCTGGCAAGCAATGCCTTTCGGTTAAACCTGGGTAACGATACACTCCGTTCTGTAGAGAAAATATTACGATTTTTTTTTTTTCTCTCCTGCTATTTGAGCTTTTTTCCTTCGTGGAAGTGTCTGTTAGGCGATGCCAGTGCCGTCACTGCGGGCTGCGCCAGCTACGTCACTCCGCGCTCCCCCAGCAGGACCCGCGGCGGCGTGGGGGGGCGGGTGTGAGGGTGGCGGGCGGAGCCCTTTGTCCGCTGCACGCTTCCCCGGGGCGCCCGGCTGCAGTTGCCGCCGCTGCCGTGCCCGTGACGTCACAGCGCCGCCGGGCGGAGGTGCCGCCATGGAGCAGGAGGCGGCGGGGCTGCTGGCGGCGGCGCAGGCGCAGCTGGCGGCGCGGCGGCTGGCGGCGGCGGAGGAGTTGTACAGCCGCTTCATCGCCCGGTGCGCGGGGCCCGCCGGGCCGGGGTACGTGCCAGGGCGGCGGGGGGAGGCGCGGGGCAGGCGCGGGGCCCGCCGTAACGGCCGCTCTCCCTCTGTCCCCGCCCAGCGCCGGCCGCGACCTCGCCACGGCCCTCAACGACCGCGGCCAGATCAAGTACTTTCGGGTGGAGTTCGCCGCCGCCATGGAGGACTACACGGCCGCCATCGAGTGCCAGCCCGGCTTCGAGGTGCCCTACTACAACCGCGGCCTGGTGCTCTACCGGCTGGGTACGGGCCGCGCCGCGCCGCCCCTCAGCGCGGGCCGGGCCGCCTGGCCCGGGGCCCATGGCCCGGGTGACCCGGGGCAGGGCGACCCGACCGCTTGCCCTGCGAGCCGGGCGGCGGGCCCCGACCCTCCCCCTGCCGCCCGCCCGGGGCGAGGAGAGGGCAGGGAGCTTTCCCTGAGCGGGTAACAGCCCAGGGCGCTCGTTTATCCCAGGAGTCACCCAAACTGCAGAGAGATTCCTGCCGTTTAACAGATACAGGGACCTGCCTGGCACTGGTGGCGGAAAGACAGCACACCAGTAGTAACTGGGGCAGACAGAGATGCGGTTTTCTGGAGTTCTCACAGGGCATTTCAGCTGCTGTGTGTGCAGTGATACCCCTATTTGCAGATGCGCTGGCTATGTCATTTGAAATGATACTACTCAGGGGAAAACAGAGGTGAAGTTGCGATTTCAGTTTAGGAAGAACTTGCATTAGGGGTAAAACTAGCCAATTCCAAACATTGCCATTAAAACAAAGAAAAAGCATCTCTTTAGCATGCGCAGCCCTAGTGAGCACAGCCTCCTCAACCTGCAGCAGGCTGTCAGCCACCTCCAGGGAATTTGTTACCCAAGTTTTGAGTATTGCCATAAGAAAATGAAACCTCTGTTCCTTTTGTTGCAGCTTGGCTGTTTTAAAGCCAAGACCCAGAAGCTGAGGGACTAGAGAGAGCGCTAGGAGAGTGGAGCCTGACCAGGAGCATCAGCTGGGAAGCAGTCTGCCTGTGCTCCAGGTGTAAGACAGCCTGGGTGTTAGTTATTTGCCTGAGCCTGGGCCTTTTGGCTCCTTCTCTTTGAATCAGCTGGCTGAATTGAGCCTTGAGCCCATTTTAGGTTCAAAAATAGACACTTGGGTTCTTGCTCTGAAGGCCCTTGACTCCCACTTGGGCCTCTGGAGAATCCAGATGTAGTGGGTCCAGCAAGTACAGCTGCTACTTCTTGTTAGTGAAGGTACTGGGAGTCATTTCAGTTGTGGCTTGTGAGTTTGAGCACAGAAAGATAATTCATTCTTTCTTTTTTTTTTTTCTTTTTTTTTGGGACAGGATGCTTTGATGAGGCCATGAAAGATTTCAGGAAAGTATTAGAGTTAAACCCTCAGTTTGAAGATGCTGCATTGAGTCTAAAACAGGCTATTCTTGACAAAGAAGAAAAACAAAAGCGAGGTTATTGAAAATGCAGCCAGTGGTCTGAGAATGTTTTGCTAAACACTTACATGGTTTTTGTCATTGATGGATGAAACACAAGATCATTTACATCTGTTACGACCTACTGAAGAAACCTCATTCTTGGGTAAATAAGTTGAAAATAGATTATAATTGCTAAATAAAGTATTTTTTTTATATTGTTAGTGTTGAGGAAAAGCGTAACGTTAGATCTCTGTGAGATACTTGTACAGATTTTGTACAGAAGTACTTCATGAAGATGCTGGAAGCTCAGTAACAGCAAGTGAAGTCTCTCGTTCTCTTATTAAAACCATTCCTGTACTCTCATAAATTGTTTTAAACAGTCTTTCATGTGGAAGAAAAGTCAAACTACATAAAACACTTTAAATACTTCAGATTGGAGCTTGTGAAAAGCACAGTGGTTTAATAATGGTAGTGTTTGTCCACGTTGAAAGGTAAATTTGATTTAAGCTAGAAGTGCAATTGTTAATTATTAGGTGTTGTCCTTGAGATGCTGTGGTAACTGATTTTCTTTTCACTTCAGAGTGTTTCTATATTAAGAAACGCTTAACAATAAGATCTTTTATGTGATGCCTTCTGTACCTTGCAGGAGAAATGTGGTGTAAGCATCTAGTCTGTCATTAGTTTGTTCCTCCTAGAGGCAGTTTTGCGTTACCTAAACAGGTAGGAACAGAGCACCTCTGTTTTTTGTAATCCCATTGTAAAAGTATTAGATTAATAATTGAATTAATAAAAATGAACATGTACTTTTTATCTCATGATTGTCTGAAAGGAGCTTATGGTAGAGAATGCAGTTGGGCTATTCACAGCAGGAATTGTGGCTTTCTCCTTTTTATTGAAGAGGTCAGTTGCTTGAAAAATGCAGTGTGAAATCTGTCTGATTGAATGGGCTGTGAACACCCAGGCAGCTTCATTTCTCCCATGGTAGGAGGGACCGTTGCTGAAATCTATAAATCATTGATTAGAAGCACCCATGCATGTTCATAGCAGTACAAGTTCTAATAAAATAAATACCCTTTGATTGTCCACATGAGCATTGGGTTTTTTAAAAATAAATTATGCTGATAAGATTTCTGCTTCTTACGGTGCGTTTCTCTGCGGATGATCCTTGGAGCCTGCAGAAGTGCAGGGCTGACTGAAGATGGTGGGACTCTTGGAGGTAAGTCATGAGAGCAGACCTGAGCCTCTGAACATCTTCCCCAGCAGCCTTACTGAGATCACTGAGCTTTGAGATCTCTGCCACAGCTTCAGTGAGCAGATCTGGAGCATGGGGCTGAGGAAATGCTGCTGTCTTCGTGCTCCATGACACTTGACGGCAGCAATTTTTAAGTTGTTTAAATGAGATGCACGACAGCAGAATGTAAACATGTTTGGAAAGCAGGCTGTGATGTCATAACAGTGACCGTTTTTTTCCAAAGTTTAATTTTGGACATTTCTGGATGCATTAAGCACGTAACTTGCTTCCATTTTTATATCTTTGTGCTCTGTCTCCAAAACAGCATTGATAATTTAAGGACTTGGCATGTTTCATGCAGCCTCAGTCTCAAGAATTGGGAGAGTTGGTAAGAAACTCTTTAGAAGGGCCTGTTGTGATAGGACAAGGGGTAATGGTTTTAAAATAGAGGGAGATAGATTTAGACTTTATGAATTTTTTTTTTTTTTTTACAGTGAGGGTGGTGGAGCACTGGAACAGGTTGCCCAGAGAGGTGGTGGAAGCCCCATCCCTGGAAACGTTCAAGGCCAGACTGGATGAGGCTCTGAGCAACCTGATCTAGTCGGGGATGTCCCTGCTCCTTGCAGGGGGGTTGGACTAGATGACCTTTGAAGGTCCCTTCCAACCCAAACCATTCTGTGATTCTATGAACTCTTGGTTGATGGTGAGAAGGTGAGCTAGAACTAAGCCTGTTGCTGGCTTACCATGACAATAAAATGAAAAAGGCATTATGAGCGGTTGAATGTGACCTATGAAGTTTTACTTTGAGAGTAGAGATCACAGATATCTTTATGCACAGAACACTTTAAATGACAGGATATAGATAAAAAAAAAAACCCAGCAAATAAATGTTTTAGAAGACAAAGATGCTGGTAATAATATCCTTCCTACTTCCCAGCTGGTGGTGTTTTGTCAGTGTTGCTTAATTACTTGTAATGTGTTCATTGTCACATAAGTATTTTACTGGACTGGGAGCAATTTTATGGCAGATTCTCTGCAGTATTTCCTCTCTCCTGTAAAAAGATGAACAGTCGTGGTGCATTTTGGCATAATTTGGAATTCTTTCAAAGTAATTTTAGCCAGTAATGTTCTCGCACACATTTTCCCCTTTCACGTGCACACGTGAGTCACTTGCATGATCAGACCAATTGCGGTTTTCAGCCTGAAATTACTAAATCGTAGTGTGTGGTGCTCTTTCACTCGGGCCTGTGCAAAGCCTGTAAACCACCTTTAATGACGTAAAAAAAAGACTTGAAGAGGAGGATGTGTTTAGTAACTCCCCTTGTCCTGCAAGGTTTCCTGTTTGTAATCCTTTAAGAATTAAAAGTCTAGCGGCAAGTGGTAAAATTCTTTCTATGTTGCGTTCCCACATGAAATTCAGACAACCTTTTAGCTTGTAAAAGGAGCTCGCAATGCAGAGGTACTGTGGTGCATTCTTCACCGGGCTTCAGGGGTTGTCTCTGCTTGAAAATTAAACCTTTGTAGAGCGTCTGGGTCAGTCCGGGCTGCCCATTCCATCGCCCTTGCGAGGCGTTGGCTAGTGAAAGTCACGGCACCGTCCCTGCAAGTCCAACAGGTGGTTGCTGCTGATGTACATTGTCTGTCTCTTTGGCCAGAAATGTCTCAGATGTGAGTAATTCGCAGCTGCATTTCCAAGGTTTCCTGTGTATAAACCTACTCTCCCGAAGCCATTGACTTTCCTTCACACAGCCTTCCCTGGCAGCCACTCCATTTTGTTTGTTCTCCATAGCTGGGATTAATTTGACAAAGAGTAACAGCGTTCTCACCTGGTGATTTACCTCTAAACTTACAAAAAATATGTAATTTCCTTACTACATTACATGATTAGGTGGTTTTTTGTTGGTTTTTTTTTTTCAGCATCTGGAAAAACAGTCTCTAAGATGTTACTTGCTAAGAGAACGAGGCAAAGAATCACATCATCACCCTGTGCTTTTCCCTGGTACCCTATTTGTCCCGAAACACGGGAAGAGGAGTTGTCGCACCACTTGCAGTGGTGCAAGGCCTTTCCCTTGCTTTTACAGAAAGGCAGGAAAAGATGACAAAATCCTAGGTTAGCAGGGCACAGAGCAGTACGAGAAGTCTTTTGTGTATGTTTAGTGTGAGACGCAGCGTGGGGAACAAGGAGAGCCATTCCAAAGGGAAAGCTGCAGCACGTTGAGGGGAAAGGGGTGGGGGGGGGGTCATCCAGTGGCCAGAATAGGTTTCTCTTCCACGTGCTTTCCCTCTGAGCGGGCAACAGAGGTAAGCCAGCATTAAAAATCTGAAAACCTTTGGCTGTTACAACTGAGGACTGCACTATGCACTGTGCCGTTTAGTAGGAAACCTTGGTGAAAAGTAAATGAGTAGTGCAAGGTGCGCTATTCAGATTCGGCGGGGAATGAACACGTTTGTATCAATCAAGCTCAGCTATGCAGGACATGCTCTCCCCTGGCTATCAGAAAGGGAAGGGTTCAGAAAGAGGCAAAAGCAATGTTCCAAACTGAAGATTGCTAGTGAAGGATAATATTCTGTCTTCTTTTGTGTTGGCAGATTATTGTCAGTCTGCGTAATCCTTTTAATAGAGGCAGGGGCTGGATCAGTAAAACAGATTCCACCTCGGCCTGTGGCTTTCAAGCATGATGGAAGGGATGGTTGCTTTTCATGAAGAATGTTTACCGTGAGGTCTGGTCAAGGTGGAGGCCTACCTAGCAGCATGTTGTGATCATCTGAGTTGAACTCTAGTTTGTTTCTGAAGATTAACCATTTCCAGGATTTTCCTTGTAGAATTTCTCTTTAGTTCGTGAGCAGGGAGGGGTTGGATGCAGTCCACAGCACCACTTCCTACAGCCCATGACCATCATGTTTTTCATCACTCGTGTCTTTATGTTGTGCAATAAGCATGTGAAACGGGTCTGAAGGATATCTTCATCTCCCAGCAAGGAACAGCTACACCAACCCTGTCATAGACATCACAACAGTAGGTTTCAACCTAACCCCTCTTACTATGGAAAAGGCTGATCCAAAGTCCAGTGCTTTCCAGGTTTACGTGGGGACTCCTGTGTGCCTGTGTCAGTGCATTTAACCTCTCTTGTACCTTCTTAATTCCTTTTCTCTACATTGGCTGAATAATGAAGACTTGTTCAACTATAGCGGTGTGACCAGAATGGCTCCTGAAAGCCTAATCCAAGAAAGAGTTTAAGCCCATAGGCCTGAAAACTGCAATCTAGGATATGAGTTAGGTGCTGAAGTTCCATCCACAACACCTGAGAAGAGGGAGTAATTCCAGGAGAACCTGGACACAGAGCAATACACCATGCAATAGCACGGCTGAATCGTAGCTTGGGAAAGGTACCCTCAGAGCTAAACAATGGCTGCTTAACACGCTTGTCTGATTCAGTGTGAAAAACATCATCTGCCGTGAACAGCAGCCAAGGTGGTAGGAGGAAACCAAGGATGTGGAATTTCTCTGGCTTGTCTGTGAGAATGTGGGAACCTGAAATGGCAGTGGAAATGGGAGCACAGTTATGTCTCATCTCTTCCCTTTCCCTCCCGACCTATCGAGGAGAGAAATGTCTCCCCATCTGCTGGGGGGTGGGTGGATGGGGATGGAACGCTGCTGGGCTCCTTCCTGTGTTTTCTAGAGCAAAAGGGAAAGATCTGGGATATCCCACTTGCTGCAGAGGAGTGTACATGATTCTGGGATATCCCACTTGCTGCAGAGGAGTGTACATGATTCTGCTCTACAAGACGGCAAAGTGAGCGAGCCTTAGTGATGCAGCACCTGACCTGATGCTCCTCTACGTGGAACTAGACAGTGTCCCATGAGCACTGGGAAAAGAAGAGCTAGCGTTTCATCATTGTGATTTAACCTTCATCCTAGTTTACAAATTTCAAAAGGACTGCTTTTTAGATTAACAGAAAGTTAACCTAAATTGATGAGTTTGTTACTGTTAACATTAAAAATGGGGAACGTGCTCGCATGACTCCGCAGTGTTAGCTCTGGACAGTAGAGTGCACTGCTCATACAGCAGAGGAAGGCGTCTCCCAAGCTGCTGCTGAAGGGCGTCTTGGGATCCCAGCACCCCCTGATTCCTTTTCACAAAACTTAGTCCTGCAGTAGATACAGCTTTAGGACTACATTTAGTCAGCAGTCATCACAGGCATGACTGCAGCTTTTGGGAAGCGTGCCATGTGTGTGCACTGATCAGTGTGTGTAACCTAGCCAGAGGTTAGGAAGAAGAAGAGGCTGTAAGAGAAGAAAGAGAAGACAGAGGCTGTATGAGCTGTGCAAATCCACTGGAGACTGCTCACGTGTGGTGTTAGCCTGCATCGGCACCCGTGCGATTGTCCCCCCTTCATTGCTGTTGAACACCTACTCATGCTGCAGGCACAGTGCAGGCACATCCTGAGAGCGATTACGGGTGGTCATGTGCCTGGTTTGTCCTTGACCTCTAGAAAATGACTCTTCTAATTTTTATTCTCTTTAAAAAATGTTTTCTGTGGGCACAGGAAACAAAATACCAAGTGAGTTGTCCTTTTTACTCATGTTAGAGCATCCATCTTCTCCCATTTTTTATAGTTAGCCTTTTCCAGACTCGGGCAGGCGAGAGGAAAGTGAGGAACTAACAGATTTCCAAGGTCAATACAATGTTACAGACAAAAATCTGCATTAATGGGAAAAAAAAAAGTATGCCCTTGTGTTGCATGTGGAAGGGGCCCTAAGCAGCAGATTCCTTGGCTCTCTGAAGCCAGTGCTGCTATACCAGATGGTTGCTTTTGCACATTAGCAAGGAGATGTCCTGCACTTACATTACTTTTCACATATTTTTATTTGACTTTTTGGATTTGCACTTTACACTCACATGGGAGGATTGGCAGTCACTTTATGAAACGTTACAAGTAGCAGCCATAATCAGGGCTGGAATAACTGTAGTGATCTGCAAGTCCACATTTCAACAGTTGGAAGAAACAAGAGGTGTTATTTTGCAGCCTTGGGTTATTTTCTGGGTTTGTTTTGTTTTTTTTTTTTCCTTTCTTTTTTTCTTTTCTTTTTTTTTTTTTTTTTTTTGTAGCCACTGCAGAGAGACAACAAGTTACAACATTTACTAATCCTGTTAGCAGACCTTAGCACTTTCCAGTGCTGTAGTGCTGCCCCGAGTCCCACAATCTGATCTTTTCACTTCAAGCACGGTAGTTCTGGTGCTCACTGGAAGAGGTAGCTCCTGTGTCTGATTGCACCATTCAGAAAGTAGCCAGCACAGCAGAGCCTTCAGGTGCTGTTGGAGACACACAGAGTGAAGTGGGGAGTGAGGCTGGAGCACACATCTGAATAGCTCTGGTTCTCCAAAGGCAGACGAAGCTACCGGATAAACCCTAACAGTTTGGGGGATTTGTATCCTTCAAAAGAATTTGGAATTTGATGGTGATTTGTGCCTTACTATTTGTTTTTCAGAATTTTGGATCCATTTTCTTTCAGATTGACTGCTGGGGGCAGTCCAGTTGAAAACCTGTTGAAATAACATCTGGTTCCAAAACTGCTTACTACAGCCCAACTCCAAGATGACCTGCTCTACTGCTGGCACCTTCTCCAGAGCCATGCCACCTGTGTTTGGCTTGGCAGGTAGCTCTCCTTCTTCCTGCTTTTATGGCCTCAAGCTTAGACCAGGAGACTGCAAACCCTGCCTGCTCCATAGTTCTTGTCTCAGAACTTACTGTTCTAAGATCTTGAAGGACAGGCTATGCATTGCTTGTGTCACAAAGCGTGGTGACTTCTCTAGATGAGTACACAGAGCCCGGGGTTCTTACCAAATTCACTTGGCATGCATCATCTTAGATCTGGATCAACAATTCGGACTGGTCCAGCAAGTACGTAGCCCTGGAGATTGGCTGAATGGTGACCTGGAAAAGCTGAGAATGATACACAGTGTGTTTGTGTAGTTTTTCAAGAATGCATACATCCTGCATGTTAAGTGCTAATGTATTAAAGTACAAGCTAAAGGTAATGTTATACACTTCATGTTCAAGGCATTTCAGATGCCAAAACCAGAGATCCTAAATCCCTTAAAAATATCAGGGCAGGAGTGCTTTGCAATGGCTCTTTTTCTCCCAAACACCTACCCTTCCTCTCCCTGCTTGAGCTGCACTGTCCTCTGCAGGGGCTGCCAGGCAGTATGTTGGTAGGAGAGCAGGCTGCCACCAAACAGTGCACATACACCTGAGGAGAAGAAAAAGTACCATTTGGTCCATATCAAATCCCTCTTTGCAGAGCATTGTTTTGTCTTTTGTCCGCTTTCTGCAGAAGTTACAGCTGATTAGACTTAGGCTTATCTGAACACTTGCATGTGGCATCTTCTAGCTGAACCTGCTTTGAATTTCAAATCTGGTGTCAAAGAAGCCCTCAGGCAGTTTGGTAACTGAGAGGCTGAGACAGGAGAAGTTAAAACCTCACGAGCTGTAGTGAAGCTATGTGTCAGAGCTAGACAGAAACTCAATCTAGTGCTAGATGTGGCTGTGCACTTAGGAAGTAGCACAAGCCAGAATTGCATCATGTTCATTTCTAGCAAGTTCATGGGTTGAACCTCTTATGAAAGGCCAAGTAAAAAAATTATGTTGTTACTTAAGATGCCGAGGCAGGGGCACTGCCATGGGTCACATTGGTACCTGTGCTAGAGTCCACTGAACTGGGTGCAGTAGGAGCAAAGCACTCTCAGCTGACTGTCCTGGGTTCTCTTTGCTCTTTTTAGACTTGTTAGAGGAGGGCAGACCCTCAAAAGTGTAAGACCAAACCCACATGCCTCTGCTTCCCTGCCCATTGGACTGGCATCTGAGGAGATTGGCTGACTGGCTGGGATAGATGGGAGACAAGAGAGCTGAATTCATGTGGATGTTATGGCATGGAAGCTGACTTTTCTGTTCTAGCCATTTTGACCCTATAAAAAGTCAGAAACACCACATAAAAATCACATTTACATACCAAACCCTGTTGTTTACTCCAGCCAGTCCAATCTCAAAACTGTGTTGCACAGCGGATTTGAGAAGAGGACTAAATTAAAGCTGTGCACCAGTCAGGCTACATGGGTTGAATGCTGGCTAGGTCTGAAGTCTGTGAGGTGTTTAAATTGGCTATTGTTTAAGCGGTCTTGAGAAGTTCACAGAACGGGATCTGTTAATGGTTAGATGAGCCTTTGACTTAATCTTACCTGTTCCAGTCGATGTGCCAGGGTCCTTACTGCTAGCCTTTTAAAATGAGAAGGGTGTTTCACCCTGGAGCTAACAGCTACTGGGCAGAACTCTGCAACATACTCACTGCTGTTAATCTCACACCTATTTGAGAGAACAGATCAACAGATCTAGAAGAAATTGGGGCTTCTTTGATGAAGGCATCAGCCATTCAATAACTACTTGCCCATCCACAGTGATGTTCCATCTTGGGGTGCTGTTGAAGTCTAGAGACCCGGATACCCAGCAGTTTTCCAGGTATAACTCAGCATCGAGGCTCTCGTCTTTCAGCTCCATCTCAAGAAACATGGGCTCCACAAGTTGCTTGAGTATTGCCACATTGGGCTCGTAGAATTCCGCAAAAGATTCATCTCGAGAAAACGTCAGTGGATTTTGTTGCTGTTTAATTTTATTTAAATTAAGACACGTTTGGAATTTTTCTGATTTTCTTAGAAGGAGACTTACCTTTGGATACTCTTGAAACTACATTCAGGGCTTGTCTTGTCCTTCTGTGTACTGCAGAGAGGGAAATGTTAGTGAGGTTCTTTACTAGGAAGCAGAGCATGTCTTAACAAGGGAACTTAAAACAGAAAGAGTCACAGAAGTTTAAAAATTGAGGAAGAGAATTGCTTACCTGCAGTATTTGGTCTTGATACCATTGTACCGGAGCCAAAGAGTGGTGATGTGGATGGATCACTAGGGAAGGCACCCAGCACTAGGGTCTCTTTTGCTTGATAGTAGCACAAGACTGTCAGTCTGTAGTAGGAGAAAGGGTAATTTTTGTGTCCCCTTTTACTTTCCAGCAGCTGTACCAAAGTCAGCAGTGTCAGTGAGCAGTAGCTCCTACCTGTAGTCTGGATCTCTTGTGATTATCGGGATGCTGTGTCTTGGAAGAGTCTCTTTCTCATAAGAGATTTCGTTTTCATAAATAATGTGATCACCTTCGAACTGTGCATATGGGAAGCTCATTAAAAATTGAATCTTCTCAGGAGCTGGGGCAGGGGAACAAAAGAGAAAACACAAGAGAGACAGAGAATTCTAGCAGGTGTATCTGCTTTTGCCATGGGCTTACCTTTACTGAAGTGCCACAGGTAGTGACATGGAACTTGAAGAAAGCATGTCCTTCGTTATACTCTCTAGGCTTGCAAGAGCTATCCCTTAGTTTGGTTTTACTCATATCAATGGCAGGAACTGTCTTCATTTCGGCAGATACCATTACAGTACCATCTGGGTGGCATACTGAGAAAAGCAGAGACTTGGTTATAAACTCAAGGAAATAATCACAGATCCTTTTATTGATTGATCACTTGCATAACTTACTTATAAATGCTGAAGAATTAAAATTGCAGCTAACGGAGAACATCTGTAAGGTCTCCATAGTTCTCACTTTCCTTAGGGCAACATCAAACCTTGCTTTAATTTTCTGAAAGGACACTTCCTGTGAAGGAGGTGATGGAAGAGGTCTCCTGTTAAGGCACGTGGTCCATATGTGCAAAGTTCTGCTCTTTAGCTTGTACCGCTTGAATACTAACAAGTCACAAGAGTTAAATCAGTGTGAAGACTCAAGCCTGTTGTAACATGGGGGCAGAAGTTTTCTGGTATAAATTAATTGGTCACTGTCACAGAGATAAATTTTGGCTGATTACTGTAGAATAGTTCAGGTGTTTATTACAGCATCAATTTTCCCCTGCCATGTCTTAACTTTTCTACAAAAAGTTCCTTAAAAGAGCTTCTTTCTTAAAAGCTACATTGAAATATTGTTTCTGGCTCAGTGCAGATGGGACATTTTGCCTCATCTTACTAAAAATACTGAGGAGTTTGTTTTTGAAGACTTGGTGCATATCTTTTAGAGACCACTTAGCACTGCAGATTGCATAATGCATGGTATTAACAGAAGGGTCTGTGTCCGATATCTCTTGCCTTACTTGCACTGGCTTAGACTCCTTCCCTCTGGAGGTTTTCCAACGTGTTTAATACTGCAGCCCCACAAACTGTGACTGTAGGGCTGTGGCTGTGTGAGCAAACAGTCGTACATGCTTTAAAGAAGGCATTGCTACATGGTTCATGTACCTCATAGATAACTCCCATGGCAAACAGAGGTATTTGCAAGATCAGGTGTGTAGAATTGGTAGCTGCAAGATACCCATTGGTAAGCGCAACGTGCCGGTTCAGGAGCTTGTTACCAAGATACAGGTTCCAATACTGGTGCAAGCCAAAAGTAGGCATGGCTAGATACAGGTTTTCTTCATCACAGTAACCAGCTGCTTCTGGTAGTTCTGCGGGAAGAAGAGGGAATTAAGAGTTAGCAATGCAGGAGAGTTTGAGTGATGATGTTTTACCCAGGCAGGGCTTTCTGTCACAGGTAAATTTTGCACTGGCACTGCAGCAGCACTGTTACGTGCATACTGGCATCGTCTGCAGGGCTTTGGCTGTGTTGTGGATGTAGCCGCCCATAATTGGTGGCATGGGGAATCCTCATGCTTTAGGGGTGGCCTGCCAGCTTGCTTCCAGGACTACTCCCTGTTTCAGTAAGGCAAGCTGAGCTATGTATGTAAATACATCTTTTTGGTCAGCCTTCTTTGGGTTAAACCCAGAGCTATTTCAAAGATAAAATAGGACAGTGAGGAAACTCTGTCACCTTTGTGACATCCAAAATCTAAGAAGTTTGAGAAAATAACCATTAGACCTCCTGACTGTTTCAATAACCTGCTAAGTACAGCCCTTAGTGGATGACTGTCTCCTTACAGAAATGCTGTCTTTGGAGTTCACAGCAATTTATTTGAGTCCTTTGAGTTCTGTCCTGGATGCAGAGGCAGAATTGCGTTTGAGGACAAACTGAAACTCATAGCAATGTCTGAAAGTTTTGCCAGTAGATGTATGTTCAAGTTATGAGGCATCTTGTTTGCTGAGTTTGCAGGCCAACTTCTTTGACACACTAGTTTTTATTGCTCTCAGTATCTCGAGGGCAGATCGTCTTGCCAGTATGCAGAAGAGCTGCCATCAGAAAAGCAGCAGGTTGGCTATGTTATCAATAATGAGCTATTGAAGGGTGGGGTTTTCCCAAAAGCTCTCATCCTCAGCCTAGAGCCATTCTCACCAAATTCAAAAATTCAATGAATATCTGATCCATGCTGTTGATGCAAATTAGTTCATATCAGGGGAAAGCTTACCGATATCAGCAATCACACACTCCACCTCTGCAGAATGATAATAGGGTGTCATCTCCGGACCCACACTTACAGAGTAGTTAATGAGGAGGGTATATTTTGTTTCATTTCTATTCACATACTGCAAAAAAAAAAAAGAAGGGTAAGGCTGCAGTAGCAACAGCTTCCAGCACAGACAGGCATGTGTATCCTGAGCAGCACTAAATAATTATTCCAACACCCTCTTCTCTCCTGCAAATAGCTCAGTCTCCAAAAACATCGTTTCAGTTGGCCTAAAACTATTCAGAAATCTGGACTGGATTCAGCAGCTCTTTTGGCCAAACATAAGTGCGGAGAGTGTAGTGCCTGTTCAGAAAATGGAGGCAGAAGTGAACACAGTGGTCTTTCCTCTGTAGCCCACTGGTGAAAGAGCTTGTAGAGGGCAATCTGAGTCCAAATCCTTATTCTTTTTTACTGAGAGTGTGGGCTGAACCCAGGAGAGTGAGTAATTGGTAAGACAGAAGGTGTGAGGAGATGCTGTGAGAGATTCCTCTTGACAGACTAATTTACTTCACTAAAAGTGCCCCCAAAGCAAAACCTGCTGTTCAACCTGAAAGAAATACTTCTGAAAATTTTTGGCTTGCTTTGATCCTTAATGCAATTTAACTGTGGTTTGACTGCAGCCTGAAAACTATTTGTGCAAGTTCTGTGCAATGTTGTTCCTTGTAAGAGAAAACAGCATCGCAGACCTGTGTGATTTGGTTGAAACAGTGGTAGAGGACTTGCAGCTATGCATCCTCCCACTAAAATGAGAGGTTGAATTCCCTCTGTGAGTTTATACTTTTTACAAATATTTAGATTAGAAATGGTCTGAAGCTTAACAAAATTACATTTAGAATACCCTGAGCTTGCCTGTACGTGCTGGCACAGTGCATGGCCTGTGCTAGCGGTCAAATGGCTCTGCATAAACAGTAGGTTCAGGAATCACTGGATGTTGGTAATTGGTGTTTGCAGGATTGCAATAACTGATCTATTTTTCCAAGGCATTCCTGTTTCAAGGGACAACATTTAATAGAGATTTGACAAACCTCTTCCTGCTGGGTGTGCACTTGGACATAAGTCATGCTGACAGACACAGAAGGAAGTCATATTTCATACCATCTAATCACACTTTGTGCTGCATGTCTCCCTGAGACCTAGGGAGAGCAAGGTGGGGACACACAAGCCTCTAATCTTAATTCAGATGAGCTCAGACTCATTGACACCTTTATGACTGAGGAGCGATTGTTGATGAATAAATACCAGACTATGTTCTGAAAAGGGACTGCCCTGCCTCCTCCACTCAGCTGCTGAAGTGATCTGCTGTATCTTACCTCCTTTAGAACATACGGATCATCAAAAGAGACTTCCAGGATAAATCCTTTTGTTCTATTAGAAAAGGGAGTTTCATAAATCTTAAATCCGTGGTGCTGAGCTTCCCTCAGGGTAAATGGCACATTTCCTATTGAGATTGCCACCAGAGAGACATCAGGAAGAAAGTGTCCAAACGCAACATTAAATAGCCTTTCCTCTGGCACAGTATCTGTAGGGAGAGAACATCAAATTATTGCTGATGTGGATCAAGTAACGATGACAGTTGGGGTGGCCTCCCATTCAAGTTCCAGGAAAGTTAGCCAACAGCCATCTCTTTAATGGCTCTGATTAATGAGTGTTTGTGTTCTAGTCAGATCTGAAATACTCTGAGTACATGAGAATTGCTTCAAGCTGCAGGAGATTAACAACAAATACAACTTTATAGCAAGTGGGTTCAGTGACTTTCTAGAGGTGCACTATGATGTGCAATGACTTTCCTATAAAGAAATCTAGAATCTAGTTCAGCCACATAAAATATGGAAAAGCTATCACAATGTATGCCAAAAGGCTCATTTTTCTTTCTACATCAGTTATCCAGACAGTTCCAAAGATGTTTAGTTTCTTAATGCATTGGAAATTATCATTAAAAAATATCACTGCATCACTGGTTGGCACAGCAGTGATTTCAACACACTCCCAAGACAAAAAATGCAGGCTGTTTTGGGGAGAAAATGCCATCAATGAATGCTATCCTAAGACAGTTCTCCCTATTATGGCAATTGCACAGCGCAACATCTTTATCCTAAGGTCCCAGTGCTCACTGGAAAAATACAGGTGTTAGTGTGGAAGAAATGTTCATCATTAGCAACTGCTAATTTTCATTTAATCCTGTAATGATAAGTGATAAATGGTGCATCCATTAAGGCTAAAGATTTGGGGGTTTTTAATAAAATCTTGCATCTTGGCTTTGGCTAGCAAATTGAGAACGTTCTGGTGAATGTAGGTGTATGGCAGAGGTCAAATGGAGCAATGTATAACACAGAAAAAGCAAGAAATTGGTAAAAGTCACTGAAAGGAATTACTTACTGTTGATAACAGTTGGTATTTGTGGCATGAAAGGTGTGGTGATGGATTTGATGACAGAATACTTTGTGGTTTGCCAATCTGCATCTGTCCACGTGTGCTCCAAGAACAAGTCAATACTGTAAATGACTCCGTATACACCACCAGATATGGAGCTCTAGCAGGTAAAAATTGTAATTAAGTTTTAATTTTCAATAACTCGATAGAGAGATGATTGAATATGGTTAAAATTCTTACACTAGAAAGAGAAAACGGTATTCTAGTACAATTTGGATGAATTTTACTAGGGGTCTTGTTTGTTTGTTTGCTTGGCCCATTTGTCTGGACCATATTTGTCTCAGATACTGCTGAGATTCTCAATAAGGAGGTATCAGGGTTGAGGGAGTGTCCTCATTAAATTTAGTAAGTAACCATATTTGCTTTTATGTTTTTGCAATCCCTGGACTACCAGTCACATTTCTCATTCTGTCCCAGTTCATTCTGAAAGTTTGTCACTGCTTCCAGCAGTTCTTCAGACCAAGCCTGTCTGGTGTTACATACACATAGTGATGTAAGTGTCCACTAATACACAAAACAGTGAACTTCTGAAGAGGGTAAATCGAAGTCACACCGATGTCATCTTCACAAAGGAAACTGGTAAAGAGCCTTGTGAGAACATTGCCAGTTCCTTTATACTGGACATTTCTTTGGACACTGCCTCTATATGTGTAAATTATAGATTGACATAGATTATACTATGTCCAAAGCAGGTGGCTGCACCCAAACTACATGTTGGGAGTCTGTCCCATGCTTAACTCATGCTGCTTGCATGGAAATTGTCTAGGAAATTGCTCATTGACCCAGGTCAGAAGTGTGCCAGGACCAGTTTCATCACTGACCCAGGTCAGAAGTGTCCCAAGACCAGTTTAATAATCTAACAACACAGATAACTGAACTCTAGTGCCCAGGAATCCCTTCACTCTTAATTTATTAGCATACTTTATAGGTTATTAAGAAAAGACAGTCTCTTGCTTCTCTCATGCTTTGTAATCAGAGATACTTAGTTTCTCAGTAGGTGCTTTCAACATACAGAGAAGGAGCACCTAGGTCTTCAAATATTTCTTATATCTAAGAATTTTAAGTAGCGATCAATCTCTATTTGGAATGATTATGACTTAGAAACATCTTCCACGGTGCAGGGCCTCAAATGTGTTAGTATGTGACAGGTTCATACTAACCTTTAGCTTGCCTCCTTCTGCTCCGATAGGGATAGTTATTCGGATGTGTGTCTCGTTGTACTCCAGGAAGTAGTTCTTCTCCTCTGGACTTACTATGACTCGGCCATCGACTCCCATTAAAATGTTTTTAGACAGAAAGGTGGATTCTTGAACCACTAATGTGGGGATAACACTTGGCACAGTCCATGTTAGCGTAGTATCAGTGAAACTGATGCCATCTGTTGAGTTAGAGAGACAGTGCTGGAATGCCGGGCAATTGGAGTTACTAGTGAGTCTTTGCTATGCAATGGCTGTCTTTCCCTGACTCCTTTTCACCATGGTACCTGTACAGCTTTCACTAATTAAACATCTTGTAGGATATTGGCCGACTGATGGCTATTTTGACACAGAAACCCTGGTGATCAAAGTAGACTTGAATCACCAGTTTTAGGTGAGTAACTAATTTATTCAGAAGAATCAACAGTCATGCTCCCAGTTACCTGCTCTGTTGTCCTTCTGGTCCCTGGAGTTTTCCCTTACTGGCAAAAGGAATGAGGGACAGCCACCTGTTTGGGCCTTCTTGAAATAATGGCTTCAAGATCATGACAACTTAAAACATCCTGCTTCCTCATCAATTTTTCAAATTAATACTGTTCTGTGAGAGGCAGAAGGTGCAGCCACCACTGTTCTGCAAAAAGCTGGGCTAGTTTTGTCACTCCAGAGAAAAGGACTAGGTGAGTCCCAACGATGCAGAACTGCATTCCCTGTGTGGAGTTGTATGACAGTGGAGAGCCAAGGCTGTGGAGTTAGTCCAGGGGAGGCTCCCTGGCCCTTCTGCAGCAGTTTAACTAATCTCCAGTTCCCTGCATCTAACATAGGGCTTTGAGAAACCAGACACAAGGCACGACACTGCACCAGGAACACAAGTAATGTAGCATCACAGCAGGGAACATGTTTGTCCGGGACTAGAGCCATGGACTCTTAGCTCATGTTGCTCGGAGGGCAGCTTGTAAACCTCTTCTCTTACAGAATAGGTCACAGAGAAATGAGGAGACTGTGTTTTCTACAAGCCCCTTAGGCAGTTATTTTTGGTGAACAAGGAAGAAACCCCTACCAACAGGACAGGAGACAGTTGTGTCAATCAGCAAAAGAAGCCACCGCTGCCTGTACATGGAAGTGGAAGTCACCATGTTCATATTTACACCATTGACCTGTTGGGATGCAGGCACAAAAAAAGAACTGATGTCTTAGAGAGGCAGTGGAAACAGCACAGTTCTGTGTCTGATGATTCAAAGCAACAACTCACCACACTGATGTCAGACTCGTTGCTGTGATAGGGCGCACGGAGGTACACTCGGGACAGCGTATTATTGAAGCTGTAGCCCAGTTTTGTTGCATCGCTTACTGTTATTCTCTTTCTCCCTGATGGAGAAACAAACATCAGTTGCCATAGCTGGTATGCAACATTTTGAGTCTGCAAGAGAGAGATGAACTGCATAAGATCTAAGTCTACAAAAGTCTAATAAAAAACCTATTATATTGTAGCATCTATTTTCCTATTAGAAGTTGGAGTAAATGGAGTGGCACTGGACACTACTAGTTCACTCCAAGCAAGAAACACCCTTGATATATATAAGCGTAAGGAATTCTATAGCTCTTTAAGGCATCTTTAGAGATAGTCTTATAGCAGCCCTGTAAGAAACTTGGGCTAGTGACCTTGAACAAATCCACTTGGACAAATTGCCTGTGCTGTTAATAAAATGATTGCTTTCATGTCTGTCAATTGCTGGAGCTGTCCAAGGGCCAAATGACAGGCCACCTTTTATAATACATAGCCATACTGTGTCAAAGACAAGTCTCCTGAAATGATAACCATTTGGGGAGATAGTAAAAAGGAAACATGTAAGGAGCAAGTAAGACATGAGAAAAATGGGACAAGTGTATATATTTCCCCCTAATACTTTCCAGCCTTAAATAATTTTCAGCTCAGGGACTCCTGGGCTATCTGTAGCTTCTTTGTATTTTGTATGTCTTACTGGATTTCTCTTCAGTCATTTTTTCCACACTCTCCTTGAGATCAAGCAAGCTTTTAGCAGCCACAACATCTTTTGGCAAGAAGTTTGACAGATTCACTACCCATTGTGTGAAGAACCACCTACCTTTGTTTGTCTTGAACACAGTTTCCACTAATGTAACAAGCATATGGCTCTGTTCTCCCATCTAAACGTCTTTTTGCAGTCTAGAGCTCTAAGAAAACTTGAGAGGTTTTTCAGCACTCGATGGGCGCTATGCCCCAAGAATGACTCATGAGATTACCAAGAAGAGGCAGGCTAGGAACAGTTAGGAAAGACTCCATACCTCTGGCAGTGCTGACATCCACGCTACGGTGTAGTCATTTGAAACTGCAGGGACATCGGTCTTCACTGACACCTGGGGACACAGAGGAGATTCTTGGAAAACAAAAAAATCTTCAGCATTATTACAGGCATGGGAAGCAGAGAGAGGACTTTCAGATTTCTTCTCCAGTGTTTGTTGGGTTTAGAAATCTACATTCGCTGGAGGTAATTAAAGTGTTTCCAGAAAGCTTCTCGATAGCGGTAATTTCTGTGGCCTTAAAATGAAGGTTAAAGCCATGACATTTATGGTGGTGCACCAACAGCAGAGGGAACACTTTCTGTATAACCAGGTAAATCATAAGTCCTGTTTCATATCTGGTAAGCTGTAAACTAGATCCCTCTCTGGAGGCTTTCAGGGACATCTGGTTCTCTCCACCAGTGGTATAGGGAAGCAGGCTATTTGCTTTAACAAGACTGATTTCCTCTTACCATTCAGGCTAACCACCTGAAAATGCAGGGTCTCCAATACCTAAGGTAGATGCTATGCTGTAAGGTTGCCAGCATGTGCTGCTGCAGAGTGAGGCAACTTCTGGGCACTGAGCTGGGAGTCAGAGTTTGCCCCTGACATCTGTACCACGGTTTGTGTTGCAACAGCCAGACGTGACTGCTCAGCCACAAGTCCGCATAGGATAAATATGCTTTCTTTGTCCTGCCTCTAGCAGGTGCGTACAAAAGGCAATGAAGTTTGTTCTGTTCAATGCTTTATTTCTACGTAAGTGTGTAGATGCTGGTAGCAGGCTGGACAGCCAAATCGTACCACCCAGCGGGAGGCAGGTTCCATCTCACTAGTGATGTCTGTGAGTCCTGTGACGCACAGGGGTGCAGCTCTGCAAACTCCAGGTTTTATTATTTCAAATATAAGGATGACATTCTCACAGGTGCTGCAGCACTTTACAACATAAAAGTAAAGCTCTCATGAGCTAAACAGGTTGGCCTGCCTGGCTGCTGATTTGCTTGCAATGGCCTGACTTACATAATCTGTACAGTTAAATGAATTTCACCGCTTGCAAAATACCTGTGACATGTAAACGTGTTATGAATAAGCAACTACTGTTACACGCTCTGCTGAATATCAGCAGGTCACTATTATGCCTGGTACACGGTGTAAAACCAGCTTCTGATGGGAATTTCTTACTGGCAGGGAGCTTGGATGTAGCTTCGCCTTCAGTGTGAAAGCTTTTACCTCCATGTAGTTTTCTTCGCATACAATTTCTCTTGAAGCCCAGGAAGAGTAGGAGCAGTACATAGGGTAGGTGTAGGTCACAGCTGCCCTCATGCTTGCAAATGAGGAGACCTTGATGTTCACAGTCAGTGAAAACAGCTCATCTGCCTGGGAAGAAAAACAGGCAGCTCAGCAGATGGTCCCAGGAGCGTCTGCATCGGACTGTTCAGCCCAGTGTCCTGTTTCTGAGAGGGGTTTACAAGGATGAGAACAGGTTGAGAGCTGTAGAGACAGTTCCTCCAGCCTACCACTTTGTCTTACGTGGTTTGTGCTCAGGGCTTTCTGAGCCAGAGACATTGTCTCTGCACTTACAGCCTTTGCCTCAGATCAAATCTCAGCACTATTCTTGTCACAGTATTAAGGAACAGCTAGTCAGGGGAAGGTCTGACTTTCCTCACCATGTGGTTTGCGTTCTTCCCATTCATGACTGCTATGTGCCTCCTCATGGAGAGAGAGTACTGGAGCTTTTAGTTTGATGTAGATAGTTCAGATCTGTCTGACAAATGCTGTTTAGTGTCTATCTTGACTAGCTTCAATAAGAGGTCCTCTTTGTCCTTCAGCTTTCCAGGAGCCAAACATGAAGCCATGGACTGTACTTCTATCTGACATGGATGTATATTTTTCTACAGAAAAAGGCAAAACCTTTCCAGAGAAATTTCTAGTCTGGAAACCCTGGTTATTGCACAGCACACTGTACACCCCCCCGTTCTTGTTATCATAACCTCTGCCCGTAAAGTTTTACCTTATTTTTTCTTCCAGGATCAGACAGACTAAACATGGACAAGCAATGAAGTTTCTACTCTGATGTGTTCTGTTTCTAGGTATGTTGCATCTCAACTAACATTTAGAAGTTAGAAATCCAGGCTAAACTTTTACAAATATTTTAGGAAGGGGTGAATCACTTTCCGGAGATGCCTGTTTTTCTCCATTGACTATTGTGGAAGCAAAACCAACTAGTTTAGACCAGACATTATCTTCTAGATGGCTAAAGTTACGTGAGACAAATCTGGGTCTAATAGATGCATATGATCTATGTTCCCAGGCATGTGTTAACAGGCACATTACCACACAAATTAAGCCAGGAAATGATCTGCCAGAATCACACTGCAAATGTTGCCTTTTCAAGCAGATGCCTACTTCTTTCCAGAGAGGCTTTCAAGAAACTCTCTGGCAAATCAGCAGCTACAAGGATATGCTTGAGAACTGGCAGCTAGTCAGCAGCATTAGGCTAAGTGTCATTTCATGGAGAGAGAGGAAATCCCATGTCAGTCACACTGAACAAACCTCATACTGGAGAGCCATTGCCTATTCATTTCTACACACCATCAACGCTAACTCCTTGAGTTGACTATTTCTTGAGTTCTCAAAATGTGCCAGTGAAATGCCATACAATACCACAATCTTATCTTTTTGGAGAGGATGGACTGTCTGAAGTTGTTTCCAGCTCATCTCTGGGTCTTACCTCGTTGGCCACGTGACAGCCAAGCACTGACGCACGGAAGACGGGGTTGCCCCATACGTCTTCTGACAGGACGTAGCCACAGCGAGATGCTATTTTCTCATCCAGCAGAATGGGCCCAGCATAAGGATCTACAGAAGAAGAGAATGATGCATGGGATAGAAAGCTCAGAGCAAGTTAGAGGGCAGCGTGGTCCTGAGGCCCCCTCAAGCAGCTGTCCTGAAAGAGGTTCAGCTGGGCTGGGTTCTGTCCAGAGACATGTGTTGTTGAGGAGCTGGTGAAGATGTGCTGGTATGTCCTCGAGTGCATGAGATAGTCTGACATGTCTCAAACTCACCCACATTATGTTTACTTCAATGCCCATTTCTTTGTGTCCTGAAGTTTGTGCCACAGCCACCTTGAAATACTATTATGGAGAGCATGCTGTTAAACCTATAGAGGAGCCAAGTAACAGGCACAGTGGGAGCTGGCTGCACTCAGCTCTTGATGCTGGTAGAGTTAATAACATCATATTCTGTTAATTATCTGCCCTCTGATTAAGGAACTATTTTAGTCTTGGGTTAGACACAAGAATCTGTACAAATAGATAGGATTTAACAAGCTGCCATTGTAATTTCTAGATTTGTCTGTCATCTTTGTACGTCGAACAGTACTAGTAACTGCTGTTTCAGTAGATGTATTCTTGCAGCCAGGATAGACTAAGGAGATAAGTGGGAGGAATTTTGGAAGAAGGAATAGCTTTTATGAGACAGCTGATAGAGCTGGAAGAAACAAACAACCTTTTTGTGCCTGAAGGCTGGTCTGTTTTTTCCAGCGGTATCAGTTGCTCTCATAAATACTATTGCTTCTCCCCACACCTTTGCTGTACTTGACTTTTTCAGTTCTGGCTCCAAATCAATTGAAAAAACCCAAAACCCAGAAAAAAAGTAGGCTGATCTCAACAGAAAGAAATCTGGTTTGGGGTGAAATCACATACTTTGTTCAATATGATGTGAACATTTTCTGGTTTTCATTTTGGTTAAGTAGATTTTTGTTTTCCTCAGTAAAGAGGAAACCCTTTGTTCAATCTGAAACAGGGTATTTAACTACATTGTGGTGTTAAATAAAAAGGAAATTTTAAAAAATCCTTTAATTGCTGCAGCACTCACTCAGCACTCGTTGAAAATGTATTTCACTGCTATTGTCATTTCTGCTGTCCAGGACAAACCCAAGCTGCAATGTTGCCTTTGTTTTCATTGCTAGACATATGTAAGGGCTCAGCAGAGGAAAGAATACAAGGCAAACTTGAGTTCTTCCTCCTCAGACCATCCTTTCTCCTTTCCCCAGCATGTTAGCTGTAAGGGGCAAAAGGGACTGTGGCTGCAGATACAAGCTTTACTCATATGTAGGCATATTGGCCAAATTGAGGTGCGAGAGGCCAGGTCTAGGTGGCAAGGATGTTCTGCAAGTTTTTTGGGGTGGGTTACCAATTATCACATAGATGGCAGCAGCATCCAGATCACAGACTCTGTGGTCACTTAGGTGATTCCCCAGCCTTCATGGTATTCAGGGCAGGCACTTGGGACTCACCATTGATTTCAAGCTGGAAGAACTTTCCCTGGAGAAAGAGTTTATTCAGTTTCATCCAAAAAATCCTGGAGCGGCAACTGCTCTCTACAAAACCTGGTGAGAGCACATACAGAGCAGATGAGCCAGTGGGACTGGAGGGCAGAGAAGAGACACATCTTGTTACAAGCAAAATAACCGAGTTCTCTTCCTTGCCTCTCCCGATTGTCCTCTTATCATGTTTCACCGACCTGGGGGAGCCATCTGCCTCCCTTGTCCCAGCCAGAACAGCAAGAAAAGCAGCCAGATCCTGCAGTATAAGTACATGAACAAATGATGGGGTGAACAGAGGAAAAAAAAAAACAATCGAGACAGAAAATGAACGCGGCAGCAACCGAAGTCTCATTACCTGCATAGTGAGTAACCCACAGCCTCCATCTGTCCCCACAGACCTGTGCATGGGCAGCAGAGTCCTCCTCCCTTTCAAGTAAAGCTTACCCAGCTGTGGAGAGTAAACTTGGTCAGACCCAGGAGGAAAGGTATAGCTGACCTTTTACAACAGAGATCGTGCTGTCTCCTCCAGACCTTGTGTGTGAATCAGGAGAGGCTGGTGGCTTCTGTCGTGGAGGGACGCCTGGGCTGAATCCTGCAGTGTCCTCCAACGTTATCTGAGCTTCTGGCAGTGGGAGGCAGCTTCCCTCTGGCTGGGAGGGCAGAGCACCCTTCTGCCAGCTATTTCCAAGGTCAGATGCTGCTGCTGAGCCTAATTTTAATGAGTGCATCAGAGGGTGCTTGGTGCTTTCCATCAACCCCTGTGAAGCAATCTCATTCCTTACAAGCCAGTTGGGTAGCTTTGGCTTCACGTGTTAAGAGTACATGAAACATTTTCCTGGAGGTATTTTAATGGGGTCTGCACAGGAAATACATTTTTGTTTCTGTGAAATGTCCAGTGACCGAGCCATGCCAGAGATAACAGCAGTTCTTTGGCAGCTACACGTTCTTCTTCTGTGGATCCAGTTAGGTTGCCCTTTGATTTGTTTGATTATCGAACAGTGTTTTGGTGAAAACATCTTGTTTTTAGAAATGCTCCGATATCACTGAATCAGTCAGACCTTGTGCAGGTCTGTAAACATCCAAACATATTGCCTGGGAAGAGAAAGCCATTGCACCTGGTGGGAGCTGTGGCTCTGGGACTGCAAGCGCTCCAGGAAGCAGAAAGGCTGAGAGGTTTGGTGAGCTAAAAATACAGCTTGCATGGCCTGGATGAGCTATGGTCGGGTGAGAAGTATGGTACATTTAGGTTGACATTTTAGCCATTGAAAAACAGGGCTCAATCTCCTTTTGGCCCACATTTTGGGGCATTACCCAAGCATTTTACCTTACTTTGGTTCACATCCATGAGCACAGCTGTGCTGTAGAAATGAGATTGTTTTTACAGTATACTTCACACTGCTTCGAGATAAACAAAAGCCAATGGGCACATCCGCTCACAGGACACGGTGCAATCAGCGTAATTTTCTCCTCTGTTCCCCTCTCTCAGAGGACCTCTGCAGTATCTGCAGAACCCAAGCCACCGGCCAGCCAGACACACTCACTTTGTACAGCAGGAGCTGGTGGCACGCTTGTGTGAGTTCTCTGGAGCGGAGCCACGGGGCTTTAGCAATCTCCTAATGAATGTCCTTTGGCCACAAGACCCCTTCTCATTCAGCAGGAGCTGAAGTCCAACTTCTGCAACAAACTTCTCACGAGCCCACACAGGACTCGCTGCGTGATCCTGGCCTGCATTAACTCTGCGTCCCCGCACTCAGAGTGACTCTTCATTGAATCCAGCTGGGACTGGAATTCGTCTGGAAATGGCAGTACTCAGATACCACAGTGATGAGTGTGGTGTAATAATGAGATTTTTGAATTTTGAGTGAAAACTTCAGTATATTTGGATAGCAAACAGTTCCAATTTTGATAAGCCACTTCCAAGAGCGATGTAGCATCTCTCCGAGATACTGAGAGTCAAAGTCTGAGGGAGCCATGTTTGAGAGAGCGTGATAGCAATTTATTAACAAACTGCCAGTCATCAGGACAGGTACACAACTGCAATTAGCTGCCTCCTTTGCACAAGCAGAGAGGAGATGAATTTCAAGATCTTTGGACAACTCAGAGCACCGTCATTACTTTGTTTCTGGCATTAGTCGTGGTTCTAAATGTGGCAGAAACGACTTTGGATGTGACACAGCAATTGTGGTCAGTGTGCGATAGCCAGCTCTTGGCCTCGTAGTCAACCAAGCAAAGCAAAGCAAGTCCAGGTCAAATGCTTTTGGCTTCCAAGGATCGCTTAAGTGCTGCGGAAAGCACTGTTAGCATGGGGCGGCTGGAAGCATCAGCTGCTTGTGGTCCCTAAAGTCCCTCTGGTACTCATTATAAAGGTAGGGAGGATAAGCTTGTGAATTCCAGGTTATTATATTTGTCTACTCAGTTTTCCTTGCTGTTTTGGCTGCATAAATGCACCCATCTTAATGTTCTTGTAGGGTAATAAACAGCTGCTGTGTTTCGTCGTTGAGATGATGGCATTCTGTGGTGGATAAGATGATTCATGGCTTGGGTTCTTTTGAGCTGTAAGGTACTGTATGAATGTAATGTTTTGGTTTCTCTTTTTTTTTTTTTCCTGCATGGGTCTGGAACTGGGTTTTGTATTATATAATGTGATTGAAAGTTTAAAACCAGCCACTTGGAGCAGCACACATATAGCACCTCTCCCAGGGAGGCTTGCTTTCAGTGGTGGAAAAAGGCTCCAGCTCTTTGAGTCATGGTGTTTGTCTTTCTGTTGTTCTGTGGCACTGAAATCCCCACGTCACCTGAATGCTACAGAAAAAGGCTTTTTAATTTTTTTTGTCTCAAGTCTTTTAATTATAACTTTATTTTTTTCTGACTGGTTAAAATGCAAGGAAGGCTTTTTTTTTTCACTAGGTCCCGTGTGATGTTCTTAGGTAAGCCTATAGTTTGACACGTAGTCTGAGTGTGGGATAAATTAAAGTGACACCCATTACTGGACAAAATAAGGAGGGGGAATAAAAGTGCATAATGATAGTTCTTGTTTAACTTTGTATAATACTACAAGATAATCTCACTGATGTGACCAAAATGCTCTGTTCATTTTCGTATGCACACACTGTGTTGCAGAGGGCTGAGGCCTTACTGTTGTGCGCAGATGGTGCAGAGGAAAATATACTGTGTAAGGATCAGCTACAGAATAATCAGCTCAAAGAGGCAATTTCTTCCTATCCCCATGAGCCAGTAGTTGGCTTATGCCCTGGGCTGTGAGGGTTTACATTCCTCATT
This sequence comes from Chlamydotis macqueenii, assembly GCF_036417535.1. NCBI lineage: Eukaryota > Metazoa > Chordata > Aves > Otidiformes > Otididae > Chlamydotis > Chlamydotis macqueenii. Next base: position 10,850,388 of record NC_141558.1, read on the forward strand.
TGTTATTATAAACCTATTATTATTATTATTATTATTGTCTATATAATGTGTGTTTAGAAAGTGACCTTGTGTTTATGCCGTTTTTATCTTTAAAATATGCCACACTCAAATTCATATGAATTCCAAAAAGCAACACTTGCTATCATTGCATGCCAGTAAATCGTTAAAGTGGTGGAAAAAGCGCAAATAAGCAAACCTGTGTAATGATGGGATTTTAATTTTTTTTTAATGTGCTATTGGTGTTAATTTCTGTGTGCCTGTAATGTTTGTGTTCACTGTAACTGAACAATAGAACTTTGTTTTTGTTCTTTGTGTAAATTAAAAACATCTGTTCTCTTTATACGAAAAGTTGTTTTTTAAAAGAAGCTGGTCTGATCTAACTAAATACCAATGCTGTGTCCACAATGAGTTACTATTAATATTTGGGAAAGGCAACCATCCAAAGCAAGTGTAATGTCAAATCACTGGCGGGAGTGCATATTTATTGCTCAAAGTGACAGATAAAAATGCAGAGGTTACAAAAACAAAATTCTTGCGGATGACTAATGATGCATATATATGCCCCCAATGCCCCATCACCACATTTACAATTGGCAGGGTGTTCTCCACCGCCTCCTTCTCCCCAGGATTAATTGACAAGAGACTGGTAGCTTGGCACTGTCCCTGGAGGAGCGACGCTGCTCCCACCTTCCCTCCGGCAGATACTGCATGGAGTGGCCTTCAGGGTGTTCTGGAATCTGATCCATCTATTTAATTTGTCTGATTTTTTCCCCACCTCACTCTGGTATTTGACTGTATGGGTTTATTTTCCGCCAAAAGCACGTGACTTTTTTTTTGCATCCAGGTGGAGGAGGTGGAGCATCCACTGTATGTTCCTCTAGTGCCTGTGATGTCAGCACGATGGTGGTCTTCAGAGTTGTCTGTAAAGTCCTGATATGAAGAAGTTGGCAGCCCAACATGAGTCTGTCATCCTTCTCGTGAGGAGCAGTCCTCCATTCAGCAGCAGTCTTCCTGAAGTAGCTCGAGGCTACTCAGAGAAATAAACACACTATTTGTCATGAGCACCACTGGCAGAACTGGGGTCTGAGCGGTTCAGCGCTCTCCCTGCCCAGGTGGCTATGTAGCCTTGTCACTAACATACTTGAGCACCTCAGAGATGATTAAATTATCCTCACAGGGAAACATATTGGGAAAGAAATACAGCTAATTAACATTTCTTGATGAAGGGCCTGATTCAAGAAAGCATCTCTACTGAGTGCAGCAGTTAAGCCTTTGCTTAAATCTCATTTATTTCAGTAAGATTTTAAAACAAGCAAAGCCTTTCCAGACTCTGGGCATGCAGAGCCCAGACCTGCTTCTCTCCTCCCTGTTACCTCCAGAGTCCTGTGCCAAGGGTGCCCAGCCTTTCACTGGCAAGAATCAAGAAAAAAAGCTTGGCTCTGCTAAAGATTAGGTATTTTATTGGTATGCTTATTGCAGTCAGTGCCACAACAGATACTGACCTATTATCAGGGTAACTTCCCTGCTCCCTCTTAAGATAACCCATCCCAAAGCGTCGTTCCCCTCTCCCGTTCTCCTGCAGAGGAGCCCTGTGCTCCTTCCTTTCCCATACCCTTTTCCTTGACTATCCCTAATACCCATATTATTCATCTTCATATCTTTCTGCAACATCTCTACTCTCTCTGCGCTGCGTAACGCAGCGTACCCCTGTCCCATTCCTGACAGGTACGCGCACTGCCGCTGGCTGCAGCTCGGGCAGGCGGGCGGCTGCCTCCCACGGAGGTCAGCTATCATCAGCTGGTTGGTGGTATTTCGCCTGTCTCAGACACCTACATCCGCCTCAAACATCCAGCTGAGTGCAGAACTTGCTGAGTCACATTTTCACCGCAAAAACGCTCATGTGCTTTCTGACAGTCACGCAGTTATAGGCACGGCTTGGCCAGAGAGGAGCAGACAGCTCTCACTCTGAAGCGCATCCAGGAATGCTGGCAAGAAGTCGCTTTTTATTTCCTATCTCGGGTTACCGCAATAGGGGTTAAGACTACAAAAGCTCGAAATCCCTGGCAAGCTAATGCTGTACATCTGTCTAAGATGACGGCCAGCATGGACAACCGTGGGCTTCGGCCCATGACCAGTATGAAGCACTTTGTTCCTTGCTGAGCAGCTGTCATTAACAATGATCTGTGAGGTTTCTTCCTGATTTCACTCAGCGGTTTGCACGGCTGCTCTCTTCTCTGGTGAGATCTCCACGCTTGCCTGTTTGGAGGTGATCTACCTCTCAGCCTCGCCAGCTAATTGTTCTTGTTGTTTCACTGTTTGGAGGACACGAACTGCCTCCAGCAACTTGATGAGCTGGAGCCCTGCTGCATCCTCTCGGCCAGGGGCAGGCACAGGGACAACTTCACTTCTTCCATCTGTAAAATAGGACCAGTGTTTGCTCCCCAGGACAGTTACAAGTGATTAGCAGCGAATGCTTGCAGGGTGACTCGAGAGGGGCTATAATTCACCAGGCTCAGTCTCCCTGTGAGCTAAAGACTGTTTGGAAAGATGGTCTATGGATTCACTGTCTCAAATTGCTGGCAGCTTATGTGGCCTTTCTGTGGGCAGAAATCAGTGAAATAAATTGGTGCTGCACCATAGGAATTTGGTCTTTGTCTGTGTTTCCTGGGACCTGTCAAGACTTCTCTTCCTCTCAGTAGGACCTGGCTCTTGTGGTCCACAATGAGAGGGAGAGAGATGTGTGGAGCTACCTGTGGTGTCTATCCTCTTTGGTTCCCTTGCCAGTTTGGTTGCTGTCAGAAACAACGCCGATGTCCATTGTCCCCTGTTATCCAGGTTGATCTTATGCATGATACTACCATCACCTGTAGCCATGACGGGTGCTGGTAGACAGTCAGCTGAACATGAGCCAGCAGTGTGGCCAAGAAAACCACCATCATTCTGGCTTGTATCAGGAACAGTGTGGCCAGCAGGAGTAGGGAAGTGATTGTGCCCCTGTATTCAGCACTGGTGAGGTTGCACCTCGAATACTGTGTGCAGTTTTGGGCCCCTCAGTACAAGAAGGTCGTTTAGTTACCCGAGCATGTCCAGAGAAGGGCAATGAAGCTGGTAAGGGGTCTGCAGCACAAGTCTTATGAGGAGCAGCTGAGGCAACTGAGATTGTTTCCTCTGGAGAAGAGGAGGCTGAGGGAAGACCTCATTGCTCTCTACAACTACCTGAAAGGATGTTGTAGGAAGGTGGGTCTTGGTCTCTTCTCCCAAGTAATTTGTGACAGGACGAGAGGAAATAGCCCAAGTTGCGGCAGGGGAGGTTTAGATTGGGTATTAGGAAAACTTTCTTTACTGAAAGAGTGGTCAGGCGCTGGAACAGGCTGCCAAAGGAAGTGGTGGAGTCACCATCCCTGGAGGTGTTCAAAAAACGTGTAGACGTGGCACCTCAGGACATGGTTTAATGGACATGGTGGTGTTGATGATTGGACTTGATCTTGGAGGTCTTTTCCAACCTTAAAGATTCTTTGGTGTAGGGGTAGGACAACAGCTGCCTCGGCTGGCTGTATTTCAAAGTGCAGCGTTAAGAGCAATACCTGCTCACAGCTCCGAGGGTCCTTCACTTCCTCTTTGCTCTCCTGGTTGTGCAGCCATGGTGCGGCTGGGACCCCTGAGCAGAGCGGCAGTGCCCCAGCAGCAGTGCTGCCCCTCAGCTGGCCGGGGCGGGCTCAGACGGCCTGCGAGCCCCCTGACCGCACGCCATGGGCCGCTCCTCACAGGAAGACCGCAGCGCTGGGGTGCAGGAAGGGTTGCACGAAGAGCTGGGCTCCATGCGTGCAGCAGGTGAGGGGCTGCTTTGCCGCAGAAAATGGCGCCCGTGCCGCCCGCGGCAAGGCCCCATCACGGCTGCGAGAGGCAGCGTGGACGTGTGGCTGCTGGCATCAGACCCCTTCCCAAATGCCTTTAGGCCTCCCTGGGCCGCCACAGGCAAACCTGCACATTTTCACCGGTGCTTTCCCGTCCCCGGGTATACTTGTGCTGCGGGTGCTTTTCTTGCCTGTTCCCATTAGGTGTCTCCCTTCTCCTCCTTATGGACGAGCGGGGGCCGTGCCTGTTCTGGCGGTGATCGCCCCTCACGCACTGCTCTGAGTTGGGGCTCGGGGACCCTCTTTCCCTCCAGGGCCGAATTTCAGGGTGGAGCCACGTTAACGGATTTTTCTCTGGGATCTCTGTGCAGGAAACTTCCTCACGGTTCGGGGCAGTGGGCATCTGTGGCTGAGGAGGTGAATGTGTCTGCAGGCCGTGGCAAACCTCTGAGTATCCATACAACTTATTTTGCAGCTCCGTCAAACTCACCTCGGTGGAGTTTCAGGCTAAGTCCGGATTTCCTGGTAGCAGGAAAGCAAGCCAATAACATGGACAAAGGGCTTAGAGAAGGACTGTTGCCCTGTCACAGATGCTATATGCTATCCCTGTTTGGGACCTAGGATGTTGCCATGTGTTACAGATACGTGAAGAAAACACATGCAAAGAGGAATGCCTGATAACAAACTACACACAAAGGTGCCTGCCTCCCCCAAATCCTGATGTGAAATGATGGCAATGATATTCCTGAGCCTTTATGTGGGGAGAAAAAGGCCCTTTCAGCAATGGGATGGCTGTGATGCTTTCGCCTCTCTGCAGCTGATTTCTGACCCTACCTCTGCTCTGGTCAGTTTGAGTCCTTGTGTAGCGCCTGTGTCATCCTATGGAGCTGTCAAAAGTTATTCAAGTTTTGTGCATCTTGACACTGGAAACAACTTTCTGTGCTTTTGCTATTAACTGGTGCTCAAAACAGAGCAGGTTGTGAAGGCAACCCTGCATGCTGCATCATTCACAGAGATCATCTAGTCACTGCCATGGCTTGCTGCTCGTCTGCAAGTCACCCTCCGGGGGGACTGATACGGCATCAGAAGTTTTGTAGCTGATTGCATTATTTTATTCTTAATTCACATGCAATGCTGAAGCGGCACTGTTGGCACTCCTGCAGCATACAAATTTGGGTCATCTTGCCACGGCTTTATAGAGAGGAGGACTTAAGCTTGAGACTGAGACTCTATCCTAAGATTTAGGTGCTGGAGTGGAACATCTTTACAGAAGTATTTTTTTTTTAATTTGTTATGATTTTTATTTATTAATTCTGGGCATGGGCTCCTGTTGTTGGCAGTGCTGTTAGTTCAGCTGTCACAAAAGCAAGATTTGCCCTAGAAACAGCTGCATCTATAGCCTTTGGGATAGGTTGACTTATTTAAACAACATGTAGCATCTGGTTTCTGTAGCTTGGGTGACTTACTGGAGGTCACACAGCAGAGACCGGGAAACAGCCCAGCTCTCCTGCCTCTGATCTCTGTGCTGCAACTTTTGCAACTGCGTCCTCCACCACAGAGCAACGTTAATGTCCCCAGGCAGAAGAAGTAACATAGCTGTAGCCAGACTGTGGAGATGTGGAATACAAGGTGACTTGAAAAGCTGGCTGGACTGATGGGCTTGGAGGTGAGTAGTTAATGAGCTGAAGTCTAGCTGGTGGGCAGTGCTGAATGGTGTTCCTCAGCTGTCAGTACGGAGATGGATGGTGTTCAACCCCTCCATCTGTGCCCCAGGCGATGGGATGGCAGGCATCTCAGTGGATGGTGCCAAGCTGAGTGTGCTGGAGATTTGACTGCTTTTCAGAGAAATGGAACAAGTTGAAGAAATGGGCCTATGGGAACCTCAGGAAGCTCAACAAAAAAGAATACAAAGTCCTGCATCTGGGATGGAATAACCTCACGTACCAGTACTGGCTGGGGACTGGCTGCTAAGAAGCAGCTTTGCAGAAGAGGGCCCATGGACACCAAATGGGACAGAAGTCCACAGTGTGCCACTGTGCCAATGAGGCTACTGTGCACTAGGCTGTATCAGCCAAAGTGTGGCAGCAGGTTGAGGGAAATGATTATTCCTTTCTGTTTGTCACTTGCTGGAGTACTGTGTCTAGTTTTGGCCCCTTGGTACGAGAATGACACGGACAAACTCAAATGAGTTCAGTCAAGGCTACTGAGCTGGTCGGGGGCTGGAGCACACAAGGTAGGAGGAGAGGCCGGGGGATCTGGGTTTGCTCAGCCTGAGGAACAAGGGTGGAGGGGATATCTCACTGTTGTGTCCAGCTACCTAAAGGAGGGTTGCAGAGAAGACAGAGCTGGACTCTTCTCAGATGTTCATTGCAAAAGGACAGGAGGCAATGCTCACAATCTAGAGCAAGGGAAATCCTGACTGAATACAAAGAAAAAAAATTCACGATCAGTGGTTAACCACTGGCATAATTGCCCAGAGAGGCTGTGCAAGCTCCATCCCTGAAGAGTTTCAAAACATGACTGAACAAAGTCCTGAGCAACCTGATCTAACTTTGAAGCTCTGAGCACGTTTTGACAAGATGACTTCCAGAGGTCCCTTCCAACCTAATTTATTCCATGATTCTACAATAGCTGGATATCTTCAGTATAATTCCTGCTGTATTCCCCAGTGAACTGAACTGAATCCTTTGTCAGTATTGTTTTCACAGGCACACCTTTCATAACCACCACATACATCACAAAGAGAAAAAAAAAAAAAAAGTAGTCCACACTGAGAGGAAAATTTGAAGCAAAATAACGTGCAAGAGCTACACAAAAACTCCAGTGTCTCAAAGCTGCTGGTTGCTGCTAGTGTTGGCATGAGACGAAGCATAAAGTGGATTAAGTGCAAGGACAAACAATCTGAGGCATTCTGCTAGCAGAGTCTCCTGTCATCCTCCTGCTTCTCAACGGTGATCCAAGCTGTGCAGAGTCTTGGATGAGGCTCCAAGCGCTGAATCACTTTGACTCCCCTCCCTCCCCTGCAGTGATCACACATAGAAAACAGACATGACTGAGAGAGACTTGGGCCAGTTTATAAAAGGAAAGTCACTTTTCAACAGAACCCTCCACGAAAAAGGATTATTTGGTTTTGTCACTTAACAAACACCCTGATGACCTGATAAAGAAACATACTTGTCAAACTGAGTTTCCTTCCTCAGGCTTGAGGAAGGTGAGTTTAGGAAATTGTAGTTGCTGCAAAAAGGTGGTGGTAGCCTTGAGGTGGGATCTGTCCCTTGATGGACTTCCTCCCCCCTGGCCTCCAGTTGTTCCAGTACCAAGATGCTGCAAACAAGTGACAAACATATCTTCCCTCCTGCCAGAAAAGTGCATTGAAAAGGTAATTTCTATACAACATGAAACCTTTTGTGTTAGAAGACTATTAAGGCTACAGAGTGAAACTCTCACAATGATGTAATATTAACTCTGTTCTCTCATCAGTATGAAGGATGATATGCCTAATTGGCACTGGCTTCTGTATGTGGGAAATAGACCCTGCGCTAGATCAATCTGGTAATACAGCAAATGGTTAGTTAATGGGTGTTTGAAGGAAGAGTCTCTGGGCACATCTGTATTGGTGCTTTAAACTGTGCCAGGGCACAGGTTGCTTGCACACTTCTGCTATGGACAAATTTGTGCTCTTCAAATTTCCTGGGTGTGGTCTGAGAGTTAGCACTGGTAGGTAAGAGATCTGCAGTGAGAGCTAAGAGCTTTTAATAGCGTGGATACAATCAGAGAAAGCCTAAGTTCACTGGTGTAAATGCATTTCTGTGCTTGGCTCCTAGCCCTGCTCGTCCCTACACTTTAGTCCTCATGCTCAACTCTGATCATGTCTTCCTTGACCTCTGCCTTCTCACCAGCCTGTTTCAGCTCTGCCTGCTGCCATCCTGCTGTGCCCTGTGTGTTCTGCATTGATCCCGCTTTCCCTCTGATCCCCGGCTTTGCCCTGTCCTGTCCCTTGGATGTAATTTAGATCATCTCCTCAACTTACAGGCTTTCCTTGTACTCTTCAGTCGTGATCTTGCATCACCTCTTAACACACTCATGACTCTGGTGTCTGATCTCATTTTTCCTTCATTTTCACCACTGAATCCAGACTGACCAAACAAGTAGGCAGATCCGTGTTGCTACAGCAAAGCTGTTTTCCTCGGGCTGCATATCAGAGAAACACTTCAGTATGTCCTTGAATCCATTCCCCTTGGTGTGCTTAAGGACGTTCTCCTCTTGCCTCGAGCAAGGAGGATCCCTGCTGCTGAGCGAGGTGGGATTGCCTCGTGAGTTGATTTAGGCTCCTGAGCAATGTGGAACAGTTCAGAGCCTGGGCAGGACTGATGTTATATCACAGATGAAAACAGCGATCTGTCAGCAGCATTTTTCCTGTTCTTGTATCCCAGGCAGTTGTGCTGCTGAAAGGCCAAAAGTGACATATATGAAGAAAAGAGACCAATAAATAGAGGTCAAGGGGAATATTCAGTATACTGTAATCTAAGTAGGAAAACATAGGAAAAAAAAGGGTGCAGGCTTTACTAGGGTGAGCCTAGTCTATGGTCGGGGATAACCCACCCTAGAAATTGGTTATGTGGCACAACCTGAGGAAAATGGGTTTGGAAGCAGCCATACCTAAAGCTGGAATTAACACTAGATTAGTCAAGGTTGCCCTTGCTTGCACTTAGTATCATCCTGAATCCAAGAGCTGCATCAAAACTGTTTCAGCTGTGTTGGCCAGACTTTGAGACCTTGATAATCATTGTTTCCTTCTTTGCACCTCTGGAGTTGGCCTTTTGTTGTTTGAGGTTGTTTTTCTTTGCTCTTGCACAATTTGCCCTTCTTCCTCTCCTCCTAAAATCAGCATAAAAAAATTCAAAGCAAGTTTTTTAGAAGTTTGAGAATATTCTCTTTGCTGGAGGGAGCCTATGTGAAGCTGCAGCAGCTCAAGTTCTCTTGGCAAGGGAGAAATCACTGTAATTACTGGCCACAGTCCCCCCTGTCTCTGGGATTTGAGCAGCTTCTGGTAATGACAGGTAGTTAGCAGCTCCAAGGTTAGCAAAAACAGTTTCAAGCTATTTCTCAGTTTACAGCCATTTCTCACTCCTCTCACCTAGAGGAACCAAACTGCTACTGCCTTCTGCCTTGCTCCCTTCAAAGCCTTTGGCCTTTGCTCAGGCATCACCATTTTCAAGTTCTGCTCATTACATGCATACCGAATCATCCTACTTTAAGGGGATGCCCATTGACCCCAGAAGGACTGCTCATGTACTTAAGCTTATGTGTGTTTACATGCAGGGCTTGACCGGGCTTTACCTTGGGTTACCACCACGGAGACTGATGAGAAATCTGTTCGGAGGGTAAAAGAAATAATGAAGCATATGTCTAGCAGGATTTCTTTCCAGGCTTAAATTATATAAACATCCTTATAATAAGCATCTTTGGCAAAACCTGTCATCCAGCTGTGCCACTTTTCTTGCAGTACTTCTATTCCTGGATCCATCCTGCCCACCTGTAGGAAATTCTTGAAGTGCCTAAGTCAGCACCTCCTCAGGTCGCACTCCCACAGCTGTCAGTAGAGAGAGGTCAGCTCCTCCAGACACGGCATCTGATCTTAGCTCAGCTCTGCTCTGGAAGTGGAGAAGAAGGCCGTCTTTCTTCTGGGACCATACTGGGAATTCACAGTGACTGGACTCCGAACTGGCCTCCGTTAAGTCCCTAAAGTCGGGGGCGGAAGAGTACACCCTCAGGTCTTAATGTCTAGGAACCACCTATAAGATTATTACTAATGCATTTACACCCAAAACTCCCCCTGACTTTGAGGTGGTTGTTCGGGGTTGCTGAACTGGTTCTAGTCCTGCTGCAGCTCCTTGCGTGGGTCCTGAACTAGAGCCACGGGCTCGAGCGGGGCTGCAGGTGACTGCAGCCGTCTGTCCTCTGTGCCCAGAGCTGTGAGATCAGAGTCTGAGCATCCACATTCTCCACGCGGATGATTTTGCACTACACGTACGGAGCAGATTATTTTCAGTGAAGAATCATGTATCATGCAGCAAGTTAAAAAGGCCAAAATCTTGCCCTTCAGGAATTAATTTCTAGCTGTGGAAAATAACAGATAACATGTATCCACAACAAAAAAGTAGCAAATAACCTCAAGACTTAAATGTGATGAATTCGAAATACTGCATGAACTATAACTCAAGATATTCACTACGTTTACTGAAATCTCTCTCATGCAGCATTTTAAAAGACATTAACATTTTTTAAAGTAATCTTTTCCCAGCTATTCTGCATTAATAACTATTTATATAATAAGTTATTGTAAAATATATATACATAACATACTTTGAAGATATGCACTGGATAACTTGGACTAAATCCTACCTCATTTAATACAGATTTTCTGAGACGTGTAGAAAAATGAGAGTCCTGAAAAACCTGGAAAGAATTCAAATCTGATGAAAAACAAAAATATATATGATTAAATTTTCCAACCAGCTTTAATGAATACACTGATATTTAAAACAGAGCAAAACAGAATAGTGAAGTATGTCAACATTTTTCAAGGCTTCTAATAATTTTTCAGAATACGAATACTGCAAATTTATATCCAATTATCATTGTTCTTTTTTAATCTAAAAATGGTTGTAAAGTAATTGAAAAGGTAAAACAGTATTGGAACGTCCTGTCAAAAGGTACTAGAACACCTAAATCCTATTAACTACAAACAAAAAAAAGGAGATCACTATGATGATCAAGTAATTTAAAAATAAACTAAACACAGCAAGAAAAATATTTTTTTTTATAGCAGGGAAATGAAAAACTAAAAATAACATTTTTCATATGAGATTGAGATTTGTTAATAAGATCAATAATACTTTTGTCTTTTAAGTCCATATCACATGTGAAGTACTCTAAAACCCCCATTTAAAAAAAACCTAATTTTCTGGACATTTCAACATTTGAACATACTTTCTGCATGTAGAATTCAGTCCCTCATTTGGTGAATGCAAGTTTTTAAGACGCAGCACCTGAGATTCTGGATATATTTCATTATCTATTTCAGAGCACTTTTTCTAGACTGTCACTCATACTTTTTAAATTTAAACAGAGATGGAATAGGGAAATTAAAGCAAAACAAAAAAGAAACTGAAACATGACTCTGTTCAGCTGCGGCACAGCCTGTCTCGTAAAGGAGATCTGAACACTAATCTCATTGTTGATTTACATCAGATTCTTTTAACTTTTGTCTGAGTCTTTACTGAAGCTGTTCAAATCAGTTTGTAAATGTAGATTGAAGGAGCAATTTATGCCATTATCTTGACAGGCAGGTCAATCAGGATAATTCATTGAAAATATCTATTTAAAACTCATCATAGAGGCCAAGCATTTAATGCTTTCCTTTTTCAAATAAGTAAGCATCATTTACTAAGGAAATGGGAAATTGAAACTTTAAAAAAAAAGTTTATTTTCTAGAAAACAGATGTACTTTAGGTCTTACTAGCTTTCTTTTCATTGAAGTGATAATGCATGATGCTTTCCAAGTCATGAATGAGCCTTTTTAAGGAACCTATAGAAATTACCTGCAAATTTTAAAGTTCAAATTTTTAGTAAAGACATGTTCACCAAGTTACAGTAAGATAAATAGAGATTTATTATGGCTTTCAAACACAGGTCCCAATTCAGTAAATAATTTTAGCATGTAGTTAAGTAGATGAACAGTTCCCTTAAATTAAATGTATAACGAGCTCTGTCGTTGCAATGAAGCTCAGACATCTAAACCAGGAATCTTTCCAGCGCTTAATAAGATGCTCACTTTCAGAGACCTGCTTTCCCACATGCTTCAAATTTAGGTCCTGGATTGGAGCGCAGGTTATCTCAAGTGGCTCTTACCTATCACTTCAGGGATAAATTTTTCCTGATGATTTTACTGCTCAGGAGGCCTTATTTGCCTTTCTCAGTCAGATGGATCCTCTCATTGCCTTGTAACATCAAGAAGGGCTAGCAGGCTTGCAACCTTAGATAGCATGGTAGGATCCCTAAATTTCGTGCAAACTGGACCTTTTGCAGGGATGCAGCTTTTGCCAGACTTTGAAGGCTGCTTTCTGGTCAACATCTGAGGGGCTGGCAGTGACATCCAGGAAGAATTTTTACGAAAGATGCTAGTGAAGAGCAGAAGGCTGCTAAAGGGCACTTCTGTATATTGGTATAAAAGGAAAACCCTGATTGTTTGGAAAACCTTGACTGACTAAGAGGACATAATTCTTCTTTATAGAAAGTGCCCAAATGTTTTGCAGGCAAGAATCCTGTGAAGGAGTTAATGTGTTGTTATTTCAATAACAAAACAAAGGCACGAAAAACTTTTTTTTTTCCCTAGTATCACAGAGGCAGCCAGTGGTAGAAAAACTCCTGATCTCTGGTTCTATACTGCTACCACTGGGTCGTGTTCTCATTGCTGCTTCTTTTCTTGTGGCGTTATTAATGTATTTATAACTCATAATAAATAGATACCCATGATATTTTAAAATATAGTAGGGAAGAATCTGAGAGTGTATTAGTCTGAAACTGCCATTTCAGTAAAAACATCTTAATCTTCTTGGTTTGCAGGTAAAAACAGTGGAAAGGTTAATGTAAAAAGTGAAGACATAAGGAAAATATTTTGAGAGCAGAGATGTTCATAAATGCATAGACAACTAGACAGAGGGAAGAAGCAGAGGGTTTTGAGGGGCAAGAGGCTTTCCTTATGTCCAGTGGGACACCAGCAAATTTGCCTGGGGGTAAACAAAACACCTTTACTCTGGAAGCTTAGCCTGGTTTTGGAGGAAGTTTTAAGTAGATAGGGTTTGTTTAAACCTTTTCAATTTAAAGGGTTGCTATTCAGCACAGGATGAAAATGATGAGTTTTCCAAACAGCGAGATACAATGACAGAAATTACACAGCAGCACTGGAGAATAAATACACGCATTTCAGGCTGATAAGCATCGGGGTACAAACTGAGTATGAAGATAATTTATATTTGTTTTTCTTTGGCTATTATGAACTTTGATGATTTTCAGCCTAATTTAATAGCACAATAAATCATTTTTATGAACGCCATGATCTTTAATTGCTTCCTTGTTAAAATGTGAGCTAGTTGTCCTTGGTCTTGGAATAAAACTTCAGGGCAAATAAAATACTGTTCTGAATAACCCAAGTCTCTTAAGTTCAACAAAGTTGCAGCAAAGTGCAAATGTCAGAACAGCCTGCTGTTGTGTTCCTCGCTGGAAATGATGAAAATGAAAAACGTGGCTGCGTGTCAGTCATTGCTGTTGGGTAAAGGGCTGCAGCTGAAGAAATTCTAGCACTAAGACTTAGTCTCTGACCACCTCTGCCTTTTCTGACCATAGCAATGACTGATGCCGAAAGCCAAGTTACCTAGGCAGGCCTGTACACCCATATTGAACATGGTAGTTCTACCCTCTCACAAACGTAGCCCTTTCTATAGAGAAAGAGCTTTGCGGCTCAGAAACTCATATGCCTGCTCCTTGGGAATGACACCAAAGAATACCTTATAAATGAAGTATGCTTCCCATTAGGGATTACAGCATCATTTGATCAAAGTCCACTGGAAATAGCTCTTGGCAGCGTAGACGTTCTCTGTAACTCCTCACTCACTTGAGTCTGATTGGCAAGGTTGAGAAAAGCAAAGCTGACTTGAGGGCTAGTGGAGAGAAGGACACAACAGGAGTTTTATTGTTGTTTTGTTGTCTTTCTCTTTGTTTTAAGGAATGACTCTGTGAAATTGGTTTTTCGGATGCAAAGAAAACATTGGCAATGGGCTCATTCTTCTACAGAGTTGATCATGCCCTACATGCTGGCTCAACTTGTAAAACATAATGCAATACAGGCATGGCTTAAAATTAAACAATTTTTTGGCAACTCTGGTGAAATATATTGTCATCGGCTGTAGAGCACCGACACACTTGATAGAGTTAAAGAATGTTTGGAAGACTTCAAGCTCTCTCTGGTTTGAGTTTAATGAAATATGGGCAATCAAAATGTCTACCTGGCAGCTCACAAGAGACACTTCATGTTCATTATTTTGTAGTTAAACTATCTATCTGCCCTGATGTGCAAGACTACAAATTTGTATACATTTTTATATAGTCTATTTCCATTTTGAATATCCCATAAATTAGATACAGACTTTTAGGCACCTCGAAGGGGTTTTTCAATCTCTATTTTGGTATTAGGGATAGATGTTGTTGAGTTTTCTACATTGGTTCCTCTCTTGAGAAGATCAGTGCTTGCAGTTGGGAGAGAAACACATCACTCCCCTGCCTCTTCTTCATGTTCTATGGCCTATAAATCATAGTATTTAAAAAGATGAAATACTGGTGAAGTGCCATTATTTATGGCTTTTGTTTGAAGACTGCAGAGCATCTGACAAATGTAAATTGATCCTGACAAAATCTCAATGAGTTATTATGCAGCTAAACATATCCTCCATAGGGATGGCAAAACATAAGTGATATGATTTATAAAAACCTCCATAGCCCATAGTACTCCCTCTCCAAATACATTGTAAGCATAGTCCTAGTTAAATAGGTTTGAGTCAGTGGCACATAAATCTACAATGCTTTTAAGACCAAAGGCAGAGATAGATGAAGAAGGGAGCACATCCTTCTTTTCTGCTGTATTGCTCCTGCCACTTCAGTGGTTGCACTTCAATGAAAGAAAAATAAGGACCATTTCACTGACATCCTTGGGCTTTGTCTTGATCCCAGGTGATGGTACCTGGCTCGTTTGGACACAGAGATGCATATGCATTTGATTTCCCCGTCAATAGAGAGGATTAAGTCCTGCTCCCAGGTTCCTCCTCTTACTTGAAAATTGTTGGTTTTCATTGTTATGGTATGGGTCAATCAATTTAAAAAACAAAACAAAACAAAAACCAGCTGTAAAAATATGGTTCCTACAGAACACCGTAGAGAATGGAGGTTAGGAGTGCTTTCCTGCTGAAGCAGGTCCTAGAACAAATTTTCTGAGAGGTCCTCAGGCCTTTCTCACTCCTTTTCTCTCCAGACACACATGTTCCAGTTCATTTTACTTTTATTCCTTTTTTTTTTTTGTGAATGTAATGTGCAGATTATGCAACTTTTTGGTTATTAAATGGGTTTTTATAGTTTAAATATATCTCATGTCTGCGTATATAATGGTCTCAACATGTTTATGACAGGTTATGTCATTGGTTTCCTTGTTAGGAAGACTAACAAAGCTTCTCCATTAGCTTAAGAGGCCTGGGAATTTTGTGCATCCTGTTCTCGTTGCTGTGTGTCAGTGCTGGGCAGATTGCCATGATACCTCCGTGCATAATTCACTGGTTAAGAACATGTGAGTATGTCTCCCTCTAATGTGTGGCTCCAACAACAACCTGCTCATTCCCCAAAGCCAGCGAAGGCAGTCTTGCCAATGCTTGTGATTTTATTGTGAGTCTCTGGACATTTGGTGTGTACCTTAATAAACACAGCTCCTGGAGTTAAGATGAATGCATAAGAACCTGAGCTTTCATTTGAAAAATAACATAAAATAACATATTCTGAGCCTTCCTGTTGTGAAAGTGTTTGGAAGTGGACCCCAGTGGCTAAAACCCTAGAAAGTAAATGCGATCAACCCCAAATGTGTCATTAAAATCGTAACTTGTGGTTTTTATTTAAAGACAAGTTCCTGCGTATGAGAACCTGTCTGTAACTTTTGGATGGCTCAGGCTGGCAATGTAAGAGATGCTGTTCCTCTTCAAGTGCTGCACTTTTGTACTTTAGATGCTAAAATTCCCATGCTTGATCCACAGTGACAAATACAGTGCTGATCTGTGAGCTGCTCAGGATTTGTCTCATCTGCAGCCAGCAGCCTTGGGCCAGCCTGTGGAACTGAAATCCAGGTATGCTGCACTTAGTCAAGGACAACTCTGCTTTAGTTCGTTTGCTTGGAAGAAAGATCAGACCTATGCAGGTGCTAAGCAAATTCCTCCCTGGTTACATCTGCGTAGTTCAGAGAGACCTCAGCTCCTTTGGTCTCAACTCTAGAAACCACGCAGCCGTGTTAACACAGCAATGCTCTCCAATTAATATATCCTGCTTTTCAGCGTGCTAGTTAGATTGGGCACTCTGCTACACTAATCATGCTATACAGCTTCCAGACGGGAGCTGGGTTGCATCTGGCCAGCTTGGAATTCGGGGTAGAGTGCGTTGGCCTGTCCGCACCACTCTAAGTAGACTTAACAGCACTCAGGGAATTGCTTCTTCATGGTAAACTGCCCAAAAGAGGCCCTTTGTGACTGAAGCTGAAAGCTGTGCTTTCTAGCACGCTGTAGCCACAAATGTCTGACAACTGCTGGGTTCATACACGTGCAAATTTGGAGTGTCCCGGGCTGGATTTGCAAGTTACATGTTGGGCTTTTAAAGATCTGCCCATGCATGTATCTGTAAGCACTCTTGTACCTGGAGTGGACTTTATGAAGATCACAGTCCTTTCATCAGAAATGGGCACTTGTAGCAACTTCAGCACTGGCTTGATGATACTCACTGCTCCAATTCCTTGTATTCTTCATCTTGCTGCCTTTTCCCATCCTTTTCCTCTTTGGATTGAGCCAACACCTGTGGTCCCATATGGGCAAATTTGGCAGGTTCAGGGGATGGATAACAAGCTCTGGAATATATTTTTCCAACTGTGTCATCTGGCTTATAGGAGAACTCTGGCTTAGCTGTACTGCCAGTACTGGAACAACTCTGAAGCTGTCTCCTAGTCAAATGGTTGTAGAGCTGGCTGGCTTGCTTTGTTTTCCTGGACAGTGTATTGTCTCTTTTTTTTTTTTTTAATATTAAAATTATTCCCTTTTCACTGTGAGAAATGTGGTCCATATGAAACATCTGACATTAAAGCTTTGTTTTAAATTCCTTCTGCAGTCTGTATGCTACGTCTATTAAGATATAGAAGAGTCTTTTTCCAGTGGTTGTGTATGTTCTCGTTGTAGCTGGGAAGGGAATTCTAGGAACTACCTGTGTCTCTGCTTGCGAACATCCAAATCTGAGCTCTAAGAATGGGAGTAGATTTCCTTGCTTGCAAAACCACAGCTGTGGTTAATGACTGTAATGGAGATGAAGCAGCACATTTTCTTGTGAACATTAATAACTCCTGTGCACATTGTCCACATTTTGCAACCACATTTTCAAACCACTGCGTGTTTGTCAGAGGACAGCTGCTTGAGGGAAGCCTCTCTTGCTACCAAATGCTGGCACTTTGTTGTAAAAATCTGCACTCGATTTAAAGAATAGGAATACAACAGAAGTGGTGGCCCAGCCCTACAAAAATCAACAACTAAATAAATCAGCTAGCAGTTATTGATCTTAGTTTCCCCAAAAATGGTATCGGACTTCAACATTCCTTAGGCTGAAGGGAATGAGGAGTTCATTTTTGAGTACTTGCCATAGTGCATATATCAGTGTTTGCCACTGACTTTCCCTCATCACAGCCATCTGCAACCCTCCTGAACAAAATCATGTGCAGCATTGTGTTTAATGTTCCTGAAAGAAAAGGGAACATGTAATAATTATTTTAAAATAAACACCAAAGGGACAAGTACTGTGTTCTTTGGCTTAATTCATACATGGATGAAATCATTTTTCTAAACAGGCCTGCCAATGTGTTGTTTTAAAGTCTGAGCCTTGGAGGAGGCCTGCAATCACTGAATGAAGTGTTGGCCATCCCTCCCTCCTCCCACCGTGCTCCCTGCTCCGCGGCAGCCCAGCGAGCCGCAAACCACAGCCACCACAGCATGATGGCCGTGGTTAGGAGGCATGAAATATCTGCTCAGGATGAAAACATAGCATGGGCAATAAATGTGAGAGAGTGCCTGGGTGCTCTGCAGCAGCCGGTTCGGCTGCCCTTGTGCTGGCTGCAGACTTTGCCTCTGTTTTGATGTGGAGCAAACGCATGTGCTGATCGCACAGCCCGGTGTGTGGTCTCCCATGAGTGGCTCAACATCTCCAAGAACTCGTGGGGAATCAGCCTTTCCCCCAGGGCAGCCTGGGGATGTGTGGGTCCTCCCATGGGTCTCGTGCCAGCCAGCTGGGTGAGGCGCTGCAGGAAGGGGTAGCACATCGTCGCGTCTAACCCCAGTGTGTGTGCTTCACCTCCTGGCACGGGCAGCATTAGCCAACTGTGTGGGTATAAAATTTGTGCGTACTACATAGGTGTCTCCATTCCTTCTCTCTCTCCCTCGTCCTGCCCCTTCTTCCTTTCTTCCCTCCCAATCTGTCTTCCTTTTTTGCAACATCTGCTGTGCACCCAGTGAGACACACTCAAAGGCACTCAGACAGCGCAGTGGCAGTGGCATGGAGAAGGGGCCCATGTTTACCACGTACCGTAAAACGATGCTGAAAATCCCATCAGTCTGCCTGGCTCTCATCCCACGTGAGATGACGCCATTATGCTGAACATGCGAAGATGCTGGGATGCCCATGAGTTGTTCATGACCCCCTGAGGTCCGGCATGGTGAAGTCCAGGATAATGTCTAGCTTATATGTGTTTCAAATGTACTTTTTCTTTTTTTAAAGCTGATGGGCCCGGGGAGAATTGGCGTTTGTGAATGTGATCGCAGACGTGATGACCTCTGCAGTGTCCTGTCCAGGCCTGTGTTCCTGTGCTACCAACATCAGAGACAGAGGACCAGGGACTTGGCAAGGGCATCTGCCACCTCTTGGCAGTCACTGTCCAGTTTAATTTTTAATTACCTCCAAGGCCAATCTCAAGATATTACCAATGCCCTCAGAGGCAGTTTCGTCAGCCTGTATTCAGAAATCACAGTGAAAACTCAAACTTTGCTTTGGCATTTGTTCTGAGGAACATTTTTAAACTTCAGTGTAATTTAGATGAGACCCTGTAACTGACTTGTGGATTTTTTATACATTTCCAACTCACTATTTGATTTCTTTGAAATGGTAACCATCTTGCCAAACAGAACATGGTACATACACTGTTTATTTAATGTTTACAGGAAGAATCTGTAAAACCTTCTCCCATGCAGGGGACCCATGCAGGACTCCGTAATTCCCACTTAGAAATAACTGAAAGAAGTGGGCTTCAGCTTATCTGTCTGCACAAGGCTGGCTTCCTGTTTTAGCACCGTTGCTTTAGTGCTGAACCAGAGTACTTCATGCCAATGAACGCTGCACCAGCACGAGGAACGTTTACAGACAAACTATCCTGCGCTAGTAGACAGCACAGAGTTAGAATATAAATGCTTCAAACACTTGCAGACGTCTCAGTGTGAAGATACTAATCCAATGAGCAACATCCTGAACAGATGTCTGCTCTGTAATTGATTGCGTGCATGTTAACGCTAGCAGGTGATGATCTGACCGCCGGACTGAGCATGCATGCATGTGTGGGGGTGTGCGGGGGCGTGTGCGAAAGAGGATGATTGTCTTGATGCTGATGTTTTGATGAACGGTAGCATTTGATGAAATGCATTGTTTCCCCTAAAGAGGAACCTGATCAATCACCACGGGTTGAGCTCTATCTACCTAGTCTTAGCCGTGTTAGTTGGTGGCTAGGGAGGAAATTGTTACTCCCCAGCCCGAGTGAAATGAGTCATGAAAGAAGTCAAGATGCTGGCTAGCGATCCTGTGTGAGTTTGATACAATGTTCACTATGTCTTGGAAGAGCTATTTTAAGAAGAATTTGGCCAGAATCCTTGACTTTTGATTATTCTTTTTTCCTTCTCCTTGCATTTTACTGTTTCCCTGTAGCATGTTCTAAACGTTGTGTCTTGATTTATATCTGTAAATAAATCTCCTTATTTATGAAGATGTAATGTCCCTGGGGTCCAGGAGGCCCCAGCCATTCCATGTAACTGAAAGAGACGTTACCTAAGTGGACCATGAATCAGACAGGGAGAACTATTTTTACCAACCCACTTGACTTGCGAGGAGATCTGCCCAAAAGGCACGTGGGGGCAGCTGGGGGGGGGACTGGGAAGGTGCTAGGAATTATACCCTGGGGTATCATTTCTGAGCCTTAAAAGGTGTTGGGTTGTGCTGAATTACGGCACAGGGGAAGGAAGCAGGAGAGACAGTGGGAAAGGTTTTTGTGTGCTATCTAAGCAACAGCCAGGGCATTCTTGACAGAGGAAGGTGGCAACTGCTAAAACGAATAAGTTACTTTTTGTTGCTCGCTTGCCAGCGGCAACCTGATAGAAAATGTGTAGCAGCTTAAGTTAGGTTGGTCACGGTGAAATTATGATGCAGCTTTTCTTGTAGCCACGTAGGCTTCACTTCCATTCCTCCAATGTCCCTCCGATGCCATGAAATAAAGCCTGGTGTTAAAGGTGCCATTTCTGGCTAGTGTCCACAGAGACGTTACCTTTTCATTCCATATGTCTGGGTGGGAAGCTTATAGAAGTTGTCTGCTTCTCTTGGGAGAAAAAGTCCTTCCACCCTTTTCTGGCCAGGTTCTGGTTGGAGAGTTCTGGTGTGATCTGCAGCAACTCCAGGCTGTGAGGAATGCAAATATCCGTCACCTGACCTTTCTCTGTATTGACGGCCCTTTTTGGTAAGGTAGAAATCTTGTCCTAATATGAGTATAATTTCCATTGCCTTCACTGGGAGATTGCACAGACTAGGAATCAAAAGTCTTTTCTTGCCTTTTTTTTTTTTAATTTGACTTTATTTTTCAGGAATTTATTTTCATAATTTATCTTGGAATAATACACTACTAGCTCTTCTCAATGAACTGACGATGAAGAATATATATATCATATTCTGATACATCATATCAGTTTTCAGAGCCTGTTGTTGATATAGTCCTGAGCTGTGGTTAGAGAAGTGACTGCCTTGGAAATGCCATCTTCTCACTCAAAATATCTGGTCTGGATTGGTTTTGGGTCTAAGTTGTTACCGTCATTGATTACTAAAGACAATGTATTTGTTTTAGTGAACTAACAAATGTTCTACTGGCATGTTCTGTTTGAAAACATTTTCATTGACTTTTTCCTTAAAATACTCCAATTTAATGGAAAGATTGGGTCTTCCACATGAAAAACGTAAGGATTTGAGTAAAACCAGGAAATATTACAGGTGAAAAACATCATTAGAAAGAGCCATTTCAGGCCACCCTTATGTCCTCACTTTCTCATATTGTCCTGACCACCATCTCTGTGTCCTGCTGTAGTCACAGGATTCCCACCTTGCACTGCTTGCCTTTGCTGTGTGAAGACATTGTGGTGTGTCAGGAGATGCCATTTAACCAATTATTGCCATGAAACAAGCAGTATAACATTTTGAAATTAAAATATTTGTTTATCAGGTTTCTTTCCCCAAAAAGGCAACAATTTTGTAAAAAGGGGGAAAAACACTGACGTAGGTAGGAGGCTGGACTCCTTGACATGTCACTTCAACTCACTTATCAGCTTAGTAATGAGGACAATGTCTTATTTCTGGTAGTGAGGTAAGTGGCAGAAGGCAGCCAGTACAGTTATCAACTCCCTTGAGGAGTCTGGAGAGTGACAAAGAAGAAAAATCATCTTTCGTCTTGCACATAGACCAAATATGATATGTAATCACAGAAAAAAAGAGCACACAACAAGCTGTCTTTGTCAGCTGTCTAATTATAGCTACAGCCAACTAAACAGCCAGCAACCTGCAGTCCTCATTAAATCTGCTATGCACAGAAATTATTGTTTGAGTCCAGAGAAGATGGGATATCGAGGGGCTGGACAGAAGTCATGCGGGGGAAAAATGATTTGAGGAGAGGAACCACTCTGTGGTCCCCCATCTTTGGACTGAGGGACTGAAACACAAATATTAGCAGGAGCTGTGGGATTTTTTAGCAATTCAGCTTGTGAGTCACCCAGGGATGCTATTCAGCCACTCTCTGTGATACTTTTGAAGTGCCTTCCTGCTGAAAACTCTCCTTCCCACCTTTTTATGATTGTGTTTTCCCTTACTTTGGCCTCTTTTATGTTGTTTTGTTCACTGGCAGGAGATGGGGCTGCCACTCTTGTCAAAATACATGAATACATAAATAAACTTTCTAGGTGTTTAATACAAATGAATGCTGATTGTATGCAGGCAGTTGCGATCAGAGTAACAGCACTGAAAACTGCAGTTAAACACATGACAAAAATGGCTAAAATGGCTGTGAGGTGTCTAGGTGGCTATATTAGTAGGAGGACTCACAGACTTTTTGAAAACTCCTTGAAATCCGAGGTACAGAACAATTTGATAGCTATTTTTGAAATATATGAACAGTACATTTGCTTTTCCTTCTTTCTACGTGTCCATTCTCTCTTAGGATTTTCCTGTGGAGAAAATCCGTTCCTGAACTCTTGCTATAATCATCTGTCTTCTACTTCACTTCTGATCATGTGCAAACCAGACCCTCAAGCTATATTAGTGGTTTGATACAGTAGCAATAGCTGAATGATACAGGAACAGATCAAATCAGCATTTTCCTCCTGAAACAGTTCTCTAGGGAATCATGAGTTTAAAAAGCAATAAAAACTTCTGGAGAAAAAAACACCCCATGTTTTCCTTGGGCTTGGATATGTTTAAAAGCAACCTGAAAAATCCCCTGAATTTTTCTACAAGAAGCAAATGACTGCAGGCAGCTGCTGCTGGGACGGCGAGCTCTTGCTGTGTAGCGGGGAGGAGGCAGCACGGGGAGGCTGCTGTCAAAGGGAGAAGGGAAACGAGCTCCTCTCTGCTCCTGCCTCCCTCACCTTCACCTCCCTCCCGGCTCCGCTGGCTCAACAGCGAGGAACGAAGGGAAGGGCTCCATCCGCTGTCATCTTTCCTTGTTCATGAGGAGCCTGACAACCTTTGCTTCTAGACTCAAACGCCTTCAGCTTTAAACTGGGGGATTCTAACATTTTAAATACAAACCTCTGAGCAGAGGAGTAGTATATACAAAAGGCACAGATGCATAAAATGCAAGACATATTACTGATGATTTGCTTCTATTTATTCTCAAAGACCGATGTGAAGGAGTTTAAGGGCTGAATTAATCCTTAGCTGTACATTGAAGTCGACAGAGTTAGACCAGGACTGTGTTTGGCAGTATTTCCATATCCTGCAATTCAGCATGGAATATGTAATAATCTGACAGAGGGTTCAGTGTGTTTAGTTGTATAACTGCGAGAACAGATAAAGGATCAGCCAGGCAAACAGTGAAATATGAAAACGGTTCTCGTAAAAACATCCCAGCCTTGGGGCATGCATCTGCCAAGACTACTCAGTGGTGACATGAATGGACATAGCATTTAACTACTCTCCAAGAGGAGAGAGGATTACAAGGAGGTGGGGAAAGCAAAAGAAGCCAGAGCAACCCTGCCAACAATAGCAGGTTGCAATACTTAATCTCAGTGCTTGTGCCAATGCGCTTCGAAGCTGCTGTTGTTTTTATGAGGAAAAATGCAGAAAAGACTAATCTGTGTATTTATGTCTGTCTGGAAATGTTATAAGTGCCGTGTGGTCATTCTGATTCCAGAACCAATGGGGTCGGTATTCCCAGGATGGGGAGACTTGGACAGGGTGCCAGAACTCAGCGGCTGCACGTGGGACTGAAAGCAGAGAGAGTGAGTAAATGGAGGGATTCAGTAAAGTGGGAGACAAACCAGGAACTCTACTCACATTTCCAAGTAATTGAATTTTCTGGGACTATTTCAGCTCAGTGCTGCAAATCAGATGGCCTTGAGAAGTTCTAGAGCATCTTCTTCAGTCCTTTCATAACAAGCTTGCCCGTTATGCAATTAATTTGCTGTTTGTTTTCTAGCATGACTGTAATGGACAGTGTTATTTTGCGGGAGTTTATGCTAGTGAGGTATGCTAGAGCAGGCATCCTGTGGGCCATAAGCTGTAATGAGCACACAAAACAAGTGCAATAAAGGAGCAGTGGTAGCATGAGCTTCTTTCCGTGCCAGTATTTTCCTATGTTTGCTAGTATAATGTTATTTTGCATAAGGGACATATCTGCTCTTCTTTCTGTTCTCAGTTATGACAGAGCATTTCTTGTAAAAATATAATGGATTTTTAATGGTGGCTACTGTGGTTTGGTCTTTTGTCCCATGTGACTCTTTTGACAGTGACAGCAGAAGTCGTAGATACAGTGCTGATTTTTTTTTGTGGGCACTAGGATCTATATACAGATCATAGGCACATCGCATAGATTATCAATCAGTATTGACAGAGGGCAAGCTTAATATGACAGATGTCTCTGTCCTGTTCCTGTTTCTTATCTACTGCTGTTGCTGCGGGCTGCTGGGGGAGTGGGTGCTTTGGTGTCAGGTTATGTCACTGGCGACAGAGCAAGAGGGAAGCAGGTTTTCCGCTGACTGAAAGATCTACAGAAGAAGTGGATTTGGATTTACTGGGACATGCATTCCCTGAGGAGGGTGGAGGAATAACACAGATGATTTGCTGCTACTTCGTACTACTCTTTGGTTACACAAAAACATAATACACTGATCTGTCTTTCCTATCTGATCCTGCCATGGTAGTCTCCATGCTGTCTAAGGGTTTGTTTGATAATGTGTCTCTGGTGGTTTGTACCGTTTTGCTTTAATCCAGCTAAAGCTTAACTCTGTTTGACTAGTAAAAGACAGTGACACGTAGGAGTAAGGCTTCTTTGGCTTTCTTTGTTGGGTAGTACAGATATTTGGCAGCTGAGTTTCCCAAGGACCTAGGGATTAAAGTGAACCTTGAGTTTCTTTCTTGCTTAAAAATCTCCATCACTCCAAACTTGACATTTTTCTTCTATATAAGCTATAAACTACTGCAGGGGAGAAACATTTTCCAGATGACAGTGCTCCATAAATGGTGTTGTAGGATGTCGGTTGTCGGTGATGGTAGTCACACATCTCTACAATACTCCTGTGATCTCTTTTGACAATGAAATATCATTTCCAAGAGAAATGAAATGTGTGGACAGGTAAGAAGGTGAACATTAACATGATTCTTGGCTAAAACAGATTTATTTGAGCTTCAAGAAAGATTTCTTGGTGAACTGGGCTAAATTGGGGTGAACTTGAGCCTTCAATGGTTTACTTTCATTAGACGCATCTGTAAAAGCTGTGATCTCTTAATGGCTGTGTATCTGTTCACGTTCCTACAATTTTTTAAGGACTGGGAAAAGCATTTCCACCTTAGTAGTGTCATATTTTGATTTTCACTCCAGTTCATGACCTTCCAGACCCAAATCTGATTGTTTGACATAACTGCCTTACACAGCTAAAAGCAGATTATGGAAGTCCCTCTGCTGACGGGGGTTTCAGCTGAGGTGGAAGACCAAAGCACTTCCTCTGGAAAAGGGATCTGTAAGATCTGTAAGAAGGGAAATGAATGTTCATCAATGTAGGTGCTTCAAATACAGATTCCCACATGTTTTGCCATAATGATTCTGTGGAAACATTTTTTTTTTTTTTCATGTTATCTGGGATCAAATCTCTCAAAGATATGGGATGCTGTGGAGAAGGAGAAACTGTCCTTCAGATGAAAAAAAAAACCAGACCAAGCAACAAATAAGTAAACCTTGCACTTGTGT
Source organism: Chlamydotis macqueenii (assembly GCF_036417535.1). Taxonomy (NCBI): domain Eukaryota; kingdom Metazoa; phylum Chordata; class Aves; order Otidiformes; family Otididae; genus Chlamydotis; species Chlamydotis macqueenii. Next base: position 10,875,840 of record NC_141558.1, read on the forward strand.
AGTCAGACGCTGATACTGCGTACCTAAAGCTGTAATATCATATGAAGTTTATCAGAGTGTTTGGAACACTTACACTGGTGTCCCTGCCAGATTTCTCCTGGGCAAATTACTATCCATTTTCCTAAATCCTCTTGGCAGTTTCTGCTGGAGAAAGAAAAAATGTTTGCCATGAGCTGAGGCCCTGGGCTGCACTTAGGTCTGGGCTCATCCTCTGTCTCCATGCGTGCTCCCTGTCTGAGAAAGGCAGTGTTTACATGCTCTGCGGGTTGGTTGTCCACTGGGCTGATAACTACAGATGGATGATCAGGGAATAAATTATGAAGAGGCTGAAAGACTCTCTGGCGAGGTGGACCTTAGCAGATGAAAGTCCTCCTCATCCCCTGTTCTAGACACCTGCACGGTGCTACTGTAACCGCTCCAACCCTCCCTTGCTTTTTTCCGTAGAGGCAGCTGCATTTCGCTGCTGTTATGGATGGGTGAAACAACTCTTGCAAGCATGTAGCACAGATGAGTTGTACGAGTGCCATAGTACACAGAGAAATGTGAGTCATAAATCATCATTAGCATCTGCTGGAAAACCTGCCTGTGCCCCAGTGGTTGCAGGTCACTCTGTCAGAGCACTTGACACAAGATCCATGATTGACGTTGTTTGGGACACAAGTCCGTAAAGATTGTGACTGCTAATGGCTGCTTTAACAGGCATGTCAGCTTTGGCTTAATGAGTTTGTTAATATCAAGCAACTCTCTTCCTCTAAACAATGGTGTTGGTAATTCACAAGCTGTTATTCTTGGAGCCCCACTTTAACAAAAGCCAGCATCTCTGTCTGAACGTTGCTGCTTTCATATTTTATTGCAGAAATTACACAAAAATATTTGGCTTGTCTAATGAGGGCTTGACGATATAGTATATATTGCTGAAAATGTGTCATCGCATTGTTCCTACAAAAATAAACTTTTGTGTTTTTTTTCCTTATCTGTTGGCATTTTGCTAGTTCAAACTGGGGAATACGGGATGTCTGTGTAACTTGTCTAATAATACAGAACAAATGATACGGCTGTAATGCTGGTGTTATCAGGGATACATAACTTGTTCCTTTGCACTTGCGCTTGTTTTCCTCCCTCTTTAGATCTATAGGTCTAGATCTGCACAATACATTAGACTGTGCTGTTGGCATCTGTAGTTTCAGAGGCTTTAGGAACACGGGGTTTGACCTCCCTTAATGTTGTTATTAATCCATGTTCTTGATCATGCAATTTGTTTTGCAAGAGGTCTTTAAGGCCAGGAAAGCTTATTGTGGTTATCTAATCTGACCTAGTTCATTACGGAGGTCACTGAATAGCCCCCACAGGATTTCCTGCAGCTGGGAGAGAGAATACTTGAAGAAAGTTTTCCATCATGATCAGACATGGCTGAAGGCTTTTTGGCAGTGTAGGCAAAATTTCATTTCAGGGCAGCAGCAGAGTGGGTTGTAAGGGGAGGAGGGCTAGGAGGGGCCAGGGGGTTTCAGGAGATGGGAGTGAGGATGTTGGGACAGGTCAGGAGGACTCCAGTAGGCAAGTGTGAGATCAGTGAGCTTCTGGAGACCACGAGCGTCGAATAGACTTAGGAAAAATCACAGAGGACTGGAGACAAGATATTGAGGTAATTGAGGTTATTTTTTGGCAAGTGTACGATTCAGGAGAAGGTCACAGGGCCACGTGGTTTGAGGTAGAAGCTTTTCAGGAAGGAGGTGGAGAAGAAAGTTCATGGTTTACAGAGAGGGGATGAAGTGATGAAACTTTTGGGAGAGGTCTGAGTCAGGAGTGGGAGGGATTTGAGAGACATGGGAAGTTTGAGGGGGCTGTTGTTTAAGGAAGGGATCCCACTGCTTCTCCCTCACCCTGTCTGACCCCTTCCCCTCTGGACTTCCCTTACAGCTCTTTGGAGGGGTGTGAGTCCCACAGCCCCAGCTGTGCTTCACAAAGCAGCCAGCCCCCTCGAGTGAGAAACACTCTCCTCTCTGTGCTGTTCCTGTTTGTCTTACTGTGCCTAGGGTACTGAAGCAAATGGATGGGGAGGGGGCTGCAGGCAGGCATGGGGCTGGAGGGGAGACCTTGGGAGGGATCCTTTCTGCTTTTGCTGCCGGGAGCATCAGGATGGGGCATGAGCTGCTTCCCACTCCAACTGTGCCCCTGCCACCAGTCCCGATCCTTTCTTTGGGGCAGGACCAGGACATTGCCCTGGCTATGCTGTGTCTCAGGGGGACCCACTCCCCCCTTCTTTTCTGGCACTGCACAAGAAAGGCAGCTTGTGGATCCCCTCCTTCCCCCTACTTGGGGCTCAGCCCAGCTCTCCTGTGGCTGTGATTTGGCTCTGATCTTAAACAAAAGCTGGACAAATGGTGGAGAGTCTACCAATGCTCTTGGTAAGCCATCTCAACAAGTGTTGTGAAAAACGTATGCTGCTTTACTAGTTTGAATCTGTTTATCATCAGAAAGGTGGGACAAAAAGAAATGGAGCAGAAGAAGAGTGCAGGTTTTGGCAAGGCTGGTCGACTGCTGGAAAAATGGATGGCAAAAAGGGCTTTTCTCTAAACATAAGGTTAGAAACACAGGGCAGAAGAAAAGAGAAAAAGCTGACGTGAATTGCATTAGGCAGCTAACGAAGGAATGAAGCAATATATTATATTGCTACTGTGGAGGAAAACGAAAACCTTCCTCCCAGAGATGAGAGATGAGGAAAGAGGTGGATATTTGTTCAGTGTAGAGTGCAAAAGGTTGATGGTTGTCCTGTTGGAAAACAGGATTGTTGGCTCTGTGAGGGGCAATGTGTGGAATAGTTAAGACTTTCAAACTGGGACTGAAGATTTATAAACTGTTCTTGTAAAAAGAGAGGAGAATTTTGCTTTGATAAATAGAATTTTTCAAATATCTTGTCTTTTGTTTCTGGTTTGGTATTCCCTCTCTGACACTGGCCCAGACTTGATTTTTTCAGAGGAAGTTGGTGTGTTTTGTCTAACACACACGGGGAGCTGCTCAGTCTTACGGAGGCGAGTCCGGCCACACATGGACACCTAAGTCCAATTTTGTTTGTTGACCATCTCTGATACAGTCATTGGCTGTGTAATCTGTCCTTTTTTACTAGCCATGCTGCTTGATCTATGACTGCAAGCTATGTTAGTGCATTGAGGGCTTTCTGAAGGACTGTTTATTTCATGACACAGAGCAAACCCCACAGAATAAAGGGGCAAGAAGAGACCATAAAGCTAGATGATACTATTGCTTGTTGAATGCTGGACTGAGCAAGCCAGAGCAACCCAAGATGTATGGGATAACAAAATAGGATGCCCCTGTGTCTGCTTACCTGTTTTATTACTAGCAGAGAAATAGAATCATAGAATCATAGAATGGTTAGGGTTGGAAGAGACCTTCAAAGGTCATCTAGTCCAACCCCCCTGCAAGGAGCAGGGACATCCCTGACTAGGTCAGGTTGCTCAGAGCCTCATCCAGCCTGGCCTTGAACGTTTCCAGAGATGGGGCCTCCACCACCTTTCTGGGCAACCTGTTCCAGTGTTCTATAACCCGCATCGTAAAAAATTTTTTCCTAATTTCTAATCTAAATCTACCCCCCTCTATTTTAAAACAATTACCTCTCGTCCTATCGCAACAGGCCCTACTAAACAGCCTTTCCCCATCTTTCTTGTAGGCCCCCTTGAGGTACTGGAAAACCGCTATCAGGTCTCCCTGGAGCCTCCTCTTCTCCAGGCTGAACAGCCCCAACTCTCTCAGCCTGTCCTCATAAGAGAGGTGCTCCAGCCCTTTTATCATCTTTGTGGCCCTCCTCTGGACCTTCTCCAACTGGTCCATGTCCTTCTTGTGCTGGGGGCTCCAGAACTGGACACAGTACTCCAGGTGGGGTCTCACCAGGGCAGAGTAGAGGGGGAGAATCACCTCCCTCGACCTGCTGGCCACGCTTCTCTTGATGCAGCCCAGGATGCGGTTGGCCTTCTGAGCCGCAAGGGCGCATTGCCTGCTCATGTTAAGCTTCTCATCCACCAGCACTCCCAAGTCCTTCTCCTCAGGGCTGCTCTCAATCCATTCCCCGCCCAGCCTGTATTTGTGCCTGGGATTCCCATGACCCAGGTGCAGGACCTTGCACTTGGCCTGGTTGAACTTCATGAGGTTGGCACGGGCCCACCTCTCCAGCCTGTCAAGGTCCCTCTGGATGGCATCCCTCCCTTCCAGCGTGTCGACGGCACCACACAACTTGGTGTCATCGGCGAACTTGCTGAGGGTGCACTCTATCCCACTGTCCATGTCGCCGACAAAGATGTTGAACAGGGCCGGGCCCAGCACGGACCCCTGAGGGACGCCACTCGTGACTGATCTCCACATGGACATTGAACCGTTGACCACCACTCTCTGAGTGCGGCCATCCAGCCAACTCCTTATCCACCGAGTGGTCCGTCCATCAAACCCATGTCTCTCCAGTTTAGAGAGAAGGATGTCGTGCGGGACAGTGTCAAAAGCTTTGCACAAGTCCAGGTAGATACTGATATGTCATTTTCTAAACAGAAATGAAAATCAAAATTATTTTTTTTTGAGAACTGATCCAGGTCCTGGGAGAATATTTGCACAGCTCCATCTCTCAGGAAAGCTGTTGCTGGTGGCAGTGTGTTTCCTTCAGTGACTGAAGGAAAGGGCATTATGGAGTGGTTGGGTTGTCCCAGATGAAGAATAGGGGTATGGCTGGCTGTTTTGGGTGTGCTGTGGGGCCAGTACACATCTGGATGCACTAGGTGGCAGGGTCTGCCCGTGACAGTGAAACATGCTGTGGGGATGGTGTTTGCATAGGACAGAGCAGCAGGTGGAGAGCATATTTCCTCCAAGATGCCAAAAATGAGTCCAAAAGATCTCTATCTAAAGATGGTATGCAATTCATTATCAAATGCAAAACAGCCTTCTCTGGCATAGTACACTGATGAGCAAGAGACTTACATTTAGTTGATTGAGAAGGAGAAAGGGGAGTTTTGCTAACAAAATGTCTATGAGCCTTGTCTTCAGGTTGAAAGAGAACACCATCGGAAACAGCTTAGCGACTGCTTCCTCTGCCCTTTTGATATTCAATAAATTTAAAACTGAATTGCTTGTTAAGTCTGGGGCAGACAGAGATTCATTTTTGCTCTGATATCCTACACTTGGCCTGACAGAAACAGCATTTGATTCTTGCCTGGAAACTGCACTCAAGAGCAGCAAACTGCAGGTGTGTGCAAAGGGATGTTCTGGTGGCAGGTGGGGACAGGACTTGAGGTCTTTACCAAAAACCTGATGTTTTGTGGGAAGACTTGATCCAGGGGAGAGCTTTTTGTGAAGAGAAGGTTGTTAGACATGCCAGTGGCAGCTATGAGAGATATGAGCAAAAGGAGAAATCATGCCCCTGCTTCTGCAGAGAAGGATACTGATCTACCCAGAACTGAATGGAAAGTTAATAGCACGGCCAAAACTGGTGTCATGTTAGCTCCCTGGAGCCCTGAATTGGGATGGTCCAACCATATCTGTTGTGAAAGCAGGTGTAAGCTGCTTTCTGAGATATGGGCCAAAGATGTTGACATTGACTGACAAAAAGAAGATCAAACTTGGGAATAGCAATAAACCTGACCACAGTATTTGAATGTGCTTGCCCTGAAATTGTCCTTCAGTGAGGAGACAGCTCCCATTTTTTTTTCCACCATAAAGGTTTTCAGCCTCCTGTCTGCAACTTGCAATGGGTCACATGTAAGGTGTATGTTTTCTATATGACATCCATGCCTCTGCTGGGTAAATCTTAGGGATCTCCAAGTCAAAAACACTTAAAAACCACCAGTGTGGTTGTAGATTGCTCCCTTTGTGCTTCAGAGGCATAAGTATAAAAGACAGGCCCAAATCAAAGCAGGAATCTTCATCCTCTGTCCCCATGAGGGACCCTGAAAGCTCTCTTTTTTTTTTTTTGTAAATTGAATAGACTAACAGCGTGAATCCAACCTGGCATTTTTAATTTTAGGCAATGACTAAATATACTTTAGGTCATGACTTCATGTGGACTTCAGTTGTTTCGGCTCCTCTCTGACAAACAAATAGTTAAAATAAAAACATTGGCAGGTGCTGGACAAGACTCAGACACACTGTCCCTTCATGTATTTTTTTTTCGTAATCCATCTATGAAAAAGCAATGTTGCTTTTCCCACTGCTAAATTTGCAGAGTATGCTTTCTGTTTCATGTAGGTTGCAGTGCAAATTGGCTCGTTCTTTCCCATAGCAGCCTCAGGTCTATTGGTCTTGTTGCACTTAATTAATTTTGTCTGTCATCATCTGATCCCTCTTCCCACATCACTTGCTGCTTATACCACTCAGGTTACAGCCATTGTTTAATTTCTTCTGATCTACAAAATATTGAGAGAAAGTATCATTTTCTCTTCAAGATCCGTCCTGACCAAAACCTATGTTTGATTTGATGTACTTGGACTGACAAATAAAACCACAGGTAAGAAAAATAAACCTATGGATACTTTGCAAGGTAAGCAAAGGAGGAAAGTAAAGCTGACCTCTTCCTTGCTTCCCTCTTCTTGTAACTGAAAAGGAAACTTTCAGAGGGCTCTAATTTAGTGGAAGCACCTTATGGCATATAGTCACAGGGGGCAACGTTTGTTGCCCTGCCTATCTTTGAGGACCATAGAAAGGAACTGTCAAAGAGAGGGACCTCAGTTTCTTGAGATGATGTAGAGCCAGCTCTGGTGTTTGCTTTTGTTGGTGAAGTGGGGGCTGCCTTCCTGATTGTCCAGGGATCATGCAGGTCTGTCAGGTCATGCCCCAAGTGCCGAGTGCTTTCAGTACAGTGAGCTTTTACTGCTTGGACTCCATTAAAATACCTTTATAAAAATTGGCATAAAATTTGGGCAGCCTTCCAAAGTAAGGGCAAAGCAAATCCTCCAGAGCTGAAAAGCTGCATTTCAGCTGTGTGTGACCACTTGTGCATTTAGTCTACACCTCTGGCTTTTTCACTGCATCACTAGATTCTCCTTTTATTGACAATTGTCCAATCTCTCCTCTCTGCTTACCCCAGTTAGTCATGCCTCCTTTTCTTTTATTGGCTGATTCGACTTCCCTATCTCATGTTGCCCATGTTTTTTCATCCCATCTTTCTTCTGGTGCCGTAGCAAGTTCATTTGCCAGTTAGAGTGTTCTCTTCCTTAGACTCATCTTGTCTCCTTCCAGCAGACGAGCCTGGAAGAGGCCAAGGCAAGATTAGGAACAGCAATCCAAGTGCACCAGCAAAACACACAAAACTAGCACACATGAATCAGTAAACAGTTTTGCCACTGAACTCTGGCCCCAGGAATGAGATAGGAGATAGAGTGGTTTTAGCAGTGCAGGGGAATGAGATCTAGTCAGGGTTTTCCAGGTGCTTGCAATACACAGTTTTATTTCCAAGAGCTCTGTGAAAAGAAGACACTGAGGAGGGCATATGGACAGCCTTGAGTGACATGTATGTGTCTACAGGGGGACAAGGGTGATTTTCTAGCCCATGTTTACCATGGCCTATCTATCAGTCTGAGGAGTAGTCTGCTGCCCTAAGAGTAACCTGAACTGGTATCCAAATACAGCAGATGGACTTTCCTCTTGTAAATGCTTACATGTTTCCAACAATGGTTCCACCAGACACCAGTCAGCCTCAACCGGGCTGAGTTCACTTAGTAAGTACCTCAACTCAATCACTTGTTTGGGGATTGTCTGGGAAAAAAAAAAGAGAGAAAAAGAAATCCCAGGAAGAGTGAACATTTCTGAGAATGATGGTCGTTTGTTATTTTGCTTCAATTTTATATGAACTATTTGGGTTGGCTACAGCGAAGCTGCCAGGTGGCTAAACATGCCGAGTGAGTGTGGTCAGTGCTTGGGACACGCACTGTGCTCAAGGCATCCAAAAAATTATTCCTGACCTTCATTTAGTCTGCCAATCACTGCAGGCTGCCCTTACATCACATTTTTCACTAGCCAGTAACAAATTCATAGAAGTTAGGGATGGAAAAGACCCGTTAGGTCATGCAGTCCATTTTCCCCCTCCCTCCCCTCCGCTCCCTGAAGGTCAGCCCAGGGCTGTTCCCTACGGTGTATTTTCTAGTGCTTTGTCCAGTCTTATTTGAAATGACTCAAGTGGTGGGGCTGCCAGCAGTTCCCTCTGGGAGCCTATTCCACAGTCTAATGGGCTTCATTTTTAATTTTTTTTCCTGATTTCCAGCCTAAAATATCCCTTTGCTAGCTTTGTCCCATTACCCACTTGCACCACCCTCAGCAGTTCCTCTCCTTCCTCCTCGCTAGCAGCACTAGCACTCCACAGTGCTAAAGTACCAGTTAGCTGAGAATTCAAAAGCGTTTCGTAAAAAGTAGACATGATTGCTTCCTTTATAGCCATTGCAAAAAGAAGTTAAAGAGCTGGTAGAGAAATTGAGTGATGACTAGAACCAGACACAAAACTTGTATCTCCTAACTTGTTTCATGGCCTTCGCAGATAATGTTCTCACCTCTCCAGTCAAATTTGTATGCAGGGAGTTGAAAATGAGCAGAGAAGAGAAAAGTGGATCCAAGGTTTTGATACTGATCACAGCAATCCCTTGACACTTCAGTTTATTGAAGTGGTGACTGGGAAGAAGGCTCAGAGTAGTTTTCTACTCCATCATCTTCTCCCAAAGATTTCTTATTGATGTTTGGACTTAGCAATGTCCAGGGCATTTGTTTTGAATAGGATGAGGCAGGTTGCCAGTATATTCTGACTAGATAATGTCCCAAACCAAATTCCTGGATGTAAACAGATACCATAGTAGACGGACTACAGCTCCAAGCTTCACAGCTGGACCTTGTCTATAATGATAGACTGAACCAAAATCCCAGCTCCAAACAGGCATGGCATCAGCGATTTTGAGCCTTGAGTCTGGTCAAAGAAGAGATGCTTTCTCAAATACCCTTCATCAAGTGTTTTCAAAATCATTCTGACCTTTTAGATCAGGTCTTATTGCCAGGGAGACTTTTGCAAAGGTGTTTACTGTGTCAAGTTGAACAGTAAATCTGTGATAATGCCATCCTAGCTTTTATTGTAACTCTTGTATTAATGCTCTTTGAAACAATCTGTTGTGGCACGGGCCCAACCTCCAAGGTCCCTTGAGGACTGGGCCCTCAGAAACTAGAGATGGAAGAGACCTACAGGATTAGCTCATCCTGTTCATTCCCCCGCCAATACAAGTCTGTTCCCCACGGTACATTTTCCAGTGCTGTGTCCAGACTGATCTTATTTTTAAATGATTCATATGATAGGGTTTCCTCCAGTTCCATTGGTGACTGGATGGTTGCCAGAACATTTTCCCCACCTCCCTCTTACTTTGATTTTGTGTCTTTGGATTCATCCAGAATTTTAAGATCTGCAGTTTGTACTGAGCATTAACTGGCAATAGAGTGAGTAACTGCAGAGAAAACTTTAAGGACTTTATTTTCTTGAGGCAAACAAATCCCTGACAGAAGCCAAGAAGGGTGTTGTTTCAGAGCAATTGGACCGTCGAAAGTTTTTTGTGAAGGACAAATGTGGGTTGGTTTGAAAACACCTATCCAAGCCTTTGTGTTGACATCAGTGGCAACGCTGAACTCTCATGGCTGGTGACTGGGATTGCTTTCTTCTCTGAATTTGCACTGACAGTCTGAATTTCAGGAGAGTTTTCTGGGCCTATAGCCAGAGGGTGTTGGCCAAGGAATGTGGAAGGAGTGGGGTTGACCAGGTGCATCACTGCAAGTGTGGCTTCTTGCTTTGCCGTACCATACCCTAAACACTTCAGTTACTTATTGCCATACACTCTTCACTGACCTGTGTCACTTGTCACTGTCCTGCGCACTGTTTGAAGTCCTCAGATATCGATGTCTGTATCCTCAAGATACATGAAGAGTAAATTACCACCAACACTGCCCACTGCAGCCCAGGAAAGAGCTGAAAGTAGTGCAAGACTCCCACTTTGAAAGGGCTAAGATTTCATCCCTTGTCCTTTGTCCTCCTTTCAGAAACCCTTTCTCTGCTGCCTCTCCAAAACTTTTTCTTTTCCCTTTCAAGGATGCTTCATTTTGTGCGTGGGATGTGGACTCTTCAGGGAGCGCAACATGTATAGCTGCAGCTGTGGGTAGGTAACACTTAAAGGCAATGCTGCCAACAAGACCCTGGCCTGGAACTTCAGTCAGTTCTGCCCTGTAACCTGTAGGCTGGTGAATCCCTTGCAATGGACACCTATTGGAAAATATGAGAGATTTGGAAATAGCGTACGAAAGACCAGAGAAAGATGGTAAGAAAGAAGAGGAGAGAGCTCAGAGCCACCTCTTCAGGAAGCACAGTTGTCCCAGAGTCCCTTGGAGCTTGCCTGCCTTCATCCATTACAGGAGCTATGGCCTTCATCTGCAGGATGGAGTTACCTCTGGAGATAGGGCTCAGTCCTCCACCTCTTCACACTGGACCCTGCAAATCATCAGCCCAGATCTATTTCCCCCTGGACAATTAGAAATTTATTTTAAATTGCCAGACATCACACATCACTGAAGGGCAAACTACTCTGGTATGATTAACCTTAGAAAAAGAGCTGGGTTTCCATCAACATTGTTATTTACTTTTACTTAAAGGAGTGGCAAAAACCTAATTTCTTCTCCTTTCTGCTAGCCAACTGGAATAGTCTTATCTAATGAGATCTAACAGCACTTTATCTTCCTGAATATTCTCTTAGAGATGTCTACATGTATTTCTCATTCTTTTTTCCTGTGGGTTTTTCTTGGATGCTGAAACAATTTGTCTATCACTCTGAGACTGGCACTGACTTTTGTTGTGTAGGGATCCAGACTGGTTTGGAGGGGTGATGATTGAGAGACTTCTAATAGGTGGCAGTTGTGTGCACTGCACTATGCTACATGTGACCCATGTGTTTTTTTTTTTTTTTTCAGTTGCGTAGCTAAAATGTGTGACCTTGAGATAGGGAGCTGCTGTCCTAGAAAATTCTTGCCACTCTTCAGTTAAAGAGGCTTTTGTTGCGTAGAGGAAAAGGTCATGAGGCAACCTGTATTGTTTAGCAGAGTAAAACTATGATTATAAACACTTTGGTCTGGAAACACACTGTGCTGTGACCAGATGATCTGCAGAATAAAAATTGTATTCATTCAGGAGCAACTGAAATGAAAGACTGACCCTAGAGTAAATAATGTGAATTCTGACACAAATTAATCAAAGTGAGATAATTAGAAATCAAAGTTGGAAATTGGCATGGAGGAATTTAGTCCAGATCTTTCCATACTGCAAGTGACTCTAGATACTTTCAACCTGCAATACATTTCATAACACCCTGACCCAGTGAATGGATTTGATGCCAATGCCTGCAAGGGTGGCCTCTGCTTAGCATCAAGCTGTGTGGTCTTCCACATGGCATGGGATACTTCAAATCTGTTTCCTGCTTCCCGGGGAACCCACTGCTCCATCGATAGTGGTAAGATATCACAGGTGAGATCTGCACACTTAGATTATTATAGCTTTTCAATGTGTAGGAAACAAATCACATTTACTTTTTTTTCAGATTAAGCTAAAATCCAGATGTCAATCACCACTGTAGACAAACAGGAGATAAAAAGGTGATCCAGTTTCAGAGCTACAGAATACAAACCAGAGATAACCTTTGTTTTTTTTTTTAACCATCCCAGACAGCTCAAATTTAATAAGCTTCAGGGTAAAGTGAAGGAATAATTTATTTTATCTGGCATGTAACTGATTAAAGTCAATGTGTTTTTGGTCTGTTTATTTATAGCACCACTAGTATTATAGATAAGGTGGGTTGAAAATTTTCTGTCAAACCTGGTTTTGGATGAAACTTTTGCTTTTGACAGAGTGATTTATTTTGGTGAAAAAATGATCACTCTTGGGAAAAAGTTTCCCCTGAAAAATAACATTTTGTCTGAAAATGGAATTTTTTTTTTCATTTTTTTTAATGAAAAGACAGAATTTTCCATGGTGAGAAAGGAAAATTCCGAGTAGCTTCAGCATGAGGTATTTTATAGATAGGCAAGAAATAATCCTGCCTCAAAGGGAGCATAATATAAACTGACAAAAATCTATGAAATTTGGATCAGTAATTTTGAAGTTACAAAAGTTTAAATTCAGCAGCTTTCCATGTGCTTATTAGAACCTCTCCAGTGATGCTTTTTTAATGCCTTGATTTGGGATTACCCATCTGAGACCATCTCATTCCAATTGCAAAGTCCTTTTCCATGGTGTTTAAAGTCAGTAGAGACCATGAGATCATCTGGTTTGGCCTCTTTACGTATAACTCAGTTAACCCCTTTCTGAGCCCAAAAGTCATGATTGGCCAAATCACAGATTGCAGTAAAGCGCCTAAACCTTACTTTCAGGCAATTCACCTTTTCCATGTGGTTTTTTTTCCTGTTGTTCAATCTATCTAAGCATTAAAATGAAATAAATACCTAATTGAACATTCATTTTGTTTTGAGTATTGGCAATAATTGTTCTTGTGTATTCTGGTAGATTAAAGGTCACTTTTGAAATCGACTACTTTATTCCCATAAGGTTGTGGCATGCTATCATAAAATTACCAAAACTTTAATGATTGGTAATGCTGTATTGAAGGTATATGCAGTAGAGTTCTTCAGTCTCTGCTTGTGCTTGTTGGGCATGGGAGGAATGGGGAAAAGGATAGTGCAACGTTCTTTAAAAATGTCAGAATTTTATTCAGTATAGTGGCTTTGGCCCACCAAAGATACAGGAGGAATTTAATCTTCTTGGAAAACATTGCCTTAACAGGTTTCTCAGGGCTGCAGCAACATTTTTTTTTTTTGCCACAGCTTGATGCTGCGACCTCAGCCTGGCCTAGACTGGCTCTAAAATCCATCTCAGAACTGCTGCTTTCCAGAAGACCATTCTTGTTTTATAGGAACAGCCCATTTTTTTTTTTCTCCTTAGACATATTAATTTATGAAAAGCCTTTTCTTGGAGTAGACGCAGATTACCTAGCAGTTCTGTTCACTCTGGTTGTCCTCGCCCCACTTTTGTCTGCCATTCCAACTGTCTTTACATCATGCACAAAAATGATCAGCAGTAATTTTTTATTTCCTTTCAAATACTTGAGGATGATATGGTGTAAGTCTCAGGTTTATAGCTGTGACCCTCCTAGAAACAGCCTTAGTTAGTGACATTACTCACAAATATTTTGAGGTATAGCAGTTAGCTAAGTCTCCATATATTTCATATGCAGTTTCTTAGTAGAATATACAATTTTTGTTTCAGAATGTTGTGTGGTACCAAGTCAAACACCCTATAAAATTTTATTACATCTACAGAGTAACATTTATCCAAAAAAAACTTCTTAGAGGATGAACTCAAGTTTGTTTAAGCAACACTATTTTCCATAAAGCATTTTATATTGTCTGGTATTCATTATATTATTCTCCTTTATTTTGTTATCAGTTGAATTCCATATGTGCTTTTTTTTTATTCTTTTGTTTGAGGTTGATGTCAGGATGATCGGCATTGTAACTCTGGTAGGTACAGTTTGCCCCCTCTCAAATTTTTGCACAAGGTGATCATTCATCTGATGTTTTTACGCTTCTTTGGTATTCTGGGATTTAGTAAAAATAAGCAACAAGTGAGCAGTGACTTCTTTAGGCAAGTCCTTTAGGATTCCTGGGTTCAAGGTATCCAGGCTGATGACTTTAAAATACGCATCTTTAGTAGATAACATTGGATTCCCTATTTTGAACCCTTTTTTTCCTCTCGTTGAAATAAAAATAATCTAATTATACTTAGGTGACTGAAACACATCATAGTCAAACAGAAAACAGATATTGATTTAATTTTTAATTAAAATTATATTATTAATTTTAAAAATTAAAATTATTGCTATTAAGAATTTTGCCTTTGTCACTGAGAAATCTGCCTTAATTTTCTTTGACCTCAATATATTTAAATTTTTTCTGACTAATTTTGCCAACCATGGCATTTTCCTTTAGGATTTTTGCCCCTTTTGCACACCTTCTACTCTTTGCAACTGATCATCTGTACGGTTTGGTTTGTGTTTGATATCTTTTCCTGTTTCTTGAATAACACTTCTGAAATTCCAAGCATTCGGTATACCACTGAGCCGAGGAAAGCTTTCAGGCAATGTTGTCGTCTTTGTTGATCATATGCTGTCTGGTAATCTAACAAGTTCTTGAAGAACTCTCCGTTGTCTTTCGTATTTTTTGTCTACATTTTTCATATTAGCAAATTTCTCTTATAATTTTCCTAATGACAGAATATATCTGTTTGGAAATATCCAAGTGTTTTTGTTATTCGGATTGTACTATGTTTGCCTACATGAAATAAATAAAAATTGGTCATGACCTGCAGTTCCTGATCAAGTAGTGTTTTACTGTTCAGACTCAATTCACCTTTTTCCATCATAAAGAGTTACCACATACAAATACCTGATATATTTCTTTCCCTTTAACATGCAGCTGCTTCTTCATTCCCTTTTTTCCTTTGACGTTTCCGGTGGCTCACAGCCTTCTGCTATCTCTCCTCAAAAACTTCTTTTGGACCTTGCTCATTTTGTTGACCTGTCAATGTTCAGAAAGAAAACTCAGTCATGAACTAATAGAGATCTGAGTTGAAGTATTTATCTGATTTATCTTATAATATTATCTGATTTATATGATTTGTCTTATATCATCCAGCAGTACTTCGGATTAAAAAGACTTTCTTGTGGTGTGGTCAATAGGGACTGCAGCTCCACAGATTGAAAATTCCCATTTAAGGCAATGTACTCAGTCAGCTAGGGAAAGCTAAATTTAAGATGTTTCTGTAAGCCTATTGGGTCTTTCTGATTAACGAAGTACAGAAACCTTATATTCTACTGGCTGAAGCGGTGAGATTTATGAATTCACCAACAAATGATTCATAGCTTTAAAAAATAAAGTAAGCAAAAACTTCCTATAATTAATTGCTGAAGTGCTAAGACTGAGTAGCTGGCACTCAGAAGGTACGGCATTCCAGAGTTCAAATTGTTGTTGCAAATTAACTCTATTACCTGCACATGTGCATTTTCTTTCCTTTTCTCATTACCTGCAGACTTTACTTGCATCATAACTGTAACATATTAAAGGTGCAAGATGTGTAACATAACTAAGTTGGAGATGAATTGACAAACAAAATTTAAATGCTCACAAGCTGATGAGATTTGGGGTTCATAGGTTTTTGAGGCTCAAAGAGGCCACTGTCTGAGTTTGACCTACTGTGTGACAAGAGCCACCTAATCTGGGCAGCAGTTTTGCAGTGCTGGGACCTGGAATTATTTTGCACTTAGACAAGTGAGTGATGCCGCGGCTGCTAACTTGCTGTTGAACTACTAGAGAATGTCACTTAGACATCCAATCTGCATTTAAAGGCCCCAAGCGATGATGAATTTACCACTTCCCTGGGTAGTATGTTCTAGTGATTAATTATGCTCTCACTATAAGGAATGTGTCCTATTTTCAGTTTACATTTTTCTACTTTGCCCTTTCAGCCAACTGATCTTGTAGGACATTTCTTCGATACAGTGAAGGGGTTGCTCATATCGTGCCTCTGTACTTCAGAAGCTTTAAAAACTGGTCTCTTGTTTCTTTGAGGGCCCAGAGTGATTGAACTATTTACATCTCTTGTTAGAAGATGTGTTTTGCAGAACCTTTCCAACTTTTGGTCTGTTTTAAATGTGAATTCCAGAGCTGGACACATTGTGTAGGGTTCTTACCAAACCATGTGTGGAGACAATACTGCTATGTTTAACCCAAAGCATTACTATTTTTAGCATGGAATTAAAGTGATTTTTTTTTTCCCTGCTTTTTGCTGCCACATCATGATCCCTGTAGCAGATTCCCATGATCCACAGTCCACCTCTGCAGTTTCAGTCTTTCTCCTGTGCATAACCCTGCAGTTAACAAAGGTCGTTCCTGTGGCAGAATTCACTTCATTACAGCAAAAGTAAATAAAGCCTGTCAGCACTCTAGCAATGAGTGTAGGTGCTTACCTTGGAGCCGAGCTGGGTGGGTAAATATACACTGCCTTTAGAGTACTGTGAATGGCCAACTGGATCGCATCCACGCGAGTGCGTCAGAAAGAAATCCTGACAGTCAATTGTTTCACTTGTGCCTGTGTCTTTAATGGTTGCCCAATACAAAGAAGAAAAAGCAATTATCAAAGGCAGCTTTTAGGAGCAACTTTACATACGGGATGCAATTACAACGTGAAAGAACACTGGCTTCGTAGTGACAGACAGTGACTAAGAGATCTGATTACCAGGGAACTAGCTGCCAAAATCACATCCAGGAAAAAAGTGTGGGGGGAAAAAAACTTTCAGACTGGCCTGCATATTTGTCAATCCACAATTAGTGATACTGGCAACGTGCTGTGCACACGGGTTCATCCTCGGATGGACTTGTGCAGCCACGTGTGTCCCTCAGACACTCGTGCATGGGATCACATCCCCCTTGTTGGAGTCTGGGGTGCAGGACCAGTGGGACGCACAGCCCAGCACTGCAACCTGGGTGCCTGCATCTTACCCAGCTTCCGAGCTGCTTAGAGAAAGGCAATGCTGTGTGCTTGCTCATCCTGCTCTCAGGGCAGTGGTGCCTGGGACGTGGCTTGCTGAGGGCTCTGCACTGTGTCTGCTGGCGTGATGGGGAAGGCATCAGGTGCCAGCAGTTTTCTTAGCAGTCTCCTGTGCTGCCTGTCTCCGTTCCCATTTCAGCCAGGTCTGCTCTATCCCTGCATTGTTCCTAACTGAGGTACTGTAGGGCATTTTTATTAAGTCTGGGGATTTATATTCCTGATGCAGTTTAAAGCACTTGCAAAACTATGCCTGCTATCACCTGGCTGCTGGCAGGGTCTGCAGCCTGCCTCTGATATTCCAGCCCTGGGTATTTAAAACATTGGATATTTTTCTCTGGAGACGTAACTCTGACAAACAGTATAGTTTGTCTTCCTTTTCATTTTGATTTGGCCTGTCCCAATACCACTCACCATCTCATATTGAAACGTTTAATGCTTTTTCCCCTGTTTTTGTCAGTCTGGCTTTGCTGTGAGCCCTGAGCGTCCAGGACATCACAGCAAACCAATTGAAGTCACCACGACACCCTTGGGACTCTCTGGCCTTGCTCCTGATTCCTGGAATTGCTTCAAAGTGACTCTCCTTTCAGCACACCTTGTAGCGTGCCCCCAGGCTACCTCTTGGACTTCACATCCCTCCCCTCTCGCCTTGTGTTTTGTTTTGGCCTCTCCACTCTGCTCTCCTCCTGATTTTGGGCAGTGTTTCCCAGACTTGCTCCAACCAACTCTCCGTTCAGAGAGTTTCTATGCTCTACATCTCAGGGAACCTTATCGCTGTCCCAGTGTACGCTTCTTTTACCTTTACCCTCAGGTGCTACCATTCAATTTGGTGATAGCAACAGTGGGATGGTGGCCTGGGAGGGGGTCAGGAGGGCTTCAGGGGGCTGAGACCATCTGTTTTACAGTGAATCCCTTCTGTGAAACTGCCAACGTGGTACTTGGTGTGTGCCAAACACCTAAGCACAGTTTGGTGGGGGCAGCCAAAGCCCCTGTTTATTTTACTGGTGTAGAAATAGCCCCGGTCTCAGCACAGCCCTGCATCTGCTCTAGGCTCGTGCATAACCAGTTGGGATCCGTAGGCTTTGCTAACACTCTCGCTTGTGTCTGCCTTGGCTGACGAATCGCTCATGCAGAGTTGTGGCATCTTTACGCCCTGTTTTAATACTGCTACTTGTCAGTGAATACATGAGTCAGTACATCGTCAGCTGCATCCTGCCGCTCTCATCTGGGGCCCAGTCTTGAGGCTCTGATCTGCAATCTATGCCGAAAAAACCAGCACTCCCTATTTTTCCTTTTTTGTGTGCCTGCCTCTGGACTGCGAGAGATTTCAGATGTTTCATTTTACTCTGCGCCTTTTTCGCTTTCCAGTGTATTTCCCAGGTTGGCTCCTAGTGAATGCACAGGTCAGGTTCAAACTCATTTGGGAGGTTGAGGGAGATGTCCTCCAGGACAGGCACTGCTACACCTCCTCGTCTCCTCGTAACAGTGCCTGGGTCCCGCCTGGAGCAGTGCTTTCACAAGAGCGTTATGCCGATGGGGGGTGAGCTCCGAAAGATGCCCCCCCATTCCCTGCATCCCTTATCCCAGACCAATGACTAGATGACTGTGTGATCTGCCAGTGCAAGGGCAGAAAGAAACACAACCCTACCGTTATGCCCAAAAAACACTAGACCTAACAGTCGGCAAAATGGATGGACATCCACTCAGTGTTTTTCTTTTTTTGTGTATTCCTATCTAAGAATAAGTTAAGGAAGAAGTGTTTGATCATAGTGGGGTTTTTTGTTTTGTTTTGTTTTTGTTTATTTGGACATGGAGAGTAAAGATCAAGCATGGGAAATCAAACTCAAATATTTTGTGTCTGAGATCTTTATAACTTTACAGATAACCAACCACAGTAATACCAGCCGGACTCCGTAGGTAGGTCAGTCTTTTTAGAAACATAACTCCTGATTTTTTATTTGCCACTAAATTTCTATGCCACAGTTTGCAATATGAAGAAATATTGTCAGGTAATTTGGGTGATTTAGCCTCTAGTGTGCACTCGTTTTACTTCATGTTCCATCGTCATTTTTCTTTTGAGTATCTCACACCACTTGGAAACACAGTAATATGGTCATTTTGTGATGTATGCTGTGTTTTGGATGGTGTTGCAGTTTTTTTGTTCCTGTCTTCTTTTACAACCAGCAGATTAGATCCGGAAAACACACTATATTCTGATAACGGAGGAGGAGTGAAATCCTGGTCCAAATGAAGTCAGTGGCAAAACTCCCGGTGACTTCAGTGGGGATAGGATTTCACCCTATCTTGTGTTGCCTTGCCTAAAAAAGGAAAAAAGACCTGATCCAAAGCCTATTGTAGTCAATGGAGAGATTCCCAGCGATTTTAATGGGCCTGTATTTGGTCCAGCATGAGGTTATTCAGTCACCTCCAGATTTTACAGGAATATAGTACTTGTGTTCCTTTCTCCAAGGACTAATAAACTTTCTCTGTTGTAGATAAATTTCTACACATTTCTTCTCCTGAAGCATTTGGGTGTACTAAGAAGTTCTTTCCTTTTTTTTTTTTCCTTTTCCCCAGTGTTTCTTTTCAGACACTGTTTTGCCTTGTGGTGATTCTAAGTCATCACAAAACAAATCAACATTGAACAAGGACAAGGATATGTAAGTTTGGGTTTATAGATTCCAGTTCCGTGAACTTTGATTTAATAAACTAACCCCTTTTGTAGCAGAAAGTACAAAACATGGGTGGGTTGGTGAACTTGAAACCTGGTTCTGATTCTGACCTACATTTAAAAGCTAAATTTGAGTCTGATAAAGTTTTAAAAACACTGGTAATGTGAAAAAGATGCTCCACTGTTCCCTTTGTATTTTTAACCTTCTTTCCTATTAAAACTGTAAACAGTTTTATATTATTGCAGGGAATTTTTCTGTAATTTACTCCAGTGTAAATCCAGAGGAATGTTTCTGAGAGCAGGAGAGCTGTTCTGCATTTGCACTGGGATGAGCAATGGTGGGCTCTGCCAGGCTCTTTCCCCCTTCCTCTTCCTCCTTTCACTGCTTGAGTTGATAACCCTGGGCAGAAAGTGTCGTTAAGTGATGCACTGGTTCCAGTGACGCCTCCAGCATTCACTGTCCCTGTGGTTGTGAGGATCTAAGTGCTTGTGATATAATCAGAATTATTCAGGTTTAAAAAACTGTTTCTGGTGGATTTTGTTTACCCCCCAGAAAATCTCAAAATCAACTATTTATTTTTATTTTTGCATTGGAAGAATAACAAAACCTCAACTATTTTATGAAAAGCTTTTTGTGGGTTGAAACATCTGTTTTCACCTCACATATCAGGGCCTGATTTGAATCATTTGCGTAATTTTTGATAAAGCAGATGAACTGTCTCTCTCTCCCCCTCTCTCTCACACACACATACATACACACAGAGTGTATCTGCTTTGGATTTCAGAAACTTCCATGTCAAAACTTTTTAAAAAATTGAATAAATTTTATAAAAAATGTTTTGGTCCACTTAGGAAATTAGCTTTACATTAATGTATCTGAAGAATTGAAGGAACACTGGGGTTTTGATTAAATGTCTCTAGTTACTGTGTTTTCCTGCATAATGAAATTAATTTCAGTTAAGATTTGATTTTTACTGGGTTTTAGTCCAAAATTAAAAATGTTCTGTAGAAAATCTTGCGTTTTTCTCTATATTTTTTCCCCTTTCTCTTCCACATTTTTCTTTATAGTTTTCCCCACAGTAGTCTATAAAATAGTGAGCATCCAAGTGGATTTTATAACTAAATCAGTGGGTTTCTGAGCTAAATCAGAGTTTCTTGTTCACTTTGTGTGCCGATGTGTTGTCTTTTGGCTGATATATTCTTGTATGGTTTATTGATATAAGCATCAATGTTCACTGTTACAGTAAGGCTCATCAGCTGCATAGACCTGAAGTTGTACCTGAAAACTGAAATATTCATCTTTAGCTCCTAGACAGAGAATTAGGCATCTCCAGCACATAGCCCTGACTGCTGTGTCTACTGTAGTATAAGACAAAGAGTTTCTTGGAGGTGGCTGCTTGTCTCTTTGGCCCTAAAGGAACCTAGGGATTAGTGCAGGCTTAGACATCTACATCTCAGATGTGTAAGGTACGGCAGATGAATCCTATACAAAGTCCTTCGAACTGTTAATTGGCTTCTTAGGAGAATCACCTTATATCTTCCACTTGATGAAATAATTTAGTTTATTTAGTTAATATGTGAAATTATTGTAAACATGAAATTGCAAACTGAAGATCCTTTGGACCCTCCTGTGGATTCTTTTCAGAGATAAGCGCACTCTGTTTATGCCTACTCTATAAGTGAATTTTGGACATGGTTGTTGCTTTCAGAAGGTACAAGCTGCTGCCAAATGTTAAGAACATTGTGATTTTTAACTGAAATGTGATGCAGTAAATTATATTGTGAAAGTTTTTTTTTCCTCCTCTAGACTTTGTAAGTCTAGCAGTCAATAATTATTCATTAATAAATACACATTTGTAAGCAACATGATTGCATCAGAAATGATTTTTTTTTTTCCTTCACAGATTAGATCCTGGTTAGAAACCAATAAACAGAAAATAAAATTGGCCAAGATATTGTTTGACTTATCTTCTGTTTCTAATACTGCATAGAAAAAAAAGTTGACAAGTTGTTTTCTATAACCAAAATCTTTGTTTTGTTCTTTTAAAATCTTTTTAAGGTAAAAGTTCCAAAAGCTTAGACTATATTTACATATTTTTAGCAGCTTTCTGTAGTTAATTTTTGTCATGTTATCAGCACTACCTTCTGCAGTTAATTTGGCTTGTAGAAAGCAGTGATTAATGGGCCTTTGCTATAGCATTAATTTTCAGCCACAACCCCTCCTTGCCCTTTAGTATTAAGTTAATTACTGGAAAAGAACCGTGAAATCATGTATGACACAGAGCTGTGGCGTGGCAAAGAACAACTAGAACTGAGGTTCTGAGATGTGTCAGGAAAGAAGAATGGGAAAATATCTGACCTGGCTGATGGAACCAAAAGTGTGAGGGGTTTTAGGAATTAGGCAATCCCAGTTTATTCTGGACAAGTGCTCCATCATACTGTTTTCCTTAGCCAATGCTAGCTTTTGGTAGATCTGAAGAAAATTGCTTGGCACCTATTTTCAGTCCTTGGGAGGACACTTAATTTGAAAGCACTTGTCTCAGTAGATTGTCTCCCTGATCAGTCTGCTGTAAGGGCTGTTGGTTCTTGATCCAAAATGAGCTAGAGTTTTGCAGTGAGTTAAGGTTTAGGTCTACCCTGTTCTTATGGAGAAGATAGTCCTAAAATGGTCACCCTTGGAGAAGTGATTTGCTGTATGAAAAAAAAAACAACAACTGCTACTTAATAAACCTATGAGTAAACTGCTAAAGTAGCAAACAAAATAATTCAGTGATGAGGGCAGAATTATTATTTCTTACTACCAAAATAAATGTGAATATGGTAAGTCTTAGAAAAGAGAAAGATTTTCTTTAATGTGGGGAAATATTGCAGTAGACAAAATTAGACTTGTCTGAAATGTTTTGTTAGCTAAATATCCTGTTCCTCACCTGATCATTACTTTAAACAAAGTAAGCAAATGAAGTGTTTGTCCTCTTTACATAAATTTGGCCAGAACTATCAAAGAACTTGGGTCCCTAGGGTGGGTCTTGCCAGAAAGTAAGAAGCTGAGTTTAAGAGTGTGAGCCTCAAAGCCAGTTCTGAAATAGATGGGTGTCTAATGTTTGTGGGCAGGTACCCATCCTAGCTTTTACACGTAAAATGTATGCACCTACATTTCTCATCCTGCAGATGCCTGAGTAACACAGACCTACTGAAGTCCAGCTGGGATTCCCTAGCCAAGGGGACATGCTTGATCGCATAGGCATGCTCAACACAATCTGGCCATAAGCTGCCGCAAACAACACACAGTTGTCATGACCAGTTCAACTAAAGAATACACAATAGAAGCGGTGCTACCTGTTGCTCCGTATTTATGAGCAATGGGAGTAGTTACCCAGGCTGTTGGTGACTGGGGTTTCACACCTACCTCCTTCAGAGGGAATTTGACATCTCCATTCCTTGAAAATGTTCTGACCACCAGGCTACTTGGAAAATAGGAAAAAGAGAGGAAAGTCATACTCCCTGGTTTTGAGACTGCTTCTAGAGGCACAAAAATAAATAAATAAATAAAAATTGCTGGATTAGGTAGGAAAAGATTAAAGAGGGAGACAGAAAGCAGGTGGTGCACCCTGCTCTTCCATCGCTGTTGAAGTAGTTTGTGCTGAAGTTCACAAGCAGTGGACAGGACCCAGAACTCACCTTTTTTTTCACACAATTATCCTACTTGCTGGATTGGACAGTTAAGCTCATTAGTCCCCATAGGCAGTTGCTCCCAATTGAGGTATTGCTCCTCTGAGGTACCTGGGTGTGAATTGGGCTGTAGGGTTCAAGTCAGATGTCATGTTTGCACAGAGGTGATGGCCCCCAGGGGGAAGGCACAGTGGAGGGCTATACAGATGCACCAGGCACTTGGCAAGACTTGTGACACCCCTGAGTGACAGCAATGATGGGTTTGTCCACCTTGACCTCATCAGGAGTGGTCTTGTGAGCTGGTGAAGGACAGGTGTCATCAGCAGAGAGGGGAAAACAGGACAACGAAGACAAAAAAGTAGGTATTACATTGAGAAATGCTAGGGCTTTGTAACTTTTCCAGTGTAAGTGCTAGACTTTCCTCTCTGAAGCCAAGAAGTATCATTTCAGTCTCTCCCACTGATGATATAAGACCACTGCATGACACATAGCCTTTATAAAGCATCAAACTTCCAGCAATATGATAGTTGTTTTTATCACAATGCTCCCAACAAACGGCACATGCTGTTAATATGAATCTATCTTTCAGCAGCAGATATTTCAGGCACTGTTAGTAACATAATCTCATGATGTTGCCATAATAGTGTATGCTGCAGATCCAAATCTTACTCGAGTTAATTCTTTCTTTGGTTGTTTTCCTGTAGTTCTTGGCTGCAGTGGGACACGTGCCCATATACTGTGCATATGCTCAGCCTTGTTAATCTTTGCACGGCACTAGGTCTCTGTTAGCCTACATTCGTAGGCTCAGAGATGCCAGAAGAGTACTGCAGGTAATGGCATGGGCTGGGGAGCATTGCGGGGCAAAGGGGGAGCAGCAGCAGGTCTGACCAGGAAATAAAATAGTATTGTAGCAAGGTTGTGGTGCTCTTATACACTCCTTAAAAGAGTATATAACAACATACCTGAGGGGGGTTAAGAGTGCAGCATCCTGAGGGCAGAGGAATCCCGGGATTCCCAGTACAGTGCTCCAAGGGAGCCTGCACTGCGCTCGACGGGCTACTTGTGTTAGTGTTGGCTGCCGGGTACGGCCTAGGATCGCCTCTCTTTCGCGGGCAATTAGCCATATCCCTTTGAGTGTCTGTACTAATAAATTAGTAGTGCCAGAGATCTTGCCTTGGCCCTGAATGCCATTCTTTCTGTCATTAAATTATTAAGGTCGTCCTTGGCATGGTTTTGGCTTGGGCTTGCTGAAAGCCTCTCATGCTATTCCTGGCCCTGGTTAAGGAGTTAGTCTGGACCAGGGACCATCAAAAAGGCAGTTTGGATGTGGCCTCCCTGTTTTAGAAGCCAGGAGAGTTTAATAAATGCATATGGCCGTGTTATGACAGCATGCTTCTGCTCCCAGGGCCAGGGAACGGGGCCTGGAGATGCCTGGTTTGTTGCGTAGGTAGGGATATAGTCATTTCGTCTGAGAGCCTCCTGCAACTGCAAGGCTCTTGATTCTTCTACTGTGGTGCAAAGAGCAGATGACATAAGACCAAGCCAGACACTGGTAACATTTTTTGAAAAGTTGATTCTTTAGAAGTTACATTTTTTCCTAAGTAGAGGGCAAGGCAGAGAAATTTAGAGGTCAGAGGAACTCAAAGAAAGGCTGACCTAGTATATTAGACAATTGAAATTTTGCATGTGTATAAAAATTAAGAATGCTGCAGAGAACTAGAAACAACAGCTAGTCAATATATAAAAGCGTACATATTTGATAAACTAGATCTGGAAGATCTTTTTGAAATTTCAGGTCAGTTTTACAAATATTCATATGAACATGTCTAAAAGCGTTAATCCAATACTTATTAATTCCTGAGCTTTACTGTATGCACACTGTCTTCTGCCAGTAACCCCGCTAACTTAAATGGAGATGACCTAGTATCAGGTTGATGGGACACATTGCTGAGTTGGGCCCAATATGTGCTTCAGGACTTACGCTTGTTGTTGCAGTCCAGGTAATTGCTAATCCTTTGAAGATGAAACAAACAGCATTTTGGTATTACAGCTTCATTAAGTCCTCTGCATTTGTTAATCTCACACTCTGTGTAATCCTAATTAAGATTTGTTTCCAGTATATGCTTTTGTTGCCCAATTCCTATGTGTATATAACACACAGTTACTTGAAAAAAACCCAAAATGACTTCACTACTGTGGCCTGAGAAAACAGTGCTTTTGCAGCTGCCTGTGACTATCAGTGCAGGAACATTTATGTTGATCAAAATACTCTAATAACTAGGTCATTGCTGTGTTACTCCAGTTTTGTTATAAAACTTGACTACCGTGTTGCTCTGACAATGTTGAAGGTATGGCCATGCCATGGTGTTGCTGTCGTGATTATTCACTAACTGGTAATCTGGACATTAAATGGGACAGGGGCAGAGAGATACTTCTGAATTATAATTTTTTTTTTGCCTCTGTGACAATAGTGAATTGTTGGGAACTGGAGATTACCTTGGTTTTGGCTATGACATCTCTATCAGGTTTGGGGGGGGCGGTGGGTCTATACATGTCAAAGTCACTTTATGCTTTCACAATCAAATAAAATAATACAAAGTCTCTATCTCTCTTGTTTTGCAAGGTGAATCTCCAAGACTGGGATGCAGCTAGCAACTACAATAGTTTCTCAGAGTTTGAAACTTTGGATGGTGCTTCTCAGCCCTCCTTTTCCTTTCCACACCTCCTTGCCCTGGCCAGCAGTCCCTGAGTAAACTCCGGTCTGGGTTACCAGACCTTGTTCTTCTTCCCACCAGTATTTCCTCCTCATTTGACTGACACACGTTTTTCATTTTTCCCTTCTCCCAGTCTGTGTGAAAATTCATGTGATGGATTCTGTGTGTGTTTGTGGGGGACACACTGTGGGTTTTGGGGCAGCAGAGAGGAGAGGGTTGACAGCATTAAACTGCAGCTGCAGGGGGATCGCCTTCCTGGGGTTGAGATGTATTACACTCTTGGGACAGAGTGGCTCCTGGGTGGCTAGGAGATGCTGGTTGGTTTATGAGACTTCAGGTCGGTGAGCATCTCTGGCATGTGAAGCCACAGGATGAGAAAGGGGACACATCTGAGGTGCAGGCTGAGGCTGGGGGGTCCATGGGTGATCCCCAGCAAACATCTTCTCCAGGAGAGCTCCTCTCATGCGTCTGCATTCTCTGCTCGCACCAACTAACTCGAAGCAGAGCCCAGAGGAAGCAACTGTGATTTGCTGACCGGAGTTCAGAGCACATCTTTTCTGTGATGCCCATGAGGCCCTGGTCCAGAGCAGTTCAGGGAATAAGGGTTTTCCCTTCTGCTTCTGCTCTTCAAAGCTGGTAATTCAACATTACGTTCTGCCACAGACCTGAAGAAGAGGGAAAATTTAACCACTTACATGCTGCATCTGCTCCAGTCAATGGTTTAGCCTGAGCCCATTTGCAAATAAATCAATGCAACAAAAGACTTTTATTTTAAATGCATTTAAATTGGAGCTGTGTATTAAAAAGTAAGCTAGTGAGAAGCCACAAAGCCTGTTCAAAGGCTGGCTGGTCGGGCTAGTAAGTATCTTCATTTTGCAGAAAGAAATAATGCTCACTCAAGCATCTACAAAGCGTAATTGTACATGACAGTCCATGTCAAAGTTCAGCAATGAAAACTGAAGAATTTTTTTTTAAGCTGGGAATCATGCATCAGCCTAATGAGTAACAGGTTTTTTGTTTGTGTGTTTGTGTTTTGTTTTGGTTGGTAGGGAGGACACATTCTTTTGTTCTCACCATTTCGTGCTCCCTCCGGTCTCTGAATGCTACCATTGCATTGACTTTGACAGATTCAGCTGGAAAAACAGACACATGTTAACTAGCAGTGCCCAAACACCAGCTATGTGATATGATTCACTGTGCGGAGGAGGAGCGTGGCTTGTTTAAATCACTGGCTGGCTTATGCCTGAAGGATGCCTGTTACAGAGGAGGTTTCACCTGCTGCATCTGTACAACCTGTTCCCTTTCTAAAGGCGTGTTTTTGAGAGCCATCACATGCACGTGTGTGCTCTATAAATGAAGCGAGGTCTGCCTTACACACTTTGAGCTATAACCACGCTGCCGTGCTATTCATTGTCTTTGCTATCGGTTTGCTTGGAAGTTTGATCCCTTGAGCTCAGAAGAGGCACATCTTTTTAGACAACAACCTAGAAAAACACATATTTCTTCCAGAGAAGAAGTGTAAATACTTCTCACTTTAAAATATTATCTAATTAAGCAGTCAGTGAATGTTAGTTTTAAGACTTCAATGTATCCAAGTTGTCTTAGCACACAGTTTTGCTAATTTCGTGTGCTGGATGATTGAGGAGGGTAGAAGACACGTTAGGAATCAGAAGTGGCGTGATTTTAGTGAACAGGGAATGATTATTCACCGTTTGTCATGAAGCAAAACATGACGGGGCTTCTGAGAAGGTGATGGGATGGCAAGTTCAAAAATAAACAGGGCATAGTTAAACTGCGGCACTTATATTCCTGAAAGTTTGTATGAATTTAAGAAAGCAATTAGATGAATTCATGGAAAAAAGGTACTCAAAGGCTAATAACATGAAGAAACAATCTCAGGCTTAGGAAGTCCTTATGTCTCTGATTACTGGCAGCAGGAAAGTAATGCCAGAAGAGGCATCAAGATTAGTTTCCTCTATTGTTCTGGACTTTCCTAGTTGTCCTCTACCACTCACAGACTCAGATGACTCTTTCTGCTCTTCTTGCAAAATGAAGACCATAAGCACAACAGTGTATATAAACTGGTGTTAAAGTTACATCAAGTAGAACATAAATTTGGAGTAGTACTTCACCTAACATTACCAATTTTGTGCTACATCTTGTGAGCAGTTGGGCTTAACATGGTTCACACAAAATTTGTGAGTTAAATTTTCTTCATTTATGTTTCTCTGTAATTTAAGATTGATACCAAATTCCTCCATATCTTTTTAAGTAAGCTGATTTCTAATATTATTCTGTTGTTAAAATAGATACCTTGAAAGATTAATCACTTTGGAATTCAAGTAAAGGTGAAAGATTCTCTCTATAGTTCACGGTATTGTAGTAAGTAGTCACCTGACAAAAATAACATAATATTTATGCAATTAGTTTGTTGCTTTTTTCTGATTATGGAAAATTGCTTTAGACTAATTTTCTTAAATGATATTTGAAGAAGAAATTGTCTTTTTGACTTTAAAGAATAGAGAAAACATTCTTCAGTAATGGATGTCAGGTAAATAAGGCTTCACAATATCTTTAAGTTAAATTCAACTATGTTAACCAATATACAAAACGTCTGATTTTCAATTAGTCTTCAACTAGTGCGCATAGTAATGTATCCTATAGATCCTTTTTCTTATACACACATATACACATACCTATACATAGGTGTTAGTGTGTGTAAGTTTATGGACGTATTTTTTATACCTACACTATCTGTATATGAATGGTATAGAAATGATATATAAATTGCAAACTTGAAAAGAAAATGAAAAAAAATATTGCATGTCAAAGAAGACAGATGACACTTTCCCCTCATCATAGGACTTTTAAAATAAAAACTCTGTAGTGTCAATACCTGTTCTCAACATAACATCAGTCTTCTGACTTTTTTTCATGAAAACAAGAGGCTTATTGAAAATAAGTTGTCCCATTCTCTTAAGTTTGTCACTACTTCTCTTGACAGAGAAATACTTTGTTATTACAGTTTTTAGCAGAAAACTACCATCCTATGGGTCTGATAATGGAAAATGTGTCTGTTAATATGGCAAATTATATTTGGAGACAGCATGTGCAATACTAAATGCCAGAACACCAATACGACCCATCTGCCCAATATGTAAAGTATAATAACACTATTATGAAGTGATGATATGTTTACATACCCTTGTAACAGGATTAAAGTTTTCTTAATTGTCCCCTGCTTGAACCTAATGTAATGTTTTTGGTGTGTCCTATAGAATAATATTGAAAGAATGAACAAATCAGTTGCGGAACCTAATTACAACTCAAATTGTTCCCATATTGCAAATTACATGCATATAATGCCTTTTGGGGCACAGAATAGAAGAAGCATATGAAGGTCAGCCAACAGTGCATTGCAATGAGTTCTGTCTTCATGAACTTCTAAAATGTCTTTTTCATGCAATGAGACACATTAATTTACTAGAAACAGATTTCAGAATTGTTTTATCCGATTTTGGAAGGCTTATTTCTGCAATCCCCACAAACCTGCTGCAGAAAACATAAATTGCAGTTGCCCTGAATTTAGTTAAATCACCACAAATAGAAATCACTCAGCAAGGTTATGTGTGGAATTAGGATGCTGCTGCTGCATTTCAGGTACATAGTTCATTTTGAAAGAGTCTCGAGAGTTTACAGACCTTCAACCAGATCTTGACCCATCATTCAAAACAGCGCAATGAAATGCAAGGGAGTCTTGGATAGCTCAGAGAGTACCAGCTGCATCCAGCTTTGTGTTCCCATGACACTGTTGCATGTTTGTCATAGGTGAACATACGTTAACTTTTTTTTTATTACACTCCAGCCTTTTTAAAGCACAGCTGTATGTTAACCAACATGATGACTTCTTGCTAGCCTAGAAGTGCTGACCCCACTGAGCAGAACTGCATCTCTAAGAGCAGAGAGATACTTGCAGGATGACTAAGTCTTTGGGGAATGCCTTAAAGATTAGTGAGGTCTTGCTGAACTATTGATAATGGCTAGTGGTTCAGGAGATCAAAATAGCTCTTTTCTTGATTGACTTGATTGCTTCAAGACAAAAAAAGATCCCTTGACAATCTGCTCAAAAAGTGTACTGTACAGTTTTAACAGTGGTATTATGTAATTATTCCAGGTAGTGAAAATCATACAAGGCATTAAAATATGTTAGCTTCTATGTATCACTGTAAGAAATATTCTAACACCAGTATTCTAATAAAATCCCAGTTTCATCAATGCTTACTCACACTGTGAAGTGTCTGGGGACTTACATGTTAGAAACAGGCCCCATATCACCCTGCAACTGTAAAACTAAACGACAGACACAAGTGTTGGTTGGGTTTTTTCAGGTGTAAGTTAGCTGCTTAAAACATGGGCTGCCTGCTGCAGAAGCAAGACAATGCAAAGCAAGGAGTGGAAATGGTGCATCATGGATTTGGGTCAGAAAAGGTCCCTACTACAGGGAGAATCTGACTGGGACATCCTCTGTGGTAGTACAGTTCCTGTACTGTAGATTAAGGATCTTTGGCTTTCATATCTGAGTTTTGGCATCTGTTTGGTTCATTGGTAGCCTTTTTCCTCTCAAGATCAGTGCTGAATCGCATTCTAACTGTGAAGAAGGAAAAAATGTCATTTGGCAGTGTTCCATGACCTTGATTTGCTCTGCTTGCAGGGTATAAATGTGGTATTTTTTTTTTCCTGAAAATTTAACTTTTTTTTTTTTTCAGTTCACTGGAAATTTAGGGACTAAGAGAGCCAAGTCAGACTCCTTGCATGGGTGAGAAGGGAAATGAAAACACAATTTTTCAGGTGAACATTGTATTTGACATATTGTGGTAGCCTTGTACCTGCATATCTTACAACCTCTGGATACTAGGGGCTTTCACATTGCATCAGTACCATATAGATGATGGGAGTAACATGAACTGGTGCTACAGCAAAGGCTCAAACCTGAAGTCTATCACAACCAAAGATTTCTGCCTCCTGTCATTATACAGAAGCAGCAGTTTAAACTTCTTAATTTACACCAAAGCTTTGCAGCTTTGCAGAGCTTTGGAGCTTTGCAAATGTTTAGGTTTTGACTTGACCTATTCTAGCAGGGAGGAGTGGGCAGGGAGTTCGTGCTCCTACCCACAGCACAAGTGTGGATAGCATTAGGGTTTGGACTCGGTCCCACAGCAGGATAACTGCAGCCAGACTCCCTGGGGTGCTCTGGATATTTTGTGCTGAACCTGTAGTGCAGTCTGGCTCTCAAGCCAGCATATCTGGGCCCATCACATCAGCATAGTCGGTGATTTCAGACACAGAGTGCTGGCGTGGAGTCTCCAGTGTCATTCCTTTCTCTGTTCTTGGCCGGCACAAGTTGGGCATGTGTTCATGACATGAACACCTTAACGTTGCTCCAGCTTATGGTGTTGGTTTGACCCCATTGCTTGCTATCAGCAAAAGCAAGATGACTTCTTGCTGCTTCTGGTGGTGGTACTTGCTTCTTGCTGCTTGTGGTACTAACTTGGACTTAGAGGGTCTCAGTACATTGTCTGCAGTTCAGGCATAACCACTTCCAACTGGGAAAATGTTCGTAAGCAATGTTTTTTGTTTCTGACTATTTTTTATATATATTCTCACACTTAATGAAACTTGTAGCTGCAACGAAAGTTGGAAGTTTAGTGGGCGTTATCTCAGATAATCAGCTTTAGTAACAAAATCAGGTCTTACAGCTCCCCTTGGCTTGGTTCAACACAAAGGAGCATTAACAATTTAAGTTTAGTCTGAGCTAGTTGCTTAGATGGGGATTGCCAAGTTTATGTGCATGCTTCTGTGTAATTATAATTATGAAAATTGCTCTTCAGCTTGTGAAATGGTGGAGCCTTGCAGGCTTTTTTAATTAAGAGGCTGTCAAATATGTATGCTGTTCCAATGCACAAATCCATGGCATTTAAAAACATAAGTTCTTTTAAATGTAGGGATCCAGGGCTCTTGCTGTACACTTATATTATGATTAAAATAATATTCATGTGAATTATGGTAATTCCAGTTAAGGAACACTTGAGAGATTTTATGAGAAATTATTGTCACGAGTTACATTTAAATTGATTATATTACTCATTTACAAAGGAACTCCTTTGTTGTCCATCACCATAGTATTAGAGGATAAAATCCTCAGCATAATGTAGCTAGAATTTATGGTTCACACTTAGAATCATGTATGGAAGACAGATATCTTTAATCTAAACTAGGTACAGAGGATCCTTAGGGGGAGAACTCCAGAGTACGGTAATAAGGTAGGCTTTTGGTTGATATAATTTTAAAAAAAGGTTGCCAAGCTTTCACAACATGATCTTTTTTTTCTGATCTTTCATGTCAGAATGGAGATAAAGCTGGTACAAAGTGTTCATTACCAATACCAGGAGCACCAGTCCCTTTAAAATATTTCAGACAGGAACAAACTTGATCCAAAGAAGAACAGGGAGTGGGGTTTAACAACCTACATTATTCAGTAGGTTGGAGGGACGATACTAATAGTCCTTTAAGATCTCGAAGTCTATAAATGGAAGTATATTAAAAGTAACTCATCTGGAGGTTAATGTGTCTTTTCATAGTTGCAGGCTAATTTCCTTGTATGTCTTTCATCAATGCAAGAAAGACCCATCTTCTTTTCTCTCTGATTAAACTGTCTATAGAGCTACATGAAAAATACAGAAAAAAAAAAACTAAACGGCAAACAGGTTGAATGTGATGAGTTGAAGTTCTGAAATCTAGGAGGCTACAGGGGAACTTGAAATGTGCGGTCTTGAATGCCTATGAATCTACAAACTAATTAACATAGGCCAGGACCGTGCACTAATGTAAGTTAGTTACAGCCCACTGAATCCAGCCAAAGCAACACCTGTCTTTAATAAATAGAAAGAATAATTGTCATGAGGGACTTGAATCCAGGATGCAATGATGGAAGCACCACTTCATGCAGAGGGTAGTAAAGCTCCTAAAAATGATGGATGATAGATGATGGCTTTCTAATGCAAAACATACTGGGTTTGACAATGAGTAATTTTATGCTGGGTCTTTTTCTAATGGATATAGATGAATTAAACTCTGTGCAGCAGCCTTTAGTGGCTCTGGGTCTGATGATCATGATCTGATTGCAAGTAATATGTAACTTATACTTAATATGTTAAAAGAGAACAGTCCCAACAACTAGCACATTTGTGGAGGTTAGGGAGAAGTGATGAATAAATTTTGTGGAAGCTAGGGAGAAGTGATGAATAAATTTGCCTCGAAGGAAAATTTGAGATGGAAAAATCTGAATGAAAACAGGGAGTTCCACAGCAAGAGTTTATTGTTTGGCTAGTAAGTCTTGATTCCACATTCAGAGGATGTAATTTGCTAAAATAAAGTCTGGTCCAGTGGAGAAGCGAGGCTATAATCGTCATCAAATATATGACATACAGGCAAAAAAAAGAGAGAAAGTTGAAAACAACTTGTATAAAATAGAAATTGTGAAATTTTTAGGAGAAATTAATCATCATTGGTAAGAGAAATTAAACTTATTATAGAATCCTTAATGAGAAGATAGGGATAAGGACATTAGGAACAGGAGAAACCTTCAGGAAGAGGTAGGCTTAATGATAGAGGAGCCACACAAAACTGACAGTGATGAAGTAAAAAAGACAGAAGTAATAAGGATTTCTCATCTCCATTTGGAAATATATATTCTATGACATACTTTCTCACCTTCCTAGCTCATCAGTACTGAAGGAAAACAATAAAGATCTGCTAGGGATAAACATTTTTGTATCATCTGTCTTGGCTAACTTGCACCTAAGAATGCTGAAAGAGTTGGCTGAGGACATCTCTGCTTCACAGATGTTCATTTTAAAGAAGTCCTGAAGTCTTGGGGAACCTCCAGAACAGAGGAAGATTTACAATATTGTGCCAACAATCAAAAAGCAACGTGAGCCGATCCAGACAGTTGTAGGCTGGTTTACCTGACATCACCTTCCAGTCAAGTAATGGACAGTCTAGTACAGGATTCAATTGATAAGAAATGAATTTTCATGTGAATGTAACCAAAGTTGAAACAAATTATTTAGGGAAATAAGCTGGGTTTTACTTTTTGAAATGACAGATTAAATTGGTTTTGGTAACAGCACAGACAGGGTGTGCGTTACAGAGCGTTTTAATTTGTACCAAGTGTTATTCTGACTAAAAGATCAGTACTACATGATATCAACAAGGTGAACTTTGAGTCTACTATGATCCACCTGACAAAATTTTAAAAGACCTGTCAGTGGGTATGTTCATTAATTAGAGATGCTTTCAGTAGAGCTCCAGAATGGTGGCTTCTGGCTCCAAGGCCATGTAAAATTTCCTTAAATTCTGTGCAAATAAGTGTGGATCTGTGGCTGCCAACATTTGTCACAGACACAAATACTGTCAAAGTGATCTATTATGATGATTACACAGGGTAATCCAGATAATTTCATCCAATAAAAAATAATGTTTTTTAACTAAGCTGGAAATAGGAAGATTTTTTTTTTCTCTTCTGTTCTGCTTAGTACCAGTCTATTGTTTCTGAAAAGAAAGATAATCAGTTGGAGATTTTGGAAAAAAAAAACCAAAAAACAAGCAATAAGAATTCTGGAGGAAGAGACTTCTGGTGACAAAATTGAAGTAAAAGAACAGTTTATTTTATTTTAAAAAAGTAAAGTTCAAGTGGAATGGGAATATTTAACAATAGATATTTTATTGGAAAAAGCCGCTTTATGGAATCGAAGATCTGTTAATTTTTCTCTCATTTGACTGGTTTTTTTTTGTGGCAGAATCTTCAGAAAGGTATCTTGAAGATTTTTATATAATTCATATTAACATTTTTGAAACCTTAAAGGTCATTTTTTATACTTTAAAATGGCTCATTGTTCTGAAATGTAAGCTAATTCTAGCAATAGGCAGCTATTAAAGCAGGAAATGGTATGTTCTTTCCATCTGAGAATCCAAAGGTACAAAGAATTATGAAAATCTTAGTGTTCTCAGAATTTTACTTGTGAGCACTTCAAATATCTTAGATGGGAAAGATAGCTGTTTTGAAAAAAAAATTGTACATCAGAGAAATATTGTTCTATTATGCAAGAGAGAGATGACTTGATCATACAACCTGAATAATTTCAAACAAGAACAGAGTACTGGGACAGAAAGATGAGAAGTATTATTTACATGACAAAATGTTGGTCTTTTGTGAAATATAGCGATAGTAATTTAACTTATTATTTCTGTATTGAATCCAATAATTTATATAACTAAAGTTTAGCATCTGGAAAGATATTCAGTTTTGAGTCAATGTCTTCAAAAGAGAGTAATCCATCATTTTCCTTGGTAGATAATTTCAGTAATCATTAACTCGTACCTCTAGTAGGATGCACTTTTCTTCTACTTTGAAAATATCTGTGTC
Organism: Chlamydotis macqueenii; assembly: GCF_036417535.1. NCBI lineage: Eukaryota > Metazoa > Chordata > Aves > Otidiformes > Otididae > Chlamydotis > Chlamydotis macqueenii. Next base: position 10,911,032 of record NC_141558.1, read on the forward strand.
TTGCACCCATATGTTGATAGCTCTTAAAAAATTATGTTAAAATTTTCCTTTAAAACCTGCTATTTTTCTTTACCACATACATTTTTATGTATTGTAGTCAGGTCACCCTTTCAACTAGCCATGCAACCCCAGGAGGCAATCAAAACTGAAATGAAGACATTACGGCAAACCCCAAAACCCAAGCCCAGGTTTTGCGTAAAAAGAAATGAAATTTGAAACCTGGTACTTTGGATGCCTTCTGTTTCAGGGCTCAAAAATACAGATTAATGGAAAATAAAGCTATGTGGGACAGACCTCCAGTGGTCATCTTGTTCTGTGACTCAGAGCAGAATCAACTAAGCTTATGTCATTCCTGCCAGATGCTTATCTAACCTGCTCTTAAAATCCTCCAGAGATCCTATAGCTTCCCTAGAAAAATCTATTACAGTGCTTCATTATCCTTACCATTAGGGAGTTTTTCCATAATATCTGATGTGAGACTTCCTCACTGCAGTTAAAATCCATTGTTTTTCATTCTTGGAGACAAGAAGAGCAAATTATCACTGTCCTCTTTGCCTCAGACTGGCCAATATCTTAAGTTGGTCATTTCTTCAAACTTCCCTGTACTAAACAATGATAGTTCTGCCAATCTTCCTTTTTAGGTTATGGCTCCTCAACCAACCTCTGCTCAGGTTTAAAAGCCTTGGCTCTCCTCAGAGTGCTCCAAACAAGTGCACTAGCTGAAGTCTTGCTTAGGCTGAATGGAGCATTGCATAAATTTAAATGTATTCCTATTGATACATGATCCTTTAGAAGGTGTTCATTCAGATAGTGACCACTGTTCTTAAAAATAGAGAGTATGATCTCTTCAGAATGTTCATTTTTCTCTGTTGGAGTGCATTTAAGTTCTTCTGTCACATACATTACCAGAGTTACATGCCGTTAGAGGTTTGAGATGGCATAAAATGTAGTTCAAACCTGTCAGCCTGGCTTTTCTTGGTTGTTGAAGTCTGATGTGATAGCAACCTTGTTTTTTGGAAACATATTTTTCACATTTGAAAATGTCTGTCACAGTTTGGAGCATCTTGCTAGATTACATCACAGTGGCATGCAACACACAGGAAATCTGAAAAATATGCTACATTAAACTGCCCTTAAGGAAACTTATGGTATTCAAAATAGAATATGTTTTAAATCTTACTCGCTTGTTTGTACAACTGGCCTATGCTATGTAAGCCACATTAAAACTTGGAGGTTACATGTAGTAACCAGTTATCCCAGTATTTCTGAGTAAGTTCAGTCACATTACCATGCACTCTGGTCTGAGGTGAAGAGAGCTGGAGAAGTTGGTGTCTTAACCTGAGATAAGTTGTTTGCCAACTGTAGTTCTGCCTGATTGATAACGGAACTGGGATACAAAAGAATGAGATATTTGTCATCTGAACTCAACTCAATTTAGTGAGACTTTATTGACACCAGAACTTCTCTAAGATCTGCCAAGGAATGTTAATCGCTGTGCTATCTATCAAGAGGAAAGGAATAACTCAGTATAAAAAGGGCCCTTTATTAGAGTGCAGATAAATGTAAAAGTAGATAAAACCAATGTACTTATATTCATGAGGGACTGCGCACTTTCTGAAATTTTACTCATTGTTGCCAAGTGGTTGATTTACTTGTCATAATTTCATCACATATCCTGCTTTACAAAATACTGAGAAAAGACTGTGAATCCCACTTGATTTCAGACTTCAGCGGTATTTAGCTATGCCCAGTTTGTCACCCTCTGTCCATTTAACCTCAGGGGAAAGAAACAGGTACCTTTCCCCTGCATCACCTCGCCTTATCCTCTCCTCCTCCTCCACTGCTCTCACCTGCAGCCCTCCTCCATTTCCATAATGTGAATGTGATTACAAGATGCCTTTGGCTGGACTGGAGTATATCACATTTCTTTGCAAGAAGGGCAGCCTCTCTCCCATGGTGAGTAGCCTGAAGCCGTTCTGATCTGTTTCAGAGCCCTAAATTATTATAATGTGAATAGCAGAAGTAAAAATTACACACAAACAAAAAGGCCCAAAACCTAGAGAGTTTAATATTCTCTATTCTTTTCCTTTTAAACTAGCACATTGAGCAAGTTGAGTTAGCTTCAATCATTTGTTGTTTCTCATTCTTTAGGAGAGAAGTGAACTGTGGCCAGGTTTTCATATCACAGCCCATCTGTGTTATGTGCTAGGGAGACAAAAGAAAAGATTAAAGATGTTACTGTGTAAAATGCTTTATATTTTGGGGGTGGGGAGTAGAGGAGCTAGGGAAGATAGAAAATTATTTCCAGTTGAAGATTGTACTTAAAAATGATTATCATCTTTTGTGGTTTCAGTTGTCTGGGGAGTTTGAGATGAATGATGCCACAAATTGCTGATCAGATATGTCAGAACTAATTTCTGCTTTCCACAATTTTTTTTTATAAAGCTTGCTCTGGTTGAACTTTGGGCTGCTTCCTTTGGAAATAAATTTAAAAGTGACTTCACATGAAGGTGTAAGTATGGAAAAATGGAGAATAAATGCTAACATAGTACTAAATCTGTATGTCCTAGAAAATAAAATTCCACTCATCAAAGGAAAAGCCTGACCAATGTGTCAATCCATCGTTTTCCCAAAGGCTCCAGAGTCTTTAAATGCAAATTAACTGCCCAAAGTTGTATTAAAAAGATATTATTCAGGTTGTAATGTCAAATACTCAAGTGTTCAGAAATTGCTCATCCATGCAATGTGAATTAAAATCTCATGTCCATATGATACAGTCACTAATTGCATGGTCCAATATGTTTTGTTTCACTGGGACCTTTGCCACTTTTAGGGCAAGGAATGGATATTACTGACTTAGAGTAGAATTATTCATTATCATATGGCTAAATATCTATTCAAACTATGAAGCCAGAATTATTAATTTCCTGAAGGTATATTCTGTCCTGTCCATGACTATAAAATCTAGGGCTTTGTATGTCCAGACTTCAGGAGAGTTAATAATCTTCCTCATATCCCTTTCAGGTACAGGGCAGTACTATTACAAAAGCTTTTAGGGACTGAGGTAAAAGATTATATACCAAAATTTAAATGCCCAATTTGAGATAACTTGAGTCTGATTTTATTCAGAAATCAGCCTTGTATATGACAGTATATGTTCAAAAGACATGTCTTGTCTTTGTTGACAGATGTGAGTCCTCTGTAGTTACGAAAATAATTTAGTCACTCATACAATGAAGACTACACTAACAGCAATTGTCCAGGTAAAGCTTGGAATACATGGCTTGCCTCCTATAACAGACACAGGGGTAAAATGTTATGCAGGACGCATAAAATAAAAATCTAAGTATGGTCATGGTGGTGAGAGCAGAGGTCCTCCTGACCCTTCTTCTTGTATCCAGGAGCTATGAGAACACTAAGATCATCATGGAGGATGGAGAATTCCAAGATGGTTTTATTAAAAGTTAGGTCGATTTTTGCTAAAAGTATGCTGCAAATGTAGATTGTTTTCTGAATCTTATATTTTGACCATTTCTGCTTTGAGAGGACAAAATCACACACCTCGTATACAAAGCTTTCTTTTATGCCAGATTTCAAGTTTCTTAAATGAAAAAAATCATCGCGTTATTGAAGCAGGGTTGCCAGATGCTTTCCCCCCTATTTTCATTTTCCAGAATTGCTAACCGTGTTAGGTGAAAATTAAAAGACATTTATGATGGACACCTATTACACAGAAGTAATCAGAACTCTTTGAGGGTCACTGAATAGGGACTTAAAATGGGAAACCTGGGCCAAGTTTCTAAATAGGTAATATCACCAGCCACACATTCAGAGTCTAACCCAGAGCTGACTCTGACAATGTGTGCCTCTTCTTTGAGTTTGCTTGGTTTCTATTATTTTAGGTTGGAAAATTCTGTGACTCTACCATTGCTGTATATCCTAAAAATAATAAGTTGCCTGATCATCCATGTAATCATAGCCCTTTACTTAAATGGAAAAGTATCACCCATGCTTTACCCTTGAGAAAACTGAGCCACATATGGTCTAGAATGAATCAGTGACTGAGTCAAGATGAGAATTTAGATCAGGTTCCCTGGCTGTCACCCTTTTCCTTGCACAGCTACCTCCTCCAGCAGCACCAAGTGTGTCAAGGTTTTGTGTTCACATCTGTATTCCAAAATGCCTCTCGGGGACTATACATGGCCAACTGTATGGCTTGTGGATTCATTTCTGGTTGCAAGTTGTTGGTTGGTTTTGACATATAAAGCACTAAGTTATGTTGGTTCTCCTGACCTGAGACACCACATTTTATGGTGCTACATTATTGGAGATTAACAGGATGTTAAAGAGGACACTGAGTGTTTTCAATAAGCCTTGATGTAGGAGGTCCCAAAACTGGGGATATGCAGTCCATGATATAAGGAATATTGGTTTTGAGGTTTTGAGAATTTAAAGTCTTTCTTGACAGTTCCTGCTGGGTTAGCTGAAAAGTAACAAGTAAATTATTTCTTATGTGTTTAACTCTCAATATTGTAGCTAGGCCTACAAGGAAATTTTGCAACGCATGGAGAAACTGAAGCCTTGATTCAGCCTGAAAAGAGAGGAACTGCAGAGAGGAAGACTAAAGAGAAATTTTACCAAAACTCACATATTTAGGCATGTGTTCATAATCAGTATGTTTAGAGCTACAGATATCACTGGAACTACTCACAAGCTCAAAGCTAAACTGATGTTTAAACATTTGATAGCGTAGGACATTCTGCACAAGGCCAGAAATTATGGTAAAACAGAAAAAATGAGATCACACAGGTGACTTAGGGTGTGAATGGCAGGTGTTTCAGAATGCAAAACAAAGTAAGAAAGTTATGAGTAGTAGTGGGCAGTAATTTACAAGAATGCTTATTATCTACTAGAAAATGGATTTGTTTCTGAAAGTTTCATTTTGCTTCTGCACTTAAAAATTTTGAGACTATCTACTTTTTACTCAGCAAGATACTCCTAATAGGTTTTCTTTTTTATTCTGCTTATTTTAGTGAGAAAACTCCACTGATAATTACCTTAATTACATTTCAGTATAAATAATGGGGAAAATTACTATCACTGGCAACATTTCCAGTTAAAATATCCCAGATTTAATATCAGTATTCTCTGAAATTCTAGCTATTTCAAAAGTAAATATCCTTATTTCCAAGCTCCTCCATCTTCATTTTCACTCCTTTAACAGAACGCTTTTAGTAAAGTCTCCAGTTCAGTTGAAAAATCAATTTCCTGAGCCTCAGAAATTCTGAGATGGAAAATTAGTCCTTTCTTTTGGGTTTCAAAGGAACTCCACCATTGATCCTGAGTATCATTTAAACATGATGGATTCAGTTTTAATGTCAGAAGCTTGCATATATCGACCTTCTGTCAGTGATTGTAGAGCCCAGCAGAGCATATCTCAGCTATCCTGACCTGTGAAAATCCTGAGAGCTACAGCTCAGGATCTGTAGTTAGTCAGTCAATCTTCTCTATAAGCTGGAAGACCATACCCTTCAGGTGCTAATATTCCAACTTTGCACTTTTGCTGGTGAACCATTTCCAGCTTGCTGCAGCTTTAGCTCTCCCTTTAGTTGTCTCCTGCTCCTCTGTAGCAGCATTGGTGGTGTCCATATTTCCACTCTCAGAAGAGGTTATCTTTGGATTTCTACCATGAGCTGGGAGTGTGGGAAAACCAGAAGTGCTCTCTGCAGCTGTGGTGAGTCAGGGTTGGTATGGGTCTTAGGAGGCACAGCCTTTCTGGCTGTATTTACAGGAGGTGGAGGAAAGAATCATGGACTATTCTCTGGCACTAAGTTCAGCTGGTGTCATATAGTTTGTGTGCATACACTTAAACTTGTTGACCTTCCCTCAAAACAGAGTGGCTACATCCAGACTGCCTGTGAGGAATAGTCCTTGGCTATGCTAACTTCTGAACCATGCAGGTGTGGTGTCTGGGAGAATCTTAGGTGGCACAGGCCAAAAATCTGCCAAGGAGTGCTACCAGTGGTTAGCAGTATGGAGGAATTTTTGCCAGTCCTCTGGCCCATACACTGGCTGTTGAGTTTACTCATGTAGTTGGTGCCTCTGTGGCTCAGCTTGTGTTGTGAGATCTGAACATTAGGCATTGTCCTTACAAGTCCTGGGAAGGCAATGTTGCCTGGCCCTGCCCTGCCACTGATGGAAAGAGAGGGCAGTGGGACTCAGCACCCTTCTTTACACAGGCCCTGTGATGACCTCTGCTGTCAGGCAGGCATGCTTAATCTTTTACACGGTGATAAAAAGGCTGTTGTATAAAGAGGATGAGCATGCACAGCTCCATAGGCTTTACCTGCACTGGTGGAAAGTCAAGCTCTGCAGTATTTAACTTTAGTTGCCTGAATTTTAAGTCCATTAGCCACCATGCTTGGCTGTGAATGGATTCCTAAAACTGAAGATTCCTCTGAAGATCTCCTTTAAAGGCCAGTATCTTATACTGAGCTGATAATAATGCAATCTTAGAATAGAACTTTGTTCATGTTCCTTATTCAATGTGGGCTGCTGGCTGGAGGGGAGCGCTTTCTGGTTCTGGGTAACCATTCAGCGTAATGGTCTTTATGAATTTCACTGGTATGTACTGTAATAACATTAATCATGATGAACTCATTTGGCACTAATAGGAATGTCATATGTACTTGTATAAGAATATCCACTGTAGTTCATCATTAATTAACTGGGCTATTATTTTAAAGTGTTACCAGACATGGTATGTAAAAATGGTTTACTTTGCAATCTCCTAGTGTTGAAATCATGTAGGCTCTTTTGCTATGGTTTATGTCAGAGAAAATCACAACAGAGACAGCAAAGAATCCAAGACTAAGATAATACATTTCAGCTGTACAACCTTTGAAAGTATAAGAATGTAGGACTTGCCATATAGGCAAAGTGCTATGAATGCAGTGGCCTATCTAGTCTGGTATCCTGTTTCTCAACATGTCCTGTGCCAGATACTTCAGATGTAAAAGAGAAAGAACACAAATGGGGAATTATGTTCTGAAAACCAGAATTTTGGTATATCCTACTATTAATCCTTTGCTGTAAGTATAAGGCTTACATGATAGTGTTCTGTAAGGGTCACTTATTATTGTTTGAACATCCAAATAAATAATATGAGCTGTTTCTTCTTTATCCATTACTTTGCCATCATGCTTAAAGAATTCTAGAGGAATCACTTCTGAGTTAGGTAGAGGGGAAATAAAGAAACAAGCCTGGAAGAAACTCCTGGCTCTTGATGCCCTGGCCTGCAATAATCTAGCCAAACTTTCTTAAGATTCATTCTGAAATTAGCTAGGTTTCTTGCTACTGGAAGACCAGTCCAATTACAAGCCTTCTTCTACTTGCCAAATGCAATGTATATGCTGCTAATTTCTCCTTGTGCTAACCCTGAATTTCAGGTTAAATAGTACTTATTCCTCTCTGTGTTTACCCTTTTGATATATTTATGGAGCAGGTCACTCTCAGACTTTATTTGCTAGACTAAACAAAACAAGTCTTTTAATTTCCTCTCATAAGACAGGTTCTTCTTTTCTTCATAATGTCCCAATGACTCCCCTTTCCTCTCTTCTCCAGTCATAAGCCACCTGTCAAGAACTAAAACTATGATTTTGGGTCAGTGGAACTGTAGACGGTACAGTAAATGTTGTTCTGATGCTGCTTTTGACAATGGTGTTTATGTTTCCCTATCCTTGCATGAAAGACCTCTTCTTCTATATCTTAGGCCATTAATATTGCTGTTTAACAACTTGTCCAGATCTTTTTTGTCTTAATAATTTCCAACCAATTGGCCTACAACTTCAAGCAAGTGATTTGTTACACAACTCCAATAGCTATAGTCATATGGATGACTTTAAGTTGTTTCTAGACACTAGAAATCTAAACTGTAATCTATGGTCTATAAGACTTTTATAAAGTGAATGAGGAGAAGCTACAGCCTCCCAGGTTGATTACGAATCCCAGCTTAGACAGTTAATCTCAGCACCCCAATAGCAGAACCCTTGTCCATGTGTGACTTAAACTTACTACTGCTAAATTTCATCCTTTTTCTGCCATTACTCAGAACCACCTGGTAGGAAAATTTGCCTTGGTGAAATCCCCAGGTCTATCACCTGCAGCTGTAAGACAGCTTTCAGGTAGTTAATGACTATGGGAAATAAAATAGATCTCAAGACTTATCCTTGAGGATGCTCAGTGGAAGAACAAGACCGACGGCTCTCTTTCCCATCCCACCTCCCAATTATAATCTTTTCAGCTATACAAGTACCCACCTAAAAATTATTGCAATCTCTGTTATCTCTGTTGTAACTAGTAATCCCCAGTGTGGCTCTACTTTTTGTGAAATCTAAATAGATTATCTCGCAAGATTTTCCTTAGCCATAAATTATTTATTTGATAATCAAAGAGATGAGTTTCTTCTTTAATAACCTGTTTCAGATACATCCACATGCATTTAATTATGTCCTTCAACTTCTGTTCCATGCCTTCACATGTTCTTTTCTTCATAATGCATCTTTGTCGTGATACAGTTTTTAGAGAGGTACAGAAGTGTCTGAGAAATATAACATAATCAATTGATTATCCTACTTTTATTATAGCTTTAAGCAGCTTCAGCTATGGTGCTGAAATCTCTCTCATTGATCTTTGTAATTTCCAGGAACACATTGGCACAACCGCCTTACATTAAGTACCAAAGCCTTGAAGAGTTACGTGATGTTATGAAATTAAAATTCTGCCATACTAAACTGATGACTTATTCTAATAAAAGAACCTTTTCTCATAGCAGAGCTTTTCACCATTGTGGATTCTTTAATTGGGAAGAGAATTTCCAGGACATAGTGTGGTCACAGTTACAAGAAAATCCTTCACAAGAAAAGGATTTCTAATGATGGAGAGGCTGAAGGTGTTTTTAATCTCAAAAGTCCTGTTTTAGGGACTTTAGTGTTTAAATTGCCCTTTATTTGAATTAGTAAATTAAAATGATGTATATATATATGGAAAATTCCTTTGGAATGGTCATTTTCTTGCTTCAATATGTTTCTTGGAATAAAAAGAGAAATAGAGCTCATTTTTTCTTATTCCACATTCACTCCTGATTCTAAAGAATCAACAAACTTAAGCTAAATGTAAAGCTAAAATTGCTTCACTAGATTTATGCACTGAGTAGAAAGATTATTTATCCCTATGAACCAGGTGGTCTTGATATAAACAAGCTCCAACAAATGAATATACTGATAAGTGAAGCGAAGCAAGACACTTCAACAGTCAATGAGTAATAACTCAAGACAAAGGTGCTTTGCAGTGTGCTCCAAAATTTGCTCCAGGTCAATGGAAGAATAAGTTTCAAATTAGGGTTGCCCTAGCTTGTGGTCACTCCTCAGCTCCTTGCTTTGCTAAAGCTTTCATGGAAGCACATCTGCCAGCTTCAGCTACAGCTTGATCATTGGTCAGTGTTTTCCAAGAGAGTCTAAAGAAATCATTCACTGAAGTGACAATTTGAAGGAATACTCCTGCTGTAATACTTTTCAAGAGGAGGAAATGATACAGATATGGGGGCATTATGGGAAAGAGGGTGCATATGTGTATGGGAAAGATGAGATTATCTACTGCAATATCTGGTAATGAGAACAGTTGTCTGAACCTGGTTCGAAACATGCACAAATCACCCTTCTTGACTCATGTTTTGGCCGGTATCTTCAGAAGTGCCCTCTGTCCAATTTTTGTTTCCTATGGGATGCTAACCCCCTACTTAACCTCCCTTACTATGTTACTGTGTAGTTTTAATAAGTTGATCTTCTCTTGGTTTACTATGAATGGTGTCATTTGTATTATAGCTCTGTCTTAAGGAGCAAAACCTTGCTGCTAATCAATTCACCATGGTTTACATGGTTTACATGCCTGGAGGATCCAGGCATGATTCATGCAATTTGATAAGAAAAGAAAATTCTTCATGTTTGGTGTTTTCATTTATACCTATGTGGCTTCATCTGTATTGCACCATTACTTCTTCCATCTTTCTTTTCTCTTGATATCAGTGGGAGAGAGTGGGAAAGGAGAAGTGGATTTTCAGAGATTTACATTAATTACAGCCAGGAGCAACTTTTTGTCTGATTGGAGTAAATTAGGCCATAAAAGCACCACAGGGTGGTCCCATCACCAAGTGCAGGAATCTCCAGCTGAACTGGAGAATCTGTTTGAGGAAGGTGTCCAGCCCAAATCTGTCATGGTGAGGACGTGATTTTCTCTGGACAGTGGAATAAGTTGTCCAGAGGGGTGGTAGATGCCCCATCCCTGGAAACATTCAAGGCCAGGTTGGACGGGGCTCTGAACAACCTGATCTGGTTGAAGATGTCCCAGCTCCTTGTAGAGAGATTGGACTAGATGACCATTAAAGGTCCCTTTCAACCCAAACTATTCTATGATTCTATGATTCTGTTAAGGACAGTCAAGGAATCCCATTGCATATTGACACTTCCTTTGTAGTCTGCATATATCTAGTTACAACCAGCTGTGTTTTTTAAAACTCAGAAACTCCATTTTTATTGGTGACAATGCTAGAAATCTATCTAATGAAAGATTACGAGTAACGTATCTCATTGTAAGTGTTTCCTATGAAGACAGGCTGAGGGAGTTGGAGTTGTTCAGCCTGGAGAAGAGAAGGGTCTGGGGACACCTTATTGCGACCTTTCAGTACTTAAAGGGGTCTTATAAGAAAGATGGGGACAAACTTTTTACCAGGGCCTGATGTGATAGGATAAGGGATATTGGTTTAAAAATAGAAGGAGATAGCTTTAGATTACACATAAGGAAGATTTTTTTTACCATGAGGGAGGTGAAAAACTGGAACAGGTTGCCCAGAATGGGCCCCCGTCCCTGGAAACATTCAAGGCCAGGTTGGACGGGGCTCTGAGCAACCTGATCTGGTTGAAGATGCCCCTGCTCCTTGCAGGGAGGTTGGACTAGGTGACCTTTAAAGGTCCCTTCCAACCCTAACTATTCTATGATTCTATGAAATGAGTAGCATAGCTTATTGTTGAGCTTCAGTATCTTTTAATAGAGATGGAATTTCCAGACCCCTAAATGTTCTTATAGCTTTTTTTCCCATGCCTTATTTTTTAAAATTTATTTTCTACCTCTTTATCAAAGTTCTTGGGATAGTCTCACGAGGACTTTATGAGCTTTTCTTCTGTGTTCCCCTGTTTATATCTTAAAAGATCCCTTTGTCTTTCCATTCTTTTATTCCCGTTGTGAGGAAAAAATACATATCCTGTGCCTTAGATGCTTTAATCATATTTAAATAATGCAATCTGTAAAATGAAGACCTTCAGCTTGGCTTCATTCCATCTAACTTTAGGCACCAGACCAACTTGCCTAAAGGTTCATACTCCTCAGCTCCCTATACAGACAATGAGTGTGTCTGTCTGCATCTGTTGGTTATAGATGAAAAATAGGCTCCAATTTAGATATCTCACTTTAATGTTCAAATGATGCAAGATGAAGCAGGAGAGTACTCTATAATCCTAGTTTCCATGACAAAAAGCAGCCTCCCGGGTAGGATATACTAACCTTTCCGAGAAACTCAGCCACATCTCATTTCTTTACCTTCCCTGTAAACTGAAGTGACCCACTAGTATATTCACACCTCCAAGTGCATTTGGTGTGGGAAACAAAGGAGAAAATTGATTTTAAAAAGAGCTTTTAACAATTAGCACAAATTCCTTTATAAAGTTTGGACATTTCTTTTTAAGAAAGGAAAGACAAGGGAGAGTAGGGAGAGGAAATCACTGAGAGGTATTGGAGCAATACAATACTGCAGGAGCACATCACAGGTTTTGGCTATTTGTACCAAACAAAGTCCAGCATGTCACCTAGCAGAATGCTATAATGAAATTGGTAAAATGAAATGTAACAATAAAAGAGAAAATGCCAATGTGTTTGTCATTAAATCTCTTTCAGAGCTATAATCCATCCTTGACTTTTCCTTTGTTATATTTTCCCTGTGTGGATACAAGCCAGAAAAAACATAGCTGTGCAGGCTGAAAAGGAGGATAACAAATAATATTTGTGTGTTCTTGGGTGAGATGGATGAGAGGTGGCAGGATGGGGCTTTGCCTGGAAAAGATCCTGTGTGCAGGAGTCCCACTTCCACACTCGGTGTGAAGTACCCTATTTCTACAGTGCCATTTCTTTCGTGGAAGTTGTCAGAGACTGAAGCCAGTTCCGGGCTGTTGCTCCAGTTGTACAGAACAGTAGAAATGTCAGTGTTTTAACATTTGTTTGCAAACTACTTGTGACATTTGTTTCTTTCTAAAATCTCAGAGAGAGGAAGATAGCAGGAAGCTTCTCCTATAATTAAAGCCCTGAGTTGAGACTCGGAATTTCTGCTTCCAAGTCTGACATGCTCTAGGCAGTTGAGGTGGATTACACTTTTGAGGGTAACAGGGTTATTTTGGAGACTTAGGTGGAACTGGGGTTTGAGGGTGCCCAGATCTCTTGTGACATGGAGACAAGGCCCCTGAATTCCTGCACACAAAGCTTAGTGTGTACTTTATTTTAATTTCTTCTCCCATAAAATGAAATTGGTGACACTTCCTTGAGAGACAACTGAAGAGCTCAGATGTGCATTTGTGTTGGCGACACATGGCCAATCTAAGAATTATGGTTTAGCTACATATATTACACTATCACAGGTCAGCAGTGTGCAGTACTACATCTGTGAAGTGTGGTGCTATGTAAAATATTTATATTCTTTTATCCTGAGGGCCTCAGAACTGCTTACAGGGGATTTTTCATTAAAGTGCAACTAGGTTTCCTCTTGAAGATAATAAAAGCCTCAGGAAAACTGCACACTTTTCAGTGTGAGATTCAGGACCCTTATGATGTTTCATTTCTTAGAAACTGCTGTATCCAATAAAGTTACGTAAGGTCCTGTTTTTGGGCTTTCCTTGGATATGTCTACACTAGTAAATCAAACTGTGCCAGGAACTTTCCCTGTGTTCTGAAACTTTATCATTTCTAGTGTTACTTGGAGTAGTCTGTGACATGCTTTCAGCCCGTGCCGACTAGCACTATCCTAAGCAATTCCCAGGCATTTCAGGAATTAGGACAGGATTATTCCCAGCAGACGGTCTGATTGTAGCCATCCTGATTTGGAGGGCAGGAGATCTGGAGAAGATGGATGTGGAATGGTCCATGCCAGTTGGCCTCTGAGCTGGAAAACAGTCCAGGGTACATATAATGTATAAAATGTTACAGATGTAGCCTGAAGGTCTAAGATCTCGCATGTTGAGCAAGTATAATAAAAATTAATTGACTTTTCTGCCAGGGTAGACATTTTTTCTAATGTACTATTTTATCAGCCCTACAATTTCTTAAATCCTGTTTAAATTATATCTGTATTTGTATCTCTCTATCTATTGTGTGTCTATCTATCTATCTCTATATCTATTTTTAATATATATATTTTTTAAAAAATATGCAGTATTTTTTCTTACCTAAGATATAAATGCTTGAGCTAACAAGCTTTCCCTTTAAGATTGTGTCACATAATTATGTGGACAAACAATTGATTATTCTGTGAGGCTGTACCAAAATCTAATTCAGGAGCCATTTGGTTGGCAGTCTGTGGGGTCGATCTCCTGCATTTACGTGTGACTCTTCTGTGAAGTGCTATCAGCAGCAAAAGAAGGTCAGATGAAATAATAAGATTCCCCATAAAATTTGCAAATACTACTGCTCGATTTCCCTATCAAGAAAAAATGAGGTTCTGTGCCTTTCCCAACCAATGCTCTCCATCACAAAGCACTGTCTGATATGTAAGATGAAGAAAATTAAATTCTTTATGTGTAGATAATTACAGAAATTTCAGTGGCAATAGTAGTGAGCTGGTTTTTCAGTCTTTCACACAAATGGCTCTTGGGTTAGTGTTGTTTTCATGTCTCCCTCCTCCTCCTCCCTTTCCCCCAGAGTGCTGATTTTGCAGCACCCTGGGAGGACTTCCAGGCACCGGATTTTTGCTTCTTTTGTTATTACTCTCCCCAAAACTTGAGGCAGAATGCAAACAGTCCCAAGGGGAGCAGTGACAAAGGGAGAGAGGTCACAAACATGTGGACGTGCTTGTTTCACTCCCCAGCAAGTGGCACAGGGCTGCAGACCTGTGACAGATTTGCACCTGATCCAGACCTGTGATAGATTTACAGATGCTCAAGTTCAGTGACAGAAGGATGGCCTGGAATGAATGCAGTGCAGGAATAAAACACTGCACTGTTTAAGTACCACTGTTTTTTTTCGGTTTTTTTTTTTTTGGAGTGCTTATGTTACCTATACTTACTGCTATCTGCTTCTCCTCTTCATCACTACTATCTCCACATGAAAGCCTTTTTTCTCATTCTGTCTTCGTTGTGGTCCCAGGAGCTTTTATTTTCACTGGATATTTTACAATTTTCATCTTAGCCCAGGTAAGCAGCTTTCATGTGTATTTTCATATCGAGTTTCTACTGAAGGCAGAGAGGGATGTAGCCTGCACGCAGCCAGGGCAGGCATTGCCTCTCTGTTATGATCGTGTTGTTAACAACACCAACTGCTTGCATTCTGCAGCTGACTTGCTTCCACTGCACTGTTCCCAATTCCCTTGACATGATTTGCTTCAAGAAAAGGTCCTTATATAGGGGCTTGAAAAGGACTTCCTTTTTTTCCCTGTTATCTCCCCATATTTGTTAAAACATCCAGTATTGCTTTCCCTTAATACAGGAATAGCCTTTCTCCTCAGCAATAGTCCCACAGTGGGAGTTTAGATTGAAAGGACAGATTGACCACGTTGCTGCCATGCAGCTGAACCAAGTGTGATGCATGTGTTCAATAAGGCACAGATGTTTATTCTTCCAAAATAGGTTGATAGTGGATTCTTCTTTTTTTTTTTTTTTTTCAGAGGCCTTATTAAAACTATTACTAATGAAGCATTGGTATGACTGGAGTAATACAACAGAAAATAATTTCCATCTCTCCAAACTTCAGAGATGCTAATTTGTGCACATATCTCTTTTGTTAGCAAATGGAAATATCCACAAGGAGCTCTTTTTTTTTGCTTTCAACTGGAGCTCTTTTTTTTTTTTTTGCTTTCAACTCTTTCCCTCTTTCTAATCAGATGAAGCTGAAAAAATCTGGATCAAGATTATTCATCCTGTAATACCCCAGCCTCATGCCAGTGTGACAGACTCTCCTGGCTCACATTTGATCTTCCAAGTGCTTCATACGGGGAAGGAACGTGGTGTGGGGAGAAACGAACCCCTGTGCACGCTGCTGTGAACCAGCATGCAGAGCTTCTGCACCAACCTACGAAATATGTTAGAGAGTCAGTGCAAATAATCCAGATGATCTAATAGGAAGCAGTTATTTTTATTAATCATTGTAGGGAAAAGCTACCAGCTAGTGTTGGGGGGAGGCTCGATTTGCTGCAGCTCTGTATTATCTCTGTTTTAGATTTCATAGGGTTGTCATGTGCCTTTGCTAGCACATACTACTGCTCCTTAATCTTTTCCAATTGATAGTTATTAGTGGAAGACAAGTTTGAGATTTTGAAAAGACTATATAAAATTAAAATTAATTGCAAAGCTATCCTAGGTACTTTATTGTCCCATCACCACAGCATTTGACGTTGTGATTGTTGGCATCTCTACAGCTTCATGCAAAAGTTACTGGAGTGAGGTTGGAATACAGACAGATCCTCCAATAGTCTGATTTTCCTTGGAAACTGGGATAAAAATCAGTGTGGATTCACTACTCTGGTCTGGAGGTTAAGGAGAAGGAGAATGTATTTCCTCTGAGCATTTCAGAACGCACTTCCAGACTTGTTGAGATTTCTTTTCTAAGCTCTGTTAACAGAGATTTTAAATTGTTGCTAAGATTTTTCTCACCTGTACCCAAAGATAGTTGGTTTAGCTCCATTTACTTGGCTGGCATGAATAGATCACCTGTTCTTAAATAAGCAGTCTCTCTTAGGGTGCTTGCTTTAAGCTTGTGTTTGGGGTAAAAAATAAAACTGAGCAATACACAATCCTTAAGTTGCCACCATCCTCCTTTTATTCACAACTGGGGACTAATTTTGCCTTGTAGTTACACATATATCTATATTTAAGAGTGAAAATAGTTCTGCTGACTTTACTCAGCTACTCACATGTTAATATTATGCATGTGCCCAGGAACCTTGCTGATTTGTGGCCTAAGGTCACATCTATTAAAGCGCATAACAAAACACTAAAACCTCTCCTACTTATCCAGACTCTGTTAATCTAAACTACTTTCATGTCTCTGTTCCATTTGGCTAATCACGGTTTCAGTAGAGTTGCTCTGTAAGAATAAATACCAAAATCGGCTGAAGTCTGCCCTCGACGAAGTACTTCTGGCTCCCAGTGCCTTTAATGAAAGCCCCAAGTGTGTATCTGAGGTTGGAATTTGGCTCTAATGGAAGGTGGATTTTTCAAATCTTCTGTGAAGTGCTTCGCAAAATAAGAGGTTTCAGTTTTTATACCCACACATGATATTATACTTACAGTTACCTTTGGCTGAACGATTCTTGGAATTTCTTGCTATCACATCCAAAAAAATGACACATTGAATTGCATATCAGCTGCATATATAAGAAAAGATTGTACTGTAAAACAACATAAGGTTGTCAAGGTTAGTATTGAAAACGCTGCTTGGATTATCCCTTGTGTCTCAATTTCAGTTCAGGTTTTTTTTTTTTTCATAGACTGTTTTTATGTGTGTTCATTTGCTTTTTAGCAACCTAGGGGATAAGAGCATCTCTGACTTTCTAGATCTTTTCTTGTCTGCTGTGGAAAAAAGGAAAGACAGCCAATTTTTTAAAAAACATAGGAGCTTTAGTTTTCTTGTCAAGGAATGATTTTTCATTGACAATGGAAGCTTGATACTTACAGATCACAGAAAAAATATATTTAACTGTTGAACTATGAGAAAAACATCAGTTAAAAATATGTTCATTCTGCTGATAATTTACAAGCAAGGTGTGCTCAGATGTGGGACTACACTGAGAAGATGCTGACAGTGAGAAAAATCTTGTACTCATGGTTCAAAGGCACCTCTCTGCATTCAGTAGCTGAATATGTTTCAGTAGTCATATTCTGAGATCTGCAGGAGATGAAACTGTACTAAGAGATAGGGTATCGCTCCTGCAAAGCAGCATGCAAGCCATTTCTTGCAAAATAAATTAAGAGAAATGTGTAGGATAAATGGAGTGAATTCTGCCCTGGACAGATTTATCTCTTCACATGGACTTCAGAAGGAGATTGGTGGCTAGTTTAGACCAGGTGTCTAATTTAAAGGTTTAAAATTAGTACGGTAAATCTCAGCCAAGGTGTCTGGCCGTGTGCTGAAGCTGATTTCCTAGAGCTTAGTGTCAACACCCAAAGGAGAAATACCCAAGTAGTTATTGGTACTGAAATCAGAGGGAGTTAGGTGCTCTTCTTGAAGGTGCTAAGTCACTTGAAACAGCCTTCAGGCTGCCCGAGCTGGAGAAGCAGGTGGACATTAGATATACCTAAATCTCAGATATTGTTTTAGTCCTCCTACAGCCATCACGTCTCAGACTTTTCTGTGGCACGAGATGTCCATATGCACACCATTAAACCCTCTTACTCTACTGGATGGACCCATAGGAGTGGTCCTGTAGGATCAATGGCTGTAACAGCCCCTATGTCACCAACAGTGCTCTTGCAGTCTCTGCTGTCTGAGAGCATTTGAGAGAGGAATGAGACCACTTTCACCACCATTTCTCCTGCAGCAGTCAGTCTCTGGGGTAGGATGCAATAATTCTGCAGTTTTGAATGAAGGATCACTCAGCCACGCCCCTGTCTCCACCGCTTCCCCATGCAGGACCAGGTGCAACAAAACATGCTGTAGCATTACCTAAGATCCATGGATGGAGATAAGTTCCAGCATCGGATGAATGAGCCATTCCAAAGCTCCAGAGAAACCTCATTATCTCTGCTAAACCTCAGTTCCTAACTTAACTCATTCTGGGTCAGAATCCTGCTTTTTAGGTCCAATGGGTGTTGATGTTAAATGCCCTAAGTGTGTAGCTTGGCTACAAGTCTAAAAAGTTTTTGCAAGCTGTACCTAATATTTTCAAGGTCTCAGACAAGGTAGGATTACTACTGAATTCTAGTGCTTGATGGCTGCTGAGGCTTTAAAAAAAGAACTGTACAGTTTCAGCCTCTGCGTTTAGGTTGCTCTGCTAATTTCTCAGTGAGATAGTATTTCACTTCTCAATAGGAGTATGCCTTAATCTCATAATATGATCTGATTTCTCAGTAAGAGTTATTTTTCAGGTCTGACTTTTTAAAGAGTACGGGGTCTCAGAGGGATTTAATCTTCTAATTTTCAATGCAAGCTAAGTGCGTAAATGCTTTTGGTAATCTGGGCAACAGTCAATGTTTAGCTGATTTTGCGGCAAGCTCTCATAATGCTGTTATTTGGATCACAAATATTCAGGGAGAATATCTGCTTGTTTTAATGGATATTTTATGTGAGAAGCATTTTATTGCTGGGAGAAGTTACCTATCTTACACAGATTTTGGGTTAGAATCAAACAAAACCTAACAATGGGTATTTATAGTTGACACTTAAAGCACAAATTCATCCTTCTTGAGTGAAGGTAAAAGTTATTCATTTTTTTAATGGACAGATTCTTCTGACTTTGGAAAGAGATTAAGTCAATAATTTTATAGATTTACTTTTTTGTCTTCAATACTAGAACAACCTTCCTCCCCTTCCAAATTCTTCCTGTCATCATAGCAATTCAGAGCTGCTGATTTAGTGAATACGATTGAGGGAGACAAGCAATCCAGCATGTTGAATTTGAACTCTGACCTTCCCTTTGCATTGTTGCACAACTTCTTAGTTTGGCTAATCAAGAAGCATTCGCCCTCTCCCTCCTTTCTCAAATGAACAAAAAGCTAGAAATGTAGAGGGACAGGGTGGTTTTGGGAATGATCAGGAAAAGACACCTGCGCATTTCTCTGGTTTGGATCTGTGTTAAGCAGTTCTTATGGATCTGAAATCTGATATTATTTGCATTGTTCTTCAAATATCAAGATAGGACTAAATTCCTTAAGATTCCTAGTATGCTTAAACACTGGAACATGTCCAAGCACATGACTTCTCGTATGCTGTCTTCATCAATACTGAGCCCTTGACATACGACTCATGATAAATTGAGATGGACAAGACATCAAGTGCATTTTAGCTCTAGAACAACTAAATTCACAGAGACTTCCAGTATGGCTGTGCACATCGTGAAAGACCACGATGCTCTTGCTGGGACTGTGTTGTGTTTAATGCTAGTATTTCGTTAGGTCATACAGTGGGAAAAAGTACAAAAATAACAAACTTGTTAGTCTGCTAATTGCAGGCTTGTTAAGCGATATTCCATTTCTGTTGTTTTTTTCCCACTCTCTGTTGCTCTGATTAATGAGTATTTAAAACAAATACAAAAAAGTCTTCTGTAAAAAAACCCCACATTGCACCTGAAAGTTATTTTGTTGGATTTTCTAATGCAAACTCTATGTTTGAATATGTAGCTGCAGAACTGAAAGCATCACTAATGCATCCCATTTGATTTATTTGTTCAAGCAACATGCAGCTTTTGAGAGAATCATCAGCTGACTTGTGACTTAGGTGTGCCCTGAATTTGACCTTTTTTCTTCCCTGTCTTTATAACTGCAAGTTTTGTTTCTTATCTTCTTTTAGCACAAATGTTGCCTGTGTATTTAGGATATTTCCCTTCCCTGTGCTCTGTGATAGGAACCTGAATGTCAGTGGAAAGTTTCCCATAGACTATGAGGATTTGTGGATAGACCTAACAGAGGAGGACCTCTCAGAAATCTTATTTCAGTGGAAGTAAATACTTTTGTTTTGGTAGTTCATGAGAGAGGGCTTTTGTGAAATCAGTTTGGTTATCTTTTTGGTTCAGATATGTTTTTAAGAGCCTTGAGGATTTTGATAGCAAGTACTTAATAACCAGCATTTATTGCTTGCTGTGGACACTTAGCATGTAAAATAACAGAATTTTGTGTTAATCTATTTCAGTAACGTCATTGTTTCATAATGACTCTGTTTCAAAAAGTGCCATCCAGGAGCACTGCTGAGCCTTCTGGGAGCTTCTCAGCTCAGCCATGGTTGCCTGTGAAGAAAGTATATAAGAAATCATTTATGTCTATTTTAAGCTTTTTCCTCTGCGCTACTAAGTCAGATCCAGGACTTACTACACTGGGTGAAAGTACTTGCTACAGTTATTTGAGATTTGTGAGTTCTTACAAATAAGACCTTACAAAAATTGCACACAGTTAAGTTGGAGAACATTTTGAGCACCCTCCATAGTGCACTTTCTGCAGAGGGTAGGAAAGTGCTGCCTCCCACACTGTGCAGAAAACTCTGCCAGACCTTGACTCTGTGGGCATCCCTGCTTAAGTGCAAAATATCCCTTCAATTTCACTGAGAGCCAAGATTTCACATATCAAAAATTTGAAGTGTTTCTACTTCAAAATAAAAACATTTTGTTCACTGTCAAATGGAAATCCTTTCCCTCAGAATTGACTCAGTTTTGGAGCAGAAGTCAAAACCCCTTTGCAATTTTGATGTCAAAAAACACTTAATTATGATATTAAAACGAAATAGAGGAATTTAATAAAAAAAAACCTTTCATCACAGATTGGATTAAGCCCTAGTCTGTGTTGTCAAGTGTTTTACTCCCCGTTGGTGGTCTCTGAGCAGATCATTGCAAGGTCCTCCTTGCAAATCACATGGATGATACTTCATGTAACTCATAAATGAGCTTCTGAAATAGAAGAAGAAAGAACTGGAGGTTGATCTTTGCCATGCGAAGACATTATTACTCTTTGAAATGCATGTAATTGGAGTTGTGGAAAGGCATAACACTGAACAGTTAAAAATAATAAGGGAGAGCTCCGGAACTAACCACTGCAACTGCAGTGACACCAGCTAGCAGCCTCTTTCCAGCTATGCTGTTCGAGCATGCCTGCAGTCTAACAAGCTGTGTACCCCTTGTAACTTTACCGTTCCATGAGAAATGGCTTACAGATTAAATTCATCAGTTTGCCATGGAAGGATGCCATTTATGGGCAGAAACTATATATTCTTTTTTTTTATCTGGGGACAAATTTCCTATTACTTTTGCAATTGCAATTTGCTACTATGAGGCTGTGATACCCCTGGCTTCTGTAAGCCAGTAAGGTTCATTGATTTCAAGTAATTAGGTAACTGGATCAAAATTATGTATGTATGTGAAGACACAGAGTCATGTCCTCATATCTCAATTTAGGCACCTGGGCTTTCTCATATGTAGCTCACAGTGGGAGACAGGCACCTCAAGAGAGGTGCCTCACCTTACTTAGCTTTAATGCCCATCTCTATTGACTGTTGATGAGTAACTGGACAGGCTGTCCCTTCTCTACGTGGATACAGTGAGATGAGAGGAGTGCCTTATACCATGACCAGAAAACAAATGGATTGATGATGGACAATATCAAAAGTTGTATTCTGCTTTAAATCAGGAGCAATACCATTTCAACATGAAGAATGGGTCTAATGCACTGTCTCTTTCATTACTGGTTTAAATGGTGTGGTTTTCTGCCTTCCCTTCTCTTTGCTATGGGAATATGTAAGAAGCTTTTATGATTAACTGAAGTATTCTTTACAGTTTAGTTTTCATTAGAATCCCTTTATATCTTAATTATTAATTTTAACTAGCTTCTGTCTACTCTTTATATAGTTCCCAGTGCTATTTATATTTTAAAGACCCTTTATTAGGCTTTTTGCACACTGTGTATAAGCCTTCGTATCCTTGCCTAACTGAACTGGCCTTTGTTGCCCTTTTCTGTTTAGATTATAACCAGGATAAATGTCACTTGTGGTCTCTCCAGCTGTTTTTTAAGTAGTTCCCACTTTTCTGCAGTAGATTTCCTTCACATTAGGAGATTCCAATCCAAATTCCATAGGGTATTTTGCCTTCCCTTTAAGTCAGCTTTCCTTTATGTTTCTCTTCCACGAGTCCTAGTTCATATGAATCCTACAAATGCAGTGTTATAATTAGAACTATGTGAACACAGCACTTCCATTTCTCAGAGGTTCCTGCAAACATTTGCTTTGGGTTTCGTCCATATGATCTCCCATTCCTTGATATTTTTGACTTTGAATTTCAGATGTGAACAAACTAAACATCACTGAGCTCAAACTCAGCTTCAATAATTCAATGTTAAGGAGCTCTGGAACAAAAACCCTCCAAATTTTGCTTGGTTTGGGGTAAAATCCACAAAGTTGAAGTCTTTACGTAAGCAGTTACCTACCCCTAATACATCTTCAAGCCTAGAAAATCACTGCTTCACTTTTATGATATGACCAGCTGACCAGTTCAGAGCATATTTTTTTTTTTAGCCTGGAGTGGAGTACCTGGGAGCACCTTCCTGCCTTGTCAGGCTGGGTGAGAGCTCCCTCTCCTGTTTTAATCTGTTTTAGACTTTGGCCTTGGTTGTGACCCCCACATCTGGCCAGCTGGGTTTTCCTAGTATCATACCCATCTCAATATGCTCGTTTTCCAGGTTAGGTACAGAGTAGCCTCGAGTTATCTTCCTTTCACAACAAGAAACTATTCCACTCTTATTTTTGCATAGTTTTTACTTCTGTCTCCGATTAGAGAGTAACCTCTGCTCATGGCGGTAACCCAAATAGCCTAACACCAAACCATGAAGTCTTTCTTGAAAATATATTTCAGGAGAGAATGGTAACATTAGAAAATATTTTTTTTTTCATTTGCTTATGCTTGTGTTTTTTTTAAAAAAAAAAACAGTACCAAAAAATGAAAAGAAATTGGATTTTTTTTTTTAAATTTATTTTATGTCTCTTTGTAGGAAGAAAGAATGAAAAAAAAGACACATGAAGTGAGGGGCACTTTTTTAGTGCATTTCAGTGCAATAAATTTCAGTGATTGCACTGAAATCACTAAAATGTTTAATGCTCTGTCTTAAGAGACAGAGGTGGTCATTTTGTTATGGCCCTTCATTTTAGTAGTTATATATGCAATGAAACTCTAAAATCCCCAAATTAAATTTCATTGTGTTAGTGCCTTTTCCACTACAAGTCTACTCCTTGAATCAATGAAATGGTGCTCTTTTATTTTGTTAAGTGGCCCAGCTGTAAAGAAAACAGCTTATTCTTGCTGTGTGGACAGACCTATGGATGAAATGTCACCTCCTTGCTCCTGAGTTTGGCAACATCTGCGAGTTACTTCCCAGCCACCCAACCTAGTTTGTGGTCACTGCGTGTTGGGTCTGGAACTGCTTAAAAAGATTTGAACTGACTTAAAGCTTGATGTTGGTTTCTTTAGGAAGAGGGTAGCAAAAGGGCAGGGGAGTTTTAATTTATCTAGTGAGCGTTGTTGACATTTTTTGTGTTAACAACATTAGGAAGTTGCTGACAGTTTGTTTTCTTTATTTTTCTTCTTTCGTTTAGAATTCTTCGATGTGAACTGAGTTGTTCAAGCAGAATGAATGCAAATTGCAAGTCACAACAGAGTACAAGAAAAGGTGGAATTTTCCTTTCCAGGCATGGCATTTGCTGGAAACCATAAAAATGAAATAGCCAAACACAGAATGGAGATAATAGCATTTTTTAAAGCCACATTAAATTAGGACAGTTGAAGGCAAATTCTTTGCAGCTGCTAAGGTCAATTTGTGGATAGAAAGCCAAGAGGATTCTTAAAGATCTCTTAATTAATTAACTTAAAATTTTTCTTCCTAGTCTGCAGATCTGCCAGTGTGAATAACTTGTGTCTTCCTGGTGGGCTGTAGCTGGCTGGTTTGTACAGCTTCATGAAGTCATGAGGGTTGTTGGTTTTCCTCCCTGGCCAGGTTGGGGATGGGGAGGCAGAGGCGGTGGGAGCCCACTGGGGGGCAATCTAGCACCGTCTATCCGACCTCCCTCTGCAGGGCCCTTTTTGGGGATTTTCGATCTGAACTCTTAATAACAGTTTACATTTCCACGTCCGTATTAGATCTGGGGTTCCATAAAACGAGGCCAGCACTGTATGTTTTTGCTCTCTCAAATATTACATCGTCTATTTATACTGTGTGTTTTTGTAGCCCATGATGTAATATGACAAAATTTCAGCCATGTGCATCACACATGCAAGTCCGAGCACAGCTGGGTTGTGTAGCATGGCTGAGGTAATGTCAAGAAATTTCATATTATATTTAAAATGACACCTGTAAAAATAATCTTCAATTTGTAATTTAAATACTGTAATACTCAATTATGTGAACTGACAGGAAGTGTCCCAGCGGTTTTGGAAAATAACATTCTTTTATCCACTGAACCTTTGATGCATTTTTGAACAGCCATAATGGAAGTTCAGATCATGACCTTCTGCTTTGAGACAACAAAGTCAGGCAGGAATAAAATCTTCTTCTACAGCAAGGTAAAGTCCTCTCTCTGCATAGATTTTTGCTTTCTCAGAGTGAAATATCAGCTGTGCACGCTTTATCATCATTCAAGCCAAGGAGAGCTCAAAACTGTAAATCTAGCCTCATTTCTAATTGTATGCCTTGCTTATGGCAGCACATGCATGTCATCTGTAAATATATATCCTGCTTTACTGCTAAGGAGAGGCTTAGAAGGTTTTCCTACAGCCTACATCAGTAGCAATCAGATTCTATTAATGTGGGAGTGAGGTTTGTGACTTGGCCATTGAAAAAGCTCAGAAGTCTTCCAGATGCAGGAATCAGTTTTTGGAAATCTACTGAGCTATTTCTAAGTATCTCTCTTGCTTATTTGGAGGGTGGGGGGGGTGGGGTGGGGGAGTTGGGAGTTGGGGGGAGCAACAAGACACAGGCTTTGGGCAAGTAGGTTATGAATGTGATAGCCCTGGGATTTCTCTCACTGTAAATTACACCTTCTTCCCTAATTCCGTGGCATTTCCCTTATCCAAGAACTGTTTCTTAAGTCTCTCATAAGCCTTAACACCTGCCCCCAACTTGTACCTGTTATTGGCTTCTGCAAAATCGAAGAGATTTCTCTTACGTCCTTTTCCATTATGTGCTTTGAAAGTACTGAATGTGACTTTCAGAGAGTTGTGTTTTGTGCCACTTAAATAAACTCTGTTCTTTCCATTCAGCTCTGGTAACCTGATACCGCACAATAAATGCTAATAAGTTTCCTGCAGAGTAGTGCTCTTAAGACAGCTTATTTTTCATCCCTCCTTTCATGTTGTGCCCTTATTGATGACTCAGTCCATACCACAAATGTTGTTAAAGAAGATAAAATGTAAATAAAAGTGAAAGATGCTGGTCAGATAAGGCACTCAAAAGGACACAGGAAATGCTTCCTAAAGAACATTTTTTTCTGCATTGAAAGTTGCCCTTTTTAAGTTGCAGTTACTGGATATTACTCTTCATAGGCAGTTAAGGAAAACATTTTGCATTGAATAATTAACAGCAGCAATTGAATGCTTTGGTCTATTGCAAATCAAGGACATATGCCTTTACTAACTACCTTGTAGGCTGGAAATTGCTTTGTTTTCTATTGATAAACTGTTTTCCTAGACATATTCTTTGCGGGTGAAATTCACCCATAGTGTTGCAGCAAGAGAAGACCTGAATGCCTCCTGTGGACATTTGCACGTGACGAATCAGGAGTGAAAAGTGTGGAAGAGCGTTGGCTGACGTGGAGAAACTCTGCCAGTGGAAGCAAATGTGCTGCCGTGGCTGCATGTACAGGATGTACCAAAGATGTGGCTCCTTCCCCTGTCCGGAGAAGGGTGGTCCATTACTGATGGCATCTGAGGCTCTCGTTGCCCATATCACATGCCTTCTCCTTTCCTGCCACATAGCTCGCACGTACGGAGCTTGCTCCTTTGGACACTGCTCTGCTGGCAAGAGGAGTGCCTGCATCTGTGCGTGCAGCTCTCCAGGAACGCTACCTCCCTGCGTGTTGTGTGGAGCAGCCTATGGAGGGAACGGGACAGCTGAAGGGGTCACCTGTGTAGCAGGAGAGGTGGATGCAGGAGAGAAAGGGCTGCCCTCTGGGGTGGGAAGCAAAGGCAGTCAGGGTCTGCAGGAAACACCAGCTGCTCTGCCCCGCAGTGAGAGGTGTTTGATGTCGGTTTGTTATTGAGCGAGGTTGAGTGTGGCAGTGCCGTGGGGCTCTGTGCCCGGGGAGCAGGCAGAGCGCACAGGGAGAATGGTAGACCATGCCTGCCCTGAGAGGCTTCCCATGCTTATGCTTTAATGCAAAGAACAACACATCTGGGCCTTTTTTAATGCTTGGTGAAGAATGGGAGCACATCTCTCTCTGCAGCCTGCTTGCCTCATGCAAAAGACAACAGGAAGGAAGTGCTCTGCTCTTAAAAGTTTGTTTCAGTCTCACGTTTTGAAAGAGCGGGTCACTTCAAAGTCACAGTGCAAAATTACCACATACCATCTGCTCGTTACAAATATGCAAGGGAAATTATTTGTACTTCTGCCTTATTTCTGTGATCCAAATGTATGTATGTGCCAATTATTTATTTTCTTTTTAAACAGACACGTTCATTTGTTTCCCGCCCTTCCATGCTTCTTACACTGAACATCTTCTCGAGATGTCAGCTCTTAGAGTAGGAGACCACATGTGCCTGCACCGCTCTGCTCTTGTGTGTGTTCAGATGCAAAAGGACCACAATGTCCATGACAAAACCCAGGGAGGGCAAATGTCAGGTTCCATGTGGTGCAAACATGTTTTCTGTGGAAGCAGGCTACATCCAGTGGCTGATATCGTGCAGCTTTCCTGCCAGTAAGCCATAGTGCAGCTTAGGGTAGGGACCCTTGATGTGCTGTTTCCAGAGGTGACGGCCAGGCAAGAGCATTGATTTGTCCTGCTGCAGATCCCAGACTACAGGCTTTTACCCATATGCTCCATTAGCAACCTTTTTTAGACAAAGTGTTTAAATCCTCAGCCACTTCAGCCACATAGAGCCTCTTATTAGAGCTGAGAGGAGCAGAGTTGGGTTCTTGCGTCTGCTGTGATCACTCAGGGTGTTGCTCACCTTGCCAAACTTCAGGTGTCTAGTTCAAGTCAGTTATTCAGATTGTATCTATAGTCAGTGTAGAGATATCTGCACCTGCAAGGGACATTTTTCCCCGTTCTTGAGATCTGTAATAGGATGGGTTGGACATGATCGTTTCTCTCTTTTTATTTTAGAGGGAGGTTGAACAAGAAATTTAGATTAGATTGCTAACTTTTATAGCGCTAAAGGTGGTTCAAATCCTGCATTTAAACCCTTGCTGTCAGAGTCTCCTTTTTTTTATGAACACTGGGTAATAACAAAACCTCTGAAGGGATTGTTCTACTAGGTTAATGGAGCATGATCTCAATCAGAGCCTTAAAAATGCTTCCTTATAGAAACAGTAACTGATCGCAGTGGGGTTATTCCTGATTTATGCCAGTGCAAGAGAAGGACTGATTCTCAGGTTTCCTATTGCATTCAAGCTAGCTAATTTTTCTCAGGGCACATTCATACTAATTTGTGGCTGAGTGCTTCACTCATTTGTATGATGTATACATTTATTTTTAACCAAGACTTGTTAAAAATAAACTTTTCATCAGCGAACAGTCCAGGGTGGACAGATGATTCACATGTGCTACTGGGAATGGGATGAATCAGCAACACCATTTGATTCGTAGCACAGTCCCGGGTCGAGCAGCTGTGTCTGGAGAGACTGGTCATACTCCATCTTTCAGCTCGTTGTAGTCTTGTCCCCAGCGTGGCTGGCTGCTTCTGTCAGCAGACAGAGCAGTGGGCTTCTCTGCATTGCGAGGTGCAGAAGGACCTACACCAAGCCAGCACTGGATATATTTTCAGCTTTCTCTGGTACCAACACGTGCTTCTCATGGCAAATTGACATGGTTCAGCAGTGCTGGGTTACAGCTCAGGTGTCTCTGTGCAATGCCAACCTCCAGCCCTGAGGAAGGAGTCTGAAGATGTGAGGGCTCAGCTTCTGGTCAGCTTCTGTGTTTGGTGATGGCTAGGACGTCAGCTGTGCATGACCTCTGCTATCACACCTGCACGTTGCCTGAAGCTGACTATACCTAACTGCAAGTGGGGATTGACTTTTGACCTCTCTACACTTCCTGGGCATTTCCAGGAGACAAGAACTCCGAAGACTGCAAAACATGGTGTGGCCACAATCACAGAGTTATTACCGAACTATTAAAGTTATATTGAGTCTACAGATATACATCTGCAGATGATACATTTATGCCCTTCTTTTAGTCCAACTATATGTTTTTCAAGCCTTAAAGCTGCAGGACATTTTTTATATTTCTTATTGAGAGCAGATGTGCCCAATTCCAATCATATTCTACTGAAGAATGCCAAGGTTGCAAGAGGTTGAATGGTGAATGCCTTTCAATCTCCATTATTATTTCCTCCACTCAATTGCCGCAGCAGGAAGACTACAGTAATTAATAGAGATCTAAAAAGTATTCAAATATATTACAGATCAAAACCTTCCTTGCACTCTTTCAGTTGTCTCCTTCCACTCTTGAAAAGCAGTCTGGCTGCTCTGCTGCTTCAGCCTGGAATGGGAGCTGAGCTTTTGTCCCAACTCACCAACTGTGGACTCTGGGGAGGTGCTAACCTGGTTTATAGTGTCTTCTAGCTCAGATACCAACCCCTTTTGGGAAGGTGTGGCAAGGCACACCACTGCCATATGTCCTGTAGATGCATTGCCTCTCTGCTTGGACTTGGCCTTGCCCACGTGTCTGCATCAACCTCTGCCTTTGCGGAGAAGCACTACCAGCAGCCTTAAACGGGAGGTGCCAAAACTAGTTACAAGATGGTTTAAAAAGCTGTTTTCTTTCTGAAATATGGGCCTGGAAGCAATTAAAGGGGAAGGGAATAGTGCTGGATGGGGAAGGGCACATGGACAAGGCCTGTGTGTAAGCCCAGTTCAGAAATCCAGCCTCAGTTTCCCCTGCTGTGCTCAGAAATGGTTCAGGGATGCATTCAAGTCTGTCACAGGCCCGGTGGAAATAACCATACTGAAGACCAGAAAAGTCCAATTTTAGAGCTATGACATGTTCTTCCCTTTCCTTCTGGGGCCTTGGAAGGAGAATTATGGAGGAACGTGTGATTAATGCCCTCTCTCTGGGAGGAAGAAAACATGATTGTGCGTTCTTTCCTAGTCCCGTCCATCATCTTCAGTGATGCTCATGGGGAAGCTTATTCCTTCACATGCAACATTTGCAGAACTAATTTCCAAAAAACCAGGAGTGGTTTTAAACAAAGCAAACATCGTTTTGCAATTATCTGCAACGCTTTAATATTTATTTATTTTCTCACTCAGCCAGGGAGCATTTTTTTCTCTCTCTGCAGAGCAGCTTTTTAATATGACTGTTCTTTTTCTTTTCCTGTGGGACTTTTTGCACTGAAAATGCTCAGTAGGCAAACTGTCACCATGTTGTGAAGGCAGGGAATTGGAAATGTAATTGGGAGATTTTAACAAACACGTGAGCTTTGCTACCGCTTCTTGTCCTTTCTCAGTCAGGCCCCCGTCTCTGCTATGTGCTGCAAACACTAAATGTTTCTTTTTTTGATTTCCTGAGTTTCTAACTGAAACAAAAACCAGGCATGGAATGAAGCTCAAAAACATTTCCAGTTTGGAAAGGAGACGTAAGTAAATGCAATATCCTGGGACAGGAGGCTTCTCGTGTTCAAGAGCACTAATAGTCCTGAGGACAGGCCTGCCAACTGGCTTTAGTGCCTTGGGCGTTAGGGCAGGCCTGTGTACTTTCTCTCCAAATCAGTGGTTTTTAGGGGACTGTTAGAAAGCACCACTATTGAGAAATGGTGCCAAATCCAAAGCTATCAAATCCAGCACTTGCCACTTCATCCCTTCCTCCAAATATTAAACTCCCGTACTGTGCTGCTCTCACCGTGCTAGGAGCCCTAACGTTAAAATGCTGTGAGCTTACACAGTGCTGACAGGATGGTTAACGTTGTGCTCGGTTAGAAAATGGAATAGCTTGGGGTGGGATCTTAGAAAGAGCTGCCCGTCCCTTAGTTTATTCAGAAAATTAGCTCAAGCCGGCGGGGAGCAGAGGGGGTCTCTGCATCGGCTCACTGCAGTGTGAGGCAGGCTAATAATCACTTACAATGTTGGTAGCTGGTTTATTTTTCAGTAGTAAAAATAAAGATATGATTGGTGAGTTCAACATCTGATGCTAGAAAGCCTTGTGACTCGCAGAGGTGCTCTGTCTATCTGAGTGCCAGCGCCCCGAGCAGGATGGCCAACTCCTGCCAGGCACCTCCAGTGAGGCTGGGAAAGCCCCCAAAGCTGTGTTAGACCCAGAGGTTGAGACGGGTCATGGCTACCAAGAGATGGACTCTTGCCTGCTTTTGCCAGCACAAGCATTACCAATCCCATTTGCCACACGTCACATAGGGAGGTGGGACGGACGTGAGCGACCTCAGCAGGGGGAAGGCTGGGCTGCTCCTTCTGGCAGCAGCCATCGGCTTAAATTACTCATTGAACAACACATTTAATATATGTAGGCTTAGATCTTTAACAGCGGCGACAGCCCAACTTCGCCTCACAGAAGTGTGGTGGCCATGAGTACATCACAGCATGGGAAGTGCTCTGATGGTGCAGGAATAGGGGCACTGAGCTACTTAGAAATATGGATTTTAAAAGCCCATACCCGCCTGTCAGGGTAAGTTAATAGGAAAGCTCTCACCAGAAGGCTGCTTTCTTTGATAGATGAAGGACTATCCAGGGAGCAATCTGAGATACACATTAGGCTCTCACACAAATCTAGGGAGTCATTTCAGTTGCAGCAACACTGAAGATTAAATATTATAGTTCACTGAAGGGGCTCTGAGTGGCAGTGAAAAAAGCCAGAATACAGTTACCTAAAATCTCACAGTGAAATACAGAGCAGCATGTTTCATTAAACTTTTTCTCTGATGCCTCAGGAAAAGTAAAAATCGACGTGTTTGCTCTGCCAGCTTTTGGGGAACCTGTAGGACAGTCGTTCCTTCCTTCAGTGTGAAGTGCACTGAGATGTCAGGGATGTCTCTTTTTACATTAATTTATGGGAATGGCTAAAAAGTATTCAATTCAAGCAAGTGGCTGGGTCTTCTGTGGTCTGAGCAAGGCTTTCACCTTTCTCATCTGCATGAGATACGTGTTCAGTGTGGGATCATTTATAACTGGGGCACTTGGTTCAGAACTTTTATAAAAAAATCCCTTGCAGCAGTGAGCTGCATTGTCAGAATGCCTTGAGCAGAACGTGTTCATCGGTGAAAATATATGGATTTTTTTTTTCCAAGGCAAAACTTCAGCATTTTTGGCACAAAGCTGGGGTATTGTCCACTTGAAAACATTATTCAGGTGCTTCACACCTCTATTTTCCTGCAGGATGGACTGTGCCCCAGGCTTACCTGTCTCTGTATGGCATCTACAGTGTGTTATGGGAGTCTGATGGCAGCAGGAGCTCTTGGGGATGACGGAGACTCGTTGAGGAGTCATCTGAAGCTCTCATTTCTAAAATTAATGTTTATAGCTATGACCTCTGTTTGGTTTTTTTTTGTCTGAAAAAAACCAGCAACTTCTCTGTCTTTGGTGCAATTTTGGTATGTGTTCTTTTTTTATTTTATTTCCAAATCCATTCAAAATCTATTTAGAAAAATACTATTTCCTGATTAGAAAAAAAAAAAAAAAGCTGAAGAATTTTGATCCATTCACCTGAGAAATCTTTTCCTTTATAGAACAACCAATGCTGTAGGGAGAAATATGCCCTTGCAGAGCTCCAGGGTGTGCCTTTGAGTCTCATTTACGTGAACCTCTGGAGGTGCAGGCAGAACTCCATATTTCTACTGAAGATCTGTCCCAGGAGGAGGCTCCTCAGTGTTAGAGCAATGGCTACCCAGCAGTGGTGCCAGGGGAGAACTACAACGGTATCAGAAAAGCCCTGAATGGGTGCTCCATAATGCATGGGTTTGCTTGAAGGCAATATCACTACCCCACTGATCAGACTTAATTTCCTTTGTGTGTTCAGTGTCACAAGTGAGTGTGTTGATGGATAGATTCCATTTTTTCCCCTCTATAAAGTAAAAGGCCACTTGCCAGGGTTGCTTACAGCTACTGCTGGCCTCAGCAGGCCCCAGCAAGGTGAAAGGTCCTTGTTCCCCCAGAGGATTGACACATTATGATGGCTTCATTTGATTAAAAGGGGATGTTGATCATTAGTTATGACCCAAATTTCTTTTTTTTTTTTTGGCAATCATTCAAAGTGTTCCCAGATGCCCATAAGGCTATTGTTACCTGCAAATAAAACATATCTTTATAACAAGGACATTAATGTTAATGAATAATATCAAAATGTGCCATGTGCCTTTCCCAGGCCTTTTTTTTTTTTTTGAATTTTGATGGATTGAATGATGGAAGGGAAACATATGTTTTCCAGATTGAACCCAAAGAGCTCACTAATTCAGAGTCCATGCTCCTTCAAGCTGCAGCCAAGCACAGAATAAATTGCATAGCATTTGTCATCCACTTGGGATTGATTATTGAGTTTTAGAGGTAAGTAGCTGCACTGGGGAAGGTTACCAGTTTGTTCTTTAACATCTAGTTAGAGCATTGAAGGAACTAGGAGAGGGGAACTGGCCAAACACAAATAACTTGGTTATTTCTGTCCAGAGTAAACCGGGCAACAATGAAGGAGGTCAAATGTTCAGCTCACAAAATAATATGCATGTATGCACTTTTGTTGGTGATTAGTTCAATTGTATGAGGAATGGGTACTCCCTTCAGGTTAACATTAAAGAGCATTGACAGAGCAACAGGAAAAGTCTTTGGGTTTTTTATAGTTAGTGCCATAGTTGACCTGGAGCTGGTACTGGCTTGGAAAAAATGAGTATTGTTCCCTGAAGGACTCATATCAACCTTGAGCTTTGGACTTGTAAGAAAAGAATCTTCCATCTGTCAGACAGGACAGGGTTAGGACACTGGTCCCCAGGGGTGCCCTTTGATTATGTGATGATGTTTTAAGGAAATTAGTTGATGACTGCGACAGGGAAAGAGCTGGATCTGAGCTTGAAAATTAGGCAGTTTTTTTTTGTTTCATTAAACACACATCTTAGCAGGAAGTTGAAAAGATAAGGTCAAGAGAGGAGGGTTGTGCCAAAAGTGACGGTGAAAAGATGATGGATTAAAATATTATCTGATTTAGCTATTTTTGAGATGCAGTGAAAAATGAGCACTTGAAAAATGAGTTAATTAATCATCATATCATAGCTATTCAAAGAGCATTTTCAGTGATCGGAAAGGTAGCTTTTCATATTTATTATGATCACAAGCTGCAGAACATTGTAATCCTTTTCTTATTTTTGGTCTGTTAGCAATATTGCTGTAGGAATAGGTGAGGTCAACTGAGACACTGTGCTTCAGAAGTGAGTCCTCAGACTGTCCCATCTGCTGCATGCTATTTCCATGCACAGAGTAGGATTTCTGTGCA
This sequence comes from Chlamydotis macqueenii, assembly GCF_036417535.1. Lineage (NCBI taxonomy): Eukaryota > Metazoa > Chordata > Aves > Otidiformes > Otididae > Chlamydotis > Chlamydotis macqueenii. Next base: position 10,944,659 of record NC_141558.1, read on the forward strand.
CAAGGTAGATTGCTTTTGGGGTAGACTCAACTGGAACCTTTGCCCCAGGTTTGTACTAAGATGTTCACCTAAGGGGAGTGTAGGGATACAGAGCAGCCACAGGTCCTTCGTACAGCTTCAGACCACATGTTCAGTAGGGAAATTTGGTCCATGAAGCCAGACTCAACCTAGTCTCAACGAACCTCCTGGACTGCATAAAATACAGATGCAGAGGTCTCAGCATCAACTGGTTTATGCTTTATGCCACAAATTTCACTCAATGCCCTCCTTCTCTCCCTTTTTCAATCTCTGTGACTTGATGCTCTTGACAGCTACTTGTGTCTGCCTCTGCAAAGTGAGTTCTGCTCTGCTAAAAATTCTGAAGGCAGAAAGAAAGGACTTTTGCAGTCCAGGCATCAGCTTCTGCTTTGTTTTGGTGGCACCTTGTGATATCAAGAGTGCTTGTGATTTGTGGAGGCTGAAGGGCAGCAAGGAGTTTTGTTCTGCTCAATGTGTAGGCAATAGTGTGGTGTGATGCTTTGCATCCTGTGATACAAGAAACCATTGAACACTGCCATTCCTCAAACCTTGTGTTTTATCGTAGTCCTGACTGCCTTGTTTTGCCAACTGGTACTGCAAATGCCACATCATACTGCTGCCCACCTTCCCCTCTCAAACTCCAAATCAATGTCCATGGATAAAATGGGGCACTGGGGTGGAGGAGGAAAAGGCTACTGGGGCATCACACCGCTGGCCAGTCAGCTCTGTCTTTTGTAGCACCTCTTTTCCAGTCTTTCGTCCAGGCTGCCCAGCTGCTCCTTCTCCTCTCTTCTTCCTCTCCAGTCCCAATCTGGGGCACTGAGAAGAATGATAGTCAAAGTATGTTTTGGGTTTTTTTTCCCAGATGTTAAACGTGATCAGGGCTGTTTCAATCTTTTCTGCGTCATTTTTAGATGAACATCTCAGCAACTTCAACTGGAGTCCCTAAAGGCTCATTGTGAGAATGCAAATTCAGCAGCATTTGCTCTAGGGAGCATGTGTCTTTGGGAAATGTAAAATAAGCACACAGTCATGCTGCCCTGCAAAGTAAACTTCCCAGGCTGCAATCAGAACTTTAATTTCAAGCATTGCATTTTTTTTTTCTTTTGGCCAAATTGCAGGTGAACTGAATCTGCCATCTCCACAAAAAAAAAAAAAGGCACATAGGGTAGATCTATTTGAGTCTGAAAGCTATTTATTTTCTACGTGTTTAAAGTTTGAAAAAGATTCCCTAGAGGAAATTGCAGATGAAATCAGCAGAAGAGTGGCCATATACTGAACTTGGGGAAGCTCTGCTGATGAAAGGATCTAGCTTAACTGCATGTTTAGCAGAAAGAAGCCGTCATTCACCCCTACCCAGGAAAAAATAAATACAACAAACTCCACTTCTGTTTTGCTCTTGCAATCCTCACTCGCAGTTTAATTTCATGTCCTTTCCAACTGTGCTCCAGAAAGCATGAAGCTTGTAATCACAGCTTTGTGTGAAAATAATCAAATAGTCTATTTTATTCGGCACTTGCTCTCTCCTACTAAAATTTCCTTATAAATGAGATGAGGTGAATAGGACACTAAACAGTAAGCACTGGACACTCATGACAATTTGTCAGAAGTGGTCTAATTTGCCTATCGTGTTTCCTACAACACTTATTCACAGAAATAAGTGAATTCTGTGGTTGCTACCAGTGGTTGCTACCAGTGCAGATGTGTTCACAATCTGTACCAGTCTGGCCAGAGGCACCAGCAGTCTTAGAGAGCTCCACCTCACAGATCATTGCCTGTGTTAAGGCGTGGAGAAGAGCACAGTTCTAGATAGTCTTTGTCTCTCTCTTTCTACAGACTAAAATGGTTATGCCAGTCATCACTTCTCTCCTCCTTCTTCCCCTGGAGTCATTTATCTTAACTTGCAAATAAAACTACTATAAGCCAAATGATCTCTGGGAATTGCTTGATCTGCAATGGCATCTGCAGTGTGGCTGCTGCAGAAGAGAAGCACTTTCTTTGCCTGTTGCAATAACACATGAGAGAGGAAAACTCCATACATAAATTCCTGATTTTCCAGAGTATAACCTCAGTCTTTATTGCCACCATATTATGAAACAGAATAGAGCTGTCAGCAATATCAAATATGGCAAGTCAGTTTTCCCTCTGAAAAGCAGATAGACTATGCAATATTTAGCCACCATTCCACAATTATCCAGTGACTGACCCCAAACTTGGATGATCAGTTCCTCAGTCACCTGCACAGAAATATATCTTAAATTTCTATTGCAATAAGTATTTCTGTTTGTTCTGAAGAGTCAGGATGCTACAGTTGTGTGACTGCATATGACTTTTTAGAGAGCTGTTATGTGTTGCCAACGGTCAATACTAAAATTATGCTGAACTTTTTGGTTTAGCATTTATTAGATGCACAAGTTATTTTCCATGGTTATGTTTACAGAATTGTTGTCTTTAGTGATGTATTTGACTTCTGTATGCAAGCGAGGGTGCAATGTTAGCAATGAGTTCTTGCAATGGACAGTATGCCAGAGGACGTCTTGATAAGTTTCTGAGTTTCTGAGTACTTCATGAGCTCAAGGACCAACATTATTCTTCTTATCACTTCTCTACATTAGAAATATTTACTGAAGCCAAGTAAGTTGCCTCAAGTTCCTGTCAATGGAAATAAAATCAGAATATTTATTATGGTACAGAGTCTTTCTCATCGTATTATGTGGATACATGATGGAATAAATTTTTTAGTTTAGTTATTTTGCTGAGCTGTGTAGGCGAGTGGTCCAGTGAGGCTCACTGTGGGGAAGAATGCGTTGGCTTAAATGTCAGCTGCATCAACCAGTGCTGAGGTGATACCTACTATCCCTGACTGAGGTGGGGTAGCAGCACTCATGAAATACATTACAATAGCTCAGGAAAGGAGCTACATCTGTTAAGTTTCCAACACTTGTCACTCAGTTTTGTTCCCACACCAGGAAAATAATACTGAAGCAAGAATCAGGAATTTGGTCTTGGTTTTGTTAGGTAGAAAAGATCAAGTCTGATAACAATCTGTTTCTCGAGGAACATTTAGCAGACACGAGTGGAAGGCTACAAGTTGGGAGATATATTTCTAATTGTTACAGGTGAAGTTTAAAGATTTGTCAGGAGAACCAAACTTGCTTCCAATAGTAGGCTTACAGGTCATTTTAAATATTTCACAGTTATTTTGGGCCTCAGCAACAAAGATAAATCTGAGGGTTTTTAAGGAGTAAATTTAGTATATTTGATTTGTAATAAAATTTGCTCTCTCAGAAGACTTGTACCTCATGACTGGCAGCCTCTGTGATGATGGGTTGTTAGGGAGCTGCCTGCCATTAGTCACCAGATGAAAGGTGTGGAAGCTGCTTATCCAGGGAGATAAAACTCTATTCCCTTGCACACAGAGGATAAGGAGGTCTGGAAAACCACGACAGAGTGACTGTGAAGGAGCTCAAATCTGTTTCCATCTAGTTAAAAACCATTTCATCTCCTTATTCGTTTCTAGATTATCCATTTGTCCAATTATCCAGCACTGGATTTGTCTGGGCTTTTCATAACAAATCTCCTATTGGATTCCTTATTTATGTATCCTTAGTTTAAGGTGCCTATGTTAATGGAAACTCTGTTTCCTAACAGACTATACTTTCACCCTGCTTTCCTCTTGTTTGAGTGTTCTCCAAACATGGAATAGATGCCCTGAAAAAATGTCAACTGCAGCCTTGAGAAAAGTTGTTGTGATCCTGGGACAGCGGGTGTGCCTTGCTGATACGGCAGACAGGGATTTGCACAGGAAGATGAGGGTGCTCATATACAGGTGTGTGGACCTGGATGTTTTCCAAGGGCAGAAACTGTGTGATGACCGACTATCACAACAGGATTCAAAAGCTAAACCACAACATGAATAAAATACATCACCAAACCCTCACATTTTTTATATGAAAAGAAGTGTTTGTAAGAGAGGCAGTTTTTCAGGGTGCAGCAGCCTCTGGTTCTGCATCCTCAGATATGTCAGCAGTGGTGCATATCTGTGCCTATGCAAGGGATTAAATATGTGGGAGCTCACGTGTCCAAATTGGTCATCCACAGTAAGCTTGTGTTCAGCAGTGTGAAGGTGAACAGATGACTTCTGTGCTCAGTTTGCATTTGATTTGTGGTGGGATTTCCCCCAGCTCTGGCTTCTAAACGGGAACATAGTGCCTGTCTTGCTGACTCAGCCTCATAGTCTCTTCAGGTCACCATGCTGGATCTGATCAACATCAGGTGCTTCAGAAGGAGATGCATAAAACCCCGCAGATAGCAGAGGTAAGGCATTTATCACATGGGACAGTTTCTTAATCTCAAATATCTGGGGTTTAAACACTCCTAGACAAGGTTATACTACCTTAGCAATATACTGCTTAGCTTTAGCTGTTATATCTCTGGTTATTTTTGTTAACTTTCTGAGCATCTAAGCCATCTTTCCTGTGACATTAGATGACACTACTAAGATGTATTGCAAGAAAGCCCATTGCCTTTTTTCAGTGTTGAGATCATAATTTTCCCTATTCCCTTTTTGCTGTGTGCATCAGGTAGCAAAAGCTTGCCCTTGCTGTCTGTATACACTGCAGTGGAAAATCGGAACTTTCTTGCTTAATTCCAGGTGGGATAAAACTCTCTGACTGGGCATTGTGGGTTTACAATACTTATTCTGTTATCACTGCTCAGATCAACAGATGGTGCTAGCACAGAGCTCCATCTGGAAAGAAGATATCTTTCCTTTCATGGAGAACAGTTTTCTGCTCTGTTTCTTATTTTTGTTTACCACTCTTTCAGCTGTTAAGTAACAATAATGTATTGATAGAATACTTTGGATTTTACAAGGAAAATTAACATTATTCATATTTTCTTCCTCAAATATAAACAGTCTCAGGCACAAAGATGAAATATCTTTAGTTTCAGCTCACTCCACAAAGCTAATAAAGATGGTAAGGAACCTGCACCAATTTACAGCAAGTGGAGGGAGTAAATGACTTTTTTTTTTTTATTTTTTACTATTTGCTGGATCACAGTTTGTCCTATTAAAATGGAATGAAGTGGCAAATGCTTTATAAAATAAGATCATTACTCTACTTTTAGGTAATAAAGAGCATGTATTTTTGGACATTGATTTAATAAGTTCTATCTCTCATCTTTCATAGGCAGTAGGAGCATGACACGTATTTTTGATGGAAATACAACTGCGACCACAGTCTGTATTTGTATCATGTCACCTAGGAGGTGTAATTGTGGATTGGCAGCCCAGCGTGCTGGATGCAGTAGAAACACGCAGCAGAAGAAATGGTCTGTGTCTCAGAGAGTTTACAGTCTAGGTGTTGCACAAGAGATGGTAGCTAGATATAAACAGCAAGGTGGGAGATTGTGGAAAGCCAGAACAGTGTTGCCAAGCATGATGGGCAACGTGGCACACTGCTCTGATCTGCCAAGGTCAGCCAGGAACTTTGTTGGTGCAGTAGTCACTCATGAAAATGTGAGATTGGAAGGTTTTGTGAATAAGAAGTCTTTGAAACTGGTCCTGATGGGTAGTTAAAAAGGTCCTATGAGAATGTGTTATTTGACCTTCCTGGTTAGAAAGGTCTGTAGGTACGACATTTTCTTTTTCCAAGTTCTACCCCTTTTCAAAAACTGAGAACTTTGCACTGGGCAGAGTCAGTTATTACCGATTAAAACTAGAGTTTATATGAGAAATGTATTTGTACTTTTAAACACAATTTTGAATTCTGATACTTGCATACCAAAAAGAACAGCACTAAAACTAGAAATGCAACAAAATGTTTGGCAAAGTCTTCACAAAAGCTCACATTAAAATCTGAAATGGTAGTAAAACTTAAATTAAAAAAAATCACCATTTCTGCATTTTTTATTGTTCTACTACTGAAAATTGGCAGTAGTAATTCACTTCTGTCATTTCTTAGTTTTTAATCTCTTGGGCCTTGTTAATGGATTTTGGTCTAAGCAAAAGGATTCAAAGTAGATGTACATTAAGTTGTAACCGGCATTTCAGCACAGTGATCATACGTCAGTTGCCTGTCGAAAGGGTAAATCATACTTGCTCTCCTTTCCTTCGCTCCCTCTTTTGGCCTGGGGTACTCACTCTCCAAGTAGCTTGCATTTGTTGTCAGTGCTACTGTTTTACTCAGGATTGATGATTTTCACCTTGGACCCCAGGGTTAGACTGTCTCCCTGCCTGCTGTACTCATGGCTAATGTAAAGGTAAAAAACACTGCCAAAGGCCAGTGAGCAAAACTTTCAAGGGCACAGCAGTACTCCAAATTTGTAAGACCTGTTTTTTTGGAAACACCTCTGTCTTTCTGGAGTTTATTAGCTGGGCTGTAGGCACCTGCCCTCGCCGTGTCTGAAGCCGGGCAGTGGCAGCAAGGGCAGCGGCGGCGTACGCAGAATGAAGTTCTGGCAGTCAGTAGGGTATGTATACCAGTGTGAGGACGGTTGTGCTACAAGGGGTCCTGGCCCATTGGCATCCTCATCCCTCACATGCAGACTACATCAGTCACTGCTCTGCAGTGCATAAAGCCAGGCTTCTTTGGTGCCTGCGTCACTACTGAGAACATCCCTTGAAGAGACATGGCATCTTATATTCAAGGCTGGAATAGGAAAGAAAACCAAGCAGATTTCCCTGTTTTAAATATATTCCACAAACTTGCCTTCCTCTTTGACCCTCCATGCTCAGTTCACTCACATGGTACCCCTTTTTGATCCTATCATAATATTTGCTTTTTTTTTTTTTCCCCCCCCCCTGTGTTTTTTGCTCACAGGACTCATTATTTCACTGACAAGCCATTTCCTCTCAAAAATGTAAGTGAATGTTCTCTGCTTCTGTGAGCTGCCGGGTCCTGGGGTCGGCGCTGCACAGGTATGGACTAGCAGGATGGCCCCAAGCTGGTTGCTGTGCAGTGGCTGTAACTCCGCCATAAAACCAACTTCAGGCTCAGAGGTGATTAAAAAATGAGAAGGCCTGTTTCGACATCAGAGCGCCAAATGCTGCTAGTGTAAAATGAAGGTAGAAGTGAAAAGAAACGAGCCATGTAAGTATGGGAACATAGTTAATTTATTATGGCAGGTCTATAGCTTGGCTTTAATCCCTCCTTTGGAAATCAAAACCAGACTGCTGGAACTCACCTGCCAAACTCAATCTGTTTCATAATTACCTGTGAGTTGCTATTTTTGTTTACCTTAATAGCACAGTAAATACTGCTTCTGCCTTTGTTTACGACCTATTTAAGTGATGCAAATATCTTGAAGAAATTCTGATTTTAATAGTGCCCCAGTGACTACCTTCTTTTGCCTCCCAGAATAGAAGCCAATGGATCAGGCCTCCAGCATGAGCTATATTAGAGGGGAAAGAGATTTTAGTATGCTGCCAAGGCTGATGTTTATAATGATCTTCAATTTTTAGTTGCTGCAAGTGATTAGAAGATGTGGGGGATTTCCTTCTAAGTACCAAGTACTTTTTCCTTCCAAGTACCATTTCTGTAAGGAAAGGTCCAGCAGTCAGATGAGTTACTACTAAAAGCTTGAACTCTGATTATCATTGCCCTTTTCTACATAGCTGAGACTGGAGAAGGGACAAAGGGCTCTTGTCCTTCCTGGCAATCCTGCAAAAAGGAGGTGTGTGAGGTAGGAGTAAACTCATTCATACACTGATAGAAGTGCCTGGGTTGGGCCCCCTGTATGTATGTGCTTAAAAGTTAGAATTGGCTCAGTCTCCTCCCGTTATATACTGTGAATCCCAGGTTGATTTTATCACTTGTTGGAGAGAGAAATTCATTCCTCTCCTGGGCTCAGAGCTGTGTCTCACAGTACTTCAGTGTGTAGGTAATAACATAGTAGAAAGAAACACACCGCTTTGCCCAGCACTTGATTGCAGATGATGTTCACATCCTTCTGATCTCTTTTTTCACTTGAGTACCTTTGAGAGCCAACACGATTTTCATGAGTTAAAGAGGCTTCCTATTGTCACCAAGTTGCTGTACAGAGTCATGCAATTGTCCCAAACCAACCTTGATGCCCTGTGGCGATGTGGTGAAATGAACCCTCTCTACTAGAGAGCAAAGGAGACTTCTGAGAGCTTTAGGCTACAGGTGACTTGAGAAAAATCCAAGTTATGGCATCTAAAAAAAAAGAAGCATTTATGTGCAAGGAACATTGTGAAACTTGTCATCATAGCTGCTTTTGTATCTATGTTGGATGAGGTAATGACGAGCCTAGCCCAAAACACTTTGCATGCTAAAATAGCTCTTTTCTATTTGGAAAATCTTACTGAAATGCTACCATCTGTAAACAAAGTCAAATACCCAAATTGCAGCTCTGAGAGCCTATTATATTGATATTTGGTCACTTCAGGTCACACAAAGATCTACATTACATCTTGGTTAAGGTGATGTAACCATCTACAGTATCTAAGTGCCTTCCAAGTAAAGTAGTAATAAGTTAATAACACGGTTTTATAGAGTCTCTACCACTTCTCTCTTTTGGGGGCTGGTGGTGTCAAAACAGATATTTCCCCAAGAGAACCAGAAAGCTGGAATGATTTATTTTATCCTTTTTAACAGTTGTGTTTTCTGAAGACAGACTTTTCATGAGTTTTACTTTGCAAAAAACTTAACAGTTGCTGTTTGCAGAAATAAGAGGGAGCTGAGAAGCCCACAGTGTTTTGTAATAGCAAGACACTTCTCTGAGTGGCCGAATTAAGGCTGGGTTTCAGAGTCTGATTTTGAAATCATTACCTTTACACTTTCATATACTTCTAAGTGAGTCATGCCTGAAAAGTAGTTAACATCTAATGGTACAAGAACCCCAGTTTCAGTTCAGTGCCTAACTGGTGTATTTTTCTTGTAAAGAAACAAAATCACGCTTGGAAAGTGCAATGTCCATCTCTACATGCAGAAAGTAATAGGAATTTCCACCAGTTTTAACTGGAACGAAGGATTCTTTAAAGCCAGAGGGAAAATTTTGTAGTCTAACATTTTAATGGGTTGTACCCATTCATGTTTTATGAAATCTGATCATCTTGTTCTACGTTTTTAACTTCGTAGCTGAACTCCTTTAATTTGGATTTAGGAATCAGCAAGCATATAATCAATTTAATTAGTTTCTCAATTTTAAAAAGCTTGTAAAGATTATATTTGAACCTGCAATTGAAAATGATCATTGACTTTTTTCCTTCCAGCTAAAACACATTTAAGAATGCTGTCATTAATATGTGACATTTTACAGAGAAGGGATAGTTGAAAACATATGAAATGTAGCACTTGTAGACAACTGGTATCCTTTCTTGAAGTCTTATCTGGCAAGCTATCAGAAAAGAATCTTATAAAATGCTATTTTATTTATGAATCTGTTAGGAATCGTGACTCCTATAACTGATTTAGTAAGAAAAAAACAACAATTAAAATATAAGATTGTTATTTACTGCTGGTGAAAAGATTGACATCAATAAAATGGGAAGAACTGTAGGGAAATAAACATATACAAGCATGATCAAAATTCATTAAAAATAAAATAAATTTCCTTCAATCCTAATTATTTTCTCTATGTCTCTTACCTCTGGCAGATTTTCTTAGTGTTGGAAGCTGTTACGATAGTTTTTCACTTCTTAAGAGAAGTGATAAATCTGAAATCAACAACTGTTAGTATGATTGGTAGGTTGCTGGAAGAAAATGCTTTTTGTGCAGCATCTTGTCCAAGATTCAATCAGGCTTCAAACCAAAGCATTCCAGTCAGACAGTTCTCATGGATTTTCAGTAATGAGCAAGATGGGGTGGGTGGGGAAATATTTACCAGTGTCTCTAAGACTCTTGAACTTCATGTTCCTTTGCATAGTTGATTTACTAATCTCAATTATTACAGTTGGAATTTTCAGTAGATGGCTTCTTTGCCCATATATAGTCCATGCAACGTGTGCCAGGGTACAGCTTGAAGTGGCAAGCTCTGCTTTTCCCACTTGATTACTTGTGTCAAGTTACAGACAGATGAAAGATGAACAAACTCTCCTTAAACTATTCATAACGAGGGGATAGGCATTGGAAAGGTCAAATTCTAGCTCCAATGATTTCAGGCCTTAGGGAGTACGAAAGTGCATATAGACACACAAGATAGTGACCAACGGCAAAACGGATGCTTCAGCTCCCATGATGTGAAAATTAACTTTGGGTGCATTTCTGGAAGATGTGCTTTGAGTTAACTATAATGAAGAAAGAGTAATGAAAGTCCATGAATCTTTCTATGACTAACTGTGAATTTATTGTCATTCTCCATGACCTGACATTGAAATAAATGTAATCAAAGAACATTTTATTTTTAGTTAATATTTAGTAGTTGATCTTAATTTCGATATGCCTATTTTGACATTTGATTTTAGGCTGCTATTCTAAATGAGAAAATGAAACAAAAAACCAACATATAAAAAGACCAACCTAGAAGAGGCAGCGTGGTTAACTTCAAGCTGTATTTTTGTCAGTGTGGTGCTGAGCCTTTCCACAGAGCCATGCTTCCTTCCTTCTGTCAACAATCAGGACTCATTGTCTGCCCTAGACCCTTCACTCACTTTCTAGACAGGTAAAATATGATTATATACCCCGCTGCTGCATGGGTTGTAGTCTTCTAAAATGATGGTTGCCTATTTCTTTGATGAAGCAGCAAAATTTACAAAGAAATGTGCAAAACAGTTGCGGCTTCTACATCCCAGGGAGGAAAAGGCAGGTTGCTAGAAAACAGCACGAAAAAGAAGGTTGAAATCTGTCAACCTTTTCATTTGTTATCCATATTCACAGATCCATAGCCACAAATTCTTCATCAATTCATCTCTTGCCATTTAATTTATCTACTTGCACTCTAGGAAATGTGTTGCTACTGAGAGCTCTGCAAAAATCATTGCTATTAACCATTAGTTAAAAAAAAATTGTCGAAAAATCTTCCCATAAGACTGAAAATTTATGTTCTACAAGTCTGTGAGTGAGTATTAACTACTTTTTCTTTCCTTTTCTTTGGCTAGTACTGGATGTTCTGTTTAAATTCCTGAAGTGACTAAAGCATTAAAAGAACAGCTGTTCTATAAAGTACTTTACTTGTGTTCTTACATCTTTGACAAGTATGACATTGAAAATATTTGTTTATAGAAGACTGTACAATATGAATATTCAAATACATAACAGTTTATCTTCTAGTAGAAATGTCAGCCCAGATGAAAATGCTTCAGGAAAGAGCAACTATGTCTGGAAACGTATTTACATCCACTAAAGGTCTGATAACTTTGCATATTGATTGTATTAAAATAATGAACCATGGTGTAAAATAAAAGTAATTCAGTTTAAGAGAGGAAAGCTGTTTTAGATTTACCTGAGGATTAAACTCCAGTATGTATCTAGCAACCTACAAATACCATCATTGCAACAGTTTCCTACTAATTATCTACTAAATGTCTTGTTTCCAATGCATGAGTTTGTATTTAAAAATGTAAAAAGCACAGTAATTTCATGCATTTTAAGTCTGGCATGTGACTGAATGCCCTGGTGAAATAGAGTTTAGCTATTTTATCTGCTTTGCACATATTCTAGTTTATTGTGTTTGAGTCTTGGAGAAATGTTTAACTAACAGGATTTTAGGAGAAAAAAAATGCATGGAAATTTTTGTGAAGACACCTGTCTGTTTATTTATCTTTTTTTTTTTTTTTAAACAGAGGAAAAAACCCTGTATATTTTGAAGCCTTGTACTTGGAGATATAAGGGGTTCATCTGAAAGACAAAGAACCTCTTATGCCCAGGAAAGCAAAGGGGAAGGGAGAGGCTGGGACTCCCAAAGCCCTGTGGCTTCTCACTGCTCTCAGGGAGCAGGAGACGTGTCAGAGCTCAGTATGCTCAGAGCAGATGTGGAGATCTCCAATACCCTGCATTAAGGAATCAAGATTAACCCCACAGTGTCACTCCAGCCATTCTCCATTGTGTGCTAAACACTGGTGAGAAAAAGGGGAGGTAAAAGCCATAGCACACTTCATCTCTGGCTTTACGTCCTATACAAACATTTCATTTAGCCTGTATTTCGGCTCTATAAAATAAACAAATCTGTACTGCAGAAATGTCAGTTAAATGACTTTTAGTGCTTTTAGTGGGCTTCACATGGGAGACACTGGATTTGTACTGATTTACACCAGCTGATGAGCTGGCACAGTGTGTATTTTCTGCAGCTTTTAATGAGATAATTAATGAAGAATTCAAAATTACAGTGCTCTGTGTGGTGGTTGTGCCTCACAGAGGGAATGATTGCCATCACTGTGTTGAAAGAGATGTTTCAAAGGCTCTTTACTTTGATTGCAAAATTCTGAAATGCTCCCTGGAATAAATCCAAACAAACTCAAAGTATGGCAACTTCTGGTCATATTTCTACCCAATTCCAGTATTTCAGATCTGAAAGCTTTCAACATTTTTATGTGTCAAGGCAATTAATATTCCCTCATCAGCTCATCAAGATGACATATGTAATGTCATCAGCATCCTCCTCGCACTATCCTCCTCCTCGCAGTTGCTGCTTTTTTCTTTAACTTTTCCAGTGCAGGCAACAGTCCACGTGCTGAACTCTGTTTGGGATAGTAAAAGCCTTACCTTGTTTAGATGGCTTGTTCCCTCTTTTTCCTAGCAGGATGAATGGAGAATTTTGGACAGAGCATATCCCTGGCCTTAGGCTGACCCCACCAAGGGACCAGCTGTAAGACACTTCATTATTGCTGTGAGCAGATTTTGATACACCACTGAGCATCCTTGGAATTGTCTTCACCCCTAGAATTCACGCTCTGCCATAAATAATTTCTGACGGCAATTATAGTGCAAGTGTAATGATGGCAAGAGATGCCAGTTTGACAGATCTGGAGAGCTGCAGCCTGTGAGCCTCATTCCTCTCTTGCATGAGGACACACAGCAGGAATTTGATCCCATCCCTATCTGCAACATCTGCATATGCAGACTTCTCCCAGAGCTGGAGAGATCTGCTCTGGAGCCAGCCAGATAGTTTTCAAGCAGGGTAAATATAGCCTTGGAGGAAGTTTTCCTGTGTAGGGAAGCCAAAGTTGCCTCTTTACAACTGGTTTCCACAGTTCAAACACCAGTTTTCTCTGTTACATAAATTATTTTACTAGAACACTTTAATATCCAGTAATATTTTATTAAGTGAATCATGCAGCTGACAGAAGGTTTTTGTGCTAAAGAAGTATACAGCTGTAAGGTTGAAGGGACCATCAACGGGTGATGTTTTCTGAAGCTCTCCCTTCTGGATTCTTTCTGCTATCCCTCCAAAATTAGGCACGGGATTTAAGATGTGGCCTTGTCAATTCTGAGAAGGGCTGAATAAATAAATACTAAATTTCTTTTATGGAACAATCTTCTTAATATAGCCCAGAATGAGAATTGTTTCTTCTGCAAAACATTACGTTTGAGTCATCATGAGTTTGAGATCTGCAGTAATTCTGAGATTTTTCCTGCTGAACTGTTGCCCAGCCACAAATATTCTCCACTTCATATCTGCATTTCAGTTCTTCTGAACTGGAATTTATCTCACCTTACAAAAGCCACTCAAAAGCTAGGCAGTTTGTCTATGCAGTTCACTGGGCTTCATCTAGTTGCAAAGGAGAGACACAGGCATCTCTTGAGGGCAAATTACCCCAACTGTCCGAGATTCTTGGATTTCATGTGAACTATTGTTCTTTCTTTCAACTTGTCTTTGAATAATTTCATCTTGTTTGGACTATTTCTTTTCCCAAGATCACATTGAATTCTGAGCTTGTATCCCAAGTGCTTGTCAACCTTTTCACCCTGGTGTCATACATCTAAGATAGCAATATCCTATTTATAGTACCTGTCTTTAAGTGGCCCTCTTTATTGATAGGAATGTATAGAGCAGTGTTTCCAATCAGCTATATAAGATCTTATGGGTGTTTTATCTAAACTCTGATTCCCTAGTTTGTTTATAAAAAGTACTTCCTGTGTTAGGACACCTTTCAGGGACTATTTCTGCAATCCCTGTGTCCAGGAGGCTGGCAATCTGTAAAGGAAATTTGATAGGCTTGATATGATTTCTTTCTGATACACCTACAGAATTATCTTTTTAATATCTTAATTATTTGCTCTATGTATTTAAATTATTTTAGATAATCACTGAAAATTAGGCTCCCTGGACTTCTATCTCCCATTTTTAAAGCATGATGAAATTGACTTTTCTGAGATTCATACAGTGACCCATGAATACTCAAAAATAATCATGACTGGTTCAGGTTGCTCTAGCTGAGTTCTTAGCAGTGAACTTGATGGTATGCAAATTCTTTCATAGTTGAACGTATTTTTCCCTTTTCTGATCTTGCAATTAAAAAAAAAAAGTAGTTAAATGTGTGATTATTGCTGATGTAATTAAAATTATTGCAAACAGTGAAACAGCTAACAGTATTCTGCCTTCTCTGTGGAATTTTCTTCTTGGTAAAGAGTGAATCTCTGTCTTCCTTTGATTTTTAATGTGTAGCTGGATTTTATTCTTGTTTCTTGTATATTCTTGTCATAACTTTTCTAGTTTTATCCATGTGCTTTTTGTTCCCATCCTTAGTTACTTTTCCTGGATCTCAGTTTTTACGATTCCTTTTAAACTTTCACATCCTTAAGGAGTTCCTAGTGGAGCCATATCAGCCTTTCACTCTAGTTTTGAACTTTCTTCCCTTTCAGATTGTCTCAGTTAGAAACTCCTCCTCTCTTGTCCTTGTTTTCCTGTTCCTTTTCCCAAAAAGATCTTCCAGTTCCTTGAGTTTTTATGTAATCCATGATCCCTGTTGTGCTATTGTCCCTATTAAAGAAAACTCCATGATTTCAGATTTAATCTTCTCATTCATAACCTAAAATAACCTCTCCTTTTTTGCTACCTTATACTTTCTGAAGTTACAAATTGTTCTCCAAGTATACTGCAAATATACACCCCCATCCCAACTGACAGTTGAATAAAGTCACTGATCTCCAGCAGATCCTCCTCTTTGAATGCTTCAGAAGTTTGCCATCAGAAAGTATCATTCACCTCTTCCTTCTTATTATGTATTTATAGTATGTTGTGGTGTTGACAACCCCCTTTTCTGTTGCCCTTCTTTTCACCAAGAAATACAGGAGACATTCAGATTTGTTTCTTGCCTTTTCCTCGATTTCAGAGTGAATATATTTGCTTATTCTTTGTGTACAAAGGAATTTAGTTCTTTTTTTAATCTTCTTTTCTTCCCTGAAGTTTCTGTACCACTATTCAAATCCTCCAATTCAGCATACTGTTTCTTGTGATGCATCTTGCAATGCCATTTTCTGTTAGAAAGCTTCAAGGGGTAATGTAATTTTATTCTTCCAAAGGAGCATCCTGCAAACCCAAAACTCTTCTGGGACCAACTTTTAATTTCTTCGGGAACTACTCAGTTCACTATATAAGAAACACAGAGTTGCCGCTTTATCCAGGAAGAAGACAATGTATGTCTCTCTTTTTATAAAGTATAACCTCTGTTACCCACCTTTTTGCTGATCTACATCTTTCCCCTCCTCTGTCACACTACACATACCGTGTACTCAGTGCTAATAGATTCTTTACATTACTCTAGAGCTAGTTGCTTGGTGCCTACAGCATGAATTAAAACTAAATGTAGAATTTTATAAGCACTACAGAAACTCAAGAATATTTCATTATAAAACTTGTTTTTCTGATTTTGTTTCAGTAGTAGTAGGGGACATCCCACTGCTAGTTTTCCTTCCATAACTTTAATTCTGGATTTTATCCTCATGTCCACTGAATTATTATTACAAGATATAAAGTCTTCACATTAAACACAGTATTTTTAAAAAACCCAACAAACCCTACTGTGGAATTCTATATGATTTGTAAAACCTTTTTTTGCCTGTTGCTAAGGGTAGAGGATGGGCAATGCTGAACAGTTGCAAAATAAGTTAGTTTTACGTACACATTTCTGCAGAAATAAATCAGTCACTAGAGAATCATTCTCTTGGAAACCAAACAGTGCGGGTGAGTAAAGAGGCTTGGGAGTAGGGATAATCAGCCATGGCTACATCTGCACAGCGAGGACCAACAATAGTCTATCCCAGAGCATTGCATAATACAACAAAAGTCTCCCCCTTAACCTTGAATCTGTCTTTGTTTGAGCAAAGTCCATATTAAGTTCATTGCTCCCAAACACACAAGTGTTAGTTTATGAGAAAAAAAAAGGTCACGCTGAGTCCAGCTGACCCCTTTCTTGTCTCCCCTCACACTCAACTTTATTTTTTAAAAAAGTTCAGCATGTTACAAACAACTCATATGTGAAAGAAATCTAGACATGAGCAGATAAGGGATGCAGCATGATCTTTGCTGCCATTTAATCTTCCATTGTGCTTCCCATGAGACCAGACTCCAGCTACACCACCATAATTAAATAAAGAATTGTGAAATACCCTGTGCTTCTGCTGGAATACTCCCTCTCTCCTCTAGGTTACTCCTGTAAATATTGGTCAGAAAACACTGAATATCCATGAGAAACTTTGCCAGCATTTCTGACATTGGGGCTCAGATTTTATTTTCTGCTGTGCCAAATGATTTGTTTGCTGACTATTTATGACTGTCTTGTCCTGTTCTTTGCTCTGTCTTTGAGGTGCCTTTTTTTCCCAGGGGTGCAAAGGGAATGGAGATTGGGGACCTTCTTGAAGTAGTGCAGCCCTCTTTGCTAGCTGCCATGGCTGATGTCACTGATTCCTGGCCCTCCTGTTTTCACTCACTGTGTCCACAGGGCTGAAGGAAGCTTGAGTTGTCTTGTGCTCTTGTTATGGCAAGCTGGGTAGACCATTACATAGTCAATTATTTCTTCTAATGCAGAGCAGAAAAAGTTTTTTACAATGAGGGTGGTAGAACACTGGAACAGGTTGCCCAGAAAGGTGGTGGAAGCCCCATCCCTGGAATCGTTCAAGGCCAGATTGGATGAGGCTCTGAGCAACCTGATCTAGTCGGGGATGTCCCTGCTTCTTGCAGGGGGTTGGACTAGATGACCTTTGAAGGTCCCTTCCAACCCTAACCATTCTATGATTCTGTGATTCTATGTCAGGGCTGCTTTATTTCTTGCCTGATTAAAATATTTTTCATAGGACCAGGGGCATATCTTCTAGTCACATCTTCTCATTTTATGTTTTGTGCTGGACCTGGAGATCTTGTCCTACCTCTCAAAAGCAATTTCTACATTTATGCCAGAGGGCAGCAACCCTGTGTCATACCGAGCATCTTCAACCTCTACTAAAACTGAGTAAAGCCAGACTATAAATGAGAAATATCTAAGAAGAAAATGAAAGCTGGGGTTTTTTTTATTATTTTTTAAAAATTTTATTATGGCTATTATGACCATAGTAAAAGAGAAGGCAATATCCATTGAGACTTTCCTTGTATATAAAGTGAATTAACAAACAATGTAAATATAATGACCTGTGATGAATAAAATGATGACATGTAATGCAAAGTTATCAAGCTCTGGAGGTTCAGTCTGTATAAATTCTTAGCCCTGATGGTAGCTTTGAGGTCCAATATATGCAATGTCCTGTATGTATATATTCAGTAGGATATAGGGATATAGGACAATTGTTCACATATAGGATGTGACATTCTTTTGGTGGATCATACATATATGCCTGTGTATTTAAATCCTCTTTCCTGATTTAAGATGAGAGGATTGCTTTGTCTGTGATATCCAGCATACAGCAGTCTGGGGCATTAAAATGCAACAGAGAGAACAGATCCTTGAAAGTCACAAAATTATTAAATGTTTTTACTCTGCCTGGTGCAGAAAGTAACACTTGCTGAGTTTTCCTGCTAGAAAAAAATTACAAATCTTCAAAATAATTTGGAGAGCCACAAAAGTTTGAAATTGAGGCTGCTACATTTAGTACTATTTATTAGATAAAACTTTATTTTAACTAGAAAATTTGCGTTTCTAAAAATAGATAAGAAGACCTAGAAGCTTTTTTATTTTTGCAAACATACTCTCTCCTTTCTTTGCCAATTCACATATAACAGCTGCAGACTTTATAACATTATATAAATGTTCAGACTGACTATAAAAGTTTAAATATAAAATTCCAGTGTATAGAACAACTGGTATAAAGAACAAAAAACCTGAATTGACTAAAGGCTGTTCATTTATTTAATCTACCTTTGTTAATTGAAACCTTCATCAGGGAACAGAAAGAATCTGTTTTCATTGCAAGGTGCTGTGGTGGTGGTAGTAGTTCTGGAGGAAAAGTACAATGCAAGCAGAATTCCCTCTGGAGATATCTGGCTTGAGAAGAAGACAAAACTATAATTTTACTTTAGCTCATGGCTCCCCCTTAAGTAGATTGGGAGTTAGGGAATTCTATAAGAAAAGAAAACCTGGAGAACATTTACTGTTGTGTTCCAGCTCTGCAGTCCCACCGGACTCAGCTCTGTGCCAACATCATAACAGATAAGACAGTGGGAAGAGAGAGCCAAGAGTGAATAAGCTCACAGCTTGGGGATACTGCACTAAAGAAGACACATTTTGCAACACGCACTGCTCTGCCCTTTTTGCATCTATGCTACATTTTACAGCACATGATCTGTTTTCAAGACAGTTTCCTTCTGGAAGTCGTTCTTGCAGCCTGGTCCTGGGAGGTGTTAAGTGCCTTGAACTTCCACTGACGTCAGCAGAGGCCAAGCATGCAGCACCTGGGATGGGGCCCTCTGCCCTCCCCGGTCACCGTCCCAGCTGCTCCAGTGACACCTCACGCTTGCAGGAGCTGGCCTGTACTTTACACCCAGCGTACCTGCCTTTAAATGTTGGTGCCCTTTGCTTACGGTTGCAAACACTTCTGTATCTCAACTACCGAGTCCTGCAAATGCTGCTTATCTGCCACTCCAGCAAATGCTATTTATCTGTGTCTCCCATTAAAATCCAGGCAGTCTACCACCTGTGGCCTTTAAATGCAGTTGCTGGGCTTACTGGAGTCTCCCAAGAGCAAGCTGTTGCATGTGCCATCCGTGCTGTACATTTGGCACAGCAAAGGGATGAAATAGACTTTTTACACTGTCCGCACCAATTGCCATAGCAACTGCAGGACAATAACGTTCCTTTTGAATGCTTCCTTCGTGCAGTGCTGCCTGCCCTCCCTTCAGCATCACCATGTTCCTTGTCTCTCCTCCATCTCTTAGCCCTGTGCTTAGAGCTTGAAGCCCTAAGCTGCTTGAAACCATAAAAAAGTGGAGATGGCATTGTTAACATCTGTTGGGAAAATGAAAATCAGTTCCTCCATGAGAAGATCCAAATAGGCAGAGATGACTCTAAGGGAAGGAACAAGTTTCCAGCATCTTCTGGAAAAGTACAAATTTTACTAGATAGCCAAGGCCTTATTTGCATTTCTTTTACATAACATTCTGAATGTTTTTCTAGCATGATTTTATTGATAGCACATCTGCATGTAACTTTTCAAAATGCCTGGGCAAGACACCCTGCAGCAGAGTGAGGGACTCTCAGAAAAGACTCAGAGCAGGAGGAGGAAGGGAAGGAGGAAGGCATAGGAGGATGCTTCCTTTAGCAAAGAAGACCGAGTGTGTCACTGTGCTACAGGCTCCAACGGCATCGCCCAGTTACTGCCAAAGTGCCAGAGGGGAGAAGAGGTGGCGTGAGGCTGAGCCCAGAGGAGTCCTGTTCAGGAGCCGAGGCATGAACCTCCCTATGCAACCAGTATAGGGGGACATTTCGTCTCTGGCGAAACTATCGCCATCTGTTCTTATTCCTGACTGGTTGTGTTGAGCTACACCCCTGTCTGAAAAGCTGCTAAACCCTCGGCAGCCCAGTGATAGCCGGAAATGGAGATGCTCTGTTTTCTTGGTCCTTGCTTGTGTCTCCTCTCTGGTGATTTCAGCTAGGCTTAGTAGTAAAAGTCATGGAATTGCATGTCCCTGAATGCCTCCATGCTTGGAGACTGAGCTGGAAGTGGTACAACAAGGAAGGTATAATCAGCTTCCTCAGTAGCCAGTCCTAGCTACAGGAGAGGGAAAGGGCCAGAGCATCCTGAAAGATGAGATTTTTTTTTCAACCGTTAATTATTCAGCTTTTCCAAGCTAGTGTTATGCTTCTTTCCTTTGGCCTGCTCCCCTAAGAAAGTCCTGTTTGTTTAAAAATATTGCTTATGAGTGAGGAAGCATTACTCTTTCTCAAGTATCCAGATGGTGCAGTTTAGGTCATGTCGACCAGATGCAGAGATTCCAGGACTAGCAAAGATCTGAGCAGTGAATCCACATGTTCCAGCCCATGAGCTGAATGGGGACTTACAAGCTGGAGTCTGGAAGTAGTTTAATCATGTTCACTTGGGGCTGCATTTGAGCTATTTAATCTCTCTGCTAGACCTGCATTGCTTGGGCACAGTACTGCACAAGTGGAAGTATGCTGCACCTGGAGCAAAAATAGTTTATGTCTGGTCAGGTTGTGTGTCTCTTCACTACCCACTTGCCCACTCATGATTCTGGCAACAGCATAAATAGAACAAGTTGTATCTACCTACTTCTGCTACTGCCCTTCATTTCCTAGGTTTCTGGGGATGCAGCTGGATCTGTAGATATTAAAGACTTCTTTAGCATATACTCTGGTTTCTGATTACAGATTTTTTTTTTGTCTGACGGAAGTCTTACAGAAGTCTTAAAGTCTCTTCTACATGCCACTTCTCCCCTTTCTTCTCTACTCAGTGTTTAGCACCTTCCTTCGTCTCATGTTCTGACACTTTACACCTTTCCCTTCAACTATTCTTTCCTTCTCCCCTCTCTCCCAATTTAATAAGTTTTGGTATTGACAATGCAGGTGCTTTCATCTGGGCTTCTTTTGTAATTAATGAAAAGAAATGCACTTTTAGCATGTGATTCATCACACCTACCTTTAGCTGTTTGCATTAGGATGAGACTAGTTGTGCCCTAGAACTATGTACATTTACTCAGGTGAATCCCAACACTAGTTCCTGATTCTACCTCTGCCTTTGCTGAGACTCCTGCATTTCTGGCTACCAGTTCCTCCATCTCTGTCACTATGCATAATTTCCTGAAAGTGTCTTGTTCAAATTCCACCTGCGACTCAGACTTTCTCTACAGTCTACCCATAGCCCATTGTTCATTCTTACTTTTCCATTTTCCTCTGTACTTAACTCTTCATATAACTTTTCTATTAACTTCTGCACTCTAGGCTCTGTTCTAAACACACTTCTGACTACTGTGGCTCAGGAGGTCTGACTACAGTCCAGAGCCCTTTCCTGCCTTCTTCTGCTCTTTAAACACTCCATTCTTCAAAGCTCTTTCCTTGGGGAACTCCTAAACATCTGAACTGTTTTTTAAACTTCCTTCAACTTTTTGCTGCTGTTGATAGTCCCCCTTGATATATGCTCCTCCTTGTCTTCCATTACTCTCCTTTGGGTTCTTTCTCACCTTCATAGCTTCTCTAGTCTCCTCATTTCTCTTGAAAATCCCAAGAAGACATTGTCAAATTCTTACCTTCCTCTTGCTCTTTTACTTTCTCCTTTCATTTGGAGACATCATTTGACCCCAGAGATGCAGCAAAACACTAACGTTAGAGCTTTCAAAGCTGTCTCTGTGTTGAGTCTCCATGTCCTGTGATCCAATCTGTCATCTCATTTATCTCTGCTGTCTTAGTCAAGGTGTTGGCCATCACCTCAAGCACAACTTGCTGTCTCAAACTTCACTTCGTTGCTGCTGACAGCAACTCACATCCCTGTCTGCCACTCAGGTCTCTCCTCCGTGCTTCATCTGAGCATTTCTGCCTCTTCCTCCACAATATTTGCCAAATCTTCTCCCCAGTCTGTGTATTAACAATGCACATGTTAATAAGATGTACTAGCTGTCGTGATGAAATGGGTTAGTTAATTGATGATGTAGAAAACAATATATGGAATTATGATAGTAGTCAAATGCAGTAACACAGATTCTGAAAGTTTTCTGCAGTACCTGTGGAGGGACACAACTTACCCAGTGCTGAATGCACCCACACAAAAGGATGCAATTTGTGAATTAACTTACATCTGTAAGAAACATTAATATTTTTACAGTTAGAGCCTACACTATGCTGCTTATATCATAGACTTGGATGTTCACAGAAATATTTGTACTGAATGTGTTACTGAAACAGATCCTGAATTTCAGCTGGAGTTTGTGAGTCCATAATTTTTCAAGGATTTGTCATATGAACCTGCTGACAACTTTAGCTGCTATTCCTCTTCAACATCCCTCAGCAAAACCCAAGTGGAATTTCCTGGGGTGATAGGCATCACACACCTCTTTCTGCCTAAGACTGAAGTCTGTGACAGGCAGTACAGATGTAAGTGTCTTAAACTAATGACAAAAGAATCCATATACAATTCACAGTTTGAAGCCCAAAAGCATATACGTCTAAAATAGTGCTTCTTTACTGCAAAAAGAAGCAGTTTTATGTTCCAAAGTTGTCCCAATCCTGCATAAAACAAAATGGTCTTTTTTCCAGTCATTTCACTTTTATTTAGTTGTTTATGTTTTTTTCCTTTCTATGGTCTTGTCTCTCTGCAGAACTGAACTCAATGATACGTGAACAATATCTTTTGCTGGCATATGATGAACAAGTGGCCACATTTCAATAGAACTCAGATCTCAGGTCAGTTTTGAATGTAACATATTTGAATTATTATTAACAGCAGACTCAGATTCTCCAAACGTGGGAATGGGAAGAGGAAAAGGGTCTCATGACCTTCAAATGGATTCCAGCATGCCCATACTCCATCATCCTCTGTAGCCCCTAGTTGCACAATAACATGGCCTGCAGCAGCACTGGGTGGAAAATGAAATTTCCAACCTCTCAGAACATCAAATAAGTTTATGTTCAGGTTCCTGATTTGAACAAAGATTCAAGAAGCTCTTATTTTATCTCAACTTTTTTTTTTTCACTCAGCCTTGAAATAACACTGTTTTTTATTTAGCTTGAGAAGGAAAAAATTCTTAGCATGCACGTGACTCAGAAGAAAACCTGTTTGTTTTCTGCAATAAGTAAATGATGAATCATTGGTGGTTTACCACATTTATTTCACTGCACATGAGATGTGTTGTGCAGTTAAATTTGGTAAGTCTTACTACCTCAAGGCCTGATTCTGCAGCCCTTGCTTGCACTGGGGCCTGTAGAGAAGCCACCTGCAGAGAAGCCTGACTGAAGTACTAGGGAGCCACAGCCAGCAGGTTCATTCCTATGCCATAGGGCAGGGATGCTGAATTTATCCCTCCAGGAAGAACAACTTTCAATTAACAGCACATTCTGACAGCTTCAAGAAAGTTCTGGCTGGAAATAAGAGTATATTTCAGAAACTGGAATAAGCTAACATCCCAGTGCTCCTCCCAAAGGGAGAGGAGACTGAGAACAAATCGACTGAGAAAGCCTATATGTTTCAGGCCACAGTAATCCAGTTGTAATTAGCTGGTCTCAGCGAGGCTCTCCAGCCATCCTTCAGCACGACGGCTGCACAGGGCTGCCCTGGATCACCGTAAGCCACCCATTCCTCCTTCTGGGGTCACACCTGCGGCTGTTAACTTTAGATGCCTCCTCTTCATTTTACGAAAGGCTGTTTAAAGTGCTTGTGCTTTGATATACTGTAGGGAACAGGCCTGTATTGGCAAAAGATGGACCAAATTACTTCATATTCCCTTTGTATCACAGATTCCTGCAATTGCTTCTCTGTATTTTCCTGTTAACCCTGCCAGTGCCCTACTGTGTGATACAAGTAGCTCACAAAGCAGTCAGTAATACAGGCTTGACACTTACATAGGACACACCAGAAAATCTCAGAGCCTTTTCTTTCCTAACTAACGAAAAAAAAAAAAAGAGTTGTCTGGAAAAAAATGCCATTTGTGTTTTTATATACTGGCAGATATGAAAAGCTTCCAGTAGGCAGGAATCTGGCATGCAGATTTGGTGAGTGACTCATATTGTACTCAAGCAATGGACAAATGAAGTTAGATGAACAAAGAGTCAAACTATGTTGTGATTCATCCCTTGAAATGAAACTCAGGGCATTCAGGGCAATGCAAACTAGCTATTTATTTTTTGCACTTTGTGCTTCTTTGGTGACTAAGGAGGCCCAAACCATCAAAAGAATAGCTTTGATAATTCTGATGCTATATTTACATAGAAAGGAAACTTCATTAGAAATGTTTTTGTAAACAAGTCAGGATCAGAATCTGTGCTGCAGGGTGGTTAACCTAGTGAAATTGATGACTTTGGGATTCAGCCGTTACTTCACTAATGAGAACGATGGATCTGATGAAGGATAAACTGAGTAGAATATTTTTTCAAGCAAATTGATGAATGGAAAAGATATTTCATCCTGTTAAAATAATGATAATAAAGAGGATGAAAATCATTGGTATCTGGTTGCTAATCATTATGCCATATGCTAGCAAACCTTCAGAGTTTATATATTTGCTTCAAAATGTTTTACCTGGATAAATGTATTTAAAGGTTTAATGTATAAGATTTAGTGCCCTACAAATCTTCATAGCAGCTGACAGCTTCCTTGCTGTTCGAAGAGATGAGCTTGGAAGATGGAAAATAAAGGTCTCCCTAGGGAGAGCAGATGGGGTGAGAATGATGAGGGAAAGGGATTTATCATGAGATGATTGGAGCTGAGATTTAGAGTGAAAATTACCAAACAAGATAGGGACTTACAGATGTCACTTCTACAAACCAGGACAATCAATAAGAACTTAAACACCAGATTCCAGCAAGGAAGAAGGAAAACTGATGTTTTGGCTATAGAAAAGTGCTGTGGAATTTAGCTTGCTTTGCCATACATACCAATGTGGTTCGTTTGGGAAGTGTGTGAGGGGCTGGATGAGAGCAGGTAAGGAACTGCAGTGCTCTGAGAAACCTGAAAAAGTATGAGTGCAAGCTCTACGTCTTTCAGAAAAACTCATCTGAAGAGGAGCTGAAACAGAAACACTCCTCAGACCACATTCTGATCTTTCCTTAGGGCTGTATTTTGGGCTCAGAGAACATCTCCATATATGCTAGCAATCAAGTAGTCACAGCTACAGCGCTGGTTTCTCTCATGGTTAATCTCTTCCCTTACCCCCACCTCTAGCCCTACAGTTAAGTCATTGTGCTAAACCTCCGACATCCCTACGGCTTCCATAGCAACAGAGCATGACGTCCTAAACACAAAATTAGGCGCTTAAGCAGAGCCTGAGTAAAAGAGGATATCAAGCTGTGAGGGCAAAGGTGGTCAGCTGGACACACACGACACACCTGCCTGCCCCGCGCCAGTGAGGGAAGAGCAAAGCCGCGGTAGTAAAAGCTGGCAAACTGAGAGCCAAGCTGGTGATTCAGTTTGTGGCACTCCAGGGAGGCATTGCTGGAGCCCTGTTATCCTTCACCACTGAAGGCAATTTTTGTCTGGCTTCCTTCTGCCAAAGTGCTGCATACTTGAGCTGTCTGTGCTATCCCTCAGTAGGCTAGGCTTGAGCACTGACAAAAACAGCACCATAGCTAAGCAGGACTATAATGCTTCCTGTACTCAGTGCACTTCAGCCAAATTCATGGTTCATTGTAATCTAAGATGGTCATACAGTAATTTAGACCCCCTTGAACTCGCATTCCCTTATGCAGTTAGATTTCCTGAAGTTAAAGCCCTGTTGACATGGGAAAGTTTTACCGGTTACATAGACAAAGTTAAGCTGGTATAACCACACCCTGAATGTCTTTGAGTGTGTGGAGACTCCTTTGGGAGTGAAAGTGACCTTTTCAGTTTAGCCCATACCTCTTTTTGTGCTAAACTAGAAAATTCACATTGATACTGTACTAAAGGAGTACCCCTGCTATCTGAGCATAAACACCTTTACTGAGTTGGTAAACTTGGGAGCCCAGAAAGCCTCTGGGGGCAGGTCGGTGCACCTGGGAGGTCACTGAGAGTTTCGAAGTTAAGAGCCTAACCGCTGTTGCCAAACTGATGTGCTCTGAATTTATCACCATCGTTTACTACATATTACCTTTTTCCATAAGCCATGTAATTGGTTTCTCTAGGCTAATTTAAACAGAAGATAGATGGCATATCAAATAGGTAGCCTATCTTTTCTAGCTGGAACTAGCTAAAAGTTAGTATCAGCTTAGTTT
Organism: Chlamydotis macqueenii; assembly: GCF_036417535.1. Classification (NCBI taxonomy): domain Eukaryota; kingdom Metazoa; phylum Chordata; class Aves; order Otidiformes; family Otididae; genus Chlamydotis; species Chlamydotis macqueenii. The sequence goes on from NC_141558.1 coordinate 10,970,919, forward strand.
CAGCTGGTTCAGGAAGCTCTTTGTAGTCATGTAGGGAAACCAATATCCTCAGAGGATAATCAGTTGTTGATGCAAGGGTAGATTTTCCTATGGGGAACGGAAAGTGTGTTCTTGTTACAAAGGCTCCCTCTCCAGTATTATGTCTTTTCACAAGGAGGAAAGGTCAACTACTGAAAGAATAAAATTTGCCATATTTTGTTAAATATGGACAAAAATATGTATTATCTTCTGGCTGAACTCTTGGAAATCCTTGATGTTTTTTGGCTAAGAAGTTTAGAAAGAATGTTTTGTTAAACGCAGCTCAAAATTCAGTCTGAAGTAGTTTAAGTGGTTAAAGTTTAATGATTTTCTGAGCTATTGAAAACACGGTAGGGAAACTGCTGGACAAACTTGATGATAGTTGGTACTATCGATGGTTGATAATGTACATTCTTATAGCTGGATAGAAGTAAGTTCTGCGGTTTATAGACATGGATACTCTTATTGTGCAGATACAGCTCTAATCTGCCTGAAATCTCTGAGCTTCTGGCCTCTGTCATACCTTGTGATAGTCTTGGTAAATAGTCCACTGATTAGTGGTGTTTTTGTTGGACTTCATTTCCTAGATTGCTTTATTTTTCTTGTAATACACAGGCAGCTCAGTGGGAGTCTACAGCTTAATTAGTTTCCCTATCTGGATCAGAAATCAAGGTTAGATCCAGTTAGCCTAACTTAGACATCTAACTTGTTCCTGTATTTCATGAGTCTGATGAAGTAGCTCTCACAAAGTAACTGTGTCACTTGTTGTTGTAGTCAACAAAAGAGAACAGGTGACTTTGAAGGTTTCCACAAGAAATTCTGCCTACGTGGTCAGATCCTTTCTCTCTGTAGCCTTTCAAAGACACCTGTGTTTCTCCTACTGACTGTAACAGGAATTTGGGCACTTAACTCAGTGTCACTAGGTGCCTAAAATTTAGGTGCCAAGTGACTGCTTGAACAAGGTCAGTACAATTCTGTTTCAGATTGATGGAGTTTAACACTGTATGAATGCATATATATGCACATATATATGCACATATATATTTGTGTATGCCTTTATCCAAGTTGGCATGCTTCTTTTGAGATCTTTTTATTTATATATATCAGAAGTTTATATGGAAATCTGCCAGGTACCATTGGTTTTGTATTTCTGATTTCCATTTCGACACAGTTCACAAATGCTATGCCTCCCAGAAGCACTAGCTCTCTTACCTCTTATTAAGTTTGCTGATCTGGCCTCACTGTGTCTGGTTTGCATTCTTTTTTAGCCATCTTTTTTAGCTGCCAAAAAGTAGCACTTTTCAAACTGCACAAGTTACAGAAGCAACAGTAGATGATTCATTGGTTGAGCTTTAACTTGAGTACTCAGCAGGAAAATACCATGCACGGATCTTTGTGGTAAGGGCGGCAGACACAATATTTTCCTTTCGTGTGCAATTACTTATTGTAAATTGTAGCTTTCAAGTCTTGATTGCACTGTAAAGAGGTGTGTCTCCACCATTGTCCATGTACAGTAAAGATGTCCTGTAAAATCCACGCTTTATACTTAAACCACCTCTTTTGCCTGCTGGTGAACAGAAGCCAAGAAAAATAGTTGTGAATATTTCATAAAGCCAAATGTTTTGTGTGCAACTTTTTCTGAAATTAAACTGCTACCTAAACTGGGTAGCAAATATTAGTTCTAGCCAGCTATGGAAGAAAAATGAACCTGATTTAGTCTTTTAAGCTCACCACAACACTTTAAATGGTTCCTTCTGTCATTTGGAATGGAAAAAAAAAACATTTTTAGCTAGCATATTTATTCTGAAGCACTAAAAAAAAATCAAAACTTATGAAAAAATAAAAAGAAACTGTTCACAAAATATAAACAAGCAGTATATATTTCACATGTTTTTCTGTCGAGACCAAAAACCTGAATCCCTCTGGCTAATTTTGGTAATTAAATATCCCATGACATTCTTCATCTGATAGTGTTGGACTTGTGTATTCTGGCAGAAACCTAAATGTTGAACTCTTCCTAGTGTAAGAAGACACATCTCAAACTTAATTTTGGTTCCAAGCGCTAGTTATGTGTTTGGTTTTAAAGCATATAAATGGATCCATTGAAACTGATGTGCTGTGAGAGTACACGCTAGACAAATGACCAGATCTGACTTTGACTGCGGCCGTGCAGCTTGTCAGGAGCTAATGGCACTGCTGAGATAGAACTGGGGACAGAATTTGGCCCTGGTCCCACACTTGTCATAACTTCCCATACTAAGCTGAATGTTAAAGGTTTTGTACAAGGAACTCCATGCAAAGCTCTGATGATTAATGGGATCTGGATGCAGACATTCTTGTGGGCTACAACTGAAAATTCATTCCTCTGTTTTGATGGCTGTTCGTTTTAATATAGGACTTTGATAACACATTGTGCCAACAACTGTGGAATAGTCTAGCTACTTATATTTATCACTTTGACCTTCTGGAGGCCTGTGAAGACATTATGGAAGCTAGGTGTTGTGCTCTGAGTGCAATTCCAAAGTACCCAGAAGCTTAAAGCTACTGTTTACTCCTTCCCCTTAATTTTGACAAGTCCTGAGAAATGTTGTTTAAGCTTCTGTAGAGAGTATTAGTAAATTTGAAAGGAAGGTAACAAAAGATAATTCTGTTTATGTATGTACCAGTACAGCCATGGCAGACAATTAATAGGTAACTTAGACAAAAGCATCACCTTGATCCATTATATTGGAGCTGTTTCTCATACGGGATGTTTTACCAAAGAAAGCATGGCATTATCCCGATGGGACATTTGAATCTATTCCAGACATTACGAGCTGCTGATTTGCTGTCAGAACAACCCCAAAGGCTTTCCTTCAGATTGGGCTGGCAGCAACAAGAGTGTGAGTTGGAATCTTAATGAGATGAAGGCCATTTTTAGCTGCCTTTTTCTTCCTGTCTTTTACCTGTAATATATTTATTTTAAATCTCTGTGTTGTGTTTCTCTGGTGCAGGACACACTTGATGTAAAGAAGATCCAAGTCTTGCTTAGCCTGCCCTATGCAGTGGTCCACCTGAGCTGGCAGAATGGTGATATCAAGAAATTTGTTCTTTCATACTTGACCTCTGTTATTACATATATAATCCCACTGATGAATCAAACACTTGTGGACATGTAGCACTGTGTGAGGGAAGGACTGGATATGGCGTGATTACAGCTGCTTGGAGATGGCACTGTTTGCATCACACAGATGTCACCTGCATGTCTTGCTTTAGCAGAATTTAATTTTTTTTCTAGATTGTGGGATGCATTGGAAAGATAATACCTTGCATCATTGTGGAGCAGCAACAAAGTGCTGCAGAGTGTTTCTTCCAGTTACCTCCACTTTCTGCTACTGCAGAGAAGATGACAAAGGGGAAGCAGGGGAAATTGGAAGAAGCAGGCATTTTCAGATACAAGCCTCTAGATGTCTGATACAAAGTCGAGGAGTCGACGATTTGTACCAGTGCAACTTAGCAGAAGGAAGCTGCTCTGGTGCATTTTGCAAACTATTGGGCTTTTTTCCGTCCACGCTGTGTGTCTTCATTGACACAACTACTGAGTGCTGAGCTGAGGTGGAGAGTAGCCTCTCCGATCTCTGGCCCAGCGACCCCTCTTGAATGGAAGGTTTGGGGAAGTGAATATGAGTGAAATGGAGAAGGCTCTCATCTTCCCATAAAATCCAGAGCTTGTCAATACCAGAAGAGAAGTGAAGCTGCAAAACATGTTGGCAGGAGTGCAACCCAAGTGAAAAATCGGTGCAGCACTGCCAGCTGAATTGCACTCTTTAACTTTGTGAGCCAGTTTCTCTTCTCACAGGGTGCAAATCTGGACCAGCACTCTTGACTCATGTGAAGTATTTCAGGATTTATATCCTCTGAGTGGAGCTGAATTTAGCCCTCTCTTTGCAGACTAGAGTTAAACTGTCACTCCACAAACTCCAGTATTTTTAGCAGCAGTTGTCACATCTAATCAAACACAAAATTTAGCAGGATGAAGTGAGAAAAGTGCATGGTTCAGGAGATTTGAAGCCAAAATTCCAAACATTTTATTCAATGTCTATACTGACAGATAAGTAAAGAAGTTTGCGTATGTCTATATGCATTAAAGAGTTATTTACTGGTACTTCTGTGCTGTTACCAACATTCCACTTCTGAAATCTCTAGCAGACACCTCCTATCACGAGACTAGTTCATTAAAAAAAAAAAAACAACCAAAAACCCAAACCCTGAACAATAACATGTTATCTTAAAAGTGAACCATTTACAATGTTAATTCAAAGAGTAACCACATTCATTTAGCAAGAGAGGAGAGACAGTATTATGTAATCTCTTTTCCAATGCAAATTCCAAGTCATAAACAAGTTTTTAAAAAGAATCTAGGACCCAAGAGCTGATCGTATAAATTAGCTGATAAAAGAATAAGAAAAAGAAATAACAATAGTAATTCATAAGCAGAACCATGTGTACACATAAGGAAATAAATCTGGTTCAGTAGGCTATTCCATATTGTCTGTGCATTATTGATTATTCACTTATCTTTATCTTTTAATTCCCCATATAAAATCTTCTCAATTCATCATCAGCTATGGAGATTGGCTGACATATGTTTGCCTAGTCCAATCTGGCGTGAGGCAATATCACAGCTGGAGGTATTTAATGGAAAAAATGACCTATCCAGAATGTATTGTCAGTTATTCAAATGATACAAAGTAGGTAATCTTGAAGAACTGATTTTGAGGTGTTGGGGTATTTTTTCACAGTTTTAAGGAAAACCCTCGGAATAAAGCAAGAGGTATCAAAGAAGTGAATTAATTGAGAATCTTGAATTCTTAGTGAGCATCTTGAAACAAACAATAAATACAGCCTCCTGTACTCATTAATTTGCTGTGGGAGTATTTGGAAATCTATCTTTACAGTTTGATTACTGTTGTGAGACTGATCTGTTGAGAAGAAATTTTAAGTCTGTGTTGCAAAGAGCAGCATGGGAGTGTCAAATGAAACCATGATCTCGTCACCCAGTTCTTTGAGAAAAAGCAAAGGGGCAAATATCTGTGAAAGAAGACTGAAAGTGAGACTGATGAGAGGTTTCAAACTGATAGTTAATTCTTTAAGAACTAGTTAATTCTTTAAGAACTACTTGTAGTTGGAAACACTCAGGAAGGCAAACTTCAAAGTTGCATCTATTTTTTTTTTTCTTGGGGTATTTCAAAGATTTCAAGGTTTTCAGTCACTTCTTACGCATCTTTCTAAAACGGCTGTATACATGCAGTTGCAGCTTTTCCATGCATACCACCCCCACCCTTACGTGGTCCCGCTGGTATTTCTAACTGAGGTTGTACAGCCTGACTCACTCCACGGATGTTAAAAGGAGTCATGCTGCTGATTTCAGTGGCTTTTCAAGGAGCCTTGAGAAACCAAATGACTTCTGCCCTTTCTCCATTTCATTTCGCACTGGCGCTAGAACGGCAGAAATGTGGAACAAGATAGGTCATTTGGCTGCACATTTTCTGAGTTTAAATGAGGTGGGCGAGCATGCTTTAGCATGTGTTTGAGTATCAACAACTTGCAAACAAGCTGTCTCTGTGGGAAAGAAAAAATATTCATAGCAAAAGGAAAAGCTTTTGCTGTAAAATTTTACCTGATAGTTCATTTTTTTTAATCCTTTAAACATCATGGAAAGAATAAAAGTTTACTGGTAGGAGTGGGGTGAGGGACTGCCACAGCAGTACCTTGTTTCCATTGTAAATCTAATATGGGAGAAAAAAGTGTGGAGAAGGGTGAGTGAAACATGGCACATATGTTATTAGAAAAATGCAGGATCTGAGAAAAATAACTTCCAAGAGGATTTATTTGGCTATGTGTCAGGCTGGGGAGTATTTCTCTGCTTGAAGCAAGCCAGATCGCTGTGAGAAGAACAGGGCCTGACTTGACAGTCCCAACAGCAACTCACTTGGTGACAGTGCAGAAGGAGTGCTGCGATTCTTCTGCCCCTTTTCCACACCGAGCAGCAAGACCTCAGCCTCCAGGGGAGCCTTGGACCATGTCAGGATGTTGATAACATGTAGACTGTGCTTTCCCATTCCTTCTTTCAGTACTCATCTGGGTTTCTGCTATGAAAGTGCACAGATGTTTACACGAAGCACATCCATGTGGGATGTCACTTTCTGTGCATCTCGCACCTCCCTCTCCCCAGAGCACACACTGTATCTTCTCTCTTAAGCATGGCTGATCTGGCCCAAGTCTTCTCCCACCTGAAACTCCAGTTTCTCATCACAGCCCTGACAGACAGCCCCCTCCTCACCTGCTCCTCTCACTTTTCACCTGGACATTGCAGTGTTAGTCCATTCCAGGGACCTGTGCCCTGGGGGTTTGTTCCTTTCCTGCCCTCTCCCTTACCTCCACTGCTTCTCCAAAACATGCTCCTGTGGTGTCTTTGTCAGTCGCTTGCTGTCCTAGAACTACTAACACCAGCTACCACTTTGCCAGCCTTAAGGGTACCTTTGTGAAAATATACCTGTCCCACCGGATACTCCTGGAGCAGTAGCATTTCTAACTGTACTTTGCAGGAGGTCCTTTTGAATCCCTTGTCACTGGAATCTCCATGGGGACCCTGCTCCTTTCCTAGCCCATCTTCCTACAGCATTTTTAACAGGGTCGTTGCTAATGTATTGGGTAATTTATTTTCCTTCTGTATTTCAAGTTATCTTCCCCCCATATATCACTCATAGACAAGTCTGTCAGATCTCTTCGGATGTCCTGTTATCTGAGATCAGTGTTGTACAGCATGGCCTGTAATGCATGAAATCGGAGCAAGCTGTATGCTTATGCCGTGCGGCATGGCTAATCATTCTCAAATGCTATCATCTGTTATCTTGGAGGAATTAAAAAAAAAGAAAAAGACTCAAGCAGCCTGTGGCTGATTTAATCTTTAAAATCAAGAGAGACTTTGCAGTGATTAAAGAGCGATTTCCTGACTACATATTGATATGAGTTGCTTCCAAGTCAAATATGAAAGAGACTGACAGGCATTCAGTCTTGGGCTGATTGGCAGGTCCCAGCCCCATGAACAGCGATCTCCTTCCTGCTCTTGTTTGAAGGCGTTCTGGGGTGGTCTGTATTTAATACCTAGCCATCTCAAGCAATGGCCCTGGTATTTTCTGTTGTAATTCACAAAATTGCACACTTTAATTTTCAGCATCCATAAGGACAGGTGGAAAGTTTTATTCAGAAACTGAAGGTTTCGTGTTGTTTTCCAATAGCTTCCAGAAGCCAGTCACTTTGGGAGCAATTCTGAGTTCCGAGAAATGCCAGAAAAAAATCTGCGCTGAAGAATTTCTCCAAAATTACTGCAAAGCACTGAGTCCTTTTTAACATAAATTAGTATGGCTAAGCATTGCAAGCATGAACAACAGTGTTGTGGGACACTTTGAAATATGGAAAGCACCTCTAGAAGTCCTCCATGAGCAGAAGGGCTACATCATGGGGAGGATGCTTGGGAAAAGGGGGTTTGGTCCAAGTATTTCTACTGGACTATGGATGGTCATGGCTTTGTCATTTCACCTCTCCAAGGATCAAGTTTGTTCATCTGTGAAATGGAGACTATGACTGGAGAAATGGAGAAGCAACCTCCTTCATAAATGATTTTGGCATCTTCTTCAAGTTTATGAAAGATATCTTGCAATATGGTGCCCAAAGTAACAGGAAACGAGACTCAGTGATTCAGCGCTCTCTTCCAGTTCTGCATTCCTGAGGATGTAGAAAGGTCTGTGTGAACTCAATGTTTTTATTAAGGATGGCCTGGATTATGAGTTTACAATAGATAATCATGTACAAATGGTCTTCATTTTTAGATTCCCCTCCCTTCAGAGGCTGCCCCACTGCACTGACATAGTTTTCCCTGTAACTTCAGTGTGGCTTTAGGCAGAGACAGAGTACTTGCAGCTTTGGGAGACTTAGTGCTGAAAACTCCTCGGTTGCAATTGTTCACACAGTCCTGTGCTTTCCTCAGAAATCAAGTCACTCCTACTCCCATTTCTGTATCCCATATCCTGTCCCTACAGAGATCCCAAATCTATCCTAACAAATCACTAAATGCACAAAAATATCCAACATACTCAGGCAAAATAGTATTAGAGATTTAGTCTGGTTTTTTTTACTCCCAGCTCGTCCAGATCTGATACTGGAGACAAAAAGGAATTTTTCTGTCCGGATCATCCTCTTTCAGTTATTCACATTTTGTTTTATTGCTAACAGCTAATCAATTCAAATAAAAACAAATACTTCTCCAACCTCAAATGTGAATGGTTTGTGTGTGCTTTTTTTTTTTTTTGTGTGTGAAAGATAGCTGATAGCTATAATCCCAGGCAAACAAAAGTTTGCTACAAAGAACTAAAAATGTACAAAGACACGAAAGAGAAAAGGGATGAGGGATTCAGGGAAAAAAAAAAGGGCTTCAGGGAGTCATTGTGCTATTTGCAAAGCAAAATTACTGTTTCTGTAAACGATTATTTAATTGTTGATATGAATTTAGCCTGGTGATAAAATTTTTTCCTGGCTCTGACAGATGTTCTCTAGTGGAAAGAAATAAATCTGGTGAGTTTGAATTATGCACAATTGGATCACTGATTTACTTTAACTTCAACATCAGTTGGATGTCATTGTAAGTTCTGTTATACTTCTATATATGAAAAAGCAACTTGAAAAGTATTAAAACCGATTAAATGTGACATCCTTCAACATAGCACTAACATAAAAGGCAATCTCAAACTGTGGGACACACCTCTTGAGTGCCTTGCTATTCTCACGAAGGCTGGAAAATGTGCTTTTGTCTCAGAAAATGTCTTTTGCTACCTACAATTAATGCAAGTATGTCACAAACTATAATTTGTCTGAGTGTAGAACAAAATCTGAAACATACTGTGGTCAGTAGGCAAAAGTAATCAGAGTTATCATACAGGAAGAAGTTAAGTTAAGCTTTTTAATATGTTTGTGGAAATATCAAATTCTAAATTTCCTAATAGACCAAATGCAGAAGACCAACCTTTGGTTGAGGAGTATGGGTGTACAAACCACAACACCTGTCTGTATATTTAGGAAGCACCAGTGAAGTACAGATTGCTTCTGGACTCCAATATGCAAGCTGGAGTCAAAGAGACTAAATCTTTTATTAGAATATTGAGATATTTATACAGGAAGTATTGTTTACATTCAGCGGTGAGAAGTGGAGCCACAGAAGAGTTACCCAACTCAGAGTTGTGACAAATGTAAGCATGGAGGTGGGGAGTGTATTCTCAGCTTTCCTGGAGCTTTAGTCAGAAATGCTTCTGGTTTCAGTGGGATAGGACTTCACCCTGGTCTTCCTTTATTTTCCTCTTCTCCATCCTAGCCGTTAAGGATTTCGTCCTCATTTGGTTTAGCAGATGTTGCTTGCCTTACGCAAGAAGATGTTGTCTTAAAAAAATTTCGGAGGAAAGTTCAGCCTGTGGCTTGTTACTGCCATTATTTATTTTGAACGAGGTCCAAGATTATAAGGCACATGGACAATCAGGCTATGGATAAAATGATTAGGGTAGGGCTGACTCAGACCTGTTAGTCTGGCAAGGACTCAGTAGTGTATATTACAGAAAGTGAACTCCCTAGGAGTAATTTCCCTTATCAGAAGCTTTTATAATTCTGTATGAGATGATAGTGAATGGAAATAATCCTGCTTGTATCAAGGAAATATTTTTTTTCCCATTTTTTGTATCTGCAGAGGTGAGAACTGTAGTCATAGCTACACATAGTGCTTATATTTCTATCCTATCTTACATTTACGTCCGACAGGTCTCTTGCTAGAGGAGCTGAATCAACAATTCACATTTATCAAACTGCATGAGCCTAGGAAAAAAATGTCACTGCTGTTCTGAATTCCCCCACATGATGATGTGTGAAAAGATGTAACAATTTGATTTCCCTAGCTAGTTGTCTTTAAATTCTGTTCTGTTTTTTGCTTTAACTTTCAGTTCAGGAAAAGTGGTAACCTGAAGTTAAACTTTGTAAGAATAATCCAATTTACCTGCATAAACTGAGCACATAGTTTATGCAAAAGTATTAATTTGGGAAAGAACAGCTCCTTTTTTTTTTTTAGGATTAATTTCAACAAGTTAATGGAAGTTGGAGACTGTGCAAAAAAATTGAATGTGTGTTAGAAAAACTTAATTTGTGTTTATGCTGTTAAGTATATCCTTTCACTGTTTCTAAGTTTTGAAAAGCAGAAAGAGAAATTGAAAAAACAATTAAGACTGAATAGGACTACTGTATTGTCTACATGTACCTTCTCTGGGCTGCATCCAGGAATTAAATTATTTGGGTTTTTGGTTTTTTTTTGGTTGTTTTTTTTTTTTTTTTTTTTTTTTCTACATAGACATTTCTTCACAGTGCTATATCACAGCAAAAATAATAAAAGAAAAAAAGCAACAAAAAGACAAAAACTTACCATGCTTTTCTACAGAGGATTTAACACAGAAATAGCTATCATGAAGGGAAAAAATAATAAAGAATCACATTTACTTAATTTACAGGTACATTCATTTTTGCCTTGAGTTGCTCATAAAAACTATATGTGAGGAGTATTTTACCTAAAAACAAATTCTAAAAAGAAAAGTTTAAAAAATCACTGCAGTGAAAATAGACTTCGTGTTACTTCCATGATGAAGACATTTCATCACATTTTTAACAGACATTTTTGCTGAAACTGTTTTGAAAAAATTATCTGTTTTTATTCTGAGAATAAAATTATCTTTAAACCTACAAAAATAATTTGAAAGAATGTAGAATATTAAACAATATACCTATTAATTATTCAGTAAATTAAATATGTTCAATATTTAGAAAAAGAAATTAGAAAAATAATCTTAAATCTTCATGGAAATATGAATTTCTCTTTAATTTTCAAAAGAACACAAACATAAACTTTGAGATTTTAATGAAATCACTGTTCTGCAACATTATTTTTTAAAGAGGAAAATTAACTCTGACAGTAGCAAAAACCCCTCTTTCTTGATTATTTAATGCGTGCTGAATGAATATATGAGTATAAAGAAGTATGTGGCTCCTATGTTAATGGGAATTTCATATATCCTTATCAGAATATTGTGGTTAAAGAAGCGGAGCCATATTCTCTCTTTCTTTGCCCTGAGGACTTTTCTACTTAAAACCAGATGGACATTAGAAAGAAGCACTTGAGCAAAAAAGGTATATGAGTTTCAAGGAGTGCTCTGCAAGAGGAAAGGTCTGCTCACAAAGGGAAATTGTCTCCCTCTGTGTCCTGAGCAGATAAACCAGCAGATGGGGGGAGCCACCTCTCTGGGCATCCCTCAGCACGTCCTGCATAGCACCCTCCTCTGAGCCAGCAGCACTGTACCCAGCACACTTGCACTGCCTGTAATCACACAGAAAGGCAAAGCAATGAACGTTTTGCTGTAAAAGAGCTCTAATATGAAAAAAAAAAAGAAAGTGGCAGAGAACAGCTTCAGTAAGTTAGAGCTGGAAGCAATGGAGTTGAAAGGATCTGGGGGCTTTTTCCAGTTTTACTGTTTGACATAATATGGGTGTTTTAGTACACTTGAGAATTCGTATAGCTGCATAAAGGGCTAAAGCCTCTCTCTTAAAGCAGACCCAGAACAATCTTGAGCACATGCTTGAATATGAAATAATAAAATAAATGTCGAAAGGCTGAGAGAGATGGAATTGTTCAGTTTGGAGAAGAGCATGCTAGGGGTGGGGAGGGTCCTATAAAAGTGTATAAATACCTGATGGGTGGAATAACGAGAAATGGGGACAGTTCTCAGCAGTGCCTGGTGAGAGGATGAGAGAGCACAAATTGCAGTACAAGAAATTCCACTTAAACAAAAGAAAATACTTTGTTTTTTTACTCTGAGGTTGGTCAAACACTGGAACAGGTTGCCAAGCGTGACTGTGGAGTCTCCACCCTTGGAGATATTCAAAAGACATCCGGACATGGTTCTGGGCAACCTGCTCTAGCTAACTCTGCTTTGAGTAGTGGGGTTGGACTAGATAATCTCCATAGGTCCCTTCAGATCACAGCCATTCTGTAGGTCTGTGATGCTGTGAAACGGTGGAGGACTGTGTTTCAGTGGAAATTTCCCCAAAACTTCCAGTCAGGAAAGAAAATGAGCAGAAGACACCCTGAGGAGTAAGCTCTCTCATCTTCAGAGATGTTCCTCAGACCACCCCTCAAGGTGGACCCATGCTCTGTTTCACAAGTCAGTAACTATCAAACTTTCCTTTTCCAAAAATCAGTCTATGAGTAAGTATTGTCACTTTCCTTCCTCAATTTGGCCCTTCACAGCTAACAGCCTTTGGCAAACACTTATCTACAATATTGCCCACAGGCTGCTTATCTTGCACAGATGTGAAATTAATCTTTAAAACAGGTAACTAACTGAACTGAGGACATACAGTGAGCACTGTGTTAGAGGTTGTCGTGGTTTTGTTAGTGAGGGGGGGCCTAAGGTGGTAGCTTCTGTAGGAAACTGCTAGAAGTTGCTCCCCTTTGTTTAGTGGACTCGGCCGGGCCTAGGGCGGACCCGCTGCTGGCCAAGGCCGAGCCGATTGGTAGCAGAACGTCCCGTGGTAACGCCTCTGCGATAACGTATTTAAGAATGGGAAAACAGGAAAAAAAAAAAGAGGAGAGAAGATGTGAAGAAGCTGAGTGGGGGCAGAGGCGCAGAGGGGGAGGCGCAGGCCTCATGGGCCTTGCAGGCCTCACCCTCTGGCCTCTCGCCAGGCAGCCAATTGGGCCTGACTCGGTCCGGCCCGGCTGCAAGAAGTGGAGAGGAGATGAGAAGTGAATAAGATGTAAAAAAGATCCTGAGAGACATCTGCCAGCCTGTTGTGAGGAACGGCTGCAGAGGCCAAGGTCAGTTCAGAAGGAGGGGGAGGAGTAATGCGACTCCTGGCCAAGATTCCCCTGCAGCCTGTGGTGACGACCATGGTGGAGCAGATTGTCCCCCTGCAGCCCATGGAGGTCCACGGAGGAGCAGAGATCCACTTGGAGTCCGTGAAAGACCCCCACAGCGGGCCCTCCTTCACACCTGGTTATCCCCTTACTGACCTTAAGCTGTTCCATTTGCCTGCCCCACTGCAACTCCTGCTCTTTCCCTCCTTTCCAATTCTTAACTCACAGAAAATTGCTTACAAGGTCAGAACAAAAGCAGAAGTTCAGAGGGTTTTCATGTTGTTGTGAGCTACCACTTTGCTGAAGTGAACAGTAATTTTTCTTCTAGTGTGACAGTGACAAATGGCGTTTAAAACATTAAAAGTGCTTTGTAGTAGATTAGTCAGAATGCAAGTTTAGTGCTGATTGACTTGATTTTCCTTGAGTTGCATTGTACCTACAGTAAGAGCACTTCAGGAGAACGTTTCTCTCTTTGCCACCACATAGGAGCAGTCAGTCTAAACACAACCTATGAATGCGTGTTGATCCTGTGAAGGAGGATCTTTTGCAATCTAACTTTATCTGTGAGAATACCAAGAAAACTCTCAATAAAAATAAAAGAGCAAATTACATTTGTTCAGTAAACAAATATTTAATATACTATTACCTGCATTCTTCAAGTTTTCCTTTCCTTGGGCTAGGAAACTTTCTGTCAGGTAGGTACCTCAACTTTCTCTTCCTTTCTCTGTTACTCATGCTTAGGAAACTTAAAAGATTGCTTTTACCTTGTTTCACTGCATAGTTAACAATCTGCAAGGAGTATGTAATCATGTGCAGTACTGCTGAAAGAAATATTCAGAGCTCTTCAAGGCAAAGCCGTCTAATTACCGTTGTACCTACTGCAGGACTTACTGCCCCGTACTGATTTATCCATAAGTCTCAAAGCTGTACTGAAGAGACCACCTCTGAGGGGTGAAATGGAGGTTCAGCCTTTCCGAGTGTTCCTATTTAGTCCCATAGCCAGGACAGCTAATGAATGCCAAATGTGGTGTTGTGGAATTAGTCTACCAGGATCTAGCTGAAGACTGCCAATTTGTCTCACATAGGCCAGCAAGTAGCCAGATAACAATCTTAGGTAGTAACTTTTGGGGAAAATACTGGACACTTCAAAGTCAGTAAGATTTGTGGCTGTTGACACTGGGACTGTGATTTCTCCCCTGGTTGCAGATGACTGGTTCAGATCTTAGCCGCCTGTTGATGGATTTAAATGATCTTCTGAGTCACCTAGACTTTGCCTCTCCTTGCATTCACTCCCCTCGCCTCCTCTCGTAGTTTGTCTTCAGCTTTGGTCACCAGTCGCAAGGTTTATATCTAAAAAGCACTAATCTCTTCCCTATCTTTCCCCTTCTCAGCGAAAGCTGTTTTTCGTCAAGCCATTGTTGGTGCGCTGGATGACATTGCGCAGCGCACGGGGAGAGCTGGTGGGGGGAGCACAGCGGGGAGGCTGGGCTGTCGCCGAGGTTAAGAAAACAGCTTCCACAGAGCACCCAGCCTCTGCCTTCCCTTCGTCTGCTCTGTCGTTTTGTGTGCATGTATGTGTGGAAACGTGTGCACTTGGAGAACATTATTTTTTTCCACTTTCCTGCATATACCCTCAGGCAGATGTGTTACAGCACTCTGAAGGTTTTGTTGATTTTTTTTTTTTTAAAACACAAATTCCATGCTTGCAGGTTCTTTCACATATAAATTAACAGCATCTGAAATAGGAGCCTCTACGAAGTTTAAATTACTCTGTCACTCATGAAGAACTATGTTGTTAATGTTACTGTTCTCCATTTCATTTAAAAAGTGAGGAAAACACAATTCAAATCTCTGCAGACTCAGCCTAATAAAAATGATAAATTAGATGTTAAACTGTTCCGCTCCCACCCAGCCCCTCTTTCCTCCAGTCTTCCCTTCTGTTGTTCGAAGAGAAGTCACACAATAGCTTCCTTGCTGCTGTTGGCTTTTGGAAATAGCCAGCTGATTCTGGTAGCTCAGGGATTAGTCTATTTTGCTTGCACTCAGTGGGCAATGCTGTGTAAAAATCTGCCCTGCCTTAATAACTTAACTCTTTCTGCTTCACCGGAGGTTACCAGCCCACCTTGGCTGCAGATCAGATTTGAGATTAACCTCCGTGTTCTACCAGCCACCTGAATAGTGGTTCCCAAACCCAGGGCTCACAGGATGTTTCTGTACATGAAGGTGGCTTTGCAGAACAAGCCGATTGAAGGAATCCAAGATTGAGATCTTGCAGGCTGGTATTTTGCAGTAGTAACCAGATTAAGTCCAAGTGGAACGCTGCTGGTATTTTACAGGGATCCGCAGAATACAGAAATAATTACAAATACTGTAAAAAGAAATGATCTGAACACTTGAAAGAAATATCAGTGGAGTTAATGGCTCTAACTGTATTGCACATTAAAATTAACAGGTCAAGTGCCTGCCTCAAGAGTTACTTAGAACTAGGAGATGGTGCTGAGGAACATTTCCAGGTGCTGGGACTGGATTTTCTGTAATTTAAAGTGTCAGAAGGGACCTTGACACGGTTTGGGCTGGGACAAGGTAGCACCTTGCACACAGTGCACAATTCCTGGGAAGAGTTTGGGAGCTTGCACAAGCCTTTCCCAAGAAACAGTTTGGATATGACCACCCTGTTTAAAAGCGTAGAAGAGCTCAGTAATATAGATGCAGGCTGCTGCCTGCCAGCTGGCTGCAGCATCAGAGAATGGCACTGGGCACATTTAATTTATTAGTATCGACACAGCCAAAGAGGCCCAGAGGAACTTTGCCATGAGCTTGAAAGGAACCAGCATTTGGCCAATGTTGTGCAAGCATCACTTCCAATCTGTAGTTCTCAAAGCACTTTACTAAAGAGACTAAGGGCTAGTCTCAGTTTACATGGGGAGAGTTAGATTTGGAGAGGTTGAATGGCTTGAATAGATCACAGATTTCATCTGTGGGAGAGAAAGGAAGAGATTCCTGTATCAGCTTAACTTCAGGTCCTATTAGAGTCATTCCAAGTTTTCACCTTGATGTGAAACCTTCCCTTTCATGGCTGAGCTTCAGTATGTCCCCATCAATCAGGCTGTTCTTCCTCCTTTCTGTGTCTATGACCCAGCCTGTTTACTGTCTCATCTTTTTAAGCTTAAAATCTTTCTGAATTTAAATATAGGAGAACATCCTTTTCCTATATATTGGCCAGATTGTTACTTACCATGTTATACCATCTGTTTGTATTTTCTTTATGTGCAAACCTGCCTTAAAAATTATCTTAGTGAAATTTGGAAGAACCTACGACTGCTGTTATTTAGTAAGCCAAAGAAATAAAAGAAATAGATCATCAAAATTGAAGTTGTCACCCCTGTAGTTTTTGACATTGCAAGCCTATTTTTTTTTTTATTCTGTACTGCATTTTTTACTTTATTTTAAATGTGAAATAAGCATCAGCAGTCCAGCTTGCCTGACTTATAATCTGCTTCTTTAGCCAAAAGACATCTACCCCTCACCATATATCTTTTCTCTTGGGACACTTGTGATCCTAGCTGACATGATGGTTTGGAAATGCTGAGTCAGCATCCTTGTCTTTTTTAATTGCCACTGTCTTTACTGGCTTCTCTTTTTATGGTTGGGTGGAGTCCATCCCTAACAAAATCTCCTAGCTCCCTCTTTGAGAAAAAAGGAGGAAATATAAGGAAAGCAAAACATGTAGAAGCTGTAACATCTCAGAGGACTGTGAACAAAATAAAGAGAAGGGGTGCAAGGGATTTTCCAAAAGAAAGAGGCCCATCAAGCAAGGCAGTGCCCGCTGTTCCCTGCGCATGTCCTGGGAGCCCATGGCCACCACTGAGGCTCTGCCTGGAGGTAGGGCAGGGGAGCTGATGCCTGTGACTGTCAGAACCTCTGCCTTCTGGGTGAGTTTGGGGACAAATGCATGTCTGTGATGGTTGTCCAATAAAAAAAAAAAAACAAAAGATAGAAAAGAGTATCACAACTTAACCCCAGTAGGCAGCTAAGCTCCACATAGCCACTCGGTCACTCCCTTCCCAGTGGGATAGGGGAAAGAATTGGAAGGGTAAAAGTGAGCAAAGACTTGAGTTGAGATAAAGGCAGTTTAATAGGTGAAGCAAAAGCTATATGCAAGCAAAGCAAAACAAGGAATTCATTCAGTACTTCTCATCAGCAGGCAGGTGTTCACCCATGTCCCGGGAAGTAGGGCTCCATTATGCTTAATGGTTATTTGGGAAGACAAACACCATAACTCCGAATAACCTCCCTATCCTTATTCTTCCTCCAATTTTTTGTTGCTGAGCACGGCGTCATGGGATATGGAATATCCTTTTAGTCAGCTGGTGTCAACTGTCTTGGCTGTTTCCCCTCCCAGTTTCTTGTGCATCCTCAGCCTACTCTCTGGCAGGGCAGCGAGAGAAGCAGAAAAGGCCTTGGTGCTCTGTAAGCACTGTTCAGCAATAGCTAAAACATCTCTCTATTTTCAAAACTATTTTCAGCACAAATCCGAAACACAGTATCATATAAGCTACTGTGAAGAAAATTAACTCCGTCCCAGCCAAAACCAGTGCAACAAGGGAGATGAAGAAGGCAGGTGCCACCAGGCACCCAACTGGCAGTTACTGACAATTGTCTGGAGAGCAAGATTTGAATTCAAAATAATGTTGGCAAATTGGAGATAAGAAACTGAAGAAAATAAGAAAAAAAACCCCATGTTATTTAATAGGAGCAAAGGAGCTTAGTTCAGAATAGTCTATTACATAGACAACAACTATGCCACACAGCTAAATAGAACTTTTGCAGTAAAATAGATTTGGATGGGGCTGTGGAGACTACAGTGGTTCTCAAGCTGCATGTAAGATAATGTGGTGCTGTTGTGAGATCAGCAAGCTGGGAGGTGTGCACGGAAGACTATAGCGGAGATGAAATAGTCAGTTATTGCCAAGACCCTGGAAGGAGGTGTGCGTGAAGTCCGAGCAAGATAAGAGCTGGTAAGAAAGAATGTAAAAAGCAGAAACAATAATCCTTCAAAGTCTGGAAAATATGGCTTACAGGTCAGGTAGCATCATCTGGAGTTATTAGAGAGAGAAGAGACAACCAAGGGGATGTGAAGTACATGTAAGACTGACATAAGGAAGAATGGAAAAATTTACAGGAAAAATAACAGGAAAAGAATGGAGTTATGTTATAGGAAAGATTGCTTTTAAGTTTTTTTTTCACAATCTATAAAGACTAGTGAAAAACTAAAAAAAAAAAAAGATTGCCAATAAGGTTGTGGGATGTCTGTTACAGGAACTATTAGAGAATAGACTAGATAATTACCAGAAAAGACACAGGTCTTCAGGGCAGACAAATAATCTACATTGGTCAAGGGTTCCTTCCACCACTGTGGCACTACCAACCACAGATATGTCTCAGTAGGCCACATTCTGAGGGAACAGAACAGGCACATCTCATGGACTGAGGAATGGAGAGGGTTTTCAGTGATGAGGGCTATAGCTCAGCCTGGTCCTAGTGTGTAGCATTAACAGAAAATTTGAGATCAAGGCCAGCCATTCATAGCAATGACATTTTATATCCTAAGATAAAATCCTGATCTCTAACAAGGATGTTAATTATATTGAGGACAATACAGGAAAGGTTGTCCTAATGGTAATGCCAGATCATGATGCATTACAGTCATGATGCAACAGACAGACATTTGCTGTTTAAAATCTACCTTCTAACCCCTCAGAAGACATACACTTCTGGTTTTCCTTCCAGGGCTGACCTTAACTCTGCTGACCCATTCCATGCTCTAAAACTTTTTTCTTTCAGATTGAAATTGAGTATAATCAGATAGTAACACAAATTGTTCTTCTCTTCAAATTGTTCTAACAAATCCTTGTTTCCCACCCTTGAACACCACAAAAGTGTGTGAATGCAAAAGGATCAATGAGGTGGAACATTGCGGGTAGATTTTGTTCTTCAACTGCTGAAACAATTGAATAATTCCCATTTTATGGACGTGTTAGCATCTTAAATCCCATTTTATAGGTGGATGCCAGTGCATGAAGTGCACATATTCTGATCTCATGTGGAGTTTGTTCTGAAAAAATTACTAAATTTTAACAGTATAAGTATTTAATATGCTTAACTTAGTAACTAGATAATGTTAATGACCAGAGCACCCAATTCAGACTCAGGAAACCTCTCTTCTACTCCTGCTTCTGCCATCTGTCCTCTGACTTTGGGCAAATGTTTTTTTCTCAGGATGCCTCGGTTTCCTTATCTGTGAACATCTATGAGATGCACAGGTGTCTGAGCACTATTGATGAAAAGTGCTACTTAAGAGGTTGGTGTTAGTATTTTTCTTGATTCTCTTCAGCAGATATGTTTAGTTTGAAATACCCTGCCAGCAATAATTCAACCAGTGTCATCGTTACTGTTTTCACCAGGCTCTGGAAGTATTCCTGATTCCCTTATCCAGTTCTAACTTTCCTCTTACAAAGCTTAGTAGTGGGGTTCTGCACTTTTCTTCAGCTATGTATTTTTTGTGCACATGTGTAAAGGCACTTTAGTCTTCATAGGAAACCTGTGTTAATATTTAACTGAAAGTGCTGCTCACTAGCTTTTTTGTCACTTAACTATCAAGTTTTCCTCTTTTTTTTTTCTTTAACCATATCTCTATAATATAACTGTGATGTAAAAGCTCTGGAAGAAGAAATGCTTTCCAGGCCCAAATTATCACATCTCGGCTTCTTTTCACAGTTTAGGTGAGGTAGAGGCTGTCACTGGGATTTCAGAAAGTTTTCTGGCAGCAGTGGTGGAGACTATATTTTATAAACAACTCTGGATGGAGAGTTTCTGAGTGGAACAGGAGATACGCTCCTAGGACGTGTTGTATTTTTAGTATGCTGAAACATGAAGTGATGCCCTGAGCTCGAGTCCTTGCAGTCTGAGCAGAAGGCAGAGCAATGCCGGCTCTGACTGAGGCTACATTTACCTAAACCGAGGACCGTGCTGTCTCTCAGAGACTTTGAAAATAAGGGAGATGTTTCAAAGCTGTTTGCTGTACTCTACCGCACACAGATATGGGGAACTGACACCTTTCACTCTTAACAGTCCTTCCAAGGGCTTAAAATAAAAAGCTTG
Source organism: Chlamydotis macqueenii (assembly GCF_036417535.1). Lineage (NCBI taxonomy): Eukaryota > Metazoa > Chordata > Aves > Otidiformes > Otididae > Chlamydotis > Chlamydotis macqueenii. The sequence continues at coordinate 10,991,077 of NC_141558.1, forward strand.
TAACACGTGGGAAGCATTGCGTTTAAAATTGGTCTGTGAGATTTGATTTGTTAAAAAAGTTTTAAATATTTCAAACCGTCCAACAGTGGCATGCTGTTTTAAGGAAACAAACAAAAAAAAAACCTCCACCAACCCAGTAAATATCAAGCATAACGATACAAGAATGTCAATATAAGATATATGAAAGCATTTTTGCCTTCCACTCAGCATCTGTGGAATTTCCCTTGAAGTACTGTGGCCAATTCAGGCCACATTTAACAAAGATAAGGGTCTGTTGGAGAAAATCCTAGGGGTAACAATAGGGTAAGTAGAGGTTTGGAAGCACGTATGGCTGAAAACCTGTTTGTCGTAACAAAGAGAAGAGATGCCTCAGAGGACACATAAGAATAGATTACATACATACATACTTAAAAGATTGTTACAAGAGTAACAGAATAAAGTCTTTCCCATGTCATTGGGGATAGTACAAGGAATAATGAACTCAAATTAAAGCAAGTAAATTTTAATTTAAATTTGTTACCTACAAAGAGATTAAACCCTGAAGATGCTGAAGAGATGTTCTTTAGGAAAAATTAAAACACGACTATTTAGAATAACAGAGGTCGAACTGTGTCTGCAGTGTGTTAGGAGGAAGACTGGAGCATCTCTGGAGGTTTCTTCCAGAGTGATTTGCTGTGATTCATATACATACATGATTCATATTCATATCCTTTTTTTCTCAGCTCAGAGGGAGGTCTCACTGCTGTGGCTGAACACTTCTGTTTTAGGACAAACACGATGTAGTGAGTCCTAACGAACATTTGATTTTTTTTTTGGTCATAATTTTAACTGTTTCTTCTAGCTTTACTTTCCACTTGATTGCTGTTAGACTCAGATTGCTTGTTTATATGATATCACTGCTTATTGCCTTTGTTTTTCTCCCTTCCCCTCCTGTGCCCAGAAGCCTGAGCTTCCCCTCTCCCCATTGCTGTTACTCAACCCTCAGCTTTGAACAGGTCCTCTCAGACTGGAAGTGTAAGATACTTTCCATATCCATCAGCTTGTTGACCTTGGAACCTCTAAATTGTGGAAATTGAGTTTGCCACACAGATCGGGATTTAAACCACCTGACAAAATCAAGTGCAAAGCTACTGAAGGAAGAGACCTCTTCTTCCCCTGCAATTTACCAAAGTCATTGCTGTCAAAAATGAAGAAGATGGATTCTGCTCTCTGGCCAAAAGTTCTGCTCAATAGCTTAGCCTGTTGGGAAGCCAAGATCCACAACTTTTTCTGGCTTCCAGATTACTGATCAAGGTGGCCTCTAGTAAGTGTTCAGTGCTAGACAAACTAAATGATGACTTCCTTTACCAGTACAGGGCCTCTGCTCTGTAGAACTTGCAAACCTACCATAATGTAAACATTCTTCCTTCATAACAGAAACAGATGTCTTTCTATTAGTTATGTTGCTATGTGTGCAAGTGCCAAAAGCATCACACATACTATTTGCTGTCTGCCTGAAATAGCGATGGGCAAACTTTAGACAGTTCGGTGAAAATTCTGTTATGGCTGGGTGGGACCTGAACTTCTGTGACCTAAGGAAATCAGGAGAAGCAGCTGTAAAATATATAGTTTTTCATTTGAAACTGTCAAAATCTGCAGAAATTAGTATGAAATTACTTGTCCACTTTCAGTTACTTATCATATCTAGGCTGTAGGAAACCAAACCACTGGAAGAAAATTTTGGACTGTAAATTACTGACCCTGTTCATAAAAGAGTAGTCTCATGGATATAGAGCCTGTGCTTTGATTCTTATTTAATTCTAGAAATCAAGAATTACAGTTTTTTTTAAGAAATGAGATTTCTTGTGTGGATTGAGAGACAAGTTATCTTTCTGTTTAGGAAACAGAGAATATAACAAGTAGGGAAATACCAATGCATAATTTCTGAGTATTTCTAAAGAATGTGGAAAGCAGAGACCAAAAGGTAATTTTTACCTTCTCAATAGCCATCGATGTCTTATTCTGTATAAATAAAAAATGATCAGAGGTTTTTAAGCATAGAAAGCATATTGATCCTTTACAGCATGACCTCTAGTAAATCACCAGAGATAGATTTTGTGGAGAAGTTGATTTTGTCTATATCTGAATTCTTAGTCTCACTATTTACTGTCAGTTTTTTAAATTATATGTACTGAAAATTGCCAAAGTTATCATAAATTTTAATTTCCTATAGAGGAAGGAAATGTGACAAAAACTTCTACTGTGAATTGGTCATAGGATATTTAAGAGTTTCTTCCACAGCTAATGACTCTTGTCCATGAAGTGGAATGATATCCCAGGAATTCTTTAAATAATGCCATGGTATTTCTTGTGGATCTGCTGGAGTATCTTCTATATCACACCACTTTACCACCCAACATAATAGTTCTGCCCATATCATGAGGTGAAGAGGAAAATTGAATAGAGGACATACAAATACATTAACTTCAAAAAAGTGTTGTTAGGCTTCCTGACAAAGGCTTAGGTTGTATTCAATAGATGTTCAAAGTAACAGTGAACCTGAGTGAAAAACTCCAGCCTCCTGAGTACATTTGCAGCTGATTTATTAATTTACAAAACACAAATGTTAGACCTATATAAAAGCTGACTCCCACATAGATCCTAAAGAGATCTAGGTCCAAATGCCAGTTTACAGATAATTTTAAAAAATAAGAATATCATTTTATTAAAAAAAACCAAGCAATTAGTAATTTATATTACTGTGCTCTGTTTTCTGATAATGTCTTTTTTTAGTGAGTAGATATTGTAGTGGTGGGGATGTTAGAAATACAGCTATATGCGCCTCTAAGACTTCTGGCAATTGTTTGTCTCTTGGTACTGCTGGTACTGCTATTCAGAGCTGATGGCCACATTAGAAAACCCTAAAATAAATGTGTACCTGAAATCAATATGTCATGCCTCGTAACAGCTTGGCAAAAGACAGTTGCAAAGTAACCCCTTTCATAATAGGTTTTTCTGACACTATTTGTGTGAGTTTGCCTTATGTGAGATGGCATCTACAGAGCTAGGCAATCTTATGAGACAAAGCCAAATGTTATGAGTTAATTAGTACCAAAATGTGAATGAAAGACAGTCCACTCAACCATGTTAGGGCTGGTGAATGAAGGAAAGAGATTTATCATTTTGAAAGTTGCTAATTGTGCCTGTTCCTCTGTTTGGAGAAGGGAGTCTGCAGGTCTGGGCCAGTTGCCATTGGGGACCTATCTGTTAACTCACTGTCACCTTCTCTTGAGATACCATCATCTTGTAATGCTGAGCAATAAAATTTGTAATTGTAGGTCTTTTGAAGCCCATAGCTAAAGGACACTAACACAGTTTGTTTACACTGAAGGAGTTCACAAGAGAAACTTAAGTAATTAGATAAGGATAACGGGTAGGTACCAGGAATAAGGTGTGCCAAATGTAAACTGGTATTTCAATCAGAGTTCTATTTACCTTTGCTTTGCAGTAGAAAAAAAAATGCAGTATTAAAATGTTTCCATAAAGATAATTTTTTTTTCAAAATTAAGGAACAATTTTCCCCAAAAGTATCGGCTCGTCTTAGAATTAATTATCATTTTAATTGCAGTTGTAGTAATTTATAAGTTTAGTTTAATTTTCATGAACTATTTACTTTTTGCACAGCTAGCAATAGTAGACATATAGAGGTGATCATTTATGGCATCAATGCCTAGCTGGCTAAAAGCCATCCTTATTTTAGGGAATTTTCTGACTTCTTCATACTTTATTTCCAAAATATACATATAGGCTCTGATTCAAGAAAGTTGCTTTACTCCAAGTCTAAATTTGCATGTGTCTTGTAATGGTTCAGCACACATGCAGGATACCTGGAGTGTACTTTGTTAGTTTTCCGTACTGATGTCATAACAGACTTAGCTGCATCCATTAGTATGTGAAGAAGAAGTAGTCTTGAATGGCTGAAGTGTTTTCATTCTATTTATTGAGGTTTAATCCTTATGCAGAATCACCACTCTGCTTCTTCAGCCTGCTTGGCATCTAGTTAGATCAATTCTCTGTATTGCATTACTTGCATTTCTGTTTCCAGGTTTAGCCATGTCAGGTCTGTCACCAGGCATTTTGTCTCATTTAGAACAGTTATTGCTAAAGCAAACTGGTGCAATACCATCTTAGGTGTTCTTTGGCACAAAGAAAATGAATAATGGCTAGCCAGAACAGCAATGCTTCCTGGCGTTGGGACAGTTCTTCACTGGTCCAGGTAGTCCATATTCATACAAGGCATGATCCATTGCCTACATCTGCATCAGTAAGCAGTGCTAGATGGCTCTGAGGTTAACTTACCCATTTTAGCTGTATTCATACAGTTAAACTCTTACCTTCCAAAGCAAGGACGCAGCATCCAAATTTCCCATTTGGAATGGTCCCTGTACTGTGGTAAATACTCAGTGATGCCTGGGAATTGTTTGCAAGGATCTTTTAAGCAAAGTAATTATACAGACAACCAAGTTCCAGTGCCTGGGACCACTACCTGCATGGATGCAATCCTTATTTCGTAACAGTGGTAGGAGCTCCAGAGGAAGCACAGCACCGGGTGCTGAGGAGCTGCAATGTCTGGTGCTGCACATGGCAACACTGCCAAGTTCTTGGGAGTGCTTTTAGATAATGGTGGAGGCAGCGCCTAGCAGAGATGACAGTGTTTGTGCCACTGGCCTCCCTTTCCTCTTCTGTTCTTCGTCTCTGAGAGCTAAAATGTGGATGTTCAAAATGTGAGAGCTCCAAGAGGTGGGTAGAACTGGAGAGTCCCTCAAAGCCCATTCTTCTCTGGAAGAATGAACACTTGATAGTGAGCATGATGGCTGCTAGAATAAGCCATTCAACTGCATTCACCAGCAGGGACAGAGTTTTGTTCTGTGTGACATTTTCAGAAGAAATTGGTTCTGTTTTTTTCTTTCAGTCTATAGGACATTTTGATAACATCATGAATAAATATGTATAATTTAACCCTCTGACATTAACATTAATTCTGGTGTTTTTAAATGAAACTGGGCTAATATGTTACTCACTCTTTGTTTTCTTTATGTTACCATTTTAACCTTTAAGGCAAAGATGCTTCCTTCAAGAATTTGCCCTTGCCCCATTGGGAAGCTCGTTGCTTCCAAACGGTTCTGTTGATGAAATTATTTCTGACATCTAATGGCTTTACCGATAAAGAAAAAACACCTTTGAAATACTGAGTTTGATGGCAGATGACTAGATGGAGCCACCAGTTGGTTTTGGTCTGATGGCAGCATTTATGGGCAGTCCTAGATGAAAGCTATACTGGCATTTTTATGCCCATTCCCTTGGCCAGATGCTTGGCAGGACCAGATGTTGCTCTTGTTTTCTTCCAGTGTCACCTACAACAGAGTGAAACATAAAACATACCCACTAAAGCCAGTGGAAATTGCTACCTCTCTTTCCTGAAGGCCTGAGGGATGTTCACAATTACTGATCCACTGAGTACCACTCTGTTCGTTATTGCTGTGATATTACTTGGCTTCCAGCACCTGAGGGAATACCTCCTGAGTATGGACCAACTACAGCCCCCATCGAGGCTGTTTGCTCTGAGCTGACACATGTGATATGCAGATGAACAAAAATAACTTTTCAAAATCAAGCACTTGAAACTGTTTGTTTGTGCTTAGAGGCAAGCCTTTGTTTTTTCCCTCCACAAGTATGTGTGACCAGTCTTGAAAAAAAAAAAAGATTCTTAAATAAAAAAGTGGAAAACAATTTCGTCATTCCCGTTTCTGTTTTGTTTTAACATATTTGATGTTCCTATTAGTTCCACTTGGAGAGAGAAAAAGGCTTTCATTCTGCATTAGTTGATTGTTTCCATCAGTCTCCCTTCCCCCTTCCCCCCCATTTTTCACACCTCCTACTGTGTATGAACGCCTGCTGCACCATTTATTTTTGCAATGTGTAAACTGTTACTTCCTCCAACAAATCAGATCTGTTTAGGGTGAAATTAAAGATCTGAAGAGGTGACCGTCCTGCTGGTTTTGACATTTTAAGATGTTAGTGCTATGCGAGAAGCAGCTGCCCTTTTCTGCCTATAGATATTTATTAAATCTCCAAAGGAATTATGGAATCAAAATGAATTATTTTGGCATAAAAAGAAAAAGAGATGAATCTATTCCAGGCAACACAAGCTGCAGTTCTTGCAGTGAGATGAGATCTGGCAAGTAACAGGGTGAGAAATAATTAGCTTCACTTTATTGCCTCCAAGCAGTGGGCAGGAGTGCCTGGAACCCAAATTTTAGTGCCAAGGTTAAAAGTCACAGTACAGACTGATTTAAAACTGACAGATTTGTGTGCCTAAGGCAGAAGACCGAGTGTGACCTTCTTGTGCAGATCCTGGGCCCCATTCTGCAAATCTCCACTCATGTGAGTTATCCACGTCTCAAAATAGCTCACTTGTACTCAATGGGAAGATTTTTTTTTTCCTGTATGCAAGGGTTTGTAGGATGGAGTCTGTACACTGTGTGTTAAAAAAAAAGCACAATGCTATACTGTAGTCTGATATCTCAGCAATGATCGAGTTGTAACTTCTGGGACAGGAGCTGACATCCATAGGATGACACAACCTATCTGACGTGTCCTAGGATAGGACACTGTCCCTCTGGATGTGCCACTGGCTGGAAAGGGCACTGAAGCTGCCAGGTGGAAGGATAGGCCTGTGTTTGAGATGGCTGATGATGAGTGAGATGAATCTCTTGTCCAGGAGAGGCTCTTGGCTCACAGTGAAAGACAAGATCTCTGCACAGGCATAACTCTGTTAAAGCAGGCTTGTAGCTTTGCATCCGAACTGCTTTATTTTTCCCCTCTCAGGGCATATTCATAACTCTTTCTAGAGCTATGGGCCATTAAAGGAAAGGAATAATCTCCTTGACAGATAGACATTGAGCCAAATGTGCACCATAATCACTGAAAGGTTGTCCTCTTCCTCCTGCCCACTCCCTTGTCACACCGTGGATGGTTCCAGCTGCATTTCTCTTCTCAGCTTGCTGTCCGTAGAGGGATTAAATCTCAGAAAGCAACCTGACCTTCTCCTGGGGGCGAAGGAAGACCATGAGAATAACCGGAGAACACCCTCAGTTCAAGGTCTGCGTCTCCACTGTCCACTCACTTTTTAGCACCTCATGCCAATGCTCTAGTTGCACAAAGACCATTCCTACCTCTTCTTTAAGTCTATTCACTCTTTTTTCACTGCTATATATATATATATCTCACATAGCAGTGATTACTGCTTAGACTCACCAACTGAGGTAAACATTGTAAAACAACTGGAGTAATTTGTAGGGGTCAATTCAAAGCTCTAGTGCATTTTTTTTAAAATTGTTTTATCAGTGCTTCTCATCACTATAGTAACTGCACATCTTCTAGCCATGTATTAAATGATGTGACTAACATCTGTTGCGTGTGGTTTGTTCTGTTTTGCATCCTCTTCCAAAATGATGGAATTAAATCTGTCGAGTTGAGTGTTCTGGTTTTGGTCTTTTCCTTTTAAATGTACATGAAATGTAAGAGAGGATAGAGTGAAGGGCTACAGCCTGCGCTCAGGGGAGGAGAGGTGACAGCGGTGGCAGCCTTTAATCCCTGTGGGAGTTTGCTTTGCCTTGAGAAAGTTCATAGTCACATTTTCCTTTTGTGCTATAAAGCAGTTGCACCATGGAGGAGCACAAAAAAAGAAAGAATGAAAAAGTTCTAAACCTACCCAGTTAGATGTTTCTTACAGGTATGGCTGTGAAAGCGGTTGGATACTTCATTTCAGTTTGCTTCAGTTTAAGCAATCCAGCTTAAAAAAGCCTATCTCCAAATGCTCATGGACTCTCGGACAAATATTTGGGCACCAGCCCCAAATCAACTGTTGGCTGCTGGAGCTGTGCTGCTGCTCAGGAAAGCAGTTGAAGCTATTCAGGTTGGTCTACACGAGCCGTGTTTGGATAGCAGGACTGTCTGAACTGTGGAGAGACTGGGGGAGGGATCGCTGGATCTCTTGGGTGCAGTGACCAGGACAGCGGGCTCGAGTACACTTGAAGTAATAACCTGCACCGTTCTGGGACCACCTCTGAGATCTGCACATGTCTGTGCCAGCAAACCTTCTCATCCTTCAAAACAGGGCGGCTTCATGCAAACTGACTGCTGGGAAAGGCCTCCGGCCTGATTTAACCTGTGCCCAGTGCTGAGGGACGTTTTCTGTTTCATTTACTAGTGTAAGCACAGTCCACAGAAACACAGTGTAGCAAAGGGAAACTTCTCTTTTTCTCTGTACCCTTCTTTTTTTTTTCCTCCTCTTTTGACAGCGGCATCTCTGTATCTTTATACATGGACTGCTCTTGCAGACCTCAGGGATTGCTCTTGCATGAATGAGGTTACTCAGCTCATTTTAGCATTGCAGGATTAAAGCCTTAACTCATTACAAGTTTTCTTAAACTGCTTAAGGATTACCAGGAAAACAGCAAAGGTGAGGCAAAGCACTGTACTGAAGTCTCCTGTAAGGAGAGAAGACTTCTTATTCAACTTGGAGCTGAATTTCCGTTTTTTCCTTAGTGATGCTCAAAGGTGAGCACAGTGCTTTTGAGCAGCTGCTGCTTTGGAAGCTGATTTGTTCAGTTTAAGATGTAGGTAAAAGTGTTTTCCTGCAAAGAGGATAATTATATGATCCCAAACACACAGAAGCATCAGAATTCACAGCATGCTTTTTACAAGGGTAATAAAGTTTTATATGCATACACAGAAGAAATGGTTTGCAGCAAAATACTTAATGCACCCAATTATCCCCCAAAATAAATGGATGGGAAAGCAACTGGCAAAATTTGACTCATGCTTAGTTATTTAACTTTTGAACCTTTCTGTTCTTAGCAATAATTTCCCATTTCTGCCACCCATTTCTTGGTGCTTTACTTGGTCTGGACTCTTGTAACTGCACTCTTAGCATTTAGGAGACTGCCCAATGTCAGTGTGAAGAATATGGGAAAGACTTGACATCAATTACAACATTACACACAACATAAAATTTAATGACTTAAATCAGCCTTTCATTGCTATTTAAAGCAACCATGTATGGTTTTTCTAAGATCCTAAAAATTAACCAGTTTCTAAAATGTCTAAATTTTTCAACAGCACAGTATCCTGCTCGAAGGTTTTTAAAATGTTATTTCAGTTCTGCGGTATAACTGGGGGGAAAATTTGACAGGTAAGTGGATTTTTTAAAGTAAAAAGAAATTAATCTTCTGGGAAAGGAGAACTCTGTGGGGTAAATTAAAAGAAATAGTCAATCAGATTCTCCGCTGGCTCGTGCTTTTTGCAACTCCTTTGAGAGGAGGCAAGCTGAGGCAGTGAGTCTGCTGGGCTAAGACTTGGGGAAGAATTTGGCCTGTAGATTTTTATATTTGTTCTTAAATAACTGGGAATTGTATTGAGGACTTGGGTGGCTTGGTGATAAAGTGCTGGTTTTCCACCTTTGCGGCTTGAGCCAGAATTTACTTGGTGGCCTCGGCTTTGTCTCTCACCACCATGCAATTGTCTCATAAAACACCAGTTTCTGCCCAGGGGAGAGCCAGGCGGAGCAGGAGCAGGACCTGGCTTAGCTCTCACCTCCGGTAAGGGTGGTCCCTGCAGGTCAGAGCCGAGGTCAGCCCGAGGGCGGCACGAGGAAGCTTGCTTGTCCTGCAGCTGCAAATTCTGGGCCGTGGATAAATAAAAGGCTCAGTTTCTAATTTTTTAACTAAATAATCAGATAAAATTTGGAAAAAAGATATCCTGAAACTGTTCTTAAGGAAAAGAAAGAAGTCCTCGGGAGATCTGCAGATATGTTTTTACTCAGTGCGCTGGAGTATAATTAAAAAGTCACTTTGATGCGGAGTGAAATGGTTGCACACAGACCTTGACCATCCCACCTTTAATAAGGGGCTAGTGGGGAGAAATATATAACCTTAACATCAGGAATGTTTCACTGATTTTATTTACAGTCCATAAAATTTTACTTCTCTGAGCTGCTGCTGTCTGCCAGGAGCAGCTTTAGTTTGGACTGGATGGGCAAGGATGTTTGGTGAGTTTTATTTCACACTGTATGAACACCGGTGTTGTTTTTTTTGAAATATTTTTTCCCAGCTGAAGTGTAGCTGTAACCACGACCTGGGTCACAAACATTTCCTGGAGGGGTTGTGAAATTTTCCGCAGAATCCAATGTTTTAGTTGTTGATGTTTCCTTCGTTTAAAATGTATCTCATTTTAAATATAGCATTTACCTTATCAACACTAGGAATCACATGTAACTTTTATTGGTTATATGGAAAGAAATAGCCATAGGCTTTAGCTTAGAAGTCTCAGGATGTCTGAGAAAATCTTGGAAAGATTATGCAAAGTGTAGTCACAATTGCAGGTACTCAACAAGCAGCTTTTCCCCTGCAAAAGATGGACATCTGTCCTCCCACCCCAGTCCTGAGGGGAAGACAAAGAGTGGAACAGTTTGAGTTGGGACCATGTTGTTTCCCCTTTCCTACGAGTGGACCTAAAGGACACAAGGGGGACTGAAATTCCCAGAAGCAGTCCGCAAGGCATCTTGTTGCACCCAAGGAGATTGCTGAGGGATAATTCAGCTTCTGTTAGATCTCAGGCCAACGCACACATGCACACACACTTTCTGCAAAGCATTTGAAGCAGAGTCTAATTCCTCATCCAAACACCACACCCATCAAAGGGAAAACTGGAGTCACCTCTAATGTACATGTTGTGATTTGATGGGCAGTATGAATGCAATTCTTCCATGAAAAATAAACATCAGAAAAGAGAAACTGATCCTGAACCTTGAGGGAGAAAACATCCCAGATTAAAAGTCAAACGTTGGCCATAATGTTGTCTGGAAACTACACCAGTTGGTCTTTTACCTGGGACGTTTTTGGAACATAATAAAAATGAATGTGAAATGAACCATTTTTACATTGTAAATGATCTAAGAATTTATTCTCAGAAAACAAAGTCTATTTCATCACCTCAGTGGTTTAAAGGTCCCCAAATCTCTGTTCAGTTTAATGGACAAAAAATATTTAAATAAACCATTATCTGCTGTTGGACAGCAAGGCTTTCAAACCGCAGCTTATACGCTTTGAACAGCCCCCAACAATTCAGCCACACAAGACATAAAAAACCCTAATCAATGCCATTTTTACATAAAAAGCAAAAGACTATGTTTCCCATCATAAAATGTTATGGTGTTTACACAAAAGCTGCAGCTAACCTCATAAAACTCTATTGATTTCCCAGTGGGGTCCTCAGAGGACACTTGGCCGTGTTAGACGACACACTGATTTCTAGCACCAAAATAACCCCAGTTTCCTTTCGGATACTGGATGTGTAATGCTGCTCTTATCAAGTGGGCCTTTTGATGAGCTCATACTGAATTCCTTGTTCAGAGAGGTGCCTCTCAAGAACTTCACCTCCAGTGGTCTTTTTATGAAGACAGACAAGATCAATGGAAGTAAATCACAAAATTTCTGTTATTTTGCTCTGGGTTTTCTTTGGTGGTAGGGGAGTTTTTCTCCTTTTAAAGGAGCTTTCTCCTAGAACTTTATTCAATAGCTACAATAAGTAGTCCAATTCTTAGAACAGCTAAAGATCAGCAGGAAAAAAAAAAAGACAGAAGAAATAATCAGAAGAAAAAAGAAGATAAAAATAAGATTAACAAAAAATTCTGTCTTACTGGCTTAAATTAATTTTAAATGAGGCATATACTAAGAATTACTATTTGTAAAAAGTTTTTGCACCAGGCAATTGCGCAGACTTTTCTCCAAAGACAACAGGCTTGCCATATTTTCAGAGACATGTTAAAGGATTTTTGTACAATAGTCAACACCAAATGTTTGATTTTTCCATAGGGTGAGTAAAACAGAATGATGTGAAAAAAAAAAAAAAAAAGACCAAATTCTCTGTTAGGGCTTAAAATATTATATAAGATTTAAAGTCTTATAAAACCTGAAGTCTTCTGGTTAAAATTCATTGTTGCAAAAGAAAAAGAACTGGAAAAAAGAAGCAATTGTTTTCTTTCCATTCTTGAATCTTACAGAAGTTAAACGAACTGAACAAATTAAATCCTTTCTAGACAGTTACACCAGTTCAGTTAGGTTTTGTAATCAGAAGAACTTATTCCCCCCACTCCTATTATTTACTTAAAAGCATTGAATATTCATGTCTGAATTATAACAGGACAAGTCCTACTCTTTCCAGCTGACAGGAGCTGGAGAGTGCTTTCTAGAGAACAGGTTTTAGTCCTGTAAGATCAGAGATATCAGGATCAAATGGACTGAAAATAAAGATGAATTGTGTCACACCACAGATCTTAATTCTAAGACAACTCATTGCAAAGAGACCAGTGCAGCTAGTTTTCAATTACAGAGAAATTTTTGACTGAAAAATGGACAGATAAAACGTTTGTTGGGAAATCCTCATCTTTAACTAATAAAGGCTTTTAATATGTGCTTTTCTTTCCCCTCTTGCTCAATTAAAAATATGTTAATACAATGTTAAATTTGAGATTTAAACCCACAAGAGTCAGGAAATTCAGAATTAAGACTCCCTTGGCAACCTTAATTCTGCTCCCATTGTGCATATTATATTTTATGATAGGGTCTTTCATTACGTGATCACATAACACTGGGGCAGTATGACACGCAAAGAGTGGTCTTGAATAAGTGTGGTTTGTTATGGAGGTTAAAGAAATGTCAATGTCACTAAGTAGTCTTGCAAAAATGTAACAACTGCAGTTTTTATAAAATTATTGTTTCATTATTAAAAAAATCACTTTGAGCATACTGTTGTTATGTTGTTCACACGCACTTTCTTCTTAATAATGGTATGTGCAAATGTGAAAAAAAAAAGAGATTTTTCTCTTTGTTTCTGCACAGACTCTTAAACAGTTTTGGAGAGAACATTAAAGATCGATGTAGTTGTATGTTAGGAACCTTTGCTTTCTCTTTTTATCTCTGGAAACGGTGTGGGTTGTATAAAGCCCTGGGAAGATGTTGGGCTACTGTTCGGGAAGATGTACTCTTTTGTCAACCATGAAAATAAATTTTGGGAACTTTTTCCTGTGAAAATAAAAATAGTTTAAAATTTCACCCTGAAATATTTAATATCCTATAAGTAAGACGTGAGTCTTGCCAGCTTTTGAGTTTGGGGGATGTTTTCAGAAGTACTCTCCTCATTTCTGGGAACAATTTTTGATTTGCTGACATAAAGCTTTATTGGAGGTAAAGATCTGAGACATTCCTCCTTAAGCTCTCTTGACTGCATAGGCACTAACATGCCAGTTTCTGTTCGAACATTATCTCATAGTTCTATAGGCCTGATGTACGCCTACACCTTAAAATCACCCAAGTAGTACAAATATGTATCCATGATTCCAAAGACTCTCCCAGTCCTCAAGTAGGAAATCTTAGTTGTATTTCTCTTTTATGTAATAGCAACCACTGTGTATTAAGAACAAGTCATGCTTTTTTTTTTTTTTTTTTTTTTTGATGGATACCACTCCATTGGTGACAAAACTTTAAAAGCAGAACTAGCAGTACCTTGCTGGGTGATAGGAAAGTTCTCCTGCTGTGCATGTGTCCTGGCAATCTCTTATGAAATGGTACATGTGTTATGATCAAAAACACAGGAATATATTCAGAAGGATGATTTGAGAGAGAGAAGACATCTCAGATGTCTTGTCCAACTAGGGCATGTGTACAGTGAATGGTAGAGATGGTCGAAATGTTTCAAAATTAATTTTTTTTTTTTTACAACAGCCCAGCAGAGAAGGACTTGGGAGTATTGGTGGATGAAAAACTGAATATGAGCTGGCAATCTGCACTTGAAACCCAGAAAGCCAGCCACATCCTGGGCTGCATCCAAAGAAATGTAGCCAGCAGATTGAGGGAGGTGATTCTGCTGCTCTGCTCTGCTCTCATGAAACCTCACCTGGAGTACTGCATCCAGCTCTGGGGTCCTCAGCATAAGAAGGACGTGAGCCTGCTTGAGTGGCTTCAGAGGAGGGCCACAAAAATAATCAGGGGGCTGGAGCACCTCCCCTGTGAGGACAGGCTGAAAGATTTGGGATTGTTCAGTCTGGAGAAGGGAAGGCTCCAGGAAGACCTTATAGCAGCCCTCCAGTATTTAAGGGTGCCTACAGGGAAGATGAGGAGGGACTCTGTCAGGGAGTGTAGTAATAGGATGAGAGATAATGGGTTTAGATTTAGGGATTTAGATTTAGATTAGATATTAGGAAGCAATTCCTTACTGTGAGAGTGGTGAAACACTGGAACAGGTTGCCCAGAGAAGTTGTGGATGCTCCCTCCCTGGAGGAGTTCAGGGCCAGGTTGGATGGGATATGTTTAAAGCCTCGTTCACTAAAGTTAGGGCTCGAGATAAGTTATGAACTTAGAGGTCCATAAAAGTAATGTCCTCCAGTTAGGTAATCTGCATGTAAGAAAATGAAATTAGATGAAAGAATCTTTGTCTACAAATGAGACAACATGAAGGTATTATTGCAGTGTGCTCTATTAATGCAGTATTGTTCACATTCACTTATCTTTCCTCTTCTGGCTGAGTTTCTCCCTTAGTAAATGGACATTCATTTTTGTTGTGGAATAAGATTGCTCATTTTTCGTGGATCATATTTTTAAACTGTTGATTCTGGGAGAGGCTGCTGATGGGTATTTTCTCTCCTATCTAAGAGCACTGTCTCAGCAACAAGGCTGGAGGAGTGAGCGATGTGCGGCAGGATGACGAAGAAAAATGGTGCTGCGTTCACAGCTACCACAGCCATAGTTCAATGCACCAGCCCTCAGCCCCTGATGGGAATTTGTAGCTTCAAGTAAGCCAACTAATCTCTGGGTGCTCCTACTATGAAATGGAACTAATGTAATCTTGTCCCTCCTCCTTTTAGGTGTTCTCTTAATCTTTTACTTCATCAAGTTCTTTGTAGCAAGCACCATCCCTTGCTATGTCTAACAGTCATGTTTGATGACTGGATGAAGACTTTAAGGCATAAAACTAAAGGCTGCAAACTCTGAGGGCAGACACATGCTATACAATTCCAAGAGGGTTTTAAAGGTTTCTCCTTTGTCTCCTCTTCTTTTGGATGATAAAGACATAATTAGTAATATGTTTCCTGCCTTTGACATTAAGTAGCACCTCAGACAAGAAACATAACGATACTGTGTCAGCACAGACACAAAAAGGTTAGATTCAAAATGGTGACATTCCCCGTGCTTAACTAGATAGTTTCAAAGAGGTTTATAACCAGCTGTAGAGTTGTCCTCACATGGCTGCCTTTTCAGGTCCAGCCTTTAAAAAACCTCTGGTGATCCTAAAGATTTGCAATATTTGAAATTTGAAGTGTAAATTTTTTTGATTCCTTGAAGTAGCAAGATCCTTCTTACTCCTGGAGTTTCAAAAAAAAGGAAGAAAGAGAAGGAAAAAAGAAAAAAAAAGAAAAAAGAAATCCCAGGGAAGGATATAGAGTAGCTCTCATTCAGAAGCAGTTGCTTCGTTGCTTCACCAGGTTTTTTTGCTAACATGTAGATCATCTTAGGCTGTAAGTGTACTCAGTGCAAGCAATCTCTTTTCTCTGTGTTGGAACTCCTCAATGACTGAAATTTTAGCCAAGCCCATCTAGCAGCAGGCAGTTTCAGGACACTGTGGGTGAAGCTCTCTTTTCTGCTTAATGGGGCAAAGAAGCAGCAACGGGAAGGTGCGGGAAGTCAGAAGTGAGGTCTGTGGGCAGTGAAGCAGCACTCCGCACAGTCATGTGGCAGGAGGGATACAAGACGGAGAATAAAGGCACCTTCCTCCCCGCACAGCGTTGGCATTTCTCCTTTCCTACAGACAACACTGTGTAAAACAGAGCCAGACTCCAGGGCAATGGGGATACACTTCATTTAATCTTGGGGTTTTTTGCTCTAGGTCTTAATAAACTCTTCCAGTTTCCACTGTGATTTCAGCCACCACCTGTCCTAGTCCAGCTGCTTTATTTGTGTCACAGAGTGGTTTGCCCATGAGTGGTCTTAGCTGGATGAAGGAGGTTGTTCAAAGGGCAGCTCTGAGTGTCACTCACACCCAAGCCCCTGTAGAACATGGAGTGATGTAGTACGGGATCCATAATGCACCTGTAACGTCACCTGAGTGGAAATGCTGCTCTTTTTACTCTTCACTTACTCTAGGATTGCGCGATGCAAAAACCTGACTTTGCTTTCAGATGAATTTTGATGTCCATTTTCCTAATTTTCCTCTTTGCTGGGAACAGATTGGATACACTACTTGGGATTTTGGTATTGTAACCATCAGTTTTCTTCTTCTGTTTGTGTTTAGGCTTTTGTCAAACATAGGAAAATGTATAAATTTATAAAATTTGCAATATATAAATGGTCCATGTTTGTTGGTCCTCCCCTCTCATAGTGAGGTTTCATTAGGTCATGAGCTGATCCAGTGGTTGGTCATCACCGCTCTTCACCTTCCTCAGGGTTCCTACTTTCATTGACTTTTCTGTAATGCTTATCTTGCCCTATTGTGGGCTGTTTCAGTCCAATAAACTGATAGAAAACCAACTGGAGAAAAGTTGACTGTCTGCTGATTAGCGAGCTGAACTGGCTTGTTAGGTGAGGGCAGGAGCTGGAGCACTGGCACGGGCTAAACAACAGGGAGGGAGGGGAAAAGCTCCCTTTTTTGCAGGCAGTAAATTGTAAAACTGGTAAAAGTTCATTTGGCACAAAAAGCTTAAATGTCAACACTTTCAGGGTGAATTGGCTACAGAAATTAAACTGAGTGGATAACAATAATGATTTTTTGGCGAGATTCATTCCCTGCTCTGATTCACTGGCTGAGGGTGCAAGTCCAAATCCTATTTAACTGGCACAGGTTGAAACATCATCTAAGAGCAATGCAACTACGTTAAGTGAGATGAATGTCATGATGAGCTATATCTGTTCTTTTTGACTGTTGACAGAAACCTAAAAAAAGAAAAACTATATGCTGGAAATTCAAAGTGTTAATATTATTGATTTTCAAACAAAAAGATTTTTTATCCACAGAAATTACAATAATCTGATGCGACATCAATTTGAAACTAAAAAACTTAATTTGAAATGTCTATTGCTTATAGAAAACATTTTGAAGAGTGTCAATAATGGTGTTCATTAAATATTACCCTTAAAGCTCCTTCACTTTCCACACAGTATGAAAATGTTTGACATTAACTATTTTCAATAACATTAATTATATTTTCATTGTACAGTTGATAATAATCACAATGGCATTTCCAGACCCCAAGCTAGTTGTGACAAATTAAAGATTTACTTTTTATTTTGGCTCTGTAACCAGTATGATGAGAGACTCTGAGTAAGCAGCTTTCATTAATTCTCCTGCCCAGTCTGTAAAACCAACATAAGGATAATTTGTAATTTATCTTACAAATTTTGAATGAAAAGTACTGAATTAAGTATTCTGATTCTAAACGGATTGCTATACTGCTATGGAAAAGGGGACCACTCAAGGTCACACTGGAGTGATGGTTAGGTTACAATTTTTTTGCTGCTCTGTTCATATTTACTTATTAAATACGCCACCTGTAGGCAGTAGGAATTGTTTATTTTTTACAGATGTGCTACTATTGAATGTTATGTAGGGGTCAAGTTAATTTCCTCAAACATCTTACCGTGTCAGACATCTTTTCTTTTGAACGTTGTTTTCTTTTTCTTTATGTATGGGGCCCTTTATGCTGAATCAGTAGCTCCTAGCCTTGCAGTTAAACATGAACTGGTACTGTAGCTTCAGTGAGTCATCAGTTTACCCTCTGCTATCTGAGAAGTCATGCAAAGGGGAGATGGAGGTCACTCCCATTACAGGAGTTTGGTCAGCTTGTCAGGTTATTATGATGGGTGCTAAAAGTCAGTAGTGATTCCAGACAAAATATATATGGTGAGATTTCTTTACCACTTAGACAAGGGTGATTTTAACATCATGACATGACAGCTTTATATCTTTCCCTCCATGGCCTGATCCCACTTTGTATGTTTAATTCTCCCATATCTGGGACTTTTAACCTAAAGATACAGAGAGGAAGTATTTATAACTGTAGATGTATCCTGGTTTTGATTTTATGAAATGTGCTGGTGTTAAACAGTGTATATCAAGTAGGACCTGCTCCTGGGCTCTGTGCCCCGCTTCTGCCTCTGCTGCCTGGGCAGAGCTGGGGGAAATATGGTCAGCCCCTAAAGCAGCACCATTGCAGCGCAGAGCTTTTATGCAGTTTGATGGCCAGGATGGCCTCTGCAGGTCTGTGTGTGGCCCTGAGTCACTGATGGAACTAGATTTTTACTGGAATATTATGGACGTAGCCTGCAGTACGGCGTGCCAGGAGGAAACTCTGGAGAATGAAAGAGCTGGAGTTGAGGGTTTCACCTCAGAGCAGCTCTCATCTGGTTTGTGAACTGAATGTCTGTTAGCTGCTGTAGCTCATGGAGGGAAATTTCTCAGTACGTTTCATCCAAAAAAGCTCCTATTCCTGCAGCAGGAACAAAGGTGCCATAAGTGGGGACGATCAGGAGACTCCAAAAGTGCATACATAACATCAGTGTAGACATAGTCTGGCTGATTTCATACTATTGTGAACTCCCGTTCTGGTTCCATGGGGCAGAGCTTTTTTTTTTCCCTTCTGATTTTATTAACTGTTCTGTGATTTCTATCATGTACTTAAATAGTGTCCCCAGGATTCAGATTCACAGCATAATAATCAGATCTTTCTAAAGCTGTTATCTCTTCTTCTTTTAGTTCTAGTAATGGTTTGTCAAACTAGGCCCTCAGAGATCTTTAGGGTATTTACACAGAGTGGCAAAAAGAAATAGGAAAGTTGTTGAATTTCCCTTCTACCAATGCAGAAACTGAGGCAGGTGCTGGAGTCTAACATGTCTCCAGTTAAATAAGAAAAGTGCAGCCCTCTGGACTGCAAACAGCCTGTGACTGTGGCCCAAGAGCGTAAGGCAGTGCTGGGCTATGAGGCCACACTGCCCTTTCCTCCTGCAGAGCAATAATGAAAAGCCTGAGGTAAAGTCATCTTAAGGGAAATGTCCTATGAGGTTAAAAATAAAATGGGGGAAGAAAAGAACAAAAGGATTTGTTGATTGTCTCTGCTCTCCATCCTGCCTGGCAGCCCCCTTTACAGTCTGCCTTATGGTCCTGCCAGTCAGGAAACAGGAATTAAAGATCTGTCAATCACAGACAGCACATAAACGCTATCCCATCCCATGACCCTTTTCTTCTGCAATGTGGCTACCTAGTCATCAAAGCCATTTCCAGCTGTTTTTGTCTTTTCCTGCATGCTGAATGTGGCTGATGAGTATTTGAAACACCACTCAGCCCACGGCTGGGGAGAGGCTGGCTGTAAATGCACAGCATTTGGGGCTGCTGCTGGAGAGGATGAGAGGAGAGAAGTGCACAACAGGATTACATGTGGTCATCCTGTTTGTTTGTGCCTGCTCGGCTCCCATCCTGCGTCCTGGCCAGAGCCCCTCCGGGAGGGTCACCCGGAGGACTGCAGTCTCTGCTCTCTCTTTGAAGTACCCCCCGGGAGGAAGAGGGTGGGCTGGGATTTGTACATTACCCAAGACTGAAGGATGTTAAACTCTTGTTCTGGAAAGTGGAGTCATATGTCCTGTCGAGGGGGCTGCTGGGGTTGACGGGAGAAGAAGGCACTATTTCATACTGAAATCCAGGTGAAGAAGTGGAGATCTTCCTGTGAGAGAGTAAAACCACCTTATGGTCCTGTGTATTTCTAAAGCTGACTCTCTGGAATCTGACATTTTTTGGGAAAGTTTTAGCTAAATGTATTCCCTTACATTTAGGGACTGCAAAAGGAGCACATTTCAGAAAAGAACATTTCACCTTCAAGATAATTTCCCTGCAGGCTAATAGATCCTGTCTTCCCTGAACAACATCGTGGCTTCTCCTTGAAACATGATGGTCTCTCTTTTCTCTATTTTATTCTCTCTTATTTCTTTTTCTTCCTTTTTTTTTTTTTTTTTTTTTGGTTACCACTTCTGTCAGGTTTGTGTGGATTGTGAGGACTAGGGAGCACTAGTTACTGACAAGGCTCAGATCTCTTTAAGAAAAACAACTACAAAAACCTAGGCTGCAGCAGATTTTATCTCAAATCCCAATAAGATTTTTTAAGTTTATTTGAAAGCAAGTCAACCAGAGTTTCAGCTTTTGAAGAAACAATGATTTCTGGTGGAAGGGAGTAAATCGTAGAACTTCAGGGAAAGAGTGTGTTCCCCGACACATATCTGGGTATACTTTTGACTTTCCGTCTAAAACCCATGAAACAGGTAAAACAGTGGAGAAGATAATACTGCCAATACCTTCTGTCTTTGTGAAGCTGTAGGTGAATCAATTCCTATTAACAAAAGACCTCAATCTTCTTTCAGTGGTGTTGATTGTGACTAGAGGAGGATCAGGATTCTTTCAGGATTTTTCAGTTTCAGGATTTCTTTGATGTGAAAGCATTGTGAAAACAATAGGATTTTATCCAAGATGACAGCAGTCATTTTATCCTGCAGTCTCCTATCAAGGAAATAATTTCAGATTCTCCAGTGATCCTCAGCCCTTCTATGTTTCAAAGCCTCACGTTTGCCTTTGAGATGATCAGGACAGATGTACTGAATATGCTAAATCTATCTCTTTTTTTCCCCAGAAGTGCATTTCAGCGCTTACTCCTGTCCATCACGCAGGTGAAGGGAAGGGATGTAAGTGTGTGAGAACGGGTATGCTGGATTGGACTAAAGGTCCCATTGGCCCGGTGTCTTGGCTCTGACAAACACTAAGGGAGGCGTCCAAAGCCAGCGAAGGTCGTGCAGAGATATTTCTGTCTTTTCTCTCCTCCCACCCAGCCTCCAGCAATCTGGGATTTCCTGAGCGTGAGGTAACATCTTGCTGAACCCTAAATTTAATCTGAGTACAATGCCTTTCTAAAATTACTGCATTTGTTTGTATTGGTGCAGATTGTAAGCAGCCTAGATAAGCACAGAAGATGTGTTAGGTGCTACACAAACATGAGAGAGAAGGGCCCTCTTTGCTGCATCAAGACCATGCTGACAGTGAATTTACAGTGCTGGTATGTAAAATGCATTAAACAATTTAAAGTAGAGAAGGGTGACATAGCTGTGAGACTTTATTAGTCTTCAACAGTATCAGCACATCAAGTATCTACCTATTTTCCATTTTCCTGCAGATATCATGACAAAGGAAAGTTCAAGAGAAGGGCCCAAAGGATGCTTCTTGCCAAGGAAAGGCAATGAGAAAACTATCCATCCTCTCATCTTCTTTTTGTTTTTACACATTTTAAATAATTTCCTTGTTTCAATTGCTTACACACAAAAAAAATATTTTTCATCATGAAGGGAAAGTACAGGCAAAAGTATAATGTGCTTCTTTGCCAAATGACAATGTGGATGCTCAGGCTCAATACCAAGGAAGGTTGCTCTTTCAGTATTCATAAGAAATAGAAGTAGGGAGGTGGACAAAATACAGGGAAGGACATGGAGATAGAGTAAAGAAAGGAATTAAAGGAGGGAAGCAAAGAAAAAAGACAGAAATTGGTGTGGTTAAAGTCATGTACTGGGAAAATGATTTTCCAAGGGACATTCTGAGCTGATATGAATGGAAACAATGCTGTTGCCCAGGAAAGAAATCACTGTGGTCTTCATCCTGAAAAACTGCTCCAGCTCAAGTTTTCTCTGTTCGTTTTCTTGTGAGAAAGGGTAACAAGAGTTACCACTCACTAAATACCAGTGACCTATTGTAAATCCCTGGGATCAGCAAGCAGCCATGATGTGTGTCAGGCAGTAATTCCAGTGCTGCAGAGTGGGAATTCCTCAAGTGCTGAGTGTGGAAGAACTTCGGGAAAATTAAGTTCCTACCCACAGATTTCAGATCTCTTGCTTGTACTGTCCAATAAAAGCTGTGAAGCACGTAGGTACAGTACCCACATTTTCCCGATCTGCTAAAATCTTTGTGTACTGCTTTTTAATATGAAATGGCCACATTTTTGTTTGCATGGCTGTAAATATTTAAAAAAGATCCCAGGTTACTAGTGTGAAAAAAAAATTAAAAACCCCTTTATGAAAGATAACAGTGTATAATATTTTCTCTCACACTGGAGTTCATCATCTTCTTTTTTTTATAGCACCAGACATAACACTAGATAATTATCTTTTTAATTTTTCAGTTATTTTAATGAACATGGCGCAACTGAAAAACAAGCACTATTATACAGAACCTGCCAATTTCCTTCAGTTTTTGTCCCTCTCATAATATGTTCCGTTACACTGTTTGCAATAGCCACTCTCCCTGGTAGCAGAAATACTGTAGCATCGATGTCTGTTGGCTTCTCGTTCTTTCTCCTCTCCCCTTCAAGTATATTGCTTACTGCTCTTCTCCAAACGGCAAAAACTGAGGAACAGCCCCTTGCTTAACATGTCAAAATGTGAGTTCTGGCTGGTGATTGCTTTGGTTTCATTCCCTTGAGATCTGACGGTGCCAGAAATCAAAGCATAATTTTGCAGATGTTGAGATCCTGTAAGCCCCCTAGGTTGCAAAGCTAAGCCGTCAAGCCAGCTGGCACGGTGTACGCGTGCTAAGAATGTAAAAGTATACATTTTTAGTTTTCAACCAACAATGACCGACCGCTGGTAACTTCAACAAAGTGAAGCATTGCTAGCTTTATTTTTGGAGAGTAAGTGGCTCTGTGCATTCCCCTGAGCTCTTCTTCTGTTCTAGTGCTGCTGTTTTAAAGATGCTGTTTAGAAGTATAGAAGTTTCTTTGGTGCCTTTCCAGCATATCTGCTGCTCTTTAAAGGGATATCGCACTCTGACAGCACCTTTGGATCACGGCAGAAAATTTAAAAGTTATTTCAGCGAACCTTAACCTTGTTGATTTCAAACTGTTTTAACTTTTTTTCTGAAGGAAATGCATTCCAGGGGGAGAAAAAAACTTCACAATGTCTAAATTAAAATGAGAAGATGATGACGGGACAGGTAGCAGGCTCATCTGCAAAGAGTCTCTAGACAGATATCCAAAATGTATGTGGGAGCTTAGACAGATATGATGCAATTCTGTGCTGTGCACTATGGGGAAAATTGAAAATACAACATATTTGAATTTCTGAAGCGTTGGACAATAAACAGTAGCATCGTATCTTTCAGTCTGGACTTTTCCTTTCATGTGTTTGTTTGAGTCTCGTCTTCAGTGCAGCATGTCTTTGTTGAATCTTGAAAGCAGAGATATTTGGTTAAAGGAATGATGCTAGTGAAATGTTTTCTGAGGTGTTTTGCAGATAGATCTGCATACAGAAGAGTAGGAAAAAGTTTTCCACTTCCTCCCAGATTTTCGAATTTGGAAATGCTTTTTATTTCTTATGAGGACAAAGCAAAGGCCTTTCAACTTTTATGCATAGAACATATTAAATGAAGAGACTGCTTCAATACAGAAAGATACTATGGTCTTGTGATCACTCAGCATTTGATAGAGTCATCTTCAGACTGGGATGATGGAATTCACCTCTGGATAAAGAGCAGGCTAAGTCAGAATCTCACTGATGGTGTGTGAACAATGCAGCAGGCACTCATGTTTGGTTCTCCGATGTCCAGTCTTGTACCGTGACTACAAAGTTATTCTGAGCTTTTATTTTTCCTAGTTTTGATCAAAATTCCTGGACCTGAGGAACCTTTCCTAGAGCAAATTGCACCCAAACCGCTAGGTTCTCATGCACAGTTTAAATATCAATGAAGTGGTATTTTCCAATGAGAAAAAAAGTTTAATTGAAAAATTCCTGACAAGCTCTAATCCTATTAACTTCACTGTGGTTGCACATATGCTAATGAGAGCCGTGTGTGTGAGACTGTTGCTAAATTTGCAAAGCACAATACCCAGGACATGCATATTATACATAGTTTGACACAGGCACATATGGTTTATATTCTGTATTCTAAAACAATATTATGAACATTTTATAAGGTTGCAAAAGTGAGTATTGTAAATTCAAGAAATGCAAAAGTTATTGAGGCATGCACTTTGGACTCTCCCTCTCCAGTGTAGTTGACCATATACACCTTCCACTTCCTCTTCTCTTGCTGCTTGTCCATCTCATATTCCTCCTCTTTCTCCTCAGTGCCTTTCCACTCTGGATAGCCTTTCTTTTTAGCGAATAACATCTCTCACACATGGCTCTAACATGGCACTAGATACCATCATGAGCTGGTGTTGTTTTATGGTCTTCTCTTATCTTCCTTCTGTCCTGTCAGGTCATTCTAAGTTCTGCAGGGAAAAGGATACCCGCTCCATGGAGTGTGGGCAGTGATTACCATGAGCTGCCTTGTTTTTGATTACTGTTTGGACATCCTGCAGTAAGCACAGTTCAACAATAATTACTTCTCTAAATACATGTGTTGTGACATGTATTATTGCCTTTAGTTAAGCGATTGCTAACTTACAAAGGATTACTTTTTTGACAAGAGATGTTATTGTGTACCAAAATTATGTCAATTTTTCTATAACACTGCATCTTACCTTACACATAAATAGTTATTACTCTTTTGCCAGGGTATGTGATGGATTCATTTTGATGCTTACTCTTTCAGGCCTATGTAGAAGTCTTTGCTGATATAAAACTACCAGGGCACTGTTCACGCACAAGGATTTGCACCTACATTTTAAGTTGGAAGCTGAAGGCAGACACATATTTCCTCAAGAATCAGAACAGGAGGAGTTGATCAGGAAGGATGTCAACCCAAAGGGTAGGACCATCTCACTGCATTCAACAAAGTTAGTGGCTAGTCTAAGGAGAGCATCTGTGCTCCACCATTAATCAATGGAGAAAGGTGGTAGATATTAACTCCCCTATCTTATATTTACCCTGTCTTTGGAGAAGATAAATTGTCTTCTGGAGGCATTTTCTCTCTCTAATCAAGATATTTTAGCCATATTGCTTGGACATTGTGACTAATTTTTAGTAGGCTAAGATACAATGAAATGAATCTAACATTTTTTTTTTCAGTTTCAGGTGACTCCTGAGCCGCTGTACTGAGTCCTGTGCTTTCATGGTGTTTGGGCTTGTGTTGCCACTTGTGCAATGGTGGAGAAGTTGGCAAGAGGGGGACTGCACTGTACGTGTCCTGCAGCCGAGAAAGTGGTCTAATCTGCAAGTTTTGTGATGCACCACAGCAGTTCCGGCGTATACACACTGATATCATGCTGACCTGAAAGAAAGTGTTTTTTTTTTTTTTTAGCTTGACAAGCTGAAACATTTAGAATCCAGTTGACTTGACCCAAAAGAATGTATTTTGCTTACTTTTTCCCTATGGAAAACTGAAGCATTTCTGTAAAAAGTAACATTTTCCCACAGAAAACTGTTTTTCACACAAAAAAAAAAGTTTTGATGGAACATTTCCAAACAGCTGTAATTATAGTGCATACATAAAAGAGACCAAATTGATGCTTTAAGAGCATTCCTAACTGTAGTCTATCCATAATATCTGAGTGCTATTCTTTGCAACATCGTAAGTTTTGAAAGTTATGAAATTTTTGTAACATTCATAAGTTCTTAAAAATTCACATAAATGTACTGTGTTGTGTTCTGTGTACATTGACCTATGCTGAATCAAAGGGCAAAACCATTATATGGACACTCATCCATTAGACATTGGGCAGAGACCACCAAACTGATGTTCATGTCTGAAGCCATTGCTGCATCCAAATCCAAGTCCCTGGAAGATTCAGGTTTATATCACTAGCAAGTTGAGAGGAGATGCAAATGATAATTCCTCAAATGTGAAAAAGAACTTGGCCATTTTAAGATGAGCTACAATTCAGTTTTCTTGGAAATAGGTACATTTTGGGGAGAATGGAGGGTTACTGCTCTCCTCCCCACAACTCCCACTGGAAGTAACAAGCTTATTGCATTTTACACCCAGGTGTTTGCCATAGAATCTGACACATAACTGTGCCCTGGAAAACTATAAAACAATATAATTTATAGAAATAAACTGAGTGAGAATCATTATTTTTTATTGGTACCACTTAATGTGCAGAAAAAGCATACTTTCCAAAAATATGGAATAAACGTTCTGTTAGCCTTATTGGGTCCAAATGTTAGGGTTTAAATTATTTTACTATGCAAACTTTCTTTCATATCTTGGCAGTAGTGATTTCCATTTTTATTCCTTTGGTATCCATAATCTTATTAGAATCAAAAACATATGCTTTGAGATCATTGGACAGATCCCTTCTCCCACCCTACCCCCTCCTCTCCATGTTAAAAAATGCACCGAAAAGAAAGACTGACACTTTAGTATCGAGAACAACAGCAATGGTATAGGAGAAAATGATGCAGACTACCAAACCTGAATGGGAAAACTGTTTGAGAAGTGTAGTTTGGTTTTCATGCTTTTGATTTGCAAGTCATTAAAGGTACAAAAGTGTCCAAGTCTGCTGCTGGCTGCCATTTGGAGCCCCACTCCCTCTCCTGCAACAGGAGGTGTTCACACCAGGATCGCAGATTTACAATACAACGAAGAGTAGAGGCAGGTTTGAGCTTTATAACACTTCTGGGGGCGTAACACTTGCTGCAACCCATATGTCGTGATGTCAGGGAATTGTATCTGTGGGGCTGAAATGTTAGCTCATTGCTATGGATTTATGAATATCCTTTTTTTTTTTTTGTCATTAGTAGAGCAATGACAAATCTCTTAACATGCGAGCCCAGCAGTTTGATAAAGTATATTGCACATTCCACCTGGTTGCCTTTTAGCCATGTGATACTCAGCAGATGACATGGAGTTGGTGGACTTTGTTTAGGTATTTTCATTGTAGCAGATAGACTTTTTCCTAATTTGTCTTTATAAAAGCACTTAAATTTACATTAATTAGTGCTTATTACAAGTTAGGGAGATTAGAGGTAGAGGCCTAACAAAATACTTGCTTTTCTCTTCTGAGGCAGCTACTTAATCTTTTTATTCATCTGTGGTATATTCCTATGAAATGACCTTTTATTCATTCTGATGTCCAGAACTGGAATGGCAGTTGAGATTCCTGCCAATAATGTGAGCGAAATATGAATTAAGCTTGTTACAGCTTTAAAAAAGTGTAGCTTAAAGTCTGTACTTAAAAATAATGCAACCATTCTATGGTATGTAGATTCACTGTTAATGCACCCATACTGTCTTAATTCCATCCAGCAATGAAGTCATATAATGGTTCTTTGAATAAGAGTAGAAATGTTTATCATTAATTATAATCTAAACTCAAAATTTCTTAAGGGAACTGTCATTTACTGAATCACAGCCCATCAACTAATGATGCTTAAAGACATCACTGCGGATATGCGAGCTGTTGCTATATTTTTGGGAAATACATCTTTTTAATCACTGTTGTGGGAACAGAACAGAACTCAGCCCCCCCCCCCCAAAAAAAAGAGTTGCAGTTTGTGCTTTTTTAATGACGTTTTGAGACACTCTCATTTTGAGATTTGCATTCTGCTTTCAGCTGGTTGAAGAATCCCCACTAATTTCATACAGCTTGATAAACACCTTCTGGATGTAGAGGATTTTGAAAACTTTCAATCAATTCTACCAGTGTGGCCCATCATAGGGCTGGCCATTGAGAGGCTCTCAGTTCCTTTGCTGTTTGGTCCATAGTGTTATCCTAACGTCTTTTGACGTGAATCGTATCATACGTTATGATTCTGGTGCTTTAGGGAGCTAGGCAAGATTCAAACCTACTCCTTTAAAGGTAGCACTGAATCTCATAGTTTTGTTTGATCCGTTATTTACTCTGCTTGGTCTAGACCAAAAGTTGTGAGGTAGTATTATACCTTGAACTTCAATACACAAAGTACTTATTTGAGCGCAATATAAAACACACAGCTTAACTCACTTCTAAAATGGCTTCAACTTTCCAAGAAAGATGAACTTTTAATCCAGAAGAGACATATCCATGATCAGAAGGTGAGTTATGCCAGCTTCCTGGACCACTTAACCCAAATACCGAAGGAGATTAGAGTTGCCCCAAGCACCTTTTACTGCTTATGCAGAGACATAAACCGCTCAGCCTGAGTTTGTGTCACTTGGTGTTACCCACCTGAAGATGGCACGTTCTTCCTCCATGGAAAAAAAACAGGAACCTCTGGAAAGTTGGAGGTTCCCCCTCTCACTCACCACTGGCTGTATCAAGAGCCTGGGATACCTGATTCCTAAATGTTACCCAATTTGGAGGCCATGCTATTTACATTATTTACTGACTAAACTGAAAAAGAACAATTGTGGTTTGTTTGAACTTGTCATGAACTAAGGCAGTTTGTCAAATTGACAGTTATGGCTGAACTATAAATTCAAGTAATTTTTTTTCAAAATGGATATGTAAGACCCCAACCCTTGTATTTGGGAACAAAAATAAAATTACTATAGCTATACAGAGAAAGGGATATTGATTTTAGTAGCTCCTATACAAGTAATTTTTAGGCACCTGAACTGGAAGACAAATATCATTACTTTGTGGTATTTTTTGTTAAACAGTAGTTGAACATACTTTCTGCATGATGGAGAAATTATCTTAGCTATAAATAGGAAACTGTTGAAGATAATTAACAGTGATTTTTTTTCTCTTCCAGAAAACATCCATAGAAATAGCAAAATTAAAAGAAAAATATTTTGCTGAAAAAAAGCAAGTTTTCCTGGAAGACATGAGGACTGGTTTTCATTAGTATGAACCATGGGAAATATTGCAGCTTCATCAGTGAAGGCCTGACATACGATTTCTATCAAAGACACATTTCATTTACCCTAGACTTATTCAGCACTACTCTTATACAGTGTTCCCTACCAGCTGTTGTTGCTGCTGTTTGCTGGTAATTGATTGCTTTGTTCCTAGACTGAGAAATAATGTCACTTAGCACTTAAGCTTCTAATAGGCTACCAGTTTCTTCCTTTACCAAATATTAGTTTTGTCAAACAATAAGGAAAAGCCCCTAGCAAAACTTCTCCACATAAATTATACTTCTCTGAGTATTCCTGACCCTTTAAAATAATAAAAGTGCTAAATTGCTGGAGTATCTGCTGCCTTATGTATCAGCCACGTGTTCTATTTTTATCTCAGCAGTGAATCCAAGAAGTCAAATTACCCATTACTAATGATCATGTGGCTGCAGTAGCTGAGAATCCAGAAAATGCTGAGAAAATGCCTGAAAGTGTCTCTGGGAACACACAAGAAAAGCACAAGTGTGTTCACTTTGCCGAAAAAGATTAGATAAAGTAATCTAGATACTTTTTTTTTTAAAGATCTTAAGATCATTCATGGCCATTATAGATATGAATTTTCATTCTACACCATTTATTCATCTAACTTGAGATGATATTACACAGTTATGTCACTTAGACTCCAACAGTATTGCATGCAAGGGTAAATGTGCACCAGCACATGTCAAGGCTATGGAAAAGAATAAACTCTCATTGATTTCTTTTTTTTCAGTAGATGGTACTTGCTGAAATGGGCAAGAAGTTGACCTGAGGGTTCATTGTTAATGCAGATCGTGGAAGAGATTAATTCAAGCACAGGAGTGAGACTAATGAATTAATGTAGGGTTGGTTCTGTTTTCTTGGAGGGATTTTTGTTTTTTTCCTAACTGCATTTAGTGAGGTAGAATGTGTATGTATATGTTTATTTAAAATTAACCAATATTTAAATATAATTGATGTAGTATTTAAATTCAATTGATGCACGCTTACAGATATGTTCTGTATGTGGCTGGCTGACAGTCTTGTTGTCAGTGCTACCACCCTCACTCTTGTGACTTCCTCCAGAAAATTTGGGAGTTCTGGAAAAAATCTGTGGTGGATACTCTCCTTAAAGGTTGGAAATTTGTAATTTACTCAGCTATGTTACTACCTCCATTTAATGAGACCTTTATTAGAAAAAAACTGTATAGAAAAGAAGAAGCCACGAGTCTGCTCGAAGGTGTATGCATTCAGTTTGGGGAAATGCAATACAATACACTACATAGTATTAAAAATGTATTAAAAATATATAAAAATGCTTTGGAATTTGCCTAATAACATGTTCTATAGTTAGATTAGGTCTCAGTATTCCTGTTAATGATGTAAAAGAAGCTAGATATGCATTAAACATTTGACAATTTTTATTGCAGATAGGAGCTGGAAAAAAAGCATTCATTATTTCTAATAAGTGTGAGTACTGAACAATTCACTGTTAAGAGTACAAGTCAGTTTATAGTTATAGGGGTGAGTTCTGGACCTAAATATGCAGGAGAAAATAAAGCCACAGATTTTTCTTCAGTGGTTCTAACCACAAGAATTTGATAAATGTTATTTCCTCTTCATGTGTGTCCAAAGGCAAAGGTGCAGAGAATTTTTAAATCTCAGCTAGAGGAACTTGTATCGGATGTTGTCCAGTCTTCTGAGACTACTTTTCAAATGTAGACCTTTACGTAAAGGAAAGAATCAGTCCACTGCTCGGTGTTCAGATGCTGAACAGTGGGAGTTTTTCTTGATTAATGAGTAAAGATCAAACCAGGATATTCTTCTGAAAGGCATAACCGTGGATGGGATTTGACCATTATCAGTGACCTGAGTCTGTTCATGGGGCATCGTAACGACTCTGTCATCCCTGTGCAGGAGTCATTGGAAAGGCTTGGCATCATGTAATACTAATATAAACAGTTTATAGTCAAGGAAATTGTGATATAAAATGTCTGAAGAAGAGAATGTAGGCACAATGTATTTTGAAAGTCCATTTGGGACTTTGCTGAAAAGCAGGAGAGGAAAGAATATTGAAAAAAAATTGCGCAAATATCTTATCCATTTTTTCCTATTCTATGCCAAGCTGTTATTGAATTTCAGTGTAATTAGCATTTCTAAACCCTAAACATTTGTACCATAACAGGATGCTTAAAAATGTCAAAGTATTTTCAAAATGCACAGTAAAAATTCTGCCTAACTCTATACTCTTCTTCTTGAATTAGATTCCCAAGAGGGTCAAATTTCGTCGTCATTTTTCCCTGAAGTGCGTTTTTCCACTAGGTAGATGTGCATAATTTTTTCTCCCATGCCAAAGCTCCCCCTGGACTCCTCACTGGCATCCCCTTCACTCCCGCCTCTGCCCGGAACACACTTTCCTTGAGATCTGCATATCTTGAGTCTGTTTGCTATATGTGCTTTCTAGTATTGTAATAAAAGGAAAAATGTATCCTAGTGATGAAAATATTGACTTAATTCTTTTGAGAAAGATCAGCATCTGGTGAAATCCTGGTTTTGTAAATTCATAGACAAGTGAACATGAGTTGCTGACTGTAGGAGACAGAAATCTAAGGACTTTCTGCAGAAACAATAGTTTTTACAACAGATTTATAAGAAAAGACCACTGATGCTGGAGAGGGAAAAAACCCAAATCATAACAGACCATCCAATAGATAGTCCAGAAAGTGCAGGAGATTTTCCTGTAGTACTTTATAATGTCCATGTCAATGTTAAATGTATGGTCTAGGAGTTTTTCTGTACATGCTGTCCAGTCTTGCTTTCTTGTCTGTTCTGGTGCAGAATCTATCCTCCTTGTTATTTCTAACAAATTTGTTACTAAAATTAAATGTTCAGCTTTGGCTTAAACCCACAAGCAAATGTTTTGGGGATGTATGTTCAAAAATTGTTTTCTTTAGTTATAAGGATGAAACAATATGCTCTTCACAGCTGCTATGACAATAAAATTTGTGCTTAAAGCCTGACTTATGTATATCCCATTGAGTATTCAAGTTCAAGCCAAGTTTTAAATAGATTGGTTCAGTAGCTTTAGAGGTCTGAATGCTTAACATTCATAAACATTTCTTCAACTAAAGCTGCCTAAACAAATTCCATTTGGACAATTTCAGTACATTCCAGAGCTTCTCATGGCCTCTGAGTTGGTGACAGACCAGTGTGATTCATCTGTATGACAGAAAGTGTAACAGCCTTGATCAGGGATCCGGGCCTCTCTGTGCAAAGGAGAATACGTGCCCAGGACAGAAAGATGCAGTGTTTGCAAACTACAAGCTAAACATATATCTCTATGCGTATTTATAATTACTGTATGATTCTTGTAATAATAAAGACATGCACAGATGTAAAGGTGGATAAATAAATCTGTGAATAATACTTTTTTTTTTTATCTCTGCAAGATGAGCCCTCGCTCAGGTCTTTTGTATTTTCTCTTTTTTAATCTTAGCCCTAACCCATGCTCTTTGTTTGCCTAAACACAGAACAAGGAAATGTAATGTGCACAGAAATCTAGTCTCAAGAACACACTTAAACACCAGAAAAATAGTCAAATTGAGAGCAAATGTCTAAACTGAATTTGAAATAGACTTTACGTATTTTATTTTGCACAGTGCATTTTCAGAGAGATTTAACAGAGCTTTAAGTACAGAAAAGACCATTGGCTGTTCTAAGCTGATGTGTACTGAGGTTCATCACCTTGCTCTCAGATGGTCATGTATCGAGTGCAGGGTCAGGTTAAACTAAGGCATTTCATCCCTCAGGAAGGGTAACGTGAGAATTAAGGGCACTGAGAAGTAAAAATACATTACCTGTTCATGTGCAGATCCCGTGAAGTTGCACGCTCCTTATAGAAAGTGATAGGAAAACTTCTGAAAATTACCAGCAATTATTTTTACAGTTCCTTAAACTTTCAGAGGATAGAAAGAGCATGTGCAACTCATTGTCTGTTTTTCTGCTAGGAAGCTGGAAAGAGTGTCGTCTTAATTTATCTGTGGTTCTCTGTTCCCTTGCTGGTCACACTCCTAACTCAGAGCCCAGGAAAAAAACCCAGGAAAACCCAAGAAAACACCAAAATTTGTTGAGGTAGGTTTCCTGCAGTACTTTTAAAATTCTTTAATAATGAGGAGCCCTTGTATCCTGTGTTAGTTTTTTAGGACTCTGTCTTTCCAATGTCTTGGATTATATTGAGACCACAGCATCCTTCCTGTCATTCAAGTGAAATCCTCAACAGAACTCCCAATGACCTTATTTATCCCTTAATAAGCAGGCTATGATATCTATTCTTAACTACGGTTGTGCTCTCAAGACAGGAATTCCTGTGTGTAATGGACGACAGCAGGTTTGGGGTAATACTTGAGCACACAGAACTAACATGAATACTATCTAAGGTTTGGATTTCACAAGCATAATTTTGGAAAGGTGTGACCAAGATAACTACATCCATGTCCCCATTCATGACAACTAGTCTTTACCTAAATTCCTTACCTCTTTTTGCCCTTCAGAAAACTTCTCTCAAATCTTTACAGTCTGATAGAAAACCAATGCTTAGAAGTAAATCACTAGGTAGAATTACTAGATATTACTGAAGATCTCAGTGCTCTTCCAAAACTGGTCAAATGTTTTCTCCCAACTATTATGGTGCAACTAAACAACCATTTTGATTAGTACATCCTTTAAGATACAGAATTAAGTTATATTGCTTTTTAAATTTTAATTTGTTTTACTTGCACAAATCTTACTTCATCTTCCTGCTATTGAATTGCATCATAGCTTCATTAACACGATGGAGAGTACCTCCATTCTTTAATCATTACTAAATTGATTGAGCTGAGATCTTTATGGTTTACATTTGAGTATGGCTGAAAAATTCATTTAAGCAAGACAACTTCCTGAAAGAGTTCTCTTGACCTGGTCTACCCAGCAAGTCTCCATCCTCTCTCTTCATACAAGCCTTTCCTTAGAACATCTGTTGAGCTCAGCCCCATATGTATCTGTCTTATAATCATAGAATCAGAGCCTGGTCCCTATACTTTCATTAGAGCAGCCTTGTAGCATTGGCTTATTCAAAGCCATGCCAGAAGTGGTCTGATACTATGTGGATGTCCATAATTATTTTGCATCAACTTATTCAGCTACCTCTGGCCTATCTCTGAAGCCACCTCTGGAAAGATCCTGTCTCTAGAACTCAAGAGCTGAAAAGATACTTAAAAACTTTTTGTCTTCACACATTGGCAAGCAATCTAGTCTGCACTGAAGAAAGAGACAGATTATCGTAGTCATGACAATTATTATGGTCATGATAATAATTTATTAATTATAGTTTCCTAGTTTTTACATCCTCAAAAAATCTTGATTTGCCCTTGAGATGAAATCTCTCAGAGTTCATAATACTTCACATTTATTCCTTTTTTTTTTTTGTTTTGGTAACCAGTAAAATTTTCTTTTTTTTTTTTTTCTGAGATTTTCTAGAATAAGGTAAACAAACATATACCTGGACTGTTTTGGGAAGAATTGATCTTGTTTTACCACTAGGGACTGGAATAGATAATCTCTTGAGATTCTTGTTAATTTCTGTGAGCTAATGATTCATCATCTTAAAGATTTTTCAGTAACACTGATTTCGAGTTCTCCTCTGAACAACTTATTAAAAAGTAATAGGGATTAAGGAAAGAGGTGTAGTAAGGAAGAGTTTAGTAGATAGGTTCCCCAAATTCTTGCAGATGTCAGCCAGCTATGTTATAGGTGATCATCTTTCCTTTGTAACCCTCTTATGTATCATTCATGCGACATGGAAACAATTACATGAAAATGCAGATGTAGATTCCAGTAATCTCTTTGGAATAGATAAATAGACTTTGAAATAATTTACAAATGATGCACAAAATCTGTGGGCCATCTGCTCACTGTTGGGGAAAAAAAACCGTGTTTCTCCCAACAGGCTTTTTATATACAGAATTGCTCTTTTCACACAGCAAGGAGGAAAACAATAGATAGCCAGCAATCTGGAATGCAACTCACTCACAGACGCTCTGAGAGCTGCATTGTGATATCTCTTGTGAAAGCAATTAGGGCAAGAACTGTGTGTATATTAAGAAACTGCTTTTTCCTCAGCCACATGTGCAGCCAGGGCAAGGACCACGCACAGCAAGAACTGCCTGTGCTATCTGCTCTCCAGACAGCAAATTAATTGAGGTGAGTGTAAGAGGGAGGAAGGCAGGGTGGGATTATAGCAACAGACCACAGTGGGTGCTACCTGTACTGCAGTACCTGCTTCTGTCAAGCTCCTGATGAACTTGAGCACAATTTCTTCTTGTGTTATTCCAGTATCTTGTAGAGCTCTGCCCATGTGGGTCACTGACAAGGCTTTCCTTAAAAGCCTTTTGTATTCATTGTGTGAGATAAAAATTTACTTTAATTCAGAAGTAGGAAGGAGCTTTGCTATGCATTGCCCTTGTGATAGCTGATTCAATAGTTAAAAGCCCTTTCAATTACTGACATGTGGACCACACTGGTCTAAAGGTCTTTGGTCTGATTCTTAATCATGTAGGTCACATAGATATTACCAGCCTTTGTGCAAGCCAAGTCACAGCGTTCTTGGTGGCAGAATTATCAGCCTAGACTCAGCTGATCTACAGAGGATAGTCCTCTACTGTGAGTCATAGTCTGCACGTGGCCATATCAACACTTCAAATTTTCTTGACAACCCCATCTGTGTCTGCTGGCAATGCTCTCTAGGTTTGACCAAAGAGGAAACAATTCAGTACGATTCTGAAGCAATTAAATGCTGGTTGCCAAACAACAAGATTCCTGGCAAGAAAGTGGCTCACCGCAACTGACAATCACAGTCTGTCTGCCAGGGAGATCTTGCTGAGAAGTCTTGGTGTGAGAAAGATAAAATAAAGGATTGGCAGGATTTGACATGACATACAAGGGGGTGAAAGGCATTGTGGTACTGTGGGAGGTCAGGTGAGCTATCAGCATGTGCCACCATTCTGACTGAAGTATCTTCATGGTGACAGCGAGACAGCACTTGACCAGACAGGCATATGGATTGTAGGCTCCCTGATGCAATGCATGGTTCTCTTGGTGTTGTGCATCAATCAAGCAAAAGTGAAACAAGCAGACTCAGATTGGAGTCAAGTATGTTGATAATTCGTAATAAAGGTCAAGGGTAGAGTCCTGAGGAGAAAGGGTGCAAAATTCCCAGCTAGATCTGGAATACTTAGCTATTAAATCCCACTAGATTGCTGTAAGTCTCTATTTCGGCACATAGTTTTGTGAGATATCACGCTCCTACTAGGAAGGAAGTCAAGATAGCCTGAATGCAACATATTTCCTCCATTGCAACATTCATCTCCTGAGTTCCACAAGCTTTTTGAGTTTGAAAAAATGCGCACAAATTATTTTGAAGTATTCAGCTCCAAATATCACTTTTGGTCAGTAATGAAACATGACTAACCATATCAAAATTGGGAATGTCCTTATGGTAGCAAGTGGTCTGAGACTGAGTGCTAAAGTAGATATCATCAGAGATGACAGGCTTCTAGAAACTCTGCTAATATAAAAGCTAAAATGAGTTGACTGTGGTTCGGATCTGTGAGATAAGTTGCTCAGCTGGGACCTTGAGGAGTCAGCCTTCCTCATAAGCTTTCCCCAATTACCTGGGCAATGCTTTCTGTTTACCCAAACTTAAATGATTACTTACATGACTAAATTTGGAAGAAAATGCTCAAAATCAAAGTCACTGATGATTCAGGGCCATCCTTCAATTTGGCATATCACATACTACTAAGGGAAATCCCATTGAGCTCAATGGGATAATTCATTTGAGTAAATGCTTATCAGTGGGAACTAGTGCTGTATCAAGAAAAGTAAAGATGACTAGAGTCGTACTTTTTTATGGTATGAAGAGATATATTTTCGCCAACTTCTGCCATCAAGTTTTACTTAACTCTGAAGTATCTTAGTGCGACTGGTAGTAATGCTGCTGTGATAGGGTACTGCCCCAAGGGGATCCTATCTTGGCTTGCTGTCATTTCAAAGGCTCAGAAATGAGAACTGTTCAGATCATTTGGAAATTTGGATGAGGAATCTGTAGTACAGCAGTGTTGCCACACAGCATTCCCACATACGGTTTTTGTTACCCATTGTCTGTTCAAAGTGCTAGACACTGGCCGTGTGACTCCTATAAAACTTTCTTTTGTAATTTATTTATCTAGGAAACCACAGTTTACACTCAATGTCTGGTTTCCAGTGAAGTCTTGCTTTTATTTCCAGTTGAACTTGCTGAGGCACAAAGAGGTCAAACAACTAGTGAAAGGTCACTTGGTGATATTAGCCAATGGCTTAGGCCAAATCACCACCCAGTGCCTTCTGGTTAATTGGTAAATCTTTTAGGATTATATTTTTTTTTTACTGTGTTGCTGTTCTACTCACCTGTTTAAACTGCTCATTTATGGAAGTTGTAGCACAAAAGCCCCACACATTGCCTTAGAGAAGCACTTCACGACTGCATTTGTGGAAAACTTCAGACAAGATAGTTTTCTAGATGTGGACTGCATACAAGAGGAGAGTATACACTGATGTGTACCCCACAGTCATGGTGCTCTTGTTGTCCAGACCTAGAGATCTCACAGATCTCATTCCTTTTCCTTCTGTCCCTCTGCATAGAATGGAAAACAGTGGAAACAAGATGAAACACAAATCATTCTAAACCATTCTGGCTTGGAGTTGGCAGATTTGCCCCACAGTGCCCATGGATTTGGGATCAAGCCCAGTTATAATGATAAAATCTTCATACAATATGTTTCAACTAAAATTTGATCCTCGTGGGAATCTGATAGGTCATGTTTGTTCAACCACTCCTCTTTACTTCACCCATTCTAAAATTTAAAAAAAAGCATCCTCTGTGACAGTGCCTGTAGTTTGACTGACTTACTGGGATAGTAGAGTGACAGATAGCAAGACCAAAGGTAAAAGGGTCAGGACTAGAAAAGAGCAAGAGAAAATAAAAGCGATACAACAAGCTCTGGTACTCAGACAACGTTTGAAAGACAGAAGAGTAATGTAGCTTTAATTACAACATTATCTAATTATTTGCTTAATTATACACCAGCATAAAAGACTGAATTTTCTAATAGAATAGAGTGCAGCAGTTGCAAGAAAACTGACAGGATAAAGAACAGAACAAAAATGAATATACTTTTTGCTTTATGAAAAGGTCCCCTTCAAGAATTGTCTGCTTTCATCCGAAGTCATAACTGAGTACCAGCCTACATCCCTGTTTGCTGTGTAGACAGGAGAATAACAATCAATGTGTGGGAGAACAAAGCAGTGTGGCAGGACATTGGTGCATGATGTTAGGTAGCACAGAAAAACCATGTGGATATGTCTTCTTCTTAGATCTGGGCAGTGGAACTATACACCCCAGCCTAAAGAGACAAGAAAACAAGAGAAGCAAAATGAATGGAACAAGTAAATTTTATTCGATTGGCAAGAACAGAATACCCCTTAACTCAACCACTTAATCTTCTGGTGGGCTTTCTCTGCAAATGATTGTTGACGGACCATCCCACTTCATGAACCTGTTTTCTGGGAGAGGAAAATAAAGTCATTTTATAAGTGTTGTAAATGCACTGGGAGACACTTTATTGTTCTTCCTTGCGCCCGTACAAAAAGCTGTATCATATTTGTGGTTGTGCACTGCATACAGTGTTGACAATTCCAGAGGATCAAAAATCACAGGCTTGGTTTGCAAAACTATGGGATTAATTCCCAAAATATGAGTATATTTAGTCTGATTTATTTAAAAACAACTACATTAAATTGTTTGGTCTGCCTTTAAGCACTGGAGTTCTTCCCATCCCCTTTAAGCCCAGAAGACCTGGTCCCTTAGAGGGTCACCCTAGAGTCTCAGCTCCCACAGATGCATAGGATAAGATGATTCAGTGCCCCATCCCTAGAGCTCTCCTATCATTTCTGGCCTCATCAGTTCTGTCACCACCCATTTATCTCTTTGTTCCATACAGCTCTTTTTCTCCTACAAAGACAAATATCCTTAGTTCTTCCCCTATTTTCCCAATAACTTTTTTATCATATGGGAGATCCTGAAAATAGACATCTTCCCCTGCCACACCTATGTCTCCATTCAAAACAAGGGTATCCATCTTAGGTTTCCTCCATTATTTCCCGTGTTTAGCAGGAGGAGGGATGGTGGAGGGTCATAAGTCTAGGGATGAAGAATTTGCTCCCAAAGAACTTGGGATTTTTCTGTTCTCTCCTCCTTTCTGTAAGAGTGGCATTCAGTCCTCAGCAGAAAGGGAGAGCCATTGACTTTCCCACATTAGGTCCTCTTCCCTGGGGCAAGAAGAGTGGCAGACAATATGAGGGTTTTTTTCCAAGAATACTACAATTCAAGAGGAAGCTGGAGCTGTTCTTTTGAGCTGTGTTCAGTCTTTGGTATGCAAGTAAGCTTTGAGACAGAAGTCCCACAATTCATTCTCTCATAAGCTGGCAATGGCTCCAGCTAAAAATTAAATAGTGTCCCCTCCACCTCCCACCAAATCGTATCGTAAATATTGCTTCCCGCTCTATAACAAATTTTGAACACCGTGTCTGCAGAGTGCACTGATAAACCTTATCACCAACCATCTACAGTTGTGACTGAGAGCCTTGGCTAGAAGATCCTATTTTTCTCCTCTTATCATATGGTCCGTACAACCTGTCAGAGGTAAGCAGTGTTTCACAGCAGGGTTCTGCCTTCCCTGATGGCCATGCTACCATTTCTATGTAGAGCTCACCGTGTAATAACCTGAAGCCACAGCGCACACTGGGTCACGGCAGCTTCAGCGTTGGGACCCAAGCGCCATCTCGCCTGCTACCCTATGCCTGCCAGCTGCCAACACCAGCTGTTTCCTGCTGTAGATCTACCACGCCACTGAATATTGTGAAAGGTTTTTAGCAGGGATGCAAAGGAAGCAGACAGGATGAAAGGAAGGAGAGTTCACTCTGACTGCTGGCGCTGTAGAAAGAGCTGGGAGTAATTTAGAACAGAAATACCAACATAGTTAAAAGCTTCAAATAAGTTGTTGCTGCTGCTAACTGTGTTCGTGTCACCTCTATAAACTGTATTTATTTATTCAGATACTTGGAACAATTTCTTTTTATCTTCCTATCAAGGTGAACTAATGGTAACAACTTCTAGCACTTGAAGCTGTTCTTGGGACGTTTCCAAGAGACTGCAGTATTTTCAGCATATATGTATATGCATATGTGTATGCATTTCAATACAGTTACTAATCCTGTTTCTGAATTTTTATTTATATATTTATGCACATATTACTTTAATACATGCACAGATATGCATATTTCAGAGCTTGTTACATTATTCTGAAAGGTGATATTTAATCAGAGATTTAGCTCTAATTTTGGAGTTCAGTCCTGTGGTCTCTCCTCTTTCAAATGGCCCCATTGGCTCTATCATACTCTTTATAAAGACAAAATCACCCCCACAACCTGTCATTTAGGCCTTGCAACTGAGCTGCTAGGGACGTAGCAGTTATTATAATCCACTTGTAATGAAGAAAAATGAATTAGAAAACATGTGTGATTTACCAAATAATGGTTAACATTTCTGTGGTAGGTTATAATCTCATATTTTCAAATTTAAACCCTGGAAAGTAGGACCTGTATTTTTTTCTATTATTTGGGAAATACGAAATGCCATGAGATCCTGAACTAAAATGTTAATGCTGTATAATAATAATAATAACAATAATGATAATTAGAAACAGCACTAAAAAATCTTGACCCCTTGGTCTCTTGTGTTACAATGTTGTCTAAGGAGTTGCATCAATGATCTTAAGTTTATTTGCTTGAATTAGTGCCTGACCCATCTGAGAAAGTGGTTCCATGACCTGAGCTGCTGTGATACATTTCTCTGCCACTTTTCCTAAGTTTTACTCCAGAAGTTAGGATTTGTTATCATTTTGGTAATTTAAGAAATATTGTGATACTTGGGACTATGTAGTAAATTGAGTCAAATTTGAAAGGAATAAATTCACTTCAGGAAAACAATTTGATGCATGAAGAAAAAAACTGTTTGTCAAGTTATAAATGTTTTTGTTTTTAATTGTCTAGTGGAGGAAGGAAGGTTTTGTGATTGATGTAAAGACTGAATTGGGAGTTGGAAGACCTGGGTTCAATTTGCAGCTCTTCACAGACTTCCTGTGTCACCTTGAATAAGCCATTTACATTTCCCGGTTCTTCTCTTTCCTCCCATCAAAAAATGAATAATTATATCTACTGACATCACAGGAGGTTTGTGAGACTAACTTAAGAAAGGAGACTAACAACTTTAGAAGAGTTCTGCTCTTGGAAGTTACTGTACAACCTCATGTTCTCAATATGCTCAGAGCAGTTGACTTCAGAGCACCCTGGAAGGTCTGTCTTATTTTCTCTGAATATGAGGAACTATATTCGACTAAGCTGGCTGGGAGGGGTTCTGTTACTTGGTACTGTGCATCTGGAAAGGTTGATTTCTGTAATCTTTAAATTGCTGCTGATCTGGTCTGGTGTCCTAGTTGTGACTTTTTGTAAGTTAAAAGATTGTCTAGGATGCTCAGGGTATCTGCAGCAAATAGAGCATTTAAATAAATTTAAAAATTACGTGAGTAATATCTTTATGGGGATATGAAACATTTGGAGGGGACAGAGTTGGATAAGTTCTTATGTGTTCTTAAAAGTTTGTAATTAAAAGGATCTTCAAGTTTATAATTTTTCCTTTTTATTAGACAAAACTTAATTCCTTTTCATTCGTAGTAATTGGACATCAGGATACATTCACAAACAATGTATAGTTTGTGTGCATTGGTGCATGTATATATTTACACATGTGAGTATGCATTTGCATGTGTAATGTATATGCGTAAAGAAAGTTGCCTCTGAGTGCATGAACTTGTGTATGAGAGTAGGAACAATAATTTTTGTATTGCAGCTGTGGCCATTTTCAACATCAAAGCGAAATGAAAACAGTAAAAGTAAAAGAAAAGAAGGGGAAAAAAAGAAACATAAACCAAAACTATTATTAGAGAAGAACAAAGGAACTGATCCCACAGACAATTTTCCAACAGCTGGTGAGGTTCATCAGCTATTTTTACTGGTCTAGTGCCGGTCCTGTTAACTCTGTCATTTTTTCTGTTTTGTTTTGTGAACTTTTTTTGTTCATGAGTATCGCTTATGGTTGGATTGATTTCAATTATGCAGGTGTATATGTTAAGTAAAACCACACTGAAGTCAAGGAAGTGCAAAAATCAGCACCCGCAATAGTTCTGTAGGGACTCGTTGCCTTGATCTGCCAGGCAGGTGGCCTTTAGATAATATGCATTTAACAACTGGTCCAGCATTTCAATTATCCTCCCTGGAATTTGTCATGCTGTAAAGCAACCCTTCAAGTAAGCGTCTTCATTCTGCTTTTGTAGTGAGCTGAGAAAGCCTCAAGACTGCCAGTCATTGACATTGGGAAATTGTACCGGTCATCAAACAGTGAAAAAATGACTCAAAAATCACATAATTAAATAAAACTGGGAAACTCCTGGTTTCTTTTGGTTAATTCTTCCTAGCTTGCAGTTCTGTTCTAGAAACTGGAATCTATTTATTTTATATGAGGAAAGATGAAATTCTTGCTTAATCATATGACCCCTGGAGCTGAAGCTTAATGGAAAAGAAACAGCAAACTGTTGTAAGACTCAGGATGCAAATTACGAGAGTTGGCAATGCTGAAGTCACATACTCCTCTACTTCTGAATCTTGGATTGACTGAAAGAGATGAGCTTTCAGCATCCTGCAGAAGCTGTGCATGTATCCAGAAGTTTCATCCATAAATGATTCCTGCTGAAGGAGTTTCTCTTCCTTTTATGGGGCTGATGAAAGCATTGTAACTGGTAGCAAAGATTTTGCACTACCAATAACGTTCCAGAAACAGATTGTGAAGGCAACCTGAGAGAATATTTTTTTAGAATGTACTGATTAAAGAAGCTTAACTGTCTAAAAGATGGGATCTGCCTATTGGGAGGTAGTTGTTTACAGCTAAGGCTCTGGAAGAAATTCATCACTGGGATAAAGGAATGTAACTGCTGTCTAAAGCAGAGTAGCACCCATAGATAGGGTGCAGATAGGAACAATAAAAACTCTTCTGTTTTGTATCTCTTGGGAATATTTTCTAATTATGTCATCTAAAGAAGACGTTAATTCACTGAAAACCAAAACTGTAGATACAGCCAAAAATAAATCAAATGTATAAAAGATTGTTTGCCCCATTTATGATGTTAGGATTAGTTTGTCACAGGCATATAATTTTATTTCCCTTTGGGTCAGGTTCAGAATTCCCTCTCTCGGCATCTGTTTCTGGCAACGCAATGTCTATAAATGTCTATCTGGACACAGGCGGGGAATCCAGATACATAGTTTTCTTGCACACTCCCTGTAGGAATGCAGTGACCTCCCATGAGTCATTCCTTACTCCTGGAAGTTAAATAGGAATTGTCTAAAACTAACCTATAGGGTAGATATAGTTAGCATTTTCTTTCAAACTGCAACTCCTAAATTCTGGATGCAGGTTAAGCATCTTCACCTGCTCCAACACTGAACAGAGAAAACCTCACTGAGGAACTTCATTGTCTGAATTTGAATAATTGGTCAGAAGTGAAGACTTGTTCTTGGTGTCGGAGGGATTTAAAAGCATAGTTGTCCTTTTCTGAGAAGCTTATCCCAATCAGCACTGATTAAGCAGGCTAGCTACAATCCTCTTTTCTGGATGCTGAGCCACTGCACAGTTAAGAGGGTAATAATCATGGGGACAGTATGAAACTCTAAAGCTGAATGAAAATTATACCAAACTCCAATTTTCCACCTGCTCAGTACACAATCCTACCATTCCTCATTTTGTAAATGGCTATCTCCTCTAGTCTGGATGAAAGCCACCATGATTGCTGTGCTCTGCATAGAAGACAGTGTCCATGCTCATGCACCAAGTTCTGCTTCTGCCTCATCAATTAAGCCTTCCTAAGGGGCAAAGGCATAGATAGGTTGTTCCTTGCCTTGCATACGTTTCTTGAAGCTCAGACTAGGCTAGCAGTGGACTTGGGTTACTGAACTAGCGAGAGCTCCTTCCCCAGGAGCTGGAATGGAATCATGTCTTTCTTTGAGCTACCTTTAATTTATATACACTGAGCCCTTTCAAAAGGACTTTGTTAGATTTTGATCATGACCATTCTTGGGGTGAGTACATTTAGCTTTGGAATTACTTGATAACATGTGGAATAATATTTACATTGGCCTACTATGAGAGGAAAACATGAATATTTCAAACTGTGTTTCACATGTTTACTTTTTAAATCCTCCTAAGCCAGCTAATTTTTACACTGAGTCTGTACATTCATTACCTGGTATCATGCACTCAAAGA
The DNA here is from genome assembly GCF_036417535.1 of Chlamydotis macqueenii. NCBI lineage: Eukaryota > Metazoa > Chordata > Aves > Otidiformes > Otididae > Chlamydotis > Chlamydotis macqueenii. The sequence goes on from NC_141558.1 coordinate 11,035,419, forward strand.
AAATGTCTATGTACTAGAGCTAAGAGGTCATTATGCTGATTTCCGTGCACATACAGAATCATTCCCTACAGAAATATTTGTTCTTAAGAGTACTGTTTTGTCTTGTTTTAAGTAGCTAATCAACAGTTCTACCATGAGTTCCCTTGGGAAAATGTTTCACTGGCTGGTAGACCTCACCGTTAGGAACATGACTTTCGTATTTAAACTATTTTTTTCTTGTATTGTTGTGTCCCTCATTGTTTATTATTTTATTTACCATGATGTCTCTTTCTCCATGCAAATGCAAAAAAAAAAAAAATCCTTCTAAGACATCATCAGAGTACTGAGGAGGGTTAGAAATAATTCTATGAAGCTTCATAGCTGGGATTCAGTCATAGATGGCTTGATTTTGTTGCCTACCAGAAGGTACCTTGTGTCTTTTCAAGCTCAGTATGGGATCCTGCCTGGCCCCCTGCTGCTGATCCAGAAGGTCCTGTGTCAGACCTTGGCAGACTTATGTGGATGTGTCAGAGGGTGCCTTTGATGGCACTTCAGTACTTGTGTTAAGGAAGCTGAGTTGCATTTTAAGAATATGAGTCTTCAGACTGAGGTAAGTGTGATAAGACTGAAAGTGAAGTCTTATGAAAAGTCTTCTTCAATGAGGATTCCATGCTAGAAGCTGGGCATTGGGATCAGGCTTTTTTTTTTCTGGCTAGGGATAGTCTGCGGCTTTACCTACCTAGTTTCTATGGGATGGAAGAGATATCAGAGGTGGATTGAGCTGTTAGACCAAGATACCTAAATGAGCACTACAGTAACCTGGGCCTGTGCCTCTCTGACTGTATTGGCTGCTCCTCACAGTGAGTTTTAGCAGCGTACATAATATCCCTTGCTATATGAGCTGAATCTCATGGACAAAATGCAGCTACCAATCCAAACTAGCCACACAAGCTACTTTACATGTAACACAGGCTGTGCAATGATCTCGCATATATCTGGAAGGGCTCGTGCAGGTGGTGGAACACCTTAGGCCATTTAAAATGGTGCTGAGTACCTATATTTTACAATCAAATTTTACAATTTTAGACAATGAAATCTCACCCTGAATTTCTGAAGGATGAATATTGAGATGTCTCTCAAAACTTTCAAGAATTTTTTTTTATTCTGCTAGTTTAACCACACAAGGTATTTATTTTGTTGTGTGTTTTGAAAGTTTTTTAAAGTTGGACACAGAGAGGTTAAAAAAGAAAATAAGGGATACTGTATTGATACCTAATACAAATATTATTAAAAACTATGGTCAAACCACAGAGCTGTCAAGTATGTGATTGCAGTGGCTCATGGACATCTGGGATATTCACACTGTCATCTGGCTTGGCATGAAGCTTAACTATCCTGATTAGAAGTGACTTCCTCTCCCTCTGACCATGTAGTAAACCAAACACGAAGCATAGGTGCTCTAAGTATCATCGGAACTGAAAGTCTAAAATCAACAGTGTCCATCACATGCTGAAAGCAGTTGCAAATAACTGTTCTGGAACTCTTCTGTTTCAATGCTTATTTATGAAAACCAGGCTTCTGCTGCATTATTTGTGCAATACCACAGTGATGTGTCCCAAGAAATGCGATGAAGCAGACCCTTAATTGTCAATAATTGAGAAGCAAGACAGTTGCGTACTCAAGATACAAACTTTGCACGGACAACACATTTTCTTACTGCTTATTGTCCAACTTTCAGTTGACTCTAATGTAGTAAAAATAATTCCATATGAATAATTTATGTCATGTGTCTTGCAACAAATTTTACTTCTAGAAGATGCTAACAAAATTATTTGTGTTGGATCAATTAATTATTTGAACTTCTGTAAAAATTATAATACATTCAACTTCTCCATGTCTCCATGTCTGAAATGGAAAATGTCAAAGTTATTGAGTTCTGCTTCACTGTCATGAGGCACAAGAATATTTCTCTGCTCTATTTGGATGTGAAGGTTTCTTTGGTTACAGATTTTTGTTCCCTCTACTTCAATAAATAATGAAAAAAACCCCAATATTGGTGAAAGTTCAGACTTTGGAATGTAAAGCTAGTTTGCATGATAACAATAAGTAAATTCAGGGAGAACAGATAACTACCCTTGTTTACTGCTTTAACTGAGGAATATAATTCTTATGGAGAAAAATGCAGTAAACAAGTTTATTTTCAAAGGAGAATGCTATTCATTTACCTATTTTAAGGTAATTCTTTGCAAACACAGTTATTAACAGAACTAATTATGTAATATACTAAGATTAATACACAGAAATTCAGCATTACAGTTAGTCCTGCAATAATAGCTGTGAAATTAGACCCTGGAATTTTGCTGCCAACCCTAAGGAGTAAGGAGCTACCTCTGGTGTAGTATGTGTCTGGTGCTTTACACGGACACTTGCAATGCAGAGTATGTCTGCATTTCTGCTGACTCTGTGCATTACAAATCATGAGCTGCATCCACTCAAAATCCTAAGATTAAAAAAAATCATAAATCTGGAGTTCTTTTGATTTACCTTCTGTCATCAGGGGTGTTAGCTTTGAAGTCTTCAGGAGTTTCTTCAGGCTTGATATGTACTTTTTCAAAAGAGAAAACTAAGATTTGTTCATAATCCTGAGCTGAAAAGTGTTTTTAAAAGGAAAAAGAGAAACGAACACAACCCCTTGCTTGAGGTACGCCTTAAGAAAACTCTGAGTGTCTCCAGTGCTAACCCATCAGTTCCCTAGTGTTTTTCACTTATATAACTGCATATTTGTATTTGCCATATAACTTTATTAACTCGGATGGGAAAATACCCCAGAACACCAGATTGTGCTCCACCATGTTCTGGTCTAATTCAGTGTATCTCTTTTCATGTTTTTGCATTTTGCAAGCAGTATTGATGAACATTCACCTCAGTCATTGTTTTCTAGGGAAAATCAAAATATGAATTGCCTTTACTTGCATGTTCCTACTAGGAATGGGCTGTTGCCTGCAGTTCAGATGACACAGCAGCTCAGGGTTTGCCAAATGTCATGGTCTTGTTTATCTTTTTAAATCACCTTAGGCATCCTTCATAATTGTGGCTGATTGATGTGTGCATACCAGCAAATGCAGAAATTTTCTTTGGGTCAATTAATATGGCCCTAAAATTACCAGACGGGTAAATGCAGTTCTTCCCTCACAGTGCACAAAGGCACTTACCCAAGCTGGAAAAGGATCCAACCACACCCTGCAGAGCTGAGGTTGTGCATACATGCAAAACTACTTGTGTGGATGTGACTGCAGAGAATTTAATGCTGAAGCCCCAGGGAAGCAGAGCCGGGGTGTGCCCACTGCAGCTCTCATGGCAATAACAGGCACAGCTTCCAACTTGGCAGCTCATCTCAGCCTGGGCCTCAAGTATTCACCAGAGGAGCTAGCAGAGATTAGCTTTCAGAGTTAGGTCAGGAAAGTCATTCCCAGTCTTAATTCCCTTAAACACAACCCATTCCTGTCCTGTACTTGCACCACTGTGCACCTGAAGATTTGGAGGAGGAGAGGTGGGACGCGTTAATGGCAAGAGTGTACACATGTATAAATGTCTCCAGGCTTTTCCCTTTGAGCCATCATCCTGCAGGCAGTGCAGGCAAAAGATCTTTTTTGTCCCATCAAATTGGTTTAACCTGATGTGTTCAAAACTGTATTCACCAAGAAAAAGGAGAGCAACTTCCTTTTCCTAATAAAATGCTTTTACTGCTCCTGCTAAGGGCAATTTTCACAGAAATCCCCTGCTATTGGAATTGCAAGATTTGTCACTATTTTCCTTACCTTGTTTTCAAAGGCAGAGATTAACAATACTTTATGTATTTACTGAGTGTTGCTACCCAAAGGTAGCAACCTTTGGTAGTACCAGTACAGTAGTACCCAAAGTGAGTGAGCACCTGCTGGTTGATACAGTGAGTACTGAAATACAAGTGAATGTACTTTTACATATCCTCCCAATTGTTCAAAATGCACTGTCTTGCCCCCAAAATATATAAAATTGCTGCACATGTAAATATGTATTTTCTATATGTGCATAATTATCCATAATAAATCATTATGCATATTGTAAAAATGTATATTAGTTTCATACTTTCTTTTTAAGCAGGAACTAGTCAATTCTACCTGAAAATTTGTTTGAGTAAAATGATAAAAAAGAGGAAGAGGTAAACACAAGAAAGATTGTTCAGAGAGCTCTTTCTGCCATGATCTGTACCTTAAGCTGTATCTGCTCTGAATGTTGACGAATACTTTTTACTCTACTTACGACTGAACTCTAAATTAAGCTAATAAGTATATATTTACGCTGCATTTTTGGTACAGTACTTTACCTTAAAACATGGATTGCCATGTTTTTCTTATGTCTTTCTATTTTCCGCACCTTTTAATGGATGTGATAAGTAAGGCAAATGTGTACCTTATATTCTTCAAGATGAGCTAAAATTTTCTCCACTCCACTCGTATTTGCAAAAGGGAGTTAACTTTGTGTCTGGACATTGGTTAAACAAACTGGATTTAGAGTTGCTCTGGGTTAACAGAACTGGAACTTGCATGGGATCAAATCCTACTGTTTTTGATCTGATGGGAACAAAACCAGGCTCATGGTGTAGAAAGCTTGTATTAAACTTTGGTTCAGTAGAAGGTATGGAAAGAATATAAGTTCTTCTTAAAATGATTTATTTAAATTGGTAGACTAGAATTATACTTAAAACCAAGTGTCTAAATGCACCTGTTTAAGTCAGCTTCTTGTTCTCTCAGGTATTTAGGCATTGAATTTTCCCCATTAGCAGCATGATTGACACTGTGGTCCTTACAATAACACATGATTATAACTCTGAAAATAGCAATTACATAAAATGGAAACCAGATGTTGCATGGAATTTGACTCTCTTGGTTTCTCAGTGAAGTAGATGAATTTGTAAAGCAAAAAACCACAATCATTATTCAGATGGATTGTACATGAATTAATGACATAATATCTAAATCATATATGGTTGAAAATAATGATTAACTTCAGCTATCAAGATAAGCTAATGGAAAACAGATTTTTTTAAAGAAAAAAATCAAGGATATGCTCTTTTCAATATACTTTATCTTTACAGTAATAACAAAACCAGACCTGTTTTAACATTTCTTTATCCCTCAGATATCAAGGATATATGTTAAAAATAAACTCTTCACAACTTTTAACCTCAGGGAGTGAACTGAACAACCATTTTTGTTGTTTCTCATTGAAGGCATGTGCTTTACCTTTTCAGGCTGGAATAAGTTTCATCAAATCTCCTCTCTTTAATGACAGTATTTAGTGAACAAGTTTCAGCAAATGTTCAGATTTGCATCTGCAGAGCACAAGCGCTGTGGTAACACTTGGTCTGTGCAGCCACGTTCACGACACAAACCAACAGACACCCTTTGACTGACCAGCAGAGCAGCGTGTTGCTTTGTAGAACTTTAACGCATTTTTAACAATGAATATCACACACAGATCTCAACCCTCAGTTAGCAGCATCATAAGTGGTTAAATTTATGAAAGCCTTGGCACATCGTTTTCACTATCATGTATTCTCAATGACATCATCATTGTAAAATTAGGAACTTTCTTTCTCTCTTTCCTGCAGATGTGGAAGTTTGAAATTGCATTCCATGGTCCTGTGCCACATTTCATCAGCGTTTTTCCTTTGCTTTCTCCAAAGACGGGCCACATGTGGTGTGTAGATTGCTAGTGCTGTTTGGGATCTCATATCAAATACTGCTACCTAATCCCAGGCGGGCTTTGGTGGGCCCACACCTGCAGCTGATTGAATCCTCCCGGAGTACAAAGGCCTGATTTACAGCATCAAGGATACAGGGCCTGGTTGCAGCTGGGCTCCAGCAGGAAAAGGAAGTTGTTCATCATCTTGTGTGCATTTCATTAACAATAGTGTACCCGATATGTAGCTTATACAATAATTTCAAATCACTGACAGAGAGCATTATGGTATTTGGCATGAGGAGGAAAAATACTTCAGGATGGGCAAATTAAATGTGAGCGTGAGGTTTTCATGTGACCCAGTAAAGGTCCACATGTTGATTTACACTGGGAAGGCTAATCTTGACATATTTTCTTTCTTTAATTTTATCCCATTTCTTTCCTTTTGTCTGATGAGCAGACTGATACAGCACTGTGAGACTCAATGTATGAGCACAGGGGAAAGCTACTTCAAGTTATAACCATTCCAGAAGAAAAGGTCTGAAAAAGAGTACTGAAAAAAGGGATGATCATGGCTATAAACCTATTGTTGCTTTTAAAAACAAGAATCTCATGTTTCAGAAATGAGTCTTGAGATAAATTTTGCCAGTCTTGTTGGGGCACAAAGGGATGCATCTACTGAAATTTTCAGATGTCCATATCTGCATTATTAGCTATATAGCCATGGTAGGAAAAGAGCATGGTTAAGATGACATTCTTCAAGCCTGAGTGTCCTACCATTACAGTATCTACAGTCCCATGAATTCAGAAGAGGTTGTGGGTGCTGTTTCCTGGCAGGACAGATCTTGCACTTCTGCTACTGGTCTAAAAAGTTTATGGCTGACTATTCAGTGGTTTGGCTCATCTATAACAGATGGTTCTTTACAAGTAAATTGTATTCTTTGTGAAATTGTGTCTTTTGAGTGTTCAGCTCGCTTTCCCCCTTTTAAGATGACCTGGTTTCTTATTTCAACAGATTTTTTTTTTTTAATGAAACTATGTTGTTTTCTTCCACTTTCCCCATTCAAAAGGCTCACAAGCAGGCTCACAGAAACAACTGTTGCATATCTGAGCCTTTCAAATTCGAAAGACACAAACATTAGTTGAAAAGTCTTTAAACTGAACTTGCAGTCTTTTTTTTTTTTTTAAAAAAAGGTAGTTTTCTGGCTAAATGGTACTATTTACACTCAAAATTTATTGAACTTCTGCAATTGCAGTGTCAAATATAATTTAGATTTGAAGTTGTTGAGCTGAAGAATCTTTTAAAAGTGCATCCAGTATGTGTACAAATCAAGCATAGTTTTGGTGCTGCTAGGACAGATAACACTAAGTCAATTTAAAATTCTCTTATTTAGTTGGTGATCAGGGAGTTAAAAAAGATATCTTGAATGACATAAAGTTCAAGAATGACACAATTATAAATGCAATTTAGATTGGGTAAGATTTGTACTCAGAAAATCTTAGTTCATAGGTTTCATTATAAAGTACTATAGTGTAGCAGTGTTCTTACTTAAAAGTAATGAAAAATACAGAAAGCTTTTCTACTTGAAAAAAAAAAGACACTAATTGTTCTTTTACATCCATTTAATTCATTAATTTGCAACTTGAAGTATTTAACTGGAAATAGTTCTTTCTAATTTGTAAACACAGTTGGTGACTGAAATTCTTTAATCAAGAAATAGGTTTAAAGAATACAATGTTAATAGTCTACAAAACCAAAAAGAGTTTTTTTTCCCCAACTCTTATTCTTGCTATCACATCTGACACATGGCAATGGTGTGAATAATATAAGATTAATTAGTGTAGTTTTCTGAAAAAAAAAAAAAAAAAGAAAAGAAAAATGTGTAAGGCATTACCCAGAAGACTCATTTGGGTAGATAGTTTTAGAGATGTAAATTATGGGGAAAACTCAGCTATGCCTGTTGGTTTGCTGTGAGATTCCCCTTGGCTTCGATGCTGTGAACTTCTGAAATTCATGATTAAACATTGTTCTTACAGGACATATAACAATGAGGATACAGATAGCAGGGTTGTTTCTGTATCTTTGAGATGGTTTTCTGACTCCATTCATATTTCCTGTAGTACATCATGCTAAGCAGCATTTTCAGACTAGTTTTCATGGGTAGTCAGGTATGCAAAAATTATAACTCCTTGATTTACCTAAGCCTCCTCAGCATTTTTTCTCTTGTTCCCCACAGTGTCTCCTTACAGATCAGTTCCAAACTTGTCATTCCTTACTGACAATAAGGTCTGTGCTACAGACTCAATCCAAAGCCTTCAAATAGCTTCCTATTTGCTTTTTGTGTCCTAACATTTACTCTTATTCTCCTTTTCTAATCTAATTAAACTAGTCATGTTTAATGTATTTTTCATCTAGCATGAGGTATGGTGTGTTTGCAGGGCAGGGGTACTTCACCAAGGGTTTGAAGTCAACAGACAGCCAGGTAGCAGTTGGTGCCTCACAGCGTAAACTCCAATGTGCCCATGAGACACCTCATTGATCCACCTTGTGAGGACCTGAGGCAGCCCCTAAACCCTCGCTGTATCCAAAAATACCTTTTATTATCTACTCCCTTAATCATGTACCTGCCTACCCTGCTAAGTACTCAAACTACTTGGCTGTCCAGGCCATGTGGTGATGACTAGCATCAGTTCTGTAAATTTCCTAGAGACTCAGCTTCTCTACACTGTCTCCCATACATTTTGCTCATGCCCTAGGTTTTGCAAACATTATGCGAAAATAATAGGACATAGAAAGACTGAAGACATTTGTCCTACATTGGATATCCCGATTTCACAAAGAGATGAGTATAGGATAAATTATCTTACATTTCTGAATCCAGAAATATGAATCTAATTGAGGACTGGAACAAATCCATTGAAATTGTCTGTAAAAATAATTTTCCTTGAATAGTTATACATACAGTATTGTTGCTGATACAGTTGTAAAAAACATTTAGCACTTTATAATCCAATCTCTGCTGCTAAGCAGGCCTGGGAACGTATTCTGCTTAGAAGGGTAACAACTTTTACAAAGTGTTCCTCATGGAAATCACCTGGAATACTTCCAGGATGGCATTCCAGATGTTATAGTTTTAGCAGTCACAGAAATGCACTGCACTGCATTACCAGATCCTACGTGCAGTAAAATGGTTGTATGGGGTAGCACCTTAACCTTAGCCCAAGAGGACTGTTATTGAATTGTTTAGCATTTGATATGCAAGATGGGATATTCTAAAGCTCTCAGTCATTGCTGGCCATCCTATGGCTAAGAACTATGGCTAAGACCTGAGTTTACTTTACAGAGAGTAGAATTAGACCAATACAGAAAATCTTCTACATATACTCTCAGACTGGTCATGTATAGTTCACAGTTCCATATGTATAGGCACACATGTTGGAGAAAGGCATTGCAATCTCTTTTTGAACATGATTTCTTTGCTACAGATATTTAATGAACTGCTTTTTTTTTTTATATTTTGGCAAAATTTTTATCTTTTGCATGCCTATAGTGCCAAAATTTTATTTGGCACAGTATACACAATATGATGACTTTAAACTGTGCAGAAATTACTCTGAAGCCTACTCTACAGCATTTAAAGAAAACATTTCATAATGGGTCAAGCTGTTCAGCTCTAACTCTTATCAGCTTTTAGGCTGTTCTGTGAGTAATGTCATCAGGGTTTGAGCTATCTATCAGCCAGGCTGTTAGGCTTTTATCTTGGTGTACAGCAACATAAATAACACTGAACTCAAAGCATGGACAAAGCATAAAGCTTATCTTTGGAGCCATGTCAAACTCAGAGCTTGCATGTAGCTTAAAATATTAAATTTGCTATATTTGATTGGCTGTTCTTTAATAAAGCTTCTACGAATCCAGGGCAGTTTCAGTAGCCTGTGGCACTAGCTACTGCCTGAAGTGTACATATTAAAAAAAAAGCAATATCTCTTTCAAGAAATGACTACAGAAATATAAAATAAGGAACAATGACAAGAATCAAAAAGTCTGAACAAGACCATACAAAGAATCTTAGTTCTGTTTCAAGAACTTCGAGAGTGAGTTTTCTGGCTCTTTTCTGAGAAGTAGATTTCACCACAAATGTCTAGAAGTGGGACAGGCACTTGTGCCTCTTTTATGGGAACTGAGTCTAAATGAAACACATCAGAAAGATATGGTCAGTCACATGCTCTAAGTGGAATCAAGTACAAGAAACAATGGTAAGCAACTTCTTTGGGTTGCAAACTACTTGATTTAGAGCTAGCTTGAATGTCACCTCATTCTTCTCCTCCCATAGTGCTTCTTAAAAAAAACCTGTAATATGAGGAAAAAAATCTATCAGTTTACAAAATTTCCTAAATTAAGTTTACTGGCATTTTATTGGGTAACACGTCATTCCTGCTTCTGATACTGTTTGCTCTGTTTTTAAAGCCTCTTCAAGCAAGAGGTACGTCTTTTCAATTGCTCAGCACAGAGAAGTTTTCTAAGGTCTATTATTTCCAGAAAGAGCGAGACATTGGAAACTGCAGAGTGTACAAGGAAGATCTCAGGAGGAGAGAGCCTATTCCATTTATTTATTTATTTATTTGTTTGTTTGTTTGTAATTCTTCAAACATGATTCCTTAATGATGCTAACAGGTGAGGATCTTTCCATCCCCTGTAAAGTAGCTACATTTTACTTTGGAGAAAGTGTCTCCGTAGAACCATTTCTGTCTGTAGTCTTTCTCTTCTTGAACATTTCTCCAGAGGTTCATCTTGTCTCCTTTCATTTCAGTTCACAAATCGTTATTTTTCCAGCCAAAGCCTCCTTTATTTGGTAAGTAGCGGAGCAGAACTTTATCCACATGTTGTCACCACTGGTTTCCAAAATAGCCTATTCAAGTGGGTTGGCAAATTTCAACTAAAATGTGTGTAGAACTGAAAACAATATCTGGCTTCTTGAGTTACCAGACTTAATTGTGCCAATATATGCTTTCATTGCCTGTTGCTGTTCCACAACTTTCTCAAACATAAACAAAACAGAGTTCCAAAATATTAGAACTTTCCAGCTTTGAGAAAGTTGTTTTCTTCCCCAAATTGGGTAAGGGATTTTCTAGCTGTCAAAGAATGGAAAAAGTGTTCAAAAATATTTTTTCTACCCAATTGCCTTTTAATGCTTATTCCGTATTGCGTTTTTACCCATCATGTTGTTGATGCATTAGAACATACAGCAGAGGGTAGCTGCCTACCGCTGAACATCTCCGTGCAGTGTCGGTATTGGCATAACTGTCTGCCACCACAAAACTACCAAGATGTAAGCACTCACAGGCTGATAGTCTTCACTCATTTAATCAGAATATATTTATATAAGCTAATTAAGAACAGCTAATGTGTTTTATAGTACTGTGTAATACAGTAGAATGGAGCTTGAAGGATTTGGAGAATAACATTTTAATCCTATCATCTATGTTGAGTTTGAGACCCGTTCCTGTAACCACCTGCTACTTACTGTGTGCTCCTTCACTCCAACATACCATTAGACCTGTGCATATGAATATACTCACATATGTTTTGTTCATGCTTCATAAATTATGTTTCATAAAACTAGGTAGAACTCTCTCCAGGAATGAAGATAGCAGAGGACAGCTGCTATCCTCTATTGGACGAAAGCAACACAAAGATGAGCCCAGAAAACTCCTTATCCTAGTGCTAGGCAGGTATGTGAATTTGAATTCATTTGATTTGTTTTTTATGACCAAGATTTGATGTGGTATTGCTAGCTTTTCTCTGCAAATGCTTTTCTTTAGCAGTGATGCTACAGAAGAGCAAAATAAATTGCCATTACCTGTGTAAAACTTTATTTATTTTAATGATCCCAGCGAGTAGGAGTATGGTTCTCAGGTTAAGCAAAGCGCTAATTAAAACAGCTGCTCTGCCCTGTTTGCTTCATTTTTCTCACTGCTTGGATTCTTCTTTATTGCAATTGTTTGGAGAATTTTTGAGGCTTGAATTACGAGGGTGTGGATTAGAAACTGACTACCCTAACTGCAACATCTGTAAACTCTTAATTTCTGCTACAGCAGGTGTCAACTTTTCCCTAGATGACTGTCCTGCTGTTGTTCTGGTTACATGCAGCCTTGTCAACAAGCTGTTTGTCAGCTGGTTCTCTCATGTTTCCTTTCCTTCATGACTGTTGATCAAGCCAACAACTGGAGAGGATCTAGGGTGGAATTCCCTTTAGTTCTGTGCTGGTTGATTTAAAGTGTAATCAGACAGGTCTGAGAGCAAGAAATGGCTCATATGAGTAATTGTGAGTGACACTGTCTTTTGTGATACTCTATTTTTCAAGGAGCTGAAAATTGTAATGCATTGGAACATTAATACATTGGAACTAACTTGACTTCCTACTTAGCAAAGCCATAGGAATTCCCTGGATGTCTGAGTATATGTTTCACTAAAAAGGCCAATCTGATGAACACATTTCCAGTGATGTAGAATTCACTGCTACTCTTAGTGTGTTGTTCCTTCAGTTAGTAATCCTCGCTGTAATTTTATGCCTGAGTTGTATGGCTCTGATTTCCAGCTGCTGGAAGGCATTTTATCTGCTAAAATACTATTCCCTTGCCTGATGCTATCAACGTTCTTTTTTTACCAATTGTAGAAAAATAATTTCTTAGGTTTTGCCTCCTCATTACGCCCATCATAGGTAGATCCTTGTGCCTTACAAGAGACATGTTGTCCAGTTCTTTAAAAGTTCTTGCGACAATGCTCTGAACTGTCATCAACTATGTCCATCCGTATATTTCGGAGCATGCATGGTTAATGACTAGCTCTGAGACTTTCTTGAGACATGCCATGGAACAAAGAGTCCTGATGAGAAGCAGAGTATTTTAAGCCAGGCTCAGTGCCACACTGATAGCTGTGTGCTTAGCTAAGAGTGAGTTTGTTCCAATGCCTGCTGAAATCAGTGGCCGAGCTCCCATCAGTTTCTCTGGGTTCTGATTCTGTTTTTAGAACTTTACAGGTTTTTTAATAACAAAATTATTTTGTGAGATTTTATGTCTCATGTGAACCTCTATTTCATCCCAAGTGACTTCTTTCTACTGTCATTTTAAGGATCAATTCCAAACAATCAATAGATAAAAAATGATTAGAAAATCAAGGAAGAAGCCATCACTTTCTGCTTGATTTTCCCGTCAAATATAAAAAATTCAATTTCCAGTCTTTTAACTCTTTTTTTTTTTTCTGGTTAACCACTGATTATTAACTATTTCTTAATGATTTATTATTTCCACAGAAATTCTGACTAACCTTCTCGAATCTCAACCTGATATGCTAAAACCTGCCCCAAGCTCAGGGTCTGTGCTACTGTCAAGGGAGTCTCTGCTTTCTCTCAAGTTTACTGAGCAAGAAGTGTCCTAATACTTTACTAGCACTGCATGGAAGTAGAAACTAAATGTGCAAATAAGCACCAAAATTGGACCAAATTGCAGTTGGCTAGCCAGAAATTCACAGGTAAGAAGAGCTCACCTGTAAGGGTGAATAGGACTTTCTGGTTCTTCCACATAGTCAAATTCTGGTGCAGTTGTCCACCCTACGTAGAGAGCCTTTCTGGTGCTGGATGCACAGTGCTGCCCATCTGCTCTCACCAGGGCCTAGGTGAAAGAGATGAGAAGCTGATCTAGAAGTTGCAGAGCTAGATCAGCGTTGTGCAGTGCCTGATGCAGCAACTCCCAAGGCACGGTCACCTAACCCATGCTTGGTACCCTTCCACTGCTCCCGCACAGCTTCCAGGCAGCAGTGAGAAGCTGCCTTCAAAAGATGCTGATGTCAGCTCACAGTTTCCTACAGCTGACTGTGCAGGTGAACTCTTCCTACCTGCATGTGTATGCTGCAAAGCCTGTTGAATTTAGTAGCCAGATTCCCACTGGTTTCTCTGGACTTTGGAATAAGTGTTCAGGGATTTTATGCTTTGGAATGGCCCTGTGTTTTCTTGAACTCCAAAGTTTCTGTATTCAGTCTGTCTCTATTTCTGTATGTTTTCATTCTTCTGAAGGAAGCAGGAGATGGAATATGAGCTGGACTGTGTGCTTACTATGTGGCAATTGATGCTTGTGCCACAGATTGGACACTGCTGCTGGAATAAAGGAAAAATAGGTTTATGTGTAACTTTATGGCTGTAAACATAATGTAAGACAAAAATATGACAAGAAAATCCAAAAATAAAATTCCAAGGATTTTTTTTTTTTTAACAGAATATGAAATCTCATTTTGAAAACACTTCAAGAACTCTAACAAATAATTTTCCATTTTCCTTCTAATTGCCCGGAACAAATAATCTCAGCCCTTTTAAAACCCTAAGTCAAAATCACACAACTACTGGAAGAACTCTTGATTTTTCTTAAATAGATTCTCTATTAAAATCTGTGTAGTAAACTTGTTAGCTCAAAATCCAAAAAGGCAAGGAGTGAGTATGGAGGTATGTGGGCCCATCTGCTAGACTGCACTCTGGACTTAAATCAGGATGGCTACAATGATATCACTGACTTTATATTTTAATTTGAGGGTGTCCTCTGGCTTTTCTTAATTCACTAAAGATCACACAGTAAATTATTCTTTGACATCAAATATCTGTGACAACACAAGACTTCTGCTGTCTTCACAGAATATTTTCTTTAGTATCCCTTGAAAAGCAGGAAATCTATGGGAAAATTCAGAAAAGCAGAAAAAGACTTGATAAATAGGAGTCTCAACTTGTTTCTGTGATGAATTGTCTCCAACAACCTGGTAAGTAGGGTCATTCAGTGCATATTTCCATGATTAACTCAATTTTCATTTTAGCTCTGCAGTTCACCTTTAAATATTTAGTTTGGTTCCTGTGGACAAATGTTGATGTTGGCTCTCTTGTCAGACTGATGAAAATGTTACACAGATGTCCTTTGGTGATCCAGTACCACTAAAAGGCTGCAAATTGCTAAATGATGAACTCTCTTTCTCCATCATTCTTTTGGTTGGTGGCTTTTACTTAAGAACTTTTGCTGCTCATTCTGTATGCTTGTCTAACGTCCCTCCTCTTCCTTAATGCAGTAATGTCTGTCTGAGTGTTCTGTTTGCTGGACAAAACTGGCTACATTGCACTCTTCTGAGAACACTGCATTTTAGTCGTTGCTAATTAGAACTCACAACACTGTCTGACATTTTCTTTAGAGCTATGGTGTCTCAGATGTTACAGCAGATAACTCAGCTGTTTTACTGGTAGCTCATAAAGAGCCCATTCTCTAACAGAATACCAGTAGCTCAATCTCACATGTCATTTGAGGAAACCTAATTTAATCTGCACAAGCATGCTATTTCTTAGTCAAGTCTTTCACCTTTTTTCTCCATCACCTCCCCCTTCCCCGCCCGTGGAAAATGTGAAATCCTCTTTCTTCTCATTGGTTTCCATAGCTGACTTGGTAACAAAGGCACTGTAATCTCTGGCCCTTTTCCTTGACTGGTAGTTTGGGGAATGTTCTGCTGTGCTTATGTGAGCTAGTCTTTGAGTGTTTTTGAGGATCCTCGAATTGCAAGGCTGGGAACAAACATGAGAGAGAGCAGTATTCACACTAATTTAGATACCTAGAGTTAGGAGGCTGCTTTCCTCAGTTCACTTGCTATATAGCCTTAACCTGTCATTTTCCTGCCTTATTTATCATGCACATTGCTGTCTTTAAGGGGGAGGCTGGAATTTAGGTCATAATTGCATTCAAATACTTCACTCATAGCATCAGAGCCACATCCAGCTGCAGAACACTTGAAAGCAGAAAATTTTTATTAGCACCTAGTATATAAGCAGTGAAGCTACTTTACCAAAAGGATAAGACTGAATCGCTCAAGAAGAGAGCACTTCTATGCACTGCTCTGTAAAGCCCGCTTGCTCTTCCGTTCTTTCTTAAGAGCAGGCAAGGGGGAGTCAGGAGAACTGTCTGTTCAACACTGTCCCATTGCCTAAAGATCAGCTTTGATTTTGACTCTTCCTGCAAAATCCAGAGCTCTCACTGACACTCTCTTGGCCCTTTCTCATTGGCATGAGAGCTCTGTTTTCTGATAAGAAATCAGAATCTCTCTTCCTCATTTACACTCTAAATGCTTTTTTCACTTTCCTTCAGGTTCATGTGGTGTTCAACCTGCACCTTACTGCACTGAGGTACCAGTGGCTCATAGAAAGCTCAGAGCCTGAATAAAATAAAAACCAGAAATCCCAACCATTTGGAGTCAGTAAAGTTCTTGTGATACAATTCAGACACACACAGAGCCAAACACACCTTTTTATTTCTTTAATCAATTAGACCAACTCAACATTCTGTCTTGCCTGGTCAGGTGAGAAGTAACTTTTCTTCAGTAATCTGGATTCTGTACACCATAATTGTGCAATGCATCAGGAGAATTTTCAATGAATTTTTCGAGTTCATGTTATCATCTATGAACTATTTCTAAAAATTCTTAGTTAAACAAAGTCTCCCATGTCTTTAGCACCACACTTAGCCAAAGATGCAATGATTTCACTTCACTTAGCAGCTAGATAGGGTGAATAACAGACATTGCAATGAAATTTTCGATGGATGAACGTGGGCTTTTTTTCACAGTCTATAGTTCCTTCAGTATTTCTGGCAGTTTCTTGCATGACATTTTCTAATGTCTTATGGACAGCTTCTGAAACCTAGGGCATTATTTCCATTCTTTCGGAAAGCTGTCCTAATTTTAGTCGGTGAAGTTTCATTCCTTTAGTGCACCTGACGTTTTGGCCATATCTACACTATGTAACAGAGCACTGTGTTTGCAACATGCCAGCTTGCACTAGAAGAGCTAGCATGTCCGCAGGGAATAGTGTGGTGCCATATAAGATACCAGCCCAGCTCTAAGAACTACATCAGCTCGGAGGTATGGCTATGTAATCGCTGAGCTGAACCCTGCTGATGCAGCTGTAGCTCAGGCAATTGCTTGTTCAGAGCTCCTTTGGTTAGTTCTTCCTGCACTTGTGCTGTGTTGTTATAGAAATATCCCACTTCATGGTAAATGAAGGGATTTTGTACTGTTTTTTTTTTATTTAATTGCGTTGTGTTTTTTCCACATGCTGATTGAAAGTTCACCTTGTGTTGATTAATTGATTAAAACAAACCGTAATTAGCATTGCTTCAGAGGCTAACTTTCATTGCTGGCAAAATGAGGTTTAACTTCATTCACTTTCGTGGACTTGAGCCTGCTTATGTCAACACTGACTTTGGCCTCAAAGAATGAAAACAATAGAGTCATACAAAGGAGAGTGCTCTTTTTCTATCAGTGTATTAAACAAAGGATAATATTAAGTTTGGATAGTGGATAAAGTTAAGCTATGCTAATACTTATAATCAACTACCACTCTGTTGAAATTAGAAATCACACATTCCTGAGGTTTCTAGCTATTTTTCCTGCCAAAAACAAGTAGTGCTTCTACCAATTGCATAGTAAAAACAAGAGACAGACTTTCTCACACTAAAGTAGTCAGCAGTTACTGTAAGTTCGACTTTAAATCATGGACACCTTGGTTATTTATCATTTAAAAAAATACACAGAGGGTGGAGAGATACTGCTTGATAAAGAGCGCTGAAAGCATTACGTAGTTTGAGAAACGGCAACTGAAAAATGTTTCTCCGTGGTGTCAAAAATCTCATTGCAGAAAGTAACAGGGGAGTGAGTAAGCCTCTTTTTCTTCCTCTCTCCTTCTCCCTGTTTCTCATTACTAAGAGGAAATTTGCCTGCTCCCTGTGAACCTGTCACCCTGTCAAACGAAATTTTCCATAGGTGCTGGGCTGTGGATGCTGTGAGCGTACCCTGGGGCCCTACATGCCAGTTTTGGTGGAAGGATGGCCTCTTGGGCCTCATCTCAACTAGAAAAATTGAGGTTCAGATTAGACAATCAGAAACAGTGGTGGGATTTCCCTCTTTAAGTGATTTTCAACACTCAGCTAAACAAAGCCACAACTGACCTGATCTAGAGATGGGAATTGCCCTGCAGGAGGCTGGACTGGATGGACCAACAAGAGATGCCTTCCAGCCAACATTTCTGTGAGTCTATCAACTTATAATTGTCCAGGCCTCAGCACAGACCCATTATATTAATGCACTCCAGCCCGAGTATTCTCTAGAATAATGTTCACAATGGAAAATATTTTCATACGTAGTGCAGCAGATCTAATGGAAGATTGTACAAAAGTAGCTACTTCCCTCTAGTTACGACACTGCAGAGAAACCATTACAGCAATGCACAAGGTCAAAGAATAAAACTTATGTTAAAGACATAGGTTTTTCCATAATCATATGATTTATCAAATTTTAGGAAAAGATGATCCCTATGCCTACTCTTCTTTTGTCTCCTCTCCCTGCAGTGCAGTAGGAATGCACCACATTTTACATCTGGAAATTGTATTTTTGTTGACGGTTCATGGGAGAGGAGATATTGTACAGTTGCTATTTTACTTTTAGATATACTGTGCCAATGCTTGAACCTCATATGGGATTTAAAGACTCTTCTTCTGGGTAAACCACTTGTCTCAAGGTGCTTGTAAATTTATTTGGCCTTTGTAGGCAACATGAAGCAAAACATCATTCTTTTTAGCACTGAAAATGGACTTCAGACTCAGTCCTGATGCTCAAAAATTTCTGAGAGGCAGAGTGCTCTCCCTCTGTTTTAGCAAATAATACAGAAGGAAACATTTGTTCAATCATAATCCAAAAAGACTGTCAGCTTTCAGAGCTAAAGCACACATCTGACCTTCTAACTGGGAAGTGCTAGCTTATATGTTGAGCCAAATAATGTTAATTTTTAGTGCTCCACTCAGGGTTACAAGACCTTTATATTGTATATATTTTTTCCACTTAGTGTAATTAATAACAATTCACTTTTAGTCAGTTTCTTTTGCCCTAAAGGATGCAAACAGCTTTATGAACTTATTATTAAGAAATAATGGGCTTTCTATAATTACAATGGTCATCAGCTTCCACTGCAAGGCTTTATTTTTGCCACCTTATAACTTTAACTTGGAAAAAAAAAACCAAAAAAACAAACCACCTTGGCCTAATAATTGCTGATTCTACTCCAAAGGCAAAGCAGAATTCTTCTGTGGAGTTTGATGAAAAGCCACCAAACCACACCTGAGTTACAGGCCATTAAAAATCACCCATATTTCAAATTTTGGAATTTGGCTTGAACTTTACGTTTGACACCTTTCTTCTTATGAAAAGTGTCATTCAGTCTTTAATGATGAACGGTCAAACTCTGGACCTCGCTCTTTATGTCCCATGTGAAAAGTGGTACCTCTTGTAACATATGGCACCTTGATTGAGAAGTAACATAGTGCCTTAGAGTTATGGCTGCAGCTCCCATCCACACCACTGTAAATCCTGAATGGCAATCTGTTCGACCATGGAGGTGTATGTCAGTGCAAAATTATTTCACTACATCACTAGCACTCCTCATAACGTGAATTATTTATCCAGTGCTTGTCATACCTATCTGAATTATTGTTCTATTTTTTAACTTTCCTATTGGTATCTTGTCTCATTTTTTTACCTGTTAGAAGGTGAGTGATTTACTGATTACTGTTCCCCAAATGATTATTACTTTATTCTTTTTTTTTATGGGTTTTTAAGGTTTCCATGCAATCCCAGAATCCAGTGGAGATTTCCACTTCCTCCATTATAATAAGGCAAAGTAGAGAATTGATCTAGACCTGGCATGAATGACAGAGCAGAGACCTCTGTATCTCTCTGGGGAAGATAAAAACAGCTGGTGAAACAGAACAGTCATCAGGGAATAGGAACCGTCTACAATAGCATATTTTTTTCTATGAGGTTTCTGCCTTCTTTAGTCCCTTTTATCCTAGTATTTCTTCCACAGACACTCACTAAGAAATCTCTATGCTGACATCTACATATGCACTAGAAATTTGTACTCCTGTTGTAGTCAATGGAGATTGCAGTCCAAGGAGTCCCAACCATGTATTCATGCTAAGAGCAATAAACTAATTTAGAGTTAGATTATCATTTTAAAGGCTCAGCTACTAAGGGAAAGGAAAATAGCTTTGTTGTAGTATCATAAAACCATAGAAAAATTCATATTGGAGAGAATCTCTAGAGACTATCTCGTCCGAACTTCTGTCAAAAGCAGGGCCTTAGGTTAGGTTATCCAGAGCACTATGAAGCCAAGTTTTGAATGTTTTCAGAGAAGGAGACTCCACCACTTCTTTAAGCAACCTAATCCTAAGCTTTATCATTCTCATGGTGATTTTTTCCCTATATCTAGATAGAATTTCCCTTAAAGCTACTTTCTTCTGTTTCTTATGTTTTGTCACTGTGCGTCCTTTGGATGTACATTAATCTTCTCTAAAACTGGCTTTTAGCTATTAAAAGGCTATGATTAGATTTCCCTTAAGGTTCCTCTTCTCCAGGCTGAACAAACACAGATCCTTCACTATTTTGTCATATGTCAAATTCTCCAGTCCACTAACCATCTTGGTAAACCCCCACTGGACCCTCTCCAGTTTTTCAATGTCTGTCTTACACTGCAAGGACCAAAATGGATACAGAATTTGAAATGTGGTCTAACAAGGGTTGAACAGAATTAATAATCACACTCCTTGATCTGCAGTTTGTTCCCTTGCCAGCATAGGCCATGATGCTCTTAATGTCACTGCTGCCAGGGCCAACTGCTGGCTCAAGTGTAGCTTGCTACCGACCAGGAACCGATGACCTTCTCATCAGAGCTGCTTTGCAGCAAGTTAGACCCCTGTCAGTACTGCGCATTGAGACTATTCCACCCCAGGTGTAGGACTTTACATTTATCTTTTTTAAATCTCAAACAGTTCTTGTTGTCACAATCTTTCAGTTAATTAAGCTCTCTCTGTGTGGTGGGTTTTCCTCTGGCACTTAAACCTCTCTCCCTCATCATCTGCAAACATGGTAAGGGACCCATTAGCTCCGTGATACACACTTAATATAGATACTGAACAGGACTGAACCTACCATTGACTTCTGAGGAACTCTGCTTGTGACTGGCTGCCAGTTGAACTCTGAGCCGTTATTTACCACCCGTTTTCCACCTGTCTTATAGCTCATCCATCTCATACATATCTTACCAGTCTGTAAACAAGGATGTTGTAGGACAATGTGTTGTACACCTTGCTAAAATAATGGTAGATGATGTTCATGACTCTCCTCCTTCTCACTAAGCATTTTTTTTTTTGTCATATAAGGAATAAGATTGGTCAAGTATGAATTGTTCTTGGTAAATCTGTGTTTTGGTTTTTTTCTCAGCCATGTCCTTTGCACCATCCATGTGTCTAGAAACACCTACCATGAGGACCTAATCCATAGTTTTCTCAGGGACTGAAGTAAGGCTGGCTGATCTGTAGTTTCCTAGATCTTCCTTTTTGGCATTCTTGTAGACAGGAATAATATTTGCCCTTTTCTAGTCGTCTGTGGCTTCCTCTGATCTCCACAATTTTTCAAAAATGGTAGACAGTGGCTTTGCAACAACAAAAAGCAACTCTTTTAGCACCCTTGGATGCATTCCATCTAGTTCCGTACACTTGTGTATGTTGAACTTGTAGAGATGGTCACCACCTCGACCCTCCTCTACTATTCATGGTTCACCATTTGCTTTCATTTACTTCTTGACACAGAGACTTAAGGGATTACTTTATCTGTGAATATTAAAACAAATAATTTTTATCTATACAGTTTGTCACAAACAGATCCTACCCTCTAGAGGCTATTGCAATGCAAATAATGGCAATAACAGTGACTGCATTAAACCTCACAAAGTAAATCATATTGCTATGCCTTAATAAGTCACTGAAGGAAACAGTAATTTTACTTAATTTTTGGTGTCTGCATATATGTGTCTACATTTGAGCTAATCATTCCAGGCTCCTTTTACTATAATGGAGAGAAATAGGTGATTTTAGAATGGTTCATGTGACTTTAGACTTCTGCTACAGGATGGGATGATTTGTGCCTTGCACTGACTACTTACTAGACTGGTCAGTGACTAGCTCAGGCACAGATGTCTACAGTTGTGAGATAAAACCTCACATATATCCACTCTTGGTCTGTGCCAAATGTGAGGTAAAATTCTTACTCCAGCAGCAGAGAAAAAGGAGTAGAAACTGGACTATGATCGTGTGGTGCACCTCAGTTTATGCCCAGAAACTTGGTAGGTGACATTAATCCTATCGTACACCTGAGATCTCAGTAGCTTCAGTTCTAATTTTTCAGCAAAGCTGGGCTGAAATCAGCTGGACAATGGTAGAACTGTTAAATAAGGCAGTAAACTAAATGGTTAAAGTGAACAAATTTTAAATGTAGAAGAGAGTAAATAGAAGGTTATTTAGCTTCTAGAGCCAAATAAACCTCTTGGGCTTCTAAAAGTTTTTAAAGAGAGCAGTGGGTCTCATACTAGTAGCTACGTAGTGCTTCCCAACCAGCACATCCACTGTTGAGCATGACACTGGAAAAAAATCAGCACCTTTAGCCTCAGCTGTGGCAGCTGCAGAACAGATGGAGACCAGTGTTGCTTTCCTCCTCCACTTCTAATTAACCTGTACAAAGGGAAAGGCAGTCATAAGATCCTAAGTGAAAAACCCTGTGTCTCTGTTAAGGCCTTTTCTCTGTAAGAGTGGTGAAAAGCAGGGAGAGCTCTATATCTTAGCAGGTACAACACCTGCCTTTCAACACAGAGACCACACTTTGTGTTTAAAGGAGCTGCTTGCATTAATTCAGTGCATCTCACCTCAAAACATAATGCTGTGGCCTAAATTACAGAATTACTTGACTCTCAATTCTCTTGTCAGCTGAGAATCTCAGGAGAAACTTCAGCTGAGATAATAAAGTCTAAACTCATCTATAGACGGACAGAGGAGGAAGAGGCCACAAAATCTATGCTGACTGACACTGTAAATACTGAATTGTAGAAGCTGTGAATCTGCACATAATCTGACCTGAGGCCTTCTGTCAGCGTGGTGTTCTATACAAACACATATATGCACATATACATATATATACATGTTCTAAATGCTTGCAGTGTAATATAGTAAGTTTACAGCAGAAATGTGTTTCAAGAATTCCTATGTAACCGAGGTAGAGCTGACTAAATCTTTAACTTGTGTATATGACAAATGGTAGCCATTTGCACAGACATAAATTTTAATATCCATGAGTGGAGGTGGATTCTCATCCAGTTTCTCATTTGCTTTTTATATTTTTGTTTATTATTTATTCCAAGATGGATCTATTTAAGAATGGGAATCACATGATGAAACACACTTGGGGTTTTGTAAGTATACATTCTCAGATTTGAAGAACTTATAATCTACTAAAATAAAAGAGAAATAGGGCTTTGGGAATGGGGATGTAGGAAATGAACAAGAAGACTCACTTGCAAATGTCATGTTATTGCCATGATTTAAAAAAAAGAATATGTAAATCACATCATTTAATCTTGTGTCATGTCAATGTTTTGGCAGTTGACTTGGTCAGATGCTTATTTTAAATCAAATTTTTTAAAATGTGTTTTTAAAATAAATGTCAAAGTTAACAAAACACATCCAGATTCATAATTACAGATGGTGTCGGTGGGAAAAAAATGCTTAGCAGGTGTTGACCCAGCCAATATTCCAGCATATTTTATGTTATTGGCCAATATAATAACATTAGACAACAACATCGCCATACCACTTCAGAGGTGTAGGTATTCATTAGAGACTCATTAAATACTGAATTTTCTCAGTGTCGCACAATTGCAGAAACAGTTGTGTTGAATATTTGTCCTGATCCACTGAGAAAAGTATCAGTGTTAAATGGCCCCAAAGTGTCCTATTCTTTAGCTATGTGAAGCATATAGAGGATTAAAATTTAAGCCCATGTCAGCTGGTGAAGCATCAGCAATGATTATTTTTGTCCAGGATACTTTTGAGATTCTTAACTTAATAATGTTAATTTCTTGCACATTCTGTGTTTTGAAGTTGCTGTTGTCTTCTGAATTCTCTCACTCAGATTCTTTAAGGATTCCTTTTTCCGCTGTCTAAACATGTCACTCCTGCCTTCCACTTCACTTTAGTTCTCCTGGATCATTTTAATCTCTACTTGAATCTCCTGACAACTTAGTCTTTCCTGTGGCATTCAATTCAATTTTCCCTTCCTTCTCTTGGAAGTGAACTTAGATCATTGGCAGAGCCTGGGTCTTGCCTTATGCATTCTCTCACCACCTAGATTCAGGATAACTTCTTTCTCATTTCCATCTCTTTTTTTGGACTGCAACATGTGAAACAGTCTAAACGTACTCAATTTTAATTAAATGAATTGGCCTCCCCATATGCTTAAAGCACGCATGTATTAAATACCTTGATGGATCAGAGCCCTACTGGTTTCTTTCAAGCTCAGAACATCCTCTTGATTTACTATAACTGATAGTCATTGTCATTATTGCTATTATTCTGGAAAACTTGTGATCACTGGCCAAGAGTTCCAGCCACAGACTAGCATCTTGTTATGTTTAATACCATGCAAACACACAATAGAAAGACTCAGTGCTTTCTCATCTCATAATTTTGTGCTCAGATCTGGACTGAAGATCACACAGGATCTTCTAGGAGCATCTCAGCAGAAATGGGCAACAGAGCTGGAAATGAAAGGAACTCACTTAACTTGTAGAGGTAGAAACTATTTCCTACCAGAATTAAGTTAGGTAATTTGATTGCATCTGGATTTTCTTGCAAGAAACTACCCTGTGTAACCAAGTAGCTGTGCAGTTCAGCACAGAATGTTACTAGGGCTCAGACAAAAGCTGTGAGATTTTCCCTTCCATGGGAGTGTTGCAATTGATTGTGACAGGAGAAGCAGTCCAGCCAACAGGAGAAGCAAGTCCAGCCACCATAGTTGCTAGAAGTTATCCCGTTTTTTCTTTAGTGAGAGTTAGGACTTGCAGAATAATAATGTATTCAAGAGCTAAATTTTGTAGGGTCTGCAGTCCTTCCTCTCAGAAGCAGCACTGCACTGGGCCTAGTAATGTGCTGGGTTTAGAGGGACAACAGTCCTGGATCAAGTATTCCACTGCTTTTAAAGGGGGTTTCCATGTCAAATCTCTCGTATTTTAAAAACCATTTTTACACAGTTACATCAGCACTCCTACAACTTCTTACTTATTAAATACAGTTCCCAGTGCGACTCCCTGGCTTAAGTACAACAGGTACTTTTATGAAACCTGGTTTGAGTTTTTAGTGCAGCTGTGCAGAACTTTTGTAATGAAACCCAAAACCCACCCAGGCTTGAGTTTCATTACAAATCTGAAACTCACATCAGGTTCTCTAAAGGGTTTGTCAGAGTTCACAGCTCTAAAGATTTGAGGCTGGATGAAGCAACTCTATGCTGAGTTATGATTTCAGGTGCAAGCCAGGGAAAATGTGGTGGTTTGACCCCCAACCAGATAAAACCTGGTGGTTTAGGTTAAAAAGGAGAAAGTCCTTGCAAAGGGAAAATAAGGGATGAGTTTCATAAGCTCTCATGAACCAAGGCAATCAGATTTTAAGCTGCAAGCCTATGTAGGTGAAACTTTCACCAAGAGTTATGATTGCTTATTTTAACTTTCTCTTATTCACTTGTATTGGCATATCATTTCTTGTATTGAAATTAAACCTGTTTGTACAGTTCCTAATCAATCAAATAAAGGGGTAGTACAAATATGTAACAATTCCTCTGATCTCCCAGAGAAGCCGCTTCTCAGGGAGTTAGGAGACGAATTCTGCACGTGCTTTGACAGGTGACTGGTTATCTCATCTTGAGCCATGGTGTGAGTATTTCTGCCCATGTATTTCCACATCTGAGAAATACTTCTCTCTAAAGGAAAGCAGCTCCAGCCTATCCATTCTGTGTGATGGTGCAGTCTATCGGGATTCCTGCAGTAAAGCAGAAAGAGCTGGAACATCTACAGGGCATAATGTACCGGTGTTCCCACTTCCCCAGTGCAGCATAACAGAATCAGTGCACTGAGAGGAGTAACGAGGGTGCACTGTGGCTCCTTGACAGACCCTATGCCACTGGGTTCAAGTCTGTGCTAATACAACCCCACTGTTTCCCATTCCAATGCTGCTTGCTCAGAGCTCGCCTGTGTGCTTCCACATTGTCCTCCACTGGAGGTGTGAGAAAAGCAGGTTTTTCTGCAATAGGATAGTAACATCATAGGTATGAAAATATGAAAACTGCTATCGCAGAATAATTAGTGATTGTTCCTGTTTTTGCTTCACACATTTTCCCTTTTTGTCCTTCTTTTGCTTCATCCATTTCATTTACTTCTTCCAGTGAGGGTATTTATCAGAAATGCCTTTCCATACTTTGTTCCCACAGCTCCTAAGAGGAAACTTGCACATTTTTGTGGAATTTTAGAGCTTCTGATTTTTGACAAGACAGAACTGAAATGCCTAATCGAGAGTAGGCCCAAAGGTAAGTTTCTAAACCATCCCAATAAATCAAGAGCCTAAGTTCCGCTTTAAAATGTGGTTTAGGTATTGAAAAGACTGACTCTTTTTGGAAGCTTATGGTATATCTATCACTTGCAAATCAATAAAATGAGAAACTTTTCCCTGAAATACAAATGTTCGAAGTGTTTGTGGGTAGAGTCATGGTTTTAGAAATTGAGTATATTGATATAATGGCTTTTGGTTCAGGTCCATCACTAATTTTAGTTAACTGTGAAGAGATTGATGCCAATTCTCATGTCTGCAGAGCTAGAGTATCAGTGCAGACTCAGATTTGTGTCTCCCTAGTAATTAATGTATTCAACAGAAAAAAAGAAACTTTTAAAATCTCTTTTCCAAGAATTATCTAAAAGAGATACAGTGCTAAAAAAAATCATAAATCTGACAAAATTAACAGAATTTACAAGCTCATCTTTGTATCCTGAAAACTGAGAGGGATTAATCTTTACAGCTTTAATCAATGTAAGTGATGTTCATTCTGTGGTCAAGTGCTACTCTACATATACTGAAAAATCTTAAACTTGATTTTGTAAATGTCACTAGTCTACTAACTTAGACAGAGACTGAAGGTAAAAGGATGTTGTCCAGTTCTCTGCCTACGTGGTCCAACCTAACATACCTAATAAGTGTATCACAACAATTGGACTCCAGGGCTCTGCACAGATCTGGAGGTGCTGGCAGTTCAAATCCTCCTTCTACTATTCCCTTTCTTAGCATTCAAGCTATTCCTGCCCAACGTTGTGGCAAAGAGGCCAGCTTAGGCTAGGATAAGTGAAACGAGGTTGCATGAGCTGTTGAACTCTTTCCACAAGGAGGAAATCCTTAAATGTTTGATTTTATTCAACCTCCTTTTAACTTGTAAGTTTAAGACCTGGGGACTGTTGTGAACCAGAATGCAGTGTTTTGGCTTGTGATTAGAACTGCTGATCAGGAATGTCTACAACAGTCTTTTAAGTTGCAGATAGCAAGTCAGGATATATTTGGTTTCCTCTGATAGGAGGAGCCACTTAGTTGTTACATGAAACTAACAACTCTAAACGCTATATCAGAATTGGATTTTGAGAGCATACTGCACTACATAAATCAAAAATACTGTCCTTATTCTTACAGCCACCAACAAGAAATTAATTGATCTGTGGATCAATTGCATTAATTGATCTGTGGATCCAAAGTGCTTCCAAGAAGCAGCCCAAAATCCACATCATGACCCATAGCATTGAATGTTGTGTTTGACTTTCTACTTTTCCTGAGAGTTTAAAAAAATAACATGTTGTCAGACTGCTCCCAATTAGTCACACATCTGAGGAGAGTCTGTGATTGGTCTCCTTTACAATCAAGAAACATACTCTGGGAATGGCTCTTTGACATGACAGAACATGAAAAATTGGACACAAGTCTCAATTATCATGTTTGTATCTGGACTATTTATCCTTTAGGCGATTATCAAGTATATGGTTTGTAGATTTTAAAGCATATTTTGGGAATGATTTTAGAGAGCTGTGGTTGTCATGTAGTCAGCTTTTAGTCCCCTGGACACACAGATCATTCCACTCCTTGAAGGTAAGTGGTTGTCCCTGAGGTCAGATCAGAAATCTATTCAATCTTTGCAATGGCTTAGCAACAGTAACAGAGACAGTTTGTGTGAAAGGAGTAAAGAAAATGAATCAGCATTACATTGATTAAACTAGTAATTTTAAGAAAATTTAATACATTTCAGCACTTCACTTTTAAACAGCAAAGATGCAAGCTTCTGCTCATGATGTTCATTGGAAATACAATGGGAATGAATTGTAGTTATAAATATTTTGATTGAATTTGAATAGATTTTCAAATAATCTAATTAAACCACTGATAGAATGGGCATATTAGGGAAGAAGAAACATAAAGTTTATGACTGAAACACATACTTTGCTTTTTACTGTGAAATAATGTCATTTATGTGCAAATTCTGAAGCATAATGCATTTTGGTGGTCATCTATTTCTTTATATTACAGGGATACTTAGGGATGTTGTTCACTTCTTTAGGATCACTTCGAATCAATACTGAGCACAGTTCCATCCAGGAACTGGAAACAGTTTTTCATCCATTTCCTCCTTTCTCTTGTGAAAAAGGAAAAGAGAGTTTTTAATCTACATCACTCTCACTTGCCCCCTTAATGCCTTGCATAGACTTGCTATGCCTGAAGGAGATGAGAATTCAGAGAGGGCTGAGAGAAAATCAGAGGTATGTAGATATATGCAGAGAAACCACAACCATTTCTTTCAGCCCCAACCCAAAATGACCCTTTGCAACTCTGGCATCAATGGAGTGATGAATCAGCATCTTCCTATGACAGCTGTAGTCCTGAAGGAGTAGTTCCTTCTCACGTTTCCCTCCGAGCAGTTGAGCTGAGGGTATGCAGAGGTCAGACTGGAGCCTTGGCCCATAGTTTTACTGTGTGAATCACAAGAGTATGTTCCAATCAGAAATAACTCAGTGAAAGACATAATTTAACTTTCTTAATTATATTGACTGTTATATAGACCATGAGTAAATAAATACCCTGCATACAAGGAAACTTGTTTATGGAATAAAGCTTAGCTGAACTACAATTTGGTGTTTCTAATACATTTAGAGCACATTTTTAATGCTTTTATATGGCCGAATAATACTTCCACATTGATTTTTCCCCTTATTATTTAATCTACTGTACAGTGAACATATGACAATGGCTCATAGATTTATTGCAAGTGTAGCAATAAGTTTATAACTGCATGAATCATGCAGATTGCTCAATTCACCACATGCCTTAATAAAAGTTTCACTTTAATAAAACAGAGCTAAGGCAAATATGTCCAGAGCCTGGTCTGACATTCCTTATACATTACCCTGCCTCAGGAAATTATTACTATATATTTTACAGCAGCTACAGTAGGTTGGGGATCAGGATTAGAGCATAGTAACTACTGTGACATTTAGCAGAACTCCTGTGTATGCCATTAACCCTCATGGAGTGGACAGACACAGAAATATTTAGGGACAGTGGTTTTCACCCTTTTTGATTGGTGAACTTACTTAGAAAATTTCCTATAAAGGTATGATTCCTTGCTTACTGAATTTAAGCCCCTAGCATTTCATTTGTACCATTCGCAGGTGCTTTTGAAGTAGTTTGTGGACCTCACAGGGTCTACAGCTCATAAACTGAAAAACACTGTTCCAAGACAGCTTCCATCATTTGGCTACGTTGTCCGAAAAAGACAGATTTGTCGCCCGGTGTGCAACGAGCCAATAATCACACACTCAGGAGAGACATTAATCATTTATTTTCAGGTTTGCGCAAGCCTGGGTGCTTGGTGGTCTTCCACAAATGAAGCACACCAAGCGGGACCCTCTGCAGTATACTTATACAAAAAATTTTTACATATTCAACTTTTTAATACATATGCATTAATATTCTATTAAATGATTGGTTAGAGTCTCCTTGCCTAGCATGTAAATTAGTACACATGTTCAGTCCTGTTACTCCACCTATTTCTTGCGAGTTGGTGGTATGATTTGGGTACAGAATCCGTGAGTCGGTGGTCATGGTGACCCCTGCTGGAATTACCTTTCCCCTAGTTTCTTCAGGAGTTGGCACCATACGCAAAGCATCCTCAAAACATTCTGATTAAATGTTCTCCTCAAAGTTTAATTGGACAAATGTCCTTGGTTAAAGGATACTAAATGTTTGTTCTGATTAGAGATGATAGAGTGTACAAAGAACATCTTGACTTAATACAATATTAGCTAAGTTTCAGAGTTAGTCTTCAACAGCTACTCAGAGGTGAATGCGACCAGTCTCTACTTAATTGTAATAGCTATAATTTAAAGACACAAAACAATTTCAACAGTTCTATGAACTTCTACCTGGTATCTCAAACTAAGACAATTAAATCTCAGCAAGATCTGAAATTGATTGAAATATTTTCCAGCTGAGATTGTAGAAAGTATGATGCATGTATCCAAACTTGCTCTTTCATTGTGGAAAGAGGTCAGTTTTTAGGCTGTTAGACAAAACCAAGCCCATAGATGTCTAATATCCTGATCGTTTCTTCATACTAGTCAGAATTGGTCTTATAAAATTTCATACAGAAATAGGGAAACCCTTGTGACAGCAGAGATTTCAGAATGTGTAATCTAACTTGAATCTGCACTGGACTCAGACCTTGGATGGAGCTAAGGTAGGTATTTCTCTCTTTATAGCAATTAAGAAACATATATTCATTTCCTTTGCTCACCTTTCACCAGTAATGTCTCTTTATTCTTTCTTAATTAGCAGAGTTCAGAATAGCAAGCACAAAGTGATCCATAACATAATTTTTCAAACATATGTAGTTGAGGTAGGATTTTAACAGTGTTTATTGTTGGTTTCACTAGTGAACTCAGTAAAAAGAGAACTACATCAATGCTAAATGGTAATTAAAACTTTGATGTCTATGGGCACGTTATGATAGTCTCTGCTTCCATTAGATTCATTGTACATTGTTGTTATCTATAAAAATGCCAAAGTTCTGCTGTGAAGGGTCATAGTTTGGCAATTTATTTTGGTTTTATTTGGTTGTTTCATTTATTTTTTTTTATTAAGAAACACAAGTGCTGTGTCTGCAGCAGTAAAATTCTTGCATTTTTTCACAATAAGATTTTTTTTTGCCTGTTTTTCTCCATTTTGAACATTTTTGCATAAAAGCAATGTGTTTATAAAAAAAAAAATAAATCCACAGGCTTTACTGTTCCTAGTGAAACCTCCAACAGAAAAAAAAGATAATTGGGAACAATCAGTGAATTTAACAAAAAACAGCTCTAGTATTACTGTCTTCCAGTACAATAAGAAACTTTCTATTGGTAGGTTTTCAGTTCTGCAAAGTGTTTGTTAATGCATTAACCTCAGGCATTCAGATAAACCCAAGTAAACTAGAGACAAGGTTTGAAATAGATGCTTGGAAAATGTCCTTAAAACCACCTTTTTTTTTTTTTTTTTTTTTGTCAGGGGAACTCTCTGTCATCTGGAATTATGGACTTTAAGGCACCCTCTGGCTATAAAAGGAACAAGTGTGAGGATTTCACGATTATTCCTTTGTAACTCAGTATCTGAATTAGTCCTGCCATGATAACTCCAGTTCAGATCACAATGATAATCATTTTAGACACACTGCTTCAGGAACTAAGTGCAAAACGGATGAAGGTCCACATGGTTCCCGCTCATTGCAGCCTGCTTTGCTTATTAATTCCCACTATCTCCCTCCTTCTGCCCTTTTCTCTTGGGTGTCGGCTGAATTCCTTTTAACTCTTCAGGAATGAATTATTTTGTAACTGTCCTGAAATCAAACCACAAAGTGGATATCTGTATGTGTATGAAGCTAAATGAAAAAAATAAATATACCTATTGACAGAGAAAAAAATTACATCATAATTTAATAAAATTGATGCCTTTTTCATAAAGTTGTGTGTAACCTGGGAACTATATTAAGCAGAAAACAGGAAAATTGTGTACCAAGGTACAGTTTATTAAGCAGAATGGAAGCTTACTATATAATTCAATTTGGAGAGTCCTGTTTGGAGCTCTTTATGTTTGGTTTTCATTAATAGTAGAGACGGGCCATAGCAGGGTCATTCAACATGCTTGTTTTGCATGGCTGTATGGACGCATCCCCTATAGTCTCATGTAGCTCTAGACTCGTGAAGCCAGGCAGTGTTATCATTACTACATCATTCTTCAAAGTTGTACGAACATGGTTTTCCTTCAAGTGACACTATGAAAAATGACAAATCTATACCATTTCCAATACTTTCTGAAATAAGCAGGAATTAATTTTTATCTGTAGATGCTGCTGGTAAAGCTCTCTGGATGTAAATTACGTATTCTCCTATCATTCTTTCATTTGAAATATTCTTTATACATTAATACACAGTAACCAATATATACATTTTTCAAGATTGAAGCATCACTGTTAATTGCATCTCATGGTTGAGAACCTGACAAGAACAGAAAGAATGTTTTCTATAATCCAAGAAAGCAGACATTGGTATTATCTTGAGTATGACAGGTCAAGTATTTTGTCAAATTACTCAACACAAAATGCTGAAGAGAAAATTTTAAAATCCTGCCTTTTTTTTTTCAGAGGCAGGTAGCTAAATGTCTTACCAGGGAGCCTGATGAGCTCACATGATGCTTCTAAGGCACTGCCAACAGCCATGGTCACAGATAAGCCTGTTGCAGATGTGATGTGATAATCTAAAAGTTGCCAAAGAAGTGGAAAATGGGGCATCAGGCACTCCTCAGTCAAAGGTGTTTTAAGCCCACATATAATACTGTTAAGAAGATTTATCTACCCTGTCAAGTTATTGGTAAAGTGGGATCAAAGGCAGCTTCCACCTCTCCTGAGAGAGCCATGCCACCACACTGAAGGGATGATGAGAACCACAGGGAAGAAGAGACGGAAAACGTGCTGACTTCACTGAGGACACCAGGGGGAATTTACCTTCCAGCCTCTAATTCCAAATGACAATTACATATAATTATGTGTAATTACACACATTGTTCAGGGTCTCTTTGACAGAAAAAAAAATCTAGGAACAAAGAACAAAATCAGTTTTATCCCTCAGACACACCGGTATCTTAGCCACTAAACCTTTAAACTGTGCTCCTTTTTGCCTTGTCTCTGGATGTAGTCTTTGTTTCTACCCCATGATTTGATTTGAGCAGTTGAGATGGTGCCTGCTATCACTGGGCTTGGCCTGGACTTTGAAGGGACCTGGTGCCTCCTGCAGCCTGAGTGCCAGCTCTAGCTAGTGGGATGTTGCTTCTCAAAGGTGGAGGAACAACCTTTGATTGCAATTGCTTTTAGAAAAAAGTGGCCATATTGTGTTTTATGTGGCATTCAACCCAATCAGTATGCAAATGAGACATGCTCTGGGCATAGGTTTTAAACCCCTGAGGGTCTGTGTGTCAATGTAGTAGTCTACTGGTCTGCCAGAGGTACCCAGGAGAGATGTGCCAAGCCAATTGCCTGGGGCATGTGCAGAAAGAGAGCATTAAACATCTACAGATCAGTCAAGGAAATGCTATAAGTTTAAGTACTTGCTAAACTGGCAGTTCGGTGGGTGGGATTTGGATCAAAATGTTGAGCTGAAATTCTGCACATCTGCTTTAGTTTTGTTGGAGACCATTGCATCTTTAATTGTATGTACTGGATTTCAACTGTATATACTGAGCTTACTGGCTCAAATTTACCCAAGGAGCCAAAAGATCAATGAGGTGTTGAACATGCTTCTTCCAATGACCTGGAGCCCTCAGGAACCTCTCCCCCTTCTCTGACTGCAAATGAGAAAGATGAAGCATTACAAAAGAAGCTTTAATTGAGCAATACAGTAAGGATATTTTGATCTCTACCAATAACCCTTTTTCTGCTAAATGTCTTCACCACTGCTCTACTGGTAACCATGTTTCTGCTAAAATATCTGTGTTACTGATGGATCAGGGTTGAATTTCTGTGGTTTGCAACATTTGCTTCTCAGGTAGATAATAAATTGCCATGGAAATACAGGCCATTTCTCACTCTGTGCCTTTCAAAGAGAGAACATGGCAGTATGCCATGTTATGGCTGTTAGCATCACTATATCATCCCTTTGGAGTGATCTGCTCTGCTACCACTTTCCAAGGGCTCGCTTTCAGGGCATGACATTGTGAAACTAGAGAAATGATATTTGGCAATAACATGGGTTGATGGCAAGGTAAGTCAAATGGCTGAAATTGTAGGCTCTCTTTCAAAAGCTGTCCTCTGCCCCGTCACCACTGTTGGTGGTTGGATTTGCTGGTCCCACCTCCTAGTTTGCACAAAAGGAATAAAAGTAGAGGAGCGACGCAGGAGCACGACACACACTGTGTGATGAGTGTAAAACATCCCTCAGCATGAGCTTGGGGGTACAGATAGCCATGTAAGATGAAGTGAAATAAGTGTTCCTTTGTGAACAGAGGCCCTCTGCCCAGCCTTTGCATCACACTGCTTAGCCTGGCCTACAGCCTATATAAAGATACATAGATTATAAAGAAAACAGTCCCTTCAGAATGCGATGTGAAAACTTGTAAAACATTGCTTTTGTCCACACAACATGTACTCATTCTGGAATGTCAAATAAACACAAGGACTTGCTGAATATCCTTCCTCTCATCTGGCATTTTGGGGTGTAAACATAAAATTAATACATGGCTAAGAAGGGCTAAGAAATTAAAATCCGTGAAAAGTAAAACATCTTAAAGAGAGTCTGTAAATTCTTTCCTGCATGAAAGTCTAGGAATCAAAGCATGACCTCCTCAGCATGGGTAGACAATTGAGGGAACACAAAGCCTTGATCTCACTCCGAGCATTGTTCAAGGAGATTTAACTCAACAAGATGGATCAGCTGTTATCCGAGCTTTAAAGGATATCGTCCTATTAGTTCCTTTGCTGCTAGGTGAGACAATATAATTATACTAGAAGTAACATGAAAATCTGATCAGGAAGGAAGACTATTTTGATAAAGTGCATAAGGGTTTTTTTAATATAATTTTCCTGTAGGAAAGACTATTTTGCCTGATGAAATTCTGAAAAATTTATTCCCTCCTTGTCCTCTATTACATGCCCTCTCTGTAATTCTTTGTTTTCCATTCCTTCTAGTTCATAAACAACATGAAAACATGGAAAAGTGCTTTTCTGATTTTGATACTGACTTCCATTCAACAAAAGTTCTGGAATAGGAAGAAAGTAGAGAAAAATAACTTAAGAATACTGTTTTTTAAGGAAAAATGGAAATTCTCCAGGCTTTTCTGTTGCCTCCAAAAATGTGTATTTTCAAAACCCAGAAAATGAAAATTATGTTTCCAAATATACCTTATTTTCTGCTAAGGACACTGTTAAAATAATAATAATCATCTGTGGTAAGCATTATTCTTAATTTTTCTTGAAATTTTTTCTGACTTTCTTTTATTTGCAACTTCTAGGACAAGTTTCTAGACTATTCTTTCTTAAAAGCTACAGCTTGATACAGCTTATATGATATTAATCACAAACAACATGCTATGAGTCTTAATAAACTCTTTCTCTAATTTTCACTATCTTTTATTAACTGGAAGGCTTTCCTCTATATTTTCACAGTCAAATAAATAAAGCATAAATAGTAGTACCAAAGGGGCAAAACCTAGCTACTGTGTAGATGGTGATTTAAATGCTAAAACTAAACAATGCTACTATTAATGATAAAATATTTGCTTGCTTTCAGATAACCTTGGCTTGTGTTAACTATCTTAATAACTTCATTTGCAGATCTTGCTGAAGAAGTCAGTGTGAAGGGATCTCTCCCAAATGCAGTGTTTCTGCTTTTTTGCTTTTGCATTCCTCTAGATATTTGCTGTATGCACAATCTGTCTTTGGGAAGCTCAGTGTAAAGCCTGGGATATGTCATCAGGAAGGAAAAAAATGAACTGAGTAGCGTTTGTCAAATATCTGTGATGATTACTTTATCATATGTTTCTTATAGGATGTTCTGCTAAAGAAGGCCCACTTGCAAGGCCTCTTCCTTCTCTCCCATCCCTCTACCCTCACCCTATCAAAAAAAACAATTCTAGCTTCCGTTGATCCACATAATGCTTAATGTCATTTTAATGCGCAGCACAGAGCTGGCACCTTCAGGTTGTGAAAATTATGTTCTGGTATGTGATGTGGGGAAGGGAACAAGTGAAAGATACTGCCTGGATTTGGCAAGGATATCAGGAAAGGGAATGGGAGTTGGAAAAGCTGTTAGGAAATGTAGATTGGTAAGAGTGTCAAACAAAGACTGAATGGGAAGGACTCAAGGGGGAAACTGAAAGTTTGTGGAGAATATATGAGGTGACCGGCTGAGTTTGAAAGCATCCCTATCAACCATTTCAAGTCTGCTCCTCTCTTATTTCAGCTTCTCGTTTACCCATCATTTGTTACTCTGGTGGTTTGCCTCTCTGGTGACTTTTTCCTGTGCAAATGACATTCCATGGCTTAAGTCAACCAGGTGCCCAGGTGCTTCCTCTCTCCTACCTTTGAATAACATCCCCTGAAAGCCAGGGAACAGATAGGATACCTCATCATTTTCCTGAAGCCCAGGTTAATGTTTTCTTTTGTGTTCAATCTTGTGGCACCCATCCATACTGGGGGAAGCTAACAGTGACTATTTTCTCTTACTGCTGGTGCCTTTCAGAGACTGTGATTCTGTATGCTGTTTTTATGGTGTTCAATTTGTTTCCTTTACCCCTAACATTCAGAAAAAAACTTCCATTTTATTTCTACAACATTCCTCTCCCTGCTGACTCCTTGGGCTATTTGTGGGATCTAATCTCTCTCTGCAATTTCCTCCTCCCTCTCACCCCCTACTCTCCACTTGACAGCAGCACTACTTCGCCTTGTCCCCTGGCTGGGTAATATTTACTATGAATTTAGTGCCATCTCCTATTTTCCCACCTGACTTGGCATCCTATCCTGATTCTATAAATAAGAGTGATTATGAAACATCTTGGACGGGTGCTTGGCTGGCACAGGTGTCCAAACATGCTGTTCTTTCATGGGTAGCATATCAGTTCCTTAGATCTCGCACAAGGAAATAGGGGGCCCAAGTTGTCCATATGCTTCTACTTTCTTTATTTTGGTCTGTAGGCAATGATTTTCAGATTGCAAACCTTCTGAGATGCATACTATGTTACACAGGTCAGCCCTTGCTATTTATGGCTATGAAAGGCCTAAAGATGTCTGATAGCAAAGGTGACTACAAAAATAGCTCTCCAAAATGTCACGAGGAATTTGGTACAACTTTTTATTTCCATGTTACAAAAAAAAAAAAAAAACAAAAAACCAAAACCAAAAACTTAAAAGGCTTTTAAAAATAGTGCACATAACAGCAAAACTACTTTGTGACACAATCCTTTATGAAAGATTATAATCAAAACCACAGCAGCTTTAAGACCAGAGAACAGAATAAAACTTATACCAGGAAACAGAAGAAAAACCTAGGTGAAAACCCAAGCCTTTTAATTTCAAATCTGTATGACTAATTTTTTGGGGGAGATTGTGATTAGCCATCAGTCATTTCCTTGGTTTCAGCTGATTTGCTGGTCTTGCAGTTTGGCAACACTGGAGCTCCCATAATGGTTTGTATCAATGGCTAGACCACAGTTCCATTTCCAACGGAGGCTGATACCAAACATGCCTTAAATACGAGATTCTTTCATTTTTTAATTAGAAGAGCATAAACTAATGCATTGACTAACACTGTCTATAGCAGGTGTTTTTTTACAGGCTCTCAACCTGGAGAGATGCTAGTATTTTTGTGGACATGCTAGTATTTTTGCCCTCAACATGTTTGATGTTGAGGACTACATGATGAGGTTTTGATTTTTCATATAGTTCCCTTACAGAGAAATTATTTGCCCCCAAGGCTACTCTCCTTTCTGTGCTTTCAAAGGTGGACAACACCCCTGGGATGCTCAAACAGGGAAAAAAGCCAGTAGACCAATTAATATTAGCAAGTCTGCAAATGTTGCCTGAAAGGTCAGTTGGATAAGATAAGCTCAGTCAGATAGAGAGAGAAACTTCTGGCATAAAAGTTTGCTCTGTGCTTCATTTTGTATAATCACAAAGATATGAGATGAGTAACTACCTTGTTTCTCACAGATAATTTGTCCTATGGTGGTTAAGCACCCTGGGATGAACAGCCTCTTTGCTTGCTTTTATATACACCATGGTTCAGAGGGAGCATCTAGGAGGGTGAAACATCTCTGTCGGTCTTTGCTAAGGAGTTGTTTTAGCTGCACATGTTTTAGTAGCAATGTGAATATTTCATACCACTAGAGGAGAAATGATTACCACTTGGGGGAAAAATCTCAAACTAGCAACACCCTGGAAGTACAGCACAATCTGAGAGACAGAATTGTCTCTTACATGTACTCAAACTGCAGGACTTTGCTGCAGTATGTGGAAAAAAAATTATTAGAGTACCGGTATATATAATTATATATTTTTTTGCTATTAATTACATTATATTATATTATTACATATTATGTATATTATTATGGAATCTAGTAGTAGTACTAGTAATTATTTGTAGTGGGAAAACAGGTAAAAGAGAAAAAAACCTATGTCTTTCCCTTGGGAAATTCCCTCTTTTAGCTCCAACTCCAAGAATCTTATGCTGTTATCAAAATATTCTAGATTAGGATGTTCTGATGAAGGGGAGCATGCATCATTTTCACTTGCTTCCTCATTAGGGGAATCCAAAATGATTTAAAGAAGCAGCATCACTCTTGTACTGCAAATGGAGATGGACCCACACACAAAAATGTGATTCTTGTGGGAATGAAACAAGATAAAGGTGATCAATGATCTCTAACTGCAGCCTTACGTCTCATTTGCCTGTTCTTCCCTTTGATATTATCACTGGTTTGGTTTTTCTCTTCTTCAGTCCACACCTCACCTCCCTGCATGAGCTATGGAAAGCCACCATGTAATGGGCTAGGCAGAGAAAACTCTCTGGTGCCAGCCTTTGAGCTGCAAATTCTCTGCAGGACGTGAACTTGCAGAGTCCTTCAGCCGACAGTTGGTAATGTTAACATTTCTGTGGGGAATCCTGCTACAAGTCAAGCAATAAACCAGAGGTTTAGAATATGTGTGGGCTAATGGAGTAGCCTTCTCATCGCCCAGGACAGAATACCAGCACCGCTCTGCTCATGGAGGTCTTGCATGGCTTCAGGAAGCACAGGTGCTGGAGATCCATTTTGCCAGAGAGTATCTTGCCTGGCAGAATATACTCTGAGAAGTTATACTGATTTTATTAGCCCAGAGGCACTAGCTCCCTCTATGAACATATTAATTAAGCCATGTTTAGTACAACCTGACAGCATCAAGAGTGATTCACTTATCATAAAATAGATCCTTCAGCTGATCAGCTGAAAATCTGTAGATTTTTCTTAACATAATTATATATTTTGCATTATTACAAGTCTGTGGATATCTATATGGACTCTGTTTAGAGTCCATAACTGTTCAGCTCTTCATGTGCAATTTAGGAGTTTCCTTTAAAATAGAGTCCCATCTCGCAAATACAGACATTTCAAAGGAACATAACATGCACTCATCCCATGCTACATTGAGACAGAAGATAGACAATTTCCTGGTAAGCTCTTTAAAAGTCCATATAAACACTGGAAAAGAGTAGGGTCAGAGCATTTCCGCTGGTATTATCAGGGCTAAAATAAAAATTAGAGACAACAAGTTGCAGTGTCTTGTGTCCCCACCCCGAACACCCACTCCAGCCCTTCAGGAACTGTTGCTCACTTCCATTCCCAGAGAGCAATAAAAAAGGCAATCTGCTAGGGAAAAAAAAATTCTACCACTTTTTCTTGTTCAATATAAAAGACTGAACATTAGTTCACAATCTTGAAAATCTGTCACCACATAATCTGTCTTGCTTGAGTATCAAGACACAGTTAGTGGGTAATAAATGGTCTCTAACTGAAAGAGAGGGAATACCCTGTATACAAAGTCATCATAGAATTTTCTGCTTCATGCAACATTTTATTACATTAAGTTAGTCTATACAGTTTTCTGCAGAGGTTGTTTAGTTAACCTCTGCCTCATGACATATTTGTCAACTCAATTAAAAAAAAAGATTTAAAATGGTATAAATCAAATTTTTATTTCCCCCTTCTTCTAATATTTAATTACCTGCTCTCTTTTTTCACCTTTCCCCCAGGTTCCTTTATCTAGCTCTCACATAGATTAGCTGATGAAGAAGACTGGCTCCAAATCCATTTCACAAGTCCTTTGAGACATGTCAAGACCAACCATTTAAACCGTATTTTCTCCAACTAAGCAACACAAGGCTAACTTTAATGTCTGTCCTTTGGTTGGATGTGTGGTGTGAACTTTTCAATGCAAACACAGAACAGTAGGCCAGCAGTAGCAATACAATGACATTTCCACAATTTCATCAGGAAAAAAGTAAGATAACGCTCCAAGACTTTTGGGAGAAGTCAGATGAACTCTAACACTGTAATTGTAGTAGGCTGAGGTTCAAACCTGGGTGAAACACTTCAGACTTATAGCAAACCTAAAGTGGTGACCTCATGCGAAATAAAGCAAAACCATAGAGTTTGTTACCGCACAAATTGGTTCCACAAACATTTCAATGGCTTTTAAAAAGGAACTAATAGCAGTGGCTATGTTATTGCTCAAGAAGAATTAAATCTGAGGTTTTGACTGCCTTCTTTTTGCATGCTTTGCAAGAGTATGGATGTCATACATATGGTACTAATTCCCTTAAAACATTAAATTTGACGCTGTACTTGCCATGTGCCAATCAAGCCTATCCCTCTGCCGGCTCCAGCCCACAGTTACAGTCCCAGCATGAGTCCCACCCTGGCACAACAAAG
Source organism: Chlamydotis macqueenii (assembly GCF_036417535.1). Taxonomy (NCBI): domain Eukaryota; kingdom Metazoa; phylum Chordata; class Aves; order Otidiformes; family Otididae; genus Chlamydotis; species Chlamydotis macqueenii. The sequence goes on from NC_141558.1 coordinate 11,076,129, forward strand.
GTCTTGGTGGTGAAGCCATCTTTTTTTTTATATTCTTGGGGAGTTTCAGGTAGTAGAAGGCAGTACTCATTGCCTGTCATTGCCTGTCGTTGCTTGTCATGCTAGACCACAGGGTCTTATCTGATATTGAGCTGTAATGTGCCCCATGGCTACGGACCGGATGGTGCTGATGAAGGGAAGAGGCCTGAACCTCAGGCAATGCTGGACTTAAGGAGACTACTTTCATATTGCCAGGATGAGTGCCCTCAAGCTGTTTTGAGGCTTTCCCTGAAACAGAAGATAACGTGTTTTTTGGAGGGGGTGAGGGTTATTATCTGCTTGTTTGTTTCTTTTAACAAAAGACTAGAGCCAGACAGATGGAAATAGTGTGAGATCACAGAATCACAGAATCACAGAATTATTTTCAAGATTGGAAAAGACCTAAAAGATCATCCAGTCCAACCATCACCAATACTTCTCAGCTAAATCATATCCCTCAACACAACATCCAAACGTTTCTTGAACACCCCCATGGTCGGTGACTCCACCACCTCCCTGGGCAGTGCATTCCAGTGCCTGACTACCCTTTCCGAGAAGTAATATTTCCTAATGTCCAGCCTGAATCTCCCCTGGCGCAGCTTGAAACCATTGCCTCTAGTTCTATCACTGTCTACACGAGAGAAAAGGCCGACCCCTAGCTCACTACAACCTCCCTTCAGGAAGTTATAGAAAGCTATAAGGTCTCCCCTGAGCCTCCTCTTCTCCAGACTGAACAATCCCAGCTCCCTCAGCCGCTCCTCATAAGGCCTGTGCTCCAGACCCCTCACCAGCTTCGTAGCCCTCCTCTGAACGCGTTCCAGGGCCTCAATGTCTTTCTTGCAGTGAGGGGCCCAAAACTGAACACAGTACTCGAGGTGCGGCCTCACCAGTGCCGAGTACAGGGGGACAATTACCTCCCTGTTCCTGCTAGTAACACTGCTTTTGATGCAAGCCAGGATGCCGTTGGCCTTCTTGGCCACCCGGGCACACTGTCGGCTCATGCTCAGCCGAGCATCAATCAGTACCCCCAGGTCCGTTTCCTCCACACAGTCCTCCAGCCACTCCGCCCCAAGCCTATAGCGCTGCCTGGGGTTGTTGTGGCCGAAGTGCAGGACTCGGCATTTGGTCTTGTTGAACCTCATCCTATTGGCTTCAGCCCAGCTCTCCAGCCTGTCCAGATCCCTCTGTAGGGCCTCGCTACCCCCAGGCAGATCCACACTCCCAGCCAATTTGGTGTCATCTGCGAACTTACTGAGGGTGCACTCAATGCCCTCATCCAGATCATCAATAAAGATATTGAAGAGGACAGGCCCCAGCACCGACCCCTGGGGAACACCACTTGTGACCGGTAGCCAGCTGGATTTAACTCCATTCACCACCACTCTCTGAGCCTGGCCCTCCAGCCAGCTCCTTACCCAGCCAAGAGCGTAAATCATTAAAGTGATCATTAAAGTGATCTCAGTTATACAGTTTGGACTATCAAGTTTGAGCTATAACAATTTGCAAAAAGAGTTTCCCTCTTGCACAGTGTTTCGCCTGCAGTGGTGATCAAGAGTGGATGCTCAGAGAAGCTGCAGTTGTACACTCCCAGCATCTCACAATCAGGATATCTTCTGGTGTCCTGAAACAGTTTTCCTTTGGCCCCTCATTTGTAATAGCTGTCTCTGGAAACCCAGAATTTTGTCTCTCTTTTCAGCTAATCTATGTTTTTGACTTCCAAAATTTATTGTGAAGATGAACAATGCAATTTTGTCTAGTGGAAAAAAAAAAAACAAAACAAAAAGTGTGTTTCTGTTTGTTAAACCTTCTATTAGATAATTTCATGGAGTGCTCCCATTTGCTTGTTGTGTGGATGTAGCTATCTCCTATTGACTTCTCTACATCATTCTAATTTTCAGTCTTCATTCTTCCTTCCCTGCTTTAGTCTTCTTTTCCAGTGTTCCTGGTAACCCAAACCATCTATCAGCCAGGGGAAAAGACATGACACTAATCTGAGAGGAACAATTGCATGTTGACTTTCTGAAATAATTGACCATAAAACCATTCATGTATTTAAATAAGCTTGAAATAAGGTTATTTTGTTTATTTTTCTTCTTTTCTCTAACATCAGTATGCTAATACACAGACTACTATTGTTATTTTTTAACACTAAGAAGCTAGAAAAAAACATTGATGCTTGAGCACTCACTTTCGTGTTCATTTCTGTTAATTAACATGATAGAAACTTTTTGGCATTAATGCATTAAGAGAGGTTCCAAGTCTAGAGTATAAGCTCTGTTAGCGAAATGAAAGTAGAAAGGTAGATCAAATGATCATACTGAGAAGATATATAAAAAGTCTTAGTCCAGTGCTTTCTGTGCGTGCATTACTAATGAGGAAAAGCACACTCCACTGAAATAACTAAATATGCTGATTCCAATGGCAGAATACATCTCATCCACCCATGATGGCATCTTTCCAGTGCTGTTCAGTGACTAATTATATTCCCCTCAAAAATACCACACATATTTCATAGCAAATAAACTTCTGCACTCTGGCAAGGCCAAGATAACAGTAAATATCGCACGTTCAGGATAATTCTGGTGCCACAGAATTGCTATTATCGTTGCACAGAAATAATGCAAAGGAAAACGATGATACTAATACAGAACATCGCAGGAAGGCATGTGAATGACATCTTGCCTCAACTCCCTCTTGATTTAAATCTGTATTCAAAGTTCATAAAAGAGAATGAAAAGAATAAAAACAGGAAAAACAAACCACAAAAAACCAAACAAACAAAAAAAAACCCAGAGCAAGTAGTAAAAAAATACTTATAAGGTGATTTTCCTCCAGATCTTCCCCTACATCTTTTCAGATAAATAGGTAAGCTCCAGTTTAGGCATGTAGTTTTGACACCTAACTCTCAAGGCTCTCAGTGAAGAGAAGAGAGCAGAGGTAGCTGGTTGCATTGGGTACCTAGTGCTGAGTGGTTATGAGAACCTTCTTTCTCTATTCATCTCCTAGATGATAAGTTTTCTGGGGACTGGATTGCCTTTGTATTTCTATCTCACAGAACTGAACAGATTTACAAATGAGAACAATAAACTGTATCAATTAACAGTCCATATCCAGCCACTGAGTCTAAACAGCAGTAACAGAGAAAGGTATCTGCTGTGTCAGAGATGGTAGATCTCTTGGGACACATCATAAATGTATAACACTTGTGCCTAGAATCAAAACTAATATACAGACTCCCAGAAAAATCTCAGCATATGAAAAGCTTCATAGTTTCCTTCAACACCTAAATGAAAACACATCTAGCAGAAATACTGCAAAATTAATGTTGAGTTGAACTACAGCAATAAACAGGACAGGTCAATCCTTTCTGAAGTTTCTGCAGGACAACTTTATGGTGCTTGTGAGGCTCTGCAGGTGCTAGTGTCAGTGAAAAGACCATTATGGTGATGATCATCTGAAATCACCTGTATGTCATACAATAAAGCTAAAATTTGTAATGTTTTAGTTTGTGTATATGAGAAAGACACAGATTAGAGGAATTTAACTTTTCTCTTACTGTGAAGCTTGTTTATGTATGCCAGAGAAGTAACTAGGGTTTCAGTGTATGACAAGACATTAGACAAAGAGAGTTTGCATGTGCATATCAGTGTTATTCTGAATGTGGCCAGTGCACGAAATCTGCCAGTGCCTGGAGATTCACAGCTTCCAGGGCACTCTGTGAAGCACAGGGGCTGATCCTAAGGGTTCTTATGATTACTAAAGGACTCCATAGAATGTCATTGGTATGTAAAGGGTTTTTTAAAAAAGACACAACTTTATAGAACCAAACAGAAAAGTTACTTTGTGTGATAAGTGCATTTTCCATGCTTATCCTTTCCCAATGAGCAAGATGGGATATTTGGGCACTGCTAACGGTTGTGAAAGAGCACTGTTTTGGAGCCAGCAGCTAAGAAACACAGACATATTATTCGTGTTGTGATTTTAGCCAGTGTGAGTTTTGAAAAGAAAAAGAAAGCCAGCATAAGAGAGCATTAATAATCACTCACGCCCTCAAAAGCATAGGGATTGACATTTGTGAGTTAAAGGCAAAAGTACATGGCTTCTTTTCCAGATATTTGGAGATCATACATTTAGTGCAAGTGCCATAAATCAGCTGAAAAATATATTTGCAGAACAGAGAAACCCAGATGAAATTATCACAGTCCAAGGCGTCCTGTTTGACGAGGAAGAATACATATGATTTATGGACATGCATAGCTTTTGTCGTGTTACGACTGGGCTGTTATCCTCTCAGCTGAACGGAGAGTCTGCGGGAAACGTGCAATCTGCAAAGCACATTCTGAAACAAACCAACTTAAAGTGTTCTGCTAGAGAGCAACTCCCATACGCAACCCAGACATTCAGCCCAGCCCCACTGATGTGAGAATCACTGTGGAGATGTCAAATGATAAGATGACAAGAGTTAAACAGAGGCAATCTGGCTGATAAAAGGTACCTTGACGGTCCTTTTAAAGAAAAGGAAAGCTTTATTTAAAATGTGAAACAATAGCCAAGAGAGTTTGCATGTACTTCTGTCATGTGAAAATAGTTCATTTGCTGCCATGTTCATTAACATTAACAAACCGCGGCTGAGTGTTCAGACAAGAGGAAATGTGAATTACACGTATCCCTTGCAGCAGGAGATGATATAGGAGGATTCATTTTTCCAATCACACTGTTGCCTAGAGCCAAGGGTTCCTCTGGGGCTGTACTGTTCAATCCCTAGTTTATGTTCATTTTTTATTGGCTTTAATCAGAATTTTGTGATTATAACTAATAAGATAATTAAGTTCCTAAGTACAAGAGACTTAAGAGACAAAACCAGCAGCCAGGTGGGATTCATCTGACTTAATCTCAGCTGTAAGGCATCTACACTTAGTCCTGGCTAGCATTTCTCTGTAGTCAATGGAAACAAAAGCACTTCTAAAGAGAAAGTCAACTCTTAAGAATTTTTTTTTTTTTTTATGATAGGAGTGGTCCTTTTCTGGTAACATCTCTGTCTCTCCACTGTCTGTAAAGTAAACCTGGATAACCAGCTTAGACAAGACGCCTACATTTTAGACAGCTAAAGGTCATTGTCTACTGTCACCCATGCAAGTGAGTAGTTTTGCAGACTTCCATGAATGTTTACGTGTTGATAACAAGTAATTTTCTTTACTGCCATGGCTAAATAACAAAAAAAGGGATCAGACAAGCCTGAAAAGTTTAGGCACTTACATGTAAATGAAATAATAATAGTTATAACTGCAATATTAACATTTACTTGTTACTACTTTTCTACTTAAAACCGTGTAAAATGACATACAAATAATACCAACGTTTGTTCATATGTCATCCATCTGCATTCAGAATTCATAGGCATTTTGTTAAACTGTGAGTTAAACTGATTTCTTATAGACACATAGTAGGTACAGACTGGTAAAAGTGCTAGTGGAAAGGGAATGAAAAATAGACAGTGGTTTGTAGAGTACATCTGCTAAGAAATGCTCACAGAGAGAGGGTCTGTTACGGAGATACTTTTGCAGAGCTCTGGCATTTGGTTCTAGAAATCTGCCTTCAGATTTCTGTCCAACTTCTGCATCATTCAAACCAACTATGATTGTTTATGCCTATTCTACTGTGTACTACTGAAACAGAATATTTTTGCTGTTGGTTTCAATACACATTTTCACAGGAATTTCTTTCTCTGCCCACTGGAAACTAACCCTTCTCCATCTCTTCCCTTACCAGAGTATATTTTACTACAAACTGGAGATTTCATGTAGATGCCTAAGGAACTAGTGTGGCCTAAAACGGAGGCTGTTCTAAAATTGATTGATTTAAAGAAAGCTTTTAAAAGAAGTGGTAATGAACTTTTAGTAGTTTGAACTTCTCTCCAATAATGTTGTAAGTCCAATACTACCATAACTGGTCTTTGCAAGAAATATTCTAGATATTTAGCGGAAGTAGGGTGATCATCAAATAGAAGGTGCCTGGCCCTCATACCAACAAAATTAGATACCTAAATTCCTTTTCAGCATTGGAGGTAGGTTCCTTTGAAAGAGATTTTAAAATACCTAAGAAAATATCCTGCCCTTCCAATTTAATACTATATATCACCCATATGAGAAAATCTGAATATGTGTTTTGGTGTATGAACACATACAGAACCAATCAAAGCTGCACAGAGAATCTGTACCAGAGGCAAGACATTAAATTGGATTTCCTGTCTCTCTCTTTATTTCAAAACTCTTTTTCCTGGTCAATAAACTGTGTTAATGCCATAATTTGATAGAAATAGTTTAAGGCTGTGTCAGAAAGTCAGTCTGTTCTAATGAACGTACAATATTAACCTGATACTGCCTCACCTTTTAGAGTAAAAACATAGTGTTTCTAAACCTAAAGAGTCTGTCAGAAGCCAATAAGCTGTCTCAAAATTCTGTAAATGATCCTGGGGTACTTTAGAAGCCCTGTAATTCTGTTAAATTCATTCTGTATGCAGTGATCAAAATCCAATTTTTCTGAAATATAATGTACATATTCTCACCCTGGCATAAAAAGAAATAATTATTTTGTAACATAGTGACACAGTACTAAAACAGAAGAGGTGGGGTTTTTTTCCTATTTTGGGGCTTCTGGAAAGTGCTACTGTTGATTTTTCCTAAAATATTATACTGTTCTATCCTAAGACCCATGGAGCTTTGAACCCAGCTTTCCTGTGTCCTGCAGCTGACAGTTGATTTGAAATGGTAACCTGCCACCAGGCCAAGAAGTCGGCTGATTAGAGCAAGCTGTACAATTGCCACAAGCTAACCAAGTGGAATTAGATTAATTAGCCAGGAATTTCTGATAGAAAATCAAGGTAAAATTAGAGAGTATTTGGGTAAAGTTAACACACTTGTCTACCTTTAATAATAATGGATTAACTACTAAAGTTAAATGGAAATGTGTTCTTTTCTCTCTTTTTCACTCATTTGTTGGATGACTTAGTGCAGATCCAGAACAAAATATGAACCTCCACTACAATAAAATTAATACCTAGATCCTGAGGCATGACCATTATCACAACGCAGTACAACACAAACTGAAGCGTGTAATCACCGAGTAACCTTTACCTGAGGTGAATATTTTCTATTTAAACATTAATTTCTGTTCTTAGAAACTAACTCAAATTTGATTACAGTTTTAAAAAGCCTGTCATTTACTTCAGTAAGCTGTCCTAACACTTAATTATCCTCATCTAGTGTTTAATTATCCTCACTGTTTAAAAAAACTACATGCTGTATTTGAGTCTCTTGACTCAAATACATGTTATGCCTTTTTGTTGTTGTTGTTAAACTGAGAAGTCCTCTCTTACTAGATGCCAAGTCAAATCTTTCCTCATCAGACATGGGTGCTGGGTTTGCAAGAATTCATTTCTTAAGACTTAGACCTGGCATAAGTGGTGTCACTCTTTCAACCCTCGTGCTTAAAAGTGTGAAGTATAAAGGGTACATGGCCTACCTTCAGCCCTAGAAGAGACAGCGACTCTCCTTCAGTACTGTAAATAGCAAGAAAAACAATGTATAGTAGAATCACAGAATGGATGGGTGGGAAGGGATCTTAATAATGACCTAGTTCCAACTCCCTTGCCATGGGCAGGGACACCTTCCACTAGACAAGGTCACTCAAAGCCCCATCCAACCTGGCCTTGAACACTTCCAGGGATGGGGCATCCACAGCTTCTCTGGGCAACCTGTTCCAGTGCCTCACCACACTCATAATAACACATTTCTTCCTTACGTCTGATCTAAATCTACTCTCTTCTAGTTTAAAGCTGTTGCCCCTTGTCCTGTCATTACATGCCTTTGTCAAATGTCCCTCCCCAGCTTTGCTGTAGGCTCTCTTTAAGTACTGGAAGGCTGCTATAAGGTCTCCCTCGAGCCTCCTCTTCTCCAGGCTGAACAGGCGCAACTCTCTCAGCTTGTCCTCACAGGAGAGGTGCTCCAGCCCTCTTGTCATCTTCGTGGCCCTCCTCTGGACTCTCTCCAACAGGTTCAAGTCCTTCTTATGTTGGGGGCTCCAGAGCTGGACGCAGTACTCCAGGTGGGGTCTCACCAGAGCAGAGTAGAGGGGGAGAATCACCTCCCTCGACCTGCTGGCCACACTTCTTTTGATGCAGCCCAGGATGTGGTTGGCTTTCTGGGCTGCAAGCTCACACTGTGAGCTCATGTTGAGCTTCTCATCCACCAGCACACTCAAGTCCTTCTCCTCAGGGCTGCTCACAATCCATTCTCACCCAGCCTGTGTTTGTGCCTGGGGTTGCCCCGACCCACGTACAGGACCTTGCACTTGGCCTGGTTGAACTTCATGAGGTTTGCAGGGGCCCATCTCTGCAGCCTGTCAAGATCCCTTTCCTGCAGCATGTACTTAGCACTTGTGAACAACAAAATTTACATTAGGGTTGTAAGTTTTAATCTATGCCTTTTTGTATTTTTAAAAATTTTGATGGGATCTTGCAATTTGATCTGTATGACAGAGTCTTTAAGACGATCAAATTCTCTGAGGTGAAAAGCTCTTCATACCAGCGCCTTTCTCCAGAGCAGGACTTACAGGAAGACGAAGATGAAATGCATGACAATGATATAAAACAAGTTTCCTATGGGAGGAAAACAACAAAAGGGAGCAAGAAATGTCCAAAGTAGCTTCCTAAAGGACTTCTCAAACAAAGGTGTGCAAATGCTAGTTCTCCCAGGAAAGCTCACCTAAGAATTTACTAGATCTTAACTCAAAAATGGTAACAAGCAGCAGCAAAGCTTAAGCTCTGTAAGAATGTATTTGGCGAAAGCCAAAGCCAAGGAAAGAAGTGAGTAAAGAAGGGGGCCTGACAGATTCCACTAAAATAGAAAAACTCTTTGACTTGCAAAATACCTGTCCAGCTAAGAAAGAACTTCCCAAGCATTTTGAAGACTAAGTGGTTTCAAATCATTCTGGATAGTTAGAACACGTTAGAATCTCCACTGCGTTTTTATCCAATAGACCAGAATTCAGAAGTGGTTAACTCTTGTAATTTTAAAATTATTCTTCTTGGAATGTTAAAATGGAAAGTATAAAGCAGGTTGGTTAATTGAAACTAATGAAAATCTTGTAAAAATAATTGACAATAAAAAAGAGGAAGGGAATTACTTTAAGAACATTAACATACATTGAATAGTGGGGAAAGACAAATATAGACAGAATATCAGGGGAAAAAATTCCTGGTAGAGTGATCCGCAGGGATGTGAAGTAGTGTCAGAAACACCATTGCTCACAATATTTAAATCCAAACTGAACAGAGCACTAGAAATTGTGCTGTTGGGAATTACTTTATTTTAACTGGGGTATTGACTGGATGACTAAATAGATCCTTTCCGTACCTGATTTCTATTAGTCTAGAATTCCCAGCTGCTTTTTCTTCCAAAGCCTCTTCCAGTCTCTGAATTTCTTTCTTTAATGTTGACTAATAAGAGCACTTTAACCAGTGACCCATTAACAGAACTTTACTTTTTCTTAAGAAAATAATAAATTGGCAGGTGATTAAAGGTTTCCACTTCTCTTTCCTCTTAAAAAGGATAAAGTAAAAATGTCTGCAAGCATAGGTAAGACAGTATTGAAAGTTCCACCTGAGCTAATGCTACTCAAGTGTAACACGAGTCCTCCAACTTTGCAAGTAATGAAAGCAAAGAGTGCAGAAGTCTGAGAAGATTGACAAGTAGATACAAGGTACTTTCTTTCTATACTATCTAATCACTGTAAATAGATTCTGATCAAAATTTATTGCTGCACAACAGCTACTTGGCCTTCCTCCTGTGTAAGAGTTTCCCTGTGTTTTGTAACTGACCCTTGCTTGAGCTAGTTGGCAGTGTTCCTTGCTGCGTTTGGGTCAGCTCTCTTCTGTTCATAGATTTCTACTACTGCCCACTCAAAGTGTAGCTCAGGGAAAATGGTTGTGACAGAGTTTATCTATGAGGCTTTACACGTCATCTGCTTTGTGTTTGTGTCTTCTGCACGAGGAAGCATTACCCCTCTGGGACCTCTAACCTACATGAAGCAAAGAGAAACAAGTTCATCCCGTCTATCTTCAGGTTCTCTACTCTGAAGTAGAGTGCAGCCCATCACATTTGCATTTAACTTCTTAAATGCCCACCAAATTTCATGGACATGCTGGAGGACTTTGACCTGCAATTGGTGGAGGCTTTGAGAGAGCAAAAGGAAAATTATCATGCTGTGCCACCACCTCTGTTCTTACAGTCTGTCCTAGGCAACTGCATTTCACCTCTGTTAGGTGGACCCACTGCAGACTGGGGAATTTTTGGTCTGTAAGATTATTTAATACTATACATAGACTGTGGAGACAATGCTCTTGCTGAAGCTCAAGCTCTCTGGTTTATGTTCTGGCAAGAAAACTGTCTTCCAAATATTAATATCTCAAAAATATTTTGATTAAGATTAGCAATTCAGCCAGAGAACATCAGAAGTTTGAGTGGGTTCTAATTTTACTAAAACAAATATATATTCAACTTGTATATCAGCAAGTTGGATCCCCCTGTCACCTGACTCTGACAGTTTCCCTGGTGTGTGAATGACTTCCATCTAGGATGAAATATTTCCAGATATATTAGTTTCAGCATCTTCTTTAACTTTCTGTTGTGGGAAAGAGTTACAAATTCAAAGATCAGCTTATAGGACCTAGAACTAGGTATATCACCCAACTTTAGCTATCTAGTCTAGTCTAGGCACCAAGATTCCTGCTGCAACGACTGTGTTGAAAAATCACTGTTTCCAAGGGACATGTAGCCTCATATATCTTGGAAGTTTGTAACAGAAGACAAAAAAAAAGAGGAAAAAAACCTAGTATCCCTTGTATCAAACATAAATATGAGTCCACACACTGAATTCCCAATAAAATGTCTAGAAAGAATTCAAATGAAATAGGATAAATCACCTTCTCAAATTGTCTTTTTTCCATTGACTTCTGAGGCAGACTAGATTCTTAGTTTACATAAAATGCTTAACTTTTACATGGTTAAAGTTAGAGGTTAGTATTTTCCTGTGAATATTCCATTTTGAAATAATTTGCACTTAAAACATTAAACAAAAAAAAAAAACAAATTTTTTAAAAAGGTAAAAAACAAATGCAGAAAACAACTAGAGAGAAGATATGAGATGATAATGCCACTCTCCATTCACTTCCTTGTGCATGGTATTTTTTATAATGTAGTACCAGATTTAAATAATGTCTTGAAATAACTAACCACATTTAATTTGAATGTGCATTGGAAACAGATAAGTTTTCACACGTTTAAATTGTGATGAAGATTCAGATTTTTCTCAAAATTAATTTCTGTATGGAAACTTTTGAGGTGTGAATGTGTGGGAAAGGATGAACAAGTAGACTATGGTGTAGATTACACATGAAGATGAAGATTTAATACAATATTGAAAGGACATTTATGCTGAAGAAATTGAAAGAAACAACATTATGACAATATTGTACATGGAGGCAAACAATTTGAAATAATTTATAGGAAAATGGGAGAACTTAAAAAAAGAAAATTTAATTTTTTTTTTTTAATTGTGTATCAGCTAAACCATATAAAATATATTTTTGTGGGTAGTTTGAATACCATTTTTATGGTATTTTAAACCTTTGGTTTAATTTATCAAATAACCTTGGACTGAGTCAATAAAAAAAATTGCAGTGTTCAATAGGCCTCAAAATACCTCACTTCCTAACTGTGGTTTAGCTCTTGAATATTAAACCATTACATAAACCCTCTGACTGTAAGGAATTAGGAGTAAATTCCCACTGTAGTAAGTTTTTTTCTCAAAACCACTTGCTACAAGGTTTAGCAATCTAGGAAACCAAAACAGAACCTAGAGCTGATGTCAAGCCCTCCAATGTTCCCTGACTACAGAGTACAAAACCTACATACTGCAATGAGGGCACAACCTTGTGATTTAGTAGTTCTGTCTTGGGTTTTGGTCGCAAGGGGGCTACAGAGGTGGCTTCTGTGAGAAGCTGCCAGAAGCTTCAACTTTGTCCAGTGTTCAACTGGCTCCAGGGGAGACCCACCACTGTCCGGGGCCAAGCCAGTTGGTAACAGTGATAACATCTCTATGATAATGTATTTAAGAAGGGGAAAATAAAAGAGAACTGTAGGCAGACAGGGGGAGAGGCACGGGCCTCACCCTCATCCTCCCACCAGACAGCTGTCTGTGTTGGCCCAGTCCAATCTGGCCCAATGGAGAGGAGAGAGGAGCAAGAAAATGTGAGAGAAACAGCCCTGCAGACACCAAGGTCAGTGAAGAAGAAGGAGGAGGAGGTGCTCCAGGCACTGGAGCATAGATTCCCCTGCAGCCTGTGGTGCAGCCCAAGGTGGAGCAGGTTGTCCCCCTGCAGCCCATGGAGGCCCACAGAGGAGCAGAGATCCACCTGCAGCCCGTGGAGGACCCCACTCTGGGGCAGGCAGATGCCTGAAGGAGGCTGTGGACTGTACAGGGCCCGTGCTGGGCAACCGGTTCCTGAGGGACTGCACCCCATGGAAAAAATGAACAGTGCTGGAGCAGTTCACAAAAGACTGTAGACTGTGGGAGGAATCACCTGCTGGAGCAGCGGAGGAATGTGAGGAGTTCCTCCCCTGAAGAAGAAGTGGCAGAAGCAACACGTGATGAACTGACCACAACCCCTACATGGGGGGAAGAGATAGAGAATTTGGGAGTAAAGTGAAGCCTGGAAAGAGGGGGTGGGGGGAAGATGTTCTTAAGATTTGGGGTTATCTCTCAGCATTCTACTCTGGTTTGATTGTTAATAAATTGAATCAGTTCTCCCCAAGTCGACTCTGTTTTGCAAATGATGGTAACTGCTGAATGATCTCTCCCTGTCCTTATCTTGACCCACCTCCTTTTCATTGTTTTTTTTTATCTCCCCCTTCTGAAATGGTGAGCGAGCAGCTGCGTAGTGTTTAGCTCCCAAATGGCACTAAACTATGACAAGTCCTAATACATTTATTAGTGTTAAGTTTTAAAAACAGGAAATCAGCTTTAAAATAGCAGATTACAGGTTGCACATTGTAGAAGAACAAAAGGAAAGCCAGGCAACAAGCTCTGTATAAATTATTGGCTTCTTCAGTGAGAAAGTGATATGTGCACTGATCACGAAGTGAGAAGATCATGAAGTGGGAAGGTCACAAAGAGAGAAGATTAGACTGCTGTCAAGTGTTCTCCTAACAGCTTGGGAACATGTAGAAATGACTGAAAGTACTGATGTAAGAAGTGGAATAATGTTTCTAGATTTACAGCACCGTCATCCCACAGTGCACTCCTGCATGTTCTGTTTCTCATTTCCTTGCAGTTTAGATGCAGTTTAAAAAGTAGGTGAGACACTTCTCATTTAAATCAGACAACAGGCAAATAGTTATTAGGAGGAAAATCTGAAATACACATAGATATAACTAAGCAGGAACAAAATTAAGTTCTTGGCATATCTCAATAATAGGGCATGATGTATCACAAGATATCATAATCCCTGTTTTACTTTTTCTTTTTCCCTAGAATCAAGGGTAACAACACCAATGAACCCCATTAAGTACAGAAAAAAAAATCACATAGGTTTATGGATGGTGTTATTATATCTGAACTAGCAAAATGAGCAGAACCAGTAACTCTCCTGTAGCCTGAAAGCCCACTGTGATGGTCTGGCTGCTTCTGTATTTCTGAACATTCCTACCCTCCAGAACTGGGTAGCTGACTCCAGCTGCTTAGTGGGAAGGGTTTGCTCTGGCTCTGAAGCCATACCTGTAATCACCCAGGACAGTGTTAACTGGTGCGGGCCCTGTGCGTGCAAAGGACCATTCCTGCCATTAAACTGAGCTGAGTTTCAGTGTCTTGAAAGCGTTTGATTTAGTAGCGCGAACTTGGGCTGCCAACCTGTGCTGAAATCACAACCCTACTACTCCTGTGCCAGGCAGTTAAAGCCAGCATGAGCGTTGCTCCCGCTTCTGCAGTCACTGCTTCTTGTCCTGTGTGGACACGCTGCCATAAGAGCAACATAATTTGTTGCTCCATTCCCTAGCCTTTGGCTCAATTTGTGTACAAGTTGTGTGGGATTCTCTCATTTAGACATCTGTGTGTTGACATTGAATCTGACACCAAGTACAAACTTGGTAGGGAGAAACAGGCAGTTTGGCTTGCTGTTCTAGCTTTTCTGAGAAGTCTGTGTTAGGGTAAGATGAGTTACACCCAGGAAGCACCTATTTCTCCCCAGAGGGAGTCTCCAGTGATAAGTTCAGATGCAGAAGTTTGTATTTTAAACACATCTGTTTGAGCAGATCAGTTTCCCCTTTCCTGCTTCCTTTTTAATTTGCACCCTTTTACCTCCATCACCCTCGAATCTCATTGCAGCAACTGAGAGAGCACACAGGATTGTGACTAGTGTATAAAAAAGCTGACATACATAGTTAAAAGCTAAAAAGTTGTGTTTTTCTACCCAACCCCGTCAAAACTGTCTGTGCCTGTTAGACTTGCAACACTGCCAGTGAGAACTCTAGCTTTATGGGGGATATACATGCTCTCTGCCCTTTTTCATTGGTTCACCCGACTTATATATAACTCTGTTGCATAGATTTGAAAGTGGAAAAACAAACGTCTACCATCTGCTCCACGTTATTTGTGATGATTTCTCCAATTAGGTCCAATTAACTTGCTGTCAATGATTAAACATAATGGGTAATAATAACTTGACTTCATCATTACCATGAGTATTATTAGCTCATTGATTGCAATAATTTCAAAAATTACCCATCAGAATAAAATATGTTTAGCGCCTGGATTGTCTGTTTAGGAACATCTGCTATAAATGTGTGATATATGTGGAATTCAATGCCTCTTGATGTGAAAGGGAAGCATATAATCCTTACTTTGAGACTCAGTGCTGGCACAAATTTATTGTGAGACAGTGAGAGGATCAAATAAAAATCAGTCCAGAATTTATTGCTGGACTCACAGCACTGTCAGAACAGGAATGGAGCTATCGTATATTTACCAGCCTGAATTGTCATGTCTAGCAAGGAGACAGTTTTGTTCAGATGATCTGAATTTATGTGCCTGTGTCGTATCATAACCTGTGCTCATGGATGAATTAAGAGTGGGTGTGTAGATGGCTGGATACCTAGACCGTCTTCAGCAGACTTTGCCTTGCTGCTTGCCAAATAGAGATGCTTTTATCCAAATCCATGGGCCTAGTTTGTTTGGCCTTACTTGCATAAAAGCTTTACAATGATGGGCTGCATCTTCTTAAACATGGCGTGCAGCAATCGAAGGCACAGCCTTCATTTCCCTTACTGTCTCGCAATGGCAATAGTCTCTCACTATGCTCACAAATGAATTTGTCCACGATGAGCTATATTTGCCATCTCCTAAGTCTGCCATGTGTTTTTGGTCAAGTGTCTTACTGTCATACAATTCTGGTTTCCCTGTAACCATAAGGAAGAAGTGCTGTCTGGAACAGCTCACAACAGACTCTGTTCAGACAGCTAATGATTCCCCAGTCTTTAAGTGTGCCAGTTAGTTCCCCTTCCTGCAAACTACTTTTATCTTCAGCATCATGAATGCTAATTCTTCTAATTCTCCTCTGATTTGCATCTTCTGCTGGGTATAAGGGGATTTTTTAGAAGAGCAAACTTTGGCCTTAGTTATGATGTGAATTCTCTTAACCACCCCCTCAGAAATGCTCAGGATCTATGTTTATTTTCACAAGCACCTAAAAACCAAATCTCCATTTATGATTCCTGAAAATTGAAAAATTTGGAGAAAAACTAATAAAATGTCTGACTCTATTTATACACGGAATGTCTGCTTATTTGCTTGCCAGATCTGAGAAACATTAATTCTGGTGGTGTATTTCTGACTTGAGCCACACTTTTTTTTTACCTAACCTGGTCGTGGAAAAACAAGCAAGGCTTTGGCTACTCTTGCCCCTTTTCTAACATTTCATTGCCCATTTTCCCCAATTTTGCCATCTGGAATGTAAATTAAAGGGGTTTTTTTCCCTTAAAAATCCCATCATGTCTTATCAAATTTTCATTATTTGGCTTTTTAACAAAATGCAGATTGGTAAGCTAATGCTTATTCAGCGTGATTATTTCATTTAATTTTTGGCGTAGTCTTCAGGAAATTTAGTAGTCTAGCCTTTAAACCTCTGATCTTTTTCCATTGGTTGTTCCTAAGAAATACTGAACTACCAGAAGCTAAACAGCTTCATGGATATTATTTGACAGCTTGCTTTAATGCAAAAATGTGAAAAGATTCCCACCCAAAGTCCTGATTAGTCTCTGTCTCTAAAGCACTGCACTCTGGAGAGCGTAGTAGGCTTTATCTTTCCTGTCACACAAATAGGGAAACCAATTCATAGGTCTTCCAGCCATTTCCCAGCTCAGTCCTTCTTGCTTCCCAGTATTTTGCACAGCCTGTCCCTAGCTTTAAATGTCAGCTCAGATTTTCACTTGGAGCTTTGCTGATTTACAACAGATGAGAAAGAAACCCCATGTATTTTAAATGTTTAAAAACATTGCTAGATTTGTTCTGCTGCTGTGTAGCCTTCTTTTTGTAAATTAAAGAATCTTTTAAAAACACTTCATCTTGAAAATCATGCTGCAGGAGGAGGGAAGAAGCTTATCTCAATGTGATGCTCATCGTCCATTGTTACTATTTGCTGTGCCTGACCCAGGCCAAACTCTAGTGCCTCAGAAATGAAATTGTTCACTAAGCTACCAGAAAAAATCTAGGGTGTTTTCTTCTGGAAATACAGAGAGGTGGTGAAAAGACAAAATTCAGCACACAGTGCTTCAGCTCTGATGCTGTTGTAAAGCAGAAATAATGTTATTTCAGAGAGCTGATTGCTCAGATGAACATGGAAAATGTGAGAAGAATCAAGCTCCTTTTGACTCACTGATGTTCATCTACCAAAAATACACACTCTAGTTATGATTTGTGCATTTTTGTTAGACTGTATCCAGAAGACGGTCAAAACCCTCTGTCTAAATTATTGTCTACTTTTTGGATTAGATGTTTTATTGTTGGTGAAAAGTGCCCTGTCTGTATATGGTGTTTTGGGATTTGTCTGTTTGATTTTGATTGGAAATGCTTCCAAACATGAGACAATCATAATATTTTGCTTGGATTTTTTTTTTTTCTGCAGTGCTGAGTTTAGTGTTGCCTAATAGGAGTAAGGTCCAAGCTCTGTGCTGCCACAGCTCGGAGTACTTCCTGCAGGATCTGACAATGTGTCACCTCCTCTTGCTGAGGCTGGATACCATTATACTCATTAGGAGATGTAGTTCAGCCAGGGAACCTGAACTTCCCATCAAAAGCAGAAGGTTACAAAACTAGGTTGTTTTTTTTTCCTGAAAAGTCAAAACAGAACCTTTACAAGAAAAAAAAAAATACTTGTTTTCTTAATTAAAAGCTAGATTTTCATTTTTTATTTTCTATAGAGAATGTAGGAAATCTGTTCTGTGTATTGAGAAAATTAACTTCCCCTGTCCTCCTCACATAAGCCTAAGATTGACCAGCCTCTATGTGAAGGAGCATTCCTTGCATCCTTTTCTTTAGACATCTAAATTGAAGTGTCTACACCTGAAGCTGAAACTCTGTTGCCCTCAGGGAGCCTGGGGGAAAGGTCTAAAGCTCAGATTAATCACACTATTTAGGGCACTGATCTGAGCTTTACAAGATGGCTGCCTAATCACACTAAGCTGGCATGTCCAGAGGAAAAAAAAAAAAAAATTACAGCTAAGATCTCTGGCAATGCATCTGTCTTTCATATTACTAAGCGAGCTACTTTTCTATTAACAGACAATAGATTCTGTGCGCATGCTCCGGATGAAGATGTCTTGGCGACTTAAGGCAAAGTGGGGTGGATCTGGACCAGAGTAGAGGAAGCTAATTTACCCCATACAATATATCACAACCCAAATTTTCAGTTGTTAAAAATCAGTACACCCAGCTGAGGTCAATGGAGCTATGTTAATTTATGTCTGGTTCTATGGACAGAGTGGTAATGGAAACAAGGGGTTTGTTTTCAGGAAATGTTATATTTTTGTCTGAGATCAATTTATGAAATAGAGATAAACACACGTTGTGTAAAAAGAAATAAAACCACAGCCACCATGTTGTCCTCACAAAACATCAGCTGTGTAGGTCAATAAATAGCAAACACCGTTCAGCAATGGTAAATGTAAATTAATACTTAGGGGCAAGTAACAAATTTGGATAGTTGGTGCTCCCTCTATTTGCCCTTCGATAGAAAAATATCGATAAAATCAACACCACAAACAGCTGCATTTTGGGAGACAGAATTTGCCTTAAAAAGCTATGATAAAAATACTTAAAGTTTGTATTCCTTGAAGGATAAACATGGACAACAGATGCTATGGGAGGTATCTCATACAGCAACTGAAAGAAATATCCTTCTTCATTAGGAGTCATAATGCATCTGCTTGGAAAATCTGCTTTTCAAACGGTCTTTTAGGCCTAGACTTCCTCTCCTATTGGTCTAATTGCTCTTTTAAATCCATGTCCTGTTTCACTGCAGTATAAGAAAAGAGTTTCCACTTACTTTCTGCTAGGACATTTGAGCCTGTGAGCTCTGTTAAGTCCTGTTTCCCAGGGTGCTAGTCCTCACACTGGAGAGAGATGCTGGAGGCAAGCCGGTGAACAGCTAGAGATGTTCTCCTGTGGGGGACAGACCTACTCCTAAAATCTGCTGGGGAAACTAGTAGTGTGTGCCAGCAGCATCAGCTGGTCAAATAACCCAGTCAGGAAGGTTTCTCATATGAATTTTCAGTGATTAATTCTGTGTCACCTGATGGCACAGGCCCTCTCTAGAACATCATGTCCTTGTCTGAGAAGCAGCATGTGGGGTTAAACATGTGGTGTGTTTTCTTTTTCCCAGTGCTAGCTAACATGTCAGTATTTTAGTAACAAACTTGATGATGGCACAGCAGAAAGAGGTCAAATGTGCCTGGGGGCATGTTAATACCCAAGTCTTACCAAAAGTTTTATAACTTGACACAGGAGATGAAATACTTCCGATTCACAGCAAATGAGGACTCCTGTGCTTAATATGCCACATATATTTCCTTCTGAAGAATAGTATTGTGTACTTCTATAGATCTTCCCATTCTACATTTTCACAGGAATTCACAACTTTAACACCTTTAACCTCATAGACTCTGTCATTTTTCTAATCTCTGTTTAAGAGAAGGGAAAACTAAAACAGAGGCAGTAGAAGAACGTTCTCACCAGCACAAAGCATCCATAGCAGGGAACAGAGTCCAGATCCCCTGACTTTTCAGTCTTCCTCAAAGCCACCCCTGGATTTTAAGCTGGAGAGCTGTAGTGCTTTTATACACTGCCAACAGCTCAGAAGAATCCCGTGGACGATAATTTTTTACTGCTTTGTAGACTGCTTATTTAAGGATCCCAGTCCTTATGAAGCCCCATTGTACTCAATATAAAGACACAGATAGAAATTATTTTTATTCCAAAGATTATAGTGTCTAGTTCCAAACAAGCTTTGGTTGGAGAAAATCAGAATAGATGAACAGAAGACATAAAAGGAATATTGCATGGCTATATACATTTGGAATTCCTCGCTGAAATCAGTTCATATTTTAAAATCAGTAAAGGTACAATGCTATAATGCATAAACAAACACAATTTTACACTTTCAAAATTAATTTTACACTTGAATACTGTTTTTAATAGCTTTAATTTAACAGCGTATTACAACTACATTACCTATAAGAGAGGATCCAAATTGATCTGTTAGTTATTCCAATTGGAATCCTTTTCTAATTTAAAAAGATCCCAACCTTTCTTTCATATTCTTAAACAGCATTTCTACCCAGCAAGCATTTTGGCCTACTGTCGCATGTTTTATTTTATACATTCTAGTGTATGACTGAGTGTTGCTATGCACAGCCATTAAGTCCCATTTCTCTTCTTGCAAGAGTGTTATCTTCAAGCAACTCCAGCAGATCAGGTCTATTTATTACTGGCATTTATAGTTTGTTAAACACAACCTGCTTGATTCCACACTGCTTGCATTTAACCAAACCACTTTCCCAGGTGTTCTTCCTACTACATATTTTAAAGTTTCCAAGATTTCCCTTCAACAGATGTTAAATTCACTGATCTCTTGTTTCTTGGTCTTTAATCTCTTGACCCTTTTTAAACTAATGGAGTTGTATTTGCCATTTCCTAATCCTTAGGAATCTCCTTCATTTTTAAGAATGTCTATTAATTTCATGCCTTTTACTAATGCCTGCGAAATCATGTTATTTGGACCTGGGGCTATACCTACCGTAAGTACACTCAATTTTTCTTTTTCTAAATACAAATTTTGCTTTTAACTATAGACTATCTTCCTTTTGTCTCTGGAAAATTGATCCATTGTTCAGTCAGAGTATTGTTCCACCTTCTTCTTCTAAGACAAAAAGAGAGTAACAAGTTTAACAAGTCTTTTTATTCCCTTATGCCTCAAATGGTAAGCTTTACTTGCACAGAGGAAAATTAAGTTGCAGAAAGAAAGGCAGTTCCCATACATTTTACTGTCCTCAGTGGGACTTGAGCATTTCCAACATTATTCTAGAAATGTGAAGCCATATCAAAAAACCCCTCAGTCTGATTAAAAATTGTGAGATAGCCAGCAGTTAAGAGCAGTTGGGCAATGCATTGAAAGATAGTCCCACTGCTTTTCTTGGGTTTTCTTTCTTCCAGTAAGATCTTAGTGAAGGAACCACTTAAAACTCATAGACCAAATCAAGTGCTCTGTTGAATTGAAGCTCACATGTGCTGAAGGGAAATGTGCTGGTATATTTTCTTTGATACTTGAAACACTTTCTTGGCCACCTTCACCTTCAGACAATTATGAAGAATGTCTCTGAGCATTTTGAAACTGAGTTTTTCCCAGACCATCCAAATGGGAGTTAAAAAATAAATATACACTAACAAGTTCCAAGAGGCATATTTTGACTTTTTGTTGAGAGCTGTGAAACCTTTTCCCGCTGTCAGTTTTCTCTTGATACTTTAAAATCCTTTTCCCCAGTTACAAGGTGCTTCTGACCTTATTCCTTGGAATCCCATCTCCTCATAAGCATTATTAGGTAGCCCTAAGGGTTATATTTGCAGAAGCAGTCTGAACTTTATCGGATATGAGTCATATCTTTTGGCTTCAGCTATGAAGTCCTCAATACCCTTGAAATCAAGCTCTCTCACTGTGCTGGTTTTGGCTGTGGTAGAGTTAATTTTCTTCATAGTGACTAGTATGGGGCTATGTTTGGATTTGTGCTGGAAGCAGTGTCGATAATAGAGGGACGTTTTAGTCACTGCTGAGCAGCACTTAAACAGAGCCAAGGCCTTCTCTGCTTCTCACACCACCCGACCAGTGAGTAGGTTGGAGGTGCCCAAGAAGCTGGGACAGCTGACCCCAACTGAGCAAAGGGATATTCCACACCTTATGACATCATGGTCAGCCTATAAAGCTGAGAAAAGAAGAAGGAAGGGGGAGAGGTTCAGAGTTACGGTGTTTTGTCTTCCCAAGTAACCATTATGTGTGATGCAGGCCTGCTTTCCTAGAGGTGGCTCAACACCTGTCTGCCAGTGAGAAGTAGTGAATGAATTCCTTGTTTTACTTTGCTTGCATGCACATTTTTTCTTTACTTATTGAATTGCCTTTGTCACAATCCACAAACTTTCTCACTCTTACTCTTCTGAGTCTCTCCCCCATCCCACTGGCGAGGGGAGTGAGTGAGTAGCTGTGTGGTGCTTAGTTGCTGGCTGGGGTTAAACCATGATACTCAGATGTAATCCTTTCAGTTTCCAAAGGCTCTGTTTATCTGGTATTTCACTGGAATCGGTTTGGACAGCCTTTTATGTTCTGGACAATACAGAAATTTGAAAATTAAGACTATTTATTTTTTCCCAGATGTGTTGGGAATTTCATAGGATCTAAGAGCAAAACTATATCCAAATTTTACTCATGATGAACTTGTCTGATTCCCGTATCATTATGGGCATACAAAGGACTGACACCAAAGTTTATGGAAAAATAAATGACAAGTACTATTGCTAGTCTTAGAAACCCAGAAGTTTCATCTTTCAAGGTGTATTTTGCACTCAAGAAGAACCTTAGAAAGGAGGAAAGTGGACCAGAAAATCAAAAGGAGCATTTTATATATATTTTGTTTAGGCTACCTGCTGAATTTCTACAACAGAAGACTCCTCAATTCCTCCAATATGCATACAGTGTACTTATTAGACTGGATAAAGTATGAACTTCACCAAGAAGGCTAAAAATTAAAAAAAAAAGGTATAAAAAACAATATGAAGAACAATAGTCTGAAGACTTTTCAGTCCAAAGGTTTCTACTTGTAACCGGAAGCAAGTAGCCGCAAGCAGATGTTATCACTGTAATATTTTACCAAGAGGGCACGAACATCTTTTGAATAAAATGGAACAAGGAACTGGAGAAATCTGAGTGTGTGTTATTTAAGGTTTTCTTTTGAAAATGGCTTACTCTGGGTTCATGAATGAAAGAAAAAAGATTTGGAAGGCAGTTGCATTATAAAGGTAGTAAGTGAAAAAAAAAAAGAGGGAAAAAGACAAGTAAGAAAAAGTGTAAAGTGTGGACTGTGAAGGCACTGATAAGATTTCCACAAAAATTTTATCTCAACTGACTATAATATTGGCATTTAATGTTGTCTTACATAAAATGCAAAATATCCAGGTATATCTTTAGGTAGATTTCGGATTTCTTTCAGATGTTATTTCTGCCAACTGTTCCTCATTATATTTATTTATTTCTGTATTCTATATTATTATTAATTTCTGTATTCAGAACCAGGAGGTCTAGCTATATAGTACCTTCAAACAATACCTTGAGTTCTTAAGTTTTGGTTTCCGGTGTTTCTCTGAGTTTTAGTTTTTCATTACTACAAAAATGAGAGAATCCAGGGCAACATCTTCAGATATCATCTTGACCAGTTGTATGGTCCATATATGGCCATTCCCTGATTAAAAAAAAAATAAATCTATTACTATCTGAAGTCTGGATGAATACAATTGATCTTGTATTTCAAAGCTGTGGCTTATATTGCTGGAATAAATAGTCCTTTATTATTTCTATTTATATTATTCCACTATTCTAATTAGTATTTACATAATTAATGGAATTGTCACAGCCTTTGTTTAATTAAAGGCAAAAGTGTCAGAATAAAATGTTCAAACAATTTCAATGACCTAACATTGAATTTCCATTTTCAGAAGAGATTTAGGCACTGAAAGATAGTAATAGATAAAATCTTAACTCTTACACATAATTTTTGAAAATGAAATGTAAATTAAGCACTTTTGAATGCTTATCCCTTTACATAGCTCCAGGGAGTCTAGAGTTTCAAAACTATTTTGCCACTAACTTTTCACTTTTTTTTTTATCTTGAAAATACTGTAAAAATATTCTTGCTGTAATAGCCACATGCAAATGCATTCATATTTTAATCAACTTTATTTTGTGTTGGTGTCTCCTGTCACCCTCCTGCTTGCCTTCCTTATTTCTTGTCACATCTCTGAACCCTGTAGATGATCCAGATTTCATTAACTCTCTGCAACTCCCCGCAGAATGCATTCCTCTGTCAGCACATATGCTTCTCATTCACCAATATTGTTATGCATTCAATTTTTCCTCCCTCTCTTTTTACTGCCACTACCTTGTTGGCATTGTAAAAAGAGAATATCTTTAATGAGCCCTCAACCACTGTCATTACATGCTCCAGACAGCAACCCAGGGTGCAACCGGCATCTCACCACAAGTAGGAAATGAGAAATTCTGGGCTATAATGAGAGCTATTGAATTTTTTTACAGCAGCTTAACATAGGCTATTTAGCTCAGGTGTTTCAGTTACGGTAATGCACATGGAAAAAGTAGTGCTTTAGGCCCTTGAGCTTTTTCATCTTTCTCCCACCTCAACATGTGAATCAATGTAATTCTCATGAAATAGTTGAAGTAGCCCTGGCAAGATACAATTTCAAAACTGTGCTGTATACCTAGTTGTGTTATTACCCGTATATCTTTGGTAGCTTCTTGATTCTAGGATTTTCCTTGGTACCCTGCACAGTGAGTCCATTGTTCTTACATATTGTCTTCTCTGGGGCAAGCATGTTTTTCTTCCAAACATTTTCAAGCGATGTTTTAGAAGTGCTTTATTTTTTTCCCCTCTTTTTCTCCCCTAATAAGAAGAAGTAAACCCTTTCTACATTAACATTTTAATTTTGTAGGAAGAACAGATGAGTTACACTTTGAATTTTGCAGCCATGTCACCTTTTGCAGCACAGCTGCAAAGCCTGAAGGAGTTGAGAATGTGAGGAGAAAGCCAGTCTGGGCCCCTCTGGCTTCAGCATAGCTAGGATTTCACCCCATGTGCCCTGAAACTGGAGGTCATGGCCAATGTCTGCAACATGAGACTGTGATGAGGTCACTAATCTAATCATGACCTAAGCTTATACTGGAATTCCTGACTTTGGAGAGACAGATGCAAAAGAAACCAGTTTTGGGGGCCCTAATAAACCAATTAAATGCATCACAGTGGTGTCCTCGTTCACTAGATTTGTATATTCATTCAAACTGTTTTCTCGGGAATGTGCTGATCTCCTTCTGACTCAAAATAATCAGGAAAAGAGTATGACTTTGTTCAAAGAGATTGAACTTTATTGAAAGTTTTTTTAGGGCAACAGTTATCTCCTTCAAATTAATTATATATTGTTTAGTCATATGGAACTCCATGTTCTTCAAGGGCCTTTAGGATCAGGAAAATATTCCGTATGAAAAACGAGAGTCGGTTCAACACGGAGAAAAATATCAAAATCTGTTAATAATTTAAAAGACATCCAAGGAAAGAACCATCTCTTTTCTTACCTGATGTTACTGTCCTGCCACTGTTTATAAGTTTGGAGATACTTGCATAAATCAGGAGGCTGTGGACATTCATTTGCAGAATAACACTTTTACCCTAAAAATTTCTAACAACGCAAACAGTTTTCTACCTGAGGCTTTAAGTGATCTTCCTCCCACTCTTACTTCTCTTGTGATGGAGTTATTAATGAAAAGCTTTGATGTTATTTCAAGTACTGCTGCAATGTACCTCAAGATGCAGGGAACCGGCAGAGTTTAGGAAAACAAAGAGAACACCAGATCCTCTGCTGTCATTGATGCACGGCCTGGGGGACTGTTTGTAAAACTGCACCAGAAAAAAAAAATGCTGTGTTTGTCTTTAAAAAAAAACAAACAACACATTTCTGCTGTGTATATAACTGCAGTTCTACAGAAAGCTCTATGGTAGTTCTTTTTGGTACCAGAATATTAATAACTCTCACATGCTTTCACAATACACAAGCACTATGTAATAGAAATGCTTACAAGTAAACAAAACAAATAGACAGGTACAAGAGTTCCCATCTCCTGACCTCAGGAAAATAAAGCCTTCTGGGAAAACATTGTGATACATACAGAAGACAGTCTATGAACTCATGTAATATTCCACTGTGATCCTTTTTTGGCCTTTTAGTTAGCAACATTACAGTGGTGCCAAGTAAAAAGAGTACATTTTCTCCAATAGCAAAGGGTACTCATCCAATTAAAGCACTTCATAATCTACGTGGGGTCTGTAATTTCTGGACATATTTATTATTACTTTATGTCAACAAAATTGTCTTTAAATAGTAAAGCACTTTTTTTTTGTCCTGAGAAAGCAGATTTGTTTTAAGACCATTGAAATGCACAATGAAGAGGAGAAGAAGCAGTATCTCCATTGGACTTCTTATTTTCGACATCTGGTTGTGGTCCGTTGGGAGAAATGTAAGTAACAGTTTACCACATGGATTACAAATGTGCTGAATTGCAAGAATGAATATTAAATGAAAATATCCATAGCACCTGCAGCTTGTCCGGGAGAATTCCCCTTGTGTGTTGTGGGTGGGTTTTCTGAAAAACCCCTAGTGAGATGCAAACTGCAACTGCAGCTGCTTGTAGTAGCAGCTTGTCTAGTGTTACCGAAGAGTTTGCAGATTCTGTTCCCTTCAATGAATCAACATTGATCAGAGCTGCCAACAAGCTAAAAAAAGAAAGGGAGGGAGCAGGAAGAGGGTTGCAGGGGAAGGATTATGATCATTAGGGTTATTCCCTCAGGTTTTAGATGATTAGGAAAAATTTAAAAATAATAATTTAAAAAAAAAAAAAGAAAAAGAAAAGGCAAGCGAAATGTGTGATGAAATATAAAGCCAGTTTGATGTATCTGGGTGAGAAAGCAGTGTTTGCTCTGTCAAAAGGTCAGGCCTGCTTTTTTCGCAATAGAAACCCTGCAATCGTGTGTTTTGCTGACTGCATATACATTTTGTATGCACCGAGCGCTGCACACATGTGACACTTGGCTAGATTTCAGATGCTGTGTTAGAGGGGATTAAACACTAGAAAACGTTTCCCCTTAGTATTACCTTTTTGTTTTAAAGAGACTGAGCTAATTCTACATGAACATGCCTTGAAAACAGAGTGATTCATTAAGAAGTGTCAGACTCCCCATTTTTATTTTATCCTCCAAAGAAATGGTGAAGAACAGACTCTGCATGCTCCACATCTTTTTATCTGACCTCTCTGAAGACCATTTGCACATTTAGGCATAGCAACGTAGAAATCAAAGGCAGACCAATGCTGGCAGCATAGAAAGGGAATTGCTAGTCTTTCCTTTGGGTTTTATAATGTCAAGATGATGAAAAATATGAACATCAAGTGGTACTTAATTTTTTTTCTTAAGAAAAATCATTATATTTTCAGCTGTGAGAGGCTGTCAACCTACTCTGTTCAGGAATTTGTGTAGGATCTTGCTACTATTACAGAAAAATGAAAAACTTTATGCACATTTCTTTGTATCTCTTTGATACAAGAGGTCCACAAAGAAACCCTTGAGGTTACTTATTACTCTGAGGCAGC
Source organism: Chlamydotis macqueenii (assembly GCF_036417535.1). Classification (NCBI taxonomy): domain Eukaryota; kingdom Metazoa; phylum Chordata; class Aves; order Otidiformes; family Otididae; genus Chlamydotis; species Chlamydotis macqueenii. Next base: position 11,103,223 of record NC_141558.1, read on the forward strand.
CTCGGCAAGTGACTACCTCCAAATAGTAAGTCTCGTCTGGAGGTGATGCTTCTACCTTTGGTTCTAGCCTGTTGTACAAATATTTGCAGCACGTCTAAAGAAACCCATTGAATTGAACTGCCTATATGCAGTTCCAAGTTCTGCACCCCTCAATTTTATATCCATGTACATCAGAGTCTGATGCTCACAGACAGGATACGGAACATACCACCTCAGTAGTGGAGAACCCAGCTGGGTGCCGGACAGGGTGTGTCCTGCCATTGCTCATGTGAGTATCAAGATCCACATGCCAAAGAGGAGTGAGCGAATCAGAAGAGGGAGCTCTAGCTGTGCTAATGATACCAGAGGGGACTTGGGTGGGAGTAAACTCAAAGTAAGAAGAGAGCTTAACTAATCACTACTGGAGGTGCTTCAACTTTCTCTGGGGGAAATCAGTGGCTTTGACTTTACACATCCTTCTAGCATACGCAAACATACAGTCACCCAAAGCATATAGAGGATGCTACTGGTCTGCAGGGATGCAGGCAAATTCACTGACAAGGAGAGAAGTGGCAAAGGGTCTGTCATGTGCCATAGAGTGAGTTGCACCGAGCAGGGCTAGTGAGAGAGAGATCTTAATTAACAAGAAAGCTCCAATATAAAAAAGTTAGAAAGTAACCAGCATCAGAATGCCAATTTTCTAGCACAATGTGCCTCTGTGTGTAGGAGTGCACCCCAAAAGAGCTCCTATTGACACTGTTTTTCTGAGGCACCTTCAGGGCTGTGGTGCTCCTTTCTGCAGTGGGCTCTTGGTCACCTCTCCAGGGAATTCTCAGCTTGGGCTTCCAACACAAAATGCAAAGATATTTGCTAAAATGTGACTTAAACAATATATATGGAAGGCCAGCGTCATATTTTTTTTTTACAATCACTCCAACGGACACCATTTTCCTTTCTAAAAATACCTTACGTGGACACCTGCATGTGAATATGTAGCAGAGCTCCTGGGGTTGCATGTAATGAATACGGTAATTGGAAGATTAGCAATTTCTCTTCTGGGCTGCTTTTTAATATTTCATCATGAGTTTACTGGAAGTGTGCAGCCGAGATCTGTATTACCAATACCTGCTAATAATGCTTACATGTGTGACTTTTAATGGACAGAAATTGAAAGAACCTATCTTTCTGGTTAGCGAAAACCCTAATTACTCATTATTCCCTGCTCCCTACTTTAGTACGCTCCTTGGAGCCTGCTAGTGAGCTGCATAGAGGTGTTTCTTTTACAAGGGTTATTATAGAGACACCTGTTAGGATTGATATAGTTAATGCTGCATCAACATTTCCATTGATTTGGTTTATGACCCAGCTGTAAAAACTCCTTTTAGTCTGAGATTTGATGAATGATGACTGAACCAAAGAGCGCAGGGAAAATAATGATTGTAATTTACTAGAGGGCAACATCAAATGAGATGAAGTAGATGTAAAGAAGTTTCAGAAGCTTGTTTTACATGTTTCTAGTGTGAAAAAAATATTTATTTCCACAATGAAAGCTTGGAAGTTTTTTCGACACCAAAGTCTAGTCCCTCTGTGTACATTTAAACAAGATTTCAAGTGGAAAAATGGCTCCTGAGTAGGTTGGTTAATTATTTTGCATTAGGAAATTCATTGGTATTTTAGTAGAGAATTCAGAAAAGACTATGATTTAAGGCACAATACCCTTTCTATTTTGGCCAGATTAAAGAATAATTTCATACTTACTAAGCAAAGCAGAAGAAATATCACTGACATTTTCTCCTCTATAAGATGAGTAAGTAGTACGGAAAACATACAGACTCTCTGCTCTAGTGTTTATTATGTGATGGCACAGAAGTTTGGCATGTTCTATCCAGAGACAATCCACAGAAACAAGTGACCCATGTGAAACAATACTTTGTAAGGTGCCTCATGTACTAAATAATTTGTCTCACCTTCCCCCTCCTTTCAAGGTCCAAAACCACAAAATGCAACCACATGTTTGAGTAATAGTCTTCCAAACTGAAAAGAGGACCATTAACAGAGGACAGATCTGTTTTTAAGCTCAAAAGAGTCGGCCATTATAGCAGTAACAGACAGACTTCTGCAAGTGGTCCTAGTGCGGGTCATGTGTCCCATCCCTTCTGTGGCAGAGGACGTGGCAAGTAATTACACACTTGGAGCAATTTTACCTGCAGAGCAAGAGCTAGACTACAGTAAAAGAAGACAATGGTGTCCCAGGGATGTGAAATTACAGAGAACTTGGTCTAAATATCTGAGATAATCCATGTCCCTTTGAAAGAAAAGGGTGATACATGTGTGTTACTATTGGTACTGAATCTGAGCTCATTCATTGCACCTGACTTGGGGCATGCACTGTTAGTTCCATTACAGTATATTGTAACTTAATATTTACACACGGAAATATTTGAGTGAATGGCCTCAGCCTGGGTGACTTATGCTACACTCATCAAGGCAGTCAATCTCCTGGAGGGTTCCAGATTTGCTTAACTCCTGTGGGTTTGCTAAATGTGACATAAATAATGGGGCTGGCATCACTTTCATCACAAAAATAAAAGACTGATTTTCGTAGTTTAAAAATATCCATTTGTGAAGACAATATTGTCTAAGGTAAAATGTGAGAGCTGAGGTCTCAAAGGATGTGGAAGTTTAAGAAAATGTGCGATCTGATCCAGAGTTCACTGAAGTCATGGAAAAATTTGCCCCCCTCTATTAGCAGGTATTGAATGAGCCCCTTGGATCAACAGAAATAGAAGAAGAGCCAGAAACAAGTTATCATGACAGATCAGAAAGATGGCAACAGCATGCAGAAAAATGTGAAAGTGTAATAAATGTGATATAAAAGTACTGCTTTTATTCTAACAGTTGGCATTCTGTCTCCTAGTCCTCTTGGTTAAGTGCCAGGGTCAAAGTATTTAATATCCATTAGGAGTTTCAGGCCTGATTTTTTGATCATTACTCACTTTCAGTAGCACATGTTCATTTGGTGTTCTTTATATGGTGATTATGGCCAAGTTCTTGCTGGCATATTCCCTATTGGACACCAGTGGAGAATTTATTCCAATAGTCGGTCCCTGGAAGTAAATAGATTTAGTTTAGCAGATCTTCATTAATTTCAAATTATAAGCGTTATTATGCTGTATGTATTAATTCTAACCATGTTTCAGATGAAATATATTGTTATACACACAACGCACATGCACGCACACACACAAAAGAACCATCCATAGAGGAAGAAAAATTTCTTGCAGAGAAGACTATGTCATTGCTTTTAATCAGAGATTAGCTATGCAGTGAAGAAGGAGCTGTCTTCACTGTAAAGACAGTACAGTCTCCACACGAATTACAGCAAAAGGTAGCACAATTTTTTGACCATGGTCTTCACAGCCCAGATTTCAGATGGCATTTAAACAGCTGATTTGCAATCAATGGGAAATAGATATCTAGGTCTTTGTACCTGATTGGGAGAATTTTGAACAAATTACTAGGGGTAATGATTTCAAAATAGAGGGAGATAGATTTAGATTAGATATTAGGAAAAAAATTTTACAATGAGGGTGGTGGAACACTGGCACAGGTTGCCCAGAGATGCCCCGTCCCTGGAAACGTTCAAGGCCAGGTTGGATGGGGCTCTGAGCAACTTGATCTGGTTGGAGATGTCCCTGCTTCTTGCAGGGGGGTTGGACTAGATGACCTTTGAAGGTCCCTTCCAACCCTAACCATTCTACTATTTTACAACTCTAGCAAGGTCACGATTCAGTTTTATGCCATGGGGTTGTGCATTGTAGGCATGTTGTCACAGTTCAGGCAAAGAATACTGTCTACAGTCTTCTGAGGAGAAGCTGATGGACAAGAAAACTGCATCCTTCTGCCTGCTAAGGACCAGTTTAAATGAGATAAGGAAAGAAGTGGAAGGATAAGCGTACTTTGGCAGAGAATGAACGCACTTGATGAATGCACTTTTCTTTATGGGAACTTAACTGCTTCAGAAGCAGGCCACAAAATCACTTTTGTTAGATTCATAACCTACTCTGGAAAAGCCTGATTAAAGTAGAGTGAAGAGCAGGATGCTTTTGTGCATCTGTGAATATAAAGGAGCTGCCCTGAGTTCCTTGTTCTAGCCCATTAGTCACTTTTGTATCTTGCTTGGTTAGAAAAAAAAAGTAGACTCATATGAAAAATGGTAAGCAATAATTAATTTTAAATGTTATTCAAGAGAAAAAAAAATCCTTGGCATATAATGTATTTTTTCTCAAGTGTACCTTAATACTATGTTCAAATAAATAGTTGTGAAATCATTAATTTCAACTTACTAATTAAAATGGTACCTAATGTCCATAATGATTTTTACTGTATCTTTGCTTTCTGAAACTAGTTTATAAAACCCCTTAAATTTATATTTGAAACTAATTTTAGCAGGAAGTTCATGTTCTAAATTTATTGAGTGTCTGTGATCTGTTCGTACCTTTTTATACAAGGGAAATTTTCTTTCCACTTCTGTACGTGAGGTAAGAATGGACATAAAAACTTTAAATAATGAAGAGAAGTAGCATCTAAAACTAGAACATTAAGCCAGTTCCTAGCACTGGGCTTTTAAGATAAAACATATTTTACTGAATCTTTTAATACTATGTGTTTCTCATATATTACCTTTCATCAAATTTCAGCTTTCAATAATCCCTACAATTTCCTGAAAAGGAAGAAAAGGTGGTCGAACTGGGTTAACATAATTTTGTTTGATGAAATCAAAGTCTGAAGTCAGATATTTGAGAACTAATGTATATCACTAAATGAAATCCTTTCCCATTTTTTCCAGTTTGCCATGATTTCTTCTCAGATAGGAGTTATGTTTATGACCGGACAATCTGTCAACAATTCTTTGATACAATTTAACCTTCTGTGAATAAATGAATGAGGTAATAAACTTCAGCATAGGGAAAATCAGACTGTTTTAAACTGCATCATATAAATCATATAGCACATTGTGTGGGAAATCTGAGGACTACTCAGTCTCTGACCATTTCTTTCCATCACTCCCCTGACTGCCACCCTTCCAGAATTAAAAACTGCAACTAGGCAGCTTTGCTTAGTATGTAGAGTGACTTCTAAGAGCTGGAAAATATTTCCTTTCAGCTGCAGAGTACACAGATAATCAGCCCTTGAGATCAAATTATGACAAGGTCAAATCATGACCAGAGTAATTTTCGGTATTATGGAGCATAAGAATTACACAGGTAGCTGGACAAAAACATTTATTCTCATTTCTTATTCTGTTTTGAATGGAAGAGTTAACATTGCTATTTAGTTAGAATATTAGTAGCATTTGCCGTAAACGCTCATTCATTGTCAAAATGGCAACTGTTTGTAGTAAGCTTTCTACATTTTTTTATTATTTCTAAGGCAGTTTATGTATGTCTTGAAGACAATCAATTACACAACAGATTATTCCCTTTTAATTGTTTAGCAACGATAGGAAAGAATATCTATGTGGCAATAAATCCTCATGATCAGATAGAAGAACACACAAGTCGTTTTCTTAATTGAAAAGGGAATTACAAGACTACACAATTTTAGACAAGGGGCAGTCTAGGACAACAAAACAATATATTTTCTATTAGAATGAAGTAGTCTACAGGGATTGTGCCAGCTAATACTGCAGTATGCGTTTTCGTGTGTGCTGTAATGTCACAATGTCAATATCATCTTAATCATTCCAAAAAGTTACAAGCTCCTTTTGGTCTGGAGCAGGGACAAGTTGAAAGGGAAAAGGAGATTTGACATTTCATCATCACATTCTCTGTCAGGGTCATGATTCATGCACAGTTTTAATATGACCAACTAAAAATATGTATATAATAACTTACATAATGCAAAAATGATTTTTGTTGGGTTTTTTTTTTTTGTAATTTGCTTTTAGTTCCCCTTTTTAAATATAAGTAAAGACCAAGGTATACTTGTAATTTCTGAATTTTAAAAAATTATTGACTGATAGAAAAACTACTTTTCTGTGGCAAGTACACTGTGTCCATGATACAGGTCCCCTTTAAAGTTCAGAAATGCCTCTCTCAGCTTCCATTTTAGTCACTTTTTCAAAAGAATTTCCCTGAATTTTGCTGCCAGACTCTAAGTCTCCAGCGATCTCTTTCTCACTGCTCTGTTTTCAAGTAGTATATCCTTTTTATGAAATTTAGCTTGGGAATGATGCTGACCTTGAAGAAAGTGAGGTGCGGAATTTTAGTGGTTTGTGCCAAGACTTTGGCTGCTATTTCTGTGTTGTAATCACCTTATCTATGAGGTTTTTGTATTAACCAATCAAACTAACAAAATAAATAAACACCTCAGTACAATGCACAACATGTTATTCTACTTTGCTAATTTCTTGAAGGATCTTTGGCTGTCGCTAGTTGGTGTGATGTGTCTTTTTTTCCTGATATCATTCCTGAGGTTTATGAAATATCATTTTTTATCTAGCTGAAGCATGTATAAGAATTAGTGACCTAAAGAGCAACTCATCAATCTCCCAATAATTAGAATGATTCTATGCGTGCTTATTAAGTCAGGGTCACTGAGGCACTGCACTTGTGTTTAGCATTTAAATTGCTCTTCCTAAAAAGCACACTGCAGACTTAATCCTATTTCATACTCAGATGAGTTGAGTTTGGCTTTAGTTCTTCAGTTGTATTCTGTACAGACTGTGACTTAAATAGTATATATGTAATGTCCCACCATAACCTATGTCACAAAGTGGTCTGAAAGAGTAAATAGTAGAAAATATTCAGTCATAAGTTAGTTCTGGTTCTTTTACAAATTACAAGATGGAGAGTCAAGATGGTTTGTTTATCAAGCAAGCAGAATTAGTGCCTGTTCACTTCAAATACTTTCATTATTTTTATCACATGGGTTCATAAAGGACCAGACCATTATAATTTGACTTGCGCTGAGCAGTGCCTTATTCTACATGTAGACTATGGAGAGCTTTTCAGTAACAGCTACTTGGAGAATAATCATGTTCTTAGCCATGTTGCAATTATGGATCAGTTTGCTTCATACTGGATGGGTCAGCATTGCTACAGGTGTCTGTGAAAGCTGTTGGTATCACACGAAAAGTGCTGTACAGAAAAGAATTTAAGAACTCCTCACAGTAAACGAATTATACTCTGTTGGGTTTTTGTGAGTTCTTCAGAATTTTATTTTACTAAGTAGTTTTGTGACAGTTCACTTTTTTCCCATATCTGATGTGCAGAAGTCAAAACAAACCTAATTTTTGGAGATTCTGTTTTTGTTTGTTTGGTGTGGTTTTTTCTGGGTTTTTTTTGGTTTGGTTTTTTTTTTTTTCTACAAAAAGGCAATGGATAGGACAGCATTACACTCCATAGCACACTGCTTGCTGCTTTTGAAATTTCCAAGTGCTGTGCAGGTGAGCGGAACTCACAACCCCGGTTTTGCTGTGTGAGCTTCACCTTGTGATACATAGGGACAGCAGGAGTTTTAGAAACCAGAAAACCGAGCAAAAATCTGCCCAGTCTAGAAGTGTTGAGGAGAAGGAGGGTGGGAACAGAGACTGTGACTTAAGCCCTACTCTCTGCTGCTCAGAAATGCCTATGGTCAGATTCAAGACAAGGAAGCATCTTCAAGAGGTAAGTAAGTAATCCCTTTCAAATGAAGCACTAACTGTCTTCCTAAAGGGTGGAGGAGAAAATTCACTTTTATCTTTTTCAGAGGTTAGAGACCCTAATTTAACACCCACCACACAATATATTTGTGCCTCCAATCTTTCCTTGCCTAGGGGAATCAATGAATTACGTTGTGTTATTAAGTGCTAATTGCTTTTGTGGAAGCAAAAGGAAATAAAACAAAAAAAATTAATCTATAACTGAATTGCTTCTGACAAAGTCTCTGTTTTGCATATAGTTTTGCACAATTCCCATACTTTTGGTTTGAGAAAAGAATAAAAAATGAAGTAGATTAGCCTCTTGAATATGTTACACATGAATAGGAAAAAAATGCTCTGTGACTGCATTCCTAAGACAAAATGCAGTTAGCTCAGTGCAGTTTTGGGGCATGAAAAACAGAACAAAACTAAACTATTTTACTGTATTATTTCCTGTTCTTTGAGCTGTTACAGAAATTGGAGTTTCTCTTTGGTGAAATATTTCAGATAAAAGCATAGCATGGAACAAAGTTCTAGGAAATCATTTGCAGCATCTTCAGTTTTGCAACTCTTATTTTACACAGCCAGAAATTTTGCTTCCCATATTCCCTAAAGTTTTGTTCCTGCCTGGCAAGGAAATAAGCATTGATTTAAGAATTTCAACATATGTCTGAGGAAGTCTTGTTTGTTCATGCCGGTAAATTTGTAATGAAATATTTTAGTTTCTGTAAAGTATATTAGGTTGTGTGCATTTATAAAAACCTTGTATCTGTACCCTTATAGATTCTTGCATTTTTATGAGAAATTAATATTTCATATAAACCACTTTGACTGTATCTGCTCTAGTAAATAAAATGGCCAGAGACCATAGTGATCTCTGGTGCATATATTATGTAGATACGGTCAAAGTCTCTCTATTTCTTTGCCTCCAAACCATCATACTGAGATAAATACCCAACACACATTAACTCCTGACCATGCCCCAGCTAAAGTGTAGGTCAGTGCCAGCCAGTCTGGGTGAAAAACGTGTCAAAGGACAATCATGCCATGCTTGGGTTCATGCCCTGGCCCTGGTCTGTGTACTACTTTAGATGTAACCTAATAATTGAGTCGCTAAGGATAAACAATTCCTTGAAAACTCTGCACTGGTGAGTAGGAAAAACAATGTCTAAACGGATGAGCAAATAAAGGTTCAGGCTTTAGGATGAAGACAGGGTGGCACAGATGACCCAGCCATGCTCTGCTCTATCATTGCTTCCCTCTGAATAAAGGAATTGTTCTTTGGAGGACAAAAAGTCGGGGGAGGAGTACATGGTCTTTCACTCACATCTGTAATATCTGAAGCTGCTCCTGTCAAGGTCAATATTGCAGAAGCTTTTGACCTTATTAATAAAAATGTAACCAATTTTCACTGGAAAGGGGGTCAGAAAGAAATTCCTCCTTGTTTTAGTTCCTAGTAAATGCAACAGCCCGGAAGCTCCAATCTGACCTACCAAGAGTACATGGTGACCCAGTTTTGCTTCCTTCCTCCCACTCAGTGGAAGACGCTAAGGGCAGCACAGAGCTAGCTAGGTTAACACTACGCACGTTGGGGTCAAAGTAGTTCTGGAGTTTTCCCTGTTTCATTCCAGAGCAGGGTACTTAGGGATAGAATACATCAGAAAATCTGCAGGGTTTTCATCCCGATGCAAAGATAAAGTAGTAATTGTAATACTTGCACTTTAGGGGCTGAAATAGTGAGGGAATGAATCTACATGTTCTTAGTGGGGAGAAAAGCAGGCAGAAGGGGGTTTTTTATGTAAAAAAAACAAACCAAAACAAAAACACCTGCATAAAAACTGTGCATACAGTGCACGATATATGCAATTTATAATCATTGTGAGTAGGCTGGAGTGAGCTAAGCTTTCCAAACACCGTTCTTGCTGTGGAATGCAGCCATTCTTCATGATAGTCTTCAGGGCATAAGTATTTCTAAACTCAAAGTGTTTCACAGCATATTTTAAATAATCAGTCATCATATTAAATGTTCTCAGTGACTCCAGTGTTTCTACATTTGAGCTACTTCTTATTACAGAAAAATTGCACACAACAGTAGAGAAAATTACTATGTCACCCCCAATACTAGCTAATCAAAACCATAAGTATTTTCTCTCTGTTATTTTATTCCGGTGTGGATTTCTGAAAACATATAAATGGGCTGGACATAACAAATAAAAGTCTTAAAATGGACTTTTAACCAGCATTGTCCTTGGAGCTCTAGAACCAGTTAAAAATCAGCTTTGAGTACCAATGTAAGTTCTCCTAGTAGGGAAAACGGTAAAAGGTAATGTTTAGATCTGATGCATCTATGTGATAGCATTCATCTCAAATGAATTAAGCGGTGTAAGCTGGTCATTATGATTCCGTGTGAAGTCATTGGGAAGGGAAGTACACCCAAAGACACACACATGCACAGGACAATTAATTCCCCATCTTTTAGACATGTATTTTAGGATGAAATAAGTTTTATTCTGTACCCCTACTTGTCCCTCACTATTAACTCAAGAAAGAACATGAATGATGAACTTATCAAGCAGTGCTTCTCTTCCACTTCACACTGGTTTGGAGCGTTGTCCTAGGTGCTTATCAGAAGATATGCATGTTGCTGCCTAAACGCTCAACAATAAAATTTTGCATATGACAGAGAAACTACCATTTATATATATATATTTGCATACAGTAAAAAGCATCTTACATAGGAACAAATATTTATGATAAATATACATAAATATAGCCTCTGGGTACTCCTCTCTTAAGACAGAGCAACTATGGGGACTACATGCATGAGGAAGCATGAAAAAAGGACACAGAGGATTTTTTGATGGTATGTTTGCTTTTCTTAAATACTCCAGTTTGAAACAGATGGCGTGCTTGTGCTTCTAGAGGAATTTGGAATCAGTCAAATAGATTCTCCTCTGTTCAGCTACCCCAGTGGATCCAACTCTGAAGCTGATTCTTAGGATTTAATCAAATTATGTCCATGGTCAGTGGAATTTTGGGTTCAATCTGGACAACACAAATGAGACCAATTGTCAGATAAAATGATGAATGAAGCGCTAAAATAAGGTTTATGAAACCGTGAGGAACATATTCTCTGTTACTTCAATTTATGTAAAACTCACGTGATTTCATGCTTAATAAAAATATTAGACTTCCTGAATGAACCTTAAGCACAATTTGAGTGAACCTTGGCTGATTTATGCTTTGCATTCTCACATGATTTTGACAAGGGACCAGATAAAATTTGGCAGTTTTGACTGTATTTCATTTTGAGATTTTTAGTTTATCTTGACCTGAAATACAAGCAAAACTTATAGCTGTGAACCCACCCAGAAAGAAACTGAAGAAAACCGTGACCCAGCCCTCCATAAAATTAAATTATAGATTTTCACATAATTCTGACATACAGATGTTAAAATTAGGTGAGATTAATCCCATGCTCCAGGAACACCACTGTTAGCAACAAGAAGAGAGAGCAATAGCTTCTAACACTAGCCTACATGGGCACTAGTAGATGTATTTCCATATTCTGTTTCTTCCATGCAATCAGTTGAAATTGTAGAACTTTAGCACACTGGGAACCCAGCTATACCCCTACACCAATCTCCTCATCTGCCTACCACGTACCACCAGCTGCATTCAGCCAAACCCATCTCCTAATCTATTTAAGATAGATTCACCTAAGGCATGCTTCATCTCAGCAAGCTTTTACTTCCCAGAAGCTTTTTGCTTCCTGAACCTGGTCCCACGTCTTCAGGCAGGAGTACAGACACTGAAAAAAACTGAGTTCTGGCAGAAGTTGCAGAGTCAAGATGTTTCTACACTCAAGCACTTAGCTGAAGGATCTGTCTGCAGTTCTTCTAAATGCCTGCACCTAGACAGACCTGGCAGCTACTGCAGTTGTGTATCACTTAAGCAGTCTGGAAACTTCTGCAACACACTAAGAAAAGCTGTGGATCGGTACTAGCTTTCCCATCCTGACAGTAAACTTATGTCATGCTAGAGAGGTATGACAACTGGTATGAAGTTTTTAGTTCTGCAGTGTCACAGCTATAAGAAACAGTAGAAATGCAGGTAAAGACAATTAAAGATATAATAATTCCCTGCTCAAGGGAAACAGGATTATAAGGATAAAAGAATTTGCATGCACACGCAGATTTTGTGTCTAATTTCAAGTCAGTTATAGGTTATTAGTATATTTTCATGTATTCCAATGGATCACATCCTTTGTCATCTTAGCTGTATTTGCCAGTGATGGTGAACTGAACTGTCACTGCTGATAACATAGAATCATAGAATCATAGAATGGTTAGGGTTGGAAGGGACCTTCCAAGGTCATCTAGTCCAACCATCCTGCAAGGAGCAGGGACATCCCCAACCAGATCAGGTTGCTCAGAGCCTCATCCAGCCTGGCTTTGAACGTTTCCAGGGATGGGGCCTCCACCACCTTTCTGGGCAACCTGTTCCAGTGTTCTATAACTCGCATTGTAAAAAATTTTTTCCTAATTTCCAATCTAAATCTACCCCCCACTATTTTAAAACCATTACTCCTTGTCTTATTGCAACAGGCCCTACTGTTTGATGGACCACATGTTTGGTGGTCCATCAATGCACTGTAACCCACACTAAACTGACTAAATTTTTTCTGTTACACTTTTGGATAGCCTCTGGCTCTTCATTATTGTTTTCAGAGCTCCATTTAAAAAAAAAAAAAAGAAAAAAAAAGAAAAGAAAAGCAAGAAGGTTTTCCCAGATGAACCAGTATGTCATTTAACTTTGTCTTTGTTTCTGATCATCCTTCTCACTGAATGCAGTTCAGAAGCTTGAGATGTTATAGACTTCAGTATCAAAGTAATGACAAATTATACCTCAGGTTAAAAAAAAAACTCATGGTGAACAAAAAATATGCAATCTGACAGAGAGTTTTCTCCAGGAGATTTCTTCTCAAGAGGTCAGATTTGTAAGGGAATTGCAAGGCAAAATATATCTTTTGCTAATGGTTAGTAATAGTTTCAATGTATTGACTGTGCTTTCTGGCGTGTATCATTCATATGTAAGACTTAAGGAATGTTCTGTCCAAATTCAACTCTTCAATCTCAAAGCATATCACAAGCTTAAACATGACAACACTGCAGGCATTATGAAGAAGCAGATCACAAGCAGGTTTAAAACACTAGTTACATCAACCTAAATGACTCAGTTTGAACTGAGGAATAAAAAGGTCAAGGTTTGTCTTAAGGTTTGCCCAGTAAAACAGTGGCAGGGGAGAGAATGAATGACAAGTCGTGTGCTGCATTCTCTCACTGTAATGAACAGTATTGCTTATGAAATGACATGAAAGGGAAAGCTTTTGCACCTTAAGGAAACACAGCCCTGACCTCTAGCAGGAAGAGCTCCTGGGGCACAAAGAGGTTCATCTGACCCCATTATGTTAGTAAACTGTTACTCACATAAAGAAACACTGCAGGGTAAATGAGAAAATTCAGATGGTCGGCTTTCCAGTGATGTTAGCTACTTAAAATTGATGGGAGACTGGTGTGAAAGAGAACATTTAACTGATGGGGAGCAAATAAAATAAAAATGCACCACCTGCTTTACCCTTTTCCCTCCTCTCTTCCTTCTTTCCTTCATCTCATTCCATCCTTTATGACTGAGGGGATATATGACTTAGCAAGAATGTTTCCTTGAAGGTGTGAAGAGGAGAAGGGGCATAAAGAGTTCTAGTTATGGAGACCGTGTAAAATGGACAATTTCAATTTAACAGATCTTATAAAATATTAGGATAAACCCAAAATGTTGTCACAGAAAGAAACTACAAATTCAGAAGGCAGGCAGTGTCTTAGGACCAAAACAAGCAGGTACTCCCGTGGAAGGGGAAGAGCCCACTCCATGCATTTACGGTGAATGCCAGTATGCACCAGATTGAGAGAGAGAAAGAAGGATCAGACTGTATGTCAAAGTACAGTGAAAAAGAAAATATAAGCTCAACAAGCTTTCCAAGGTGAGGCCAGGCTTTGAAGAAGAAGGAGAAATACGGGAAGAGAGAGATATTACATTGCCAGACCTTTGCAGTCATCGTAGCCAAGATATTGGAACAGCTAAAAAGAAACTGTGGAGTTAGATATATTTTAAGTTTCTGTTTTCATATTTCATTTTTTGTTTCCAACTTTTCAGTCAGGAATTCATCTCACTGCTTGCTGGGACACATTTGTTTCCTTCTTTAGGCTTGTCTCGTGTTAAGAATGGGCTGCTTTGGCAAGAGGCAAGCTATGGAGAAATAACCTATGATACTGGATTAACTCATGCTGGACATTGTCCTTTGCCATGTGATGAAAGAGAACAAGGGAATTAGGATGCAGAATGTCTTGTGAAGTTCTTGCTAGACACAGCCCCCACATGGTCTCAAAAAAGCAGGCTTCTCAGAAACATAATTGAGCCAACAAGGAACTATGTAAACTAAGTATATGAGTGCAAATGAGGCAGAGTGGAAATCAGACATTAAACAAGTCTCTCTTTTTTTTTTTTTAACTCTCCCAAACCCTTCCAGATGTTAAAACAAGTAAACAGCATGTAACAAATGTGTTTTATTATTATTCCTGATATTAGGGTTAACTTTACCCTGTTTTTCTGCCTTGTCTCCGTATTACAAGTATTGCTTGAGATTCCAAATATGTTAGTTTTAGCTTTCTGTCAAAGGTAAACATGTGCACGAGGTAACTTTTGTTATAGAGTGAGTAAGATATATTTCAAATGTAGTCCTGCTCAAATATAGCTGGGAAATTTGTATTTTAACAAAAAAAAAAAATTGTTCCTCTTTGTATTTGCTTCAATGGCAGTTCTTTTGTATAACACAATTAGCACTGGTAGCTGAAGTTCCCCACAAGGAAATGGTTCAAGACAGATGATAATGAAAAGAGGAGGGGGGGAGGGAAGTGGGATGTGGTTAGAGCAGCAAAAAATCTCACTTATTAAGGTTATGTCTTCACTGGGGAGTTATTCAGCTGGTGCTCCCTCTTTGCCAACAACAAAAACCTCTGAACCAACTAGAGCGATGCCTTGATCTAAGCAAGATGAATTGCAGAGCTATAGGTTACAGTCTGTGCTTTAATTATTCTTCTGCTTAGTCTGATAAATAGCTGACTTTGCAGAGAGGATTCAGACATCCGTCTTGTGCCTTACCACAGCTCCCTCTTTGCTTCAGTCAGTAAATGGGAAAACACTCAGTATGTTCAGAGCCATAGGATGTCTCCATGGAAGTCCTGTCTTACACCTGTGACTTAGACTTAGTTATTGTTATTCTATGCATCATAATACACTATCATATAACTAAAATTACTGATGCAACAAAATATGAAAAGGGTATTTACACAAGCAAGGAGAGATTAATCTTCCCTCACTTCAGGTATCTATGGTGTGAGATGTGATCCATCAGATCTATCTTAGGTGTCTATGTGACACTGAGATGAAGATAACCTTAAAAACGCCTATTCACTGTCTGTAAATAGAAGCTAGCTGAGATGTAGACATTTACTTTGGTTAAGATGAATCCCGTTCCAAGTGACTAATCTCAGCTGGGAAAGGGCTACCACCTTTTTTACTGCCTTGAGCTCAGATCATTGCCTGTCAGAGTGAGTGCTGGACTGCAGTGTTAAATCAAACAGATTAGCTGAGATCATGAGAGATGCAAAGCAGTGTGGAGCACTAATACTTATAGAGTCAGACCCTGTTTACCTGCCCTTCCTCAGCTGAGCCCAGTCACTGCTGGGGTGAGTGCTCCCTTCTTTCTCTTTTGTGTGTTGTTTACAATAGTCTGCTCACTACAGAGCGTCTGTCTTCAGTTGAAATGTTGTGGTTGTCCTATGATTAATGTTTGCCATCAAGGTGGCAAGTTAGACCAGAGACAGTGGAATAAATGATGATCGCTTGTACAGGCAAGTGTCAGACAGTATAAAAGGTCACCACTAGCAGCTGAGACTGGTGCAGACCTTTTTTTGCTCTTTCCCACTACTGTTTAAACTACACTACCTGAATTCACATTGATTGGGCAACAAGAAAAGTACTTGTGCAGGCAAGGATCTGCCTGAGCCAAGAAGGGGGTTTAGCTAAGGGATTGTAGCTAAGAGTTAACAAGTCCTTCCTGTTGAATGTTGGGGTTTCTGGAGATCCATGAGCTTCCAGGTAAGGGAGCTAAAGAGTCTCCAGGCAGGATTGTTTTCTCACTGGAGGGATCTTGGTAAATGATAAGATTCAAACATTTTGAAAGTTAAAGATGTAACCAAGCTTAGAGGCTGATAAATAGATAGGGAATTGATAAGATGTAGTGGAGAGAGAGAAACCACGCAGTGTCATGATACGTGTAATCACTGAGCTTTAAAGACATGAATATGTAGATGTGGGATTACTTTTTTTTTCCTTTTTTTTTTTTTGCATTGTGTTTGTTCTGCCTAAAGGCTTCCACAATGCAAGCTGGATCTGCCCTGAAGAGTTCATCTCATAAACCATAAAGTTTGATTAGCCCTGGAATCAGTCAGTCAGCCAGACAGATCCTCATCAGTTCTTCATTGTGTCATTTCACTTTCAAGAAAAAAAAACAAAATACAGACATCAGTCAAAATAGATTTTTTTAACAGAGTACTGTGGCAACTAGTGGTTGCTGTAGGTAACCATGAATCCCCACCTGAACACCAATCTACCGGCACAAATAAGTGGCCTGTTCCTGGGCAACAGGGGGAATTGAAAAGTTGCCCACTTTGAGGTTTCACCTATCTGCAATTCAGGCAACTACACAGAGATTAGCTTGTGTTACTTTCTCTATCACATACATGGAGTCATAAACTGATCTATTTCAGATACTTGTTCACCAGAGGTAAGCACCTTGTTTGTGAACAGGCATAAACTGTAGCAAAATAGCTTCAAAATCCAAGCAACACTAAAGACAAACTCAACGTACAGTACCTTATCTCACATTTCAGCAGACAAAAGCAAGACTATACCACTTCCCATTTTATGTGTGAGTAGACCCCAGGCCATAAAAATCAAATAAGACTCAACTAGGAAAAAATCTGGACTAATGAAAAACTTATGTTAGAAATGAATAAACTCAGTAGGGCCAAGTACACATTGATTTCATAATCCAAACTCTGTAAGCTGCTTTTCCATTAGCTGGCAAAGAATTACTCCAAGCTTCGCCTTGACTAGAAAATGCTGTTTTTAACATGATAATGAGCTTAGCATCAGTTTTCAAACCCTTATCACAAACAGAATTAGAGCTGAAGTAATCAGAACGATAAGGTTTACTCCTATCTTCTCTGATCAGTTAGTAATGATCAACACAGTGCCAGCTACATCAGGTCTTCTCGTGTTCAAAGTTTTTGTTATGACATTGCCTGGAAATTACATTGCCTGGAAATCCTCTTTGACAAGCTGGGACATTGCATTTCCCCATAGATCCCCTGGAGGCTAGTGAGAGTGATTTGGTCATGAATTCTGTTTGCAGGTTTGCATGCCTTTTCTGTGAGTATGATGCATTTCCAAAAAAGTATGATGAGAAGATATATATGGCAACTGTTTTCCTGTTCTTTAAGAGTTTGCTTTAGACCTTGTAATTGACATGAAAACCTCTGGGTTCATATTCCTGAAGAGTTTCAGACCATCTTTATTGTGATCCTGCTACCTGTGAATGTTTATGAAAGTTAATAGTTGACATTTAGTTACATTTTGATATTTAATTACATTGACATTTGCAACAAAACATTGTAATAGACAATATTTACCAATTCCCTTTACCATGCTCTGTTGATGGTCTGGACAATTCCAGTAGAAAAAAAAATATGATAAATATAAAAAGTAAGTCTGACCTACAGTTATTTTGTTTTAAAGCTGGAGACATTATTAATTCTAGGCTTCTCCATCACCTGTGACCTGTAGATTCTCATTAGTCTATTCATAACAAGCCCATGGCTTGAAGTTGACCTATAACTCTTTAGGGGTTTTGGTTTGGGGGTTTGGGTTGGGGTGGTTTTTTGGTTGTTGTTTGTTTGGTTTGGTTTATTGTGTGATTTTGTTGTTTTGCATTTTTTTAATCTGATAAGAATAAAGAAGAATTTCATTTTTTTAGCTGGGTAAATTGAGACCTGAAGAGGTCAAGTGGCTTCGACAAAGTCAAGGGAGAAGTCAGTGACAGAACTAGACCAGCAGTCAGACTTGTAATTATGTATCACATGTTCTCTTTACCGTGGTAC
Source organism: Chlamydotis macqueenii (assembly GCF_036417535.1). NCBI lineage: Eukaryota > Metazoa > Chordata > Aves > Otidiformes > Otididae > Chlamydotis > Chlamydotis macqueenii. Next base: position 11,121,166 of record NC_141558.1, read on the forward strand.
ACATTTAGACATCTCAGTGTTTTAGAAGGTAGGTGAATATCACCAATCTTGAGTGATTAATTCAGAAACCAGACAAATGAAGAAGATCTGAAACATAACTAAGGTCATATAATAGACTAAGGAAATCAGCAAACCAGTTCAATATAGCAGCATGAACAAGTGATGGAGCAGATGATAAAACAAATTTTGATTTACTGAATTCAAATAAATAATTTAGATATAGCTTTGCCTGATGTTCTTCTAGGAAACGTGTTGCCTGGTGGTGGGTTCCTTTTTAGTATGGACTCCTTTCCCACTCTGAAGGGAGATATTTCAGACACTAGAGAAAAACTAGGAGCATGTTATTTTCCTTGAGGTTCTCAATTATTCAATAGCAATTCCAGTGGTACTCTATCTGACATTTTTACCATTGGAGCAGATACTCTTCATGTCCTTCAAAGAAGAGGCCCCTCCAGAAATATTTTTAATCACCTGCTGAAGTGGTGAACTGGGCTTTTGAAACTGACGGAGGGAGCTGGCAAGACAGTAGCACTGTTAACCAGACCTATTTTCTTAGTAACCTGACCACTGAGGCAGAACATATTGCCTTCTGCTGTCAGAGGTGACAATGCTCTGAAGATTGTTCTCAAGGTCCTCACCAATGCTATTCACCATCATGTGCTGTCAGTCCATGAAAGCGGCTTAGAAACAGCTGAGTCACTTAAGTAAGGATATGTGGTGGTAAAGCTGGGTGACTTCTTCAGGACATTTTCTACAAGTCTTAAAACCTGGACTGCATCTGTGTGTGTTCCTACTCCTCTTGCCATTGCTTTGCCTGGATGTTGGCAATGCCCCTTGCACTACGGGTCATGACTGCTCTAGGAGTCACAGGAGAGTTCAGAGAAGATCACAAACTGCTAGAAAAAGCTTAAGGAGGTTTTTTTAATGGGAAAAAAAAAGATGAACAACACAAATAGCAAATTATGCCGATTTAACATTTGATAAAAAGCAGCAGCCTTCAATTCAAACCCCACAATCTTTTCCCTTGAAATGCAGTACCCTATGCTCAGGGGACATTCAGGGAGACAGAGTGGTGAAGGCTCATGATTTTCAAAAGCAAAAATTTTTTATTTCAGCTAATTAGCTCTCTAAATCAGGGTGGAGGTTACAGTAACAGTGAACTCACAGCAGATACAGAGCACATTTGCAGAAAGGGAAAACCCTGCTCTGAGGATTACGCTCCTCCAATCAGGGAACAGCCTACAATACCCTGTGATCACATGAGATTTCAAACTAAAATTTGTGCCACTTCAGCGTCATGGTTTTGGTTGTAAAATCAGCCCATAACTTGGTTTTTGGTAAAAGTGACCTGTAGTGACCTTTGTGAGATGACTTTATTGATTACAATAAAACTTTATAGACCTGAAACGGGTGTACTATATAAAAATAAGGTAAAGGAAAAGGTGGAGTGAGCTGGATGCCAAGCACAAACAAAACCTGACAGGTTGTTACTGCTTCTACTGCTTCTTTTGTTGTGCAAGAAGAAGAGCTGCAGGTCCAGTGTGGTGGAGTGAGCACGATAGTGGGGCAGAAGGGCAAGAGGAACCTGATGAGAAAGGAACCCGGGACACCAGAGTCTCTCTTGTTCTACATGGAGTGCATGTTCTGCACTCCCTTTCTATGTGGATGCCTTTGCAAGCTCATTTTGACTGTAGATTTAAATTTAATGAAAGGTGAAAGTCTGAGGTTACCAGAACAGTTAGTGAACCTTCTGCCAATTAAAGGTTTTGCCCCACAGACCACACCTTGCGATGGCTGAATTTCACTGCCACCCCTTCCAGAGTGTTTTCCCTCTGCTACCTTGTTATTGTAGTGACGGTGGCATTGTAAATTATAGTCCCAGCTGGATGAAGAACCCTTCTGAACTGATCCTAGTGCTGTTCCCTATAGTATTGCTAATGATTACACAGCTGCCTACTAGGCATTCTAGAGTGTAGGCTCGTGGGTCTGCCTCCAGCACAAGTTGCAATAAAGTTTATTTTCATTCAAAACAAAATATATTGGAATTATTGTCAGAGCAGCCCCAGAGGCTTGCACAGGGGGTCTAGTAAGCATTGGTAAGAAAATTAGAAGCCTTGAGGTTATTAATGTTGCTAGAACAGCAAGCTTAGTGGCCAGAGGAGGTATAATTTACCTACACTAGCATCACACACTGGAGCAAGGCAATCAAGTAAGAGGTCAAGAGACTTTAACATAACAGAAGATAGGTATATAGCCCCAAGCTTTTCAGGCCAGATTCTCAGCTGCTGTAAATCAGCATAGCTTCATGGGAATCAGTGGACCTATGCAGTTTTCAACGTGCTAAGAATCTGGCCTATACTCTTTATGGAAGTTATCCTGAGATCTGAAATGAATGCAGCAGCAAAACTCAATTTTCATTTTTGCTTTGTTTTAAAGCCAGCACATGACATTTTTAGCTCAGCTGTACATCGGTTTGGAGAGCAAGACTGTGGTTTAACACTTTTGGCAAGCGCACATCTCAAAATGGTCATGAAAAGGCTGATGATGTTCCATCAATACACATTAGCTAATAGAGAGAAAACTTAAGTAAATGCAGAAGGAGCAAGTATCTATTTTTAACTGACTAGTAACCAAAGTTCAGGTAGCATATAGTCTTTTTGCCTGCAACTGTGGTTTTTAGTCTATAAAACAGCAGTTCATGTTCCTATTTATAAAAATGAGTTAGCATGTGTTTGACCAAAAAAGTAATATCAGCTTTTGGTGATTTAAGTGACATGAGAGTGTGCTGTGCATTCATGCCAGTGGATAGAGTAAGGAAGCTGACAGAGATAGCAGACAGTGTGAGGAAGACACAAACAAGTAAAATGCACTGTTCACTCACAGATGCACAAGGTTCAGTCCTTCTCCTGGGTATGTATAGATATAGATCCAAGCTACAACTTTTATTCCTGGATTGCAGTCCAAGTCTATGTCTCAGTGCAGTCCCAAAGCTGATGGATTTTCTGGGAGCAGGGAGGGGATTGTGTGTGTAACGTTTTTATTCTGAATAATTTGTGGCAACTCATAAATATAAATCCTGTGATAACGCTTGAGTCTCTACCAGGCATTTTAGCCTCCAGTAGTGCTGCTTCCTCTTCTCAAGAAGTCCTTGTATGTACTGATTTATCACAGTTACACAATGTACCTGTCACAGGAAGAAGCTCTCACTACCTTTCTCTGATAAAAAACGTAACATGGAGTACAAAGAAACTCATAAGCGTAGACATTTTTCCAAAGAGGAGAGGTCAGTCTGTGAATCAGTCAATTTACTTGTCCTACTTATCTGCAGGGAGTGAGCTACTTGAGTTTGAGTCCCACTTTTGTTGTGCTCTGTAGCTGTTCTTGTCCTTCATTTAGATAAGGACCTGGATCCAGTTGTCCCAAGAGAGGAAACTTAGGGCTGTTTTTTGCATCAGTATTTGGAATTTTTGTATTTATTGAAACTCTGAGTTTCAAAACTTATCTGACATTACAGATGGAGCAGACTCATTAACAGTCTTATTCAATAAATATGTTCTTTCTTGCCTCTGGACTTTAATCAAGTCACATTTTCCAAGTCACTAAGGTATTAAAAATTGGAGATACTACTTTACTTTCAGCAAGGACACTTGCAAAACTGGATCAGATAGGGATTTTGCAGGTCAGAATTGAAAGGAGATGTACTGTTTTGTCCATTTCAAAGCTCCCGATTAAAAAAAAAAAAGTTTTAGGTAAAATAAACTGAAAGGTGATGATATACCCTCGGCTGAGAGCAGAGAGGAGAACAAGAGGTGACAGAAGGGAATTAGAGTTTTCTACTCAACATCCTCTTCTTCTCTCCTTCATCCTCTTGAGTGAAGCAGTTTATTTCCAGTTGTGCTTCCATGAAGTCTTTCTGGCCAGCAAAAGCAGGAATCCTCACTCCCACACCTCCCTTCCTTTTGGTTTATCTCCATTTGCTCTTAGTAAATACAATCAGGCAGAACCCCGGTGAAGCTTGAGGGAGCTGCACCCCCTCCATCAAGTCGAGCTGGGGTGAATTTAGACCTTCCCTCTGCTACCTGCCCATCTCCAGCACCGCCAGTGGCTGCTTCTTCCCACATAGCAGCAGCAGAGCAGCCAGCTCCTCCACTAGCAGAGTTCACAGATCATCATGCTCATTAACACAAACTGAACTTGACTGTGACTTAAATTGATATACCAGACAGTCAGCTGCAGTTGCTGGGGAACCAAACACTCTAACAGTTCTGTTGCCACTGCTGCTGGGGAGGAAACCTCCAGACACAGAGCTGGGGGCAGAGAGCTGAAGAGGATGACTTCTTAGGTTACACCAATCTGGGCCACCACAGAGCCTTTGGAAGTTCCTTCTGTCACTGTCTGAGTTGCCCTGGAACAGGGTTGCAAAGCATGTGCGGGGCCAAGGAAATCTGTTTTGCCATGTTCCTTTGCATGGGTAACTGAAAACCCACACCCTTACTCAACCCATCTCCTCTGAGGATTTGTGCTCTCTGGAAGGAGATCTGCCTTCCAGAAGCCAGAGCTGATGACAGGGGACCAGCTGGCATGCTTGTAACCCTTTAGTTTTATGCAGGCAGCCTGCCAGGCTGATCAAACTCTAAATTTAACTGTATTGCTTCAGGTATTGTGAAAACATTGTGTTTCTGGATTACTAGTGATGCTGGGCAGTGAGCCATCCCAAGGATCAGGAGCCAGAAGGTTGTCTGTTGGCATGTTCTATGGAAAGCATATAGCTGATTCTTTCTTGGCTATTTATCTCACACCCCAAACAAGGGGCAGAAGTTTGAAGTGTTAACCCTTCTAGATACATTCAAGGAGGTGCCACAGGCATTCATTGGCTATTTCAGAAGAGGCAGACTGGCCCACTGGTCCTGTGTAAGGATGGAAACTTTGCTGGTCAGGGTGCAAGCCTTACCTACACAACATGCAAGGGTTTGTTTTCACTGATCTCAGTGGCTTTTTGCCCATCAGTACTTAGAAAGAACCTGACCCATGGATCTCCAGAGCTGTGAATATGGGATCAGATCCCATACACTACGTTAAAAGCATCTCTTGGTGACTCCCAAAGCACTAGCAAACACAAGAGAGGATAAAATATGAGATGAATAGGAAGCTTGAATGAAATAGGAATTGTAAACCTTGAGGCAGAATTTCTCTCTGGAGAGTGCAGAGTCTCCTCTTACTAATAGGTCAGGATCACATGGCCAGTGAGGATCACAGACAACACCACAGCAAGATCAAAACATAAACATGATTCCTGTGTTATTTTAGCTAAACCAGGAACAAATCTGGCATCATTTGTCTGGCCTTTCTGCTCTGTGACAGGGCAATAACGGTACTCATGCCAGCTGGCTATCTGCTCTGCAAGAGTCAACAAGTTTCTTGACATGCAATGTCCTTCTATCTCATTTGTTGATTGAAGCAGTGAAATATTTATGAACTGCCATCAGTGTCCAGCTTTTGAATTTTGACCCAGTAAAGGATAAATATGGGACAATTTGCCTTTGGCCTTTTGCTTTGGCCAGTGACCAGCTTTCTGTCTGTTTGTGGTTTCAACTGGATGGGGAAACAACTGTCCCCTAGGTAAAACCCTTTCCATATCTATGACTTACTCCAGAAATAAATGATTTTAAAACCAAACACATCGAGTGAGAAACAAGTCTCACACAGTTGTCCAATGGCCTTCGACCTCCTGATGGCTTGATGCCATCTGGCTACTTCACTACACTATGAAATAAGTTTCTCACAGACAACACTCCCTTCCATTTTTAGTCTTACCAAAAAAGAAAAAGCAAACACACCTTTCCTATAACACCCTTTCGATCCAAAAAAAAGGGAGAAATGTGACACAGGTGGCTGTTGAACTTTAAACTCTGAGTGGCAAACTACCAACCAGCTACTGCTAGACTTCACATATCCACATCAAAATAAAAACTTGCTCAGGCAAATCGTGCCATGCCACTTTAAGAGAGCTATTAAAAATTGAGATAGAATAATAAATAAATAAATAATTCAAACACAGTGAAGGTATTGCAGACCATTTGTACATGGCAAGCAGTGAGTAGAGTTGCGTACTTTTTGGCAGAGCTGAACTTTATACATAGGCTCTGTGCAAAAGTGTTCCTGCTTTCCACAAAGACAAAGAGGAGGTGAAGGATATATATTCAGACATTTGCCTAGGTCCTGGAAGTAGAGCAAACGTGTGCTTTCAGTAGTGGGCATGCAACCTTCCTGACTCTCCCAATTACCTACCAAAATCTTCATACACCAGGATGCATAGGAGTGCCTCAGAGAGCTGAAGGAAGGTGGCCCTGGGAATAGTTCTCCAGTAGGTGATGAAAGGGACTCCCAAGGGCTCCAACGCTCTCTTGCAGCATGAGGCTGGTCTAGACCTGCAGCTAGATTGGAGGGTGACCTGCTGCTGCTCATTTCCTTCCACAGCTGGGTGTTACAACTACCTGACAGGACCCACAGCAACATGCACACTTGCATGGGATAGGTCCAGCCTGGGAAATGTGTATTTCTTGCTCAAAAGCAATTTAACACCTATGTATTAGTCATGTAAGGATAAGACTTTATGTAGATTATGTACTTTTTTTTTTCCCATTGGTGCAGAAGGCCAGACATGTTTAATCAGCATTAGCTGTTATCAATCAAATTATTTTCTTTACCCCACTGTGATCCTAGGATTTCCCTTTCCTCAAGACTCTATTTCCCTTTTCTATCCTTTGGCCCCTACGGTACATGACGTCCACAGACAAGGGTTGTCTTCCCATCCTCTCTGCTCTCTGGCTGCCCATGAAGACTCTAAGGGTTGCAGGAGATGTGATTCTCCCACTCTAATTTTCCCATGACAAATTCTCTTCCATCCTGTCATTTACATTTACAGCCTGACTCCAAGCCCGTTCATAACCAGAGAAGTCTTTTCATTGACTTCTATGGGCTTTGAATCAAGCCTTTATAAACCACACATGTACCCAACAGGTATTTATTAACACAAGCTGGCCATGTAGTGTATGCCATGAGTGTGGAAAAAACTAACAATAACTTTACAATTACCCACCTAAGCCCTCTAACAGGCTCCAAAGGCATGTCTCTTCGCCAAGCAAGCATTGAATCAAGTTTGACATTTCTAGGGTAAATCATTTTTGTGTTCTAAAAACCAAAAAAAAAATGGTTAGGAAAAAGTCCAAAGAGTGAGAACATCCCCATTTTTGGAGAATAATATCATCTGAATGTCCTATCCAAATGGCTTCAAATGTTCCAGAAACAAATGTGTGTTCTGGGATAAGACTGCTGACTGCTAGGTAAAATTTCAGGTGGGTCTGCTTGAGGTTGGCAAGATTAAGTAGGGGTTAAAATGAGATTAACAGTGTTACTTTTTTTTTTCTTTTAATTAGCCATGGAAATATTCAGGTTATTTGCAATCTTTCCAGAGTGCTTAGACAGCTCTGCATGGTAACGTCTTTATGTATTGACCTTACGTTCTGATATTTCTGTTCTTTCTCAGGTTTTGCCTAAATGTATCTTATTTTTGAGTTGTAGGACATGAAATCAGGTGGTTTTTTTTGGTATCTGCTCAAACTGAACAGATAGTCTTTACTGTCAGAGAGGACAGCCCGGTGGACTTGGAAAACGCTGACTCCACTGTGCAGGTGAGGTGTCACAAGGGACTTTCCACACTTTTGTCAGAAAGTATCTCAAAGCCAAAAAGTTTGGATCAAGACCCAGATAAAAAGTGCCTCCAAGAACAAGTCTGATGAGCTCAAGGCTTTCCATTCATCACAGTTTCTAGCTGTGATGCAAGACAAAGATATTTCCCTTAACGTATAAGTTTTGCATCATCCATTCTCCTGTGCTTTTAGTTTTTCTGCAGCAAATCAATCATTATAATACTAGAAAAATTTTAGTTTTGTCTTGTACATGTTATAGCTCAGTTGAGTTTGGTCTTGATGAAATATACATCTCTGAGAGAGCATTTTGGAGACATGTATCTGCTAACAAGGAGTTTTCTCTTGTTCACAAAGGCTGACATTTTTTAGAAGCAGATGTCAAAATTGGAGTTTTCTGAGTCCTAGACAAGTGTTTACATAAGTGTGAGTGTCTTGCTTTCTAAAAAAACATTGGTTAATCTGAGACCATCTTTAGCAGTCCCTTTAGGAAGTCGTGGCTGAAATAACTCATAGTATTGTCATAACTAACTCATAGTATTGGTCACCTTTTCTTCATTGGCTGCCCCCTGAAGACACATGTACCTTGGCCATTTCTTCTTCTGTTGCTTTAGAAACTCTGCAGCTGCAAGGGTTAAACGTAGGATTGTACATTCACAGATGCAAAAATACATTTTTTTTTTTGGCAGGGCAAATGCACTAGGCAACTTCTGCATGTTTGTGCTTTGAGTAAGGAGGCCACCCGCTTCTAATGTTACAGGAATAAGTTGGCTAGTGGAAAGGCAGACACCATTTTTTACTAATTGAATAATCTGTGTATCTTATCCAAACGCCAGGAGATTGCTTCTATCCTGTGATTAGCTTGGAGTTTTGATGACATTTTTTTTTTTTTAAATATACATTCCAAAGTAATTTTCTTGTTTGTTCCAAATAATTTTATTCATAGTATAGAGTGATGGGAAAATGTGTATTGGAAATGCTAACGAAATAAATAGTAAATAGGAAACAGTCATTTGCTTGGATTACCAAGTCAGTTTCTAGGTAGGGTACTGTTTGGTAGGTAGGCATATTCAACCGTTTGGCACTAGCACATGGAATAGCAAACACATGTAGCAGTTAAAATCAAGCTTGCATTAATGATTTCATTGCCTGAACTAAATTTGTAATGTAAATCATTTGGGGGTGCTCTAAGGCATTTCTATTCTTAGAAGAAAAGTCACAAACTGGAAAGTAACGTCACCTTTGCAATCAGCACCCCCTTTAGCCTGTAATGTGGAACACATGGTGGTTGAAGAGGTTACAGTGCTGCAGAAATGTCATTACAGAATTTCTCTGTGTTAACATGTATCATCTGTCACATAATTGTTTGTTTTACAACCCATACCTATAATGGGCTAAGTGGGGACTATTTATATCAGTTAACAATGAGTGCCTTTAATTAGTATTTCATGCAACTGGAACATGTTAAAGATTCTGACACAAATCTGGCTTGGGTTGCTAAATTCCATATGAATTTCATTATGAAATTGCCAAGACATTACAGTTGTGCAGGTATTGAGGTTTATAAGTGTACTTCATCTGTTACAAAGCTAGAGCAAGTCAGTCATACGCACATTCAAGAAAAATCTTTAAAACAACAGCTTGGTATCTGACACAGTTGAATGAGAGTTCAAAGCCAGAAAGATTAAAATCTTTTACAACTTGAAATGTGTCTGTATTTGCTCTAAAACTACAGTTTTACTAACATCTGCATAGCTATAGAAAAAAATTATAACAATGGAGAATCATGTTGCACACAAGAATGATAATGAAAGTTTATTAAAAATTGATCAGTCAGCAGAGATATTCACAAGCTGTTGCTAGACTGTAGAATGAGAAGATGATCTTTTGCTGGTGGTGGAGACTGAATGGTTACAAACTTATGTCCTGTGGCTTCTGAGTGAACTTAATGAGCAAAATATTTAGACTGAGATCCTCACTCACATCCCAAGCTCTTTTCAGTGACAGAGGTGACCAATAGGACACTTTGGAGCTACAGTTCACACCGAAGGAGATCCTCAGCCTGTGGGACTTTCCCCATAGGCACTTGTGAATTGCATCATGAAGAATGTGCCAAGGACCAGTGTGATATGCAAAGAGTGATGTGAGAGGAAAGTGTGCCTGAAGCTACTGTTTTGAAATTTGGGTAGTCTCACAGTCCTTAAGATTGATCAAAAGAACATGCTAGAATCAGGCTTATGCCAAAATTAGAACAGTTCAGGAGATTAAGAGTGGGAGAGCAAAGGATGACAGGAAATCCCAACAGCTCAGTGCATCCATGCTATTCTCCTCAGATGCACAGGCAGAAGTTCCATCCCGCTGCATGCCGTAGTTCCTGAACTTAACACTGTTTTTTTCTATGCCTGTTATTAGACTTGCACATTTACATTGTAATGACACACTAATTCAGCGACTGTCTCTAGAATCTGTCTCAAAATTTTCTTCAAGATTTTGAGATGCTGCACCAGGAAAGGGAAGCAGCTCAGGCTGTCTCATTTTTCTCCTCTCTCATTTGCATCATCTACCTGTGTCAGTGCCTACAATTTTCTGTCTAAACCAGTTTCTGACAGGCAACTACATTACCATGAAATTACATTACAGATAACTTTAAATGGAACTTTGTGGGTCATATTTGATCTATTAATAAGTATAAATATTAAAATATTTTTATTTATGGAATGTCAGAAGCTGGTAGGTTATTCTAAGTAAATTCACTCTAACTCCTTGTGAAATTACTAATTCAGAATCCAGCAACAAATATCACAGTATAGCTGCTTATGTATCTTATATTTTAATAGACAGAAAAAGTATTTTGTCATTTTAGTTTTTCCACAAAAATCATGCTAGCCATCCTGTCTAACTGTGATGGAGTTGGCAGTAGTAAAGATCTGCCGCAGTGAGAGTACATACCAAAATATTGAAAATAAAATATTCTCAATTCTGTGCATGCTGGCTATTTTCATCTATATAATCTTTTTTTTTCTCTTCTTTTTCCCCTCCCTTCCCAAATAATTTGCTCTCAAAACTTGTTTTTTGAATGATTGTCTCTGTTACTCTGGATAACAATAAAACCCTTCTAGGCATTTATGAAAGGAAAATCCTTCCTCTGGGTAATTCTGGAGAACACATCATAATGAAAGAAAAATTTTCAGGAAATGGCAAGGAAGATAGATTATTTCAAAAAAATATATTAAAATACATCTATATATGTGCATAAATTTAATAGCATTTTTAGAAGATTAAGAAAGAAGAAAAATAGTCTGATACTGATTATCTGATTTTTGGATACTGGAAAAAATATTTTCCATAAACAGTCAATTTGAGTACAGTGCATTGAAGGAATAGTGATCATAAAAGAAACTGGTGAGCAATCATGCAGCTGACTTGCAAGAAAATGTTACAGGCCAGCAACAAGGCTTGCTCCTTCACAATCTGATAAAGACTATGAGTGAGGAGGAACAAGCTTGTTCAATGGCAATTTCAGCATAAACCTTGAAGGGAGTTATACTGGCAAAAAAAATAATTCTGGACCACTGAAGAATTCCTTGGTGATCACAGAAAAGCATTTGTGCCCCAAAGAAAGCCTCAGGATGTGATTCACCACCACATGCTATTGTGCTTTTACACTGCTGTCACCCCTAGGAAGATCAATATTTATCTTGGCAGATGAGCTGGAATTGTACAGAGGTATCTGGCTTGACATTCCCAAGGACTGTCCCCCAGTTTCAGCTGTGCCTTGGTGAGCGGTGGTGTGCTCATTTGAAATATTACAGCATAAGGCATGTATGTCCTCCCATACTGTCTGCCCTCTCATACTTTTTTTTCTCTTTTATGTGTGTGGTTGCCTAGGTTTTTATACCTCTGATTTGAACACATACCCTTCCACACATCTCAAAAGCCACTGGAAATATAATGTGCACAGTAGTTCGTAAATTAAATATGCTTAAGTAGCAGAAAACTGCAGTAACTAAGGCTGATATATGGACTTGGAAGACTAAATCTAACTTTGTGGATTCAATTATAATTACAGCTGTATGAGCTGGCGCATTGGCAAAATGAACCTGCCAAGATTGGCTTACTAGAAACCGTAGGAAGGCTGACCACATCATCAAAGAATAGCTCTCTGATGACATAGTACCTGCAGCTCTCCGGCTGATGGCCCACAGGTCCATCCAAAGACACTAGCTGGTTTGGTGGGATGCAAGCGAAGAGAAAGGATGATGGTTTGCTGCCAGGGTCAAAGGTAAGAGGGATGTTTCCTCTTAGAAAGTTCAAGGAGAAAACCTAAGAAAACCAGAACAAAGAAGGGGAAATTACATAAATATATTGGATTTTGGAGGACTTCGAATAGCTGAGGTGTGTCAGAGCCAGGTTACTGTTACTTATTAGGGAGGAAAGGTTCAGAAATGCAGCACTTAACACTCACTCCAGCTCTGCTAAACTATTTATGAAAAGCTAACTACAATTAGAAATCCAAATTTAAAAAATAGTAAACCAAAAATTTACTTTAAAAAGTGGGCAGATGGCCAACTATTTTTACTGGGCAGCACTGGAATGTTAATGTGAAACATACGCAAAGCTGTTATGAAAAAAAAATACACTTCTTTAATGCTGATATCCAAATAGAATAAATGATAATTGCATTAAGCATGAATTAGGAGTCAGCACAGGTCCCTGAGAACTGGAAACCCACTATATGTTACAGAATAAATTGTTACTGACAGAGCTAGTTTGAGATTTTTTTTCTGCAGAAAAAAAATAATAGAGAGGGAGGAGGAAATAAAACTTATCTTGCAGAATTAATGAAACTATTTTGTCGGTTAGTAGTAACCAGAATAATGCCTGTTAAATTTTACCATTTTAAAGTGTCTTTGATCTGAATTGCATGGGATGTGTTTAGCCTCATACCAAGTAATGGAAGTTGTGAATAATCTACATAGCTGCTTTCCCAACCTGGTTCATCCATTTGGTTAAGGTTTAAGAAAATAATCCCTTAAATCAGTAGCCTGATTTTGTCCTTTAACATATACCCACATGGAATCACAGGGAGAATTTATGGTGAGTGGAATGTAATTATCTGACCTGGAATTTGATCAGAACACATGAGGTTAATAATGCAAGGCTTTCCAGGCACATATTTCAATTTACCAAGCACTAGTTCTCTATGGTGGTCTTGACTATGGGTAAGCCAAAATCACTAGGGTGAGAATTAATATAAAATATTTCAAAACCTGAAACCGTATTTTGGCAACAGCCACATCAGAGCAGCTATACTGAATCAGGCTTCTTGGGTAATGGTTTCTCCTCAGTGAAAGGGATCCCATTACAAAGAGTTGTGGCACAAAGCCCAGAGAGAAAACTCTGCTGGATTTGTGCTACGTCTCTTCAGAACCAACCTGAGTGTCTCTGCATCCTCCTCTAGAAAGGGCAACTAATGTGAACTATGCTGGCTGGAGTCAACCAGGTCCAGCCAATCCTTTTAACTCTCTCTCACCACTGATGTTGTTAGAGATAAAAGCAAAGATGGTTATGGCAAGGATAATGAGGATCTGTGTGCATGAGAGGAAAGGAGAAAATTAAGAGGATATGCTTTTCAAGTGAGTTGGGAGAATATTAAGTTAAGAGCTAAAGGGAAAGGAGGATCAAACTACAATTTATTTCACATGAACTGGTGACACTCAAGATAAAATATTAATCTTTGATATGTCACTCAATAAATGCACAGTGCATTCACATCTTGAATTGTATTTAGATCTGGTGCTGAATCCACCAAAATCCATAGGAAAACTAAGGAAAATACAAGGAAAAGCAACAGCAGTGATCAGAAATGTGAAAAAGTAACCATGTGATGAAAACCTGAATCTAGAAAAATCTCAGCTGAGAGAGGACAAAAAATCATGTTCTGTGTGAAATTTAGGTGCATAAAATGATGCATACTGTAGAAGAGGAATTATTTTTAACTGTATTTCACAAAGAGAGGTATCAGAGGAATCTGTCAGGTACGAGATTCAAGACACATGTAACGAAACTGTTTTTCATACAGCTCACAAAGCAACAGTGGAACTCACTGTCATGGGATGCTAGACACATCAAAAGTCAAGTGAGGTTCAAAACCTGGTGACACTCATCCACTGAAGAGAATTACCACAAGGGCTATTGAATACAAAGATGTTACCTTTGATTTGGGAAGTTCTTAATGGCTGGAACTGAAGGCTTGCAGGGGAAAGAACACTTTGTGTTGCTCTGTTCATTCTCTTTTCCCTAGACTTCCCCTACTGTCAGAGACAGGCTACCGGGCTGAAGATACTTTGGTTCAATCAAAAATTTCCTTTGTAATGTTCTCACTCAGATATTTCAGGGCGATGTGTACATAGGCTTGAGAAGGACACATACTTTCTAGAAGCACTGGACCTACTGTACTGTTGTAGAGCAACTATGGAGCCATTAAATTGAATACTTCCTATAAATAAAGGCACAGGCAGCTAGCAAGGCCCACATGTATTTCTGGTTATAAAGCAGCTGAGTTGGAGATGTCCAGCTATGGGGAAATCCCAGACAAATGTATAACCTCTCCCAGTCTGCCCATACAAAACCTTCTGGCAGAAGAAGGAAGAAATGTCCAGGAAGCCCAGCCTTAGGGTAGCCCTAAAGGTTATAATGTACTTTAAATAGTTTAGTGAGCAAAAGCGAAAAGGAGATGTTGATCTCTACCCACTTGTTTCTATGCCACACATGAAAATAATCCTACATACTACTAAATCCATGCCCTTACAGTAAAATCACAGTGTGTACACCATCAACATTGGAAACTGAATGATTGGTTTGTTCATGATCTAGTCCATGCCAGAAGAAAAAAAGTAAGTTGCATTGTCCTGGCAAATTTTAATACTTTTACTGGAAATTTCATATTGCCGGTTTTAAAAACTCAGCATTTTTGAAAGTAAGATGTAATAATTAAAAATAATCTTGCAGCCAACAAAAGACAATTATCTAGTTCTCATCTTGACATAAACCAAGCAATATTCAAAAAAGAAGAGATAATCAGGAAGATTTTAAAGAAGTTTTCTCTCACTTATGCCAGCTTCACAACCCTAGAATTATAAGATGTTAATGGTGATAAAGTAAAATAATCTAATACGGGAGAGAAGTTATGGCAAATAAAAAAAAATTAAATTCACCTAAAAGGAAGAGGAATAGAGTGAAAACCAGCAGTACAGCATAGTATTAGACAAGGAACTGCGGCAAAAAATTACAAAAGAAGACAAAGTATGCAAGGAGTAACATTTTGCCAAAGCAGAGAAGTATAATATCACTAAAGAAACCCTGTGAGAGCCCATGCCATGACATAGCTGGAAATATTATTCCAAATGCTACTAACAACAGAAAGGAAGCAGTGTTCAATGGGTGTTTCTGCTTTCTATTCAGGACAGAATTGGAGGATACATGCTTATCAAAGGACAGTGCTGGAAACATTTCCAGTTCTACAGCAAGTAGGAGGCTGTTAAAAGAACAGGTGAGGATTCTCGCATCTGCAAGGATGAAGAGAGGAAGCATATGAGCTGTCTGTAACACTGAAGAAATTGTAGAGGTGTAAAAGAGGGCTACAGCTGTGGTAACATTGTGAAAGGTTAACTACAAGAATGTCAGCTTTGGCATTAATTCCTGGCAAAATAATGCCATAGGTAATTTGTAATTTCTTTAATAAAGAATTAAAGAACAATATAATGAGTATCAGAATGAAAAGTTAATGAAAACAGATCATGTCTCTTTTTTTTTTCATATCATGTTTGTACTTTCATATATTTGATGAAATTAAACATTTCAGTGATAATCATGTTGATACTATAGACTTCTGTGGGGTATCTGACTTGGCATTTTCTTTTGCTTGGACTGAGAAACATATATGTTGCCGATTCAGAGTATTGCTCCATTAAGTGAAGCACTGGTTAAGGGGCCATATGGAATTGTGAACAAGGAATCACTTGTGAGATATCTCTGATGGAGTCCTACAAGCCTTAGTTCATGACCACCTGCTGCTTAATGTTTTATTGATTAACTGGAGGAAAACACAGAATTGTTATATATAATATCTAGAGATGACCTAGATAGGAAGGAATGCTTAATAACAAAGAAAATAGATCAGTTACATTGAATAATTTGGATTCTGTGTTCTGTGAGTTGTAAAGGATAAACAGCTGAGCTCAAATTTCCAATATAGCACTGAAACAAAAAGGGTAATAGAGTTCTTACATATATGAAGAAAGGAAGCTGGAGGAAGCTAGAGGATGTTATGTTATGTCTGGATGTGGTGATGGCAGCCACTAATGGGATGCTGTGCTCTGAGTTGGACCGTAAGTTCTGTAGCATATTATGGAGGTAGAAAGAACTTGAACATGAAATTATAGGGTGGCGATAGATATTTTATGGTTAAGACTTGAGGACCTCACTCTATCTGCAGTATATATGAACGGGATCATTGATAAGAATCAGGTTTTGTGTGAGTGGATGAACAGACACTTAATAGCAAAGGCTCTTCAGCTTATCAGAACTGGTGACTGAAGATAAGTACAATCAAATTCAGCTTTGAAACAAAGTGGAAATTTTAGTCTTTTGTGAGTTAATTGATCACTGAACTGACTTACAAGGTTTGGCTTGTGTTTCTTCTGTCCCTGGAAAGCATTGAATTTTGGTAATAAGTTTTTTCCAGTTGAAATAAAAATAATTTGAGGAAGATTTATTGTATATTTGCTGAGTCAATGTAGCTAATCATACCATATTGTCTCACACAGTAATGTCTAAAACTAATAGTTCTACTCTATTAATGTTATTCTCTGAGATAAATTCCCAAGTGTTTGCCCCACAGTATGGATGCATGCCCAGTTTGGTAGTTGGCTATAGTTATACATACTTATTTGGGACAGCATTTTGCTCCAGAATGTTTGCAGACAATGCAAACCCAGACCAACACCCACCTTGCTACAATCTCCTTTCATGTAGCTTCAGAGAGCAAAGAGGTCTCATCTCAGCCTCCTCTTCTCCAGACTAAACAATCCCAGTTCCCTCAGCTGCTCCTCATAAGCTTTGTTCTCTAGACTCTTCACCACTTTTGTTGCCCTTCTCTGGACATACTCCAGCAACTCAACATCCTTCTTGTACCCAGGGGCCAAAAACTGAATACAATATTCAAGGTGCGGCCTCACCAGTGCCAAGTACAGGGGCACAATCACCTGCCTACTCCTGCTGGCCACACTGTTCCTGATACAAGCCAGTGTGCTGTTGGCCTTCTTGGCCACCTGGGCACACTGCTGGCTTATATTCAGCCAGCTGTTAACCAGCACCCCCAGGTCCTTTTCCAGGCAGCTTTCCACCACTCTTCCCCAAGCCTGTAGTGTTGTGGGGGTTATTGTGACCCAAGTGCAGGACCCAGCACTGGGCCTTGTTGAACCACACACAGTTCACCTCGGCCCATCTATCCAGCTTGTCCCGATCCCTCTGCAGAACTTTCCTACCCTTGAGCAGATCGACACTCCTGCCCAGTTTGGTGTCATCTGCAAACTTACTGAGGGAGCACTCAAACCTCTCATCCAGATCATTGATAAAGATATTAAACAGAACTGGCCCCAGCACTGACCCCTGGGGAACACCACTTGTGACCGGCCACCGGATTTAACTCCATTCACCACAACTCTCTGGGCTTGGCCATCCAGCCAGTTTTTAACCTATCACAAGGTACACCCATCCAAGCCATGAGCCACCAGCTTCTCTAGGAGAACTCTGTGGGAGACAGTATCAAAGGCTTTGCTAAAGTACAGGTATATAACTTGCACAGCCTTTCCTTCATCCACGAGGCAGGTCACCCGGTCATAGAAGGAGATCAGGTTCATCAAGCAGGACCTGTGTTTCATGAACCCATGCTGGCTGGGCCTGATCCCCTGGTTGTCCTGCACATGCCAGGTTAATGCAGTCAAGATGAGCCACTCCATAATCTTCCTCAGCACTGAGGTCAGACTGACAGGCCTGTAGTTCCCTGCATCCTCCTTCCAGCCCTTCTAATAGACAGGTGTCACATTGGCAAGCCTCCAGTCATCTGGGACCTCCCCTGTTAACCAAGACTGCTGATAGATGATGAAAAGTGGCTTGGAAAGATCCTCCACCAGCTCCCTCGGTACTCTCAGGTGGATCTCATCTGGCCCCACAGACTTGTGAGTGTCCAGGTGGTGTAGCAGGCTGTTAACTGCTTCCTCCTGGGTTATGTCTGCTCTCCATCTCTGTCTTCCAGCTCAGGGGGCTAAATACCCTGAGGATAGCTTGTCTGATTATTAAAGACTGAGGCAAAGAAGGCATTGAGTACCTCAGCCTTTTCCTCATCCTTGGTGGCAATACCAAGACATCCTCCATCCAACACATCTTCCACCAGTCCTTCTCTGTTTGTAAACAGCAGGTCAAGAGAGGCATCTCCCTGGTAGGCTCACTTACCAGCTGTGCCAGGAAGTTGTCTTCCACACATTCCAGGAACCTCCTAGACTGTTTCCTCTCTGCTGTGTTATGTTTCCAGATCTCTGGTAAGTTGAAGTCCCCCATGAGAACAAGAGCTAGTGATTGTGAGACTTCTGCCAGCCTCTTGTAGAATGCTTCATCTACCTCTTCATCCTGGTTGGATGGTCTATAACAGACTCCCAGCATGATATTTGCCTTGTTTGCCTTCCCCCTCATCCTTACCCATAAGCACTTGACATTATCATCATAATCATTGAGCTCTATGCAATCAAAACTCTCCCTAGCATACAGAGCCAACCCACTGCCTCTCCTTCCTTGCCTATGCCTTCTGAAGAACTTATAGCCATCCATTGGAGCACTCCAGTCATGAGTTGTCACACCATGTTTTTGTGATGATGACTAAGTCATAGCTGTCCTGTTGCACAATGGCTTCCAGCTCCTTCTGTTTGTTGCCCATGCTGCATGCTTTTGTGTAGATGCACTTGAGTTGGGATAGGATTTTACATTAGCATGTAATGCTACATTAACATGGCACCCCTAGGCTCATCTCTAATGAGCCTGGTTGTATCCCTTTCCCCCTTCAAATTTAGTTTAAAGCCCTCTTAATAAACCCCGCCAGCTGATGAGCAAGAATTCCTTTCCAGCTTTGAGACAGCTGAACTCCATCTGTCGCAAGCAGGCCTGGTGCCGTGTAAACCTCCCCATGATCAAAAAAACCAAAATTCCACTGATGGCACCAGCCTCTGAGCCACATGTTTATCAGGTGAGCTTTCCTGTTTCTTTCAGTGTTCTTCCCTGCCACTAGTTAGAGTAACATACTTTTGACAGTTCAGTATTTCTTACGCAATTCTGAGTTCCTGTAAAGATTCTATGAAATCTGTCTTTTCTGAATGCCAAAGTCAGGGAAGGAGTGCACACTCTCACCTACATGATGCTTTCAGAGAGCAGTCCTCCAAGGCTATCTGCAGACCACCTCTCAGGGTTTTAAGGACCTTTCTACACTGTCTCATTCAGAGAGGAAGACCCATCAGGTATAGGTCCTTAGGGAGGGCAAAGGTTTCTAGCTCCGAGCTGTTGCAGGCAGGGAAGAAAAGGGAAGAGATCCCTTCTGATATGTTAGATATGGAAGGCACCAGTGTGGGAAGAGAAGGCAGAAGGAAGCCAGGTGCACTGGAAGCAGGATATAATAGAAGGTGTGAACAGAACAGACTCAGCTGCTTCCAGGAGCAAACAATACGCAGGGGTTTCTTCTTATGAGTGCTTCTGGAGGCTACCAGGGCAGTTAAAAGGATTGAATCATCCAATGTAGCTCCTTAGTCTTTTCAAATCAAGGGCAGCTTTACTGCAAAGTTGTGATTCTTGTTATGATTCCTTTAGGCTGAGGTTTTCAACCTAATCCTTGCTGACTGCGACAGCTCGTCCCCTCCTCTGCTCCCTCTCCGCCCGTGGTACCAATTCCCTTTCTGCCAGTGCAACTGTTTCTGTGGTAGCACTCAGGAATCAGAAATACAGATATGCCTGAGAACACAGCCACATAAATAGCTTCAATAGCAAAGGTGGATAGCTAATCAAGTCCAGAGGGGGTGTGTGGAGGGAAGCAAGCAGATAGGGCAGGAGAGAAATAGAAAGGGATGTTTCACCCATGAAATGCTTCATAATTTGAGCTTCTCTGCACTTTGTTTCTCTCTCTCTCCCTCTCTGTGACATACAGATACACGTACACACATACACTTCTAAAAAATATCCAGCAAAGCTTTCCTCCAAGATAGTTTGAATTCCTTAGTGGCCTTGGGTGTGTCTGTTGCAGTTTGAACACTGCTATCGCATCATAAACGAGCCTATTTCTACAATCCTAAATGAAGAGTGATGGTCACACCCAGCAGTTCCAACTAGATTTAACCCAGCCAGAACAGTATTAATCCTAGATCACAACCATAAGCTTCTGCATGTGTTTCAAATAAGGGAAACTAGCGTAAACCCAGCACAGTTTTACAAGACGTTGTTCTAGTTCACGAGTGGATAAACTGCAGTTTCAAAAGCTATTTTAGCCTGAACAGGAAACCAAATTATAATAAAAATGACATGCAAATCCTGTTTTCACTACAATGCTTAAAGCAATAAAAGAATAAACTGAGTTTATCAAAGCACCCTGCAGGTAGCCCCCTTGATGGCAATGTCAGCTCCCATCCACACCAAGGTCAGGTACAGTAGTTGAACAGTCCTTCAGCAGTCAAAAATATCGTTCTTTCAAAGGAGGATCTTTCTCAGGAGGAGTAGGAAATGCAGCAACAGCACCTATACAGGTTCCCTGGATAAATATTTCCTTGGGCAAACAGAGACCTCTGCATCAGCCACTCTTCATTTTCCTTATGAATAAAATAAAATCAGTTAATTGACAGTATCAGCAACTTATTAGGACTTTATGTGATTGTTTTTACAATAGCCTTCCTTTTCAGTGTACTTTGATTAAAACAGAGTAGAGGCTATATTTTTGCATGTTTGTTTTCTAGAGTATACAGTATAGAAAACACAGCAGTAAATACAATAGAGCACAGACATCAGGATACTTAAACCACATAGGCAAAGAAAATGTATGTTCCTACATTGTGTAGATACTTTAGCAGATATTCCCTCTGATTTGGTAATGAGGAAGATCTTTTTTTTAATAATAACTGCTTGTGTCTTTGAAAAAAAACTGATACAACCTGAAAAAATGGACAGAAGCAAGTGATAACACAATGTTTGAGACAGCTTAAATTTGAGTTTGGTAGAAATCTGTGTATTTTTATATCCTTATTTAATTAAGATGGCCAGAATCCAGTGGAAGGTACTATTAGAAGCTGACAGATACATGAGAATGAGATGAAGTAGATTTTGCAGGAAAACTGTCAAAGAGTCGATCAAGATGAAGTGAGGACTCCACTGACTTCAGGTTTTTACTCTTCTCTAATACTAACAGGTTCACAACTTTCCGATAACCTAAGGTTTAGACATCTTATGGTTCTTTGGCTAAGACTGTTTGCTGGAGAATTTTAATTTCTCCTACCACGTCAGATCTTCATTATTTTAAGGTGTTGATTTCAGCTTCAGGCAGTGGAGAAAATGTTGAAGAAATGTACCAATGCAATGTAGATTTCCAACATAATCCCCTCACTTAGACTTTTCTGAAGAACACAAGTGACAGTTAAGATATCTACATTTTTAACTATTTCATTTCTGGCTGATCTAGCAGAAGTGGCTGATTTAGCACATTTAGTGCTGTAATGCCACACTTCACACCACCGTTCTCCTGATCCTCAGCAGCCCACATGCATTCTCCTAAACCTTATTTTCCCACTTCAGTGGTGAACTTGTGCTCTTATGAATTCAAAATAGTAAGCACATTCCACATGGAAATTGTAGGAACAACATAAAATTGCATTTAGTATCAGAATAAATAACACAAGGACTACATTACAGGCTACGCTGTTCATTTTACATTTAGTCATAAAAACTTCCATTATTCAATTTAAGTGAATCTGTCACATAATTTCCAGCCTCCTGCTCCAGAACGCTGGAGAATATAAGCGCCTTATTTCAGAACTTAGGTCCAGCATCTCATTGAGCATTCAGGTCCTGGAGCACATAGAAGATCTTGGGTAGCTTGTTGATGCTGTGGTAGCAGCCACAGCCAGCCAAGAGGCTTTTTTTTTTTTTTAATTCCTGTGGTGTTTGGCAAGAAGAGCACAACCTTTCCTGTCACATGTGGTCCCTGCTGAAGTTATCCATACTTTTCTTACCACAAGGTTAGATTACTCTAATGCACTCCGTGTGAGGCTGCATCCTGAGGCCATTTGGCAACTGAAGCTAGTGTGCACAATTCAACCACCTGTTTATTAAGTGGAGCATCATGCAGAGAGGACATAAAAAAAAAAAAAAAAAAAAAAAAAAAGCAGTCTCCAATATCTGCAATGGCTGCCAATAAATTTCTGGGCTGAGTTCAAGGTGTTGGTTTTAACCTATAAAGACCTAAGTGGTTTGGGAGTTGGTTACCTGACAGATTGACTTTCTTTCCCTGTGAAGCAGTGCTTTAAAAGTTGATGTGAGGGAAGAAATCTGAGTTGGTAACTCTCAGGTATACTAAGGATGCTGGCAGGACTTCTATGTGGAAGGACCTCTGCAGTGCATCCACATCATAATGGGTTTATCTACTGTGAAGTGTCTCTGTTCATGGAAGAATTCGAAACTAATATGCCGGTCCCAGTCCAAACCAAGGCTAGAAATGCTCATGCTGAACCTATTGCTATGTTCTGATTTTCTCCTTATCTAACTACAGTTGCTATTTACATTGCCTAACCTTAGAAATGTGATTTGGTAATCTAAGTTAAACCTGATGTTAGCAGCTGCTAACTCAGCTACGGCTCACATCACATGTTTGGCATCCCTCTCTGAGGCACCCGTCTGTCCTGACCAGCTACGCTGGTTAGTACAGAACCTAAAGAACTGCTGGAAGAGAGTAACATGCTACAATCCAGACGTTTTTCTTGGTTAATTTGTCAGTGTCCCTGAGTCAAGATGGATTACTCCTGGACTTCAGATCTGTGACTACATCTCTACTAGTAAATAAAACGGCACACTGCCTGATCTCCAGCACTTAAGTGTCCTGGTAAAGTTCACATCTCTGAGTCTGAATTCCCCAAACTCAACGTGTTGTTAAGAGCAGCTTCTGCTGATCAAATCTCTCACAATGTGCCTGGGCATTGTGTGGGAGAGTGCTCATAAGTCTGGGCCAGAACAAGGCCATGGATCCTGCCAGCAGTTGTGTGTATGGTCATGGGAAAATGTTCTTGTTCAACCCTCATGATTTTACTTTACTACTATGGAAGGAGCCTGGAAATCTTGAAGTCGTTGGCATAAGACAGCCTCCTGTATGACCAAACAGTAGTCTGACTACATCCTGGAGCAGCAGCAAAACTTCTGATATGTCAAAATTTTTCCCGTTTGATAGAATAATTTCCTTGCCTGATCTATGCCGAACTGATCAGAATTTTTTGTTAAGTTTACAGAAAATTCAGCAACTGTTTTCCTTTTAATCAACTCAATCAAATTTTAGAATAAAACAAAGATTGCAAACGCTGACAGTAACATTTTTATTTGCATTATTCAAGGTCCTTTTCTCACCTGCTTCCACTATCCATACTACCAGATTTTGTAAGTGCTCTTGACTGTAATGTTCAACATGTCATGAACCATTGCTGTTACCCACTATGGTACTTATGTTGTCTATTGCTTGAGCTAGTAAAACATTGGAATTAAGTCAACTCCTGTTTCCCTCTTGGGAATGATGAAGTCTTGTGCTAAAAGACCTTTCAAGCATCATCACTTATTTCATGGTGAGTTTTAGCAGCTGTATCAGAGAGGTTCATGGTTCATGAAATTGAGATATTTTGACAATAAGTAGACTTACAAATTCTACCAGCTGTACCAACAGAAACAATGATGTCTCTGAGCTAACCAAACAGGACATCAAATGCAATGCACTTTAACCATTAATGATCTAAAGGATGTACTAGGCCCTTCTAGTACATTGCTGTACTAGCACACTTGGGTTCTCTGTTAAAGACTTACAAGCTTTCATGGCACACTTCACATTCCATTTCTGTGAGGCTATGTGAGGCACAGATGGGACTCCAAATGATCTTCACTACTGCTTGATTAGAAACAAATACAGTAGATTTGACAGGAAGAAGCCTCTCTCTTGCCTTTGTAATGTGTTTCTTCAAGCAATATTGTTACAGCTACTTCTGTTTTAGTGACATGATTGGCTTGCAGATGCTGGTTTAATACTTTTTTTTTTTTCTGCTTTGGGCTGTGAATAATTAGAATTTAATTCGTTCAGATTTTTAAAGCTCTGAACAAAGCAAGGTACTTAGCTTCAGTCTTGTCTTTGTGTTTACACAACAATTGCACTTTTCCTGCCACATCACTTAAGATTTCTGAGCATGGGCAAAGTTCAGCTGTCATCAGACAGATAGGCAGTAAGGAAGCAGGAGCTGTACACCCATGGTGAGAATAAGTCTGCTCAAATTAGGTAGTGATTAATGGGCAGCTTGAAATCATTTGCCTATGTTACATTCACCTCCTCAGTTTCATTTGTGCTGCTGAGATCTGTAGTTGCAACTGAGATTGTGTCAACAGTTGCTTTTCAGGTGTTTTGGTTTAAAAGTTGTTTTTCATCTTGTAAAAAATGAAAGCTGTCAAGTCACAGTGGATAACTAATTATTCACCATCCTATTCAAACCAACGATGACTTTCTTTTTATCTTTGAAAGATCTCAATCAAAAACTGAAGTTTGTCAAATTCTGAATATTCTCTCAAAATGAAACCTTTAGTAGGCTTTTTTTTTGGAGGGGGGAGAGAAGGGGGATATGTACTAAGAAAAAGTTTAATTTTTTTTTATGTTTTGCTAAATACTTTTTAGGATATTGGCTTCAGTGAAAATTATGGTCAGCTCTGCGCTGCATTTTTTCAATCATTTTAATTGATAATTCTCTTAGATTAATTATTATTACTATTATTATTATTTGGACATACTAGGCCTTTTCTGTTATGGATCACTGAAGTTTTTGCCCTCATGCAATGTTTATAGCATTTTTTCCTCCAGACTGCCTAAACTTTGCTGAACAATGCAAACTGTATTGTCTGATTCTCTGATCAGATGTAGGGGGTTTTTTTAATTATATGTTCTTTTGATTGGTCTGTAAATGACCACACTGCCGCTTGAAGCAGAGTAGCTTCTTGCATTTTCATCTCAAATCAGCTGAGGTGAATAAATGTAAGACGCCTCCCCAGACAGTGTTAGTGTTTCTCTTTCACAGAGCTCTCTTCCTCCCCTACTCTTCCTTCATCCCTCTATATGGTTTCCTACTCCATACTGCTGTATATGTATGTGAATATACTCATTTAACTACCCATACTCTCAGTGGAGGTTTGCTACTGAGAAGAAAAACAGTCTTATCGCAGGTAACTGCACTAAGCATTTTCAAAGGATTAATCTGGAGTTCATTAGGTGGAAGGAACTTCACTGAGGCATTTTCTTGATTTCAGAACTCAGCCTGAGTAAACTTGTTTATTCCTTGATAGCAAGAACAGGGTGCTGATTCAGGTGTCTCAAATGGGAACGTTGAGATGACCTGCTAGTCAAGGTGGACAGTCTCTGTCCTCCTCATGAGTATGCCAGGAGGTAAAATTTTAAGCTATATTCCAGACGTCATTGAACCCTTCTATTTTTCTGAACAACAACTGAGGTCTAAAGATAAGACTGAGTTAAATAAAGAACTTTGAAACATCTGTGTACCAGAACAAAGAACAAGTGCATTACAGATAGATAGGAAAAACAATGGAAGCGTATTCAGCAAATGAGGTACTACAGACATTATGGCCCCTGTTAATGTTGTGTATCTCCTGTGTAGGCAGCAGGAAAAGGTGTATTTCAAGGTGTGGGGAATCCTAAGAAAAACAAGACAGCCCAGAGGATACCGTTGGTCCCTTCTGGCTCTAAACTTTCTAAATGTAAGTCAGAGTGTAATAACAGTGCTCCCGAGGTTCAAGGAACAAATCATGCCTTCCTCCTTAAATGCGGCTGCTGGAGTCAAAGGGACACCTGTGGGCTCTAGAAGCTCAAGAGTGTAACTGAAAGAAAATAGGTTATTCACTTTGCATAATTAAATTTTGATTGTGTAGAAACCATCTAAGATGAAGCATCAAGAATACATGGCAGTAATCTTCAGTAATGCACTGCCTAGTAGTCAACGCGCTCTTAGGCTCTTACAAGGTTTGCAGTTTATGAAAAACATTTAAGTGTTTCTGTTACACATTTTGGTTGCCATGTTAACTTGGCTTCCATCGGACTGCAACAAACCCAAAACACCTCCTTACATACTTGCTTTATGACATTTTATTAGAATGCCAATATAACAGTTTTATAGTAAATGTAGGATATGGCAGGAGACTAAAATAACACCATATTCTCTGAACACTTTAATCTAGGTTTAATAATTTTAAGGTTTTTAGACATTTGTAACTTAACCTGTGGGCATAATCTGGTAGTAACAGTGCCTGAGAGAAGTTATGAGCACTGTGCTCTGAGATTACAGTGGCTCAAATAACATAGTGGTTCCAAGGGAAACTAAATCTTTTTAAAACCCCTCGAACATCAGTTTAAACTGTTAACTTTAATTTTATTTTAAATTCATGTTAGAGTAATTGCATCAAGCTGGGATTATGTGTGTTCTCTGATTCTGTCTTACAGCACTTCTGCCTCTTTTAACCATTTCCTCTAACAGTGATTTTTGTTGCTTATTAATGGAGGTTTCTCCCTTACCGAGTGTATTCAGTTAAAATGATATCTTACTGATGCCAGCTTTGCTGGATCATTACTAGCAGCACATGTAATTTATGCATTATGAAGGGAAGGATGTAATGCCTAGTGTATGTAAAGATTTTTTTTTTTTTCAGAGGATTTGTCAATTAAAAAATAAGTCTTCCATATCAGAAGAATGGAAGATTTCTATTATGGAAATACACATTTCCCTCTTACACAGGAGAAGATTGCTACTTTTTGCTGACTTGCATATATCTTCTTCTTAAACACCAAACAAGAATGGAAAAAGCAGCAATTTTTACAAGTTTTGCATGTCAATGTATATCCATGTTGTGGTGCTTAACATGACACACCTCACAGGAGTCCAAGATGTAGAAATTGTTGGGCAAGCACCTCTGAAAATCACACATCCTCTTTAGCTAAAATATTTGTAGCCTGGGGGAACTTGAACTGTTCTGCAAATTACTATAGAACTCAAAATAATCTTAGGGAGAAAAAACCTAAACTTTATTACCTTTATTTTACAGCAGAAGAAACTAAGAGACAGAAAGGTTAAAGCCAAAAATGTCACAGAAGGAGTCAACAGAGAATGTGGCTTCTTGTTTGAGCATTTTGATAAAAAACTCCCATTTCAAAGAGGCTGAGGAGCCTACAGCAAGAGAAACAAGAAAGAAGCTTTGTATGTGCTCATATACATGCCTTTGTCTAGCAAGTTTAGTCATAACTGCCTCCCTGCTTAACAAAGATGTTTTCTAAATGGGCAGAGCCTTAAGGCCAAGAAAGGCTTATTTCAACAAATGAAGGCAAGGAACCTCATTTGTGTTAACAGAAGAGAAGACAGCACCAGGAAAATTTAAGTCTCTGTAGATAGGTCTTACAGCAAACACCAGTCCAGTACCGAGGGTGCTGTTTGTGTAGGAAGTACCCAGTTAAGCTTTTGTCCAATTTCTCCATCCTGTCTAGACAACTTTAATTCAACATGATTTTCCTTGGAGAAGAACTAATACGTGAGATGTGTCCTTCAAAAAAACAATATAAAATACTGCTAGTGAACAACTGAGAAGATAGACAAGTGTCTGGAAGAAATTTTTCAAATATCACAGTCTGGCTTTTAAAATAATCTGAATATGATCTGGACTTCCTTCAATCCCAAATTAGTGTACAATTCATGTACATATTCAGAATTCATTTAGTGCCTTGCACATAGAAGTTCAATGCTTTAGGTTCCTCATGTTTTACAGATTTTAAGTGTTTTCCTCAGCTGCTGAGCTAAGATAACAGAGATCATAAAAGCAAATGCATTAATCCTCCATGGGTCCTGTGTCTCAGATATTTATGGATTCTGTTATGACTTAGCTTTTTATATTTCCTAAGCAGCATTTCTTCTACTTAGTGTCAGATGTAAAGCACTGTACCACCTTAACCATAAGTAATTTGACTTTTTGTGGAACCCTTCACCCCTGAAAAAAAAATCCCCAGTGACCCTATACATAAGTAAGTGACTAAGAAAACGCTACATTCTGTGTATAATTGCCTCGGTTAATGACCAAATTTAAAATAAAACAAAAAAAACCCAAGAAGTTGACTTCTTCCATCTTATCAGGGAGTTATAGCCTCCCTCCACACCAAAGCACCAGCCTGAGACTTCTCAGAAGCTTTGCTGCAAATGAGAGGTGTCATTTCAAAGACAAGAATGGGCTACTCTGATGAGGAAGGGGATAAAGGAAATTGGACACAAAACAGAGGGAAAAGAAAAGCACTGACAGTTGACTGTGCCATAGACAAAGTTGGTAGAGTGACCACTGGGTTTTTATCGGTTTCCAGCCTTCAGTTACTGCCCAACTCCATCTGTAGCTTAAATCAACCTCTGGCTTTATGACTGAATACCCATCTGCAGTGCCTAGCCCACATTGTGCCTTTTTCACAAGGAACAACCCAATGGTATTATGATCAGCAGCGCAGAGATTAGATCAGTCATTTGGTGCATGAGAGCCTCATATATCCTCCCCTTCCTGATTTATAACAGGAATCCAATTCAAAGTATTTCACTCCAGGGATGAGACACCTTTGCTTTGTAGGTGAATGTGGGCTGAGGCTCTCTCTTTAGCTTGCTTGGTAAGAAGTTCTGGCTTGGGTTGTAGCCTGTATATTAGCTTGAAAAAGCTGGGCTCCAGACGCTCCTCCAAAAAATATTTATTAAAGAATGGCTGGGAGCTGTGTATATGTGTAGAAGATGAATTTTACTGACATTATACATGTGCAAGCACGGACAAGTCTTACTGACAAAAACCTGGATGTTTACAGAATTCATCCAAGCAGGCTCCTTGGAGTTACAGCTGGATTTAAGTGTCTAAAGTGGCAGTTAAACATCTAACTGTTTTTCTGGATTATTCATCACTTTTTTTTTCCCTCCCAGTTTCTCTTTGAATTTCCATTCTTACTGGAAAATCTGTATGTTACAAATAAGCATATCGCCAGCAGCTGGAAGTATGTTAAAGTATACTCACTCTGCAGCATTTCAGGTCTTAATAAAGCCACTGACCCGAGAAAAAGAAACCTATAAACTTTAGTGTTGGCAGGTGATGAGCTTTTCACTGAACCTGTCTTCTTAGATCACAGATTTTGGCTATGCTGTGTTTATACACTCCTCAGCCATGATACATATATGTGTATGGGCCACCCTCTATTCTAGGTCTATTCCAGGCTACAAAAGAAAGCGATCA
The DNA here is from genome assembly GCF_036417535.1 of Chlamydotis macqueenii. Lineage (NCBI taxonomy): Eukaryota > Metazoa > Chordata > Aves > Otidiformes > Otididae > Chlamydotis > Chlamydotis macqueenii. The sequence goes on from NC_141558.1 coordinate 11,150,493, forward strand.
CAATTTGTCCCCACGGCCCTCAGACGCAGCGGGTATGCAAATTTCTCTCCAAACAGCCTAAAATACACAAAGAATCTTTAGCACATGTGGAGATGTGTGGGGAGCTACTCCCCTGCCTGATGGAGAGAATTCACCTTGTAAACACTTTTACTGTCAGAACTTGGCTATGGAATCTCTGCACAAACTTCCCCTGCAATTACCTTTGACTCTGCTCCCATCACAGACAGTTTCCTCTACTTGCCCACAGTTTCTTCATCGCCTTAGCAGGAACCCTCTGCCAAAGACAGCCCACTGAAGGCAAATGGTGAGAAACAAAATAGCTATTGTGGAACAGTGAGTGTATCAGTGTAAAAAGCAAAAGGAGTGAAACAAAGAACAAAACTAACAGAAGTCTGAACAGCCCTAGAACTGAGAAGGGAAAAGCATTTCCTCTTGTTCCTGCAGTAAGTAAAGACTGAGACTCAAACTGACTGTGTCTGCTTACATCTCAACAAAAGATTCCGGGCTTCAGAGAGTGATTCCAACTCTATTAACCCCCAAAAGCATGAAAATTCAATGTTTTAACTTTGAAGTGCTTCTGTAGGTAACCAAGACATACACAGTATCCTAAATAGGACAACTGAGTGTTGAGTCCAGCATAAGCGCTGTTGACCTATAGACATAAAGTCTAGGATATGAAAAGGGAGATAATCCGAGCAGATTTATGCTCAATGCACAGACACTTCTCTTAAAAAATAGATGGGAACTAGACAAACATCTTTTATTATATTGCTTCTAGCTGGGACACTGGTTCAGACCCACACCAGCCTGAAGAACTTTGAACCTTCTGCTCCCATCCTGTGTAAAAGTACCCAAAGCATTAGACTGCCAATGAAAGAAAGCAACATGTTTTTCTTTTGTGCACACACACATATACATGTACACACACACACACACACGTGCACACACACATGCACACAAATGCCCAAGTTTGTCCCTATGCATCCACAAATGGTGCTTGGTCATGAAACCATATATTAGGACCATTCTTTGGGAACTGTGGAAATCTCTCCTTTTGGTCCTTTTTTCTGACACTTGTAAATGTTATCCTTTGACCTTAAATGGAACTAAACACACCCCCTAAGTGAACAGCACAGTACCAGGATGGTGACTTGTATGCCGGGAGAGACATACACTCAGTGCAGGGCTAGATAAAGTAGTGCACACCAAGGCGCAAGCTCCAAACCTCAGCCTTGGCTGCAATCAGTTTATCCATTCAGGCTGCCCTCGCTCACCATGAACATAGCAAGAGATTCTCCCTGCCTCTGACATCTTGTTTCCTCTCCTGTGATGTGATGGTGGCAAAACTTGTGTTCCAATTGCTTTGGCAATGTGAGAAACATCTGATCCTGCAGCAAGGAATAGGAGATAGGGGTTAATATCTCATACCAAGAGAGCCTCTAACTCTATCCCTCCTGGAAACCTGTACCTGCTGAAAAGGTAAATGCATAATCAATGACAGATGGCACAGGAAGGAAATTGGACTCAGACGTCTTTTCTTCTTGGCTATAAGAGCTGGTAAATAAGGTTACCCAGAGCCATTCATCCCCCCATTCCCAACACATACCCCTTTCAACAATGAATTCTGCACATTCTAGCCGACTGGTTCTGTTTTCGTGATGAATGAAAGGTGGTTGTTGTCCTTCCCAAAAAGAAAACCCCGCCAAATAATTAATCTTTAATAAACTTAAAAGACTCAAGCATGTTCATGTGTTATTTGGAAAAATATGGTTTACAGAAGTCATGGAGTCATAACATCACTTTCGCTTAACTAAATAAGAAATTTGGTGGGTTCAGGCCAAGTCTTACCAGACAGGATTGTGCATTGCAAAGGCTGCACCCTACCCACTGGTATTATTCGGCAAGGCTTGCTAGAAGCATCACCAAAGCAACCATAGATCAAGCGAGAGGAGGATAGGACTACCTTTTTTACCACCTTGTATTCTGAAGGCCTGAAGGCCACAAGCAACATGAGAAAGTGATTCTGTGCGAAATATATCAGGAGTGTATCTGTGTGCAGCAAATGCTAAAGGAGCAGGGTCTAAAATAGGCTAGATGAGTAGCACGCTGCAATTGCCTACTTCTTCCCACTGATTCTAAGGTATCCTACTCCAGAGGCAAAATTCTACACTGCAGATTTCTAAAACTGAATAAGCTGGTGCTCTTCCGTTTTGTTTTTTTTTTTGCACTTCCTCCTCAGAAAATGGAATTGTTTCAGTAGTGATTACCAGTGATCACTTTCTTGATAACTCAGGTTAGGAAAAAAAAAAAAAAACAACCCAGCAAATATAAACTTAAAAAAAAAAAAAAAAACCAACTTTTGCTAGTTTCTCTGTATCATCTGTTTTTTCAGGCCATACTAAACGCTGTCCATATATCAGAGTGGTAAAAACTCGCTGTGTATCTGCAGAATCCATTGCATGTGGAATTTAAGTCCAATGCAATCCAATGATGACTACACTTTAAAAGTCGTAGAGACTGAAGGAAAACTCCACTGCACAGGATGGAGCTTCATCTGATAAGTGAAAGCTGCATCTGATCTGAAATGTTACTCAGTCAATTATTCCCCAGCACCTCCTCTGTACTTAGCAATACATTAGTTCAGCTAATTCTAGTGATAGCTAACTTTACACTGACTTTAAAAGTCAAGAACAAAAAAGTAAAGAATCAGTATTTATGCCAAAAAAAAAAAAAAACAACCCTTTGCTGGTGAAAAGAGAAACATAATCGGAAGATCTTCGACAATGACAAAAAAGGTGAAAAGGATACTACAGTCCTGTAAGACAGGAAGCCAGAATTGTATGGTTACTGGAATGCAATACTGTTAGTTCCTGTGAGAAGTAGATGGAAAATATCTAAACTCAACCGCAGCTACAAACATCTGGATGCTCAGCTGCCCTGTTGGCTGAGAGGAAGCAGGTGCGGCTGTCCTCTTGGTTTGAATTAGCCCTATGCTGTTCAAGGTAGATGTTACTGGGAGAGGCTAATGGCCCCCAGATGGAAACATGACCAGTCCCAATGCAGTGGACAGGACTGTCTGGATTTCAGTGGAAGAAATGGAGCTTGGGTATGGTCAGCCACAATAAGGATCTCATCTTTGAAGATCATAACCTTTTCCATATTCTCTTTCCTCAGTAGACCCTCTCCCTTGAGCCAAGCAGAGAGAGAGAAGAAAGCTTCAAGATCTCTGTTAAGAGAAAAGAGACTCAGCTGGCCTGTATGCAGCAAGGCTTCAAATACTGAGACGTGCACTGTCAGGATGTATCTGTTCAGAAAGCAGATTTGTAACCAATAACACTGGTTAGATCAACTGAATTGGAAAAAAAACAGGTAAGTTGTACAACTGTCTGGTTTGTGAATAATCAGTCTTTCTTCACAGGGGACTATATTTCAGACAGTCTACACTCATCAAGCCTATTTGTATGGATGAGTGTGACTGTACACGCAAACACAGCATACCCTGTCTTGGGTACCTAGTACCTTTGGCACTTAAATTGCTGTAGAAGCCATAATTAAGTCTTCATCTGTATCATTTGCTTAGGTATGAATTCAAAATGAAACTTGCGTCGAAAAGGAAGCTGGACACGAATTACCCATCTTTCTGAATAGGGTTTATTTACCTTAGAATACAAAAGCCAAGAGAGAGGAATAACAAGGAAGACAGTATAAATTAGCACAAGAACACATAGTTATAATAAACGACTCATGAGATATAAGGTGTGGAATGTTAGAGTCTTAAATGGCTTTCTAATAGGGATAAACAAACAAAAAAAAACCCCAAAATAATTCTAAGTAGCTTTACAATGGTGCATAAGAAATTAATAAGAAGACAATAAAAAAACAGACGCCCAGAGACGAGAGGACCAGACTGCCTTGACTCAGAAAAACATCCAAGTTCAGTTTCTAATCTTAGTTCATTCTCCTCACTATGGATCTCAGTTGTATCTTCGTTTTCCTCCCTAAGGGTCACACTAAGAGTCGTTATTCAAAAGGCAGCCTCTGCAGCTTCCAACGAACAGTGAAAAATGACAGCATAGACCTCTTTCTTGGATAGCTATCCACAGGTGAGAAAAGCAGTATTACCTGACTCCAGCTTTGCTCCTCTTCCTTGGGAGGGGATGGTGATGGTCACAGGGTAGTAACTAGCCAGAAGTAGTGATGTCTGATCAGAGAACAGCTGTTAGTGAAGAGGTTAGGTTCAGTTTTGGGGCTCCACTCCTAGTTCTAAGACATATGAAATGTCTTCAGCTGGTTAGGTTAGGAATTGTTTTCCATTAGAGTCAGAAAGAGTGAAGTTATTTGGGATAGTCAACACCCTAATTTTGGACATACTCAGCTGAGATATGAGATACCCTTGCTCAGATCTTCCATCTTATTCTGTCAGAATTTATCTAAAGCTTTCTTGACCAACCAGAAATGTCCTAGCACTTATGTTACTGTTTATTCTTGGATTTCTTTCTCTACCACTTGAACATAGATGGCATGAAGATACAGACAGGATATGAGCTTACAGCAGCTGCTGTTTCTGCTGTTTTGTAGCTCTGATTCAGCTTATTGCTCTCCTTGTGCTCCATGACATCTATGTGTATATTGCAAGTAAAAGCAACCTGTGTTTCACCTCCCTCATTGGAAAAGAATTTTTCCTTATAACCTGTATGAATCTGCCTCCCTCTATTTTAAAACCATACCCCTTGTCCTATCACAACAGGCCCTGCTGAAGAATTTCTCCCCACCTTTCCTGTAGGCCCCTTTAGGTACTGGAAGGTCACTATAAGGTCTCCCCAGAGCTTTCTCTTCTCCAGGCTGAACAAACCCAACTCTCAGCCTGTCCTCATAGAAGAGGTGCTCTAGCCCTTCATGGCCCTCCTCTGGACTCTCTCCAACCAGTCCATGTCTTTCCTGTGCGGAGGGCTCCAGAGCTGGAGACTTCTGGCAGCTATTTTTCCCTCTGTGAAATATAGTATCTAATATTTTTCTTTGCATAATCCCTGTCAATTGGGTAAGTGCTTTTACCTGCCTTTTACAGATGGATATACCAGAACAGAGAATTTATTAAGTGATTTGAAGGAAGCTGCAGGTGAGTTTGGTAGAAGCAGTTGACCTAATCCTCTTCATTCATAACCCTTTTTGCCCCTTTCTTGGGCAGAGAAGCATGGTTTCAGTGCTCTCATTCACAATTACACTGGTGTCATCCTCTCCTTAGTTGCTTCAGTTGCATTTGCTTGTTCCTCTAGTGTTCTCTGATCATCCTTATTACCACAGACTGAGCAGAAATTGTTACTTTCGAGTTTGTATTTTTGTTAGACTCCTTTCCCATTATTTTATAAATAAACTCACAGAAACCTCTTTTAATTATTCCAGATCTTCTAGCCAATATTTCCATTTTGTCTCCTCACACGGGACACTGAATCTGGATGAACCCAGCCTTTCTTGCCTTCTCCCTTGCTGAGTCCAGAACCTGCTGGCTGTGAATCTTTTTTTCTGTGGCTTGTACATTCACAATCCTCACCAAGAAAACATGAACCCAATACTAGCTGTGAAGAATGTACATATTGTGTTTTGAGTTATTGTATAATGGTCTACCCAAAGCAGATGATTGGGATCTTTTGTCTGGCTTAGCTGACTGTAGTGCAGACACTAAGAAAAAAAAAAAAAGTAACATTATAGACCCGACTTATTTAATTGACAGAAAAAAAAAAACCTCATATCTCTCTCAGTCTAATGTTGCTTACCAAAAAGTCCACATGAAAAAAGGTAAGTCATAAGATGGTGAGCTTTAGCATTGAGAGGTGTTCCCTTCCCCATTACAGGAATGAGAACTATTTCTAATGAGATGTCAAAATCTCCAGTTACTATTTAGTAACAGTAAATAAAAGTAGTAACAGCAAATAAAAGATTCTGTGGCAACACAAATATCGCAAAGGAAACCACAAAGATTCCTGATACAATCATAAGGGAAATAAAGAGTATATATACATTTTAAAATAGCATTTAACAAAAGTCACCCATACAAAAACATTTAAGCCTCGAGAGACTATTTTTCATGTTGAAATGTTTGACTAGGATTATTTTCAAACCCCAGTGCAAAACAGTGTCACACAGAGATTTTTCAGATGGAAATTATTTTTTTCCTCTAAGGCAGAAGCTCCCAAAATCCAGGCTTTAACTGAAGAGAGCATGAACTGTGGACGATTTCAGCTGCTGTAAATGGACAAATAATGATTTTAGCAAATGCTGGGTGGAAAGAAGCGGCTCTAGCAGCGCCTTTGCCAGCAGGTGGCGAGTTTTCTTCAGGATTGCGCTCTCAAGAACAGATTTTTACGGTCCCGTCTGTTCAATAATGCCCTGACTGTATTATTCCTACAGTTTTACATACACAAACCTATCTCAAAATAACCTTAAGGGTCTGACCCCAAACCACAAATAGCAGGAAGTTCTCGCTTAGGGTTGAAACTCTGTCAGTACTTAACCTTCCCCTTGGGGAGGTATTACAGCATATGTGCTATTTAGGATCACCTGGTGGCACAAAGCCCCCCCCCCCCCCTCAGATGACCTTTATCTCCAACACTTCAGCATCGCTGCGTATGATAGAAAATTATCTTTCCGACCTCACTTTTAACTTCCTCTTCTTTTGTGACTTTTAGCTGATCCCTCAGGTTTATTTCCATGTAGTTGCAGTGGGAACTTATAGCCTTTTCAAAAGCTAATGGTAAAAAAAAGAAAAATAACAAAAGGAATGCCATTTTTTCTATAGTGCTGGTATATATTTAGAAGCTGCTACTAACAGGAAAGACTTTGTGAGCGATTATACAACTAAAATTCTGATTTCTTATATAGTATCCTAAATAAAACTCATTTTAGGGTTGTTCTAAATAATAAGATTATTGACAGATCAGTGTTTCTTTGTACTTTAGCCAGACACTGGTTCTATATTAGTAACAACACCACTTTTTTTAAAATAACACCTTTCCACTGAGTACAAGTCAAGAAATTGGATCCGCAGTGACACAGTACTGCAGTATTTAGATATTACTGTCCCTGAAGTCAATCACAAAAACTCATACAGATTTCTGTGGAAGAAAACTGTAACCTCAGAATGACTTCAAAGTCACACGGTCATGTCGGCAGTGTGGCCAGAGATCAACTAGCCTCTGGCAGTCATCGTATTATAGAAGAGAGGAGGTGTAGATGCGGTTTAGAGGACTGGGGACTGATGTCACTGAATTAAAAAAGTCCTTGTCCCCTGCGGAGGGTTGGCTATTGCATCTGCCAGCAGTGCTGGTCAATTAGCTGCAGAGCTGCAGCCAACCAAACGGGAAGCGGTGCTGGGTCCCCATCTATCGACAAGACATTTGTGCGCAGTAGGGGAGGTGACCCCGGTGCCTTTAGTCCTGTGGTGGATTCCCCTGTCACTGCACAGGAGCTGAAATAGTGGCAGTCCCAAGTGTTCACTGAAATAGTGAATGTCCCAAGCCTGTTTTTAAAGTTGATCCCCTTTGACTATTGGGACAGGCCCTGACCTCCCTTGAAGGCTTTCCAAGGCCCAGGATATTTAAAACACCACCCACATTTCTGAGCTGTAGCCTGTGAGTAAACAGAGGAGCTGCCCCAGAAGCCTGTCTAAGGCTGCACAGCGGGTTTGCACAGGATCTTTGCAATCTTCAGCGCCTCTTCACTCCGCTTTCTGTTCTGAACAGGCATGGCACCAACTGGGTGCATCAAATAAAATCCCTCACAGTGCTGGAAAGAGGGTGCTAGGAGTTCTGCAGCACAAACTCTGGTCAAACTTCCCCTCATGCTACCGCACAGGGATTCAACAAGACTTTGGGCTCTGATGCCCCATCTGCCGGGGTGAGAAGATATGAGTATTGGCAACTGGATGAACTTAGAGCCTTGTTTCATTACTTATCGCAGGATCTAGGCAGTGAACAAAGCCAGAACAAGATCCCGTGTGATTAGGATATCAAACTTGGAGTTCTGTTTCTATTGCTATCTCCAGTCCTGCTAAGCCCAAAGGAGATGCTGAATCGCTGCCATGAAGCGTTGCTGTGCTAAGTCCTAGGAAAAGCTTTTCCAGCCACTTCTTGCACAAAAAAAAAGGTTTCATTTTTCAGTCATAACAAGATTCTTGTCATGTAGGTGTATGATCTATCAGCTACTACAGGTATGTACCTTATTAACTACTGAAGATAAAGCCTGATAAAAACGCAGACACAGAAAAGACTGATATCCGTCCCACTTACCTTCAGGCAATTAATTGAGATGCCTAAAATAGGGAACATTGACTCTGTGTATGTGCCAGCATATGCTCAGTCAAAAAAATAAAAGTTTCTCTGAAAAGTGAATCAGATCTCAATGTGGGTTAGATTTACCTCCGTTCTCTGAAGAATCTGGGAGCCAACATTCCTACATTAGGTGCAACAATTTAATTGGAGAACTAACACATCCGGACTGAGTTACAGGTGTAAGTGAGGTCAGAGAATGAGTTTCCTCTGCATTCAGGAAGTACTGGATCCACTAGAGGCTACTAGCCCAATGTCACTGTAATGAAATCCCTCAAGAGAACATAAACCTTGTGGAATCCTGATTCCACAGACCACGGCAAGCAAATGTTGTCGTCATTTCCTAAAAGTTATGGAGTCCTACGTTAGCCATTAGCTATAGTAAATACAAGCATTATCAAACACATGTTATTCCAAAAATTTCAAAAGATAAAGACATTCCTTGAATCAATGTTCTTATACTCCTAATTCTATCACACGTACTGTAAGGCTGTCTGTCTTAATCTCTCCCTATGTCTACACACACATACAAAGTTAATTTCCTTTTATTCATGTGCATGTATATATACATACATAGGTGCCTCTAATTCTATACATACCTCTTTTATTTTTTTTTGCAACCTAGAAATAATTCTTTAACATCTATGAGATACCATTCTTTGAGATCCTTTTTCCTAGCCAAACCTGAGATGGATGAGTTGAAGGATACCCCTACTAAGTTTCCAGGCTAGTAGAAACGTACATTTTATAGCAGCAGAGAAAGGACTTCTCTGTAAAACATGTGGCATAGGCATAATCCACAGCAAAATGATGTGATGTCCAGGCTTTGCTGGCATTCCACTTGAGCGTCCCAATTCACTCTGGTCTTTGTCTCCTAGGCCCATTCTGAGTTCTTGTCACCAAAACCTTTGGTTTCTGTGGGGTTATTAAATTCTTATAGAATTTCCAGCAGATATGGGAATTGTATGTGAGTGAGCGCAATGTACACGAATCATTCCAGCCACCCTTGCATTAAACGAACTTTTTTAAGAAGCTGGTTTTAACCTGATAAAATGTAATGGTTTCAAGGGAACCATATAGCCATTACAATCCATCATATAAATGAATACTTAGGGACACCTAAATCCAAAGATTATTTGACTGTTATATATATACTTGCACAAAGGGGGCTGGAGGACAGACCCCTCAAATCTGCAGTGAAAACATCTGTACTTTTAGGAAATTCTTCTTAAATAGGAGCACATACATAAACTTTCTTGGATTTCAAAAATGATCAGTTCATTTTAAATTAAAGTGACCTCCAGCATCAAATTACATTTTGGATGTATTGCTAGCAAATTATCAGTTTAGAAAAGCAAGGATGTTTAGAACGGTAAAGGATATTTACTATGACCAGTTCTGATTGCGGACTCTGGCTTCTCCATAACCTGACGGTTTTTCATGTGTTATTAATTATTGTGCACTGTACTCCTTTAACATCTATGGCAGATACTGTAAAGCTGAGGAAAAGCAAGCAATATAAAATACAAAAATGTTCTCCAAACCCTGCTTTCGCTTCCTTTTGTTGCTCTCTTGTAATGTAAAAACAGATAAATGGTTTCCTCTTTCAAATACAACAAAAAGAAATGACTCCTGGGAGGAGCCCTGGGATGCCAAGTATGAGCCTGGATTGAATTTTTATGACCACTGTAAAAACTCCTGAAAATAGGAAATTATAATGGAAACGCTGACTCTCACTGCAGCAGTGCGAGCAGCACCACCACGGCATTATTAGTGATCTAAAGGGGCTGGAAGTTAAAGCGGAATCATTTACACAACCGACTTCACACCGCTTTGCAAACAAGGGGTGTGTACACGGGAGATGGGGAGGGGGGAGTTGGGGGGGCGATCGTGCACTTAATCAGTTGCTCGCAAAATCCACTGCAATACCCGAAGAAGACAAATCCCCCACCGCTGTATTCCGTGCTCTGGATTTTCTTCTCCAGTCGGCAGAAGCTGTTGGCAGGGGTCTGTCGCGGCTTGGGTGGGTGACCAGCCCACTCTGCGCAGGGGCAGGGGTGGGCACGGGTGGGGGGGGGGTGGTCGCTCCCCCCCCCCCCCACCCCCCGCAGTAGCTCGTTGGCGAGGGCAGCAGTGCATTGGGGCACTGGGTCACATCAGCACCGCACTAAAAATCAAGCAAACGATTTCCCCCTCGCTAACAAAATGGAGATGATCCAAAGTTTGGCTTTTATTTTCAGGGAGCCCTAGAAGTAGAAGTTAGGGGGTTTTTGTTGTTGTTGTTTTTTTTTGTTGTTGTTGTTCTTTTCTTAAAAAAAAAAACGCAAATGTTGTCAGAGCAACCTCGTATCCATCTCTGCCTATTTTGGTTTTGGGGGATGGGGGCGGGAGTTACTATCAGAAGTGCATTTACTCGCACCGCGGGAGCAGTTTCCACCCGCCTTCTTTGCCGCTGTTCTTCCGTCTCTTGTCATTAGCAGCTATCAAAATAATAAGGCTACACGAGACCTGAGGAGGGAACTGGGGGCCAAGAGAAGCTGAGTGGAGGGAACAGTTTGGGAAAAGGGGTACGGGAGCGCCCGGCTCTGACCCCGCCGCCCCCCGCGCTCCCTTCCGCCCTCATCCCCGACGGGCCCGTTCGCCTTCCCGGCCCTTTCTGCCTCTCCCGTTTCCATCCGAGTCTGGTTTATCCCGGGGAAGCGGTCAGAGCCTGCACGCTCTAATCCTTCACCGCGGTCAACACCAAAACCGCAGGAAGAGGAAAAAAACAGGCAAAGTGAAGGAAAGGAGAAAAGAAGAAAAAAAAATAATGTATTGAGCCCCCAGGTGCCACTGCTAACCGGGGGCCTGTGTTTGGTGGGGGGGTCCCTTGTCCCAGGGGACATAGGGGCGCGGGGGGGATCCTGCGGTGCACTTGCCGGGGCCGGCTCCGTCCCTCCCGGCGCAGCCGCAGGCGCGGAGCGGCTCCGGGAGCGCCGGCGAGCCCAGCCGGTTTCCCTGCCCTGCTCCCCGCTCCCTTCCCCTGGGAGCTTCGAGAACCGTGGGGCTGCTGGCTGGGAGTGCTTTTGGACAGCCATCTCCCACTTTTGCTGGGCTCCGGGTGGCCAAGCAGCCCCTGGAACCCGCCGAAAAAAACCAAACCTCCCCACCCTGCCCCGTCGGACCCGCTTCTCCCCCGCAATCCTCAGCCAGGCGCCCGCGGCTGATGCTTTCGCGAGTGGCACGGTTGTTTCTCCTAAATAAAAGACTTCCCAAGGGACAAGCGCTATTCCCCGGTGGGAGAAGGTCCCACGGAAGCAGAAGGGAGGATTATCATGCGCAGGGCTACGGGACGGGGCCGGGAATCGTTATTCTTGCAAAGCTTAAGCGGGTCCCGAAGGTGAAGCCGGGTGCCCCAGCTGAGGAAGGGAAGGGAACACCAGTCGGGATGGGCAACCTTCTCCCACCAGACGTGTGGGTGCATCCCGGGGTACCCGGCACCCACACGAGCTGCAGCCGGAGGAGGGGCGACCCCCGGTACCTGCGCTGCGCAGTGTCAGCCCTTGAACCCAGGACTCGTTGAGGCGAAAAGCGCAGCGGGCTTGGGAAGGAGAAATGCCCTCAGAGGGGCTACGCCTGCCCCCAGATCTGATCCGCAGGTGGTGCACGAAGCCCCCCCCGCCCCGACCCCCGCCCCTCCCTCCCGGCACCGGCGGCGGGGCCAGGCGCGGAGCAGGGAGGCAGCCCCGGAGGCGGCCGGCTGGTGCTGTCCGGAATGCTGCTCCCTCCCCCCCCCCCCCCAAAAAAAGAGGGGCACAGCCCCGGGGCAACCTTCACCTTCCAGATCCGAGGGGCGGGATGGGGATGAGGACGGTTTGGGGAAAGGGATACAGGTGGGAAATAGGGACAGGGGCTCCAGTCTCCCCGGTCACCCCACAAATTTCTGTTGAAACGAATGGGGTTTCGCTGTCACGTCTAAATCCTACAAACGTGGCTGGCTTTGGGAGCAGATGCCTCCACTTTTTACGAGTCTCTTGAAGTTGTAACATTCCTAATCGACAGCAGATCTTCGCTGTGGAAAAGCGCGGCGTATTCCCTGCGTGTCAGCGCTCATAGCGGTTTTGTATCCCGTTCCCGGTATTCGGTTCCCCACCGTTACAAGTTGACATAATGCAAATTAGCAAGGGACATCATAAAAATCCATCCGAGAATAAAGGTTTTGGAACAGTATACCCTTCATAACTTAAACACCAGATATTTAAACCAAATGCACTTAACAAGACAGTTAACCCGAAACTTCAGTTCAGTCGCCAGTGGCTTGACAAGTCCAAATATTTTTATTTTTTAACAAATACGTAAATATCAGACTATGCGTTATCCAGGCAGCTCTCAGCTACAGCTTCCAGTAATACTCTGGGATGGAATAATATCCCAACGACCCGCTTTGATTATAAAGTATTTTCGCGTGGGAATAATTTTCTGTGTCTCCCTCCCCACTAGACACTGAGATCTTTTACTGCCCTTTATTTCGATGTTTAAGTATTTATTTCGGAGTGATGGTTTCTGTAACTGGAAGTGCATTTTTGTTGTTGTTGTTGCCTTGAAGGCAGCACGTGCAGGTATCATTGCTGTTGTCGTGTTTACCATCTCAACTAATCTGCTACTTCTCTAAAGAGAATTGCGATTTTTGTTTTATTAATGCAGGCACCCACCCCCAGCTATACCAAGACTCTTCCTCCGGGAAAAGAGAAATCTCCAGTTAGAAGAGTATATCTCCGGTCTCTTTCTTGGTTCAGGGACACTTGGGGATCCTACATTCGTGTTCTGACAACAGGACTTAAAAACTATTTTTGAAAACGCGAACTTATTCTAAGGCATCAGCTTACAGCATCGGGCACGGGATCACACTATCGACACTTCGACCCCCAAAACAGGAATAAAAGTGCAAGCTTTGGGGTTTGGGATTTTTTTTTTAGGGGGGGGGGGTAAGGAGAGGAAATCATAAAGAAAGAGAGAAAGAAAGAAAATAACAGCACGAAATGAGAGAAAACTGAAGAAGCCGGGATGAGGTCTTTGCTTCGCCTCTGCCTCATAAAAACGCCACTCGTTTTCAAAAGGAGGGAACGAAAATCTCTTCGCCGGCCCAGACCAGTGATCAGCATTGGACCACAGACCCTCCCCAGAAATAGGGATGTTTGGGGTGTGAGATGGCAGTGCTGGGGCTGACTTCGCCACGCTACTGTCGTGCTCATAAACGGTTATTCTGCAGGATGATAACGTAGTGTTTTCTTGTTGCTGTTTTATTGATTTTTTTAAAAAAAAATTGTTTGTTTATTTTTCCTTCGGAGATGGGCAAAAATCAGTGTAACAACGGCGGTGACACGAACAATAAAAAACCGCACGCGTGTCCCTGAGCACGGTACCGTGTTATCCTGACGGATCTGTCTTCGCTAGCGTATTATGTTACCCTGGCTCCTCGGGACAGGGTAATACACCCGAGCCATTTTTCCCCCTTCACGGATCTAAAGGAGTGTGAACGGATGGATGAATAGAAAACAAATAAGCGAGGAGATTATGGCCTCGAGATTAATTATAAAGTGCGTTTAACCTTTTTCTTTTGAGGGTTATTTTGCTTCGCCTGGGTCGTTCGACTCCCCACTTCGGACCTAAGCAGGGGTCTGCGGGTGCCGGTCCGCGGGGGATCCGCGGGACCTGGCACTCCGCGGAACCCGTCCCGGGGCGCGTGCAGAGAGCGTCCCGCGCCGCGGGAGGACGGAGGCGAGGAATGCACCGAGGTCAGGGGCGCTGAGGAAAGAGGGGACCGGCTGGGATGTTGGGGCGGTAGGGGGCTGGTGGGGAGGGTGGGAAGCGGCTCTGACCCGGGGGGGGTGGACCCCTCACAGGAAAGCGGCTCCCGGGACCCTCCCGGAGAGAGAGGATCTCAGAGGATTCTCAGAGAGGGAGAACGACCTGCGCTCCCAAAATCCTCCCGGAGGGAGCAGATCCCTCCCTCCAGCCTCCCTCCACTTTTTTTTTTTCCCCCTTTTTTTTTTTTTTTTCTGCTTTTCTCCCCCTCTCTGCGCAGGTCCCGGTGAATCCCGTCCCGCGGGGAGGGGGCGCAGCGCGGCCAGCCGGTAGCGGTGCGGATCGGCGCGGTGCAGGGGTCGGGCCGGCGCAGGCAGCGCGTCCGCGCATCGCAGAGGAGAGAGTGGGTTCCTCCACCCCACAGCGCGGAGCTGCACGGGCACGAAGGCCCCCCCGCCCCGCTTCCCCCACCCTGGAGGGGGCCACTCCGCCGCGGGGGGCTGCGCAGAGCTGGCCCTGGGGATATGCCTCGAGTGGGAGTAGGAGGGTGGGGGGAGATCACAAGTCCGCGGGCTGCGAGCCCCAGGGCTGCCGCTCCTCCAGCAGAAGCGGGTTGAAAAGTTGGCTCTTCTCAGCCAGAAACTTTCTCCCTGCGTGCGCATGCCCGGAGTCTGGTGGGAGGTTGAAGGGGGGAGCTGGGAGGAGTGGGGAGGAGGAGGGGGGTTGAAATAAGGAGGAGGGTGGAGGGAAGGGATCGGTTCAGTTTGAGCTCGGCTGCTCCCAGGCGCGTTGGCGCTGCGGCAAACACGCAGGCGGCGCCGGGAGCTGAAGGAGGGCGAGCGGCCCCGGCTCCATCAGCCGGAGCACCTGGACACCTGGCCGCGGATCTGCCCGCGCCCGCCGGAGGAGCGGAGGGGTGGGTGGGGAGAGCTGTGCTCGCCAGGGCCAGCGGAGACACTGACCTAGCCCGTCCTCCGTTTTTTTTTTTTTTCTTTCCCTATTTTTTTTTCTATTATTTTATTTTACCAGCTCCAATTTAGCCCAGGATCTTTTAACTGCTGCCAGCGGTGGAGCGCAGATCGGGATTAGGTAAATAAAAAGAACAACTCATTTTGTTTGGTTCTTGTTTTGCCAAGCCTCGGGGGTTGGGGATATCGATCCAAACACCTCCTTTTCTCTCCCTCCTTCCTTTCTCTCTCCCCCATCCCCTCCCACCATCCCCTGGATGGTGCAGAAGTGGGGACAGCGTGGCTCACGTGAGGAGGACCGCGCTCCGTGGGGCGGGCGGAGGGCTGGGGGAAGACTTCACACGGGGCTTGAATATTTTGGTGCTATTTAAAGATTTGTCTTCCCCTTTCAAAGTTGTTTATCCCCCCTCGCGGAGGAGCTGTGTTTTTAACCCGAGCTAAAAATGTCACTGCAAACCAGAAGCCTTAATGTCCTTTATGGACTTGAACGTTCAGCTTCTCTCCTCTCTGTTCTGTCCTTTCCTTTTTTTCCTCCCTCCTCTTTTCTTGCCTTTTCTTTTCTTTTTTTTTTTTCTTTTCCCGTTTTATTTTCTTTCCCCCTTTTCCTTTTATTTTCTTTTTTATTATTATTATTATTATCCTTTTCCTTCCTTTTATTTTCTTTTCCTTCTGTTCTTTCTTTCTTCCATACTCCATTTTTAGTGTTTTAAGGCCTGACAAGCCTTCTCTGCTTTCTTCCCAAGGCCGTAACAGAAATGAGTCTGAAGTTTATATTTGTCCGAATGGATTAAAACAAGTTCAGTGCAGAGAGGGACGGAGCTACTCTCGAGGCCGAGACCATAAAGTGTCAGCGCAAAGCCGAGGATTAGCGTACAGTTGTTGTAGTTGGCTTTTGGGAGGGAAACTATAAAAATCGAGCTTTTCGGAGGTTACCGCAGCGCTGCGGCCATGGTCCGATAAAACGCGAGCAGGGCAGGAGAGTGAGAGCCGTGTCCCGGACAGGTGCACAGCAGGTCCAGTTTAGCAAGTCCGAAGCTTTTCCGAGAGAAAGGGCCGACCTCCGGGCTGGCGCGGAGCCGGGGTCCCGGCGGCGGAGCCGGGCTGCGGGCGGCCCGGTCCGGCGATGCGCCCGGAGCCCTGCGTGTCCCCCGGGGGCGTGGGTCACCGCAGAGGTTTTGTACCCCCTACCCGCGGCTGTGCGTGCTGTGGCCGTGGGAAGGGAAGGAGCACGGAGGGAAGAAATCCTCCCTGCCGCCGGGAGAGGGGAAGAACGAGTTACTCGTGCGGGGAGGAGGCACCGGGCGTTTCTCGAGGGAGAAAGAGGGAATTAATCGTGTGCTGGGTGCCTTTCTGTACCCGAGGGGATTAAAAAAACCACACACACAACCCCCCTAAACCAACCTAGAAACTTCTGCAGGGAGAGGGTTGCGGGTCCCCCCCGGAGGCCGCCCGGCCGGCACCCACCCTCTCCCGGCCACCGCGCCCCGGCAGCCACTCTCTCCCCCCTCCCCCACCCCGGGGATTATTATTAATTTTTTTGATCTTTTTTATGTTGCTGTTTCGGATAAAGGCTGCCCCGAGTAGTGTGGCGAGGGCTGGTGCGGTCGGACCCTGGTTATTACCATTGCTGCCTTCGTGCTCTTTCACAACGGTGGTCTGGAGAAACTTGTCAACGCGGATTTCGTGATAAAATGTGAATGATGATTTTATAAGGATTGAGTGGAGATATCCAAGGCATATGCTGACTGAGTCCTTCCAGTCCTCATTAATGTGAGCAATTAACTCTTTCACGCTCAATTAGCCCCGAATAAACCTGCTTTAATAGATTCTGCACACTTCATTAATACTTTGGATAAATCTGTGCTGAACAATGCACTTTATTCCTCAAGAGCACCACGCTCAAATAATGCGGAGCGAAAGGGCGATTTTATTCCCTTTCCAATTAGTTTCCCAAACACAGACGAATTGTAAGCTCTATTTCCTCGCTTAAACTGATCGGAAGGGAAAATTTCGTCCCCTCAAAGGGGACAAAATGAGTCGTCGCCGACCTGGTGGCAAAATGCTGGACACCGATGCGCCGCAGCCGAAAGGACTGGGCTACCAGACTTTAAAGGATTCAGGAAAAACAGAGGGGCTTTTTTTTTTTTTTTTTTTTTTTTTTTTTTTTTTTTTTTTTTTTTTTTTTTTTTGACAGATGAACCCGATTGCTGTAGTTTGAGGCTATCCCAAGAATGTAGCATTTTATGCCTGCTACTTTATCATGTTTGTAAAAATAAGCAACGTTCTCAGGGTAATTTACCTCCTTCATTCTCCCATGTGGAACTAATTAGCAAACCTCATTATTTATGAGTCAGGTATTTAATGTAACAAATATCCCTTTCAAAGGACACATCGGAAATTGATAATTCAAGGTAGAAAGGAAAAATACCAACTAGTCACAAGATTACTTAAAAATCCATTTAATTTTTCCCCTTGCTATGTTACCAGTAAAAAGCCGGCTGGATTTTTTTATTTATTTTTTTAAGGGTTATTTTTTTTTTTTTTTGGCGTATAGGGGAGGTAGAATTTAATCTGGAAGGTTAAGATTACAATGGCCTTAAAACAATGGCAACTGGACAATAGCATTACCGTATCTTCAACAGGACAAAGGGTAAGAAAGCTGGAGACAGATGTAGTCTTTCAAGTTTATGATCCTATTTTGCAGGGTAAATTTATCTTGGCATGAGCGGGTTTTATTTCAGTCAGAACACAAGTGGTTTGTTCTTAATTACTCACCGAGCTAGTTTGTGTTAAGAAAAGAAAACCCCGCACGGTTTTATTGTGATGGGGGAATTCAAGCAGAGAACTCGCAGGGTCGTCTCCTTTAAAAAAAAAAAATAATAATTTAAAAAAAAAAAAAGCAGCCCCGATAACGATCTGTTTACATGAAACAGAATTAAAGGTGGAGGTGACACCGAAATCAAAGAAGCGTTGATCTCTCTGTGGGCAAGAGGGAGAGCGGAGAGTTACTGCGCTGTAAGACACGTTCGCTTTGATGTCCCGAAGAGAGGGGACCTCTTTATGAAATCCTCTGCTCTTCATCTATATTTTTGACTGTCCCGGTCGCGCAGAGCAAAAGTGTAGCTTACATTTCTGGAAAACTGCCAAGAAACTTGTAGCAACGTGAACACTCTGCTCCCACCTCCCCTTTTCTTCTTCCTCCTTTTCCCCCTCGTTTTCTTTTTGTTTTCTTTTTTTTTTTTTTTAATTTTCTTTTTCCTTTTCAAAAATAACCGAACTGCTCGAGGAAAAAACTGCGGGTGCAATGGATGCAATTATGACCCGACTGTATTTCTCTTGGTTTCTGCCCTATTCTTCGTTTAGGAAATCGAAAGAGAATTTTTAAATGTTATCGAGCAAGAATTTACCCAAATTGACACGGTAGATTTTTGCTTATATATTCATATTAAGTGTTTGCTAAAGAGACGAAGAAAGAAAGAAGGATAAGCCCAGAAACTAAGTCAGTTTGCAATAGCATATTTCACGCTTGAGAGATCTAGGACTACCTAGGCAGGAAAATAGACACGGAGCCGTTGTGACAGACAGAAACAGACATTTCAGGTACTCGGGCAAGAGTTTTCCACCTACTTTGTTTTCAGGGTCGTGGATCGAGGCATCTGTTCTGTGAAGTGGACATGCCTAGCATATAGGCAGCACTAACAAAATAAAAAGCATTTCCCCAGTCGACGAACAGAACAGAGTGGTTGATTCATCGGCCTTAAATAGTTAAAAAAAGAAAAAAAAAAAAAAAGGGAAGAAAAAAAAAAAGAGGAGAGGAGAATTTAATGTGTGCATTTTCCAATCAGCCACTATGCAAAACGCATCCAATTGAAAAAAAGCAAAATGTCACAATGTCTTGTTCTGGGTCATTGCGACTGAATTCCTCTAAGGTTTTAGTCTCTCTTCTTGCTACTTACTTATGTAAAGCGGTGCGAAAGGTGGACCCGGCGTATAGAGTGGCTCAGAGTGAACTTCTCCCTCTGACACCCTCCCTGCCGCAGCTCCTTGGTCCAGGCAACAGCCCACATACAAATCAGATTTGTTTCCCTGGTCTTTTAGACCTCTAATGCCACCACTTCCCACCTCCCCACAGCCCAGAGGGACAATTACTGCTCTGGGGCTCTTGGTTGCCTCTTTTTCTCCAAAGGGGCTTTATTCCTCGTGTGGGGATGAAGTGACCCTCCCGGCTGAGTGCTGTGAGGATCCTGCTGAGACTCTGTGTGGATCTTGCAGGGATCTTATGGTGACCCAGCAGGAACCCTACACGGGATCTTATGCGGACCCTATGGGGATCCGACTGTAAAACTGCCCTGCCGAAGGCAAATCCCAGAGTTTGCTGGGGGGAAAGTGAGTGTGGGCTGTGGAGTAAGGAGGAGGCTGCAGGGATGCGATGCCTCCAAAAGCTGTGGGTGCTCTCTTGTACCCACAAAGAGGGGAAGCTGTGTCCCCACCAGCAAACCTTGGGAGGCATCTCCTGCCAAATGGTTGAGAGCAGCCAAGGCCAGATGCGCCTCGATGCTGCTGCCTGGCAGCATTTTCCCTTCCTCCTTGTAGGGCAGAATGGGTAAAGATTTGGCCCAGAGAAGAGGCTGGGGGCTCGGTGGGACCCTGAAACACAGAGCAAAGTGGTGGCATCCAGCCCAGGGAAGGGCCCTGTGGCCCTGCAGCTGGTGGGCTGGGTATCCCCACGGGAAGGGTCCCTCCAGCACTCGCCTTTTTTGCCTTTTGAAGGGTTCTAATTAAGCGATTGCCTAGATTAGGATGTGGGCTTGAAGCCAGGCACTTCCCCCTAATGAGAGCAAATGGCACTTTAGATTTGTCACCCGGACTCAGCATTTTCCCATTTCTTTTTGCAGTACGTAGGAGGGAGGGTTATTTTTCTCCCCCCTCAAAAATTTGGAATTTTCTGTTTTTAAATGAGGAAAGGCATGCAGGTTCTGAGCCCTCCAGCAGCCCAGAGGCAGAAGCTTGGCTGAGGCCAGATCTCAGGGAGGTGAGCAACCCAGGGGCAGCGAACTCTCTGTAGCCCCCTCCCCACGTCACCTCAAAGGTCAGGACTCAAGGCAATTTTTGTGGACAGACATAGTGGGCGGTATCCCATCATCTCTAAAGGCTGAGGGCACCCAGGAAGGGATTTTAAATTCCATGGGAGAAACCTGAGCTTTGTGGGCCAAAACTGTGTCTCCCTGCTGTCCCGGTGCAGAGGATCATCACAGGTCTACGTGTCATAGAGATGTTGTTGGGGGGTGAATGATTGTGGATGGGGCACGAGTTCTGTGTGTGAGGAATGGGGAGAGGGAAAGTCTGTGGACATTTGGGGATACACTTGCAGCCAAGAGCTGGACAGGGCTCTCCAAGTCCAAGGCAGCCTCCTCCTGAGGTTTTGGAGAAGGGCATTAGTGAGGGGTGAGGTGAGAAATTCCCTCTACTTTTATCTTTGTATAAATCCCCCTCTCTCTCTTCCCCCCTCTACCTTTATTTTCCAGATCTTTTCCTCCCCTGTTCCCAAGATCCTCCTCCTGAGCAGACACCATGGGAAGTAAGACTCTGCCAGCCCCAGTGCCTATCCATCCTTCCCTCCAACTCACCAACTACTCCTTCCTGCAAGCATTCAATGGGCTGCCCGCCGTGCCCTCTGACCACCTCTCCAACCTCTATGGCTTCAGTGCCCTGCATGCTGTACACCTGCACCAGTGGACTTTGGGGTACCCGGCCATGCATCTGCCCCGCTCCTCCTTCTCCAAGGTGCCCAGCGTGTCGAGCCTGGTGGATGCACGGTTCCAGCTGCCGACCTTCCCACTCTTCCCACATGTCATCCAGCCCAAGCAAGAGGCCACCAACGTGACTCTCAAAGCCAAACCCCGCTTTGACTTTGCCAACCTAGCAGTGGCTGCCACACAAGAGGACCACTCTAAACTAGGACAAGCAGACAGTCAGAGCTCAACCCCAGGGCTGGGCTCTTTGCTTGAGGTGACTAAACTCTCTCCAGAGAAGAAACCCACCCGAGGAAGGTTACCATCCAAAACCAAGAAAGAGTTCGTGTGTAAATTCTGCGGCAGGCACTTCACGAAATCCTACAACCTTTTGATCCATGAAAGAACCCACACCGATGAACGACCCTACACGTGTGATATTTGCCACAAGGCCTTCAGAAGACAGGATCACCTGAGGGATCACAGGTAAGATTATTTTTCTCCTATCCTTCTTTCCTGGCCTATCTGTACTCTCTTATTTACCCACTTACACTCATGAAGGTGCTTGTAAGAAAGTCATGTCCTTGGCCAGACAGCAGCATTCCCTCTGGGTTTTCCTCTGCCCAGTGCTGGTGGAGGAGCCCAGATAACTCACTTTGGAAGACAGGCCTGTTGTTGTACTCACTCACCCTGCAAAAATGACTTGCACAGCCTCCTTTCTAGCTTCCACAGACATTTTCAGCATCCATTTGCATCGTCTTGCGTCCTCTGCCTTTGTGATAATTTGGAAGTGTCGTGAAGATGCACAGCACGGTGACCCCAAAGTTAGAGAGAAGCTCTTTATCCCTAGGAAAGACACCCTTGTACGCCTCTGTCACTCCTTTCTCTTCTTGCACACACACACAGATGACTGCCCGAGTGCCGCACTCCAGCACTCTCGGTCTCAGCAGTAGGTGCAGGAAGCTCCAGCGTGCTCTCCATCAGGTAGATCACTGCTGAGTCCAGGCTGGTTATTTCTGACATCTCAATTGTTTTTCTCTCCCTAGATATATCCATTCTAAAGAAAAGCCTTTTAAGTGTCAAGAATGCGGGAAAGGATTTTGCCAGTCCAGAACGCTAGCTGTCCACAAGACACTGCACACGCAAGTAAAGGAACTGAAACCTGCCAAACTTAAGTGCTGAATCTCCAACTTTTATGAACTTTTCCTCCCCTTCAGACTTTACACCAAAACCAGAGCAGAAACAAAACTTTCAGGATGGGAGCACTGAACTTCGCTTTGTTTTCATTTGTACTTTAAAAAGAGCAAAATCAGCACCCCCCCCATCCCGTCCAAGCAACTAACTTCCTAAATCGTGGGTGAAAAGGTTATTTTGCATTTAAAATATATATGAACGATGCAGAGAATGCTAGCTGACTTGTGTGGCTTTGATAAACTTTATGCCAAAAGGTGGTGCTCACGTGTTGAACAGGAATCTCTTTAAAACCAAACAAAAACCCACAAGCCTCTTTCCCTCCCTCCCCAAAATCCCAACCAAAAAAAAAAACCAAACCAGAATCGTAGCTTCCAAAAGTATTACTTTAAATAAGACACAACCTCTTATTTTATACTTTTTTTTTTTTTGACTGTATAAAGCTTCTTATTTTTACACTTCAGGAAAAACAGAGAATTCCAGAAGATGATTAAGAACTGAAATGGTGGTTTCTCATCACAGCACCATTAGGACAAAGAGAAGGGCAACTTGCAAATCTCATTTGCTAGTTTGTGTTCTTAAAAGGAGAAGAAAATTAATGTTTGGAAATGACCTAAACCTCCCAAGTGGGGAGTCCTATCGTGAGCTAGAAAATGCATCCAGATCTTAGACCTGTGGGTCCCTAGTGTTCGGGACAAATCAGTGTTCATGGGACATGGAGACCTTTTTTTCTTTGCCTGGTGGTCTAGTGCGCTGTGAGGAGGTTTGTAACTTGTGGACTTATTTAAAAAAACCCAGAGGAAGGAAAGATAGCAATATGGCAAATTGACGCTATGCACAATGTGGTTTTAGTGGTACTTTAAAGTCTTCATGTGTCCTGATAAGAGAGAACAAATCTCAACCTGAGAGCATATTTTTTTTTTTAAATGCTGGCTTTCTGAACAGTGTATTCAAATTAAGAGACATTCCAATAAGTTTTGTTTATTAAAAAAAAATTGTATGGCTGTTTGGCACTTTATGCTGATTATTGGTAATTGACATTTATCACTGGATTGTGTGTGTTTTTTAAGTATTAAAATAAATCGTTATTTTACAGGCAAGTTTGCATGGACTACCTATGTGTTCATTTGATTCCTGGTCTCTTACCTAGCAAACCCACCCCGCTCCGCCAATATTCAGAATATTTTTTTTCTTTTTTTTTTTCTTTTTTTTTTTTTTTGAGGTAACTTGGTATTTCCTCAGTGCTTGTTTCTACCAGCGTTGGAAAGTCTGAATCTTTCTTCTATGCATAAGCTTTCCCCCTCCTCATTTTCTTTTTCTTTTTTTTTTTTCCCTCCTCCTTTTTCCTCTTTTTTTTTTTCTTTTTTTCCCCTTTTTTTTTCTTTTCCTTTTTTTTAATATTTATTTTTTTTTAAGGCTGACAAAAGTAAACAGACCTTCAGGGAGTCAAATAATTTTGCTGCTAGTGTGGAAAAAAAAAATCGTCCTGAGTAACTAAATCTGGGGTATTAGCTGATAAGATTAGGTGTCAGGAGCGTTACAAACCAAATCAGGTGAATGATGGGCAAACCTCTGGGCGCTGCGGGCAGAACGGCCCTTGCACACCCTGCCCTTCGCTTGTTCGGAGCGGGCATTTTTCAGCCGCATCTTCGGCCGGTTCAGCGCCGATCGGGGCGGCCTTTGATCGCCGGCAGCTGTCCTGGGTCAGAGATGTTTATTCCACTGCGAAGCCGCTTTGGGTCGGGCCGGGGGAGAGCGCTCGGGGCTGGGGAATCCGCCGGAGCCTTTGAAGCGCCTCTTGCTGTCCTTTCTTGTCCCCCTCGGCACACCCTAAACCCCCTTCCCCCCGTCACAAACCACTGCCCCCCCACCCGCGATAAGAAAAGCGTTCTGCAAATTAGCTCAGCCATACATCTGAAGTCACACTGGACCGAGTCCTGCGGATCTTGCGCTGCGGAAGCGCTGATGCTTTGATGCTCCAAAGTCCTTCGGCCCCAAGCGGTTGCTTTCCCCTTCTTCTCCGCTCCGCTTTTAGAAAATATTTCTTTATTTGGTCAAGGAATCCTATCAACGACAGAGGAAAAAAAAAAAAAAAAAAAACAAGTTGCGCTTGTAACTCATTTAATGTAAGGGGAGGTGGGAGAAACCTCTCTCCCCCTTCCTTTTTTTTTTTTTTCGTTGGACACCGATCCGAGCGCACGGTGACTGAGTCAAGAGCTGGGCAGGCTGCGGAGCTCGGTAGGAGCAGGGAGAATCCCTGCGCTGCGCCGCGCCCGACCGCGCTGCGTTTTCTCGGCCAGCGTCTCTCGGGGGCGATTTGCGCTGCCTCTGAAGGGCCGCACCCCCCACCCCGCGCTCCTCCCGTGGGGTTCAGCGGCATCGCCTTGGGCAAAGCCCAGCGGGAGCTGCCGGCCGAGCTCCCCTCGGAAAACGCCGCCCGCCCCCGCCACCGCGGCGGGCGGTCTCCGCCTGCCGCCGGGCGTGCGCCGCTGCCGGGACAGGGGGACGGCACCCCGCGCCTCTCCCGGGAGAGACCTGCAGCCCCGAGCGCTGACGCGGCCTTAATTGCCAGCCTGAGGGCCGGGTGGTTCTTCCCCCCCGCGCCGTGCGTTTCTTCTGAAGGGAGATTCAGAGAAGAAAATCCTCGATGAGCTTCCCCGTCCCTCTGGTGCCCTTCGTCGCATAGAGTAAAGGAACAGGGATGCTCCTGGGGTCCCATCGTGGAGGAGGATAAGCGAAGGGCTCTGTCGCTTCGAACCAGTCGCTTTTCAGGGTCGTGACCACGAGGCAGAAATCCGAGTCGGGTCCAAAGGGAAAGAGGATGGGATGCAGGGAGGGTCACTCCGCTGAGGCTTTCCCACGGTCACTCCACCATCTCCTTAACACCGGGATACTGAAACACCCGTGGCGAGGTAAGAAACCGTGTCAGTCACTGGTTCCTGGGAACCATTATAACTGCAGGATCGCGAAGGTGGGGAAACTGCTTCTCCCAGCTGGGCATGAGAAGCGTTTCATTTGTACGGCTGAAGCCTGGTGATCTGCCTGCCAAGAATTTCCCTGGACATGTACTTTTATGTTCAATAAAAAAAAAAATCCCCAGAATTGACATAATCAGAATTACAGATGTATTAAAACTATGTGGGCATACTGAGTACAGGATGCACGCATAGCCTCTTAATGTCATTTGCGTTACACGCGTACGTGTGTGTATTTCCTCTCCCGGAAGGCCGCTTTCGACCTTGTGCAAACAAAGGCTATCTCTCTGGTCATGCTCTCAGCTGCACTGGTGAACAGTTTGCCTGTTCCCTCCTGTGTTTTGAATTTCACTAGGCAGTATCAGTTCAGTGATTCCAAGGAAAGCAAAGAAAAGATGAAATCGTGACAGTCAGAAGAGATAACTCGTACTAACCCAGAAAATAAATGAAAGGAATTAGATGGGAAATGTGCCTTTTGAATCAGGATCACAAATAATTTAAATGATTAATTACAACCCTTTTCTTTCTTTTTCTTTTCTGTCTTTGCATGTGTTTTAATCTGATGTTCATGCAGTGACTAAAACTTACTTAGGCCTCTGTCTGCCAATCGAGAGCTGGTTCTGTTTTCACAGTTGCTTTAAATTTTGCATTTTCATTATAAAAGCATCACAGAACGTGAGTTTGCAAGAGTAAAAACCAGGCCACCTGACTCTCGTTGTCTCTTCCTGTACGATTTACAAGGGAAACACAAATTTTAAAATTTTTTTAAAAAATTATTAATTTTTTAACCATTTCCACTTACAAGAGAAAAAGTAAAGATGTCTTTGGGACATCTCTCTCTCTCTTTTCCCCCCTTTGCATTCCAGTCATTCTTTTTCTGCCCATAAACTGTTACTACTCTGCAAGAGCCTGATTCTGTATAGCCTACTCAGCCTGGTTTTTGTTGGATGCAGGAAGAAATCCTGTCAGATAGGGTCTTCAGTGTACATTCATGAAACAGAGCAAAAGCTTCTCTCAGAATGTGCACTGGAACAACAAATAGTTACTTTTCAGCTGTGGATTACATGTGCCTCTGAAAAGGGGACCACAAATCATTGGGTTTTTAAAGGTTCCGCATGAGTTGTGTATTAATCCCAGTTTCCCTAGGGATGGATTAATCCCAGCTTCCCATTTGTGCGGCTACAGACAATGTTGATGAGGTTGGGGGCAGGGGAGAACGGAGATGAGAAAAGGAGAGGGAAATTAAAAAGATGTATCGCAGGAATACATGGCCTAAGTGGCGAGGAGCCATAAGTACTTAAGTTTCAATACCTCTTCTACCTCTGTCACCACATATGAACTGAAGCAAATCACTTCAGCTCCCTGTTTGTTTGGGTTTTTTTTTCTTCCTCTGTAAATTGTGGATAATGCTGCTGCTTTTGCTCCCAAGAGGCCTGGCACTCTCATGTAGAAACTGCTGCTCAGCCCTCAGTAGTGAAAGGAGATATTCTGACTTGTACCTGGGCAGCTGAAAGCAGTGGCTGATCTGGGAGATCTAATGGAGTGCGTAAGACAAATTTATATTCACGTGTAATGCTTTTTCAGACCTGGCAGTTTTGTTGAGAGATGGAGTCGTAGGGCCCAGCATGCATTTCTTCTCTACATTCCTATCCAGTGACTAAACAGGAGGAATGGCATGGGCCAAATTCATCCCTGGTGGGACTCCAATGACATCAGTCATCTTTATAGGAGTTTTTTGAATGAAGTCAATTGGGTTTTACGAGGACTGAGTTTGGTCACATGCATATTTAACTGGTCAGAGAGCTGCAGCATTGCAGGAAGCTTTCCTTGTCTTAGAATCGCTTCTGAGCCTGGGAGACACAAACACTAAGCTGTTTTACACAGACAAGTTTACCTTGTTTAAATTCAAGGAGCAGCTGAAGTGTGCTCAGCATCCAGCAGAACTTAAAAAAAAAAAAAAAAGGAAAAAACCAAACAACCCAGCTGCCCCAAAATGTTCATAGCTTCTGGTGAAACTTTGTTCTTGTCCATACTGCTTGGTGCAGCACCACGCCAGGGATACCCAGCAGACATGGTTACATGACACAGGGCAGCGCCCTGCAGCAATATTGGCATGAGGCCTGCTAGCAGAACAGTGGTTTCACCATGGTGCTGTGTGGGAGCGGTTTGGCTCTGCGCTTTACTAGGCCAAGCTCTTCTAGAATCCCTGCCGTGCTCATACGTCTCTGCCCCTTCCTGCTCACATCCGCCCTTAGACTGCTCTCTGGGGCTGTAATTCCACTGCCAGCTATACCTGACGAGAACATGGTAAATCACTAAGAAGGAGTGTTCCTTCTTCCACCTGTGCCTTAGGTGCTGGTGCTGACTCCCCCTACTCCTTACACCTGCACTTTACCGGAGTCTGATATTATACGAAACATATAAAAATGTTTACACTAGTATTATCGTTCCTGACACAGTAACTGTTGAAAAATAAAACAACAATTTGATCAGCGGCAGTGATTATCAACAGTTTGTCTACAGAGCTTGTCACCACTAATCAGTTAAATCATTTGGAAGGTCTATTGATTCTGCGTTCTTACTGTATCTTCTAAGGAACAAGTCAGCCTGAACAGTTAGAGAACTGTATTGCTGAGTTTGAGAAGCAGAAGGTGTGCTCTGGTCCTGTGAGGCACCTCAGCTGCTTCCCAAGGTATGAATGTCATGTCCCTTTTCCTGATTTCTAACTTGCCTTCTGTCTTCACTAGACTTGCATTTCCTTTTCAATATTTTTACATTATATGCATGTAAGAATGAAATCTGAGTTTATAGGCTTGTTCATCTCTTTTACAGCAGTTTGACTTGACTGAATCAAGTGGAACTATTCTAGTCTTACAGCAGAAGCTATGAGAAGAGCATTAGGCCTACTGATGGTTTTGCTGCAGTCACAAAACCCACATTGCTGAGACCCACTGTGCTGTTTTGTCTATATTTAATTTTCCCAAGTTTTATTTAACCACTTTGCCTTCTGTCCCTATTTGTCAGTATTTCATACAAGGGTAAACTGAAGAGGGGGGAAAAAAAAAAAATTGTTACTAGCTTTTCAACAGGTAATCAGCCTGTACCAGAGACCCGATACCCAGTTTTCCTCTTCTTTTTTTCTACTTCAATCCTTATTTCTCAGGCAATATTCCCTTTTTTTTTTCTTTCATGTGTTAATACTTCTTCCTTCTTTTTACTTCCTTAGTGTTGCTGGAGTTCTTGCCCTGTCAATGTAATTTCTCAATTTGTATTTCTGCCTCTTATTCAGCTCCATTTGAATTTGCTTACA
This sequence comes from Chlamydotis macqueenii, assembly GCF_036417535.1. Classification (NCBI taxonomy): domain Eukaryota; kingdom Metazoa; phylum Chordata; class Aves; order Otidiformes; family Otididae; genus Chlamydotis; species Chlamydotis macqueenii. The sequence goes on from NC_141558.1 coordinate 11,178,774, forward strand.
TGTCACTGCAACTGTAATTGTATTTATTCTCACTGGACCTGTTGACTCCATTTCAATCTGGCTGTTTTTTGGCTACCCTTCGCCTTCTACATCAAATTCAAGCTAGTGTCTTCCAGAATGAAAGTCACCACAAATCTGTCTTTCTCTGAGTCCCTGAATTCATTAATCTTTTCATCCTCTTGCTTCCTTCACTTGTTTCAAACCACCACATAATTACCACCCTTCTCTCATCGTGACACCTTTTCTCTTTCTGGCCTTTTGGCTTCTAACTGAGGCTGCTCAAATTACATGTTATGGGTGAATGATTAATCTATTTAACAACTTCTTTTCCATTCAAGAGTTGTCCAGACACAGCGTGGCTTTCTTCGAAATGTATGTAAAGACATTTCAGTTTAATTATTTTGAGGCTGTTTCTTTATCTATGTATTCTCCAGGAGTTCAGCACCAGGCTACAGAAAAGTCTCAGGTATGTTTTCAGAGAACAGAGGAGAAAACTTCCCAATAAGGAAATAGTGAAGTAGGTAAAAGCAGATCTCACCTAAATTTATAATGGGGAGGAGGGTCTGTGTGCTAAATGCTACCCTTAGAGAATAACTACATACTGATGAATGTGCTCACCATACTGCTGTCCTTTCTCACCTGCCATAGGCAGTGAGGCTGGTCAGACACATGTCCAAAGGAAGGACCCTACTGCACTTCAGAGAATGAAGCAGGACATCAGATATACACAAATATAGAGGGCTGTGGGACTCTTCCTCTGCTCAGGAAAAGTATCGTTCAAGCTCTTCCATCCCTTATTAGTTGTACTCTGAAACCTCACAACCCATGTTTCTTCTCAAACTTACACAGGCTGCTGAGGCCAGTTCAGTGCTCCAGGCACAGCCACCTCTGTCCTGCAGGTTCTCCTCTCTGCTGGTTGTCTCTGCTGTGTACAGAGACCACCTGCAGCCTCACGCTGGTGACTCTTCCAGTCTGACAGTCAGCTGGTCTCACTGGGATGTGCTCATGGGTCAATGGGACTGGCCATACTGTGGAGAGGCCTTAAGGATGGATTTTTTCATGTGGGGTGAGCATTTTAACGGAGTGTGGTGACAGGACAGCTAATTCCACACTCTTATTTTTGTTTCAGAATTGTTTGATCTGAACTTTACCAAAATTTCTTATCGCACCCACTTCAGATGGGAAATTTTGTATTATGACTAGAACTATATTGGCTATGGGATGACAAGTTCCTCCCCTAACTATTTCTTTACACACATGAAACCTGGTTTATGTAAGTGTTCTTGAAAACGGCATGAAAAATAACATCATCTGTGGCAGCAGGAGAAATTACAGACCTTCAAGAATGTGCCAGTTTCCTTCGAACTCTCAGTCAATTCTTTTGGTGCCTATTGTGTACTCCTTTTTGTGTTCTTCCTTAACATGCATGTCTCTTGGAAAATGACTTCTCTAGCACTTTACAAACAACTCTGTCTTTCACCACCCATCAAGTGCATTGCTGGATGTCTACTGCACATCCAGTGCGTTGCTGGATACTGTTCGTATGCCAGATTTAGACTGTGTGGTGAAGGCTGCCACGTACAGCTCTGAGCACAGAGTTGGCTGCTGGTCTTAGCAACCAATAAATAATTAAGAAGCCGAATATTTGATGATCCTTAAAGAGGAGTGACTCAGCTAGCCCTCTGCTGTTGATTTCTTCATTAGCACAGGCACAGATCCAGGCCAAGATTTGGTTTTCCCTTATACATTTATTTGGTGACCACTTGGATATGGCTTGGGAAACAGTGTTTCTCTAGCAGTTGGGAAATGTTTACTTCCAGCTGTTTATTTCCCTCAGCGGATTAATAAGGGTATTTCAAAGTGCTGCAAAAAAGGAAAAATAGATTTTCAAAATGGGGAAGGAAGAACATTCATAATGACATGGTGTTTTCGTCAAACTCCCTTTCTCCTGCACCGCAAAAGAAATGTTTAACTGAATGGCTCACGGTTTCCTTAGCTTTCCAATGTACCTAATCAAATATATAAACTATGTAAAACATAATAAAAACAATTGTATCAATTGGGGAAAATGGAAAGGGAAAACAGATGGAGTTGTTAATATCCCTGAACATAACTTGTCCACTGAGCTGGTATAAGCCTGATTGTCATGTTACGGAAGCTACACTGACTTCCTGCAAAGATTTCACTCGGTATAGAATAGTCAGCAGGCAGGACTCAGTGCTTGGTGCCATTTGCTCAGAATCCCTGTGGTTCATGAAGTCTCATTCTCTCTTCTTCTGGCACATAATAGTTCAAGACTTTTTGTCTTTTTTTTTTTTTTACTGAGATAGTGGGGATTTTGTGTCTTCTGAGTTTTGGGGAAAAATCAATTATATAGTTACCTGTGATTTTAATGATACAGACTTTTCAGTCCTGGGTGGGTGGCACACACTATCCCGTTCTCCTGGGATGCAGTGGTTAGGTTCCCTTCGATGGCAGTTTTGCTAAAGTAGAATGACCATGGATAAAGTTGGCTATAAGGGCAAAGCTCTCATTACTGCTGGCAGTCCTCTGAGAGCAATGTGATGTATCAAAAGGGATGGAACAGCGAACAAGACAAGAAGCCCATCTGCTACGCATGCTGGTTTGTGTGCAATCCCATGGCCAAGCAATGGAACAGATATGTTGGATACAAGTCTGTCCGGCACTGGCATATTTCTCTGACCCATTCCTGCCACTGTGGAGAATATAGAAGGCAAAAGATCAAGAGATGTTTGGCTAAATCTGGAGGTGTGAATATGGATTTAAAAGTCAGAACTCCAGTGCCAAACTTCTAAACTAAATGTGTAAGCACCAAACTCATGGTGTCCCAATTTTCAGAGATACTGAGTGCCAGAAAGTCCCAACTGAAGTCTTTGTTGGCTGCAAGTTCTTAGCACTTACAGCATTGAATTCAAGATTGCTAGTTGACTTTAGTAGGGATACCCAGTTTATAAATCACTCTTTGCATTTGGCCCAATGTTTGTAGATCTCCAGATGGAGAAGAGTGTGACCTAAAGGTGGAATTGGCAACTCCAGTATGCCTTAGGTCAAACATCTGTAGAGAACATGTGTCTGATTTCCTTACAACTTCATTGTTTCAGTAGATGGTGTATTCGGTGCAATGTTATATCTGCTACTGAAATAGCTGAATGCAAATACCAAGAACCTCTGGGAAATTTTAGTTAATAGGAAAATAATCTAAAACAAATTCATCCGGTTATATAGCCAGGAGAAAAGAAAAGAAAATAAAAGGAATTACTGATCCAACCAAGTAGGCACAGAAATGAAACTCCTCTAGGATTTTCTTTTTGGTTTCTCCAACTTCCATTAATTTAACGAGCAAACTAGGTCAGCAGCGCAGTCTTGTTATGAATAAATGAATGCCATAGATTCACTAATATTAAAGTGTCCAGGCATTCAGCATCATTCGCTGCTCTGCTGAGGGAGCTGTGGCACAGCAACTCTGTGTTTGGCTCTAATCCTAATTCAGATATTCAGCCATATGAGCCAGTGTAATGCAAGTGCTGTAATGAAAACCTAACTATAGAGAAAGCAAGCTGCAGTATCACAAAACATAAATGGACTCCAGTTTCAAGCAGGGGCAAGAGAAGTAATGTAAACTGCATTTTAGGTTCCTACCTTTGGATTTTACTTGGATAAAATACTGGGAGATCAGACTGAGATGTGGAACGTTTTGTATCTCACTGTCATTACAATACTGATGTATTCGCGTGTACTCTTCAGTAGCATCATTAATAATGAAACTAGTTGCCGAATTCAAAGAAAGACCACAGATGCTGTTTTCTCCATGTGCTACCTCTTGCTTTGGGGAAGGAAAGATTATGCACTGTTGGTTTAAGCTGGTTACTGAAAATCTCAGTGGACCACAAACTGATAGCAGCGCTTAATATAAATAGTATTTTATTTCTCATATGGTGAGTGGAGATCTTAATGGGAGATTCTCTCTCCATTTCTAGGTTTTTTTTTTTTTGGTATCTAGATACAAAAGCAGAAAAACATGCAATTAAACCCAGTTGATTTAATACAGCCATAAATGCCTTAGCTTTGGTCCTAACAAAGGCTGCTTTCCTGATTCAGAGCCAAAAACACATTGCAGAATAACTTCTTGGAACATAGGTAAGAAATTTTATATAACAGATCGACAGGGAACAGTTTACAAAAACTGTTTACATCACACAAGGAGAAAAAGTATGCAGAAATAGAGCTTAAATTTATAGTGAAATTATTCACTTCGTATGGAGGTTTGAGCAGTATTTAGAATACTTTAGTATTTCTTCCTATAGGCATACAAAGGACTTTTAAATCAAGTCATCCTCAGTTTATCACCTGTCTCTTTGTACTTTTGATTAAAAAAATTAAAAACTTACTGAACACTGAAAGGTAATTAAGACATGCTAAGTCTGGCTTTTGATTTCTGAAGTACTATGTATCCACCTTTGGGTTTTTTTTATGTTGCTGCTGTCAGGAAAAAGAACTACCAAGTCCTATTGAGAATTTGTGCCATCCTTGAAATTGGCATTGCTGAGGGCAGTAATTCCTGCCTGAATATGCACGTATGAAGAGGTGTATGTGTGGCTCCTTGGCTGTGTTCACATACCATTTTGCTCCTGGTCTAAATGGTAGAGCTTGCAGTTTTTCCCAACCATCTAAAGGATAGTTTAATGATTTTTTTTTTTATCTTGGAAAGGATTAATCCTTCAAAATGCTGACAAACTAGTTGAGGGAAATAATTTGAGATTTAACTCTTCCACCTTTTCTGCTGATGTGAAGTGAGGAGTGATTTGGTGAAGGGAAATTTGCTGCAAAATGGGAGTTGTCTTTAAAATAGAGAGTTAGTTGTACTGAAGAGTTGTCTGACCACTTTATAGGCCACCTCATAGTATTTCAAGTTAAGCTGAGAACCTTTTCTTGTTTTCTTTTATTTTTAATCTCTTTGTCATGGAGACAGTTCACAGTGAGAACTTAACACTCTGCCCACTTGAAGGCAATGTTCTAGATACAGTGTCTTGATGAGACACCAAAATCAACAGCACTTGTGATCTCGTATGAATTGTAAACCGAATCAAAACTCTTTATTCGAACCGACCACTGTTTTTACCTACTACTGATGTTTACATACCCCCAGCTTATCAAGCTGCACACTGTTTGGCTTAGTGTTTATGTCTGTAACTTAGATACACCAATCTGTAACTGAAGTTTGGCAAAAGTTGAGAAAATAAAAATATATTCAGAATGTTTGTTTAAAGTATAATACAAAATTAGCCAAATTAATGAGCAAATATTTGCTATATGAGAGTATTATTGTGTTTATGTTGTCCAGATGATGTTTGCAATGTAAATTTTTTGTGGACAGCCAATATTCGCTTTTCAAACTATTACTAGTTGTACTAGCTGCCTGGCAGTATTTCTTTTTCCTGATTAGATATATGAGCAGTACTTCCAATTAATGTTTTTGCAATTCCAGATTCCACAAATACTCACATATCCATCCTTCAAATCTAGTGTCTTAATCCCTTGTGCCATCAAAATTAATGGAAATGACGCAAAGATTTTAATTAATGAAAAAAGCAAAAGGATATTTCTATTCAAAATCAATGGAACTATTTTCCCCAGACTAACACAGACACCCGTTGTCTGGTGATAGACTATGCAGATACTTATAAAGAAATATATGTACATAAATAAAACAATTGAATTTTATTTCCTGCTCACAAACTGTGTTTGCATGGCAGTTTATTCTCGTCTCTTATTCCAACTGGGTCAGGTTCAAGTTGGACTTTAATATAGTTTGCATCTTGCACTTTTTCTTGTGAAACTTAGGAACTTGTGGAAAGGGGTCTTTCAACAGAAGGAAGTGTAGTGTTTAGAGTTAGACTTTGCAGCAGTAGTGAAGCTTATTGTATTCATATGGTGGCTAGATGGTGCTTGGTTGGTCCTCTCATGTCAGCAGATCAGAAGAAATATGTCTTACATTTTTAATGTATGTCCAGATACAAAGCAGTGAGTATCTTTCAAGGGTCAAATAAGTATCCATGTATTCAGAAGCAAAAGTTATGATCCTGCTGAAGGGTTTACAGTCAAGTCTGAATGTTTCAGAATTTGTTTTTGGGTCAATGTTCACACTCAGGCTTTTGTTGCAAAAAAAACCCAGTTTGAAAATAAAAGATGAAATACTTTGATGGAATTTTCAATATAAATATTTACATTTTACTGTACAGATATTTTCAAATGTTCATCTATATTATATGAAAATAAGAGTAATTCTGCTTTATTTATATTGGTGTTCTGCAGCCACAATGTCTGTGTAGGCTGGCTGGAGTATGAGTTACATGTCGCAAATATGAATTTTTTGGTTTTCCCTACAGCTAAGATCAAACTATAGGTTTGATCTCTAGAGAGTCTAGCTCCAATGTCTTGGATGGGCCAGGACCACAGGCATCATGTACGGCTTAAGATTAACATCTGAACTGCTTGTGACTGGTAGACTATTAGCTCTTTAGATAACGTGCTTCTGAAGATACATCTGTGCCAGTGTATGAAGTGGGTCAGAGGTTGCTTTCTGACTGTGAGACCAGCTGGAACTTATGAATATACAGTTAAAATGAGCAATTAAAGTTTATATTTATACAATAAAAATGTCTTATGTCATATGCTGTTAAAAAACTAGCAGTGTTAGGAGTGCAATTATTTAAACCTTTTGTGGTATCTGTAGGACGCTGTTTAAAATTGAGAAGCATGGGTATTGTATCATGAATATACTCCTCAGAAAGAAAATCATCCTGACTTTTATAGCCTCATGCTAAAAGGAAGTCTGGTAGAAGCTTCATTTGGAAGTCTCATCTGTGATGATCTGGTGTGGTTGTGGAGCTAGGCCAATGCAGTACACTGGAGTGGAGGTTTCTGGAAATGATGGTATAGAGGAAAACAAGGGAAGTCTTTTTAGAACAAAGAACATAAACCAAGCAATACATGCACCATTCTCTCAAAGAACAAGTCACCCAGCAGTTAAATACACCACAGATTATCTGGAAGGGGCTTTGCCTTGCTTTGGTAGGTAGAGCTTCCTTCCACTGCTCCCAATGGCTAGAGGAAATAAGAAAAACATAGCCTCCTCCTTGTCCTCAGGCAAATTTTCTGTCTGAAGCCGTCCTGCATCTAACAGTGTTTTTAGATTGACTTATACACTAATCTTAGCTACCTGGCTCTTCTGTATTTTTCTCTACTGAGGAGCTCAGTAGTTGATGCCATAAATCTATCTGTCTGAACAGTTATTTGAGAGCTTGTTTTGGGGGTTTTCCAGTTTCCTTATAACTGTGGTCATAAAGGTCTAACAAATGAAGTCTGAAGTCCATTGCTCAAGTGGACCTGTTATAACTACATCAACACTGAATTCCATCTGAAACCTGGAGCTTTTGCTCTGTTCCCTGGGAGTTTGAATACTTGCAAGACAGTATCTAGAAGAGTAGTAGGAGAGTAATCTCTTTTTTCTAGAGTCAGAAATAATCTTTGAAAGATGGTCCACTTCTTATGCAGGCTGTTAAGACATGACTGAGCCCAGATTTAATAACTTTTGCAAAATTTATCCTTAGCATGTTCACCCAGTGGGAGAGAGAGAGACCTCCTTCCTAGAAAGTCATCATACAAGACTGTAATTTGCAACATGTGCATTACATGCACAACCTAAAATTAAATTGACATGCCTCAGGGATTCCATCTGCTGTCAGATCTAACTTACTACAAAGTGAGCAGCAGAGCTAGACTCACTCCGTCTCTCCCCTAAAGCTGCAATATGAAGAAGTGGGGGTCAAAGCACGAGACTTGTAACCATCCATCTGTTAAGTATTCTGGAGAAAGATATGATCATCAAGATGAGTAATAATGGCCATAAACTAGAAGTCCACACCGTTCCATGTAATGATTTCTTAAAATTTCTTACACCTTCTTCTGATGCATCTAGTGCTACTCATTGCTGAGGGAGGTTACCAGGCACCAGTTGACCTGACTTACCATGGAAATTGTTGCTAGAAAAGGACATGACAACAAAATCAAATAAAATGGATTACTAATGAGAATTAAAAAGACAGCTGGCATCTAAAGGAATGTACAATCTGTAAGCCAACAGAATGACTTCTAAAGCAAGTATGACAAAACAGAGTTCATCCTGTAGATGTTTGTTAAGCGCAGGGATTACAAACCAAAGGAGTCTCATTGGCCTCCATCATTCCTTCCTTATGGTTAGAAGGACTTGTGGCAGTGGGCCCTGTGTTGCCGGACTAGACCTTCATTTTGCTGTGTATTGTCACAAAGAAGTAGTCCACATGTGTAGAGACTGCAATATTGATTTTAAAGAGAACAGGAGCGGGCATTTGCAGTTCATCTGTCAGTAACAGACAGAAAACATTTTCTTGACTTAAAAGATACTTATATTTAAAATATTTTTAGCTGTAATAGTAATCCCCAACTATTTTTAAAAAAACAAACTAATTGGAAAGAACTGTTTATCACAGCCCAGCATTCCCAGAAGGGGAATCAATTTATATAAACATGCTAAAACTGACCTATTTATGAAATGTTATGGAGAGCTGAGAAGAGAACCACAACAGATCTTTATCTTATGTTCACTGTTTTGAAAGATCAACAGTAGGGTGATGGCTGAGGCTAGTTATCACATATGTTTTGGAGGTGACTGTTAAGGTCATCTAAAATCCATTGCCAAAGCCACTGTGATTGCCAGCAAAATGTGAACTAATGTTCCAGGGCTCTCATTAGATGCTTAATATGAATATGCTTCCCTTTCCACCTAAATCACTATGAATGCAACAATTAGTTGCTTGTGTGAAAGTCTCTAAATACAAATATAGATGAAAGGCTGAAAACTCTAAATAAACCATTGTAAGTAGTTGATGTATCCCCTAAGGAAAAGAAGCACAAGAAGGATGTATTTGTAATTTAGTATATGGAAATATGCTATTTAAAAAGTAACAGTAATATGCATATGAGTAAATTTATTTTTAATGCTATTTAATCTAGTGAATGAATATGCATGTCAGAAATATAACTGAAAAGACCAAATATGGTCTGCAAGTTCTATTTTGTCCATAAAATATCTGTCACCTTCAGAGAACTTTTTGCAGGCCTCATTTATCTTAACCAAAGAGGAAAATCCCCATGCTGTTGAGATGAACTGCAAAATTACAGTGGAAATCAGTGGAGCAGCAATTTCTCCCATCCTTATCTCTACTGGGGAAAGATTCCTTTGTGTAAGGACTGTGGTATTTCTTTTTCACTAAGTGAGAGGTCATTATACATGGCCATGTACACGTAAGAAAGACTAGGAAAGTGCAAAACAACCTCCTTCTGTCATGCCCTTTGTGTAGCAGGTTGGAAAAGTTAATTTACGTAATTTGTTCGTCTTCATTATATCCAGAGATTTGAAGATGCAAGACCTATATTCAAAGTTCCTCTAGGAGATTTGGCATATACTACAGAATGCTCTCAGTTTAGGAGTGGGGCTGCCTGAAGCATCATCCAGGAGCTCCTGGTCTGTCTTCATTGATGTTCCTGATGTTGATACAGATGTTTCTTTTGAGCACCTAGTTACCACAGAAAGATTTAGGTAATTTCAAAGTACTTTCTTGTCGCTGGAGATTGCAGCTCTCTGGCTCAAGTTCTAAAGTTTCCCTAAAGTCAATGCACAAATAAGGCAAAGCTTTAAGCAGCATCATTATTACAAACCTACAAAATTAGAACAGGTGGGAATGTTGACACGAAGTAAAACAATTTTCCAAATGAGTGAAGCACATTAAAGTTTTGGAAAGTGTGACACAGAAATTATCTAACAATGCCCCAGAAAAGTGTTTTATTTATGGTATTGCCCAGTAGCATTGCTCTAAACTAAGACAACTACCATATAAACATAGATTTTTCTAAGAGTGTTAACTTTCTTCACTGAGGAATTGAGTGAGAGACAGAGGGAAGGTAGACAAGGCAAGGAAGAAGGGAGGGGAAAAGGCTGACAGTAAAAACAAGGAGAGTGCCAAAGCAAGGAAGATAGTGTTTGTGTTTAAAAGAAGAACTTGAGGCTGTGCCAAATCAGAATTTTCTTTAGGAACTTGAGAGCTCAAAAACTTCATGAGTGTGCACAGATCATGGGCAGAAGGAGACACTGCAAGTTCACTATAATGTACTGTTACAAGGCTGGATTGAGAAAATGGAGAAAAGAAAGAAATGGCCTTTGGCTATCCCTGTAATGAACTAAGGAAGGTTCATCGGGTAGAACATGAACCTTAGCAATTCTTTCAGTAAGCCTGGCTCAAGCAGACAATGTTAAACAAAACCCAGTAGCAGGTAGGGGATTTCATATCGCTTCCATTCTAGGATCAATAAATAAATCAATGAAAAATATACATAAATAAACACATAAACAAATGAAATTCAGCTGGCGGATTTGTTTTAGCTCTGAGTTTGCAGCAAGAGGCTTCTGAAGTTGAAATTCTTTGGATCTCAGGCCTATAAATGGCTGAACTAACAGGGGCTTGCAAAAACTGTGCAAATTAATAAATTGCTGGTGTGGCACAAACACAGTTTGACTGAATTTACACTCAGCTCAGGGAGTTCAGAGCTTTTAGTTTCAGTGCACTGAAATCAAATCTACATGAGATGCTCTTGTAGGGAAAACACAACTGATGTGGGAGGTGATTTTGAAAGTTTATTTCCAGCTCAGCATAAGTCTGGATAGTTTGTGTGTGGACTGTAACTATATCAACAAAATTACAAGAAATTTACTTTCACTGCCATAAGCTACTAGAAATGTAATCTTCTGTAATGCAGGCCTAAAATATGGCATCTCATTCATGGGTTTCGTAAGATAACAATCCTCTTCCACTTCATATCCCAATTTCTAGACCTTCTTCTAGAAGATGAACTGTTGAATTAAGACAGAATGTAATGATCCACTCTCCATGCAAGGAAATAATAAGAGCCAGGGTTGCAGAGTCTCAGTGCAAAAGGTTTCAAACATTTAATAAAGAATGTTATCTCACTGCAGTTAGCTGTCTTACTGTTACTGAAAGTGTTCAATTCCTACCAAAAAGAATGAGAGAGTTTGGCCATCATTTCTCCCCTGTCCATTGTCCCCAAAATGGATTTCAGTGTGGAGCAGTATGGTGCACTACAGTGACATAAACTAAATGGACAGGAAAAGGTTTGTAAAATCTTGAGAAGCAAGGAAGAAGTGGATAAGGAATGATTGCTCACTGTGCCTTCCCTGTTATTCTACGGGCATCTCTCTGCTGGGCACTGCTGGACTCACTGGACGTTTGGTTGACGTGGTACTCTACTTTTTCTCGTGTAGGAAGCATCACTATTCAAAATTTTCAATAACAGTTCTCTGCTTCTAAATTCTCAGGGAACTGAGAAAAAAATCTTGTCCAAAACATTGCCGTTTTCTTTAATGAAAAATAATGACATTTTCTCCAGTATGCAACTAGACAAACTTTATAGACACCGTTGTAAGAGGGAAACTCTGAACATCCCATTTCCTCCTCCAAGCACCAACACATTAACTGCTTACAGAATCACAGAGCTGGGAGGAATCTCAAGAAATCCCTACATTTCTCCTGCCTTAAAGTGCTGTATTTCTGTCATTTCTGAGAAAAGTAGTTCTAATCTATTTCAGAGACCTTCAACGATAGAGAGTTTATAACTTCTCCAGGTATTCTATTTCCATAAGAAAGTGATTTCCTGAGGTTCAACATGACTCTTCCATGTTTCAATTCTGTCATACTATTTTTTTTTTTTGTCTGTTCACCCTCAATGGAAACTGTATTATTCCTGTTTTCTTTGCTGCAATCTTTTATATGTTATTTTACCTAAACGATTCTATGATTCTGTGTCCTTCTTCCAGTCTTTTGTTTTGTAGACTAAGTCCTAGTTCACATTTGGGATCAGACCCTACTCTGGTTATTCCATTCCATCTTTAGTAAAAGAAAATATATGCCATGCAAGTGATGAACAAAAATCTATATTAAAAGTAATAACAACAACAGAGACTTGAGCATGTGCAGCGCTTCATTCATGGAGACCATAGCTTTGGACTGGGTTCCAGGGCTCTGTGTAGCCGCAATATTCTGGAGCTTGTGGAAGAGCAGAGTGGCAGGAGTAGTCTTTACTATTCTGCATTTCGTTTAAATATTTCACTAAATATTTGGTAAATGCCATGATCACTTGGAAGTCACTGATATTACAGCTGATCTACTACTGCATTCATGTTGCACCAAAACAGGGAAAAATAGTAATAGACAATAGTTCTTGCTATCAAATTCTGCAGCCATTTTTTTTTTCCTGTAGAAATAATATTAACTTCTACGAGAATCTGTGTATCTAAGACTTGAAACACTCAGACTCGATTAACTAAATGAGGAATTTTTATTAAAAGGATAGATTTTTCTTAGGTATTTTTCTTTGAAGTATACCATTTTTTATACAAATACTTACATCTTTTCAGTACTGTGATAAACTTGATCTGTGAACGTGAGTTTCATGCTCCCAAAGTAATTCATAGAGTTAAAGGTCTCTCTAACTTGCTTCACTGGATATCTGTTTACTCTTAGGAATACTGAAGATTTAAAACAGTATGACTCTGTCCCTTGTCCCTGATTACTAATTCAGCAGAAGTGTCATAAAAAAAAATCAAAGAAATGAAAATAAGTGGCATGACACAGTAGACCCCATTCTAGCAATGTTGCAGCTCATGCTGGAAATGGAATCTCCAGTTTCATTTGTTTTGATGTACTGTATAAATATTTAAAGAATGCAAGCTGCAATTTTATCCAGCCTTTGCTGAATTTCAGTGTCATGTCTTGGTGGGGGTTTTAATTCTGATACTAATTAGCGTTAGAATTGCTGGTTCAGCAGACTGATAAGGGATAGACATAAGTCCATTTCTGCTCAGAAAAACATTTCAGCACATGTTTGACTTGAAACAATGGTCCAAGTCTCATTGAAATACCATGGAAGCCAGTGAGCCTTGTGTGTGTGTTATGAAGTTCAATGCATGCACGATGAACCTCATCTAACCTTACTCTGCATGTAAGCATTTACTGCCTTTCAAGGGCATTTTGGCATAGAAAGGATACTTTCATATGCAGTGAAGTTATTTACAAATGACTAATTTTAAATAGCCAAATAACTTCAGGTAAGTAACAGTGTCAGTGAATAACATTTTGTGCTTGTTTTATTTAGAACATCCATATGCATATGAATATCTCATAACCTGCTTATCGAGATCCTTGTAAGATGAGAGAGCCAGGCCATTCCACCTCACCAATTAACAGAAGTGTAAGATTAGTTGTTGGAGATTAATATACTAATGTGACAGCTGCCTGACTCACTGTGGATTAAATTGAGGACCTCCAGAGCTAAAAATATGAAGTAAAGAGCCTAGACTTTCTAGCATGGCTTGATAATAGACTCATATCCACCATGAAAATACATAGCATGGAGACATGTTGGGGAGCAAAAAGCTGCCACCTAAAAATCATTTAAAACCACAGTGACCATAGACTCCCATACACACAGCAGCCTGGTGAGAAGAGGAAATAAGGAGCTATAATGAAAAATGTAACCTGGTTCTGAAGTCTGAGGAAGGGGAAGGCAGGTGGCATCAGAACCACAGGTTTTTGAGCTACCCAAGAGCATTTCAGAGGAATTTTTTTTCCTAAAATTTCTTTTTTTTTCCTGTGAAAAATTAGATGAAAAATTTTTGTTTTCATTAACATTTTCCAAGAGAAACACCTTCCCTGAAATAGTTTTCTGTTCACTTCAGGGAGAACATATTTTGTATGATCTTCTCCCTGAAAAAGCTGTCCCATGTTTAAACATGCCTGTACAAAAATATGAGGAATGTACTTATCTCAATTGTTAAATATATAGATAAACCTATCACTGAACTGGAGTTGCTAATCTCACTTTTAAGCAAAGTTGTCTTTTCTCTGTATGTGAGCTCCTTTCTGGAGGTCTCAAAAATATACTGTTTTATATTCTAGGTCTGACTGTCTTTAAGAGTAGGGAATACTTTATAAAGAGTCTCATCATTCCACTCCATGAGACTTAGATAATTCATAGGGCTGTGTAAATAAGTCTTGAAATTTGGCCCATGGGAGATATGTAACTCTAATACCTTCCTGTCTTTGTTATCTTTGAACTGTAATTTATGTCCTTCAAAGAGTTGTCTGTTTTTAAAGATAGGCTTCCACTTTGGTTTTGATGCAATGAAGTCTTGCAAAGAAAGCACACAATGTTCTCTCTTGTAGTCTTCACTGTCAGCTCTCTTTATTTTGCAATTTCTTGCTAAATTTTTCCGTGCCTCAAAATCCTGATAAGAACACCAGGAGTAACCAAGAGAAAGTTCAAAGTAGAGAAGAGGAGAAGGAAATCCCTGATTAGCAAGAAACATAAGAATTAAATGGCCAATATTATGACAGATCTACAATACATGTCCAGTTAAAAAAACCAACCAACCAAACAAAAACCAGTTGGAAATGTGTATACAATGGTATAACAGCTCTGTAATTATATTTGTCCTAAACCATTATTTATAAACATATTCACAGAAGGTAATTTATGAACCTACTCTGGGATTCTTCTGGTTGAAAGACGGTGTATAACTATAAAATCATTCTCATGCAAGTATGACCATATTGTGTACTGTATGTTGGGTGACCGGATAAATTGAAAACATTATGGACTATAGAGTCTGCTGTTAAACATAAATTAATGAACAAATGTGCTAATGAGCAAATGACATATTAAACACATTATGAAGCAGAATTTGTAGTAGAAAACAAATGATTATTTTCAGATGACCTAGGTTTCGTACTTTGAAAGCAGAATCTTAAAGTAAAGCAAGTGCATATTAATTCCTTTCCTTGTACTGAAGTTAATTAATTTTTGCTTTCCACAGTGTTGAAGGAGGAACCCAAGATTAGTTTTCAGAGTGTTACATGAATGAGTAAAATTAATGTGATATCTCTATCTGGAGAGTGCATTTTTACATGAGAGGAAAATTACTTTTGTGTCACTTTCAAATCTTAAATAGCCTCTGTCAGGAGAATAAAATATCCATTAAAAAGATATTTTTAATGCTTATCAGAGATGTTTCTGTGCCAAATACACACTATTCTGTGAAGTACAGTGGTGTGCTGGTACTCCTTTGATCTCAATATCCTTCATCCTGGTCTGCTGCCAAGGATCATTCACTCTTTGCACACATCAGTTGGGACAGGAAAAAAATGAATGAAACTGAACTCTTGAGCTGAATTCACATCTCACTTCCCCTGTTTCTCTGTCTGTCTGACTCTGATGTCTTCAGGGAAGCTATTTCTCATTTATTCTGGTACTGACTACAGTTGTACCTTCAACACGGACAGATGGCATCTTCCTTGCTCAGTCAAATAAAAAAGTATCCCACTTTAAGCTTGTAGCTGGCCCTGTTACGACTTTTCTGAGGAAGGACAGTCTGTGGCACAAATACACTACAAAGTGTAATGCAGAGTTACTGAGCTAACTCTGCCTGCTTCAGTATGTGATCACCTCAGCATGGCACTGTTAGTTCAGGTGCCAGTACTATTAGTTCAGGTGCAGCAATGTGCTAACATGGCTCTGCTGCTTCCAACATCCACATACTTTTCCCTGCAAAGCCTTGCCATGACTTGCTTGGCTCTGTTGTGTGTGGCCGTTCAAAGACTTACAGAGGTGCCCTGTCTACACCATGCCTCCTCTTAGATACCCATAATCATATTTATATCAACCTCTTTATAGGATTTAACCTTCACACCCCTGGAGTGAGTAGGAAATATTCCTATCTCCATTTCCATGACTGGAGATAAAGCAATGTGTGACAACCAGAGACTGTAGGAGGACAAAGGCTTACTTTTAGCCATGCCAACCACAGGGACCACTACTCTGACCACTGACCCATCCTCCTTTCTTAATTCAGTGTTTGGGTGGTTGTTGTTTTATTCTTCTGACTAGATATCTATAGCAGGAATTTCACTGTGGATGTAAACATGATGAAATATTCATCGCTTACCAACACTGGCTGTCAAACACAGCTGTCTCACATAACTTAGGTGGTGAATGGACATCCAGTACAAGTTTCTGCCTTGAAGAGTTCATCATCCCAATAGACAGGGAGGAATAAGGGTTTGCCTAAAGCAGCAGATTACTGTGTGGTACCCTGGGGTTTGAATTTGCACTGTACTAGCTACCCCGCCCCATGCCTCTGTGGATGTTGCCTGTGAGAGGTCCGTGCCCCTGTTCAAGGTAGCTTACTCCAAGGGAAGTCATGTTGTGTCTGTTGTTTACTATGGCCTGATTGCTGCCCATCGAACTACAGATGCCTAATACTGACGTAGGGGCTGGCCTGTGGCCCTGCGGCCAGGCGTCATGGACACCAAGAGAAGCTCTCTCAACCAGCACAATGCAATGGCTGTGTCCATACTGCTCACCTGGCTACTGCAAAGTGCAGTGCAGCTTACAGGGAAGTAATAGCCAGGCACTGGTTTCTCATGCTTACACTGTGGCAAGCACGAAGTGTGTGGAAGTTTACAGCACTTTCGGAAAGAAATAACTTAGGATTCACCTGAAAACACAATGTAGAGATGCCTGAAGACACATATTCAAGCCTTCAGAGAGTCGTTCCCTCATGCAATGGAATTATAAAACAGTACTGTGATATCAGATATCATAAAGCTTGAAGTTGTCTTAAAGTAAATGCATGATGTTTCCCTAGACAAGACTAATATTTCTGAGTGATTTTTTTTCCCATTTATTTTAATTCCTATCATGCTTTTAAGGTGGTTTTAAAAATTCTTTACTGTAGCATGAGTCTGAATCTGGCCCTATATATCTTCCGTTGATTTATAATTTTTCTACATGCTGTTTTTATGTAGAGTTTGATATGACGATGCTGTGATTCTATACTTTGCCCTAAAGCATTCCCATCAAAGAAAAGATATCAATGGGCCCAGTTCAGCAAGTGTTTCACACATATAGTTCTTGACAGCCTGAACTTTCATTTTTGCCCTAAAGCAGCATAAACGTGCCTTAGAGTGGGATTGATTAGGATTACTTTTATCCATTTGAAGGCATTTTTATACTGCAGGAGTGGTGGGAGAGCCCTAACTGTAAATTGAGGCCTTTTCAGTCAAAATTGCTTTGAATCACTGCATTCATGTAATAATGGCAATATGCTCTCTTGATACATTTCAAATGTTCCATGCCTGCAACACCTATGGCAGGGCTTACAGTTGCAATCCTTGCGGAACCAGGTATAGTGGTGAATGCCAGAAATTCCTGCAGTAGTTTTTCAAAGGGTACATATATTTCTGCATATGTATCTGTGTGCGTCAGTTTTCGGTATTGAAACCTCATGGCACGCAATACTCACACAGGTGGCTCCTATTCCTGTCTGTTAATAATGAAAGCATCACCTCTTCTTGCAGTAAGAGAGGATACACAGGGCTACAGTGAGGTGATAGTGGTACAGCTGCAGCTATCCTGGAGCAGCATGCTTGTATCAGTTGTCCACTGCAGATAGCAGATGTGAACGACCCATTACCTGCTGTTGGAATTTTTTTATGTGTTGGAGTTTTTTTTAATTTTCCTTTTGACAGACTTCTTCCAAAACTCCTCAGTCTGTTTTGAATTTCTAATGATCTTTTTCATTCTCATGTAAGACGAATAAATTTTGAATACCTTTTGATTTACGTATTAATATCCCTTCAGAGGAAGGATTTCTGATGCAATACAACATAAGAAAGTAACACAAGACAAATGTTCAGCTTCTGCACAAGATGGGTCTAGTTTTCCAGGTTCTTGCTCCTCAAGTCGGTGACTAGGCAAGTACAAAGCAAACATAAATGTCCACCACTATGGTAGGTGATGGACAAGAGAGTGACGCTTTACTTTAATATGCTTTTATTCTACTTGGTATATTAGAATGATCTTAAAAAAAAATGTAATTTCAAGTCCTTTACATTGCCAGACGGTAAGTAAGAGCAAAAACTCTGAGATTTGAACTCATATGGAAGAGGTGTAAATCATTACTCCAGAGCTATATGAGCAGAGGCAGCGCATTCCAACAACTGGGCATGAGAGGTTTGCCATTTGCACATATATCTTCTGTGGGTGCAGTCTGAAAGCAGCAGAAAATGTTCCACTTGCCATACCTGCAAGCTAGAACTTGATGACACAAGGATGTTCAGGAGAGGCAGTGCGAATTAGTTGTTAAAGTGGATTAGTTAAGGATAATTACAAGGCTTCAGGAACCCATTCAAAAGGAAAGGAGCTCAATTATATTTATTTTACTTTGCTTCCCAAAAGAACACAAGCTACCAAAGTTTCAGTTTGTGCATGCACTTAAGACATTGCAAATGTGAAGTAAGATGTATTAATTTAAACCACTGTTACTGTGAAAGAAGCTAATGTGTTTTATGTCACACTCACCGCAGAGTTTAAAGAATCCAGCCATTACCACGTTTTGGCTGATGGACAGAGTGGCTTGGTGTGGCGCACTGTGTGTTGGAACCACGAAACAGCCTTCTGCTAACAGTGACCTCCACTTTTAAGAATAGTTTTAAATTTTGATGAAAAAAAGTAAGCGAAAACAAAACAAAAGAAAAAATAAAGCCCAACTGCCTGAAAACTCCTGGACCAGATGAAATGAAAACTGATTCCTGCATATGTACTGTTCCATGACACGTCTAGGCAAAATACAGTGGATCAAAACCTCTTTGAAGCTCTTTATGTGTTCAATGTTTGCTGAAGTGTGTTGCTTTGCACCTGCATTTCTGAAATAAGATGTATTTTGAAGAGGGGCAGGGTTGATTTTGGAAGGTGAGATGGCTCACTTTGTTGTGTGAGTCAAGTGCAACGGCAGCACACCACAGATGTTTGCCACATGTTGCACACATTTTAATACTCAGTAGCAAACATTCTTATTATATGAGAGCAAGAAGAATAAGGTTCATTTTGTGAAAGCAGGTGAAGTAAACCCCACTGAGATGTATGTCATATGGAATGCATAATGGATGATGGTCCAAATGCATCCAAAAAAGAAACGTGCTTTGCGTGCAACTGAGATAGGGAAGCTTGTGGTAAATTCTGCCCTTTGTCTATGAGACTTTGGCTCTGGACAAAGATTCTTGTCATGCATTTCTGCCAAATATGTTAGTATTTATCCCATACATATTACCATATATGGGTATCTACTTAAACACTTCTGTGTTTACCATGTGTGTATTTTTTTCCTTTTCATTCTCACAGAACTACTTAGTTAAAAATTCAGTGGGCTAATGATTGTTGAGTTTTCATTAACTTAAGAGAAAACACACATTTTTGCTTTAGAGTGAGTAAAACACACGGAAGAGAAAAAAAAAAAGAATAAATGGAAATTCTCAACAAGAGAACACTGCAACCAAATTCTGCCCTCAAAAATGTTCTCAGCTACGAGAGCCTTTATGGTGGCAGTCAGATGGTAACTGCACGAGTTGGATTTTCATCCAGTGGGAGGTATGGTTCCAGTGGTTCACAATGTCCATTTCAAATGGAAACTGCAGTCCAAGACAAAAGAACTAAATAAAATGTCATCTGTTTGGCCAGGTCTAACTTTCCCTGGGATCTTCTTCCAGTGTAATTGTCATAAATGGTAGTGTTACCTTCTACAGCAGTTAGTAGACACAGGTCCCTCTTATGAGATGGAGTTTCAATTCTTAATAAGTCTGACTGAATTCAGATGACAGGGGTCAGGAAATAAAACATAGGCTTTTACTAGAATGCTAATGCGTCAAGTCAGGCTGCTTATTTAGGTGCCTAAATATGGATTCACAGCCTAATGTTTGTGTTTTACATTAGATTTGCATGAGTAACATCTGAAACCTTACATTCTTGGCCTGAACAAATAAGTAATGTTTCTTTAAAGAAAAAAATAAACAAAGCCAAAAAAGCTAAAAAACCCTAGAGCCTTCATTAGGTTTTGTGCTAACCAACATTCCTATGTTTTACATTCAAACCAACATATTAACATGAAACAATCATTCCAGATGGATGAAAATATCACTTCTAGGGTCAGGAAAGGGGTACATAAAATTCTGGCAAATTAGAAGAAGAAATCTGCAGGGGCTAAAAAGCTCATTAATATATGCTTTAATCCCCTTGTGGATCATTGTGGTTTGGACCTGCAGAAACTGAAATGAGAAAATGCTACCATAAGCTGACCAGTTTTAGTGCTGAAAGGCAATATTCAAAATGTTCCTCAGGTTTCCAGGGAATGAAAGGCCTTGAATGGATATATCTATACATTCTACTGAACAGCTGACTGAGTAGACGCCTACTCTAAATTAACATGTCTCAGATTATGGTGTGAACTTCAATAGAAAACAGGTACCTAGCCAAAAGCCAGCACAGAAATTTAGAAAGTGTAACACTTTATATGCATCATATTTTTAAAGCTGGTTTTTTTTTTTTTTTTTTTTGTTGAGGAACAACAGCAACAAAAAACCCCCAACCACTGAAAATTTTAGTTTTGCCTTGGGGACAGCATTTCAAGAGACTACAGTTTATGCCATGCTTTAGCTAATCTACCTAAATACAGCATCTGTAACTTCTTTATGTGGTATTTAGTATTTTGACAAGAAAATTTTACTGGTTTTCTGTCACAAAACATTACCAGACTATGCTAGTCCATGCTCTAAATTTGAGTTTTAAAAGTAGAATCAGATGTTTCCTGATTTTCAATATTTAGCCTGATAATATCAGCAAACAAGTCTCATCTTCTTTTGCTGTCCTTCCCTCTTGCTACAGGTTTGATTGTTTGCAGCCTCAGGAGGCACGTCAAAGGGCACCAACTCATAGAACGAGAGGGAACATTTTTTAACCATCTTCAACTACAACTTCTGACTCTCGGCACCTTTTGCTGAGACCCAGATGTCTCCAGGGTGAGAAGTATCTCCAGGGGGAGAAGTGAAACTCATTTTACATGAGCACTGATATGAACGTGACCAAAAAGCAAGAGTTGAAGTCTCAGCACAAAGCCACAAAGTCAAGCATGTGACAGTGGTACTATATGAATTTCACCAGCTGGCTGTCTACTAGCAAACTGAATGCCCCTGCCCAGGACCTGCAGGGATTTGAGGGTGCTATTTGCCAGGCAACCCTTCCGTTTCATACCTGCCAAAGCAAAATGTGATTTACAACTGGCTCAGGATGGGCCTCTAAGATCCAAACATCTTATCAGAGGAAGTACTTACATATAAACTACTACTTCTACTTTCCTCCTGTTCCTTCTGTATCTCTTACCTTCATATACAACATTTGTGCGTGTGTTACTCGTACACTACGTACAACTGTTGATTGCTTCAAGACGTTGGATCAACAGAAGCTCAGCAAAGAGTGAGGCAATTCTTTCAGCCAGGAACCTGAAACATTTCTGAAATGTTTTCTAAACATTAACAGGAACCAGGAGGTATTTTGATAGACTTATAAATTCAAAATCATTTATAACAAATACTGAATTTATTGGTTTATTATGCCAGCAGGAGTTACATATTGTATTATAAAATCAAAGGCCAACATAGTTCAGATATCTTCAGCTATAATTAAGACTTCCATGTATTTTACAAGATTTGAGAGAGAGGAGTACTATAAAATCCTTAGACTTTATTCATTAAAAAAGCTGCTTATGTAATAAATTCACATTTTTCAATGTGTTTTACAGGCATCCTGGAATATCTGAATTCAATACATATTGGACAATTGCAGCTATACTAGTAACATTTATAGCTGTGGATCTATGAATATAGATGAGATACGGCTGCTAAAATGTAGGTCTGTTTTTATACTTGTTATTATTTATTATGTATATCACAGTAGCACCCGAACTGTATGCACATGTTTAATGTCACTCATGTCAGTCCTCATGCTGGCAGCAAGATCTCTCCTGGATTTGTAGCATTTGGACCATACAGAGCATTGGCGCTCTGGTCTGTGTACAATGGTGGGAGGAAGTCTGAAGTAAACCAGGGGTTTCTCAAACTGTTTGAGGACTGCCCTCAGCAGCAGCATAGCAGCAGCTTCTGGTCTCCAGGCTTCTGACCTCCACGTCCTCTTTATGTTCCCCAAATGAGGACTCCAGTCCCATGCCTCTCACCTGGCTGATCTTTCTGTCAAGCCTGTTTAAGCCTCTAGCCCACATATATTCATATATTCCTTATTCTGCCACACACCTGCGCTAATGTTGGTCTGAGAAGAGCAGTTCTTTTCACAGACTTCAAGCTGGTGCATCAGTTCCAGCAGCTTCAGAGTCACCTGCAGTTTTTTTCACATGCAAGGCAGCAACAGTCACAACTCCTTGCTTTGCAGGGTTACACTTTCTCACTGAATTGGTGAGGCGCTTATAACACTATCTTTATAAGATATTATATATGGGAAGAACTGGATGCTAGCACTGGCAAAACAGTTGTAAAGGTCCATATATTGTGATTTATGAGATTATTGTATGAATAGTTTATTTATAATTAGCATCATTATCGCTATTAGAGCAAATGGTGTCTGAGGTGCTGACTAAGATCCTAATTTTGCAAGATTTCTATGGCATTAGCATCCCAAACTTCTCTGGTACTCTGCCAATGTTATGGGACTATAGCCATGTATTTGGTAAAAAGGCATCTGAAGTAGAAGATGGGTGGGAAAGTATGTTCAGAAAGTCACCTACCTCATGTCCAGGCAAGCCTAGAGATTTTCTAATCCATTACACCACTTAGTGGTTTTCTTGTTTTAAACTGAGTGGAGCCATCTTCACAGCTTAAAGGGATCTGCTCAGTTGAGAGGGTGGCCTCCAGTAATGCCTGGGAAGTGCCTGTAGATTTGCTGCCTGTATCTGCAATTAATTTGTTCTGGAGGAGCGTCTTAAAATAACTTGTAGGCATTCCCACAGGAATTTCAGCTTGAAAATACGTAAAGGATTGGGCAGAATCAGATTCAGAGTGATGCCTTGTTCACATTTGTGATCAGTTTTTTGATGCAGAATAACGTAGTGCACAGTTTTACTACAGAATTTTTCTTGATCAATCAGCCTTAGTGCTGAACATCTAAAGTAAGATGATGCAAAGAGCAAACTACTGCATAGTTCATAGAATCATATAATCATAGAATCATTGAATGGTTAGGGTTGGAAGGGACCTTCAAAGGTCATCTAGTCCAAGCCCCCTGCAAGGACCAGGGACATCCTCAACTAGATCAGGTTGCTCAGAGCCTCATCCAGCCTGGCCTTGAACGCTTCCAGAGATGGGGCCTCCACCACCTTTCTGGGCAACCTGTTCCAGTGTTCTATAACTCGCATCGTAAAAAATTTTTTCCTAATTTCTAATCTAAATCTACCCCCCTCTATTTTAAAACCATTACTCCTTGTTCACTATAATGGGAGAAGATTTATTTGTCCAGAGAGACTCAAGTGGGCATTTAGATACCGCCAGTGTGGCAGATCAATTAGCATGGGAAAGTGCTGCTGATTCTACTTTCCAATAGATCTAGTGCATTACCAGAACACCATGGGCTGGAAAAAATTATAATCTACAAATGGAAAGTTGAAATATACTGAAATCTAACCAGGGAGTCAGAAGAACATGTCTCCTGGAATGGCTTCTGTGTTGGCAGAAGTGACTGGGCAGTGATCCCAGAGCGTATTAATCTCTAGTCATGAAGCTAGCACAGGAAGGTCATTTAGTTATTAAGAAAATAAAACAGGTTTTATAAACTGAAGTTTGGTGGTCATGAAAGAATTACAGTCCTACTAGTTTTGCTCAGGACTGTCTACTGGCTATGGTTAGGGCAGCAGAACTGCCTACTACAGGGCTAGGGATTGTCCTTTACAACATGGTTTGCAGCCACACAGTTTGCCTTTCTTCTTTCTCCCAAACAAGGTAGACCCCAAATGTTGCCAAGATTCATGTCTGAGAGTGGCACCTGGTGGGAGCTCCAGCCATGACAGAGGATGTTAACAGTTCAACAGTACAGGCAATTGTCCAATGCTTTAGCTAGCACCTTCTCCCTATTTTATTTGCTAGTGCAGACATTCTCCATGGATCTTACAATAGGTCTCTGCACAAGGTATCCTATGGATGTTCCTCAGCCTCCAGGAGCATCCTAGGACAGGATCACTGAGAGGAAAGCTGGAATCTTAGTAAGCAAAAGAAAGGGTGAGATACAAGACTGAGATACTTCTCACCAAATGTTAGTGATTTGTGTGTTAGATGACTATGTTTAAATTACTTACCCTAGGTTTTGTTTATGGATAGAGATGAGAACTCTCACAGGCAAACCACCTCAATCCTAGCTAGATGTTTGGGTTAGGTCAGATGAATAACCCTTTAGAGATGCTTGCTTCTTTCCACTGACTAAGAAGAGAGCCTGCAATGACACAGGCTCAACACGTCCAGCTTTCAGACCATGAGATAATTCACACCAGAGGGTGCCTCAGGAGGTCTCTAGTCCAGCCTCCTCACAGCAGGGTAAGTTATGAGGTCAGACCAGGCTGCTCAGGGCTTTATCCAGTCAGGTCTGGAAAATCTCTGAGAATGCAGACTGCACAACTTCTCTGGGCAACCTGTTCCAAAACCTAGCTGTCGTTATAATGAAAAGGTTTTCCCCTGTATAAAGTCAGAACCTCTTCTGTTTCAATTTATGTAATTTGTCAGTATGGCAACCTGTGCCATGCTCCATCATGGAAAACCTGCCTCCATCTCTCTCGTAATCTCTTTGTAGGCACTGGCAGGTTGCTGTCAGGTCCTGAAGCTGTCTTTTCTCTAGGCTGAACAGGCTGAGCTTCTCCAGCTTCTTAGAGGGCAAGTCCTCCAATGGAGAGTCCAAAACTGCATAAAATATCTAGATACGGTCTAATAAGTGCTGAGGAAAGGGGAAAGTAACTTTCAGTGATCTCTTGGCTGTGCTCCTGTTCATGCAACCCAGAGTGCTGTCAGGGTGCACCACTGGATCATGACCAGCTTCTGCCCACCAGGAGCCCAGGGCCTTTTCAGCACAGCTGCTTCCCAGCCAGGCAGCATCCAGCTTGTACCTTTGAAAGCGGTTAACGTGTAAACTAAAGGAATAATCCACCAGAAGTCCTTCCAGGAGGTGTCTCAACCCCTGTTGTAAATCTCACTCTTCTAATTCCAGCTGTAGTTTAAATGCTTTTGATAGCAAATGTATAGGTGGCAACAGTCAGAGAAGTTTCTGGATGAGAAGAGGATATAAAGGAATATCCTGATGAATTACATAAAACATGATATTTAAGATAAGCCTTTGTGTTTAATGCTTCCCAACTAACAAGCTTAAGCAATTTCCAGGTCAAATGTGCTGTTTAGGATTTCTCTACTCCACTTGTTAGTTCTTGCTGGAGACCAGGTATATTATACAAGATGAAAGTCCCTAACTGAAGGCTGTGAATTCCTCATGGCAGTAACATCTACTGCTTGGTCCCCTCTGACATACAGCAGATTGATTGCAGCAGCAAGGGGGCACAGTAGTGATTTCCACATGAGGCTGAAGCTTTCGGATGACCTCATCAAGATTCACTGTTGCCTAGAGAAGTCTGAAATCATGTCTGAAATGCTCTTCAGTGCTCCTATACTCTCTGTCTACATCTCTCTGTATTACCAGCACAATTAGGAAGATCTAAGGATCATGTCTGTGAAGATCAGGATCAGACATGTCCAGAGGAGGGTCATGAAGAGGACTGGAGCAGCTCTCCTATGAGCACAGGCTGAGAGAGTTGGGGTTGTTCAGCCTGGAGAAGAGAAGGCTCCTGGGAGACCTTATTGCAGCTTTCACTGCTTAAAGGGGGCTTATGAGAAAACTGGAGAGGGACTCTGAACAAGGACATGTAGTGATAGGACAAGTGATAATGACTTTAAATTGAAAGAAGGTAGATTTAGATTAGACATAATGAAGAAATTCTTTACTGTGTGGATGGTGAGGCACTGGCACAGGTTGCCCAGAGAAGCTGTGGATGCCCCATCCCTGGAAGTGCTCAAGGCCAGGTTGGACTGGGCTTTGAGTGACCTGGTCTAGTGGAATGTGTCTCTGCTCATGGCAGAGTGGTTGGAACTAGGTGATCTTTAAGGTCCTTTCCAACCCAAACCATTCTGTGATCCTGAGTGATACGCTTTTGCATGGGAAGACAGAAATGAGAAGACCTTCAAATATTTGAAGGCATTCCTGGGCCAGTGCCTGAGGAAGGACAGGAAGATTTCTCACTTCCAACACACTAAAAAGTACATTTAGAGTCATGCAAATCAAGACAACCTTGAGAATTGCTAGGAGGCACCAGTGGGTGCTCTAGAACTGCTCTCAGAGCTGTGGAGGCAGCATCCACAATCATCTGCACTGCTCGCTCTAGCAGGGAGCAATGCCTCACCCAGACATCCGCTTGTGCACTGACTCTCCAGGACTGGCTCCCTCTGCACCAGACTGACTGACCTCCCAGGATATCACACTTGACACTGCAGTTCCTCCAGACATTATGTATGATCCCTTGGCCTTGTGATGTAGTTATGACTGTGTGTGTTTGTTTCTTCCTAGTTCAGACTGAAAGGATTTTAGGGTTGTGCCGAAGCCCATCAGCAAGGTACTTTTGCAGCATTGAACTAAAAGTATGTGCTGCACACCTGAGGTATGAATGGGGGCTGGTGGTGGTGTTTGAGGACAATGCTAAACAATTCCAGAGAGCAGAAGGAACAGTGTTGTTTTCAGTGCCAGCTGGAAAAAGATTTTTGGCACAAGCTAATTTGTGAACTGTCCCTGGGCACTGGGAAGTGTGAGCTGGCAGAAGCCCTAGTACACCTATGTTCACCCATTGTCCTTCTTTATTTAGCAGTGCAGGCACAAGCTAATATCATGCCTCTGTAGTAAGTGAACCAGTGCCAAAAAGGTGACTGAAAGACAACCGTGTAACTTAAATTGTTGGAAAGGTCTCTGTGGTGCTTTTGGCTGAGGTGAGTACTGTACCTGCTTTGAAGGGTGCCCTCAAATTGCCAAGCTGCACCCCAAAAGCCAGGGTAGGGGCATCCTGGAAGCAAGGAATGCTGCCTCTCCCCTCTATCCTTGCTTCACACTCACACATCAGAGAGAGAGTTGAAAAAAGAGATGAGAAAGGAAAAAAAGATTGTTTTCACTAGATTCATGTTTTCATTTGCTTCATATTTTAGGAGCCATCAGACAAAAGGGCAAGAGAGGAAGCTACAAGTCCTTTTCAAAAGGCAGAGAAAAGAAATGAACAGCAACAATAAAAAAAAGGCAAAAGGTAATTTTGAAATAAATCCTTAACTTCTAAGCTGGAGAGCCAGGCCTTGAATATTGTTAATGAACCATTAGCCCTGCCTTAATCACAACATCTCTTTCTTTTGTTCTCACACCCCACTGCTTTTTCGCAGCCGGAGACACTTGGGTTTTCAGAAGTGACGGTGCTCCTCATGAGCATGGTTCATGCTGGTTGTAATGGACACATCTGTGCTTGCAATGTTTGTCCGTCATATCCACTGTTTGCTTTTAGCAGCACGATGAGGAGCGCGGGGCAGCCTGTGTGTGTGCGTGTGTGGGAGCAGCAGCGAGAATGCAGAGACCACTTAAAACCCTGCTAGGCCGCTCTGTTTCTCAATACTGTATTTATTGCAACTCACTTTGTAGTCAGATGAATGGAGTATTTTTTTTTAAAGGAATTTTACTCGCAATTGTTTTTACTACAACATAAATTTGCTGACTCTTTATTAGACAGTAAAGACTCGGGCAACCCTTTGTGAGACTTGATCTTCTATTTAAAGAAGTAGGCCTGGAAGTAGGCCCTTCAGCCAACTAACAAGCTTGCAGACAGAATTTCCCCTTATACAGTCACAGCACCGGTTTGCTCTGCACAAGCCTTCCTCCACCACCGCTCCTCAAATTGGTTCCCCTCGGCAGTGTCAGTGCTGGTGGACAAAACAGGGCTGGAGCACAGGGCACTTGCATGCCATTGCTGTTAAATTGTTAACATGGTCCCTGGCACGGTTTTTGTCCCGACCAGCGGGCAGGCTCCTGTGCGATGCCTGGCAAGGCCTGGGGAGCTGCCCGAGAAGTCTGTTACTGTTGGTTTAGGCTCTGAGTCTGCAATGAAGGTTGCATGAGTGCAATATGCAGCTTTGGGTTATTTCTCATCCGTGTGAGACTGTGTTTCAACCCCACTGACTCTTCGTAACATTGAGGAAGGCGAGGGGAAACCCTGCAGTACTCTTCATAAGTCAGACTGCTTGTTCTTGCAACTACAGAAAAAATAACTGCACACTCCCATTTAGGGATGGGCTAAGAAAACCTGTGGTCTTGCTCTCCTTGATAGTTTTTTTTTTACTTCCACATTTCTTAAATCATTTTACTGTTCTCATACTTTATCCAGAATTTGCATATCAGGATGTGTATTTCATGCTGGGTTTTTTTTGTTTCAGGTTAATCCTTTAAATTAATGTGTAAGACATAGGTAATGAAAAGTTAGGCCTAAAGCATGGCTACATTTAATTTGTCCTCTTATATGTTTTCCTACCATCATTCATTCAATCTGCTTTTATGTCCACTTTTGTATATTGTGTCCTAACAATCCCTTTAAAGCATTTCCAGGATGCTTATTAGTCGAAATGGATCTTGTGAAGCTAATGGGTCTAAATATCAAATTAATTTCCCTATTGGGTGGATACTCTTGGGTTAGTAGTATGCTGGTTTGAAATAACCTGTATTTCAAACACAAACTGTTTCTTATGTATTTATTTTCTATTTCATTGAGCCAAACAAGGATAATGTGAAGCAACAATACAAATTAATGTTAGAAAGATTCATAATTTACTTTTCCTTAGTGATGCTGATAGCTGGAAGAGCAATGGCAAATACAATTAAAGTTGCATAACTCTTCCATTCTATCCTCTTTTTAATTCTCTCATAGTTTTCCTAATTGATCGCTATCCATTCCCAACGTTTGTATTCATAGTTTCTGTCTGAAAGTGTTTTTTTGTGGAAATCTATGTAAAAAATGTTCCAGCAATTCTTGAGAATAACAAAACTACAAAACAAAACACAACTCAAAACAATCCCACAAACCCACTATTTTTCCCATAAAAAGAATAACTAAAAAAGTCTGTCTTTTATGAACAGCTTTCTTTAAAATAGCTGCAGGAGGAGGATAAACAGCCAAATACTTTGCTGGTATAAATGGGAAAATATCCATAGGAAAAATGGGACTTGTGGTCATTTTCACGTGCAGGAAATTTGACACAAAACTTGCAATGGAAATAGCCTCTTTTGAGAGGAAATTATTTGGTACGTATTGGTTGTGTTTTGACCAGAATATGAACCTTTGGAAACTAGGCTCTGTTCAAATGGAGTGGATTTCTTGTATATAGCTATGAGTTGTCACTCAGTGAACAGGTGATCTAACTGTGTGGTGAGTGAGAAACATTTGGGAAATTTGTGTGGGTTAAACTAGAATTTTACCTTCACAAAACAAGCAAGGCTTTGACTCACAGACTATTCAACATTAAAACTCACTTCTCAAAAGAATGGATGGCTGCATCAGTGTGGATCACATTTTAGGTCTTTTTTAAGAGTTTATTTACTGCATAGATTTTGCACCTACTCTAAATTAAGAACAGAAATTTAGCTTATATCATGATTTAATGTTTTTCTTTTATACTAACAGATATAAATTACTGCAGTTTTGGCGTCATACCTATTTTAATCCCAAACACTACTTTTGAGACAAGATCTACATGAAATCTCCACTTTCTTAGGTCTGATAGTTCATTATGTAAGATCATAATACATTTTATTCACCACCACTAATAGAATTTTCAACTTCTACTACCTTTTTCTGCTTTACTCTACATCTGGACATTTATTGGCATTTGGGTTCTATTTGACTGAATATATAATTGTAAATATGTGGTGGTTTAGCCCGGATCACCACACAGTTTCTTACTCACCCTCCCCTTACCCAGTGGGACGGGGAAGAGAAATTGGGAAGAAAGGAAAACTCATGGGTTGAGATAAAAACAGTTTACTAAAAATACTAAAAAGCTACAAAGCTAACAGGATATAAGGATATTAATAGATACAAAATATACAAAATGAACTATTTACAATTTCTCACCACCCGATGTCCGAATGACCGACGCAGCCCGTCCTGAGCAGCGATCACAGGAACAACACCGAGCAGCAAGCAAAGCGGGGAGAGCAAGCTAGCAAGGTAGAGGGAACGATGCCAGCAAGCAGGAGAGAAGAAAAGGGTGCCAAGGGTGCCCGAACGGATACCCGACAAGAATGCCAGAAAAGGAATACCCCCACTTATATACTGAGCATGACGTTTATGGCATGGAATACTCTCTTTGGCCAGTTTGGATCAATTATTCTGTCTTTCACCCAGCTTCCCGCATCTGCACGTTAACGAGACCTTAACGAGACTTGGAAAGCCAGACAGTGTCCTTGGTCTCATTAACAACAACTCGCATCATCAGAATGTTTTTATCAACATTCTTCACACATGAAATCCAAAACACACTGGCTACTGAGAAGAAAATTAACTCCATCCCTGCTGAAACCAGGACAAAATACAGTGCAAATAATCAGAGCCTCTTTTTGAAAGGAATGTAAGCAAGCAAGCCAAATTGTTTGATTTTGCCCGAGATACATTCTCAGCATCACTTATTTTAGAAGAGCTATTCCTATCTTCATGCTTTTATCATTAGGCACAATTGCACTGGTTGTCTGTAGAAGGAAAAGAGCAGGGTTAATCCTGAAAGTAGATTGTAGGCTTTACTAATCACCTGTCAGCTAAGGACTAGCACAGTAAAGATGAAATTTGTAAGAGAAGCTGAGCAGTGCCTCAAAGAAATCTGTCACTGCTATGAATTCTGACCCATCAACATTATTGATGGTGAAATCCTTTACATCTGATTTTAAACATCCAAAAGTTAAACATCTAGTGTAAACTAGTTACTGAGGTTTGTTCTGTAGGCAGTGGAGAAATGGATACTAGTCCTTTTGGATGGTGGTACATCCTAGCTTTACGTGATGGTAGTGATACCAGATAAACTGTCTTCTGAAGGTGCTTTTCTCATTCTATGAGCCTTGGAGAGATCTTCATGGACCCCTGCAGGCACCTCACTCATAGACTGCTGAAGTCAGGTGAGACAAATCCCAGAGCAATTTCTCTAACATCAGTAACAGTCAGATGTTACCTATTGCTCAAATTCAGCAGTTTATTAAATTATCCGTTTTCAATTTGGCTATGACACTTAACAGAAGTGTTCCTGGAATGGCAGAGGTGAGGAGCGAGGAAGCTGTATGCACTTCACACACCTAGGAGCAACTTCTGTGAATACTGAGTCTCAGAGAAACTTTATTCTTGTTTCTGCCTCGTTCCTGGTGGAAATTGCTGAAGTCTGGGGTGTCCTGTTAGTGCTATTTATTGTGTAACTAAAAGTACCCTACTTGGCACAGCTATTGTGCTGTGATGTTCCTGGGTGGGAATGGTCACCATCACTTATAAACACCTTTGATTTCCTCATGGCTATAAACCGGAGGTTGTTTCATGATATTTTATAACTTAAGGAATATCATTTTAGAAAACCTGTTAGGTTTTATCTTTGTTCTCACATTCACTCCCTTAGCCAGTGCTAAGAGAACTATTTTTTTGCTTCTAACTGGTCAACTGGTATGAATATGTTTAATCCAGCACAAGATCTTTTTTTTTTTCTAACCAATTTTGACTTTCTCTTGAATGTGCAGCATGCTATATATGAAAACAGAAAGCATTCTGAATTGGTAAGCACACATATAAAAGGAAGGTGTAAAACAGAAACCGTTTCATGGCTCTGAAACCAGTGATCACAATGTGTCACACGAGACCACCCCACAACAAGTAAGAAATTAGAAATGTTGAGGGCTGTTGAACACCAAATTTTCACAGCAGATCGGCACAAAGTTATTTAGCACAGATGTTTCTGTAATTGTGATACACTGGGAAAATTCTCAGTGTTCAAATTTCAATGGCTCCCAGACTCACATTTCCACCTGTGTGTTGTGGTGGTCTACTCTTAATACACTGGCCTGTAATGTGAACCAGGTGGTAACAAGTGTCTGGCTCAAAAACCTGTTAAAACCCCTGCCTTCCCCCAGTGTTCTCCTCACATCTTTAGGCTTGTTTCCTCATTTCTATTTTTATGTTTAAAGGATTTACAAAATGGAGAAAATAAAGACACCAGGAAGCTCATGGGACTGGAGGTGTGGGAGGGAGCAGTTTCAGACACTTCCAATTTGGTAGTGATCAAAAGTTGTTAGCTGCTCTGTGCAGTGCATGCAAAGGCCTTTGAAAAGTAATGTGGTGGTGCTTGTTACAGCTGGCCAACCTATTTGTGTGGGAAAAAACATTATTTGAGGCATTGCTTCTTTTCCTTGCTTTCTTTCCACTACTTTAAAAAGAAGTTTGTCATGTAAATACATTCCAACCCATTAATTTTTTCTTGTGAGGTA
Organism: Chlamydotis macqueenii; assembly: GCF_036417535.1. NCBI lineage: Eukaryota > Metazoa > Chordata > Aves > Otidiformes > Otididae > Chlamydotis > Chlamydotis macqueenii. Next base: position 11,211,414 of record NC_141558.1, read on the forward strand.
GTGAATTTGACCAACACTATTGTGATGCCTACTAGCCCTGACACAATACTTTGCCTAAGTAGATCTTTGTGTGTTTTCCAAGGAGTGCTCATTATATACTTGCTGTCAAAGTTTTGCTACTGAACTCATGATTGTGCGTGTGTGTGTGCGTCTGTGAGAACAGATGAGTCTCAACCTCCTAACATAGGAAACATGAACAAATATTTTGCTAACACTTTTATAAACATGTAGTAGCCTGCGGGTTCCAGAAATGCGTCAGTAACTTTTATTAAAGACAAGAAGTCTGTAAAAATATTGGTAGGTAACAGAGCATAATGTACCTGAATTCATCAAATATTCTATTGAAAAAAATGAGCAAAATACTTGTTTCCCCTCAAAGTCCTGGTTAAAGCATTAGAAGTAAGTTGTGTATTACTTAGATTTATATGTGTACTTTCACCTACTTCTTGCTGTTTTGTTCAAGTGCCTCCAAACTGATAATATTCACAGCTAAAGCTTTTTGGAAATTTTCCCACAGCATGTTTTTGCACTGGAAAATTGCTGATTCACTAAAATCAACTTGTTTTACAGAAGGAGAGAGTTTTTAGCAAAATTATTTTTAGAGGAAAAATAATCAACGTTATTAATTTTGTTATTTTCCAAGTGAATAATTTAATTAAAAAAATATACTTATTTTTAAGTATTAAGTGTATTTTGAGTTATAATGCCTTGGTAAGATTATTCTTTGGAAGACACACTTAACTGCTCTCGCGTATAATTTCCCAGGAAATTTAACTTCATAGGAAAGTAATTTTAAGAACCTTTCTTTATAGTAAGAAAGTAAATCTTGTTTCTAAACTACCTTTAGTTACAATATCTGTGTTATTGATTTTTAAGAAATGGTGAAGTTAGATAGGGACTTCAGTTAAGCACTAAAATTAGCTTTACCATGGAAATGTTCTTATACTGATAGAAAATGTTTCAGTACAAGTATGTTTATATAGGCTAAACTGTGTCCAACATAGAGGTGGTCAGTTTTGCTATCTTAAAATGGCATGGTTTGAGCTTATATATCAGTTAGAAATGGAGTGTCGTGTGTGTCATCTAGAGCACCACTGGTCCATCTAGAAAAAGCTTTGAGCAGATAGAGCTTAAAAACCAGATTTTTTTTTTTCGAAGGTGTGTGAACAACATCTACTATCTTACCAGGTTCCTAAAAGTCATTTAGAATTTGGGACTGTTGCTTCTGGGAACATGAACACTGAGCTGAATTGAATATTGAAGTGAAGCCCCCAAAGACTGAAGCAGTCCCCGTTTCCTAGCTGTTGGTAGTATTAAAATAACACTCAGGCAGAGATGGAAACCTGTACAGTTTCTGCCCCTGAGAAGCAGGACTCCCTCTTTGGATGCTTCCCACAGCCCACAGAAAATGGCTGAGCTTTTGGCAGCCCTCCTGGTCCTCACTGACCTTGGGCTAATGCTTCGCTGCGGGGTCACCAAACAATAGATTGATCACCCTGAAAGTGCGAGTTTCTCAAGGGTTACACAAACAACCTTCAGTCATTAAAACTAACTATAGAAAAAGTCCAATCCTCCTTTTTTTTTTTTTTAAAGTGATTGAATCACAATTTGAGAATGGAAAAGCAGACAAATACACTGAATAAACTCCTCTTAGTAAATAATTTGTTTACTTCTAGTTAGCAGGCCTTGTAGATGACAACACAAATGGACTTGGACGTGAATACCTTCTGTTTGTAGTTATTGAAATGATTTTTTTTTTCCCATTCAAATTAGAGATGACTCAAATTAACAGTGCAGAATAAAGAAAAGCGAGTTGCTTCTGCAAATGTTTTAGTTTAATGTTGACACATCTGACTTATGGCTAAAGGAATGGCCTCATCTGCACTATGAAACAGAGTGAAATGCTTTCTAGCTCAAGAAGGTGGATATTAAAACTGATTGAAACAGAAGTGATTTATTTTACATTTTTCTAAAATAAATCCCTTGTAATTGAATTTAAATTTTTAATTTTCCAGAATGTCAGAGCTTTGACTGGTTTTGCAAGTGTTCAGACAGAAGTAGATGTCACATTTTTAGAGAGACAGAATTCCTATCAAAACACAGACTTTCTAGAAATAATGATCTGAAATGTTTTAATTTAGAACAAAAAATAAAACAAAAGAAGTACTATTATTTTTAATTAAAATCTGCTATTTTGACAAAAAAAAACCAGATTAAAACTCAAAACATCCTGGCAAGAGCTTAACTTTTATGGATCATTAATGTACGACTTTAAAGAAAAGTGAGAATGCCCCTAAAATCATAATATTGAAAAAGTAGAAATTACTCTTTTCTTTTTTTTTTTTTAAGAGCATTGCATGAAAAATAGTTAGTAAGATCTTATCTTTTTTTTTTTTTTCCCCCCCTTTCTTTTCATAATACAAAATCCAAGGTAAGTGTAAAGAACTTTCGGAAGTCTGTTCTTGTGCAGTGGACATACCCAGTGTAATAAACTGTGCACCTGAGCTTCCAGGATTCTGGTCTTTTACATTCTGTTAAGTAGCCAGATGGAAAGCCTGTGTAATGCTAGACACAATTGTGGGGGACTATGGTGGTTTTTAAAACTTCTGGAACAGTCACCTCTTCATTAAAAAATACTGTGATGGTATAAAATGTTACCTTTTTGTAGCTGGTAATTCTGTTCTGCTGGAAATTTGCGTTAACGGAATTAAATAGGTTTCACAGTATCTATCTCAAGTGCTCCAACTACCTATAAAAGAACATACAAGTCATAACTTCAGAGAAGGTTGTGGTTATGCCAAGGATTGGAAAGGTTCAGTGTCAGCATTACGAGGGGTAAGTAAAAGGACACCCCATTTCCTGTAGTGTTGCACTCCAAGATGCATCACATTTACTTGGGGTTACTTATTCTCTGGTATTAGGAAAATAAGATGTACTCAGGCACAGTTTGTAATAATTACAGATATGCTTTCTCTTTAGTTACTTTTTCTCTGTAAAGGCCATCTTTCCCTGCAAGGTATGAAGATACAACGTATGTAACGTAGTGAATTAGCTCTTAGGCCTTCTGGACTTGATTCATTACTGCTTCATGTCACACAGACAAAAGTTGATGCAAAATTTAAGTTACTGGCTGACTTTTAGTAAGTGTTATATCCATTTAAAAGGTAGAATAAACTCTCCAATTTCTGTGAAATAGTATTTCTTAAAAGAAGCAATAGGCCTATTGCAGCACTTGAACGCTTAGGTTAGAATTCATCTGCTTCGTCTTTGAAATTTAGATTCTCTGCCACATCTTGAAAAGGACTCTTGGGAGCTTGAATAAACAGTTTTGAAGAAAATGCTTTGCTTTAATGATGTTTGTGTTTTCTTTGTAAACTGCAATGGAACCTGGTAACCCATGGAAGACATTCGCAGCTCCAGTGTTTTCATCTATTGCTGAGAAAGAGCAGGTCACACTGAACTCAACACTTAGCCTGTGACTGATGCTTTCATATACAATTTAAAACTCATAAAAAGCATAAAAGGTCCTTCCTTCCCTCATCCTAAATTGTAGCAGATCTGTTGATGGGAACTGTTTGTTAAAGGAGTGTCTAAAGAGAAACACAAGGGCTTCAGCGAACTTTTTGCTGGAGAAGAGCTGAAGTCGCCTGTCCTTTCAGACCTTGAGGAAAATGATTAGAAACTTGATACACTAGAACTGAGGGGAAATAACATAAAAACTTTTTTTTTTTCCTGAGGAGAACTTTTATATCAGTTTATGTGTAGCTGAAAAAAGAAGCAGCAAGCAAAGCAGGGTAGACAGCTGGGTTAACAGTAGGTAAGCACTCACAGCCGGGTGAGATTTGTGAAAATAACAATATTTTTCATTTGTAGACTCCTCATTTAGGCAGCCAAGCTTTTCAAGCAAGTAAGATCCCTGCAGAGTGAGATTCTTTCATAGGGTAAACTAATGTGTCTTCATATCGGATGCGTTTTTCCTTGTTCATGTATGTCACTTTCTTGCTACCCTGCCTACTTTTTTGAGCTTTTCTGAGCTATTTTTTGTAATGATGACTGACAGATGTTGTGGACTGAATGTGGATGACACCAGTTATGGTGGAGCGACATCAAGAAAAATGCTACCTCATTTTAATGCAAGTTTATAAGCCAGGAAAAGAAAGCTGGCTCCAAATCCCTTGACTTTATGCTCTCGGCTTTCTCCAGCTCCTGCAATTTGACTTATTTTCACTGTCTCCTTCAATCCTTATAAAAGTGGTGCTCACCTCAGACCTGACCTGCAGTGGCTCTTCCTGCTGCCAACTTGCAGTAAAATTTATTGCCTTGTTTTATCAGATGACGTGAAACAATGCCAAAAATTTCTCCAGTGCTATCTATATGTGATCAAACAGCACCAAAGTTACCCACACTGAGCAAAGATATGATGTTTTCTCTTGAATATTTTTAACCTGTAAAGTCTACTGGAAGCATACTTGTTTGACAAGAAGTAAATAACGGATCTTTAAGCCGGAAGCTTGTCAAAAAGAATACTTGACAAGCCAACATTCAAAAATGCTGGGGAAAGGAATCTTATTTTATACTGCAGAACTTTGCAGTATCATTTGATTTAGAGGTCAGCCCGCTAAAGTTATTTATTGTTCAAAAGGTGTTTTTCATCAGTTTGAAAAAGTATGGCTTCTTTCCAACTATGCCTCCCTTCTCCACAAGCACCAGTAGTCAGGATTAAAGAAGTTTAAATAACAACAAACCAAGCTTTATATTTGTGCCTAGTGTCAACTTGCACTGCTGTAGGAAAAGGAAATTTGATTTTTCTTTTGTTACAGTGCACTTGAAAATAATTTTGGAAATCATCTTACAGCGTTTACAAGTACCCTGAAGAATTCTCCAAGCCCTCTCTTTCACAGTGCTGTGCACCTAAAATCTCTGATCACTCATTCCTTAAACCTAAGGGCATGTCAGCATTTGCAGTGGAGTGAAGAAAATATGCCTATGCTCATGGAAATGGAAGTCAGTAAAGTCTCTCTGTGCATCAGTATCCTGCTGATACATTGACAGGAATCCAAAAGGAGGACAGCTATGTTCATGCCTTGCTGTGACCAAGCCTCTTTGAAGTTGTTTGAGACCTTTTTCTCTCGATGCAGCTCTGCATAAATGCAGTGAGTTTCTGCAAACCAGCAGGGCTGTCACTGCATTGCACCCTTCCACAGCTCCACCAGTATGCACAGAACACTTTTACACAAACAATAAACTAGCATCTATTGTGCTTTTATGGTCTTTGTTACTGTGGCTTCTGAAAACCTCACACTTTTTGCTGTATTTGCATAAACTCAGCTTCCCCTTTAGACAGAGAATGGTGTTAGTCCATTTTACAAATTGAGGCACAGAAAGGTTGAAGTGATGCACCTATGGTCATGTTCAAAGTCCAGGACAGGTGTAGTCACCTTTTGTAACTTGAAGCATGTAGCTCAAACCTTCTGAGTTGCTCATTTCCTTCCATTGAGGTAGTGAAGAGCAATGCCTAAGTCATTTAAATAGTATCCCAGGCTGAATTAAATGCTTCAAATACCTTGCCTCTTCTTCAGATTAGCACTCCCTTTCTTTGCTTCTACCAGGTTATAAAGATACGGCATACAGATCAAATACTGTACTTGTTCAAAACACAAATAAACCTTGAGTTGCCCTGTTGCAGTCCTTGGCAGGAGGTTGTATAAACTCAGTGCATGCTAGTCAACTGCTGAATGAGTCTTCATGTGTTGCATACGGTTTCGATATGCATTATCTAATTTACTCTTCACCACACAATCTAGGTCGTTGTTATGACAAATATTTTAAAAGAAAAAAAACATGAAAGAAAAAAGGGATCACAGGTTAACTTCTGTACTCCAGGTCAATGGGAGTTTGCATTGTATAGAGAAAACTCCTGCACTGCTACAGTCAATGGGAATTTTGCCTTTGGCGGCTGTGGGGACAGATTTTCACACACAAACTTTCTGTGCATTATGTTCTCACTTTCCAAAAGTCTACTTATTTTTAATTTGGTAATAGAAAGTATGCTCAAACAGTAATTGCAAATCACAGTGCAGTGCAGTGTATTTAGATGTATTACTCTTCATTTTCATAACTTGGTCTGTTATGTTTATATTTTTAGCTATTTTTTCTCTTTCTTTCTTAATTTTTTTTTTCCATAGTGGCTTTAACAAGTTCTGCAGAGTTTTATAAACTTACCTTCTTTCAGTAAACTATTTGGAAACAACTGTACTTTTAGAATAAAAATTTACTTGCTCCTTCTCCACAAACATGTTGATGGCTAAGTGAAAACTAAACTATCAAGTGGTATTTATTTAACTGTGATTTTCTGTAGTTATTTAGGAGGGGTTATTAGGTTAGGTTATTTGAACCTAGCTATATTGAACAGATTATGCACTGTTACATCAAAGTTGTATGGCCCGTACTATTAGACATCTATATCAGCATTTTTGTTTTGTTTCAAGATTTCAGGGTTTTTTTTTTTTTTTATGGTGAAGATGTAGACATCTGGATGGAAAAAGCCCAACATCATTAACAATATTCTACCTGGAGAAAATCTGCCTTGTTGAGTAAAGTAACTGATTGGAATATGACTCTGAATATTTTGCCTTTAATATTTTATGAGCATTATTTTTCTCTCCTCAGCGCTTTTACATTCAAAAATATGCTGGGGGCAAAAATGTCCTTATAGACTCCAAGAGTGGAGCTGGAATTCGGCTCATACCTACCTAAGACAGAAAGGCCTTGGAAATTCCCTCTTGTGAGGAGTATTCATATCTATTAGCTGGCTGCATGGGGGAAAGCACCCTTGGTAGTGTTAATCCTGGTCCATGTAGGTGAGACTGCTCTGAACTTGGGATCTCAGACGAACTGAGCTGATACATGGGAGTGGAAATAACTTGTGCCAGGCACAGGGCTCTTGCCCATCAGTGGAGAAGGAGCAGGGAGTGCACTAAAACTGAGTCACAGTCCGGAGGGCTGCCCCTGGGGCAATGCAACTGCCTACTGCACCATGTCCTGTGCTTGTGGTAAAGCTGTGGTTGATTTCTAAATTAGCCAGTGGTGCTCACTGTAGTTTTTCAGGACATGCCACATTACCTACTCCCATTGGCCCACATTGAAACTAAAACTGTGGAACTTGCTATTCCGAGATCAGGTAGCTGAAACTCGTTGGTATTGGCTGCAATGAAAAACTACTGGCGGTGAATGCAGAGACCCCTACTACTAGAATATGGAAATTGTTCTAGCTTAGCAAAAACAGAAAGGTGATTTCACTTGCATTCATAAAACTTCATTGAAGGGCTCTTTAAAAAAAAGGGGAGCTGAGGAAAAGGGGTGGAGAGGTCAGAGGAATTTTAATGGTTTTTTATCCTGACTTTTTATAGGAACTGTGCTGTTAGTAGTTTAGTGAATTCTTGTTTGTCTCCATGTGAAGGAAGATGGATGTGTGAAGAGTAACCCAAGTTCCAGGGAGAAACTGAGCAAGACAGATTAGTCCCACCTCAGCCTGACACCTGGGGCACATCCTTATCTAAGGGGTAAATGGATCAGAATGTTACTGCCCGTTTATTTATTCTCCTTCTGTTTGGAGACTTTCCCTGATTAATTACTCTCTAGTAATTGCTGCTGTTAACTAATGTCAAACCTAATTAACCTGGAGTCCCTTCATCCAGTACCTCCACCACCCCTTTGCAAAGATGAGGAGGTCATCAGCGAGGAGGTTCTGAGGATGGCCACACTTTGCCCATTCGTTTATTTGCTTTGGGCCTTGTTTGCTATTCCTGCTGCAATGCCTGGCGACAGCTTTCTAGAATTCCCATCAAGTCTAATTGGCCTGCTGAAGCAGCAGTGAACACAAGATTTAAGAAATGTTTTCTTTAAAAACTTCTGGTCCTACAGACACTTTGAGATCAAGTTTCACTCTGCTGAAATCACACACGATTCCCTGTGATTTTCATGAGAAATACTGTAAGAAAGTATTAAAAGAGAAACATGTCTCAGTGGTTTGGAGGGACTGATGGCCAGGGGGGTTGAAGAGTGGGTGGTGGTAACATAGCAAGGCATCTACAGAATCTTTAAATGTTGCCAAAATTAACACATACAAGGTATTCAGTATCAAAGTTTTCAATATTTGGCTCCATAAACACAATACCGGTTGCAAAAACAAAGCTAAGGATTTCATGCTGATTACTTAAATAAAAACTGTTTAATTATGAACATTTGGGAAATGAAGTTATGAAGAACTGACCAATATTGCTATGGCTTCCTAGTGTTCATACCAGACTGTGAACACTGTGCCAGCATCTTACTGTGTAGTGCATTGTAGATCCAGCTACGGTAAACAGTTCTAAGGCTCAGCGTGGCTCAGGCAGATAGCTCAATGCAGAAGGAGGTCTATCTCATCACTAAGGCCTATCGCTTTTACCTTCAATAATGTGTGGGCTTTCCAGTCCAATAAAAGCTATCAGCATTTTCTGTGGAGGTGCTGATCAAGCAGGTCAAGTTCCTATCTTCTTTTCTTGATTTTATCTGCTTTTAGGCATTTTTGTACAGCAACACTAGAAGATTTATTTCAGAAATAGGAAGAAGTCATGTTAGTATTGAAGAAATACTAACATGACACTTTGGATTGGTCACAAAGATCAGATTTGTCTGCCTGTTTTTCTATGGTTACTAGTGAAAATATGCATGTCTCAACAACTTCTCACCTGGATTACTCCTGTGTCTCTGACTTGCCTTCCTTTCCTGTTCACCCTTCTGATTGGCTGTAACCAATTCTTCTGACTCAATTGCCTTATCTCACCATTTAGAAGTCTCATAGATATAGATTTGAGCCTTGAGTTTCCATTTGAGACTTTAAAAACGTAAGTGGAAGTTATAGAGTGACTATGGTAATACAGCAATGAGTTGTATGTGCTCATAAAGAAGATTTAGGATCACATGCCTTTTACACTGCAATGTATAGTGGAGCACGTACCCAGTCAGTCACCACCTATCAGCTGGTGAGCTCTTGGTATGACTACTATGATGATGTGATCACTTTAGGCTCCTGTGCCCATCCACCCTGCCCCAGAACATGCTTCTTTTTCATTCTGTTCATTTGGCATCTATTTAAGAGGTGTGTACTACCTGTTGAGGTTTTTCACTTACAAGTGAGGATAGCAGAAAACCTCATAATACTATTACATTGAACACTCTGTCCTGACCTGTTGTATGGGAAGAAGAATTGTTTATGAAGTAAATCCTGCACTGCTTCAGTTTAACATCCAGTATTACAAGGTAAACTAGCTTCAGTTTTAATTTGCCTTAAAACTTTAGATTAGAGCCGTTCAGATGTTGTTTTACAAGAAGCTTAATATTTGTACTGAGGAGAAAAGGAAGGTGGGAGGACAACAGGCATCTAGGGTTTGAAGTTTTTTTAGGCATCCCATATATGTTGTTCCCAACCAGGAGTCCAAGCTGTAACTTTAATAGTCTGATTAAACCAGTGTACTGCAATTACTTACTGAGTTGAGGGCTGGTATGTTTTAGCATGATACTCATTGTGTTATCAGTACTTACATCTTACTTATGTCTTCTCTGAAGTCCTCTGATTTTTTGGCACTGTATCTCTTCTGTAATGAAAATTCTAAAACATGCCACTTTTATTTGCTGTGTCTGTACTAGTGAATTAAACAATGCCAGATAATGCTTCCAGCACAGAAATTTACTCATCTATCACATTGGATTGCTAGTGTGGTGCCTGATGTATAACATCCCTGACATTTTGGCCTGGGTCATTTTGCATTTCCCTAAACAATTCCTGGGCACACTCCGGGAGTTTTGCAAATACCAGGGACTACTCCCAGTAGCTGGTTTGGGCACAGCCACCCCACTTTAAAAGCTAGGAGTCCTCAGTAATATAGAAGTAGGTTTTTTTGTCATACTGAGCCTCATGGCTAGAGAGTGTCTTGGATAGATCACTTTGCATTCCTTCTTTCTTCTCTCAGAAGTACATTACCAGCTATTTAAAAATAAATAATGTTGGGTAATGATATTTTTTAGCTGGCTAACATTAGGAGTGTGTTCTCCTTCAATTCTCCTCTGAAGGCAGAGTTAGTGGAAGCTGCAAAACTGAAGAAAAAGTTATTCCTAACATTTCTAGGTGAACCACATCACCACTACCACCAGCAACAGCAAATCTTTTTGATATAATGACTGAACTTTCTGATTTCCTGTGAACAATAAAGGAGATGAAATTGCTGCTGCCACCTAAAGCAAGAAAGGAACACTTGTTCCAGCTACGTGCATACATGTATATTTGACATAAAAGTATTCTGTTACTATTAATTTCAGCCAATCATATAAAATATTGTTAGTTTAATGTTAACAAAAATGCAGGTACAAATATCCATGGTTTTCATTTATGTGATCCTAAGGCCTTAACAGTATTTAATGTCTTGAACAAAGACAGTCTTTCGTATAACATTGTCCTATTATTCCCTTACCTTCCCTCTGCAGGTGCTAACATGAACACATGGAAAATGGCAGAATTCCTTCAACTTTGATGTCCACAGGGGACTCCCTCTCCCTCTCCCTCTCCCCCTCCCTTTCCCTCTCCCCCTCCCTCTTCCTCTCCCCCTCTCCCTTCCCCTCTCCCTCTCCCCCTCCCTTTCCCTCTCCCCCTCCCTCTCCCTCTCCCTCTCCCTCTCCCCCTCCCTTTCCCTCTCCCCCTCCCTCTCCCTCTCCCTCTCCCTCTCCCCCTCCCTTTCCCTCTCCCCCTCCCTCTCCCTCTCCCTCTCCCTCTCCCCCTCCCTTTCCCTCTCCCTCTCCCTCTTCCTCTCCCCCTCTCCCTTCCCCTCTCCCTCTCCCCCTCTCCCTTCCCCTCTCCCTCTCCCTTTCCCTCTCCCTCTCCTTGTAGTACAGAACAAACCATACTAGAAAAGGAAATATGGGAGAAGGTTTAGCCAGGTACCGTCTGGCTAAGGATCTCAACTTCTGGAGCTCTGAAACTGCCTCTGTAATGGCAAGTTAAAGAGTACCTGGAAACATTCCCAGACACTGAAACTCAACCCTGTACGGTTAAATTGTTAGTATAGCCCCTGGCATGGCTTTGACCCACTCCAGCTACCCCCTTCCAAGCATTCCTAGACAATATGCAGGAGTTAGTATGGGTGGGGGACCACTCCCAGGAGGCAGTCTGGGTGGAGTCATAATTTAAGCTAAGATTATACAGATGTGGCCAAACTATGCCACTTGGCCAGCCCAGAGAACTTGGCACTATTTAGTTTACTGGTACAGATGTTACCTGAAACTTCCAACATCTGTCCTCACATAGAGTCAGTTCTGTTGCAGATTAGACTCTGTTTTTCTGGAAAGATTTCTACCTAGTCTATTGCAAGTGCTTACGAGATGACTCTTCTGAAAGCATTTTAGTCTATATTTAGTATTTCTGGTGTATCTGAGTGTTTCACAGATACTTCTAACCTACTTGACTATACAAGATGTATAAACAAAGCAGGATTATGAACAGATTCTGAAAGTCAGTCATAGATCTGAAATGAGGAGACATCTCCAAGGCCACACTCACGTGCATGCATGCTCTTCATCATCCCCTTTTCATTTCAAAACCTATACTTATGCTTTTATTTTTTCTTCCCAAAACATTGCAAGTGAGGTCCAAGCCTGAATCTGTTGTAATCGCACTGAGTCTACAATTTAAGAGGCCTAAAACGTTAAGGAAAAGCAATGGTTAAGAGCATTTCCCAGCTCTATTTTACCTCTTCAATAACCGTATGCAAATTAAATGGCTTGCTACTGTAATTCCCTCATAAAGATTCCTCTTGACAGAGCTGCAGCATCTCTGAAAACGTGACTCAACTACAGACATCAGTACTAAGTCTAAATACTCAGATTTTACATTGATGTAGCGGAAAACAGAAATGTCCCCTAATTATTTGCTCTTTTGCTTTTATGAACAGATCTTGTCTATACTTAAAAGTGATAACAGTCAGATACAGGTGTATGTATATTTGTATTTTGTGGCTTCCCAGCTGCAGTCATACTGACAAACTCCTCATTTTTATTTAAGAGCTTAATCTAAGCAGAAAAAAAAAAAGAGTTAAGATCTTAAAAAATATCTTTACTCTAAAAAGGCTTGCTGGTACATATCTATCAATTAATCTATACCAAGAAAACACTTTATGTACAGACAAGAGCTAATGTTCATACATACTGACTAAAGAGAAAATCTCCTTGTTAAAAATCAGCAGCTTGTTTGACTCAGTCTCAAAATATGTATGAGGGGATTTGCCAGAATAGTTTAACATTAAAAATTCTGAACAATGTGCTTTATTGTAATGAAGATAGAATACATGCAAAGCCTTCTTAAGAGTTTTTGTATTTCCTAGGTGCCTTAGGCAGTTGCCTTTATGCAAAGCAAGTTACAGTGGGGTTATCTATTGTAGACGAAAGTGCTTACTTATTTTTCTTTTTCTTTTTTTTTTTTTTCTAGAAGGTGTGTGTATTTCTACCTCATATGACAGATCCATCTCCACATCTTGTGACAGTTTAGTTCTTCAGAAGGTCTTTCATCACCAGAGAGTAAGACATGTTAATACTAGTAAATTTTGCACAGGATTGCTACTTTTGAGTAGAAAAGCTCAACTAATTGCATTAATTTAGGTACTGTAGTTAGAAATACTACAGTATAAAATTGGAAATGTTGTATAATGCATGTTTTTGTTGCTTCTAAGACATAATTGACTTGCCTAGGAAAAGCGTAACCTAAGAATTAGCTGTTAACCTATGAGGGAGGCCTTTCCAGTGAGATGTAAATACATTCCAGATGAAGCCAGTTTTATGAAAGAGAGCAAAAAGTAGACAAGAAGGGGAGGATTGAAGCAATAGGTAGATTTATAACTGAGATGCAGCTATTAAAATCTTGGGAACTCACAGTCTAGCAGAATTGTGACTTGCATGCTTGGGTGTTTCTTTGACTTGTGACAGATGTGAAACTGAGGGAAACTGTGGATACTCATTGAGTGGTAAAATCCTGCACATTATTCTTTCTTTCTTTCTTTTTTGTATTTCTGGCTCCTATCTCAAATGTAAGACGTGATTAATGTTGTTTAGGGTTTGTTTTTTGGGCCTAAAAAACTAAGAAATAAGTTTGGTCAGTGGCAGCTGTTGGTGTACCTGCTTAGTCCACAAAATAGAGCATGATGCAAAGATCCATGAACTGTAAGTTTTTTATGACCTTGAGTTTATTATACAACCAACATAGATGTATCATTACACTGCTGTTCCTCTTGTAACTATTGCTCCTGAGAACTCAGGCCTCTGAGTTGGACACTGAACCTTTAGGGACCAAAACAGGACCAGGAAATGATGAATGGATCCAAAACCTCACTTAATGCTGTCTTCAGGTAGCCTCTCAACACTACAATGGAGTTAGAGACGTATTTTCAGGAGTTTTGCTCTGATCCTAGATCATTTCTCTGGGTCAGGAAAGGTGGTAGGAGAACACTTTCTTCATGATCACTGTTTTTTTACCTGACTTGGTGCTGGTGGACTTTCAATGTCCAGGGAAGTTTTATTGCACTAAAACAACTCACTGTGCCTCTCAGTATTCAATGCTGCTTTTCAATGAGCAGAAATACCGAAGTCTGTTGCCCGTGAGATTCCAGAGTGTTAAATCGTAGATCAAGTGTAAAACCTAACAGAAAATTTTGCCATGCACATATTAAAAAAAAACCCAAACTCCCCAAACTTTCAGTTTTCCTGTTGTCCAAAGAGCTGAATGTAATTTCTTTATACGTGGTTTATTCCTGATCTAAAAAAGAAACTTAGTTTAGAGTAAAAATGAACTCACTGCATAAAATTTCTGAGAGGAATATATGCAAAAAAGGGGCATTTTATTTTAATAGAGCTCCCTGAACTCTGTCGAGCTGATTAATATACTAATATTTCCAGAAATTCTGAAAAACAGCAACAGTAAAATTTAAAGTAGCAGAAACTACCTTTTAGTTATAACTAGTTTGGGATCAGAAACTATTTTATTACAGGGAGATTTTGCATTTTGTGCAAGAAGATATAGATTGGGGAAAAAAAGACATTAAGGAAAAAAAATCTTAATTAAAATCAGAAAAAAATAATGAAGGACTGGGTAATCATATTGCAGCTTAAGTTAACTTCTTGTTAGGAAAAGCAATCTGTTGAGAATTTTACAAAGCATGTAAAAGCTATCTTCCATGTCTGGAGTTGATCACATGCTGTGTCTCATGGCACCACAGAAGTCCTATACCAAATCAACCTATAAATAAGGTGCACCTGACTTAACAGTGAAGGCAGTTAAACGTTGGAAAAAATTTGCAAACAAATGTCATCAATTGTCCATCACTGTGAGTTTTTCCATCAGAACTAGCTGGCTACAAGATACAAGTTAATGCAAACAGAAGTGATCAAAAAGATAATGTAGGGTCAAAATTCCCCATAGTCTTAATAATCCTGAATCTTTCCACTGGTAATCATCAAGATGTGCTTCATCAGTTAAGAGCAGTTCAGCAGTGGAACAGAGAAACAGAAATGGTCAACCTTGTTTTGCATTTACATGGATGAATTTGAATCTTATGGGGCTGCAGAATAGTATGTACCAAATGGATGCTTGAACAATGCAGTTGAACTTAGTTTGTTGATCTCTGTCATTCAGTATAGTGAAATGCTCTACAGTTGTCAGAGTTAGAGCAAAACCCAGAAAGTCAGTAACAGTTTACAATATTTATTAAAAAAAACAAATGAACAATTCTTAAAATATTTGGCATCACACAATAACATATATTGTTAGCCCTTTGGCACTGTGTGGCTTGATCAGACTTTCCTCCTGCTTTGGACTGCTTTTTGCAGTTGCTTAGATTTCTTAAGATGTATTGTCAGCTCTTCAAAGCAGAATGTGAATACTTCTGCTCCCAGAAAAGAGAACCTCAATTGGATTCTCTTTTCTTCCTTTGTCATTCATCTATTCTTTTTCCTTTCTCCATATCTATATCTTTTAAATATCTTTGAACAGTTCACAAGACATTTATGATGCTTCTAGTGCTACTTCAGTGAGGAATTTCAACACCTTCTGCAATATCTCTAAGATGCTGGTCTTAGGACATGTAAGCAACGTTCTATTTTAATGAAATCCCTTGAATCATGTAAGATAGAAACAAACTGGATGAATTTCTGGCTGCATTCTTGTCAGTAGTAATTCTGCCATTGCTTTCAAAAGGCTTATTCATAATTTGATCTATATTCCACCCAGTTTTGGTATGAGATGTTACCTGCATTTGTGTGAGCCTGTAAATTTGACAGGCAATTCATTTTTAGGCAACTCTAAGCAATTCCTTAACATTTTTGCTGTGTGTCCCATCTGGAAAGAAATACGCCAAATCAGTTGTTCTTAACATGTGCAGAGTTATTTTCTTTTTCTCCTTGCTAGACTTTTTTCAGGGTTGACAATTTCTTTCACTGTCAATTTATTAGTAAAATCTAGGCATCTTTATCCAGTAGTCCCAGCCAACTGCAAGTGGAGCCTGAGATATCTAAATAAGACATCACTGTTTTTACTGACATCTCAGCCAACATCTCCTCTTGCTCAGCCTTCTCCTGCCAGCTACAAAAGGCCAAAATATCCAAATACAACAAGTTCCCACCCCTATTCTTAGCATGAACTGGTATTTTCTAGATTACTCAGAAGCCAAAGTGCATTATCAAAGAATGGTCTTAGATATTATGTTCTCTGAGCTATACAATCAATCTGTACAAACCCAGCTCTGATGCAGTTTGTTTCTTGGCTCCAATTTCTGTGTCAATGGTAAAGAAAAGTTTCACAGTTAAATACACTTGCCATCTGCACTGTACAGTAAATCAGAGATACCTTTGTTAAAAATGTCTCCTGCAAAGATCCCTTTAAATACCTTTGATGTCATATTTTTAAAACCCTGACTTCTTTTTTGATATGTCCAGATCCTTTCTTTGATGGCATTTCCAAATGTCCCCACAGATTATCTCTTTCTTATAGATCTAACAAAGAAATAATGTTGGACATTAACTAGGCTCGAGAGATGCTTTAAAATTTGGCATCCCTTTCCCTAAAAGACAATGTATGGGGATGGGGATTCCTACTACTTCATCCATCTTTCTCTTCCCCCCGGGTGGCTGGGAAGGACCATCCCATCTTGGCTCTGACCCTCCACTCCTGCTACTGTTGTTGATATTGCTGCTGACTCTCTGTTGCCGTGATTGATGTCTTGCTGACAGGCACATAAATCATGTCTGTTTGTAATGGTTAATGTTGGTATTTGCATGTATTAAGCATGTTTTTGCTCTAAAACACTTAGCACCATGTGTGCTGCATTCATTCTGCTACCTCAGAGTTTTGGAGGGAGGTGAAGGGAGTTTGCTGTTTATAGATATTTTTGTTCGGGCAGTGGGGAGAGCAGAGACCATTGTTAAAAACCTATCCAGATGAAAAAGGATGAACTTTGCAGCTGCAGCACAGTTCACTCAGACTACAAGACCCTACAGGATATATTGTCTGGCCGTCAGCATATCGGCAGCTGCAAACAAAGATTTATCTGCAGTATCACTGGATTTTGAACCGTGTGCTGGGGTATGAGTGCAAAAGAAAGATGTTCCTTAACCTCAAAGGCTTTTAATGTTTTACACATCCTCGTGTGGACACCTGACCTTTTACAGATGGTTTTTTGAAGAAGGTGCAATTCAGATTTCACAGATTTTACCAGTATAATCTCTTTTCTCCCCTATTGGCCTGAAATAACCAAGAAACTGTTCTTATTATTTCATAATATAATTATCAATCATGGATCCTATGTTTCTGTCCTCTCCAAAAGTTCTCTGAAGGGAACAATTTGTCCCAGAATTTGGCAGCCTGAACAGCTTGCAGTTTATAAGAATCCTCCTGATGGGAATGAAGTTTTGGCAGCTGATGGAATCACAGAGCTATTTGAAAATCAAGACTAAAGACAATCCAGGCCCAAACCTCCAAATCTGCAGAGAGATTGTCCCTTTGGAGATCTCCAGTTCTTCGATAGTCCAGGTCATGGAAGCAGCCTGTGACTCTCCCCATGCATTTGTAGAAAAGAAAGTTAATGACATGAATCATTTTCTCCTTTGTAGACAAGGCTGTTTTCTTTGCAAAACTAGAGTTGGAGAGCAGATGTCCAACCTGGCATTATCCATTTGTAATTATAACCATTGGTTTTACTTTTTACTATTAAATTGTTAGCACAGTCTCTGGCATAGTTTTGGCTGAGGCCAACTTGTGCTGGGCCAAAAGATGCTCTATATAGCTTGCAGCTTACCACAGGTCAGATATCATCTTTATGTGATCTCTTTGCATGATGTAGTTTTTAAATTCTCTTTAGATGACATTAAGGAATCTGTATATGCTTTTATTCTTCCATCAGCCACCTTAGTATTAAAAGAAAAAAAACAACCTGTAATACAGTAAACCATTGGAGACTGGGCCCCAGTGTGGTCTAAGTGGGCATCTTTCAAAGAAACTTTACAGCAGAAGTTGTGATACAAGTCCAGAAGAGGTATTTGCATTTAAAAAAATGGAAAATAGTTTTGTGGATATTAACATTCTATAGAGAGAATTTTTTTTTTTCAAAGAAATAGTTGCGTTTTTCAAAGCCATTTTGTAAGCATACTCCTTGCTCCATAGTATTTTTCCATTAAGTAGTGGGCTACATTACAGAGAAAAGTAGTCATCAGAAGTCCTTATGATGAAATAGATCTGTATGCTCTACCCCTGAGAATTGAACCCAAGCCCTTTGTATAGCAGATAGCAGTGATTCTTGTAAATGTCAGTGCTGATTAATTGAGGGCCTTGCCTGAACATAGCTATTGAAGCAAAGTTGTCATCTGTTTCAGAGGGAATTTTGCTTGCTCGAAATGAAATGTTCAAATTTTCTGTAGTTGAAACTAGCACTGAAATTTGAAAATACTAGCTTCTGAAATAATGAAGGGCCATCCTCCAAATAAATCTTTCCCAGGCCAAAATGGCACATGAGCCATACTCTAGAGGCCAAGACAATGGATTTTTGGTCAGGCTCATTTAGACTAAGTACAGTACATTACTATTTCCTAGAAGTTCTTCAGGTGTGAGACACCAAACCAAAGACTGAAGTCTAAGATCTTTTGGTTTACAAAAGCAACATGTTCAGCTGCAAAAAGGAGTGTGTTATCTTGTTACCTTCTCCTGTCCATTTTCAGAGCTTTTACAGACAATCAAGAGCATTTTGCTAGGCAGATGACAGTTTTCTTATTAAGTGACAACTAAGGAACAGGAGAGAATCTTGGGTAGGTGAGCTGAAGAAGTGGGAAACTTAAAGTGCGAATTCGTAGGCAACAAAGAGATTATTGGAGGAAACCTCAAGGTTGTTTAAAAAATAAAAAGAGAGATAGAGAAAGGGAGTAGGAAAATGAAGAAATACTATGAAATTGTCAGTTAAATATAGATGTAATCATATGCATCTTAAAAATTATGCAGTTATCTTGATTGCAATAGTAAAAGGTGAGCCAAGGAGAAGGTGCTTGTCTTTTTTCACTATATGAATTCTGACAGTTTCTCATCTTGCCAGTCTTACAAAGATTGCAGGGAGTAAATTTTCTTTGTATACTCTGATCAGCTATGACATAGTAAAGTTCAGACACTGGTCCTCCATCAGGATGAGACTTCCTGGCACATCTTTGCTTTAAATCTGGGGATTAAAAAAAAATTGTTAACATTTTAAATTAATTTCTATCTCACACAAAGCATTTGGATACTTTTCTTTACATAGAACATTCCAGCAGAGGTGCAGAATATTTTAAGACACCTCAGAAACATTCTTCCCTGGATTTGCCAATAGCATAAGGATTCAGCAGATGGCAGGATGTGGCCACTTCAATGCAGCCAAGAATCTGGGCCTCCACCCTCCTTTCTGAGCATGTGTAACCAAGCTGTCTGTCTGTCAGACAGTGGGAGAGAGACCAGTGTGGGAACTGCATGTACTATTGGAAAGCTTTTTAATGAGTATCACTGTTATAATTAAGAAATTATCTTTATGCATTTAAACAGAGGCCCCACTTATGTGCTGTATGAAATTCTTACTTTGCATCTCTGGAAATCATAGAATATTTCTTTGCATTGGCTAGGAACCCACAATTTAGCACATGCATTATGGTAAGTATGAAAGGATTTTTTTTATGATCCATTAAGATTAAGAAGTACATGCACCCATTGCCAACAAGCACACCATCTAATCAATCTTGCATTCCTTTATTCTGTTTCATACTATTTTTGATGGGAAAATTCCACTGGGTGGGCCGTCATCCCTTTTATAAATTAAGGAATAAAACAAACAAACAAATAACCCACCCGCAACTCAGACTCATTCTAAGGCTCAGAAGGTTCTCATATATTAAATGACTGCATCTCAAAGTAACATCTATTTTGTATTTGAGTTCAAGTAATTTCAATGAAAATTAATGGCAGTTGTGCACATTTGGGAAAGGAAGGATAGACACTGAAATACAACACTATTGCCTGTCTGTGATGGATTTGGAAAGCTTGCAACCCAGCTTCCTATCAGGGGAGAAATCAGTGATACAGAATATCTTAGAATAATTTATTTATACTGTGTACAACAGTCACTGAACATAGGTGGTCATAGACTACATGCAGGCAAACCGTTATTTAGAAGTCTTAACCCAAAAGCCACTTTCCAGTTCTCAGGAAATAATTCTCACCAAGAATTGAATCTAATCAAAGATCATAAGATAGGTTGAACTCTCTGGTTGTTTACAAAAGCTCCCCCATAAACCCGAATCACCAAAAAACTAACAGTACAACATTCCTTGGAAGTGCATGTATTCCTTACAGACTAAGAAAAGGAATGTGTAAGATTATATTTAACATGACCACCTGGTGATTCCTACCATAACAAAAGAAAGTTAATATTTTCAAAGGTGCTTAAGACTTTCTGACTTTAGTGGAAGTAAGTTTTATATTCCATAAAGGATTAAACACCCAAGTCCACACACAAATAGGATTCAAAAAGTGGCCAGCATGTAGCCCCCAGGTGCAGTGCTGTTGGCATGAATATTTTCTAGACACAGAGGTGGGGTTCATCAGACCAAATCCAGTCATCCACACTGCAGAAATCCATATCTGAACTCACTGCTGACACTCCTTTTTTTTTTTGCCCACAGTGGGAAACAGTCACTTCTAGGTTGACTGTCATCTCATCCTGAAGTAAATGTCTGAGCTAGGTTAGGTAAGACTTCACTCACAATAAGAAGATCTGGAGAAGGACTCTGGCTGAGGCATTGATTTCTGCATTGCAGAGATCTACATTTAGGTGAGATGAATCCTACTGCTTGTGTTTTGGCAGTATTCACATAGAAAACTACCCCAGTTTTGAAAGTAATGAGTGGCTCGTCACCTAGTTTGTGCTTGGACAAGTAAGCCCTTAAAAGCAAGGTGTCTCTTTTTTAAATCCTTTGGAACATACAGTGATGAAGGCCTCTCAGAGATCACCAATATGCTCCAACAAGTGAAAGATCTCAACAAAATGTCACTATGACTTTTTACTTTCAAAACCCCAGGCAAGTGCTCCAACTGTGTATACAACCATGACTGTGCCCCGCTGGCAGTGGGAGGATTGGGTTCCATTTCACCAATGGTCCAGAGGAGGGCCACAAGAATGATAAGGGGGCTGGAGCACCTTTCCTATGAGGACAGGCTGAGAGAGTTGGGGCTGTTCAGCCTGGAGAAGAGGAGGCTCCGGGGAGACCTGATAGTGGTCTTCCAGTACCTCAAGGGGGCCTACAAGAAAGATGGGGAGAGGCTGTTCAGTAGGGCCTGTTCTGATAGGACAAGGGGTAATGGTTTTAAAATAGAGGGGGGTAGATTTAGATTGGATATTAGGAAAAATTTTTTTACAATGTGAGTTGTAGAACACTGGAACAGGTTGCCCAGAAAGGTGGTGGATGCCCCATCCCTGGAAACATTCAAGGCCAGGTTGGATGAGGCTCTGAGCAACCTGATCTAGTTGGGGATGTCCCTGGTCCTTGCAGGGGGGTTGGACTAGATGACCTTTGAAGGTCCCTTCCAACTCCAACCATTCTATGATTCTATGATTCACCATGTGGGATTTTGGAATGGCATCTCCCACCTTCTCCAGGAGCATCCTAATCCTGTTCACAGGAGAAATGGGAGAACAGGCTCAGTCCCCCTTACCGGAGATGTTCTGTCAGGCCAAAAGAATAAAATACATATTGAGCGAGAAGGAGAGGGCAGGTGGGACTCTGATGTTTGATTGCTAGTGGTTAAGCACTTCAGGACATAGGAGAAGGGAGAATTGGGTGAACTGTGTTACAGGCAGCACTCTGAGAACAGTTTCAGTGCTTGGCATGAGATAAATCTTGGATAAACTGTATGAAATGCAAAGACAAGAAAAGATATGTCTCACAGGAGGAAAAGTATTTCACTTGAGTAAAGGAAATCAGAGGTAATATTGTAGATTCCTAGTCCATGTCATTTTTAATATAATCTGAGTGACTCACTTTTTGTGTAGCATAATGCTAAAGAAAACTGTCAACTCTGAAAGTGTAAAACTGGAGTAAATCAATAACAAATAAGCCCAAAGTAGACATTTAACCAACTCTGCATTTATACAGCAAGGATGAGACTGAACACAGCCTACATAGTTTTGAATTACTTGCATATGTCCTTTGAGTTTCAAGAGCAGAAAGTAGGAGTCAAGTTTATTAAAGCTGATAAGGGACGTGGAAGGTTTTGCAGGAGTGAGCTTGAGCTTGCTCACCTCTCCCAGACTTCCTTCAGTTAACTTTCCTGTGCGTCTCCAAATCCCAGAGGCTTTGGAGCTCAATCCTTAGACTGTAGTAAAGTATTTAAGCAAATATTTTAATAGCTTTTCAACTCTTGTTCAAACACATGCATTGCTCAGCAGCAGTTCAAGAGTTAATATAAAACACACAAACATAATTTACTATCATTTTATCCTTAATGTGTAGAATGAAGACATTTTCAGTAACACTTTAGCCATTTTGCAGCTCATACAAGGTATAAAGGAGCAGTTTAGGTGGCGAGTGAATTATGAAAACATTGGATTTCTCTGCTGCTTTGCACTGGAGGATCTCAGTTCTCCTTCTGTCAGGAAGAACAACATTCTTAGAAGTGTCCCTTCATGTTAGAGCTTATTTTACTCCACACCTGGAGACTGCACAGCTCTGATTTTCACAGCAAAGGAGACTTTTATGTTCTGCCTGGACATTTAGCTCTTTCCCTGGAAAAGAGTCCTATCCATCTCAAAATTGGGCATGCAGAAATGTTAGTATTCAAAATCTATGGTAAATTCATATTCCTATTATGTTAGTTAATAAACTAACACAAGATCATTAATAAACTAACTAGTTAATAAACTAACTAAGATCAGTAAAACCCTCATGACCACTGCATGAGTTTCAGCAAGCACCGAAATGTTGCACAGCAGTTTCTGGAAGGAATTTTAAAAGTATACTATATGGGAATGCAACTGCTTAGGGAATAAGGCACAGTGTTATGACTCAAGTCTGAGTTTGTTCTGGACAGACGAGTAAGAATTACAAAATTCACTTTGGGGATTTTAATGGCTTTCTCCCATCTACCTTCACTAGTCACTTCATTAAGGTCCTACTGCACATGGTTAGTGAAGTAAACAGAAGGGATCTACAAACGTGGGACAAGTCGGTGAACCTCGAAACCACGAAGGCTTGTGTGAGTTATTTAAATGCCTTTGCTCTTTCCTGGGGGTTGGCATCTCACGAGAGCATTCTTATGAGACGTCAAATTGGATAGAAATAAATGTACAAACAGCTACTCTTGAAATATCTCAGAAATTCGACTTTCAGCTTTTTTTTTATCCTAATTCTGGAACTTCAGGAAAGATTATGGTTTGAATTTAGAGCTGTAGATAAAAGTTCAGAAGTGTCCTTATTTAATCCAATTTGAGTTGATCAGCTCTCTCTGTTAAATGGGTGTTTATTGCTTCATTTTGTATGTGCCTTGGTAGTAACTAAACATTCCTATTTGTTAGTTCTCTCTGATGGAGATACTCCCAAACTAAAAAGCAGATGCAATTTTGATACAGCTTAAATTTGTACAGCTCTCATTATGTTGTCTCACTAGATTAAACACAGAATTCTAGATTTAAAGAAGCCTCACACTTGGGATAAGTGTGGGTAGAAGTTCAGATTCAGTTTTACTTACTTTTAAATCATAGTTTCATTTTTAAGTTACAACTTAAAAATCCAGTGGTTTGCTAAATAAAAGCTGCAGTATTACAATGGCTTAAGTACAAGTCACACCTTATTCAGATATATCCTCTAAGTGCTTTATATTTATTCTGTGAAGTTTATCCTTACAGATTGTTTATATTCACCTCTGTTAATGACAGAAAGTTTACCAATAAACCAAAGACCTGTACTCTCAGATAGTTTAAACTAAGCATTTTTAAATGAAACTCCAATTTATAATTCCTCTACCTTTATACTGGAACAAGATGGCTAAACTTGGGCAAGTAAAAATCATGTAATGTTTCTGTTTAATTTCCTTGGCAGTAGAGATGAAAATTCTAGACTGAAATGATATTGTATGACATCTGAACCAACAGTCTGGCTAAATAGACTCTTTTCTTTCACTTTTGGCTGTCTGGATCAATTCTTTGATGAGTTTGCTAACAAAGAACAAGACTGATCGTAATCTCCACTATGTTAATTTTACACGAGTGTAATTCTACTGACTTTGGTTACTTTACTTGCGATTAGCACCAGTGTAAGGAAGACCACTGAGGAGCTGAGAAACTCAGTCCTTGTTGGTATAAACAGATGCAGTTTTAATTAGATGATCACAGAATTATCAAGATTGGAAAAGACCTAAAAAGATCATCCAGTCCAATCATCACCAATACTTCTCAGCTAAATCATATCCCTCAACACAACATCCAAACGTTTCTTGAACACCCCCATGGTCGGTGACTCCACCACCTCCCTGGGCAGTGCATTCCAGTGCCTGACTACCCTTTCCGAGAAGTAATATTTCCTAATGTCCAGCATGTCATAGAATCATAGAATCATAGAATGGTTAGGGGTTGGAAGGAACCTTCAAAGGTCATCTAGTCCAACCCCCCTGCAAGGAGCAGGGACACATGGTCATGGACCTGTAAACAAAGAGAGAAATAAAATCTTATTCTGATCACTTCTAATCTCAGAATTACTGTTTACACTGTCTATTTGAATAAGTAAGTTTAAGTATAATTCCATAAATAATAAACATGCATTCCAGGTCCTTTGCCAGCAGGAGTATACTTAGCAAAAGGAAGGAATGTTGAGGTCCACCTGTAAAATTATTTGTCCCTATAAGCAACAACAGGCATATGTTCTACATCACATTTGAGCCCAGTCTCTGTGGCCCAGAACCAAAGTAAACACATTTTTCTGATGTAATTGTTGATTCTAGTTGAATTAGTGCAATGCAGTCATAGCTGTGAGAAACATTTTATTTGGACCAGCTCTCAACCAGAGCTCAGAGAGGTTGCCTACCTGGCAAACCAGCAACAGTAGCCTGTTTTCAAAAAGTTCTCCAAGTTTTGTACTCAGAGGAGCATATGAAAATATTTTAAAGCATGGGTTGTGGTCCTTCTCCTGCTGACACTTGAGTAAATCAGAAGTAACTGCAACGATGTCAAATGCAGCCCTCCTGGTATATATGAGATGGGCTTTGTGTTCCACTCCCTTGCTGTTTTCCACTCTGACGAACTTAGCAGTCAGAGGAACATACTTGTATACTGTTTGGGAACACACATCACAGTTTCTTTCCTCCTCCCTTCATTTCCCTAGCACAAGTGCTGGCCATCAGATGAATGTGTAGCAGTAGTAACAATAACGAGCTCACTACCCGAATGCTTCTCTGAAAATGCCTGCATTGCACTAACTACTCCTTGGAAATGATACCGCCACTTTCACTCTTAACTGTCCCGATTCACATGCTTAAAAATGGAGGGAAACTAAAAGAACAACAACGAGTGCTTTATACATGATACATTTCTGAAGAAAAAAGTTACCCTTTAGTTACAACAGCAAGTTTTTTTTGTTTTTTTTCAAAGTTTTAAAAACTCAGCATAAGATTCTGGATGTAATAAAGTCAACAAGGATCTGTGTTTTGACTTTGGGAGGCTCAGGGTTTCACTAAGTTTTAGGAGGGATAAAATGCCACATGCGTTTGTAGAGAAGTGTTTTAAGTAATAAATAAGCCACAGATAAGCAACTAAGGTTGGGAGACATGGGAGTAAGCACGTCAAAATGGTAGCTGACTGAAACTATTTGCAAAACTGAGGTGTTATTTTGTACATATTTTCAGGTATGAGACGGATTGCATATTTGATTTATTTTAGACTTTTGTGGATTTTCAATGTGGAAGTTCCAACTTTTTGTTCATAAATAGTATCATTTTAGAAAAAAAAATATTTTTTGAGGGACAATCAAAAGTCAAATAAAAGTTTTCCAAACTAGCTTTTTTTTTTTACCAGATTCCTGAAAAGATTTCATTTTTTGTTATTCTAACACAATTATTCTTATTCATCCTTTCCCCTTTATACAGAGATCTATTGATGACTTGCCTGCTTACTCACACATCTAAAGTAGTAATGAAAAGATTCCAATAATTTCTTACCAACAATGGAAAGAAAGAACAGTAGAGAAAGAGAAAGAGAAGGTGGAAAAGGAAGTGACAAAGAATAAGGGAGTAGTTGTAACTCTAGGCAATGGGAATCTGCTTTTGCTGTACTTCAACAATCACAGAATCATAGAATCATAGAATCATAGAATCACATGGTTGGATGGGACCTATAAGATCATCTAGTCCAACCGTCTTCCCACTACCATTGCAAATGACCAAGCAAAGTGCAAGAACAAGAGCATTTAATCACAGAAGTTTCAGTGGTAGGAACAGTGTGATTCCCTGAAGACTGAACTTAACATTTTGTCACTACTGTTACATCTACTTGAACACTCTCACTGACATTGTGTGTACACGTGGAGAGGAATTGATGTAGCATATCTCTATCCAGTATTCCCAAGTGATTTGCAGAATGCCATGCAATTACCTAAGAGATAAACGGTATTTGTTCCTTCTTTTTTTTTTTTTTTTCTTTTTTTTCACATATCCAAATAGCTAATACTGAAAGCTATCTTCTGTTTCCTATAGTATTGCACGGGTGGTTCATTCATTGAGAATACCTTCTGCTGTTCTAGATAGATTATTTTACAAACAAACAACGGAAACCTCTGCCCTGGCAACTGAAAAGAAGGATCCCAGCCATTGAATTTGTAAAGTTTCTCCAGCTTTACTCACTCTCTTCAATCAAAATCCTTCTGTGAATCAAAAAGAATTAGCCATAAGCCATTTTAAACAAAAGATGTACATCTGGAAAGAGATTACCTAAGCACAAATGTACAACAGAAATCTGGGAGTCACAAAATGATAATGTCTCTGCATTCTGAAATGTCTTTAGGCAAAATACTTCACTTATATTGTAAGTTTTCTTATTGGGCCTCTTCCATCTATATTCTTCTGTGAAGTGAATTCATTTAGCACCTGAAGGGAAATCTGATTCTGGATGTTTAGCTGGACAAAGTAGCTTGTTAGTTCTCATACTGTGAGCCATGCTGATGTTCTCTAGTATAGATGTGACCTTAGCCAGTATCAAATCAGTTTTTGTATTTGTAATTTCTCTTTTAAAAACACCCTTTCTTTCTTGTTAGTTTTTCACTTAGTTGATAAAGGCCACTTATGCTCAGAATACAAGGTTTTCAGTATTACTTTTAACCTGGTTTCCTTAGGGGATTAGTGGCAGAATCTAGTGTATTTAACTCCTGCCCATGACTCAGGCATCTAAAAGTAGTAGACAGTTCTCTTCTTAGCTGAAAATCTCCCACAGATGCTTTGCAAATTTTACTGCTCATGCAATGCCAGAGATGTCTGCTGCCGGAACACAATGTTTAACTCTCCTCCATGCAGTGATCCAGGCCAGTACAGTCTAAATTCTGCCCAGCTTCTCCTGAGAAACTGAAGTTAGTGTGCTCAGAACTAGAACTAACCAGAAATCAATGGAGGTAGGGAAGGGAATGAATTTTATAAGCAATTTCATTGAACAGTAAGGGAAAATACAAACACAGGAGGAAAAGCCGAAATCTTCAGTTCCCTATCTGGTCAGGAGAATGAGAAAGGAAAGTTACAAGTCTACACATGCTGGCTCTCCCTTGCAAGTCCTGAGGTCTCCTACCTTTCTCCGAGGACAACCTAAGCAACTTAGGCAACTACTTTAGGGTTGCCTAAACCTAGGACTAACTGCTTGAGTGCATAGCTGGTTATCCCCCCGATAACTTTTTATTTTGATGACTGTTTTCAACCACACTTTAGATATCTTTCAGACTTGAAGTTCCAGCATGTACTGTGAAAGCAAACATCTGGGTAAAGGAGAGAGTCCTTATTAATGTTGCTGAAGGAAAGGATGTGGTCCAAACTCAACTTTCACTAGACAACAGAGAAAAGCTTCATTTGAGATGTGCTCATTACTAGTCACTGGAGAATGCATAATTCTCTCCTCTGCGGACTATGTGATGTTTCATAATTTTTTTTTCTCACTTCATAATATTCACAACATCTCTCCCATGTAGATTCTCTAACATCCATCAAGAGTGAACTCATGCTGCAACACTGGTATCTTTTATCTAAAAAAGTCAACCAACCATGAAAACACAAATCCGCCAGAAAACAGGCTTAATTTTTTTGACAATCATGAGATGATCTCTCTTAAGTAATTCAACCACGGTTCTTATTAAAAAGATCTTATTAAAAAAATCATATTCTTCCAGTAGAAAATAATTCACTGAAATAATGGAGTAATATATATATATATATATGTATGTATGTATGTATGTATGTAAAGAATTGTAGAAGTTGAATGTTTGTAAATGGAGAGATTGTCTTCTGGGGAGACAATAAAAAGGAAGACATAACACAATGTTGCAACCGCACTACTGGGACTGACATACTCAACACTGGTAACAACTGTTTTCCTAGTCAAAAAGTGAATATTTCACCCTCTACTATGCTGCATTTAGCAGCCATAAGGTGGAGTTTACTCATGTGAAGGGGTAATGCAGGATGCCACACACAAATTATAGACTATAGTAATGCAGAAAAGTAGAAGGACTTGGAAGAACAGTAGTGGTTTTTATGCACCTCAAACATCTTCCATAATTACCACTCCTCTTCTCCAACTCAACTAGTTCAATGGTGAGAAGAAGTCTGGGAAAAGACACATCTTTAATCTTAAACAGAATGAAATAACAAATAACCTAGGGAGACACATAAGATCAATGCCAAGGTAGGTAAAAAACCTTTGGAATAAATTCTGAAAATAAAAATATATTTCTAAATTTTATATATTTGTTATGATGGGCTTTTGCTAAAACAGGCAAAGAATCTTATTTTCTTTGTATTTTATTGAGAAGGGAAGCCAGAAGTACTCCTGTATGGTCTAGAATATAGGTAAAAAACAAGGCTGGACTAGCACCGATGCTGGAGCTTTGACTGGGAATCAATTGGAGTCTTTGATTTTCCACAGGCCAACTGTACAAATTTTACAAGAGCACAAAATAAGATTCATTCTAGTCGAGTTGACTCAGTCAAAGCCAAAAGAATGAAATTAAGACTTTGCCTCTGTCATCTCATTCTTCCTCAAGGTCTCAAAAGATCTTTGAGGAGTTAGGAGGTGTTTGTGAGGGAGCGTGCAGTAGTATCTAAGTCCATGCATGTTCTGTAGTCTGTCCAATTGTGCTTTAATTGCCACAAGATTAGCAAGGAGGTGTGTTTGAATAAAGAGGAAAAAGCAAACAAACGACTGATTATACAATAAAATAACATTTTACCTCTTTGGGGACATTCTGCCATGGTTTTCTTAGCTTTGACAGCTAGCCTGCTCCTACACTTGAGAGAAGCAACTCGGGCCTTCTAATGGAAGTGCCCGAGTTCTCAGTAGAGTCTGTGGTAAGAATGGTTGCATTTGAGTGTCTCTGGAGGGAGATTCTGTCTGTGTGACTTACGTACCCATAGAAGAAATGAGATTGTAACCTAGGACCTCTAGTTTACTAGGCACAGAATATTTAGACAGAAGTTCAGGACTTATTTTAGGGGAACAGAGCTGGATGAGCTTATACATTCGTCAGAGACCCATTCTTTGCAACTCTCTTAACATATTTTGTCAGAACTGCTTGACTTTGTATTACCTCGCAGTCAGAGCACTAAAATGTTTGAAGACCTGACTGAACTTATTTAGTTTGGTTTTAGTATTTATTTCTATAATAAAATCTCATGCATAAGTATGAATACTATTATGGCTTCTTGGATTAATTAAAGAGGATTAGTTTCTTTTCCACAATATATCTTGATTTTGTAACAAGTAGCAAGACCTGGGCTCATGTCTCTTCCTTTATGCATCTGAGACAACTTATAGTACATCTGAATGCACAGACAGATTGTTTTAAAAAGCATTCACGCCACTGAACTTGAATTTTATTGTGTGTATACCAGGTGGATAAGTGCTTTTAAGAAACTGCTTTTGCAGTTGTGTTTTTGTGATTGTTTTCCTCCCAGATTTATGTTCCACATACCGATCTTTATTAATGGAGAGAGAAAAATGCAAAGATGTAAAGACCCTGCCCTTTCCTTAGTGCTCATTTTGGAGCGGTATCAGGAGTACACTGAATAGCCTTATTTCAAGCCATGAACTTATGAACTGATGATTTTATGAAACCTAACTCTTACCATTATTATAGTGTAATCCTCATTCCCTTCATCACCCAATTTTTCTGCAGCCAGATCTTGCTTTGTTTTCCTGTAGGGTGACACAGATGTACATGCCCACTACTATTTGTTGCACATTGTGGCAAACATCAAATGATCGGATAGGCAGTTACTGAATGCAAGCAGCTCCCGCTGACATCAGTGGCGGAATACTTTTCCTTGGCAGTGGGTGTATGATCTAGTCCCAGGATAATGATGTGTTTGACCTTCTCATCTGCTTCCTGACAGTTGACTGTAAATCTGGTTTTGGGCTGCTTCTTTTCTTTCCATGTTAAAAAGTGAACTGGGCGGCCATTTGCAGTTATTTTTCTGAATACAGAGTAAAGGTAAGACGTTATTAATTTATCATGGTCTTCTCTGTGAAATTAATGCATTTCAATCAGCTACTTCTTTTGCTAGTTTAGAGGTAAAAAGCTATTTTCCTGCAGAAAAAGATTGCCAGAAATGGTATAAAAAACACAGAACAGACAGATCCAGCAGCCAACTAAGTTCATCCATGTAGGTCTTCTATAGACATAGAACTCCATGTCATTAAGTCTATTCCCAATTCTGTCATGTTGATGGAGAAAAACAGTCTAGAAACTCTCATCAGGGTGGTCAGGCGGGGAGGAGAGAGGTGGTGGATGTCACCAGATGGCGCTGCTAGATATGGCGGCCAAGTCTGCATTGTTTCCTGGTTAGCTGGGTTTGGGTGGAGGTTTCAGGAAGCATGTTTTGCTCGGATGTTCAGGATACTGCTATTGGCAAAGGCCTGGAGTGGGAAACCCGCCACCCTTCTCTGCCAGCAAAAGCACCCAGTGGGTCAGCAGTGAGCAGCAGACTTTGGGGTCTGAGCATTCAACCTGCTTGCTTGAACCTTCCTGTCTTGCTTGTCTTGCTGATCCATGTACGTAAGAATTAAATATAAATAGTTCAAAATATTGGCTCTCTTGTGGCTGAATAAATTCTGATTAACTTTATGGTTGGACTGTATTGTATATTTTTCATTGTGTTGTATTACATTGTGTAACTATATGGTGTTAGTGTTTTTCAATTGGTGGTATCTCCAAACACCTTGCAGACTGATAATTATGTGGGAGACTTCTACTTCTGTGCACTGGAATTGCACAATTTCAGAATAAAAAAAAAAACAACAAAAAAGGCAAAGCAAAACAAAAACTTAAACACTATCAGTAATTAAAAAGAGCCCAACAGAATTGTGATACTCTTTGGGGCCAAAAGCTGAGAACAGTGTTTATTTATTTGAAACTATTTGGGACTATCACTAGAGTTGAGATTACTTCTCCTTTTTTATATGAATACATGAAGACTTTTTCATGTTCAGTTTTTTTTCAATTAAAAATGTAGTTTTTATGTCTTTTTTTTTTTTGTTTAGAACCAGAGAAATTTGAAAGCATCCTCTTTTTCTTCTCTTTGAAAAAATAGACAACATTAATTTATTTTTAACCTTCAGTAGTAAATCTTTACTGCTTTTGGCTAGCTGTAGCAGTTAACTATAGCTGAATCCTGCCAGAACTTTAAAATTAACATATTTCCCTTTTTTCTTTCCCATTCCCTAAGAGTTTGTGGGTTCTTTTTTGATCACAGTTGATTGGAGAATCTGATTTGTGGTTCAGTATTAGTACACTGAGAAAAAGTGCCACCTCTTGTGTTATTAAAATAATTCCCTGCAGCCTCTAGGGAACCTTGTATGTCTCTGATTCTTACATGACCCAGCTTGATCCTGTTTAGCTTGTAAACTTTGATAGGATCACAGCTCAAAGGTTTGTGGTAGGTGTACTGTCTGATTTTAACTCCTTGATGATCTCAGAGATGTTCCTGCGTGTAGAGATATACACATACTGGTCTGGGGCTGCATCCGGTGAGGTGCAGAGCAGTGTGGCTCTGCTCCAGCAAAGCACTTAACCAACCGCTCAGCATGGAGCCACTGGGCTCAAGCCAAGAGAGAGGTACTGCGACATGACCTGCATTGTGAATTGCATTCAGATTTATGGCTAGAGTTGGTCTAAGAATGAGGATATGTGATCCAAATATGGTGTTTATTTTCCATTGAAAGGGGATATTCACAAAGGTTAGCTTAGTCTAATAGAGTCATTCCCAAGGGCCCTCTGGGGAGGCCCACCTTGCTCCTCTCCCTATAGAGGATGTGTCTAGAGAGATTAATTTTGTGACAGTAAAGTGAAGCTTTATGAATACTCCCCAAAATGTCATGCACATTGTATTTTTCTGACCTATTGCAGGTCTTGGACTCTGGCTAATGTTTCTGAAAGGTTCTAAAGCATTCCAGCATTATGGAAAGTTTGCTTAATCCTGAGGTGGATGGTGTCGTATCTGAAACTGTTTTTAGACCTGAACCTTGCTTTCAATGCTGGTGTTAAAGATAGCTTTATCCTGGCAAGATTTCAATTGTTCCTCCAGTTTACTGACTGAGGTATGTCACTGACATGTCTGTGTATCATACAATGTTGATTCTTTCAGTGATAGCTCTGGCAAAAGTGATAGAGTTTTCCAAGTTGTTAAAGTAGCTTTATCACTTTCAGCAGCTTTCACCTCAGCCAAATAGAGTGATGAAGTTTATGTTGAACAAGTGAAGACTAAGATATTAACATGGACAGTGAGTGTACAGCAAATGTGTAATCTGGATGATAAAATTGGTTAAAATGCTGATACATGACCCTAGGATATTTTGTAGTATAAATCCATGCGAGCATCTTATTTTAGGTTCTCTTTGCATTCTTGATTTAAGACTATTTTCTTCAAAGTGTGCTTAACTTTGTTCTGTGTGCAGAATTAAATTGGGGGTTAATCCTTTGGGGCACTGGCACTCATAATCCTATGGGATGAAGAGTAGAAAAAGAGAGGACAACATCTCAGGGGATAGGAGTAAAGATGACTGGTAGTAACAGGCTCCCAAGTGGTTTGGATGTGATACATGAGTGTGTTGTGGTAAATGAAGGATTTCAAAGCAAGAGGATAAGTTTAGGAGATTGTAAGCAACTCCCAGTTCCACGCATTGATCTTGAAAATTTGTTGTGGTTGTGACCGGTTCTTTTCAAGACAGCTTTCCAATGCTCTGTCTGCTCAGTTCCTTCAGCATATAATGTGTATTCCTTCTATCAGATTATAACTCTGGCATCTGGGCAAAGCTGCAGTACTTTTATTTGGCAACCCTTATCCCTTACAGCATGATTATCTGATGATCTTTGTCCTATCTGATTTAGTCTCATGTTAGTAAGTTCAGACAGTAAATAAGCTTTCTCCTACCTGAGCCCAGTTCTAAGTAAAAGAAGAAAACTACAGGTAATGAAAATTCTAATTGTCTTTTCCACGTGAACTATTAAAGTACTGCCTTTTGTCTGTTGAAATATGAAAAATATATCTTATACTTATTTTGGTCTTCATCTTGCAACCAATACACAGTTTTTAAAGTCAAATAAACCAGCCTGGCACTGACAAAAAACTGGTTTTTTTTTCTGTATTTTTTTCTTTCCAATGCATGATAATAGCATCTAATTTTCTGTCAGAAAAGACAGATTCTCAAGAAACATCTGTGCCATTTGGACTGCACAGCTGTGGAAGCTGCTCTCTACCCAGAGGGAATGTTTTGAGTGACCATCACAGAAAGGGAACTGTTTCCTAGGGGAAAGGAGTCCATTGGTACAAAGTTCATGTGCTTCAATACATCTGCTGATTCGCACATGCAAAAAAAAAAATCTAGGAATGAAGATCCTTGAAACACCTTTTGTTAATGATCATTTTACATGGTGGTGTTCAAGACAGATGGAGAAAGATGAGGTCCACTCTCCAGCTCACATCTGTCATTGTCTTTTCAAGTACAGCATTGGTGTAGAGTAGGAGACTCCTGTTTTGATCCATGCTCAAGGCCTGCATTTTAAGCCTCCAAAAGGTAGAGAATTTTTCTTTCTATTTAAAAAGAGGCAAAGCTGAAAACACATGCTGAAGCTGTACAGTCTCTGAGCTGGAGTAACTCCTGGAGGATGCTAAGCCCAGTGGGAATTAAAAAGCCAGAGCACTTCCCAGCTTCAAGCTTCCTCTCTCAGGCATGCAGCAGACGTGTTACGCACTCCCTGGCCCTTTGCACAATGGACTGACCTTCCCCCCAGAAAAGTCAGGCCAGCATGCGAGCAACATATGGAGCATTTTGAGCCTTCCCCTGTCCAAAATATTGTGTCATTTTTAGGCTATGTAGGACCCCCAATGGGATTGACCTTCCTTCTCTTGGAATAAGTATCACGACTCTCATTGCCTTCTGTGGAAAGGGGACTGGGCACTGAGCTTGCCTCTGGGAAAATAGAAAATAAAACCAGCAAGTTATATGGATCCCTGAGAGTCCATTAGACAGGCATTACTCATGCAAATGCAGTATTTAGACTATTTTAAATGCATATGAGTTGGAACATGCACAGCAATATTTTGTACTTTCTCTGCAAATAGAGCTTCTGTATGTGCAAAGTAGCTGGTGATGTTGCAGTGACCCAGTGCAGTGAATAGCGATTCCCATGGTGGGAGAATAGTAGAGGACACAGCAGGGCTGAGGCAAAGCACTTTGCACCAAGTCCTTTATTTTGAAGAGAATCCTGATATAGGAGATTGTGATATTCAGCTTTCATTCTGAGCCTCTTAGAATTTCTATCGGATCGTGAACACGATAATTTATGAGTATTTTAGCTGCACTGTCTTTGGAGGGAGTTTACTGTGCATTTTTGTGGAAGGCAAAATACAAGTTTTTTGAATATATAGGAAAAATGGTATGAGTTTTCTAACTTCTGCAGTACTCCTTTAAGCCTAATGGACTTAAGATTGATTTCAAAGACTTAGTTCTTGTCTCAGCTTTGCTTATGGACAAATATACATCTTGGTGCCCCCCATCCCATTCCCCAAAAAAGGACACAGGAATCTGAACCCTTTTTTTGTGAAACAAAACAAAAAAAATTCTGCAAAATGCTACATAAAACTCCAGTAATATCTTAAGGAAGAAATAGCCAATGCTAGAACCAAGTACACTGTGATGGATAAAGCTAGATGTATACAATTGCAAAGCTAAAACTATGTACATGCTTCTCTGTATGGTATACACTGAGGTTAGTCCTTCCTCTTGTAAATCCATACCTCACCATCCTTATGTATTAGTCATGTGTGAACTGTAATAATAGATTTGTCAGGTAATCAGTCCAAATATCTTTCTCTTACTAGAAGGAGTATATCTATATGTATCTATATATATCTATATATACACACTGTACAGGAGACTGTGCAAAACTATAACACCATCAGGAGCTGCTAAAGCAAAAAAAAAATCTCCTTTGTTTTGATCATTCCAAAATGCTATTCATAAACGGTTATTGGGCAAAAATCAAACTTAAGGCAAAACAGATTAATTCCCATGTTTATATACCACTATATGTGCTCTCTACAAATCAGGCTGTGTGATGATGGCACTGACCTCTGTGTGTGAGAGTGCAAACAGGTATAACGGATCGCTGCCTTTCTGTGAGAGAAACCTTCTCCTGGAAACAGACAAGCCAGGCAGTGTGCATTTTAATTAAAATCACATCCTGAGCATTTAAGTTTTCAAAAATTATTAGTATGACAGAGGTTACCTTTTCTTGTGACTACTATTATTACTGTCAGACTGCCTGCTTCAGGTTGGGGGGCTGAAGGTTACATATGGGATGGGGGAATGTCAAGTTAGTTGGAAGGGGTTAGTACACGGGGCCGTAGCCTTGGAATGCTCTTTGTTGGCTAGCAATCTCTTGCTGTCTTGTCTACAGCTGTACAAAAGACCCCTCAGGACATTATGTATAGTCCTCAGCAGTGACTACAGTGCTATAAACTGCAGGTGACTGGTCAAATCCAATTTCTTTTCCTGAACGGAGCACAATGCTATCACTGCTGCATATTCCTTGCCAAGATAAACAGGGATAACAATTTTATGGATTGTTGTAGATAATTTCTTTCAAATTTATGCTTGGTATTGTTGTATTTCTCTAAGTAATTCTGCACTACTTGCATTACTGCACTTGTAATTGAAGCTAATGGATGGAATAAGATGACATTTGGGTGTATAAAAATGGTCTTACAGATGAAAAGATGAGCTGTTTAGCTTAGTAAAGGGCTGTGCTTGTTTTTTCATGTAGCAAACTTAGGACTCACAAAGAGGCTTTCTAGGAATGTCTTAATTTTTCTTACTATTCATGCTGACATTCCTATGATTCATTGATGTGCATTTTACAAATAAAGCTGCACCACAGAAGGATGAAATGACTTACCCAAGGCTGTACAAAAACTTGTGGTGCAGTCAGCTATTGACTCATACTCCTAAATCTCTGTTCTGTTGTATTGTATCATTCTTTGGCACCTAACTAACACTTGTCCTTGAAAAGTCTTCCTTTCTGGAAACAAGTTTTTTTTTTTTCCAGCTCTGAGGAGCACAACTACTTTAAAAACAGAAGAGAAAAAAGCACATCTTTGGGGAAAAGTATAAAAGAGGCACAAGAAAAACAAATTATTTCATAGTTTAAAATTCCACTTTGAAGTGCATTTTGGTGATTATCAGATAAATCCCTAAGAACAGATTTGGAATGACACTATATATGTGCTTGAAGCAATTCTCTCTTTAATGGATCTTTTGGAACTTGTCTAAGTTGCCATGAGAAGCCCATTTTTATCATGCTGTACTGTAAATATTTTAGTACTGAAATTGGCTTTTAATGAAATTAACTACAAGTTGAAAATGTTTAATGGACTCCATGGCAGTAAAATTAAGAAAAATGTCATTTTGTCTCTCTAATGTGCCCCCAAACATTCTTGCAATGAATTAGAACGTTGATTGTTATTTTTCAGCTCAGGACTTGGCAGGTGTGTAACGCGACTCCTGATAGCAGGACAGCAGATTACATTCTCCTATAAAACCATTTCTAAGGGACTTGGCACAAAAACTGTTATTGCATGTCTGCAGGTGTTTAGTAATTGGATTAATGCGGAGCAGAAGGAATGTCTGATGCCCCAGCACTGAGAAATGCTGAGGAAAGACACATTCATTTCTGAGAGCAACCTGGAATGTATGATGACAGCCTGTTCACACACATAGTGCCAGATCTAAGCCTGCAAGTTTAAAATTAACTGCTGTGAGCAATCACCTTCCAGAGAAAAGTTTATCCAAACCTAAATACAATAACAGGAGCTCTGTAAGTAAGGAGGTAGGGAGCTTTGGGCTATGTTTTGATCCTATTCCAAAAGCAACTTGCATAACTTTAGCAAAAGTCCTTATATCATGCCTATCACGGATCCCTAAAATCCTAGGTGTCTAATAAAAATGTCCTTGATAAACATATAGACCCTCAAAATTCTGTGAAGGTACAGAGAAAATAATACAATCTCAGATCAAGGGATTTCAGGATAAATTGATGTTCTTTTAAATATCTTGATCTTGAATTAGAAAGGCTTTTGTAATGGCCAGGGACCAAAGACATAAATCTTTCTGTACTGATGAAAATATTAAACTAAGAAGTCCATTTGAAATAGTAAACACTAGAAACAA
Organism: Chlamydotis macqueenii; assembly: GCF_036417535.1. Lineage (NCBI taxonomy): Eukaryota > Metazoa > Chordata > Aves > Otidiformes > Otididae > Chlamydotis > Chlamydotis macqueenii. The sequence continues at coordinate 11,248,958 of NC_141558.1, forward strand.
ATTTCTAAAAGGGTGTCAGCTTAGGCCCTGTCAGTGCTCGGAATAACACTTGCATGTAATCTTTGATTTCACCAAGTTTCAATGTACAGCTGACAAGCTGTCCTTGAAAATTCACTTGAGCACAAGTACTGTTTTAGAAAGCATCTTATGCACATGTGGCTTATAGATTAACTTTAACAGCAAGGGATTTAGGGATAAAAACAATTATTTGTGTTATCCTGTGCTGAGAAGGCAGGACCCCTGAAAAACAGTTCTCTGCTGCTAGGGCTTCGGGGAGGGCAGAACTGATGTGGGTCCAATGAGGGCACTTTGAGAAGTATTATCTTTTTTTTTTATGTATTGGAATATTATTCTCCAGGTCTATACTGTGAGGAAAAAAAGGTACTGAGGTGACTGACCAGTGTGCTTTTTGGTTGTCTGGTTCCTCTGGAAGCAGTACTAGCTAGATACAGGTAGGAGAGGCCAATACCCTGTAAGCAGACTGCTGGCTAATCAGAAAAGCCACCATGGCTTATATATGTTGGGATTTCTACAGTATGTCTTCCAGACCATGGAGATGTCTCAGGTGAGGATCTAAGTCCTTTTGGCTTTCACCCCATCTCCTTAGCCTTTTATGAACAAAGATGAGGACTGGGTACAGCTCCACATAATTTTCTTTCATTAATTGGTTAGAACTGCAATTTACGGAAATAAGCAGTGGATTAATTTCAAGATGAAGTAAAATTTGCAGTTCTTTATATTCTCCCTGTGAATTTACTAGCAAATAAGAATTCTAAAGGAGTAGAATATATTCTTAAGACTAAAATAGATACAGAACATTTTCATTACACCATATTCCCCCTGCTGTCTTTGGGGAATAACATTTGAGTATTTTACCAGGATCTTAAAAATTTTGTCCTATGCAATGAATGACATTTCAATGGAGACTGGGAGTTTTATGACCATGGAGCAAATGGCAGCCTCATGAAGGTCATTGAGAGCTTTGTACTGACTTCCAGATGCAACAGTCACAAGTAACTCCCACTGCAGTTAAAGTTGTCAAACAACTTCCATTATAGCTTTGTCTTTTACATGCACACAGCTTTCTCCAGGCTTGATCTCTGTCAGAAGGCTTATTGTTGAGGACATGGACAATAGAGGATTGACTACATGTATAACAGAGCTCATATTGCACAGATAAATACACACGCACAATCTGCTGCTCTAAAAGTTGTTTAGGATGAAAGGTTCAGCTTCCCTGATGGTCAGAGAATGCCGTGTCACCATTTTCCTCACAGAGGTAGCTCTTCCTCAGTTTAGATCCTTTCTGTGCATTGCATGTGCCAGGCCCTAGTGTGGAGGATCCATTTTATGTGGTGTGGGGAATGCTTCATTTGAATTTTTTCAGCTTTCAGATGTTTGACTTTGGAGCTTTAACACTCCTTGCGCATCAGCTTTTATGAATTAGATTTATTTTTTTTTTTTTCAGAGTAGGAAAATTTAAAAAAGTCTGTGGTGAATCCACAAGCTTAAGTATTGCATTCCTGTGGCACAGAACTGCTGTGCTCAATGATGATGCTGACCGTATAGGCTGACAGCAGGCTGTTCTAACAGGGAAATTAATATTGCTTGAATGACTCAGGGAATAATAAAAGCAACCAGTTCGGCATCTAACGAACCCTTCCGCCAGAAAAGTGATGGTGTTTCCATCTAACCTTTTCCAGCTTTACCCCTCAAAATTTGATTAGCCCCTGAAAAACAACTTTGAAAAATTTCTGAGGAAGTCTCTGAAGCCCAGAGTTTCCCTGCAGGTAAAGGAATGGCTGTGTATCAAAGCACCCCAACAGTGGGAGCTAAAGGGATGCAAAAGGATAAGTTTGCCTTGTTTGTACACTCCCTATGAATTCACTCACAAGCTGCTGTTGAACACAGGAAAATAAGTTATCTGGACCATTGTTCAGACTCAAAACACATTGTTACGTTCTTATGTAAGTCTGAAAGGTACAGAGTTCAGACAAAACCAGTTGCCTCAACTCCCTTTATTATCTGTGCAGACAGAGTGATGTATGCCCATTTTCTTGAACACCTGTCTTCTAGAAGAAGGTTGCCTTCTAGAAGTACCTCTACTTCTCCACTGACTAGAAGGGGACTTGGCATAAATCTTAAGTCTGCCTGAAACTACAACTATACTTTCAGACTATTGCTTTAGCTGATCTGAATCTCATTCCAGCAGGCAATATCAGAATGGGTTCATTATGCATCGCAACAGTGAAACAATACTTTCTCCTCTGGACTAAATGAAACTATCCCATAAAAATTTTGTACTAGTGAAACAACGGTTGACACAGTTATATTAAGCAAGGCTCACATCTCTTCACATAGCTATGCAAGAAAATTCTGCAGCCTCATGAGCAGATCCTGATATTTTTACTCTCTGTGAATAGAAATGTTGTCCATCTGTAGTCCCACTGACTTCAGGGAGCATCGTTTGGGAGAAGACTGTGCCTCGGTGAAGCGGGGCTGGTTCACTTACTCTGTGCATTTACTGAAGGGAATTATGGACAGTATTACTCAAGAAAACCAGCATTCACCACCCTTACTGAAGAAGCTGTTAGTTCTCCTTTCACATTAGTATTAGTATTAAAATAGAAAGATCTTACTAGAAGATCCCAGCAACACAGCAGACAGTTTTAATCACTGTCCAATTCTATATCTACATTGTTTTTTCACATTGTACTCAGAGAAGATGATTGCAAATGATGAAGTTTTTAAAATAATTTTTTTTTCCACAGTTGGAAGAAGAAATGCAGACCTCACTCCAAGGATCGATGTAATGATTATTCTTTAACTGTATACATGCTTTTTAGAAAGAAATAGGAGTGAAGTGGATTGTCTGCTTGAAGCATTAAGTATTGCACACTGTATTTTTAAAGGATCATTAACTTTGCTACAGAATCTACCTTGGTGTTTTTTAAAAAGAAGTTTGAAATTTCTACCATCTCATAGTTTGCTTTAATTTCTACATTTTATTTTAAAAATTACAGAAAATAAAGAGATGATATGCCAACTAGAGGTAAAGAGGTGTTCTGATCTGTAACCTTACAGGTTCAAGAATACTTCAAAGTTGAAACTGGTGGGATCTGGTTACATTTCAACACAAAGGATAAATTTATGTCTGTAAGCCATAACCTTTTGCCAGTCTCTGTTTCTTCCTATTGGCTGAGAGATATACTTGTGTTTTTCATCTGTCATGCAGTCACACTAAATAAAATTCTCTTTCTTTTGTTTTTCATTTGTTTTACTGGCTACTTACCTCTTCAACAAAGGTGGGAGCTATCCAAATTGATTCTGTGCCTATCTATAGGAGACAAATCAAACTTTTCAAAAATGATATCTACTGTGCTAGTGCAAAGGATGGTGATTGCTGGGGCTGCTGTAAAAACTGAAAAGTAGAATAGCTGTTATTCACAGCTGTTATTAACACCATGTTTGTGTAGTCACAACACAGAACTCTAGGGCTACATTTATATCAGAAATAAAATGAACAAGGTCTCTTCTCTCACTCTGTGGCCTGTTGACATGAGTGAACTCATAATCAGCCAGCTGAATTCTTTTACTTTCCGAAACTTTGTGGCTGCCTCCAAACAGGCTGTTGGGGTTTTTTTTTGGGTTAGCTAAGACCTGAAAACTGTGTCCAGACATTATCTGGGAGAGTGTAACTTATGCTAGTATAGAAGTAGTAAAAAATGCCAGGTGCTGTACAGAGCCAGAAACCAGCACAATGTTAGTCAGACCTTGACATAAGCAGCAATATCAAAAGGACAGTTATATATGAACCTGAGTTCTGCAAAGACATACATAGTTTTCATTCTTACCTTTCCATTGAAGAATGGAATAAAAATAAATTAGGTTTCTTCTAAAATTTGGGAACAGATGTATGCTCTTGCTGTTACTCCTCAAGATCTGGGAGGGGAATTTACTTTCTGTCATGCAAAAATGTTCCGTTTATCAAAGGAAGGCAGTATGTGAACAATATATTACAAGTTTATCATGAAAATCCAGCTTCACAAAAACAAAACAATACGAAGCATTCTCTTCTCCCCAAATTATGAAAGTTTCTAATTTCAACCTGAATGAATAGTTCTGTTTCCCACCCAAACATATTTCTTGGACAACTCCTGGAAATCTGATTCCTGAACACTGCTCTTTATGGGAGCTCTTCTGAGTTTCTATACCAGTCTACACCTGAGGGTACACTGAAACACATGACTGTTCATAGCTGGAACCGTGAAGCTATGTATATGTGTCCTGTAGGCCTTCATTATAGAATACTTGGATATTACATCTAACTCCTGTTTTTTGACACATAATCACTGAATTATGGAGGTATGTTCAGCGTGGACCAGCTACTTTTATGGTGAAGGAACTAAAGCTCAAGTTCCTACTTCACCTGATTGGGCAACCTCTGGATCCCATCCTCATTTTACAATGAGAGCAAATCCTTCAAATGGACCAAGTTTTTCTGGGCACAAGCAGATAATTGTGGGAAGACACCGGAGAAGAGTCAAATGCCTCAATTTGCTCTGAAATTGTGAGTATCGTATGTGGCTTCAGAACAAAGCTCCTCCAGATTTTGCCTCTGGATGAGTCCAGCCTTAAAAAGGACTCAATAGCCTGGCTACAATTTTATTTTATTGCTGGCTAAGCTAATCTAGCCACAGAGATGTTAGTGCTGATGGTCTGAATTAATTTTACAACAAAGACATCCTTGTCACATTTTATTTCAGGAAGCAATTCTTGACTTTGAGATGAAAAAAAATTGAGTATTGGGCTTCTGAAGGAAAAAAAAAAAAAGAGGTGCTGGGCTTCTGAGGTTCCTCTAGTAAAATAAAGGATATTGCTACTGAAATTATTGGCTCCTGTTGTCCCCTGCTTGGAAGGATCTTATTGCTAGCTGATGATACTTACCCAAGGTGGCATTAAAACTTCCTTCCATTCTTAGACGTGCAGTGTGCCATCCTAAACAAAGGGAATCTGATGTTAAAAGTATAGCTATACTGGCAAGCAGTGCTTAAAGAAATGCAGGGCACAGCTGGTGTGGAATAAGGCTCTCCCACATTTCTGCATAACACAGGCTCCAGCCCAAGATGAAGCCACTAGAAAACCTCGGCACAGGCAAGATACACAAGACTGTATAGCCAATGATAACAGGAAAGTTTAACACTAGATCAACACAAGTATAATTAGCTGTTTCAAGTGGAGACATTATTCTTCATTTCCTGCCCTCAGCTTGTTGCTCTGAACTGTTAAACAATAGCTGTGTTTCATGCAAGAAGGGTTGGGTTTCAGAGGCTGGTGAAATGGTTCCCCTGTGGGACCAGATCCAAAGGCAGATGGATTCACTGGGAGTGTCACTGTGCTACTTCAGGTGGGTCAAGACAGCCCGACAAATGCAGAAGTGGTGGGTAAAGGTAGCTTATTTGACAACAACAAAAAAGCTATTAGAATTACTTCAGCAGTGCTTTCACCCAGATGATTTCAGCCCTTTTGACTCACATAGGCTTTATATTCACTGTGCTGAAACACGACCAAGAGATCCCCTTCCTTTTTTTTCTGATTACTTCCAAATTTCTAATATGAGGAGAGATTTAGCTTTTCTTTTCCCTACTAGTCTCTGTGCAAAAGTCTTCATTTTCTGCCCACTTCGCCAGTCTCTTTCAACCATTTACCACCTTTCAGTCATACTTTTTCAACCACACTTTTTTTCTCTCAGCGTTGTCTCTGCTGCCTACTAGTAACTTTCAGATGCACTAAGCTTTCTTTCCATGGATCCAGACATCTTCAGATCCCAGTAGGGCTTGCCCTTGGCAAAGATCACTAGCCTATGGAGGTAGGCTGGACACCACCTGAGTCAAATTCCTGAGTTCCAGGTAATGAGAAGAAGCTAGATCCAGGGAAAATCTGCCCTCTTTCTTTTGATGATAGCTTATTCTGCAAGTTATGGTAACATCTGAACTCAGTATTCTGTAGTGAGTCTAACATGAATGCAAAATCAGCAGAGCCTGGCATCATCCTGTGGGGTAAGAAAAACATTTAGAAATGTCCAGTTGAAAAGCTTATATAATGATATCAATCATTAGATCTTTTGTATAATATATGTGCAGATTATAGTTATGTGCATGTCAACCATATAATTTTTGCCTGACATAGTAAACATTTGATGATTATCCCAAACTTTCTGCCATTTTAAAATGGCACACTACAAAAAATATAGGTTACGTGCTCCAAAGACTTAGAAGTTTTCTGCGTGCACATATGCTATGGCTGAGACCAATTCTGACTATCTGCAGATGCAAACAATATGACATGCAAAAGGGATTATACATAATTGGAAGATGTGATGTGGAAAATTACTTATTTCACTGTCACTCTATGCCTTTATTTGTTCTTGAATCTCTTATTAAAAAAAAAAAAGACAAACCACACACAAAGAAACAAACATGTATACTGTACATCAGAACCTGGAAGTCTCCCAAGCCACAGTCTAATAATTGGCAAAACTATCAGATAAGATTCAACAGAAAACCTACAATGTGATGATGGGCCAATTTTAGAGACAAGACACAAGACGTACTTCTGGTAGGATTCCTAGATAATAAATGCAATTCCTGCTTCTGCTACAGGTTTCTTAAAGAAGTTACCTTAAAGAAGTAATTTATGATTTCTGCTTCTTGATTTCCCTATTCTGAAAAAAAAAAAACAAAAAACCCACCCCCTTTTTTTTTGTTCCACAATTTATCTGGCTTCACTGTTTACAATACAAGTAAACCTTTGCAAATAACTCTGCAAATGAGCAGAAGGGACCTTACACCTAACAAGAGTCTATTGTCTGATAAATAATACCAAGTCTGTGCATTTGGGTGGTATACAAGTAGCAATGAAGCATTTTTCTGCAAAGTGGTTTTGTTCTTGGTTATACAAAAGTGAGTCATTCCTTTCTTGTACCAGACATTTTTTTCTTGTCCTCCTTTTAAAAAGTACAGAAAATACAAAAGAAAATGTTGCATGGGTGATGTAAACTGGGATAGATAGGACAGAAAGATCGGGAAGAAGTTGTGGAAGATACAAAGAAGGCTTGGGAGTGTGTATAAAGACTTTCTCTGAAATCTCTAATCTTTAAGTAACATTAAATTGTCTGCATTAGGTCTTCTTCAGCTGTATAACTCTATATAACAGATGTCGATCCCGTGAATCTTTCAAGTGAAAACATTCCGTGATTCATAGAAAATTTATGATTAAAAGATGGTATAAAGATGAGAAACCACCCGCCATTATGAGCCATGATGAACATGTGTGCAAAGTTATTGCAAAAGACACTGTGCATTCTACTCCCAGAAAAGGGAAAAAATGTTCCCTTTGGTTGAATAAAATGTATAAATTAAGTAAAGATGGTCCTCTCCTACTGTTTGAGTCTTTCATATCAGTTTACAAGCAGTAAAATCATAAGAGCTCAGCAATAAGTACAACATTAGTTCTACTCATCTGTCAATTTCAAGAAATCAGAGTATATAATTTGTTGAGTAATCCTTTGAATTGCCATCTGAATATTAAAAAAGAAATGTGGTATTGCTTCATGTACCTGTCTGTGACTTCTCAGACTGTAAACAACTCTCAGTGCAGAGTTTGATTTGGCTGTCTGAAACCAGGAGGCAGACATTTGTATTAACAAAGGGTTTGTTTAGAACTGCTGTTTTTGTCTAATGAATGCTATGATTCTTCCCCCTCCTGAGGGCATATAGAAAAGGCAATGGAGATGGTAGAATTTTCATGGTGTTGCTACTTTGTTTTCCATTCAGGGAGAAGAAAAAAATGCCATATGCATTAAGTAACTGCCTGAAACTGAAGTGCAAAATTATGAATATTAATTTCATGGAACAAGAACACCTAAAAAGATATACTGCGAGTTAGGAAAACAGAGTGGAAATAAAACTCTGAAAATTTTATCTCAACCTGTTGTTGGCTTTCCATCTCCATTCCAGAGACAGCATGGGCTGCCCATCTTCCTGGAGATTCCCTGCACATCACAGCTGCGTTTCTGGGCTGGGAGCAGTGCAGGTCTGCAGCAGAGGAAGAGGAGGTGAGCAGGATCTCCAAGCAGGCAGAAGACATCAGTGAGGGCTGGCAGAGCTGGGGGGACAGGAAGGGCAGGACCTGGCACCCAGGGCCCATCCCAAAGCCACAGCAAGGAATCAAGGCAAGCATGGGGCTGGAGGGCGCAGCCCCCAGCCACAGACACTGGGGATGGGGACAGACTGAGGCCAAGTGGGATTCGAGAGGGCCAGCAGGCCAGCAGGCAGTACACGGGGTCTCAGAAGGGGCAGTGCAGGCCAGGACTTGGGATTTGGCCCTTCCTCGTGATAGGGCCGAGGCTTTGTATGGCCCTGCACAGGGCCAGGTCTCAGGACTGAAGTGGGCTGACGATGGGCCAGCTGTGCTGGCCATTGTCCAATGCTCAGGTGACTGTCTCCTCTCTCAGTTCAGCTCAGCTTGAGGAGGGTCACCTCCCTGCATCACAAACATTGACATAACTGAGTCCACTCTGGGCCAGCAGCTTTCCTGAGAGTGGGACAGGAGATGCGGCAGGAAGATGGAGAGACATCTCCCTGCAAAAGGGAGCATGGGGGATCAGCCGGCAGCAGCACAGCCAGCAAGGAGACTCTGTCAGTCACTAATGGGAAGAAGGGCCCTGGGAAACAAGGAAATGTGCACAGTCCTTCCCCTTCTAGGCAGGGAGAGCAGGGACTGCCACCGAGTGAGTGAGGGAGTTCCTCAGGAGCAATCAGACCAGATGTCTGAGAGCCCCAGCATCTCTGATGGGGACACCAGAGCTGCCATTGGAGAAGAATGTCCCCATGGGAGAAGCAGACCACTCCCTGGAAAGCTCAGCAAATTTCAGATCTGATCTTTCTCAGCTCTTTTCAGTCATTGCTGAAAGACAGGCACATTCAAACTCAAAATAGCAAATTGTTCACAATCAGATAGCAATATTCATTTATTGTGTGCTGCAATAATAAACAAGAGTGAAAAACAGAGGAACTCTTTGCTCTTCAAAACCTTACAATAAAACTACTGCACCTGTCTTGGAGTTCATATGTTTCATATTCTTTTAAAAGATATCCTGGACTTGATACAACATGGCACTTCAGCCTATGACTATTTTTTTTCTATTTGAAATGACACTTTTTTAATGGCAGTTTGTGTTATATCCTTGGATGGAAAGAGAACAACCAAACTACAGATCTTGCCTGGAACAGAGATTAGGAATGCTAAAATGTTGTAAGACCTTGGCAGAGTCCTACAGTAAAAGAAGAAGATTATCTCTGAAGCAAGGAATTATCATGATGTCCTCTTCTGTTCTACTGATAAGCTTTTTAAGTGAGAGACTGGTCAAGAACATTTTCATTCTGTTTTTAATGACATCTTGTAATATTTCTCTGTGCTTTTTGGATATAGCTGCAAAGTGAAAATATAGCCGTTGATCAGTTAAGAGAATCTTTTGTTTTTTATAATTGGATACTCTAGAAGCATTTTCTCAGGTATCCTTGTCAGGCATTTTTGAGATAGTGCAGAATTTGCTTGATCATGTTCCAACACGGTTGTTAAAAGAATGCCTGCCTTTTCTCGGTCATGCTATCCTGAGAGTTGTGGATTGCTCTCTTCCATCTGGGACGGTTCCAAAATAATTTAAACTGGGCTACAATCATTCTTTTGTTAGAGAAGATGTCTTCATCTATAGATGTTTTGTTTAATAGCCAACCAGTTCATAATTTACACATTTCAGTTAACAAGATGGAAAAAGTAGTTTAAAGTTCAGTCCAGGTTTTATATACGTTATAGTACACATCTGGCAGAGCTAGACTTGAGGATTGTCTCTTGATTGTTAATAGTGTAACTTTTTTGCATTTCTTCTTGGTAATTTACTTTTTGTCAGTAATTTGGCAAATAACTTAAATAAGTGGTTACTGTTACGAAAAACCTTTTGTAATAGCTATTATTGTGCCTGCTCCCATATACAGTATTACTGTCTTCTTAGTGGAAGGTTAGCAGTAACTCTGAATGAAAAATGAAGTCTTAGCAATTCAGTTCCAAGAACTTATCAACATGATTGCCAGAAAACCACCACCTAAAAAATGTAGGTGAAACATTGCAACAGAAACCTCTAAGATATCTAATTAGTCTGATCCATTTTGCATGAAAATCAATGACATTGCGATTCACAAACATTTCCTAGGTTTTCTTGGTGGTGCACAGAGATAAAAGGACACTTTCAGAGAATTATTCACCAGTAGGTGAGTCATACTCTGGAAATGCAAATTTTTTCCATGGTTTCATGAAAGGGAAAAGTTCCCTAATGGAGAGTGGACTTTTGCTTTTAAGTGTTAAAGTTCAGTGAGATTAGTCTTGAAGGCCTTCTCTGGCAATGAACTCTAAATAAAATAGCTGAGGGCTCTTTTAGACTTATGAAGGCCAATCTGTTGAACACCAATGTCAAAGTTAGGGTTTTATTTAGCATCTTTGCTTTATAAGGCACAGTGGTCTGTAAGCGTTTTACAGTTTCTTAGAGAATGGCACAGGATTGTCAGCTCTCACAACTTTTTTTTTTTGTAGGGGTATGGTGATCTTTGGTAGTTTCTCTCTTCCCTCTTTGTTGAGTTATATAATATGTGAAAATGCCAGAATTCATTTGAAAAAAAAGTTTTTCTAGCCCTCAGAATGGTATAAAAGAAGCTATAAAATAGGAACCATATATAAGTAGTAAAGTTGTGATATTTAATGTTTCTGAAGAGTTGTGGGGCCTGAATTATTGCAGTCTGATCACAGTTTGAGTCTTCTGAGAAATACTCCCACTCTTAAGATAAATACATATTTTCTTAACACAGATCTCTCTTCTACTAGTGAATTTTAATTACTGAACTATTTGTCAAGGAAAAGTTTAGCTAACTGTCAGAAAAAAAATCGTATTTTTTGTAGATGTCTCCAAGAAATTATATTTCCAATATTCTTTGTACCAACAGTGGGGAGGATTTCACTGAGAATATAAAGCTTTGTGTGAACTCGCTGTTAGAGACTGTGAATTGCCTTCCTGCTCTTTCAGTATCAATTGGAAAAGAAAAATAAAACCATATGAAAGATTAAAATAGCATGTTGATATCTTATTATTTCAGGTATCACACCAGTCTTTCTAGTGATATGAGAAAAAGAAATTGTCAGAACTTCCCAAAATCATAAAAACATTTTAAAATACTATAAATCGATTTGAAAAATTGCAAAAATGGTTTATACTTATTCACTGCTTTAAAGGAAATTAGTTTGGCATGGATAAGTAAAAAGAAAGAAATAGCAGCATGAACACAAAACACTTCATTTAAAAGGTGGGTTCTCCTAATGTAGATTATTTGCTTTTGTAAGCCCGACTAAAACCTTGATATGGTGAAACTGTGAACATCTGGAATCCTCAAAATCAGTAGGAAATTATTTTAACACATAGTATGGGATTCATTTGCTTAAATTTAGACACCTACAAGTAGAAGTCTAAGGCTGAACTAGTTTTCCAGGCCCTAGGTAATCAATAAAGAGAAACAGGCTTTTGCAGAGAAAAATTCTTCGCCATTCTAAAACACATCTGAAATGGTCCAGATGAATTACTCCCAGAAAATGTTTATTTTTCTCTGTTAAACTCAAAGACAGACATGATTGACTACTCTGGAATTAAACATCTGTAGTGTAGCCTACAATTAGGCAAGACACCTTCGTTATTTTCAGAACTGTAATAGTGTAAACTGTCTGCTCCAAGTTTGGGTACAGAAATCAGCTACATGGTTGAATTTCCTTACATTTAGTTTGGCTACCTCAAAATGTGTGCATATATATGCACACATACATGTATCTACTTGTGTTCATATGCAGGACATATAGTCTCTATCAAGACTTATGTTAGAAATAGTCATCTTGATAACTTGCTTCTGCAATGTCAAGTATAAAACTCACTCATATTATCCAGGATTTTCAAATTAATGCCATGGAGTTGCATAAGAACATTAACAGCACTGAGGGTGGAAAATTCCTTCACTTATTTGGTAAGCCTCAACTGCAAATGGATGCCACATCGTATCTCCTAACTCCTCCATACATGTGTTTGGACATTAAAAGGAGACAAGTTCTGCACCAGAAGGTTATTGAGAATGACTTTACTACAAGCATCTTCTTACAATACATAATACACAAGGTAAGCTGTAGAATTATTTAACCAGTTTAATCCACAGATCATAAAATCCTGAGAAACATTCTATGAGAAATGGTCTCATAGAGCTAAGGAGTTGCTTTAGCTGTTAGGCAGTGCTTAACAAAAGCTGAAATATTTGCGGTTCTAAAGTCTGTATGAAAACCTTTAACAAGCAGGTAAACAATTTCCACTTTGCACAAAGTCTGTTGTGAAGCGGTGAAAGCATTTATAAGTGTCACAATGCTCACATCACAAAGATAAAGCTTGGGTTGTGTCATATAGTGTAGATGAAGAATAGTTCTGACAGTCATTTCTACCTAAGAACTTAAATTTACAAACTCACATATCAAATGTTGAATTATTTCTCCTAACAGGAACTGATGTGATCCTTACTATCTCCTCCAGTTGCTTCTTCCAACATGCCAATCTTTTGTGACAGTATTCTCTTGAACTTCAGCCAGTAACCCTAATCTATTTAAGACTTTTTTTTTCTTTCTGTTGCACTCAATAAGGCAAATGTCAACTGGGAACCAAATTGCCTTAATGTCTCCTTCATGGCCCTGTGACACACAGGGCATGATTCAATTTAAGGTACATTTAGGTGTCTACATGCAAGTAGATGTCTACATGCATGCTAATATCCGAGATCCCATTAGAGCCAATGGAGCTAAAGCTCAACTCATTTGCCTAAATCTAGGCCTCTAGTGGCATTTAAAATGCCCTAAAATATCTTAAGACAACTGGACAGGGTTGGAAATTGTGACACAAGCCCTTTGGGGAGATGAACTTTCTTGGTTCCAGCAGCTGGAGGCCTAGCAGGACACTAAAGCAAATCAGTACGCACTAGATGCATACTTGTAGGCAGCTGAACTTGAGCCCTTGTCATCCTTTGGGATGTCATTCCCAAAGCTAACATACAGGTTATCTGTATTTGCTGCCATTCACATGGTTCAGTTGGAGGCAGCAATGAAGGAATTGATCTAGCATAGAACTGTAGTCCAGGTGCTGAAATCAATTAACCAGGAGCTCTGGGTATGGCTCAAAGGTTATAAAGGTTAAGAGAATGATTTTCCCTAACCATGCTCCGCTTTGGATCAGGCCATCTGATCAGGCCACCTTAATCAGACTTTAATATTCACTTCAGATTTAATGAAACTGCTTCAGCAATAAAAACTTGGTTGTAAAATATAGATTTTAAATCAGCATTCAGTCCTTCCAGTGTTTTATGCATATGATCCACCTATAAAATTTCATTAAGGAAGCTGGGTTAGAGTCGTGAGGCATAGTTTTTATAAGCTTTGTCTCCTTCAAATCTTATAAAAATAAATTTAAGTAGCTTACATATCCCTAAATAAGCTATAACAATAGTGCAGCACAGTTCAGTTAATTTAGTATGTTGGAAAAAGTTTTCTTACTGGTTTTCAAAATGTTAGATTTTTTCCGGATATATCATTACCACCAAGTTGGTCCTGACTTGTGGAGGCTATAAAACAAATAAAGTCATTAAAAATAATTTGAACAAAAAGAGTAACTTGATATCATAATGCCATCCACATTTGGTTAAAATGACTTATTTTAAAGCTCCCTTTCATCTTGCTAAACAGATTTCCAAAGTCAAAAAAAATGTGATTAATAAATTATCCTCCATAAATCTTATGATAACTATGATAGTCTTTGGAGAATTATGAAGCCACATCTGGAAAAAGTATTTTACTGCCTGTAAAACAGCATGCCATGAATTTTACTAGTTCACATTAGTAAGTATAATACGGTATATAATTTTTGCATTCATCAGTGTGAGTGCAAAACACATCATTTTCTTCTCCCCAAAACCCTTAGATTTATTTCAGAAAGAATGTTTCTTGTAAAGTTTATAAGGAGCTTGTTTTCTTTTATTCATACAGAGATATTTCTCCTTTATATTAGCTGTAATTTACAAGATGAACTGGAGAGTACCTAACATCAGAACAGAAGTAAGTAAACAGTAAGAGTAATAGGGTTCATTTCTTATTATTATTGCACCAAGGCTAAAATGAGCAAGGCCAAGCCACTGAATAAATGCCAGAGCACTAATCAAGAGAGAAAGCAAAGAAGTTCATTTTCTGCTGCGTAATCCAACAATAGCTATTATGTTATTCTTTTTCATTAATGACGTTTTAAAATATATAGATTAGAGTCGCAAGTCATTCAAGATGAGTGGCTGTAATATTTCTGGAATTAAAAACTTGATTAAACTTAAGTATTTCTTAAATAAAATGAGCAATGCTCTTATAGAGCCAAGTATGTCCTGGGGAAATATAAAACCCTTTTTATTTCCAAGCAGATGTTTGCAATAAGAAATGGATGGTGAGTGAAAGGGAAGAACACCATTAAGCTAAGGTAACCCCTAAAGATTTTTATATAGTTCTGCAATCATAAGCTCCATCAGTGATAAATATCACAATAGTGGTTGTAATATACCTGGTTTTATTTATGTGTAGATCCTTGAGTATGCTTTACCTCAAGTAATATAATTCGCTTAATGACCGTAGAAAAGCTATATTTTAATATAAATGAAAGTGACATAATTTTTGTAACCTGAAAAGGTTCTTTCTGTAAAGATAATTTACAATAAATCAGAAGAATAATAGTATTTGTAAACACATTTTGGTTTTAGAATAAAAATAATTAAAAATCCCAGGGAAATGCTTACTAAGAAAACATCTGTGGATTAGATTCTGACAGTCTTCTTTATTGCAAGTGATACTCTCACAATATCAACATTTTATAATTATTTGTGTAACTTGTTGCTTAGACTGGTAACATGGATGACATTCTGGCCATAAAATTGCTATTTCAGTAAATCTAGCTCTCCTCTGTTCTGGTTTGAAATGACGGTTATCTTGTAGTATTATTATACTGGTTGTAGCTGCTTTTTTTAAATATTAAAAGCTAAAATAGGCTTGTACCTGTTGATGCTTGTTGCCTTTTCTGAAAACAAAGACTTTGTTTTCTTCAAGATTTCCTCAAGCTTCCCCTTGCTGTCCTCCTGTGATTTTGGCAGAGGATTATGAGAAATGCTGGGGTCTTTGCACAGCTTTTGTGATGCTGCTGTAGAAGGGGCTGGATAACGTCAAAATTGCATGCCCCCAGAGAGAGTATTGAGGGAGAGTCAGTGTTCAGTTAGGGTGTCGTAGTTCAGCCCCAACGGGGACCAGACTACGCAGTCTCTCACTCCCCCCACTCTCCAAGAGAATAGGAGGAGATTTGACAAACAAAAGAAAACCAGGAAAAAAAAAAAACAAACACGCGGGTTGAGATTGAACAAAAAGTAAATTTAACAGTAATGACAGAAGAAAACAAAACAGTGATGGAACACAAATACAGTACAATAGCTCACAACAGATCTCCGCATCCAGTCTCTTCCAACTAGCAGGGGCTTCCCTTCAGCACCCTCCTCACTTATATACTGAGCATGATGTCAGATGGGATGGAATAGCCCTTTGGCTAATTTGGGTAAATTAACCCCAGCTGTTAGCTAATTAGTTAACTATCCCAGCCATAGGGGCTACCAGCTTCAGTTCTCCACCCAGCTCAGGTAAATATTAACTCTATCCTGGCCAGAACCAGGACATAGGGAATGGACATTCAGATGGATAATTGGGTTTACCTGGCAAGGTTTTGGTGGTGGTGGGGCTGCAGTAGAGGCTTCTGTGAGGACAGGCCAGGGGCTGACCTGTGCTGATCACAGCCAGTTCTAGCCAGTTCCAGCCGCTTCCAGCTGGTTCCAGCTGGCTGCAGCCGTTTCCAGCCACCTCCGCAACAGACCCAAGGTGCGCCAAAGCTCGGCCAGCCTGGGAAACTGGTGATGCCTCTGGGGAGTTGGTAGTGCTGCTGTGAAAACATATTAAAAAAGGGCAAATAACACAAAACCAAGATAGAAGAAGGGAACAAAAAAGTGATAAACAAGAGATGGAATACCGAGCAGAGAGAATGAGGAGTAGGAGGTGCTCCAAGCACCTGAGCAGCTGTTCCCTGCTGCCCAGGGAGAACTCATGCTCCACAGAGCAGGCTTATCCTGAAGGACTGCAGCTCAAGGGGGATATCTGCCAGAACAGATTTATCCTGAAGGACTGTAGCTGGTGAGAAGGACTCAAGCTGAAGCAGAAGAAAGGTGTGAGGGGAAAGAAATGGCAGAGAGAAACCGCAATCCCCATCCTCCATCCTCCCTCTGCTGTTGAGGGGTGTGTAAAAGAGCCTGGATTAATGGAGTGAAGTTGAGCCTGGTGGAGAAGGAGGAAAGGTGTTAGTGTTAGTATTTGTCTTTTTGATCCTTACTACCCAAATATATTTTAATTCGCAATGATTTTTTTTTTCACCCATGTTCAGTCTGTTTTGTCTGCCATCATAATTGGTAAGCAATCTCCCTGTCTTTTCTCGGCCCACACTCTTTCTTATTCAATTTCCTCCCTGCTCTGTCCCAGTGAGGGGTGGTGGTGAGAGAAAGTGAGTGAGCAGCTGGGTGGGTGTTTGGCTGTTAGTCAAGGTTAACATCACAAAACAGCATAACGGTCAAACTTTTGAAGCTGCACACTTAAATATACTGTTACAGTGCTAACCATATGCAACAAATTCTTACTTTTATAGCATGGACATATCATAGAATCATAGAATGGTTTGCGTTGAAAGCAACCTTTAAAGGTCATCTAGTCCAACCTTCCTGCAAGGACCAGGGACATCCTCGACTAGATCAGGTTGCTCAGAGCCTCATCCAACCTGGCCTTGAACGTTTCCAGGGATGGGGCTTCCACCACCTCTCTGGGCAACCTGTTCCAGTGTTCTATAACCCTCAGTGTAAAAATTTTTTTCCTAATATCCAATCTAAATCTACCTCCCTCTATTTTAAAACCATTACCCCTTGTCCTATCACAACAGGCCCTGCTAAAGAGTTTCTCCCCACCTTTCCTATAAGCCACCTTTAGGTACTGGAATGCCACAATAAGTTCTCCTCGAAGCCTTCTCTTATCCAGGCTGAACAACCCCAACTCTCTCAGCCTGTCCTCATAGGAGACGTGCTCCAGCCCTCTGGTCATCTTTGTGGCCTCCTGTGGACTTCCTCCGACAGGTCCATGTCTTTCTTATGTTGGGGGCTCCATATGTCTGCATAAGCTTTATTCTTAGAAAGCTATTCCAAAGGGAATGCGACCCATTTTAAAAGACAACTCAAAAATTTGCATAAGTTCATAAAACAATTTCCTGTATGAATTCCAGCATATAAATTTTATTGAAAAAGCATCAGTGTGAAAGATTTCTCTCTATCAACAAGCCTCTCCCCTTATCACCAAGGTGCAGGAAATGTGTACTCTCACTCTGCAAACTCTGGATCACATAAGAAAGAAAAAATCAACTGCACAAACTAGCCAGAAAGCATCAGTGTGGAAAAGGCTCTAGGGACTGTAGGGGAGTACAAATTCTATCCATCGCTCTTTGATGCTACTGCAAAAAAGACAACTCTCATTTGGGAGTGCGATAACAGGAGTGTTGCCTCTGAGACAGAGAAGATAATTACTCCATTCTACTCAGCACCAGGGAAACCTCAGATGGAGTGCTCTGCCCAGTTTCAGCACCACATTTAAAGAAACATGTAGACATATTGGAAAGAGTCCAAAGGTCAGCAAAAAACCAAGGGATTAAGAAAATGTGACCTCTGCGGAAATGAAAAAAGAACTGCTTTTCTAAAAGGGAAGATTGCAGTTGAGTGGAGTGGGACATGGACTGGTGCCATGATAAGATACGTAAAAGACCTAAGAAGAGAGAGATTATGAGTTTTTTTCCTATGCCTTTCATAAGCAGGATAAGAATAAATAGACAAATTAGAAAAGAGGAAATTATAATTAGATAACAGAAAAACTTTCAAACTAAAAGAATAGTTAAGCTCTAATAAAAGTTTAACTAATAAAATAATTGAAAGTCCAGAAAACTTGTTAATTAACTTTGCATGGGGATCTGACTGGGAAAATGATCTAAATGATCCATGGTTCCATTCCAGCCATAACTTTCAATGATCTCTAAATTTGTCTCTTTGAAAACTGGTGCCATCTACTACAGGTATGAATGCTAGTATGGAATTTGTCTAGGGGTAAAAACTGGGCCATGATCTTGCTCTAGAATACCAGTTCTTTAAATCTGATATACAATGGGTGGATTTATACTAATGTTTTAGTGAGCTGAATGGGTTCTTAGGTGCAAATTTTTCTTGCCCATTGCTGTCTCATGATGCACACTCAAATGCACACCTGAAACACTTGAAGTAGTTTCTTTCCTGGTGTAATTGAATTTGAAGTAATTCCCAGAGGCACGATTGAGAGTAACCCTTGTGATGTAGATGCCTGTTCTTTCAGTATTTAGCTCTCCATGCATGCATAGTGTGTGACTGGCACCAGACTGGCATGAACTACATTGCTGATAAGGACATGGTATGGATGCATCCTGCTAGAGCCGTAATGGATAGCAATGAAACAAGCTCTGGTTCTTTTGTCTTTGTACTGCACCAGTCAGGAAAGTGGATGCAGTGAATATCCAGAGCTTAATATGAAGTATTACATGTGTGAGGTCAGTGCATCAACTCACAAGTAATTACCAGAACTTACTCAGGAGGGGTCAGGAAGGGTTATAGAAGATGGCCTTTTGAGTAATCCTATCATGATTTCATTGTGAGAGTGATTATTCTCTTCTATTTATCTAAAAGGCTCTTGCAAATCCAATCCAAAAATAAATTTGTATTTACTTCTTTACTAAGACATTTGAAAAATTCTTATGGTGATATTTGCTTCTGTTTTTTTCTAACCAGTGCTGAACTGCTGTGATTGAATTAATTTTTGAATATTTTAAACCAATATTCCTTTCTTACACATTCTATTCTTTTAACAGGCTGACTCCAGTTGTGTAACGCTGTTTCAAGCTGGAAGAAAGTTGCTTTGTTCTTTTCCTCGTGTATCTGCATTTGAGTGAAGCAGCAAATGATTCCATGTATATGTACACTGTCCCGCTTTATGCAGGCAGAGTCTTGCAGCAAAGTAGAAGTACACAGAAACAAGTTTGGTGGAAGCGATGATTCCTTTAGCATCAGAGAAACATGTCTGTTCTTGGCATAGACCACAATTTATTTGAAATGTGGAGTAACTGTATATGGAATATATGTTGGGTCAAATTATCTGTTTGCCTATTTCTAGTCGATATGCTAGTAAATGAAATATAATTCAGTAACAGAATTTTCTTTCAGTTACAATACTTTATTTTATAATTGCAGATAAACTGTCTGGTCATTGTAATTTATAAATTCATTTCAGGCAGCACTGATAACGGGGGACAATAGATTAAATTCCCCCTCATAATAATAATTCCTCTTCCAACCATTTAACTAAGTGTGTAATCACCATAGGCTACATTTGTAGTCAGTAAAGAAAGGTGGATGCTTCCAGAGGGTAAGTCATATCTTTGGATGGGCTGAGTGGCTTTCAAGAGGTCCTTAGAATTACAGAATGGTTTTAGTCAAAAAAGACTTTTAAAGATCATATATTCTACCCCCTGACATGGGCAGGGACATCTTTCACTAGATCAGGTTGCTCAAAGCTCCATCCAACTTGACCTTGAACATTTCCAATGATGGGGCACCCACAACCTCTCTGGGCAACTTGTTCTAGTGTCTCACCACTCTTATAATAAAAAAATTCTTCCTTATGTCCAATCTAAATCTACCCTCTCTCAGTTTAAACCATTGGCCTTTGTCTTGTCACTACAAGACTTGGTAAAAAGTCTTTCTCTGTCTTTCTTATAAGCCTCCTTTATATATTGAAAGACTGCATAAGGTCTCCCCCAGAGCCTTCTCTTCATTCTGTATTCCTAGGCTGCAAGGAGTTCTGATCTACGTACTAATACATTAATCAGATATCTGGAATAAAATGAGTTTGCTTATTTTTTCATCATCTGTTATCCTGAAGAGCAGAATGAACAACCTTGCATTGTAAATCACAGGGCCAGGCTAACTGCGATTAAGAGGGCACCTATTTATCTCAATCTATCAAGGTACTCTTAATTTCACTGTACTTTTTGTTCTGCTTCTGTAAATGGAGACAATAGTCCTTCACCTCAGATGCTTGTTCTGAGGCTAAATGTGTAACAGCCCGTAACATAGGTGCTATTTTCAAGTTTTCCATTAGAACTAAGGCAGGGAGACTGTGAGATATCAGCACTTTAAATAAACATGGATTCATATAAATGTCTCTTGTTTGGAGAGCCACTGTTAGTATGGACAGAGCTTTTTTATCTTTAGAAGATTTACGGGAATTAAGTCTTCTTGTTTGCTTGTTTCTTTTAAGCAACATCTTTTGACTTCTCCTCAGCCTATGTCTTTTGGTTGAAATTAAAATATTATCATGTTCCTTGAAAAAGTTGCATTAAATGATTTCCCCCCATTTTACATGTATTTTAAAATCACTCTTTATTCCTAGGCTGCAAGGAGTTCTGCTCTAAATACATTAAATAAAATATTGTTCGGTTTCTGCTGTTGTTCAACTATAAAAAAAAGGGCTCTAAGAAGCAGGAGACATGACACTGAAAAATATTGATGATACTGATCCTCTGCTTGTTCTAAAAAGTTTTCCTGTGTTTAACTTTCCCATCTCTTTGCACAGAAAATCATAACATGTCTCTGGTCTTGTAAAACTCCTGGAACTCAAGAGACAGCTAGTGCCATTGATTTGATGATGTGTGAGACTCAAAACCTGACATTTTTCTAGGACAGCAAGATGGATAATTTAGGCTTTTTGTTCTCAATTTCCACATTCTTATAAACACAAAATGATTTGTTTAAACAGCATTGATACAAAATACACTGCAAGATCTTTCAAAGTGTATTTTTCTGGAGGAGCCACATGGGGCAAGTGCTTTTGTCAGAAATACCTCTTTAATTTGAAATTCAGAGCACAAGAGCTATAAAGATGATGTGTCCCAACTAGAGGTGGAACTGGTGGGAGAGTCACACAGGTCAGCACAGCTACATGAAGTTCAACCACATTAATTTGGGCAGGAAAATGTGCTCACCTGGAATACAAGGGAGGTGAGTTTACTATTTTCTAAACTTACAATTAGTTCAATTAAAATGTAAGAGAAACAAGTCATTGGTACTACTCAAGATACAGGATCTCCAAAAGAATAAAGATACCAAACGAAGGTCTGTAATTCTGGGCATTCATCTTGATACTGGAATTATTTTCTAATCTCACCTCTACAAAGTGTTACAAAATTTTTTTTTTTTCATTATCTACAAATCTGGGCTAAACCACTGTGGAGATATGTATATAGATACTCCCAGATTATTTCTTCAGCTTTGAACTCCAGGAGAATCACTTTTATGTTAGAACGTACAGGTCAGATAAATCTTCCTTCAGTGCACCAGAACACTAGCACTTTCCCAGGGAAAAAAACATAAAACACACTGCATTTTATTTTCCTAGCAATCATGATTATGAGACTTATTTTATGAATTACAATTAGAATATATATTTATATGTAAATCATTAAAATAGACACTAGGTAGATTTGCTAAAAAACATTGGGCAAATTTGTGAGAAATAAAATATATTTAATTCTAAATGACTTACATGGTTTTTGTCTTTTGATGAAATATTTCTAGGTGTTTTTTCCTGCTTCACACAAGAAAAGTAACTTTCATTTACACATTTATTTTTTTTACTGTCAAGAAACTGGTGGTGAAAAGAAGCATATGAAGAAAAAGGGTGAGAATGCAGAAAAAGGGAAGAAAAGTTTTAAAAAGTGAAGGTGAATAATAACTCAAAGTAGTAAAAATAATTGAGAAAGTGCTAACTACTCAGCTCCAAAATGAGGTATGAACACATACCACCTACATTTCCACAGTTCACACAAACCAGAACATAGAGATTAGTGACTCTAAAAGGTGTCTCCTCGTAGTTGTGGCCATAAGAAAGTTCTCCATGCTTGGTGACCTGGACCTCTCCTATTTTGCCACAGTAAGCCTTGAGATTTCCTCATGGCCTGGAATGAGAAATGGCTCCAGCTGCTTCTCTCTGGCTCCTCAGAGTGTGAAAAATTCTCGCTGCCTTTTTCAGAACTCAAAGGCAGAAGACTAATGGAGTCCATTCTGATCCTTCTTCTTCTGATGAATGAATGAAAATGGCTAAGCTGGTTGGTCTGGCCACAGTATGTTGACATGCTGCCTTAAGTGTCATTCCCACTGGTTCTACCACCAACACGTACATTGCCTCCAAATAAAGCAGCCCAGTTGAAAGTAATTGTGTCATTAGCATTAGTAACACTAAGAGTAACTAATATTCTTGTTGCTTGGAGGTTCTGTCTCGTGTCTTTATAAGGCAGTACGGTGAGACTGATTCATTGAAAAATAAGTCTCTTTTTTTTTCCTCCAGCCTCTGAGGAAATTGCATCCCTTCCTCCTGAGAGCAGAAGGAGGAGAGGTGTCAGTGATCTGTATGTTTGCAACCTCATTAAAGGCTTTGTCTGACACTGAGTGAGGCAAAGTTTCCAGCTGGCACAGCATACAGCTGACATCTTCCTGAGGTCAGAGATAGCATGAGTGCCTCAGATTAATGTTACAAATCTTCCAGTGGCCATCAGTCAGATCTGGAGCTGGATTAGTCTTTGATTTTAATTTTTAAGCACTTTCCAGCTTCATAAGAAATTTAAACTGCAGTCAATGAACAAACACTAATTAGCATCAAGGGTCTGGGGCAAAGCTACTGTCATGAACGAGGATAAGAGATTTAAAGAACATCCCAAATCCTTCATCTTAGAATCACAGAATCGTAGAATAGTTTGGGTTGGAAGGGACCTTTAAAGCTCATCTAGTCCAACCCCCCTGCAAGGAGCAGGGACATCTCCAACCACATCAGGTTGCTCAGAGCCCCATCCAACGTGGCACTGAATGTTTCCAGGGATGGGGCATCCACCACCTTTCTGGGCAACCTGTTCCAGTGTTCCACCACTCTCATTGTACGGCTATAACCATGTGAGCACCCTTCTTTATTCCTAAACCCAATGTAATTCCTCCTTTCCAATCTCTAACCTCAAGCAGAGATTTAATGCTACAAAAAGAGAAGTGTTAGAGGCTTGAGGAACTCCAGTGAAGACCTTTCTGTTCGGGATGGGTGACTTGCAAACACTGCAGCAATGAGTGAAAAATTAAAACTAAGATAAATAGACAGACAAACTTTTACTGCAAAAGCACTGGCAAACACCATTATTTAATGCAGAAAGTCTAAATAAGTGTAACACTAAGATAGGATTATAAAGTAATTCCTAAAGTTGCCTGGCAGATATTTAACTCTACACCTCGATCATACCATAAATGGGTAAAATTCCCATTACATCCGTAAGGAAATGGTGCAATGTCTATCCTGAAATAGGCAAAATAGCATGACAGCCCTCCTTACAGCTAACAAATAAGGATTCGGACAGGAACCATCAGCACTAAAACCATGAGCTACTGAAGCTGGAAAGATAAGCTAAATCTCTTTCATTTTCTAGTTACAAGAAGTGCATTTCCTTGTTGGACACGGAGATAGATCTTCAAAGCTCACTCTTCCCATTACCCTGAGACAATATATCAGAAGAAGTGAGATGCCAGGAGTGTTCTGCATTTAATTTCCCTAAAAGTTTATATATTAAAGCTCATTTATTCGCCTTGATAATGCAAACTCTTGTCACAGGTGAAGTATTTTGCCTGGTTTCAAGAACACTGGTTGTCTTGGTCAAGTATTTTGTGAAGGTGCTTCAGGCTCTGTGAGGGCTTGGCTGATCACTTTTCCCACTATCCATTGCTCAGTGTTGCACAGGGTTTATACTCCCCTCCCTTCCCCTCCCCTCCCCTCCCTTCCCTTCCCTTCCCTTCCCCTCCCCTCCTCTCCTCTCTGTTTTTCAGATAACAATTCTGTGTAAAAATAAATTCAATTCAGTCTCTGGGATGGCTGATAAATCAGCACTTGTTTTCATCCCTAGGGGAGAAAGGAATGTGTTTATCAAAATTTATCTTTTTTTTATTTTTTTATTTTTTTTTAAATACTTGACTGTGTTGACCAACATCACACTCCTAAATGTCTGACCGTTTTGTTTCCTAACTTAGCTTTCGCTTTGGATGTGTACTGTGTTTTGGATTAGTTTAAATGTTTTTTGGAAATAAAAATAACTGTCTGATGAGTCTGTGTGCAATCATGTCACATGAAGAGAAAAATACATATCTTAGTAGCAGCATTCTTTTATGGATGGAGAAATGCATTTGAGATTAGAACCAAACTTGATTTGAAGAAAATGAGAACTGATTTTTTCTCCAATTTCCAACTCCTTTGTGTTTTTAGTTTTCAATTTTTATATATTTTTCTTTTCTTTTCATTTCTTTTTTTTTTTTTTTTCCCCCCTCCCCTGCAATTCCTGCTTTTGGCTTCAAGATAGAAATAGCAGAATATCAAGGGACAAGGGTGTTCTCAAGATTTCCAGTCTCAGTGGATGCCAAACTAGTTTTCTGGTTTGCATGATCTCAAAAACATTTGAATTTTACTTTCAATTTGATTAAGTACCTGATTAATTATTCCTTAGTAATGTCCTTACAGCAAACACTCTACCTTCACCCTCAGGTTGAATTTAGTATCCTTGTTTCAGAAATTGTCTAATCTCTGACTGGAGTTCTTAGGTAAAATTAAAGCTTATTTGTGTGAATAGGGCAATAAAGAATTATTTATTTTGTGATTAGAGATTATTGTCAAACAGTGAGGTGTTAATCCAGCCACCAGAGGGCCCCCATATGGCCCTGTGAAAGTGATCTGATCCTAACGAAGTTGCAGTAGAAGAATTAATAACAATTATTAAATGAGGTCAGTGGATGTCAAACAAAGCACGTTCACTACTTCCTGCCAAATTCTACACGTGTGGAAAATTAAAACAATGCCTCAGTATTAAACAATCTTAAAACAAATTCTGAATCCCATACTCAGATTTTACTTAGGAAATAATCTTGATTGCCAGATCCTGAAGTCCTTATACTTTTAACCACTACCAGTGGTTACCAGTTCTAGAAAGTTTCTATTGATGTTCTCCTGAGTAAGGACTGACAAAATTGTGATCAGTTACTATATCATTCAACTTTCAGAGACATTTTCCTGTCTACAACAAAAAGACAAATGTATTTTTAATTTTTGGCCCCAAAGAATGCATTATGATGCTGATAGGATATGGATAGCACTGTATTTTTTAAAAAGTACTAAAAGTGGGGAAATTATTTTCCACATATCACACAGTGAAAAAGAATAGCTTTTTACACTGTATATTCCATAAATTGTATGTTTAAGAGGCCAGGAAGGGGATGAAAGTTCAATGGGCTTGTGCCTAGAATGCCAGATTTCCAAAATACTTTTGAGAAAATCCTTGATTATCACAATAACAGGAAATCTGAAGACTTTGAAGGCTGCTGATTTCTAAGGAATTTCAGGAAGAAGTAGCATTTCAGGATTGTTGGATTTTCTACTTTTTGAAGACTATATCTCAGCAGGATAGAGATAGAGATAGAGACCTCTAGAAAGTGTAGCTATGCCAAGGGCCGTGCTATATGTCTTACTAGGTGCTATCTACCACCGTATCCTGCTCCCAGACATGTTAATGTTTTGGAACATTTAACAAATGATTTTGTATTTGCATGGTTGCATTCTATGCACTAAAGGTAAAACAGAACTCATGAATGTCCGGTTGATTTTGGAGACAATCACCATTGCTGTCAACATTCTCAGAAAATAGCCCCTAGCATGTAACATATAGATTATTTGCCCTTTTTTATCCTATATAATCAGTAGATGATGAGCTGTTAAGCCAAAAGCAACACTCAAACCCATTGTAGGTATATTATTTATGACCTGCTTATATTCTCGTTATTTTACAAATTAGTCCTAATCTTTGAGATATTTATGCAGCTTCTTTTGGGAATTGGTGTTTTCAAATCTGAATTGTACTTTAAGGAAGGAGGGTTAACTTCCAGGCAATAGTGCACCAGAGGCCGAAAGGAGACTTTGGGGTTTTCAAGAGTGCCAAATAGTCCTCAGCGGTTAGACTAAAGGTAAGTGGCTTTGCAGAAGATTGCAAGCAAACTTGCAGTCAGGAATAAAGGTTGAATAATTCTCTTCTGTTCTGTATACGAAAAAATGTACATTATTGCAGAAATTCTTACTAGCAGCCAAGCCTGGTGATATGTCTTGTAAGTAATTAGTTTAACTGATGTGGAACCAGTATAACCCCAAGACTTCAATAATTGTTTAAAGATTTAAGTTTCACAGTTGCTTTCATAAGCCAGAATAGTCAGCAGCCAGGTTTGTGGCTGAGTTGTGAAAGTTAACAGAACACTGTGTCAGAACTCTCTTTAAAAAATATTAAATTAAAGTTGTGGGATTGGAAGTGAAGATTTTTGAGCAGGATGCAAAATTTTACCTGTCATAATTTAACTAGTGAAGAAACCCGCAGGCTCTATAGGAAAGATACCTAAACTGAGACACAAATTTCTTCCTGTCTGAGTTTGTTGGTACAGGCATTTTCCCAGTAAGATTAGAAATAAGAACAGATGCTAAGTGTGATAAACTAAGGAAAACAAATACATACTAGAAAGAAAGCTTGAACTAAACACAAGTTTTTACATTACAACATATGTGCTTGAAGACACTGCACCTATGAACCCCAGAGCTTTTCTGTAGGCTTTAATTTGATAATATTGCAATGCCTTTTTAAAAAAGAAGTACAGCTTCATCCATTTAGGAAGACCTAGAAGGTTCTGCTTTCTCAGATAGCAACTCTAAGATGTAATTAACCATGAATAACCCCTGAAGTTATTTTGGCAGTCTCCTGTTTGAGGGAGAAAGCAGGTCCACTGCAACAAACATCTTCCTGCACCAATAAATACAAGCCTGTAAATTAACCAAGCTTGTATCTATTAACTGAGTGTATTTCTAGAGACTTTTTTGACTGCACAGATTCAACATTAAAGAATAAACTGTCCTGAGGTCCAACTGGTTGAATCCACTACTGAGATTAGAGGAAGCTTTGTGGAGGTGGAACACAACTACTTCTTTCCTCCACTCAGGAGGATTTAGGATTCAGGATTTAGGATTTAGGATTCAGACTGCCTGACTTTCTCTTTCGACAAACTTAGGACTGAGTGGGATCTGTCTATAGTCATCAGAGGGAACATACATGGCTATTTTCTGCTAAAAATCTGTTTTAAACAGCTAAAGTTAGATGAGAGAAATGTCAGCCTTGTCTTACAGCACAGACTTTTGCCTTTGTACTTTAAAAAAAAAAGTTCCTTAGTCAAATTTTTCTTGGAGCCTAAGAAGATAGGGTGTGAAATCTGTTTTTCAATCTAAAGCAGTTTATATTAAAAAAAAAAAAGCTCTGTATTGAGGTTATATGAAGTTAGTTTGTATCCAAAATGAAATAAAACAAACACTGGAAGTTTCTTACAATGGTGTTCACATTTACTGCTAAGTTCTACAGGCCCTAAAACAGATGGTGAGGCCGTTCACAGTCAGATATGCCACACATCAAGATGAGGAAAATGTTTTAATTTTCAACAGACAGAGCTGACGACAAAGAAATAAACTACTGTAACAGTTGCTTTATAGGTCTGATGTTCTGAAGTGGCACAAGAACTACCAGATCTAACAAAGTTTAGGATTGTTTCCCTACTGGGACATTTCATCTGAAATAACGAACTGATTCAAAAGAGACAAAAGGAATCAGGGAAAAAAAAAAAAAAACAAGAAAAGAAAGAGAAAATTAAAAACCTTTTTGCACTTTCAGAACCAAACTGCAACCAAATATTTTTGAAGTCCTGGAACAAGTAGAGAGAGAGTTCTTATTTTGACAATTGTAATTGCCATCAAGGTCTGAATCTGTAACACCACAAAAATAATGTTTCTGGCCAGCACCTGAAAGATAACTGCCAGAAATCTCACATGAAATGCTGGTTTTCAGGAGACTGCCAGTTCAAACTGGAGATTTGATAGGTTCAGATAATTTCAATAAATTTTCAGACTTCTGGATGATTGTCTGAACCAAACGTGCACTCTGAACTTTTCCATTCAACTGTCTGAATAGAAAAATCACATTTATAGTTTGTAGGTAATAGCGTTATCTGGTAAGTGTATTATTCAAGGAAGAATATTTAGTCAGCAACTACTGAGATGTTTTATCTACTAGGACATTCTTCTCCTCCCCCCCCCCCCCCCCTTACAACTTCAGTATTTTGCAGAATGGCAGGATTTGGGAGATATTTTTATATTTGAAATTTGTTTTCAGGAAGCTGGAAGTAAAAACAAAGATGAGCTGTGAAAACACAATTAATTTATTTGTTAGGCATGCTGACAATAATAACTCCTTGGTTTTTTCCCCATGATATACAAGAACATTTGATTTTCAATGAGATTTACCCCAATAGAACTTTCTTTTTCCTTTCAGTCAATGGAAATCTCTGAAACGAAGAGCTTAAGTAAGTTTCTGATGTGTAAAATAACATAGGTTTTCTGGACACTCAGAGCTTATGTTGAGCTACCCACCACCATTCTATCACAACTTCAGATTTGTTTAAACAAGTTTCCACCTGCACAACAACCCCTTTTACTGCCAGTGAAACACACTCTTCCCCAAGGAGCCCAGCATTATAAATCACCAAAGTGCACATACTGCTGCTGCCAGCATGAGAGGGGTCTGGCACGATGAATCTGAGGAGTAATGAAGGACGTGGAATAGCCCACACACATTAGGAAAGGAGAAACCAGAACACAGCCTTAGAGTGTAGAAAGTAGTATATCAAAAGCTTTTAAACACAGCCTATTAGATTCAGATATGGAACTTGAATCTGCTAGCTGTGACCATGAGGAGAGCAACCAGTCCCAAAAAAGATACGCACCATCAGATAGCCTAGCATTCATGTGTACATGTACCTGTGCATCATAAAATAAGAATACACTATAACATCAGACTCTACTATGTGCATTTCATTATAATAAGATACACTATTCAAGTGATTGGTCAAAAACCCTACTGAATTGAACAGACAAGAACCTGAGACCCCATCCTGCCCAAGCTACACGTTATCACCACTTTACCAATTTTGCTCAACAGATTTTTTTTCTCAGTAAGGTCTCAGGAGCTAGTTCCAAGTATGAACAAAAAATTACACTCAGTCCCTCTTGCTAGCCACAGTTCCCATTGGTAACAGTAAATTGCTTTCTGTTGCAAGAGCCTGTAATTCTTGGAGTTTCCATTCACCCTAGCATCCTTCCCTTTTCTGAAGGAAACTGGTGGTCTTGCAGCATGCTGGGGGTGGTCTGCAGACCTCCTCTTAGCTGCAGTTGCTCTGGTTCCTGTCTATGCTCCAATCAATTCATACCCAGCTCAATGCCACCCACAGTGCGCAGTTGCATGTGAGTATCAGAAAGTTCTCCGAAAGATGCCAGCTCTATCTTCCTTTGATGTGCCTTATTAGGTCCTAATGGGCCAAATTCTTCCCTTACACACGTGCAGCTCCTGCTGACTTCATCCAAGCTGCAGATTCACAACATGCAGCTTTATGCTAAGCAGAGGCTAACCACAGTTTCTGAAGTATCTCAGAACAGAGCTTCCTCCAGTACAAGAAGCCATGTTCTTCAGTGCCTCAGCTATACCAGTTGCTGGCATCTGTTTGTCCCAGGAGAGGTCCATAACCATGTGTAAACACATTTTTATGGGTACACTCTTGCAAAAGATTAATTGGATTAAATAGTTCTCACCGCCTCAGGATTTTTCTGTACTGTGTCTACAAATTATACGTGTAGGCACAAGCCATTTCTAAATAAACTAGCCTGTACACTACCAGAAATGTAGCTAGAAATGTAGGAAGGAATTCAGTGCAGGACGCAAAACCCACAAGGAGGCTGGGTAAGATGCATGGAATTTCCCCATACTGTGTTCTGTACTGGGATAATTGCTCTCCTAGCAGTACCTAAAGCGCTAGTTTAAAGATAAATCAGCCTCAGCAAATGGTATGAATTGCAGTCGTAGTACGGACCTCAGTATAGCTGTCCTCCAAAACAGTGATCATTAACCTTATGCAGTTGTTTGTAAGACTGCATCTTGATTATACCACAGCTCTTCAATTCCTTCATCCACCATATGTGTAGACGGCAAAGCCAGGTTAACAGAACATGACATTCACATGCCTGTGGATTTTTGGTTCATTTTTTAATAACTGACGTATATTTCATGGTAGAACTACAGTGATGAGCTGAGTGCTGTTCTGAAAGCAATCAGAAGCAGTTATTTACATTTACTTAAGAAAAATGCACCATATGTTGAACCCAAGGCAGTTTATAAAGTACATAAGATTACAGGAATACTTTAGAACAATCCTTTCCCTATCTTTTCAGGTTTTTTGAAAAATACATAAATATGCAGCTGTTAATAGTGACCTGAAAGATTCCCACGTTGTGTGTGTGCACACATTCTGTACTTCTTACCAAGTATATTGGCACAGGATTATCCCAACAGCAAAGGCTATATTGAATTTTATATAGCAGAGACTCACAGAATTTGTACCCACATCACTCATTCTGCAGCAGCCTGCAATTAATTTGTTGCAGAAGGATAACAGATTATTCATCCCTGAGTGGTAAATTTAATACAGGCTGGAAAATCTGGTGGAAAAATTAGGATTGGACTATTCTCAGCTAGCTCTGACAGGAGTGTCTTGATAAGACAAGACAGGGCAAGACAAAATAAGACAATATAAAACAAGATAAGGAAAGGCAAGACAAGTCTAGATTGAAAGTTAGGTGGAGCGAGGTGGTTTGCCGAGTCCCTTATCACATCCCTACTGGGGATATGAGGGGTTATTGTGCTACTGTTGTTCAATTTCACTGTTTATATTGCTGTCTTCAGATTATCTGCTCAAATAGCATCTGTCCAAATGAAATGCAGGCAGGAGTAGTTCAGTATAGATTAAATGAGGGGACTCATTGCTCTGTAGCTCCTTCCTTCCGTTTCTTTTTTTTTCTTCTCTAACCTCATAGGTTTTCCCTTTTGCAGGGTCACGTAATGCTGCAGAGCTTGCAAAGTGTGCAACTTCCCCAGCATGCTGATTGCTTTGGCATTCATCCCTCAGAGTCATAAGGCCTAAAGCTGTGACAGTCCAACAGTCATTTTAGTCTGCCATGTTTCCTGGCAACACGGTGGGAGAGAAACTCTGCCAAAACCATCAGTGAAACAAACTGACTTCATAGAGCTGGTTATTTTAGATTTCATTGAAATTAAGGACAGAATAGACAAGCAAAAACTCTTTCATCTGGACCTCCTGTTTGTCCCAAAACATTAAATATCTGTATCTCCAATCCAAGCAGCTATTCCCCTAAGAATTGTTCCATGGAGTATCCCAGCTCCATCCTCTAGCCTCAAACAGATACTAGGGGCTCAAATTGGGACACAGATGGGGCCTCACCAGCGCCAAATTGAAGGGGACAGTGACTTCCCTAGATCCCTTAACCGCTTTCCTCCTCATGCGGCCAAATATACATTATTCATGACGAGAGTACTCATGGGCTTGTATCCACTCTCGTTCCCACCTTCCCACCAGGGCTACAGTGAGACAGTTCCCAGCCTGTGCTAATGCATGGAGTTGTTCTGTCCACGGTACAGGACTTTGCTTTTCTCTTCATTGTACTTCAGGGGTTTTATGTTGGCCCTGTCCTCAAGTTTAACAAGTTTTTTCTGGACTGAATCTCTGCTACTCAGTTTGTCACTGACTTATCCCAATTTATTATAATCCTCAAATTCTCTGAAGGTATGTTTTGCCTCATTATCTTATTATGGAGTAACAAATATTGCAACTATGATTCATGGCACAAAAAATAAGGGATGAACAGAGAACTCCAGATTCAGAGATTCCCACGCCAGAAAGATACATACCACGATGTTCAGCCAGATCTTCTTCCCTGTTTGCACACAGGCTGCAAGCCATCTCCTGTCTTTTCTTACAGATAGGCCAGTGTGAGTATCTCATTCCAATATTTAATTATTCTCACTGCTAGGAAATTCTATCTTGTTAAAGTTTGTTTAAGGAAATTCTTTCTGCCCTTTTCCAACTGTTTCAGATTTCAGTCTAAAGCCTTACTACAGTATTACATGAATTGGTACGGGAAAGCAACCTCAGACATGGGATTTTAAATTTTTTTCCCCACATTTTTGAAATTTATATTTGAAATCTTTTATTGTTCTAAAGAAGAGAAAGAAATTTGTGAGAAAGTTGCATATGTTTTCCCACTTTATTTGCAATTTTTGAAATTTTAAATTTTAAAAACAATTTTAGACCCATTGCACTGTGGATCATTTAGACCATACCTAGGCAGTAATAAACTATTTTCCCAGTGTGTTTTATAAATCTATATGAATGTCAAACAATAATAATTGTACACAATGAAGTTGTCTGAATCTGGTACACTCGAGAGATGGTGGATCACAAATCTTTCGATACCAATATCTATGATCAATTAAGAAGTTCTCAGCCTACTTTAGACTTCATGCGTTGCTTCTCAGAAGCTCTTTGTTTCAGAGTTGAGGAGCATAGCATGGTGTTAATAAGAACTAACTCAATATTGCTTTCTCTTCCTACAATGAAAACTGGTTGTAGTGAGTTTAAAAACCACAACAATGGAGATTTTCTTGCACAATAATTTAAGAAACAGAAGTTGCAACCTGTTTGGGTTACTGTTGTTAAATGCTTTGTTTTTCTTGCTTCCAGTATTTGTTTTCCATGTATTTTCTCTGCATCTGGAATTGGTACTAATCTTTGATGAGAAAGTCAGAAAGGTGAGAAGTAGAAATGGTAAAACACTGCAATATAGATTTCCCATACATGTTCCAGCTGCTCTGTACTTTTCTGGTGACACACAGTGGCCTTACATTACTTCATCTAGTTTTATGGCTGTCATGTCACTGGGGTAACAGAAAGCCACAGGAGAATATTGGTGAATCTGGTTCTGTGAGCATGGTTTTGGCCAAGTTGGACTTTCATCTATATAATTCAGCAAAAATAATTCCTTTGACAGCAGTGGAGTAGTAGCTGGAAAGTCCAGGAGGAATCTAGAGCTCACTTCTGAGAGGAAAATGCTTGTGTTTGTAGCAGTAGAATGGGATTTGAGAGCTCTGCATGCAGTTCCTCATTACTGCAACGTTTTTTTGCAAGAGCTTCTGCAAGACATCATTTTCCCACTCATGACATGTAAAATGAGGTTGGAATTTTTTTTCTTTCATCCTTTGTATGTCCCATTTACTTGCATTAAATACTGAGATAGAGCAACTGCTTTCTGGCATGTCTTTGAAAAGCACCCAGTACAACAGAGCCCTAATCTGTGATGAATTTGTAAAAAAAAATGTTAACTTTCCTTAATTCATGCATAATGATACTTTAGATGAGACACAGAAAAGTTCACATGCACACTGTCTTTTTCCTGGTTACAGTGTTAAACAGTTTGACTAGAGCTATTCATATTTCCTCCAATATGCTGGTAGCATTTTCTATTCTACCTGGCAAAGAAACTCAGTCTCTGATAGAATCCTGGAACAGCACAACACAACCTGGCTTTTTTTGCCAAAATATTTTCAAGGTGTTGCATGGTGGTGAAAAGTAAATTTTGAAAACTGTTTTTCCTCCCACTGCTAAAACTCATCCATTCCCAATAAAAACACTGCTCATGTCTCAGGCACTCTCTGCCTTACAGGCTATTTTATGAAGAAAAGAAGGAGGGAGAGAACACTCTGCATAATTCCTTATAGTCCCCAGCCAGCATCTACCTCATCAGTGGAGTTATGTCCGAGAGGTACTGTTAAATCCTTATGCCGTCTTTCTGAGACTTGTATCCAACTTTTTCTCCATTTACATTTGCTCCCAGGTCCACAGGTATTGCTTCAGCATCAATTAAAAAAAAATGCAAGAGGTGGGGAAAAAATCCCCAAGCCCCCTTATTAATGTGGGAGGTCTCAGCTCCCCCAGAAAGCCTGTGAGATGTTGAACATGCTCATTTGGAGACAAAATTTGGCAGTTTGCTGTCACTGAAGGATAGTGTGGGCTCCTGAGCTGTGTACCACCTCTGACATTCCAAAGGTGAGAAGTGATGGTTGTTAGATCAGGCAGTGTGAGTTCCACCTTACGTGTACTGTGGAGTAATAGGATGATTTCCTCTTCTGTGTCCTGTTTGGGTATGCCTGTATGCCTGTGTTTGTGTGCAAATGTGGAGAACTGCCTTGGTCTCTCATCTGTTTTGAAAGCACTGCTTTTGCTGGCCAAGAAAGCAGGCAGGTGGGCAGATATTCCTTTCCAAAATTTCCAGTTGCACTACATGCCTTCAGCCAGGTATGAGGCTAACTTCTGTACATAACATTTCCATTCATTTGTCATTACCCCCCTCTGAAACTACTAATTTAAGAATCATATTTTTGATTGATTGCAGCACTTCTATTTGCCTCGTTCTCTTTTCTTAAATGTTCCACCTTGTTCCATTGTTTATTCCCAAGCCACCTATGAACTGACTCACCTGTTGTGTGCTGAAAAGTCCGAGTTGATGATGAATACCAGTTCTGTAAAGCTATTCGGAAGAGGCAAATTACATGGCCATTATAAGCCAGTTGCATGAAAATCCTTGGGTAAACATCATGTAAGTCAATGAACAGAGCTCCAAGTTGGCACGTTTTCCTTTTAGGTAACGGATAACTCTGTGTACAACTACTAGAGTGTTCCCTCTGAACTAATAATGAGGAGGAAGCAAAGATCATACTTGGATTTAGTACAGCCAAGTGTGAGGGCAAGAGTTTTATTAAAGGAGTTCAAACAAAAGGGCAGGCATGACCAAGATGTTATGCCTAAGGATTTAAATTTAGTTTCCTGTGTAAGTATGCAATGTCTGCCAAGAGACAAATTGTTTCCAGGGTAACACTTGAAAAGGGTGATCGTATATCCCTTAGAGTCAGGCTGTTGAACATTTGTATAGCAGGACACCACCATGACTGTGCGTGTGCATCCAGCTTTACACAAGAACTGCGCTAAGTGAGGTTGTACTGGAGGGAATGTCATTCACAATGCTTTTTTTTTTTTCCTGCCATTTTCCAGGAGAAGGGCCACCAGCAAAGGATTTCCACCCAGAAGTGTATTGCTGCAGATACTGGTGATTGAAAGTGCAAGTTACTGTATAAGAGCACTATAAGAGCTTGAATTTCAGGGATAGCTGATAGAATTAGGCACTGAGTTTTCACAGCATTGCAATAGAATTTGCATACTTTCTGTCCAAACTTTTTTGGAAATCCCACACTAACAGTCCATGGCGCTGTGAAATGGCTGAATGACTGATAATTTGGTGCATCTGATGTATAATCTCTGAAGCGATGTGTATAATAAAAGGAGTTCCTTTCTGGTTCTCTGGATGATAACAAGTACAATAAACAATGTATTACTGCACTAGTTTTGAAAAATGTGGTCAAGTCAATCTGAAGGCAAGCTCAGAGTGGTCCTGATGGTGACTAATTTAATTTCTAATGCATCCTGCTCTAGGATGTTGAAAATACTGACAGCTTCATGTCCGTTTCCTGACAACAGGAAAATAAATGATAAAATAGCTTTTGCACTCAAGCTACATCCTGCTTTTTATCCTTGGTCAGGTTTGAGGTAGTTGGGAGATTGCCTGATCTTTTTTAATAGTTTTTTAAAAATGAGGAATTTGATGTAACTTTGTGTTCACTTAATCAGAGAGATTTCTTTTCCAGCTTTTTTGATGAACTGCAAAGTTACAAATATTTAATTTAATTTAATGTTTAATTTAATGCTTTTGGTTTTTTTTAGTGAAACTAAAACCACTTATCAAAATGAAACATCATTTTGAATCAAAACCTTTTGTTCTGAAAATGTCAAAATGAAGTCTTTAGAGTTCAAAACCAAAACAATCAATTTTCCAGAATCAACACCAATTTAAAAATATTTTGGTTTATCAAATTTACATTTTCTTGGCAAAAAGAAAAAAAAAAGTTGTATTCTATTTTATTTTATTGACCTGGATCTAGTTAGAAAATATACAAGCTGAAAGAGAAAAATGGAATATAAGAAAGAGGAGTGCCAGGGCATTGTATTGTGTTGCAGTTCTCCTGGTGTAAATGCAAAGATATCAATTTTCAGGGTTGCATTTTTCTTCTGTTAATGCAGAATCATTTCTCTCTTGGGTGGCTGAGATAGCAGTGTGCAGATTTTAAACATCAGCTTACGCTTTTCTGCTCGGTGGAGCATACTTATTTCTGACTTCTAGGGCTGATTTAGACTTTATTGAGAGAAACTTTTGTTTTGAACCAAAGCTAAGAAGTTTGGCTTCCTTCTGCTCAAAGCTGAAATACCCAAGATCATGATCTCCTGCTGTAAATACCAAGATAACTTCTTCTCTTGAGAGCAAAAGTGTTTAAAGGACATAGTTGGCTTAAAAAAATCTCTTTTCTCAGGCATTTGGTTGAGAGAATGGGATGTGGGGGGAAGGAGGGTTTGATTGTTTGTAGTTTTACGTCAGGAAGTCTAGCAGAAGCCACTGCAACATCTCATAAAACATTGTGCAGCTGTGTGCAGACCTCAGGGTGCACAGATGCATGTGTATTATATTTCCTTGGAAGGGGCACAAGCTGAACTTTTCGATTTTGACACCCGACAGCATCCAGCAAAGGTGAGGTCTGCTACTTGTGCTTTAGGTTTTAAAATTAAAACCGTATGTGTTGTAGTGCTCACATGACATATATAAACGTATAAATGAGGGCCATTAAGTGAGTGCGTTTACACATCATTTAAATGAAACAACACACCTAACCAGATGGATTCCTAAAATAAGTAATTGTGTACTGTTATTTCCATAACGATTGCCCTTCCTGGTTTACCCTCACTTCTCTGGTATGTCCATCACTTTGATTTGAGCTTCCAAACTGGGGGCCAAGACCTTGCTTCTCTGTGTTTTCTGTGAAGATCTTGACATTATTATGTGCAACTGGGAGTGGGATTTTTCTCACCTACCTTTAGCCATCAAATACTTAGGCTCTAGTCTGGGCTTGCCTTTTTGGCATCCTCACTAGCCAATGGAAAGAAAAAAGATTTATTTTCAGAGGGCAGTTTTACCCATCCAAAGAGATATTTAAGACCGTTAGATCCATGTAGTCCTCTAGATGTGCCTGTCACTGATTGCTTATGATAAAGGGAGTCTGGAGAACTAGTGTGGACAAATTTCCAACCTTTCGATGGGAACAGTTAGTGAGATGAAACCAAGCTTGTAAAATAATATCAAAGAACTAAAAAGAACACAGAAAGGTAGAAAAAGGCAACACCCTGGGGCTTTTGGGAGACACTGAAAGCTTTTACCACATCTCTGCATATAGCAATTTCTATAGCATTTTGTTCGACTTTCCATGAGAAAGACTGTCAACAGTGCTGCATCTTATTATGGTTTCCAGGATGGTTGCCCAATTTAAAACAGGAAAATCAGGTCTCAAATCTTGACATGCATATAGGAGAACTCCAGAAGCCAAAATCTAGCTACATGTCTGCAACAGCTGGGTAAAACTACCAAAAAAATATAGAATGTTAACTGGCCTACAATCACTCTTTCAATTCCGTCCTTAAACATGCCAGTGGCGTGAAGTATAAACCCTTGTTTTTTAGATTTTGTTGTCTTTGTTCTTGAAAATTGGCAAAGTATCCCATGAAAATACCATCCTCCACCCAGATAATTTTAGCCTATATGAAGTTGTCAAAACACATCTACTTCTTTGTTTTTGTTATATCAACTTTCATTCTTTTTCCCTCCACAGATGGTAAGAGACGAATAATAATAATGCCAGCTTTTCTTGTAGCTCTTTTTTCCTTGAATTTCAAAGTGGTCTACAAAGGTCAATATAATTATTCTCCATTTTTCATATATGGAAATTGAAGCATTTATCTGTGAAGTGGCATCCAAATAGAGAACCTGAATATTAGTTTCCAGAAAAACAGAAGTTTATATTCTTTTCAGTAACATTTCCAGCAGCTGAAGTGGTTCTTAAGGAGTACCAGTGTGTTAGTAGAGGTACATTTAGGAGTTCTGGCACAAAGAAAAAGAAATGTGCAAATGTCATTCATTATTTTAACCCATTTTGCTATTATGGCACTTCTTTTTCTCCACATGAGTATGCCAGACATCTGCAAAGTGTTGCAACTTCTGGACTTCAGTTGGGTTTTTTTTATGTTGAAAAAATAAAAGCTGAATTTGTAATAATATATGATATGTGTTCATGTGCTTGTGCAATGTGTGTAACATAGGTGTGTATCCACGTGCTATGTGCAGTTGTTTGGCTGCAGTCTGAGCTGCATCTGTTAGCAATGAAAAATATGTGTTTTCTCACAGACATAAAATTCTGGGCCACTTAAAGGTGAATATTTTCATCAGATCTCTCCCTATCGTGTAATTTATAATCAGTGGAACTAGTGTACAGTGCTCTAAGACCATAAAACAGATAGAAAATAGTCATGAAGGGAGAAGTTTGTAATGTTTGCCAGATGATAATCCAGAAGGTCTACATGCTCGGAATTTAGATTGGTGACCCCTGTTACTTTCTTCAACAACACAAGAAGGAAGAAGATAATAAGATTACATATTCGAGAGTAAGTAGTCAGCAGTGTAATGGGGCATACTTCTATTAAAGTGTGTGGACAAGATTTTATGGTTAACGGCTGGCTTTATGCACATCCTACACATGTGCTATGGGATACAGCAAGGGGACTGGGTCAGGGGCGGGAAGGGAAGGGTTGGAACGCATGTCAGAGGACAGATGTGAAGAGCTAAGGGAAGGTAGCAAAAAAATACCACCCAGTCATCCATGTATGAAAAGAGAAAAATCTTGAATGAAGGGTTCTTTCTAGGCTTCTAAATATGCTATATATAATATACTGCTTTGGGCTTCCTGTTTATGTTTTGTCTGTTTTATGAGCTCAGGAGAGTGAGTCAGTCAATGTAAAAATGGAAATGCTTTGCTAGAAAATGCTCCGCTCTTTTCATATGATATGAATCCTGAAGTATTAATTTCTTCTGCCTTTTATTCTTAGTAGGATTGCAGAGCATTTACAGCTCTTGGAGACACTTCCCAGGACTCTCTGGCTATATCCATACAAGTAAGACCACAGACTGTCCCCTGACTCCGAGGTCAGTGGCATAAAGTGCTGTTAAAGTCCTTCAGCCTTTAGAGGCTTCAGAGGACTGCAACCACCCACTCAGTCCTCCAAGCAGGAAGGAAAAGTAGTGAAAAAAATGTCTGTTATTTAGAGAAACTACTTGTTCTTATTAATGTTAGTGAGATTATTATGATGGTAACATGGTTAATCTGAAAATCGAGCCCTACTCTACCTTGGCAATAGGGTACTAATGTAAAGGAGATGATCTGCTCTCACTCTCAGCATTACTTCTTTACAGGTAAAAATCTGGGGACTCAGGAGCTCTATACCCAGTGCAGAATTTTCTCTAACGATTCAGCTAGGTTAACTCTCCGACATGGTGTTTCTTTTAATTTAAAAATTGAGCAGATTTGTTCAGAAGTCACTTTGCAAAAGTAAAAATGAAGTAACAGTGTTGAATTTTTAGAATCCGAATTTCGGAGATCAAGATAAAATAAGCAAAGTTGACTGTTTTAATTAAATAATGATTGCTACTTGTGCAGTCTTCTAAAGCTTTGTTGTCCTGGATCTGTGTGATGAACACTTAAATCAGTTTCTTTTGAAATTGATCTATTTCCATTGATTTGGCTGCATTTTATATCAGTCTTTGTTGTGAGTCTTTCCAGTACATACAAAAAGCTAAATTAGCACAGAGATAGTTACAGAGGGTCTGAAGTATAAAAAAACCAAATCCTCGTGTAGACTGTATTGTTCACAGGCATACAAATACGCTTCTGATTGCCTGTCTGAGCCTGACCTGAGCTCTGACCTGAAGTGCACAAAGCTTGAAGGTTTTACATCCAAAGTGTCTGTTCTCATAGTGCATTCTGGAGTTCTTCCAGAAGTGTCCAGAACTTCGTCTTTGTCCTAGGACATATTACCTTCCTCTTCTGGCAGCAGCCCATGAAAATGTGCAGGTAGAAACAAAACAGAAAGTTTCTAGCCCACGGCATATTATGTTAAGGGAATCTATTGTATTGACATATGGGTAACTAGAGATGAATGAACTAGTTCAGTCTAAATAACAACCAGCCTCAACCTTTGCCCACTCAAAAAGTGACCCTAACCCAAATCTTTTTTCAATTTGGATTGGTTCAGAGAGATCAGCTGTCGAGTCTGTCAGCTGGTAGCCAGACATCAGAGCAGACATAACTAATTAGGATATATTCCTTCATCTGGAGATTAAACATATTTTTTGTACTCCTTGCATGTTCCCTTAGTTACAACTTGCATTAAAACCTCCTGGTCTGAAAGCAGCATCTTCAAAACCAAAGCAAGTGAAAAAGTAGCTTTTTTTTTTTTTTTTTTTTTTTCCCACAGAGAAACCTATGGAAGATGAATTTATTTTATCTGGATGTTTTCTCTTTCAGCAAAGTTCAGCCTGCAAAGTTACTGACACCCCGTCCTCACAGAACATCTGATTCTGAGTTTCAGAACAACTTATTTCTCAGCTTTTTTAGTCAAACTTAACCCACATATTATCAAATTTTGTCCAACAACGATATGATTTTGTCACTCATGCCTTGAGAGAAAATACTGCAAATCCAAATGCTCTAAAAAAATGCGTAACCTGGGACTTCAGTGAGGTGCTGTATATTCTGGTGGCTGGAACTCATCAGGTGTCCATGGAATAAGGATAATCCGTAGGACTGAGAAAATTTGACTGAGCAGCTGAACTTTGGGCCTCTACTAGACAGCTTGCTGACTGTGAAAGGCACAGTATGAAGCTTCTCTATCTTTCTAAAAATAAACATTTGTGCTGATATATGTCTTCTTCTGCACTAGCTATAATTGCAGCTTTTGAGTGACTTTGCTCTACCATTTATTGTTTTCTGCCCAGATTTCTATCTGGTTCCATAATAGTCAGACAGTGCACTAATGTATTTGAGTCAGCGTGTATTTACCCTGTACTTTGACGCCAGTGGTATTCAGAATTTGGTGAAAAGTTAATAGGTCAGGATCTCAGTAGGATTCAAAATCAAGATTAAACATGCTTATGGCTAAAAAGACCATAGGGCAACTTTTTAACAAGGAGACTATCAACTCCCATGTTCCACACGTATTAGTGAATGGTGGAAAAAAGATTGGAAGAATATAGCACTTCAGAGAAACTAAACATCACATGTTCAATTTAATTTCAATACTGATTGTGTTCCTGAAAAATAGTCTTAATTACGTATTATGTGGAAATTGCCAGAAATTCTTTAGCCATTCTGCATTCAGCAAGGTACCTCTGTACTGTCTGGTTAGGATAATACTGTTAGTTGCCTACATTATTATTTTTTTTTAACGTCAAACTGTGGACTGGTTGTGTGTAAGTGACAGTTTTATATAACTGGAACAGGAAACAATTTTATCTTGGAGATTTGGTGAAAACCCTAAGGCTTGGGAACAGAGGTTTCTGTTGTCTGTCCATGTTTCCCACAGGCAGGAGAGGGACTTTCTGCACCTCAGAAGTCAGAAAAGTTCTGCCTTGATGTCAGTGGAGGATCTTAAGTCCTTACAGAGCAAGAAATAATGCAAGCCCTAAGAACCTCTTCCTGGATCAAGAGAATGGAATATATCACGGAAAAGAGTACACATTTGATCTGAAGGGGCCAGGAGATACCACACTGAAGCTACATTTTCCCTTGCTTTATGTATTTAATTACATGTAATATGAAAGCATTGCTACCTGCCTCCACAGTTGTTTCACTCTTTCTGTGAATGCTGGGTGCACACAGTATCAAACCGAATTATGAACTTTGTATATCTGACCTCTAATCCACCAGGTCAGTGAAGCTTCCTTTATGTTACCTATACTGGACAGACATTTTGTTCTTGGAAGAAAAATGTTACATATGTAAGAACAGAAATAAATATGGAAGTGTTTTCTGTATGCAGCACATCTTGTCTCTTTCTTTGATTACTTTTAACAATAGTAAAGGTTTGATATTTTCCAGGCATTGTGACTGCTTTTCATCTGAGAATCTCAAAGCATTTTAGAAAGATTAAAATTAACCCTCACTCTATGTGTATATGCTATGTAAGTTTTATTACAGACAGTTTACAATACTGTCATTTAGTACATACAGTTACGAGGTGGAAAGCTGAAGCAGAGTCCAGTTATCCAGTCTCCTAATCTTGTCACTAGAAACTCTTGTGGATAGGGTTAAAGGTACCAGGACCTTCACTGAAAAGTTCAGGGCTTGTCAGCAGCTACTGTATACTGTGGAACCATTAATGGAGATCAGTAATAATATTTTTGATTCTGTAAAAATGTATAGGAGCATTGGAGCTGAACTTCTCTACTGTTCATGTTACCACATTGGTGAGATAACCCTTGTTATAAGCCTGATAGACCCAATGGCCTTTTTGATATGAATCTTTCCTCTAGCATGTCTTAAAACCATCACAAGCTCCTCTAAGTAAAGCTGTATTTTGGTACATACTCATGCAGTACGTGTTTAACTAGCTTAAAGTCACTTTGTGGTCCCCTCAAATTCCTCTATCCATCAGCAAAACTGCACAAAAGGTGAACAGTTGAGCTGGTGCAATATTGCCAATGGCCAGTGAAAAGGAACTTGGATATGTCTTATTCACATTTTCATACTGGTGTGCAAGAAAACTGGCAGTATAATGAAACAGGATGAGACAACCTTACTGTGAAGATCTTACAGTCCAAGGTCCAAATTATATAATGCTTATTCCAGCACACCACCAATTGCCTTGACTATAACTGTTAAATTATTATCCTTGGACAGAGAAATGTAAAACTATGGATGAGCAGGATGATGTCCCCATATCGCTCACTACAATAGACTTACTGAGTAGGGTTGATGGCTGAAGCAAAATAAGATGTGGACCACTATGTTTAAATGATGTGAAGCACAAGTCATTTAAAAATTACCAGATTTTTAAGACCAGAGGTAGCACTGTAATAATCTAACTCTTATTTCCTACATAACACAAGCCAGAGTGTTCTGCAGATTAATTCATGCTGTGAATTCTCCCTTTTTCAAAATCAAGAATACTGAGCTCAAAAGTTATGGTTGATCTAGACGTGGAGGTGATGGGTTTGAGCTTGTTTGTTCAATTATTTCCTGGAGAAGCTGCACAAGCAAAGGTACAGAAACCAATTTTATCTTTTCAAGTCTTCTTCCTCCTTGTCTTATTATAGCAGTGTTTATGATCTGGCCTATATTTATTGCATTCTTCGCTAGCATAGGCCTTGCATTCCTCACTTGATGTTTGCCATGTGTTGGGCATTACTTGAAATACATAGTTCTGGTTTATTTTCTCCACAGTCACTGGACAATTAACTGATATAATGTAGGCAGTTTTTGAAAATTCATTTCAAGCCATCAGTTATAAAGGTAACATATTGCTAGAGTACTGGTATCAAGAAGATGTCAGTGAAGGAAATAAAGAGGCAATAAACGATAAAGCTGGCACTGAAATCCAGCAAGATTAGTGAAATGACATAAGTTGTAACCTGCATTCCTTCTTTTTCTCTCCTTTTCTTTCCATACATACACACATATATATATCAATATACTCTTGTGTGTGTGTGCATATGAATGTATTCTTGCATCTGACATAAAACATAAAGGACTGAGTTCATTTTTACCTAGCTATGAGATGAGCAGAGGCAAGTTTTACTGGTTTGACGTTGTGTGTCCAGATTTTTCCTGTGGCTATTATTACTCAGCACCTGTACTTCCACTGCTTCTTGTCTCCTGTAGGAAAGTAGGTCTGTTCAATATCGGAGCAGGTAAAGTGAAGGCTGTGTCTGAAGCCACTGCTTTCTATTTGTACAAGCAATAGGTACAAAGTGGACATTAAACAGGCACCCTGCTGTGTACCTGACTGGTGTCTGTTTTGTGTCTATAGTTTTTGTATATTTATCTTATACCTGCTCCAGGAGCTGTACCTCTCTTTCTCTCCCTCTCCTTCTCTTTCTCTCACCCCTCCTTCCCCAAACATAGCCTTCTTTTTTCTTTTCCTTAAGAAAACAGATGATGAATTAGGATTAAAAGTGGCAT
The DNA here is from genome assembly GCF_036417535.1 of Chlamydotis macqueenii. Lineage (NCBI taxonomy): Eukaryota > Metazoa > Chordata > Aves > Otidiformes > Otididae > Chlamydotis > Chlamydotis macqueenii. Next base: position 11,293,536 of record NC_141558.1, read on the forward strand.
CTTTGGGAAGATTAGATAAATCAATGCCTCTGGGACACAAACACAAAAAATCCAGTCAGCTACAGGGATGACAGAACTAATCCACTGGTGAAGATGGGTCTAGGAGAAGAATCTAAAGCCAGTATTAAAATAGGGTGGATTCAGCCTAAGTACTGCAGTCACCAATTCTGCATACAAATTTCCTCTTCTCATTGCTCAAGCTTTTAATGCTGCAAGCTCAAGGAAGTTCATGTCCAAACTTAGATGTTTCAGTTCTGTGGGCTCAATCCACCTCTGAAAGCATCAAGTACACCTACCTGTCCTCGTTGACTTAAATGGATGTCCTCGCTAGGCAGCTCAATGCCAGTTCATCCTATTAGCTTGCCCCTAAGAACAAATTGAGTTCTAATAAACTCAAGGAATACATCCTTACATGTATTTTTTTTTCTTGCAGCTGGTGACTGCTCAGACCATGTAGCAGGCTCTACCTCTTTGCAACAGCTATTGCTCTTCCAGAAGTCTTTCAGCCTGACATTGAGACTGAACCTGTAAGTGGCACATGGGAGGTGTTGATAGGCAACCCCGATAGCTCCAAGAGGAGAAGTCGCAGCTGATGCTGGTGAGGAGTCTACAATGGCAATTATATGCTGGCCTCTGCTGTCTTTCTAGGACACTCCATTCACCAGATCTTAAACTCTTTACCTTCCTTTAGATCCCTGACTTTAACACTGGCGACTGCATGTACAATAAAATAATCCATTGGTTATAGCTAACAAAAGACAGTAAGACATTCAGTGACTTCACAGATGTTAGACATACTCTAATTGTGATATACATATATTTTGCTTCTATTACTGTTTGCTTTGTATACCGTCTGCAACCTTAATGTGAAGGTCAAAAGCAGAACAGATATATTTTCATATATTGTCCTTTGTTTTGTCCTCTTCAGAGTGCCTATTTCAGGTGACAAACACTTTTGATCCCAAAATCTTTTTCTCTGAGATCCTGCGGCAGTAGCAGATTATTCACTCCAAACAAAGCACGATTTTGTTCCATGGAGTTCAACACCCAGAGAAAAGCCCTGAAAGAGTAAAGGTCTAAGCACACATTTCCCTCTACCTATCCCTTGTTTCCCACTTCTGACTGGAGGGATTCCTTTGGTACATCATGACACTGGTCATTCTGCAAGTGCCGTAGTCTGGCAAGATGTAAAGCAAGCCTGTATTTAAGTTCTAGTGAAACTTAGATACCATCCCATCAAATGCGTGAGCACCTCTGAAAACGGAAGAAGGAGATGTGATGGTGGCAGAGATGTTGCTTGCCTACCTTTTGCACAAGAGGATCATTATGGGTATGACATCTAGGGAAGAAGAAAGCTTTCCTTCTGTCTGTTTTTCTTCTACCACTTGCTGAATGGCTTTCTATCATAAAATACTTTCTACCATAAAATAAGTTCAGGTTGTGGTGGGTAGAATCACCATTTTTTTTTCTGTGCAGAATGAGTGAATACTAAACTTATGAAGGCATAGGGTTCTGCTTGCCTTCCCTCTCCCACGCCGCATGAATGTTTCATGCATGGGTGCAAATTGGACAGGAAGACGAGGCAGTCTCTCATTCAGAATACTTTACAAGTACTGCTCACTGAGCTCTGCTAGAGTGTAGGACTGGTGGGCTCCCACCACTTTTCTCCAACATGGCTGTAGATCCTGGATCCTCCCCTTTGCTTGGACCAGTCTGGACCGGGTTGCACCCTTCCCTGGTGGGACCTGGCTTTTGTCAGTGTTGTGTCAGGTCGCCTCTCCCAGACTTTGCAAATCAGCCTTCTCATGGGACTAAGTCAGAGAGAGCCAGTCTCTGCAGCCTAAATGGCCTTGCACACATACCTGTTCCTCTGAGCTGGCCCCACCCAGAGGACACGACAGAAGCTTTCAGCACAGCACCTAAGCATTTAAACAAGGGGATTAGGGTTGCTCATCTGAATACACATATCTAAAACTTATTTTACACTTTGAACTCAGTTCCTCCAATTTAGGAGCATGATTTGCACTCAAATCTAAGGTTCCTAATGAAGCTGTTTGCGTAGAATAAGTGACTAATTTCCCTATGTAGTTGATGAAAAGAAACACGTGCCTTTGAAGACCCACAGACGGTGATTTTATTTATCTAATTCAACTGATATGCGTTGATGAGCATAACAGGGAAAGAGCAGACTACAGCTGGGCAAGATTCTTTGCTAATATTTTTCACCTTGTAACTTGCAGTCTCTGTTGTGATCACAAGAAAGCTCCCTGCATACTCTGTGTTCTGTTGAGATCTTCCCAAGGGTAAAAACAGTTCTAAATATGTCTTTCTGTTTTAATTATATTGCCACCTTTGTACTGGATACTAGGTTGAACAAATCAAAATCTTCTATGTTTGTTTCCAAATGTAAATTTCAGTCATTACTGATCTGTACTGGACTTAATCAGTGACCTAGGAACTTTGCCAACAGGCTTCTCGGCTATTCCAGCTAGATCTGGTTTTAAACAGGTTTTATTAATACTAATTGGGGATACCATTTAAGTATTCAGATAGGATGTTAATTAAAAAGCCATTTTGTTGGCTGATCTTATGGTAATTTTTATGATTTCTGACTCAGACTCCGTTCCTCAGATTGTCACTTAAAATAGTTCAAGATGCATCTTCTGCAGTATGTCAAATCCATGTAAAGACAATGAAGTTATTCCAACTCACACAAGAAGTTGGGGAAAAAAATCCAACAACATTCTAGTACTTCAGAAAGTTCCAAATTTCAATTAAGTTGAATATAGGCATAACTCTCCCAAAAGATCAATTCAGCTTCAGGAAATACTATTGCCATAAAATTAATTAGATTCTAGAAGGAGAAGAATTTTTCATTTTAACAAATGTGTGTATATATATATATAATTGTGTATGGATGTAAAAAGGGAGTACAACTTCCATCATCTTTTTTACTATAAATTAAGGTCACACTTTAGACATGAAAAAATACAGAATTTTTTTTTCTATTGGCATAATCAGATTAATCTATCTACTTGGATAATGGTTTGCAATATGCTCACAGGAAATGCAGAGAACAAATACACTGATTTTCAAATTCCAGATTATCATAAAATAAAACTCAAAATACCTATTTGAAAGGAAAACATAGAGAAAAGAAAAGAAAAAAAAAAGACCAGATTCTTTCATGCATTGCTTATATGTAATCCCTTCGACATCAGTAAGTGTGTGCATGAATAACTGGGGAAGAGTTTGGCCCAGGATGTGGAAACTATTTGATAGAAAATGCTGAATTAATTTAAATTGCTTGGGATATGAGCGCTGTCTTGTGGAATGAAAAGTGGCTGAAGGATTATAAACAAAAGCAGAAGACAAAACATTAAAATATAGATTTGTGGGAAGGTTTTTTTTTTCTAGTGAGGTACTTCAGGAATCTGTATTCTGTATGGTTGTATTTAACATTTTCACTAATGATCTAGAAGAAGTTAGCCACCCATTAATGAAAGTCCTCTATCATGAATAAGAGGGTGGAGTTGCAAAAGGTGGTGAAAGACATATAGTACAAATGAACCTGGATGTAGATCCCAGATTTACATTGACTTCAATAAGCTTTGGAGCAGATCAGCAGAGATAGAATGTTGGGAAGAATGACAAAATTAGATTAATCTTGGAAAATATACACAGGCATTAGGTGAAAAATTATCCTAGACCTAGTAATCAAAGGGAGACAGAAACATGGAGAGCAGCATTTTAAGTGAGTTTGCAATGCATTACAGCAAGGAAAATAATTAAGAATACAATTTGAGATTTATATGCTGCAAAAAGGAGGTACCATTTTCTTGTGCTAAGGCTAAACATGATGGAATATTACTAGGAAGAGTAACAAGGGACCCAAGGGCTAGTTTACAAAAGAGCAATGTGCATATGCAAGTAGCAATGATACAGTCACCTCTATACCTACTAGATACTGGGGAATAGCTATCTACTATAGTGAAGCAAGAACGAACAGGTTCCCAAAACACCTTGAAAACTATTCTTATGTTGAAGCTAGCTGTCCTCTGAGATGGCACTGACATTCTCAAATCCCTTTCAAACTAAAACATTCAATGATTCTAAGTACTGGACTCTAACTGCAGCAATGGTAACAGAAAGACAATATATTTTAAATAGCTATGCCACATGTATTTCTGTCTTTTTTAATATTATTGTGGCCAACTCGTGAAAATTTTGTAGAGGTTAATGATAGTAGGTCAAAATTATCAATGGATGAGTAATACTCAGGTATATTTATGAGAACCACAATAGTTTTCAGCCCAGGAGGTGGAGTCAGACGTCTTGGGCCAGATTTTCAAGGTGTGTAAATAATGCTAAAAGTATCTTTAAGGATGTTCAGCTTGTTAAGGAATTTTTATAAATCTCACTAGGTGTCTTTGATAGTTGACCCTCAATGACTGTGTAGAGCTCACACAAGAAATTAACGATAGGAAAACTGAGGAAATTAATACAATGGATAAAAGTCTGCAGCTTTGTAGGGTGATTGTAAGTCTTGAAGATCACTAAAGCAGCTGCAACCTTCCACTGCTACAGATCAGCTTAGATGCACTGATTAAAAACTTGAAAATCTGACAGATTTTTTTTGGCTACCTACTCGGGTGGTATCTTTATTTATGCTAGGATTCAGAAAAGCACTTAAGCACATGCTTAAGTTTAATTTAAAGCAAATGCTGGAGTGCTTTACTGAACTGGGATGCAAAAGTCATGATTTCCTATTACTAGACTCAACACTCTATATAACAATGTAAGCATTCTTTTCAAATAAGAAATGCTTGCTATTCCAATTCAATTCTGAACATTGTTCTACATTTGCCAGAAACAAAATAAGTCTGAGGGCATAATGTGTTTTGGAAACTTTTTACTCCCTCAAACATCAAGTGGAATTTGTTTTTAAAAAATACAAACATTTTTAAAGGTACAAAGATGTGTGAGAGAGATTGGGAAGCAAGCCTGTAGCCTGACTCCTTTTGTTAATGTACCCTTGCAAATTAGAAGCAGCTCCAAAGGAATTTAACTGTTAGGAAACCAAAATAATCATAGCACTAGTTTCTTCTTTAAATGAATTTCTGTGATGTTGGCTTGAATTTGGCAAAGTAAAGACATTTTATATAGCTTTGGCACTGTGAAATAATTTGAAAGCTTGTCCAAATTACATAGTCACACCGTTCAAAAATCCTCCTTTGCTCCAGGGTAGTGTCAAGCCAGTGCGGGCAGCATCCACATCCCATGGAAGGGTGACAAGAGCAGGTCACACACCTTAGCTCTACGTAAGCCAGTGCAGGTTGGCAGGTCGCAGGGAATGCTGTCCAGGTAGCACTGTGTTGTGCCTGAACTAACGAGCTCTGCTTCCAGCCCCTGAGTCATAGGTCCATCAGGGAAACTGGTGTTTTTTGGAAATTTCTGCACTGTTCCTCACCATTTCCTGAGGCTACATCTTTGGTGCCAAAAATATGAGCCCAATAGAGGGCAAAGGATTAATAAGAAATGTAAATGGGCATAGGTTAGTAAAACAAGATGAAGCTACTCGCTGATATGGGAAAGTAGTTACTCAGTGATGCTTTTGTAGGTCTTTGAAAAGCTTCTTAGCTCAGCTCAATGCAGTTGCTACAACATGGGTGCAAGCAGTGATTGAAAGGGTATTTCACACTGAAACTGTGCAGAATACCAGGTACGCATACAGTGTCTTCCCAGTGTGGACTAATGAAGGAATGGATTTCAGAACATAAACTCTGCTTTTTTAGGACTTCTAAATTTCCATTTTGACTATGGGTGTGTTACTTAACCAGTCACCTGAATAAGAAGTGATACTGTAGTGGCATGGTCAAAAGTTATGAAGTATCAGCAATGTAGGTTAACTACAGTTGACCTCCTTTTTGTGCCAAATGAACCAAAAATCCTCACAAAAAAAAAAAAAGAAGGTATTTATATAACTGAAGATTGTACATAGTAATTAATAAGAATCTTTCTTTACATGTGAAGTAATGTAAGTGTCAGAGATGGTGCTAGGTTCTTTATAGCTTGTTTTGAAGCTAAATAAATAATTTATAATGAAAGTTCTAAAATAATTTTAGTTTCTTTTTTTTTTTTCTACATGAATGTCAGTAAATGGATTTGTCAGTCCTTAAATTATTTATTACAAAGCTTTGATATGTTAATTCTAATTTTCTTGCATTGCTAACCTATAATTGGATAGAATAATCTCATCTGTTTTTATTCCTTAAATATTTCTTTTCAGAGATTCATCCACAGTAATTTAAAATTAAATTTCCCTGAATGCTCATTTTCTTTGATCACTGATGCTACCAAAATCTAATGATTTGAAGATAAACTTGAAATGCATGATTTGAGGACAAAATAAGAATGATTTGTAGTTAATTAATTTTAAGAAAAAAAAACTACAAAGGCAGCAAATGCTACAGCCAATGTTACAGTGATGAGTGCATCACAAGCGCTTAAGTTACCCAGGTAGACAAGAATAAATGTATTACATATCTCTGAGATAAGAATTGGCTCTGCATACAGTAAGTTCACTCTATTTAAATGATCAGATATTGCAATCAGTCAGAACTGTAAAAATATGACTTTCCACTTTACACCCAAATACAATTTTTTTCCTCCTGAAATCAAATAACTTTGTGATGTTTGCCTTCTTTCAATTGACCAAAATTGTAGTGTGCAAGAGGTTAAAAAAAAAAAAATCTTTCTTTCTGAAATCAGAATTTCAACACCTGGTGGAAATTGGACAGCATTTAATGGAAATGGGGTCCAGCTCTCTTGTTGTTAAAGATCCAACAGTATTTTTTTTTGTACAGGAAAGGTTGTTTATCCTGACAGTATTAGTATTCTAGGACATTATTTTCACATTTTCTAAAAGCAATCTCGAGTTTTCATCTGGTTTCAGTATTATTCATTCTCTACTTTGTATCAAAGTTGTTACATGGCTTTTCTGTTCACTGTTAAAAAAGTTTTTGCTGTGCACCTCAAAGCATGATGCTCTAGGTTGATAGATTAATAGCAAACCACCCCTCTAAGAATTAGTGCTTTATTCTGACAGATCAATAGATTCAGTTTTTAAAGCAGAACAGATATTATTTATATAAGAAGTAGTTAATGATTTATTGCATATATTTAATTGCTTAAAAAAAAAAAACAGTATAAATTCCTGTATGGGTAATGTCAAAATATTGAGGTTAATGAATGAAAAACTGCTATTCTCATGTCTTTAGATTTACCGAAATCCACTGCATTTCTAGTACATGTATAATTATCACCGGTCTATCTGCATCCCATGCACAGAGGACTGTCAGTGTATTCTACCTCAGACTAAATTTTATTCTTAGTCTGTATGGATTCTTCACCCAACTGAATAGTGGTCACAAAGACAATGGACTCACAGAGCTTCTGACATACATTCTGATTCCCTTTTCACAGTCTCCTGAAAAAGGTTATATACCAGTATAATTCTTGAAAGCCCCAGAGGCTGATTTAAGTTTTCAGTTAAGAAACTGTGCTAAGAATAGTGCCAGAATTGCAGTTTTGATATCTCAGAAATATTTCTGATCTTCATTATTTGTTATATATTCCATACAATGACAATACACTTGTGACATCAACCCATTTATAATAAACACTATGGGTGGAGTTATTTTGTAGATAATTTAGTGTAATCTCTTTGGGAGCTAAGCAAACTGGAAAGAGAGGTTTTTTTTTTCATACAGTTCTCTTAGTACATAGTATGGCTTACTGCATGATTAATAACGTAGTGCTTCTCATTGGGACACATAAAATGTAGTAAAAATAAATAAAACCATAAAACAATTAAGGGGATTTGTACTCACTGATTTGTTCCTGTTTATGAATATACAGTGTTAGTATAAACAGACAGGGGGTCCTCACTGTATCCTTTTATCATTTCCAAATGTTGTTATAAGATGGTAACCCCACTGAAAACAAACAAACCAGCATGTCATGTAAATGTAACTTCAATTTAAGATTGTGTTAGGTCAGCTCAGCTTTGAGAAATATGTGGCTTTTTCAACTGTTACTTTTGCTGGAAAGTTCTGTTTGTAAATGTCAATGATATCACTTAAAAGCAAACCAAGAAAACCTTATGTGGAAAAGTTGCGGAAATGTTATTCACTAAAGGCATTTTTCAGTTAAATTTTTTGTAAGAGTTTACTTTTTATGCATTTATCAGAGTTTTTATTTAATGAAGACAATTTGAGTTCATAAAAAGATTCTCTGTCTATTCTCATGTAAACTCCCCAAACCACACCATTCATATCAAGAAAAATGTGTTCCTAGTAGCATTTTCATTTCAGTGAATGTTACACCATCTTTGAGATGCAAAGTTGCACCCCAGTGGTGCTATACTTCTTTACTTCCTAATTTACACAAAACAAAAAGTATTTCCATGAAGATGGCTGAGAGTGCAGCTGCCAAGCATGAAGGAAAGACAACTGCATGGGCGAACGTAGTTGGGGACAGGAATCAGCCTGCAAGGAAGTGGCAATGCAATGAGTGGTACCTTGTTAGAGAGGGGAGTCCCATCTAATCTTCTGTAGTGGTAGAAATCGTGCTACCCCGTGGAGTTCCAGTATTATAAAAGGAAGGATATGAGAGACTTTGTAAAACAAAGTTAATATTCTTCTGAAAACGTAATGTATGGGAGTTTTTTTACCATAAAGTTAAAGTGATAGCAAGTAAGAATATGTCCTGCCTTCATATAATGAACTTGGAATAAAGGCTTCCAAAGAAACACTTTGCCTCATTAAGTGTATTTAAGCCATGGAACCCATTGCCACATATAGTACAGATAAATAAAATGTACAGAGGGGTTTAAAATCTATTTTAAACTCATGGAAGAAGTAGATTTGGAAATGCAGCTACAAACCTTGCTCTCTGGAAGACTCTAAGCTGTAGATTTCTGGAAAATGCTACTAAGATGGAACAAAAGAAATACTACTGCAGGTTGGTTCGCTTGTACTCCTTCCCTCAGTTTCCCCTGCTAGCAGTGGTCTTCATCCACGGGTGCACACAGGATGCTGCTTTGCATCTCCCTTGGTCTGCCCAACATGGACACTCATGTTTTTGTTACTGCAGGGCTGGGCTCAAACATTCTACATAAAAGAAAGGGCTACGTAGCCTCATATACATCATGTAGGTCTGGAGGGCAAGAACTTGAGAACACTAACTGTAGTTGTGTCTCTTATTTTGTGGACTTTATGCCACAGAAGTTTTAAACTGTTTTTTAATATTTTATCAATTTCTTGAACTATTGATAATGGTTAAGTGATCTTTTTTTTTTTTTTGTCAAACACATTCACTAAGCTGTACGATTCCAAAATGAATAGCTTTTGCTACTGATAACCTTTGATCACAAAAGACATGTGTTGCTCTATATATTCCACTCCTAAGATAATTAGTAAAATTGTGATGGCCATACTCACAGGAGAAGAACTTTACTGCTTGAGGAAACGCACTGTTCACCATAGGTGTCCTACAGTCTGGCATTTCTTTTTGAAGGTGTTCTCAAAATAGTTTGTTTTGCGATTGTTAGGGAAAAGAAAAAGAGAAAAGAAAAAAACAAAAGGAAATGTGTTTATAGTGTCAATACATTATGCTTTTTCAATCAGCATGGCCCCCCTGAGAATTTGTACTGCAAGATGATTGTGTGTGGCTTCATGCATGTTTGCATGTATTGAAGGTGTTTTTCATTTCGACGATGAAATAACGCTTGAAGTGATGCAAGAAGAGGACGTTTCGTTCTACAAATTTATACTACAGGAAGAGCTCAAGAAAAACAAAAATAAATCCAAATACTCTGTGTTCTGTTCAATAATGGTCTTTTGCAGGACAGTTAAGTTTCCCACAGAGTAAATACAATCCATATTATGTAAATATGATCCTGTGTACATTCATTTAATTTAACATTACCATCAGAACAGCACATTTCACACGTGGGAATGCAAACCCCAGCAAGGGAGCAAATTAACTGCCCGCAAATTGTTTGCTAACTATGAAGTTTTCCAAAAGAAATCTCTAAGGTATATCTTTACCAAGGGCGCAGTATTAGAACTCTGATACCACATGTTTCCATTTGAACAGATGGCAGTGAAAGGTTTGGCTGCAATGTGTTATTAGTTAACAGAAAAAGTTAACTAATAGAGATCAAGGATACTGTTTAAATTTACTTAGGGGAATGGTGGTTCGTAATCCATTCATACTCGCAAGTATAATTACTTTGTAATTACTTGTAAGTGGATAGAACCTTGAAAGTCCAGTATCTTTTGTGCTCCAGAGACTGTATCTTATCTGCTATTGTAATCACCTTTCACGTGTTAAGGGATGCCTTAATTCAGGTTCGTCTGCTGTTGAACAGGGACAGGTTGAAATATTATTTCTGTAATTTAATTTCTAAAAACTGAGAGGAAACAACACATTGTATGAATGCTCTGATTTTAAGAAACAAGAATTCATTACTTATTAATGGCATAGTTTACATTAAGTGTCTAAAAGCTAAAGCAAAACACATGCTTATGTTATTCTTGTTACTTATTTGTGCTTTAATACACACTGCTGGGTGCTGGAATTCCTATACCCGGAACAGTGACCCCTGACTGAGAGTTTTAGACTCAGCTGGCACATCAAGAAACAAAACCTTCCCCTACTTTCTACTTGACCAGAAAGTGCTCAGTGCATAGCAGGTTCAGCCCTCAGTCCTCCCTGTCAGATCCATAATGCTTCCCAGTGATGGGAAGGATCAAGTTAAGTGACTTCAGAGTGCCTGGAAGTCCTCTCTGAAGTTTGTGGAACCACTCATATGGACATAGTTAGCCATACATATCAGTGTCTGAAGGACAAGGATGAGGGGTGCTGGGCTAAGCCTGACATTTCACATTAAAATAGTTGTGGAAAGATGCATTGAGTCAAATTCTATTGTATTTATTTGATGTGGACAGATTAAGGTTAAAGTAATCTGCAGTTAAATAAGACTAGAGAATGATACAGTATACATGTCAGAGAGTAAAGTTTACAACAAACATGCCAATTGAAATGTTGCTGTATTTCAGTTCTACACAATGATCTAAATAACTGCTGAACATACATAGAGTAGGTGAATGAGTCAGCTTTCATTCCACAGGAATTTTCCCTTTCTCCATGTGCAAATATCCTTTTCTTTTTAGAAAAAAATTGAGATTGGAGAAGTAAATTTATTTATTAATTTAATTCAAGATGGAAATTATTGCAGTCACCTACATGTGTTTAAAGAGAGACAGAGTGTTTTTAAATTAATAGCATATAAAAATAACATATTCCTTTTTTTCACATACAAGGTTTTAGTACTACATTAAAGCAAAAATCCTCTTGAAATTCACTATGAGATATGCAAATATACTTATCTCTGGCATGGGGACTTTTTTGTTAAATTACTTTTGGGAAAACAATATAAAATTGTTTATTTAATATTTAGGACATTTCACTTAGAATAATTATAGCTGTGATGTAAAACACAGTTTTACTGAACCCTGTTAAGTGTTACTGAACCCTGTAACTGCTTCTGCTTTTTATTTTTTTCTTGAAGATTGTTTTCTTTTGAAAAAAATCCAGAATGTCATCAAAATATAACTCCCATTCTAGGAGAAGTGCTCATGGTCTTGTATGTGATTCAACTGTATACTAGTGCCAAATACTAATAAAAATTCTCAGCTGGCATTTTACTCTGTCTTAAAATACTTTCACAGTCTGTTTTTGGCCATCTCCAGTAGGAGATGCTGGGAACATGATGTCATAGTCTTCTGAAAAAAAGCAAGAATCATATAAAGAGTACACATAAGATAAGTTCAGTGTGAGACTTGTAATCCCTTTACTCAAAGCTGTTAAACCTTTTCTAAAGCTTTCACGAGGTTTGGGAACCCATACATCAGGCAGAACATTAAGCCACTACAGAGTGTCCAGCACAGAGATCAGAGGTCTAGAAAATATGACCTCTGAAGAGAGATTGAGAGAAGACAGTTTGTTTAGTCTAGAGAAGAGAAGACTAAGGGGACACATGATAACAGTGTTCAAATATGTACAATTGTGCTGCAAGAACTGGGTAATAATTTGTTCCCCTTATCCACTTAGGACAAGGCAAGAAATAGCGTTCTTGAAATGAAGCAAGAGAAATAAGCGAGAAACAAACCTGTATTTGTTAGCAATGAAAACTCTGACTGCCATAAATATTTGCAGAAAAGTAAGTAAACAATAGTGATAGACCTTTTATCTTCCAAGTAAGAGTCTTACTTTACGTCATTTTCCTATTGAAGAAAGCTGAGCTATCAAAACAACAGAATGAGAATCCTGGATGTAAAAAATGGGAGTTTATTTTAGAAAGTACTTACCAAAGCAAAACCATTAGAGGTCATTAAACCCTTCTTCAGTTATAGCTGTGAAGTTACTTCTGTTTTCAGACATATGACATACATAAATAAAGATGTGGCATATTATGCTAATTCTGCAGGTAGTATTTGCAAAGCTCTTCATGTTTCTTGAGCTTGGGACAGTTGCCTAAAAAGAGGCACCTAATGCCTTTTGAGCTACTAGTACCTAGTGCATCTGAGTTGTTCATGCAGGAGTAGCAGATGTAGCCCCAGATCTAAAGGAGACTTCTTTCCTTCTGGAATCGCAGCTGGAAGCCAGGTGTGACAGGTAAAGCTTCTATAGCAGTACTAGAAACAAGCAAATGAATCAAGTTCGTAGTGGCTGGAGTTTAAAGGTTTGTCAGCAAACTGGTAAGAGTCTATAAAAGCAAGGTCAGAAACATTCAAGGTTTGGAAAAAGTGTTTTTTTAATGGCACTGTGTCGTAGTTCAGCCCCGATTGGGACCAGACTACGCAGTCTCTCTCTCACTCCCCCCACCCTCCGAGAGAACAGGAGGAGATGATATAAGGAAAACGGCTCGAGGTTTGAGATAAGGACAGGGAGAAATCCTTAAAGTTACCGTTACGGGCAAAACAGACTCGACTTGGGGAAAACTATTCATTTATTTCTAAAATTAGCAGGAGAATGAGACAGAGAACAAGATAACCTCCGCCCACCCCTCCCTCTTCCCGGGCTTAACATTATCTCTACTACCTCCCGTCCCGAGCGGCACGGTGTGGGGGGAAAAGGGAACGGGGGTCGCGGTCAGTTCATCACGTGTTGTTTTACGCCGCTGTATCATCGTCGGGGGAAGAACTCCTTGCATTCTTCCCCTGCTCCATTGTGGGGTCCCTCCCATGGGCCACAGTCCTTCGTGAAACTGCTCCGGCGTGGGTCATCTCTTCCACGGGGTGCAGTCCCTCCAGAACAGCTGTCCCAGCGGGCCCTCCATGGGCCACAGCCTCCTTCAGGCCTCCACCTGCTCCGGCGTGGGGTCCTCCACGGGCTGCAGGTGGATCTCTGCTCCTCCGTGGACCTCCATGGGCTGCAGGGGGACAACCCACTCCACCATGGTCTTCACCACAAGTTGCAGAGGAATCTTGGCCAGGAGCCATATTACTCCTCCCCCTCCTTCTGAACTGACCTTGGCGTCTGCAGCCGTTCCTCACAACAGGCTGGCAGATGCCTCTCAGGATCCTTTTTACATCTTATTCACTTCTCATCTCCTCTCCACTTCTTGCAGCCAGGCCGGGCTGAGTTGGGCCCAGTCGGCTGCCCGGCGGGAGGCCAGAGGGTGAGGCCTGCAAGGCCCATGAGGCTCACACCTCCCCCTCTCTGCCTCCCGCTCAGCTGCTTCACATCTCTTCTCTTTTTTTTTTTCTGTTTTCCCCTACTTAAATACGTTATCGCAGAGGCGTTATCACGGGACATTCTGCTACCAATTGGCTTGGCCTTGGCCAGCAGCGGGTCCGCCCTAGGCCCGGCCGAGTCCACTAAACAAAGGGGAGCAACTTCTAGCAGTTTCCTACAGAAGCTGCCACCTTAGGCCTCCCCTCACTAACAAAACCAGAACACACTGAAGAAGTTGAAACAATTAAGTAGCGAAAAGTGAGGGCTATGAGCGTGAACTATTTGCAAAGATTCTGATTTCTAATAAAAATAACTTGTTGAACATTTTGTATGCTGAACTTAACTGGTTCACACCAGAAAGTCACACATTTTTGACAGGGAGAGTCATTAAACTGGTACAATTTGCATAAAGATGTGATGGATTGTCTTATCATCTGAAATTTGTTAAATTAAGAATAGTCTGTTCAAAAGATGTACTGCATCTAAACTAGAAATTATGAACTGGAAAAAACCTTAATTTTGGGGTCTGTGTTATGCACAATGCTAAATGAAATTATATTAGCAAGCCATAAGTAGGGTCACAGCTGAAATATTTGTCCTCAACCTTTAGTGACATTTGATCATCTGAGGAACCTGAAGGTGCACAAGTCCATGGGTCCTGATGAGATCCATCCTCGGGTCCTGAGGGAACTGGCGGATGAAGTTGCCAAGCCACTGGCCATCATATTTGAGAAGTCGTGGCGGTCTGGTGAGGTCCCCGATGACTGGAAGAGGGGGAACATAACCCCAATTTTTAAAAAGGGGAATAAGGAAGACCCAGGTAACTACAGGCCGGTCAGCCTCACCTCTGTGCCTGGCAAGGTCATGGAGCAGATTCTCGTGGAAACCATGCTAAGGCACATGGAGAGCAAGGAGGTGGTTGGTGACAGCCAACATGGCTTCACCAAGGGCAGATCGTGCCTGACCAATTTGGTGGCCTTCTATGACGGGGTGACGGCATTGGTGGACAAGGGACGAGCAACTGACATCATCTACCTGGACTTGTGCAAAGCTTTTGACACTGTCCCGCATGGCATCCTTCTCTCTAAACTAGAGAGACATGGGTTTGATGGACGGACCACTCGGTGGATAAGGAGTTGGCTGGAAGGCCAAACTCAGAGAGTGGTGGTCAACGGCTCAATGTCCATGTGGAGACCGGTTACGAGTGGCGTCCCTCAGGGGTCCGTGCTGGGCCCGGCCCTGTTCAACATCTTTGTCGGCGACATGGACAGTGGGATAGAGTGCACCCTCAGCAAGTTTGCCGACGACACCAAGTTGTGTGGTGCCGTCGACACGCTGGAAGGGAGGGATGCCATCCAGAGGGACCTTGACAGGCTGGAGAGGTGGGCCCGTGCCAACCTCATGAAGTTCAACCAGGCCAAGTGCAAGGTCCTGCACCTGGGTCACGGCAATCCCAGGCAGAAATACAGGCTGGGCGGGGAATGGATTGAGAGCAGCCCTGAGGAGAAGGACTTGGGAGTGCTGGTGGATGAGAAGCTTAACATGAGGAGGCAATGCGCCCTTGTGGCCCAGAAGGCCAACCGCATCCTGGGCTGCATCAGGAGAAGTGTGGCCAGCAGGTCGAGGGAGGTGATTCTCCCCCTCTACTCTGCCCTGGTGAGACCCCACCTGGAGTACTGTGTCCAGTTCTGGAGCCCCCAACACAAGAAGGACATGGACCAGTTGGAGAAGGTCCAGAGGAGGGCCATGAAGATGCTAAGAGGGCTGGAGCACCTCTCTTATGAGGACAGGCTGAGAGAGTTGGGGCTGTTCAGCCTGCAGAAGAGGAGGCTCCGGGGAGACCTGATAGCGGTCTTCCAGTCCTCCAGGGCCTACAAGAAAGATGGGGAATGGCTGTTTAGTAGGGCCTGTTGCGATAGGAGGAGAGGTAATGGTTTTAAAATAGAGGGGGGGTAGATTTAGATTAGAAATTAGGAAAAAATTTTTTACAATGCGAGTTATAGAACACTGGAACAGGTTGCCCAGAAAGGTGGTGGAGGCCCCATCTCTGGAAACATTCAAGGCCAGGCTGGATGAGGCTCTGAGCAACCTGACCTAGTCAGGGATGTCCCTGCTCCTTGCAGGGGGGTTGGACTAGATGACCTTTGAAGGTCCCTTCCAACCCTAACCATTCTATGATTCTATGATTCTATGAAATACACCTTTGTAGGCCTTTGCAAGTTTGCTGCACATATCAACAGCCAAAATTAATCCAAAATCGCTACAGTAGAAGTGAATAAGTGCTCCTTTTGGTTGCAAAATATACGGATGGACTTATGAATTAATATCTGATGCATTGATTCAATCTCTTTTCCAACATACTGACTGCTTTTCCGCAGTATTATAACGGCAATATCAGAGCAAGGTCAGTGTGTGCAAACCTGATCTAGTTGGGGATGTCCTTGGTCCTTGCAGGGGGGTTGGACTAGATGACCTTTGAAGGTCCCTTCCAACCCTAAACATTCTATGATTCTATGGTTCTATGATTCTATGTGGATAGACATGATCATCCTTTCTCTTATAGGCTAAAGTTCTAAACTCCAGGCCTTCATATGCTTAAGCACACAGACCCCATTGTCAGTTATAGGAGTAGTTTCACAGAGCTCAAAAAGTTCCACAGGGCAAGATTCAGTTTGAGGCTAAGATGCCTCTGTGTAAGAGTTTATAGATGAGTTCAGTGCTTAAGGGTCTGTTATTGCTTGTGGAGAGTGGGATGCCACCTTATACCATTTGAGATGCCCTGTGATAACCTGCAAGGCTGCCACTCCGGAAGGATACAAATACTCTATAAACTCTGCAATATATCTGCCAGCCTTGGCACATGTCGCATATGTTGGATATCTATCAAGAGCTTGGACTTCTTAAGGGCTACTAGTAGCTTCGATTTACACAGATGAATCTCACTTTTGTGTAAGTTAAAAAAGCCCATACATTCAAAGTAATGGCAAACAAGAAAAAATTAAACTGAAATATGAATTTTTAAGCTTCTCATTGTCATCTAAGTTTAGTGTTTCACAGTCTTTCAGAAGGAGGACTGTTACTGTCACTTTCTGGGGGGAAAAAAAAAGACCAAAACACAATAAGCAAAATAATTCTTCAATGGGAAGTCTCTAGTAAAACAGAAAATGCAGCCTTAACCTTCCACTCCCTGGCAATAAAGAAATATTGCATACTTCAACTTTGCGTAATAGTAAAGTTATTATAAAGCCAGTCTAAAATGAATGTTTTTGTGAAAAAAAATTCAAACTAAACTAACATAGCAAAAGATGTCTGTGACTGTCATATGGGAAATGCGTGACAGAGAAATAGGTCTCCTGAGTTCCAGATCTTTCACAGCCTTCTGTATTCTCAGCTCTTCTAGCTATTTGCCAGGTTTGTTTTGAGCATTCTGTATTTAAAATTTGATATTCAGTGTCTGCAATTTTTTTTAAAAAAGGAATATTAAGAGCATGTTCACATAAAGTTAAAAACACATTGAAGTTTATCTACTGTTGTATCAACACCTCTCCAGACACCAGTTTTCTCCTACAAAACTTTACTTACAGTTTAGAAAGAGTGCAAGAAAAAAGGATAGGATGTGAATATACAAGAAGTTATTTTTCTTTTCTCTTTCTCATTTTCTTTGGCTGTACTACAAAGATTTTGATAACACATTTTCTCAGCAAAGTTCTTTTGATAACTCTGGAGGACCTCTGCTACATCAGAGCTGTAGGATATTTTGTACTGGATAGTGACAGCAGATAATTTTTCAGAACTCTAAAATCTGGAGCAAGTAGGTACTTAAGCCATGTTTGAGATACTTTGAAAAGAAGTCAACTGAAATACTGTAAAATATAATGGAATCTTTTCATAAATTACTGAAAAAATGGCAATTTTTTTTTTTAAAAGCAAATGTTCTTGTAAGACACTATGATATTCCTTATACTCATATAATTAAAGCAAACAACAGCTATAGGAATATTTTGTCTTTTCATTCCACAGTCTGTTTGCATTTAATCTTCCATCCTGTCTTGATATCTTACAACATACAGCCTAGAGAAATTAAAGATTAAAATACTAATCCTGGATCTTCAATTAGCTTAATTTAGCTCTAAAGGGAGGTGTCTTTTTTAGACATTTCTGGAGACAAAGTGCAAACTTTGTTTTCACCACAGTGATGTGGATGCTGTACACTTCCTTGGGCAGCTGAGGTCAAGCCTACACCAATGAAGGCTGAGACAAAGAGCTGGAGGAAGTTGTGTCCACAGGGCCAGAGTTGGAGAGAGAGTTTGGGAGAGGAGAGCAGATGGTTTTCTCTAAATGGAATCCACAGCATAAAGCAGTGTCTAGG
Organism: Chlamydotis macqueenii; assembly: GCF_036417535.1. NCBI lineage: Eukaryota > Metazoa > Chordata > Aves > Otidiformes > Otididae > Chlamydotis > Chlamydotis macqueenii. The sequence goes on from NC_141558.1 coordinate 11,311,711, forward strand.
GAACTTGTATGATCTGATACTGGGCTCCAGATCAAGTTCTCTGATGGTATAGCCACGGCCTGGAAATCATAACCATGGGATGAACGGAGAATTTGGCATGTGAGGACTCTCACTCTTGTCTGTTTCTTTTTGGCCATAGTATTTGCAGATCTCGTTCTTCCCTTAGTGCACTGTATAACATTATTCACCTGCCATGGCCTGCTGTATAATTGACTGAATATTTCTGACAGCCTTCTGTTTCTAATAGCCACTTGCTGGTCCTTGGCAGATAGCCACAATGAGACCAGAACAGCATAGTCTAGGTGGAACAGAAGAAGATTGTCTTCTTTTAAAATACATGTTTTACAGCCTCAGGAAATTGCTATAAACCGTTGCACCTTGGAAAAGGAATAGGAGTTTCTATTTAAAGCAGCCTTTGAAAACAGCCCCTTGACTCGCTGCATAGCTTGTGCAATCACACGGATGGGACTGGTTGGAACTTATTATTTTTAGTAGAATCAGAGAAGACCTGCAAAGCTGGCAAACTAGGTGGGCTTTCCTGATGGCTTGCTGATCTCAAGGCGTGTGTGGATATCTCATAGCTTACACAGCTGTAACGTTCTTTCACACACTCTGGCTGGACTATCACATATGTTGCCACAAAATGTTAAGACATCAAGACTCAAATGTTCTTTTGTTCCTCTTTTCCTCTCTGTGTATGTTTTACTCAGTAGCTTTGTTTATTTTCTTAAAATATTTCCTTTTTGTTTGCATTTCTTGGCAAAGGCCTCTCTGTGTTTTTATAACTGTAATCTTCTTTTGGTCCCTCTGCCAGCTATATTACCCAAAATCAGCCACAAGTGTGCTCCAAGGGCTTCAGTTCCTCAGAAGCACTCCTGATGTTAACAGGAAACCAAAAATAGCTTTTGAACTGCCTCCTGGCCTAGTTTCTTCAGTCCAGGTACAACACTAAAGTATGGAAACATTTTATAGCATTGTTTTCCTTCTTTTTATTTACCTACTCTCAGTAAATAAATAAGGTCATCTTATGTTGAAGAAGTGCTGCAAAAAGCAGATAATTGTCTTTGGTATGGAATTATTTACATGGATTTTTTACATGGTAGAGAAACGGCTATTGTAGAGCAGAAACAATTCCCTCAAATGCCATTTCTGAGTCAGAACTTCCTTAACAGCTACTGGCATTTCAGTTTTAATGAAGTGTTAGGACCTCATTTTTTGAGCAGGTGAACAAGAATGTTGTTCCTGTTCCAATTAGGATTAGCATGAGAGACAACCATCATCTTCCAGGTGCTCCTAAAAATGTTACAACATGGCTTTTGTAGGGAAAGGTCAAATATTAATTCATAATCAGGTCAAATGAAATAGCCAAATATACTTTACAATCAACGTTTCCATATAGTTAATGTCGCTTAAGATGAGGGAACAGAAGAAAGATATTTTTATGGAAACCAGAATTCCTAATGGTTAATCCACAGATGTTTTGCAAAAAGCCACATTTTTAACCTTGTGCAATTTTTTAAATTTTATTTAACTAGCAGGCTGAAAGTTGTTGGCTTGTCAGAAGCCTCCTTCAAAGAGCTAAATACCAGCACCTCCTGAACTAACAATAAGATATGTTTTACTAGTAGTGATGAAACATCTTCTATAAACACTCCCTACCTTACTGACCATCCTTTCCCAGTTTTGCTTCACCACTGAAATATTTGTGTCACTTGAGTTCAAGTACATGAAACCAAACCTTTCGGTGCTTGGAGTTGTATGAGTGCCACTAAAAGCAGCATGCACTTCAGCAGTTAGTGAATTAAATAAGCAAAAGCATGCTAATGGTCTCTGTGAGACCAGTACTGCTGACCTTAGACGGAGAATGATAATAAAATGAAGAATACAAACAAGAGATGGAACCGTGGGCCTTTTATGGGTCATATCAATAGAGCATGCAGGGATTCAGAGCTACATGTTATCATTGTCAGACCATCAAAAGAAATGTATTTTCTGTTTCTTTAGACTTGTGCTATCAGAAACTACTCTGAATAATTTCCCTGAAATATTTGCAAGATCCTATCCCTATTATATTTCTGCTTTATTCAGCAGTTGAGAACAACTGTAAAAAACATGAACTAATCTCTTAAAACCAGGAAATTCTCCACAGTTAAGAGAAGTTTTGCCCTTATTTCACAAGAGCCACAGTTTTGCCGGTAAAATATAGAATGCAAATAATTTATAAGGAATTATGTTTACTGACAGGGTATTTCAGAGTTGGCTAGAATTTGACTTTACTGCTACCTGCAATTATTTAACATAGTGCCTAAGTATAAGGAACAAAGTGACTGGCAAACAAAATGTGTTATCTTTAGATAACAGATACTTGAAACCAAAGAATGCTAGATTCAGATTACAAGCCAGCAATATTTAGTTATGATTTCCCTTTAAAATATCCTTTATATGTTTTTAGCCAGACAGATACAATCAGAGTATATGAAAGACAGAAGAACTAATATGAGATTTTTTTTTCAGCATAATATGCCTACATAAACCAAGAACCTTCCACACAAATTGCATTTCAGCTTTTTTTCCTCTTATTTAGTTATACTATATTATCTATACTGTATCTCATTGTGGAGAGCAAGAATGTGAGCAACAGTTTAGATCCACAAAGTAGAGTGGGATCAGCTATGTCCTTTTGGAAATCTTTTGTTGGTTTGAATAGCATGTTTTCTCCTTTGCTGTGAATATATTGCAGGGGTTTGTGTAAAACTATTAGCTTCTTACTCAGGCCTTATAAATAAAAGAAAGACTTGGGCCAAAGCTGGGAAAGAAAAATAGATTACTTCTTTCAAAATATGAAAGTATCTTGGGATGTTTTGTCTTGACGTGGGCAGATATTGGCAGTCAAGCCATTTGACCGTGGTAGCATTTCACTGAGTATTTATTTTCAATCACATGAGAGGAGGAATGAATCCTTGATGTTGCTGAATTCCTGATGTAGTATTTTAAAAATTATTTCATTTAGAGCAGTATAAACAAACATATGTAATAGTGAATAGAAGAACTGACTTATTAGAGAACACGAGAAAACAAAACCAGGAGGAAAATAATGTACTTTCTCTCCTTCCTGCTCCAGAAAACATTAAAAGAATATGTCCCTACTCTGTGAATATTTATCCAGAAAGATAATTTTACTTTCAGGAAAAATTTCCTATGAATTCTTATAGCTTGTAATCTGTTTGGATGACCATTCATGTATCATCCGCTAGAATGGATTTATGACAGCAGTGAGGATCTCATGCATAATATCACAATATTTCTATTTTCTTATGCATTTACTTATAAAGCTGTACATATGAAATGAACGCCCAAAATTATTTCAGACTTTTTTTTCTATTTCTTACTCAACCATGTAAATTTACCATGTTTATCTAAAGTACAAGTGCAAGTAAGAAAGGTAAGATCAGGAAGAATCTTATAAGATTTTGGTGCTTGAGCTTTTCAGCCAGATATTGGCTAAGTGAGAAGCAATGCCTTGGTTCTTTGGAATATCACCTGCATATGTTAGCTGAAATAATCTAGGAAACAAATGAAGAAAAGGAAAATAAAACATAGCTCTTCCAAATCTACGAGTAATTAAATGCAGAATATTTGCACCTTTACTACAGAGAGTAGCCGTGCATTTTTTTAATCTATATGTATTTTACCATCATAACATTCTAAAGAAGGATACAAAGTTAGACTTCAGAATTAGAAAAGTTAGCTGTGACTGTTGCTAGCCATTACCAATCATTACTTCAAAATAGCTTTCTGCACACTTGTGTCTGTTGATCTCTGCTGTCATCTTCTTTTACATAAATACTTCCTTCCATCTCTTCCTCCTTCTTATCCCACTTTCTTAATTTTCCATTCTCCAGTCTGTATTCTTCTTGAGAGGTGCAAACTTTTAAAGTATTATGGACCAAAAATATATGGTTTTTTTTTTCTTGAACATGTAGAATAAAACCAAGGAATGCTTAAGTTCTGTAAGTATCTTTTTCTTACTGTTGTGAGCACTGACATGAAACATTCCCTTTCATGCATGCATTAAATAAAACACACAGAAAGCAGTGTATTGCTCAGAGCTTACTGGAAGTGTCTCATAATTTGTGTCTTCCAACATATATTCTTGTATGTTTTATACTTGCTGCTGATTTCACTGCTGCAGCATCATGCTTCAACAGAGGGGACTGCCCCAGGGCTGTTTAAGGGTAAAACCACGAATGTTAGAGTTTAGATAGAAAATTCACTCACATTCACAGATAATTTCTATCTTACTCAGCCTGGAGAGCAGGAAGGTTGAGTGCCACTCTTACTAGTGACGCATTTGTTTATGACTCAGTCGTATCTTAGGACAAACCTCCATGTGTACTTTATACACATCTCCTCTATCTAGTTTTCATGTTTTCAGCAGACATTAACCTTATCAACATTTTCATTTTTGCACCTGCAATTAATTGTCTAAAGAAATCCCTGTAATGAAAGCACTGGTGTGGGTGAGAGACGTGCCAGATGGATGTGCACACAAAATACACTAAAAATTTCACTTCTGTTTACCTTGGTTGTCCATTAGCACCAGTTACATAATGCTTTGGCTACCTGAGTTTTGAGAAGGAACATAAAAACACTAGGAAATTAAGGGCTCTGCAAATCCAAGTGTATGCTGCTAATTGCTCCCTCTTTATGAAACAGGAATCAACAGTCACTCCTACACAGCGAAGATACAATAACACTTTTCTAAATAGAGTAACGGTAAGAAGAGCTGCTAGAGAAGCTGACTTTTCCTTTAACTACTGTTCTTTAAAAGTGATTCCGTTCAACAATGTACAAGGTCGACATGTCAATACAAGACCACCCTGCTTGGGGATTTGCTCTCAACACAGACTCGTGTCGAATCCCTCAGCTGAGAAATGTCAACCAGCACCTTTCATATTTATGGTGACTCATAAACAGGAAACTCAGCCCTGTCCACGACACTAGAGCTTTTTCATATCTTAGATCCTTTTATGAAGGAAAAAGAAAAGGGAAAAAAAAAAAAAAAAAGAAGGAAAAGAAAAAAAGAAAGCTCTCAAAACAAAACAAAGAACTTAGCAGGACATTTAAAGCAGCTGCTTTCTGTTTTACATGCCAAAATAAATATTGCCAAATTAGTAAGGCATACTGAACAAATTAAGCGCTAAATGCAAATTTATCGACTGAAATACAATGGTAGAGTAGCCAAGGAGCTTGCAATGGTATAGTTCATCTTTGTAAGTAGGTGTTTTGGTTGGCCAGTTGCTGAAGAGTGACATGGGAACAGTAACATAAAAAGAGAGCATTTCTGTTACACCCAAGACGAACAGTTTGTCTTAGAAAGTTCAAGTAAACATTTTCTAACATACATTCACTAGTTTCAGAGTGTCTTTTGCTACCAAGAGAGAGATAAAAAAAATGGTTTTAAAAGTCTCTTATGAAAATACTATATTTCATAAATGGTAATGTCAGCATGATAAATTTTCCAACAAAATTTTGGTGGAGTCTCTCATTTCAGAATAATGAGAAAATCTTGGTTCTACTCCCCTGTATTCTTATAAGAACACACACAATCTTTTTATCTACAATGTGATTTAACCTTGAATAAATAGAAAAAGCATCACAAGAGCTGCTATATACATATATTATAAATGAGTATGAATACATATATATAAATACACACCAGATATCCAGAGGGAAATAACCAGTCTAATACACTAACTCTAGTGCCTGAGTAGTTCATACACATAGTTTACATGAGGGCTCATGAGACATTTTTATTAGTGTGCTCTTCAATTTTCCATGAGTGAATTTCCATGTTACTGAAAAAAAAAAAAATGTTTTCCATCAGGAAAACCAAAGCTCAAAATTTTGCTTCAGGTCAGTCCAACCCAGACTTTCTTGCATTTTGACATTACTAGTTTGTTGACTTGACACAAAACACTCAGATTTAAAATGAAATGTTTAAGGTCTCCCTTTGATAAAGTTGATAATACATTGCAGGAAACATACAGTGGCCAAGAAGTCCGATCCATGTGGAAAAACCAGATTTTTTTTTAAGTAATGAAGCTTGCATACATCAGTAAGGTTCTGGGAGTGATACAGTTAATGTGGAACTGATTTTGAATACCAGGCATACCACTCTGTTCAATAAACCCACCACAAGCATTGAGATTCAGAGATATCAATGTATTTTCCAAATAAGTGTATCAAAGCATAATATTGATCAATTAGTGACTTACAGCTAGTTGGAGCCTTTCCCTTGGAGAAAAATTTCAGTATTTTAACTTTTGATCTTGAATTCAGGGTGAAACAAACAGTGAAATATTCAAATGTTTCTTGGAACCAGGCTCTATTTTTTTTCCTGTTGCAATTTTCCTTTTTGACCAATTATAGCTAAGAGCTCCCAGGTCATAATCCCAGTTTGAGCAAGCTATACTGAAATAATTGTCATTACAAAACTAAATGTAAACTAGCAAGATCTCTCCCTAGACTCTTCCCTTCCCACAAAACAAAAAAAAAAAAAAAGAAAAGGTCCAATTGCAACTAGCAGAGTTTCAGCTGTCTTTTAAAATAAGATGGTAAATGATTGAATTTCCATCCTGTAAGGGTAGCTCCCTCATCTGTATCACATCGCCTTGTTGCAGGGCCCCAGCCATGCAAGGGCTGGTGTTATGAGTGGACTGTTTGGAATCCAGTGGCACCTGCTTCTGATATACCAAGATTTTAGCTTCAGATTTACTCTCTTATGCTCAATCATATGCTTTGGCTGAACATCTACAGAGTTGCAACTCAAACCCGTCTCCCAGCAGACTCCAGGGAGTGACTGCTGCTTTGATTATCAGCAAGAACATTTGGCAAAACATGTGCAACACAATTAAGAAAAAACAAAGTTGTGAAGTTTACTGTTTGAGTCAGCCCAGTTCAAAACAAACAAACTTATTCCAGCACAATGTTATTGGTTTCTTTGGCTAGAGAGCCCTTTTGGAAAAGAAAAAAACCCCACAAAAATCCCAGTGCAATTTTAAATTTTGACATACTTTGGGGGTTAGATTTTCCTCACAGAACACTGCAAACACGTTTTTTTTTTTCACATTAATTTAAAATCAGAGTGGATATTTCACAGAAAACTGGCTTTCTGTGCTCTGGAGACCTACATGTTTCCTGATTTGTCATGAAGCTTTGGTCAGGGTGAAAGAGGGAATATTTTCATATGCTGAAAACTTATATAAGCCTTGATGAGGCTAAGACACAGAGAAGAGAGAAAATAAGAGCTGATCCAGGAGTTTTCTCATAACTGAAAATGAGATAAAACCTAACTGCCAGACTGGACTGAGAGAGTAAGTCTGCATTAACACAATTTTACGTACCGTGGTGGTATTTAGAGTACGATCTTCAGCCCACGCCAGCACTGCTCCTGTTGGGAGAGATGCCTTTCTCCTTGTCCCAGGAGGCCAGTCTTGCAAGACAAAATGCCAAATTATTTTTCTTTCTCAGATTTAAACTTGTTTAGCTTTTTTAGAATTCATCTGAAGTAAAATGGATCCAGCTTCCTTTCAAATAATAAAAAACATATGGGAACAGGGTTGTATAAGTCACAAGTTGACAAGAACCAAAGCCCTTCGATGATTGTCTCAGACCCACATGATATTCTCAAATCTGACAGACCCATTACGCGAGCAAACACTTCTAGCCCACCAGTCGGCTTTGTAGTGACTTCACAACATGGATGGCTGCAAGGAGAGTTATTCCACTTGCTTGAGCTGATTTGTGTTACACCATTTTGGGAGGCAGAAGAGGCTGAACCACATCTTGTGCCAAAAATACTTTCGCTGCTCCTGGAAAGCTAATATCTGTGCTGCACCTACATCAAACTCACTTGTGCATAGAAACAAGCCCTCAAAATTTGCTGTTATCAGTAATCTCTAGTGCTGAGCTGATTGACATATGTTTGTAAATTGCCATTGCAGAAGTAACCATTGCTTTGATAAAAATGGATAAAAAAGGGTTCTCTTCTGAAAGTTTTGTTAATATGGGAATTCTAAATGAAAAAGTTTAAAAAAACTAGAATACTTAGAAAATTTCTTCATACTGACAGCCATTATTTTCAGTCACACTTGCCTTCTGCTTTCCGCTACCTTTAGAGTAAAATACTTTTTGTAAGATTTTACCAGTACAGAGCCCCCTTCATATTCACCACTGAATTTGACTACTGGGGTTGCTGAAGATGTTTACTTCACCATGAGCTAAGATAAGCCTGATACAAATTACGCTCCACTATGCCATCTTTCTGATGTGATAGGTCTGTCTGTGCTGTGTGGACGTGAGGTGTCGCCTGCTGTTCCATACCGTGTATCTATGGTACAGATGCACCATACAGATGTCATGCATGAATATTTTGACTTCCATGCAGTGAAGGTGGAGTTCAACTCATTGGAAGAACTGTATTTAGGCAACACAGGAGGTGCCACCCATGGTGTTCGGATACCTGAAGAGTTGAAAGCTATTGCCTAAGAGCGATCATCGGCACCTGACTACAGCATATGCACCTTCCAGGTTTCACAGAGAGTCTCAGAAAAGCTGAACGTGCCCTGCCCTCCAAAAGCTGCAGGTCATTCTGTCCAGAGCATCAGCACTTGTTTTCCACAAGCAATTTGGCATCAGCAGAGCTGCAGCCCAGCGTGACTTTGTGGCCATGGAGCAGACAGATGTGCCCAGTGTGCTATACAGAGGGTAGCTCGCAAGCAGGAAGCACCGATGGGTGTGACAAAGCTGGAGCTGGAAGCAGTTAGACATGTCACATTATATAAGTAGCTCAAACTGCGCAACAGCATAAGTTCTGCACGTGCCACAGGCAGAGCAGAGCCAATTATGTTTTATCAGTCTCAGACTGCTGTATTGTCCCCTTCACTTTTTGACACTGATCTAGTGGAATGAGTGTATGTAAAGACACATTTTCATATTCTTTTTTTCTTTTTTTTTTTTAAGTAAAAATATTTCAAAGAACCCATTCCCATCAGTAACACCATATGGTTCTATTTTACTCAATTGCTGCTCTGCATAAGAATACTGCAGATAAAAGTTATTTTCTGCAAAGTCACAGCTGTATTGCAAGCTGCATTACTGGAAAAAGTAGTTATTCTAACATGATTTTTTTTTCTTTTTATATTCTTGATATATAGCTTAGACTTATATTGTCTTCATTCATTTACGTAAGCTGCAATAATCTAATGCCAGCTATCTACATCAGAATCACTAATTTAATGGAAATATATTTAATTATACCAAGCTTCCTAAAATCTTATAGAAAAATATCCCTTAATGTACATACATAGAGCCTTGGAAGACAATCAAGCATAATCTGAGGGCAAGATGTGGCCACTTCGTCTTTTGAAAGAAAACAATAAAAGCTATAACTGTACCTATCCCTCCATCCCCCATATTACCAGGAGCCAATTTTTAACAAAGTGTAATTGTGTTTGGTACAATCTGAAGAATACACTATATTCTTTAAAATGGTTGAGGATTAGTGTCTTCAGCTAGGAGGACAATCTTGCTATTGTCTCCGAAGCTCGCAGTCTTGTTGTTTTATCTTAAAGGAAGTTTATTCCTAGATAGCAATCTTCATAACACAGAGTCAAGAATAGAGACATTGACAGTTAGTGGATATAGTTTATTGCTTCTTTATAAAAGCACTATTTAGTAGCAGGAGTGAATATTTGAGTCAGCAAAGACTTGCATTTGCTCCTCTCAGCTAATCTGTCAGGTTTTGCTTATTTATAGATCTTAGGAGCTTCTTTCTAACATCCAACCATAGCCAACACTTTGTCTGACTCTAGGTTTCCACACGCATTTTGGAGAGGACACAGTTTAAACTTTAACTTTTATAGTTACAGGGGACGTATAAAATGCTTGCATAGTGCGGTTTGTACGTTGGAAGTTGCACAGATCAGAAAAGATAACTGGCACCAGGAAATTCAAGACACATTCAGAAACCTGTTCTTGTGCCAGTACATCCCTAAAGTTTTCAGAAGTTACTTTCTAGTGCTTTGTTGGTGGCCTCAGTACTTTCTGTGCTTCTGAAAATCTCTCTCAGAATAACATCAAAATAGTTACAATTTCTAATTAGACATTGACACTGTTGTCATTATTTTGTTGTTTTCTATGAAACATCATTTACTCTTCTGTTTTTAGAAGAATTACTGTGGTTGGTTGTTATTTTTTTTACTGACTTGCCAAATGGATGTTTCCAGAAATAAACAAATAGTATTACCAAAAAGTGCCTTTCTTTGTGGGATGACACTCCTCCCACTCTTTCATGGTCACTGGACAGAATACCTTGAAATCTGAAAAAAATGGTGCTAGTTTGTTATCTAAGTTAATTGGTAACATTTTAGGAGATGTTTATCCATGCGGAGGTAAATTAACTTTAAAAAAATCAGTGACATTATCTCTTATTCCTGATTATTTTTCATTCTTTTATCAAGGTTGACGAATTTAATTTATTAAATCAAATACACCTTAGGCAACTTTATGGTTTTCAATCAACATTAACTCCTTTGGCACCTGGCTTCTCAGAGTCTCAAAACAACCTGAAGACTCCCAAAACTTCACAGGCATTTTTCTGTAAGACAATATACTGTTCTGAAAACCCCCAGCTCAAGCTGCAGTCAGGACTGAACACTATCACCGCCTGATGACATTATTTGACTAGCAGTGTTAGCTAGCAGTAGGAGTTTCCTGCTAGCAAAGACAAAACTTGCAGAATAAGAAGGGAGAAGAGACCAGGTTGCTGTGTGTCTCTGCCTCTAAACCAAACCATCTCACCACCTCTGATCTCCCACCACCTCTCCCTTCTCTTCCCAAACCCCCAGTGGCCCTTCCTGTTCCAAAGCAACACATATAGCGTGGACCCTCCTAGCTCCCTATCGGATGCGTCTGCACTGCTCCCAGTTCCCTTGCCCTTTCTGCCCAAGTCCCTGCCAGCTGAGACATCATTGAGACATCATTGCTACTCACATCCAACCTCCTCCTTTGTGCTACACATGCTTTGAAAGCCAACCCTCCTGAGTTCTTCAGGCTCTGATGGACCACGGCCGTCTACTTCTGCCAGCCACAAGCCCTTGTCAACATTTGCTGGCAGTTTTGAAAGAATGCACCTAGACATGGGAAGAATGTGAGTAAGAACAAAATGGGGCCCTATGGGGATAGAATATTTCTGGGGGTAGGTTAAACCTAATAGCAATTGCCTGCTAGTGTTGCAGAAGGACTTCCGAATAGCAGATAAGAAATATCCTTGCTTCCTGCAGGCATATTTGAAGTGATGATTTTTTTTTTCAGTTTCCCATATTTTGGGAAATGACACTTCTAGTAAACTGCTGAAAATGTGCATCTGTCTTTAATAAAGAAGGGACTTCATTAGCACATCTTCTCCTCTGTTGAACAAGAAAAAAAGGCAGAGAAGCAGGAGGAAGAGATTTATTTTGGTTCTATTTGAATCATAGCTAGCCTGGCATGCAAAGCCTGAAATAATGCTAAAGCTAACTGCTAAAGAAAGAAATGATGTATAAATGGAAAAGTCATCCCCCATGTTTAACAGCAAACAGTAGATACAATACACCATGTTCTGGTGCAGAAGAGCAACTTTCCAGTGGAGTTATTCCAGATTTACACTGTTGTGGCTGAAATGAGAAGCTGCCCCACAGAGCACATATAATTGTAGGAGTAACATGATATTATTTTTCCTTGGATGATCTTGTTCAAGCTCTGCTTGAACTGCTACCCACGGCTGGCAGTCAGTAGCATGGCCCGGTTGTGTTAAGTGCTATACAAACATGTAATGAGAGATAGTCCCATACGTGAAGAGCTTGAAACTTGAGTATAGTATTAGAGGCTGCAGAGGAATATATCAGAGAGCAGTGAATTACTGACAGAATGAAAATAATAATTTTGGCTGTTAGGCCAAACTTTATCATGTTGTCATCATTATGGAAGAGAAGTTTTAAGGGGATCCTGATACAGCTTTGTGGATGCTTCTTCCACATAAGGGTAGTATGAATCATAGAGTCATAGAATCTTTAAGGTTGGAAAAGAGCTCCAAGATCATCACATCCAACTGTCAACCTAACACCACTATGTCCACTAAACCATGTCCTGAAGTGCTATGTCTACATGTTCTTTGAACACCTCCAGGGATGGTGACTCCACTACTTTCCTGGGCAGCCTGTTCCAGTGCTTGACAATCCTTTCGATGACAAAATTTTTCCTAATATAAAATCTAAATCTCCCCTCGCACAACTTGAGGCCATTTCCTCTTGTCCTATCACTTGTCACTTGGGAGAAGAGACCAACACTTGCCTCCCTACAACCTCCTTTCAGGTAGTTGTAGAGAATGATGAGATGTCCCCTCAGCCTCCTCTTCTCCAGACTAAACAACCCCAGTTCCTTCAGCCACTCCTCATAAGACTTGTTCTCCAGACCCTTCACCAGCTTCGTTGCCCTTCTCTGGATGCACTTCAGAACCTCAATCTCCTTCTTGTACTGAGGGGCCCAAAACTGCACACAGTATTTGAGGTGTGGCCTCACCAGGAGCGAGTACAAGTACACTATTACTTCCCTAATAATAATGCCTCGAGGTGATTTTGATAAAACTGGAGTAACAGATGGTCTAGATGTGGAGCTTTTGGGACAGGAAGAGCACTGTTTGGCAAACAGAGCACTATTGTCAGCTTTGCTTTCACATCAGCTGATGTCAGAGCATGGGGCACAGTGGGTGGGTAGTTACACTGGTTACAGACTTTCAGCCCCCTCAACTGATTGTCATGAAGGTGGAGATGGCAGGTGACATTTTACTGGGGTGGAAAGACAAAGAACTAAAGCAGGAGCAGGACCTGAAAGCCCATGACTTGAAGGTTTAAAAGAGGAAGATGGTGTGTCTGAAATAACTAATAATAATAAAAAAAAAGACGTTTAGAAGAGTATTTTAAGTGAAGCAGGATAGTTTTATATCAAAACTACAGAGGAAGAGGGAGTGGAAACAAGAAGATCTTGATTTATATTGATTTATATAGTTTTGATTCTGGCTTATCTATATTCATTAATGGAAAAAATCTGACAGAACAGAATGAAATGCAAGTTAAAGTTATCTGAAATTACTGTAAACAAATTCATGGCAGAAGCAGATTAACTGTAAGCTGCACAGCAGTGTAAATTAGTACATTTGAAGTTACTGGTGTGCTAAAATATTGGTGCTTTAAAATATTCAATATGGGCAAATGCTATGTCCAGAAAAAAATCCTGGTCAGCTATGACTGGTGTTTCACACTAAGTAGATAATGCCAGGCTGATTTCTGTAGAAACTAAAAATAAGCCAGGACTAGGCATGTTTTGTGGGGATTTCTGTTGTAGACATATCAAATTTAAGGCTCACACTGTGCTCTTTTTGGGTGCTTTGAAAAGTGTCCTAAAATTTGAGTTCATGCGGATGGAAATAGGACAAGGAAAGGATGTGTGGTTTACTAATAAGAGTACGAAGTATGAAACTGTGTCTTGGTTTATTTAAACAACCCTCCCTTCATCGCCGTGTGTTCCAAGGATGCAGTGCGGTTCTCAGAAGACAGGTTCATCCTGTGCCTCAATGCAAGTTGAGCAGTAGCACTCGTGGTTTTCTTTGTAGCTTGTTGTTGAGCCAGTTTAACTGAGTAGGCATCTGAATACAGTGCTCAGTAAATGGGGGAAAAAAATCAGGTGCTTTTTTTTTTTTTTAAATGTATTAGCTTCTTTCAAATATCCTCCTATATCTGCTTTCATATTATGTGCCATTTCACTTCATGAGAGACACTGTCTTCCTGTCTTGGGAATGTTATCCTTCTCAGCTATCCCCAAGGCAATTCTACCACATTCCAGTGCCACAGCCAACCACAGGAATGAAAACTATTTTCATTTAATCTAAAACTTTCAGAAATTATTAGCAGCTATATATTACTCCCATTTATGTCACTCAGTGACTGCCAATATTTTAGATTACCATTTAGTGGCTTTATCAGAGTTGTTCATATTAGAAATTTGATATAATTTTTCTTTTTATTAAGAAGCACTTGAAGAAAGTGCAGCCTTGACTTGTAGGCATGTTGATGCAATGCTCTCCATTCAAAGTGTGTCCCTATTTACTGGTATATAGTAAAATGCTATACAATAACATCTGTTATTACACAATAGTTCTCTATTTGCTTCCAGGGAACTTACACTAACCCAGTATTGTGTAATTTTTTTTCTTCACATAAAACAATGAGAGCGTATGCTGGCCTATAAAGAACTGTATGGCCTCAAGTAATAAATACCTCAGAAAGACACTCAGCACAAAACCTCATTGTTTAGAGCAGTTTTGCCAGAGAAGTTGCACTGCAGCTCAGTTCAATGAAGAGTAGCTATCTTGATGCTGAAAGATTTCAGTTGTGTCAAAGATTTCAAAAGATTTCAGGTATCAGGCAAGTGAGTCAAGATAGATACCGGCAGTTTATGTGATTTGAGAGTGACAGGTGCAGTGCTGGCTGCACAGTGGTGCACAACCATGGAGCTGAGGTTGTGATTACATGCCTGACCTTGCTAACAAAATCATACTGGCCCAAAATAACACTGCTCAGTCTGCACAGACTGCTCTTGGAGCTTGTGTGCCAGTATAGCAATTGCGCATGACATGGAGAAGTTTCAGCTTTTTTTTTTTAACCATTAAAATGTTATAAATGATGGTAGGTAAGTGAAAAAAAAAATAGCATTTTGATTTCTTCCAAAGCTTTCATTTATCAATGAAAATTCAAAGAGGAAAACTTCATTTAACTTTCCAGGAACTCATACAGGCTTAATTTTTTTTGTGTGTGTGTGTAGAGACTTGTGACCAGTGACAGCACACATCACTGTGTCCACGCAAAAGCCTGTAACTGCTATAGTTTCTGTAAATAATTTGTTACTATTGTTAGTCGCTTAACATTTGAAATTAGATGCCTTCTGGACAATACACATAAATAAAGAGAGCCAGATGGGTTCCATCTGGCCAAATATAGATGTTTACATCTAAATTGGTCCCTATAAACTCCCACTGTAGTTAATGGCAGGCAAAGGACACCTTCAGGCTTTGATTTATCTCAGGTTAAATTAGATACCTAGAACTGGCCAGCTGAATATCCATTCCCATAGCTCCTATTTCTCCCCACAAATTTCAAAGGGAGTTTAGGGAAATATCCACACCCTAGATACAGAAGTAAATAGTTCGCGGAAGTGAGTCCTACCCCTCTTATCACAAAAAAATGCAATGCATTGAGCAGTTACTATGGTCTTAGCAGATATCTGTCTATAATTCTTTAAAAAGACTACATTAAAAAATACAACAGGAAGAAAGATGGAGGTAGGACATATTTATATACTTAACTGGTTTTCTTTTGACAGTATATGAAATCTAACATATTTAAGTAAAGTCCATTATACCCTTATGTAGCAAAAATCAAGCATGAAGCTACATTTTTTAACAGGATTGCTATTGATGCAGCCCTGTTGATATTCCAAAGGGTGACAGGGAGTAAAAATCAGTACACAAGTAGCCTTGACAGTGTCATAGTAAAGGATAAGCTTTATAATGCATGTTTCCCCTCCCACTCTCTCTGTTAATGATTATTGATGTAGCGTGCATTGTATAGGAGAAGCAGAGCTATTATTGGTGGTTCTTCCCTCATCCAGGTCTTAATATTGGCCTCATACATATTGTTATGGGCCAAGACCAGTAATTCTCTGTCAATGATTTTAATGAGGAGCAGGAAATAGGGAGATATTTTTGGTCCTTTTCTTTTGGAATGCGTGGCCCCAAAAGGATACGATGTAACATTACTCAACTCCAAAGTGAGTAATTCCAGTGGTTTGACAAGAGCATCCTAGTCCAACTTTCAGGGGATGATGCCTTAGCAAATTAAATAGTAACAGTCCAAAGCAATGCAGGCTTCCACTAAGCATTTGAAAGAGCTAGTCCATTAGGAAATTTTTTTAAATGTTTATTTACCTTTTGCAATATCAATACACTCCTTACTCAGCTGTAGCAACATGCCTAGCTGAAGTCTGAAGTGCACTGCTGTAATTCTTTGCTTCTTTATCTTTTGCCTGTGGTAGATGCTGACATACAGTATGCATAGAAAGAGAAGAATCACTGTGTTGATTCGCTCTGCATCTTCAGTCTTGAATTTATGAATGAAAAATGCACTAACACCCTGATCATGCAGTTCCTGGTGTACTGCAAAGGCCATATTAAAATAAAATAGAGTCTGCTGTGAAAATTGAGCTTGATGTTTCATCTAAAATTAAAGAGCCATCAACAACTGACGATCCCCATAACAGTAGGGCACTCTCTAATGAAATAGAACTCTAGCAGAATTGTAAAAATAATAGAAAGAGAGTTATAAACTGGTATTTAAAAACAGGCATGATCTTAGTCAAATAAAGATACTAGTCTAAAAAGGGGAAGGTTGAACAGAGACAAAAAGGACAATGAAAATTAGAGGCCAGAGAGTTTCAGATGTGGTAGAAAGTCGATGCAGTGGTGTTTATTCTTCTGCAGATTTTTAATACTCTTGTGTTTCTTGTCAATAATGGGTGAGTTGAAGAAGTTTGTTTGCAAAGTCTATGATCTCCTTGTTTTAGCAGTCATGGTTTCTCAAGAGAGTTAACATGTAAAGTGCCCTTAATGATGGAAGTCTGGAGACCTTATACATGTGTTGCTGAGATATTCCAACAGTGGTACGAGATGTGGTAGCACAGGTAGCATTAGAGCACCATGGTTCCAGCACAACTTTTTTCTCTCCCACAGACCCTGGCTGTAGTCCAAATAATCATTCCTCTGCTCTCAGAAACAAATTATTCCTTATGAAGCCATGCTTCCCAAGAATGAAGGAAAGGCCAGGGACTTGGTACTGTTGAGGCTGGATAGAGAGATGAGAGGGCTGACCTGAAATTAACTTGGCTTTGAGGAAGATAGGATCCAAAGACTGAGTTAAACTCAATAGTTTGATGATCACTCAACTACCAAATCTCTATTGTGGCACCAGAGTTCATCTTAGGAAGATCAGCTACATACTCCAGAGATGGGGGAATATAATAAAAAACATGCAGTACACTGAACATAACATAACTCTTTAGCTAAAGAAGTGACCAGTTGACTCTCTTGTAGCCTCTGCAGAACATTGTTTCCCTGAGCAAAAGCTCTGGGATTTGGTGTAAGATGGATGGAGAAACAGCAAGATTTCTTGTAAAATAGAGATACAGCTGAGTTATGTTTTGTCACAGAGGAACTTTATAGGATTTTTCTTGTTAAAAAAAAAGAGTGTGAGTTGTTATTTCCAATTTATTCTTTTGTTCAGCAAAAGATTAATTTCATATGATTTAAAGAAAGAGGCTGATCACAGCTGTCTTGTTAGAGTGGTCTGGAAACATTATTGGAAGAGCACGCAACAGAAGGAAGGCCCTGTGATGATAAAGGACACCCTGAAGTTCTTTTTTGTTCTTGAGAAACTCCACAATAGCACATTCAAAACTGTTAAAGGAACAATCTTATGGGAAACCATTGTAACTATTACCTACCCAGAATTGCCTCATAAAAGTTCTTAAGCATTTCAACATGTTTTATTTTGGATGGCCAGAAAACCTGGGAGATGTGGGAAGGTGCAAAGAGCTCTCTCAAATATAAAAAAAAAATGTATAGAAATAGCAGTCTCGACCTCTGACAGCTCACAGTTCCAGAGCAGCAATGCACAGAGAACAGGGAGAGGGATGAAAATAATGCTACGAATGTACAGGATGAAATTAATTCTTTGTATCATTCTGGTGAGGTCATTCTTGACTCCTGCAGCAGAACAACAGGCCAGATGAGCTGCTGACATTTTTTACTTCCAAATGGTGTAGGGAGATGCACCATAAAAGGCAAAAAGCTCAAGCTCAAATATAATTAAGAAAAGGACTGAAGAGGACTTTGTTGAAGTCTTACAACTGCCTTTCCATACCTACATTGAAGGTAAGAAAAAAGGTAGTCTAAGTCAACAGAAAGTCATATTCTATAGGATGATACGCCATATTCACAACAATATTATGTTTAGGTCAGCTTGCGCTGGCTTCCAACTACCATTTCTTTGGTAGTTGGAAGCCAGCAATTACCGTAGTATCTGCCCCACTGCAACCTGGAGAAGTTGCATTCAATGCCATTGACTTTTGCTTCTACCATGAGCCACCCTATCTGAGCTGCTCCCTCTTTGCTACATGACTGCTCATGGAATGTTATGCGAGTTATGTTCCATTGGCATCCATGGAGATCCAGCCCACACAGGAAAAAAGTGATGACAATTTGGATGCAACATTTTCATCCTAACTTCATCTCAAGCATTCAAAATTATTTTAATCTGAAGTAACTTTTTTTAAGGAATTTGGATCTGAAGTTTAGATTTACCCCATTCTAAAGATTATATCTTATTACATGATTCAGAGGCAAATGGATGTCCTGATTGCAAACTTCCTACTTAGACTTTTCTCCTGGGATTTATTTCAGGCTCATTTCTCATTTTCATATAAGCTTGATTGTAAATTTTTTTTTTTATTTTTATGAAAATGTACTAATATAGCCAAGCCAAAATAATGAAGTCATTGCTCATTGTAAACTAAATTTAGAATACAAAAATATCTGTGCCAATTAAAAAAAAAATTCAAAGATAGTCTCTGCAGACACAAATTTCAAACCACATTATATGGCTGGAAACTTTTTTTTCAATGGAAGTGATGACACAACTTTAGAGGGCAACATCCTGAATAAAACATTGTAATAAATACTCAAAAATTGTTATTAAGGCAGGAAAAAGACTTGGTATTCATATTATACTATGTAGCCTTTGTCCCCTAATCGTCAGTCTTATCCAATCTTGAAAGATTTACAGTTTGCTAATTCTATACGGCAAAAGGACATTCTCCTACCCAGGAAGGTCAGTCAAATCCACTCCAGGCAGCGATCAGTGGATTAACACATGTCACTGAACTCCTTATAACTTTCCTTTCAGTTAAAGACCATGACACTGTGAATGCTGGAATGGACAGCTGGTCTTACCTTCTGGTTGAAGACATGAGTAAATTAAAAACCCTTGGCAATATATTTCTTTGACACATCCCTGTTTAACAGGGAGTCTGCTCTCTTAAGCCTGATAGAGAAATATAAATACTCCTAAAAATATACACACATATACAGTGGGAGATTTCCAGAGCTCTAGAATATTTTTGTTTTGGTCTAGAGGAGTCAAATCAAGTTTCTGACAATCCCCTCAAATATTAGGAAAAAGTTAGGCTGGAAACAGATACAGAGCCTTGATCCAACTCCACTCAAGTTAAAGTTTTCCTACTGAATTCTATGGGAATAAATCACACAAGTAGAGTGTGTGGTCCCTCTCTCCTGCACACTGGGCCAAATCACCGCCAGATCCTAACTCACCATGTGCTGTGGTTTTGACTCACTGCTGCTTTCAAATTTCAGGTTTGGCTGAGCAGTGCAGTGGGAGGAGTGCAACAAAGGATGTGTTCTTACCAGACTGATGCTTTTGTCTTCCCAACTTGGCCCCTGGCACAATTTAGAACATCCTAAGGCGCTAAAATCTAAAAATCATGAGCAGCAGTAATCAGTCTTCCAGGGCAACACTGGCAGCTGGAAACCACTGAAACACAGTAGTAGTAACCCACACCCATTCCCTGGCCATTTAGTCATCTTTGCTGGCTTTATATCAACTGAAGATCCCCCTGAAGCGTATCCTCAGTTGGCCTTTATAATCACTAGAAAAATACAAGGGAACTGGAACTGAGCTAAGTTATCTGCCTTCTGCCATGGTGCTTGGTTTTTCAGTCATGTGTCATGTCTCTGCTCAAGACCAGCAATATTGTGAGGAACTTGTTATCACTGGTGCTCTGAAAGAATGACTAGAGCAAGCAGTAGTATCCTTCAGGTACTGGTAAAAATGTATTTTCCTTTCAGTGTTCCAGCACACCTTAGCAGCTGTCCTTTACTGGCCAAGTTGGCTAAGGTATACTGAAATCATGGAGCCATAAAAATTTACATAAGCTGAAAACTGGATCCAATCTTTATTTCTTGTTTGCTGTAGAGTAACTGCATTGATCTGCTCTTGAAAATACATTAAAGGAGCAAGTAAGTATAATGATCTTCATCCAGATCTACAACGGTAGTAAACTGCCATGACACCTCTGAATTCCTGGAACAATACAGGTTTGCACCTGTTTAGGACCCTCACATACATGATATTACTCAAAAAAGTGTGTCCAAACATCTGCATGCAGTTAAGCTCTAAAGAACAAATTTCAAGACAAGATTAAACATACTGCACATCTACAAATATTACCTGTCAACAAGTTATCCTAATTCTTATGTGTAAACATGACTCTTGTTTCTCTGGCTTCCTCATCAGTAAATTCCAGCAGTCAATTGGAATTCTTATATTATACCACCCCCCCAAAAAAAAAGAAAAAAAAGTTTGAATTCACTGCCCTTTTGTTGAGCATCTTAGAATCATAGAATCATAGAATGGTTAGGGTTGGAAGGGACCTTCAAAGGTCATCTAGTCCAACCCCCCTGCAAGAAGCAGGGACATCTCCAATCAGATCAGGTTGCTCAGAGCCCCGTCCAACCCGGCCTTGAATGTTTCCAGGGATGGGGCATCCACCACCTCTCTGGGCAACCTGTTCCAGTTTTCCACAACCCTCATTGTAAAAAATTTCTTCCTAATATCCAATCTAAATCTACCTCTCTCTATTTCAATACCGTTACACCTAGTCCTGTCACAACAGGCCCTACTAAACAGTCTCTCCTCTTCTTGTTCTTGCATTATATGGTTGTCTGAAATGGAAGGGATAGTTGCACAAAAAAAATTTTACTAAAGCCCTTGTGACTCTTCTCCCATGTACTCTGTGCTGCTCCACGTTTTACAGAGGCCCTGCACTGCTATGTAGCTGTGCCCAGAGATGCTCGCTCAAGGAAGGGAGCTGGCCTGCTGCACAGCAAGGCATGGCTGCCAAGTGTCCACAGGATGGATCAAGTGGACGAAAGGTTTCCTCCATCTTTTATGAGCTGCCAAACACTGCCTTATTCAAAACACTTTAATCTTTCCATGGCTGGAAGACAGTCTAGGTTTATTACAAGGTGAGTATTTGAGACATAAACAGCTGTTGGCATCTCTAACTTGAGCTCTTTATGCAAGATACATAGGCTTCTTTGTAATATGTTTTAGTAGACATTTATGTGATGTGGTGTCCTTGCAACTAGCATCTTGTGGAAAAAAAGAGCACATGGAAAATTACATCATTAGCTAACTTTTGGAACACGCCATGCCTGATTTACTTTTTTTTGGGGGGTCTATACTCCTCCCTTTTTCCCTTTTTTTTTCAGTTTTGATCCTACATTTGAACACTGCATCCACTCCATTCCTCATAACCAACTACTTAATGTTGCACAACGTTCCTGGCATTTCTTTAGCAGCAATGGGAATTTGTAATTCTCCCTATTAACAGTGTTTTGTCAAAGCTGGTAAATAATGAATTACATGGTGAATGTATTCAAGCAATGATGTTTTTATTACTTCTTTGTCTTTGCCTTGGTGTTTCATAATGGTCAGAAAAATTATTGTGATGTATGGGACCTATAATTATGGAAATTCAATGTCATGTTGATTAATTATTATATTATTTTTCAGTATCTTATGCCTATATTCCACATTAATACCTGACAAAAGCTCTAACTGTGTGAATCAGAGTAATGTCTCAGACTTCTCTGCACCACTGGAAATTTGGTCTGATCTTTGAAAATCTCTTTCTTTCATCATTATGCTCACTCTCAGTGGACCATATGAACAAATTTGGGAGTCCTAGCTTCTCTATGTCAGATTGTCAGACTGACAAATTATGACAAAATGCCAAAATATTCTGGTTGTTAGTTTTATTAGTGTTATATAGTTCTCAGTACTAATTAAAGCTGACATCAGACTGTGCAGTATATGCAAAGAATAACATAAAAGTATTGTGTGTTAGCTACAAATAGTTAAAAAGTAGGCAGTTTTTATTAAATGTTACCTTTCTGTGTGATGTTAGAAGCTGCAACTGAAAAATTAATGAACGAATTTATTTGAAACAACACTCTATGAGGTGTAAATGACTAGACAGTATTTGTTAAAATGGTTTTTATTAAAGAAGATCAGCCAAGTTCCTCTCTGAAATTTTGGCAAAAAAACTTGAAAATACAACTTTTCAAAACTTGAATACAGCTCTAATTTTTAGTACTTTTTTTTCTTTTTTTTTTTTCCCTGCATTGTTCCTCCTCTTTGTTTAGCTGCTACAAGTGACCTAGGTTCTGCTCATCCTTCCTGCTTTTCCTTGCTTCTCAGCAAGATCCACCTTCTTCCACATCATCCTTTTCCAGCCCATATTACAAAATTACAGAGCGAAACAGTGATGTCCCCTTTATGAGTAATAAACAGTGGAATCTGAGAGTTAGAATGAAAGCAGAAGTCAGGGACAGAACAGGTTACAGCTCTTCCATAATGAATGTACCAGCAAGTGGGTGTAACTCTTGGAAACATGGCTAATTACAGAGAGTAGAGATCTTTAAAGCAGCCTTGGGACCAGACACAGGGGAGGTGGAGAAGCACAGCTTTCTGTCTGTGCTTATGTGTTTAAAGGCACGGCTAAACTCTTGGGTGCAGCATATACCCCCATTCCTGGGTCACAGGATGGCACTTTGAGAAGCATTTGTGTAGTTTTCTTGCTAAGGCCATGGCCATGGGAGTGCCATGCCAAATAAGAAACACCAGAGCTGTTGCCATCTTTTTTCCTCTATAAGTAACAGCAGAAGTAATGAGAATGAGCTTCATTTCTGTCTCTTGCAGAGCCCAAGGGGTGCTCTATAGGGAAAAGTGTCAATTAGTTACGAACCAGAAAAATATGTGCAGAGGTTACCATCTACTCCCATGTCCAGAAGTCACCAGTGTGGCCCAGACTATGGATTTGTCCGTAATGTTTCAGATGGCAATGTATGTAAACAAAAATGTATTTAAATACCCAAACTTGGAAAACTGTGCCATTTTTGCCTCTTCACATTCAGGATACAAATATTCTCATAACTTCAACTCAGGCAATCTCTGTGTCACCCAGAAATACAACAAGTCCTAGGTATTAAACTACCTTTGTGTAATTTACTTACAATGGAAGTTTTTAATGGGAAACATATTTTTTTTTGTGGTGTATTTATACAGTGTGCAGTAGAAGTACGGAAAAGAACAGTTTTGTAGCAATGATTAAAATGTGAACACTTCTGAACTGAACTGAGGCTTTTGGTTTGGTTTTCTTGAGAAACAGCTTTGGTCTTTGCAAACTTTGTCATCTCTGTAATTTAAAACACAGTTCAGAACACAATTATAATGGAAGACAGTATATCCTACTCTAACACTAGTCATTAAGAAGCTTGGCATCTATCAGTTTGACACCTAGAACTCTCTTCAGGGAGTGGAGAGGAACGGCATATCCCCAGCTGATTGAGCACATCTCTCTTAAGCACTTCTTTTAGGATAGGGTGAATTGCTCCCTCAATTCTCTCCATTGGCTGCAGATGAAGGTTGCACAGCAAGCTACAGCTGACACCTCACTGCCAATAATCTCCTTCATTGACAAACTTAGGGCTCAGAACAATTTCCAAGGATTTGCTGGTTTACAGTTATTGTCAGCCTACTTTAAAGATCCAGATTAGAGATGTAGCACTGTGCAAATCAAAGTAGTAAGCAGAGTTTCTCCTGGACAGCATTTTGGAAATTTCTATCAAGTTGTTGTTGTTTGTTTGTTTTTTTCTTCCCCAAAATGTAAAAACATCTCCTCTCCTCTTTCTCTCAGGGGGCAGAGAAGAAACAAACAGAAGTCCTCTATCTTGAAATTTTTTTTCTTTCTCCTTAGAAAATATATTTAAAAATGGTAGTTAATACTGGTTATTACCCCAGGCTTCATTATTATTTTAAATCCTAAAAAGGCTAACATTTTTTTTTTTTTCTGTAAAATGAAAAAAGAAAACCTAAGGGCCTTGGGCGACTTCTTTGCTTGTTTTTCTGCTGTCAATCAACTATTCAATCCCAAATAGAGATAAACTCTTACCATAAAAATTGTTTCCAAAAGCCATGCCAATTACAATGCACCTACAAATATATAGAAGAATTTGACTCTTCAGTTTTTCAGTGATGAAATCCATTCTCCTGTAAAAAGCTGACTGTATGCTATACTGACTGAAAAAAAAAAACTGCTTTGCCTAGTGCTACAAATACTCTCCTTGATGAAAGTCCTTGGATAAGACAAGATTTAAAAAAAAAAAAAATTATGATTCACTTCAAATTCCACTTGGTCCCAGTTATCCTGAGGATGCCACAGGAATTTTCTGGTGTTATGACAAATCTTACTTTAACTGAGAGCTAAATGTCCTCAACTCCCATTTGGTTTAGTAGCTATGGCAGATTAAAGCAGGAGGAGTTTTTACCTTAGTGGATAATAAGCAGGTGGATGTTGTGGGCAGAGGAGATTTCCCCTTCCTCTCCTGAGTAAGCCCTTAGTTACACAGCTGCTTCCCCTTCCTTTAATCTCTAATTTACATTAAGCATAGCTGAGGATTTTCAACACAAAACCAAAAATATTTATGTCATGAAATCTCACCTCCAGCTTCTGAGTTGCCAGTCGTTGGGGACTGAAGCTTATGGCTATTATTTTATTGACTTTAGGAGAAAATGGATGTGATTGTAATGGCAAGACCAGATTAGTAGGAGGTAGTTAAAAAGGAGCCTATGGCAAATGAAAGGCAATGATCATGAACAACATCTATGCATCTCTAGCTCCCACTACCTTCTGCAGCTGATTCAGAATTTCACAGCGATTTTAATCCAGTGTGACTACCATTTTCAGTTTGAAACTTTCTATGGAGAAAGATCACTTGCAATAACTTTTTAACACTTGGAGAAAAATCAGATTTTTAAAAATACTTTTTAAACTATTGTATTTAAATATTTCAAAATGGAAAATATCAGCTTTCTCAGTTTCACATAACTTTTGTTTCATAATTTCAGCTACTATTAGGGCATAATTGAAATGAACTGTCTAGAGGTTATTGAAACAATAAAATCTTTCTACAGATGGGATGAGACATTCTGAATGTTGTTTTCATTTGTGCTTTTTCACCCTAATTCTCCAAAGGAAAGCTTTTCAATATCTCATTTCGCCTGAAGGACAGGGATGTGGTTTCCTGATTAGTTGTTTCCCTTTTTAAACTGGTTTCTTAAAGGTGGTTAGATATTAAGGTTCAGATTTGGTTTTGGTTATTTAGCCTGGATGATTTCTAGTAGAAAATAATTCTTGCCTGTTGTTTTGTCTTTCATCAGTTTCTTATGAGAGTTCCATTCTTGGACAAAAAGTTAATTGTTTCTATAAAACCCTGTCTTAGTTACTCCTTGACATCTAGGATTCTTCGTGGATGTTAAGAATACAGTTGTGGTTTTGAATTAAATGACACTGGCTTTCATTAACTTAAACTCCTAAAATTAAGATGAAGGGATGGAGTGAACAAACCATTCTGCTCTGACAGGCAGTGGTTTGCTCTGAAGCCTCTAAGACATACCCAATATGAGATTCACGACCGGTTGTTCACTCCTTGCTCTTGGGTAAGACATTTTGCCCTTTTTTATTGTTTGAGGAAATTAGCCTAGCTGAAAATAATTTTAGGCAAAGATTTGGTAGACATTCTGTAATTAGTTCTTCTTCTAGATAGCATAGCTAATATTTGTCTGTCTTATGACACCTTTCCTTCCTTGCCAAGCTGCGCTGCCACATACAGCACTGTCAGCAGTGTGCACCCCAACTACTCTGACTTCAGCAATTTCACAACAGAATGAAGGAATGAGAGGAAATGGCCTCAAGTTGTGCCAGGGATGTTCAGTGTGGATACTTCCCTGAAAGGGTGGTTAAGCGCTAGAACAGCCTGCCCATGGAAGTGGTTGGGTCACAATGTCTGAAGCTATTTAAAAGGCTTGCAGATGTGGCACTTAGAAGTATGATTTAGTGGGACTTGGCAGTATTTGGTTTACAACTGGACTCGATGATCTTAAAGGTGTTTTCCAACATAAATGATTCTATGATTCTACAATTAAGAGAGATCAACAATGGAAATGTGTTGGTAATCCATGAATCTAATAGAACTTAAGCATTAATTTTAAAATTGATAAAGAGAGAGGCATTGATCTCTTCTGCCTGGTATCCAGTGATAGGACATGTGGGAATGGTTCACAGCTGCATCAGGGCAGGTTTAGACTGGATATTAAACAGCATTTCTTTACTGAGAGGGTGGTGAAACACTGGAACAGGCTTCCTAGAGATGTGGTCAATGCCCTAAGCCTGTCAGTGTTTAAGAGGCATTTGGACGATGTCCTTAATAATATGCTTTCACCTTTATTTGGCTCTTCATGGATTGGTAAGGTGTACTCTTTGCTGGGTAAAGAACTGGCTGAATGGCCAGGCCCAAAGAGCTGTGGTGAAGGGATTTAAATCCAGTTGGTGGCTCATCACAAATGATGTTCCCCAGGGCTCAGTAGTGGGGCCAGTTCTGTTTAGTATCTTTATCAAGGATCTGGATGAGGGGATTGAATGCACCCTCAGTAAGTTTGCAGACAACACCAACTTGGGTGAGATTGTTGATCTCCTTGAGGGTAGAGAGGTTCTACAGAGGGATCTGGACAGGCTGAATCGATGGGCCAAGGCCAACTGTATGAGGTTGAACAAGGCCAAGTGCCAGGTCCTGCATTTGGGTCACAACAACTCCTTGCAATGCTACAGGCTTGGGGAAGAGTGGCCGGAAAGCTGCCTGGTAGAAAAGGGAGTATTTGTTAACAGCTACGTGAATATGAGCCATCAGCGTGCCCAGGTGGCCAAGAAGGCCAGTAGCATCCTGGCTTGTATCAGAAATATTGTGGCCAGCAGGAGTAGGGAAGTGATCATCCCTCTGTACTCAGCACTAGTGAGGCCAGACCTGCTGTGCTCAGTTTTGGGCTTCTCACTACAAGAAAGACACTGAGGTGCTGGAGCGTGCCCAAAGAAGAGCAACAAAGCTGGTGAGGGGTCTGGAGAACAAATCTTATGAGGAGCGGCTGAGGGAACAGAGATTGTTTAGCCTGGAGAAAAGGAGGCTGAGGTGAGACCTCATTGCTCTCTACAACTACCTGAAAGGAGGTTGTAGGGAGGCAAGTAAGTGTTGGTCTCTTCTCCCAAGTGACAAGTGATACGATGAGAGGAAATGGCCTCAAGTTGTGCCTGGGGAGATTTAGATTGGATATTAGGAAAAAAATTTTCACTGAAAGGATTGTCAAGCACTGGAACAGGCTGCCCAAGGGAGTGGTGGAGTCACCATCCCTGGAGGTATTTAAAAGACATGCAGATATGGTGCTTAAGGACATGGTGTAGTGGTGGTCTTGGCAGTATTAGCTTTATGGTTGGACTCAATGATCTTTTCCAACCTAAATGATTCTATGATTCTAAGTGGTCAGGCACTTGGATTAGGTCCATTCCAACTGAAATATTCTATTCTATTCTATTCTATTCTATTCTATTCTATTCTATTCTATTCTATTCTATTCTATTCTATGCCAAATCCTCTAAACTTTTGAAGAGAAATGCAGCAATGATAAAAGTACAACTGTTTTCCCTATTCCTCTGCTCCTGGTTTCTGACAAGAAGATTCCACCTCTCCTAGTATATGATGACCTCAGTCTGAGTTTATACAAGCTTTTCTCACCTCCCATCTGGAATTTAGTAATGTGATATACCTGGGCTCTAAGCCATCTGCCGTAGGAATCTGCAACTAAATGTAGTAGTGTAACTCAACAACACAAGCTATCCCAGAACATCCTCCCTCTCCACTGGCTTCCCCTAAGAAAAAGAAAAAAAAAAGTAGTGAGTTGAAAGTTTTTCCTGCACTTGCCTGCAACATGATTGATGGCCTGGGCTCAAGATAGCTAAGGGCTAAATAGAGCATGGTCCAGAGATCCAAATTAGTAAGTCCATGCAAATGCAGAGTAGGACTTTGTGGACTCACCAGTTTGCATCTGGAAGCAGTATAGCTGCATGTACTTGGCGCCATGCCCAAGCTAATATACCCTGCCCTTTGTGTGTGAACGTGACTATTCTGCTTCCAGGCCTGATTTGGCAGTTTATCCAGAACCGCCCTTCTGGTTCTGGGGTTAACACAGGAGGAGCGAATCTGTCTGCAGCTGGCAGTGTGGACAGACTTTCAAAGAATCTCTCTGGCACTGGGGTGGGAACCTGGGATGCAAAATCCCCTCCCCAGGCACAGTAAGGCTTTCTACCCAGAAGGTAATGCTTGTGTGTGCAGAGGAAAAAACATTCCTTTCAAGGGGTTGGTCCAAGTTTCTGGCATTAATTCTCACAGGAAAAAAAATATTACAAAAAAAAAATCCCAACAACCCGTGTTGTCCTGTCTATCACATGCCGTTCATCCGACCTGCTTTTCTGCTAGATACGTGCAGCACATTTATCACTCAGCTCTCCTGCTCTCCCTCCCCAAAACTGTTTCCCAAATGCAATTATATACATAGAGTATCTCCTCACACTGCAGAAAGACAAACTGCATATGACAGATATTAGTTACATGACATCATGCTCTTTCGAAAGACTCTGGGATAGGAAGAGGTATAAGATTCTTCATAGGAATGAATGGAATAGAAAGTGTCCATATTTTAGTGTGGTACTTCACGACAGACAAAGATTGAAATTGTTAAGCCTGTTCCCTGCCAGATCAACCTGGACATGCTAAACTTTCAGGTAAAAATATTATTATATCAAACCGTGTTCTGTATTATTGGTTAGAGATTACATTTACTTGTGCCTTATACTGTGTAGAGGACATCATGCTAAACAAACAGTAAATAATAACTGGAGGCAAATACTGACTTTTTGTTGGGAAGCATCTTATTCACAGTTTCAGTGTTGCTGATGGTTTTCACAGCAGGCTGCTGACTACACAGGAGTATCATTCTGGTGTTAAAAATACTTGAGGCTGCCCCTACTATTTCTTGCTCATTATCAGTCCTCTTAGCCAGGTCAAGTTTGCCTTGAGGAAAATGGAAATGGGAGCTTTGCCTGAGGTGAGGTCTTCAGAGCTATTCCTGTTGATCACATTTTTGGCAGATAGAGAAGAGCTGGGTGAAAGTTCGGGGAGAAGGAAAAGATTCATTTTGAATTTAGAGCCTGAATAAACTGAGCCAGTACAGAGCAAAGCTTTATTAAAAAGCAAAATCTAAAAACTGAAGATGTTCCTTTGATTTCATGTACACTCTGGGCTTTGGATAACTTAAATGCAGAACTATGCCGCAGCCAGGTGTATCTGAAAGATTTGTGAACTTTGTAAACTGTTTGATGAAGCTGGGCTGAATTTCAGATCTGTAATGAAACATGGAAGCAGGTGAGTTCCGTGTGGTTTGGAGACCTTCTCATAAATAGTTTGCATTACTCTAATAGTGACAAATTTAGAAAACTACTTTACCAGATGTACACAGAAAAAAAGGATGTAATATGAGGACCAGATAGAAAACCTGGACACTGAGCTGACTGCCGTGCATTTCTGCTCTTCTGAACTGAAACAGAGCTGCACAAGCTTGTGTCCAAGCTGAACATTGTCAGAATATAATAGATAGTTTCTATGGTAAAGAGGTTTGGCTTCAAAAGAAAAAATAAAAGTAAGTAGGAAAGAAAGGAAGAAAAATGAACAAGAACAATGTGACATTCTGAGTAATTATTTTAGCAGAATTTTAACAACTAGAGTAATAAGGGGTCACAGTGAAAGTGGTTATAAAATGAGATCTCTTTCCTGAGGGTGTTTCCTGGCTGAGTCTTGAATGGCTCACAGCAGCTAACTACCTGAGCTATGATTGTAACATTTTAATTAATAGTATTTTGTGTTGCAACCAGGCTTACCCAAAGAGAACTGGTGATTCAGACACAGTAAGAAGAAGCTTCATACTTCACAGACCTTACAGCTCATAGTTAATGTTCGTATGTCATGCTTATTATGTTTGATAGGTTTTAATGTGTAATACGGGAAAAAGCCAAATCTCCTATTTATTTATTAAGACAGACGGTTGGAAAAACTATTTCCAGAAGAAAGTTTTGATGAATGTCTTTTGCATTTTCACTGCAAATAGAAAACCAAAAAGAAACCCTCACGAAAACAAAACAAAATTAAGCAAAAAAAAAAAAAACAAAAAACCTTTGGGTGAAGAGCAAGCATTTCCATCCAGAAACTCCTACATGCCTTGCAGATCTAAACCGTACTATTTGCATGACTCTGAGTTTTCTAACAAGACAGTATCTCATGTGACATACTATAATGCTTTATTTTGATGAGCTGACATGGTAAATTATGGGAATATCTAGGTGTGATTTAAAAAGATGATGACACTTCTCTGAAGTGATAGTTTTGTATGTCTATAAATACCAATATCTGTAAGCATAGGCATTTCCAGTATAAATAAAATTTTGTTTCAGGCACTTTCATACCAGTTCATTCCAGCAAATTTAGGTATTTACTATGGTACAAATGGAATCATTCTAATCCCCTTCTATAGTCAATGGAGAGACTGGACATTTCCAGAGGTCAGTCTCAGGAATATATTGTCTTTAAAAGTGCTTTTCTGCTGCCACTGAGGTGTAATATTAGATGAGGTAGGTCAGCAAGTCATGATCTTTCAGTATGGTTGCAAAATCAAAATAGCTCTACAGAAGCTTTCCCCCATTAACTCAGCATTTAAGTCTTCAGTACTAAAAACTTTAAAGCCAGACACTGATAGTTATTTTACAGATGAAAATACATGTATTTTTTAAAAGTCTATCATTGGGCCACCTGCAATCAGAATAAAATATCAATATATTAAATATATTGTTTACTACAAAGAATTTACAAAGAACTACTTCAACATTGCTGCTAGCTCAGAACAAGGATCTGATCCAGTTCAGGGTCAATGTAGGAACTATAGACAAATACTTTGAATTCAGACTAGAGGCTTTGGGAAAAACAGGTTCCTATGACAAAATATACTGGAGCAGTGTTTCTTGGTGGACATGCTTTATGTAGTACTTGGCACACATATTACTGGGCAACAACTGCTGTTCATCTACTGCTGGGCAATAACACCTTGCCATAAAAGATGTTGGCATATGCTAGTAATTCTTCCATGAAATGTTTGTCCAGTTTCCTATAAGAAATAGAATTCCCATAAGTCATGGAGAAAGTAAAGTGTAAGTCATGATTGATGACTGCCCCTTACGGACAGCAAAAAATGTCTCTGCCCTTTTTTCAAGTCACTGTTCAACATGGACTCCGTAGTTCCTTTACATATCACTTGTTAAAAGTCTGATATTTGTGTGATTCATTTCACATTGAATCCATAGCCCTGAGTCACAACTAAAATATTTGCAGAAAGAATGTGAGCAGTCTGTAGGAGCGTATTTTGAATAAATAGCAACCTTATGCAAAGAGCCACATCCTTCTACTCTTATTTGCACTGGTGACTGTCCAGAAAAAAACCCCACTGATATCCATACAGTTACTCCAGATTTACCCAAATCCTACCAAGCAGAATTTAGCCCATTACCATAAATCAGTGGCTAAATTGTACTTATTTAGAGTGAAAATAGGCCAAGACCTACTTGCTCAACTCATATAAAAGTTTCTAGTCATCTTAGAAGGAATTTTTTCTCATTAGGGCAGGATTTGATTTTATGTCCATTTCCTGGAAGGTAGCTTCTCTGAGCTGGTCACTTTCTTACAGGTGAGAGAAAAACCTTCAATATTCTAATATTGTGGTACATGCGTTTACGTGGTAACAAAGTTGCTGATACTTTAACATTTTGCAGAATATTAACCGCAAAGGAATAGTATAGTGTTCTGGTATTAAAAATAATTTGAGATTGTCCCTGCTATTTGTTGCTCATTATCAGTACTCATTGCCAGTTCAACATTCCTCAAAGAACCTTAAATCCTACCTTGGGAAAACGAGGTAGGGAATATGTTCAACGGCTGATGACATCATCTACTAGTAATGGCTATAACTCTTGAGTGAATTTCTAAGTACAAACGTGCAGCTTGGAAGGTGCCAGATTTCATGCCTGCATAGCATACTTACAGCTTGCAAATTCATCATGTGCAGAACTTGGGAACATCTTTTTCATTCAGAATGTGCTCAACTACACCTTGATGAAGCTGGACTAGAAAAAAAACACCAATCTCTACTAGAAAAAAAAAGATGTCATATTTTATAGCATGATTATTTTTACTTTATTTCATATTTTTAAGTTACTTCAAATGCTTCATTTATGTCTTCATCTAAGTCTGACATTTTGGATAAATTTTAGAAATTAACCTTGTCATATAACAGCAAGGTTTCTTGCATATAGAACACAGTATAAGTGAGTGTTAACACAGCACTAATGCCATTTGGACAGGATAATACCAGCTAGTGTGTCCAAACCTCTTAAAAGCACATTCTAAACTATTATATTGCCAATTAAGCAGCAAGGTGGAAAATTCCTGTTTTTCTTTTGGCATAGAAAGGGTCTTTCTAAGTTGATTTTTTTCCTTATAACTTTAAAAAAAGTAAGAGAAAACTTGAACTTTACCTTAAAACATTTGTATTTAAAGAGGTGCTCCTTAAATAACTTGTACACTGAGGCAAAATATAACCCAGGAGAAAACTGGCAGAAAGCCTGGTTCAAAAAAGGTTGGATAGTTCAGGGAATTTTTAATGAAATCCTTAGATTTTACCAAACTACTTTGTTCTGATTCCTATCCAGCTTTGGTCACAGCTGCTGAAACTTCCTACTGGAGACCAGCCCAGGCACCATAGGCTCAGGCCCACTTCTGAACCCCACACTAAACACTAGAAGGTTTTGATTTAGGAAAAAAGTTGAGACTTACTTCAGATTACTGCTGTCTGAAGTCTCTCCAGTTATGGATGAGGAAAGAGTCGCTGACATCAGAGTCAGTGCAGTTCCCAGAGGACAGGCACCTGTCTTCTCACCACTATTCAACAAATAAACTGCAATTTGAATGCTTGTTGAATGCTCACTTTTCACAAAGCAGTGCCTCAAAGGGCAGGCATGTTTCTAAGTTTCTGCTGACCCTTCAGTCCCTGACTTGCTTGTGGGCTGATGAGTTTATATGCAAGCTCTAATGGACTTGTGACCAGATCATATTATCGTAGAACTCTATCCCTGCTCTGCGGTGTCATCAAGATGTTTCCATGTGTCTCCATGAGGAATGTGCCTTGTTTGGGATCAGACTTGGGCAGTAAAACTCAAGTCAGGTTCTCTAGCACTACTGAGATTTTGTTCAGAACTTAAATCCAGGCACTAGTAATTAGGCTTTGGAAGCCCAGGCCTTGCTACATCAAAGGACATTGAATTTTGAAATAAAATCTCCTTGGATGGAGTTATACACTCACAGTCACATCCTGACCCTACTAGCCAAGGGCATTCCAAATTTTTTTTCTTGCCTTTTCTTGCCTTTATTCCCTCCTTCTGCTCTTTGTCTCCAAGTTGCTGATACAGCTAAAGAGCAACCCCACAAACAAGCCAATAGAACATCTGGCTTTTTTCTTAATGAGTTCTCTGATCTGATGCAACACTGAACACTTGTGCCCTCACAAGAGGACTGCAAGTGGACTGCCATTTTGGGGCCATAATTTGGTTCTGAGTATTTAAATTAATGGGAAGACAACACCCTCACCTAGACAGAGGGAGTGCAGAGATCATGTGTCTCTGTTTCTGCATTGTTATCCCTGGAGCTTGCTCTTTCAGGTCCAAGAGGCTGCTCAGGATGAAGGAATCCATTTTAAACTGAATCTAACTCTCTTGTTCCCATTCTTGTTCTTTTATGTTATAAATGGAGGATCCATTATACAATCTTATAATTTTGAAGAAATCTTATTTTAAAAAAAAATCAGATATGTTTCTCCAGTCAGTTGCAATCATGTAATACTTCTGTCTTTAATTGGACCGCAATAAAAATTTATAATAAATTAACAGTGCAGATAAATCTGTACTTTGTGACCAGTAATTTTGTTATTTCTTTTGAAGAATATACTAAAGATCAGATTTGCCCCATATATTGAATTATAAAGCCACATTACTGCTATCTTTATACTCCAGAGACTGCAAATAAACAATCTTCTGTCACAGTATAACTCACATTTTAAAAGTCTTATTATTCCTTTCCTCTGTGCACAAGTAATAGCTCAGAGTATATAGAAGTGTTTTGAAAAAGCAGTTTTGAGTTGATGATACAAAAATATTCTACAGAAACTAGAATTAATCTTAATTAATTAGCTTAATTAGACAACTGATCTATTCCAATTCCTATCTGCTCAAACTTATAAATCAAGCATTCCACTATGTCTATTATTTGCATGCATATTTAATTCTAGTGTGCAATTTTATTTTCTATAACAGATCTACTCATAGCTGCACTTCAACCAGCTACAGTACTACGCCGGTGTATGTCATAGAAGGTCCAGTTCATGGTACAGAAATTTGAAAATCTATGCTTGGTGTGAGAGAAAACATACATGAATAAATTAATTCTGACAATGGAAGTCGGAAACAAACCAAGAAGGCATAAACACATTTATTTTGAAACTTAAATGAATATTTTCAACAATTATAAATAAAATAATTAACATCTTATACCACATCTTGTGCAACAAACAATCAACATCCATGAATACTGGTTTATGGAAATT
Source organism: Chlamydotis macqueenii (assembly GCF_036417535.1). Classification (NCBI taxonomy): domain Eukaryota; kingdom Metazoa; phylum Chordata; class Aves; order Otidiformes; family Otididae; genus Chlamydotis; species Chlamydotis macqueenii. The sequence continues at coordinate 11,346,639 of NC_141558.1, forward strand.
TATACTAAGAACCATGCCACATTGTTTTATTCATTTCGTTATATTTTATGCCTTTGTGTTGGCCTTCCTCCCACTGTTAGTAATCTGGATCCAGGGAATAATCTCCAGGGAACTATGAGTTTGTTTGGAGGGAACTGTTTTTTCCTCACATGTGGACTCTAACTGTTAAAAACTCCAAACAATTCCTCGTGACAGTTTTGGGTTTGAGCTAAAAAAGAACAGTAATAGATCTTCTCAGGGGAAGAAGGTAATTCAGCTGAATGAACGGAAAGTGATACTGCACAAGCAACTTGAGGTAAGAGCAATCCAGTTCTACCCGGTTCCAGAAGAACATTACCATGAAAACGAAGCAGCAGAAAGCTGACTTACATCACTTAATCAGCACTATCAGTCAGTGACTAATTTTCCCAAAGTGCAGAACAGTATTTTTAGCTGTTTTCAGAAATATCTGATAACTGCCATGTTTCCTATTATCCTTGCTCTTGGCCTCATAGGCTGTCCATATCACTTTCCTTAGGGATACCAGTGAGTCCTGCAACAGTGTGGAGCCTTTCCCATAGCTTGGTAGACGTGGTTAAAGAAGGATAAAACTATGATCAATGGTTGTACAGCACAGAGAATGAGACAGAAGCAATTAGGAAGAATAAATACTAATATGGGGCCTTATAGAATCATAGAATGGTTTAGGTTGGAAGACACCTTTAAAGGTCATCTAGTCCAACCCCCCTGCAAGGAGCAGGGACATCTCCAACAGATCAGGTTGCTCAGAGCCCTGTCCAACCTGGCCTTGAATATTTCCAGGGATGAGGCCTCTACCACCTTTCTGGGCAACCTGTCCCAGTGTTCCACCACCCTCACTGTAAAAAAATTTTCCTTATATCAAATCTGAATCTACTTCCTTCTATTTAAAACCATTACCCCATATCCTATCACAACAGACCCTGCTAAAGAGTTTCACCCCATCTTTCTTATAAGCTCCCTTTAGGTACTGGAAGGCAGCTATCAGGTCTCCCCGGAGCCTCCTCTTCTCCAGGCTGAACAGCCCCAACTCTCTCAGCCTGTCCTCATAAGAGAGGTGCTCCAGCTCTCTGATCATCTCCATGGCCTCCTCTGTACTCACTCCAGCTGGTCCACATCCTTCTTATGTTGGGGGCCCAGAGCTAGACACAGTACATCATGTGGGGTCTCATGAAGGTGGAGTAGAGGGGGAGAATCCCCTCCCTCAACCTGCTGGCCATACTTCTTTTCATGCAGCCCAGGATGCGGTTGGCTTTCTGGGCTGGAGGCACACATTGCCAGCTCATGTTGAGCTTCTCATCCACCAGCACTCCCAAGTCCTTCTCCTCAGGGCTGCTCTCCATCCATTCTCCGCCCAGCCTGTATTTGTGCTTGGGATTGCCCCAGCCCATGTGCAGGACCTTGCACTTGGTCTGGTTGAACTTCATGAGGTTTGCGCGTCTCCAGTGCAGGTCTCCAGTCTGTCAAGGTCCCTCTGGATGGCATCCCTTCCCTACAGCATGCTGACCGCACCACATAGCTTGGTGTGGTCAGCAAACTTGCTGAGTGTGCACTCTATCCCACTTTCCATGTTGCTGACAAAGATGTTAAACAGGGTTGGGCCCAATACCACCCCCTGAGGAATGCCACAGGTCACTGGTCTCCACTTGGACATCGAGATGTCGACCACAACTCTTTGACTGTGGCCATCCAGCCAATTCCTTATCTACCAAGTGGTCCATCCATCAAATCCATCTCTCTCCAGTTTAGAGCCAAGGATGTCATGTAGGACAGTATCAAATGCTTTGCACAAGTCCAGGTAGATGATATCCGTTGCTCGTCCTTTGTCCACTGCTGATCTAACCTCAACATAACAGGCCACCAAATTTGTCAGGCACAATTTACCCGTACTGAAGCCATGTTGGCTGTCACCAATCACCTCCTTATTTCCCATGTGCCTTAGCATGGTTTCCAGGAGAATTTGCTCCATGACCTTTCCAGGCACAGAGGTGAGACTGACTGGCCTGCAGTTCCCCGGGTCTTTCTTGTTTCCGTTTTTAAAAATTGAGTTTATGTTACCCCTTTTCCAGCCAGTGGGAACCACACTGGACTGTCATGACTTCTCAGATATGATGGACAGCAGCTTGGCAACTTCATCCACCAGTTCCCTCAGGATTCGCAGATGCATCTCATCAGGTCAAATGATCATTTGCCACTTATGACAAAAGTCATTCAAATTTATGTGTAGGAACTCCCACCAACATACCTGGAGAAAAACTTCAATGGGCTTCTAGGACTCAATTTCCTTGGATTATTTTTTCCTGAATAATTTTGTAATGACATCCGTTCTTAAAGTGTCACATAAACTTCTATTTTAATTTTATTACCTGATTTTTCAGCAGATGGTTCATGCACACCTGCTTAACTGCCCTTTAAATCTGCTACCTCACATAGTTATTTCCACAAAAACACAAGCTACACTTCAATATCTTAGTTACTAAAAGATTTCCATTTATGCACATGACAAGTTTAGGAAAAATTAAAGTATTTGTACTTCCAAAGTTGTAACACAAATAAAATATTATTTTTGCAAGCAACATTTAATAAAAAGAAATATATTGTTTTTCTGCGCTATATATATGTCAATACAAGCATATATCTGTGAGAGAAATTGCCAACTTTTTTTTCACATAACTCAAAACCTATGTTCAGTGACTCACATTTTGGAAGTTTTGAATTAGATCTTTTCTCTATAAATTCAATTTAGTGACCCAGATTATAAAATGTCAATGCACTAATAATAAAACATTTAAGACGATATATTTAGTTGTAACTTTCTGCACTCACATTTAAGTATTTCTGCAGGTTTGTGTGTTCGGAACACTGTACTGGAAAGAGTTTGCATAGATTTTCCACTGCCCACTGCAGCCACCAGCAGCCTGAATACATAGAATCATTTAGGCTGGAAAAGACCATCTCACATTTCAGAAGTCCTTGTTGTATTTGCCACTTATTCCACTGAGAACACATATGTGGTCTACCAAGATAAAAGATGATACATTTTTACACATTACTACAATTCCAATATAAAATATTCTTAATACAATTCCAAAGGGAAGAGAGAGTAGTTCACCTCTCTATTTTAAAGGGATTAATATATTCAATAAGCCTTTTTTCCCCCTCCTATTTTACTGGAAATATTTACAGCACAGCATGGTTCTAGCTGGCTGTTGAGCATTGCTGACTGACTGCAGCATTACAGGACTCCCTAGCCATAGAGGCGGGTTTGCATCCTGATGAGATATGGATTCAGCCAGCCAAGCCTTGGCATCACTGGACCTGTAGCAGGACTGAGTTGTTCATCCTCAGTCTCACTTGGAGAGACTTCAGTCAACCTGACAGTTTTGGGCTACATATCTGGGCTCACACTTTCTGTGGTGATGAGCTCCCATGGACATCAGATGCCTAAATCCCTCTGAGACTTGGATCTTTAGACTGCGATGGTACAATTAGCATCAGCAAAGATTTAATCCATTATCAAAATGTCTGGGGAGGGATTTTCATAAAAACTGTTGTAAGACACCCAACTCCTATTGCCTGCTGTAGCATGGCATACATTTCAGTATGCCAGCTCAGCCATACAACCTGCTTGTCAAAGAGACATCTGAGATTTTTGACAACAGGTAATTTCACTCATTTATACTGTTTTATACAAGGAAAATTATTTGGAAGAGATATATCACTTGTAATGAAATTTTCAGACAATGCTACACATGTGTAAGAGTGACTGGTTGTCTGCAGTCTGTGGTTAAGACACCAGCTAGAGATGGGTACAGCAAGGTCTGATATGTAGATTCAAGCTAATATTTTAACGATCAGACTGTCATAGCTGTGACCAACTCAGGCAAACAAGGCAAAACTTGAAGCAGTCTGACCTTGAGATTTAAGGTTACTTGCAAAGAAGGAATGAAAACAAGATGCTGGACTGTGAGGAAATCCCTTGATTCTGGGTCTTGGTGGACAACGTAAGCTCTTGCAAAGGTAGCATAAATGGACAACAAAAAGGAGATCAGCACACCTCCACACCCCTGCCATTTAAGGATGTTCCAGTAAAAAAGGATGCTGACCTAGAACCATTTGATTTCATCTCTGAAAACTCAGAACCTTGCCTGATTTCCATAGCAGAAAGACTTTAAATATACGTCTTTAAAAATGCAGCATCACTAACAAGATACAGATGACTCATTACAGAATAAAGTTTGAAACCTCATATGAAAGTCACCTGATCAGATGTAAATACTTTCTGTCTGTATCTTAGCTAGTCAACTCAAGCTCCCTTTAGATTCAATGGAGCAAAATGGATGTTTTAGTACAATTCAACTAGGCATTTTAGATATTGACTTTAGGATAAACTGAGTTGCACTTTAGCATAGTCTATTGCTCCCCACTGACTATAAGGAGCCTAAAGCTCAAATGTACATGTCTAGACTGCAGACATTTATAGTTAGGTGACTGAATCCCATTTGTTCAATCTACTACAGTTAATAAAGTACAAAACTTATTTACCCCACATGTCACTGTTTCACTGAGAATGGTTAAAGCCAAGCCTTGTATCATTTTTTGCTCTTCCCGCTTATGGTTATTGTTGGAGAAAAATGCTTGAGGAGATGGACCCTAGGTCTGAACCAGAAGAGTTGCTTTTGTGTTCCTCTGTTCCTAATCTCAACATTGAGAACATTATAAAATGTAAAGGGAAGGAAAAAATATCTTAAACTTTGAAATGTACCAAAGTGATCATCAAAAGAAAGGACTCTAAACTTAGAGCTAGAGAAAGGACAGACTTGTAAGATAAGGAAAAGCTAAACAATTTGGACTGAGCCTCTTACGACCCAGTTCAAATATTTCTGGTGGGTTACACAAAGCTGACCTACTCTGTGCTACATAAAGCATGAAGTTCAAAAGGTATGAGGAAAATGCAGTTAAAGGAGCTCATAAATGAGATTGACCCTACCAAAGGTTTGCAAAACACACTAGAACCATAAAAAAGTAGCTTTTAGAAATGCAGTATTTCTAGTTATTATCTACAGTTGCCTACCATAGCAAAAGGGATTATGCTGTCCTTAATTAGGGGGTATGCCAACAGTTCAATAAATTTAATTTGAATTTGGATTAAGCCCAACATTTAGGTGACTGAATTTTCATACTACAATAAGCTACAATGAAAGAGGAAACAATAAGAAATATGAGCATTTTATATGATATACCAAGTAGTTTATAGCACATTAAGCGATCATGTAAATACCACAGATAACTCACATTGTCATAAGATGACATAAGTTATCCTTTTATATTTGAGTCAGGAAGGACAGGAAAGCTGAGGAACTGCCCAGCCTTTTTATTGATACATTAACATCTCATGGGCTCCTGGATCCATGTTGTGAAATTTTGTATGACCAAGTAAGTCACATCATGTTCTATACTGAGCCTGGAAAATACGAAAGGACTGTTGTTTCTGAAAACAGAAAAATGCTGTAAATTTTTTATTCTGTTCAACAGAACAAACAAATTTTTAAACCTCCCTGTAAAACGTTGCTACACAAATATTTTCACAAGTAACCCACATGCCAGGTAAAGAATTATCAGCTTTGTCCAGTTTTACACGGTCCATTCTTTCTTTGAAGGCTGAGAACATATCAGGCTGTATCTTACAATCCGTTTAAGGACTTTACAGTGAAGAAAAAGTCTGTACCCTTGTGTGGAACAACTTTCATTTAGAAAAAAGGGAAGGCATGGACAGAGCCTGTAGTGTGTCCATTAGCACAAACCTCACTGACAAAGATCTCTCCTGGAATTAAAATCCAATAACCTCAAGATCATCCATCCTTTTTGGGTGTTGTGGTCCATCTCATTTCTGAATGCCACATTTGGAAAGCAATTTGAAGCAAAACTTCTTCCACTACTACAATATTATTTTCTCTAATGAGCTGTCTCTGTTTTGTGCCAGTAACAGCTCTGCTTTGTGGTCAACTAACATACTATTCATAGCTACTATATATCTCTCTTGGGATCCATTTCTATATTCCCAGTCCTTCTACTGACAAAAGAGTTTTAAGTGGACAAGGATCACTAGATATGGCCCTGTTCCTAAAAGAATCCTGACAAACGGCCCAAGCAGTGCCTTTAGGCTTTATGAGCAAACATATGATACAGATTGAGAAACTGGTAGATAAAAAGAAGATAAAAACCCAGTACAGAGCTTTTAAAAAAAACAAATATTCCTCCACAATATAGATGCCCAAATATTTTAACCTACTTTATGGTGGGGGCAGAAATAGTCAGTGTACCAGCTGAGAGAAGCATAGAAAAACCCAAACTACTAAAAATGTATGAGCTTTAATCAGTGTAGACTTACTTGTATTTACATAAAGATGCTCTAAATTTTTAATTTTACAGTTGTAAACGATAATTAGACAACTGTATAAAAATCGTATGCAAGTCACAGAATAATTTAGCCACTTAACGAATCAAAGTAGTAAAACGGCAGCTTAACGACCTCCACCAATGTCTCTCCCAATCTTTCATAACATGGTCTTAAGCTTCACACAAGTCCTGTCAGACAAATAGATTCTGCGGTATAAGACTAGAAAGTCATAAATTAAGCCTATTTTATACAAACTCATGCTTTTTAGCCCTATATCTGCTTGTTGTTTTGACTGCTATACTTCAAGCCAGATAAGCTTTATGACATTTTTTGCAAGAATTAATTTATTAAAGTGAAATTCTCAACGCTATCTAGAGCCCTAAAGTTGTCAAAGCTACTACTAGTTGTATTGTGTAAAGTCTGCACAGAAAAAACTTTACTGGAATTGAGAGGTAAACTGAACACTTGAGTTTGGAGAAAATGTAACATATATGTTTAATTTGCAAACAGAATGCGCTCACTTTTGACTAAAGTATGTTTTTTGTTTTCTTCAGAGCAGTTTCTTCACTTGAAACTCAAGCGTACAAAGCAGTGGGTGGTGAGGTACAAACATATTTTGGTATGCAGTTATACATACATTGAAGCAAAGACAAGAACCCTGCTCCTTCAGCTTCAGAAGCAAACCCTAAAATAAAAGAGAACTACCAAAAAGTAAGTCATAGCATGCAGTAAATAAAAGCAAACCATTGTTTTTTAATAAATTAAAGGCCACGCTTTTTACTGGCAAAAGCTGCAGGTTTCTAACCCTCTCTACAGAGGCACAGTTCTTTAGATATTTCTCCAAGTTAGGCAGCATTAATTGTTTGCCTTTCCCCCATTTGGATCTGATAGTTGAGTGTTAATCTGTAATGAATTCCCATATTGTAGAAAGTTGACATGATTATTTCATAAATCATGGATACGGAGCTAAAAAAAGCAACAAAACCCACAAACTATCTCTTAGAGATTCAGAAGTAGAACTAAATGACCCCTTTTCCTTGTGGACCAGCTGGGTAGGTGCCAGCACAAGCTGTCAGTTGTGGATCTGCTCTGTCCCCTAAGTGAGAAGAGTGCTGTGAAAAAAGGAAAAAAGTTTTATGAAAAAAAATATTATAAACACTAATAAGATTCCTGTGAGGGCTCACAGTCTGCACGTGACTGAGGATGGTATCAGTATTCAACATTGCACTAATAATTCATGAAAAACAAGGAAGTTAATCCTTTTTCTCTGTCTCAATTAATCAGCCAAAATAGAAAACAAAACTGGCAGGACATTGGATGTTTATGTGCCAGCTTATGGGGCCTCCATAAACCAACACCAAGAGAACACAGCTAACAATTTTGCTGATTAAAACAGTAATAACTGTTCGAATTTTACATATTTAGCAACTGAAACTACTAATGTGGGATCCAGCCTCGAAAACCAAATATGAAGTTAATTAAGTATCTAACAAATGTTTGTGAAGCTACAGAAAGAAAAGCATTTGGTTTTCTGTTTCCTTTATTATGTCCCCACCCCATGAATCCCTCCCAGGCCCATTTCCTTTTCTTGTTCAAATTCAACAGCAACTTTCCCAAGAAACTTAAGAGCTTGGTTTTTTTAAGATAGTTGGTCGCCCAATTGAAGCTTGATTTCATTGAGATGTGAACATCTCATTCAACACATTTCTTCTTACCTAAATCGAGCACTGATTAGAGATATGAAGTAGCTGATAATACAAACAACACATATGTACGATACATATATAAAAAAAAAGAAGAAAATATTTATCATCACACTGTTCTCTTCAGGGGATCTTTCTTTCCTTTTCATATCACAAAGGCCAAGAACTAATTGCAATTTTTGTCCAAGCTCAGTCAGCCCTCCAAATGGAGAACAAATCAGTGTTTCTCTTGCACTTGTCCCAAGGACATAGAGCAGCCTGTTTTCATTAATGAAGCCACTCTTGAGATACCCCTGGGTAATCAAATGAAGGTCTGGTTGTAATTATAGACTAGATGCCGGGATGCAGTTGCAACGAAAACACTCGCTGTGACAAGGATTAGGAGTGAGGGTACTTTTTCAGGGTCTCCACTGGATTTGTGCTGCCTGGATTAAAGCTGTCAGCGATATGCCAGCCCCAGCCTACATGACAATCTCATCTTCACTCGCTTCTGCTATGTAGCCCATAGTTTTATTTAGTATTAGCAGCTGACACAGTAGAAACACAGAGAATGAACCTTTTATTGTATTTATCAAGGTTGTTCTTAAGGACAGTGAAGGAAGCAAAAGTTACGGCCTTAAAGCATCGTGGTACTACTACCATCTTCTAATCCAGTCTCCTCCACAATACAGGAATCCAAACATCCATTATTTTCTGCATCTGTTGTTTTAAAGTGTACTCCTAAACCAGTGCTTGTCTCTCTACAGAAGAGTATTTTTCCATGTATACTTTGTAAACACCTCATCTACTATAGAACTTTAAAGTAACAAATGCACACATATTTTTAGTTCATTTGCCTCCATTTCTAATTCCACAAGACTTCTCTTGGTACACAACTAGTTTTTGAAAACCACAAGCCCACTTTTTTTTTCAGAACAAACAAGGAGAATAAAAACTGGAGTCAAGTTGTAATATCAGATAAACAGAGCTGATGTGAAAAGCAATTTGTGATTCTCAGACCTGAATTGTAGTGGCTGTAGTGTCACCATAAAATGGTCTGATTAAATGACTAAATGAAATTGCACATCTTGAGAAGTTCTTTTCTAAATAATTTCATTTTGGGTAGCTAATTGAAAGGATTTTTGCAAGCACTGAGTGCAGGTCTGAGTTAGTTTTCTGGAAGTTAGTGAGCAGTAGAGTTGGTAAACTTCTGGAAGTCCCATCCGTCAACCCCAGCTTGCACTAGGGTGCATTTTAAAGAGAGAGGAAAAAGTAAAATCAATAAGTGGAAGAGCAAACATCAGACTCAAAATGGGAGGATAGTTCACTTGTTTAAGTTTTGAAAACTCAGGTTTATAACTATTCAGCTGTGGCCATTCTATGATAGACATATGTCACTACACACACAGCTACAAAAGACAGGAGGATAGCGATCCTGAGATATAAGGTTTAACCTTGACCACACATCACAAAGTGTCCTGGAGAATTAGTCAGCTCAGAATGTACAATTTGCAAAAAGTAGCATTTTAAATAGCCTTTTTTTTTTTTTTTTTTTTTTTCAAAATCAGATAGTTAGGCACGAAGAAGTACACCATGCTGGAAAATCCTTCCATGTCTGAAGGTGCCTTAAGTGTCTGATTCAAAGCTGCGTGGGCATGTTCATACGTATGTGTGTGTAGATATAACTATAGAAGGTAACTCATGCGCCCACATTCCTTCCTCTCCTTAACATACATCCTTCCCTCCCAAAAAAAGTGCTGTATCAACCAGATCAAAAGCTAAACTGCAAAGGGATAGTGCTGATAGTGCTGCTCTCCCTACCATGTTGCCTTACTCCATGTTTAGATTAGCATAAAAAATCCAAAAAGGTGTCTCTGATTTCTCTTCTAAAGTGTCTTTTGCATAGTCACTTCTTTAAGTGCAGGGGAACCCAGTAGATATTAGGGTGCTTCCAGGAAGTGAAGGTGAGGCATGATACTTAGTTTCCCATATTTAACTACTGTTTGAAGCAAGAGCCTACATTCTGGCGGCACAATGTCAATGAAGTTTTCCTAGCTGCCTTCCAGGGGTTGATAAACACTTCTCCCAAAATCAGGATTCTGTCTGCAGGAGGCCCTGTGCAGGCAATGTAGTAAGAGAGAGCAAACCCCAGACCCAACCCTGGAGGTCTCACATTCTAAATAGACCAGAAAATGTGTAGGAGGTCTCAAAAAGAGCAGCTCAGCAACCAAAACCAGGAATAAAATCTGCATTTGTTGGCTCCCAGGAACCTTTTTGCCAGTAGTAACACCAAGTGAATTGCTCTGGTCTATCCATATGAGTCAGTCAGCTGAAAAAAGCACAAAGGCCAGAAAGAAAGTAGCCCAGAAACAGCTCTGGGACAAATTAGCTCTTTACATAAAATTATTTAATTTGCTATTTCACTGAACTGGGCAAGCTAGAGACCATGTTGTGGTTCTGCAGCTGAACAGAGTGACAGTAGAATACCACCTGTTTTAAACAAACAAATGTAAAATTCTTGCCTGCCGTAGATCCTGGATGCTCAGAGGTTGCCCGTGCTTGAATAAGGCACCAATAGCTTTTAGCGGAGCTCGATGACGTACATCCTTCCATAGGGTTGGATACTTGCCATCTGTTGGATGCACATTGTGTTCCGTGGACACATTGAATCTGTGTTCTCAGTACTTACATGTGACTCAGAAGGAAAAAATTGATAGTGGATATGGCAGCAGATTGCACATGGCATTGAACTTTACACAGTAGGCTTGCTAGGAGATGTTGCCACCTATTGTTTTCTATCTTGATTGCATTGCTTTTTTAATAAGTAATTGGATTTTCTGTGTTTTAACAACGTTCCAGATAGAAACTTTAGGAGATTAAAATCTGCATTTTGTTATTGCAGTTAAATAAACAGATAATTTTCAAGGAGTAATGGGTCTTTACCTATCTCAGTGGTTTCTTTAGCAAATGTCATTGTAATATTCAAATTTTAAACTGACCTGAGGATTCAAACTTATCTCAAATTTCACATTATTTTCCCTCCTTAAGTTGTAGACAGTTTTGCATGTTTTGTCTTTCACATGAAAAACCTCCCTGTTAGTTAGAAAAGTGTATAAAAATATATGTTTCTGTTGCTTTTAGAAATAATCAGATGTTGTCATACTAAATTGTTTTGCTTGCTCTAGAGAAAAAAAGAAAGATCTCTTCAGTAGGTTTAAGAATTTGTTTTTCTTTTCAGTAGTTTATTTACTGCAATATAGATCCCTGACAACCAAAAGTTTGTCTTGATTTTGCTGAATCTCTTTGGAAAGAAAGAAGTTAGTAAGATCTATTTAGTTTTAAAATTTGTCTATATTAAATGAAAATAGCTCAAAAAGCAAATGAACTAAAAACTGCCTGGAAATTAAATGACATTCTTTTCACTCCAGAGCAAATGAAACATTTGCTGGAAACCAACAATCTATCTCATTGGGGGTTTTTTTTTGTCTTTTTATTATGAAAATCTAACAATTTTATTCTCAAATTAGGTCATAAATGTTATTAAAAGCATTTTTTTTTCTGTTAGTGAAAAATTTAATTATTTGCCTGACTTAATGATCTACTTCCTCTGATTCTTGCTGTATTATGAGTTGCAAAGTTATTTAACTGAATCTGTCTTGAACTGACTTGAAGACTGAAATGCAGATACTGATATAAGAATATTAGGATATGGAAAATGAAAATGAAAGTCTTGATACAACTTCAAACCTGATGGATTAACAGGAATGTTACCCCCAGGGGAATTTCCCTATGTCGTAGTTCAGCCCCGATCAGGACCAGACTACACAGTCTCTCTGTCACTCCCCCCACCCTCTGAGAGAATAGGGGGAGAAAATATAAGGAAAAATGGCTCGAGGTTTGAGATAAGGATGGGAAGAAACCCTTAAAGTCACTGTTACTGGCAAAACAGACTCGACTTGGGGAAAACTATTCATTTATTACTAAAAACAGCAGGATAATGAGACAGAGAACAAGATAACCTCCCTCCACCCCTCCCTCTTCCCAAGCTTAACACCATCTCTACTACCTTCACCACTACGAGCGGCACAGGGGGAAGAGGGACTGGGGGTTGCGGTCAGTTCATCACGCAATGTTTTACGCTGCTGCTTTATAGTCAGGGGAAGAACTCCTCACATTCTTCCCCTGCTCCATTGTGGGGTCCCACCCACGGGCTGCAGTCCTTTGTGAAACTGCTCCGGCGTGGGTCATCTCTTCCACGGGGTGCAGTCTTTCTGGACCAGCTGCCCCAGCAGGCCCTCCACGGGCCACAGCCTCCATCAGGCCTCCACCTCCCCCGGCGTGGGGTCCTCCACGGGCTGCAGGTGGATCTCTGCTCCTCCGTGGACCTCCATGGGCTGCAGGGGGACAACCTGCTCCACCATGGTCATCAGCACAGGCTGCAGGGGGAATCTTGGCCAGGAGCTGCATTACTTCTCCCCCTCCTTCTTCACTGACCTTGGCATCTGCAGCTGTTCCTCTCACGAGAAAAGTTCTTCACAACTGGCTGGCAGACGCCTCTCAGATTCTCTTCACATCTCCTCTCCACTTCTTGCAGCCAGGCCAGGCTGAGTCAGGCCCAGCCGGCTGCCTGGCAAGAGGCCAGAGGGTGAGGCCTGCAAGGCCCACGAGGCCCACACCTCCCCCTCTGCGCCTCTGCCCCAACTCAGCTTCTTCACATCTTCTGTTCTTTTTTTTTTTTTTCTGTTTTCCCCTTCTTAAATACATTATCGCAGAGGCGTTATCATGGAACATTCTGCTACCAATCGGCTCGGCCTTGGCCAGCAGTGGGTCCGCCCTAGGCCCGGCCGAGTCCACTGAACAAAGGGGAGCGATTTCTAGCAGTTTCCTACAGAAGCTACCACCTTAGGCCCCCCTCACTAAACAAAACCACAACATCCTATCAATTATTCAAACCACTGTCCCAGTTTTTATGAGTGGCGTTTTGGTCTGTCTGTACAGTTCCCAAAGAAGGGGATATGATATCAGGACTTTTTCATCGAGGCATTGAACACAGGCTATCAGAAGAAAATGTGGCAGCTAGTTGAACATAGCTTTCCAGCAGCACAGCCTGTTTTGTGTCACCATGGAGCCAAGCTGTGGCATACTGATACTGAGAAAGAACGGACTCCCGAGGGTCACAGCAGAACACAGGCTTTGTGAAATGGCACAGTGGGAAGAGATTTTTAAAAATTCAAAACAACAATAACAACAAGACCTTATGCAGAGCAAAAGACAGAAAAAGACCAAACTGTCCACTGTGTTCTTGATCAAAAGGTCAAGTGCAGTTATAGTCATAGTCAAGCACAACAATAGAACTAGGACACATGAAATCAGAAGTATACAGTGCTTTCTCAGAGATGACTGGACAAATTAGTTCTGAGCGTTAGGCAGAGACCAAATAACATTTATTATCTCAACATTTAATGTCAATTTGAGGTTACTTAAAATCCTGTTCAAGCTCATTTCTTCTTGTTATTGGCATTGTAGTGCATCTTCTAATAGATTCATCATTTCATCCTGTAGTTACACAGTAATTAAAAGGGCAGTGGTTCCTGAGCCCTATTCATCACTAGGTTCAAGAAAATTGTTATATTATTTCAGAATTACTTACAGATTAATTTGAGAAACTTATATTAAATTAATAGGGAAGTCAAGATTTGTAACTTTTATATAGAAGAAAGATGTTAAACAAAGGAATTGTATTTCTTGTGGAAAGCCACTGGGAAAGATATTTAGACTAAATTAGTGAAGAATCACCAACCAGTTTTTTGCAGATCCAGAGAATCAGCAGATGCTTAATCTCCTAGCATCTTCAGATCACATGTTTCTGGAAAAAAATACATTAGTTAAACATAAAAATTATGTTTAATGTGGAGATATATAAAATATAGTTACAATTTAATAATGTAGCAAAGTTAGATTAGCTGATTTAACGGTTCCTCTGCCCTAAAACTCTCCAGACCAGAAATAGTATCCCAGAAAAGAAAGAAAACTTTACAGGAGGTTTTCTTAATTTTTGTCATATTCATCTCGGAACACTTTGAAACCATAACATAATAGTAGTTGAAGTCAGAGGCAGTAAACTTATATGACTTCATATCACTTGGGAATGGCATTCAGCCATTTTCCTACAACTTTCCATGATAAATGTTCTAAGGCTTTGTTTTTAAAAGTTACAAATGGGTGGATACTTAGGGACTTTTATTTCAAATATTAATTTAATATAAATTTAATTTTTGGATGCTTAAATGAAGCTTAAACTTCATTAGACTTGTGTTTTTACATTTGTAGGAACACTATGTGAAATTTTATAGTTTACCAGACCCTACAGAGATTAATTTATTTTATTTTATTTTTTTTTTTTTTATTCAAGGATCAACAAATGGTAGATAGTTTCCTTGGTATTCTGTGATGCTGATGATCTAGTTTGAATCACACAGACACTCATTAGTTCTCCTACAGCACACAGATCTTTTTTTCTCTGCCATCTAATCTAATCTAATCTGGCATGGAAGAAAGTCAATCACTGAATAAATAAATAAAATGAAAACAAATAAACTTTCTACTAGCTGCTGAATTGCCTCACAGAAGAATAAGTTCTAATGAACTCACACAGTGGTATCAGTGCTAAGTAGATATTGAAATATGTAAATTATTGTTTTTTTTCTAGTTTGAATAACTCAGTAAAATCACTACATTTGACTGGATGTAAGATAATAGAATCATAAGAAAATGTAGGCTGTAAGAGGCCTCAGGAAGTCATGGCACTTGCTCACAACAGTCAGCTGTGAGATCAGACCAGGTTGCTCAGGGCATTATCCAGCCAGGTCTTGAAAAAGTCCAAGGACGGAGCCTACACAACCTGACCTAACGGGGATTAATATCTTGACATGTTGAGAAAATAAAATAATAATTAATTTGTTTAGTGTGGTGGGTTTGTTTTAGACTGAAATAAATAACTTTTTACATTTCTGAAAGATAAAAGAAAGTGAGGGCTAAACTAATCAAACTCCATGGGAAGAGGTAGCACTAAACCTCTCCTACTCAGTAGCAGAGTATTACAGAATACAGTCAAGATATCTGATACTGCCTCAATTCTGTAATTTGTTTCAGGGCATCAGAAGCCATCTCTTACTACTTCCAGAAAAATACCTTACCTTATACAACTGCAAGCTGCAGGGGTGGGAGGAAAGCATGCTGTTTTGAAACTGGAAGTGGGTGGATTTGAACTGAAGTCACCAGCAAGCAGCTGGGTATCTTCGTTACTAAGTAAACTTCACTGAGGCTGAAATCACATATGATGGAGCTAGATCACTATGTATATTTTATTGATCATGAAGACAGAGAACAAGAGTGTGAAAGTGACTTAGTGGCCCAGCAATTAGCCATGTACCCAGGAAGTCTTGATCTGTGCTCTGGGACATATTTAATGGTTCTCTGTTGGCTAGAACTGTTTTATCACACAGAGGAATATGCATTACAATATCCAATAGATTGTAATCTTGGCAATGTCCTATATGGTATGATAGTACAATTAAAATGTCCAGATGCAGGGAATTGAAATAAGGTATTTTGTGACCATGCCAAAATCTCTTATATCTAAGCTTTTTGATAAAAGGTGGCACCTTATTCTCCTTGAACACCTTTACTCTTCCATGTGTGTGTACTGCATATGTATGACAGAAATTGCAGTTTTCAGTAAATCATAACAACTCTAAATAAAAATTCTGCATTGCTCCAGCCTGAACCTTTTCCCACTCTCTTCAAAAACACTTGGCCTTGGGCTTATCCTTGGTGTACCCCCTATCAAATCTAATGTCGAATTTTTCAGTCAACTTCCACCATCACTTCACTAATGGTGCCAGTTCTTATCATCATCTCACAGACGCCTCTGCACCTTCTCTTCTTGGGAAGAAATTCTCATCCATGTTTTCAGTCAGGCTATTGTTGCTTTTTCTGTCCTTTTTCTCCTTCTGGTGAGACACTAGCATTGTGGATATTTAGGTTTACTGAGATGAAACATTGTTTAATCACACCTTATATATCAGGACTCTAATGCTTTTTAGGATTTACTACACATAACTGTAATAGAACTAATAAGTAGTAACAGATCTTATGCTAAGATTGAGAAGGGCAAGACTTCTCTTACAGGAAGGCAAATCCCTGCTTATCCCTAGAATTGTGTATCACAGCTTAGCTAAAGGACTATTTAAGATCAAAATGTAATTCTCCAGAAGTTGTTTGTCCAGGGAAGAATAACTTCTGAAAGTGGCACAAAAATACCAAAGGATGTGCATTGTCGGAAATACAAATTAGATAAGTAAGCTAAAACATAAATAAGAATGAGACCATGAATGACCAAAGTTATGGCTCTTCTGAGACATTTCCCTGACTCAGGTTGATGTTTAAAGTCAAACTGATTTCAGACACTTTGGTATGTCTATATAATTTTATTTAGCAATACTTTGTGTGCAAATAATATTTTAAAATGTTGACCTAATTTAGATAAAAAAGAAATACTGAAAAATGGGGATTTCTTACAGGACTGACTTTCTAATTCTTTAATGTTAGAACTATCTGGCCTAAGTGTTTCATAGAGGCTGAGCGAATCTGGGAAGAGGACATGGAAGCGCAGCCAGAAAGCCCTTGAGATCCTACTCCACAGCAGATAAATCCAATTGGTATTAACAAGGAAGTTCTTGCAGGATCAAGGCTGTGCCTCTAAACCTAGACTGAGAAGTACAATGCAGATGGGTGACAGAAATGTAGTTGGGCAATACAGCACCTACATCTGGCCTCAATCATTCAGGAATTATGAATTATGCCACAAATGAAATCATTTTTTTTTTTGTTAAAAAAAAAAAAAGAAAAAAATATGGAGTCATCTATTTTCTTAACATGTAGGTCAGACTGGTGTCACATTTTTTACCATTGCTTCACAATCTTTGGAACTAGAAATGTCCTTTCTTCTCTCTCTCTCTTAAATTAAAATCCCTTCTCACAACTCCAGGAGCTGGACCTTAAGCAGGAAAATCAACAACAAACAGCCAAGATCTAGGCAAACTTATGGGAACAATGCTGTCACACTCTCAGCAAGCAAGAAGGACACCTAACAAGATTTTTCTGTTCTTCTGCTCCACTGCTTTTTGGCAGAGCAGGATTTTCTTCCTCATGCACCTCCAGTTTCAGGCTGCTTTGGAGGCTATGTCCTTTGCTCTGCAGCTCTGAAATGATGAACGTTAATAAGGAGGGCTACCAGGGAAATGCTAGAGTTTCTTGGGTCTTCTCTGCCCTCTCTGTTGCTTTTATCACTACTAAGCAACTGGAGATTTGGCAAAAGCTGAGGTTTACTGTATGGATGGCTCAGATGACCTCTGGTGATGGAAAATGCTTAAGATTTAGTTTTTCTGTGTCAGATCAAAGAATAAACATCAGTGGCTATGCAATGTCTGAAGTCAGTTTAAAGTAAGTTTTAAAATATGACTTCAATATGGTTTTGTTCTTTAGTAAATATTTTAAAATATTTATACAAAATGCTTGTATCTGGTCTGTAGGAAGACTTTTAAACATCATAGATTGAGACAGTCTATGGCAGAAACATTCTAATCATAATACAACAGACTTCTTGAGAATGCTGTTTCCACCACTTTTGTCATTATCTTAATTTGAGCCAGGATTTTACCACTTAGTGAAAGTAAATGATTCTTATTTACTCCGTTTTAGCATTTCTCCCACTGATTTTGTGAAACCCCAAAAGTGACTTTTTTTGTTCTGAGGCAGGGATCCCCTTCCCTCTAACTAGATGAAAGTTTTGGTTGTTTTCCAAGAGAGGAAAAATGCAAGTGCCCTTCCTTTTAGAAATTTATGGAAACATTGATAGGCTTCAATAGAAGACATAGTATTAGACAGTATCCTCTTAATAGTGTTTTCATAAACAAAATAATCACATAGAACTGCTCCATTACGTAACTAAGATGTATTTTAAACATCTGATTATACATAAATTTGTTTCAAGCAATTTTTACAGAAACTTAATATATTTCTGTAGAAAACTTAATTCCAGCTCTTTTAAATGCTACAAGACCATTTCATTAGGGAACTATTCATCTCACAGAGTATAAAATGTCTTTACTTAAAATGTATTGTAGAAAAATAGACTAAAGCTATCTATGCCTATTTTTCTTCAAAGCCATAAAGAATTTTGAAGATTTAATTCATTTTGCCTTTTTACCACTCTTAATCCTTTGACATATTACAGACAGGCAAATTCTTTCATAATGTACTGTGTATGTTAAAATTAAATAGCCCACCAGCAGCCTGGCCATGAAGCAGTCCCACAGGTTGTTCTAGACCTGGCCCAGAAATGACTTCGTTAGAACCAGCCAAGCAAATGTGCCAGCTCATTTTCTAACTGCTGGAAAATTCAATTCCAGAACTGGCATGTGGGTGTTGCAGCTGCCCAGCTTGCCTCAGAGTGGCCAGATTTAGAGTCAACAGAGGAATAAACCAAGGGACTTCACTTATATCCCACACCACACTGAATCCTCTAGAGGCAGCCAAGATGATACCGTTATGCTTAGTTATTAATGATTTAATACATGTTTATTTCAACACTTGGTGTCATCAGCCAATGATTTCAGCACTCGTTCCTGAAAAGACCACAATAATGGAACTTACCAGAAGATTAATGCTTCATCTGTGCAGAATGCAGACAGTTGAAAAGTAGAGGAGGTTCCCTGACATCATCTCTGGTAACTACATATTGCAGAATTAATGACAGTGAGGACTAAAGCTCAAAAGTTGAGGTCTGGATCCAGACTTTACCAAACTTCAGGTATGTGGGTTTGATCCAGCCTGTCCAAAATACAAGCTCCCCATTAACATCATGTTTCTAATAGCAATTCTCCAAAGCTCAGAGCAGCTCAGATGCAGGGATTGATTTCTTTCTCATTTTCATTCAGTTACGGTTTATGGATCACTGTCATAAAGCTTGGTGTACATTTATAATACTATATAAATAATAACAGCGACATGACAAACTGCAAAAACATGTCATTTATAAAGTTATTGCGAGTCAAAGATAAAATATAAAATCTAGGCTTAAACTACAGTATTCTGATCCAAACTGATATTCTCCCCTGTTTCAGTGGTTTTCATTGTCCACAAGCACAAAACAAATTGGTGAATTACCTATTGGTTTACTGTGTCATCCAAGCGTGTGTCATCCAAGCGTGTGTCATCTTGCAAAATGTAAGAAAAAATACGAAGAGGAGCAAATGGTCTACAAGATGTAGCAATTGCAAGTCAGCACACGTTATTTGAAATTTAGGATCTGTGGCCAAACACTTCAACAGCATTGGCCACAGTCTACTGGATACAGATGTTAAGATTATACAGTAGTTATAAAATTTGCAAGAAAGGGATCAATATTTAGATATGGTGTCATTGTAAGTACATTTGTTTAATCCATTGTCAATAAATGGTTTAAACATTTAATACCAGTAATTTTTAAAATTTATTGTTAGCAAATTACTGATAACTGCTTTGATTTAACATGGCAATTTGAATCATATGAAATCTCTCTTCCACCTGATTGTACTTAATTTTAGTAAATAGTTCTTTATCTGTTTGGTGGGGTTTCAACACAGACAGTCAGCGCAGACTTGGCTTCCACTCCTTTTCAAATCTACAAAGATGCTATTGCTGTTGCATGGTGTTTGCAAGGTTTTATTTAGCTGACTGTCACTGGCATAACTCAGCTGTGACACTGATCCAAAGTAATAAGTCTACAATTAGGTGGGAAGACAGTTTCCTGTGCAAAACCAGCTAATTAAATTAAAGGTCTCTGCAATGACATCCACAACTGAATTATCTGCCTTGTTACTCTTAAATATGGTGCCTTCCTGCTAAGGCTAAGTGTCACTGATAGGACTAGCAGAGGTGGATGGAGTTATAATTTGCAAAGGTGAGTAATGAGTTGGAGTTCTTCCTTTTTTCTATATGAAATTAGATGCCTTTGAAGTTAGGTAAATACTCACTTTGTGATAAAAGGAGTCACTCAAAATCACTTCACTTTTGCTTATTTTTGCTATAGTATCAAACACAGAAAATAACTTGTGAATTTTCTGAATAAGCTGCAGAGAATTTTTTGATAAATGAGTTTCTGCACACTTAGAATAGTTGCAATATATTAAATGTTGAATAATATAAAATTATTACTCTCAATTGCATTTTATTCAGCACACTCTGGATGCTATTAAGTTCCATATGACACACTATACTATATTAACATTTCATATATATGATCTAATATGCATAGCACCCCCAGGTTTGAAAAATGAGCTATTCAGGAAGAAGGCATAATTCAGTCATTATAGCCTACTGGAGGTCATTTTTTCATTGCTGGGGACAACATTGCTAACTACAAGCCCCAGCCACTCTGAGCCAAACACCTGTCCCATGATTCAGTTTACTTTCAGTTCCCTTTCAAGAAATGTTCCCTGAAATGACAGAAGGATGTTACTATTTGATTCTATAGTCTGTACAATTCTTTAGCTGGACATTTTGGCACTCATCGCAATTTTTTTCCAGATGTGAATCAAATTCTTCCATTCTTGTCCTTGTGTTTTCTGCATCCTCTGTCCTTGGGCTTCTTCTAACTACTACAGTTGCTGCTGTTCAAGAACTGAAGTATCTCTTCCTAACTGCCAGTGTCAGCTGGTGGTGATGAAGCTGTCCTTCCTTTGGATGGGCACCAAACAAAATTCCCTGCTCTTCCTCCTCGGTTGCTAGGACTTTTTGTATTTTTTCTGAGTAGTCTTTTTCTCTCAAGAAACCCTTGAACTACACACTAGGGTGTCTAGTATAGCTCTCAGGATCATGCAAACCTCTCAGCCAGAAACAGAGCTGGCAGTCAGCTCAGACAAGTGTAAATGAAATTTTTCATTATATTTTCATTTCCATCCTTCACATTCACACCTTAACACTCAGAGCGTTCTCGGGCACAGATTCTAATGTACTTAAATCAGTATGTGTTTAAATTATTTTGTATTTATTTTTATTCTTGCACTACCTCTCTGCTTCTCTCTTCCCCCCCCCCCCCCCCCCCCCATTATTTTAGTGGCTTGGAATGCTTCATACTTCATATCATATATATAACTGGATAAATGTTTTTAGATTATTCAATTCTGAGGCAAGCTTTACATGGGAAACAGATACAAAGAGCCCCAAGATACATGCTAAGAAACAGGTACGATGTCCTCTGGTATTGCAGGTAGGCAAAGAACAGCATAGAATAAAAATACTCGCTTCAGTGTTAGAACATTAGCCTGAAACAGTCCCTACAGACATAAAACCCAATGGCCTGTTTCTATTTCACTTACTGCGTTTTTGTTCTGTTGTGTAGCCATGCACTTCAGTTATGTCTCAACTTACACTGATGGAAGACAAAAGACATTTGGGTTTTAAAATTCTATTTGGTCCCATTTTTATGAATAGAAACTAGAGATTCCTTTGCTCTTTAATTTAATGGAACAATAAAATCGTTCCAATTGGAAAGGACCTCCTGAGTTTTCTAGTTCAGCAGCCTGATCAGAGTAGAGTTAGATGTGAGGTCAGGTCAGGTTTCTCAGGATTTTTCCCAACTGTATCTGAAAAAACTACAAGAATGGAGCTTGTGCAACCTCTTTGGGTGACTGCTCTGGTGCTGAACCATCCTCATGGTGGAAATGCTTTTCTTTATAGTCAGTAAAAACCTCCCACATTTCAGTTTATGACCATTGCCTTTCATCCTCCCATCATATGCTTTAGTGAGGTGCCTGATCTTCCTGTAGGTATAGGCAGGCTGCTGTTGGATCCCCTAAAGCTCTTTCTTCTCTAAGAGGAGCAGGCCCAGAACCCTCAACGTCTCCTGAGGCAAGTACTCCAGGCCTGGCCTTCTTGGCAGCTTTCCACAGCACTCCCTCAAGTTTATCGATGTCTTTTAAGCTGGGGGGCACAAAACTGGACTCAGTTTTCCAGATGTGGTCTAATCAACACCAAATGAGAGACTAATCACTTCCCTCAACCTATTGGCTATGCTTCTGTTGATACAGCCCAGTATGCTGCTAGCCGCCATCACTGCCAGTGTGCATAAGCAATCCTGGAAAGTAAGTTCCACCAAGGAGCTTTAAAGATTTATATCCCACTGAGTTGCATGCACTAAATTGCTCTATAGAGGGGCCTAGCTCTCTCTCTGCACTATATAGGGAGCCTAGAGGGATTAGCACCATGTACCTAAAGCCAGCTCATGTGAATTAGTCCTAGAGGTTTGATAAAATATGCATACTGTGAAACCTTTTGAGATATGATTTATAAAAGTTAACAACCACCTTTAAAATATCATGTATTGCAAAATGGTCACTAAAGCAACAGAACTATATTCTAGTTGGGGTATAGATTTGAATAAATATAATTTCAGAACAAACTTCCAAGGAAAAGGAAAATCCTGACCCAAGCTGAAAGAATGGAAAAAGGTTATATTTGGTAAATAATTATTCATAGTTAAAGCTGAATTCTTACTACATAAAAGGCCATGAGAGACTATTCTGATGAAAGACAAGTTGAAGAAGGAAGAGAAGATGCCATCCTTAGGAAAGGAAGGTTGGACAGAATGTGAAACAAGGTAAGACACTGGAGCAGCTAAGGTTAGTTTTTAACTTACTCTGGGATGAGGGGGTTTTTATTGCTATGCTTTTGTAGATGTCTGTCAAAGTTTGTCATTAGGAACCTTTTTATTTGGTTAAAAAAAACCCTTTGTTTCTGTTATAAACTTGCCTAGAATGTTAAATTATTTTGGGATAATTTAGAAAGCATGAAGTATAAAACTTCAGGGAAAGTCACAAGTTCAGACAAAATAGATGTTTCAGGCAAGCTCATGTTGATGTCCACAGCCCAAGGAAAGGCTGGGGAATCTTAGCTCTCAGCTGGTGTACCCTGCCAACGTGACAGAACCATGAAGTTCCAACAAAAGGGCAAAAGATCCTCCTGGCAAGTGCTATCCTGTGCTCCTCTTGGAACAGCAGAAAGCAGTGAGGCAATGTACAATTTGAGGAAAACTCTTTTCTGTTATTTATTCATTCTGCAGAATGCTAAATGTTTATTTGGGATTCTCCCCCGTGTGCCGTTCTCTGCAGGTCCAAGCAGAAGCTACTGATGTCAGAAGCATTCCTATTGTTTTTGACGGATTTAGAACAAACTTTTCTTAATCTTATTAGTAGCCTGGTGTTCTAGAGATATTTATTAGTATACTGACAAACAGAGTGTTGCAGGTACCTTTCTGTCAGAAACATAAATGAGTTGGGAGAATTTCTTTTTGCTTGGGGTTGATTTGGAGCAGAAAGTATTTCAAGGTGGAGTGCTTCCTCTTTTTGAAGTTACTCTGTTTTTTTTTTGTTTTTTTTTTGTTTTTTCCAACAGGCCAGCCTGCGAAACAATTACCTAAGCATATTTGATGGCTGGGTTCTGTTATTTTCATAAGTATTTTGAAGAAATGTGAAGTCATGTAGCAGTGATATGCTGTCCAATTCAAGCTGATCATGAAGGGAGAAACTCCATATGGATTTTCTTCTTTAGCAATTACTAGAAATTAAGTTCCTGTGCAATTCACTCTCCCGTTTAAAGTTTCAGAACTGTAGTGATGGTAGCTAGCAGCAGTGACATTACCTCAAATGCTTTCTTAAGAAAAATAGCACAGTATGTGAGACTGAACAGAGAAGGAGGTGCTGGTTTTTCAGACTTCATGTCTGTATTTTGTTGGCTGGCTTCAATTAACACATTAAACTTTGTAATGCCTTTACGCCTTCATTTTTTTAGATGGGGATAATTTTGCATTCTTTATTATCTCTGTGAAGATCTCTGAAGATCTGCTAATGAGAGGGTCTTATCAGTGTAAGGTATTATTACAACATAGCTGATTAATGGCACTATGCCTGCAGGGGAGGGGGAAGCAGAGGAGGAAGAGGGTGAAAATAGAAACCATACTTTTGTCAGATTCAAGGAGCTGGTGAAGAATGAGGACAAAATGCTACATTGCTTTGTAGAAAATTAAGGATCACAGCTACATCTATCACCATAAATGGCTTGCTTGAATTGCTTGCATTCTCTGTCTGAGCTGCAATATTTCATTCAACTAACCATTCGTTAAACACACATCCTGAAAGCAAATAACTTTAATGTAAATAATTTGTGAAGCATTGTTCCATCTGTTGAAAATGTGCAGTAGTAGTTTCAACCCTTGTCTAAACCAGGCAAGCTACTTTCAGGCAAGTTTGGGAGGTAAATGAACTGTCTGGCTGCTTTTCTTGGCAACATCTCTTATTAGTGGGAGGTGGCAGTAAAGAGAACATGAGGAAGACTGAAAGTGTTTACTTAAAACTTTAGCCAAATGGCTAGGGAGAGTTAAGATAAATCATAACTGTCAATGATGACAACTTTAGACTGCTACTAGTTCACTCCTGTTTATGCAGTTTTAAATGTTGCACTTAGAAATGTTTAGGAGCAGACTGAATTTTTATTGACAGATGCCATAAGTTGTTTAGATGTAAATATTTTGGACGTAGTTCTAACAGTGACATGGAAGATTTGCAGGAAGAAGGCTGTAAAGCTTCACACAACACTTGAGAGATAATATTTTTTAAGAGTGTCTCCAAAGTATGCATCTATGACTCATATTTCCCCAAAGAATAAGGTCCATAGATCAATGCAGGCTTATTACACTTTCTCACACACACACACACACAAAAGCCAAAATAAAATGTTACAGCAATTGGCCATACAGGATTATTGAACTGAGTCAGTTTTCTTTCCTTTTTTTTCCCACTCCTGTCTTAAGCACCTTTCCTCCTACCCTCCTTTTTTTTTTTTCTTTTTCTTTTTCTTTTTCTTTTTTCTTTTTTTTTTTTTTTTGGATAGTGGCTGGGATACTAACATTTAAATAGCAGTTAAGACGTCAAAGTAAGCTAGCAAAAGGCCAGAAGTTCAGCCAGTAAACTCAAGATTTTTTCTTAAAAGATTGAGTTGTGCTGACCAGCGCCATGAAATACAGTACTATGTGAAAGACCAGAGTGAATTGATCAGGGATTTAGATCAATTTGTTATTTGCTTTTAACTGTGGCAGCTGCTGCTTCTTTTAACACACTTACTTAACTTAAAGTAAGCAGTACATCTAGATGCTCTTTTGTTTATGTAGTTCTATAAGATTTGCTTTGTAGATTGTAATGTTGCAGCACTGATTCCAGGAGGCAAAATAGCCCAAGATTTAAAATAGTCTAACCCTGGGTTCAAATCCCTTCTCTGTTTAGAAATGGAAGTATCACTGAGAGACTTATTCTCCAAATATCTTCAGTATGGACAATGATTTTGAAAACACAAAGAGTTTAACACAGATACTTCCCCATGGATTGTTCATGTACTCTTATTTGGATGGACCAAAATGGACCTTCTCAGCGGAGTTCAGTAACTTGAATGAGAGGCACATGAACATAAATAGATTGTTTTCTGATTCTGCTGCTACATATGAAACCTCGGTTCAACAGCGTAATCTGTCACTTGACATTCAAAATATGGGTTCTTAGCCTGCTCCAATCAACTCCTGCCTAATCATGGAAAGACCTAAAATGCATTGCCATATGCCATTAGTATTCAATCACTTTTTCTTAACATTTATGTTCTGCTTTCGGTGATTTCTAACACCTCCATCCAGATGAGGCAGAACAGTACGGTTAATATCCATCTCCTATCACAGTTCTACCAGACTTTACAAAGCAGGTATTGATTTTCAAAAAATTATTGAGAAGCTTGATCTAATAGAAATACCATACCTTCCGCTTTGTGTCCCAACTTCCTCTTGAAGAGTAGACATTGGGCTATGGAAGAACTGAATTTATTTCCTACCAGACAACTCATGGCTCAGGAGAGGACATATTTTTAGCCTCCTCTGAAAGCTGTTTCACTTTTCTGAAGAAGTATAGAAGATCCAGTGACTCAGAGAAGGAGAAGGAAAAAGACTGTAAGGGCCTGACTCACTAACTTTTACAAGATGGCCAAGTGAGGTTTTCTGAGCTTCTGTTCCTGCCTAAAGGCCTAGTTTTGTACTTTGGTCATGTCTACTCATGACAAAGATACAAGAAACCACTGGCACTTGAGACTCACCAGTCTGATGTACTCCTCTAACCACTAGACTAGAGAGCAACCTTAAATTTTTCAATCATCTGCTGTGCTGCAAATCTTCATATGTTCGGGTAAAGCAGAAGAGCCTTAACCAAGGCTTTCTAGGGGACTGCTATTCATTGAAAAGCAAAATCAGGTACATATCTCATGGCTCATACCCACTCTGCTTAGAACAAGGTCTATTTATAGCAAAAGTGTCTTGGAAAGACCAGGGTGGACTAATCTAAAACAGAGTCAGGGAGTGTACTCAACAGTGTTGATGAACAAGATTCAGTACTTTAACTCTCTCTTATGCCCCTTTTGATTTAGTAACATCAGTGGCCTCAAGAATTTAGGAGAAAAGTTTCATTTCCTACTTCAGGCCTTCAAATTCTTCTGGAGCTCAGGTGTCTCTGCATTACATTAATCGGTGTAAATTTAAGGGAACTATTGAGCTGTGGAACCAGAGGCATTTAGTGCAGTTTAAGACATGTTAGGATCTTATGTGGCTAACAGACAGCTACAGTCTGGGGTTTAATAGATTCTGGAGTGGCAGTTAGACTCCTGAAGGTTAAGCCAGGAGATTGGGCTAAACATCTCGTATGGGTATCTCAGTGAATCTGCAGTACCCAGCTTCCAGCAACTGAATCATTCTTTGGCTATATATATAGAAAGGGTGGAATTTTATTTCTTTCAGACAGTTAAACTTTGGAGAGCTGAAATGTAGATGTTGACATATGAGCTCCACTTTCGGAGATCCAGACACAGAGTTAGTTTCCTAAATGTAGGCACACAGTGGCATTTGTGGTGTATTTTTCTGGGCCTGCAGCTGCCATCTCAGAAAACGTAGATCTTCCAGAGATTCTCTGTCATGTCTGCCAGCTCCATCTGGGTATTACAGGTATAGTCAGGCAGTCAAGATGCTGTCAGATACATATTTTAAACAAATTAACTGATTAAATGGTTTGCAGTCGATACATGAAATGGAATCTATACACCTGTCATACTCCTGCTGAAGAGCTACACTGTGTATTATATACTACATTAACTGCATTGCTGATGGATTCAGTTCATTTGCCTGAACAGGGATATCCTACACACCCAGACCAGAGAAACCTTTACCATAGGATCCATGGGGAAACCAAGAGACACCTAATGAGAAAAAATCAGAAGTCCTTGATATGACTCATTTCTTCTCAATGAATCCTAAAATAGGTTAAGATGAGTTGCACACTAGAAGAGTCTATACCTCAGTAGACCGCAGAAACAGTCTAACGTGATCACCAATCAAAACATCTTCAGTGTATGTATCTAAAGACAGAAGTCTTCAGAATTCCATTGTGAATTCGCTTATCTCGTGCCATTTGTGATACAGCAGATTGCCTAAGACATCTGCAAAGGGCTGGTAGACATAGCACAAAATCTGCGAGACACCAACATCCTTCTGTGGAAGACTTTGTCTGGAGGACAACTAAGGCATCTTGAATCTTCTCAAATGGCACTGGAAACCTATATCTAGCAACTGAATTGAGTGTTCTAAGCAAAACCAATATCCTTTCATGAAGGATCCTCTGCTGACTGCTGAGAGCTTACAGAGTGTAGCTTCAAACTCAGTTTGACTTGTCATGTTAGTGACACTGATAATACTGATTTAACAAACCAAAGGTTTATTCTAACCGTCATGCCTGCACTGGTTTATAAGAAAAGGAAATGTACTGAATCTGAAAGTAGTGTCAATGGTTCTGAAAAGCAGAGACGTAATTGAACTGCTAATTATTTTTACCTTAGCCATTGACTGTCTTTGATGTAAAAGTCAAGTCTAAAGAAACTGAAAGTTTCAAAGTTAAAACATGAAAAATCCATAAGTCTTTCAAAAATGAGCTCTGTGAAGGGAGTTTTAAGAAGAAAAGTTTTCCTATATACACTTTGAAAAATGAACTGTTCAACTATTCTTCAAAATATTGCTTTATGTTAAGTCTCTGAGATTCACAAAATAACCAGTTTTAAATGTTATAAAAATAATTTTTATCCCAGAAAGAACTTCATTTATATATGATAACCAATCAAAATTATTAAAAAATTTGGAAATCCAAGTTGGAATGGAAACTGATTTAACTCAGTGCACAGATGGCCTTTGACCACAAAACAATAGCCTACAATATTTCAACTATCTTTCAAATGTTTTACACATTGCTGAACACATTTTGAAAACTTCTGCTGTAAAGACTTTATTGGCATCACAATACTCAGTATAAATCTGCAAAGATGAATCTGTTAAAACTTTATGGAGCAGCAGTGGAAATCTTTGAAGAACTGGGGACCCTTAAGCAGAAATCTGGGGGGAAAAAGGCACTGAGATTCACAAAACACTTGGGGTTGCTTTCCAGTAGAGTATTGGAAAGCTTTCTCTACTCAGTTAACATACTCCAAATGAAATGAATGGATAATACAGTACAGCTCTGCACAAAGTTGAAAAGGGCATTCTCAAGGAACTGCAGTCCCACCACTATGGTATTTAATACAGAGTATAGTAAAGGACATGTTATAAAAGTAAATACATAGTGCTAAACTAACAGAGATAACAAGAATGATTTAGAAAGAAAAGGTCTTGGCTAACTTGATGCTTCAGGAGGCTGCAGACAAAGCTGATAAAACACAGCATAATTTATTTGGATCTTCAGAACATTTTGACAAAGTTCCATACTACTGGTCTCTGTTTAAGCTAAAAGTTGCCAGGATCTAGGGAAGTACATGGGAGTGGATAAAGCGCTGATGGAAAAACAGAAAACAGAGAAGCTATGTTAGATTGTGGAAAACTAGATTTACTGGGGCCCGACAGGGGTCAAAATTAAGGCCTCTACTGTTCATGATCTATAAAAATGATATAGGCTAGTAAAATACGCTGACAGCACAATGTGGAAGGAGCCGTGAACCTACAATGTAAAGCCAGAAAAATTCAAAAGTGTTTTTTGCTTAGCTTGCTTGTTTTCATTGCTCAAAAAGCACGAATAATCTCCTTTGCTCTAGCTCGTCAACACAAATGCATTTTAAGAATGTCTAAGCTATAAGGTAAATAAAGACAGGCCAGGGGAAAAAAAAAGGCTTTTGGCTCATATGCAAATACTACATTAGCATGCCTAGAAGTCCTGCATTGCTTGGGCCAGTGCCAAAAATCGAAGATATAACCTCAGGTATGACATGAGTGAATTCCCTAGTTTTATGTCTTTGTTTTCAAAGAGTTCATGACTCAGTAGTGTTAATACAGGGGTGGCAAATGGTTTTGAAGTTATAAAGATAGCCTCAATGGGAAGAAGAAAATTCAAAACTATACTATTGGTTCATCAGATTCTTCCAGGATCCCTTAAAATTTTTAAGACTTGCTGTAAACCTAAGTTTGATTTCAGTGATAGACTATTAACAACACTAGCTTTGCAAAAAGTGAGTTCGTTGTTACTACTGGTTGATTCTTGTCAGACAAAGCAGTAGGACTAGGTAGACTTTACCTGCAGTTTCTGACACAGCTTTCTCTGTCCTCATAGGCCACAGAAATAAGTTTTGTGAAATGATCATGCCAAAGCTTTCTTTTTCCAATCCATAAATGGTTTGGATTTCTATAACTTTGGGGCAGAAATCATCATCTTCACTGGAACATGTATTGGATATGTTACTGGAGACTCCTACATTTGTAGATCCCTAGAGTTTGGTTCAGAATTCTGATTCTTTCAGTTGATAAATGAAAGTTATTTAAAGAAAGGATTTCAAAACACTACTGGCATTGGTGATTTCTGCGTTTTTATAGCTATAATACTATATTCTGAAGCTAAGTTTTACCATGGAATAAACAAATGACTTTTATTAATAAATTATTCATAGCAAAATGAGAATCCATTCAGGCAAGTAGATTGGAAATTGGAGGGACTGCTCACAAGTTTTTATTTCAAACATTTGTGTATGAAGAAATTAGATTTTCCTTGTTGCTTTTATTTTTACAAAGCAGCAGTTTTCCTAATATTAACAAAAATTGCTCAAAACAATTTTCAGTACTGGGGCACTGTAGTGCTTTTTTTTGGTCAAACTTCCATGCTGTGGGGCTTTACAAACCTTCACATGCTGCAAAACCCGATAGTCATGAGTGGTCTCACTGAATACAACAGTATATACCATCCAGGAAGGCAACCCAACCTGCATGTGAAAACAGAAATATGGGGCAATGATTTAACACGTTAGGGCTAAATAGTCAAAATTGCAACCAAAATATGCTACACTTGTTTTTGATTAAATGTTTTCATAGGAAAGCTGTGTTTCCTGATCAACTCTATGTCCAAGTGTTTGCTGAGATTCATCTGATTGTTAATGTTTCTAGGTAAGCATCAGGGAGCAGTGTCTTCCATACTCAACACAAGAAATCTAACTCCAACCCAAAGTAAATGCAGTTTTCTTAGGCTAATGTACTGAAGTTCAGAAAAAAAAAAAAGAATGTGGCAATATATAAATAAAAATGTGAAAATATATCTTACTGCTATATTTGATAAGATAGAACATACCTATATTGCTATTAGACTTACTAGTATGGGTCAGGCCAACTGTTTAGAGCTGCATAGCTTGTGTCTACATAGCTAAATGCTTGCGTCCCCACCTCACAAGCACAGTAGCGTCATCCATGCCAGCTTTTGGATGTAGTCTCTAATCCATGTTGCCCCTGATCTGTATTGCCTGGGAGACTACTAGTTGGCACATGTGAAAACCATGCCAAGAGGCATACTAAGGATTTGTCAGCATAGATTAGGGTATACCAATGCTCAAGCCATTATCCTATCCCTTAGTTTACTCATAGAGAGTTAACTCACTGGAACAAAATTTTCCCATGTACTCATGGTTAGTAGTATCTTGGTTAAGTAGTCCCAAGACAACTAAACTATCAGAAAGGAAAAGTCTACTATTTTACTAATAGTGAGTAGAAACCCATATAACTGGTTCTGCATAAATGCAGTATAAAAATATATACTTAAAACATGCACTTCAGCATAAGAAAAATTAATTTCCTCAGACCATCTATGGTAAACATGTTGTCTCTGAAATACCGTGCTGAAGTGATGTGTATAATATTTTCAAATGAGAAGCATACATTTTAGATTGTGAAATACCACAACAAAGAGCTATCTAATAATATTTTTACTGGATATGGAGAACTGAAAATGATTCAGACCATGATTAGCAGAGCCAGCTCCAGAAAGAGAATCAAATAAGGTTCTAATTAAATTAAAAAGACTCAATATTATCTTGTAAAAGTTTGTGGTGAAGGGGAAACAGCACAAACAGAATAGACAGCAACCACATCAGGTGTCATAGATGCCAAATCTTTCAAAATCTAAATGAACTCCAAAATAAATCTATTTTTAATAGAAATCTTAATTCCTGATACACCTGCCAATATTTTGAGGTAAGAGAGACATATTCTCCTCTGAACTGTACGTTGATGAAAGAAGGATGGCTGAGTTGTATGGGAATTACATGACCTTGTTTGGACAAATAAAAAGCTGATATTGATGGAAGGGATGACCACTTGGATCCATTAACTTTATAATACCAGAGAATTTTGTCCACTCTTTATTTTACATGAGAGCCTAAACCAATTCTTCTGAAACTTTTTCCACTACAAACCAGGAACCATATTTTTTGAATTCCACAGACCAACATAAGGTCTCAAACTCTGAACTGGGAATTGCTAACCTAACAGAATCTCAGGAAAGCCTGATATTTTTCATTTAATTAAAATAGCAATTTAACTAGAACCTTTGGAACAGATAGAACAACAAATTAGAAAAAGAAAGACAAATTTTCAGGCATGGAAAGGCTTATTCATGCCTGACATTGAAGTTTTGTATCTTAGACCTAATCTGGGACCAGTGTACCAGAGAGTTTGTGTGGTTTTACAGCTATATCAATTGGTTTAAGGAAAGATCATCTATAAATCTTACCTTGCTTATATCTTATCATGCATTTTATTAATATTAATTTGTCCCAAGCCATTCAAGTCTGTGTGTTATCACTATCACTGTCACTGATGCCTAGCAAAGATGATATGCCTGTAAAAGGAATGCAAGTGTGCATGCACAGGATCTTCCTCTTATGCCACATTTCTCCTCTATCACTTTAATGATCTTAATTATCTCCAAGTAAGCTTAGTGCTCCACAAAACTTTGCAGGGAGAAAAATGATGTAATGTATGTTACATGGTTTGAATCTTTAAGGGACTGGATGGGGTCAAGGATACTCTAATTCTCACAAGGTGAAGCCTTGCGTTTGAACAAATCTGCTTCATGTTTCATGTTAAGGATTTGCAATTTGCTTTTGACATACTAAGAATGCAGAAGGAAACTCGTGTTAAAGGAGAATAATGAAGAAGGGAATAAGCTTACTCTTAAGAGCAACGATTAAGTTATACACAAGCCCTCTGCCAAGTCAAAGCAGCTTGTCAAGCTTACTTCTCTGCAGCTCTGCTTGTAAGCCCCTCTTCCCATGCTAAGTAATACTTTCTTTTCCTTGGCGTGAAATAGCTTGATATTTGAATGTGATTTTTCTGTTACACAGGAGAGTATGTCGTACTGGTGGGACCCTTTCCCAAATGAACACTTCTGGCCACAGTTTGGATGATGACAACATGATATAACAAAGTTATTAATTTAACTTTGGGATAGATGGACCAGAACATCTTGAATCACAGTTATTAGCTCAAAACAGCATAGGTGATAATTCCCTTTCTCCCATCAGTGAAAATGAAATTATACTCATTCAAAGTTGGAAAAACTTTTTCACCAAGCTGAAAACCTCACTCGGACACTGGAATTATTTCTTTGTTGCCAATTCATGTGTGATTCTTTCATCTTAATAACTACGACAGGTGGAAAAACAGAAGAATTATATGTTTTCTTTGAAAATACTTTCCAATATTTTAAACAGAAATGGTAGTTATTTGAAATCTAAGATCATAAAGCAATAAATACTGAATAATATTCAGTGACCAAAGTCTTAAAGTTAAACTTTATTCAAATACCTTAGTATAAAGCTTGAACATTTTTATTCTTCCACCACTCGTCTTCCATCTGAGCAGAGATCTTTCTCAAGTGAGACTTAGCTCTGCATTTATATGTTACCTGGTATGGTAGTCGTAAGTACAGATTCCAGATTTGAGTGAATACTTTGTGTATACAACTAGAAAACAAATACATGCATAAATACAACAATGATACATACACCATTCCCTTTTAAAAAAAAATCTTGCACCACCTTCCCTCCTGCCTGTTAACAATTGGCATTAAGTATCCCTAATTGACTTCCGCAGGTGAACCACTGGACCTATCTTCAGCCTGAGGAACCTGTCATAGCTGTTAGAGTCCAAAGGCTAAAACTAACATTAACCGAGAATCCAGACCTGGGACAGCTGGGTTGTCTTTTAAAGTCTACAGTGAGGCTGTGGAAAATGGGTAAGAAAAGTAGTCCCTTTTCTCCACAGAGAAAACCTGTTGTCTGTCTATTGAAACTAGTCTAAATCTCAGGAAACTGAAGATGCTCCTGTTTACCTATTACATACACACAATGTCACAATAGAAGTAACAATTTTGTGATATTACTAATTCAAAGATAAAAATATCAGCATAGAAAGGTACTATTTTGTTCACTTTAGGAAACTAATCTGAGTTCAGTAACTAAAATTTATGAGTGTAAATTCAGTATTTGGTCACAAGAGAAAGCAAGATACCCCCCAGAAGGATTCACAGTAATAACTTAGATGGTTAAAGTTAAGGTAGAATGAATGTCACCCTTGAAGCAAAACACAGTCCTTTATGGAGCATTTAAGGCTTTCAGTCCTTTCTAAAGAACAGTAAAATAGAAATATGAACTGTTAAAGGA
The DNA here is from genome assembly GCF_036417535.1 of Chlamydotis macqueenii. Classification (NCBI taxonomy): domain Eukaryota; kingdom Metazoa; phylum Chordata; class Aves; order Otidiformes; family Otididae; genus Chlamydotis; species Chlamydotis macqueenii. The sequence goes on from NC_141558.1 coordinate 11,380,875, forward strand.
TTTGTTTATTTATTTGAGTCTAACAATGGATTTTTCAAATGCAAGTATTTCTTATCATGTGATACTTGGTACATGAGGCAGGTTACCTTAAGGCATAGCAGAAATCACAGGTTTTCCTTTTCTAAGAAAAACATCTGTATGATCCACTGCTACAATAGCCAAGACAATACTGATATTCAGAAATTATAATCTATTATTTCTGTTCCCATTAGCATACAAACTTGCAGGCAATAGTCAGATTTAAAGCAATATATCTTTAAAATCAGTGATGTGAGATAAATGTCATCATTTTCCATTGCACAGTTACATAGGCCAGTTCAATATTCAGCATGAAGTGTCTTTACTCTTTCTGTAATGCACTGAACCACCAGAATCTTTTCAGATATCTGTGGATAATATGAAACAGTTCTACCCAAGTAAAATTTTACCTTAAGGTTGCCCATGTTTGAGGTACTGAGCATTTCCCACACCTTTCATGACTGTACAAAATCAGCTGAAATTCTTGTGTGGGCTTAGGATCCAGTAAGAGGCAGTTCACATACAGAGGAGTTAACAGGTAATAGCTGTTAATTGCTTCACTAGTCTTGACTTGTAAAGTGGAAGAAAATGTACTGTTTAAGACAATATTTACTTGAAAGCCATTGCAGCTTCTATTAGCAGCATGTAGAGAATGCAATTAACAGCACTAAATTCTTGTATCAATTGATTGCATTTAAGTAACTGAAGACAAATGTCCTCAAATGTCCTTTGGCAAGATCATAGTAGTTTAATTATCTTACTACAACTGAGTAAAAAAAAATATACTGATATTGAAGGAAGGCTAACAGTTGTTGAGCTCTCTTAGCTTCTCTTTTCAGCTTAAAGAACAAACTTACTGCTTGGACTTGGCTTTGCAATATAAGCTGATGGGTGGCTTTTGTGCTTTCTGCTGTAAATATTTCTGTTGAAGATAAAATACTGTGAATATCTTCAGAAGCACCATGTGTTTATCCTTCTCGGGAAGTATTCTGGAACTCTTGTCCAATTACATTGCAATCAGTCTCTTATTTCTTCTGAATTGATGTATATTATTTATCATCCATTTAGCATTCTTAAGGCTGTAACAGTACTTTGTTTTAATTTTATTAAGGCCCAAACTCATTAATTGTTGATCATATGACACATTTTTTGTTTTTAGCTTCTGAGACTCATTTATAACCATTCAGTCTCTTGACACCTGCAGTGTAGACAATGACCACCAAGAAACAAACAAGAAAAGATGACTTTTCTCCCTAGTGAGCCTGTATTATCCAGTCATTCTTAGAAAGGAGATGTGTTTGTCAAACCATGAAGCCCAGAACACATTCAGGACTCACTCCAACTTGTCTCCACTTCTGTGATCAGCCTGGACTCACATCCTATACATTGCAGCAGGCAATGCTGGGGCTTTTACATTTTTAGAAAGGTCGTTGAGCTGTCATTAACTCCACAACAACAGATGATAGAGCAGAAATGGTTGAGCCATGCGTAATGTGAGGAACCAACCATTCTGAAAATAAGCATGACTTATAGTGAGCCTTGAAGTGCAGATAAACTTGAGGTTTTCTCTTCACTATGCTGGCTGGGTTACCTCAAAGATTTCTTTGATAGTACTCCAATGTGTGCAGCCAGCGAATTTTGCCTCAAGCTGCCTTTGAAGCCTTCTTCCTACTTGGATCAAGATGTCAAAATGTCCTCAGTTCCTTTAACTCAGCTCCTGATTTAAGCAGCACTTGGCATATCTCCAGAATGAGATTAATTCCTGCGCTTTTTTCTATTTTTTTTTTTTTGGCTGTATTTTGCACTATGAGTTACCAGTACCTGGGCCACTCTCTGTACTTTTAAACAGCAACTTGCACCTAGAGCAAGCAGTGAAAGCAGCAGGAGGTCAGTTTCGTGGACGGCTGGATTTTACTGAATTATGTAGCTATTGAGATCAAATCTAAAAATGAATTTTAATTTTTTTATTTTAATCAAAGTTCACATTATGCCTGCAGTTTAGAGAAAATTCCAGATGTGAAATGAGTCAAAGACGTCTTTTTGACTTGTCTTGTCAAGATGATGATGTCATCTGTGATGTCCTACCTTGTCTCATACAGCCTCGGTCTCTGGTGCAAAGAACACTCTCTCCTTCTTTTCTTCCGGAAGCCTTATCAGGTGAGTGAAGCTACACTCTGAGCCCATCTTAGTAACAAAAGTACTTCTTCTTCTCACATGACAAGCACAGAATATAACACAAAAGGGACTTCCTGATCAGTAGACTGTCATCAGCCACCATGTCATATATAGCTCTATTAAGCTTATCAAGCTCTGTTTTGAAAATAACTGAATTTGACATCTCTCTGGACTCTTACTGAAACATATGCATGGTGAGGGGAGAATGCCTTCATTAGTTCTGCAGTTCACTGCAATTTTGAATATCTTCCCCTCTGAACAAATCCTGCAGGATTGTCCAAACCCCCAAACTTAGAGGAAATATTGTAAGAAAACCAGAGTTTTTCAGGGCCTCAGGATTACTCATTAAGGGGATTTCTATTCTTCCACTGACCCAGTACTACATTACAATGCCACAGTATGCTACTGTAAATGCTGTTTTCCAGATGAGATACAGAATCAGATTTTTACCAGCTATGGTCGTTAACACAGCCTTGTCACTGCTGGAAGATAATTCCAGTTTGGACAGTTGCATTCCTTTTGGGTATGGGGTAAATTAAAACAGTCTCAAACTAGGATTATTCTGTGGTGATATGTTTGTTTTATGTTTCATGTCACAAATCAAACAAGATAAAATGTAGCCTTAAATAGTGTTTGGAACATGATACCATTGATAGGTCTCTTGGGAAGTCCTCTGGGGAATATCTCTTTAGACAAAGCCTTACTGGGGATGAAGTTCATAAAGAATTTATCCTGCAGAAAAAAAAAGTTTTTCTATTTCTGTCTTTCTGAGGTACCAGGAATTTTTACAATTGTGAATCCATAGATGAAACTGCATCTTTTTTTTTGACTGTGATAAGCATACCTCTTTAAGAAACTCAGTGTCTACGTTTTCTCCGTTCTTCTGGTTCTACTATGCTTTCCTAATATATTTCTTATCATGTACAGGCAAATTTTGCTTGCACAAAACATCTTGCAGTCCTCCCAGAATGCATTTCAGTAGTGAATGAGTGCTCTCTGTATGTTTAAAGCCAGATTCCCTCAGCTACATCTGGAATTTCCTCCCAAACCACAAAAAGAGAAACAACTAACAAATGACATTTATGGCACAATGTATAACACACACCAGATATATATGACATTTTTTATTTGGACTTTTCTAGCTAAACAGAAGCAAACAAATGTTTTATGAAATTCTCTATGGTTGCTATGGTTATTTCTATCTTAATATCCACAGCCAAAAGGATTATCTCAGGTCAAGACCTTAGCCAAGTGAATGCCCTTATTTAAACAGTAAAGTCATTTAGGAAAAAAAATAAAGACCAAAAGACACAACAATATTTAATAATAATTGCTGTATTCTTGGCTGAATTGCTTTTCAGCTGAACACCATACTTCTGATCCCAGTGCTATTTTCTCCTAACCTTCCAGAGCAACGGGCGTGCTGGTTTCAGGTATGCTCCTTGTATTCAGGCTCTCCATCATTTCTTCCTGAAATGCGGAAATTTGCGCTCTAGCTGTTCTGTTTTTCAGGAACCCTTGCCCCAAGTTTGACTTTGAATTTCGGTGCCCTTTCTCCAGATTTGAAAATTTGCAGTCATTTGGGGCAGCATGTAAATACTCAGAAACTACCTAGTACAGACAGTGCAAAATGGAGAATTAATCCACTAGGAAAGGCAGTTAGAAATGGAAACCAGGAAACAAATTACATTTATAAATATATACATATATAGGCAGATTTCAATATAATCAAGGTACTTCTGTCACAATCTGTATCATGCTATGGAGCTGGCGTCAGAATCCCCTGTCTATTGTAATACAACTATATCTTATTTCTTCAATGGGCATAGGAGTTAAAATTTTTAGATTGATTTAAAACCAACTACAATTCCAGTGAGGAATTCAGTAAGCACTAATTCTAAGTTCTACTAGTTAGCTAAACACTAATTCCAATTTAAACTGCCAAAAACCAAGCAAGAACTTGTTTCTGAAGTTCCTATTAGGATCCTTTTAGTGTTTTGGTCCCAAAAGTACTTCAGAAAAATCTGCCCTTTTCTTTGTGTAATAAAAAATCAGTCAGAATCCAGCTGACACTTGCACCAAAAGCAATTATTTTAGTTAGGAATGTAAAAAAATGGACCTGAAACTAAAATCCAGTCAAATAAACTTCTTGATGTTGGGAAATTCCCCCCCTGTCACTTTGATATTGGCCGTATGCTTGGTGGTTTGCTGTACCTGAAAAAGAATACCATCAGGAAAAACAATGGGAGTGAGTTTGTAATTAGCTGATATACAAGCTCTAAAATATTACTGGGGAGGGGAAAGGGGTTTTTATTGTTTGTTTTTTTTTTTTAAAGGAAAAAGACAAGTGAGGAACAGCTAGTACAAAACAGCTTAACTTCCTACACGGTGCAATCTCTCAGCGAGTTCATCTTCCTTTTATGTCACTTGAGTGAGGGAGAGTCTTTGTGTGGAAGAGTTTCCAAGGCGAGGAGCAGAGAGGCAAGGAGGAGTAACACTTGTGTTCAAATTGAATCCAGTGGCATTTCAGGAAAGAAAAAAAACTAGAGCACAGTTGTGGCAGTGATTATGAAAATAATAACCCCCGCCCCAACTCATGGCACATGCTTCCCGTATGTTTCCCCTGGGCATTTGCCAGATACAGCAGGATCTGGTGACATTTCTGTAGAGTGATTCAAGGCCTGAAGATGCCTTGCTGCACTCGATAGGGTCGGGGTGGGGTATTGAAATGGGTGCCTGCTTCTTGTTTGATTTCCCGCTGAAAGGAGAAGCATTAAATAAAGCTGGCAAAAAGAACTCCCAACAGCTTTCTGTCAGAAAGTGTACTTTTGTTGAAAAGCTGGAGGAAAAAAATATCCTCTTCTCTGAAATTTGGCCTTAAAAAGGTAGAAAAAGAGAGAGTCTACTTCAGCATGTTCATTCGGCTCTGGAGAGCGCTTTTGAAATGAATTCCCCGTTTGTTCCCACTTACCACACTTCGGTTCACATCATGGAGCGGTCTCTGAGCAAGAGAACTGGATTCCTTTCAGATTAAATTCAACTGGAAGATGGGCTCCAGAAGCACGGCTAATGCACTCCAAACAGTTACAAATGTTTAAACCATGGGAACAGACTAAAGCTAGTGTGAAGCAAAACCCCCAAAAACGTGTGTAGTACAGATATCAGGTCCTGAACACCAATAGCTTCTCACTGCAGCCCCACTCCTCGGCTGCACAACTTGCTCACGTGGACACAGCCAAAACTGTCTGCTCCAGCTTTCCAGAACAAGCTGTTTTGATTTTAGACTGACTCTTTTCTTGATTTGTTTTTAATATATAGTATATTATATAATACAAAACTCAAAACTGTAATACAATGCTTTGACTGTCCTCAAACCATTCTCATTGTCTTTCATGGAGTCCTTTGAAATAACTAGGTTTCTTTCCAAATGTGAACGAGGACAAGTTGTGAAATCTGAAAATCCTTTGTGATTTTAAATTCCCATCTTCCATACAGCTGCGCAAGAGACCTGGATCTCCTTGTAAATGAATACCTTTGTACTTTAAACCTCTGAAAGGTTCAGGCCCTGCTCAATCTGACAGTCAGACTGCCATGTGTAATTACACATGATGGGAGGAAGCTGCTCCTCTCTCTGCTGTTCCCTGTAGGACAGACCATACATTACAGATTTCCTTTCCCCTCCAGCCCCCAGATTGTTCTGTCCCCATAGGGACAGCAGCTCTTGCACAGCTAAACCCTGCAGGTTTCTGCCTTTAAACTGGCGGTGTGAGCTGAGTGTTTATGAAGGGACGTGCCTGCCTCACACCTCTAAGAGATGAATACTTCAAACATGAATCCTGATCTTCACTAGGCAACATGTTCCCAAAATTGCCTTGATTAGAAGAAAACGGAAAAAATAAAATAAAAAAAAAGAGATTTCTTACAATGACAAAACAATACTTTAAAGATTTGAGAGTGCTCTAATTGCCTACGCTGCTGTCTCTTTAAGCCAAGGAATGGACCCGTGCTCACATCTGGTAGTCAAAACTAAATGGAACCAGCTGAGAGAATACCCACTAGAAATTAAATTGTACAGAAGATGGCTATGCCAGAAGGACTCAAGTGAAAGGCTCTTTTTAATAACTCCCTTGCTTTGCACTCATGCCTTTTGTTTACTTTGTTTATTTTTGTAATAAGCAAAAACAAATGAAAATGTCCCAGTTGTTAGCATTTAGCAAAATGTGTCCACTGTGCATTTAGGAGCACATATTCCATCCCATTTCACAATAAAGACGTCATTCATGGCCAGCAGTATGTCTATGGAATGTTGGCCTGCAGCTTTATGAATTGATTTTAAAATGTAATGGAAATATACTGTATGTGCACAGTAGCCAGCTCTTCCAATGTTAATAACTGGGACGTTTTCATTTGGTTTTTATTTATTAAAGAACGAATGGGAGGCCGAATCCTAGGAATAGCCATTTGACTCCTTTTGTTGAAACCCACCATAACTGCTGCTTATAGCGCTTTCTCTAGCATGGCCTGGCTTAGGCCACACGCAACTTCCTTTTGGTTGTTTCATAAACTGCCAAACCATGCAGGGAGATGGGATGATGTCTTGCTCTCATTTTGCTGAACACATATTCTCTACCCAAAGTTTTTTGTCAAGTTGATAGTTTCTCCTCTTTTTGCCAAAATTTATAAACAAGATTTTTCACTAAATTGCAAATTGCAAGCAACAACCCAGTTCAACCCCTCTCCAACTCCAGAACAATGCTAACCAAAGTCAACAGAAATGACAAAATAGAGTATCCAAAGACAGAACCTTGCTCTGCAGATGCATAAGAAAAACTTTTATTAATAAGATCTATGTAAGATATTACGATTCATAGATAATTGGGGTACTTAATCACCCAAAATAGTGAAGAAGGAAAAAAGAATAGATTTTGAGCGCTTAGCAGGCAGATATGTAATCAGATCCCTTTAAGACTGTTTTGTTGCTTCCAAATGTAAAGACACAATCTGTCAAAAGCATTATAGGAAAAAAATACTTCTATAATGGAAATATAAAGGAGAAAATGTAGCACTGATATTACTTCTGTAAAGGGAGCTGATTCTATGTGATACATAATAGGCCTTAGTGAAAAATTTTACCTCTTTTTAACTAATTTTAATTAGGCTACAGCTAGGAGAATGTAGTAGGCAGTATAATAATGTAAACAACTATTCTTACTGATGGATCTTAAATGGTAGAAACATTCCTTGCTTTGCAGAAAAAGTGATACAAAAGTAGACTCTAATAAATAAAGACATCAGATTGCAAGGGACCTCTTGGTGACCTTCCGAATGTAACAAAGAACCTGAATATATAACCCTTTCCCTATGCAGCATACCAGTAGTTGCTCTGAGAGGACCCAGGGAAGAATACACGTCCTTTGAAGAAACTTTAGCTCCACTTCTTAAAAAAAATCCAAACAAACAAAATGTCATGTTCCAGTCTAGTGCAACAGCTTCATAGGAAATGCGGGCTCTGGAACAGCAGCTCTCAACGTCTGGAAACTTTGCAAAAGTTTGCATTGAGCTACCTCACCTCAGGCCTTGCAGTCTTCAGACTACCATAAAACAAAGCCTCTGATGAGGGGGATCTAACTCCAAATCTGTCAGCTACAGTACCTGTGCTGTCCCAATGGTACAGCATGGCATGAAACAAATATTAAAATAACACAAGCTTCCAGTACAAGAAGGAGCAGAGTTTTAAAACTATGCTCTAAAACCTTGCTTGTGACAGACAGCACTTGAAACACACAGTGCTACGTGCATAGGTGGAGGGCAAAATCCCTTGGCCCTACTGGCAAAGGCTTGCAGGAGCTAGGACATACTGCTCTAATAATGCTCGTAGATGTCCTGTCCCTGGAAACATCCAAGGTCGGGTTGGACGGGGCTCTGAGCAACCTGATCTGGTTGAAGATGTCCCTGCTCCTAGCTGGGGGGTTGGACTGGATGGCCTTTAAAGGCCCCTTCCAACCCTAACTTCCAACTACGATTCTGTGATTCTAGTAGGGTTGAGGGAAGACGTTACTCATTACATGCTCATTTTGCTGCTGACGCTGGTGCTTAATGCAGAATACTTGCTGTAGTGACCCTGCAGTCTTAATGAGATAAATGCTTTTGGGCTGAAAGTAGGGAATTTGCAACATTTAAGCATTGTTATGTTTTTTTCTTGTTTGAAAAGAATACAGATATCTCAGAGCGCTTCTCTGTCTTATTCCTTACTATTGCTGTGGCTCTATGCCAGCAAAAAATAGTGCTTCAGCCTCTCATTGTGATCCTGCGCCAAGTACAGCAATACGAAGGAAGCATCAACATAATCAGCACAATGTAGAGTCTCTGAGCCAGCAGGGATATGTCACAGCTTTATGTAGAATTCCCTATCTTTTTATTTTATTATAGAGACCACAGACTGGGATATTATGGGTCACTCAAAGGTCATGTTACAAAAAGCAGCTTCTTTTTGGGAAGATGAGCCCCTTTTTAGTATGCTATTAGATTATTTTCCTTCTCTCAGTTGACTGCATGAAGGTGCAGAATTAATGTTTGCTTTCTGAATTCCTTAAAAATCTTCCCTTCTTCCTGTACTTTTTCCCCTTTGGCACCTGTTTGGAAAGAGGAACTTTTGCAGATTAGACAAAGATTTATCTCCCTGGCCCAACAAGTACAAGTCTTAGGTTGCCCTGTTAAGTAATGTACCCAGTGAAAAGCAGTAAGACTTGGACTTCTGTGTGCCTAAATTACAGGTATATATCAAATTTGTGCTTCTAAGTCATGCTTGTACATGTGAAATTTTCATACTTACTGTAGCATTTGAATTCCTTTATAAAGCATTTCTTATCTCAATAGTTCCCTTTTGCTTGTCTCTCTTTGCACACCTCAAGGACCCTCATGCCCTAATACTGCATGAAATCGTATGCACATGATTTCTTGCCTCCATCAAAAGCCAGTGGAATTTAGTTACTGGCATTTCTTGTATTAATAGGATTCTCTGTGCAAGATCCAGAGCTACCATCACTAGGGTCTTATTCGGTGACCAGGATTGCTGCCTCAGCTACACAATTTACAATGAATGTTAGAGATGCCATTGTGTTCTGTGTTTCTGAAGAAATGATGGGCAATACAATCACGGTACTCTAGTGCTATGGTTCTAATTTTACATTGTACCAAATGATAATGCAGCTACTTGCATATAGAGCACAATTCTTATGAGGAATCATAGAATCATAGAATCATAGAATGGTTAGGGTTGGAAGGGACCTTCAAAGGTCATCCAGTCCAACCCCCCTGCAAGGAGCAGGGACATTTCCAACCAGATCAGGTTGCTCAGAGCCTCATCCAACCTGGCCTTGAACGCTTCCAGAGATGGGGCCTCCACCACCTTTCTGGGCAACCTGTCCCAGTGTTCTATAACCCGCATCGTAAAAAATTTTTTCCTAATTTTTAATCTAAATCTACCCCCCTCTATTTTAAAACCATTACCTCTCGTCCTATCACAACAGGCCCTACTAAACAGCCTATCCCCATCTTTCTTGTAGGCCCCCTTGAGGTACTGGAAGACCGCTATCAGGTCTCCCCGGAGCCTCCTCTTCTGCAGGCTGAACAGCTCCAACTCTCTCAGCCTGTCCTCATAAGAGAGGTGCTCCAGCCCTTTTATCATCTTCGTGGCCTTCCTCTGGACCTTCTCCAACTGGTCCATGTCCTTCTTGTGCTGGGGGCTCCAGAACTGGACACAGTACTCCAGGTGGGGTCTCACCAGGGCAGAGTAGAGGGGGAGAATCACCTCCCTCGACCTGCTGGCCACGCTTCTCTTGATGCAGCCCAGGATGCGGTTGGCCTTCTGGGCCACAAGGGCGCATTGCCTCCTCATGTTAAGCTTCTCATCCACCAGCACTCCCAAGTCCTTCTCCTCAGGGCTGCTCTCAATCCATTATGGATGGAATGGCTGAGGCGATGGAGTTTAGCCTGGAGAAAAGGAGGTGCTCTACAGCTATGTGAAAGGAGATTGTAACGAGGTGGATGTTGATCTCTTCTTCCAAGTAACAAGCGATAGGACAAGAGGAAATGGCCTCAAGTTGCACCAGGAAAGGCTTAGACTGGATGTTAGGAAAAATTTCTTTGCTGAAAGGGTTATCAAGCATTGGAACGGGCTGCCCAGGGAAGTGGTTGAGTCACTATCCCTGGAGGTATTTGAAAGGTTTGTAGATGTGGTGCTTAGGAGTGTGGTTTAGTGGTTGACTTGATAGTGTTAGGTTAAAAGTCAGAATCGATGGTTTTAAGGATCTTTTCCAACCTAAATGATTCTATGATTCTATTTGTTGCTGGATCACTCATACTTCTCTTGATACTACATTTTTACACCCCTGAGACCTTCCTGGCCCAGTTCTCCCCTCTTTTTGCTACCTAGACATGTTATGGCTCTATCACTCTCCTTCTTCACTTCTCTACCTATTTCCAGAGCTGGGGCAATGCTATCTGACGACATTTTCGTTCCAACAGCACAGAAGAAGAGTAATAGTGTGAATTTATCAAAGATTAATTTATGCCTGATCACCCTAATTGCCTTCAGTGACTTGGTGGACAAGGACAGAAAAACAGATGTTGTTCAGCTTGAATCCAGGAAGAGCTTTGACACAGACTTCCAGAGCATTACAATAATCAAATTGGTGAAATAGGGACTGTAGAAATGGATGGTCATGTAGGTGTAAAATTGGTTGAACCACCATGCTCAAAGGGTCGTGAATAATGGAACAAAGTCCAGCTAGTGGTGATTACTACTGGTGTCCTGCAGGGATCAATATTAGGCCCAGAAATGTTTAATGCTTTCTTTACTGAGCTAAACACTGGGATGGAGAACACTTTCAGGCAACTTGCAGTCTATATCGAATTGAGAGCAACCTATACACTGGTGGGCAAAGCTGCTAGTGAGAAGGACCTCAACAGATTGGAGAATGTTCTGACTAGACCCTTAAGAAGTTCAAAAAAGGCAAATGAAATATCCTGCATCTGGGATGAGTTAACCCCATGAAATAGTGCAGGCTAGAGGCCAACTGGATAGAAAGCAGCTTTGGAGAAAAGGACGTGGGGGTCCTCGTGGACAGCAGGTTGAACATGTGCCAGCTGTGCTCATGTGCTCATACCCTGCTGCGAGTGGTCTCTGGAGCATGCTAACTTCTCAACCATGTTTGGGCATTATTTAGGAGAATATTAGTTGGCAAGTGCCTGAAACATACCAAGGACACTTCACACTTTAACAGTACAGATGATTATGTGCCAGTGCCTGTGAATGATCCCTGGCAGCATTTATTTTATTAGTGTACACCTAACCTATAAGTCTGCAAGTTGAGGGAAACTGAGAGTGTCAACATGACGTTCCCGTCCCACAAGTGGAAATGGAAAAGAGGAGTGTATTTCAAGGGTTCTTCTCACCCAAAATCCCGTGTACAAAAGGTTTAATAGTAATGCTCACATTGTGAGATGTAGTGATACCTTCTTTGGCATTGGCATCAGGAAAGATTCAGGCAGTACCACCCAGCACCAACCTGAACCAGGAGCAGGTCAACACTTCCTCAAGGTTTCATTTCTGCATCTTTCTCTCTGCTGACCATAAGGATCAAATGCTCCCTTAGCTCTTGTCCATTCCTGTTTGAGCACATTTTATGTCACTTTTTTTTTTTTTTTGTCCAGTCTACAAATTATGTGTGGGTAGTTTTTGAAAAACTACTTAGTTTGCCCAAGATTTCCAGATGTGTAACATACCTTTTATTAATTATAGGTCCTGGTACTACTGTACAAGTTTTTACATGTGGGTCATGAATGGGAACAGTATTGTAGGACTTTTCATCAAGGATCAATGCATGTCTGGAAGTCTTGGATATGACCATTTGCACCATAAAACTTAATCATGGGACAGCCAAGGTTTTCCAGGCAGCCTCAGAGTTAATACATTTTCATAATATATCTAACACTTTAGGGAATCATTAGACTTAACCTATATATGGCAAAAGCTGCTGTCATCTGGGAAATCCCCTTGCTGCACAATGACCCCTCCTTCTTCCCAAGGAGGCAGCTGGGGCAAGCTGCCCCTCTTGCTCCCCCACGGGTGGCCCTGACTGCTTTCCCTTTCTTCTGTTTTGGGGAATAAAGCTGCTCTGTTCTGAAACATATGACTGTAATTGTATGCAAGTGCCCATGGACTATTACAATACGTATTAATTTAAACAGGAATGAGATTAGGTTTACAAGCTATCCCCTCCCCCATTACATATTTCTTACAATTTCCTGCTATTGTTGCAGATTTCTTTTACAAAGCAAGAGAAAACTTTGATGTAGAATTAACTGAACCTGTTTTACATATTCAGTTTTTGTTGGCAGTGGCTTTATTCTCCTGGCTTTGGTCTCAATGCACTACGTACACCGAATGGGAATTTTCAAACATTAATATATACGTTTTAAATAAGGAAGAAAATATAAACTCTAAGCCCACCTACTGCTTATATGGCAAGATTTGACAGGGACATTTCTTAGCATGCAGGAGTATGGACTTAAGTATAAAAGTACTGTAAATCCACTAGTGCTCTACAGTTGGTTTTACGTGCACACACATACACACATATTTGTGTACGTGCAGAAGCTTCTATAGTGAGTGATAAAGAATTAAATGTAGGCCAGATGCTTGCCCTGGCAAGAAATCTATAAGAAAAGCCTGTATAGGTAGGTGTATGAAACTGAGATTGTTAGAAAGATGTTTTATGTTTTATAAAATGAATGTAATATTGACATTCCAAAATTCCTTAACCTAAAAATTAAAATCTTTTCCTTTCTTCATGGCTTCCTGCTTTCCTGCATTCCTTCTTGCCTGCCTGCCTACCTATGTACCTTCCTAGCTTCCTGCCTTCTATTTTCTAGTGGAATAATTCAAGAAATAAATAACCACAGAAAATAGTAAAAAACCCCATACCTTTGCTGTTTCTTTCATCTTGTTTTGACAAAGTGTGCAAAAAAAGTTTATTTCTTAAGATATTAAGTTTATAAAATTCTTCACATTTTCAGTGCAAAAAGTGCAGATATACATTCACAGTTTTGAGGGTTTTGTTGACTGAACAAAGGAAAAATTGGGATAGCAAAAAACCTCAGTTTCCAAAATGAAAAAATAAAGTGGTAAGAGTGAATTTTCTTTCCCCTCTTTCACTTTTATTAATTGTTTATTGATGTTCTTAAGCTTCCTTTAGGAATGGTAGATCATTCAAACCACAAAATCTAGAAAGAAGGTTTGCAACTTTTATAATTTTTTTTTGTCAGTTGAAAACATCCATCACAACTATTCTTTATGAAAATATAAATTCTAAAGATAGAATCATAGAATCACAGAATGGTTAGGGTTGGAAGGGACCTTCAAAGGTCATTTAGTCCAACCTCTCTGCAAGGAGCAGGGACATTTCTGACTAGATCAGGTTGCTCAGAGCCTCATCCAATCTGGCCTTGAACCTTTCCAGGGATGGGGCCTCCACCACCTTTCTGGGCAACCTGTTCCAGTGTTCTACAACCCTCAGTGTAAAATTTTTTTTTTCCTAATATCTAATCTAAATCTACCTCCCTCTATTTTGAAATCTTTTACCTCAGTAGAGGTTAAAAATGCAGTGTGCAGCAAAAAGTTATTAAAAATTATCTGAGACTAAAGTAGAAAAAAAATTATAGTCTAAAATCATTATATTTCCACCTCTTGATAATAGTATGCTGTTCTGATCACTTATCTCAGAAAGGGCAGAGAAGGCCTACAGTAAGAAGAGTAACATAAGGAGGAAAAGGATGATCATGTTTATGAATCAGTTGACCTTTTAGGTACAAATTCGGTTCCTCATAATGGCATAAGCAAAAGTGATTGGAAGATACATTACAACTTTGTCTTTTTTTTCTTTCCAAACCTTTCCCAAATAAATAATTGACACAATGGTTGGAATGGGTTTTTCCCCACCTCTTGCTTTTTTGAAATGTAACATTAAATTAAGAAGGCATCTTATGAGAATGGGAATATTATTCAATTTTTGCTACCAAAAAGCTTTCTTAAAATGAGAAGTTTTAAAATACTACACTTGTAAATACTTTACTACTTTTTAAAATGATACAATGTTCCTTACATAATGCACAAAAAGTTCTCATCAATTTTTTGGGGGTCTCACATTGCTGTATATTGCATTATTAAAGGTGGGTAACACCAAAGTAAAATTTCACATAAAAATTTATTCATAATATTCCTGTCTTGTGTTTTGTTCCTTGTTCTATTTGTGGGCGTTTTTGAAGGAAGGGATGGTTTGGGGCAGAGGGAAAGGAAAAAATAAGTATTTCTTAGGGCAGTTCAACTCATCCCAAAGGTGGCATTCAAATTACTGCAGACTGCTGGTGGAGGCCACGTCTCTCTACTGGCTACAAAGGAAGCTGGATGACTGGTCCAGAGGTACGCATCTGAACTGCCAATGTCTAAAAGTAGGTGAACTGAATCCTACCCACTGGTCCAACAGTTGGGGAACAAGAGGGAGCCCAGACTTCCTCTCACACTTTTTATTTGCAGTACCATGGTTGAGGATGGTACAAGACTTTGCAGGGCACTGGTCTAATCAGCTCAATAACACGTGGCATTTCAAACAGGAAAGTGCTGCTACACAGATCTAAAACTCACATAGTGATGATTAAACAGTTGAAGGTGCAGATCTACCCATCCTCACAGATGGGAGAGGAAATGGAAGGGAGCACTCGTGCGATGGTTGAACCCAGACCCAGGCGCAGATTTGCTCAGTCCGTAACTGCTCTGACTGGCACCAGTGATCAGTAACTGCGAGGTGGCTGAGCTGGGTTATGTCCCTGTAAAACTATGGAACCGCCACTTTGTGGGCCTCTTGTTCCCTGAACAAGCATGCAGCTGACATATCTTTGAAGTACATGCAGCTGCACATATTTACCCTTTTTCTGCCTGATATGCTACAGGAGATTTATATTTCTCTCCTAACTCTGTGCTTCTCTTCTCCCATAGCTCTTATCTCTAATTGTTTGGCTATTAATTAATAATATACTACACAGGATTAGGTAATCAGGAAAATTGGCATCATTTACAGCAGCATTTACTACATCTATCTTTGTTTTCAGACTTGAATTTCATGTTTCATTCCAAGGTTTTACAACCACATTTTTATTTCTATGCCTTTGCTAATGAAGACTGTTTGTGGCCAAAATACAGTATAAAATAAAACTTTATGATCTTAGCTGCAAGTTGGTGTAAGGACATTAGATTTGGCAGTCAAGCTGTACTTACTTGGATTTTGATACCCAGTGATTGTTTCCAGTTTGATCCACTTGGGCATTTGTAACAATAAATGTAAAGCTTGTAGATTTTACAATGTTGTAAGTTCCAGGGAAGTGTTAAGACTAAATATAGGTCCATTTTTAACCTCCCTTGAATGAATTTATTTGGGTTTTTTGTTGTTGTTGTTCTTCCACTTTTTGCTGCTAACGAAGCTGTCTTCCTAGGGGATAAAGAAGGAAACTTTGGTTTCATGGAATGACACCATTTTGATCTCCACAGCTAAACCGAGCTGAATCAGATTGGCATGAGCATATTATCTATATAAGGGAACTTGTGCACTTCAAAATCAGAACTATCAATTAAAAAAGTGACACTACATTCCTTAAATAAGCATTGAACCATTATTTCAAGATGGTGTTAGGAAATGAAGGATGATCTAATCTTTCAGAGCAGTAGGATTCTGATCACGTGTGTTTTCTAACAGAATTTTTTTTTTTTTTTTTTTTTCTGTGAAGTAAGGGTGTTTGTTTGGGATCTTGGCTTCTATTCTTTTCTTCCAGTCTTTGTACTTCCAGCTTTTTCCTTTCACTATCAACTAGATAATCTTTCACTTAGATGTAAAACCTTGACATTTTCTTTTGATTTTTTTTCTCTCTCTGTGATACACAGGATTCATAGCTATACTTTGCCAACTTAATCTTTGTTAGACCTGATGAGTCCATTTCTTTTCTATTGTATCATTGTCTAGAATCTTACTATTGACTTTTGACACAAAACTGGTTCTCTATCAGTCTCTGTAAAATATTGGACAAAACAGCTGTCAGTAATTAGCTGGCTGTCTAATACAGATGTCATCTCAATGCATGGTAAGCAGAAGAGACTTTAAATATAGGAGGAGTTTTGTAGGTGCACCTGTTTTTATATTAGAAGTATTTTCAAATAAAAGGTTTCAAAATGAAGTCAGTGACTGCTGAGTTTGGATAAATGAGAGATTGATCTCAACAACTCCTAACACAGTTCTTGTAACACCAGAACTGCTTCTTTTATGTCTGGCTCAATTTTTACCGATGAGCAGTATTAGAACCAAAATATTGTTTCCTTTTATGTTACTCCAGTACTTGTTAGGTATGTGGGTCCAAATTTAGCCACTAAGAAAGTATACAGATTTACTAATAAGCTGACCTTTTTGTTCTGTAATATCTGCCATAGATTTCATGTGTGAGCTACTCTTGCAGGCAGTATCTTGTCACAACAATAGTTAGTATGGCTTGCGTATTTGAAAAGTAGTAATTTAATGAGTAGCCTGACAGTAAACTTATAAAAGTTATTCTATGGTGCAATTAAAAAGAATAATTTGGATCTTCAAACTCAAGAAGTGATAGAAGCATTTATTTTGTAGTGAACATCTGAAAACTGGAGATATGACTAAACAGAACAGAAGCATGTGTTTACCAATGTATATATGAAAGTCTTGACTTGGCTCTATACTCATGTTCAAATTGCCACCTGTGATCTTTTTAGGCAAATGATCATGCAAGCCTGAAAATATAGGTCAGGAATTTCAAGC
Organism: Chlamydotis macqueenii; assembly: GCF_036417535.1. Lineage (NCBI taxonomy): Eukaryota > Metazoa > Chordata > Aves > Otidiformes > Otididae > Chlamydotis > Chlamydotis macqueenii. Next base: position 11,397,959 of record NC_141558.1, read on the forward strand.
TGTTGTCAGTAACTACCTTCTAATTCAGTATTCAATACACATATTTATTTAAGGGGCAAGTCCTGCCTATGTTTAGGCAAGATAGATTCCTGTAGAAGAGTTGGGAAAGTTCTAAAAAAAAAAAAAAAATTCCTCCTTTGATGTGAGAATGAGGCTATCCTGCAGTGATCAGATTAACTTGCCAACTGACCACAGCTTTGAAGGCTAGCAGCATGCTTTGCACATACTGTGAGCCATTGACTTAATCAGATAAAAGTTTAGTAGTTCTGAATAAACTTAAAAAGTGAATCATGAGCTCTGTGTTGACATGAGCTGCTTTCTCTAAACAACTTTTAAAGATCCTTACCAGGCTTTTTCTTCTGAGAAACGGCATGTTTGAGGGATTCCAGAAGTTCCTCAACCATTATTCTTCATCCTCCCTCATTTAAAGTATTTCTGATACTCTGAGATAATTCAGGGTTCAGTGAGGATGACAAAGTGTAAGTATGATTCTGAATTTAGTGATTAGGGATCTCAGCTTGGTAAGAGGAGATCTTAAAGCCAATCTTGGCTTTAAAGAATTGGATAAAATACATAGGCATATCCTTGGCATAAATGCAGAAAACAAAGTGGGTCCTCAAACTGTTAAATTATGTGATTGTACATCAACCTATAATCTCTTTTTGACCTAATGATCCTTTGAATGAAGAAGAAGTTGAGAAAGAAAAGATGAGAGAACTCCCTTGACCCATAGATCTATTTCAATCCTTTTGAGTCTACCTATTTTTGGTCTTCTGGTGGGAGACAAGAGCCATGAGTTCAGATGTCCAAAAGATTAAAGAAAGAGCTGAAATGTCACCTCTCACAGCCTAGCTGAATTCTGAGATCACTGTGCATGTTCAATAAGCACAATTTTATGTAGTAACTGCCAAAACAAAAGTCATGGATGTTTCTGTTTTCCTTGAAAAGCCTGGTGCCCTCCTTTGCTGTAAGTGAAATGTGCTTCCTATAAAACCCCCAATTTCCTCACATATCACAATAAGGGTTGAAAAAAAAAAAAAAGAAAACACGTGAGTTGGCTGTATTTTTTTTTTTTTTATATATATATATATATCCTCAGTGAAGGCCAGGAGAATTGCAGGAGCTAGGACATTGGGTCTCTAACACAGGATACCTCAAGGCACTGGTAGCCTTTAAGGGCATGTAAACAGCTTTGTCAGCAGACAATGGTGGCTACTAACAGCAAACCTTGACACTCCCTTGACACCTCAGACTCCTCTGGGTCTGAGGGACTCTGACCTCATTGCTGTCAGTGGTAAAATCCTTCTTGACTTTAGCTGGGCCAGGGTTTTGCACATATTTTAACTGTCAAAAGCCATAGCTGTACATGGCCTTTACCTCTGTGTACACAATACTGCAGTGAGGGCACTAGGCTAGAGCTCAGGGAATGTGGGATCAGTTCCCAGCTCTGGAAAGAGTTTCCCCTACAAATGATTTCCCCTGAAATGTCTGGCAAGACACTTTATCTATGCTGTGTTTTCTCCCATTTTCTCATCGTTTCTCTGTTCTAATAAATTCTCTAGAACAAGTCCTTCTCTGTGTATATTCACATCTTTTAATGGTTTGTCTCTTGTTTTGATTGAAATTTTTATTTTGTAATACAAATTATGTTTATTCAAAATTCAGCTTAATTAAATCCTCCATTCCAATGCCATAATCCTTTAACTACTTCTATTTTCAGGTCACCAGAGAATCTTGCAATCACTACATATGCATGCCGCCTAACTCTTGACACTTAATCTGTCCAGCTAGGCCTGAGAAAGCCAAAACAGTTAGCAATTGCCTCTGCTCTCTTGATTCATCTGAAGCCACTTAGACTTCTCTTAATCTTGTTCCTCCTGTAGTTTTGATACCATCGTGTGGAGATACTTGTGGAACTCTGTTTCACTTGAGACGTCTCTAAGCTTTGTCAACTAACAAATACATCTACATATACCTATGTATTTTAACATTCATGTAAACCACTTCCCAAACAGAGCTATTTGTGGGATAATGAGATCAAGGTTCACACATCATTGGGTTTGCAGAAGCCAATAATCCAGTTTCAGGGTTTCCCTGCATATTAAGTCTAATCTACAGGTTGGAGGAAAAGAAAAAAAACCACAGCCACAGATAATCAAGTCAACCATACCTATGTCAGGGTGCAATGAGAGTCTTATATACACATCTCAAAACAGGTTCTTCAAATGTTGGATACAGATGAAATTTGACCTATTTTTCTGCTGATATTTAGCGCATATGCTTGCTTTCCCCTACTAGTCTAAATGCTTCCTTTAGGTTCAGCGTGAAGAGCCATCCTGAAGACAACAATGAAATCTGAGCTACAGAGACAGCAGGAAATATTTGCAAGCTGTGCGAGGTCCAGCAGTGATACTTAAACAAAACATCACGTTTTGCAGGAGAACGCTGCATGCTGATCACTTATGAACTAGACCCCCTCCCCTTTCTTTCAGAGAGGAGACAGTGTTCATCTCAAAGGGGAAGATGAACTCCTTATTCAAAGCAGTACATAGAGAACTAAACCACAAAAAAAAAAAAAAATAAGCACTTTGAGAAGCTTCCCTGTACTAAAAGAACAGATGGAGGCATCTGAGAAAGAATGAGAGGGAGGAGGATGGGAGGTATGGAGGAGAAGGTTGTTCACGGTGCCTGACTTCAGGCATCCAATTCAGCCTTTTTATAGACAACTGAGATGGCTAGGCTCCTGCAGATGTCCCTTTGGAGTAATTTTCAATACGTTTCGACGAATTGGCTTCCTAGTTTAGGATAGTTAGGCTATCTGAATCTCTCCCAAACTATTACCTTTTAACAGCATCACTAGGAGGTTTTAATTGTCTGTGATATTTACTTCTATCATAAATCCAAATAACAATGGTGAGTTTAAGAAAAGGGGAATAATGTTATGGGGAGCCATCGGTAGGTACTGAGGGTTCTTGAGTATGCCGTTGAAGTTTGTGTCCTGGTACAGCTGGTGTTCATAGCGCAGGCTTGAAATTTAGCAGCTTTTTGGCATGTGAGTCTGGTCCTGAGAAAAGGCTGAAATCCTCACTGAACAAGCACTACACACATATCCATGGACCCTCACGTGCTGTAGTCAGGAAAGACCCGCACTAGCGTAGCTCTCCCTCTGGTGCACTGAAACATGGGAACTCGGAAGGAATGGGAGGGTGTCCCAAGCTCTGCAGCTCAAGATGTTCCTGTTTCCCAGTGAAGAAGAACAGATTTTGCCCCGGGGTGTTTTATTAAGAGTGAAAGCTTTCCTCCACTGGCAGTCCCACAGGATTTAATTGCAGTCTCAGATACTCGTCTTTTCTCTGCTCCATTCTTCCTGCCAGCGGCTATTCCTCACTCAAACCAAGTCAAATTTTTCCAAATCAGTTTGCTGGTGGATATTTGTTGCCATGAAATCCTCCAGGTTCAGGGTCAGGGGAGTGGGATGGGGTAGTTGATCTGTGCCCTCCACTCTCTCCTTGGTTCATTGGCTGTTTTAAACTGTTCAAATGTGTTATTGCCTTTGGGACAACTGTTAGGTTCTTGCAGTCTTGTTACTGTCAGTAAGCTCCCAGGTGTGACCCCTGTGTCAGTGGCATGGTTAGAAAACAGGACATACTAGAAATATGTTAGAGTATCACAGGTTTATATCAATCAGGACATGGCTACTTCTTTTATAAAATGCAAAAATTTTGTGTGGGAGTTTACTGCACAATCATGGAATCAAAAGGAGCATTTACAAGACCAATTTACTACTTCAAGCATGTTGCAAAAATATGGCAGTAAAGATAAAAAAAAAAAAAAGACTAATCCAAGATGGTGCAATAGCTTTCATCATCCAGTCTCATAAATGTCTAATCCCACTCTCCTTCAGACTGTGTTTATTTTCACATAAATTCCTTTAAATCGTAGTGCTGCTCTTTTCTTAAACATGACTAATTGTTTTATGCTGCCCTTGTGAGCCCAGTTTTCATCATAGCACGTTTTCACATCATGTGACCCAGCTGATGTGGCTATTCCACCCAGGAAAGAAAAGGAGGTATTGTAATACATTTCTATGGCATGTGCATGTTTCCATCAGATAGCCATTCTCTGTGCTTCCCAAATTTTCATAGTGTAGGAGCATATTTTTCTTTCAACTTGAGGGCTGCATTTTCTCCTTGATATGTACCAGAGATTTGGCTATTTGAGCAAAAGGAAATAATTTAATTATTATTAATTAATAATTAATTATTAATAATTAATTATGTTCCTGGCCTTCTGTCTGGACATTAGGTGTTCTACACAGTTTAAAAGTGACCAGAGTAGATTTACACTAGTTGCAACTAAATTTTTAATGGCAACTGTGCTAAAATTATTCTCAGCCCAGAGCATGAAACAGAATGTAGCTGTGGTCTCCCAAATATCAGCCCAGGAGGGTAGATGGGCTTCTGAATAATCATTTTGTCTCTCAATAATCTCTTAGTTTAGAAAACCTACCATAACCTGCAAGTGGTTTGGGTACGTCATCGGAAATTGTTCGCCTCATCATACTTCCTGGCCTGTTTTGGGATCATGCTGTTGGGATTACAAATCTCTACTTCTCTCATCTCTCCTACCTTGCACAGGGAGGTCATTGACAGTTAAAAAGAAGAGTAGGGATTGTTAAGTGCAAATATAATGAACCAGAAAGCATGAAAACCTTCTTTCCTCTACATTCCCAGAGGAAGAACACGATGTAATGTAAAGTTTATATCTCTTGTTGAACAGAGAGTTAATATTCCTCATTAACAGTAAAATACTAGTATTGTGATTACGCCATTTTTACATTAAAAAAAAAAGCTATTTTGACTCAGTTTTGATCATAAATCTCAAAATCTTTCCAAATATGCTCTCATTATATCACAGATGTGATAAACTCAAATAAAACAGTTTTGCATTCCTCTCAGGCTCTCTCAGTTCTTCACTGTGATTGCATTTAAGCATGGCTTTACATGGAACAAGTCAAGAAGATAACTTTGATTCACAGAGCTTCACAGATGTATGCATGCTTGGAGAAGGAAGCATAATTTCAAAGTACAAGCTTTTAATTCATGAATATATATGCATATATATTTGTGTATAAATGTGATGTATATATCATTGTGTATAAATATTAGGCAGAATATAGCAGCCTAAATAATAAAATTACGCACATTGATTGGGATGAATAATAAATTGTGTGCTATCTTATCAGAACCCAGCAGTAAGTATATTTTAATCTCTTTTTTTTTTTTCCCAGGGCTGTGTAATTCACATACAGCATTCAAACGATTCACGAGATTTTAGCAAGAAATTTCAGTGGTTTTTTTTTTTTGTTGCAGTCATACAGGAAGCATAACTTTGCATTCCTACGTATTTACTGCACTTTCCATAATACCGCAGCTGTCAGGAAAAAACAGGAAAATACTAAAAGAAAAACAGTTTAGATTAAAAGACTGAGCCCCCCTATGGATATTTTCAGATCCATGAAATTCTTTCTTCTGGGGTTTTCTCTGATAGATGTGGAGGCTCATTGCCTGCCCACAGCACTGGCAGGAAACCCCACACCTTGAACAGGATGACCTCAAAGAAGCTGCTGAGTTTTCTGCCCCCTTTTTCAGACCTTTTTCTCCTGGGGCCAGAGCTGCATTGTGTGAACATTAAAGATTTCATGGTGCTCTTCAAAAAGGAGTCAGCTCTGAACTCCTTAACAGCAGTCTGCTTTGCCTCAGGAATTAAAGACAGTAGGAACTGACCTCAAAACAGGACTTCTCCCCAGTGGTGATGAGAATATTCTTTCCCTAGTCCCTGTCATTTTACTTGCCGTGTACTAGCTGGTTGCTCCCATTCCCTACGACCCCAAAGGCAATTCCATTTTGTCTCTGTTTTACGCTTGCAGTTTTCCCAGCATTTTGGCTTCATTCATAGGCATCTCAGAATAATTACACTGGAACTGACTCTCAGTTGCATTAAAGCCTCTTTACATTTAGTTTATAAAGCCCCTTTACACTGCTGGAGTAATATAAGTGGACGTCAATATAAATGAAAGTCATCCCCTCGTTTTTGTATTTTCCTTCAAAGCGCCATATTTGTTCCACTACACAAAATAAAACAGAATAGTTATGACAAAAAATGTGATCCATCTGTCTTCTCCTTTAGCAAGGAGTGCCCTGAGAACTTACACTACCAAAGTTTTATTATCGCTTACAAAACAGATCTTAGAAACATTTACTGGATAAAATAGAGCATCATTAAAAAACTAAGCTAAACTACAGTTGACCAAATAAACACACAAAGTACATTTTGTGGTCCATTACCTCGTTTTTACTGCATTTATCCATTTTATTGCTGCTTTGCAGTTCAGTAATTTGTGACGGGTTTTCTAGTTATTAGTGACAATTAACAAAAACGAACTTCAAAACTGATAGAACAACAACAAAAAGAAAAATCTATTTTAAAAATATTTTATCCAAAAGAGTGCTTGGTGGACCATTAGGTGTGTTACTGACAATCCATGATTTTGGAATAATGATGTCCTTTAGATGCTGATTTTTAAGATCCGTTCCAACCCAAACCATTCTGTGATTCTGTGGTTCTATGTGATAAAATTACTGTGCATGACCAATGATAGGAAAAGAAAGGAAGAAAAACAGATATTACACAGTTACTCAGCTTTACAGTGGGAAGAACTTTCTTTTAGAAGTGTTTCTACACTTTTCTGTGAAAAAAAGGAGTGTTTTTTTCTACAGCAGAATTTGTTCCACAAGAAAATTTCTTTTTTTTTTTTTTAAAAAAAAAAACAGGATGCAAAAATTCCTAGAAGTATTCTTCTGAAAACTAACATGCTGTTTCAAAGCAACTATTGTGTCTCTTCCAAATGGAGGTCCTGGGTGTCTGATGTTGCCCCTGTTCTTTAACGGTACTTGGCTGAAATCTTCCAGAAAGCCTCATGTCCAGGTATGCTAGCAATACACTCTCCCTTCAACAGCGTGGAGAGAATTGTATTGTGGGAGATTTAGATAGTCCAAATGGTTTGAAACTGTGAGGAAAAAAAAAAGAAGCTTCTTGCACTTCAGGCACATTTTACATAGTATTTCTGTAACACTGATTTCCAAGAAAAGCTGGTATTTCACCGCAAAAGTAAAGTTTTCTATTCAAAATAATCAAAATTACATAATTTAAAAAATGTTTATATTGATTTCCATTTTAAGGACTCAAACCCATTTTCCAGCCATCCTGCTTCACAGTTATTACGTATCAGTAGGAAATTAATCGCTATTAACTCCGGAATTTATTGACATAAAGAGCAAATGGCTGGAGGACTATATTTTAAGGGAAAGCCTTGGAAATTAATTCTGGATTTTGTGAAAATGAGCAATGATCTTTCAAACTCTTCACTTGCTCCTGGTGTTACTAGTTTGAAAAAAACGGAGTGCTTATTTTGGCAGTTTTAAATAAGGTGTGCATACTATATTCATCCCACTTCAGATATGCATTTGTGTTATTTAAATAAGATCCAAGGCTTATTTTGTGTCTAATGGCAAGGAATGTATTTGTCTAGAGGACTGTTAATTTTACATGATCTGATTCAGCCTTTGCAGATCCCCATCTCTTTCTATTGATACCTAATTTAGGTGTCTTCTTCAAGTGCCTAAAGCCAAATGTGCAGAATATCCATGTCTATGAGTATTACATCAGTAATGCATTTCCCAAAACTAGGAATAAGAGTTTTATCAACCATTCCAAAGTAAAATGTTCCATACGAGATTTCCTTGATTTTTAATGATTAAGGTATTCTTTGCTTTACAGTGGCAAGTAAGACCAAGGGCTTTGGACCACTGGCTTCATCCCATTAGAAACCAAATTATCTGCTCTGAACAAGTGGCTGCTGCATATGCATGGATCAGTTGTGTATGCGCAACAGATCTGATGAGCACAGGATATGTTGGAACAGCCTAGCAGGAAATGGGAACTCTGTGGATGTCTCATCTCCCATTTGCAGTCTCTTCAGCAAGGTACAACTCAACTGTCTCCAGCCTTACAAATGATATTACACAGCTTCATCAAGATTTGAAAAACTCATTGAAAGAGTATGCATGATTTAGTTGCGGTACATACAGTTTTGCAAGATTACAGTTCATGCTGTCATTTGTGGCATTGCCTTTTTTAAAAATCGTTTTATTTTCATGTTTTCAATAGAGTATTCTTTTTAATTATAGTGCAGTATCCCATTTCAGTAAGAAAAGAATTTAAATGAACTTGTGAAAAAAGGACTAGAAAACAAGAGACAAATTCAATTGTTCTCAGCTCTGGCAGAATCTTTCTTGAGATTTTAGAAGATTCACTTCCTTATCACTGCAGCTTATTTTCCCCATCTGTAAAACTGAAGTACTACTTCTCCCTGTGTATATTCTCCCATCACAAAAAAATATAAGAGAAACAATGAATCACTTATGACAGATTTTTATTGCTCCTACTGTCTGTGTTACTGAAGTGCATTCTGATAAATCTAATATATTTTAATCTAATTTTTACATTATATTAATAAACTAAACAGTTTCAAAGCTCAGTCACTGTCCCAGGGATCAGCTGGTGAAGTCTGCCCCGCAACTCTTAAACTATTTTAGCCTCCACAATAAAATGATTGCATCTTACTGTTTATTGGGAATAATCCCTGGTACATGCTAGACTGTAAACTCTCCAAAGAATCATTCAGGAGAGAGTTAGTTTGCTTGGGCTGTCCAAACCACTCAAAAGCAGAGATTATCAAGATCACTGCACTTGTACTTTGATGTTATTTAATCTATTAGTATAGATGAAGTCATTAAGAAACGATGGAATAGGATAGGATAGGATGGGATAGGAGAGGATAGGATAGGATAGGATAGGATAGGATAGGATAGGATAGGATAGGATAGGATAGGATAGGATAGGGTAGGATAGGAGCCTTGTGGACAACCCATTGTTTACCCATACCCATATTGCTGAATGGCACAAATGTCTGCAGAGCTCCTTAGGACTTCAGCAAATTCAGCTTACTGATAAGTAAGAAAAAATGTATGGTGTATAAGATAAGGTTTTTTTTTCCTGCAGCAGTGATTGCTGCTACTGAGCAAACAAAGTTTACTATCAGAGATTACTGTGCTGAAATGAAAATGCTAACACAGGTGCTTTAATACTGGGATAAGTTTTACAGAGCTGTAAAATGAGCTTCAGCTTTTAAGTTACTGTCTTTTTCTTTACAATAATAATCTCTTCACTTTTACAAGTTCTATATTACTTTTAGGTAAGAAAACACTATAAAGTTCATGTTTTATTGTTCCTTGCAGTTATATAAATTACATTTGGCCAAAATAAATGTAATTCCTACTGTGCGAACTGAGAACCTAGAATGTTGATTTTCCTCAAGTTATAAACAATGTGAAGATATGTTATACTGGGTCACAATTTTCCACTGTACAGCAAAATATATAACTCACTTTTAATAACAAAACTGCATATATCATTAAAGTTTCCTACTCCATGGAGCACATATTATGTTTCTCTGCACAGTAAGGGATATCCTTTCTAGGTACCACAATTTCTAAAATATTTTTTGACTGAATGAAAAATATTTTAGTGATTCATTAGTAAAACAGCTGTCATTTTGAAAAATTATTCAAATTAGTCTCTATTTTTATTAGCAGTATTGAATTCTTTTTGTGGGCTTCTTTTTCTTTTCTTGGTAGATCTAATATTACAGTACATGTTTGTATGTCTTTCATCTTCTTGTTGCCATGGTTTTTGGAAAGAGAACTTTGGAGAATTATTTATTATTTTGATTTCTCTGGTGCCGGAACTTAAAGGCACCTCCTAAAATTTAACATGCCTAGTTAGGAAATCCACAATGTTCATTACCGTACTTTGACTCATTAAGTTTCTAATTATGTGTTTTTCCAAATCATAGACTTTCCCAAAAGATTATTGACAGGATTTTCTAAAGCACTTGGCTTTCACCTAACACTGCCGTCATTCACATCCATGGTAAAGTACCCGATGATGTCAGTGGAACTACTTAGGCCAATATTGAGTGCTTTTAAATGTCCTCTCTTAGAAATACTACCTGACTATACCATAAAACTTCATTTAAAACCTTCTTCAAACTACAATACCTATGTCTAAAAATCTCTGAGATTGTTAAAAGTCTTTGAGAATAAATATTCACTGCAACGTAACTGGAAGGTTAGTAAACCCATGCTCTGAGAAGATAAGAAAGAAAACTTGAGAATCTGTTCTCTTCCCAAAAACATACTTGGAGCAGCTAAATTCCATGAAGAAGCTCCATCATAGAATCATATAAAAATTTATGTTGGGAGGGACCTCTGGAGGCCACAAGTCCAACTTCCTGCTCAAAAACATGCTAACTTCAAATGAAGATTGCATTTCTAAGAGTCTTATCCCACTAGGATTTGAAAATCTCCAAGGATGGAGATTCCATTCCCTCTCTGGGCAACCTGTTCCAGTCCTTAACTCCTGTGAATATTTTTTTTTCCGCAGTGTCCAGGGTTTTCTTTGTGTTACTTTTGATGACAGACTCTTTCCCTCTTGGGATGAGTTTCTGTCATTCCATCCTACTATGTAAAGAAGACAGTGGTCTTTGTTAAGCCACCACTTGGCAGCTGTCCTACACTGATCTGCAGTATAAGCAAATACTCACTGGAACTGGTGAGCTGGTGCCTTCTTAGAAGAGCCTTGCTCGTCCTTCTGTCATAGCCCTTTCCTGTATGTGGACCCACTGCTCTTCCCCAAGCCCCTTATTATAGCTCATGGTCCATAAAGTCTCCAGGAGTTGTGAATGGGAAGGAGAAGTCCTAAGAAGCCAGGACGTTAAATGCAACATGCTAGTTTGTTTCATAAGAACGGGGTAGTTGTGCAAGCTGTGTATTCAACGACAATGACAGTCATGCGTATGTAGGAAAAAAAATGTTTATCTGTTAGCGGAGATAAGTATTTTATTTAAAAGAAAAGAAAAAGAAATGTAAATAGTTCAAAATTTCAAGTGTTTCTTTTTTTGCAGCTTCTGTGAGTTGTGGATACAGTTGGCCATCTGCTCAGTTTGACTATCTTGGCAAAAGCAAGTGTTCTGCTTTAGGGAATGTTTGTTATCCTAAAGACAAAAGGTACAGTGGCTGATTTCCACGATGTTCAGAGCTAGCACGGTCTAGCATGAACTGGCAATGCTCCTGCTACTGGGCACATCATCTTGGGCTCTGTGTGACATCACTTTAGTCTTGAGACACTCTTATTGTTTATTTGTGTCTTATCGATGGGGGGTAAAAAACCCACACACCAAAGAAATAAGCATATTGTAGATGTGCACAGCATTTTTATCTTCAGGGGAGTTAGCTGTTTTGCTCTAAAAGAGGCTCTATACTAATGAAATGAAGTGCTAATGGGAGATGAGGGAGCAGACCGAGGAGCTAAGGTATTCAGTGACATCAGTTTTGTGTGACTCTCATACACGTAATCATAAAGGTAGGCTAAGACTGGAAGCAGAGTGAATGTCTCATAAGAATAGACAGAAGTATTATTGCTGTGAGAAAAATTTACCATGCACATTGTCCATCTGTGGGTGCAATTCTTATGAAGACGAGAAAAGAAATAGCCTATGTAGGTCATGAAACTTCCATTTGAGATAAGCTAGTACATAATAGTCAGCAAAGGTAATACAAAACATGGGAAAATGCAGGGATCAATACTACAGGATCCTGCTTGCAGGAAGGGGATAGAGGAAATGCATTCAATGGCTGAACTATGAAACACCTAGTGCCAAAGAAAAGTTGGGGAGGTGGGAGAAATGTCACTTTCTTCTCTCCATTATTAAATGTTTTTCTTGTATTAAATAGAAAAACACTAATAAATACAGACTTGATTCCCTATTGTCCCTCAGCAGGTATCTTTTTTTTAAATTAAAAAAGTTGAATTTTATTATTTCTTGGCACAGGTGTGAGCCATATTTGAAGAACCAGCGAGGAAAGAATAACTTAAAAGCGATTCTTTTTCACTTTTGTCTCTTCAGGCTGGATGTCTACATGGTAGAATTAGTCTTCAATCTAGTAGTATGAGAGCTTGAGAAATGTGCAATGTAGGGACTGTTTGCTATAGATCTTCTCCAAAGCTCAGCTGAGCTTCATTAGCCCCTCTAGGAACTCTTTTCCCTCCTGAGAAGAAAAACTGAAGGAAATGTTTGTGTTTCTCGAACTACTTAGAGTAACAGCAATTTGCCCCTTCCTTTTTAGAAAGATTTTGCTCTGCATGTTGGGATTTTACTACCTCTATTCATCATAATCACAAAGCTAGCAGAAAAGGAAACATTTCCCTTTTATAGCACTATGGTTTTCAGGAGGAAAGATAATTTCCTAGTTAGTAAATTATATATTTTTTTTTTTGCACAATATTTCTCTCAGTCTTGATACTCTGCTGGTTCCAAAACATGACGGGATTGATGCAACTTGAGTGAGAGCATGACTTACTGAAAGAAATTTCGTGCTTACAAGGCTGCAACGGAGTAACCGAGCTGGGATGAAATCTTTGTAGATCACCTACTCTTAATCTCTGACTCAGAGCAGGATCCACTCCATTTCAACTGTCTCTCAGGGAATCTATTAAACCATTTGTGGGTCTTTTGATTATTTATTGCTATCGTACATCTACATTTCATATTCAGTAAAGACATGCAACACCTTCTGTTACTCTTCAGGGACTGACTTGCAGCTGGATGGAGGAACCTCTGAAGAATACTTGTGAACTCCAAAGGATCTGCCAAGACAAGGGCAGGCTAAGGAGCTTCAATTACAAACTCTTCAGGGTATGAAAATCAAATAGTATCTATGGCAAGTGGTCAGTGCATTTAGAACTATTGTACAATATAATATTTCAAGGAATGATGCTAAGTGCTAACATGGGATGCTTTCAGCACATGCTTTAACTCAACTTCATATTTTAGTATTTTGTCTCTGCAGTAAGGCTATAGTAAGGTCTGGTCTGGGGGATCAAATCCAAGTCCCTCCTATTGCACAAATTTTTCCAAGCTCTTCAGCTAAGGGTTAGAGTTTTTTGCTCCTACTATGGTTCCTGAGAGGCTATCCACTAACTCTTCTGATATTCAGAAAGTGATTAGCCTAAATTCTTTGCCTATTTTAATCTATTTACTTTTTATCCAAATATTGTTTATGGTGAGTTTTTGAATTCATACATGCTTATAGGTAGATATAATTTCTATTTCCAACCTTCAATTCCTCAAACTGCATGAGTAATATTTAATGCTTTCTGTTAGATTGGGCTCTACCATTCCTCTGGTACCCCAGTACAATTTGGCTTCAGGGATGGCAATTCTACAGGACTGTAGGCAGAGGTAGGAAATGAGAGTTGCTCACTTTCAATTTGTCATCTCTATTGTACCACCTTTGATATAGTTTTAGCCAAATTCATATAAGACAAGACTCTTATCATCCCTTTATAGAAAAAATAGTTGTGCTGGGGACATTGCAACAAAAAGCTGATAAACTCAACAGGTCTCCGCTCTGAAATCTTTAGCAAAGAGTCTTGTTACATCATGCCAGCGGTGAGCTGCCCAGTCCTCAGTGCAGACTGGCTATTGGTGGTGGAAATAAGGGAATTTAAGGAAATAACTGGTCCACTCTTGTCTGTATTTAAAATGCTGGTACAAACAACTATTAAGTGAGGGAGAGAGAAAGCAGTACTAATGGGAACTTGTTTTGGCATCCAGCTCAAAGACAGCTATAGATTACAGGTTGAAAATGACATAAATTCATGCTGGTTTTGCTCTGAAAAAAGCTTTGTGCCTTCATTGGATATGTTGTACAGCCTCACTACTCAGCACCACTCTGTCCAGACATTTGTTCGATAGAGTTTTTGGAGAGAGCTGATTGTAGGCTTCCCACAATGATAAAGGGGTGGGAAGGAGTTTCAGAAGGAAGCTGGCTGGCTCAGTGCATGTGGAAATGATTACTTTAATGGTGCTTTTATTTTATAGAATTATTAACGATGTTGGGGGGGAGGCTAGATGCCTTGGAAAGGCATCTTTTTAAATTATCATAAATGTGAATGAAGAAATTAAATAAATCCATATATTTGTCATCTCCCTTACCAGATCAGATAGCACCACAGTAGACAAAGCCACACCAATTACAGCTTAGACATGCTATCAAGTTGCTGCTACTTAGCTAGTATCATGCATCAACTGAGCTGTGGTATAAGCTGTAACCACAGCTCCATTCCCAGTAACTCATACCTTCACCACATCCATGGTGCAGGGTTGCAAGCAGCAGGACGGAGGCCCACTCCAATTGCAGGATGGTAAGTTTTCCCTGCACCCTTTTGCTGCTGCAGCTGTGCCTGAGCTCGCTGTTTGTGTAGAATCATAGAATAGTTTGTGTTGGAAGGGACCTTTGAAGGTCATCTAGTCCAACACCCCTGCAAGGAGCAGGGATATCTTCAACTGGATCAGGTTGCTCATTGCCCCATCCAACCTGGCACTGAATGTTTCCAGGGACAGAGCATCTACCACCTCTGTGGGCAACCTGTTCTGGTGTTCCACCATGCTTATTGGAAAAATTTTTTCCTTATATCAAGTCTGAATCTACTTTCTTCTATTTTAAAACCATTACCCCTTGTCCTGTTGCAACTGACACTGCTAAAGAGTTTCTCTCCATCTTTCTTATAGGCCCCCTTTAGGTACTGGAAGGCTGCTATAAGGTGTCCTTGGAGCCTTCTCTTCTCCAGGTGGAACAGGTACAACTCTCAGCTTGTCTTTATAGGAGAGGTGCTCCAGCCCTCTGATCACCTTCGTGGCCCTCCTCTGGACCTGCTTCAACAGGTCCATGCCCTTCTTATGTTGGGGGCTCCAGAGCTGGGCACAGTACTCCAGGTGGGGTCTCACAAAAGCGGAGTAGAGAGGCAGAATCACCTCCCTCAACCTACTGGCTGTGCTTCTTTTTTGATGCAGCTGAGGATGCAATTGGCTTTCTGGGCTGCAAGCTCACATTGCCAGCTCATGTTGAGCTTCTTATCCACCAGGACCCCCAAGTCCTTCTCCTCAGGGCTGCTCTCAATCCATTCTCTGCCCAGCCTACATTTGTGCCTGGGATTGCCCTGACTCACATGCAGGACCTTACACTTGGCCTTGTTGAACTTCAAGCGGGCTCACCTCTCCAGCCTGTCAAGGACCCACTGGATGGCATCCCTTCCCTCCAGCATGTCAACAGCACCACACAGCTTGATGTCATCGGTGAACTTGCTGAGGGTGCACTCTATCCCACTGTCCATGTCACCAACAAATATGTTGAACAGGGCCAGTCCCAATATCAGCCCCTGAGGAACGCCACTGGTCACTGGTCTCCACTTGGACATTGAGCTGTTGACCAGAACTCTTTGAGTGTGGCCATCCAGCCAAATCCTTATCCACCAAGTGGTCCTCCCACTAAATATGTGTCTCTCCAGTTTAGAGACAAGGATGACATGTGTGACAGTGTAAAATGCTCTGCACAAGTCCAAGTAGATGACATCAGTTGGTCATCCCTTGTGCACCAACACTGTAGTGCTGTCATGGATGGCAACAAAATTGGTCAAGTATGATTTGCCCTTAGTGAAGACATGTACGTGTGGGCTTAATAATGCCCACAAAGAGCTGCTGCAGTTCCATCAAGAGAAGAAGCAGGTTAAGCTGACCTATTTCTTATACTAGGCCATGCTGCTTCAAAATGCAGTCCAGCTGCCCTCCAGGTTCTTTTTGTCTTTAGAGACTATCCTTTGGATAACTGGACAAGAGATTAAGGAGTATCCTGCACTGGTGATACTTATTCTTGGACTTCTATATGCTCTAAAATTCTTTTCCAGCTGTGTCCCATGTTTCCAAGTCTAAGAAGGGATACTGTGTTTGACCAAGCTTTGTTTGTTGGCCGTGTTCTCATGCCACAGTCTTTGGACAAGAATAGGTTTTGACACAAAGACAGTAGAAAGGGGTCTTAAATGTACTATCAAACTTCATAAGATATATCCTGATTTTTATGCATAAGCTAGTATGTGGCTTCAAGTTTTAGTGCTATGAATCAAAGGAAAATAAAAATGAGAAGAGACACTTAGGTTGAAGCTAAAGTATTAATTAGTTCAACATTAATTTAAATAAAATCCCAACTGTATGCTAGTCAGAATCTATCTTTCTTGCTGGAAACAAGTCCTGATTTATAAATCCCACAAAACTAGCCACCCCAAAGATGACTTGAACCGGGATTACATCATCACCAAACATAGTTGTCAGAAAAAAAGAAGTTTTAAAATAATTTATGTCAATGTACATTTGCTCTCCAAGAGTTTTAGTCCAGAAAGAAACACTTTCCCTTTACACAGACATAATTTATTTTATAATGTGAAGATCATAAATGAAAAAGGATAAAGAATTCATTTCAGGTACAGAATAAACAAATAGGGAAAAAAAGATGACACTTTTTTTCCCAACTTTCTTTTCTTTTTTCTGACCTACAGCTCTGTTTCTGTTCAGATGTAATTTTTTTTCACAGCATGCACACCCCCTCTCTTCTATATTCATCCTGCAGAGATGAAGATGACCTCAGCTACTAGACGAAATTAAGAAAGTTTCCTGTGAGGCAGATTATTCAGTTCTTCACTCGACAGGATTTCTTGCAGCTTGGTTCTGAAGTAGAAGGCCATAGTCAGCAGCAACTCCCTTTGCCTGGTACAGGAGAAACGAGTTTTTAATTTCCACCCTTTGCAGATTTGTGTTAGCACTGCAGGGGAAATGTTAATAGGAAGTGAGTAGAGCCAGCCATGTGAAAACACCTCAAAATTTATTCTTACCCCTCAAACTATGCAACAGAAAAAACAAGTCCCATTTCCCAGACCCAGGAAAGTAGCAAAGCTGTTGTTGATATGCCAGAAAAGAAATGAAGGAGGTTTCATCTGCCCAGATGAGTTAAAGGACTTTCCACAGTGGAAGAATAAATTAATTTTCTTTTCAGGCTTTGATGAAGATTGATTCTTACTTCTTCCTTTTTTTTTATTTTTTTCTTTTTTTTTTCAGAATGAATGGTGTAGGTTTCCCTTTGTGCCTGGAGTCTCCGATTTAACCAAAAATTCTCTTATTCTCTTGGAATCTTTTTTTTTTTTTTTTTTTTTTTTCATCAAATGTGGGCCCTTGGAAATGAGTGAGAATGTGAGAATCCCAGTTACACTTAAAATAAAGTATCTCTCTAGACATTCTAATGTTGCAGAAAGTTTTGATTGGGTAACCTGCATGCACTACAATGGCTCAGAAACTAAGAGACAAAGCAAAAGAACTCACAATATATTAGTTTATGATTACCTATATTTTATTTTTCTACACCTCGCAGTTTATGTGGGGCTTTCTCACGCTATACTGATCTGTTTTTTTGGCAATACTGATTTCAGTTCTTTATCATCATGGCAGTGAAACAAAAAACCCTTTCCATTATTAAGCTTTTATTAGTATGAAGTGCGATAAAGTATCTCACTTGCAAAGAATACCGATCAAAAGACAATTCCTGCTCCAGGTTTGCTGCTAAACATTCAGAGATAATGCAGCAAAATATTTCAGAAATAATTTCTGAGATGAATGAAATTATGTACTTGATTGAAAGTTGAGTTAATTTGAAATTTAGTGAGAACAGCAATTCCAGTAGTACTAGAATACTTATAAAAGATGCTTCATTTCCACCATAAAGCCAGGCTGTTCTCCAGAGGCTGCAGCTGATCACACAGCAGCTTGCAATGGAAGTAATCTTCCACTGGTACCTCTCAGTGTCTCATGAGAGAGAGGGAGGAGAAGGAAGGAGAAAAAAAGGAAAAAAAAGGAAGGGAATAGAGGGAAGCAGGAGAAGATTTATGAAATTAACTCGACAATTGCAGTTTTTCTGCTTGGGTCTTTGTCGTGTGAGTTCTTAGCAAAATGTGGTGAGGCAGAGTGAGGTAATATGTCTTATACACAATGTAGTGGACAAACTCATTAAGCTTTCATAACTGATTTATTTCATTATTATCTCTGTTGTCTTAGATATAACTATTTTAAGCATTCAAGACCTCTGATCCTTCTTTTTCTTTGGAAGACTTCCACTTTAAGCCCTGAAAATGTCTTTGAGTGTCACTATAACTTTGACTCACATTGTACATTGTCACTCTATTACTGTTGTTTGTATTTGGTTTGTACTTTAAAGTATTGTGAACAGCCTGAAGCAAGTTGCAAGGATTGGTCTAGAAAAGCCACTATTAAATATGCTTCTTCATTATATTTGATACCGAGGCCATGAATAATGACTTACCCTAGATTTCAGTAGCCAATCAGCACAATATTTACTGGCAATGACTCTGAAACTTGTTGCTATAGTAACTTAATCTTGGGCTTAATCCAGGTCCCAGAGGAGGTGTCTGTTATCACAAAAGCCACTGCTGCAGCAAGCATCAGCAGCTGCAGTCTTGGAAGAGAAGGACCAGCGACTGCACAGGCTGAGTCTCTAAACTACTGTCTCACCCACTGAGGCCTCTTGAGACCAGTAGTAAGGCTACATTGCCCCATAACAAGCATGTGTTGGAAATCTTTCCTTTTGTCTGTGCTTTCTACGGAAGGTACAAATTTCTTACTCCTCCCACTAGAGAATAGACGTGAGAAAGCAAGGAACTCCTCTGCAAAACTCAAGTGGATGAGAGATATCCCAACCACCACCTTTTTTGCCTCTTTTTTCTTGACTCACTCTCAAAACTAGCATTTTATTGTATTTTATTGATTCTTTAATAAGAAAATAAACAGAAAATTTGTTTGGTTGTTTTTTTTTTTTTCCTCAGAAGATTTCCAGGAAGCTTCCCTTAAAAGTAGAATTGGAGCAATTTTTTCCCCTCTACGTGCCAGATGTAGGGAAAGATTGCCAGGTGCATGTCGGGATCTGTTGAGAGTCTTCCACAAACACATGAGCAGCCACTTGCACCGTTGCTGGCCAAAGCCAGGCCCTGCAGGAGGGTCTGGATGGAGGCACGACATGGGGGACACCAAAGCTGACTTCTCCAGCCCTGAACCTTCCTTCCAGCAGCCTGCCTGGGGTTCCTGATCAGCTGAACTGTCTCTGTGCAGGCATCCTGAGGCATGTAATAATGAAGACATTGTTTCAGTTTTTCCATATAAAAATAAATCACTTCTTATTTTAGAAAAATGCCACGTTTCCTGAAGGACATGTAGATTTTATGAAGTGGGACTTTCCAACAGAAAAGTTGATTGACTGACTGACTCTCAGATTTACAAGGCTGAACGAGAAAAAGGCCACTGCATTTCAGCTGCAATGCATTCCAAACAGGTGGTGTATATGAGGGAGCTAATTCCTAAATTTCACCCAAATAAATTTGGTTTTATACCAGAATTTTCTTCTTGCTATCATCCTGCGGGTATTGGAAAGAAGGCATAGCATTCAATTCAGGTTGAGAAGTCCTGAGAGGGTGAAACCAAGGGTTTTTTGTAGGACAGTAAGCACTCTGGGCTACACAACAGAACTGGCCAATCAAAGATCCTTTTCCTCCATATTTTGTCTTCTGGTAGGACTTCGCTCCAGTCTCCTGAGTAAGCACTTCAGGTCATCTTGATGTTTAAATAGTTTTGCCATACAAAGTGTAGCCTGATGTAGTGTAAGTGTTGATGTGATCCCGAATTTTTAACCTGATACAGTCTAACCTGGAAGATTTGGACTGCGTTGGCAGAGTTCCTTCTCCTGCTCACGAGCAGCAGTGTTTGCTCTCCTTCCCTAGCTACAGCCTAAACTTGGCTTCAAAGGGAGAAAGCTGACCTTCTGTGTAGCTGGTATTGGAGAGTGCCAAGTTACCCTAAAGATGCTAAAAACAGTTTGCCCTTAGCTGAGAGCAACAAGTTTAACATTCACTTATCAAGTACAGCAATTTATTTTTACAGTGTTGCAAAATGGCTTGGGACCAGCTAACTTCACTTGGAGGAACAAATACTGCCACAGCCAGAAGGCACAAAATGTGCAACAATAATCCTTAAGGCAACACACTGTAATTTGCCTTCTTCTGTTTAATGCCATGTCAAACAGAAGGATTTCTACACATTTCAGATGGTGACTGTGTTGCCTCCCCTTGGTTTGAGTTAAAAAAAAAAAAAAAAAGAAATTGATTTACTTCAGAGAGCAGTGATAGATGAAGGATATGACATGCACTGAGCATGCCTAGTTCCTTATTCATGCCAAAAAATTCCCAGAAGGATAAATCTCGTTTCCTGCCTTACTTCACAGAATTTAACTTTTTAAACAAGTCATGTTCTGTGGTTTGGATTCTGTGTTTATATCAGGGTTTGTTTCCAGGCTCATGGACAATAATAGCACATGGGTCTGAAAAATCTGAACATTTTCATACGAAGAGAAATCTTGGTGTTGTAATCTCACTTTCACTCTTATTATTTGCATTAATTCTTATAAGCCGGCACTTGCAGATAAGTTGCAATAAAAGCTGATATTTTCCAGGTATAAGCTGGAAAATATGCGAACCTGAGTTTTCATTTAAGTCAAACTTATTTCCATGATTTCAGGCTGTACTTATATATTCATACTGTAGACTTTATTTATTTTAGAAAATATGGAGCTGGAAATTAAGACATAATTTTGAAAATATGTTCTGTGTTTAAACCAACTTGTGTGTTTTATACACACATATGCACACATACATATATAAACCCTTTGTGATCTACTGATTATAGCTGGATTCAAGTGCAAGTGGAAGCAGAACATGAATTACATTGAACCTGTTAGTCTGACTGTATTTAGAAAATTGTAAAAATATATATTTCTTTATGAATTTCCATTAATAGCAACATTTTTAATTTTTTTTTAAAAGACAGTTCCGTGTGATTTGATTATACCTTTCAAGAACACGCAGCATTATCCAAACATCTAGCATACACAAATTTGAGATGGTATGTGAGTGTAATACCTACATATAAGAGGACACACAAAACCACATATATATAGAGAGTAACCAAGTGAGGATCAAACTTTAGACTTAACATCTTTTCCTAGATTTGAAAATTTAATAATGCCCCAAATTCTCTCTGTAACAACTACCCAAAACTTTATTCATATATGCAGGAGCAATTCTGCTTAATAGGCTAGTGATATTCTGAAAAAAAAAAAAGAAGAGTTATGCTGTGAAGGAAAAAAAAAATAATAAAAGCAAATTTAAAAGTTGGTGCTACAGTATCTCTTCTAAGCTTAACAGATTCCTGGTAAATTAGCTAGCTTCTCATGGGCTTGGATTTGTCTATTGTATTTTTTAATTTAATCCACATCTTTTTCAAACCTTAGCTAGATCTACACTGTATTTTTGCTTACTCACATTCTGGGTTTTAGTGTATTATAAAAATGGGTAATTTCTAACTACTTATCACATACCTCAGTAAGCTTAATATTCACAGTAGTTACTCCTAGATAGATAGACAGTTGTAAATATATGTATGTGTGCGCATTGGAATATAAATACTAATATATGTGTATGCATGTGCATATATGCCCATGAAAAATCAACAAAAGTAATTATATTTTAGGTTCTGTTAAAAGAAAAACTTAATGGACTATAGAGGGAAGAGTTCCCCTTGGTGTTTAGCTAAAGCTTAAGCAGAAATGCTTGTGTGTG
Source organism: Chlamydotis macqueenii (assembly GCF_036417535.1). NCBI lineage: Eukaryota > Metazoa > Chordata > Aves > Otidiformes > Otididae > Chlamydotis > Chlamydotis macqueenii. The sequence continues at coordinate 11,419,703 of NC_141558.1, forward strand.
TCCAAAGTGGCAGTTCTATGCGTTGCTGTTTGCTTCTACTGAATGATCTTCTTATCACTAACTATCTTTTCAGCAACAGCGCAACTTTTGTTATGACGAAATGGGGTTTTTTTTTTTTCTTCTTCTCAGCACAGGACTAAACTTGAAAATTTTAGGAAATAGTAGTAAAATAAAGAGTACATGCTGAATTAGTTCAATAAATCTCCTTTTTTTTTTCCATTTTACCAATACTTTGAAACTAGTTTCCAGAGCCCTAGCCTTGTTTCCTGACACCCAAAATAGATACTAAATGGCAATCCCTGCTTTAGTGTTAATTCTCCGAAATATGTCCATAAGCCTCAATTCTTCCACTTTCCATGAAAGGATGCATGACCTTTATGTAGGAACTCAAAAAGCAGTTCAAAGGAATTCCTTCAAAGAGGAATTCCTTCTAACTAATGCAGACATCATTCATTCTTTGGCCCAAGGAGGAGTAACAGAAACAGCTACTTTCACAGTATTGCTGAGGAGGAGGGGTGAAAGAAAGGGGAAGGAAGAAGACTGACATGCTATACTCTTGCTCCATGTGGTGCCATGTGGTCCCTGTTACACAAGACCAAGATATGTGCACCTTGGACATAATCCATATATGAATCAGGATGCTAGTCAGCTGCTGCTCCAGTACATAAGGTCGTAAGAACAGACATACCGTCTCTAACACTGACTGTAAGGGACACCTAAAGAGTAGCAAAAGCAGGGAAGTATAAGTGATGCTTTCCCAAATACTCTGTCAGCTTCCAACTATTTTTAGGGGATTTCCTGAGTTTAACGTGATTTATCAAGTCAGTAATCCTCAGTGAATTTATTTTTTGTGTTCTTGTCCAGTGCCTCCTTGAACCCATGTATGTTTTTTTGCATCTACCGCAACCTTTGTTGAGACGGTTTGTAGGTTCACTGACCTGTGGACACAAAAAACACACTTTCTGCTTCTTTCTTCATGTGATCTTCATGGCACATCCTTGCAAGAGGTGGTACCCAGCTCAAAGCACAACAGTAATGAATTTTCAGGCATGCGTGGTGGCCATGTTCTTCTTTTAAAGACCAAAATTCTTCCAGCATCTTGCATTCCTAAGGCTAAGAAAGAAAGGGTATATTTGAATTTGAGGCATTGAGCTGTCATGAGGCTAAGACAAGCTCAGTTTATCATAGAACAGAATAGTTTGATGAACCTCTGTAATTTTGGGATGCTTCCTGTCATGTTGTAGCTCTCTTTTCCAGCTAAATCTAAACATGCTACCCAATTCAGATGGCCTATTTACTGCTTGGGGTGTGGACAGCCTCATGTGCACTAAGTGCCCAGCTCACAGAGACCAAAACTTGTCTGAGTAACCATGGCATTTGTAAATAAATAAAATTAATATCAATCATTATTACCATACAGTCCCCTCTAAAATAAAACAGTCTCTATAAATGAGTAGATTCCCCACAATAGCTCTCCTGGGACCTTCTCCTCTCCCTTATGACTGTCCCGGGAACACTGCCTGCATGATCATAACACCAAGTTCTCAACCTGGTACCTCTTGCTGTCTTTCTATCTTGTTGCCTTAGCTGCTTTTGTAGCCAAATAAAAATAACCCCATTTGTTTTGCTTTTTTCCTTAGATACTATTTCCACAATAACTGAACCCCCAGTTATCCTCATCTTTGTTTCTTTGCCAACAATCTTTGATAGGTACTTTTCTAGCATCTTATATTTAATGAGTAGTACTCCTAAATATTTAATTGAGTTCTTGGAATACTTTTACATTTAGTTACTCTTGCTGCATCGGTTTCCTAGATGTTTTTCCTTTGACTCATCTTCTAGAGAGTGTGAGTCTCTTTACAGTGTTTACCTGAGGAGCAGGTATCTCCTGAAGGACTGCCTGGTTTTATGTGAATTCCTTTATTCTCATGCCCTGCTGATGTACCGAAGAAGGTTTTTGAAGTATGTTTCTCAGATAAACTCAGGGATTATGTCCCAGGAACATTTCAGGTGCTTGTGCAATTTTATTTTTTTTTTTTTTCCAAACTGGAACAAGATTATCTTTACAGCTGCATCTGCAGGAATTTATCAGTCTCCTTACAACGTTCCTCCCTATGTACTCAAGTGCCTCCTGCAAAGCCACATCACTTATCACTGAGGTGTACTTCTCTTCAGCTGCAGGCTTATGAGTCTCTCCTTGAAAGCTATAAAGAATATCTTCAGCTTCACCGAAATAGTGAATCTTGCCCAAATATACAAAGCTACATTATTCATGCCAATAACAGCAGCAGTGAAGGAATAGGTATTTTTCGTATTCAAAAATGTACTGTGATTCTTTATCTACTTAACACATTTCATGGAGAGATTCAATTTAACTTTAGCTATACAACTTTCACCAAACTTTTAGCCATCGTGTGCACACTAGTAAATCAAATGCGACTAGGGAATACTCCCAGCCACTCAGCAGCTACACTTAAATTCTCTGATTTGATTTTTTCAACAAGGTCAATCAATATGTTTCTGAACAATTTCTGGCATAACTTAGGACATAGCATGAACTCTTCCCAGTAGATATTTTGGAGGGTAAAGTACTTTAATAAAGTGGATGGCTCCAGGCCTTGGCATTTGCTTTGAGGCCGAAGAGCAGTCCTTGGCACATTTAATTTACTAGTACAGTTCAAGATTAGGGAAACAGTGATCCTGAAATAACAAGTTCCCTACCTTTCCAGAGGAAACAGTTCTTTGATAAGTACTTTGAAAAGTCTCTAAAGGAAGATACCATTTGCCTAACTTAAGTATTTGAGGTTAGACACCATCTTCACTGGCTGCTTTGGGGCAGAACTCTGTCAATAGGAAGAACAGTACTGGCATAATACCTCTGCAAAGGCTTCCATTTGGACAACCACAGTCATTAATACTGTGAAATAATTATACTCATTAGAAAGAAGGAAAATTAAGCATAAAAAGAATCTCTAGCTCTCAGAAAGGCACTGTTCTTGTCAGGGGCACAACTCAGTCTCTCTTCTCCCATTCAGGCACTGGGGGAATGAAATCAGGCAAATTCAGATTTAGGTTACATGGAAAGCAAGAAAATATTTCTTTTGGATGGCCACTCTTTCCCCTTTAACTTCTACTTATCATGAAATGTGACAGGGCATGGATTAACAACTTATTGAATCCAATCATGCAATCAAAGAAAATGGAACTGGAAAGGAATTTTGAGAGGTCATATGGTACATTGCATTGCCCCAAGGCAGAACCAGCTTTACTAGGGACATCGTGGACAGCTGTTAGAAAAACAGCTGTTTTAAAGACTTGTGATGATGATAATTCCACACTGTCCTTAAGCAATGTGTTCCAGTCCTTCACTATCTATACTGCTGGAAGGTTTTCCCAACATTTAACTTTAGTCACCGTTGCAGCAATGTAAACCCATTATTTTTCGTCCTATCCACTTCTGGCACAGAGAAAAGATTCCTTTCTTCTCTGCAACAGCCTGTATTGGATTTGAATGCTGTTAATACGCTTTCTCTTCAAATCTTCTCTTTTCTGAGTTATGCATGTCCAGTACTGTCAATTTTTCAGAGATGGTCATGTTTTCTAGCTTTATGATCATCTGCATGTGCTGTTGTTACTCATGGGACTACACAGAGTGTTTGGTGAGCTCCCTAAGCCAAGTGACCACATACTGCCAAGAACAAGGAAGAGGACATAACCACATAATTGGAGAAAGAATTTAAAAGAGCAGTAAAGACTTTTATAGCAGTATAGACTAAAATTTACTTATTCAATTATGAAACTTAAATGAGAAAAGCAAGTGATATCAGTAGCAGCAGGAAATATAGCTTTGAATTAAAACAAAAAATAAAGATTGAGTTTTATATACTCCCTTCTACATGACAACATGCTAGTTAGCATGACTAGGTAGATGTGTCTTTTTTTAGCTGTAAACTAGCTTTCTTTGTCAGCCTTTCTTTGCACTCTATTGTCCAGTCTCAGTGTTACTCCAAACACTGATAACAATAGTGTAATCTAAATAATCCCTACAAACCTGAAGTGCTCAGAAGACCACCCAGACTCCCACGTTAGATATTCTTTCAGCCCATTTCATTATGAACTGGATATGTTTTAGGATGATCACAGAAAACCTTAGTTAAAATTCTTTGTCTTTTTGGATTGTAGACCAGATTTTATCAAGACTTTATTTTCTGGAAGAATAGCTTCATCATAAAATTCTAGGTTACACTGAAGTGGATTTCTTTTAGGTATCTCTAACTCAATAATGCAATATAGGAGTGTGTATTCCTCTCATGTTTTCTAGTATATGCCTAGAAAACTCCCTAAATTTTTGCCTTTAATGTTTTTCAGTTTCTACCATAATTTCTGGACTTCCTAAAAAACTTCCTGTGGAATAATCTTCATCATTATAAAGTTTAAACATAAATATTTCTATTAGCTATTTTTTTTTGACAGTGTTAAACAAATTCATGGCAATATTTATCCAGTAATGACTTCTTGATTTTCAGTGGAAATTCAATGTTAACACAGATTATTAAAACTTCTGTTAACCTTTTATTAAAAACAAATTTTAATTTGGATTGCAACCCAATCCACTATCTAGTGTGTAAGGTAGGCAAAACTACTGTGGGACAGCTCTTTAATCATCCAATGTCACCTGTCCATAAAGTTCTTCAGTCACTCAATTTTCACAAAGCACTGCTTGTGTGGACCTCTCTTCGTTTCATATCTGCTCTTTTCTGCATTTTTTTTCTGTATTTCTATTACTGTTTATCATAAGCTTTGTGATAATTTTTATAGCCTGTCTTTAAGAGAGGCAGAACTCTCAGGCAAAGATGGATCCTGGAGTCACAAAGCATAATATTTATAAATTGTACAGCTTAAGTAATAACCAATCAAAGATATTTAGGACTTGTGGTAAATCTCGAGGATTTTGGGCTTTATTCCCTTCATACTTTCAACTTCTTCTTTTTTATCATACCACAATTTCTGGTTACTACAGGTAGAATTGAAAGAGTTAGTTAAAGAAAAAGTTTCTGAAACAAGAGTTTGTTTATATAATTTTCAGTCCTGGCCCTCACATACAAAACAGGACTAACAGTTTGTAATTACAGTATTAACATTTTCTGTTCCTAAAGTAAACTAGTAAACATTTGGGAAAGCTGTATTGCAACACATCTTTGTTGTCTTTAATGCACCATAGATTTCTGTCTGACTATGATACGTTTGCTTTCTAAATTTTTCTGTTCTTGCAAGTACAGCATCTCCGTGAAGTTCTATAGATTCTCTCTCACTTCTCCTTTAAAAATTTTGAATCTGGGAGGTTTTTTTTTTTGTATTTATTCTGTTTTTGTTGTTCCAGTGTTGCACAGACAAATGAGTATACTCAGATTACCACAACATTCACAAAATGAAAATCCATTGGATATACCAGGATCTAATTTTTTTTTAAGTCCACTCCTGACAGCCAGAGGTAGTTGAAAAAAGTTTATTTTGTTTTCTATTTGAACACATTTTCATCCATGGCAGTTAGCCTGATCCCTACTGGGAAAATAGAGACCTAATTTTGTCCTGCTTAATACAAACAGAATTCCCAGTGACTTCACTGGGAGATTTGCCTGAACTAAGAGCACAGAAGAAGGCCCTATAAACCTTCAAGAATATCCCTCTGCTTTCCTGTGGTCTAATCTAATCTCTGTAGTTTACCAAGTACTTATATTCCAGCAACGTAACAAAGAGCTTTGCAAATTATTACATCCTTATGCAGTACTTTTGGACTTTCTATGGAGATCATAAAATTGTAGGAATGAAACATATTTAAAAATTGCTAGATGCCTTAGGTGGTTCTACACCCCTCTGTATAGAGTTGACAGCTCTGTACATTGATTCTATATCAATGAAAATATCATCTCGGTTCCCATGACTTTAAGAGTAACAGCTTCAGTTGGTAACAATAAATTGATATCTTGGGTTCAGAGAATAGTAAATATAGCATAGAAAAACAAACCATTTCCAAGAACATATTTTCTCTGTGGTTAGGATACGTTACACTATTCCACATTATTGAGCTAGTTAGTGCTTGGAGACAAAAGAGGATAAATCTGAATGGGAAAGCCAGCTTTGGCAGGAGCACTACTGCTGGTTTTAAGGAATGAAAAACAGAAGTTAAAAAAAAAACAGAGAAGAAAGAGATCAGAAAACTTGTTTTTCAAATATGTATCAGACGAAGGGCAGATTATGGAGAAGTTCAAAAACAGAAGTTAAAAAAGAAAGGGTAAAAAAATGGGCGCTGTCTTTTTTTTAAAGATGGAGTGCAACTGGAAACAGCATGCAGCCAAAGGTCAGGGTCAAGAGTAATAGAATCCTGGCACTATGTGCTAGTTTATCTTCTACACGATGAACTCCTGCCAAACCATATACACAATGTCATACAGCAGGGAAAAGTGTCTGATGCATCTCCAGAGTATTTATGAGGGCTTCTGTTTTGAAGATAGTTTCTTAGGTAACAGAATAATAACATAATGGGACTATTTCTCATTTATCAGGGACCCTTTTTTTTTTCTTGCTTTTTGGCTTATTCTGCAAATTAAACTGCGATAACCGTTTCCTCTTTTCTGGACTCCCTCTCCTCAAATTAAGAGAATTGGGTTTTTTAAATTTTATTTTTCAGGTTTGCATTAATAGAAAGATTTCTGTGGTGGTGGTACAAGACCTGATTCAAATAAGCCTAAGTCTTGCTTGGCACCTTAGGAAATAAATAGTTGGGTTGGAATGATATGCATTCACAACATTTAAAGGAGATGAAAGAAGGTCTTGACTAAGTTCTTTCTTCTCGTACTGTGTGCCTTCCTGTCTCTCATATAGAGCTGTGTGTTACACTTTGTTTCTTTTAGGCATGGTAGTATTTTTATACTCTGCTTGCAAAGCCTTCCTCACCAGTGTACATTCAGAGCACAATCCAGGAGTTTGTTTTTCTATATTTTCCCTTGTTTCACAAATGCATAAATATTCCAAAATTATTTTTAGTAAACAGTTTACCTAAAGCATATAGCATATTTTTAACAACAACAACAACAAAAATTGCAGGTGTACAGCTTGAAATGCAAGAGAACAATATGTCAGATTCTGATCCAGCACTGGGAGCAAAATATCTTCTTTAATGGAATGTGAATTAAACTCACAGCAGCTGCTCTCTAATATTTATATTACAGTCTCTCATGAACTTTTATTAGGGGACAAGTGAGATCACATTAACTGCAGCAAAACAAAATCCACATATTCACTTACCTCAGAGTAGCCTACGCCTAATTTTCTAGCTCTGATCTGACTTCTCTCCAAATAAATTATTCATATGGCCGTGAACATGACTTGACAAGAAAGGTAGCACACAAGATGAGATGCTACCTATTCCGAAGTTTTGAATCCAACAGAAGTATTCACTAGGTTTAATTTCTTATAACCATTTATTTGAAAAAATATATGCAGGCCTGGTTCACTCCAGTAAGTGAACTGTTTCAGTGAAATCAGAAAGCAAAACCGTACACAGGACAGAGGTTTCCCTAGAGAACCTCATGAAAACTGTAAGAACAGAAAAGGTTCTGCCTCTGGTCCAAAACTCCAGCTGAAACCCCAGGAATGGGTTTTAAGCTATTGAAAAGTGAGAAAATTGATGAACTTCAAGAAGTCACTAAGGAACACAGGGTTCAACATTATGCATTAAACAGTCAAGGAGCTTCACAGTACAGGATACTCATAGCTCAAAGCAGTACAGTTGAATCAAAAGGCAGGAGATTCCAAAGGAGTTGTTGTTGTTACAAAGGAGTCAATTTGGGGGAGTAAGTTCAACTCCTCTCCCGTACTGAATCAGACTCCAGAACTGTGCTGTAATAAATAAAATTAGCATCAAAGCAAAGAAGCAACACTGTAAAGCAGTATTACACAGTGCTATACTAAAAGTACATCTGAAGACCCTAAGAGTTTGTGTTGAGCTTGTTTTCCTTGAGATAATGGATTTCTGCACTAAACTAACAAACCCAGAGGGGCTATGACTCCCGATGCTGTTCGAGGCTTTATCAGACTCAATCCATTGTATGAGTTCTTAATCCCAGAGAGCCACTGGAAGGTTATAAATTACACTGTAGGTCAGATCCTGAAAAACCACCTGCAGCTGCGTAATTCCCAGGACTAATTTTTCTAGGGCTATGGGCTGTTTATGATTCAGGTTGTTAGAAAGCAGCACTGAATTCTGAGGAGTGTTACCAGTATCTGAACACACAGCATGGAAAAGGAAAACCAAAGGGTGTTATGCAGATCCAATACCAGGTAGCAGTGCTGCCTGTAACAACAGAAATAACAACTTTATCTTTGTTTAACCCTTTTAAAGTTGACCATAAGGTATAGCAGTTTTTAGCAGCACTGTCTGTAGAGGCTGCAGAGAAGGACAGCTCTTTCCTTGTGACATTCACCTACTTGCATCTAGCTCCCTTTTTGAAAGAAGCTATTTTCAGATGCATATTCTGCATGCTAACATACTTTTTCCCCATTTCAAGATGTTCTAACCTTTTGAAACGTTCTGCTAAATGCTGTCCCTCTTTAATTTCTTTCAGCAGAAAGGTAATCCACTCTTTGCTTCCACCACATGATCTTCTAAGTGAAAGGCTACACTGGAAAAGCATTGATTCTTGCTTTAAAATATTCTTGCCCAGCTTCTGACCATGTAAACAGAAATGCTGAACTCCTATATCAACTTGCATGTCCAAACCCCATCACTTGAGAGTCTCGGACAGAACCCAGGACCCACACTGAGTTCTGCTCAGAATCTCAAACCCACCATTTTTGAGGTTACATTAAAATATAGCAAATTCTACTTTCTTTTCTTGAACCTGAAGTTGAATTGCATTGCTAATGGAATACAGAGCAAAATTAAATTGAAATGTTACTGGCTTTGTATATGAATCAGAGTGTAGTATTTCTTTGGTCAGGGAACACTACTGCTGAATACCAGTGAGGGTTAACCTTGCTAGCTGTTGCAAAAGTCTGTATCCAAAATGTGCACGGAGTAATGCTGGCTCTAATTATTACATTGTATGGAGAGATCAGTCAACTTTATTCCTAGCAATTCACTAACTTTTCTTTTGTGTAAACTTGGCACAGAAAGGCTTTTGCTATTGAACTAAATAAAACCCTCAGCACATGGCCATAGCCCAAGGGGACACTTTATCATTTGTATATAGAGAGACATTTGATTATGGCTTAATTATACAATATGCTGCTATTTATTTTCAATCAGTCTGCAAACTCCATAATTGTGGATTATTTACTGATGAACTACTTACAATCCATTATTCTATTATGTTAATGCATTCAAATCCAAAAACATACGCATGTTTAATAACCTAGTTTAAATCAGTTGGGCTTTTATTGGTCTTCAGGAAGAAAGATATGTAGAAACTGACAATTTGGTAAATCAAAGTTAAACAACATTGAAAACAAACTTTCTTTTTTTTTATTTTTTTAGGTTTCTAAAAATTGTATTCAATTTATCATACCATTATTATTTGCTACTGTACTTCTGGTTGTCATCTTCTCTGAATGGTATTTAATGAATTGCAGAAATCAAACAAATAAGATAGTGGACAACATTTCCCAAAGTTCTAAACAGTGGGATTTTCCAAATCATAAAAATGCATCATAACTACCCCTTCGGACACCTAATTTTAAAACTATAAATTGCAGCTTTCCCTGTATTTCGTTCTCTACTCAGCTTCTCCCTAGCCATAGAAGGAATTACTTAGAATATCTGGATTTGAGCCAAAATCAGACATTTTCTTGAATTCTAGCAGGAACTGAACTGCATTTTTCTTCATCTCCTGTGGAGGTATCTCAGTCAAAGAGTTACAGACTCTTCTGAAGTGGCACATTACTTCTATAGAAAGATTTTAATCAACCTCTGGGTCACAGAGAAAAGGCTAGGACAACTCAATATTCTGAAGTTACAGGGCTGCATGCGGCAGCTGAAGTTGCAGCCCCTGCTTCTGTTCATACGAAAGGTTATGGATCTGCGCCAAAACCGTTTCGAGGAAAGATGAATTAGTAGCTTATATCACAGATAACTTTTTAACCTTCAGTTTTGCTATGGAAATGGGGCAAAGGGAAGCAGGAGATAGGTGATCCACTTCAGAATTGTTTTGCCAGCATGGACTGATTTGTTGCACTGTGAAACATCTGCAGAGGCATCAGACTAACGGTTAAATAAAAGGAAAAGTCAAAGATGTGGAGCAAGATGGGCACCGAATAAGCCTCTAGAAGCATGTTTTGACTTCACAGTCATGGACAAAATTTCTTACTTATGCACCCCCTTTTCAAAGATCCAGTTTAGATCTTTGGCAAATATAGTAATGATTTGCCAAGGTATTTGATCTTGCCAGACCGCTTGCCTTATGCTTTTTTTTTTTTTTTAAATGTGTTTCACTTGATTTTCAGGTTTCTGTGTCTGCAGACTTCTAAGTCTCCTCAAATCCAAAGACGTCACTTTGTCCTCAAAAATACCTACCAACCATTTGCATATTATTTACTTGACAGCAGTTCACACTGGTAGTGAAACAAGACCAGAACTCTGGCTTCTCCAGTGTGCAAGGCAACGTTGCTTTCATTCTTTTTCTGAAGTGCAATTCATAACTTTCAGAATAGTTTCCTAACAGATCCTTTAAAATGTCAGTCTATTGACAGAGATGGAAATTGCAGATTAAACATTTCAGGTAAGAAAATAGGAGACCCAACCCAACAATTCCTTCTCTAGCTAACTTCTCTTTTATGACTTCTCAGAGGATTCCTCTAAATGTAGACTGTAGGATCAGACACAAGATTTATATGGTAAATTAACCACATAAGTATGACAAAGTAAATCACTACTTTAATGTAGTAATAAAACATTATATTAAGGCTTCAATATAAATGGTTTGTACAGAGGTTAGTAATTGAATACTAGATATTAGAAGCATATTACGTACTTGAGTAGTATTTGTTATGGATGGTTACAAGCACATTAGTAGGTGTTATTGATCTGTTCATGCTATAATAACCTCTAAGAAATGATTTACCATTTACTGAAAGGGTTATTACTCAAGTATCAACTCTTTAGACATTATTTATAGATATTCCATAATGCTAAGGGCGGTGACTATATCAGGTTTAATAAACCAATACTGTAGTTTTTCTGCCAGTAGGTTTACTGAGATAATTTCATTAACATCTGTACAAACTTCTAATATCTTTTTAGTCATGGCTGAAGTCGTACTGGCATATGAAAATAAAATAGTGAGAATAATGATACTCATATTCAAAGACACTGAAATCAATTAGTGCAGAATTTCAGTATTCATTGTATTTAAACTATTTCTCTTAAGCTAAAAAACTGAGTCAGATAAGGACTTACATTGCTAGCTTGGTTTGCAAGGTAAAAAAAGCAGCTGATTTTGCATTTTCTACATCAGCTTTGTTCCCACCAGAATGTGCATAGTCAATCTAATTGGTCATGATGAGTGTGAACATCGGGCTAACAACCCATAAATGTCAAATGTGCTTCAAGAGTGCTGGGGCACATTTCTCCCATTATGCTTGCAGTATTTTCATTGTGAACAGAAGTTTTGAGAGCAAAAATAACTCTAACAGCCTGGAAACCAGAAAATATGAGAAAATGTAGTAGAATTACTGCCTGGATAGGTGTGTAACTTCATGTCTGTATGTTTACTACATATGCAGATTACATATACATACTTATACAGACACACAATTTATCATTGAGATAATTTTGAATATTTTCTAATAATTTCTAATATTTTCATATTAAAAATTTTAAAAAAAATCTTTGTAAAACCAGAATATTTTTTACACTTCAAGATTAATGTTCCTATCAAGGGAAACTAAAGCTGGCAATTACCTTAAACAAGGTTTTGTTTGGTTACTGAAATATAATCAGGACTCTTTTTTACATTTTAATACTGTCATTATATTAATGTGTACTCAATACTATTTTCTTTGGTTTTCTTTGTTTTTCTTGAAGTTCCAGCTCTTCAGGTTATCTTATTTTGTGAGGATCTTAGCATTCATAATGAAAGTACGTTTTAGGCCTCAGAGATGCAAAGGAGACCTCAGGAAGTTATACTGAAATCCTTACTGAGATTTATTTGCATAGCTTTTTCATCAGAAAATACTACTACAACAAATTTGGACCTTCCACATGAAGAACAGGTTTGAAACAAATTTTTTTTCAGAATGAGGCATCAAAGTAGCTTATGATTGACACTGAGGATATTATCTTAGGACGCAGGAGATCTGCTGCCATTACTTCACTATATATTTTGGTATTAGCGAAAACAAACCCAAGGTCTTGGTTTTACCCTCATGCAGACTAGAAAATCTTGAAAGCTCAACCTTCTTTTTTTAAATCAGAAAATCATTTTCTCCCCAATACTGATTTTCAGTTCACATTCAAAATGTAAACACTAGAAAGCACAGAAGGATCTGTCATACTTTGAGTAGATGACACTTTAGGGACTGATATTTAATAAATGTGAGTATACAAAGTGAATATCTTAAAAAATAAAAAAAAAAACCCAAACCAGCTAGTCAAAAGTTTTCCCAACCTGAACATATAATGACTTCCAGTTGCAGATGACACCAGCATAACTTTCAGCACTTTTGTCTTCCGACTCCACCCAACTAAGTGTCTAGGTTTATTTGAGTGGGCTTTCTCATCCTGCACCTGCTGTTAACAAGACTGGTATTCTTAAAAACCACCAGTCCAGTACGCACTCAGCCCTATAAATATGTTGGACAAAGTACAGAACACTGATGTGCTGTTCATGTCTTTAGTTTGGACACAGTTTGGGTCAAGGGTTAATATTTACAACACGAAAATTAACCCTTCCTGCCTTCTTTCCTATTTATAAGCAGGACTGATCCAAAGCTCCTGAAACAGCGAAAGTCACTAGGTTTTTAATCTCACTGAATACTAGCAATTTTAAATTAGGTTTCTAACTTCAGGTAGCCATCCTCCAGAATATACTCATCCTTCAGAAATAGGTTAATTTCCTTTCTGCAAAAGCTCCTGTCTTTCACTCTCCATTTTGGATGGTGATGATGTTCCTGCTCCTTGCAGGGGGTTTAAAGATCCCTTCCAACCAAAACTATTCTATGATTCAGTGATTCTATGATTTTCAGTAAACAAATATCTTAAAATAGACAACGAAATTTTAGATGGCAACAACTGTGTGGGGTGAATCCCATTATTTAAACTACTTTTCTTCTGAAATTTTAAATTAGATATGGTTCTAGAGAAATCATTAAGAGATGGCTTACAGGTGTTTTTGATTCCTTCCTGAAATTAATATACTTGTAAGTATATTTTTGCAAGCATATTTTTGTCATTTCTTCATCTTCTTAATACTTGCATATTTTCAGTATTCTTTTAATTCCTGAAGTAACATTTTGTCATTACTATTTTTTCTTTCTCCTTAATGAAACATTGTTTATACTTTATCTTTCTGCTTCTTCACGTCTTTTACTCTTATTTTCCCCAAACAGTTAATTTCCATTTTAATCACCTACTTTGGTTTTCATGAATGTTTTGAGGCTAAATTTTCCACTTAAATACCCACTTTATGCCTCACCACTGAGTTGCCTGCATGTAACAGATCTCGACATGGCTCTTTGCATTTTTGGGTTATATCTTGGCCATTAATCTTTCTTTATTGCAGTATGTTTAACAAACTGTTAAAAATAATGGTAGCTGGCAATGAAAAAGTGTGGTGCCCTTTAAGAGGCATTGTTTGAACTGATATTTAAAGATTTCTAATTCTCTGGGGTCAGGAAAGTAACGTTTTCATGTTTTTACAAGTCGTTTTGCAGCAAGTCTTATATTGTCCAGAAATGATGTTTAAAGTTTCAATAGCTTCTGGTTCTCTGTGCCACATCACCTTGCAATTGCCCCCAAATTGTTTCTGAATCACGTTTCCTCTGGCAAGGAGTGGTAACCCTCATTTTATATTACATCGTACAATGTACAGTGCTCTCACCCCACTCGTAACAATGTTAATGTCAGAATGAAAAATGATAAAGCATAAATTAAATAGCAACCATATGTTTTCTGTAACATATCTTTTTTGTTTGTTTGTTTTCTGACCCAGGTAAACAATTTCCTTATATCTCCTGTTCAGATCTGCATTTCATCCTCCAGATTTGCCTCATGAACACCAGAGAGCAGGCATCTTGCCTGTGTCCAGACAACTGAACTTGAACTTCAGTTAATGCAAAGTGATTGTACTCATTGCCACTAAACAAGCTTTTTGTTTTAACCAGCAAGCTTCTTAAATAACGTATCTTCCATCAGCCTACAGAGATTTTAGAGCTTTACAAACAAACTTAAGCTTCCAGTCCATGTTATGACAAAGAACAGTGAATCTTTCCATGGGATTATTCTAGTAAACCCTTAGTAAATTATCTGAACAAATAAATGTTACAAAATTCTACTGGTTGGGCTCCCCACCCTCCTCCTCCCCAGCCTCCACCGACAAGCGGAAGACGCTTTGTGTATATCACATTGTCTAAAGAGGAGGCCATCCAAAAGCTACAGAAATAATTACAATAAAATACAAGCCACTAGTTTCCTCTGGTGCAGAAAGGAGACTATCTGTGGGAGAAGGTCTTCTCCACACATGGATCTTTGGTACATAAGAGCACAGCCCAGCTGGTGGGTCAATCAATAAAAATTATCCTGCATACCTTTTTCCTCTTTTCCCCTGAAAGGCAGTTTGTGAACTGCATGGACCCTTTGCTTGGTGCACAGGGGCTGTTACAACGATGGGTTGCTGGCAGCAGGGGCAGCAAGGAGAGGCAACGCGTGCATGAAGCATGGAGGTGACATTCGCCACACAGCTTTGGCAGCTGCAGTGAGCTCTATGCAAGGCTCTGAGTGATATCAGGGTGCTGTGCACATTTTGGGCTGGAGTATTTTCACCTCCGTGCTGACAGAGCATCCCTGGCAGGTTCTCTGCCCTGGTCTCACCTGGCTTCCAAACTCCACCCTCCCACCTCTCCCTGTGTGATCTTTCCTGCCTACTTCACATTGACATTTAAGGAAGTTTCCAGAGAAAACAAAAAAATCTTACAAAATCTTGTGCCTAGCTTGTCATTATTTTTGCTTCCTCTGTTCTGTATGTAATTCTCAGCACCTATTCTGTGTATCTATTTATTTTGCCAGCTGGTCAGGGCAGCTTCTCCTGCAGAATCTCCTATGTGACATGTTGTTTTTTGCTATGATGGATAGAAATACACAACGAGGCTTACTGCCACAAATGGTGTCACTGCACCGCTGAAATGCATGCAGTAGCAATTTGCTGAGGAGCAGGACGTACTTCCCAGAATGCAGAACACACTAACTCACTTAAATTGGCTCTGGTACGGTGTCACATCGGCTCTGGTGCACAGGCTTGCCCAGTTAGATGAAAAACGAGGGTGAGATTCATAGAAAGCAAGTAAAGTTAAGTATTTTGTCTGTCTGACCTGAAGAATAAGAAACAGGGGAAGCTGAGGAGAACATTTTAAGACAGAAAAAAAATAGCTTCTGAAGGTGTTTAATTTTCACCTTTGATTATAGTTGGAGTCCAGAGAACTAGCTTCAGCTTTATGCTTGGCTTTCAGATAGCTAAAGGAATCAATCTTGTGCGCTGAGTGCCGACCTGTGAGATCTAGCAGATATTAATCTTACTTTTTTTTTTCCATATAAATTTTAGATAATTATAACCACATAGCACTGCGGTGATATAAACTTTAAGTTTTACCATTTTATTATTCATGTACATTTTTCAGAACTGTAGTGTTTTTGCATGGATCAGAAATTTTTTATCTCAATTCAGGTTCTGAATATATTGAACAATAATCTGCTTGGCTTTCCTGGTAATTATATGTCAATGGTTAAGACTGCAGAAAAACTGAAAAACCTGACTGACTAATCAGTAAAGTCAACACTCTTTGGTTTTGGCTGTGGATACGAGGTAAGAGGTCTTAATTCCTTTACAGTTATATGAGAAATAATAGGCTAAATAGTGCAAGAATTATGAAGAGAAAGATTTGTAAACCAATCCTATATTAAATCATCTTTTTTTTTTTTTTTTCCCTTGGGAGGAAAAAAAAAGGCATTGAATCAAGTCTGGAAATGTGTTTTAAAAACTTGCGCATATGATTGTAAAGACTGTTCTAATATATGCACTTCAAGCCCTAATCTAGATTCCAAAGGTCATTTGGACCTCGTTATAATTCTACCTATAAAGAAAAAAATTTCAGAGAGGGTGTTACTCAATTTGTCTGGAAATTTCAAAGCAACGTGGAAAAACAATAGGTACCAAGCTCCCTTTGGTTTTACCGAGTAACTCTGTGAAGTTCTTGGGAAGTTCCATCCTTTCTAACCTGGAACTGGAATCTGGCAAGGCAAAATTTAGCACATGGTAACATCTTTTAATTCTTAAACCAGATTGAGATAGATATTTCTTGAATGTAGCCCTGCCTGTTTACAAATAAAGTGTAATACTACTTTGCTGAGTTCAGGAATACTCAATAAGACGGGATTTGATTTAATTTTGTTTTTTCTTCTCCTTTCCAGGAATCCTTCAGCCAGCTCTCAAACTAGAAATAGATCTTCCTTTCAGGAACACAATCATATTGTCTCTGGGACTCCCTTGACTTACTGTTCCCTTCTGAATATTTTTTTTTTGTTTTTCCCTCCTTGAATTCTTCTCACAAAAAAAAAAAAAATCTATGTCAATGTGACTGAATCCCTACTACATGCTTAGAAAATCAACTCCCTTTGGGTGATACAGCAAATTCTTATTCCAGCCTTGCACATGGCTTCCTCTGCATGGAGGCACCTATTACCTTAGCGATTCCTTCCCTAAATGGGGCTCTGCTTTACAAACCCAGTGTGAACAAAAAGCATCTGTTACACACTCCAGTGAGGTTTAAATCAAATTATCATAGTGAGAAGGAATGCTTCCAGCCCCTTGCTTTCTGCTTCAACTTACCACACTCACTCTGGTCATGAGAGTGTCTGTGTGAAATTTAGCAGGAAATAAGTTTACTCCATGTGTTATATCTTCCCTTCATACAGACAAGCATTTGGAGGTTTACCTCAGTCATCCCTGCTTGGCCAATACACCAACACAGTGCAGCACTGAATTAGATAGAGAGGTAACCTGAGTCCTTGGAAAGGCATATGTGCATCAGGTCTCAGTTCGTAATCAGGCCTAATTCTCCAAGCAGAGCACCGACTGTAGAAATGCTTATCCTTGTATCTTCTAAGCCCACTTCACAGCATGTTAGAAAACAGCATAGGATACACCGTATGCTACAAGACACATGGCATCTGCCCTTACCTTCCTGCAGACTAACTGTTTAAAAATCAAATACTGCAATAATCTAAAACCTGCCAACTTGTCCTTCTACTTCTTGTATGAACTCTGAGGTTTTTGCCACTTGAGCTTATTTTTGTAATAATATCTACAGAGACTCACTCTCTTTCACAAACAGCCAGAAAACACAGTTTCTAGACTGTGGCTTAAACATTCAGGCAAAGGCTAGGGAGAATCACAGGGGAAACCCTTACCTCATTCTCCAGTCTTTGGATGCCCTCTGTGTCTTTGTCTTGCTGGACGATGAAGCTGTGATGACTGGTTAGGGCTGCCAGGATGAGACTATTCCATGCCTTAAATTAAACACGTAAGCGTTTGAAGGATCGAGGTCATCATTCCTAAAGCTTTAATAAACTTTACAGTAGAAATAATTTTCCCTTAACTCCATTTATTTAAACAATCCATATTGTTTTATATAGAGGAAACTATCCAATGCAAATACAGCTAAATATTTTAATGGTTTACACATTCATTTTAGAAAGTTTTCTTTTAATTTGTTAACTTTTGTTCCTTTGAACTGGCTCAACCTACTCATTTAATCCCTTGAGCTTTCAAGGGACAGCTTGCAGAAAGTTATATACACAAATATAACAAACATTTCAAATAAAGCACAATGCATAAAGCAGAGAAAGGGAAAAATTTGACAACAGCTGCTAGATTTAACACTAATAGTTTTGAAAGATTTTGGCTTAAAGGTTAAGAGTATCTTATGACAATAAGCAGACTTTGTATATAATGTCAACAGCCCTGTTGCAACATGTCCAGTTTTAATTTATTCTCGTTCGCTTGCATAAGACAAATAATATAATTATATGTGTCTGGTTCACGACATTCAAGTTGGAAAAAAATCAAATAAATCATGTTTTTTTAAGAACAGCAATTTCTAAAGGCTTTGGCCTACGCCCCTTATTAACATTAGAGACATTTTTGTATGAAAGTGATAACCTGAAAGTTTCTGAGTACTTATTTATTTTGATCAGATTTCATCTTAAGCCTTTTTGCTTCCGAATAAGCTAGTGGTAACTAGTATCCTCCTTAGTCTTTCCTTTCTTTTTCTTTTTATGTCCAAAGTACATTGTAAATGATATCAATTACCTGATTAGCCAAAAATTTAAGGCTCTAAGGGCTGCACTCATCAAATTTTGAAGCTCCATTTGGACTGGTTAGGCATACTGACAATTTGGAAACATTTTTATTCCCCCTTATATTATTCTTCTAATGGAAAAATAACACAAGGGATATTAAAACTATGTATTAATCACACATTATAACATATACTGTGTTTCAGTGTGTTTCCTAACACGAGTAATCAATCATTGAAACAGTTTATTCACATATACATATTAAAAATGAAGAAAAATTACTCTTTTTAAAATCATATGCTTAGCTGATATACAGCAGCCTCACACTAATCCCCTCTGTGGAGCATTTTATATGAGAAGTGAAATTCATTTTGCATGATTTTAGATGCCTAATGTAACAAAGACAATTAGTATAAACTGATTATGTAGGTTTTTATTATACTTACATTACAGAGAATTACGCACTTCTGCAGGATGACACACACATCTGTCTCATACTTACGTTCAGATGGGATCCTAAAAACTGGAAAAGCCTAAATCCTTCCTTTAACTCTGAAGGGAATCTAGGATGTGGGTTATTTTAGATGTATAACTTCTAGGTAGCTTTAGGTAGGTAAAGTGAAATCCACTTCAGATAGAGATCTAGACTTTTAATATAAATTACTGTATCTACTTTGAATAAAAATAGCAATACATTTTAATGGTTTCAAATAATGTTTTTCAGTCCCCTAAGGAGGACATAATAGGGTGAATTAGTGTTTAGGGGTTTTTATATGTATTTGTTTTACACAGAGGAACTACTCTGGCTTCAGTGAAAAATTTCCTGAGTTAGAGGAGATTAAATGAAATAAAAATCTCAGTAAGGGAAAGATGAGATAGTACTGAGATGGATGGCAAAAATAAGGTCCAATATAGAATACATAGGCTTAGCATGAAATGCGCATAGAGAGCTTGGAAAGTACACTAGTGACATGTATCTGTGTAATGATTCCAAAGCATTTTCTTTTGGATGATATTAAGACTTTATAAAACAAACATATGCTCATGTTAATACTGTTTTGAAGTAACTGTATTAATGCAAAAATGTCCAAACAAATATGCCAGATTTCCTCAGGGTTTAACTCCCACAGCAGCAAAAGAAGTAGTCCAGAGTGTCTGAAACACTTTCCATAGGAGCGTTTTTAGCACACCAAGAATGGAAGCAGGAGTGCAGTGCAGCTGTGGCAAGGCAGAAGCCTCTGCAGTACCTGCATTGCAAGAACGCTGCTGCATCCCAAAGGAGGAAGAGTCCAGGTGTCATTCTGGGGTACAAGATGCAAGACAACCAGGGTGGTTTTGCTTTAGAGAAGGAAATTATCAGTGTTAAGGGGCAAAGACCATGAAAATCTTCTCATCTGTAAGAAGAGAGAAAAAGAGAGGCTAAGCAGTGGAAAGACCCGTACCTGTGCAGGCATGTCAATGCACTGTCACTGTGTTGAATCAAAAGGCATCACCCTCAGAGCAAGGGGCAAGGCAGGGCCCCTCCATCATATCTGCCAGCAAATGCGCAGGAGCTACAGGTGACAGTGCAATCCTTCAAGCCCCAGGTACCTGCACCATATCAGGTAAAACCAACCCCACCTCACTTCTCAGAAATAGGAAGACCTGTAACCAGCCACAGGGTGATGACGTCACCGTGGCTGGTTTTATTTCTTCATATTTTAAAATGATTATGCAAATGCCATTTTGTGGGGAAACATGTTTTTTTCATAAATAGACTTGCTTCTTGGTTTGATACCAGTTCAATCACCACAACTTTTTCACCATGTCCGAATCTGTCCACCAGGAAAACCAGTGCTGGTAAACCTGCACTGGCCAACCCAGGCAGGCAGAATACCAACCCTCTGGGGACGATCCTTTAATGCCTGGAAGATATTCAGCCACAGTTTTGCAGGCAGAAGACTGAATCAAGCATTTATTAACCAGATGATCTTATTACTCCTATAAAGAACCTTGGATAAAATCGTACATTTAAAACTCTTTATCTGCTATATATGCCAGAGTTGGATTTACTAGAGGGGAGAGAGAAGAAATAGAAGAGGAAATGCTGAGGGAACTCTAGCCGCTCCCATTACTACTCGTTAGTTCAGCACATAAAATTGCAGTCCCTCCCACAACCCTCAATTCACTGCCTCTCCTTTCATATTGGGCCTTTGTTCACTGCCCAGATAACTCCAGTACTATCCAAAACAGCTTACAGATATATATCAAGTGAAGTTCCTGGCTTGCATATCTGTATATGCACTCACATATATATATGCACATATGCACACGTATACATAGATAAATATTCCTATAAATAACCACACAGACAACATGTTTTTCCTAGTAAATTATTTGTATTTTTTTTTCCCTCAACCTTTTCTTGGCTATAATGCTGAGTTACAGTTTTTTCTTTCCTACTTTCTTTATAGGGGTCAGACTGCATTGTTGAATCACTTTAAATCCTGAGTCAGAAGCATGTCACAGAGTTATAAAACGGCACTGTTGATGGAGCAGCCTAGCACTGATAGGAGAGCTATTGATTACAGATCTACTTTTAGATTGGACTTGTGCTCTGCAGTCCTTTTACCTGGTCATAAAATATAAGTGGGGTTTACAAAAAATAGCAGTCCACTTAGGAAGTCTCTTAACAGGTTTTTTGAGCTTAAATGTACATTTCTTTAAGTACCTGTTAATTACTTTACTGTGATGATGCGCACCTGTACAATGTCAGACTGCCCACAGAGCCAGTTGTTAACCTGCCCGTCAGCCATTTACTGCCCATGATTCACAGTCAAGGGGTCTGGGATTATTGTCTACTGGGAATTACATTTTAGTAGTACAACAGTGTGCTGGAGATGTCTTAATGGCTGCTCAAGTGAGATTGTTATAATGCCCACATTGTTCTTCTAGCCAACACACAGCCCAATTGCTTTTTAAGTTATGGCATCAGCAAGCTCCAGGTCATCTGGACTTAAATCACATGCACATATCTGAAAAGTTGATGTGGTAACTGGTAGCAAAGTATACAATACTTTTAACCTTCAATTTGATGGGTGCTTGGGATCAGATTATACGAAGTGTACATGCATGCTTCAACCTTTAGGGCTACAGCAAGCTTTGCTGATTTTAAATGTCATCGTAAATTTTGCCTCGAACAGCTCACCTCAGCTCATATGCAGCTTTCCCCTTGATAATCCAGAGGATAAAGAGTATAAGTGGGTTGCATTAAAAGTCATGTACATCTCCTGCATGCCCCAGCTCATGAGTTTGCTAGAAATAT
Organism: Chlamydotis macqueenii; assembly: GCF_036417535.1. Classification (NCBI taxonomy): domain Eukaryota; kingdom Metazoa; phylum Chordata; class Aves; order Otidiformes; family Otididae; genus Chlamydotis; species Chlamydotis macqueenii. Next base: position 11,441,569 of record NC_141558.1, read on the forward strand.
GTTCAGATGAGTAGAGACGGAGGGTGCAGAAAGCCCTCCTTATATCTTTCTTTCTTTTAGACAACTACCCTTCACTGGTGTGCACATGCACATACACACAGACAGATAAATACACGTATAGTTATATACATACATCGTGTCACAGGAAAATAGCACAGGGAGACTGTAGAAACTCCGTTTTCTAACATGGTCTGGTGGTTCCTTCCCCTACCACCACCCTGTGAGAGACTGAGCACATCGGCTGAGTTCTCCTGGGAACAGCTGAAGCAAAACGTACTTGTCTTCAAATTCACTGCCAAGGTGCCTCTGGCACTTAGATGAGGCCTTTAAGAGCATTATTTCTTTTCAAAGTCACAATCACCAGGCTAAACCATCCTGATTTCTTTTTTTTTTTCCTTTTGTTTTTTTTTTTTTTTTTTTGGTGACGGTGTGCAGGCATTGACATATCCAAGTAGATGTAGAAAGAAACTAAGGAATTTCAAAGGGTTTGGAGTCTATAAAGTTTCCTGGCAGGATTTGTAACTTGAACTGATTGGAAATATTGGATATTTCCCACTGAAAAAGCAAAACAAGCTTCCCTAAACATAACAGCAACAATAACAAATAGACCATACCCCTACCTCAGATTTTCCACTGAAAAACTGAAGAATGTAAAAATTCTACCTAATCATTCCAGTTTCCTTCTAAAGAAAAAAAAAAAAACCCAAAAAACCAGCACAACATTTTTTTCTGCAGGCCCTTGTATATTTGAAAAACTTATCAGTATCTCACTCTGTCCCTCCAGTTTTTAGTCAAAAGCAAATTTGAAGGAAAACGTTTTAACTGATCCCGTTTTAATGTCAAGAGCTTGACTGGAGAAAGAATTTGGATACTCCAAGGCATCTGATCTTACCTGGTATTATATAATTAGGACTCTTCCTCATTAAATGAATTTGTATTCCACTAGTGTTGCTGCAAACGTTACCTCCTTCAGCTAGCATACCATCACTGACACCATGCACTTCTCAAACAGGTTTCCCTTTTATCAAAACCACAGAACTGGAATTTTTAACAGACTGTATTTTCACTGCTTTGAAATTTTTACAGAGAATGAGCTAAACACATTGACTTGGGCAGAGGGAGAAGTGGTGCAGAGAAACAAGAAGGGAAGGCAGGAAGGAGAAGGGATTTTCGTGTGTTCATTGCGGACTTTTTTCCCCCACATTAAAAAGAAGAATTTTACCCTAGGTTTCAATGGGATCAGAGTAAAAGCAGTGCTGAGCACTTTGGAAAAAAATCACACTCCCCAGTGTTATTAATATGAGTCATAATTAGAGATGGAACATTTGATCCAAACCCCAATTAACTTCAGGGGAAATTTGGATCCAAACTTTATGGCTTGAATTTATTTGCACGCTGGGCCAAGACAAAACTCCTGACCCAGTGTTGTCCAATCTCTTCCCCACTAACAAATCCTTTGGGGAATTAGAGATGCATATCTGGTTCAAGATCTGACTTTTGTGGTTTGGAGTTTGCTTGACAGTATATCTTACATATAAAGAGCACTTTTCACCTCAAAATGCCGTTTGTGCTTCAAAAAATGCATTTGTAAAGCATGCTGATTCTTTAGAAGAACCCAGTAAAGCTGAGTGATACGCTTTCTTCAGCATGTTTGCAAATAACATGAAAATTCTCACAAATTACTGATTTTTTTCAGAACTTTCTGTCTTTTGGTCCAGAAAACTCTCCCCGCAGCCCTACGTGCATTTCCCAGTTCAGACAGTGATCCTAACAGTCTGACTCTTTTTCTTGCTCATGTGGAATCACACTGGTTTCAGTTTGATTATTCATTAAGCAAGTCACTACCCAGCCTGAAGATGTGTGGGTAAACTAGGCTTTACCATCACAAACAGATCTGGGAAGTGTACCTGCTAATCCAAGACCTTTGTAAGACCATGTGCTGTTTCATGTTGGTAGCATCTGACACTGAGATCTTCAAGGAGGTTTAGAAGGAGACTCAGGTGATCATATATTGAAAGTTGTATTCTAAGATCAGTAAAATGAACTTTAACACTGCAAAGACTCTGGAATGCTTTAGAAAACACTTTTTCCCACAAGGCAAATTAGCTAAAACAAACAAAAGTTGTGACATTAAACATAATTGAATGTTACCCAATTTTATGTAGCTTTAGGTCAGATAGACTATGACCTGTTACATTTTTTCTCCCACCCTATCTAGCAATCTTGTTCAAAATTACTGCAAAATATTGTCTTTAGGAAGCCAATCATTAATTATTTATGAGCAGTATTTTACTGAAAGAGTTTAAGCTGCTTGCTTGAGTTATGAACTCCATGGAGAGTTGTGTAAAAGCTTTTTTCCCACCTTTTCAGTCAGTCAATGATTCATTAATCCCAGAGTATATGCAAACATTTAGGAGGCATCAGCATCCACAGGATAAAGCATTTGCTTCAAGAAGAATTGCTTCTCCTCTTAGTTTAGCTGTGTGGCTTAGGGTGATTCACTTCTCCCTCTGTGTGCCTCAGATTCTCATGCTATAACTTGGCATGTGTCTTTTTTATGGGGATTCGTGTGCTCTGTGGATGAGAAGTCCTACACAGGAGTTGTGCTTTCATGTTTGTGAAAGCAGCCCCAGAGCCTAAGTAGGACAGAATATGAAAGAGATGGTAGGACCTGTCTTTGGTAGACAGCAGAGAAAACACTTGATTTTTCATCTACAGCATGACTACAGGCTGGAGCAACGGTAATATTCCAAAGAACCAATCTGACAATGATGACAGTTAGCAATAAAAAGGAGGATCGCAGGTCAGTGTTCAGAAGAGTGTATGGCACACTGGTCCATAACTGAATGAACTGCATATTGCACTGTTGTATTGCACAGGGACAAATTCGTGATTCCTCCGGCAGTGCGGCAGGCCAACAAGATAATACAGAGAGAGCAGCGCAGGCACAGGGTCATGCTGAGGCAGTCCTGTGTAATCCAGCCTGGAACTAGCTCAGCACATGGGAGATGAGCCTGGGTCTGCCTGCACTGACAGATGTGGGCATACCCTCAGCTGCCTGGAGCCATATTTCTACCAGTGACATTTAAGGACCTAAAAATTCATATTCATATCCTATTTTTCCAAAGATTGGCAAAGATTTTGAGTTGTGTCCAGTTCTTCTTACTTTCACAACTCAGCTAGCTCCAAGGACTATGGGCAGCAAGCTCTCACTGCTCCATTAAATGTCTGGTCTATGTTACGACTCAAGAAAGCAATCAGAGCTTGCTCAGTTAAGATCTCTCTAAGCTTCTCCGCAGCTTTCAGGCTGTACCTGCTTTACTACATAAGAACAGGACAAACTCGCTGGTGGTGAAAAGGCTTCCCATAGATTTTGGCTTAATTTGGGAATCTAGGCAGATAGATAGCGAAGTAAATATTTGCTGTAATTATAACACATTGATTTACTGCCTTCTGGGAAACAGTACAGCATTGCAGCAACAACAAAGTTGTTAGTGATTGTGTGTATGTATATATATAGGTGTATATACATATGCGTGTATATATATGAGAGTAAGTGAAATATTTCAGATTGACAACACTGTAGCAGAAAAAAAAAATAGCCTGATGTACAGTATAGGATTTTTCCTTTTCTTTGTTCATAAAATGCATTTTACCATGGGTGATAGAATTTTTGCATCATGAATATTTTATACCAGACTTTAGCCAAAGCCATGATATATCCCAGAAATTAACTTGGGGAAATCTGGTTCTCATTATTCTCTGATGTTCACTGATTTATTTGCTTTCTCAAACAAAGAATTTTAGTCCCCAAACTTGGTATCTACTTAGCTTATTCTTAACCCTTCCATAGTGGGGGGGAAGAGGGGGGCAGGAATAATTTATTTCTTGGGAAAGTGTTGAATCATTCTTTTTTTTTTTCATGTTATTGGACTAACTTCTTCTATTATTTCCATCAGCATAAATAAAAATATTTTCCATCCATGTAAGCAGAATTTAGCCCATCTCGTCTACTCTTATATTTGCATTTGAAAGACTTAATGGCTTGATGGGAAGAAGAAAAAAGAAAAAAAGAAAAAAAGGAGAAACGTATTCATCTGAAATAGAATTTTATGTATTCTTCAGATATCTAAGCCCTAAACTGCAACTCATTCTCTTGCCTCCTCCCACTTCAATCACGACCCAGCATCTGAGTAACTCCAAAAGCATCTGAACTCATCAGGCACACCACATTTGGACCTGGATTTTCTCTAGGCACCTGCAGTTCTGCATTGTGTGCATGCCCAGATCTACCCAGGCCTTAATGGAATCCAGAAACTCAGCTGTATGGTGCCAAAGTTCCCTAAAGGGCTTAATCCTATAAACATGCCTAAAGCCCAGTTCATATGTTCTAGTAGGACTAGGCCTCTCACAAGCTGTAATAATTTCTGTTATCTTTTAACACTGCCTTCTGGAAAATAAGATGGTGTGCACTGGCTTCTACAAAGTAGTCAGCTTAATAGTGAATATACCCATGAGGTTTTTAAACCTGAGTATGATTCCTGCCACAGTTTGAGGGGGACTTAACCCTCAGCTCCTCATGCCCTACAGAGTTCTCTATCCATCATATAATTCTGTGTTATAAAATACAATCCTGCTTATAGACCATTTGAAGTTGTGCTATTATACCATAAAACCAGCAATGTTCCTGGGTTGAGCAAGGAAAAACTGATGCCCCTAGAATACTTATGCATTTAGCTTACATGGTGAAAAGATAAAAAATAAAACCAAAGATTCAGAAGTCAGGTGCTTTCTTATCAATCCTTTCCATTTCCTATTTGTTGCACAAATAGGATGAGTTTGGGTTCAATAGGAAATAAGAAAACAACTATATAACTCAATGGGAATAAAAATTATTTGTCTCCTTCAGTCCTAGAAGAGAGACTCAAACCTTACTCTCCAGATTCCTACCAATTTGCCTTTCTCTGAATGGAATAGCTTCCTCAACTTCACCTTTTTATACTGCTTTTAGAAAAAATGATACCCATGTGGCCGTAGAAGGAAATCAGCCTCCAGATGGGGAGAAGCATCTTCCCTACAGTGTGATTTAGATGTTTAAACTGTGAGAAGCAGAGGAAGCTTAAACAGTGTAATGAATCAAGAAACAGCCCACTGAAGATTACAACTGAAGCAGCAGATGCAGTTGCCGTGCAGTGACTTGTTCAGCCCTTCTGGTAGGGTTCACTGCAATAGCTAACACTGTGCAGTAAAGGGCAGCATTTTTGCTGAGCATGCTCAGCTTCTCCCAACATCCCTGAAAACGTTGGGAGAAGGAAGGCCATAAAGTGGCAGGATCTGGTTTTCTTTAGGTTCAGCAAGTCTTGAGCTGTTTAAGTTCAATATAAGAGCTTTAAAAATAAATACATGTTTAAAACCCCTTTGAATTGGAATTTTGCAGGATTCTGTCTAACTCTGAGGACTAGTATTAAGATCCAGGACTTCTTACCTCATGGCCATGATTTTAAATCAAACAAAGAACTACACTGACAGAAACTCATTTAGTATACACGCAGTAGCTTCTCTGAAACCAGACAGCTATGCCAGGCGATGATGTCCATTAAATTAGTAGTTAACAGCAGTTAACCATGTCGATGTTGTGTTTCAGCTTATGAACATGACTACACATTTCATCACTGGCCTGTTAACGTCTTAGTTTTACATCTTGTCCTGGATAAACAGATCCTTACTAGAAGAAAGCCCTGAAATAGGTCCATCTGTGGTCACAGATGAGCTCCTACAGTGACGGGCAAAAAGTAGCTGGACTGAACTGCGGTCTCTCTGTCCCCACCTCTGCAGGCAGGTCTCTGACCTTGCAGCTCTCTCCAGCCCTCTCGTTCATACCATACAATCCTTCTTTTTAGTAAATTGCATTGTGAACATCACTAATATTAAAAAGGAGATTACTTGGTGTTTTTTTTAAATTATGTTCTTTTGTGTAGAAAATGCTCCATATAATTGATAACACAATGCCTTAGATTTTTGCCCCCTTTTAAAATACTTTAACTGTTTTATGTTTAGAATTTTCTTCATTCTTACAATTTATCCTGCTTATGATAGTTTATTTCTAAAAGAAAATGACCGTAAGAAATGTTTAAAAAATTTTTAGTGATAGTATCTGGTCAAGGTATATCAGAGCATCCAGATTCCCCTTAAATGTTTTTCACAACTGATTCACCTAGAAGACATCTGTGAGCTGGGAGATCCACAACTGTCTAAAATGGTTTAGCTGTGGCCGCAAAGATGATCAGAGGGCTGGAGCACCTCTCCTGTGAGGACAGGCTGAGAGAGTTGGGGCTGTTCAGCCTGGAGAAGAGAAGGCTTCGGGGAGACCTGATTGCGGTCTTCCAGTGCCTCAAGGGGGCCTACAAGAAAGATGGGGAAAAACTCTTCCAGTAGGGCCTGTTTTGATAGGACAAGGGGTAATGGTTTTAAACTAGAAGGAGGTAGATTTAGATTAGATATTAGGAAAAAGTGTTTTACAATGACGGTGATAGAACACTGGAACAGGTTGCCTGGAAAGGTGGTAGATGCCCCATCCCTGGAAAGGTTCAAGGCCAGGTTGGACGGGGCTCTGAGCAACCTGATCTGGTTGGAAATGTCCCTGCTCCTTGCAGGGGGGTTGGACTAAATGGCCTTTAAAGGTCCCTTCCAACCCAAATGATTCTATGATTCTATGATGTGTGAGCTTGTCTGTAATGGAAAAACTTTGTGGCATTTATATATTTGCTGTTTTGCCATGTGGACTAAAAATGGTGTGTCACTAATTGTAATTCATCTTTCATGTGGAACATTTGAAATACATTTAGCCTTACTGAAAATATCTTGACTTTGTAGCTTCTTTTATTTTGTGAATTGTTCAAACAAGTTAAAAGTTGAAACAGTCATTAACTTTCTATACTTTTTGGAAAAGACCTTTATGTGAACCTGAAGAAATGAGTTCTCTGAAATCAGCAGAGACACTGCTTCTAAAAAAAGATGACATTGCTCAATTTTGTTCTGAGAGGAAGTTAATGTGAAACTTGTTATATTTGAAATTAAATTCCCCAAAATAATAGAAATAACTGGATATCTAATTTCCTCCACATAGGGCTGAACATTCACTCTATAATGCGCTGCTGAGTAAGTAAATAAATAGCAAACTCACTGTTTCCTGTAGTATGTCAGCTACCTGCTTATTGTTGAAATAGCTTATGTCACTAATATTTTTTTTAATTCCTGAAAATAAAGTTTCACAAGTAATACAAAAAGCCCACAGTATTAATGCTATACTTGTAGGCTGCCTGCCAATCTTTTAAAAGGCCATTGGATGCATAACACAATGAACATGAGGGATTATTAAAAATAAACTCACATCTTGGTGCTTAAACATTTTCTCTCTCTTTTCCTTAAGAAGTGATCATTACAGCGTATTTTTCGGGGGGGCGGGGTATAAGCAAAGGCAGCAGAAGTAGATGAAATTTTTATGCGGAAGAATCCATTAAAAATGCTCTTTGGCTGTCTGTTTGTGCCCTTGAGTCTCACGAGTACAGTTGGCAAGAACAGAAAATCACTTATGGACTCAAAAAATGATATACTATATTTCCTACCCTTTTAAATCCTTTAATGTGTCCCCAGAATCCCATGTAATTTAGGGAGGAACATCACAAAGTTTGGATGCTTTTCGGAACATTGTTCAAAGAATTTCAAATACTTTGGGTTGTAAAAACGATGTGGAAATTCTATAAGAAGAGTTTTTCTGTTAGATTTTCCTACCTTTTGCATGGTGTTAGGATAGATCACTGCAGAAATGAAAAAGCATATAACAATTGTAGAGGGTAATCATATACTTCCAATTTCAGTAATTTGATGATCTACATTTCAGTTGATTCCTAATGCCTAAGAAATATGAACTATTCCTTTTTGGGACAATGGTAAGGTCTGGTGAACAGGCTTAACTAATTTATTTAATTTCACTGAGATGTACTTTAGGGATTAATAAGGAACAGCAATTGATGCCTTGCCACATGCTCTCTGGACTGTGATTTCTTTGCTCCTCTTAGCTGTTTCTCAGCCTTTCTCAAGCCCAGAAAACAATCATAAATCACACTAAATATTTATATAGCTTTTTGGCATTTTTCATGCATGAGTGAGAAAGACGATGGGTAAGCTGGTAATAAAAATTCCAAGGAAAAATATTTTGTGGAAATTTGCCAATTTGTCAAAATACAAATGCTTTACAGAGGCTGTTTGATTCTGCTGAGAATCTATCATGCTTGCAGCTACACTGTACTGAGGGAATGAAGAGACTGCTCAGAATACATCCCACAAACAGAGCCATGAAGTCCATCAGTGGAAATACTCCATATTTTTACTAGTGGAATACACAGCAGAATTTGGTCTCAGATTTCTGCTTTGAGAATGCTGAAATCTAAAGCATATCTAGGAGACATTTCAGGATGGAGTAAATAACTTCAGTAACAAGGACAAATAGTGAATGAATGCATAGGGCATGATCAGTCTTACCTAACCTAAATGACCAGAATAAGCACCAAGGCTCCAGAAGCTAATAATGGAGAGTGTTAATTGCTGCCAAAACCAGGGGTTTTTTTTTTAATTAAACATGAACAATGGTTCAAATAGAACAAGGAGGCTAAATCTAGCCAGTAGAAAAGGTTAGGCACATCGTTTGTCTGAGGTCTCCCTTTCCAAAGAAATACTGGTATATGGCACAAGTGCATTCATCCAAGATCCCAAATACAGTGGGAACTGTACATATTTAATGTAAAATGGATAATTGCATTTCAGAGAAGACTTTGAAGACTTCTGCTTCCTTAGTTCCCTAACTGTGAGATTTACAGGACAAACTGAGAAGCACAAGCTTCCCTCTTCCAGTCGGAGCTATGGCAATGTGCAGCCTGTGGGCTGGAGGAAACAAGGCGTCTGTTTCCTCTGGCCATGAGTTTTTGTATTCTGTATTCTAAGATGCAAACACCATGGCTATTTTAATAAATTAAGGTGGATTTGAGGATTGATTGTGAGCACTGAAAATTGGTCATCTAAGCTGCTAAACTGATAGCATGGATGCTATCATAGTTTTGGCTTGGACTTAGTTATCATTTTCCAAAATGTCACTTTCACAGTGAAAAGTGTTCCCTGATGTTCAGGAAGAACCTCCTGTGTTTCAGTTTGTGCCACTGAAAAGAGCCTGGCTCCTTCTTCTTTACACCCTCTCTTCGGATGTCTATATACATTGATAATATCCCTTGCTCTGAGCTTTCTTGTGTCTAGGCTGAACAGTCTCAGCTCTCTCAGCCTTTCCTCATGAGAGATGCCCCAATCTCTTCATCATCTTAGTGGCTCTTTGTTGGAGTCTCTCGAGTATGTCCATGTCTGTCTTGTACAGGGGAACCCAGAACTGGACACAGTAAAATGAATCAAACTCAAGAACAGTGTTAAAAGATAAGGTAAGGTTTGAAGTCAAGTATATAAAATATAGAAAACTGTGGAAGTCTAGTTTTCCTCAAGCAACGTAAATTCATCCTGCATGCATGTGTGTATTACTGTAAGGTCTTGAATTAAATGGTTGCCTACTACTTTCACAAGGGAAAAAAAAAAGAAAAACAAAAGAACAACAAAAACTAATTTAAGTTGCCAACAACTTAATATCATCATCCTGTCCTATTACATGTCAGAAACTGAAGTAGAAAACAACGTAAGCATTTTCTGTGTTTTTTTTTATGACAGGTAGAAAATTCAAGTGTGTGAGTGATGAACTTCTGTACTCTAAAATGCTGTGTAGGAGGTATTCAGATTTCAGGTACTGAGGAACTTAATATAACTTTAGCAACCAGCTTACAAATGAATGCCTCCTGAAGCATTTTTCCTCAAGTTAATGCCTAAATTTCCTATAAAGTGAATGGCTGAAATGAGATGTCTGAAGTCATAAAGGAGGAGTTCTTCTTAGTTTGACTTTGAGCACTTGGAATTCCTTCATGCTTTCACCCTTACCTGCTTTCGTTTATTTAGGACAAATTTAGATGACGTAAACACTTTTGGAATGACTGGTTCAGATACATGAAGGAAGTATATCTGACTTAGACATCCTGGGTTTTATCCATAACTCCACTTTCCAAAGATGTTGGCTTAAAATTCAGTGGATCTATTGTTCAGGGGATAGGGAGGCTTATTATTTCCTAAAGTCAGCAGCCTCCAAGTTGTCTCAAATTGGCCATTAGTCTAGGAAGAAATTAATCAGGACTCCAAAATATAACTCAAAGTAGCTCACTTAGTTAAATTGTGTCATGTCTCTGAGTGTCTCCAACAGGCCGTATAGTTAGAAACAGAGATTGTGGTTGTGGTAGTGTGAATCTTCATATTTTTATAAAGTTAAATGCTCTGCAGACACTTTGTGTTTCATTCTTGCAACTGCAAACAGACCTGTCAGACGGTTATAGTATAATGCATGCTGTTGCTTTTTATATAATTTCATTCCACAGGTGCAATTATATATATTCACACACATATATGCCTGTAAACAAGCACACACATATGTATACATGGTTACAGGAACATATACCTATACATATGCATACACACGTGTGTGCTTGTGTATGGGCATATGTATGTATGAATGTATGTATAAATAATTTTACAAATAGCTGTTTTATTCAAGCTTGTTGATAGCTTAAGTTAATGAATGGTTAGAATTTTGGCAAGTCCTGCTGGAGTTTGGATCCAGTGCTCATAAAACTAAGCAAAATCCTGGAATATCATCTAAAAATGGAGATTTTGTGGCATGTCTCATATTATTGTTACATATGATCCATAAGATCTGCTGAAAAAATCATTAAAAACTGGAAAGTAGCATTATTAATGAAAATCAGGTTCTATTTAAAGCTGGTGGTTTGGCATTATTGAAAAACTGTGATTTCAGACTACAACAATCTTCACTCACCCATTTCATGACAATTTCTTTTAATTATATTTAGCCAGAAGCAATTCCCGTTTTTATTTTCTGACAATTCCTTTTTTTTTTTTTTTTAAGCAATGATGTAGTCTGTTGGAAGGAGTAGTGGACAGAGTAACATTTCTTTAAGTAATTTGTGAGCACTTTTCTATGCTGTGGCATTCAAAGTTTTAGAAACTTTTCTGAGCAATACCATGTATAAGCAACTTGTTCTCCTATGCTTGTCTATATTTAGTAAAGTACTTTGCTTGAAACCCCACTGTGCCCATGTGGTTTCTATATATAATTTGGTTGTATATTAAGAGAAAAAGAAAAAGCAACCCGTAACATGCCCAATATTGCACAGGACACAAATGAAGACAGTCTCTGTTGCCAATCGTTTACTGTCCAACATCTCCAACTTGAACATTACTCTGTTGGAGGGACCCCCACCTCCTTATGGAGCTCTACAGCAGGCAATGGGCTCTTTCATATACATGGGACTCTGCATATGCAGTTCATTATGGGGCTGTGGCCCAAAAAGATGTACATGAGAAAGAAAACAGAGAACAAGAAAGGAGGGAATACACACATTTCAGTTGGCATATTCAAAGATAGCACAAAGGCATGTGATTTCCATTAAAACTCAATTGAATGTCACTTACAGAAGGTCATTTTGGCAGGTGATGTACAAAAGGAACATTTCACCTGAAAAAGCTGTTGGTAACATTCTTTGCTATTCCTGTAAGAATCATCTATGCATTCTGACCAATGTAATTTGCAGAGAAATACCTTAATAAAAGGAATAAATATAACTGTTTGAAGGCTTCCTATAAAGGACTGGGTTATAAATAAAGTTGTAGTTGTATTTTAAAATTACTTCCAAATGCAGTTATATCTTAGCTTGGGTAATACAAATAATCCTAAATATTTTAGACTGTTCTACACCTTTAATGTGCAGCATAAAATGAACTAAGTGATATGATATTACTTTATATATAGTCCAAATTACAGCCATGGAAACTGCTTCAGCAAGGAACAACAAAAAAGATTTTAACACACATGAATAAAATCAGTGGCTAAGAAAAACGGGGGTGGAATGGGAAATACACTTCAGCTGAGTCTTCAGCTTCTGCACAGAAAAAAAAAAAAGTAACCTCCTCGGATGGAATTCTATTTGTAGGGATTGTGGTGCCAGGGACAAGACATGGAGGAAACTGCCTCTGTGAGAACTAAGTACAGTAATTTCCTTACTTCTTCCGAAATCTTCTATCTACAGAGATTATTGACAGAAGTACAGTTAATCTGCCTGAAACTTAATCAGATATTATTGGTATTTATTTTTCTGGGTCCTTCTCAGTCTGATAGCAACTGTTACTGTAGCAAGGAATTTGGAATGGACAGTCATTTTAACATGAATTTTCATCAGCCATGCATCTAACACAATCCTTGAAATAAATCTAAGAATAAAGTGAGGTAGAGGAACAGGATGAGGGGCACTGACACAGGATGACAGGGTAGAAAGAAGAAGGATAAAATGAGATACTATATGTAAGAAAAATGATATTTCTCCAGCTCATGATACCTTCAAAACAAGACTGGATACTTAAGTAAAAAACAAATTATTCTGTTAAAAAGGAAGCTTATAGTTTGTGGAATGTAATTGCTTATCTTATATGACAGTTTAAGCTAGGTAATAATTGTCCTTTCTGCCCTTAAACCCTTTAATTCAGCAGGTCTGCTATCTTACTGAAAGAAAGAATTGATCCCCCTTTATTCAAGGATGATTTTGTGTTGTTACTTCACATAAGTGTATCTGGTAATTTCTTTTTGAATCCTAAGATTTATTCTTATTTACCTCCCTTTCCATAATATAGCTGAAGGAAAGAGTAAGTAACAAACACTCAAACCAGCCAATTTCTGAGAAACTTTAGTATCATTAAAAAAAAAAAAATTGCAAAAATATAAGATTGTGTTCATAAAATAAAAAGACAAACATTGACATTGAAATTACTTTAAAAAAAAGATTTTAATATTTTACAAATTGTGGCTTTCTTCAGGCTGTCCCGGTGGTGTGCATGCAGTAATAATTTCCAATATTGGGGGAAAGTGGAAAGTAAAACCTAACTCAATCCCTAATCACCGCACCATCTTTCACTGTCCTTGCTGGGCTACGTTTTAAAGCACTGGGGTACAGAGATGTGACTTGCCCATGGTAACACAGCAAGCGCCAGAAAATCCTGTGAAGGCTCTGACTCACCTCAGCTCAAATAGGAACTGCTGTTAGAGATTGCTTCTCTTGGAGTGTGCGTGCAACTCACGGCATATTTCTGTTCATCAGCATAGCTTGCTTTGTATTCAGAGTGACACATCCTTAGAAGCACATTTGCTCCGCTGTGCAAACATGGATATGCATGAAATAGAAAAAAAAGAAAAAAAAAGGAAAGAAAAAATATTAAACATCATTTAGTGGTTGGAAGTTATTTCTAGTTTGCAACCACTGGAAGGGTTGCCTGGAGAAAACTTTTCCCTCTGTTATTACAGAATAATAGCTTGTGGATGCTGAAAAGCAAACACAACTTGTGGTTTTCTTTTAAGTCACACTGCAGCGCTATCTCCCGCTTAGCATTTTAGCATCATGTTGTTTGGGAAAGGTCACGTTTTTACTTTCAAGACACCATTTGTCTTCAGTCCCCTCTTCTAATCTGCAAATAGTTACCCAATAGTTTTGGGCAGGAAGCCAAGTACTTGGTTGCAGAAGCGTCTTCAAGTGTCATTTTACTAATCATGGAGGTTTGTATTGTGTTAAATAAACACAGGTAACTTTCATTGAATGGTGCTTTTACATTTACTGAAAGCTGAAAATATCAGCCACAGTCTGTGCAGGTATATGGCAGCCTTTGACATCTGCAGTTTGAGGCCACAAACTCCTATTTAAGTGGTCATGAATGAAATATTTATCTAGAACTTGCCATCACTGCGTTGGGATTTTTAAGCAGGTCAGACTATCTCCAGCTACAGCAGTTTGGAATATATTCTTTCAGCTATTTTACTTACATGAAACAGCATGTTTCTTTAAGCATCTTTACGGAAAAGATTACATACCATGGAAAACAAGACTTCATTTGATGTCAAGGTTGTAGAGTTAATTATGATTAAATCAGCAAGTAATCTGTGTTGCAATGAAGCAATTGTGTTTTTACAGTAGTGTGATGGGTAACAACACCTTAACTACTCTGTTTAGGTGCATTCATCCCCCCAGCTCATATATTTCTTAGATTAGCTCTCAGACAAAAGTCATGGAAATGGACCTCTCAGTCCCTACTTTTAGATGTTTTCACTATTGTGTGATTTCTCATATATTCTCTTTACCTTTAATATAGTGCTCTTTCTCTGCTGCCTCTAAAAATGATATTAATTTTTCCACAGAGGAGCCGAGGACAGTTGCTGAATACTCCAATAAAAAATCTCTACGTGAAGAGCAGGGTATTCATGGGTAACAAAACCTTTTACGAAAGAATTAAAGAAAATAAAGTCTTATTTTTTCTGATCACTGTTACCATCTGCTAGCAATTCAATCAAAATTAAGTATTACTTCTGTTCTCTGTGGCAAGACCTGGGGTCTTTTATTTCTGATTTTTTTTAAAATGCAAATATGTATGATCAATCAACACAGAAGTACTCTATAAGGGATTAAATCAGACCTTGAACCCAGTACACAAAGATTCATCATACAACATGCTGTATCTTTCCAAGTAAGTGCTCACAGAAGTCCTAAACTGGTCTTTGAGAGCTCAGTACTGAACCAAGCAGAGAGGAAGAAAGCAATTACAATTTCCAGAATAATGGGGCAATGGGTGTGTTGACTTTGCCCTGAAAGACACAAGCAAACTCCACCACAAAGCCATGTCCCACCCAGGTATAGTCAACCACAGAGCCAGACGACTTGGAAGGCTGTGCTGAGCTTGGTTACGACTGTAAATCCTATCCTACTATAAAACAGTTTCTTTTCTCTGTGGAATAAATAAGTCATCTTTCCTCCTGTTTGCTCTTCCAGCTGCTTTGAGGAGTGTCAATGAAATGCTGATTTCCCAAAAGTGGGAACTAATTAACAACTAAAAGAAAGATTAAGACGAAAACCTACAGTGGAACAACTGAAAGATCTCAACTTTAATCTTTTTTTTTTTAAATAAGAACAGGAAGATCTGAATATTATTCATAAAGGCATAAATTTTGGCAACTGTTTTAGTATGGAAAAAAAAAACAACAAAAATTGACCTTTTGATCCCAATAATAATATAGTAATTTAATAATCATGAAAGGAAAAAGTATCTTCAGCCATAGGCTTGCCAAGCTGGTGAAGAGGGCATTTAAACTAATGTTGCCAGGGCAGGAGAACATCAATCCATTCCACTGCTATCAGCAGTGCCAGCAACAGATGCCCAGAACCTGGGGAAGGATCACAGGTCAGCAGGAGAGCACCTAACGTGCAGCACAAAGGAATTCCAGCTGCTCCAGACAGTAAGTCAGCTTCATTGAAGGCCCATTTAATGCCTCTATGCAAAGGTACATAGTATGGGGAATAAATAATAGGAGTTAGAGACGTGCGCACGTCTGAAGGGTCTATGATCCTATTGATATCATGGAGATGTGGTGGGATGGCTCCTATGACTGGAGTGTTGGAATGGAGTGATACAGGCTCTTTCGGAAGGACAGTCAGGGGAGACCGGGGGGGGTGTCACCCTCTGTGTCAGCGACCAGCTGGAGTGCATGGAGCTCCATCTGGGGATGGATGAGGAGCTGACAGAGAACTTATGGGTCAGGATTAAAGGAAGGGCAGGGACAGTTGACAGTGGGGGTCTGCTACAGGCCACCTGGCCAGGAGGACTGAGTGGATGAAGCCCTCTGTAGACAGATAGGAGCAGCCAGGCTCACAAGCCCTGGTCCACATGGGGGAATTCAGCCACCTCGATATCTGTTGGAGGGACGACACAGCATGGCACAAGCAAACCAATGCATTCACGATAACTTCCTTCTTCGGGTGATAGAGGAGCCAACAAGGAGAGATGCTATGCTGGACCTTGTTTTCACCAACAAGGAGGGGCTGGTGGGGAATGTGGAGCTCAAAGGCAGCCTTGTCTGCAGTGATCAGGAAATGGTGGAGTTCAAGATGCTTAGGGCAGCAAGGAGGGTGCACAGCAACCTGGACTTCAGGAGAGCAGACTTCGGCCTCTTCAGGGATCTGCTGGGCAAAGTACTGTGGGATGAAGCCCTGGAGGGAAGAGGGGCCCAACAAAGCTGGTTAATATTCAAGGATCACCTCCTCCAATCTCAGGAGCAATGTGTCCCAGTGAAGAGGAAGTCAGGCAAAAATGCCAGATGGTCTGCATGGATGAACAAGGAGTGCCTGGACAAAAATAAAAAAAAAAAAAAGAAAAAAAAACAAAGAAAGCCTACAGAGAGTGGAAGCAAGGACATGTAGCCTAGGAGGAACACAGAGATATTGTCCAAGCAGCCAGGGATGAGGTTACTAAGGCTAAAGCCCTGATAGAATTAAATCTGCCCAGGGATGTCAAGGGTAACAAGAAAAGCTTCTATAGGTATGTCAGGGATAAAAGGAAGGCCAGGAAAAATGTGGGACCTCTCCGGAAGAAAGCAGGAGACCTGGTTACTCAAGACACGGAGAAGGTGCACAAGTCCATGGGACCTGATGAGATGCAAGTTCTGAGGGAATTGGTGAATGAAGTTGCTAAGCCACTATCCATCATATGTGAGAAGTTGTGGCAGTCCAGTGAGGTTCCCACTGACTGGAAAAGTAGAAACATAACCCTCATTTTTAAAGAGGGAAACAAGTAAGACCTGGGGAACTAGAAGCTGATCAGTCTCACCTCTGTGCCTGGCAAGGTCACAGAGAAAATTCTCCTGGAAACTATGCTAAGGCACATGGGAAATAAGGAGGTGATTGGTGACAGCCAAAGCAGCTTCACTAAGGGTAAATTGTGCCTGACTCATTTGGTGGCCTTCTACAATGAGGTTACAGCATTGGTGGATAAGTGACGAGCAACTAATGTCATCTACCTGGACTTGTGCAAAACATTTGACAATTTCCCACATGACATCCTCGTCTCTAAACTGGAGAGATATGGATTTGATGGGTGGACCACTCAGTGGATAAAGAATTGGCTGGATGGTCACACTCAAAGTGTCGTGGTCAACAATTCGATGTCCAAGTGGAGATCAGTGAGGAGTGGTGTTCCCCAGCAGTCAATATTAGGACCACCCTTGTTTAACATCTTTGTCAGCAACATGGACAGTGGGATAGAGTGTATCCTCAAGGAGTTCACCGATGACACCAAGCTGTGTGGTGTGGTTGACACACTGGAGGGAAGCAATACCGTCCAAGAGGGACTGGTGGGGGATGTGAAACTGAAGGACAGCCTTGGCTGCAGCAACCATGACACGGTGGAGTTCAAGATCCACGGGGCAGTGAGGAAACTACACAGCAAGCTCTCAGCCCTAGACTTCCGGAGGGTGGACTTCAGCCTCTTCAGGGACCTGATGGGCAAAGTGCCATGGGAGGTGGCCCTGGAGGGAAGAGGGGCCCAGGAAAGTTGGTCCAAATCCAAGGAGCACCTCCTTCAAGCTCAGCAGAGGTGCATCCCGATGAAGAACAAGTCGGGCAAAAAGGCCAGGAGGCCGGCGTGGATGAGCAAGGAGCTCCTGGATCAACTGAAAGTGAAGAGGAAAGCCTATTGAGGGTGGAAGTGGAAACAGGTAGCCTGGGAGGACTACAAAGAGGTTGTGTGAGTGGCCAGGGATCGGGTGAGGAAGGCTAAAGCCCTGACAGAATTGAATCTGGCCAGGGATATAAAATGCAACAAGAAAAGCAACAAGAAAAGCTTCTATAGGTATGTAGGGGACAAAAGAAGGTCCAAGGAAAATGTAGGCCCCCTCTGGAAGGAAACCGGTGTCCTCCTTACCCGGGACATGGGGAAGGCTGAGGTACTCAATGACTATTTTACCTCAGTCTTCACCGATAAGGGCTCTTGTCTCACCACCCAAGCTGTGGAAGGCACAAGCAGTGACTATGAGGATGAAGAACCGCCCACTGTACTCAAAGAGCAGGTTCGGGAACATCTGAGGAACTTGAAGGTGCACAAGTCCATGGGACCTGATGAGATCCATCCGCGGGTCCTGAGGGAACTGGCAGATGAAGTTGCCAAGACGCTGGACATTGTATTTGAGAAGTCGTGGCGGTCTGGTGAGGTCCACAATAACTGGAATGGTTCCCATTCTTAAAAAGGGGAACAAGGAGGAGCCGGGCAACTACAGGCCGGTCAGCCTCACCTCTGTGCCTGGCAAGGTCATGGAGCAGATTCTCCTGGAATCCATGCTAAGGCACATGGAGAGCAAAGAGGTGGTTGGTGACAGCCAACATGGCTTCACCAAGGGCCGATCGTGCCTGACCAATTTGGTGGCCTTCTATGACGGGGTGACAGCATCGGTGGACAAGGGACAAGGAACGGATATCATCTACCTGGACTTGTGCAAAGCTTTTGACACTGTCCCACACGACATCCTTCTCCCTAAACTAGAGAGACATGGGTTTGATGGACGGACCACTCGGTGGATAAGGAGTTGGCTGGATGGCCGCACTCAGAGAGTGGTGGTTAATGGCTCAATGTCCATGTGAAAACTGGTCACGAGTGGCATCCCTCAGGGATCCATGTTGGGCCCGGCCCTGTTCAACATCTTTGTCGGTGACATGGACAGTGGGATAGGGTGCACCCTCAGCAAGTTCGCCGATGACACCAAGTTGTGTGGTGCTGTCAACACACTGGAAGGGAGGGATGCCATCCAGAGGGACCTTGACAGGCTGGAGAGGTGGGCCTGTGCCAACCTCATGAAGTTCAACCAGGCAAAGTGCAAGGTCCTGCACCTGGGTCATGGCAATCCCAGGCACAAATACAGGCTGGGCAGAGAATGGATCGAGAGCAGCCCTGAGAAGAAGGACTTGGGAGTGCTGGTGGATGAGAAGCTCAACGTGAGCAGGCAATGTGCTCTTGTGGCCCAGAAGGCCAACCACATCCTGGGCTACATGAAGAGGAGCGTGGCCAGCAGGTGGAGGGAGGTGATTCTCCCCCTCTACTCTGCCCTGGTGAGACCCCACCTGGAGTACTGTGTCCAGTTCTGGAGCCCCCAACATAAGATGGACATGGACCAGTTGGAGAAGGTCCAGAGGAGGGCCACGAAGATGATCAGAGGGCTGGAGCACCTTTCCTGTGAGGACAGGCTGAGAGGGTTGGGGCTGTTCGGCCTGGAGAAGAGGAGGCTCCTGGGAGACCTTATATCAGTATTCCAGTACCTCAAGGGGGCCTACAAGAAAGATGGGGAGAGGATGTTCAGTAGGGCCTGTTGCGATAGGACAAGGGGTAATGGTTTTAAAATAGAGGGAGGTAGATTTAGATTGGATATTAGGAAAAAAATTTTTACAATGTGAGTTGTAGAACACTGGAACAGGTTGCCCAGAGAGGTGGTGGATGCCCCATCCCTGGAAACGTTCAAGGCTAGGTTGGATGAGGCTTTGAGCAACCTGATCTAGTTGGGGATGTCCCTGCTTCTTGCAGGGGGGTTGGACTAGATGACCTTTGAAGGTCCCTTCCAACTCCAACCATTCTATGATTCTATGATTCTATGATTCTATGACCTTGACAGACTGGAGCCCATGCAAACTTCGTGAAGTTCAACCAGGCCAAGTGCAAGGTCCCGCACATGGATCAGGGCAATCCCAAGCACAAATACAGATTGGGCAGAGGATGAATTGAAAGTAGGCCTGAGAAAAAGGACTTGGGAGAGCTGGTGGACGAAAAGCTCACCATGAGCCAGCAATGTGTGCTTGCAGCCCAGAAAGCCAACCACATCCTGGGCTGCATCAAAAGGAGCCTGTCTAGCAGGTCGAGGGAGATTATTCTGCCCCTCTATTCTGTTCTCATGAGACCCCACCTGGAGTACTGCGTCCAGCTCTGGAGCCCCCAACATAAGGACATGGACCTTTTGGAGAGAGTCCAGAGAAGGACCACAAAGATGATCAGAGGGCTGGAGCACCTCTCCGGTGAAGACAGCCTGGAGAAGAGGAGGCTGTGGGGAGAACTTATTGTGGCCTTTCAATACTTAAAGGGGGCTTATAAGAAAGTCAAGGAGGAACTCTTTAGCAGGGCCTGTTGTGACAGGACTAGGGGTAATGGTTTTAAACTAGAAGGGGGTAAATTTAGACTAGATATAAGGAAGAAATGTTTTACAATGAGTGTGATGGAACACTGGAACAGGTTGCCCAGAGAGGTGGTGGATGCCCCATCCCTGGAAACATTTAAGGCCAGGTTGGACAGGGCTTTGAGCAACCTGATCTACTTGAAGATGTCCCTGCTCTTTGCAGAGCTGTTGGATTGGATGATCTTTAAAGGTCTCTCCCAACCTAAAGTATTCTATGATTCCACTAATTAAGAAAACTCTCAAGAACAACACTACATTTTGAAACATTCTGTTGGTCTGAATTTTACTTCTCATCTTTCTGGGTATTTTTTTAACGCTATTTTTATTAGCCAACAAAAAAATCAACATTTAATACTATTTTTATTAGGCACCAAACAAAACACGTTACCCTTAGCTCTAGGGAAAAGAATCAACTCCACAAATGACAGCTTCACAAGATCTCTGTGTGACACCTCCGTTAGCTGTGCAAGTCAGCTGCTTGAGAGACCTCCCAGGTGTAGAACATCATGGCAGCAGTCAGTGAGCTCTAAAACTCTTGCTTTGTTACAGGAAAATATCTTCACCTTCTCAGCTGCAGAGAGCTGAACTCTGCACCCTTCCAGCAATAAAGACTGACCACATACTGATCTACACCAGTAAGAGCATGGCTAGTAGATCAAAGAAAATTATTCTTTCCTTTGATTCAACATTCATGAAGCTACAGCTGGAACACTGTGTCCAGTTTGGGTGCCCAAAACGAAAAAGGCATTAGCATACAGGAGAAAGGTCAGTGGAGAACCTGCAGGATGGGTAGGGGTCCACAGCACATGACACATGAGGAAAGGCTGAGGGAGCTCGGTTTGCTTAACCTGGAGAAAAGAAGGCTAAAGAGGAGTCTAATTTTCTCTCCAAATATCAGGCAGATGTAGAAGAGACAGATCTAGATACTTTTGCCAGGTGCACATTGAAAGCAAAGCAACCGATGGATTATAAGTTACAAAAATGGAGATTGCGACTTGATGTAAAGAAAAAAAAATGTATAACTATGAAAAATAAACATAGGGACAGATTTCATAAGGTTTCTGTGGAATCTCCATCCTTGGAGACACTCAAAACTCAAGAAGACAAGACCCTATTCTTAAAGCAATCTGACCTAATTTGGACTCTAGCCCTCCTTAAGCAGGAGTTCAGACTCCTAAGGAAGGTTACTTCCAACTTAATTTTTTTTTTTACATTATTACAGTTCAAGAGATATTTTTTATCTGAGTGGTACATTTTAAGGAGTGATAGTTCAACGCTTCATATTTCAGCTTCAAAGTTACAGTTTGCACAGAGTTCATTGATCATCCCTTTGTGAAGCTGATTGATTGTACGGAGCTATGAAAGATTATGGAGAGGATTCCCAATAAAACTTCCTTTATTGTTAAGTCTTGCCTGAGACATGGAAGAATGGAAAAGTCATGACTGTTAATAGGAAATTATTCTATGTAGCTGGAATTCATTACAGCTACAGTTCAGCTAGGGCAAAGATCGAGAAAGAATACCAAATTCTTCCAGTATTTGATATAGTTCTGAGTTTTAAGAAGGTCTGTATAGGAGCTGGTAGCTAGTTGTTTATTCTGGAATAAGTGTCTTGACTAGTCTTTAGATGATGTAGATCAAAAATGACTATGATATCTTGTGGAAGACAGTGTGTTGTGGTTTTGTTAGTGAGGGGGGGCCTAAGGAGAAAGACCCTCCAAGTCATTAGACAAGAAGTGTGTACGCAGGGCAAAATAATGAAGGTCAACAAATAACTTGAGGAAGGCAATTCTCAGGGAATTTTAGGATATTTGACTTCCAGGAGACTTTTATGAATTAGACTTTCTCAAAGTAGAGACACTGTCTAAGGAACACCTGGAATAGTCTGGGTATAAATATAGAATGAAATTGAAAATAATTAAGTGACAATATAAAATGGCAAGGGCCAAGGCGGGTGAAGAGAAAGAGTGTTTTGGTTTAGAAAGGAAAAAATTACTACATGCACTAATAATAATAGTCAGGTGAGACAATTTCTTGAGTGATTGCACTAGCCCCAGCTGGAACTCTTTGGGCCAGGGATGACTAGCCCTCTCCCAAGGGATCCCTGAGCTAAGGAACCTAAAAGAAAAGATGTTAGTGTGGTAGAAGGAGTAAGATTTTCATAGAAGAGATGGGTGTAGAAACTATTCTTTAATTAAGAAATAATGAGCTGATTAAACTGATTTTAAAGCTACAAAACAGAATCAAAGTAACGTTTTGGATTTTTAAGAGACAAACTAAAAAACGAAGAGATCAAGTCAACCAAGATTACTATGCTGTGAAGATTAAGAATTTGAACATAATAAAAAGGTTTTTTTTTCTGAAATTGCTTTCCAGGTAAGAAGGAAGATTAATAGGGAAGAGTTACAGGGATGGGAAGAATCATCATCACTACAGAATGGCAAGGTCCCGTTTAATGAATGTGATTCTGATTACTCAGGTAAAAATAGTTTAAATGGTAATAGAGACAGGTAAAGGTTGCCAGATGATTAATATAATGAAGTGCTTACTTTATGAAATCAGATTTAAAAAAATCTTAGTTTGTTTTGACTCATAAAACAATTAGGGTATATAACTGTTTGTAATAAAGACATCTGGATCATAAATGTGAAAGACAAAGAATTTTTTTTTTCCTCTAAAAGGTAATATTGGTATAGGATCAAATGATCGTAAAATGCTTATAAAAGAAGAACTTTGAATAGAAATTTGAAGATTTCTAAACATCCATATCATAATTTTCTAGGACAGCCTTTTAAAGAACATGGATAGGGGTAAGGAACCTAAATTGTTTTAAGATGAAACCTGAAACCTCAGATAAAGAAAGGATTGCATAACTGACCAATGTGATGCTATAACTAGAAACCAAAAGTGATACAGTAACAGTCCTTTTTTAATTAAAAAAAAAAAAAAATTCTTTTTTTTTTATATCCCTAAAGAACACCCTAAAGGAGTCTTGGTCACCAGTTGCAGAGGCTTGGTTTTCCACTGTATTTATTTTATGTTAAACCTATAATTTGAAGTTTCTTCTGATCCCTGCTGAGGCTAGGATGAAATACATTTTTTTTTTTTTACTCCTTGAGTCATAACTTGACAGCATTAGGAAGTGGAATAATGTTTTCCTTCCACTTTGGAGATAGAATTAAAATGGATTGGCAACCTTGGAAAGAATGTGCTGGTGTATCCAGAGGTACTGCAAAATCTGTCACGTGTGTGACTAGTACAGCTCAGCCTTGCAGTTGCCAATTTTGGAGTGAGAAAGCAATCTTCTCCAAAGTCACACTGGCCAAGGTCAGCGAGGACTGCCTGCTGTCTTCTGTGGCACAGGACACAGTTCATTCTTCAGGGTCACTTGGGTACATTCTCCTCAAAAATTTCATGCTTGTAAAGTGAAACAGAGTTAAAAAAAAAAAAAAGAGTAAAATAAGAGTAAAATATTACTCTTGACAACAGCCTTTGGTTTCCTTTATCTTTTGTAGAGGCTTAGTACTTTCTTTTGTACCTTCTACCTCAATGTTTTGTGGCAAGCTAGGGAATAGTTTCCAGCTTGCAAAGGGCAGTAGGAAGGGCAGATGGAATTGTATCCATGCTCTTTAGAGATTCATAAACTTAGAATTACACTCTTCAAGCCTAACCACAGATACCTTCATGAGCTATCTACCTGTGAAGGCTATTTGCTCTAGATTTCTCCTGCAGGCACTGGAGCGAGATGGACATTTCCAGAGGGAATTTCAATCCATGACAGTTTGCAATTTTTTTTCCTTCTGAGTAAGCCTATTTCTCTCCTTGAACTATGAAAAACATAGAAACACAAGACACAAAAGTAGGAAAAAAAATAGTTTTCAGGTAACACTTAAGGTTGTACCTATGAGAAGTGTACGTAAAGAAACTGGAGATACTATATAGGATGAAAGGAAATAGGCTCAAGTTGTGTCAGGGGAGTTATAGATTGAATATTAGGAAAAATTTGTTTACTGAAAGAGTGGTCAAGTGTTGGAACGGACTTCCCAGGGAAGTGGTAGAATTATCATCCCTGAAGGTGTCCAAAAAATGTGTAGACGTGGCACTTTGGGATGTGGTTTAGTGGACATGGTGGTGTTAGGTTGACGGTTGGACATCTTTTCCAACCTTAAAGAATCTATTCTATATCTTCTGCTTGATGCTTTTCACTTGTAGTGGGCTGAACACAAAGATCCGTATGTTCTCTTTCAGATTTATATTTATCTGTCCTATATGTGGTGGGGGAATGGCAATGACAACTCTTGTTGAATGGTGAGTAAAGATATTCCTCCTACATCACAAAGAGACCAGATAACTAGATGCTCATTTAAAAACTACAAGAGAACAATGAATCAAAGAACTCATGCAAAATCTAAATTTTGTCTGAAATTATAAGAACTTAATTAAGTTTAAAATTATGGCTGTAAAACTGCAAAACACATTCTCAAAAGAAAAATAAGAATATCTTGAAAAAGTATATATATTTATAATTAAACTTAATGAAGTATGTCAATGAAGTAATTAATTTCTTGTGATATTTAAATATTGGGCAACCCCACATAAAATGCTCAGTATGAAATTATGTACAGATATCTGTACAATACTATAATGTCTCAAATTGAATCCTTGCCAAAGCATTCACTTAAAATAAAAGCAGAGATGAAGCCAATAACTTAACAGTTGACATGAAAGACATGTCTGTATCCTAACATCATAACATTATGGAGTGGATTTGAAAATGTAGGCATATGCAATTGCGTGCATACATTTAAGCATGCCTAATATGGCCACAAATATTTTACATATGCAGGCAAATCACATTTCTGAAAACATACATCCCTAGTTATCTAGAAAAATGCTCTGTTATCCTCAGGGACCGAGACTTAGCTTCAGCTAAGTTTCACCAACAGCTAGTTGAGAAGTCAGAACAAAATGTGAGACTCAGAAGGAAGAGGATGCCCTTGGAAAGTTGTGCTCTCTTGCCAGGCCCTCGTAGTAATAATGATTATTTGAATGGAGAGTATTCTATTTCCTTTTCTGCTTCTATTACCTATTTTTGCTTGTGTGTTCATTGTGAATACTGTCTTATCAGTCTTTCACTGTGGAAGATCTCCAGCCTTCTGTCTCCCTTGCTGTTAGTTAAGTGACTATCCATTGCTTAACATGTATGTATCATGTACAAAGAAATTCATAAAGTATATGGTGTAACTCTCATCTGGGCCACTTTCTTCAGATATCTCTTACTGCATGCAAAAAGACTGTGCAAGCAAGATATAGTCAGCTAAAAAGTGTACAGCAGTTGTTCACTGGCTAACACACACAATAGGAGGAGGGTTAAGCTTCCTGAATTGGCCTTTTACGTGTGTTAGCAACTCATATTTCAGTGTAATTTCAGTGTATGCATCTTAACTTCAAAAGCAAACTTTGTATTTTCATTGCATGAACGGGGAAACAAAAAATTTTATGCACTGGTTTTAAGGCACTTAAAAAAAAATTACATTTTAATGCTATTTCTGTGCCACAAAGAACTGTCTTTGAGATAAATGCCTTTCAAGCAGCCCATACTTGCATGAATATGACAGTGTCTTTGTAGGTAAATGATCTCCGCTGTTATTTTTCTCAGTAAAGAATGGCAAGACATCCAGGAACCTGATTGGTTGGCATGGATTTTGTTTTCTATAATAAAATACAACAAGGGCTGTCAAGACTTATTGCTTCAAACGAAGAGCTGTGTACAGCATGGTTCCCTGTAGCAGCCTGCATATGGAACCCTTTAAACATCCTTAAGAGACCCATTGGGGCTTCTAATTATTGTGAAACATCTCCTGGCAGAACCATTCCTACCCTTCCAAGAATGCGTTGTAAAAATAATTAGATGATGAGATTTAGATCGAAACCGCTAACTAGTGATTTAAGAGTTTTGCTCATACCATATAGAAAACTAAGGAAATGAAACGCTGAAATCTCTTCACATGAAAGGAAAACAATCCTTTGTGGTTCACATTTTGGGGGGAAGACAGAGAATGAACTTCTCTTTTTCCTCCTTTCTTCCCCCTCCCCAACTTTAATACTTTGTTTCCTGTGGTTACATGAGGGGGTGGAGATGTTTCTTCATTTTCTAAACATTAAACCACTTGAGAATCTCTCTCCGTTTCTGGGGAGCCTGCTATTAGAGAATGACTAGAGGAGCTTGCTTTAATCAAGCTTAAAAGCTACGAAGAATAGAATCACATTTTATGGCTTTAGAGGCTAAACCAACATGTAGTCAATTAGGTGACATCACTTCTACAAAAAAAAAAAAAAGCAGAACATCTTTGTTTAATCAAAACAAACAAACAAGATTAGAAGTTTAAGTGCCGTGGTTTAGGAAAGAGTCACATTTTGAATCAAATCCTGGAGGACTATGGACGTGGCAGAGATAAAATTTAATCACACGAAATCTGGTGGTCAGCTTAACAGTTGTGTTAGTTTAAATGTGAAGATGAGTATATTTGCATTTTGCCAAGGAAAATGAATTCATAGTATATGCAGGTGTCATGGATTTATTTGGTCCCTTTCCTTGTTTGTTATTTTCTTAATTAAGTCTTCAAATTGAGCTTTTCAACACCTAGATCTATAAAATGAATTTAAACAGAGCTGAGGGACCTATTTACATACTGTATTTTCTATAAGCTATTTGCAACGATACAGGAGGGGACACATCCTACTTAAGCGTTACAGAAAATGCAGAGCCTTCCCTAAAGAGATTACGCTGCCAACAAGTCAAAGAATAGGAGTGACACCACACTGCCTTCGTTCCTGTTGTTTAGGTTCACAATTTACATGCAATCCCTGAGCCATATCTCAGCGGGTATTCCTATCCAGGCTCTATCTCAAATGTCTTCCTTCACCATGATGTTTCTAAATTACGACCTTTCCCACCAACCCACCTGCCTGCTACTCAAGGAAGCTCTCACTACATTGCTGTGTGTTGCCTACTGCTGTATCCTTCTTCCATGGCCTTCAACTTGATGATCTTGGAGGTCTTTTCCAACCTTAAAGATTCTATGAAATGCAGTCTTGAAAAAGGACTTATTCCTATAGGCTGTCACCCTATCCACATTGCTGTCTTGTTGCAACCCTCCTCCCTCATGTCACAGAACAGTCGTGGATGGACCTTCACCAGCAAGGCAGTTCTCAACTGGTCCGCACGTGTTCTCCTGTGAGCTTCCTAAGCACCTTTGTTCTTTCACGTCCTGCCTGTCACCTTTTGAAAGACATCCCTGTCGGCATCAAATTACTAGGTGTTTTTTGTTCCCTCTTTAAGACACTTTTCTAGTATGGTGGATATAGAAAACACTGGCATGCTGCTGGCATGTTAAGGTCATTGTTTACCATGCTCGGAGATATGATGCCACTCATTTTTTATTGTCCTTATCTGTCACTCTGTGTCCATCCCAGTTTCCTAGCTGTAGACTCTCAGCTTTCTCCAGCAGGAATTGTCCTCTGTTCTCTTTTACAGCACCTGGCACAAAGGGCTCTGGCTCCTAGATATACAGCAATACAAATAATCATAAATGAAAATAAATGAGTTGAGAAATTGCCTGCAGTCACACAGCAGGGCAGTGGCTGATGTAAGATTAGAAATTTTGGGACAGCTGGTTGGAAAACATGAGCCTTAGTCATGTTTTTCTAATTGAAAAATCGTATTTGGGATGAAAATTTAAGCTTTAGCTGTAAAACTCAGAGACCTGTCTTGTGAGAACTAGTTTCTCTTATTTTTTTATAACTGTAATGCAGACAAGTCCTACAGAGCTGATTTTAGGCACGTGGCAAAAGCTGAGGAGGAAAATTGTTTGTTATCTTCCTTTCTCCTTCTTTTTAGTCTTAACACTTTGCCAGTGTTACATCCCCTCATCTGCCAGAGGTAGAAATCATTGTGTCACAGCTCTGATCCATGCGCACACCAAGCTTTTTAGCTCTTTTGACCTCCAGGTCACTCTCACACATCAATGGTTAACTGTTGGCAATAGCTGGGCCTTTGGGAATTGCAGGATAATCACTTTTGGTTTTAATACTGGGAATTTTTTATTTAAACTCTGTTAGCTTGTTACTGCATGAGATTAAACAGAGGTAAGTCTGACAGTGTTATGAGAAGTAGAGGACCCAACAACATACCTTAAACCCAGTACTGTTCACGGATCTGACTGTCTTTACTGTGCAAAGGCTGAAGTTTAGTCCAGAAGTTACTGTTTGCAGTTTTGCCAGCAGCACTATTTATAGTTTCAATCAATTTGGAATACATCAGAGTTGGACAATGCTGCTGTGCATGTGTGCAGGTGGAGAACACATTTATATCCATCTGCAGCCTGTACAGCCTCCATTCCACAAATTTGTTGGAGCCAACCCCTGTGAATAAACTTAGCTAATATGTTTAAAGCCTCCTCATCCCCAGGAATCAAGAGAAACTTAACTGCTTCATTGGTTAGGATAGTGCTTGGAAATAACTTCCTGGCTGTTTGAGTGGCCTCATCTCCTTAGCTGATAAGAGCAAATTTACAGTCTTCATTTAAGGCCAGAAAAAGACAGATTTCAATTTAAAATGTAGTAAATTTCTCAATGAGTAGAATATTAGGTTTTATGACAACTTCCAGCTAAATTCTGAAATGCACTTCTGCACAGTGATAAGACAAATTTTCTGTGTATTAGACATACCTTAAGCTAAAAAAGATTTTTAAAAGCATTTGCAGGTATTTGCTAGTTAAAGTGACGGCAAGAAGATGTTCACCTCATCTAACCCAAGTTATCTACAGCTGCAGCTGTCCACAGATAAGATGATTGCTCCAGACTGCTTAACAGCAAAGAAAGGAAAATAAGCTCTTTTGAGGCATGATTCATGTGATCCATACTAGAAAGCTATGTTAAAATTACATGAATCATAGAAGAGAAGAGACTATGTTCTGCATCGATTATCAAGGAAGTGTAGGCAAGCAGCTCAGATAAAGACATCAAGATTTAGTCACAATAACCTCTTTCTCTGACATCTCAGATTGTTGTTAAGGAGCACGCTAGCTGTGTAGATCATTTTGTCCAGATGAGGTTTTCAGAAGAGGCTCCTCAGACTTTTAAGTCTTTTACTAGGAAAGTCTTTCTACTGTTTTGCTAAAATTTTCTGCGCTAATCAGTTCTCACGTGCTTGCAAAATTTCAGAATTTAGCACCTGTAACAAACTTCAATTCTTAAACCGTCCTTTCAGAAATTCAATAATTTGTAAACAGTAAGTTTTCAGTGAATGAAATATCTCTTTTAAAATTTTGATAGTAAAACTAAGTACATCTACAGTCATATGCACTGTCAATGTCTATAAATCTTGCAGACCTTAGTAAACTTTTCAGCCATCCCGACCTGAATTCTTAAGTTCATAATTAATTACTTTGTGCAGAGATGTTTGATAAAAGCAGATGACCGATTGCTCACATTTGTCCTCAAAGTGAGAACACAGTGTGACAGAATTGAAATCTGGTTGAAAAAATCTAGGTTAAGTGTTACAAAAAACTAGATAAACTCTAAGGGAAGTGGTGCATGCTGCCAACAGGGGTCATAGAATCACCATTGCTTGACTATTCAAGACTGGGCCACCCATCTATTTGGGAATGACTCAGGAGTAAAACAATCAGTCCCACTGGGAATCAGGGAGATGGACTTCATGACCTACCAGCAGTATCTTCCAGGCCAAATGAGCCTATTATTCATGGGGCTAATAAAAATACAAAGACGAAAGCTTCTGGGGAAAAAAAAAACAAAACAGCACTTAGAATGCCTGATTTGTTCCTTTTCTTTACCGGACTTATTTTAAATACCAGATTAGAAAAAAAAAAATCAAAAAACCAAAAGCATTCCATCTACTCTTTTTTTGTTTGTTTGAAATTACGTTGTTAAAATATTAGTTTGGAGAGATAGCTTAGCATGGATTCAGATCCAAAGTTTACACCAGATCTTTTCCCTACAGAGGGACAAATCAAATATTTACAGCAACAACTAGTCCGGATATATGCAATTTTTTTTTTTTTTTTTTTTTTTTGGTCTCAGACCTGTCAAGTTTTGAGAATATAATTTGCTTTCTTTTCCCCTATCCAAAAGCATGGATTTACCATCTCTTGCTTGCATCAAAACTGTTCTGTGGCAAAATCCTTTGGTGAAATATAAAATTTAGAAACTCAGATTTTTGGGTATCACACAGTTCTGCAGCTGAGCAGTCCCCCCTCTTTACAGACGACAAAAGATAAATTCAAAGGACAGATCTTTAATTCTTTTCAGACTCCAAAATCCAGTTCAGTATTTACCTGTGACTGTTGGGGCTGAGAAGTGTTAATATAATAAGTGCAATTTTATTAGGCAAGCAGAACACTCCTTTTGCCTGCAATAAGATAAAAATTGGTCAGTAGGTGAACTCTACTGTTCTGTGCTGTCTGAATTTCACATACAGCAGATTCATACTTTAGCAATCAAGTATTAGGTCAGTGTAATTCCAGCTACTGGGAATATCCCTCTGACAAAAGAGGGAGATATTAGAATTAAAAAAAAAAAAAAGTTTGATTACTATGTTACATAATTCTAAATGTACAGTGACAGGAATTATATGCCTCTATGCTTTCAGCCCCATTATATGGAGGTAACATGTACTAGTGTCAGTGTAGCATTTCTGTGCATTTTCAGAACCCCTAAAAGCAGTTTTATTTCCAGAAAATTATTTTTACAGAGCTGACGTGGATAGTGCAGATCAAATTTATTGCTAATCAAAATTCTAAGTTGGTCTGTGACAATGTTCTAATAACTCAGTTCCAAAATATTCAAGCAGTCATTATTTCAATACTTTTAATGTCTAACTAAAGAATAGAATAAATAAAAGCTGCAGCTGTTGCATTTAAGCCATTCTAAAACTTACTTTCCAGTTAAAAAGTTATACAATTTTCTAAACCTTTTTAACCTCAGCAGCAATATTTCAAACTAACAGTTTATTCAATTAAAAAGAAACATTTAAAAACAGACAATATTTTTTAAGTATCTTAGCAACAGGTGATTGAATCCTTGCCTGGAACTATGAGACAAGTTTTGCCAAATGGGCTGCATTCTAACGATATCTTTCATATAGCAAATGGAATAAATCTAATATTGTTTTGGACAAGTTACATAAATTACATCATAATACAAAATTCTTTATATGTTTTCAACAACAATAGATGATGGACCCATGAAAGAAGTAAGAAAAGAGTACACGATTTTGTCCTCTCCAGTTGTAGTAGTTAAAAGCAGGTAGCGAGTTCAGACACTTGGCCCCAAAATCTTTGCTTGAATACTTCTTCCACCTTTCACACCTACAGACAGCAGACAAGCTCCAGCTCTGTCCCTGAGGTAATTTCTTGGATTAAGAGAGAGTCTTTAAGGAAAGATCTGTAAAGAATGTTCATAAGGTACATTGTGTCTCAGTTAAAATGTCTTCTGAGAGGGGATTGAATGAGGATGTGACACTAAACTTCTGCAAAATCAGCATAGATCACACATAGTCTTTTGATTTTGAGATAGATCTCTGGAGATTGCTCAGAAACTCTGAAATATTACCCTAAAACTTTGAGTGACCAGTATGGATACCATACTATCATGTCACAAACTCGGTCTAAATAAACCAAGCAAAACAAAAAACTCTACTACCAGAGGTTGTTCTTTAGTTGAAGCTTGCTGCTACACATGTATATGACACAAAAATGATCCCTTGCAAGATATCAGTCCAATACCGGTGAACAGAAACTAATTGTCTATGACCAGAACAGTGAGAACGGAGTTGAGCAATGCTTAGGCATTATGGGCTCAACTCACTCAGAAATATCACAGTAATAATAAAAACCCCTCCCTTTGCTGTAACAAAAGAAAAGCTTTTTCCACAGTGGGCTCAGAGTGCAAATGCATCTGTAGACAGAAGCTATTTTGTTTCCCAGCCCAATATTGTCCCCATGTTAATCACAAGCCTTTTTTTCCTAGTTCCAGAGATCCCTGCATGCCTTTGCCTCCTTCGCCAGTGGAATTCTTAGGGAAAGGCCAACAACATGAGCTTTGACCAGAAAGTCCTACTTGAGGGGTGCGTAACTACTGTAGATATGAAAGTGTGATACGGCCACTCTATGGTCATGCACAATTAGTTGTCTCTTAACAGCAGCACAACTTCTTACCAAGGACACCCTTCACTCCCACACTCTCCCATTGAAAAGCTCTTCACAGAAGAAATTGTAATTAGAATAGAATAGAAATTTCATTTGGAAGGGACCTACAATGAGCATCTAGTCCAAGTGCCTGACCACTTCAGGGCTGTGGAAAAATTAAAGCTTACTGTCCAAATGCCTCTTAAACACTGACAGGCATAGGACATCAACCACCTCTCTAGGAAGCCTGTTTCAGTGTTCAACCATCCTCTTGGTAAAGAAATGTTTCCCAGTGTCCAGTCTGAATCTCCCCTGATGCAGCTTTGAACCATTCTCACTCATCTTATCACTGGATCTCAGGGAGAAAAGATCAGCATCTCCCTCTCCAAGTCTCCTCCTCAGGAAGCTGTTAAGAGTTATGAGGTCACCTCTCAGCCTCCTTTTCTCCTAACTAGAAGAACCTGAAGTCCTTAGCTGCTCCTCATAGGACATTCCTTCCAGCCCTTTCACCAGCTGTGTTGCTCTCATCTTGATGCAGTATATTAAAGTTGTTATCCCATCTAGGGGAATTTCTTCAGGCCTAAAATGTTGATAGTGTGCAACTGTCAATTTTGGTCTCTCATTTTTCTTCCACCTGGTATGTCTCATCCTTCCACCACTGGCAGAGTCCTGAACACATTTAATACTCTTCCAGGAAAGCAGCAGATATTGTTATGTCTATATATTCTCTTCTTTATCGTGAAACATAACGTATTCTCCATCCACAGATCATAGAAATGGAACTTCTTTGCCATCCAACTTCCGTCTTAAAAGATTGCTCAGTGTTTCACTATCTGCTACTAGCAGAAGTCAATAACTAAAAGTGGTGCACAAAGATCATTGAAATAAACTGGAAAAAAATGAGATAAGTGAAAGATTTTCAGTGAGTTAATTATTTATTTTTATTATGAGTAGTATGATTTAATAAATAGACTCTTAGACCACAAGCTAAAAAACACTGAGTTCTATTTCCGACTTTACCTCTCGTTTGCAAAGGGATGTCAGCAAACCTTTCTTTGCACCTGTTTCCCTTTTGTAAAATAATATTTATTTTCTTTGACTTGATCTTTCTGCCCTCCCTGAAACTTAAATATTATTATACCACAATCCTTCAATAACTAATTTCCTTTATAAAATTTCAGTTAAAAATAATTTGTGAAAAAAGTCCAAGTATATTGTACTTCAAATTGACTTCTTTCTTTCTTCCTTTTTTTAATTGAACAGATTTCAATTTTAACTTCAAAAAGAAAATTAATGATATGTATGCATTTATATGGGTCACAATTTCTCAGAAGATTCTGATATGAATGTATGTGGAATGTTATGTATTTGTTATGCTGATTAAAACAATATAAGTGCTAGTTAAAGCAAGTGAATATTTAGAACAATAAGGTAATTCTATGCACTTTAAAATTAAAGCAATGGTATATTTTCTGTTACTGCCAGATTCTTGTCATCCTTTAATTCAGCTTTTAGTCATGTGATATCTCTAATGGGGTATTTTCAGACTTTTAATGTTGAAAACAAGTTATAAACAATATTCATACCAGCTGTATCATTGGGAGGTAAATGAATCAAGTATTTCAGTGCAATAAAAAGAAATAAAAAATGAGATATAGCTGAAATAACACGGAGACAAAGACTTTCCCTTCTTTCTTTCTGTATCTTTGTCACAATTCAAAAATCTTCATCATTTCAGAGGCAAGTAAGGAGATTTCCATACACAGCTATTCTGCGTGTGAAGAATGAAGTGTTTCCTGCTTCACATAAGTGAAGAACATTGTGTCATGCTGAGTGATGAACCGTTCTCCTTTTCCACTGACAGTGCGTTGTGCTATGCCTTCAAATGTACAGTGAGACGTGTTAATGTGTCAAGTCAAGCTTCCTTGGAACACCTTACTGGGTTCATAAACACAAGCTCCTGCACATGTGCAAGAGAGAAAATCTGAAGAGAACGAAGAAGTGTCAGTAGAAGAGACCAAAATTCTGAAGGTGATGTTGAGGGCAAAAAGGTCTTGAGTAGAGACCTGTAGGGAATCACAAAATTTTTTTTTTTTTCCATTCCAGAAGCTGTTGCCTGAAGGACATGTACAGATGGTATGTATCCACCAAAGCCATGGGGATTTTTGATGGGTCAGTTGTAAAGAACCTAAAATAGACCAAAGAAGTTGTAGGTCTGCATTAAGGTCTTTTTAAGGTCTGTGTTTGCTCATTCCAGAAAGCTAATGATGAGAAATTTTAATAGGGAAATGGGAGGAACATTTTATCTTATCTTACTGAATGTCTATGCTGTTATAAGAAAATAGAGCTTAAAGTAATTGCCAAGACATCCTGTGAAGAAAAGGGTGAATTTAATCTGAGGATAGGTTTGGGAATAAATGCATAGGTTAATCATCACTCATTTATCCAAGTTCATTTAAAAATTTGGAGGACTTCAGGGAAATTAAAATTTCAGCTAAAAATGGTCAGCCTGGATTTATATTTAAAATGGTTAGGATTTTGATGAGTAAAACCCTCTGATGTAACATACTGCTTTATTTTTAACTGATTTATTAATCAACTAAAGAAGCATGCCTGCTTGCTTAAGTCTGAAACCACTCCTTTCTTGCACCAGACATAAGCTGAAAAGAGGTTTCTTGCAAGAGTTTTTCAGTTGTGCTTCCTTCCCAGACAACTTCAGTAGGAGATATGCTGATGCTTGTCCAAGAGCTGCCCCTAAAAGAGCTCATAAATTCCTCCCTGACTGCAGCTTGAGAAATCATCACTCAGGACAGAATTGTCAGAGAGAAAATGATATCCAGCTGAGATCCATGGAATATACCTCACTAGCTGGATCACAATCTTTCCGGAAGAGAAGCACACACCAGTTTTTATCTCCTCTCCTTCTTGTGCCCCACCAAGGGAAGACTAAGACTAGGGTAACTAAGTCTTTCCTTTTCCCAGGATGTAACTTTTTTTTTGGTTGTTGTTCTGATTTCCTTTAATCTGCAAAATGTAAAATATTACAAATTCTCAACTAAAATGTCCCAGGTTGTCACTTAGTGAAAATTATCTTGTCAGCCCTTAACAATTTCCTGGAAAAGAGCAGGATTTTGATTAGAACTGGAGCTAGTCTTGTGATTATCCACAAAAAAACAATAAATCAGGCCTGCTGGTCTGCTTGGAGAAAACCTCCTCTATTTTGTTGTCTGTCCCACTAGCTGGTTCCTTCAGTCAAATAGCTTATTAAGGGTATTCACCAAGCAAGACGAATTCTTTAAGCACCCTCACAGCAGTATCACATAGATGAGAAAGGACTACAAAGGACCACTAGCTCTGGACAACTTATTCTTTCCTAGTTCCTCTCTTTTGAAAAAGCAAGTTAGTTCCTGAATGCTCTTTCTTCCTCCGTTCCTATCCCTTTTTGTTTCGCAATATCTGGTAAAAAACAGAGGGAAGAGGTACCTACTGCTTTTTCTTTCCACATTTCAACCTAATGACAGTGTTTGCTTTGAAACATTATTATGCTTCATGTTATTGACACAAGTAGAAAGACCTACTTTTATTTTTGTCTTATAGTTTTTTTTTTGGACTCGTATTGGTGGCCATCTAAATGAATTAAATGCAGTACTTCAAAGTTGCCTCATATAAAATGAAGGCAATTTTCCTTAGCAGCTTTTGTAAAAGTACTTTTCAATCTACTGGTGGTAAAACAGTAAGGATATTTATAGTATTAACCAGCAACTGTTGATATAAAATTAGTTATTCTAAATACCATAATGATGTCATTGGAACAGGCTGGAGAAGTCTACAGGCCCACAGAAAGTATTCAATTAGGTTTTTTTTCCTGTAATCTGACAACACAATAATATTTTAGAAATCAGAAGCCTATATTCACATGCCCATGTTTTAATAAGATTGTATTCTACTTTTAAATAAAGGAAAAATTAGAGAATCTTTCCCCTTCAGCAGTGGCAGTGGAATAGTCTGCTGGAAGTTCCATTCCATGAAGTGATATTTCTTTTCCAAAATGAAACATCTGAATGTTCTGCCAATCACTCAGTCCAGTTGGCCAAATACTCTCTGTTGCTTTGTACAGGAATATGGACACGTGTTCAGTGCTGGGCACTCTTGAGAAATTCAGCTTAGAAAATATCACTGACCAGTACAACAAAATTCACCATCTGGAATTTCCTAAAACAGCACTATTCATTCTTTATGTCATTTGTATGTCAAGGTGGTACTTGATCCTGTCATGTACATCTTTAAACTGAGGTAAATTTTCAGGAAATAGTCCCTTTTCAATTTATATATATATATATATAATGTATATATATATATACATTTTTAAAGTTACATTTTCCTGTATTTTCAAATGCATAAAATCATTGCCCTCTCTATGCTCTGGAAAAGTGTGTTTTTTAAAAGGGCAACAGGATTATTTTCTTCCATCATTCTGATCCTCTGAACAAACCAGGTAAATTAGATGTAGAAGATGCATACAGAAAACACAACCTGTTCAGTTCCTTTTCAGCACAGGTAGGTGAAGAAGAGCCCTCTCAATTATTTTTTTTTCTCAGTTCAGGAAGCCCCCAGTCCCTAGAATATTTTAAAATTAATTCTTATTTATTCTACTTAAATTAGATACAAATACTTTTGAGTTGCCTAACGTGGTGTAGGGAACTGAAGGACTAAATAAAAATAGCTTAGTAACTTCATATTCATCTCTAAAATAAGGTATTAGGATGGGCAATGTATGTGCCTGAGTGATTCTGAGCTTTAACTGATTCCAGCTGGTTTTATGCAGTGTTCAGCTTCTCTGACATTCACATCACTGTTAACTACCTACCACTTCAACCTCTGAAATCAGAGAAGAGAGCAAAGACCTCAAGCTGGAGAAGAGGCAAAGGCTTGTTCTTTAAAAACACATTTTTTTCTTGTCTGTAAGGCACCTTTCAGTGTGCCTTTCAAGAATATATTGTCCCTAAATTTCTCTTTACTTTGTCTTTATTTTTTTCCCATTTTGTTCTATGGGGAGTTTTTGTTTGGTGGGGTGGTTTTTTTTTTGTTTGTTGTTGTTGTTGTTGTTGTTTTTAAGTTGAAGCATGATTTCAGTTGCATTAGTCCAGAGGATATCTTTGGGAGTAGTGTTGAGTAGAGTAGAGTTGACTGTGGAGAAAACAGATCATGAGAAGAAAACACATTGCCTGTGAGACATGTCACCCTTAAAAGTTAACAGTGATGCAGAATGGAGCTCTGCAGCCTGCTAACTTGCTCTCGGTCAGGCAGCTGAAATGGTGGTGAGAAAGAGCTGCAGCAGGTAGGCAATAGCAGAGCCCTGTGAGGGGGAATTTGAAGGGCCAGCAGCAGAGGATGAAATGGCAGGAGGACCCCAGGGGCAGGCATGAGAGGCAGTGACAATATTTGCATGGATTAACTCATGAAAGGGCTGAAGGAGGAAACAGTGGAGCTTACCCCACAGCAAGGTGGAAGAGCCAGTGCCATATGCAATGCCTGAACATGAAGGAACCTGCAATGGCACTATTGTACAAGACACTACATTAAACTACATCATTACTGTGCTCGCTGTAAGTGCAATGGGACACTTAGACTTATATATAGGAAGGCTACAGCTATATAGCACAGTGTGATGTAGGAACTGGGTCACTGGCTCAGTTCTTGGAAGCTGTGTAACTGTGCTGGGATGACATTGCTCTCCATTTGTTTGGCTTGCACATACAGATGCCATCATTCAGCTTTCAGCTCCATGAGTAGTTCATCCAGTGACTGTTCCAGTCCCATCATTTTGCAATCAATTACTCAATGTAGGCAGATCCTAACAATTTTTTTTTTTAATGCACTTCTTAAAGATGCAAAACACATTATTAAGGTTTGATGTTTTGGATTCAGGGGGAAAATCTGGCCAAAGGTCATTCCTAGTTATAGGAAAATGGTTACTTTTCAACAATTTCTCATTAGAAGAGCCTGAAAAATATGTTTGCATTTCACACCACCATGGTTTGTATTTTTTGTAACTTAAGTTTGATTTTACATATTAACCAGCTAGACGAGTACTGCGTCTGCATTTACTCTGAATAGAATAGAGTGAAGGATGTATTTGCTCATTTGAAGTCATACATATTGTTTAACCTGTCAAGTATCTTGTTCAATCATTAATTACCTAGTAGTTGTCAGGTATCATCACTAATGTATTGTCATTAAATGTGGTCCCCTGAAAAAAACTCCATAGTCAAACACCCTGAGCATTTAATACTATGGGAGACAGAAAATGACACTGGAATAAGGATCTAGCTAGTAAATGAAATATTTTTGAAATTGCCAAACATGTCAGTGACAATATTAGAATTAAAATTGAATAATTCATAGCTGCAAGACATACAGTCTAACCACTGTACAAACTGTTCTTGCAGTTTACAATAAGAACATATTTTAATATGCTCTTTTATTTTAAAATATACACAGAAACAATTATCAGGACATTAGTAAACCACAGATAGTACTTAAGATCAATTTGTACAAGTAGCCAGTACATGAAATATATGATGCAGTCAAACTGATGAAGTTTTAATTTGAAAGTAACTTGTTTACATAGTTGCTCATTTTAAAATCTTAGAAGTGAGATAAAACCTTCTCCAAACTGATTGCATAGTTGAGATACATTTGCAAAATGCTTTCAGAGTGAAGAAATTAATAAAACAGATAATAAATTATAGTGATTTCTGAAAGTATTAAAAGTATCGTATGTCAGTGATACTTACTTTGTTCCTCTCACTTTGGACCTCACAGACTGATAAGAAAGGAAAAGCGT
This sequence comes from Chlamydotis macqueenii, assembly GCF_036417535.1. NCBI lineage: Eukaryota > Metazoa > Chordata > Aves > Otidiformes > Otididae > Chlamydotis > Chlamydotis macqueenii. Next base: position 11,480,858 of record NC_141558.1, read on the forward strand.
TATAACCCAGAAGTAAAACTGTTGTGTGATTATAACCCTGACAACCTCCTCCTAATGAGCTTCTCTGCAGATAGAGAGAAGAAACAGCTTTGATCTCTTGGAGTGAAGGATCTGAATGAACCACTGTTTTAAGGAAAGGAATCTGATTAGGTCTACTCTCCTAGTAATCAAAGTCACAAGCTACCATTTGAGGTATTTGTGAAATTCAGATAAGATTAGTTGCTCCTCAGATAAGCCACTGCAGTCAGTAGGAACTAATTTTGTCTGGGATATGACCACAGGAAGTATCACAACTGGAAATGAAGAATAATCTTGGTGAACATTTTACAGGATAAAGCACCTTCTATTAGAAAATGTAAAACAACTTTAGAAGTTTGTAATCACTCTCGTGATTAACAGTCCTATCTCATCATCATCATTATTACCATTATTTGACAATGTGCTTTAAGCTGTATGAAATTTAAATGAGAGCTAGTCCCATCTCTAAGTAGCTTAAATGAGAAAAAAAAGTGAGGACATATTTATTTCTTATGGCAACTCCCCTGAAGTTTGTTAAACTGCTTTATTTGTACTAGAGCCATATTTGACTTGAGAGTACCTCTTATATTTGGTAAATATGGATATTAAATAGATGTACATGTGTATGTAATTAATAATAAATAAGATAACTTATATCAATTTCCTCTCCTTTATCATTTCTTTACCCCACTGCAAATGGCACAGAATGGCATCTCCAGAACTGCTAGGCTGGGAGGCAAAAATAGAAATATTGGTGCTTATTTTAGATTAAGTATGGAAATGAGCATTTAGAGAAACAGAGGACATCTGAATGAGGAGTATAAGAACATCTCTGCCTGAGAAAAAGTCTTTTCTGAACTGAACCATAGTTCAGATTTGGGCCAGAGCATCTCCTTGCTCTTGTATTACCTGTGGCTACAAACAATACAGACAGCACATGGCTTTTTTTTCTGATTGACAATTTTAATCGGGACACCCTTGAAAAAAAAAAGTGGCCATTTAGCTATACAAAGGAAGTAAGATGAATTTCAATAATGTAAAAAAACCAGAAAGTGTTAGTTTTAGATTACTGTAGATTTTAAAAATAAATAGCCTTTTATAAAGTAACAAAAATTGTTTTATTATGCAAAAAATAAACAAATAAAATATGTTCAGCAAAGCTTTTCCCACTGCTAAATAAGGGTATTATCCCGAACAGATTCTGACACTTAAGGGTCATACAAAGGACCCAGAAATGTATTTTTTTCTTTTGAAGCTATTTTCATATAAGATATTATATGTATATTATACCTCCATTAATTTTTGTCAGATTTTCAGACAGATTTGTAGGGGATGGGGGGCGGTTACAGAGATCAGTGACTCATTTCAAGCTGTCACTGTTATTTGTGGTCAGCCAGAAGCAACTGATAACAGAGTATTATCTACTAAGAGAAAAGGAGGGCAAGAAAGGGCTTATGTTTTGTTGTTCGTTTAAAATTAATTACCCCCATCAAAATGCAACCTTGAGAGTTTAATTAAGCAGCTGCCTAAATACTGATATTTAAGGATGTTAGGCATCCTATGTCAGCCTGCTAAACAAATGGTACAATAAAGATGCAAACTGTTTTCTTTGATTGAAGACTGAGCCTTTTCACTACTTAGTCCTCAAACCATCTGGCTATGTTTGGAGAATGTGGGATGGTAGCTATGCTAACTCTTATCTCATGATAAGACTCTCACTGTCAAACATGTGCATCAGAAAGCAAATATTGCACTCTTTTAGGCTCATAAAGTCTTATTTCTCTAGTGAAAGAGTAAGTTTTGAAGACAATAAATTCCAGGGCCTAAATGATGGTATTTCTCAGTGACCTAAAATGTCAAGATCTTTCAATGCCAATTCAGAAACAGTGAAATTACTTCAAGAGGCAGTATTCATCCAGTTATACTTAGAGGACAAGATAATTTGAGGTTTCTCAGTTACTGCATAGCCATTTCCAAACTTAAAGAGGGGCTGATTCTCAACACTTTCTGAATAACTGGGCCTCCTTCCTAGTTGGGCTTTTGGTGGTTTGGAGGTTTTTGGTTTTAGTTTGTTTTTTTTTCAGCTCAGATACCTGAAATTAAAAGCCATTCACGAAAAAGTTGGCTCTAGAAACACAGCTTCAAAGCCCTTTGCAACTTTGCCCCTGCCAAAAATCTCACATCACTTCATTTCTTCATATTCTCATTCTACAGCACCAGTCTGCACTGCTTCCACTTTCATTTCCAGCCGTGTTGTCCACACTGCCACTTCAAATTAGCTTTTTTTCTAGCACTGCTCCTCGTGTGACACCATTTCTTCAGTTTGGACAGATATGATTCTTCAAAAAAACCTGGAGAAAAAATACTAGTTTTGTCTGGATCAAACTGTGTGTATTCATATTAGCGACTAATTCAGTGTAATAGGAGCAGATAAGTATATTGAAGCTGCTGCTGCACAGATCTCTGCTGTATAAGGCTAAAGACACTTCAGACTAGATTTAGCATAGTCTCCAGGGCTTACTGTTTCCACAACACATGCATTTCGCATTTCTCTGTGAGAAAATGTGTTGAGTGGACATCATAGATGATGGATTCACATATCTGTAAAAGTGGGCATCTAATACTAAATTTCTTATTAAATGATAAATCAGTGTAAAAGCAAATGTAATTGTTTGATTTTTTCATGGAATACGATTTACATTTGCTGGCACTGTACTCTTACTTTTTGCCCTTTTCCAATTCATACTTTTCTGAAAAGAGTTCATTATTTTCCAAAGGCCATTTTTCTTGCAAATTGTTTGATGAAGTTTGAAAGAATTTAGTTTCTTCAAAAGATCAGTGTGCATCTGATGTTGACCCTTCAGATAAAATCAGATAGGATTTGTCTGTTGATTGCAGGAGCTTAACTCTCACCAAATGTTTCCACTGAGGTTTTTTGTTGTTTTAGGGTTTTTTCCTCTTTTATTTACTGGTAGAAAAAAAAATGCTGTTCACTTTATTTCTGCATTTGGCTTTGAAAAGGGCAGGCCTCTGCCTCCAAATAGGCAGATATTTCAGCCTTTCTGAACTGGTAAATGAGAAGTGGTTACTGGAATGGAAATATTGACATTCAGAACTCTGCTATAAAGCACTAGGGGAAGCATCTCATATTACTGAACACACTTCTGTATACTGTTATTTTTTGTAAGTCAAATAGATGTTGAACTCATTTATGTATATACCTAGGGTCAGAGGTTTAAGGGATTCTCCTATACTGCAGTGATACACCCATCCAGGAGGATGCTGGATGCCTGCTAACCAACCAGCAATTGGACAATCAGACCTTATGTTTTTCCCATATATATTATTTTGTGATTTATAACATGAAACAAGATTAAATACCCGATAAGCTCATATTACAGGTCCATAAATATAAAAGCTGTGCTCTAAGGATGCACACTGACTGTAGTGTGCACCAGTTTCCGTGGCAAAAGTGAGGGGAAGAAAACACAACCTTTATCTAGAGTATATATTTGTATATTCCACAGTAATATAAGTATGTTATAAGCAGTGGAAAACAGGCTTCTTAAAACTGAAAGTATCACAAAGCAAGTGAATACTGAGCAGTCTGGTTCCACATCATCACCTTATGCACAAGCTCAGTGTCAGTGGTCATATTCCACAAACTACATCCATAAACATATTTTAGGTGTAAAGCAAAATCCAGCTTTTCCTATTGGCTCTCAAAGAATTGTCCTAAACGGAAAATCTTCAGAATATTCGTATCCAGTACTGACACCCAAATAGAACTGATTTGAGAATTGATTTGCCTGAACCTGGCATGGAGTGTTAATCAATTCATATCAAAGAGCTGTGGGGATTTCGATCAGGAAAGCTGACTTTCCCTTGACTGTTATAACAGTCAGTAAGATTTGTAACTGTTGGCTTTGTTGAGTCTTGAGAAGGATTTAGTTTTGAACAGCAAGAAAAATGCATACTTCTTTTCAAGATGAATATAAATTATTACCATTTCTTAAGGAGCCTTCTGTTTTCATTATGTGGCCTGTAAGCACCTTTCTAACAGGAAAATTACATGCAGCAAAGTGTGGGTTGTTTCTTTTTTTTTTCTCAAGGGGTTTTAAATTGATCTTATATTAGTAGGTTAAACGCATTCACTTCTAGAAGACATGACAGCCTGAAGTAAAAAAAGAATTTAAAGGTGAAAGGGTTATCAACTGAAGAAAATTGTCCTGACACCAGTCTCCTGCAATCGTGGGCAGATGAATTATGTGATTTTAAAAGAGATGTCTTTGGAAAATTTTCCATACTAAAAAAAAAAAAAGTTAACATAAATTTTTCAAAAGATTTTCTGTCTTGCATTTGTCCCTAACGTATGCAAAGAAATAAAATTATTTACTTTGAAAGAGAATGTTTTTATAAAACACTTTAGCTTTCTCCTGAAAAGAAAGGCTAATGCCATATTTTGTTTCTAACTCTAATGTGCTTGTGCACGCATGAGTTTGTATATGTATATCTATTTCCATGTACCCAGACACATACATATATGCAGAAAATATACAGATATTCACACATGCAGAAAACAAATAGTTAAACAGTCTGGCTTGAAGTCTTTCAAACTACAGACATTTTAAGCCGAATTCATCAGAGTTAGGTCAAATTCTTTGACCTGCTAATTTTTAAACAGTAGTAGATCTCAGTTTTATTAGATGTATTCTACAAAGGCAATCTTGCTGCTGCTATGCAGCAAGTATTGTTTCTGTTTGTCAGCTTTAAACCATTTTTCAGAAGATTTTCTTGTTGTTATGGATAAACATTGAAAAGAAGAAGGAAAAGAACCCAAATCAAAACAAATCACACTCTTTTCAGGATAGCTGCATTCAGCTGGGAATTCCATGTGGTTTCATTGACTTTCCGCTTTACTATAGGCAAATCCATTCTTCTGTGTTTAATTTCTTCTTCTGTAAGAAGAGAGATTAAAATATATAGAAGTATTAGTGGAATGCCACATCCATGAGTGAACTGTGAGTGGTAGGGATTGAACCAAGGCACTGAGCAATTAAAGCTTTTCCCTCTCCATGTTGAAAGACCCTAAGCTGCAAGCTAAGTGGGAGCAGGAACTCTGTAAACCTTCATAGAATCATAGAGTCTTTAAGGTTGGAAAAGACCTCCAAGATCATAAAGTCCAACTGTCAACCTAACACCACCAGGTCCACTAAACCATGTCCTGAACTGCCACATCTACACGTTTTTTTTAATACCTCCAGGGATGGTGACTCCACCAGTTCCTTGGGCAACCTGTTCTAGTACCTGACCACTATTTCAGTAAAGAAATTTTTCCTAATAACCAACCTAAACCTCCCTTGATGAGACTTCAGGCCACGTACTTTCATCCTATCATTAGTTACTCGGGAAAAGAGACCAACACCTGCCTCCCTACAACCTCCTTTCAGGTAGTTGTAGAGAGCAATGAGGTCTCCACTCAGTCTTCTCTTCTCTAGACTGAACAACCCCAGTTCCCTCAGCTGCTCCTCATAAGACTTGTTCTCCAGACCCTTCACCAGCTTTATTGCCCTTCTCTGGACACACTCCAGCAACTCAATGTCCCTCTTACACTGAGGGGCCCAAAATGGAACACAATATTCAAGGTGCAGCTTCATCAGTGCTGAGTACAGGAGCACGATCACGGAGTCATTTAGAACCTCACACTTGTCCATGATATGCCTTGGATTTGCCTTACAAAACCTCGTCGCATAGAGGAAGATTATGAAAAGGAAAGAGGATAACAGAATCCCTGACTCCACAACCAGGATTAGATGGATGCACCCACTGAGCGCCCTGACAGGTAAAGAATAACATCACCACTTGTAACTTGATGTGTCTTTAATAAAACTGAAATGAAAGTCTCAGTCTGAGTATGGGCTCAGATCAGATCATTTTGGTAACCTTAGTAACTCCTGGTCTTTTCTCTAGTCCTAAGCAAAGTCACATGTTGACGTCACCCCTCCCACTCAATCTTCCTCCCCTCCAAAGAGAAACAGTGCATTCAAGCCATGCACGGGCAATGGACCCTGCCCCACGTCAGCTCCCGGGCTTTTCCCAGAGCGGTCTGAGTGAATGTCCACAGCTCCAGCCAGCCCCGAGCAAAGGACCACACAGGACAGGTGGTTGAATTTGCTCACGGCAGTACGTTTTACTACCACATTCACGGAGCTTAGTCCCTTGGCCATTCCTTCTTGTCACACTGGTTACACTCAGTGATGCTGCTTCTGATTTTTCCCTTAGTTTCCTCTGGGTACCATCATAAGAATATTTATCACTGAAGAACTGTATGAGTACAACATGTACCAGTACCTGAGTTCTTAAGAAAGAGAGTAGGAACAAGAAACTTGACTAAATCAGATATGAAACTTAAAGATCAAGCTAAGTGATCTGTGAACAAGGCTTACCTCAGACCACAGGAAGGGGGGAATTAAAACAGAAAAAAATGCAGAAATGAGTCACGAGTAACATTACAAAAATACAAGCGTATGAAAATCTGAGGTACTTGAAGCTCTACAGAACCAAAAGTGTAGTATTCCTGACCTAATCATATGACATAGCTGAAGTTTGAAGCTCCATATCCGAGTTTCTCTGTTTTTGAATAGATGGTGTAAGTAAAAATACAAAGTCTGTAGTTGGGGAGCAGCTCTACAGAAATGCCCTGGGGTTTCAGGCACAGGAAACTGCAGGAGTCAACAGCGCACCATGGCAGCAGCCAGAGCCACCAGCCACCAGTAGGCTGCAGGCCAGGAGTTCCAGGGTAGGCATTATCCTGTGAGATGGAGAGGAGGGAGCTGGGCCTATTCAGCCTGGGTAAAGGGCAGCTTTGGAAGACTCAACAGCAGCTAGCCTGTGCCTCAGGAGAGCAGTGAGAAGGCGGATAGCTTACTGTGGTGCTTGGCGAGAGGATGAGAGACAAGTCACAAGCTGGGAAAAAAAAAAAAAAAAAAAAAAAAAAAAAAAGAGAGAGAGAGGTTCTGCTTGGATATACTTAGAGAAGAGGTTGTGCAGGTTCCATCCATGGAGATTTCCAAGACCCAGCTGGAAAAAGCACTGAAGAACCTGGTCTGACCTCATAGTAGACCCTGCTCTGAGCCTCCCAGGGTCCCTTCCATCCTGAATTATCCAGTGATCCTATAATCTTACAAGATCAAACTGAATCACTGGTAGTCTGTGTTTTGTGTATTTATTTGCAGTAAAGAATCCAACCTTCTTAAATCAATCATAAAAAAACATAGTTTTATTAAGGACAGTAACCGTGAGTTTTTTTACTGAACAACTTTTTTCCTTGTAATGCCAGGCCCATGTTATAAATCCAATCTCAATTTAGTGTTGCATTTTATGTTCAAACCGAAAAAATGTCAGAAAGAAATAAAGACAAACCAGATCCTCAGCAGTTGCCTAACTTGAAGCTTGTTTCTATTGCACAGAAGCCAACCAAACCAGCAAAGGGTAGTGCCAAAGATCATCAGAACAGTCTGCCAAAGAAAAAGCCTTAGGCCTAGCTGCTGCTACTGGAAAACCCCAGACAAATGCCTGACAAAGAACTGGCCCTGGACTTAGACACTGTTATTGTGGAGGAGGGAATGATGACACAGTTTCCTGCACAATATTTATACACTTGTGCCCTGAAGCCTTGGCTTCTCACTCCAGTGGATATAAGAAGAAAACCAATTGCAGAAGAGGCATTTCTGTTGCCTAAGGTGTTGCAGTGACTATTTTTTTTTCTATTTTACATTAAATTCTTACATTCCCATAATGATCTGAAATCAATGGGAGGATGCTATTGTCACACAGAGTTTGCTGCCACCAAGGGCAAAGCAGTCAGCAACTAATGGAGAAATAAGCGTCTCAGAAATCATAGAATCATAGAAAAGTTTGGGTTGGGAGGGGCCTCTAAAGGTCATCTAGTCGAACCCCCCTGCAAAGAGCAGGGACATCTCCAACTAGATCAGGTTGCTCAGAGCCCTGTCCAACCTGGCCTTGAATGTTTCCAGGGATGGGCTATCCACCATCTCTCTGGGTGACCTATTCCAGTGCTTCACCCTCAGTGTAAACAATGTTTTCCTTATGTCTGGTCTGAATCTCCTTCCTTCTATTTTAAAACCATTACCCTTTCTCCTATCACAACAGGCCCTGCTAAAGAGTTTCTCCCTGACTTTCCTGTAAACCCCCTTTAGGTACTGGAAGGCCGCTACAAGGTCTCCCCAGAGCCTTCTCTTCTCCAGGTTGAACAGCCCCAACCCTCTCAGCCTGTCCATTTAGGAGAGGTGCTCCAGCCCTCTGATCATCTTCATGACCCTCCTATGGACTCGCTCCAACAAGCCTATATGGGCTTCATCCTTCCTACTCAGCTCACTCCCCTGCAAAGAGATTTTGGTACCTATATTGCTGTGTAATTACAGCAAAAGCCAGTCTTTTCTGTGCACTAGCACATGTAGGGTCCTAGCCTTATGGATGTCTTTTTGCATAAAGGCATATTTAGCTTGTGTAAATTATGTCAAACCCATAATTCCAATGTCATTTCATATACACACTTGTTACAAGGTCACCAAAGGATATTTCTCCCAGGCCTCATTTTCTTTCAATCAGTGTAACAGTTCTTGGACTATGAGGGGGTTTTGGGGATGGGCTTTCATTGTGAATCATATTCAGATCATTGTGAATAAACTGAGGGATTTAGCATTACAGAGAGGAATTTGTGAATCTCTGAGATAATTTATTAACAAGATAAGCACATAGATAATATTTTATAAAAGATTTTGTGATTACGTTTAAAACTTTATAAGTGCTTTCTTGTTTGTGCAACAAACCTCGTAGGTAAAGCTACTTTAATTAAAGAGCTGCTCTTCAGATCTTCTGAGTTTAGGACCCTACTATGCTAAATTCTGTGCATTGATAAACTAGGAGATAGTTAGCTCAGAAAAATTTGCAAACCAAACAGACAAGAAAGGCAAAAGACTGAAAAAGTGAAAGATGTAATAAGTGATTTTCATAGGTAATCTGGCAGCAGAGACTAGCCATTTTTATGTTTCAGTCTTGGATTAAACCACATTGTCTAAAGAAGTGAAGGTCATTTTGAAGCTAGAAGTCTACAAGGGGAAGTAGATTCTGACCTGTTATATTGACGTAGGAAGGCAAAGTAAATGAGATAAAAATGCAATTTACACTAACACACTAGGATACATCCTTAGTTTTGCAATAATAGAAGCTTACTAAGCAGCCAAAATGGATTCAGTGTGGCAGGACCAGACTGTTAGCAGCAAAGCTCGTGCTTTTCAAAAGTTTAAGCATTTCTACTAAAGATCTGTCAAGATGACAGGTATTAGCCATCTGCTCCTCACTCCAGTCTAATATAACCTGACATGTATGCAGGTAGTGTGATGGCAGAATACCAACACTGGTACTTTTTAAAACAGACAGCTGTTTCACTCAGCTCTTATTTAAAGTGCATGAAAATTGGTGTTATGCTGTGAGCAAATGACAGCAGAACAGAGGCCAAAAGAATGCTCTTGAATGAGGTGGAAGTGTTATGTTTTCTTAGTGTTTGCCATGAATTTTGTCCTAGTGCCAGAGTGGTTTCTATGCAGACTTCTTGCAGAGTGAGACAGAAATGATGGCTCTGCTGCAGCTTTTTCTTGGGCTGTAGCAATTTATCAGCACGATACCAATCTCTGAAATGTCTAGCTGTTGTTCTTCTCTGAAAACACAATACAGCTAAGATAAACAGTGTTGCTTTACAGAGAAAAGACAGAAGGATAAACACAGGTTCTAAAACGGCAATCACTTTTTTTTTTCATTCTGAATAATTTGTTACTAGAAACGGAAGTTCACAGGCAGGAGAAGGAAATAGAGAAGATGCCATTTCTCTGTCTTGGAACAACTGAGGACATCAATTTTATTTGCTACAGGAAAAGAGCTGCTCTGTCAAAAGTTCAGTGTAAATGAGACCATCTATAATATAAAATAACTCTCTATGTAGAATGTCAGAGACTACTTTGCTAAATTTATTTTTTAAAATGGTTTTTGTTTAAATAAACAAACTGCAGCTGAAGAGAAGTTAGTCCTTCAGTGAGGGCTGAAGGATTTAGAACACGTAAGAATGAGCCATTTCTCCAAGAATTAGAAACAAGAAGCCAAAAAAAAAAAAAAAAAAGATTACAGCAATTGAAATATTTACCAGCCAAACAAACAGTAACATCAGAAACATATAAACACCTCTCAAAAACCAAAATATTTACTGCAGGACAGCAGCTATTTGCCTTTGCAACATGTGAGAGACTAGCACTAACTTCCCTCTGCAGAATGTTGCATTAACAGGCTTCTTTTATAACCTAGTGGGAGTAAAAGAACTCTGTAACGTACACTCATTTTTCAAGGTCAAAACTGAAAATGCACTCCATCCTGTGGCATTTTAGAAGGCAAGACTGAAAGCCCAGTGGGCCTTTATTGCTTTAATCTTCTTCCCACCTTGGGAAAGAAATTTAGTTGTGCTGTAGTCTGACTTCTTTCTTTTTCCTGGAGACAAATCCATAAGGGTGATCTCATTTTACCTAACATAGACATCTAAGAGTTTTCTGTCTAAATCTCAGCCAGTCATCCTTTGCATATCATAGAAAAAAAAGAAAGGAATAGATAATTCCTAGGAGCACAATCATTTCAACCTTTGATAGACTTCTAACTTTCTGCCCAGCCACACCACAGAGCCTGTGCATGTCTCAGCTCTGCCCTGACTCATTGTAAAAGAGACCTGGGTGCTCGCCTGTCTCCTTCCTCACTCTGGTTTCCATGCAAAGCAAACTCGAGAGAAGAAAAACCGCTCAACAGAGGTCAGTTAAGTTGCAATTAGAGATAACTGAGATGATTTGTTATTGTAAACATTTGACATATTTAGTTTTCTCCAAAGAGACATTGCAGGGCTGGGGGCGGGGGGCGGGGGGAGTGGGCGGTGGTGGTGATGGTCTTGTTTAGACCTAAATGATTGAAGTTTTGTGTGATGATCTCACTCAAAATTAATTTCAGCATGTTTGGCATCTTGCACTCTATTATTTACTTTCATTATGCCAGACAATTTTTGTAATTATTATATTGCATGATGTAATCTTTGACATCAGCATGCATTACTTAGCATGTTGAAGACCTCTATCTGTTTATTCAATTTCTCCTCCATGTGTGAAATAGGTAAGTTAATTATGGCTAGGTAAAATCACTGGAAAAAGATAGGTTGGAATTAGTTCACTGGAATGAAAAATCTGCACTAATACAGGTTCTACAGTCAGTAATTAGAAACTCATGTAATTTTCCATTGTACCACAGAAAATAATTATGATTTTAGATGTTCTTTGTTGACTGTTTTTGTTTCTCTCATTAAACTTAGTTGGGGTTTCCACTCTGGGAAACCTGTTTAACAGGAACCCCCATTTCACCTATTAACTGTGCAGGAATCAAAGATATGTGATTCAAAGTGATGCCAAAGATACATGACTCAATGTGACCTCATTGACTAGTTTTCTTACAAAAATGTTTCTTTTAAATTTTGAGGGCAGACTTCACTCACAGGTTACTACAGCTTCTCTTTCTAATACAATCTGTACTGCTACACAAGATTTTGAATATTCTTATAATCTAGATTAAATTTAGATACTTTTTTTTTTTCCTACTATCAATAAACCCTTCCTCTTTCTGTCTTCAACAACAGGTAAAATTTCACAACAATTTTACAGGATTAGCATAAATGAAAGATTTGGTGTTTTTTATGGGAAAAATATTGAAAGTCCATATAGTCAGAAGAACAACGGAAGATTTTATACACATCTATACATAGTTTGTTTATAAAATTCTCAAAATTAGTATTCCACTTATTAAGTTACAGATTCTGGTACTCTTAAGAAATCAGCAAGAATAAGACTGTCTGTTCCTGTTTGGGGGGTAGTTTGTAGAACAACACCCAGAAAAATGGATGCAATCCAGCTCAGGAATGATGCCTTTGAAAGAAAATCTGTGGCGTAGAAATGAATAACTACTAGAGCACATGGCTGCCAACTCTGGAATTTAACATTCCACATTTCACTTAACCATAAAAAATGAAGAGGACCCATGTTCAAAGGCAAATGTAGTAAAACATTAAATTAATTTTATAGTGTGCACATTATAGGTCATGCATGTCTAAAAGTTCCCAAAGCAAACTACAACAGTGTCACTGAAAAATATTTAACATGGAATAACATAAGCAAAACATAATAGTCAATAATACCTTTCTATTGTCTCTCTCTTCTGTCTCCTTGGTATATTTTTAATACTAGATTAGGTAGTTTGAGACATATATCAAAATCTTCTCTTGCTTTTCTGGGCTTATTTCTAATTATTTAAGTCACACTGACTAAAATATTACCCATAATAAGGATTTCTTAGTTCAGTGCTACTTTCTTTGAGTTAAGTTATTATTCAACAAGAATACTCACATTATACAATAATGTTACCATACTTTGCATTTCAAGTTTTCTTCTTTTTCCTTTTAAAACCCCAAACATTTATTTGTATATTCACATTGTTTCCCAAATTTTAAGGAAAGGATCTTCGGCTAGTTTATAAAAACAGAGCTCCAGGGCTACACCATAGCAGCAAATACTGGTCACAAGTTCAAGAAGAAAAAGTACACATGTTTTTATGAAACTAATGGCATGTGCATAAAAATAATAATTTCCAGGTTACCATAATTCCTGAATAACATTCCTATTCAAGAGAACTAGAAGTATCCACTTCTGTTACGAATGTCTTCAGCTGGCTTCCTTTCTTATTTTAATATTAAGAAAATACAATTCCTATGATAGAGGATCCCAGCATTTATTTAGGAAATAACAACATAAGTTTTTAGAGGTACTAGAATATCAGATGTACCAGAAAACCTGATATGAGGAGTAATAGATACCTGATAAGCTAACAATACAGATACCTTATTATGGCTCATTTTCCCCCCAATGAAATGTTTTGATTCTTTACAGATATTAAATTATTACCCATGGGTCATAGCTACCAGTAGGGAGTGAATTACTTGAAATCTAAATTAGTCCAAAGGACTGAAGTACAAAGCCAGGCCCACGTAAAAGCTTGGGGAATTGTTCTGTTCTGTGGAGGATGTACAAATCTGGTGCCTGGGACACCTGAGATTTTCATTGAGAAAAAAAACCTGAGGGTTAAAACATGGGGAGAGCTAGTTTGCATTACCTTTCCTTGGTGCAAAGGTTATACATCGGTCAATAGCAAATTCTAAGCACTGCTGACAGTGAGGAAAGTGCTAATGGATAGAAAAAGAAAAAAAGAAGAAGGAGAATGAGAGAAAGAGGGTAGAACAAGTAAAGGAGATCATTTGGTCAAGTGGCTTGTCTAAAGCCAGTCAGTATATTTTAGAAGTATTCTCCTGGGTCCCACAGGATTGTTCCATGCAAAAGACCTCAGTATCTCTCAGGTATTCCTCCTTCACTTACTTTTTAGATGATACCATGCAGAGAGATCACCTAAGTTACAGCCAGATTAATGAGTAAAAAGGCTGAGTCAAGTACACAAATGTGTAATAGAAATCAAGAGACCTAAGTAGCTGCTAGGAACCTGAAGCCTGGTTCTGTCATCACTTAGTAGGTGGGATTCGGATAGCAATTGCTGGAACATAGCATGATTTCAGAAAGGCTCAGAATTTATGAGACTCCTCACTTATGCACAATTGAAAGATCGAGAAAACTGCCCTGGATTCCAAGATCTGTGACAGTAATCATGCAAAGCTCAGTGGGTTTGGAACTTGTGAGTGACAAAGATATTTTCTTCATTTAAATAAACATTTCATAATTATTTGTCATCTCAGAAAGACATCACAGCATGAAGACTGTGTTATCTAAATTTACACCTCTTTGCATTGATGGTTCTTGGCCTTCGGCCTTTGGTACAACAACAGAAAGGGTATGAATTCATGCATCACATTCACTTGTTTGGGTTTTTTTTTAACTGGACATGCTATCAAAAGCTTGTGTAAAGATCTCAAAACTGACAGAGCACGCTTTGTCATGTTAGCATTTAAGCAAGTTATCATTCAAGCAGGAGCATTCCGAATAAGCACATGCTCTGAAAGGTCTCTGAACAATGCATTGCAATAACACAGCACAGATGTCACTGACATAAATAAAGTATGGAAACAAGATAAACTTTAATACTTCAGGGCGGAGATCAACAAAGGATTTACACTTGGACTAAAACTTAAAAGAATTAAATCCTGTTATTCAGTGCATGTACATTGCCTAGCACAATGGGATCACCGGGTTCCTACTGAAGTTATTACACTGCTGTAGTAACGACCACCACAAGCACAAAGTGTGACAATTATAATAATAGTTATTTTTAATGAGGCTATAAAGAAACTATTCTCTATATGTGGGGAGGCTCAAATGATGATTTCTTGAACTGTCTTCTGAAATATTGGCCATTACAAAATGTCTCCAACAGCACCCACAAGTTCAGTTTCCCAGCTGTGCACACAAGCTACATTTACATTAGCGAAGTTTGATGGGAGATTATCTATTAATAAAGCTGTTAGTGTTAAGGATACAATGACCACGTTATACACATTTCAGGAGCTTGGTTTTGAACTAGCTCTGGTTTAGCTCTGTTTTTATCCTGTAAATTTCAGGCCATTATCACATGCTGCATGTTCAGTGCAATGTCAAAGAACACCCTTTGGTTTATGTTGACCCCAAAATTATTGATTTCCTGTGATATAAGACCACTCCGTGACACAATCCAAGAAGCAGTCAGAGGGGTTAACTGGATGATTAGTTTCAGAAGCGTATTCCTGACTTGAAGTAAATTGCTGTTGTAGACACACTATTCTTGGCCTCAGAGCACACGGCAAAGTACCACCAAAGTGCTCCATGTGAAATGCCTGAAGGAAAACCCTAACAAGCCTCAGGTGTCATGAAGCCTTTCGGTGCACCCTTGGAAGCCATCAGGAAAACTTACACCCTGGTGCCTCATGGCATGGAATAACCTGAAATGCAACACAGCTGTAAGCATGTTCCAGTGCTGGATGTCTCCTCAAAAGTTGCGTGGCAGAGGCAACATACAGTGCTCTCTTGTTTGTTAGTCTCTCTATGATATTAAACTAGCGAGAAAATGCCCCAAAGAGGAAGGCTTCTTCATACTGCACAGAAATCCCATATCAATCTCTCACTAGTAAGGACTAAGTATAAAATTTGGCTCCTTAGAAGATGTCAGTTCCTCACTGACAAATGGGAAGAGGTCCATGAAGACAATCACATCTTTCCCTTTCTTTCTATCACTTCTAGGCTTTCTCAAACCTTGTGCTGCCCTGACTCTGGGTTAGCAGACCCTGCCCAGGATCTCTTTTCTGGTTTTGGAGGCTGAGTGCCAAGACTAAGTTTGCCAGACAAGCTAAATCTGTCTAGCAGCAAGGCACAACAGAGTTCAGGATAACATCAATACAATTTCATACCAGCCCCAAACACGTGCATGTAACCTAAGCCATCGACTGTCTTGCCAGCTCCTGTAAGTAGCTATGTCCAGTGTGTGTTCAAAAATGCTAGGCTGCCAAGGCCAGCCCAGGCAGACATGCTATTTCTGAACATACAATGGATTCTTTATCTTCCAAGCATCTTCTGTGGTGATGGAGAACCATCCCATGCACAATAGGTTATGCAAGCATACTTGCTTTTTAGTTGCTTGCATAGTATGTCACCATTAAGTCCCATTTCCTTCCAGCTATGTTTGCTTAAGAGGCCCTTTCAAGTCCCCTCATATTGCCTGGCTTTTGTGAAGTCTTAGACTTATAGAATCATAGAATTGTTTAGGGTAGAAAAGATCTTCAAGATCATCAACTTCAACCGTTAACCTAACACTGCCAAGTACACCACTAAACTGTGTCCCTAAGCTCCACATCTACACACTTTAAGTATCTCCAGGCATAGTGACTTCACCATCTCCTTGGGCAGCCTGTTCCAATGCTTGACAATCCTTTCAGTGATCAGCTCATCCTATATGATCTCCCAGGTACACATAGAAAATAGTCTTTAGTGGATCCAGGCACCAGTAGAACCTTTCTTTTTTTTTCTTTTGCTATGAAGTACAGGTAGATAATACTGTGAATTATGTAGTCTCATATTTAGATACACTGAGGAATCATATGGTACCAGATGGAGCAGACAGAGTTGTGACGGACCCTGGAAGAGTAGGCTACAAAGATTTATAACCTTAATGTCTATCTGAAAGCCAATGTCTGCATAATTGGGGTAGTCTGGTGAAAACCAGTGTTCACATAGACTCCATGTAGGGGCACCATCATGGGTTCATTCTTCTGAAGTAACAGAGCAGCATAGTTATGAACAGAAGACCTCTGGTCTGAACCAACATTGTGGCTTCTAAGTGTATTATATTCAGTAGTCTTTAAGAAATAGTCTTTAAAAATGTGAGAAATATTACTGTTTCTTGGAATAAAAGTGGATTATTTGGAAATTTAACTGCATATGCAAATTGGAGTTAAAACAGTATTAGGGTTATACATTGTAGCTAATTTTTCTTACAAACTGTTCATCAAAGGATAAAGCACAAGAAACAATAATAGTGACTCACCTGAAGAAAAACAGTTTTGCTGTGTGAGACTGTATTGTTACCAATTGCTCTGCAGATAATGACTTAAATAGACACGGGCTCTCACTTAAGTGCCTTGCTGAATTGAGGCCAGAGTGCTTATTACTCCATAAAAGTCCCCCATGGTCATTTGGGTCTTACTACTGTCCATCACTATTTTCACATTAGCTCGGCTGTTCCATGAACGTTATTTATGTGCACATCATGGAACAAAGAATTTATGACCTTTGAACCAGCACAAGAAGAAAAAAAAAAAGCTTATATTTGAGCAACTCTGTTAACAGATACATCAAAACAGGGATATTGTTAACAGGTATCCTTGCTATCTTAAGTATTTAAAGAAAACATATGAGCCATGTCCCATTGAAGAAATCTTGGATTTGAATGAAGCATATGCTTAATTTTTCTCCATGGTAACTAATATTTCTGCATATTTTTATTTATAGAGGTATGTAATGTCTCTGTATTTATTATGCTGTACTATACTCTTTACTATATGTGTACATATGTGTACACAGATATACACACATATATACACACACATAAGATTTGAGTATCAGCAGACGCAGTTTTGAAATTAAAGGATTTGCACAAATGTCAGTCCAGCCCTTTCTCACTAGTGTTTTTTGCAGTGTACCTTCAGACCCTTTGATCTCAGGGTCTTAGCTCTAAAATGAATACAAAAGCAAGTGTCGTGGTTTTGTTAGTGAGGGGGGGCCTAAGGTGGTAGCTTCTGTAGGAAACTGCTAGAAGTCGCTCCCCTTTGTTCAGTGGACTCGGCCGGGCCTAGGGCGGACCTGCTGCTGGCCAAGGCCGAGCCGATTGGTAGCAGAATGTCCCATGATAACGCCTCTGCGATAACGTATTTAAGAAGGGGAAAACAGAAAAAAGAGAGAGAAGAGAAGAGAAGAGAAGATGTGAAGAAGCTGAGTGGGGGCAGAGGCGCAGAGGGGGAGGCGCAGGCCTCATGGGCCTTGCAGGCCTCACCCTCTGGCCTCTCGCCAGGCAGTCGACTGGGCCCAACTCGGTCCGGCCCGGCTGCAAGAAGTGGAGAGGAGATGAGAAGTGAATAAGATGTAAAAAGATCCTGAGAGACAACTACCAGCCTGTTGTGAGGAACAGCTGCAGACGCCAAGGTCAGTTCAGAAGGAGGGGGAGGAGTAATGCGGCTCCTGGCCAAGATTCCCCTGCAGCCTGTGGTGATGACCATGGTGGAGCAGGTTGTCCCCCTGCAGCCCATGGAGGTCCACGGAGGAGCAGAGATCCACTTGGAGCCCATGAAGGACCCCGTACCGGGGGAGGTGGATGCCTGAAGGCAGCTGTGGCCCGTGGAGGGCCCACTGGGACAGCTGTTCTGAAGGGACTGCACCCGTGAAGAGATGACCCACGCCGGAGCAGTTCCACGAAGGACTGTGGCGTAGGGGTGGGACCCCACAACGGAGCAGGGGAGGAATGTGAGGAGTTCTTCTCCCAACCATGAAGCAGCGGCGTGAAACAACATGTGATGAACTGACCACAACCCCCATTCCCTCTTCCCCCCTGTGCCGCTCGGGAGGGGAAGGTAGTAGAGATAATGTTAAGCTTGGGAAGAGGGAGGGGTGGGTGGAGATTATCTTGTTCTCTGTCTCATTATCCTGCTGTTTGTAGTAATAAATGAATAGTTTTCCCCAAGTCAAGTCTGTTTTGCCCATGATGGTAACTTTAAGGATTTTTCCCTGTCCTTATCTCAAACCTCGAGCCGTTTTTCCTTATATTTTCTCTCCCTGTTCTCTCGGAGGGTGGGGGGAGTGAGAGAGAGACTGCGTAGTCTGGTCCTGATCAGGCCTGAACTACGACAGCAAGTTAGGAACAGTGAGCAGGAGCATGAGTTTAGCACACAGAGGTAGACACAAAAGGACATTGCTCAGGTTTGGGACTTTTGTTTGTGTGACTACTTGTAGACCAAGGTGAAAAGTGCAACTGGCTTCTTGGACTGAACAGAGTGTGTAAATAAGCATGAAAGAGAGATTAACTCTCATCATTGAAAAATGTTTGTGCTCTTGAAATCAAAGGGTGATTTGTGACAACAAGAAAAGGGCAAATATTGAGACAAAAGGTTCCAGCCTGTGGTTTGTATTCAATCAGCTCTTCAATCAGGTAAACTTGTTACAGATACACAAATTACTCATGCGCTAGGCTGTGATTTCACTAAGGTAGGAAGAAGTGTTGATGTGGATAGAGTAAATATAAGCAGCAGACTGTCTTGTAACTGATCCCTCTTTAATCCTCCTCAATTGATGACAAATTGCCATTTACAGAATGCTTTGTGCGAATGTAAGACCTTCAGATAACAGAAACTCACCAAGGCAGGGAGCTACATCAAAAGTGCCATATTCCCACTAACTAACCAGCCTAAACAAACAAACAAATATAAAGCAAAACGCTTTGCAAATGTCAGGAACCTTTTTATTTTTCCCCAAAGTATGGCTACAGTGACCTATGTGAAACTAAAGTTTCTGTATGTCTTTCTTTAAACAGAGGTTGCTGCAATGTTAATACATACATTGGTCTAAGTTAAATACACAAAATATTATGTTTACAGAGGATTTATCCTTTTAAAGTTCTGATTTTACTACACATGCAAAGGCTCCTTAAAAGCATGTAAATACAGGGCTGCAGTAGGAGCTTACTGTTTGGAGAGGAGTCCTGTCACTTGTGAAAGTAACAAGTGTCTATCAAATCTCAAAGTTTCTGTTAGAGGTAGTGACTTTTATTAACCAGTAAGTTTTAAAAGTTTTACCTCTACATATAAATCTTGCTTTAAATACACCACCATGGCTAAGATGCTGCTACTATGTAAGTGATCCCATAAGGCTTTGAACACGCATCTGTCATACTTTGGATTCAGCCTGTATCAGCATTCTTTTATTTTGAGAGGCTGAAATGGCAAAATCACTCCCACTAAAACACTGACTCAAAGCTCAAAACTCCTAGTCTTCTAGAAATCCCATTAAGCTCTTTCAGAAATTTACCACAAAGCATTGGAAAAATAGGTGGAGGAGGAACAAAGAGAATGACAGTGTTTAATAACTTAAAGACAGCAGCTAAGGCTAGCTTAAGTCTGAACTGTTACCTGAGTAACATGACGCATGTGACAAGTTCCTTAACAGTGAGTAAAATACACAGTATGCACATAGGAACTCAAAGGTTCCAGCACATTCAGGACAACCGATTGTGTGGGTTTTAGGACAGCTTCCTGAAATATTACTGGTTTATAAAAATCCTATATCCTCCATTTCAAACCAATATTGGTGTCTGCTTTGTGGAGAAGAAAAAAAAAAAAAGAGTTATGTTTTTTTTTTTCCCTTCTGCTCAAGACTTAGATTAAGGGGAGAAACTTTTTAGCACAGCCTGTTGTGATAGGACAAGGAGTAATGGTTTTAAAATAGAAGAAGGTAGATTTAAACTAGATATAAGAAAAAAAAAATTTACAATGAGAGTGGTAAAACAGTGGAACAGGCTGCCCAGAAAGGTGGTGGATGCCCCATCCCTGGAAACATTCAGTGCCAGGTTGGACGGGGCTCTGAGCTACCTGATGTGGTTGGAGATGTCCCTGCTCCTTGCATTGGGGTTAGACTAGATGGCCTTTGAAGGTCCCTTCCAACCCTAACCATTCTATGATTTAACTTATTCAAAACCATATTGTAGGCTGCCCTGTATGTACATAGCGGAGTAGGGAGGGTTAGAGTATATTTTTATTTCTTCACATTGGCTACTGATACTGTGAACAATATGAGATAGAAGAATTTATATTTAATGAAGATGCTTAGGAACAGTGTTCCACAAAAGCTTGACTTTGTACATGACAGCTGCTGATAGGTCTCACAGATTACTTATACTCTGGGCCTTCCTTATTTCCCTTTTTTAAAATGGGGTTTCTATTTCCACTTTTCCAGTCAGTGGGAACCTCACCAGTCTGCCATGACTTCTCAAGTATGATGGACAGTGGCTTGGCAACTTCATCTGCCAGTTCTCTCAGGATCCACGGATGCATCTCCATATACATTTCCATAAAATCCTCAAGAATAAAGCAGAATAAATATTATTAAATGTTTACTAAAAACTTCCATGTATAACGATTTCACAATCTGCTTGCATGTGTGGTATTTTACATTTTGCAACTTTGACTTACATTTAGTTTGTAATCTATTATAACCCTGAGATAATTTCCTTTAAATTTCTTCTCTAGATGAAAAATACTATATTTAAGCAGATTATTATTAAAACAGAAATACAGCGTTTGCATTTTCTTTATTAGATTGAATATTCTTCAATACAGATCACTTGCCTTTACAAAAACAAAAGAACATATCCATCTTTCTCTAAACAGACTTTAACAAATCTCTTTTCATTTCTCTCTTATATATGAGAATATCCTTTCTTTATCTTTTATATTGTTTGTTTAGCCTTTTTTCTTAACTCTGACAGCAAAACTAGTCTTGTTGTGTACAGCTTTACAACCTCCTTAAGCTCAGTTCAGAGCTTTCAGGTTCTCATGGGCCAGCAGTGATCAGCCCAACAGTGTAATGTTTGCATTATGAATACGCAGGTCAATGCTTGTTTAAAAACAACAAAAAAAATGAAGTAAAAAAAAAAAAAAAAGGAAAAAATTCCCACTGGAATGTTGAACAAATAATCGTGACAATGTTTCATTTTCAAGACTTTTAAAGGCTTTTCTTTCTCAAAACAAAATCTGACACTTAATTTGACCTGACAGAATCCCTTTAGTGCATGGACATTACATGTAATAACCAATTTTGACATCATATTTAGAACTATAGTGTCACTATTCTATGTGTCCTTCACCTTGACGTTAATGCTAAGTACTGCAAAGAAGGCAGATATTTTTCTAGTACACATGAGGAGTATAATGTCAGTATACTTATAAGCAAATTTAGAAAGGATGAAAACAAGAAAGATCCTTGCTGACTTAAAAAAATAGCAATATATTTTCTCAAAATAGGTATAGATGGGTTCACTTTGGATGCAGTTCCTTGCAGAAAATGTGTTCTATTGACATAGCAGTTGTATTTTATAATAGGATTGAAATTATTTTTAAAAACCCACCAGAGACAAATTACCCAAGGGTCTCTTTTTAGAAAAGAATCCTAAGTCAGGACATTGTTTAAGCATATTGGTAACTGGTTTCCTGAACAGAGATGGACTGACATAGTATACTTAAGTGCATTTTATATATGCTATAAGCCAAAGTAATTTTTGCTGATGCACAAGTGGGGAATGACTGTTTGGAATGTGTAATGATGTTTCCCTTTGGATCAGGAATTTGACCTGCCCAGTGTCTGAACAGTAGAGAGGATGAACCAGAAAAGAGTATTGCCATGAGCTCTCCCTTTATGGACAGTAGAAACGGACTGGAGAGGGAGTTTTTCAAAATGTAGACAAGTCTAGCTTGGCCAAAGTGTTGTGAGATTAAAGGTTATGTAAGAAAAGAGACAGGTAGATCTCTCAACCTCTGGAAATGTTGATGAGTTTGTTTCAAGTTCAGTTTTTCCTGTTGAATGACTAGATTCACAAAAGAGGCAGGAGGGATTCACAAAGATTGAATTAAACAGAAAGACGTAGTATCTTACCAGAACACGTAGTAACTTCACTGTTCTGAACATTCTTCTTTTTCTACCATCTCCTAGGGTGCTAAAATTATTCTTTGGCAACATTTCCCTGCTACCCATGTGTCATACTACACATGATCCTTTGTAGAGAGCCAACCCTGCCCTGGGCACAAGGACTCCCCTACATGACAAAATGAGAGTGTTAAACATACAGGGAGAGGAGTCATAAAATTCACCCTACTGAACAGGAGGTCATCTAGCTGAGGAAGTGGGGGAGAAGGTCATGACTGTCATCTGGAAGTCACAGACACAAAATATGTCTTGGGCTCCGACAGTTTAGCAAGCTCTGTCTCACAAAATGAGTCTGGGAGTAGTGGTGACTAGATTTCACCTAGTTGTCAAAGAATGGTGTCTGCATTTATTTTCACCTGCGCAGACCGAATGTATATTTGCCTCCTCCCAGCACTGTACCAACCAGGTTACAGGCTACGTGTGGAGAGAATTTTTCTTTTCTTGCTTTGACACTCTTATTTTGTATAAAAACTTGGGATTTGGGTCTCTTATGTCCTAAAATATTGCCCTGTTATTAGCTATAGATTACTATGACATGTGCAGTTAAGGCAGTTCCATCTCTGAAGGCATTAATGAGTATTTTCTTGGCCAAAGAAAGAAGCTATGTCCATACTAGTGAATAACTCCTGCCAGAAACCCTGGCTTGGCCTTGAGGAATGATGTGGCAAGACTTGTGTCCACACAACTAAACACTCTTACTTCAGAAGCAGAATGGTTGGATCCATACTGCCTACTGGGTAATATTCCTGTACAGTACTGTGGCATTGTAAGAGAAACTGCTAGAAAGCACCCAGACCAAAACCAGATTTAATCCTGCAGGGAATCATAAGACTAACTGGTAAAAAGCAGGAAAATAATTATACTTTTGTACAAGACAATACTTGAACTATAAATCTCCAAATAGCATAAGCATCAATTAAGTGTTTATTAGGACTTAAACCCACCTTAAACCAGCATATGTATAAATAACAAGATAACCAGGGCATTTAGAGCTGGAAGCTTAGAACATGGATAACACTGAGGGGTAGGCAACATTTAAATGGCAATTTAGAGCTTTCATTAATTTTGTTTTAAGTGTCTCACTACTTTGATTATAGTAAAAGCATCCAAATATGTCCAGCTACAACAAGTACAATGATATTAACCTGAATTTGCAGAGAGACTGTAACCACATTTTTGTTTTAAGATTTCCCCTTTCATTTTCAAGAGAAAAAAAAACTAGCACAAGCACATTTGATGACATTTAAAATGTCATATTATTATCTGTTTCTGGCAAGCAGGGAAAGGACATTGTTTTAGAAATCTGAACAGTTTGTTCCAAATAATTTCCAGTTCTTAGACAGACCTTCAAAAACCTGGGCTTTTAGCACAGTCTGCCTAGAATTCAAGCTCTGGATTGGTGAATAACTAGATGAGTAAAATCTGATTTGATGGTTCGGCTTAGAGGATTCTGGTTAATGAATCATACTCTGTCTGGAGGCTGGCAAACAGTGGAGTACTGCAGGGATCTGTCATGGTGCCCATCCTGTTTAACATTTTTACTGGTGGCCTGGAGAAGGTGTTGGAGTGCAGCCTCATTAAGTGTGCAGAAGACAACCGAACTAGAGGAATTGGCTGATACTCTGAACTGAGGGCACTGAGAAGTGACAGAGCCAAGCTCTTCACAGTAGCACATGGTGCGAGGATGAGCAACAAAGATAAATTGAAACAAGAGCAGCTCAGACTGGATATGATGAAATACCTTTCCCTGTGAAGAGAGTGAAGCAGTGGACCAGGCTGCCGAGAGAGGCCGTGCAATGTCTGTCCTTGGAAGTCATCAAGACCTGACTGGATAAAGACCTGGTCTGACCCCATAGCTGACCCTACTTCTTTTTAGGAGGTTGCACTAGGAGCCTCTAGAGGTCCCTTGCCACCTAAATTATTCTAAGATTCTATGAATAGAGTTGCAACACAGAAATGTATATTGGCTTTTCATATAATTTATGAAGCAAAAGTGATAGTGGCACAGGTTAATTTTAGTTATTTCTGCCAGAGAATTTTGTGTGTGATGGGCTTTAGTTCTTATTGTTATCTTCATCTTTCCACAGTTTTACACTCTACTTTATTTAATTACTGTAATTGATTCTAGTTACTGGCTTGGTTAATGAAAACCACCCTACTGATAAGCAAGTTTAAAGAAAAAAAAAAGGAAAATGCTATTAATCAAAGCACAGGTTCCCTCACAGATATTAGCAGATCCAAACACAATGTATAAAAATGAACTGACCTAACAAGAAAGAGAAACAAGGATTTCAAGAACACAGCTGGTTTATTTCCCAGTGACAAAATATACAAAGAGAATACAGGCCTCAAATGTCTAAGGAAAGGAAAGATGTTTTAGTAGCTTGGCTTTATCCTGCATTGGCTGTCCTGAGTCAGGCTTCTTTGAAAGTGTTCATGACCATAGTGGAAAAAAAATAATTCAGTGCAGAGGACTTCTTTTTTTTTTTTTTCCCCCTGAAGTGAACTTGTTGTTTCAGAATTTCCAGTGAAAAGTAAGTATGATCTCTTATTCATTGTTTCTCATATAGAATAAAAATAACTCCACTTCTGGCCATTATCATTCCAGCAAAAAAAAACTCAGAAACTTTTCAGGCCTGATCCTGTAGCTTTGAAGTCAGTGGGAACAGAATCATAGTCTTAAAACACAATGTTTTGGCTAGATGTTGTCACACAGTTGCTCACATCTTTGTTATTTTCTCTCAGTAAGATTAGTGTTTCATACTTTCTGAAAAGAGATTGCTGTTGGTTTCTGGAGGCCCTTGGAGGTTGGAGGAGAGGGTTTCTATCCATATATCTGTCCAGAGGCTGCTCCACTGAAATCTGTAGGAAAGTGTGACTTGACTTCTGTAGCTTTAAAATGAGTTTGATATGAATTGTTTCCTCTAGCTAGTAAGACTGTGTCCGTACTAGAAGCTTAAATGCCCTTACAGCCGCTCTGCGGCACTGCAGCTAAACAGTTTAGAAAGGCCCACATCCATTTTATTGAATCCTTGTGCCCTCAGACACTGAGCAGCCACATCCAAACTGCCTGTTAACAACAGTCCCTGGCCTCAACTCACTCCAGAAGTGGTTTGGACAGCAATAGCTTGCTTAGGTCAAAACCAGCCAGGTACCATCCAGATTTGCATTGTAGGCAACAAAGTAGCAGGGAATGTTCCTTTCTATTGTTTAATTTATTAGTGTGCATAACTTCAGGGTGCAATTCATCTACCTTAATGCAGACATCTGAAAGTTCAGCATTGAAACCTCTGCTAGTTACTCTGGCTTCCTGTTATACTCAGCGGAGGCAAATCCAGGACACAATTCATCTGACCTGTCTTGTGTACTTAGCTCAAATAAGATGGATTGTAATCTGGGAATGCCCATTTTTTCTCCTAACTATAAAGTGAGTCTGAGGTCACCAGGTCAGACTTAGACCTCTAACTATTAGGCACCTGAGATAAGGTGAGACAGATACCAGCCTAATACATACTAATAAGTTTATCAGCATATCTCTCTGGTTAAGATACACTTTTAAAGACCATGTAGATCGTAGGTTTTTACTCAAGAAAATCAGTGGAAATACTTACTGAGAAGTTTCCCTGCCAGAATACCTAAACTGCCACAGAACAGAACAGAAGGGTGAAAAGTTTCTTTTCTGGAGCAGTTGTCCAGAACTGGAATATTCTCTCACATCTCTCCCAGAAGTATGATGTAATTTATCAGCAGCTGTGCTGCCTTCATTCTTGCTCTAAGTATGGGATAATACCCAGTTCATTCATTTTTTTTTTTTCCTCAGGTGGGAGCAAGGCTTAAGTGGCTGGGAGGACCTACCTGAAGCTGTAGGGTTTCACCTCATCTGTATCTGGAGAAGTCTGGGCAGCTGCAGAGGAGGATAAGGTCAGGACTTTGCCTTCTAGCAGCATAACTGAGACAGTTTGGCTTAAGTTTCATTAATAACCCCTCTTCCACTCTGACCTTCAGCCATAATAAGTACCTGGGAACCATAGCTGTTGATTACATTTGCTGTTGATGCCAAGCTATATAATTTCTATTACCATTAATGTAAAGAAAATATTTGTGTCTGAAAATAAGTCACACTGTAGCCTATACTCATTTTTTTGCAACCCTTAGTCCTTGTTACCTTCATTAGATATTTTTCTAATGATAATTAACTGAGAAAACATGACCTAAGTAAAGTTATCAAAGGAGAGTAATTATGGGAACATGTGCCATATTATTCCAATTAGGTAACTGCTCATGGTGGTTTCACTTGGTAACAGCACAAAACTACTGTTCAGCCCACTATTCCCACTGTTACATTGACAAATGATCCCAAAGCTGCCTTTCATTCGACAGGTCTGTTTTTGGACAAGGGCCAGACAAAATAAAATCACAAGATTTATATGTACCGCAGTGGGAGGGTAAAGAGGATCTGAAGGGCATGAGCCCTGCTCTGTCTTCTCAGAACAAAAGCTCAAGAAAAATACTCCTTGTTGATCAAATCCTAAGGACTCCATTCAATCCCTAACCTGTTGTCATTCAGGCAAGCTCTTGCAACCATTAGTATGGATATGTTGGCAGAAATACACAATTGAGGGTCAAATTGGGACTGGTGCTTTCTGTTGTGGGAGGACAAGTCCTAGCCTTGGCAGTATGGTATTTCCCCACAACTTTCCTTATGTGTGAATGGGCTTGTGAAACAAGGAGTAGAAACCAAGTATTGCCTTGACTCCATGACTCACTTCAACTCTGGATGATGACTATGCAAGGGATGAGCATTGTGCATCCTCGATGTATAGACAATAAACACTGAAAGAATTAGTTCTTCCCTAAGGTTCCCATTCCTCCTTCCTCTCTAGGCAGTGGCATAACTGTTATCAAACCCAGTTTGGAGAAAGATTTTGGGCCACGGACCTTTATAGAATCTGCTGATTGAAATGAAGTTGGAAGACCTCATCCTCCAAAATCTGGTGGAGGGCCTTTCATCACCAAATACCACAATCTCAGAAAAATATGTCTTCAGTAGCAGAGCATTATTTTTAAAAAATCTTATTTGGGAGAATATGGTCTCAAAGAGAAAGGAGCAAAGACAAAAGGGAAGGATAGGAAGTTAGCACTACGGTAAGAGGTTAACGGACATGATCTTACAATTAAAGATATTTACCAGAGAAATTTGAACCCCATTATACTCTGGCTCATGGTACATAAGGAAGAACTGTTTTACATCATCAAAGACAAAAACCAGGTCTATAGGTAAGCTTTAAGAATAATAAACATCCTGAATTCAAGAATAAGTCTGTCAAATGAAGGGATATTGATTTTGGAACAAGGAATATTATGTCAAACAACATTAGTTTAATTGATCTGAATTTAGTTTAAGTACTAAAAGCATTTATATACAAACAGCAAATGAAAATTAACTGCAGCTGAGTCCCTTGATTCTCAGATTATACAATATACGCAAGCAACTGAAAGTTCTTGTAGGAATCCC
The DNA here is from genome assembly GCF_036417535.1 of Chlamydotis macqueenii. Classification (NCBI taxonomy): domain Eukaryota; kingdom Metazoa; phylum Chordata; class Aves; order Otidiformes; family Otididae; genus Chlamydotis; species Chlamydotis macqueenii. The sequence goes on from NC_141558.1 coordinate 11,508,758, forward strand.
AGCAGCATGGTCTGGGTTCTATTCCCATAGCATGACTCAATAGAAAAGCAATATGCTTTCTTTCAGAAAATATGAATATTTAAAGCCATGTTTTGACTTTTAAAAATACACAAAACTTTTCCTTTCCCAAAAAGAATTTATAATAAAATACAGAAAAAACGCTTGAACTACGATCATTGCTAACATGATTTAGTTCAAATATTTCAGCTTCTGGAGTGAGCCATCCAGGAAAAAATCATTCCTTCTGAAACAAATATATTTGTTTGTTGTTGTTGTTTTTTTCTTCTACTTTCACTCAGTTTCTTACATTGCTTAGCTCTCTTAGATATCTCAGTCTGCATTTGTAGGAACTGATGCATAGAACCATGAGATACTGACTGCTAAAAAATATTGCTGTTGTTACCTATAATGGAAAATGCAAAGTTCTTTCTATAATTTATTTCTCTTTGTTTTATTTAAGGATCTGATTTTTACAAAGTGAGAAGACTTTTTCTACAACTTTCTTAGACTTTTTTTTCCTCTTTTCTAAATTATTTGGATTTGCTAAATTAATTAAATTTTAAAGAACTCACGATAACAGTACAGATTTTGCAATATATGCACACAGGTAAAGAAGTCGAACTACCACTTAGCACTCTCAAGTACCTAAATTATTATTAAAATAGGACTAATGCTCTAAAATTTCTTGACCTTATGTTTGCAAACATGTTGAGAAGCTTCAACCAATGAGAGTTAAAAAAATCTGAAATGTTTAAAATACCCATAATTATAATATTAATTATATTGATAGTATAACATAAAATATCAATAGTCATAAAATACAATTATAATTGTGTTGTTAGTGTAGAAAGTAAACTTAATAGTGGAATTCACCTTTCCTAATAAAGGTATCCAAAACTTGTCAGATAAACTGTATGTCTAATTTAGGCATAGATGACTCATTTTGAATGTCTAGAGAATAAATCCTGTCTACAATAAATGACAGTTTATGGGGTAAATAACTGAAACTGCTACCTGGATCATTAACTGAATGATTTTTAAAAAAGATTTTAGACTAAAATCGGAGCTTTCAGGTCTCTCTAAATATTTCTTTATATGTCTTTATCTCATATTATTAATGTAATTTCTTATTGGTTTTCTTCCCTGTGCTTTGAAGTCAATGTCAATGTCAAAGAAGCGTAGGCACAATAACCATCTCCAGAGCTGTAATAATAATTTGTAAAAATATTTCTTACTCATAACACTCATTGTCCATATATTGCAGTGAAATGTTAAGTGAAGATAAAAGGATTTCATTTTTTACACGGCAGTGTCAAGTTTACTTCCAAGTCTTATGGTTCAGATTGTGTCAAAATACAATCCATACATCTGCTGAAGAATTTTCTGGGGAAATATCTAGGCATTCCACGTCCCAGCCTCTTTCAGGGTTTGTCTTAATAAGTCAGGAGTTTGCAGCCTTTCATGAAAGTCTGTTGTGCACCTCACTAAAATACCCGTGAGTCTTCCTGTCAATTTTTTGACTTGCTAAGGAGCACTTCACTAGTTTCTCTACTTATTTACAGTTGATTTAGTTCTTTCTTGAAATGTGTCTTCTTACAAGCCTAGTGCCATGGTTCAGACTGACTGGAAGCCCATGGGTTAGCCAAGGAAGTTTGACCTGCCATATGGAGAAAAACAGACAAGATCCAGAGGTACCAAGAAACCCAAGAAAGCGAGGACAAGTAACTGAGAAAGATGCATTAGGAACTTGTTGAACACTGCTGTTGAGAGGAAAGAAGAAAGAAGCTTGGCAAGTCTCATTTTTGGCCATGTAAAAGTTGTGGAACCACTTACATGTGAGTTTTCCTTCTTAGTTTCAGAAAGTGTGCTCAAGAATTCATGGCTAAAGGGTCACAGGGACACATGTAAGAACTACTCCTGTACTGAGCCTGTGATAAGCTCGGCAAAGTTCCTAGAATATTTCAGAAGCCTAGCTAACAGGGGAAGAGCTACCTCTGTGCACCAGCTTTGGATCAATTATTCTACTTAATTCAATGGAGTACTAGTTTACATTAGTTGTTCCTCCAGTCTTTGCTGTTTTGTGAGAAAGCCATCATTATGTATGAAGACGCCTGTAAAGAGGTCAGTAGCTATCAGTAAAGTAGGAAAGCCTCTTTTTTATTTTTCTTAATATTCTATCTAAACTGTCGTAGAATCATGGAACTACAGAATGGTTTGGGTTGGAAGGGACCTTAAAGATCATCTCCAACCCCCTCGCTGTAGGCAGGGATACCTTCCACTACACCAGGTCACTCAAAGCCCCGTCCAGACTGGCCTTGAACACTTCCAGGGATGGGACATCCACAACTTCTCTGAGCAACCTGTTCCACTGCCTCTCTACTCTCACAGTAAGGAATTGTTTCCTTATGTCTAATCTAAATCTACTCTCTTCCAGTTTAAAGACATTATCCCTTGTCCTATCACAACAGTCCCTTTTCAAAAGTCCCTCCCTAGTTTTCTTGTAGGCCATCTTTTGGTATCAGAAGGCTGCTAAACAGTCCCCCCAGAGCATTCTGTTTCCCAGCCTGAACAGCCCCAACTCTCTCAGCCTGTCCTCATAGGAGAGGTGCTCCAGTCCTCTGATCATCTTTGTCACTCTCCTCTGGATGCACTCCAACAGGTCCACGTCCTTCTTATGCTGGAGGCTCCAGAGCTGGATGCAGTACTGCAAGTAGGATCTCACCAGGGCAGGGTAGAAGGGCAGAATCCCTTCCCTCAGCCTGTTGGCCATGCTGCTTCGGATGCAGTCCAGGATGTGGTTGGCTTTCTGGGCTGCAAGCGCCCATTGCCAGCTCATATTGAGTTTCTCATCCAGCAGCACCCCCAACCCTCTATGCCAGAGAAGAAAACCTAGCACTGTTTAATTACCAATACAAGCATAGCTTGCAAAGATGTAACTACAGTCCAGTGAATATGTTTGTGAGTTAATGTAATGTCAGGGAACTGCAAAGCCTCGTTGTACTAGTCTTGGTACAAATTCAACGTATCTGGCTTTATCCCTGTCACCACATCATTGCTGTACGTGCAATACAGGCACGATTCTAAACCTCCAGGTTAATGTTACCACTATGAAAATTAAGTTCTAGCTGATGTAACTTTTTTTTTCTACAATGTGTAGCACATAACCCTGACAAAAGTCAGGATAGCAACTAATTATGAATTACCGCATGGGATGCATGCTTGTAGTTGTCATTTTGCTAAGGAAAGTTTGGCAATGTGCATCTGACTGCTGTAAACAAAGTGTTCCTTTATAGGGCCACCTGAAGACAACAACAGGGGTGGCGAAGAAACCACTTGGCAAGAGAAATACCTTTCAGTCTCTGAAAAAAACTGATTCCACAGAGGTTGGCTTAGAGAGAAAAGAATGTCAGAGACGGGCAGGGAATGAATCTCATACAAGAACCCAGGATACATCACGCCATGCTGCGCATCCATGAATAAGTAGTACATCAAGCTTCTTAATACATGTGTCTACAGGAGACCTGCAAAATGGATTAGTCAGTGTAGCTGTAACCTTAAAAAATATTTATTTATCTTGAAGATAATCAGATAAAGGAGGTGTCTTCACAGAATTTTTTACAACCAATCTGCCCAAACCAGTGGCTCTTTGTTTCTTTAATGCAACATTGTTTTCCTGCATTTTAAGTGTAAGATAGATAGATAGATATAGGCATTTACAAAGCTATGCTGGAGGTCAGTAGAAACCTCATCAAAGCTGGTAGGTGTAAGAACAGCCCTTTATTCAGATGCATATCAACAGAGCCAAACAGCTGAAACAATAATCACCCAAATTATAAGTACCGGCAATGCCATACTGGAAATAAAAGGGGTTCACTTTGGATTAATACTATTCATAAGGACAGAGATTAGAAGGACTGATTGCTGCTGTGTGTAAAACAGAGAGGGTACACAAAACAAAAAACAAAGGAGCAAAGAAGCCATAGATATGCAGTCCTGCAATCAAAATTGGAAGTAGGTGACAATAACCAGAGCATCTATTATATGTTTTTACGTACATATGCTGAAGGCTAAAGCTGTCAAGAAAAATGTGTGGGTTTTTTATTTTTTTAATGACCTTGTCATCTAAGGAAGATAATTCTTCTAAAGGTAGAGAATTTTATTTCAAGTTTCTTCAGTACTCACGTCCACAGACTTGTACAGATACCCAAGAGTCCTAGCAGGCTCTACTTTCCTTCTATCCTTCCAAGGACACAAAGGAAACAAGTTTTCCTCAAGCCAAGAAAGGGATGTTCTTTTTCTTGTAACAAAGTCCCATTTTTGTGTCAGAATGTGAAATTTCATTGAAATCTGACTTTATATTCATGCATATCTAACTGGTTCATTTATGTTTAGAGAAAAAAAAAAGTGGTTAGGAGAAATTTGGATAGTAAACAGAAATGAATGTTTCATTTTAAATGATTTTTCATTTCTAAATGAATGTTATCTGATATAATAAAAAAGTTGAGGCAAAATATCTCTATGTTATCAAAATACAACATTTCAACTGACTCAAACCATTTTTGTTACGGCTGCTTTCAAATGGATTGAAATGAAAGCATATTTTGGAATGGAAGAACTTGCAAAACTTAGATTTCCAAATTCCTGCTCTACTTAGAGTGACAAATGATCTATTTGCAGTAAATATAGACTCATAGATGATCTGTATGGCCATGATTGCAAGATATGCAATTTGCATAACATTCAGATTTTCCATCTCTCCTTTTTTGATTTATGCAGTAACAACGAATCCACAGAATAATTGTTACAGGCCTTTTGCTTTCTGAATTATACCTAGGAACCTTAGTAGAGACTTAAACTTAGATCTTTCTGTCCAGAGAAATCTTTCTGCTTTATCTTCTAACAGTACAGGTGTGACCTTTATATTTCAACAGAATTGTCTTTGCTCTGCAATACCCTGTTAGGTAGGATGCAGGAGATTTCAAAACCATACATGATTATGGATAGCAAATAATCATTCAGTAGCAGCAATAGTCTTCAGTCAACTTCACCATGCCATCATGCTCTGAGAAGCTGAACAAATACTTGGTCTGGACAGCTTACAGAGAAATTTATGCTGACCCCAAAGTCAAGATAGATAAAGACCCAGATGAACTCACTTCTGGTAAAGTGCTGCTTCTGTAAAAGCAAAATACATCCCTTACACACACACACATATGCACACTCATATATATAATAACATCTCAAATCACATACAAAAAGATCTGATCTTTCCAACAAAGAAAGCCAGTGCAGTGCCTGGAGTTTCTCTTTTCTTCCAGGTCCTTTCCAATAATATTTGGCTCAAGTTCAGCATGTTACAGGGCTCCCAAGCCTCTTTCCCAGATATATCTGTCTTGTCTCTCTGGGTAAAAGAAACTTATTTCTGGCTCTCTGTCAAGCTCCCCACAACCTTATATTACCAAACAACGATGTTGAAGGCAGGAATGCATACTTTTGCTTTGATTTCCACAGAGAATCATAATTCTTTTCTGCTTCTCTCTCCCCTCCTCCCCTCCCCTTTAGGTGACAGATGGCTCTCTAGAAGTCCCCCATCTCTTCATTTTGACCTTCTGTTCACCTCCTCCATTTTTTTCCTCTGCCCTGGCCAATTCCAATTTGGGTAATTATTCTGTCTACAGTACGTAAAATTCTCTCTTTTGTTTTAGTCAAAGATAATATACTTCTCCTTCTGTTCCTAAATGTAATGCTGTGCCTTGATAAATCATTACTGTGGTTTACCCCAAAAGGGAAAGAGTGAGTGATTGAGGACTGATATCTTTTTATAAAGTCATTCCAATGTTTAGGGAGCCTTTGGGATGAGTAGTGTTATATTATTAGTCCTTAATCCCTAGATGATTTGCATTACAAGTATTATTCTCGCTATTGTACAGCTTTTTAAAGGGCACCTATTTATTAAAGTGAATTAACACTAAAAGTATGCAAAACTTTGCCCACGGAAAAATGAAAATAGCCATAGTTTTGGAAATGTTTTAGCAAACTGAAATTCTAGCTGTTCTAAATACAGCTCTGAAGAGACATTGAATTCAGACTTGAAATTTTCCTGTTTTTGTCCCTAAGTGTATACTTAGAGCAGTATATTTCTATTCTTATCACAAAGATTTACAGACACAAAAGAAGATATAACGGCCCTTTTTTTCAGCTTTCATCTTGAGAAAGGACCAATATCTTTTTCTGCAAAGTTGAGTCCATCTTAAATAGTATTTCTCTCATTATACACATCAAGTCACCAAGTCATGCCTTGGGTTGAAACACTTTGTAGATGAGAACAGCTGTTTGCTATGAAGGACTCATTATTTTTGAAACAGATGCTTCGATTTGTTGGAAGGAACTAATATGTGCTGATTTTAGCCCCAATCCAGTATGACACACAAGCATGTGCTTAAATCTATCGTTACTCAGAAAAGCACTTATACATATGTTAAAAATTAAGAATGTGCTTAAGTACTTTGCTTAATGGAGATGATCTTGAGCACATATTTAAGTGCACTGTTGAATCAAGGCCAGAATGCCCAACCTTAGTTATTGTGAAGTTTGCTATCTTTTTACTACTTTAAGAGGTTCCAACAACATAGCAATGCTTTATTTCATGTCCTTTGCAAAGGAGGCAATCGCACACTTGACAAGGAGAAAGAGTTCATTGCATCTTGCAAGCCAAGTAGTGGGGAGGATGGGAAAGTCTGCATAAAATTATCAGGCTCCTCTCACTGGTAAGCACGTGAGATGCGTTTCCATCTGTGGCTGCTCTTCAATAGCTATGAATCTGTTTCAGATCTCAAGCGGCTCTTTAGACAGCAAGGGCTCCTACTTTTTGCCCTGCTTCACAATCTGACGATGGACAAAATAGCATTTGTCAGACAGACTGCAGCTAATGTGCCTGTCCAACACATTCCTCTTTGTGGAAGGTATATAGCAGAGAAGCAGATGTCACTCTCACTTTTTATATGAAGATATCAGACATCATCTATTTTGATGATTATTCGGTCAAACCCTCTGCCTGATGCTTTGACAATTTCTTACTTGGGAAAAACTTTCAGATTCCACTTTTTTTTTTTTTTTTGTGAAGTTTCCACCATATTATTCCATGTGAAAGCCATTCACAGCCAATGAAACTGTTCTGGGAATACCTGGATGGATGGTTTTCTTCTGCTTATTAGATTTTATAGTAATTTTTTTTTTCAGTCATTTGCAGTATGTATGGCATGGGACTCTCACGATGTAAATTTCCAAATACAATACATAGGAAAAGGTGGATACTTTTTGCAATTTTAAGAGCTCTTAAAAGTAAGAGAGGATTGACAAATTATACTGAAATCTTTTTTAACCTCCTTTACACAAAGACTTGAACACTTGGACTATTCCAAAATGAATCGCTAGATGAAAATTTTGGCGATTTAGTTTCTTTCTTTTACGAGGGAAAATCTAACTTTTCAAAGTATATTTGCCACCAGAAAAACAGCAATGTAAATATGATGGGGACATATCCTGCCTCAGCTGTATCTTCAGATCACATCAGCTTGTTTCACCGAGATAAACTACTTTCTGTTGTCAGCAGCAGAAAGACAATGAATCTATGGAGGTGCAAGATGGATTTGATTCTGCTTCATGTGTCATCAAAGATGCCAGCTATATTCTGATTACTAAACTTTTCTGTTAATTCTTGTGATGAAAGGGTGAGGAGAAAGAACAAAGCTTGTCTCTCATGTTTCAGCTTGTGTTTGCAGTGCTGGCTGTCAGAAATATCATCTTTTGAAGCTCTTTCTGTCATCTATACATATTCACGCATGAAAGTATAATTGCCATTTAACTAATGGAAAATGTGTTCTGATAATTTTTCACATTGCCTCACATTGTACGTTCTGTTCTGCTGTTTCTTCTAATAACCTCATCTCTACTCATATTTGGGTAATAATATGCATCAGGTTTTTTTATTAATACATTATGAAAATCAGAAGAACAAAAGAACAATGCAATAATAAAGATCAATTACATTTAATAGTTTGATGATGGAAATACTCATTCAGAGCTCAAATTCACTTTTATAAAGCCATGCTCAAAATATTTTAAAGCTATTGATCCACTACAAAAAAAAACCAAAACCCTGCTTCTGTAATTGCCAGAGAAAAACTAGCAGTGGTACTCTTTAGAAACATCAAAGAACCACTGTCATCTTCTTCCCTAACTCTTTAAAGGAAGGGATTAGTTGAGAGGCAGTTCAAAGTGCAAGCCAGGGCTGTTTCAGGGAACTTCAGAATTTGGAGCAGGTGTTATCACCATATGTGCTAGTAGTACATCCAGTAGCAGTGCAAGTCATCCTGGCTTAAAGGAGAAGAAAACCTGACTCAGTATTCCCAGCAGATCTTCCAGACAATGAATCACAGGTTGAGGAATTGGAAGATATGGACAAGCAGAAATAGAAATACTTTATGAGGGTTACCATGAGGATAAAAGAAAGGAAATCATGCTTAAAACAATGCACCAAAGCAAGTAAAAAAGTCAGAAGTTTCTTATTTGTTAGGAAAAAAAAGGATTCTTAGCTAAATTCACACAGATGATATGTTTTCATGACAGAATTATAGAAGACTGACACCAGAATTGGTGCATAGAGGTAATTCCTCTCTAGCCACAAAGCTGTAAGGAAAGTGACAGTGTCCTCCCAAGCACTGTAGTTAGTTGTGTTATTATGGACACCTAAGGTCATAGTTCCCATAGTTCTCCTTTCTGCAGTGAACCGAGCTACTCTCTGGTGCTTTCCTGGTGAATGACTAGAGAATTTGCCTGTACCACACCAGTTTGGGGCCTTATAGGTGTGCATTAGAAGATGCCTAGCTTTTTAATGCTTGACCTTAACCTTCTTTCGGAGTGAGCAGTTAGCCCTTTTCCATGTCGAAAACAAATTCCAGTATTAGCCCCATAGTTCCAGCTAGTAAGCCCAAGTCTAAAGCACAAACCATTTCAAATGCAAAAGGCCGTGGACAGAAGGGGGTTTGGGCCCCAGCCGGCATGCAATGTTATATGCAAATATCTCTCAGATTTCATACGGAAGATTATTCTATTCAGTAGTATAAACCATGAATAACAGACCTGGAATCTGACCTTTTAAAAATATAAGCAAAGGAGCTGTTCCACTTGCTCTGCTCTGCACAGCTTCACAGATAAAAAGCACAGTCACTCCCAACTTCTTGCCCTTATTAATATCACAGTTATTGCTGTGATACTTGGCTAAAAAGGCAAGACAAACCTTCAGTCTGCCCTTGCAGAAAGGTATCAAAATAATAGTTTCAGCGTACATAAAACAGTGTTCAGTGGAGCTGGTTTTTACTCAAAGCAGGATAAGAAAGGTCAGACTGAGTTTTGCTATGCCTACCAAAAGGAAGAGAAATTCTGCTGGCAAAAGAGTAAGTATGGAGATATGTCTGCTTCTTTGCATCTCTTCACCAATGAGGCAGAGGGAGGCTGGAGAAGAAACGATAACTTTGTGTCCAGCTGCATCACTCATCACACTTTGTGCCAAAACATGAACTATGAATCACTACCATTTTTTTTTACAGTTAAGGACTGGAGTTGTCTCTAGGAACCAGACATCTTAATATTGCCTGTTTATTCATTGCAGAGGAAGTCACAATCCAACCTTAGTGTCTACACAGTATCAGGATAGTTGTGTCATTTTCTCTCTGGAATACGGCGTCTCCAACCACCAAATGATACAGATTGACTTTTGCAACAGGACTACTGCTGCATACGTATTACTAATGGGAGCCCACTGAGCAGTCTCATAAGTCGTATTGCTGAGCAAGTTGTATACTGCTGAGCAGCCCATGCATCTACACAATGTCGAGCAGCACCATACAGAGACTGTCCTAGGTTCTGGGAAGAGAACAGCTGTGCTAATATGGTGCTGTGTCTGAATTAATAAGCTCTGTTCTTTTAATCTGCTAGTTGGAATAGGTAGACAGCACTGAAATACCTGGGCTGCTCTCTAGACCAAAGCCAGCTCAGTTACTACTGACTTGGAGATCTTGCACTATGCTTTGTCAGTCAATATAGACACACCTAACATCCTCTTCAAAGTTCAGATTTTAGCCCGCTTACTCCAATTCTAACTTATGGGAGCTGGTGAGATGATAATACCATGTGACATGGACATACCTCAGTCCTAGAAGTGTTTTGTTTTCATTTGTTTGGGTTTTGGAAAAGGTGCATTTAAGTTGCATCTTGACTGACCTTATCACATTTGATTTTCTGTGATAAAGTGCTAAATCACTTTCAGTCTTGAGATCATATCCTGACAGTTGAGAAAATAATTAGTTTGCAATTTTCTCACCCAACTGGATAGTCTATGGTTCTGCAGTGGGATACAGCTTACATAATTATAATGTCAACATTGTAGATAACTAGATATGATTTAGTCATAATAGATTGCCTTTGTCGTCCATGAAAATAAGTCAATCATTTTGGAAAACCATTCATCTGGGCCTATTTCAAATATCTGTGAGCTGACTCATATCCCAGAAACGCCTGTTTTTCTCATTGATGAAAAGGGAGCTTAGGGTGACTACTTGAAAAATAAAAAACCCCCTATGTTACACATATTTCCAGCCAGTCAGATGAATCCTGTGCAGGGAGACTAACAATTCACAGAGCAGCAGGCAAGACCTAAGCCAAATCTATTCAATATTTTTCACCCTAATCCACTGAGAAATTGTTCTACAGTCCACTCAGCACAAAGCAAATGAATACATACAGCTGCTCTCCAAGAATGAATGGCTGGCTACAGGAATGATGAGGTCCACAAAAGATTACTTATATCTCAGGTTTAGAAAAAACCTTTCCATCTAGCTTGCCTTGTCACAGTTTACTCATTCAGGTCTTCATTATGCCTTACCTTTCTATCTGTCCAAAGACATACTCAGAAAAAAAGTTTTGCAAGCTTTGTGAGGAAACCAGAAACCATATTTTCTCCTTGTGACTGAACAAGATTGGAATTTGTTAGTGATCTCACGCAAATCAGTGTAAATTTGGAGTAATTACATCAAAAAGGATGGAGATAACCTACTAGGAAGTGAGAATCTGAGTCTACTGTTTTAAAAATAGTAGCAAAGCTTACATTATGTGAATGATAGAAAGATGTAATTTGGTTCTAATAAAATGGTGTGGTCTTTTTCATGTAACAGAGAGAAATAGCATTGTAGCTGAACTTTTGAATAAAAGTTTTCACTTAACTTACAGTACATTTTACTGTCATCAAAAAAGCATTAGGGAATAATAGTTTCCAATGAGTCTCTATTGAAATTTTGGGATAATAAACTTTTATATCTTAATATTTATGATTCTAATAAACTACCACAATATTAAAATGAAAGATACAAACTCTGAGGTCAAAAACTACAATTTGTTGTAAGGCAAAACAATTTTGAATAATAAACCACTATTGAAATCTAAGATCACTTCCTATAATTTAATAAGTAATCCCCTTGGTGGTATATTCCGGATATTAAACTGGTTTAACTCACTTGGACCAGCTGTTTTAAATTGGTATATAACATTCTGCCAAATGATAATACAAAAATAAGCATGAAATGACATGGTAACCATTTAAGTTCTGATTTTTACCTTCAATGTCTACCATAAAGTAATCCCCAGCAAGTCAGGGATCAATTAATTAATTCATTACAGTTTATAGCAGTGAATGACAAGTGTAAATATAATATTTTGTTTCTTAGCTCACCTATAGCACCGTTGGATAAGATGTCAGTTGACCAGATGCAAGTAGTTGATTGGACAACATATCTCACGGCTCCCAGTCCCGCTAATGCATGCCAAAGAAGTTAGTGGTTTTTTTCACCAAAAGCATCCAGCTGCAGGCTATCAGTGCTTCCATAGTGAAGTCAGTATAGCTTTTACTTATGAAACTATTCAAAGGATACTGTCTTGAGTCTGAGAGGAAAAATATTTTTAAAGGCTCTGTTAGGTGCAACCAAAAGTACTACATACACATATCCTTCATTATATTTCAAAGACACTTGTGTTAGACTAGTCAGTCGTTAGAGGAGATGACAATTTATCTATTACTTGTTCCATATTAATGTTTGCTGATGCACCAAGTTCAGACTTTTCAGTACTGTGTGTGGTACAAAACACAAATTGCCCTTTAATAACCACTTTAGAAAGATGATGATCCAAAGCCAAAAACATGCCATACTTATCCTTGATATCAAAGATAGTCAGTGACTACAGTTTGCCTTACCACTGGGTGAGGAGGCTCCCTGCCCACTCCAAATGAGCTGGTGAAATTTATGGTTCATTGGAAAATGGAAAAATGCTGTTCTAAGGTATGGTGTAAGACCTTGCCCATTAACAAGGCTTTCAAGTACATGGAAATACAAGCAGCAGTCACTACAACAGACAGAGACTAGAAACTAATGCCATCTAGTTCCCATCTAGTTCACCGTTGGGCGAGTCTCTCCTTCTTTGGTCAGGACATCATATATTGTCTTGGTCATGCAATAGGACAGGCTGTGGCCACTATAACGTGGAAACACATCCCACAGAATCTGGTGCACTTGAGAGCTATGTTGGCTTGAGGTCTATAAAAATGACACTTTTATTTACACAGTTGTTCCATTATGCCCTACTGAAGGGAACAGAGAGAGATTGCTTAACATGCTTCTCATTTATTTGTTTTTCTTTATTGGATAAAAGCACTGCTCAGGAAATAACTAATGTAACTGACAGCACTGACTTGAAGAAGGGATGATGGCAAACAGGGACAGTTCTGTCTGAGGTAGTGAATGGCAGGTTCTCTCCCTACCCAGCAAATCCTTCTTCAAATAAGTGCTGTCTGTGGGTGGGGAAAGATGACAAAAAATATTTCGATTTGTGAAAGAATTGTGGTCTAACCTCAGATCAACAGACCTAATCAACACTAATCCAAGGAAGCACTTAGCTCCATTGCAAACAAGTGTGAACTGCATTACTTAGGAAGCTGACTCAGGAAAGTAAATTATGGAAAAATTATGGATCTACCCTCAAAGTTTGTGACTGAGGTTAATGGAAATGACAGTTTACTCTCAGATTAAAGATAAGTTGGGCTAAAGGAAGATAACAATTTCATAAGAATCAAACCTTGATTATTTATTGTCAAACCCTTATTGGTGTCAAATACTCCGCAGAGGTCAGGAAAGAGCTATGTAGAACTGTCAATGCCCCTAAAAGTTTGTGCTGACTCATTAGAGTGCAGCTTGGACTGAAGCGATCACAAAGAAGAAATGTCTCTTTGCCGTTCATTGAGAGATGCCAAATAACTTCTCAATTTTGCAGTCATTGATAAAACTGAGTCTGTGTGCTGAAACAGCACTGCCTGATTGGATCAGGAAACAGCAATAGCATCTCTTCCGAACATCATATTTGTGGTTTTTGTCTTTCCTTATAGTTGACGGAGTCAGGGTAAGACACTGGAGCAAATGTAAAACCCATCAGTTTAAAAAGTGACGTCTTTGTATCTGATCCTCATCTGACATAGATGGGGAATATTGCTATGATGATAACAAAGTGGTACCTCTTTACTCCAGGTCCTAAAGCAGCTGGATTTCTCTATTTCTGTAATTTAGACAATACGACAAAATGCTCTAGAAGTAGATTAGGATTTCCTCTGTTTTGTAAAGCACCAAACACTCTGGGGGGCTCAGGAATAATTCTCAAGTATTGTTTCAATGTGTTTGAAAGTGTTTGAATTCACTGACTGTTCTCAGCTATACAGGAACACACACACATACATACACAAACAGCTCTTGAAGAAAATCAGAGCATCTGAAGGAAAAGGTTTATTTTACTCTGGGTGATCTCAGCTATGTTATTTACACACAAAAATCTCTTAGAGGGAACCATAAAAACACATCAAAGTGCAGGGACTTTCTTGTGCCCCTCCCTCCCAAGCTCCACAACAGATTTTGCAGTTTATCTTCTCTTCCTAGTCAGTCTCTTCCAGATCTTGTAATAAAACACAGTACATGAAAACTGAAACTTTTCAGGAAAAATGTTGTTAAATATTTTCTTTAAGAAACTGATACCTCTCTGCTGAGTTTTTCGCATATTTTAAAATAATCTTTCAGCCCTCCCTTTTCTTGCTCTGTAAGGGACTCCCTTAGGAGATGTATGCACTTATGAACACAGTGATGGTATCGGACCCTGTGCTTTGTAGTTCTCATGCTTTGGAAGCATTGAACTAATCTAAATCACCATCTTTCCAGTGTGCTCCTCTCCCGAGCAGGGAGCAAGGCTCTTTGCAGAACTACCAAGTACCCACAGTAGGTATGGTCCTTTAGAAATGTCCTAGGATGATCTGCGTATGGCATCTGCCACAGCCAGGAAGCATTGGATCGAACTCTGTATGTTTAGTCACAAAATTGGAGCAGAACAGGACAACTTGCCATATTTGCTAAAGCTTGCCCTGTGCACTATCACTTGTACATAAGGAATCAGGACTCAGAAGACTCCGTTTCTGTTCAACCACAAATTTCCTATGTAGCCCTGAAAAAAATTCGCTATCCCTCCACACCTTGGGTCTTTGCCCATAACTTTGATATCTTTAATAAGGAATAAGTAATAAATGACAGGGTAGCAGTCAGATGTTATGAAAATGAGGATTGCACAAGCGGCTCAGCAGAAAGAAGATGGCACACTCTCCAGCTTGTTTTCTGGACCATCAGTGGATGTAGTGCATACAGAATAGTAAGGCACACTTGCACTTCAGTTCCTATGTGGGACCCCTGCACTTGGGGTTTGGGATTTAAGCACTGGCTGGATTCTAGTCATCCACAGCAATTCATGCTCAGGAAGAGGTGGAAACATGAGTCAGGACCCAGCAAGTCATCTAGCAGCTGCGGGAGGATGTCTGAATGTCTTGCTGTAATAACCACTTTGCAATTTCTTATAGCCACTATCTTCCTTTTCAGACGGAGAGGAAGAGGGGAAAATCATTGCTTCATCATATAAATCAAAAAAGTGCCTTTTATTAACACATCTTGTCTTACAGATCCACAATCTGGCCTGAATTTGGAATAATAATATACTTTCCTTCCTCTTTAGCTTTCTCTTTACCTCTGTCTCTTAGGCACTTGCCCTGCTTGACATGACTCCTCCGAGATGCACCTATTGAAAGTTAACATTTCATATTTCAAAGACATGCAAGACGGTTGCTCTGGCTTGTATCTTCATCATAGCATGACATTTGTATCAGCTGCTGTGCTTCCAAATTTCTGAATTCCCCTTGAGTGTGCTTTGGCTATTTCCATCATTTTAAGGTCTCCCTTTTCCTTATGACCCCACCTGGAAAATGGCAATAAAACTTACAAGCTTTAGGGGACTTGTTTTCCAAAGTTCACTGCAGCTCTAGTTGTTTTTAAGAGAGCTTATCACTTTATCAGGCATAAAGAATTGTTATAATTCTGTAGGCTTAAATATATGTGGTTAAATGAACAAAACAGTTTAACTTGCGGAATATCTATTCAAGATAGAGTCTGTTAAAATATAGATGACAAAAAAAAACCCCAATTTTTAAATTGTTGTTTCTAAAATATCTTGCACATCCCCCAAAAAGACATTCTTTATCTTGCTATGTGGAAGCTTTAGCTTGGAAGAAGACGGTTGGAAGTTCAGTTCAAATAGCAATAAAACACCAGAGTCTTAAAAATTAAATACATAGTCATTCATCTAAAGATGTTGCCTATGACAATTTTATTCTTTGTTATGTTAAACAGAGGCTTTTAATGTTAGATTCAGGTAAATTACTCTCTAGACCAAAGATTATCTCTCTAAACCAAAGGATAATGGCAGCCTGGAGACAAGCAACCATGATCTGCCCTCTTCTAAGAAGATAAACAAAATTCCCAATTAGTCATATAGTTTGTGCTTTAAAAAGACACAATTTCCAAAAGGTGAGGAATGCTATGAGCAAAATTCCTGGAAAGTGAAATTTAAACAGAGAACTTTGAATAAAACTTAGGCATTCTTTTAGAATAGTTTATTAGATGGCTAAACTCCCTTGATTTTAAAGTCAAGAAAGAACAAACTTTGGCTAAAAGTCCAACCTTATTTTGTGTAAATTTGGAATATAAAAGCAATGTATAACACATGAAAATAGACAGAAATGGTAGACTTAGTAGTATAAATGAGAAACTCTGAATAAAAGAAAAGAATTAACATGAGAGGCTAAAAACATTGGTAAATAATTTCTGTCTTTAAGAAAAGGAGAAAGAACTTTAAAAAATTTTATTAAAAAGAGAAAAATATGGTAGAAGTTAAAGAATCTTGTCATTAGAAGGATGCTAAGTGTGTTAATAATGATAGAGAAAAAGGATAAATTCAGTAAGTATTGCTTTTTAATACTGGGAGAAAACCTGGACTATTTAATCACTTCATATGAGCATGATTAAGATCTTTCCAGTCCTTCAGTTACCAAGAAGGATTTCAGGCAAAAACTGTTAAACGTTTTTAAATCAGTAGGCCAGATAGATTAGCTTGGATCCAAGGGTCCTCAGCAGCTTCCCAAGGAATTACCTGTTACCTGTGAATAAATCTTGAAATACTGCTGAAATTCCAGAAGACTAGAAAAGTACAAATGCTGTGCCAATATCCAAAAAGCTTAAATTAGGCAAGTTACTAGATACCAAGAACAGCCAAAATAATTGAAAAGTTAATAAAGGAATAAATTGATACGATTAAGGGCTGGCTGATAGTTCCCAAAGGTAACCAGCCACAGGGCACACTTCCACCTCTAGTGCCAGCTCTCAAGGACTGCCTGAAGGCTGATCACATCCAATATAAAATATTCCTAAACTATTGACAGAAGACAGTTTTGAATAACACAAAAACTGGTGGAAGAGCATATAATAATACACAAATCAGCTGACTTATTTAGCTAGGTGAGACAATTTCAACTAACGAGTTTAATACAGCCAAACTTCTGCAGTTGTTCTAAAATGGATCTTAAGAGATAAGTAACAGAGCAGAAATTCCTCATGTAATTCTCAAAAAATCCACATATGATCCTTTTATTGTATAAATTGAGTGACAAATACAAGTAAGGTGATGATTTTACCTCTGTATGTTCTATTGATGAGATTGATACTAGAATATTGCACACACATCTGGTGTCCATATTTGAAAGAAAAAAAAAGTTGAAAAATTGAAAAGGATGCAGAAAGGACCTTAAAAATCATTTCAGGATGGAGAAAATGCCTTAGAGTGGGCACTGGAAATACTCAATCTCTTTAGATTATAGTAGATTTAAGGGTGACTTGATTATGTATGCATGTACATTCATTAGGAAAAACACTGAGCACTGAAAGGATCTTTAAACCAAAGAAAAAAAGGCCTAAAGAAAATCAATTGGTACAAGCTAAAACCAGACAAGTTTAGTTTGGAAATACGGCACATTTTTCAGCAGTGAGGGGGATTAGTCAGAAAAGGCATCTACAAAGGAAAGTAGTGAATTCTCCTTCCCTTCATACTAGTATTGGCTGCTTTTCAGAAAGATGTGCTTCAGCCAAATGAAAGCTATTCTTTAGTCAGAGATTTTTGCTCAATTTAATATATTAAATTGCCCAATTATGCCTTCTGAACTTAAAGACTTTAAGTATGCTACAACTCATTTAACTTTAGTTGTCTACAGTTTACACATCTGAAGCTCAGGTAGCCTGTCGAAGAGTGCTTTAGAGTCAACAGACACTCTGGGGGCTTGATTCATCTCACTCATTTTAGAAACCTGCATTAGGTTGAGATCAATCCTGAAAAGTGCCTGTTCCTCTCTACTATGAAGAAGATACTATCAAGGGAATAAAAAAAAGGCTACAATGGGAATTTGAATAACCAGTCTGATGTAGAGATTTCCGCTGAAAACACATGGATTCAGTCAGATGAATCCTACCTAGGTTTTGTGTCTGAGTGTCAATAAGGCATTTTGACAAACATTCCTGAGCAGTAAATCCAGTTCAGTAGGAAATGTAGTACTTGGATTTCTGCAAGGATTAGATGAGGTAGAGGTTTATGATATTTCTTCTGTGGCTAATGTGTAGCTGTTTACATATATTTATTTAGATTTTTTCTTACATCTGTTTCAGGCTCAAACATATTTTAAAAACTAATAATAAAAATTTATGCTTTCCCTATGTTTTAAAAAGAGATTTTCAAAAGGGAATTAAAGATGAGGAGTTGAATGTCTTCATTTACTGAGGGCCCAACTTTTAATAACCACTCAGCAATCCAGCCCAATGGGAGGACACAGAACAAAATGATATCCAGTGTGAAGTAAGATCTCACTGTGATTCGGAATTTTGGGATGTTTTCCTGTTTGCTTTGAACTCCACATTAAAACAGGGCAGAATAAATATTCCCAACAGCAGAAGAAAACTTGAGAATGAAATAAGTCACAGCTCTTAACAGACAACAAGCCTCAGTCACTGGGAGCAGGCACACGAACACACACAGAGTTAAAGGACTCGTGAAGTTTGAGGGTTTTTGTATTTGGAAATAAGCAAGATCTCCCACACCAGAGCCCTGGTCAGGTTTTTATACAAACAACATGGCTTGAAATCAAGGGAAGATTTGCCTCAGGAAGGACTAGAAGGTTGGATTCAATGTACTGTTCATTACAGCTATTTTCCTTTTCTTTACAAGCCACCTGGGAATCCATCTCCCTGTTTCAACTGACATGAACTATTTTGTTTCAACATTATTTTTCACTGTTCTAGCCTGTATGCTCTATTGATGTTGATTATAATTTGGTTGCTCACCAACTTAAATTGAAAAGGAAAGCTGTGATCCAAACCCATTTCTGTAGTGATTTAAGAGCAGCTAATATGTACAATGCTTGGACCAAACTTTCTTATTAAATAGTTATTACTGAAATTTTTATTTTTGTTGAGAAACGTTGTAGTACCACAGCACATTTCACCTCTATATATTTTAAAGTCTGTAATGCTTCTTGTAGATAGACTAATTACTTAAATGAGAACAATATAGAATCATAGAATTATAGAATGGTTAGGGTTGGAAGGGACACCCAATGAAAATTATTAAGGATGTAAAAGAGGCAGTTGTGGAACATGTAAAAAGGGTAGGATTCAGCTTGGACATTATACATTAACTGTGTGCAATAATTAATGTTATAGATATATGTAACTTGGAACATCTATTTATCCTTAGTGAAAACAGTGAAAAGAATAGTACATTTAAAATAATAACAAAAATTTTTTCTCCCTAAAAATCACTTCATTTGTGGAACTCCTTGCTACAAGATAATTGGAAAAAAAAATCCCAGTGTGTCTTTTATTAGATCACATTTTTAAGATTGTTCAGAGCACAATTGTAAAATAATGCACATGAAGACTTGGAAATTCGTTGGTTAATTATTTAATTAATGAGCTAACACACACTTTACCATCTTCTTGAAGTTCAAAATACAGTTCTCTGTGCTGCTATTTCTATTATTTATAGAGATCAGCAAAGGCTTAAAAAAATTACACCAAAATGTAAAAACATAATTGAAGTCTTACTGAGCAGACACATCTTTTCATGTATTTTTTCCCCTGAAAGAAAGATGGGGCGGAGAATGGACCAAGCATTAGCTGAATCATTACATTAATAGAAGATAGACTTACAGTACAAGATTGAACATGTCCTAAGATCCTATGTAGAACATATCTGACTCATTGACTACCCATGGTCAGGGAACATCTCTGCAGGTTTTTCATAAGTATCTGGCACTCCCGAGTCAATCACTATGAGACTTAAGAATACTTTTCTGACACCCAGTTCCAACTTTAAAATCCCACCACGTAGAGCCACAGAGAAAGATCAAGCTCTGGTGTGCAATTGTCCATGTGGTTAAAACACTGACACACTTTTGGCCTGTGCCAACTGGCATTCCCCCAGGTGGTAGCTGAGCACAGTTCAAGGTCACTATATAGGTCACGAATAATTCCCAATAGACACCTTGGTTGTGGCTAACCTGTTTCGCAGAGAAAGAAGTTAGATGTATGGATGTCAGCCAGGCTATGCCGTCTGCCCTCAGGTCCAGAAAGCAGGCCCTGCCCCATTCTACTAACAGTTCTACTAACAGCCCTTTCACGTGTTCCCCCCTCAGTCATTGCTTTCCCAGACCGGAGAGTCTCCATTTCTTTAGTCATTCTTCACAAGAAAGCCCTTTCATACCCCTCCCTTTGTCTGAATCTTTTTCAGTCCTGCTGTTGTATTTGCGTGATTGCAGTACTGTGCACAACTTCTCTACTTTATGTGAATAACTTCTCTACTTTTTGTGAATTTTACAGTAGTACATCATGGTCTCTTTTTAAAATTCTCTGTTGCATTCCTAATTTCTAAAATTGGCTTACGATTTTGTCCACACACTACAGCACTTGGAGGAAAGCCTGGCTTGGTGCTTACCCTGTGGACTTCTGCACAAACTAATTCACTGGCCTCTCCTGATCTGTACAAAGTTTGTCTATTGCACTCTTCCCGCTCAAGGGAAGAGTGCAATAGACACTGGGATATTGCAGCCTGGGATACCCTGAGGTACTCTACCGTAAGGCCTAGATCTCCTCCTGCCCCCCTGTGGCCTATCTTTAGGCCTGAAACTTTTGATATACTTTAAATACTTTTTCAGCTTGCCTCAGATATGAAGACTGACTACTTTTATGATCTGTCACATTTATACTTTTCCACACAGTGACAATACGGCTATAGATTACGGGCAGAAGGACATGGTGTAAGGACAAAGAATGATGTGAGGTCCAATGGGGTGAGTATAAGTTGAAGTACTGGGTTTAGTGGATAGGAAGATATGTTGGGTGCTTGACTGATTCAATGGATCAGTCCTTGGGCTATCTGAAAAATGAACCTCAGGCTGTTTGAAGAGACACCTAAATGCTCAGCTCCAGAACAGATCCTGGAGGTGACCTAATACGTAGTGCAGACAGTCTAGTCAGCAGGACCATGGTGTGAAGCAATTAAAAGGTTGCTGTAAGGAGGAGCAAAATAGTCTGTTGTTCAGATCTTCTGACAACAGGAATAAAACCAGTATGTTTAAATTCCAGGAAGGAAGAATTAGGTTAGACAGTGCAAAGAACTTTCTGACGGTGAGGAGAGTTAAGCCCTGGAATAGCTTGCCTGGCAACTGGTGCAGTTTCTCTTGCTGACAGGTTGTAAGAACAGGTTAGACAAACATGCCAGGAACAGTTTTGGTCTACTTGATCTTTTCTTGGGTCAAATGGAGAGATAAGACCACTTCTGTTCTCCCCAGACTCACCTGCTAGAATATTACCATATTTCATCCCAGATTGCTAAAAATAAAAATGAATTATTTTTCTATGTTTTACATCACTGTGAAGAGTATCTTGTTATATCCCTCTAAAAATTGTGACAGACACAAAACCACATTCCGTGCTCATAAAAGTGAAAAAAACCCACAGTTAAATCAAAGGATCTCTGTCCGGTTCTGCTGGTTTTCCTTCGTGTGCTGAAACTAAGCATGACACATTTCATTTAATAATACAATATTTACTCAGTAAATATATTTACCCCATTTCTTTGGCAGTCTTTGCCTTTTATCTGTTGATTTCTTCACAAGCTGAAAAGTAAAAGGAGTGTTATGGCAGAAAGCACCTTTTCAGAAGTTGCAAATAGAAACCACCTCGGAATACCTCTGGTCAGAGTTCATCTTGGTTTGGCTTTGATTACAAAATTACAGATATCTGCTTAAAGTATTACAGCCAAATACAGGCCCAGGAGGGATTATATTCCCAGTTTTGAGATTAATGCATTGTCCAGCCCCTGGTCATGAAATTTAAAAACATTCTAAATAGTGGCCACTGGCTGTTTTATGTGGCAGTCTAAATAATTAAAAAGGTCTGCTTCAATCCCATATTCACTGCGTACTTTTTTTAGAATGTTTTGCTGCCCAGAAATGGTCTCTGCGCCAAAATGTAGCACTAAAATGAGAATTTATCCTGTATCAGCTAGGCATCTGGGATCTGTTTTATGATTCTACGAGGATATATAAAAGAAATAGGCTATAGCTATCCAGTAGAACTTTTCTCCATTCAGAGAGATTATTGCTGAATCTTATTCCTTCTCCTTCTGTCCAAAAAATCCCTATTCAATATTTTCCACAATTCTTTGTTAACTGCTTATAACCCATGTGGAAATCCTTAGGCTGCTGATTGGAAATCTCCAGTGTTACAATGCCTGAACTCACAGGCTTCATTTCTGGTTTTCAGAGAAGCCATGTGTTCAAGACTGATCAAGCATCTGTCTGTCTCTTTAGACACCTAGGGTACCATGTAGGTAGAGTCATTCCCAGAGTTGTTTCTCAGATGTCACCTTCTCTATAAATACCTAGGTCTTTGCCAGTCAATATATTCAGGCTCTCCTCAGCCATGAGGTTGCTCTACACATCA
This sequence comes from Chlamydotis macqueenii, assembly GCF_036417535.1. Taxonomy (NCBI): domain Eukaryota; kingdom Metazoa; phylum Chordata; class Aves; order Otidiformes; family Otididae; genus Chlamydotis; species Chlamydotis macqueenii. The sequence continues at coordinate 11,531,269 of NC_141558.1, forward strand.
CAAACTGCTTAAAGGTCATATTCAGGTTACAGTCAAAGGCTTCACAGTTTATTTTCCAGCTTTGCTAGGAAACTCTATCTTGCTAGTCAAGCTTAATCCTTTAGGTATGTACAAAGCATATCTAATATTGGCTACCAAAAGGTGAAGGGACAGTTTGCTGTGAACGTGAGAGATGGTTATGAGATACTCACCTGCCTGAACAGGACACAGGTCTGAGATATCGTGATACAATTCTTCTCAGAGTCAGGATGTGGGACACCTCCCATATCCCATATCTAAACTGTCAGCTGGACACTTTTTCTGCAGCTTTGATTTTCCAAACAGGGCAGGGAAATCATATGTTAAACATCTGTCTAAGCTTAATAAACAGTATCAGGAGAAAGCCAATGGGGAAGACATATAGCTATGGGGCAGTTACCTTTCTTCAAGGATATTTCTAGGTGTCTCTGGCTAAGTCAGCTGCTTCTGCACCGAAATCCATCCTCCTGCTATTCATGGCAGCTCTCTTCTATCAGGTGCCTAGATCATGTGCCCTTCCTCAGTGCTGCCAATCACTTCAGGAAACAGTGTTTTCCTTGCTTAAAGAAATGTGAAAATAAAAATTGTCAGTGTTATAAACACCATGGATGAAGTAAAAGTATTTCTTAGGATCTGTGAAATACAATTATGCAGAACTGAACTATTCTTGTTTATAAAGGTTGATCTTCTGCAAATTTCCCGAGACTATAGAAAATACCAAGTAACTCTCCACTGACATCCTCTGTCAGTCCTAATGCAATGGTGAAGAGGGTTGTCAATAACTCAGACATGTAAAGTTCTCCAGGTTTTAAGGAATGAACAGATATTGAAGGTATTAAACACTTTTTTTTAAATAATATTTCAAAATTCTTCATATGGAAATTGTATTTAAAATATGCATACTCAAGATGTAATACAAGGTGGGGGGGTGGTGGGAGTGTCTTTTCCTTTGAAGTAGCAATAACATTTACGAACTTCAAATTTCCCAATTTTTTTTCTCCATACAAAGTTTTTTCTAAAGGCAGGAAAACAGTGTTTTCTAATTCAGAGAGCATATGATGTGACATTGCCAATGTCTTGACTTTGTTTTTCTTTCCTTCCTCTTTGGGCTCTTTGGAGCTAGGTACATAAAAGATAACAGTCTTATGGTTTATCTATAGTCCAGAGACATGAAAACAATGAGACAAGGTGAGTGAAAATTCCTGCTGATAACAATGTAGCATAAAGTGAAATAAACAAAAAAAAAAGAAGGCAAAAAGACATTGAATGAAGGTGATGCAAAAAAAAAAATACAGTCATAGTTGAATTGTCTGTGTGATTGTCTTTCATATACAAAATTTTTTAAAAGATTTGTATAACTAAAAGTGCAAAGGATATCCTGAAGAATACCAGTGAATTTCCACTTATTGTAGTTCACATAGATAACAACTCCATGCAACTGAAGGGAGATATGCAGGCTAGAAGGACAGTGTTGGATACCTGGGAAAGGAAAGCAAGCTAGGCTTGACATAGTCATGTTGTACAGCTCAATGGTGACAAAGAAAAGGTAACAAAGAAGTTAGACATCAGGTGTGAGTGGGCTACAGTGAAAAGGAGCTGTGGGCACAGGCTTCCGAAGCAGCAAAGTGCTGTGGAAAGTGATGCAGAGGTTGCACTTGCATCCAGTTCCTGACTTCAAATCTCACAACAGTTTTTAGGAGATCTTTGAGAGAGAAAGATTAGAAGACACTGAAGAGGAACTTTAATTTGAATACATAAATGAGGCATTGTTCTCATGCAAAGCAATGGAATAATAGCACAAGTGGTAAAGAGTAAGTCTAAAACTAATGTCTACCTGTAGTTAACGATATAGGAACATAAGAGTACAAAATGGTACTACACATCTTTAGAAAACCTAAAAAGGCATGGAGCTACCTTAGGGGTGACATTTTGCCAGATCAGTGGGAAAGATATTATGTTATAGTGAAACACTTTGCCAAGATGCAGGATAGCATAAGTAACCAAAGCAAAGAAGAAACTGTGCTGGACACTTGATAGAAATCTTTGGGATTGGAAAGGAAAAGGAATCACTAGTTCTTGTCCAGCTACTGAGGACTACAGCACTCCAGAAGTTAATGCAGTGGGGTCAGCAACTCCACAGAGAGCTGTTCTTCCTGTGCAAGATATTTGTGCTGTGTACCCCACCAAAACATCAAGGAGGAAGAGTATGTTAGGTGATAAACCGTGCTGACGCATTAAAACAACACTGACTTCTGTAGAGGAAAGAGTATTGGCCTAGAAAGAAGATCAGTCAGAAGAAGAGTCATCCTGGATGAGATGTATTCCAATTTGAACAGCAAAATCTGTCTCATAAATGCTAATTTCAACTTTATATATAATTATTTTGGTTATCGCCACTCCTGATTATTATCAGTGGATAGTCCTGTGAAAAGACATTATGTTATTCAACATCAAGCCTTCAAGCCAGTACTGCATCAGCACCCTGGTTCTTATACCCTAGCTAAGAAGCATCCTGATATTTTAAGCTCCAGTCATCCGACCAGATAGCTGGACATGACTACCTTGAAACTCAAGTTGTGAATCATGCTCTGTGCGTTACAGTAGATGCTATTAGAAAATTGCCCACCTGAACCACCTGGAAAGTATTTGCACACGGTGGCTGGAGATAGGAATAGAATGACTGGCAAGTAGAGATGTGAAGCAGTCCCATTAATGGACAAAGAAGATTAATAAAAGACTGGGTCTATGCTAATGACCAATTTTCATTCCTCTTTTCCCATGCTTCCGCCGCTTCATCACACACCTTTCCATGGAGCAGAGGAGTAAATAAAAGCTGGTCGTACAGGTTGACATTGATAAAATCAAGTTCACAAGCAGATATTTCAAACCCTTTAGTAGCAAGGCCATAAACTACATATGCTGTTTGATTAGGATATGATGAAAAGAATTTATTAGCAGATGTGTATTCAGCTACGCTCTTTTACTGGCAGCTTTATGAGTTTCTCTCCTAGGCTGACAGGTGCGGCCTGCCAGCTGCTTTGTACAGTAAACACGAGATGGAGAGCATGCCATGTGCAATGACTTAATCCGTTACCATCAACTGCTAGAAAATAAACAAGGTTTTGGGCATTTCTTTCAGTTCCATGTATATTAATTGAAACCAAATATTACAAATGACACTGAAAGAGAGTATCGCTGATCAGAGGAGACTTAAATTTAATAGGACACAGTCATGTAATACATAAATATAATAAAACACAGCCATGTAATACATAAATATTTGGTTAAAAGATAGCAGAATTTTGTTAAACTTGGCAATGGGAAGTCTTTTGAAGTCTCATTTGTCAGTTTCCATTCATGGGACAGTCAAATCTAGTCATTTGGGTCACAGCTGGCAAAAGAAAGATGATCCTCTTGGTTTATTGTTCTGATACAAAATTGTCATTACAAATTGAAAACACAGAGCAAATAAAAGAGGGCAAATGGGGAACTTGTGTGGTTACGTATTTTTAACTGTTGCGTCTGGCTGTACTTTGTTTAATAGGAGTTGCAGAATTCAAGATGTCTATATCCTGGGTCTCATTACTATTGTTTAAAAATTTCTGTACCACTAGTTTACAATTAAAACGTTCTTTCTCGATTCAGTTCTCATATCCCATCTTTTCAGTGCTCTAAATACGTGTAACCTGAACTAATATTTTTAGTAAGTGTCTGACAGCTGCACTGAAACGTTTTTTATTTCAACTATTTGCATGTCAAAATAAAGATATCTAAGATTTTTTTTTCTACAGCAAAATGAAAATGTTCATACATTTTAAAGAAAAACTAAAACTGCTAAATTGATGCAAGAACATTTTTGAAAGGACGCTTTAGCTTTATTCTCTGCATGCTTACAACAAATAATGTAATGATTACACTGCAAGTAAGGACAGGTTGAGAAGAGCTGTAAAGCAGCTAGAAAACTCTCCAAACTCATTGCATAAATAATTACAGCAGTAACATGTTAAAAGTGCTGAAAATTGAAGCCATTGTAGTATTTTGGAAAACAAAAAAAGTGAGCTTGTCTTTTAAGTGTCAATACATTCATTTTCTTTTCCTCATCCTAAGTGCATATACAGATTTCAATAGAGTTTCTGTGCTGGTTATGAGTCAAGTTATTGCACAGAATCAGAGGTGTTAGAGAAGGAAGTGCACCAGTAGCAGAAGACTTTATTCTCTGTCTTGTTTTCTGATTATAATCATTTTTCTGAAGAAAGCAGAGATTATTTTTGTTCTTTTGTTGACAACGTTTTTGAAAGGACAGGCTGCACTGCATTCTCTTGAGCGACTTCTCCTTTCAGGAGAAGTACAGATTATTAAGTTTCTAATCCACCAAGATGCACGTCTCTCCTGAGAGATGTTGGTTATTAGAATGAGAAGCCAATTTGTGGCTTCAGGTATCTGTTCTTGCTTCTTATGGGGCCCAGTGGCATGTAAAGATATAATACTCATTTGAGAGAAGGGACAGTGTTATTCATTGATTGCACTAGTTAACTATAAGAAACAAAACACTGTGGATAAGCAAACAAGCAGTAACTGAGGAAGGGTCTTGAACTGATGCACCAGAACTTTGTTTTGGATTCAGAAAAGAAGGGGAGGCAACTGAAAAACTTCAAAGAGATGTGGAAATGATGCTGTTGCAAAGGGATTGCAAACAATTTTGGGAGATCAGCAGCAAACAGAAGAGCTAAGGATGATGGAATGAATGGGTGGAAACTCACTGGGAACAAATGTAGTCTGGAAGTTGGAATTCTGGAACCTACAGAGGAACAAAGAATTGAAACAGTGCTATACTGGCAGAGATGAAGACTGAAACCTGCCTACTGTTAAGAAGGGTCTTGCAGTTTTGTAAAGGGGACTCTATGATGCAGTTTCCCAGGACTGGACTCAATGGCCCAGGATGTCTCTTTCAGCTCTATATATTGCTGTGACTTGAGAGAGATGCTAAAAGTATAATGTAGGCAACACCAATTTCAATTATTTGAGAGAGATGAGTTTCTAGTAATAACAACTGGAGGATCCATAGCTATGATAATAACTGCAGGCCAGAAATATGACATTTTATAATGGATTATGAGGTACTTATTCACCTTCATTCACTCTTTTTCTCTTCATGTTCCTTGGTGTATTTCCTTGCTGAAGCACAGACCATAGCTCAGCTTTTTCAGGATTTTACAACGAAAAGTGTTAAATCAAGAGCACGTGCTGTGCAACGTATTAGGACATTGCATTTAATACACACTCACCCTTGCAATCAGCCTTTGAGAAGTCTCAAGAGAATTTGTCTTGTTACTGTCTAGGCAGTAACTCAGTCTAGACTTTTCCATGCAAACATCCTCATCGTATTGCTATTCTGTACATTTTCACTGTAGGGTTTGATTTAGGGCATGTATGTACAGAAACACTCCTTGCCCCCGTGCCACAAAGATGCTTTCCATCTTCTCCTGAGTGACAAGACAAACTCTCCATCAGCTGGGGGTCTAGGCCAGGTAAGAACGGTAGCTCCTAGATCCCCCTCAGAGCCTGCGTCTGTACCATTAAAATAAATGATGTTGTGGACCTGAAGCTAGCATAACACGATATGGTTATCTCCACAGTATTAAACTCTCTTCACCTCCAAAATAAGGTGGCCACATTCAGATTGAACATCGGGAATATTCCATACATTATCCCCAAACCACACCTGGGAATCATCAGGGAGAGCGCTAGTTATCTTGACTCAAAATCAGGCAAGGCACCATTTAACATCACAGATAATGGAATTTTAGTGTCTGCCTGTGCCCTGTTTAACTTGCTGGTAGAAATGAAACCTTAGGATACTACTAAAAAGTCTGCAGTCTGGATCCACAACAACAACAGACTTCAGGATGTAATAAACCCATCATAGGATACACTTATATTGCATGTCAAGCTCAGGTCAGCATTCTGGATCTGAACTCTAACTTACCGACTGTGCAAAAATTTACAGTCCTAAAACAGGGTTGCAATTCCCTCGATGGCAGGTTTTTAAGTCCTTGGGGCTGCTAAGGTCCAAGGTGAGACAGCATATGACGCTCTGGTCTGTTTTGTAGGCTGAGATGAATAAGGGGAGTTTGAGAAACTACTTCTAACCACCTCCCAGCAGCTGGGCACCAGTAAGTTGTTTGCAGAAATGGCCTCTTGAGGGACCAAGGAGCATGAGGGAGGTCTGCAGTGCTTCGCTCATCTGGCAGGAGGCTATTAGGGCTGTTCGCTATTGCCTGCTAGCTAAGCCCCACACAGTAGCAGCTACTCCATAGGATTAACCCTATGTTGCAAGTGTTGCAGAGTGGGAATATAATCTTCTCCTTGTGTTGTTCCACCATGGAGTCTACAGTTATTCTAACCTTGTCATATGTAAAGTTTTCTGACTTTGTTCCCTTTATCTCCGACATAGCACGTGTCATCTGCTGAACTGATTGCCGTTCCATTTCCCTAGCAATCTTGCTCCATTCTTCCTCTCTGCCCAAAAGTGAACTCTGCCATCCCTAATTAGCTCAGGCACTGCATGACTGTCATATTAGAGATGCCCCATTCTGGTTTCATTGCCAAAATTTCTCTCCTCTACCCAGGCTCTAAATATCTCTAATAGGCAGGCAAGGTTGCCTTTATGTGCCCTCTACACAACTGTGCAGATGGCTGTTGTGCATGACCAAGCACAACTTTAAGCATTCCTCCAGGGACTTTAGGACTTTTCTGAGCAAGCATATTAGAATCATAGAATCATAGAATAGTTTGGGTTGGAAGGGACCTTTGAAGGTCATCCAGTCCAACCCCCCTGCAAGGAGCAGGGACATCTACAATCAGATCAGGTTGCTCAGAGCCCCGTTCAATCTGCCTTGAATGTTTCCAGGGATGGGGCATCCACCACCTCTCTGGGCAACCTGTGCCAGTGTTTTGCCACCCTCACTGGATTTTTTTTTTTGTTCCTTCTATCTAGTTTAAATCTACCTCCCTCTATTTTAAAACCATTACCTCTATTTTAAAACTATTACATATTCTTCGAGGTCACAAAAACCACGTAAGTGACTGTCCAACTACTCTGCTCAAATATCTGGAGTGCAAAATATCATAAAATTCTAATAATTGGTTGGTTTGAGCTAAGCATGTGCACTGCACCTACATAGTAGTGGTCAGTATTTCCTAGATATTTCTGGTTCTCAGTGCTTGCATATAAAGGACAGTTTCTTCCTCCTTTGTGCATCTCTGCCTTCTGCTCACCCCTCTGCTTTTACAGACCATTGTATCTCTGGGGAACATAAATGCAGTAACACTTATACCCCTCTGGGTCTTTTTGGGCCCCAATGATTTTCTAAATAGAAGCTAGTTTCTTTTTTATTCCCCAAATACACAGAAGGATCAGGCAACATTTCGTCTTAAGCACAGAACCCTACCAAAACATATCCCTAATGTTATTTATATGTATTTTTATATGGAGAGAAGTTATCCTCTGGAACACTGCCAAGGAAATTGCACAAGTAGGTGAGGGCCTAGAAACAATTGCTAATCTCAGATAAGGCAATGTGCTTCCATCTCCAGGGTCTTTGTTTAAATTCTTTGCTGTGGATTATATACACCACTAAATGTATTCTTCTTGGACAGACGAATTTAGGCACCTTGAATCTGGGCTTGCAGTCTAAATTCAGGATGGCTGCAGTAAACCCTAGCTGCAAATACCAGTATTTTTGAAAAGGAAAGATGGGATTCAGTGCTGGAACTAACAGTAAATTTTCAAACCCCAGAATTAAAATTGTCTTCTCTTGCAAAGTTGGCAGATTTCACAGTGAAATATGTGAATCTTTTCAGTCTTGACATCTGTAAAAAAATGACCTTTGACAGAAGGATAGAAAAAAATGAACATGACTTTGAGAAAACATCGCAAAACATCTTAGCAAAAATTTCACCACTTCTTCAGATAACATTCTTCCTTATTTAAGCACATTCTTCTTGTTATAGGCCAATGCTTCTGATCTGCCTTTGTTAATTTCCACCAGACATGATCACTCATTACTCTCATGGTTTTGGTGGAGGTCAACAGAACATAGACACTTATACATTCCCAGACCCACCTATAAGATGACATCAAGCACTCTGAATGACATGTGATGACAGAACACACTGCTTGCTATACATTAGTCTTTCAAACACTTCTACATACCATTAAATTCATACAGGTCACAGAAGAACTTTGTGACTGTGAAAACTTGGTAGGAACTCAGTTGAGAGGTTACAGCCAGAGAGTGATGAGGTTCAGTGTAACTACACATGTGAGAGAAGTTCTTGGTGGAGGTTAGCGTTTGAAGGGCTGGCATATTAGTTTTGACTCAAACCTAGTAGTACAACTGCTAAAGGCTGTACTCCTGCTTGGCAGAATAGCAAAGTGTGTGTCACGTCCAAAACACTCCTTCTGGAAAAAAAGAGTTGGGTACCACAGTGAAGGACAACCTGGGAATTGCTGATAAAGCAGAGGTGTTTTTCTCCTCCAAACAAAGATGCTAGAGTTAATTTGTTGCGGTTTTGTCTGCACAAGACCTATTATATGGGCTGTAATTTCACGGGATGGAGACTGTGAACTCCCAGGTCACTTGTAAACCGATCACTCCCCAGCCTCTCCTCCTTGTGCTTTTAAGTGTTTTGAGCCTGGTAAATTGAAACCTGAAGAAACACAGAGCTCTGATCTTTGGGACCTCTAGAGCAAACCTGGACTTTTGCTGATTTGCTCTAGGAAGTAACTGCTTACTTACCCCATAATTAACACCACAAAGCTGATCTTTGAAAGATAAAGTATGGGAGGTCAGAGACAGGATCAGGGAGAAGGGTTACATTAGGACTGCAGCATTTGGGGCCTGATTCTCTTCTCATTTGCATCAGATTAATCCAGGAATTATTTCACTGAAGTCAAAGGTGTTGCTCAACTATAAAATCTGTCTGGATTAAAAACAGGTCATTACTATCATGTCTAATGGATTTTAATCCATATGCTTAGTAAAGAAAGCAACAGAAATTCCTTGTTAGCAACATGACTAACCACACTTTCACTCTTATCTCACAGCAGAGGCTGCATTAGCACTTCCTTACAAGTTCCAATTTACAGCAAGGTTTCAGACACATAAATAAGTATTCCAGTTGATTGGATTGCTTTAGTCAAGCAACTAAGTACAGTAGTATTCATGGCATAAAATAACACTGTTAAACAAGCTTTCCATAAAGTAATATTTTGTTTACCATTTTTTATTTGCATCTTGCTGCTTAGAATGAAAACCACTTTCTTGTATTGACAACAGAAGAAGAAAAAAAAAAAGAAAAACAGGAAAAAAAAGAAAAAAGAAAGGAAGGAAAAAGAAAAAGAAAAAAGAAAAAAAAGAAAAAAGAAAAAAAAGAAAAAAAAAGAAAAAAGAAAAAGAAAAAAGAAAAGTCTAAACTCTCAGCTGGTGGAAATCAGAACAGCCCCACAATCAACCTGCACTTTGGCAGGTTGATTTCAGGTTGATATCCAGTTTATATTAATGAGGAATCAGTCCAAAATATATGATAAAACAAGTAAAAGAATCAGTTGCCATTTCTAAACTAAGACTTTAATGAACAATAACAACTAAATAGGTATATAACATATATTTAGACATTCCTTTCCAACATCCAGTTTTAGACTCAGATTCCTGCATTCCACACAAATGTGGCTGTACCACACTTTTACTGTTGACAACCATTTACATCAGAAACAAAGAATCATAATTTTGAGGTTACAGCAAGACTTATTTATACTACAGGACTGGGTTCCATGACATTTTAAATTTACTGGATGAATAGTTTTTGTGTGTCCCTCATTTTGCGTCTTTGTCACACACTGCATCCCACATTCAGGCTTTGGCATGCGAGAGTTATGCATCCCGAAGACATTTTCCTCATAAAACTGGCTGTTTACTTTTTGTACAGCAATACCACAAAGCTAATGCTCTTTCTTTTTAAGAGGGTCAGGGTCCTTGGGTCGATTTTAAAATGAAAAATGAAGTAGTGCAGATCAGCTAAACTTCAGAACATAAATCAAACCTCAAATAATGGAACAACCAGCCTCTAATTTCTTACCCAGAATATGTGAACACTGAAGATGGATAAACAGCGTGTTAATTTGCCTTCTTGTTTTAATATTTATCTCCAATGTGATTCTAATACACAAGAACAGAACAGACATGAGTTTGTGGAGTAATTTGACTGCCAAAAATAAGTTCTGGCTTGCAAGCAAGAAGGCATCATATTGCCAGTTATGGACACAATAGTCCCTTTCTATGACTATACCTATGCTAATAAATTAACCAGTGCCAGGGAATATTCTGGGCACTGCAACTTGATCACTTACATGGTTAAATTTTAAGAATGGCCCCTGGCATGGTTTTGTTAAAATCACCTAGCATTTCCCAAACAATTTCCTGGCACAGTGCAGAAGTTAATATGGGAGAATGACCACTCAGAATAGGCAGCTTGAAATAGTCTTAATTTTGGAATAAAGAAAGCTTAATAATATGTAAATGTCAAGTCAATGCCAGCTGGCTGCATGGTCAGAGAACAGGCACTGGCACTGTTTGCTTTGTTAGCATACACCTAGGCTGTACGACTACGACATCTCACCTAGGAACACTGTACTTCTGGATGCCTCATCCCAGAGACCCTACCAAGTGAAAGGCAATCCATGAAAGAAAAGAGCAACAGAAATGTCCCCAAGGGGTTTTCACCCCACTTAAAGCTTCCTATTTTGTAGGTGACTGGGGATAATGGTGACACTGGGAATACCAAGACCTTGTGCATATATTCCTGTCTGTAAACAGTAGTTGACCTGTAGTCATCATATGGCTTGTTCACAAATATACTTCAGTGCTGCATAATTATTTTGGGTACCTCAGCCCAATTCAAAATACCTCAAAGATTTTCCAAACCATGTCCAGACTCTCTCTCCAGGGCACACATTGGGTGAACAGTGGAAGAGAGGGCAGAAACCCTGCGAGGTGCATGCACACCGTGTAGGGCAGTGCTGTTGAAAAAAAAAGCAGCAAAATCATGATGGCATTTGTCCAACTGTTAAACCTTGCTTTCAGTTCAGGGACTACTGATGCCATTGCTTTCCAGGTCTTCCCTGCTGTGTGCTAATTCTTCTGTGGGTACAGACACTGCATGCTGGGCTCCCCTGCTTATCTCACCAGCAATGCCAAGGGACAGTGCATATTCCTAGAGCATCCCTAAGATCACAATGAGGGCTAATAAAAAGTGGTCCTCCCTCTAGCCATTCCCCAAACAATAAGAAAAGTTCTCCATATTTCCTCTCAGGCTAGTGTGTCTTTGAGGGCTACTCTCCACCCACTTTCTCCGTTCAAACTCCCTGAAGAGAAACTCTAGCTATAGACCAATGCTGAGGGCACTCGCCTGGAACTTTATTCCACTGAAGAAGTAAGCTTTGTTTTTGCCAAAGGAAACAAGGGTGTTTTAACTAACCCACAAAGTTATCCAGCTGGACCATTTGTAACAAATGCCTGTCTGGAGCACCTCAGGCAGGAATGAGAAAAGAATGGGATATGCCATTTCCATATAAAAAGTAAGATGCATCTCAGGCAAGGGAAGCAAGTTTAATATCTTAACAGCAGTTTTCCTTCCCCATGTAACCCTTCTTTTAGACTACTCAACGTGCAACCTACTAGAACAAAGTTGATAAGTAAATCGCCTATACTTACCCCCCAGAAGCTGCCGGTCTCAGGACTGATTACGTCTTCAGCAGGGTGGCTACCGCCACTGCAACTCCTAACACGGAACAAGCGAGGAAGGCCTGTACTCTGCCATAAACTCAGCCATACTCAGCCCATTGCAGTTCATTATGGGCTTCCGAACACTTTATTAAGCAAAGGGTATAAAGCCATAATCGGTAAGGAAGGATTGTAAGGAAGGATTCAAGTGGAGAACCTCAAAAATAAAACTTCACAACAGCAAGTGCTCTAGAGTGTTCTTCAACTCATGTTTGCTTTTTTCTTTTTTTTTTGGGGGGGGGGAAGGATAAATTATTAGAAAAAAAAATCCATGGGGAATGGTTCTATTTTGAAAATAAAGAACAACAGAGAACCTGTCAGATCTTCAGGATGTTTATTGGCCCTCATTTTATGAACAAAGTAGGAGCAATATACTATTGAGGCCAGCTAAAGAAGGGGACTGAGTGGGTACGTTACTTGACTCGAACCTTCCTGTTAACAAAACTCTCCACTGTCAAAAACCTGTCAAGGGAGTTCCTGTATTCAAGTGGACAGCAAATTAAACATATCACCAACCTCAGGGAACCTAGGAATACCAAAACAAGGAATATTTTTAGCCTATTTAGCTACTTGGGGGTGGTAAGTGTCTGCTCTCATTAAAATCTTAGAACTGTTTCTCCCAAATGTCAAAATTGTAAAGCTGTTGACTGATGCAGCTGAGATAACCTGGGCAATGAAATCCCACTGCTTTAGGTGACAGTGGTCCCCCCATGACAGCACTAGGGAGCTAATTTAGCTTTAAGGGAAATTAGAATTCCTTCCCAGTTGGATTAGGATACCTTCATAATCCAACTCATGTCTTGGATGGCTCTTGACCTTCAAGAAGAGACCAGCCTGGTCTGGAAGCTCTATTTTTGTCTTCACTTCATGAACTTGCTCTTTGCTTCACGAGTTTCAGGGCTGTGGAAAAATCAAGGCCAGGATTTCTAGCCGAGTAAAAGCTCATGCTATGCAAATCACAAGAAGAAAAAAAAAAAAAAAAAAAAAGAAATGGCTTAGCCCAAACCAGCAGTTCAAAATTACATCCACCATGGGCAGGAAGCCATCAGTAATGTTAGAAAATACAGAACAGAATATGTACAAAAACAGCTCTGTCGTGGAAATAAAGATCAGAGCACGGAGAAAATCCATGTCTGTGTTACAAAAAAAAAAGTCAGATTTTCATGTGCACATTGGTGCATGTAAAGAGAAATTTCTTTCCTTCCCTGAGTAAAGTACTTTACTCTTCTGCTTTCAATAGCATGATTTTTTTCACTGCTTGCATAGAAATAGGAAGGTAAATGTATACTCTGGGCTCACGTCTTCCCTATCTCTGTCCCTCTAATGGCTCCTCTGAGTTGACTGGGAAGAACCTCTTACAAGTTAATCTACTATTTTAAGCTCCTTTGCATTCTGATGCATCAAACTGTAGGGATATTACAAACCACAGGAGCTGTTGTTGCTTCTGGTCCAGCCATTCTCAAAGCTCAAAGGAGAACTCAAGGTGTCTGCACCATGAGCAGAAGACAGTGAGCTGAAAAGTCTGTTTAGGGTAGTGATACAGGAAGATATTTGAGAAAGGAATTTCTTAGGAATGGGGTATTCTTGTACACGTGGGGCTGAAAGGATGGGAGTGGAAAGAAACATGTGTGCTTGTCCATCTTGCGCTCGACTAATCTGAATAATGTCTGGCAGAGCTAAGCGTGTACACTGCACAGCAGTCAGAGCTGGCATTTCGTCAGCCTTGCCCAGAACATGAACCTGAAAAGTTTGGGATTCAGTTCAGAGTCTCAAAACCACCATATGTAAGAAGGCTCAAAATGTCACAGCTAGGCTGCACTTACATAAGACTATTAAATAAATTAATCTTGCAGCATAGTACAAAATGTAATTCAATCCTGGTGATAGGTTCATAGATTAATCATAATTTACACCCTTGTAAAGGCAGATACAAAAAAAAAAAGTAGATGAAAAGAAAAATAAAAATATTCCAGTACTCAAGCTTCCAGTAATAACTAAATGTATTGATGACATTTTTGAAAGATAGATAAACTATTTCTCCCTTTTTCTCGGTTTTCCAATTCAACATAAAACTAGATTTTGACTACTTTTAGTTTCAAAAGAAAGACAGAAAAAAAAAAAGCCAACAATTTGGGTTTTTCTTTTTGAAAAGAAACTTTGATAACTAGAAGCATTTTTTTTTATTTCCTGGCTTCTTTTTGAGCAATTAAAAAACGTTGATGAGGGTGGTTTTTCCTTGAAAAATTCTTCATCTAAATAATTCAACAACCTCTAGTTCTAATCCTGAGCTAATACATTATTCTTCCAAATGACACATGAACTTTCTTACATTGGTTAATTATTTTTTTTAATTAGAAAAATAGATTTAATTTCAAGAAAGTGAAAGTCCATTACAGTCTTGAGAACCCATAAAAATCTTTGTAGGGCACTTGAGAAGTGAAAGCACCATTTTGGAGCCTAAGCTTTTCATATCCCAGTCAATACAAAGACATTTCAGTGACAAAACCCCAATACTGTCTAACCTGTATATGCTATATGAAAAATATGTGCATGACTGTAAAAAGTGATTTTGTGTGCTGTTACTTCTTACAGCAAAGGTATGAGTTCGGCACATTCCCTGAAATGCTTTTCATTGTAGAGGATATCTAGAATTCAATTTTTTTTTTTACTCTTCCACAATGATGTGCTATTTGTTCATTTTGCTTGAAAATCATTTACATCAATAATAAGAACAGTGAATTTGAATTGCCAGAGTTGTTTACTCCAGTGGCAGAAATCCCCTGAACGCAATTATCTTGGATGAGGATTTTCACGTCCCTCACTTGGAGCCTTCCTAACACAATGTGTTTTGCCCTCAGTTGACTGAGAGGGCCTGAGTTTCAGAGAATAAGGCTTCAACGCTTCCTGAAAGTGTGACAGCTTCAAAGTATGTCCAATGAGACCCCAGAAACACCAGTCATTTTGGAAAAATGTTGTTGCTGTTTCTCTGATCCATTGTCTTTTTCAGAGTGGCACAACTGTGTTTGCTGCGCACAATTCCCAACAAACTGATTGATGTGGAAGGCAAGCCAGGAAAATCTCTGCTCCACCCTATTTTGCATGTTCCACGGTCCAAAACGTTCAATAACTGCCCAGATGGGGAATATATTTTTTTCCTTTTTGTTCCTGTACATACTCCTTCTGCAATTTGCATTATTGTTGGGTAGATCGCATGCTATTGACTTCATTCTACAGCTTGTAACCCTTTACATAGCCTCCCGCCTACCACGTCGCTCTAGAATTGCCACCAGTGAATTCCTGCCATGAAAAGTTCCTGTAAACAGGAACAAAGTGAGCAAATGGGTCCTTTGATTAATCCTTCCTACACACACACACACACACACACGCACACACCTCGTTTTATCATCCGAACAAAATCTGCAAGCAGTCAAAATGCTTGCGTGCAGCCCTACGCTGTAATGACATTTGTATTATGTTCCGCTCGCGTTGTGGCATTGTATAACCATCAACGCTACAAGCTTACATCTTTGTTCCTTCTTAGGTTACATGACCAACACTGAGATTAGTAACAGGTTTTAAAAGATGTCCACATACTGGTAATTTATCACACACATATTACACAAATAAATAAATAATGCACACATATATATATCAACTTAATTGCTGCACATGTAAGTACCTGATTTCACATAATGAACACTTCAAGGAAGCCTATACCCCAACAGATATTAATTACTCTGTCTGAACCAGAGGCCCCACTTTTCTCCTAAACACGCTACATTCAGTAAGCTATTGGATTTATGCTGCTGCTCGTCACTGTGGTGCCTAAACACTTTCTTTGGTAAATCAAAAGCAAGAATGAAATCCCCAAAAGAAAAGATTTTTTTTTTTTTTTTGGCAGGCAGAGAGAAAGGTAGAATAGTTTTGGACTAAGACCCAAAGAAAATTACCTTTATATGTGTTTTTTTTTGTATGGTTTTATTTATATTGTTCTGGTGTCAAGGGCTAAAAGCTTTGTAAGTATTACCTTTGGAGCAAAAAGATCCTTCTGCCTGGGTAAACTTGTGTAGCTCTTAGTTTACGCCAGTGTAACCAAGAGCTGCTGCTGATATTTTTTTCCTAGTAGCATGTTTGTGCCACCACCAAGAGCTGGGTTTCTCCCCAGGAATGGACTCTCCTCCCCAGGTCAGCCCATGCAGCACAGGTAACAGCACAGGTACCAATGCTTCCTCCCAGGAGGACATTCCAACTTATACAGGGCCGCTCTCAGTTTCAGAGGAATTTTGTATGATTTAGGACCACTACAAATCTCTGGTCGTGATCATAGTAAGTCTGAAGAGGATGCAGTTGTGCAGCCTGAAGGTGCATTAGGTATAGTGGCCCTGCTTGTGTTTTACCCTGTTAAAAGGACACCATTATACTAAGTCCCTAGTAATTGCTAAACTGTTACACTTCAGCAATTTTCCATGAAAGATATACAAGTCCTCAGAGATGTTCTGGCACAGGAGTGTTAAGTGCAGCATCCTTATTTTTTAAGTAGGTGATTCTTTGCTACATAAATGTCCCAGCCTGCTGCCTCCACAAAGGTAAGATGACCCTCCGGAGACATTAACAGGCTTTTTACCTCCTCTGTGCCTTATTCACAGCCAGCCAGCATCCTACCTCCCACTCCAGCCCTGCTTTGCTTATTTGTGTTTATGGTACACAAGGCGGTAGATAAACAAAAAGGAGTTTGAGACACATTCTGTCCTTAGCTAAACCTTTTAGTTACACATTAGGGAACAGAAGTGTGGTACGACCCTCTGTTTATTTGTGGTTCTTTTAAGTGATGTCCAGAGACCTACATTTCATGGTTGTTTGAAAGTTTATATAACAGTGGGAAGCTGTTAAACAGCAGTTTACCTTCACTTTTTTCTTTTTTTTTTTTTTGCCATCATGTAAAGGATTTGAAATTAACACTCGTTCTACCATATTATTTTAGTTATTACTCAACATTCCCCAGGTTTTCTTTTCCCCTAGAATTTATGTTCCCTGTAAGTAATGATAAGAGCATTCCTGTCAACAAATTTAAAATTTATTTAGAAACTATGTACTTTAAAATAGCCCTTGAAACTTTCACAATTAATTGCTGTTCAGCTGTCAGAAAAAAAAAAAAAGTTATTAAAAAGAAAAATCTGCATTCTTCACATTAGATTTATAAACAAGGCAAAAAGTACTTCCAAAAAGAAATCTTTCTTTTTATTTCCTTGCATTCTATTGAGTAATACGTAATCCAATCTTTTAAATTAACTGAATGTGTTTTTTTTAAATATTCACAACATTCTTGCATGTCTCTTGGTTCCTAAAGCTTTGTTGTATCTGAGGATCTCTCTAACACTACACTCTATTCAGGATATAAGCTTTTCTTTCATATGTCTAAAATCTTCTATTTTTTGACCCTGATTCTGTTTTCTTAAGGGTCAATGGTACTTCTGCTTTGCTGTAGGATCCACTCCTTTTACTGCTATAGATCACTGCAGGTCCTTCCAAAAAAAGAACACTTCTTTCCTTCAAAAAAAAAAAGTAAAAAAAAAATCCAAATTAAATATATACTCTATTTACAAGCCAGGTCTTAATGTAAAGTCACTTTGGGATATTGGATATGTTGTTTTGCTTCAAATCATCTTAAATCTTCAAGCTAAGAAACACAAACCAACTTTAATGTAAATCATTTAGCATATAAATTTAATTTTGACTAAAAAATAACTGTATAAATACTGCCAAAGTTTTAATGCAAAGTATGCATTATCTTGGCTCCTTACATTAGGATGAAAGAAAATCCACTTTTTAATTATGATTTTAAGTGTTTGGAAAATAATTTTAAACTTCAGTCTGAAAGACAAGTCAGTTTTGTTGTTTTTAAAATTATTTTTGCCCAGAAATTTTTCTGGGAGAACATAGTTGGAATTCATAGTAAAATAAATTTAATATAATTCCATCTTTTTTTTGGAAAGCTCACATGACACAGTCATATCCCATTAATTCACAGTGATCACTAGAAGGCCAACTGAAAATTACAGAATAATACAAGCTAGAGCCAAAAAATTTAAACGGTTCACTACACAAGACCTCACTTATTTTAGGTTTAAAAAAAAACACGACATATTGTCTTCCCCTTATTAACTTTGTGCAATAACTCTAATTTTTAAGTGACTGTATTGTATAAAAACAATTATGCTTTAGGGTTATGAATTCTCACGATATAACGTTACGTGTTTATATCTTTTCTATAACACTTCCGGATGCAGATTCAGACTCTGCTACAAACATGTAAAATATTCTGCACTGCAAGGCAATGACTGAAACAAAATTTCTCTTCTAAACTTGCTGAAAACTCCACAGTTCCCAAAGACAAATTTGTCTTATTATCATTATTAGTATTTGTCAAGCTATTCCTTCTATTCTCTAACTCTTCCTAAAAGAAAACCCTGGTGAGTGACAGAACTGCAAATCCAATCACATACTATAAAAACTGACCATAATAAACTTTGCTATAGTGAAACTCCACTTAGGGTGTAGTAAAACTAAAATCACGGAGCACGTTTGTGCTTTTTGAATGCGCACACTACATTTACAGAGCCACTTGAAACTGCTGACAGCCAAGTTTTTTAGGGGGGAAAACAGCCACACTGAATGTCTTAATAGGTAATAAGAATAATAACAGGGATTTCTGAGGACGATCACCAGTACAGCTCTCGACAGAATGCAAGCAGAGAGACCAACTGTAACTTTTGAACATTTAACCTAAGCTCGTCTCTGAGTTAAAAGACAGATGTGGTGTGAAAGCTCTAATTCACAGTTAATAACTTCCCCCTCCTCAAACATATACAAGGGAAAAAAAAAAAAAGATGAGATTAAAAAGATATAAAGCCCTGTTTAGGCCAACAAGTTGTTAAATCTCTCGAGCAAGGACAATTTTCTAAGTACGATCATTTCCTCCAACAAGGTAACTCATGTAAACACCATCAGGGTCATATTGTTTGTTCTGCGCTGCCAGATGGGGGATATAAACCATGCAGAAACAATTTCAGATTTCCACCCTGATTAGTTCATCTTGAATATTTTCACAGTGTGAATCTGGAAGTCAGAAGTTTACATAATGGTTATAAATTAGGGAGAAATCCTGCTGCCAAGAAAGTCACACTCAGGCAAACAAACTGTCTCCTTCCTAACATGGGTTAGGTGTTGCTTATCAAATACATTCTCAGCTGTAGGTGGAAAAAGAGCTTCGACTCCTCATCGTTTTTTTGGGCGACTGTTTTCCCACCGCAGGCTGTTTAGTCAAAGCGTGGTTTACCCATCCGTGCCCCTCTGAGTCCGGCCGCCCGGCAAGGGGGAGGCTTGCGGCAGCCTGCAGCTCCCCCCGTGGGTCAGCGGAAAGCCCACAGCCTCGCAAAAACCTTCAAGGAGCTCTGAGCCGCATCCATCAGCCAGTGAGAAATTTCACTCAGAAAAAAAAAAAAAAATATTAAAAAATCCCCCCTTGAGTCCTTCACACTGAAGAGCTGCCAGACAGCCTGAGTGACTGGAATCCTGCACCCCCTGAACTCCTTGGATCCCCGCGAGCAGCTTTGGGACAGGACACCATTGAGCACGAAGAGCTTTTCAGAGCACGGCTTTTGCTGGTTCGTACAGTCATCCCAAAATATAAGCCTTAAAAAACAATATTATCTTACAAAATCTCAACAGAATGCCAGCTCTTCTTAGAATCCATGGTTGCTGCAGTTAAAAAGAAAATAAAAATCACACTGTAGCTGTAGATAACAAATAGCCGAGTAAGGTTTATGCAAAGGCAACTCTTGAGGCACAGGCAGATGGAGTAGGCAAAAGGTAAAGTTTACACATTCTTTCCAGTTGGCTTGGCTGAGTGATAACGCCAGCGAAGTGGTTGCTTTTATTCAGCAATCATTTCGATTTAAAATTCTTCACGTGTCAGTTATGTAATTGAGATTTCTGGTTATTACAAGTAAGACAGTAAATGCTGCCCTCTGATACATGCACAAGTTCAGCTTTCCTTTAGGATCATCTGGGTTAATGTACATACGTGTCAGGGCAGAGTTTAACATTATCTCCATGGAACAGCGAACAACGTTAGGTCAAACAAGCCGGTTTCATTCAATACTAAGCATGTTTAAGACAAAATGCCAGAGTTCAGTTCCGCTAGCTCATGATGTAAATTAGGAATCAGCAAAACCAGACACCTATCCTGATCTTATACCCCATTTGTGCTAGGATTACTCCACTGAAACAAATCAGTTCTTTACCAGAAATGCATCTTGCTGACATATGAGCAGTTGATAAACCTTACGCAAACAAGGAAATCATGCTATGCAGGTGAGTAATTTTATTTGTGTTGTTTAACTACTTACTACAGTTACTTTTTTTTTTGTGTGTGGCTGCTGCTGCAGGATTTTCAGCTGAAAATTACTTTTCTTTTTAAAGTTTTGCAGGAAATACCCATCTTTTCTCCCTTTCCTCTTCTCTCCCCTCTCCCTTTTCTTTCCTCTTTTATCTTCTTTTTTTTTTTCTCTTTCCCCTCATTTTCTTTTTCCTTTTTTTTTCTTCTCCTCAGTCCTTCCCTTCCCATCCCTGACACATATGTAAAGATCATATGAATGAAAAAAGTCCTTCAACGTATTTTTCAACATTTTTAGTGAAAACTACTGTTTTGTTTTGTTTTAATGAGAAGGGAAATGAATCTTTCCCCGTTAACTCATTTACCTACAGCAGCAGAGGAGCTTTTCAGGAGGCAGAAGCGCAGGTCGAGCCCCATGCAGGGGACAGAATCCCACCCAAACTCCTCTGTGCCGTATTGGGTTGCATTTTGCCAGGCTGTAAGATCTGTGTTAACCATCTCCCCTTAATATTTATTCTGCAAATTTATCCCCTATGCTAAATGACCTCGAACCGTAAAAAACATACATTACGGAGTGTGTGCTATACTTTCATGGTCAACACATTGCTGATTTTTTCTACTCTCCTGCCCAGCTGGGCCCACAGTGGACGCCCCAGGCTGTATCTGCCCGCTGCGCAGAGCAGTCGGTTTTGGGGGGCTGAGGGGTGCCGCAGCCGCGGGCAGATGGCAGAAGCCGGGCCGCTGCTGGAGGGTTCAGGCTCCTCGGCGGCCACAGGCGTTTGGAGCTGGGAACCATTTGCTCCCGGGAGCCGGCGGCGGGGACCGCCGCGTGTGAGGGCCCCAGCCCAGCGCGGCCCCGCCCGGGGGCCCGAGGTCGCTGCCGCGGCCTCCGCTCGCCTCTCGCCTCGTTCCCCTTCACACGCTGTTAAATGGCGCCTCCTGCCTGCCATCCAGGAAAATCCGCCTTTGAAAGCTTTGCCGCCGAGCTTTTCCCCATTACTCCGCCGCGGGTTTGCCCGTCGCACCTCTGAGTCTGCCGGGGGTGTAGGGCACCTCCTCTGCAGTGTCCCCTCACCTGGGAGGGGACAGCGAGGTGGCCAGGGTGCCCCAGGGCAGGGGCCCGCAACTTTCGTGGTTCCGCAGCACAGGCCACGATCTCCCTGCCCCGCATCAGGTGTAGCCCCTAAGAGACCCACCTGAGCTCCCTCCAGGCCATGGGGGACAACAGGCGCCGTCAGAACCCAACACAGCTCACCATCAGAACCCAAAACAGCTCACTCTTCGGCAAGCACCTAACAAACCAGAAGAACCGCACCCCACAAGTGCCCATTCCCCCCCCCCCCCCCCGAGTAGTTTGGGGACCTTGCAGCTCAGTCCAACTGAGCTGCAAGGTGAGCTGAACCCTGTTTGCAGACCCAAGCTATAGCAGATGCTGTTGGCAAGGGCCTTGTCTCCTCTTCGGTTATCAGTTTCTTCTGCGTTCTCCCTCCAAACCAAAGAAAACCCCAGGCATACTTAACAGCATTCAGCATTCAGCCATCTCGGTCACTGTCCCTGACTAACACCTGCTAAGTTTTGTGCCACAGCACCACTTGCTGCTGCGGTGCATAGACAAATCCCTACACGGCAGCAAGACAGCATTTTGCATAGGTATTGAATGCAGAAGTGGAAAGCCGGACACAATGCTGGTGCCGTTCATGCTTGTTCCGACTCTGTGGCACACAGGTTCAGTACTGTTTAAATTAAATGAGTTTAGAACAAGTGGCTTTTCAGAGGATAATGGGGTAGCCAGACTTCCCAAGAATATATGCTAAAAACAAATTATTTGTTAATCCATAAGGGAATCTGCCTTCATGTACAGCTGCAATGGCCTCAGTTTTTTTCACTACCTATCTATGTGGCTTGACCAAAACTCGGGCCAAACAGGACAGACAATATAAAGCATCCAGACATTGGTCTGCCATAGTTAACTGTAAATCTCTGATTTTTACATTGTCAAAAGTTTTCTTTGTCAAGCAAATGTCTAATGCACCCACTGAGCATTATATGAAATATAAATATTGCAAATATAATTGAGAATTCTATATCTGTTTTATAACGTAAGGTATAAGTTGCTCACCCAGACTTCATCACTTAAGATGTCCCTGCTTCTTGCAAGGGAGTTGGACTAGATGACCGTTAAAGGTCCCTTCCAACCCTAACTATTCTATGATTCTATATAGCAATACATTCAAGTGGATATGGAAAGCTATTCCAGCGTCATTGAAAAGGACATATTTTAGTGCTCACATATAAATGTACTCCCCCTGAGCTTTCTGCCCATAATATAAAGATTGCAGCACCTGGACATTTCAGCCCTGAAGGAGATGACAGTACTCCAGTCTTTTCAAAGCATCTCTGAACTACATCAAGAAAAATTCCTGGTTCTGCTCAGCTACGTTTTTGAGCCGTGCGGATGATATCTAGCTGGTCTATGAATGCTGACATAATTGAAATGTGGAGCATATACCATAATTGCAGGCACAGATCAGCATATAAAATAACTGTTCTCAGAATATCTCCAAGACTCACACTCTGCAAAGCACTGCCTTTCTCTTATAAACACAACTAACTCAAGGAAGAATGTATAAACTCTCCCTTCACTCAGCTTTGTTCTTCTCTCTTTAGTAAAGGAAGAATCTCAGCTTAATGCAGTTATATCTTTGGTGACTACACATCTGCAGCCTTTCAAGAGACAGTTGCTCTCCCTCAGGCTCTTCTTTTAGGTCCTAAAGAAACACAGACCATGGCCAAATATTATCTAAATGCAAGCTTTCCTATCAAGGTGGAAAAAAGAATTCACCTGATTCCCAGTAATGTTATCTCTATAATCCGTCTCTCATGCTAGGAACATCTTGCTCCCGCCACAACGCTGTCTCAAAGTCACCGCAACATATGCTGAGCATTTGTCACATCCTATTTCAGGGTTTCCCAAAGGCTGTCCGTCAGAACTATCCAGGTGCACAGTCAGCTTGTGCATAGGAATATGCATTCCAGATAATGTTCATCTCTCCTTATTACTACTTTTTCTTCCTTTTTTTTTTTTTTTTTTTTCATTCAGGAATGTCCCATGCTGCAAAAGAAAGTGTGTGGGCTACATGCAGACTGCAACTGTTTAGGACTTTTAATGCATTTACCATTCCCATGACTAAATATTGAAAAGAGGAAGATTTTTTTAGTTTTCATTAAAATCTCAGAAGTGCATTGTTTCTTTTTGTTTATAAGACATTACGTTAACAAAAAAAAAAGATGTTGTATGTGCAAGTATATTGTATCATCTGATCAAATTTTATTTACTCTTGCATTTCTTAATCTTTTTTTTTTTACAATGATGCATTTAATTTTATTTAAAGGGAAAAAGAAGATGAGAGTAAAGAAGTGAAGGGGAAAAGAATCGCTGTGTTTGATAATTTCTCCATTTAAACATTCAAAAGCCTTTGACATGAGCTGGAGAATGGAAGGGTGAGTGGAAACCATTCCCAGGACTACTGCTTGCTGGAATCAATTTTCCGCAAGACTGGTTTCATAGTGCCACATCACATCAGATTATGTTTTGATTATTATATCTTTTTGACATTAAGAAAGAAAAGTATTTTGCTAATTTTTTAAAGTATAATTTGCAAAAATATAACAGAATTCAGCAGGCATATTGCTAAAAACCATAAAACCACAGGAGCCAGGACTGTATTCGTAAGTGTGTTTCAATATGAGAGTCACTGTTATGCCAGCTTTCTCAAAGTTACTCGTGGGCTTACTGGTCAGGTAAGAGGTAATTGGACTCTCCAAAAAACAGAGATATCCACTTGAAGATAAAACCTCATTATAACTTTATCTACAGGCAGGAAAATAACTGTTAAAATTCTCAGCCATTACCACTGGCTTATGATGCCTTGTGAGTGTGGCTGGAAAAATATCGTCTTTCTTTTCCTTAAAAAACAAAACAAAACAAAAATACAAAAAAATATTTTAACGTATTTTGAGCTCAAAGCAAAACAAAAAAAAAGTCTTAAGCCGAATCTCAAGGACATTTCTGTTTCTGCCCCCCATGCACAAAAAAAAAAAGAAAAATCAGTAAAGGGCTTGTTTTTCACGTTGAGTATGTAACATTACAACACATAAGGAAATCTTTTCTGAAAGTCAGAAACATCTGTAACTACAATTACAATGCCTATAGTGCATTACAATGGCCAAGTTTAATTGGGAAACTCACTGTACGAGACACTTAGAATCATAACAGGCTTCTTTAATCAGTGATGTCTACTCCAATCCTCTTCATCAAAGACAACGTGGGCAATTCCCTGGCTGACAGCAGCGGGACCAAGTTTGTAGCCAGTAAGCCACAAGATTTGCCCTGATGCACCAGAGGAGTGGGCTCTGGTCTAATCTGACATTAATTGTTGGCTCTGAGGAGTCACGGACAGAGACGCTGCTTTGAGAAACACCAGTTCTGTGGCTGGGGTTGGGTCGAAGGTAATTTTAGCTTATTTCACAGCTCCATCTCTGAGATTGCTTGTGGGGATGATTCGAGAGCATCAAGGTCTGCTCAAACTCAGCATTTCTCACCAACACCCTCCAACTGCCAAAAGTGGGAGATGGGAGAGGGACCACACATAGCCACAGCTCCTGCCTGTTAACAATTAAAATCTGCTTGAAAATAAATTAAAAATGAAAACTCTTAGCTATGTCATGTTCATTCCCTCACACATGAATTACGAGGTGAGCCCTTACTTAAGCACATATTTTTGATATCACACTTCCCACACTGTAATATAGTCTCCTTTTTGTATTTATTCAATGTAGGATGGCTGGCAGCAAATGATACACTTTGGGTTTTCATTAATACGTTATATGCACGTAAACTGGGCATGGTGGGAGGAAGAGACCCCCAGCTCAGGCATATGAATAACTAAGAAATAGAAACAAGTAGTCGTGATACCATTTGTGTTCTCTCACAGCATGCTGAAAAGAGGTTGGCTGAATCACCTGTACCCTGTAGCTGCTCACATATGAAGGTGCTTCAAATGGAACCAGAATCAAGAGCTATGGGCAGCCTTTACGTCTTCTGCATTAGCTCCTGAGATTTCCCTGTGTTTGTCCTCAAAGAAAAGAATTGTCTGTGCTTGATGCCCATTGGGAAAAAAAAAAAAACTAATGGAGGAGGAAACAGTGGCAAGAGCAAAGTCTTGCAAGTAGAGACTAAAGCAGAGGTTCCCAGAGCTGTTTCTCAGGCCAGCATCAGCGTAGCTCAGAGTGGTGCAAGGTAGCAGCATCCATCAGGCTCCGGGCAGTCGCCTGCAGTCTGCAGGTTTGCAGCAGAGCTGGTCGCCCTATGAGCCCTTTCTGCTCCGCGGGTGGAAGCAGGTATCATAGAATCATAGAATCATAGAATGGTTAGGGTTGGAAGGGACCTTCAAAGGTCATCTAGTCCAACCCCCCTGCAAGGAGCAGGGACATCCCTGACTAGGTCAGGTTGCTAGGGTACTTCTAGGTACTTCAGGTACTTCTAGGGTAGCATGCTGCTCATTTGAAAAGTAGACAAAAAATAGATCAGATTGTTGCCGTCGTAACTGCACCTATGGCTACAAAGGCGACCCAGAATGACTACCTCAGATCTAGGTACTTGCACTGTAAACAGAAAATTAGGAGAGCTTAGTTCCACCCAAACTAGGAAATGCAAAATAGGACGAGCTTGGTTTCTTTCACAAAGTCCCAATAATACCTCTTTGTAGTTACTTTTTTTTTTTTCCCCCAAAACCACAGGCATTAAAAATGCAGATAGAATACATTGCGGTATGTTTGCAAAAAGAACAAGGGTTCTGTTTTTGATGAGGAAGAGACATTTGGAGGAATTTCTGGATTGTTAGGAAGTTTCATGAAATGGAAAGGAAGAAAAAAAAAAAGCAGAATAAAAATATGGAATCAAGGATTATTTAGGTTGGAAAAGACCTTTAAGATCACCAACTGTTAACCTAGCACTGCCAAGTCCACCAAGAGGAAAAGTAAACTGCATCACAAATAGCTGTGACTAGGAAACTTTCAGCTGCTCAGCAGTGTGGGTTAGATCATCACCTACCATTTATTGGTAGAGGTTCTTGACTTCCACAGCAACACAGGAGTTTCTCCCAGCGAAGCATTGGTGGTGTGGTTTCTCAGGGTCATCCTCCCCGTAGAAGAGGTGGCAGAGGCACAGCAGCCATCACCAGGTGGCACTGTTACGTTCATGGTCTTGCATGAGGAGCTGCTGCAAGCAGCAGCCAGATCAACTTCAGTCTTCGTACATTAATCATACTCAGCACATAGGATTTGGACTTCTTGATTTTTTTTTTGTTTTCTTTTTTTTTTTTTTTTTCGTCCTAGGAGTCCTACACTGATGTTTGGGTTGAAGTTCTTGACTGCCAAGATTTGTGGCAGTGCTATTTGTGACAAGCTCCTGTCAAGAGTGATTTATACAGTAAAATTCGAAAAACATTAAAAATAAACCCTGATGTGCCTTGCTAATTTCTTCTGTGTAAGAAACAATGTATTAAGTCTTCTTATTAATCTTCTGCCTCTCAACATACGGGCCACATTATCACAGTGCTCTCTTGTCAATAGATTTATGAACTTTTGTGGATTCGGAAACAGCCATTTCCAAGCTATATATATATATGCATATATATATATATATGAAAAAAATGACTTTTCTTTAAGTGAATAAAGATTGGAGAGCAGTCAGATGATTGCAAGACTTAATGCTGCTTGGAGAGACATCTCAGATTTTAGAAGCTTATGAGTGAATCTATGACATTAGACTGCGTATCTTGTGACAGCATCTTTTGCTGGGAAATCTTTGGATATTTTCTCCTTCTCATCATGGTTCAGTATGTTGAAGAAAACACTGCTGCACACCATCTGAACCAGAATGAGGAGAACAGAGGAAAGCAGGAAAGAAAGAAAGAAAGAAAGAAACCTAAATAACTTCTTAACAACAAAATTCTTTCAAACTAAAGGTTTTCTTTAAATTTTCTGAAGTTCAAAGTGTTTGAGCCCCCTTCCATGTTTTCAAATATAAATCTGGAAAGAAATGAACTATTTCTCTGGAGGAAAAAATGGTTTTGCAGCATTTTGAATCACCACGGTAGTATGTATTATGTTGTTTATTTATACCAAGTTGGCCACGTAACTCTCAGGTACAGTATCCAGATGATCCCATCTGCATTTCTAGACTTCTGCTCCAGTTCTTATGCCACCTGCTGAAAGAAAATGATCAAACTGTCTGAGGACTGAGCAGCCACTTCTTTGAAGCAGTTACCAGTGCAGCTTCTGACTCCAGTCCTCTGCCAGCACGCATTCAACCAGCCTGCAGACATCAGTAGCTGGCTTTCCCCCACTCTGAGGCTTCAAATTAAATTGCTGTTGAGACTCTGTGACATAAATTAAGAACAGAAAAACCAGTTTTAAGCTTACGGCTCTGAAGAAATCACCAAACGAGTTCTATTTTGGCAGCCTGCTGCTCACAACTCAGAAAATACGACAGCAAAGCAAATCACATGTCCAGTGTGTGTTTTATAACCCTGCACAGACTAAGCCATCTTGTAGGCACATGCTTGACTATTTTTAGTGGCTGTGCTCCTGCAAATATGGCAAAGTCCTTTAGCATTGGTGAGTCACTAGGGGCTACTTGAAAAGTAGCAAGAGATGTCAGTTGTTGGAATTTTGACTGGAAATAATACCTGGATTTCAGATTTGCTGCACGGATTTGCCAAAGTGCAAATGAAGTCAGCTCTGGCAATGCGACGATTCACTGATTACTGCCTCCAGCCATGAAAGTGCAGGATCTGACTGTGTTTTATTTTCATCACCATTGCTACAGCATCATTTTAAATGTACACGATTGCTCGTGGGAAGGTCAGTTTTCCAGGGTGTCCATCTGGGAATCAAACATTTCTTCTTCAGTTCCAAGCAGACACTGTGGCATATCCAGAGGACCTATAACTGACACGACCCATTAGTTATAGAAACATCCCACTAAAATTAGCGGCAGCTTTTCATCTTTATGGGCCTCATGCCTCAGTCCATATGTAGAACATACAAAATGGATTTTTCTTTTCTTGGCATGTAACCCCGTCTTTCCGGTACTTTGGTTCCAGACCTTCATGAGCAATGCAGGTGGCTTTTGTTGCTCCACAGCTCATATTCTTGACAGTTACTGCATCTACATAATACTTCTGGATTCAGCCAAGCTGAAACATTCTCACAAACAGTTACTTAAGATTACCAGCATTAGCACATAAATATAATAGTAATTAATAACACTTTGGCTTCTTGAAGATCCCCTGTGCTGCTCTGTTGGGTCTATTTCAACAGCACCTAAAAAGCCAGCATCAAGGGCTCCCCCCGCCCTCATCTTGTTTTTAAACTTTACGTGGTTTGTTTTTAAGGTGTGCAACAGAGGCACAGGGATAAGCTACTGTGATTTTCACTTTCAGAGCCCAAAGTTTTCACAATTGCCTCACATTTGGGACTGTATCTATTTATTCATCTGTTGGGTCCCAGCTGGAGACAGTTCAGACCTGATTTTTGGAGGTGCTGGGCAATTAACAGCTTCCATGCGAGCCAAGGGGAACTGTGACTGTGCAGTGCTGTGCTGGATCTGGCTTCTGTTTTTTTTGAAGAGAGCATACTGTACAAGAAGCAATTTTGACAATGTTTACCTCGCATCTTCATTCTGAGTCTAAATTTATAGCAAATTACTTCTGCATCATGTACAGCTTTATGAAATCAGCAAAGGATCCAAACAGATATTTTACATCATTGATATATATCGACAAGAAAATCCAAGACTTCTCAGCCCTACCCTCCTACTTGAGTTTCTCACTTGCTGCCTCAAGATACAGGTCAAACACTGAATAAGACTCTCTTTTTTTTTCATTAAATAGTCACTCCAAAACAGGGGTCAGGTTGTCAGTGAAACTGTTGCAACACCATTGTTTTACCTGGCATATAGGATTTTATTTTCTACTGCTGCCAATATTCAAGTCTTCCAAAGCATTTTACTTGCTCAGAAAAAAAAAAATGACAGTATGCCAGATTGCCCTATTTGAAGTTCCCAAGCCAGTATTTCCCATTTTGTAAGAAAAAAAAAAAAAAAAAGAGAAATGCCTGGAATAAAAACTCAGAAGAATACTCAGAGCTATCTAATAGCACGGGTAGCATTTTTGTGCCATACTGTGCAATGTATTGCAATACAAACAATGGTTGTTCAAGTACAGAAATAGAAAAGGTGATTCATTTTGGTTGGGAATGAAACAGCAGTGTGTCTTGGTGTTGCTAATAAAATCCTTTAGGGTTTTGCTCCCTGCAGGCTTCATTGCAGTAATCAGCAGCGCTTCTGTTAGCTCATTATCAGCATTGCTGGCAGCGCAGGAGGGAGAATTGGTTGCACATTCAGATTATTATTGTCATTGTAACACTTTATATTAAAACTACTTTAACAAAGGATTTACAAGCCGCTTAGAGAGAGTGCATCAAGAGAAACTGTTATAGAATTGTACTGTTACTATAAGGACTGATTAGCCTTTTTTTGACACCCTGTGAAAAATTTACTAACCACCCATTAACTGTTTGTAAATGGACCTGGAGTATTCAGCTCATATGTCTGAAGAACATGAGGGACTATTTTGAGGTTTTAATCTGGCTTTCTGCAGATTGCAGGTCATAGCATCTTGCCAGAGGAGTCCTGCAGTAAGCCAGCAGTTTCTGGATGAACTACGGCATCTTTCCTAGAAAACTATCTATTTTGGACCTGAAGTTCTCAAGAATCCTTAATTACTCGTAATTACTTGCAAAAAAATGGTACTCATGCAATTCCAGATTTCATTTACTGAATAGCCTGCTACAGTAAAGATCTTTCCACTAGTGCAACCTTCCATCCTTCTCTTTCACTCTCTTTCTTTCACTTGGTCTGTGTTCTATGTTCTATATAAAGTAAAAATCATTACTTAATATTTAGGTTTTGGTAGGATCTGAGCTCCATCCAAGCTAGGGAGCAGTCATGCTGATGTTATATGAGCAAATGCTAACACATCCTTCCAAAAATTACATGGGCAACACCTGATAGATGGATAAAAAATTTAATGGCTCGGAGGCTGGCCACGGAGAATGGAGCAAAGGAGTCATGGAATATGTGCAGCTCTTAGCCACTTATATGCCACTGTAAGACGTCTCCCCGGAGCTGCACCTGCAGGGGTATATGCCTTTGGAGAGCCCTCTGGAAAAGGTCTCCCTCTCTCAGAGGCAGATGGTGGTGAGGATGCCTCCCACAAATTATTTGAGATAGTGAATTAAGAACAAAACTAAGCTAAAAAAATAAAAAAAACCCAGACAAATTATCCCCATACTGTGTTACAGAATGCACAGAATCACTGTACATTAATGGTGCAGCAGACAACAAGAAGTGTGAGCTCTGTCCATATCACTGGTGTTCCTGTATTCTGAGCTTTGCATCGTAACCTACATTTCTTACTACTTTGCATTCCCCACTCAGTCCTAAGCTTTCCCTCAGCAACTGCCTTTGCTGAGCTTTTCAGAGCACAGAGTGACCTGGCATAGAAATCCCAGGGTCCTCTTCAGGTTCTCTCATAAAAGAACTTGGATCTCCTCTTGTTTTTCTTGAATAAATGCAACACATTCTGCCTATTTTTTTTTTGCCAAGGCATTTAGAAATGGTAAAGCTGGGAACTGAAGATTGCTGGCAGGCCAGGTCAAGGCAGTGTGCTTACTACAGAGACATTCTCCCACCAGCTGGTTCTGCTTCCCTGTAATTTGTTCAGGATTTGCATCAGGACCTCTAAGTTCACCTTCTGCAAAAAAAGTTATTAATTCTTTTTTTTTGTTCTCTCTTTGAAAGAAATATTCCCCTCTCCCTCTTTTTTAGAACAGAATAATTTGCCACTGGATTGGAAACAAATTAGTACCATGTTGGCAGGGCAGGTCTGCCTGTTTCCCAGACACATTCCTTGTATCTGCTAATTCCTTTCATCATGAAAATGGCAGAAAGGCAGAGGTGAAATCATATGTATTCAAGGAGCTCCTTTCATAGGGGTAGATCTAAAAAGAAGTGAGAATTCATCCTCCACAGTTATAAAACCAGTCTATTCGCACTGGCTACAGTACAGTCCCGACGTTATAAGGCTGGTGACTCTTTAGAGGATTCACAATTTAAACCACAACGGACAGGTTGGTTAAAAAAAAAAATCTTCTTAATTGAAAGATATTGTTGAGTCTGCTTATTAATCACCAGTTATGTACATCTGCCTCATTCCTTGTATCTTACGAATGTTAGACTATTTACCCCAGTCATTAGATTTAATTTTTGCTGTGTCACTAGGACATCAAGAGGTTCTAAAAGACTTTCATGATATAGGGAAGCTGGAGTATAAGGCTACCAATTGATGCAAATCACAAATAAAGCCTGTTGTTGAAATAAGAATTGGACACATACTTTTCACCCTTTTTTAGAAAAAAAAAAAGTTCAGTTTTATCACTTTATCATATATTGAAAGTAAATCTACCTAAATGTAATGTAAAATGTAAATGAAGAAAAAAATCCTAAGCTAAATGAAATATTTTAAGTCAAGCAGTGTGTTTAATTTGATCAGAACTGAAATAACTTTTCTTTCATTTTCATTTTGGCAAAAACAACAACAAAAAAAGTCATTTTAGGTTGACCTGAAACAATTTTTTTTTCTTGGTTTAGTCAGAGAGTGGAAAGATTAGTTATTTAGACATTACTACTCCTAAATTCAAATGCTGTGCCATTTCCAGCAGGCTATTCTTCCTGCCTTAAATGAGCTTTTCATCCTTATATATACGTTTATAACAACTGATGAGAGAAATATTGAGTAATCACATAGATCACAGTCAAAGTTTCAAAATTCCTTTAACTATTTGACCTTCCTTTCTTGGAAAGGGATCCTATATGTGTGTAACTTATTCATCATTCCAGTTTATAATGAGATCTTTTTGTTGTTGATTGTGGCCATTTGTTGTTGTTTTAAAAATAAAACTTTCCATATTAATTTGTTCCATCTCTTGCTTTGTGGGACATAATTTACAGTGATGTGCCTGGCCCTAAATGAATGCAGGTTAGCTTACAGTAGGAAGAACTGTTGGAAAAAGTACAATGGGTTGTTCCCAAAATAAACAAACTTTAGTTTTCTATTTTGATTCTGCCAATGGCTGCTTGATACAGGAGCAGGATGCTTGCTGACCATCCTACAGATGTCTAACATTTCAGTCATGTCAAATGAATCATTTTTGCTCTGTTGGCTCAAGGAGAAGTAAATACTCTTTTTCATATTAATCTTCTAAAAAGGTATTACTTTGGATAAGCTATTTATGAACCTGAGTGCACCGAGCACTCTGTTCTTTTTAATTCCTTCCCCGTTTTTCTACTTACAACACCTTTTCTGACATAAGCATGTGCAGCATAAACCTTGTGTCATGTGTTATAGGGTAGAAAATCTAAAATGCTAAACACACTGGCGCTCTTTGTAGGGTAACACCTACAACCATAATGAAGTGTTTCCTGGCACACTGCACGCTGTACCTTAAATCATTTTTATATTGAGCTCCACAAGTGTTAGGTCTTTTCCCAGTTCCACCTCTACTTTAGTGCCTGAGGAAAGGGGACCGGGTCATGGTAGGCAGCCCCTTCCTGCAGCAGTGGGGCTGGTGGAGGTAGTTACCACCATCAGCTTCAGCAGTTTGTGGTGTTGGGCTGAACTGTCCCCACAGATGCTGTCTGATGTTGGGACAGGAGCAGCAGCTCTGCCAGCAAAGCTGCAGAGATGGGACCTTCCCAGGCAGAGCCAAGGAATCAGTGGTCAGGAGACTTGATGGCAGAAATGTCTTTTACCAGCACAGCAGGGTCCAAGAAGAAGGGATTTGTCTAGAGCTTAGCACTAAAAGCCCAGTTGAGTACCATACTTAAGTGTGTGCCCCTCTCTGAGTGTATAAGGTGCTCCTTTAACATCAGTGAGATTTCTCACATTGTTACAACGGCTATGCACTACACAGGTTAATTAGGAAGATTTGCAATTTTTTTAAGGATAGAGAATGCTAGAGAGACCTGATAGAGTAAAAGACAAGAAAATTAAAAACCACAATATCATAACACAAAGGAAAAAAAAAACATACAAATGTTGATAATTAACCAAGAATTCAATAATTCTGACAGAAACCTGGGAAAGATAACGCATGATATAACATGAGACTGATATGTATTGAAAATACTGTAAGTGTCTAAAATATGTTACAAACACATCAGTTGGGAAGATAATACTAATTTTCCTTGATTATGTTGGAATTAAATGTGACAGCTGTGTATTTTAATCA
The DNA here is from genome assembly GCF_036417535.1 of Chlamydotis macqueenii. Lineage (NCBI taxonomy): Eukaryota > Metazoa > Chordata > Aves > Otidiformes > Otididae > Chlamydotis > Chlamydotis macqueenii. The sequence goes on from NC_141558.1 coordinate 11,564,941, forward strand.
GCCGTGATCTCCATTTTCAAACTTTTTACATTTGCTGACTGCTAACCATTCTATGATTCTAACCATTCTATGATTCTATGATTCTATAAACATTTTCCTAACCAGCCAGACCACCTGATAGCCCTGACCACCTACAGGCCATAGCTCCTATTCAAACTAGACAACACATAATCTTGTCTTTGTTTGAAAATTACCAATTTAGAAGATATTTACTGGCCTTAAGAGAAAGACAGTATTGCAAGGCAGTATGAAGTGAGGAGATATTATTAGATAGTTTTAAGGTGTTATCAAGGTTGCTTTTCATAGATGTACGGTACCACATTTATCAACAATTAAGTGTATCTGCCATTTTATTACCATTAAACTATTACTATTATTTTGGTTTAGTAGTGTGAGAACCATCCTTCTGCAAGTCTTTGCAGATAGTGCTGCTCTGAATAATTCAGTAATGCTGGAAAAAGGTTGTTTCACTAATGCAGCTCCAGGAACTACTTGTCTCTGACTCCTCAACCTCATGTCAGTGATTTAAAACAAATGGACTTTAGTATTAAGATTGCACTGACGAGCAACAGCATGCTAGCAAGAGCTAGAGTTTAATCAGACTCACAGGCCCCTGTGCTGGGGACGCAAAGCAAGTCTACAAGATTTCGTGGGAATGTAGGTGAAGAAAGGGAATATCTGTTCAGAGAAAAAATATGTACAGTGGGTACATAGAAGATATTAATTACTGAATTGCTATTAAATATTACTTATTAAATACTGTTATTAAATTAAAAGAAAAAGAAAATATGGCTAGGAGTAAAGTTATATTATTTTAATTAAAATAGTTTTTCAAGACTGTGAATTAAGCAGAAATATACACAAACATTTTATTCCTTGCTTTGATTTCAGTAGCTTTGATTAATTTCTCACCAAAATGAGCTCATGTCACTGATGTAAGCTGCAGTGAGGTGAGCTAGGATGTGGATTTCTGGCAGATCAACCACTGCACCCATGGGTGCCTTTGTTCCACAGCTAACATAGGTAACTTACTTGATCTTAGTTATCTAGACTGGACATTTGTATATGCCAGCTGAAATGAATGAAAACTCAGGTCTATAGATTAAAAAAAAAAAAAAAAGCAGTTGCACAGGATTTGAAATTATTAGATTAAATCCATTTATTTTTACTGCAGATGCTACATCTTACGGTAAACAAGCCCGTAGGATTAAGCTCAAAAAACTCCCCCACTGATAAAAGGATTCTATAGACTTATTTATAGAATAGTCTTCAAAATAAGTCAAAACTTCTTTGGAACCTTTAATTTCATAAAAATCAAAATACTAAGAGACTAATCTGAGGAGAAATATCCAGCACAGGCCAGAAGATACACCAGACAGAGCAGTCTTTTTCTATTATTTGTGTCTGCTGTGACTATGAGTGAACCGCTGAATATATTGTTCATTTGCTTAATTTAAGAATGTCTCTGTCTTCTTTAAAGACTACTTCTAAAGCAAACCTTCCTCATTCTGCACATCTTCTGATTTATACTCATTTAAACCAGGGACATTCTTAGACAGCTTGGCACAAATAATCAAATATTATTTCTTCTCTGAAATGGTTTGGATTTTTTTTTCCTGAAAAATGCTTTTTTTCTCACCTTATCTATTATCTACTCATAGTTCTTGTGTGAGCTCCAGTGAGTACACATATTTCTTCTCAAATTTTTCCAAAAGCTCCAGCTGAAGAATTCTGTAACTGTAGTTATGTTTATTACCTTAACACTCTCTTCTTCAAGTTGTATCTCTCCAAAGAAAAGCCTAAGCCCATGCTAACAAACCAGAAGATCCTGACCCTTTAAAAATCACCTCTGATCCTGGAGCAGAGCTTCCTTGTTTCACAAGAGTACAGCCTTCTCTCCTAATTTATTTTGGATTTTTTTTTACAAGCCCCATGTTAGCCAGGAAGTCTCTGAAGCACAGCTCCTACCAGAACAGTTTTATACCTTATACCTTTGTCAGAAACTGCTGGCATTTGCCTGCAGGAAGCTGACATGTGATTTAGGAGGGGATAAAACATGTACATGTTTGTTACTTGAATTTTACAGCTCTGCAGGGAATGGAAATCTTTCTCACAAAGGATTTAAAACCTTGGCTTTGTTCTCCACTTGAAAATTTCAAAAATTCTCTGAAGGGAAATTGCAAGATGACATTAATTTGGGGTCAATTGAAAGGTTTCAGTTTGACCAAAAGCAAAATCGTTTTAATTTTGATATTCATATTTGTTTTTACATTATGTTATAATATACTGAACAGCATAAAATATGAGATGCTAGTCCTACTGCTTTAAAGAAAGTCTTGAACATATGGCCCAAATGTAACTGATACATTGATGTCTAGCTGAGTTTATGGAAACCCTAAAACAACAACTGTGGGAGATGTGAAATGAGCTATTCATTCTGACTTGTGTCCAGGAGTGATATTTAACATTAATATTTAAAATAGTTTAATAAAAAGCATGAGAAAAAAGAATAGGAGAAAAGAGTATGATACAGGAAGAACCAGGTATTGTAAAAGCCAGCTTTTTTTGCTGCCAAGGACAAACTATATTATATAAAAATATATTTTTATATAATTATAAGTGTTCTTATATCCTCACACCCTTATATTTTTTCTGAGTCAAGGAGAATCAAACAGTCAGCAGGAATGAAGCTCTGCTAAGGAGAAGTAGAGTCTCAGGAGCTGAATTATTTGGAATCACCAAAACCAGCACTGGTTTAATGCACAGTCGTACTTAAGCATTTGCACTGAGTGGTAAAATATTTTGGTGTTATCATTTGACTGAGAACTATCCCATCAGAAGAGCTTTCCATCCCCTCCACCACCACCACGTTACCACTACTTCCACGAGCATAAAGGACAGGAAGGTAATCAGGAACAGTCAACATCAGCAGATCACACTCCACCAGTCCAACTGCTTTTGATGAATCAATGAGTGTCTGTGCAGATAATGTGTGGTACATTCTGACTTCTGTAGAACTGTTGACACAGTCCCCCCATAGTATTTTCATGTGTAGGCTGAGGAAATCTGAACTAGACAAACTGTCTGCAAGGAAGATTGAAAATTTGCCAAAGGACCTCATTCTAATTAGTGACTCATCATCAAATTGGCAGCTGGCAACAAGCAGAGCAGCTCAGGAGCTCATACTAGGACTGGCATTTTTCAGTGTTTTTATCGATGACCTGGATAATGAGACAGAATCCACCCTTATCTAATGTATAGACAATCTGTAATTAACCAGAGAACGTAGGATTTGATACAGTCTATAACAGCAGAGTTTCAAGCCACAAGGACCCCAAGAAACTTGAGGATTACGCTAACAGAAGTCCCACGAACTTGAGCAAGGAGAAAGGCAGAGGTTTGCAGCTGAAGCAGAGTAAACTCATTAGGGAGTCAATTATCTAAACAGCAGCCTTTTTGAAAAGGACCTTGGGCATCTAGGAAACAACAGTTAGACTAATAGACATCAGGGTGCTCTTATGGCAAGTACAGGCAACTGCACTATGGGCTACATTAGGAGTGTGGTCAGAGGAAGGAGGGAAGTTACCTCTCCATTCAGCAGTGATGTGGAGGCAAAGAGGTGACCTTAACAGCAACCTACAACTAGTTAAAGGATAGTTATAAAGACAATGGGACCAAACTACTCTCAGGAGTAGCAGATAATTCAACAAGGGACAAGAGAAAAGCTTGGAAGGTTCATACTGGACATTCAGAGCAGACTTTTACCCAAAAATCAGTAACTTCCCAGAAACACAACTTCACACAATCCTGTATCTCAGACTGAGGGAACAGTTCTATCTTAAGATACATGCTAGATAAAATTAATGTGGTGGGAAACACTACCTACATATGATTTCCCAAGTAGATAGATAATAAAGAATACTGTGAAACAAGAATCACCAGAGAAGTTTGCTTAAAGAGGGAATTGGAAGTTGTTAACACAGAGATTCTGAAAATGGGCAGTTCTGGCCTCTGGAGACATTTTTTTCAGTCTGTGTGGCCGTTGGAATATTTTTATCTGAGAGGAGTTCCCTTGGATGAGATCCTTGGAAAATATTTCCCTTTGATCACTGGTGTATTACTCCTCTTTTGCAGCCAGCCAAAGTTTAAAACTAACTTGACTCCCCTTTGACTGATACAACTTCTACGGTCAGATATAGAATTAACGTAGCAGGGATCAGAAAGACCCTGAGAAGCATTGCCAAGAATCAAAATGCCACTCATGTTGGGCAGTGGTAAAAATAATCTGTTTGAGGTGTCTGGAAGAGGCTCGTCTCATCTCCACCAGATGCTTAGAAAGACATGGGCTATGGAGAGAATCATCAACTAGTGGAGAACTCACAGTTGTGCAGAAGACAATGCAACCAGATCAACTCATACCACCTGGGAATCTGGTCTGTAAAGACTGAAATTGTAACAATAGCCCTAAAAATAAGTTCCCACAAACCAGCCTACTCGTCAGCACTGTTTCTTGCCTTATTGAAGCTGGAGATCTGCTACTAATACAGGCTTCCCTGCCCTAAATCATTTACTTTGGCAGCTCGTAAAATATGGAAACTCTAACACTCAATATTCCCCACTCTCTCATGATTACTGTTCAGGGACAGACTCTTTATATCAAACAGAAACTTAAAGATTGTGGCATGTTATCAAAACCATAATGAAATCTTGTGCAAGCACAGTAATCAGAGAGGGCTATTTGTCAAGACATACTGTAGAGAAAAACAAAATCCCACAGCAGAAACAGGAGTGCTTGCTCTGCCGAGAGATACTGTGAAAATGAAATGAGGTTCTTTTTTTCCTCCTCTTTAATCAAAACTCAGTATGAAAACAAAAACGTTACCAAATAATTTTTACTGACAAAAAAAAAAAGTTGGCTGGAAAGGAGCAGCGCATAATTTATACAGAAATAACATTAAAAAGGGGATTGTTCACATAGATATTTTTGAGTGTGTGATCCGAAATTTTGGCCCTGGGGGGAGCTCATGTTACTGCCACTACTGGGTTCAGGCTGGATTTGACTCTCTCTGTGAGACAGTCAAAACCTGGGAAGCTGAACAGGGAACGAAGGTGCAGGCAGATCTGATATTACTTAGGAGGTCCCTGGTGAGGGCATGCCTGTGTTTTGACCCCACCTGCTGCTGGAGGTTACCAGTTCTATCCACAAAATATCTGTAGAGGTTTAAACTTGACTCATTGCTTAATGATGAGAGCGCTGGAGGGAGAGTTACATGCTCTGGGATCTCCTGGCTGTGCCACTGATTTGTGAGCCAGAGACCTATTCAGTAAATCAGGGATAACATTATTAAGTTACCTAAATGGACTGTTGGGATGTTAATTACCCACCACATTTGTGGTCAGTTTGCCCTTCTGAAAATGAAGCCACTTTGCTGTCTAAATGATGCTTAACTCTGGGTGCAAAGATCAAACACTTCAGCTTAAATGTCCCCATTCTGAGCTCTACAGGCTTTCATAGCACCATCATATTTTCAAATACCATCCCACTTCTGGAAGAGGAGGGCAACATTAGGTTAGGATTAAGTTTCAGCCAGAGATCTGTGAGGAAGATCGTAAAAGAAACAGTGCTATCCAGTGTTACTGGTTGCACAGTTGCACATGCACTAAATTACTGAATGTGCATGTAAATACTGATGAGTAAAGGGCAGAAAGGGTGGGTGACTACAGGAGTAAAGAAGGATGCTTTATTTCAGACCATAAGTACAATCTGTTACTGAGGCAGAGTGATGTAAGGTTAGTACCTGTCAACAAGACAGCTGGAGGTCTCTTTTTTTTTGCTGATAAATGTTGAGTGCAGCTGTGCTTGGAACACGATTGTGCTGTAAACAGGAGCTATGGCTTTAAACATCACTCTGATTTTTCCACTCCTGCTAATTGCTGCTTCTACTTCATCTGGGGTGGAACCCAGGTCACATCCTGAAATCTATTCAAACCCAGAGGACAAATTAGTTCCTAGAGCTGCATAGCCTTGTAGGCATCTGAATTCATTAATTCACCTGTACCAGATGAAAGAATTATAAGTCCATAGTTTTAATTACACTTAGACGACACTCAGAAGTTGCTTGTATTGGTGGATAACCACAGACAGAGATAGGCTCTTCTTCTTGTTCTCCACAGTAACACGTAACTTTTGCAGCAACCCACACTCAAGCGAGGGACTGAGTGTGACGGTTGCCTAGGATGATGCCATGGCCAGGGCACTTACCAGAACTGCAGTTTCATTATCTGTAGGCTAAATAGTTCATAACTGCAGGGCTCCTGTTTCTTGGATTTCAGAGTGTTATGGAAAAGGCAACAGCTGGAACTGGAACTAGACCTTCCCAGTTCCAGGAGGTGTGCAGCATAAGAAGAAAGCTATCACAGCTAGCATGAAGTACTTAGTATTTTTTATTTATAGTATGTCCCTGCCTCATGGTATTCCTGTAGTTTTGCCAAATGTAACTGCATGATTAAGAATAGTCTGAAATATTTACATAAAAGGAGAAAGATGTTAGAATAAAATCAAGAGAACATATGACAGAAGGTAGCAGATACCAGATAGGTTTTCAGTTCAGAGCACTGTGGCCAGCAAACCCATCAATAGAAATGGTCTTCACCTTCATTTATCTATCCCAAAAGGTAAAGATTAATAGGTTGCAGAACGGAGAAGAAGAAAATGATAGGAAGGCAAAACCTCCTACATTTATGAGGGTTCACCAGCCTGTTGCCTGCAGGTTAGAGGACTGCAGTGCTATAGGATTTTTCAGGCAAACCACTCTGTCACGGGAAGTTCATCTGCACCCTGACTGTTGCAATAGCACCATATCTTTTTCCAATCTGAAATCTGTTACATTCTCCTTAAAGTGTTCTCCCAAAATATCTTTGCCAGATCTTCATAATTTTCAATTTAATCTACTTTGAACTCTTTCTCTTTGACACCTCAAAAACACTTGACTTCCCTAGAGAACCTTCAAAGTGAGACAGCTAGGATCATCCTCCTCACTCATTATCCTAAATCGATACCCGCTCTCCTTTCCTTTGTTTCCTTTGTTCTAATTTTCTCCACACTAAACTCTATGACCAGCAATGTTGCTGCTTCATATCAGCTCCTTGTTCTACCTTTCTGCCAGTTGTACAAGCCTTCACTGCCATTTTCCATGTCTTCTTTTTTGTCTTCATCTGTCACTCTGGATGCTGCATCAAAGAGCAAATAGTGCTTTAAGTCAAATTTCTGAAGACAGTTTATCGACAATTACCACATTAGAGACTAAATAGAACTTTACTCATTTTTAAAAGCGTGTGATTTATGTATGTTATATTTACAAAAGCTGTAAGCCTTAGTTATTATGCTCTGCCCGTGTACCAGAGGGATGCACCCAGGAAGACTTTGAAGTAAGCTGCAAACTCCCTCTGCGTGAGATCTACACCGACTCAATTTGAATCAGGTCCAGTTTCAGTGTAAAACCACAACTAATGCTGCTGGTTTGGAGCTGACTACTGTTCAGCTGGAATGAATCACAGGCAGAGGCACCCCATAAGACTTGTTTGACCAATGTAGCTATCTACAGCATAAATTTCAACATGTGAGCCAGTCATCTAGGCTGTCTTTGGAGGGACAATGGAGAGATAGAGCTGCTTCTAGGGTGCAATTCAACTCACCCTGAAGTGTCTGCCTTAAAAACTCAGACTTCTTTTGCTTAGTTAAGCCTTACACATGCTTATTTGTCTCCATCAACTACAAAAAAAATCTTATGGTAGTTTAACTCGGATGCAGATGTCTGAATTATCTGCCTGCAAATTAATATATAGATTCATAGCCTGAACTTAGTTCAAATAAGAATCTCTCTTTGGAGATCCTTTATTTCTTGACTGAATGCATAGGAAGCCTGTGCAACCCTATGTCAAATTTTCCAGGTTCAGATAACAATTTTCTGAATATGGATATGAATATGTCTGGTATGAAATCGTTACACAGCTGGATCTTCATTAATAAACCATTCGCTCAGAGAAGTTATCTGCTGAAGGTGTACTAGAATAACTTACGAGGATTTTCTTCACCATGATAACTAGTACATTTTTTTAAATGTACAGCAAAGCAAAATGGCATGGGTCTTCCTGAAGCTGCAATAGCAAAGTGGCAGTTTCTACCACCCTTGGTTGGTTACCGTACATGTTCTGGCAGAATGGTGCCCTATTCCTGTTGTGTAGTGACTGGACATTATATCACCACTTTATTAACAATATATGATGCATATAAAAATTACTTAATACTTAGATATATTAAAACTACAATTAAATTTCCGTACTATCCAGTAACTCATCACAGAAACTATTTTAAAAGATGTACAGATTTATCTCTGCAAATAATCAAATTATTTCCTCTAATGGTGCCTAATGAAATCTTACACATAAATCTGGAAGCATTATTTCCTTTAAAATTTTCCTTCATAGTGTTTTATTGATCTCTTTCTTGTCATTGCACCACTATGAAACATCTGTGTTTTTCCTTCAGCTCACCATCAGTTCCCATTTGAAAAGTCTGTAAATTTTGTGCTCCTCTAAAATCTATAGATAATTGATTCCAGGAGTGTGTGTCCACAACAAACTGTGTAGCTGCAGTTCCACTTCATTTAACAATATACAGTTCTTTGTTAGGTAGAGATCAAAGAATATAATTTTATTAAGTTTTATTTGCCAGATTGGAAAAGAATGGGCTTTCTTTATTTAAAATAATAATAATAATAAAGTAGGCCAAGCATTTTTCTTATAGAATATAGAGTGCAAAGAGAGGTAAAACAAAACCAAAAGCAATTCATAAGTATCTTGAAGTAGTTTTCAATCAACGGCCTTAATGTATAGTACACTCAAAATATTTTTACCATATTATAGAAAAGTGTCATTACCAAACAACAATGAAGAAGAAAATGTCTTGGGAAATGCAGCAGTAAGCAATTATTTGCTACAGTTTGTAGCTCATGAAAAAAAAAAGAGTAGGATGAAAATGAAAAGAGAAGTTAAGTTTAATTCTGTGTTACGTTTCCATTCTTCTTTATGCATTTGGGCAACTTTGTGTTAACCTATGACTATCAAAACTACCAGTCAGCATGTGTAAATGTTTGCAGGATCAGGTCTTGCCTGTGTAGCAAATGGGAATGTTTAAGTGTCACTCCACTATGTCTGAAGTCCTGAAGCAGTGGAAGAACTAAACGTATGCCTAAAGCACGTAACAGGACATCACTTTAACAGAAGTATGGTACTCGTGTACCTATGTGAGAGAGGTAACTCAGTGGCATTAGTGTTTCAGAATGCTCTGAACCACCCAAAGAGCTTCTTTGCTGGCTGAAACATCCCATTTTTTAAAAAAAGGAAATTAAGAAAAAACACTTCCATGTTGTTTCTCAATTAAATTCTGTACTGAAGGTGTTCAAAAAACAGTGGCAGAACAAGTTCACTTCAAAGAAAACAGAAAATGGTGAAAGAGAGGTGATTTAAGCAAGGCAATCAAGGATGGAGATGCTTCATATCAGACTGGAAAAGAGAAGAAGAATAGATGAAATGGAAAAATCAAAACAGGATGTCCTGGAAAGTAGCTGCCAAGAGTAGCAAGATTTTATTTTGGAATGGAGAAGTTCTCCTCTTTTCTTTGGTACTTTAAGACTTCTGGTTTAGGTTTTGGGAGGCCTTTGTATTTGTTTCTGCTTGAAAGTTTGGTGAAGATAGAAAGCAGAGTTCAGTCTTTCTTCACTGTAAATTAAGTGGTTTTAGCAATGTATAATCATCTGAAAAAATTGACAGTGATGGCTACCATGGAACAGCTTAAATAGTTTTGGATGCTTGACTCTATTGATGGACAGAAGTTGTTTATTATTCTGTGTGACAAAACAGCACAGTCCCTTATATTTACTTATTTTATAAGGTCAATTTTGTAGCTTTGGTTTCCTTAAGATGATGTTCACATTCAGAGTATGTAGAGTTAAAAAATTGGACTAGTTATTGTACAATGGGGCATTGTAATTAGAGCAGATTATAGCTGCTTGCCTAAGAGTTTTAAAACAAACAAAAAGGTCAACAAATAAATCCTGACAAAGTGCAAATGTTTGGAAAACAAATTGGTTTTTGCAATTTTATGTTGAAAAGTCTAAACAATATGAAGAGACTACATAATTTGAAATTAAAATGTTAACATTTTACATTTCTTTGTATTTAAACGTCTTCTTAAACTATTTTTCAAATAGTTCAAAATTCAAGATCTAAATGATTTCTCAATTTTATTGAATAAAATTTTTCAAAATGAAATATGAGAAAAAGGTTAGTTTCATTGATTTTTTTTTTTAATCTAAGAAATATTCTCTTTTCAGATGGAAAAACTTCAAAGTAGTAGAATTTCCTTACATTGTTTTAATAAATTTCTAATAATCAATGAATTGTAAAATAAACATCAAAAACAACACCAAGAGATTGTTTTATATAATAAGCAATGGAAACACCCAAACAATGTTAACTTTGTCATTAAAAGCACTGTTCTAGGATGAAAAACATTGTATCTAATGCATGGTAAAAGTAGTTGGTTGTTTTTTTTCCCTAAGATTGCCCAGAAAAGACAAACTTTATTGTTATTTGTTTAATTTATTTTTTTCAGATTAATTTTTGCTAGCCAGGAAGTCAAGATATCTGGTTTTGGAGGCATGTTTAACATCTCCATCTAATGCTAGTATTTTCTATGTGCCTCATCTCTATTTTTCTCGATAAAAATGGTAGAAAAATAGGATAATTATTCCAAAACTGGAGATAATCATGCTCTCCTAAATTTAGCTAAGTTCAAGTATGGCTACTCAATGTAAATAATCATATTTTACGTGATCCTATTACAATACTATTTGCATATGTCTCAGGCTAATTTTCATAGTATCCTTTGGTTTTTATGCACAACAAACTGAGAAACAGAAGTCTGAATTAATTCCTCCTCACTTCAGAAATTTAACCCAAGGTGCTTATGGTGTGTATGCTTTAGCATCACTGTTTCCCTGAGTTCCCTCTATAGCCAAATAAGATAGAGGGGAGCCACCAGAGGGAGATTGAGCCCACAGAAGGCCTGTATCAAGTAGCATATAAAACAGAAGGCATTTCTGGAAAGCAATGGAGAAAAAAAAAAAAGGAAAAATAAACAAAGAACAAACAAAACCAACCTAGAAACTGACATTATATTGTGATGTAAATCTTTGGTGCATGTGCAGCTTGAACATTGTCTTCTGATCCCCTCATCTCTAAAAGGTTATCACCACCTAGGCAGAGACAGAAGGAAGATAAAAATTGTTACTGATGTGGAACTACTTTCACCAAAGAGACAAGTAATTCGGCTTAGAGTCTTCAGCCTGCGGAAGATCTTGTAGAGGTATGTGCAATTATGTCACTCAAAGAAGTTGAACTGGAAACAGATGGTCACTTTCTCTCGTTTTTTTCAAGAGTAAGGGTCACCAAATGAGATAAACCCATACCAGATTCAAAAGAAATGGAGAGGTAAGTAACAGTAAGGAATTAAATGGCAGAACTCATTGCCCTGGCATGCAGGATTCAAGGAAATCAGGCACATTCATGGCATAAAAAGAATTCAAAAGTCTTCTATGGGATATGGGACTCTGGACAGTGTGGATGACCCATTCGTATTCTCCTTTTTTTTTTGTTGTTCTTCTGAATGTGTCTCTGAGGGGCCCCTCTGAGGGGCATAAGAAGCTTTAACTCTGGCCAGTAATGTTTCTAAAGGTGGTGTGAAGGTCCTTAAAGCATTTCCTAGCCTCATTCAGGAAAACTGTGGTGCAGCAGGGCAACCCAATCCAAGTCTACAGTTAGCAACCAAAGACATCTATCATGTCTAAGCAGCATTTTTTTGATTTACACAGCTTTTCCCTGGAGTTCAAACAACTATTCACAACCTGAAAAGAGGGTATCTGAAGTCACTTGTAGGATTTGGTCTCCTGCGTGACCATACGAGACACTTCAGTTGACTTGTGAGCACAAATATAATTTCTGAATTGCACGTGCATGTATCTATGTTATCATATTCTTTCACTGTGTAAGCAGTAACTACTGTATGTGGTAAAATGATATATTGTTGTCCGCAAAATGTCTTTGGCAACAGGGTGTTCACTAGCCTTGGAATTTTGCCTTGTATAAATATTTTTAATCTACTCCATGTAGGCATATTTTGGCTGCAAAATAAAGGGGTTTGTAGATTAATATATCCAAGCTGAGTTCTGCTTATACATCCTACATACATCAAGGTTTTATGGAACTCTGCATCTAGAAACTTTGTGTAGCAGCTGTTTTTTTCTTTTGCCTGCTTTACTCAAAGGAGGATTATTGCTATATCCTATTTTTATACTCTACAAATGTAGTAATTTAATCTACAGATACATTTTCATTCTTCAGATGTAACCTATATAAAGCATGTTCAAATTTGTAGTCATTGCTTTTCCTGTAAAGAATATTATTGGCCTCTTTTCAAATGTCCACGTTTTCCCAAGGAACATCCACGTAACTATTTATCAATGAATAACGAATATAAAAATTATTTGACAGTATCAAGTCCCTTTCAGCTGAGTATCTCAAAGCTCTTTCAACTATTTATTAATCTTCATTGCGCCCTTGGGAGATATCTTTCACTAGTCTGTTTTATTGGCACAGCAATTGCGTCTCAGAGAAGTTGCACGCCTGGTTTCAAGCCGGAAAGTCCATCAGTCACAAGCAAAAGCACAGCCTAGAGCTTCTGCCTCACCACTGCTTGGTGGAGCAGTGGGCTCTCTTGCTTGCTAAAACTTCTGCAAGACAAAATTTAAAGGAAGGCTGAGGTGGTTATTCTGCCCAAGTATACTTTGCCAGCTGTTTTCCAAAATAAAATGATACATATACATAAGTATGTAATCATTTAATCCAGTTTTGTATGTTACGTTTTTGCTGCACTGAGCATGATGCTGGTTTTCCCAGATTGTCAGTCTCATGGTGGAGGAGGTGACAGGTAATGAGTGGGTCCCCCTACAGCTGTGCCCTTGCTGCCTGAGCACACGCAGCCCGAAAGAGGGGTTCACTATAGGAAAGCAAAATTGCTGGTGGTGGAGGGATGAAAAAAGCATACTGGGGAGATGGGGTGTTTCTCTCATTTGAATAGCAACAGTTCTTCTGTGAATACAGGAATAGCTTTCAGATGCACCACGGACATTCACATCTTTGTCCAATTTCTGCATCAATCTGGATGTGATAAGATGTCTGCAAATGCCAGTTCAGAACACAATTTAGCAGCTGCCCAAAGTGCCTTTAGTTTAAGTCAAACTCCATTTTAGCAAAAAATGTGTTTCCCACTTCTTACAGAGCTGGAAGTTGTTGCTCGCACCAGTTGTATGTGCTTTTCTTCATGTGGCACTGTATATATTCCGTGTGCAATACCAGTAATACCAGTTGAAAGAGACTGTGAGATCTTTTATTTATGCTCGCTACCACATGATTTTTTTCAGCACTTTGCTGGGACAATTAGTCTGGTATTCCTGTAAGCTTATATCTCATTACAGAGGACCAGACTGTCCCTTTACAATACAGACACACATACAATCTCGTTAATTGGAAATGAAAGGCTGACACCAACACCAGCCTCTGCACCTTCCTCGATGGCCTTTGTGACATGTGAGTGCGAGAATGTGGGGGCGGAGGAGTGGACGCGATCCCTTTTCCCTCCCAGTCTCCTGCTCCAGAAATCAGCAGAGAAGTGAAAGCACCTATTTCGTGCTTTGAGCAAACATTTCGGGCACAAATACAGATTGGGCGGGGAATGGATTGAGAGCAGCCCTGAGGAGAAGGATTTGGGAGTGCTGGTGGACGAGAAGCTCAACATGAGCTGGCAATGCGCCCTTGCGGCCCAGGCCAACCGCATTCTGGGCTGCATCAAGAGGAGCGTGGCCAGCAGGTCGAGGGAGGTGATTCTGCCCCTGTACTCTGCCCTGCTGAGACCCCACCTGGAGTACTGTGTCCAGTTCTGAAGCCACCAATATAAGAAGCACATGGACCAGGTGGAGAAGGTCCAGAGGAGGGCCATGAAGCTGGAGCACCTCTCCTATGAGGACAGGCTGAGAGAGTTGGGGCTGTTCGGCCTGGAGAAGAGGAGGCTCCGGGGAGACCTAATAGTGGTCTTCCAGTACCTCAAGGGGTCCTACAAGAAAGATGGGAAGAGGCTGTTCAGTAGGGCCTGTTGCGATAGGACAAGGGGTAATGGTTTTAAAATAGAGGGAGGTAGATTTAAATTGAATATTAGGAAAAACATTTTTTACGATGCGAGTTGTAGAACACTGGAACAGGTTGCCCAGAGAGGTGGTGGAAGCCCCATCCCTGGAAACGTTCAAGGCCAGGTTGGATGAGGCTCTGAGCAACCTGATCTAGTCAGGGATGTCCCTGCTCCTTGCAGGGGGGTTGGACTAGACCTTTGAAGGTCCCTTCCAACTCTAACAATTCTATGATTCTATGATTTGGCAGAGGTCAGGGCCATAGGTACAAGAAAGGATGGGGGAGTTGCAGCAGTGACTAGATGCAGGTTTCTGGAAATGCAGTGTAATGGAGAATGAGAAATATGGCAGAGTCATTGCTTAGTAGCTGAAGATGTCAGTGGATAGATGAGATGGTACCTGTTCTTAGCTTGACGTTGCCATCACACTGTTGAGCATTACTCAAAATCTGTCATTGGCCACTGACCCATGATCTAATGTATCCGTTAATCTGGAAAAAGGATCAACTATTACCTAGGTCACATTGGAGTGACAGATATATTTATACAATATCTAGAGCCTTCAGGGAAAGGAAATAGGCTCACTCTCACCAACATATCTTCACTGAACAAATCATGGGGAGTTGTACTGAGTTGCTCATCATTGCTGCAGAAAAAATTTCTTCAGTTCTCTTTGGATGTTGAAAACAATCTACTGCTTTCCTTTCCAAAACATGTATTACTGCAAACTGTATTACTGCAAACTGTATTACTACAAACTGCATTGTACACTGCCTTTTTTTGTCCTCTGATAGAGAAAACAAAGTTAATTCTTTCAACTTTTCTTCAGAAATCACGTTTTGAAAATCTTTTTTCACTGTGTCTAACTTCTCTATCTCCAGCACACCTGAGTCCTCCTTGAAACCCAGACCTCATCACAATACTTTATCTGAGATCTCACCACTTCCAATTAAATTCTCTACCACGTCTTATGTACGACCTTCTCTTTAACTTCTCCCAGAGCGAGACTTGCAAAAGCATCAGATTGTTGACTGATAAGAAGAATGAGATTCACTCTAACCCCACAGTTACCTTTTGCTGTACTACTGTGATGCAGAATCATGGAGCTTTTTTGAATTTTGGACCCTGCAGCAATCTTGCAGGTATACTAGTTCTCGGGTTCAAACAAGCTTTTTGTTTACAGGCCAGAGAGATTTTGTCTCCCCTTAAGAAATGATCTTGCAAATGTTCCTGTTCCCCAGAGACTCCACCTTCTCTTCCTACATGGTTTCCCACAAGAGGGGAGTGATCTGGCCCATGAAATTGATGCTATTTTACGAATAGTTAGCTTCACGTGTTTACAATGTGTTAATGATAGTAAAGCATTGGAAGTCTTTAACCTAATGCTATTGCAGACTGAGCCACTGTATACATAGAGACTTTTTTTCTTCTTGCCACTGCTTTTTTAAAAAGCAATTTTCCCCCTAACTCATTTCTACCTTAACTTCACCATCAATAAGAGCAAATTGCAGGCCTCTCCAACAGACATGGACCGTTTCCAAACACAGAGACCTGTCTCTAGCAAAAGTCATTTCCAAGTCTTGCCACAGAATAGCTTCTCTTCCCAAAAGAGAGGTTATAACAATATCATATAACCTCATGTATCTACTGTTGGCTTTTTAACGATGACCACTCTTATACACTGGAGACATGGAAAGTGTTGGTGGTTACTCTCCTTCTTGATCTCCGTGTCCTTTTTCCTCCCCACCTCTGTTTTACCACCAGAGATGATGAAACTAATGCCCTCACACTCCCATGATGTGATAATCTGAACTGAAAATCCTTGGTCTTGCCTCACAGACCTTTCTGAATAAGTTTCTCCTTAGCTTGCCTTCACTTACTTCACCCTCCATGATGTTATAACGTTTGATCTTCCACAGTTTTATTTATTATGTGACAGTGCTGGCTTTGCTCCTTTGACTGCACGGGATACACATTTTGCGTCCCAGGAGTCACCAGGGATCGTGTGAATGTCCCAGTAACATAGAATGCAAAAAGTCCAAGATTTAAGTACAAAAATGGAGATTAAACTCTTGAGAGCCCATTTTATACTCAGAATCCTCCTGCTAATGTACCACTGCTCCTGGCCAGGGGCGAGGAGGAAAAAGTTCTGGTATTTTGTTCAACAGGAAAGATTCAGACTAATACTGTCTTTTTGGATATACATGTGTAATTGAACAGTGCATATTTCTGTGGTTTAGGTAGTCATGTTTGACATGATCTGTAATAATTAGCAAAGCCTTGTTGACCTATAGCACTCTTAGCTGCAAAGCAGAGTGTCTGAATTGCTCCTTGAGGAAAATTCACCCTTAATGTAGTTCCATTAACTTCATGCCCTTGAGATTTATACTGATATCTACCACTAACATCAAAGGGTTTGGCTAATTAAAGTGGAGAATAAAAATTACCCTTTTCCATCCCTTAAAATTCCACCCAGGCCAGAAGGGAAATCCCCTGTAGTTTTTATTGTCCCTTCCCATAAGGATAAACAACCTTCTCTAAGAGCTCTCATCTTTACCCACTGTGACAGTTAAATGGACACTGCTGGGTTGAAAGTAATGCTCACAATTCTGACTCTTATTTGCACTAGTATAAATCACTAGTAGCTCCACTCCAGCAAAAGGAAATACAATGGTTAAAAAATCAGTATAGGTGGGAAGAAAAACAGACCCTCATATTTACAGCAAACGAAACAGAACTATCTGTATGTTATCTATAACCCATCGGACTCCCAGAACTGTACTTGTTCTTAAAATCCAATTTACTTATCAGTCTTTATGGTGTTTAACTCAGTGTTTCCATAAACTTACAGAGTTTACATGTTTCAATTTTATTTTGTTTTCACCACATATGATAAAAAATATTTTCCACTGTTTCTATGGTATAATAAATAACACTCTTGTAAACAGTAATACCAGGTAAGTTTTCTACTATGACATTAAGTATTCTAATACTTTAAACAGTGGAATACCACTACATGTTCCTGTCCCAAATAACATGATGGCATCAAAATCTGAGGAGCTTATGTGAAGTTTTGGAAAATCCATGTGTTCCACCTCAATAACATTTCTATGCCGTCAACTGTATGAGATTAAGTTCATATTTTCCTTTCATGAGAAAATACCTTTGCTTAAAATAATTATAAATGGCAACACTGCCTTTTGGAACACTAGAAATAACAAAAGGCCCCATGGAAAAGAAAATTCATGTTATAAAGTTGTTTTGTCATAATGGAGATATTGTTTTGAAATTTTTAGAATTAAATAATTCTTGGAACTTCACTTTCCAAAGTTCCTCAGCCAAGGTTTCCACATCGCCCAGCCCTACCGGCACTAGGGAGGGTCAAGACCTCTGGAGGCTGTGGCAGCCCTACCAACATGAACCTTAAAAGAATAAGCAATTTCTGGTCCAACAACAACCTGTGAGCGGGTTGGCAGGAACATGGTAGACTTCCAGCAGGCCTCTGTTTGTATTTCATCAAAACTCCATCAGACCTGACACATTCCTGCAAAATACTTCTGTTTCCCCGCACTGGCATTTTCCAACAAACGAAGTGTTTGATCACTGGCTCCCAACCAACTCTATTCTAAAGCGCTCTGTACAGCTTGGTCCATAAACAGCAACAGGTTATTTCCAGCAGTTTACACCTGACTGGCACATACTCAGCTCTCTCTCACTATCCAAACTATTCCTCCAGGCACTTTTGTTTACACACATATCCTTTGGATAAGAGCATAATTTAGTCTCACTAAGAAAATATATCAGTGGTCGCTGATCAATGTAATATACTTTAGAGACTAAACCAGATTAAAGTGAGCCTATTAATACCAGAAAATACCAATCAATATTTGAACTGTTTATCTATATATATGCTAAAAGTGCATTAGCAAAATAGCAGCTTATATACAAAGCAGCCCATTGTACCCACGTTGGTCCATTTTTCTTCAGTCTACAGCTGTGCACGTAGCCCCACTGGTTGTAAAATGCCAAAACACTGCTCCTGACAGATCACACCTGCTTCAAATAACACATCTCACCCTGCACTAATCTACAACTATAGGCTGGTTTTAATGATTTTAAAATGCTGGTATTAACTCTTAATGCTCAACTGGTTTTTATGGAAGCAGCAGAGTCCATTTTGTCTTGTTTTAATACAATCCCAATAAAACAGCTGGGAAATTGCAGTGCGAGGGAAAAGACATTCAAATCCACCATTTCCCCTATTGTAATAATAATCAGCTTGACAAAGTCAGACAGTAAAGTAGATTGTAGCACTTTGGGGCTTTTTATACATATATTTAATTATATTGTTAAGTTCCCCATTTGAAAGCAATTAAAAAAGACTTTCAGTTCAAGATTATAAAACTACCCACTTCTGATTTCAGCCTGACATTTTTATTGGTAATCTGAGTTATAACATGCTCAGGTTCATTCCTCATTGATTGGCTGCTGAGCTTTCTGCCAGAGTTTTATAGCTTTATGGGAAAGTACAGTATTTAAATCTCCTTTAAATTCATGGGCTACTCCTGCTTCTGAAAAGGTTCTCTTGACTTCTCAAAAATGCATAACAAGAGCCCATGTTTACTTAAAAACATCTGCTTCATCCTTTTCGGTGTAACGTAAAAAGTGGGCTGATGTTTTCCATGCTTTCCCTTTTCTCTTATTTCAAACTATGAGATTATTTTTGGGGGGCCAAACCTCTCTGCCCCTCTATCTCAACACAGCTAGTGGAGTTGTGGGGTGAAATGGGGTGAAAAACGGGCACCCCAGGGGAAGGGCTCACATACCACATGTACCACAGTCCTGGAGGATTTTGATCTAGCTCTTTGCTAGAAGTTGACAAGGAGAGGATGTGAGCAAACAGTGGGCAGGAGATCTCATTGCCTGGCCTTGTTGTTGGTTTCCCAGCTGAGAATCAAAGGGGCATAAAGACCACTGGAAAGATCATAGAAATCAGAACGGTTCCTTTTGCAAGTCTTTCAGGAAAATACAGATCAGATACCACTAGTAAGTGCAAAGAGCTGCATCAGAGACAGAAGCAAGAAAGTACATTGAAGTGGCTCAATATTTGTTATACTTACTGTTCTCTGGCATTTCAGTTCTTCTATTATTTTGTTCTGAGCTGTTTCCGAGTTACAGTTTTTCTTTATTCAGCATGTAGCCAGCTCCTCTTATCTCACTGGGGACCGGGGTTGGTGTGCGTGGAGGAGGAAGGAGGATGTAGGGCCACTGGACCACCTTGCTGGGGACAGAAGACAGTGGCCAAAGGCTCCGGTGGCCATGGAGCAGCTCAGTGGAGAGCCACCACCATGGGCCCAAGGAGCTCCCTGTGTCATGCCCTGCTCGTACAAGCCTCCTTCAGCGTCTGTGGTGGTTCATGTGAGGGGCTTGAAATTGGGATGGGTGAAGCTTCGGCCCAAGACAGTACAGCCATTCCTACTGTATACCAGAGGATGCCCAGGTAATATTATAGTCATTAGATTTTCAGCAGAAGGAATTGGGTACCATCTGTACTGAGGCCATTTCAGTGTCAGGCACTTGGCTCTGTTTCTGGTAAACACATGAGTGGCTACTGATGACAGGCGCTGCTGCAGTTTGGTGAGTACAGCAAGTGAGTTTTTGTAGATGCTAAGCCACTGTCAACAAATGAGGATTGTCACACCAGACTTTTGATGCCTGTTACCAGAGACTGCAATCTCACACTCGCCCACCTTGATGCAGGCTGAACCTCGGCAATGATTTTTATGCCATATAAATATGTTTGTTTTTCCAGAGCCCTTTCTAAGAAAGCAATGATTCGCAGCTAAGTCTCCCCCAAACTTAACACTGTACTTACTGAAGGAACAGAGAGTGTATGAAAGCATAACAGTAAGAAGCTGTTTATACCCTTTAATATTATAACTCAGCTTTCGTCATAAATCTCTCTTCTTGATTGCACATACCTCCAGCATGAACTCATGCTCCTTTTGATTTTCCTCTTTATTACCCTTAGCCAACTGAGTGATGTGTGAGTTCCTGTCATGGTGCTGACTCTATTACAAAGTGCAAAGGTAATTTACATCACAGGGGCTGGCAGGGCAACCAATAGCACCGTGCCTGGGAGGTGTGCAGCTCCAACAAGCCTCTCTCTTTTATGGATGATGGAGAGCAATATTTTTTTAAAAAACAAACTATAAATTTCTGTGCATGGTCAGAGGCAAGTCCTTGAGGTGGGAAAGAGGATTTACACTCAGCCCACTAGCAGCATCATGAGGAGTCAGCATCTTCTTTCCAGTGAAAAGCCCCGAGAGCAGAGCCTGAGCCACCCCCTCCCTGGCTGAATTCCTCTGGCTCATTGTGAGGGAATCAGAGAAGTGGGGGGAAACAGAAAATTCATGTTTCTTTGCTGAAGAGGTTCACTGTAAGCCAAGACTCCCTGGAGTCAGAGCTGCAGTTTTCATACAGCTCTATACCCTGAACTACTTGGAAATTTTCATTCAGTTTGGATATAAACAAACCTTCACTCTATCTGAGTTCAGGCAGGGGCAAAAGCTCTCCCAGGAGCACAGCCTGAGTGAACAGGGTCAGTCTTCAGAGGGTCGGGAGGAAAAAAATCCTTTCCAGGTGGCACTCAGCAGATACTCACAATGCCAATGGAAACAAACTCATTTTGGAGGCCAGTCACCCTACACCCTCTTTATTAAGAGTCATTAAGGAGAGACAGGCACCTCAAAAGTGGTTCGGAGAATCCTAGTTAGGCTCTTGGTGTGAGCTGTCCTTTGCAGAAAATGCGCCTTTCCCCGCAGTGTATAAACTTCACTCCTGCCTGAGACAAGAGCCCACCGTTACCCAGATGAACGTACCCATCTGCTGCTCTGTGTGACTCTGAAATCTCCCTGTGGCTGGGGACACGGGCACCGCATCAACCCCATCCCAGGCCCTCAAAGAAACAGGGATGGCAACACGCTCTCCATATAGTCTGTTAGTTTTGATTCAAAATACTGCAGGATACACTCCAGTGCCTCAAATTCTATAAGCACTACAAAGTATGTATTTTCTGGTAGAAAAGTGTTTTTTAAAAGCAACCCTACAACCCCATCTTAGGCCGTCTCCTGACAAAACCCTCCTTCTAACTCTAAACTTTGCACTCAGAGACATTTATTATTGCTTTCTTCACACAGAGCGATGGGAAGGGAGGAAACTTCTTCACCTTCATACACATCACACACATTTATGTCTGGTAGTCCTATTTTACTTTTTTAAAAGTTTAGCAACATGACAGGCAACAGTGACACATGGGAGACCTTGTGTCACTTCTGCACCACATAGTGAAAAGGTTTTTTCTGCATATTCCTTGAATAACTCATGTAAACACTGTTTTCAGGCTCCAATGGAAATGCTGGAATAGTTGTTGCTAAATGGTCACGTGAACAGCTCTTTCTCTGATGTTTGAAAACATTTTAAAATTAGAAATGTGTTTGGAAAATATGATGAAGTTTGATAGATACAAAATTTGGGTCCATCTGATCAAAGCTCTTCAAAGTGAGCAAAGTTTTTGTGTCAATTATATGAGAGTTGGGTGCCCAGGTAACTGAGAAATAGGCTTCAGCAGCCATCAAACTCGAATTCTGATGTTCATTGAACTTCAGAGGAAATATTTTGTTAAATTGTGATGGTGGTGACCTATCTTTACTCATGGATGTGCTACGTAGCATCGCCAGCTGAATTTCCTGTTAGCTTGCATTATATACTCAAGGCAATTCAATATAAAGTTTCCTCTACTGGCTTTCAGTGCACAGTTTAATTCAAGTCCTTTCATAAAGGGGATTAGTTTAAGTCAGGGATATTAGGATTGTGGCTCTTTCCACAAAAGTATTACTTTTCAGCCCCTCTCTAAGCAGAAATGGAAAAGAAGTATGCTCAGCATAACCTTAAGAGAGCCTCAGCATTAATACAAATGGAATCAGTGCAGCCTCTCTGTAAATAATCTCACACCAAACATTTCTACAGGACTTGTTTTTGCAGCAGTAGCTTAATTCCAAAGCCGTATAAATCTACCTTGTTTGTAAAACTACTGTAGGGTAATACAACACAGGCCAAATTTTCATTCCACTGACATCCAAGAGACCGATAGCAGCAGAAGAAAGCAACACTCCCATATGTTTATTATATCGTATTTTGTACGGCTCTCATGCTCCACCAGCTTTTCACCAAGCTGACCCTCAGCTTAGCACGAATATGCAGGGCAAAGTGACGGTACGCAGAGTGCTTTATTTACCAGCCATCCCTGGGTGTTGCATTATCTCCCCGTGGGGCATGTTCTACATCTGCTTTAAGGGTGTGTTTACACTGGAGTGAGTGTAGTGTGAGTAGACATTCCTGAGCAAGCATTTTAAGGAATATCTGAGCACTGTTTGAAGCACAGCTGTGATAGCACAGATTTCAGCATAGACTGAGTACCCCCATATTTATTTAATTTTAGGGCTGGCCTGCCTGAGCCCAAAACTACTGGCCAGAACAATCTCCCCAAAGTCTAGGGAACTCAAAAACTTTGTAGGTCCTCTCATGCTCTCATTCTCTGATCCTGTGCACAGCACAACACAGTGAGATTGCAAGAGCCAGAGCAATGACCGATCATCACATCCAGCATCCTACTGTCAGCAGACATCACTTACTAAATATACTTATTAAATAGATCATATCCTAGACAGCCAGAAGAAAAATGTATAAACACACACTTATCCCTAGGCTGCCTGGACTAAGGCAATGGTCTGTTTAGCAATGAGACTAGCCTGAGCCCTTAAGTATAGTCTTTATCATAGAATCGTAGAATGGTTAGGGTTGGAAGGGACCTTCAAAGGTCATTTAGTCCAACCCCCCTGCAAGAAGCAGGGACATCCCTGACTAGATCAGGTTGCTCAGAGCCTCATCCAACCTGGTCTTGAGCATTTCTACGGATGGGGCATCCACCACCTCTCTGGGCAACCTGTTTCAGTGCTCTACAACCTTCATTGTAAAAATTTTTTTCTTATATCCAGCCTGAATCTACCTCCCTCTATTTTAAAACCATTACCCCTAGTTCTGTTGCAACAGGCCGTACTGAACAGCCTCTCCCCATCTTTCTTGTAGGCCCCCTTGAGGTACTGGAAGACCGCTATCAGGTCTCCCCGGAGCCTCCTCTTCTCCAGGCTGAACAGCCCCAACTCTCTCAGCTTGTCCTCATAGGAGAGGTGCTCCAGCCCTCTGATCATCTTCGTGGCCCTCCTCTGGACCTTCTCCAACTGGTCCATGTCCTTCTTATGTTGGGAGCGTTGTAATGTTAAAGTACCATAAGGTTACACTATAAAATGTGTGACCTCAGCATGTATATCTACTGATCAACTTACTGTTGCTTTGACTATTGTACATGTCCTTTCTATTCCCCTGGCATCTGGCACATCCCTCAACTAAGCCAGGGAGTCAGAATGAAGCAAACAAAACCAAAGGTGTTCAACAAGAAGCAAAGAGAGAGCAGACTTAGATACTATGAACACAGCAGGAAAGAGCACGAACATGCTTCTCTTCAATTTACTGCTTTCCTCTTTCTTTTAATTTGCTGTTCAAGTAAAAAAACCCTTTTGTGTCCTCCTCTCCATAACTCATATATCCCTGTGTTTGTTCACTGTTAAGTCAATGAACTGTGACTGTGACTAAATCTGTGACTTACTTAGAAATTGCATCATTTTTTCTGGCCTTCTTGTCCATGTTTAAGTAATTGTACATAGGAAAAGAGTTATTTTCATGTATGTGATAGGGTCTGCCTCTTTTTCCTACAGCTCTCCTCAAGGTCCAAGCAGGCCTCCCACATTGTTCAAATTCTTGTAGATGCTATTTGAAGTGATGTTGATTACTCTGAGAAAAACGCACAGAAGGCACCATTGCAATCTGATTTGAGGACACTGTCCCTCTAAAGACAGTTCTTTAAACAGAAAGTGTCACGCGTATATTCAATGGCTTGCATCAGTATAACCAATGCCATCAGTGCTCTCACAGTCACGTAAACACAGTATTGAATGGACCTGAGCCATCTGGGGTCTGACTAGTTGGATGGGGCTGAATAAGCTGGTTTATTTCTGAATACCTTTATTTCTTCATCAGTGAAATGAAGATAACATGAATTTCCCCTGTAAGACCTTTGAGATCCATTAATGAATAAAGATATCCATAGAAGCAAAGTTTTACAAGTGATTCTCTTTAATATCTTTATATTCTTTTGGCAAGTCCACTTGTGTTCAGGATCTGCTGTACTGGGGGAAACTAAAGGTGTCCTGGTTCAAGTGTTTGTATAGATTTTACATATCTAAATATTCAGATTTCTTCAATGTTTATATTTTATTTTCCTTAAAATGTAAGATTTCCTATGTGAACTTTCACTGTGCAACCCTTTGAATAACTTTGAATTAGTGACAGTGAAGCTTGCACAGAGGAGAAATCTGACTATTCTTGTAACGCTTGTAATGTCTTCTTTTTATGTATTGTAACAGCTCTAAACAGTAAGCAGCATATTGCTATAACTGGCTATTTATTACACCTACTGTACAAAAGAAAGCAAGTCTCTTATTACCTTTTTATTCATATAGATGTACCTATAAACCATATAGTTAAGTGATGTATTTATTTTGGTTGCAAGCCAAGCAGAAATATTTAAATCCTGCTTTTGGAAGCAAGAATTATCTAATCACTCACTAGCTTTTATAATAAAGCATTTATCATGGAACATTAATCCATTAGTACTTATTTTCCATCCCATCCTTTCACTAGCAGCTTGCTTTGAACAAGGTTGAGTTTGGCTGTGATTTTTCCTTTTATCATATATCATAGTTACATGATGGGACACACCAACATAGAATTCAGAAAAAAACCCTTGCACTTTGCTTGAACTTGGCACCCAGATGTTCTGCTTGTGCTTCCACTGCTAACAAAATAGTGCATGTGTGAGTTCTGAAATTAGTCTTTCATCGTTAGGTACCAGGGTTTCATGGCTGTAAGGAGGCATGTGGAAACAGCTAAGAATAATTACCTGCTAAAGAAAATCTTGTGTTTAACTAGCTTTGTTTTTTCACAGCTTTAATTTGCATAGCACATCACTGAACTGCCACGCTAAGCTCTCTGGCATTAAAGGCAAAAATTAAATGCTTCAGGGGGATTTCTGCTTTGTTTTGTTTTGTTTTGCCAAATTAGAGATTAAAGGCAACCCTTGACTAAAAAGTGCAGTCCCTGACTCTGTGATGTCACATCACCTATGGTGCTGTGTGACTGATCAAAGGTTTGACTTCCTCAGGCTCTTGCTGGACCTGGATTTACAAAGCCATTGCTCAAACCAATGTCAGCTGAGGACCAGAGGATGTCATGTCCTCTTACAGCACACAACCAATGAGAGGAAGGGCAGCACCTGGGGAACTCCACAGTCTCACTTCATTTTCTTCAGCTTCCTCTGAAAAGAGAGCAAAAAACCAAAGAAAAGTAAGCTGAGAAAATAAAAATAAAAATAAAAAAAAACAGGAGGGAAGGTCCTTAAGGAACCAAAAACTCCCATAAGATGCCTGTCCAATGGGGAAGTCTCAGCTGATCTGTGGCCCTTGCGTGTTGCTCTGCTCAGAAGCAGTTAAATGCCCTTGTAGGTATCCCTGGAGACATTGTGACAGCTGGATCTCTCCTCCATTCCCTGCTGCATGCTAGGACTGGGATCAGGAGCTCAGGCTGCAAGACTGACTGACCTGGGATCTCAGCTGAACCCAAGATCATTCCCCTTCACGCATCTCAAATGCTGCAAAACATTGATATCATGTGCCTCAAAATGACGTTCTGCAGTCTGGTGTCAAAGGGAGGCTGCTGCATTTGTTTCCCATTTCTATGAAGAAATTTCCCATTTCTGAGCCAAAAAACCACCCCTTTTATAAGATGCATTACAGAATGTATGAAACATCAGAGTTAAATCCTGCGAACTCTGGGTGTAATATTTACTGCTGGAGTAGACCCTTTGCAATCCATAGGTGTAATAGATACTGTGTCAGGTTTGTCCAGGACAAGAGCCAAACTGTTATTAATTGCAACATTGGAAGACCTAATTCACCCCACCTCTCTTTGCAGATTTAACTGAGGTGCCGGGCTTTAGGCAGGCTGCAACCTGGGAAGATTAGTGACTTCAGTCACTGCAGTGATTGCTGAGGCAGGAGTAAGTCAGATAAAATGGGCACAGAGACAAAAACTGACCACTAAAGCAAATGACTTCTGGGAAACAGGGAATAAAGGAGGCGATGATTTTGAAAATTATGCACCATTTCAGTATTCCGATACATATTTTCCCTGCTGATTGTTAATAGATCGATGAGAGCATTGTGGTCTTTCTGGTCCCCGGAGGAAAGTGCCTATCACACCATGGGTGCTTTACATGCCAGAAAGCAGCTGGATACAAAGACAGGAGCAGTTCTTTATACATTTCAGAATTGATGCTTAATTAGAAGTACCTCCTGTGATTCTGGGACAGAAGTATTTACTGCCTTCTCGTGACTGTAGGTTTTTAATCCTCAGACAACAATTGAGCATCTCCCACCCGCACTTCTCATAGAGCTTCTTTGGACATTAGAAGAAATTTTGCATGCAAAGAAAGAAAACTAGTCTTTAAGCAAAACCCTCTTTAAAAATGACTTTTAAAATTCTTGTTACTGTCCAAACACTTAAAAGAAGACGACAATATGTGCATTGTTGGAACATGAAAAGTAGATTCCTTAGTTAAGCTGCATTATATTTAGTTATTTGATTAATTCCTTTCTACTATTTACGTGGATGTTTTATCTTTGCAAGATAGGCCACATATATCATAGAATCATAGAATGGTTTGGGTTGGAAGGGACCTTTAAAGGCCACCTAGTCCAACCCCCCTGCAAGGAGCAGGGACATCTTCAACCAGGTCAGGTTGCTCAGAGCCCCATCCAACCTGGCCTTGAATATTTCCAGGGATTGGGCATCCCCATGTTCAAGACTATATTATTACACTTTTAAAAGTAAGTCTGTCCTTTGAGATTACTTATATTTTCAGTAGGCTAATGTTTATATTTAAAGACACTCTTTCTTATTTTTCATACATGTTTCACTTTTTTATTAGAAATAGCTCTTAAGATTTTTTTTAAGGTAGGCAATTTAAAATTATATTTAAAAATATCCAGATTGAATATCCAGATATTGCAATTAATGGAAAAAGCTATTTTCTTTCTTCCCATTGGGAAAACATTAGCTGCATTCTCAGAACCAAGCTATCAGCAAAAGAACCTGAGGATTTCTTGTCATTGAAATGGTATTACCTCATCCATTAAGTTCACTGAGCTGTCATTGCAGGTGTGTTTAAGGGATCTGATGGAATTCCCTCATCGCCTGCTGAACCAAAGATTGCTTGAGCACTTGTATCAAATAGAGCAGCATTGAGGCCACTCTGACTTGGGAGCTGTTCTAATAGGATCCTCTGGAAAAAAGTAGAGAAGAAGAATCACATCCATATCACCTTTTCTCTTTGGGAACCAGATTTACTTGTATAAACAATAACATGTAATATAATAACAGTACAGTATAGTATAACACAATACAATACTGAACAATAGAGTACAATATAATGAGAATTAAATCTATCATTGCTGAAGACTTATGAAATCAGACACTGAACTTTCTACCATTTTCTGATATTAGAGTACTATTAGGACAACCTCTTTTGTCATATCCTCTTCTGAGGAGTCATCTGTCCCTCCTGCTTTGTTGGGGAACGTTTCTGCATGATACAACACTATGTCTCATCCAGCATGGTCATTTGCACAATTGTTCTTAGAGAGATTATAACATGTCTGCATATTGGGGAAATAGACCTCTTTATAGTTGACCACCACCAAATACAAAGGTGAGATTTATGACCATGCAAGACAGGTCTCCTGCTAACTGTCTTATGACAGAGAAATATAATCTTGCAGGACATATGAGCATAGTGACAGAACTCATCATCCTCTGAATAACAACTCAAATACATGTATTTGACTAGCCTTTTGCACTCATTAATTAAATACTTGAAGAAAACCTTACAGATAGGCACATGTTTGTGAAAAAAAAAAAACAAACAAAAAAAACCAAACCAAAAAGCAAAAAAACCCCAAACCCTTATCATGTCCTCCTTATCCAACGGATGCAGTGTCAAGGCAACAACTGATAGTTAAGGTAGCTCTTAGTCTTCCAAGAAAACAGAAATATATTATACTTCTGTGATTTCCCACCTACTGGAAAGTCAACTCCCTCAATATTTATCCTTTACTAGACAACCTAATGGAACCACAATGGCAAGGAATAGTTCATACTTTTGACTGTATATACATAAAGATATTATAGGAGTTCTTATATAGGTGGTTTTGCTAGCACTGGTAAAATATGAAAAAAAAAATCACTCCATTTAGAAAAAAGCTGCATGGAAAAAAACAGTCAAAATTGCCTAAGCAATACTATCACATAATTAGATTCCTTGGCATAAGCTTAATAAATGAAATGTCCTCAGTTCTCATACCATTCTGTGTCTTCATTGAGGAAGGAACTAAAAGACCAGACTTTTTCCATTGCTAAATTTTCCATTGTGAAATTTGGCGTGTTCATGACTACAGAACCTCTGTTAATCAATAAATCACTAGTCAACTTTGATTAATTAACTAGTCAACAGCTCATAAGACAGTTCAGTCAGACCATCTGCATTTCCTTTTGTCCTATGTGATTTTTAAGTGAAGTAAAATGTGGCTTTTTCTGTTCCCAGACTCTTTGCTTTAAATGTTCTATGGAAGAATTATGAATTATTTTTATTTGTACTTCAGTAGCAACTAACGGCCTCCTCTAAGCTCCAGGCTCAATTTGTGCTAGGTTTTACACGATCCCATTTTAATAGGCATGGCTGTGGGGAGGAAGACATGCACAGTAATTCCAGGGACGCTTGCCCGTACCCCCGCACAAGCCTGGAGGCAAAGCCAGCACCACAGCTCGGTTGTTTGGAGTCCTCACCCAGCGCCTCGCCAGTCACACTGCCTTTCCTGCGAGAAAACACAGAATGCTCTGGTCTAAGCAAACAGCATTGTTTTCAGAGACAATTTGCCAGCATGAGCTTTCCTGTAGAAGGAACCATTTTATTAGCACTCTGGGTGGGATGTCATCCTCCAACATGTCTCCCATAAAGCCATCTAACCTGCACTTAAACATTAGGTGCTGCATGCAGCTGTCCTTCCAAAGTCAGTGCCCTGGCCCCTTCAGCAGAGGAGATGGGAGTGGTGGAGGCCAGTAGCAAGCAATGCAGAGACACGGGTGGTAGGTGACAGCATGTTCCCCTCAGAAGAAAAAAAAATTGCATGTTTCTTAGTCAATACAAAATAATTATGACTGTGAACATGGCTGGGTTGTAGATTCAGTCACGTGCCATTTTGATGCCTGTCAGAGGAAATGGATCCTGCATAAGGAGACAAATACGAACTTAACCTGACTTCTCACCTTGATGTTCCTGTTGAGCTACCTCAGATTTCAAATCTCTTCAAGGATGCAGCAAGGAAACCCTGCATTTACTGTTACTGACATATAAGGTTTACTATGCTGATTAGGATCAGGCTCTTGTGTTACTTGGTGGTTTTTTGCTTTATTTAAGATTTAATGCTCTCTCACACCCAGCTGACATTTTCAAACTCCCTTGATCAAAGGAGCGTTCACAACCTTCCTCCTGCTCTCAAGCTCTGAGCTACCCTCGGCTGCCCATGCATGAAGCATTCATGGTCCCATAATCTCTGTACTTAGACTGCACCATGTTCTGGTTTATTTAAATATGTGAGCTGCTGCCTCTGTTCCTATTTCCTTACAGTGGTTCCACTTCATCTGTATCCCTGTCACTGTTTTCATCACTGTTCCTCACAATAAGCCATCTCCTCCATTTCTGTAATTCTCCCTTACAAACCCGTGTTGCAAAACAGGATAAGAAAAATAGGAAAGGTTGTGATTACCTACTAGACAGAAATTCCAGTATCTTGGGCAGATCTGTTGCTGATCCTTTCAATTCTGACACAAATAGGCATGAGTTTTCCTATCATTTGCCAGAACACATGAGAAACAAGGTGGAGACCAAGACGTCTTCCCCTGGGGCACAATTAGTAACACAGTTTGGTAGTCGTTAGCCAGAACACCATTTGAGACTTTGATTTCCAATATACGATAGCTCAGTTTCCATCTGAAGCAGCCAACAAACAAGCAAACCAGAAAACATTACCCATGATGCTTTATCTTAATACTTTTTTTTTCACTTGCCTCAGAAACAAAAAACAGAGGCCTCAGAGCAATATATTGAAAAAGTTGCACCATACCAACCTTTGAAGAATCACACACAAAATACTATTTTAAATCAAAAAGAATGTGTGTTGCACTTTGGACCAGGTTGCCAGCTGATGTAAAACAGTTCAGCTCCTTTAATCACATGGGGCTATGCCAATTTACATCAGCTGAGGATCTGTCTAATAATAATATGTGAAGCAGGGCTTCACCACATACTGTACTGAATGTTGGAAAACATCCTGTACTTAAATGCATGCAGCTATTTAACTCGGAGTATGAGACTGGCCACATTGTTTGACATAAGGGTTAGTTTTCAGATAGTGAAATTTCAGTTGCCAGGTGCCAGAGGCAATTTATCAGACACTCATAAAATAAAGATCAAAAAGCCCGTCAGTCTCCCACTGCATCTGGGATCTAGGAAGGAACACTTACAGCCCCCTATCCTTTAAACAGCTCTCACTTAAAGAGCTCACTGTTTATAATAACAAGAAAAGGAGAAAGGGGTCAGGTCAAAACCAGCAGAACAGCAGGTGGTGTTATAAAGTTTTTTTCCGCAGTTAAAACTTTTGTGAAATAGTAGTTCAAATGTACGCATACAAGCCTGTTTCATATTTTTAATTTGTATTTTTAGATAATTTTTGGCTATTAGAATACAAGTCACAAATGACTTGACCTCTTTTTCTCTGCTGTTTACTCCAACATGTTACAAAAATAATCCTGAATGATTTCCTTTCATGCTTCCCTTTTGACTGAAAGCCCTTGTTACACACTACTGAACTCAGGTTTTAGATCCAGAACCAAAATTCCTCCAAAGTTCAAAGGGGTTTCTGAGCACTGTTCCTGTTCATAACTAGCTTAGCTGGAATGGTGCAAGATGAGAAGCTTGGATTCAGATCTGAACCGCACTATTATTTAATATTTAAAGAGCACTTGCTCTCGGTCTGTGCTAAAGTCAGAGATGTGAACCTTGCCTTCTGAAAAGTTTCAATGTCAAGGCTTTGGTGTTGCCCTCAGGTCTCCTCAGCGGAAGGAGAGAAGCATCTCCCCATGCTCAAGGAATGTGTCACATTCTGGTTTGAGTCCACCTCTTATGACACCCTTCATCAGAGACAAAATAGCCAGTCCCCACCAGGTAAGAATTAGCCACACATGCTGAGAGTTCTCATCAAAAACTCACGTAAGAACATCCCTCAAATGAGATAAAGATAAGATGTATCTCTATCCCAGAGGAGTCAGTGAATGTCCCGTGAAAGCCTCATCTCTAGTCTGCAACTGACAGTGACAAGCTGAGAAATTTGATCTACTAATTAAAATATAGCATTACCACTGAGAACACAAGATCAGAGGAGATCTCTCCTGATGTACTAAACACCTCTACAAAGTATGTGATATACACAGCTCCTAGAGACCTCAGCATTTCACGACATTGCACACACTGGAGCAGGGGGAATGGAATTTATAGAATTATAGAATCACAGGATGGTTTGAGTTGGAAGCGACCTTAAAGATCATCTAGTTCCAATCCTCCTGACATGGGCAGGGACACCTTCTACTAAACCAGGTTGCTCCATCCAACCTGACCTTGAGCACTTCCAGCGATGGAGCATTCACAGCTTCTCTGGGCAACTTGTTCCAGTGCCTCACCACCCTCACAGTGAAGAATTTCTTCCTTATATCTAATCTAACTCTATCCTCTTCCAGTTCAAAACCTTAGCTCTTGTCCTAACACTATATGCCCTTGTCAAAAGTCCCTCCCCATCTTTCTTGTAGGCCCCCTTTAGATACTGGAAGGCTTCTATAAGGTCTTCCTGGAGCCTTCTCTTCTCCAGGCTGAACTCTTAGCCTGTGCTCATAGGAGAGGTGCGCCAACCCTCTGATCATTTTCGTGGCCCTCCTCTGGACTCGCTCAAACAGGTCCATGTCCTTCTTATGTTGGGAGCTCCAGAGGTGGATGCAGTACTCCAGGTAGGGTCTCATGAGAGCAGAGTAGAAGGGGAAAATCCCCTCCCTCAACCTGCTGGCTGCGCTTCCTTAGATGCAGCCCAGGATACAGTTGGCTTTCTGGCTGTAAGTGCACATTGAGAGCTCAAGTTGAGCTTCTCATCAAGGAACACTCCCAAGTCCTTCTCCTCAGGGCTGCCCTTAATCTGTTCTCCACCCAGCCTGTATTTGTGCTTGAGATTGCCCCGACCTTGCACTTGGCCTGCTTCAACTTCATGAGGTTTGCATGGGCCCACCTCTCCAGCCTGTCAAGGTCCCTCTGAATGGCATCCCTTCCCTCCAGCATGTCAACCGCACCACACAGCTTGGTGTTGTCAGTGAACTTGCTGGGAGTGCACTCTATCCCACTACCTGTGTAATCATCAAAGATGTTAAACAGGGCTGGTCCCAATACGGACCCCTGAGGAACGCCACTCGTCACTGGTCTCCACTTGAACATCGAGTCATTGACCACAACACTTTGAGTGCAGCCATCCAGCCAAGTCCTTATCCACCAAGTGGTCCATCCATCAAATCCACATCTCTCCAGTTTAGAGACAAGGATGTCATGCGGGACAGTGTCGAATCCTTTGCACAAGTCCAGGTAGATGACACCTGTTGCTCATCCCTTGTCCACCTTTGCTGTAACCCCATCATAGAAGGACACCAAAATTGTCAGGCCTTAATGAAGCCGTGCTGGCTGTCACCAATCACCTCCTTATTTTCCACATGCGTTAGCATAGTTTCCAGCAGGATCTGCTCTGTGATCTTGCCAGTAGTTGCCTGTAGTTGCTCAGGTCTTCCATTTTTAAAGATAGGAGTTATGTTTCCCCTTTTTCAATCAGTGGGAACCTCACCAGACTGCCACAACTTCTCAAATATGATGGATAGTAGTTTGGCAAATTAATCCGCCAGTTCCCTCAGGACCTACCTTGGAATTCGCCTTGACTAATTTTAATTCCTTAATTTAGGTATCTGCCCAGGCTTTGTGTATAGTAAACAGAAAGAAGAAGGTATCTAAATTAATATCCTAACTACAGTCCAACTCAGATATTCTGCATCATCCTCTAGAGGCCCTTGCCTTCATCAGTAAGCCTTGGGAGCCCTGGCTCCCACATGAAACACCTAAAGTAGATCCTTCCTGCATGCAATGCGAATGACCTCCCTGATACAAACATGATCTTCTGTAGTGCACGCTGTTTGCTTATGCATCCTTTGAGAAGTATTCTCTGTTGCTGTTACCTCCACTGAGTCTAAGAGTTTCTTCACCACTGCATTGATTAATGGCCAATTGTTGGGAACAGAAATGCCTCCAAGTTCACAAACACAGTGCTCATCATTTTTCAAAAATGTAAACGTTTGTCAACAGTTACTGCACAGAGGTATTAAAAAATCCATGGGAAAGAAGTGGTCTTTCTTGGATACAAAAGTAAAACTTTTTTTTTATTATTTGCTGGCAAATGTGACTTTTTTAATAGTGACCACAATATTGTTACTAGACATTAGCATGCACTGAGGCTAGTACCCCCTAATTTTGTGACTGCTATCAAGCTTCTTAAACGCCTTGTCCCAGAAATATTTTTTCTACTCCAAAACATGAGTCAGGTCTCCCATCTGCTTTGGACATCCTTTCAAAAAAAACCTTACTTGGCCTTACTCCCAGTCACTGAATTCTGTGTGGTATCCAGTTTAGTGTATGCATTATTTTGAAATGCTGTAATATTGCGTATGTTATCTTTGCTTTATAACTGTGATCCCATAGAGCTTTCCTATGTATTTCCAGCATTCATTTCCCAGGCAGTTTTATAAAAATGTAATGAGGTGCTATTATTAAAGCCTATTAACTTATACAGGCTTGTTGCCTGATGAGAACTCAATTTTATTTTCCTTAAGCAGCAGGCCAGATTGCAATCAAGTAGTTTCTCTAGCGACTATCCCAACAAATTCATCACCCCATTTCTTAGTCTGAGATAATGCCACAGTAGACACTAGGCCAAAGCTTTCCTTTTTCAAAGTTCCAACAAAGACATATTTACTTGTTTCACATTAATTGGCTGTTGTAAGGTAATTTTTTCCTTCATTTCATTGTTTCTTCTCCTGTTTTTCAACTTTACTCCCAGAAATAACACTGAGATATTTACAGATTGTGCTGAGCTTATGGGTTTTGATTAAGATTTCTACATAACTGAATAATTTCTTTAATTTATCTCTTCTAGCAGGACTAGCATGAGGCTCGTGCAGCATGTATAGGCATGAGACCACACAAAGGAGGAGGCTTTGCATTCCAGGTCACCATCTCCAGAGGCCAGAGCAGAGTAAGAGCTGCCAAATTGGTTAAATGGGCCCCAGCTCCGCCCTGCAGCTGTCAAAGCCCTCCCACGCACTGACAAAGCAAGATTTTCCCACCCTTCTCTGACCTCCAGAGATGTGTGGAGTATGGAAACCCGCCCAAAGCACCAAGGTGTTAAGCGTTTTTGCTAAAAAGGGCTGGAGGAGGAGAAAGACCTTGCAATGAAAGCTGCTTGTCTGGCTTCACTTCCTAGTCCTGTTGCACATTGCTTGTGTGACCTTGCATTTTACTCCCTCTGTTTCACTCTGTTTTGACTTTGTGTTTCATAAAGCATGAGAAGAGAATGTCTAGTTGTGATTAGCAGAGAAATATAGCAGTCAAAATGTGCTCAGGTCACCAGCATACTTTGTAAAAGCAGTGCAAAATTTAAAAAAATGGGAGCTTTTCAGTATAGATTAAGGAATGCAAACAGCAGATTTATTATGATATAATACTCTACATTTTGCAAATATTAATAATTCAGCAGCTAGGATATGTGGTTCTGCTCTTACTCACCAAAGATGCTATTTCAAACATACTGAGCTCCTGAGAAAATATTTTCAGCCTGAATCGCAAAGAACAACATCTTCTGGCACTGTAAATGTCTCACGAGATTCCTTAATTGATGTACTTGCAAGTGTCCAAAATGTACAGATTTTTGGAAAGCTACTTTCATCGAACTGGAATTCATCCTAAATTTCCTTGGCATTCATCTAATGATATCTGAGGTGATTTAACAAGCATTTCACAAATACCAGACCTAAGAGAAAAGTGCTACTTCAAGTTGTCAGTGGCTAGGACATGGGATGGCTGAGTAACCCGTTCATGGCAGCCCTTTCAGCCAAGGATCCAGTGAACCCAATGTGGGCATCTACTCTACAACACTATATTCCTAAGGCAGTCACTCTAAAGGAGGTTTCTAAGTTTCCTGTGCAGTCAATAGGGAAAACTTAGTGCCCTCTCTATTGAGGGACTCAAGCTCCCTAATTTTAGGAACAATAAAAAGATAAATGAGACTCCCTCTAGAGCAGGCACATGTTACCAAGGCAGGTGAGACGCACCTTACCAAATGAAAATTGACCTAGTTTTATGAAAGACCTTTCTATAATAGGATCACTTCACATATGAGTCTCTCATATCTATTTTTTAACTTGGCTTTGCCCGTGCATCTCTTTAAACCGGTTAAGAAGCCAACTCTGAGCAGAGCAGCACAACGTTCAGAGAATCAAATTTAGATCTCTATCTATGACTTTCCTGCATGCTAAAGTCAGAGGAGACCATTATGATGACCTCATCTGTTGTGTAACACACAAGAAATGTACCTACATTTTCTCTCATAATATATTTTAGGTTAACATAGCAGATTTTTAAGCAATTCATTTTTAATTAAATACTTTAAAACTCCATGTTTCTTTAGCTAAGGAAACTTTTAATAATTGTGGCACAGATCAAGTTTCTCATCTCATTAACTTGGAGGAGTATGATTTAAAACAGAACTTATGAGATTACCACTTCCATGCACATTGGTGCGTAGCTAGATAGCAAAATATACACCTCCATATAAAAATTGACATATCTGTTTCTGATGTGAACCCTGTCATTAAATTGGGTCAATTATTCCTTTTTGCTCTTCAAAATTCTACCAATTCCTCTGAGGAGAAGCCAGGTTGAGATCTTGACTGCCTCTTTCCACTGGCTCTGTGATTTTTCTCATCTCTAGCTTTTCCCCTCATTAAAGTCACAGCTAAATTCTCCTTCCCCTCCTGTCCCTCTCTGCCCCCAAAACCCTTCACCACTATGTCTGACATGTCTTATCGTGTCAGAAGCAAGCTCGCTACTCCCGTCAACCCAGGCTCTGGAATACAGTTCCCACCTACCTCTGAAGCCTTCCCTCTGCCCATTCCCACGGTCTCTCTCCAAGCACCTCCCAACCCTTCAACCTATCTGCTCCAGTTGGCTCTTGTCCTGCTCTCTGTGGTCCTCAGGAGCTTCCAGCTGGCCTGCTCTCTTTTCTCCCTCAGAAAATTAGATACTGTTGCTGTCCCCACTACCTAATGCGGAGTCAGGTTCGTGTAACCCCATCTCGGCAGGAGAGCTCTAAACTAATCTTTTTTCTCTCACTGGTGACAAGATTTCTGGGGCCAGACTCAGACAAAAGGAAATCAAAACATTGTGCACAGTTCTGATTAAAGGCGTAATGAACTGGCTCATGGACATCAGCTGCTGGATGGATTCTAAGTTTCTTGATGGTTTATGAACACATCACCAAACACTGATTTGCCTGTAGCTCCAAGCTTTCAGTCTCTTGTTTGGGAGGCAGAAGTGTCTTAGTTCTACACAAAGCTAGTGAAAAGAATTCCAGGTTTGTCATTAAAAAAATGGTAACAATTTTCTGAAAATATTGTGGTAAAAATATTTAATTAAAAAAAAAACCCTGTCTTTCTCCCTCCATAGTACTTGAAAGTCAAACTTGGCCATGCAGTTTGGTTGAAATGCCTTAAGTAGCCAACGATTTTTTGTTTCAGAGTGTTAATATCTAATTTACAAATTGCCAAGTGTTGAACTTCTAATAATGCGGTTATTTAATGTTTCTAGACAAAGGGAATTACTTTTCTCATATGTTGTGAGAACTAATCATCATGGGAATAAAAGGAAAATTTGGCTACTGAAGTAGAGGAACTAACAGATCCATTACTTTCCTGGAAATGTTTCCCTTTAGTTGGCTAACGTATATTATCATAGAATCATAGAATCATAGAATGGTTAGGGTTGAAAGGGACCTTCAAAGGTCATCTAGTCCAACCCCCCTGCAAGGAGCAAGGACATCCCTGACTAGATCAGGTTGCTCAGAGCCTCATCCAACCTGGCCTTGAACGTTTCCAGAGATAGGGCATCCACCACCTTTCTGGGCAACCTGTTCCAGTGTTCTATAACTCGCATCGTAAAAAAATTTTTCCTAATTTCCAATCTAAATCTACCCCCTACTATTTTAAAACCATTAGCCCTCGTCCTATTGCAACAGGCCCTACTAAACAGCCTTTCCCCATCTTTCTTGTAGGCCCCCTTGAGGTACCGGAAGACCGCTATCAGGTCTCCCCGGAGCCTCCTCTTCTCCAGGCTGAACAGCCCCAACTCTCTCAGCCTGTCCTCATAGGAGAGGTGCTCCAGCCCTTTTATCTTCTTCGTGGCCCTCCTCTGGACCTTCTCCAACTGGTCCACGTCCTTCTTGTGTTGGGGGCTCCAGAACTGGACACAGTACTCCAGGTGGGGTCTCACCAGGGCAGAGTACAGGGGGAGAATCACCTCCCTCGACCTGCTGGCCACACTCCTCTTGATGCAGCCCAGGATGCGGTTGGCCTTCTGGGCCACAAGGGCGCATTGCTGGCTCATGTTAAGCTTCTCATCCACCAGCACTCCCAAGTCCTTCTCCTCAGGGCTGCTCTCAATCCATTCTCTGCCCAGCCTGTATTTGTGCCTGGGATTGCCATGACCCAGGTGCAGGACCTTGCACTTGGCCTGGTTGAACTTCATGAGGTTGGCACGGGCCCACCTCTCCAGCCTGTCAAGGTCCCTCTGGATGGCATCCCTCCCTTCCAGCGTGTCGACAGCACCACACAGCTTGGTGTCATCGGCAAACTTGCTGAGGGTGTATTCTATCCCACTGTCCATGTCGCCGACAAAGATGTTGAACAGGGCTAATGATAATGCTGCACATGTCTATATGGAAGGGATGACCTCTTTCTGTCTATTCTCTGAGCAGACAGACAAAATCTATCTCTATTTCAGAAACCACACAGCGCATTAGGATGTTTTAGCACATATTTACACTAGAACAGGGTTCTAGGACAGCTCTATAATTTCCAAATTGCAGATGGTTCATGTCTGGGCCATTCAGCTTACAGCCAGCACCCATTTATATGGACATACCCACATGTAAAAAGCTCTGTTATTTGAATATCTTTCTCATCCTTTTTCTTTATTATCTATACAGGAAAGTTGTCCTCTTAGAAAAAATATTTTCAAGCCTTCTTCTGGGAGTGAACTTCATTTCATTCAATTTAATACCCAGTTACCCCTGTGCCTTTCTCCCAGATGATGTTCTGAACCTGTGTTGCATTTATTTCCTCCATTCTGACAGAGGCAGCTCTGTCATCTTAATTTTGACACCCATGATATGTTAAAGGGTTCAAAGAACTCAGTTCAGTCTTTTTTTTTTTGTTCTCAATCCATGGGGAAAACTTATCTCATTCCAGAAGTGGTTGCTCTCCCTTCTTTCACTCCCTTCCTCCACAAGGACAAAAAGAGGAGAGGAGAAATATCTGGTAATAACTCAGGAAAGCATGGGACAATTACTGTATGATTATTACCATGTCCCGCAAGACTTAAATGGCACTACATACCCTGCAGAGGAAAGTACTCCAGGCCTACAAGACTTTTTACACCTCCACACCTCCACTGTACTTCATTGAGGTTAAAGGGAGATTTTTTTTTTTTTAAATCATACTTAAAAGTTATTTCAGTGCTGAATTTCCTCTGTCATTACCAAATCACACAGATATGCTGTGATGCAGATCCTGCTGACTTTTGAAAATTTGCTTTGTCCTTCAGGCTCCTAACCACCTTCTAGGGCAGGATCTGTAGGTTCTGGACTGAAGCAGCATCATACCTTTTGTAAAGAAATAAATTTTTGGAAGGTATTATGCAGGAGGAAAGTTAAACATGGGCTCCTGAATTCCAATATGTGTGTGGGAGGGCTGCACCTGTCTTTGTATGCCAGCAAATATCTGAGAAGCAGCATGGGATAGTTAGTTTTCTTGTTATGCCGAATTCTGTACAGAAACAAGAGATTAGGGTAAGGTACTATGTGAAAAGATGCAGGCTTTACTTTCTGGTTCCATCCCTGATTTAAAGCACTTGTGAGTCAATTTTTTGTAGAAAAGCACAGAAAGAAATTTTTATTCTGTTTGTTGATCGACCACCTCTGGCCCAGGACTGTAAATGAAATAGTTACTCTTGGATTATACCCAGCTTCACCATCACTGATTGATCTTCCACTGAGAAATCAGCACAAAAGGCTTGTCGTCTGCTACTGCTTGGCAGAGAGGAGATAGTGGTGTCAGGATGGGACCATTATGTCAGGAAGGCAAAAATAGACTTCTGAGAGCAACTCAGATTTAATGTTAGTTTTGCAATTCACCCGTGGTGTTATGTCCTTTATAGCTGGGAACGCTTCATCAAATACCATGCATTGTTTAAAAAGCAGTCTGCCAACTTTTTTTCCCTTGTCTTTTAAGTCTACAGCCAGCAAAGTAACCGTTTTCTAGACAACACAGATAGTTTAACTTCAGCAAATGTGCTAATGCTGATAGTGTCAAAGAAGAAACACATCTCTGACAAGGACTGAGCAGCGGCTGCCCAGCAGATAATGAAATTATTTTTTTAAATGAAGCCAGAGGAAAATGGAATAAAGATAAAAGAGTAATCAAACACTTGATAGTTGGGTTTTTTCCAAGTGACAGAAATCCACTGGATTAATACAAAATCAACAGGACTGCCCCACTAAGGAACAAAGTTATCTTGGGACTTCTTTATCAAATGAAACATTCTAAGAATCTGTTTTCATTAAAAGCATTTCTTCTATCTTTTACCAAATGCAATCTTCTATTTGGCAAGCTTTAATAACAAATGGCAGGTATTTAAACAGATGGGATTTTAGCTGTGGAAGATGGACGATATCTACCCATTTGGCTTGTTTAGAGTCCGTTCACACCTTGACTGATAGCTATAGGTCTTGCACAGAGGTAGCAAGACAACTGCATGTTTTGTTTTGTGTTGTTTGTTCTCTCCAACCCAGTAGTGACTGACAGCGCATTGCACCAGCAGAAGCCAGCTTACCCAGCACCAATCTCTCCACCTTCTGGTAGGCAGAGAAGAGCTGGATGCAGCCCCAGCAGTGACGAACAGCTGAAGAATTGTCCCTTCTCATGTGATGCAAATCATGTGCCGTGTTAATGAAAAATTAGTTCCTTTTAATTCTTCCTTTGTTTTCTCCCCCACTTTCCTTCCCCTCACCGGCAGGTTTGCCCCAGCCAGGCACACCTGGGCAGTCCCACGTCTCTTACCACCTTTGTACTGCAGAAGCAAAACTGTCCCAGGGTCCTCTGCTGAAGAGAGGTACAGGTACAGCTGTGTCATTCAAAACATACGTCCTGATTCAAAGCAGCTACCTAGTTACTTCAGTAGTTAAACTTCAAGTACTATTTTGGAGAAAAGCGTGGGAATTGCGATTTGCTAGATGTGCCCCAAAGGAGAATTTGTCTGGTTTCAGATTGTGAAATACTCCAGCTTCTGGTATTGTTGTTCCTTTTTTTTTCACAGAGTAAACACATACTGCTATTCTGACGTGCCTGGTCCTTCAAATGTTAACACACAAGAGTAAACTTTTATGGTTACATGGATCAAAGGGTTGCACAAAATTAAGAACATGCATTAAGTGTTTGCAAGATCAGGAATGTAATCTACTGTGCCCAAAATAAAAGATATGGGGACCTACAGAAAACTTGGTAGAGATTTTCTTCATCTTGAATTCAGATGAATACTTTAGAACGGCCTGAAGCTGAGTGTGAAACCTTTGAGTTTCATTCTACTTCATTAAATTTCTCAGATAAAGAATAAACAACCTATAGAAAATGAAATTTTGGTTCTGGCTCTGCACAATAAATGTCTGTGCTTAACTTTGTGAACAAAAGCTGTGACATCTGTAGGTTTATTGTATAATGGTTTGTCACATGCTGGATCTGTGTGACTTACTGATGGCTTGGCATACTGAAATATACTTTTATGCAGAGCACTAAAAGCAGTATTGGTCTTTTAAGTGTAAGTTAGCTTTCATTCGAAGGGATTTTTTAAATACCTTGATTTTGTTAAGCTATCCATAATATAACAGGTTTCCCTTGCAATGGAAAAACACAGCTTCTCCAACACTAGCTGCTGTACTTCACATGCATATAATATTGCTATCAGCTGCCTATTGACTTAAAAATGTTTGATTTCTCTCTCACTCTCCTACTTAGCAAGATTAAAGGCTTAAATGTTCTGTTATACCATACCATATGTTAAGAGGAAAGACTAATTTTGGCTGCCTACAACATTCCAAGTCCTATTTAAATAATATCAGCTAAAAGCTCAACTTGTATAAATGCTTAAATCTACAGATGTAAAGCTTTGACTAACAAAGTCCTTTAAGGACCAAAATCTGCAATTTACTGCTTTTGAAAGGTTTGCCATGCTCCAGGGAGATGTGCTGTTTCTTAGTGAAGTCCTGGCAGGGTTTAGCCGTGTATTCACAGGATCCGTTCACACCCACTGAATTTCACTTAGGAAGAGATCTACGCAACTCCCCTAACCACATCACTCTGATGGTTAAAAAGTTCTCAATTAAAGCAAATTTCAGCTATTCACTTGCTTAGCTCATAGACAACTACAAGCAAATGCTTCCATTCTTTCTGTGTTTTTCTCCTCTCGCTATTAAACAGGGCCATTGTGAAAGTTTTCTGTCGGCCGGGTGAGCTACCATGCCATGAAAGTGCATGGGTGAGAGATGAGCAGAACTGTCAACGTCAGCCTTCTGTCAAATGCTCACCAGCTGGAAGGTCAAATTAGACAAATCAGCCCTGTAATAAGAGGAAGCATTCTCAGTGTGGGGACAATTGAAGAGCAGAGATAGTAAGGGGAGATGATCACATCCCCTTCAGTACCTTTTTACAGTGTGTTTTCAGGGGTTGGGATTAAGGTTATAGGCATTAAATTAAGGGCTTATGGTTCTTTTCTGAGCATAGATTCAGTAAATCTCCATTCTTATAGAATTTGGGGTGTGTGGGCTGC
This sequence comes from Chlamydotis macqueenii, assembly GCF_036417535.1. Classification (NCBI taxonomy): domain Eukaryota; kingdom Metazoa; phylum Chordata; class Aves; order Otidiformes; family Otididae; genus Chlamydotis; species Chlamydotis macqueenii. The sequence goes on from NC_141558.1 coordinate 11,607,813, forward strand.
CACAGCAGGCAAAAAGCATCAACTGCTCTGGGCAGAGGCAGTGGCTGTGTTTCAATCTCATGCTTCAGCTTGTTGCCTGAAGAAATCGGAAAAAGATTTTTTTCCATCCCGATGAACAACTTCAAGAGCTCTTCTGTTTATTTGCTCATTTTCTGTTTAGCTAGTGGAGTGTTATTTTGGGTTGTTTGGTTTGGTGCATTTCTTCTCCCTCTGCAACATTACATTGGCTGCTGCTGGAGATGTGGCAGCCGCAGGACAGAACACCACTCTGCGAGGATACGGAGGGTTCCCTCGGCCAGCTGGGTCTTCTGCATGAAAATTAATGCACAGAAATAGGCAGAGACTTAAACTGAATGATGCAATCATCCTACCTAGCATTAAGCCTTGTGAGATATATAAATTCAGATATATATTGGTATTGTAAATTATAAATACAATGTAATTAAACTATGATGTTTTAATAATTACTATTTCAAAGCAAGAAAGAAAAATATAAAACCTATGAACTTCATAGCTCATCCTTTTCTTTTATCCAGTAAAGTTATTATGCTTACTTAAGTATTCTTCTTTCCATACAGATTCACTTGCCATTCCTTCCATATCTTAACTAGATGTTGAATCTGCCATGCCAGGTGACTGATCCACATCTGTCTCATGTGCTCATATGATACCATCATTAGCTATAGGTGAGATCATGTCAACAAACACAGGAAGCCCATTAATTACTCTGAAATTGCTTCAATCTTTCACTACAAGTCAACATAAAGTTCCGCTTTGGAGCATAAACACATCCTTATGGATTTTTCTCTTAAAAGTTATGTCTTGCTTACAATGAATGTTCTGAGGGTAAGCAGCAGCCAATTGAGTTTTAATGTGGCATTGGAAGTATATGTGTTTCACTATGCTTTGTAAGCATGAAGTGCTCCAGCTGATTGTCTTACACCAGACCATGTATATGGCAAGCATCAAGAAACTATTAAACCTGCTACCTTGAAGAAAACACCACCAGTAAACTCTGATGGTATTTGGTGTTGCATACAAATACCTGTTTCCATTTTGATATAGGAATTATACAGTATACTGACTGTCCTCTCAAATCTGAACTTCTTGGCCATTTGATGGCCATCTAATACCTTCCAGCCCAGCCCTAGGCATGTGTGGTGGGTCACCCTTTAGATCCCACCTGTCTGGGCCAGTGTACTTCATTGTATAGCCAGAAAGATACTATCAGGCTACCTGAGATGGTTCCCAGGAAGATAGGAGATGTGTGGATGAGAGAAAGCACATTTCTGGCCACTCTTGAGAATCTTCTTTACAATTAACGGGCACAACCACAAATTCTGGTTTCTTAGAGAAACAATCACTAGGGGCTACTGCAGACAGAGAGGGATACAACCATGCCTTACATTACACATTGTCATTATACTACACCTTGAACAATTCTACCCAGTCAGATTGTGTTTGAAATTTCTGTGTATAGTGCTTTCCAGCTTCCTTGTAAGTACTGAAATAGAGCTAGGCACCCACTGTATTTTTTTAAACAAATTGGATATGAAGGTTTTTGAATGATCTGCAAAAAGACCAGTGACTTTTCTTCCTGTTTAAATTAATGATTTTAAAGGACATATTTGTGCTCAAATCTATGCCTTAACTATTCATTATTGGATATGTTGTTAATTACTTACTTGGTTTTCTGGATTTTTTTACCAATTCTTCATCCCTGATCCTCTAAATCGTGTTGTACTTGGCTTGTTAATTATTTCTTTTTCTTTGCTTAAAAAAAAAAAAACAAAAGACATCTACAGTCAGTCATGTGATGGTCACCACGCTCGAATAACACTGCCAAATGAAAAATAGTACTGGAATCTCAATAGATGTCTCATATTTCAAATATTTAGATGTATTACATTCCCAAAAGGATTAGAAGTTCAAGGGGATAAAAACCTCTGTCTACTGATTCAGCTAGGCATGATATGCACAACAGAGGCTGACCAGAACACTGTAGCAGCAGATGCTGTTGCCAGAGAAGAAAAGCTCAAAAGGGGAAAGGAAGCTGTTCAGTACCATTTCTTATGGAAAATTTTTATGTGCTTCTTTCCAAAGCCCAAACATGCATGCTCTGAGGAGCCTCGGAAGGACATTTCTACACTGATACTCTATTTGAAGGGTCCAAACAGGCCTTCCTTCCTTTCTGTCTAGGGAGGAGCTTCACCCTGAGGGAAGAAGCACCACAGCATAGGTTTCTTTTATGCTGAGCTCTTTCTTTACATATGGCAAAGATACAAGTTTATCTTACAATGGTCTATTATGATATATCGAAGTCATAGGATTATCTTAGGCTGGGCTGTTAGGATATACTGTGCTGATCTACATGAGTATCGTGTCAGCTTCCTGCCAAGTTTAGAGGTGCTTTGGACTCTGATAGTGAGACACAGGATGGGGGATAGAAAAACAAATTGAGAACAAAGATGGGAGTTTTTTTAAGGGAGTAAAAGGCAATCAATAGCAAAACAGATATTCCTGGTGATAAAAAAGTCTTTGGAAATCGGCCATTCTTACTATAATGTATGTGTGAGAAGGAGAATCTCGGAGTGGTTCCACTTCATCTGTATACTTCCCACTGTTTCCATCACTGTAGCTCGTGATAAGCCCTCTTCTCTATTTCTGTCAGTCTCCCTCACAAACCCTTATGATCTCTCCTCCTTTTATGGTTTTATGCTTTTAAATTGCTCTAAGTCTTCCAGTAAAAGAGAATACATAAATATATATCAGATACTCCCATTCACCTTGGGATGCATGTTTTATCAGTTCAGATGTCATCATATTCCTCACAATAACATTTTTCTCCTTCCAACACATATGGCAAGCAGCTGTATCATATGGACACTACTCTTACAGTTTAAACCTGGGAGATTCAGAAGTTCAAAATTAAACCAAGAAAATAACAACTTCAACCTCTTCTTAGAGAGCGTTACTTTTAATCAACATACAAGCAAAGAACGAGAAAATGGAAATTAAGGAAGGAATACTACTTTCTCTGGCTGTGTTCAGAAGATGCTATTCCGAAGGAGAAAGGGCACTATTAGCCCCAGAACTGTGTCCAAAGGTGCTCAAGAAATGGCCCAATTTTCTGATCCCATCTTCTCCAATTTTTATCAAAGAAAGAGGAGTGAATACGTGCATCTGGCATAGTCAGGCTCCGGAGTGCCCTAAAAATAACATCCAGTGTTTAAGTAGCACTTTGCATTCAGATACCTTAAAGCCTTTACAGGGATGGACAAGATATATTATCCCCATTTTACAAGACAGAAAAATCAAGATACTATTGAGTTAATTCACCTGCCCAAAGATAACCCTTAATTTCACCTAAGGGACAGGACCAGATTTATGGCAATCCAGGAAGTGAAATCCTGTTCTTCCACTCACTCATTCTCTCGCATTTCCCCACTGTGGCACATTTCATGTTACACAAGGAGGGAGAGGCCACAGGACGGTCCAGGGCACCCTTCTGCCATTCATAACATCTGCCCCCGTGGACTAATAATGTACCATGAACAGCGGCATTAGTGAATAAATGCAGAACTACTGAACGCTTAGCCTGCAGGAAAGCTTTAAATCATAAAGTCAGATGTTCACCTAAACTTTCTCTTTTAAAGACGCTGAGCAGAGATTGCCAAGACTGCAGAGATTGCAGAGACTGAATCAAAGCCTTTACCTATTGCAAGCTCTTGGCAGAAATTACTCAGTACAACAGGAAATCCTATCCTGCAGCACTGCATGACTTTGCCTAGTTGCAAAGAGCTTGCCTCCCACGCACATGGCCATCGGGACAGAAACCTTTCAGCATGACTGCACAGCACACAGCAATTGGTCAATGCTATGTTTAGGCTGAGAAGCCTTCTTTCACTCCTGCTGCATCGAAAGACTGGAAATCGCATCGCATACAAACCCCAGAATTAGCTCCTTGACTTCATTCTCTCTGTTAACATACCAGTTGCTTTCTTCTTCCCTCATAATATCCTGACTTTTGTCAACCACAACATAAAACCTTTTCTCTAGTTGAAATGAGAGTGTGGTGTGTGGGTATTTTATTGGCACACCTATTCATTCGTGCTGGAGCATTATTGACACATCCACATTTACTGACAGGTTTTTTTCCATTCTCCTTTTTAAATGTTAAACATTTGCCAGTTCCACGATGCTACATCTTCTGTTTGCAGCAACGGTCTAGCTGTGCTAGGGCAACCTTCATTTATTTTTTATAATTAAAAAAAAAAAACTTTTTATACCTTTTCCTTATTTTGTTTCAGTTAACAGGAAAAAAAAACCCAAGAGATACTGAAGACTAGTGAGCAACAGGCACAACCATTCATGACCATCACTTTTCAGCATAAGCACAGGAATAGATTTAATCTGAACATTTTATCTCTTCCCACAGCTTCTCTGCTACCATTTCCAAGGGGACTGTTCATGGCAGTCTACAGCGATCATTATTAAGAAAATAACATATGCTATTCCCGCTCACAGTACCATGGGACATGCTGTAGCTGAGCTTGCTCTGCTGTTCACATCAGCACTGTTTATCATTTAATATTATTTGTCTTGCTATAGCACCAGTAATTGCCTGGCTTCAAAAACTCTTTGGAGGTAGCTTAAAGAGACCGTCAGTTACAAGTTTGATTTGGAAGGTTTCATTCTGGAAAATGGAAATGCTGTGAAGCTGCACTGGTGATTTCACACATGTAGCCTCTGCAATATAACAGATCATCTTCCTGGTAGGGCTGAGATGAAGAGAGGTCAGGTGCAGGAGGCCAGAATCCCTTCTTCTCCATATCAGTAACCAGGAGATTGTCCCAGAACATAGCAGGAGGCTTCTTGGTGAATGTCAGCATAGGAAAGGGAATGAAAATCCAAAACAGTTGTGAATCAGTAGGATAACCAGCAGAACTGCTCAAATTGGGAAGTGGCCAGGACATGGAGACTAACAAGATAAATGTGCAGAATATGCTCCCTTTATTGCTAACTCATCTCTGTATTTCCCTTTCTCCTCTGCACATTTATTGCTGTTTGATGGTGTTTTGCAATAGCACTGTAACTTTTCAACATACAGGCCATCGGGCCATAGTGTACAAATAAGAGACCAGTGCAGCCTGGTTTTTGAATACTTCCAGATTTCTGGGTGTATCCTTCCATTGTTCATCTCAACAAGTCCGTAGCGGAACGGAGAGAGGGCTGGAGATGCTGAAGGGAGGTGCAGCCACCCAGTGGTCGCTCGGCAAGAAGTTACGCAGCAAGAGATGAGCAGAGCCCAAATAATTTACTCCTTCCAGCTAGGAAAGAGTCCACTTGCAGAAACAGCGCAGGACGCAAACCGCTTTACACTTTAGTGACTATATTTTGGCCTCCATGAGATGAAAGGAAAGACTTCAAAACTTTAACATAGGTCATCCTATCAGTCAATTTATCTGTGAGCAGGAAAATTACTATACAAGAGAAATATATAATATTCCTATGGTGCCATTTCAAATTTGCATTCTAGCAGTATCAAATCCCAGCTAAGATCAAAGCCTGATGATCAGGGATGATATTGTGATTTCTAATTAATGTAAGCTTTGTCCTCAAAGATTTTGAAATCAGACTGACAAGAAATGAAAAATCATAAGAAATTCTCCCAACCAAAAGGGATACCTACCCACAAAGAGTTTATGTGGCTTTCAAGGTCACCCCAAGAAGCTGTGGTTAATCAATGAGGTGAATCTCTGTGTCCTGTGTTTTCATCAAGTGCCATCATCACATAGCTTTATTTCCTACTCTGTGCACTCTGTATTGAGCAACTCATTAATTTAAATTCACACTGCTTTTCACTTTCCAATTGGCTAACAGGGAAATCATAGGAGCTTGAAAAACTGCAGAAAAATCATATTAGCAACTCAGCTATCAGGAAAAACTTTTTTCTGGTCACAGAAATAGGGTGGCTAGATTTCAGGATTTTTTCTTAGGTGCAACAGACAAGCTTTGTGTTTTTGCTTCCAGATGTCTTTGGGCACAGAACTGTCCATAAAGAATATGATATGAACTACATATTTCACAGATATGTCATAAGTGATTTTTGTAGAGTGCTTTCAGATGATTACAAAATAGAGATCATAAAAAACCAGAGAATTAACATTATGTTAGGACATTTGGCCTCAAAGGACCATGACTGATAAAACTATGCATTGTGATAGAGAAAGCCCATTTTTTATTAGGGTTGGGCTGATAGTGTCCAGAGCTAGGTTAGGATTGTAGCTTAGGCTTGAGGGCAAATTGGACAAACGCTCAGACATATTAATAGTAATATCCTGAGGCTGATTTCATGAGATTCAGGAATGTCTGAAACAGAGAATAGGCCCCTTCCAGTATTGGATCCATCTGCTGTTTTGATCATAAACATAGATACATAAAATAAAGTACAGACAGGTAGGATTCAAAATTCTATTCAGGTCATCTTTTCTTTTCAGCTTTAATTAAAAAAAACCAAAACAATTCCAGTTAACTGGAGGTTGTATACTCTGCAATGTTTCCAACAAGTCCTGGAACCTTCATGAAACCTCAGTGGTGACCAATGAGTAGGCATGTTGAGTGTTGGCCTGTCTGGGGCCTGTCTTCAAAAAAACCCCAATTATTCTTATTATGATTTTGCTATTGCTGAATGGTAAAATAAAACCCATCAACTCAGACTGGATAATCATCAGGTCAGCATTAAGCCCTTTGAAAAATCTCTGCGTCCTGTCTTCCTTTGCACAGAATTAATTCATATAATTGACATAATAAACCTCATTATTCTGGGCCCAAACCCATCTCTAATTATTATGTTAAAATAAATCTATGTTGGGAGATCTTGAGGAAAAAGAAGATGAATCATAATTTCACTTGATGCATCTCCTTCTGGTCATCAATCACTGTTGGGGCCCAGCTGCTGGACTATATAGACAACAGATCTGAACCATTGTGGCAGTTCATTGTAGATTTATTCCCAAAGTCAAGCAGAGTTTTCCAACTGAAAAAATATCTTCTGAGATGGAAGAGATAAATCATGTTTACAATTAACTGAAACATACTGCCTGTGGTTTTCCTAGAAAGTAAGATAGTACAACTTTCTTCACAAAAGTCAAAGAGATCCTTCCACAAGCTGAATCCCCTTTCCTATTCACATGAGTGAATTCTCCTTCCCCAAACAGCTGAATGAATTAAAGCAGTTGTTCTTGAAAAAGCTTATATTTTATATATACATATATCTATGAACAAAGAAACTGGCAGCATCATTCTCAGGAACAAGTTCAGAGTCTTAGGAACCTGTTCACAAATATTTATTTTCCTTATTCAATCAGCTCCTAATCTGTTGTGAACCCATCTAAGAAGTGGACTTCACTTTACAGCTTTAGGAGGCTTTTTTTTTGCAGTGAAAATTTCATGTGAAGTTTGAGAGGTGCAAAGAGTAAGGTTCAAAACAGAAAGTAATAGTTACATAAACCTTCAAAAAAAAAAGTAATAGTCCTCAAAACAACAAAACTAATTCAATCTGACTTCCTATGGCTTGGGATTTCAGGGATGGATTTCGGAGTACCTCAGAAAGGGTCAACAATGACAGACACTCTCTCTCATTCATCATATTTTTACTCATAAGGTAGATTCTTTGGCAACCACATTGCAGGCTTCTCCTTACACAGGACTCTCAAACAGCCCCTGTGTGAAACCAATAAGAACCTGGTATCTTTAGCAGGTCTACCACTGACACATTTGGCTGAAATTAGCTAAGAATTTCAAAAGCTTTTGGAGATACAAAGAAGTAATTCCATAACCTCTGCCTCTATTGGAAATAAATAGAAAATCAATGTAAAAAAATACAAACCAAAACAACAACAACAACAAAAACCAACAGCAACCCAAACCGAAATACTAACTTTTAAAAGAACTTCCTGAGTTTTGGTTTGTTTTGTAACAATGTTTGGTAGAAATAGCAATGTTTGGTCTAATAGCAGACTATTTTCTCATAGTCAAAGTTCAAATGGACAAGTGATGCCCTGTAGACTGCTTGTGGAAACCATAATCTGCTAACCTTAAAGACTCAGTTTCACATTCTGCAGAGCTGTAAACAGTTCTTACTCATGGCCAAACCAGATCTGGCTGCAAGCACTACATTTGCTTCCAATTGAGTAAAGTAAAACTTTTGTGTAAGTATACTTGTACTGAGTTCCTGAATGATGTGCATCCGTGATCACTGCTTCCTGAGTTGGGACAATAATTAGAAGTGGGGACCGAACAAAGATTCTTGGAAGCAAACAGCCCCATTTTTGCATTAATTTCTGATCCAAACCCAGATGCAGCTCTGACTTGCACAAATGAGATCCCCTTCAACAATGAGCAGAACTAAAGCACCAGACCAGATCCCCCAAATTCAAGGGTTTTAAAGTCCGGGTCTGTGTTTTGTGGTTTGAACCCCAGTCTCTTTCTAGATATATTTTCAAAGTTAAAACCTAGTAACGGGCAAGAAGTTTCTAGTGTTTTTCTCCCCAGAAAATATTTCTATATATCTTTCAGCTGGTCAAATTATTCTATTTGAAATGCGTTTGTAATTTGCTGTGACTGAGTGACCTGCTTGTGAAGCTGTATCTGATCATTTGCAGACCCTGTTAAATAACAGCTTGTGCATTACTTTAGCAGATGGTTTAGCTAACATATAATTTCTATAGGTATATAAAATAACATTTGGAATAAGAAAGCATAATGGCCTCAAGATTGTCTCTTCATTTCTGCGAAGTCATTTGCTTCTAGCTGTTATAGCACAGCAGCAAAGGACCAAACGGTGAAAATTATGATACGGGTAAACTAAGCTGAATACTAACACTATTTAAGTAATACTCCAGAAACTCTGCTAATGTGTGTATAAAAAACAAGCATTTCACAGATAGCGACAAAGGAGGAGGTCTAATATTTCCAGATCAAGCAAAATAGTTTGATCAGCACTGGTTTGGTCATGATTTTAAATATCTGCAATCTCCAGAGAAGGTTTATTTTGACATGGTCATCATTAAAGTTGGTCTTTAAAAAAAAAAAAATCAGCAAACAATTCTGTAACTTGTTTTCTGGTGATGATAACATATTTTAAAGGATATGCATTGTCAGAATTAAGAGAGAAGACTTTGCTTAATGGCACTTGGATTTCATTCCAGATGATAAAGAAACAATAACTGGTTAACAGCTTATGTTTTTCAGAGTTTGGAGGGAGAGATATTCCAGAGCGTAACGTCAAAAGTAAGTACTTACTCACCCTACACTTCATCTGTAGCTGACTGAGGGAGTTGGAGGTCCTGGAGAGGAGGAGGCTACTCTGCAATACCATGAGGGCACAGCATCCCTGCAATCCCGATCCAAGGATGTGCACCCTTGGTGCATCCATACAGCAGGGAAGATATGCTTTGCAGTTTGTCCCACAATTTTTCCCTCCAGAGAATAAACTGGAATGATACGTGATAGATATTCTGTCTACCTGTGGACCTGCATTTCCTTTGGAAGGAAATCCTGATGCACAAGCGAATGAAACACAACCCCATCTACTCTCCTCACAGCAGAGCTGGAATGAGGCCACGGTGCTGCATGAACCAAGCCTGCAAGGTTTTGCTGTAGGACCTGTCAGTCCTATCGTGTGGGCTCAGCCAAAGAGCCCCTGTGGGAAGTTTCTGCTTCGAATCATCCCCTAGAAGAATCCACTGCTCTCCGCCAGCCATGGAGGAAACCTAAGACCAATTTGCTGTGCCCAGAGTAAGCCTTTGTTGTCACAGAGTTAGCCTTTGTTATCACATTTGTTAATAATTTGTCCTCTATTAATTACAGGATACTTTGTTCAGCTAATATTAATTAAGCTGTGAACATCAGTGAATTTCTTGCGTGCAGGCTTGTGGGTGTTCTGCACATGTCTTAATGAGAGAATATGTCATCCTCTGGAGCAAAATGAATATATATCAGAAAGTTCTGCCAAAATGCCTCCTCAGACATGTTTTTCTTAAATATTTCAAGCCACAAAAAGGGGATACAACTTTGCAAAAATGTTTACAGTTCCCATTTAAGTTTTTATTTCTAATCTGCCCTACCTCCTCAAATTCCTTCTTATAGTATTTAGGATGCTGTAATTGTCTAGTTCAAACCTAAAGCAAATCCATTATTAAGCAGTGGGAATAACTCTGCTTACTGATGTCTGTGAGTGGGGCAGAAAGAATCCGCAATACTGTCAGAAAATAAAAAATAACAATCAACTCCAGCAAATGAAGACAGAGCTCATAAAACTATCAAAACACATAAAACTATCACTGCTAGTCCTGCAGCACCCACATACATGAGTCTAATTTATACGAATTGTTCCAAGCCTCATTTACCAAGGAAAATTGCCATCATTACGGATACATCAGTGAGCTGATCAGGTACATTTTTGTTCTACTTTTCAAATTAGAACATATTGATTACTTCATACAACATTTTTTTCAATGGGAAATGTTGGTTTTGGGAAACGAATTGAAAAACATTTGTGAAAGTTTTTTGATGTAACTGAGACTTTGTCTCCAGAAATGACCACTTGATGGCTCAAAATTACTTTTCACAGAGAAAGATAAGCAACCTAAATCACAAAGTAGGTATTGGAAACAACCAAAATCTTTCCAAATTGCCAAAACAAAATGTTACAGCTGATCTGAACCAAAACCATATCTTCTGGATTTACAGCCCATGATGTTTTTAGATTTTGACTTCTTTGTCCTGATTCAGGACATAAATATTTTTCCATACTGTTACATTTGGCCAGAATGTGAAACCTATTTCCTGCCTGTTTCTTTTTTACTACCATACTGATGGCAGTTCTCCTAGCACAGTTACAGCTGTAAGATATTGGCTCTACTGCAACTGTAAGACTGCTTTTGCAGAGATACTTTATGTCGGTTTCACAGACCCAAAAGATAACTGTTCTGCAAAACCAATGTTTTCACTTGGTAGGATAACTGTAGATATATAGTTTTACACGCATACACAAAAATCCCTCAGATCTAACTTGTACTACAGTGTTAGCCATAAATTTAAGAGTAGATTTTCCCCTATTTGCATCAATGAATCTACTTCACTGAAAGCATTCCTGTAATTCAGCAAAGTGCAAAGGGTCTCTCAGGTCCCATGCGGGCAATTTTGCTGTTAGCTATAATCCATGTTTTAATACTTGAATATAGTGATGGGAGATGCTATAATACCATGGAAATAGTCTTAAATATCCCCTGTTTCAAACAGTGCCAGAATTATTAGATGTTAATAGACTTGCTGTATTCACTCTGCTAATTTTGTGTCCTGTTCCTAGTCCCTTTGTGACCTCTTTGTACCTCTCTTTGTTGCTGCTTCAGAGCATAGATAAGACTGCTTGAATTCCTTCTCTGCTCCAGCACTTGGATGTGGGAAGAGCTGAAGAGGTACCACGTACTGAATTCCTTTCCCCCAGCTGGGTGTGCTTCTCTCTTTCTCAAGCACAATGCTACAGCAGAGGAGAGTAGCCTTCAGGGGGATTTTATGGCATATCGACCACAAAAAAAAAAAGCAGTTTTGGGTCTGTTCTTGTACTCTGAGGACAGCTGCCATGGCACAACTTATGTCCACAAGGGTAAAATGTCTTCTTTCCAAAAACAGAGGGGTTGTGTTGAAATAGTTTACTGGAAGCTACATCTGCAACATGAAATCCCCACAGCAGAACTGAGTGTGTTTGGGAGGAGCACGCTGACAGCAAAGCACTACAGGTAATCATGAGAAGGTGCCCGACTCCTTCCCTAGCCTTTTATTATTTATTGTGGGCTTACCTGCCCAGCCCAGCATCACAGCCAGAGTTGGAAGAAAGAAAATTTTGCTGGAAAAGGCTTCTAAGATTCTCAGTCAGCAGAGAAAGACTTACTGACACAAGTAAGTCTTGCTTCAGGAAGTGCGGCCAGCAGGAGTAGGGAAGTGATTGTTCCCCTGTACTCGGCACTGGTGAGACCTTAAGGTTGCACATTGAATACTCTGTTCATTTTTGGGCCCCTCAGTACAAGAAGGACATTGAGGTGCTGGAGTGCCTCCAGAGAAGGGCAACGAAGCTGGTGAAGGGTCTGGAGAACAAGTCTTACGAGGAGTGCCTGAGGGAACTGGGATTGTTTAGTCTGGAGAAGAGGAGGCTGAGGCCTCACTCTCTACAACTACCTCACTAAGGCTTTAGTGAGGTGGGTGTTGGTCTCTTCTCCCAAGTAACTTGTGATAGGACGAGAGGAAATGGCCTTAAGTTGCAGCAGGAGAGGTTTAGATTGGGTATTAGGAAAAATTACTGAAAGAGTGATCAGGCATTGGAACAGGCTGTCCAGGGAAGTGGTGGAGTCACCATCCCTGAAGGTGTTCAAAAAATGTGTAGACCGGGCACTTCAGGATATGATTTAGTAGGCATGGTGGTGTTAGGTTGATGGTTGGACTTGATGATCTTGGAGGTCTTTTGCCACCTTAAAAATTCTATGATTCTAAGTATAGCAGATGCTAGCCTGGAGGTTAAGCCTCAGAGACAAGTTCCTGACCAAGTGGAGGATGGGTGATTAATCAGTAGAGAACCATCCCTACTCTTATCACCAGCCCCCTTGGGAGCTCACTAAGCTCTCATTTACAATGCATAGCAAAGCTTGATGGTGGTGTGATATTTTGTTGGTGTTGGTATCATGGAAGACTTGAATTGAATTATTTCACATACTTCCTAAAATATTAGCATTGTAGTGAATTTCAGCCTGCTTGAATTAATATTGGGATATATTTTCTATTGGCTGAGACTTTTCCTTAAGTCTATAAATACCTAAGAGCAAAAATGATTTATTTATTAATTTATTTATTACGGAGAACTTGCTAATAAAGAGAGGGCAAGAAGCATGAAAGACGGAAGAGAGAGGTTCAGCATTTTTAATTTTGACCTTAACATTGCCCCTGGACAAACCACTAAACAGTTGAGTTCGTACATGATATAAATTTCTTAGCCCCTTGTGGCTAATGAGAACTGCAGGATAATGAATCACATCATCACTTCAAAAGATAATATGCACAACCCTAATGTTTTCAAATTTCATAGAAATGACATGAGGGCAGCTGGAAACCTGCCAAACTTCAGAACAGTTATTGAGTTATATGCACAGTATCGAGGCACGACATGCATGGAGGAAAAAACAATGTTTTGTAGAAAGAGACAGAAACTGGAAAATAATATGTTAATGGATAAACAGACATACAGAGGTCTATTTTTTGTTCTGTGACATTTCACAGGCTGGCCGTGTCTTATGCATGATTAATTAGTCTCCTCCATGTTTCTGAGACGGTAGACAATTCAGTAATATTTGCTTTTCCTCTGTGTGTTTGAAACCTCTCGCAACTGCAGAAAAGATACCAGTGATCTTACACATAAGATCAGCAGTTTTGCACATTTGTTAACAGCTAGCAGCTCTCTGCATAAAGTAAGCGTATGACCTAATAAAGTTGTGTAAACATACTGTCATTAAATATATGTAATAGCTATTATAATTCGATATATTCTTAGCTGTCAACAGGTTTTGGACTGGGCTCTGGGTGTTCCTATGTGGCAGTTCAAGCGGAGGTGGCAGCCAGCAGATCCCTGGAAGGCGCGCCGCCAGCTCTTGGAGTGCTGGCTGCTGATAGAAGAGGGAGCTTTTCAGAGGTGAAGTGAGTGATGCCCTGATCTGCCTTCTGGGGATGCCAGCGTAGCCGCGCGAATGAATGAACTGCTGTGTTTGGGCTCACTGCAAGCGATACCCCTGCTTTGCTGTGTGGCCATCACCAGCACCGAGGAGTTCAAAATGCCATCAGAGGCAAACATGTTCATTACAAAGAATGTAAATTGTAGTAAGAGTTTTCTTTTTTGGCTAGTGCTGAAAGATATGGGGTTTGTGTTTGTCTGTTTTTGTGTTAACACTACACCATTCTGCTTGTGCAAAACCAACAGTAATAGTGTAGGACTTTATTTCAAAGTGAACCATGGGGAATGAGACAGGCCAACTCCACTAGCCAGGACAGGCCCCCTTTCTATATATCCCAGCTTTGCCTTTTTACTCAAGAAAAAACCATGATGAGAGCTGGAAAATAAATCATTAGGTTTTAAGTGCAGAAAGGGATAGGCTTCTTTTTCCGAGCTGGTGCCAGAATCACTTCCAGGTATGATCAGAAACTGGGAACTTGCAGCTAAGCCCTGGTATTTCATTTTGTTCTTCCTCATTTGCCATCAAAATGATGAAGGACTCAGAGAATGCTTTGCAGTAGAGGTGACAACGGGGATTGCAAGCACCCTTTTAACTATAAAACAATTACCTTTTTAAAAGCAAAGATGGGCAAAAAATGCAGGGCTTCTTAAAATCCGCCCCTACTTCATCACCACGTGGAATGGGTGCTCACAATTACTGTTTATGTGATATTATACTCTAAGTACTAAGGAAGGAAAACTTGGCCAAAACTCATAACAAGTCCTCTGTTTTGTCAGTGTGAAATACTTGATAATTTGTAATACATTTAGCCATTAATCATTTTAAAGGGCTTTTAAATGGGCATGAAGTCCTTTGAGTCTTTTCCATATACAGACATTGGATCAAGGACCTTTGCTACAAATTACTTTTGTCTGGACTTCTAATACAAAATCAACTTGAGAACAAGGGAAATACATCACTGTTAAATTTTATTATAAGACAGAGCCATTATAACACATAATGGGAAACATTTTTGAGCTGTTCTATTAATAACAGCAGTGTCTGATTTCTTTGGTTTAAACTTACCTTTTTCACATTTTCTTGTGACATTTTCCAGATATAAATTGTTATGATGAAGAGTCATTCAAAGCAAGGGAAAAAGCTGTAATTATGTTTCTCTTTTCTAAAAGAGAGTGGGGCAGGAGGGGGATTATTTTACACAGATCAGTGAAGGACACCCTAATAAAGATTGGTCTGGAACATTTCTTTTTATGACAATTGACTTATCAGCAAGAGCCATTGTAGCAAATCTGGAAATTACATAATTGCCAGAAACCGTAGATATTTGACTTGGCAAGAACCTTAGGTGTCTCTGATTTATTATTGTAAGAATTTGGCTCTGCAAAGATGAAGAAATGTTTAATGAAAGAACAGTAGAATACAAATGAAACAGGCAGAGATCCTGTTTTCAGAGGCTATATTTAACTACATTGTCACTACTACTGTAACACAAATAAACTAAACTGAAAATGTCCGGGGTGGTGAACTGGCGCAAAGCTCAATCTGCACTAATTTCAACAGCTAAACACTCATCTTTTTTCTCTCCAGTCTGTACTACCCTTTAAGCAAGTTATTTGTGGGTAATTCATTTTATTAGACATCATCCCTTTTAGCACAGTCACAATAATAAAACTGTAAAGCTGAAAGAAACTTGTTAACGAGGACATGGATTTTTTTTTAATTTGTCCTTCACAAGCCAGTGAAGTCCTTTCAAGCAGCAAAGTCTAAAGGCATTATTAAATTCAAGAGAAAAGCAGGCAACTTCAAGATCAGAGTGGTGAAGTGGGAACACTGTAAGTACTTATTTTTGGTTTGGGGGATTTGCAGACCACAGCAATTCTGAAAACACCCATAATTATTCTCTGTATCAGAAGACCAGGTCACTGCACAGTAGATTAAGGTGAATGTCTTTGCTTAAACCATTTGCATCAAAGAGATTTACTTTGGCAAGTCCTCCAGGAGAAGTTTTCCCTTTGATAAAGTTCAGCCTCTTTTGCTGGAGAAATGCTGTTTCCTGAAAATGGATTATTATCTACTCTTTAATATCTCCTTGTATTTCTCTTGTTTATCTTACTACCTCATGGAGGAGCTGCTAAGAACATCCCACAGTTTATCTCTCTTGGCGTTCAGCTGGGCAGCAGCAGCTGAAATCAATGCCACCGCTGCTGCTCCTCACAGCTGTTGTAAAGGGAAAGAAATCTTGCCGCAGCGTGAGATCGACATTCCTATCTCCTGGAAGACACATGTGCTGGCACCACCATCATCCATTAGCCCAGAAGTTTTGAGTCTGCTATCAGGCTGGAGCTTCTCTGCTGGCACTTGGACAGACCACTGCCCTGCCAGGACTCTGATCATCTCAGTGTTACGGAGGAGTAAAACACCCTGTTAGAAAAAATGTTTCTGTTGAAGTGGAAAATTCAGATGATATATTTCATTGTCAAGAGATTAGGAAGAAATATAGCAAAAAGTCACATAAACCCACCCTCTTATCTCCATAATTTTTTTTCCAGGAGTAAATACTGAATAGATGTTACTGAACACGTTGGGAAAGGGGAGATATGTCAAGGAGTCTGAGGCTACCTTTGCTAAATGATGGAGATACCACTAACAAAAAATTAATATTGCTCCTGCTCGATATCCACCCTGCTATTGCTAACTACTGCGACCACATAGGCAAAGATGTCTTCAGACACCTGAATGCAGAAATATTCTGCCCAAAAGTCTTGATTTTGGCATGAGTAGACTTTTCAAATTAAGCTTTTTAGCAAATACCAGTAAATGAGTATTCCTGCGGCCAGCAGCAGTAAAATATGTAAGCATCAAAAAATGGAGCACCTCCAAACCGTTCAGCTTGGACTTTACCACCCAGGCTATGTAAGTAGAAGTAGCATGGCTCGTACATGTGCGTCATGTGCTACAAGAGCATTTCTTAATGGACAGGTTTATGAAGGTTTTTGTTTCCTCTCTCTTCTCACTAGCACCAGCTGCAAGATCATTCTCTCGATATATTTAACACGACCATGGCCTTGCAGACTTGCATCCAGCTCTGTGCTGCACATTTTTTCTAGGGAAACAATAACCATTCATCTAATCTTCATGACTTATATCACAAATATAATATTTTACACATTTATTATTTTGCAATATAAATATCTTTTTTCTTTTTTTTTTTCTTTTCCTTAAGTATGTTGCAGTCTTTCCAAATAAATACAAAGTAAAAGGCCAAGCCAATCCACTGGCAGGAAATTTGAGACTAAAAAACATTATATAGTTATTATTTTAGTAGTGACTGGGTGTAGAAAAACACATGTTAAAAGGTCTTAGATGTCTTTTTAATTCATTCTTCATTAGGTCATGCAATAACACTCAAAAATCCAATGGCAAGAGCGAGGAGGAATGGCACTCTCACCTGTACTGGAAAGGAGATGGCTGTACTGGAAAGGAGATGGAGTGCCAGAAGCTTTCTAGTGTTCTTACTCATTACATACACACTACCTGGCACTCAATATGCATCCTCAAAAACTGAGAGCAGCCACTGTATTGCGAACAGTTCAAAAGCTGGAATCAGGTGTCCTGGAAGTCCTGATGCCAGGCTTCTCTTGGTGGCATCATGGGATGAGGAGCTACTATCACAGCACAACATGGGTGCTTTGGAGTCAGAGGACTTTTTTCAAGGACTTTTAGGACAAACTGGAAAGGATCAGTTTGGGATACAAAGTTTTAGTTAGTTAGTTGAAACTAGCTGAAGCTATGACGAATTTTGATCACCTTAGTGCAATTATATAGACTGAAATAGGAAGAAGTGTTTTGAAATGGTAACAGGATTTGAACTCTACTGTTGCAATCTGTCATGACACCATCTCACAGAAAATGTCTCAGTGGCTTACAGGAAAGCATGTGCCTATTATAGCTTGTTATCTTTTGTAAGATATCAGAATTGTTAGTATAACAAACTTCATGGTTGCTGTTTTCACATATTTTTGCAATATCATCTGTCTTTATTGGGACATACTATGAAACTAGTGTCCAAACCCTCTGAAAGATTGATTTTATCTACATTTTTGTACTATAATTTAATTGATTGCTTGCTTTCTTTTGCACTTTGTCAGATTCACATGCAATGCATGGTCTACTCTCTAGAGTCTTTTTCAATTTTATTATTATTATTATTCTAAATTCAACCTGGACTGAGAAAAGCTACTTCAGTAAAATTTTTTCATCTGCCTCCTAGAATGCAGTTTGGGAACAATATATTGTTTGGCTTACTTATTTTAAAGTAACTTTTGCCATACTTCTGAAAATCAACATAAAATTGCCAAGTTCTGAGACTTTGGAAAATCTGTTTACATGTGCTTGGGAGACATATATTTGAGTTAGCACGAATTTGCTGAAGATGTAATTTGCGATGAGCATATTCTGTTCTTGCTCAGATGCCCAAAAACTTCCTGCCAACATTCTGTAACTCACCAAAAAAAAAAAAAAAAAAGCAAAATCTGTTCTAGAGTATCAAGAACTTTTTAACCAATGCTTTTGGACTACTTGGAAGCTATTATGGTGATGGGAACTGCAACAAAATACAGGATTTTTTTTCCCCTGCTCTCAGTGGTACTCGTTTGACATTTGTGACTGGCAAGGATTAATAACTTGATGAAATTTACCTAAACTGAAGATTTGAGGGACTTATGCACAGGGTTTCTAACACAGACAGTTCTAATTGGACTAGAAGAAATCTATTGCCTAGATGTAGTGCAACTTTTCCCTTTCAAAATAAACTGTAGCCAACAGAACAAACCCAGTTATTCCTGTGCCATTTTCCATTTCTGAGATGGTCTATTAAGAGTTAAAGATTTAACTTTTATGAAGCTGTATGCAAAGCTTGTCACCAGAGGTCTGCTGTGGCTCATTTGAACCTCTTCCAGGACTGAGAAGCCAGTTTCAGGAAGAGTGAAATTCTTCCAATGAAAATATCTCACTACCGACAGGAAAGACAGAATTTTTAGCATAGACCTTAACTGAAAGATGTCATGTGGAAGAGGGTCATGCATAAGGAGGAAAACTATAAAACCGATTAGAGAAGACAGTGATAAATACCATATCCAAATATCTGTGATATTATTAGAGATATAAGTATCACCAGGAACTGTGTCATTTTGGTAGGAATGAATGGATACAGACTGGAGAACAAATGGTACCAGTAACGATAAGCACTAATTACTTCTGGATTTGATAAATAACAGATTTCATCACACAACTCCCAGCTGGATAAGAAGTAATGTTATTTTTACTTGATTAGCATAAATGGTGAGGATATTAGAGAAGCAGTATCTACAAAGACAGCTATAGATAGCTTTTTATCAAGCTATTAATTGAGTCAACTGAAAATAAATTGAAGATACTAAGTAGTATTCAAAACTTTCAGTCAAAACTAGAAAGAAAGAAAAATTATGTTCATTTACCTAACAAAGGGAGGTAATGCACAAATAGACATTTTTTTCATAATATCTGATTTTTACACAGAGGAAGTACTTCAAAAATAATATTCTTGAAGGTCTGTAGAAAAGTTGATTTTGGTTATGTGATATGACACCATATTTTATGAATTACTACTGAATAATTTTCATATTATATATAAAAAACAGATGTTACTAGAAGAATTTTAGGGTGGGGAAGTAATTACTAAATGGGACATGTGGAAACTCATTGGCTGCAGCTAATTACTCCTGAGTCATTCATAAATATGATTTTACTTCATTTTTGTTAACTTAGTTGTTAAGTCCAAATATTTCCCGATTTTGAGAAGTTAGTAAATTAGATCAGGTTCTCTTTTCTATATTCAGTAAGGCTGAATGACCTTGAAAACTCACAGATTAAAAATGCAGTTAAATGTATTGGTAAAGGTACAAGTTCAGGAGCATAAAACAAAGAACAAGAAATCTAGCATCTCAGTGGTTAACAAAAGTTGTTAATAAAGAAACTATGATAATTAGAGAACATGGCTAAAATACAATAAGTGTACACTGAGTGACAAACAAGTCAGGGCTTAGGAGTTAAAATTTCTTATTCAGGTCCAATTGCTTATTGACAGATTTTCAAGGCATTTGGCTTATCATAGAATCATAGAATGGTTTGGGTTGGAAGGGACCTTGAAGATCACCCAGTTCCAACCCCGCTGCCATGGGCAGGGAGACCTTCCACTAGACCAGGTGGCTCAAAGCCCCATCCAACCTGGCCTTGAACACTTCCAGGGATGGGGCATCCACAGCTTCCATGGGCAACCTGTGCCAGTGCCTCACCACCCTTACAGTGAAGAGTTTCTTCCTTATGTTTGTTTGTACAGAGCCTTTAAAGAATGGGTGGTTCATAAGCACCTGCAGCATTCTAGATAACATGTTCAGCATTCTGGTAAATGTAATTCCAAGAAGTCCTGGTAAGACATCAGTATACTCAAGGAAATTTTAGGTTTCATGGTTTGAGGAAGGCTTATTGGAACTGGACAACTAGAGTCACTGGGGAAAACATCTCACCAAAATAAAAGCTGTAAAGATACATCAATATGCCCCTTTCAGTACTTAAAGGGGGCCTAAAAGAAAGATGAGGACAAATGTTTTAGCAGGGCCTGCTGTGATAGGACAAGGGGTAATGGTTTTAAACTAAAAGAAGGTAGACTCAGACTAGACACAAGAAAGAAGTTCTTTACAATGAGGGTTGTAGAACACTGGAACAGGTTGCCCAGAGAGGTGGTGGATGCCCCATCCCTGGAAACGTTCAAGGCCAGGTTGGACGGGGCTCTGAGCAACCTGATCTGGTTGGAGATGTCCCTGCTCCTTGCAGGGGGGTTGGACTAGATGGCCTTTAAAGGTCTCTTCCAACTCTAACCATTCTATGATTCTATATATTCACATTATTGTGAATTCAAGGAAATAGATTTGGGAAATCTTTTCTCACTCTTCACTGCTTTTTCTGCTTTCTACGCAGCACATTACAATATTTAGTTACTCAAATCAAAATATAGCCAAGCACCTGATTTTCAGCTTTAATTTTGTGACTAGTGTCTAGCAGTGTATATTGCAGTAATGTTGTTAGAGGGTGAGTTCAGGATCACCTCAGCTTTCTGACACAACAGTTTCACCCCAGCATCACATAAGTCCTGATTTACAATAATCTTTTCAGCCTCTGAGAGCAGGCAGCAGCATAAAAGGACATGGCTGCAGGTCACAAAAACACTCAATGCAATTTAATTAAAAACAAATGCAGGTAGCTGTAGGCACTGTCACTGGAGAACCAGCAACTCTGAACAGGCTGTTACCGAAATCCGGAATAAAACTCCTTAACAGCAATGAGAAGTTAAGAAGCAGGCACTTCTTTATTGCAGCGCTGGGTGTACAGGGATCGCTCCACCTAGCGTGCGCACCCGTTCGATCCAACAGCACAGGTTATGTACACACCTGTTATACATATTTACTAGATTTCCGAGAAATATTATGCATAAACATCAAGTTCCAAAGAAACCATTATAATATTCCCCACCCACTTGCGCATGCTTAGTCTTTTGAGTCGAGGGTCTTTTGGTGGTCTTGGGGCTCGTCAGAGCACCCCCTCCTCGAATTTGCTGGTCGAACCCCTCCTTAAAATTTCCATATATGGTCTTGGGAACAGGTCGCGTTGCTCCTTGATTTTCTGGCTCCAAAGTAATGGCTCAGGGTCTATTTTCTACAGGTCGTGTTTGGGGCCTACCGTTGTTTTGTCACTCTTCTTAATTACCCCAGACATGCTAGGCTAACTTCTAACAAATGAGATGTTGTAACAGTCCTAAGACTCCCCATTCCCTCTAAGGACAAATAGATTTCATATAAAGTTTAACCTATGTGACTACAGTTCTATAGTTAGCAAGAATCACCTCATATTGATATTTAAACATCAAAAATCATATTATTCTTATATTAAAGCAATCATAGGTTAATCTCACTTAGCTCTACTGATTGGGGTCCTCGATACCCAGATTGAGATGGAAAGGGTAGGGGGTTTCCTAGCAGTAAACTGCTGTCCGTAACAGTTTCCTTAGTTTTCTAAAACACAATGCTACAAGTCAATTAATCTTAATCAAAATCTCCGTGGTTAACCAATTTTAAACAAAACTTAAACCTCTAAGGCTACAATTCCTGTGACTACCATTGATTCTTAACATTCCTATATTCTACAATTTACTTTTGATCAAGGTTAGCTCACTTTATTTCAAAATTAAATTTTTAACTTTTAACATTTGCAACAAGGCCATTGGGAACTGCCAGAGCCCTGCTCCCTGCACCTTCACAGTCTCTCAGTCTGAGCCTCTCCAAACACTTTGCTCAGTCCCATCTGACGGTGATTCACCCTCAGCAAGTTCACTGATGACACCAAGCTGTGTGGTGGCGTCAACACACTGGAGGGAAGGGATGCCATTCAGAGGGACCTTGACAGGCTGGAGAGGTGGGCCCGTGCCAACCTCATGAATTTCAATCAGGCCAAGTGCAAGGTCCTGCACCTGGGTCTGGGCAATCCCGGGCACAAATACAGGCTGGGCAGAGAATGGATTGAGAGCAGCCCTGAGGAGAAGGACTTGGGAGTGCTGGTGGATGAGAAGCTCAACACGAGCAGGCAATGTGCTCTTGTGGCCCAGAAGGCCAACCGCATCCTGGGCTGCATCAAAAGGAGCGTGGCCAGCAGGTGGAGGGAGGTGATTCTCCCCCTGTACTCTGCCCTGGTGAGACCCCACCTGGAGTACTGTGTCCAGTTCTGGAGCCACCAACATAAGAAGGACATGGACCAGTTGGAGAAGGTCCAGAGGAGGGCCACGAAGATGATTAGAGGGCTGGAGCACCTTTCCTGTGAGGACAGGCTGAGAGAGTGGGGGCTGTTCAGCCTGGAGAAGAGGAGGCTCCGGGGAGACCTGATAGCAGTCTTCCAGTACCTCAAGGGGGCCTACAGGAAAGATGGGGAAAGGCTGTTCAGTAGGTCCTGTTGTGATAGGACGAGGGGCAATGGTTTTAAAATAGAGGGGGGTAGATTTAGATTGGATATTAGGAAAAAAATTTTTACAATGCGAGTTGTAGAACACTGGAACAGGTTGCCCAGAAAGGTGGTGGATGCCCCATCCCTGGAAACGTTCAAGGCCAGGCTGGGTGAGGCTCTGAGCAACTTGATCTAGTCGGGGATGTCCCTGCTCCTTGCAGGGGGGTTGGACTAGATGACCTTTGAAGGTTCCTTCCAACTCTAACCATTCTATGATTCTATGATTCACCAAGTTTAAAACCATGAACAACCCTTCCTGTCAACATGTACAACCTCCCTCATGCTGCACACCATTGAATTTCACACAGAAATATGCATATAAGCCCAACAAAACCACAGAATATGCATTTCAGGAGAAAAAAAACTACTTGTTGAGGTATGCTTATACAGCAGGAGGTTGTCCGGGATGTGACTACAGCCCATGAGGACACACCTGAATTACCTATGCCCATGGAGGACACACCTGGTATTGACAGGAACAGGCATGGGGCCAGCCTAGGCTATAAAACCAGTTGCTAGTTGTGCTGTGCTCTTTACTGCTGTCACATTGAAACAGCAGTACCCGACACAGCTACTTTGAAGATCCATAGATGAAGATCCTTGTGTTACCTTCGACTGCAGTTCTCACAAGCTCTCCATCTTTTGTTAGGCCTCTAGCTTCTGGCTTTTAAGTCCTACACAGGGCTTGCCAGGCAGGTTAAAAGGCCTGTAGTATCTTTGGAGACACAGGACTTCAGTCTTTTTTAAATGTCTTGGATTCAGAGGTCTGAGTTCATTCCCCACCACTGCATCAACATTACACGCACATTTACCCAAGGCATTGCCCTCAGCAATCCTCCGTATGAAAGAGTAAAACCTTCAGTGGATTGAACTGTCTTCTACACAGACCATAATGACTGCATCCAACCTGGAAATTTCTGTACAGGAAGGAAAACAGGATGAAAGCAGGACAGCTTATGTGTTTTGTTCAAAGTTGGGAGCTGAAGCTGATAACAGAACTCAGATCACCCAGTTATATGATCCATAGCCTACTGAAATCCCACTGAGTTTATCTTTTTGTTCTGTGATTTGATAGCACTACATAAAATAGCAGGTTGGATCTTGTGATGTAGACACTTACAGAACTATATTTTGTAAAAGCCTCCTACTGGAAACATTGCTTTTATGTTATTGTTGTTGTTACTCTTGTTATTACTGCTCATACTGTTATCTTTCCATGCCCTCAAGAAAAATATTGAAAACAGAGAAATGTCAATACTGCTTTGATGTAAATAGCACAACTTGAAAGCCGCTTTGAAGGGAACTAGAAGCAGACTGCTGGAGTATTTTCTACCCTGACGCAGGCATAGTGCTGTATGGTGTTATGAACTGATGAACATATCAGAGGAATGCTTTAAGTTACACAACAAAAGGAGAAGCCAAAGCACAAGGAGCTTTTGAGCGTAGGTCTCACCTTTGGCTGCAGCGGAGTCCCACAACCTCGTTTCATGACCCTCTGCACCAGGCAATTCCCGTCAGCAGCCACACAGACCAGGTCAGCCCAGTTTTCTTGGCCGTGTGGGGACCAAGTGCAGGGGAGGGATTGAAGCAAATGCACGAGAGGGCAGCCCGGCTGTGGGAAAGTGCACGGAGAAGGGCAACTGTGCGAGCCTCACACTTAATGCTAGAGCTTGGAAAGGTCTGCAAAAATAATCTTGCCTCTACTGAGAGGACTCGAGAGGGCAGGAGGGATGTCATTCGGGGAGCGCCTTCCTGTGTGTTCCTGCAGTATCAAACACAACAGCTCCCTGATGCTTTTTGAGGCCCTTGGAAACTAGTCTGACACAAACAACAATGCATTATCATCACTTGTAGTCCTTACTAATTTTCTCCCAAATGATTAACTTGCCAAAAGGAGGGAGGGGACCTGAACCAGAAATGGGATACACATTCCCTGCAAAACAGAATCACCTCGTAACTTAAATAACAGAGATGTTGTGTGCAGGTTGTTGACAGGTTTGAAGCCATAGCTTAGAGAAGCCCTAAATCTCCTCTTGTATTTACACTTCTGACTCCTCTTTCCCCCTCGAGTGCTGCACTAATCACTTACAATCCTCTTCTTGGAACTGGGCGGTAACTCTCGGCAGTCAAAAGCACTCTCGCTGCAATTAAAGCTTGTCTGCTTTATTAATAGGTATAATCACACCATTCCACACCCCTTGCTTGGAGCAATTTGTCCATTTTTTTTACTATATCGCTCTCCTTCATTGCCTAGGAGTGTTTAGAAAGGGATTTTTTTTTCACATATTCATATGAAACAAACAAAAAGGCATTGTCCTCAAGGACAGCAGCAAGACTGTTGGCTATGTAAAGAAAAATCCCATCTCCCAGTCTGCTGTGTAGATCCCATTATTTATAAGTTACACCATGGAGTAACGCTAGAATGAGACTTGCTTTGTATATAAAGAGGAAAGGCAGATGGTCTGTTTTAGGAAATGGTGGGTCTGTTTTTCCCTATATATATGTGAAAGACAGTCAGTGCCATGAAGCAATCAGTGAACTTTTTTGCTCTAAAGGTTCTGCTTTGCCGTTGCTCCTGCAGCCCAGAGCCCGTAGGACCGCTCAGCCACCGCACCCAGGGCCGTGCAGTTGCCCCCATCAGCATCACTCGTGTGTGCGCATCTTGTGAGACCCTGTTCTGTTCAGGAAACAGGTGGGAAACCACACTTTACCTGAATGGGTTTTCTGTGTATGCCTCAGGAAGGCATACATCTAACAGCCTTGTTCTCTCATTTTTTAAAGCCATAACTAGCACAGTGCAACAGGGATTAAGTGATATATCTATTGCGTTTCGTACAGCACACAGAAATGTGACCTAAGAATCTTTTTCAATATGATTTTCTCATTACAGATTTTACTAATTTAATACTTAACTTGAATGCTTGTGGAAGCTAGCACAACCTAGTAGCTAAATCATGGGTGTTTAATGCAGAATAGAACATGTAATTACCAGAGTGAATCTTAGAATAGTTTAACATCTTTTGTTACAGTAAAATGAATCCATAGGGTTTCAACGTTTAGGTCTCTGTCTTGCACAGACCTGTCCCTGTGTGGAGCTCTTTGCATGATGGAGCCTCCATTTATTTCTATTATTAAAGGGATAATTGGTGCATAATGAAAAATACTTAAACAACTGTCTCTATTATATAAAGTGGAATTTAAAATTTTTCACTGCATTGTACTTTTTATTTAGTAGGAACTAAGAACTCCATAGGGTTTGCATGTATAATTTATCCACTTTCTATCTTATGTGTGGTTGTTTTGTAATGCAAATATTCTTCTGTTTAAGCTTGGAGCAGGGACAAACCTTCCTGCAGCATATTTTTTTTTTCTGTGTTGTGTTTACGTCTGCTCTGTAAGTGCCTACAGAGTAATTCCAGTGCAAAGTCAAATCCTGACCAGCAAAACCTGTTATTATTGCTATTGCTATTGTTGTTGGTTTTCTCTTTTTTTTAAAATACTGAAGTTATGACTTTATTACTGATTCTTTTCTAACTCAGAAACCACCCATGTAATTATTTTGTGAGAGTATATGTGCCTTTTTTTTGAGCCTTTTCTGACCACAGACTTTCAACAAGACTGTATTCTTGTCTTGTTTGTCATATTCTATTCTTCTTGGTAAGATGGTCGGAGTTGTTTGAGGCTGGACTCCTGCTCCATTGTTAGAGAAGTCACTGAATGCTTCTTAATTCTTCCTGTGGCAAACTACTAGATGGGGCAGGCATATTCTGTTGGAGCTAAGACACTGTTTTCCTACCTTTTTAGTTGACATCTAGTTAGAAACAGTATTTTTCTGAATTTCAGAATTCTACTTGATTTGTTTTGAAACCTTGCAATTATGTGATGAGCCTTCCTCAAGATAAAATAACCTCATCATTTGAAGACAGTTCAGTTCTATAAAGATACGTTACAGATTATATTTTCCTAGGAAAAAAAACATATTAAAATCTCTAGAGAGAAGAAATCTCCAAAAAGGCAAAGACACAACTTGGCTGCTGATTTCATCCTGACAAGATTACAGAATAAAAAACTTCAATAACAGGAGAAATGAAACTTCCATTGCAATAATTCACAGGATTGCTTAGGGAAAAGAGATCACTGGTCAGTGAACCTTATACCTGTAGCAATCTTCTGTACTTGTGCTGGATTCAGCTTCACTTGTCACCTAACCTGTCACATGAGCACTGGAATGAGTCATGCGCAAGGGGATGGAGATGGAATAGATCACCTTGGAAGGACATAAGATGTATGTCACCAGGTAATTTATGTGGCTGTTGCAAATGAACATATTATTGGAGAAAGACCAGCAGCAAAGACAGGAAAAGACACAATGGAGCTGTCATAGATTACAATGTGATGCCACAGGTTTTTGCATTCTTGTTTCCCTGCACAAACCCAGAGGGGGGAGGGAGAGGGAGGAAGAAAGAGAGAATGGAAAATACTGCTGAGGAGGGACCAAAACAATCTGAACGAGTGTTAGATGAACCAGAAAGTGTCATGAGACAAAAAAAAAAAAAAGAAAAGTGAATACTTTGATGCAATGGGCAGATTTCTTCAGCATAAATACATATTCTTTCAAGGCATGATCCAGCTTCATCTTACACATCTTCCGCACAAACCAACTGCTTTTTTTTTTGTAATTTCTGCCTGTGTTAGACTAAGTTTGATCAACAGGAGGCAGGCAATCAAAGGAATACACTTGAGATCCACATTGAGGATTTGTAGGAAGTATATAGAAAATTAGTTGTCAACTGTTTTAATTAATCAAGTCTTGAATTCTAGGATGGCATCGAAAGTATTTATATTACCTACAAATAAGAGGGGTTTCCACTTTAATTATTTGGTGGGTCAGTTCTAATGCAACATTGTTGCCACACATTTTGCCATGGCAGGCTGACATAGCCCAAAGCTCTGCTCAGGTTCCTTCCTTCTGGGAACAGCGTACTTATGCTACGGGTCTTGGGGTCTCAGCATGAGAAATCACACTGCACATATGAAGTAAAGGTCAGTGCAACTGCACTCTGAGGTCACCTTGACATGACTCTGGGAGAGGCAGGCCCTAGAGTCTACATGTTTGTGACATAATCATGCACAATACATATTAGGATCTGTACATCTAAAGGGAGAAAAAAAGTCCTTCCACTGACAGTCTTTTCCTTACTTCTGATCTCACTATTTTAAACGTTTGGAAATATTTAATATCTTTCCAGACAGAAATAGGTATCAAAAGAAGAAAAAAAACCACATTTTTTTCATTAGTAATACGCTTTCTTAAACAAGAACATACACATCTTACTTTGCTGTTGCTCTTAACATAGGAAAAATATTGGCAGCTCAGGCAGAACTTTATTCTCATGCTACTACTTATAACAGACTTCAGAGTAGGTGCATTACTTACTTTTGCTCCACACTTACTATATAAAAAAAAAACATAGAAAGATAACAACACACATTCTTGTTTTTTTCAAATGCAAATGCCCTACAAATTAATGAGTGACAGCGGAAAATTCCTTTCCTTTCTAGCTTAGCTCAGAAACCACAAAGTCATTCAAATTTGGATCCATTCCTATTTCTCAGGCTCCCCAGGAGATTTAGGAAAAGCAAGACACAGCTCTTTCCTGGAACCCCATGGGCATTACTACATTTTTTAGATGTAGATAAGGCTGCTACACTCTACCAGAACAATTTGGAAAGCCAAGATTCTAGTTATAAGGTGCTGAAGCTGGAAGGCTTTCACGTTAGGCCTGCAGTCCACAATCTCCAGCAAAAGAGGAAATGGAGGGTATGTCAGCAGCAAGCAACCGGCCCAGAACAGAGACAGCTCAGTTCAGTGCATATGTTCACGCAGCTGAGTACTATGTAGAGATACCATGTGGGTCTGGAGAGCAAAATATTTATCTTAGCACAGCTTGCTTTCAGCAGCAGCACTTCAACAGCACTGCTCGGGCCCAGTACCAAGTTAGCATCTTTTTAAGTTTTCAGGCGTCTTGCAAAGGTTAAAAGGAGTCTTCATCACCTCAGCGATGTCTCTATTCCTGGGTGGACGGGGAGGGGGAGAACAAAAATAAACCCAAAGAATACGCTTGAGGAGCTCTGATTTTGCTCCCTAGTACATGCAGGGTGCTTGGGAACATCGTACGACAAGCATTCAACCTGGGCACAGCTCTGGAAAATGTATGGCCATTGTTTTACACAGATGGAGAAATGACAGTTGAGCTTTGTGACCACCAGAGAATTGGTTCCTGATTCCTCCTGTTCTTCCCCCTCTTCTCCAAGCGCAAGTGACCCACTTGCAATATTTAACCAGGAATAGAGACATGGAGAACCTTTTCTTAGAGATTACTTTCTTACACTGATGCTGAAGTTTCTGAGCAGGACAGTGGTGCTGACTGGGACCAGAAGCAGCTGTTCTGTAGCTTGAACCCTTTTTCCAGCTTCTCCCAATCCTGTCTGCTCAGCCTGGTGAGAGGCTTGCAGCCTCTCATGGAGAAGAGGGTTGGAAAGCGGGGATGTGCCTGACCTGACTGCTGGAAGGGGAGCGGGTGTTTTCACGCTACAGCTCTGAGTACAGGCACTAGAATGAAATATTCAGGAACAAAGGTCAAGGAAAACAAGCACATCTATCAGCAACTGACCACTAAAATCAGGTGGTTTTCAGTTTACATTATGCCTTTTACATCTTCCCATGAGAGCAGCCATCTACAATGATCCCATCTCCTCTCTTTACATCTGTCTTCCTAATACACTACTCCCAGTACCTTTCCTTTTACCTTATATTTCCAGTTCCCCTTCCCAAGTATGGCCCACTCCCATTTCCCACTTACTCCAACCTCCCAGTTTCCACCACTTCCATGCTTCCAGATCCCTCCCTCCCCTGTTAGCTGAGCAATAGGCAATGTGGCAGATTTGGAGATGGCAGATCAGCCAGGGAGTACTCGTTTGCTATTAAGTAGCAGAACAAGTAGACATGCTGCACTTGCACTACAGTCCTTTCCCTAGTAGGGCAACAAATTGCATGTTGCTGTTGATTCTCATTAAACATTTCAAGAATTTTAATCCATTTCAGAACTTTATCCTTCTGTCAAATTCACTGGGAAGCGGACATCACCGGGGAACGACAGACAGATGGTATAATTACATAAGCCTTCTTTCACTGGGAAACTACATTAAAAAAAAACCCAAAACATAGAATCACAGAATCATAGAATCTTTAAGGTTAGAAAAGACCTCCAAGATCATCAAGTGCAACCATCAAAACAAAACAGATAAAAGTAGTAAAAATAATTATACTCCTTTTGGGAGACTGGATGGAGGCAGAAAGACTTGGCAATTTGATAAAGATTACACAGTGATCAGGGTCAGAAGCAATGTTTAGAGGCTCCCTTCAAAATATTAAGAGCCTTTGGATGGTGCTTATGTGTGCTGTGACGCACAGATACCACCGAGTCACTGGTTACCCACCATGGCAAAGGCCGTGGGTCTGCTGTGCCAGACCCCATCCTAGCTCAGGAGAAAACCCGCTTCCTTCCTCATTTTCCGTTCTCTCCTCCAGCTCACCAGCCTGGGGAACTTCGCTGCGGTTCAGACAAGCGAGGCTGCAGGGGCAGCCGGGAGCATTTCGGAGAGGTGCTTGTTAGATAAGCAGCCCACAGCCCCGTGTGGGATCCTGGGGTTTAGGACCACCCAAACCAGATGCCAGAATAACAAGTTTATCGCGTGTGCTGCATGCACAACGCCACTGCCCAAATCGCTGGTACTTTCAGCCTTGCTGTGGGGAACAAATGACCCCAGCTGACTGACACCCAACCCGTTCTCATTGCCAGAAACATTGCTGCTCTATTATGTAAGAAATGCCCTGGAAATTTGTTGCAGTTAACGGGAAACCAAGCACCGCGGGGCGCGGCAAGGGCAGGCTGCAGGCCTGCGCCCCGCTGCCCCTCGCAGGGGGCAAGGCCCCGCGGGGCCGGGTGCTGCGGGACCAGCGCCTCTCGGAGACGCCGCCTCGGGCGCGGCCGTGCAGCGGGAGGGCCGGGCCTGGCCAAGCGAAAGGGAAAGCCAGCTCCCGGGTGACTTCCCACTGCCCGGGCGGGGCGAGGCGGGGCGGGGGGGGTGGCCGCCGCCGCCACCACCGTTTCCCGGTTGCCCGCGCCGGCTCCTGCCGCGCCCGCTGCCCGTCCCCCGCCGCGCCAGGCACCATGAGCGGCTCCGACCCGGAGGCGGCCCAGCCTAACGACGCGGCGGCGGCCGGACTGCAGGAGGCCGAGCAGGACTGGGCGGCGGCCAAGGCTTTCTACGACAACCTGGTCACCAAGAGACCCCGGCCGGTGAGTGTGGGTGGGCGGGCGGGCCGGGGGTGGGAGGGGGTGCGGGGGCTGGGGGCCGGCGCTACCCTCCGCTCGCCCCGCAGCCCAAGCCGCAGCACGCCATCACGGTGGCCGTCTCCTCCCGAGCCCTCTTCGACCTGGTGGAGGAGCGGCGGATCTACGAAGAGCAAGGGCTGGAGAAGTACGTGAAGTACCAGCAGGACAACGAGAACGTCACCCTCAAACCCGGACCGGCTTTCTACTTCGTCAAGGTATCTAGGCCGGCGGGGGGGTGGACCTGGTGGGGCGCGGAGGATGCTGCGAGGCCAAATTCGGGAAGAGGAGGAGCCCGAAGCCTCCTTGGGCGGAGATAATCCGGCCTCGGGGAAACGTTTTGGGGATTTGTTTTCCCTGGGGTGAGCTCGGCTCGGCTGGAAGGCCTGGCAGCATCTCTGCATGTCGCTGGCTGGGACGGCCTTTCGGCCTCCTCTTCCCTCTCTTCCCCTCCTCTCCTCTCCCCTTCCCTCTTCTCCCCCCCGCCGGCACTAATGCCAAACGCCTGCGGGAGATCACGTACCGCCGGCATCCCCGGGACCGGAGTTCCACCCCCACATCCCGGTCTGTATCCCCCGCCTCTCTGCCTCACACCTGAGGTGCGGGTGAGGAGCAACCCGCATTTTCTGCTGGATATGGGGCGCACGAGGCGCCTTTCCTTGTAGGACTATTTTCCATAGGGCCCCAAATCATTTTAAGTTTGTTGCAACCACCTCCCCCCTACCCCTCGTCCCCAAACCAAAACATCTTAGTTCCTCATTCCATTTTTATGTCTCACTTGCAATAGGACTACTATGATTAAAGACAGCTTTGACTCAGTATTATTTGAATTACTTAATTCAGAAGTGAACCTTTTTTTTTTTTCTTTTTTTGGTCAGCTTTCATTTTTCCTTGCATTCGTTGTCACCCTTGAAATTGTTCTTGAAGACCAGCAAAAGAATTCGATCCCGTAGTTGGGAGTCAGGGTTTAAGCAGAGGTAATAAATGGAATATCTTGCTTTCATTGCACAAGATAAGAGAAATGGACAAGATAAACAGCCACCAGCACAGAAAGCAAGTGAAATTACAAAAAAAAAAAAAAAAAAAAAGAAAAAAGTTAAAAAAAAAGTATAGTTTTAGGAACACAGGTTTTAGTGGGACTAACTTGAAAAAAAAATCCATCTACAGAGTTCATTTTATGTCCATGAAGAATTGTTTGATAAGCTCCACCATAGCAATTTTACAAATTTATTCAAGTGTAATCAGTAGTCATACTTGCTGACAGCAGAGCTGTGGCAGAACACTTCCTTCTGGTTTCAAAAGTCGATTTTCATTGCTTCAGTTGTAGTCTCAGGAAGTTAAAACATTTTGAGCATTGCTGGTCACTTTTTGGAAATAAGTAGTGGAAAAATTACTTACATCAACACTCATTCTGTTCTAAATGTAACGGCTGTTAATAGCATTAATAGCACAAGCATTGTAAAGGTGTTTTAACATAAAAGCATGGTCAGAAAATAATTCACTTTGTACACCAGGGAGGCTATGCTGACTAGCAAATTTACTGCATCTTTTCCTATTGGTAGTAGCTGCAGGTAGCAGCCCTGCTACCACAGCCAGTTTTCAAGACATCTGCTAGAGTTCAGTGTCAAATTGTCTGAATATATGCAAGATTTGACTCTCTAACTCCTCACACTTTGAAAATCAGACCTGTTAGCTCTGCCAGGCTAAATGCACCTTGACCCTGTTACCTTCTAGTATGCTACTTGCATTTGAATTCTTTTATATTTTTTAAGATATTAATAAATAGCTTAGTCACAGGAACCATTAGGCTAGAGAACAGCAGGTTTGTTTAGTGATACTTTCTATGTGGAGACAAAGAAAGAATAAAGAAGTAATTTTTTTTTAATTATTCCTCTACTGAAATTGTTAAGATACTAACTTAAAAGTATTGTATCTCATGGTTGTAGCACTTAAGAACCTTATCACAGGCCAGGATCTTCCTTGGGCTGCAAAGCGTACAGGCACTGGAGAAAAAAAGGCATCCCCTCCTCCACTCTTCCTTATTCTCTAATAGTTTAGTAAATTGCCAGTATAGCACAGTATTAGCAGTAGAAATGGATTATGACCACATACTAAGATTTTTTCCTAGGCCTTATACCAGGCTCTCTTAGAGTTTTCCTAAGCAGAGCCCCATGTGACATAGCTATGGTTTTTACAGTGAGATTCCCGGAATTTAATTATGAAATCTATGTTTTAATTCTTAACAACCGGCCTGACTTTTAAAAGTTGATTTTAATGAAAATCAACCCATCTTGCATTAATTTGGTGATTCATTGTTGACTTTATTACCATAATCCCAAGGAATTGCATTCAAGGGCCAAGATCCCAAGGTAGAAGTTTGTGTATAAACCTAGAGCAAAAAGCAAATCTTACTCCAAAAGGATAAAATTCTAAATCATGCAAGAGAACAGATGGATATATAGAGAGACAAGCAGATGGAAGGTCAAGAAAGTAAGAGTACCAAGCTGTGGATATAACGTGTTGGCCCATTATCTTAAAAGAGATCTTACATGAATCAGAAGCTGTGTTATTGAGTACTGCAATTAGAAATGTTCAAGGAAATAATGATTGACAGGATATGATTTGGTACTCATAACTTAAGGACAGTCCTCAACACCTAACCACCTGAACTGTCAGTAAATCTTTGCATAAGAATGCAGCCCAAATTCATATCTGTGTATGCAAAACAAGCTGTTGCACATATAAATTCCTTTATACCTTCTCCTTGATTTCACCAGAGCAATTTCCAAGTGCACAAGAAAGTCTCTGCATACTACTGTTCACCAGCAATGTTCCCTTAAAATACACTAAGGAGGATAAGCGGGAAATTTATACATTTCTGAAAAACAGACCTTTCTGTTCCTGCAGAAAAAAAGCTTGGTGTCTCAAATAAAAAAAAAAATTCAAAGGGAAATCAAATAGAACAAACTGAAGTCCATGGTCTTAAGCCAAAGGAAATAATAATAATAATAATAATAATGATAATAATAATAATAATAATAGGGATTGTGATAATGCTCAGCAATGCACTGATTTATTCTGGATGATCATGCTGTCCCAAGGAAAAGGGTTTCCTTGATAAAGTTAAATTCTGAGTTAAATTCTGTAACTCAGCAAAAGAAACTTGCTTCCCTTCAAATGAACCCAGTCAAATGGTTGCTGGGAGCAGCAGAGAAGAAAGGAATAAAACAAGTTCAGCAAGTTAAACTATGAGGTATTTCACATTCTCCTTCAAGACAGTCCTATCATAAAACCACAGTGATTAAGAAACAAGGCACATTCCACTTGTCTATTGACTGCCACAATTTTAACCCGCAGGCGCTGGAGCATGTCAATGCCCGGCTTCTTGAGCTGTACCCTGAGGATGAGGAGCGATTTGATATTGTTCTGATGACTAATAACCATGCCCAAGTGGGAGTGAGACTGATAAACAGCATCAATCACTATGGTAAGTAAAATAAATACTACTTTGTAGAACTACTTGCTGTTACAAGTAGTTCTACAATACATCTAAAATGAATTAGATTTATTTTTCCCGTTCTGGCCTTGGGAAAAGTAGTTTATTTGATACTGACACTCATTTCTTAGAGGATGATATTTATTTTGGGGTGTCAGCATAAGAGTTAAACAGGATTTGGTCCAAAGCTCTAGATTTAATGAGTTAGGTGTGAATCTTAATTTCTGAGAAGTCCTTAA
Organism: Chlamydotis macqueenii; assembly: GCF_036417535.1. Classification (NCBI taxonomy): domain Eukaryota; kingdom Metazoa; phylum Chordata; class Aves; order Otidiformes; family Otididae; genus Chlamydotis; species Chlamydotis macqueenii. Next base: position 11,642,812 of record NC_141558.1, read on the forward strand.
CCTTTTAGTTGGTTAGTATTTATGGCCCCTATACATACACCTTCACAGCAGTTATTGTGCTACTTTAGAGGGATTTTTGTTTTTTTTTTTAATTCTCAAGGAGGAAGGGCTGATCAAACACTGTAGTCAGTTTAAGTTGTCTAACTTCTTGAAATTACGGTGAACATATTTTTCTTTTTTAAGTTTACTGTCAGCTGTAGGCTAGTGTACCTTTTCCCATAAGGACCTTCCTGGTCACAGGTTCCTTTTACAGGTTTGTAGAGTCAGACCTTGTTGTACTCTTCTTACTTTAGGCTTAACAATTGAACGTTTCTGTATGACGGGAGGAAAAAGCCCAATTGGTTACCTGACTGCATATCTTACCAACTTGTACCTCTCAGCAGACTCTGAAAAAGTGCAAGAAGCTATAGAAGCAGGTTTGAATTTACTTTCATTATCTTTCTGTTGAGCTTGTTAAAAAATGAATGTATTGTGTGTCTTTCACAGAAAGTAGTGCTGCTTCAGCAAATGCTGAAAGTCACAGCTTTGTATGGTGCAAGCTTATAACTTATTTTTACTTAATCAAGTAAAATTAGGTTATTTCTCTGTATTGTTCCTCTCTGACCCTTCAGCCTGCTGATAATGACACCTTAATCAGCTTCTATCTTTGTCACACCTTTCTGTCTTCTCCCATGCTACGAGAAATGAACTCCCATACACACCTACTAACCTACATTCAACTTCTGTTTGAATAGAGTAATCTCTTTCATATGACTTACAAAAAAAACTTCTATGTTTTGTAAAGAGTTAAAAAGTAGCTAATAGTTTGGTTCAGTGGTCTCCTTGGAATTTCCTACTTTGTCTCATTTGCAGCATACCTTGGGGACCATTTTTGTATATTCTTATAGGGAAGTGGAAGGAAGCATGTCTAAGAAGTTATGTCAATGGCACAGCTTCCATACATGTGTTACAGAACAGCCATAACAAATCGGCTTTAGAGGTCATTTCTGCTCACCGCATATAGAGGTCACCACAAATAAGTTGTTGGAATCGAACTGCTGACAGTTTAATGAATGACTTTGCAGGACATGCAAACTGAGGTTCTCTGATCCATTTTCAGGCATCGCATCAGCTACGATGTTCGCTTCCAACAAAGATGTCGCTTACTCGGATACCCAGTTGAGGGTGGCATTTGATGGAGATGCGGTTCTCTTTTCCGATGAATCAGAACAGATTGTCAAAGAGCAAGGATTAGATAGATTTTTTGAACATGAACAGCTGAATGAAAATAAGCCTCTTGCACAGGTTTGTACTTCCTGAATCAATGAGTTTTCAGAACATCTGTTAATTTTCATTGCTGCTGTGTTTCTGTACTTTCCCCAGTGTGTATGTATTCTTCTTTGTGGAAGCTGATTGCCCTATTTATTTCCTTTTCCAAGGACTATCTTTAAAATGAATATTTGGCATAAAAGAGCCGACCACTACAGGCCTTTCACCAGATCTCCCACTTCACTGAGAAAAGACCATGACTTACAGTTGTATTTCAGTTGTATCATTAGAAAAAGGAAAGGCTACTACTAATTTCCTTGATTATTTTTTAAATCAGATTGTGTAGGTAATGTTAATTTCAAACACTGGGATATTCTGGTTATTGAAACAGGGTAATATCTTGCTTATTACCAAGCAGCACTATGCAATTTCTTTAAAAAACACAAATATTTTAATATTAGCTTAAACTGAAAGACCAATTCTGCTATTGTTAAGAATGGTATGAATTCAGAATAAAAGCTTGATTTATGAAAGTACTGTTGAGTGCAATATATTGCAATTTGACCCAAACTATCATTTGCTTCTTTTAATTGGAGTATAATTCTAATATTGTCGTTAATCTGGAAGGAGTTCAGTGATGTCTATGTAATTAGGTCTCTTACTGTTTTTTGCACAGAAAAAAAAAATGCATCTCATGGTTCATAGTAAAAAGAGTTAAGTGTTTTTAAAGAACATTTAATTGAAGTTGAAGACAATAGTTGTAACTTTGTATTTTAAGAGATCTTGTAAGCCTTAGTAAGAATCAGTTTCCTGCTGATCATACCATGTAGGATTATGATTTTAACTTTTTCCAATTTGCGAATTCCTAGTAAGGGTACAGATACATTTGGACACATTGCACAGAGAATTTCCTGAGTAGCATAGCATTAGGGAAGGAATCCTGCATGTAATTGGCAATCTGGAATAAAGCAAAAGAATGATTTGGGGATCTGTGGACAAATACTAAATATGCTTCTGGTATTTCGTACCCAGGGTCCTTTGAAAGGTTTTCTGGAAGACCTAGGGAAACTCCAGAAGAAGTTCTATGCAAAAAACGAACGATTAAATTGTCCCATAAGGACCTTCCTGGTCACAGCCCGAAGTGCGGCGAGCTCTGGAGCCAGGGTACTGAAGACTCTTCGTAGCTGGGGTCTGGAGATTGATGAAGCACTTTTCCTAGCAGGAGCTCCTAAAGGACCAATCCTGGTGAAAATCCGCCCTCACATTTTCTTTGATGACCAGATGTTTCACATCGAAGGAGCACAGAAATTAGGCACCATAGCTGCGCACGTTCCCTATGGCGTTGCTCAGAAATACCACAAATCTGCCTGACTGGATGGCACCATGAATGAAAAGGTTTTTAACTTAGCCAGCCTCTAATATACCAACCTCTACATTTGTACATTGTAAACACTATATTTAAAGATAGAACTTCTGGCTAGAACAGCCTTTAAAGGAAATATTTTTAATATAGGTAAGTTTTTAATAGAGTTATTTTAATAGCATTCTTAAGCAGTTTAGGTTTTTTACCCATCTGAATCTAACACTGTGTTTTTGATACTAGGAAAATATTTGTACTGTTTTTATAGCTTGAGACATATTTTGAGAGACAGAACAGTTATATTTTCTCTAATAAACTGATGACGGGTTATTTATAACAGAAATCATGCTGCAATGCTAGTCCTTGATGGTTATTTTACCAAAAGCACAGTTTACATATAAGTGTTTACCTGTTGGTGGTTTGCTTGTTAAATATGTGTTCAGTAGGTTTGTTATCACAAGGTTTCAGCTTCCAGTGAAATGTTAGCTTATTTTATCTTATGTTTACAGGAACCTTTTATTTTTCTATATTGTTTTCCTATTCTAATAAAGCTGGCTTTACAGAACATTGTCATTTTTCTGAGTACAAGTTTAGCATAATTTCCTATGGAGAGCTTGTGTAATCAGTGTCTCTTGCCTCCTTTAAATATTTAGAACCAGAAGTGACCCCTTTCAGCCAAATTTGAGAGGGAGCTAGAAGTCTCAAAAACACTTGTTACAGCAGTTTTCGTAGAGCTGGGCAGAAGTCAAGAGATGCTGTGAGTATCTTGACTGGGACAAAGATGGAAGCTTTAGAATATACCTTTGTAACAGCAGAGAACCTACCCTGAACAGTGCTGTTGATGGAACTCCTTGTTTCTTGACTGGATTCACTGAGCATTTACAGCTGTTCTGGGATCTGCGTGAACTCTGTTTGGCAACCTCACATGAGTTTTCAGGGGACAGATGCCCACTGCAACATGAATTAATGTAAATTTACACTGTAGGTCTACTCTACCTCTTTTATGCTAAGTTCCTGTCTCAGTGTCATCCATGTATCTGAGCGCCTTCCAAATGACACACCTAACATCTGTCAGGTGGTGTTTGTTCTCTTTCCTTAATGGAACAAGTGTCCTGTTTTATTTTTATTGTTGCTATCTATTTATACCAGAAGAGACAAAAAGCAAAGGAATGTGCTTTGCAGTGGGAGTAGAAGTTAGTGAAGGCTTGTGATGATCTGTGGTTCCTGGGAGAATTCACTCCAGAATCTCATGTTAGCCTCTGAGAAAGTTCTGTCTAGATGAACTGTCCTGTTATGGCAGAAAGCTTAATTCCATTAATTGTGGTTTCCCTCTCAGAAACATAGGCAGACTTTTAAATGTTCTGGGTCCAAGCCACAAAGTTCTTTGAAAACAAAGGCAAAAGCCTTGATCCTGCATGAAACTTGAATAGAGATCATTAGAAAGGTTTTTGTGTGTTCACACCAGCATATGTTGTTGATGGGATGCACTGCAGAGTTCTGGTGTACTTGGAATTTTGTAAGTGCTAAAGGCTTTGTGCCCAAAATGTATCACATTTCCCAGCCCAGCCAGGAGGTGAGGAAGACATGGATAACGGAGGCCTGGTCATTGTCTGCCCGGATGGGATAGAGTTACCTCGCCAAATGGAGATTATAAAAAATGTTATTAGCAGATGTTTTTATGTGAGAGTTCAGAATCAGCAAGGAATCAAAAAATATTCCTTGGCTGTGGAATATAAATTGCGTGTGTACCTTCACCACAAAAGCATAGCTGCAAATTTCAGGAAGATCAGTCCTGCCTTGTTGAAGCAGAACATGGATCAGCCATTTTTCATCCATGTGCTCTTAGAGATATAGATGTTAGGCGGAGAAAACATAAAGGATATATGCTGTGCAAAGGTTGCTGGCACTTGACTTTCATTGAACATAGCAATCAGCTATGGGACCCTTGATCCCTGTGAGACTCCAAAGATGAGTGTCTCATGCCTGACAGGGTAAGCATGTAAATCTGTGAATAAATGAGAAACTGGATCATCTGGTCTGTTATGTTTACCTTCATTTCCAATCAACCATCCACCTACAGCAAAAATGAAACCTATTGTCAAGGATATAGTTAGGAGCTTCTAGTTCTTACATCTTTTTTTCTTCTGAACACACAGTGACAGAGGACTACCTCTTGCAGTGTCATTCCCAACAGCAGTACGAAGGCATATGTGAAGAGAAATAAGTAGTTCACATACTAAATTTACATGGTAGAATTCTTAGTCATAGGATTCAAATCAACATTAAAGTCCAAAATACAATGTTAAGGTCCACAATCACTTCTCCCAAGTCAGTTGAATACAATGCCCTTAGATGTCTGTTCAGATTATACACTGCCTCTTAACTGTGAGGCAACTGTCCCAGGTTCGACGGCTGCTTCTCTGCATATCCATCTGGCAGCATGTTGAGTGAGTGGAGCCTCATTCGTTTCTACAAGTGCCCTTCCAGACTAATCTGGATGTTTGGGGAGACTCGGGCTTGCCAAGTAGTCTCTGCACGTTGTAATTATTGTGTTTTGCTCCAAGGCATAGATTGGCTAGCAGACCAAAATAATCACTTTCAAGAAAATCCTCTGAAATGGCATGGGAGCTGAGGCAAAGGGGTTTCTATTTTTGTAGACATAGACCAGAAATGTCTCTTTATAGCATTCCAGTCCACAAAACAAAACAAACAGACAAACAAGCAATCCCCTTGCTTCTCATGCTCATGAGGATACTGTGAACTTATGCCCTAACACCTTATAACCCTAAGCCAGTCACAGTTAAACGGATAACATCTTTCAATAGCGAGCATAGAGGAGAGTCCTGTGATTCTGGACTCTCCTGTCTGTCAGGCTTTTATAACACTGAAAGACAGACTCATGAAAAAGAAACTGTCATCCCAGCCAAAACCTGGAAGAGGATTAATCATAATACAGACTGAATTCTGTGCTGAAACAGAGCCTTGTCAGGCAAAGCCAGTCCTTGCTCCCTTAGTTTCCAGGTTTGTGCACCACATCACAGGAAAGAGTCCAGGTAAGCAAATGGGAATGTCTCCTACTGCTACCAATCTCCATGGACAAAAATACTGGAAATAAGATCATTAAGGTGACTTTTTTTTTTTTTTTTTTAACAAGGGAACATATCCTCAAAGTGCATTGGATACTTCTCACCAACTACGAATACCTGATAAACCCGTGTTCCTCAGTTCCTTTGCACCTCCAAGACATCCTTTCAATTTCCAGGGTAGCATGTCACACAGAGTGAAACAACCATCTGGAGGAAACAAAATAGTTCATATGAATATTTGGAGACGGTCATCATTGTCTGTGTTCCAACATGTGTCCTCCTGTGTTCCTGGGCTGTGATCTCTTCTAAGAACTCAGAAATCAGAGGGCTCCTACATTTTGAGGAGAATCCTCAGGTATCCTCCCTTGGGCTCCTCTGCCAAATCCTGTAATCTGCACTGGCACGCAATATTGCTAAACAGAACACACCCATCTCCTTGATTGCAGCAGTTGAGTAGAGAAAGCAGTGAAGCAAGTCAATGTCTGAGGCAAAAAAAAATAACTCAGTTACTCTGCTCAGTAGTATCTGGGACCAACAACATCTGAATGCATGTCATCCCTGACCAGATGAGCAGCTCCTAATAACTATCACCCACGAGCTCCTGTGCACAATGCTCCTTGCACTGAAGGCTGCATTGACCACAGATGGACCCAGGCAGGATCTCTGAGGAAGCACGCTCTCCAGCACATTCACAGTCTTCTGAGGTAGTAGGTGCATCACAGATGACTGCCAGAGTCCCCGCTGCCAGATGCTGAATAGCAGATTCTTTACATGATGAATATGTTCTTCTAACAGGGCATTTCCTGGTTCTGTTATTTTGGCATTTTGTTGGCATCCACTGTCCCTTTCTCATGGTCCTTGGCTGCAAAGTCCTTAGCAGAAGTGGGCATGGCTCCATCACCTCCCAAAGATGTGATTTACTCTGAGCAGAGTATATGGAAGAACACCTCAAACTGGTTATGGCTCTTACATCAGGTTAAGGATGCCAAAGGCCATCTCTGACATAAGCAGATGCAATGGTGTGGCCTGGTTAAAATACCCTTTGCTGTAGCCATGAATCTCACAATGGGGTGAAGAGCCAAGAATGAAGAGAAAGAGTTTTCTGTGGTGAAAACAAAGACAGAAGAGCTCTCTCAGTGAATCCAAAGTGTTTAGGTGTGGTACCTACACAGCCTGTTAAACTGCCCAAGAAGTGTGACAGACAGTCAGAGGAGAGATGGTAAGGATACATCCAGAAAAATCAGATACATCTCTTTGGCTGTAAGATGAGCTGAAGCCAGCCTCAGAACAGACTGTAGAGATGTGAACAGACTGGGAGTAGCATCAAGATGTGACAGTTAAATGGTGGTTACTATTGCCAATTATTCTCTCGTCCAGACCAACCACAAGAAACCTGATGAAAAGTCCATGGGTTTCCTCTTGGGTTTCTTACTCATTTCCCCAAACGTGCTAGGTCTTGACTCAAGACAGACATGCTGATTATCAACCAAGCTTGTTTCTGGTCTCCCCAACAGACTGTTATCTCCCTGGACTCTACTCACCTGCATGCTGGCCCCTAGTCTTGATCTTTAACTTCTCTTAATCCATGTTGTTCTATCTTCATTGTTCGTATCTTATTCCTAAATCTGCACTCAGCCCTATTACTGTCCTTGTTTCCTCAAACACTTTTTTTTAAAACTTACATTGCTCTTGATAAAAATTCAGTTACCTTTTAAATTATCTCTCTGTACATTTCTACTAGCAGCTTTCCCAGATCTATGATGAAAAGAATTTTGAGTGAGGAACCTCAGTGGCCTCTCCTGACTCCTTGGAAGGGTTCACATTGCCTTGGGTGGGTTTGTCAAGGTCTGGGATTAGTAAAGGTGTCATCTGGACGGGCAAGATGAAGATAATGGCTGAAAACAGGTTTTGGGCTAAGGATTCACCAGTAAGTTGGCAGGTCTGAGGGGTTCAAGGGTTTGAGTGCCAACAACTGGAGAGGTCCAACCTGGGTGCCAGCTACCAGACAAACCAGGTATTTGAGGGACCCACATTATGTGCATGTGTGAACCACTAGCACACTTCAAGCTGGACAACCCAGTACACAGAAAGAGACCGGTATCTGGGAAAATCCAACATCAGAGCTGGTTCCTGGGTCTCTGGGTACAAATATTGGATAGACTTTGGGTCCATGCTTGTATTTAAGAGATCAGTGAATGTGAATGTGCTTATAAGGTAAGTGAGTGGATGTACACACATATTCTGCAAGCAGTTTCCCTTCTACCAGACTGGGATGGGACAGACCCCCTCAGTCCTGAACTCTGCTAAATTTGGTTGCCTCAAACAGGCTACCTCTAAGCTAATACAACTCAGCTGAAGTTGGTCCTAGAAGCGAGCATTCAGCAGGTCTGACTGCCAGCTCTCTGGTACGTTTAGACTTCAGAGTAGGTATCAGAGCAGGCACTGCCATTATTACTTGTGTAACACTCCCCCACGCCCCCACACCCCATCACTTCTGCTTGCAAAGTGCAAGTAGGTTATCAAGACATGCTTAGCCATGTAATAATGTCTCTGCTATGCTCAGACACACAATCCAACTTGATACAGAGCCACCAGAACCTGCTGAAACACCTAAGAAAGAAACCTGTTCATAAAGGCAGCATGGGGGAGGTCTCAACGTGCCGTTCAGACATACTCTCTTGTTCTGCTTATACTGGGAACCTAAACTTTCCCAGAACACTTCATCAGCACAAAGGCCAGCTGGCACATGCATGTTAACTCTCCAGACCACGACGGCTGCTTCCAAACTGCCTAGCGGGAGCTCACGGGCTGCGGGAGGGCCCTAACCAGCCTCCAGCTTCAGGCCAAAACTCTGCTACAGGCTGTAACAGCACAGATGTTGCATTCCTGTGCCGGGAGCCTTCTCTGGCACTGCTGAATCTACTGCTCCTGCCTCTGCCTCTCAAGCTGAAGACCCAAGGCAGACTGACTTGAACATGGATTTTGCAGAAGCATTTGAACTGCCATGAGGTTCAAAGACTGGTAATGAAATAGAGGTGCCCTTCATGTCTATTTTCCTTGTGATGGAGTCACCTTTGTGAGACTGATTGATGTTAATACAACGTTTTGGTAAAATCTCTGCTAGCAAACTAAACACTACTGGGAAATGCTTCTGGGACCGCATACTCAACCATCTTTAGGTCATTAAATTGTTATAATTGTCTTCTAATCCTAAAATTGTTAGAACAGTCCCTGGTTTCGTTTTGGCCCAAGCCAGCTAGCTCTCTCCCAGATGATATTCACCCATGTTTCAGGAATCAGCACAGAACAAAAACCAACAACCAGCTTGGATGTGCTGGGGTTTCACAGGCTGTTTTGCTCCAGTTCGCATCAGCACCAAACAGCAGCCCCAGGTACGCCCAATTTACCAGCACAGGCATTGTGTCAGTGAAACAGCCTTTGGGCAGGAGAAGGGACGTCCTGCTGCTGGGCCATCCTACTGCATTTTGGTTTTGAGGCAGGGAAGGAAGCAGTGTCCTTGCAGAGGTAACTCTGATCACAACCCACAGTTTGCTTTGAGTTGTCCTCGGGCCCATGGTGGGGCCAGGAAGTCCCATGAGTTGCCGGTGGATGTTTCAGTGGTGGCAGTAACTATGACTCCCTTAAACCGGGATCATAGTCACAACTGGGCAGAGCCGCAGAGGCCACACTTCAATGTGGTCCCACCAGATGCCCATCAGGGTAATCAAGTTGACATCTGCCCTGGTGGGAACTCTGGTTACTTCCTCTCTAACAGTAGGCCTCACCACCAGGTTGATAGTATTTCCACAGGTGAAACAAAGTTGGCGACAGATGCATGCGTCTGAGCCAAGGGCCTCAGCCGATGGGTGGAAAGTTGGGCACAGCTGGGCAACTGTTGTGAGTGGGCTGCCCGACTGTAAGGGTCGGTCAGAAAATCAATATTGTCTCAACCTTGTCACCGAGGACTTCCAGGTGGACTGTGGATTTGATGTGGCCTAAATGTTAGGCTCACAACTTGACACGAGTTGCTGCGAGCAGCCCGCCTGAGACGCAGTTGTTTTTCCCAGGAACAGAACAGAATTGTTACGGACAAGGCTGACTCTGGCCTAACAACAAAATGTACAACATACTTGAGACGGCGGACAGAGTGGCGTGGAGATGCCACGGCTCAGCCTTGTTGTCAAGACTGGCAGAGATAACTGTGCAGCTGCTATGGAGGAGGATGAATCACATCTGCTGTCTCAAAAACAACGGTGAGAAAGTGCCCTTTAATGGAACTTTGCTCATTACAATGTACAAAAACCACACTTCTATCCTAAGGGCCGAGAACAGGCGGAGATCCCCAAAGTAAAGGAGGAGCAAGGTTTGCTACTTGGCATAAAAGGTCGACCCCTAACAACGAGAGCCCAGAGAGCTTTCCCCACCAAGGATCGTGAGGACCGGTGGGACACTGTCCAGATCTGGGACCATAGGGACATCTTGGACCTGCAGTGGTAGCTATTATCCTTTTTTTTTCTATCTATACTTTTCCTTTTCACACCCTTTCACCTATTGCATGCCGCTTTATGGGCAAAATAATAAAGTTTGTGCTGTTTGATTGAAACCAACCCCTTTGGCGTGTTCACCGTCATTCTGCACTTTGAGATCGCACTAAAAGAACCACCATGAGTCCCCAGTGGACCATGACACCGACTTACGGCTGCCCTCGCACCGACTGCGACGATGTGCGCTCGGTGATGTAAGGGGGCGGCCTGGCACGGGGAGCCACAATCACTGTCAACGCGTGTCCTGATGACCAGAAAAGATCCTCGGGCTGTTTTGGCACTGCTGGAGGGCCTGGGTCCTGACCTGGGGGACTCTGCGATGAGCAGCTGGAGGTGGCGGAACACTGCTATTCTATGGCCAAAGCTGTTCTACGGCGAGCTGCGTGCGCGCAGATATGCGGGCCTTGCCTGTTAATGTGTAACCTGGCTGTCAATAAAGCATCGCATCTATCTAAAAAGGGTACCCCACAATCACGCAGTGTTACGTATGTGGGGACAAGGGGCGCAGACTCATGACGCATCACGATTTCTGACAAAAGACACTAAATATCGGTCTTTACGCAGGCGGAAGGGCCACCTTCAGTAAACCCGGGAAAGGAACGTGCCTACCTACATCTGTGCTCGATAAATGGTGCGCTCAGGAAGCGCCTCCGGGAGCGGCTTGCCGGGCACCTCCAGAGGACTACAATCCCCACAATGCCCAGCGGCGTACCTGGCCAACCCTAACGCACCCCCAGAGCCGGGCGGCAGGCGGGCGGCCAGGCGGGGACGGCCACGTCGGGCGGAGCGCCGCTCGGCCCAGCGGGATGGCCGTCGCGGCGGCGTTGGTGCTGGGCGGGGGGCTCCTCCTCGCCGCCTGGCGCTGGCTGCGGGGCGCGGCCCGGCCCGGGTCCGGGTCCGGGGCCTCCATGCGGGGCAAGACGGTGATCATCACGGGGGCCAACAGCGGGCTGGGCCGGGCGGCGGCGGCCGAGCTGCTGCGGATGCAGGCCCGCGTCATCATGGGCTGCCGCGACCGGGCGCGGGCCGAGCGGGCGGCCCGGGAGATCCGGGCCGAGCTGGGCGAGCGGGCGGAGGGCGATGGCGGCGGCGAGCTGGTGGTCCGCGAGCTGGACCTGGCCTCCCTCCGCTCCGTCCGCGCCTTCTGCCACCGCGTCCTCCAGGTAGGGCTGCGGGGCTGGGCCCGCCGGCTCCCGCGGGGGACACCGACGGGGAGCGGGCGGCGTTAGGCCGGCCTGCGGGCCGCGGGCTCCCCAGGGAGGAGGCGGGGTGGTGGGTGGGCTGGCTGCAAGCAGCGCGGTGGGGGCGGTGTCCGCGGGGCTTCCGTGTTGACAGGGCGCGTTCCTGCTGCAGGCCGGCGGGGTGGCGGTGCGGCCTGGTGCTGGGTTCACCGCAGGGTTCGGGAGGAGGGGGTACGTACACTGGCCGTGAGCTAGCACCTGGAAGCGTAAAGTTCGTACTAGTTCATAGAATCACAGCATGGTTAGGGTTGGAAGGGACCTTTAAAGTCCATCTAGTCCAACCTCCCCTGCAAGGAGCAGGGACATCCCTGACTAGATCAGGTTGCTCAGAGCCCCGTCCAACCTGACCTTGCGTGTTTCCAGGGTTGGGGATTCCACCACCTCTCTGGGCAACCTGTGCCAGTGTTCCACCACCCTCGTTGTAAAGAACTTCTTCCTTGTGTCTAGTTTAAATATAGCACCTTTTAGTTTAAAACCATTGCCCCTTGTCCTATCACAACAGGCCCTGCTAAAAAGTTTCTCCTCATCTTTCTTACAAGCCCTCTTCAAGTACTGAAAGAAAAGCCTTCAGGCTATTCTAGTCTAGACTATTCTAGTCCTTTTCTGTTCTGAAAAGGAAAGCACTTGTTTCTAGATGATATAAATAATAGAGTGGTTTGAGTTGGAAGGGACCCTTAAATATCATCTAGTCCAACTCCCCTGCAGTGAGCAGGGACACCTTCAGCTACTTTTCCCTCTTTTTGACTCTACAGTAATCTGCCTTTGTTATTTTAAATTAGTGTTACAGCTCAGCCTTGTCTCCAAAGAAATAAAAGTTCACGAGTGCACTGCTCACAGCTGCAGCCATCCTTCTGCCACCTCCCCACACTGCTCCCCTCACACTCCCCATTTTAAGTTACTTTGCCACTGTTAGCTGAGTTTAGTAGACATTTTTAAATACATCAGGTTTGTGCAGATTACCTGAACACCCAAGTTTAAGGAGAACAGGGATGTTCAGTTGATTCATGTGACAGAAATGCCACTAGATGAGTTCAGCTGCATTATTAAACACCAGAGAGCAGAGGGAGGCACCGTTGGAGACGTTATTCCATTGCCATGAAAAGCCTCAGTTTGGGCTCTCATCTCACGGCATCTAGCTGCTCAAGCTGTGAGACACAAAGTCATGGAAGCCAGGCTTGATAACTTCTACTGCTGCTCAGATAACTGCTTGTTAAGTACTTAAAGATGCTCAGATGCTGTTGCGAGAAGGGGAAAAAAAAACCAGAGAGGGACTTTATTGCATTAGTTTTTGAAATAGGTTTTCTAAAACTTATATGTCTGGAAAAAGTCAAGTTTTAAGTTCTCTAGTGGGGCTCTGTGTAGTTATCTACATTCATACATACAGATCTGGTCATGAGGTCTGGGAAAATACACATATACAAAATGATGTGCAGAATAAATAACAGAAAAGAAACTTTCTGCCTAACTTTTAAAAATTGTATCTTTTATAGTACAAAATATCCCCAAATGTGAATTTATTAGCCTCTCTTTGTTGGTAGAGCCAGTACAGGTGACTTCAAGTGAGAAATGTGTGGAGAACAAGAGTACGTGTATCTGCAGTGATGCTGACACCTGCATTCTAACTTTTCTTTTCAAAATAATTCCAAAAGCAGCTGAATGACAAGGGATGTGAATTCAAGTAATATTTTCAAGAGCTGTTCCACCCATGTTGGTGTTATCTTCTCTAACATGTGACTCCTTTTTGGAGCTGTTTGTTTGGGGGATTTTTGTGTTTTTTTTGTTTGAGATGAAGAAGACTTAAATATCAGCAGGATGGGGAAACAATGCACTCCCACTGCTTAATTTAATTTGTGGGATTTTTCCTTTCCAGAACTGCAAGTGATTACATCTTTCACTCCTTAGCCTCACAGCAAAAAGTAAAAAATGTAGAGATGTTGGAGGACTCCATGGAAAAATGGAAGCGAGCTCAGAAGCTACAAGGAGTAGCATTGCCCATCAAAGCAATGTTTTGTGCTCTCTCTTGCATTTGGTCACAGCTGCCTGCTTGGCACTGATCACATTCCTCTAATTCTAGATTATTAAATTTAGGAGTCTCAAAAAATAGCACAAGTGGAGGTCTTGCTTCTTGAAGTGTTAAGTCTTGCAAAAGAAATCCTGCAGTCAGATGCTGTGGGAAGTTTCTGAAACAATGTTTTTCTCTAAAGGAGAAAGAAATATCACTTCAGTAAGCAGATCTACAGTCAGTACTTCTTCAGTCCTGTCCTTGCTTAGTGACAGGAACCATTATATCCCTTTGGGTGAAGAGAAGTGAGTTTGCTCTTTGGATCATGCCTCAGGGACCCAATTATATGAAACACTGAGCAGCCTCAAGTCCCACGGAAATCAGTCTGATGTTCAAGTGCTTGATGTTGTGTGTGATTGGATGCCAGCACCATTAACTGAAAGCCAAGTGCAGATTTGGGGTTTGCTCTCTTTCTATCTTTGCTGCTAGTGGCAGTCAAAAGAAAGGCAAATGGTGTAAAATTAATTTTGAGGTTCTCGATTTTTATAATCAAAATGACCCAAAATGATCTCAGCTTGCCTTACAGTCCGTGCATTGGGTTTAAAGAATTAGCGGCAAAGAAAACTCATGCTGCTTTTTCTGTAAAGTAAATGGTTTTGCTTCAGATTCATGCAAGCATAAATTTCCTGTGATACTTTTACAGTCTTTTGTCAGAGGTGGGTAAAAATGCTGAATTCAGAGCTTATTTAGGCAACTTACTTTAATCTGTATTTTTTGAACAAGTTATTTTTTTGGGGTAAATTAGAGAGCTCTTAATTTTTGACTGTATGCTGAAGTATGAAGTGCGTGATGCATTATACGTATATTATTCATACCACTCTCTTTGTTAGTTATATTGCCTGATTCTGTGCAATGTCACATACCTCGTTGAGTGTTTTCTCCTGACCTGAGCCAGAATACTGATCCATCAAATAGCATATGCTGAGTACATCACAAAAATTTCAAGCCACAGTCCTGTAAACACACCTAGGTTCTTGAGTACGCCTATTAGACTCATATTGTTGTATGAAGCCTGCTTAATTGTGACAGTGACAGTTACTTTTCTATAATGAATTCTGCTCCGTAGTTGTCACCGAGCAGCATGATGAAGTGTAGTGATTTTAAAATAAAATGATGTTTGAAATCAGGAGAACATTGTTTTGCAAAGTTTTTCATGACAGGTCCCTGGTGAGTTGATGAGTCTACAATCTGACATATTTTCTTCAACCATGAGGTTAGTTCTTTGAGCTAACTCTTTTTGTTCCATATTTGCACGGCTTTGGTGTAGTAGGGCCTTTGCCTGTGGCTGAGATTTGCCATAAATTAATGTGTCTACTTTTGCAGTGCAATAGACAGGTTACTCTTTAGAGGAAAACAAAATGCATCTCAAAGGTAAACTGTCACTGAATTGCTGTAGGAAAGCTGCTCCTGGACAAGCAGATGATTGTGTTCTCTGCCTGCATTAAAAGCAGATGCAGGCCTGCTGTTGTATACCTGCCTGCTGCTGGGGTGAAGTGCTCAGCTTAGTGGTAGTTCAACTTACGGGTTTTTTTCAGCAATGCTTTACAAGAATATTAGGAAGTTACAGTTCAGAAAACTGGGAACAAAATAATTTCTAACAAGGGCCAATGCGAAATATTAAGCATAATGGTGTGTTTTGTATGACAGTTATAAAACTGAATTATTTTTTTTCTTTCCTGTTTAAAGGAAGAGCCAAGGCTGGATGTTCTGATAAATAATGCAGGGATATTCCAGTGTCCATACATGAAGACAGAGGATGGTTTTGAGATGCAATTTGGTGTAAACCACTTGGGTCACTTCTTGCTCACCAACCTTCTTCTGGGCCTCCTCAAAAATTCTGCTCCGAGCAGGATTGTGGTGGTATCCTCAAAGCTTTACAAATATGGAGAGATCAACTTTGAAGACTTGAACAGTGAAATAAGTTACAATAAAAGCTTTTGTTACAGTCGGAGTAAACTGGCTAACATATTATTTGCAAGGGAGCTAGCCCGTCGGTTAGAAGGGACAGGAGTCACCGTCAATTCACTTCATCCTGGGATTGTCAGAACAAATCTAGGCAGATACGTGAATATTCCTGTGCTGGCAAAACCCCTATTCAACCTGGTGTCATGGGCTTTCTTTAAAACACCTCTGGAAGGAGCCCAGACTTCTATTTATTTGGCTTCTTCTCCTGATGTCGAAGGCGTGTCAGGAAAGTATTTTGGGGACTGCAAAGAGGAAGAACTCCTGCCTAAAGCCATGGATGACTTGGTTGCAAGAAAGTTGTGGGATATCAGTGAAGTGATGGTTGGCTTATTGAAATAAGTATCAGGGGGTATCTGCAAAAAATAATGCAGATAACTATGCAATACATATTTGCAACAGTGTGATTCTCACTTTAAATGCTGTGGGAAGACAGATTGCTTTGCTCAGTAATTATTAAATAGAGCAGTGATTTATGCTGGAACTCTGTTTTGAAATGAAGGAAAATCTTTATTTAATAGAGACATTAAAGGAAAGTCTCAAATAGAGTTTCAGGGTGCGAGTGTAACTTCTGGTCAAATCTGCTTGGAAACTTGTATTTTAAGACTGAAAATTAAACAGAACTGTGTTTTGCAGTATAATGCATATTTGTTGTGTTCCACTACTTGTAGTCGGGCTGGGCAATGCAGGGTACTGATGGTGAAACTCTTCTTGTGTAAAAAGGTTTTGAAAATAGATCCTAATAATAATAATAGGATTATTGTCTTTTTTTTTTTTTTTGAGCCAGCACAATGAAAAATGGAATAAACAGTTTTACTGATATGTTACACTGTAATCATTTAGGCCTCTGAGTGCTGATCAAAGACTTGTCAGCCCCGTGGTCCAGTGAACAAAGCTGTTGAGCCGTATACAGTTCAGCTGTGAAGCACAAAGTCAACTTTTTGGAGTGGTGTTGCTGCTGTTCAATGAGTATATACACTTGGTTGTGCAAGCTGTATTTTTATTTTCATGTGTGCTGAACTTGCTGTTTCTTTATATGCAGACACCTTGGGTTTCGTTAAAAATGTAGTTGTCAGATGTATTATGGTCTTGATTGGGCTTTGCATGTCACGAATTGTGTGCATACAAAGTTCACAAGACTCACCCAGATCAAATGGAAGAGAATATGCTTTTCAGTGTGTGTTTACCTTGACTGATGGCACTTTAACTCAGTAATGAGATCGGATAAGTCTGTCTAATACAGCTTACTGAATATTCTTTAATAAAAATGTTCTAAAAAAAGACTTGGCATTCATTCTTTCACTGTGGAAGATATGTCAGAAGCCAACAATCTTGACACAGTAGGCTTGTTTCAAAACAGGAGATTCACCTAAATTGGTTTAGGGAGCCTGTCCTGTAGGGTTGGTAGAAATAAAGTGGGCTCTAAATACTGGCATGTTATGTGAAGCTGTACTGTTTTATTCTTTTTAATTAATATAACTAGTGGTTCATAGTGACATTTATGACTTCTTGTTTTGCTCTACTCTAAAAAAATGTTCTAGCAGTTAAGATTATAGAATAAATATGGAAGAATGATTTAGAGTGATCTATCTTAATAAATATTACTCAAGGGAAGGAGTATCAATAATAAATTATGTATTCAGTAAATCATTATTTCCTACTTATAAATACATATTAGTTCTGCACTGTAGGTAGCAACCAACCAAATTTTTGTGATTCTTTCTCTGATGGTTTACTCAGACTCTCAGCATATTTACCTTTTGCACAGTGCAGTGGACCTGTGCAGTGGACCAGCCTTATCCTTCACCACCAAGATTGTGCTCTGGGTGAGTGACGTGGGTGGGTGCGGAAGGTGGCATTCCAGAAAATCACAAGCAAGCTATGAAGCAGAGCAAGTTTTTAAGATCTTGTAACATGTTGAACTTTGCACTGCTCACTGTAAAGCAAGGTGTAGAGATGGGTGTGTTGTCAAAGCATACACTGAGTGTTGAACAAAGTTCTCTAATGCCAGAGGGCGGTGTGTTACATGCTTAGAGAAAGTTCTACTTTGATCTTCAGTGTTGCATTTCACATTTTCATTCTAAATACTCATAAATAACTGCACGCAGCACCTTTAAACAGCTAGAATTAAAAGTTCATTAACATGAACTCTGTAAAGAGATACAGAGAAGGTGAGCCAAACTTGGGTTTGTGTTTTCAATACTACTGTAGCTATGCTAGAGGAACACTATTGTTTCGCTCCTGAAGCACGTGTGTACCTCTTGCAAAGAAGGCCTTGGAGGCAAAGGTGGAGAATGGAGAAGGCAGCTAATCTGAAAATACTGTAGTAAAAAACTGCAGTGAAACTGTCCGAAGAGCAGAGAAATATATAATTTTTCAGACTGAATGACCAACATAGGATGTGCACTAGCCTTCAAAACAGCAACGGTGGATTTGTGCTGAAATAAAAGATGCGAAGTGAGAACTACCAGTCGTAGAGTATGACTGCATAAGATGTCACGCTTCCTACATCTACCAGGTGCTTGTTTTTATTTTCTTTTGAAACACTGCAGAAATAAGAGCCATTGTCAGAAAGGGATTGCATTCCTGCAATGACAACTAAATTATGGCCCTTATTGCAAAGTAGGAGAGTGATCACATGATACTTTTCGTGGAATATTATGTGCCTGAATGAATATTGCCTGAAAACAATTTGAAAGGACGGATTGTTAGGAAGTTACCAAAAGGTAAGCTTTTTTCAACATCTGAGGCTGAATGTAATTTAGCCTCTGTGGACCAGAAAGCTTTGACTACTCGCTTGAGATTGCTGTTTATGTGATGCTTTTGTTATTCTAGTAGCATCTAGCACCTGGAGACCTCATAGGTTAACAGATCTTGCAAAATTTAAGTGCAAAACCAAACAAGAGCCCTAATTTCAGCAAGCAGTTAGTAATGCTGACTCAGTCTAAGTTAGAACCAAGCATTTTGGCTGAGAAACTCTATCAACTCTACTCTGCTCTACTCTGCAGGATCTTAGTAAGCTCAGATATGTGTGAATGATTGGAGGACTGCCTGCTGAATGTCTCTTGGAGCTTGTAAAGGATGCTCTAAGATGAGATCAGCACACTCACACTTCACCCCACTAAAACAGTGCCTCCAGAAAGATGTGTCAGGCTCTGTATGTTACTATTCTAGAAACTATTTACAACAATAGCGTGCAGCCAAAAACGGGACGCATTCCAGATGCCTCCCTCCACCATCACCATCACATGAACACTGATATGCTCAAATTAAACTTATTTCCCATGAAGAGTTAAACTTGTAAAAGCAAAAAGTAAGGGGTGAGAGAGGCAGATAGTGACCAGGGATAGCATGTAAAGCCCATGGAAATGCAACTTTCATGGGCAGTTAGAGGTGGATCACATTTCTAGGAAGAACATGACAAGGAAGCCACAGCTGAGGTTGATCTTTTGTTGAGACTTGTGGTAAACATAATTGTTATGAAGCAACATTTTCAAAAGCCAAAATGTACCTTCAGCTATCTTACATAAACTGTTAGAATTTGAGCATTTGATTTTTGGTTGACCAGCAGTGTTGGACCAGTGCTCTGTACCTGTGCCCTGGGGTTTTGTAAACTGGCTGGGCTAGGTACAGGGCGCAGCGACTCCTGAGAACGTAGCCCCTGCCCTTTTGCTTTTCACAGGGGAAGTGCCTCCTCACTGACATAGCTGAGATGTGGAGGGCCACAGCAGCAATTACATTTGACTGTTTGCGAACTTTCCACCCTTAGGCCAGTTTCAGCAGTGAACAGAAATGCTTCCAAGCGGCCTCATTTCTCAGTGATCAAATTTTGTATGGCAACAACGTTGCAGACTAACTGTACTCTGAAAGGGTTATTTTAAAATAAGGATATGAGGGAGTGTGTGTGGAGATGCATGTACAATTTAATCCCTAATTTTAAAAGACTGCCAAGGATTTACCAAGAGACTGAGGGGTGAGGAGAGCAGGTCGCCAGCATGAGAGTGTCTCGTGCTGCTGTGCTGGCTTGGTCTGTGATGAGACACGGGGCTTGGGGCCAGATTTGTTGGGCTTTGATTCATCTTTGACTATCATGCTTTAGGAAGTGCCCCTGTAACCAGCTTCCCTCATGGGTAGATTAGGAGGTTTTTTTTTAATTTCTCTCTTTCGATTCTCAGTGCCAGGCCCAGCTATAAGCCAGTCCTCCCAGCACACGTGTAGCTATTTCAGCTGAGATTTCTGCAAGTGAACTAAATGGCAGTTGCAGGTATTTATTTTGTATGCCACATCTGTTTAAGTCAAGGGAGACTTATGTACTTAAAAAAAGAAAAACAACTACTCTGGATCTGTCGCCAATTTACCTTCATTACCTTGCCACAAAGGCCAAGGCCTGTCCCCAGGCAAAGGGACAACGCTGCTCTTTCAGTTAGCACAGTCAATGCAGCAGGCAAGCTTATAAACCTAGCGGGGGTTCTCCAGTAAAAATTCTTCATCTTAATGAGATAAATGATCAGTTTTTCCGTGATGCAATAAAACCAGAAATATTTAAACTCGCCTCTCTTTCTTCAGCAATTGCCTGGTTTGCCCAAGCTTCCTACTAAGTGAATGCTTCACAGGCTTCAAAGCCTGAGCCCTGTGAAAGTGCGGTGTGATTATGTTTTTGCTGAAAAATGTGGATAATTCCCACTTCAAGCACACTTAATTTCTTTCCACCTAAGGCTATAAAGAAAATAAACAACTTGCAAGAGTCATACAAATAATTTTAAAATGGGAGGCCTGTTCCCTTTTTCACATAACTTTTTCCAAACTAATCACTTAGAGGGTAATTGACTTGCAAAACGATCCAGGAGGCCTCCACAGTTGAATTATAGTTTTTGATCTGTCCCAGAATGGTGCTGCTATTTCTCATAACAGAAAATGATGACCTCCCTCTAGACTTTTTACTTGCCGTTTTAGCTACCACTAGCAGCCTCACACCTGTCGTAACTGGATTCAGATCAGAGAAATTAATTAGAATATTTAATTTATTCCAAATGTCCCATGTAACATGGAGAAAGCAGTGCTTTCCTAATTGGTTTTTTGGGGGAAGACTGGCACACTGACCACCTAACAAGGTTGATAGCCCTTTCTTTCTGCACTGAAGAATTATCACTTATTTTCAGGTAATGTGAAAGAAACTTAATTAATCTGGATAGGGAAAGAATCAAAAGTTTATTTGCTGTGGAAGACTCAGGAGAGTGTCACATGCTTGAAATCTATAATAATCACTTCAGCAAGGCACTGAGCATTTCTCGCCGTCTGTTTCATGGCCAAAGCAAGCAGTCTGAAATCCTGGTCCCACTAAAAGCATTGGGAGTCAGACACCTAAATATTTTTGCTGATCTTGATCGCCTGGCTTTATGTCTGGGCAGTAGGACTCTTACAGCCAGTTGGATGATGATTCTTTCAAGCCTGATGAATGAGGCTTTATGCACTTCTGTGTATGTGTGGCATTTAAAAAAAAAAATACTTCACAAATTAAGGGTGGCGGGTGGTGGTGGTGTTATGTATATATTAAATATTCTGCAACGTTCTCCAGAAATGCGTGTGTTTTCCCTTCCAAAAAATGTCAGCCCATCTCTGCAGCTTGTTGGGACATTTGTCAGTTTGCCACCTAGACT
This sequence comes from Chlamydotis macqueenii, assembly GCF_036417535.1. Taxonomy (NCBI): domain Eukaryota; kingdom Metazoa; phylum Chordata; class Aves; order Otidiformes; family Otididae; genus Chlamydotis; species Chlamydotis macqueenii. The sequence goes on from NC_141558.1 coordinate 11,663,972, forward strand.
GCAGATTGGTGATGAGTGATGTTATTTCAGTTTATCTGAGTCCTCTTGCAACCTTTCCCAACAGTAAGTCAGTGTCCTGGGCCCCTCCTAAGTCTCTGCATGACTCTCCAAATCCCATCTGCCCTCAAGACAAGCAATGTCAGGGTCTTTTTAGATGCTTCAGGAAAGGGGTCACGAACAGTGTCTGCAGAAAGGCAAATGACACACCTGGAGGCCCAGAATCTATGTATACTTCAACAAGTAGGTTTGGTATCATTTTGTATACTCATTCACGGACAGGAACACCTTCTCCAGTGTCTGTGGATAGGTATTTTAGACTTCAACCTGCCCTGAAGTCTATCCATACAGCACTGTAGATGTAGCCGATGGGTAAACCAGCAGACTGAAAAATACTTAATTTGGTCTTCTGAAGGGTGGAGATCCTACAGGTCCAGTTGAAGTCACTGGTAGTTCCAGTTGCTTGAGACTTCGCCTGGCGATGAAAAAACTTGGGAGGAGGGAGGAGGAAGAGAAAGGAGCATCATTTTCTTTATATTCAATCTGCCCTCTTGCAAATCTTGAGAGACCTAAATGTGTCTCAGATGCATCTCCGCAGATACTGAACAACAATATATGCCTGCTTTATGGAGGTATTTGTCCCTAAAATGGTGCTGTAAACAGAGACTTTCAAAAATCATAATTTCACATTTTGTATAGTGGCCAGACTGTATTATGAACTAATTGTATCAGAAGCACAGCTAAGGCTGGGGTCCTGGAACACTAGAACAGGATAAGAGATGTTGTCTGTAGATGCAAGAGAGGCAAACCGAAAACTCAAAAAGAGTAATTAAAAAGCTTTGGTGACAGTTATTTTGTTTCTGTTTCTGAGGGGTTTTTTTTTATTTAATTCTAGATATTTCCTTTTTTTTTTTTTTTTAAAGGGTTACAACTGCAGAAAATGTGAAAACAACCATGTTTCAACAAAGTGGCACAGTTGTTCACTGTGGAAAACCCATAAAATGACAGGAAATGGCTTAATGTGGTAGGTGTTCATTTTTAAAGGTTCTGTTGACAGAAGTTGATGAGTGAAAATATTGTATTTCATTTTTGCCTTTTGTTCAGTAAATAACACGGAATTTTGATGCTGCCTAGAGGGACAGCTTTGTACTATGGTGGTCTAAACTGGGATCTTTCATTAGTGTAACCAATCAGAGTAGGTGGGTTTTTTTTTCTGGTTTTGTGTTGGGCTTTTTTAAGAAAAAAAAAAAGCTGAAGTCAAAGAGAAGACCAAGAAAAAGCACCACAAAGTTTATCTTTTACTCATCTGGAAGAGTTTATTTTAAACACGGAACATTGTTTGCTGCTGTGGAAATGAAAGTGAGAGAGTTGCAGCTTTCTTCCAATGCCATCTGGCAGATGATTTACTTGCGTATGGTATTCACTAATCCAAATAACCCTGTGTGTGGTAGCATTGTCTCTTCACTGATCATGCAGCTGAATTGGCTGAACCTTAGATGGCTCACACAAGGCTATCAACAGCACAGTACAATAGACTGTTTAAAATTAGAACAGTATTAAGGAAAGGAGTATGCCAAATTCCTCATGCCTTTACCTTTATTAAGCAGTTTCCTTACTCAGACTAAGCTTGATGTTTCCTTTTCATTCTTTTCATGGTTTATTCACTCCAGTTCTACTTGGGCTTCAGCCCATTGAATTCAACACTTAGGTGTAGCCTCAAAGCTCAGATGGGACCGGAGCATTGGGCATCCGTCCCTAGATTGGTATCCTTGCCCTGATGATAACCGTGTTTGCTCCTGTACGGTCTGTTCCTGACCTTGTGAAACTTGTATTCCTGCTGGGAAGTAAGGCTACTTCAGCAGGACAGCTGTATGCTGTAACCAGTAGCTTTGTGGTTAAGGAACTCTCCTAGTTCCTAACCTGAGCCAAAATTGTCTCCAGATCAGGACATTTCCATTTATCAGGCAAAAGATCTAACTACTTCGTTATTATATTAATGTTAGTCTGCCTCCTCTTGCTATAATATGAAAGAGTATGCCTTGAGTGGTTATTTCAGGAAGGAAAATAATTAGAGGAGTATGCCTTGAGGAGCAGATCCCAAGCTATGAGTAGATGGAGGCATTCACATATATCCTTGTATTTAAATTCTAGGGAGGTGTTGGTATTCTGATGCTCTTCTACGCTCGAGACAATGCAATGTCTCCCTTCTCAATGTGTGGGGGTTTTGAGTGATTTTTCCATGGTGCCTAACTCTGTGTGCCTAATAGGTCTCTAATTTTGGCTTTGGATTCAACTCTGAGGTCGAAAGACCTAAAATATAAGTGTTGACTGTGCCTTGTTTTAGGCACTTCTGTTTTGCAATTGGATCTGACCCTGATAGGACACCTCAAAAAGTGAATGTTATGTTTCAGTTTGCAGTTTCTATTTTGGAAGCTGCCTTTTTTATTTTAAGTACAGTTGAACAGTTTTGAAAGCGCTGATTTTCTTCAGAGGTAGAGGTCATATATAATTTATATGTGAAATTAAAATACATACAGTGTAGATAATTTTGTAACAGTGATGGGGGAGGAATTGAGAGCTCAGATCTTTTCCTGCAGAGCAGCTGACACTTTGAAGTCACTGCCTGCGTCTGTATTGCTCAGCGGTTAATGCCAGCACCTGTTTCCTGAACCACAGGCTGAATGGGATAGTCGGGCAATGTTAGTGTTACCATATTCTGGTTTCCCCCAGAAGAGGCATGAGTACATCCAAACTGCTTGCTGCGAATGTCCTTGGCCATGCTGATCCTGAGTGATGCAAAGACTTTTTTTTTTGAAAAGCATTAGTTGACCAGAGCCAAAACTGTGCCAAGAACTGCCCTAACTATTAAACAGTGCAGATGATTGAATTTCAGTGCTGGGCTGGCGCCCTGTCACTCCTTAATAGAGTGCAGTAACTGTAGCCAAAAAATGCCCCCTTTCTCCCACAAGTGTTAACAGAATATATGTGATTTTTCAATTTACTTCCACAACATTCAGAGACTGTTCTGGAAAACTGAAGCATATTTTCTTTTACTAATTTTATAGTGCTAAAATTCCACTGACTTTGCTGCAATTTCTATTGACTGACCCTGTAAACACATGGAGGATTGGTATTGTTATTAATATCACCATGTCGTCATGCTTTATTCATTTTCAATTTTATAACTATAGTCTGATCTCTTGGAATTGTGTCCACTAATGTAGCACTGAACTATGGAAATCTTATTTTATCAAAATGTGTTGTTCTTGGACTAGAATTCACAGTTACACAGTTGTACTTTATAGATCCATAGATTTTTTAAAGCCAGAAAAGGCCCTTAGATTATTTCGTCTGACTTCCCGAATGACACAAACCATTTAATTTAACCCAATTAGCCTTGTGTCAAGCCCAGCAATTTGTGTTTGGCTAAGGCTTATCTTCTAGAAAGATGTCCAGTCTGATCTGAAACCATCAGTAGTTGGAGAATCCATCACTTCCTTTGGCAGTGCAGTCCAATGGTTATCACTCTCCCTCTTAACAATGTGTGTTTTGATTCTTGCCTGAATTTCTTTGGCTTTCACTTCCAGCTATCACCTCTCATTATGCCTTTTTTTTTGTGAGATGAGAGTGCTGCTGTTACTGCTCAGTATTTTCTCCCTGTGGTGATACTTGCACATTGTAATCACTGAAATCATCACTAGATGTTTTTATTAAACTCAACAGACTGAACCCCTTTAATCTCCAGCAAGGCCCTCTTCCAAGGTTTTGATAATTTCTGTGGCTCTCCTCCACATCCTAACCAATTTTTTACCTCTCTTGTGAAACGAGGAAACAAGAACTAGATGTAACACTCCAGCATATGTCTGCTTATAGCCAATCCTAGTACTTCGCAATGCTTTCCCTCTGTTGTTCTAAGGTGATCACCAATTTAAATGTGCCGGGGTCTGCTCCCTGGCACTGAGGCCAGCTGGAATACCACAGTCTGCATCTGTGCTATTGAACACTCTGTATCTTCTGTGACAGGGTGTCTGCAGCCAAACTACTTTTTGTGAGTGCTTCCTGGCAATTCCTGACACTTTGGCTGTGTTTGGGTATTATCTGGGAAAATGCTGGCAAAGGCGGAAATCATGCTAGGGATGAGAATAACCATCCTGTGGCACAGATGTTCAAGGACTAATGCATCAAAACATTTCTTGGCATTTTTTTTTTGTTTGGTTGTGTAGTCTAAGAGTTTCCAGTTATGCTCAAAGCATCACTGATATTTTTAGCTTCAGTGAAAGTATTGAAAAAAGACATATTTCTCTTATCTACTTTAAGGACCTAGGAGTCAGATTATGTGGGCTCAACTGGTCACCTCAGTTAGGTGAAGACATAGTCAAGTTAGAGACAAGCATCGCCTGATTTTCATTCACTCCATTTCTCTTAGACACGTATTTTTGTACAGATTCTGTCTGGTAGAATTTGCTTTTCCCCACCTCACCACTGATGATAAAGGCTACTTGGATGATTAACAGCCCAAATCTAACTTTTCACAACAAGACTTATGTGAAATGACTCCTACTTGGCTTCACTTTTGTGTGATGACTCCTACTCCTATGGGGATGACTCCTATCCATGGCACTCATGCATCTAAATCACAGAAGTATTTTTTTTTGTAAAAAAATTACCTGTAGATATAATATATTTGCATGGATATGATAAATAGACTTTTAATTAATTTTCTCTGACTTTTACTGTAGGAATTGAACATGAACTAAAACCTTGTGTCCTGAGTTTTCAAAATTCAAACAATGGTTTTGCCTTTCCTTTTAATGTGCTTCCCATAGTACAGCAATACAAGAAATAATCCACAGATCCTACATTTGCTGGTCCCTAGACTAACCTGTGTCTTCATGGTGCAGAAGTTTTACTAAGACTCTTTGCTCGCACCTCCTTCCTCCCAGAAAAGGTTACGAGGAGCACTAAGTGAGAAGGAGAGTCTGTCCCCATGTCATCAAACCTCTGACAGGATGGATGTGTTACTTATTTCCTCTTCCAATCTAAAAAAAAAATAAAACCACTTGAAATCAGCTGAAGGATTTCACCACTTTAGTGGTGTCACTTCCCAACTTCAGCGCTCTCAGAATAGCTTGGAAAGATCCAGTTGTTCTGGTGTATGAAATGGGAAAACTCTGCTACATCTCTTTTCTTACTTATGGGAGGTTAAGATCAGATGGAGCAAAACATTTTCAGTATACACCTCAGTCTATTTTCATGAGTAAACTCCTTGCCTGTATGCTTGAGCATAGCTGGTTTGCTTTGTAGGGGTATTTGCGTCGAAGGTATATCTTGGACTTTTGTTAGTGTTTTGTTTGTATTCACTTATGTTAATTTAGAGGTATTATACTAAAGGAGTATATTTAAAATGGTACAAACCCTGTGGCAACAGTATTAAATGATGAGCAAAATCATAACTTTGTCTTACTGTTTGTCCACCTTGGCTTATTTTTAGCATGTACCTTGTCTGTTTTGAATCTAATTTCTTCCTCCATGCCTTGACATGGAGCTAGCTGTCTCCAGACGCGATGAGTGGACAAGACTTGGAAGCTGACTGATGCAGTCCGACTGATACAGTCTTCCAATATTATTCCAGCAAGTTGTGCATCCTTAAATGTTTCTACATGTTCCCATTCTGTGTCTTAGAGTTTATAGCTACATTTAATGCTTTAAAATTACACTGTCTACATGCAATCTAGAGACAGCTAAGCATAAGTGGTATAGAGGCATGTCAGTCTACACTATTTGGTCTTGAGACCAAGGCTGACCTTTTTATTCGACACTGTAGACATGCCTTTTGAAATACACCTTGCTTTAATGTCTTGTCAAATGGAGGCTGTAGACAACAAAAAGGGCTTTGATTTGTGATGTGTGTGGTTAGGTAAGAGTTGTGGGTGGTTCTTGCAACTGATCTTCACCTTTTCCAAGAGACAGGTGCTTGTGAAGCAAGGAGCGCTGGACACAGCAAATTCAATTTGTGAATAAGAGACTCATATTGAGAGATTGTCACCAGTTTCAACTGTAGATTGGGCTGTGATTTGTGGTAGTTTGGGACAGAATTCTTGCTTTGTTCAGCCATCCTTGCTACAGAAGAGCAACTCTTCAGGAAGAGTGGATGGGATGGCACGTATAATATCTGTTTCTGTTACCTGAGATAAATCTATCAGCAAACATGCATAGGAGCCTTGAGTTTCTTCTCACTTATAAACCAGTTTTAATATTAACTTGTGTGCAGACAGAAAAAGTGTGAATTGCTGTTCTTACCTAAAAAAGCACCTGTGTTCAGGAATAATTTGAAATGGTAACTGATTTGGCATGAGCCAGAGCAAAGCCTATTGCAGACATGCAGTGGGGATTCATTATTGCTTTCATTAGATTTTATTATCATCACCTTCAGTGACACATACAGTGTTTCTTTCATCACTGTGTGAGGAGGTTAAACACTACAGCAGCAGTCTAATACTGCTCAGCACCTGCCCATCTGGCAAGCCTTTGTTCTCCAAAGTTTGTTCTGCCACCGTTGATTTTAGATTGCCAATTTTGCAGCTGATCAAAGTGGTACGATTACTTAAAACAAGGGCACCCTGAGCAAGTATATCACCGTTGGTCCAATTTGGATCTACAGAGCCCTGACAATGAAAGACCTCTGGGCAGACTGGACTAGCAAAAATGAATGTGCATGCAGACATTTATGATGCCGCTCTGTTGTTTTTAATGCACTGTGCATTCAGCATTCTCTTTCCTTTATAGTGGAAGATCATTTAGATGTTTCTTTGAAGACTAATTTAGGAATGTTGGCAAAGGCCAGTTAGTGTAACATGTGCAATTTATAATGTTAACAATGTCTGATGAAACAACAATTATGAATAATCCTGCCAAGTACAGAGAAAACAAATGCACTCTTTTTATGCTGTAGTTCGATCTGATCATGGTAGACTACAGTTAAGATATTTTGAAACAAAATATGCATGGCAAACTGTTTTCATAAGACTCTAATAAAAGTCTTTCTCTTTCTCATTTTTACTTTTCCCTCTCTCTCTCAATCTTCCCTTTGTTTTACTCAAATAAAAAAAAAATGGAAAACATTTATTTTATCATCTGTAAAAAACCTAAATTCTCCTCAGCTGCTGCTGTTGAAATGCTGGAAATCCATTCCAGTAGGTTCCTGTTCACCCTGTGCACAATAAATAATATCGCATGGAAAACAGTCCAAAATCCAATGTAATTCACAGAGATATTAATAAACTCTGTTCTTTCTTTTTTTTTTTGTTTTTTTTGTAGGGAAACTGAGCAGCTAAGCAAGTTGGAGCTTCATTGCCTGAAGATGATTGAAATAGCATAAAGTAGGGCGCGGTCAATAGTCAGGCAGTTAATATAGTGAGAAATCCATTTACATCGTTGACTCAGTAATTTATTTGCTGTGCTATTGATTTGATCTCTGCCAAGAGAGAGCTAAGGGCTTGGTCACAGCTTTGTTGAATGCATTGTAAGTGCCTGTATAGAATGACTGGAAAAAAATGGGTAATGGGCAGGTCATGGTTGGGCTGGCTTGGAAAAAGCCTGGGAATTTGTTACTGTAAGTGTCAGACTCCTCTTTGTTGCTCAACTCCAAATTGTGCCGGGCTTATTCGAGATGAGTGTACTTCACCGACAGACTCCATATGTCCATGTGGCATTGCACTAGGCAAGCCACCGTGTAGCCTGAGAGCATCATAGATTCACTTCCATCTGCCATAGAGAAATAGTTTCTCAAGTTTCAGTGTTTCTGCTTAAAACTTTCCACTGCTCACTGGGGAAGATTCAGAAGTGTCAGTACCATTGATTTTCCTTTTTTTTTGTTTGTTTGTTTCTAGTTCTGTTAGATTATTTTTTTAAAAAAAAAAACCCCTCCTTCCTGATCACTAACTACCAACAGGGTAGCTAGTACCATTGCACTGGAGGAAGTCAGCAAATGAACCCATGTGTAAATGAACGGAATTAACCATCAAATTAACTTCCTCAGCAATAGGGAATACTGTACTTCATTAAAGTTCCACTCCTATTGTCAATTTGCATCTAATTTAGCATTTTAGTCTAGGAAAGTGTATCCCTGTTTTTTGTTAGCTAGATTAACTTTAAACACAGTATTTAAATTACGTTTTTTGGATCTTTCAGTGAGTCAAAGTGGCTGCCAGTTCTCTAGAAATGAGCAAACTGGCTGTTTCTGATGAAATGTAGTGTTTCTTTGCAGTGGGGTATGGCCATGTGTTTGTACATATGCTTCAAGGATGGATCTGCTCTCTGTTCATAAATTACAAAATTACTTTTCATTACTCCATATGAATTCATTCTGAGTTTGATGTTAGTTCAAGATCCAGTGAGATTTCAAGGAAGAAATAAAATAGTTTCATATCTATTTGCCATGACTGCTGAACACTTCAGTCATGATAATCAGCCTCTGAAGGTAACCAGCAAAAAATCCCACCCTGTGGAGTTATCTGTGGTTTGTTTTTTTTTTCCCAAATGTGTTGCACAAAATATGTTTTTATTTTTCTGCAGCCTTTTCAAGGGTAAGAAGTTCAGGTCTTCTGTTGCCTAAAAAGCTTGATAAATGAATTGAGAGGCAATGAAATGAAGGCTTGAGGAATAACTGGAGGCTACGAGGTTTTCAAAGTAAAGGATGTTAGTGATACTGCTTAAAATGTGTTGTTATCAAAGACTGAGCATTTTGAGTAAAGGAAGATTTTTGTTTAACTTCTTGTTAAACAAATATGCTTAACTTATTTTCCAGTAAAACATCATGTTTCTGATGTTTCTAAAGTTTAGAAGGAGTAGGAAAAAAGAATGTGCTTAGATCTTTCTTTTAAATTTTAAAAAGGCAGGGAGAAATTGAAAGTGTAATGTCCTGTATGCTTTGAAGGGCTAATTATACATTTTGTGTAAAATACATTGGCAAACAGAAATATATGTGACAGAGGCCAGATACCAATGATGCCTTCACTTCTTAGAAGATGCAGCTCTATTTGCAAGTGAGCATCTGGACTATTGCAGTGAAATACCCCCTTTGATTAAATTTACTGTGTGCACATTCTGCCCATTCTAGCCTCAAGATCTGAAACCTCTGAAGCTGACCAAACACATAACTGTTTATTGAATGAAGGCTCAGACTACTTGAGACAGAGAGAAGCTTCTTTCAGATGAAAAGTATCCTTTCATGTATTTGTTATTACATAAGAATTGTGACTCATATAAAGAGACAGTAGCCAATAAACATAAGAGATTTTTCTTTTAAGAAGGTTTCCTTCTCCTTTTCTTCAGAAAATTGATTTTCTTCCCCTGGAAAATGGAGACTTCCAAATGGCAGCTCAGGAATAGCATTTCTTTTTGAGCCCAGTTGTGCCAATAATTCTACTAAGTAAGTGTTGTATTGCAGCAGTGATGAAGAATCTCACACACATCTATAATAGTGTGCAATATTTTACATATAGTGTAGATGAGAGCCAGAGTAAAACCAAAGTGAACTGGCCAGTCCCTTTGAAATGTACCAAAGGTACCTGGTACCTTCTTTCTGGTCACACTTGATATTCTGGTTGAATCTTTTCTTCAGTCAAATGTAATTTCTGGAACAGGTATTATAAAACACAGATTTTGTTTCTTTTATGTATGATATTTGAAAAATAGCTCTTGCTTTCTCAGGCAAACTTCTGAAGCAGGTCAGAGTTTGTAGTTTTTCTGTCATCACAAATTAATTTAAAGGCCTCCTGTGTAATAATAATAGCTTTAAATTGTTTATAAGGTTGATTTTAGTAAACACTGGATAACACAGAGCAGTGCCAAGCATAAGCAGTTGATTCAGTGCCAACACAATATCATCTTTCATTGGTGCTCTGAAGACATAGCACAATGAAGATGTCTGAGGTATGTCACAACACTGTGATCAAAAGGAATGTAGTATTTAAATATTATAATAAGCCCAGTGATGTCTTTTGAAATAGAATGATTTTAATTCAAAAACATCTGTCTGAAAGTCCAAAGAGATTAGAAATGCCCATTTATGAAAACATACTAATTAAAGGCTCTAAATACTTAGAATAGTTCTATGCCTATGTAAGTTAGTCCAACTGATAACAAAACTCGACATGTTTCATATTATTTCAACTTCTTTTATTTGAACAAGGGAATAGATAAACAAAAGGAAATGATCCTGTTGTTTTTAAAATGTTGTGAAAATATAACCCGAACAGAGGTCAGTCTTCAAATGCATCGTCCATATGGCTTGGCTGACACAAGTAGCTGTAAGGATAACATCACTTTTAGGAACGGCGGGACTCAGCTCTCTCTAGCTCTGTGCAGTAGCAGTGTAAAGAAAATGTAAACTGAACTGTTCCTTTATCCACCATTTTTGATGCCTGAGATATCTCTGAGTCAGCAGAAGCATAAACTACTGCAGCTTCTAGGTCTGATAATAAAAATTCCGAAAGTAATTATCATCTACTTCATATAAAACAACGGAATAACTCTTTTGTGTTTGGCCTGCAAGTCATCAGATGTCATTATTGTAAGTGGACTTCACAAGCAGCTATACTGGTAGAGAAGTGGAGAAACACTTGTGTTAATTGTGGTGTTACTATTTAGAAGGATCTGCTGTTTAGTTTGGTGCTTTACACTTTTACTAGTTAAGTATAATTCATCTACACTGGCTGAGCATAGAGCTTCCTGCTAAGCAGGCCATATTGTGGAATATTTTTTCCCTTATGTGTTAGAATAAAGAAAGTCTAGCAATATGTATGCAGTAATCTAATGCTTCCTTGAAACACAATGAATACAGTATATGTATATAAGTGAATGGCTGCCTATTTCAGATTTCTTTAGTGTCAAAAAAGACAAGATGACTGGGTGAGTGATTTGTCCTGATAGCCACACACATCTTATGATCTGCATGTTTGGCTCAGTGAAAAAATTAATACAAGCCAACAAAGAAGTCATCAGGGCTATATCTCAAGAGGTATTTTGGCATCAAGCCTGTAGGTTAACAACGTAAGGTGTGTACATGCCTCAGCACTAGCTCACTCACACTTGCCTTTCTGTCTTGCCACGTTCAGTGTGAACCGTTCTTGTGCAACCTATCACTGGATCCCAGGGAGAAGAGATCAGCATCTACCTTTCCACATCCCCTCCTCAGGAAGCTGTAGAGAGCAATGAGGTCGCACCTCAGCCTCCTTTCCCTCAAACTAGACAAGCCCAAAGTCCTTAACCACTCCCCACAGGACATGCCTTCCAACCCCTTCACCAGCTTTGTTGCCTTCCTCTGGAAACATTCAAGGACCTTCACATCCTTCTTAGGTTGTGGGGCCCAGAACTGCACACAGTACTCGAGGTGAGGCTGCACTAATGGTCAATACAGTGGGATAATCACCTCTTTTGACTGGCTGGTTGTGCTGTGTTTGATGCACCCCAGGATGCAGTTTGCCCTCTTGGCTGCCAGGGCACACTGCTGACTCCTATTGAGCCTGCTGTTGACCAGCATCCCCAGATCCCTTTCTGCAGGGCTGCTCTCCAGGCACTCCTCTCCCCATTTATACTTGTTCCTGACATTTTTCAATCCTGGGTTCAGGGTCTGGCATTTGAACTTGTTAAATTTAATCCTATTAATCATTGCCCAATGTTCCAATCTATCTAGATCCCTCTGCAAGGCCTCTTGTGCCTGAAGAGAGTCAACAGCACCTCCCAGTTAGGTATCATCAGCAAACTTGCTAACGGTGTCTTCAATTCCTGTATCCAGATCCTTGATAAATATATTGAACACGACTGTCCCTAGAATTGAACTCTGAGGAACACTGCTGGTAACTGTTTGCCAGCCAGATGTAGCCCCATTCACTACAATGTTTTGAGCTCTGCCCTTCAGCCAGTTCTTCACCCAGCACATCGTGAACTTGCTCATCACACAGTTGGACAATTTGTCCAGAAGGATGCTGTGAGGGAAGTTATCAAACACCTTACTAAAATCCATTCCCTTCACCCATTAGGGGGATGACCTTATCATAGATGGATAGCAAATTAGTTAAACTTTACCTTTGTGAGCCCATGTTGACTATGCCTGATGATAGCATTATTCTTTAAACGTCTTTCAACAGTACCCAGCATGATCTTCTCCATAACTTTTCCAGGAACTCAGGTTAGACTAACAGGTCTATAGCTCCCTGGGTCTTCCCTCACACCCTTCTTGTAAATTGGAATAACATTACTTAGCTTCCAGTCTGCAACGACCTCCCCAGACTCCCAAAACCTTTTGTAAAGGATCGAGAGGGGTCCTGCCATAACATCTGCTATCTCCTTCAGTACTTGGGTTTGTGTGGCAAGGTTTTGGTAGTGGGAGGTCTACAGGGGTGGCTTCTGTGAGAAGATGCCAGAAGCTTCCACTCTGTCCAGTCTGGTAAAGCCAATTCTAGCCAGCTCCAAGATGGACGCACCACTGGCCAAAGCTGAATGCATCAGCGATGGTGGTAGCACCTCTGTGATAACATATTTAAGAAGGGGAAAAAACTGCTGCCCAACAGTGGCCGGAAGAGAGGAGTGAGAACATGTGAGAGAGATCACTCTGCAGATGCCAAGGTCAGTGAAGAAGGAGGGGGAGGAGTAATTTTGTTTCTGACAAGATTCCCCTGCAGCCCATGGTGCAGCCCATGGTGAGGCCGGCTGTCCCCCTGCAGCCCATGGAGGCCCACAGAGGAGCAGAGATCCACCTGCAGCCCATGGAGGTCACTGCAGCAGATGGATGCCCAAAGGAGACTGTGACCCTGTGGGGGACCCATGCTGGAGCCATCTTTTCCTGAAGGACTGCACTCCATGGAAAGGACCCACACTGGAGCAGTTTGTGAAGAACTGCAGCCTGTGGGAAGGACCCATGTTGGAGAAGTACATGGAGGACTGTCTCCTTGGGGAGGGATCCCACGCTGGAGCAAGGGAAGAGAGCGAGGAGGAAGGAGTGGCAGAGACAATGTGTGATGAACTAACCACAACCCCCGTTCCTTGTCCCCCTGCACTGCTTGGGGGAGGAGGGAGAGAAATTGAGAGTGAAGTTGAGCCTGGGAAGAAGAGAGGGGTGGGGGGGGAAAGAAATTTTAAGATTTATTTTTATTTCTTATTATCCTACTCTGATTTGATTGGCAATAAATTAAATTAATTTTCCTGAGTGGAGTCTGTTTTGCCTGTGATGGTAATTGCTGAGTGATCTCCCTGTCCTTATCTCGACCCACTAGCCTTTCATTGTATTTTTCTCTCCACTGCCCAGTTGAGGAGGGCAGTGATAGAGCAGCTTTGGTGGGCACCTGGCAGCCAGACAAGGCCAACCCACCACATCACACTAGATTCCCACTAGACTGACTACCTGTGTCTGGAACGCATATTAGGAAGTTACTCTCAGCTGCATGAACAAACTCTGTGTTGCAAAGCTTTACTTTTAGATATGTCCCAGGCTACAAAAATCAGAAGATAAAAATTTTCTGTCCAGTCTCCCTGCACAATTGATAGAAAGAATTGAGCACCAGAGAGTGAGGTCCCAGAGCACAACAACCAGAAGTGGAAAGCCACCAGCGATAGTCAGGAGAAAATACTGAAGAGACTGAGCTGCCTCTCAGCTGCCCCACGCAGAACTAAGTCCATCTTGTATCCTGTTTTAATTACTGTTAACTATTTCTTGGAGTTAGATGTCTAAACCAGGACAACTTTAGGTGTAAAAACCTGAAAATGATAACCCCTTGTTAAGTGGTTAGACAGTTCAGAATGAGGTTCTGCCTGTTTTGGAGATGAGATTTACAGGCAGATCTCCAGCTACCTCAGTGTTTAAACTAAAAAATTAGTGTTCATTGTGTTATGTGATATTCTGAGATAGAGCTTCCACAGTCTTTGTTATTAAATCTTTACATTGTATCCTACCTACTGTAGTTAAGGATGAGCAATAACTGAATCTTTCACAAAGGACATCCCTGCTATTTCCATTTTTGCCCTGGATTGGATCAATCTGGTTGGATTTACCTCACTGCTAGAGTATGACAGCTGGGAGAAGCCAGTGTCCTGAAGTGGCAGAAGTGACAATAGGCTGTAGAATAACTCTAAGCAAGAATCAGAACTTCAGCCTTCACTCATGCAGTATGAATTGCACATCTGACAGAGCTGACTGCAATTCTGAAGGAGGTGATTTGATTTAAATAAATATATAAAATCTGGATCTTCCCTTTCTGCTCTCACACTTGCAGCTTCAGATTCCTTCTCCCTACTGTAGCTGCATATCAAAAGAACTTTTCACAGACGAAACTGACCACATTAATTTCATCTTTCAAAATAACTGTTTATGGAGACTCAGTTCTTGGAGTTTGACACTTGAGATACCAGCAGTAATAAGAAAAAAAAAGGAGTTAGATTTGTGTAGAAAAAGAAAAAAAAAAAGTAGATTATTTGGCATCATTCTCTCTTTTAGGTGAATTTCTTGTGTTTCCACAGGGTTTTTGGGATAGTCCCACTGGCTGTTTTAGAGAGCTATCTTTGTGCTGTCCTTATGGACTCTTCTGAAGGACTCAGTCTGTTGATTACATTTGTAACTTAGCTCAGCTCATGAGTACATTTTTTTTTTTTTAATCTGGATATGTCTGCACTCTCAAATGATTATTTCGCCACTTCCTTCATCCATCATGGTTCCCTGGCAGTCTACCATGTGTAAATTTAATGCAGTTCACTTCTGGGCTTGATTTTGGAGTGAGTTGGTTAGCTCCCTTAAAAACCACCAAGAGTGCGTTTCTTGGGGAAATTTTGCTCCCAGACTACTCCCAGTAGGCAGAACAGATAGATGCACAAGGTTTGGATCTCTTTGCTCTACACTGCTCTCTAAGCTGCTCCAAGCAGGCTGCTTGGAGACTTCAAGCACTCCCATATGCTATCACGCCATGCACAAAGGTGTACAACACATAACGTCTGCCTCATACCATAAAAGTGCTATTCTAGTGGGCTGCAGGACAGTCCAGAAATTTTTTAACACTATATAAACTGATAAAAGTTGTAAAATAATCAAGTTTCATGGCCACAGAGGAGACCCATGGCGAGTGCTGTCCTGTGTGGGTATGGGCAGTCTGCTCTGGACCATCTGGATGCTGCACTGCTTGGGCTTGAATCACTCCCTGGGGCAAATGCTTTTAGCATGTAGAATAGAAATGGAAGCAGCCTCTGTGACTTAGTTCCTCGTCCTTCCTTGAAAGGATTTTTGCAGAGCTATGTCTGTAACATCACGAGTTTTCATGGGATAATATGGACAAGGGAGCTATGAAAGTGCAACATCTAGAGAAGTTGGATACGTCACTAGGGACATCATGTACTTCATGACTTATTTTCTTAAGCCTGATGGATCTAGAAGTGGAGCTAACTCTTCAAGCAGTATTTCCAGGAATCTTTAAAACTGATGCTGAGGCAACATAGTAGAATCAGAGAATGAACACATAAATGTAACTTACTCTGAAGCGGTGTTAAAAACCTACCAAAGCACTGATCTGCAGTCTCAGATAAATCTTTCTAACTGTTTTTCATAACACATAAAAGCTAAAACTCTGTTTTTCTTTTTGCCTATTAAGATTAACATAGGTGATGGACTTTCCCCCCATCAAAATATTAACCATTGTTAAGAGATCCTTTCTCTGTAGACCTTTCAATCAGTGAAACTCATTTAAATAAGGTAACATTTATAAATCAGAATCATGAAATTAATTCCACTGGGAAGCATACAACTGTCACAATCACTTTTCACTCCAAATCCAACCTTTTTCCTTACACTTTCCTTTCTGCTTATCCTTCCAATCTGGATTTTGCTAGTATTTATTAATACTGAACTAAAAATAAATATACATCTCCTTTTATGGGAGAAATAGTGTTTAAATAACCATATTGTTTATTTTTACCTTTGGAAGTCATTCAGATATACCATTGCCATGGATATAGTATAAAACATAACTGAACAGGCGAATAATAACATCCAGCTGTTAGACTAGTACTCTGCAGATCTCAAGGTGCTTTATAAATGATGTCCATGTAATCACTCACTTTGGACAGACACAGGAATTGAAAGAACAAAAAGCTCAGATTATTTTTTCCCATGAACAGTCATATGCCAGTAGCAGAAAGCAGTTTGCTGGATTCCCAGACTGTATCTAATAGGTCACACTAGGCTGTCTTTGATTCCAGCTGTAATCTAATTGGTTTCAGCCAGAAAAGTTTTTGATGGAAACGAGAATGATTTTTTACAAGCATGGTACTGAAATTGTTCATCAGCTGTAGGGGCCAGATCACTATTTTTTAAGGACTATTTTTCTATTTTGGGAATGGTTCTGTGTTCCTGGCTGATAGCTCTGAGTATACTCTGCCAGTTCTGTCGGCTGGGACAAATGGCCAAAAGCCCACTGGCGGCAAACTGGGAGCACCATGTCTCTGAGTGTAAGACTCATCTTGGAAGTACCTCTGCATTGTACAGAAAAGAGAGTCCTGGAAACGAAGTGAAAAAGCCAAAGAACCAGATAGAAAAATCTCATTTTTAGCACAGCTTTCCATGAGAATTTTTAACACAGCGATCATTGTTCTGGGCATGCCGACACAACCAACCAAAAGTCTCCAGTGAAAGCTTACTGGATTTAGAATTCAGCAACATCACAATGATGTAAATACAACCAAAAAGGCTTTTAAAGAAGACTTTTTAGTTTAACCTGGTGTCTTTTCCCTAATATTATCTAGTGGCTGTGGCAAGAAACTGGAGTTGAGACGGCATCGTAACCCTAGGGTCTGCTATATTTATTCACCTGCAGAATACTTACATTCATGCCCCGCAATCTCTCAGGAGCCTTTTCATGCTTCAGTAACATTTGTATAGTTCCTGAAGGATTTCCAGATGAAAGATGTGTTAAGGAGCAAAATACTGCAATTATCGGCGGCAGTTAATATCACCCAATATATAATCCAGATCCAGGCAGACTGTTGGCCTAAGTGTATGATCCCAGTACCAACCCAAGGCTCCAGCATAAGCACATTCCAAGGAAGCACATGGCAAAAGAAACATTACTTCAGATCCATACTGAGAAAAAAAGTTTGAATGAGATGTGATTTCAAATAACACAGTTGATAACACTGACCTTCGGTGCTGGAGATCTGTACAAATGTTTACTTAGAAAACTGAGATTGCTGACTCTGTTCAATTCCATGACTACATTATCCTTCGTGGCTTACGGCCAGTGCTGAGTATGGCACAGTTCAGCACATGGGAGTTGTTCTGCATGACCAGAACAAAACAATTGATTTGTATTAACAAAATCTATGGGGAGGCTTGCTCGAAACCTGCCCATTGTAATTCAATTAGCAAGATTTGCTTGCCCATTTTGGTAAATGGAAGGAAAGGATCTTGGGCAAAGTCCTCTACCAATTGAAGTGGTAGCCCTTGGAATGGAACCTGCATGAGTTATGCATAGTGTAACTTATTATAGATTAATCGAATATGAGACCAATGAGACCACTGTGATCAGTTATTTTGATCTGCTGCTTGATACAAGCTACAGGACTTCCTTGAATCTTTGCAAACACAAAAATCTTTTTTTTTTTTTTTCCATAGAATGGAAAACCATAAATGTATACATTACTTGGAGGTACTTCTGTTTATATTACATAGAGTTCTGTGAATAATTTGGGTTCGTACTCTAGGATTGTTAAGTGAAAGGGAGCTGTTCTATCTCAGCTGGATCACAAATGAAACACCCTATAATATGCATAGAAGCACTCGTATGGTATAAATAATATTTTAATCAGTCATTGAAATAATAATATAAAGTTCATTTTATTAACATTTGAAAAATAAATGTCTTCACCTCCCTTCATTGGACTTTAAAGGAGGAAAGTTTTACATTCCCTGTGGAAAAAAACAAAGTAAAAAATGTTTAGAGAAAGGAGCAATTTGACTGGTTAGAGATCACAAATCTCTAATAATAATAAGCTCTTAATATCAGATGCCAAACAGCTGCAGAGTGTCTTAAACCTAATTCCTCTTTCTTGGAGGATACAGCAAGTTTGGAAAAGAGATGACTGCCAAATCCACCACGAAAAGTAGGCAGAAATTTTTCTTTGAATAAATCACTGTCACCCTTGATAAAACCATACACAAGTGTCTTGGCATGAGGGAATGCTGCAAATTGGTATGCACAATGAAGACAGAGCCCATGAAGCCTGCAGACAGAAAACACAAGCACGCCCAAATAGTCCAGTAAACAACCCACTCAAAAGCAGGAGGTGATAGGTGTGGAGTTTATTGGATACATCATTAGATATTGCATGCTTTCCCATTACGTGACAAGGTACTGCACAGTTTATTCCATTGCAGTTTGCCACCTGGTATAACAATGTATAAAATTCAAAGACAAATTATTTGGAAAAGTCATAAGAATGTTCCAAAAGTATATGGAAGATGATTATGCCTGTGAGTCCTTTCCTTGCATTTGCATTTTACAGGGCAGGTGTCAAAATTTCATTTTATATATGTAAGAATTATGGAAAGTTTTAAATTCTCAACACAGAATATTCATTCCTAGCAAGTGCCAAGTATCCCAACTTTACAGATACTGGAAAAGCAGTTAATCTACCACTCATAGTCCTCCACTACGTAAATACAAATCACTGCAGTAATTGTTACTTTTCAGCACTTTGTAGTGTGGGAACATGGTGTATTACAAAGGATTATAGAATATCCAGGCTTCTAGAAACCTGCAGGAGAGTTATACAAGTCACAATCTGTTAGCAGCATCTAAAGTTCCCGCTTCAGAAAATATTTATGCTGTGGAGCACCTTTTGTTGCCTTGATCCATTTGCACTTTATCAGATATTAAAGAACCTATGCAATGAACCAAAATGTGTAACCTGCCAGTGCCCAGAGAACAAGAAGTCTTGGGGTTGTTGTTACATTTTTTTTTTTAAACACTTTGTGCTTTCTTTCTGCTCCTTTTTTTTTTTCTCCTGCATCCCTGGCAACAAATTACCCTTTACCTTGTCTTAGGGAAACAAGCAATATATGACTGTACTAGAAAAGGGTGTTTTCTCTCTGATTTACTCTAGAGTCCTTCTGCGTCAGCTAAATCCAGGTTCCTCCTGCCAAGCTCCATCCAGGATTATCCAGAATTCTTAATTAATACAGATTAGTATGGCGACAAAAGTATTTATAGAGAGACAGGAAAGATTCCTCCTCAGTGAAGGAAGATGGGTTTGCAGAAAAACACTGGCATGCATTATTGAAAAAGCAGTTCAGTTCTAATGATGCACAGGATTAGAATGATTCATAAAATTCAAGCCACTTAATAGACTGATACAGCTAATAGACAATCAGTGAACAAGGAAGGACGTAGCTAAAATCCTGCTCCTTTGGGACCAAAGTATCCCACCTATTTAGAATTCACATTTTTAAATGCTGCTGTGAAGCTGAGGAACTAGGGCTCACTTCAACACTAAATCTAGACCAATCCTTTTTTCATAGCTGAAAAAAATATAGTTTTCTCCTCGTTTGTCACATTCGTTACCATAATTATTTAGGATCAAGGCTTAAGTCTTTCCTCTGAATGGATCTTTTGAAAGGATCAAATAGAGCCCTATAGCATCACTGAGTGGGAGAAAGGAAGTCTCAGATATCAATGAATACTCAATATGATCCAGATGAAGCCCTTCCAGGAGAATCCTCTTGTGCTCACTTTTCAGCTCAGGTAGTTGGTTTTGCCTGTATGCTGTTTGAACACAGACAGCCCTCCTGCCATCCCTTCCATCCACATAGGTCCTTCGCATAACCTACAAAGTAAGGTCTGGTGGCTGCTGTACCATTCTTACGGGCCTCCATATCTTCCGTAAGCACTGAAATGACAGTGGTGTTGGGTAAAAGAGAGGCAATGAATGCATTTTGCCTGAAGCCTATTCTATCAGGTGTGGGCTGAGAGCAGGTTGAGCAGAAGAGTGTTTAATTTGTGCCTTTTGTCAGATCACAGGGGTGATTTAAAGGCTGAGTTGCTCAGTGTTGCCGAAACTGAGACAGCTGGGAGCTGAGGACCAAAGCTGAGGCACCTGGGGATCATTAATATGGACTTGAGGATTATGGACTTTGTTTTCACAAAGGTGAAGCGCTGCTGAAAAATAGATGTTGTTGCATTTATAAGTACTGAGATGTGATTCAGGATGAACATAGCTGGCTTAAGTTTTTATTTTGGGATTTTCTCTTCCTTGTGATGCTGGACAATCTAGAACACTCCTTGGTTGACCTGTCTCCCATTTACACACTGGGATGATAACAGTTATATGCTAACTATATCTAGTTAGCACAGAGAGATGCTAACAGATAAATTGTATCATGATTGAAGCCTCACGGTGGGCAAGACTTAAAGAAGTGGTTGTTTTAGGGTTGCAGTATCTTTATTGCCACGTCCCTTAATAACTATATTGTGAGAATACTCTGTAAGGCAACATGCCTTTGTCATCTTCATTGCCATAAGGAATGCCCAATGTCTTCACATTCATGTGAGGCACGTCTCCAAGAGATTTGTATCGTGAGTTGGCTTAGCAGAGCATACTCCTAAAAGCCTTCTGGAAGTGGCTCATCCATGAGTACATGCTTTCCTCCATCATTAGTCTTCAGTCTTATACTGCAGATAAATTGGAAAATACATATTATTTCCAAGGCTATATCTTTCCTACTATGAAAACTGCAAAGTATTCTGTTCAGAAGCGAAAAAAAAAATAGCTATGCATGGATGTGTACACCAACATCCTTCCCTCTGTCTCATCCCCTTCTTTCTGCATTGCACCTGTTGTACACCAGAGCAACGCTCTGGCTTCTCATGTGTGGTCCCCATCATCCTGTTCACATGTCTTCATTGTGGACCACTACAAATGTTGAAATTTTTATCTCTCTATAGTCCTCTTGTTACTATGATAAAATATATTACCATATTGTTTCCTCTCTTAGCTTTTATCTATGCATTACATGGATTAATGGATTCCTAATATTTGCTACTGGTGGCTGGCTTCTTGTTAATAATAAAGCAGATCAGTGCAGATTATATCATAATCTAAATAATTCCACAAATTATTGAACTTTTTTCCTGAAATTCTGAACTAAAATACAATACTAAATATCTCAATGAAAACTTGATTGTATTTTTTTCTTTTACTTTTTTTTTTTTTCCCCTAGAATGTACTACACTACTACGAAGGGATGCTCTGAATAAAACCTTCCTTTTCTCTGTTTCCTTCCTCAGCCTACCGTATGTTTTAGTTCTCCAGTGCTTCTTAGTTCTACTTGGGGTTTTGAGTGGTTTGTTTGCTTGTTTGTTTTTAAATGGCTGCCATGGAGTTTGCTGAGTTGGGAACAGTTTCTGCATAACAGTGCACGTGCCTAGCTTTTCCTTGGCTGTCTTCCTCTGTTAAAACATTTCCTGTCGTCTTCAGCAATGCCCTGGACTACAGTAACACTACTGTTATTTTCATTATGATATCACTAAAGAGCCCTAGTCACATATTGCACCAAAAAGTCACTTATGCTAGGACAAAAGATCGTATCTGGCTACAAAATTGTGTTAACATTTACATAGGTCAAATTCTAAAAGTATTTTTTTTTTGTATAGGCAAAATGACCTTTAACAGACTGTAGTCATGGATCATAACATAGTATAGATCATCCTTCATCAATATCATAACACTTTGATGGTATAACAGAAGTATCTCATTGACTGCATCTCATTGACTGCATCCTTTTTTCATCCAGAACCAAATTAAGTTTCGGTGCCTGGTAAGAACTCAGAGAACCAGGTGAAATTGTGGTCAGAGGTTGGAAAGCAGAAGATAGGAAAGGAGAGCTTGGACCACCTAGCTCTGAGGGGGCTCTGTTGGCCAATTCATCTCTATGAATGTCTGGTTTCAGTTTTTTGCTCTCCTGCATATTTTTCTGCATGACCCCTGTGAGCCACGTAATTCCTGATCACCAAACAAGAGAAACAGTTCAGCTTTGCAATGTTGCACCCCGGTAAGATCCACTGCTAGAGGTCAGATATCTCTGTACAGCTGAACTAAGCAGAGCTACAGCTCATCCTCTGGCTATGAGGCCCTGTCTGGACATGTCTATAGTACTGAATTCCCATAGCCTCTAAAGCATGGCAGGGATATCCAAACTGCCTACCAAGAATGGCCTTTAGTCTTTGCTAAATTTTGAATAGTGATTGAGGTTTCTTTGGGAAGATCTGCCAGAGACTGTTCTAAAAATTAAAAATGAGTTCCTCTCTAGTAACACATAGCCGTACTCATCCTAAGCAGTGCATGGGAAAAAAAAATAGGATCCTACAATTCAGATTCCTTAAAACCGCAATGAAGAGCAAAGGTCCCCCTAAAAAGCTTAGGAGGAAATGGTCTTTCCACAACTTTTCTTCTAGGACTCTGACACCACACTTTTGTCCACAAGGAGATTGCAATCTCTGATCTCAGTTTACTCACAAGAATCTCTTCTAAAGTTCACCTACCCTTTCTTATCATGTGCAACCAGAGGAAGTTGAGAAGGCCAAGCGCTGCAAAAATGGGAAATGAACAAATAAGATCCTCTCATCTCACTGAAAATCCTTGATACTCTGCTTGCTAGGTCCAAAAGACTAGTTCTACAGTCACAAAAACTTGTTTCCATGGCTGGAAGGGTAGGTGAAGGTAGTGATGGAGGGTGAGCTGATCATAGAAGGTGCTCCAGAAGAGAGATGGGAGATACCAGGGCAGGGAGATTGGTGCAGTCCCAAAAATGAGCACCTGGTTCTAGGAATTACATAGTGCACAGAAATATGAAGATTTTCCTCTGCTTTCTGTTTCTAAAGAGCATCTATCTGCTATGCAGGAGGGGATAATCTCTGTCTTTAAAAGACCTCAACTTGTAGGATAGGGATACATATTCATACTGGGAGCACTCACTATAATGGGGTTAGGCTATGGCCTAGAGTGAAAAAATACATTTTTTAAAAAGTGAACACTAGTTATCTTGCACTTTTATGCAGAGCTCCTCACACAAGGAAAACAGTTAAAGGGCAGGGAAAAGGTACACATGACATCCATCACACATTATGCAAAGCAGGACAGGTAGGACTGTTGCACCCAGTCGTTCTCCATAAAAGTTCACACTACTGAAGAGAAAACACCTCTTTGCCATTCTGAACAAAGCTTTATTATAGGAAAGTTTTCTACAGTGAAACTAAGTAGTATAGGAGCTGTCAGGTGAACCTCTTTCATACATACTTTCTGTCACCTTTTTTTCCGCTAGCAACTGAAGCTCAAGTAGTGCAGTGATGAGCTTGATTCTGGTATGGTCCACCATCTCAGTGAAGAATGAGATTGACTGATTTTATCCTAGATGCTCAGGGCATGCGCAAGCAATAAGAGGCATTTTTGGCAACAGCATGGAGATGGTCATCAACATCTCTACGGTAGCTGCTGTAGTATAAGATTAAGACAAAGTCTGACTTCAGAAACCATACCATTACGGCTTTCAAACAGCCTGCCTAGATTATCCCAGTCTATTCCTGCTATCTTCATTACTTACTACTGTGCAGTAAGTATTACTTAATGTCTATGACTTGTAAACATTTGATTATAAATTCAAATACCTGTAAAATTCACAGTTAAATATTAGCTGGAGATAGATTGAAACACAGATGTTTCTTGCTGGAATTAGTCCAGACAGCTAAATTTAACACCATTACTTCCCAGCAACACAGTTACAGATTCCTGAATGACAGGAGTACGGCTGGGACCCAGTGGCTTTAACGGCTCTCCTCCCCCTACCTGCACACCCAATGCTTTGACCTTTTGTGTTCTTCCTGCTGCAGGATCTTCTACCTTCATTACCCTGCTCCCCTCCAAAGCTCTGGATCCAACGCAGGTAACTTTACCATAGTGTCCTTCATTGAGTAAGTCACAAACTAGGAATAAATGAGTTTATGAAGAACATTTAAAGTCATTCAATTTGTCACATACTGCAGTGCTGTTAAGATACTTTGGAGGGGTTTTCAAAGTCCATCCTGTAGCACTTATTAGTGCAAGACCGTAGAAAGTCTTTTCCTTATACCACAAGTACCAGGCAACAGTGTATACAAGTCATATTAAGTGCAAAAGGACCAAGCAGCAATTTCCAAACTTCATGTATTTCACTACAAATCTTGTGCCTGAAAAGTCTAGAAAATTGACATGTAAGCTCAGCTAACGCTGTACTATATCTTCCACTTATTCCAGAATAAATGGCTAAACTTTCCCAGTCACTCAAAACAGCAGGCGACTAACAACAGAAAATATCTTGCTTTGCTCCCCTTAGACCTCCTAAGCAATCATTCTCCCTGTTTGCTGAGCCCATGGATCAGTGAGAAATCCTCTGATATTATAACTGAGTTATAACTGGAGAGATGTCTGTGCTGTTACTAACTTAGCTGCCGAGAACAACTAGCGCCTGCTTCCCTGTTTGGCTAAATAGCCTTACCCTCATCCTACCTCAACATTTCCTGCACATAAAGATAAAGCTGGTGTCCATGCTTGCCAACCCACTGCTGTGACAGAAACCGATAGGAAAAACATCAAGCCAGGAACTCGAAACAGTTGGCTGTTCACTGCAAAGACCTTTGAAATGCAAAGATTGTTCATTGCAACAGGAATTCCAAGCATATGAACATAGGTTGGAAAGAACTTACTACCTTCAGTCTCCTGAGGCTGACAAGAGATTATGAGGATGACATTTTAAGGATGGAATTGTTTATTTGTGATAGAAAGTGGAGGAAAAACAAACCCTTGGTTACTTTTTGAACTATGAGTAGTATTTAACAAAACAGCTTTCAGAGACATTTCCCTTATCAAAATGTCTTGCAGAATCTGAGGGTGAGGAAATGCTTGGAGTACTCACAACTTTTCAGAACTGCAGCTAAACACACGAAAATGCAGCCCAGGAACTGGCAGAGACCTGTCTTTCTGTGAGTGGGGAGTTGACAGAAACCTTGCAGTGACCCAGGAGCTGGTGGGAAAGGACAGGGAGATTAATGTGATTCTGAACAGACAAACAGTCCTTACAGAAAACGTGCTTCACTGAAGCTTCCCCCCCACTCTCCTTTCCTTGGCACCATCCTGCAGTTGCAAGTGGCTCTGACTCTGGATCCTCAGGCTTCCAATGAGTCATAAAACCGGAAAAGCAAGGTCCTCCAGGACCCAAAACACAGCTCCTCACAAGACACTGACCACAGCAGTGCCCACCTTAGATTCCTCCCGCCCAAATGAGACTTCATTGCTACAACAATATTGCTTCCATCTCTTCAGATTCCTAAAAGGTCATCAGGCAGAAAACCCACAGCCACAGACAGCTGTAGCCTGTAATGTTCAGAGATGTGGGAGCTGTCTGCATTGCACTGTCACTGATAACTTCAAATCATAGTATTTGTATTTGCCCCATTTTCCTTTTTTCTTTTTTTTTTTTTATTTTATGCTACTCACAGTATGTATTCACCATTTTCCCATGTTTGCATCTTTGCACTTTCAGTTTTCTAAAAAAATCAATTGCTTTTACTCATTGTTGTAGTTTTAGTTTGCATTTAATAATTACAGTTTGAAGCTATTAAAAAACATAAATTTTTTTAGACCCTTATTTGCAGGAGTTGCAAAGTTTGTGGTGTGCTCTGGGAGGCAAGGGTCCAGCTTAATCTTCTTCAAAAGCATTCTAACTTGCACTCAAGAAAATCACTCCACAAAGTGAACTAATGAGTGGTAAATATTTCAAAACCATGCTAATTATCCAAATCAGAATGCTTACATATTCCAGGCAATGTAACCTTACCTTCTTTGTCTAAGTGCATGTTCCAGTGGCATCCTGGCATTATCCAGATAATTATAAAGGTAATAGTTGTTTACTGTTGTGGTTACTGTTATTACTATTGTTGTTGTTATTCAGTAAATATTTTATCAAGGAAGGTAGAGTATGTAGTAATCAAGGAGAAAGTGAGACTGATTGGCAGTGACTGTACCAGCAGACTAACCAAGGCCTGGACACAGCCCCACTACTGTCACCCAATCATCTGTGGCGTTAAATTGGCTCTTTGGTACTGTTTTTGGCACCAAATACCCTCCCAGATGATGCTTGGGCACAATTCAGGTAGCACAGGCTAGGGTCCAGCCCTCTCTCTGTTTTGGAAGGGTGACAAAGCCCCACAGTCATACCATGCCAGATGGCCTCAGGGACAAATAACGGTCTTTGGCCCATTTAATTTCCTAGTGCAGATGTTGTCCCTCTCTCTGTAGTGGACTTGAGACCTCCTTTTCATTAAAAACAGAGGAATGAGCTGCTGCAGCCTTAGCACTGTGCATCAGATCGTTACGAATCCTTCTGGAACTGCCTGATTAATCCGTTGTTATCTGGCCTTTCTGCCGGCACCCTGTCACTGCCTCTCATCCTAATCCTGCAGCACAACCCCTTCCCATCAGGTAACACTCAGTTCAACTGCCCAGAAGGGCATTGCATGGGGTGAGGTGTCTTCAGGAGTGTGCTGTGAGAGTATTCAGTCTGGACTGGAAAGGCCCGTAAGTAACATGTAATAAATGTATGGACAGACAATTTCCCATCAGATACAAAAAATATGCGGAGAAAGACTGGGCTAAAAGGCTTTTGTTTTTGATGTCCTGCACTCAGAAGTTACAAAATGAAGCAAAGTGACATCTACAACTGTCACATGAAGTCAGCACTACGTATTGTTTAATTGCAAAATAAAAAACCTTCTTTCTCATAAGATAACTCTCTCATCTAGCATGAGTCCCTGTTGATACTTAGGAACAATATTGAAGCTGATTCCAGTTATTCACAGCTGTATACACCTAATTTTTCTATTTGCATCACACCTTTCAGGTTACTCCAAATTACTAAAGTGTTTTCCTGAAAAGCCTTCTATAAATTAGTTTGCAAAATCATTTTCTTACTTGCTGGAATTGTCTCAAACACAAGAGACAGAGGGCCCCACTGTTAAAGGCGCATCCTGGGCTGTGGAGAAGGCTCTTGTCTTGTAGATAAAGATTTTTCTGTCTCTTCTCCCAAGTAGGACTCGGTGTTTTACCATCCTCCCCACTCTTGCTTTTCCACTTGTTCTTTCACTTATGTCTACATGCCAATCTTGCTTTTTTCCCCTGATTTTAGTTTTAGACTCCTACCCCAGCAGGTCATTGCCACGGTTTAACACACATGTAAGTAACTTTGTGAAAAAAGAGGGATCTTACTCTCATTCCACACCCCAAACATGCTTCTTTACCTGTCCTTAGCTGCTGTCAGTTTTTCTCCCATATCCAAAAGCCTATGAATGCTGCTAGTATTCCAGTGAACAAGTCACCTACATTTTTTAGCATGGGACAAGAAATGAGTTTTCATTATTTTAAAAAATAATCGCTGTGTTCACCTAAGATTATTTTGTTTCAGGCTGACACTTATCATCAAAAATCACATCACTGGTTGTGACAATTTAGAAAAATAATAAAGAATTCATAATAGTGCTAGTTTCTAGCAAACATCTGATTTTCTCTTTATAAGAAGAAGCTTTCACTTATCTGAAGGAACTTAGGGTTTCAATGCTACATTTGTCTTCTGTCCTACCAAAAGACTACCTCATCTACTGGAACAAAGGCCACATGCTGAGAGGAACACATCTATCTTCATGATGTATATTTGGCCTGGAGCCTGAAGCCACAGCTCTATAGCTGGAGACGATGCAGTAAGTTTGGTAGAATGGTTGTTAAAATTGACTGCCAAGTCCTGAGCCAGCTGCTAAAAGCTACCTCCAGCAAGCACTGGTCCTGGTGATTCCTGTCCTCTCTCATTACCTTCAGAGCTTACTCCTCCCTCTACTGCCACTGACTTGTTTGTGCTTGGTTTTGGAGTCGCTGGTTGCACCCTACGGCCCCATCTGCACTTACAGTGCTCTCATTGCTTCTAAGTCTTTTGTGATTTTGGCCACCTGGCCTTTGTGACTCCTTTGGCCCGCCACTAAGTCTGAAGAAGGATGCAGCCAGATCATCTCCTTCACTGGGAGGTAGCAGGCACTGAACTCTCTGGAGGGAGAACTTTTGATGCTTTCTCTCCTTTGGGGAGAGAAAACAGGCTAATTTAAAACAGTGAACTCAGGGAGGTATTAGCTTCTGCCTTACACATTGGGTTTATAGGCTGAATCTTGTTCTCTTTAGGCTTCCAGATTTTTCTCAGTTACTATTTCTCCTGTCACATACTCCCTGTTTCTTCTGTCATACACTCACTGTTTGTGCCTGCCCTTTGTAAAAGTTTTTCTACAGTCCTGCACTTCATCAGTACAATAATTATTTCAGGCTTCGCTGTTTGACAGAGCAAGCTAGTGTGAGGCACAGAGAAGTGAAAGGAAGTCTTCTTGATTTCAATAAGCTTTGAATGAGGTATTTTTCCTTGTTGAATCCTATTTTTTCCTCCTTTCACTCACTTTAGTATTCAATATGCGTGTGAGTGTGTGTGACTGTATGTCTGTGATCTACATCTTCTAGACTTTTAGTGCTAAGAAGAATACAAATTTGGGAGGTAAACTCTAAAGACATCATCGATGAAGCATTGAAGCCAATTCCATGTTTTAATCCTGCATAAATTAACCTGGAACACAGCCCACATATATAATGTGTGAGAGAATAGAAAAATAATGGGATTCTTCAGAAGTTTCAGATGATTATAAACATATGGTGCAGGACGGTATAAGAACAAAACATACTAAGGGAAATATCACCAGTAAATGAAAGGTTAATAATGGAAAAAGTAAGTTTGGAACATCATATGTGGCCTATTATCAAGCACTACTGACATGAAAGAATTCCTGCAGAACTGTTAAAAGTGGACAGCTAGTAGTTTAATGATTGTAACAAGAAAACTTTAAGGTATTGGAAAGGAAACTATATGATTATAAAAGAACTCATCACATATTTAAGCCTCCTATGAAAAATGGTAGTTTTGTGCCTGAGGTTCCGGACTGGGACTCAGATCTTGATTTATTTCCCAGTTCTGCTATAGATTTCCTCTGTGACCTTGGGCCAGTTACTTTGGGAGAAACATCTTAAAGCTCCTAAATGACTTACAAATCTGACTTCCTTTTCCAAAAGGGGCATAGCAGCAAATTCACAAGGGGACGAACATGTGGGAATGCTGACTGTGGCCAGGGCTACCCGCAAAGTGACAGTGTGCTGCTCCATCGCTTTCCAGTTCTGAGCACCAGCAGGCCACCATGTGCCAGGGGAGATGGCTGTCTTCTGAATGCCCATGGAAAATGAGCAGGAGATGGCATGGGAGGGATCAGCTAACGTCTGACCTCCTGTGGGTATTAAGGACCAGGCGGTCTTGGGAACTGCTCCCTCTCATGGTTTCCAGCTTCTGCTCAGTTTTCATCAGTGGCTCAGCTCTAGGAGAGGTTCAGTTGTGATACCTGGATCTGTGCAGGTAGAAGATGCCAGGAGTAACATGGTCAGTAGGCTTACCTTGAGAAACACAGGGGCTCCTGACTTTTGGCATTCTGCTTGAGTCAAAAAGGAAAGAACCAGGATCAACAATTTCTCTAAAGGCAAGTGCTTTTGGTGTGTGAAAGCTTCCACCTGGTTCACTGCCCACCACCAGCCCTCAGCCTCAGAGCTCAAACTGACTTCCCAACAGTCTGACGGAAGTGGGAAAGAAGAGGGCCAGGGGCATGCTTCCCTCTCTTGTTTCCAGTCTGTGGAGCTGAACTGTAGCAAAAACGCCAAGCTCCCCTTGTCTTGATTAGATCCTTGCACTTCACTATCAGGGCTAGGACTGAAATAAGTATTTGTTTGTTTGCCAATGCAGGAATGAGCTTCCTAAGGAAATTTACATAGCAAGGAAACAAGCATGTAAACTTTTGAAACACCTAAGTGCTGTTGCCTCCAGATTTTAGACAGCTTTGAAAATATATACCCTTTTTGCTGTTCCCAGCTTGTGAAGTACTAATAGTAGCAGCAGAATATTCTTTATCTCCCTCATCCTGTATTAGATCATGCTGTACATAGTCTCACAACTCGCACACAAAACAGGAATGCAAGAAGTAATAAACCTGTAATGTAGGTAGGGGAGCCAAGGATGGATATTCGCTCTAGCTTTCCATATGCTGTAGCAATGATAAAAGGATCTTATTGGCATTTCTTTCTCCACCTTAATACATAGTATGGTCATAACTCAGAAACTGCTTTGGACAGGATTCACAGACTGCTGCATCTGTGTAAAGTCAGTTGAAGGTAAATAACATACTTTCCGCTTCAGTCTCTTGGACATCTGCATTTGCCATGATTTGCTTCATTCTGTATGGAAGTATATGACGCTTAAGGTATGCGGTAGATCGCAAAGGTGAAGAATATTAGGTTTCCAAGAATCAAAAATGTCCTAGGAGAAAATCTCCCTTATGACAACATATTTTGTTGTCAGTGGTTTTGGCAGAAGCAAAAGATCCATACAAAACGCATGAAAAAAAATGTAGTAGAAAGGGGTAAAGGTGGATGTTTATCAGTCAAAATGGAATATTTTAGCAATTGATATTTGCTGACAGGAGTGGGGAAGTACAAAACAATTCAGAAACATCAAGGTAAATATTTTCACTTTCACCAAAATATTTTCAATCTGTGAATCTCCACCTACATCTACTGTCTTCTCAGCAAAGCCAAGGAAGGCTGATCTCACTGCTAGCTGAGCTTGATGCACTGAAGGAAAACTGTTATGAGTACTGATTGCTGCAAATTTACATTTCATCAAAGTCGTTTGACTCTTCTAGGTGAGAGTAGGAATAATTTCACATATCCAAGTAGCTAAAGTCTTGGTTAATGGGTTAGGTTCCACATTCAGAAAAGACATATGAAGTTTCTGTCACTGTGACCTTTGTATCTGCTTTTATAATCAATGTGATCAAAGCGGTCCTTCTGTCACGGGACAGGATTCCCTTCTGGAATATTTCCACAGGACTGGAGACAGCTGTTACAAAAACATATTTTAAAAAGCTGCGGGAAATCTATCTGTAACTGATGCTTTTCCTAAGTTTTAAGTCTTGAAAGAATCTTTCTGTTTCCTCTAAGTACATGTCTCTTTTTTGTTTGATGTATCTGCTTGTAGAGGGGAATCCTTCCAGTGGCAGTTTTTCACCAATATTTGTCTGAAATCACTTCGGTCAGAATTATCTTTTTTTCTAAATCTGTTTGCTACTGTATTATCTGTTGGCTACTGTATTTGTCTGTGAGAAACTATCATTGAGTCATGAGCTTCTATGTCAAGGGAGTCATTACAATCACCCCGCCTGACCTCGGGTATAAGACAGCACAATTTCAGTGACTCTTGTGGAAAGCTTGGTTGCTTCTGGTTGAGATGTTCGTCATCCCCCCCCTTCAGAGGGACAGATTTCCAGGGGATTAGGCTGCCTCTACTAGGACTACAAAGGCCAGGGAAATAGCTGAATAGTAGTGGTGACTCCTCCTGAATGTCCTGGCTGTGTCCTATCTGAGTCCTACATGCCTATTTCTGGAAGCACTGCTATTCCCAGTTCATTTTCCATTTATTCTTTTTTAAAATATTGCTGTTTGTAAATTACCCAGCAGTACCATGGGAAGTGCAAAGATACTGAAAACACTGGTTTTGTGTCAGAGTTTTACAGTGCAGCCAAGGACTGGTGTCATCTAAGCATCAGACTGTGGTGAGATCCAGTAATGTGGTTCCAGGGAATTGAGACACCGTGAAATCAAACAAATTGCAGAGAAGCACAGATTCCCTGCCTGTGGACTGGCCATCTCTTTTCACAGCTCAGTGAAACTCCATCTCTTTCTTCTGTCATTGGCAGTACCTTGATATTCCCTCACTCCTGCAGTTTGAAGGTAAATGATGATCCTTCAAGACAGATCTCTTCAGAGTTTTGCTTCACTGAAGCACAAAATGTAGTGTTCATTGACTCCATTGCTGTTGTTTTCTTTTCAGGCACATAGCTACATACCCTTCCCAGTGTGGAGTCCCATGTCAGTGGGAACTCTGAAGATGGTTTTCCAGTCTAAAGAGTTTTGTGCCCAGAACTTGCATACTAGAACCTGTTTGCAGTGAACAGGATTCAGAGTTATTTGTCCCATGAACCATTTCACAGGCTGTTGAGCACTCCCATCATGAGTTTACTGTCTTGACATCCTAAGCCCCCTCCTTGCATGTCCTCAACTATCTTAAAACTCTGCCTTTCCATCCATTTTTTTTTTTTTTTTCTGTGACAATACACCAAAGAAAGACCTTTGTTGCCAGTTTTATTTCCTTTATACTTAATAATTCTAAATTAAAAATCTGAGGTGGTAAATATGGCAAATATGTTTTTAATTTGACCTGATGTATAATAATGACTGAGGATCTTTCAGCACTCCCTAGTAAGAAGTTCTTACTGCAGCCTTATTTTCTTTTTATGAGAGATATAAATCACGTCTATTTTAGTCTCTGTTTCTGAATCTCAATTTATTTGATTCAGGTGGACTGAGTTTTCCTGTCTGTCAGATTTAAATAATTAAGTCTGTTCATAGATTCATTTATTCCATAATGTGTGAACTCCTCTAGTAAGGTCATATATTGTAGGTTCTTCTTCAAAAAAGAATGTTGAATAGTTTTAAGTGGCTGAACTGTGATTAACCTGTGGGTCTACATGATTGACAGAAACATTCATCCTATTTTATTTTCCAGTGAAGGTTCAGACCCTGTTGGAAAGATCTACTTTGTTTAAGAACAAGTTATGGCCTTAATTCGGATATAACCAAATTATATAACAGTGGTTATCTGGTCAAATTTCCTGATGTCTTCTGAGGTTAAAAGAAAATTAATCAGTCCAGAAGTTTTTTTCTTGTTTGGTTTTTGTTGTCCTGTTCTGTAACTGTGAAAGCAGTGATACAGATTGCAGTTAATGTGAATACAAGCAAATTAAGTAAAAGAGAAACACAGATTTTAAGAAGTGCATTACAATCTCTCTAGAAAATAGGTCATCTGAAAAGCTTTCAGAGCTAATTGTTCCTGAAAGTGGAATGGCTATTACTTACTGCCGAAGGGTGCTCTGATCTTCCTGCAGCTCCACATAAGTCTGTTTACTAATGCTTTCTTTAAAAATGGAGCCCTTCTGCCCTTTTTTTTTTTTTATGTGCTTAGTACTTAAAGAGTAGAGTAGTAAAGACTACAAAACAAATGAGGTTATCTGTCACTAATATTTTAATCCAGAGCCCTGGAATTCCTTGTGCACGATTTGAGCTGTTGCACAACAGGCTGACTGAAGACATTGCATCTCTCTGTTTTTCAGGGACCTTTGGGATCTATTTCGGACACCTACCTATTCTATAAAGGTTAGTGTATGTAGGAAAGGTATTAACAGCTTTTTATCGCAATTTCACCTAGTAATTCTTTCTCAACACTGAGTGGAACCAGAGAACATTAATAAATGCATAAGTGAAATATGTGGATAAGCCTGAAACTCTACAAACACTGAAGAGAAAGACATTAACAGATGGACGTATTTACCTTACAGAATATACCTTGTGTTTTCCCAAACTTTCATGGTTACCTTTAGAATCCTAACATGTATCTTGTTCAAAGCTTCCCTTCAGAGAAGACAGCTCCCTATTGTATTTACCTTATTTTGTGTACAGGATAGGCAATGGAGCACACATAGTGTGACTTTTAGGAACTTGCAGAACCCATTCTCCTAAGTAAAGTGATTAAGTTACCAATTTCATCAATGCAGACAGTTTTCCTTTGAAGTCAAAGGAGTGAGAGTCTGTATTCATAAGAGTGGGATAAAGTGTTGCCTTAAATGCATTTGGACAACGGAAGTGAATGGCAAAAACCAACTGACTGCAGCTCATCAGAAAGCTAAAGATACACTGGTTTGTACTGAGGCATCCTATCACTGATTGGAGGTGACTCAAGCTTTACAAGTTTGGAGACGATGTATCAAATACGGGGAAGTCCACAGGAATTAGTCCTGTACCTCCAATGTGGTCTTGAAAAATATTTTAGGAACATAACTGTCTCTGATGTATCCAAGTCTGCCACAAACACTTCTCTGCTCTTCGCTGGGCCTGTATATGAAAGGGAAAGATCACAATATGAGCTTATTTGAAATGCTTTTCTCTGCCTGATTCATGCATCCAGGTAAGACTGGGACTTCATGTTTAGAAGAGGTTTTATAAATTATGTCCTAAGAAATATCAATGGTGTGCCTCATTTGTTCATTCTGGAAGCACTGAATACATCAAGTTTATGCTTTGTGTGTTTCACAAAAAAAAAAAAGATTAAATCCTGTCCTCTGCTGTACACAACAGCTCCAGTGAAAAGTTTTTGCATAAAAGTTCTCTTAAATCAGAGAAAGCATAAATGTCCCATACATAAAAAAAAACATTTTGCAAATAGGAACAGCGTTCAACAGTGGATATATGGCTCATCGGGACAATAAAGATGGCGTGAAGGACTGTATCCAGTGCCCAGTTCTCCTCTACTCTTTGTAACATGTCCCTCTTTGTTCCTACCTTTTGCTTAGCTAATATACATTTTGAATTTGTGTGACCGGGATTCTGACTGGTAAATGGGCTCTAAGCAATCTCCATTGGCAAAGCATCCAAGGAAAAAGAGTGATTAATTTTGTGGGCTTTACATGCCCCCTGGTGGAAAATTTCCCTAGTGTAGCCGTAAGGATTTCATGCAAAAACATCTCTTGTAAACAGATGTGTGGTTCGTGAAACATGTCTGAGTCGCATTCTTGTTTGAGGCACTGCACTATTATCGGTGCATAGCCTGTGAATAAGAATACACAAGATCCCAAGTTACAAATGAGCACCTGGACTCATTTAAGTGCTGCTAGCATGATGTACATTGCTCGTACAGTATAAATTGCTGGCCTAAAATTTCTTGCAGGCAAAGATGCCAAGCTCTTAATATATATAAAATGAACTCTAGTAACTTAAGCAAAATAATCACAATTTTCCCCACAGTCTTTCCAGGATTTCAATCTGGAGGGTTTTGAAGGATACACAATACCTTGTTACAAAGCATATAATGTTTTAAAAAGTATCCAACTGACAACCTTGGCTAACATCGTATCTTCTATCTAGATTACTTCAATATGTCATGTCCGTATCACACCACTCTGTCCATAGTCCCAATGCCAAGGATTTCTGTCTTGTCCAACCTTTCCATCTGGAAGTAATGAGCTTAATATTCTGGCTCTACCCCCATAAAAGCTATGTCACAAAAAAGTAGCAGTCTTAGGAACTGTTGTATACGCTGAAGACAAATTTAGGATCCACATAGCCTCTCAAAGTTCTACTCAGATTCACTTAAAGACAAATTTTCCACTCTACTCCCATAAGACCTACAGCATGCCGTAAGACTGCAAGAGTGATTTGACAACCATTTATGCTTAAATCCTGTCCTAGACATGTCAAAGGACTGTGCTTAACAGATAATGAAGAGCTAGGGTGTTCTTTTGGGGCAAAACACACTGTGTCATAAGATTTGCTTTTAGGATGGCTATACTTTTCATGGCAATTCTTCTGAAAACCTAAACCAAAGGAAACAGAAGTTCTTTGGTTTCAAGTCTTTTCTCATCTTGTATAAAGTGAACAAAACCTCTCTAGGAGCCCATTGTATGTATGGAGAAAATAATGAGGCAAGTATGGGCCATCAGCTTGAGCTGTAGCTCTGGCTCCACATTCATGAGCACAGTGTGGTAGTGGCTGAGAGCATCAGCTGTGCTCCCTTCATTGCTGCTGTGTGGAGGGATCCAGACCTGTTCTGAGGAGGATCCACTTTAAATCTCTTTTCTCTTAATTTTCTTTCTTTTATCACAGGGTGAGAAGGGCGAGGCATCAATCTGAGCAGAGGTTTTATAAGTGGTGTCCTAAGAAATATCAAGAACTACCATAACACTGACCGTGAGTTGGTTTGATTTTCTTACAAGCCATTTTTTGGTCTCATTTTCTAATATTATCAGCAGTTGGTGAAAACTGTAATCCTAACTCAAAATGTGATAGCATTCCTCAGATGCCTCACCTGGGCTACATAAGTTTATGGAGGGAAACTTATCTCACCTATCTTATGCACCTAATTGAGGACAGGACAAATCTTCCATTGGAAGTGCCTCTCTCCCCACATTAACTATAGACAAAGATAGTCCTGGAAAAATATTTGAATAACTATAACAAGGTGATATCAGTCCCGTTTTTTAATGCCAGGATTAAAACTAGAACTTATCGAGTCAGCTCTTATATCTATCATATTCTTACATGATTATAAGAACTTGTTTTCTAATTGCTTGACTATTTTAGTTGTATCTAAATTGACTCTTTAGCATTTAACTGAAACTTCCTTCAATGACTCTCAAAATAGAAACCGATTTCAAGAATATTCTCTTACTTTAACTAGTAAGACGTGCAGGTGCAGGTGAATTAATCTTATGTTCTTAGAATCACTACTGTGTTATTGCTGGCCAGAAAAAAAAAGATGAAGAGTAGAAAAATGTAGTTGTTCCGAAACCGAAATGCTTTGCACAGTCCTGCTAGATTTGCTGAAATTAAATTTTGGCAGATAGGAATATTCTGACATTGCCAAAATGTCCTGTTTTATAATTTTGGAACAGGGCATCTAATATTTCCTTTCAACATAGTTTTTAATGTTTAATGTTCTTATTATGTGTTTCATTTTATGTTCTCGATACAATTAAAAAGTCAAGCATAATCAAATGTTTCTTTCTGAGACACTTCTGTTGATACGAGACATTTTTCCTAGGACTTTATCTTCCAAACTATTTCAAAATTTTCAGAAGTTGTGCCTAACTGGCCTAATACCAGATCTGAAAATCCTCTGCAAATTTATTTTCTACATAGATATGATTTATTTTTTATTTTCCACCATGAGTGTGTCAGTCATAAACCTCTTAAAAAGCTGAAAGGAAAAGAGATTCACTGTTCCTCAGAGAGGACTTCAGGACTTCAGTCTTACTGGGCCAGGGCTTAAAATCTGTTTCCAAAACTGCAATACTCTGTACCAAACACTTTTCTTCAAGTGAAGCTGAGGAGAAATTGGTGGTATTGTTTATGTCACCTTGCAAAGCGTAAAGTGGTTAGAGGACATAAAATGAAATATTATAATCTCTGAAAATACAGCTGTGTTAGTTTAAAAAATAAAATGCCTCACTGGTTACTCTTATTTGCCTCTGTGAAGGGCATGTTCATGAAACTAGAAAGGAAATATTTCTACATAGCTACAGATTCAGAGGCATCAGGTTTTATATGTTTGTTTATTAGCATCAGTCTGTGTAACAGTGTCTTCAAATACAAATCTGCTATAAGGAGCCAGATCCCTCAGCCTATTGAGTTCATTTTGTGCTCCTTCACAGCTTGCTTCATAGCAGTGGAAAATTATGTGTACCATCTAGAGGTTCCTCCTGAATATTCCTCTAAAAAGATGGGCTCTCTGGTTGTTGTAAAGCCAGCAGAGATGTCTTTGCTGTCTTTGACACCTCTGCTGCACTGCCTGGCATGAGGGAAAGGAGTATTTGCAGAGAAGACAGAGAATGTGGAGAGAAAAACTTTTTTGCTGTTTGATTTTCCCAGAGCCTATGAGTTCAATTCACTGGCAATATTTTAAAGCATTTCTCAGAAGTGTTTTGTTTGAGTGCTGGCGGTGCTGTAGAGCCAACCACACTTTTCAGCCACGGTGTCCCCTGCTTTCCTCACTAGCAGGCTAGAACTTAGCCCAGAATTGCTCCCTAGCACTTAGACATCTTTGCTTTTTGCTGCTTTCCAGGTGGCCAATTAGGCTCTTCCCCCAGTGTGGGTCAACACAGGTGATTGACTCCTACCCTGAGATGTCACCCTGACTACAATTGGACTCTTCAGGGAGACAAGCACCTGCCTGCGAGGTTCTCTGGCAGGCTGAGCTTAGTGAAGAAGGCTCCTGTTGCTATAGCATCTCCCAGTGTATACACAGCTCCCTGGCTTCAGCAGCTGCTTAAAATTTCCTTTACTCAAGCCACTCCAAAATCTACCATATCAGTGAAACCCAAGACCTCTAATAACTAAGCAATCCTTCCCCCCACCTGCAACACGCATACTCACGTGCAAATTATCTGTTTTAAAAAAGGTAAATTTCAGCTTTTATTCAACGTCATAATGATCTGGTCATGAGCTGAAAATCCATCATAGAAGCAAAGAGTAAAACCACTATCTCTTTCCAAAAGGGTTCATACTACTAGTATAAAGAAAAAATACAGGACGTACACAGGTGGGAAGAATAAGGAAATAATAAGGCAACCTTAGTTTTTGTGAAATACATTAGTGTTACCTCTAAAATCTGAGCCAAACTATTCTGCTTCCTTTGGCCTTCCTACCTCTATGTCTGCCTTTGCTGGAGTTTGGTTTTGACAATATTCACACTCAGCATTTTTGTAATAGAGAGTAAATTAGATGATGCTGAGCACAAATGTGTCCAGGATTAAAATGTTTTATTTTAACAATTGCAACAATTCTGACGGTGGCTAGAGAATTGTGATGACTGTTACACCAAGCTGCTTGAAGAGTAAGCAACTACCTCTGATTGTTCTTCTGCTATCCAATTATTTGTCCACAGGTCATATGAACTCATGTTGCTAAGCAGGTTACTTTTACGTACTACTGTTGAAATCGGAATAAAACTGCTTTTCAAGTTTCATCTAATTTTTCAAGACTGTCTTTCAGAGGAAATGGAACCTAATGTGATTTAACTGTTGGGAGAGGTAGAAGGGGGTTAAATTCAGTCAATTTATGTTCATTATAAACAAATCCAAATTCCTAGCTAGTATGGTATGACTAACATATGTCACATACTACAGCATGTCTGGTGTACCCTTTAACATTTTAACAGTCCATCAGACATTAATGTGACTTAAACATCAAAAACAGGTTCATTTTGCCATTAATATCCTGAAACAAGAACATCTAATATACACATCCTGAGATTTAATCTGTAAACATAACCAAAAATGTCTGGATGAAGGGGGCTTGTTTATATTTCAGTAGTGCTACTTCCATGAAGCATGTGTCTGCTATCTTTAGTATGCAACTCTAGCATCCTACCATTGAGAAAGCCCTAATGTCTTTGATACTGTTAGGGAGACTTATAAGTCTTCTGCTGACATACCAGTCCCTTTGTAGATCCCCTAAAGTTAAAGCTACTGATAAACATAACTTGTCCTATAAAGAGGGGAAGAATGTTAAAACCACTTCAAACATGCTCAAGATCTCCCTATTCATTTTTCCATGGTGTGAAAGCAGGTTCTGAAGTGAGCTGGAATTAAAAGGATGTGCTTTTCTTTACCAAAGTAATGACTTGTTTAATAAACAAGAAGGGAAAAGGAAAAATTTGAAGATGCATGCAGAGTGACAAAATAAGAATAACTGAGAAAAACTTAACAGAATTCAAATGAACTTTCAGTCCAGTCAAATCCCTTTGTTTATTTTTCTATCATTATTCAAATACTTTGTTCTTGCATTGATGAATGCTCAAGGAGGTACATTTCTTAGGAATTAGTGTAGAACAAAGCATATGTGCACTAATAGTCTCCAAACACACTGTATCTATCAGCTCTGTTAGGAGTGAGTGAAGCCACTACAATCAGGAAGATAATGAGGAAAAAAGAGAAGAAAAAAAAAGAACAGTTATACCCTTTGATATCTGCAAGATCGTTTAATCCAGCTCATACGTAGATAAAACCACAATATAATTGCTATGGAGCGAACTGCATTAACAACTATGGCCTTGGAAAACCAGCCAGATACATTCAAGGCCTGAAGTGCACATGAATACTTCAATGAAGGCATGTCTTAACTCAGTCATTGCACTGGTGGAATTTGTCAACAGTATGATTTTTTTTTTTTAAGAAAAATGCAGATTCATCTGAACTTTTTACTCCAGTGCATGTGTTTCCATTAAATTTTTGTCAGGGCAGTTTTTCAAGCAGAGGCTGGAATTTCTCATCAAAACCAAGCAGAGAGAATGCCTTCTCAAAATAGCTAATGGCATGGGAAACTCCTTTGGCATGGAAGAACAAGAGTAAGGACTTCAGTATGGTCTCCTGAGCAATCTTATGACAGTATGTGAAACAGGGCCAGGGCAAACCTGAGCACGGGCAGACATTGTCAGCACAGTTAAATTGTTAACGTGGTCCTTGGCAATAGTTTATCCTGGGCTAACTACCTCCCTCTCCAAAATATCCCAGCACAGCTGAGGGGATAGTTTGAGCCAGAATAGATGCAGTCAGCATGTTTTTGGGGGTAAAAGCAATTAACTGTGTCAACACAAGCCGTGTGATTTGGCCTCGGGGCAGACAGCAGTCCCTGGGCAATTTCATTTACTAGTACAGCTGCAATACAGTAGTCCCTGTGAGCACATGGGGGAGTCTTAAGAAACTAGGGGAAAAGACTTTTTCACATGCATTTTTGCTGCACATTTTTCTGGAATGGGCTCAGGATTGTCCCAGTGCAGACTGAAAGTGCTTTCTGAAACCATGACTTTTTTTTTCAAAATAAAATTCTTGTTTTCTGGCCAACTCTACTACCAATTTGACAATATTGACATAGAAACTAACAATTTATATCAGTGAAACCCCTTGTGTGGGTACAGTTATGCAGATACTGTAGTACCTCAACATTAGGGGCTCACTCAAATTTCTCACTCAGATTCTATGTCAGGTTTTTTTCATGTCCTTCTCTTTCAACAAACATAGCATGAAAAAAATCCCAGATAGGAACTGAGGGGAAATAAGATGTGGATGAATAAAGGCAGCATGTCTAGATGCCAGTGTATTCTGAACATACATAACATTCATGACTTAGACACGTACACGTTGCTCTGATGACGTTCTAGTGGATGTTAAAAATAAGGCATAAGGAACACAATGATTATTTATTTTAGGGGATATTGCTTTGCTCACCTATACCATGACAGCTGTGCATATAGCTTTGAAACATATACATTCACCTTTCTATGTGTAGATGTTTGAGTTTGTCAGCTGAGAACAGTAGTCTTCCAGCTTCAGTTAGATGTCAAAAATTCCAGATCTGCTTCTGTCCATGTTCTGTAAGAGCAGTTTAGAAATTGGTCATGCATTCACATGTCTGCACTTAGAACTCCTTGAAATTACACGGGATTTCTCACATCGTGTCACATTTCCAAAACAGAGCAATTGCCTTTCTAGTAAAAATCTGTGGATGCACTCTTTGAGATTTTCAGTCTTCTTTGCATAGGAAGATTTCCTTTTTCAAAGATAAATCCTGGAAAACTTGGAGGTAGAGCGGAGTGATCTGAAGAAGAAGCAACAGGTTAGAAGAATGTAGATGTATAATTAGCTGAGATAACATCATGTCCTTATCTAGGAGCAATGCTAAAATCTGAAGTGAGCCACTGCATACACCTGAGAGAGTTTTCGTGATTAGTGATGTTTGTCTTTGTATAAGACCATTCTACATCTGTGTGTCCAGTCCTTTGCATCATCACTGAGTTTCACCTCTAAAATTAATTGAGTTTCTTGCAGCCTGACTGCAAGAAAAATATAAGATGCTCATAAGATATTCTGATGCTTACTGACTTCATTTACAGAGCTTTTTAACTGTTAGATGCTGAAATAGATGCTCTTTGCTTCAGTTTTCAGTTTCTGGAGAGATGTTGCTCTGCTTTAGCTTCCATTAAAAAGCAGTGACTGTCCTCCTCACTGTATGAGAGGAAATAAAAAATGTAAATCACAAAGCAAACAGCATTCATTGTTTTCTTGCTATCTTGCACTTTTAAAAGTAAAAGTTGACTTATGTTCATTGAACACCTGGACTTAAAAACGCATAAAATCACAGAGACTTCCAACAGGCTAGTGTCTCTTTCTCTTATATTAAGATGAAGAAAAATTAGTCTGTGACTTTGTGTTAACGTTTAATTTCTAAACAAATGTCCATGCAGAAATCAGGTCCTCCACAGGGATTAGCTGTTGTGAATCATCTTTCTTTCCTTTCATTTTAGATTACTTGTGTTCTGCCTTACAACCAAAATGAAACCTAGTTTCTCTCCTTTGACCACATCTCAATGTGGATAGTACGAGCCACTAAGAGCTTTCCATTGCTGTGGTATACGCTGTTAATTGCTAACATATTCTGCCACATCATTTTTCACAGTATTGGAACTTTTTAACTATACCACAACTCAACAAATATTAACAGGCCCAGACATGTCTTGGAAGATGGTACTGCTAGTATTTTCTTCCTCCTTTGGTTCCCACTGAGCAGATGTAAATCACATTGGGACTGCATTTCAGTTCTGAAACCTGTTTCAGTTTTGCTCAAACCTAATTGGAGGTCATGTGGAGTTTTCTTTCTTTCTCAAAAGCAACAAAAAAGGGCAGTCTTTGAGCTTTAATTACCAAGAAGCTCTCCCTCACAGAATCCACTTAGGCAGATATATTGTAGGAAATCTATGAAAAAAAAAAACCCTCCAATTTTTACTGAGGAAGTAGACAAAATTGTAACTGGCAAATACTTAGCCTCTCAAGACCCTGACCACATGTCCTGTTCTTGTTCCTTTTGGCAGCTTCTCTTTCAAGCTCATTGCAGGACACGGGCTGTCTTGGGTGAT
Source organism: Chlamydotis macqueenii (assembly GCF_036417535.1). Classification (NCBI taxonomy): domain Eukaryota; kingdom Metazoa; phylum Chordata; class Aves; order Otidiformes; family Otididae; genus Chlamydotis; species Chlamydotis macqueenii. The sequence goes on from NC_141558.1 coordinate 11,706,729, forward strand.
GCATTCTGCACTGAGCCTTCATAGTAGGGCATGATCCTCAGTAGGACCCTTGAGTGCCCCTGAGATTCAAACAAATGATTAATAAAGAGCAGATCCCGGGCTGCAAATTGCATTTCATTCACACCATTCACATCTTGCTCCCACACAAGGAGCTTGTCTACACTCATTTGGTGCAAAATGAGGGATGGACTCAGGTTTCATAAGTCTAAAACCAGAGTTTTCTTCCTCCATTGGGGAATCTAAGTTTTCTTTTGAACAGAAATTTAGATTAAATAAAAAATACATTGATTCTTTCACAGCCTTCTTGGCTGGGACTCAGGGACTCCTCTTTCTAATTCTGGTTTATTCTACTTATTCTTTGCAGGTGGTTTCTGAACATTTATGTTGCCCTGGGCAAGACTGAATATAAGTCTATTCTCCCAAACGTAAAATGAAAATAATACTGCTTATGACATCTTCTGAGCAGCAGTATTGGACTACCTACCACCTGAATCAGTGCATAGCATTTGTATAATACAAAATAAATAAATATTTTGCTGTGTGACTTGACTTAGTGTGACTTGAAATAGGATTTTCATTCTATTTCTTATTTCATTGAGAACACAACGCATGTAAAAAACACATTTCTTGCTATTAGTTGAATTAGATTCTTAACCAGAGACAAAAGACTGGGGCAAAACCAACCAATCAAATAACCACAAATCTGATAAAGTCCCTGCTGCCTCAGGAAAAAAAAAGACTTTTCAATCAATTTCCTAACTTTCCTCTAAAAACGCTGTCACAGAACATCAATGCTTTGGAAGAATAGGGAAAACACAACTAACTTGAAGAGAGAGAGATAATCATATTCATTTTTTTTTGCATGTAGAAATGTGTTATTTAACAGTCCAATAATTCTCCATCCCTTGAAAAACATACACAACAACTTTATAGTGACCCAAACTCCCTTTTCCTCAGTCTGTGTGTAGAACCAACTTAATTCTCTTTTTTCTGTTCAGGGCCTTGGAAGACAACTTTTGTTCAAGCAGAGCAGTACACATTGCCAGTGGCCTAATTTTATCGCTGTTAGTACTGAAGTGTGGGGTATTAGCACCCATATAACACTGTATTGGGTTTTGTCTCTGCAGTACTAGGGTATGTAGCCAGTATCAAAGGGTTTGGATATAGGGACTTTTCTGGGGGCTGGGGGTTTTTAGATGCTTGTAAATAAATTGTTTTTTAAAAAACCTTTTGTTTTGAGGCTGGTGTCAGCTTACAATGTAGTATTTTCAAGCATTGGGCAATCTTGTCCAAAAGGAGAACTGAAATACTTTCAATAGCGTTGCTAAGCTGAACAATACAACATCTTTCTGTCATGTATTTCCAAAAGTTAAGTCCTGCTTGCTGTGCAACTTTAGGCAGCAATGAAGATTTTTGTGTGTTTGTTTTGTAAAGTCGACTTTAAAAAAAAAAGAGCTGGCCAGAAAACAAGAATGTTATTTCAGGAAAAGATTTCAAGGTTTTCACATTCATTTTTATTCTGATGCAGAAGGAAACCAAAGCATGCAATTTTATTTTTTTTTCCAAATGAGAGCAGGCCACCAGAGTAATTGATAGCACTGCAATTCAAGTATTTAGCTAGAATTAAAGAAAGACTTCATTTTAATTGCTATCCTGAACTGAGCCACTGCCTTCTGCAGTATAGGTTGCATAGGCTTCATACTGGATTTGAACATGCAATTCACCCTTGACAAGGAAGAGCTTGTCAATGAAAATTACTTGTAAATAATAAGAATCTTCTTCAAAATAATAAGAATTAGCATCTTCTTGTGAATTTTCACATTTGACAAACTAACATTCATAAGAAAAAGAAAAAAAAATCAATTCCATTCCTTGGTTTGCAAGATTATACATGCAGAAGAATGCATAATATTACTGCTTTTGAAAGAAATTACACTGAGACTCACAGTGAAGATTCAGCTTCTTTTCATATTGTACCCATTAGCAACACTCCAGGACAAAATGTTACCATAACAAATTTCACCAGCACTTTTGATTGTATGAAGCAGACAAACATGATATAATCCGTGTGCTTATCATCTCCATAGAACTGAATTTAATCCTTAAAAAGCTAAAATACTACTTCATTCATTCAACTGCAACAAATCCTTTATCTCCATCTTAATTTTCAGGACTGGCAATACCATGCTTGTGGATATGTTTACACAGAAATAGTCTCAGGACAATACTCCACACCATTTTTTTTTGGTGCAGAAAATGAACAAATACAAGCTGAGGCATAAGTGGAGCACACAGGACCCCAAAAGCATGAAAAAATTTGAGGATCACTGCATTGCTAGGAAGACTAAGAGGAGTGACTACCTGTAAGCTGCTTCCCAGAGGGCTGAGCAGGCACTAGGTGCACAGCAGGTTGGCGGATACAGATTCATCCTTCCATAGCAATGTAGTCCAGCAGAAAGGACTCAAGTTCCTTTGTTTTGAGAGTGGCGTTGCTACATGAGTGTGGGAACACAGAGAGCTTTACTGCTGATGATCCCAGTGCAAAAGCAAAGAAACGTGAAATGGGCTTATTTGGTAACGCTTCAATGAGAAGGCAGAAATACCAGCGTTTGCCAAGTGGGAATGATGAGGTCAGCAGAGAGAGTATTTTGTTTCTAACTTTAGAAAATACTGCAAACAATGGAAAGAGAGAAGGGGGTTGGCTTTTATTTTAAAAAGAAAACTCTTTAGCATGCAGTTTACACTACTGTAACATTTGCACTTAACGCAGGCCAGCTTTATTTTATTTAGTTTTACATGTTTGCTTAATTTCAGGTGGGGTAAGTGAGCCCTTAAAAATATATCCTCTAGGTTCATGATATACATTCGAGCTGTATAAATCTCCTAGGAGACTTAAACAAAGAAAACCTGAAAAAGATGTTCCTTATTTTGCTGTAGTTCTGTCCATGATTAATGGAAGCCTCTGATGATGACTGCAACTCAGTATATTTCTTGGCACTGTCACTGTGTTTTCCTTTCTTCTCAGCTGGGTCAAGTCATAGTGACTATAAAAAGTAGAAGAACAAGGTTTTTCTTGACAGTTCAGTAATATAAAAGAGGGCCTGCTGCTGTACAGGGTGTTGTTTTGTACATAACTGTGGGTGTTTGTGAGGACATGATAGAGATTAGAACAAGATAAATAACAAAGAGAGAAAGGATTCAGATGAACTTTTGCAAAAGAAACTCTACTCCATTTCCATGCTGGCAACCATTTCTATGAATGGCTCTTTGTACCAGGATGTTGGCAAAAGAGGTCTCTATTTTGCTTTTCAGGTTTACAGTCACCCAGTTTCTATTTAGGCTGCACTATTCAGGATGCCTACAGAAGACATGAAGTCAAGCAGGCTGAGTACAGTTTAGGCAGCAAAGCTGCTCACTTGAGAATATTTTACCTCAGAAGCTACAGAGGAAAGGCCACATATGAAAAGCTGTATACATAATTTCAGCAAGCAATATTTCATATAGACTTTGCTAGCTTATACCAGCCAATCCTCTTGAGGGATTTGTCCAGAAAACTTTTTAATGCCATGTGCTTTAGCTTTGCTTCAGGACACGTTGTGCATACACATCAAGGAGCAGATTGTTGACTAAGTCATGTCTTCAGGCCTCATATTATTTCTGGAAAAGAGAATTAAACCATGAAGAAAATAACAACTTTTAGAGATTTCTCCTTTCTTTTAGAAAGAAAAAGTGATTGTGGCTGATGGGTGGCTCAGGCCGTTGTAACAATGCAGAGGCTCTTTTAGCTTGATGAATAAGATCTGCCAGCGTGTCCGTTCAGTACAGCCCATGTGCCTGGAAATTTTCAAGAAGTCCTAAATCACTCAAGTCTGTTCTCTTGCTGGACCACAAAACTTTTACACATGGTCACATTTTGTGGAGACAGAGAAAAGCTAAATTTAGTGTATCTAATAATATTGTATTGCATGGTAACATAGCTAAATCTTGAAGGTTTCTTGGATATATAGCACCTTACTATCACTTCATTCCTTCAAGGACACCTAGGATACACTTATCATTGTAACCTGAAAAGTGTGCTTTGACTTGGATGGCAAAGGGCATGTCTGGAACCTCCCCGACTGTTAAATTCTTGTAGCCTTCAAAGCAGGGTTACATCCACAGTGGCTATAAGGAATAGTTCCTGGTTTGTCCAAACCCTCAAGTTGTGTCCAGGAATTATTTCCGATGGTCCTGGTTGGCCTGTGCCTAAACTGTACTTAAGCTGCACCATTGACTATTCTAAGGATTAAGCAACATTAATGATAAAGATCCAATACCCTGCCCATCACCTCTCTCTTTAATTTATAACCACAGCCTTTGAATCTTATTCAGGTCCTTTCATACATCCCACTCCCCTCAAATAACAACGAAAAACTGCAAAACCATACATATTTTATTTGACAGCTGTACACTGGATTATGTGAAAAGAGTGATGTGCCAGACATCAGTTAACCAAAAAGTTACTGCTACATTTGTTCCAAAACAGAACTCGATAGGAAGTTTCATATGACAAGTACCACCGTGAACACACAGCTTCCTTCTCACACCCAGTTCCTTCACATTAAAAAGGGGTGGCAGTAGTTTAAACATTTCCCTTTGCCTTAGCCACTTTGAGTACAGGTAATCCACTTACCATTGCCGTTACAACAAGATTTATTTCACAAATATCTGATAACTCCGTATTTAAACACAAACTGCTAAAGTAAGTGAATGTGCCTTGTAACAGAGACTGCAAAGTTCATCAGGGTGCTGGCGCAAGAGGTCAACTGTTAGCCATTGTCAGCTTCTTGTGTGTTCGAAATTTATGCCCATGCTTAAGTGCTTTATTAAACAAGTGCCATTTTTTATTTCATTGCAATGTCATTTTTGTTAAAGTGAGTATTTGTCTTTCTCTCTCTCTCAAAAAAAAAAAAAAAAAAGTTCATATGGCCCAATTCTGTTTCCTGTTGATTTGGTGGAACTGCCTTAACACACATTTACCCTACTAGGTAATAAAGTACTAGCTGGTGAGTAAGGTGTCATTTAATGGAGAACATCAGCAATGTCCTGTATCTTCTAAATACCGGGATGCTTAGTTCAGTTTATGGAAGCACCAACTTCTCTAATCACAAGAAAGACTATAGTCACTGTTTTAGATTTTATGTCAAAAGATTCCTCTGTGTCTTTTCTCGTGACAAACCAATGGCTTGGAAAAAAAAATCTCCTTTTTTAAACAGAACATGATAAACAAACGGCTGTTTTTAAATTTAGACAGCGTTGGGGTAGATGTGAGAATAAGCTGTGAATTAAGCATCCCTTGACAGATGGAAGTTTGTAAAGTGAGAAAAACCAGACTGACCTTTACTGTGGTGCTGACAAGTGAAGGATTACACCATCTTTGGTATCAGGAGCCGCATGTTATGTGTACCTCAACAGAGGGGTATATGTACACAGGAAACCCACTGTTCCCTGCCATTTGTTAATAGTAATACTTGCTGCAGTCAAAATATTTGGTACATTTAACGCTTTGAGGGATTAAGGAGCCATTCCCATTAATACTGAACACAGGAAATTACTAACTCTCAGGACAACACCAGGTATCGCAGATGCCAGGGTTTTTTTTAAAACTCTGGTTGTGTGAGTTTTGTCTGGCTTGTGGCTCCAGTTATACACCTGTGTGTGAGGGCACAGCAGGGATGGGGGCTCCCTGGGGAGGGGACAGGGAATGGCAGGGGCTCCCTAGGGCAGTAGGGTAGGACCTTGCATCCTGTCCCATCCCACCCCTCATCCAGGAGCAGGGCAGCCAGGGAGGCACCGAGGGTGATGGGAGTTGGGGATCAGCAGTGCTGCAGCATCGCTGGGGCAGTGGCTGAGGACCCCAGGGAGGATGAAATTGAATCCTCGGCTGTAGGCAGGGAGAGAGGAGTCTCTGGTGAGGGGACCAGGTCACAGGTGATCGCTACTGGTGTAAATGAAGAAAATACTATTATCCTCCTGGAACAAGGATGACAAGGAGAGTTTTGTCTGTTTGGGGGTTTTTTTTTGTTAGTTTGTTTGTTTTTCTGTCATGATAGTTCTGTCTTCAGGCAATGTATGAAACTGTATGGTTTAAACACTGCTGTTTAACAGCACCAGGAATATAGGCACTATGGAATCCTCTGTAGACAAATGTGCACACACACTCTCGAAAGTGTGCACCTGAAAAATCACGTGTGGCATGGCCTCTGCCTCCCTTTGACCTCATGGGTCAGATCCACACAGTCAGCCACAGTTCCCACCTCTGAGAAATGAATCTCTACTTTGAAAATTTCATGTTTCTAAAAGGACTGAAGGTTCCTACTGCAGTCACAGTAGCTTTCTTTCAAAGGCACAAAAAGACATGTAAAAACTTGCACAGATAAATTTGATTTTGCTTAAATTTCAAATAAAGTTTTATTCTCAGACCTGAAAAGAACTCTTAAATAGCTCAATTTTTAGAAAAAAAAAACACACACATTTTTTAATACAGCATTAGAGAGAAATCCTCTGAAAGGTCAGTAGTAACATTCTCTAAGGCATTAATAAGAGGAAAAGCAATATTTCATTTTAGTAATATTTTTCCCATCAAAAACTTTTCCACTTCAAATCTCTCCTTCACTTAATCTACTTATTATGCTGAATATCTTTCACATTTCCAATTTCATTTTACATGCAAAGACTTTTCATGTATCTTTTCATCTAAGTGGACTTGAGTGTTGCAGCCGTAGGTGGCTGACAAATTAGATTAGCAGAGATGTTTTACTACCATGGCTACAATAAATTCCATTCTCATTTTAGAAGTGTCCCCCTGATCCAGGCATTTTTGCAATGATAGCTATGAGCGTGGGGTTATAGATGTTTATTGGCCCTATGAAGTCGGGAGGAGGCATTCCCTTTTCAAGGAGAAATTGGAAACAGAGGTGTCAAGGAAAGATGCTCCTATTTGTTTCATTCAGTTGACATGAATGCAATAAGGATCTTTCATCCCAGACTGTTGTCTCATAAGCAAGGTTTTTTGATCTTGCAATTTACTATTTCCATCCTGAACCACTGCAGACACTTTCAGTTCTTTCATGCAGAGCCTTTTCTGTGAACTTCTGCAGTATTTCAACACGTCTTGTAATGTGAAATAATTTATCTTGAAAAATGGGTACTGTTACTGCCAATGTAGTAACGCTGGTCTCTGGCCTGACATAAAGTGCTTTGGAGTGGCTGTGTCACAGCTGCCTGTGACACAGATATGTCAATGGGCAGTGCCAGATGTTCTCTAGGAAACTGAAGGACATTAAAAAATACTTGGGAATAAGCAACGCCAGTGTCTCCTTTAGATCCATCCCATTAAAATATAGGAAAAATCAATTTGTTCATTTCAGGCAAGATTCAGTTTGAGACACTTAAATTCATCACTGGGGTTCAGTTCCAGTGAAAGAGCCGTATGGATCAGTTTAGTTGCATACATATAAGTGCCAAGTGCACTTGAGATATTTTATGAAAATGAAGAAATTCTTATAGGCATGGCTGATATGACACAGGACATACGAGGGACTTACAATCTTCAGGAGCTGCAACTGGAAGCCAGTGGAAAATGTTAGGGCATCTGAAATGGTACTAGACACCTATGTGTGGGGAACTGAACATTTCCCTTAAACTCAAGTGTCTACTTGTAGACATCTGTGGACATACTTGGTATATAAGCTAGGACTTTAGCCTGTAGTGAGCAGTGCCAGAGTCAATAGAGGTAATACAGTCAGAGGAGCTAAGAGAACAACTTGTCTGACCAGCCACTGAGCTCTGGAGTAATTTGCCCACTGTCAGGCATCTAGCGCCATTAAAATGTCTCAGAGCATCTAAGACATTAGCACAAATTAGTACACAGGCACACTACCTACAGGTGACTAATGCCTCTCTGGCATAGTGTCTGGTGGCCAGAGAGGTGTGCTAGGGCATCTACAATGACCCCATCTGTCTGCATTTAGACAGCTGAATCGCATCCTTCAAGTCTGCTTTAAGAGGAAATTAATAGCTCTTGAGCTTCCATTGTTAGTATCGACTAGATGTCCATCATGATTTTTACACTGAGGTGTCTCAGCCTATGAGCTGAATTTTGCTCACCTCATTTATTTTTCGTTCAGCCTTGGATTAACTCTGAAGTTAATTTATTGCAATGTGGTTTTAGGAACTATAATAAAAAAAACCATAAAAGAACAGAAAATTTGAGTTTCCTTGGTGACTGGAGTAATGTGGCCTAAAATATTAGGGCTCTGTTTTCCTGTGCTTCTGCTCAGCATGACTTTGGTGAATGAAGGCTGCCAAGGGGCTGTCAAGCAGAGCTCCCTACTACTTGGTTTTGTACCGAGGCTCGTGTGTTGCTTTGGTTTCCTCCTGCTATTTTTGATTCTTCCAGGGTTGCATGTCAGATCAGCACAGCCAGCAGTGTTCCCTCCCTCCCTGTGATACTGTCCCTGTGCCAGGGCCAAGCGAGGTAGGAGCAGGGGGTGGCAGCACAGGAACCAAGGAACCATCTGTGCTGCCTTTGTGCATACTGAGGGCTCCCACACTGTGAAGAGCTCTCAGCTGGACTCATCTGGCTGATGTCCAACTTATTTGAATGGTTGCAGTAACTCAGAAGAGTTGGAACACACTGGGGAATCTGGCCCAAGCTGCTCAGGGTTTGTGGTTTAATGGACTAAATTGGGCTACAGAGCGAGTGCTTGCTCTAGCTGATTGCCTTATTCAAAGCTATTATTTTCAACAGAAATACAGATTCAATTAACACTTTTTTCCCCCCCCTCAATTTAAACGGAAGTCCATCCCATAGAAACCATAAAGACTTGTTGGCAAAATAGCCTACATATGTTTCTTAGCCTAAGAGGACACTGCAGTCAGAAAAATATATGAAACAACTTATAAATCCCTTCGTGCCTTAAACAGTATTCAAGCTTTCCCAGAATGTTAAGCTCTGTTCTAAACAAAGACCTCTTGTAAGTGAACATGACACTTTCCACTCAGACCTTTAAGTCCCTTCTTCTCCATCTGCCATTTTGCCCCAATGAGCACTCGTTCACTCTCATTGCGCCTGCTCTGCAGGAAAGAAAACACTTGTCTTGGGCAGCACTGGAAATAAGGAGGTTTTATATTTTGTGTCTCTTAGTCCTAGAATTACTAAGCTGGTTTCCATTGTTTTCTCCTACTTTATGTCTCCAGTTTCCTTCAAATGCACTGCTTGGAAGAAAAGGAGCGCAGTGATCATTAACAGGTGGGAAGGTAAAGCAAGGTGAGGTTACATTGCTATCATATTGTTTATTTATCACCAGGTTGAAGGGCAGATCTCTCAGCTGAAAATGTGAGCAATTTTTTTTTCCTCAATTCCAAATAAATTGGAGACTTTTCTGTTACACTCATTGTAGATGTAGGCAGCTGGCAACAATTCTCTGGCAAAAGGATGGGAGAGAATGAATGAGATGTACTATTCAAATACATATATACATCCAAAAATATTCACTCACTCCTCTATAAAGGAGAAGTACAATATTAAGAAGACAGAGGATGCTGTTGATGATAAAGACTGTTTAAGATTTTGTTGTGAATGAAACATGGAAACTATTTTGGATGAAGCACATAGTTATGTTCGCTAAAGGCCATGGGGAAAAAATTAGCTCTGGTTCTTGATGTAGGTAGGCAGAGTTACCAATTTTCTCTCTAGCATTTCCTGCACAGAAATAATGCACATGTGCTGCCCAGACAGTTTGTGGATATGCAGAACATTTGATGTATTTGGAATGTATTGCGTTTACTACACACACACCAAGAGGCGCACACATCTGAATGTCGTGCATGTGATCTGGGGTTGAATTCCGCCAGCATGGGAGATTTGTCTGACAGGTGGATTCTGGCAAGTCTCAGAAGCTTGAAATAGCTCTCAGATGAATTTTCTGAGCAGAAGAAATTAGGTGCCTCAAGGGAAATCCAGGTACAAAGTAACCCCTGCACACATACAAGCTCCAGGAACAAAAACATGCCAGCATCGACGGTAAGTAAAGGCAGTACACGAGAGCTTGCAGGGATAGGTGAGCACAGCCAGTCCACTGTCTGAAGGAAGAACAAGGCCTGAGTCTGCATTTGAGCCAGACATGAAAACAACTGGACTTCCTGAAACAATCAGAGATCTACTGTTCAAAAACCTACATCTTTACCCATGGGAGAAGAATTGCATCCTCAGGTGGGGTGGCTGCCAGCTGCAGTCATGACCACTCTGAGAATCAGCCTGCTTGAAGTTCTGCAAATGTCTGTCCTTAATATCAGCTATTATTGTGCCCTACTCCCTTCTAACAGATACAGAGTTCATTTTTATATCTGTGGATGCTGTTTTGGGTCCAAATAGCAGAATCAATATTGATCATCTTAAAAGTGAAGAGAGCTGTATGCAGAATTAATGTATAAAAGATGCACACACATGATTGTATAACTACATCCTGCCTTGCATTCTGATTGCTAAGCATTCAGTATTCTTTACAGGAAATTAATAACTTTACAAAGCAGCTGCTCCATCCACCAGATTTAAAAAATAATATTGCTGTTGTAAACCATGGATTACTCTTTCTGATAGGGGTAATCCCCTTAAAATTGGCCATTCTGTAGTTTAGTAAATTAATCTTTCCTTCAATGTGTTTTGAGCTAAGAACCAAATGGTTAAATGTCCATAATCCACCTATAATTTCAGGCAAAGTATTAAGAAATGTACCTGCAAGTAGTTTTCCTTAACCAAAGCAATATAGTTGGGATGTTTGAGAGTTAAAGGTATATCCCAGTAAATTCTGTCCTTCACATTAACTGTGTAAGGAATCACGCATTAACAACTGCAGAAAAATCTCCCCATTTATATTTTAAAGCCTTATCACCAATAGGAATATTAGTTTTCCCATGTTCCAATGTTTCACAGAGTCAAATTAGTCATTTAGTAGAGCTAAGTGGGAATTGCTCAGTAAAATGTTTTGGGTTGGAAAATGCTCATTTGCCAAAACAAAATCTTTCCATGGGAACAGTGAGAGGAACCGGGGTTAGAAATTCTGATGAAACCCCCCATAACTCTAAGAATCATCTGCCCTGTGATTACGCACACACCTAAAAAGCCTGAGCACAATGTGTGTCCACTCACAGGGACATAAAGAGCAGGACCTCAAAGGTGGTTGTTTTGTGGATCAACAAAGAATCATCACTACTGAGCTACCTCAAACAGTGTTCATGTGCCTTCTCCCTTCTACATAACAGTTCTGTGAAAAACATAGTCTGAGGAGGTTTTAGATTTATCATACAGTGAAATAAGGGTACATATTTACTTAGTTTTCATCACAAAATTCCCTAATGGCAGGGTGATCCTATCTCGTTCTAACAGCACTCGTTGATTTTTGAGTAAGGATTGGCCTTTGAGATTGCTCTTGGCCCTAAACTTTTTGAAGGGTGCACTAATATATGGGTAAGAATGTATACTTTCAGGTTTTCTGGGAACTGGTTTCAGAGAGTTGCTCAGGTCTGCTGTATGCTTTCATAATGCTTTCATAACTCAGGGAAGTTCTATGCTAGTATAACTGATGGGAGCCTATCACTCTTTGCAGATCTCATATTCTTGGTGGGAAATAGTAGGCAGTAGAATCATATCTGGGCTCAAAAGTGCATTTATAGACTCAAATACGATGCTTATTTCTGCCACATTTTGGTATACGTAAGGCTCATATCTGTCCTTATTTAACTAAATCCTTCATATATTTTCAAAATATAGAGCTTTGAAACAAAGGCCAACAACCAAGCCAGCATAAGTATTTGGAAAGGTTAGTCACCATTCCACTGTTATAAAATCTCTTTTCTTGAAAAGCTGTGTAAACAAATGCTGTTTTGGAAACTCTCATCAAATGTCCAACATTTGCATTTATTAACACTTATTTTTATTTGAGAGACTCTACTAGATTATTGTTGTGTCCGATTCTTTTAAATGTTCAAACTCGCTTGTCAGAAACTGTTCAGTTTGGAGATTTACCGTTTTATAGCCTTTTAGACCCCTTAAATCTCTTATCTATGTGCTCCTGAAGGCCATGACAAATAAGGCATACCCTTTGCTTTTGAGGGTATTTGTGCAGTATAGTTGTGGTGCCAGAATGAAGAAAAAATTTGGTGGCTTTTTTTTGACCTGTCTTGAAAAGAATCACTCCAGGAAGAGCCCTGCATAACTCTCTAATTGTTAAAGGTTTGGTGTGACAGTCAATGATTTATGGTGAAAATGATGATAGGACAATTTTTCCAAACAGTTCAGGAATGGTCTCACTTTATTCCCAGGAAATGTTATTATTGGCTGCACTGCTAAGTGCATTCAATACTGGGACTGATTCCTGGCCCACAGTCCAGGTGGTGAAGGGTGGTTTGTGTCTATGTTGTTCAGAGTTAGTTCAGATTGTCTGCATCAATGTTATGTAGTACATGGTCCTGGACCTTTGCTGGGCCCCATGTGATTCCCCTGTGACCTCAAATCATAACAATCTTTTTGTGTATGGTTCTTAGTTCAGGTTACAGTGTCAGGAATAGTGAGGACTGCATTACAGCCTGACAGAACTGTGTTTGCTTAACATGAAGTGGAAACTGTGAACTGTGTGAACTGGGCCATGGGGTAAGGGTATGTTTGAGGTTGCAAAGCCTGATAGAACATAGTAGAGGACTAAGCAGGAGGGATGGAGTCAAATCTAACATGATTGCCTCCATATAATCTTTTGGGATTTGTTCCCAAAGCTAACTGTCCCAACAACTGTATGAGGTTTTGTTTCCTCAGGAGAATTTATTCACTTCAGAGGAGAACCTGTAATCAAATTAACAACATAGTATGGGTGTGCAGGAGACGAGGATCAAGGAGTGAGCCGGGGAACTAAACTAGATGATAATTTAGACATACCTAGTGATCTCAGTGAGAGTTAGGCTGGGGCAATACTGAGTAAATAAAAAAATCCTGCTTTATATTTTTATCAGGTTTGGTATTTAAACTTCAGGTAAAGGCCAGTCTTCAGTCAGGTCACTGAGAACTTTGATGAGGTGAAGGACCATGGAGCAGGGCCCTAAGTAAACAGCCTTGTGAAAATTAATTAATTACAACACTTAAGCTTGGTCAGAAAACACCATTTTTCTATCCAGCTGATTTCAGAAATAGGCTATGAATAATCTAGTTAAAAATACAGAGACGTTTAAACATTCCTGATGGAAGCACAGGATGTTTCCTGAAGATTAATGACTGTTTGGGAGGAGCTGTGGCCTGAAATTCAGCTGAGAGCCATTAGCCTCAGCTAGCCATCAATCCTCCAGAAAGGTTTGGTGCCAGAGTCATTATTACAATTAGGAGTTTAAAATGTAGGGGTATAGTATATTTTCCATGTATGATGAGGATGCTGTTTTGACAGGACTCTTCTGCAGAATTACAGCCTTCTGCATTTGGCTAACTGGATGGCTTGTATTCTCTCAGAGATATTCTAATAATTTAAAATCATTTACCACCTCAATTATGCAACACCCTGGAAGATCAGCTGTGAACATCAGACCCAGTAATGCAAACATGTCAAGCAAATAACACCTCATAAAGAGAATGAGCACTTTGTCTCTGTTCCATCAGTTGGGCAGGGCTGGATTTGGCTGGTTTGATTCAGCTCTCTATTAGCTTCAGCCTGATTAAAAAGTCAGGATCCAGTTACTAATAATTGACTGAAGGAAAGTTGTATGGAGAAAATCAGATTTGGAGTTCTATGCTGGTAATGATTAAGGGGTTATTACTACACACAACCAAGTCAATGTTAGATGCCATGTTAGAATCAATGAAAGCAAGAATGAGCCCTTGGTCATTTCATTAGTGTAGTACACAAGTAGAATGGGTTATATGTGTTTATACTTAAACAGAAACTTTTCCATAATAGTTTTTGAACTATTTTAGCCATACTGAGAAAGCTTTATCTAGCTGGATTTCAGTTACAACTGTCACCTTTTATTTCAGAGATTTAATAAATAAAGCAAGATGAATTTATCCAACTTAACTTCCTGTATGTATCAGGCTATTTGAGTTTCTCCAGTTATCCTGATACCAAGCTAAAGGATGAATGTTCAGCTAAAGTATGTCTTCCAGTTTTGTGCTATGAAACACCAGGAGATGGAAAATCTGCCACCTTTGTTGGTATTTCTTTCCATTAATTTATTATCTCATTCCAAACATATTTCCCTCCTATTTCTAAACTGGACTGGTCTAACTCCATCCACAAGCCTCTTCTTACAGCTAATAAGCCAGCTTTCCCTGGTAATTGTTATTTGACATTTCTCCCCCAATCTTGCACTGTAATCAAGTTAACTTCTCCTTTTACTGATAGCCAGCAAAACCCAACTGCTTTGATGTCCGCATTGTGTCATCGGGCCTACATAAAAAAAGTAGAAGCACTTTGTGCTGTAGAAATGTATGATCACATTAGCCATGAGGAAGTTTATATTCTGTTGGTTTTCCAGCAGGACAAACAATCTTATTGAACTCACTGCTTTTGAAGATAATGAAAGCAAGTTCTTCATGTCTTGTTTTTCATTGCCTAGCTTCATCCTTGACTGTATTGAATATTTTGTTTAAATATTTTGTTTAGATTGGCCCAGCTTCTTAATTTGTCCAGAACATTCTGTCAGTAATTATTACTTTGTCAACCTGTGTGCCATCCGTTAATTTTATCAGTAGTAGGACTGGTCAGAAATGTTCCAGTTCAGCAATGTTTTGTCAATAAATGCTGATTCAAGAGTCTGAACTACTTATGTCTAAACTTTCTGGGTTAAACAAACTTTTCCAAAAAGGTTTTCCCTGAGACTGAGGACCTTGAAAATGGCTGGATTTTATAGACAACTTAAATGACTATCCTGCATAAATGAGTAATATACACTGATTTTTTAAAAGAAATTATTTACTTTGGAGATTTGAGATCACTTTGGGACTGATTCAAAGCCCACCAAAGTCAATGGGAATCTCTATATTGACTCCATTTGACATTGGAAAGGTGGTTTTTGTGTAACGCTCAGTTTTACTTTTTGTCTTTACAGACATCTATGTTCTTCCTAGCTGAAAAATTCCTTACAGACAAAAGTAGATCATCAGAAAAATCCCACTGCTGCATTTGAAAATTATCTGCTTAATTATGTGGTATTGTAGAAGCCTATCAACTTCTTTGACTTATTCCTAAGAAAAAAAAAGCCTCTCTTCTTTTCCTTCCTTTTTGTAACATTCCCTTCTCACTCAAACACACAAGTAGTGGTGAAGCAATATGAAAGAAGAGATGGGGAATGGGATGTAAATGAAAGCAAGGAACCAAATAAAGGCTTACAGCTCTGTGCAGCCTTTCTCCTACAGCTTTTCTTGGGAATCATCAGATCATATTGAGCGGGGAAGAAGGAAAATGAACTGAATAGCTTAGACTCATGTTATCAATGTGGATTGCTAACAGTAAAATATTATGTCCTCTAAAGGGGAGTAGTGTAATATTCTTAGTCCAGATGACAGTGTTTCTGACAGACAACCTGGTGAGACGCAGGACAGGAAATCCTATCTTTAATGTATTAAAGGGTTATAGTCTGGTTTCTTATCCATTTAAATATTACCAAAATGACTAAATATGCCCTTAAATAGGGCACCTCATTTTCCTGTTTTAAGTTTTCCACAACCTCATAATACCTTGTATAATTATACTCTGATGCTTTCAATATTTTACCTTAGGTATTCGCATTTGACTGTTTGCTCATACTTCCTTCTTGCCAGTGAGAATGTGTTCAGCAATGTTAGGGTTTTTATAGCAATGTGTGATTCCTGTAGCAGAAGTATCCATGCATGTGACGAGCAACCAGAGAATTCTATGCTCAGAAGACATGTAAGAATATTTTTCCCAAAATGAAAAACTGCAAGGGAAATGTGTCAAAATGAACACAAGAAAATTAGCTGCCATAAACAGTCATCGTTCCCGAGGGAGGGTGAGGGGGGAAAACAGGGGTGATCTTGTTCTACTGTTAAAAAAGCTCACACTACTCATGAACTATCAACCTGCAAATCACTGTGGTTGCCACTTTTTATTAGCCCTGTTCAGATAAGAGCTTATCCTCTCTAAAATGGTATGCACTACCAACTGGTTTGTAGTTCATAAGTTTCCTTGTGCAATGGTGAGTGTAAATCTAGACAGCTATGGTAGCTCTGCATTCTCACTGCAGTCATTTTCCAGTTTGACAGGCTATGAGGGAGCATATAAAACAGCAAAGGAAATGCAAGACATCTGTAACAAAACCAGTGAACATGCTATTGATTTGTTTCCCTTGCTGGTGTGGTCCTGGCATTGGTCTCTTTCTCCAGAGAAATGAGTTAAAGAAACAAGTCCAGTAGAGAACATGGAATTGTACTTCCATTCATCTTCCTTATTTTGCAAGCATCACATTCTGCAAATCCCATGCCAGTAAAGCTCTTGGATCCGTCCTCAAATTCTTCTGGATCCTTAAGGGAGGAGATGTCAGAGCTGGCCAAGAATCTAAGTGGAAACTGATGACAGAAGCTGACATTAATCAGCTCCACAGTATGTTCTGCCCAGCAGGTTTCTTCCAATAAATCAAAAGGCTTCAGATCCAAAGGGCACTTAACCATTAGAGAGCAAGTGTTCACTGTGGTCTGTAGCAGCTAAATATGATGAATTTAATATTGATTTTCACATATAACCCCATCCACATAGTGTGTTTGTGTGATTTTACATATAAATACACTGGAACAAATTCTCAGCTGGGGCAAGTCAGCAAAACTCCGTCGATTTTATTGCTTTACATGAACTGAGTGTTTATTCCAAAGTGTATGAATAGCATTAAATGATTCTGTGTTTTCATTGTTTTTCTTTCTTTTTTTTTTCCCTGACAGTGATGGGAAACAAAAACATCATCAAATTTGCGAAATTTCTGTCATTCTTGTGATAAGCTGTTTCCGTATGGTGAGCACAGAGAAGTCATTAAAGAAGAGAAAGTAAACAGAATGCTACACATAGGTCAAGACTGCTTGCCAGTGGGAGCATGAATTCACAGTTACTCACAGAGGTAAGGCTGGTGGCCTCAGCTGGGTCGCTTCAGTGAGTAACATCCACCAGTGGCAAGAGGGTTTTAGCATTCTGAAAAGTCATTAGGTTGTTCTTTGATTTTAAATGTGTGTGTGTGTTCATTGTTGTTGGTTTTATCCTTTTTTTTTTTAAATGCAGATTAAAAATGCTTCTATAAATGCATTAGCAACACAAAGAGAGCTAAGGAGAATCTCCACCCTTTATTGGATGTTGGGAGGCGGGGGAAATGTTGGGATTGAAAAATAAAGGACTTTCTAAGAGAAGCAAAACTGAGGGCATCTGGTGGTGGTAAGATGATAAGGAACACCTGGTGGTGGTTAGGGGCACTATGGGTATAAAAGCATGGAAACAGTAAGAATAGGGGGCTCTCTGTCTAGCTTGTAGTAGAGTCTGAGATAATGACTGAGACTTTGCTCTAACAACTGGACTACACTCTATCAATTGGAATATGGTCTAAACAACTACACACTGACAGGGAAACATAGTGACAAAGGATGAGGAAAAGGCTGAGGTCGCCTTTGCTTCAGCCTTTAATAGTAAGATCAGTTGTTCTCCAGGTATCCAGCCCCCTGAGCTGGAAGACAGGGACAGAATGAAGCACCCATAATCCAAGACTAAATGGCTAGCAACCTGCTACACCATGTAGATACATAGAAGTCTCTGGGACCAGAAGGGATCCACCTAAGGGTACTGAGGGAGCTGGCAGAAGTGCTCACCAAGCCATTCTCCATCATTTACGAGCAGTTTTGGCCAACTGGGGAGATCACAGTTGAGTGGAGGTTAGCAAATGTGACACCCATTTACAAGAAGGGCCGGAAAGAGGATCTGGGGAACTACAGGCCTGTCAGTTTGATCTTGTTGCTGGGGAAGGTTATGGAGCAGATCATCTGGAGAGCCACCACATGGCACGTACAGGACAACAAGGCCTAGTCAGTACATGTTTATGAAAGGCAAGTCCTGCTTGACTAACCTGATCTACTTCTACGACAAGGTGACCTGCTTAGTGGATGAGGGAAAGGCTGTGGATGTTGTCTACCTGGACTTTAGTAAAGCCTTTCACACTGTCTCTCACAGCATTCTCCTAGAGAAGCTAGCAGCTCATGGCTGAGACAGGTGTACTCTTTGTTGGGTAAAAAAACTATATGGATGGGCAAGCCTAGAGAGTTGTGGTGAATGGAGTTAAATCCAATTGGTGGCTGGTCACAGGTGATGTTCCCCAGTGCTTAGTATTGGGGCCAGTTGTGTTCAATATCTATATTAATGATCTGGATGAGAGGATTGAGTACTTCCTCAGTAAGTTTGCAGATGACACCAAATTGGACAAGAGTGTCGATCTCCTTGAGGGTAGGAAGGCCCTGCAGAGGGATCTGGACAGGCTGGATTGATGAGCTGAGGCCATCTGTATAAGATTCAACAAGGCCAAGTGCTGGGCCCTGCACTTGAGTTACAAAAACCCCATGAAATGCTACATGCTTGAGGAAGACTGGCTGGAAAGCAGCCTGGCAGAAACAGATTTAGGGATGTTGATCGCCAGCCAGCTGAGTGAGCCAGCAGTGAACTCAGGTGGCCAAGACGGCCAACAGCATCCTGGCTTGTATCAGGAGTAGTGCAGTCAGGAGGAGTAGGGAAGTGATCGTGCCCCTGTACTCGACACTGGTGAGGCCGCACCTTGAATACTGTGTGCAGTTGTGGGCCCCTCAGTACAAGAAAGACATTGAGTTGCTGGAGCGTGTCCAGAAAAGGGCAACAAAGCTGGTGAAGAGTCTGGAGCACAAGTCTTATGAGGAGTGGCTGAAGGAACAGGGGTTGTTTAGTCTGGAGAAAGGAAGCTGAAGGGAGATCTTATCACTCTCTACAACTATCTGAAAGGAGGTTGTACTGAGGTGAGTGTTGGTCTCTTCTCCCAAGTAGAGAAGAAGGTCTCCCAGGGTGAGACCCCACCTGGAGTACTGCATCCAGTTCTGGAGCCCCCAACATAAGAAGGACATGGATCAGTTGGAGAGGGTTCAGAGGAGGGTCATGAAGATGATCAGAGGGCTGGAGCACCTCTCTTATGAGGACAGGCTGAGGGAGTTGGGGCTGTTCAACCTGGAGAAGAGGAGGCTCCGGCGGGACCTTATAGTGGTCTTCCAGTACCTCAAGGGGGTCCACAAGAAAGATGGGGAGAGGCTGTTCAGTAGGGCCTGTTGTGACAGGACTAGGGGTAATGGTTTTAAAACAGAGGGAGGTAGATTTAGATTGGATATTAGGAAAAAAATTTTTACAATGAGGGTTGTAGAGGGACATGGTTTAGTGGCAGAGTTGGCAGTGTTAGGTTTACATTGGACACGATGAAATCAAGGGTCTTTTCCAACCTGTATGATTTCATGATCCTATGATTAATATCAGAGAGAGATGAACAGGATATTCTCTGTAAAGGGAGGATAAAATTGGACCCATTGATAAGAGGGTCACTAATGTGGAGAAAGAGCCTTGCTTTGCATTGGGAGGAAACTTATCAGTCTATGAGTGTGAAAGATACACAAAATAAGGTGGTTAACTAGAGATAGATCTCCCATTCATGATCCTCTAGTGAAATGCAGGGACGCTAGGATGTTTCAAAAACATTGCAGTGGTTTGGAAGTGTTATTTGAAACCTTTTCCCCACAAAAATGTAATTCTTCGAAACCTCTCAGACTATTGCAATTTGGGACTACCACTACCAGGGGATCAAAATAACTCAAAAGATTAAATAACATGCTTCTTTGAAAATGCTGTGCCTACAGCATTAATAAGGCTTTAATGGTATACCCTATAGACCAAGCACAGAAGCAAATACAAAATGTGGTGACTGGCAAATTACTGAATTACATTTAACCAGATCATAATGGTATAATTTCACATCCACTTACAAGGATGAATTTAGACACAGAAAAGCACACTTCCCCTGTCTCAGACCTCCTCTATATTCTCACAGAAATTTACTACCACCTTAGGAAGAGCTGGGCGATCAGGTACCTTCAAAACACAAACTATAGTGTGGAAACAGACAGACGTCTTTAAAATTGATATAATTTCACTGCAGTACATAGTGCAAATGCTGATTAAATGTCTCAAAGTTTACATGAGAAAGACCCTGAATGGCAGTTATGAACTCCAGTAATGGCATAATATCATGTTTTGATGTAAGACAACTAATGTTTCAGCTGATGGGTTTTATGGTGAGACATGATATTTCTTCTGGTGTCATTTACTTTCTGCTTACTGATCTTGCCTGCTAAAATAATCAGGCTACCTGGAGCAGGGAGAGTACGTTATTAAGAACTGGTAAATTAAATTTAGCTTCTGCCTTGCTAAAAATATTTTAGAGATACTACCTTAGGAATTTACTGGCAGAATATTTTTGATGTTATTAGTAAGCACTCATTTAGTGCAGCTTAAACATTTTTTCAGAAATTAAAAATGTTCCATCTGCTCAAGAAAGGAATGTCTGGTAGATGTAAGAAAGATGTAAATACTTTCCCGTATTAGAAAAGTCCATAGCACAGTGACTGCTGATAAGATATAGAAAAACAGCAGCACAAAGACCTGAGCTACAAGTCTACTTAACTGTATGACTGAGTGCAAGGTGCCTTTCAGGGACCAGTTAGATTTTATGCAAACATTTGAAAGGACTCCGTTTTATATTAGGAACAGGAAAATGGTGAAATCTCAAAAAGTTTTTACAGGATGAAAAAATATCTTTCCCACCAAGCTGCTACTGTGTTGTTAGCCTAAACGTGGCAAATCTGGCACTAGCGGTATGGTGTAGTTTATCTTCATGTAAACATAACATTGGAGGTATGATGACGTCCTTTGTTATAAAACTATGGGTCAGATTTATAAGAAAGGTGAAAGATATTGATGCCCACCTACTTCAAGACTATTTCTCAGTGTTAAAGGAAAAAATCCCAACTGTAGACAAGGGTCATGGCAGGAAGACACAAGCCAGCCTTTCTCCACCAGCAAGACTGTCTAAAATGAAGACTGAAATGCTGGACAAAGACCTGATTTGTTTATCTTTTACTCCTTCCTTCTCACAAAGGGGTGAAGTGGCCACATAACATGTGCTGCAAGTTACGCGAGGAAAGAGCTACCATGCTATTAACCAGATGGCAACTACATCCACCTTTAGTTATACTCAACAGTAAAAGAAGACTATTCTCCTTCTCCATTTAGGATCAGTCCTTTTTTTCAGAGTAGTACTTCAAGCTTCAGTAATCAGTCAGAATGTTCTCAGTACTTTTAAGCAAAAGAAAATTAAGTTTTCACCTATGTGTAGCCATGCTTGTGTGTGTGTATATATATAAATACATATATATATAATTTCTTTCCTCAATGATTGAGAATTTTGGGGAAGTAAAAACATCTTTTGCTTTATGTTGCTGCTTTATTTTTCAGGTTTTTTATATTTCCAGGAAAAAAAAAATAATTTTTTAAAATTATTTTTTTTTTTCCACAGATACATTAATCTTTTTGTGGTGGAAAAAAAAAAGGACATCTCTCACTTGCTCTGGTTTGTTAAGAGCGTAAAACAAGAAGGATATACTTTATCTCAGACACTTGAATAGCACCTCAATATAAATGAAGAATATTCCTGCCTATATGAGACAGGATAGCTGAGCTTAATGACTCTCTTAATTTTACTAGTCTGAAGTAATCTCCCATCATCCACAAAGATGGCAATGTTGAAACTGAAAAACTAGAATTCTGACTATGCAACAACCCAGCTGACCACTTCACCCATTTATGGAAAGGAAGGGGTAAAGGATAAATCTAGCACGTGAGTCTTCATTTTAGACAGTCTCTCTGATGGAGAACAGACTTGCTTGTGTCTTCTCCCTCATGACCCTGGCATACAGTTGAGATTTCTTTTTTTAAGTTTTAAGTCATGGAAGCAAATGGCTTGGGATAGCATCTGCAGGTTAGCTCAGAAGTGAAAGGAACTAGCTGTTCTCATAACTATTCTGCACATGGGACTGGGAAGAGATACTTAGAAGGAAATGGCTTAAAAATTTGCTTTCAGTTTTTGGCCATATTCTCATAACTTAAATCTGTTCAAACTCAGAAAGCAAAAAAAAAGGCGAGCTAAGTGAATTGTTGTTAGAGTTTTTTTAACAATATTTTTGAGAAGGAGATGGTTGGTCAAAAGTGGAGCCAGCTGCAACATTACAGTGCGTAGAAGAAGAAAACAAAGTGCGTATTCACTCCAGAATTGCATGATCAACTTATCAATCAATGAATGCACCCATTGGGAACTGGAAAGCTTTTCTTCTTGTTACTTGTTTGTTATTTTGCCTTTGCTCCCCTTCATCTATTAGCAAATGGGAGAGCGCCAGAGGTGCAAAGAGTTGCAAGGGAATGACCAAGGAGACTTCTGGCACACAACCCTGGAATGCTGTTATAGAAGGCAACAGATTCACTCCAGATTCAAGCATCTTCCCAGTGCTCCCAAGTTTAAATCATTGCCACCTTAGGTGTCATGTCTAATCAACAGAGCTTGATGAGTACCTCCTGGCAGCAGTTCATTCACGCTGCCTAGCTGAATCTGGGGATTAAGAGTTTATTTTACTGATGATCTGCGTGGCCAGAATGACCACACAGATTCCTCAGGTGGTTGGGACAAATCCAGGCATTGGTCTTTTTCAACCAGAATTGCTAAGATATGACAACAGCCCTCTGATCTGTAATGTAAAAATATGGTGACTTTTTGTAAAAGTTTGAGGTCTCAGCTATATTTTATTGCTTTCTTTATGAATGATCTATTGCTATATGTTACATGATTGTGTACCTGGGATGATCCAGAAAGTTGTTTAGTTTGTTATGAAGCAAATGGAATACATTACATAAAGCAAAAGCTGGCACTAGCATTTGTTTTATTTAATCCTGGAGCCAATTTACATGTTAAACTGGAGGCTTCTGAAGGCAAAGGACACAGAGGCCACCTTCAGCCATGTTATCACCTAACCTGCCCATTCATTTAATCAAATCATTCTTTTCCACACGTTCTCCTTTATCATGCACTTTTATGGTGTCAGAAATTATTTCTTTTTGCCCCAAAACACTTACTTACACACTTTAGGAGAAAGAAGAGATTATTTGGAGGATGGATATGAGAAGCTGAGGCTCAATTGCCTGCACTACCACAGGCTCTTTGCATGATTTTGTTCAAGCTAGTTAAGCTATCTGTGTCTTAACCCCACATCTGTTACATTGAGAGTATGGTTGTTTTCAGCTTCACAGCAATGTCGTGGGGTGCTTGAGATTATGATACAGCGGGACTTGTTACTTGCACTCAATGAACAAAGTAATACAGGAATCTAGAGGGAAATTTAGATGGGATTTAGAAGCCTAAATCTAAGAATGTGATTGGTAAAAAAAAGAAGTCCATATAATAATGTAGGCCCATAGAGATCTTTATTTTAGCTAGTAGTTACTCAGGCACCTGTATTTCTATAACCAGTATACTCAGAATTGCCGATGTCTTGACTGAGATGAGTAACTCAGCATTTAGCTTCTACTTAAAATCATTTGGAATTCAAAGAAAACACCTACAACAAAATTACAACACTGGATGCAAGGCACAGTGCAGCCATACAAAAATTTAGCTGCCGGATCCAGGTTTTGTATCCTAACTTGGGGTTAGCTCATGCATGGATGAAGCAGGAAATCTGGACACAGTGCTCTTCTCAGTTTGTGGGAGCTCAAACATACATCTTTGTGCCATGCATTACCTAACTACCAAGCTATAGCAGATACTGAGATGTCCTTTGCCTTTTTACAGAAACTGTATGACCACACATTAAATAACGCAAAGGATTCTTGGGACAAATAAAAAATACAAACATGGAAAACTTGACTTCTTGGTAACACATTGATGGGTGCTTTTTTTTTTTTTTCTGAGGGAGTGTATTGATTTTGTTAAACTATATTATAAATGTTTTCTATTTAGATCTAAAGATACAGAATATTCTTTGGAATTGGAGTCCATAGCTCTAAAGTTGGAGTTGTTCCTGCAAGATCTCTCTGTTCTGCAGAGCCTGGCATTTTCAACTGTAACAGTATGAACAGAGGCCTTCCACATCTTCACCCAGCTTCTCATTTATTCCCATGTAAGGAGAAAAGATTTGAGACTTTCATGGCAGGTCTCTCTCCTCCCAAGAGGGTTCTTTGCTAAGTGGGCTGCCCTGGTGGTGTCTCTCAGCTATGCTTAACCATACTCAAAGAATGAGACAGTATTAGGCAGGCTTTTACAAAAGCACTTAAGACAAAAGCTCTTAAGGGAAGTGGCAGCATTTTACACAAATCCTTCTCTCCCGTATTTCTTACTACAATCTTGTGTAGTCTATTCTTAGGTGCTTATCCTCCCAGCCGTTTCACGGAGACTCCAGAATTTGGAATACTGAGTTCATGTCTAAGTCCTTTTGCTCAATTAGGCCTTACTTTTAAACACTTGAATTATTTCATTTACCTGTAGTAAAACCTGTCTGTAAGCATTTAATTAGCTTTGAAAGATTTATTTTACCAAAACTGCATAAATGTTATTTATTGTTGTCACTGTTCCATGAGTTCATTAATCCCTGAGTCCTTCTTATAATGGCATTGTTCCCACTGACAAAACACAGTTCAGCCTTCAAATCTTGTCTACTAATGTTCCTGTTAGCCCAAGCCTGGAAAGCAATTCCACTTAATGGTTCTTGCCTATTCAAAGCACCAGCATGTCCCTATGGAGTTGGCTATTATGGCCTGAGACCTAAAGGAAACACTTCTATAGTGGCAGCTGAATTGCCAAACCAACTCAGGTGGCATCAGATCATGCATGGGACAAATAAATTGAGCTCTTGGTTATTTTTTGCAATGAGAAATGTCGTGGAACTCTGTGATTTTCTGACTCCTTTTCGGGAAAGAGAGAAAACTCCAGTCTCTAGTTCAGAAAAAAGAAGGTGTCTATAAATACTAGACAAGCCTGGAGCTCATGGGGCTGTTGCAAAGACCGCTGCATTGGTAAAAGGGCTCATCAGTGGTGGCCTGAGCACTGCCAGAGCAGTCAGGCTAGGCAGATAGAAAAGAGACCAAGTACCATTCTGCTCTGCTCTGTCCTGACTCTGAGAAAGGACAAGTTGGCAGGCTGAATTTCATCCTAATCAACCAGTATTTCTCTAAAGCATTTTACCACCTAGGCCCCTTTCTGTTTCTCCTATGTCTGTTAATCTAAGAAATTATCTTCCAGTTTGGTAGGCACTAATTTCTATCTTGACATTAAAGTAAGTTTAGCATGAAATTCTTCTAAAATAGAAGGATTTTTCTAAAGTAGGTGTCTATACTCTCAAAATGAAGGGTCATAGGGAAAGTGTATTCAATTGGTTTCAAACTGAGTGTTAATAGCAGCCCGATGTCTGAAATACAGAGCTAACATCAGTGTCTCCTACTATAAAGTTCAGTCAGCTTATATTGCTGTTCAGCCTAGCTCATCTTTGTTGGCAAGTACTTGTTGCATTTCTCTCGTTCTTCAAGTCATATTGGTACTGTCCTCCTTCCAGCAAATATCAATGAATGTCTTCAGTACATCCATGGCTGTTTAAAACTCCTTCCAATCAAATCAGAACCATCCCCAAGTCAGTCTAATTTTCCCTGGCTTTCCTGGAGAGGTGGAGAGGTGAAAGCACAGCAGGATGCTAGCATTGAGCAAGATCAGGTTGAAAAGCATATCTGAGAAACTAGGAAAACAGTAGGAGTTGGGAGGTGAAAACTTTGATTCACAGAAAAGAAAATGGGAAAAAAAAAAAGCCTTAATAATTCCTTATATAGTAATGGAATAAAAAAAATACGGAGTGTGAACTCTTAGAAACTGAGGAACCAATATGATAACAAATGTATATAATGGAGCAAAAAAGGAAGCGATAAAATGGCACTGGGCAGCTCAGTAAGCAATGGTCTTTATATACAAAGTGCCTGACAGGCACATAGCAGAAAGGTGTTTTCTCTGAAACTCAAGGGTGTTGAAGATCACTTCACTGATGCTTATGGAGAAGTCCTAACATAGCAAGGGTGTTGTAGGCAAAGGTATGGTTTCTATAATGCGGTATAATAGCACCATACTTTTTATGACACCAGGTAAAGTGGGGTTATACCAACCCAAGAAACTGTTCAAATGTTTCTTTTGAAACCTGTTGCTAGTGCAAACCTTCAAATGTAATGGTATCCTTTTACCTTCTTCATGACTTTGACATTCATTTTTTCATAATCTACAGTTACACAAAGGTGCCATGCAATCTGGGGCACATTAGGAGAAGGAAGGTGAATATCAACATGATGTCAGTGGTACCGTTAAGAACAACAAAAAGCCATTTAGCACTCCAAGCCTCTAAACTGCATTCACAGCTTTGGGTGGACTTCAGCCAGCCTGAATTTGGTTCATATTTATGCCAGATTTATTTTACTATGGTTTGGATACAAAATTGAGTGCAAGTAGGGCATTTCCAAGACTGGAACTCAAAGCTTAAAGTGAAACTTGGAGCGTGTGAACCTTTGCAGCTTGAAACCAAAGAAAATGTTTGCGTGAACCCTTGCTAAGCAAGCCCGCTGTGTTTCAGAGAAGCTCTAATAAAAACCACACTGCCATGAATCACTGAATATTCTGTACTTTGACTTGGTAAATTTATGTAAGTTCCATGACAGTCCTTTTAAAGAGTTCATTTTTCACTGTGCTCTGAGCCAAATCATGAAGTTGTTGATGAGTTTTGCTAAATCCTTACCCGGCCTAATCCTACTAAAGTTAGAGGGAGATTTGACTGAGTAGGGAGAAAACAAAAACTGAGTCAGAGTTTGGACTTTGATACAGTAGCTTGAATTTATACAGTTTATTTTTAAAAGCTTTAATAAATCTATCTCCACTAATGTGTATTAAACACAAACAACTTAAAACTGTGTTCAAAAACAGGTGAAAGAACAAATTCAGACTGTTTTTGCAACCTACTCTCAGTCATGTTTGTACACATCATGAGAAGGTCTTTAATGACATAGCAAATGCTGTTTTTTTTTTTTCTCACAAAGCTTTTTCACTCAGTGTCAGGACTGCTCTGGGCACAGACAAGTACTATTCAATTAATGAAGGCATTTTCTGGTGAGGGGTCTGCATTTTTTTAGACATTGAAAGATACGTAGTAAATGGGATGAGTTTTCACAAGGAATGGACTTGTTAAAGCCACTGAGCATTTTCTTTCAGTGCTAAATTTTCCCCTATCTCTGCTCTCAGTTCCAGTGATGCTAGGGAAAAAAAAAAAAATGCTGCCTTCTCATAGTTGATCAGTACTTTGTTCCTCTTTTTTTTATAAATTGAAACATGGGAAATTCTAAGAATTGAGCTGCAAACTGAACCCGCTAGCAGCTGTGCTTTAGCACATCATGACACCCATACCAAAACAGATAGCATGAGCCTGCCCTGGCTCTTCTTTGACTCTGTTAAAGGGTGAACTCTGGGTTTGCATCAATTTTCCCTCCAAGCCCACCTCGGGCAAGGCCCAGGACTAACACCACGTCACAGAATGCACCTGTCTGAACAGGTCACTTCTTCACCTCTCTGCTTTCTTGCCCAAAAAAAACCCCCAGGTTTCTCCTGGAGCAAACTCTTTGCAGTCTCAAACTCAGCTCACTGTTTTCCTGATCTACAACCTCCTCTCTGCTTTCTCACACCTTCCTTTACCTTTGATTTCTCCCTGCCCTCTTCCTGGCTTTCAGTTCCATTTCCAGTTCCTTCCTCATATTTCAGTCTGCTTTCTGTGTCGGTTCCAGTCACAGTTTCCACCAACCCATTCCAATCTCATCAGTCTCATTTTTTTTTCATATTCCTCCCTCCCCATATTCTGTTTTTTAGCTTCTCATGATTCAAAATCAGGTATCTGAAGGCTCTCTCTTGCATTCTGCCTGACTACCTTCAATGAGCTTAACATGACTTTCGTGCTTTCCAGAGGTTGGCATCCAATCTGGGAGAAGCCATGAGGATGGCAGGTGAGAGGGAAGGTGGCATCCAGTTTTGTCTATCTTGCTGGGCAAGGAAACAGAACAGGGGAAGCATCTTTTGTTGACGTATTTCAGTGTCTTTCTAACTGGTTGTCTGTAGGGTTGCCTCTTGTCAGTATAAGCTGAAACGTTCAAGCGTGATTGATAAGTATAGATTCTCTGGAGATGCTAGGAGCTAGAGCTAAAGATACTGCTATTGAGAATTGTGAACCGATTTTGTTGTTGTTATTTTTTTTCCAAGAGCTCATCATTTGGAAAAATGTGGGTTGATTCTCCAGAGGTCAGCAAACACTGCACAGATACATAGATGCACATGAACTTCTACTGATTCTAACTTCCCATGTACAGAGGACAAGGAGACTAATGCTACTTAAACAAAACAATGAGCAGAAAATATTAACATCAAAAAGCCACACTTGTGATTTTTTCCCCAACTTACACTCTGAAAGGCCTGAATGATTTGATTGGCACCTACCAAAAAATCAGCCTGAGGCACACGAAGTCATGGAAAACTTCAGTCCAAGTGGCAAATTTATAAGCAGCTGAAAACTGTATTGTACAATGGCATGTACCAGACAACCTGAATAATACAGAGTGCTACCAGCCAGACCTATAATTAGAACTGGACAGGAATCAGTTTTCCCATAGCCTCCAACATTTTTCAGTTGTGCATTGGCACAAGCCCCACAGCTTTTGAGGTTTTCATGGAAAAAAGAGAAAACAAACCCACTTATATTTACCTGGTGATCAGAGAATTCACCTACATCCTCCATTTCCTGGGGATGAGCCCTAACTATAAGTCTTTGCCGAATTTCCATTATTTTTCACTGGTATAGCTGCTTCACTTTGTGTATTTATTATCCATTGATCCAGAGAAAACCTCTAAAGCTCAACACACAAAGATTATCTGGTGTCTCATTCTCATGAAGCACGATGCTTAAATGCTTTTATGGTTCCAGACCTTAATCTCTAGTCCAGCAGTTTTGAGACTTCCCTGGACTGTTAAAAGTCCAGTGAGAGTTAGGCTGATCATGAACTAAATGAATTCCCAGGCTTCCCTTCTCACTCAGAAGTGGGGGTTGCTTTTTTTTTTTTTGTGGTTTTAACCAGAAATTTTATCCCTAACATGAGGAATCTTTTCTATGCAGTTTTTGCCAAATCTGAAAGTTCAGCTTCTGAGAGATCAACTCTGTTCCAAAAGAATTTGTGAAACAACTTCTAGAAACCATTGGAAAACAAAAAAAACAGTGTTCTGAAATCTGTCTGTAGTGCCAGGGACACTGTAGTGTAAGAACTGTCATGTCTGCTTTGGCACCAGACACTCGTTAGTTCCTCAGTTGAGGTCATTCCGCAGCTTTTTGTTGTTGTATCTGAGTGAGCTTTAAGAGGGTTAAGTTAATAAGTAACAGAAAGTTATCCCCATGAAACCAAACCAGCACCCGCCAATGTTCTGTATTTGGTTTGGATGTTACAGCCGGATGTCTGAATTCTTGGTGAAGAAGAAGCCATGAAGATAACAGCTTCTGCTACTGACCACAGTGCTTTTACTACTCATGGTGTACCGTACTTCTGTTTTGCCATAAAATTTTCAGGTAAATAAACATTACAGCACTAGTGTCCAACATACATTCATTATTTCTTTTTCCTCTATAGTCTCATAATAAATCAAAATAAAACCAAATATATTATTATTGATCGTCTAATAGAGGAAAATATGCACAGAAATAAGAAAGTCAGCAATGTACAGAAATTGTGAGGAGAAAAACCAATGAGCATCTTAGCAGTCCGATATGTAATAAAATCTCCTTCCCAGAGGAAACTAAGTAAAGAATAACATTATTAGCTGGACAAGCTTAGTAATGTCATGAGTCTCTTCAGAAGCAATGATGATCATTTTGTTTTTCTCTGGTTGCTTAAATATATCCTAGTGTGTTATGTAATTTCTGTAACACCGGGGAAAGCTTGAGGCCTCTGACAGCTTGAGTTTAGAGAGTGCATTGCTGACATCTGGTGGAAACA
This sequence comes from Chlamydotis macqueenii, assembly GCF_036417535.1. Classification (NCBI taxonomy): domain Eukaryota; kingdom Metazoa; phylum Chordata; class Aves; order Otidiformes; family Otididae; genus Chlamydotis; species Chlamydotis macqueenii. The sequence goes on from NC_141558.1 coordinate 11,736,947, forward strand.
TAGTTTAAAAACTAAAACTAACAAATATTTATGTTGTTGCAGAATTATTTCCTTTATATGAGGGTGTTCAGCAGACTCTGGAAGACTAGAACTGTAGAAACAAGGAAGATGGGAATATGTAATTTATGCAATCTAGACAATGTGAGCCTATTCTGCTGCTTGTTGGTCTGAGATTCTGGGCATGCATTTCCATGGTTTTTTTCACTGAACTCTTTCAAAAGTCTTGGATCTACCTCAAAACAAATTAAGCATGAAGTCTCAGACAACTTGAATATCTCTATGGTTGCATCTAAAATGTTTACGAACAACTTTACAAAGATCTGCAATAAGAATAACAATAAGCAAATAACAATGTAATAAAAATATTGCTTTAAATTAACTCCTATAAATGAATACGGTATCCTAAAAATAGTCATCCCCAAAACCCTGGTTATGTCCCCATTTAATGCTAATTTACTTTGAGGAAAGGGGACAACTTTCCTATTTTATTAGTTTTTAGTGATTGCTATCCCATCACCATGCAAATAACAACTAATAATAAATTATGCTCTTTCCCAATCCCAAAATCTCAAAAGAATGGACACATTTCCTGAAACTTCCATATTTCTTGCTGAAAAACTAAAACCCCAAAGAACTGAAAAGTTTTATGCTCCCACAACTGAGAAAGGATTTTTTTTTTCAAAATCCTTCCGTTCTTGATAGAAAATAATTGTTGAAATAATTATTTTATATTTTCAAATTACAGATAGATAAATTTCAGGTATATGTGATCAGGCAGTTCTTAAAATATTAAAATTCTGTTTAGTTCTCAATCTTAGAAAAGATGAAAGGTTTTATTTACGCACAACTATTTGCTGCTAAAATCCCTACATTATATATTCCATCTCAGAAGTAGGGCTTATAAAGTGCTCCTCCTCTCCAAATTTGACCTGTTTTGTAAGGAATTGGAGTTTCTTAAACCAGCATCTGGGTACAATCGCACATCCCACACCAAGGAAGGATCCCTACCCTGGCTGTTTATAGCAGTATTTAGTATGAACTGGTGGTCTGCCAGACTCATGAGGTAGTTGGAGTTGTGCCGGAATTACAGAAGTTGTGAAGTATTTAAAAAATTTGATTTTGACTGTTATTTAATGGCAAAAGCAAACAATACAATCGGCATGGGAACACAAAAGATTTCAGCAGTGTGATTGCTGTGTTTCACAATGCTGGTAATGACAGTTAGCAGGGAGCCTCACTCACAGCAGGGCAGGATGCTGACACAGAACAAAACCAGAGCCTGCTGCCAGGAATGAGACGGCAGCAGGTGGATGAATCTTCCATATACGACAGTCCCTGACAGCCTAGGACTCAGATATGATTGCTAGGGAATCGTTCTTCCTCAGCTGAAGGGTAGTCTGCTATGTGCCATTATTCTTCAAATTGAATAAAAGCACAGAAGAATGCGTGAGCTGAATTTCACATTGCAAAAGTCAAACTGGAATGAATTTCTCTCTGGTGCAGCCCTTCTGGAGCCAATCGAGTTTTGCTAGGAGAGGATCTGGCTAAATGAGTTTGGAGGGAAGGTTCAACATTCTTGTTTTATTATCCTACCCTGTGCCATTACAGGGCCCTTTCACTTGGCTAGCATAAAACCAATTCTAATGCTAAAATAATTAGAAGGCTAGTATATTTGCTGTTTCAATATGAATAGTTCATGACATATGTCTCTGTGGAAACCTTTTGTACATGTTAGATACTGTCTGTCAGCCATATTTTTCTCTAATTCTCTGTGCTATTTTTAATATCATTTCAACCTTTTTATGTATGCTCAGTCTGTGCCCCTGTCAAAATGGTATATTACAGGTTACACAGTTAGCAATACCTAGAGGTAACTTGCCAAGAATCTTCTACAATAAAATACCATTTCCAGTTGCTTACAGCCTTTCTGAACTTTAACAGTATGGACATAAAACAGCTCACGTTTCTCTCAAACTAGATCTTAATTTTGACTAGCTTAGCAAAAATTGTTCATGGTTTGTTTTTTTGTTTGTTTTGTTTGTTTGGGGTTGTTTTTTTTAAGACTAGAGTTAGATAAAAGAGGTTTGTCAGCTGTCCATGTATTCCTCAAGTCTTTTCTTTCTTAGAAACTGCACTGCTTTGGTGATTCACCATTCAGCCTTCAATCCTCTCAAGACTACTAGAGCATCACCTTACAGACAATTATCAGGGCTTGAACCCTGAGCCACATTGTATTCCCAGGTCTCAATGCAGGCCTAAGTCACACGTGTTCTTTCTGTATGAGTTCTCCAAGACATCTTTCCCTGGTCACCCACACAGCTAGAAGTCTTGCCCTGCTCCTAGCATCTGACATCTCAGTTAAGAAATGGAAACAGTTGCTTGTTTCTTGTATTCTTATTTTTATATCCTCCCATTCACTGCTTTGCTCAGTTAAATAGATTTTTATTGTGAAGGTTCTTGTTGGCTTGTCTCTCCATTCACTCCCAAGCTTTTCAGGCAGACGACTGAGTCATTTTATTATTCCTGTGCCTTTCAGGGTATTAAGCAGACCACTTTGGATGATTTTCCACATGTTGCCTTGTGGTCCCCAGGATTGCTCTCATGAAGTTCTTTCTTCACCCTTCTGCAAGTCTGTCCTACACTTTCTTTCACGTGGCATAACATCGTAAGCACAAAGCGGAGCAGATATCATCAGTTCTAGACAAGGCCTAGGCCACAGTTGTGCAGAGGCTGCTGCAAATGATACAGTCAAATACTCTCCCAGTTTTTTTTCTCTGTGCAGGGAGGATGAAATGTTGACCAATTCTTTGTGTGTATGTGAACATTTCCTGTGCAGCAGAAGCTGTTCTGGTTGATCTGAACTTCAGCAACCAGTTCGTTACCTGAGTAAAAGTCAGTGACTAGTTTGGACAGAATGAAAAAAAAAAAAAAAAATTAAAAAATATTTAAACAGTTAATCCACTGGTTTTCTAAAGTAATTCAAATGCCTTTTACAAAAGGGATTGCGGAGAGTGCACCTGAACACTTATGATGAGAGGATCATAGCACCTCAGCTGTGACAACCTAGATTCAAATATCTTTCCCTCTTGATTAGGAGCACTTTAAAAAAATTTCCTCACACGTTTCTCTTGTTCTACATGTATGCCCCAAACCCTAGACAGCAGAATCATCCCATTTCTGACTTCATTCAGAGTTTATTCCGTCCAAAACAGGCAACTTCAGGGTGAAAGGCTAAGACAAAGAGAGGCTGTTCTTCCAGTAAGTATAGCACATGAGCTAGGGAAAGCAAATCATTACTCCTAACTAAGGGAAGGAGAAGACTTTACACTTTCACTGAGTATGGCTTTCAGAAAACTCTTGCAGATCACAAAGTTGAATGTAAAATTATGATAATCCATGAAATTTAAAGAATCTCACATCTCAAATTGTATGACTCAATATTTTATAAATAAATGAAGTCCAGTACTGAAAGGGCTATGTCTGCCAAATATGTCTGAAGTAAAGCAAAATCTGACCTGTTGATGGAAAGCAGTAGCTTACATTGATCTTTAGGAAAGAAAAAAAATGCCATCTTATAGTTGTCTCCTTACAGAGAAGGATGTATTAGGAAAAACCCTGAAAAATCTGAGTAAACTTAGCTCTATTCTGAATTCCTTTGAGGTATGACAACCCTAAAGATCATAAAAATACCTCAAGAAAATATTTTCACATTACTAAGTGAACATCCAAAACGCTTACCTTGTTGGGTTTTTTTTTTTTTGAGTCATTAAAACAAAAACTCTCTTCTGAGAGTTCTTGAGCCTCCTTTTCTTCTGCAGTTTTATTGCAAATTACACAAATGAATAGAGTGCTACTGTATTAATATTCAGCATAAAACGTGTACTGAAATGGGCCTCACTCAAATCTCTGTTGACATTAAGAAAATTTAACTGCACACCATCACAGTGCGATAAGAAAGAAACAAGAACCTAACACTTCCAGTGAAAACATGCTTAATAGAGATGTCTTTTGCCGTGTGACAAACTATAACCTGATAAGAAGAAATTACAGAAACAAGTTAAAATATATGTGCATACATACACCCCCCGCCCCCGGCAATGGTGAATTGGTTTGTTGAGAAAGACACCTTTTTGTCCCAATCGTGTAGGGCCTTGATCTTTGCCCTATTACCTCATCAGAAGGTTGGCCCAGAAGGCCAACAGCATCCTGGGCTGCATCAAGAGGAGCGTGGCCAGCAGGTCGAGGGAGGTGATTCTGCCCTTCTACTCTGCCCTGGTGAGACCCCACCTGGAGTACTGTGTCCAGTTCTGGAGCCCCCAACACAAGAAGGACATGGACCAGTTGGAAAGGGTCCAGAGGAGGGCCACAAAGATGATCAGAGGGCTGGAGCACCTCTCCTATGAGGACAGGCTGAGAGAGTTGGGGCTGTTCAGCCTGGAGAAGAGGAGGCTCCGGGGAGACCTGATAGCGGTCTTCCAATACCTCAAGGGGGCCTACAGGAAAGATGGGGAGAAGCTGTTCAGTAGGGCCTGTTGTGATAGAACAAGGGGTAATGGGTTTAAATTAGAAGGAGGTAGGTTTAGATTAGATATTAGAAAAAAATTTTTTACAATGAGAGTTGTAGAGCACTGGAACAGGTTGCCCAGAGAGGTGGTGGATGCCCCATCCCTGGAAACGTTCAAGGCCAGGCTGGATGAGGCTCTGAGCAACCTGATCTAGTCAGGGATGTCCCTGCTTCTTGCAGGGGGGTTGGACTAGATGACCTTTGAAGGTCCCTTCCAACCCTAACCATTCTATGATTCTATGATTCTATGATCATGGTACCATTATCACTGACAGCTGTGGGTCACAATTCCAAGGCACAATGCTATTCCCCTTCCTGTTGTTGCATTTCCACATGAATTTTGGAAAATATAAAAACATGATAGCTACCTTTTCTGATTCATAGTCTGAATCACCTGCTTAGAGAAATCTAAACATTGTATAAGAATCGTGAGTCATAGCAGTGCCCATGAGAAAGCTACGGAACTTTCTCTCCTCTATTTCATAGCTTGCAAGAATATGTTTTATTTAACAGAATTAGGCATTAGTGATGAAAGGAGAAGTTGTAAAATTGAAATGCTTTACATATAGACCACGTGTAAGGGGAAAACTCTACTGACAATGCTCCATGTGACTATAAAGACCAAAAAAAAAACCAACGCAAGTATCAAGCTATTGCATGATACACTTGCAGCTCTTGCAAGATGGAATTAAATCATATCAGTATAATATTTTAAAAGTCAGTGTGCGCATTCAATTCAGTGCAGTTAATTAAGAGGAACTAGACAGCATAATACAGAAGATATATGTAGTCTTGAGGTAGAAGTGAAAAGGCGAAGTTTGTTTGCACAGCTTCTTTTAATTTAAAAAGCTCTATGTTGTGCCAATCATCAAATCAGTGATATCACAGCAGTAACCATTAAAAAGCTTGTAATTGAAAAACATCAAATGAGATTATCTAAAGCCAAGTAACTTTTCCAGAGAAAAGTCTTACTCTTGTTGCAGTGACAAGTTAAATAACACTCAGATCAGAGACAAATAGAAAACATAAGATTTCCAAGGCTGTTGGAAAAAAATGAGGTCCTAAGTATGACAATGAGAAGTATTAGGAAACATCATAGGTGGCATTGTTAAAACAGCTGGGGAAACTGGAGGAAGCAGATGATTGATATATCAAGGTTATCAGAAACAAAGAGGAGGATTTGTTGTAGTGAATGACACAGAGAAAAAGTCTAACCTACAGAGCGACACAAATTATTAAATGAGAGAAATAAGGTTGGAAAGATATGAGAGCAGTCAATCCAGATTTGGAGACAGATCAGAAAAAATAACACAGAAGAAAAAGAATTCCAGAGGGAGAAGGGAAAAACAAGTTTTGCTAAATAGGAACAAAAAGGTAAACTCATTTCAACGAAAGTAGGAAACTGTTAGAGCAAGACCAGCTGTGGTGCCATTCCCAGAAGCAATGTGTACCATTCCTGCTGAGAATACCAGCCAGGAAAGACACATGTCCTAGAAAAACAGAAAACTTTTAAAATTAATCAACTGTCTGATGAGAATTTAATACTTATGTGCCGTATTGCCTCAAAGGGGACATTATACACCCTTCCTCCCCCTTCTGATCATGTTTATTTTCTGGTGGCTGTCAAAGTGGAGCTTACAGTTTACAAGAGTGACTTGACAGTAGTTCCTCCTGTTAATAAAATGTCTGAAGATGTACCTAAGATAGTGGTACAGGATGTTTTTCTGCTGATACTACCTCAAAAGCAAATTCAGATTCCTTTAATTTAGAAAAGCAGGTGTATTTATGGTCTGTACCAATTATCCAGTGCAATGAAAAGGTTATTTGCATGTTTGATGTCTCAAAAGGTAAACTTACTGAAGCATTTTAAATCATCAGTTCTTCTTATAGCTCCCTTTTCCATTCTGTTTCTTTTGAAATAATTTCAGAAGTTGGATGTCAGATGTAAAAGTGTGATGCTTCCAGGGGTCCCAAGTTATCTGTGAGTTGAGACCAGCACTGATTGTGAACTTTAAGGTAGCTTACAGATATCTTCAGTTAATTTTGTCTTTTCAACCATAACACTATCTGACTGCATCCAAAGCAGAAGATAGACTTTTTAAAGGCTGTCTCATCATTGCCATTCATCTGGTGATAGCTCCTTTGCAGGGTACAGGGGGAAAAAAAAAAAAAGAACAAAGAGGTGGAGGGTACTTCTCAGAATCTCAGGTCCTGAATAGTTTGAATATGTTTATTTTCTCTGTACCTTTCAAGTCTCATGATCCTCAAAGGAAGGCAGATGAGTAGGTTCACTGTTACGTCTACAAGATGCAGTGACTAATTGCTACATTTGTTTTAACATACTTTCAGATTATTGGCTGGAAATTTAGAAGTTCTTTAGATTCTTCATCAAAAGTGGGCTTTAAGTTGACATTCATTTCAGTATCTAGGTCAACCGCTCTTACTAGGATAGAAACAGGAATTAATTTGGGGAAATATTACAGTGTACGTCCTGCAGAAGATCGTAAAAGTTGTAACCTCTAGCACCCACACCTAGTCCTGCAGCTTAAGCATTTTCTGACTGGATAACACAGTCACAGTGATGCTGTATAGCAGTTTAAGAGCAAATGCAAAGCAACCACCGTGTTGCTCTCATCTCAGTTCATGCTGACTAAAAAGTTCTGCAACAATTCTTCTTTCACTTTTTGATTTTCTAGACTCTCATTCTCTACAGAAACTTTATATTTCCCCAGAATAAATTAAAACAATTCATGTATCACTATGCAACCTCTTGCAAACATCATGTTACCATGCCATCTAGTATTTCACCAGAATGGTTTATAAATTACTGCAAGGTTCTGACTCTATATGGGAATTTGTAGTCAGGGGATCACGTGTGAAATATGAATGTGAAACTTCACAAACACGAGTGTGCAAATTTCTTCAGAGCCTGGAACAGGTTATTAGATCAAAACAAGTGTCCACTCCCTCTTTCTGAAGAAGGCACCTCTGGTAATTGAGAATTTTCAGTTGATATAAATTAATTCTCATTTAGACCAGAGCTGAGTTGGTTCAGATAATATTGCTACTGGAAGTAAATATGAGACAATGCAAGCAACCTAAAAAGAACTCTTCTTAAGGTTAAGTCTAATCAAATGCTTGTAAAAACAGTTCAGTTATTCTTTCTGTAAAATAATTTCAGGGCATATCAGTCCTGTTTCTCTCATAGACATGATAACATTTTAGGAAAAGGGTCACTTCTTTCTGATTAATTACTTTATATACCCCTTAACTAGATGATGCATACTGTTTACACAATATATTCAAGATGCTGCAAGCTTAAATTTGATGTTGATAAGGATCAAAGACCTCAGAGATGAGCTGATCTTTTCCATGGAAAGTGCACTGGCTTGTACCACAAGAAAATTATTTTAAATTAGAAGGAAATTTAAATCATAAACACTAACATTTTTAATTTCCAAAGGTCAAATTTTGATAAACAGCAGAAACTAGACAGTTAATTCAGCCAGATCTGAATTTGATACTTGAAAGTAGAAGAAGCCTTAAAGTTAAGTGTGCAAAACTTATCATGAATCTCTGCGTCAGAAAGAAAAAGCAAAAAGGAAACTTGCAGGAAGTGATTCCAAGCCTGACCAGATGAATACTCACAAAGAAAAAAAAAGGATATTAGAAAAGAGCAGAGTGCCTACACTGATTAGGGGAAAAAAGATTGATCATCAAAGAAAACTGCCTTAGAGGCCCCAAAAAGTGGAGATAAAGTGAGAATAACAAAGAGTCAAGCTGAGTTAGACTTTGCAAAGGATATTAAAACACATAGCAGAAGATTCTTCAGCCATCTGAATAAAAAGAACAAGGGTGGAAAAAATAAGCAGGGCCAGAATACAGTGAGGATAGAGTAGAAATTAAGAATAAATCACGTATAGGCTGAAAACTGATCTATGCTTTAGCTCAGATTTCAAGGAAATAGACAAAGATTTTGAACATGGGGAAAGGAAGCAAGGATGGAGGAAAAAAAAGATATAGAAATGGAAACCAATACAGTCAAGGTAGAAGCACAATTTGAGATGTCTCATGTACTCCAGGAAGGAAAAAGTGGAAAATAAGTTTAATCTCAAGAGGAATTGGAAACTAAAATTTCAAGAGGAGCATCAGGCTTTTTTAATAAATGCATAAAGCCTGGTTGGTGTGTAATAGTTGGAGATGCATCACACACACAGTAAAGAAGCTGGAGTGAGAAAGTGGTGTGAGCAACTACAGGCCACTTAGCTTTACGTTCAATAATCTGATGTTTTAAAAACAAATTTTGAATAAAAGAATTATTAAAGGCATGGAGGTCAGTTACTGAAAGAGTTTATCTAAGGCAGGTCAAGATAAACTAACCAACAATGTTTGTTTTTTTTTTTTTAAATAAATGAATGTCCAGAAAGAGGAAACAAGGCAAATATAAACTTTCTGGACGTAAGTGAAAACTTTTAATGTGGTGGCCATTGAGAGATTATCAGCAAAGCCAAAGATGGGAATCAGTAGAGGAACAGCAAAGTTGCTTAGGATTTGGCCAGAAAGGGCAATAGAGCAGCTGGCACTAGAGGAACTCTAGGTTGGGAGAAAATTGATTTGTTGCTTAATGATTGTTTTGGAGATGGAGCATTAAAGTTCCCATTAATGGCTTTGATACTAAAGATCTGACCTGAAGCATGTCAGAGCACAGAATTAGACAACAGTGAATATGGAAGAACTGGGTGATATTGAGAACGATAGGATTGGGCTGGGATTCAACAAGATAAGAATTGTATTTTGTAGAGGGAGTGGTGTGGGTGGGGAAGGGAATGATGATATGAAGACCTTATCAGCTGGAAATTGCTGAGGTAATGAAGAATTTCACCATGCATATTCTTTGCAAGATTACTGGGAAAATTATGCAGAGGGAAGTGAAGATTAGTGGTGTTTTACAAAGCACTAATGAGATGTTAGGTGTAATCTTGCACACAATTCTGATAACTCATACTGAGGAAAGATGGATGTAGAAAAGGACTACTGACATCATCAGAGAATAATGGGTTTGTTTAATTTGTCATGAGAGTTAGTTTAGCCTGGCAAATCAAAATTGAGAAGCAATATGAGTACATTCTATAAATACATCAGAGAGAGAAATACCATGGAAACAGAACAATGATTTAAATGAAAGAATGATGCTGGCACAACAACAAAAAGATAAAAATTGGTCCCTGAATAAATTCAGTCTGGAAATCAGAAGATTCTTATCTGTTACAACAGTTAGATCCTGGAAACAGCTTTGCAACAGGAGCAGTGGGACCAGAAAACCAAACACTCTTGAACTGGAGGTCAGAGCTTTGTACCAGGTGCACTGGTACTTTATTTGCATGTAAGATTGCCAGTCAGGTGGTCTGCTCAGTAGATCATTTTTACATGATGTTTATCATCCTGTTATATATGTGTATAATCATATACATCTGTGTGTATGTGTGTGTATATATATATATATGCACCTTCACGTGCACACACACACTTTCACAAAACACCAAGGCAATTCCTCTCTTTACTACATTGCGTTGAAACTTAGGAAAATTATACGAATCAATAAGCTGATTATTTGGATTACCACAAGGCAATTTCTGCTTGTGAAAAGCTAGGAAGATTTGTGTACTTGAAATCCCTAGGGAGCAGTTACAAGCTGTGAATGCAGGAAATACTTTTGGGCTCCTGTTAGCCCCTAAATGACAAAAAAAAAAAAAGAAAAGCTGGTGGGAGATGCTGGCTTAATTCAAAATTGCATGTTGCCTCTAGGCAATTAGAAAGCACCAAGCTGATGCTTTGAAACAAACTAGACCCACAGCTTTTGAATTTTACATATTATCTATTGAAACCAGCTATTGACAATATAGGAAGCATGAAAATCTAAATAGTATGAGCAGAAGGGGAAATACGAAAAAAAAAAAGAAGTCTGTTTGTCCTGTTCTTAAGCTAAAAGTTGTTCTATACTCAACTGGGTGCAGTTGCGGTTTTGATGTAAGGAAAATGAAGCCAGCAATGCTCTTGCTGTTTGATCCTGGTACTGCCATGCAGAAAGCAGTAGTAATACGGATTGTGTGACTCTGTTAAACCCACCTTCAATGTTATTCCCTGTGAATGAAATCAGCTAGCACCGACCAGCCCATACCTCTTCTGCTGAACTCTCTTACTCTCCAAACCAGTCTGGTAGGATCCAAAGTGACTCACGAGAGGACTCCCTGGCCCACCCTCAATCCCACATCTCCCCAGGAATTTCTGGGGAGAGAGTTTGTTGACCTGTGTCAAAACCATGCGAAGGACTCTGTTAACAATTTAACAATATATATGACTGACTGACTTCCATTACCCCAGGAATGCTCTCTGGAGCTGTTTAATTTATGAGTGCAGATATAATCAAGGGGTATTGTTGCCCCTTGTTCCCTTGATCCCCTAGTAAATCTGCCCCAGCAACAAAGGCAATGTGGAGGCCAAATCAGAAATGTAGTATTAAATAATTTCCCCAACTACTACTTAAAAAGGTAAAATTTCTCTATGGTGCAACAATAAGAAAGTCATCTGGATCCAGCATGCTAAGGAAATGCGTCATATCTGAAACTTCAAGAGGCTTCTCTACAGATGTCTGACCAAAAGGGGTTAAACTCATTCAAAGACTATAACGCATGGATTAAGGCCTTTGACTGATGAGAATATCCACAGCACATGTTAGACCTAAGGATCCTTGTATGCTGCCTTTGGCTCATGTTAGGATTTTGGATGGGTCTAACTACATGAGTATTTGGTTTGCATGTGTACACGTGGGCATCCGAGCAGAAAAGTAGTGAAATAGCTTTGACAAGTCTTTTTCATTTTCCATGAAAGAGAGTAAAGAACCACAACCACTAAACCACTGGTGTTGGACAAGCACCCATTGTATTTATGTCAGTGGATGGACCATAGCAGTAGTGGCAATGGCAAAGGGAGTCACAGGAGAAAAAGGATGCTCACCAGTAAGTCTTCATCCTGCTGCAGATGCTCTTTGCCTGTGCACACCCTTCCTGTGCAGCAGGTACAAGGCCAGCTGGAAAACAAGAAAAAATATTTTCTAATTTCCACAGTGTTAAACCTGATTTGTTTAGGTGTCATCAGAGCTGTTGCTTTTGTTGTGAGCGCTGTATCAGTTGTTTCGGTTTGCCATGTCAAGGAGAGTGAACATTATTGTATTTTTCTTTGCATGAAGAACGTGTCAAAAGCTTTAGTTAAAGCCAAGTACAGTCTTAAGAATACAAGGCAAAGATCCATCTATGATGAGACAGTTTTTCCTTTGCCACGCCCCACATTTTTTCCTTTTTCCTGAAGACAATCATTCAGTGTTAATTTCTACTATGGCTTCAAGACTTCTTCATCTCTGCCAACTGTTTTGTGTTCTCTTCATGAGGCACACTGCTATGTCCTTGCAAAAAACCATATTTTCCTCCCAAACTTGCTCTCTCTAGAGTGCAGGTTGTATGTATGGGGGCTTTGCAGGCTCAGGGGATGTTTTGGTCTTTATTGGTGTGCTGGAGAGGTTAAGAGGTTCTCTCCCCTAAGTGCTGACATTATTGCATTTCACACTTACAAATAAACAGCTAAGCCACATATCTTTTGAATTATTTACTGGAAATAACAGCAGAAAAATCGGTGAATAATGAACAGAGGCATGCATTTCAGGTGCTTTCACTCTGTTCCACCACTGCATCTCAGTCCGAGATCAAGGACAACTGGAAAAACTCTGAGAATTGTAAGTTGTCCTTCTTAGCACTGCTCCTGGATGGAAATACAGGAGAGTCAAGGACCTAGTCCTCTTATCTATGTCTTAAGATATCCAACTGCCTCTGGCTTGCTGATGATTGGGGCAAATGATTTCATATTTTTATTTTATTATATATGTATATCTTATCACTTATGAAATAAAGATAGTGGAGCTTTTGTGCAGTAATATGGGATCTATAAATGCAAAGGGCACTAACAATTAAAGATGACTACTTACATTGCCATTATAGCTCTTTGGTCAACAAAGATAACTTCTGACTAAAAGAGATTCTGGGATTAACTGACTTAATTAGTTCCTTACATTGTTAGTGCATATAGGAGCCATTTTCCATACCTTGAAGAAAAAGGAGAAATATCTGTTTATTAACAAAAAATTAGATATCCTGTTCTGGTTCAAAATCAATTTCATATTGAATAAAAATAACATTTACACACACACAGAGACAAAATCTCTTTCTCCTTCCTGATAAAAATGATTACATCAGAGTCCTGCTACAATTGTTTGAGAATTTAGGGAAGCTAGTGATTATTTTTCTGTACTCTCTCCAACTAAAATGTTGTGTTCTTCACAAGTAGTCCTTTTCCCATTGGTGTGAATCCCAAGAGTGCATTAAATAATACACTTCTAGTTGTAAAACAGATGGAAAAGTGTTTAAAAAGGTGCCAGGTTTATTTATGGAAGCATGAAATTGAATTTAATAGGAGAATTTTGCCAGTATGAAATGTGAACTCTCAAAACAGGAAGTGGATTTTATTGCTTATTTATTTTATTACCGGATCAGCTGCCCAGAACTGTAGAATCCTTCCTCTCAGGAATTATTTACTTTCCAACTCTGAACCAGAACATCTTGACCATCAGTTGTTACATCTTCTGGCTGCCAGATTCTCAACTATAAACATATGTGGTGCTGTCTATCTCAGATGATCTTCTGCAGATTTACACAGAGAATGTTTTAGTTTTAGATTTATTTCTTGATTTAAAACAATATGAACTGAACTGCCTAAGCCAAAGGAAAGAGAATTTCCTTTAGCTCTTGGTTACTCTAATTAACAATAGGCTGTCTCTTTAAAGAGCTTACAGCATGTATTTATTATGCATTAAAGATGCAAGAGCTAAAAGTCAATGGGCAAAATATTTCTTCTCCTCCACACCTCTAAAGGATGCCTAATGAAGGAATAGGTGCTATCTAGCTTCCAGAAGGTGAGCAGCATTTGGGAAAATTGCATAAGGCAACAGTGTCCCATGTTTTCTGGGGACAGACTGAGATACTATACCTGGATGGAGTTAAGTAAGGCTGTTGACAGCTGAAGCCAATCTGTAAACCTGTACCTGGCTGTTGTCCCCTTCTCCTGTACACCTGCCCTGAGTGGAGGTATTTAGAATGCTGAGCAAGCCTCCGTTGTCACACAAGATAAAATTGTGACAATCTGGTGGAGATCACATTTTTAAAAAAAATATCTATGGAAATATATTTTTCAGGATATTAGGCTGATTTGATGAGTATGATTTTACACCTCCAAGGAACTGGACACTGTGGATGCCCATATTTACTATAAGACAGCTGTATCTTGCAGACTTCATTAAGGAAGGGTCTCAAAAAAATCATTTGGTTATTGATGCATCTAAGAGCTTCCAAGAAGGAGAAATGTCTGGAATGGCACCTTGTACTTAGAGAAACTGAAGCTCTAACAGTCCTCACTATCCCAATGTACGCCCATTTTAGAGCAAAGCTCAGAGCTCTGTGCCCTGAGGTTCTTGTCCAGTGCTTCATCCGGTGCCACAATGCCCTTAGGCAGAGTGCTAACAGAAACCTATTGCGTGTGTGTGCAATGTGCCCTTCTGTTCTGCTCAGTGCTGGCACTCACATATACTCACAAATTTCAATTTTATGCACCAGCACTAAATGCTTTCAGCATGAAACTCATGCATGTGCAGTTTTGCATGGGAACTTGGAAAAAAAAGTCTTGATCTTGCTGCTCTCAGTTTACTAATTATGGATAAAGATTGAAGGCAACATGGAATGACATCATGGTCATTGTATTAGGTCCGATAAAGATGGAATTGATTTTCCCTGTAGCAGCCCTCATAGTACTGTGCTTTCCATTGGTATCTAGAAAGGTGTTGATAACACACCAGTGTTTTGGCTACTGCTGAGCGGTGCTTGCACAGCATCAAGGCTGTCTCTCCAACATTCCCTACTCACCCATAGGCTAGGGGTGGGCAAGATCTTGGGAGGTGGCATAGCCAGGACAACTGACCTAAACTGACCAGAAGGTTATTCCATACCAAATGATATCTGTTCAGCAATAAATGCTAAGAGAAAGGAGGAGGCCAGGGGATGGCGGGGGGCCGGGGGTGGGGGGCGCAGGCGGAGAGGGCAGTCATTATTACGAGGTTTTTCTTACAGAGCAACTGATGCACATACTGAAGCCCTGCTTCCTGGACAGTGGGTGGACATTGCTTACTGACAGGAAGTAGAGAATAAGTCTTTTGCTTTCCTTTGCTTCTGTGCACGGCCTTTGCTTTTGTCTTAGCAAACTGCCTTTATCTTGACCTATGAGTTTTTTCCATCTTATTTTCTCCCTTACCTGTTCTTCTGAGGACGGAAGTGATAGAGTGGCTTGGTGGTCACCTGGCATCCAGCCGAGGTCTATGGACCGTAGTCATGATCCAAATCCTATGTTGGAAAGACATGGTTACAATAGGTATTAAATCTCCTAAAAGTAAGTGCACAAGACTTTCTTACACCTCAACTTTGTTGTACTGTTGTTTCTTAAGATTATTAAATTACTTGTAACTGCATCACACCTTATTGTGACATTCCTCAGGACAAAAGCATGCCTCCAAGACATTCAGAGTGCCTGGGATCCAAGTGCACAGATATCTTGAGGGCTGATGACATGATTAGGAGAAATAACTCCTTCAAAATAAAACTTTTTACTGAAATGTGTGTATTCATAAACAATTTGGCTTAAACACTTATTAAAAGGAAAACAAAATTGGAACATGTAAAAGAAAATTGACTGTTCTAAGTTTCTGCTATTAATGATACTGTGAAACTCACAAGTTTTGTGAGATTTCATGTTAAGCACACGTACCATTCATCAGCTTCATTAATATGTCATAAGCACAACTTCTGACATGTATCAGAACCAATTAAGATTATTTTTGTACTTTTTATTTCTTGGACATATTGGTTGAGTTCAGAAGGGCATACGGTATCTAGCAGATCTGGTAATTCATTCAAATATGGGAGTAAGGCTCTTCTTTTAGTTCTGGCCAAAATTCCTACAAAGTTTTGTACAATGGGTTTGAAAGCTCTTATGCATTTAAAGAAAATCCTTTCAACTTGCTCTGGAGTCCTGCTTTATGTTTCATATTGCTTTGAACTTATTACCTCTTTGCAATGTCTTGGAACTTTAGTTTGGGAGCATTTAAAGCTAATGATTAAATGTA
Organism: Chlamydotis macqueenii; assembly: GCF_036417535.1. Taxonomy (NCBI): domain Eukaryota; kingdom Metazoa; phylum Chordata; class Aves; order Otidiformes; family Otididae; genus Chlamydotis; species Chlamydotis macqueenii. The sequence goes on from NC_141558.1 coordinate 11,752,786, forward strand.
TAGTGAAACAACACTTTGATGTTGCCAGGAGCAATTAATTTTTCCTATTTATACACAAAAGGTTATAAAAGACTGTGTTATGACAAATGAAATGATTCAGTGAATTTAGAGTAAGTTAACTGAATTTTAAAGGATTGTTACTACTTGGTGGAAAAAAGGTATTCATCAAGCTTTATCTTAAGTAAGAAAGCTGTGAGTAACTTATGGAATTTTGAATGCTTTTAAAATTAGAAAAGAAATTATGAATTTGTCAGCTACAGAAAACCAGCCTATAACAGATTCATTCAGAATGAAACTTTCATTGAAAATAGCTTACTGATTGTAGGTAAATGAAGTGTATGAGATTATGGAAGTCACTGAGAGAGACCACATTTACACACAAGTAGCCTGACTATTGTATGTTCTCTGCACAGATGCCTATTGAATTTTATTAACAAATGGAAAAATGTACTATATGTTTTCAGTCCTACATTTTAATAGGCAGAGCATCTCACACTTCATTGAATCCATGTGTTGGAGACAACAGACATGATTAGAATATAAAGCACCCAGAGCCAGGGACTGGAAGTCAGGTTCTGCAACTTCTAAAGCTCCTTCTACCTATGAGTGGACATAATATCATTTTACTTTACTGGGCACCATGCAAGAGAGAAGGGACTTCACATGTGCACACACATATGTGCATACATATATCCATGCATTCTAAGACTTTGGACATGCTTAAACAGGAAGGAATCAAGCACTTTCAGCCACCAAAAAACTGTGAAAATGGAAAAAAATGCAAGAGAATGAAATAACTAAGGAATTAAGAACTTAAAGACAGTTTAGTTTTATGCAACATAATTAATTCCTCAATTTCCACTGGACTACAGAAAGTCTGAATTTCAGGCTAAGCCTTTGTCTTTTTTGTCAGTTTAAGAAATATGTTTGTTGCACTGACCAAGAGATAAACATGATCCTGCACAGTAAAATTTCTAAACTGATAGCAGTGCGAGAACTAACTATCAGCAAGGAAAAAAAACTGCTATGCTTTTGCGCAGGAGTCAGTCCCAAACTTTTCTGATAGTTCATAAACTGAAGGCAATAATTTGGCTTTCCTCCTCATCTCCCTTCCCTCTGCCCCTTTATCGCCTGTTAGTCTCTTCAGAATAAAGCAATGAACTTCTGGCTTTTGCAATGAGTTAAAACTATTTGATGAACAGAGCTTAGACTGTCTAACACATAGATTGTTTGCAGACCTCCAGAGCATTTAGGGGTATTATTTTTACTTTAGAAGTTACGCAGTGCTAGCAAGAACTTTTTCTTTGAATGCCAGGATCCCAGTGAAGAAAAACCTGAAGATTTTTAGAGTTCAGTTCAGTTGCATTTGAGACATGGTTTGGAATGCAATACCTCTGTATAGAGATGGCAGATGTGTAATTCCCACAGAAAGTCCATATCCTCCCAGCAGAAGCTAGAAGCCAGGAAGATGTGCCTGGACATCTCAAATACCATTGAGCACCTAGGTTTAGATGAATGAGTTGTGCCTTAACTATATTGACAATCAACAACTCACTTATGATTCTCCTTAAGCTTCATAAAAGCATACAGCATCTTTGAAAAATGAGGAAGAACTATTTGCAGAAAACTGTGGCGTGAAAGAAACAAACCAAGTGCACAAATATCCAGAGGGACTTCACAAAATACAATCGTTGCTTTTCACATTTAATTACATCCAGTGGACTTCTCAACTCTGAATTAAGCACCCATACTGTGGATAAAAGTGATAAAGTGCATGGCGAAACAATCTGAATGATCATAATCTAATTAACCGATTCAGGTGAGAACAATAAGTAGTCAATAGGAAACATTGGGAGAGAAATTTGGCCTCTGCCTATAAATCTTATCTCTAATAACTAGATAGATGCTAAAGTCTTGTTTGTATTATGAACTGGAAATAATGTCCCTAGATCATCTTGTAGATACGAAAAAGCATCAACTTTGCTGTTAATGGACCAGTGCTTAGGTCTTTACTTAGAAAGTGTCATCAGTTTTAACATCTTCTGTCTGTTTGATCGTTAAAAAAAGTTTAAATATTGTTCTTATAGAGAACTCTGAGTCACTACACTGTTAGATACGTTTAGTCTCTCCTCTAGAAATTGTTCCTTTTTTTTTTTTTCCAACAAATGAACTCCTTTTGGGGTTCTTACCTAAGATGAGGGTGAATCAGACTCTAGTTTTACTTCACTGAATATTTGCCTATTTATTCAAAATGGAACAGCTTCAAAAATATTTTTCTTAAAAATGTTCAAACAAATCATCTTGACGTTTCCAATATTTTTTTTTGGCTGAAACAATTGGCCAAATCTGGTACAAATTTGCAGATAGTTTCCATCAACACGAAAGTGCATTTTTGAGCAAACAAAGAATTCTTCCATAAAAATTGCCTGGCTCTCATCAGGGCTGAGGCAATTTTGCACATGCCAACCAGCAGAAAATTAGGTATTGGATAAGCAATAGTGGTGAGGATCTGGGTTCTACCTAAATCCCCTTGTGGCCTTGGTCCAAAGTTATTAGCCCCAGGTCAAACAGAAAGCCTGTAGTGAATCAAGCAAATTAAATCCAACCCTCCTGAGCTATAGGAGAATGTGCTAGCCCCAAGATCTCCCTTTTTGGAGGCTGGAAAGGAGGAGGTTATTAAATATAAACATGAAGTAACATCCTGTTCTATGGAGGCACAAGGCATGATATTCTGGAGAAGAGACAGGAGCTTATATATGCTCCTTAGCTGGACCTGTTTCAAGGGAACCCATAGCAATTGTCTTTGCCAATGCCAGGGTTGGTCAATGTCCCCTACCAGCATTCTACATCTTGGAAGGCCACTAAGGAGGTGTTCTGTTAAACTAAAGGGCAGTGAGCTGTAGCAAAAAAATACTACTTTAATGTGTACTTGGAATGGAAGAGACTTATTTCATTTAAAACATTGTAGAACAGAGTAATCCTCAGATTTATTTTGATTAGCAATCTGGATACCTTCTTGGCAGTGTTTATTAGATCTTAATGTAGCTGGGTTGGAAAGTCAGATGTTTTGTTTTCTCCCCCTTTGAATTACTGACCGTTATTGTCTCTGTTAACGAATCTGGACAATTTTAACTGTCAGATTCTAATGTAACTCCCTGAATAAATTGATTGAATTGAAGTTGAACCCACCTCTGTGTTCAACCTAAGAATGAGCCTGAACAGAAGTCTCCAGAGTTTCCTAAAATTTCAGGGAGTTTATTAGTGGAAAACTGACTTTGAACCACTGAACCTAAAGTGACTGCATAGCTTTAGTTTCATGCTGATGTCAAGTCAGGAGGAGATTATACTCCCACTGCAGCTCAGATGTGGCCCAAGGTGATTACAATTACATCTGAATATTTCAAGGACAGCTGTGACTGTCCCTAGAGCTGATCTTTCACTTCATAGAATCATAGAATAGTTTGAGTTGGAAGGGACCTTTACAGGTCATCAAGTCCAACCTCCCTGCAAGGAGCAGGGATACCTTCAACCAGATCAACTGCACCACACATGTTGGTGACATCGGTGAACTTGCTGAGGGTGCACTCTATCCCACTGTCCATGCCACCAACAATGTTAAACAGATCCAGTCCCAATACTGTCTCCTGAGGAACGCCACTTGTCACCAGCCTCCACTTGGACATTGAGCAGTTGACCACAACTCTTTGAGTGCGGCCATCCAGCCAACTCCTTATCCACCGAGTGGTCTGTCCATCAAATCCATGTCTCTCCAGTTTAGAGAGAAGGACGTCATGCGGGACTGTGTCAAACGCTTTGCACAAGTCTAGGTACATCTTCCTCCTCCTTTTGAAATACCTTTTTTTAAACAGATTGAAGCACCAATAACTAAAAACCTATTTTCACTTCTAAGTCATTAGAGATCCAGTATTTAATGAGTTAGAGCCTTAAAAAAAAGTAGAAACATGTTTATTTTGCAGCTAGCCATTTTGAGTTGCCCTCAAAGCAGAAATTAATACAGGAGTTCTCACTTCTCAATAACTACACTTTTCTGAAAAATGTTGTCCTCATGTCCATTCATTTATTAGATCTATATATACATCCGCTCACCTGTAGTTGGAGGAAATTCTCCCCACCCTCCTTAATGCTGCACATGAGTATATAGGATGTTTTGGTGGTCTTTGGTCTTTCAGCCACAGATTCTCAGGTACCAGTGCAAGGGAAGAGGGGTGGGAAGTTCAACGTACAGATCATACTCCTAAAAATATGTATTTGTTGATAATATCACTGTTTGTGTTAAAGTGATAACCCATGCCAAAAAGGGCCCAGTGAGGAACTCTGCTAGTACACTTGGAGCTGAGTTTTGGAATCCTGCCAACAGTTGGCAACCAGATGTGCAGCACCATGCATGGACACATGTGCAAAAGCCTACCAGGGCTTAGTGAAGGTATCAGAGGTGGAAACAGTTCTTAGTACTCACATTTGGCTAGGGTATGTTCAGATGGCAGAATGAAGATTCATAACAGATGGTCCTACAGCAAGCAAAACTGGTTCAATTACAGTGGATCAGCTAATTAATTAATCATGGCCAGTTGCAGATTTCTTTGTTCTTTCTTCACTCTTACTGCTAGAAACTGGCTGGTCTGCTGAATCTGTGTTCAACTATTGATATAAGGAACCACAGAGATTAGCTCCTAAGTGTCCTGATGCAATAAATAATTCTGTGGATGTAAGATATGAAGAACACTCTAATCTAGAAATAAGGCTTTAAAAAACAGGAATTAGTTGATTTTCTAATTAAAGGGGAACCTAAGTCCCTCCAAGATATTATATTAGGGAAGAATCTGAAGAGACACCTTGATGGAAGAGGGACAGATGTAAATCTGCTGACAGTTAACAAACAATTCATAACTGCAGCCCCCAAAACTGAGAGTTAATGAAGAAGGAGAGACAGAGCTCACCAGCTTCTCAGGGCAGGCAGGAGAGATTCTGATTTCAGAACTGCCGAGACAAGTCACACTGGCTCAGTCCTACCTTACCTGGGTAAAACCTCTGGGATCAGAGCATGATCATCAGCGTGTTGACAACTAAATTAAACTGAAGTTAGTCAAGGTCTGGTTGGGAAGTTCTACCCTTACTTGGCTAATTTCTGATCAGCAACGCTAAAATTATTTCAGAAAGTCAGAGGCTTTCTTAGGCAGTAGAGGACTTTTTTTTTTTTTATTGCTAACATTAGAACACAGCTTTACTGGTTTATTCCAGCATCGCCTGTGACAAGCATGGTGACAGGACTTTCAGGAACAGCTGAGGACAGCTTAGAAGAATCAGTCTTTATCTTGCCTTTTACACTTTACTTTTCAAATTAGCATATTGATTTTCTACCATTTTAAGTATATTAAGAAATTAAAATGTAATATTTACTGGCTACAGTGACAGATCACTTTTGTCACATTTACAGCAACATTTAATATGTTGGCATGGTTACCCTTTTGCTTCATTGCTAACTGTAAACAGTCTTTGCAAACTATCCAAGTAATCTAATTAAATAAAAATATCCTTCCTCTCCCCTCCCTGCCCCCTCCCTTCATCCCCTTCTAACCAACACACTTCTTCACAAAATCTTTCTGGGACAGTTTCTACATTTTGACATATCTGCAGCACACTTCATTTATATCAAGCACATTTCTTAGTTCCTGAATTTCTCTCACACAGCTCAGTAGATCAATACTACAGAACTGTGCTGGACTGCAATCAAAGCGTCTTTCTGCTTGGAGAGCAAAACTGGCACTTTGGACAGGATTTTGTTTGAATGTAAGACACTTAGATTTAGAGACAGGATTAAGTTCACTTAATGTATTAGTATATATTTCCTTTTATAGGTTATACAATATATGGGTATAAACATAATTTAAATCTTACTATAGATATGTATTTCTTTAAGTTGGGTACTATATGGTGTTGCACCTATTCTCTAATAGCTTCTCTAAAAGAATACAGGTCTCCTATGGCCACCGTGTTGTACCTGCTGCCACTAAGCAGGTAGCTTGGATAAGTTAGGGCGTCTCAAATGACAGTAGCTGTCTGCTTAGAGTTCTGAATCCTGCCATAGGTGTGTATCTACGTCAGGTGTCTACTTTTGGATGAGATTTTTTTCTCCAAACTCGACTCACTGTATTGACTTAATCTCCACAATCTATAATGGGAACATAGCTAGTTACAGGTTAATGTTACATGATGATATCTAAACTGAGAGGTCTTACTTTTAGAATACATACTTCCAGTAGAGCCTTTAACTTCAATATTTTCTCTTGATCATGGGGGTGAAGAAGTGAGGACATGCCAGACTATTCATCCCATCAATACCTGTGCTCGGTTGTTGGCTGAAAATACTTGTGTATGAAGAGGCTGACAACTCGTGTTTTGAAAAGAGGAATCAGCTATTAAACAAGTTATAAAATCAGTTCTGACTCCTACTATAAACTGTGGAGTTCTATCATCCCTTGAAGGAGGACAAGAGGTAGCTTCAGCAGAAGATCAGTCCTTGAGGGGAAATCACATGACTGCACGTGATCCAAACACTGCAGTGGCAGCAGGCATTTCCGAAGAGAAAGGTAAGGCAGGAAACAGTGAAAAGGAGCAATTCCTTTCATGAAAGAACTTGTTTAAAGGCAGGATAAGATGAAATCCAGCATCTATTAGGAAAGGAGGGAGTGTTCTGTTGGCAGTATGGATGTGGTGATGGATCAGGGAGCTTTATGCTTATGAATAGATATCTGTAATTAGGTGCTACTAAAGCGGAGACAGGCATTTCTCATCCAGGTCCTCATGCCTGGGCCTGTCTACCAGAAGGGCAAGACTGGATATCAGCTCCATAGCAAGTCTCTGTTGTGAGCTAGAAGTGGATTTGCAATGAGATGCCTCAAGCTACGTGTTTGGTGTTGGGTTATCTGCAATCCTTAGTTAGGATCTGTTCTATCTACACTTGTAGTAACTGTGTTCAAGGTGTTTGATGTGTTGCTCTAATAGAAAGCTACAGTCACAGCTGTGATGGGTGCTCAGGATTTGGGCATGTACTGTTCTGCGGGTGAAATTCCTGAAGCAAATTATTTATTGTCAGGAGTGTCAGAGAGGATCCCAAACGCTTGCAGCTCTTCTCGGTAACATCTGTGCCTGGGTGACAGAAAGTATAATACAACAATTTTTGAGCCTCCAAAAGAAACCTGCAGGTTTTATGAGAGAGATCTCAATTTTTGGTCTGCAGTGGGGAAGCGCTCCTGAGAGTTGCTCAGAAGTCTCCTTGTGCCCTCTCTCCAGAGGAGCCACCTCTTCTGTGAGACCAAGGGACCTCAGGATACTTTGCAGTCCCAGTCTCCTGGTACTCCACACTGACTAATTACTGATGAGAAATTATATTTGTCTTGGGGGCAAGGTCAAATCACTTACCTGTGGTAACACAGGAAATAAATGGCAGAACTTGAAATTTAATTCTGCTTCCCACATCCTCAGTGCTAAAGTACAAGACTTTTCGCCTTTCTGAGGGTGCTTTATGATGATATTTACAGTTGCTTGTGGTTTGTGTTGGAAAGAAACTAGACTCTGCTATTTATAACGATAAATTTAGGGCAGTAATTGTTTCCAGTATTTGCCCAGTTCTAAAAATAACAATGTTAATGTGTACTAATTCTTTGTAGTTAAGGAGGCTTCAGCACTATACTGTTGTTTTATCTGGAAGCTAAGCAAACGTGGATGTAACCCACCATCTGACAAAGACCAATAGCCTGACTAGGCAGCTATGTTAAATTTAAAACCAGGCAGGGATGCTTGACTTTATATGGGTTTTAGATGTATCTATATCTCTAGAGAGAAGGGCAAGAGGCCTGGGACTGAGAGCATTAAATCTTTAATTAAAGAACTCCTAACCATGCCTACTACGTTTATAAATAACAAAACATTTATCAGAACTTTTATCTTCTCTTGCAATAATCAGCCTGTATTAGATGTTGACAAAGTCAACGATTTATGTCTCAGATTTTTTTTTCATTACCAAATACCACAGATGCTATTATCAGTGAAATCTTATGCAACTTAAATCTTGGGGCTTTTGTTACTCTGCCTAAGGAATATTGTGAGCCTTTCTCACAAGACATTTTGGATTATATTGGCCCAACAGAGGAGATTAAGTCTGCCTAGTGAAGTTGCATCCAAATGGAAACGTTGAGTGGTTTTCCTTAAAAGGATTAGTGGTTTAAAAAAAAAAGAAAAGAAAACAAAAGAGCCCTTTAAAGAAAGAATGCTTTAATTTATTTTAAACATTAAGATATTAGTATTGAATTCTAGATTTGTTCATTGTGTTGTATTTAAATACTTGCATTCAACTTCCTACATACCACCATATATGAAAGATTACTCTCGTGTTCTGTTATTCTAACAAAGCCTTTATTGAACCAAGTGAAAAGATACCAAAGTGTCCAAGGAAAGCTTGAACTGGGGCCTTAATTTGTAATTATCTACCTAAATGCAAACAGGGAGCAGCTCAATAATATATTATAAATCCGCGTGAATATCTATCTCACTTGCTGATGTGGAGGTCAAGGAGCAGCAATCACCTACCACACTGCACACTCCCTTTCTACTTCAACCCCACTGTTGCCTTGGTGCTGGAGTGAAGAATCCTCTTGCTACTTTTTGGTAGCAGGTAGTTCCCATGATTCAGGAGAATGCTTCACCCACTGTCACTAGATGGTTAAAGAGATGCTGCTTAGACTGTCCAAAATAGCTTTAAACAGATGGTGGAAGATTCTGCCATGCATACACACATACATATATACACTCATGTACTTACCCATGTATGCTAGATTTAAAACCACAGATAAGTATGAGTATACTTACATATGTCCACAGAGACAGCTCCACTATAAAGCCTACAATGGCAATCATCATGTTATGTGGGCTGCACAGATACCACACAGTATCCTACAACAATTTCAATAATCCTACAGGCCGAGAGAGTTGTGGCTGTTCAGCCTGGAGAAGAGAAGGCTCCAGGGAGACCTTATAGCCATCTCCCAGTACCTAAAGGGGGCCTACAGGAAAGATGGGGGGAAACACTTCAGTAGGGGCTGTTGCATTAGTACAAGGGCTAATGGTTTTAAAATAAAAGTAAGCAGATTCAGACTTGATGTAAAGAAACATTTTTTTTCCAATGAGGGTGATGGAACACTGGCACAGGTTGCCCAGAGAGGTGGTGGATGCCCCATCCCTGGAAACATTCAAGGCCAGGTTGGACGGGGCTTTGAGCAACCTGATCTAGTTGGAGATGTCCCTGCTTCTTGCAGGGGGATTGGATTAGATGACCTTTAAAGGTCCCTATGATTCTGTGTAGTGCAGTTAATGCTCACTGCTACAGTGAGTTTGCTAGCATTTTAAATACTGAATACTTATGAACAAAAATTGTGGAACAGTAAATTGAGCAGTTTTTCTGCATGCAGCCTTTTCCTCTTCATCAAACTAAAGTTCAGATAGGACATTGCTCTTTGGTACTTCAGTGTGCACACGGAAACGCACTCTCTTTCCTTGACTATCCTGTCAAGAGTGAAGTCTTGAGCTCATTCAGGAAGTTTCAATGCTTTTAGTGCAATGACAATGTGTAGTTGTATGTATCCTTCAGGAATTGAGACGATGGGTAGTATCTGACATGTTTTCCAGATACTTCAACAAGTTTGAAGTTCTTCAGACCTAAGAGCACCCAGTCTGTAAGTTAATCATTGATATGTCCTCAGCTGCCGGTGAAAACAAAAATCTGCTGTAAATTAAAGCACCTTTTTTCAATAACTTTATGTGGCTTTACTGCTACTCAGACCCTTTCTGATCTTAGTTTTTATGTTGAGCTTTAGAGTATACATTTGTGTGTGTTTGTAACTGACTCTTTCATCTGACTTTCATTATAGTTGACAGGGAAATAAATTACTGTTTTATCAAAGCCTGTGAATTCAGCAATTTTTCCCCCAAATTTAACATAGGAAGTAACAAACCAGCTGAGATGTCAAACTAAACTCATTTTATCCTGATTTTTTTTTTTCTTTTAGGAAGGTGGAGTGAGGTGAAGAGAACATGAGTTAGAGCAGAGTTTTCTGTTTTACACCATGTTAAACTCCCAGTAACCTCTAAGAGAGAAAAATGTGTATTTTCAATTGTACATTGAGAAATTACAGTCCTGGATACACATGAAAAATAGAAATGAGCCACAGAGAAAGGAATATATACAGTTTTTCTTATTGTAACTTTGAATATATTAGAAAAAGACAAAATAAGGTGAATAATGAACAATGGGAATGTGAAAAGATAATTTTCTTTCAATACATTCTCATAATTTTAAAATTTTGTGTACTTTCATTTCTCCTTCTCCTTTTTGTGTCTTTCATATGGGATTTTAAAGTAAGAGTTAATCTACAAATACTATAAGCTATTCTTTTTGTGTGTGTGTGAATTGACCAACATAACAATGGGATCAAATCAATATTATTTGCATTACTGTTTTGAAATATCCTTCTCACAGACATGTACTCTGTCTTACTGTAAGCACTATATAGAAGGAGAAGAGTTCCCTGCTCTTTGAAAAAAATCTCTGTGAAAATCTTAGAGCAACAAGCAAAAGCAACACTCAAGAGATCAAGGAAAAAATGCATCAGTGACAAAAAATATCTCCGTACACTGTTGCCCTGTTTAGCACTCACTTTTTATACTCCTTGTCAGTGGAGGATAGGTTCCAGGAGAAATTTGAAGTATTATGAAGTGACTTTAAGCTGCTTACGGGGATATTGTATAAATTATGAGATGTGAGAAGTCATTAATATGTTGGTGGGAACAAAGGCTGGCCTTTCAGTAACACTGTAGAAAGGATAGGTATGAAAAAAAACAAACCTTTAAATAGTTTCTACTCAAATCAAAAGAGAGAGAGGGCCCTTCAGGGAGGAAATGGCATAAGAAGCAAAACAAGGACTGTTACTTTAAGCAATGTATTTTTGTGCATCAGTTCTAACTTCTTGGCCTCAGGCCCTAAAGAAGAAAATGGCTGATTAGTATTTCTCTGCCACACAGGAGTGCTGGGAGAATAAGTGATCATTAACACATCACTTTGTTCCCAGCACCAATTTATGTGGTTGTTAGCAAATTAAGGCCACAAGCACAGGCCCTGGTCATCATTCATCCATATGGTTAAGTTTTCAGAACCATTTTGTTGCAGGTCAACCAAAAGCTTTGCAGAACAATTCCTGGAAGTAGTGTGGGAGTTAAACTTGGCCCTGCAACAGTTCTGCATAGGCAGTTTGGATGCAGCCACTGTCTTTGGACAACATGTTTGAGTACGTCTGTGACAGGATGGTGCCAGCTGGCCTCCGGGCCAGAGAACACTGACCTGGCACAAGAAACAGGTCTGTGCTAGTTTAGTACCTCCATGCAGCATTTGTGGGCCAAGTTCACTGCCTGCCTAACTTACCCTGGCACACTGAGCATTTGGGGGAAAAACTGAGCTTGGGTTAATGCAAATGGCAAAGGAGAGAGGCAGCAAACTCAAGATCTTCTGGCTCCTGAAGCACTCACATAACACGCCCTCAAAATGTAGATTAGAATGACCCCCCATACAAAAGAGTCCTCTAGCAACTCTTCCTCAAGGAGCACTGCAGCCATGTACCTAATAGAGCACCATGCCATACACCATGTGCTCAGTCTTCCACGTTTTCCCTGATTACTATACAGGGATTTCTGCAATATACTCCTGTAGCAGTTTTTATTTCTCTCTTTCTTTTGGAGAGAATGAAATATCAAGGACTGCACTAATAATACTAATAACAGATATGAAGCCTGAGGAGGAGGGGAGACTGTCATGTAACACAAAAAAAAAAACCTCTGTATCTTCACCACTCATCTACTACAATGACTATTACTTTGGTAGACAGGTTCACTTAGGGTTGCCCCTTCTTAGCCTTCCTGGCTCCCCACTCTCTTTTCAGTTCAGGAAGAGGCCCCCTGGTCATCTTAACATTCTGAATCAACGTTAATGATGTATTATCCCAAACTGACCCATTGACAGGTAAAGTATTGATTGGTTGACTTGGAGAATGACAGAATTCTGATCATGTCCCCATGACTTTCCAGAGGATGAAGGCTGTGAGAATGATTTGACCATGAGGGATACCTTTGACCTCAAGAGGAGTCCGAGGGCAGCATCTCTTCCACGGAGAAGAAATGCAAATTTAGGTCAGAGGATTTGGAATTTGTCCACTGTTTGTCTCTCATGACCCTAGGAAGAGGCCTTCAAGGACTTCTCTGGAACATTTCAAATCCAACTCATTCCATGGGCTAGTTCAAAGACTATAGGCTAAGGAACAGGAGCACCTCTAGGCAAGTGTCTCTGAGGATAAGTTTAGGAAAATTGTCTATCATTGCTTTTCTTTTGGAGATACATTTTAGGGAGTAGTGTGCTTAATGTCATTTTATTCAGGTCTGTTACCTGAACTAACCAGGCAGATAGCCATAAATATTAGTCAACATAAACTGTTAGATTGGGCTGTGCCCTTTGTGCTGGAAGTCTCAGTTCAGTGGGCTTCTGTGATAGCCAGCAACAGACAGGAATTGTCATGGAGGCGTCAGCTGAGGGCTGGGGCAGTCACAACCTAGGTGCCTGTTCTATTTCTAGTTTTAAGCTCTGCTTAGTGCCACCAGTGGCTTCTGAAGTACCACTCTGAATCCAGGTCTTCAGAAGCTGCCTGCTGGATACTGTCCTTTGCCCACAGCCTGGAGTAGCTAGGGAAGCAGAAGTGTTTGTCTTGGACAACGTTTACAGCTTTTATGGTTGCTAGGACAACATGTTGTCACTTAAGAACTCGTAGCTTTGCCTCTGATTGAGTACTCTAAGAATAGCTTTTAAGTGCAAAATCTCCTGCTCCACCATTTCTGCTGCACACAGGCCTGAGGAGGAGTCTCTGCTTCTCCTGACAGTTTGAGTCACATCTCTGGATGCTGCTCAGCTCTGATCCCAGGCCAGGCCTTTGGGCTTCCTGCAAGGGGGAGAATGTTTATAACCTTGGCTCATGAAAAGAATCCACAGGGTAAATATATGTATATGTGTTCCCTGATCACAGATCCCTGAAGGAGCAGCAAGCAGCATCTACACCAGGCAGACATCTAGGTCAGCAGAGTCTGTCAGCCTATGCCAACTGCTTGGATCTATACAAGCTTCCAGGCTATAACAAACCAGTGCAGAAATCCTTCACCAGAAATCCTTCACCTTTGTCATATTTACTATTTTTCCCCTACTTGTCACTCCCCCATGTATTTGGTAGATAACAACAAAAATTACTTCATGTAGAAATGTGTGACCTGAGCTTATACAGCCTAATACTAGCCCTTACCAAGAGTGAAAAAGAAAACTGTTTGTGAGCTGGGTCATTCGAAGTCTAGTACTTTTCAGTCATTCTCATGTCCCTCACTGGGACAAGAACCCAGGTTCCAAAAGTCTGTAGAAAAGAAAGACAGACATCTTTAGGATGCAGAAGTTTAGGTTAAACCTCTGTTCTGCATGAATATTTGAAATAAATATTTGTCAGCTGGCACTCCTCCTTCTGGACATACTTCTTGAATAAATTCTGATACGTGCAGAGAAGGAGGAGGAGGCAGTCAGAAAAATAGGGGCTGGCTAGTAGAAAAAAAATGCTTATCAAGGGCTTGGAAAACCGAGGCTTGAGACCTCAAAGATCTAACTGAGTTAAAAGATGAAAACAACATTGGCAAGAGCAATTGACCACTTAAAACCAGACTTTGGATGGTTGTGAGGGCCAGAAGACAGACTGGCAGCATTGCTGGATGGTGTTTGAAACTTTGTATATGGTTCTTGTGTGCATTTTACAGATGAAGTAGGAAAGGGCTACATGAGGATGTGGCAGCAAGAAGAGTGTGAGAAGAAGGCATATAAGCCTCTGTGAGAATTCTTTGCTTTAGCTGGTATTTTTATTGTGTGTTTTGAATAAAGAAAATTGGGTGAGGAGTACGCTGGAAAAGGAATGAGCACTGAGTGTGGGGAACAGCTGGAGCATTTCTGACATACACTTCTTTTACTTGCCACCCTATTTATGGGTCTGGAGGAATGTGGAGGGGAAAAAAAAGTTTACTGCTTTAATATTTCTTGTGAGCAAAATCCATACAGGATCCATCTTGGAATGTGAGAGCAAAGAACAAAAGGATGTGTCTCTGTGCCAGTTTGTGATGATTAACTTGAGTACAAGGTTTGTCTATATTATGATTTAAAGTTGCTGGACTCTTTTCCCTTAGCTGTTCTTCATATATATACGTGCATACAGTCCTTCCACCTCAAACATTAAATACAACATTTAGAGGGGAAAATGACTATGTATTTAGTTCAATGGATTGGGGTTTTGTGGTTTTGTTTGGACTTTGTTTTGTTTGGTTTTTTTTGTTTTTGTTTGTTTGTTTTTTAGTTCAATATTTATTTAGATTGCATTTTTACAGTGTTATAGGAAAAGTCGACAGATGGTCTGTTACAAATAGTCTTCCAAGTACAAATACTCTTTCTCCTGGCACTGGCATATAACCAGGTATTCAGGAGAATGACGACTTGTTCTGCCATGTTTGGTTGGGCAATGTAGGTAGAAGTATTTCCTTGATATCAGTAGAGATGAAAGGAGCAAAGCAAAACTGAGCCTCTTGCTCATAAACTGCTGTGGGCTAATATACAAAGCTACAGGTTCATTCTGCATCACAGGGACATTTACAGCTTGGCACATGCTAAGACCACATGCCTGTGTTTCAGCACCTGATGGGAGATTTCCAGTTGGATTAGAGACAGGAGAAAGACAGGGGAAAAGATCCCTCTCAGATGGAGATGCAGATGGGGGAAGAATCCAGGATTGGTACAATATCTCACCTTTCTTCCTGTGTTTGATATGGGATTAAGATACAGGAGGAAACCTGATGCTGTGAGGATACTTCATGAGCCACAAGTCTTGAGGATTACAAGCTTTACCCCAGAGCACTAAAGACCATGAATACCTCATGGTTAAACCACGCCTGTTGTGATACTCACTGGGACTGTGAGAAATTCTCCTGAGAAGGAATGTCTAAAAGGGACATTGAGCTAGCAGCAGAATAACTTGATCCTCAACTAGTGTAGTTTCTTGAAAAAGAGTCCTTCATCAGCTTTGCACTGTGGCTTCTCAAGGGAGAGGTCTGCCATTTCTTAATTAAGTCTACCAGTTCTGGCAAAATGAGTAAATAAAATAAAATATACCTTCATAAAAAAATTGCAGCTTTAAGCCCTCATCATTGACGTCATAAGAGGATGGTAGCATCAGGGAATGCAGCAATAAAAGCTTAGGTTAGTCATAAAATTCTAATTTTATTGAACAGGTAACTCCTGCTTTGATTCAGTAACTAGCTATAGAAACAATTCAAATTACTCCTATAAAGCATGTGATCAATTAGAAAAATAAGTTCAGTCTGTTAGAGGTTTTTCTATTCACTGATCTTGAGTACTTGTGCAGTCAAAGGTTTATGAAAAGCTACTTTCAGTCCAGAAGCCACAGTTAGTTTGCTCAAGAGAGAGAGTTCATTTTGGGATTAAATTGTTATAATTCTGAAGCACTGAAGCCAACAGCAATTTTGCAGATGATTTGAATGGGAACACGAAGAGGTCTTTCTTAAAGATGTTAGTGTACAATTTTGTGGTTGAATAATCATGGAAAAGACAAATCACAAAGTTAAAATATTACTGTCCTTATGTCAAGTAATTAACCCATAACTCTTTGAACAAATCATAGCTCAGATTGCACAGCAACAGATAATTCTTAAGAACTAATAATTTAGGAAAGAAGCTATAATTTGAATGGCTAACATCAATCTTTTGAACACCAAATGTCTGACTTAAATGATTTACAGACAATGATGTTTTTCCTGGCCCTGTACCTGATACATCACCACAGAATATAAACAATCACCTTAAATGTAAATGTACAATGATAATTCTTGTCAGGTGACATACTTTCAGCACAAGTACACTCCTATAGAATGCAAGTAATAGGTATACGATAAAACAATAGTACAACAGTTGTCATATTTTAGTATGGTTGAAAGTAGCTTTATTCTTGAATACAGTTATTTTTACTCTTTATTTGCTTTTGCTATAAAACATTTACAATCAGAATAGAAGATTAACATAGTATAATAACAGAAAATGGGGGTAAAATATGGTATCAGTTTGTATAACAGCATGTTGTATGCAGCTGTTTTGAATTATATTACCTTTTTATTGATGTGTCCAGAATTTTTTTCTTGCAGCTTAGACATGTGGGGGCTTTTAAACCTACAAAGTATAGCAAATTGCAGATGAATTGGTCCATGAGGATAGTTCAAAAAAAGAAAAGTCTCTTAAGGTATATTGTTGAAATTAGAACATGAAGAAAATGGAGGTACTGGAGGAAACTTTGACCTACTGGAATTCCATTTAAACTTCTGTAACAGTAGTGAATTGTGAAGTCAGATTCTTGCAGCATTTGCTTCTTGATGGGACTTTTACTTAGGCTACTTAGACAATGCTAAGAAATAATTACATTAATTACCTATTTAATGTAGCTTTTAAAAAAATAATTGAGGCCTTGTCTTCAGTTTTGAAAATTATGAAGTTTTTACTTGGATTAACTAAAATATGCATGCAACCCTGGAGCAAAAGGGGACATTAAAGACAAGGTAGTGACTGTCAGGTAAACAGAAATGGCCTGGGTGTATACTAGATAACCTTCTCTGTACCATTTCGTAGTAAATCAGATGTGTCTTAACTTGATTGTGTCAAAATGGTGGGCTGGCATTAGTTGCATTAAGATGTAGCTACATTCTTGTGCTAATAAAAGCAAATCCTCAGAAAAGTCAATCCGACTTGGCTTCCAAACTGGAAGCTTGCCCACTAAAATGCTGTAGTTATACTTATAGAACCATATAATTTACATTAATTGTTTTTCCTTTTCAGATTTTACTGGCTGCTGCTATTTTTCTGAAGCTTCATTTTCTATAGGAATTACAGTGCTGTATAATACATTACATAAATAAGTACAGTAGCAGTAGCAGAATTGCAAAGTAACTGACATTTATTGTCAGTACAAGTCAAAACTGATTGCTAAAGGGTCACAGATAGTCCTTAACTTTACTATTGGTCTCATTTCAAGAAGTCCTGTAGGTACATTGGTACTTATATTGGTTACTGGTGCTACAGTATTTAGAATTTCCAAGGACTCCTTTCTGTCATGCACAAGGGAAAAGAATTTACAACATGAATAAAGGTGGTACACTAAAGATATAGGAAGCATTTTTAGTTTTGCATTTTTCATTCTAAAGATGAAGACATGCCTCATTTTACAAATATAGAGATATACATATCACAGCTCATTTTGCTATTTTAAAAATAAAGAATGAAGGCATAGGAAGATAAAGTGGGCTCCTCAAAAAAAAATTTTTTTTAAATCTACTAGTTTTTCAAAAATACTATCTCTTCTATTACAAGTGCGAAACAGCTGCAGGAACAATGCAATATTGCTTCTCTACCAGTTTACACCATTTCTGCAGATATTTTTTTATTCAAGGTCTGCTTATTTTCAGAGATGTCTGAAATTTCTAATACAAATGACATCAAAGATATGAGTGTTCAATGGTTTTCCACCTATGTGAAATACCAGTGCTATTTGTTCTGTCTCTTTTGAAAATATTTCCATGAAGTTTCAAAATGATAAGAATATTTGTGACAAAAATGTAGTATTTTAATTGCCTGTAGTTTTTCTGAACATTGGCAAGAGCAGCTCATAAAAATAAAAACAGTATAGCAGGGAACACATAACTACATGAAATAAGAATATGTCAGATTTTTATCTGTCTATTAGCATTACAGTTTGGGGAGGTGAAGAGATTTATTTCCAAATTCATGCGTTAGACTCACCACTAAAAAAAAAAAAAAAAAAAAAAACCAAACCCAAAACACACAAACTCTCAGTAAAAACTATTTTGAACTTCTCTGCAATTTTGCACAGCAAAGTGATGCATGATCTAAAACAGGCCAACAAATACAGGGTCATGCTCTTGCTACCACAGATATGCAAAGCACTGCTTTAATGGTCGATTGCATGTCCATCATATCACATTTGGAAGTCTTTCAGATTATTGCCAGATTTCCAAATAAACTAATAGAAGAAGGAAAGAGACAAAATGTTTGTCTGAGAGGTTTAATAATGGAAAGGTAAATGACCTATGTCCAGAGACTGAGAAACAATTTAAGGTTTGCTTTAACACTGAACAAAGGATTCGTGCTTGCAAATACTGGTAGTGATCTGAAGCACTATGGGAAATATAGGACAGAAACTGCATATTTCTGTCCTGCTGACCTTGATGCTTATGAAACTCTTGCATGAGACAAATTGGAAACATGCTCTGCACCAGTTATCCCATTTCAACTTCAGGGAAAATCAATTACTGGGGAGGACAGGAACAACAGAAGCATGAGGATTTATTGTGGCAGAACTTAAGATTTTCTCTGCTTGAGTGTCTTCTAAAGAAACCACTGCAGTCACAAAGGTATGATTCTTGTTATTCTGTAAATTATTTGCAAAATTAGGAATGGAAAGAAGTCATTCGAAAGAGCATATATATTGGGAAAAAACTTTATATGTCTTCAGTTTTGAGCTAACAGTAGAAGTCTAATTTAGATTTATTGGTCTGTGACTCCACTTCTGTGCTGCAGGAATGCCACTACTTAAAGTCAGTGAAAAACCTACAGTGACTAAAAGGCAAAGCAAACCTGATGGTTGTATGAAGCTTAACAGACTGATGTTCTCTCACATCCTCCTCTCCACCTGCTGAGTTAGGCACTTTGTCTGAAAACACTTGGCGGGCATCCTTAGATGCCTGAAAAATTAGATATTTTCTCTAAGCTCATCTTCTACCCAAATTATTTATGTGAATAAAGAGATGTAGCCATCTTGGGATGTTTTCATCTTTTCTGAAGGAAATATCTGATATAGATGGGGTGAATCTCACTTTGAAAGTTCTTTTACCTCTTTGTGGATTATAGGGAGGAGCTAGGTAACAAATCTAGAGTAGATGTATTGCTTTTAGACATTTAAAGATACCGAAGATAAAACCTGCTTCTGTTTTGCTCTGGATTCGCTCTCTGAGATCACTCTAGAAGTATAAAAGATGATATATTTTCATGACTCTAGAAGAATGTAAAATTGACAGTCTAACATATCCAGGCTCTTGTTAGTCCAATTTATGCCATTATCTTCACTATAATCTTACTGAGAAATCTGATTATCATCAAATTTATTTATCAAGAAGCTGCCTTTTTTTAATTAGAGATTTTGTATAGTGTGCAAGTAGATCTTTGCTTGAGGATGGAATCAATGCTTTAAAGGAAAACTGTGTTTATTGCCATCATCTACAGTATCTTCTGAGTGCTAGAGTTCCAGCAGTGGCATGACACAAGACACAGAGCCTTTTAAAATACAACTTCTTGGGTTGTTATTTTTTTTAATATATAAACATACTAATAGTAGGTATAGTATCTCAAGTATATCTCTGCGCCTTATAGCTATACATGGCAGATAAGAATGACCTGGAAGGCAATGTGGACAGCTAAATTTATGAGGACCACTATCTGACTGTAAAACATCTGCCTGAGGATTCAGCCAAAAACACGTTGTTGGCTGGCTGGCTAGCAATTACATTCAAACATGCTGTACCTGTATGTCAAATACAAACCAGCTGTAAGTTCACCAGTGCCGATTCATCTGCAGAACACAGCAATTCATTTGACTTACGACGAGATAGAGTTGAGTTGCGTGATGAAGAAACATGAACAGTAAATCGTCTGCCATTCAGCTATGCCTTTAACTGAATGAATATCCTTGGATAACACACACGTGCTATTGAGCTATTACCTACCTACAGGACATTTGAAAGGGTGAAGGAAATAAACTACTGAGACTGTGTGGTGTCTTTCACACAGTTAACTGATCAGAAATTAGCTTTTCTAAGGGTCAAGAAAAGCATGTATCTCAGTAATATTTACAGATATTTGCACAATTTTTATGCTAATCATTGCATCTGTTCGTGTTGGCAAACCCAGGTCCAGGTTGGTCTGAGCTCTTCTGTACTGCAGTGTAAATCCTGCTGGGCTATTCCACTCCATGGGGTTAGAGGCTCACAAATCACAGATCAGAGCAGAGATCAAAGCCACAATATTTCAGGGGTCTTAAACTGAGAGTCTCGATATCTGTCTGATCCTGCAGATTGTTCGAGTCATTCTGCATTAACGGTTTGGGAAAATGCTCTTTCCACCCTGTGCCAAAACGTTAAGTGGTTTCTAACTAGCAGCTATTAACTAAGTAACTGTATTTCACTAGAAATCAACACAGGAACCTTCAGCCCAAAAGAGCTGTCTGACTCCAGGCAAGGGGTTAGAACGGAAACCATTAAAAACATATCTTTTGTTGCTAAAAGTTGTGGAAGAAGTATGCAATATAATTATGTCTGTTCTAACGGAAGCCATCTGTCTTGTTTCTCTAGTACTAAGCAACACTGATTATGCTCAGCAACCAATAGGCACTGTATTTATATATCATAAGACCCTTCTTAACTTCAAAATATTTGGGTTTGTGCCCTGAAAGTCCTAATCTATAAGACCTTTGCTATTTCCTTTGGGATACAACTCTTCAACTAAACATAAAATGTTATCAGGAAGTTCTTTTCCTTTCACTCATCTTTCTCTTAAATTTTGCTTTTCCTAACCTAGTCTTTTTTTTTTCTTTCTTTCTTTTTTATTGCTCCACTAAATAACTCCTCTTTCATTACCTATGTTCATCCTTGGAATGGACTTTTCAGACACTGCTTCCTTTAGTTAGATATGTTAGGATTCTTAATATTTAAAAGGTTAACTCCCCCCCACCCAGTCCCCACACACACAATTTTTGTGTTGTGCCTCTCTACACTACTAGGTTAAAGCCAGGCTTGGAACTAGAATTGTTGAAATACCACGAGTATTTACGATCTGTCGGGAACATTCTGAAATACTGTGAGAAAGCCCATTTTTGTGAGATTTCCAGCTCGGTCTTAAGATTCAGATAAGATCAGTATAACAATCCAAACTTTTTAATGATGTTTATCCAAATCTTCTGAGATTTCTTCATCACTATTAAAAGGCATATATATACTATGTAGTATATGCATCAGCCTGATGCATTTTGTCCTCTCATATTTTCTTCTCATATATCCTATCCAGTTCAGGTCAATGTCCTTTAGCATCATTAATAAATTGAAACAACTTTAACCTGTTGTTCTTGACCCCAAGATAAAAAAACACACTAAAATTTGTAAGACCGTATTCAGACTCTCAAGGCACCCGCTTTTGTTTTTGAGATGATGAGCGAGTCACTGTCTACACTGTCCCACTCCGGATTCCTACTCAACGGAAGAATGTAACTCTGATATCTGAATTTCCCCTGCTCAGTAATAGACAAGAACATGGTCCATAGAAATCAGATCTATCAAATTTCAGCAGAAGACCCGCCAAAAAAGATGATTGCCTATAAAGTCCAGCGCAAAATCACCACCACAACCACCACACCCTAGCTCCCATGTAAGCCAATCTACAGTGAAGGAGTTGTGATCATCTTCCATTCTTCCCCACTACACGTCTGGGTGAGCAACTATTCCACAGAATAATTTAAAAGTCCATATTTATGCCTGTCACATCTCAACATCGTGATACTTGTTACCATATCAATGTCAGATACAATTGATAGCATAGGTGCATTCATAAATAGCACTCTTGTCTGTTGAAGTGGCAGGGGAAAGAAACCTCACTTCAGAATAGAACATTTTGAAGAAGACTGACTACAACGTAAAATTTTGTTTCAGTTACATTTGCCATCACCACTATGTCAATCTCCTGTTGGGAGTCTGGCTGGTTTCTTTACCTTTGGCTGTTATGAGCATTCTTCGATGAACTACATTCTTTTAGCAACCTGAATGTCTTATGAAATCCTCTGCTTATTCTTGGCAACTTCTCTTCATACTGAAGAGAAAGGGAAAATTTTAGCATATCAAGTATCTCTTAACATCTTGTTCTATTATATTGTACTCTATCTTATCTCAACTTCTAAAACTGATACGAGTTGTATACCCTCTATTGTCTTACAGCTGTTAAAAATTATTAGAAGGGCCTGGCCTGTGTATATAGGTGATATTTTTTCCACTAGTTTCCATTAAAATAGATTGTTCTTCATAAAATAAATTAATGAAGCAGAAATACCTGGGTCTAATTTCAGCTGCATTTGTTTTCAATGGTACAATGAATGTTTGTCTAGTTGCAAGAGCATCCAACAGATTTTGAATATTAGGTGGTGAAGGGTGGACCCCAAACAGTTTGAATGTTCATCTCAGACAAACACTCAGAAATCTGGCTGCCTGACATACCTGTTAAGTCCATTTCAGTCTATAAAATAACACAAGTGGAAATTTAATGTCGGCAATCTTTACATGAAATCTCTGGTACATTGCAATTCTAGCTGGATTTATGCAGTTCTTGTTTTCTGCTCTTCATCTTTTCATACCTTTTTTTTTTTTTTGCCTTCATGTTGGATTTAGGTCCTTGTGGATGCTTTTTTGGGTGAAGGCTGATGAGGGTA
The DNA here is from genome assembly GCF_036417535.1 of Chlamydotis macqueenii. Taxonomy (NCBI): domain Eukaryota; kingdom Metazoa; phylum Chordata; class Aves; order Otidiformes; family Otididae; genus Chlamydotis; species Chlamydotis macqueenii. The sequence goes on from NC_141558.1 coordinate 11,775,519, forward strand.
AGGGGCCTCTTTCTAGGCTCAGTCCTTTAAACCTCAGGCCAGATTGTGATCTTCAAATCTGTATGAGAGGAATCCCTTCTTTCAAATTCTTGTTAATCCTAAGCAGAAGAGGACTTAACCATTTCAGCAGAACCTTTCTTTCCCTCAGAAACCTGTTGATATAGGCCTTTCGTAGGTTGTCCTCTTGTTATGAGATGGCATATTGACACGCTAATTTTTATATGGACCAATTCATTTGGGAATTAACTTGTTTCTAAGGCAGAACCAAACACAACTTCAGAAAGAAGAGTGCTTTCTAGTTCTGCTCCACCAGAAGCATGGGGCTCAAAGACTAGTCAGGAGACATGAAGTCTTGTTTAAAATCTTTCTCATATGTTCAAAGGGAAAACAAAGGCTTGGACCACATCTGCAGAGAACAGGCATCCTGCTACTAAGGGAGAAAACACAAAAGGTTTTTTTGACAAGATGTTGCAGGCATCTCATGCACACTTCTCCAAACTGTGGGTACATATTTTATTCAGAAGTATGATATAAAGTTTCTACATAATTCTGTACTAGCTTGATTTAATCTTTCCACCCTGCCATCCACCAATTTTCTGTGAGACATAACAATAGTCCAGTGATTACATCTGGAGAGGAGGGCTTGATGTAGGTGAGAGAAGAGTCATTCGTACTCCCTCTAGAGATTACTCCAAAGGACTTTAGAGGAGCAGAAACTTTAATAGGCTGGTTCCAGTGGGATAGTGGAAACACAGAAAAGTTAAATGGCTTCACAGTTTCCAGAAATGAATTCCCTTTGCCATAAATCATTCAATGACATAGACTCAGGTCCTGGCTTATAAGGATGTTTTCTTTCTATTACTCAGGGGATGCCAGTGTTTCTTTACTCAAATATTAAAATTTATCTGGTTTTGTATTTACTCAGAACATGTACAAAAAGACAAATTTCTTATATAGCTGTGAGAATATAACATATTACATAGGAGAAATTGCACAAGGAGATGCAGAGATCAAAAGATAATTTACAGTCTACTAGTCTTGTATCACAAACAGTTAATTGATAAGTATTATTTGTATGAAGAAGGGGTCTAAAATCTTCTATCAGACCTGAAATATACAGTGCTATGCACACTTTTAGGCACGTGAGAAAATATGGTCCAGGGTCCAAAGAAACAAAGCAAAAAAATGTATATAGAATTACAGAATCATAGAATAATTTGGGTTGGAAGGGACCATTAAAGGTCATCTAGTCCAATCCCCCTGCAAGGAGCAGGGACATCTCCAACTAGATCAGGTTGCTCAGAGACCCATCCAACCTAACCTTGAATGTTTGCAGGAATGGGGTATCTACCACCTCTCTGGGCAACCTGTGCCAGTGTTCCTCAACCTCACTGGAAAAAAATTTTTCCTTATATCATGTCTGAACCTCTCTCCCTCTATTTTAAAACTCGTCCTATCACAACAGGCTCTACTGAACAGTCTCATCCCATCTTTCTTATAGGCCCCCTTTACGTACTGAAAGACCACTATAAGGTCTTCCTGGAACCTTCTCTTCTCCAGGCTGAACAGCCCCAACTCTCTCAGCCTGTCCTCATAGGAGAGGTGCTCCAGCCCTCTGATCATCTTCGTGGCCCTCCTCTGGACTCTCTCTAACAGGTCCACAACTTTCTTATGTTGGGGGATCCAGAACTGGACACAGTACTCCAGGTGGGGTCTCACCAGGGCAGAGGGGGAGAATCCTCTCCTTCGATCTGCTGGCCACATGTCTTTTGTTGGAGCCCAGGATGCAGTTGGCTTTCTGGGCCGCAAGCACGCATTGCTGGCTCATGTCCACCTTTTCATCTACCAGTACTCCCAAGTCCTTCTCCTCAGGGCTGCTCTCGATTCATTCTCTGTCCAGCCTGTATTTGTGCCTGGGATTGCCCCACTCCATGTGCAGGATCTTGCATGTGGCCTTGTTGAATTTCATGAGATTTAAAGGAACCTCTAAAGGATTTATCAGACACTTGCTCTTCTCCCTCACTAGGATGTAGATTTCTCTGTTGGAATGGGATTTAAAAAAAAAAACCAACAAACAAACGTGTAGGGGAAATGTGATTTAGCATCTGGTTATAGCAAAATTGTTATCAAAGAAGGGTTTATAGGGTTTTTTTTCCAAAAGACAGTCAGATTCCAGATTCAATTAATCTTCTCTGGAAGTTCATGCAGCAGCCAGATATGCTCAAATGAGTATATTCTGTCCTCTGTTCTCACATGGTTCCTTCTGGGCTCCATTATGTGCCTGGCCTCTGACAAGCACAACAGCACTGGCAGGTCCTTGATGAAAATGCAGTCCTAAACGAAGCTTAAACCTAGTTCATCACTAGTTTTGAAAGAAAGAAATTACATCTGGAAATGGCAGAAAGACTGTAATTCACATTGAAGATAAAGTTTGATGTATAACATAAACAGAATTGAAAAGTTTGTGTTGTTCCAACAGATTAGTCTGTTAATGTATGGCCTGGTGTAGCCAGCTACATAGAAATAAATATATACACATGTGTGCACTTAGATATGCCTATATATACACTTGTTGCAAACAGTGCAGCTCCTAGAATGACAGAGTCAATCCTGGAACTGAAATCCAAATTAAAAAGAAGTATTTTTGTCCAGCTCCTCACTGTAAATGATAAATTCATTCAAAATATTGAAGGATTTTCTTTTGTTAGATATTTAAAAATAATGTTTTTCCCTGATACTGATTAGTAGCTATATCATTTTAACATAACATTACCTTATTTACTGTGCAAATATTCTGATTAGACATTGACTGTAATAATGAGTGGAAGTCTGGCAACTTTAATGAGAAATTTCTGGTCTTGAAGAACTGAAAGTTTCAAAAAGATTATTAAAATTGGAGAAGAAAACTATTTACAAAGTAATGTTATGGTTCTGTGCAGAGTGTTCACCTTTATGTTCCATCTGAACACTAGCACCTCATTTGCCAGCACAGTCCCTGAACCGCTGCCCGAACCCTAATGAAATAAAAGCCGTACCAGACTCTGCAAAGTCAGAGCTTAGTTCACAGTACAAATTTACACTTAAATAAATACTTACAAACAAGACAAGCTTCCCAACAAGGGATGAATGTGTAGTCCTCGATGCAGGAAGTTTAATAAGCATCTAAAAGCTATGTTGAATAAACTGGTTGGAAATGCTCACTTTAATGATTTTTCTCTAATTAAATTGTGCGTAATTTATAGCAGATGAAAGCCCCTTTGCTGACTGTCATTTGCTGTATGGTCATTCCCTACCTTGTATTTGTCCAAACATTCTTCTGAATTATCCAACTGTTAAACTATTTGGTGTCAAAATGTTTCTGGATCAGTACTTAGAGTTTTTATGTTTCTTGCTTAACTTTGGTCTGTAGTTTCTCCATACATAAATACATCATCCTGTATTAAAAACAGAGCCTTTATCTGCACAAGTTGCTTGGGGAGTAACTTTCCCTGGTCTATAAGACAAGAAAAATCGTTTTCTCTTTGATTTAGGGAGTTGATTTATAAAGGTTTACTTTTAAAGCTTCTGTTTCAAATGTGCTAACTCCAGAGTTTTTATGTATTACCTGGATTTACTTACCCATGGTTAGGGTCTGATTTATAAACTGTGCACCTTCTGACTCAGCAGGAATCTTTGATTTAGGACAACATATTACAAGTAAGTTTTTTAGTAGCTTAATATTTAACTGAATTAAGAGAAATTACAACTGAGCAAATTTATAGTTCTTATTTTTGTTTTGTTTCAGCTTTCTACTTCAGAGTCTTTGATATAATAGAATATATAAGAAAAAATCACTATGAGAATGAGGGAATTTCAAAAAGTAAAGTTAACCAAAGCCCTTGAGTAATTAGAGTTTCTGGGTTTTTGAATGTCAGTGAAAGTAGGCTTCTAAATTACTTAGCTACATTGGAATATAATTCTTTTTACCTCTGCTACTGAATAAAGCCTTTTTCTGTATGTATTCAAACAGATTCAGTGTCTATGCTTCCAATTTGCTTCCGAGCCATCACCGTTTTGAAGATGATTTCTCCAGCTGGGGTTAGATACACACCCTTATTTCTCATTATTGGTATTAAAAGGCCCTGCCAGAGATGTCTGGGATGTAAACTTACGTTAACGAGTTTAGAAGAAACAGTAAAAAACTGCTCAGAATGGAGGTAATATCATGTTCTGGTTTTCTGCCTACTAACACAAAGGTATAAATATATTTATATATGACAAAAATTATTGATTTCTCTTTCTGTTTACTAACTGGAAACTTTAAAGCTTTATAAGCTGCCTATAGTTTGATATGACCTGTAATACGAATGGCTGAAACAGCTTTTGGGGAGTAAAGATTTAATTAACCTCATATGAGAATTCTTATTCCTCAAACCTAAAAGACACAATTTTAGGTCACTGAGATATGAAGAGGAAAAAAACTGAAAACCAAAAAACCCAAACTCATAAGAAAGCAGTCCCATTATTATATCAGTTACATCGTGATTTTAAAAATTTTTCTTTGTGTTCCTGCTCTGTCCACATTCCCTTTTTGATGTGTCTGCAGAACATGAGTGGGAATGGGCGGCCAGAGCAGCTGTACAGCTAACCAGAATAATTTTGTTGAAGTTAGGAAATAGTGAAGGATTCAGAAGACCTGGAGGTATTAGAAAACAGGCCCTAGCCTTGACCTCTTCGGGCTACTTGAGACTGTCATCGCTATTTATTGCCCAAGTGCTGTATGGGTAGCAGCAGTGGCAGCAGTTATAGCAGGACCCAAGAAATGGCCAAGGGGAATAAAACTCTTTGCACCAATGCCCATACAGCTTCCAGCTGCAAGGTGTCATAGGATGACAACTCTAGTTGTAGTAGTTTTACATAGAGCTGTCATAATTGCAGTTATTCCCCACAGATACAGAAATTAAAAGAGAAAGCAGCTATGTGTGAACATCTGTGTGTTAGAGCAAAATTATTCAGACCTTGAATACAACCATCATGACCCATATGTAAATGTCAGTAGTGAAATTTTTGACAAATTAATTGATTCAGAAAATCACTATTTGTATGACACAATGTTTATTAAAAATTATAATATGTATAGGAAATATTAAGCCTGTGCTTTGTAAAAATATTTGTGTTTTTAAATAACATTGTTTTGACTCAAAATGCAATCTAACAAATCTATTTTAACAAGTTTTTACAACTCTTCAGTGATCCTTTTTTTTCTCCAGCTTCATCTGAATGGTATGTCTTTCTGGATCTCCTTATTTGTTATAGTTATTCAACTGTTTCTAAATCAGCCTCTGTCCTTGCCGTTATATTGCATACTGATGAGGGTAGAAAGACAACAGATGCTGTCGCTTCAGCATTGACTGCACACACCATATAACGTTTAGGGTTGTTTCCTTGGGGATGAATGCACTTAAATACTCTGGAGCTGAAAATGGCTTTGTGGATAAGAAATATTGCTAAAAGCTGATTTTCACTGCATGACTTAAGCTAAATAAGTAATAATCTGTTTTGTTAAACACAAGTATGGAAGTCCTATTCTTCCAGTCTTTTCTGCCTGCTCGTACAACACCTAGTCATTCCTTTCAGTCTAAACAACTACACGCTAGGCTTCATTAATTCTTATGTCCATTATCATCTGCAAGGATTTCAAGCATGTAAGGCTTGATTATATATGAAATTTACTTGAACTTATTTTCCTTTCTTAATGTGCAGTCATCGAAAATGAAAGTACTTACAACAAGAAATTTCTGCACATCAGCTGAAGTCAGAGAATGAGGACAACGTGAGAAAACATCTCCATCTAGTGGTGCTTTCAAGATTTGGCACACGTCATACCCAGGATTCTTGTATCGCTGGGAAATTCATTAATACCGTATCAATAACACGATGATTGGTAGCACCAGCGTAACTGTGCTGGTATAACCAGTAAGACTTTCTTATGTAAACAAAATTCATTTTAGTTAATGGAAAACTCCCAAGATAAAATTGTCCATTACAATTTTTTTTACAGTGAGGGGGATGAAACACTGGAACAGGCTGCCCAGAGAGGTAGGTGGAGATGTCCCTGCTTCTTGCAGGGAAGTTGGACTAGATGACATTTGAAGGTCCCTTCCAACCCAACTGTTCTATGATTCTACGTGCCCCTCCAGGTGCTGTTCAGAGTCACTGAAGAAACTGTGAAAATTTTATAAACCTAATACTTGTGTCTTACTGCTGTCCTATTGAAGTATTTTAAAATAGAGGCAGGTAGATTTAGATTAGATATTAGGAAAAAATTTTTTACAATGAGGGTGGTAGAACACTGGAACAGGTTGCCCAGAGAGGTGGTGGAAGCCCCATCCCTGGAAGCATTCAAGGCCAGGCTGGATGAGGCTCTGAGCAACCTGACCTAGTCAGGGATGTCCCTGCTCCTTGCAGGGGCTTGGACTAGATGACCTTTAGTGGTCCCTTCCAACTCTAACCATTCTATGATTCTATGGTTCTATTTTGATTGGCTTCAACAGACTTAATCCTGATTTCAGTCCAATTTCCTCAAAATTTCTGATATCACCATGTAGGAAATCGGCCTTTCTCCTCTCTCACTTACACTGGTAATAATCAGTAGGAACTCAAAAGAATATCTGGTTAATAAGATGCCAGGTTCAATCAGAATCAGTTGTAGATTGTCTTACTTAAAAAGACACAAATTACAAATACAAAAAGAATTAAAGGACGATATAGTGCATTCAGACTCAGGGCAGAAGGATGGGTCCTGACACTGCTTGCTTTCCTTGAATCATCCAATCACAGTGATCCCAGAGAAGGCAATTCACTAGCTAATTTCTACAATGGGAAGTAAACAGGAGCAGGGGGAATGGTTCTCTGTTTTTCTTTACAGGTAGCTTTGTAGGTGGAAAACAAGATGAGAGTCATTCCAGTGAACCCAAGGAAATTAATGGATTTTTCCGCAGTGTGAGTGGGACCAAAATATGTCCTTTGGTATTAGAAGTTATTCTGAGAGATTAACCTCTAAAGAGCTGGATCATGCAGACACTGCAGACCTCTGCACATGCAGTGAGAAAGAACTACCGATTTCCAATGTAAACCACCTATTTCATAAACTGTGGTGAAGTCTCGTAGAAAGCAACAGACACAGCTATTGGAGAAAACCAAGCAAGTCACAAAGCTGTCTCCATTCCACAGTGGGAGAGCACTAATGCAATTCAGAAACCAAGATGTAAAATACAGAGTGGAACATTACTTACACACAGCACAAATCAGGGTCTAGAAAGACATGAGGAGACAAAGGTGGTCTTGCGCTGTGTGACTGTGTAACCTCTCTTACCCCGATTTCATTTCTTAAACATATTTTCAGTCTTTATTTTTCCTAGATCTCTTTGCAGGATTAAGAAAGAATAAAACCTAGATAAATTCATTCTTTCCTTGTTTCTGTTAACCTTGCTGAGTTCATTATTCATGTGCTCTTTCATTAAACATACAGCCTTTATGATGTGTTCTTCTTTCAGGATGAGCATTTCTACACAGTTAGACCTTCAATGCATTAACTTCATGGCTCTAAAGTGTGCATGTTTTCCATATAATTTCATTAAAGATAAATAATGCACTCTATGCTAATTGAAATTATTTTCCTGAATGTGTTGAATTCCATGCAGTAATTTAGATATCTTCTCTTTTAACGTCTTTAATAAAACGCATAAATAGCAATTTTTAAGATGAAGGAAGGAATTTTCTTACCCAAATTGTGCCTGCGAAATAATTGCATTAGTCAATTTGATCCAATGGTCTGAGCACAGACCTTTTGGGATACAAAATCTGAATTCCATTAGTAAACTGAGTCATTACGTTTTGTGCTTCTGGAGCAGCACACCAAATTTAATAAGCTCGACCAATTCGCGTTTACTTGCTCGTGCAAACTGGAGACACTAAACTGCCTGACTGTGTAATCCACCCTGGGCAAAGTTAAACAAAGTACAACCACTTGCCAAGAAGTTATTTCAAGTGGGGTTCTGTTGCTGGCAGGAATCTTCCCTTGGTGCCAGAAAGTAAAACCTTGAACCCCTTGGAGTAATCAAGAGAACTTCCTCTTGTTTCTATGGATTCAAGCTTTGGTCTAGAAGCTTTTATCCTGAAGTATCTCCTAGACGTTATAATGTAAACCTTCTTTTTTCTCAAAATACAAAAAAAAAAAAAAACAACCAAAAAAACCAACAAAACCATAGAGCCATACACAGAGACCTAAATTAATCTACTATGCAAAACAATATAGCAGTGAGGAAGGGGAGATTTAAAAGGTTTTTTTTTTAAACAAGCTGCATGGCTCTATAAACATTTTAGAGGAATGGTTTACTCTTAGGACTTTGGATGTGAATTTTCATAATCTCCTATTTAGCCCTTAGCCTGTACTTTTGTAATGACGTGACGTTGGCAGGAGAGGGCAGCAGAATATAGTGATGATCCCAGAGCTACCGCATATCTAACACTTTCCAAACGCGCTGTTTGCATGTTTGATGGCATTTCAGTATTCTGTTTCGTTCTGGTTCAGCTTAGATGTGTGACTGAAGAATGTGCTTAATTGTACTCATTAAGTTTTGAGTAGAAAGCCACGGAAGGTACTAACCTTGGTGGAGTAATCCAAATTCAAACTGTGGTAAGAAAATTCTACTGACATTACATTTGTCCTTTGTTTCACTTAATTAAAAAAGAAACGAGCTCAGGCTTACATAAGAGATACTAAATCCCTATTCTGAGGAGAATGCATCTTGGTTTACCTTGGAAGAATATTTTAAGACTTCTATTGAAGTACATCTTTTGGACTTTATTCTAAAAGCCATATCCTGTTCATGAGAGAACATTGTAGTTCCATGCATCCTCTCCATACCAAGCAAAACCCCTGCGTGCTCATCCTAAAATTCATTGGTATGCACTTTTGCTCACCGCTTGTGCAGAAGGGAGGCAATAGCAAGGCCTCTGCAGTACTCCTGCGTGGTGACGTGAGGTCAGGTCCAGCTACAGGAGTGATGTGTGCCATGCTCAGTGGGGGCAGTATCATTACTATTTGAGACAAATCTGACTCTTTATAACTGTCACCGTTGTGCCACTGATATATCTATTGCATAGAAATGGCCAATAAATTTCCACTGTAAACTCTGGTATCTGTGTTGTTCCGGATATATTAAACTGATGAGCGGGTGACTTACCGTACTGGATGTTTGCATTTATATTGCAAGTTCTCAAGTCAGCAAAACAATAAATTGCTCTTTCTAGTCTGCTCGTGTTTCATTTTAACTGAGACTTCTGCCATCTGAATCCACCTAAAAGCCCAAATCCATAATAGCTGCCCAGTCTTTGTCCAGGTTCTCTAACAAATTTAACTTGCTCAGTCTGTATGCTTGGAGACCACACTACAGCACAAATTTGTCTACCTCAGTCCCAAATTTTAGTGCCAGTTGGAAGAGTCTGGATATGGAGATTCTCTGCACATTCTCAGAACAACCACAGCAGTAGCAGCAGCTGTGAGAGCATGGTTTCATATTCCATGAGCCTCATGGACCATGGTGAGGGCAGAAAGGGCATCTTTACCATCCATTAAACTCTTGACTTCACTGATAAAGTGATCACCTCCCATTTTGCTTGTCATGGTGCTGCTAGGTGAAGCTAGTGCTTGCACAGCAAACTTAACTTTCCTGCCTTATTTTGCTCAAAATTCACAGCTGCAATTAAGCAAACCACAGCATATCCTGATTATTAACCACTGGGCCCATATAGTCAGGATAGGATGAGGAAAATCAGCGAAGATGAAGTGAAACCATCCATTTCCAGAAATGTTGCAGACTACTTTGGCCCTTGGATCAGGCTTATAAAACCAGCACTGTATTTGTAATCAAACATATGATCTATAGACACAGGTGTGAGCAAATGTGAGTGTCTTTTCAGTCTAACTAAGTGCAACAGTAGTAATAAAACAGGCTTTTCCTTGTAGTGATACCTGACACAGGAGGCTGCTACTGCCAAGAGAATAAATCCAAATGTTGTACATGTACTGAGAGATATCCTTTGGACTGACTATTAATGCAAAGGCCTCTGACACAGGTTGACTGAAGCTATATCAAGCTGGGTTTTTTTTTTACATTGTAGGCTGCATGCTTACTTAAAAATCTTTTCAAGTTATATTTCTGTATTTGGATTTAAAGATTGCTGTTAAGTGTACGCTGGTTTAAGGTACATATTTTTCTCGCTCTGTGTTCCTGGAACAGGTTTTTTTTCTGGCTGTGTTCAGACATGACCTGACTGAGCAGTGAGGTGAAAGACAACTTTCAAAGGGAGCTGAAGTGAGCTGATAGCCTTCGCAAGGTCTGTTAAAGGCTATCTGTCACCACCAATAATTAGACATTCACAGCTTTGTTAATAAAGGGAGTCTGGATTCAGTGTTATCACAGAACAGTGCTACTAGATCACGACAGAAACCCATCCATTCAAAAGTTTGCTCAGTGTTAACGACTGAAGTGGCTGTCTAGGGAAAAGTAAGAGAACAGAAAAAGCATAGATATTTTCCCTATACTCTCCCAGTCTCCCAGCATTTACAGCTTAGGGTCTTTCTGAGCCAAATGTGGTTTCTATATACATAGTAACTTAAGTGGATTTCTGTTCCATAAACTTGTCCAAGTTTCCATTGAAGTTCACAAAACCGTTAAATAAACCATAATAAGCATACATACTTGGGTTTTCTGTCTACGAGATATAAGTTTCTTCGAGGAGGGACAAGGAAAGAAGAAACATGCTACAAATAGTTAATATAGGTGTTGTTACTTGCACCCTGTCAAACAATCAGTACTTCATCAGGTCATCATTTACCTCTAAATATTAAGCTGAGCAGTCATTTTGGCTAAGTGTGCAGAACAGACTTGTGGACTCTGATCTTGTACTCCTCTCCTAATCACTGATCTAGACTTCATCTACTTTTTCAGAACCAGGTCCTGTTTACTAAGGCAGATGGCTTTTTTCCTCTTCTTTTTTTTCTTCCCAGCAAAAATTTCCACTTTATTTTAGAAGATTTCCTTTAATCTCCTTTTTATTTCCTAACTATGTGTGTGCAGCAACTACTACTATAAGGATGTCTTGCCAGTAAGCCAAAACCAGAGAGAAGCCAGTTTGTGTCAACAAGATGTATATCAAAACAGTCTTTGACTTCTTCTCAAGGTACAAAACCATCATTTGACAGTTTGCTCAGTGTTTGGGTCAATGCATGAAAGTCCTTCCCTGAGACACAATGAGGAAGCAGTTCGTGACTAAAGAGATTCACATTGTGGACTGAATCTTCTGAAGATCCAAGAATTCTTATTAATGATAGCTAAAACTAAGGATAACAGAGCATTATTCATACACATAATGACTTCTGTCCTTTGGGATCTCTGACGTGTCATTAATGGATTCTCAGAAGTGTGATTTTTAATTACCTCAAAAGGCAAGATCCACCAGCACATTACTCGATTCCCTGAGGCCAAATTGCTTTGATTTGCAGCAGTGAATTTCCATTGACTCTGCTGAGCAGGATTTTGAGAGTGTTGAAGCTCTATGGGCTGACACCAGTCACACTCACACAAGAATCAAAGCTGTGTTCTCCTGCAATAACAAAGCTACCAGCCAGTAGATGGAGGAAGTCCTGTGAAAGCCCTGTGGAAGAGAAGCCTCACTGGTGCCATAATACAATTCCTCCTTATCTCTGACTGACTTTGAAGAGGCTGAAGTAGAAATCCTGCTTCTGTTTCCAGCACAGATCTCAGCTGTATAGAAACGTACTACAGAGACATAGAAAACACCTCTATTTTTCAAGCATAAAATCAGTACAGACCAACTTCATCCCACCTCACTGAGGAAGAGAGAGCTTAGTCTTGTACTTACTTTGTAAGAGAAGGTATGATACTATGGGTAAGAGTTTAAAGACTCACATAAAGTGAGAGAGATGTAGAAAGAGTGAAGGGATGAGGATTTTACCCCACAAGGGTTAGTCAAGTGTGATCAGTAAGAGAATAGCTTGAGTCTTCTCTTTACCTAAATATGTGCTTTTAGCAGTAAATATTTTCACATCTACCTTGTCAGAGAGAAAGCGACACCCTTACTAGCTGCTAGTATTGGTCACTTGAGATGGATTATCTACCCAGTTGAGTAGGCTGTGCATTTTTCCTCAGGTACAGTCTAAATACTAACTTACTCAGCCTCAGTAGATTCCATAATGCCAAAAATCATAGAATACAATAGAATCATGAATAATTTAGATTGGAAGGGACCTTTAAAGGTCATCAAAGTCACCCCCCTGCAGTAAGCAGGGACATCTTCAACTAGATTGGGTTGCTCAGAGCCCTGTCCAACCTGGCCTTGAATGTTTCCACGGATGGGGCTTTGTTGTAGTTTAGCCCCGCTCAGGACCAAGCTACATGGTCTCTCACTCACTCCCCCCATCCTCCAGTGGCACAGGGAGGAGAATTGGAAAGAAAAGAAGGCAAAACTCACGGGTTGAGATAAAAAAAAAAAAAAAAAAAAAAAAAAAAAAAATTAAGGGAATAACAGAAGATAACAAAATAGAGATGGAAAAACAAACAAAACTCAACAACAGAAAATATTACTGGATATAATTTACAGTACAATAGCTCACAACAGACCCCAATGCTGAATTTCCTCCCAAGTAGCAAGAGACACCTCTCAGCACCCTCCTCACTTTTATACTGAGCGTGATGTCACATGGGATGGAACAGCCCTTTGGCTAATTTGGGTAAAATATGCCAGCTGTTGGCTAATTAGTAACCTATCCCAGCAGTGTCCCCCAGCCACAGGTGCCGCCAGCTCCAGTTCCCCTCTCAGCTCAGGTGGAAATAAACTATCCTAGCCAGAACCAGGATAGGTTTTTACCACTTCTCTAGGCAACATGTTCCAGTGTTTCACCACCCTCATTGTAAAAAATTTCCTTCTTATGTCTAGTCTAAATCTACCTTCTTAAATTTGAAAACCATTACCCCTTGTCCTATTACAACAGGCCCTGCTGAAGAGTTTCTCCCTACCTTTCTTGCGGGCCCCCTTTATGTACTGGAAGACTGCTATACTGCGTCTCCCAGCAGCCTTCTCCTCTCCAGGCTGAAGAACTCCAAATTTTTTAACCTGTCCTTATAGGAGAGGTGCTCCTCTCTCCAAATAATTCTTTGTGGTATTTGACAGAAGAATTTATAAAGGAACAAAGCCTTGGACTGGGCAGTCTATGGGTGTGGGCTCTCGGTTCCCTGCTCCAACGAAGCCAAGGCAACATGAGCTCAGCAGGCTGGTAACTGGCCCCTCCAGCCTTTACATTGTTTAAACAGGCAGGTGACTAGTCTATTCCCAAAGCTTTAGAAGAAGAAGAAGTGGAATTCATGGAGGTCTTTAGGGTATAACTCATCTGTCAGTGGCAGGCATAATCATCCTACCACACTTACCCTGTCAATGTCTCTGGAATATGAAAGCAGACACTTTTCCCAGTCTCTTTCTATGTTTTCAGACATTTACGTTATGCTTTCACTTCTTATAACCACTGCAGGATGCAGCCTGATGAATGACCTATGCCTTTGGTGCTGACTGACATACAGCTGAACTTGCTACCAGAATTTTAATGACATGGGCAGCAGCAATGCTGGTAAGTTTTTTTTGCAGCAGTTCTCAGTTTCAGAGTTTCTAGTTAGAAGAGTCATTTCTCTAGCAATGCCAACAGCAAGAAACAAATTTTAAAAGCTCACATGCTTCTAAAAGAAAAGCCCTAGCTTACTAAAAAGCAACAGAATTGTGTAAATGCTAAAAATTACTGAAAGCCAGATTGTTGCCATGGTGCCTTGTACTGTATAACTTATTTAGAAGTAGCTGTTGAGCCTAGTTTAGTGAAAGGTAATCTTTCTGTAGAAGATAACTCACCTCTAGAGATATAATACCAAGTCCCTGTACAGCGTTACTGTAATGATTAAGCCAAAGACCGGCATCAATTTGACAGTTAGACATCACTGCCTTTTCCAGATTGATGTTTGTTTAGCATAGAGAAATACATGGCAAAATCAAAAAATATTGACACTGGCTTATTTTTTTTTTCTTTCAATAACTCAGGCTTTCTAGCATTAGCTGTTTGACTGTTAAGTAAAATCTATTTTGTACTTGTGAAACTACTTTTCTGCTGTTTATGGATCTTCAAATACATTTCAGACACCCAAGTGCTATGTATAAGCACAGACAACTATTATAAATTATTGGTTTGAGGCCAGAGTGTTTTAATTGATTAGCTTAAAGAGGAACGTGGAACTTGAGACAGCAGAGAGGCTGGAACGTAAAATCAGAGGTACCTGAGAGAAATGGCGATATTCTTATCTTTGTAAACCATCTTTTAAGTGTCTGTTGCTTTGTGTGGCTCACAGCTCATCATCAATCTAAGGACACAGGCAAAGATTCAGACTTGTTCCTGGTATCCTCAGAAAAAAAAAAAAGAATGACAGAAAGAAAAATTTGCCCTTTAACTTATTCTATATATTTGTAAAGCCAACATTTAACCATGTTACACTGGATGGCTATGTGTGACCCACTGGAGTGATGGGTGTTGCTGCAGTGAGGAGGCATGTGTTGTTCCATGAAGCTCTACAAACCTATAAATCTCTGGGAAAAGGAGCATCACAGTGTCCTAGCTGAAGGATGGAGAACAGAGGGTGTGCAGTACAGTGTAATGTGAAGCCTCTGTTCACCTGTATGACAGAGGGAGTTATGTTTAGTCATGCTTTTTCCTCCCCTCCTATGCATCCTCTGTGGAGAATTAAACTCTGATAATAGCTCTGTCAGATGATTGTTGGTGGCTTTTTCAACAGATGGTTGAAGTTACAGATTCCATTGTGATTTAGGCATTAATCTACAGATTACGGTATTGTGCATGTGCTGAAATAACAGGGAAAGAAAAGAAAAAATCAGATATATTCATTATATTAATTCTTGGTTGCTCAGTAGGAGTTGGCTTATCAGGAAGACAAAAAAACCCAAACCAGGCAGTGTGTTTACCTCAGCTAGGAGTCACATCTAGAATAGCACTCTCTCAACTATCGAGCAGTCATATTGCAATTAGCTACAAAGTCTTTGAGATTATATACTTTGATCTGAGGTAAATGACTTCGCTAGAGTAGATTTTGCTTTTGTAAAATATTAACTACGCAAAGTCTCCTTGATTTAACAGCATTCAAATTAACCATTGTTCTAGCCAAAGATGATCTGCTAAATTGCAATATAATGTTTCAGAGAGAAGGAAATGAATGATTGCAATTTTATTTTCTCTGAGGTTTGTGAGGATGCTTTATGTTTCAAATTAAAGAATTATTTGACTTTAATTTTCAGCAATATAATTTTATTATAACTAGAATTGATGATTGCCATTTTTAAAGCAAACGGGATAAAAACCTACTTGCCTTGTTGACAAATCTGACTTGCAATTGTCTTTAGAAAAGTTCCTTTCTGTTTTGACGTCTTATGTTACCATAATAAGTAGGCTTAACTTTTAAAATACAGTAAAAAAAATCCAAGGCAAGCAATGGAAAAATGGAAGACTATTGGCTCCATTACTTTTTGCCATGTTCCCAGAGAAGAAAGCAAAGTAATGAGATAACCTGGGTCCTCTTCTGAGGCCCCAAGTGAAAAAATAGCAAAAACCCAAGGAATAGAGTAGGGATCTCCTGGGATGGGGAGATGTTCTTAGGGAAATGGTTGGAATTGGCAATTCAAACTCCAGGTCGAGCAGGGAATCAGCAGTGGAAGACAGAGGCAAGTTGAACAGAAATCTTCATATAATTAAGAGTGCACCAGAAAGCTAATCTGAGATGCAGTGAATAAAACAATAATTTATCATCAAACTTTTGACAGCATCCAGAATACACAAGGTGTCTTCTTCACAACTGAGAATGCTCATTTGCTGCTCAAAATAACCTTAGTTTGAAAAAAAAAAATGGCACTGGAAAAAGAGAGCAACAGAAATTTGGATGGTGTTGACTGTAAAACACAGAGTTTAACTAGGGTAGATGAAACCCTAACAGTAGAATGTCGTATGCTTTGAATGTACTGTATCACGACAGACTACTTAGCTTAAATATTTTTCTACAAAAAGTGAAAAATAGTGTCTAATACCTATTTGAAGTTGTATTGAAGGACTTTTAGCAAATCCTGTTGTGAATTGTTGTTCTGACTTTTGTGATTGAATTGGATAAAATATAATGTAAAGCAGAGTTATAGACAAATGTCTGGACAGCTTAGAGCATGACAGGAAAAGTCTTCCTATGTTTCATAAATAATTTGTCATATTATGAATGAAATATTAAACATTCTTTAGGGAAAAATAATAATGTACCATTTTAGCTCAATTAAAAAAAACTAATTTACAGAATATATTGTGATATAACATTTGGATCTTGCCTGTCGGTTATCAATGGACTGGTCCACGTCCTCCTTATGTTGGGGGCCCCAGAGATATGGGAGATATAAGCTCATATTAAGCTTATATAATATGGGAGATGAAAGCTCATGTTGACTACTCTGAGGTAAAATCATGGTTTACGATCATCATTATTACGAAGCAGTTTCAAAAAAACCCTTTATTTCCTTCCAGTGCAAACCAGCATGCCCTCTCCTTCCCTGCCCAAATCTCACAGTTTATTGTGAAACAGATGACAATTTCTTATGGCCAGCCATAAGTAGAGAAGAGTTATGTAAATAATCTGCTGAGAAATATTCCTCTCAGGTCACAGATATCTAAGATCAGTTAGGTAATACAAGGTAGAGATTTAATAACTTTTTACCTCATGTTCTCACTTCTTAGCTAAGACATTAGCAAGGTGCTTGAAGACACAGTCCAGTGGAGATTATAGGTCCAAGTCCATTCTGAATCACTCTGATACAGAAAGCCCAGAACAACTTCAGTGACTTTTCATTCTGTAGTGGTAGCATTAGACAGCATGCTTTAGGAGTAGGAATAAAGTGTGGTTTCTAGTGAGAAATTATAGAAGAAATTGAAAGCAGAAAGTTGATTTCACAGTGGGGAAAAAAGCAGTAACTGAAGTGAAAGTAAAATAAAATGAGGCCCTTAAGTGGAATCAGTAAAAAAAAAACCCAGTGTAATATTAATGGAGACTGTGAATTTTATGTGGGTTTGGCTGAGAAAGTTCAATTAAGGAAAGATGAATACATTTTTTCTGGGTTTTTTTCTATCTTTTTTTTTTTCCTTTGCTAGGACTGCAGCACTGACCTCCTTAGATTGTGAAGAATCTCTCTTGTAGTAGTTTGTTGTACCTGAAGAACCAAATCTTCAGTGTTGGATCAATGACAGTGTGTTCTGAGGTGGTCACAAATTACCAGTATCGGAAGGAAAGAGTGTGGATATTCAGAATAATGTGGAATACTGTTCGGTGTCTGTAATACAGAAAGCAAAAGACTCTTTTATGTATCCCCACTAGAAGTCTTGCTGAGGATGAATTTTGGTCGAGTTTGTCAGACAAGACATGTTGAGATGTAAACCATCCTATCAGCACTTCAGTTTCCTACTGCTAGCAGTACACATTTGTTCCATGTACATTTAGAAAAGGAAATGCTTAAGGTAAAAGTGGAACTTGGCTACTGGCTGACATTTATGAACAGCATGTACATGTTCAACAGCCTTTGAACAACAGTCTTGATATCCTGGATGTCACTGAGGTAATTTCACTGTCTGAGGGAGAGACAGATGAGGCATTTATAACAAGAACAAGCAGTAGAAGGAACAATATAGCAGTAAATATGATTCTTCTTCCACTATTAGTATCTTCTTCCAGCAAAGAAGGATGGAAAACCATTAAGGTAACATCCTGGCGGCCGAATATCAGTCTACTGCATGGTTTCTTGAATATTTCAGCCACTTCTGACTGAATTCTCAATGTATAGTTTAAATCTCTCATTGGAAAAGACATATAGAGGTTGCAAACGAAGACAAGCAATCCAGAGTAAACCTAGACTTCAGAACAATGGAGCTGAGCTCCAGTGTATAACCTCAGTTCTGCCTTCAGCCTCTAAGCTTTGTTTCAAATGTTCATCTTTCTCTTGGGTCCTTCTCTCCCTCCCTCTTTCTAATACCTCATTCCCCTCTCCTCAGCTGCAGCCCTTCCAGAGGACCTGTTTGCTTCTTTTTTCTCCATGACCCTTGCCCACATCATTAGTAATGAAAGTGAGACTGAGAGTAAAAAAGTGTAGAAGAGACCATTAGCTACAAGCCATAATCAAAGTAATTTAGTTCAACACTAGCAAGAGTAGGTCCAGCAGCACAATTTAATGGTGGTTTTGATTTGATTAATTATTTCCTCTAGAAGCAGAAAGTCTGCAGCACTGTGCTGGATAAGTCATGCGTTAAGTCTAGTCATTCTGAAATCCTAGCTCCTACTGAAAAAGAAGGGAAAAAGAAGTTCTGGAAAGTATGAGAATTTTGTGGTAAAATATTGTAAAATCATAGTGACTGCTGTAGGGTTTCAGAAATGGCTGAAAAGGTAAAAAAAGCAGTGAGTATTCTGAAGGAAGCTTTCTGAGGCAGATATCATAAACAAAATAGCACAGAGAAATTCCAAAAGACATTAATGACAGTAGTTCTGCCACTGACTATAAATAAAGAAAATCTTTTAGTGACAGCAAAATACTGTAAGCAGCTAGTGAGTTGACCAATCGGAGTTACAAAAATTTTCAGTTTTCAGAGTGCATTTTACTTAGCACCATAGGTATGAAAGCCTCCAGATCTGGGCTCGCTATATTGGAATGAATTGAATGCCATTGTGTGCAGGGTTGTGCATTTTTTATTGTAGCTTTAGACGGTGTTTTGTATTTTGAAGCAAAGATCTTTAAAACAAAGATTTACATAAATGATCTATGGGCAAAATGTTGCAAGTGGGACTATCTGAATTACTAGTACCCTGGGACATGAAAATCATTTGGATTGAGGCTAATGAGGAAGGTAGTTCTTCATCCACTTCATCTGTAAAGCAGGATCATAAGATGCATCCACATTTCTAAGTAACTTGAAATGATAACATATCTGACATCGGACACAACTGTGCCTTTTGCAAGAAGCAGAATATTTGACTTCTAGCTGATACGGCATTAAAATCGTAGAGTCATAAAATAGTAGAATGGTTTAGGTTGAAAGGGATCTTTAAAGGTCATCTAGTCCAACCCCCCTGCAAGAAGCAGGGACATCTCCAACTAGATCAGGTTGTTCAGAGCCCTGTCCAATCCCACCTTGAATGTTTCCAGGGATGGGGCATCCACCAGCTCTCTGGGCAACCTGTGCCAGTGCTTCCCCACCTTGACTGTAATTTTTTTTTTTTTCCTGCATCTACCCTCTTTTAGTTTAAAACGATTACCCCTTATCCTACCACAGCAGGCTCTACTAAAAAGTTTGTCTCCATCTTTCTTGTAGGCCCCCTTTAAGTACTGAAAGGCCACTGTAAGGTCTCCCCAGAGCCTTCTCTTCTCCAGGCTGAACAGCCACAACTCTCTCAGTCTGTCTTCATAGGATAGGTGCTCCAGCCCTCTGATCATCTTCGTGACCCTCCTCTGGACTCTCTCCAACAGGTCCACATCTTTCCTGTGCTGAGGGCTCCAGAGCTGACCACAGTGCTCCAGATCTGAACACAGTACTCCAGCTGGGGTCTCACCAGAGAGCAGAGTAGAGGGGCAGAATTACCTCCCTTGACCTGCTGGCCACATTTATTTTGTTGGAGCTCAGGATATAATTGGCCTTCTGGACTGCAAGCACACATTGATGTCTCATGTCCAGCTTTTCATCCACTAGTACCCTCAAGTCTTTCTCAGCAGGGCTGCACTCAATCCCTTCATCTCCTACCTTGTATTGATATTGGTGGTTGTCCTGACCCGAGTGCAGGACCTTGCACTTGGTCTTATTGAACCTCAGGAGTTTCACATGGGCCCACTTCTTCAGCTTGTCCAGGTCCCTCTGGATGGCATCTCGTCCCTCAGGCAAGACCACACCACTCAGCTTGGTGTCATCTGCAAACTTGCTGAGAGTGCACTCGATCCCACTGTCTACATCACTAATGAAGATGTTAAACAGTACTGGTCCCAGTACGGACCCTTAAGGGACACCACTTGTCGCTGACCACCATCTGGACATTGAGCTCTTGACCACTACCCTCTGGATGCAACCATCCAATCAATTCCTCATCCACTGAACAGTCCACCCATCAAATTCATATCTCTCTAATTTAGAGAGAAGAATGTTGTACGGGACTTGGTCAAAGGCCTTAGAGAAGTCCAGACAGATGACATCCGTAGCTCTTCCCTTATCCACTGATGTAGTCACTCCATCATAGAAGGCCACCACTTTGGTCAGGCAGGACTTGCCCTTGATGAAGCTATGCTGGCTGTCTTGAACCACCTCCATGTCCTCCATGTGCCTCAGCATAGGTCCTAGAAGGAACTGTTCCATGATCTTCTCAGACAGAGCTCAGGCTGACAGGTGGGTAGTTCCCAGGATCCTCCTTTTTACCCTTTTTAAAAATGGGCTCAATGTTTCTTTTTTTTTCCAGTTAGCAGGGACTTCACCTGACTGCCATGACTTTTCAAATATTATGGAAAGTGACTTGGCAACTACATCAGCTAGCTCCCTCAGAACTCTGAGATGCATCTCGTCAGGTCCCATAGACTTAAATATATGTTTTTTCGCTATAAATTTTGAACTATCTCTTTACAAGTAAGATATTGTAGGAGTTGTATGTTGCACCTGTGATGAAAGGAGGGCTCACTGGCAGGGCTGCTCATTTCCCATATTTCTCCAGTACTTTATTCATAACATTTACTGCAGTTGCTAGGTGGAATTTTCTTATGAAGCCTCCTACACTGGGAAGATTTTATTTGATCTCTGTTTACAAGAACATTACTAATTTGCATTTATAAAAGCGATGTTTCTTCTATTTTATAGAAAGTAATTGGATCTCTGTAAGAGTATTCCTCGAATGATTTATAAGACATGTAGGAATTTGGCATCTATTGTGATCTATCTACAAAATACATTCTACAAATTAAGTCAAGCTACCTGTCTGTCTACTTCACTAGCAGTGTTGTTTTTTTTGAATTCTGATATCAATGTAGAACAAATACTTCAGCTTTCTACTATGATGTAGTCTAAATGGTGAGGGAAAAACTAATGACAGAATATTTCTCTCCTATGCATAGGGATTATTTCACAATAATTAACACTCTCCCTGTGAATATGCTGCTTGGGTGATATACTTTGACAGCCAATATAAATTTTTTATAGTAGAAGATCGAAGTAATTTATTACGTACTTCTGATGCATAGATTAGAGACCAAGACAAAATTACCTCTGCATTTGTCTTTCTTTTTTAATTAAAAGCAGTAAACAGAGATAGGTAATGTTCAGAATGAATCAGCAGTGCTTGTGTTTTAAAATTAAAGTTATATGAAAGAAATGAAGTGTCAGATGTTGTATTTTAGACAACATTGTGCTCCTGAAGCTTCAGAATTTTTAAAAAAGGAAGGAAGAGAGAAAGAAAAATAAATTCTTTTTAATGCTCAGAAAATCCAACAAAATTGGGAAAGTTTTTAAAAACTGTTGTATGCCACTTCTACAGACTTCTGGAAGACAAATAAACATGACCGCACTGATCTTCTCTGAGCTCTTGGATCTGTCAGTGAGTAGAATCAAATTGGATTCCACAAAAACAGAACCACATGGATAAATGGCTTTAGGCTAGAGCTGAGTGTGATCCTCTACTGAGAAGTCCACTAAATACTGAAGGAAGCTTAGACATGTAAAAGCGCAGTCACTATTAGATATACAATTTCAGAAAAAGTTTCTTAGAAGGATAGTACACTGGGTAAATAGGAGCCAAAATTGACCTTTATTTCCTGTATCTTGATTTTGCTTGGATTTCATGATTTTAGACCCGCTGTAGAGCACCCAACCACTGCTTTTGTATGTAAATTATGTTGCCTGTAACTGTGGATACATGTGGATATGATTGTGAAGATGACAAACTCTTTCAAAGCAGTCAGAAAAACAACTTTTCCATTGCTTTCTGAACTAATTATACTGTGTAGAATAAATATGATTGAAAGGCTTCATAACAGATACATCAGCAGAGAAAGCAGCTCACAACGGCTAATTATTTGATTTATTATCATAAAAACAATTTCCAAAGACAACTTGTAATGGGCTATAGAATAACTTCCTAATGAACTAACTGTGCCTTACTGTGAGTAATTAGATCATTCATCAGTTCAATTGAAGCATTAAGGAACTGTTCCAAACTTTGATGATAAATGCAAAATAAGTTTTTACATTCAACACTCTGCATGTCCATCTACACGGGCAAAGGACAAGCAAACACTGTCATGCTAGTTATGATTTGAGAGATAATTTCTACTAGTTGCAGGCAAAGCAATATGAAAAAAGTAATACTCAGCATGAAAGAGAAAAGACAATCCACTGTAAGTATAAAGTTGGTGAAAGAATTTCTGCAATGGAAGGGAACATGATAATTATGATGTAACAGAGAAATTTAACAATAAATAGTTAATTGGTGATACTTATTCTGCAAAGCAGAATTTCTCAATTTTTCTCCATATTTTTTTGGTACTTACACTAGATCATATCCATTGATAATTTAGCTCATATTTCAGAATTAGATTACAAACCATTTATTGTTAAATAGTCAATGTATCATTTTTCTAATTGCAAAGCCAAAATGATACAGTTGTGCTTTTTCTTGCCCTGGATATCTGTGCAGTTTCCAAAACATCATCAAATACAAAGGTTTTCAACAGCTGGAGTATGCACACTCAAACAAATCCTCATTTGTAAGGCAAGTGCTATCACTTTGCAAAAAAAAAAAGCTTTTTAATGGACAAGAGATAATATAGTTACTTCTATATGAATGTGTGACTGAAATACATAAAACAAAAAAGCCCAATACTTGGGGCCAGGTTCTGTCTGTCTGCATCTGTCATAGAGTCCAAGCAGTGCCTGGCCCCATTCTCTGGCCCTGGAGCATTGTCTGAGTATGTCTGCATTATCTTACACTCCTAATATTTGAACCAGGGTAGAGGTGTCAGACTGCCTGCTGGGAATAGCCCCACGTCATTGTTGTTGTCTGCGTGGCCTTTCTTTCAGCTCTGTGCAGAGATGAGATGGGAGTTGGCAAGTTGGGCCAAGACTCCAGACATGGATACTGGATAGGCTCATGCTACTACTTAAGGAATCTGTGCAGGGAGGATTCACATCTGCTGAGTGAGGTTTTCACTTAGGAGTGGGTACACTGCTGAATGGTGTGGGGGACTCAGTGACAAAGGCCATCAAAAAGACGTATGTACTCAGTACCTTCGTTGCCTTGGTCTTTACCAAAGTCTGCCCTCATGTTGCCCAAGTACATGGGCAGCACAGTCTGGGCAGGTGAGCTGTAATCCACAGTAGAAGACTGAACAGAGGAAATGGCACAAAGACAGTGCCATGGGATCAGAGAGGTGCACACAAGAGTACTAAAAGAACAATCAGTGTCTTTGTGAGGCTGCTGTCATCAGTTTGGAAAGACCATGATGAAGGGGGGTTGGACTAGATGACCTTTGAAGGTCCCTTCCAACCCAACCATTCTATGATTCTGTGATTCTATAAGTGGAGAGGTTCCTAACGACTGGTAAAAGCCATCACACTCACCTTCCTGGCAGGCAAGAAGGAAGATTCAGAGTACTAGCTACATGTCTGCCTCATAACAGTTCCTGGGAGGATTATGGAACAAATATTCTTAAAAGCTATTTCCATGAAGGATAAGAAGGTGGTTAGGAAAAAACAGCATGGCTTCATGTATCAAGTATCCCTTTAGGAAAAATTGAGAAACATGGGTTGGATGGGTGGACAGTAAAATGTACGTAAAAGTGGCTGGAGTTTCAAACTCAAAAAGCAGTGGTCAACAGTTAAAACTCTAAGTGAAGGATGGCTACTGGCAGTATTCCTGAGGGGCCAATGATGGAACCAATGTTGCTCAGTGTTTTCATTGATAACTTGGATGCCAGAAGGAAGAGCACTTTCCAGAACTTTGTGGCTGCCACTAAACTGGGAGAACAGTCAGTAAACTTAAGAGAAGTGACTGCCATTTAGAAGAACCTGGGCAGGCTGGAGAAATGGATTGTCAAGAATCTCATGAAGACTGATGAAAGCAAAAAGCAAAAGCTTGCATCCAGAGTGGAATAACTTCATGCAACAACATAGGCGTGAGGCCAGGTGAAGAGAAAGCAGCTTTGCAGAAGGAGATCATGGCAGACTACAAGTTGAACATGAGTCAGCAGTGGGCCCTCACAGTGATCAAGGCCAACAGTACATGAGGGAACTTACTCAGGAGAGTAGCCAGGAGTTCAGGGGAAGTAATTGTTCCTCTGTGTTTGGCACTTAGGTGACCATAACTGAAGTACTGTGTCCCATTTTGGGCTCCCAAGTGCAAAAAAAGTTATCAGCATACTGCAGTGAGTCCAAAAGAGTCCATCAATACAGCCCAAGGTCTAAGCAAAATGTATGGGGAGAAGCTGAGAGAGACAAACTTGTTTAGCCTTAAGAAGAGAAAGCTGAGGGGAAATCTTATGGCTGTGTACAACTACCTACAGGACAGGTGGAAGAAGATGAAGCCAGATTCAGTGAAAACACAAGAGGCAGTGGACGCGAACTGCAGCAATTTATGCCACTGAATCAGAGGCTTAGAGACAATGTGCAAGCTCCATCCCTGGAGATGTTCAAAGCTTGACTGGACAAGACACTCAGCAACCTCTTTTAATTTTTTTGTCCTAGTTTGAGCATGGAGGTTGAACAAGATTGTCTCCAAAGGCTCCTTTCAAATCCAATTTATTCTATGGTTTTACAGATCTAAAGAAACCAAAACATTTGTGGAATGTTTTCCCTCCCGAGGATTTCCCCGGTCATTAAGAATTTGTGAGAGATTTGAAGCTAATATTGCTTTATCTTTTTGAGACTCATTTTTCTGGTCTCCCCACAGTTTATTTACAGATTATTTTAAAAGCCTTTGTGAAAGCTGAAGGCCACATTGCCAAGCCACTCAAAAAAAGGAAAAATAAAGATTTCTAGAGAATGGAAAAATCCTTTAAGGGAAAAATTGAGCAATTCTGCTTTAAGCAGAAACTTGTATAGATTTTGCCAGCACCTGATCAGAAGATAGGAAAATTTAAAACAGCTCAAGATGAGAAAATCTGGTCCTCAACATCCACAGTTCCTTTGGACAAAAAAAAAAAAAAGTCGTTTCATGGGAAAAGTATGTCTTTTTCCTGATACTTGAAGATTTAATTTTTATTCCTGTTGCTTAATAGTATATATCACTGCTAAGGCAAAAAGAAGTCTAAAACTAGCCATACAGACCAGGTTATAGTTGCTGTGTTGCAGGCTTGCTTCAGAGAAAGGGCATAAGTAGTAAGGGATCACATCTGGGCCTGGAGGGGCAGAGCAGAAAGCACTCTGTAGGTGGAGGCAATGGACAAAGCTGAGCTTCTGTGGTGTTCTTTGAGACTTGATTTCATGTTCTGTAAAACTTTTTATATGTAAAATGTGAATTAACTCCTATGAAAAACACCACTGAGTTAACAGGAAGAAGGCAGGTTTGCAATGAGCTTCAACTTCAGCCTTTTTTAATTAAGCTGTCACTATTTATAGACAGAGTCTTGGCATTATAGGTAAAGGGTAGCTATTCAGGAGAATGTTTTACTATGGCAATTTTATTTCCTCTGGAATGTGTTGTTGCCTCCTGCTGTCACTTGATTTACAAACTAGAAAGCATTAGCTGGCTAAACAAAATCATCACGCATTTAGCTATCAGAATTTTGTTATTATGCATCTGGCAATGCAGCATGAGAATTCAACTTATGTGTAGTGCAGCAATGGAGGAGGTATTTATTGGTATTTTGATTCCTTCTAAAGTTCTATTACACATGTGAATTTTAGTGGCACTATGGTACATCATAGTTATTCTTGAATTAAACCATGATCCTACTGTATAACCCTTAAAGTCATCCCAACCCTATGGAATTAGTAATAAAGATCCTTCTATGTGCTTGTTCTGTCTTCTTCATTAATGCTGTAACTATAGAAAGCACAATTCTTAGAAATGTCTAAGAAAATTGCCTATAAGGGGGAAGTAATTTATCCCATGTGACTATTAGCACCAGAACCAGTACACTTCAGAAATTTTATTCAGCTCAATTATATTAGAGAGACTAAACATAAGGTAGTCATATTTAAATATCAAAGTTAAAAAAAAAAAACAAAGAAAGCATATTGCAACAACACTTCCTTTTTCTGCTCAAGTTTTCTGTCACCTCTCTTATCTGTGATTGCTTTATATCTTTAGACAGAGAAATCTTCAGGAGAGGGTCTATGGCCCCATTATCTAATATAGTTGAGTTGCTCTTGGAAAAATGTGCACCAGGGATGTAAGATGATATTTGTTATTTAATTGTAATAGCACCTTCAATTTCCATCTAAGGTTGCAGCCTTACCAAGTTAAATACCGCACAGAGTCTGCAATTGAATTTTTCTCATTAGGAAAAAGTGCCCAAAGGCAGATAAGTTTTCCTATTATAGGGGACATGGCAGTGCTGGCTGGTAGCTATTGCAGAACAAAGATAACAGCTGGTCTTTGCCTTTCATTGGTACTTAAGAAGAAAATGCATCAAGATGCAAGTGGATCCAAACAAGACTGCTGTTTAATTGCTTTTATTGCAAGGCAGTGTTCACAAAACTGAAGAAATATAATCTGAGAAGTTTTTTACTAACAAGATAGTGGAAAAAAAACCCCATGATAATGTATCAGAAGGGATGGCATTGATTACTACTTCTTCCCACGACTGGAAACTTTCTCAACTGCTTTATACCATGTGGGTCAGAGGCCCATGCTGCTGTGTCTCACACAAAAGAGAACCAGAAACTTGGAATGCTAATGCAGGAAATGCGGCTACCAAAGTGGAAGAGCAGAAAATGAAGGAAAAAAATCCAGTGTCTCATATCAAGGTCTATATAGTTGTATTGGTTACACTCCTACATGGCTGACTGAGGAAGACAGATACTTCTGTTTCATCTGTGTTTTGTACCAGCGCAATGACATGACATTTATGTTTCCACTGTCAATGGATCATTGCAACCACTTCAGTTCATGTCAAGATACCAGACTTTCTCTGAATCTAATAGGTTTCATAGGATCATAAATTGTGTACAGGGAAATACTTTATATTTTGGATGGTTTAAATTTTCCTTGCATTTGCAGAAGTAAAAACAAAGTTTTAATTCTCAACCAAAAACTCTCATACAGCTTACAACCAGCACTGAATGCACTACCAATGTTTTATAGATATAGAATACTAAATACTATACTTCTAAACTTCCACCACATCGTGTAGTGCTCCATCCTTCTCTTTCAAACAGTGCTTACTCTTCACTTACTGGATGACTGCTCGCTGCATGCAGATGTGTGCAGAGGAGTAAATGTCACATGTGCCAAAACTCAGAGAAGACAAGCACTGTTGATTTACACAGCTCAATTTCTGGTTCCTATCAGCTGCAGATACAGTGTCTAAAAGTACATTTCTGAATGAAGAATCTATTTTCTGAGGCGTAAGGCATGTAATGCTGAGGCGACCGCAGTAAGCAGCTCAACGCATTTCACAGAAATGAATGGAAACATGTCTGAAGCTTCTAGCTACATCCATTCTTCACAACACCAGGGTGACCTGCAAAGCATGTTATTAAAGTCCCTGGGCTGTAAATCCAGATCTGTGACGATCCTTGGCTCTTGTTTATTGGATCTATACTGATTAATGCACACTCCTGGGGGCTGAGAACAAGAGCCATTTTCACAACCAGGGCTCCACTGTGGGAAGGGAGGGATTCCTCCTTACCAGAACCCAGCCACAGCCATTCGCTCTGCAAAGATAGCAGCGTGTCTTACATATCATTGTGTCTAATATCTGCTTGTCCTCCTGGGAGTTTTTAAAAGTATGTGTTCCTGTGTCTTAAAGATATCTAAGACACCATTTGCTAGCGAGAGACTGTGTATGGAGTTTTTAAAACCTTTGGTTTAGATGTGGCTGGTTTTGAAAGTATTTTTCCTCATGATATGGCAGAGACACTGAAATTATATTTATTTATAGGATGTATTCTACAAAAATAATAATTTTAACAATTTTTAAAAATGCATTTCATTTTAAGGCTTATATTTCTAGGACTGCTCTGCAAGAGAATCCAATTAATTTGTTCTCTAAGCTTAGCTAAAAGGTTGAGTCACTCTTTAAATGATACCTTTCTCAAAGTAAAGGGCTGTAAAGTAGCCTTTTAAACACAAGCTGACCTTCAAATGACTTATAGGATCATGACCTACAGGAACAAAACCAGTTATCTAGAACTAGTCAGAAATGAACAATTTCTCACTAAATCACCTTTAATAAAATCTGAAAATTAAGTGGAGAATAAAATTCTCTATAGACCTCAGCAGTAATACTGTAATTAGTGTAAATTTTTTTGTCTTGATGGTCTTTGTATCGTGTCCTAAATTCATAACTGACCTGAGCTGAAAATTATTGGTGTCTGGAAGAGTCTTAAGAGGAAACACTATGTCTGCTTACTCTGTTCTTACTCTTCCTTAGCCATCAGCATATGGCTGATGTTCAAGATAGGATCCTGCAATAGAGACACACTTTAAGTGAGGACATCTGGACAGCTGTTCAGATGTTTATCAGTGCTGTTCAGGATGCAGTCATTAACATAGTGGACAGCACTATGAATACAGTTAATTTTATTAAACTGTTAGGTTAAGAGTTTATGATCTCCATGCTTAGATCTTCTGAATTACTATATTATTGTATTTAGCCTACAGAGCTATCACATTATACCTTATCATAAGCATCATCAGCTTGAGCAATGATCCTGAATTATACCTTGCTGTATATTCTTACTTTTTATCTCTAATTTTCTTTTCTAACTGCTTGATGTCTTTATTCCATGTACTTTCTTACCTTTTTATGATGATCATCATAAAATAAAACAACATTCATAAGCTTAAATGCTTCTCAAAGGAGAATAAAGTCAAGCAATCCATATAAAAGATGCTACAATGTTATGTTGATGATGGAAAATACTGAAATATGTGTGTGAATAATCTTTCTGTGAAAAATTTAAACTAAATAAAAGAAATACTGAATATGACTGATGTCCTTTTTTTTTTTTCACATGAAGACACCAGCTTAAGTGTCTTCATGGAAATCTTTACAAGATGACTTTCCTCAGCAGAACTCTCCCATTTACCAATGCTCTCTGTGCACAGGGGGACCCTTCTGAGGGTGAAAATAATCCAGTCCGTGCTTAGAGGGCATCCTATTATAAATTGTCTCAAAACCAGGCAATAAAAGCGGGTTGATGTGGCTGAAGGTTCTTCATTTTGGTGTTATGCAAAGAAAATCTCAACCCCTCCCGTTGCCTGCCCTGCCCTTGTGATGAGTAGCCATCCACAGCTCCTGTTGCAGTTCCACAAATGAGAAATTTGACCGCTTACACTGAAGCAAGCCCTGTTTATACTATGTCAGAACAAGGCCCACAGGGAGAGTAAACTGTTTGACTAAAGAATGCTTTATTTCTAATGCTTTCTGTCATTTCAGAATTTTCTGTACAAACACTGAAGATTATTTAACTGTCCATTAATTAAAAGCACAAGAACTTGGCAGCTTTTGCTTCACAACTGGAAAATTTCACATTTGTTATAGAAATTTTATCTATTCTTATCTAAAACATACATCCAGTCTTTGACAATTCAGTCATTTGAGAATTTATTTCATTGGTCATGAAGATGCAGTAGCTGAGCATTTAGAGGTCTCAGTGGGGAAAATTGATTTTTTGTGTTAAACTAATCAACGTAACAAAACAGAATGATCAGATCTTCAGATTCACAATGACTTATCCTGATGGCTTTGCTTCTTCTTTTAATGTTTCTTGAAAGACAAAACTGTAACAGAATTTGAATTTTTATGTTTTTGATGCATTATTTTTTATGTCAAATTAACAGTAGAGGAACCTCAAGATAACTCTTTACCTGTATGAAGTATCTTCAGTATAGACAGTGGTGTCTATTATTAGTATTTCCCACCCTGGTATGACTAAATTGTAACTTCAAGTTATTTTCTTTGTAGTTCATTAAAATAATTTATTTTCCTACTCACTATAAATTAAATGCTTTCAGTCAACAGCAAAAGGTATTGGTTAGAAGTAGCAGCTTAACTGGAAGTAGACTACGAAATCTGCATTTCACTTCATATGATTGGTCTCCAAATCATGCAAAAGGTAGTAACTTCTAATGTCTCATTTGCAGTTGGTCTGTGATTAAATGAGAAACAATATTGAAAGTAGCCTGTAGAGTTAGTTATCAACTTAGTTATCAACAATTTCTCCCATTTTCCCCCTTTTAAGGAGTTTCTCTTAGAAATCAGAAGGAAAGAAAAACAGATAATCTTTATTCTTTTCCTAGGCAAGAGGTGTTATAGTCTTGGAAGCTTTACTCATCAGATAAAACTTTGATGGTGGTCTAACACTAACATCCATAAAATATGTCTGTCATAAAAATATTCTCATAACATTGTTAATCGGAAGATTGCTATTTATTTATTTCAGGTCTTAAGAACTTACATTCTTACCAACACTGGACATTAAACTCAGGGAAAGTATTTTGTCCTTGACGAGGATTGAAATCCACATATTTTGATTGAAGAGTGCCTTCAGCATCTTTAAATATTCTTCTACTTAACTCTGGGCTTAGACTGGTCAAAGGACTGCTCTAGAAGCACAATTCTAAGGTTACAGTAAGTATTTTGATGAGGTATAAATTGGACAGGTTTTGGCAGGAGCAGTAGATAGAGCTGCAGAGATGGCCTTCAAAGAATGTTTGAGAAATGGAGCTAAATGCCAAAAGAAAGGAATAACAAAGTGGGAGCAGCAGGAGGGTCTGCATGGCGGAGCTGGTGACATCACTGAAGGGACTGTGACCCACAGAGGATTGATGTCAGAGAAGGGGAAACAAGGAAGAAGGAAGTAAGAGGGTAATAAAAGGGTGAGAAACAAGAGCAGCAGAAAGAAACCTCTACGCCCTGACCACAACCTCCTGCGTCTCCTTTTGCCTCACCAATGGGCCTGAGTGTAGCTTGTGGCGATGACAAGGGGCTAATCAAATGTTTATGTTAATTGACAATAAATTAATTTAAATTCCTCAGGTCAACTCTATTTTGCCTGTGACAATATTTCTAACGGTATGGAGAGAGGGATGATTTGCACTCAGGTATTAAAAGTTTGGCACATGGCATCTTTTATCAATTGCATGGACAATTAATTTAATGTGGAGATGGGAGTTTCAAAAGTGCTTACCATCCTGCAGTTTCTTTCCCTTCCCCTGTCTATTAATCTGACTCCCTGGTATTGAACAACGACAGAACACCGAGATATGAACCAGAGCATTATGAAACATTAAGGGATGGATTCTGCCATAATTTCAGCTTACAATTTCCTCTGCTATTGATCAGGCATATTTGTATAAATCTGATAACTGAAATATTAATAAAATTAGAAAATGATAAATCATGTATAAGAAGTTAACAGTTTCAGCTGAACTGTTTTTAAATGCCTGAAAGTAGCTCTGAAAAAGATGGTTATGGGAAATGTAAATGCCTGTTACCGCAACTACTTAGCTACCTGTTAACCTCAATCTTTGGATAGACATGCTTCGTTTACAAAGCCTTGTTATGAATTTAACCAGTATTGTAAAGTGACATAACTCCTGCTTTAATGTTTCCCCTGTCTCTTTCTAAAATTAAAAGAAATCATTAATTCAAGGTTCACACAAGAGAGGTGATGACTATCACATCAGAATTTTTGTGATAAGGTTAATTGAAGGGGAAAAAGGAGATTTCTAGAACATATTAAAATATTCTTTGAAGGCAAAGTATGAATTTTTAAAAACCTCTTCATTGTTTCTGAACTCAATAGCATACATGGTTAAGCATACAGTTGCATTATTTCACAGAAATAAGTGTCAAAATAATTTTACTCTGTAGTTGCCCTCACAATTACTGTTGCTTCAATTTGCTTCCCAGAATAGAGAGACCTCCAGTTTTTCCTCTTTGGATTTCTCCTTAAAACAGCTTTCTGTCACTCTCCCTTCATTTCTGTTCTTTGGATGATTCTGGCTGGCAAACTATAGAGATAATTTCCCAAACAGACTGTTAGGCAGTGAGTTGATAGCTTGGTTAATAAAAAGCTAGAAAATTTCTCTTCAGAATTCTCTTTTGTTAATCTCAGTAATGAAAACAGCTAAATTTACATTCTTTCATTATCCAGTTTACAACGAATTTGGAAGGTCTGTGCACTCATGATCTAACCCAGAAGAATGCGTGCGTCTATATATTCATATAAGTTAACTGAAGGAATGTTGTAACTAAATTATATAAAAGGACAATATCCGCATTTATATTTTCACAGAATTTGAAGACTTGGTCCAAAACTTATTAAAAAGTCATTAAGAATCAAGCCTTTATTAAAGCAGATCTTTAAGAAAGTAACTTTCCCATTCTTTCATAGAATCATAGAATGGTTAGAGTTGGAAAGGACCTTTAAAGGCCATCTAGTCCAAACCCCCTGCAAGAAGCAGGGACACCTCCAACTAGATCAGGTTGCTCAGAGCCTCATCCAACCTGGCCTTGAATGTTTCCAGGAATGGGGCATCCACCACCTCTCTGGGCAACCTGTTCCAGTGTTTCACCACCCTCATTGTAAAAAAAAAAAAAATTTCCTAATATCTAATCTAAATCTACCTCCCTCTATTTTGAAACTGTTACCCCTAGTCCTATCACAACAGGCCCTACTGAAAAGTCTCTCCCCATCTTTCCTGTAGGCCCCCTTGAGATACTGGAAAGTCTCCCCAGAGCCTCCTCTTCTCCAGGCTGAACAGCCCCAATTCTCTCAGCCTTTGAAGCATCATTATTTCCCTGCTTTGAAATGAAACAGGAACTGGTTTTCATGTGTGACTGAAGTAAAGACATCTGAAAAAGACACTTGTCTGGCATGAGAATGCTCCAGGTTTAAGACCTGGACTTCATTTATCATTGTAAAGACTTCATTTATTGCTGTAAAGCTCAAATCAGACCTGTGGTCCTCTGTGTAGGACGTTTTCCTGCGGTGCCTGCTAGCAGAGGGTACCTCTCACTACTGAAAAGAAATTCAGCCTTCCTAATTGAGATGTGAGGTTCCTTCTTGAAAAAAATGTGGTCAACCTGATTTGATCCTGCAAAGTTTTGGCTTCTACTAGAGTACAGTTGAGAAGCAAAAAATACAACCAAACAGAAAAAACCACTCCCCCCCCCCAAAAAAAAAAAAACAAAGAAGCAAACAAAGCAAAAACCATTGCCTTGAACATTTTCTGGTTGCTCTCTTGGGGAAAATCGTGGACTGAGGGATTTAGGACACAGAGTGAAAAACAATGAGGATTTGGCTAAGCAGTAGGAAAAAATAGACCAGATGAAATCATACAAAGTGTCATCCATAACAAGTGTAGGACAATTTTTAAATACATGACTTTAATGTAAACTATAGCTCTTCGGACCTGGTAATGACTTCCCTTTGGCTAGGGAGATACATATTCTTCCTTCACAGGAATACTCTGAAAGCAAAAGACCTCAAGGATATATAATGCTATGCAAATTTAGACACCTCCAGTTAATAGTTAAAATACCTAATGAGCTCCTCCTGAAGTCAATGGCAAGAAACAGCTTCCTGAAAAGGTCCTTCAGACTGTCTCTGCTGATCTCCTGCTCTTTTTTAGAGTTGCATATTTCATGCCATTGAGTACAGAGAACGTGAGAGATGAGCTGAGTAACCTTGTATGCCAGAACCCAGATAGTATCCATCTCCTTGTTTTATGTTCAGGTACGTCACAAGGCTGAGAGGCAATGAAAACGTGAATTCTTAAGGCCAAGAGGGAGTGAAATGGGGTTCTCTGTCTCACCGCTGGCACAAGAGTGCAGTATGGCTGGGTTGTAGCTTGGTGCCAGCAAGAAACGCAGATGCTTTCCTGCACACAGTGCATAGCCCAGTGGTATCAAAGTATCAGAGTTGTTTCAGTTTCCCCATCACTGGTGTGACTTCCGCTGTTGCTGGATTCAGCTTCTGTAAGTATCTTTCAGTCATCGAAGTACTGGGCTATCCAGTCATAATGTTCAGGGGATATTTTCTGGGGATCTGTGTGCCATTTACCGCTAATTACCATTTTCCTCTGATGATTTTCTTTGCAGTGTTTGCCTTAAAGGCTGAAAACGACAGGAAGAGTAATTTGCCATTTAACAGCGGTGGTTCTGGAAATGCAATTTTTCATGCACTCTCACCTGCCACCAAGGGGTAGGGATGTAGTCAATACACCTGAGGGAGTGACTACCACTTGAAGGGAGGTAGGTAGGCTACAGGGGTCATCTGACAGGAACTTAATAAAATTCAGCAAATGCAAGTCCTGTACCTCTGTGTGCTGGTACAGGATTGGAGACCATTTAGCTATAGAGCAGCTTTGCTGAACAGGACCTGGGCATCCTGCTGTACAGTTGGCTAAACATGAGCCACCTGGCAGTGGTGAAGGCTACAGCACCCTTGGCAGCAATAACAGGAGCATAAGCAGTAGATTGAGGGGAGTGATTACTCCCTTTTGTGCTTACTAAACCACACTTGGAGTAGTGTATCCAGTTTTGGATCCTCTAGCACAAGAAGGATGTTGGTGAAGTTAAGCAAGTATAGAAGATGGTCAGATGACTAGGGCTTTTTTAACCTTGAGAAAAGGCTTGAGAAGGACCAATAGCAGCATTCCAGTACCTAAGAGGCATTTACCAAGAAGATGGAGTCGGGCTTTACATGAAGGGACATAGCAGGAAAATAAGAGGCAGTGGTTATAAGCTGAAAGTGGATATGTATGTATGTACATGGTCCACAGTGGAAGAATGAAAAACAGGCATAAATTGAACTAAGGCAGATTCTGACTATAAATAAGGAATAACTTTTTCCCCATGAGAGCAGTCAGGCAGTGAAGTAGGCTACCCAGGGAGGATGTGCAGTCTCCATCATCCTTGGAGTTTTTCAAGATCCAACTGAACAAAGCCCTGAGTAACCCGGTGTGAATTTAGTGTTGCCCCTGCTTTAAGGAGAAGATTGAGCTAGAGACCTCTGGAGGTCCCAAATTGAATGTTTGTGTGATTCAGTGTGATTCAGTGATTCAAACATCCTGCTTTTCTAGGGTTCGTTCTTCACGACAAACTAAGTCACATTGTGTCATTCTCATAGCAAAAGCCACAAAGAAGTCCAAATCTATCTAAACAGATATCTTAGCCCAATATACCAGTAACAAGATAAAAAATTTGATCTCCAGATAGTTTCTTCTAAACCCACCTTGTTCGGGTTTAGAAGAAACTATCCTTGTTGGATGTAGAATAACCTTTACTTACCTGAAGTTGTAGATCCTGTGTAAGAATTGTCAAGGAACTTAACTCTGGGTGGGAACTGAATATTCTTCTTCTATTATCCATTTATTTGAAAAAAGAAGCTTTTCTGTGCTAATGTGCAAACCTCTTTCATGCTGGATGATAGAGCACATTCAAGAAACTACAAGAATATTCAAAAGATATTGATAAGTGACTACACACCAAATTCTGGGAAGGTAGAAGTTCTGCTGATTGCCAGGGACAGGCAAATCTGACAATTGATTTCAGTATGTCAAAAAAAAAAAAAGTACTTCATAGAATCATAGAATCATAGAATGGTTAGGGTTAGAAGGGACCTTCAAAGGTCATATAGTCCAACCCCCCTGCAAGGAGCAGGGACATCCCTGACTAGATCAGGTTGCCCAGAGCCTCATCCAGCCTGGCCTTGAATGTTTCCAGGGATGGGGATTCCACGACCTCTCTGGGCAACCTGTTCCAGTGTTCTACAACCCTCATTGTAAAAAATTTTTGCCTAATATCTAATCTAAATCTACCCCCCTCTATTTTAAAACCATTCATCTATAAAAGTAAATGGAAGTAACATCTTACTAATTAATTATCTTACTAATTTCCTTTTATAACACATTAGTTCATAGTTTATGGTACATAAATGTCACCAGCTGTGCAACTGCTTTTTTTTTCTTAGTGTAATACAACCATTATTTGTAACTTATGACAGAATTGAGAATGTCTTGTTTAATATGGAACTAGATGAAAGATGTTTGAAATATTAAACTATTCGAATAATATAGAACACTGATCTTAGCAATCTTGACAAATAGAATGCAAGAAATAATATATAATATTTTCAGCATAAATAGAACATAAAGTACCTTAACTTCTCAAAAAAAAATTATTAATGCACCAAGATATCTGCATCTTCTATACATATTCAGGTATATACAACTTGACTTTATGATAAATTATTACAATGATATTGCAAATCTCAGTTATTAAATATGCTAAAAAGATCTAAAGAGGCGTAATTGTTCATACTTAATGAACAGTAAGTTTAAAAAGAAGTGACTTCTAATGGGCTCTATTTTGCAAAATTGCCAGATGTCACCATCACGATTAAATTAATCTGACTAAGCCAGCTATAGCAAGAAGAGAATTTATCAAGTCCCCCTGCCAAGGCACTCATAACTTTGGCAAGACCATTAAAATTCAATAAATAAACACTAATGGAAACCTCCAAAAATATAGCATTAATAAACCAGATAGAAGTCTGGTTATGGATAAAGAAGTGTACATTATAAAAAGAGGTTGTTTATATGGGCACAGTCATCTCTTATTTACATTGTGTGGACACAAAGTCATGCTCTGGCAGGGATTACATGGTACCTTCAAGAAATACCAAAAGGGAGAACTTAAGCTTGTGTTACTCCTTAAAAAAGGTCAAGACAACAAGATCCTACCCTCCAGCTAGTTGCAAATAGCCTAGCCTAGACACCTCTACTCCATTGCTGCCATTGTAGCATTGTCTAACCAGAGGTACCTTTCTACCCACTCCAAAATCAAGTGCGACTTGTAGCCTCAACCAAGACTACAGAAAAATGAGACCTATAGCTAAACTGGAATGTTGGCCTCTAGTATTGGAAAAGTTAGCACACTGCATTCATTTTGCTCTCTATCCTGATTATTTCAGGTCTATCAGACACTTTTAAAATGTAAACTTCTGAAAGGGTGGTCTTTTCAAAGTGAGACAGGCTGGGGATCAGCAGAAGAGAGCACAGAGTCTGTGTATGTGTATGATGTAGGCCTGAATCCCTAAAGAGAGAGTAATAGCAGAGAAAAGATTTTTACTTTTATTTATGTTTGTTTAATGTTAGCAGATATTCATGTTTCTGCTACAGAGAAGTCCTGGATATTGTACACGCATCCTACACTAGCGTGAGAGCCCGGCACTGATTGCTTATCTAATCACCCTTGATGTGAGTGATTAGAGTAGACAATACTAGAGTTCATAAAACTATGGCATGGAAAGAATAAACTAAACTGAATGTAGCAAAACCTTTGAGTTTCTGTAACTTAACTGTAGATATGGATTTGGAAAGGCTGTTCTTTCATTCCCTGATTATTAGCTTATCTTAAATTGCAGTGAGTAACCCAATTGCTTTAGCAGCAAAATCAAGATAGCTAGTATTTTGGCTATATATTTTCCATATCCTTATTCCTCTTTTCTGTTATTGAATTATCTTTGCATCATATGTGTTCGATATCATAAAAATATCAGCTTTTTTTTTTCAAATACAGTCATTATGAGATAATCAAAAGAGACTGAAAAGGTATACTCAGGAAGCTGTATAAAAAATGACAGAATTCTTTCCATTTGTCTTTCAATATGTTTATGCCACAGATAGGTGTTCCTCGGTGTTTTCAGGAATTTCTACAATGCCAGTTTTAGTAAATAAGAAGAAAGAGGAGCAGCCTATATCCTGATCTTGTTTAGAATATGATCTAGAGATCATTCATCACTCAGGGAAAACTGGTATAGCAGTATTCACGTCTGCATGGATTAACTCTTGTTCTATGAAATCATGTCAAAATTGCTTTTCTTGAGATGAACCCTGTCCCATGCTATCCTAAGCATGCCTAGCCACTGCCTGGAAAAGCACTAGCTGGCACAGGCCAGATCTATGTAAGTGTGTGTCCTGACAACTCACTAGTGTCTACAGTTGAGGGCCAAATCTGGAACTCATATCTTGGCCCAAGTTTATTTTCTGTTGCAAATATAAGTAGGAGTCTTGGATCTTCACCTTTAATTTCATGGCCCAAATTCAGCTTTCAGGTTTTACTCCTCTTATTCTGATGAATAAAAAATATTCATCAATACAATAATGGCAAACACTTTGATTTTTCTTTCTGTTAATGAAATGCAAATTGTTAAACTTTATATTTGTAGCTATTCTTCCTCTCATAAATATTCTGTCTTTCCTTCCTCAAACTGCCTTTCCTGGTGATTCTTTCTCCCATCTAGATTTCTTCATAAAACTCCAAGACTACTTTGATTTTATTTTCCATTTCCTCTCAACACAGCACTTGAGGACAAATGGAAGAGGTTCACAGACACAGATACTCAAGGTGGGGCCAAAAGTGGGCAGGATCACATAAATAGACATGTTCAGTGTGAATATCAGTTTCAAGATCCTACTGTGATTTTCAGATTAATGTAATACTCACAGAAAAAAAAAATGTACTTTGTGCTTACCTTAATCTCTTCAGCTTTTGTATTACACCAGTATAGAGTTCTCTGTGAGCTTTAATAACTTATATTTCATACATTGCCCTAGAGGAAAATCTCTTGGGAAATATTTTACCCATTAGGAGGACAGCAGATGGCACTACAGTTGCTTTTCCAAAAGCACGAGATCAGTACAGAAGATGTAGTCTAGAAAGTGTTAATTTCATTTTATTGCTGTTATTTCACAGATGCTAATCGATCATCAAAGCTTTATCTATCTAAAAGCTTTAAAGCATTAAAACTCAGCCCTGGTTTCAGAAGGCAGAGTCTCAGTAATGCTAAGTCATGTCCTGGGGCAAACAAAACGGTGAAAAAGTGCATACAGATATGAACTACTGACGGTCATTCAGGTTAAACACCTATGGATC
The DNA here is from genome assembly GCF_036417535.1 of Chlamydotis macqueenii. Classification (NCBI taxonomy): domain Eukaryota; kingdom Metazoa; phylum Chordata; class Aves; order Otidiformes; family Otididae; genus Chlamydotis; species Chlamydotis macqueenii. Next base: position 11,814,783 of record NC_141558.1, read on the forward strand.
TAAGAAGGGTATTGGTTCTTTCAGATAAGAATTTTTTTATACATTTAAACAAAATGAGATGGAGGGGCATTGTCTGTGTATGTGTTAGTTGAGCCTGTTAATTCTCTTTTGCTGGAAGTCTTTGGGGGAAAAGCGTGCAAAAAAATGTCTGTTTGATCCATCTTTCCTTGCACAATGATCACTAATTTATTGATTATGTCCGTATCCAATGCTAAACTTTATCAGGTAAAATCCACCAAGACCAGATTGTTCCTTTCAGTTATTTCTGAACAAGTCACAATCAGAAACTTCATTGCTGTTTCTGTTAGTGCTTTGAGGAAAGCATTTGTCTTTTTCACTGCACACACCCAGTGACAAATGTCATATGAAATAAAACAGAATCCTGCCAGAAGGGGACCCTGTCCTGCACAGACATTTCTGCCTATGGAGAAGATTTAGACTCTATTATCCTAAGGTCTTTTCCAACTTAGAAGATTCTAAGATTAAAAAGACGGAACAACACAAGCTATTCTCCACCGTTCCTGAATTTTCTCCTGTCCAAACCAATCTTCCTCCAGTCTTTTTGAAACCACCTCTGAATATGAAGATTAACATGTCTGAACTGCAGCGCTCAATACTTCTTTCATCATCCTCTCTTCTCAATCCTCTTGATTCTTCCTTTAAATCCATGTCAAAACCAAGTACATTATTCCATGACAAAACTCAAAAATAAGGTCTTTACTCTGAATTCACATGAGACCTCTCCTCATAACACAGCAGCTGCTGCAACTTCCTTTTCTCTGGCAAAAGCTACTCTGTACCATCAGAAACATTGAAAATGTTCAGAGATGGCATTGTTTTGCTTTGAGCTCACAGCTTTTATGTTATTGTTTTCATAGAGAAGATTGTTACAAATAGCCATCCTTGGTAGTAGAGATCGGAACCATAATTTAGCAAAAGAAACACGGTGAAAAATAAAGAGGATGAGACATAGCAGTAGGGAGTGGGAGGCATATGGTAACAAAGAAAAATGTCCAACTATTTATCAGTATCGTAAATTAGGATTAATAGTTTGTCTTTGTTCCTTGCAGGCTTGGGCTTCTTTTTCTAGAATTGAGCGTATAAAAGACACATAACATAATTCAATCAAGCAGCAATGGTGCTCAATCAGCTAACCAACAAACAAAGAATCAGTTGATGCCTTTTCATGACTTTAGGCACAAAAAAGCAACTACAACCTAAAACGCATGAAGTACGTGTAATGATCTTACTTAGTAATGTGAGCTGTGTTTCATTTATAAGTGCATGGTGTCCACTTTGCATAGCATCTTGCCATGCTGCAGCTGTGGTGCCACGTGTTCTGACTGACGCGCTCAGCTCAGACTGGTGTCTGCTGGGAAAAAAAAAGCAGCAGCTGTAGCTCAGCTTGAAGCTCCAGGGTCTTCCAAGATCAGAATGTTGCAGGTTTGGGCTCACTGTCTCCAGTAACCTAACAAATTAAAATCAGCCTTTGCAATAATTAAGGATGAATAAGATACTGTCACTATAAGAGAAGATAACTTTTTTTTTTTTTTTTGCTGTTTTTATTTCCCACTCAGTGAAACTGCTGAGAATTTGGTTCTTGTCAAACTGTAATTGCCTGTTTTGGGAAACAGGAGCTGATTTTCAACTAGAATCACAACAGGATGCTAGTGAGCATTTTTGGGGGCTAGTCTAGTTTTAATGGCTTAAGCTAGTTTTTCAACTTGTTCAAGTCATTTAGAACATGCTGACAATAGCAAACTTATTCTGTAGTCTCATCCCAGACTCTCTGAGAGAAGCAGAGTGAAATAACCTGGAAGCCAGCCATACCTACCCAGCTGTGAGCGTTGCTTGGATGTGACAACTTTCAGATTGTGCAAAGATAATCAAAACTGTTTCCTGGCTGCTCTTATGAACTTGTGAATAGACCCATGCTGACGTCCTAGTCTGCTGTAAACTATGCCAGGTTGACAAAAACACCATTTTGGCTGAAAACAGTGGTAAAAGTAACAGAATTGCAACATACAGCAATCTAGCACAGCGTAACAGGTAATCTCGTCCAAACTTTGGAATTTAAAGAAAAACTATTCTTACTGAACTTCCTTGAATTTAGTTTTATTTGTTACTTTAATATCAATTTAAGAAAGTCACATCACATAAAAATAACAGCTAATTGGCATAGGTATGTTACCAAGAGAAAAAAAAGTTCAAACAAAGACCTCCAAAGATATTATCGGATTTGTGTTGAACATCAAATGCTTTGAGATCAGGGAGAGAAGTCTTTCCAGTCATCTCATTCAGTTTAAACTTTGCTTCAGTAGCATGCACGGAGATACAGAATGCCCTATTGATAAAATAAAAACTCTAAATTTGTTTTAATATGCAGGAGAATTTACATTTCTACTGAAAAATGGCGTACACCCCCTCATTCTTATGTGTCAGCAAGTTGACACAAGATCAACTTTATGTCTATGTACCTGTACATGCATATGCATATACATATGTATACATATTTTATATATGTATCTCACTTATTTAACTTCCTGTCATGTCTTTACCACACAGGAAGATATTTATCAAGGGTGAGTGAACTGAAGATTGTGAGTCCAAGTGCAGTTCTGCACTTAGAAGTAGAGGTACTTTTGTCAACTCCACTTTGGTGGTTTCGGAGAATAACTATGGACACAGTCACTTAAATAAATAAAATTACATGGACAAATTGGGGTAAAAGATTCCCCTCTTTTATATGTGCAAAAATATAAAGGTAATTAAAAACAAGATAAACACTTGCCTTGAAAATCTCATGTTTATGACTCTATCCTAGAGTGAGATTGTTTGGATTCAAACACCAATAGAAGGATCTTGCTGAGACTTTTTAAATGACTTTTTTTTCTCCTTTTAAAAGGCTTCCGCATATACTTACAGTTCATTGGCCTGTTGATGAGTCTGAATGTAGGAGGAGAAAATAATTGAAGTGCTACTTTTCTGACTTGAAATTTCCAAATGCGTGTGGTTAAGTCCCTGGAGTGAAATAAACAAGTTGATGGAGGAAACAGATAAAATCTTCAACATTTTTCTCTGTTAATTCTACATACTTTTGAACTCCAACAGCTTTATATTTCTCAAGCACAACTTACACCAGATGATTTACAATTTATCTAAACATATTGAGTGATTGCAATGATTTATTTGTAATACACAAAGAAGTTATTGTCATTCTGTGATTCTAATGGATTGAACCATCAGAGCAGTGCTGATGTATGTCTGCCATAAACCAGACAGCTTTATTACATCAGAGATTCAGTTCTGCAGCTGTGATTAGAGGCAATTCTGTTTAAAATGTGCCTATAACTCCCAAAGCCAAAACCAGTATATTTGTTTACTTTCTTGCTCAGTTTGCCAGCCAAAGGCTTTTTAGGCCAAATTGCACCTATACTTGGCCCTGGAATCTGCCAAATAATGAGTTCTGAGCTTTCTGCTTCAGAGGAAGGTATAACTGTAAACTAACTTTGAAGATTTGGTACATTAAATGACAATTAATTTTGACTCAAGAACTTGTGATGTGGTAAATTTATTCGTTATTCATTCTGACTCAACCATATTGCCCAAAGAGAGAGCTGAACTGGCCAAAAACTAAGGATTTTTTTTTGTTTTATCTGTTGGTGGGGTTTTGTGAGTGGTTTTGTGTTTGGCTTTGTCTGGGTTTTTTTCCTAAGCACCTAACAGCTGTCCAGCTACAGAAAACTGCATAAAACAAACTCATACTGGAAAGAGAAGGTGAACACAAAAATGCAAGAAAATTTTCCCCTTGTGTATACTGGTAGTTGTAAGTGTAGCATAAGCACCCGGTCTGGGGTAGATTCTTCACTTTTCAATGAGATAAATAACACAGGTGATATCAGGGAGGCAAGAACTGCACTATCCAAAAAATTCATGCAAGTCAGAAGGTATTTGAATGTCTCTGCATTGCAAATGACTTAGTCAAGTTTGCATTTACAAATAATCCAGTAAAGAGGAAGCATATCATGAGCAGAGGAAAATCTCTGGGATGGTGTGCCTAGGTAATTACAGTTCTCCCAAAACTAGCAGACCTACATCAAGAGACATTAACCAAGGATACGGGCCCCATGCTAAAATATGAAGTTGATTTTATCTACTTGTTTTCACTTGTATACCCAGTTTATAGTACGAGTTCTGCAGATGGGTGAGGTGACACCAATGTTATTCTCAGGACATAGATATATATTCAGTAAACATTAGTGTTTAACACAGCCTGCAAAAGAGCTCTTACGGTGATTATTAAGACAATAATACATCTAAGCATATATGTGGAAAACCTGGTGTTAAATGCATGCAATGTGTATCTCCCCTCAGGCACCATCTGGTTCCTTTGTTATTCAAAGTCGAGTAAACTAAACAATGAACCACGTTTGAAGATTATCAGTTAGATAGTATGCATGTTAGCCCTAAAACAGTAGCTTTAATCCAGCCCAGGTTAGGCATTCTCTTTAAAAGACCTCTTCCGCAAGCCAATAAATGTCAAGGCCAAGAAGGAGTTTTAGTCCAATTACTATATGGAAGGCAGTGGAAATACAAAATATAATCTCATACAAAAAGTAATCACTATTTTTTTCTTGGAAACAGAGGCATCTCCAAAAGTTAATGAACCCACTTGTCAAAAAAAACTTAAAAGCTAACGAGTATTAGAAGTAAAATTCAACAAATGGGAAAGAATGGAGATTAAATGTCAATCAAAAGTGAGATTTATTAGGGGAAGTTAATTTAGGAAGTAAAAAGTGTCAAAGTTCCAAAAATGAAGAAAGTATACAGGAAATACAAGTATCCTTATAAAAAGGATTTGAAAGTATTTAGTTACATTGAAAAGAGCTGGGAAAAGACAGTCAGAATGAACAAAAGAAATGACAAACTGAAGGCATCAGTGAAAAATCCAGGGAAATCCATACTGCTGTGTCTTAAAAAAAAAGAAAGGAGAAGGAATTGAAATACATAAGGAATTGAAAAGTGAGAGAAAAATTCTAATAGTCACAACTTTTTATTAGGTAAAAATGGTATAGTTTCTAGGGCTACAAAAAGGTACTACAATGATCTTCTGGTTTAGAGAAATAAAGATACAAATAGAAAAAACATTACAAAGTTGTACATTTTTATAACTTTGTAATGCTCACAAATATTTCCAGGATATAACCTATTAGCCAGCATCTGCTACATTTGAACTAGTTTCAAATTATTGTACCTAATATAAATTAATATTCAGAAGTTCTAACTGAGACTACTTGGGAATCTCTGGTCTTTAATATTTCATTTTTATAATCCCCACAATTTTGGGAGTATAACAAAAGACTCAAAGTGTGTTGATGTTTTGCAATTACTTAAAAGTATCAAGCAGGATGACCTAGTTACTTATAAACTTAACATTAAACATGAGGAAAATGGAAAAGGAGTTTAGATGATGAAGAATAAAAGGTTGCTGGAAGGATTTTATAGAGACTGTGGTGTGGTGTCAAATAGGCTCATTTTCAGATGGTTTTGCTAGTTTTGTTAAGAAAGGAGTGTCTCTCTTAACACTTTTTAATAGGGTCAGGATTACAACTTTGAAGCAAGTCAACATCCAGCCTCATTTCATGGTTTTCTTCTCACATCGGTGCACAAACTGGATTCCTTCTGGACTGATTAAACAAGAGGATGCCTGGGACTGGTTCGTACTGCGCACCTACCATACCTGTATGTACCAGCCATGTCGGGGGTTCAGTCCACATTAAAACTGACGTTAAGTAAAACCACTGAAATGCATGTAGTGAAGATGAGATGTCCTCAGAGCTGTAACCTCTACACGCCATTTGATAGTGGAGAAGTAATAAAAGGTAACTAAAATTATTCCCAAATAAGGAACACTTCCTGGTATTGAGACTTTGCTGAGATGATTCATCTACAGCTGCATAAGTAGAAATCAATGTTTAATGTGACTGAAATCTCCAGTGAAAAGATTAAAAATGATTAAGAGATCCCAAAGAGGAGTTATTAATGAAAAAGAAATGTTACAAAATAAAAATATTTCCTCTGGGATCCTGGGGAGACCATTTCTGACTCTAGGGGCATTCCATATGCTCAGCAAATATTCATAAAACCGTAGATCATAAATCAAAGGAAAGCTAATGAAAGACTAAAAACCTGACAAAAGAGAACCAGACACTGCAGTCTGGATTATTCAGTAAACTGGGTCCAATCAGTCAAAATGTATTTTTATGTACAAAAATTGAAGGGGATATATGTAGGAAAACAATGCAGCCGTATCTTTCCGATGCAGTACTACACCCTCGAAAGCAGTGACTCTGAAGTGAGAGAGATATCGAAGTAGAGAGGTAACTACTTTGAGCTTTTGTAGCTGGCTGTAGGTACTACTAGGAACACTGAGGCAATACTGCCAATAGGAACAGTTGAGATTAATGCTAAAATTTGCCACCATGCAAATATGCAGTGCAATACTATCTGCAATGCTAATGCACAGTATTAATTTATGTTTTCTCCATTTTTCTTATTCTAAGAATGATGGTAGTAAATCTGAGTGACTAATTATATGATTCTCATATATCTAATGACATATGAGAAAAGCCTGTTTTGGAAGATGTGATCCAAATGAAAGCTAGTCAGAAGAAAAAGTGTTACTGATATTTTAAATGGTTGTCACTTTCATTCAAAAAGCAAGTTCTTGTCTACCTTTTCACAAAACTGTAAAATTAGTCTATGGTGTCTCTATTTCATATTCCCATTAATTTCCACCAAATTTAGTAGAAAGAACAGTAGTCATTGCCTCATTCTTTCTCTCAGACTTTGTAAGTAATACAACTCCTGCCAGATTTATAGGATTTTGTTTTTCCTGTTCTTACATCAATGGAGACAGTCTGGGGGTTTCAGAATGCCAAACCTGTTGCTATCACCTCCTCGTTTGTCTTGCAGTTCATGAGCTATTTGTTTAGCAGTTGATACAGTAACAATCTTAATTTCTGCAACATTAGGACTTGTAACCAGACCAACATCCATGAAATCAAACATACCTTGAGGCAATGCAGAACATCACACAATGATATCAAATAAAGTATCTATTAAGGCAGTGGCAATTCTCTCTCTGTCTCACACACACAGACAGAGACACATTGCCCTTTCAGGTGTTAGCAAAGAGCTCTTCATCTATTTCTTTAAGTGATTATCATCATTAGCATTCACCACTGATGCCTCTAAACATTTCAGAAACTCAGTAGCAAGTTATTTTCCCATGGTGGGAATAATCTCAGAAGTAACCCAGTTTTTCTCATTTCGGATTCCAGGAAAGTACCATATACTAATTAAGAATTTCAGGACTCCTCAAAACAGCGAGCAAATGAGAAAACATCTGTCATTGCAGTGTTGGGATATTACCCATCCCAAATGGAGAAGGCTGTTGCACTCCAGAGTTTCAGGACATGAGAAATGTTTCTCCTAAAACCACAGATGTGTGATTGCCCTTTCATTCGTATGTGAAATGAACCAAATTTGGAAAGTGGAGTAATGTGTGAAATATGTGAAATATCACTGTGTAAATTTTTCTAAGACACTTAAAAATATTTTGTTAGTCTTCTGTCGCCTACTTTCTGTCTCTCCCTCTATGCGTGATTGGTGTTGCTTTCCAGAGTATCTTGGTAACTTTCCAACACCAGTGGTCAATAGCAATGGACTAAACCCACATCTTTGTTCCAAACACGGTAAACTTATTTTTTTTCATATCCTTAGAAAGGAAGTCTTGAGGTCTGAGATGTCTATGACTCTCCTACATGAGCTATTCCAGAAGGTATTCCAGAGTAATAAGGATACTAAGGTCATCATCATCTTGGCTTCAAGACCGAAAATTTAAGGCCTGGCTCTTTCAGATACCTCAGTCAATTCCCAGTGTTCAGTCCAGAGCCCAGTTCTGACGCTACCACCATGGAGAAGGAAAGATATTTGTTCTCTCTAGCCTGGGAGTATTCCCTGCAGTGTTGAACTAATGTGACACAATTAACTCCTCTCTGTGTACTGGGGAAAACAGCACAGCCAGGACTTCCAAGAAAGGCTGGGTACCTGAAAAGTCAGTGAATAAGAAATGCTTGGTTGGCTTATTGGTCTTCAGGTGCTATGGCTAACGAAATATACTCTACAGCACGCATGAAAACATGAATATAGTGTTTGGAGCCACAAGTAGCCACTGCATAGAATCATAAAATGGTTGGAGTTGGAAGGGACCTTTAAAGGTCATCTAGTCCAATCCCCCCTGACTAGATCAGGTTGCTCAGAGCCTCATCCAACCTGGCCTTGAATGTTTCCAGGGATGGGGCATCTCACTCCTTCTTATGCTTATTGGACATAAATCGTGTTTATTCCACTGGGGACTTCCTTAATCCACTGACTGAGCCTTGTTTGAATATGGAGAGATCTAACCAAGAACTGATCAAGACATTGTGTTTATTTCTGTTAAAATGGGGGGGGCGGGGGGGGGGTGAACAGGAGCAATGAAACTTCTTCAACTTTATTTATCTCTAAGCTATGAAGAGAAGAGAAGGGAAAGTAAATTTAAAAATCCATGACAACACACTTAGTCAATAAAAAACCACTACAGAGAAAATGCAGAGATATTATTTGACATTATTAGATTTAAAAGTACTTTTATTTGTGACAACAAGCACTCAAACACTCTGAAAGAAGAAAGAATCAGTTATACTAATTTCTGAAATAAATCTACCTTTTTCACAAATGATTCATGTTATTTCTTTGAAGATTACTTTTCTTACAAATATTAGCAATTTTGCTATTGTCTTACTTACTTAGTTATGTATTTCCTCCTCAACATACTTCCTGTCTTCTTCCTGCATTGCTTTTAGTTTGTGTTACGCACCAAGTGTATTTTCTATCATTTAATTGGATTCTACACTTCAAGGTACTGGTCTTTGGAGCTGCTCTGCTTTATGGAAGATAGCAGTAACAGAAACAGCATCTTGTGTAAAGCCTGCAGTACTACATAAGAAGCCTTTTGGCTAATTTGGGTAAATTAACCCCAGCTGTTAGCTAATTAGTTAACTATCCCAGCCATAGGGGCTACCAGCTTCAGTTCTCCACCCAGCTCAGGTAAATATTAACTCTATCCTGGCCAGAACCAGGACAATTGTGTTTGCAAGTTAATTCCTTGGAATATACAGAATTAAAAAAAAAGATAATATAAGGCAATATTCTATATACTGATGTTAGGCATTAAAATGCCTGGGCTGTCTTCTTCCATGCATTTGCATTGTCATTGGCCCAGTGGGGTCCCAGTAGAACTGAGGACTCTTTCAGATCACTTGTTCTGTGATAACCTTCCACTATCTTTTCTTATTCATAGAGAAGCTTTTTCCAAGTAAACCACTGTAATCCCATTGAAACAGACCACAGAATACATCCAAATGCTGAAGAATAACTTATGGTGTAAGGAAAGGATTAGGCCAGCCCGGAAATATTTAGAGAGAAGCAACTTACTAGCTGACAAAAGTACTCCTTTTCCTAGTTTCTATTCTTCTGATCCCTAAAAATTCAATCCTCAGATTATTTTGTTGTTATTTCTTTGCTGGATCTTCTTTTATTTTCTTTATTTTTCATATTTATTCCTGGTATTGTCATTGAAGAGCATACATTGCCACACTGAAGAGTATGGACTCCTGTCAAAGGTATGGCTGACAGCATCTGCTGCAAAGTGTTGACAAAAAAAAACCCCTGTAGAGTCTTGGAAGGGCTCCAGAAGGAAAAAAAAAATAAGATCTTTCAATTACTTAATGAAGCATTAAGTAATGAGAAGACGGCAAGATACAAGACTCACCTGGGCAACAGGATTTTCAGCAGGGTTTGAAGGAAGGAGTAGAGATCACCTCACACTTTTTGCTGAAGTTACAAAGCAGCTTTACAGTCCTCACAAACACTACTACTGTTACTAAACAACACTAAACATTGTTACTCAGTCCTGTAACAGCAAAAATCGTTCCTCAGCAGTGTCTGCTCAATCATATAAGTCCCAGGTGCAGTCCATGTCTAGAATGTAAATAGCAAAGGTCACTTCATTTCATTACACTGTGAATGCCACAGAGCTTTCTGTGGTGTCTGGAAAATCCCAGTCTCAGTGCCCAGTGGAATTTTAATGGAAGATATGCACCTGTCAGGCCTATCTGTAACTGCTCTATAAAGCTGACCAGTCAAAAATTTGCCTTTAAATATAGACGTGAAATAATCTCTGCCTTTTGTTCTATTTTCCAAATAGAATACTGAAAAAAAAAATCATATAACATGTTATTTCTTACTTACATAAGTAATATTCTGAAATCCTGGCCAATAATAAGGCACCATAAAAAGCTTACAGTGGTGAAACAAAAAAAAAAAGGCTAACGGCAAGCACAATCCACACATCAACTCTTTTTCCATTATATACATTACTGGAACAGATCATTTTCTCTAGTAGCCTGGAATCAGAATTAAATGGTTAATACAATTTATGACAGATTTTCTCCTTAAGGCTAGTAATGTGCCTTCTTGTTGCTGTTTTGCTCTCATTAATTCATCTGTTATGTCCTATATATATCTTTTACAACACCTGATCTAATCTGATTTAAAATGGAATAATTCCATGATATTCAATAACCTTACCAACCTCTTAAAACATCAACATTCCTTATTAAGTTCTGGCAAGAGAGAGAATTCTTTATAACAATTTCCCTATATGAAAGGTATATTTTTAACTTCCACTGTGATGTCAGCCTGAAAAGTGACTTTAAAACGCCATGCCTAGAACACCTGCAGACTTCATGGGGAAATACAAGGTTTTACTACTTTGATTTAGATTTACAATATTGAAGAACGGAGACAGAGAAGAAAGCAAGGATACCTACTCTTCTTTCTTGGGTGTTAGTCATTTATATCTTGTCTTGTACAATCCCACTGAAGTCCTTGCTAAGTGTGCTCTAACAATTGAGGTTTGATTCCCTTCCTGGTTAAACTGTGTAAACATTAATAGAACACAATGAATGGATCTCTGGGATCCTAATGGTTGTTTTCAAAGTTCTAAGATAATAAATGAGGTTTGAGAAGCCTAGAAAATAGTGAATACAGTGCCTGATTTTAAAAGAATAATCAAGGAGATTAGAGATAATACAGTATAACTTCTTATCCTGAAGAAATACATGAAAAAAATTAACAATATATTAGAAATCAGTTAAAAGAAATTGATAAGTAATAAGATGGATTTGTAGGGAACAAATCATATCAGTTAAAACAGTGACACAACTATTGTCTCTATATCAAAAATAGACCTTTGAGATACAAGAGAGGCTGTAGATTATATTTATTCTGTGCTGGGTAAAATTTTCGACAATATTCTTGTAAGGATGACTTTCTTGCTCAGAGACTATCCTTCAATATTTCATTGCTAAACTGGATTAACTACTGAGTGGAAATCCTTCAGTGGCCTTTACTAGGTTTGTAGCATACATTTAATCTATGGTTTTGTAGATGAAACAAGTAACACATATGTTTAAGTTTTCAGATGATCATACATAAACACATTTTGGAGGACAGTGAAAACTTTCTAAAGTTCTTAAAAAAACAGAGAAACATCTTATAAAAATCCTTGGATACAAATAAGCAAGGAGGAAAGCAGAGGAATTCCAATGTGTATACATGTAATTTCTACTGAGTATAAGACAAAGAACAACTACTGTGCTTGTATATAAAGTCCATAGGTGCATTAGGGAATCACAATCTGATTGTAAGTTTGCAATGGTCCACTTTTTTACGTGAACAGCCACTTCTATTAGAGACAGAAAGGCTTCAGATAGAATATTTCAGGAAAGAGATAAAACAAATGGGAGATGCAGGGATGAGTAAAGCATATAGAAAAGACAGAAGATGTGTTATCATGTTTTTCTTCCATGTTTTGCTATGTGAAATATCATCTCAAAGAAGATGGAAATTAACTGCTTTTTTTTGGACATGCATTATGTAATTTAAATTGCAGCTAAAGAGATTTAAGTGAGTTATGAGTAAAACCTTTCAAACACTAATGATAATCATCTGCTGGATAAACAGCTCAGATATGGGATATGGTATTTCTATCCCTTGCAATTTTTAATGAATAAGACCTCTGTTAGAAAATGTTCAGAAGTAGTTAACTCTGCCTCAAGACAGCCAAAGGACTAGCTGATTCTTTTCCCTCTTATCCATTTCAGTTTCCAGGATCTGGACAGTTTCGGAACTAGAAGCTATAACTTCAGTAACAATTGCATACAATGAACTCATGACTATTATTCTTATTTAAACAAAAGCCACAAAACACCATTCTTGCAATGCAGAGCACTCTTTAAATGACAGTACTTATAGCCTCTACAGGTTCTAATTAAAAAGTCAGGAAATTTCCTTCCTGTGAGGACCCGATACACAACTGTGACCAGATGCTCTATAATTCAGTGCATATGACAGAAAAAAACACCTGTAGGACTCAAATCCATTGAAATACACTCTCTGTTGCTTGATTTTCAGTAATACTCAGGGAACACATCCTCAGGCACAAACTGATACGTCTTCTGACTTCCAAGGACATGAATACTGTGGGGTTAACATCTGCCTCTTGGGATTTTTATTCTGAGCAGCCAGACACTGTGGTTGGCTTTCAGGTGGTGAAATGGTTAGCTCCTAGTTGCTGATCTTCAGAGTTTGGATGATCTTAGAGAAGTGTTCTTCATAGTCTCTGCCACAGAAATTCAGTCATTTACCAGCACCTTCCAAAACCTGCTAGATTTAGCTGGTTTAAGGCCTGCCTTGAGATATTCAGAAGTATGTTAGATAGAAAGCAAGAATGCCATCTGTTCATCACAAAGAGAGAAGACTATGTTACGTCCACCATCACAAGAGGAGTACGAAAAAGACTGCAAAGTCTCTGATCAAGACAATAGTTATTTTTGCATTCGAGTGACTAAATATTCTACTGTCTGTTGTGTATGCCTACGAAAAATCTGGAGATTCTGTAATAGAGATACAATACAATGTTCAGTAGACAAAATAGGTCTCCAAGTGGGGCAGAAACAACCAACCAAACCAAACAACAACAACAACAACAAAAAACCAAAAACTAAAATAAAACAAAAAACCCAAGAACAAAAAAAAAGGGAGTCAATAATCAATTTTGACGTGGAAGCTTACTGATTATTTCATCACTGTATCAATAAAAGATTGCCCTGTGCCAAGAAGCAGCACAACCTCTCTGTTTCTGATTAATATTGCTCTCCATTGCATTTTATCTCCTAGAATAAAAAGACACACTCTCTTATGACAAACTCAGAAATGGTGAAGGAAGTACAAAACCAATCACAACAAAGATGAGAGAGAATTAAATTACTTTATTTACTGAAGTATCTGTGAAATAGTCCAAGCTTTGTAAGAAGCCTTTGAAACAAACTAACATTAGTTAGAGGGGTTTTCCTCATGAAGATATGCAAAATGAATTTACGGAAGAGAGACGACGGCACAGATGATTCAGGAGCTCAGTGTGTCAACTTCCTTCTCAACATGCAGCAATGAAATTCAACTTTTACAGAAACTGTGTTCTGTACTTATAAAATGTGTGGTGGACAGACTTACATGCTATTCTAAAATGTATCCACATTGAGAGCTACATTTAACTGTATACTTAAATCTTTGAATCCCCCTCTCTCAACCCTCCTCCAGATGCCCTATCTCATGAGAGGGTACTAAGAAAACTTGGGAAAATAGAATATCGAGATTATGAAAAGTCAATTTCTGTCTCAGACACAGGCTTTCATTTGTAATATTTCAATGAATTTTTATGATTGGCAAAATTCACAAATCTACTTTTATGCTTCACTGAATGGACGAGGATAAATAAAGCTGCCCAAGCTAACAGCATTTAGAGACAATGCTTCCAGGTGCTGAAGTGGCAGGTTTTTCAAAATCCTGGTATCCAAAATTCACTCAAAGATCACACTGAGTAGCTAACTTATACAAAACATCTATTTGGCATTTAAGACCAATATATGAAGTAATATTAAAAAAACTTATTACCAAACCAAACATTGCAATAAAATCACAATATTGAAAGAGCAAAGAGTTTAGAAGCCACAAAATGGACACTAATGCAAGCAGGAATTCATCACTCATCAGTCTCTGATTTTTCATCCAATTACTTAGTTTTATGGTCTTTGCTTTCCAACATGAATTGAATTAGTTTTAGTTTAGAGTTTTACAGGGAAAAAAAATGGTGTCTTTGTATTAGCCATAGAAAGTGTTCAGAATTTACTTAAAGTAATGAAGCAATAAAATTAAGAGTTGCTTAGAAAAAGACTATAAAGCATGATTGCATTTTTCTACTCTTTACTGCTTTGAAATTATTAACTTAGATTTTAAGAGCAAGTGCAGATGGCTTCATAAATAAAAAAAATGTGTGTAGCGTTAATGGTTTTCAGAAGATTTCTTTTTTTTTTTTAAGCTGTTTTTTTTTACTGTGAAATTACTGCAGAGGTCTTCTCTCTTGAAAAACAAAACATTTGCCCAGTCTTTTGGTTCACTGATATCTGGGTGCATCCATTACTCCACAGCAGATGCTCTTTCTAGATAATACATATATCTGTAATCAAGACTAAGCGTAACTATTGGCCAGAAAGGTAACTTTCAGTCATTTAGATGAAGAATACATTTATGTGACTTAATCAAGTAGTAAAAGTACTGAAATTAGAGAACAGTTACTGAAACTGTCGATTTAGTGCCTTATACACTCTGTAGTGTGCAGTCGGCCAGGTTTACATGCTGATAGCTTGTTTAGGAAAATTTTGCTGAAGTTCCTCATTAATGTTTTTCTTCTGCTTTCTCATGATGGGATATCAAAAATGACTACATTTCTCCCTGCTGTAGAATGTTTTCCTTGATGTATGGCTAATTTTTCAACTAATATAAATCTCAAGGGATAGCTATAGAAAGTTATGAAGAAAGTTAGATAAGGGTAGTATTTTTAGAACAAGATAAACATAGTTGCATTCATAATGCTAAGAATTAAATTAATGTTTAACCATAACTCATCATGACCTTGATTTCATTGTATGGTATAGATTAATCAACAGCTATTACCAGATAGTCATCATTATAAGAATAAAGATAGAATCACTCAGCACTTCTTACTTTTTTATCTTTCCAATATATGGGCCAATATTTTAGCATATCTACCAAATCTGTTCTATTTTGCAACATGAGTTTCTGCCAAGTTGCCCAGCCATTATTAAGAAAATCTTAACCATCACTAAAATTCTATGTCCCTCAAATAAAAAAATGCATGTTCATATCCTGAATAGTCACCCTGAATAGTACCAACTATAACTGATTTTATCTTTACTAAAGAAAAAATATTTACTTGAACTATTCAGAATGCACTAAGTGAAAAACAAATTTTGAGGAACTAATTCCTATAATAAATCTATACTATTAAAAAAATCTGATCTTATATTGTCTTATAATTGTTAACATAAGTTTACCGTGGATATACCTAGAGAAGTTCTTCAATGATTTGCAACCAAATACTAGCAAAATTCACTGTGACGGTTCCTCAGACTTTTAGATGTTCTTGGAATTCTCGCTTCTACAGATCTATGTTAAACAATTAAATGTAGTCCATTTTGGTAGTATAATTACCTGCACTACAAAAGCAACTAAATGATCTTTTTCACTGAGTAGCCTAATGGAAGAATGAGTTTTGAGAGAACTAGCTCAGTGTGGGGAACCCTATCTAGTTACTGTATCTATAATAGTCTTTTTAAAAAAAAATAAAAAAATAAATCTGATTCACAGGAGCTATGTTGTTCAAAATTTACCATTATTTCCTATTGCACATTGCTCTCTTTATAAATCTATTTCTATTACAAGTTTCTTGGGACAGGGATTCCATATTCTAACAACAAATTATTTGTAATTTGTAAGTAATAACAATAAACCTTGTGTAATTTTAGTCAAAAAACTGTCACAAGTATAGTCCCTTAAAATTTACATAATTTTACTTTTCCTCAGGTATGTATATGGTTTTGTAAGAAAGTATAGAAATACGTGTTTGAATTGCATATTCGTATAAAAAGCCACATACATGCAAACATAAGCTGAAATAATAAATTAAGAATCATAAAAAGATAGGATGAATCAAGACTGTCTTCCTTTGTACTTTTTCTATGGTCATTTTTTTGTTATAAAAAATACACATTTTCCTTTTCCTAGGTATAATACAGTTCAATATTTTGGTGTGACACAGAGCTCAAAACAGCTATGTTATATGTCTTTCAAACATCTTTTTTAATGTGCCTTCTGTATTTTGCTTTTGACTTTCAACAGAATTAGTGGGAAATATATGTCAGTTTGACACTCAAGGTGAAAAGTGAGGTCATACTATTAATCATGTTTATGATTTAGTCCTTCTTACTAAGTCTCCATAGCAATGTGAACTATAACTTCCTGTTTTGTTGTTGGTTTTATACATACACATTGAGTTTTTGTGACAATTATACCTCTGAGATTGATAGACAAATACTGAGAAATGATTGTAAACTTGAGCTAGTTTTTCTGATGTCGAGTTGCATTATTTTTTTTTTAAGAATCATAGAATCATAGAATCATAGAATGGTTAGGGTGGGAAGGGACCTTCAAAGGTCGTCTAGTCCAACCCCCCTGCAAGAAGCAGGGACATCCCTGACTAGATCAGGTTGCTCAGAGCCTCATCCAGCCTATTTTAAAATACTAATTAAATTTGTGCTGAAAATATATACAAATCAATAGCACCAATATGTCATAATATAAATGTATCAACAAAGACGTACTTTAGGGAATTCTGAAATACAACAAGCTATCTTGCATTAAGATAAAGGAGAGAATCCAGCTTTTAATATGTCAATTCAGCATCTATGTGCCTAATCTCAATGCCTATGTAAACTGTCTATGACAAATAGTAAAGATGAGCTACACGACAAAGAGGTATTAATATCTTCTTTATCATTTCTCATTTTGCAGGTAGAAAACTAAAGCAATTAACCATGTATGCAGTCACTCAGTATAAAATGTCTGGGAACTGTTGACTTTCTCCTTGATGTCTTAATGAAGATGTTGAGATATCACTTTCTAATTTCTAGTCCTAGATTTAAGTATTAATGAGAATATATCATTGGTGCTGGAAATACGGTGTTTGCTAAAATGTTATCTCTAGGATTTCAAAATGATTACTGATCATCTTAATCATCTGCCTTGGTCTTATGTAAGAACAAGGTCATCACTGGTTTTAATTAGTCACCATTAAAAAATCATAATTTACCCATTTTTGAGTCACTATTTCAGAGCTATGAGCTGAGTATTGCAAAACTTTTTACTTATAAGTTAATCTTTTTTTGTTTCAATCTTTATATTTTCTTATTCTTATTCTTTTTTGATTCAGATGCTCTTTGGGACAAGTACGATTTAAAAGGAATGTTTGACCAAACGATGGTGCTATCTGTGGTTATTTTAATGTATTAGTTACAGTGCAAAGATCTGAGTTAAATGATTACTGAAACCACTACTTGTAAAATAATTTCTGATAGTTTGCATAAAGCCAGAATTCCACCTAACAAGATGCTTCCATTAGGTAAAACTGCCATTTTGTTTATATCATTTTCTATTTATAAGGCCTGTTAACTAGATCCTAGGTGATGTCTCAGCAGCTCACAGGACCTCTGTAAGTTTCTTTCTTTTCCTGCCTGTAGTATTTATGGATATTCTGATTATTTTACTAAAAAAAAATTTCTTTCACCTTTTTTGTCGCTGTGATGTTGACTGAAGTTATCTTGAAAGTCACCTGGCTGCAAGCATATGCACGACTGGAGATTTGTTTTGAGGCCGAAGTGGGTGGCACAGGCTGTCTGCACTGTGATGAATTTTTCCTCTTGCTACTGAACTTCCATTGACCTTTAGCTTTTCTCCTGCTCCTCGCCTCCCTGGGAAGGCAGACAGCTTACACATGGCACCATGCATACACCAGCAGCCAAAACACAAGAAGCAGAGAATCCAGTCCTTAGACTTTACAATGTCTGGAGCTCTATTGGTGCCAGTGCTATAAGGCTTTAAAATTCCCACCACTTCTGGAGTGTGTTTTCCACCCAGTCACTAGGAGAGAAAAGGACTGACTGTATAGACTTGCTGCCTTGAAAAGGTCCCAGTCACATCGTCCAAACCTCTGAAGAGTTCTTTCCAAATGCACTACAGCCAGCTTGCAGTTTAGCCTTGATCTAAGCTTAGCAACTAGCTAAGTGTGTGTCTAAATGCTCCTGTTTCTTATCTAGCCTGTCCATCATAATTTTCATATTGATATAAATATTTTGCTAATAGATACAATCTTCTATCAAAAAGTCAAGTTCCAGCTCCAGTTCCACTTTCCCCGTGTCTTGATGCACAGACACATAAAATGTAGGTGCAAAATCAGTGTAAAGGTGCCTTATTGTAGTGTGCCTTGCCCCTTTTTCTGATACAGAAACAAGCTACGCTTACTTAAATTTTATTAAATTGAATAAATTATAAGGGAGCTGCCGTAGTTTAATCGTAACGAAGTGTGGCTGCTTCAGTGTTGAAACAAGTTCCAATTCTAATGAATGTAATGCTGAAAGCACTGGTACTGAATCTGTCCTAGGATAAATGCAGTTTCACAGCACTCAACAACAAGTGAACATTTTTCAAACCTTTCCCTGCTACAGATAAGGTTGATGGGAATTCTACCATCACTTCCAACGAGGCCAGAAGTTCACCTTGGGTAAACAGGCTCTCAGGAGAGAATCTATTTACAGAGCTGTGAGCCTCCCCTTTCTGCTATTACTTTATCTCATGTCACTGCAGAGCTAAGATAAATTACTGTGTACTTTAAGGTAAGCTAATCGAGTGGGGCTCTTTGATACCTTTTATGGGCTAGGTCTTCCACAAAGAATTATGCCTTTGTCCTAACAGAGCTCATGGTTTACCTCATGCAGATGAGGTTCATTCCTTTCAATCCAGAGACTGACTGCTTAGGTTTTGTGCACCGTGATCTATCTTAACCATTACAGGACTTTTCACGGCAGTTGAAGATACAACATGAATGCTTGTAGGAAGAGTTCAGAGTAGTCAGTAAATACAATTTTTATTCAGGGTTTAAAAAAAAAAAAGAAGAGAGAAGTGAACAACAGCTTTTGCAATAAAATGACCGAATCAAAAGAAAAAAGAAGTTGTCGAGATAAACTCAGGTTCAAACAACGTCAACACATAAGTGAAAGTCATTAATTTTATTTCAGTTGAAATACAACTCTCCTTGTTAATAAAAAAAAAAAAAATCCTTTTAAAGGGAAAAAAATCACCTTCTAAAATTAAAAGCAAAAAAATAATTGTTTAAAAAATATTAATGGTCAATGTTTCTTTTATTTTCTTTTTTTTTTTTTAGTTGAAACTAGTCATAGTTTTTGAATAGTTCAGACAAACTCAATTTTTTAAATTTTTTTTTTAGTAACAATAGTAATAATTACTATTTTTTAATTGAACCAAAAAGTAAATAGCATAATTTAGCCATATTAATTAATAAAAAAATAACAGAGGGCTGTAAATCATGTAAAAGCAGTGTATTTGTAGCCCTATGCATTTCTATGTCTTATGAAATTCACAAACACTGCATGCAACTTGAAGAAAAGTCTCTCATCTACTTTTCAGTGAAATAACAATCATTTGGTGATTAAAGGATTGCAATTGCCTGATAAATTTGCTTGCTTCTCACTATTGATGCAAAATTCAAGCTGCCTTTTATTTTCTGCTACATTATATTTTACATGAAAGCATGACACACTGGCTGAGTAATGGACTAAAACCGGGAAGTTAAAAGTTTGTGAAATCTTTTTAACATATCTTGATATCTCTAGAAAAAATTTTCATCTTCTTGCTACTATTGAGGAAATAGGATGAAGGAACTTTAAATCAAAATAAGTCTTTCTCATGGATGATAACCAAAACAGATAAACATTTTAGGAATGAAATCTATGGAAAATTCAATTATAACATTAAAAACATGTATTACCTGATCTCATCCCTGTGTCTTTATCATAACTAATTATCTCCAGCAGAGCATTAATTAAAAGATTTCTCCCTATGGTGTTTGCTAGTTGATTTTTCAAAAATAATGTTGTGCAAAAATATTTCAAACTCATGTAATTTTTTTCCCTTACTCCTTATTCTCATTTTAAACAAGATATTGATTTTGATATCCCAAATGTTCAGACATCTGCAGTAGATCAAGTTCATAGCAACTAATGGGTCAGGTGCAATTTAATTAGCACTAATTATCTTGCGTTAACTTGAGACAGAAGGAAATTCTACTGTCCAGTCATTGCCTATGAAAGCATGTTTTCCTGGTGTCACTCTTAATCACCTAAATACAAAGTAATATTTCAATGTTTAAGAAAATAACTGTGTGTCTTTTAGCTTACCAGGGTTATATCAAAGGTTTTCATAGGTTTTATTTGCAAAAGTATTTTTTGACACTCTTGAAAGTCTGTTTTCATGTATTTTGTATTTTGTACTGCTGAACACTGGTGTCAGGGGAAAAGAAAAAAAAATCTTTTAATACTACTACTCGGGGCTGTCCAAATCCTTAAAGCTCTTCCCCTACCCAAGCCCAATTGCTCTTCAAAGGTTGAAGATAAATTTTAGAAAAACAAACAATTCAGTAAAGACACCTAGGAAGTATCATAAATAATTCAGTTTCATACTTTTTCTTCCTAACAGAGCTCAGAAAGGCGTCAAAACAAGAAGACGGGCTATTTATGTCAAGATATTAGCAAAACCGCTCCTATTATTTGTGAAAAACCTAATTCTCTTTAAATGTAAGCTTTGAATTTCAACTACATTTACAACGCATCCTCTTTTTTATTTTTATTTTTACCACCTCCTGTGCCTATCGTCAACATTTTCCAAAACAGTAACTAGTGATGACAAAACAGAAAATAAAGATCACGTAGATACACAGTACATTTCTGCCTGATTCTCACCACACTTATGACAGTTCTTTGAACATAAAGAATTATACGCCTCTACAGTTGAAAATAATTATTACATGCAATACATCCTCTCCAGCCACCTGCCTTTTTCCTACAGGCTCTTTGTGCTGCCCAGTGACTATTGGTAATGTAATCCTAAAATCACAAAATAATACAAGCCCCAACTAAGAAATGCACTAGGCGCTGTGCGAACACAGGCTGCCACCTCATCCTGGGTCCAAAGACCTTACAAACTAAAGAACTGATCGGGAAGACCTACAGCATGTAAAGAAGTCAGCAGGCATTCAGGACTGGATGGAGAGGGTAAAGCTGGCAAGTGGCGAAGGTGGGAAAAGGAGGCTTCTGGAGAAAAATGCCATGAAGCAAATGTAGCCCAGTCCTGTTTTCTCACAGACAGGTTATTGACTTGTTTCTAAGACCACATGATGAGGGTCCACATGACACATTTTCTGTCCAGGCACTTATTTGAATTGTGGAGACTTTGTGTTTCCTTTCAGAAAAGTATATAAGGAAATTAAGTCTACCTGAAAACAGTATTGCACTGGCTATCTATACTCTGGCAAAAAAAAAAAAAAAAAAAAATTAATTTCAAAGAGGGGACAAGTTGCATAAGGTGTATTGGGAAACTTGTATTACCACCTTCATACATCATGGCATCTTTCCTTTGACATGTTTCAAATTAGAAAAAGCTGAACATAGATTTCAAACGCATATTGCATGCCATAAAGCAGATCAACAGTCACTTGCAGAATTTCTTGTCCGCTATTGAAAAAGATTAACAACTGGTAGAAATATAGTATTATTCAAATCTAGCATAAGGGACATATTATATAGGCAGTCAGAGACATGCTTTAATTTCATCCCATCTGTTTTATAGTAAGCTAAAAACTTAGCAATTTAAATAATATATTAATTTAACTAGTAAAACAGGAACCATAAATCTAAATGGATAAAAAAGGTAAATGTATAGGGCAAGAAAATAAATTATACAGGACAAAGAATATCGCCATATATTGATGAAAGATCAGGACTGACTTTGAATCTTATGTTTTTTAGACTTCTGAACAGACAGTAAAGCATGATGAGGGCAGATTTGACTAGATATAAGGGAGAAACTTTTTCTAATGAAGGTGGTAGAACACTGGAGCAGGTTGCCTGGAGAAGTGGCAGGTGCCCCATCCCTGGAAACTTTTTAGGCCAGGTTGGATGGGGCTCTGAGCAACCTGATCAGGTTGGAGATGTCACTGCTCCTTGCATGAGAGTTGGACTAGATGGACTTTAAAGGTCCCTTCCAACCCAAACCATTCTACGATTCTATGAAAACTCACTTAGAAGGAACTAGTAGATTTCCAAAAACTTAATATGTTTCCACCTGTGTGACTTGAGCAGTAACACAACTATGGTATTTTGATGACTCCTGCAGGAATATGAAAGAGAAACACTGAAAAAAGATGGAGCTATTTTGGAAACAGGTGAAGGTAAGTGAACAAATAAAAACAGAATTGACACATTTTTTTTTTAAAGGCAAAAAATCCCTAAAACAAAATGCCCAAGCCCCCTTCAAACCCCCAAACCAAACAAAAAAAAAAATTCCGCTCTGTAGAACAAATTAATATTGGAAATTAAAAACATAAAAAATGGTTACTCAAAATAAGAATTAAGCCACACTTCAATGACACATAAGGAGCTTAACTGTCTGCACTCCTACAATGTGATGAGTTTCACACTTAAGGTAACTTGCTAGTCTTTGCACAGGAAGCTTTCATCAAAGCCTGGAAACTCCAGCTTTGTTCACAGGGACGGGGATCTACATCCAAGCGAATTACCCTGGTGTAAAATTGAGGTTGGAAGTAAAAGCCAGCCTTTATACATCAATTTCAGCCCTTTATCCTTCAATACAAGAACCTCACCAATTTTTTTCTGAAAAAGCTGACACACAGTAATAAAATCATCTGTATATGAATGGCAACACTAAATTACAATTGTTTAATTCCTTTCTCTACCTTCAGTGAATTTATTAAGGAGTTCATGTCACATTCAGTAACAGTTTAAAATCTGACCTTGGCTTTTCTTGCTGTTCCCTTTTGAGTTCAAAAAGACCTATGCTGTTATCTGTCAAAAAAGCCTTGTGAGCTCCACAGCTTCCATATGTGGCATACACACATATCTCCCCATAGTAAATCACTGCAAAAGCCAGGAAACTGGACCAATGAGCCTTGTGAACTCAGTTATCTTCTCTAGTAACAATAATAATCCTACTAAAGTTGTCTGCAATAAATAAAGGTCACTGTAAATTACAGTTATAAACAGTGAGTAATAAATCTTGTTGTCCGGAAAACATTGATTCTAACTACTAAATAACAATAAATAATCAAAGAACTTCAAGTAGTATATAGTTCGGCTCACATCAACGTCATGCTACTTACATTCTTCTACAATGTTTAATCCCATGCTAAATGCAACATTTGAAGAATAATTCCTCTGGTCGTGTTATCAGGTACTTAATTTATCTCTATACTGAAAAAATGTCTTTTATTATCAATTACCTTTGATTATCAATAAATGAATAAATAAATATATACTGGAGCTTGAGCTCTGCTTCTGCTTCCATGTCTTTACTTCCTTGTGACTGCTCTCTCTTTAATGTATAAGTGCATGAATATAGCATCTATTACCAAATCTTAACAGATTGTTCTCAAATCCTGATGGCATGCTACTTCAAACTCCAAAGAGAAAGATAAAGAACTTGCTCACAATTCTACAATCTACTGGTTTTCTAAATGTGTAAGGACAATGACGAAACAAAAAAAACCTGAAGTAGTATTTGGTCCAAATAAGCAAATTCCTCAGCTAAGAAATTACAATATAGGTTTAAAATAGCCAACATATTTTTTTTTTAATTAGGACAGTTGCATATTATTTAATATAAAGCAGACCATGTTCTGGGTCATGGGACTCTAGGATATGTGACCATAACTGTCTTATGACAGTTTCAATGAAAAAAGGCAGTTCCATTACTAAAATTTGTGACCAACTTGAATAAAGCCAAAGGAAAATATAGATCCAGCCACACAGACTGAAAACCAGAAATAGCTGACCTAGTTAGGAACTGCATAAAATATCTTATCTGATAATTTATATTGTGGACAGAAGGTTAAAAGCAACCTCTTTAAGAGGTTAGGATGGTTCATTTCCATTCAGCACATTACATGGGGGTTTTGTAGGCAGTTTCACTATGATACAGAATTAAGCGTATACTTAAGTACTTTACTGATTGATACACCCTGGTGCAGTTCTCGCTTCATGTCACGGGAAGATTGGAGTCTTTTGCATAGGGACAAATAAATTAGTGATCTCTTTCTGGCAGGTTTATCTTGCAGATATATGGGATACCTGACTGGGTTTAGTGGCTGGTGCTACCCAAAAAGGCTTCAGCATACCAAGGCTTGTTATGGTCTGCTAAGAGATTTGAGATCTTTTAGCAGTGCAAGTGCTGTCTTTATGTCCTTGGCCCTTTTCCCTTCCCAAATGTCCATCATGTCCAACGTGTTAATGCTACCTCCTTGAAACCCTCAGAGATGGCTGAGGTTCAGTAATGTTGCACACTTACGCACTCTGTCAAGTTGGGGTGAACGAGTGTCGGGATGGGAGTTGCATCAGCTTCACATTCTAGAAAGCGCTCTACTGTCTTTGCAGATGGAAAGTCCCATGAAATGATGCTGAAGAGCACCCAGACAGTCTGGATGTCCAGATACCAGTTCAGCACCATAAACCTTGCACTTCTCACATTTTACAATATAAATGTGATGAATACTGACAACATTTAAAGATGTATGTTAAAGATTAATATCCTTATTTGTTTTCCTGGTGTGGATTTAAGCACTAGGTTTGTGGGAAAAAAAAAAATGAGTATCTGATTGTTTTTTTAATAAATTGAAAGAGATCATCTAATTTTATATGTTCTTTCACACGGCTAGCTTGCAGGTGCAAAGAAGTGCAAATGTATCTTGTTGATGATCTTAGATAAGACAGTTATTTATATATCACTCCACAGAAAAGCCCTATAAATGTCAAGTTTGTCTGAGCAGTTTTATTAAGCCACTTTTACGATGCTATTAGGCACTTTAAAAATAGTTCTTTATTACGAAAGTTTACTTACATATTTACTTTATGAGTTTGTTAAAGCAAAATCTTGCCTCCTCAACATCCTGTCCTGTGAAACTAAAGGACAGCCTTGGCTGCAGCGACCATGACATAGTGGAGTTCAAGATCCACGGGGCAGCAAGGAAAATACATGGCAAGCTCTCTGCCCTAAACTTCAGGAAGGCGGACTTCGGCCTCTTCAGGGACCTGATGCGCCAAGTGCCATGGGAGGAGGCCCTGGAGGGAAGAGGGGCCCAGGAAAGTTGGTCCATATTCAAGGAGCACCTCCTCCAAGCTCAGCAGAGGTGCATCCCAATGAAAAACAAATCGGGCAAAAAGGCCAGGAGGCCGGCGTGGATGAGCAAGGAGCTCCTGGACCAACTGAAAGTGAAAAAGGAAGCCTATTGAGGGTGGAAGTGGGGACAGGTAGCCTGGGAGGACTACAAAGAGGCTGCACAAGTGGCCAGGGATAAGGTAAGGAAGGCCAAAGCCCTGGCAGAACTGAATCTGGCCAGGGATACAAAATACAACAAGAAGAGCTTTTATAGGTACGTAGGGGACAAAAGAAAGTCCAGGGTAAATGTAGGCTCCCTCCAGAAGGGAACTGGTGTCCTGGTTACCCAGGACATGGAGAAGGCTGAGGTTCTCAATGACTTTTTTGCCTCAGTCTTCACCGACAAGAGTTCCTGTCCCACCACGCGAGCTGTAGAAGGTGGAAGCAGGGACTGCGAGAATGAAGAACTGCCCATTGTACTCGAAGAGCAGGTTCGGGATCATCTGAGGAACCTGAAGGTGCACAACTCCATGGGTCCTGATGAGATCCATCCGCGGGTCCTGAGGGAACTGGCGGATGAAGTTGCCAAGTCACTGGCTATCGTATTTGAGAAGTCGTGGCGGTCTGGTGAGGTCCCCGATGACTGGAAGAGAGGGAACATAACCCCAATTTTTAAAAAGGGGAATAAGGAAGACGCAGGTAACTACAGGCCGATCAGCCTCACCTCTGTGCCTGGCAAGGTCATGGAGCAGATTCTCCTGGAAAGCATGCTAAGGCACATGGAGAGCAAGGAGGTGGTTGGTGACAGCCAACATGACTTCACCAAGGGCAGATCATGCCTGACCAATTTGGTGGCCTTCTATGATGGGGTGACGGCATCGGTGGACAAGGGACGAGCAATTGACATCATCTACCTGGACTTGTGCAAAGCTTTTGACACTGTCCCGCACGACATCCTTCTCTCTAAACTAGAGAGACATGGGTTTGATGGACGGACCACTCGGTGGATAAGGAGTTGGCTGGATGGCCGCACTCAGACAGTGGTGGTCAACGGCTCAATGTCCATGTGGCGTCCCTCAGGGGTCCATGCTGGGCCAAGCCCTGTTCAACATCTTTGTCAGCGACGTGGACAGTGGGATAGAGTGCACCCTCAGCAAGTTTGCCGATGACACCAAGTTGTGTGGTGCCATTGACACGCTGGAAGGGAGGGATGCCATCCAGAGGGACCTTGACAGGCTGGAGAGGTGGGCCCATGCCAACCTCATGAAGTTCAACCAGGCCAAGTGCAAGGTCCTGCACCTGGGTCATGGCAATCCCGGGCACAAATACAGGCTGGGCGGGGAATGGATTGAGAGCAGCCCTGAGGAGAAGGACTTGGGAGTGCTGGTGGATGAGAAGCTCAACATGAGCAGGCAATGCACCCTTGCAGCCCAGAAGGCCAACCGCATCCTGGGCTGCATCAAGAGAAGCGTGGCCAGCAGGTCGAGGGAGGTGATTCTCCCCCTCTACTCTGCCCTGGTGAGACCCCACCTGGAGTACTGTGTCCAGTTCTGGAGCCCCCAGCACAAGAAGGACATGGACCAGTTGGAGAAGGTCCAGAGGAGGGCCACAAAGATGCTAAGAGGGCTGGAGCACCTCTCTTATGAGGACAGGCTGAGAGAGTTGGGGCTGTTCAGCCTGGAGAAGAGGAGGCTCCGGGGAGACCTGATAGCGGTCTTCCAGTACCTCAAGGGGGCCTACAAGAAAGATGGGGATAGGCTGTTTAGTAGGGCCTGTTATGATAGGACGAGGGGTAATGGTTTTAAAATAGTAGGGGGTAGATTTAGATTGGAAATTAGGAAAAAATTTTTTTACGATGTGAGTTATAGAACACTGGAAGAGGTTGCCCAGAAAGGTGGTGGAGGCCCCATCCCTGGAAACGTTCAAGGCCAGGCTGGATGAGGCTCTGAGCAACCTGATCTAGTTGGGGATGTCCCTGCTCCTTGCAGGGGGGTTGGACTAGATGACCTTTGAAGGTCCCTTCCAACCCTAACCATTCTATGATTCTATGATTCTATGATATGCTTTTTGATAGACCTTTATGCCTGAATTTGTCCTGGAAATTCTTTTGTGAATTCCAGTGCTGGAATAAGAAAAAGATATCAAATGTGAGTGAAAACAGTTGAACAGGACCCCTTAGGTGCAACTCTTTGCTAATAGCAAAAAACCTCATTATTTCCAGACATAGCTGTGCAATTGATTCACTATTTATTTACCTGCTTTCTTTCAGCTTTCCATTACCACAAGAAACACTAGATAATCTGTCATACAAAGTGTTGATTAATCTAAAGATATAGAAAAAGAGACTCAGCCCAGGTGATTGAGCAGTTGGCATTGCCTCTACAAGGTATAAAAGCTTTTGTTTTTTTTAAGAAAACCAAAATTATTCAGAGTTGAATAATTGTCCTTGTTTCAGTAGGGATGGAGTAAATTCTTCTCTCAGTAGCTGGCG
This sequence comes from Chlamydotis macqueenii, assembly GCF_036417535.1. NCBI lineage: Eukaryota > Metazoa > Chordata > Aves > Otidiformes > Otididae > Chlamydotis > Chlamydotis macqueenii. The sequence goes on from NC_141558.1 coordinate 11,842,816, forward strand.
TGTTTTGGATTTCCTGTGTGAAGAACGTTGATAAAAACACTCTGATGATACGAGTTGCTGTTAATGAGACCAAGGACACTGTCTGGCTTTCCAAGTCTTGTTAAAGTCTCGTTAACATGCAGATGCAGGAAGCTGGGCAAAAGACAGACAGAATAATTGACCCAAACTGGCCAAAGAGAGTATTCTATGCCATAAACGTCATGCTCAGTATATAAGTGGGGGCTGCCCATGGGAGGGGGCATTCCATTCGGGCATCCTTGGCATCCATATTCCACCTTCTTTTCTCTTGCTTGCTGGCATGGTTCCCTCTACCTTGCTGGCTCACTCTCTGCCCCTCTTTGCTTGCTGCTTGGTGTCATGTTCGTGATGCTCGGGACAGACTGTGTCAATCATTCGGACAGCAGGTGGTGAGAAATTGTACATTGTTCATTTTGTATATTTTGTATAAATTAATATCCTTATATTCTGTTATTATTGTAGTTTTCCTTTGCTATTTTAGTAAACTGTTTTTATCTCAACCAGCAAGTTTTCCTTTTTTCCCAATTTCTCTCCCCTATCCCACTGGGTAGGGGGAGGTTGAGCGAGAAACTGTATGGTGATCCAGGCTAAACCACCACAATCATGAACGGTATTTGGAGGCTGCTGAACCCTGTCGAGTGTCAGACACCAGCCTCACACTGAGCATCTGTGCTTTACCTGCACTGCCACGACTCACCCACCAGCTCTGCAGCACCAGTACTGCGTACACAGTGGCTGTTCCTCTGGGCTTTCTTGCACCACCTTGAATAGGTCACTTTGGTTCAGAGATAAAAGCAATTTCAGTGTCTGAAGAATTGCTTAGGGACCTCAAGTCCAAAACTGTACTCTAAAACATATCTTCTAAAGAAGTTGCCTAAATTTAGAAGTAAATTAAAAAAAGAAAAAAAAAAACTTTCATCACTACCACAGCTGACCTTAACTTTTCAAAGTAGTTTTGTGAACCACTGGTTTTACCACAGCTAACATACTACAATAATTAGCTACAAACATATTATAAAGATATAGAGATAGAAATAAAGAAGATAGAGATGAAAGGGAGAAGTCTTGTCTATAAAAGTCTTTTGTAATATGTTGTTTACATAATAGTCTAGATTTCCCTAGCAAGAGAAACAGAGAGAGAAGGAAATCCAGACCTCATGCAGCTGACAGGAGAGTAACTTCCATCATATCTTCCCAAAATGTCAAAGAGTGGGAAGAGAAATAGGAAAATCAAATCAATGTCCAGGACCAGTGCTTAGGTTTCTCAGTTGAGACCCGGGGAGTTCTGGTTTCCTATCCATATTCCCAGGATCCTCCTTTTTATTCCGTTACTATTTAGTGATGAGGTACTCAATACCTAGGTAAGCATGATCAGCTATATAAGTGTACTATGGAAAATGAGTGTCAGGATATCACCGCCTAAGCTGTTCCTACATATAATTAGTTCAAGCTCTTCCTTCAATAAAGGCATTCAATTGGCAGAAAAAGATGACAAAATCAAAGTTTACAGGCAGCCCAAGAGATGCACCAGAGACCTGAAAGGATGCAAGAGGCTTGGAAAAGCCTCTTTAATATTTTGCCTGAACTCAATGGACAAGACTGATGAAACTACACAACCATAATCTCACTGAAATTTCTATCTTTCAGCAAACACCATCAGTCTCAGTACAGAAGATTTTTGCCTTCTGTTATTTAGTTAAAGGAGAGGGGGATTGCTTGATATTAAACATATAATAGAAGTAGAAACATCAGGATTAAATGTATTGTAATATGAAGTTCAATTGATTTCATGCAGCCCCAAAACTCAGTCATCTGTTGGAGAACATGAACAAGGGGTTTCTGCTCATGAACACCTCCATCTATCTGCTGTGTTTCCGACTTCAGTGACTTGTTTTCAAAGAAAACAAATTTGAATTCTTTGATGTCAGTGCTGCTGCCAAGAGGACATAGCACAATTAATTGAGAGCTTCATGCCAAAATAATCTATGCAACCGAGGTAATAAGCTTTCTCCGAATAGGAAATAGCTGAGAATTTATTTTGCCATAATGTTGATAACACTCTGTCATTTTTATTACCTTAGGGCTTATGTCAGACACCTAGGCCTGAGGATAGACAGGAACGTACATCCTTGTTCTCAGTGTCCACCTACAGCTAGTAGATGATTCCTACCTTTTTGTAGGAGAGACTTCCAGACTCTCAATTTTCATCTTGTGTGAGGAGCTGAACTGCGATTCAACACTGTTCTGCAGGCAATTCTGCAATTCATTTAACTGCAAGCCATGGAGTTAAAGTTAGATGCTGCAATACGTAAAATCATCATTTGGCCTGGACCAAAAGGGTTGTTGTTTTTTTCTTTTTAAATGTTATGCAGTGCTACTTAAGAATGTTAAGTTAAACCCCTGTTTATGTGTCTGCTGAAGAAGAATGGCCTAGCAAGTGCAGGCCAATATCAACCAAACCGGCTTCAAATACATTTTGAAAAGTTATTGCAGTGCCACTGACCAGCAAATATTACCATTTAGCCATGTATCCATAAATAAACCCATCCTGATAAAGCTTTATGGGAACTGGACGTAAACTGAGTTAATTTAGAGACGTAGCTGATAGAATCTGGAAGTGTACGATTGGGCCATCAGTGGGATTTGATAAAATGCAAAAAAAAAAAAATTAATATAATTACATGATATTTCCCCATTACCAAAATTAGAGTTTCAACATATGCAAAGATAAAAAAAAATACAATTACACCCTCTTAAAACAAATGGATGAGTATTTTTATGCTTTTGGCACAAGCAAAGCTGCAGTCTACCCTGGCTTGCTCGTTGAGTGCCACTCACATAGGTAAGTCTCTCACTTCTGGAAGCACTGCTTCATGGAAGGCTTTTGTTGCATATGTCCCACAGTCAGTCATTGACCATACAGTGCAGCTGCATCCTCAGCAAATCATTAAATATGCTTCCTCAGTATGCGCAGAGGGCAAATCCCATGACCTGCGTGGCCGTCTAGGGTGGCTGCGCAAGTCTTCAGTTGTTACACTGAGTGCCAGAAGCGAAGTAAGAACTAAAATGTAGACTTTAATGAGAGTAGACTTACTTCCCAAATTAAAGTCTGTTAATATTGAATATTTATGGTTCGTATTTTCATTGATATTCCTCATTGTTTTTTTAAGAATGCTGAATCAATTTCTCACATTTTTTCTGGAACACTAATTTAGCATATACTGTAACGTGCTGAACTGCAAGTGCCCAATTATTGCCTCTTTATAGAACAAATTCATTCAGACATTTTAAAGGAAATCAAAGACAAGTATGATATAAAAATAAAAAATTTGTCTTGATCTTCATGGAACCATAGAAATAGAGGTCATATACAGCAGCCTTCCACTTGAGGCAGGACCATTGCTAACACTAGATCAGGTCAGCTGTGGCTTTGCTTACACAAATCTGGAAAAATTTCCAAAGATAAAGACCACACAGTCCAATCTGTCCCAGGACTGCACAATTCTCCCAGTGGAAAAGCTTTTCCTAATATCAAACCTGAGTGTCCCTAACTGCAGTTTGGAGCCATTCGCACTTGTCATAACATTGGCCACTACCAAGAAGAGTATTTTTTTTTCACCAATATCTATACAATTTACCAGTTGCATTTTTTTCAATGCCATCTATAACCATCTGCATCATGGGAAAAAAATACTTTTCTTTTGGAGAAGGTCATGGTTCAAGAATGTCATGAAGTGAGGCCGGTGGTTTCAACCTGTAATCCCAAGATTTCTGACAGTTCTTGGATGTCTTCCAGGCATTTTAAAATACTAATACTAAATCCAGTAGTCTTTGACCCACCATGCAAAGTTTGAACTTCCATTTAAAAAAAAAAGTGAAGAGCTCTGCTAAATGAAGAAAAATTTATTAGAAAGAATGTTTCAGTGATTTGGACTGGTGAGTTCTACTCTAGTTCTCAGTCTTACTAATCCTTCCTTTTAGATCATAAGCAAATCAACTGAATTCTGTAGGAAATGCTCTTCATTGTAAAATTATGCTACAGCACTTTATCTCAGTAAAGTGTGAAGAAAAAGTTTATTTCTTTTAAAAAGTCTCATCAACTCAGAAATTTCAAAGATGGAGCAAAGTAACAACCTAAGCAAGACAGATGGATCCTCTTTGAAAATGTCTTAAAGATAAAGAATCTGGGGTTTTGTTTGCGATTTTTTTGTTTTTCCCTGTAGGCAATAGGAGTTTCACATTTGACTTCACTGGGAACAACTGAACGATGGAGTAGAACAGTGCAGTGAGTCATGTGTTACAGTGGGAAAATACTGGCTGAAGTTTAGCATTTGGAAGGCAAAGGGGCACATCTCTTCACTTCTTGTGACGTGAGAACTGTCCTTGAGCAAATCACTTCTGTGTCCTTTCCCTCATCTTACTGCAAAAGTGGAGTAATACTATTCACCTCTTATGTAAAGTACTGTGTGGAGGACAAGTGTGCTATAAAAGCTAACATTATGATGGCATGACAAACAAAGGTAAGTACAGACAATGGCATTGAAATACTTAGTTTTATCCAGTTGTCTTCTTTTTTTTCTTGAATGACGTGTGGGATAATGACTAGAAGATCTCCAGTAATTCGACATTTCTGTATAAAGGGGCAAAAGGGTGTTGTCATTAGAGGTTTTGCTTTTCCAAGTATTTCAGGGAGGATTTGATGAACAGATCACTGACTTTCACTTGGAATGTTACAAAATACTGGAACTGCGAATATTGCGTTTACCTTAGGATTTCATTATGATACACTGTTCAAACGAGCATTAGAGAACATTTTGAACACAAAATCTGGACAAAAAAAAAGGTAACTCCAGAACAATACTGTATAATGCATTACTGAAAAATAGAACTACTGGATATTGTCAGGATTATGCTAAACATTTATATAGGTTTCCTAGGACTCTTTTTGGTATTTTTGATTATCAGGAGGCAAGAATAATTTTCTGTACTTCCATGTTTTCCTCTGAGGAAAGTTCAAATGGATTTTGTTTTTTATCCAAGTGTATATCAGCCATAAACTTTTGTAAAATGTTTGCTTTACATCACCAAGTAGCACTCAGATTGTATACCTCTTCCATAAAGATATAATCAAACTCTGAGTATCATATTCACGATATAGAATAGAAGGAAATAGAAGTATCCATCCTGAGTATTTAAACTCACATTTCTTCAGGAATTTTGAAGAAAAAATGAAATGGTTGTGGCTGGTACTCGTAGGAATACTGAAAGCTATATTACTTTCTTAAAAGACTGGTCCATTTTAAAAATACTTACATTCTGTTAGCTTAACTCTTTCTGAACATTTTCTTTAACTGATGCCATAAAGAAAGTTTGATGCCATAAAGAAAGTTAACCTTCATGAGTAATTCTTCTAAGCTACATAAATGAAACAATAAAATTACAATTTTGCATCTGCCTTTATGATCATGTTCACTCAAAAGTAATTAAGAATTTTTTGTTCGGCCAGACGTACAGCAGGATCACAGAACAGTAGTAAAATGTGCGCTTTGGTCTGATTGTAGTGCAGTTCTGCAAAGCCCAACAGGACTACACCGGAGCATTTTTGGTCTTCAGTAAAAATATCGCTGTCAGTGTCAGACTAAAGCAAGTGAGAAACTATGGAGAAAAAGAAAAGGAAACTTTCTAATATAAGAGGTGGGAGATGAAACTGAAGGGTTTCATGTTCCCTTATAGTTAAAGTAGGAATGCATTAAATATAACCAAAATATTTATTTCTTTTCAACTGACGTCTGCAATAGCACATACCTTGACGTCCCATAATTTGAGTTGCTTAAATCTGATTTTTGTAAGTTCTTTTTTTTGTATGTGTGTTATCTGTATTCACCTGTTTGCCTTTTAATCCCCTTAGAGCTCTTGAATCCAGCAGACAGTTTGAACAAAATAGTTAAAAAAGATATGTCAAAGTTAAGAAAATTCTGCTACGCAAGGCTAGATGATAAAGACCCCATGTATTTCTTGACTAGTTGAGCGACTGTAATATCTACTTTGATGTCTGGCATGACTTAACACCAGTAGGCAGCTCAGCCCCACACAGCCACTGGCTCACTCCCCCTCGGTGGGATGGGGAAGAGAATAAGAAGGGTAAAAGTGAGAAAACTTTTGCGTTGAGATAAAGATAGTTTAATAGCTAAGGTAAAAGCTGCATGTGCAAGCAAAATAAGATAATGAATTGATTCACTGCTTTCCACAACAGGAAAGTGTTCAGCAGTTTCCAGGAAAGCAGGGCTCCGTCACATCTATTGGTTACTTAGGAAGACAAACACCATCACTCCAATTGTCACCCTCTTCCTCCAGCTTTTATTGCTGAGCACAATGTCATTATGGTATGGAATATCCTTTTGGTCAGTTGTCCCAGCTGTGTCCCCTTCCAATTTCTTGTGCATCTCCAGCATACTCGCTGATGAGACAGTGTGGAGAGTAGCAAAGAGCTGCTTAAGCACTGCTCAGCAATAAATTAAAAAAAAAAAAAAATCTCCATGTTATCATCACTGTTTTCATCACATATCCAAAACATAAGTCCATACTGGCTACTATGAAGAAATTTAACTTCAGTCAAAACCAGTAAAGTATAAAAATATCACACTGATAATCAACATCATGTTGAAAATCCGTAACTTAGGCCTAGCTTAATTGTAGTGCTCATTAACGTATTTCTGACAGAAGGAGGATGCAGTGTTGGATTTATTTTATTCACTGGAGTAGAGGAAATATTGACATTCAGAAAAGTTAAATTCTCAAAAGATTTGTAGCTCTTACTAGATAATTTGCAATTTGCAAATTATGTTCCTTAGTCATTGTGTTAGAGGAAAAAAGACACTATTTGATCATCTCTTTTCCCTGAACAACACCTATAACTCCTAATAAATTGTCACAGTTTAACCCCGGTCAGTAATCAAGTACCACACAGTCGCTCACTCATCCTCCCCTTCCCCAGGGGATGAGGGAGAGAACCAGGAAGAAAGTGGCTGTATCCCTCCCAGCTTCTTGCACCTGCACGTTAGCATACCTGGGAAGCTGCAAAAAGTCCTTGATCTCTTAGCAACAACTAATGACATCAGTGTATTATCAACATTTTTCATCTAGCAAATCCTGTACTAAACCCAAAATACAGCAGCTTCTGGGAAGAAAATTACCTCCATCCCAGCCGAAACTGGGACATAAATCTAACAAAAGATTAAAATGTTCTGTTTCAGGAATGTTAAAGTAGAATCTGTAACTGTTGCCAATTTAGAGCTGGGGACATAGTACTAACCCAAGTTAGTACTCCCAGATACTTTTGCCTGTCTGCACTTCTCGTGCATGCAAACAAAAAATAATACCCAGCTCTATTTCAGAATATTTCTCCACTTTAAGGGCTAGTTTAGAGGAAAGGACAAATTGGGCTTAAGTGGTGCAGGAATCCATGTGATCTTCTGGTACTGAGCAGAATTTAGTTTTAGAGACAGCCTAAACCCTGTCATAAATCACAATTGCTTGTTTTGAGAATCCTTAAATTGAAGCTCTGTGTGCGCAAGGATGTTTGTTATACAGGAGACTAAACGTTTACAGAGCAGTAGCTGCATTCTCAAAGTTATATCAACACTGAAAAACATAGAGTTAAGGCAATTTTAAAACTTCTGGTCTTTTAGTCTTCTCTTGGAATATGATATTGTAACATTTTAGCTGGCCAGGTCTTCTTGCTTACATTGAAAATTACAGATTGATTATTGTGCAGAAAATGTTATCCTGTTGTTATAAAAAGTATGGCTTATTGCCTAGATTGGTCCACAAAAATAAACATATATATGAAATTAACCCTTACGGTATCGTGAAAACCAAGTCATTTTAAATTGGAGCCTTGTTCTCTCTCATCCCTACTGACTTTAGCCTGATAAACAATTAATTGTTTAACTATCTAACTGCTGCAGAATCCGATCCCTGATTAACTCTCTTGTTGAGCAATTTTCTTGCAACTTCCTCTCAATTATACGGAGTAAACATTACTTCTAAGATGTGCAAGTACTCGCTCGCTGGCCCTTAGACAGTCAATGAGAGCAATTTTGCTCAGATGATGGGCCTATCTCCTGTTAATTCCTGCTCCTGCCAGAGCAAGACTGCTGATGTTTATCTGCTCGGCTCCAGCAGATTCAGATGCTGTTCCTGTTGCAGTTCTGACTGCTACTGTCAAAGGGAACCGTGCAGTTTTAATGTGATTCACTGTAACAAAGAACATAAGCAAGTGAAATCAAACTGTATCCAGGACCATCCCCAAGCCCATGTTCAGAATGGAGTTTTTGGCACTGCATCACATAAAAAAAAACCAAATAGTTTTTCCAGTCATTATTTTTATATTGTTATTATTGTTATTATCATGCATTTTTTTCTTAGATATAATTATCATTACACCTGCTTTTTTTAATATGAACTTTTTTCTCAGTTCCAGGCATCTAGTGCTTCGTACATTAAGGGAGAGAATTTAAAATTAAATTGAAAGCCATAGTCACTGGTGATGAAACAGGTATAGCTCAGTTAAGTTTGCCATGACAGTTTCTGACTGTGAATCACACATTTTGCTAAATGAAATTTTATTGAACTTGAATCCATGCATTCCTTGTTCAAATGCAAAGGAACTGGCATGAATCACCAGCTAGGGATGATGGGGGACTAAATTAATTGAGTTTATTTCCAAAGCTGAACCACAACCTCCAAATTATCATTTTACTTTTTAAAACCTGTGCAATTTCCTAGTTACGATTATTTTTTGCTAAGATGCTGACAGTCCCCCAAGGTTAGGATATGAAAAACTTAATCAAACTGATAATTAATTTGACATCTAGATTCTTCCCTCCATTCATAATAAAAATTAGGTGACTGCATGAACAGTCCCACTGAAACCCACAGTAATACTACAAGAGGGAAACATTGATGAATTGTTAATGGCACTACTGCCGATTTCAATGTTGCATTTAAAGAACATGTGGATTTCCACCAGGCAACTTGAAATCAAAAATCTCACTTCCCGTTGCCAAACTACTGCAACGATACTGTAGCTGTGTTAGTCTTGTGTTTAATGAGTTGGATGTAGAATCAGATATGTCAGTTATTTAGAACACTTTTAGCAATTTAAGATTCACTCATTTCCATCATAAATGAAACTCTTGTGTGAGCACAGGGGAAAAATTTAATTTCCATTCCACTGCAATAATATCTGGAAAGACTATAAATTTTACAGTTGCAATCGTCAGAAGAGCAGCTGCATTAAGAAAGAAGCATGTGTGAATATATGAAGACAGCTGAGAAACGTAAATTGAAAAGAGTCTAAATCACTCAGTTCTCATTTCTTTTAATGTATTTATTCAGCAAGAATACAAATTCTAGTCATGTAAGGACTAATTCTTGAACTCATCAAACTCTGAGAAGCCAAAATAACTCCAGCTTTTATCTCTGGTAGGGTGATGTAATTGGAAGCTGGAATTGGTCCACAATCTTAGTTTTGCTTTAGATAATTATTTTTTCTTAGGATACCAAGACTTTGCAGCCATTAGTTCACAAACCCAACAGCCCAGACACCCTAACAGATGACTCTGATAAGTTATGTCATGCCAGCTGACATGTAGCAACTTTTCATGTATGTATTCTTAATTCTTCACATCTGCAAGGCTTAGCTTAGTGTACAATTGAAGAGGTTTTGATAAAAATCTACTAGCCTGTATACCCTCAGGTTAAGGTCATGTCCATTAACAGTTACCAAAGGTCAGATGATGCATGGCCACTTCCTGAGTGGTGGCACTTGCTCATATGTGTAAGCAGCTCTAGAGTTATGTCATCTGTCTTTGATTCTTTCAGTTAACTGTGCCATTGTTCCCTTTATAGGTGAAATCTGTATAACAAAGCTGTAACTGTAACTATATGTGAAAAAAATAATCTGAAGATTTGGACTCCATACCTTTTGTATGTCTGGAGACATTTCAGGAATGCTGAACATTAGAATGAACTTCCAATGACTGATGAATAAACTATTTTCATGACTCAAAAAAATAAGCCCCTGTTTTTGTATCTTCTATTAATTATCCCTGAGTTGTGAAATCAAAAAGAATCTCTCCTTATTCATGCTACAGCAGTACTACATTGAACTATCACATTTTACTAAAGTAAATATCAAATAATCAACTCAGATAATCAAATATTTGCCTCACGTGATACCAAAGTGATGGGAATGGTGCATTCTATTCATCATAGATAAGAAGAGAGGAAAAATATTCCTCTTCTGTAAAGATCTGACTCATCACAGATGGAATTAATACTTTGCAGAATAGTATGGTCTTTCAGCTACTGATTAAGTCTTAGCTAAGCTTAAGTTAAAGGACTGAAGGGACACATATGCTTATGCAATGATGTGACAGTAAACCTAGCTTTTCCTTTTCTTTCCAAAAGAGAAAAAAATCCAAACCAAAACATCACAGGGACATGCCATTGAGATGCCTTTGCAGTTTGAGTGTGTTTTAATTCATCTTCGTAACATTAGTCATGAAGTTTCTGGAGTAAATAATTATTTAATTCAGATTCAAACTGGCAAAGGCTTTTAGACTACCAGCCATACTTACAGAGTTCTGCTGATGTTTCCGAAGTCTAAAAGAATTATAATGCCAGAGCTACATGAAAGCAGGATAGTAAAGTTTAAGCAGGGTGCAGAAATGTGAGCTCCATTTAGAGCGTTCTGTTCAAATATCAATGTTTTTGATTAAAGCTAGTTTTCTTCTCCTCATCAAACCTAAAGGAAAATAAGCTAAGACCTCGGTGTGCTCAGCACTGCAGCTTGGCTGTTCCGACCTACTCAAAATCAATCTATACTACAGTAAGATGCTTCTGGCAAACTAAGAGAGTACATTTTTTGCCACTTGAAAGATGCCATTACTTCAGTAAATTTTCTGCCATTTCCACATGCTTTCACAGCTTTCTGAAACAGATCTGAAGAATAAGACACTATTTCATACAGTTTATCAAGGCAGTGCTTCAGAGTAATTTTAGCTTAATTCAGCTTAATTTTTTACTACACTTGAGGTTAAGTAGGTTATAGTCACCTACTCTCTATATGGTTAAAGAGAAGACATCTGTAGAAGACTTCTGTCTCACATACGTACTCAGGGACATATGCGACATATCAGGTCATGAGAGGTGCATTCCGATGCCCTGCATTATTTATTTTCTGACAATCTGACAACAGACGTAGTGGAAATTACTAACTTTGACCAGACCTCTAACTTCAGGGAAACAAAGTTGCAGGAGATAAATCTAACTCTCCATATCTATTTTCAGCCAATAGCCATAAGCAGTAACACTCATAAATTTTGCTTTTAGCAAATTACTATGTTTAATATTCCTACACTATCTTGCCTTGAGATAAATGCTTGGTCTATATTAATTGATTCAGACTCAACTCTGTGTACAAACCAACCACTCATTTTTTCTCATTTGGAATTATATTTATTGTTTGTCAGTGTAAGATCTTTGCTGATGTCCAAACTATGGTTCACTGTATTTGTTACATTTCTTTTCAGAAACAAAAAACAGAATAGCCTATTTCAGGTGGAAAGGACCTTCAACAATCATCTACTCCAATTGCCTGACCAATTCAGGGCTGAGCAAAAATTAAAGCATGTTGTTAAGGGCTTTGTCCAAATACCTTTTAAACACTGACAGCCTTGGGGCATCAAATACCTCTCTAGGAAGCCTGTTCCAGTGTTTGACCATCCTCCTGGGAAAGAAATGCTTCCTAATGTCCAGCCTAAACCTCACCTGATGAAGCTTTGAACAATTCCCATGCCCCTTATCACTGGAGCCCAGGGAGAAGAGATGAGCACCTCCTTCTCCACATCCGCTCCTCAGGAAGCTGTAGAGAGCAAAGAGGTCGCACCTCAGCCTCCTTTTCTTCAAACTACACAAGCCCAAAGTCGTTAGCCACTCCTCACAGTACATGCCTTCCAGCCCCTTCACCAGCATTGTTGCTCTCCTCTGGATGCATTCAAAGACCTTCACATCTTTCTTAAATTATGAGGATTTTAACTAGAATGGAATCTAAATTAATATATGAACCTTTACATAATATAAGGGAGACGATGGAAAGAAATCTCAAACTACTAAATATCAAGTCAAAATCAAGTTTCCCATTGCCCTCCAATCTTTTCAGTGGAGACAGTTGAGGTTGCCAGTAATATAAAGCCTGAAAGATTCAGAAAGTGATTCTGAACCTCCTGGCATATCTTTGGAGGTCTTTGTTAAAGACACAGTAAGGACAGAGGTTTGAAGGGTGTACTTCATCATGAGTATGTGGGCTGGGAACATACTTTGTCCTCACTGCAAATGTGGAAACAACATATTTTTCTCTTAACATGGTGCTCTCATTCAATTAATAACAGGCATAAAAACCACAGGTTAAGTGTGCGTGTACCAGAAGAGCATGTACAGACAGTAACTAGAATTTAAGCACTGATAGAAAAGTAGCACATAACATTGCAAGATTAAATACACTTTTCAGAGTGCTTCCACTCCTCACCTTACTTGCCAGCAGATGGAGGTGAGGGACAGGTTACTTTTTGTTTCAGTACATCACAACGGAATAGGCACAGCAGCCATCAGAGAGCTCTGAAGTATTGCACTCAGCAGTCATACCTGTGTGCTGGAGCAATACTTTGGTTTATAGCTTAGTTACAGTTGGTGGCATTGTCAAAAAAAAAAAATAGATGTTTATTTTTCCCCAAAACAAATAATTGATTACCTCTCATTGGTAGATTTATACACAAGGAGCCATAGGTTATTTGTTCTTCAGGATACAAAGATAAAAATGTCTCGGTAAAAGTTTCTGTTATTTTGGTACACATACAGTTTGCATACAGATTCATGTAATCATAAAATATTTACAGATAGGTATCTTATGCATACACATATGCATATTTGGATGGACAGAGGAAGTAAAATCTTGCTTGATCTGGGTTTTCAAAAAGGCTTTAGATATTCTGTTGGATGGTGAAGGAAGTTTCCTTCCTGTTCAAGCTTAGCTTTCGTCTACAAATACAGAACTACAAGGCTCATGACTTTGCTCTTTTTGCTGAGTCCATAGAGATCGTTTACCCAGTCACAGACCAAAGTATTAAACAGGGAACGGCAAACCTAATGGACTAGGCGTGGACTGTAGAAAAACAATCTAGGAAAAACATTGTGTCCTTTCAGTTGTAAGAGGTTAAAAAGAGAAGAAAATGTTTGTTTGACTGGTTCCCCAGAGGTTTAACAAGGCTGTTCTGCAAGGGCAGCTCCCGGGAGCCCAGCTGGTGCAGCGCTGCTGGGACGGACGCCAGGAAGGCACTTAGAGTAGAGCCAGAGCACAAACACGGGGCTGCGTCCCTCCTGCCAGAGCAGAGCGAACCACCGCGTTCTGCATGGTCGGCTCTTCCAGGAATCCCTTTGTAGAGAAACTAAGGCTATGCTTTGAGAAAAAAAAAATTCTGAAGGTAGTGGTGGTGAAATGTTCTCTCTTGTGTGAGTTTTACTGCAGCAACAAAGACTTCACCCTACTTGAATTTAGTGATGTATTGTTTCTTACAAAAAAAAACTACGTAAGAACTCAACAACAAAAGAGTGAGTGCCCTCTTAAAAATGAATTACTAGGAGAAGGAGACTGCACAGAGCTGAAGGTATTAAGCTGTATGGAGAGTAGATAGCCTGATAAAAACCTCTCAGCAGAGAAGTGGTTCAGGTGTTTTACATGTCATCTTCAGCTTTAATCTTGATTAATGAACTGAATGTGAATTTTTAAATTTTTTTCACTAGCTAGCAAAGCCTGTTTGTGTTTTTTTTTCACTGAATAAGACAAGAAAAATCTTCCACCTTGGTTCTGCGATTTTCCTTCTCATCTGTCATGAAGAGAAGAAAAGACAAAAAATATGTTCTTAAGCCAGTTTTGTGATTTTCTTCATGGCCTTAAATGACACTCAATCCTAGCAAATTTATCATGTCCTGTGCATGAATTTACTAGATATTACCATCTCATCAAAAATTTTGATGCTAAGAAGTAAAAGGAATGAATTAGGTCCCTAAAAAATGTGTGGTGCTATTTAAGGCATCCTAGAATAATTAAGATCCTTGGAGCAGAGCTCTCAGCAGAAATGCCAGAGACCCTTGGGTAGACTCCAGCCCTCTGGAAAGTTACCTGGAGAACAGGAAGGATATTCTAGGGCACCAGTTAAGCACCTAAATTCCACCCAAAATATACTTACCTTTGTAAAGTAAGACAGGTTCAGGCTCTGCTAGGTAAATAAAATAGATGCCAAAGTGAAACTATGTGATGACATTGCTATGTAACTTTAATACTTAGATGGAAAAAGCTGCTGAATCTATTGTGTTTACTGAATTTCATAAGAGGGTTCATTATGAACCATGGGATGAACACAAGACCTAACTTTGCTTTATAGAAAAGCGTGTGCCAACAAGAGTCTGGGATTCACACCCTTTTCTTGCATTTAGATTTCTAATTTTTGCCTTTCAAAAGAGAGATCAGAACTACTCTACTTTGGCAATGGTTCTCCCTTTTATTCAGTAAATCACTGGCTAACCCATCCACTCAGGATGAATTTTTATTCTTCAGGATGAGTTTCATACTTGTATGACTTGGTTCGTCAGCCTGAAGATGATGAAAATCTGTATTTTCTACCTACCTGGAGAATATACCTGGCTGTTTTGCAATATGAGTACCACCTGCTCCAGGAATTCTGCTTTGCAAAAAGAAACTGAGACTGGGAGTAGAAGCACCTGGAGATAACAAATGGTAAGACCTGGATCCTAGCTTTTGTCATAAGGGCTACTATATGTTTTTCCCCATATAGTATGCATAAGCAGTCTTTTAAGTATGGTTCAGAACGTATAATTCCCTGGTTAGATCCTAAATTACCACTTAGAGTGTTGGCACGGTTTCTGCACTGGGCACAGAGGACATCAAAGAATAATTTTTTGGATAATTTAATGGACTTGCTTAAAATTGACTTTAATATCTTGTAGAATTTCCTTCTAAAACTGTCTAGCATTTTAATTTGAGCTTTTTGTTACATTAATAAATTCTAAATATAGTCTTAATCTTATGTTTCACTCTGGCATAGTATTTCTTTTATTATGGTTTTCAAGCTTAAAATAGCACAAAGGATAAATGAACACAAACACATGGTGAATATCAGTCCATTAATTGGTTTAAATAACTGCTTAAAGTATTGCAGAACATTGACTCTTAATGAATTTCAAAAGGAGATTACTTTTAATTGGTTATGTTGGCTGCTATATATTTGCAGAAGGAAAAAAGACAGATAAAGGTATATATCACACCATTTCTCAATCCAACTACTATATTTTAAGAAGTTATATTTTGTATTTAAATTTTATATAATACATACAATTTTTTTTTATCAAGTTTTATCACCATAACAATGGAACAATGTGATAGAGTTAACAATAAAATCTTTAGGTTAGGGTTATTTTTATGCCCAGATGAGTTTTATTCTTTATTTTATGGGACATTCAAATACTTTGATCCTGCATGTCATTCTTAAATCTCTGCACTTGTAATTCTTTCTAACCACCTACTAAAGTTAACTACTCCCTCAAGAACACTTGGGAAATTGTCTTCAGGACAGCAGCAGAATCAAGGTGTAGTTTCATGGGTCCTTAGTTCCTTCTTCTGCACCTATAACAAAGCTCTGTCTTGAATGCAGTTGACCATACTGCCACGGATGCTTATGTGTAACAGAGTAAAACCTAGCAGTGTTAAAGTTTTTGCTAAACAAAAGTTGCTCTGTTTAGAAAATCAAAACTTAACACACAGGGAGAAGACAGGAGCGTCTGTTTAGTGACTTAGAATGTCAAATGGAAGAATGGTTGAAAAGCATTTCTGGGCCACCAGCCTGACTTCAATTGTTCCTTCTCTAAACAGAGGGAGGTAGATTCAGATTGGACATTAGGAAAAAATTTTTTACTCTGAGGGTGGTCAAACACTGGAACAGGTTGCCCAGAGAGGTGGTAGATGCCCCATCCCTGGAAACCTTCGAGGCCTGGTTGGATGGGGCTACGAGCAACCTGATCTGGTTGGAGATGTCCCTGCTTCTTGCAGGAGGTTGGACTAGATGACCTTTAAAGGTCCCTTCCAACCCTAACCATTCTATGATTCTATGATTCTAAATAACACTCAAGTGTTGTTTAGGTGTTTAAAGGTATGTCAAGCCATTAGCAGGCAGCATGACACTGAGTAGTTATCCAGATTTGCTAACTGATTCCCTGTATTTCAGGAAAGATAAATCCTATACTACATAAACTCTTCTAGTAATCCAATGTCATTCTTCCTCTCTTCCACATTAAATAGTGAATCAGTTATGTTTCCAATCAACTGAGCATTACTGACTTCCATTTAGAGCTTCCATTAACTCTGAGTAAGAATCTAACTTGGTTTTTAGACCACTGTAATTCTTCCCTTCTTAATGAGGGTTTCACTTGGACAGAGAGAATATTCCCTTTCCCTGTTGATTCATTTCACTTGGGCTCAGCAAAAGCAGAACTGCCCGCAGTACATATGATCTGAGGATTGCAGACTGTTTTGTCTGGAATCTTAAATAAAAATTATTAAGAAAACACAGGAAATCTGTAAGTGTGCTTTCACTTTATCTTTCATGCTTATATGTACTTGGAAGAGTAGCATCTCTTAAGGGGATTCTGGTGCCCAGCCTGAGAAACAATCCTCAGCGGAGGGCACTCTTTGGAACTTATTGCGTATCATGCTCTCAAATTCAAAGCACAGATTTCCATAGAGAACACTTCCTAGAGCAGACCAATGCATCACACAGCATAGTCATAATATAGTTACTTGTGCACATATATATCTATAGATATTATTTTATTTCTTAACTCTGACAAAAGTTGAGTGGAAGAAGTATATTACCAATCTTTGATTCTTTCCATGTATTTCTACCTTAAGATTAAATATTACCTCTTCTTTTATGTATGTTTTTTTTTTTATTTTAATTTACTCCTTTCCAAGGAAATAAACCCATATCCACAAACAATCTTGAAACAAGTCTGTTGAATAAGGTAAGTAGAGGATTATAATTTAAATGAATAAGAATGCCTTTTTAATAGTCATAGAAACTTAAGGAGAATGAGGATTAAATTTGGAGCTTCTTGGTCTTTAACAGAATTTAAATAAAGTACTATTGTTCAAAAGTGAACTCTGCTTTTGATGATAATCATCCTGTTACTGGTTTGGTAACACCCCATTAGAATTTAGGGTGACCATTAGTCTCTGCCAGAGTTCTACACTTTTCTCCTAGCTCTCAGCTCTGTGCTAAGCTCATGTCTGATCTCAGCTACATCAGTGTCAAACAGAAATAATTCCACTGAACAGAGCTGGGTGACATAAAACGACTGTAAACATCAACTCAGCTAGCTATGTGTGCTATTCCTTCCAGCATAAATATCTCCACACCTAATAATATCACAGGCACAAACATCTTCCACCTGGTTCTTCTCACTCTAGGGACAAGCCTATAGTGAGCAAAGATGAGGTTTGTTGGACTTGCATTGCCTGTGCTCCAGACTAGGCAAAAATGAGCCAGGTCCAGAAGCAGTCTGGCCGCACTAGTTCAGGTCTGCATCCAAGCTGCTACGGACAGTGGCACACTGTCACCCTGTTGTGGCACGCTGCTTTCCATGGGGGCTTTTGGACCCTAAAATGAGGGCAGAAATCCTGCATACAGCTGCCTGTCCAGACAGGTCCCAAGGCTCTTTTGGTGCACCTCTGTCAATAAGTTAAACAGAGACTGGGCAAAGGTGTGAGAGCAGCAATTTGGCCATTGCATTTTTACACTGACAAAGCAGTTCCTGCACTGTTTTGATCGGGGCAGTCTCTCAAATGACTCCTAGGTACAATTTGGGAACTGACGCAGACCAAAGACCATTCCTAAAGGCAATTTGCAAGGAGTCACCCTGTCTTAGGACCAAGGACAGTCTAGTAATAAACAATTGGACCATGCCATCTCTGATCACAGAACCAGAAAGCATATTCTAGCAGTGTTTCAGGTTAGAAGAAGAAATTTCACTCCTGATACCACTCACCCATGAATTATAAGTCTTAAGCAGTCACATTCAGAAGACTTCTTTGTCCTGCCAAAGTTGCAACAGGGTCTGAGAGTGACTGCACAATGATCTGCCGGCTTTGTACACGCTGAATTCACTCCGAGGCTCAGAAGCAGGCTATTGCACTCACTTAAGGAGCTGACGTAGCTCTTGCTGACATCAATAGAAAGATTCTCACAGATTTTGTAAGAGGGAAGTCATGTCCCAGACAGCACAGAAAGGTGTGAGGCTCAAGGAATTCTCCGGGGGAAATACTTCTGCTGCTGACTCTGGTAGGAGAAAGTAAGCCCTAATTATATATTTATAATAAATCAAGGTCTAAATATGCACACAATGAATTGGATGCCTCCCTTCACAGGTCAATATATTGGCAGACGCTTTTTTGTCTTCAGTCAAGTTCAGAACATAGCAATAATAAACTTTTTTACATTTTAAACTTTTCTGTCCTGGCCACAAATCATCCCAGCTGAGTAAAGTGAACTGATAAATCTGTCTCCTTTGTTATTACACTCGATTGATTAGTTCTTCTTCGTCTCACACAGGATGTACATGAAGAAGTACCCTTCTGATAACTAGGTGTAATATATAGAAGATTGAAAATAAAATTGAGCGCAAATATAAAATGTTTATCGGATCCATTTCAAAAGTAAAATAAATTATATTTTTCAGGTTCAGATATAGTCATTACCATTAAGAAATAACTTCTCATCATTCAACATGTCTTTTAAACTTTCATGCATTTTTTGTAATGTTAAGGGTTGAAAATACTTATTTTTATAGTGGACATCAAAGCAAATTGACTCATAACCACATCCTAGGTGGCATGATGATTAGAATTCCACAAGTAAGCTGGGAAAAAAATGAATTCAGTGACAGGGTAATTCTTCATCCATAGCACAGACAAAAATGTGCTTTCTTATGGTAACTTCCTGCTGGATACTTGGTAAATTGAAGCATATGAGAACTGATGACAGCAAAAGGACTTGTGCAACAGCTCTGTTGTGTAGCACAGAAATTTCCTCTCAGGAATGCCACAACCTTAGAATCTGCTGCTATCTATGAAATAAAGTATTGTGAATGAGATATTCTTCAAGACATGCTAAAAAAAAAGAAACATTTTTTTTCATCAGGTATTTCCACTGAGGAACGTTTTGAAGGCACTAGAGAGAATTGTAATCATTATAGTAAAGCATTGCTGTTGGGTGGGGGAAGGAAGGGAATGAGGTTTGTGATGGATTACCTGAAATTCCTTCACTTTGAGTATAATTGTATTTTCTTGTGGAAGCATGGAATTACAGGCCCTTTCAGAGATCTTTAAAAAATCAAAGCAAATATAGAGAACTAAAACCATGGATGGGCTAGGGTTTTTTGCTCAAAGTATCATAGATTACCAGCAGCAAATCTTACAAGGATTTTCACTTGAAAGCCAAACTCCTGTTGTATGATGATAACTGGCCGTTATTCACTCAGAATTTTCCATCTGCACTATTCACAGTAATGATTATTGAAGGCTCCCAAACACACAGTTGCACAAGCAGTTGCTTTGACCAAACTAAAATACTTTAAAACCTCAACTGAGGCCCCTAAAAGAAGCAGACAAAAGAAGAAGCCAGATATCAACCAATCTAGAATCGCACAATTGATTAGGTTGGAAAAAAACCTTAAGATCATTGAGCTCAACTGCAAACCTAGTACTGCCAAGTCCACCACTACACCATGCCCATAAGCACCAATCTTCACATCTTTTGAACACCTCTAGGGATGGAGACTCCACCCCTTCCCTGGGCAGCCTGTTCCAGTGCTTGATAACCCTTTCAGTAAACGATTTTTTTTCTGAATATCCAATCTAAACCTCCCCTGCCGTAACTTGATGCTGTCTTCACTTTTCCTAGCCCATGTTACTTGGGAGAAGAAACCTCACTCTGACTTCCTTCCGGGTAGGTGTAGAGAGCAATGAGGTCTCCCCTCAGCCTCCTTTTCTCCAGACTGAACAATCCCTGTTCCCTGAGCCGCTCCTCATAAGACTTGTTCTCTAGACCCTCATCAGCTTCATTGCCCTTCTCTGGACATGCTCCAGCAACTCAACATCCTTCTTGTAGCGTAGTCCTTTCCAAAACTGCACACAGTATTTGAGGTGCTGTGTATAGGGGCACGGTCACTTCCCTGCTTCTGCTGGCCACACTGTTCCTGATACAAGCCAGGATGCTGTTGGCCTTCTTGGCCACCTAGGCACACTGCTGGCTCATGTTCAGCCAGCTGTCAACCAAAACCCCCAGATCCTTTTCTGCCAGGCAGCTTTCCAGCCACTCTTCCCCAAGCCTGCATGTAGCCTCAGATAATTCCTGTCTCGAGGCTGCTCTGAACAACTCCAACCTATAATAGGCCCCTAGAAGCCAGAAAGTTCAAACTAACATTGCCAAGCACAGGAACATCTCAAACCTTCTTTTGTCAGCAGTACAGCCTTGCTTGTGACACATACCCTGTCTCATAATCAACAGTGACTGCTTTGTGGAAGCCCCTAACAGGGAAAAAAATTCTTTTCCTTTCTGCCTTTGCTGCTGAAGGAGTGTGTGGGTGTAACAGACAGAGAAGTCTCGCCCTAGGACTTCTATGGCTCTTCTGTTGATTAAAGCCATATCAGCACAGAGTGCACCAAATGAAATAAGCTAGTTTTGGGGCAGAAATAAGTGTTCTTGCTCCTTCTTTGAATGAGTACATCAAGCTCCTGATGCATGGTCTAGGTGGAAAATTGCCTAAGGGCAGAAGGAGATTTGCATTTCTTTTGCCACTGGAATTACCACACAAACACTGGTAGCAGAAAGCTCAGCAGGACAACTTCATCCCTCATCCCTCCTGTCATTCACAGAGCACTGTTTCCTCTGCTGAAATCAACCAGAGACCACATAAGGGCATTTTTATTTCAGAACATATTTCACCAAAATATGTATTTCTTCTCAAAGTTGCTATGTTTCATAAGAAACACGTTATGTTTTAGAAGGAAAGCTTAATTGTGTTGATTTTTTAAATTATAATTTGAATGGCAAAGTTGAAAGATTTTAAGATATTTTCGTTCTGCTGGTTTTCTGTATTTCATTTTTATATATTAAAACACTACTTTTACAAGTCATACATATTATGAACATTGATATTCATTTTAAAACATGAAAAGAAATCACATGGAATCATGTAACAAAACCCAAATGTTATGAACTTACTGAAATGAAGTATTTCTTTGCCATGTTATATGGGAAAATTCAGTTAAGACTATTGTTTTCATATGCAAAACACTCTATTTTCAGAAAATAGAAATTTGTATTCTCTTTATTTAACACTAAATACACTAAATAGATGTTTTCATGCCACCAAATTTAGCTTATTATTTTAATTTTCTTCTTATTTTGAACACATTTAAAAAATTTTAACACTCACCACATCCCTAAAGCATTTATTTTACCCTGTGCCCATCCTTCTGAGCAACAAATACACCATTCAATTTCCTTCATCCAGTCCATCATTTTCACTATTTCTTCGTTGCCTTCTCACTAATGTTGTTCCTGGGTACCACTGACACAACATTAAATGATGTTCAATTAATAAGGAAGGCTGAATTATAAAGATTCGAAATGCAATTTAGCATTTCTGAATGTTTGATGCAATTGGATTTTTTTTTAGTATTTTCCTGTTTGTCTATCAGAACTTTTGTCAAATTTGAGGTAACTGGGTAAGAATAAATGTAGTTTAAATCATCTCTTTTCCAAAATAAATGTACTTTAACTATAATTTTCTTCTCTTCTCTAACCTAATATAAACTTTGTTGATTTTTCATGGCTAAATGAACTTCTTGAAATGAATATTCAAACAACAGAAGGAATTCAAAACACAGAATCCTTCCTATGAAACAATAAAATAAACAGATGCTGACCATTTTTTGAACATCTGTCTTTTCTACGGCTGCCTAATTAGATGTTGAGATGCTTTGTGGATGCTGACAACAGCTGTCAGAGGACGTTTTTATTTGCAACAACTTTCAAGGTCTAAATAATTGTTTAATTCTACATTAGAACTAAACCAAAAGTATAGATGTATACTTGTGAAGCAAAAGTGTGTTTCAACATCAGTTTTCACAATGCATAGCTCAGATTTCCTGTCTTTTGGGTTTTATGACTTGGCACTGGTGGTACATTGATGTTGCTGTGTTGAATACAGATAAATAGATCATTACAGATAAATAGATCATTTTAATTTCTAATATTTGGGCTAATATTTAAGCATACATTCTTTGATGGTCAAGAGACAGTATTCTTCTTTTAAAATTTAAGATATTTGTCCTTTTAAAGCACTTTATCATTTGGGATTCACCTAACATCCAACTAAGTATTACCTTTGGAAGAGAAGTATCCAGAGTAAGAAATAGCACATTTATATCTCCCAGACAAAGTCTATGACTCTCATCATATTGTCAGGTCTAATGTAATTGCTCTCTTTCCAAGACTTATTACTCTACTCCTGACTTTGACTTTCTGTCATATATAACACATCTTTGGCTTTATGAAAGAAAACAAAAGTCCACTTGCCAGAAAGACTGATATTTACATTTTGGGAAGCTGCAGGCATTTACAGTGCACTCATTTGTATTAGCTTCTTATTGATACAAGTATTCAGCAGAAACTTTGCCAAAGAGGAGCAATCTATCACCAGACTCTTAGTTTCATCTAACTCAAATTTCCTTTAAGTCCTTTTCATTGCCATCCAACCTTAGGTAATGTTTCCTGACTTTCTAACAGTCAATTGACATAAGCCTGAATACATGTGAAGACTTCCAGATGACTGCTGAGATGTATGTTGTTGTATGTTGATACATTAAGAAGGTCTCCAGATTTTAACTGTATAGGAAATCAAGTGATCAAACTCATTGCCAGTAACACTAGATAGTTCAAAGACATGCCTACATTGGCATTTTGACATATTGACAATAGGTCTGTCACCCTCAGTAAAAGACAAAGAGGTACTACTACAGTTTGGTGCAGATTTTAAATGGCCTGATACATACTTAGCTATCTTCACTCTGAGTACAGAGATCCTTAAGCATTCAGGCTCCTAAATTAACCTTAGGTTAGGTCTAAAATGGGGATGACAGTAAACTGTTTCTAAAGCTTTCTAAGATTTAGTGACTCAGTGCAGATTTGCACAGTGGGCAAGAAACTGAAACTTCCCAATAGGAACAATGAATGTCAAGCAAGTCACTGAAATCACTTCCAGTTCAGTATTTAGCAATGCCTTTATTCTTTCAGAAACTTGGCACTACCTTTAGAATTGTCCTGTTTTCATGTGCCTTACTAGATGTGGGAGATCTGGGTTCTGGCTGAAGAGGTGTCACCTGTGGAGTTAAAATATGGTTTAACTACTAGGTTATTCTGCTATTGTACCAGCATTTTGGAATCAAATCAATGACGTTGGCATTTTTTGCTTGCACTACACGCATGATTACCAGAACAAGTATCTCTGTAGACACAGGTTGAGTGCAGATCTCTCTCCTCCAGACTCTAGACTGTAGCGGAATTTAGACAGGATATTTCTCTCTAGTCAAGACATACATAGTATATAATTTTAGGTACATTAGACAATTTTAAGACTGATGAACCAGGTATGTAAAACATGCAGGCAGTTATGAGAAAAGAAGACCGCCAGCAGAGGTCTGTCCGGTCTAGATCTCTGCCTTGCATTCAAGGACTCTTCATACTAAAAGCTATACTCCCTCCTGTCAACACTGTCCTCTTACAACATGGATATTTATCCTGTCAACTCTTGCATTAACCTTAAGTCTTGTAGAACAAAATGTTTTGACCTCAGGCTCATTATTCTTTTAGTTTACATTTTGTCCTGCAGAAACATTCTTCAGGCCGCCTGCTTTTTTCACCTTTTTAACTATATGCAGTGTAAGTCTTGTCATCTGGTCTGTCTCTTCCTCCTCTACATAATTTCCCCTTCTCCTTTGTGACTTTTTTTCCCTGGAGAGCTTACAGCTGAATATTGGGTGAATAGAAGCTTACCTACAGCAGATGATCAGTGTTTGTTAGAAATTACTTGTGAATCTACTCATGTCAGCCTCCTCTTTTGCCACTTGCAATAGCTATTATGATTGCTTCTTGTTATGTTGATTTTAACTAAGCATTTTTTCCTAAAAAAAAAAATCTGTAATAGTGCAATAGAGAAGACAATATGCTAACTGTAGGCAAGAGTAAAAAAGCAGAGCAGCCTCTCTGAAGTCAATTAGTATAGTAAAATGAAGATGGCTGTGCTTGCTCAGACTAAGACCACCTCACCCAGCAATGGAAGCTTAAAAGAATGTGCAATAACAGAACAAATATCTACTGGTTCCTCAGAGAATATGTTTCACTCTCCACTAGTTGCATGTTAAAGACTTCCTCAGGCAGGGATGATGTTGTTGTTTTAGACATTGGAAGTTTATAGAGTTACTGCAACCAGAGTTTTTTGAAATCAACTGACCAGAACTTCATTGCAAAATACATGGATTTAATACTGTTGAAGTAATTAATGATTTTGTATTTTATTATTTTGTAGCACTTCACTTCAGGTTTTATTATTTATCTAAAAATACAGAACTCAAAGAATCTTTAAAAAAAATAAATTTAATAATCCATGTTGGGATTCAAAATAATTTTTCAATTGGAAACTACTTCGTTGTTTTTTCTTGGGAAAATTACTTTATACTTTAAAGCACATTAAATTGTCATAATTTTTTTTTTAAATCCATTACAAGTCAAATGACATGTTATTTAACTCTGAGTTTGGAATTTCTCAGTTATTCTTAAGTCTTGGATCAAGACCCATCAGTAAATAATGAACAATTATTTACAAAAGATCTTCTCGTAACGAAAAATGATTTTTCAATGGAATAACTTTTAATTACTTTACACCATGTTTGCATGACTAATTTTAAGATGCATCCCACCCCAAATAAGGAGCCACTTTATGATGTGGATACATAATCTTAGTGGTTTTAGCATTCACCAAACATAGCAGCTTTTTTCTCTACTTGGATAAGTTTGGGTTATGGATTTCAAGGGGAAAGCAATATTCTTCTCAATTTTAAGAAGCCAAATTTTCCTTATGGTAGCAATTCTGGGTAGAAATATTTCCTAGCTTCTTTTAGTGTCCTTTTTTTTAATTCATAGAACATGGTGGGAAACAGCATTTCCATTCTGTCACTTTCAACTCTGTTTCATCTTTTGTTCTCTACAAATGAGCCCAAATTCCTGTAATTCACCTCCATCACTGCACTGTTCTCAATTTCTCAATCACTCAATTTTCTTCTCCAGAACCTTGTTCCTTGTCCTTTTCTTGTCCTCTTTCAATTGCTTCTTTTGTGCATTCCTCCCTATCATATTTTTCCTTCCCTGGCGCTGCAATTTCGCTTTTTCCTCTCTCCCCTCTAGTTAGTGCCATCCAAATTCAGGCAGGCCAAATATAACTTTCTAAGAAGCTTAGTCACTTTAGACATTGGCAGTCTTGGGCACTCCACTTAAGCATTTAAGGGAAGACACAAGGGTGTGACAAGAAAGGGAACAAGGCAAGGATAAAGACACCTCGTATGACATCCACCAGCTTGGCTGTAGCTTTGGGCTTTTGAAATGATGTTTGTATTTGATTTATTTGGGTTTGATCTGTCAAGGCAATAGTAGAACAATATTTATGTACTAGTAATTACAGTATTCTCCTTCCCTCCCCAGCAGTATAGCTATAGTTTACAATCTGTCAGTATTTCCATTACAAAGTCCATTTTTCAGAAGTCAATAACTCAACCATTTAAGACTGCATCAGCACGAAACTTGATATACAAGTTTTCAAAGACTCTTAATTCACTTCTTATCCCCATGATGGAAGAGACACATTGGTTGGGGGGTTTTTTTGGTAATTTATGACATTTTTTTCTTTTTTGAACTAAAACTTGCCTTTGCCTCTGAAACTGAAATGTTGCAGATAAATTGTCACTAATATGGGCTAAGCCTTTCAAGATTTTTTAAAGTAGAACTAAACAGCCAAAATATCCAGATAAAAAGCACAGCTACCAAGCAGTCAGTGCAGATAGTTTTTATCCTTTTTAGATCACAGAGTATATTAGTCTTAGCTGCTGTCCCATTGGTAAATAGCATGCTATGATTTTTCTAAAAGTATGTTATGTAAAAAACAAGGAAAATGAAAGGGCTCACATTCTCAACTTAGGCCATTTGGTGCAATTCCATCCAAGTGCTGGATTTGTACTAGTATGTGCCACTGGAGATCTAATTCCATGCAGTAAACACAAGTGAAGATGCTTCTGTCAAATTTTCATCCACAGCAGTTCTTTTCAATTGTGTTAGGGACCCACGAAGGCATGAACTCAAGTGGAAACACCATTGATGCCTAAGCTGTCTTACTACAGTGAAGGTGTACTTTGTGAAATTAGGATTTATTTCTGTTGTATCTGAAGAAACACCTGGAGCTAGCAGTGTGGTCACTGATTTTAGTCACGTTTACTATGGGATGGTTAAGGACTCTGAAAGCTGGACTCCCTTGAATAAGCACACCTTTTTATGCCAAAGTATTTTCAAGCACGAGGTGGGGACAAGGGGATATGGTACAGAAGCAGTGAAAGATGTTTTGGTTTCTCTGTGCTGACGAAGAAAAAAACTGAATGCAAACATACTCTGTTTCAAGAAAAAAAACTGAATGCAAACATACTCTGTTTCTAAGAAGCAATAACATTGTCGGTAGTGTTATGGCAAGGGAAAGAGGAAGGGTGACCCTTCCAGTCTTCCAAGCAAGGATAAAGTCATTGGTCCCCTTGAAGAGCCCAAATGGAGTCCCTTTTCGGAGTAACCCATACCAGAGTGGGACAGTGAAAGATGAACAGGCACAGCTAAGAAAACTAACCGAATAAATTACTGTGTTCTGTCCCAAATTTGTTGTCAGCAATTTAATGTGTATATATACTGTATTTCTTATTATAAAGGTGATATTAGACAATAATAAACTACGTAGCACAGTGAAACCATTAAATAGAAGGTGCTTATTTTGTATTCACTGTTGTTCCAGAAAAAATAAAACTGAAAAAGTAATTCTTGGAAGAAAAATAAAACTGAAGAAAAAGCAACTCCTGGATAAATAAAAATAAGAACAGCACGAAGTGCAAATAAACAATGACTGCATTTGTTCTCACTATCTGCTAAGAAAATGCTCATATGTTTAATTCATAACCAGTATGTCAAAGTCACATCCATTCTTCTTTACCAAAAACTACCTTAGTTACAAAAACAATGCAAGACTGGGCATTTTTTTTTTCCTCAACTGATTTTAACTATTTTACCCAGCTATGAAGAGCCAGTTTGCACATACACCAAAGCACAGTTATCCAGAGGAAGGCCATCAAGCACCAGAATAATGTGCATCTGCTTTCCTGAGCTAACCTGAACACTTTCTATTCTGCACTTTTTCAT
Organism: Chlamydotis macqueenii; assembly: GCF_036417535.1. NCBI lineage: Eukaryota > Metazoa > Chordata > Aves > Otidiformes > Otididae > Chlamydotis > Chlamydotis macqueenii. Next base: position 11,870,532 of record NC_141558.1, read on the forward strand.
TGCAGTAATGTGTTGACATACAAGAGCTATAAGGACTTCAGGCAGCTGGCTACCTTCCTCAGAGCCCATCTGCCTATTTTGGCATAGAATATATTAATGCACTATCAGCCAGCCTTGCCCTTTGAGATATGCTGTAACTCACAGAAGAGGTGGAAGTATTGTGATGTATGTGATGAAGCCCTGGAACGTGTCCAGAGAAGGGCAACAAAGCTGGTGAGGGGTCTGGAGCACAAGTCTTATGAGGAGCGGCTGAGAGAGTTGGGATTGTTTAGTCTGGAGAAGAGGAGGCTCAGGGGAGACCTCATTGCACTCTATAGCTTCCTGAAGGCAGGTTGTGATGAACAGGGGTTTGGCCTCTTCTTCCAGGCAACAAGCAGGACCCGAGGAAATGGCCACAAGTTGTACCAGAGGAGGTTTAGATTGGACTTGAGGAAAAACTTTTTCTCTCAAAGAGTGGTAAGGCACTGGAATGGCCTGCCCAGGGAGGTGGTGGAGTCTCCGTCCCTGGCAGTGTTCAAGAGGCGGCTTGATAAGAAGCTACAGGATATGGTTTAGTAGCTGTGGCAGCAATGGTAGCAGGAAGACGGTTGGACTAGATGATCTTATAGGTCCCATCCAACCATGTGATTCTATGATTCTATGATTCTATGATTCTATGTGAGCTATATGCAATATGCAATGATCCATTACAGTTTACCAAACCTTTGAAACCCCCATAGCAAAAGTAGACTAAATCACATCAATGCCAGATGTGATTTAGCCTTCATACAACTTAATTTGAAAAACATTGTATAAATGTGTATTCATATTTACTCATGGTTCTCATAAAATTTAACTATGAATAATCTGAAAAAAAAAAGACTCAATATAAATGTCTTTATTTTTTCAGCACTTTGTTGGAAAAATGCCTTACCTTTTTTTATACCACAGATTTGTCAAAGAAAAATGCCAGTAAAATCAATGAAACATTCATTTTTACTAAATGTTAATGGAAAAAAATTTTAATTAGCTCAAGTGCTATCGCAGTTCACATAAAACCTATAGAATGTATCACAGAATGCAAACTGTCATAGTTTAGTTGCAAATTCCCAGTGAAGTGTCAGAGCAAATTTTCAAAACAGAAAATATTCCTTTTGTACTTTGACAGAATTAATTCATGTCAAAGCATTGTGGGCAGGAAGTTCCATTCTGAATAGAATTTTATTAGTCTATAGTTCATATTCATGCTGTGCAGAATATACAATTGTGGAAAATATGAACCTCCTCTGAAATTGCTAACCAAAACTATTTTCCACTTAGAATTAATTCATCTCACTCAGCATTAGTATCTGAAAATGTATGTATCTAATCTAGGGACTTGTTTAGCTTTTTTCTCTACCCAGTGGACAGAAATAGAAATCCCAAAGTGTTCTTCACTTTAGCTGCATAATACCCTTCCCTTATGAAAGAGTACATTTCTCTCCAGTGGTATCTGACTTCTCAACTGACTATAGAGCTTAGACTAGGTGCCTAACTGTAAGAGAGGTAAACATAGGTGAAGTTAATCATAAGTGTCTAATTACCTTAGCTTGTATTAACTTCACTCTTCTGATTACTGCCTAGAATGAACCTGAGCAAATACGTCCTTCACGTTAGTTCCACAACACTAACCCGTGGCCAATGTATTACTACTTCAGCACTTTCGTGCCACCTTCATCATTCATGCAGATTAATAACTATATCTTTATACTTCAAAGCTTGTTGTAGATGTCCAATTGCATTATCTCAGGTGCGTCTGACATCTTAGACCTACTTTGCCTGCAAATTCACTTGATGTGGCCAGGAAGCAGTATGTTACTCCACATGTGCAAATTTACACAACATTAAATATAATGAGTCTAACATGTCCAGAGTACACTGGACTCACTGAATACAGTGCCTTAGACATGATTTGCACATGCACAGTCCACTTGTGTTATACAGCGGAAAGGACAGGGTTGGTAATTCCATGCATGTACAGATTCATTAGCTATATTGTTTTGCTCAAAAACAATTGGCTTATAGCCATTTTAGAACATATTGATTAATGCTGTTACTCAAATATGGAGTGAATTTTCAAATACAGGCTTGAATAATATTTATTCCAACACAAACTATTCTGTGTGACACAAAATGAAATAATTCATGAAAACTAAGGTTTATCAAGCTGAAGACTATGTCTCTGAGCATGACCAAGGATGCTTAAGAAGTCACATAAAAAACAGCAATTAGATGTTGAAACTTCACCAGTATGCCCTCCTACCTTCCTGCAAGTTGTGGCTCGGTAATTTCATCAGTCAGAGACAGTACTTTTATCTTTAAATGGACATTTCTTGGTCAAATAATGACATAGAAGATTCACCAAAGTTGCACTAGAGCTGCTTTCTGCACACAGAATTCCTCTAGGATGTTTGTTTCCACACTTTGCAAAATATGTAAGTGGCAGTACATGAGAGAGTTTTGTAGTGAAAACTCTACTGTGGGAAGAACACAAGAGCACGGCCTGGCTCCAGGGAGCACTTTCTGATTTATGGCATGTAAAACATTGCCCCTGGGAAAATGAGAACATGTAAATTCACGCAAAACATACTGCTGTTGTTCTAAGTTATAATACAGCTTCAAACACCCTCAAACAGTGGAAGGTCTGTATAAACAAGTGTTATGACCTTTGGGCTATTAGGAAAAAAAAAAGAAAAAAAAGAGGATTATTCCAGATTTTTGAGAGGAGAGATGAAGGGGTGTTGTTTTAGTAGCTGGACAATACCTAACACCAAGATTAAAGCTTACAAAAGAGTAGGAACTTGCATAAATCTGGCAGTCCATTTTCAGCTTGTAATGCATTGTCTCTGGAGTTTCAGCAGTCAAGATCTGCTTTAAACATCAACCAAGGAAAAGCTTGGTAGTGTTTTTGTGGTTAGATTCCAAGTACAAATTCTTGCTCTTATACTGACGTGCAAAGTCTCGCTCAAGATTCTGAACCTACTGTACTCAAATCTATAAAAACACACATCGAGACCTTTCCTGCACCATGGGTGTTACAACACTCTTTGCTATTGAGACATAGGTTATATTTCAAGGCTACTATAAGCAAAAACAGTCTTTCAAAGTAACGGTTTTATGTCTGGCTCTATTCTGCACTGTGCGACAATTCTCATCTTGCCTTGGGGGTTGCTGTTCCTTTGAAAACATGGCAGATGCAATAGGCACACAGAATAGGTAGCACATATACATTTTCTAAAACGGTCAATAACTGCAGCCCTTTGCTGCTGGGAATGGTAAGTGACTTTCCCCCAGTATGGAGATATTGCTGCCCACAGAGATCTACACTATAAATTGCAGTGAAATAGCAGGGTGAACTCCAAAGGAGAGCTGCCGCCTTCTGCAACTATTGCTGTTTCTTCAGATCCTTCCTGAAAATTCCTTTTTATTCTCAACCCCATTAAAAATTGTTTGCCTGGTGGGTGGTGACTGGCCCTTCTCATGCTATACTTCATGTTATCGTTGCCTTTTGTCCCAGTGATGGCTTCCTACACCTCCCAAGGCTCAGGTTGCTGACTCTGCAATGAGGGCAATCCTTTAGTTACGAGCTTCTACCTAGCACAGCAGGGTCCCAATTCCTGTTCTGGCTCAGCAAAGTTGCTGACACAATAGTAAATCACTTCACGTTGGTCCACCTGTACCTGACAGGCTGAGCTCACCTGTAGAGCAATCCTGGTTGCACAGAGCAAATGACTTAAAGCTGCAGTTTTTGTTCCTCATTTCTTTCATGTGCATGTCAGCTGCATATTCAAATCCTGTGCCAAGGTCTCCCTAAGCCTGTTAGGTCACCGTACTCCTTCTTCTGCATATAACTCAGCAGCAGGCACTGAGAAATGTTGATTTCCTCATTTTGCACATCTACTTGATATATTGGTACCATTATCCTAGAATGAATTTATATTGCATAAATTTTGATGGCAGTGCCCATTGCTTCAAACTTTATTTACACATGTGCAAAAAGGCTGATGACTTCAATTCATTTGTGAGGCTCTTCCACTTGTGCTTATTTTATAAAGATATAAATGACAATGTGATAAACAGAAGATCAGTGCTTTAAAGGTGCAGAGCAAAAGAAGGCTTACTGGGGAATCAGCACCACTGTACTTCACTGAATAGATTAATATATATAATAAATATGTATTTATTTCCATGTTAAAAGAGGATGTCATACCTATTTTGTACATATCTTTCAGTGTAACAGAATTCTTGCACAGATTTATCCAACACTGATGATGATGACACTGATTCTCATTTTGCAGTAGGTCAGGTTTAAATGTTAAAGCAGCAGTTTTCCTAGAAGGATCCAGAGGAAAGAAGCTTTTGTAGTAATAATTGTGCATGTCTGTCTATTTGCATAATGTTTTGTAAGAGTACAATACTTAGCACATTAAGAAAACCTGTACTAAATAATAATAATAGTACAGGAGCTAGAAAAATCAATGTGAACTGAAGCTCAATTAAACAAACAAACTTTCATTAAAAATCCAGCTTCTAAAAACGTACACAGAGATGGGATCAAAGCTGAAAATGAAACCACTTCAATTTCATTTCAAATAGACTTACTAATGAAGTGCACATACTCCAAATGATTACTACATGTTTTGCAAGTTACTGTAAAAATCATCTAGTGCAAACATTTGTGTTTGATTCTTGCATCGTATTTTCCTGGAATAATAATCTGGCTTTATGGCATTTCACATATTGTATTTCTGTCGTTCTGTCACCAAGACTTGGCTAGACTACAATAATTATTGTTCAGGTATCATTTCTTGTTTTCAGAATGTACAAGTCAGTGTTTGTGAGTCATAAGAAGCTACAAAATAAGCATTTTGCAAATTAACTATGAATAATAGAATAGAAGATCTCGAACTCTATAGTTTTTAGTTTTGTGTTCTTCATTTGATGTCACTAATAGCGGTAGTAGTTTTTCCCTTAATGATGATGATGGTCTTTTGTACTAAGAACCATCTTCTGTGTTCTTATACCTTTGATCTCCCCCATCAGACAATGAATATTTTTCTCCTTTTTCTTTTTTTTTTTTTTTTTTGTGGTCTGCTGTACTTATCATGCCATCCTTGTCTTCCTTCTAAACCTTTTATTCTTCATTTAAAATTCTGTTATCCTGTATTCAAACTCAAACCACTACTGCTGTTTATTTTTCTGAACTTCCCTCCCCAGGGTACTTATCCAGTCCTCGCTATCAAAAACCAATATCCACTGAAGTCAAAGAAAAAAATGACTGTCTGCACATTTCCAAGAGCTGTTTTACCTTACAGAGCAAAGTACATTTTTGATGTTGAACACATAAATAGTAGCCAGAGTGTGCTCTTAACCGTGTGGGAATCAATGGCAACTTTCAGTAGTCTCCAGTTCATTTAGAATTTCAGAAACAGTATTTTTCTCTCTTTGTCTAATACAGTTTCTGCATTTCAAACACCTGAGGACACTGGAAGGTAAGTTCCCCATCTCATTATACAAACAAAATACCTGGCTTTGCTCAAGGTCAGGTCACAGCTGTACTGCCAAAAATATTTGCCTGGAGACCTGGGCCAGGTTTGCTGCACAGTCCCAGTCAGGGACAGGGATTTCTGAACAAGAAGAGAAGCTCTCCGCAAAGCTATCCACTGGCAATGTAGTTCATATGCAGGGGAGACAGCAATGCCAAGGCGCGAGAGGACTGGAGACAGTTTTTAACAGTGGGTCACAATCTAATTATGACTTTAACACCCGTTTTTTACTAAAGATGACCAAACCACTTCAAGTGTAGCTCTAGTCAATAAGGTGTTCTATTTACCAAGTGAGAATGTTATACTTTAATGAAAAAAAAAAAAAGCATATGCATCTATATTTGTTCAATATGTAATCATAAAACTCCCAGTTTTGACTACAGGCTGTGGTTGCTACCACAGCAGAGATAACCCATTCTAATTATAATCACTGTGCCACTGGCAGCAGATGAATGCAGAACTACAAGCTTCAGTTCCTTGTGATTACCAGACTTCCAGTTCATTGCTTCCTCTTCTACAAAATTCTGGTGCACAACCAGAATAGTACTATTCTGCAGTGAATAGGCAGATTTATTATGCAGAGCGTGAATGTACTTTAGATTTTTGCTACTGCTCAGCAAACATCCTGTAGGGCTATACAACTGGATATTAGAGAAAATGTTAAGTCAGCTCTTAGGAAGCAGTCTGGGGAGTATTTACAGACTTAGGGAGTTTGGTTTAGCAAGTGCTTTGCAGCTGTTAATAATGAACACATTTTGATGACCATTCAAATATTGCCAGTTGCCTTAGCATAGTACCTTTGCTATGTTCAAATCGAATGCTTCAACATAACATTTTTGGCAGCTTGTCTTCCCTCATGTACCCTGAAATATAAACCTCTGAGAGAGATACTCATGCCTTAGATAACTTTATCTACAAAAGAACATGGTTACTGTGGTAATAACCCTAACCAGCCTAACGGAAGCACTCAGCAGCATAAGAGACCCTGAGTACAGGAGACCCTGAGTATTAACTCAGGTTTTTAAGCTACCTTAAAACTCACATGACTTCATTTTTATTGTAATTATTACCAGCACTAACCAGAGTAGAACTAGTTCAGATATGCCTACGCTTGGTACAGCCACAGCACTGACTGCAGTACAGACCCATCCCAAGCAATGTATCATGACACCCACCTGTAGAGCTTTGTACCTGACATGGCAGCCGATCCTGCTCATTGCAGTGGGGAATGCTTCTAGACTGCAGTGTTATTAGTATCTGCAAACATATGCTATTTCATCACACATAAAGGGTAAATAGGGAACTCTTGCCGATGCCAAGATAACCACATCTCCTTGTAGTAAACAAGAAACAACCACAGTCTGTTCATGCTTATTGTCCAGCCATTCTGCTCCATAATCATGTGATCCTATCCAACAAGATGGATCAGTCTTGAGTGTAACTGATCAAATTAACTAAAAACCATCTCACAGCTCAAATGTGATCTTTGTTAAAATTGTATGCCCCTCAAAAAGCTGTTGCCACAACATAACCTGTTCTTTGATGTGAGTGAATCAAGTGTTTGGTCCAGAAGTAACCTTAGCTTGCATAGAAACAATTTCTTTAATATTTCCCTTTAGTATTTTAATATTTAATTATTTCAGTAATATGTTTCTTGGAGGTGCCTTTTAATTTCTTTTGGTACAGTTTACTGTCAGTCACTACAGAGTCTGCAGTCACTTTGGAGGTATGTTCTTAAATGTTTTATACGATGCTGCATTTTCAAATTTCTTCAGTTATGTACATTAGGAGGGATATTTGTCCTTTATGTCATTCCAAGAATGTTGCCAAAACATCACTTTGAAGCTTTGTAATATAACCTTTTAAGTTACTGCATTTGAAAAATGTGTGTAAGATTGATGTTGATGATTTATTCCTGAGTCTGAGGCAGTCATAACCATGAGGATGCTTTAATGTCAATCGTCCTCTGCTTCCCTTGACCTTTCAGAACAGTTTCCACACAAGCTGGGAGTTATCGGTCTTCTCCTTAGTGGGGCTGCCTAGCAGAAAATCTACTTACCCACAGCTGCATTGCCAATGCACAAAGATGAACCCTGGTTGTTCCCCTGCCCCTTTGTTGGTGTTCTCTTTTGCAGGTAAGAAACAAATCAGAAAATATAAAATGCTTGTTAAATTATTTTAAAAAAAAAATCATTAAATGAATATGTAGTTAAATAAATTATAGCTTAGTATCAATTTGTACAAGAGCAAAATGATAAATTAACGTTTGCAGATTATTTGGAACCACTCACAGAACAATTACTGTGCACTAGTTGTACTGAAAAAATGAAACCATTCAGATATTTCCTGTAAGAATTCTCAGCTGCTGCATTGCAGGAACAACTTCAAGTATTGCTAATACATAACAGCCTCTAATGCTTCCACAAATGAAATCCTGTAAAAGGCTACTATCGCTAATCATTGGTTGTAAAATGCTATCAAGCAATTAACCTACAGAATCAGCCCACTGTAGCAACCACAGTATAGTTCAATCTCTGTAATAATGTATATTCAATTATCTAACTCATTTGCTTCTGTCTTTATTATAATTGATAGTCAGGAACTGCTTAACTGGAGCTCTCCATTAAAAAAAAAAAAAAAAAAAAAGAGAGGAAAATTAAAAGATTGGCATGTGATCATTCCTACCCATAGGTCATATTAAAAGGTCAATATGTAATCCATATTTTTCAAAGCAACTTTGGTTTTGAAACTGTTCATAATGCATTGCCTTACAACAAGTCCATATACTTCAGTCCCTACCAAACATGGCAGACATGCAGATGTCCACAAAGAAGTCTGCAGTATTACCTCAAACAGTAACAGAATGTGGTTGCAGACACCGGACTAGCTGCCAGCACAACCATTGTTGGAATGGCCTTGATGTCCCTCTAGCCAGGAACACCTATTTTTCCCCAAGAAATGCCTGGGAACGAATCAGGGTTGTCACGGGCCAGGAATAATTCTCACAGCGAGTCTGTATTCAGCAGCCCTGTTTTGTAGCCTAAATGTGGCCAGATCACGCCACAAAGCTAGTCCTGACGCTGTTTGGTGTACTGGTCAGTATAGATTAAGCTGCAATACATCCATACAAAGCTTGTGCTTTCAGGAGCAAGGTCACTCCTTTAAACAGCATGAGCCTAACTTAGAAACCTGAAGATATGGGTTAGAATGGGCCAAACTTCTTCAGTAGCTTCAGACTTTGTAGTAACAATTAACTTATCTGAAGATAATTCTGAGACTTCCACTTCTTCTGGACAACACTACTTCTAGATAACTTCTTGAGGTACCAGCTCACTACCAATGTACTTTTAGCCTGACAGGAACAAAACACCAAACCAACATGAATTTGACTAGTATGATTTTATTATTTCTTTCATAGGATAAATTCACAACAACACAGAATGAGAGAATTTTATCTGGACATTGGAATATAAGTACATAAAATATAGAGGACAACATTGAAGATATATTCAGCAAGGAATTTATGCACATCAGCAATTTAGGAATGCCTGGAGAAAGTATATAGAATAAGAGTATTGAGTATTTTTTCCCTTAGCATTTACTTTTTGGCTTACAGTAACAGACAATTTAGGGATTTCCTGAGTTGGAGATGACCCTCAAACTGTTTTTTTATTAATTTGTGCTCTAGGAGTTGGTTCAAAGTATATCTACAATCTGTTATACTTCCAACTTCTGTAAAATCCCATGGCAATCCCACACAATTCAATCCTGCATTGTGTGAAAAGTGCGTAAGGGATGAATGACTAGGTTACAAACAAGGATTGGGAAAGAAATAACACATCCATTTTCAGCATTTCGTGAACGTTTGTCAGTGCTAGTATTTTAAAAATAAATGGATTATTAAAACTTTTGAACTCTACAGCTTGACATTTACAGCTGTTAGACCCCTTTATGCTCTGAATACCTAGGTTTGAGGATATAATAGTCTTTTTCTTTTTTTTTATCTTTACTATATATCTATAATGATATCAGTACTTTCAACATGCCAGGAGAATATACTATCTATATTGATAATTTTAATGTTATCATGTTGTTCCATTTGTTCATGGAAACTTTTGATGATACTCTCCTGAAGAATTTCTCTTTGGGGAATGTGTGGCATGCATTTGATTTATTTTTTTATGGTATGTTTTCCAATGTTGAAAGAAATATGATTTCTTTTGTAATCCTGCAAGAACAGAACAACGGATTAATGATACATTTCTTGATCAGTTACACAAAGAGAGAATTTTATCTTTGGACAATTTGCTGATTTGTAAGCTTTTTTCCTTTCTCATATTTTTGATGTAGTGACTTCTTGCTGAAAGAAATAGACTGTAAAAGAAAAAAATAAAAACAAAAATTGTAGTTGTAATAGAAAGTAACTTTTTTTTTTTTTCTGTTGATCTGCTACAATAGAAAAGGTCCCATTGCGAAAATCAGCTCCTAGAACAGTCTCCAGATCAAAAGGATGTTCCTGGACACTCAAGGTTACAAAATGTGCTTTCTAAAATGTTGTATGGAAGTTTGCGACATTTTGGCTAGTGAATTTTCCTCTCAATGTCCAGGTTAAACAGAGCTTAACAGAGACCTCTCCAGAACTTATGCTCTTTAGGAGGAGCATACTTATTTCCTAGACTGCTATTTCTAATAATAATTCTATGATTCTATAACAAAATACCAGTGCTCGATGGAAACCTAAACATGGATAACAGGAAAAGTGATCTGTCCTGAAAAGGCAGCTTCACCACTGAGTTTATCCTTTCCTGACATTCACATCAAACTAGTTTGATACCATAGTGGGAAAGCAAGGCAAGCTGTGGCAGAAAATGTTCTAAGATATATGCCTAAGGCAGGCAAGATTAGTTACTTTCTGAATGTGTACATCTTTCTTTACTGAAGATAAAGAAAACATAGCTAACTGCAGAAATAGAATTCTTAAATTAAATTTTCAAGGGACTGCCTTTGGCTCTGAGGCAACCTGATGGGGAAGGTTTGTACCTATATCACTAAACTTTCTTACCTTCCCAATAGGGTGGTTGAACTGATTGCCTTACCGCTAGATCACCCTGACCCCCAGACCATGCTGGAGAATTAACCATGGACAAGACACTGAGCAACCTGCTTTGACAAGTGAATTAGACCAGATAACCTCCAGTGGCACCTTCCAATCTAAACTGTTCTATGAGCTTATGATTATTTGGGAGACTACTAGGTCACATGAACCACAGAGCTGCCAATACCATAGTAACAGTTTAGTACAATGGATTGCACTGCATCAACCTAAGGCTCTTGACTGGAGATCAACCCACAGACTACATATAGAAAAGGAGAACCAAAATGTTAAAAAATGAAAAATTGATTCTTTCTTGGTTTTACTTGTGCTTTCAGCAAATTAATATTTTCTAATCAAATCTATTGTCCTGAAATTTCTGAACATCCCTAGTAATAGATTAATTTTATTATTCTTTGGTATTGTGACCATTTCCCTGATAAATGGGGAAGCTGTGACTCAGGCTTGTAAGGCATAACTAGCAAAAGATATATTATTGATAAAAACATCATTTATGTACTTCTGCAAGTTCAAATTAACATTGCAGTGCTAATATTGCAGTGCTGTGACTTATACGACATTATGTTGCAAGCTGGGTGTCCTGATTTCAGCAGGGGTGGAGTTAATTTTCTGTTCAGTAGTTGATGTGTTTTGGATTTCGTATCTGAAGAATGTTGATAAACACCCTGATGTTATGAGTTGTTGTTAATGAGACCAAGGACACTGTCTGGCTTTCCAAGTCTCACTAATGTGCAAATGCAGAAAGCTGGGAGACAGACAGAATAATTCACCCAAACCGGCCAAAGAGAGTATTCCATGCCATAAACGTCATGCTCAGTATATAAGTGGGAGTTGGCCAAGGAGTGGGTATCGGCCTTCCTGGCATCCATCCCTCTCGCTTGCTGGCATCATTCCCTCTACCTTCTTGGCTCCCTTTCACTCCCTTGCTTGCTGCTTGGTTTCGTTTCCATGATCGCTGCTTGGGACGGGCTGTATCGGTCATTGGGACATTGAGTGGTGAGAAAATGTACACTGTTCATTTTGTATATTTTAATATCCTTATATTTTGTTATTATTGTAGTTGGGTCTGGAAATATGCTGTCTTTAAAAAAAAAAAGAAAAACAAAACAAAAACCAAAAATCAACAACATAAAAATGGATGAAAAAATCAATAATATATTATACAACCAGTTTTGTGAGTCTGAAGGTACAAACAGTTGTTCTTGTTCTCATCCAAAACAACTTGAATTTCAAAGTTTAGCCAAATATTACTGCAGGAGTAATTGTCTTTACAATTATAATGGATTCACAGATACAGCCTATGACTTAGGATTTGGTAGGAAGTGCAATAAACATAGATTGCCTTCCACAGAAGTTGTGTATGAAAACAAGTCATGGTGTCTCTCAAGCATTTTTTTCCCCTGAAGTTATAAGTGTAACTTCAACACATGTGGCCATATCCAGAACATCCAGCCTGCTTAGGCTTTGATAGTAGCACATCAGGGCAAGGTGGATATGCAAGCGCCATAGCAGGTTCTCAGGATTTCACTTGAGTTTTTGCAGTGCACAAAAGTTGTTGTTCTTCATACCTGAGCTGATTAATCGACAGCTGTCTCTATGAACACAGTCACACCACTGACACCAGTCTAGACATCCCATTATTTTTGGTAGTACAATGATATGACCCAAATTGAACCTCCTCAACACATCAAGCTTAGGGTGGGACTCAGACGTTTGTAACAAATGGAAAGCAATGCAGTAATGAGATGTATAGTGTATATTTGAGATTGACATCAGTACAGAAAGGTACTATGGGAAAAGTGGGTGCTAAGGCAGAGTTTGAGAGGGATATGGGATTTGTTCAGAGAAAAAAAATGAAATGCAAAGGTGACCATAGGCTATCTTGCTAGTTTGAATTATTTGTAAAATACTGTTTTCATAGCTATGTGCTGCAATTTTTATCTGCTGGCTACTGCTGTAGATAACTTAAATTTTTCAAGTATCTTATTAATATGCATCTAAATAAGTTTGAAGCATTCTAAAAGCATTTGTGAACTTTGGGGATATTTAATGTTTTATCAAACCTTTATTGAAAAACATAGAGCAACCAAGTTGGTCAGGTGGTTGAGCATTCAGCCTATGAGGGGAGGCTGAGGGAACAGGCTGTATTCAATCTGAAGAAGAAATGGCTTTGCGATATATAAAATCAGATTATTAGTAACTTTGATGAGGTTATGGATCCAGATTATTTACAGTGGTGTATGGCAAGAGATCAAGAAACAGCTTCTCATGAGTTGAACCAGAAGAGGTTTAGATTGGATACAAAAAAAACAAAAAAAATTCCCACAAGGACAGTCAAGCATGGGTACTAAAAAGACTGCATCTTTGGAGGTTTTCAAGACCCAACTGGGTAAATATCTGAAGACTCTAGTCTGATCTTATAGCTGACTGCTTTAAGCAGAAGGCTGGACTAGAGACCTCCTGAGGTCCCTCTCAACCTGAATTATCTTATGTTCCTATGATCTTTAATATCAATTTTCAGAAAAGTGTATTATAAGCAAAAAAAAAAAAGAATTTAAGAATTTTTTTTAATATTCTTATCATTCATAAGCTCACAATATTTGAAAAATTAAAATTCTAAATATCTTTCCACCAGGAATGCCTTACTTTCTTTTTTCCCCAGTAATATCTCAGCAGTTGAATATGTCCCTCTGAGAGCATCCTGAAAACTTCACGATACATCCACAGAGAGTGTGGATATGCTTTCCATTGCTTAGCACTTTACTACACCACACCTTAAGAAAATCCTTAATTCTCCAACGTGGAAGGGAATTTTCAGGAGAAGAGATTTAGTAAAATGAATGCAAGAATATCCTGAACAACCCAACCCTGCAGCTGGGGTCAGTGTGGGTGCTGACAGGCCGGGCTTCTGTTTGTTGTAAATGAGTGTTCTTTTATGAAGCATTAAAACAAAAGCTTTGAACAGGTTTAGGATAGAATGATTCCTATCGAATCATGTAATCTTTAATTTATAGAAAGCTGGGGAGAACTTTTAAGTTCTGCTGCACAAACAGAGCAAATGAACCAGTAACTGCTTTGTTTTCCTTCCATAATAACACAGACAGAAAGAATTTTTGACAGAAGAAAGTAAAAAAAAAAACAGATTGAGGTGGGAGAAAGGATTATTAGGATCCAAGCATAACAGAAGCCTCAAACCAAATGGATGTTCTTACTAGAAAAAAATAATGATGCAGCAACACAGGTAAATGATAAACAAATTACAAATATAAGATGAAAATCAAAAGAAATATGAGGAATGAGGCAAAAAAAAAATTAAATATTTTTTATTGCACCTTTGTGATACAGAAGTAGAAAAACTGTGTAGCTTGTAGCTGGATAATAAGAAAATGCAAATGCGTAAATACAAGACATTTTTGCCACGGAGACAAGCTTCAGAGCAGGTAAAACTGCACTGGGCAGGGGATCTGAAGTGAAACAGGCAACCAGAAAAGCTCTTTTAGACTTTTTTTGGAGCCACCAACAGCCAGCTACAGTGCCTGTGCCTGGGCTGGCTGCTGGCAGCTTGGGGGCAGGCTCCTGACTCACCAGGGGCGGAGCTGACAACTCACAGCTGACCACTCTTAATCTCTGAGTGTGACCTTGACCCATTGTCTGTGTGGTTAAAAGTAATTTGGGGAGGGTGAGAACTAGTTCTCACGTGTCCCAGTAAGTGAGTAAAGGTGTTACTGACCACCTACGGAGGAGGTGATCAGAGTGTGAGCAGCCCGCACTCCCCATTCAATACAGTAGCAGCGGGAGTGGGAGTTGGGTCTAGTCTTTTCTCGGGCGACCTGCTCTCCTATTGACAGGCCCTGACGTCACAGCTTTAAAGATGGTCCTCACCAGGAAGTGGGCTTCCCCCAAGAAGACTGTGGCAACCCAGACAGAAGGTCTGCCCAAAAATGCGGCAGTTCAGGTCTCTGGCTGCAGGGAGTGTCTGAGCCTGCTGCTGCCAGGAGAGGACGGGAAGGATGCCGCCTGTGCGAGGTGTGAGCAGCTGGACGAGCTGCTCAGTCTGGTGGTGGAGCTTAGGGAGGAGGTAGAGAGGTTACGGAGTATCAGAGAGTGCGAGCGGGAGATTGACTGGTGGAGTGACTCTCTGTGAGAAAGATGCAGAGATTGCACGCCCCGGACCGAGGGAGTAGTGGACCCTCTCCCTTGCCATAGTCAAGCGGAGAGGGACCGCTTGAGAGGAGAGGAGGGATGGCAGCAGGTCCCAGGTTGGCGTCGCAGGCAACCCCCATCCCGACCTACCTTGGTTCCCCAGGTCCCTCTGTGTAACAGGTTTGAAGCCCTGAAACCGGAGGGAGAGGCGAGTGAGGATGACGTGGGAACGCCGCCTCCTAGCTTGCGTAAGGTGAGGCAGTCAGATCCACGCTTGAAGACTGCCTCCTCCAAAAAAGAAAGAAGGGTTATAGTTGTAGGTGACTCCCTTCTGAGAGGGACAGAGGGCCCAATATGCCGGCCTGACCCTACCCGTAGGGAGGTGTGCTGCCTTGCTGGCGCCTGGAAACTCCCACAGCTGGTTAGGCCCACTGATTATTTTCCACTCCTCATAGTTCAAGTGGGCAGTGATGAAACTGCACAGAGAAGCCTATGAACTATGAAAAGAGATTTCAGGGGTTTAGGGCATTTGGTTCAAGGAGCAGGAGCTCAAGTGATCTTCTGTTCTATACCTTCAGGGTCAGCGAGCGGCACGGAGTGGGCTTGGAAAGTTCCATTAATGAATAATTGGCTTAGAGGTTGGTGTTGAGAGAGAAACTTTGGGTTCTTTGATCATGGGGCAATTTACTCAGCCCCTGGCCTGTCTTCTGTTTGTGGAACCCACATATCTTACAGGGGGCAACGAATCCTAGCACAGGAGCTGGCGGGGCTTATCGACAGATCTTTAAACTAGCTACGACGGGGGAAGGGGACAAAACAAGGCACTCAAGGGAAGAGCCCAGGGGAACGGTGCTCGATCTGGGGCTGAGGCAACTGTCTCGGCTGAAGTGCATCTACACCAATGCACGCAGCATGAGCAACAAGCAGGAGGAGCTGGAAGCAATTGTGCAGCAGGATAACTATGACCTGGTTGCTATTACTGAAACGTGGTGGGACCACTCCCACGACTGGAGTGCTGTGATGGAAGGCTACGAGCTCTTCAGAAGGGATAGACAAGGAAGGAAGGGTAGTGGTGTGGCCCTTTATATTAAAGACTATTTTAACGTTGAAGAGCTTGGGGTTGGAATGATACAGTTGAGTGGCTATGGATAAGGATCAGAGGAAAGGCCTGTAGGGGTGACATCGTGGTGGGGGTCTGTTATAGACCGCCTAATCAGGATGAAGAGAAGGACGAGGCGTTCTATGAGCAGCTTGAGCGAGTCGCGCAATTGCCAGCACTCGTTCTCGTGGGAGACTTCAACTTCCCTGATATATGCTGGGAATATCATACAGCGCAGAGGAAACAGTCCAAAAGGTTCCTAGAGGGTGTGGAAGATAGTTTCCTTATGCAGCTGGTATGAGAGCCTACCAGGGGTGGTGCCCTGATTGACCTACTCTTTACTAACAGAGAAGGACTGGTGGGAGACGTGAAGGTTGGGCACTGTCTTGGGCAGAGCGACCATGAAATTGTAGAATTCTCTATTCTTTGAGATGTCAGAAGGATGACTAGCAGAACGGCTATCCTGAACTTCTAGAGGGCGGACTTTGACTTGTTCAGGACACTTGTTGCGAGGGTCCCTTGGGAGTCGCTCCTTAAGGGTAAAGGGGTCCAGGAAGCCTGGACGCTCCTCAAGATGGAGATCTTAAAGGCACAAGAACAGGCTGTTCCTGAATGCCGTAAGGTGAGCCGTAGGGGAAGAAGACCGGTGTGGATGAACCAGGAACTATTGTTGAGGCTCCGGAAGAAAAAGAGAGTCTATGTCCTCTGGAAGAAGGGCCAGGCTACTTGGGGAGATTACAAAGAAGTTTCTAAGGTATGCAGGGAGGAAGTTAGGAAGGCAAAAGCTCAGCATGAACTCAGATTGGCCACTGCAGTAAAAGAGAACAAGAAATCCTTTTACAAATATATCAGTGGTAAGAGAAGAAACAAGGAGAATTTACACCCTTTACTTGATGCAGCGGGGAATGTGACCACTGAGCATAAGGAGAAGGCTGAGGTCCTCAACGCCTTCTTTACTTGTGCCTTTAATAGGCAGATCAGTTATCCTCAGGGCACTTTATGCCCTAATCTGGAAGTCTGGGATGCCAGGCTGAATACACCCCCTGTGGTACAGGTGGAGACAGTTAGAGAGCTCCTCCTCCATCTGGACTGCCACAAGTCCATGGGACCGGACGGGCTCCATCCTAGGGTGCTAAGGGAGTTGGTGGGGATGATTGCCGAGCTGCTCTCAGCCATCTACCAGCGGTCCTGGTTATCTGGGGAGGTCCCGGAGGATTGGAGGCTTGCCGATGTGACTCCCATCTACAAGAAGGGCCGTAAGGAGGATCCGGGGAACTACAGGCCTGTCAGCCTGACCTCAGTACCCGGGAAAGTTATGGAGCAAATCATCTTGGGTGAGATCACTCGGCATATGAGTGGCATCCAGGGGATCAGGCCCAGCCAGCACGGGTTCACAAAAGGCAGGTCGTGCTTGACCAACCTCATTTCCTTTTACGACTGGGTGACCAGACTGGTGGATGAGGGAAAGGCTGTTGATGTGGTCTACCTGGACTTCAGCAAAGCCTTTTGACACGGTCTCTCACAGTATTCTCCTAGGGAAACTGGCTGCCCGTGGACTGGGTAGGTATACCCTTCTTTGGATAAAGAACTGGCTAGGGAGCTGTGCCGAGCGGGTAGTAGTTAATGGAGTCAAGTCCAGCTGGCAGCCTGTTACAAGTGGTGTCCCCCAGGGGTCAGTACTTGGGCCCATCTTGTTCAATATCTTTATTGATGACCTAGATGAAGGCATTGAGTGTACCCTCAGTAAGTTTGCAGATGACACCAAGTTGGGTGGTGATGTTGATCTGCCTGAGGGTAGGGAGGCCCTTCAGAGGGATCTGGATAGGCTGGATCGCTGGGCTGAGCTGAATGGGATGAGGTTCAACAAGGCCAAGTGTCGGGTCCTGTACTTTGGCCACAATAACCCCATGCAGCGCTATAGGCTCGGAGCTGAGTGGCTGGAGGACTGTGAAGAGGAAAGGGACCATATCCCATGAGAAGGAATTAGCACCTAGACTATACACCATACAGAGCAGTGTCTTCTGTTGGTTTTTAACCTGTCACCTGCTGGAATCAGATGAATTCACTAAGCTTTTCTTGATTTTCTGCATGACACTCAGGATCTATAAAATCTGAAAAGTCTTTTATTATAGCCTATCAGTATCCCTGCCTCACCCAGACAACTTATTCCCAGTCTCAGTCTATGGTTTTAGTTATCTTCATGATTCTCTGTGCTTTTTTCACAGTTTTATTATATGGACTTCCTGAGACAGGAAAACCAGATTGTGTGTAGTATTTAAGATATGACCACATTATGTGTTTCTACAGTGGAATAAGTTGCTGTTTTCTTCTCTGTTCCTTTTCTGAAATACCTTTTAATTCATTTTCTTTGTTTAATCTTAATAAGTGTTAAGCTGAGGTTTTCACAAAATTATTATAAATTTAGATCTTGTCCCTTAGTGCCAATATTCAGCTGAGACCAAGCTTAGAGACCACCATTGGCTCTAGTTCAACCAGGCCAAGTGCAAGGTCGTGCGCCTGGGTCATGGCAATCCCGGGCACAAATACAGGCTGGGCAGAGAATGGATTGAGAGCAGCCCTGAGGAGAAGGACTTGGGAGTGCTGGTGGACAAGAAGTTCAACACGAGCAGGCAATGTGCTCTTGTGGCCCAGAAGGCCAACCGCATCCTGGGCTGCATCAAGAGGAACGTGGCCAGCAGGTCAAGGGAGGTGATTCTCCCCCTCTACTCTGCCCTGGTGAGACCCCACCTGGAGTACTGCATCCAGTTCTGGAGCTCCCAACATAAGAAGGACATGGACCAGATGGAGAAGGTCCAGAGGAGGGTCAGATGATCAGAGGGCTGGAGCACCTTTCCTATGAGGACAGGCTGAGAGAGTTGGAGCTGTTCAGCCTGGAGAAGAGGCGGCTCCGAGGAGACCTGATAGCAGTCTTCCAGTACCTCAAGGGGGCCTACAAGAAAGATGGGGAGAGGCTGTTCAGTGGGGCCTGTTGTGATAGGATGGGGTAATGGTTTTAAAATAGAGGGAGGTAGATTTAGATTGGATATTAGGAAAAAAATTTTTACAATGCGAGTTGTACAACACTGGAACAGGTTGCCCATAGAGGTGGTGGATGCCCCATCCCTGGAAATGTTCAAGGCCAGGCTGGATGAGGCTCTGAGCAACCTGATCTAGTTGGGGATGTCCCTGCTCCTTGCAGGGGGGTTGGACTAGATGACCTTTGAAGGTCCCTTCCAACCCTAACCATTCTATGATTCTATGATTCTATGATTGTGTATGTTAAAAAAAAAAGAAAAAAAACCTTAGTTTTTTAAAGATTACTAACTTTTCCATTGAACTTACCCCCATTTTGCCTCTCTTATGATGGCTGCTCAACAGAGGTGATTATAAAGAAGGAAAGTAATTTCTTTATGCTAGATTTAGTCTGAGGATGTATTAGTAAGATATATTCCTCAGACCTGTACAAGTAATATACAAGCAATGTCAGAGAACAGGTTAACAGAGAAATGTTAAAACAAATTGATTAACAGCTGCAAGGTTCGAAAGCCAGATGATAGACTTCTGAAAGTTCCAAGGTAATAAAACCAAAACCTTGCTTAAATCTGCTATTATTAGGGAGTATTGGAAAATGGGAAGAGCTGTGATTGTCCTTAAGAGCTGTATTGGCAATAATTCAGAATGACAAACTAGTAAGTTTTACTTCAGCATTGGGCAAATTGAAGGGGAAATGGAAATCATGTTTGAGAGTACACAGATAAAGGTGTGATGCTGACAACCTTCCATTGCTTTCTGTAAAGGAAACCCAGGCCTCTCTAAACTATTTGAATTTTTCAAGCAAGCTACTAACAATTAATTAAAAGAAAATCAGATGGTAGTAATTATAAGCTTTTAAAATTTTTATAATATAGAATCTTACTATCCCTGGCAATAAGAAATTGTCCAGTATTTTACCAGAATTAATAAAAGGTTAAAAATTTAGGAACAGTTACACAAGAGGGAATAAAAAACTGATTTGTGCTGGCTTTTACTCTAACCTAACTTTAGCACATAAAGCTAAGACTTTAATTTGATCATCTGCAGTCCCTCTCTAGTCAACAGAGAGAAATATGTACATTCAGATAATGATTTAATATATCCTGAAACAGATCACTGATAGGTCAGAGGAATTGCCCTGGGAATACATGTCTCTCATTATTAATGGTAGATGGAGCTCAAAAGACTTATTCAGTTAACTAAATTTTACATAGTCAAAGTAAGTGAGATGAATCCCTCTCTCTATACTGATCAGAGAAGCCATTGTGTAGGACCACAAGTATTGTACTATACTTGCATTAGACTAGCCTCAAATATGGGATGGATTTATTGATCTTTTTATGTTAAACCTAGAAAGCCCACAAAAAGCTATCTTCTCTGAGAGGTAAAATTACTAACTGAAATAAGTTTATTTATTCAACTGGAGATTAGATAGACTGCCCTCAGCCTTCTGTAATAGAAAGCAAATCAGGAGTGAAAAAAAAACCAAAACTATTCTGAGCTATGTGACTTTTGGGGATCACCAGGGCTTTGTTCAATCAACATATTCTCTGCCTTGATGAATTATACACTCATCTGTGCCATGATGTTTCTGTTTAGTTGCTGATTCAGTTTACAAATTATATAACTAAATCAATGGCTCCCTTTACTTGTAGTGTAAGATATTGACTTTTCCTTTACCTCAGAAGATCCAAGTGAAGGGATTCCCATGGGAACATCACAGAGGAGGCAAAAAAAGCCCAAACCAACAAACCAAACCAAAAAAAAAACCCAAAACCCAGCAAAACAGACATGAAACCAACCAAAATGAAAAGAAAGTGGCCTACAGCTTTTTCAAGACAGAGGTAATGCATATTGTACACTAACAAATTTTAGGGAACAACAGCATATTTTTCTGTAATCATATTTGTGTCATGAAATCATATGTTTTTACTGATCACACAGTACTAGAAATAATAGGGGATGAAAGGTAAAGTCATGTGTTTGTGGGATTTTTATGATCTGTCATTCATGACATAGAAGTCTCAGAAAACCATCAGTGAAGCTTATCACTAAGCTGTCTTTTGTGCTGTTTGCACAGAGCTTCTGGATTTGGTCTTTTCACATCATATATTTTACAAGAAGGAAGTTTATGTGGAGCCCACACATTCAGTCTGATTATATTAGTGTTCTCTTTTTCTTATTTAAAAGTAACAACTGAAGACCTCTCCTAAAATCAAAGATTTCTTGATTTTTGGTCTAAGCAGAATGCAGCAGCACCAGTAATCTGAGACAGCAAAGTGCCAAATGGCAAAGAAGAACATGAAGAAATGATCATGTAGTTGCCTACAGCACAAGTTTCCCTATCTCCAACCTCACTGTTCTCTGATGTGGAGAACATTGAAGGGCCTGTTGGGTGCCCTTTGCAGGGCCAGCATCAAATTCCTGTTCAGAAGGAGATAAAACAGACAATTCAGCTCACACAATCTGCGTCTGCCTCTCCCAGGGCAGAATAAAGGCTGTGAATTTGGGGAACTCTTTGTTCTTGAAGGGCTATTTAGTGTCAAGCACACAAGCAGACCCTGGAGACTAGATAACATTCTCTCCTTCGCTAGTGCACAACTTAGTGTGAGCTGCAGTCATCCTGCTCCTTGCGTTTTCTCCCTCCAGGCCTGTGAAATCTGCAGTTACACAGCTTCTGGAGAGGAGAAGCATATCCCTTCCCCATCTTATCCCAGCTTGAGGTCATTCCAGATTTCATAAGGTACCTAACTCAAGTCTGTGAACAGTACCAAAGTCTCGAAGACAAGAAGCATTTCAGATTCAATCACTATCTGTTTCCTGCTGGCTGCTTTCGTTGTCCTCCTGGATACCTGGGAACTTAAAGCTGCCCCAGGCTCTCTGGGCAACACACAGAAAACTCAGACTGGTGAACTCCATGCTGAGAGTTGGTTACCTAAAAGCTGGTTACTTGGCAAGATACAATTCAGGTCCTTTCTGGCTTGGGTATTTAAACCTTAGCAAACAGGCAGCTATAAACCATCTTTAGACAGATATTATATATGTAGTCAGCAGTTCACACTGACAGGGTTATTAATATCCTTAAAATAGTCTTTCACTAATACTGATAGGAGAATAGAAAAGTCCCTCTAGGGCCTTTTGGCAGCAAGCTGTATGGCAATGACTTGCTTAGAGTTGTAAATTTCTTAAACAAAGGTTCAAAAAAGAAAAAAAATTAATTGTTGCTTACCAGCAAACAAGACTCTGTTACCACATGCTGTTTAGAATTTAAAAATAAAGCTATAAAAAAATCTATATAATGCATATTGTAATTTAGTTAGCAGGTGCTTTTCACTGTGTAATTTTATATCAAATTATCTATAAGTAGATTAATTTATAGTGCTGTCCAGTGAAGACTGGATCTTGATCTAAGCTGATTATATTTTTTCATCATTAGCCTGGAACAAATAAAAAAATCATTACTGATGAGGTCTGTGAGATAACAAGAGATGTAAATAATGTAAAAGACAGAATTACTGTTTCATAGTCCATTTTCAGAAGAGCCAAGTATAAGGTCATACATTAAGGCACTTATAATTTAGACTTTGTCAACAGCATAGATTTCTTTCTCTTGCTAAAGCTTGGGTGAGTCTTAACCACCTGCCAATGATGGGACCCAAAGAGCTAAGTCTTGCAAGTATAAGCAGGAAATATGAAGTGGAAGTAGCAAGTACAGCTCTGTTTTAGAGTCTGACACAGCTATGATTGAAGTACTTGCTTTACATCTTATATCTGCAATTCAAGCAGGAAGTTGATAAATTTGAGAAGGTTCAAGAAAGAGCGATTCGTGTACACAATTAACGAGAAATTTAGCATCACTGACATGCAAAGGTTCAAAGAGAGGAAACAGAAATATGATTACTTAGCAGTCACCCTTCCAGAAAGTACCTTGTGAAACCTGGTGAAGGTGCTTGGCTCAAGCTGGGTAAATTCAGGCATGATATTTTAGTAGTGATGCTATTTAACCAAGTTATTAGGAGACATGGAGGATTTATTTTAATAAAAAGTAAGTTAAAATTGGATGTGATTTTCTAAATATGTTCCATTTCAATCACAGCTATTTGATTCTAAACAAAAGCATTATGGAGAATGTGAGAGACGATGATCAGCATATTTCCCGTATGTGTCTAAATCTACGAACAATCCTACTCTCATCTTCTGGAGTGGAGAGGGGGATCTGCTCAAAAAGAAAGAAAAAAAGAAGACAGAACTAATATCAGAGAAATAAAATACACTTTTAAAGCTCTTTCTGTTCAGTATATATGGTTTAAGTAAGCAAGCTGTACTTTGCAGAAATCATCAGCCAGATTGGTTTAAAGGCTCACTTCATTTCAAACTGAATCATGTTCTGTGTACTGAAGCTATTTGATCCCAGGCCTCCCATGTCCAAACAGATCACCTGAGCCGCTAAACCACTGTACCTCTGTCAGTATGACCTTCCCTTCCCAGTAGTACAGATATTGCTGGGATAGGACAGAAGGATTACAGAGCCTTAGGGTTAAATGGTGCCTTCTGAGATGATACCCTAGCAAAGTACTTAATGAAACGAGAAAAGCAGAAACTGCTAGAGAAAAATCTCAGAAGTAATACCCTCCACAGACACTTCACATAAATAAGGAAATGTGAAAGCTTGGCTGAAACTCTGCTTCAGCTGTCCACAGCAATGAATTTAAGTCAAGATTTCCAGCTACCAGGAGGGCACTGGCAAGTACCAGTAGGCTGGACATGCTGGTTTTGCAGGTTGCATTTGTTTTCAGGATGCATATGGTATCAAACCAAGAGAATTATGGAACTGCTGCTGTGGGGCTTCATGTCTACAAAGAAATGTTGAGATTTCTAGCACTCAGCTAGAAACAGGCATTTCTTGGCTATCATCAGCTATGCTCTGGGAAAGGCTTATGGCTAATCGCTAGATGGAGGTGGTTTTGACAATATCCTCCAAATGCCAAAATGCAAATTTGAACGTGACAGCTATTGGTTTCCACATCCAAGGATGTTGATATGTCATACCAAAGACTATGTCGCACATTTATTGGTGGAATTATTTTCCACCAGGAAATCTCTTGCCTTCTTTGGAAGCTAAGGAACTGTGGTATGACCTCTTTAGTTTTGGACTTAACTTCCCCTCAAGATGGACTTCAGCCTTGATATTTTGCCTGAGTAAAACTTACTTTCATCTTCCAATTTCCTGATTGAAATGTGCAACTTGTTTTCACAAAGTCACTCACCACTAAACAAAACCAATACAATCAGTAACAAGCAGAATATCAGAAAAAAAAATCAGAGGTAAAAAGAACACATTTCTAGTTGGCATGATTGCTGCTGGTAACTGACAACTTCACCCACACTGCTTCTCCTTTTTGACACTGGAGCTTCCTTTGTCTCTGCCCTTCATGTGCATTTTGATTGCTGTCTGGAACGTTTGCAACATTCAGGATTGGTTTCTGATTATGGCAATTTGATTTTCCCATGCTTAGCTAATTGCATCTCTCATTTCTCACAGATCATTATGAGAACAGATGACAATGGAAATCAGTTCCTTCAGAAAAAAAATACTTTGGAAGTCCTGGGACTCTAACCACAGGAAAATCTTCAGCAAATTGTTGCATCCTTTTTTTTTTTTTTCAGAAGAATGCTTAAATGGATGTTTATTTAAATGTAAATTATATCAGAAAGGGAAATTTTCAAGAACACCCTACTGACTTAGCAGTAGATATCCCATTAAAAGCATAAGTCATTTTGGAGAAATCTATGAACATCCTAAAATTTAAGGAACTGCTGTTCTGGAAAGGAAAGTTCTTGTGAATTCAATATTTATATAGAGTGCTCGTTTCTATACTCAGCTAAATCCAAGCCCATAATTGTGATCCCTTCAAACCAGCAGGAGCTAACATCACCAAGAGAGGCTGCCTGGCCACCTCACTGGCCTCTCCTTTTGTCAGTTCAAGTATTTTCATGGCCTCTTAGTAAACCAAAGTGGGGAAATAATCCAGACTTGTTTGGACTGAGTGGGTTTGTTTGGTTTTGGGTGGTTTTTTTTTTTTGTTAGTTTCTTACTTTTTTCCAAGTTTGCCTCTTCACAACAGTGCTCTTGTACAACCTGAAGTAACAGAGAAGGTACAAAGAAAACTCTTGGAATATAAACAAAATTTCTAACCTGGTGGATAACAAATAAAACCTTGATAACACAGCCTTAATACTGTAACAACCAGAACTTTCTTGCTGAGCCTAGAGCAAATAAGTGAAACGGTCTTAACTGTTTCCCTGGTTTAGTCTGGATCAACCTTTCACTGGTAATATCATCTCTTGAACCTCACTAAGTGGACAAGCACTGGGTCTAGATACCATCTTCTATACTTAAACGGAGACTGAATGTAAATGAGACTCAATCATTTTGTCATCTACTATGAACCTAATAATATCTAGTTATTAGCTGTGGTAATACCATTAAAAGATATTGCATTTTCTGTACTTATGCCAAATTCAACACTTCTTGAAGGTGATATTCACAAGATAATTCTTCCATATCTCTCCTCATACTTTCATAGCTTCCTTCTTCTTATATATCCTTCCCTGAGAGTATCTACATAGCCTTGAATTAGCTATTTCAGAATATGGATAAAAGAAATATAATTGTAAATGGAGCTAAGTATCATCTAGACAGTTATCTAGGAAAATGTCTACCATGTGGAAAATTTGGCAGAGGGTGGGGATAGAGTAAATCTTGTATGTCTGTGTTATCCCAAAACCCTTAACCTGGAGTCCCCTCCAGTCAATCAAGCAAGTTATTAAAGACTGTTTGAGTCTGACGATGCAGAAATCCCAAAGAAACAGACTCAAACCAATAAATCCAAACAGATGAGGAGAGAACAATCAAATCCAGAAGCAGTATAAGTACATACGGAGCTGTTCCCTACCTGATGGGTGAAAATATTACTTCATTTCCAGTTTCATGATGGTTTTCATGCATCAAGCATACCACTACACACACCTTTACGTATAAGCTAAGAGAACTTCTGACAAATCACTGCCTAAATCCATAATTTTAGCAAATTAGGAGATGTTGGTGAAGTGTTAGAACCCATCTGTAGCAATTAGTGCATCCAATTGTTTTACAGGTTGCAGTCCTGCACAATTTCAGCCTAAGGATGTTAGTTTTGAGCAAGTTGTTGTCCCTCTTTCCCTCTATACCTTGCAGTTGCTTGAGGAAGAATTCATTATCTCTGTATTTTAGTGCTTGAAATGTATAAAAAGATAAAGTCTACAATATATAAAGAAGCTTGGCTGATAAGCACAGGCATAGATATGTATCATCTAAAGTTGGATAGATGTATCCCATCTTTAAGGTGAATTTTGGATAAGCTATCAACCTTGGTCCAACTTACTTTCCTGGAAAATCAGTTGGAGACATATCATTAATCCTGTGGCAGAGGTATTAAGCTAGAAATTGAATTTATGGAAAAATACATTGCAGAGATGCAATTGAAGCTTGCAAACTGTCAGATGTAGGGCAATCTACATTCTACTGAAGGTAGTTACTTTGCCATAACCAAGACATGAAGGATGCAATAGTGCATGCTTGTCTTTAGTGAGATATTCATGTGAAGGGCCTAGATCAATCAAAAGAATAAAAGATGTTGCAATTGCATTAAAAAGGCATTATAAAATATTATAAAATACATTAAACCACAGAAAGCATCTTCCATGTAAAAAGACATGTTTTATGATACAAAGCTCAAAGAAACAGTCCACAGTAAAATCTCCCATTTGTGCGTTTGCAGGGAAAGCATTTAATATACATTATTGACTGCATTCTTAGTTTTATATTGTGCAGCTGAACATATTTATCTTTTGCCATGCTGTCTAATGCATTATGCTGCAGGATATTGAAGTTGCGTGGACCGTGCAATTAGAATGCCAGAGCAATGGTAACTTACACAATTTAGGTATGAAATTTTACATAGAATAACAAAACAGTGTGCACTAGTTATGCTCCACTGCAAAATCTATCACTAGCAGATAAATAAGAAAAAAAAAAAAAAGAACACAACAAAGTGCTATACCAGTAATATAATATTATGATCCAACAGTACCTATTAACAAGAATGTAAAAATATAATTCCCTTCTAAAACGATTCAACTGTCTCCAGCATTAACTACAAAATGACTACTGACAAAACTATAAACATGCATACGCTGTGCTTACCAAGTACTTTTCAGAAACTACCAGCTGAGAGAAATGTATCATGGTCTAACAATATTCTAGTTTTTTTCAGGTTCAGATATATCCTCCTCTTGAATTCATGCTTATTGTTGCCTTCAGCAAACTTTCCTAAGTCCAGAAGACCAGGGTGAAGCTTTTCTAGGTTGTGATAGCATCTAATAATCAAGCATGAAACTCTTGATACAATTGCCCAGCTAACCAGCTAATCAGATGCTGTATGCATAGTTTTCACTGGGTATTGACTTCAAAGGCCAAGATTGCACTGAAGAAAGATTAAAGATTAAATCAGGTTGTCTCATTAAATTTAAGGTAGAAAGACAGGATCTCCTCTGAAGCATTCAAAGGCAAGTACTCTTCTCCCTTTATTATACTCATGTTAAATGCCCAAATTAAACCCCGTATTACGTTATTGTTTAGAAATTTTAGTTACACAGTTCATAGAAGATAAGGCCAGCTGTTATGGCATTTTCCACATCTCATTTTGCATATATGACTTCCAGTAATCTCTGTTGACAGTTACCAGGACTGTCGATCCATCCCTCCCCTTTATAATTAGTAAAAGAAAATTTATTAACTAGATTATTACACTTTATAGAAGAAATTATTTTCAAACTTTAATATTTTAGCAAAACTAGGAGGAGATGAGTAAAGGTTCCAGTACTACATCATGCAAGAGGATCTCAATTTTACTCTCTGTTAGGACTTGCCCATGTCCGTAGAAATGGTCTTTTGATTTCAGGCTGTAAAAACAAGCTAACTAGTATGGCAAATTACACAGGGTTTTGTGAAATCAGCTCTTTAACAGTAAAGCTCTTAGTGGATGGAGTAGTAGGTCAAGGAAATGCAGATTTATTTTTTTTTTTTTAACTCCTATGATAAATATCCTTGAGGCATACCCCTTAACAAAAGCACCTGTCAGTAGCTGCAGAATTTACATTCAATTTCTCTGGTCATTAGAGATAGATTTGAAAAGCCAGATGTCAAGGCAGGTGCCACACTATATTTGATAGTAAGTTAATGGCCCTTGAAATTCAGAAGCAGTATGTCAGTCCTAACAGCTCCCTTTGTAACCAGCTCCCCCTCTTACAGGTTTACGCCTTCCTGTGTCTCCACTGCTTTTATTAAGATCAACAACTGAACGGGAGAATTATGTTGTTTTTCTGTTTAGCTGAGCTAACATATCAGCTTACATCATTTTAATGTTCATCATCTCTGGGACTGCATGTCTGGGAAGCTTCAGTTCTATGGGTGTTTTTTCAAACACAGAAAACTGATGTCTATGCACTGCAAATAAACCATGTGCACTATTAAATGCAGTCGTGCTGCTTCTGTTCCTGGTTATTAAAATATTTCATTCAAGCCAGATTTGTATGGCCTTCTGTCCTTTCTGCCTTATGAGATGGAGAGGATTCTTTGGAAGGCCAAAGAGAGAACACTAAAATTTCATTGCAGAACGCTGGACCAAATGCTGGCTTTGACTCGCAATACGCCGTTGCAGGTGCAATTTGGCTTCTCAGCTTTTAAAACATCAGTTTGGGTAAAACAATCATCCTCTTTTCAGACTCCCTCAAGTGCCTCATTAGGTGGCAGCAGTGTTTTATAGCGAGCAGTTGAAAGACATGGCACACACACTGCAGGGAATGAAAAGGACTTTAAAAAAATGCCGCAGGGTTTTATGAATGTGGTGCAGCATCATCACTTGCAGTGACGCTCCCTGCCTACTTGAGCACAGACCATCCCTGCATGTGGATTCGTAGAATAAATCAAATCTTAGCAGCAAAAATCAATCCTCAGCAAGTAAAAAAGTTCGATTATTTGTAGGTTTTTTTCCTATCTGAGCCTGTAGTTTTTTTTCATTTAGGGTGACTAATACTGAAATTTGGCCATCTTTAGTATCAACTAGAAAAGTTTTTCTTGGTACATCTGTCAAATAAATTATATTTTAGAGATGACAATAACATAAATGTTTAAGTAAATCTGTGGGACATTCAGAAACATCTACCACAGTAAGCAATGTCTGTGGCCCAGCTGTAGGACTTGTAGACCTGGCCCTGCAACACACTTAATCAGATTTTCTGCAGGTTGCTGCTGATGGGGTCAATGTAACATGACTCCAGCCATTGCCACCCATTCTTTTTCCTTTCATTGTGTCAGATTTAGCAATCCTGTGAGCATGTGATGAGTCAGATCAGTTTGCATGTTACATGTCTTTGGCCAGTCTAAAGGGCTGTCTAGAGATGTGCAGTGTTCCTTTCTACTGGGTCATTAACACCAATTTAATTAAATTAGTTGTCAGCCCACTCACCAAAAAAAACGCTTAGCATCATCATTTCCACTCCTTTGAAGAGAAGGCTCCTGAAATTTATTTACCAATACATTGATTTTTAAAAAAACAGCAATATTTAAACTAAGCTGCTAAACAGGAGGATATACGAGGGGGAAGGGAACAACTGAAAGAAACAAAATCAGTATTTTGATAGATTTCTGGACATTTTTCTAATTCCTGGACACATTCAGAAGACAACAATAAAGTTATTGGAATTTGTTCCTTTACCATTTCAGATCACCTTTGAAGAATCTCAGTTGTATTTTAAAATGGAAACAGATGTAAAATACCCCAGTGCATTTAAAATCCCAGCAGCTGGCATGTGGCCTTAGCCCACAACGCCTCCCCTCCAGGAGCATCCATCTCCAGTGGCTACGGGAGCGCCCAGCTGGCTGAGAGGCACAGGGGAGTCCTAGGCAGGCCCAGCGAGCCGCCAGCGCACGTCTGATTTTCTTCTAATTATATCGCAGCAATCATCCCCACAGAAAACTGTTTATGTAAACATATCTTATGCAATTCTGTCATGTAGTAAAGACCTGGAAGTTGCATTTTAATTCAATTGACTTGGAGTGGAGAATACATGAAGGGCTGAGGCTGGGCACCCCATATCCACGCGGTAAATATTTTCCCACATCAGTCATCCCCGCAGAAGAGCCTCCAGGGAGAAGGGATGCTGCACAGCCCGCGCTCACCAGCAAGGACACAGTGCACTGTGCAGCAGGGCTCAGACTTCAGCAAACTGACTCCACAGAAAATTCCAGTTATTTTTATTCTGTATCACAATAGAAGCATTAAAAGTTTAATATATATTGAAATTCCATTTAAAAGGGCAATATACATTTAAATATTCATTACAAGTTAAAAAAATGAATTACTGTTCAGATCCAGGGAAAAAAAAATCTGTTCTCATTTCAGTGGTTTTAAATTTACATGGAAACTCTTTAAAAGTAGAAATAGTCTCCTTTATATATTTAAAACACTTTCTCCTTCAACATTTGAACAAAATGAACATGGTCTCATGATAAGTTTACATTTTGGCAAGCTACTTTTTCTGACCAAAACAATCCATTTGAATATGTTTTTCCAGCTCCATTGTTATATTTTTAGCTACAGGATGACTCAAAATGACAGTAATAGACTTTCCTTGACATGGAATGTTTATATAATTTTCCTTAAAGCCTACTCAGAAGCCCAGTGAGAAGAGGTTCATTAAAAAATATTCCATGATTGTGGAATATTTCTGCCTATCAGGACAGAAAGAAAAATGGACCATAACAAAAGATTTTTCCCCTCCCATAACACCTTGCTCCCAAGACTGCTTCCTATATAAAAATATATGTATATACGGATTTGTCCCCTATTAAAAGATTTAGTAGACTAACAATCTTCTGCTCCCATAAGGTGGCCAGCAGAACTGGTCTCTATATAGTCCACATATGGCAGAAAGGGCTGGGCAATTCTACTCTTTGGCCATTTATAGATTTCAGAATTTGTCTTCCTGGCTGCTGTCTGAAAGATGCAGAAGAGCCCACTCCAGTTCAAATAGCTCATTTTGGAAACATTAGTTTCTGTTCTATTGCAAGTTCAATAACACATTATGTTTCAGTCCGGTATGTTTCCAGCAATAAAAAGATTGACTGAACTTTATAACAACGATCACAATAATCAAACCAGGTCTGGTGGCTGTTGCTGTAGAAAAGCCCAATGGCTGCCTGATCGGGGTGAGACAGAACATTCCCATGCCATATCTCGCTTTGGCAGCTACATTAGAGTACGATTTATTGGTATGTGACAGATAACAGGAGAAATTCTAGAGATTTATTCTTGCTTACACACAAAGAGAATTACAAGTGCTTCCCCCTTTACCTGCTCTTCTCTCTTTCCTAATTCCTCTCCAAAGCCATATTTCATGTATTGATAAAAAGTAAAGAAAATATTACTTCAGCCACCACGATCCTTTAAAGACTGTGTGATTAAGCCACAATGCAGTTTCCCAGAATTTCTGTAGTGGCTTCACAAACTGACCCTTGCAAAAGAACAGCAGCAAGAAAAGGAAAAAAAAAAAAGACACTAAATAAAGAGCAACATCACATAACCCTTCCTGGAGTCTGCTAGAAGGGAAAAAAACCTGGCACAAAGAGGTTGATCTTGGGACCCACAGGGAATTCACATCGTGCCGCAGCCACCCATGAGACTTGCTGCTGTTACTAATAGGTCTATAATAACGTGCTAGCTTATAAGTTTTACTGAACCAAGAACAGCCCATCTAGGATAATATTACTATTGTTTGTGTTACAGTAGCTCTTCCAAACCCTGACTGACACTTTTCCACATGAGGACACACAGAGATGTCTATATGTATTTAAAGTGCTACATTTCCTTTGGAATTTGGTAGGGAGGTATCTTCCAACCTGGAACATCTGGATTTAAGTATGGTATAAAAAGGCAACATGAACTAGTAAAGTAATCATGGTAAGTTGGAAGCCCAAGTGCTGAAACTGGCCAATTGTGAAACTCAGAGAATGAAATCCAGAATTTTCACTCAGAATCCTTCCTGGAAGATGGGTCTGGATATGTATTTTAATACTGGATCTTTTAATATTGATTCTCTACCGGATACCTTTTTTATACTGTATATATATTTTGTGTCAAATTTGTCCTGTCCCATCATCCAGAATTTAATTAGAGAACATTCTCAGCTCTGAAACTTCTGAATTTGATGGTTTGCTGTCATGAGGGATGAGGCAGGCCTCCACAGATAACAGACTCACACTAGCAGGTTTTTCTAACCACGTTAGAGAATCTAGAGGAGATTATTAAACAGCAGATCTAAGTGAAGTATTCTCAGTTCATGTTTCTCAAAGTATCTACATAACCATAATGGGACTTCAGCAACAGGACTTTGCTGATAATATATTCCCCATCCCTTACGTACCCTGCCATCTTTCCAGTTCTGCCCCTCCTAGACAAGCAATGTACAGTTCAGCCCACTGTTGTCAGCATGGCGCCAGTGCCAGCACCGAAGGTCCAGAAGCTGAGGAAGGATCTTTTATGTGCAAATGAACTTAAACTGTGGTCCAAAAGAACTCCTGTCACTCCAGCCAGCAAGTTGGCTTTGTCGGGGGCCCAGCTGAAGTGTCTCTATACCAATGCACGCAGCATGGGAAATAAACAGGAAGAGCTGGATATGTGTGTGCACGAGCAGGGCTATGACCTTGTTGGCATCACGGAGATGTGGTGGGATGACTCATACAACTGGAGCGTCAACATGGAGGGGTATAGGCTTTTTAGAAAGGACAGGAAGGGGAGACGAAGAGTGGGTGTCGCTCTCTACATCAGCAACCGGTTGGAGTGTGTGGAGCTCCGCCTGGGGATGGAGGAGGAGCTGACAGAGAGCTTATGGGTCAAGATCAGAGGACAGGGACGGACAGGGGATGTTACGGTGGGGGTCTGTTACAGGCCGCCTAGCCAGGAGGACAGAGCAGATGGGGCACTCTATAGCCAGATAGAAGCAGCCTCACGGTCACAGACCCTGGTCCTCGTGGGGGACCTCAACCACCCTGACATCTGTTGGAGAGACAACATGGCAGGGCACAGACAGTCCAGGAGGTTCCTGGAATGCGTGGACAATAGCTTCCTCCTGCAGGCGACAGAGGAGCCGACAAGGAGGGGTGCCATGCTCGACCTTGTGCTCACCAACAGGGAGGGACTGGTGGGGGATGTGAAACTGAAGGACAGCCTTGGCTGCAGCGACCATGACATGGTGGAGTCCAAGGTCCATGGGGCAGCAAGGAAACTACACGGCAAGCTCTCTGCCCTAGACTTCAAGAAGGCGGACTTCGGCCTCTTCAGGGGCTTGGTGGCCCAAAGTGCCATGGGAGGGAAGAGGGGCCCAGGAAAGTTGGTCCACATTCAAGGAGCACCTCCTCCAAGCTCAGCAGAGGTGCATTCTGATGAAGAACAAGTTGGGCAAAAAGGCCAGGAGGCCTGGGTGGATGAGCAAGGAGCTCCTGGACCAACTGAAAGTGAAGAGGAAAGCCTATAGAGGGTGGAAGCAGAAACAGGTAGCCTGGGAGGACTACAAAGAGGCTGTGCGAGTGGCCAGGGATCGGGTGAGGAAGGCTAAAGCCCTGATGGAATTGAATCTGGCCAGGGATATAAAAAGCAACAAGAAAGGCTTCTATAGGTATGTAGGGGACAAAAGAAGGTCCAAGGAGAATGTAGGCCCCCTCCGGAAGGAAACCGATGTCCTGGTTACCTGGAACATGGAGAAAGGTGAGGTACTCAATGACTTTTTTGCCTCAGTCTTCACCGATGAGGGTTCTTGTCTCACCACCCAAGCTGTGGAAGGCACAAGCGGGGACTGCGAGGATGAAGAACCACCCACTGTACTGGAAGAGCAGGTTTGGGAACATTTGAGGAACTTGAAGGTGCATAAGTCCATGCGACCTGATGAGATCCATCTGTGGGTCCTGACAGAACTGGCGGATGAAGTTGCCAAGCCGCTGGCCATTGTATTTGAAAAGTTGTGGTGGTCTGGTGAGGTCCCCGATGACTAGAAGAGAGGGAACATAACCCCCATTTTTAAAAAGGGGAACAAGGAGGACCCAGGCAATTACAGGCTGGTCAGCAAGGTCATGGAGCAGATTCTCCTGGAAACCATGCTAAGGCACATGGAGAGCAAGGAGGTGGTTGGTGACAGCCAACATGGCTTCACCAAGGGCAGATCATGCCTGACCAATTTGGTGGCCTTCTATGACGGGGTGACAGCATCGGTGGACAAGGAACGAGCAACGGATATAATCTACCAGGACTGTGCAAAGTTTTTGACACTGTCCCACACAACATCCTTCTCTCTAAACTGGAGAGACATGGCTTTGATAGATGGACCACTCGGTGGATAAGGAGTTGGCTGGAAGGCCGCACTCAGACAGTGGTGGTCAACGGCTCAATATCCAAGCAGAGACCAGTCACGAGTGGCGTCCCTCAGGGGTCTATGTTGGGCCCGGCCCTGTTCAAGATCTTTGTCGGCAACATGGACAGTGGGATAGAGTGCACCCTCAGTAAGTTCGCCGATGACACCAAGCTGTGTGGTGCCGTCGACACGCTGGAAGGGAGGGATGCCATCCAGAGGGACCTTGACAGGCTGGAGAGGTGGGCCCGTGTCAACCTCATGAAGTTCAACCAGGCAAAGTGCAAGGTCCTGCACCTGGGTCGTGGCAATCCCGGGCACAAATACAGGCTGGACGGAGAATGGATTGAGAGCAGCACTGAGGAGAAGGACTTGGGAGTGCTGGTGGATGAGAAGCTCAACATGAGTCGGCAACATGCTCTTGTGGCCCAGAAAGCCAACCGCATCCTGGGCTGCATCAAGAGGAGCATGGCCAGCAGGTCAAGGGAGGTGATTCTCCCCCTCTACTCTGCCCTGGTGAGACCCCACCTGGAGTACTGTGTCCAGTTCTGGAGCCCCCAACACAAGAAGGACATGGACCAGATGGAGAAGGTCCAGAGGAGGGCCACAAAGATGATCAGAGGGCTGGAGCACCTTTCCTATGAGGACAGGCTGAGAGAGTTGGAGCTGTTCAGCCTGGAGAAGAGGAGGCTCCAGGGAGACCTGATAGCGGTCTTCCAGTACCTCAAGGGGGCCTACAAGAAAGATGGGGAGAGGCTGTTTCATAGGGCCTGTTATGATAGGACGAGGGGCAATGGTTTTAAAATAGAGGGAGGTAGATTTAGATTGAATATTAGGAAAAAAATTTTTACAATGCGAGTTGTAGAACACTGGAACAGGTTGCCCAAAGAGGTGGTGTATGCCCCATCCCTGGAAACGTTCAAGGCCAGGTTGGATGAGGCTCTGAGCAACCTGATCTAGTCAGGGATGTCCCTGCTCCTTGCAGGGGGGTTGGACTAGATGACCTTTGAAGGTCCCTTTCAACTCTAAACATTCTATGATTCTATAAGGTACTGTCCATTCATTTCTCTTTTCAACCTTGCAGACGAAACTCTTCTCACTTAGGGGGATATAGTAGCCTCATTGTAATTAATGTCTGGTCTTGTCACGGCTGTATTCATTAGCATAGGTGAAAGGCAAATGTCACCTTATATCTTAGGACATCTAGTATTAAATGGAGTACTCTGTCCAGAGCCTACCACTCAGTGTGAGAAACTGCAGCAGGCTCAGGACTCATGACAATGTCCACAGTTTCTTCAGTAATTCCACCAGTCAACAAAAAACTACATGACATAAATGTTCAATCTTCATATTGTACGATAAATTAATATTCGTTCAGAGTTTCAGTTCAAGTGCTATCTCTGTAGCAGCCCTCAGCAGCACTTCTTATTAGTCTCAGTGAGTATATTATCTTTCTTAATTAGAAACTCTTAAACTTTTCAGTCATGGGAATTCAAGGGTAACAAAAGAAGAAGAAATATTATGCAATTGATTTTAATTACAGATTTACATGTTCTTGGCTGGAATAGGGAAGTGGAAGCTATGGTCTTAGTCTAGCATTAGATAGCTAGTCATCTCTCAGATATACTGCATATGTTTCAGGACTGGAGAGGTGGGCCCATGCAAATCTCATGAAGTCCAACAAGGCCAAGTGCAAGGTCCTGCATATGAGCTGGGGAAATCTCAGGCACAAATACAGGCTGGGCAGAGAATGGATCGAGAGCAGCCCTGAGGAGAAGGACTTGGGCATGATGGTGGACGAGAAGCTCAACATGAGCCAGCAATGTGTGCTTGCAGCCCAGAAAGCCAAGCACATCCTGGGCTGCATCAAAAGAAGCATGGCCAGGAGGTCGAGGAAGGTGATTTTCCCCCTCTATTCCATTCTCATGAAACTTCACCTGGAGTACTGTGCCCGGCTCTGGGACTCTCAACATAAGAAGGAAAAAATAATTTCCAGTGAGGGTGGTAGAACACTGGAACAGATTGCCCAGAGAGATGGTGGATGCCCCATGCCTGGAAACATTCAAGGCCAGGTTGGATGGGGCTCTGAGCAACCTGATCTGATTGGAGATGTCCCTGTTTCATGCAGGGGGGTTGGACTAGATGACTCTGAAAGGTCCCTTCCAACCCAATCCATTCTATGATTCTAAATTATTAATACAAATAGATTTTTCAGCTATACTTGTTATTTTTGCAGTTACATTCTCTTGATCAGATGTGTATTTATTCCTCCTTACTTTAGGCTAGCTGAAGTCAGGGTCCATCACATCTAACTCAATTAATCTAAAAATTATACACTTTCAAATTTTAATAATTCCTCTGAAATTTCTCCGTGATCTTAAGACATAGAAAGACACCCTCATAGTGTAATTCATCCTATCAATATTAAGGGTCCAAGATTAGAGGCTATGCTTTCTGAAGATACCTCTGTCTTTTTCTTGGCAGCAGAGGAAGCCAAGCCTCTTTATATTGTCTGGACTCATCATGTAGATGGTTACAGCTCACTGCACGGTTGGCTTTACAACACTTTGAGTAATGGAAGTGTGGGAATATACAACTTGAAGAAAGGAGAAGCAAGTACATATCACAGATCAACTTCAGGTGTCATGTGGCCATCTGATTTTTTTTTTTTTTCTGGGTTTTTCAGGGCGGGTCACATAGCCTAACCTCTCCATAATCCAAAATAGTTTTTAACACAACTGTTGGAACAGAAGAGTGAATGTACACAGGAGGTGTGAACAGAGCACCCAAAACTGCCTGAGGAGGTATTTGCCCAAAATTGATCATGTTAAATAGGAAGCCCATTGAATAGGAACTGGGGAACTACAGAGACACTTTAGAAACAAAGGAGTCAACTTTAAAAGGACAACCAAGGCATGAAAATCTGTAACAGCAGGATAGAGAGCAATGCACGCACAGAGCAACAGCCAACATCCACTTTGGTGCTGCCAGAAGCCATCCCATGGTGACACCACCCTGCCCAGGCCACCCTGAGCATTCTCCTCTGGGACATTGCACAGAGTCACACCCAGCAGTAACAGACAGCGGGGCCAGTGAGCAGGCACCTACAGGTGCATGTGTGTGACCTCAGGGATGGTGACCGGGGACCCACAGTTGCCATTTCACAGAAGCTTCATCCTCCATGTGAGCATCAGGGTTGGCAGGGAGCAACGCGGGCGCTCATAGCACTGGAGCATCTGCATCTCCCACAGGAGACGGGCTGCCAGTAGGGACTGAACCCCCTAGAGAGGTGCATGTACATGAAACCCACACAGCCTGTGGGAGGACGTGTGTGTGTGATTAAAACTTTTTTAAAAAATCAGTTATAGTAGAAAATTTCAAAATCTGTAGGTGTTTATTAACACTTTGTGAGTGTTGTTTTTCTGTTGTGTTGTTAATAATAATCCTAAGTCTATAGTTCACTGGTTGCTGATTAATTGTTGTTAATAAATCAATATACAATTTTGCTCATGATTTGATTTAACCAAATTAAGTGAGCAGTTTTTCCCTGCATTGTTATTACCAGATTACATTAAGTTGCCATTAGTTTGAGGTCACTCGTGTTTCTTTGTAACTCTGGTCTTCAGCAAGGAGGAGATCCCCTCTCTTTCCAGCACATAGACAAGTGGCATAATTTTTAAATTCAGGGGCTCAGGCACTGCTTGTCAATTTAATAAACTCTTTGTTGTCTGATATTGAGAACTTCTTCCTAAAGACGGAAAGGCTGTTGTTTTTTTTTTTTTTTCTAGTAACACCTAAAACTTAATAATAATGTCAGTATATCATACGCTTCTGATGATTTCATTAAGATGAAGACAGACAGAAATAATCAGTCTTTTTGACACTTATTGTAAGAATCAAGAGGTTCTATCCATCAGAAAACATAGAGGAAAAATATTCTGTGCTAAAATTACCTTAAATTTTGGTCCACTTAATGTCTTTTATCAATTTCTATTGTCTTAGTTTAACAAATGGAATCATAAATAATGCAATTGACATCAATTGCACTTATTTGCAATTAGAATTTTTTTCAGTACTCTGTTTTATGAATATTTAATAAACTGTGTAACCTTGATGGAAGGAGTGCAATTTAGAAGGCCATAATGAATATTTAGAAAGTCTTGCTTTGTGATCTCAACTTCTGTTTTTAAATTAACATCCAGTAAATCTTTCTGCACAATGATCAGCTCAGTAAATCTAAAATTTTTCTGATCTAGAAATACATGGATAATTTCAATATATGTTTTCTACTTCAAAGGAACTATTTGGGGTTTTAAGATTCTAATAATTAGGACTTAAAATTTTAGAGGAAAGGAATCCTAAAAGTACATATTTTAGGGTATGCACAGAATAAAATACAACTAAAAAAGAAAAAAAAAGTTGCTCCTAAAATGTATATTTAGGCTGTGTGATGCTAAAAAGAAATATTATATCTACCGGAAGCTATTAGAATACAACCAAAGATTCACTGACAATTCAGTCTGTGCATCTTGAGGGACAGGAATAACTAGCCAAAAGTTTTGTTGGATTATCTCCAGTTTGCCACAGTTACTTTATTTTTAAATATACTGTCACGGGGAGAACACTAACCCCCTGCTGTGGGCTTGCAGCACTCACATTTACCAGTCAATTAAAACACAAAAAAAAAAAGAAAAAAAAGAAAAAATTCAAGATGATTGTCAAAAAAAGAGGAATATGTATAACGCACATTCTTCTAGAAGTAGGAAATATCCTGTGATTCAGTGGGCATTATTCAATCAAACTTGGGCTTATTCTTCTCAAATGAGCGTGAAATACAGGAGAAGAGAAACTCAAAATTGGGTAAATCTCATTCTGGAGGCAATGACATAGAGAGCTGTGACACTTGCAGGTCTCTGCAAAGTGCTATGAATCAGTACCTTGGCAATGAAAAAAAAGAAAGCAATATGGGACTATGAGATCTTAGACATCCCTCCCACCACCTCACTTCAGAATTAGCTTAGGAAACTGTTGGAGGAATTGTGCTAGACACATAGGAAATCTGTTAAAAAGACACTGCATTTCAGAGCCTACAGACACCTATAGTTCAGATCACTGGAGACACTGGAGACAGGAATCTAGCTAAAGTAAGCACTTTCTTCAGTGAGAGGATAGTGCTGATTTTGTTCACAGTACAGTCCTGGAAATGGATTCAGTGTACTGGGATCAGGCGATTCCCAATAACCTCACTGACAGTGGCACGCTGTCCACCTGCAGGCAAAATGTGTCCCCTCTTCTGCCAGCTGTCTTATTGCCTTGAGCACAGATCTTGGTGTCCTGCAAATAGCTGCTTACAAATTGCATTAGTATAATACAGTAGCCTTCCTCCACATCATCAGGACTGAAGGAAAGAAAGACAACATCAGTCTGAATGAAGGTGCTGATCAACAGGTAGAGAAGGGCCATTTCTGACTTACAGTCATAGAATCATAGAATCATTATGGTTGGAAAAGACCTCTAAGATAATCAAGTCCAACCACCAACCCAGCACCACCATGTCCACTAAACCATGTCCTGAAGTGCCACATTCTTTGAACACCTCTAGGGATGGTGACTCCACAACTTCCCCAGGCAGCCTGTTCCAGTGCCTGACCACTCTTTCAGCAAATAAGTGCTTCCTAATATCAAATCTCAACCTCCCCTGACACAACTTGAGGCCATTTCCTCTCATCCTATCAATTGTTACTTGGGAAAAGAGACCAACACTCACCTTCCTACAACCTCCTTTCAGGTAGTTGTAGAGAGCGATAAGATCTCCCTTCAGCTTCCTTCCTCCAGACTAAAAAATTCCAGTTTCCTCAGCCACTCCTCATAAGACTTGTGCTCCAGACACTTCACCAGTCTCATTGCCCTTCTCTGGACATGCTCCAGCAACTCAATGTCTTTCTTCTACTGAGGGGCCCAAAACTGCACACAGTGTTCAAGGTGTGGCCTCACCAGTGCTGAGCACAGGGGCACGATCACTTCCCTACTCCTGCTGGCCACACTGTTCCTCATGCAAGCCAGGATGCTGTTGGCCTTCTTGGCCACCTGGGCACAATGCTGGCTCATGTTCAGCCAACTGTCAACCAGCACCCCCAGGTTCTTTTCCACTGGGCAGCTTTCCAGCCACTCTTCCCCAAGCCTGTAGTGTCGCATGGGGTTGTCATGACTCATGAGCAGGACTCAGCACTTGGCCTTGTTGAAACTCATGCAGTTCACCTTAGCCCATCGGTCAAGCCTGTCCAGGTCCCTCTGCAGAGCCTTCCTACACTCAAGCAGATAGACACTCCTGCCCAGTTTGGTGTCATCTGCAAACTGACTGAGGGAGCACTCAATCCCCTCATCCAGATCATTGATAAAGATATTAAACAGAACTGGCCTCAGCAGTGAGTCCTGGGGAACATCGCTTTTGACTGGCCACCAACTGGATTTAACTCCATTCACCGCAACTCTCTGGACTAGGCCATCCAGCCAGTTTTTTACCCAGCGAAGAGTACACCTGTCTAAGCCATGAGCTGCCAGCTTCTCTAGGAGAATGCTGTGAGAGACAGTGTGAAAGGCTTTACTAAGCTCCAGGTAGACAAACATCCACAGCCTTTCCCTCATTCACTAGGCAGGTCACCTGGTTATAGATCAGATTGGTCAAGCAGGACCTGCCTTTCATGAACCCATGCTGCAGATGCCTGGTGAGCACACTCAAAATGAACTGCTCCATAATCTTCCCAAGGAAGGAAGGGGAAACTTGCCCAAAAGAAGGATGAATCTGTCTTGAAAAAAGTTGATTTGCTGTCAGAAAAAAAAAAAAAAACAACATATTTTGGAAAAAGATACTGTGAATTTATGTAGGAGAAAGCTAATAGCCAGAGTGGGGAGCAGTGATGGGACCCTACTGTGTACTGGGGGAGTCTGGTTTCCCCTGTACTCTCCGGCTTCATGATCAGGATGTTAGTTACACAGCCATGTTGACAGCTCCAGCGCTATCTGACAAGAGTAAGCTTATC
The DNA here is from genome assembly GCF_036417535.1 of Chlamydotis macqueenii. Taxonomy (NCBI): domain Eukaryota; kingdom Metazoa; phylum Chordata; class Aves; order Otidiformes; family Otididae; genus Chlamydotis; species Chlamydotis macqueenii. The sequence continues at coordinate 11,912,025 of NC_141558.1, forward strand.
CATCACAGAGCTGAAGTAACTTCTTTAGCAGAGTCCTCCAAGAAAGGTATCATAACTGCAAGCCTCTAAACACCACCATTCATAGCAGACTGCCTAAACTCTGGTGCGGGCAATAAAACAAAGCAAGAACTTTATTCCCAACAGCCTTTCTTTTATGTTAGAATAATGCATAAATACCAGTACAACTGCAGAGCCTTGAGGGAAATAACTGCTTCAAACATGGGTTCATTTGGAATCTGATTATTAAATTACTTGAGTTTGGTATTTGATTATAAAATACTTTTGAGCTTGTTGGCATTTTATCTACTATTCTTATCAAAGTTGACATGAGAAAATATTTATCTTAGCTATGACAATGGAAATTATCTTGTGGAATATGAACATTACTGCTTAATATATGGGTTTCAATGTCTTCCTAAGCAAGATATTACTTTGTTTACATTTCATTTGAGAGTCAAGATGAAACATAAACAGAAATGAGCTTGTTTCCCTGAAACTGGAACTGTTTTTAAAAATGTTCTGACTGCAAAGATGGAAACAAGACCGAGTATTTGCATTGTAACTATCTTCAACTGATGTTTGATCAAAAAAGATTAAAAAAAAGAAAAAAAAGGAAAAAATATTTATTTGGCTGAATACTATTATATATTCTTCTTTCAAATGGAAAATTTTTCATGAGGAAAAAAATGGTTATTCAAAGGACAAAGAGAAATAGTTGATCTCACAAAGTAGTCACGCACAGAAGGTGCTTTAAAAGAGAAAGTGCAAGTTGTTAAAGCTCAAGTTGAAAAAGTCAAGAGCTGTGATTCATAGATCCCAGGTTACCAGTCACTTTGACTTAGAGTCTACGCATGCAGCTGCTGACTTACACTGCTGCTGCATGCGTAAGTCATTGCAGAGTGATGTGAATGATGAAGTCTCTGTTGCTCCGTGTTTGGAACAAGAATTTTTAGTTCTTTGTTCCACTTTCAAAACACAAAGCCCTGTTAAGAAGGTAAGTAAATCAGACCACCAGGAAAACCATAAACAGAGATTTCATTCATTTCCAGCCTTCCTGTAGTCAAATAGAATGTTGGCCCTGCATGTAAATAATTTACATTTCCAATGTAATTTGGTATTCCCTGAAAAAGTCAGAAGGGATTATTACCCCATGATTTTTATTTCAAGGAAAATACCCAGCTTTTGAAAGAAATTGTCTTGCAAGGACAGGTTATCTAACCAGCAAGCTGTGTGAACAAGTCCCATTTTTTTTTTCTAGTCTTAGTATATGTATACATATCAGATATATAACAGTCTATAAAAGATTAGTGCCTGAGACATTTGTTTTCCATAGGAATTAAATAGTTGTCTGTGGATTTTTTTGCAAAAATATAACTAAACTATTTATATGCTTATAAACTATAATTCTGATCAAAAAATTCTCCCTGTTGTCGCTAAGATTACATTAGTTATTGAAGAATCAGGTAGTAAGTTTTGGTTAGTGTCATAGTTTAGCCCCACTTGGGACCAAGCTATCCAGTCTCTTGCTCACTCCCTCCACCTTTCAGGGAATAGGGAGAGTTAATAAAAGAAAAAAACAAAGGCTCAAGGTTTGAGATAAGGACAGGGAGAGATCAATAAAGTTACCATTACAGGCAAAAGAGACTCCACTTTGGGAAAACTATTTATTATTAAAACCAAAGCAGGATAATGAGAAAGAGAACAAAACATCTTCCCCCCCCCGCCATCCCTCCCTCTTCCCAGACTTAACTTAATTTCAGTTATCTCTACCTCCTTCCCCACCCCGAGAGGCACAGGGGGGAAGAGGGAATGGGGGTGATGGTCAGTTCATCACACATCACTTTACACCACTCCTTCCTCCTCAGGGGAAGAACTCCTCACATTCCTCCCCTGCTCCATCGTGGGGTCCCTCCCATGGGCTTCATGAACTGCTCTGCATGGGTCATTTTTCCACAGGGTGCAGTCCCTCCAGAACGGCTGTCCCAGCGGGAGCCCTCCACAGGCCACGGCCTGGCGTGGGGTCCTCCATGGGCTGCAGGTGGATCTCTGCTCCTCCGTGGACCTCCTGAGGGGGACAGCCTGCCTCACAATGTCCATCACCACAGGCTGCAGGGGAATTCTGGCCGGGAGCAGCATTACTCTTCCCCCTCCTTCTTCAATGACCTTGGCGTCTGCAGCCGTTCCTCTCACAAGAAATCCTTCACAATTGGCATGCAGACACCTCTCAGGTTCTCTTCACATCTCATCTCCTCTCTTCACTTCTTACGGCCGGGCTGGGCTGGGTCAGGCCCACACGGCCACCTGGCTGGAGGCCAGAGGGTGGTGTCCTTGTTCTTATGGACAGCCTAAACATGACAGAGGAACAATGCCAGGTCTTGGAGCGGTGGGGAAAACTGGTCTCGGGAAGAACTGCTCTCAGTGAGACACAACCGCAGCTGGTTCAAGTGGTCGCGCAGGAGCAGAGGTCCCAGCTGCTCCCCACGCCAAGTTCACTGGGCAAAGAGGAAACGTCTAGCAGCCTCTTGCAGAAGCTGCCACCATAGCCCCCCCCCCCTCAAAAAAACCCCAACACAGTTAGCTGGTTCTTTTATTGGAAAAAATTCTAAAGGGAAAGAAAACAAATAAATACTTCTAAGTTACTTCCTTACAAGTTCTAATTGTATTCCAATAAGACATTACAAATGACTGGCATAATTCAAAGAACACCAGGAAAATCAGTACTGAAGAAAAAACAGTCCAGACAATTTAACTTAGAGCTGTAAACAGGCAGCTTCTCTTAGGTATTTGTTTCTGCTGCAATCTGGAAAAACTTACATTAGCATCAACAGGGATGAAACAATGAAGTTTTGCCACCATGAAGTCACAAAGAAGTCAATGGCAATATCTCTTTGATTGTAATAGTATTAGGACATTATTCTGTATCTTCAAGCCTAGGCACACTATCAGGTCTATGATGCCATGACTGTAGCTTGTAGAGCCAGGTCTATCTGAAACAGCTTGGGCCAACTTGGCATTAGTTCAATTGCAGGAGCTCAGCATAGACAAGGTGGACTTTATACCCTGATCAGGTTTCAGTACACTCACAACTGGGCTGTTACCTGTGCCTGATCTAGTCACTTCAGTTACGGAGTTCTCTAACCCACACAGAAACACTGAAGACAGTAGCATCTTCAGAACCCTGAGCAGAACAGCTGTTTCAGCCCATGCTGTGCCCATGTAACCAGTGTCCCTCACCCAGGCACAGCATTGATGCACCTCCAGCGCTCTGCAAGCCCTCTCTGTTTTCCTCATACCCTGCATCACCAAGTTAGCACAGGTGGCATTAGCTCATCGATCTTCCACAGAAGCTTATTGTACTTTCATAGCTATCAACTCCTGATCACTTTGCAGGAGCAACAATGAATATAATACCTTTGATGTGCTAAGACTTTCCTGTGGAGGTGGCAAATGTCTATACAATTTTATCTAATATTCCCACTGAAGACAGCAGTGTGGCTCATACTGGTTTCAGTCAGGACATCTGCACCACTGGAGAAGTGCACTTTGTAAGAAGGCCATGGACCTTAGCTATACAGAGCAAGAGACTTACTAGAAAAGTCCATATTTTTTTCACAGCCCATACATCCAGATTTTCTTCCAGACAAATTAGTACATGCTGGTGCATGGTCACGCTCAGGTCTTATCTTCACAGACAGTTGGAATGGTGCCAGGTTGCAAAGCTAAGACCAGAGCCAATGGAAATGCAGTGAGGCATATCTGCTCAACTTTATGGACACAGCCAAAGAGCTTTTGACATTGGTTACAGTAAGAACTATAATTTCTGGACAAAGGTTTGCAACACAGAAGTGAAATTCACTCCTCATTATTACAGTTTTCATGTGTTATCGTCAACCACGCTTATTTTTTGTCACTTTAGCACTAAGAGTCAATAGGATGCTGGATGGGCCAAATGGACATTAATCAGGTAAGTTAAGAAAATGAGAAGTTTAACAGTTACCTAGAAACTGCTTGGAATTAAAGCAAGTGCACAGAACCTTATGATGGCATAAAATTACTGCCAGATTTACTTTGTAAGTAAGTTCTTGTAGGGCATGAAAAGACTGGAAACAGCAGCAAAAGCAATACAGAGAGGACCAGCCAGCAAAGTCAGTCATGCTGACAAGGCTAATGCAATAACACTTTTCAAACTGTACAAACATTTGGAATACAAATGGTCTATTCCCTTCCCTTAAGCACAACAGGTTTTACTCTACAAATAGCTTTGTATTTGGCAAAGCATTAAGCCATGTGCTTGCCTCTAAGCACATAATTAAATTCTACTTGCCACATCCTGGATTTACTATATTGCAAGTCTGGAAATTCATGGTATTTGACAATGAAATAGAAAACTTCCCTTTGCCATTGAGAAGTCTATCATTCATCCATCAGTCAAGAAAGTTTCACACTTTCGTTTTTTTTCAGTGATTGAGAATTATGCACTTCTACAGAGGAAAAAAAACCAAAACCAAAACCAAAACCAAACAACAAAAAACTAGGTGGCAGGAATGAGACACATAAAGTCAGTCATGTACCAAGCTTATAGTAGCATGATGGGGTGGCAAAACCTATTTCAAATTGGTGAATGTTGTACTCCTCTGCTTTAGTCTGTGCAGAGGAGGCTGCAGCTTGCTAGTATGGTTAAATCAAAACCAGCAAAGGTCTCTACACACAAACCTGTGGACTAACGTGTAGCAGAAACCATACAAGGTAAAATGTTTCCTGATCTAATACAGCAAATATCAAAGAGGAATAATGAAAATAAAATCACGATCTGGACAAGCCCTATAAACTGTCTCTGAGAAAAGTGAGAGGGGGGATTTTGGGACAAGCCTTGACCTGTAGCAGTATACTCACTTTACTAAGATGCTGTCTCTTGTTTCATTCACCTTGTGTTCAGAAGAAAAGGGATTCTGCATTTTTTTCCTCAATTAACATCAAGGAATCATCCTGAACAACTGAAACAACCCTTAAGTTCCTGTAATTTTGGTTAAGTGCTTAGAAAAGAAGCAATCATTTTAAAGACTTCTTCCCTATCCTTGTCTGCCTCTGAAGTGACTGCATAATACCTCTGCATTTAGGTTTATAATCAATAGATTTGTATTTCAAATACTTTTAGTCTCCCTAGTGTCATTGCATTTCAATATTTTAAAGCCATTAAATTGACTGTGGTGAAATCTCTAATCATAAAATACTCATTACTTTAAATATATGTGCTTCATTTGCCACTTTCGAGCATCTTCCATTTCCTGATTTTTCACTGGTATGTTTTTCATTGTCTGTATCCCTTTCCCTGCAGGCTACTGTACAACCTTCTAAAACATACTTGAAGAACAAGAATGTCCTAGGTTTCGATTTCACTCACTTTGTTGAAGGTAGCATCATTAGATGTCCCGTTTCTTCTTCACAAACCCTGTTTACCACAGATTATGAAACACTTCACCAGTAAAATTAACATTATGACTAAATGCTACATTCTGTGTCATCTCATTACTCTGTGTCATACATCTTGTCTTCTTTTGAACATCCATGAATCTCTTACTAAATCTAATAGAAATTAATGATGGGTCAGAATTCTCTGCTGTTTCCATACAATTTTTCTGCCTTCTAAGATTCATACTTTGTAAAGCTTCCTGAAGCACATGCGCTACATAATGCATTTCGGGATCCCAACTCACGCAAGATTTAAAAGTAGTAGTTGCTGTAGAACAAGCTGTCATATCTCCTGGGACTCATGATACCTGAAAACTATTGTTCAGGCTTCTGAGATGTGGCAGAGATCACTAACCAAGACATGTTTAGCACAGGAAAGTAAATCCAACTCCAGTTTTACTACCCTCTGGGTTACCAAAGCAAACAAAATTTGAAGACTAAGACTGCAGTTCCACATGATTCTTTTCTTTCCCCACAGCTCTTCTCATTTCAAAGGACTAGTCAAACGGTAAACTTTTTCAAGTTTTATTTTTGCATTAGGAGGAGTGATTCATGCACCATAAACAGCAGGCCTATCCCCAAATTAATCTCCTAGCCTCTTCCTTTGTTATTTTTAAAGAGACAACATCATAATTGCAGGCGTGCTTTTTAGTTTTTAAGGGTTTTGATGAGTATGAGATGGATAGTTTGGGGAGTTTTAATTAGTGAAAAGAGAGTTGGGAGAATTAAATCATATTCATAAATATTGACAGAGAAAGCACAGATTATTAGACTAGAAACTTGGCCTTAGCCTTAAAAATAAATCTTTGTCAAATTTCAGTATGGAGAATAAATATCATCCAAACAGACCTTAGCATAGTGAGCGACCTGGTGTTACTCCACAGGCAACAATTGTGTAATATACATCAGGCTGGCAAACTTGTTTTCCACCTTCAATAGAAAATTATTCATTTATTCCACTGAAAATTCTTTGTGATTTAAACTTTCCAATCAATGTTAAGAGTTTATCGTCATGTTGGATCTTTCTCAACTATCCTAAGTGTTATTGCTGAGGCAATGGATATGATTATTGTTCCTATCCTGAAGTTATTTTTAAAATCATAGAATCATAGAATCATAGAATGGTTAGGGTTGGAAGGGACCTTCAAAGGTCATCTAGTCCAACCCCCCTGCATGAAACAGGGACATCCCCAACTAGATCAGGTTGCTCAGAGCCTCGTCCAGCCTGGCCTTGAACATTTCCAGGGATGGGCCATCCACCACCTCTTTGGGCAATCTGTTCCAGTGTTCTACAACTCGCATTGTAAAAATGTTTTCCTAATATCCAATCTAAATCTACCTCCCTCTATTTTAAAACCATTACCCCTCGTCCTATCACAACAGACCTACTGAACAGCCTCTCCCCATCTTTCTTGTAGGCCCCCTTGAGGTATTGGAAGACTGCTATCAGGTCTCCCCGGAGCCTCCTCTTCTCCAGGCTGAACAGCTCCAACTCTCTCAGCCTGTCCTCATAGGAAAGGTGCTCCAGCCCTCTGATCATCTTTGTGACCCTCCTCTGGACCTTCTCCATCTGGTCCATGTCCTTCTTATGTTGGGGACTCCAGAACTGGACACAGTACTCCAGGTGGGGTCTCACCAGGGCAGAGTAGAGGGGGAGAATCACCTCCTTTGACCTGCTGGCCACGCTCCTCTTGATGCAGCCCAGGATGCGGTTGGCCTTCTGGGCCGCAAGGGCGCATTGCCGGCTCATGTTGAGTACATTTTCAGTAAGACTGGTCAATCATTTCTGGAACAATATCAGCGACTGCATTGCCTTCTTTGGGGTTCTTACAGGCTCGCTGGTAGTGCTGGAACTGGAGCAGAAGTGTAATTGATGGTCCACTCATATTTTTGACAGATGCTCTTCATTTGATACATTAACAAATATTTTTAGTTTAGTAGTCTATTTAAGGCAGTTGCTATTTAATTGTCATAATTTATCATTGATTGTCGCACAGTGTTATCTACAGCCTGGAAATATGCCCTGGCTTTGGAATTAAAGCTAAGAACTACAGGATAACAGCTGAACATTTGACCCTGTCTATAGCCTAGCACTTGTTCTAAAGAAATTGCCACCATTAAAATGCCAGTTGATCTCCACTGTTGTAGCAAGATGGGGATTGTTGAAACGGGATTCCTTCTGCCTAACTTAGCTACCTGAATTTAAACATCTGGTCAAATACAGTCATCAGGTTACCTCTAAAGCTACTAAATGGTGCTCAGAAATCCCAGAGAATTATCTACCGCTTCCCAGGGCACTTGTACTCGCTGGTGTACTGAGTTACCTTGTGGAGATACAGGCATAGCTTAGATTGAACATCTAACTTTAACTCAATTGTTTCATGTGAGATGAATCACTTCTCTACTGGAGAGTGTCTTCCTGAACTTCAAATTCTATGGCCAAAAATTTAGTGATATAGGAGACTGTTCTATAAAGATACTTGCATGTTGTCCTGCAGTACTTCATTTTCCATTGCCTTTCCCTCAAACAGGTTCTACAGGCTTGACGGATACTTTTTTGGTTTGTATGTCTTTGGGTAACTAACTGAAAGTCAATCTCATCAGCTAGTAGATGGAGTGTACCCAAAACAAAATGCTGAAGCCTGCAAGAAGGTAGAATATTGGCCTGGTCATTATATCTGATGAGCCCATGAAAATTCAAGCCTTCCACACTGTAAGATCAGCAATAGCAGTTGGCATTACAGCATCATACCTACCTGGATTTTCTTTTTTTCTGTTAGTATTCTCAAAAGAAACATTTCAAAGTAATATCTCTTCTACTCTTTTTCTCCCTTTAAAACAAATTTCAAATCAGGTAATCTGACTGGAATTTATTTAGGCCTGTCCTCTCCAAAATAAGTGGGACTAGTGTTCACGTATGTACAAGCTTTGGATTGAACTGAACAAACAGAGCAGGCTGACATAGTCCCCACGGATACTTGTGAAAAGTGATTGAAGGTGTTAAAAGTCACATTTATCATCCACTAGTCCTCTTATTTAAATGGGCTTTGCTCTTTCATATCAAGCAGTTTCAACAAGAAAAATGAGATATCTCTGGCAAGGCCTGCATATAGAGCACAGGAGGAAAAGGGCTCTGCAATTGCAGTGCTGAATCAGGGGCTCAGCAACTTAAATTAAATAAAAGACAGAGATGAATGCAAGTGAGTTCACACTAACTGGCTGCAATGTAATTTTACAGAGTGAGTCTCTTTGTTGAGACCTTTTGAGAAGGCTATGATGTTACCTGTTCCACAGGGGCACTAACTATCCAGCAATACTTCCACTCTTAAGTTGATGCTTACTCTGAAATCTCTGACCATACTCTTCTTTCCTCTTATCATCTCAACATACGGAGTATTAGTTGTGGGCTGATGACTGGGCCCTGCCCCTGACACAAATGTTTGTCTCAGGGTCAGTCAAAAAACAACAGTTGTCCTAAAAGTAAAGCATTAGTCAGTACTTAATTAAGACTTTATTAAAGACTCTGTTAAGCAGACAGCTAACAGGTACTTGAAACACACTCCAAAATAGTCCCTTCTTCCCACTCCTCAAGCCTGGTCTTCTCTTCATCTTCAGCCAAGATTTTCAGCAAGATATTTGGACCTTTCTGTGGAGCTAGGATGTGTGCATGGGAATAAGCCACTGAGTGACAGTTCTGCTCTATGTAGGTGTGTTTTGTCAAGACCAAGCTTCTGTCATGTGTCAAGCAGCGCATGCAGAAACACCTTCAGAGCCCTCCATGCATACAACCCCCAGTATGCAAGCTGTGCCTGCCGACAGCCCCCCATTCCTGTGTCTCTTGCTGGAGTTACCAAAGTGTTTGGCACGGCGTACCTGCCCCTGTCCATCACTTTCACCACTAGACTCTAGGAATGAAAACTCCACGTGTCTCCTGGCCCCTGTGGCACCCTGCCTTCCTTGTACCAGAAGCAAGTGTTGGAAGACAATTGCAACAAGGATATGAGTCTGCACATGTCCCTATGTCATTTTCTGCCACTTCTTTTCTTCCTGTTCCTTCCTTTCTTTTGGGAAACCTGAAATTCCAAAAGTTCAGCACAAAAAAAAAATATCTTGTTCTACAGCAAACAAGTTAATCAACCAGCAACTGCCACCAAGTATGTCAGTTTGGCATGTGCATCTTTCATTACCAGCAGGAACAAATGTGGCTGTTTGAGAATGACTTTACATCAGGCCTGGAAAAATGCTAAGAAAAACAGCTATCGAGAAAAAGGAATGAAGAAAAATGTGTGCTTTCTGAATCACTAATAAAGTATCCCAAATTATAACACTCACTGCAGTATAAAAGCAGGACTAAAGGATCAAACAAGAGGCTATCTTCCCAAGCACCTTTCTGGGAAGGGCCTCTAAAAGTTGCACACACATCCAAGGCTGGCTGACTGCTGCTTCTGCTGCCTGAGAGGAATGTTTATGGAAACTAAAAGAGGCCAAAGTGTGGGAATAAGGGATGTTCAGAGCAAAAGAGTCTGCTAAGCACCAAAATGTTTTCCTGCAGTTCTGCAGGAATGGATGAAATGGCACAGACTGCCTTTGATATATGTCTAGGCATGGAGCTAAAAAAGCACACGTAGTGGATATTTCAGATACTTCTGTCAGGAAGGAGAAAATTAAGAATACAAAGCCTGTGCTCTGCTACCCACTAACCAGTGCTCTATGGCAGTTATTTCAGTTAAAGTCTCTTCTCCTTCCTGTCCCCGGCAATCAGATTATGCCAGCAAATAAAATAATGAAGAGCAAAAGGGAAAGTATACATACTTGCCATAATTGTATATTGTTTTTTTCTGTACAGAAATATCTGGCATTTTAATTGCTTCTGTGAGGGGCAGAAGTTTCAATAAAGGTTGCAGGTTTGCAAATTCCTAACAACCAGTAAATGCATTCAATTTTTCAGCCTATCTTGTACTGTGATCTCAGGCTAGAGATTGGCGGGTAATGTGCAGGGAATGGAGAAGAAGTAGCTTGTATTGACCAGAGGGACACTGGAGAGTTGTAGTCTAGAGAAGGGTTGCTAGACATTTTATCTCCTGACAGACAGGGAAAGAAGTCAAAACAAACTGAAACCAATGTTCTTCCCTGGCCTGAGAATTGTTTTCTGAAAAGAAAGGGTATACTTTTATTAAATGGTGCTCGGAGCTGTGGATCAGTAAGTGTTGTAGCTGAAACGATAATGTAATAATCTAACCAAAATACAATTATGTTAGACAGTCTCATTTTGCAGTGGGATATTGTATCTTCTACTAGACTATAGATGGATTTTCATGTCAAAGTAAGAGTTTGAAATCATTGTCTACATGGGGATTTCCTCATGTCAAGAGATGTTCAGGCACCAGCACAGTCACTGCAGTCTGTAGATGTATTCATCTGACCAAAGATAAGGGTGAGATTCAGTTGCCTAAACATATCTGAACAGCATCTCTTCAGATACTGCAAGGGTGTCCGGGGCATGCTCTCTCCCATAAGCATTGTGCATTTCTCGCAACCCGTAGTGGACATTTGGGAAGCCCAGAGACATCTCAGATGGCAGTAGGTGCCTAAATTTAGGCAGCTTTCCTATTTAGAATGAGCCGGACAGACTTTCAGGCTCCACTGACAATATTGGCTGGGTGTCCACTGACTACTCAACAGTAGCTCATGTGCAAGCACCTACATGTAAATACCTGAAATCAGATATATTCTGAAGCCAAATCCCATCCCGATTTTAGGTCAGAGCAAAAACCAGAGGTCATAGCAAGAACTGCACTTTAGATTCAGTTTTAAATATGTTGGGGTCAAGAGTAGCTGTGGCTATTGAGTCTTCTTGCTGAAATATCCTTTTCATTTTGATTGACTTAATCTGCTTCCATGACTTGCTAGAATTGGCGCTGAGCTTTGGGGCCCACATTTGACCCTGAACACTAGCAAAGAGTGTGACATTTTTGCTGCTTTCATAGCTTTTGTAACACAGCACCTGAGAATACCAGAGTCCATTTTTAACAAAATTGTGTTCAGGAGCACCCTGCAAGAGAGCAACTACTGTTGTTATTACTATTATTTCCCTTTTAGAGAAAAGTGGGCTACTGAGAGATCATATTTTTAAGATATCGTTGTCACTATAGACACACATAGACCAAGCAAGATTTTATAGCACCTCAGACTCTAATTTAGGCTGAAAAATTAGACACTTTGTGTCTAAGTGCTTCTGAAAATCCCACTAGGACCCCATTTGTTGGTTCATTGCCTAACTAGCTTGTAAATTCTGCTACGGCTTGTTCAAGGTGACAAACAACTTTGGGATGCTCCCTATCTTGTTCTCTGTTCAGCTCACTTTGGCTTTGCTCACTAATCTTTTTCCTCCCTGACCTCAATCCCAAATTCACTCCTAAGGTACATCTGGCACAAATGCACTGCAGTGGGATGGGGTCCAGCTGGTCAGTTCATCTGCTGTTTTCCTCTGCACACAGCAAAATCCACGGGGCTCTTGCTCGTAGCCCTGCACTCACCTTGCATTTTTGCTCTTAAAAATCTTCCCACAGTCTTAGTACTGTGCTGTGGGTTATTCATATTTAAGTTAGTCACCTAAACACATCCTGTGAAACAGGTACTGCCACCTTTCTAGGTAGCTGCTCTACCACGTCTTCACAGGAAAGCTAAGGAAAAAAGTAAGTTTACTAATATTTACCATAAGTCTTTGCTGCAAATGCAACCAATTCCTGTTTTCTTCTAGCAGCAGGAGACATGGAAAATAATCCTTCATTGTTTCCTCTGTAACCTCTTTTTCCAGACATGGAAACTGTGAAGAACATTTTTTTTTTTCTCTTAAGAAAATAAATGTATTTTCTCATCGTTTATGTTCTTTAAATGGTTTGTAAGACTTTTTTATCCTTTAAAGTCTTTGATTTGTCAATATCTTTTTAAAGTGGATTTCTCTGTAACAAGCAACCTTGCTGTTATTTGACTCATCCCTCATTTAAAAGGGGTATGACTTTAAAATAACAGAGTTAAATTGAGGGTACAGTTATAATTGAGAAAAAAAAATTCCTGAGAGACTCTTCTTTTGATAAAATTCAAGTTAGGAAGATGTTTGAGCTATTCATCAACAAACTACTTTTAATCTAAAATTATAACATTAAATTGAAGAAGTGAACAAATCCTCTTATTTTCAGACTAATTCAGTTTGCTTTATGACACAGTGACATGCAGGTTTAAGAACATGTAATAGAAGATGGCACTAATAAATAAGAAATAGTTTCATCCACCAATTAGATAGCAGTTTCTCCCAGGTTATCTCAGGAGAGGATGGCCTGTTGCCTGCAAGCTGCTTCTCAAACACCTTGTACACCTACAACAATATATACAGAATGATAAAGCTTTCAAAAAAGACATCTGTTCTGAATGTCAGATGTGACTAATGTCCTTGGTATCTTGTACGATTTTCCAAACCTATAAAGTAGTATACAGGAGAATTAGCTTATAGCTGTGCTGTAATTTCCCTAGCTAGTAAATTTAAACTCCATCTCTGCATTTAAATATGTTTAATAATAGGAAGTTAACTTTGTAATTCATCATCCCTCTCTCTTTATAGGAGCTTAAAATTCAGTTCCTGGTCATGGGTTATGTAGGTAAGCAACACTGAAATTAGAAGTAAAAGAGGATTTTGTACTATTTGTAAGAATAATTGTATTCTTAGAAGATTTATTCAACAAAAAAAATATCTTGCTTGTCACAAATAGTTTAAAAATCACAAGGCAATCCTCATATCCAAAAGAAATATACTTTGAGAAACTACTAAGACCAGTGCAGCCACACTGACATGACACTAGCTGAAGAAAAAGGCATATACAAAAACTTATTGGCTTGAAGGACTTGGAAGAGGTTGTAGAGATGTGATTCAGATAGTTTTTGCCACTATATCAGTAATGTTGCTTTCTGTGCAACTACGTCTGAGACAAGGATCAGAGTAGAGCAGAATATGTGGCTTCTATGGTGTGAATGATTATTCATTTTATATAAACTGAGTTGCAAATGTGATTTTCTTGTGGAAAAATTTAAAAACCCAAAAAGTCAGGAAGAAAAAACATGATTTTTTTTTAATTAATATTTTATAATCTTCATGGAAAAAAGGTTTCAGAACAAAATGTCTGGTCAAAAGAGAAACTGAAACAAAACTTTCTGCCTTCTGGGAAAAAAAAATAAAGGCAAATGTAGTCTACATGATTTCCTGAGCAGCTATGATTGATTCAGATATAGAATAGACTATTTCAGTTAGAAGGGATCTACAATGATCATCTAGTCCAACTGCTTGACCAATTCAGGGCTGAGCAAAAATTAAAGCAAGTTATTAAGGACATTGTCCAAATGACTTTTAAACACTGACAGCCTTGGGGCATCAACTACCTCTCTAGGAAGCCTGTTCCAGTGTTTGACCATCCTCCTGGGAAAGAAATGCTTCCTAATGTCCAGCCTAAACTTGCCTAGCAGCTTTGAACTGTTCCCATGCATCCTATCACTGGAGCCCAGGGAGAAGAGATGAGCACCTCCTTCTCCAGTCCCTTCCTCAGGAAGCTGTAGAAAGCAACGAGGTCGCTCCTCAGCCTCCTTTCCCTCAAACTAGACAAGCCCAGAGTCCTTAGCTGCTCCTCACAGGACATGCCTTCCAACCCCTTCACCAGATTTGTTGCCCTCCTCTGGACACATTCAAGGACCTTCACATCCTTCTTAAATTGTGGGACCCAGAACTGCACACAGTACTCGAGGTGAGGCCATACCAATGCTCAATACAGTGGGATAATCACCTCTTTTGACTGGCTGGTTGTGCTGTGTTTGATGCACCCCAGGATGCAGTTTGCCCTCTTGGCTTCCAGGGCACACTGCTGACTCCTATTGAGCCTGCTGCCAACCAGCACCCCCAGATCCCTTTCTGCAGGTCTGCTCTCCCAGTTTGTACTTGCACTCGCCATCCTAGGTGCAGAATCTGATGCTTCAACTTGTTAAATTTCATGCCATTAACCATAGCCCAATGTATCAAGATCCCTCTGCAGTTCTGAATACAGTTATTAGTGAATGAAGTAATAGATGGCATAAATAAAGTAATAGATGACATTACTTTGTGGAATGCATTACTTTTAGGAATGATAGAAGGACCACATTAAGCCTTTTTAACTTTTTTTTTTTAAATATACAGAATTATATCATTTAATGTTAGATATATCCTTTCTTTTTGTCATGAGTTGTTCCTCATAGGGCTACTATATTAAAAATGTACATTTTGTCTAGGTTTTTTTAGGCTTAACAAAAAATTTGCCAACAATTACATTCAAGAAAACTAAAAGGAACAGCTAATCTTCTGTAATTCGTGGGACCTTCCCACTGGGTCTGCTTCTGGGAAAATTCAATGCTATCAGAATAAAATAAAACATTTCATCACATTCACGCAACTGCCCTTTTTTTTTCAGCATAGAGTTCTTGTTTGCCCTGCAAATTTACATCAAAACATACTTCAGAAATTGAGAGTTTTGGTGTAGTTCAAGGGTAGGGGAGAAAGCAAGAGTATCCAATTTTCTATGGCAAAAAAAAAAGCTTTATGCAAACCTGTTTGCCAACTCTTCACCTTACCTCCTCAAAATAAAGTCTGAACCAGTTACTGTAGATCTCATATGCCATCCCATGTTCTGCCTACTCCAAGGCTTATCAATAATTAAATACTATTTAGTTGGCAAGGCCGGCGAAAGCCTGAGATCATGTTACTGTCATGCAGTAGTTATATAAACATAGATATAGTCCTAGTGTCACTTTTAGATATGCTCTCAAAACGCGATAAGATTTTTGCAAGTTAAAAGTTCATGGTATTGCTGTTGATACAGAGCTCAGTAGATCTTGATGAGCAGTCTAGTCAGTATCTGGAATCTATAGAACATGACCAAAAAATTCTTGAACTTGAAAGATGTTCTTCTGTTTATGTAAATAATATAGCTCCAGTAACTCTAAAGAATTTACAAACTTACATTAAGTCACACTTGTCAACCAGCTGATCCATAAGGCTTACTCATAAGCTGCATACATCCTCTAAAAAGTAAAAGACTGTGGATGGTGTGCAGAGAACTGCACTAAGCAGCTAATAACTTCTGTTGCTTGACAGATGTTTTCTTCCTCTACATAGCAGGCAAATAAAAAGTAACATAAGAGCTTTATTTTCTCCAGTATTTTACATGCAAAGATAAGAAAGATATAGATTACCTTTGCTGTTAAGAACATCTGACAGTTTTGCAGCATGCCAGGTAAGCCCAGCTGATATAGATGATTCAGTGAGCATTAATATTAGTTAATAGTAATAATGAAGTGATATTGCCCTGATTTGGAGCACCAACAGGAGGCTGGTGGCAACAGTCAAAGCTGGACCAGAATGCCTTGTCTTGCTCTTAACTCAAGCATGCATGCACAGCAGCCCATGGCTCATTAAGTCCTGCTGTTAATCTAGGCCTATCTAACCAAAAACAATGATGTAAGGGTGAAGTTCCACTTCAGTCCTGATGTCTTTGCACTATAATACAAAGTTGTGGCTTGCCATGGACTAGGCAAGTTTCTTCCTTGGCACGCTGGTGCGAAAGTTTTTAAATGTATATTTGAATTACAACTAAATAGTCCAATATTCTGTGGTTGTTTTGCACCAAACAGCAAAGTTAAGGGACATCTAAAGATTTGGTTTGTCTTTCCAGTCATTTCAGAATTCTTCAGTCATTAACTAAAATTATGTTAAAAAGAATTTCTTACAACTGGACTTAGCAAAGGACCTGAGAAGGCCCAACAGATCTTTTCAATTCAAAGCTGAGAATGAAAGGCAGTTAGGATGATCAATGCTGGTTTTATGCAAGAATTTATTACTGTGGGCAATTAGAGGCCCAAGGAGGGGAAAAACGGCATTTAACACTTATCAAGTGATCAATGCCGAGAGCAAGGGTTTCTGATTTAAGAGTGAAGATGTCTTACACCTCAGTTATGTGCACAATACACATACTTTGCTTCACAGATACTCCCCATTCCTTCTCTTCAAGGAGATTGTGAAGAAGCTCTTGAGAGGCCCCACATTGACTGGTGCTGGCTTGCCTCACTGCACAGGGTTGTCAACTGCTATGGTCAGCATGTGCTCCATGAATAGCAAAGACTGTTGAGGGCCAGTGCCTGCAGCCGCTATCACTTAGCATAATAAACCCGGATTAGCGAAACGACGAGATACTTCCTGCATGACTCTGACAGATCACTATGGCTATGTTTAAAAGAATAAATTAAACAGTGCAAGGGAATGTTCCCAAACAGAGGAACTTGACTCTACATGGCTAAACTATTAGAATGACCTAAACTGGCACTTAAGTCTCCCAGACAAGACCTGGACATGCTTTGTAAATCAGCATGGGCTGGTGGCCACTCCCAACAGTCACTTTTGCTTTGAGTACCTTGTTCTGAAGGGTAAAAGAGTTGAGCAGCAGTAAAGAAGGCAGTACTCTGACTGTTGGTCTCCATGCCAGAGAACAGCCCTGCCTAGACATAACTCCAAGTAGAGATGTCAGTATTGGCAGCCAGAAGGGTAGGTGTAGGTCCTTGACTCTCGACAAGTAAGGTTCAGCCTTGAGCTGGGCACACAAACTCCTTATAACACACCAGGGTAGAGTTATCAGCCTGGTATATTGCCAAATCACCCATTCTCCAGCAGAAAGTCTTGGGCAGCAAGACAGAAGTCATTTCTCTGTGAGGGCGTCCTGAATTTCTGCAGAAAAGTGTTTAAGATTAGCCAGTCCAAAGCACTGTGCTTTGGAGATTAAATCACAGGTTCCAGTCCCAGTTCTCAAGCATGTTTGTTTATTTTATTCAATGGCTGTTTAACATTTAATACATAAACACTGCTTGGGACAAGAACAGAAATCCACAACTCACCCTTTTTAGGCAAATTTCCTGATAACAGTATTAAAGATTTGTGCTTGTTTTCTGTCCAGTCCAGTGACTCTCCAGTTCTTTGCTGCACAATGACAAGGCTTCAAGGAAAAGGGGAAACATCCAACAGACCCTAGGATGATGTCTAGTTCAGGTAGTCTGTATCCCAATGAATGGTTTTTTAACTTCTTCAGCATAAAGAGCTCATGATGGGGAGTGTTAGCTGTTCCCAGAGTGAATTACCTCTAAACCCTGATCTAGGTGGACTACAAATTAAGTTATTTCTCCTTCTCTTTACAGTTAGTTAATCAGTCAATCTCATAAAAGTAGTTGATGCTGTTGTGAATATTCCCACAGGTACTCCATAGGTATATTCTGAACACCTTGGATTGAGACTTTCAAGGAACTGGGTTTCAAAACAAATTAAAGGATCCCAGTTTGGACTCAGGTAAGATATAGAGTTGCAGGAAGGAGCATTTACAGGTCAGAACTTCAGGCACTTTTGCAATTTTACCAGTGATATCAAGGGATTTGTAAATCTGAGGATTTCAGATTTTTCCTCCTTAGCTGACATCCTAAATTCTAACTACATTCCTTTTAAATATTTAATCGAAAATATGCCTCAATGATCTCATATTTCTCTGTCTCAGTTTTTCTTGTTGCCATATAACTAGTATAATTTCCCTGCTTATGGGTGGGACTTTAAGAACAGCTACTGAAAACTAGGAAGTTTTTGTCTTGTTAAAGATACATAGTTTTCTTCAAGACTGCTGAAGTCTGAATCTTTCTGCTGCTAAGTTAGATCAGAATCAGCATAGAGACCCAATGGGAAACTGAGAATGAAGTTATCTTTCAACCAGGAAGGAAGAAGGCTAGAAAATAAAGCAAAGGATAAAGAAGAATGTAGAAGACTAAAGTGAAGGAAGAAGCGGGAGGGACAGCTTTGTTCTCCAGAGCCCTAGAAGCTCATATCCACACAATAACTGATTAATGTAATTCTTGATTTGAATAGATTTTAAACAACAGTTTCCTGCAAAACCTACCTTTGCATGGTGCTGCTTAAAGTGAGGCCTTTAATTTCAATTGGAAGTGTAAACACCTATTTCAGTGATTACATTGGAATGATAAATCGGAAGAAACACAAGATTCATAAACCACAATGTATGTGTTGGGAATGTTTAGGTTGAACTGAGAAAAAAAAGGTAGCATCCCTCCACAAGAGATCATCCTGGCAGTATCTCATCGTTAGTGCTAGTAAGATGCTGAGAGGGTCTGAAATGAAATTTGAGTGACCAAAGAAATATAGCCTGCATAAAAAGTAGATTTTACTGTTTCTCGTTAAAGGACTTGAAATTAAGACTAAGACATAGGTCCTACATTTGAAAAACAAACTTTAAGAAATATCTCCCTTGTGGTAAGCAGCCCGTAAAAATAGCACTTTGAAGAAAAAAAAAAATCGCTCCTAAACTGAACTTTGGACCTGTCATTCCAGTCCTGTTCTAATCTGAAGTTAGAACAATATTTTGTAAAATTAAGATATGCGCTTCTCCAAGTTATATTACTTCTAGGATTCTTTCCCCTTTTTAAGTAAGAAAGGCTGGAAGACAGTTTATCTGATTTAAGCTATTTCACTGGGAATTTCTGCCATATTTTGAGCATGTTCCAAGTGGCAGCTGAGATATAAATAGCAGAATAAACAAACAGCTGCGCAAGCAAAGTTGAAAAGTCAGAGACCAACGAGATTTTCAGTTGTTTCTGCAGTACTTCTAGCCTGCCCACATACCAAACATGATATCATGTGACAAACAAACTCTTTCTTGCCAGCAGCTAGATTTGGGGTTTCTTCATTCCCTACTAACTCATTCTGAAGCATTTTTTTCAATATTTTCATTTTGAAAATAGACAAAATTATATTATATTAAAGCCACCAACAACGAACATCTCATGGTTTTGGTCACAAGTCTTAGGTTATACATTGCATTTTACAGACATTTTATGGTGTCTTCACAAACATAAGGGCAGCTATATATTTAGGAACTAAATTCCAGAGGTAAAATAAAATATTCCTCACTCTCTAAACCTACTCTTATTCAAGACTCTGAAGCAGGAAGATGTCTTTTATCAGTATTTGTTTGCAAATAATATCTATGATAAAATAATGCTCAGGCATAGGACTCTCTATATATCATATTTGATTATGAATAGTACTCCTTTGGTAATTCTTCTTTACTATAGACACAAATAAATAGACAATCCTACATAATAGAAACAACTAGAATAATGAGAGCGTTGTTAGAATGACAATCTTTTAATGCTCTCTACAAATGCAAATAAATTACAATGTATTTACTGATTGCTGAATAAATACCTGTCTTCACTGAGTTTTTGTCTGAGGTTATATCCTTCAGTTCACAGAATTATTTTTTTTTAATTATTACATTGAGTCGTTTTTGTTTTTTTTTTAATGGGCTGTAGTATGTGTGACCAAAATGTTTAGATCTGCAACATGTTCCAGAGCTCTGGTGCAGAAGATAGTTTATGATTCTTGCCTACAAGGACCAAAGTCTCAGCTGAAAGTACTGTGAAGAATCACAGTCACTTTAATGTCTTGAAATTAAGCATAAAAATGAGCTTCTTTCATTTATTTTATTGTCCGTTTCAATAGGGTAGTAGGAACATTTGAATGTATTGCACTGGTATTCTGTCACTAATGTGCAAAGGAGGTTAAAATGTATTTCAAAGACTCACTGCCCAGAAGTCATTTTTGAGCTACTCTGAAATTCTTCTTCCTATTTTGACTTTATTTATATGTTTTGACTTATTTATTTCAGTGGGAACTGCAATTTGTCCTTTAAATGTGCCAGTCCTTTTCAAAGTCCTTGCAGTTCATTTTCAAACCTGGATCTCCTGTTTCATGTTCTCATGTCAACATTGAAGAGATTGCTTTTAAAACCTTGATCTTTCATTGTTGTTTTCTTGAGTGATGGTTGCATTTGTGAATCCTGTAAGTGTGATTGCAGTCTGAAATTTGAGAAAGTTAATCTAGGAACACTTACTCTGCTTTTATTTAACCACAGTCTCATGGGATGAGCTGAACGGGAAGTATGGGATGCCCAAAACATTTACTATATTGGACAAGAAATTGGAGCCTCTTGAACTTTTTCCAAGTACTCATGATATTTGACCTATCCATTAGTCATATTTGGTCTATAATCTCTGGAGCGTCTTTTATAGGAGGTGAGCTAATAGCTGCAAAAGATGCATAGTCTGATAAAACACTTAAAGGGGTAGAGCATACCAAAACAAGATGGAGTTACTCTATATTCATAATTAAAGTAATACACTAATATGCCAGTTACCAATCTCAAGGTACTGCAGAGGGGGAACAAGTATCACCATTCTCGTCTGACAAATAATGAGACATGATTTGCAATGGTCACCCATGCAGCATGTGGCAGACTTAAGAATAAAAAAAAGGTCTAAGAAAACATTACTTGCGATAAGTCAAAACCAGCCTCTGTACCAAACTGCTTACTATCTAAATAGTTAAGGCATGGGGTGAGGAGAGAAGCTGAGTAATGCAGTGAAGGGACAAAGGAGAAGTAGATGTGAAGTGACTTTCTCAAGGAAATTCAGTGACCAAACCAAACTCAGAGTTCACGGACACACCATCAGAATCGTGTTCGTCCCATCTGTAGGACTTCCATGGTACAGTGAGATGTATTTTCCTGAATGATCATGATTTATGGCACATATCCGGGCCACTAGATATTTCAGAGGACTGTCCTTACACAGTGGTAGGCAACAGCTGGAAGAGGTCACGAGTACTTTCTTCAACGTCCTGTAGATGTAACTATACTCAGTCTCTCTGTGCTAATTAGTATCCCCATTTCACTGTCAATAGCATTCCTCTCTCCTTAGACAACACTGCCAGTTAGGTTCTCAGATCAGTATCCTTCAGATTTCTTCATGCTCTCTTTCTTCTGTAGAAATAGCTTTATAAAATTGCAAAACTCCCCTCAAAGCTTTCCTTTGCCAGAACACTTTACAGTGGTTAAGAAAATGCTATTCTGAAGTCTTATTGTGCAAGTAAGTAATCGTATAATTATTTATTCTCCCTCTGTATCTAACTGTGGTCTCTAAATTTATAAACACTTAATACAGGGCAATCCAGGTTAAGCAAAAGGATGTCCATGCACTATTGAAATATGAATATGCATTTGTTGTTTGTGTTTCCCTCTCTCTTTAAATCTGTTTAACCTAGAACATGATCTTTCTATGCAGTCAGTTAGATATGAGAAGAGATTTATGTCAAAACCGCTGACTTTCAGAATTCTTCCTCAGTCTTTACTGGGCAGGATATGTCACTGAGAAATTAAAAAAAACTTCAAGAATAGGTAGTTTTCTTGGGTAAGAAACACTTTGCAGAAAGAAGCAATATGGGCCCTACTCAAACCTGTCAGGAGAGTATTCTTTTCTGGTAGGAATGGTAAGATTAACAGGAAATGTGGAATATTCCTGGGATGTTACTCCTGGTACTGGTACTAGCAATTGGTAGAATCAAGAAGAAATGTAGTTCTCTTGAATGTTTTTAAATTATTTCAAATGTTTTTATGCCATACCTCTGATGATTCTTATCATTGTGGTGTATGTTCCAGGACTTTTGCTTTGTAGCCAGGGATTAGGTTAAAACTTGTAAATGCAATGTTTTTTTTTTTTGTTCTTCGGTGTGTAATCTGGGTCCTAAATATTTGAAAAAAAAAAAAAAAAAACCCAAAAAACAACAGTTTGACCTCTTAGTATAAAAATAAGATTAGAATAAGAAAATCACTGTGGATCTCTTTCTCTAATGAAATTACTATTGTTATCAGGCAGGGAAATATTTCTAAGAGTGTGGCCGGCTGCTGACTCTCTGATAGCTCGAGTCCATTTATAGAAGTTTCCTTTAGTTTAAGACAGGTGCAACAGTATGGAGAATCTGACACTCAGTGTAGACTTTTAATGCTTCATGTAGAGGTAGAACAAAAATCTGGCATTTGCTTACCAAAATATTTCCCATCTTCCATAATTTAAAATATTTATTACTGTGATCTTTTATTTTTTTCTATTCCATCTGAGTGTCTGAAGCTCACATTTCTGTATGGCAGACAAACTTGATGATGTACCTCATTAAAAAAACAAAGCTAAACATTTTGCTCAAAACAGAAGCATGTCATGTCTGAGAAAGGGAGCTTAACACTCTTTCTTCTCAACCTTTAATGTCATAACATTCACAGTAATGAGCCACTTTACATAGGGCTTTGATTACATTGGATGAGAAGGGGATGTAATGGCTGACGTCAATATCGCTGCATTGAGCTCTTCAGCTGTTATCTCTTCCCATCAAATGCAAATCTGTCTTTCTCTATATGTTGCAGTAAATCATCTGAGACAGTTTAAGGAATCAGAATTTTAGATTTTAGTTCCTTTCACTAATCTTTTGACATAAATTCAGCTCAGCTTAAATCAGGCACTCAAGCTGAGCTTCCTGTTTTGCACGCTGATCTGCCAGTTGTCAGCAACAAGCTGCAAAGGAAACAAAACCAGTATCTTAATAGTTGAAAACCTGTTATTGTAAATAATTGCAATCATTCCATAAAGCTACTTACAGAATGAGTATATATTGAGGGTATGCACACTGTGCCTCGTAAGTGCTTATGCTGCTACTTGAAGACAAATGAAAGATAGAACATATCAATGCAACAGGTAAGAAGGAAAGAGGAGGTAAGATATAACTCACTTACAGCTACATGAATATTTAAATGTCACCTATAACTAGAATTGTCAATAACTAAATTAATACAACCAGAAACAGCATTTCCAGAAAGAAGCTCTGACAAATTTGAGGGGAAAACATCACCCTGTGTCATGTCACTGGCTCAAGCTAATCTGAAGTCCTGAGCTGAAATGCAATCTAAAGAATTATATCTTCGAGCTTTGTATGATAACAGGCCATTTTGTATAATTTGGTCTCAGCTGACTTCAAAATTGCCCCAGGCCACCATGGAGTGTTTGATGTTGATAATACAAAATATGCAAATTTTGCAACATCCATTTCTCAATTTGATTGTTTTGCATAGTTCATTTTTCTCCATTCCTAGGCACTAACATGATCTTTTCAGTTCTTCTGAAAACACAATGTACCTTTGCAGGTTATGTCACCTACTCTACAATGGTTGAGTCAAAGAGTTCACTCAGTTCTTTTATTATATTTCAAATAAGGAACAATCTTTAGGGAAATAAGGAAGCATAGACAAAGTAGGCTGTCTCCCCCATCTGTCTCAATAAGCTCAATTCAAAAGTTAAAAAGTGCTAATAAAAGAGGAGAAGGAAATATAAAAAAGGAGTATTGAAAAGTTGTGGAATAGAGAATAATGGCTTTGTTTTTTAAAGTCGGTGTGAGGGTTGAGTGTTTAAAGTGTGTAATGTGAAATGAGCCAGATGAAATCATTACTTATCATTGGCTAGCACTGAGTGAATTCTAAATGGAAGGCAATTTTCAATTAACTGGTCATGCTACACTTACCTGAGGTTATGTTGCATAATCAGTCATCAAGAAATGTTATTTGCCTACTGTTTATGAGCCAGATGGATCTAATGCTAATTTAAAATACTGTTTTAAAAAGAGGGAGGGCAACGGCAAAACTTGCCTGCCACTGCAAAAATGAATAACAAAAGTCAGTTGACACTGTTGATGTATAATTTCAAAAAATATTTTGAAGAGATGGATTATAGCTAAGATCAGACAAAATATGGTATTATCCTTCTAAACTAATTCCACAGCTACTTTAAAAATCAAAACTATTAAGCTCTCATTATATTACTGCAGGCGACAAAAGTGGAAACAGGTAATTAAAGTGGTAAAGGGATGTAGATGGTCTGGTATTCCCTTTTCCTATGCTGAAAGATGGACAACAGTCCCCTAAACCAGCATTTTTGTAACATCATTTGGTGTCTTCCAGTAAGTGCCTTGAAGTGTTTTATCTCACAGAGGAACCAAAATTGCCCTCCCATTCCACCTAGACTCTCTTTGCAATGCAGCTGCAAGAGTCTCCATCACACAGCTCTGCATGTGCTTGGAATTGCACTGAAGATGGGGAGGAAGTCAGGGACAGCCATACGTAAATCTGATTTGCAGACATGGTGAGTGGCTGCGACCAGCAATAGGTGCAGACACCATGGCTAGCAAAGATGTAAAGTGGCTGTACTGTCCTAGGACTGTAATAAATCACACCAAACCAAATTCTAATCTTTCTGTCTCTGCACCAAACCATGCACAAAAGTAGATGTGCTCATACAGAGATACTTATATGAGTTGCAAGCACACTATCACACATATGGTGCAATGCCACCGCAATAAATGTTTCACTTGGTGTCTCCTTCTGGAGAGACCTGCTCTAGCGTGATAGAATCAAGATTTGTCAGAATGAATCCATGATTGTGAGTTCCTCTTGAACATAACATGTGTGACTATGCTAAGCTCATTCCTTTACAGATCCAAAGATAAAGTCCCTACAGCACTGGGGTCAATGGTAAATTTCCCTTTATCTCTGAAGCCATGTATCAGACCCGATTCCTTTACAGTCTCTCAAGCTTCTTTACTGTTCACCTTCAGAATTTCAGCCTATTGCCTACTTTTCACTAGGTAAATATATTCTCAGGATGAACCGTTGTTGTTTTCAACTTACCTTTAAAGCACTCGAGCACAGAATGTAATTTGTTCTGCCTTTATAGTTGCTTAGTGCAAAGAGTTTTTTGTCTCCATAAAAAGATCTCCAGGATCTTTTGTAATACAAACAAATATCAATAACATTCATGTCTTGGAATAGCCTAGGTTTCTTGCACTGAAGCATTCAGGTAAAAAGTGATACATGTGTGAGGAAATGGGAAATGATGTTCAAGATAATTGAAAACATTCTTAAAATGTAGCTTGCTTCAAATAATAAAGTAAGTGGACAATTGTATAAACTTGATTTAATAAATATAATACAAATAAATGTAAAACAAGTTATTATATTTGTAAAATATCAAAGGGGAAATCTATTTTCCATAAATACAAATATTCACAATAATTTGAAAGGAATTGCTTCATAGTAAGCACATGCATACAGATCTGAGGAACAATTGCATAGTACGAGACATTATTTTCAGAAGGCAGCATTACTTTAAATACAACCACTGAATCACCCTAGAATTTCAAAGCACTTTGTAAAAGCTAGTTAATTGTATTACACATATACTGAACTCTTAGTCAGAGGAACTTGGCATCTTTTGTGGTAATTAATTAATTTTATCTCCTGAGATCACAATGAAGTAGGAAAATATAATTGCCCCCCCCCCCATATTTTGAGGGAAGTCAAAAGAAGGGTATCTTTTTAGTGATGCTACACCTACTGCCTCCAGCCTCAAACAGCACACTGAATGCAACAAACTTTCTGCATGGTTTTTGCAGGTGCTTGAATTGTTTTTCAAACAGTGACACATATGAAATCCAGAAATAGCACCCAACAGTCATGACTGAATCCCTGAGCTAACTAGCAGAAGTACATTTACAGTAAAGATTGTTAGCTAACAGTGTATGACACTTCTACACCTTCTTTTGTAGCATCTTTATGGAAATCAATTTCAGACACTATTCAGTTGTGTTAACAAAGTGTGCATTAACGCCAACAGAAGGGTGATGCTAACAGAGACAAGATGTGTTACAAAGGGAACTGAATTCTGTGAAACAGAAAAAGCAATTTCCCAAGTACTACTAATGGAAGAAGGCTACGGCTGCATCCCAATACATCTTATGGTTAAAGCCCTCCTACTAACCAACATCTTGTTAATTAAATAAGATGTCCTAAGTTTACTGATATGGTTGTTACGTATCAGATACCATTTATGTCAAAACTTATGCAAAGTGTTCAAAATACTGGTGAAGGTGTAGTTGGCATAAAAGCAGTATAGGATGCACACATGAACTGCTTGGTGAGTTGTGCTGAAACAGCTTTTGTGATACAAGACAAATAGATATTTTCTTCTTAACCTTGCCTACATGTATAAAGGCATGACTTGCACACATCAATAGTGTTCCTTACTTGCTTACTGTGTATCATTCTTCAGCTGGTGGGTAACACGATAGTAATGTGTACCATGTAACTTACAGATAATGTGCCTAGTGCACCAAATCAAACAACAGCAGGAGAAATGTCATCTGCTAGAAGCTGTTCAGTCGGGCTTTATGGAAACCAACTTGATGAGACTATCAACATGTTTCATCCCCTTTGTCCTTCTCTGCAGTTCTGTATGGCTAACACTAAGAAATGCCAGCAGCATTTGGGAGATGAAAGGAAAACCAATCTCTACATTCTTGATATTCCTGAAAACACTAGTCAATCATTTGCTTATCTTCTGCTACTAGCTGTCACCACAGCTCCTCCCAGGCAACTTCTTAGGGAAAAGGCAGAAAATCTGACTCACCTCATAAAATACCAGGTCTTTATCTTCTAGCTGCTATCAAAAGTCCCAGACAGGAAATATTTAATAAGAGTTAGCCAGTAATCCTCTCAGGGATAAGGATTGCCTCCTGGGACTGGATACTGCAGGGGTTTCAGTGGCAGAAGGGGATCACATTTGCTTTCTCCCCCCTGTTTTGCTGTCTTCCAAGAATGGAGTCATGAAAGTAATTTTGGATGCTTACAAAAACCCTTTGAACATTGCTGGGAGCCATTGGCTGATATGACCTAAGACACTGTGAAGAAGAGAGAAAATGTTTCTCTGGGTAGCGATATTAATCAAATCTCTTAGCAAATAGCACTTTTGGCTTAAGGCCAACGTGTCTGGTGCACAAAGACTGTGTCGATGGCCCAGTTAGATGAAGTTGATTGTCTGAGGTTGTCACATATCTTTCTCCACTCTTTTTATAATCAAACCAACTCTGTACAATTGGTATACTTTTGCTGCAAATGTACACTGAGATTTATTGAGGCATCATTGATAAATGTAAGAGACTTCTTTCTCTTCATTTCCTAAGATATATAAACCCATTATAGAAATGAT
Source organism: Chlamydotis macqueenii (assembly GCF_036417535.1). Taxonomy (NCBI): domain Eukaryota; kingdom Metazoa; phylum Chordata; class Aves; order Otidiformes; family Otididae; genus Chlamydotis; species Chlamydotis macqueenii. The sequence continues at coordinate 11,939,535 of NC_141558.1, forward strand.
TACATTATTTATAAAAAAAAAATCAAAAAAGGACTTTGAAGCAATTAAGATCTATAAGACTATTTTGGAACCTGACCATCACCAAGTTCAGTTCCAGCTCTGCTGCAGGTTTCTGTTTAGATTGGGAAAAAAAAAAATCTTTATCTTTCTTAACTCCTTCTTTCCCAAGTATTTTCTGTCAATATTGTCAATACAATATTGTCAATTGACAAAAACTGTCAATATAAGGTGAAGTTGTTTTGGTCCAGCAGCTATAATTCCTATAATTCCTACCACAATATGTGTGAAAAATAAGAACACCATATACATGGGCATTGTGAAGTAAGGCTATCATGGACTCAACAAGCTTAGTTCTACAGTTCACATAGAATCAAGGATTTTCTGAGAACTCTCTGCTATCAAACCATTTACATGAAACTGGGAGAAATAATTGAAAGAGTGTTCAAGAAGTAGAAGCTTATCCTACGTGCACATACTAAGTCAATTAGTTAAATACACTGGTACTCATGCACAAATATGTATATGAACATGTACATGTATGCATATATATATAAGTATATGCAAAGAAAACATGACCTATAATAAGTAAAATCATCCTTGTATTTTGTGATGGATATTCCAATCAGAATACTCTGATACGCTGCCTTTCTTAAACTCTCTGCTTTCAACTCAGAGAGGAGAAACAGAATTGCATTAATTTTCAATTGTAAAACTTACTCAGTACTTCTGGTTCCAGAGACAGGATTGGTACTTTGTCAGAGCAGTAATTTAATGCAGGCCCACACACAGAAATTCAAACCAGAAATGCTCTGTCAACAATGCAGTATTCCCTTCTCCTGCAGTGTAACTGCACTTAAATTTATTGAAACCTGAAGATGATTCACTGGGAAAAGATAAGAATTCATCTTGTCCTGAGAGTTATTTATAACTCTAAAGATATAGGAACAAATCCAAAGTGATCTTAAGAGCCTAAACCAGACATTTATAGGATTGAGCTACCTAGATCCAAAAATACTGCACTGTAGCTACTTGAGTTGGAAGTATCTACATCCCCTCTGTTGTATTGTATCCCCAAGTGTATTGAAAGTCTGTAATAGGCCTAATTTCACTGAATATATTAATTATTCAGATCTTCCTTCTATAATTCACCTGATTCCTAGTGCTGAGGAGAAAACTATTTTGAGATTAAAAATAAATAGTCAATACAGAAATTCAATACTATTACTATACTGCTTGTATTTAACTTGACAAGCCATAGGGTTTATTTGTATCAGTCAGCAAGATGCATTCTTTAGCACCAGCAAGCTTCGCAGAATTTTTTGTTTCTACATCATCTGAGCATCTTGCTCCACAGTTTTTAGAGAAATGTGTGTACACTTATAGAAATCAGCCTGTAATTAATTAATAAGTTGTTTAGGTAGGATGAATCAAAATCTGTAGCCTATGAGGAAAGGAGACAGATGCTATGGCCATTCAGGGCCTTGATTAAAGAGAATTTTTAGTGCTTTATTACACACATTCCACAACAGAAGAATTGCACAGCAGAACTGCCCAAACAGCTCTTTCAATACCATCCAGGCCTTTTAATAAAAAAAAAAGTCTTTGCGAAAAACTTAAATGTCCCTCACTGCCCTCCTAATGTTCTCCCTGCTTAAACATATCTATAGTTGGATAAAAAATCTATGTTGTGACATAGCCTCTCAACAGGTTTTCCTTGTTCCTGCATTTGAGTCCTAAGCTCATACAGCTCTCACTAGGTGTGCGTGTGCTCAAGATTTCCATGTCCCACAGCTGAAGGGAATTTTTTGTCTGGTCTATGTCACTGCTCTTCAGGAGGCTTGAACTCAGACTCATTGCTTAGTGAACTCACTTTTTTTGCAGGTCTTTCCAAGGTACGTCCAGCCTGAATCACTTACCTGACTCTTCTGTCCATCAAAGATGATGCCTTCCCAGACATCCTTTTTAGGAGACTTCCTCAGCATCCATACTGAACATACCACAGAGGCATGAAGCCAACTTCTGATCTGCCACCTCTCATCACATGAAGTGGCAGCTCAGGGATTGCAAGATACTTAATCCACATACTTTATTCAGGGGCTGGGAAGACATGGCTTTGGGAAGCAAAGTAGCTCTTCAAATCCTCCTGTACCCTGATCACCAGGATGAGAAGGCAGCCACCCTATCTGTGTACAGATTGGTGCAGATAATGTTGTAGCTATTTCCAAGCCTCCTCTTCCCCCTATGGTTCACTGAATGCTTCTAAGGGAAAACTCAGGACCTTAGGGAAATCCTGTCCACCTGGGAAAACAACTGCAGTAACAGAACTCAGCAAGAAAAGGGTCAAATTCAGATCCCTGCTGGAAACATGTTTTCTATTGAGTAGGAGCTACTCACAAAAGTGAGTATTTTCCAAGGTTAGATGGCACAGCAGATGCTTCTCTGCAGCTTCAATTGAAAAGACAGATTGAGAGGCTTATGAAGACAGTAGTGAGAGAAAGATTGTGAGAGCTCACAAACATAGCCAGGTTCTCCATAAATAGTATCCAGACAACATCCTCTTTGAGTATTAATATTTGGTACTGTACTTGCAGTCTGAGAGAGTATTCAAAATACGTGGTACAGCTTGGGTACCTACTTGATTCTGCTTCCAGCCATCAGCAAAAGTAGTACCAGTGTTCATAGACTAGCTATTTTCAGTAAGTTCTGGTTTTGGATTAACAGAAATGTGTGCTGTCCCGCAAAATCATTGAGGATTATCTAGGAGGCATGTTTTGGCCAGGTTGATTACAGGAGGAGTCTACTGTGTGCTGAAAAGAGCAGCTTAGTTGTGTGAGCATCTGGTTTCCTTCCCAGGACCTTCAGGCTACCCAATGTGATACTGGAAGATGACCAGTAATAAGACAACTGTTTTGCAGGTCACTGGATCCAGTGGACTGCCAAGAGTTGGTTGGCAGTGGGATAGAGTAGGAGCAGCAGACTGCAAGGCTACAACACCATTGGGGACTGTAGAAGGATTGTGGACAAGTCAACACAAACCAGTCAAGTGCTAGTCATCTGTGATGGCTGCAGGATGCCTGCATGATCCATTTGTCCCACTGAAGCATCCCTTTTTTTGCTGTCTATTGGCACAGTTTCAACAGAGGGATGAGTTTCAGGTGAGGGTTGGCCTGAGAGCTACATATTTGAAACTACTCTCGCTGAAGGGAATTGAGACTTGGCTCTCCTACTTCCTAGGGGAGCCCTGTAAACATTAGGCTATTAGTTACAGTTAATTATTGCAGAAAGACTGCAACCAGCTTCCCCCATTTTCCTATTTTAACCACAAAGCTGTGACTGAGCTGTCAGAAAGATTTCAATACAGCTTACATATTTTCAAGGTGTCCTATGAACCAAACTTCTTCAAGCATTTAGGAAAGACAGACTCATTCATATTAGATATGAAGCAGGCAAAAATGTGACCGGATATGAAACCCCTTTCAACCTCCTCAAAATACACAAAACTACAGTAGAAGAAAGTATCAGGTGAAGTTCAGTATCTTAGGCACCTCAATTTGAAAAATTTAATCAAAATATGATAGAAGACAGCTTTAATGGTTTAATTACAGAACATACAGCAGCTTTATTTGTCACATGCAGTTCACAAAACAAATTAAAGAAAAATGCTCTGCAAGCCACTGACTCTGTGTGAGCCAGATACTGTGATCCTTCCTTCATTTTTAGCAATGTGTTAATTGCCTCTAATGTAAATAGCATTTGCTTGCATAAGCATTAAAGAATTTGGTCCAGAACAATACTGTTCTAGACCAAATAACAAGGTTGGTTTTACCCTAAGCAGTGAGATTGAAGATGGAGAATTCACTAAGAAATACAGGGAAAAAATACACAAAGAAAGTAATATCAACATTTTATTGGTGCTGAGGTAGCTTGCCTTATTGTGGAATAGTCAGCTGAGATATTTGCAATTTGTATAGTGATATTTTTCACTTTTATTGAGATTTTAAACAGTAGGAGCAAGGAAATAGCAAGCAGCCAGCATCATTTACACGTCACAGCATATCCAAGTTACACAAAGGCAGCAGTAATGATATGAGCAGCTGCACAGAACACAAAATCTCTTTCAGTAGTCACACAAGCACTGTGAGTTCTGCAAGCACCAGAAAAATGATGTTAAAAAGCTGACTGGGGGGGGGGGAATTCAGTGTGTAATTTAATGTAAGTCTTCTCCTGACAAAGGAGAAGGATGCTTCTCAGTACTGAAAGGTGGATTATTAGGTGGCAAAGTGGGTACTGGCAATAGGCTCTACTGGTGAACAGATCAAATCTGCCACCACTGCCCATTTAATACAATGTACAGATTGTTATTTTGGCCATTAAAGATGGGCTAGACAGGCCTGTTGGCCGTTTGAATGGGAAAGTGCTGCTGTGTGTCTTCAGGAGCTAAGGAAGATTTTGCCTGATTGAGTTTGTGGTCATAACAGATTCAATCACAGAGGAACCCTCAAAAAGGCTAAAGATATTAATTCTACAAGGAAGACAAACACACTTTCAAAATGGAGGGCAAACATCTGAAAAATTAAGAACCCAATGTGCCTTGCAGCTCCCATGACTTATAAGAGGAGGAAATAAAAAAAAAAACTAAAAAAAAAAATAATTTCTTGCTTGGTTTTGTTTTTTATGCAAAAGAAATGATGCAGCTTACGTTAATTTAGTCAAATTAGCACTCATATTGTCTAAGCAGTAGGACAAGAATATGCAATTATATATGAATGCAGAACAAGAACATACAATTGTTTTTCATCTCTTCTTTATGTTAAAGAAACAGCTGCATTTTTTTTTCTTTTTACTGCTAGTGCATTTTTGCTGTTGGAAAACTAAATAAATGGTTTCAAATGAGCTGTAACAGAACTTTTTTTTTTCTAAGCTACAGAGAATAAATATTTAAACGTTCTTTAGCTTACTGGTAGTAATTCTGGATAAGACAGAACATGGGTGGCAAAGTTTAGTTCCAAAATTTACATGTAAGCAATTCTATGTGCCTAAAGCACCCCCTCTTCCCTCTCCACTCTTTCCAAACATCTCTTCATTCAGGTACATCACAAAAAGATCTTGCTTATACATGCAAATAGGCATATCAAACAGTTCATAAGACAAGCACCACCGAACAGATACTGGGTTTTATTTGCAAATTATAGCTATAGATTAAAACAGATTTTTTAAAAAGTTATATTAGCATTCCCTACTGCTAATTCTGAAATAAATAAAATGATAAGGAGTGGATCAATTTTTGAAAGGTTAAGTAGTTCTGGTTTGATTACACATTTGAAAATCCACACTTAGACTCCTGCTTTGGAAACCGATCTGGAATTTTCCCTAAATTTACAGCAATTACTGATTGCTCTTAGACTAGAATCAATACAGAAGTAGTTCTTTTTGGTGTTTTTGAACATCTGCTTGTGATCCCTATCTGAATGAAGAAACTCTTCAGTGAGAAATAGTGGAGTAAAGATATAACATGCCCAGACTTTCAAATCTCATCATTTTTCCATTTCTTAATAACTGTTATCTTACATCAATCAATTCTTCTGAGAGCATTGACACTTTAAGAACTCAGATTTTAAAGCTCTGGATCTAGTCAATTGGTTTTGCATAAGGATTATCTAAAGGACTCCAGTGGAAAGGGGATCTTCAGCGTCCTGGTAGGTGTAGCAAAATGCTGAGTAACTTGCAAACCTACCCAAAAGCATCCAGTTTATCACCATCCATGCAGGACAGGCTTTTGTGGATTCCTGGTGCTCACTTCAGATTTCAAGATCAAAAGTACCATTGGTGTCCACACCAAACTGTAGTTACTTTCATTACTTGAAAAAACAGCTAGAAATGATAAGGCTTGCAAAGCTGGCAGAAAAGCACTGCTCATAGGTGCACTGCCATCTTCTGGGAGAATCTATCCAATTTTTCAGTCAGATGAATTGGTCATTTAGTCCAGTTTCTGTCCAGTGTGGTGAAGATTTTGATTTCCAGCTAGCTGACAGTTCAGCTAAAATCTTTGCATTCTGTTTTTATGATCTCCTGCTTCATTCAGCGCCGAAAACTATCATCATTGCAAACTACAGTTACAAGCACTAATACATCAGATTGCTTAGGATCTTGCCGATCTTCAAACAATTAAAGAGTTATTTTGTATTGATTTTTTGCCTAATGATGCACACTGACTGTCTGGAACAGGCTGTTAATAACCTGTTTCATAACATCTTCCATGCTTAGACAGATCAGCTGGAAATCAGCTTCATGAAGTGGTACATGTCTCTCAAAATATTTTAATACTGCTAATAAAAAGTCTGGATGCCTCAGATGAAAAACAAACACTCCAGTCTTCTGAAACATTTTTTCTCAAAATGATTCTGCTCTCCTTCACACAGAAAATGGAAAAACACTGCCCAAAATCTCTTGCAGAAATCACATTAATTTGTAAAACTTTTAAGGCTAATAAGTACCAAGTCCTTTTTAAGGTAGGTTACAGAAGTTCAACCTGTAGGTCCTGCAGTGCAGAGGTAAGGACACAGAGAAGATAAAAGGTTTAATCTATCCCATTAATTGAGTAAATTCTATAAAGTGAAACAACCTGTTTAGCAAACTTAAAACATCTGTTTCATCAAGCCTCAAAAATATTCAGTAACAATATATTTTCCTGTTTATATTGATAAGCCATGGACATACCAGTTACTATCAGCTATACCCAAGGAAAACCAAAAATCTATCCCTGTGTAATTCATTTATAATTGCCAAATCCATGAGGTTTCTTAACTTATCCTTTTTCTGGAAGTATGTCAGATCGAGGAGGTTTAAGAGGACTACCAATTTAGCCAATGCTGAATCTTGTATTTGCTATTTATGCTAATAAGCCATTCCCAAGCCAGTTTATCAGCTAATGCACTCAGACTCTCTGTCACTCTACCAGGAATTGCACTCGTCAAAACAGATTTTAAAGAAAATGCCTTGTCCTGAAATGAAATTAAACAGGTCCTATAGCTGATAAATGCTGGTAAGCTCAGAACAGGATGCAAAGATTTCAGAGAGATCTGTGACTCCTGTTCTGCTATCACCTTGTGACAGCTCAGACTCTGACTAACACAGAACAAGGTTTCATTTGTTCAGTAGCTGTCTACTACCAGCTGCTTCTTCCATGTCCCGTCTAACTCTGACCTCCAGTGGAGCTCAGCTGGAGCTCTCTGCCCTGTGTTTTAAGGGCAAAAGTTAATTGAAATCAATTAGGCTACAATGAAGTTGTCTAATAAACTCAGCCCAGTCATATACCTTCAGACTTTGTGTTATCAAGAATATTTCTGACTCTCAGAGAGATGTTAAACACAGGTATTTTCCAATCTCTCTTTACTCTGCATCTTAGTTTGACTGTTTTTAGGAACCTAAAAATGGGAACCTCTGGGAAGCTCACAAGTATGAGCATTAACTAATGGAAAAGGCTGCCGGATCCAAAGAGCAAAGTCCTGTCAACTACTTTCTTATTCTCCTACTATCTACTCAGTTAATAGGACCTTGTAAAGAATGGTAGTCACTGGATATAAAAAGAGGTTCACTGACAATATCAGTAATGAAATTCATCTTCAGTGTTCCCAAGAAAAGCTTATGCATACAAATAGGAGTTCACAGAAGGAGGCATATCCCTCCCCTGCACAGTCTTCCATGCTGTAAATACCCTTCAGAAAACTTACAACAGACAGACAGTTACAGTAGAGAGGTACCAAAGTTTGTTCTGGGGATAGAAGACGACTGGGAGGCAAGGGGTGAGTGATTTCTTCTTGGATTGTGATGCACAGAAATGGAATTATGATCTAAGTGTCCATGCTCACTCACGTCAAACAAAAATGAGACAATTAAATTTGAAACTGAGACCAGATGCACTTCCAAGATCCAAGCAGGTTTCCGGGGCTGCAGATAAAGCCAGCAGTCACAAAGTAACAAAGTAAACAAAAATTGTATTTTTCTAATGTCGAACAGAGTGCTGCTATCACACATATTCTCAGGAATTAAAAAAAAAAAAAAAAAAAGAAAAAAAAGAAAAAAAAAGGATTTGGAAATAAATTTCGTTAAAAGAAGAATATAAAAATATAGTAGATCTGCTTTTGTTTTCCAAAGGGGATTAAAGTAAGTCATCACTCTCTTCCTCTGAAAAGGCCAATGTGTCCTGTGGGATAGCATTAATATTCCCCTCTGTGTTGAGAGAAGATGTAGAAACCATGACGACTTAGAACATCGGACACAAGACCTTTCCAAAATCAGGTTTACAAACAAGTGAAGTTCCAGAAAGATTGCAGGTTGTAAAATTATTGCAATTTAATTTTCTTGTCCATGGAGACAATTAACTCATTATGTCACCCCTTGCCTCCAGACTACACCTGCCAGTCCAACGAATTTGTTCCCAGAGGAAGAAGTGCTTGAGCAGCTCCCTCCATGTCCTTACCCTAGGACTCCTATCATAGACTCATAGAATCATAGAATGGTTTGGGTTGGAAGAGACCTTTAAAGGCCATCTAGTCCAGCTCCCCTGCAAGGAGCAGGGACATGTCCAACAGGATCAGGTTGCTCAGAGCCCCGTCCAACCTGGCCTTGAATGTTTCCAGGGATGAGGCATACACCACCTCTTTGGGGAACCTGTTCCAGTATTTCACCACCCTCACTGTAATCTGAATCTATCTCCTTCTATTTTGAAACCATTACCCCTTGTCCTACCACAACAGACCCTGCTGAAGAGTTTATTCTCATCTTTCTTATAAGCTCCCTTTAGGTACTAGAAGACCAATATTAGATCTCCCCAGAGCTTTCTCTTCGCCAGGCTGAACAGCCCCAACTCTCTCAACCTGTCCTCATAAGAGAGGTGCTCCAGCCCTCTGATCATCTTCACAGCCTCAGGACTTGCTCTAACTGTGTCCTTGCCCTCCTCTCAGCCTCAACCCAGCACAGTGTTTCCCCTGGGCTTCCCAAAGTCACCTCCCAGCAAGACTGACTCTGGCCAGGAACCGCACAAATGCCTTTGTTTGCCAGTAACCTCCAAGGAACAAACACGAAGCTCTTCTTTAGGCTGGGAGAAGAAGAACCCTTCACCTCTCTCCTGTATGTGTGCCCTGTCAGACTCAGACTGGACCATATATTCTGACTTTCTTCCAATCTAAGTCCATCTGAGGTCTGTAGATTTGGATTACTGACAGCAGCACATCTATCTGTCCATCGCAGCAACCAGAGATGCAGCTTTCTAGTCTGCTCTTAACAATATTTTTATGGAAGGATCTAGAATAAAGATTCCACGACACAAATTATTCTAAGTTGTTCTAAAGCCTACAGTATTTATTAGGGATGCACATTCACTTTTTGGCACAATGAAAATTCTGGGTTTTAAGGATTAGTTGAGCATACCTGAATATGTCAAGATATGAAAACAAAGCATCAAAAATCATTAGATACTTAAGCAAAACAAGCAATACATTTTGTTTTGTTGACATTTTATTTTATTCTTTATTCCTATATTCATTAAGGGATAAGTTTTTTGACTGAGTGGAGATAAGTATTGTAAAAAATAATTGTTTCTTTACATACTCAGAATTCAGAAATGTTCTTTCAAATATTTGCAAAGCCATGGACTGTAATACAGTTTCTAGTGATTTAATCTGTGAAGCTCAAAATGAACAAAAATGATTACTTACTTTCCCACAGGAAGAAATCATGGAGTTTCACCCATGCACCCTTTCCTGTATGATTAACTGATACTTCTGAATCAACAACAGATGACCTGCAGTAACCATTCACAAGGGGCTAAAGTCATAAATAGATACAGTCTCAAAAATATTTATCTAAAAGAAAAACAAATCTCAAATCAGCTGAGTTACATGGTAAGTTTGCTTGGCACACATTAATATATGAAGATTGAATCTTCCCACAACTTAGAGCCTGTGCAGTTTTTTCAGATAATCCATGCAAAGAAAGCAATACGAGATCTAACAACTAAGCAAAAAAAATCAGATATAGTGATAAATATGCTGGTAATGAATACAAGCTGGCTATATTTCATTGATGGCAAAAATAAAAATTCAGACTAGTTTTATCCTGACTTTCAAACAGGAGTGCAGAGTCATAATTAAGCTCAGATCTCAACATCAACAGAAAATTCAATTGTAACAGCATCAATAAAGTCTGTGTAATATAAATAGCTATTAATAATGACAAGGAATTTCACCAAAGTCATGGATAAATATAGAATAAGCCTATAAATAAAAAAAAAAGACTGCAGATAACTGCCCAAATAGACTATGCTGGCATTTAAATTTTATTAATGCTTTAATGAAATGAAAGTTATCTTCTATCAGCACAAAATTCTAAAGGTTAGGAAGCAGCTGGAGACAACTATTGAGGGTACCAGCCATCCTCCAAAGATGCTGTCCTCAGAAGCTGTGATCCAAGAAGATCAGTTTTTCAGTTTTTTTGTGATGTTCTCCAACTGTTGTGGTGGGAAAGCAGAGTTCAAAGGTTTGAACTGCCCTATTAATTCACTTTGGCCTTTATCCTGCTGCCAATAACTCACATGTCAGCGTTGCTGGTTCTTTTACCCTTTAATCAAAGAGAGGAAGGACTGCAGATCTGCACAGCCAGTACCTATGAGCACTGCCTTACTTCGGTTTATGGAGGAGGGCCAAAGAGTAGGGGGAGGTTTTAGGACTTACTAGAAATATTTTCCCCTCCAGTTAAGGAGCCATACACATATTCCAGCTCAGATGGAGAGGAACTACACAAGAAAACTAGCTGGGCTCAGAGTAGCACAACAGTATTTACAGTATGATTCAGAGCTGAAACACTCGCTGGTAGGACACAGAGACGTAAGTTATTTCAGCGATAACTTGTGGAAGAATCTAGACAGGTAGGCAAAGCATAGAAGAATAAGACTACCATATCCTTGACTTTCTTCCATTCTTCTTTCACATTCAAGAGGCTGTTTGAATTTAAACTATGCAACTGGAAACTTTATGGCACTTATGATAAACAATTTGGTAGCACAGGTGAGGTCAGTGTTAAATACAATGAGATTTAATCGTTCACATAGTGAACAATAAAGCTTTACAAACCACAGAAGTCTAGCATCTATTCAGAAATTAATTTAAATATTTTGTTCATAATTGCAGAAGGCTTAATACAAAGTTTAGTGACTATGTAGCTGTTATACTCTTTATAAGGCACTCTTCACGCACACCAATAGACTGGCTGATCAGCCAGTCAAACATAGTAAGAAATATGAATGCAAAACATAACAAAGAAAGTTAGGTTCTGAGTTTAAAATTATAAAGGTTACATTCCACAACCTTGAAGCAAGATTTTGAATAATTTTAGTGCTTAAAAGTCATTAAAAAGTGATAATGCTCCTCTAAGGAAAGAATTTAAATTCTATTCTAATTATAAAATGTGGCTATATTTCTGTTATCAGCACACTGAAACTAATTATATCTGAAAAATTAAGAAAGCATGAAAAAGCCCCTGTCTTGTCTAAGGAGAAACAGATCAGATTTCAATGAACTAAATAGAGTCAAGGGGTTAAGGACAGAGGTTCAAAATACTAGCAAGGGATGCAAAATGCAAACTGATGTATTCAAAACAGCCCAGGGAAACCAGAATTTGTGTGCAAAGCCTGTCAGAAAACAAAGTTTGCTGTTGCCATGGAAATTGAAACAAAACCAAAACCCATTCCTAATCACAATGGAAGGGTGGGATTTTGAAATTTCCTCTGGAAGAATGTTTACAAGGGAAAAAAAGATTAATTCAGAGCTATAAAAATATTTTGTTTCTGACATACGAAATTCTTTGCGTAGGTAAGGATTAGGATTCACTTATATAGTGAAAATATTAATAGCTATATGATAACACATATACTTAATGCACAAGAAAAACCTTTTCAGTACTTTATGCAAATACATGCATGACAAATTGAGTGGATCACAGAGAAGATTATTAAATATTTATGTTCTGCACTTTGACTTTTAAAATCAGAGATGAAAAGGAATTATTAGCACTTCCTTACAAGGGTGCTGCTGGGAAGATAAATCAAACCTGTACAGTGCTCACATACCAGAATGAACTATACCAAGAAAAATTAGGCAAATGTGCCAAACACTGACAGTAGCATTGGAATTCACTCATGACAGACTGTCACTGTATCTCCATCATGTTCCCAAGGACCCTTTTACCGAGTAAGAAGATATTTCACTCTCTATTGACATGTACTCACAGTCTCCTCCCTGAAAGTCCCTCCTCCTTTCCCACCAGTGAGACTATGGGAAAATATTGGCCAACACTACAAAGGATATCAACTTCTCCCCTTAAGTCCAAGTCAGAGTCACAACAGCAATTGAAATGTACAAGGCTGGGTTCCATCATGTATCCGTTTTCTCCTCATCACACCCCAAGTTCTTGGGCCAAGGACACAGCTAGGTAGCCCAGTAAAGTCCTTATTGAAGCCACTGAGTTAGACCCTCAATGGAGTAAGTTTTCCCATCCCAAACAAACCGATAAGTTTTATAAAATTTTGGACTGTTGTCACAACTATGGAGTGACTGAAAAATGAGTTGGGTCTCCATCAAGAGGAAAGTAATCCAGGGTCTTTTCAACTTTTCAGGCTTACAGCTCCCTTCCACCCACTCAGCAGAGAATAACTTTTTTTTAAACCTGGGTTATTGGAGCAATCTGCTCTATCTTTACACAGATTTATATCAACGTGACTGAGATAACAACCAGCTGGAACTAGGGCTGATCAGGGTGCTGCAGGAGGAATTCTTGAGTCACTTCTGCCATCAACTCTTCATCTTCACTCTCCCTGGCTTGAGTTCAGCTCCTTTACTCCCTAAACAGCACAGAAAAAATCCTATACTTTGTCTTCTTGCAAAAGCCTTTCACATACATTAAGATTGCTCTAGCTGCCCAAACCTTCTCTTCTCTAGACTAAACAGCATAAATATTAAATAATAATATTATAACAATCTCTCTCTTGAGCCTCCCTATCCGTCTCAGTACACTACTTCTGCTTACCAGCCACTAAGTAGTTATTGCTTGATGCTATTTTATTTACTGGAAAGAGCTCTATTCAAAACATATTCACCAATTATTGTAGAAGAATATAAATATCCATTTGTAACTACTACTAAAAAGAAATAACAATTTTCTCTCTGATCTGCCTTCACAGTTCAATTCCCGTCAAAGGAATCTCATGAACAGATGGGATTCACCAGGCTTTTCATGTGCTTTCTTTTTTTGTCCTTTGTAATAATGCTCTCACTCATAAACTTGTTAAAATGGGCTCATTTCCTTTCTCAGGATGTGATTTTCTTATAACTTCTTTTTATTTTCTGCCTTGAGCAAACTAGACGATTCATCTCTCCTTACCAATCACCACCTGAGTGTTACGCACATCAAGGAAGGCAATGGATCAGCGACAGCAATCACAGAGATGACACACTTTTTTTTTTTAATTTTCCCTCCATCTGAATTCTCCAAGGAAAAGAAGAATTTTCCAAAGAATACAGCTAAAACTGGATTAAAACAATTTTTTTTTTTAATGAATAAAAAATTCATTGAAAAAGGCTGTGACAGGGACACCAACTTTATTTCTGAATCCAGCCCACAGTTGGTGGGAATTTTCCACAAAACAAACAAACCGAAGAAAAACAAAACAAAAAAAGGCAGGAGGGATTTTGGAACAGTGCATATTTCATTGTGAAATTTTCTGAGAGCATCCTGTTTCCAAAGATGCTGAAATGTTGCATTTCAACATATTCTAAAAAAAAATACTTTTTCATTGTGAAACATTTTTTTAATTTTTAAACTAGTCTAAATTTAATTAGATGTAAAAGAATTAACCCCTCAAAATCAAATGAAACACTGAGTCAAAGGAAAAAAAAGCTCACTCTTGAGCTTTTTAATATGGACATTTTAAACAGTTTGGTTCAGCAACCAAATAGAAAAATCTATTGTTCGCTGTAATAAATTATACTATTTTTTTTTTATATAACTATGACAGGACAGCACAGGGGATTATTATTTCCCGCCCTCCTCACACTAATATATTTTGGGGATTTTTTCCTTAGACATCTTATTAAAGACAGCTCATTTTAAACAGCTTGGCGAAAACTAAAATCAACTCTTCCAACAAGATGTCAACTTTTTCCATTTCTCCACAATTTAGTCACCACTTTCCCAGAAACATGTGGTCTTCTTCAAGATCACCACCCCAGTTTTGACCACTGAACTCCCCTTAGGGAAGGAGTGTATAGATTGAGAGACAACTGCTGTCCTACATAGCCTCAATGTCAGAAAGAGAGGCAAAAGATGTGATGGAAACCAGAAGTGCTGGATGACAGAATGGCTGGCATAGGATCACATGAAACTTCAGTCAGAGCCACAAGGGAGGATCCCAATCCTTTGTAGCCCAAAGCCGCTGTTCACCACTACGAGAGCGATCGGCCTGAGCCAGCCCAGATCCATCCCTGACGCTCCATGGCTGCCTGCACTGCAATATCTACAGTTTTCTCTTCCTGGTGGAAGCAGGATTGGCTCTCGATCCTTTCTGTGCTGCTTCTTTTTCCCAAATGACCACAACAAAATGCTTAGCTGTCCACTTTCCCAGCACTTGAGCTGCCTTCATGCTGCCAAAGATAACTTTTAATTAAGGTGTCGAAAACTGACAGGATTGATCACAGAGATGGTTTCCTCTGCACTGAGCTGTCTCAGAGTCCAAACTCCTTTTTCAGCTACTTTTTTTGACCACTTAATTAACAAGTGGTTCATCATCTGACTTGACAAGAGAAAGGTATTTCAATCTCCATGAAGGAGTCAGAGATAGGGAAGATTCAGCAATTTTTCTTTCTTCTCCTCATTTTTTTTAATGCTTAAGTGTATATATAGTTTCTTTTTTACTATTTAATCCAACTCCAATGACTGTGGAGTTATTTGGCTATGACAATTATTATTCAAATATTTTTCCATATCTTTTTTCACCATACAAAAAGTCACACATTTTTCTTCTGTTTTTCTCGTCCATCCAAAAATAAATTATCAATCAGACTATGTAAGGTTTATTGCAAGTGTTTTTTTGTATGGTGAACTAGATTTGTGATGGGAAAGTCACCTGCTTTTTAAAGAAACTGGATACTGAAATTACATGTGGGAGAACAGGATTTTAGCAATACAAAGCGTTTCTTCCTGACCTCATTCCCTTCACAGTTTCTTTTAGTTTGCTGAATAGCTGGGTACATTGCGTGGATTATATAGCCCAACACATGCTGCATGCCTAAAAGGGGAGTACATGTTGCCAAACTGCTTTTGAATGCTGTAAAGTACAAAATCAAAAGGAAAAGAAAAATCACAAAGTGAGCTATATTGTCATCTTCCCAAAATGTAGGAGTTGAGGAAAGGAGAATCTTCAAGACACTGGGGGCAAGATTTCCCAACAAAGTCTCTTTGCAGCATGTCACCAGACATGGCTCTTGCCATCAGCCCCTTTTTCCTGATTCATTACCTCCTTCCAGCTGCTCTCATTGCATCTCTTCTCTGATTTCAGGACTGAAAAAGCATTTTAAAGCTTGAGGAAATTGGTGTCAGATTGAGAAGGACATTGTGGATAGAGAACAGAAGGCTGCAGCCCATGCAGTGCAGCTATGCAGCAGAAAACCACTGGCGCAGAGATGTCATCTTCTTTCCACCCACTACCCCAAACACAGAGTATGCAAGAGCTGTGTGGCACATTCAGCGTGCAGATTCCCTACTCTGATCCCCAGATTCCTCCAACAGTTATTTTCATATGGACCCACAGTGGCCCTAAAGACTCTCCAAACACTGAATTTATCCCTAATTTTTGTTACGCTACTCCCATTCCTCCTATGACAAGGTAGAAAAGCCATCAAGAAAAGTCTTTAAGCCATATTTTCCCCCTCGTCTCAGTGTTTGCTTTCAAGAAACCCTTGTGTTTTCTAAACCCTTTCCAAATAACTTAAATCTTCTTGAGATTAATTGTAACATTAAATGGGGGCACAGAGTGGTTTTCAGCAGGTGACAATACACTGAAAGCAAGCTAACAGAAGCCAACATTTCTGTTGCAAGTGCCCTTGGCATAGACCCACATTCCCACTTGCACGCTCGCCCTGCATCGCCTAACAGATGATCACTTTGCATGCACTGCACGCCCCTGTAATGCAGCAACTCCTCAACAAGTGCCAGCACCATAGATTAACAGAGGTTACCTTTGGTGCCAGACTTCTAAAAGCCTGTACAATAACGCTTTGACAGCTGTCCAAGCAGTCTGTATATGTCTAGATATATAGAATACCCAAAGCACCAGCCTCACATTTACAGAGGCAGTCTAAAAGCCAAGAGTACGTTACTGCACCAAAAGCTTCAACTAGAACAGAACCAGGTTAATACTTGAATTTCTATTAACCTTTCATTCACTGAACACTGCCAGAACTTTAGTTTTGTGGCTTATGATAGATTAAATGTATGATACTTACGCATGAATCCATGTGTTGCTTAGGAATGCTTCTGATGAGTTTTAAAGGCATTTTCAAGACCTGTAACGGTATATTTGACATCACTCCAGACTGAAATGCTAGGCCTTATCTTTTCACTTAGATTCAATTGTCTAAAGAAATTCTCCAGATTAATATTGTCTATTATTTATTTTGATTCTTCAGTCAATAAAAAAAAAGCTAATGAAAAACTGTGTGATGCCAAAGGGAAAATAATAGAATTACAAAATAATTTATAAAATTTCAAGCACCCCTCACATCCTACCCACCAGCTATTTCTCTTTTTACACCTATAACTAGAGATAATTTAATCTTTAAAATATCCAGCAAGGGAAAATATTGCAGTATTTTTGGTATGTTATGTTTTTGCCTTAAAAAAAAAAGTTGGAATAACATGAAAAATTACTGTCCTGAGGGAAGGGGGTTGTTTACAAAAAAAAAGTCATGTTATTTTTTGACAACTTTAACTTCAATGTGCCCTTCCTTTCATTCAACACTCTCCATCATCACAGAACAGCAAGATTGTTACTCCTGAAATATTTAGGGAAATAAAAAAAAAAAAGCCCAGGAGGCTTGTAAAGCCATGCTGTCAGACACCAGCATCCTTCTGGTTCATAAGGAATCCCCATGCACTCAATGAGCATTCAACCAGCATTTTGGCAGCATGAGATATTTATTCACCACAGGGTTTTTGTTTTGTTTTGTTTTGTTTTCCCAAAGATCCACAATCAAAATATGCAAGATTGCAACCTTATTTTCCAAAAACCAAAGAAATTTATACTTATTTGTGTACTTGGGGTTACACCACCTGGAATAAAATACCAAACTTATCTATCTGCCTGTCTTGGGACCTGAGCTGATCTTCAAACAATTGATTTAAAACAAACCCTAAAGTCCTAAGGGTCACAATTCAGGAGCAGGGAAAATCTCTTTCTATGAAATGTACAGCATTCGATGTTGTCAAAACACAATATTGGACTACAGAAACTGTTTTGAACTCTTTCAAGTTTATACTTTCCAGGTTTCTAGGAAATGTTGTAGAAGCTGCAAGGCCGATTTATAGCACGTGCACCGCTTCAGAAACATCCAAACTCCAGTCAGCGTGAAAGGCAGAGACAGCATCACATCTAGAAACTGGCTTAGAGAAAAGAACATGTTGTACCTGCAACTCAAAGCCTGTGGGAAGACAGCGCATTATTCCAGTTAATGGAATGGGTTCAAGGTTATATACAGATCTCTACCTGTGATTCAACAAAAGCCCTTGGATTAGCATGACACATTTGAACATTCGAAGAGTAGCCTTCAAATGGCTGCAGCTAAATATCTGAACTTCTTCCTTGTTACTGCTTTCTCTCCCAGGTCTCTTAGAGGTGTAGGAGGGTGGTGACAGCAAATTCAGCAATATTATTCTACACCTCCAAAGGCCATTTCATACAGACCTCATTATTTTCTCATTCAACCCCATCCCTTTCTAGGGGCATCTGGCCACACACCTAATAGCCCCAGGAAGGGTCTGCTGAGCAGTCCCCAAGACTATAGGGGTCCTTCAGCCTATATGGTCAACCAAGAAGAGCTCAGTGTTAGGTGTGCAGAGGAAAAAAGGAAAGCCCACGTACCAGCACCCGTGCACAGTTCCTTGCTCCTTCTCACCACCGAGGCAGCCTCAACATTTAAACTGCCGTTGCAGCTAAAAAATATTTCTGCAGTATCTCCAAGCACAGAATTTTTTCCAGCTTCACAGCTGTAATAGCAGGACTTGGCTCACTATTATATTTATAGTAATGCACAGGGGGCAGATTTTACACCACATGGCACAAGGAGAATATTATATATGACTTACAGAAAGCCAAGAAATAATGCAAATTTGGGTCACAAAAGTACTGTCAGCATATTGTGCCTGCCTCTTTGCCAACACCAGTTTTCTCCCTCCAGTATTTGATTATGTTTTTTTTTAATTACTACAGGAGACTGAACTTCAAGTTGCAGGTCATTACAGACTCTAACAGACAGCTAGCAAGGCTTTTTGAGAAAGTTCAAATTTTCTTGTATAGGAAGTTGGTTTTAGCAATATTACACTGGATTTATCCTTACCCAGTGGCTATCACTGACCAGGCTTCAGAATTAATTTCTGTGTCTGGCTTCATGCCACCCGAGTTCAGATGCCTACATCAAAAAAACAGTCCTTCCTACAGACATAGCATTGAGAGGGGAAGGATGGCATCACCAGAGGGTAATCAAGTCCCTACCTCTTGTTGTCTGGCACTCATCAGATCTAACTTCAGCCACCTAAAGGCCAGGTATCTAACCTAACTAAATCACATAGACTTGTTGTGTAGCCATCTTCAGATAGGACCCATCTACAGACATGTCCTTTCTAAAGATAGGATGTGTCATCTCCCAAGGTCTGTTGTTTCTCTGTTGATAGAGAGAGCCCAAATGACCAGCTACATAATAGCTGAAGTTAGGGGAAATGAATTCTGCCCAGGGTGCCTTTCTACCTCTGCTGAGAGATCCTATGACAATGACACTAAAGTAGGTTATACCAACCTCTAACACAGTCATATGTGAGTTAGAGAGGGATTTGAGTAGAAATAGTGATGAATGCCATTAAAAAATACAGGTGACTTAGACAATACATATGCCATTACATAGCAGAAAGTAACTAAATATTAAACCATTGCAATGAAATGCCTTCTTGGGCTCTACCTTGAAACAATTTTGTAGAAACAGTGACAGCAGATTACCTTCATAAGTCACCACATTAAGCCGCATGGCATTGGTTTTAATTGACAAAATATGGTACCAGTTCAGAACTCCTCTTTCCCAGCACTGCATTGCCATAGCTGAAACCAGACAGACCCTTTCCAGCCAGGTGCCAGGGACAGGTTCTCCTCCACAACCAGCCCCCAGCCTCGGAACCCAATTCCTTGGCCTACAGGTTCATGGGCCTGTTGGGGGTGCTGGAAAGTCTCTTCCTCTTGATGGTACATGCAGTTTGGGGAAAACGAAAACCGATGTGTGTGTGCAGATGAGAGAGCCCCTGACTGGCTTTTCTGCTAAAGCCCCAGGCAAAGACAGCCCTCTATAATGTATTCATTTGAAAGAAATGAACTGTAGGTGATTTCTCAAGGAAAGTGTCATATTTGGTACTTAACCTGATTGTATTATACACCTAAATGAGCTCTGCCCAGAGGGCATATATACAATTACATATAAACTATACCCTCCCCCCAGGAGCTCTGTCATAGAATCACAGAATGGTTTGGGTTGGAAGGGACCTTTAAAGGCCACCTAGTCCAACCCCCCTGCAAGGAGCAGGGACATCTCCAACCAGATCAGGTTGTTCAGAGCCCTGTCCAATCCCACCTTGAATGTTTCCAGGGATGGGGCATCCACCACCTCTCTGAGCAACCTGTTCCAGTGTTCCACAACCCTCATTTTAAAAAATTTTAACTATTTGTAACAGCTATCAGCCTATACCACAGTGAATCACCACTCCTTGTACTACTTTTGTTGGATCAGTCAGCTGGGAGGGCAATGTCCAGAGTGAAGTAAACAACAAAATCTTGTAACGAGACCAGAGACACACAGTGACTTTTTCTTCTGCTAGATGTGCTTTGACCATAGGCTCATCATGAAAAACTAACTACAACTGCACAACAAATTAAAAAAGAGGCCTCAGCAAGTCAGGACATTCTCCTATGCTTTAAGAGACTCTGCAATTATTGTGCAACGGGAAAGTGCTGAGATGGTTTTAATGGCATCTGCTGTCTCTCGATTGACAGAGCATAAACATTTCAGAAATACAAGCAACAGCATTGTAGCCACACAGCACCAGAGAGCAATATTTACTGACTGTGACTGAGCTACTGCTCTCAGTAACAAATTGCACATCTAGCACAGGGCTATTCGGATTTTGTTTGGGAAATGTCCTCCTTTGAATGAAGAGGTATGAGCAGCTTCACAAACACTGTCAGTTAGTCAGAAAATATTAAAGAAACTCTCCACAGCTTAGTGGTTTTCTGTCACTTGCTCTAGATATTAGGAATGTGTGGAAATGAATAAATGTATGAATACACAGCAGCCTGTCAGGAGCCCTTGGCACACCAGGAGCCTGTGTACTGCAGTTGCCAGTCAAATCTGCATTCCCTGACAGCAACCCATTCGCACGGGAGTCAGCATGGAGTCTGCTTTTAAATGGTAATATCTCACATTATGGTGCCTAACACAAATTTCTACCTAAGCCATAAGTGGTATGTCATTTAGAGGCCTGACACAGATGTGCCGTTTATTTAGCTCACATTTACGTTCATTGATTTAAGCCGCATTGTGACTTTTCTTGAAAAAAAGCACAGCTAGAAAGTGTGTTAATCACTGCTCATATAGACAGTAGGACTCCTCACTGATTTAATCCCTCCTAAGTTCTGCCTGCTGCCATCCAGGTGGATGAACTATGCCTTTCTGGACTCAGAAAGACCCTTGTTCTGGGACAGAATGTAACTGCTGGACCACAGGCTGGGTAGGAAGGGAGGGTATGCAAGGCAGAAGGGGAGGAAAAGGAGGAAAAATGCTGGTGGAAAACCCAAGAAATAAAGTGAAAACAAGTGAGGACTTTTTCTATCAATTTCTTTCTCTTCTCCTTTCTTCTAAGGTCCTCTCAGGTTTTTCCAACATCCCCTCTGATTGATATTGTCTGACCTTTCCTCACCTTTTCTCGTTCTCTACATTGGTCTTTTCCCTCTTCTAACACACACTGGAAAATGTTGGCAGTGACAGAGCCTGCTCCCAGCAAGGCACGAGCTGTGGGCAGTTCCTCAAACAAGGAACTGCAATGCGGTGCAGTGGTGTCTTCCCATGCTACACTAAGGAAAAACCCTGCAAAGGTGATGCTACTCTGAAAATAATGAATATCGAAAGGGAAGAATTCGCCATCAAGACAAACAAACTAATAATGTGACATGAAACTGTTTTATAGAAAGACAAAAAAATCTCTCCCATACGAAATGGTATGCATAACAAAACAGTAACGTCTTCTGTGCTTTGGTGTCTGAAACAGAGCAGATGGATTGATAGAATTTAGGATGTGTTTTAAAAGATAAAAACATATGGTAGGGGAATACAAAAGCAATAAAGACAATCTATCTTTTGCTGATACTACTATTACATACTGATAATATAGAATCATAGAATGGTTAGGGTTGGAAGGGACCTTTAAAGGCCATCTAGTCCAACCCCCCTGCAAGAAGCAGGGACATCTCCAACCAGATCAGGTTGCTCAGAGCCCCGTCCAACCGGGCCTTGAATGTTTACAGGGATGGGGCTTCCACCACCTCTCTGGGCAACGTGTTCCAGTGTTTCACCACCCTCATTGTAAAAAATGTCTTCCTTATATCAAGTCTGAATCTACCTACCTCTATTTTAAAACCATTACCTCTTATCCTATCACAACAGGCCCTGTTAAGCAGTTTCTCCTCACCTTTCCTATAAGTCCACTTTAGACATCGGAAGGCTGCTATAAGGTCTCCCTGGAGCTTTCTCTTCTCCAGGCTGAACAGACAGCCCCAACTCTAGGTTACTCTAAACCAAGGAAGAAGACAAATTAAATAAGAAACAATCCCCTCTTACGCTCATCACTTACTAGTCAATTATTCTACTAAAAACTTCTACTGGCATGAAGAACAGGCAGTATCTCAGTATTTGCTCTTGTCTGCTTTTTTTTCTGGCACTCAAGACTTCTGACACGCTCTAGTAGCAGTGCATGTTACAGGACTGCAGTTCTGCCTTGAGTCGAGTATATTTTGGCATGAAACAGGGTTCACGTCCTGCTCCCAGTTACACCTATATGAAACCAAGGTGCTGGATTTATTCCATCACAGGGAACATTTTAAAAAATATAGTTGATTTGAAAAAAAAAGCTGAGATTTCATCCCAGAAGTCAAAATAACATACACTGCATGATACACAGATATGTACTCTACCTTCTGATATGTTCCAAAAAACATGCCACACCTTGCTGCAAGATGTATCTATACATACAAAAAAGTCAGAGGGACTTAAACAGTGTCACAGCCTCAAGATTGATTCACAGGATTGATCAAGAACTTATCAATTTTATGACAAATTACTAGTCAGTAAAATTTAATTTAAAAAAAAAGTTGTATATTCTGCTATCCTTGGGTAATGATTTATATATAAGATTAGATTTTTCAGTCACAGGTATTTTTCAATGATTTAATACACATTTCTTGCAGTTTTTGTTGCATTACAATATTTTTCATTGCTTTTGAACTTCAGTGGCAATGTAATATAACTTTGTATGGAGACTACCAAGAGAGTTTCTTTTGATAGAGAGTAATTTTTATGCTGTTGTTCTGCTGGTTCCTATTAAATTCATACGCGCATACATATTTAATATTTTATATCTTTGTAATGCTAATTGTTCACTAAGAACAAAACACATTTAGGGTAACTTTCCCTTTTGGTATTCCTGCTCTAACTATGGGAAGAATTAACCTTCATTATCTGTGACGCATCACATACACTTATGACACTCAGCAAGTAATAAGCCAAATTTTGAAATTTCTCCAAAGATCAAAATAATCTCTTTTAAGTCCCACATCGCTATATTGGTGCACAGCCGTCCTGAGGGACACTTCTTTCTGAGGTATAAGTTGATCCATTCCATTCTTCTTTGTTTCTCCATCTCAGAAAGATATTAGAGCTCTGTGCCTCAGTAAATACCAGTGCACCTCAGCTACTCAGTGTATTTTACAATAGAAAACCTGGCACACATCTGAAAAATCAACCCTCTGCAGAGACTAAAATCTATTGCCATCTTCTGGTTTTACTCAGTCTTGAAGTCAACTCCTACTGGGTTTTATCTGCCTGAGTAGAAACTGAGTAAGGGCTGAAGCATTTGGCCCAAAAATAACAATGAAAAAAAAAAGTTAAGCCTCTCTTCATGGAAAATATCAACATCACAGTATCTTCAGTTCTCCATGGCCCTGCATCTAATTCAGTCACTAGATGAAAAAAAATGAGTGTTCAGAAACACTATGGACTTCTATAAGGTCCTTGAGTTTCTCCAGCACTCAAGGGCTAGGCTCAAGGGCTGGCTTTCATTTTAAATAGCCCTAGAAGATCCAGTTTGAACCAGAGCACGATTAGCTGGTTGCACAAGAAATCCCTGGAGAGCAACACACAGAGCTGCAGCACTCTGCCTGGCAATGAGCACCGCTCCAGCCCATAGTACAAACCAGGAAAGCTGCCACCACCAACACATGAGCTTTAGAAAAAGGAGATGAAATAGTTTAACACATGGGTGCCCACATGCAGTGCCCACCCTGCCTCCCTGATGGGCAATATATGGTAGAAGAGAGCATGTCCGAACATCTCCGTTGCTTGACATTATAGCCCTGGACTCAGAAACAAGGCAGCCAAGATGGTGCTCACGTTTACCCCTACCACTGAGGCAGTAACCTCCAGAGAAGGAGCAGTGCTGAAAGCAGGGAGCAGTAAGTTCTAAAGACCACCACTGACGTTTTCTTCAGTGCCCACAAACAAAGCCTCTGGGGAAGCCACCAGGGTGGTCTCAATCACAGCAGGATCCTCTCCAGGCACCAGAATTGCTCCGGTTCACAATGGCAGAAGAGGTGGCTAACAGGTACAATAAGTTCCTGTCCTGCCCTACACCACGCACTTCATCCCACAACTTGTGATTTAGAACATTTAGGACCTGAAAGAGCTTGGCCATGCTGAACACTGACAAAAATATAGGCACAATGGGATTAATTTATTTTAACAAACTAAAAATGTATTGTGCTTTTGGAAAGAAATTAATAAATATTATGCTTCCATGAAGTAAAAATAATATCTACCAATACAATTTCTGCCCCAACTTAGGAAATTACTTCCCAACTCCAAGATTACATAAATGTGTTAGTGAGCACAGTTTTACATATACATAATTCCTTCTTTTTCCTGATGTATATGCAGGTAAAAACTTCATTGTTTTGTGCAATAGTTCTTAAGTATTTATAATATATCTCTACCTGAACAGCAGCAAATTATAAGGGCAGATTCTGTACAAGCTATCAGATTGCTAGAAGGAAAAAAAACAAACAACCAAATAAAAAAAAATCACCACAAAACCAAACAAGCACTGATCTCACATTTAAAACTGTTTTCCTGACTTTTTCTCCCCCAAAATGCATAACACTAGCTGTGTAAAAACTAAACCACCATATGAGGCATAATTTAAAGCCTCATATAAACAATGAAGCTTGTATGGCATTCTCAGAGCAAAGAATGTCCAAATATGGCTGAGATTTAAGTACCCTGAGAATTAATTGCTCTTAATAAATTCACTGAAGTTTGTAAGTCCACATTAAGCAAGAATCAGAAGAGAAATAAAGGGAAGATAAAGTGATTCAACTCATTTTCCTGTACCATTTTCTAAAGATGTTGTGTTATAAACATCCTCCATATCTTGGATGCTGGAGGCATCTGTTGAATCTTGGTCACTGACTACAATTCCTACTGAAGAAAGGCTAGAAATGAAGGAATGCATCTTTTTTGCATAAATATCCCTAATGTTAAAATAAGGTAAGTCATTGCATTTCTCTTTGCGATCATTGTTGCATTGGTCTGGATCAATATCTTTTTGTTTTTGATAGTACTTAGAAAACTTATTGAAAATAATGGTGATTGGAAGTGCTACCACTAGTATCCCACAGATAATGCATAGGGTGCCGAGCAGCTTTCCAGCAAGCGTGACCGGGTAAGTGTCCCCATAACCAACAGTGGTCATGCTGATGGTTGCCCACCACCAGCAGACAGGAATGCTGTGCAGTTCTGATGAGTCATCGTCTTTCTCCACTGAGTAGACAAGCACTGAAAAAATAGAAATCCCAACAGACAAAAACAGAAGCAGAAGTCCAACTTCCTGATAGCTATGTCTCAAAGTGGCACCTAAAGACCGCAGTCCTACGGAGTGCCTGGCCAGTTTCAGGATGCGAAATATCCTCATTAACCGTAGGATTTGAACCACTTTCCCCATGTTTTCAATATCTTCACTTTCTTCTTCCTTTGTGTCCACAGCCAAGGTGGCATAAAATGGGATAATAGAGACAAAATCAATTATATTCAGGGGTTTCTTCCAGAACTTTTTTTGACTTGGAGCAGCAACAAGCCTGATCACTAGCTCAGCAGTGAACCAGATGATGCACGTAATCTCCACGGCTTCTAGCACAGGGTCTTCAATCTCCCTGTCATTGGCGTCCAGCCTTTGAAACTCTGGCATGCTGTGAATGCACATGGCGACAATTGATGCCAAGACAACACTCAGGGACGATACAGCAATTAACTTGGCAGACAAGCAGTATGCAGGATTTTCCATTCTGACCCAGATCTTCTTTCTTATTTCACCAAAACACAGATTGTCAAACTTTTCCAGCTCTTTATCAAATACGGATGACTCTTCATTAGAGGAGTCTATACTTCTGTCATTGCTTTTCTGATCCCAATCTTTCTCAGGACCTTCTTCTTTCCTTTCTTGGTACCGATTGCTGCAGCAAGAATCAATAAACAGCTCATTTATCCCCCAGTACTCTATTTCCTGGCAAAAGGAAAAGACACAAAGTTCTTCCATGACATGAAGTTTGCCTGTATAGTAAAAATTCAGAACATATCGGAACAAGGAAGGATTCCTGTCAAAGTAATATTCCTTGTCTGCAACACTATAATCATCACACAGTTCTAGAATAGCCTCTTCCGAATGGCATTTGAGAAGTTTCCCCAGTCTGGTATGGGGAAATCTGAGCAAGGTGCTTTGATCCACCGATTGCTTGAAGCCACCCACATTCAAATTGATAAGTTTTGCATCTTTGCCAGGTCTGTGGAAAAATTCACCATAAACCATTTTGAATGAAGAGTTTCACTGCTGGTGCCCAATAAGATTATGTTGAACCTGAAACGAACATAAGATACTGTTAGAGCATTTAATTCAGTTTTGCTCTTGTGACACTTTTTTTTCCCATCTCTGGTTCCTATGAAATATTGTAGCAAAAAAAAAAAAAAGAAATTAAATTATGAATACCATTATTCAGCATTTCACAAAAAGTAGATTTACATCAGTTTGACGGTTTAACTCAGCTTTAGCAAATTTGAAAGCAATAGGTTCTGGTTTAGCTCTCCTTAATTTTTTCTAACGTGGAGGAAGAATGCCTAATTCATCAATAAATCAGTCTCTATACTACTATTACATTGAAATTAACACTCATGAGGTAAGTTTACTCCAATGAAGTAAAAAATGTTTGGGTTAAAGACAGAAAACTTGTCAAATCATCAAAACATTTAGGACAAACCTTAAAAGCAGGTGTCTCTCAGTTATGGTTTCAGTAGAGCTGTATTGCTTTATATGATGTTGCAGTTTGCAACCTATTACTTTCAACGTTACCTGCTTGAATGTGGACTGCAATTACTTCTGTTGTCATATCAACTAATTTCTTTCTAGAGTCACCCACAGAAGAGCATTCTGTATTCTTGAAAACATATCAAATGGTCATTTCAAGCTTTCCAGTTCCCAACGTCACAGTTTTGTCTAGTAGCTATTTGGGTATCTGCACTCCCTTGAGGTATTTCTCTACCTGCTTTTCTGCTTACCTGGAGTGCTACAACCCTCCTACGACCTTGGTCAGTTCCAGAAGCTCTTCCTATTCTGCCGCAGTGTAGCCACAGCCACTATGGGAATACTGAGAAATTGGTGTTGAAACGCCATTTCTGGAAACAGGAGCTTCCAGAGACCAAACTTGCACAGAAATTTTGCCGCAGCAAGTAACTGTGGATACCTGAAGATAGACAGAAGGACATTTCAGTGTTTCCATATTTTACTGTAAGTTAAATTATTCAGTTGAAACTGAATAATAAAAATAAATAATAAAAGGCAGATACAGTTACTAGCAAATAAGTTAACTTTTTCAAGAGAACTTATCTCTTGCTTTCCTTCTATGGAACAGTTGTCTTCAAGCCAAAACTGGCAGTTCTCACACTTGTCATGACAACATATATAACATCTGATCATGAGAAGAGCAATTTTTTTTTTAAATCCCTGACACTTAAACATTAATTGATGTATACTAAGCTAATTTATTTCAGTTTAATATGGAAGTCAATGAATTTTAAATGTGACAAGAGAGCACTGTAATTCTGCGGTCCTAACAGATGGACTCATATCATGCAAAGAAATTGCTTAGGTGCTCTTTAATGGCTTGGGGAAGTTACACAAGGAATAGACAGTAATTTCTATGCCTGTCCCTCTTTTAGTGCCTCCTGCAATAGCACCAATTACAATTCAAAGCTGGGACATGTTTGAGTTTGAATATTTTTTGCTGTTCCTCGAGGTCTCCTGAATCAGTTAATGAAGGTCATTAAGGTTATATCTATTTCCCTGTTTGCAGTGTGTTGCATGAGAGAGGAGTACCAACACTTTACATAAAAGAAGCCCAGGCATTTTCATCAAACAGGAGTCACTGTAGATTTTAATAAGTGCCAGAGTGGATGGCTGGGATACTGAGCATCAAGGGTGAGCCCCACTTTACAACACCAGAACAAGTAGGAGACAAAAGAAAAAAAAAAGAAAAAAAGAACCCCACCCAACGATCTTTATTCACTGTCAGCTGTAACACTTCAGCTTTCATTTAGCCTCAGGTATTCGTATTAATGAACTAGTTCTGTCGAGCCATATAGCACCACTGCCTGAATTTGTAAAGATAGCAAGTGTTTTCACTCTGCAGCTCCAAATAAAAGAGCAGAGCCATGGGGTCTTGTGGAGAAGGGAAGAATGGATTGAGCTGAACTGAACTGAACTCTTAATATGAATCAACTGTGAATACCCTAAACAGAGATAAGTCTGTATCTCCACCACTGCTAGCTACAGCTCCATCAGTCACCCAGTGTAACTCATTATGTGACTTCTTGGGCACCTCTATCTAATCCAGAACTGACTTCCTCATCATTTTTAAAACAAACTGCCTGAACTGGTTGCATTATGGAGGTGGAGCCGTTTTCCAGCTACTGATCCTCAGTCTATTGTCCCAAATGGGATAATCCAGCGAGGCTGCTTGCCTTAGAGGGAGGGACCAACTTCTCTGCAAAGCTCCCAACCTCCTGTTACTGAGTAAGACCTACAGGAAGACAACCCCATCCTGCTTCACTGTAGGGTCAACCCTCATGTGCAATGTTGTCCTTGTCACTTGTGGATTATAGCAAAAGACAGCAATGGGAAAAGCCTTAAAAACTGGATTCAAACTTCTGATTGAATGGCAAGGAGAGGAGAAGGAAAAGAAGATACAAATCCACACTGGGAGGGAAAGTGCCAAACTGCCTGAAGTTATCAGTCAGAAGTTGAATCCCTCCAGCTGAGAATGTTCCTTAGTATCTGCAAAATACAATGATTTATTTTCTCTGTGATGGAGAACACCTACTGTTTAGAGAAGCAGCAACTCCCTGTAACTGCCATGAAGGAAAGGCCTTCTATTGCCTTCTTGCCACTCCAGTGCCTTCCAGACAGGGTGAGAACAGAGAAATAGATCTCTAGGAGCTCATGGTGGCAGGGTTTCAGCGCATGAGTTAAGGCACATCAGGTTTTAATACAGATCCATTTTTCTGTTTAGGGGGAGGCTACAAAATACTTTCTGAACCATGATCTTCTCAGTTACCTCGCCTTTAGCTTCCTGACATGCAAGAGTTTTTTTTAGGTTTGTCACAAACATCACTAGAGATCTACTCAGTGCTGTTCTCTCTTACTATTTTCCTTGTATTATTTTTTCTAGTACTTCAAACAAGTAGGAACACAGGGTCTGATGCTATAAACCTCACGTATTCTACTTCTGTTTCTTCATGGGATTCATTCCAACAAAAGCTACTGAAAATCTCATAGTAATCTCCCTGTGTATAACAACTACTGACACCCATAATACATGAACAATCAGGCCTAGAAAATGCTGAAACTATGTATTTGCTCTAGTAACTAATTCTACAAAAACAAATCTCTATTCAGAGTGAGCTTTATTTATATACTGAAAGAAAAATGTTCTGAAAAATAGGGAAAAGCATTTCTTTTTCTAGACACACTACAAAGCCCTTTAAAGAACTTACCTTAAATCCAAATCAGTTTAAAACATTAATTTTACTGTGTGCATACCCTACCATACAATCAAGATAAACTTCTTGTTCTGCTAAGGCGTGGAGGGGAAAAGAAGCATTGTATGAGACATACTGCTTTCTAAGCAAGCAAGACAGAGAACAGTCAGTTTTTATGGCATGATAAACTGTGTACATAGAAGTGATTTTACACCTTAAGGTGTAGTTTGAAGACAGGTATTTACTAGCTAACAGAATGATTGTAAGACACAGTTGCTCCAAGCATTTCCCAAGGCTCAGCTTTTAGGAATGATTAAGACATAAAATAAAAGCGCTGAACTCTACTCACAGATGAAGGGCAGCAGGACTCAGCTGATAAACAGTACCACACTTCACTCGTGATC
This sequence comes from Chlamydotis macqueenii, assembly GCF_036417535.1. NCBI lineage: Eukaryota > Metazoa > Chordata > Aves > Otidiformes > Otididae > Chlamydotis > Chlamydotis macqueenii. The sequence goes on from NC_141558.1 coordinate 11,969,650, forward strand.
TAGAGCCAAGCTGTGTTTTTACAACACTATAAATTAAGAAAAAATAATAAATCTCAAGGACTGGGCTGACTGGAGGTCAAAGTATATTCAAAACCACACTGACTCTATTTATTGATTAATTTAAGTGAGTATAATCTCTAGCTCAATTTCAGCAATTCATTAGGATGAGAGCACTAGCAATACAAGCTAATATTATAAAAAACATGCAAGATCTCAGATTATCTAGGGGTGTTTCTCACCATAACAAAAACAAAGCAAGTTTTACTCAGAAATAGCTATAGCAAGAACTCATTGCTCAGCAAATCCTTAGCACAGTAGACTCTGACTTACTGTTGAGACAGCAATATAAACCCATATTGATTATGCAGATTATATTCATAATAGTGCCTCCATGTAATTGCCTGTGTAATAAATTCAGCGAGCAACAATTTACTGCTCTGTTTTGAGGGCACTGTAGTCATAATTTGTGCAAGATTCAGAGGAAAATGGACCTTGCTTAGGAAGGCCATGATCCAGAACCTGCTATAATACTACTATTCAGTGATTTTTAGATTAAGGCAAGAATGCACAGGAAAGTTTAATGATAACTATGTCAAGGGGATGTGAAGAATGTATTGTTTGCCTTGCAGGGACCTTGAATCGCTGAGCCACGGACCAGGACATTGTTGTGCCAGGCACCATCAGAACAATTTGTGGCATTTAAACAAGTGACTCCAGCCACAGGGCAAAGACCAGAGATGACAACTTCTGTCTCGGCACAACATGCTCTCTACTCAAGGGAACCCTTTACTCACTCAATCGACTTTTTTACTCAAGGGTAAAATTGTGCTCATCTGGAAATGATGCTTTCCTGGAGTGCCAAAGCCTGTGTCATGAATATCCTAAGAACACAGAACTACCACAAACTTTGCAATTTGCAATTTGAAGTGCAACATTAACCTCTTTGATCTTCTGTAAACAACAAGTATTCATATATAACATAATAAACTGCTAACCATTCCAAAGCACACGCTTCTTGCCCTGAAGAGAGTATAAGAAAGTAAGCAAACACATACCAGATGTTAGTTACTTGGTTGCTTTAATTGCTTCAGTTGCTTCAATGAGCTACTGGATAAGAACTCATATAGAATAGAAAATTAAATAAAACACAAAAGAAAGATTCTTACTGGAAGAATCAACATTATTTTCCAAGATGAAAAAAACCCAACAAATAAAAGTTCCAAATGTTAAGCTTGAGGGCCAAATAAAAGCCAGTCATAAGTAAAGCTGTATGAAAAGGATACAAACATTAGAATAAAAAACAAACGACAGGATCCAACTCTTCCCAATCCAATTTGGAGATGGGCTTTAGCCAGCGTTTCCGCAGTCATACATTGTTGGTGAGGCCACAGGCCCATTGTCTGGCTTGGAAGGGGGATAGAAAATTCCTGGGCTGTGAAATCCCTAAAGCTCACAGAGGAGAGTCACAGAGTTTGTATATACAATTCCTTTCAGAGAACTGTGCCACAGATGTATCACATACCCCAAAGTGTTGTGGTTTCCAATCTCTTCTGAAATAAACACCTAAAAGATTTTTAGTGGCAATGTGGATCCCCATACCACAAATTTATTTGTCAGCAAATTTTCTCTTTCTCAGTTACCTTTCATATATTCTTTATACAAAGTCCCCACACTCTGTGAGGTCCTACATCACAAGCTTCAGCACACTTTTTTTGACATGTTGCACATCCGAGCATGGCAGTACCTCATCAACTGGGATAGTTTCAGTTTTCGTTAGCATTCATCTGTCTGTGATTATCCAGGCACAACGGAAAGAAAGTTGAGCTGATTTATCATTGGATAGACTATGTTGTGCTTTGCTACTTAAAATATTCAAAGACAGCACATCCCTACAGATTTTCTACCGGTTTGCTTCATGGTTTTATTGCCTATAGCCTCATCTCCTGCTTGCTACAGAGTAGCACTTCACAAACCTCTCAAGACTAAGAAAGTTCACGTTTCAGGATGGTTTCCTCTCAGTTGAAAGAATATAAATAAAAAGGGCCTAGTTCTGCTCACCCTGAAGTCAAGGGGAACACAATACTTATGTGATCTTGAAAGGGCACGCAAATCTCCGTAACTCTACAAACTATTTAAAGAGCTCAAGGGTATTTTTTCCCTTGAGCTCTGTAAATAGTCTGATGATCTTGGTAGATTTCCATTTTAGGGTTCCCAATTCAGAAAATTAAGTTTTGAGCAAATTCTCTCTAAAAAGTCTTATTTGGGTACTCAGGCATCCCCAAGCACCAGATTTTGCCTCCTAATAATGCAGGCAACCACCCAAGCTCTAACTTCTGCTAATTTTCTGAGAGTTAAGAGCTTCTACAATTCACCCTAGCTATACACGTGCAGCTTTAGACATCTAAGTACTTTGAAAAAGCTGAGGATATGACCCTAACAAACTTCAGCTCAGGATCAACACTGATTTTTTAAGTGTTTGAATTCTTCCACTCATCATAGGGCACATACTCATCAAATACACCACCTGAAAGTACTGTCTATGCTTTCTGACTCACTGAGCATAGTAAAACATCTAAATGCACGTATAATTTACTTGATCAATCACAATTAAGGATTTGGACTGAAATCCAGTTAGTATGACTTTAGCTATTGCCTGTCAGCTGGGCAGTAATAACCTCTTTAGCACACATAATTAAGCCTGAAGAAACATAAGGCAATATTACTTGGCACAGCCTCTTTCATTTTGATATAACCATCAACTCTCCTTTGTAATATTTGACACAGTTAACTGTAAAAGCACTTGCAAACAGTCTGTGGAGGCCAAGGTTAACTTCAAAAAGTCAATCCAGCACAAATGGCAAGACCATCTGAAGACACTGCTCTGGGGTTATGGAGATTCTGTGAGGCAAAGAGGATAAATTCATCAGCTAAATTATTTGCTCAGTTGTACTTTATTTTTTATATTCCACTGGCAGTGACATCCTTTATGCAGAATATTGCATTAAAATGTCATGAAAATAATAGAATTATGCAATTAAATTTGTCTTTAAATGGATTCAATACAACCTCCCAGGAGACCTTAGGTAAGTAAAGTTTGAGTTGAAATATCCAGGGCAAAATTTTGTTCTGATGGTACTTCCACATAAGCTTACTTGGCTAACTTCATCCCAGTACAATTCTACTGATGTCACCAGACTGTTTCAGAAACTGAACTTGTATCAAATTTTCGTACATCTTTGCAATAAAATTGAGATCAAGAAGAAATGATCATAATTTGGAAGGAACAGTAGCTGTGAGGAGTACTGCTGACAATAAAATGTAAAATTAAACTATCTGTACCTGTGGAAAAATAGTCTTCAATGCGAAATATAGGGTTTTTTACAAAAAATCACCTCATCCAAAAGATTGCATAAGGAAGAAATTGAGCTATGATAACTCAGAGTGGAAGAACACAAGCATGAATAGAGGAATAAGCCCATGGTTCATACTGCTTAGCTTAGGCAGATGTTTTAAAGTGGGGTAAATCACCTTTGGAGTTAATCTCTGTATTAACTATATAAGCAGCCTATATGACTAGTGTCATAAGGTGTCTAACTTGCATATGGGTAATACTAGGTAAAATGAATCCTCCCAAAGTGAAATGCTGCTGATTTTCACTGTGAGGATGCTGGCAAGGTCAGAGCATATGCCAAGGAAAACAGCACTGGCTGTAGCATCAACATGACAGAAGCTTCTTTGGGAATGCAGTCTGTGATCTGAACTGCTTGCTCATATACATAAAGAGCAAGGAGTGAGATCTCATACTACCCAGTTATCAGAAAGTAGCATTGTAAAATGATTTAAAGAAAAAAAAAAGTATCCTCTCCCTACCTTGAAAAGCCCCTGGAGATAACATACATTATGACAGTTAACAAGACTTGCACCTTGCAGCGTTCCCAAAGGCTCTGCAATTTATATTCTGTTCATAAAAAAATTGATCATTATCCACCTTAACTAAGTGGAATTGACAGATTAAAATGTGTTTGCTTGAAAATCTACCTGTAAATCCCTACCAATTAAACACAGTTGTAATGCTGCTCTTACAATACCTGTTGGCTTTCAGACAGTTGGACCACATTAAGTGTTTCCTTGAGCTATATTGTCCCACTTGATGAAGTTCATAGAAATATTTAAGAAGACAAAAGATCCTCAAGGCATTATTATGACCAGGTCAGCATTGCTGTGGTTTGATGGTAAAAGAAATTGTCTCTCTCCAGGTTAACCTTTAGGCAATAACCTTGTTTGACAGGTCATCTTAATGGCACCCATCAAGAGTACAGTTTCAAACCATGAAGCACTGCTGAAGTGAACAATGTAACTTGTAGGTCAAAGGACCTCTGCAATGAGGGCATTTTGCACTGACTTCTACATTATTCCCATTCAAGTATTTCTCTAATAAGCATGATGAACAAAAAAAAATCCTATTGTTATGCCTATTGTGGTAATTTGTAGTACTACTGGTGGTCAGAAACATCTGATAATGATCTCAGCATCAGGTACTTTTCCATATAGGAAAAAAAGACATGGAATAAAGGTATATCAACATATTTTAAAAAAAATAATTCTGCATTCTCCTTTCGTTATTGACTAGTCTAGAGTCTAAGGAGTCCCCAGTGAAAGTCTATTTCACTAATACAGGTAGTTTGGCTTTGAAGGGTTAATTACCTAAGCAAATAAGATGATGCAGATACTCAGACAGTGAAAGCAACATGCCTGAGGTTACACAGCAGATCAGCTGTTCATGAACAAGCACAGCCCACATCCCCTCACAACATTACCCTCTTCACAGTTTCCTCAATAACCGTCACATACCAAACCAGGTACTGGTACCCTGAGACACAGGATCATAGAATCACAGCCTCATAGAACAGTTTGTGTTGGAAGGGACCTTTAAAGGTCATCTAGTCCAACCCCCCTGCAAGGGGCAGGGACATCTCCAACCAGATCAGGTTGCTCAGAGACCTGCCCAGCCTGGCCTTGAATGTTTCCAGGGATGGGGCATCAACCACCTCGCTGGGCAACCTGTTCCTGTGTTCCACCACCCTCACTGTAAAAATGATCGGGTACTTGGGCACACAGCCAGTGGTCAAATGCATTCTGACAGATTAGCCCTAGAGCAGGCAACTAAAAAAAAAATATTCACAGGAATCTCCACACAACACAAAGAACAATCTCTAACTGTACTCAGTGTCTGGTTCAGTAGCCTCTGTTTAACATGCATGCTGCTGCTGTTATTCAGCAAAACTACTCAACTGGGCTGTTAATGATACTATGCAAGCTCATTTCTCCTAAAATATGTAATCTTCAAGTATTTCTTCATTTAAAAAAAAAAGCATAGGCTAGAATATCTAAGTATTATTCCCACATTTATAATGCAGTTTCAGGAGTCAGCAGTTGCATTGAGAGGCTATGATGGCAGAGGTGAGAAACTGCACAACCTATCCCACCATTACAACCCCCCTAATATAAAGGGATAAACAATTAGACATGATATTTTCTCCCTAATACACAGGTCCACAAATCATTCAAGACTCTCCTGAATTTTCAGGCAGAGTAGTAATGGTTCACAAGCCTCTGCTCAGATGCCAATTATACCTGCAGTGTTAAGTAAATGAATATGGAGTTTGGTTAAATTCAGAATATTCTTATCTCTTGTGGAAGGGTAACAGAGAGCTAAAATTAAGATTTAACTCATTGCCAGGAAGATTGACCTGATATTCAAATTTTTTCCATTTGTTAGTTCATTCACATTTCCTGACTGTAAAGGAAAACTAGTTCTTCTCATTTCTCACTTTGATGTCTGAGGAATTGTCCTCCAATTCCTAGCACAGATGACACCTGATGCAGCAGGACCATTGATCGTTCCTGCTCCTAGATTATCTCTTCCACCTCCCAATCTTTCTCTTTTTTTTTATCTTTTTAGAAAAAAGATAATGTTTCTAAAGGACCAATTGCAACAATCAGTTTCACTGGGTGAAAAAGTTGTTCTGAACAATAACAAATCTATGCACTCCATAAAGCAGGGCTTTTTCACCTTATGCTGGGAGGTAACATCTATAAATACAAAACTCAGGCCTACATTGTACTACATGATAGCAGAAAAAAATCATTAGGAGACGTGAAATCAGTACTTCCTGTGCTATCAATCACACCTTCACTAGCACTCAAACACAGGATTAAAAGAGCTAAAAGAGCAATTCAGCTGCCGATGGCACTGTGCTAACGCACTCGACTGACTGCCCATAACTTTTGAATCCATTATAGTTTTATTCTGTAAAATCCTGACTTTGGGATAAGCTGCTTAAAAAAAAAAATCCCTTCCCTCAATATTGTTATGGGTGTATCTCAGTCACTTTGGGATTTTTACTTATAAATAACATTGTTATGTTAGTAATTTACTGCCAACTATAGACATTAGGTCAGGAAGAGTAACATAATTTAATTCCTCCCCCACCTCAAGGCAGGATCAGTTATTTCTAAACAATTTTTGATAGATGTTTATTTAATCTCCCATGATAAAGTCTGCCCAGAGAGGTTGCGGAATCTAGTCCAGTGCTTGAATGCCCTTGCTCTCTAGAAAAATATTTTCCTAACATCTACTTAAGCATCCTATGCTGCAGTTCAGGCCCATGGATGTATATACCTAGAGTAGATTCGGATTGGGATGGAGTCACTAAGCACAGACAGCAGAAAGGCTATCTACAAATTCTCTGTAACAGTTCAGTTTCTTCCTTTGCTAAATAGCTAATTTTACTTGGCAGTCTGAGTAGCTAAAGTTACATGGTATTTACTTTTTTATGTTTTGAAAAAAGTGTATTAATCTCAGAGATAAAGAAATGTTTTCCTTACCACAGTGAAATTCTCCAGAATACTTGTAGAGTCTCTCAGGCAACAAGAACACAAGCGATTGTTATTATGGATATTTTGGGTGAAACCTTCAACTGAAAGCCTGTAAAAACCTTTGTATTTGAAGCTTGTTAATTTCACTAAAGGAGTCTGTGTTGTTAAAAAAAAAAAATTATCTTGACCCAAGACAACTCTAAAGCAAAGCTCCAGATATTACTTATGTAAGTCCTGCAGCCTGCTTCAATCCAACCATCAATTGCACAGCATCCAAGTAACTTATATAACGTGTGAGCGTGCATGACGTAAGTCCTCACACTATGGGAGGAGATGTGGAGGTAGCTGGAGAGAATATCTGCAAGACAGACTTTCTTGAGTCTAGAAACCTCTGGAGGCAAAAAAGGAATTGGACTCAGCCTTCCAGCCAACACTGGGAGCAGCTGATCCAGCATGCTCCAGGTCAAGCCAGCCAGCTGTGTCCATCAGGTGCCATCTCAGAGTGGGAGACAGACTGTAGCATGGTGCTACAGAAACATTAGATGTTTCTAACCATCTAGGAGACCAGGCTCTGAGGACATACTGTTCAGAAGCCTTACCAATACCTAGGCTTTTAGAAGCCTCAATTTCTTGGAGCACTCAGATTTTGGGACACATGCTAACCACTTCTATATTGGACATCACTTTGTTCCCCCTCCTCTTGACTTTTCAGATAGCACCACAAACTAATTTGTGTTGAAAAGGCGCTTTGGAGGTCATCTCGTCCAACCCAATGTTCAAACCTGCTTCAGTCAGAGCAGACTGTTCAGGTCCAATTGAGTTTTTAATATCTTCAGGATTTCTCAAAGTCTCTGGGAAACCTGGGTCAGTGTTGGATTCCTCTTAGGTGCAAGTATTTTTCCTAAAGTCTAATCACATGCTTTTTTGTTTCAACTTGGATTCACTGGCTTGCATCCCATTACTGTGCATTTCTGAGAAAAGTTACCCATCAGGTAACTGTAGACCACAGTAAGGTTTGTCCTGCACTTTCTCTAGATTGAATAAACCCATCTTTGTCAGCCTCTCCTTATATGCTGTGTGCTTCAGCCCTCAACAATCTTGATGGCCTTCTGCAGAACTCACTCCAGTATGTCAACACCCATAGCAGAGAGACTAAAACTGGACACAGTCCTTCAGATGCTGCCTCACAGTGCCAAGAAGGGAGGACTATCTGCTTCTGTGGACCTGCTGCCTACAGCTTTGCTAATAAAACCTACGATGCAGTTGTCCTTCATTGCGAGGGCACACTATTCACTCATGTTCAAGATGTTGCCTACCAGGATGACCACATCCTTCTCTACACAGCTGCTTTCCATTCAGTCAGCCCTTCAAACTCTACTGTTGCTTGGGGCTACTGCAGCCCAGATGGAGTTTCTCCAGAATGTTGAAATCCCTTTTAAGGGTATCCCATGAGTGTATCAGTGTAGTATCAGCAATCTCAGCCCTCCAAAACCAAAGGTATTTTCCCTGCTTACTTCCACTTTGCTGGTCCCACAAAGCATTCAGTAAGAAAGGACATTTGCCAGAAAATGTATGAAACAAGTACCTGACAGGCTAAGATATAAAATTGCATTCACTGCACCACTATCCAACTGAATATTCACAAAAATAGCCGAGGCATTGTCATTGTACACAAAAAAGGAATAGCCAGCAAGTAAGTTTTTCACCAAATACGCATTAGTCCCACCAGTGCAATTCATTTCAGCACCTGTCAGTATTATCACCCATTGTTTTTTCAGGAAGTGTCGAGTAGCTACTAACACCTGGATTTACATATGCAAAATAATGCTGCACATCGGGACAACTTGTAAAGTACTATAGGAGTTATGTGCACGGGTTGGATTCTGGCAGTATTAATACATGTGTTTGCAAAGCCGATAACAATATAGCCATTTACTCAACCCAATGTCAGGCCCTATAAAGTTACTCGGGTGTAATTTTTACTGTTGCTTTCCATGACAGAAAGCTTGGAACAGAATATAAAGTCAAACCAAATTAGGAGGAATTACAGAAGCCAGAAACGGCTTTTTGTCTCCTTCTTTCTCCCACCTTATTTTTAGAAACATAGTTTTCCAATATCCAAGATGGCCCATACAAATGTCCAGAGAAGAAAAATGAGGACAGGTGGCTGGATAAATCCTAGTTCCACAAAGTCAGTAGAGGTTTTGTGGAAGACTTCAACAGGACAAGGGATTTCTTAGGTTTTTGCCTGGGCTAAACTTCAGCTAGAGAGATTCATAAACTCCCACAATGAGCCCAAAGATTTTGATGGCACCACAATATGGAGGCAGTTCATACCAACAGGTCAAGAGGAAGATCTGAGACTCTGACTACTTATCTTCAGAGAAATAATTAGATTTAATTAAGCATATGTAAGGCATTGGCAAAAATTAATTTAACAGCAATACGTATTTTATTTTAGTTAGTAGCTTCCATTTTATATACATATATAGCTGCTGCTTGAAGTAAAGTACCACTAAACACCACTTCAAGCAAAAAACTGGCCTTAGCAGCAGTGTTAATCCACAGCTCACTAGGAGGAAGAAGAAGACATCTGAAATTGCATTTCTTTCTTTTGGTCTAAGTTTGAATGACTGAGCATATGTTCAGTAAAACCCTGGAGAGAAAAATTGCTCCTGCCTCTTACTTCATTTGTGCAGCCGTTTCCACAGGCTTCAGGGGCCCTGAAGATTTCTAAAGTTCAGACTTTGTATCTGAATACATAAACACTTGATATCAGCTGAAATCAGTAAGATTTATCAATAATCAAAACATGTCTAATTACCTTAGATCCAAGCCTCAGGCCTAGGTGCCAGCTGAGTCTCAGGCCAGAGTTTTCAGATAAAGGTGGATATACACAAGCAAAAATAGTGTCTTTCAAGCACACTGGACTTACAAGCTAATGAATAAACCCGTGCTTAAGTATTACCTTGAACTGGAGCTTTTGCTCAGCTTCAAGGATAATTAATAGCTTAAAAAGGCTGAAACGCATCCCCTGCCTCTAGCACTTTCAGAGGACCTCAGAAAAGGCTGGCTTCATGGCCAGGAAATGGATGGAGCATCCCAGAGAGCCAGGAATAAGCACCTTGCCTAGCAGCAAGTGCTTGCAGATTTAGGTTTTCTCATTTTTAAGATCCACAGGTTTCAACATGTCCCACAACTCTTATTTGAGTGTCAAATATACACTGTGAGACCCAAAGAGCTAACTTGTCCTTAGCTTTGTACTTTTCTGTCATCCTAAAAAATTAATCAAAATAAGTGGTAAAAACTGCTCTCTGCCTGGCCTAATACACAATAAGTGGTAAAACAAAATCACAACTCCCTGAAAAGAACAGCCTACAAAAAACGAGACCATAAACACCATTACTGTTTCCAGACTAATGGCGCTGAGCTAAAATATCAGCAAGGACCCATGCTATCCCCTTTGTCCAGCTCAAGCTTTTACCAATTTCATGAATGAATTAAAAGAGCAGTATTGATCCATACTGGCTGTTCTTTTCAGTGCAAACATTGCACTGGACAGAGAGACACACAGATCTTCTCAGCTTAAGAAAAGTATACAAGGCAGCATCCTTTTTAGCAGCTTATTGAGGGAAAAGGTGTCTGCCACTAAAATGTCATGCTGAAACCATCATTCAGTGCTCGTCACTAGCTGGGGCTAAAACATGGAGGACTGATTTAAATTTGTGCTGCAGTAATGAGTTAGTTATTTTCAAAATCAAAACCTAACTTATGGCTCTGTTTGTTCCTCTTTCAACTGGCAATAAATAGAGTTCATAAAATTACAAAGCAGCTTTGGAATCATAATCCAGTTAAATCAGCAGCTACAATGATTCAGATAACTGAAGAATTTTAATTAAAAAAAAAAAGAGAGAGAGAAAAAGATATAATAAAACCTTCAAAAAAAAAAAAAAAGGAATCTTCTTTGGGACATATCCAATCCTCCACTGCCCCCCTTTTAAACATAGTGATTGACAATAATTGTACACTAAAGTAATACTGTAGAACTATCATTGCATCTCACAAACTATGAGGTTATTCTCCTCTCACTGAAGTCAAGAGTGAGAAGTCCTTTGCCCTTTGCAATACTCTCTCCCCTGATATCAAGGAGATTTCTGCGCTGAAGCTTTCACAGCCGTCAACACCACTGGAAGCAGCATCAGCTCTTGTCAGATGAAGGACAGGAGGTAGAACAGAAGCAAGGAGCAGGGCAGAGCTATCAGAAGTGCTTCAAATTTTTATCAAACTACCCAGGTTGTGTCTTAACTCTTTGTGTTGGTTTTGTTTAGTGGGGTGCTATGGTGGCAGCTTCTGCAAGAAGCTGCTAGAAGTTTCCCCTTTGTCCAGTGGACTCGGCCAGGCCTAGGGCAGACCCGCTGCTGGCCAGGGCCAAGCCAATTGGTGGCGGAATGTTCCCTGATAATGCCTCTGCAATAACATATTTAAGAAGAGGAAAAATAATTGTAAAAAAAGAGAAGAAGACGTGAAGAAGCTGAAGTGGGGGCAGAGAGGGGGAGGCACGAGCCTTGTGGGCCTTGCAGCCCTCATCCTCTGGCCTCCCACCAGGTGGCCGACTGGGCCCGACTCGGCTCAGCCTGGCTGCAAGACGTGGAGAGATGTGAAGAGAACATCACCTGTGTCTGCCTGAGCCGATTGTGAAGAATTTCTTGTGAGAGGAACAGCTGCTGCAGACACCAGGGTCAATGAAGAAGGAGGTTTGGGCGAGTGAGCAAGAGACTGCATAGCTTGGTTGGTCCCAAGCAGGGCTAAACTACAACACTCCTCTATGCAAATCAAAGCTGTCATAGATTTTTCTGGAGTTAGTTATCTGCCTCCTACAGGTAACCTGCCTGCAGTTACATGGACAGCAGCAATCAATTTATTAGGCTCAGAGAGACAGACCAAAAAAAAAAATAGAGAAATATAAAATGCCTTATATGAGGCAGCAAATTGCTAATACTAAGTTTTACAAGACTATTACATACAGGACAGTTTTTGCCCATAAATCTCACAGCACTTTATTAAATGCTGTGAGGAGGATACTTTGAGCTCCATGCTTTGGAAGCCGAACCTGAGATTTGAGAAGTGACCTGTTCAACGTCATGTAGCAGATCAACATGTTCTACTTCAACACTCCCAAATCCATAAAACCTCTGTCTTTGCTTTGCTTTTACTGAGAACCAAAAGAGAAGACAAGTAAACCTCTGCAGAGGTTAAGCTCTGAGCCTGTCATTAGAATAGCACTGGGCTAGAATGATTAAACACATGGAAGAATTAACAAGTTTTTAAGATCTCTGTTGGCATCTAAATTGCTTGTCCAAGCTGAGGAACAAAGAGTAAAAATGTACGAAAGAGGAAGAAAAAAAGGAGAAGCAAAATTCTCTCTGTTTCAGATGATAAATAACCTGTTCTCCTTACATCAGCCACACTCTGTCTTGTCCATGTGGCCTTTGCTGGTTTTTACTGGCAGGCTGGTAAGACCAAAACATTTCCAAAAAAGGGGAAAAAAAAGTTTCATTTATTAGCCTTTATCCCAAGACAATCCTGTTCAGAGCACACGTGGCTCTAGCAGAATAGGTACACCTCCAGAGCACTCACACCTCATCAGCACAATCGCTGGCAGGTAATTGGTAATGTTGTTACGGGGGACAACAGTTTTAAAATAGAAGGAGGGAGTTTCAGAGTAGACATCAGGAATTTTTTTTTTTTTTTTTTACAATGAGGGTGGTGGAACACTGGAACAGGTTGCCCAGAGAGGTGGCAGATGCCTCATCCCTGGAAACATTCAAGGCCAGGTTGGACAGAGCTCTGAGCAACCTGACTTAGTTGCAGAGGGGTTGGACTAGATGACCTTTAAAGGTCCCTTCCAACTCTAACTCTGTGATTCTAATTGCATTTCTTGCTGCTGCTGGCAGGGGTAAGGACGGTGCAACGCTGCCTGACAGCCACTGCACATAGATCAATTCTGCTGGATCAAAATCAGGCAGCTCCCCCTGCCCAAGTTCAACCTTTAAGACATAAACCTACACAGAAGAGAAGGCAACAGACACAGAGCAAACTGAAGTCAGAGCATGTGTTAGAACTTCAGATACATTATAAATTATGGTAAGACTATATATTCAAATAAAATGGAAAGTAGAGTATAAGGGGAAGAAATATCAGTAAAATACAGAAAAACAAAAGGGGACAGAAGGAAATGGGGTATAAAAAAGAATAAATGATAAAGAATGGAGAAGCACACTGGGGTTACACCTTGAGCAGATGATCACCTGACATTAACTGGTGCAGAACCATTTATTGGAACAGGTCAAGGGCAGTTTCTGTCAGCTGGAGGTTTGGCCCTCTACACAGAACCAGACAAGGGCAATCAGGCAGTATCCTGCCTGGTTTTCTAGGGGTGTTTTCCCCCCTCAAAAAGTAAAGAGGTAGCACAGGAAGAAAATAAGATGACTCCATAAATTAAAAAGGAGAAGGAGGCTAAACAGAAAAAAAAATAGATGAAGAGCAAGAAATGAGAGCAAAGAGATGGGGCAAAGGCAAGACAAGAAAAAAAATATCCACAGGTTAGTGGAATACATTTTATTTATTAATGAGCTCTGTTTTATTATGTGTCCTTGGCAGACATCCCATAACTGAAAATTTGCAAGGCAGGGAATGATGTGAGTTTAGAGACTTGAGCCTTGTTTCTAGTCATTAGCCTTGGGCAGATCCAGTAGCAAGTAAACAAGTTCTTTAAATCAAGAGCCTTTAGACAGAAGGCATGCTGCAAACAAATGGGCTTCGCCAGAGAGGGATTCCAGGAGAAAAGACAGAAATCATGGCCACAGCTTGTTTTCAAGCAACCAAGCTGAAGGACAGGCTGTTAGAATAGATACTGCCCAGCAGGGTACAGCCTGCTTCTCCCTCTGACCCTAGCTCACATCAGACTCTGCAGAGCATCTGCCTTTCACACGCACTCCTTGTTCACTGGCACTTACTTCACCTGAGAGCATGTGGGGCTCAGCTTGCTCAGCTGGCAGGGAGGAGGGATGCAATAGCAGGCAGCCACAGGAGCAGCGGTCTCTGGCAGCGATCCCAGCACAGAGGCAGGCAACGCGTCCAATGCCGGCTTTGCTGGGGGCTCAGCCAGAACAAAGGGCACACCTCTGGCTGATGCATCAATGCTGAGCAGGGAAAGCCCGGGTGTCTCTGCATTCCGTATGGGTTTAAGGTGCCTCTGCAACTCAGTTCTGTCAATGCTGAACCTTGCTTTGCCCTGATGCTGAACCTGGCCCATGATCTTGGCACTGAGTATTAGCAGTTGATTTCCCCTTGCCTAGAGCTGTAATTGCACAACTAAGGTGATACTGGTGGCTTAATACTGATTCATCATCTGTTCAAGTTCGAGGTGGTTTTATTCTTCTTCCTCTTATAAATTTGGTAAGTCCTAGAGAGGGTGAGCAAAGACATGCTTCTCCTTCAGGACCTCTCTGTTTCTACAAATGGGAAACATCTGACCTCACCTGTCTCAGGAATAATGCCAGGGATCACACTGGAGTTTGTATCCATTCAGCTGAAAACCTCTGTTCATTGATTTTCTTTTGCCCACACTCACAAATAGGATCTTGAAGGGCTGCTGCCATTTCTGTGGGTTGCCTTAGTGCTGAGACTGATAACGAGACACAAACATTTAGATACGATGTTCAAGGAAGACGATCTCTTCAAAAAGAGCTTTGATGTCCTCTGCTATCAATACATATAGATTTTTCTTATTTTAAGATCAACTTAAACAAATCTTTTCAACCTGTACAAAGGAGGTCTAAGAGACAAAGTAAAGAACTAGGACTTAGGAATTTGGATACTATTTCTGGACCTTTCCTATTCTTCAATTCCTGCAATTGAAAAAATTGAAATAATGATACTGCACCACTTTATAAAAATAACTGCTTTGAAATCTATAGATAACAAGCACCATATAGAGGCTAGGTATGATTACTGTCAGTTAAAGCTCTTTTATCATAATTTAGCTACCTACCTATATACAAATAATTTACACAGTTTCAGAACATAAAATCATCTTTGCCTACCCACAGTGCTATCTCAGCAGAAATTTAGATACAGAAGCCAAGAAGTTTTTTTTTCCTTATTAGCCAATTATCTTCCACTCCCCCAAGTACTTACTACCTTTTTGAGCAATGAAATCCAGAAAAGTAGAAGGCAACAAGGAGAGGATACAGTTCTCTATTAAAAAAAAACCCCTCCATTCTCATCACAAATGATTACTGGTTTCAACACTGCTGCAATGGGCACCTTCCCCACAGTAGTAGATACCAAATAGACCTTGCAAAGTTGAAAAGTCAACTCTGCTTCCTAGTGAGCTTAGGATATCAACACTGATCAAATCCTGCCAAAATTGTGGATGATTTAACCTTAACTGCTTAGAGTAGAGAAGGATTTTGGAAAACCCTACACTTGTGACTGAGGAAAACAAGAACGCATGGCCCAAGGCATGCCTCTGAAAATGAGACTTTCCTAAGGTATTCCAAGTCGGACACTCAAAATTTGGCTCCACACGTCCCCTCTGAAAATCCTGGCTCATGTACAAAGCCTATTCTTGCCTCCCGTGTCCTCTCAGGATGTTTGCCCAAGCACCTTATGCCATCTATTGGCCTAGACGAGGGACGGATGCTCCGAGAACTTTAATTCTGGGAAAGCAACTATGTTAAAAGGGATCTGTCGGTAGATCTGTAAATTCCACTAATGGAATCAATACGCTGCCGCTGCTCAGATCTTGAGGTCTACCTTCCCCAGCAGACAATCTGAGTTTGGCTTCCAGAATAACCAGCAGCTGCGCTTTGCATTAGGCAAAAGAGAAACAGCATTGACACGGAGCTATCTCACACTGCACGCAGCGGTGAGAAAATCCAGAAAACAAGCAATGAGGATTTTCTTATAGAAGCACATAAGTGTCTTTTTATAAAATGAGAAAGACCCTTCAAAATCCACCCGGATCTAAAATCAGGTGAACTACCTCCAACTTAGTAAGTCGACTTTAAATGGGCCATGCAGACAGAAGAGACTTCTCTCACATTTCTTTAGCCACTGAGGCTGCTGTAGTGACTCACGGCTGCTTAAATCTAGTTTACTTTTTAACCTAAACATGTTTTCAAAAGGCAAGGCAGAGCTCTGCAATGCGAAAGACATCTCCGTTGATCCACTCCCGCGCAAGCAGCCGGCGGGAAAAACGCGGGCAGCCCTGTCCCCTCCGCGGGGCTGCAGCGGCCCCCAAGCCTTTCGGGGGGACGGAGAGGGGCGGCGAGACGCGAGCCGGGGAGTTCAGGGCAAAGACTTCAGCAGAGCAACGAAGCCCGCCGGGCTCTGCCAGCACTAGCCTGCACCCCCCCCGCGACCTTCATCCTCCTCTTCCTCCTTCTCCTCCCCCCGCCTCTTCGCCCCGCAAAACGCAAGGAGAAATCCTCGCACCTCCCGCACTGCGCCCGTCCCGGCCCTGCGGGGCCGCACTCCTTCCCCATCCCCAACCCCTGCCCCGGGGAGCACAGCCCGGGGCGAGCGGCGATGCCTACCTGGGGCTGCGGGCCCCGCCGCGCTCCGCCCGGCACCGCACCGCGCAGCCTGGGCTGGCAGGGGAGGGAGGGGAAAGGAGGGGAGGCAGGCGGGCTCAGGCGAGTCCCCACTCCGGCCTCGGGCATTCCCCGGCCCCCGGCCCGGCGCCCCGCTCCCGCAAGAGACCGGGAACGGACCGGCACCGTCCCGGCGGGGCGGGGGCTGCCGCGTTGCCGCTCTGCCCCCGCCCCTGAGTGTCCCGCACCGCCGTCAGGGGGTCCCGCTCCGCACCCCGCGGTCCCGCACTGTGCCTCGGAGGCGTCGTCTGGCCTCCCAGGGGGTCCCGCTCTGCTCCCGGGGGTCCCGCTTGGTGCCCGCTGGAAGCTCCGCACCGCCCTCGGGAGGTCCCTCTCCTCCCCCGGAGAGTTCTCGCACTTTGCCTGGAGTTCCCGCACCACATCCATGGGGTCTCACAGCGCGCCCGGAGAGTCCCGCTCCGCATATCCCACTCAGTGCCCTCGGGGAGTCCCGCACCCACCCGGACCCCGGAGCACGCGTGCGGGGACCTGGCTGCCACCCCGCAGCCACTTACCAGGCACCGCTCTCCCACGACTCGGAGGAAGACACGGAAAGAGGGGCAGCCCGCCTGGAGAGGGTGATGCTGCCGGGGCCGTGCCGTCGCGGGTGGGCTGTGGGCAGCCTCCTCCTGCCCCCCGGGCTGCGGCAGCGCTGCCGAGCGAGTTCTGCCTCTGCCGCGGGTCCCCACGGACTGGGCTGCTCGGCTTCTGCCGTCCCGCTTTTGTGCAGCCAGGGTGCCAAGCCCCACGCAGATAACGACAACGCGGAGGGGATTGATCCGCTATTGATCCACTGCCGCCGATTTGCTGAAGCGGCAGACACGCGGTGTTATTTGCCGGCTGTGCAGCCTGAGATGCGGAGCATCGCCCCGCACGCCGCAGAGGGAAATGACTTCTCCTCCGTCTGGTGCCCCAAAGCAGTTGCGTGGGTCAGGGCTCTTTCCTGCCGTAGTCAAAGGCAGAGGGTAATGGAAGGCATAACCACAAAGCGCAGCCGCACCAACGGAACGTTTTGCCAGTTCCACTGGCACCGTTTTGAAAACTGCCGAGGATGAAAGTGGAGGTTTATTCCTTTGTTCCAAATGTTGACACAAAAAAAAAGTATTTACTTTTGGCAAACTTTCCCAAACTTTTCATTAAAAACGTCCTCTAACTCAACCATATCATCATAACCAACTGCAGGATTTGGGGGAAAAAAAAATCTGCCTAGTAACTATTTCTGCCATTTTTTCTTTTCTAGTCAATCTTTCCTTGGAAAAAATCATGCACAAGTGTGGCAGAAAATTATCCTTTGATTCTCCTGTGGCTCTTTTTGAGGTTTTCTGGGAGGTGGGCAGGGGGAGTTAGAATTCATTATATGTTTTCAGCGAAAGAATTCAATGACCCCTTGTTGCAGAGTCAACATAAATACTCACCATGCTGTTGGGTTCCTGGTAATAACTCTGAAGTCTAACAAGTGTCCTCAATCCTCGGTGTCCTCCCCAGAAGACTGGGGAGAGCGGGTATCCTAAGAGAATATATTTCTCTCCAATTGTGTTTAGTGGTGCTCCCTTAAGTTACTATTGCTGTGCAGAAAAGGTTCTTTTTCTTATGAGTTATGGTGTGTGATTGCATAATAAATTGCATTGTTTATCACCTTCCTGATTCATTAATCACAGAAGTTTTAATCACTGCAGAATATGTCTTGTCCAGATATTACATAAACTCTTCAATGTTTTGCACCACAATCTTCATTTCTGCTACATATTCTAAAAAAAAAAAAAAAAAAGCCATAATTAACCAGCAGTAATGTCATGATCAAAAGTAATGACCTGCACAGAATGACATTTAGTTACAGAAAGTTTGTGAGACAGCAATGCACTGAGTGCAGAGTGAATTTCTCAGAACTATCCAAATACAAGAATGTGAACAGAATACTTCCTGAAAACAAATGAGGTCATCTTAGTGGGTCATTTGGAGATTTCGGCATAAAATTTGAAAGACCCTGCAGAAATATTGTCACTGACTTTGGAAATGATACTGCAGCGCAGCAGCCCATCAGATGGTTACACAACC
This sequence comes from Chlamydotis macqueenii, assembly GCF_036417535.1. Taxonomy (NCBI): domain Eukaryota; kingdom Metazoa; phylum Chordata; class Aves; order Otidiformes; family Otididae; genus Chlamydotis; species Chlamydotis macqueenii. Next base: position 11,988,243 of record NC_141558.1, read on the forward strand.
TAAGTCGTCACCAGGCAAGAATGAGATGCTGGAAATGGCCCAGGAAGGTGAGCAGCAGCTCCCTGGGCAGCCAGGGCACATACACTTCTGTAACAGCCAGTGAGATCTGCAGTGGCAGAGGGGGATGTGGTGGGCTCGCTGCTCAGGTCAACAAGCCTGGTGACACTGGTCACCCTGTCCTTAGCCACTGCTATGGCCACTGGACATGTCCCATAGTCCTGCTCTGCCTGGCATAGAGAGCAGACACGTGCTGTCTTGGCTTCTCACTGAGCCTACCAAGCTGCAACTTGCATTATCATAAGTTACAGCTCCTTACGTCAGCGCGATCTTGCATTGCTCTTTTCTGGACAACAGTCTCAGTCCCGTGAGGGCAACATATTTAGAAATGCCAATTCTCTCCTCCCAGTGTTCTGCAGACCCAGACATCATCTCTTTTTTATCTGCATCAAGAAATATCACAAGACTTACAGATTGCATTTATTTTTGTATTTGATGCATCATGGTTTCTTTTCACATAAGCAGTGTCTAAGCACTCAGCTGTCTGAAGCAGCATCTTCCCTTACAAAGCAGTTTTTCATGTGCTTCCACTAAAACACAGCAACTCCCCTGAGCCATGATCATGCTTTTACACAGAGGGCTGACTTGAGGGTTTTGGCAGGTTTTCGCATCTTCATTTGAGAACATGCCTTGTAATTTACTTGACTTGTTCATCTGGAAAAGGAGAGAGATCATTTCTAGCTTCCTGATGTAGGAAAACTTATCGGCAGCTGTTTATGGTGAGCATGAGTTTAGCTGCTGGCAGCAGGGAAAGGGGATGCAGGGAAATCTAGGCTGTAACACCATCACCTTCATTGCACTGCAGTGGTTTGTAATATTGCAAAATGGTGTTAACTCTTGCTTACTGGCTTAAAAGGATTGTGAGATGAAGACTGTTGGGGAAACTGGCATACATAAAGCTGGCTCACAGCATCTTGTGCTCTAGCCAAAGGTCAAGCAGAAATATTTGTATTCTGGAACAAATCATTACAAAGTGTCCAGACTATTTTTTTTTTTTTACAAATATTAACTCCTTCAAAGCTCCTGGTAATAAGTTAACTTAAGACAAAACTGTTGGTTTACATCCCTCTTAAAATGAGAACATTTTCACTAGTGGAGTGAATGGAGTGAAAAGTTTGCACCAGTAAACATATGGCTACATCGGAAGGGATTGTGACCCCCCATAAAATGGCTTACATCCGTTTTATGGCTCTTTAAAGCATGCAGTGAGCCTATCCAAAGTCAAGCTGCCACTGGCTAATCTAAACTGGAAACAACAATGCCCTGAGCATTGTTGTGCATGAGTTTGTTGTGTTTATGTAATGCTGCCATCCCTAGGGGCTGGCCATTTTCCCCCCTATTTGTTTTCTTCCCTGAATTGCCTTCATTCAACCAAATTCTGTCAGCAGTTACACCAGGGGGATCCCATTAAAGGCAAATGGACTTAATGTTCTTCCTTCACAAATGCTCATAATTTAAACTACACAGCTGTGGGACAAAGTGGCAGTAACTCTGCCTTAGGTACTTTCCTAAAAAAAAAAAAAGGCAATTAGAATGGCAATTCTGTCAACAAGAGCTGAATCTGGACTGCTCTGACAGCTGCAATCCCATCCACTTCAGCCCGCAGAAGGGCACGTGGCACAGGGATTGCAATGCTGCTTCCAGTTCCTGCAGTAGCTGCTGATGTACATCCCCGGCCACCACACCAGCGACGGGCACAGGGAGTTGTCACTTGCTGCACAAGCACCCGTATGAATCACAGTTTTTCACTCTCCCATTGACTTACGTGTTTCTCAGTACAGGACTCTGGGTTTCACTTGCACCCTGGCTGGATGCAAATTGTCGCATTCAATTGAGTTTTACATGGGGTTTGCACTACATCCACAGAGGCTCAGTCCTCCCTCTCGTACAAATCAGAGGAACTACTGTTGTAATACTGTGTTTTTACATTGTCACAAGTGAGAGGCAGATTGTAAACTTCATATAATGAAACATAGCACCTTCAATTCAGTAAACAGCATATTTCCAATGATAACAAAGTATTGCCAAGAGAAATATAAAGACTTTTAAAGGGTTTGCAAATCAGCATGATCCGAGAACTTGAGGAAACACTGCATCTGCTGCAGAGCCAGGAACAGAAGTCAGAGCTCCAGTTTTTTTACTGATTTTTTAATGCTGAGTTTAGTAGTAAAGCATAAGTGGTCAGAGAAGAATACTAATAGCATTTGAATTTGAAAGCATCTGTAAATGTTTCTAGGAATATATGGACCATACCAGATCTTCAGTCAAGCAGAAGGAAAGAAATTTATCAGTGCCAGCTACTCACTGGTTACAGGGCTGTTGACACATTTCTTACAGGGAGAATTCAAATGTACATGTGCATTAAGCATATTCCATTTCCAGAAAGTATGTTTGCCATTTATTCTGAAAACATATTAATGCAGAAGCTTGTTTAATAGAAGATGATGGACGGCAAGTTATTAAATCACTGTTCACTAAGGTAGATAGGAAATGCTTGGTACCTTTCCGAACCCAAACTAATCTGAAATGACAATGCGACCTGTAGCAGAACAGGTTTAAAGCAGGGCTCGTGTGGAAATGCTGAATGCAGCAGCTATTGTTACACAGGCTACAAATACAGTAATTACACATTGGATATATGATCTGGCTTGTCTGTACAGCTAAATTCTTGCTTACGACAAATACTCTGGTCTCTACAGTGCTATACTTTTTTAAACATTAATGGGAAATCATAGTTAGTGAGGTAAAAGAAGACAGGATCTTTCAGTGGGAAAAGCATGCCTGTAAAGAATGGTGAAGAAGGATTGTATGTAATCTTTTAATTTCTCCTACAAATTCAGAGGTTTCAGGTTTTGGGTTTGTTTTTTTTTTTTTTTGGCTTAGGAAGATGAAGTAGAAGAAGGTTGGAGGCTTCTTTCTTCAGTCTTCTTTCTCTTCCCTTTATTTCTCCTTTGCTATCTTTCTTCTTGTTTTTCAACTCTATTATTATTCAATGTTACTAAGGTAGTTCCTTAGGAACCTCAGTCCAGGCACATAACTTCATTTGGGTAGATGAGATACAATCAAGTACAAAGGAAGAAATCCTACAAATTGGATAAGACAGACAGGGTGGTAGAAGAAACTGAAAATCAAGGCTTGGACAGCAAGGTAATACTAAAATGAATGGAGCAACATTAAAGCCATAGCAGTGTTTCAATTTGCTTATCTGATACTTTTAAACCTCCATTTCTTCCATTTCTCTCCAAATCTACAATACTTTTTCTTCGTTCTAGTTTCTTTTCTTTCCTTTTGGGGATTTGCCCTTACTTTACATTTCTGTTCAGCTCTGAAGTCCTTGACATGTCCATTTCTCTGACTTGCCATCAGTCACTGTGTGGGCAAAAGACAGAATTGCAAGGATTTACTTCAATACTTAAGAGAAAAATGAGCCAGGAATCAATACTATTATACAGTCATATGGCACTGATTATTGAGATGTAAGGGTATTTACATCTGAAAGCATTCCACCATGCTCTTTTCATGAATAATGAAAGAAGTTACGGCATTCTTGTGGGTCCGGGTTAGCCAAATAAAATCTTTGGAGCATAGGAAGGGACTACTACATCTTCATTACCATTTTGTTTTTACTTAAGGTGTTCTGGAAAAAAAAATAGAACACTAAAAGCTAAGAACTTTGTCCACATTTCAGAAAGTTTCTATTCTGAAGAATCTATGGAGGCAGACTATTGACACAGTTACTATATAAGTTCTGAAGAGGGTCAATACAGAAGTCTTTCAGCTCTAGAGATACTGCATTTTAGTAAAAAGGTATGAACTTCACTTATTTGCATCCTTCAAAGGTTAGGTCTTCAATCTCAGATAATCAGTTAGGGCCTTCTTTGGTCAGTGACAAGTGATTTATTCCATCTGTCTTAGACACACACCTGAGAGGAAGAATTGCTTTTTTTAGGGTGTTCATTTTCATCAGAGAGACTCCAGGAAAAGCTTAAATCTAACGTGGAAACACTAGGTGAACATAGATGCAAGCAATGCATCTGATGAGACTGGGCTTACCAAAGTAAAAACAAGTAAAAACAATTATAAATCAGCTATGCAGCAACCTACTTGCTTAATGGAAAGATATGAATCCCACAGGGATCTTAGGTTTAATGGCACTGTAACACCTAAAATCAAAGAACTATAAATAATGTAAAGTGAAATGCGTTCTATGCAACTAAAGAACAGGGAAATCTCTTTCTGGTTAGGACAAAGGCCATTTTTTTTAGTGATTTAGCAGTTATGGAAGAAGTACTGACCAAAATGGTAGCACCAACAAAATGACTGCACAGCCCACTGCGGATGGGACACTAACACATTATTGGTGGCACAACCAAGAGGAAACACTAATGTTCAAGAAGGAATTATTGTTCTGCCCTCAAAAGTACTGATAACCATCCTCATCACTGCATCTATAGACTGGCTAAAAATGTAGATGTTGAGTGGAAAAGGTGGATGAAATGGAGTGCTTTACCTTGCTTTGCTATCAGCTGTAAAGCACTACTTTGCCAAAGCCACCTTTGGCTGCTGTCTAATTTTCCATCAAACAGCAATATATTCTGTTGCATTATGCTTGATATGTTCTATAGTCTCCCTAAAAACCTCCCTGAACCCAGAACATCAACACCTCAGCTTAGACCTAATGTCAGGTCCAATGCCCAGCAAAGAATGATTAAGCAGGACATAGGCTGTACGGGTGGTTAACAGTGCATATGACTGCCTTACTTTTCACATTGCACATACCTTTTTTGTGGGGCTTCTCCGCTCTTTCTGGAAGTTTTTTGAATGTAAGCAAGCTACATTTCATATAGATTTATTACTAGGGTATAAAGCATGAAACAGTTTTGTGCTGCAAAATATGGGAGCAATTTTGCATTAAATGCAGCAAGGCAATATGCATTTTGCTGAATCCATATGCTTAAAGTTTTGACTAGAATGAACAGAGAAAGATATCATTAAGGTAATTGGTCACGGGATGGCTATGAGCCATCAACAGAACATGGCCATCAAATATCCAAAATATTTTCAGTAAAGATAAAGAAACTTTCTTATCACTATACATAGTGCTGGTGAAAACTCATCTGTATTCACTTTTCATCATCCATATTACAGAAAAATATCCTACTAGGATATTCAGAGGAATGGAGACTCAAGTGTAAGAGATGGGACAGGGTGTTTCAGTCCACAAAATGAAGAGTAACAGTGAGTATGAATTCTCCTTTTGGAAATGGGAAATAAAACCAGGAGGTGAACAAGAGCAATTTAGGCTCAAGAGGTGTACTGGTACAAGAACAAATCAATATAAACTGCTCAAGAACACAATCTGGATAAAAATTAGAACATTTCCAAATGTCAAGGAAATAAAGGTCTGAAACTTCTTTCATTAGGGAGTTGAGAGGGCAACGCATTTGATTGGCTTGGGGGTGGGTTTTAATCAGCTGACGAAAATGACTGTATAGAGGATTACATGGAGCAGTGGGGTACTAAGTACATGGATTTACAGACTCATAAACCTCATCCCAGTCCGGAGATTTTTAAGGATAGCACTGCAAGCAAATGTGGAAAACCTCCAAGTCAAAGTTACAGCATTTAATATTTGCACAAAGAAAGCTGTGAATAGTTACCCTGATTGAAAGCCCTTTTAATGCCATATCCACTTTCTTACAGTGACTAGAATCAGGTGCTTTAAGAACTGTTTCCTTCAGGAACAAACATGTATTAAGTGCCCAGTTTGAATGTGGAAACACTAGGTGAACATAGTTGCAAGACATACAAATAGAATAAACAATACATAACTGTCGTAGTTCAGCCCCAACGGGGACCAGACTACGCAGTCTCTCTCTCACTCCCCCCACTCTCCAAGAGAATAGGAGGAGATTTGACAAACAAAAGAAAACCAGAAAAAAAACCAAACACGCGGGTTGAGATTGAACAAAAAGTAAATTTAACAGTAATGACAGAAGAAAACAAGACAGTGATGGAACACAAATACAGTACAATAGCTCACAACAGATCTCCACATCCAGTCTCTTCCAAGTAGCAGGGAGCCTCCCTTCAGCACCCTCCTCACTTATATACTGAGCATGATGTCAGATGGGATGGAATAGCCCTTTGGCTAATTGGGGTAAGTTAACCCCAGCTGTTAGCTAATTAGTTAACTATCCCAGCCATAGGGGCTACCAGCTTCAGTTCTCCACCCAGCTCAGGTAAATATTAACTCTATCCTGGCCAGAACCAGGACAATAACTCAGTAAATTATTTATCTGCATGAACAATGAGGATTCTAACACAGTTTCAAACCATGAGCTTTTTGACCCTTACAGGTATATGAATTTTTTTTTTAATGATCCCTATAACACTTGGATTTTTCCAGGTATCTGAGTTAAAGTAGTTGCAGCAGAATCTGTTATTTTATTAATATTTTCTTGAACACCAGCCACTGCTCATTGCCTTGCTACAGGGAAAAAAAAACATACTTGTTGCCTTAAGGAGCTAAAGACATTCAGAGCACATCGTGCTTTCTCAAAAGAAAATCAACTTATCATCAGCAATGCTTCTCAGTCCTGTCCAACAAAGAGACTGCAGAGGAGTTTAAAGCAAACAGCTTTGCAAACATACAGGCTTCACTTGCTACATATAGGTGCTCTAAAAGTGGTCCTGAGACATCTACTGGACTAACATGCAATTTTAACAGGCTAATAGTTTTAAAAGCTGCATCACTACTCCTATACTTATGTATAGTGCTGCTTTTCAATTTAAAAATAACATTGAAAGGGAATCCCTTCAACTTACATGAAATTAAATCATATTGCCAAGTCTAACACGATTTTATTCTCAAGCTGCAGTAGCCTTGCCTCTAATATGTTGTATTGGGTTTGCCTGGCAAGGTTTTGGTAGCAGGGTGCTGCAAGGATGGCTTCTGTGAGAAGCTACCAGAAGCTTCCCCAATGTCCGATGGAGCCAGCCGGCTGCAAGATGGACCCGTCACTGGCCAAGGCTGAGCCCATCAGTGATAGTGGTAGTGCCTCTGAGGTAACAGATTTAAGAAGGGGAAAAACTGCTGGGAAAGCAGCAGCAGAAAGAGAAGTGAGAATATGTGAGAGAAACAACTCTGCGGACGCCAAGGTCAGTGCAGAAGAAGTAGAAGGAGTAAAGTCACTCCTGACAAGACTCCCCTGCAGCCCGTGGTGCAGCCCATGGTGAAGCAGGCTGTCGCCCTGCAGCCCATGGAGGCCCAAGGAGGAGTAGAGATCCACCTGCAGCTCATGGAGGACCCCACACCAGGGCAGGCGGATGCCCGAAGGAGGCTGTGGCCCCATGGGAAGCCGGCGGTAGAGCAGGCTTCTGGCAGGGCCTGTGTCCCCGTGGAGAGAGGAGCCCACACTGGAGCAGGTTTACTGGCAGCACTTGTGACCCCACAGGGGACCCACACTGGAGCAGTTTGTGAAGAACTGCAGCCCATGGGAAGGACTGAAGCTGGAGAAGTTCATTGAGGACTGTCTCCTGTGGGAGGGACCCCACGCTGGAGCAGAGGAAGAGTGTGAGGAGTCCTCCCCCTGAGGAGAAAGGAGCGGCAGAAACAACGTGAGATGAACTGACTGCAACCCCCATTCCCTGTCCCCCTGAGTCACTGGTGGGGAGGAGGAAGAGTAATCAGGAGTGAAGTCAAGCCCAGGAAAAGGGGAGGGATAGGGGAAGGTGGTTTTCAAATTCGATTTTATTTCTCATTATCCTACTCTGATTTGATTGTTAATAAAATTAGGTTAACTTTCCCCAAGACAAGTCTGTTTTTCCGGTGACAGTGATTGCTGAATGATCTCTCCCTGGCCTTATCTCAACCCACAAGCTTTTTGTTTTATTTTCTCTCCCCCATTCCCCTGGGGAGGAGGGAGAGTCAGCAAGTGGCTGCATGGTACTTAGCTGCCAGCTGAGGCTAAACCATGACACATGTCTAAAATCTAGAATAGCGTATTGATATGTTACTTAGGGTATGGCAACTGTATTTAAAAAAAAAAAAAAAAAAAAAAAAAGAGTCATGCCAGCACTCACTCCCTAGCTCTTCCGTCTGTTTTTCTCCTGCTCTTAGAGTCAAGAGACTCCTGATAGGCCTGTTCTTGCTGGTCGTTATCGTAGGCTTAGACTTGCAAATGGATACGCAAGTACAGCAAAGTAATGTAGTAGTTTTATAAACAGACAAAGATATGAAGCATCTAAACCACAATTTTTGGGAGGCTTCTCTAGTAGTTACATGCCATACTCAATTCACATCTTAAAGATGCCCCACTTAGGCATTCTCATTAAAGCCATGTCATCTAAGTTTAAGGGTGGAGTAGGTCACACTCTCTACTGTCCAAGGTTGCTAGAACCTACCCGTCTCTGCCATAACTGGGAGAAGTAGTCAAAACATCTACTGTGCCGAAAATAGACTGTTTGACAATCTATTATCAGTGGTAGTACACCACCTCCATACATAGTCTCTGCCCTATGCCAAAACAACCCAGCTCCTCTCCCCATGTCCAGTTGTGCCAGCACTGATGTAGGAGAACTGCAAAAATACCTGTTTTCTTCTAATGGTGGTGCAGTCTGCCAATTCAGAACACAGCATAGCTCCATAAGTCGTTGAAATGATGCTCCTGTGTAGGCAGCACCTTGCAGCATGAAGACAGAAAGGTCTGCTAGATCACAGGGGCCAAGCAGGGAAGATGTTAAGGCAAATTTGCCACTGCGGGCAGTGCATAATCAAACCATAGCCTACTCTGAAACTAGCCAAATAAATGAATAAACAAGCACTCCAGAACTCTTGAAGAACCTCTATTTTACACACCTCCTGCAACCTAAATAATGAAATTACAGCCGGAACCTGTTCAGAGCTAGATCATGGGTCGTATGACAGCAGTCTTGTCCTTCACTGATTTTGAAATAACAATTCCTAGTTTTCTGTAATAAGAGTAAGATCACAATCAAATATTCAATTTTTTTGATAAATTGGTTTGGTCTGCTTTTTTTTTTTTTTAAGAACCAGTTTCTGCTGCTTCTTTTGAAATGGAAGCGAAAGAACTGTTGGCATTTTTGGTAGAAAAATATTGAATTTTCACATGAAATCAGTAAGGGTCAATTTAAGAATTTTTTATCAGACTCAATTCTGAAATCTTGCTGAGTAAGTGTTTTCTGTCAGCAAGGTGAAATTAAGAAGAAAAACTTAACATAAAGTCAAGGTCAGATCAAAATGGGGTTCAGAGAGGGTATGTTGTTATGCCCAAATAGCTCATAGCTGTTCTCATTAGTGTTGGCTAAAGGTGACTTCCACACCTCTCATCCATCCTGGGATTTCAGCATCATCCTGACTCTTTCAACTGTAATCATAATTACTGTAAAGTAATTCCTTTCAGCAAGATGACATCAGTATCTATATTGAAACTTGCCATGACTTACTGTCAAACTACTAAGTGTCCATGCAACTTTGAAATGATTAGTATTGGCATACTGTCATCTGCCTCCATGGTACCTTGTGGAAGCTGTAGTTCAGCTGCTGAATATCTCCTGTTCTTCTCCATGGTCTGGAGCCTCTTGTTACGCAACACCTTCCAGGATGTGGGACAGACTGTTAGCCATCGAGACACCAGAATGCGTTGTAGATGGGGAAGTCTGACAGGCGAATTGCCCTGTGGCAATTCTCTCTACTAGGGAGAGCAGTGAGATAAGACATTTGATCTATAATCTTCAAATGGTACCACAGAATCTCAAGAGTTTTCAGCCCAATATGAAAGCAAGCTGAAGGAAGGTCCCTAGATTCTTCCAGACTGAATTTCTTCTGAATGCTTCTTCTTTACGGACAGAATTTCAGTTCTTCTGAACTTTCTCTTTTGCTAAATGTTTCATTATTTCTGCTCTTTATCTCTATTTGGGAGTAAAACAAATGTCCAACTTATTACAAGGACATCATGCTATTTTTTTTGACTGGAACTGCTGAATGTTCAATGACATTTATTGTGGAATCAATAGGAGTATATGAAACACAGAAAAGATGTAAGCAGTACCTCCTTAAGCCACAAACTTCTCCCTTCCCTGTAAAATACTGCATCTAGGCCCAATTTTCCCTGCAGCTACCCAAAGAAGTGTAAATCTAGATTGATTATATGTAAAATAATGCAGACTTCTAAGATCACATAGCAAATCTGAAGCAGACTGCCCCAATCTCAGTATAATGTTCTAATTCAGTGCAATGATTCCTGTTTTGTCTCATTGCTCGAGAAGAAGAGGGGAAAAATGGAAGGGAAGTTCAGAAGAGCCAACATGGATTTTCTTTAGCAAAGTCTTTTCCACAAACTGCTGTTGAGTCAAATTGGATGTTAAGGCCATTTTGCTTTGCCTCTCTGGCCTCATTCGTAGGGTAGTCTCCATATACGAGAGACTGACTGGTTCCTCACACAATCCATTGCACAAGGTGTGGGTATTGTCAGACCTTATCCATCATTTGGCTCTTTATTATTAGAATCTGTTTCCACAGAAGGAAATCTGACAAAAAGCCAGAGTTGCCCCCTAACCATTATGAAAAGTTCTATGAGACCTTTAACTTAACACTGGATGGCTGCCAGTTCTGCGGAGAGGAGACGTGTCATCTGAATTTAAACTTATCTTCCTCCCCACAGGCAATATGGAGCTCTATCAGTACAGCAATACAGATAAACGCTGATGCAATTGAATACACTTCCAAATTTCAAAATAAATCAATCAATAAAAAAAGTTTTTCACTGTTTACAGTGTACTGGGAACACAGACAACATCATCTTGCAAACTTTGAGACTTTAATCCAAAGCTCACTGAAATCAGAGAGGATCAGATTGTTTTTCGTTCAAGTTTGCAGCATTAAACCTTAGAGACTTCAATAAACAAGCATAAAACTGTATTTAAATAAATTACAGTTAGACTTACAAAAAGATACCCTGGGAAGATTACTCTTCCCTTGGTTCTATATTGCTTCATTTGACTGCTAATAAGACACTGTGTGGAATTACTTGAACTGACAGAACAAATCTGTTTATTTGCTGAAGATGACACACTATTTTCACTTGCTATCTCTGTTGCTACAAAGTCTAATTAGTACTGGGGCATGGTCTTGCACCAAAGAAAACTTCCTTCCTTCTTATAGCACCAAAGACTTATTTACTAGATAAGTAAATGACACTGCAAGATCTCAAAGACTTTACACAAATAGAGAAAAGATGGGATTCTAAATCAGTGAAATCCAGAGAAGTATTGGAAGTGACCAAAGACAAGAAACCTGTGTCTGTAGAGAAGCTTGCCTTCTGAGCATAGGCCTGAGTGTTTCAGGTTCTTCAGCATCACAGGAGGACTGAAACTGAAGAAGAGCTAAAAATACAAAAGGATCATATCTGCGCGGCCCATCTGCATGACAGGAGCTAGTTTATGTGTTCATTACTTTGAGGGATATAAATGTGCAACAGCATCTTCAAATACAGACAAAAAGAAAGAATGGGAGGGAAGAGTAAAATGTGTTTGTCTATATTTGAAATAGAACCAGATCACAGATTGTATTTCAATTTAAAAACAAGCAATTCTTTCCTTCTTTATTACAGTTGTCAAGTAACCATATATAACTACATATAGGCAAAGACAGGGTTGTATGGGGGCAGCAATTACTAATGGACATCACTGAATGATAAATAAAGAGCTAGCTCAGAAATGGTATTCATTGCACACAGATGTCTGGACCATGGGCAGATGTCTTAAATTGTCTACACAAAGCGCTTTTGTGCTATCGCAGTAATCTAAATTGCTTTGCATTTTGTTCCAGACATTTCCACAGGCTGTTCTCCACTGCACATAAATTCCTATTCTCAAATCCTAACTGGACTTCAAGGGCCAAATTACTCTCTGGTGTTACTCTTTCACTTAATTTGACTCAGTTTTATTGATGCAGACAAATTTTGAGAATACTGTTCTCAATTACAGACCATCTTGTACATAACTCCATAGTTTATGATCCTGGTTCAGGGGAGGGCATCCACTGCTTTTGCATCACCATGTTGAAGGAGGTGACACTCAGAAAGCACAAGCCGGGGGAAGGTGGGATAGAGCCATGGCTTCATGCACACTCTGGATGCCAAGTTGATGCACTTCACAAGGCAATATGGTCATGATTGACAGTCTTGAGGGGAGGCTTGTTTCAAATGTCCTTCCATTCCCTATTCAGAAAATAAAAGACTACCACAATACATCTTTAAAAGCTTTAACTAGGACATTTGTCCTTCTAAATATGCTAGTCCTTGGTTTAATCTGTGAATTGTCAGCAGACAATCATCATACCTACCGCCTCTGAATATGGGGAGCCCAAAGGAAACCACCCATAACTCTGAGACAGATGGTTTCCTGACTCTCTGGGGATCTTAGCTCTACTGTACTCCCATACCGGGACTGTGCCTAACTGAAAATCAAGTCAATGATGATTTAGGAAATAATTTGTATCCCCAGAGGAGACATATCTTGCCACAGAGACAGCCCAGCCTAAATTGCTGAGTTTTAGTTAATAGCCTTGTTCTATCTAATGTGTCTGCTCCTGTAGATATCACTTACATACGAACTGTATGTTTTCTGTCTCTCTGTTTTTTTTTTTACATGGAAAATATTTGAATTAGGCTAGCACATAAACACTATATAGGAACAGATTCATGGGAGAAGGAGGAAACAGAGAGAGATAGATAGAGTAGTTGATTTAATATCTATTATTCTGAATTGCAACTCTGTGAAGAGAATGAGTAATGCATTTCCTGGTGAACATTTTACAAGAGTCAATTTATAAGGGCAGGGCTGGAAAATCTCTCTTGGTTTTATTATTCCTATTAGCATAGAATTATCTATTACCTAATCCTAGAGGAACTATGATTTGACTTTAATTTATCATTCATTTTTGCATGCATTCAAAATAGCTTTAAAAGTATGCTTAACAGATAGCCATATTAGATTGCACAGATCTCCTTTTTTCCTTCATCCAAGGGTCATGGCACTACATGACCTGATCCTACTACAGAGTCGCTGCGTGCTGTGCAAGAGTTACCAGTTACCAGCTGAAAGGCTGGTAACACTAAGATACGCTGACACCAACGCATGCTGCCACATAGCTGTTAGTGCTGCAAGTGTGCATAGTGCTACATCATTTCTTCCTCTTCTTGCCTTAATGCTGATTGAAAGGCCAGAAGGAAGACTTTGTCATCTTGGACACTTTGGCCACAGAGTTTGAATAAAGCTTTTTAGGTTTCAGTATTCTTTAGAAATTAAACTTGTGACATACAAGACTTCATGCTTTTTCGTTAAGTCAGCTTGTAACTCAGGTTTGACTGGATATAAACAATCTCAGATTTCTGTTACTGTATTGCCTAGAATCATAATTATGGTCCAAGAAAATATGCAGCACATATTAAAACAAAACAAAAAAAACCCACAACAGCTCAGAAACATAAAAGTCTCTAGGAATTAATCTACAGTTGATCGGTAAAAAGAAAGGAAAAGAAGGAAAGAAAAGAAAAAGAAGGAAACAAACAAATAGTGACTAGTAAACTAGATACGTAATGCTTTCAGTATCACTGAGATAAGGCTGCGTTGTAGCAGGACTACTGCAATTCTTCGATTCCAGCATATGGTTGCTGGTTGTAGTTTAAACTGCAAGAAGTGAATAAGACACTTCCAGGGTGCTGCTTTGCCCATAACCTCAGCCTGCATGTGAGTATTGGCAGGTTGAAGGATTAATGGAAATACGGCTAGAAACTGTTTGGGGTGGAAAAGCATGAGCAACCTTGGCGCTTACCGTTTCATTGATGTGGCAGGCTTGTCAACAGTGCAGATCTGCTTTAAATGTCAGGTAGAGTTGGTGCAAGCTGAAGGAAATCTCAGGCATTTCCCCAGTGGTACCTAAAATCACTTTCTGGAAAAAAGCAATAATGTAAAATTACACCGCACAGTGAAAGAAAGCCATAATTCAAATGGTCTCCGCTCCAACAATAATGAAGAGGGATGTACTAGCCAATATTGAAGCCCTGATTGCCTGATTATGGTTTATTATAATAATGGTTTATAATTGATTATTATAATCCATTATTTATATAGTAGTCTTGGTGGATAGTGCTTCTCAGGAAAACTCTCAGTAAAATTAAAAATTTATCAGATAGGGAATTTCAGAAGGAAACAACAGCAACACGAAGCTGTTGCGGATATAACTTGTTCCTGGGGTAAAATCCAACATCTTGGAGCATGGCACACTTTGTTTTTTACATTCAGTTAATTTTTTTGTACTCTTGAAGATGTGGGAGTGGTGCAGCAAGGTTAGCCGCGATAAGCAGCATGAGTACGTGTGTCTGTCTGAGCCCAGCCTGTGAAATCTTTGGTAGGTTTAAGAACAAACCCTGAATAAATATCGCTGCCCGGGATGCGGCTGGACCAAACCCGTTGGAGAGGCTCAGGCTCCCTCTCGAGGACATCAGTGTTAATTACAAATTAATCCTCCGGCTCTCCTGCTTCTCCAGCCTTCACACGTGGAAAGGAAGGAGCAAACCCCAAATGTTACAGGCATAAGCCTAGGACAAAAGGATCCTCAATATTAGGTCAGTCTAGATAGGAAATATATATAGAGAGAGGGATGTAGAGAGAGGAATGGCATGTATTGACATGCACAGTATTCCTTATGTCCTGGTAAAGTTGCTAGAAAATACGTAGGTCTACAAAAAAAAAAAAAAGGGGGGGAAATCAAAGCAATATTTGGACCGTTAGGAGGTGATCAGTGACAGCAAATGCGGTTTCACTAAGGCTAAATTGTGCCTGACAAATTTGGTGGCCTTCTACGATGAGGTTACAGCATTGGTGAATACGGGAAGAGCAACTAATGTCATCTATCTGGACTTGCGCAAAGCATTTGACACTGTCCCACATGACATCCTTGTTTCTAAACTGAAGAGATGACCTGCACTAGATGACCATTAAAGGCCACCTCCAACCCAAAATATTCTATGATTTTAGTCATAAAAGAGGATAAATTATCATTGCCACAGGGGAACTATGACTCTGAAAGTTAAGGATGTTATTACATTGTTGTGGTTTAGCCCTGGTCACCACACGGTTTCTCACTCACTCTCTTCCTCCCCAGTGGGATGGGAGAAAACTGGGAAGAAAGGAAAACTCATGGGTTGAGGTGAAGAGAGTTTACTAGAGTAGCAAAGGAAAATGACAATAACAGAATATAAGGATATTAAAATATACAAAATGAACAATGCATGATTTCTGACCACCCAATGTCCCAATGACCAATAGCCTGTCTCAATCAGTGATCATGGAAAAGAAACTGAGTAGCCAGCAAAAAAGCAAGAGGGAGCCGTGACCCCCTCGGGCAACCCCCACTTACACACTGAGCATGACGTTTATGGCATGGAATACTCTCTTTGGCCAGTTTGGGTCAATTATTCTGGCTGTATGCCTCCCAGCTTCCTGCACACACACATTAGCGAGACTTGGAAAGTCGGACAGTGTCCTTGGTCTCTTTAGCAACAACTTATAACATCAGTGTGTTTATCAACATTCTTCAGATACGAAATCCAAAACACACTGGCTACTGAGAGGAAAATTAACTCCATCCTGCCAAAACTAGGACATACATATAATAATGAATCAACATTGCAGTTATTGTTTGTGTTACTGATATTGCTGTAATTATACACAGATAGTGCTTGACACTTACAGAAAATATGAACATATACTACAGCAACCCCTTAGCACATCAAGCAACCTGGCCACTCTCTGACTATCAACATTTCAGCTCAGCAGCCCCACAGACATCACACGGCTGTGCTCACCTACGGTGACCAGAGTGCATCCGCATTGATGGCAGTGGGAAACCTTCACTGATCCAGACCCAGTGCCACAGATGTAACTTCAGCACACAGCAAAGGCAGGGTCCTTTCCTCTGACCTGTTTGTGGTCAGATCCACTCCTCCACAGTTTTTAGGTTAATTTTCCCCACATTTGGGGATGATTTAGTGTTCCACAGGTCACTCAATGAGATAGTTCTTCATTTAGTCCATGACACCAATCAGTCTCCAGCTGGGTTGCCTTTTACTGCCTTTTACTGACCACTTACCTTAAATATCAGGTAGGAGCAGATTTATCAGTAATGCAAATGAACAGCTGACATGAATTATAGGTCTGTACTTAGGAGGGTAAACAGCTGAAAATGAGTTTCATCAGTACAAAGGTAGCAGCCTTACTATTTAACCCAAGACTTTGAGAAGTCAGGAAGACTGAAGTCTATGTAAAGCTGATGAAGGAGATTCTTGTTTGTGTGTGACTCTAAGGGGAAAAAGCACCACAGGTAGAGGCTGAGCAAATGCACAATGGAGCTGGTTCTGGTGCAGAGGTGAGTGCTTCGTGGCTGCTAAATGTAAATGGTCTTCCTGAAGACATCAAATATAGTAGCTTCTCTGATTTACCTTCCCTAGTTTTCTAGTGGTGACCAAGGAAACCCCATTTTGTTATTTCCAAGTCTAGACTTGTAGCTCTAAGCTTAAGAATAGTTTAATATCAAGACTGAAACTCTCTGAGTACAGAAATTTGTTAGCAAGTTGTTGTCACAGCTCTAAGATGCAATTAATGCCTGTCTTCTCTTACAGGTTGTTACTAATGGGGATATTAATCTCTGAAATATGGACCCAGGAGAGATCAGGTAATGCTACTGTAAACTACTTTCACATAACAGTTTCTAGGCTTTTTCATAGGTAGTATCTGTGTTTGTCTCAAGAGTCTGAAGCTCTTGTGGCAGCCATACTTCTATATTTTTCTGAGAAACTCAAGACATAGAGGTGTCTGGTAACTACTCACAGCCCCTCTTTAGGTTTATGTACCGTCATATTAAGCAAATGTTTCTACCTTTCTTTACTCTGGTAACAACTTCATTATTGCTCTTGTTTTCTTGAGCCTAGTTATTGTTGCTGACCATACAATATGCAAGGTCTTTTAAATGCTATAAAGATGCCAGTACTCTGCCTGAAAAGAAAGTTTTCTTAACTAAAACTGCTGTTTGCTTTAACTACTTCCTTACAAAATACACCTGGTCCTGGAACAGGAGATACAGAGAGCTGGTTATAGGACTGTCTACCCTACTCGCTGTAGGTGCTGTATAAACATGTTAGCATTTACCAAAGATCAAAGTGAAAAGATATTGGAGGAGCTTATTTCCAGCTTGGAACAATTATATAGGTTCTGCACTGAATCGAGTTAGTAGCTTGGAATATAAGCAGAATAAGGTCATGTTTGCCATCATCCACCAGATGTTCCCTAGTATGACCATCTCTTACAGAAGAGTTGTGTCTCTGGTTAACCTAAAGGTATAGTGCTCAGCTCTCTAAGAAAAAGGATCCTCTAAGCCCTTGAAATGCACCATTACTATAAGAGGTCTAGTTGGCATTAGCTCCCTATGCCATAGAAACTTCTGTTTGAAACCATAAATCCCTGTTTATTAGAAATATATGTCAAAGGAAAAGTCTTCTCTGGTCTCTAGCCCTGTGTTTAGAACAGTTTGTACCGCCTTCCTGCCTTTGAGAAGTTTGGTAGCCACAGAATCACAGAATGGTTTGGGTTGGAAGGAACCTTTAAAGGTCATCTAGTCCAAACCCCCAGCAAGGAGCAGGGACATCTCCAACCAGATCAGGTTGCTCAGAGCCCCATTCAACCTGGCCTTGAATGTCTCCAGGGATGGGACATTCACCAGCTCTCTGGGCAACCTGTTCCAGTGTTCCACCACCCTCACTGTAAAAAATTTCTTCATTGTATCCAGTCTGAATCTACCTCTTCCACTTTTGAAACCATTACCCCTCATCCTGTCACAACAGGTCTTTCTGAAAAGTTTCTGCCTATCTTTCTGATAAGCCCCATTCAGGCAAGTTAGAGCCTGGTTTATGCTGTGGCAAAAGCTTTGGACTTCAGCTTCTCAAGTCATCCTCTTCGCTCCTCTGCAGTCCTTTCCCAACATGAGCCAATTGGCTTCTGGTAACTGGTACTTCGGCAGGAGAAGAGCGTAGGCTGAGTAGCTGATGTGGCTGCTCCTTATCTAGACTTGGCTTGCAGCTCCTATTGTGAACAGACCCGTGTGTTTGGGGTGGCTTTTTGGGGGTATTTTGGTTTGGTTGTTTGAGTTTTGGAGTAGGCTTTTTCTCTTTTTCAGGAAAGTGGAGTGACTTTCTTGTTATGTTTTATTCCATTTAAGGTGTTCAGAGTGGGGCAGCCAATTTAGTACTTTTTTAAACCCTGTTTTGAAAATACAGTTTCCATGATTGACTGTTGCAGGTAGCATTGCAAGCTGATCAGACACAGTTACTCCTGAAACACCTAATTCTCTGGTTGGTTTTTCTCCAGGAAGTATTGCCAGTTTAGAAATAAAATCTCTAACACAACCTGATCAGAGATGCTGGAATATGACTGTCACAATGCTGACTTCATAAAGCAGTCTGGGAAGTAACCAATTTCTGCTTGTATGTTACCTTTAATCCCCTACTTACTAGCCTTTCAATCTGTTCAACACAGGACTCACGAGTTCAGAGTGCTTGGGGAACCTTTTGCGTATAACACTGAGTGCAGAATACTTTGAGGACAAATACTTGTCTTTTTCTGTTGTTGGTAAGTTGATACAGAAGAACTTGGGAGAGGGAATTACATACAGAGAAATGTTTAAAATTCTCTGAGGTCCTCCTATACTGGAATTCCCTGGATTATTCTAAAATCATAGTGCTTAGCAGGTTGGACCTCATTTTAAGTAAAGCCAAATGCTACCGTTATTTCTGTGTAACTTATCTTGTAGATGTGTTGTGTAATAACTTATCAATATAAAATCTAATCATGGCTATCAAATTGAATGGTAGTTTCTAGGTATGTTAATGCTGGTGGATTTCCCTTCTTGTTGAAATGTCCCCCAGAAACAGCACGTACTATTGTGAAAATTCACTAGTTGAACCTGGCACTACATTTCTGAACTTGCACTAGTGGCTTTTCACCTTCTTTGCTTGTGTCTACGAGGACCTGATGGAGGCACATAAATTTGTAATAAAGTTAAGAAAAATTAGCTGGGCCCTCTGGCTATGGGCTTAGTAATCAACAAGTGGCGCATTTGAGTGAAAAGCACCACAGAGTGACCTGGAAGGGCAGTGAGAAAACTTCTGGGCGATAAACATCATCAGTTTTATACACAAAATATAAATTCAGCCTTGAACTAGCTCTCTCTGATAGTTAGTTGTCTAACTAGATATATAGTCCATGACATCTCCCTAGAATGTTAAACTTGTGTAAAAACCTGCTTAATGTATCTTCTTTGTTCGGGCATCTTTCTCTGTACGTAAAGAAAAACCACTCTGCAATTGGGATGTGTACAGTTTGAAAGTATAAAGCAATTATTTGGGGGGGGGGGGGTGGAAACACAACTAAAAGACAAAACGAAAAAGCTCAAAACTACAGACAGTCTTGTAGCCTAAAAAAATCCAAGCTAAGCTTTAGTGTGCTGGTCATTCTGGTAAGACCCCAGAAGAGACTCTGTTGGCCAGGCAGGCATTAGAGAAACATGGGTCTGTGCCAGCTGCAGATCAGCCTCCTGATGTTGCTAGGATGTCATCATCAGTCAGTCCTGACAACTTTGATGCTGATGACCTAACAGACTGTTCTGTGCTTACTGGCGTTTTTGCCACTTTAGGATTTAAATCTTTCCATGTTGGTGGAGTTGATTTTTTTTTTTTTAATTTATTTATTTTTATCTTCAGTCCTTGAGCTGGTGTTCCCTGTCCCAGTCTGTCTGTAATTTTACCTTTCTTACTTTCTATAGAGTTCTTTACAGCTCTTTTTCATCACTTTGCAGTTCTCTTTTACGTCTGAGCCCAGGGCATGCAGCTGGGCCATATGGTGCAGATTACTCAGAGTTTGCAGAGCAGGAATTACACTCATTAATGCTGCTCTTCACTAATTGCCCATAGATGAATCTGGCATAGCCTGGGAGCTAGATGAGGCCATGGCATCACAGTGTGGCTATACAGTAACTTACAGCAATTGGAATAACGTTGAGTTTCGTGCTTCTGCACTAAGCTGCCATTCTCACTTAGAGGTAAGTCTATTGTAGGCATTTTGACTACAGTGCTGTTGTATTTGACCTTTATGTGAAAGATGACCAAACTATTAATAGGCATTAATTGGGGTGTCATAATGTCTTGAACATCTATTAGCAGAAAACTATTTAGTTATCTTCAAATGTATCCAAAGGTCTGAAAATGGTATTGACATTTGAATGTCCTACAGCAAAGCACAGATGAACATGTGAAGAAGCATATCACATACATGCCATTGGAGGGCAACTGCTTTCTCTTGGATATGAATAGGGACTTCTGCCTGGCAGCTGTGTTGTACTCTGCTCTACTACTTAGTGTCTGAGACACTAGTGTAAAAGCTCAAAAGCTTTGTCTGTTCTTGTTGCTTGCTCACTGCTACTATATCATAAACACAAAATCAGCTTTATTTTTAAGCAGTACTTTTTTTTTTGTCAGTTCTGAAACGACGTGAAATATTGAAGCTGGTCCCCAAAGTATTTATGTTGCTCTGTAGCTGTACACCTACATGCATATAGCCTATGCAGCTAATCAAGGAGACAGCAATCATGCTTCAGTATGGAGCTGCTCTTCTGTGCAGAGGCTGGTGGCTGGGTTTTGTAAGTTACTTTTAGGTCACAAGGGTAGGCAGTGCCTAACTAGGGAAAATCAGTCTAACAGGCAAGTGTTCCCTGTGTTTATGTAGAAAGATGTCTTCACAATAACTCTAGAAATCAAAGCTTCGCGTACTCCTGATATGAAAAATGCTGCAACTCATCTGAAAAGTGCAAGTTGCCCTTATGGCCCATGGAGTCCAAGAGAGCTAGTATGTGAAAGGAACTATATGGAGGTAAGTGCTGGAAGTCCTTATGGGAAGGTACTTAAAGTAAGGTAGGGAGGCAAGTACTGGAAGATGCTTTCTTCTAGAGCTGATTAGATGTTAGCAATGTGTATTGAAAACAGAAGTTGAACACCCCACAACAAAGAGCTCACCAGCGAATGCACAGCATGCGTCTTGAGTTTTGTGATTCAATTATGTTATGCTTATATAGCCTACTAGCCAGCATTAATAGCCAGTAAAGTTGTGAAATAGTATTCAAAGGCTGAGCAAACAGGCTGAAAACTCACTGAATGTTGTCTTGACAAATTGGATATAACAGAAATGCATACTTTCTGAAAGAAGTTTCCCTACTGAATTTGCTGGGAGGGAGTGGGGCAGAGGGGGAAAGGACTCTGCTTTGAAGAAGATATGGACTTTCACTGGAAGTAGAAAAGGGAAGATATGCTAAAAATAAAAAGAACCAGAAATCAAGTGGGCTATAGATAATGCACAATGCGTGATGGCATTTTGTGCTTGCTTTTTTTTTTTTTTTTCCTCTCTAAGAGAGTGGGAAACCTTCCTTTAGGAAATTAAATACTGATGTCCTTTCTCAATTCTATAGTATTCTGAAAGTATTGAGAAAGACTTAAAATATTGGAGACAAACAAACACGTGCTACCAGCAAAACCCTTACAGAGGCTTTTTTCCTTCAGGTTTCTGTCAGAAATGAGGTTCCTCAGCCTGTGAAAGACTTCATTCAAGATGAACCTGAGGACTGGACGCGTGGTTTTTCAGAGGTAAAACTAAAGGTTTTCCTCCTATCAAAAACTACTGCTACTTCTAGCACAACATCCTTTCATTCTGTGTCTACACAGTATAAAATGTCCTTTCAAAAAGCACTTAAATAGGAAGAGCAAAACTTTTGTATCAAGCATTTTTAGCATGAAGATTTTATACGTTAGAAATACAGACAGCTGTAGGTCCTGTCTCCAAGAAAGAAGGGGAAACTGATTGCTTAAAATGCCTAGAAATTAAGTCTTCCCCAAGTAAGAGACTGTGCAACAAAAACTGTCTAAGACCCCATGGTCCAGGAATGAACTCTGGATATCCTTTTTTCTTCTTAGACTTTATATTTGTAATGTAGCAGTGGAGTTAATTTCTGATGCTCTTAATATGGAAAGTTTTCTGCATGTGAGAGGCTGAGCAGGGGAAAGCTAAAGGGGTATCCCACTAGCAGTATTTAGAATAAGGCAGAAAAACTGCTGGGCAGCTCAATACAATAAATTGTTCAATATGGTAAATTAGTTACTTTAAACAGCATATTTAAACTGTTGATTAATTTCTCTGGTTAGGCAAAAGCAGGAGAAGCCTCAATATGGCAAATAGTGTTTCATCAGCCAGAAGAAAAAAAGGCTCTGCTTGTGAGTGATGCTTGGAGTGCAGGCTATGGGCTCAACACCACAGACACCAGGGTTCTGCTGCGGATACCGTACACTGCTGTGCAAATCCAGCTGGTCGAGGTTCGTGTGCTCATTTTGGCCCAGCAAGATGCCAGGATGTGCAGATCTAACAAGATCTCTTCTTACAGGCTCAGGGAATTACCTTTTCTGCAGTGAGATCAAGTATATTTTACAAACAGCGATGGATGATCCTGATGGTGGATACTGCTGTGGCATGTCCTGTAGGTGAGAAATGCGATAACTTAGTGCTTTAATATACAGGGACCACCTTACGAACAGAGAAATGAGCTGACAGATTTCATGTTTTGTCCCTAAGATGGTGTAGACTACGTTAATAAAACAATCATCTGGACTGTTCCAAAATATATTCAACCACTCTCTGCTGGAGCAACAAGCTTTAAGGATGTGCTTGTTGAAGCTGGTGTGGATCTACACAAACTCTCTGCCAAAGAAATGGCTTCCAGGAAATACATGTTATCGAATGACTTAAATACAATTACAATGAAGATACCAATAGGTGCAGAAGGTGGCTATTACAAGGTTAGTCACTTATGTTAAGTGACAGGTAAAGTACTCTTTCTGTTTTGTTTTTTTTATTATTTTTTTTTTCTAGGCAGGAATAATTATTCTTCCTGTACCTTCTAAATGAAGGATGAGCGTGAAGGGGAAGGAAGGATATATTAAAAATCCCAAAAGCTGTAACCAAAGATAGCTCTTGTAAGCACCACTTTGAATAATTTCTTTAGCTACAAGCACAGATTGACAGGATCCTATACAGAACTATTGATTGGCCTCCTTTCTCAGGTTAACACAGAGCTTTTGCCTTTTAGTTCTGACATCATACTCCTTGGAGATAGCCCCTAACTGGACTGTAGAGCATACATGGGTTCTGTTGTATTTTATACAAACCTTTTAAGAGATTTGGGAACAACCCAGTTGTCCACCAGACTGCATGATATTGGGTTGTGCTGAAACTATATATCTAAAGCTAGTTCCTGGAAGTGAACTGAATCGTGGGGAAATGCTGTAACAACTGAACTTCAAAGAAAGCTGCAGGAGGAGCCCTTTTTAGTGGTGAAATAATCCCCTGCTCCTTTGAAATTTGGAAGTGGAGGGCCACGTTCAAAAGGAATTCTTCTGGGAGAATCTAAACCATTAGGCCAAAATAGAGCCCATAATAGTGATACAGCAAGTGCCAATTAAGAGTTCGTAATTTCTCATAGGTGTTTTTTTCAAAGATTTCTTTCCCAATATAAAAAAAAGCAAGGCCACAGAGCTCAGAAGGACAATTGTTTAGAGCTGCAGTTCTAGCTGAACTTCAGATGCTACAATACAACTTTTAATGTAAAATCATGTCATACTAAAGGGTGTTGATTTGAAATTCTAGACTTCTGTGAGCAGTGGCCAGCATGGGGCAAAATATGCCATCAACTTATTCTTGGAACATCAATGGGAAGACAACAAATGGGGACTAACCAAACATACTATCATCAAGGAAATAGAAACACCATTTGAACAAGTAGAGCTTGCTATAATTAACAGTAAGTAGCCTAACATTGAATTTGGTGAAGGTTTTGATACTGATAAGAGCTTAATGTTATTGTGTTCCTTTTCAGACTTAAATCTGAGCATGAGGATAATGAATGTGACAGTGGGAACATTCTTCCCAGATGTGAAGCTTGTGAACTTAACTATTGAGGGGGCAACTGTTGCTGTGCCTGAAGCTGTTCAGCATGGGTATCTAACATACGAGATCAGATATGCTAATGGAAGCAAAGCCTATGGAATACAAGTCCCATTTGACACACCAGGCATTAAGAAGGAGGTGTGTACTAGGACAGTACAGCACACCACTGTATAGAAATGATGATATCACTTGGTAATTTTTGTTTGTAAATATGATTTTCCTAGTACATGAGAGCGGACATGAGAGCATACACCATGAATGTCACGCTTGGATTCACAATCCCTCCAACAAGTGAGACCTTTGCTGTGCCAGTCATAACAGTGTCCATTGTTAAAGATGCAGGTAAACTAGTGGAACTCAAACAAAACTGTACCAACCTGACTGTGAACTCAGCTGTTAACTGAGTTAACTTAGCCAGGGGTACTGTCAGTCCTAAGTAGCCCTATCAAACTGATAGCGGCTAGCATGCTGGCTGAATCTTGACTGTATTACAGTACTGCCCAGTGCAAGAGGATTTTGTGATGCGAAGAACCTTCATCTCCTTATCACTCGTGGGAATGTGGACCAAAACTGGCTACCCTTCATCTCAGACTGGCACGTGACCCCAGAGGATGCGCAGAAACACAACTACAGCCTGAGGGACAATGGCACTCACTTGGCAATCTCTGTCCCTTTCCTCTCCTCACATGTGAACCATGAGGTAAGGCTGCCAGCACGTAGCAATTAAAAGGCATACTTTAGCTGTGAGATACAAATGTGATATGCTATGGCCTTGAAGGTCGTAAAATAAAACTTCCCTTTGAGATAGGCCTCAAAGTATTAATGGAGAACCATTCTATGATTCTATTTTTTGCCCTTGGAAGAACACTTTAACCAAGGGAAGTTAATATTGGCAGAAACAGTCAAGGAAAAAAAAAACATTCTGTAAGTACTACAAGGATGAGCTATCTTTAAAGTCAATTAAATATACAAAAGAGTTTGTATTGCACTCCGTTGCAAAACAACTGGAAAAACTCATTATGTTGGCTTCCAGATTAAAAAAAAAAAAAACTCTTTTGTTGATTTGACTTTGATCAAGAGCAATTACCTTTTGCTTGTCATAGCCTGCCCTCTTAGTTTTTGCATATTTTAGTTAAACAGTGTGTCTTTATTCTCTTGTTTAATCTGTGATTGTCATGTCTAGGATTTTCATACCTCTGGAGTAAAGGCTTCACTCCACTTAACCTTGAAGGATGGCATGACCTTGGCTAATAAGAGGAACTTCTCAATTTCCTGCCGTTTCTCACCTTCAGAGCTAATACGTAATAACACGTTGGGGATTAGTTGTAAATACTCTTTGAGTTACATGACTAAATCACACAAGCTCATGCAGTCTGAAATGTTTCTAGAGTTTACGCATGTGTGATACGCTATCTACCTGTTATATTTCCTACAAAATAATATGTTACAAGGCAAGGCAGACTACAGACTGGAGTGACTATCCTGTCTAGTACAGAAGAGGGGGAAGGAGGTGGAAAACTCTACTTCCCCTCACACCTTCAAAAGCATGAAGCTCTTACAGGGGTTTAGGGGTTGGTTTGGGATTTTTGGTTTTGAGTGACTTAGTTTTTTGTTTGGATTTGGGTTTTTGCAGAGCAGGATATTAAGGGTAGAGAGGATCATCTTTATAAGTTAGTAATTCCAAAGCTACTCATCTGGATTGAATGTACTGAATATCTTGGCTAGAAAAATCCCTTTGAGAGGAGTGAGAACTCCTGGAAGGGGAAAATAAGGTGAATGAAATCAGACTTCACTCATGCAGTGCACACTCTACAGGTAGTTAGCTTGAAGAAAGTCATATATTAGTATTTAAGAGTCTTCCTCAAAACTTAGTCCTCATGAGCTGCCAAAACACTTGCTAGCAAATCCACGCAGAAGCTCTTTGTTGTGCCAGGCTACAGAATAAAGGAGCTTGAGTCCTGATTTGTATGGAAAACTTATTTTCTCTTTCAGAGTGCCTGCCCAATGGCACTGTGGTTATTACTGTGGTGAAATTGGTTGGAATTGCAGACCTGGACACCAGCTTGCTTGTCTTGAGGGACAGACAGTGCAAACCCAGTCTAGTGACAGAGAAGACTGCAACTTTCAAGTTCAATGTGAACACTTGTGGAACAAGTAGAAAGGTAAGCTTAACCACATGATGTTTACTTTGCATTGGGGTAGGTTTATTGCTAGAACTGGCAGAGGTTCAGGGTTGAACAGAAGCTGCAAGAAGGTCACAGAAGTTTTTAAGTAGTATGTCTATGCTCCTTTTCTGAGGAGACTAAATTCAGTCCTAATTTGGTAAAAATAGTTTTCAAGGCCAGAGGTGCTTTCTGAAAGTAGCCTTCAGTTTAACACCTCTGAATTGTGTAGTAATGAACTTGAATGTGAGTTTACACTGTTGATATGTAGTCATGTGCCTTGAAAAAGCTAGTTAAGTGTTGTTGACTGCCTGGCCCAGGACTAGAGCTGCTCCTGTTACTGCCACTTGGGTACTTCATAAAGAGAAAATGGACGAAATAATAAATGATCAGATCATGCTCAAATTCAGATCACCAGGAAAGCAGATTACTTCTGTGGGTGTTGCCTCTCATGCTAGACACTGATTCTGTTAAAAGAAGCAACTGATCTCTTAGGCCCAGTACACTCCTTTCTGGGGTATTAGGTCATGTTCAAGGTATTGTTAGCTAATAATCTGTTTCTTCTTTACTATGGCATAGCTGTCAGCTGTAGTCAGCTTTAGTTTAGTAGGCATAGAGCTGTTGGCCAGAAGTTACTGGCCATTCCTAAGCATACTGTGCTCAGGGCAATCTGCCAGTCAAGTGAAGGGATGTGGATATTGTGTCAAAGCTAAACTAAACTCTAATATAACTGTCCTGTTTCTAATGATGTGTATCTTCCAGTTCAATAGCACAACTATGACATATGAAAATGATGTACTCTATTTCAGACCTGGCAATGATACACCAGTATACCAGTAAGTGTCATTCACTAGAAGAAGGTTGTACAAGGTATTTTGGTTTCTAAAAATCTAATGTTAAACTTCTTCCCTCAGACTGAAATTTGTATGCTTGTACACACTCAAGCAGATTGTTGATGTCCAATATGAATCTAAGAAGAACCCACCACCCAGTATTAAGCCAGGGTTTGGCTCTCTTACTCTTTCGCTGAAGCTTTTCAAAGGTAATATTTATTATTAGACTTCACAGAATGGTTGAGGTGGGAAGGGACCTCTGAAGGGCATCTTGTCCGAGCCTCCTGCTCAAGCAGGACTATCTAGAGCAAGCTGCCTAGGACTATGTGCACATGACTTGAAGATCTCCAAGGATGAACTGGAAACCTCTTTAAGGCCTCTAACAGAGGCTTTCCATTCTAGGATGCAATACAAATGGTCAAGTACCTATAATGGATCAAGCAGACACTTGTGTCATCACTGATACAAGTGTGGTTTTCCTGCTCAGTCTGGACATGTTAGAAGTCTTGTGTAATGGATGTAATATCAACTTCTGTCTCCCACCAGCTCCCTAAGTGTTGCTGAGCAAAGTTAGCACTGACCAAAATAATCATAACCTGTGTCAGAGAAGGAAGCTATACATAATACTGCTGTAAAATGGTAACTATACTGGTAGAAAGGGCTAACTGAAGCCTGAACCAAATCCTCACCATGACTGGAATGGCCCTGATGTATTTTTATAAACTTTTTTTTTTTATAAGTGTCTTTCTAGAGTCAGTTTTGAATGAGTTGCTTACTGTGGTGGGTTTTTGCAGAAGGAGGAATGGCTCTCCTCTGGATCCTCAGAGTCAAGGCATAGAGTTCAGATCTTTTTGCTTTTGTTATCAGCTCTTATTTTTTTACCATCCTGTCACTGTTTGCTGACATTCATATGCTCTACCAGACTTTAGCATTACTGTGCCAGGACAAAGGATGGTGGAAAGAAGAGCAAAGCAGAGAGTTTGTGAATACTTACTTTGCAAAAAGGAAACTCTAACTTCAATACTCTCTTCTAGAGAAATCCTATTCAGACCCTTATCAGGAACTGGAATATCCTGTGGTAAAATACCTGAGGGAGGCATTGTATTTTGAAGTTGAACTGCTCCAGCCTAAAGATGCAAGACTGGAGCTAAACCTGGATGACTGCTGGGCTACAAACTCCCAAAGCCAGGACAGCCTTCCACAGTGGCCCATTCTTATAAATGGGTAAGAAGAGATTCCCCTCTTGTATTTGGTAACGGTTAGCACAAGGCCCCTTACCTTAGGTGGGAGGAAAGGAGAAGAGGACAGAAGTCAGCTTGGGTGCATTTTTTTTTTTTTTTTTTTTTTTTTTTCCTGATGGGCAACTGCTGCTGGGCTGTGGAGTGCATGTCAATGTCAGCACAGTGAGTATGCCTTCTGGTGGCAGCAGGTCATAGGGGTGGCCAGAAGTGCTTGAAGCTAGCAGCTTCCAGATGCAAAGAAAGAAAAAGAGGTGACTCTGTGGCCAAAGGCAAGGACTGTGAATGGGGAAGGCTCTAGACATACCCGTGTGGCCCAAGGAAACTAGAGGAAGGGAAGTTCCTCCATAGTCTATCTCCTTGATTTGTTTAAAGATCCAGTTGAAGTGATGAAGACTTAAATACATTTTCTTTCACTTTGACAAAAAGGTGTGAAAACAACGAAGACTCCTACAGAACGGTCTTCCATGAAGTTAACTATAGTCTCAGAGTAAAACTACCTCAGCTTCTAAAGAGATTTGAAGTGAGGATGTTTACATTTGTACAAGGCACAACCCTGTTACAAGAGCAGGTGAGATGTCTCTGTGGTTTGTTGTGTGCTGTTGGCAGTTCCAATGCATAAGCCTGGAATAGTACATGCAGAAAACACTATGGAAGATCTCAGCTGGCTAGGTGCTGCCTGAAGCTATTGGTCACCTCCTTGAAGGTGGTCATCTCCTTGAAGGCATGGCACTATAAGAATAGTAAATATAACCACTCAAGTGTTCAGCCTACCTCCTTTGGGGTCAGAACACATACCAGTTATTTGCCAAATAAGACTCCCCTGTATGTAATTGTTGGAGTGAGTCCAGAGGAGGGCCATGAAGATGATTAGAGGAGCACCCCTCCTATGAGGACAGGCTGAGAGAGCTGGGGTTGCTCAGTCTTGAGAAGAGAAGGCTCCAGGGAGCCCTTACAGCAACCTTTCTCCCCTTTTCAGGGGAGAACCTCTTCAGCAGGGCCTGTTGTGATAGGACGAGGGGTAACGGCTTTAAAATAGAGGGATGTAGATTCAGACTGGACATCAGGAAAATTTTTTACAATGAGGGTGGTGGAACACTGTAACAGGTTGCCCAGAGAGGTGGTGGATGCTCCATCCCTAGGAACAGTCAAGGCCAGGTTGGATGAGGCTCTGAGCAACCTGATCTGGTTGTAGACGTCCCTGGTCCTTACAGGGGGGTTGGACTAGATGACCTTTGAAGGTCCCTTACCCCCAAACTATTCTATGATTATATTATAATATAAATATTCTTGTCTTGTAGCTGTATTTCCACTGCAGTGTAGTGATCTGCAGCACTATGCAACAGCCTTCAGATTTTCTTTGTTCAAGAAGATGTAATCCCAGGAAACACAGATTTGGTAAGAAAACAGACACTTCTCACATAGCTCGTTAATCTTTGTTCATCAGTATGGCACATGCTCTCAGGAGCTGTGTCAGATGACAGACTCGTAGTCATAGTGTGCAGAGAAAATGAAAAGCTGAAATGTCTCACTAGACCGCAGTGCAGAACCATATTCACATGGGCAAGTGTCATCTGGAGCAGTGCTTCTTAGGAAGGAAAACGACTAGCAGAGGTGGGTGTCAATCTCAAATTACACTACTGAAATACCCACTATGCTGCTGTTGTAGCATAACAGACTTCTGTACGCCTTTTCTCCCTGTAGGTGAAAACACAGACTCTTGACAGAGACTAAACAAGAACTGTTTAGTTTTATGAAGTTGCAGTTAGGTGACCTAAGCACAGCCTGCTCAGACTTACAAGTAACAACATCTCAAAATTATCTACTGGAAAAATATGTTGATGGTTTCTACTGGGAAGAGTCAGCTAACCAGTATGGGTATTTGTCTTTAAGTCAAATTGGTGTGTTGTGTTCATGTGTACAAGACTGTCGAACTTGTGTTCTTGTGTACAAGACTGTGTCTTGTGTACTATACTGTTGAACTGAGTCTTGTGTAACTTGCATCTGGCCGTCTGCTCAGTTAACGTGTCCAAAACTTGTGCCTAATCCCTTTGCTGCTGGAAACATCTGTTTTGGGGTAAGGGGAGGAAGGTGGCAACGTGTGAAGTCAATTGTAAATCACTTTGAGCTTTTCTAAAGCTTTGGTATGAACAAAGGATTGTAGGGAGCTTAATGTCAGTAAGAGAAAGTGTGTTTTGAAGCAAGATGGCGATGAACATGCTTGATCCTGTAGTGGCTATTGACAGAAAAGCTGTAAACTGTGGATCTCACAGTAGTGTTGTGGCTCTGCAATGTGGCTCTTGCTTTTCTGAATTGGGAGGAAATCACTCACAGGTAGCATCAGTGACTTTCCTTAGCTGAGTAAGCTGTCAGCCTAAATTAAAAAAAAAAAAAAAGCGTTTAGTGAAGACTTGTAGTAGTAGTAGTGGTAATGAAGATAATACACAGACTCTATCCACAAAGTGTTAAGGATTGTTCCTTACTAGAGAACATGATGCTTAGGACCTCCTGCCAGATTATCCTGTCTTTTTTTTTTTTTTTAGAGGAAAATCTCTTGGTTTCTTCTTCGCATCTGAACAGCGATGTGAAAATGGTTCAGATTCAATATTGTATTTTCCTGTTCTAAGGAAAGCTTAGCATGAATCATTATCCCTCAGGGCTGAAGATACAATAATGGGTGTCTGCTTTTTAACTTTATATCAATAAATTATACTACAGGGAATTTCTGTGAAGACTAGCTAGAGCAAGAAACTATTTTGTGAATCCATTTGCACTTTGTGAAAAAGCATGATGTCTAAAAGGCTGTAGCTCTGTTGCTACAATACCTGTATAGAGATCCCATTAAACAGTTTGTGCTATAATTACAAGCTCATGTCTATAAGTATGATCTGTCTTCCAGTTGCCTTCTAAGTATATCTGTAGTAGGTGTCTCTTACTGTCACTTCTGGAAAAATTTGTGTGGACTTCATAATGAGGTACATGTGAAGTTTGTAGCATCAAGACTGTTTTCCAATAGAGGAGGCTACCGTGCTAAACGAGTCTTACTTTGTTACTCCTGTGGTAAGTGAAGACTAAAACCTTGGAGGAATCAGATGTAAGTATGTCAGCAGGGAATAAAAGAAAAACGCAGAACATATAAGCCTGACAGGAGACTTGACAGGTCAGTGACTTCGTGCTTAGTGCTTTCTCCGACATTAACCCAGTGGGTTAAAGTACTAGCTATTCCTCAATCTGCAGGCACAAGCTATGGAGAAATCAAAGGATGTGTCTATAATATGCTGCCAGGCTTTTACACCTAACAGAACAAAAGTACGGGCTCTTCAAGTGGCGTGGTGATCTCCTTGTGTGTCTTAAATTGTGCTGATT
Organism: Chlamydotis macqueenii; assembly: GCF_036417535.1. Lineage (NCBI taxonomy): Eukaryota > Metazoa > Chordata > Aves > Otidiformes > Otididae > Chlamydotis > Chlamydotis macqueenii. The sequence goes on from NC_141558.1 coordinate 12,020,019, forward strand.
GTTTCCCAAGAAATTAAACAATTATGCAGTGTTTTCTCCAGGTAGGTGAGGAGTAACTTTAATCTGATGTGACAGTGCTCTAGCAGCACAGCATGGGCTGCCTTGGGTAGCCATGAGCCACCTGCCCTCTTACGGCTGTGGTGGGGGGGAGTGCAGCAGCTGGGGACAGCTGTGAGAATCGAGCATCACAAAGTTGAGGAACCTATTTCAGTACTGTCAACTCAATCTCAGTTGTGGCTTCCTGGGTTTCTGATCTCTTTCTTCAAACAGAGACTTGAGGACATAACCTAGGAATAAAATGTGGTATTTACAATCTCTTGTTTAATGCATTTAACCTATTTCTGTAAGATTAGTCAATATCTTGTTGGCTTTTTTTTTTTGGCCTGTTGACAGGGATTTGAGTTATTGAAAAACAAGACAATGCTCAGGTAAAGAGTGACTCTAGTCTTTAGCTTTTCTAAAAGCTCTGGTTAGTGCCATTTTGCAAAATAGAAGTGTTAATAAGATGATCCCTTATGTTTTTGTTATTTTGGAAAATTCAAAGAGATTCCCATCCATGGCTAGACTAGAACTTATAGAAATCTTCTTGTCAGATTTTCAACAGCATGTGAGACAGACACTTGAATATCAGCAAAATCTTTTAAAGATGACATGATAGTAATACTCTCTCCACCTCAGAGGTGTCTGTTTATACTAAAATTCAGGAACTGCCTTCCTGGTTATGTATATCTATAAAAGAAAAAAAAATCCTCTTCAAGTGTTGAATCAACACCTCTTCGGCTTTCAAGTGGATTTTTTATGACCACATGCTTTTCCCCCTGGTATTTGGGATGTTATTTTTATATCCCTGTTAACACAAGTTGAAAGAAGATCAATCTTCTTTGTTTATGCTTAATGTCTTCTGCAATTCCGACAGGTGAATGATAAAAGTCTAAAGGAAAAGAGAAGTCTGGTGTGATTTGTTTTTATAGGAAAATAGTAACCATAATAGAAGTATTCTGCAGACAGTTATTTCCACTTCAAATAAGTAGTGGTAAGTCAGTGCTACAAGTAGCCTCATTATATCTGGTCACTGACAGAAGCACAGAGCTGTCATTTTTACTATAATCTGTAGTCAGTAACATGGCTAGTAATTTAAAACTACATACTACTTTGACTTAAAGCAGCAACAACTTGCCGTTAACTAAATCCTGAAAAAGTAAGGAAACAGAAATTTATAGTTTCTGGCCCAACTAACTTTCTCTTTTGGTATATTGCTTTGCTTCTTGTTTTAAATCTCAGTGTCTTCAGTAAGAGTAAATGCTATGTACCTCTATCCAGATGAAAATATCTTCTGACAGTGATCTAATGATTTAGGAAGCTTTGATTCAAGTTTTAGCTTCTACCACAAGTCTAATTGAGTCTTCAGCTAGTCACTGCCATATCAATGCTGTTTCCATTTGTGCATGTGTGTCCAGAAACACCTAAACACAGTGTTAGCTAGCCCAGATGGGCATGTGCTTTGGAAAAAAACAACGCTTTAAAGTAGAAGGAAGCTGAATTGATCTCCTTACAGTGTTTGCAGTGGTACAAGAGCAAGCCCAGGAGGCTCATGGTGCTTTGTAAAGAAGCAAAAAGTCATCAGAGGCTTGATTAGGGAGGGGGTTCAGATGGACCCAACTTTTCTATCTCTACAACGGAATTTCCTGTCTGTTAAATGTGAAAATAGCATTTGCATGACAAATAAGTTGGGAAGTAAAAGTAGTAAGTCAGACACTGGCTCCTTAAAAGCTGAGGTGTATGTACATTGCTATTTTTTTTTTTTTTCTTTGGATGGCCCCTGGCATCCCTAGACCGAGGGGAGGTGGAGCTGTGGCAGCTACCAGATAAGCAGCTCTCCCAAGGAACTGGCCAAAGCTCTTTCACAGTGGGCTTTCTTCCCCCCAAGCACACCTATATGCAGCCCAAATGTGTAACCATAAAACCTCTTGGCACCTACGTGGTGCTCCTCAGCGTAGAATTTCAAAGCTCTGTGTGCATGCGGGCGGGTGGCCCTGGGCTCCCCTCTGCTTTGGGTGTCGGGGGTGAGCTCTGCTGCTCACAGAGCTAGGGCTTGCCTGGGGAGCTGCTTCCACACTTCTACATGTCATCCTTAACCACTGGGGAATATTTTTTGCTGAGGTACTTTCCTTCTGCTAAACAAAGCACTATCATGTGTTTCCAGCTGCCCCAGAGCAGCTGCTGGTCTCTAAGGTACGAGAGGAAACCCAGAGCCTGTTCTCAACTGTTGACAGCAGCAATTCCTCCCTCCAGCAGCACCAACTGCCTGGCTGATGGTACTGAAGGAGTTAACTTGTACAAAATCCATTCTGTATAACTGCCTGCTCTGCCCTGATTTATTCTTCCCTAATAAAAGGCATGAGTGTGAGGAAAAGTTGTGGGGTTTTTTTTTTTTTATTTTGTTGTTTTGTCTTGTGTTTGGTGTTTTGGTGTTTTTTTTTTTTTTTTTTGGTGTGTGGTTTTTTTTTTTTTCCTGACTCCTAAAATTTTAAGGACTCTTCCTCTAAGATCACACCTGCTTACCCCCTCAAAAAATCACCCAGAGGGGAGGCAAGGGCATAGGTCAATATGAAGAGCTGCTCAGGAAAGCAGCTGGTGGGGTCCAGCTATCTCACCTATGATTTGGTGCTCCTTGCACGTCTCTCTTGCCTTCAACCTCCTTCACTGCCCTGCTGTCCTGTGTCTTTGGGCATGTAGAGCATGTGCAGTCTGAGCTGTTTCTTTCTGGCTCAGTGCAAAGTGTGGGGCTTTTGTTGTCTGAGAGCACTTGTTCAAAGGCAAAATATCGACTTGTAGTGTGCAGTAACTGATTCTGGGAGCAGCAGGATGGTGTCATTTTCTCATCAGTATACTGAGAGTGAAGGACTGGTAGTTTAGAAACCTGGTTGTATCTCAAGGCTTTTCCTGAGATTTTAAAGTAGGTTTCAATTAATTAATTTCTGTAGAAGATCTTATAATGCTCTTCATCTTTCCTCTATTTAGTATTCAAGCACTTATCTGCTGCCCTTTCAGCATTATGACTGGTGTCACTCATGAAGTATGATTTCATATACCAATTTATTGTATGAGAATACTGTGAATGAAGTAGAAAACAATGTGGTGGTGGTTTCTTCTTTAGTACCCATGTTCTATTCTCTGTGTCAGTGAGGAATTGCAGTGACTTACTAATCTGGAAAAGGGGAAGATCTTGGGCCCAGAAGAGTTCATTACAGTGTTTGGGACTAATCCCAGTTCACTCCCCTGTATCTCTTTCTCTTTAGCATGTAAACAACTCCATCCCTTAGGCAGAATGTAATTTAATTCCTCAGCTATTGACTTTCAGTGGTTGCTGGGCTATTACTTCAGCTTTATTTCCATGTAGATTTTTAATATACTATGACAAAACACTCGTATGTGAAAAGTCGTCTACTTCTGTGACGTGTGCAACCTTTTCAGACAGTTTTAACTTTTTGGCCTCTGTTCTATGGCTTGTTATGGTGTTGCTGATGGGACTCAGTAAAGCTTTATGGACCTTATGTATAGTCCTGGGGGCTAGATCTCATACCCTCAAATGGGGGATGTAACTTGACCTCCTTCACAGGAATTAAATATTCTGAATTCATGAGGGTAAAGGAAAGGGAGAAGAGGAGAAAACTGGACTGTGTTCCATTTTGTTTAAAAACAAACATTTATTAGCAGTGGGACTTGTACCACCATGAATATAATAATTCAGACTATTTCCTATGGATCAGTGAGATGTCTAGACCAAGGGCAAGAATTACAAAGGGCAGAATTTAGAAAGATGCTTTATGTCAGGCAGAGCAAGAGTTTGTTTATTTCTGGAAGGAGAGAAACAAACATCATACATTCTAGGAGCTCTGAATTCCAGGCAGTCGCTGAACATACCATACCTTCTACTCATGCCCTTCAGTCACTTTTCCCCTTCACACACTTGTGCAAGGAGAGATCCCCTGCAAGGGGAGCAGCTCTGTCAGTACCAACAAATTAAACAGGGTGGGAGTACAACATATTCTAGTAAACTAAACTCATCTTGGACCTAGGCTTTGGTCCTATTGTAGCACAGGGAGTGATTTAGGACAGACCAAGGCCTGTTCCCTAAGGTCAGCTTAGGTGCAGCCACATCATGCAGGATGTCAAAGTATTTAAAGGTAAGGTAGTGGCTACTGGACTTCTGGCATTAGAAAGTGTGCACAGATAAGGTCTTGCTCACTATCAGAGAAACAGTAGAGTGTCTTTCTGAAACTTGAAGCTTTGCCTTTATTGTTACTTAGAGCTGTTGCTCCACGTTGGACTCATGCGGAGACAGAGAGGAAATCTTACAGGTACATAACAAGCTATAGCTCAGCACTTTCAGAGCCTGAAGCTGCCACTGTCTCTGGGGTGATGGGAGATGCTGACCCTGAGCCCCTTCTCAAACCTGCACTGGGCCACTCCTGTGCACAGCATTACTTGGCTTTGTCTGTGAGCAGCAGCTTTCTGAAGCCGTTGGGTATTAGTGTCTTCATTTGTATGTGGGTAAACTGAGGTAGCAATGCTGGATGACCTGCCGTGATCATAGACAAACTAGCAATAAAAGTGGATCTTTCCACTTCCTTGTTCCTCTGCTTTAACCATGACCCTATATGCTTCATTAGCTAAAAAAACATAATCATTACCTGTAGTTTCAGGTGTGGAAGACTTAAGGAACAAGGTTAAGTCCTCCCAATTTACCACACCAGTATACTTGTGAATGGTAATGGTCTTTAATCAACATCACAATGACAGGACTGTCTTCCTGTGCATCTACTAGTGGGTTGCTAGCCCTAGTGAGCAGGTACCCCTTTACAGTAACAATAAGAGTCTTTGAGAAAAGACTCAAGATCAAGCTTAGTTGTGGTTCTGTGCAAGATCCTATGGGCAAGGTACAGTTTCAGCCTCCTGAACGTCATGAGGACCAAATCCAAAACATAATCCAGACTGACCTTATCTATGAGGCTTTTCATCTCCTCAAATCTGGACCAGTTGCACAGGCTTATACCAAGGAATGCAGTGCTGACATTAGCACTGCTATCTCGTATGTGCATAAAATTTTCTCTAGTTTGACAATTTTATAGGGATTTAAAAATGATTCTGCTTATGTTCTTGCTGAAACTCTAAAGCTGGTGAGAAATCTAGCGCGGGTTAAAACAAAATCATATGGGATATGCTGAAACGTGGTTACATCTTGAATGACAGTGCTACCTGCATAAATTTGAATGGAGCTGCTTTTTTGAGTCACTTGATGCATTTCACACTGGTTGCTCCGATATGCACAGACCATGTGAGAAGAGCACTGAGGCAGCTGAGGCTGCGCCTTGGAGAAAAAAACGTACAAACACAATAGTATTTCATTCTAAACTAACAGAAAGAGGGAAAGAGAAAAAAGGAAGGACACAATAAAGTTTTAGCTTTGTGATGCTCTGCAACAGGATGTAGCCACAAACCCAAACCCCACGCAGAGATGCTGATCTCTCCATCCTGGTGAGACAAGCCTGTTACCTCCTGGCTGCTGCTCTCTCCATGCCTTACATTTCTCCATGGAGAAAAGGTTAATTTAACTTAATGAGCTTCACACAACTCAGCCCTGGGTTTTGCTCCTCTCTGTATGTTGCTGCCCTCAGCAGCACCAAGCCATATGAATCAGTCTGCAATTAGATTCAGAAAGCAACTTTTATTTTAATTTTTTTTCTATGGTGTGGTGAAACCTGTGTGATGTCTCTCATGTGAAAGTTGAAGTAATTCAGGATTAAGACTGTGTCCTTATTTGTTTGGTTTGTGGACATTTTTCATGTCTGTGTTTTACAGACTGTTACAGGCTGTAGGAAACAGCTGATCTGACAGCTTTTAACAAGGAGACATTATGGCTACTGGAGCCCTCCTAGGTTTCAGTACACCTTGAAGATAAAACTTTGCATCTTTCTCATACCTGAATCAATTTATTTCATGTCAGAGTGAAGGGAGATAACTCAGCCTAATCTTATTTGTTCTAGCAACTTGATGTAAAAATGTCTTCCATAATTTATCATGCATTGAAGCAAGGGGGTTTGTACATTAAATACAGAAATATTATATGCTTCTGTATATATTAATAAAGAAGATAGGATTTAACAGCAATTTATCTACACAAGATGTCAGTTTGCTTATATTTCATTTCCAATATTTAACAGTCGTTTTTAGATTTTACTTCTCTATCAATCAGATATATAATACAAGATACAGTCTATGACACGTATTTATTTGTTTATGAGCAAAGATTCTCACTATTATTTAGTTTCTTGATTTTTAGGTACAGTGGAAATGTGGATAAATAGACAATACTTGAACTAAGTACACAAGTTTTTCCTTATCCTAATATTTAAAGTGCCTACAAATCAATACACTTAGTATTCCTATAGTGTTGTTGTAATTTACTTTCTTTAAATTCAGTTTAAAGCCTATGGATTTACTATTGTCCTTGTTAAAGAGAACATCAGTCAGAACAGTGATACGTAAATCCTAGGACGATCAGTTGGCTTGTTTCTTTACTTTTGTATCAGACTAGGTTTAATATTTCTCAGAAGCTTATTCTTAAAAAAAAAAAAAGGACATTAAAAAAGCAAAAAGCAAGACTTCCGTCTCAGCAACCCGCAGCTCAGGTTTTTAGGCAATCCTACATCACCTTCCAGCACCGTGTCCTATGTATGCCAGCAGCCCTTGCTCTCCCTCCCTCGTTCCGTCCTCCTCTCGCACCCTGCACCACCGTACTCTGGCAAGGAGGAAATTTTGCTGGATTTTTGGTTTGTAAACACCCTGAGCATGCCGGGGCAGGTGCTCCAGATGGGGTCTACACCCGCTTGACGCTGTTGAGGAGCTCCGTCAGTTCGCTGATGTACTTGATGGTGTACTTCAGGGTTTGTATTTTGGTGAGGGGCTGTCCTCTCTGGCTGTAGACCGGGGGCAGGTAGTTGCGCAGCGTGTGGAGTGCATCGGCCAGGGTCCTCATTCGCAGCTTCTCCCTCTCACTGGCCTTCCTCCTGCGCTGGGCCGACATCCGTACCTTGGTGCCCTTGGGCAGCCGGGCCTGCCCGGGGCTGGGCAGGTAGGCAGGGGGGAAGTCCACCAGGCTGTAGCCCACCAGGCTGCCACCGCTGCCGAAGGGTGCCTCCGCCGCCGCCGGGCAAGGGGATGAGGAGTAGGATTCAAAGGAAGGTGTTGGGGATAAGCTGTGCGGAGACGAGACGGGATGCAGCTCAAAAGCCCCGGTAGTGCTTTTCCAGTCCCAGGACGATAAACAGACGGAGTGCTCTGAACCCAAAGCGTCTTCCATGTTTATCAACGTCTCGTGCAATTTGTCCATGCTGGAGGAGCGCTCAGGAGGAGGAATGCCCTCTTCCCGCCAGCAAAGGCTGGAGCCGCCGGCTGCCGAGACCTTTTTATGATGGAGGGAGGAAAGTGACAGAGTGGGAACGTGGGTTTGGCGAGAGGAGTTCAAAGGAGCGCCACAAGTGCTAAGATGGAAAATGAACTCCTGATGTGCTAGTTTCTTCTCAGTGATAATTATCAACCTTCAGCTAAAAAGCCTTTAAGCTAACAGGCAACAGCGAGAAAGGAGGAAAAAAAAGATTATCTTCTTGCAACTAAACCAATTAAGGCTGTGCATCTACATTTAATGTTGCAGTGGGGGGATAAGTGGTGAGAGAGGAAAAAGAAAATTAACCACTTTACAAAACGATTTAGAGATGCAGAATTTAAAGATAATGACCGCTAACACAAACCCTGAATTTAAGCCATCAAGTGCAGATTTCTGTATAACTGAAAGCGATGGTGCTACAGCAGTGATGGTTTGATCTGTGCTGACTGCTGCTGAGGTAGTCTCTTGTTATCTGCATCTTCATCATGAAAGTCAAAGATGGTTTGTTTGGATTTGTCTGTGTTATCACTCTGTGGATTTCTTTTCTCATGAGATTGCAACTTCTCCCTGGATCACTGTTTTTCAACATGATAAAGGAGGCAAGAATAGCAATGCATTCCTTGCAGTCTGTAGATTCATTTACTATTTTAAATCATGACTGGGAAATCAAAAAGGAAAGCTGTAATGGTAAACATTTGAAAGGCCTATTTGAAAAAGGAAATAGGAAAGTGTAATTTAAAAAAAAAAACAAAAAAAGTCTAGGAAATAAAATACATAGTGTATAAACTTCAGGCCCAGGCAAATTTTTGACATAGAAATTTAATTCAAAGTAATATACAAATTACACTTGTGTAAGAGAAGACTAGAAGCTACTTCTGTAAAATTTTCTACCTCTAGGAATCTATTCTTCTGCCAAAAAAAAAAAACCTTTTCCAGCCCTCACTCAGTGCAACAGTGAAGTCATGTTAGGCAGTTCAGGTGAAAATGTATGTCTTATAAATTAATAGCATTAATAATGAGCACTTTTCATCTCTAGGCTTCAGAACTGCTTACGGTGATGATTAATGATCTCTATTACTCTCGGGAAATGGTTAAGCAGAGGCAAGGAGTAACTTGCGCAAAATCAGACAGCAAATCATTAGGAGAGCCAGGAAATCTGTCCAAAACCACTGAGCTCTGCAGCTCTACCGAGTGGATCAGCTGCCAGCCATGACTTTGTATCGGCCCATAATGGAGGCAAAATCTAATATGGAATGAAAAGAAGGAGAGAAAGAGTGCCAACCTGGAGGAAAATGAAAAGATAAGATTTATTTATTTGTTTTAGAGATTCCATCTGTGTAATGATCTCTGTGTGTGCCATAATCCACTCTGAAAAAAAGGGGATAAATTCCTCTGAATGGAATACACTGATTCTGGGATACACCATTTCTTTTTGATTGTGAAATTCTCAAAAAGAACCCATAATCCAATACTCCTCATAGTCATTAGGACGGCTCTTGCAAATTTTTATGAGTTTAGGATCAAAACATTGGGATGTGGCTTGGGGGAGACTTACTGATTTTTATGCTAAAATGAATAAGAAAGAACCAAAAAGTGAAGGATTTTAGCATTTCAGCCTGAGTTGAGACAGTTTGACCATGATGACATCTACCCCATGCAGAAACTCAGGGCACAGCTCACCACAGTTGGGATTGCTTCAGGTTTTACGGTTACCCAATTGTATTCCGGGCTCTCCTCTACTCCTTCTTTAAAGAAAATGAGCTGAAACAGTCCTAAGAACCACAAATGCCTGCTACAAATTAAAATTAAGACATGATGAATGACAGGTATTTTCTGTGACTTCAATAAACTAAATCAGTTTCACTGAGCACCAAGATAGTGGTCACAAGGCCACAAGTTAGACATGAAGTCTGATTTAGCATAAATAGGGGATTCATTTTTGTCCCAGTTAAAATCTCCCTCCCATTCTTTTTTTCTTTTTTCCTCTCCATATTTTTGTTTATAGTGCCTTTTCCCTTTTTTTTTTGCAAGATAGTGTCTTTTCCCTTTTGTGGTAAACACAAAATTAGAAGTTTACAAATAGACAAAAATCAGGAGGGGGTGGTGGAATAGGAGGAACTTCTGTGTGCAAAGAAAAGGGAGCATCCGAATGCACGTGTGTGTGTGTGTGTGTATAGAAATATATTAAAAATACACATATTGAGCATACGTATAAAAACTGTTCCGCTCAGCAGTTTTAATTTTGAGATCAAATGTTAAGTAAATGCAGTCAAATTTAGAAGCAAATATTTCAACAACTGATTTGTTTGCTGACTATAAACAATGCATGTTGCCAGTTAATTTATACCCTTAATCTGTGGGTAAATCATAGAAAATGTTGTTCAGACACCAAGGGGAAAAGATTTTGTGCACGTTCAAGATGCCATTGCTGTAAATGACAGGGGTACGCAGTCAGATTTCATCTCTATATTCTTATATACAGGGATTGGGATGAGATTAGGTGGGGAAGAGGAATGCAAATTCTAGCAATAGCTATATCTTTCCTTATGTCTTATGGCTGAATTTTTAAAGCAAACAAGGCAGGATATTACAGTATATGGACAACTGCTCTGGTTGCCTAAAAAAAAAAAATCACTAAATCATATAAATTTGTGCTCTTATAAGCTGTTACATAGGCAAGAAAAAATTACAGGTTCTTCTATATTAGCAAATAATAAAGGGCTAACACTCACAATTGAAAACTGCCTTGCAGCTGTGCATCCTTTTTTACTACCATTGTGCACCCTGGTGCTATTTTAGCTCAGACCCAACTAGTCATGTCCCAAACATTGCCTGACTGTGGTTCAGGGAATGGCACCAAGGACATAGGGGTAAGCAAAGGGTTTACCCATGTGAAAGCGAATTTTGCCATCACGTGGTCTTCAGAGCAAGAAAAGGGGCTCTGGCCTTGTTTGCTCAACTGGTTTAGATGCAGCCAGAGGTTTGATTTTGAAAAACGGCCACTCATTTCTACCTACAGCCTCCAGGTTCCCAAAATGTACTCACATGAAGTGTGCCTCAGTTTTGGCCAAACTGGGAAGCTACATGAAGCATTTCCACGATCCCTGTATGTTCCGTAGCCTATGTAAGTCAATAGGTCTCATGGTATTTAGCTGTTCTTGGATTAGTTAGTTTTGGATAGCACTACGTTTCCACCCACAAGTATGAGAATCCTCAGTTAGGAAATTCTCTCACAAAGTAGAGACAATTATATCAGGTAAAAATTACTGGAAATGGTAAAACTGTTCACAGTGGTGTTTTATAACAGGGCCTTGAAAAGTACCATACAGAGGAAGATATGGCTACAGGCTGTTTTATTTTTCTGTATCCTTTGACTGTTTGACAGTCTCTTACTAAAGACCTAAGAAAGTCTAGTATTTGAAAAGGCACCTTCCTAGAAAGTAAATTTAAAAAAAAAAAAAAAAGTGTTTACAATCTTTATTTTATTCTACCTCTCACAAATTTTGGGAATTGCCTTTTTGTCTGTCAGTAAAGTCAAAACATTGACAGGTAGTGAGATATGAGGCTAACACCAATGAAATATGAGCTGATGCTTAAAAAATGATAAGGCATTTTCTGCTTGACTGATAGTTTTGATTTTCATTTCAGTAATTTATTCTGCAGTTTGAAGTCTAACATCTCAATCTTCATCTCCTTTAAAATGACAGTTTCCCTGCTCATATTTCTAAATATATTACAGAAGGGAGGAGAAGCATGGTTGCATGGAAGGAGGAAAAAATTTTCCGCTTTTAAAAAAAAAGACATGAAATAGAAATTTTTTAGAGTTTCCATATGTGTCTGATTCAGATTTTAGGTTTAAAAGAAGTTGTCCAGATAATCACTGTCATCCATGAGTATGGTAGGTAAATACATTTTTTGTGTACTGTTCTTTAAGGGCTGATCTACATTTTTTTTCTGTAAATATTCTAGAGCGTATTTTCGACAAGTTGTGAGTTTGGTAGGAGCAGACTTGTAACAATAAGAAGCAAAATATCATATTGGTCAGGAAGCATACAAGCTGAAACTGAGTAAACATGGATAAATGTGTTTCAGCAACACTAATCCCATAACAATCAGCCTCCTCTACAATTAGGACAGAAGTCCAGTCTTGTTTTATTGACAAGAAGCAGATCATACTAATATTCTTTCAGAGCACTTAGATGATAAAGCCTCATCTTGCAGTTTGTACCATGAAAAAATATCTGTCTCCCAAAAGCTTTTAAAGTCACTTCATCTCTTATTTAGCAAGAGGTTTCCCAAGTACTATCTGCTACGCCTCCCACTCACTGCGGCAGTGGCTGTTACCCTCCTGCTTTACAGAGGCGCGGATGAGGAGTCAATCACCCCTATATAAAACCAGGAGAGAGCAGCTGCAGGTCTCACTAACTTCAGCAGACGCAGCAGGTGTTCAACACTTCTGAAAAACAGTGTTGAACACCTCGGTTTACGCCCAAGCTGGCAATAAAGGAAGGAAAGGATCCACCACATTTGTTATCCAGAGTCACATTAGCCATCAGACGATGCTTCTCTCCTTTTAAAGGTTTTCCCTCAATTTGGATATATGCATTTCTTAAAATGAGGAGACTTTTCAGCTTTTTTCTATATGTGGAAGATGGTTTAATCTGGGTCCAACCTCAACTGAAATAAATGAGATTTCTAGGTAAGCAAGCTGGTCAACAGATACAGATTTTACTCTTTTTTTTTTTTTAGGTAAATATGCCAAAGAATATGGATGAACAGCCAGCTACAATTCCCAGCGAGAAAGAAGGCAGTAAAAGAACCTAGACTGATCCTGAGTCCAGTGCTATAAAAGAGAGCCCACAACCCTTACTATCTGCGAAAACCATCTGTAAATTGGATGTCTCATAGTTATTACTGCCTTTGGTAATAACAAATCTGTGGCTAGCACAAGAGAAAATGTTATTACTCATTCTTAGTAAGACCAGAAATAGGCTAGTTCTAGTGCTGTTAAAAAAAATCCTGCCATAAATGTTTAAAATCTTTAATGTTCTCAAGGGCACAACTCCAAAATGCCAAACTGAGAGCCTACTCATTGAGAAGAAACGGTCAAGTAAGGATCATTGACTTCACCAGGGCTTTGCATAGCGACAAGCATCTCTCTGGCATTGCCCTGGCAGGATCAGGACCTACCTATTTGCTTTACATCCTCAAATGTAAGTATTTGATCCTCCAAACAGTGGCAGTCGCCATCGACTGACAAGTGACATCAGCTCCACAATTCATTTAAAACATCTGATCTTCAAGCAACTGGGTTCCCAGATGAAAAGGCCTACGTGTGGAATTTACACCTACCCACCTTTTAAGTAGGGAGTTTATTACCTAGTGGTTTTCAGCTGATATTTAGGAATGTCTTTTTAATACCCCTGTTAACAGAAGTTGAAAGGAGGTTCGACTATGTGGTTGGTCTTTAATGTCTACTTCAGCCAGAAGGAAAAGGCAATGCTGGGGGTGGAACAAGAGTCTAACAAGGTTTATTCTGCTCAGAAAATGAAAAGTAACAGATATTATCAAAATAATGGAAGCTAGTTCGGTAGGAGAATTCCATTATCGTTTACTGCAGCTTCGTTGTATCAGGTTTCCCATTTGGTTTCAAAAGATTTTGTCTGCTATAATGAAGTTCATGTATTTCAGGGTTTTTTTTGTGGGAGAAGAGGAGGGCTACCTGTTTCAATTATTTCAAGGTCATTAGCAATGCCTCCTTTTCTACCCAAAACCGTATGTTCTAATATAATAAATGATAAAGTACATTATAGTTTATCTCCAAGTGTTTCTTCTGCTCTCCCCACAAACAGTTGATGATTGCCTTTGCCGTGTGTGACAGTGGTTTCACAGGGCTTTTTTAAAAACCTGGACAGCAGCTAAGGGTCCCAGAGGAAGTGCAAGGCTTGTACTCCTGCTTTCCTGCTATTACAATGGTCTTTCATGCTCTGTGCTCTAAATGGTTCATTTTGCAACATGAGGAATTTTCCAAAACTAGGTAAATCTTACAAGAAATTCCAATAGCCAGGAAAATCGCATTGCAGCTTGGTTGTGATTATTTGTAGTCAAGCTGCACAGCTGAAGCTGGGTGCTTATGAAGGGAGCTGGTTTTCAATTGCTGTGATTACATTTCAGCTCAGGCTGTTCCTCTTCATCCACCAAACCTCCTCATCAGTATCTGCTCATTTCTTCCTCCCCCGCACCCCAGCACTGAAGTGCAGAATAGCTACGTGCTGCTAATAGAAACCGTGTTTCATCTCGGCACTAAATGAAGTTATGCTCTCGGTGCAAGCCTGCACTTCAGTTTCATAATTATAAAATGGATCGATAGTCTGGGTGAGAGACAACGTACAAGTGTTAAATTACAAATTTTATTTAGCTCTTACATATTTCACATCCTGAAATAAAGCACTGCGTGCCTGTCCCGAGCTGCCCTTCACAAGCGCGTGGTTAACCCATGGGTAAGGACCATTGATTTTAAACTGCAATCATAAATTTCCTGGCAAGTTGCTAAATCTTAATTTTTATCACATTGAATCCCACAAAAAACAAGTCTGTCCTTCAGTCCATTGATGAACATGAATGGCATGTTAAGTTTGGGTTTTGGGTGGTGGTTTTTTTTTTTTTTGCATTTCCTCTGAATGCTTCCATGAATTTTGCCTGACAAATTGAACTCAGTGTTATAACAATCCCATGAATATATTTGAGTAAAATTGTTCCCATTTTTTCACAGGTAAACTTTGCACATACAGCAGGTTTTCAGTTTACATGAAATTAGAGGGGAAGTGGAGATACATTGGTGAGCAGAGCTGCCATTCAGAGGGACCTGGACAGGCTGGAGAAATGATCCAGGAGCAGCCTTGGGAGGTGTAAGGCAAATGAAAACCCCAGCGCCAAGTGGGATAACTCCAGGCAGCAGCACAGGCTCAGGGGGACTGGCTGGGAGGCAGCTGCTCAGAAGAAGACCTGGGGAACCTGGTGGGTTGACAGGCTGGAGCAAGTCCAGAGAAGGGTCACCAGGCCAGCCAGGGAGCTGGTGGACATGGTCTAAGGAAAGAGAGGTGGATCTCTCCAGTCTGGAGGGGAGGAGGCTCAGAGGAGACTTTACTGTGGTCTGCAACTACCTGATGGGAGAGTGAAAAGGAGAGCAACCCAACTCTTTGCAGACATTTACAGTGGAAGAAAGAGAGATTACGAGGATGTCAAGCGCTGAGTCTTACAAGCCTTCAGCCTTTCAGTGATTCATTAGAGGCTTCCCGCCTCTGGTACTCATACTTCTGGTGATACAAGACACCAGTATTTCCCCTGCCTGATTATATTTTGGGACAGCTGTGTTTGGGTGACAAGGGCATGGTTCAGAGGACTGTATTCTCCACAACTGAAGACCCTGCTCCCTTTCTTTGCCTCATGATCAGCTTCTATTTTCCACCGCTTCCCAATTTTTCTACCCCTAGCTTGTCCCGTCTATGACTAAACATTATTTCTTTTACTCTTTTCTCAATATTTTCTTTTCCCTTTTTTTTTTTTTAAGGCTTCATCTCTTTAATTTTCAGCCTCTTTCTCATTCTTTTTTTTTTTTTTTTTTTTTTTATGCTTCTTGATATTGACAGTAGAACAGGATACCTTTTTTAACATTCCCTGCCTACATGAATCATACATCTCTGTTTATATGCTCAGTTGCATGGATAAACTTCACGTTAGATGCAGGGACATTTAATTATCCACTTGAAACAGGCAAGTCCAAAGCACAGGTTAATGAATAAATAGTTCCAGTAGTTATGGTTACAGTATATAGTTATAGATAGGGGCTCAGTTAAGGTTGTAAAGTTGCAAGAAGTCATTTACTTAAGGCCACTGTTGTTTAGGAACTCTTATATTATTTTCATTTCTATTTTTGAAACACATAAGAGAGAAAAAAAAAACTAAACTCCTACTAGGAAAACTTATGTATGGGCTAGTGAGTCAAGCTTATAAATCTATTAGGTCAAACAAAGAGAAAGTAAAATGTAGAATTAGTGGGAAAAAGGGATTACTAATCAAACTCTTGCCTGCACTTGGAGAGCCCATTTAACAGTGTGCTGCTGGCTGCCCCGTCACTCTGATGAGACCCAGACATCTGGTTTGCACCCTGCCCAAGTTCCTGCTTAGTTAATGGTAATTGGGATGCATGTGTAAAACGGGTGCATGCATGAATAAGCAGGTAGATCTTACAACAGCAGGTATGCAAATCTTGAGAGCAGCTGGTCCTGGCTAAAATTGTGCTCTCTTGGGGTCTGCTTTGCTGCAAGCCAGGGAGAACACCGAAGCCGTGTCTGGCTTTCCCATCACATGGATGGGGGGAAATCAGGTCACAAATATCCTGTTCTCAGCCCTGCTACTGATGTGCATGATCATAAAGAGACCTTGTCTTCTGCTCCTGCTCCCCCAAATCTCTCTCTTCCTTAGACACAGACTGTGTCAGGGGAAGGATTGCCTCTCTACAGAGATCTTCTACATGATACCCACCACAGTGGTCAATTTAAAGCTATTACAAAATAGTGTATAAAACAGAAACAGTATCAGAAAACAATTGCATCTAAATTCTCCAGGTAATATTGCTCTAAGGCAGTTGAGCCCTCCAGAGAAGTTATTTTCTAAAGTAAATACTGGCAAATGGGTTGTAGTGAAAAAAAAAAAAAGGAAAACTTTGATTTCCCTGACATTGACCTGCCCTGTCAGGCTGGGATGCACATTCATCAGTCTTTTGCTCTTATCTGATATCTGTCATTCTGTGATGAGTTGAAAGCAAAGTAACACAGATGGATAGTGCTCTCTTTTGAAGAACAAAATGTACCAGGAACTGAATTTTCAAGTACATTCAATGTGACGTTAACTCTTAGATTGAAGGAGCATCTTTTAAAGGAGAAGGAAAGGGGAAAAAGTACTCAAAAGGGCTATTGGGGATTCCCTGTTAATGTGCATATAGCCTAAGCTAAATTTACAGTCCCTGCTACTTTCAATGTACTTCAGACAATGGCTAATCAACACTCATTACACAGCTTTGAAAAAGCTGAGTATTCTGGGGTGGTGCGCCGCATCCTCCCAAATACAACATACAGCCTGAAGCCAGTTATTTGGTCAGACACCTCCGTCCTTGGAGTTTTCTGGAGATCAGAAAGGCTGTCCTCCTCCAAGGAACCTAGCAAACCTTGTCTTCTTTCAGAGGAAAAGCTCAGTTTGGAGAAATATCATTTCCTCATGGCACAGGAAGGAATTTTATGTGGACAATTTTTAATTAGTGAATCCAGCCTCCCTTAGGAATCAAGTCTGAGATGAGAATGAAATGAGCCCCTGGCTCACAGACCTGGAATTAACCTGAATTACGATCCAGCAGAGAAATTAGCTGATTATATTACATTTTACACAGTCCTGAGGGATACAATAGTCTTGTTTTAAATATTCAGCTATGTTCCTCCTAAATCCTGTGACTCCTATTTGGGTCAAATAGTAAACATGAAGAACATCCTTTATATATCCTAGGTTATATGCTTGATTTTGCTCATATACGTTCCTGGTGCCAGTAATGCCTTCATTTTTTTTCAAGGCATCCTCTTCCAGCCCAATGACAGCGCTCCTGCCCAGAGATTTAATTTCTTTATTTATTTAAATAATATTTAAGAAATGTCTCCATGGCTGTCATAGTTTTTTTTCTTGAGTTCTCTTGGTGTCAAAATTCTTGATGTGTCCTACAGTGAGAAGTTCCTTTTCAACACTAAATTCAAACCTACAGAAGAAGTCAATCTTTACAGCTCAGTAGGCTTTACATCAGACTCTGTATTTCTTTAAAATCTTCCATGAGGAGTTTCTCTAGCTTAAAAGAAACTCTAGTAAAATAAGTTCTTTTTTTTTAATCTTGCGTTATGTAAAGGCCACTCAAATTCAGCAATGGAATATTTTCTGGACACGAATTGCGTAATAGTATTTTCAAGTGTACATCTTCAGAGTGGCTCTCAGAGCTGCTTCTGCTCCTAGATCTTCCACCTGGTAAAAGGCACATGTAGGTGTCTGGCCAGGGGCACAAGCATTGGAGGGAAAAGATCAAAGGCCTATAAATGTGTCAAACTTTCAAATGCAAATTACCTGCCATAACGCTGCTGAGAACAAATCCTTCATTATCACCATTCTGTGAAAGGCTTAAATTAGCCTGAATTGGCTGAAAAGAACAAGAGAAAGCAAGCCATTTATCTTCCTGTGAGTTTTATTACCTTTAGATTTATTTGGCTAATGGTCCAATAGCCCACTAATCAAAATATCTGCATAGCAAATTCTTCAAATGATCCATAAATAAAATATGTGATCATATCACGTTGCTATTAAAGTTAAACTGAGATCTGTGACAACAGGTTATTAAAAGAGTCCTTACAATAAGCCACTCTTTAATTGCCAAACTATGAGCTACTATGATTTATGTACTAACAATTATCCACTGGTTTCTTAGCTTGAGTTACATTTAGGGGAATTTTTTAATGTGCACTTCTTAAACTGTGTATTCTCCAGATAGATGCCATATCCATCCTTATTTTAGGCTGTCATTATTCTGAAAACATAATTACTTTCTTAAAAGGTACTATGTCTGGGGTTTTTTTTAGAGATAGTTTCAGTGAGGTAACAGAATATTTGATTGATTTAATTGACTTGAAGAGCAAGAGTTAAAAAAAAAATATTGCACTATATACCTACTCCTTATCTATAAGAGGAAACCCTAGCGCTCTGCTTTGTTAAACGAACAACTGCAACAAGGTTTTCTTAATTTATTGGGATCTTCAAAAGAGGATACGTCTTGACCAGAAAGCTCTCGGTCAGGATGGACAAGGGGCTGTCTGAGGAGCCAACTGTGGATCCTGAGCTCAGCAAGCATCTTCAGGTGTCCTTGGTTGCGTCTGGTGAGACTCCCCAGAACATGTGCCTTTAACTTTTATCTGCACCAATGACACTTTGTACCTCACTGGCTGTTCTATTGATCAAAGTTTTGATTTATTCCACTTCTGAAATATTCATCCCTCCCAAGTCAGCTGCTTGAGCTAGATTCTGAATTATGTGATCAGTTAAACACAATATACTCACTAGGGTCTTTTTCCCAGGGACAAGTAACACAGTTACACGAGTTCGTACAAGAAGGCTACGCAAGCTTATACAGATACCTACATAGACATCACACTACGAGGACCCCACAGCTTTGAAAGCTTTTCCCTGTTCACTGGCACATCAAAGCAGTTCTAAATCTTGGGCTTCTGTGGTGACAGTGGCCTGGCAGTTGGAAGACGTTTATGATTGTTGATAGTAATTTTTCACTGTATATCTCGAATTCATGGCCTCCCAGCACAAAATGTTTATTTTTATGAGAAAGAAGAAAATTAGAAACTCCAAACTTAAGTTGCTGTTATGTTAGAACTTAAATACGCTAGCATAACAAAGTTGTTGCAAGATACGCACCACTATTATTAGCGGGAATATAATTTTCTTGAAGGAATTTTTCCATTTTGCGTATAAACTCAAACACTTCTGGTGCCAGAGCCACATGCTCATTTTACACAGTTACATTCTTCAGGTTATCAATGTGGGGAGAGGAATGCCCTCTCTGTAAGACTTCAGTGGTGGGCTAGAGATAACAGAACAAGCTAAGGACTTGTGCCTTTTTAAAAATTACTTACGAAATCTGCTAGGTTGCTATACAAAAATCAACTAACTATGATGGGATACCTTCCAGTCCACTTTCCAAACTACTAAAACCAGAGACTGCAATGTGGAAGGTGCTGGAAAAGATGGTGCTGGATAAGGGTTTTTTTTTGATAAATAGAATCAAACTTGGCCTTTGCAGCTGGAAAAAAAAAAAAAAAGGAAAAAGTCCTTGCCAATCCTGCTTTCTTTCTACATTATTATCTCAGAACCTCTTAACCATGTGACTATTGTACTGGTTTCTTAAGGTATTGCTGAAAATAATATTCTTAGAATAACAGAATAACATAGTCTATGAGTTTTTACAATTATTCTACTAACAACCACAACTGACAGTAATACTGGGGAAAAATATATCATCAACAGAAAACAGTATTTCTTTAGAAATCACTAAGAAAAATCATGAGAGAACAATTTTTTTTTTTTCCAAATATATATCTTGCAAATTCTAAGCAATCTGTGAGCAGTAAATTTTGGCATTTTTAGAAAGGTAAACAAAGAAAAGCTCAGAAAACAGAGTGACATCCTCTTTGATGATGGCATATCAGCAGGCACCAGAACAAAGGTGTATTTGTGCTTGGAGATGTGTGGGTGCAATCCCATCACCTTCACTTGAGCTTGATGGTAAGAACACCTACAAATCCCACACATCTCATGTTGTTAAAAAAAAAAAAAGCCCAGAGAGAATGCAAACCACTATCTGAAACCGTGCAGTAAAAGCTAGTATTTTCAGTTTGAAAAGGTAATAGAGAAGCAGGAGTAGAGGTTGGGCTACACATGCCTTACTAAAAGTTTCAGTAGGAGCCAGACACGGGGAGGACAGCAGTTTGGCACGGGTTTGTACAAAGGCAGAGCTGCTGAACTGCATGCCTTGGGCTATCCCAGGAGGTTATTTCAAAACTTGTAACACAAGTGCTCGGGAATTCATGATTAGCATGTGCCCTATGCCACCCCACCGTAGTATCGTCTGGTGTATCTGCTAAACATCTCCGTAATACCAGCAGCACCCTCCTCGGGTCTTCGATAACCCCTCATGGCACAACCACCTTTACATCCTCACGTCTTCCCATGCATCCTCTATCTTTTTTGATCTGCCTGATAGCCAAAAGATAGCCCATGACACAGCTTAGGGAAGCACGTGTGAGCTGACTGACCAGCTGGCGGTCATCAGAGCCACTCCCAGTTTCTTTCCCTTGCAAAGGTCTTTCTCTCTTCCCTGAGCAATTGATTATCAAAAATGGATAGCCCTGAAATCATCAAATGTGGTTGAAATTGGCCAGTTGTTAAAAAGTATCAGTGAATAACAATGGGAAAGAAGCCACGCAACATAGATAAGGCACCTTTCCATAAGGCACCATGCCTATAACTGAGTGGTGT
Source organism: Chlamydotis macqueenii (assembly GCF_036417535.1). Classification (NCBI taxonomy): domain Eukaryota; kingdom Metazoa; phylum Chordata; class Aves; order Otidiformes; family Otididae; genus Chlamydotis; species Chlamydotis macqueenii. The sequence continues at coordinate 12,040,597 of NC_141558.1, forward strand.
GGCCGCTCTCCCAGAAGACCGATGATTTGAACCCATCCAGGCCAAGAACACATCTAAAATTCTCTATTTATTAAGAACTTCTATGAAAAAGACACCTGGCATTCTTCTGGTCTATCCAACAGAATAGAGTTCTATTCTATGGCCTGATTATGTTTACTAAGCAGTAGTTCTGGTTATTCACTCTCAGCAAACTTTCAGATTTCTATCAACGCAAAAGAATGTAAGAGACTGGCAGACTGTAACTGCTAAGCAGGCTTCTGGAAGTTAGAATTACCTACAGTTAAACCACAAAACCAATTTAGGTATAGAAAAATGCGATTAATACAACTGTCCCAGTGACATACAGTCACCTATGAACTGCTAATTGCCCACTCCATCAACAGCATCTCAGCAGTGTCTTCCTAGGTCATACTGAGACATCAGCCCTGTAACTAATTAGAAGAAAACAGACCATCTCCCACTTTTCTACCTGGCGAGTCTTGTTTGGTAAAGAGGCAATTCAACAATTACAAAAACTAGCGATACATTAGTGTGGATGAAAAGTCTTATAAAGCCCCTGTACAGGAGGTGTGCACATGGCTGTAACTCCTGGAGCCCCCTTTATTCCGTTAAACTCCAGGTTTTAGGGAATCTGAGCCTAAGTATAGTGCTCTTTTCCACCCAGCTACAGATCAAACAGCGAATTTCGCTCACCAGCACAAGATTCAAAGAAAATTCTACACCACATCACAGCAGGCTGAGGGATAGAGAGGCTTAAAGGCTAAAGCTGCTCTGAGACCTGGCGTTCATGTCGGACTGGAAAGCAGCCTGAATTCGACCTGAAACGAGGACACAGATTTCATGGTTTCACAGCAGATAAAACTTGGACAGTTTCTAGGGTTTGGGCGATCTTGTCTGTCCATTATTTGTTATGTGGTATCACTGCCAGGGCAGCACTGCGATGTTGGGATGAAGGAAGAAGGCTGCACACAAGGGTTCACCTAGTAAGTTCACCCACGAATTTACTCAAAGCAGACCATGATCACAGTTCCTCCCATCATGTCCTAAAGAACTCCCATAGCCTCTCACAGATCCAGCCTTTGTCAAGAACACTTGGTAGGACAACTGACTTGGCTTTGAGCTTGGCTGGGGAGGTGGTCTAGCAGAGCAAACTGCATTTTAAAATAAATGTTAAAATAATGTAAATGCTAACATACAGCTACTTCTATGCCATCTTAGCATTAAAAATAGCCATGGTTAGCTGCTTTTACTTCATCGTATCTTAGTCAGGCAGCTAATTCACTTTAAATGTCCATCAGGTGGAATTTTAGTATAGGTAGCTGTTTTCATGAAGCAAATTTTTTAAAGGTATGTCCCTTTTTCCAGCTGTGCTCAGTATTTGAAGCGACAAAATCACTCCAACCCTGTCAATGGAAATTGGGGTGGGGAGTGGAGGCAAGGCTCAGGTTTAAATAACTGTTTAAAGTCTGACACATGATTAATCTTATGAAGTTAAATTCAGTACTGATAGTAGCTACAATGTGGGATATGTGAGCAAGAGAACCCTGCAAAGAGTGGTTCTGTCACCCACTGTGATTTTGTTTCCTTGAAACAGTTTAAGTGTTTTGTTCCCCCCCCCGCAAAGGAAAAAGCGCTAAACCTAGCACTGAGTTTACTGTTTCGTCAGTAGCACCTGGGTTTTTTAACAACTCTCAATAATATTCTAACCACAGTTTTCTTTTATCTGCTGATATAATACAGCAGGGTTTGACACCTTTTTAGACATGAAAAGACTTTATCTTGTCTCAAGTAACAGCTGCCATTAGTCTCTTTCACTACTAAATTTCCCAAGTTTCTTTCTTGACATAGGAGCACAGAGCCAAGCCTGTGCAAATTCTCAATTTAAATAACCCTCTTCTCAAATTTGGAAATTTCTCGTGTTAATTAGCAAAAGATTTATCAAGTCCATCAATTCTATCACTAAAGTAGAAATTGGTAACAATTTTTTCCTTTTGTTAAGCATGTTCACACATATTGATAAGTATTTCAGTAATATCTTCCAATGAAAAAAGAAAGAGCATGTGTAACTTGACAGTAGGATATATAGACATTGAGGGGTGGGCTTTTTTTTTATTTACGTTATATTTTTTGTAGCTCTCTCTATATATACTCCAGGTAAATAGTATTCATCTTCCTTTCTCATTGATTCCCCATAGACCTGAAACAGTGAGTTACAATCACAAGGAACACCAACCAAACGTCTCATTTTGTTAAGATATGCTAAATAAATTTGCTACATCTAAGTAGATTTTTAATACTGTTTATAAGTGGAAATAATGATATTTATGCTGCTAAGACAGAACCTATGGGTCTGCTTGATATCTCTGCAGGAATTATTCAAGCTAGAGGGATACTGACATCAGGGGTGATAGATCAGTTAAAGTACTCAGGCTGGTTCAGTAGTTCTGCAGAAAAACTTCCAGGAAAGTACTTGAGGAGCATGTTTTACTTGCCCCATCTCCATAGCAGGTATAGTTTTACTACTTTAGATGAAGCACCCTGATACAGCCCAGTTGGGCCGACCAAGACAGATGATAAATGAAAATATAGTCAGGGTCAGTGGGCTGATGCATCACATTCATTTATACTTACAGTCAGTTTAAGATAACTTTATTCTACAGGAAATATTCCTAAAAGATTATCTGTTACACCCACTCTGTTTATTTAAACATCTTCACAAGTGTGAGAGGTTGCAAAGAAGTCAGCTTTGGCACAGTAAAAACAGTTCCAAAGAAGAAAAATCATCCCTAATCCTTAGACTCCGTGAACTAAAAAAAGATAAGAAATCAAACAATTTTTAAAACTGTAATTTCTCTTCTGTAATGAATCACAAGATTAATTCATGCAACACTCACCCCTAATTACACGTGTTGTTGTGTTTATTTGCTGCAATGAGCAGCTATAGCCTAAATGAAAGGGCAACCTATACAGATGTTTTCACATCTATTGCCGCTTCTGAAGTAGTGGCAGAAAACTTGCACAAAATTGAGATGTATTGCAAATGAAAAATTTGAAACTTTCATGCATTTAATGCTTAACTGTACTTACGAAACCAGATTATTTTGTAGCAATATCAGCAACAGGCTTTTTTTTTTTTCCCTCTGCAGTTTGTAATATTTTATTATTATATCCTGTTTCTGGTTTCCATCATCCGTAAAACATGAACTTAATATAATTCTAGCACAGTATTTTCAGCAAATTATCCGTTAAAGCAATCATCCTAGCTAGATGTGGAAAAAAACCAAAAAACCCTCCAAAACCCACTCTTGCCTCCCAAATCTAAACACATCCTAAATTCACAGTGTGTGAATTTTTATGATTCCTCAAACAAAAGAGCGCATTCTCATACACTGGGACGGAACAAGAGTGAGGTCATTCACATGATGTTGGCATTTTTATTAATGAAAATTAAAAGTTTTGATTCCAACTTTCAGTATCCAAAAATCAACAACAAAGAAAATGAAAGAAAATACATAACCAATAACAATACTTTTCCACAAAAAATGGTCTGATCTCTCCACTACTGACCACTGCCTAAGGAATCCCTCCATTTATGGCCCCTAGGTGGCTGCTACTCTTACTCTCCTTAGCAATTCTACTCTTCTAGGAACCCTCTCAACATCAGCTGGGTAGTTAAGTCTCCAGAAGACGTAGATGATCTTCAAAATTGAAAATAAGTTTCCAATATTTTTGATTTTTTGCTAATTTCCACAATACATTTCTCATTCGGAAAATCAAGTATTAATAAACTTTCTCTGCACTTTCTTTTCATCTGCCAACAGAGGAAAATGAAAAACTACCATTTTGTCTCATTACAGATTTCATTATCTATAGACCACCTATTTCTTCCTTAAAGACATCTGGAATTTAGCTTCCTAACTTTTAAAGCCTTGATCTTTATGAAGAAAGAATTGGCATTTTCATTAAGGCATGGATATTCTAAATTTCTATTCTTAACATTATATCTTGGCAAGCGTGGCCCTCCTTCTGGTTAGTCCATAGAAAAAGTTATGAACACTTAGATGCGGGCAAGGAGGCATTTCCTAATAAGTGGCTGAAGACAACTTCTTTTGTGTGTATGAACAGAGATTGCTTCTATATTAAAGGGTAGGAAGAATATTCTAAAAAAATGCAAGTGTATTCAAGTTCCCCCTTTAAAAACAAACATTTACATGATATTATTCAAAGAATCTGTAATATCATCATTAAATTTTTATTTTCTGTAACTTAACCTTCATTCTACTGTAAGTAGAAGTGAGTGTTAGATGGGATTTCACATCTTCTTTAAGAAAAAAGAAAAGCCCCAAACTATAAATGTTTGATTAAAACAGCCATCAAGTTTCCTTAAATATTAGATATGACAGTTACAAAAGCTGAATATCCTTACATGGCTTATTCCATTATTTGGAAGATGCACATACTCAAAGAACAGCTTATTATAGGGCATGAGAGAGATAAATTGAGCTACCCAGCAAGGTATTATCTGCTGTGTGTCTCTGTCTGGTCCTTCAGAGATAATCAACACAACCAGCACACCAGGATTCAAAAACTCATTTTAAAACTACCAAAATTAAGTTAGCAGAGTAGAACAGAAAATTTCAGTTGGAAAGAGCTGTTTCACTTTGTCTTATAAAGAATATCCAACAGTAGTACAGTCATTATTTTAATAAGTCTGTTTTCACGAACAAAAGGACTAATAACTGTATATAAAATCCTCACAATTGGCTAGGAAAAACCCTTCTTGTTTCATAAATAAACCTCCCCATTCCCTTGTGTTGTAGTTATTTTGTACTTTTGCTAACATTTGTTTCAAACTTTAGCTCCAGGATGCAGTATTTCACAGCACTTCTTATTCATCAAAACTGTGTCCACTTAAAATCAACAGAGCACACTACAAAAACTTCGAGAAAAAAACTCTGCAAGAGCTGCTATAATCTGTTTTATTGAGAACCTAATTGATTTTGATTCTTCCTTTTAGTCTTTCAGACAGGGGAAGGGGACTGTCTGCCCATGCATAAGTCAGAACAGTACTTTCGGCTTGCTGCATGGGACTAGAACCTGACCTCTCAGACGCCTGCTCTGGACTTTGGGAACAATTAACTTCCCCTACAGAGCACTGTTTCTGAGATACATGCAATGAGAAACTATTACCAGCTTTTTTTAAACCAGTGTTTTTCTTCTTCCCTTTAATTGTAAGAGCTGAGTCACTGTTTGTTCTTTTGGTAGTAACAACATTACTCCTTTTCTTTGTAAAAGAATTTTTAAGCTGACCGGGGTTCAGTTGCCTTTTCTGCTGCTCATAAATCAGACTGTTATTCATGTTCCCATCATCACTGTCTTCACTAGAAGAACATCTGTTCCGACACACACTCTTTTTAAAAGAGGTTTTGCAAGTAGCTTGAGTACAAGCTTTTTTAACGTGACAACCAGTTACAACATCCGCTGGCTTTTGAGACACTGGAAGCACTTCACACCTAGGATGTAGTGTCTCTGTTGTTTGCCCACTGAGGGCTAGAGATGTTGAACTGGTTATATCATGGTCTTTTTGCATCATTTCAGGCAGGCTGTCAGCTTTCTTGTACTGATCTTGAGAAACGTGTACACTGGATTCCCTTGCATGGCTTCCTGATAGCACATTTTTACTTTCCTGCACTAGTTTGTTTAAATGACACGAGGAAGAGACAAAATCTTTATCAGGACTCAATGTTTCTTTTGCTTGTTTAAAACATTTCAAAGACTCCCGTTGCATTACATCTTCAGACAACAAAGGTTTTGATGGAATAGAAGTCTTCTTAAGTATTCGCTCACTTAAAGACCATTTCTGAAGTTGTTCCATAGAATCATCAAAAAACAGATCATCTGCACTATCAGAATGATGTTGATCAGACTGCACGGCATCAGAACATTCTGAGCTATTTCTCACTGTTTCATGACCCAGTGGATGCGAGCGTTTCATGTCTGTAGTTAAGTCAGCTGCTGGATCACGAGTATCACCGCTGTGGGCTAGTGAAGTGCTGAAGAAGTTTCCTTCCTGATAAATACTGCTCAGTTGTAAACCAGCTGTTACAGAGGAAGAGGATGATATCCCTGAATTTTTAGTAAATTGTGCTGGCAATACAGATGAGTCAGTCAACGTACTCTGTAAGAGCGAGTAAGGCAATGCAGTCAGAGGAAGAGCAGCTACTGATGCTGGCAGTTGAACAGTTGTTATGCAGGAAGCTGCAGCTAACACGAGATCTTTTGGTTCAGTACTTCCCTGGTGTATCTGATCTTCTGTGGTAGTTTTTATATCTGATGTGGAGTCTTGCACAGGAATAATTCCACATCTAGATTTTAAACTCATTTGAGACAGAAGATCATTAACTTCATCATAAACATTTGATAATTCTTTTTCTTTCGGTTTGTCTTTCCTGTCTGAAAAAAATAAAAAGGGTATATCAAAATGGCATACTAATAGCATTCAGATTTCCTAGTGCTGAAGTATAAAATAGCGAGGTAAAAGCACACTCCTTGCAAGATACACTCAGATCCTGACAAAACATGGTATTGCTCAATAGTGGGAGAAATGTTTGTTGCTTCTGCTTCTTGCATTCTGGCAAGAAGTGTAAGTTTATAAGAAATAAGCTTTTGGACTTACTTTTCTGTTTCTTCTTGAGAACTTCTGACTTTTCCATTTGATAAAGTGCAACGACATCAGGATAAGCAGCCTGAAACAAAGACTCCTCTTCTACTGTGACTACAAACAACTGTGCAGGCTCGTCTTCTGCATCAACATAATGTTCTAAAAAGTTAATGAATGTACATTAGGTATGTATATAGACACATTTCAAAGTAGTGAATAAGAAAAACAAAGAACAAAAGATTTATTTGAGTACAAAGATATGTAAAAAGGTCAACAGTACAATGTTTGAGATTTAGCTACAAGTGAAGTCTTTCTTTCCGCAAGTCTCCTGGCACAACTGGGCACACTAAAGGTAGAAGTCTTCCGGCACAGAAAATAATTCTAGGTAGTAAACAGTCACAGCTTTGAGTACGTACTGAAATAAGATAGGAAATACAGAGTCCAGGTCTTATTAACATGTAGTAGAAAAAGTACCTGAAGACGAAGCCCCTTGCCTTCTAGGCAGATAACTATATATATTTTTTTTTTTTTAAAAGCATTGCTTTTACTTTCAGGGTATGTGAAATTTGATGCACATTTTCTATTGTTTTCATAGAACAGTTTCCAATCCCACCCACATTTCATTTCCTCATAATGTTGTCAAGTTATTTTCCTCTTTAAGGTATTCTTTTTTCTTTTTCTACAAACTGTTTTGTTCCATAATGTGCATAGAAACCAGACCAACCTGGTTTTTGCCACTCAATTTCATAACAAGGAATTCCATTTTTAACACGAGTCTTGACTATCCTGTAAGAATAAAATGAAACCCATTAAATGACTTCGTTTAGACAAGAAATTTAAAAAAAAGTATTTAAATACTCTAATCTGTAATGATTCAGAGGAAAAAAATATTCTTGTAATAGTGAAATTAATACACTTAAAAAAATATACCACTTCTCTGTATGAGTTACATAGTAAAATTTGGGGTCTAGATTTGAGTACTGAAACATTTTTATTTTTTAATGATACAGCTCACAGGAGCATAACAAGAAATCAAAAAGCTATTCTGTAACAAACACTCATAATGAAGACTTCTGCAAACATCAGTTTGATATCTTCAACTATGCGCCATAGTGAAGGCTGTTGCCATAGACAGTAATTTTCTGAATGACCAGACAGGGTCATTTATATCTTTTGCATGACAGCATGAAAGAAGAGTAAACATGGACTGAGTGAAACAGTCAGTTATGAGTTTTTTTTCTAAAAATATTATCTACACCCCAGTTTAATAAATTCCCACATGTGAAGAGGCTCCTGCTGAACCATCACTGTGTTTTTAAACACTTGTTAACAAAATAAATCTTCTAGAGCATGCATGATACGCCTTTTACACTTCTGAAACACTAGGAAGCATTACAAATGGAGGATGTCAATTAATTCATTCATCAAGGTAAACACTGGTAATTTATCTATCCAATCTATTTAAAAAGCAGACCCCAACCAGTCTCTTCACTCTTCTGAAAGAGAACACGGAATAGAACAGCTTCTCTGCAAGTAATAATTTAACAGAGATACTATCACATTACTACTGACTGTCCTGTCCCCCAAAACTAAGGTCTATAAAATCCTGGACGGCACCAAGGAACATGGGAAAACTACTAACCCTCTTGCAGTACAAGAATTTGGTTGGGTGGAGATTTGATCGTCAGATACTAAAGTTAAAATAAGTCACAATTCCCTTCATACAGTGAAGTTGAGTTCAGATTTGCGACCAGACACTGTAGATTCTAAAAGTCTACATGAGTTTAAGAAAAGATTAGATCACGAAAAAAGAAAAAAAAAAAAACAAAACAAAAAAAACACCCCAACATTGAGGGCCGATAGAACAAGAGATACTAATCTGGCTCAGAAAACTCCCGAGTAACAGAAACCTGGATGGTGGGAAAATATTCCAGGGGAAAGTAGTTATGGTTTTTTTTTCCCTGCATATCCATTTTTAGTAACAGAATACCTGGCCATTTTAAAATTCCTAAATGCAGTAGTTCTTAAAGAAAACATTTCAAGAAGAAAGGGTAGCACAATAGAACTGTAAGCCAATGATTTCATCAGACACATAGTATAACAACAGTCAGCAGGTCTGATGAGAAATGAGAAACCATGACTGTATCTGCAGATGCTCATTTCTAAGTCTAGGCTTTTATTTTGAACCACAGAAGTCAGTTAAACTTTTTCTAAGAACCTGAGCAGAGGATCAAACCCATAATGCTAAGTGTCATGTGCAGATGCAAGGAAACAGAATAGAAAGTAAGCACAAGAAAAAGCAGGCGTTGTCAGAATGAAAGAAAAGTGATATAGGTATTACTTTGTGCAGCAGTAATACAAGAATCGGTGTACTGATCTAAAGTTCTACCTCTATTCAAAATGAGCACAAAGCTTGAAATAGAGATGGAAGAAAACCATTATATGTCCGTAAAAAAAGAAAAAAAAAAAACCCATGATTTTCCTCCAGCAGCAGAAGTAAACATATTAAGTGAAAGAAATCAAGCTACATTACCGTATTGCCTGCAGTTGTTTTGAATCAATATATCCAGATTTTCTCTGGATCATATCATAACGTGTCAATAGTCCTAACAGTTTCTTACAAGCGTAAGGTTTGGTCCATTCCATCTTCTCAGAAGCAAATATCTGTTAGTATAAAAAAAAAACACGTGAAACTTTAAAACTTTCTTATTCTGTTAGGTATCACGCTTAGACAGCTACATAGTAGGGACACCGGACTAAATACTTCAAATACCTAGAACGCTTCTAAACATTAGTGTAACGCGCAATGATATCTCACTGCCCAGGGAGGGAACAGTCACCCCTAACAGGGCAGATTCATCAGCTGTCAATAACAAGTCAAGGAAACAGTTGTGTAGTGGCAGCAACAGGAATAAGACAGCTGCTAAACATCTGATTAGATTCAGATAATCTAGGCAAGGAGCTGTGAAAATTAAGAGATTTTCCATGGGAGAGAAGGATGAACACGGATTTTCAGTAAAGCGATATTGTTCAACAGTGGTCTATTATGCTATACATAATTCTCACAGTGTCATCAATCCTGCAAAAGGAAACATTGTAAGAAATCTGCTTTCACCAATAAAAAACAAATAAAAATCACTCTTAGAAAACAATGCTAACATGCATATATTAACACTCCTCCCGATCCCTCCTATTCCCCCAAAAAAGCCGCACAGGATATTTATTCTTTCTTCTATGGACAGAGCTCAAATGTTCTAGCTTATTCCTTTGTGCACTTTGAATTAAAGGGCCTCTGAACTTGAAAGCTGGTAGTATTGTGCTAAACAGTGGAACAGGCTTCCTAGAGGTGGTCGATGCCGCAAGCCTGTCAGTGTTTAAAAGGCATTTGGACAATGCCCTTAATAACATGCTTTAACTTCATCAGCCCTGAGTTGGTCAAGCAGTTGGACTAGATTATCGTTGTAGGTCCCTTCCAACTGAAATAGTCTATTCTATTCTATTCTAAGCACAAGCCTGCTATCTGGTTTTGGGAAAACAGGCAACATTCAGAAAGAAAGCTACTTCTGCTGGTTATCCCAATGACAGAAAAAAAATACTGAAAAGAAAGTTTAATGTTAAAAAAACCCCACAATCACGACTCGCTAATACCGAAAGTTACCATATATGCACTGTCAATATGATGATGAAACAAGTACAAGTGAAAATAAGAACTGCATCTGTCAATGCCTTTATAGAAGGTGGGTGAAACAAAAAAGATAACATCCCTGAAGCATACACTATGCCACATAACCATATAGTACTTTAAATGCTATATAGATTAGGCACCACTCAGCAACCCAATCTAGTAATACTGGACAATGGAAAACAAAATAATGGCAAGTGACCCGTTTTCCAAGTTCTCTTTCTTCCTCTTTTCTACATATCTTTTTACATCAACTGATTTTTTTTTTCAAAGTTTTCAATTTTAGGCTTTCAAAAAATGAATTATATTAAGAAGTTGTAGCAAGATTCTTTAATTCTTATTTACAGTAAATTAACAATGAAGATCAAAATTATCACAGATGCCTTTCTTACTAATAAACAAAGAACTACAGAGCTGAATATCCAGTATTTTGTTATATACCTGAAAGGACAATAAATCTGGCCTTTGGCATTCCTTTATCTTGATCAATTTATTCCTGTTTACAAGAAATTCTTGGATAACCTTGAAATAAACAAAAGAGAGACATTTTAAGAGAGGACAGAAATCCGAAAGTTCAATTAATTGATTAAAAAAAAATAAAATCTTTAAATAGGCTTGTTACCTCAGAGAATGGAAAGCCCTCACAACTGTTAGCTTTTCTGCAGGTAAAACAAATGTGTTAGGAACTGAATACAAATGGGAAAAAAGTAGAATTTAAATGCTCACCCTGCACATGAATGCAGGGAAAAGCAATTCAATTTTTGAGACATTCCTACTTTCTGATATTGTCCTCCACTGCACTTGCTTGTCTCACTCGCTCTAACTGATGCCATTCACAAGGGCAGCAGTATTTGGCATCACTGGGTTTGCAGTATCTAGTGCTTTCACAGAATTTACATCCGCTGTGCTCATGTTCCTTGTAAGATCCTATAGAAGCAGACACACAAACTGTGAGGAGAAAAGGTTTCCAAAGTCTCCAAATATACTAGGTTAAGAACACATACGAATCGGGCATGAATAGTAGCTGTAAGCAGATCTGAGTGGATTAGCTGTATTTATGCATCTAGAGTGAAAACTGACAAATATAAGCAAGCTTTCATTTTTTTCTGAAAACTTTTTTCCAAGTTGCAGACCTGAACCTGAAAAACTTTATTAATTAAAAACATCCTTTCAGATGTAAGTAACATATTTGAAATTATCTTTTCCTTCTCCAAGTGATAGGTTTGAATGCGTTCATAAATCAAAGATGCTATCAAAATGAGGTTACTTAAGATTAATTTCTTTTTAAGAAAACACTGCAGCAAAACCCAACAATGCTCATGGATTCTGTCCGCATGATGCAAGACCAATTCAGGCAACTAAAGAAATACTTGCTTGTTAGTATAGCATACTTTCTTTACTGCTAATATTGAAAAGGCAAATATCTCTTATCACACAACAGCATCGTGATAACATTCCATCTGCCATCAACCAGTTTCCTATTTGAAGAAAATATTTATGTAAAGATACATATACACAATAATGAAAATGTGAAGGCATCCCAGAAGCTGAATGACAAGAAAAGCGGTTTTTAACATTAGTCATAAAAAACCCCCAAACCCAACCAAACAAAAAAACACCACTCTTCACCTCACACACCCAGAACAAAAAGTAAACAAATGATTAGGCTAAAAATAAAATTCAGCACTTTTCACACTGACCTGGATGATGGCACTCGGAACAGTGAATTACCCTTTTAACAACCAAAACAGGACTATTATCATACTGAAATTGTTCTTTCCATTGCTCAAACCTAAAAGGATGATATTAAAAGAATGAATAAATATATTTTTTTTACTTTCATACTTAAAATAAAACACTGAAAAATGTTCCCTTTATACTTCTCAGGCATCTACCTGAGAAACAGAGTTTTCTAATTTATAAAATAGATTTTATTTTTTTTTAAAGTACATGAATGATTCCTGGACTTCTAGTATTGACATACACATTATAACAAACACAGAAAGCATTTGGTAACTCTTGTCTTGATCTACAAGCCAATTAAAAACCAGCAGAAGTCTCTCATCAGTCCCTATGACTTCCTTTCCAATATCAACATACATCTGCTCCCTCAAGAACTAGGAGATAATGTTTAAAACAATGAAGAAGCTTGCCTAGTAAACTGTATAATTAATTGAGCAAATATGAAGTAATGAATGTGGTAATCTCTTCCCACTCTCCAAATTAAAGTATTACAAACATTGTCTTGGAGCTGAAGTACATACCAGCAAGTTTTTGAATAAAATCAAAGTACTTCAGCATACAGCATAAATTTTCACTTTACCTTTGCAATAAGTTTTGACCTCGTAAAGTCTCAATTAACTTTAAAGCTTGTTCCTTCCCAACTCCTGGAACACCCTATAGAGACAGTAATATGAAACATTATTTAATGACAAACAGAAAATATTCATATTTTCATAAAAACTTCCTTCATAACATTATGTAGAGAAATGATAAAAATGGTCCTAGATGTTGAGAATAAATAGAGAAAAATACTTTTTGACCAAGTTCTAAAGTCAGAAGAAGTGACAGATTACAGCTGTACTATCAGTGTAACACACAAGCTGCACTAAATGTTCTTACATTCAAATAAAACATTGTAGAGGAAGAACGTTGTAGAAAACAATAGGAAAAGAGGTTTTGTTTGTTTTGTTTTCCTTCTTGCTATCTGCAACAGGACAATATAAATACTGGTAACATTCTTGCCAGCTAACTGCCAGAGAGCTGAAACTTTTCAGAATTGTCTTGGAAAGACCAGACAAAGACAGATCTTTTGGATTTTAGAGTTAAAAGGCTGGAATTTAAGAGACAGAAGAAACACAGCAAAAAGGTTTCACTCACAGGAAAGAGATTCTTTACGGCAACAGAAAAAACTTCTAATATTTGAAGACCTAAAGCACTTACACAAAATCAATTCTAAAAAGGTGACAAAATGTAAGAGAATTTTCTGAAAAATAATTAAAAACCCCAATAAAACCACAAACACAGGGAAGTCTTCCACTTCCTTTCAATAAATGCTTGCTTGATTTTGGTATTTACTCCATTGTTAGATTAGATATAAGGAAGAAATGCTTCACTATGAGGTCTCACACCTTTGCCCAATGCAATCAACATCTAAACTTGTATCTTCATTACGGAAAAAGTCTGGAATAATACATAACAGTTTTAGAAAGATTAATGTCCATGAACGATTTTTATGATCTTTAAGCCTTCACAATAAAATTTACAGTGACTTTAAGCGTCTTCTTCAAATAGATCTCTGTAATCATGCATTGCATATGTTTTTGTCAGCATGCACATATCTCCCTCGATACAGTTTATTGTTTTTCAAGGCAGTGTGTGCCTTGAAATAAAAAACAATTACATTGCTTACCTTTGGAAGATAATCACAACCCAGAAGAACAGCTAGCCCAATCAAAGACTCTCTGTCACAACCAAGCTTTTCTTTAATAGAGGACATTGCGTAACAGTCAAGCTGTGGATCCTGCAAGAGAAATTTATCATGTTATTTCTGTAACACCAGGGAAGGACCTTCCCTGAGTCACATTCAGTTCTCATTGCTTACCCACCTCTGTTCACCCATATGTGCAGGAAATGGGTCTATCCCATAAGAGGGGTCTGATAGCAAAAAAAAATAAGCAGCAATTAAAATTTATAATGTAATGCATGGACACCACATGAATAAATACAGCTCTGGAATCTCAAGTTTTAAGTACAGGCAGGCATCAACTGTTGAAAGAAACTAAAATAAATTGGTTTTATTGTTTACTACCTGTAGAAAGTATGGCAAAACTAACATTATCCAGTACTAGTGACTGTGTAAGTAATCTCAGGAACTGCAGTTTTTAAAACCCATGTAAACATTTCCATGTGTTACTTGAGTAAAAAAAAAAAAATTAAAAAAAAGAATTAAAATGTTACCTAGAATATTAAACATGAGCTAAAGGAACACCTGAAGCTTTGAAGGGTAGAGGAACTCAAACACAACAATATGAAATCAAGATTAACATAAATCAAAACATCTCCTCCCCTCCCTCCCCAGACAAAGAAAAAAAAAAACAAAAAAAAAACCAAACCCAAAACCCAAAAACAGAACACACAAGCCAACAACCCCAAATAATTCCATTTTCTGGTACAGATGCTCCTGACAGACACACACTCACTTTTTTTTTTTTATGTTGACTTAGATATGTAACAAAGTACACCTGAAAAATTGAGGCCACCTTCACTTTTGGCGATAAATTACAAGGAACTTGAATGAAAGAAAAGAACTAGGTCAAGACAGAACCCAAACACAGTACCATCAAAGCAAATCATCTTCCACCAACTGTAATTACTTTTTTTAAAGTTAATTGTCCATAGTGGTTTTTTTTTCAGTAATATGAAAAAGATCAATAGAACAGAAGTATTTTCTCAACAAATATTTCAGATAAACATTACTTAAAATTCCAACTCCAATATAATTTTCTCCTCCACTTTCTTGTTAGAGTCACCAGACGGAACACATGCACTCCTTTCTCTGATTTACAGAGAAAGTATAAATTACAGAAATCTGAGGTTGCCTTTCACCAGTTGTGGAAAACTGCAATTACAAAAAATGAACACTTCAGCTCGAAGTCATAAAGTTATTTGATTTTTTGAATGATTGCAACAATTGTACATCTATATCATAATCAATCTCTAATCTATTTATGTTCAGTTGGAAACTAATAGTTTGATACTTAGCTTTCTACTACACATCACAGGACACCACAAACACAGGCAATAATACTGCAAGTATTCAGTAGTTTTCCTCTCACATCCAATATACCGATTGCCAGTGAATGAAACAAAACGTTCCTGTCTTAAACACATTATTTTAAACAAACACCACTACTAGGGGTTAAGTGTGAAAATATCTAAGTAATTGTTTCAAGTCCCTTCTTTTTATTTACATTTTTGGGAAGACTCTAAAGAGAGGGTGAGAAAAGGATGAGGTACATTACCTTCGCATTCATGGCAAAGTTCCTATAAACTGTCTGAGCTCCATATAAGAAAACATCTCCATCATTGGTAATGCAGCCATCAACATGCCCTTTTGCATTTAGGTAGGCACACATTGCCTCAGCTTCCCCCGCTGCTTGAACCCAAGGGACGCCTAAACACTCCAGCAGTTCAAGACACTGAAAGAAGGAATCCAAAAGGAAAGTAAGATTGAATGCTGCATTAGATCCACTTATTAGCATGTGTTTTCTCAGACACAAGTGTATACAAAACCTGCTACTGTTGCACTGCCTATAGAACACTACATCAGTACAAGCCCTACTTTAGGAGAAACACAGTTTACCGCACCACTCAAAATAAATGTCCAATGAAGAGCAAAGTATTTATTAGTTACAGGACTCAAACATAGCATGATTAATAGTTACCTTTTCACAAAAGTCTTTGTACTTTAAACAGATACTCAGGATGTTTTCAGAAGAAGAGTAACAAAGGAATATCTATCTTTGTGAAGCAACACTGTTTACTCAAGTAGTAATACTGGGCTAGCACAGACATCTTTCAACAAACTTCCTGAGAATATCAAGCATGAAGGTACAGTACTGCTGGCCTAGTAAGACTGGACCACAGTACAAGGCACGCTGATATATAACTCATGAATACTTATTACAAATTTCAGAAAAAAATTATTTTAGAATTTAATAATAAAACATGAATTGATATATCCAATCTACTGCAGCCATGAGCGTCCATAAATTCTATTTCATAAAATTCTGAACGAAGAAGAAAATTACTGAATAGGAGGTCTTTGCAACCAGAGCTGTCTCAACCATCTGTACCAAGACAACTACAGTCTTCCTTTTAGCCTAATCCAGTAGGTTTCTAACAAGTGCATCCTCTCAGCTATTCAGCTAGTTTACCAAATCACAGGTCTACATTACAAAACAGTTCTGTGTACCGCTTCAAAAACACACTAGCTTAGCTTACGTAGGTCCACAACATATTCAACATATTCCTGTTTTCACATATACCCTTATCTAGGGAAAGAGTATAAATACTAACACTGTTAAAGAACAAATAAGCTGAATTTCTGTAACAATACGCAATTATGACTGTGGATCACTATAGCTTAACAGGCACAGGAACACATCAAAAAGGAAATTATTCTAACTGACATTGTCCCTTTTCTACATCAACAGTTAACAGATGCTGTAATACCCAATTTCAAAGGCATGTGCTTCCTCAAAATTCAAAATACTGTTGAAATTTGTTGTGTAGAAAACTATTAATTCTTTCAAGTTCTTGTATTTAATGTGGTTAAGATTTCTTCCTATCACATTAAAAATACTAGAACACAGTCCTCAATTACTCACCTCTTTTAACATAGCTTTAAATGAAGATCTCCCTGTTCTTGTAGCTCCAACTTTCTTCGAAGGTCCATAGCGCATCTCATTCCTCTTACTCATAGTGTCTGCTTTCAACTTAGGGGCCTCTCCTTCCATGACAAACACTAGTTTAATTCCCATTGATGTTAAGAAAGAGAACCGAAAAAACAGGTTTCTGCAATAAAGCAAGGTGTTCTATAAGCTGCAGAATTAGTGAAGCCCAACTTCTTCAGATGTTTTCCTGTTTTCCTTAAAACCCTCAGCCTAATCCAGGAACAATTTTAGCTTTCTCTCCACTTTTTATGACTCCCTCACCCCCAAGCTAACAAATCTTTTGTCTATATCCCTGTCTTCAAAGTCATTTTACTATGAACTTGTAATAGCTTTACAAAATTCCCAGGAAAATACCACACAAGCACAAGAAAGATCTTTTTAGGTGTAAAGACGTAAGCAAATTTAAAAGGTTTAATAAAAAAAAAAACAAACATTCAATGTCCAAAGTCTGCTTCCAAACATATGTCCACATTGATGCCTTTCCATCAAATTTTAATCTCAAATCTATCAATACAGGTGCATCAGGTTCTGAAGTGACTGAATGCTGTAGCACTAGACAGACTTACCGATATCATTACCATGCCAATTTATTTCATATGCAAAGCTAGCATTACGGACGGGTGGAATTTTGCAAGGGTGCAATAACAACTATTTGGTCTGCAACAGTAAAATTGAGAGTAGTAATATCAGACAGCATATGCTTTTTCCAGCAATTCCAGGATCAAAGAGATTAGTTCAAACATTTCTATGTCTTTGATTGACATGGAAAAAACATCACTATAGATTTAATTTCATACATTTGCTATTGGTAAAAAAGTATAAGCTGATCTTTTCACGCTAGTTCTATTTTCATAAATTATATAAAGATAAATAACTTACAGTACGTCTTTCTAAGATACTTAGCAAAACAATTCCATTTCCAACTGCCTGAAAACGTTTTTGTTTGTTTGTTTTTTTTTTTTTGGTAGAAATCTGTTTGCCCCTTTGTCTTGCTTTGGAAAGACTGCATAAGAGATCTGGACTGATGCTTCCATTCCACTGCACACAGGAGATTCTATCAGAGGGAAGTAATGACTTTGGTCACGCTTCAGGTTTGATAGTTTGATCCATTTGGGGGTCATAACCATAAAATTTTAAAAAATTGCTAACAAATCTGCTGTTATTTTATATCAGCTGAATTCAACAGAAGGCACAGGAACGCCTAACAGCAGCTAGTAACTCAGAACTTTCAAGCTAATTGATAATGGGTCATTTATGAAAATTTGTAGATATTTTCATTTTTGTCAGCATCATTTGCAGAAAACATTGCTTTGAAGTTACAGCTGCTTATACTTACTCACCCCCTAAGTAGGCAATTTAAATAAAGAATACATATTTTCTTCAAGGTTGTTCATGAGCCTGAAGAATAATTCAAACATATTTAATTCAACATGAGGTCTAACTAGAATTTTAACTTATAAGCCAGATCAGGCTAGAAGATAGACTCTCAGTATACTCTGAATTGACTAGCTTCTAAACTGGTATGATAAACAGTTCAAACTCCCATACTACCTTCCGTCACACAGCCTCATAAATATATAGGAAATAGCATGTTGATTTGCATTTCTTGGTAATCTGTATATCACACAGTGCCACCCCAGTAAAACAACCATGGTTCTGCTTACATCCATCTCATCCTTATCTACAGCTGAGGCCTTGAGACAAAGTAGGCTGGGCCCAAGAACTTCTATTTGCACCCAAGCATTAAGTTGAATTCAGCCAGTACAACCAAGTCTTCACTCCAAACCCATTACACATGTAGCACGAGCAATCAGAATCAAAACAATGCAGTCATACGAATTTTGGAGGTGGTCTTATATTTGGAATAAGTACCACACCTAAATTAAACAGCTCCAAGACTTTTGGCTACAATAATTTATATGGATACCATACCTCAGATGTGGCTTGGTAACTACTCCAATCATCTTTTTAACGGTCTGTGCTTCACAAACCCACAGACTCAAATCAACAGCAAGCGTTTTTCCTTTGAGACTGCTCAGGTTGACAGGTTGTCTCACAGGCTCAAGGATTTGCCACAGATTAGTCACTCCCATTGTTGTAGCTTCTTTGTTGTCAGCATGAAGGTTTCAGCTGTGAAGATCAAGCAAAATAAAATACTTTCAGAATATAACACGAAGTACGACATATTATGAATCTGAGGTTCAGAAAATAAATATTTAGTCATCATCAGTTTTACTTTTACAAGCCAAGAACACACACAATCAAGCCTTCAAAGTGTGTAATGACTCCAGTTCACAGATGGTTTATTACCTTCTTTGGACTGTACATTTTCATTGCTAATAGCCTGAACATAAATAAAAACAAACTCAGTTGAAGGGGGTGGGGGAACCCAACTTCATTTCCAAGTCTCATGTGCCCCTTACAATCACATACGCACAATTCAAGCTTTATTTAAAAACAAAGAAAAACTACACCTCTTGAGTGAATTACTTCCTGATCTGAAGTGGTAGGACTCACATTAAAATGCTTCTGTTCAAACAGAAATACCTTAAAGCTACTTGAGGAATATTTACAATGATGACAGAAGTTAAACTCGCCTTATATAAGACTATATAAGAAGAGTCAACAGCCACAGATTCTGGTTTGAGAAATTCAAGTTGGACTTCAGTAAAAAACCAAAACAACAGAGGGTACTGCAACACTGGTTGCCCACAGGTTGCAGGATCTCAATTTCTGCAGATTTTCAACATCCAGACAGCATACTGTCTTATTGGTTTAACCCAACCCTGGTGGAATCAGCACTGATCACACCTCCAGAGGTCCCTTCAAACAAACATTTCAACATCTATAACACTGTGATTGCAGAAACATGCCAGTGTGTATGTTTTCATTATTGTAATCGATGCAGTCTTACTGTACAAAGTTCGCCTCATGCTTATTTCTCTACTTTTCCCTCTTCTCCCTCAATATTAGAAGACAAAAATCAAATAAAATCTAGAATGTTTTCTATTTCTTTCGTCCTGAGCTTGAAATTACTGTATACTCAGATAAAACAAAACCCTCCTTTGAATAAATCGTGACCAGATGAGCTAGCTTCCTGTGCTCTGTGATCTGCTTAAGACACATGAGGAGCTGTGCCACCTTGAGGCCTCTAGTGAACACGGCCCTGTAAAATTCAGCAATTTTACACATTTAACACCATCACAGTCTGTCAAAACAGCAAGCCTGTCTTTGCAGGGGGCGTTGTTTTATAATCGAGAACTGTTGTAAAGCAAGGCATCTAATCAATAATACATCATTGCCGCTAGTGCAGGAATTTCAGTTTGTTTTTAAATCAAGTTCTCATCTTAAGATTTACTTCCAACAGAAATCATGTTTCTCTAATCGATTTCTTTAACTACATTAATCCCTCAACATAATTTTAGTTGTACACACACAGGGCACAATGTATTGCTTTTGTTGTTGCTATACCTCAAGCACATAAAGTGAGTTAAAAATATAAATAAAGCATACAAATACATGGCATAATTTCTTGAAGGTCAGGATGATCAATTTCTCTGATGCACAAAGGAGGCTAATAAAAGGCATACAAACCTTCTCAAAAGACAGACATAATATTGAACTTCAGTGGGGTTTAGTAAGAGAACATCCAGAAAAAAAAAAAGGAGATATCTTTTTGATACTATTATTTGGTTCCTGCCAGCCTATATCAATAGAAGTTTTTAAAAAACCTGTATTAGTTGGTTTCTAAATATTTTAATGGAATGTCACGTGACACTTAATTAACAGGAAAGACAAATACATCACACTTAACATTCCGTAAGATCACAAATAAGAAAAAAGCAATATAAAAGACTTGAAAACTACAAAAAAACTTAACTTCTTTCATTATGAGATAATAAAGTACTGTTATTTGAGGACAAGTTTTTCTTACCCTTATTCAATACATATCTAAGGTTGAGTTATGAAGGCCCGTGAGACCTACTAGTCTTTGCTTTTTCAAATATATTTTGTAAAATAGTTAGATCTAGATCCTGTATACAAAATAGATCTACTACTTTTAATAGTGATCTATCTACTGAGATTTTCTTGCAGAGCTTCATTCACCACAAGCCTCCAATCTGCTCAGAGAGGTGGTAACTTCCAAAGAAGGGAGACTGAACCTGATTTTTTTCATACTCTTACAAATCACTGAAGACAGACATGTTACTATAAGATCATTGACAGGAAAGATAAAATAAAAGAACCCCACACAAAACCTTCTCAGTTTCTCATTGGGCCAGTATGTCCTACAGCTATATAGCTTTTGTGTTGTATGACTATATTCTCCTGTACAAACATATTTACTATATTCTCCTGTACAGACAGAGAAGTAAGCCAGTTACTTGAAAAATAACTACAGAAGACATTTAATGCTGAAGTTTAATTGATACAGATATGCTTTCACTTATTACCAAATTAGCTTGCAAGGACTGCCAAGCACATGCTTTACACCTGACTCAAATGCCTTTCAAAAAAAAAAAAAAAACCACACACATTAAAAAAAAAGAAAACCAAAACCAAACCAAAAGAAAGCTCATGACACAGTTTTCAGAACTCTCTCGCTCCCTCTCTACACTACTGCGACACGCCAGCACCTGGCACAGCTTTGCCCATAAACCTGAACACCTGAAACACAGCAGTGGTGTGCTTCAGCATTTGCAGATTCCTCCTCAGCGTCCTAAGTTTGGGGCTGGTTTGTTTGTTCTTTTTCCCCGAGACGAAAACAAAACCGAAAAATTGCCTGAAAGCGAAATAACAAGACGCACGGGCACCTTGAACACAAGCATTTAAAATTCCCGCCTTGATGCGAGCTAGCGACAGCAACGCACCGCGCTGACAACACAGACGCTTCCCTGGCCCGCTGTGAGACGAGCAGCCTTCTGGAGGGCTCTCCTCGCCCGGTAAGGACTGCAGGCCTCACACCCCGACGCCAGATTTGAGACCGGAGACCTGTTCTTCCGCAACGCTGCCCGCCCGCGCCCAGGCCGAGGCGCCTTGCAGCCGCCGACGCCCCCCCAGCGGAAGCCACTCAGCCGTTGTGGGGGAAGTCGTAACAACTCACGTCCCGGCTCGAGCCCCGAGAGGTTCAGGGAGACCCAAGGAAGCCCAGCCGCGAACTCCCACGGCCCTCTCAACAGAGAGGGGAGGAAAGACATGAAACCCCCAGAGCGGCTCACCCGCACCGTGCTCCGCAACCCCAACGGTCACCCCCGACAAACACCACCCCAGCAACAGCTCCACCCCCTCGAAAATGGCGGGCGCAGGGAAATGACCCCCTCGGGGCGGGGGGCGGGAGTGCGCAGGCGCCGCGCCCTGCGGCGGCTTCTTCCGTCGCACCCCAGTGGCGCGCGGGTCCTTGGCGGGGTGCGGGCTTGCGGCTGCGGTAGCGGCTCCGCCGGCGCCGAGGAGAGGTAGCGTGAGGGGCGGGCGACCGGCCCGTGCGGCGCGTGTGGGGCCGCGGTGTCCGGGTGCGGTTCTGCGATCCGGGAGCGGGAAGCGGCTGACAGGGCGGGAAGATCGGTCGCGGGGTAGCGGCGTTGCCTGCCTCGGCGCGCTGTGTCCGAGCAGCGCTGGGCTGGGAGCCCCTCGCCCCGCAGCGCTGATCCTGCCCGCCCCGGGGTGGTTCTCGCAGAGGGCTGCGTGGGGGCACGTCAGCAGTCGAGGCTGGCTTTTGTCACCCGCTGTCCATGGCTGTTGTGCCCGGTGCGAGGGCTCCCCTGCGAAGGAAGCGGGCAAGGACCGGGAAGCGGCTGCTACCCGGGCTTTCCAGCCGCGGAGGGTCCGGTGTCACGTCTCTGGGAGGCGAGCGGATCCTTCCAGGCCGGCCGGAGAAAGCGGATACCCGTGGGATGGGAAGCGCGAGCGGAGGGGGTTTCTGCCCCCTCTTTCCTTTGTGCCTCCCCGTGGGGGAGGTGGAGCTGCTTTCTGTGCCGTTGTCCGTCAGGCAGCGCTTTGCCGGTGTCCGGAGGGGATGGTGGAGGCTTCTTACGCAGTGTCTGCAAATGTATTCGGCGGGGAGTCATGGATGTCAGCGCCGTACAGTCTGACGTGGGACATCTGGCTCGGATAGCCGGTAGAAATACACGACATTCTACTGCTGTGGATGAAGCTAGGCTTCTGACTTCGGTCCTCTGAAATATGTGCCTTTCAAGTGCAACTGATAGTGAATGTTCCCTTCCTTCATTGTTGTAAGCCACTAGAGTTAACTTGTAACTTATTTATCACTGTCTTTGTGTCTGTTTAAACGAACTTAGCATGCTATACATCAGCAGAAGACTGCAACTCTTCTTCCTTTTCTCCCATCCTGTGCTTTCTGCTGTACTTCCCATTCATCCTGCCATAGGTCTATGCTGATGTCTTTTCTCTGCCTCTGTTTCCCCAACTGGGCGAAAGACAATTCAGGTTGTACCTGGCCTGGGTGCAGGGTGATTAAAGTGGATGTTTTGAGTGGCAGCTGCTTTCTTCCTTGCACAGACACCAGGCCAACACCACCTAGAAAGCCGGTGGAGTGGTTTTAGTGGCAGTGGGTGTCTGTGTCTGCTCTGGATGAGGCCGACTGTGAGACAGGGAAAGGGTAAAACAATTGCAGAATTGAATTGCAATGGAAGCTGTGGGAAGAGATGCCATGGGTTAAGCTGGAACATGAGTGGGCATCAGTGCATGTTGCTTCCAGTGGATGCAGCCTCTGTTTTCCTATGCTTTGATGTTAACAGGGTAAACACCTTTCTACTGTCACGAGTGACAGTCCTAATAGTTTTATACAGCACATTTGGGGATTGTGGGGTTTTTTCCTGCTGTCATTACATGCATAACAATTACTTGTAATAATTTGTAGTGATCCTGTGATGTTTTTATAATTGGATCTGTCTTCTCCTTGTTTATTCCTGATTTATAGCTGCAGTTTTTATTCCCAACTGTATGCTGTATTCCATGATAGCAAAGTTCACTTTCTCTATTCAATCAGCACTTTCATTTTGTCTTTCTGAGTAATGGTTGGGTTCTCGTTTGAATTATCAATGTTCCTGACTCTGTCATCACAAGTTTCCATTAACATAGTCCTACTTTATATTACAATTTAAACATTAAATTTAGATATCAGTTTTTAAACATGATGCCTAGTCCATTAAAAAAACTTCTCTTAATGTTTGTCAATATTGTCTGTTGTTGGCTTCCCATTAGTCTGTTACATATCTGAAAATGCCTGAACTAATGTATGTTTTTGCCACTTCAACTGTTTCCAGTATAGTATTGCTATATTTTTTAAAAATAACCTTCAGATAGGGTCAGATTGGCTGCTTTTCCTTTATCTTGAGTAGTTATTCCCAAACTGTTGTTAGAGTCATCAGAAATAGTGCTGAGACTGAAATAAACTATTTATTAAATTAAAATTTAATGAAGAAAATTAAGGGTGTCTCGTTGCAAGAATTTTGTGACCAGTTAATAAAACAAAAGGAACTTTTTGAGCCAAAAATATCAAGATGATCTAAAGATAAAATTAAAATGTATGTGTCACTTCTTTTGGGTTTTTAATTTTTTAAAAAATGTTGATTATTTCCTTTTTTAGCTTTTAAAGCTTTGTTTCTTCTTAGTGGATCCTTTGTTGCTGCAGTCAGTTTCTCTTTCCTTCTGTCTTTTTTTGTACTCAGTGTAGGTATTGCATCTGCTAGTACTTGTCATAACTTCTGAGGCTACTGCGATAAGTTTGCTTGCAGTTCCAGTTAAGTTTTGTTTGCAGAACTGCCTCTTCAAGAGTTTCAAGGTGCAGACTATTTTGTCCTTTGCCCTTCTCATGCTTAGATTACACAAGTGAGTTTTCTTCTGGGTTGTTTTGTTCTGTTTTCCACTCTTATACTTTGTTTTTCTTAAATGTCCAAATGTTATAGTGATGGAACTCATAGCCCTGATCTATAGTTTAGACATTAATAATTGCTACACTTAAATCTTGTCTTTTCCTTTCTTTCTAGAGAGACATTTCAATGGAACAACAGATTGAATGAATGCTTATCTTCATATTTGAGTGATGGATAAATTCCAAGAATGTGAAAGTGACTCTTTCCTGGTCTGAATAATTTAACTGTAAAGACATGTTTATGTAGGAAACCGAAAGCATAGCGAAAGGTATGTAACTGAGTCATGAATTATATTTGCTCATTGGTTTCTATGTGTATGGTATTAAACTACATAACATAAAATAGAAATTACATATTGCCTGTAAATACTTAATGGACGTGATAGTAATCCAGTATTTGGTCTGAAATCCATACCGTACAAAATTAGTGCAAGAATTTTAGATGGGAAGTTTATTGCATTTCTGCATTTCTTTGAATTTTGCACTTAGTGTAAAGAGGTACATATTTTTTTTTCTTTATCATTTAGCTACTGTGTCAAAGAAAATTGATGAGGGAATTATTAGACACTGTATTTAATTTAAAAAGTCAACAAATTTCTAAAACAGAAATTAAATACTCTTTGTAGCAGTGTAACAAATCTTAATGTCGTGGTGTTTCGTATAATAAATGCTACTGTCTGTGATGCTTGGTATTATGAGCTGTCTGACCTACGATCAGTTGAAATCAGGCTATAAATTGACCAGAACATGTAAAAGAAGCTGCTCAAAGAAACACTTTTTCTCCACAGTGACCCAAACCTACAGATCCTCATGGTGAAATGGTCAGGGATCTTATGTAATTTTAAAAGAATGAAGTTGTTTTCCTGCATTAACTTTCAGTAAGATCAGAGCCTTGAGGCAGTTTATTATTCTGCTGCGTGAAGAGCTGCTTGAATTCAGGGGATGAGACAGAAACAGAAGAGGCAGAAGGAGGAAAGACTGCTCCTTTCCCTTGCAGCACTAGTTCTTAGGAATAAAACTGTAATTTAACAGTCTTTATTTCATTGAGTTCTCTGTAGATTCTCCAAGTCATAAATCTTAAAACATTTAAAGAGAGAATGTGGAGTAAGACCCAGAGAGAAGCTCTGGGAGGGCCTGAGGGCTTTAATGAAAGGCTGTGCATTGCGCAGCTAGAACCACAGTGCTGATCCACCCAGCTTTCTCAAGGACCGTGTTGTGTCTCCTGCAGGACACAGGAGATGATGTTAAGAACTGCTAGGCTGACCTGCTGACCTTCTCTCCTGGATCCTTCCATCTGTCCTGTGGGACAATGAAGTGGTCACTCATTATTGTTAAATGTATCTGTGACTAGAAGTGTTCTGGTGTCCAAGCCCCTGGTGTATTTAGTTTCCACGTAGTCAATTTACTCTCAAACCATGACACATGGTGTCAACTTTGGACATGCAATGTCTCTAATGCTGGTCTTTCTTTCCTATTCCTCCTCCTCCCATTTAAAAAAATACATATTATTTATTTAATTTTTATAAATAAACTCAGCCTACTGTTAGGCTATGTGTCATGCAGTGATCTCTCTATAGCAGTGGATATTACTGACATTTAATGCCTCTGAATTTTGCTTGAACTGGTGAGATATATTTAAGTTAGTTGCCCTCTTTCCTAGAAGAAAGTAGTAGAGTAAATTCTAGTAAATCAAGTTGTCTGAGCAGGGGAATATACTTCATTTCAGAAACTTTTTGATATCAGAAAACTATGCAGCTGATGTCAGTTTTGGACACTTATGAGTAGGTGACTTAACTACTGGCAAATAAAAAGATTGTGCGTTGCCTTCGTGTGAACGAGACCTTGCTTCTACTTTGGGCAAAAGCATGTGCACTTCCATGTTTTGTGTAGTGCTTTGACACTCTAGATATGAAGAATGCAGTTTGTACTTCTGGAGGAATAAAAACCATGCCCTAAGGTTACACTTACAGAAGATGTGAGATTTTTGACTGCTCTTGGTGCCTGTTGTTTCAGTTTTATGTGACTTTAGTAGACCTTGTTATTTTTGCAAGTTTTATATCTGACCAGTCTTATTAGTGCAAGAAGTTTGTGTTATTTATTCATTTGTAGAGGAAATATATATATACAAGAAAGATGGGGAAGGGCTGTTTAGTAGGGCCTGTTGCGATAGGATGAGAGGTAATGGTTTTAAAATAGAGGGGGGTAGATTTAGATTAGAAATTAGGAAAATATTTTTTACGATGCGAGTTATAGAACACTGGAACAGGTTGCCCAGAAAGGTGGTGGATGCCCCATCTCTGGAAACGTTCAAGGCCAGGCTGGATGAGGCTCTGAGCAACCTGATCTAGTTGGGGATGTCCCTGCTCCTTGCCAGGGGGGTTGAACTAGATGACCTTTGAAGGTCCCTTCCAACCCAAACCATTCTATGATTCTATGATTCTATATATGTTCTCTATATAGAGAATTGTTATTCTTCGTTAGTAAAATAACAACATTTTGTTTACTGTGATCACATTACAAAAGATCACATCAGCCTTACAAAAGCACAAAGGCTGTGTGCAAGAAACAGCACAGGAACAATTCTATGAATCTAAATTTTCGTTTGTTTTGCTTTTATTGGTTCTGCATATTAATTTTCTAGGCATTTGTCAGCCACATATAATTAATACATTATTCTTCTTGGCTGCGGAACTCAGTTTAATCAAACCTGCGTTGACGCTGCTGATCATACTATGATAGTTATGTACTTTTTACAACGTAATTTTCAACTCCATTACTAACCAAAAACAATTCTAGCAAATATCCCAAAGTCTAATTTACCAAGAAAAACAAAATCAAGGTTGATTTTATTGTTAATCAACAAACAAATTCAACTTGATGAGGATAATGAAATTGTGTTTCTTTTGTTCTACAGCTTCTTTATAGTAAGCTTAGGCTTAAATTCACTGAAATTTCAATTCTGAAAAAGTGTCCGTTTATTGCAAGTTTGCTGTGATCTTAATATTTCTTTTACCAAAGTAAATATAATGGTATGTCTGTGCTATCGTCTGTAGATATGTTTTCACCTAGAAGACTGAAACCTACAGTCTTTCATTATTTTCATTTTTCAGTACTCATGGGTAAGAGGAAGGAAGAAAGTATTTCAAAACCTGGATCCAATAAAAGGCAGAGACAAGAATACACAGATGAACGTAGTGATGAGTCTAATGAAGAAGAAAATTCACAGTCATCGGCTGATAGTAATTTTTCTTTACTGTCGGTAAGTTATTTAAAATGTTGGGGGGGGAGATATAAGAAAAACATGATATTAAAAAGCTCTGTGTCTCTGGATAATGTTGAAATAAATGTCCTGTGTGTAGGCTTTAGTGGAACCAATATGAAATAAACTAGAGATAATGTCTGTGATGAAGACTTCTGCATGAGTTCATTCTTGCCTTATTTCTTTTGGGTTGTCGTTATAACAGTTGATCATGAAACAACAGTCTTCTGATTTTATAGAACGAAAACTATTGAAGTTGTCAAGTAACCAAATAAAGGAGTCAGATTTGTTTGATAGAAGTATGTTATATTTAGTTTATGGTTGTTGTAAAAGCAGAAAAAATATTTAGAAAACAAACTACTTACTAAAAGAAGCACCAAATACTTGTTGTTTTGCATGGCTGACACAAAATAAATCTAGTGTTTGCAATGCATGTTTTGATGGAAATGAAACTTGAGAACAAGAGTATCGTTTTTTTTTTTTCTAGTTGTCTGTATTAGTTGAGTTCTAATTTGATGGAGGATTTAAAAAAAAAAATAATTTCTGAGGTTGCAAATACTGTCTTGTGTGTTTGGAGTGCGCATTAGGAAGCATTTCTTTACCAAGAGGGTGGCCAAACACTGGAGCAGGCTTCCTAGAGGGGTGGTTGATGCTCCCAGCCTGTCATTGTTTGAGACATATGGACAGTGTCCTTAACATGCTTTAACTTGGTCAGCCCTGAATTGGTCAGACTGCTAGAACAGATGATTGTTGTAGGTCCCTGCCAACTGAAATAGTCTAGTCTGTTCTATAAGACACCATAGCTGATTTTTAGTATGCAGAAGCATTATTTCTCACTTCACTTTCTTGAACAGCAGCTGTTCAAGCAGGTTTGTTTATTGACTTTCTTATAAAACACTGCTTTTCTGAAGCACTGGGGATAAAACAAAAGTTCCCTGTCAAAGCAGTACTTCACCAGTTGAACAGAGGGCCATCCTACTTTTAGTTTCATTTCCCGCTTCCTGATCTAATTTTACTTCCCTTGTTCTAAGCTGTGCTAAGAATTCTCACAAATAGTATTATTCAAGGAACAAAAAAGTCTTTCTGTGATACTCCAGACTGCAGGGGAAGTTGGGATAATTGAAAGTATCCAACTGAAGAACTTCATGTGCCATTCGATGTTGGGGCCTTTTCAGTTTGGATCAAATCTCAATTTTGTTGTTGGAAACAATGGAAGTAAGTATTAATTGCATAATGTCTTTATCAAAGAGTACTTTTGTTAATAATTTAGAAGATGTAATTTTTATTTGAAAAAGAATTGCTAACCATCTTTTAGGAATGGAAATGGACTTACTTTTGAAATTGGGAACCACATGGCTCTATCTCAGTAGTTCAAGGCTGGTGAAAAGTTAAAAATCTCCTGAATTTGGAGATTTGTAAAAAATAATGTGAACATAAATCTTTTCATAGCTAAATCATACATAAATTCATATTTAAACTAAATGTATTTTTATGGTCATTATTAAATGCATAGTAATTGTCCAAATATATGTCATGTAGAAACTGTTCTGGAAGGAAGTGATACTTATGTAAGTTCACTTCTTTTGGAGAGATAACTTAAAAAATTAAACATAAACTTTGAAAGAGAGCTTAAAACCTTTCAGATAGTTATATACGTGATAATATATGTTAAATTTATTTTGTTGTATATGTCTTCTGTATGCTTGTAACAAAAGGGGAGATTCTTTCCTCCTGAGCTAGGACATCTTGTTGAGTGCCAATTGCTAAATAGTAGTAATAGAAGTAACAGAATTTTGTCTCAGCATGTGGTTTTTTTTTTTCAGGGAGAACACTGGAAGTAGCAATAACTCTAGAAAAACATACGCCACTTCATAAGTTTGCTTCATAAGCGGGGAATTTGGATTTTAAGTGCATGAATACATAAGCAGTCAAACAAAAATCTGTAATGTGGCTGAACTGGATAAAGAGTTAAAAGAACTTATTTTTTAAAAAAAGCTCAATGCTTCTATTACAGGTGGAAAAAGCTCTGTATTAACTGCTCTTATTGTTGGACTTGGTGGAAAAGCCACTGCAACTAATAGAGGTTCCTCATTAAAAATGTTTGTACGAGATGGAGAGACGTAAGTAAAAGTTTTTTTTTTAGTCTTAAGGTTGAACATACTGTTTAGTGATTGTGATTCAGGTTAGCTGATCATTTTTCTATTCACCTTTGTTTTTTCTGTTCTCTTATTGGATTTACCAGATTTAAATAAAAAGCATAACACTGAGGAGACCATATTTAAACAAAAAACCCCAAAACTACAAACAAAACACACATTTGAAACTTTACCAGTAATTTACCAGTAGTATACTACTGTCTCTGATCTATGTAACTGTCATAGTTTAGCCCTGCTTAGGACCAAGCTACACGGGTGTGAGTGACTCTCACTCACTCCCCGCACCCTCCAAGGCAATAGGGAGAGATAATATAACAAAAAAGGCTTGAGGTTTGAGATACGGATAGGGAGAAATCCTTAAAGTTACCGTTATGGGCAAAACAGACTTGACTTGGGGAAAACGATTTATTTATTGTTAAAACCAAAGCAGGATAATGTGGAAGAGAACAAAACAACTTCCTCCCACCCCTCCCTCTTTCTGGGCTTAACTCTGTTTGACTATCTCTACCTCCTTCCCCGAGCGGCACAGGGCGGGGAAGAGGTAATGGAGGTTATGGTCAGTTCATCACGTGTTGCTTTACGCTGCTCCTTCTTCCTCAGGGGAAGAAGTACTCACATTTCTCTCCTGCTCCATCATAGGGTCCCTCCCTTGGGCTACAGTCCTTCATGAACTGCTTTGGCATGGGTCACTTTTTCATGGGGTGCAGTCCCTCTGGAATGGCTGGCCCAGTGGGTCCTCCACGGGCCATGGCCTCTTTCAGGCCTCCACCTGCCCCAGTGTGGGGTCCTCCATGGGCTGCAGGTGGATCTCTGCTCCTCCGTGGGCCTGCATGGGCTGCAGGGGGACAGCCTGCTCCGCCATGGGCTGCAGGGGAGTCTTAGCCAGGAGCCACATTACTGCTCCCCCTCCTTCTTCACTGACCTTGGCATCTGCAGCCGTTCCTCTTGAAAAAAATTCTTCACAATCGACTCAGGCAGACGCCTCTCAGGTTTTCTTCACATCTTCTCTCCATTTCTTGAAGCCCGGTCAGGCCCAGTCGGGAGGCCAGAGGGTGAGGCCTTCAAGGCCCACCAGGCTCGCGCTTCCCCCTCTGTGCCCCGCTCCAGCTTCTTCACGTCGTCTTCTCTTTTTTTTAATTTTTCCCCTTCTTAAATACGTTATCGCAGAGGTGTTATCAGGGAACATTCTGTCATGAATTAGCTTGGCCCTGCCCTAGACCCAGCTGAGTCCACTGGACAAAGGGGAAACTTTTAGCAGCTTCTTGCAGAAGCTGCCACCGTAGCTACCTCCCCCTCCACCCCCAGCCAAAATCAACACAGTAACACAGTGATATGTACTGCATATTGCCAAGTTTTTATGTATTACTTCCGTGATGTACTTGAATGTCCTACAGAAGAATTGAGTTCATTAGTAAAAATTTATAGGAAACTAGTTATTATTGTTCTGTGAGCAGTGGGGTTAATTTTTTTTGTCTTTCTGGTGGTACGATTGAATATCCAATATAAAGACTTTGACATACAGGTGGATTATTAAACATGCAGGATGTGGATTCATGTGCAAGAACGGAGGTAACATGTTTAGGGGAATCAATAAAAAGATAGGAGAGGAGGTTTAAAAGTTTACATTTTTATAAAGCTGTAACTCCAGAGCCCCAGGCTTTTCCTTTCAGAGGTGCTTGGGAGTAAAATTATTGCCAGTACCTGCCTTATGTATAATAACTTCATGTTTCAGTATTCATTTGAGAAACAGAAAATATTAATTCAGAACTGAAACCAGCTCTCATCTTTTCTAGAAGAATACCTTAAGCATTCTGCTATAGATGACTTTGGTTAGGGATGGCTGTAGAAGCTAAGCAACTATTTTCTTCAAAAGCCAGTTTGGGGACAGGAGAACAACTAAAAAACAATGTGATTCTGCAACCTAAGAATGAGGGCACTCAGAGGGGAAGGGAAGGTGGGGGAAATCTGCTCTCACAGCTATTTGCTTTTGGCTCATGATTTGTCTGAAGCATAGAATGTGCAAAAAGGTCAGTGTATGGCAGCCTTTCTGGTCATGTGTATGCAATGCTGTTTTGGCTCAAGCAACATAAATATATCTTGTTCTAATTGCTACTATGACTGACTTCCAGTTGTGAACTGTACAATTTTTGTGGAAAATTAGAATGTTCTTATTTTTTTTTCTTTTACATTTGGAAATAATTTCAGTTGTCTTTTCTTTTTATTTTATTTTTTAGTTCTGCAGATATTTCCATAACATTGCGAAACCGAGGTAGAGATGCGTTTAAACCAGAAGTATATGGTAGCTCTATTATTGTGAATCAACACATTAATCTGGATGGAAGCAGAAGTTACAGACTGAAAAGCAAATCTGGTTGGTGGTAGTCTGTTTTGGTTTTTTTTTTTTTTTTTTTTCAGTCTTAGAAGCTTTTAAAATACCTTCATTGCTTTAAATGCCTTGATGTTAGTAAAGGACGATGTTGTTCATTATTCGTGGCTAATGATGTCCATTTTTTTTCATTTACCTTAGAATATTTTAGTATGTCAAAAGCAGCTGTGTCAGGTTCTGCTTTATGTGAGGTCATAGTTTGTCTTTATGAAAATCTGTTTGTATGATGAGGCTGAACATAGCTTTTAGTCTTTTTGAGTTTTCGTTGCATTTGCTGATTTACCTAAATTCTGTCACAGAGGGTTTATGAGGCAAGAAGTGACTTCTAATTGAAGTCTTCCTGTACAGATGCAAATATATTGCAAAGATTAAAAAACCCACCCAAACAGTGTTTCTCATTTAGGACTAAATCTGTGTTGCAAAAATACTAATCTAATTTTTAAGTTTACTGTGAACCACTAGATTGAACAAAAGGCTAGGGCATTGTATATGTCCCTACTTTGGATCTATTGGTTTTTACCTTTCTTTTTTTACCATTAGGGACCTTAATTTCTTCAAAGAAAGAGGAACTCATAGGAATACTGGATCACTTTAATATACAGGTAATTGTTATAGCGTTTAAATTACGTGCAATTTAAGATATCAGCATGTGATGTTATAATTCTTCAATTAAAAAGCAATATTCTATTTTGTTAAATGAGAGAGGTTCAGCTCTTCCTTGTTCTTTCAAGATCAAATGCAATGGTAAAAGAAAATTGAAATTAGTACCTCATACCATAAGATTCTGCCCCAGACAGGTGAGTATTTTTTTATCATCTGTGAGCTGTAAGTCATGTATCCCGTTACTGAAAATCTTAGCATATATAGCTCTTTTTTTTGTGCTCATATGTCAGTTTCTGCTCTTTGAGAAATTTGAGTGTGGTTTTGCTGCTTAAGTGAATCAGGAAAGATCAGGTAGTACACATGAAGTTTAAAATATTTCAACATATTCAGCCTTTCAAATAATATAAACTTCTCTTAGTATGTATTGATTTTATTTTGTGGAAACTTCCATAAGAATATATGGAGCTATTCATTACATTTAATGCAATATTTTGATCAATTAAATAATGAGAAATTAAACAGCATTGGACAAAATTTCTAATGCTGGTCTTGTTAAATAAATAGGAAAAACAGGCACTGTCTTTCTAGAAGTCAGTTACCCTCCTGGAAACAATTCCTTAGTTGTCCTTGTTGTGGTTCTAATTTGTATCTGAGGGTTTTCTTTTAATTTTTTTTTTTTTTGTTTGGGGGTGGGGTTTTTTTTGTTTTTTTTTTTTTTGTTTCGTTTTTTAAAAAAAAGTGGTGAGAGGAGCAGAAATCTTCATTTCTGGGTCTGATTCTCTCAGCTTACTACTGAATTTCTGGGCATGGAGCAGAGAGATAGTTTGCTCACTTTCATGGATATGCAGTTACATGAGAACTTTTAAACTTAAAGTAAAATGAAAGTAATTTATTTTTACAGGTAGATAATCCCGTGTCTGTTTTAACCCAAGAGATGAGTAAGCACTTCTTACAGTCTAAAAATGAAGGTGATAAATACAAGGTAAGAAAAATCATTGAACACTTTGATTAAACAATTAAGTACTAATTTCAAATTTTTAGAGGTGGCATTTGAAGGAAAAAAAAATCAGAATTCTGAATTTTAATTATTTGTTTTGGATTAACTCAGGTAAGCAGCTAAGCACCACACAGCCACTTGCTCACTTCCCTTGCCTGCTGCCCCCTGCTTAGGGTGGAAGAAGAGGAAAGGAAGAGTAAAGGCAAGAAAATTTGTGAGTTGAGATAAAAATTGTTTGAAAAATGAAGGAAAAGCTGGAAGGAGAGAGAAAGCAAGCAAAACAAAACAAGAGATGCAGTAGATTACCACCTCCCATGAGCAGACCGATACCCAGCCAATTCCCTGAGCAAAAGATGACTAACCCCCTGTAAACCATCTCATCTCCCTTTTAATTGCTGAGCATGAGTGTGCTGGTTTTGGCTGGGATAGAGTTAATTTTTTTCATAGTGGCAAGTATGGGGCTATGTTTTGGATTTGTGCTGAAAACAGGGATGTTTTCATTATTGCTGAGCAGTGCTTACACAGAGTCAAGGCCTTTTTTGCTTCTCACATCACCCCACTGGTGAATAGGCTAGGGGTACACAAGAATATGGGAGGGGACGCAGATGGGACAGCTGACCCCAAGTGACCAAAGGGATATCCCATACCGTGTGATATCATGCCCAGCAACAAAAAGTGAGGGAAAGAAAAAGGAAGGGGGAACATTCGGAGTGATGGCGTTTGTCTTCCCAAGTAACCAGTAGACATGATGAAGCCCTGCTTTCCTGGAGATGGCTGAACGCCTGCCTGCCAATGGTAGGAAGTAGTGAATCAATTCCTTATTTTGCTTTGCTTGCGTGTACAGATTTTGCTTTATTAAACTGTTTTTATCTCGACTCATGAGATTTCTCACTTTTACCCTTCTGTTGCTTTCCTCCATCCCACTGAGGGGGAGTGATTGAGCATCTGTGTGGTGCTTAGTTTCTGGCTGGGGTTAACACAACGATAACGTTTTATGGGAAGGAATATCTCTTTGGTTAGTTGGGGTCATCTGCCTGGTTGCATCCCTTCCCAACCTCTTGCATACCCTGTCAGTCTATTCACTGGGAGGGCAGAGTGAGAAGCCGTAGGCCTTGATGCTGTACAAACACTGTTCAGCTAAAACACTACTATATAATCAATATTATTTTGGTCACACATCTAAAACACAGCACCATAACAGTTGCTATGAAGAAACTTAAACTCCATTTCAGCCAGGCCCAGTACACTGTCTGATTGTAGCAGTCATCCACTTGAAAAAAAATTTTTTTAGAAGTTTCTTTTCTCTAAAGACATTGATAAATTTATCAAAGAATTAGGACACTGCTGAGTTAATTCATTATTCTGAAATACCTCACCAGTTATTTTACTTTGGGTATTATTCAACATGCATAGAGGTTGAGGTGAGTTGTCTTTCTCTGGTAATTACTTAAAATTCAGTTAGATAAGCTGCTGAATCTGACATCTGCATATTTTTTTTCCTTTTTAGTTTTTTATGAAGGCAACTCAGCTGGAACAAATGAAAGAAGATTATTCATCTATTATGAAAACTAAAGGAAATACATGTATTCAGATAGAACAAGGAGTAGAGGTATGTAAAAGTTAAACTAGTTAGGAGTGCAGATCTGAGCACTGAAATAACTATAGGAGTTAAACTACATAGCTTTGATTTGATTATGTCTCTGACATTAAATTAAAAAAAAAACTTACAATACAAAACCTTGGAAAGATATATATATTTTTTTTTATATCACAGCTTTATGCACTCATGATTGAACCTCTTTTTCTTCTTTTCAAGCGTCTTCAAGAACTTAAGCAGCTTTATTGTGAAAAAAAGGAACGTTACAAAAGCATTGGGTTTGTGAATGAGATGCGAAATCATCTTGAAGATTTGAAACATAAAATGGCATGGGCAGTGGTAAATGTCATGTTGAAATATGTTTCTTCATATGAAATGTACCTTAAATTATTCCAAATCTGTTGCAGAAATGCTGATATATGCTAATATATTCTTCCGTTTAGGTGAGTGAGATGGAAAAAGAAATACAGCCAATCAAAGAAGGCATCAGAGTTGAGGAAGGAAATACAAAAAAGTTTGTTCAGAAGGTAGAAGAATGCCAGGTACATATGATTTAAACCATATGTCACTCTGGTTTTGGCCCCTTGACTCAAGAATAAAAATAATAATTAAACTATGATTGTCCTTTAGCTTGTAAGCTATTGAAACTGGCATCATAGCTTTTCACAGGCGGCTAAGAACATTCCCATTTATACATCTTTTTAGCCATCTAAAACTTAACAGTAGCATTTGCATTCCACGTTTCATTGAATAATAATAATAATAAGACATTTTATTTTCTGTTGTTTAGTAGGGGTATGTGTGTGTGGTTTTCATGCCGATACTTTTGTTTCAGGAAAGGGTTATATTATTTTGATTGGGAATTTGAGATTACTAGCATTGCATATACCAGTGAATGGTAATCTAATCTGGTTTATTGTTGAGAGTCCTCACTTGATGCCTATTTCTGTAGCATTGGAGCATCTTTCAGTGAACTGTTATGTATGTTTTCCTGGGTATCATTGCCTGTGGAACAGATCAGTGTCTGCTTTCAGGAGACATCTGGAAATTTAATAGACTTTTTAGATGGTATGTAAGACTTTGTAGGTAGCAAGAGAGAAGATTTTTGCCAAGCATTGAGATTCACATATGAAATATATCTTTTGCAGAGAAACACTAGACATCATCATTCTGAGTTTTTCAGTCTACTAAAACTCCTTTTCCAGACTTGCTGAATTTGCACTAATTTTTCATTGTTTTTTTTTTTTTTTAATGTGTATGTATTATTTTACAGTTGAGGCATTTTTACTTTATGGCTGAACATGTCTGTGTAGTGTTGAAGGAACATTGTCCAGATGCTGGTTTCACTTCTTTCTGTATGATGGCACTTGGCCTTATTGTATTAAGAGTCCTGTGTCTGCGTGAACCATGACTTAGAAAATAAGGTTGCTGTTTACTTCACAGATTTGATAGTCCATTGGTTTCCTGAGTATGTTACTTTATTCATTTTCATCTTAGCATATCCATAGTGGCAATGACCTGCTTTATTTTTTTTTAACAAAAGAAAAGGCAAATGAGGGATGTCAGATGGATTCTTTTGAGAGATGTTTCTTCTGTAGCATTAAGAGGTTTTGAAGAAATTTTTCTTCATTACTGGTTGTGTATCATTCTCTTTTTGCACCGAAGGTAAAAGCGCATGAAGCAGAAGAAAAGTACAAAGCGATACAAGACAGGTTAATAACGATAAGTGAAGAAGCCCAAACCCTACATCCTCAGTGTTTTTCTTTGAAGGCTGATGTGCAGGCAAGAAGAAAAGCAGTCAATGAAGCTGAGGTAGGTAGAAAGAACTTTAAGAGTTCATATCAATTTAAGGCTTTAATCTTGTCCATGCTTTACCCATATGTACTTCTCCATCTATGTCTAGGCTTCCTGAATCCATAATGCAGTTCAAAATAGGGACAATTTCCTGCCTGACTTGCAACTAGTTTCTGTTCAGGGGCAGTGGGGTTTATATCTTTACAGAAGTGCTAAGCACTGTTAAGCTTAGGTCAAAATGAATATGATTCAAGTTAACTGTGTTTTTCTTTTTTCACGTTCTTGAAATTCAAGTTATGTTTGTCTGTTTTGATGCAGTTCAGTGTTTGTTTACTCAAAACTATATAGTTCTTTTTAAAATTATTTCTTGCTTCTATTTATTAAACCACTGTATCCTATTTCCTTACTAGGTACTCTATAATCGTTTCAAAACGGAGTTAAAGCGTCTGGGAAAAGATGATGAACAACTACGTAAACGAATCGAAGAACTGAAAAGCAGGTAAATACAGATATAGTGATTACGATATATATTTATTAAGGTATAGGTATGCAGGGAGTAAGCTCTTCTGATTTAAATATTTCTGATCCTGCTTTGCATACCAAGATTTTTACTAGAAGGTGATGAGGTATTAAGGTAGGAAAAAAGCTTCTCTTTGTTTCTGATAATATACATTTTCTTGCTTTCATGGTGTTGCAAAACAAATATAGCTTAAAGTAAATGTAATAGGAGCAGTTCTGTGTGATTACAAATATTTTTTTAAAAAGGTATTTATGCTTTGTAAATGCACAGAATCTTAGATATAACTTTCTGATGCAGAAATCTTTTGTATGATGCAGGTAATAAAACAAAGTTCGTGTCACTTACAAAATTATCAGTGTGAAATACTGAAGTATGATCTCTTCTAGTGCTAATCACGTTTCAGAGCCTGAAAAATTGGAGAGACAAAGGAAAATCGCACACTTAAGGGAACAGTTAAAGGCATTCCATGATGAAGAAATAATGATTGGTCAACAGATGGATCAGTTTCAGCAGGCTATATATAAGTGTAGGGAAGAACATGCTAGACTTAGGTAAGTTCTGCTTTTTGAATGTAATTGTTTTCGTTTGTTTTGGGTTGTAAGAGGTCCCTTCTTATAGACCTACATTTCCTGCAGTATTAGGCTTCAGTTTCTTTTTTTTTTTTTTTTCCTAGTTATCTTAGGACTTACTAAACTTTTGTCTTTGGCACAACATGACTTCATTTAGAAACTTTTGAAAAAATAAGAAAACTGGTTTGTTGTGAAAGATATTACTAATTTAAAGCCCGATATAAATTCATACTATCAGTTTAATGCTCTTCTTTCTTCCTCCCACCATCTGTCCCTTATTCTCCTGCCATTCTATGGGCAGACTATGCTTTAAATTTTTTCATGTTGTTTAATACAGTAGGACATCCTGATATGATGTCACAAGACCAACAAAGACGCAAGGGTTATTGATGTGTTGCAAACCACAGAAGTGCCTAAGAATGGTCACGTAGGAATTAGGGCTGCCGAAAAGGTGGCAGGATCAATACCCCAGCTGAAGTGCATCTACACCAATGCATGCAATATTGGCGACAAACAGGAGGAGCTGGAAGCTATGGTACAGCAGGAAAACTGTTATATACTTGCCATCACAGAAACATGGTGGGATAACTCACGTAACTGGAGTGCTGCAATGGATGGTTATAAACTCTTCAGAAAGGATAGGCAAGGAAGGAGAGGTGGTGGGGTAACCCTGTATGTTAGGGAGGGGTTTAATTGTCCAGAGCTTAATGATGGTGACAATAGGGTCGAGTGTTTATGGGTAAGAATCAGGGGAAGACTAACAAGGCGAATATCATGGTGAAGAGTCTGTTATAGACCACCCAACTGAGATGAAGAGGCAGACAAAATATTCTGTGTGCAACTGGGAGAAGTCTCAATTGCTAGCACTTGTTCTCGTGGAGGACTTCAACTTAATATGTCTGCTGGAAATTCAGTGCAGCAGAGAGGAAACTGTCTAGGAGGTTCCTGGAGTTTGTGGAAGATAACTTCCTGATGCAGCTGATGAGTGACCCAATTAGAGTAGGCATCCTGCTGGACCTGTTATTTGTGAATACAGAAGGACTTGTGGATGATGTGATGGTTGGAGGCTGTCTTGGGTTATAGTGATTACAAGAGAATAGTTTTTGATTCTTGGAGAAGTAAGGAGGGAGGCTAGCAGAACTGCCACCTTGGACTTACGCAGGGAAGACTGGCCTATATAGGAGCCTCATTGGCAGTCCTGAAGGGCGAAGGAGTCCAGGAAGGCTGGACATTCTTCAAGAAAGAAATTTTCAAGGCGCAGGAGTAGGCTGCCCCCATGTGCTGAAAGACAAACTGGCAGGGAAG
Organism: Chlamydotis macqueenii; assembly: GCF_036417535.1. Classification (NCBI taxonomy): domain Eukaryota; kingdom Metazoa; phylum Chordata; class Aves; order Otidiformes; family Otididae; genus Chlamydotis; species Chlamydotis macqueenii. The sequence goes on from NC_141558.1 coordinate 12,080,475, forward strand.
AAGACCGGCCTGACAGAACAGAGAGTTTTGACTGGAACTTAGGGAAAAAAAGGAGAGTTTATGACCTTTGGAAGAAGGGGCAAGCAACTCAGGAGGGCTACAAGGATGTTGTGAGGTTATGCAGGGAGAAAATTAGAAGAGCCAAAGCCCAACTAGAACTTACTTAATCTGCCTACTGCTGTAAAAGACTATTAAAAAAATGCTTCTGTAAATATCTTAGCAGCAAAAGGAGGGCTAAGGAGAATCTGCACCTTTTATTGGATGCAGGGGGAAAACATGGTGACAAAGGATGAGGAAAAGGCTGAGGTACTTAATGCCTTCTTTGCCTTCTATTTAATAGTAAGACCAGTTGTTCTTGGGGTACCCAGTCCTCTGAGCTGGAAGACGGGTGGGGAGCACAGTGAAGCCCCCATAATCCAAGGGGAAATGTTTAGTGACCTACTGCACCACTTAGACACGCACAAGTCTGTGGGGCTGGATGGGATCCACCCAGGGCTACTGTGGAAGCTGGTGGAAGTGCTCACCAAGCCACTTTCAGTTATTTATCAGCAGTCTTGGCTAACTGAGGATTAAATGTACAAAAGCAATTATGCACAATTTTTCACCACCCAATGACCTGATGACTGATACAGCTTGTACCAAGTAGGAATTATGGAATGAAATAAAAAAAACAACCCCAGAGCAATCCTGAGCAGTGAGAGAAAAAAATGAGACTGAGCCCACTGACCAACCCCCACTTATACACTGAGCGTGATATTTATGGCGTGGAATAATTTCTTTGGCCAGTCTGGGTCAACTGTACGGACTATACCCCTCCCAGCTTCTTGCATCTGCCATTAGTGAATCCTGGGAAGCTGAGAAAAGTCCTTGTTTTTTTTTTTTTAGCAACAACTAATAGCATCGGGGTATTATCAACATTCTTCACATACTGAATCCAAAAGACAGCAGCTAGTGGGGAAAAAAAATACCTTCATCCTAGCCAAAACCAGGACAGAGGTTCAGGAAGCCTAAGTGTTGGGTCTTGCACTTGGGTCACAAGAACCCCATGCAATGCTACAAGTATGGGGAAGAGTGGCTGAAAAGCTGTCTTCTGGAAAAGGACCTGGGGGTGTTGTTTGACAGCCAGCTGAACATGAGCCAGCAGTGTGCCCAGGTGGCCAAGAAGGTCAACAGCATCCTGGCTTGTATCAGTAATAACGTGGCCAGCAGAACTAGAGAAGTGATTGTCCCTTGTACTCGGCAGAGGTGAGGCTTCACCTCGAATACTGTGTGCAGTTGTGGGCCCCTCACTACAAGGAAGACATTGAGGTGCTGGAGCGTGTCCAGAGAAGGGCAACAAAGCTGGTGATGGGTCTGGAGCACAAGTCTTACAGAGAGGCTGAGGGTACTGGAGTTGTTTAGCCTGGAGAAAAGGAGGCTGAGGGGAGACCTTGTCACTCTCTACAGCTACCTGAAAGGAGATTGTAGCGAGGTGGGGGTTGGTCTCTTCTCCCAAATAACTAGTGATAGAAGAAGGGAAAACGGTCTTGAGTTGCGGCAGGGGAGATTTAGATTTGATGTTAGGAAAAATTTGTTCACTGGAAGAGTTATCAAGCATTGGAACAGGCTGTCCAGGGAAGTGGTGGAGTCACCATCCCTGAAGGTGTTTAAAAGATGTGTCGATGTGGCGTTTAGGGACATGGTTTAGTGGTGGACTTGGTGGTGCTAGGTTAACACTTAGACTTGATGATCTTAAAGGTCTTTTCCAGCCTAAACGATTCTATGATTCTAAGATACATAACTCAATATAGGGAAATAGATATACTTAAAGGTAATTATTGTATCTATAGTTACAGGCAACTTCATAGAGACTTTGAAGCAAGTGATTTAAATACCAATTTAGCCCACACCTGATCTAGAAAAATAAAGCACTATTCTGCTTTGATTTGGAAACCTGAACTTGAACAATGATTACATGAGGGGATTATGTTGATTTTGTAATTTATTGTCTTAAGAGATTTGAGAATTGTTGCTTATTGTACTTGATGTATCACTTTAAATGTTTTTTATCAATTATGTAACAAAGAGTTACTTTGTGTGACAGTGAAGTTGAAGCATATAATTACAAATAAAATAAACTATGAATTTTTAGAAATAAAATCTTATAAACTGCTGCAAAGTAGTAATTTTCTTTCTTTCTTTTTGTCTAATGTTTCTTGAAACCATAAAAATATTGTTGCATGTGTGTAGCTAGCTGAAGTACTGAGGTGTTAATACACTGTCCTATGAGTACTTAAAAATGAGATTTTAAAATTATTTTAATCAAATTACGGCTTCATAAGCTGTTTTTACTGAAAAAAATTCTCTTCTCTTAGGAGAGAAGACTATGATATGAAACAAGCACTGGATGCCAAGCAGAAACAGCTGAGAGAGCTGAAAGATAGTAAAACAAATACCTTGAAAAGATTTGGACCACATATACCAGCATTTCTTGAAGCAGTTGAAACAGCCTATAGGCAAGGACGCTTTAAATACAAACCTGTCGGACCGTTAGGTAAGAATGACTGCTGAAAAAAAACATACTTCCTCATGGGATTTACTGCATGGCTGCTAATGTAGCACTCATCTTTTAGAAAAACTGTTTGTTCTTTAAGGAGCTTCAGATACCTTTCTTCTGTACTTCCTGGACTAAAGGTTTTATCCTGGTAGGTTATCTTTTGCTTCTGTCCTTTTTTATCACATGAATTAGCCAACATCTACTGGTTTTCCTCATTTTTCAGCTGTTTTTGTTAAGGTATTTTATGTAGTTACAGCGGTAAACTTTCAGTGCACCCCTTCAACTCCCACATACCCTCTAAGCATTAGGCTGCTGTACTTTGGCTGCCTGTTCCTTGGTGGATAGCACTGTCCAGTTCTTGGACAGATTTTGTTCAAAATGCCCAGTGGCTGACTTGTGGGCTTGTGAAAATGAGGTGTTTTGTGTGGAGGAAGTCAGATGGAACCAACTGAGATATTCTTGGAAAGCTTGGTTTCATTAGCTTTTTGACTAGCTCTGATAGTGACTGCTATTTTCCGTTTGTGAACGGGAGTCATGGCTTCAACATATTCTGAAGGTAAGTGTAAAGGCCAACTGCTTAAGCACTTGGCATTTACTGCAGAGCAAAAACTTGCAAACACACCTACTACTGAAGACAGGCAATATAAAGGAAATCTTCGTTTAACTTGCAGCATAGTTGTTCCTCTGCCTTTTCCTCTAAAACATTAAATTGCTGATAATTGATAAGCAATCTTGGCCTTGATATGCTCCTGCTGAGCTGTCACAAAATTGTTACCTTAATGGGAGTTAGTAGTGACCTGTCAAAAATCTTGGAAGAAAGTGTAGGCCTCCAAATATGTACGTGTGTCTTTATAGGAAAAGAAACTATGTCTGTGTTCTCACGGTAGCTTGTCTGTTGTGGAGTTTATCTTTTAGTTACCTTCTAATTATTTGTTTTTCTTCTAAGACAGGTTTATTTTGGACTCTTAAAAAACTACCTAACACAACAAAACAAAAACTTTGAGTGGTAAAAATGCACTACTGGATGTTTTGTTATGGAACACAGCTCCTAAAGCCTTGTCTTTTATGTTTATTTAGGTGCTTTCATTCATCCAAAAGATGCTGAACTGACCTTGGCTGTTGAATCTTGTTTAAAGAGTCTAGTTCAGGCATTTTGCTGTGATAATCACAGTGATGAAAGAACTCTTCAGCTACTAATGTCAAAATATTATCCACGTGGATTTAGACCTCAAATAATTGTAAATCAATTTCAGAATAAAGTTTATGATGTTAGACACAGGTAAGTTATGTTTTGAATTTTATTGCTTAGCCTTAATGGTTCAAATTATTACTAGTTGAAAACAGTTACTTGTAATTTTTTTTTTTTTAAAGATCTCATGTGTTTTTGATGGTGTTTTTTCTTCTTTTCTGCAGAGAAGTTTATCATCCAGAATTCCCATCGGTTCTCACAGCATTGGAAATAGATCATGCAGTGGTTGCCAATTGTTTGATTGATGTGAGGGGTATAGAAACAATCCTGCTGATTAAAGTAAGGCTCTACGCTCCCTCTTGGTCTCTAAAGAAAAGCATTTTCTCCTTATAAGGAGCATATATGATACCTTCACTGATAGTGTCTGTAGTGGACAAAAGAGGTAGAGAAAGATTATTTTATTTTTCTTTTTGCCCCTCTGAGGAGAGGTGAGGACCCTGATAGCTGAGTAGACCCTGACTGTATTAGTTATCAGTGTTACAGTGCGGTACAGACACACGGATGTTTCCACTGGAGGGCTCCCAGTAAGGCCATCTTGGCATTCAATAAACTATCAATATCCCACTTCAAACACTATTTTTTATCATGGGTGAGAGAGAGTAAACTGACAATCCATAGTGGATTTAGATACTGGGATTTATTTAAGAATCAGCAAGGTTAGAGTTTTTATTCTTATTTCTACACGCTTGTTTCCCTGCACCCTCAACACTGCCTTCATAGATCTCAACTTCTGTTCCCAGCTGGTCCAGGAAGGTCAGGCAGAAAATACTGTCGATTCCTTCTGTGTAGCTGCTCACAGATACCTGTTTGGTCTGTTATTGGCCAACATCTCTGGGCATTCCCTGGGATTTGTCTCTAGAGATCTCTCTCCATGTGTTTCCAGGATCTTCCCTGTTTGTTTCGGGGATGTCCACCACCCCCTTTCTGGGCCTCTAAATGGTCTAGTTTCCCAGTCTAAATAGTCGGTGTGTGTGTGTGATAGCCTCCTAACTGCTTTCTCCGTCTCATATCTCTTTATTAATTGGTGGGTTCAGGATGTGTCATTTTCATGTACGCCAGGTGTTACTAAAACTTGCAGCCCTTCACTACCGGTTTTACCTATCAGCTAGTAGGTAGGTACCAGTTGTCGCTGTAGCAGGCTTGTGCTTGAGAGTTGAAAAGTTACTTTTTGCCTGTTCAGCCACCCACTCTTACACAAAATTATCAGCTGCCTCTTAGCATTCATAGCTATATTTTCACCTGCCACAACAACCAGAGCCCCTTGGACTCTGCAGTGTTAAAGTGTCTGAGATGAGAGAGTGCAAAAAAACATTGTTCTAGATAGTCTGCTAAAATAAAAAAAGTAGCAATAATCAAGTATTAAGTAGGTGACTAGCAACTGACACTGAATTAAAATTACATACTGGTTTGATAAGAATCTATTTTTTGATTGTCATGAAAATATGTTAATGAACTCTTTTCTGTCATTATTTGATTTGCGATCTTAATTGATTTTGGTTTTCTGTTACTATTGAAGACAGCAGCTCCAGCAGGTAAGATTACAGGTAAAATGTTCAAAGATTAAAAAAAAGAAAAGCTGTATAAGTTTTTATTTAAAGAAAGCAGTGTATTCTGTGAGCAGCAGAACTAATAATACTTACTTTTTCTGGATTTTTATTCTTTTCCAAGACCACTTGTCCCAGTTTGTCCTCTGACATTGCTACTGCAAAAAAGGCTGTTTATGGTCTGTCTAGTGCAGATCTGACAGACTGTTTAGCAAGTATGGCTGTTACTGAATGAGATATGTAACAGCTGAATTTTCTAGGCTTTTTTCATAGCAGGACTGCTAGTTCTGTTCTTCTGCCTCTGCCTTACCTAACCACTGATTATCATAATTTTGATAACTTTGAGCCCTACCTAAACAACTTCAACTGAATCTGAAAGCAGCTGAATGGGTGTTGTGTGGAAGAAATGATACTGCTGAATGGGTGACTTGATTGCCTCGGACAAAGGCACTTGTGACCACTTAGTCTGGCACTGGCAATGTTGTTGGTTTTTTTTTTTTTTTTTTTTTTTTTTTTTTTTTTTTTTTTTAACCAGCGTCTTTCCCCAAAATTGAATTGAGTATTGTTTGATGTACTTCACAACTTTCCTTGGAAGATTTTCCTGTATGTGTATTCCACTGTTGATAGTTAAATATACCTGTACATGGTGACCTTCTGCTTAGTGATTTTTTAGGTTTTTTTTTTTGTTGTTGTTGTTGTTTGTTTTTCTCCCCCATGTCCCCTCTATGGCAAATTAGAAGGGGCTGACTTTACTATGGAACTTTTTCAATTCATATAAATTTGTGATAGAATAAAAGAAATGGTCAGCTAAAGTAAGTGGGTGGTTTTTGAGAACATAACTGTCTTATTCAACTAAGAAAAGCAGATTGTTGACATTGTAGATTTTTTCACATTCTTTCATTACTGTATTTCTTTAATTAGAAATTTAAATTATTGGTGGGAGAGAACTCTAGACAAGGTTTAAATTAATATCTTTAATTATGGTTGCTTTTCTATTGTTATGATAAGGCCATTGTATTTTTCAGAACAGCCGTAAAGCTCGTGAAGTAATGCAGTTTAATCGCCCCCCCAAAAATTGTAAAGAAGCTTTCACTGCTGAAGGTGATCAAGTATTTGAAAGACGTTACTACTCTTCTGATTACCCCCGACCGAAGTTCCTAAGCAAAGATGTTGAAGCAGAAATAAGGTTAGCCTCCTGTAATGTACTATTTGTAAAAAGTGCGCTTGTTGATATGAATAGTGGAATTGCACAATTGTTAACATGTGCGCTACTGTGCAGTCTCTCCATTTTCTTTGAGATTTACAATTCTTTTTTGAGAATTCTAGAAAACCTCTTTATTTCAGTGCCTTTCTGTGATAGGTACAAACCTGAGTTGTACCTACATATTTTTCAGCTTGTGGCATTTAGATCTTGCCCAGCAAGTAGGGATTTGCTGAGCTGAATACTCCAGGAAGTCGTACTACCTTCCTTTTTATTTTATGGTTGCTGAAAAAGAGTATGGAGTCAAAGCTGTTTCTTCAAAAATCTAGTACCTCAGCAGTGCTATCATAGTTTACTGCAAAGGAAGACTGATTATTCAAATCAAAATCACATTGACACTCATAGTCCTGCTGGTTTCAAACTTTCCATCTATGTTTTCTCAGGCTTTTAAATCACTCATGGTAGGTGTCTCTGATAAAGTTGACTACCCCCTCCCCATTTTATTTTTAGTGGTGTTTTTTTTCTCATTACTTTCAAAATGGTAGTTTAAAAAGCCAAACATTTGGAAGTTTAAAAACTTGAACTGTCACCAAGCAAACTGGTGACAATGGCATACTTTTATTTTGAGGCTGAGATTATATTACAACCATAATAAGAAAATATTTTATTTTTAGTATTAATAGCTGATAGTGTACACTGAATGTTAAAATTTGTCTCTGCTAACTCAACAATTTTAAATATGTCAGTTAAGGGTACTTTCTTCATGTCAGTATATAATGAACTTCACTCAGAGGTTTGCTTAACTTTCCAAGCATTGTAGGCATTTCATTACCAATATTGCTATGAGGGAATGATGTAGGCCAGTTAAAAAGGAAAAGTGTCTTCCTACCTCCCCACCCTCCCTTCAGAACTTAGTCTTTTTTACCCTTTATCTTGTCATGCATTTAAATTTATGGATGTCTGTGTGTGTGTAATACATAATAACTGCGTAATATATAATATTTCAATATCTTTTTAAAATAAAGTCACTTGGAGAAAGAAATTGAAAACAAAAAGGCACAGATGACAGCGTCTCAGCAGCATTTATATTCCATTGAAAATGAGATCAAGCAGAATGAAGATCGTCTTCATGATCATCGACGACATCAAAAAGAACTACAGGTAAAATAGGTTCAAAGTTAATTTTTGTTAACTGTTCAGTCTTTCCCTGCTTCATTTTGACTTCTGCAATATAGTTTGAGTGGATGATAGTTTTTAATGTCTATCCTGACTTTTCTTGTTTACTTGTATGTTGTTTACTTTTGTAGTATGCTTTCATCATTTAGGAGAGAATGATAGAGGTCTCATCAATGCTAGCGTATGCTGTAGTTTCTGTATGGTACTTTTTTTTTGTCCTCTTGTGTTAAAATCTCACAAATTTCTACTGGGTTTTTTTTTTGGGGGGGGGTTGTTTTTGTGTTTTTTTGGGTTTTTTTTGGACACAAATAGGAAGTTGTTGCAATATTTGATGCATGTTTCTTTTCCCTGCTTTGCCCCTTTATTTCTGTTGAGCCTTGCCTCTTCATTCCCAGAATCATATTTCTCTTCATGTTCTTCATTTATATTCTTAATCCATTTTAATATACTAACATTAAGAAAATTTAAAGGTGAGATATTAATTTCTTTAGAAACCATTTTACATCTATTAGTCTTCTCTGTTTATTTTCCAGTACTTCTAGGTAGGATATGTATATTTGTGCTGGTCAGTGATGTTGCAGTTAGGCAGTGTAAGATAATACACACCACTTAAGGTTATACTCAGTAAATTATAAATAAGAACCAGCAAAAAAAAAAGACACATGGACTCAAATTGCTGATTAGAAGTATTTGTAGGAAAAATAAAATTTTCCTATTTTATTAAATTGTCATGTTGAACAGAGATATAATAACTTAATAATTTAAAGAGTGTATGACTTTCAGAACAAGTCACAAAACTGGATTCCATAGGTAAGTGGGAAGAGTTCTGTCTTTTTTTAGGCACTAATGAAACTAAAAGATAAAATACTTTGCTTCCTGTGTTGACTTAAATGAACAAATGTGAACTTTTCTCTTTCTATAAGCTGAAAAATATTATTTTTTCTTTTCAGATAAAAATAAGAACAACAAATGCAGAAATAGCAGATCTTGAAAATATAGAGGAACATCAGTCATTGGATATCCGTACATTAGTAAGAACAGATTATCAAATCATGTCTAATAATGATATGAAACAATGTCTTTTAATGTTGTCAGTGTTTTGAAATAAGCAAATACTGTAGATTTTCAACTAGTGTACAAGTTGGATAAATAGTGAAGAATGTAACATTTTACAGGATGTCTACAATTATGGCAATGGCGTGATTTTGTTTATTTTTTGAGTTTTTGGTTGGGTTTTTTTCTACTCTTTTTCAAACCCATAGCACTGCAGGTTTATGGAAGGCAGGGTGGTGGTGTAAAGGAGTATTCCATGCATTTCCTTTCCTCATTCCAGAGGAAAACTCTGGCTGGGGAGAAGCTGTGCTGTAGGTTTGGAGGTCAGAAGTGGCGTGATCAAAGTATAGGTAAATGGCACTCTGGAGAATAATTTATGTCACAGCACTGCCGTTCTGCCCTAAATCCACAGTTTCTTGCTTTGCTGTAGCTTCACTGTGCAGAAGTTTTTAGGTTCATATGTCACTCTAGGGAAGGATCATAGTAGTATGATGTTTTTTTCTTCAAAGTCGTCGTTATTATCCATGTTCCTAAAATGTACACATAGTAGTTTAAGAAGAGAAACTAAGTTTGATCATCTATTGTGATTTCTATGATGGTCACCATTAATTTCAGCTGTTCTTCTGTAATAAGCTAATGTATGGATGGCAAAGACGTAAGTACTGAGAGTCATGCTGATAGACGTTAATAATATTAATCCTGACTACAGTTGCTTCAGTTAAATTCCATGCCAGTTTTCCCACTATTTTATCTGGAATCAGCAAGTCGCCCAGAATTTTTTGTCACTTTCGATGTTGGCAAACATCTGTCTTTCAGTGTGTTTGCAGACAAGTGCGTGTAAGTAAACATTTTAAAATTTACTCAAAAAGTAAGGGATTAGTACAGATTTTGTAAGATCTTGTAGGGTTTTTATTTTTCAGATAAACTAGTTCTGTTGGCTTAAAAAAAAAAAGTGTATTCTTTTGGTGAAATGGAACAATATTCTATTACCTTTTTGTAAGAGAATATCTTCCCATTTGAAAATTATTGGACACTTGCTTTTGGAATGTCAAAACTTCTACCATTGCTTCTGATAACGGTCTTATGCAACTGGTGGATTTATGCTTGCTTCTCCTTATTTCCTTTCTTGGATTTTTATTGTGTTTCTGTTTTCTGCGCTTTCTGACCACTACTATGTATTGTTCTGTTCTTTCACTTGGTATTTGTCTTTAATTTCTACCTTGATTTCACAATTGTCTGATTGTGAAAAAGAATCTTAGCAATACAAAGTTTTAATTTACGTATTTTTCTCAGGTTTTGGAATATATATCTTTTTGAATCAGAAAGTATCTATGAGGATAATTCAATAGGAATGGTATAATTGTCTAGGGAACAGTGATGATCCACTTACTCCTTCTGTATTCCTTTGTATACTGAATTTATATGCTATTTCACAGATCCAGAGGGAATTTACCTTGTTCATTTGTTCAAAAAATTCCTCTAGGAAAATATTATGGCTAAGTCATCACAAAATCCTAGCTCCTTTAGTCTTTTAATCACAGCTCCCAAATAAAGTCCCCTTAATTTTCAGTCAGATAATTAGGAAATTCCACTTTTTCTGTTGTGATTTGATTTAGTGGTGTCCTACAAGATCTGTCAGTCTCTTCTTCTGGGCTCTAGTGGCAACTACATTGAGCTGTTGCTATTCTTATTAGAGTTATAAAGTATTGCATGTGATCTTGTAACTTGATAGCGATAATAAAATAAAAATTTTGTAAAATTATTTGCAAATGTATGTCATCTTTTATTATTCTTCATTTTAATATATTTTGACAGGAAGATGAAGCTAAAGATAATAAGGGTAAGATGGAATCTGTGAAAAAAGACATGCAGCAACACAGTATAAAAATGGAAGAACTGAAAAATATTCTTCAGGTAGCTGAGAAAAATTTTGAAGAAATGAAAGAAAAAATTCATCAAGTAGAAGAAATTGCTGGTCCAATTAAGGTAACAATAATTTCATATTGTATTTTTAATTCATTCCCTTTGTGTGGCAAGAGGAATGAGATTGAAAGGAGGCAGGAGGAAAGAGTATGCTCCTTCCTGACGTGTTTAAGGTCTACCTATGAAAATGGAAATAGAGCATTCCATTGGGAGCATATCAAGAAATAAGATTGGCAACGTTTTGAAGTCCTTTGACTGTTAAGTGTAGTTGCTGTGGTGTTTTATGTTTAAAGAGAGTGTGTTTCCAGGTATTTTTAGTCATAGACTGAAAAGGAAGGAAAAATAGTTTCCTTGGCTTTCCTTTTTAGTGCATCAGATGATTTGTTTTGGCTTATTTGTTTCTGGTAAGACCTGGCTAAGTATTTTCATAACTGGTCAGTTTTCAAAATAGCATTTGAAATTCTATATGAAATGCTTATTGTTCTATAAAATTGCATAATCACAGAAAGTACCAATACATATAGTTTTAATTATTCAAGACTACAGAAGACACCTGGAAATTGCAGAGAAATAGCAAGACTTAAAATAAATAGCAGAGTGATGATGTGCAAAATTTTATATTGGCAAATGGAAGGAGATCTCATGTTGCCAGGAAGAATTAATAGTTTGAAAATGGAAAGAAGAGTCCAGCATGTTTACAGTATTGTAAACTTGTAGAAGGATGGAATTAAATTGTATATTGCTATATAGTCAACTCAGATTCAAAAAGCAAGACCAAACAAAAAGAGGAAGGAAACAGGTAAGGAAAAAAAACTGATAAATATTTTAGTTATAATGTATCTAATTAGTAAATAGTTATCAAGCAATAGAAGACAACTCTTAAATTCCTGAAAGGATTTTAGATTGGCTACACTGCTATGTGTTGTTCGATGAGCTGTTGATATATTGTAAATTGTGGCTTTAAGACAGGATTAGATAGAGGTATCCATTATTGTGATGATTGGTGTTCTTGTTTGTTATTTTTATTTTGGTTTTGGGGCTGTTTTTTTTGTTTTTATTTGGTTTGGGGTTGGTTTTGGTTTTTTTTTTTCTTTTTCTTTTTTTAAGGTAAGCCACCTAGTTGATAGGGATGAGGAAGAAAATTGTCTTCTAATTTATGTCATTTTTTGCTTCTCTGGAAAGATCTTTCAACACTTAACCATATCCGTGGTTCTGTAGTATAGAAGTTGCTGAATTTTCACACAGCAATGCAGTTCTAGCTGATATCACATAGGCATCAGAAGTTCTGCTTAGCCTGTAGTGTATAAAATAAATGTAGTTTTCGAGGTTTAGGAAAAAGGATGGCTTCTTTTCAAAGATTAAAACATCTCCTCAAGATATGATTACAAACATTTATTATGTTCTTGTCAGAATTGAGTATAGACTTTCTGATAAGTTGCTGTTAAAGCTCCTGGACTTTAGAAGGAGTAGTCTTACTGAAAGCAAAATAAATTAGACACTGTTAAAAACAACATAATTATCTGTGATGAGTCAGTAAACATTAGAGAGATGCTTAGGAATCTACCCCAAACAGCTCACTTAATCACATCTTGATTTATTCCAAACAGGATGAATTAAACCAAGCTGACTCAGAAGTGGAAAACAGTAAACGCCGTTTGCAGCACTATGAAGACAAACAGAAAGAACACTTGGCTTGCATAAAAAGGCATAAAGAATTACTAGCTGCCAAAGAAAAAGAATTAGAGGTAACTATGGGAGCTTTTTCTTTATTGAAGTCAGATGGTCATGATACTTCTGATATTTAATAATAAGTTATTCCACTTGTTCAACATACAGACCATATTAATACTCACCTGCATTGAGCATTCTCTCAGCTATGTCTTCAGCTGACTGCATCTAAATCAGTTTAAAGTAATTTTATATAAATTAATCTGGACCTCTTTTCTAGCAGAGCACCATTTCTATCCTGATAGATGAGTTAGGGGTTATTTCTCTGGGATTCTTTTTTTCTGTATTTTGCAATGAAAAGATTAAAATTACTTAAGCTTAAAATTTGTGGGTCAAGTTCAATTGAATAATACTGTTCTGTTGTTTTGGATGCTAGGTTTTTCCTTGCACAGACCTCATACCTGATCTTTTAAAGACTTATCTAATCAAGCTTTATTAACTAACTCTGAAATCACATCCATAAATACTTTTGGAAAACTGTCATATTTAAATATGGTGAACTTGGTTCCTTATTTATATGTATTAGCTAAATAACTGTGAACATATTAAAGATCTCAGATGGAAACAATTCCTAGCACTGAAATAACTACCTACCTGTAACTATGTTGGTGAAATTGTTAGCTGGTATCTAGATTTGCTGCGATAAGTACACAAAGAACAAAACAAAAACATTATTTTTGCTTGGAGACCTTGTTTTTTTCAAAAAAATATTTGTGGTGAAGGCTAAGCAGACTTTTTTAAAAAAATTAACAATTAATTGAGTCTCAAATATTACTTTAGGAAAAAATTGCACAAGCTAGGCAAATCTACTCGGAGCGCATAGAGGTCAGCAGAACGGTTAAGAGTCTTGATGCAGAAATGAATCGCTTGAGAGAGAGGATAAATGCGGAAAATGATCGCCATGGAAACAGAGAAGAAATAGTACAGTAAGTCACCTTTAATGTCTAAAGTAGTTCAGGTAAGATGGAAAAGATAGGGGAAAAAAGAATTTTATTATTGACACCTAATGCTTTTATGTGGTTTTGGTACTTAAACCATGTACAAGAGTATGGAAACATGCTGCGCTGATTGCACAGTCAACCAGTACTGAATAGGTTTAGAGGTGCTGAACGAACTACTCTCTAGTGATTTTAAACAGTGTCTGTACGATATATATGAAGTTACCAATAGTCGGATACCCTCTTAGTGTTTAGAAGTATCCCAATTAGGACTACGTGGTGCAAATATAACTCGCCGTTGTTCTGTGATGCAATGAGCATTAAGCATAACTGCAGCTTGGAAAACTAATGCAGAAGTTAGGCGATTACTTGAGGTTTTGACTGAAGTGTATTTCAAGGAATCACTCACCTTAGATGTTCTTGAGCATGGGGAGCCCGGTCATTCATTCTCCTTGGTGTAAGAGTTTCCTTTCAAAAGAATTAAAGATAGAGATGAAATTTTGTTTTTGATCACTTTTCATTTGTGAACAGTGTTTTACTTGACTCATCAAATACTTTTAGCTTTAACGTAGATACTTAAAGTTTTCATTTGAATGTTTTAATTATCAAATTCATTTTCAGCATTTACAACAATAGCTCAGTTTTAATGTAATGCATGTTGATCCTAGATTTTCTGTTAATTGAAACAGGCAATTTCATGATGCAAAGGAAAGATATGAGGATGCAAACAGTAAAGTGAAGAATTTAAAGAAATTTATCAGGCTACTGGAAGAAATAATGACACAGAGATTCAAAATATATCGGCAATTCTTAAGGTACGTTAATTTTACTGTAATTTCAGGTTTCAAATAAACTAACATTTATATATAAGTACGTGCCCATATTCCAGGGTGAAAATTATAGAACAGAGAGAATGAAATATCTTTAAGGTGGTGTTCACAGCAATCTTTATAACTTAATCTTGCTCCCAGATCCAATACTGTTGTTCCTGACAGTTTAAAGGCAGCTTGGACTGACAGCTGGAAAAACAGTGTGATCAGTGGAGGCTGTATTTTGCTTCACACCAAAGGGCATGACCGTGCTGACTTAATCTAAGGCAGTTCTGTTTCAGTGCTGGTTTCGGTCAGTAAAATATCAGCAACATACTAGCATTGAAATCATCTGGCCTGTCACTGATTTTAATTGAGTATAATTAGTGGTACCGTGCTCACGTAATTTCATTGTGGGCCAAACACTTTTCCTCTGCCATGTGCTGGATCCTGATTTCAGGATCTTTAGTCAGATTCTTCAGTTTGACAGCTTCGCTCATGGAGTATTCACACTGGGACTGCAGCCCTTCTTTCTTCAGTTCCTTGGTATTCTATGCCTATCAGTGAAGATTTTCTGATGACCTCCCTTCAAAAGGACTGATCGTCTTTTTTTCCAGGGCAGTCCTGTATCTTTTATTGTTCCCTTCAGCAGAAATTGAGGGATATCTGTGGTGGCTCTGCTTTTTGTACTTTTGCATCTGGGATTTAGAGGGGGTGCCAGTCCTGACAAATAGTAGTGACCAGGAGAATCCCAGCCTTTGCAGGTGGAAGTACAGAAATAGTAGGGGGTAATGTTTACCTGCAGAATCAGATGCTTGCCTTATGGTGCCCACGTATGTCAAACTGAATCTTGTTCCTTGTGCCCAAATTTAAGTACGAATCCCACTTTAAGATGTGTTAAAGAACCGCAGATCTTTCCTGAAGGAACTGTGATGTATTGTCTGTTGGAGAATTACATACTAGAATTGAGGGGGGAAGGGAGTGGGAGGAGAAATTGATACTCAAAGACGTTTAATTCCCAGAGTCTGTGTAAACCCTTTACTATACTTACTGTGCAATCCTAATGATGGATAGGAAAGAAGTGGAATGTGGTCGTTTTCTGTTGAAGTTGTGGAAAAATAATGTAAAAAGCTTCTAGTTTATTGAAACAGGCTTCTAGAAAATACAAAGCCCATGCATCTGGATTTCTTACCTTGTTACTTTGTGTCAGTGATTCTCTCCAGTATGTCCAGTGTCGAATGTCACCTACTCGACAGCATAATTGATTTGGGAAAATGTCATTAATGGAGCAGGGCTTAATATTTGAGATTATGATGTGGAACTGTTGATAAGAATCTGTTGTCACTTTTTCATGTGTTGTAAAAATTACTGACCTAATATTTATTTGCTTGATTTACCTGATTTAAGGCTCCTTTCTTTACGATGCAAACTCTACTTTGACCATTTATTACGTATTCGAGCTTGCTCTGGAAAAATACTTTTTGATCACAAGAATGAGACGCTTTCAATAACAGTAAGTTATTTTATGTTACTTCAATTATCATAATATGTAATGAATTATTATTATTATTATTAATAATAATATCAGCTGCTAGAATATGCATAGCAAAGGGTAGAATAAATTGTTCTTCCCTCTCCAAAATGTGATATGCTACATTGTAGGATATTGTTGAAAACTAGTGTCCAGGTTTCAGCTGGGAAGGAGCTAATTTTCTTCACAGTAGCTGTTGTTCAGATTTAGTAGGGAATTTGGTATGCAGAGAATATTGATAATAGACTGAAGTTAGTAGTAATTGTTAAGAGATCAAAGACACTTTCCAGCTTCCCAGGTTTCGCTAATGTGCAGGTGCAAGGAGCTGGGAGGAATATAGCCGGTACACTATATATGGACAGAGGAAGTATACGTACCGTAGACGTTATGCTCAGTATGTAAGTGGGAATTGGTTGGTGGGCAGCTCTCTCACTGCTCAGATCATTGAGATTGCTCTTGGTACTGCTTGGCTGTATCGATTATGTTATCGGACAGTAAGGAATTGTGCATCATTCATTTTGTATATTTTATTATCTCTATATTTGTTATTGATATATATATTGTTATTTTCTTTTCCTTTGCTGTCTTAGTAAACTGTTTTCTTTTAGATTCTCTCCCCCAGTTCCCCTGGGGAGGGGGAGGGTGAGTAAGCTGCTTTGTGGTATTTAGTTGCCAACTAGGGTTAAACCAGAACAACAAGCAAGAATAAAAAACATATTGCCATCTTATATGGGCAAGTAGCTAGATTACATGGAATAAATTTGGACTGTTGTCTTATGCTGAGGATAAGAATTCACTAGCAAGTCATCCTAGTCAGTCTTTCAAAATTACTCATTCATGTTTCATTGATAGAAAGTTTGACTTTGTGTGATTGTATTAATGACTCTAGTTGTTATTTAAAGAACTTTTTTAATGACTGAAAGCTTCAATATTGTGGTTTTTTCTGTGTATCTTTTAACATACGTCCCAAAAAGTTTTAGTCATGGGAGTATTTCCTTTTGTTTCTCTGGGAAACTTCAGTTTTAGGAATTAAGGGGAAAAATGTGTCTTGACAACAGAAATATGTGTTGACACAGCCCTAATTAAATGGGTGGAAGGATATGTATCTGAAGAACTCCAACTCAGTCTATAAAATGTCAAGTCATTATCTGGCTTTATCAGAATACTTTTTTTTGTAGCTGATGTTTCATGTTCATCATGCAAGAGATCTACATTTAGTTAAGGAATGTAAATTGAAAAAAAGGAAACAACCTCCCCCAAAAAAACACACCAAAAGACCCCACTCCAAAATAATTCTTCTTTCCCTGCTTAGCTAGTTAAAGGTAATAT
The DNA here is from genome assembly GCF_036417535.1 of Chlamydotis macqueenii. Taxonomy (NCBI): domain Eukaryota; kingdom Metazoa; phylum Chordata; class Aves; order Otidiformes; family Otididae; genus Chlamydotis; species Chlamydotis macqueenii. Next base: position 12,097,492 of record NC_141558.1, read on the forward strand.
AATTAAGAGGACAAGAAAATAGTTTGGTTTAATCTTAAAGGGGGAGTGGCACAAGGTGTCATCATAATCAGTGGACCCAAAGGACTGTTCAGTGTTTCATGTATTCGGTAAAGAAACTGTTCATCCTTCAAACTCTGTTGTAAATCAACCTGCTTTTCTATTTCTGTTAGTTTTGTTTAGTGAGAGGGGGCTACAATGGCAGCTTTTGCAGGAAGCTGCTAGAAGTTTCCGAGTTGTTCAGTGGACTCGGCTGGGCCTACGACGGACCTGCTGCTGGCCAGGGCTGAGCCAATTGGTGGCAGAATGTTCCCTGATAACGCCTCTGCGATAATATATTTAAGAAGGGGAAAATTGAAGAAAAAAAAAAAAAGAAGCTGAAGCAGGGGGTAGAGGGGGCAGAGAAGGGGCCCTCCTTGTGGCCCTCACCTTCTGGCCTCCTGCCAGGCGGCCATCTGGGCCTGACTTGGCCCAGCTGAGAGATGTGAAGAGAACCTGAGAGGCATCTACCTGAGCTGATTGTGAATAACTCCTTGAGAGGAATCGTTGCAGGCACCAAGGTCAGAAGGAGGGAGAGGAGTAATGCTGCTCCTGGCCAGAATTCCCGTGGAGCCTGTGGTGCAGCCCATGGAGAGGCAGGCTGTGCCCCTGCAGCCCATGGAGGCCCACAGAGGAGCAGAGATCCACCTGCAGCCTGTGGAGGACCCCATGCTGGGGCAGGTGGATGCCTGAAGGAGGCTGTGGTCTGTGGAGGGCCCGTGCTGGGGCACCCATTCCGGAGGGACTGCACCCCGTGGAAAAACAACCCGGGCCGGAGCAGTTCCTGAAGGACTGTAGCCTGTGGGAGGGACCCTGTGATGGAGCAGGGGAGGAATGTGAGGAGTTCTTCCCCTGAGGAGGAAGGAGTGGTGTAAAGTGATGTGTGATGAACCGACCATAACCCCCTGTGCCACCTGGGGAGGGGGAAGGTGGTAGAGATAACTGAAATTAAGCTAAGCCTGGGAAGAGGGAGGGGTGGGGGAAAGTTATCTTCTTCTCTTTCTCATTATCCTGCTTTGGTTTTAATAATAAACAAATAGTTTTCCCCAAGTTGAGTCTGTTTTGCCCATAATGGTAACTTTAAGGATCTCTCCCTGTCCTTATCTCAAACCTCAAGCCTTTTTTTGGTTATATTCTCTTTCTCTGTTTCCTTGGAAGGCAGGGGAAGTGAGAAACTGTGTAGCTTGATCTCAAGCAGGGCTAAACTAAGACACTAATGTGGCTGGTAACCATTGTATTTTACTGTAATGTAACTGCACTGGTTGGCATGTATTAAACATTGTTTAATAGCTATTAAACATGGAGAATTGCATAAGAAAACACTAACAGTCCTTGAATCTGTTCAATGTAATTTTACTATGACGGAGAAAGTTGCAGTGATCCTAGAAATGTGTTACTAAACGGTTAGGAGCCGTCCCTTTCCAAAATGGCGGTGGTGATGAAGTGCACAAAATTGTTCTCAAGTGATCTCTGTCTGTTAATGTGTAGTGTGTTTACTGTTGAAATTATGATTCTGTTAGTAAATTTCCATCAGGTTTAAAAATTGCTCTCATATTTTTATTTCAAGGTTCAGCCTCGAGAGGAAGACAAAGCTGCCCTTAATGATGTGAGATCCTTATCAGGAGGTGAACGTTCCTTCTCAACAGTTTGTTTCATTCTTTCTCTGTGGTCCATTACTGAATCTCCTTTCAGATGCCTGGATGAATTTGATGTCTACATGGTATAGTTTAAACTTAAAACTACATTTGCCATTCTGATTTGTATAAGTTAGTGAAATAGTCGGGTTGTTGTTTGTATTTGGTTAGATCTTACAACACTGTTGTTAACTGTAAACAATAAATTAAAAACCCCCAAACTGAAAAAACAAATCCCCCAAAACAAAACTTGTTAAGAATCTTGTTCACTCTGCTTAGTGACTCTTGAAGCTTATTCTGTTTCTGAAGCTGGTATCCAGAGCTATGAGCATCTTGGTTACTTTACATGCCTAAACCTTAGTTCAGCACAAAATCCATAAAATATAACTTTTTATTAGTTCGTCAAGCAGTTGTTACTGTGTTTGTCACAGGTTGCCGTGACAGTTCTGGGCTTAGCATGTGCTTTGGCTTCTACAGATTTTGGCATCAATGTGGTTTTCTCAGAGCAAGTGTGGCAATCAAGTTCACTGTCGCTACTTGGAAACTTGCTTTATACTTCAGCTAGTAGCATCTTTCCAAGATGCTGAAATGCAGAATAATGAATAGTAAATACTAATGTCAGCCAAAACTGATGAACCTCATCTTTGTTCACAGCTTCCCTGGATAGGTGATTAACCAATTTTTTAAAATATATTTTTTATCCTATTTCCTCCTTATTAGTATGCAGTGTGATATGGTTTGAGAAAATAATTAGTTCTCTGAGATAAAAGAGTTGATACTGGTTTATTTCATTTTGCAGTCAGTGACCCTCCTCCACCAATTATTTATTTACTGGGAATCACAGACCTAAAGGGGAAAAAATAATCTGTTTTGTACAAAAAAGGACTTTAAAAAAGGAAAGTATGCATCCAAGGCGGTCAAGCAGTCGTTTTTCAGCTGACTTACAAAGCTTAGGTCCTCTTTTACAAGTTAGTCGTGCACAAGTTTATCCATCTCTCCAGAAAAGGGTGGATACTCAGAACCGTATTCCCTGTAGAGAACTTCTGTCATCTATTTAATAAGTAGTTCCACACAATTCATCTTTTCACTGCTGTGTCAGTAAGTGCAACCTTACCGTCTCTACGTTCTGGAGTTACTTTTGGTGTAATCCTGGAGACCCACCACAAGAGGACTCTATCAGCATATTTGCAAGGGAGATACCTAGTTTCATGTGTAATGATGTGTAGAAGCGAGCTTTGTATAACCCCTGCTAATAATAACTTCCCATTACACGTCTTTTTCATAAGCCTAATGCAAAAGGTTGTGTTCAAAATAGTAATAATAATAACGATAATAATCATAATAAAAACAAGCCACATATTATCTTAGGTTTCATGCAGTCCTTAAATCCTTTCTGGTAATTTTGAGGCAGGATTTTATAGGAAACATTATTCTACTAAAATACAGTTCATCTCAGCATACCAATAAAGTAAGAAGTACTACATCTATATCAAAGCTGATAGAAAAACATTTTGAGTAGGAGTGTGTGATTGTTCTCATAGAAGCTTTCTATTGTGCATGTATACTAAAAAGTAGAATTTGAGAATTTTCCAGACTGTAATTTGTAGCTTTTAGAATTTAACCCTAATGTTTCTCCAGCTTAGTTTTTATTAGATTTTTCTTTAGCTAAATTTTACTGCATATTAATAAATTCCAGCTGTTTTTTCTATTAAGAGGTTTTCTAATTTATTCTTAAGCATTTGTCCTAATTTGTGCAATAATAGGCCAGTGAAGTACACGGTCAGTATCACTACCTGATAAATCTTCTATCTTTAGGACATGGTTAACAGAAGAATTGCAATGGATATGATTCTTAAGGTGGCTGACTCTCAGCATCATCGGCAATTCATTTTGCTCACCCCACAAAGCATGAGGTAATACTGTTGTGTTATCTTTCTTGGTACAAGAATTACAAGGAAGTTCTATTGCAAGGAGTATAACTTGAAAAAAGTAAATATGAGGAGAAAGACATTTTGCTGTTTGTAGCAGTAGAATATCAACAATTAAACAGTTCATTTCTGATGATTCTGGGAATTTAATAGGTTTTGCACTCTTCCTTACATAGTGTCTCTTCATATGGTAGTTCAGTGGGACTTGAATCAGTTTATCTTAAGTAGAACAGCTTTTTGAAATGTTTTCTTGTGTAAAGTAGGCTCCTGGTAGCTTTTAGCCATGTAGCTCCTTCTCCCCTCCCAAAATTAACAGATTTCCTATTTTTCATATTAATACTACAGTACTCTCAAGATGTTTATAATTGGGTTGGGTTTTTTTTGTTTTTTGGTTTTTTTTTTTAATATAATTGAACTAGAAACTGGTAACTTACTCCTTGTTTTCTTTTTTTTTTTTTTTCATCTAGTAGCCCAAAATTCTTTAACAACCTCCATATAAGTCCCTGCTAAAGCCATGCCCACTTTAAGGGGACAGTCACTGGCCAACCTTATGCAGCCAGCTCTTAGACAAATGTAATCAGTGAAGCCTGTGGAGGGATAACCGAGCAGTCTTCAAAATGAAGTTGATTACTCTTAATTTCTTGCCTTACTAAAATCTATAAAAAGTAGAATAATAGTATTCTGTTATTTAAGTGGAAATGCTTTATGGGGAATTTCTGAAACTGTACTCAGTAAACATATAGGAACTTTCTGTGTGGTTACTGTTTAAAAGATTAATAGTCCAAGTGCAGCTTGGTTTTGTTATATTTTGTTAAATGTTGCATATTCAGCAAACATTTAATTTAACAAAAGTATGGAGGCATCTTCAGAAAAAAATGTGGGATAATTGGTGGAGAAGCCTGTATAAATGTAGGTACCTTTGCGAGAGATCGTACACATATAAAGTGTGTGCCACTTCGGGATCTGTAAGGCAAATATGAACCGTATTTGATTATTATTTCATTTTGCGTTTCTCTTAAAAGTACCTTTTCTATAATTAAGGTAGTCTAAATGTTAGAAATCACATGATTGAAAGCAGTCATTGTCTTTACCTCACGCTTTTACTGGTCTGGCTCCAACATCAGTTCAGTGAAGCCAGAACTTCAACCCATGTTACTGTTTTTTAAAACTGTCAAAGAAAAAAGGTGGAGTTATTTAAAGGAGAATATGTAATGGAAAGAATCAAATGGAAATATTGAAATTTGTGGAGAACACACACTGTTTAAATGATGCATACTTTATTTTTAGTTCTCTGCCTACGAGTTCCCGTATTCGAATCCTCCGAATGCAAGACCCTGAAAGAGGCCAGAGAACACTGAATTTCCAAAATAGGAATGACAAAGAGGAAGATCAATAAGTATCTCTTTGTATGAATATAGCATACTATTGGGGATAAATGTATAATGATGCGTGTAAATTTATTACTTTCTGATGCTGGATAAGAGGATGTTTTGTTAGATACTCTCAGAATAAGAAGTTCCTGTATTTTGTTGGGTTTTTTTGTTTGTTTGTTTTTTTAAGAATTGTTGTATGTGTACAGACCAAGAATAAGCACAGTTTTGATTATGAGAAAATCCTGTATGTTCAGTTGATATTTTTAAGTACCAACTAGTAGAATTTTTTATCAGTTGTTCTGTTTTTTCTTCTGGAAAAGATTAAATATATTTTGTATAACTATGGAGTAATATTTTAATAAACAGTGAGAACTGATACTTGTGGTAATGTTGTAGTGTCTCTACACATTATAAATTAGCATTAAGTTAAAAATGCTGGTTTCTTCCTAACTCTGCTTTATTCCTTAAACGTGCACTAATTAATATATGCAGTAAAATGTTTCATTTTTTTCCAGTGGAACCAAAACAGCTGGACATGAGAAACTATCAGTACTTATAGTATACACTTTCATAATTAGAGAAGTTAATTATTTATTTGCATTTTATTTCACTGGGCATGAAAAAAGTGCTTTTCTTTCTTCCGAAAGAGTTTATAGGGAAGAGTTTGAGTTTCTTTGGACGTGAGCTTACAAAACCTAGCAAATTGTAGCTTTATAAACATAGATTCTTAATTCCAATAAACTAAATTCTTGCATAGGCTGAGTTTGCAGGTATAGACTAAGTCTGTAGATATTCATTATATTGTAACCAAGTGACAGGTAATTCCAATATAGAGGAATGAAATGGAATAAAAATTTTGGGAAATACAGCAACTTGTCTACAGCATTGTAGGCCTGTGTTTTGTTGGGTGTCCCTGCCTGTTCCCTGCCGCTAGGACCGTACTAGAGCAGTTAAAATAAAGTAAACTTGCTTTATTTAAATAATACAAGCATTTATTTGGGATAAGAAGGAGAAAAAAAGAACCAGATTTTTCAAATTAACTTCTTTTTTCTCTTCTATTCTCCTTTCTCCAGAAACTTGAACTTTTTGGAAGCTCTTAAAAAATAATCACTTCTTAAAATTCAGCCATTAGACATACTTTTTTCTCCCCCCCATGTTATGGGGATACAAAAGCCATTGAGACTATGCAGAGAACAGTTCTGCAGTTTCTACAGGTATACAATTCCTCACTAAAACCTCACTGCAGTTTAAGTTTTAACTCTAATTTGTAAGCAAACTTGATTGTTATTTAGTTTTTACGGAAGCATTTATTAAACTTGTAGGTATCTCTAAAATATGGAAGCTAGGTAAGAGCTGGAGGAAATACACTGAGAAAGCTAGCTACAGTTCTGGGGCATTCTCACTGTAAGAATTAAGTCTAGTCATCTTTTAAAGGCTTCAGATGTTTACTTCTGAAAGCCCAGGGTAAAAGGCCAACAGACTCATAGCAACCTTGAGGAGGTTACTGACAAAACAGGGCCAGGCTTTTTGTTGAAATGCGTGGCAGAAGAGAGACCGGCAGCCATCATAAATTGAAGTGGGAAAGTTCTGGCTGCATAAACCAGAGGGAGGGATTGTTCATGAAGAAGATACAAGGCATGTGAGCACGTTGTCCTGACCGGCTGTGGAATCTCCATCCTTGGAGGCTTTTGGGGTCTGAATAGACTGCTGCATCTCCTTCAAGGAGCTGGACAAGAGACCTCTGGAGGTCCCTGCCAAACTAAACAATCCTATAATCCTGTGAATTTGATGGAATGTATATTAAAGATACTTAAAACTTCAGGATTATGTGAAAATACTGGGGGCAGGAACTGTACAAAGTGCAGACTTGGCAAAACTTGCCTGGAACACAAGCCCAGTTTGTTTGTACTGGGAGTCCTCAATAGAATTACATGATCATGAACCACATGTTTATTTTGACTATTTTATGATGAAACTAATATAGGCTTCAGACCCTTTTATAATGCAGAATGATAGCATGCCAGATGATTATTCCCTCCGGATTTTCTTCAGCATCCAAAAAATAAAGCAAGAGTACGGAGGCAGCAAAGAAATGCATTTAACTTCATTAGTACTTTCACAATGAGTTGTGTGATGAAAAGAGATTACGGAAAATTATTGCATTCCTACTGAGCTACCACTTCAGCTTTCTCCCAAGTTTTCTGTAGACTTACTTGAAATACTGGAGCAGCTGGCAACAATTCTGGTCTTTGGTTCAAATCAATATGTTGTATATATTCTCATCTACCGCTGTACTTGATGAAAATGTGTGCCTGAACTGTATAATTATTATAAGCAACTGTTTTCATGGTAGAGGATTAATTCTGAATAAAAAATTACTGAAGCACATGTTTGGATGCACTTATTTTTGCAGTGATCCTAAGGTCTCAAAACTATCTCATTCTTGGTACTTTAAATACAGAGTTTACTGTACCAGCTACCTGCAGAGAGAATTGCAGTGCTGATGTTACATTTTGTGACTGTGTTTGAGCTGTTGGCCATTTTGGATGGCGATGCATTGCTTAATGCTGCATTAAAGTAAATGGAGCCTGTCCCGCTACATAAATTGGAGGTGCAGGGAAATGTAGAATGAGGTACTGGCCTCTCTGGTAAGTATATGTAAACCAGAGAGGTGTACATTCCCAGGAATATTCAACATCCTCTCTACAACTTGTAATTTAAGCCTAAGTGGAAACAATGGGCATATCATTCTCAGAAGTACGTAATATTTTCAGAATGTGTGTTTTATTTTTAAGTTACAGCCAAACATACAAAGTATACCACTCTATAATTTGCTAAGAATTATTACCTGTGTGCTCTAAGTAAAATTCTGGTATTAAAAAATGTAGTTGAAATTTCTGCCTTTTGCTGTTTGTTTGGAATATGAAGAAACTTAAATATGAGAGGATTCCTGTGGTTGTGGCAACAATTGATTCTGTGTTTCCCCCACCATATTTGTTAGCAAAATATGTAAAACTGTTTTGTTTGGGGTTTATTTCCCCCTCAATTTTAAGATGAACTTCACTTCTAAAATTTGAAAATACAGAGAATGATTTGGTTTGTGTCATGTTTTATTGTCTGATTTTTAGCTGTCAAGAGTACCGTCTCATTTCTTCATAAGGCAAAGAAGAAATATCAAACATGCAATTGTAAGATTTTCAGACTTTTTTTTTTTTTTTTTTTGTAATCCTGCGAGCAACCAACTGTTTAAAGCAACTGGGAAATGTGCTGTAGGAAAGACTTTTATCTGTAGTTTCTGCAGTCTGGTAGTACTCAATGCTTTCCCAGGGCTGCACAGAACTTGCGCTTGCCACAGTATTAGAGATAAACCTGATGGATGCACATAGAGTTGAGGAGGAATGTGGTTCTCTTCACTACACCTTCTCAATCATCACACTTTATGGTTAATTTATCAATAAGGATTTTTTGACATGTCTGTTTATATTAAATCTGGAATAGTTTAGTGCCATATGAGAAGAGGAAAGACTCTTACTCAAGGAGGGAAAAACATTAAAAGACCAGGTTTAGGCCAAGCAAATAAATTGTATTATTTGACTTCAAGCTAGCTTAAAAAGCTACGTAAGCACAGGTCTAGAAGGTATACTGTTAAATCTTAGCGTTAGCATCTTGGAGGATAAACAGCTGCTCTGTTGGTAAATACAAGAACTGCAACTTTTGGTTTCATATAATATGACTTCTCTAGTGAGTGAGTGCAAATAAGTGTTTTCTTCATGCTTTCATTAATTAAATATATATATTTCTCAGTAGGACACTGACAGATAATTAAAGAGACTGGACTTTTTTTTTTTTTTTTTCTATTACCATGCTGAAGACATGAAATAAGAATTAGGGGAAAAGGTCAAATGTTATAAATTTATTTTGGGACATATATATTGCAATCTCTGTGGAAGCTTTTGAAAATTCAGGCAAAGATCAATACACTTCCGATAAAACCTTTAAACTTCCAATAAAACAATATTTTAAACATTATATATATATATTTATATATACTTTTAATTAAAGGGATCACTTTAGCAGGATTCTCTTTTTTTTTTTTTTTTTTTTTTTTTTTTTTTTTTATACTGCATTCCTCTGACATAGCTCTTTCTGGATTGAAGGGATGCAAATGAGGTAAGAATTAAGGCAAACCTAAAAGGCATGCAAATGAAGTACATTTATATTCACTGACAATACAAGCACGTGTGTGGATCAGACTTAAGAGCTGAGGAACTCTTCCCTTCTGTCTGTCCAGTACTACTTTACAGCAGAATGGTGACATGATTTATAATAAACAGTTAACATTACCATGGGAATTCAGTGTCACTAACATTACTCAGTCTAGGAGACACAGAGCTAGCATCAGTAAAACATGAACAATAAATAATATAATTCACTGCAGCACAGGACTGCTGCACAGGCTTCAGAGGAATAGGGTTGTTATGAAATGACATTGCACACATCACGTTGTGGCAGTTTATTTTTATAATATATACTTTTAAAATTCTTTAGCAAATGACATTCTCATGCACACAAGTGTCTCAAACACAAGAAGCAAGTCCATTTATAGGTAGTCCAAGCAAATTTTTGTGTGTGTGGAAATAGCTGCAAACTGAATGGAACATTAAACTTCTGTGCAGTCTATGACGCATTGTACACAAGCTCATTTCTGAATGTCACACTGCAGAAGTAATACAATGGAAGGATCACTCTTTGCAGCTTCTTTGAATTCATCCAGTGTGATCTGGTCGTCTTTGTTCTTATCCATCTTACTGAAGATCTTGTCTACCCGTTGCTCAGGCGTCAGACCATCCTCATTCATTTTCATCATTATCACAGTGCCCACCATTTTGTAGATGGCCTTTGGAAAGAAACCAAATAGAAAATTCAACATATGAATTATAAACTGCTTTTCTGATGTGATCAAATTTTGGAAAGATATTCCAACAATAAAATGAGTGCCAGTTTATCCAAAGATTTTTTTTTCCATTAGAATCTGTTGTCCATATACATAAACCATGGAAGAATGTGTTTTACTTTCTTTAGATGTAGATTTATTTCAGCGGTTGTATTTTTTTGCTTTCCGTTTCACAGTGCAAAACTGTTGTAACCTGTTCTCTGGATCAACTGTTTATTTGGCTTTTACTCATGCCATTGAAATACTTCACAAAAATTCTGAATAATCAGTTTTAGAAGTCATCACCTTTTAATAACTTTCCACGTGTATGTGTGAGCAAAATCTTTTACTAACTACTGTGGCGAGTAGCTGGCAGATGACGGGGGCGATAAACATTATCCTTCCTGTTATGTGCTGTGGTCATCTTAAAGCCCATCTGTGAGAGCTCACTTAAAATAGTATGTTGTTATCCCTGTAAATTTCTATAATCATCTAAAGTTAATCTCCAGTAAGGGTTCAGCTACTTGAGCTACAAACCAGTAATTTCACGGGTGTCAAGAGATTTTGAGATGGGCTTTGTAAATCCGTTGCTATGCTGTTCTTACAGTTAATCCGTTCATCAGAGGAAAAAAAAAAAAACAAACAAACCTCTTGATGTTTAAAAGCTTATATGCACATATGTACTGTCTGCAATTCTCAAAGATTACATCTTTTCAAACGTGAGTGTGCTTCCACTGCTTAGGCATGAGTCAGTATAGGATAAATGTATGTAATGTGTGCTTTTAATGATACAGCACAGCTTCTTGTCTGCTTAAAATCTAAAGGGTATGTGAACAAGTAATCAAATGTTATTCATGTTCAGGCATGTTATTTTTGAGTGTCATATTGATCTCACCTCTATAATTTCCAGCATTTCCACTCTTGTAATTTTACCATCACCATCCAGGTCGTACATGTTGAAGGCCCAGTTCAGCTTTTGCTCAAAACTGCCTCGTGAGGTGATGGACAGTGCACAAATGAACTCTCTGAAGTCGATGGTCCCATCTCCGTTTTTATCAAAGGTTCGGAAGGCATGCTGGGCAAACTTTGAAGCATCTCCATATGGAAAGAACTGCAAAACAAAATAAAAAATAGAACTGTGGGCAACGCAAGGGGGGAAGCAATGTACCTGCCTGGAAATAGGGAACTGAGGTAGTTATGAAGAGTTGCTGGTGGGCTTTGTGTGAAACAGAAGATATGCAATGTAAGCTTCCGTAACAGCTGCAGTGTAATGATTTTTAAAAAATTACTTCTATAAAAATCACTTAGCTTACCGCAAACTATATTACAAATTTATTTAACGCTAATTTAAAGCTAAATTAACTAGATGAACCTTAAAATTAAGTTGGGTGCAAATGGGAGATTATATGTAATGTTCTCTGACTATGAAATACATCAAGCAAGGTGCATTTTAGCAGTATTCTTTCTGCCTGGGACTAATCAGCCCTTGACATGTTGCAGCCAAGTAGATGTGTGGGCTTGCTGTTACATAACTTCATTTATTTAAAAAAAAAAATCCACACATAGCATAAAAAAACCAGGAACATATGTTCTCTTCTGCCAGCCAACGTAATACAAGACGAGCTGAGATTCAGTTAAACAATACAGGACAATGCTTTCCATGTTTGATATCCATTATCAGTGAACACTGCAACTGATTGTAGCTTAACAAAGTATTTTAAATGACCATAACATGTAAGCTTTCAGCTGATAATTTTTCCCTCGAGAAATGTATGATTTAAGACATTTGAGACAGTAGTTGTTCCTTCTGTGGCCCAGACTCAAGAAAACATACCTCTTAAGAAAGGGGAGTTTTAACCCAGAGCTGAAGTCCCATTGCAGTGAAGGGACTGTACATAAATAATGTTTGCTTCTGTATTCCCAGCACAATTTCATGGAGGTTTTCATGCTCCTAAAAATATAAACCAATCTGAGAGCCATCTCCTTTTGTGCTTTTTAAAATTCTGATTCTTAGTAGAAGTATTGCATTTAATAATGTAAGTTTGAAGCAAAGACTGGTGGCAGCCGAGAAAGTGGGTCTGCTTTTTCTAATCTTCCATTTCCCCATTCACAGCTTTCCCTGGAGGCTGATGCTTACTGTTGTCAGCTGTGAAAGTTCTTGACCAATACACTCAAATTTTACGGAAGACCTTAGGGATCTCACAGCATATACAGAAATGAGCTAAATACAGATGTAGAATATGGCAAACCTTTGCTGCTTTTCCTTTGAGGAGGTCAAATGACCATTTGGATAGTGTGGCTTGCCCTAAAAAATGCAAAACTTTGTGCACAGCCTCCTGCTTGCAACAAATTTATGACCATGTGAATCATGTCAGGAGCCACTGCTGCACTGCCAAAGGGAACCTAACCTGGAAGCTTCCTTTAAGCCTGCTGTTTTCTCTGACACTTTTCAGACACAATTTCGGATAACCTTTGCATTGCTGTAGAGGTATGGTTGCTTAACAATCCCTTCTCTGCCTCAGTGGCATTACAGTCAATGCAAAATCTTCCTTAAATTTTGCCCACCTCCGTCCATTGAGGATATTACCCTGTTGTGAACTGACTCCAAAGGGATGCAAATTGCTGCATTATCCCAGAAGAGGTAGGAAATACGCCCATCTTGCTTCGCAAACATGTTTTCAGAAAGATATTTGACCATGACACAGAGGCATCAACAGACAGGGACACTGAACCCATTCCAGTGGCATTTTGTCCAGGTTAACATCGCTGTTTAAGTTGCGATTTTCTTATTTGACTTAGTGTGGGTCAGCATCCAGCTGCTACTTCTACGCCCCTTCTGCAATAGCTGAAAGAGGCACCCGGTATCGTCTCCTCTTTAGAAAGTAATTTACATGCCTGTACTCAACCCAGCCCATTTCTGTTTTGATAATCCAAACTGATGGAGCTGTAAATACCTCAAGGTACTGTTGTGGCTCTTTTCTGTATTTTCTGGTTTTTGACATTTAAAGATTTTTGGACACCACTATAATAAGTATGATTGGGCTTGTAAACACCTATACGGATTCTCTGATACAATTCAGGACTGCAGTGACTGCACGTATCAGACCTTGCTGCATTGCTCTTCTAGTGCAAACCTCAATCTTTTGCCAAAGCAGAGCTCCCTCTACGAGAAGGCTCTTTGGGCTCACAATTCTAGGTTCAGCTGTGTCAGAACAATGTGATGGGAATGTTATCCAAAACTTGAACATTATTTACAGGTTATTGAAAATCCTGCTCATTGCTTTCTCTTCTTCATGATCTACCTTTTCCCCAGCTTCTGTACCAACTGCAGATGTTAACATAGGTGATATTTGATTTTACACATGTGTCTGTGTATAGACAAATGCATATTTCTACAGCTTACTGGTAGGAAGTTAAGAAGTGGCTCTTGTGCCCTGTAGCTGCATCACGACTCCACTGCTTCACTCCCTTTCTTCTTCTTGGGAGCCTGCTGGCTCTTCAAAGCCGGAAAGACAATTCAAATAATCTCTTGCTTTTTAAATCTGTACTGATCACTGTCCTGTGATGTATAGGTTACAAAACAAACTACTTCAAAATTTTAGAGTCTTCCAAGTGTTTCAGTTAAGAGCTGACTATTGCTGAGGATGTGGCCCGAGCAGAATTTCTGTGACTCTGTCGCTCCGCAGTCTCTCTAACAGAAAGTCCAGTAGCTAGAGGGAAATGGGATCATCCCTTCCACTCTCCAGAGAAACAAAATACATTCAGGTGCTATTCTCCTACGATCCAGACTGAGAAAGGGTACAAATGTATACTTACTGGTGGAACTAAAGAACTAAGAAATGCAATGAAGAAGCTCACCTACAAAAATTGCTAAGAAGTGGGAGACACCCAGAAATACTCAAGAGCCCAAGAACAAAGCAGGGGAATATGAGGGGTCAGTGGCTGGAGATGCTGCAAACTATTTCTAAATTATCCTTGGGGAAACATGAACATCTAATTCAGTCTCCCATTAGAAAAGCATAAACAAGCTGTCACTACCTCTTGTGCCAGTCATAGCATTACCCTCAGGTAGCAGCGAGAGAAGCTTCCTTCGAATTTTTTCATCACAGATCAGACAAGCTTTTCTCTTCGGAGGGGAGGAATGTGGTGGCACTGCTCAGAGCTAAGCCTTGGCATTTACAGCCTAGTAAGGTGAACAAATGGAATTAATGCCTTTTTTTTTTTTTTTTTTTTTTTTGTCTCTACTTGCCTCCCTCTAGGGAGCAAATGCAGTAAAAGGTCCTTCTACACTCTTCTCCAGTCTGTACCTGCTGATTTGTATTATTTTTAGCTCAGAACTACTGAAAAACATTGTCAAAACTTGTTTAAAAACCTACTTGAAGACTTCCATTGGCCTGTTTTGAAACAGCTCATAAATAAGAAATGGAGTAAAAGAAAACCAAAACTATTACAGAGCAAAAGAAGCCAGCTCTGGTAAAACACTCTTTGATTACTAAAATACAGTGAGGCCTTAGCAAGACGTAAAGGCCTTGTTTTCCGTAAAGGCACAGACTGTTACCGACTTTAAGACTAGTCTGAGCCAAGTGCAAGTGGAGACAGGGATCATTGGAAGACAAATACTAATTTTTGGCAAGGGGGGATATGAGGGTGGCTTAGTCTGCCTCATATGGCACTCTGGCATGAGCTCCATGAATGCTTCAAAAACAAGTAAAGAAACACAACTGAGATTTTCAGTGGCTACAGCCACTGGGCGAGTCAGCGGGTTCTTGAACCTCCTCTGCAAACCCTTGTCCAGGTGATCAGTCTACATATGACAAACTATATCTCCCTGGACTTTTTACAGCAGTTAGTTCCATGGGTGACCAAACACTGGTCATTCCTTTGTTTCTGCTTCTCTAGTCTCATCTCTTGCTCGGCCTGTGAGTTTTCTGATCTGTTAGAGCAACACACTGGTGTGTTAAGAAAGTGTTACCTCTACAGATAACTACCAATTAGGAAAGCAAAAAGGAAAAGAAAAAAAAAACCCCTCTTATTCTGCTTCTACATTTTGGAGAAGATTGTCTCGCAGATTCTTAACTCCCTGAGTGTTTCTTGACACCTTTCTCTTATATGGGGGGAGGTTCAAAGGGTCCTGAAATAAGAATATCCACCAAGTAGCATCTACAAATTACATGTAACTTAAGTCTTGGGGAAACTGATCAAATACCTGGAAATATTTATCTGCTTGTCTGCAGATGCTTTGAAGTGATGCTGTTCACAAACAACTGTGTGACCAATGCTATTCAGATCATCTTTGGGAGGGAGTCATTGAAAAAGCATATGCTAAAGCTTTAGCATATGACTAAAACATAAATTAAAAAACAAAATCCAAAGCAATACACTTCCCCAAATTTCCCAGTGACAGTGGGGTCCAAAAAAGAAGAGTCTCTGCTTCATTGGTAGGGTGAGGTGGAGCGAATCGATAGACTGGCCTGAGCAGTGCTTTGCTTTTCATGCAATGTTTTATCATGTCTGAGATGCATTTCTATTAAAAGGGAAATTCTGCTATAAAATGGAGAAAACCAGAACTGGAGTACAGAAAGCTGAACATGCTGCCTACACATGCCCAGGTGGTATCTCATCACTGATGTAAGGTCACAGCTTCCAGCACCGAGGTGGGAGCTGGCGCACAGACTGGGGAGGTGGGCGAGGAGGAGGTGGTATAGGGCTTCTCCATCCCAGGCTTGGAGATGATGGAAGAAGCAGCTGTCCTTTCCCCCAGGCGATGAGACACTCCATTCAGGACTTAGCACTGCCACGCTCTGTTGAGGGCTGAAATAGCAAAGAGCCAGTGCAAGGAGCAACATGAGCATTGTCAGGGGCCAGGACATGGAAACAAGCCTAGCAGTTGGCTCCTGTGTGAAAAACCTTAGACAACTGATGCTGTTACCCTGCTGCTGGTAGAAGCTCAGATGGGTATTTTTTTATAGCAAACCTCTTATTTGAACCCCGGCACTGACAGCTGCTGGTCAAGCCCCATCTCGGAACAGAGGTCACCGAGGGGGGTGCCTGTGATGACTGGGGAGCAGGTTGCTGCTCACCAGTTTTTCAAGAGGATGAAGCTCTGGGTTCCTGCCAGCATTACAAACGCAGGAGTAAATGAGGTAAGAAAAAAGATTGCTTCTTAAGCCTCTCCTTTAGAAAAAGTAATTGTAACTTGCTATAAGATACTGTGCTCTTGCGCTTCATGTGTTATGGCGTGAGAAGCGGAAGAACTGTAGAGGCTCCGACCGTCAGGACCTGCCGGGCAGGCTGTGCCGCTCTGGCAGCAGGGCGACCTGCGGGGCTGCAGCCTGTGCCTGCCAGCACCTCTCGGTACAAAACCCAAAACTACTGCAACAAAAGCACAACCACAGCAGCACAAAAAGATACAAACAGTATATTTATCCTTCTTCTGGGAGAGATTTGACTACCCTGGGAATACACAGCTCAAGGGCAAGTCGGGACCTTTAAAACAGATAAAGACATGCTTTCAAGGCTTCCTCAGGATGTGTGGATTAAGAATGGATAAGGCACGATGTGCTCCTCTTGTTCATGTTATGTCTCACCCTTATTCTACAGAGTAATGCCAATGAAATGAGTGTGAAATGCTGTGAGCTGCCTCCATGCCCAGCGCTGGAGCTGAGAGAGCTGGTGGAGAGCATCCCTCCGAGGGCGGTGGGGACCAACGGGGAGGGGACCAGCAGGACAGGGCAAGGCCGAAGCTGTGAGCAGCAACGACTGTGGGTGTGAGATCCAGCCATCACCCTGGATCAATGCCATGCACTGCTCTTTGGCCAACAGAGAGAGGCTTCTCCAAAGAGCCACCTGAAGTGGTCAAATTAGGGGCCTTCTCCCTTGACTGGCTGTAGGAAGAGCAGAGGGATCATTAAGCTTATATTACGTTTTTTATTGCAAAGTATGTATGTCTTCACAGTCCTACGCAAAGAGACTTCTAGTCCTCACAATTCTCAGACTAGGCCTCCTCCCAGCTATCTTCTACATACTTTTGGCTGAAAGTGTTTTCAATGCTTGCCTACAAAATAGGCTTTCAAAAATCACAGCAGTGGGATGATGCAACATCCTTTCCCTGCTGCAAGGACTCAGCTTGGACGTGGAAACCCCACACTCGCATCCCTGCCCTATCTGAGACAAGCCGAACAGGCAGCTCAGGAGAAAGCACTGGTTACAGCAGAGTACGGATCAGGGAACTATGAGTTCCCAAACTGGGAACAGCTTGTGTGAACTTATATTAAAGGGACAGAAAGAGAGCAAACTTTTTATGTAACCAATTAGTAATTGAGGAACTGCTTTAGCAGACAGAAGATTTGGATTCTAGTATTTCCCCCACTAAATATATTTTAAAATCCACTTTAACTCAGGTAATTTTCACAATTCTCCTTTCACTTCATCTGCATCTTAACCGCTATGATGCTAAGCAGAACGTATATTATTAGCAGGATGGGCCAATGCAAACGATCCAATTACTTCAATGGGTTTTGAATTGGGCCTATGATCATGCTAAATCTGAAAGCATTTCCTTACCATTTTCTAGTTCTGTCAAAGGTTTTCCCTGAGTTACTATCCATTGGATGAGATCTTTAATGAACTGAAACACATTCAAATGTAGTTACTCAAGTCCTGGCCCCCAAGGGCCTTTAGGCAACCAAGACAAAGCCCATAAAGGGCCACAGGCAATGAAGGGTACTGAGCAATCGCCTCCACAGACAGGTCTTCCATCACTCTAAGGTGTCCAAATGTTTTGGCTGTGGATTTCCAAGGGCTTTTCTCACACAGCTCTTCTGTCTAGACTCTGGAGATCCTGTTCCCAGAGGCGATTAACCAGATCTTACTGTGCTGAAGTCCTTCTGTGGTTCCTATCCCCAGCTGCCCTTTAAATGAAAGGCATTTAGATGCATTTAGATAACCACTGAGGATTTCAGTCTCAGAGCTCTCCGAGGCAGAAGCTTACTGCAGAGACATAACCGGCAATGAACAAGTACCCAAGAATTTGGCTCCACAGAAGCAGAAGTAATTCCAGCAGCTATGCGTTCTTCCATTAACAATTTAATCAAACACTAAGGGATTTGGATCCCAGAGATACAGATGTTCCTCTCCTGTTCCCAGCTGTCAGCGTCAGCCACTGACTAGCAGCACATCAGCACAAAGGCATATCCCATGCCTTTGAAAGGTCTGGGGCTGTCTTGTTCATACGCATTGAAATTAAGTGAGAGTTACAACAACTTAATTTCATTACTGAAATTCCAGGGAGTGGAATTGGATGATGTTTCTGCACTGCACTAGAGATGGGACGCTGTAACAGATCCAGACAAACTATTCAGGACTGCAGTACAGATGGGGACCCTCCTCTGAACCTTCTCCTTCTCCTCTGTTCCTCCCCACCCTGCCTTATCACTCCGTTCTACAGAGAAATCCTAGGAGAGGTCTAAAAGCTCTCACAATAGCTCACCCCCAGCTACAGCACTGATGCCACTGATCTCCACATGAGCTGAAGCAAGTGCTGCACTAATGGGGCTGATGGGGCTCCCCAGTCTTTGCTCCACCACAAGTACAGCCAGAGGAAAATGGACAGGTTGGCTGGGTCTTGTAAATTAATGATGCACATAAAACTGCCTGGAATTGCAGCAGGGTTTTGTGGAGTATGTTTCAAAGCTGAGAGCCTTGCCCAACCACATCTTGTGTGTATTACCAGGCTAGTTAGCTTAAAAATTTCTTCTGCTAAGCTATTTTTATTTTGCAGATGAGGCTGGAAAGAGCAAGCACAGCTCTAACAAACTCTGTTCATGGTTAGTGAACTGTATTTCCTCTTCCTAAATACAAATAAACGGATTAAAATGGTACTACTGTGTCAGAGAGTGTACTTTTTGAAATCCAAGCTCAATGTGTTACTCTAAGGCGCTAATGTAACTCAAGAAACAGCAAGATTATCAAAGCCAACAATGACATTTAGCCTGTCCATGTGTAGGACTGCAGTGTCTGCTGATGGAATACACAATGAAGCAACTCCATTGATGTATTTTTTTCTCTTGCATTTTAATACAACTACACCACTTTAGAAGTCAGATTCATTTTGTGTTCCTCCTACAGCTGCCTTTACTGGGAGCAAAACATTATCAGTTTTCCTGTTTCTCCCTCTTCTCCCATTCAGCCTTGGAAGGGTTATTGTCTCCTTCCAGCTTGTCATACATCTACCAAAGCACTTCACACCCAAAGCACGTGAATCCCTGCTCAGTATCTGGGAGAAAGGCCATTTTCTGGATCAACTCTAGCCTTTTTATTGTGCTTTACACAGACAAAAGGTCCACTTGGCTGACCCACTGTAAAAATGCAGAATCTGAGCACGCAGTGCCACAAGCCAGTACTGCAGGTCTGCATGGTTTTTACCAGCCAGATTCCTTCAGAGGAATCAAGTTCTTCTCTCAAGTCAGCCAAAAAAAAAAAGAGTCTGATTACATTTTGCTGAGTATCAGGGCAGAGATTACCCCACAGGATTACAATGGATCTGGACTTCAGGCTGACAGGATACAGACCTGAACCTTTCAACACTGGCAAAAATTCACTGCTGCAAAGCAGAAACCAGCACAGGATTTTCTGCAGCAAGGTGAATTTAAAAAAAAATATCACGGATAAAGCATCAGTTGCAGAGCAGGAACAATACCGAAACATGAGAAAAAAATCCCTTATACACTGTCCCAGAGCTCACCTTCACAGTAAAAGCCCTCCAGCCATTTTCCCCCAGAGATGCTGAGTCTGGTATAGCTGCACTCTTGGGCACATCCACAGTGTAAGGCAGAAATACCCCATTTAGGGAAACTGCCTCCAGCCACCTGACTTCAGCTTGCCGGGGGTACCAAGGCAGTGGGCACCATCCACAGCCAGGGGTCTATGGGTTTCAGCAGCAGCTGAGCCTCTGGGAAGGAGAATTGCAGGAGCACCAAAGACCAGAGTGTAAATGGCTATTTAGATCCAGGTCTCAGTTCTCCAGGTGTAAATTAGTGAGATGTCCCCACCTCAGAGGTGTGCTGTGAGGATAAACACAGCAAAGAATTGTGACTAGTTCAGATCCTGCTGCAGTGGGGTCATACAACCAGCAAGAACTGGGGAGAACTGTCTCATGGATGTTACTGCTCATGTCTGCTCAGTAGCTTTAATGCTGTGAACATGTACGCGTGCATAGACATATGAGGAGGCTTATAAGCAGCTGTTACTTCTTCACATAAAGAAATACTTAGAAGAGCCAAGAAATGTAATTTCTTCCCTTCATGGGGAAAATTCACAACTTGTATAGGCTGAAGTAGGATCAGAGAAGAGTCTGTGTCTTACCCAGACCTCCAAGGACTGTGACTGGCTCTTACATTATTGTTAAGGACTAAGTCACCCTGTCTTATGTTTTTAGCCACTGCAGAAATGCTAATTTGAAGCCTACGGAGATGAAACATTTGAGGATTTAGGAGCTGACCTTGAATTATCGATACCAGTGTCTTGCAATTGTGTGAGACGTGGGTTAAGTTAAAAGACCAGAGCACAAGCATACACAACAGGCTATGATAAAGCAAGACCCACAGTAAAAAAACAGCACATGTCAAGAGGTTGGAGGAAGATAGATGGGAAAAGAGAAGCCACGCCTCTTCTTCTGAAATATCCATCTGGCAGGGTCTCCCTCTACAAAAAGCTTTCAACCTGAAAAGTTAATCTCTATACTCACATTTGTGGGGAATTAGTCATTAAACAGCAGGAAATGAATCGATTTTCAATCTCAGCTTTTCTCTGATTAGATTTGGACAATAAGAAACTTAATTGAGCCAAGGTAGTGCTATAGGTCAATACACTAACAGATCAGTTATTACTCAGTGCTAACAAAAAAGGATCTTCAGAGAGAACTGTCGTCAAAACAATTAGTATTGCTGGTGCATAATACCACAACTACCACTGATTAAATGTTATTTCTCTTTGATCTTCCTTAACTGAGCAGCAGCACTGGAACCCTTTATTTATTTTAAGTTTGGCACAGTCTTCCACTACCCCAAGGTCAGCGATAGCACAGGGCTATGACAATGTCAGGATCCTGCTGTGCTGTAGCTATGCCCCAGCCCAATTACAACATCCTTTTTCTTGACACCATGTTATCTCTTTAGGAATCTAGGAAGAAAACAGATGGAGAATACACTGATCTGGGACATTTCTTTTTTTTTTCCCCCTCCTTTTCTTTCTTTTCTCCCCAGTAAAGATCATCTGACTCCTTTTCATTTCTGAAAAAGGCTTTATTTTCCCAGTGAGTTCTGGCTCCAAAGGTTCAGAGTATTAACTTGAATGCTGTGCCTGCCGTGTTGTGAAGCCCTTAGTGCAAATTTCCCAAAAGAATGGGACTACAAGAAGCATCAGTAAGTGCTATTTCCAGCCAAAAAAGGGATTTGAAGCACGAGTCACTAAAGTCTGAGAAAACCATCTTATGAATATACAGATGGAACTGCAGAAAAAATTCTCATGCCTGAAATATCTGACTGTCTTATATACTTATGTAATACCTCCTCCTAAAATTCTTATACATACAGAGTTGTTATAGCCCAGTACTGCAGAAAGAGAAGAAAAATGGCTGTAGCTGGGAGTATCAGAGAACTGAGGATTTGAACCTCAAGACATTAGTGAGTGCTAAACTACAAAATCTATTTTCTTGATATTGAGTGCAAAATCTGCTAATTCAGGAATTACCAACAAATAGCTTTAACTTCTGGGCAGAACTACCAATTCCCTTACAAGCACAGCTCACCCCAGTGAGCTGGGAATTGGTGGACTTTTCCAGTTCGTAAAGCTTTTGGCCATACAGCAGTTCATAAACCTTTCCATCCAAGCAAAGAAACTACAACCTGTAGTCCAGAAAGACCAAAGGAGTGGAAAAAGAGGAAAGTTGTATGGCACCACAAGCACTTTGAGTGAACTTGGTCTGCTGAGAAAAACATCGAGTATTCGAGGAGAGAAAATGGGAAGGGCTGACCGCCTCCAAAAGTAGTGTGCTCTGCTACTCATTGCCATCACAGGCTGGAACAGGGAACCTCAGCCTGCATCTCCAGGCAGCTCGGTCACAAAAAGAACCCATGTAACAGGATGAGTAACTGGACTACAGCCACAGTCTCCAGGTCAGTCAACGTGCAGCCGCGTGCACTGCATCCCTCTGTGCCCAACCAACCCCAGGCAATGGACTAGGACTGGTTATTTTTTTGTGTTGCACCCAAAATGTTTAACAATGCCACAGGGCTAGGCAGAGCTAATGACACTGTGTACTTGGAAACTTGGGTAAATCCTGACATTGCTTTGCTTCAAGACCCCACAACATCTGTCCCTAAACTGCTGTGGTCCTGGTACGCAAACAGATACCCGATTGGGGTTGGTAACAGACATGTTACAGAATAAGGTTTCAATGCAGGACAAAAGGGGGAAGAGCTGAGGGAATAGGAAGGACCTCAAAGTTAGAGGTGAGAGGCAGGAAGGATGGTGGCAATAGCAGCCATAGTTAGCATAACAGACAAGGGGTAGGTGGGCAATGATTTGGTATTACCCTTTTTTTTTCCCTGCTATCCCTATGCATAACCTATTGACTTTTATTTTCAGTTCTGAGTTTCAAAGCAATCCAATAACTCACAGAGGAACTGTACTAAATTGAAGTTTGTAGTCATTTGAAATTGGAAATGGGCCCACATTTCTAACTGCTGCACAACCCAGCTCAAAGTTTTTCTTTTGCAATGAAGCTGTGAGCACAGAGGTTTTCAGGTTTCCTTCTGAAAATTTTATACAACCCTACTTAGGAGACCTGTCCATCTGTAACCCTTTCAATTCTCTTCTTATGGAGAATCATAATAAAAAATGACTGTTTTAACACTGTGCAGTTGTAAGATTCCAGCTTTGTATTTTCTTCCATATCTAGACTTTCTCTTATAACACAAACCATTTGAAAGGTCAATGCCAAGACTTACAAGCCCAACAGTATATAAAAACTTGGAAATACCAGCATTCTGGTACAAAGAATCATGCAACTATAATTATAGATATATTTATCTCTAGATATATTTAGACATATATCAAAGGAGTGAACTGAATCAGTTCTTGCTTAGAGAAAATGTCTTGGAAGACAACACTCTTGAACTCACTGACATTTAAAAAACTCCAGTTTTATTTATGTGAAGTGATGTGCACATGCAAATAAAAGTATTATTATTGCTGTTATTGATAGTCACAATATCTAGGAATCTTGGCTGAGCAGAATTTGGATAAAACCTAAAAGTAAACATAGAAGAAAAAAAAAGAAGAAGGAGGAAAAGTCAGTGCAAGGAGCCTGGAAGACTTTTCTTTGTGACTTGATCCAATGGATTTTCACAAGGGTGGGAAAAGAGAAGGGAATGACAGGGCCCATTGTGTCACCTTCTGGGAATTAAGAAGTATGGGCAGGTCTAGAATAAACCACAGATACCCAAACAATGATAGTTTTTGTGTACACTGTCTCCTTGTCTATTAGCTCCACAGATCAACTCCCCTAAGGGAAAGGCATCTTGAACAAAGACTTTCAAAGGATGAATGGAAGGATGTAAAGGAGCATTACATTCTTGTTCCTTGCCTAAAATGGTGCAAGAAGGGAAAATCCTCATTGTATATAAATTATTTTTTTTCCATCAGTTATGTTTTTTTGCCATCTGTAGAAAGAGATGGATAAAAGCTCCCCGTGGGCCTTACAAATCACTGCTTTCACACAGAGATGCCGTCTCCCTGGACATGCTGTTGCTGTGCTAGTACTGACTGTGCTCATGAGCCAATGCAGAACAAAATGTGGGTATTGATACCAGTGATACTTAATACTAGATGTTTCCCAAAGGTGTCTCCTTTTTAGGCAATTGGCCAGATAAAGAAGCTGGTATCATCCCACACAGTAGACCTTCTCCCCAGTTTCCTCCCTTCTACTCCAATCAGCAGTTTGGGCACACAGACTTCTCTGAGATGAACTTAAGTGGACTGGATGTTTGGAGGGGCAAAATTACCCCACAGAATCTGTTTCCTCAGTACTGTAACTTTGTATTATCACTTACTGGTGGGTTTTATCCATTCTTTCAGCTATCAGACATGACCACAAGGGCTCATTTTAGATAAATCCATAAACCTATTAGTATAAACTGAAACATGCTGCTTGTTCATTTAAAGCATTGCAAGTGAGACGCAGGGTTGCCTTCTCTCCTGCATTTGCCTGCTTAAGTAACTTAAATCCTTCAGCATATGGTACCTTTGAATTTCAGCCCTGTTTTGCCATGAGAAAACCACCACTGAAGCAAAAAGCTACAACGGGAAGAGCAATCTCTTCTGTTACAGATAAATCAACCAGCTAAGAGCTTACCTGTCACTTGTTTCCTTTAAGATCTTGTAATTATTCACATAGTCTATAAAAGTCTTAACGCTAGAATGCAATACGACACTACAAAGAGATAGTATAAAATAACTCTAAAATCTGCAGAAAATGAGTTACCTTTAATTAAAAATTATCTTTATCTAAAAAGGTGAACAAAACTGTACTAACAAAAAAGATGCACCAACACGCATGTTTAAAAGAAAGCTACTATCCACGCCCGTTCTTCCAGCACTGGCATATCTCATTGCATGCACTATTTGACATAATTATCACAACTGAAGTTTCAATAATATAATTAGGAGTGAGCTGAAAATAAGACAACAAAAAGCGCTTAAGCAATACACTTCTCTAATGCTGATTCCTTGCTGCTTTATTTATCACACAAGCTTAGTGCAGCTGCATGTTCTCCTTTGGATTAAGTTACCTCTGTGCACCAGACCAACTGAAGATACCCAAACCACTTCAGCTGCGCATAAAATTCTGAGCTTGACAAATGTAAAACTAATGCCTTCACTGTAGTGCTGAATGCAATTTCGTTTCAAAATCAGATCCATTTGAATTCTTTCCCTCAGCTACAAAAAAAATCTCTAAAAATCTGAAAATCCAACTAAATCCACTTGCAAGGAGCAAAACACAAGGTCTATTTATAGACATAGCAATGCATTACTAGAGGGATGTATCAAAATCAATGTTTCCCATTAATAAGCATTACTTCAAAAATACACTCAAAAATGTAGATTGATGCAATTTGAACTGCCCAGCAGTGTAATTATGGTTACTAGCTCACACTGGGGAACAACTGCTGCTTTTTCACACTGAGTAATGAATATGAGTAACAGATTTGACTTTCTCCCCCAAGTGTTCTGGTAAACATGTTAAATAAATCAGGTTGTAGGCTTTCATGAATACACAACAACAGCTACTCAGACCTTAGCAAGCACGGAACAATACAATAACAACAATAATGGCAAAAACATAGTTCAGTATTGAAGTGAGAATTCTAAGGAAGATTAGTCATATATGCCTTTGGATAACTCAGCTCTTATCTTATGAGAGCAGCAGATTGCATCATCTTTAATATTTTTGTACCCCAGAGTCAATAAAGATGAATAAAAAGCCCTATAGACTTAATGGTTGAACAATAAACTATTATGTTACCAACTGCTTTCCAGAAGGATGCTGGTTTAAGCTTGCCAAGAGGGATCCTCCCAGGAACACTGTTCTTGGTGATGCCAGGTCCCAGAACGTCCTTTTAAAGTTTGCAGCTGGGAGATACAGCCCAATTCCTGACATATCTCCTCTATGAGTTGACTGCATATAATGCTCTCTAGAGATGAGTTATTTCTAGAGGAACAGTAATGACATATATTTCACACGTATTTGGTAGACTCACATTTCATACCAGATGTAATTAAGGATGAAAAATAATGAGCTAATTCTAGTAATCTGTTAAATTCTCAAACAAAAAAAAATTATCAAAACCAAAGTTACCAGAAGACAAGAATAAAACAATTAAGCATCCTCTCAACCCGTTGCTATTATCACAGAAGTAACAAGTAGGCATCCTCTCCAGCCTGGGGGCTTTACTGAATTTGTCCTCCTACTTCATTATTTTCTCAACACACTCCTGCCTTAGAGGGTCTTCTTGATGGTCAAAGGATTTTTAAGCCTCCAAACACTTCACAAATCATCTGCGAGAGGAATTCAATGAACAACCACTCTCTTAAGGCAGCTGTCTCTAGAATGCAACTAGTTTCACAGAGACTCCATGTGGCATCTTACTTAAAATATACAACAGAGTTGGCATTTCATCTGTTTTAGAGTTCATGCTCTCATAAAAATAGGGCAAAGCCACCCTTCTCATAGCGTGAGATCTTTATGGAGAGGTGGCAACATCTTCATAACTAAGGTTACAACCAGATTTCCTTGTAAAGAAGTCTCAAAATTCTTTGCATCTTTCCTTAGTGACAGCCAAATACCTAAGGGTGATAATACTGCCCAGGCAAAGACCTTCAGCAAACCAGCCAGGGAATTCAGTCTCTGTGGATGTAACAAATACTTACTGAACAGGAAACACAGGAGAATTGTATATAGTTCCTGTTAAACAATAGAGAGAAGAAACTTGAAATATGCCTTAGACAGGACATGTCCAAAGAAAAATAACAGCCTACCAAGCTAATGGGCGCCAGTGCTTTTTAGTACTGTCAAAATATGGAGAAGCTTGTCTTCCAGGCTGGAGTCTAGGGTCCAACTAGAAAACATAACACTGGCATTTCTTCCTGCACCTGGGATGGAGCCCAGAGGACACTTAGCACAGCTGCAAGAGCAGATTTAGCAGAACCATCTGCCATGACCCTGGGCAGAGACAGCTCATGAGAAAGAAGGTAAAATCCTAAACCACAGCACCAGAGCTCTCAACTTGAACATTTTAAGCACTAATTCGAGCAAACACCATTAGCAATCAGCAGCAGTATTTTGGGTTGTCTTGAGTACATGTGAGAGAGAATTCTGACAGCACCCAAATCTAGGAAGGTCAATCAGAAACTGCTTTCTGAGGTAGTTCTGTTCTTCCTTCCTTACACAAGTGTTGGAAAGAGTCTGTACCTCTGCTAGCTCCGTCTCTCCTCCTGGAGTGTAAGCAGACCACCAAGTCTTAGAGAGCTCCCAGAGCTCAATAGTATTTTCCCAAAGTCTGCCAGCTGGAGACTCCCTGTGTCAAGGTTTTTGCCCTCTTCATTTGGGGAAAAGTGAAAGTACACTCAAAGCAAGCACAGAAGAAAGGTAGGTTTTTCACAGCTATCCAGGTTATTCATGAAGAAAACCACATAAATTCAATCGAAATAGAACTCTGCTGGCAGAGAAAAAAAGGTCTTAAATTTAATCATTTCCACCTGCTGTCAGCATCAATACTTCTTCCAGCCCCACCCCAAAAAATATTTATGTCTGGCTTCTCTTATTCACTAGATATCTGACCACCACTCAGCTGCGGACAGCCCCGATACCTAATCAGTACCACAGCACCTACATTTGTCATCTGTGGATATACTATCTCGATTCTGGTAGCACTGTTTGCTGAAAAAACAGTTTTGCGAACTGACATGTTTAAATGTTCTGTCACGTTTAGTTTAACAGCTAGCCTGACAAACACCAGTTCAAAGCTCATTGCTTCATTCTTCTTCATCAATGGAAAGAGATGTTGCATCTTGATGGGGTAATGTATCCCAAGACAGGTTATATATCCCAACAGCAGGTGTGACCTGAATCCCACTCCAGGTGAACTCTCTGTGGTTTCTTGGGTTATGAAGGATTGTGTGACTACAGGCTGAATACATTAATAGCTCAGTGAAGAACGAGATTTTAATTTTCAACTGAAATACTAAGTGCTAGTGACTCATGCGGTCTTTAACTGATGACGTACCTGTAACCTTTCCAGATTTACTAATGAACCTGTCTGTTGAATTTCCAGTAAAATTCATAAAAATCTGCAATCTACATAACAAGCTATTCTAACCGCTGATATGAAATGACAGGAATAGAAAGGGATGGTGGGGCACTGAAGCTTGAGTATGATGCAAATTTGAGGTCACAGTATCACGTGTTCAAGACCTGTCATGAAGCTGAAATACAAGTGAAGCTGTCACAGTGATATGGTGACAGTAGAGTTCACATGAAATGACTAAAATCCAGAATGACTGAAGAGCCAATGGAAAAAAAAAAAGCTGTTTTTTTTTTCTACTCTGTGTACATAAATAGGAAAGGTTTGGTACTGTTGTCCTATGAGTACAGGCTTTCTGAGACGTCAATCTAAAGTGACTGACCTGTGCTATATTTACAGAATGGCAAAACACATTGACTTTTCAACTGAAATGTATCCTTCAATATTTCTATTGCTGCAGTGGAGCTGACTCTGTTTTCAGAAGAGGGCAATGCACATTTTCTAGTCACAGCAAAATAGTTTCTGCTTTTCCTTTGACAGACATCAACACTCCCATTGCCTCAGGAGAGGTAACAATCTGTAGATTTAGCTCACTATACCAATTTGTAAGACGTGTGGTTAATAACAGGTTTTCAGTTTTAAAAAGAGCTGTTCTCACACCTACAGAAATCTGAGTGATCCCAAAGTGCTTTCCTGGCATCAATCTAATCCCACAACCCACCCACACTGGCTGGACACCAGAGCACCAGCAAAGCAAGGCAACAAAAGAAAAGAATTTGCAAGAACATCTATAAATAAGACACCTACCAACTCTACCACTTTTACATCTGACCTATCACATTACTTTTTGGGTCCATCTGACTGGGATTTTGAGTGGAGAACAGCATGGGACACTTGCTTAAGCAACCTTCCCAGAAAAAGGGCTGCCCTGTATTTGCAGACGGAATCTCCAGTGCAGCACAGCAAGTGTGAGATGTACCAGGAGCACTGCAGAGTCAATCTACACACCTACAACGTGGCCAGGGCTGACACCAGAAGGTGCAAAGCTCACTGTTTCAGTGCAAATTAGTTATACAATATACAGACAGTAGTTATACAACACACAGCCATAAGTTACACAACACACAGACATTAGGAGGTGTCGGCCTGTTATTCACACTGCATGGTGTGGAAGCACGTAACTCTCCCCAGTAAAACTACCAAGAAGTCCAGACACAACTGTGAGAAAGAGCATTTAAAACATTTTGGATATACGCAAGAATCATCTACAGCTTTCAAACAGTGCGCTGCTGAGAGGGCAGGCAAATTTCTGGCTGCTCTGAAAAGCTCAGGAATTACAATTTCCATGTAAAGCAGGTGAGACCTTGGTTTCTAAATACCTTGGATCATGAATCTGATCTTGTTCCAAATTCTCCATGGAAAGGTCGGTTTTTGGTTTTAGGCATTAGAAACAAATGCCAAGGCCAACCCATGAGCTAAGATGAGGCTTTTATGTCTGTGTTATGTATCTGAACATGTCCCAGCCATTTACTTAGTCATTCTCATTTTAATACTGCATCATCCATTGCTTTACATTGCACTATTTAAAGCCAGGTTTTCAGCTTTACTTAAAGATTGTCCAAAGCTGAGGGAGACAATGAAGCATAAAGGACCTAGCAGGAGCTTCCATAGTGGGGGGCCAGTTTCATACTAATGCCGCTTAACATTTCTGGGCTGTTAAAAGCTAGGCAGCATCCAAATAAGCTTCAGGGAACTGGCAGAGCTCCGGGGCCTTGAAAATAGTGACCATTCTCACTGGAAACATTTATGACATCGGAAGGAAGATTCCCGCTCGTTCCTTCTTGCATCAAGATCCTTCAGGCTTGTCCTCCCTCCACCTGGGGAGCAGATACAAACAGCAGTGCTCTACCTCCAGAACCCCCTTCCACCAACATCTCTTTTCAGTTTGACTTGAAAAGATAACAGCAATTTAATCTTTCCTGCCTTCGACTTGAAGGTTTTGTTCTAAATGTATTTTGACAGCAGAAATAAAGACAAAGTTTTAATAGAACTAACTGAACCACAAACTGAATTATGTATTTCCATTTCAGGAGACAATCTCACTGCTAATAACATCACTCTCCTTCCAAAAGCATGCATGACAGAATTCAAAGCATTTCTCTGTTCCTTCATGGTATTTCGTGTCTGGCAGTAGCTATGCAGCATACAGCGCTCCCTCTCACACGTGGATGTGTCATGTGTCTCACTCGCTTTGTCCAGGACTCGGGGTGGGACCATCTGAATTGCTGAACCAGTCTGTCTGGAAAATTTGTATGCTAGCGGATAAAAATGCAGACTGAACCCTGGCAACATCCCTGCTTTGGATCTCTGCCTAGAACCTTTATTTCTTCATATTCAGTGTTCTCTGGAAACATGCAGCAGCTGCAAGCTTTCTGTAGGACCCCCACACCACCAATCTTCCCCCAGAATGGCAGCACATGGCAAGGCAGGGTCTAAACTGCATTGACAGCCTGGAGCATCTTAATTGTCCAACACTGGATCTTTATTTGGTTCCCATCTTACAGAAACAACTGCAGTCACCAAGCAGCTTACTGAACTGGAATCAAATCCTGAATAGATGTCTTCCTCACAGATTTGTTCTTAATTTGCAAAAGACCCACTAAATTCACCAAAAGTGCCAATAAAATGAAGGCACATTTTATTTTGTGACCAAAGGAAGAGGATTGAAAGAATTTACATCAGCTACTAAACATATGCTCTAATGACCACCACTGGATTATTAGTAGTGACCTAGATGTAAAAAGCTTTGATCTTCTTACTCCTGGGTTATTATCCAGTTTCTAGATCTCTTAAGGTCAATCAGAGTGAGCAAAAATTAGGATGGGTGAAAATTGCATGCAATACGAGAGAGAGGACCATGCAATATTGATCCCCAGGCATTTCACTGAATAAAGCAGGCAGACATCAGGAAACATGATTAGTAAGAGCAAGCCAGAAAACAGCATTACATTTCAAAGAAACCTAGGGGTGAATAGCTTGAGGTAATGAGATACAAAGTCTTTCACATGTAGGTCACCAGTTTTAATCCAGCTATGGTAATAGCAAACTCTGGTCATTAGTATCTGCCAGCTGTCTGGTAGCAACGTAGAATGAGATAGTGGTCCTGGTTTAATTGCTAGCAGTGTCTGCAAAATAAAGCATATCAACAGAGCTGTAGTGCTGTTAAAAGTCCAGGCAGGAAGGTCAAGAACTGACTGGACATTGAGAGAGGACCTCTACCCTCGTACCAAAAAGCTCCATTTTCTGTCAGCTCAACTTGAGATATCTCAAGGGTAATAAATCTTAGTGAGGGAACAGAGGATAAATAAAGTAAAAAGCAAAGTTCAAAGAGAGCTGCGGAAACTCTGCTGCCTTGAACCCAGATCAAGGGCCAGCTCCCCAGCTGGTGCGTCCACTGAAGTGTTAGTGCTACACCAGTTCACACCGGGCCAGGGCTTCTCCCTGCTTATTTTCAACAAGAGCAGCGCAGAAGCTGGAACCAGCAAATGAGAGGGCAGACATGGAGCCACGGAAGGAAGGCTGAGAGCAGACCAACACCACAAAAAAAAAGAGACTGAGAAGGAAGAAGGAGCTCTGAACAAGCTTAGAGCACAGAAGAACCCCTTGGCATGGGTCTTTCCCCACACAGAGCTCCCTGTTTTTCACATCTTGGTCCAGTGAAGAGTTCATTATGTACACTCTTGGTCTTACTGCTGTGTCTGAGGTAGGTGACAGAGGACACCACGGACTGCAGGTGCAGCCCACATGACCACGTCTCACTAACCTATACTGCCCCTCAGCCCAGGGTCCCTCTTAAGAGTCACAGCAACAGGCCAACTGAGAAGCAAGGTGTGGGGAGAGGATGAAGTTGTCATTCACATAATTGGAATAAAGGGTCCACCCTGAAATGATTCATAAGAAACAGAACTACTTACTGCTGCCTTTTCAAAACCTTTTCTTTACAATAAGAGTAAGCCTGAATTTCCAAAGCCCATGTGAAATACCTAACATTCACATCAGGAGGTGAGAGAAGAGATTATTTTAAAGCTTTCAAGACAGATCATCCCAACTGTAGATCAGAACAGAGAGCTCTGATCTCTATATTTAACTAAAAAAGTAATATTTTTATTTTTTCTTTTAGTACATCCTAAGTTTAAAAATACAACTTTGATTCATAAGACCAAACGGTGGGGTTTTTTTTCTTTTTCTCTAATAACTGTGCCTTTTTTTTTTAAATTATATTTATCTTACTTTACCTGTCCCAAAATCAGGTATCCCATCTAAGCTAGTTATCAAGGTTCCCTTGACAGTGACTGGAGAAAAGCAATCACCTCCAACAGGAGACTCATCTGCCTTAAAATAGGAGGATGCTTGGAACAGGTAGGATGAATTCACCTCTCAGGAGGTGGCTGGTGGAGATGCCCAATGTATGGAGCTTAGACTCCAACATGGCAAAATTTAAGTGAGGTGAACACAATCTTTTGTAACCAGAGTGACTCTTCAAGAGTTTCATGGACATTCTGCATGGCTATTTTGGGTTACACCTTGAACAATGCACTCTTGATGTCACTATATAAAACACAGCATTTTTACATGTAATAGTCAAATTATCTGAATATATTTGTTAGCAAAAATGACAAAATATCAGAATAGCTTAGAGGTAGAAATTATGGTTTTAAGACTTTCTTATTCACAACTATCACTGCTGTTTTATCTGCTCAGCATAAGAAACAGGCCATAAAATGAGTCATGTTTTTGGGTTTTTTAAAGTATTTTTATTTTAAAACTCCTCCATTTGCTTTTGGAACTGTGTAAGTGACACACAAGAGTCCCATTTCCAGGTATTTTGCATTCAGCAATTTCTTACAAAGAACAGTGTTCTTTCATGCCACAAAGATGATAAGAGGGCTGGAGCATCTCTCCTGTGAGGATAGGTTGAGAGAGTTGGGGCCGCTCAGCCTGGAGAAGAGCAGGCTCCAGAGAGACCTTATAATAGTCTTCCAGTACCCCAAAGGGGCCTACAGGAAAGTCGGGGAGAAACTCTTCAGTAGGGTCTGTTGTGACAGGACTAGGGGTAATGGTTTCAAAATAGAGGGAGGTAGATTTAGACTAGATATTAGGAAAAAAATTTTTTACAATGAGGGTGGTAGAACACTGGCACAGGTTGCCCAGAAAGGTGGTGGATGCCCCATCCCTGGAAACATTCAAGGCCAGGTTGGATGGGGCTCTGAGCAACCTGATCTGGTTGGAGATGTTCCTGCTTCTTGCAGCAAGGTTGGACTAGATGACCTTTAAAGGTCCCTTCCAACCCTAATGATTCTATGATTCTATGATTTTAGAACTGTGCAAGTTCTATACTGACCATTCAAATAGCCTCTCCAGCTGTTAAACAGGGATAGACTTACCAACAGAATTAGACTCTTTTTTCTTTCTATACTTTCCCTAAGTAAACAAACAAACAATACAGAAATGTACTGAAGCAGAACAGCCCCAGGTGAGTTTTCCCAATTTCCAGGATAATTCTGCGTAGTACTTTATCCATCCGGCTGTAAGGCAGCCACTAGATGGTGGTGGTGTACACCACACACCGAGTACCTGCCACTTTCTGCTTGCCTTTCTCAGAAACCTCCAGGAAGGAGAAACATTTTGGCACACCGTATGGACTTCCACTGTGGCCTAAGTCAAACAACATCTTTGATCTTTCCCAAGCAAGAGCCAAGTGCTTTAACTTGCTACAGGCTGCTGTGTCACAAAAGTTACACAACAGAAAGTCTTAATATTTTGGAAAAACGCCATGCCTAGTGTGATAGAGTTGAGCACTGCAGGACATCGACAAAACCAAAAATGAGGCATGCAGGAGTTTCTCTAGACTTGATTTAAAATAATCACATTCTGCCCCATCATGCTACAGCTGCCTTTGTTGAATTTAGGTCTCTAATTGGCAGTGGAAACCTTTGTTTTCTCTCTTATGGAATTTACATGTTCTGCTGCTCTTCCTTCAAGCAATGTAATTAAAAGAACCTGCTTAGCATAATTAATTTGCAAACAGGTTGGATGAAATGGGATTGTATCCCAAAGGCTTTTTCAGCATTAAGTGAAACTACTTCCTCAAGCATACTGTAATGTAGAGTCTCCTCTATATCAATTTATTGTATTTAAAAGATCTTCCTTTTGAAATTGGCAGCCCAGTTCTGAGCTGTGCTGCTGATGTACACCTAAGTTATATAGCTCACTCTGGAAACCATTTTCCCCAGAGTATCCAGCCTCTGAGCAGAGGGAGGTTGTGTAGTCAAGAGCTCTTCCACATTGAAGAGTTTTTGCTGAAATTGACTGGTCTTCCTAAAAAATCCTCCCCCTGGCTGCAAGAAATGGAGAGGAGATGTGAAGAGAACCTGAGAGACGTCTGCCTGAGATGATTGTGAAGAATTTCTTTTGAGAGGAACGGCTGCAGATGCCAAGGTCAGTGAAGAAGGAGGGGGAGGAGTAATGCGGCTCCTGGCCAAGATTCCCCTGCAGCCTGTGGTGATGACCATGGTGGAGCAGGTTGTCCCCCTGCCCATGGAGGTCCACGGAGAAACAGAGATCCACTTGCAGCCCGTGGAGGACCCCACATCAGGGCAGGTGGAGGCCTGAAGGGGGCTGTGGCCTGTGGAGGGCCTGTGCTGGGGCAGCCGTTCTGGAGAGACTGCACCCCATGGAAGAGATGACCCACGCCGGAGCAGTTTCACGGAAGACTGTACCCCATGGGAGGGACCCCATGGTGGAGCAGGGGAGAGATGGGAGGAGTTCTTCCCCCGAGGACGAAGCAGCGGCGTAAAGCGACGTGTGATGAACTGACCATAAACCCCATTCCCTCTTCGCCTCAGTGCTGCTTGGTGGGGAAGGAGGTAGAGATAATGTTAAGCCCGGGAAGAGGGAGGGGTCAGGGGAAGTTGTTTTCTTCCCTTTCTCATTATCCTGCTTTGGTTTTAATAAACAAATAAATAGTTTTCCCCAAGTCACGTCTGTTTTGCCCGTAACAGTAACTTTAAGGATTTCTCCCCGTCCTTACCTCAAACCTCGAGCCTTTTTTCTTGTATTATCTCTCCCTATTCCCTTGGAGGGCAGCGGGAGTGAGCGAGAGACTGCATAGCTTGGTCCTGAGCGGGGCTAAGCTGCGACCGGCTCTTTAGTGCATCCCCCTTGCTGGCACCTGCTCCACGCGAGAGACTGAGACATCGCCCGCGACACCCGGCACAACGCACACCCACAGGGCCCCCCTGCTCCCTCCCCTGCCTGACAGCAGGCGGCAGAGGCACACACAGAGCCCCAGCCCTTCTGAGTGCTCCCTACAATGAACAGTCTACTAATTGCGACATCCATACTTAGCTTCTTTTTTATTATTTGTTTCATTTTTTAACTGAGAAACTGTCCCCTTTGGTCTGCAACAGAGAGATTTCAGATTTCTCAAGCTCCCTTCCCTGGCAAACTCGTTTCCAAACAGTGATAATAAATCAATAATTTACAGCATTAACAGCTTAGCTCTAGAGACTTTTAATTTCAATACAATCACCACTAGCTGACAACAGCAGGCAAATGGAAAGCCCTACCCCCAAACCTCATTTAAAGCTGATCATCCCAGATTCGAAAGAAAGAAGATTATTTTAATGATCTAACTTGAGAAAAGATGATTTGGGTAGTTTTATAAAGAAGGGAGTACATTTACGACATGACACTGATGGACAAGTGATGCAGAAAACATAGCCCAGTCTCCTTCGGCATGTGGTTCAACCACTTGAATTTCCATGGGGACTAGTAGATGTGATGTCTGGCAGTGCAAGGGACAGGGATTATTCCGTAATAAAAGACTGATGTGTTGTAGTGAAGCACCTGTTAAACTCGGCTATAATACAAACAAAAGTCATTTAGCAAGGTCATGATTTCTAATGATTGTATGATATTGCTTGCCAATCAGATAGTGAACTGGATGGTGCTGCTCAAGATACCAGTGATAGGGAACACTTTGGGGTGAAGCCATTGAATTTCATCTGTTGATTCATGACGGGATGGAATGAACGTACCTGATGCTGTCTGAGGCACTGAGCTGTTCATTTCTTGAAAATCAGACACGAACCACAGATAAATGCCAGTCTAACAATGCTTCTAATATGTGGGGGCATTTGAGCAAATTCAGTTATTAAAAAGTCCTCTTCCACACACACAATCACTGTATCACATCACTGGAGCGTTAAGGGATACACCACAACTAAAAACTGTTAAAACAGTCTGCAGTGCATACCTGAAGCCTTGATTTACAAACTTACAACAGACAAAGAGACTTATCAAAAACTGTAAGGCTGTTCATTACCATCTACTAGGTTTTAAGCAATAAATGTAAAATCATAACGATAAGACAAAAAAATCATTTAACACATTTTTATCTTATTTTAAATTATTAAGAGAATGGGAGAGAAACAAGAACTTGATTGCTTCCATAGGCTTCATAATCTTAATGAGTTAATATCAAATATTTTACTAAACTCTTGATAATTGAGTTTCATTACAATATTGAATGAGCTATTAAACTCGTTAAACAGGGGACAGATAACCTCCTGAGCAGCAGACTTGGAGAAACTCATCTCTGCATCTCAGAACTGAATGCCCATGTGAATTCTCTGATATATAAGAAGGCTTCAGTGCATGTTGGTGTCTTTCCTTTGTGAGAGTATTAACTGGTGTGCCTGCCCTCATGTGGATATTTGTTATATAAAACTTGTAGGAATATTTTTTTTTTTTGCATTGAGACTTCCAGTCCTCTCTCCAAATTGCATGAATAATAGACATAGATTCAAAACTCATTAGAGGAAGACAGACAGACACAGCTCAATCACATCATCTTTATTTTCTTAAGAAAGGAGACAGCAAATATAGTCCAGACAGTTACAAACTGACAGACTAACTCTAGGACCAACCAGTGACCTCGTCCAGAAGTTCTGACACAGGACAGACCAGTGCGGCTCCCTTTGTTCAGTGTAATATGGAAGAGGCTGAGGGAGCCTGACAAAGACGCATTAACACCAAATATCAAGGGGACTTCAGTGCGAGTTTGGAAAACAAAGTTTAAATCCCCTCAAGTAGGGTAAGACTACACCTCAACCCTTCCCAGGAAGGGCCCTGGGAATCAAGAACTGAGGAGCACAACTGTCTTCAGCCCATGTCATGGGATGCAACGTTTCCTGAGGAGCAGGGCCTAACTTAAAACTCCCTCCTGGACATTTCTCATTGAAGAAATGTCTCATTGAAGAAGTAGCTCTCCCCTTAAAATATCGGCTCAAGCATCTCAGCTTGCTCTACCCATTGAGCATGCACGTAGGCACAAACCTTGCATGAATTAAAAAAAAAATAATTCCTGTTGAATCTGTCTGGTTAGGTCAATTTTACATTTTTTTGTTTAACATTTATATGATGCTGGTACACCTGGTATGTCTTGTGCATATGTGATTTGCACAAACTCTCTCCAACAGTATTTTCCTTCTCCACAGACTGTTCACGTTACTTTCTCCAAATCAGACCCCTCACAAGCAACTGGCAGCTCTTGCTTGGGAAGTGCTTCGTCTCCTTTATGCAGATTGTTAGCACCTGGATTTCACATCTGAAGCCAGAGGATAACGCAGGAACTTTTAAGACATAGCACTGAATCGTGCATCCCAGGTCCTTCTCTCTTGTCCAAAGCAGATCAACTACGCTTTACTCACAAGTTAGCACAGAGAAAAAGAGGTCAAACCCAAGCAAACCCACTGCAATAAATGGGAGCCTGACTTGCAAAATATAAGGCTTGCCATGCAGAACAGTCACTGCTTGCACA
Source organism: Chlamydotis macqueenii (assembly GCF_036417535.1). Classification (NCBI taxonomy): domain Eukaryota; kingdom Metazoa; phylum Chordata; class Aves; order Otidiformes; family Otididae; genus Chlamydotis; species Chlamydotis macqueenii. Next base: position 12,135,140 of record NC_141558.1, read on the forward strand.
GTTTATTGATTACACACATCACATGTTGAGCCCTCCACTAGCAGCAGAACGCAACAACCACATGTTCTTGGTTGCGCAACACCGTGGAGGGATAGCTCGCTGACATCAGTAAGCCTTCTTGCCGGAAAACTGCTTTTATATACAGAAGGGAGATAGATGTCTTTTAAAGATTAAGCCAATGAGAGGAAGACATGTCCTTAATGAGTTCAAACATTGCTTCACAAGACCAGACAATTATTTATTTCTTCTTAATTTAGTGATGGGTGGTTCTCCAGAGGAATTAAAGGTTGTTTTGACAGCTGACTGAAACCAGCACAGCTTTTGGATTCTTTTTTCCTTCCAACTGTCCATTGCCAGAACTGTCCATCTGACCATGACTTCTCCCTCTATTTAGTAGACTGTTTAACCAGCAGACTGTTTTAGTTCCTATTTTACCCGTAGACTATTTTAGCAGCAGACTGCTCCTATTTTATCTGTAAGTGAAACAGCATTGCCAGCCTCACAGCACTGTTTCTTACTCCTTCAACAAACAATAGCAATTTGCAAGGACACATTGGGGTGACAGTCTGAAGAGAGCAAGAATAAAGAGTACCTGCTTCTTCTGGACCTGCCCTACCATCTCAGCTTCAAAAGCTGCTGGTTGAGGAGCGGTAACATAATCCCAGTCCCCCCGGGAGTTCCAGCTGGGGTCACTCTGAGCACAGCTGCCAGCACAACCACTGGCAAACACAACTCCCCGCTGTCAGAGCTGATGCAATATAGGCTCTGCTCTCATTCAAGATCAGTGGGATTAGAGGGTTCACTCTCTTTCCTGGTTAACCCAGGGACACAGCTCCCCCATTCTCCATTTCAACAGGGCTACTAAAAAGAACAGTGAGTGGTTACCTTGACTGATGTCGTGCAGATGTGTTTTTTATAAAATCATAGAATCATTTAGGTTGGAAAGGACCCTTAAGGTCATCGAGTCCAACCACAAACCATTAATCCATGTCCCTCAGTACCATGGCAATGTATCTTTTTTTTTTTTTTGCTGTTTTGGTTTTGTTTTACTTACAAGTCTTTTATTTGTGACCCATGATGCTATTTAGGCTTATCTTGCATTTCAAGTTCTCCCTGGGTATATTAGCTCAAATTCTTTCAGTTAAGTTAAAACACATCAGCCCAGGTGACAGCTTTAATGGAAGTGCTGGCACGAGAGGTAATCAAATTATTTAGAGGTTTATTTTTCTTCCCATGGTGCCAATGACACAAGCTCTTTATTCCAAGCACTTCAGGTTCATGTCTTCAGGCATTGCTGTTCAAGGAATTAATAAGATCCTCCTTTATGAATCATAATCCACATGAGAAAAGAAAAAAAAGTAGCCATACTCCTTGAGATATCAATTACTGCTCTGAGTAGTAAGATTTTCAAATGAGATAACCATTGTTTCTCCTTACAGCTTTAAATATATCCCCAGAAGAAAAAGACATTTATGGCTGAGAATACATTGCCCTTTAAAACAGCATTACCATATTATATTCAACAAAAATAATAAAGCCTTGTGAAATGCAGGAATCCAGAAAATCCAGTTTAAGACCCAGCATGGATATTAAAGGGAGCAGTTGCAAAGGCTGGGGTTATCAAAGGGAGACCTGTTTCCCAAAGCCCCTCTGTAGTCAACAGAGGGTGACAGGTTTCACATGGGGTCAAATCAGAGACCTTAATGAGATCCTTGCTCTGGGTGATCCTGGGGAGGAGCCCATGTCTTTTCTGTAACTGTAAAGAAATCCAGGAGACATTCATTTCTCATTTGGTAAAGGGCTTCGTCAAATTCTTTGGAAAGTCAGGTGAATAGTATCAACCAGATTACCTTTATACACATGTCCACCTACCCCTTTCGAGATCACTAAGAGGTGAGGAAGGAATGCGTGGTGTTGACTCTTCCTCAGCTAACTGTAAATACAGAAATCCCAATGGATAAATTGCAGACTTCATACTAGTGATGCTGACAAGGGAAATATAGCTAAACTGGACGTAGCTACCTGGGTGGGGAAGAAAAAAAACAACTGTGTTCAGTTAGACTGAACCATTGACTTAATCTGATTTCTTGTATGTCACTTTTTCCATGTCACTTGCCAATTTTTTTTTCCTAAAAAATACAGTGTCGTTTTATTACAGAAAGATAAACTAGTCCTAAATTTTTAAAATGATCTTACAAATTCAGTTGTTCTATTCTTGTTTTCCACAGCCCTAAAAGTGTTAGTATCATTTTTTTTCTGCATAGTATTTTGTTCTATTGTTTTTCACAGCCTAAATATTTTGCCTCAAATGTCACAACAGTTTTGTTGCCTCATTTCAACAGTTTTGTTAGTAAAACAGTGTGTACCAAAGTACAAGCAATACGTGTGAAATGCTTTGTTTTTTGTCACTCCAGTGTTAAAGAATTACATGTATACACACCATTTCCAAGCAAACCAAGGGAACTAAAGAAAGTATCAAGAATTTACTGCATAAACTGCCTGTCTAAAATGATATTTTATGATGTTCTCATCAGACTGTGTCTTGAAGTGCTGTAAAGAGTAACCATTTTGTAGGAAACTTCTCTTAAATACTTTAATAGAGACAGTTAAATGTGGTACTTGGCTTGTAGTGCTATTCTAAAGGAGGGAACGCCTTAAAGAATTATAAAATGCCTTCAAAAGCAGGGAAAAATATGAACAAAATTCAGAGGAGAATAAAGCACTTCTTCTGTTGTACATGATGAAAATTTGACATTGTCTCTGTTCAAACAGTTTGAACTTGCTCCTTTACAATGTTCTCTGTCCAACAAACATTTATCGTCCCACTATTAATGCCATGCCAACACTGCTGGAAAATTCATCTACTTGTCCAGTCACTTCAACCTGTGGCCTTCATGGTACTTCTTTCTTCACCGTACCAAGGCACAAACGTAGACCAGCTCTCCACTTCAAGCAGTGATGTTGCCTGTAACTACCTACAGTTTCGGAGCAAGCAGTATTATGTGTTCTTCCAGCACGTGCCCACTACAGGGTATTTCCTTCTCTTCAAAATCTCTTGAAATTAATCTGTGGCTACCCAAGGCTTGACAAGGGTCAGCTGGCTTTTGGGTTGTGAGTTTTAGGGCTCTTGGTATTGTTTCATTATTCATATTTATTCTTGTGGTCTGTTTTCCCCCATCTACCACCTTCTCCTTAAATGCAGACTACAAGGTCTGCAGGGTAAAGACCATCATTGTGCCTTGTGTTGGTACAACACTACCCATCATGCACCCTTAGACTGAAAGGCTAATGTTACTAACTGCAACAGCATTTATAACATCCAAACCATTTCTTAGAAACAGTCCCAACCTGTCAAGCCAAAGGCATGAGACCAAAAACATTAATAGAAAAGAAAGTCAATCAAGTCTTTGAAAAGCATTTGAGACTGACTCATTTCTTATCCAAATATAAATATATCTGTTTTTAAGAGAAGAAGCAAAACCACTGTACAAAATACTATGAATCAAACTTGGTCTATTTAGGAATACTACACGCATTCAATTAAATTTTCTTCTTGATGTTTTCCTTACTCCTTGCTTCTCATTATCTAACACTGCATGTAGACCTAACACTTCGTGCTAAGATTTGGCAAAGCAAAAACAATCTGACAACAATTTGTTTTCAAGAACAAATCACCTAAATATAGCAAACTGATTGACTCTCTAATTTTCTCTAACACATTACACTACCCCTATTTACATGTTTCTAGAATGAAACTGTATTCCTTTTATACCTCCACATTTCTACGTATTTCCAAAAACACACTCCTCACTTGTTATTTTAAGTATATTACACATCTATATTTCTATCCATCCTTTTTACAGACCTGGGATTTAAACCCAGGCTTTGGCAGGTAATTCAGCCCTGTTGCTTAGCAGCGGCTGAGACACATGTAAATGCAATAATGGAAATTCTCGCGGTTACAAAAGTGGAAAGCTCTTGCCTGCTAAAAGCGGATGTTTATAAATCGGCTGGAAGCAGAGTAAGTGGCAATATTAGATTAGAAAAATTCTTTCCAAACAAAATACAGCCTTGAATACAAAGCCAACCAGCCTGACACAACGTAAATAATAGAGAGATTGAGGTTAAAAAAGCAAGAGTCAATATTTAATTATGATTGGGTTTATGTATTGATCACACTAGTATTTTAATCATCATATGATTACCAGTAAAACAGATCACACTCCATTTCATTTAATGGGTGAAATAATGGATTCATGAAAGTCAACTGCAAAACTTTCACTGCCTTTATAGAACTGAGATTTCGTATTATCTCAGTTTTTTTCATTAAAACTTATTTTTAAAAGCACCAGTCAAAGTCTCCACATGAATCCAAAGCCAACTGCTTAGCACTCCATCTCTGCCGAAAGAAAATACCTGTTTTAATTTTATTTGACAGGTCCTTATGCTCACCGAAACATGGATTACAATTGAAGCTTCTTTATTCTATGGTGGCATCAGCAAGGAGAAACCTAAAATGGTCTCCAAACTGAAACAAATCCATTTGAGAATGACTCTAGTCAATGATGAGGACTGTCCCTTCCTACATGTGCTCAAGTATCTTCTGCATGCTGGCGTGTAGCATGCTGGAGGGCTGTGCTCATGCTCATCATTACAGACTTAAGGCTAATACTTCGCACATGTAGGATGCAATTTATCTTAGGCATCTAAATTGTCTAAGTTGAAAAGACAGCTATTAAACTTGAGAATCCCTTACAGTAAATGGAGAACAGCATTTCTATAGCATCATTTAATTTATTCCAAAAATAAATGTTTAAGATCAGATTAATTCCTTTGAGAACTCTCCTTCAGTCCATTAGCTATTAAATAAACGAAAGTGGTTTTGTATAAGGCAGAAAAAATGAATAATCCTCTGGAAATGTCTCTCTTTTTCCGTTGACTCTAGTGCAGCCTAAATGACAAACTAGCTTTTCAATGGCAAAATTAATTCCAACCCTTACATCTGTGCTGAAGCTCAATGGCAGGGATGAGGGTGACTAAATAAGCAATGATCTAGTGGAGAACGTCCTGGATTTTAACTCACAGGATCTGAGTATTACCCCTAAAGGTGGTAATAATCTCCAGAAAATTAACCTAGGTCCATTTTCACCTCTAACAGACTGATTCTTACAGTCTGTAAAGCAATCACTCTGATACCCAGATCTTATTTGTGACTCCTTTGACCTAAAGATAATTTAAAATATATTTTAGTCTACAGTGCCACATTCTTTGAGATCTAACTCCATTTGTTGTTTATACATTGCAGATTTTAAAATTGCACAAGGTTTTTTTCTTCACTGAACTCTGTTCAGCAGAAAGGAAGAAATAATAGATTTTCCTATTCCGAATATTTGACAAAAGGTTTTATTTATTTCAACTGAACAGCATTTATTTATGATTTTTTTCTCCCTTCTAAAATATGAAGATTTGTCAGCTTGTGTCACTCATTCTCTATTAATTTCTGTCAGCTGTGTCTCTGGCTCCCATGAGAACACTTCAGTTTTGTTGCAAGGCCCAGAAATATGATAATCAACAAATATTTCTAGGTCAAATCCATTGTCACAGTGTCAGCGTGTTCATGAGAAATACTGATGCAATTAAACACTGATTTGCCACTCCAACTACCAGCAAGACAGATATAAAACACAGTTTGGTTTATAGAGATGTTTTTAAATTATTCCCTTTAAGAATTTTGTGAAAGAGAATCAGCTATACTGAAGAACTAAAACAGGAAAAATGCTTAATACTTTTATGGTGTTTTGCATTTTACTGCTGTACAAACATTAACTAATTAAGCCTCACAATACCCAAGTGAGGAATGGAAGGAAGCATTATTATAGTTATATATTATAATTACACTGTCTCATTTAGAATTTCCTGGCTTGTGACTTTTAAAGTAATTATTGTAATTATCACAAAACTAATAAAAAGTCAGAAACAACCTTTTTTTTTTTTCCCCCTGCAGTATGAATGTACTCTAAGCTAAGCAAAGAAAGAGTTTACAAAGGCCTAAAAGCACACTTTTTCTTCACGTATCTCCTATTTTCCCTTTGTCCATCTGAATCCACAGGACTTGATCTTGCTTCCATCAAAGGGGAAGAAAATCTTGGCAATGACTGCAGTGGATCCTTGATTTTAATAACAATTTTAAAAAATAGTGTGTGAAGTGAGTTTATTGCTTACTTTACTATTTTCTAATAAAATATTAAGAGATTTTTATATAAAGCATTCCTATATGTTCCAAACAACCTTATGAAGTCCCTATGATAGTTTGTAATTGGGATTAATTTTTAAATTATTATGTAAAATTGTTTTACTCTCAAATACTTCTTACTAGTGTCTGGATGCCTCTTCCCAATTCTAGCCTTCTAACAGCTCTCTGGCACCCTTTAGATACAGGTAGAGAGGTTCATTCGAAGAATGGTTTCTGCCCTCTGTCTCATACATCTATCTTGTAACGAGATTATTTGCCCACTGGAGATGCCTTTGCTCTCCAGTAATAACATAGTCCCACACATTTCTCCTATAATACTGGAAGTTTCAAGGTCTATAGGGACAAAATTAATTTTATTAACTATACAGAAGTGTAATTCAACATTTGAACTTTCAATTGACTCCATCATAATAGCCAGTCACTGTAAATTCTTAGGAATTACCACAGCTGGATCAGCCTCTGGGACAAGCTTCCTTATACGGCCATAATCAACTGAAACAGAATTTGGAAAAGGATCTCAGGGATCTCAGGTAGTTTCTTTTAGCTAGGAGCTCAGCAGTTGTAATAAGTTCTTTCTTCTTTTTTAATTATGTAGTATAGACCTAACAGTACTAATGTACATACAGTGGATCCAGCAGAAGAGAAGAAAGAGAAGTATTCTAATGAACTAATGAACCCAAAATGCACATAATACTATTTTGCTGACAGCTACTGGAAAAAGAAACAAAGAAGTAAAAAGATCTGATAATATCAGGCAGGTCAGGTTAAGATTAATAGGAAGATTAATTTTCCTAACTTGCAATTCAGAAGCCAGCCAGAGCACTATTCATTCTTTTAGGTTGCCACCTACTATCTGCATACCCCGCCACGGCTGGACATCGTGCTCATCAGCTGCCTATTGGAAAAGGAAACCACCATCAAATGCCATCAACAGTGGTTTTCCATGATACAACTCCTTTTCTGCAGCAAGTTGCCAATACAATCCTTGTGCTAGCTGTAGATAGTATTTTGACTGTACTTGTCTTATGACACTAGAAAGACCATCTGGCTAAACAGATGTGGAACTCTGATTTGTTTGGCCAACGAACTGAAAAAACCCACAATGGCTTGAATGAGAGTTCCCAGGAGTGACCAGTACAGAGTGCCCAGTGCACTTCCAGATACCATATTTGTCATTTCAGAATGAGCTTGGTAACAGATTATTTGCTTGTGGAAGTTACCAAGAGAGAAGGAATTTCCATATAAAAGACAAAAAGAGGTGAACATGTTCTCATCACAAAAAAAGAAATAGTTGTAATGCCATCTGTCATTACTTTGCAAAGTATATCATGTGTTATAAAACAAGAAACTGGTAAAATGCAAGCCAAATCTAGGACTGTGCAGAACTTTGGACATGCCAAGGTGGCATTTTCTGGCCCACGAGAGGAAGGAGGGCACTTTGCTCCTTAGGGGAGAAAACTTTTGCTTTCTCATTATGTTGCATTCTGTGAATTTACCCAGTGATAGCAAGAATTGAAGCCCTAATAAAATAAATGAGTTTTAAAAATTCAAAAAGTGCATTTTTAGTCCATCGTGTATTACACTAAAGAACTATTCTCACTTTGGTCAAACTCTTACCTCCCACCATAATGCTTCTACTTCACTATACATGTGACTTGTGCACTGTTCCAGCTCCCTTTTGTTATACAGCAAATGATCTACACAGTAACTAGGGATTGCCTTTCTTCTAAAGAGATTTGTTTCCCCTTGCTGTTCTTTTGGCTCCAAGACATCTTGTCTGAACAATAACATGACTGCAGCTGTCCACTGACCCAGCTGTTACACCAGCATGCTGCTAATAAAACCTGGGAGAGACTTCTTCAACCAGCAAGCTACGTGAACTCACTCACACCACACATATACAGGACTTACACGGAATTTTTGTATCATTCCAGGCTTTCACTCTACACGAAAGAAAAAGGGAAAAGGTAAAAAGTGTTCTTGCCCACTGGCGCACTTCACAGTGACATGGGCCATCCCACAGAAACCAGCGGTCCTCTCAGGACCATGTACTGGCTTTCATAGCATTGTATGTAGAACAATGTTTCTATGAATCTGGAAACTTAAATATAGCTCAAAGTATTCTGGCAATATGTAAAATGTATGAGCCCAGAACAGATGAGAGCAAAGCTGATTGAGATGAACAATCACATAGAAATAAAGAACACTGGGTACACGTATAGAAAATGGAAACAAATAACTGAAAACTGCCTGAGGGCAAGTACTATTGGCGATACTGTTTTCATAGAGATTAACTGTTCTGGAACACTTTTCCCATGTGTAAAGCACAACATAGTTTTTATTCTGATAGGTTGATTTGGCAGCCTGTATTGCTAGCAAAAACTATTTATTGTGCCTGTGTAGGAAAAATTCCACCCTCATACAGCCAGAACGCAGCTCTTATCTCACACTGACAATCGCCCACTGGATAGAGCTCAAGAGTTAATTTCCCACTGACCGTCCACATCTATGGGAGGCCTATTAGAAGTTTGTGTGCCAGATTAATCATTTTCAGAAGTCTTTAATAAGTTTGGCTATGTGATGATGTAATTTTTATACTGAATGTGTTAAATTCTGCCTTTGGAAACAGATTTTATTTCTTTGGTGAAATGTAATTATTCTTACAGAAAAAGAGGTAACAAAGAGGTACGTCACTTTAAAAGAAATTGCTGAATACAAAGATTTCTTCTTATTTCCACCATTTACCTTCTGTTAGCATTACTTTTTTACTCAGCTTTATTGCCCTGGACCTGCAGTTATTTTCTATATAAGCAACCTAATTTTCTGAGAGTGAAAAATAGTTTCCTTACATGTTCTTTTTGAACATGTGCTCTCTTTCATGATCTTTCATGTTTCAAGGATACCCCAGGGTAGCAGACACACATAAACTGTCCTTGTTCTCCCTGTTCTTGGCTGTACATGAGAAGAACCCCATAATTTATGTCTCTGTGAAAATAACATCAGGTCCATTAAACACCATTTTCCTGCTATACCAAAAGAAGTCCAGGGGAAAAGAATCTTAAAAATAAATGAGTGGATAGACTAACACACCATAGGGGCTGGTCTGCAGCACAGAGCTTGCAATTCTAACGCAAGGCTGCTAATTTGTTTGGCTTCCCTTGTCATATACAGTGTTTAACTGTGGCAAGAACTAATTGATAGATAAATAATTGCTTCTTGAGGCCAAGATTAATATAGCACCCTTACAATTAAATACGACTATTACTATTATAAACTCCCATTTTCAGAATCCTATTTCATATAACAGCATTTCTTCCAACTCAAAAAAAAAAAAGACATTATATAAGCTTTAAGGAACTGTTCTAGACTTTAATCACAGTTTTCTTGATGACTTTTTAAGAACTACCATATACTGGAACTCAGAAAATTTACCTTTCTCAGGCCAAGTGTTATCTGAAGTATTACTTTTCTTTAAAAAAAAAAAAAAAACCAAGCAATTAAACCACAAATTCCATGATTCCATGTATGGACATTATATTTTTAAAAAGTCAAATTACTTTCTAAATGAAGTATTAAGGCATCCCTTGTTCTGCACAAATAAACAACAGAAGAGATAAGAAGAAAATTATGTGTTTCATACCATTATTGTGAAGCTGATGCTCAGCTGTACCTTTCTGTGGCTTTAGATATGCATGAAATGGTATGACTTTATTCTTCCAAGAAAAGTTTTGGATTTGCTCACCACTCAGCAACTGTGAACTCAGAGCAGTGGATTACCACCTAAGTGACTTGTCCTAATCAAGAGACTGGGAGAAGTTTAACGTGTGTCTATGATGTTTGCACCAAGTTTACCAACCCACATGTAATATAACTCGATGTGCTGAAGATGCTTTATACTGAAATGGAGAAATTGGACCCTGGGGAAAAGATGGCTTATGAACACATCACCAAATACTGATTTGCCTGTAGCTCCAAGCCTTCAGTCTCTTGTGTTTTACTCCTGAATGAAGTTAGGAGTGCTAGTGGAGTACAGAGGACAGCACCCAACATGCCACAGTGACACCAGCATCTGTGAGGGGGAAGGCGGAAGGAACAACTGCCTCCTCTCTGGCCAGGGCTAAGGCATGTGTGCATGGAGACTCTGAAGGGAACTGAGGACATCTGCATTTCACCGGGACCACATCCAAAGAGCATCACCTTCCCGCTACCCGTGGTTAGCAGCTGGCTGAAATAGCAGCTGGCTGGAGTTTATTCTGGTGAAAACAGATCCATACTAGGAGGGAGGAGATCTCCTGAAGTCAACTGCTGGCTCTACCTGTAGTATCCTGTGAGGCTTTCACAGCACAATTTCTTGTTTTAATTGGTCCATTCTTAAACAACTCATAATTTCAGTTACATGCTTTAATTACCTAATTATCTGCACTGACACATATTATAAAATTAGGCACTGTAATTGCTACATTAATAAACACCAACACAATTAAAAGTGTTTCTAGTATGAAAAAGGTATTTTAGAAGAGGGACACAGATCTAGTCAATATGGACACAAGCAGCAGTGTTAGCTGGAGCCTGCAAACATGAAAGCAAATTCAAGGCTTGCTGCTTTTAATCAGTGTATTTGGTATTAGCACTAGGGGTAGGAGTCACATAGCCAAAACTGATGTAGCTTGGAATAGAGCTTTAACCATCTCCCAGCCTGACCGGTTTGACAGGGAGGAGCAAATTAGTGAATATCTTTCACAGAAAGCTGTGAAAAGTCATGCATATGCATACAGGTGTGTAATTTCCTAGTAGGGGACAACAGTAATTCTAGTGTATATCCTTCCAAGTGAAAAAGGACACAGGCCTCTAGAAATAACTTTGTAATTGCATATACTTCCATTGAAAGCTGCTGCCAAAGGCCATGTAAAATCTTATTTCAATCAATGACCTAAGAATTTTTTGTTCCTTTTTTTTAAAATGCCTTTATTAAGATGGAAATAATCCCCAATTGACTTTGACATTCACTTTGAGGTGAACTGTAGTGTTGATTTATGTTGATTTCAGCAGAGAAACTGCTTATACTGCTGTTTCTCTGAACTGCAGGGAGATTTTATTTAAAGCTGTGTATGCAGTTCTGGGCTGTCCATCCAACCGGAGAGCCAAACTTCACAACTTCTCATACAGGTGGATTTCACACCAACCTCTTCTGAGAATGCTTCATATCTATTTCAGCAAGATGGCAAAATCTCCTCTAGCCTGAATTTTCTTGTGCTGATTACTTTATCTTCCAAAGCACATGTTTTTCCCATTTTGTTTTGTTTGTGATTGAATATAAAATTAAGATAGCTAGCTAATTCTCATGCCAAGTAGCAGTAAGTCATCTCAATTCAGCAATCAATAGGTTCATCGGTACAAACAGCCTATTCCTATGAGCCTTAATTAAACATGAAAAGATGGAAATTTACTCTCATTGAAGAAAAATAAAGTTGATGTCCCAAGGTACTGGAAACGTTCAGCCTATGATTAGTAGAAACCTGACTGGAATCCCAACTAATGTCTATATGATCATAAAAACTCCACTTACCTTGGCAACTAAGCAAGCTCCCAAATATCACTCCATACCACAGAACCCTGTAAAAAAACCCTGATGTTTCATCACCTGCATCACTACAGCTACCCACAGCAGTGTGCATGGCAGTGGGAACAGTGATTTGCCCTCTCCAAGTACCACAAGCAGATGGAGTAGGCTGAGACAAAATGCACGGCTGCAAGAGCCATGGTCCAGACTAATCAGACCCCTTTAATTTTTGGAGTATTCATACCCAGCTACAGTGATTCACAACGGTTCATCTGGGAAGCTCTGGAAGTACATATCACTAAGGTAATTTAATTTTCGGAAGGACTGATGAGTTCCCTGGGAGGAGAGGGGCAGGTGAAGCTGAGGCACGGAGTCAGAGACATCGCATCAGGGTGAAGGGGCTCAGCTCAGAGCACCAAGTTCCCATGCGTACCTTACGAAACAAGAACTCTGTTTTCAGCCCCAAGCCTTGTGTACAAGTGAGATATTCGAAGTAGACTTTGATACTAGAGGAAAACACTTCTATGTTTTAAAACAAAATAGTTTATATCATATTAGTTTATTGCTGTGCTGAAATGAGTGGTTTGAAAGGGTCGTTCAGGAATTCTGTAAAACCAAACAGCTTTTAAAATATTTTTTATATTTTAAACAAACAGAAATGTTTACAGTTCAAGAAATGTGACAAGCTAAAGTCCCTGAAAGACCTTCGTTCACTTTGTCTCAAGTAACAAAACACATACTTACTAGCATTCAGAACAAGTTTTAGGATGATCCAGTTTTCAAAATCAAAGTTACTGAAGACCTAAAATACAGGTTTGCAATAAGACATGGCCACAGCAGATCACAGTGTAGATCTAGAGAAGACATTTGATTAAAGTCTGTCCAGAAGAGCTATACTAGTGTGTATGTATGAAGTCAAAAAAACCTCATCTCACACCATTCTGTAGGGAAAAAAATCTCATTCCGAAGAAATAAAGTAAGAGACACTTACATTTGGACCCTTGAAATAATTTCAACCCTGACCTTGCCAAAGACATCAAGCAAGTGATTAGAACTTTTTATATCTCACCTATCCATACATAATAAAGAGACTTTATATGTTCCATTCATGGTTATTTTATTTAGATTGCAAGAGAAAGGAATATCTCTGAAAAAAAGTAGTCAGTATCACCACTCCCTCTCTCCACTGAACATCCTCAAGGGTTTTCTCTGGTTTCATGAACACCCTTCCTTTGATGAGAAGGAAAGCACTGAGGTGGCATGAAAGGAGGGAGGTGGTATGAAAAGAGCTGGGAGATAGGAAGTTTCAGAAGGAAAGAAGCGCCAAACACTTGACTTTTGCAACAGGTTGGGTAAAGATTATGAACCATTATCAATCAATGACTGCTCTGAGGACTACGTAACAATGGTAAAATAAGTAGTTACAAGACGTAGTAGACCTGAACACCATAACAGCTATGAGACTTGGCTCTGACAATTTTGTTTATTTTTTTTTTCTTTCAGGTCTTTGATACTTTGTATTAACAATGGCTCTGTCTATCCAAGTTGCACCACTCCTTCTGTATTACACTTCAGGGAAATCATAACCATATTCATGAATTCAGTGTTTTGCTACAGAAATAATTGCAGTATCCCAAATTCATCGTTTTGATTTCTCTGAAGAATTCAAAACAGAGTAAAGGTGAGCTGTAAAGGAACAAGGTCTCTTACAAAAATGCATGACAGTTTTTGGAACCGGTGAGCTTCCTTCAAAATAAGAGATGAAGTAAAAGTAATTTGCATGTTATTGTTGGAAAATTTACCCAGTCTGGATTCTTTTATCCTAATTGGAAAGCACGGCATGCATGTACATGGTAAGATCTTTAAGCATTCCAGGCTGTATCATCTTACCCTGGCCAGACATATTCTCTTCAATGCTTTGGACTTGATGTTAGTTTAGAGTGCCTCCAGGAACCACATCTAACCACAGAGTTACACTATTCAATACTTAGTAATAATCAGAGGTTTTGACTAAACCTTCAAATCCCCACACATCTGCTGACTCTGTAAGCCCTGGAGATGCCTTTGGACAGTCGGACTGCTTTATGGATTCCTGTGACCATCGTTCCTGCCTCTCACAGAGAGGGTGTCAGCATATATTACTGAATTGTTCAAGCACCAGGAAGATTCATCCCACAAGCCTGGACACTCCACAAGCTGCTATTTGGAGCAATTAAGATTTAGCTATTTAGATTTCATCTCTTAGAATTGTCCAACTTCCTGATTTTCTAGATTTAGAGTCTCCAGAGATTGTCTGGAGGATATGGGCCATTATGTGAGCTGGAACAGAAGCAAAGAAAAGTATATTTTAGCCTTTGAAATTAGCCACTACCTATAATGCTGCAAAAAGAACAGGACTTGTCCTTCTTTGCCTCTAAAACTGTTTTTGTAATAATTTCAGAACCTTTACTCTCACCATTCATCCACATAGACTTCAGTTTTTCAGTAACTGCTGCCTTTAAATGACAGCTAACAATGCGTATGTTCTTTACATGTGATAAGAGAAGCTCTCCAGACTTTGGATCCAGCTTGTAGGACTGGATGTTAATGGAGCTTGCACCAGACTTCACAGGACTTGGGTCTCACAATGATAAACAATTTCAAGAGCAGCTCTAAGTGCTTAAATGAGGAACAGGAATGAAAATTCCCATTAGATTCAGTGAGATTAGTATTTCCATCTAAACTGACTCCATTCTATATTTTTAAAGGCTCTTAGTATCCAGTGTTGTGATTTACAGCTGTATTTTCAGAACAGTTCGGTACCCAGCGTGCTGGTCCTCTTCTGAAAATTACTGTTTCCATTTTACTTTGCAGGTTAAATGAGAATCCATGTTTATTTACTGTATTTTATTTTTCAATATGGTTGCTGATCTTTAAAGCTCTGTTTACTAAAACCAGATTTTAAAAGATGTTCTGTAAAATGATATTAAGTCCAGAATTATTTTTCCTGGGATCAGCGCAAAGACAGAAATGCAGCAGAAGAGCATGTTACCAGAATCCTCCCTTCCTCTGAAACATTCAAAGTTAGCTTCAAAGTTAACATTGCCTTCAGGGTTTGTTTGATTTTGGTTTTATATGTAAGAAGCATTTTGGCCCTTTGTTTTAAAATTCATGCAGCACAATCTCAGCTTCTGTTTGAAACATGTAATAAGCCTTTTATGTGGTTTTCTAGTAGACCTGCATTTTGGCACAGCACCTGCCTATTCATGTTTATAAGGAGAAGGAGGAGGAGGAATAATGTCAAAAGCAGTTTTGCATGGAAAACATCCAGGCAACAAGACTATGCCTTTTTTTTTTAACCAAGTCCTGTAGGTAAAGCAACTGTGATCTCTTTTGTTTTTAAAGTTATCACAACCTAATTTTAATACAGCTTTGGAGCACTAAACATATACTTCATCCTGAAAAGCACTCCCCTGTGACAATGCTGGACCATAAATGCATTTGCTTTTCAACATACTGCCTCTTGGATTCTCCTATATTCATTTTTCTTTCACAGGAACTTTCACTTCACTTCTGGTGAAAGGTATTTTACTCTTTAGGAGTATTTGTTTCTAATGATTTTACTTTAATTGTCTCAAATGTGCAGATTTGTATTAAGTGCTTAAGGAATGCATTAAGAATCTTTACTTCGTAGATTGTTCTACAAACCTCCCCAACGCAGAACTTCCACTGATGCCAATAATGTTACTGCTATTTCTTTCTAGCCTCTACTTGCCTATCTACATATGCGCTGCTTCTTATAGAGCCACTGTGTAATGTCCCCGGATCAGAGCTGTTAGTTGCTTTACTTGTTTGCATTCATTACTATTTCTAATTGTCTCTAACACCGCAATAATAGTTTTATTCTTCTGTATAGGTTTTAAAAATTCAGTAACACAGCAGTGCCATTAACCTGTTTAAGGATTTTCTAGTGTCATGCTTATAAAGAAATACATATGATGTTTTCTCTGTTGCAGTTAAATTTAGGTGGTGCATCCAACAAACACACTGTCATATTGGCCAGGAAGACTGCTAGCACTCCAGATGTGATCTTATAGAATCATAGAATGGTTTGGGTTGGAAGGGATCTTTAAAGGTTGTCTAGTCCAACCCCCCTGCAAGGACCAGGGACATCTCCAACCAGATCAGGTTGCTTAGAGCCCCGTTCAACCTGGCCTTGAACGTTTCCAGGGATGGGGCATCAACCACCTCTCTGGGAAACTTGTTCCAGTGTTCTACCACCCTCATTGGTACATGAGGTACCACCCTCATCTTCTGGAAGGCAGCAACAGCCCGGGCTAAAATCATTGTATGAGTAGATTTTTTATAATCTGCGTGATTTCAAAACATGCTGTAGTTCTTTAGCAATACAGGAATGGTATAATATACCTAAATATATTCATTATATTAGGTATAATATACCTAACATTGGTATAATATACTTGAAAAGTACTCCTACTGTGGGGAGAACTTAAGTGGCCAAACTGGGCTTGTAAGACCAGCACACTTCTTCCAGTTAAAAGAGATGATCCCAGGAAAATCAGTGTCTGTCAGTGCAACTGCATCTTTGTTAGGGCCATCTGCAAACACAGCTGTGCCTTTCCAAAATCCCACTTCTTCACAGCCACTGAAAGCCTGAAATGCAGCTCTAATCTAACATTCTGAGGAGCTCTGTGCCATCATTAGAAAGATGCTGGTCTTGTCTTGAAAATCTGGATAGAGAAAAAGAGGCTGCAAATATACACACTTAAATTTCAACAGATTTTTGAGATTCTTTTGTTCTATACATATTAAATGAAAGACTGGAAATCAATTCCCTTCAAGGCAGGAAATGTGAGATAGAAGACAAAAATACGACAAACCATTTGATGATAATTATCAAAGAGCATTACTATATTTTTTTCATTTAAACGTTATCTATAAAACCCCAAAACATAGCTAAATAGTAGATATGCAACAAAGTCACAAAGTAAATGACTTTATTTAATGCTCACACTGTATGACGATCACTCCCAACCCTACCCTTCCAGTTAAAGGACCATTGGTGCTTGTTTCTGTTCTTAATCCAGAGAATATGCTTCTCATGTTCAGTGACCCAGTTCCAAGAAGTATCACAATATAGAAGCCTATTTTCCACTTAATAAACATGCATAATTCCTGTGAACGTTAGCACTGATTATGCACACTTACACACTCTAGGGAATAATCATCTAAACCCAGTGAATTCAAAAGATCTGATGGAAAATGTATTTGGCCCTCTAGACTGCAAGAAACCCTAAAGAATGATAGGAACAGTCCAGAATGTTTTATCGGCAGATTTTATTTTAATGACACTTTTGCATATTAATTCCTTCAGCTCTGTGCCCACAATGCTAATGATGTTCCATATAAGAGAAAAGAATTAAGGACTTTTTAGGATAGAAAAAAGGAAAATGAATAAAGCAAGCAAGGATTAGGCTTAATAGTTAGGACATTCTCTTTGAAGATGGAAACTGCAGGTTCCAGTCTGTCCAATGCCACTTACCACTACTTCCTGCGGAAAAAGAGGTTAATTGGGATATTGCCAGCAGCCCGGAAGGGCACATCTCACCACAGGTAGAGCAACGAGAGGGTGAGCAGTGGGGATTCAAACTCTTTACAGGAACATGATAATTGATTCAGAGTTTCCTACAGCTTGATGAGTACTTAAACCAATGTGGTAAGGACGAGACATTCACATTATCTTTGCTACTTAAGTGAGAAAGAAAAAGGATTCCAGTCACTTGATTTTCCTTTGACTTCTAACGTCCTAGATAGTTCTCTGCAGGAGAGGTTTGAAAGATGCAACTCCCATATGAAAACAGATGCATATGCCCTGGAGAAATGTAGAATCTAATATGAATTCCCATCCTGAGCATACCTTGTGGTTTTGCATTGGCACATTTGTTTACAACACGCTGGCTTGATTTTTAGCTTTCTCAGAACTGAATCCACAAATTTCTGCCCCTCTCAAGCTCTGTGCAGACTGTCAGGGCAGCTAACTTGATGTTTCAGCAGTTAGCTCTCTTTGCGGCTCTGGGCTTATAGTATATAAACAATTCTTCAGTAAACTATTTCAAAAACTGCTGAAGCATTCACCTTATTGAGCAACACAGAGGGAAACATGAGCCCTAATAGCTTGCCACAAATTCTGGATCCCAATAAGCATCTACCCACCCAAAACCGTACCAGAAGCTCTAGGGAACCTGTCAGATTGCAGACAATGCTAAACATGCACCACTATAAAGCGTATTTCTGCCTATTAGCTGTTTATTTAAAAGAGGTGTTCTTGACTAAATATTTTTATAGACACTTCCACTAAAAGTGCTGCGAATAATTTTTCTGTAGAGTCCATTTGTATAACTGCTATTTATTTTAAGCACTGCATGATTTGTATTCATAATGGAAATTTCAATAGCAAAGGCTTCCAAGCCAAGCTACAGTAATTCCCCCTTTAGTCAATACAGTCTACATCTACACCAGTAAGCAGCACAGTACAATTGATGCCAATACGTAGAGTGGAAGATTTAGTGCTCAGGACACGACATCCCTATCACACATATTCTGGATGTTTTACTTCAGAACAACTCCAGCTTATTAGCAGGCATTAGTTACAGTAATATATTAGGTGTGAACCCAGGACACATCTTCTAGTTAAATTTCACCCCCAAAAATGCAGTTTCTGTGCTCCAAGATTGTGCATCCCACTGTAATTATGATGGAAGAGCAGAAGTGGAGATAATAAGGAAATTCACCTTAAAATAATGCTCCAAATATAACACAAAATGTTTCTACTCCTGAAGTTCAGGATATTTTCTGTTGTGTGTGAGTAAAAGAAAACAAGAGCTTTCTTTGCATCTTAGTCAGGTGACCAACACCCTTTTATCAATCACAGGAAAAGTGCACCACAGAACTCTCCTGAACAAAGAAACCGTGTCATCTTAAGAAAAAGTAAATCTGAATTGAAGGCACATCTTGTATTTCTTTTCCAAATATATTTATTTATGGTAATCTTCTTCGATAAAATCCAGTTCAGTCCAACAGATAAAATGTCATCCCTCCCAACTCTAAGTTCACGCAGAGGAATTAATAATCAATACACCCTTCACGCATTTGCACCCTGAATATGCATTAAAGGAACTGGAATACTGTTAATGTCATCATAACGGTTTGGGTCTCCTGCTGGTGGCTCCTCCTGGAAAGATCATATCTGGGGTTTTGTCTGCAGCCAGCAGCCGGGGTGAGCAGAACGTCCTACACAGGAGAAGTCGCCACCACTGACAGCACTCAGACTATTAGCTTCTCAGAGAGCCCAGGGCCATGATTTTACAAGCATTTCTGTGACAGGAGAAGCAAAGCTCTGGATTTACTACAGCTAATTGTATTTCTCCTCTGCAAAATTAGTATTTTGCCCTATATATAGACATTATATATAGAAAGACAATAAAATAGACTAAATACATGACAGTACCATTACAGAGCAGATCCCAAAACCCATAACCCATACCAAAGCAAGGGAGACAATCTTATTTGATGTGCATATCTAAAAATATATGGGGCCTTAAAAATAAAAGCCAGACATTGCAGCTTAGTAAGACTACAGAGCTGTCTCCAAATTTCAACAGCAAAATACTGCTGTGCTCTTCACATTGCACTCCCATTTTTGTATACATGATACTGAATTTACTCTCTGATATTTCTTCATGAGTAAAGTATATTATGAAATATCTGCGAGTACTTCAAACACTGCTTTGAAGGAAGTCCTAACAGCTTTGAACTATTGTCAGAAAATATCTTCCCCACAACACACAAAATAATAATAAAAAAATTAATCCCTTTATTGTAATGTGTCAAAAAGAAAATAATGATTTATAAAGAGTTAAGCACTTCACATACTTTATTTGGAGCCCATATTTTGTAAAGACCACTTACTTGCCTCAGAAACACGCAAGAGAAATGATTAGATGTCTGATCTTGGTAGATGGGCACCGAGTACTATTTAAAATGGAAGCTATACATTATCTGTCAATAACAAGCACAATACCTGAGGCAGTAAAAATTCTTTCATCTGAAAATAACAGTTATTACAAAATCAGTCGTTTCTGAAGAAAAGGATTGTGAGGCAACATCTTGAGCCATAAATACTAAAATATGAAGACAGAAGCTTATTTATGTGAGCTGGAGTTAGCAGTTTTTGTTAGACCATTCATTAGACTGAAAGAGGGGCTACATAATAATTTGCGGAGTGATCTGGTTCAAGGCTGAATAAATTCAGGAAAGGACTGTAGCACGCATTTAAGGGAAATGACAGACAGTCCCACTTGTCTGGAGAAGTCAGTGAGCTCAGTATTAACTACTTGCATTTGAAAGGCTTTTTTATTTTTATTCAGCCTCACGTTGTATTTTTGAACTGTTCTGATCCTACTGTTCATCAACACCATCCAATATTTTTCCTAATTAAAATTACTTTGAAGCCTCTGACCTTTAGACAGACACTCGATTCTGAATTAAAATATAATTATCTTTATAACATGAATACACTTCTTATGCTGCCCCCATGCTCTTCTTGTTACAGAATAAATGCATAATAAATGTAAGGAAAAGTCTACATTGAACTTGATAAAATAATGAAAAATAAGAAGAAAATAAACCAAGCAGCCTGGTTTTCCTTTCCTATATAACGAGAGCAAAGAGACAGTAGGGAAAAAGGAAGACAGTACTTAAAATTTAGAGAAAGAAATCCTTTGTGCACAGTGCGTAATTTATCCACAGGACATAGAGCCATGAAACTTCACCACTTTTGTTGAAAGCAAAAGAAGGACAGTCTTTTATATAAGCAGGTCCAGCAATCACAGGGTTTATATTCCAGTGGTACTATACGGGTACAGCGTGGTTTATTGAACAGGACCACAACCACTCTTTGAAGGTGAAAGAGGGCTACAAATTACATAATGCGGAGAGTATATATTCCTTGTGAGTCAATCACAGGGTTTTTTCTAAACTTTTGGTTCAGGTCACTCTAGCTATACGAATCACTGGCACGATGAGGGCTGCACTTGTCATTTATCTTCCTGTATTCACCATTGCTTCTCCTAGCAAAGGCATTCCTTAGTCTAAATGAATGGCAGCTCTTGACTGCATGTTTGCTTTATGTTACTTTGCAACCTTTCCTACGGCCATATAATGGGAAATTAATAAATAACTTACTTTTACGTAGAGCTGCTGAAACTCTTCAAGGTTCAGTCTACCACTTGGACAGTCCTTTAGAAATCCTTTGTACCATTGTTTTAGCTCGTGTTCATTGAACTCCGTGCTCTTCACCAGATCCTCCATCACCTCAGGAGCCAGCTTGCTATTCTGTTTCCCCATTATGCCTTAAGAAGAAATAAATTAATACAATTAACCAAGTTGCTGTGAACATTTTGTACTGGAATTAACGACAAAGCTCGAATGCATCACTTGTTTTGTACTCACTGCTGCTTTTAGCCAAACGCAACTCCATGGATTCGCTAGTGAACAAGAACCTAAGCTATGCTTGAATATTAGAGGCTGAAAATTGTGCAAAAGACAACACGCTTCTTTCAGTTAGCAGTCTTAAGGCCTGGAGACAGACTGCTCATTTGCCTTCAGATTAGGTAATTTCTAGCTTTTCTTTACACTAAGGCTGAAAAAGATGACATCACCTTTTCTTTGAATTTAACAAAAAATTTCCGCAGATTCAGGAATGTCCACAGAATTCCTTTTTATGTTGGTCTTGAAAATCTTTTCTGAGATGACACTCATGTTAGCAGCTACTCCTCACAGGTACAAGGCTGTGGTCAGACAGACTTGTAATGGCACAGCACTAGATGATCCACTGGGAGGGAGCAATGTGCGAGTCCACACACTTGGTCTCAAA
The DNA here is from genome assembly GCF_036417535.1 of Chlamydotis macqueenii. NCBI lineage: Eukaryota > Metazoa > Chordata > Aves > Otidiformes > Otididae > Chlamydotis > Chlamydotis macqueenii. Next base: position 12,156,887 of record NC_141558.1, read on the forward strand.
AAATGATGAAACCAAACTGGAAATATAAGTATATGTACATATTTGCTGTATAGTTGATACACAATAGATGGTTTATATTTCATCACTGTTAACTCTGGAGAGATCCACTACAATTGTTATATATATTTTGTATACACACTTATAAATATTAAACATAAAACACACAGAAACACAAAATATGCATGTGTGTAGAGATAAACACGGTAATTTTAGTACTATTCATGTTGGCCCTTGAGATATTTCCAGGTCCTTTGACCTTTGACCAAACAAGTCCTTTCATGTATTTTTGAGAAACCCTTTTCCTTAACTTTTTCCCATTCTACTACAGTTTGTTTCACGACAGGAGATGTCTTTCAGTTATTTTTTAATCAGACGACAAACAGTACTTAAGTTGTCCTGTACAGAACCACAAAGCCATGAATAATTTCTTTCCTGAGCCTAGCTTAGCATTTCCACTTTTATCTCCCAGTACAGCATCTACCGCTAACGACAGCACCGCATTGAACGCATTGATTTCTAGTCCATATTACCACCCATTCCTGATATTGATCTATTGCGTTTGACATCTTCTCCTATCTCAAAGGAGAAGTTCTTTTCTCCTTAGAAGGACATACTTTCCACTGCTTCAATGAATCAATATATTTTTTAACTTCTTTTATCAGAACCTTCCTTGAGCAGACGCAAAGTTAACCATTCCTCCTAGTCTATGTGTAGCCAACACATCCTCCACTGCCATACTAGCAGTGGCACCAGGCCTCTTCCTGAAACATCTCATGGTCCCTCTCCCCTTTGGCCATGGTTCTCCTCGGTATGCCCTCACTCCCTTCCCCAACCTTCAGCCCACCAGAAAAAACGAGGGCTGCCAGCAAACTCTTTTGCCACGACAGCACACAACTTGGCCGCACAAACACCCCTGACACTGAGAAGAAAGGTGTCTTTCGTGAAAGCATTCGGTTAGTACAAAGTTGGGGAATTCTGTCATCAGAAAGTACAAAATGCTCAACCCATTGGGCTAGAAACTCCATCCAGAAATGCTTCAACACCTTCAGGACACAGCTGTTAAGACAAGTGCATTGTGCTGTGTACAGATGTAACTGGACGTGGAAGTGGCCCACCATTTCTTCAGGTGCTTCCAGCAAGCAGATTCTCCTTCCCCAGACTCTGCACATCCCTCCTCTACCAACACTGCAAGATGTCACAGGGCTTTCTTGCTTTAGGCCCTGCATCTTCTCTGAACTACAAGAACCAGCTGCAAGGACTCATACATCTGTTAATCAAGGGCAGCACACTGCTTTACCATCCACAGCACAAGCTCCCATCCACACGTTTTGGTAAACTTAGTGCAAATATGAGAGAGTTCAACCTTTCACATTAATTGCCACAGGCCTAATTGTATACACAGATGTCCCAGAAATTAGCCATTTTGACTAAACGATGGATTTGCGATTTATAGTATTTAGAACAATTGCCCCAGCTTTATCTTTGAAGTCCTCATCTTCTCATGTATGACATTGACCTAATTTGGCATAATCTGAATTTAAATCCCATAGTATACTAAAGTATACTAATACAGTTATTTCTCTAGCTCCAACCCAGATGCCTTTTAAGTAAAACAATAGACTGTTTTATTCGTTCTAATCTTTAAAAGGTCTGTTTATTTATATTTTTTTCTTTTTTCTCCTTTAAATTGTGTTATCCTTTGCAGTCATAAGGTGCTTTGCTTAGGACCCAGTGGACCCTTAAAGATTCTCAGCAATTATATTAACTACCTCAGGTAGATTCATAAGGCATCTTCTGGCTCTCTTAATTTAGCTGAGTGTATTTTTACTTGACTTTTTTCACCTGGATTCTTATCCCCATTAATATTTAACTCAATGACACTTACACATGAAAAAAGCATCTTCAATAGGCAAAGATCGGATGATTTTGACTAATTTTCTGCAATAGTAACTTTTCTATATTTATCATGTTAGCATACAGCCCTTGGACCTGGGACTATACAGAGACGGAGGCAGACAGAACCGTGAATCTCAGCACCATCTTCCAAAGTGAGCTGTGTTGTTTTCAGTAATGTGGATGCAAAACACTATAGAAAATTGAGTGGGTCTACATGTATTTAAGAATACATGAATAAAGAGCTGGACAAACATATCCACACATAACGTCTTCTATCATCAGATTCGGAGAAACAAGACACCAGTTTTCTGCCTCTGTGATACAGGTCCCTAGTTTCGGTCAGCTGCTTGCTCTGCCATAGGTTGTCCGAGAAGTCCCAAACACCTTCCAGCCATCCCTAACGTACCTCACCATATAATATCCTCTAGTACACAGCTGACATCTTGATAAACACTTTCAGTACCTATTTGTTCCACAGAACCAAACTGGTATTTGAGGAAGGTATAATTTGGGACTGCGGGGTTCTGTACTCGTATTTGCTGCTCCAGCACAGTGCGGTGCGTAAGCTGCCTGGCTCTGTTTGAGATGAGGGACTGAACTAGCTGACCAAGCTGGTCACAATGCCTTCCTGCAATTAGAGGCACTCATTCTTTCATCTCATTTAAAAAGTTTTTTTCTTATGGAATTGAATTACAATCTGCAAGAAAGCTCAAGAGTCTCATATAATTATCAAATATAAACTCACACTTCTGGCTCTGGGAGATCCAGCTTATTTGGGAATAAAAACTCAAATACATAGATTATCTAGTTAATCATATTCTAACATCTTCTAGAGTTTCATTCAATCTCTTATTATTATTGAAAAAGTACAATCACCCATTAGCAATGAGTATGTCACTGCCAACACATTTTATTTTCTAAAATGAAAACTATTTTTAATTAACTTATAATCATGGTTTCCCAAACATGTTTTTTCCTCGTGAAATTCTATGAATATGCATTAGGAAAAGACAGGAGAGAACAGCTGTACAATCACTAAGTTTTCAGGAGGAGGAAAGGTCACTCTGCAAGTTCTTTGTTTAGTGAATTTTATTCTTTTAAACTATAAGTTTGCTTCCAACTTCCATGCTTTCAACCATGCAATGTGACAATCCATGCACTGTTATTAATCTTCTGTTGCATTTTCTGATTGGGAAAATCATGAAAGAGGAAAAAAAAACAAACAAAAAAGCAACATGCTTTGATTTCAAACCATCGTGGGGGAGAGATTCACAACAGACAAGGAACTAAGTACATGAGTGGCACTTGGCATCAGTAAAGGTGTCAAGTCTGTTCCCAATGAGATTACTCTGGCAGGAGAATGGTTATTAATATTAGCAAGGGCAACACAATCCAGATTAGAGATCAAGAAAAACTCTTAAAACTCTACTGCTGTGCCACATGCAGCAACAGCAATGAAGGCTGAGTTTAAAAAGACATCCTCTTGGCTCAAATGCTGCGAAGAGATCGTCAGCTACCCAGAGAAACTACCTTTTCCGAAATGCTTAGTACAGTAGTACTTCAGTACTTCATTAAGCCACACCTTAATTACTGCTTTTACAGGTCCATAGGAAGGTCAAATACAAAAGATGGAATTTTTTTTAAATAATGTATCCTCAACCTGAAGCAGCCTGCGTTGTGCTGGCAGCAGGCAGGGACAACATGAGGATGGATTTGCCAGCTCTTTGCCCCGCTGGGCCTCAGGAGGCCCACGCCAGCCGGCCTGGGGAGCAGGAAAGGGCTGCGGCAGCAGCTGAAGGTTACTCTAAAATCACACAGCTGCACAGCTTAGCAAACTGATTTTATATGATTTACTGGGGGCTTTTCAGATAACATGCAGGAAGAGGAAGACTGTTCCTCCGGTTTTGAGACCATACCTGGTCTTAAAATAGTTTTTCCATGTTTATATCTTTCCTGCATTCCCACCGCATGTCCCGCACATGCTTCTGCTGTCTCAAAAGCTCTCCGCTCTCCAGGCGATCATCATCCAAACCTCCTGGCCAATGGTAGGGGTTTTTTTCCCCTGGAATATTTTACAGCAATTCCTGCACAGGTTTATCAGGTCTGCCTCTCCCCCTTGGCTTTCCAGTACTAAACTGCCAGTGTGAGCACAGTTCCACAAACCAAAATTCTATTAAAGTCCTAAGAAGAAAAAAAAACAAGAGCAAAACATGACTTACGGAAGCTCCTTTGTTGTTTAAAGATCTGAAGCCAGCCTCAAACTGTTGCTAACACAGCTCCCTTCCCACCTGCTTTCTCTTTCCCCTCGTCTCCGTTCCCCTTTGGCCTCCTCGGCAAGTGTTCAATGTCCAAAGAGATCAAATGCAAACAAATGTAACTCGGGCCTTTCCTAAGGAAGAGTAAACTGAGTGCTGCAGAAGATTTTGTATTTGTGCTGAAAAAAGGCCTAAATTCCATTAAAAAGAAAGCATCAACAATGTCCAACCATGTCGCTCAAAACCCAGTTCTGTGTCTTTTGCTTGTTTTCCTTAAACCCACTTATATAAAACCATTTTCTTTCCAAGCTGCATTTGGAAAAGTGTTGCCAGCAGGTTGAGGGAGGTGATCCCCCTCACTGCGCAGCACCAGTGAGACACTTCTGCAGTGCTGGATCCAGCGCTGGGCTCCCCATACCAGACAGACGTGGGCTCACTGGAGTGAGTCCAGCAAAGGGCCATAAAGGTGATGCAGGGACTGAAGCATCTGTCATGCAAGGAAAGGCTGAGAGAGCTGGGACTGCTCAGCCTGGAGATGGGAAGGCTCAGAAGGTCTCATCAATGTGTGTCTAAATACTCAATGGGGGGAGATGGCAGAGCCAGTCTTCTCTGAGGGGTGGCCAGAAAGACAAGAGCCGCTGGGCACAAACTGAAATTCAGGAAATTCTGTCTCAATGTAAGAAAATGGTTTTTTTACTGTGCAGTTGATCAGACACTGGAAGAGGTTACCCAGAAGGTCTGTAGAGTTTCCATCCGTGGAGATACCCAGAACCCACTGGATATAGCTCTGAGCAACCATCTCTAGCTGACTCTGTTGGAGCAGGGGGTTGGAGCATCACCAGAGTTCCCCTCCAACTCCAGCGATTCTGTGAAACAGTTAGGGGAAAATGGGGCAGTCATACTGCCTAAATTTGGCAGGCACCGTAGCTGACTAGTTTTACTAAATTCCCTCCATGGGTAGGTGAGAGAAAAAGGGCTCATCCAAAGGATCATTCGGAGAAGATGTGCCGGTGACTGCGGTCATCCCCCTCCCCTCACTGACTCCAGGAGTGCAGAGAGATTCATCTTACATCCCTGGGCACAGGCACCTAACTGAACAGGGCTACCCCAACTTATCTCAGTGTATTTTGGCTGCCTTGACACCTGCCAGTGTTCACACTCTTGTTTTCCCAGTAATCCTGCATGAGCTGAAGGGGGTACTCAACCAGTATCTCTGCAGACTCAGGAGGTCTGTGCATTAAATGACTCCCCTTGTATGGTGCATGTTTTTCTTGCTCTTCCCTAGTTCTGGGAAACGGGAATGAGTCGTGAGGACTATGCCAGAAGCAAATGACAACACTCACTGTGCCAGCTCAGCTGCGCTGGCAGGCACTCATTAGGTTGGAATGAAAGCTGTGCTTCATCCCCACCCCTCTGCCCACTCCCAGCCCACAAGCTCCCACAGGAACGTGCTGACTCCTGGGGACTACATGTGAAATCCAGGCACTGAGCAGGCAAGTGTGGTGGGAGTCTTTGCAATCTTTGACACAATACAAATCTATAAACGGTACATTAAACGCTGTACAGACTCCAACATACATATATAGGGGTAACAAACCCCACAACAATTAAATGCAGGGGAAACCACAGAACTATGTGTATGATCTTCAAGAACAGAACAATTTTCATGTTATTTTTGAGCAGGCTGTTTGTCACATTTCCAGCTGTGTGCTGATAATAACTGTAACTCCTGACAACTCCTAGCATAGAATCATAGAATCATAAAATGGTTTGGGTTGGAAGGGACCTTTAAAGGCCATCTAGTCCAACCTCCCTGCAAGAAGCAGGGAACATCTCCAACCAGATCAGGTTGCTCAGAGCCCCATCCAATCTCGCCTTGAATGTTTCCAGGGATTGGGCATCAACCACCTCTCTAGGGAACCTATTCCAGTGTTCTACCACTCTCATTGTAAAACATTTTTTCCTAATAACTAATCTGAATCTACCTCTCTCTATTTTAAAACCACGACCCCTCGTCCTATCATTGTTCCTTTCTCCTCAGGCTACTTATGACACTGCCTCTTCTCTACTAATGTCAGCATGAAGGACTGATAGAAGCAGGCTATCAAGCCACACAGATGCTTCAGTCCTTCAAATACACTTATTGTCTCACAGAAGAAGATCTGGAGCCATAGTCTGTCTTTCACACACAAAAAACCCAACAATCTCATACTCAAAGCCCCAGTGAAATAAGTACTCAAGGAACAGTCTGTGTGGAAAAGAGGAGTATTTTCCCATCAAAAGCATGACCACAGGCTACAATGAAAATGTCCTTGCCCAATGGCAGTGCTTCAACAGCAGATGACACCAAGCTGAGTGGTGCAGCTGATACACTTGAGGGAAGACATGCCATCCAGAGGCACCTTGATAGACTTGAGGAATGGGCCCATGCAAATCTCATTAAGTTCAACCAGGCCAAGTGCTGCCTGCACCTGGGTTGAGGGAATCCCCAGTACTGAAGTCTGTAGTGACAGGACAAAGGGTAACAGTTTTAAACTGAAAGAGGGTAGATTCAGATATGACATAAGGAAGACATTTTTTATGATGAAGGTGGTGAGGCACCAGAAGAGGCTGCCAAGAGAAGTTGCAGATGCCCCATCCCTGGAAGTGTTCAAGGCCACATTGGATGTGGCTTTGAGCGACCCAGCCTACTGAAAGATGTCCATGGCAGGGGGGCTGGAACTAGATGATCTTTAAAGGTCCCTTCCAATCCAAACCATTATGTGATTCTGTGCTTCCCAGGCAACTTGTGAAGGACCTCCTCACATTATAGTCAACACATTTTCTAAGCCAGCTTGCATGAGCCCTGTCCTATGCCTTGCATAGCAGAAACACACTTGATAGGGAAAGCTCCTTTTTCCCCCAATATGTGCAAAATATTAAGATATTTTAGAGAAGAAGCTTCTGGTACTGTTGTATGATACCATATGGATCTTTTCATGTGCTGATATCAGGTAAGTACTACAGCACTATTAAACCTTCTGCAAAAGGGGTCAGTCAGCTTAGAAGGAACTAGTGGTGGCAGCAGTTGTTTTCGCTGTCTCTCCTGTAAGCCAGCCAACTGCATCCTCTTCAGTGACCAGGAGCTCTTACTTCATGATGGACACTGCATCACGTTGTGGCCTCTGGGGCTCTCCAAAATCCCCGTGGGTCAAAGACTCCTCATCTCAGCTCAGTCCCATCCTCCTACTCCTCTCTCAAATCCCATGGCTCCAAACACACAGCAGCTCCACACTTGCACTTTGCCAGCAAGGAAGGAAGGCTGTGACAATGTGTAGGAGTGGAAGATGAAAGCAATCCACCTCTAGGTGTTTAATGTCGGGAAGAAAAGCTGGGCAAGGAGCACCACCCCAGACATTGGCAGAGGCACCAGGGGCAGAGAGTACCAAGCACTGGCTGGGTGAAAGCCAAACGGGGCCAGGCAGCGCCGAGCACTGTTGATTTGCTCTAGTTGACCCGGCTCCAAGCAGGGCCTTGCACTACACAGTCTTCAGAGGTCTCTGCCAACCTCCGCAGTTCAGTGACACAACAAACGCAGACACCCCTTCAGAAGTAATTTTGGAAGAAATTCAAAATCAGGTATAGGTAGAGTTAATATACCGTGATATTGGTATATTGCCCATCAGTGACCTCAAGAACATTTTATTCTCCCCACTCAGCAGCATAACCCACCCTGAACTACCAGCTTTCTCCTTTCCACAACACACAGGGCTCTATTCTGATATTTTAACCAAACTTATGCTTCCCATCCCAAATTGGGAAATCCATCAGTGAACAATAAGCAGAATTGTATGTGTGTCTTTACACAACACCATCCTGAAGTTAGAAGCAGTCATAATTTACTGCTGATAACACAAACCTCAAACTAAGGATAAAACAAACAAGGTAGGTTCTGATTTATATTACACTACAGCAAAAACTGGAACAAATCCAGTGATTTCAGATTACTTTACCAGCTTCACCAAAGATCAGATTCAGGCCTGCAATTTCTCTGTGTAAAAAAAAAAATGGGGAAAAATAAAGAGTAATGACATTAAGGAATGCAATTATCCAACTGAATTGAATAATAAATGGAGAAAAGAGGTTTAAGCAAAAGAAGAGAGATATATATTTTTTAATGTTATTTGAAATGAGATGGATATTCAATTAGATTCAAGCAATAAAAAAAATATTTGAAATGGTAAAAGCTGTGCAGGAGGATGCTCTAACATAACAATGACTGGTATGTAGGACCTTTTTTCTCTAGGTGAATTTATTTCACTAAAAGTGTGGATTTGTTTTCTATTGATTCTGGAATAAAACAAAAAGGTAGGTCTCTACATTTTCAACATGAAAATCAAGGGCAATACCAGAGTTACCAGCAGCTCCACTGCTGAGGCACTCGTGTGGGTCACAGTAGGGCTCCATTCAAAGCCGGATGCTGAAGCCATAAGCTTGTATATAAACTAACCTGCAGACACGTGGTCTGGACTACATTGCAGGGTCTTACTTGTGCCCCCTCTCCTCACTGGGCTTGGGAAACTGCTTACAGTATGCCCTAGCTGGCTTTCCTGCTTTGCAAGTGGACACAGGAGGAGGTACGTAACATAAAGCAGGGACTTCTCTGGGTTGTTCAACAAGACACAAGTGCTCAGAAGAGCTTCCAGGCTCTACCACTTAGCTTTAGCCTTGGAGAGACAGGGGCAAAATCCCTCTTCTGCTTGCTCTTTTAGTCTCTTTTTAGACCACAAAGAGGAGGCTGTCCATATTTCTACAAAACGCTTAGACTCTGGATCATCAGTGGTCCTTAAGAAAAAATGTATTTCCTCCTGAACTCCATTACTTGGCTTTATTGCATGCCATAACTTACACTTGTTTGTGGGTTGCTGGGTTTTGTTTTTTTTTTCATGTCCATTTCTCTAATATTTTGACAGAATTTGGTGACTTATATGTTCTAGAGAATTCAGTGATTAATTTCTGAAAAGAATAATATGCTTGTTATTGCTGAGCACCAGACAAACACGTAAGTACATCCGTTGTCATAGTTTCATTTTGCTATTGGTCCAGCTTCTATCAACTGTGGTGATCCGTAAGTAACAAGGAGGTGTAGGTTCTGGAAGAAGCCTAATTTTTCAGCAGTTGTCTTCACTGGCCTATTCTCTTCAATTTTGTCCTTGTAAATAATAATCTTAAAATGCATGCAAAACATTTACTGTACCTTTTTGTAATCATTCATATGCTGAAAACTATTCCAAGCACCTGAGTGATGGTTAGTCTGATTATCTAGAACGCTCCAACATCAGAGCCTTGATTGCTGTGACAAGTTTGTTATACGCCTTTCACCAAATATAACAGTTTTTGACTGTTTTCTCTGAGGTTTTATTCTAGAATATGCTTTCCAATAGGCTGTCCCTTATGAGATACCCTGACATGTTAACAGAGAGATCTGTAGCCTCCTGGACATCACTAGTTCAGAGTGGCCACTGGAACAAGTCACGCATCAGCACTGAGGATCACTTTCCAAGCTTTGCATTTCAAAAGAGTGGCTTAGAGAATTTTAGGTATTTCAGAGAGCTACTCACTATTCAGCATTCCACCTCTCCTGGGATAGTTGCTGCAAACATCTCTTTTTGGGGGGAAGATTGACAAGGCATGCCTGAACATTACAGTTTCCCTGAGTACGTCCCAGTCTTCTTCTGGGACCACGGGACATCATTTATGTAGTCTGTAAACATCCATTGAGTTTTGTTATGCTAAACCAAATCAACATTTCCTCTGCCTGAGATACAGAAGTTCTGTCAATTTGTAGAGACTAGTGTTAATTAAAATCCTGCTTTTCTAGGAGACAAACACTATTGATGGTTCATGCTTGGGGGTAAGCGCTTCCAGACTTTAGCCACTGCCTTAACCACATTTACACATATGCACTAATTTTTTTCTTAGTTTTTGGGGATTTTAAAATAAATATTCATTTATGCTGTTGTAATTGCCTATAAAAAAGTAATACATATTTCCCTCCATTTCTATCACAGCAGGTCTTCTTATTTGCTATCAGTTTGCTTTACTGATAGTTTGAAATGTCACTGTACTCTTATGTTTGACATCTGCAAAGCCAAATTCTCTAAGTTGGTATGCTTACCAAGAGGCACTTCTACGGCTCACCTTCCAGCCTCATTTTAATTTGAGTTTGAATCCACATGCCTTTTAAGACCATACCTCTGACTCGTAAGTCATTGGGCTTTTCTTAATGCTACAAGTTTCACTCTTCATTTATATCCATATTTCTCGCAACAGTTCTTAAACAATACTGACCTACTTTCTGCAAAGCTGGATTAATTGCATCAAACATTAGCTGTTTTAAAAGTCAGTTGCCTTTGGTCCCTCTGCAGTTAATGGAGATGGACAGAAATTTCAGAGTGATTCACTCCATCCAGAGAGAGATGTCTGGAGGAGGCGGGATGAATATATACACACTTATTTTAAGACAGGATGAATCACCTTCTACGAGCGTTTCTTTCTTTCTGCTGATTGTAGAGGCAGCCTTGTAAACTTGCTTAGATCTGAAACTGGATTTGTAAATGCTTAAAGTGAAGTAAGAAAAATCCTACCTTGCTCATCAACAGTGGATAACCTAGAGTCAAAATGCTATTCCTGATCTCACTAGGAAGCAGGTATATTTGCCGAGGTTGATTGTTATACCTATGGATCACAACCCTCATTCTCATGTGATGAATGCCATTTTAAGTACAACACGCTGGTCTACCAAATACAACCAGTCTTTCCTGAACTGCTATTTACTTCCATCTCAGCAGTGGAAAAATTAACTCTTTTCCACCTTTTTCCAGGCCCCCAAAACAAAACAGTTTTAAGTAGCTGAACTGCAGACATCAGGCTGCTCAAGATTGTTCCATCATGTCCTTGTCATTCCCTGCTTTTTCCTTACTATAGTTCTTAACCAAGTAAAGTCCTGGCCTCAAAGAGTAAGAAGAACATTTATTATTATAATATATATAGATTTTATATATAGAATATATATAATATATACATAATATCTATTTATATATATAAAAATTATAATTATTTTATAGGAAATTTCACTCTGACCATCTAAATGCTATGTTAAAGTATAGTTGTCTTCACCTTATTTCTAATCACAGAATCATAGAATCTTAAGGTTGGAAGAGACCTCCAAGATCATCAAGTCCAACCGTCAACCTAACACCATGATGCCTACTAAACCACGTCCTGAATGTATATCCAGCTCTCTTTTCATCCATCACAGCCTCTTTAGTGGTTGCGTTCAACAGTGCCATTGCTCTGGATTCACAAGGAGAGGCAGGTATGGTGAGCACTGTGTGGCCCTCCTCCAGTCTCTGCTGGGAGTAATAGCAGTAAGATCAGCGCCTAGATTGTTTCCTCTCCGTTCACAACTTACAAAGCAGCGATACGGTCTCTTTTTCATCTTTGTTCTGGTTTCAGCTGGGATGGAGTTAATTTTCTTCCCAGCAGCTGCTATGTTTTGTATTTAGTATGGGATTTGCTATGTGAAGAATGTTGATAACACACTGATGTTCTTAGTTGTTGCTAAAGAGAGCAAGGAGTTTTCTCAGCTTCCCAGGTTTTGCTAATGTGCAGGTGCAAGAAGCTGGGAGGGGTATACCCAGTACAGTTGACCCAAATTGGCAAAAGGAAGTCTTCCATACCACAGACGTCATGCTCAGTGTGTAAGTGGGCGATGGCCAGTGAGCAGCTCTCTCTCTTGGGAAATCACTGTGCCAAGATCATTGCTTGAGACCATTCTGAGATAGCTCTTGGTTCTGCGATTGCTGCTTGGGACAAGCTGTATCAGTTGCTGGGTCATGAGGTGCTGAGAAATTGTACATTGTTCATTTTGTATATTCTATTATAATTAGATTTTATTATTATTATAATTATATATATATAATTATTACTATTATATTTTCATTTGCTGTCCTAACAAACTGTCTTTATCTCAACCCACGAGTTTTCCTTTCTTTCGGAGTCTCTTGCCCATCTCACCTGGGAGGAGGGAGGGTGAGCAAGCAGCTGCATGGTACTTAGTTGCTAGCTGAGGTTAAACTATGACAGTCTTGTTCATGCTCCTGTGTCCTGTGATGACAACTAAGACTGACAAAGGATGGAGTAAAACTCTGAGTAGGGATATCAGCATACAGTCTATAAATAGTGTTGTGATAATTGAAATAAATATAAGCCAACACATAAATCTTTTGCTGCCATTCAATTTCTACATGAAAAAGGAACACTTAAGACTCCGGGCTTAGCTCGCTTTTGCACATGCATCTATGACGGTCGTGAATGAGCTGATTTCAGCTGATGATTTTGACCTGTGTGCTAAACAACTACTCTACTAAAAACCACATGACTATATTATGACAGATATTAACAGAAGTGGTTAGCAGGAAAGCAGATTACAGCTTTTTATTTTACTAAAAACCTTTCAAAGTCAAAACAAAGTGTTTACATCATTGTGGCTAGTGATCCATTGGTGTAACGCTCGCCCCAAATTCATTATAAACCAAGCGTCAGAAATATCCCTTGTGACTGCTTCAGATGGAGCATGATTAAATGCAGAGGAAATACATTACCAAGAAGATGAATCATAATTCTGCAGGACAAAATCAATGGCTTTACACTTTTTAGTTGGACATTGAGGGGTGGTCAAAAATGTTACTCATACAAACAAGTGAGCAAATGAATCACATAAACAGCTTGGACAGGAAAAAAACACTTAAAATTTGACTGGCAGTAACACTGACTATCAAAGAAACATAGAAGAAAACCTGAACATTTTTTCTTAAGGATGAATTTTCAAATAAAAATCCATTCACTGTACTGCTAGGAATGCTAAGTTTTTCCATCACTTTTTATTTTTATGGTTTGGAATAAATGTAATATTTTACTCAGCATGGTTGGATGGCTCATTTGAAATAACATTTTAGTTTCTTCAGTCTAGTTCTAAGCCGGCAGGTCCGCAATCATCTTTGCGAGTATCAGCTGGTACGACTTAAGCCCGTCAGGTCAACTTCGCTGCCTAGACACAGGGTGTTCCGGTTGGTCCCAGTGTTAGTATCTGCTAGCTCCATGTGGATGTCCCAGACGCCTTAGAGCTTTTTAGACAACATCAGACACCTCTGCTTAAGTAGCTTAATCAGTTGAATGAGATCTTGCCCACCTAATTTAGACAGCTAACTTGAGCTTAAGGAACCAGCTAAGTGCCAAAGCATCCTGTCTGGTCAACAAACAAAAGCCACCACAGAGAAACCCTGCTCACATAAATTAACTCATCAGTGCTGTCATCAACATGCCCTCCTTCTGCAGTCCATGAAAAATGCCTGCCTTGCCTTATTCCCTACTTATGCTAGGAGGAGGGCTTTCTTACCCATCTGAAGGTTAGGTGGGAAATAAGGTCTTTCAGATCTGCTTAAGACACAGATGTTGGTGTGCCAACAAGCTGTCAGCCTTCCCACCCACTCATGCCAGCGCACACACAACCATCAAGGAGCGTACGCGGAGTCAGCTGTCACGTCAGCTGCGCCAAAGGGAGAGCTGCTAAACTCATGTACAATGTCCCCTTTGCTTTTCATAACATAATGCACAAGAGGTCCAAATCATAGGTGATCTCCAACTCACTCTTTCGGCTGGACATTGGAGCAAAAAGGTCAAGGCTGGGAAAGTGTCAAACTGGACTGGTCCCACCAGGACTGAGTTTTGAAGTACTCATTGTGCTTCTCTCTGGAAGAGTTTCACTTTCCAGACCTGCCAATCCCATTTCTGTTATAAAGCACATTTACATTAATCAAAAATGTAAAAATGGCTTTAATGCAGACTGAGAACACAAGTTCTTCAGTACAAGTACACGGGCAAACCCACCATCAAAAAGTAATAATGCACGTAACCATTACCTCCTATTTCCTCATTAATTATCACACACTAGTAATCCTGCTATTTGAAATCAGACTAACAGATAATATAGATAAGTTTCACAAACCCTTCTTCCTGTGAAAATTTAAGTAATTTTAAAGATGACAGAGCTCTTAGCAAGGTTATATATAGAGGGGAAAAAAGAATGCACTCTGACATTAATATTGATAGAAACTGAAAAATGAGCAAAAAGGACAAAGCAAAAGGAAAGCTGGCTGTCTCGGAGGAGACTCTGTGTCCCCAGCACAGGAACCTCATTATTATTTCATGACCTTAAAGGCAAGCTTCTGAGCCTTGTGTGTGTCCATCACAACAAAAAATTAATTACAAACACAAAATAGAAAATCTCAGTTATGCAATAACTGAATGCTGTTAGCTATTTCTTCTAGTTTTGATTTCATTTATACAGTACAGTAGTTCTGAGGGACAGCAAGGTAAAACATGTAACTTTTCCTAAGTCTCAAATACCAATCATAGCATATGATCTTTCTGTTAAAAGATAAGCCACAGGGAGGCAGGGAGAGAGAGAAAGCCTCTCATGCTAAAGGACTGCATAATTTTATCATTTCATACATTAAAAATAATTGGAACAATTTCTTCCAACTGTTTTTCAATGAGAACTCCACTGGAATAAATTTCTATAACAACTGGTTATTGTGGCTGTGCTAATAAAACTGATATACTTGCTCAGCTGAATCCGTGTGTGCACACACATGCTTTTTATTGTGGTTAAATAATAACAGACAGACATAAAAATAAGAGAGACACAGAGTCTAAATTTCAGTAGTATTTACTGTGGCCAAGAATAATAAAATCTATACTGAGGAAAGTGGAGGAAACTGAGGAGACCTGTACAATGCATCACATATTTGTAGCACCGCACCATCCATGAGAACTTCAGTGCCTCAACCTGCAAAGGACAACACGTAGATAGAGTCTATCTGTTTGCTGGGCTGGTTTGGTTTTTTGTTTTGTTGTTGGGTTTTTTTTTAACTTTAAAGAGATGCTTGCTTTTCAGATTACTTTCTATAATGCTGTATTCCTAGGACACACAGTTCTGGAGTTATCTTTTTGGCAATGACAGGAAAAGGTGAGTAGAAAAAAAATGCTAGTAAGATTTTTGATCTGGACATGAGTGCATGTAGAATTCCTTCAGCAAGGCACATGGGAAGCTGTTACAAAAGATCAGCTCTAGGACAGGCCATAACAATACAACCAACAAAAGAGAAAAAAGCAACATTGATGTAGATACAAACATGAAAGAAAACAAATGAAAGCTATATAAACATTTAAATTATGAAATTATAAATGTCACAAAAAATACTGGCTGAATTCCTTGAGTTTATCATCCACCAGGATAAAGCAATTGATGGAGGTTGCTAAGCACAGACAAGCTGACTCAGAAATCTTTTCAAAGGTCTAAAAATTGCAAATCTAAATCACTAGCCTGCAGTTCCATTAAATGGTCTAGGAAAATAAAATTTTGCTCTGATTCATTGCCCACCTATGGCAGATAAGAACTCCCTGGGAAAACTACTTTAGAAAAGCTAGCAAGAAAAAGACATTACTATAGGCATGGAAAGCATGACATCTAACTCTAATTCCCAAGGGGCAGGATGTTTTTTCCTAGCTTAGGGCTGTCTGTCGCTGAATTGCCTTTGGAAATATTTGAGGCTCACGGATATGGACTACAAAGGTGCTGGATAGAAAAGGACAAATAATCACAAAAAAGACAGTTCCACTTCAAAGCTGAGTTGAACTTGCTGACACAACCTTGAGGGTCTTGCTGAAGCCGATCAGGGAGCATCTCTCCAAGTTGAGGGGGAATTGCTGGAGATAACAGGCAAGGACCAAGAGCCTGGAGAGCATTCAGACGGCTGGGCCTTTCACAGTAACTGATGCTCCCAAGTGACAAGAGACAGCAGTGGGTGAAATATTTTTATTCCCAATCATGATCCTAAGCAGCTGCAACTGCATTGACAGCTACCCTGAACTATTTAAGCCTGTAGAATCTGGAAAGCTAGAAATATCAAACATTGCCGTCCATTGCATTACCTCATGATTACTTCACTCATCGCTGGAGAATGTGGAGGTGAAAAGGTTTATGATAAATAATGGCTGTTGTTCTCTCTCTCTTCCAGAGGCTGGGAGTGACTTTGAGGATGATATAATCTCTTTTATGTTTCTTACACTTCTGCAATAAGGTATACACATTAAACTGCTGCTAAGAAAGAGCAAAAATGTCTTGGATGATAAATAGAAAAATATCCTTTCTTTACAGCAAATGCCATCTTCACCATTTAATTGCATCCACAGTTTTTTTTTAATTGCAAAAATGACCCACAACTTCTGTATATGAATATAACATTGTATATGAATATAACATTACAGCGGGATTGAAATCACCTGGTTTTAACGCTCAAATTTTGGTGTCTACACTAAGATAGTCATTCAGGCCAACAGAGACACAGTCATCTCCAGACAGCGATTCAGCAACTTGATCTAAGACAATTCTCCTAGGAGGGGATGAGTCATACTTTGGAGGTGCTGTTCTCTCTCCATTGGCTCTCCAGACTATCATGCCTAATAATCACTGATTGAATTAGCTTTCCTGAACTTGTGTGATCCCTTTTTGACCACATTTATATCTTGGTCTCCACAACATCCTGTGGCAATCAGTTTCATAATTTAATTAAACGCTATACAATAATTTCACTGGTGACCCTATTTCTTACACTGTGAGAAACAGTGACTATTTCTTATTCAGCCGCTCCTCATCAGTCATGAAACAGCCAGACTCTGTCTAGCCTACGCTCCATGTTCCTAACCAACTTTACTCCCTGTTTCTAGACTTTTTACAATTCTACTAACTCTTTCTCATACAAAAGACCATAATTACAGATAGGATGCTCCATATGCTTATACAGTAGAATATTTTCCTAATTTTGTCCTAGTGCTTTCTAGCCATTTAAACTGCTACTTGTCATGAACTAGTAATTTCAGAGATCTATCCTCAGGAATGTCCAGTTCCTCTCCTGATTTCTACCAGTTAATCTATAGTCATCAATATATTTTGTCCCACACACATTGGCTTCCTCTTATTGCCTACGAATTCACCTGTCATTTTATCTTCCCAGTATTCAGTATTACCTTATCATGCTGCAGCACTTTATAGTCAGATTTAAATCTGACTGTTACAGGGAATCTCAAATAATAAGCAAAATTTCTCACTTCACTAGTGTCGTAGTTCAGCCCCGATCGGGACCAGACTACGCAGTCTCTCTCTCACTCCCCCCACCCTCTGAGAGAATAGGAGGAGATGATATAAGGAAAATGGCTCGAGGTTTGAGATAAGGACAGGGAGAAATCCTTAAAATTACCATTACGGGCAAAACAGACTCGACTTGGGGAAAACTATTTATTTATTTCTAAAATTAGCAGGAGAATGAGACAGAGAACAAGATAACCTCCATCCACCCCTCCCTCTTCCCAAGCTTAACATTATCTCTACTACCTTCCCCTCCCGAGCAGCACAGGGGGGAAGAGGGAATGGGGGTTGCAGTCAGTTCATCATACGTTGTTTCACGCTGCTGCTTCATGGTTGGGGGAAGAACTCCTCACATTCCTCCCCTGCTCCATCGTGGGGTCCCTCCCACGGGCCACAGTCCTTTGTGGAACTGCTCCGGCGTGGGTCATCTCTTCCACGGGTGCAGTCCCTTCAGAACAGCTGTCCCAGTGGGCCGTCCACGGGCCACAGCTGCCTTCAGGCATCCACCTCCCCCGGTACGGGGTCCTCCATGGGCTGCAGGTGAATCTCTGCTCCTCTGTGGACCTCCACGGGCTGCAGGGGGAAAACCTGCTCCACCATGGTCATCACCACAGGCTGCAGGGGAATCTTGGCCAGGAGCTGCATTACTCCTCCCCCTCCTTCTTCACTGACCTTGGCGTCTGCAGCCGTTCCTCACAACAGGCTGGTAGATGTCTCTCAGGATCTTTTTTACATCTTATTCACTTCTCATCTCCTCTCCACTTCTTGCAGCCGGGCCGGACCGAGTTGGGCCCAGTCGGCTGCCTGGTGAGAGGCCAGAGGGTGAGGCCTGCAAGGCCCATGAGGCCTGTGCCTCCCCCTCTGTGCCTCTGCCCCCACTCAGCTTCTTCACATCTTCTCTTCTCCCTTTTTTTTTCTGTTTTCCCCTTCTTAAATACGTTATCGCAGAGGCGTTATCACGGATCATTCTGCTACCAATTGGCTTGGCCTTGGCCAGCAGCGGGTCCGCCCTAGGCCTGGACAAGTCCACTGAACAAAGGGGAGCGACTTCTAGCAGTTTCCTACAGAAGCTACCACCTTAGGCCCCCCCTCACTAAACAAAACCACGACAACTAGTCAACTCCACAAATCATTTATGAACATATTTCATTTTTTCTTCTCCACTCTCCATGAATTGTAAAAATATGTGATAACTCTTTTTATGCCTACTATGTTTTACCATATTATGCATCTATAAGTAAGTAAGACAAATTAATTAGAAAATTCAAAACTATATAGAAGATGGCTTAAGCACGTTGCTATTGTTAAAGGCTAAAAACTTGATAAAACGTGTCATAGATTCATGTATTTTAACAACCTGGGAAGAAGTGTTGTGATCATTTAGGATGGAAATAGCAGAATTTCACAAAGTCCTGATTCATCTCCAGTCTTTGTCATTGAACAAGAGCACAGTAGGCACCCAGTTTGATTTAAAGCTTTAAAACAACAGATAATCTACCAGGTCCGTAGATGGATCAGGTCCTGCTTATGCTAAATGCTGCACTGGTAGAGCTGTTAAATCTCTCTGGTGTAGTAATATAGGGGAAAAATTAAAGGAAATTAAGGACACAGCTTAGGAATAAGGTAAACAGTGGAATAAAATAAAATAACAAAAAATCCTCAAATCCCCAAAACCCAGCAGCAAGAAACAGTGTAATCTTAAAAGCTAATAGTGGCACTTGCCAGGAGCTTGGAACAGGTAGTAAATCAAATCAGAGGACACAATATAAAAACTAGGGGCTGCCAGAAGGCAAAGAATTGTTTCAGCTGGTTATAGTTGTAGCACTTTTTTTTTCTTTCCTTTTTTTTTTTTTTTCCTGAATTACTCCAAAAAGAGAACCTGTTACAGAATCCCCTCTGGAACTGAACAAGACTCCAAATGATGGACTTTTGGTAGCAAAGTTTTTCAATCTCCAAGACAAAAGGGAATATAGAACAATATTCAGGAAATCTGCCTGCTTTTTCATGGTGGAAGAAATCCCTTCATCCTTCCTGACTAGAACAGCCCCATTAATAAGGCCAAGCAAAAAGGGAGAGGAGTGAGCATATGTCAAGAAACAGATTCAGGGAAAAGGACCAAAAATCTCTTCTCTCACTTAACGAAAAAAATGCATTCTATTCTGTGGGAAAATGTGTGTATCTTGGAATGCAAAAATGTAGACTTCAAGGTAAGTGGTGAAAGGAGACAGATTTACAACGACAGGTAAGGACGTCCATGGGTCTGGACTGCTGGCTGATATAGATGCTGTTATCTAATTGCTTTGGTTCGTTTCTGCTCAAGTAAGTCAAGGTGACGTTCAGCATAAATGTATCAACCGTCTCTCCAGCAGCTTGAGTGCTCTTATGAAATCTCACCAAGTACCTAAATAGCTATGCAAATCACATCTGAAGTATTTAGTTGCTGCATTCCCTGCCCAAAACGCAACTTAAACTCTGTCACCTCTACTTTCTAAGAATATGACACCAGCATACAAAGCAGGCCAGGCACTGAACTTTCTGATGGTAGCCTGTGCATCCACGCCTTGTTTTACATGGTACCACTTCTTAGCAATTCGAAGGTCTCAATTTCTCACGCACTGCCACTGTGAAACATTCAGGTTGGCATTTGATTCTCCATAAAAATAGCCAGGCACATGAATAATCATATGTCATATTAACATTAGTCCTGGGGAGCCGCCAGTGCCAAGCTGTGAGCGCACATTAACAGAGCAGGGTAAGGAACGTGTCTGAATAACCCAGTGAAATTACTGCCTATAATGTTGCTGAGAAACACCACCACCTATATAGACATACATACGCAATAAATATAGGCTAAGCTGGTTTTATTATGCAGACGTGCTTAGCGTTAAGAGTGCCTACACAGTATTACCATGGCCCTGCTGTCAGACAGACAGTTAGGTAACAGCAAATTGATTGTGAATCTCGCTCCCTCTTCTTCCTCCTCATCTAAATCTTTTCCCTGTACCTTTGGCTTCCTCTCCACCCTGGTAGTTCACTTGCCAAGCCAGTCCCAGTAAATCGGTACCAGCTCAGCCTGACTCTTTCTCCCACTTTCCTTCTCTGCCTCCTTCCTACCTGGCTCTTACTCCCTACCCAATGCCAATTGTCATCACCCCTCGTGTTTTATCTGCACTTTTTCTTTTCCTTTTTTTGCTTTTCAGCAAAAGCAGTGACAGCAGCTATGTTAATAGCGTGCAAGGTGTACACATAAATTAAAAAAAAAAAGCGGTAGGCTTGCTTAAGCTGCGGAAAAATTCATCTGGGCAACATCTTATTGACATTTCAACAATCTTGGCATCTTCAGGCACAAAGATAAGACAGCCACTCCCAAAGAGCAGAGAGGGATGGATGCCCAGGCTGCCAGCAGGGCTGTCAGCATCTCACAGAGCGGCAGCTGCCGAACGGGAGGGACTCGGGGCAGGCCTCCGCATGTTTACATGCTGCTGCATGCTGTACAATATTTGAGAGCATTTCAAGTTAAAAAGCAGGTTGTAAAGCTAACTGTATTATGCAGCTTATAACTTTGTTGTGTAAAGCTTAAACAGTCCAAAGCAGCCACCCAAGAAACACCATGATTTACAGGCGCGAGACACAGATGGAGGGAGAAAGGGAAGACTGGTAAAAACATCTCCCTCAAATGTGAGCAAATGTGCAGGATTTGTACGTGTATGTGTACTCCTTCGACTACCCGAAACTGCTGTGGACTAGTTGGAGGAGAAGACACAGAGCAGAGCTGGCAGTGGGCAGGAAGAGCAGCAGCAACGGTGAGTGAGACACGCAGCACAACGTTTTCAGATCCTGCATGGTCTTGGTGAATCAAATCACCTAAAAAGTGGGACAGGAGGAAGAAGTGTGGGAGGAGTTGCTATCCCTAAGGGAAGAGATTACTTTTGATATCCTCAAGTAGAAAAAGAGAACTCAAGTTATAGAGAGAGAGGTTGTTACTTATATTTTCTACGTGTTATTCCAGATCTCTTCTTCTCTCCTCAGCCCTAACAAAGCAGCGTTGAGTGAACCTATTTATGTGTCACTTATAGCAGACATCTCTGTCCACCCATCTCATTGCCTAGGTTTCTAGGTGGAGGCTTGAACTGGTTTTGTTTGGTTGGCTGGTTTTCCCAGAATAAATGCAGAAATGAACTTGACTCTTGCTGCTGCCAGTCTGCCCTGATAAAAGGATAAAATGGAAATGGAAAAAGCATTGGAGTCAGAGATGTCACTTGTATTTGTACTTTCTCTTTTAAAAACTAACGATATTTCTCAAAAAAACTTTTCAGAACATCTAGGAAAAACCTTTTTTAAGGTTAAGAGGAACAATCAATTTGTTCCTCTGCTCTGCTTGCCATATAGATCTGTTGCCAAAGAAAAAGGGAAAAAAATCTTAAATCTGACAGGCATGGGAAAGCCCTGAGGAGCTGCAATCCCCCAAACAGCCAAACAATTACTATCCTGAAATTTCCATTAAATTAATGCCTGCCACCAAACAAAGCCACTCAACAGTCTGCTGATTCTTCACTGATGTCACACTTCTACTCTATTTCAGTATCGGTGCTCCAAACTTTCTTAGAAACACTATTTTTCCCTAACTTGAAAGGAGCCAGGTTGATTTATGACTCAGAGAACCTGGCCAGAATCCAGAAGGACATCAAACTGCCAGTCTGTAACTTAATCTGTTCCCTCAATAAACTGAACTCAAATGTTTTTTTTTTTTTAATTATTATTAATGATAACAGCAAATAACAAAAATCAGTTACAATTTTTAAAACTTTCATTGACCATGGACAACAGAAAACTGAGCAGTTGTACTATTAATGCCAAACTATTGAAATGATTGCAAAGAAAACCAAGAGAAGACTGTTTTTCTCTTACACAGCATCCACAAATCACGCACAGAATAATAACAGGGAAGTTATTGTACAGTCAGTAGCAGCGAACTTGATTAATCCAGGTTATTTCTACATGGGTGGTAGCCATTAGCAGTTGTATATCTAATCTAAACTAGTCATCAAGGCTCCAATGTGCGATGGAGAGAAACAGGCACCTAGCTCACCAAGAGGCAATTCATCCCAAGCTAAAAGTATATATACAAGACAAGTGGGATTAATTGCTTTCTGGAGATGCCTACTCTTGTTTGACTAACGAGAAAGCCTACGCAATTAATTTAGACTAAACATTTAGCTTCTAGACTGCTAGAATGGCATGAAAAACAATTCCACCCCTTGAGCTCAGACTCTCTGCCTTGAGCCGACTCTCCCAGTTCAGGGCCAGAGCCTTCAGCCAAGCTGTGCTTCAGTCCTCGTGACCCAAACCTAGGTACGAGTGGGCAGTGAGGAAGCAGTGGATCTTGGCTGAACTTGTGGGACAAAATACCAGCTCAATGTTACAGCAGCCTCTGTGCAGACTCTTCCCAAGGAATTGTCTTTCTGCCAATACAGCCAGTTACCAATCTGTTTCAAATAGCTCTTTTTTGGGGTCCAGCTTTACTAACAAAAATCACACAGCTTTATGTTCTACGATTTCTCTGGCCCTTGGATGGCCATTGTCATACATTCATTCAATTAACAAGCTTCTCTTGGATGAAAAATGGGGAATATAATAACTTGATTATTTTTGAAGGTGTTTTAAATACTTTTGAGAGGTTAGTATCATTGACTTGCTGAGACTTCCATGGGGAATGGCTTAGCACCAACCAGCTCCAGTCTTTGGTAATTCATATATAGGGAAGAACACAAGCATTTCTACAGTAATGTATTTCTATAATTCTATAAACTCATTTTGTATGAAGGTATCAGTAAAAGATAACTTTAGAAAATAGCATCCATCTGGTGTACATATGGAATTAGTTATAACATCCCCACTGCATCTACAATGCTTAGTTTCAAGCACCAGGACACAGGTAGATATCCTGTAAGTCCTGCTTCTCCAAACAGCACAGGTCATCTTGACATTTAAAGAAGACTAAGTTAGTAGGCATCTAAGCACAGTGTAAATTAATTAAACTGATTGAAGCAAATCCAGCCACACCCAAGGGTCCCAGTTCAGACAGCGTATAACTCTCTTTACTTCCAGGTCTCGTGACATATTTGTCTAGATTCTTACTTTTCTTAAAAGAATTATCCTCTGAATATAGAAATGGTGTGCAATCATTGTTAACCTCCGCCTTAGTTAAGCTTCTTTGATTTGCTTTCACCCATGACATATACTCACTTTGTCCTTGCTTTTGCTCTCTAAAGCAGTTTATAAAACTTGAAAAAAGGACTGCTTTGTATCATATGGAAAATAACTGTGCTGTAAGGAACAATACCAAGGCTGAAAAGCCTAAAATTAGACCTGCAAGCTTTGCTTTCATTGGCAGCGATGTGTGCGCATTCATATTGTCCCAATCCCACATTCTACCTCTTCTATTCTTGCAAAACACACTACTTTGTGAAAAACACTGAAGTTTAAAATTAGCAAACCTCTCTGATTCAAGGGTATACTGACCTTGGCGCCGGGTTACTTTAATCACATTCACCTTTAGGTTTTAATAGTGAATTAGAGGATCAGCTTATTTTCAAAAGCACTGGCAACGAAAAAGCATTTGCAGAACAAAAAGCTGAACATCCCTGAAACGGTGCCTGGAATAATCCTGTAATTTCCAGGTTGGTTTATTTTTTTCCCTCCTAAGGAAACTCAAACGCAAATCTAACAGCTGTATTTTTCTATCCTGAAAGCAAGCTAGTGAGGGGACAGGCATTACATAAAGTGGCTGGTGCTGGGCAACATGGGACTAACAGGGATAATTTAGACATAACAGGTCAGTATCTACGCTACACCCATTCTCTTCTCAGCTACATCCATTCAGTTCCCACTACAGTCAACAAGGGGAATAACTAAGAACAAAATGTATCCAAAAGGTCAAACTTCATGGATTTTCAAATGAAGAAAGTCATCGAGAGGCTAAAGTGAAACCGATGCTAGCTACCGCCTTAAAGATAATGCAAGCTGTTGCTAGCGTAGTGTTTATTTTGAGTGTCTCCTCATAGAATTTCAGGATAAAATATGAGATTGGCAGTGAGCCTGAAGGGGGTATAGGCAGCACAGTCCAATTTCAACAGACTATCAAGATCAACTGTTGGGAGCTATTTTAGAGGCTTATGGCTACAGCTCACTCCGAAGCGCAGTGTTATTAATATTTGTACAACACTATAGTATAAACAGCAAAACTATATCCACCACCTAGGTACCTGTGGTATGCTCTGACAGAGCACTTTTTAGATAACTGAATACCATTAAATGTGCCACAAATGCTGAGTTACAGTATTAGATACAAATGTAAGTAATGCAACAGTTATTTATCCAACAAAAAATGCTGATGCGGATCTGTAATGTAGCACTAGTGTTAATAGCCTCAGGCACAAAACCAGGGGATGATTTTCTGTCAGAAAAAAAAGAATTTAATTCTAGCACTGTTACACTGAACAAGGACCCAAATAGTTTCTTGGACTTAGGACCAGGCTAGACAAAGCTGCTCCTGAACGGCACTCAGCGTTTCCCTCTGGAAAATCTGTGGCCATAAAAAGTAATGTTTTCAAAGTAAGACAAAGAGCAGCCGCAGAATACTATTTATTTCATCACAGTGATTTTGTCAGTATTTCCTAATGTTTCCTACACCCTGGAAACTGCGTAGGCTGTCCTTCAAGCTTCACTTATCCACGCAGCAAGCTCCACGGGTCACACAATGGTATTTCAGACAATGTTGAGCTTTTGGAAAAAGAATTGAGGCTGGTTGCGTCACGGAGACAAAATGAAGGTATTAACCACCAGCTGCCTCACGAGTGGGCTGTCACAGCATGGAAACCCTGAGAAAGGTAAATACACCTTTCTCAGCGCCAGGAAGTTTTGTCCTAGTTCCAACCTCAGGATGAGGTAATTTCTTCCTGGGACAGCCCTTCTTTTGTGCCTGATTAAGCCAGGTAATTACCTCCTGGATCTTGTGGGTAGGAACACGATGTGCAGTAAGTTCATTTATGGAGCTGTAGTTTCAGTCTCAGGCTTAGCTTTCTATTCTTCCATATGGAGAGTTGCTTTTACTGGCTTGACAGCTGCCATCTTGCAAGTTTCTGTAATTCTTCCAAACTCTTCTAATGACTCAATCACTACATACATGTCTATACTTGAATATAGTTCAGAATAAAATTGGTAGTGCATAGGAACTATAAAAAGTATTCCTGAAAAATGTGAGGTAATAACACTCTCATCCCTTTCTTATTCTTCAAAAAAGCATTTTATTAACATAGTTACGTTTCCAAAGAATAACAATTTTCTAGACTAAGAGTATCTACACACAGAATTATTTCTGAAGAGCTTTTCCCCAAAGAACATCAAGAACAGGAGAGCTCCTCTTTGCTATTCACTTTGCTACTTAAAGGTGATCTCTCCTTCTACACAGAAGGTATAAGATCCACGGACCTACATACTTACAGAAAGAAATTATATATTATCTATTATTGATTGTAATGGATAATAAATAGTGAAATTGATTCTACTGGGATTTTATCAGAAGTACACTGGAAGGAGAATAACAGTATAAAAATAATCAAAATTTATAAAGATTCTGCAGTAAACTGTAGAATCCTTTTTAAAAGATTTAAATTAAATTAAAACTAAATTAAATCTGCTTTGAAAGATTCCCCACAGATCCCCACACAAGCTATGCACACTGGTGCTGAACACTTTATAAATATTATATACTCCATACTACACCATATAGAGGTTCTGCACAGAGACAGAAGGCAGCATTGCAAATTTCTTCATGAATAATGTAGAGAAAAGTAAGTTAGGCTCTTCTGGAGCCAACTGACAGAGCAGAGGTAATGGCACGATATCCTGAGTCTGTGTGTAAAATAGCTGAGTCAGACACTTTTCCTCAAAGCTTCACACAGACCTTGGGGAAATAGGAGGTTAAACTTGTGACCTGGGCATAATTGACGTGAGATGTTTATTTCTCAGGAAAAATGGGTTATCATTCAAGCTGTCTGTGGTGTCTTCAGGTCTTTATTCACTTGGAGTGTCTTCATGGTAGGTGCCAGCTGTCATTAAACCCGTGGGTGCTGAGGCGAGTTGTGTTCTGGAGAGCCAAGGTGCCCCAGCTCCCAGGCACGTCCCCAGGACAGCTTGCCCCAGCCTTGGTGTCAGCAGAGACTTGGTGTCAGCCGGCTGTGCCCACACCAGACGCAGAACCAGGACCTCAGCAGCATCCTCTGTGCTTTACTCCATGCTATCCATTCCTCAACCGAGGAAGCAGTTACCTCACTCCAAAGTAGTCTAGACATGAGCTAATATATATACAATGCACAGGAGATTATTACCTGACACAAAACCAGAAGAAACCATCTGATAACAGAAAAAATGTAGACGGGTTGAGTACGCTTCATGCTAGTGAATATATTCCCAACATAATCTCCTTTTTGAACAGCTACTTCATCTGCTCACTGTAGGTGAAAGGGCTGCTTGGTGCTTTATACCAGGCTTATTCTGCCTTTCTGCTACTGGAGGCTTGCTTTTATTTTGGCTGAGTGGAAGGAAGATTTGGAGAAATCCTTGCAGGAATGGCAGAGTGCAGGGAGCTGCCTTGCCTGTTAATCAATGGATGCTGCCCGGGAAGAGAGGCAGGATGAGCACCGCTTCCTCCCTGCCTGTTCCTCTGCTCCCCTGGGAACAAGCAAAATTGCAGTGACACACTAAGGCATGTGCTGTCAAAGTGCCTCAGGCAGAAAAATTAGCAAAGTATCAAGGGACTGAGCCCGTTTAGCTAGCCATAGGATGGAGGGCTGTTTCAGCTGAAGACTGGAACCCTAAACCCTACTTTTAATTTTTTCACTTCAAGCGATAAAAAGTCCCGTTGAATGGTCTGAAGATACCAGAACAGAATAAAACCGGCAAGCTCTTCTGCTGAAGAACAACCAGACTGTGGAGTTCTACTTTCAGAACACACCCCTAAGCTGAAAAGCTTGCTGTCCGAGCTCCAGAGCCTTGCAATGCTGAAAAAAAATGGATAACCAAATCTTACACATGGCAGATTTTCATCTTTTGTCTTCCATAATGTGGAGTTGGCTGAGAGCACCTAATAACAACCTAATGGTGCCTGATGGAGTTGAATTGGCTTATATCCAGTGTGACTGGTGCTCAAATGACTCCACTTTTAAATATTTTGCCATAATAATAAATGGGAAGTAATGATCACCCACAGTTGGCCAAAGAAATACAGATTTTTCAAAGGAAAAACAGGGAACACACAACTTCCCAACTATTCCATGTAAAATATATACTTACATGTTCTCCTGTTCTAGCACTTTTTAAAAACTATTTTTACCAGGTCTCAGTCTTCACATGGTCACACCCATTCCTCTCTGAAACACGCAGGAACAGGTAATAGCCACTTCTGCCAACTCTTACTGCAGTGACAAATCTCAGGCACAACCCATAGATTAACAGAATGTAACTGGTTACGCCTGTTCACTGCATTGTACTGTTCCAGTTTATTCACAGTCAAAGTGATTTCTAGGTAATGCTTCACATGTCCAAGCAGAAAAGCCACAAAGCCTGCCGAAAATGTGATTCAGCTGTAAATTATAGGAGAGCTCTACCATTTTATGGTCTGCCATAAAGCACACAACCGAGAAGAGGTCAGTTGCTGGTTTCGTTCTAAAGGATAACTTCAAATCCACACCAGAAACTGATCTGGGACTTTATTTTTCACAGTACTTTGACAATCGTGTGTGCATGAGCAATTTTCATTATGTGTAATGGAGTGCTGACACCTGTATTTTATTATGCAAAAACCTTAAAAGAAAAAACACGTCAAGGACTATGGCTAAACTGATAATTAAAACTGATGCAATAATTGTATGTAAATATAACATAGTGATGTAATCAATTCCATGTAATTAAAACCCAGTGATAACAGAGACAGGCATCTCCTTACTCTCAAAGAGCCCAGTCCGTACTCTGCAACCCACCTCCTCCTCAGCTCTCGTGCCATTAGATCATCGTTACCACACCACCACTCAACTGAGATCTCAGCAGCAAAAGCACAGGATCGTGGGAGAGATGTAAATACTTGCTTATTTCCACTTTATAGATATTCCAAAATTAGACCGGTGGTGGCCTAATAATTTAAATTTAAGGAATAACTGCTACTTTCAGTTCACTAACATTTTTATTTCATTTTTAGTTCACAAACTACATGCAAGCACTCAAGAAACTACTTGTTTCCATAAGAATTTATAAGGATAGCAAATATTTCTAACCCACACCCTCTAGTTTCATACCAAGTACCTCAGAGAGCCAAGAGGAAAGAGAAGCCTTGGGAACAGGTCACAGACAGACAACGATCATAGCTCTGTATCGGTCCCTTTACTCCATGGGAGGATGATTATATAGTGATTTTAATCTGACATAATCCAGTTCTGCTGTCAAAAAGGGTTATACTCTCTGTCATTTTTTGGAAACAACTCCTTGCCTAATGTCTTGTCTACACTCTAGGACTTGTACAGTCAGGTGTAAAGCAGGATAAGAGAAAACTTCATCCAGAAAAGAAAAAAAAAAGGTTGTTTGGGTGAGATAAACATAAAGGAATAAGTGTTAACAGGGAAGTGAGCAACAGAGAAAGCTTCCTTTTCTGACAGACACCTGATTGAGTGACCACATCAACCCAGCCTGAGAAAGGCTGCATTGGGCTGGGTGGAGAGCTCAGCCCAAGCCGGTGCCACCGTTCATCCTCCATCCAGGAACATAGATCACCTGGTGCTGGGGCAATCAGACATTGCAGTTCACTCAGGACAGAGCAGTGTCACATCAGAAGTCCACTGGGACACTGCTTTCACCCACATTTCTAGGCCTGCATCCTCATCCTTTTCAAACCTCAGATCTGATCACCCCACCAGCAGCTCTTGCACCACTCATCTCACCTCCCGATACAGAAGATAA
Source organism: Chlamydotis macqueenii (assembly GCF_036417535.1). Classification (NCBI taxonomy): domain Eukaryota; kingdom Metazoa; phylum Chordata; class Aves; order Otidiformes; family Otididae; genus Chlamydotis; species Chlamydotis macqueenii. The sequence goes on from NC_141558.1 coordinate 12,186,296, forward strand.
TTATCAATATGGCAACTATACCTGAACTGCAGGGGCAACTCTTTTGAGGAAGAGATTGGCCTTTAATGATGTATGGGACTGAAATACTTGTATCTCATCCGTGAAAACTTTATACAAATGCCAAACGATTTTCCACCTTGACCTGTAACAACTAGATGTAAGACTTCTTGAGGTTTTGTCCAACTTCTTTCACATTAGCAGTGCAAACTGAGTTCTTCCCATGAAAGGACCTGCACTATAGCACTGTGATCAAGCAAACAGGTAAAACATGGTCTACAATTCACTATGAGAATCAGAGTCTTGGATTCTATTGTCCACTTTGCCATCAGTTTTCTAAAAGCTCTTGGACAAGTCAAGTTTCTGCCTTCTGCTTCATCATTTAATACGATGTGAATGAAATCATGTTGAATTCTATAAATTTGCCAGTTCTGTAGGTGTCACATCCTATTCAAAACTGACATCAGTGGTAAAAAACTACATGGCACATAAATACAAATGCAAAACAATGAGCAACTTGTCATTTAAACACTTCAAAACCAGGACTCCAAACTTACAGCTTTTTACTGCAGAAAAGCAGGATTTTCAAAAGCAGCAGTTCAGTCATAAGATCAATGAATCATATGATGAGAGAACATATAAAGTCTCATGCAAATGCTTCACATTTTATTTTTCAGTCCTTCTCCATTTCATGTCCCAAATGCCTCTAGATGAGTAAATTCCCCTGCACCCACACAGAACTCACTGCCAAAGGGAGCCTGCACAGAGGCTGTTTCTCTGGTCATTTTTAGGACTTACTTATATGTGACCAAAAACCATCTCCATTCCCCTTCTTCTTTCCCAACAGCTACACCTATCACCCATGCCACACATCCATACAAGCAAAGTTCTCACAGCTCAGCCAGCTACCTACCGGCACCTCAGTAAGTCTTTCCCTAAGCACCTAACTCAGATGCTTCTGCTCTAGCACCGTTCTGGTACAGCCTGGCTATCATTACATCTGAAGAAGCAGTTCAGAGAAGAGTGGCAAGAATCATATGGGTTTAGCACTAAATTCAATGTTTCCTGGAAATTAAAGTTTTCTCTGCAAAGTTTTCTCACAACACCTAAAAAATCATGAAATATGGTGAAACCATTGGCAATTTTCTAATTAATCACCCTTTTTGCGAGAGGCTCTCTACTCCTCAGTCTTTCCTAGATGCTAACACCTTTGCTTTCTGCTGCCTTCCAATGCTATCCTACTCCTTTTCCTCACTTCTCCCTTCCTTTTTTGATTCATTTAAAATGTCTTCTCCCTAGCACAGAAATCCTTGCAGATCTGATCCTGCCTACATCTCTGAAGTGATTCATGATCACACCTTCTCCTTTTCCCCAAGTCTCGTCTCCTTCAGGCTACGAGCTTGCTGAACAGTTACACCTACATTTCTAGTCCACTCTATGTGTTCAAACCAACAGATTTTCTCATGCATTTAAATCTCATTACTCGCAGAAGTGTTTTGGTGCTTCGGGATGGACTTTGCACTATTCAAATCCATTTCTTTATCCAATGTTTCCAGTAGGGATCTGACAGGTCAGCTGACAGAATGAGTCCTTGTATTTGTATGGCGCCGGACTTTGGTCTAGCTACTTCAGGATGCCATTGATTCAGAAAATAAATTTCCAGTTCATATTCAACTCTACAGGAATTTTTAATAATGAAGCACCGTCAAGTCATCCTCTTATTTGCTCCTACGTACTTCCTTATGTCTGCGCTTGTCAACATCGCTGCGGATGCTACTGCCCACTGATGGCATACATTTCCTTTCACCGTACAGCCACAACTAAGTCACTTCTACTGTAATTTGAATTTTTGCAGCATGGCGAATTACCAGAGCATGGTAGAAACACGGTGACTTTGCCCCTGTACTTGCTGTGAATTCAATATCTTTTTTTTTTTATTCTCCTAGATTCAACATTATAAAAGAGTACCTCATTACTCAAGTGTCTAGGGTGACACCACTAACTTCAATCCTTCAGCACAAAGGAAAAATTGGTAATTTCTGCAGATTTCTTGAAGGAAACAAAAGTACAAGACTGAAGTGGCTATTAGCTGCTGTGTAGGTATTACTAAAACTGGGAATCTCATAAATTACTGTTCTGACTGACAAAATGCAGAGTTGCAGAAATAGGGAGTACGTCAGCTGTCTCGCACTGCTTGGGACATCGCAGCCCTTCTGAATAGATCCGCACTGACAACAGTAAGCGGTTCCTTTTACTGGGCAACACTGAGAATTACAATCTCCAGATCACACTGTTACATATAATCCCAGAACAACCTTGAACGTTTCATGAACTCTTTCTTTTATCTGGAGATGAGCTGACATTGATAGATTGTTACTGGTCACAACTAATACATTGCTATGGGCAACACGGAGGCGCATCCAGCTGAAATGAGCCACGTACTGCAACACCTTGCCATTTCTGTGGAAGAAAGTGGAATTTTCAAAATGTCTATCTCCTCCTCATCTGAATACGGAATGTAAAAGACTCATTAAAACTCAGACTGTAGTTACACACAGTTATTTTTCACATATTTAAGCGGGTGAAGTCGCAGGATTTTTTTTAAATTTATTTTAAATTGACTATCTGTGTTTCATCAACATTAAAACAATAGCAGTACAAAGCACTGACACAAGTGTCTGATACTGAAACACAAATTATTATTTTATATTTACTATAGATTTTTCATGCAACAATTCAGAACCTTGTTAACTTGTTTCTCATTTATTTACAGTTACATATAATGAAAAAATCTATATTCGTGAAAAATATTTGAAGGAGGTATTAATAATCTAAAGTAATGTATCTTACAAATAGCAAATAACTAGCAAACAGTTCTCTAGCTCATTGTTGTCTAAAGAAAGCAAACTGCTTTGTGACTGAAGAACTCACATTTATAAATTTTTTAATTTTATACAAATAAATTTAAAATTTTAATAAATTAAATTTGTTAAGCTAACTATCAACACAAATGTTAAGGCATTAAGTGATATGTACATACTGACAGGAGAAATAAAAACCACAGAGTATGTTATGCTCAATTATTATAACATTTTCAGCCTCCTACATCAAATCTTCCTACCCCAACATTACACAATGCAAGAAAAAAACCAACACAGGCTGCATTCCTACTATGCAGATTTACAAGGAGCCTACAGGGTGGGCCTTGCACTAAGATGCAGGGAGTCAGGGCACTGAAGAGAGATTCAACAGAAAAAGGGGACAGGCAGAGAAAGAGCACAGCTGTACTCCACATCTGTTCACATCGTACTCTAACTTCCTACAGACGTCTCTGGGAAATACCAGTCTAGAGGCACCTGGACACAAACCCAGCTGTTTAGGACATGTTCTGGGCTGCATCCACACTGCAGCCCCTGCAGCTGGAGCAGAGCCCGTGCCTGACCCACCCTTTACCTGGCCAGCATTGCCACCACACAGAGCCCCGCCGCGGCCACGCAGAATGCGGCGTGGGCTGCGCAACCGGCTCAAGGGCAGGGAGAAGACCTGAGCACGTAAGCCATGCTAAGCGCTGGACTGCTGTGTCTGGTTTGCAGCAGGCACATCATCTATTTGGTTTAGGGGTAGTTTGAGTACATCAGCGTACTTCATTCACAATATGAAGAATAAATGCATCCTCATTAGCTGTGCAGGAGACGGACTCCGTCACTGCTGTCGGATGTGGATTGGTTCAAAGTCACTCCGTGAAGTCCCTGAACGTGCATCTTATCTTCCTGTACCCCCTACAAGTTGTCAAAATCTTAATAAAAACATGTACATTTATAGCACTGTAAATATACATACAGCTGCTCTCCCTGGAACATACACAAAGACCAGATCCTTGCCTTATAAAGCTCACAGCTTAAGAAACAAACACAAACCCACAGTTAAACTGCAAGACGAACAAAGCATCCACCATGGTGAAACACGCACAGCCAGGTATCGTTGAGAGAGAGACCCTTAGGCAACAGCAGACTTGGAACGGAATCAAAGGAGAGGGGAATCAGAGCTGAAGAGGGAGGGAAAAAAGGGATCAGTAAAAGCTGAAGGATGAGATAAGACGCAAGGCAGAGTTAGTACCTGCTGACGCTTCAGGATTACACTCTCACATAACAGAGTGGGAAGCCCACATGAGTAATGTTCACTTCTTAAACCACATAGAAACTAATATTACTTATTGATCAGTGTTTCAGTCACATCCCTTTGTGGCAGGCACTTGAGAAAAATACAAAGAATCATAACCCCTTCCCATCCTCCTATTTCCCCAGACAAGAATTAAATTAAAAACAAAACAGCCATTGAATAAAAGGGCTAAGTGCTCACGCCATAGCAAGAGACAGCTCTTGTAAACAAAACTTTTAAATGAAGAATGATAAAGGCTGCTGTGTGATCTACTTACCGTACCCGAGGAGGAAAACGGAGCCTTAGCAGCTACTTCTCTTAAACCCTCTGGCGTTTCAGTAATACAGTTGTATTATTAGAAATACAATGACAGAAGAAGGCAAGCATATTTTATCTACTTATATCGGAAAAACAGTTTGCGACACTTTGACTCTCCTCACTTAAGGATGCATAATACAAAAGATTTAACAACATAAAACATCTAATATTCTGATTTCAAGGCCAAAAAAGCATGCAAATTTCTAAATTTTCTCATTCTGCATGGATGCCAAGGACCAGACTCCAAGTCCAGTGGAGCACACGGCAGAGCATCCTTTGACCTTACAATGTAGTTGATGTGACCAGATCCAAGAGTACTAACATATCCAAGTTAGATGCAAAAAAAAATCCCACGTGGAAAATACAGGCCAAACTTTGTTAGAGGGCATTTGAGAATACAGTTCTTTTGTATAAATCAGTCTGGTTTGCAAAAACCATCAGCATGATCTGATGTTTTACATATCAAACTACAATTCCTTTTCAGGCTATCACACTTTAAAACAGAGAGCCTTTTATGCAATTCAAGACAAGCATTTCAAGACCATTCCTGAATGTCAGGACTCATTTGTAAAATTTTAAAAAAAAATGCACTTAAAACTAAAAATTATTGCTTTAAAAAAAGTACAGTATATGTTCTGTTGTAATGAAGGAACATTGACTACAGCGGTATGAATTCGTTATGTGCCGGATATCTTCATAGTCTCACAAATAAATTTTTGCAGCATTATTCATTATGTAAGCTGATTTTACTTTCAGAGCTAAGGCCTTGGAAAAATGTTCATTTTTACTAACTTTTCAAAATCACTTTTTTTTTCCTATGTATATCTTCTTCTATTAAAAAACAAAAGCATTTTAATTCCAACTACTAAATAATATCCCAAATTTCATTCTCTAAGAGTCTTCAGTTACTTCGTATTTCTAAACATAGTAGATAAGAGTACACAGAAATATGCTGTATTCTAAGAGCTTTTATAAACAAGATGTTCTAATTTTAGAAGACTCCATTCTGAATAAAGTCTAATTAAATACACAGATATTCTCAAATGCAGTCCACAAAAAGGATAATATTCAGCTCTCATCATTGCCATTTAATTCCATCTTATAACAAATGATTCAATAGCTACTTTTGAGTAAAAATGTTTTCTACTAAGTGGAACACTAATCATTCATTTTTAAAAAAATCATTTCCAATAACATGCTGTCTTTGTGAAATTATTTTAGATACTAAAATCAAGTCATAGATACTTTACACACACCTGGCTCAACAAAGGACCTATTTAAGATTAATATTCTTTCAAGTGCTTCAGGGATTGATTGGCTCAAGAACTGGTAATGAAGTCCAGAACTAAGATGCAAAGTGTACACTTTAACACGAAGGATAATTAATTATTAGAAAAGCTTAGAGAGAACGGAGATAAATTTTCCATTATCTGTGGTCTTTAAATCAAGACTGATTTTTTTTTTCTTCCCCTCAAAAATATGTATATGATCCATGAACAGGAGACTAGACAGAGGCATCAATGTTACGGACTCTGCTAGACATTTGGTTAAAATTCTCATTATTATCCCTTGTAGAGTTAAACATTTATGAATCTGAAAGCTTTCACCTCTAGAATATAACCTCCTATTTAGCTACAAGTTAAAAGTAATTAAAGTAATTTTCATCAAATGGTTTAGAGCCTTATATTTATTAGTCTAAAAGCTCTGTAAATTACCGTCACAGCTTGTTTTCTTCCTGAGTATACATTTTCACTTGTACAGTGCTGACAGTATAGTCTTCATCAAAGTTTGAACAACCAAAGTAATTCCATCGTTTTTTTGTTATACCAGGTGATTCAACTCACTGGGAGTTAAACAAAATTCTACTATTTTCTTATGCCTAACTATGGTATGAAAATACCTCGGTAGCACCAAAACCAAACAAGCAAAAAAAAAGAGTTAATACACCATTTATAAGTCTTCCCACAATGGATTTCAGTTTTTAGGTCTTTTTATTAATGAACTTTGAGAAGATCTAAGTTAGTGAACAAGAATAGGCACGACTCTTTCCGATATTTAGCAGACTATACAGTGGTATAGTTGTGATGGCAAAGAAGGTGACTTTAAAATTCTTCGTCTTCCTAGCAGGAAATTGTTTTATTATAATAATCTTAAAAGATACACTTGATTACGTCAAATTATAGCTTCTTATTACCTCAAAAGTTGTAGGTTGTTGGCAAACTCAAGACTGTAGTAAACTCTTACTCTTTCAAAACAGTGAAACTGGGGAAGCTATAATACATTCTGTTACATTTGTACAATCTGGGATTGAAAATGTGTCTTAGTTAAGCCTGTTCCAGGTAGAAAATCTTCAGTAAGATCTGTAATACTTCTTTGTCCTTGATATCCGAATTTCAGAATACATCATGTTTAGGTCAACAAAAGATGCATTTCTCATCTCATTCCCCAGTTCCCCTATTTCAATTAACTGTGGTTTTACAAGTCATTTTACAAAACATACTCTGTTCCTTACCCTCCTGAAGGGAATAATCACAAAGAAAAACAGCTTGATATTTTTATAAACCCATCAGTGAAGCTGAGTATCAAACGATTTCTGCATTTTTCTCTCCTTCAGCTGCCTCCTTGAAACTACTTACTTTTTCCAACTTTCAGCTATGAGACAATCTCTAATAATCTCTACCTTAATTTCCTACATGTGCACTGTTGTCCTCTGGGTAGTATTCATATCTAAATGTGGAAAAGCTCCTGAAAGCAGAGACCCTGTGGATAATGTCCACATAAAGTTTAAAACACAAATTGAAAAAAAAATATTCTTAGCAACTTAAATCATAACTTAAAAAGCAATATGGATTTGAAGCACTACCCAGAGATTTTGTATTCCACAAACAAGTATCCTTTCTATCATCTGTTTCATTATCTTTGAAAAGGATTATAGCTATTACCCTCAGAGCAACAGTATAAAATTCAAAAGATAAGATTCTCTCTTTCTATGAATAAAGACAAGAGTTGGAGCTGAGGTAAGAAAGCGCCTCCCTGCGATGGGAGCCCATCTGGATCCTCACATTTTACAGCACTACATATGCTCACGTCTTCCCTATGCGTGCTGTACTCTTGTATCAGGCAACGCTTTCAGCGACATCACGTAGAGAAGCCACAAAGTAAGTCATGAGCTCTCCCCAGAATTAAGGGAAATAAACAAAGACGAAGATAATTGGTAAAGAGAAAAGCGATCCAAAGATGCAATTAAGACATACAAAGATCAGACGAGAAACAAAATTACACTCCAAAGGAAGAAAGAAAAACGCAAAGGACATCCCGAATGGCAAAAGGTATGCAAATACAGGTAATGTGGACCCACAAGAAAACAGGGACAGATTAAATGGTCTAGACTCATTACAGTGAAGTTTTGCTCAAAATTAGGCATGAGGAACAACGCAGGAAGACCACACGCTTGCTCTTCTCTATCAGTGTAAGAGAAAATTAAAGGAAAGGGCAGAATCCACTGGCAACCAAAAGCACTCTGAAACAAGCTTCTTTTTAGACCACTCAAATGACAAAGCGTATTTAGCCCCAGTCCACACTGGCAGAACAATATGCATTAAAAACAAAGGGATGAAGACCAGTGCTGAAAATGTTAGACACTACAGACAAGGAGCAGGGTTTCTCATGGTAAGTGCTATGTGTTTCAATTCAAAGTACTTTAAAAACAAATTTGCCTGTCATATTTTAAATTTTCTAACCCTAATTTCAGTTGGGCTACACTGCTGTTTAATTCACAATTAGAGGATGAGCCAGCATTATTTGTCCAAGTGATATAAACTTCTGGAAATCCACAGGAATCTGCAACTTACAGAACTGAATACCTAAAGTACGACTGTGTGAGGCACAGAGGCACAAAAAAACCCAGAGGAATGTACAATGCAGCCAGGCATAAAATTAGAATTCCAAACCTGAAAAACAGAACCAGAACAACAGCTTGAAAAGTAAACAATTCTGGAAGTTCCCACAACAAAGTTCAACATATCCACGTGTTTGTTAAAAAGGACCTACATCCTTAAGATTCAGATCCTGCCTGCAACTATATTGACAGTACAGACAGAAAGAAAAGTCAAGAGGGCTATACCACCCCAACACATCAAAAAGAGAAGAAACGGAGCTGTGAGAGCGCGGTACCACAGCCCGTGCCACGTTCCCTCGATAGGGGGAATGTGGAACTGGCACATAGGGCTGGCACATAGGGCTGGCAGGCACGCTGAGATCCCCAGCGCATCCCCAGAGGTGCTGCAGCCAGCAGGATGTCGCACCCTGGGACACGTGTGCATCGCCTTTTCCAAACAGCACCAAAGCCAGCTTCACTGCATCGCTTCCATCCTACGCCGCCGCCTGATTTTGGCAAGCTGAATCTGCAGCCTTCTGTTCTGCTCTGCTCTGTCCTGTCCTACTCCATCCCATCACGTCCCAGTTAGACTCTGCCACACCATTCCGGCTAGAGCACAATTTTTCTTCTGGCTGGCACTGTAGTGTGATATCAGCTATGACTCTTCTGGTAGATTACACCAGGGGAGTGCACATAGGGAACTGTAAAACGGGAGTGACAGCAGTGGGGACATCTCTGGGATTTGCTCTGCGGTTGGGAGGTTACGTAATGCTGTGACAGTCTGAAGCGGACGTTATTTGACGACACAGTTGATGTACTGTCAATAGCCGGACCTTCCAGAACACGAGGCACATGGACAAATCAGTGGTGACATTCTATGTACAGGTGTGCATTTGTGTGGGGCAAGATTAGGGCACCCTAGAAAACTGATTAAACATGGCAGTTTTATGGCAGAAAAGTTTGTGGCTAAATTTCTTTTGAGCATGAGATAAGGATTCAGTCCTTAACCAAAAGGCAGGAATAATACACAATGAAGATTAAGAACATGTTTCCTTATTTTTCCTTGGCAGCGTCATTAGCCCAGACTACTTTATGGTTTGTTTGAATGGAGAGGCAAAATGTAATTAAAGTTTTAATTAAAACTGATCGCAGTCCACAAACCTGAAATGGATAGTGCTGTTCTAACACTGTACTGGAAGACCTTTCAAGTAAACCTATGTTCTTAAATGAACAGTGTTCTTTACAGAAAAAAAAAAAACAAACCCACAACAAAACAACATTCTGTCAAGTAAAAGTGTAGTAGTGAAAATTAATGAGTCTGAAAATGTGTCATAGAAACAAACTTCTAGTAAGTATGTGTTCTGAAAGGGCCAGTGAATACGTATTTACGTATTTTACAGACCGAGCTTCCTCATATACTTATTTTTCTCTGAATGTGAGGATTTTCTTCCTTATCATATTCCCGTTAGTAAGTATATGCATCTTTTTGTTCGTGATAAAGAGGTGGCCGCACCTCTGAGAGCTGAACTTTCTAATACATGAAGGAAGAGAACGCAAATCCACAGAAACACTCGCTACAAAATATTGCTAAAAATATTTTGCCAGTAGACTTGTTGGGAGAAGTACCTGTACCTCTTAAACACATCTGTTATGTTAGCATCTTCTGCTCGAGAACATGGAATTCATTCACACATTTGGCCCTTCGCTAACTGGCCAAGGCTCTGGCGTGCAAGTAATCATATTTCAATTTTAATGAAAAGGGCAGGGTTGTTTGTAATTACCCTGTCATCTGCACGGTTTCTTTGCCGGCCCAGAAGCCTGGTGCTGTAGGCAACCGTCGCCCCGCTCCCCTTGGCCTTGCCGCACTCCTTTGCGGGGGGCGATGCGGGATTTGGGAGCGCGGCCCCTCCGCAGCGGGCGGGAGCTCCGGCTGCCCCGAGGGCTCCGCTCGGCCGGGCTCGGCCTCCCCCTCCCCGGCCCTAGGAAGGCAGGGAGCTCCGTCCCACCTCCGAAAAGCCCCTGAGCGGGCTCCTGCAGGTGCAGGGAGGGGGGTTCTGCAGTTGCATAAGATCAGCGCCCCCCTCCCGCCTTCCCCTCCCCAATCTTCGACGGTTTCTCCCCACGCCGGGGGTCGAAGCAGCCAACTGGGGCTGGGGCGAGGAAGGGGAGTGCCGGGGTTGGGGCGGGCACCCGCCCGAGGGAAGGCTCATGGGGTTGGGGACCGGCTGCAAAAGGGGTGCGGGGGGACCCTGCAGGTGGCTGCATGCAGCGAGGGGACTGACCGGCTGGGGGGGTGCGGGCGCCTCCGTGGGGCTGGGAGCGGCGGGGAGCGTTGCACCGCAGACCCGGCGGCACGGGCAGTTCCGCGGAAGGGCGCGGGTACCGGCCGTGCGTGGGAAGGAAGCGCCGGGAGTGTGTGGGGGGGTGTCCTTCCAGCAGCCCCCGCCGCGGGAAGCCCGCACCGCCCCACACCGCTCCCTCATTCCGGCGCGGCACCTCCGCACGAACAGCACCGGCCGGCATGCCTCCCCCTCGCCCCCGCACGCACAGAGCATCTTCTCGCCGACGGGCAACTCATTTTCAAACGCTGCTTGCGCGCAAAGTTGCGCCGGTCCAGCTACCCCTCTCCCCCGCAGAGCCCCCGCGCTCCTCCCCACTTCTCTTCCCCCTCACCCCACGGCTGCTCAGGATCTGCCTCAACCTGCTCCCGCTTTTGTTTTCCTGCTCTGGAAACGAAATTCTCCCTGCTGTCGTCTCTTTTACCTCCTCCTCCTCCTCCTCACGCCTTCGCGTGGGAAACGGCTTGGATCGCGCAGCAGCTTTTGTTACCTCCCCCCACCTTCATTTTCCCTCCGACCGATGCCCAAGCAAAGCGCAGGAGCGCACTCACCCCGCACCCACCCCGCACCCACCCCGCCGGCGGGGCCGGGCGAGCGCGCCCGCCTGCGAAGGCAGCCTGCGCACACCCCGCCGCTTATAGAAAAAACCGCAACAATAAAGTAAAAATTCCTTACGGGCTGTAAGAATATCGACAAAGCGATAGCAAGGACCGGGAGCGCTTCTGCCTGCCCGGTGGGTGTGATGACCTTGCGGGGACTGCTCCCGCTCTTCGGTTTCGCACGCTCTTTTTTTTTTTTTCCCTTCCCACGGGGGAAAAAAAAAAAAAAACAAACCAGGAAAACCCGACCTTTTCGCTATCTCTTTTCAAACGAAGAAAAAGCCAAACACTTCCACTTTCAGCCAAACATTTCCACGCGCAAACTGTCAAGCGGCAGATCAACGCCTCCTTTTGATGCTGTCCGTGTCTCTATCCGGAGCGATGCGGGATTCGCTTTCTTTATCTCGCAGCCCCTCACGGCAAATCGCCGCGGACACGATTTCCCTCTGCCTCGCCCCTGTAACAAGAACTCCCGCACACGGAGCCGCCCGCACCAACTTTCCCACTGAGGACGGATCCCCTCTCCGAGCGCCGCCCGCACCGCACCGCACCGCCCCGGGCAGCCCCCGCACGCACCCCCGGGAGGAAAAGCCCGAAACAGCCTCGTCCCTCCCGATCTCACCACGGGAAAGGCTCCCGCCCGCACCGAGCCCGCCGGGCGGTGGGGTGCCGAGCGCGGAGCTTGCGCCCCCACCCCCCCGCCTCGGTGTACCGCCGCGGGTGCGCACTTACAGAGCGGGCCGAGAGCTGTCCGCGGTGCGGAGGAGGGCGCTGGGCCGCGGGGTCCCGCCGGGGTGCTGGGGCCGGAGGGACGGCGCCTCGCTGCGCGCCCGCCCGCCGCTCGCGCCGCACCGCACCGCACCTCACCTCGCTGCCCACCGCCGCCGCCGCCGCCGCGCGCGCCCCCGCTCCGCCCCGCGCGCCGCCCCGCACTGCAGACCGCCGCCCCGCGCCGCGCCCGCGCACGCGCTGCCCCGCGCCCCGAGCATGCGCGCGGCCGCCCGCCACGGGCGTGAGGAAGGGGGAGCGCGGGCAGGTCGGGGCGTCGCTGTGGTGGGGAGGGACCCCGAAGGGGAGGGAGGCCCCGGGGCCGGCAACGTGCGGGGAGAGGGGGCAGGAGCCCCTGCGGGGGCCGGAGCCGCCTCAGCGGGGTGTCCCCCGTGTCGCTCTCGGGGACCCGGAGCAAAAGCCCGCGGCTGCCCAGGCACTCCCCGTGCCCGGCCTCGTCCGTAGCCATCGTGCATGTGCGGGGACGCGGCCTGGCCTTGCGGGCTGCGCTCCAGTTCGTGGCTTTTTCACCCAACGCGTGGAGCTGCCTGTCACCAACGCGGATGTGGGGGCAACGCCTCGTGGTGCGGGCTGCGCTGGGGTTGATGGCGCTTGCGTCCCGTGCCTGGAGCCAGCTGGAGCCGCCATGCAGGCGTGGAGACATCCATCACCTTGCACTGCAAGCCACCCCTTCACCAGTGGCTCCTTTCCACCCGCTCCTTACGATCGTGTGGGAGCTAGCGATGGATGCTTTAACTTCCATGGCGTTCTGCAGCCCCTTGATAAAAAATCCAGCTGATCTGTCCCTTCAATATAAAATCCAACTGATGGTGCCCTTCCCTCGCTGTTGTCATCGTCATTGTCGTTGTTGCTCTTCTGGTAGGAGTGAAGAGCAGGGCGCTCTCACTCGGTGTCGCGCAGCACATGACTCACGTAGGCCCCTTCTCGGGCAAAGAGATCGGAAATGTTTACTTTCCAGCATGGCAAGTTCTGCTGCCGACTTTTGGCGACACATACATTAAGCATATTTAGCATGTCCTAAACATAACGCCAGAGAAAGCAGATGGGTACAGCAAGGAGGTGAAAGCAGGACAAAATAATGACATTTAGAAAAAAGAGCATCTAAATCACACTTTGCCCATTTTTATCCTGCTGCTCATTATTTTAGACAAAAAGAAAAACACAAAGGTTGTATAACACATGATAGACGGTGATAATTCCTAGCTTATTGTTGAAATGCCCAAAGAATTCAGTTGTAACACAAACAGATGTGCTGGGTATCGTAAAAATGCGCAGGAAGCTACAGTATTTTCAGTTTGCTAACATAGACAATTGAATTCCTAAGCTATCTTTGTGTGATAAGCAAAAATCACCAATTTTACACCCAGAATGACTTTTTTTTTTTGTGCAATAAGGCAATAATTTTAAGGTTTTATGCTTTTTTGGAATTACCCAGTGCATTCCTCTTCCTCTGTTCACATTTTGATTTTCTGTATGTGCAAAAATGCAGCCTGAAAATGCTAAAAATTTAGGTCGATTCCAGACTTAGCACAAAGAGTTAGGAGGTGATTCACTTCACTATCTCTGACATTCCTGTTTTATTTGGTTTGATTAATTTAAATTGTTTTCTATCCTCTTCATATTTTGCTACCTCATTGCTTGCTCGGCCTGCCAGATCATTAACAATCACCTTCAGCATAATGAAAGTTAGAGTGCTGTGGCGTCTGCTTGATAAGTTTTAACCACGTTGTTCCCTCGTATTTTCTGCCTCTTGTTCGGTTCTTTATAAGTTTGTCTTTTACCATCACAGTGCAACATTAATTCTCTGTGACCTATTTTGATCGTGTCCATATTGCAGTCACTGCATGACTTCACCTCGTCTTGGTATTTCTTCCAGCGGCAGCAGAGTAGCTCTGGGAGCGCAGGGCTCCGTCTTGGCTGTAAGACCAGGTATTTACTCAGTGTCTCGGTTGGGTTTTGCTGCTGTTTCCTTCTTCCCCGGTTACCGAGGTAGCAATAGCTCCGTCAGCTGGTTGAAAGCTAGCTTAGGGTTGTCTGCTGAGTGACTGGCGCTTCTGGATGACACGCCTTTCCCTGTTATTGAGGGGCGTGCTTTTCAAACAGCTGTTGAGCTTCTGCTTGCCCCCCAAAAGCAGAAAATATAGGTTGACCTTTAAACCATTTGGGATGCTGCACATTTAAATAGAACTTTTCATAGGGGGTAATTTTTTTTCATTGAGTTCAGTGGCAGAATTCCCATCTACTACAAACAAGTGTAGATTAAGCAGAAGGTGCTGTGTTTTGTGCTTTCATGTACAACTTTCCAGGCCTACGTTTAGGTAGTTCTGTATAAAATCAGGTTAATTAGACTGTGTTTTTGAATGTATTTGAAACCATAGAATCATAGAATGGTTAGGGTTGGAAGGGACCTTTAAAGGCCATCCAGTCCAACCCCACTACAAGAAGCAGGGACATCTCCAACCAGATCAGGTTGCTCAAAGCCTCATCCAACCTGGCCTTGAATGTTTCCAGGGATGGGGCATCCACCACCTCTCTGGGCAACCTGTTCCAGTGTTCTACCACCCTCATTGTAAAAATTTTTTTCCTAATATCTAACCTAAATCTATATCTCCTTTATTTTGAAACCATTACCCCTAGTCCTGTCACAACAGGCCCTGCTGAAGAGTTTAAACATGATGGTTATTCAAAAAAAAGAAGCACTCTGAGGTATTACTATAGAAAATTTTGGCTTTTTTTTTTTCATGTACTACATCACAGTAACAAGACAATGCAAAATCCCATTTGAAAAAGTAAATATATATATATATAAAACCTCCCCATTCATAGTATTACTGCTTAGTCCGAAATGCCCATGAAGAAGCTTCATTTTGCCATAAATCCCCAATTTAATAAATGTTGCCTGTTAAACCATGCGCAGGGTTATCATTAAAAAGGTAACAATGACATTATCAGCAATTGTGCTGTTGTGACACGTCGTACACTGTGCTGTCCTACACCCTACGCAACTACTGAAGGCTTTTGTAACCTGGGTATCAAAGTTTACCAGCTCAGACCCTTGGTGTTTTCAGCCACCTAACATTCGTTTTTATCTATGTAAATGATAAATATTGTATTTCAAACCGTGGAGAATTAGATCCACAGCACTTGTTTATCACATAGATAATTGTAGGATTTTTTCATTTTCTTGCTATTCAGTTCTTTGGATTTTGCAAATTAAACTAATTTTTGCAATTTAACAGCTTTAAATGTTTTTTGAACCTAAAGAACAAATTGCTCATAATGGAGCTATAACAATTTAAACCAAGTCAGGATCTGACCGGAAGTTTTCTATTTAGTGTATATTTTTTATTTTAGCAAATTAATGAATAGCACAAAAAATGTAGGTACATGCTCTTTTTACAGTCCGCCATGGCTTACATGGGTCTCCTTTTGGCTTTGAATCCTAAATGTTCTGCTTATGCCTTTGAAAGAAGCCAAGTGATGCCCTAAGCCTCTGATCTTGTCAAGGGAGATAGATAGGCATCTCCAGAGGGAAATTCAAAATCTAATGAAATCGAGGATCTTCCTCTCTTTTTTTTTCTCTCCTTTCTTTGCTCCAGAGTAGAAAATTCAATATTAAAACACAGAGTAGTCTCTGAGAGGAGTCACTATCTCAGCAGGTGTCTTACCGGTAATGAGATTTTTTATTTTTTTTTAGCATGACCTCCTGTTTTACAGACACCAATTTAATTGCAGAATACCATTTCAGAGGTTTCATTTTCCTCCCTCCTTTTTATGCTCAATACTTGCTAAGAATATATTTGCGTATATATTTTTTTTTACGAGAATCAACAGCAGAAAAAATGTAATGAGAAGAAATTGAGTCTGTTTCTACATCCATAGCTGTATACTTTATGTTCTGCCAGGCCTTTTGAAGGAGGTATTTCCTTTCTCCCTTTTGTGTTCCCTTCATGCAGTTTCGGCACGCTGAAATCTACTTGTCTGTTACATGGAGAACTGAAAGCAGCAATGCGGTTGCAAGGATTGGCAGAAGGGAGCTGCTTCAAGGCTTTATGATTGAATGAAGCTGCTGCAACACGCTGCAGTTGGAAAAGGGTGAGATTCTTCTTACTCAACAGCAAACAATGAGCGTGACCGAGATTATCCGTTTCAGAATGACTGTAAATGGTCTTGCTTCTTTAATGTGCTATATATATAATTATATGAAAATTACATTTTTATGCATATGTATTGTCTTTCACATGCATCTGTCATTCATTTTTAAATAATGCCCCTAAGAATACAGATAAAACAAAATGTACTTCCTTTAATAGATTTCTCTTCTATATGAAATGTAATGATTTTATGTATACAGATCACTTTTTTATGTGTCAAACCAAATAATTTCTAATTCAGTCTTTTTATTAATGAGATTATTTATTAGTCTTCAATTTCTTAGGCTCATAGAATGAAATGTAAAGAAAATATCATTTATGTAACATCATCTCTGATGTTGTATAATACAGGCACAACTGGGGAGTACATGCAATGCCTAACTTTAGCTACCTAAATTTGATAGCTAAATTACTTGCCTATTTCCTTGCATTGCCTCTGGTGTCCATGAAAAGAAAAAGAAACCCTGGTAGGGTGATTCAGACCTGGAACCTGGCTATCGGGAGTCAAGAAAAAGTGTATTTAAGTTTAGGCACCTAAATGAAGTGTCTAAAGCTAAATGGCACAAGCCCACGTTTTACTCCAGTAGGCTGTTTCCCACAGAAGCTGTTCCAGTTGTTCTTCTTAAGTGAGGCATTTGCTCAAGTGGAAATAAAAGGTTGACATTCTGGACCTGAGAAATACAAGTCTTGAGTAAATAACGGTTGTTTAGAAGGATAGGAATGACAAAACTTAGAAGCATTTCATTTTCTACAAATGTCCTAAACATAGCATCACGCTTTCCTCTGCCATTTAGCTGAAGGCAGAACTCTTACATATACAAAATAATTCCTGTGAAGTCAAAACCGTGATGCAGTCTTGAGATGTTCCAAGAGTGCTTTGTTTGCTTATTTGATCCACAAGTGATTGTCCTTAGCTAAAATATTATAATGGTGACATGTAAAAAATTGGAATGCAGTTGTGGAAACAATAATAAATACTAAAGGAAATAAAACCAAATAATAAACAAAAAGCCCATAAATTTCAGATAGCTTAGCAGATTTATTAATAATAAAATACTTAGTTTTATCAACACACATCAAAACAGACAAGATGCTACCTAACTCTTTTAGACACCAGATTATCTTACTCATCTTAGTTGCATTTTTATCATTATTTTTATTATTAATGTTTGTTGTACATTTCTGTATGGTTAATAATACACTTCTACACTGTGATATGAATGTACTTTCTATTAGAGGGAGGGTAGATGAAGAATATAACTTGCAGCAGGACTGTTTACTTGTTTATGGACAAAATGTACTCAAATCTTGGTGGCCATTCAGGTAGTTACCTTTTTATAATTAAACTGTGCTGTGAGACATGATGGCTTCTCACAGTAGTCTTTATTTTAGAAGTAATACTTTTAAATATAATTCAGCTTGAGAAAACAGAAGTGAATCAGCACTATTGGACCAGAATCACACAAGCAGGATCTACTGCTAAGAGTGGAGATACATCTCAGAAAGTAGGCTACTGGACATGAAATAAGTTCAAAACAGACAGAGGGGCTCATCAGAGAAAAGCGATGTTAAACATGGAGGAGGAGTGTGGCCAGCAGGTCGAGGGAAGTGATTCTCCCCCTTTACTCTGCCCTGGTGAGACCCCACCTGGAGTACTGTGTCCAGTTCTGGAGCCCCCAACATAAGAAGGACGTGGACCAGTTGGAGAAGGTCCAGAGGAGGGCCACGAAGATGATAAGAGGGCTGGAGCACCTTTCCTATGAGGACAGGCTGAGAGAGTTGGGGCTGTTCAGGCTGGAGAAGAGGAGGCTCCGGGGAGACCTGATAGCGGTCTTCCAGTATCTCAAGGGGGCCTACAGGAAAGATGGGGAAAGGCTGTTTAGTAGGGCCTGTTGTGATAGGATGAGGGGTAATGGTTTTAAAATAGAGGGGGGTAGATTTACATTGGAAATTAGGAAAAATTTTTTCATGATGCGAGTTGTAGAACACTGGAACAGGTTGCCCAGAGAGGTGGTGGATGCCCCATCTCTGGAAGCATTCAAGGCCAGGCTGGATGAGGCTCTGAGCAACCTGATCTAGTTGGGGATGTCTCTGCTCCTTGCAGGGGGGTTGGACTGGATGGCCTTTAAAGGTCCCTTCCAACCCTAACCATTCTATGATTCTATGGGAAAATTATTCAGTAATTTCATTTGCAATTAAATCTTTCCATCTGTGATACTACTAAGTCATCTTTTTCTATATCTATTAACCCCTAAAACAAGTGCTAGTCCTCTACACATACCTTTCTAATTGCCAATATCTCTATTTGTCAAAATCATGCTGCTGCTTCTCTCCCCAAAATGCATCGCACAGCATCTAGTCTGGTACCTGGTATCAGAGATGTCAGTTTAAGAAATGCTTATTAGCAGCAAAGCACTTACAGAATGTTTCTTTCACTTCCCCTTCTAGTAGTTTCAAGGTTAGGAACATGGAGAGCTGGAGTTTACATTTGGATCGAGACACTTAAACAGGCACTGGTGAGCCTCTTAGTCATTAATTTGTCACTATTAAGTAATTTATATCTGTGGTTTCTGTGAGTTCCTATTGCAATGAGTTCCAGTTAAATATACTTCAGATATTTGAAAAAAATATTCACCCATAGCATGAATACAGAACCCCACCGTATTTCTCATTCAGTGGTGAAAGGTGTAGTGCCACGCTGAAAACAACCTGTGCAGTATCAGCTTATAAATTTGAAGTAACATTGAAAATACAATTATATAAATATTTATAAAAATACATAATATAAAAATGCCTAAAAATGAATAATTGTTAATACTGAGATAACTGTACTGATTTTCATTCTTCTCTATGTGATAAAAACAACAAAAAAAATCCAACTTTTTAAAGCTTTTAGACAAATATTCTGTAGCATATCCCGTCACCACGTGTGCTAACTACAGAATTCAAGGGCCTTTCCCCAAAGTCAGATCTCAGGGAGTGCCTGGGTATGCATATGCTGATGGATTATTATATTTGATAGGGGAGGATGAAGAGGGGTGGTGTTCTCAGGACCTGCCTCCTAAAACTTGAGCTTGAAAACCCTTTACCTGTGAGAGCCATCCTAGGTGGTTTAGTCCAACATCAGATACTATTAAGAAGTGTTTCTGCTTCCCTGAGCCTTCCTGAATAACTCCCACTCCCTTTTGAAGCCCCATGGTTAGCCCTTATTGTTAAATTTCCATCCATTCTGCCTTCCCTTTCAGGTCCCTGTCTGACCGTCACTGTTTACTCCTTCATCCCTGGAATCTATCATGCTCTCTGCTGTGCTGAATAGCCTGCTGCCTTGGGCACAAGCCCTTTTCCAGAAAAAATTGGTTGCTCCCAGAGGAGGGTTCTATGAAAAAATTAAGAGAGGGTAGCTGTGTATATATTATATTTTAAAGTTCAAATGTGGCTTATTATCTTACGTAAGAGAAAGAGAATTTTAATATTTTTACTTGCCCTTGTGATTTATTTAGCACTGACAGAAGAGTAAGCTAAGCAAAAGGGGGAACAGTCTGGTGTGGCTGTCATACACAAATGATTCTGTAGCACTACAGACTTGAAGCCAGAACACTTCAAACAAATGCAGCAGATACTTTGCAAAAGTGTTGTCTCAAATAAGCATTATCAACTTTTCTAACTATATTTATTATTCTGTGGTTGTGTGAGATATCTATGTATCTGGAGATTAATGACAAATATTCGTACAGTATTCCATACACTTGTTAGCTTATCCAAATTAGGTATAATATAGCAATAATAAATACTTGCTATGTGCATAAAATCCCTTTTCATCTTTAACATGGATCTTTATTTCTTTTTAACAATTTGGTAGTTTATTTATTGTTGTACAGTACTGTAGACTGGACCATAAATCTTCCTTCAATTTTCAGATTATTTTCTGACCATCATTTTTGTACCCATAAATATTTTCTATGTGATGTCGAAATTACTGGTCTGTATACTTCAAGCCATTCCCAGGTGCTGTTTTGTTCAATCATGAGGCCATCAGTGTTTGTAATTTGGGAGGTGAACCAAAAATCATGGAGTAAGTTGAAATTCATTTAAAATCAGCTCACGGCAAAAAAAAAAAATATTGCCCCTAGCACATTATTATATGATTGCAGAGTGCTGCTAACTGGGTAGTGCATTGTAATATAACACCCTACACAGCATGAACAGCAAAGAAATGAAAGCAATATTGAGTTGCAGGAGTTTTACTAAACCAAGAATAACTTACCATTATTTTAAATATCTTTTCATCAGATTTACCAAGGTCTAGGGAAATGCTGAGTATATTTTACTTCTTATAATGTTATTAGACCCAACAGTCCAGAGTTTTTGAGCATTAATTTTTCTCTCCAGATCAGAAGTGTTAGATGAGTAGCTAAAAAATGTCTCTATAATATGCTTGTCATCCATTGCCTTGGGTAATTTTAAAAAAAATTTTATAAGAAAAATGGTTTACTCTGAAGGCTGTTCTAAGTCAAAAGAGCAAATATCTTTCCAGTTAAAAATGTGTGAGCATAAATAGTTTTCAAATAACTAAACAAGAATTGAGTAAGTCTATGAACACAGCAAACCCATTTAGACCTGTTCCCTTTATTTTACTGTAATTTGGCATACATCGTTAGACAAAGATTCTTCATACCCTGTGCACATCTACTAGGATGTGTATGTGTTTATGTGGTGTATGTAAGTAAGACAGATCCTTTCTTCACATTTCTTCAGTACCTTAACCATGAGCTTTCCAGAAGCTGATTACAACATACAGTTCCTGTGCTCTTAACTAGTTCTCTTATGAAGGAACTAGATGGAAGAGAGATGCAGTTCCTCACGCCTTTTGCTCTGAAGAGCTGTCCACTAATAAATGCAGAGCGTGTTCTGGTCTTATTTCCACGTAGAGCAGCTCTGCAGGCATGCACAATCTAAAAACTTGAGAGGAAGCCCAGACGGCTCAGCAAATGTCTGTTGCAAGCCTTAGTCTCAGTGAAGATAATGTTTCCCTCTGTGATACCACTGAGCTTGCCTAGTGGAAAAGTGACATTAACTATTGGTTAACAGTCAATAAAAGAATGGTGTTTGTCAAAAGACATGTCCGTGCCTCATAATACTAGTCCACATAGGGACACCTAATCCTGAATGAGCTTACTTAGGTTCCAGCAATAGCATCGTCATGCTAATGCATCCCTGAGTCCAGATTTATTTACCTCCTGGGCCAATTGCTTCCTATGTGCAAAATTTTTTTAAGTTCATGACCTTGCATTCTGCAATGCATTCATTACATAATCTTTTGTGGCATTATTTTCTCTCCAGACTTTTCTGAAGCGATACTTTACTAGCTTCTCAAATGGTTAGCATCTGATTGCAGACATGTGGCATAAGATTCACTTAACCGAATTTAGGCATCAGAATAGCCCTCTACATCTGAGTTAGCCACACTGCATTGCCAGTATAGGCAATTGAAACAGAGACATTTTAAATCGTTTATCTCTTCCTAAACATCTAAAATACTTGAGATTGAACGTCAGCCCAGAAGTGCCTATTTTTTCCCACTGTCTATAAAGGGAACCTTGAGTGGTTAGCTCAGACGCAGATATCCTAAATTAGGTTACATGAAAAGCACCCTGTAGTTTTCAGGCTGATAAGAAATACCACTAATTGTAAAAATGGCAGTCCTGGTGCTCAAATCTGTGCGATCTACACTGCTGACCCAGTTGCTTCACTGTTGAATTTGCATTAATTTAGATTATACTTCCCCTTCTGCAGACATAATGTGTTTTAGAAAAAATAGGGAGAACCAGTTCATGTGCCATCATTTGAGTCTAATAATCTGTTTATCAGTTCTCTGGTTTTAATTTTGCCTTTTAGATAAGTTCAGTAAGAAATGGGTAATAGGTCAATTGCAGATTTACTTCTTGGACCTACAGCATGTTTATCTTTCAGTAGTTTAGATAGAAATAATTGTACCTAATTTAATCTTTGGTATAAAGAAATCACCATTACTGCAAATCATTTTACTCTCTCTCGGTACTTGAAGAGAAACTACCACATAGCAACACATCTTTTCTGTCTTAGATGAATCATCATTTAGATGAGAGTCTCCCACACTGGACATTTAACTTCTAAATTACAGAAGTTAGGTGATAATTAGCTACACAGTGAAAGGGCCCAGAGTTTAGACCTCCTTTGTTTATTAGCAGGATGGTCCCTTTCAGGCACAATATCCTAAGGAAGCAATGGTTTAGGCTTTAATGTCATGTTGTGTTCTAGATTCCTTGTCTTTGCAAAACAGCTAGTAATTCATGATCCTTCATTCTGATGCCATTTCAAACCAATGAGAGACTAATAAGCATTTTGTCCCATTTAATTTAATGTGAACAACAGTGTAACTGAGATTCGGTTGTTTCTCTTGAGAAATTTGTCTTATGATCTATCCCAGTTGTTTAAATGTGGGTTAGTATATATACGTCATTTGTGTGTGTACATGCAACTACACACACACACGCAAAATGTTAAATCTACATTATTTACTGCCCAATCTCATGTATTAAATGAATTATTGTCTTCTATACAAAGTCCATTTATAAAATTTTTAGACTGTTACTTACATGGCTCTTGTTTTTTAGGCAGCTGGGTAGTTTGATTTTTTTTAGCCTTTCTACAGAATGGTCCCTTTTACTAATTTCTGATGTTTAACAGGACATCTGAGCTATTTCATAGATGTTTAATCAGCTTTCTTTCCTCATCTTGAGTCTATTCTAATTTTCTATCCATAGTTGAAATGGGGGTTGAATGTAGGGGTTTTGTAAAGACCTATGTAATTATAATTTTTAATGTATATCTGCGTCTACACATAAGAATGCATTTTATATAAAATTGTATAAATGTACATAACTATGATATACAATAATAGCTATAATAATTTTATACAAGTGTAAAAACTATATATATGCAATTGTTGTGTCTTTTATGTGAGAATGATGCTGATCAGTTTACAAATACTTTATAATAATGAAATGCCTGCAGACTTTTTCGTATCACATGTTGATAGTTGACCATGTTTAAGATTGGGCCAAGCAGGAGCTGGAAGCTATCTAATTTTGCAGTTGTTCAGCATGAACCACAAGAAAAAGTTACATGTTCTTAAAGCATTGTTTTTCCCTGTGAGGCTTTTATTGAACAGAAATTTCTGATTCATATTCTTGAAAAAGGAACATTAAATTCTTCCTGGATTTATGGACCCAATAAACCTTGTTCAATTTCTTTTTCTTTCACTCATAATTTAATTTTTTTTCCTAAGGCTGTGAAAAACATTTAAAAGGGAGATTTTGATCAAAATAATTAACTGATCTCTATTCATACCATGAGTATTACAGAAATTCCATATCTCTTTCAAACTAGCAACACCTGAATATATGAAAATAGATTAGAAAAGAATAGTTGCTGAATTTAAAAGCATGCTGCTTATTAAATCAACATAGCCTAGCAGTTGTTTTAGCAAGCAGTCAGTGTGGAAACCATTTACCAGTTGCTAGGATGTCTCATTTATAGTGTTGACCTTCAGCTATATCAAATCACTACATGCTGTGAAATAGTGGAGAGGAATAGCCTACCTACCTGTACGCTATGCCTGACTCCTGGGGCTTGCTGAAGACAGATACAATGCTCTTGCAATTTACAGCAGTGCCAGGAAAGCCCGGGATCACAGGAAAATATACTCTTGTCCAGCCCACTCAACAGGATGGGCAGAACTGAGTGCTGATGAATGGAAATTTTATCCCTGTGTTTGCCTATTTTAGGTACTTTTCCTTTCTTTGACTGTTTTTCTGCATCTGTGGAGAAGGTTTTTGTAAATACATACATGTGTATAAATTAAGATTGTAGCTACACTGTAACTTCATGGTATATGTCAGAAAGCATCTTTTACATATAACTACATGAACAAAGGACCATTAATTTTTTTAAGAGAATGAGAAAAGGCCTATGATTGTTATTATAATAATCTATTGTCTGGTTGTTGAAGCTGTAAAGAAATGAAAAGGAAGAATTCTGTATTGGTTTTATGTTGTAGAACCACTGCCTAACTTGCATTCTACAATGTTCCCTTCCTAAAAATAAAAATAGCTTTTATTTATTTATTTTGTATTTATTTTTTGCAGATAGAATATTGCTCATATTAATGGTTATATAACATTTTTCATCATCACTCCCATGCTTTAATGTATCATGTTATTCATTTCTCCTAGTCTTTGCAATCTTCCATGCTAACTACTTAAAATATGCATCTTGATCTACTGTGTTTTATATACATTGCTCTAATTAGAAAATCTCATTCAGACTAAGATAACCTTAAAAGATTCTAAGAGGAATGTACCATCCATTGTGTTTAAAATTAACTTGGATAAAACATTTCAGGTTCACTTGGTTTCACCTTGCAAATACTGCACAAGATGTCTACGTGTTGTTATTGAATATTCCAAATTCAACCGATAATTGTGAGTTGTGCTTCCATGGGGAAAAAATATTTGCATTTTGATTATCAGCCATTTAGAACATTTCATCATTTTAAACTACAGTTTCCTGCTTTTGTGATTCTCTGTGAGTTATGTGAGTTTCAACTCTGTCAACATTGTTTACATCATTCATCTTTTAGTCATAATTTTAAATATAGTAGGTAATTTATTCACAATAAGTCATAATCAGCTCCTAATGGTTCCCTATTAAATGCATGAAAAGATAGTTTTTAAATGCCCAGCTATACAAACTATGTTGTAAAATGTGAGGATGCAGTACATTAAATCAGCTCATTACTAGCTGTTCTCATGTACTAGATGTACCTCATCTAGATGTCCTCGATGTGCCTCTTAGATGTTTTCCAGCCTAGAACCAAAGAAACATAAGAATTTCAGTTTCCAAAATACAGGACTCATAAAGATGTGATCCATTTGGTATGATGATAGTAAACTGTATTTTGGGAAGACAACTTAGACCTAGGAGAAGAGTTTTTTTCTGTAGTTCAGAAGCTTCATCTCTTCCAGTTTTTGGAAAGCCAGGAATCGACTTCCACCCACGTTATTTATATTAACAGCCATGACATCTGTAGACTTTACAAAATTAACAGGGAAGAAATAAGTTGCCCCCGTGCTCGGTGACACACTTCAGCTACTTATTAGTTCGGTGCGCCTGCCAAAAGTGAACCCCTGATAGCCACATTTTGACACTTAATTAAACGAGCGTGTTTTATGTCCCCATTTAATGCCCACAACTAATACTGAATAGGATCAGGATGAATGGGGAGAATAAAAAGAAAAATAATGTATCTATCAATTACAATTTGCCAATTCCCTTACAGTGTAAGCAATACATTTGATTTGTTGATATTTAAATCTTTCTTCATGATTGGTAAATGGTTGTAATTACACTAAACTAAAGAATTCAGAAAATATTTATCATAGCTGATATATAGGAACAGAGGAACATGTGTCTGGAGGAGAGCTTTAGTCATGGACTGCATATATGAATAACTGGGAGTAGATATTTTGCTAAGAAATATGATGTGTGGTCCCATTACAGCAAACAGTTCCTGATGTCCAAATAAGACATTTTAATTTTGAAGAACTTGTGGGATGTTAATATGTAATGAAAATACCCTCTGAAACATTTGCCATGGAGTAATGCGCTCTTCAACTTCCAGGCAATTGCTCTCAAAGTCAAAACCTTCTGTCATTAGAACAAAACATGTAGTTATGCTGTTCTGCCTGCTGAAAGAGCAACTTATCTTCTTTTCTGTCTGGACTACTTTTTGGAAGTAGTTCAAACAGGAATCATCAGAAAAGAAAGGAAGAACTCATTCAAAAATCTTAAACAGATTTGAAGAGGAATGGATATTCAACCTGAATAATAGGTATTGAATTCGTAAAGCCAGTTGTTTATTATTTCACAAATATTTAGATTTTATTACTTTTAATTAGTAGCACACTTCAGACTACAGTATCTTCTTGAAAATGTAAAAATAGAGCACTTTTTTTTTTAAATATTAATAACACTCTAAAATACAAATCTAATAAAGGAATGTAAAAATAGCTGTACTGGGTCAGAGGTAAATGTCTGATCTCTATACAGGTGGCACAGTATTTGTCTCCAACACTTGTCAGTAGCTGGTCCTAAAAGAAAGTGTGTAAGAAACAAAGCAAATATAAAATTATCCTTCACTTAGTACCCTCTAACTTCTGACAATCAACATTTTGCAATTTTCTGAATCTTAGTTTGCAATCAAGGCATTGTGATTAATAGGATATGGAGGTGTCTTTTCTGAATTTTATCTTAGTTTTGAAACTTCTTATACCTTTGAGCCTCATCACTACAAGCTACTAGGAGTTCCACAATTTAATTATATATAAAAAGTACTATATTTTATTTGTGCTAAGCTTCTGGAACAGTAATTCTAGTGATACATCTCTGTTCTTGTCCTGCAAGGAATTTCTCATACCCTATCTGACACATCCAGAAACAATCTGGAAAAGGAAATGCATAGCAAGGAGACAGAGTTTACTGATTATATTGACTTATTTAGAGAAGTAAAAATGAGAACCACATGTGAAGAACTGCAGAAGTACCTTGTGAGATGGAGCAATAAACTAGCAGTCAAAATTCAATTTAGAGTAATGTAAACTCCTGCGGGGGGGGAATAGTCCTAGCTTCACATTTAAAATGATGGGCTCTGAAATGTCCGTTACTGCAGAGGAGCCAGCTCTTCAAGTTATGATAGATGAGTCAATGAAAAGGTCAGTGATCAGCAGCAATCTAAAAATCAAGCTGAATGTTAAGGAAAGGAATAAAAAACAAACCAAAGGATATTAATATGCTGCTGCATAAATATGTGAAGCACCTGCAAATTGACCATTATATGCACTTCTGGTCCCTCATCTTATGGAAGATATGATAGGATTAAAAAGGCTCAGAGAAGGGCACACAGGATGATCCAAAGTATAGAATTGCTTCTGTAGAAGGATCAACCAAATAAGACTCTTCTTCAGTCTGGAAAATAGATGCCTGATCAGGATGTGATACAAGTCTAAAAAACATGAATAGCATGGCAGGGGTGTATAGGGATTGAGTGTTCCCTGTGTCCTTCAACACAAGAAAGGGAAGCATCAAAGCAGAGCACTGGTTCCAAATAAATAAAAAGGGAATGTTTTCAAAATTACTGAGGTTAAACTGTGAAATTCTTTGTTCCCAAATTTTGTGGGTGCTAAAAGTTTATGTGGAATTAAAGGGAGACTGGACAGAAATCTGTTGAATATAGAAAATAAATCAATGGAAATCCTGAATACATAGACAGTGACCAAACTAGAAATGGTTGCAGACTGAGACTTCTTATGAGATGCACATGATTTATCCCATTCTCATTCTCTTTACAACATGCCTGAGCTTTTTGTTGCTGTCAGACAGGATGCTAGGCTGGACTGACCTGAGTATAATCCAATATACCCACTCTTAAGTTTCTATGAATAGCCCTTTTCTTCTTCCCTGTTTTATACTATCAGTGACTTTACAGAATTATATCCTGTTCCCCATTAATCTTCCCCTTTCTTCAGTTAAAAATCCCAGTATATTTGTTTTTTTTTTTCTCATGTGAATGGATTACCACTCACTATTAAAGATTTGGACATACTGTGGATTAGAAATATAATATCAGTAGTGTTTTCCTGAAAATTTCTTACTTTTTCTCTTTTTTTTTTTTTCACTGCTGGTGAATGTTGAATTATTGTTTTCAAAGATTGTCTGCAGATTCCCTCATATCTTTTTTTCTGAGTAGCTGTAGCTTGAAAATATATAATACATCTACATGTACAGTTAGGGTTATTTTTCTTCTACATGTTAGGTCTCATTTATAAAAAATGAATTTTATCTATAGTTCTATTATGCAGTCACTTAGTATTGCAGGATGACTCTGGGATTCTTTGCAATCGACTGTAACTTTGAGTACCTCCAATAACTGTGATCTGTCTTAGGTAGGTTTCCAGGTAATTTATGAGTATGTCAAACGGCATCAGTCCTATCATAGTTGGTTTTTTTTTTCATAAATAAAAAGAGAAAAAATAAAGGCTTTGTCAAGCCCATCAGTTTGTTTTCATATGAAGTTTGATAACCATAGGTAAAGACTAAATACACACTACTCGAAAGTGCACTTCAGTTTTTGATTTTCTGCTTCAAAAGGCACTTTCATCTTGCACACTCAATTTTCATCTGTTCTTGCCAATGAAAAAGGCATTATGATCTGGATTATTTTAAGAAGCTAGATGGGAAGTGTCTGAATAAGACTTCAGAATTCCCCTGATAGGGAACTAGAAGAGTTATTATTTTCTTGCCTCTGATACATCCCCAAACTACCATGAAATGATACATCATGCATTTTGCCAAATACGTCTGTGTAAAAGTTTGGAATGAAAATCAGTAATCTCCACTGCTTTTATTGCCATAAGACAGCAGAGTTTTAGTTGTCCTCTTATAAAGGAACTGAGGCGCAATCGATACAGGGAAAACTGTTGTATGAAACTTCTCCGTTGTCCCATGGGTATTTTGCATTTTGTTTATATGCTTTGGCAGAATGTTATGTGGGTGCAGCTCACACTTAGCTTTTACACTGTGGACTTCCCAACTTCAACTGTATTTCCTGAGAGATTGCACAGTGCTTTATCACCTCTGATACAGCTCCACTTCTCTGAGAAGCTGCCTGAGCAGCTAAGCCTTACAACTTCTACAATATACCCAGTTAGTAATGGCAGAAAGGGTGCTGCGTTTGTTGTTAACCAGGCTTATTTCCAAGGACATCCAAAACTACTGATATGCAGATGTGGCTAACACTTAGCTTTACTGTGTGACTCTCAAACATAACTTCTTAGCTGTAAACAGAATTCAAGAGGAAAGCAGGAAGTGTAGATATTTTATATCTTCATGATGTGTTTAAAGAAGAAATCAACATTGAAGAGTTGTTTATTTAAATATAATCTGTTATTCTTAACTAGCTTTTTATCAGGAATAGATATGGCTATAAGACTAAGTGAATCACTGTGCGAGTTATTCATGTATTACACATGGTTTAGTTAGTCTGTACGTGAGAAGCTTAGAGACTAAAAGAAGACAGCAACACTGAAAAAGGGAAGATGGACTGCTTAAAATTTTGTGCTGTAACTAGCTTTTCACAGCAAGCGCCACAGAGGCACAGGGCAATCTCCAGCCTTAGAGATATTCAAAGCTTGACTGGAAAAGCCCAGAGCAGCCTGATCAAGATCAGATGATATCCAGAGGTCCCTTCCAACTTGAATTTTTCAATGGCTCTATGAACAAGCCTGTATATTGCATGCAGCATCTTGAGCAAAAGTAAATCGGGCTTAGGGATCATATGTACTGAGTTAATCGCCCTGCTAGCATGAAAAGAAGAACACTGCATTCCAAGTGCCTTTGGATGTGTGTGACCTGAATTCAGCAGCACTGCAGACTTTCAACAAAGAGGTTTTCAGTTGTCTGGCAGGCAGAACTATTTTCCCTGCTCTTTATGAAGAAGATGGATAGTGGCAGATAAAATTGGATGAAGATCCTTTGTATCTCTGTGTTCAGTGCTCTGTATACAAAATGCCTTTTTGGCTACTTCTGTTTTAGAATTAAGCTGCAAACAAGGTATTTCAGCTGGAAAATGAGAACATCTTTGGATTGTACAGGGAGATAATATAATAGAGAATGATATGGTCATAGGAATGGAGTAGTAAGGTCAAACAGTGTCTCAGGTGATAGGAAGAGAATGTGTCCAAAATATCAAGTCCAATAAACAGCAGTTTTTATTCAAAGTGACAGCTGTCAAATGTATAGGACATGAAGCAGTCAAGCAGTGACTTCATTGCAGCGGACAAAATGAAGAGGTCATAGAGGAGTATGATTCACCCTACAGTTAAACAAGGCTGGCTTAAGTTCTTACACAACTCTTAAACATGTTCTTTTCATCTCAAGATGCAAAAGAACTCCATTTGAAAGCAACAGAAGAGTCTATTAGCAGCGGAAATCCCAGCACCAAACCATCTGCAAAAAATTCAAGCCATCACAGTGGCAGTCAGGCAGCAGGGACAGACAAGTGCAGGGAGAAGATGGCCTGTGTCACATACAGTCCCTTCTCCAGGGGTTAAAGAGGGGGTCTTCGTCCTGCGCTTCCCTATTACTCTTAGCTTTAGATACAATGCCTTCTGGATCTCTCCTTGTGAATCTTCTTCACACACTTTGTTTCTCTTGTTTTACAGCAGTATTTTTTTTCTTTCAATTTAATTCTGCATGAGCTTACAAGAGAAAAAAAAGGTTTTTGGAATAACTTCCATCTTTTACGAGACCTACTTTGTATGGTCATGAAAGAGTTGTCACCATTTCATAACAGCGGAAAAAAAAAAGGCAAATAAAAAATCAAGTACAATAGTGAAAGGAAATATAAAAAAAGTAATAGTAGCTCAAGAAGTGCTACTAAGTATTCAGTAAACATTTAGTAAATAACTTTTCAGGGAGTCTGTGATT
The DNA here is from genome assembly GCF_036417535.1 of Chlamydotis macqueenii. Lineage (NCBI taxonomy): Eukaryota > Metazoa > Chordata > Aves > Otidiformes > Otididae > Chlamydotis > Chlamydotis macqueenii. Next base: position 12,217,110 of record NC_141558.1, read on the forward strand.
TTCAGGATGGTTTCATTCCAAGTCCAGCTTTGAAGGACTAACCGTATCGCTGAATCACTCCAGGACTGCGCTTGCATACACATGGAAACTGATAATAACACAGTGTACTTCCTACGGGATGCTTTTTCTTTGTTAGTGTGGACACTCTGCTGAGAATACAGAATTGACAGATGCAATGCATACAGAGAGACATTAACTTCCTTATGATTTAAAGTACATTGGGTAAAGTCGAAGTTGTGTCTTGATTACACCAAAGAACATTTAGCAAGCAGAACAGTTAGTATTAGTTATTGGGGGCTATGTGTATTACCCTGGAACAGAGAGAAGGACTGAAGTTTTTATTTAAGCTATTTCAAAGTTACATCGATAGCTAGGAAGCATGTGAGTTAGGGCTGCAGATACAGCAGTCGTGATAGAAACTACAGAAAGTATTTTCACACGCTGACTTTTTAAATGAATACTTTTAATAATGAAGTGATTGTGTGACATGGGACAGTAAGATGACAAAAAAAAAGGGTAATTTGTAAAATACAGTTTTAAGAATATTAATGACCAATATCCTGTTCATAAGACCAATGTCAAAATGAACCTTTTACTAGTAAAGCAGTAAATTCTCTTTTGAATCTTAATTATGACCTTTGATGAATCAGTGTTACAAGGTGAGCTACTTTCAGAGTGGAAATTTTTAGCATTACAATTCATGATAGAAACATGATGGATTACAACAGTCCTTTGGTCTTGAAATTTCATGTTCTAAAAAGGCAGTTTACTTACAACGCATTGTAAGGAGAAGGCTGCAATCATTCAGCCTGCACAGCTAAATTGAGATAAAGGACTTGAGCCAAATCGCACAGTTTCACTTGACAAATCAAGAAAGTCACACTGATCACAGAGATTATCTTTGGTGCTGTCTTTGTTGATATTTAACTTAAATTCTTAATATTTATTCCTGACCATTCTTTTTTAATGTTTTCCAATATTTTTCTTTTCTCATTTTCAACAAAAAAAAAGAAAAAAAAAAGAAAAAAAGAGAATGAGAGCAACAAAATCTTTTGTAAGAGCTTAAAAAAATGATTTGAAGTGAAGAAATATTTCTGAGAATTGGTTGCAGCATCAGAACCCAAAGCTGCTTTGCTGACTTCATCAAGAAGCTGCTCTACAACCCACTTTGTCAACTTGCAGACATAGTGCAATAATAGTTATATACCTGATAAGTGTGATGGAGATGTAATCAATTGACAGAAAGTGAAAGTTTGAAATTATCAGAATTCGTGATGTGACGTTTACATCCTATTAAAATATTATTGAATCAAGTAGCAGGGAAAGCAATTACGTCTTTTTTCCACTCCATTAGTAGAAATGTGCTATATGCAATTTGTAATATCAGTAAACAAGTAGTATGAATAAATTTTCTTCATGAGTTGCAACTTCAAAAGTGCAGAGAACGCAAGATATGCCTCAGTGGAAGTCTGTCAGCTTATGCGAGGTATCAAAGTTATATACAACAAAGTAAGCCATAGATGTGAAACAACTGGATGGAGTTTAATAAACAATCTTGATTTATAGCTGGGTAGATGCAAGGAAAAGCAATCTTCTTTATTTTTCATGTAATTCCAGTTGGTTTCACTGTTCAAAGACATGAGTAGTATTAAACTGGCTCCTATTTACTTGCAACCTACCATGCATTCTAAGGGACTTCACACTTGCAGGCAAGTGGGGGAATGCTTTATTCAGAAGGAGAAGGAGCCGCAAACAGAAGTGCTGCAGTGAATCTGCTGCTCCCTTGCATGCCTTGAAATCCTGTTTCTAGTTTGTATCATGACCTCCATTCCGTACAGCATTTAAAATGTTTTAAAATGTGAATGTAATCTAATTGATTTCAGTCAGACTATTTGTTGCTTAAAAATAGACAGGAACCCTATGTTGTTAACTAAAGATTGATTCAATTAATATTATTTCTTAAGTATTAGAAAGGAGGAGTTAGCCAGATTTCCTTGCAAAAGCAGAAATATCAAAGAGAAAGCTATTTTAAGGCTCCATTCTATAAAATTCCTGTGTGCAATGTTTACTATCAGGAACAATGGATCTGTTGGGTGTCAGTGGATTTGTTCACTGTAGTACGGACGATAAACCTTGAACAAAAAAAATATTTGCAGCAGCAGCCCCCAAGGATGTTTCTATTTTTATTGCCCATCCTTAACGGTATTAAAGCAACCCGCTGGTTTAGTGCTTTAAAAAATAACCTTTTGGAAATGAAATTTCAGCGGTTGAAGAGGAATCACCAATTTCAAAAGCGTGAAGCTTTATGAATACTTGTTATTTTTGGAATAAAGTCCTTGGCTGAATCAACGCTTGCTACTGTGAAAAAAAAAAAAAAAAAGATAAGGGAAGCAATGTCTGTTCTGCTCTGTGTTCAGCAGAGAAGTAGCATCGAAAAGGGCTGCGGACATGAGCATTTGCACATGCAGGATCTCATGCTTTTGGAATTAGGCAGTTTGGAAAAAGGCATCCCGCTTGTAGAAGTAATTGCCAGCAGGTTGCTTGGCTCTAGGCCGTGACCCTCATTGCTCAGGCACCAAAGAAAGGATTTTCCAACCAAACTGCAGTCTGTACAGCGTCTTGGCAGCCATGCACCTCAACCCTCAGCCTTTGGCAGATATAAACGGCAACTCATCTTTCTCATTGGGAGCTCAGGGGCGAGGAGAAGCCCCCGGCCTCTTTCCTTTCGGGCGGAGGGACACGCCGGCCCTGAAGGACGGCCGCACCTCAGCGGTTGGTCGCTGCGGGCAGAGCGGGGCGGAAGGATTCTTCCCGCCGCCGGTGGCTTTTCCCGCCTCGGGGCGCCTGGTGCGGCGGCGGCGGTGGGGAAGTCGCATTGTGGGGGCTTTGTCGCTGGCTGCCCGCCCCGTCGCGTCCCCGCTTCTCTGGGTTTCCAGCCGAAAGGGACCCGTATCCCGTGCTCAGAGGGCAGCCGGAGTGCTGGGCGGTCAGAGCCCCTGGGAGGAGGCAGCCCCCCAACGAGGGTGGCTGAGGCGGGGCGGGCAAGTTGGCTGAGGGGGTCACCGAGGGGAAGCGGCTCAGGGCGGGATCGGGGCTCTGAGAGAGGAGAATCCCTGCCGCAGGGAGAGGAAGAACAATCCCTGTGGAAGACTTGAAAAAAAAAAAAAAGCTTACGGGAGGTTAAGAGGGAGGGAGAGGCGGCTTCGCTCACGGTAGAACTGGGTTTGAGGAGGAGGGAGGGGCGTGGCTGCCTACCAGAGAGGGGAGCACCTCGGGGAGGGGGCAGGGGGCACCTGTCACCTGCAGCAAGGGGGGAGCCTCAGGGAGGGGAAGGAGCGGCCTTGTGGAGGGAGGCGAAAAAGCCTCGAGCTTGAGGATTCATTCTTTCTCTGCGCTTCACAGGTACATCCTGCAGCCGAAGTGTTCCGTGCCAAAATGGATTTTCCCGTGCCATTAAAGAAGTAAACCTGTCAAATGAGGAATGCTACTTGCTTCTTGAATCCCACAGTCCTGGTTAAAAAATTAATTCTGTTAATTACATACTTCATTAAGTGTTTTGAGGGTCTTCCTGTTGGCTCTCTGAGGTCAACTCTGCCTGCTGACTGGATTTTTCAGAGGTAGTGGTGAACAAGTCTGTTACGAGTATAAAAAATTACCTCAAAATTTCATTTTTCTCGAATTATGTTCCACACACTGGTAGATCACTTCTTAAATGAAGCTACTGAGTGCATTTAACTTGGAGAGACATACATTTAAACATCCCGAGCAGCAGTATATTTAATAATTGAGATTTATGCCTGTGACACCATTGTTTGTTTGTAGATAAAGATACAATCTGATACAATGTTTTGGCATACCTGAGGACTTTTGATAAACTTGCCTACAGTTCCACATTACAAACGATCACACAGTGAAGACGAGACTGACAATTCCTTTCAGCTTTTAACGATTGTAAAGGGTCCACTCCCCAGATTCAGAAGAGTTCATCAGTGAGCATTCTTTTCTTGATATTTTCTCTCAGTATTAGCTTTTGGCTAAAGCACGAAAAATGAAATTAATCTCTTTAACTTGTTGACACAGTGAAATTATCACCCATTTTAATTTTGTGTACATCTGCAACTTTAGTAAATAACATCTCTCTTAAACTCTAGATCTTGATTTTAAATGCTGTTCAGTGATCCTGCCTTTATTTCAGGCCTGTAATATATACAGAAAAAATATCAATGTGGTAACATGGGTGGATGATAGAATTACTGATTTTTTGTCCTGTACGTTTTGGAAATCATTAAAAAGATCGTTTATGCCTAATACTTTGGTATTTCTTTAACTTTCAGGACTGTCTCAGCACGTATAGAACTTATTTTTTGTGAGCATGGAAAGTACATGTTCTGAAAGATTTTTACCTACATCGTCAGATGAAATTGGATGCTACCTGTATCCAAAGCGAATTAAGACAGAAAGTAATCAAAAAAGCGTAGAGAATGAGGAACAGCAAAAGGTAGAACAAAGCATGCAGTGTGTGAACAGATACCAAACATCACCACAAGAACCAATCTATTTATCAGAAAGACAAACCAGCTGGACATTAGAAAAGCAAAGTTGTGATACAGCAAGAAAAACTTGTATGAGAGAGTTTTTCCATTTTCAGACTTGTAGTAATGAAAGATTACCACATAGAGTTTCAGAAAATAAACTGTCCACCAGAAAATGTCTATCTGAAAATGGAGAACAAAATACTGTAGATGACAACATTTCAATGGAGTCACCCAGTGTGTTGAGTGCTGCTAACACACGTAGAAATCCACAGATACTAAATCCACCCCAAGTACAGCAGAACAATAATATAGAACAAAATAAGAAAAAAAAATGTGATAATGAACTCAATCAAAATTTTTCAGTTACATCCTTAAACAGAGACTTATTTCAGATGGAATTGTTAAGTCATAGGTCTGTCTCTGATAAAAAGTGGAAAAAATACCAGCTTTTGCAGATTCCATTTTTATGTGGTACCAGTTCTGTGTTTTCACACATAGGCAATGAGAAAAAGAATTTTCTGAAAAAAGACGGTAAAGATTGTTCCATTAGTGATAATGAAACTACTTCACAAAGAAATAATAAACAAAAAAGTAATTCATCATATATAATTCCAACATTAAAAACTTTTAAAACTATACGACCACTGGAAATCCCTAATTTTCAACTTCCCAGCATTTCAAATGAAATAAATAGTAAAATGCTGACAACTCACTTGAAGGAGACAGATTGGAAGAATTTTAAAGGCCAGCCATCTTTGATGCAAACTAAACAGATAGATGGTCTGCAAAAAATGACTGAGACAGGGAAACAAAAATTGCAAAATGATAAAAGCAGTGTAAAAGTTTCAACTGTTGGTTCTGAATTTAAAGAAAAGAATTACTCATCTATTAGCAAGCAAGAGCACAGTGCTTTGGCAGAAGGTGAAAAATTATCTGTAACTTATTTCAGAGGCATCAGCACTGACATTGAATGTAATAAAATATTTTCTGAAAATTATTTCAGAGATGAAATGCTGGAGAATTCAGGTGGTGATGATGACCAGAAGTCAAAGATTCACATTTACATTAGTGCTAAAAACATTCAGAATGAGAAATGTGTCAGCTGTAACGATCTTTTGAAGAGAATGAGGAACAGCAGTAATGAGGATGCGGGAACATTTCACATACAGACAAGTATTCCAGTAATAACAGAAGCATTAGAGAAAAACAAGTTAGACATACACTGTGGCGCGCATAATTCCAACAGTGATATTAGTTTGTATGAAACAGAATCAAAACTCTCTACGAAAGAAAGACTTTATTCCAAAAGATATTTAACTAAAAACATTATATTTGAAAGCAATTGTCCTCACATTATTGTGCAGAATTTTCCAGATACAAAAATGAGTTTCAATGTATTTAGGGGAAAGGAAATGTTCAAATTAAAGTTTTCATTTCAAAACATGTTGTTTGGAAGCTTCAGGAGGTGGACTGAATCCTTATATAAAGGTATGCCTGTGTGTCAGGGTGACACTGTTACATATTGGTTTCATTTTCCTGAAACATTGAATGAACAGTGTGATGACCCAGAGTTAGTTAGCAATATAGACAGGAAAAACATCCATAACATATGTGTTTGTTTGCTGGCTATTATTTCAAAGCATCTGAAGATGGAACTGCTAAAGAGAATTCTTTCTTCCTTTTTCAATAGCAGGAATACTTTATTGCCAACTGAAAGAAAGTCTATGCGAGTGGAGAATCGTCTTTTATGTAGCAGAAGGCAAGATCACTTAAACTCTTGCGCAGATAATACTTCGAGGCAAAACACAGAATTTCATAAAAAAAATGAAACTTATCCAGGCTCTGTAAGTTCTAAATTTGTGGTGAGCATTGGTTTTGGATTACATAATGAATGCCAGAGAAGACATTTTTCTGGATCTTTAAGTGAAGAGGAATCTACTTTCCTAAAAAGATGGACCATCTTTCATAACCAAAAAAGTGGATTATGTAAGGGAAGACGTGTCAGAAAGCACCACCTCTTATCCAGAGGGACTGAAGGGTTTAGCACCTACTTGAGGTTAGTCAGTCACAAAACCTGTATGAAAAAGCAAATTTCAGTTGCTAAATGCTTAATCTTGCTGCAGGACACTTTTGATTATTCTTCACTAGACAAGATGTATTGCTGCAATATCACAAAAATACAGTATCTGATAGGAGCAAATGTTAGATTTTGGAGTTACTTTCCTCCCCATTCACAACTGAAATTTGAAAAGGTGAATAGTAAATGTACAAATGAGGAAATATCAGTAACTACAGTAGAGCAGGAGAAGAAGAAACCAAATAAAATGTTTAATAATTCTTTTCAGGGAGAAAGATTTAAAGATTTCCCTTTTGTTTTATGTGAAAATAAGAAACATGAAACAACCGGATGTAGAAATTGCATAACGTCTTCAAATGAAGTCACAAATGAAGTGACATATACCATGAAAAAATGTTTGGATACTTCCAGTTACATACATCCTGATAGAAAAGAATATGTTAAGTCAAAAGAGTTGCAAATAAATTCAGATAATTTTCTTTCAAAAAAATCTTCTATTTTTGACATATATGAAAAAATTCCCCTTACTACTGATTCTGAAGACTTTGACCGGATCCCAGTTGTAAACCAAGACAATTCTGTCATAAAAATGTTACCTGAAGAAAATGTGGTCTCTAGTTCAAAAGAGGTTCATAATTTGCCTGATAAATCGAATAATGTCTTAATTCTACCTGAGCAGTCAAAAACAGCTATGGAAAAATGTAATTGTCTCTTGTTACCAGATGGCCAAACAAAAAAACCTGAATATTGCAAAAAAATAGACACATATAGCCCACATGTAGCAAATGAAGAAATCAAAGAGCAAAATACTTATTTAAATTTTGAAAAATTATTTCCCAGTTCCTCAATTGTTTATCAGTCTGTGAGTTTGCCATTAGATAGCAACTCTTCTGTCAATAAAGGCAGAGTAGTAAGTGAAGATGGACACTGCAGGAGTTCCTCAAGTGCAGACAAACAAAAAAAAAGTGAAAAAAGTCATGCTACTACGCAATATCTGTCCACAGGAAATCCTACCATGAGAGATACATATTTGCAATTGCAGGCTAAAGAAACAGTGCAATTTTCTTTACAAGGGCAAACACTGACAAACACAGCAGACAGTTTGGAGCTGGCAACTTTGAAACAACATCTTGAATATGTAAGAGAACAGGAAGAGAGAAGTGATAAACAAATGCATGTAACTAATGAAAGTCAATGTGAGGCTGTAATTATGTTATATTCAGAAGATGAATCTAAAACATTAATTGCTGCAGAAAAGAAATTAAAAATGCATTTATCTGTAATGAACAAAGGATGTCTTGAAGATGTAAAAGATAAGCAGTTACCTTTAGAAAATAAAATCACATATGAATTTGAACTGAAGAAAAAATTTGATTTAGTGCTGGAAGAGCTACGTATGTTTCATGAAATTAGCAAGGGAAATGAAAACAATTTATCTAGTTTGGAAACAAACTCACACAACAATTATCGCGAATTAAATAGTTCTGAGGGGATAGATAAAAATGTGACGAGTGTTTCTCAAAAGAAAATATGTATTTCTTCTCCAATCTGTGGTAGCATAGAAGGGCAAAACATAACTGACAAGAATGAAAGTTCATTAAATGAAAAAATACCAAATGGCAATGAAGAACAAAAAGTATCTAAGGAATATTGTTTTTCAAAGCTGCCAAGTGAAGAGTTGCTGCATTCACCTATTGCAGAAGGTAAGCACGTGAATTGTTGACTATTATGGTAATAAGCAGATAGAAAATTTTAGGCAAATATTTGGTTTGCTGCCAAGGTGTGTTTCTCAGCTCAGATAATTTCCTAACAATTGCTGAGTTTTCCTGGAGTTGTACAAGGTTTGTGGGACAAAAGGTACCTGCCTGTGAGTAGCCAAATGCAAAACAACTGCACTACTACTGCCATTTGCACACTGTGCTGTAGCAGTTGTAGCACAGAATTCAGTCAGTCAGTGTCAGGCTTGCTCCTATCTGTCTTAATGCAAATTCCATTGCAGTTTGTTTTTTTTTTTTTGTCTTGAATTAAATCTCCTGAACAGTCGAAAACTCAGTAAGATGCACATTTACAGAGAGAGCAGGCTCAATATATGACACAATTTTCAGAAAGGAGACAACTGTTTCCTTACAACCGATGTGTTCTACTGAAAGCCTTTGTAGTCATGAAAATCAACTTCATCTTTTCAAAATGGATTTTGCATAATATTCAGAAGTCCGTTTTCTCTGAGAGGCCATATTAATGAGGAATTGAATAATCACAAAGAAAATATTTCGGTATTAGGTCATCAACAGTGACAGTTACCTGTTAAATCTCTCTGGTTTGTTTAAGACCTGGAAGTGAACAAAACAGCTAGTCTTGCAACATTTACATGTGTTTGCATCTGACACCGATACTAAGATCTTCAGTTTAGAAAAGTTACTTAGGGAAAATAGGCAGTTTAATACAAGTCCAGGTAGCAGACTAGTAAAGCTACATGTGAGTATGTTCATGAGCGATAGGCACTACTTGTCATGTGTGATATTTGCATATTTCTCTGGTGTGTTCTAGTTATCTGTCCTCAGCATTTAATTCTGAGCCATAGATCCCAATAGGTGAAGGAAGTTTACTGCACTAAGGATCTTAAGCAGCAGTAAGTTTCTAAACATATTCTGCACTTAATCTTTCTCATGGCATTGCCCTAAACAGTTCGTTCCCAGTTCATTGCTTGAATAGCATTCTATTTTATCATCCACCATAAAGGCAGCGTAGGTACCTCGCTTATGGTTCTGACTTCCAGGCCGAGCCCTCACAAAATTTAGGTAGTACTATAGTTATGATTGTTTAAAATTTAAGTGGTGCCTTTTTTCAGTGTTATTTTTTCTTAAAGAAATAGAATCCTGGCTTCAAACAATATGTGGGAAATACACTTTGTAAACTCCTAACACTCCTACATCCTTTGCTACAGAATCAAAAGGTATTTAATGAGTAGAGGAAGGACACCAAGAAGAAAACTAGTTGAATGCTGTACCTTCTTTTACAAATAGCTCCTATGTAATGAGTAAATTATTCAAGCACTTTTCAAACAGTGTGTTTATCAGATTTTGTATGTGAAATTCAGTTTGCAGAGGTGATGAGTTCTCACAGCTGCAAATAAAATCAATAAGATATATGCTTTTGTCATATTTGGAAAATTCTCTGATTAAAAAAAAGCAGCCATCTCAAATTTGAAATCTGAAATCAGTTTCTCAGGGAGTCAGGTTTAAATTTATAAAGTGAAGATTGCATGGGTTTTGTGAAGGTAATTAGTGTTTGCAAAGCAATTAGAAAAGGGTCACAGGAAAGCCCCGTAGGGAATTCTGTTCAGTAGAGTTTTAACAGTATCATGTGCTGCAAGTTACATCTGAATGCCTTGCCCCAGAGGATGAAAACCTAACAGATACTGGATAAATTGTTCGCTCAGTGATCACTTTTCTGCTTAAGTCAGGAATAAGAAGATCTAAGTGGAGAAAATGATATGTCATCAGAGGATTAAAAACTGCATCATTGCATCTATGCAAAGAAGAACTTAATGAGGTGTATAGGTCGCTTTTGACAAGGCTCTGTTAGTGAGACTTTGTAGTTTCATTAATATTGCCTGTAATATGCATGTATACATTTTACTTAACATAATTAACGTCAACAAGAATCACAATTTAATAACTGGATGAGACGAACGTCTTTATTTGTTTATAAAAATTAGTTAAAATCTTAAATGTTGTATTTACGCTTCTCTTTCAAGGCTATCTTGATGCAGCTTATAATAAGCCATACACATGGAACCCTGCTTTTTATTCCTGCACACTTCTTAAGGAACAAAACTATAATTTACAGAGAGAGGGAGGTAAGAGTAATATGATTCTGTTATTTATACCACAAATATCAGTGCTAATAAACTTATTTCTCAAACATTTGTATTTATCTCTTCCCTTTTTAGCTTTATTTCTATAGCAATCACATTTTATTTAATTGTAGGTTGCTAGAAAGCTGTCCTATCTTTGGCTTGGGTCGCAGAGCAAGTCATGCAGATGAGCCTTTTTGTTCTCTGGATAGAAGAAAAGAACTTTAACAATGTGGGGCTTCCTTTTTTTTTTGCTTCTTTTGGAGCCATTTGGAACAAACATCTTTGGGCATCCAGTTGTTATGATATAGCCAAGATATACTACAAGGAGAACATGATTTGATATACTTTGCTTGGAAGAGTTGTAGTTTTGGACACATTGTGGAAAGAAATTCAGAGAGATATTGCCAATTGCTGTGTTAGGATTTTAAAAAGCATGCTTTTACATTTTTTCCAACACTTGGAAACGTTTAGTAAAACAAGGCTATTGATTTATTCTGAAACAAAATACTTAAATATTGTAAGGAAAAGGCTATAGATAACTCCTAGTTCACTAAGTCAAGTCATGTACAGATATTTTCATTTTTATTCCCCATTGCACCCCTTAAAACTGATGCACTCTTTATTGTTCTCAGAATTCATGTTGTTTCCTTTATTTAGGCCATTCTGTGAAATAATGAGACTTAACATCCTGAACATTTACAGATGATCTCTGGTGATCTTTTCACCTGTTTTTTATTGAAGATATGTCTTCTTTTGATAATGTTTCATATACCAAATGCAAAATGTTACAGAGACTACTGCTCTACTTTTTACTGTTTATTACTGCTCTAGAAGGTGGTAGGATTTTTTTCCTTTTTAGTTTAGTTTTGTTTTGTTTTCTAGCAGGTGGATTTTTCTGACTTTTGTAGTATGTGTTGTTATTGCTTAGGGAAAGTTTAAATTCCAGAATGCTTTATCGTGCGTAACAGCACAAGGTGGTTGATGTTAACATCTTCTTCTTGGAAGTTTTATTCAGGTGGGGTTGAAGCTTACTAGATGGAACATTGTAGCTCCTGCAGAAAATCTCAAGATGACTGAACCCAGAACATCTTCCCGTTCTTCTTTCCCTGTTGTTTTGGACCACGGGGCCAAGGGCAGAGAACACCAGACATTTTCTCCATTGCCGTTAGCAGTAATTATTCCCTTTACATTGCCTCCTAGTCTTTTTTAGGTTCCCATCTGAACTCCAGAAATGTTTGTAAGAAAACCTTAACAATGAGTGACTTCTTTTTTTTCCCCATGACTGCTGAGAAATCCTGCAGATTTCTAGGGCAATGGCAGATTGCTAAGGCATTCTATACCTTATTTCCAGAGCTTTGTCAGAACAGGCACCTAATATACTTCCAGTAGAAGAAGCTGAAAAAATGTAGTGTTCCCCTCATCATCATTCTCAGTTGATAGCAAATAGGGAACTGATGAGTATTTTCTTTCCTTGAGGAGGAACATTGCTTCTGTGCTGTAATCTATGGTTGGCAGAGACAATTCTCTTCCATTTGTGCTGAACCTTGCCTTAGAGATTATTCTGAAGCAAGGACTATATATTTTGTTGCCAGAGGGAATACTGTATTTACTGTACTGATAGGGCAAGTTTGGCTGATATGTGGTTGTCTCCCTCTGCTTTTTCAGAAGATTCTGAGCCATTACATGTTCTCTTACATGATTTGGGTTGGTTATATATCTTGGATGTGATCACTGTCTTTCTGCTGTGCAATCCAAGCCTATTAATTTAGCCAATTTAGTTGCCAAAACTGTGGCTTAATCCAGCATATTGTTTCCATAGTTAGAAGATTATGAGGTACAGATTTTATACTTGCTGGTATCAATGAGTTCTTTGGTTTACATCTCACTGTTTGGTCGTATCAAGCGACTGTTGCCTCAGAAACTGTGACTGTTTTGGAAAGGAGATACCTGGGTGGGACAAGAGATTTATGCTTCAGCAGTTTTACAGTTCAGCATGACTAACTACCATGATTTACGGGCTACATATAAACCTATAACACTTTGAGTGCATGCCATTCTTCTTCCAACTGACTCTTATGAGTCTTATAAAAGACATAGCAGCATTACTATCTCATCATTGACTCAAGAATGGAACTTTGTTTTTTTTTTCTCATCCCATCAGTTAATATTCTTGTGAAAGGCTTAGAGATTTTTTCTTACCTTCATAGGATTCCAGTTGAGTGCCTAAGACTCTGATATCCTCTATCAGGGTATCAGGCAAATGTCTCACTATTTGATATTGTAGCTAATGGCCCAGTGCTTCATCATTTTATGGAATAATTGAAAATAGAAAGGATCTTAAGAAACTTGACACTTTCTTGTGTGATTGTTACTTCTTCCGGATGACTCATTGTCCTGATCTCTAGTTTACAAGCTCATGGTCTTCCATTTTTCCCCAGTGAGTATTTTATTTTATGCAAAACTGAACAGCTTCTGAAGGGTGACTGAATCATGCTCTGGATTACTAGATGGTGTATACCTTACGTAATAGACTATGGAATGGAAAATCTACATCGTCCTGTCCTACTTGCTGTAAAATGAGTGACGCAAGACAAGGCATCGAGATTATTACCACCAGTAGAGTGATGCCTGGTTCTGTAATTTGGGTTTGTGCATCTAAACCCCTCAGACTAGTGGAAAGTATTGATGCATACTCCTCTCGGTATATCCCCTCTGTCCCAGAATGGTAATTTGTATCAAACTATATGCCTTTGCCAGTCTGTTAGGAAAGCTGTGTAATGTTAGGTTGAGGATCCTTCTAATTAGAAGGAATCTAAGTGTGACTCGGCTCTTAGCGTCTCAATTTTCAACTAAAATAATATGTTAGATGCTTTACAGCTGAACAAAATGGAGAAGGGACAGGATGTAGTAAAGGACTGAGAAGCTGCAGTTAATGTTCATTTCATCTAATTAACATATCTTGGTAATACATAATTCTGGTGTATATCATATGTAATTCTGGTTTTACTTTTTGTTTCCACTTTGGTATTTTTTATTTTCACTTCTTGTTTTCTTTTTTTTTTTTAATATAGGATACTTTCTGTCACGTGAAGTTATAAGAGTACAGCCTCTAAAAACATGCAAGGGCCCCATCAGGGTTGGGCTGTCAAGAAAAGCTCGACCCAAACAGCTTCATCCTTATCTGAAATGACTTACTGGATTCTTTTACCAGTCTTCAAATAGAATCACTGTGCTTCAAAACTGTTGAAATGTTTTTATGTTAAGTTTTTATGTTGATAGTTTGATCTTTGTGGTTTATGCGGGTTTTTTTAGATATTAATATTGCAGTATTTGCTAGTGATTTATTTAGGAATGCTCCTGTGAATATTTGATAGCAAAGGGATTTATAATGAATGTTTACTATCAGAAGTTTTAATGGAAAGATGAGGCACTTTTAATGTTTATGTAATATTAATAAAATCTGACATGTATTTTTCGTCTATTAAAATATACAGTTGAAATTTTCTGTCCTAATCAGACATTCCTAGAATCCTCTGTGTGTTTGTATGTTTATATAGCTTTAAAACCTCTATTAGTATTTTTAAAGGGATTTGTTACAAATGTTTAGAGAGGTGTAGAAGAGAATGTCAGGAAGCTAAATTTAGATTACTAAATAGGAAGGTTATGCTTTAGGCTTCAGAGGTAGTTTCCTCTGATGTACTCTCAGTTCCATGTACTTAAGCCATTAGACAAAGAAAACTGTTGAATTTCAGTGCAGAGTTGTGAAGGAAGAAAAGTATAAATGTTCTCTCTGTTGTTACAGACAGAATGTCTTATTCTGAAGGTACTGATTCCATTGTATACAATATGAAGGCAAAATACTGGCACTTAAATTCTAGAAACTCTATCTCAAAAAATGGGGAAACTTGGGCTGATCTGAAGCATTCACATATTGAATATCTGTTAATAGTTATTAATTCACTGATATTTGTGTTATCTAATAAAGAATAATGATTGAATAAAAAGACAGCAAGAAACAAACATGGGTGAGATCTGAAAAGAAACCACTAACGTGTCAGAACAAGAGTAATCCAATAACAGAAGAAAGCTTTTAACCCTGTGTATGCAATTGCACAAAGTTTTTTAGCAAGATCATATTTTACATTGCAGTGGGTGAGAATTTCAATATAACAAGCATTACACAATAGTGATGGAAGGATGATAAACCCCAGGACAAATAGTAATACTTGGTTTCAGCTGGCACAATGAAAACTGAGCAAGCTGAACTAATAGGGAAATATATCTATAGATAAATAATTCTACAGAATCTATAGCCACAGTGTGAACAGTAAGTCACTACACAGCTTGATCTATTTAGCAGCAACCTTCAGAATATATCATATATAGTAGTAAATCTATCAGTATGCTTATCCTATAGAGGCCTAAGTAAGAAAAGGAAATTCAGTACACAATGTCAAGAAAAATCAATGACACAATACAATCTAAGAAAACAGTTGTAATTTGGTTTATAATTTATTTTATTCTTATATGAAATAGCAAAAATGTCAGATGAACATTTGTTTCTATGAACCACTGGTTCTAAACCAACGGTTTCTAAACTTCTCTGTGGACCATAGGTTGTCCAAAAGGTGTAGTGAGTGCTATGCATCTGGTCTGAAAATAATTTTAAACAATAAAATTTACTAATTTTCCATTAAACATTTGATGATGCAAGTGTAGGACAGTCCATGCTAATGGAAAGCGTATTTCTGGAGGTCACAGGACAAGAAATTATCCTTCCTTTATCAATAGTTCAAATCTGTGTAAAAAATTGAAAGGGCTAAGCAAATGGGCAACCAGAAAACAAATTCAGAAGCAATTCAGAAGCAACTCCAAAGGCAGGGCCATTAATCAGCTCCCTGTGCTAATGAGCCTGAGGAGTCCAGTCAGGCAGCTGAGCAGACATGGGGTGGATTAGACTTTGTAGCACCCTCAGAAGCCACCCCTGTAGCCTCGCCCTGTTACCAAAACCTTGCTGCACAAACCCAATACAGAGACCTATAGACCAGCTCTCTTTGCTCTTCGCAGCATACGCAAGAATACTTAGCTAAAGAATTTTGATCAATCCCTGCTTACTGGGGTCCAGAGAAACTTAACCTGATACTTCTTACAGAGGGAGAAATCAGCATCCCTTTACTGTCTATTCACAACTGATAAAATCTAAAGTCCTCAGATTTGGAAGACAAAGTATGGATGCTCAGTTGCCGTTTAGGGGTTGCTACCAACCACAAGTCCACAAGCTCCTGCACTCTGTCACCCTGAGCTATAATGCCAGTTTATCCTCTCTGAGACAGAGATGTCTGCTGCTGATGGTGAGGGTGCTACAAAGTGTCAACCACCTTAAAAAAACCACTGGCCATAGAATTTTACAGATCAGTGCAAGGATGACAACCAGAGCACGTGTGTCTACCACCAGCATCCACACCACAGACCAAGCAGCGTTTGTAATGGCCACAGATCAAGGCCTTAAATGTCTAGGATGGATACCTCATAACCCTGATTCTTTGTTATTAGTGTCTAACATGGAGTCACGAAATACGCCTTAGTCGTTCCGAAAGCAGTTACATCAATGAAAACTGTGAAGTCATGTATGGAGATGATGTGACCTCACCAAAGGGTACTTGTAATGAATGTTCACACAGCTCGTTCTGAAATGAATACACTGTTCCTTGAAATACCTGGGTAATTTTGTTCTGCCTTATACTACAGGATGCTTGGAAACTCAGATTATACTAAAATCTGCAGGAATCAATTCCAAGGAAATGTTCTATTAAATTACCTCATCATTGTTTATACAGCAAGTCATACTTCCACTGAAGAACTTTGCTGTCTAGTAAAAAGTTAAGAGACAGGAAGCCTAATGCAAGATAGGAATTATTTTTAAATTTTACAAAAGTTAGGTGGTAACTTTCTATAGTACATACAGTTTTTAGAATTGAGAAACATGCTTATTTTATAATCAATGAACACACCTGTTTTTTTAAAAAAAAAATTATATCTGGTGCTTTTATATGAAAATACTACAGTGTTCTTGCATGCAGAAGACAGAGGTAAACGCCACTTTTCCAGAACGAGAGACAAAGTCTTAATTCACTGAGTTTACACTCAGTGGCAAACTTTCTTGTGTTTAACAGTGCAAAGTTTGTACAAGAATGTTCCAAAATATCCTGGAAATACAAAATTGTATTCTCAAACTTAAAAAATACCCAACCACAAAAACCCAATCAATCAAGTAAAAACCCAAAAATTGGACCATGCGGACAAGTAGAAAGATTAGTCCAGCTGAGATATTATGTAAACTTTATGCTTCACTGGTCGTTCAGCTGGGGATAACATGCTAACAACCTGCCGTCGTCTTAAGTAACAGAGGAAGGGCTGGCACAGGGAAGGCTGGCCTGGCGTTCTGCCGGCTTTGGCTTCCCCAGCCACCATCAACTGGAAGAGCTCAGCTACCTTGTTACGCTGGCGAGCAGCGCCTGAGCATTCAGCTGTGTAAGTCAGCAACAGGCGTTGGCATTGTTCCACGGACCTTTGGAGCTGCGCAGGTATATGCCAAGCGAAGATCCCACCGTATGGCTGTGCGTATTTTATCAAAACAATGTGTATAGATTTGGAATTTTTTCATTGCAGACACAATATCTGGTGATATTTTTTGAATTAGCTAAGCTTAGTATTGCTGACAGTAAAGGAAATGCAGATGTTAAGTGCCACTGTACTTTAATAAGTATGCAGAAAAGCTTAAATATCATTTCTGAATCATTTTTTTATCAGCTGCTAGAACAATAGATCTAGCTATGGCTTATTTAATACAAAAGAATTCAATTATAGCCTACTGAAAGCCTTGAATTCTGTTACATGTACCAATACATGTGATTTTTTAATAAATAGTGATTGAGTGCATCCTTTTTGTCTGTCTTTCAAATGACTGGATGCAAAGCTGCTCTTTTCAGTGTATTTTGGATAAATGTGGGTGATTAATAAGTGAACAAATGCAAGATTGTTAAAATCCAGCTTAATAACACCACCTGTGTGGTAGAAGTGTAGCTATTGTCTCTTTCAGAGAATTGAATTGAAACAGAGGATGAAGCCCTGTTACTCCTTCTACTGTTGGAAGGCAGTTTCCAAACAAGAATAGACAACAAACGTTTGAGGGGAGGCGTCAGAGAAAGGGCTGGAGTGACTGTATGTAATAAAAGGTCCTTCACCAAGCAAGACGGTGCTAGGGCATTTTCTGCATATACATTACTAAAAGGCTTAATGTGCTTAAGGGTGACCTCAACTTTTGTTCTTACAGCTCACATCCAGTTTTGATCTTAACAGTCTGCTCCCAGTGTGGGCATCCCACCATGTTGTTCCCACACACCACTGGAGAACCTACCTGCCATTACCCCCTTGCCAAGCCACTGAGATCTCTTTACCTGCTGTGTTCCTGCTGAGCCATCAGCAGAGCATTTCTAGACAGACTCTCAGGTAAACTCAAAACACATTTTAAAAATACCTGGGAAAAATTAAAAGTAATTTTTGTTGAAAATTACTTCTGTTAAGTATGGTTCAGGTGAAAATGGAAATAAGGACACTAGTTTCAACATTTGTCTGTTGACGGTCTGGGTGACAGCTGTCTACAAGAAATGCAGCAATTTAACATTTACAAGTTATGATTAATTTCATAAGCAAAATCAGTTCATCATGATTTGATAAAGTAGCCAAAGTAAATAGTCAGTCGTCTTATAAAATATATGCTACCATTTGATATTTGGTCTGAGCCAATGCTGCGGTAGAAGAGACTAATTGTTAATAGGTCAAAAGAAGTGTGTGTTCCATTTTTTTAATTTAACATCTTCCCGCCACAAGGCCCCTTGAGCCCCTTGAGTTATTGAAATATTTTTAGCCAGGAGTCATAATGAAAATTCAATACAAATTATATTCACTAAGAAAGATGCCTAGACTAATTCTCTGTTAAAATACTTTCTGTCAAAGCTTAAATATGCAAAAATATGCAAAGCTTACCAAAGAAATGTGAAAAATAAGTGCATCAGCATGTGTGTATATACACATATATGTATGCATGTCCTGCCATGTTTTTAATGTATAATCAACGTGCATTCTCATTAACAATGACATTTTGGAGCCTCTAATGCAACGTATTGGCAATGATATATTTCACAATTTTGAACAGAGGTTACGGCTACACATGGAGAGATGGGAAACAGATTGAAATAACTTGGGAAACCCCAGTCAATACAGTAGGGTAGGCTCTAAGGTGACCTGAATTGCCTTTGGGACAGAACTGTCTCCTCCAAGTGAGGAAACTTAGGGAAAGCATGTGCCTGAGTCAATGGACTGCAATAGTTGAGAAATCTTTTTTATTTGTTATTTGTAGCTAAGGGTGAAATAGATAGATAGCTGTTTTTAAGTATTTTCCAGCACCGAAATTCTGTTATTCTAAGGTTTGTATTCCAACAGCATCCAGGAGCTCTGGTCACAAACTCACTGCGTACTGCAAAATCTTGCAACAAAGATTTGATTCCTGTCCCAAAGATCTTACAATTCATTTTTTTTTTTCAGTGCATGGTTTACATGTATGCAACAGGCAGGGAGCTGACCATGGGAGAGGTAATGTCCTATAGATTAGTCTGAAGATGGAGCTTGACTTTTATTATTCTCAACCATTCCAAGCATTCCCACCCTTTCTGGAGCAGTCCATCTGGAGTGATGTTTTATGTGCCATTGGAGCCAGCTCCTTGTGCCCCTTACCCTGTGTATCATCCCGTTCTTTCTGCCTCACAACTGCTTTTCCCATGGAATTTGCTGAGGTTCTGGCAGCACGGTGGAAAACAACAAGAGCTGGACTTTGTTATGATCAGCCTAGCTACAGCAAAACTTATCTACTTGGGCTTGCCAAAATTCGCCTGTTATATGCTTATGATTCAGGAGTACACCATAACTGACCAGTTGTGGTTAACTACAGGTCTTGTCCACTGTTTCCACTGTGGGAAAGGTTCTTTGGGAATGGGCGGGTGCCAAATTATCTCAGTATGCCTTTCTGACCACATTTCTGTAAACCTGTGTTAACACTGGCGGTTCTGAGTTGCCCAGCCTTGAAATGATTAGCAGGAACAATTATAAAAAACAGTAGTGTTCAAAACTCAGTAGTGTTCAGTTTCCAGGAACCTATGGAGTGTGATGGTCAAAGGAACTTGAATATGGCATTAATTCTGGAGCCAGTGCCATAAGGAGAGTGTCATGAGAATTAAAACATAACTTTTCTTTTGCTCCCTATGGAATAAGTATTTGTGGATAGTCCTATGCTCATTTTTTGTGTATTTTTCTATTTTACATGTATATTTTATTATTTGTTTTTTTTTTTTAAAAAACCTGTCATTAGCAATGTATCTGTAAAAAGCTTTTAGGATGGGTGAAAGCTATAGAAAAATGTTTTGACATATTTTCAGAAGAGGATTTTTTTTAAAAAGATTGTGAAGACTTGAATTAGGCTTGTATACACTATACTACTCTTCTTTTACCCCATGTATTTGATATGTTATTGCTTGAAAATAATTATAGAGTACGAAGAATGGAGGTATGAGAAATAAGTATAGTTAATACTGAAAAAAAATACAAGACTGTTCACAAAACTGAAGACACAGCGTAGGACGTGTTCATCCTTGTGAAAATTCTTCTTTTGTAAGTAAGCGCTGCCAAGGTCAATGTCAGCTTGAATTCCTTAATGCATACTGTAAGTGCTAGCTGTGCAGATTAGATCTGCCCAGAGCTATTCTTATTTGTTCATCCAGCTTTTAAAAATACATGTTTGTGCTCTTTTATTAAAAAAATTTCCATTTAAAAAAAAAAAAGAGTGGTCAAAGCTTGTATCAAGTCTTTCATTATACTCATTCTCCACCTACTTTTCATTTTGCCCCAGGAATATGTACAAACAAGTTTCCAGCTGCACACTGCTGAATGTATTTTAGCATTCAATAACAAAGAAATAATATATTTCCTGCATTTCCCAGATAAGTTAATGAAATTAGATTTCATAGGGAATAAAAATAGTTCAATGTTAGCACTCATTAAATTCTTAATGTTTACTATATAATAGTTTAGATTGGAAGGGACCTTTAAAGGCCATCTAGTCCATCCATCCTTCCTGCAAGGAGCAGGGACATCTCCAAACAGATCAAGTTTCTCAAAGTCTCATCCAACCTGGCCTTGAATGTTTCCAGGGATGGGGCATCTCTAAGCATCCTGTTCCAGTGTTCCACCACCCTCATCATAAAAAAAAAAATTCCTTTTGTCCAGTCTGAATCTACCTTCCTCTATTTTAACTTTTAAAAATTGTTAGGTCAAATATGAGATTGTTTGGCTATTGCCAGATCTTGTTAGGGCCAAATATTGTAGTATCTTTTTGCATCAACCTGTTTTTCTCTGGCAAAGAAAACATTGCAAAAAAAATTCGAATCCAGCCTAATTCCTAGGTGTAATCCCTAAGAATTCCTTGAGATATTTGTCCAGCAGTGTGTTCAGGTGGCCAAGAAAGCCAACAGCATCCTGGCTTGTATCAGGAACAGTGTGGCCAGCAGGAGTAGGAAAGTGATCGTGCCCCTGTACTCGGCACTGGTGCGGCCGCACCTCGAATACTGTGTGCAGTTTTGGGCCCCTGACCACAAGAAGGACATTGAGTTGCTGGAGTGTATCCAGAAAAGGGCAATGAAGCTGGTGAAAGGTCTGGAGAAGTCCTATGAGATGCAGCTGAGGGAACTGGGGTTGTTTAGCCTGGAGAAGAGGAGGGTGAGGGCAGATCTTATCGCTCTCTACAACTACCTGAAAGGAGGTTGTGGGGAGGTGGGTGTTGGTCTCTTCTCCCAAGCAGCTAGCGATAGGATGAGCGGATATGGCCTCGAGCTGTGTCAGGGGAGATTTAGGTTGGATATTAGGAAACATTTATTTACTGAAAGAGTTGTCAAGCATTGCAACATGCTGCGCAGGGAAGTGGTGGAGTCACCAGGATGGTGATCCCTGGAGGTGTTCAAAAAAGGTGTGTATGTGGCACTTTGGGACATGGTTTAGTAGGCATGTTAGGTTGATGATTGGATTTGATGATCTTAGAGTACTTTTCCAACCATTATGATTCTATGATTCTAAGCAGGATTGGTAGGAGTCTGTCAGGCTTTGCACGTAGTATCTACATACATAGTCATTTAGAGCTTTGCCCTTGACAGGCTTTTACAAAGAGTTCAGGAATATTGCTTTAACAACAGATGGGCACTTTCGGACAATACTGGGGTAGAAATCTGTCAGAAATACCAACAGCTCATTCAGAATAGTCCAAGGATGTGATATCATAGATTTTCTATCATCATCAATTATTTTGGACTACAAAGTGCGCTCTCTGTGTTTCAAGGAGGTGGTATTTGGCTCCCGATTTGATAACAATTGATATTATTTCGTTGGTACTGAGCCATCTGAAATTCAGGGAGATGATGACCTTACAAATATCCCTCTTGATTCCCATGTTGCCATGCAACTCTCTGGCTTTACTGTTCTGAAGAAAACTGTGTTTTTTAAAATATTAAACTACTATTTTCCTCTGCCTCTTGCTCACTCATCTGTCACTGCTGTGCTTCCTGCTGCTGATGCTGGGTTGCTAATGGCTTTTCAACATTGCTAGGCTGTCTGTTGTGGTACTGACTTTGTATCCATGGCAAGATGCTGTGTCTGTTGTTGCAATGCTTGTCCCACTCCATACTGTGGCAGATCTTCCCGTGCTCCTGTGAGTTACTGACTACTTATGGCGTGGTGGTTCCTCATGAGGAGGGTGATTTCTCTTAAGACTGTGCAATAGGTAAATTTTTGTTTGGTGACTGAGCCAAACATGAAAAGTAATGCCTGAATTGGAGTTTTTTGTTTGTTTTGTTTTTGTTTTTAAGTATATTTGCTTAGAAAATGTATTATCCTGGTGTCATAATGGTACATTACTGTTGGAAAATCTGGCAATAGATTCTTATAAACTTTCTCTTTGTTTCAGTCTGATAGTACAAAAATGAATAAAAGCTATTAAGCTTAGATGTCACTAAACGGGAAATGGTCCTCTGAGCCATCCTATTTCTGCTAGCTGTCGTGAGGCCGATATCTTTGTTGCTCTACAGTCATATGCCCAAAACTGCTTCTCTTGTCAACCCCAGCTGTGGGTCTGACCCATTGGCATGGGCAACACTTGCTCACTGCTCAAACCACAGCTTTCTTCCAGCATCTCACCCATCTAAATGGTCAGTGTAAGATGACTAACGCTCAGTTGAACAAATCCCATTATCAAGCATTATTATTCTTTTCCAGTGACAGAAAAAAACTTCAGAGTTGAAAAGCAAGTCCTCTAGTCGATGAGTTTTTTGAAGCAGAAGTGCAAATCCTCTTTATGCTGACCCTCTGATGAGCTGAGATGTCGAGGGGAGTAAATGTCCTCTTTATGAATGTATTTAGTCCAGCAATATCAGATGATAAACCACAGCATTTGGGATTACATTTCTCTATGAGATTGTACTAACTGAGTCTATTAGAAGCTTTGTCCTTCACACTGCCTTCATATTTAATTAATTTGGCAAAACAGCTTCAACCATCTTCTTTTCTCCCATCCTCGCATTTCCTACTTCACATCTTTGTCCACAAGGATGTTATTTTTCATTTCACTTTCATTGCAAGGTTTTTTACTTTTTTATTCCTTTGCTTCTATCAAATGCTTTTGTATACCCAGTTGAAGGCAGTGCTGAATTTGTATTCGTCTTGTGGAAACTGCTGAAAGTATTGTAATTTGTTTATCATCAGATGAAACATCGTGCCTCAGACCTTTCTTTTTATTATGAAGACTGATTAAGCTGATTTGCTTGTCGAGCTCCCTACCGGCAATCTTATTGACCACTAGTAACCTCCCCTGTCATTTTCTCGATTTAGTAAACCAGTTCTAGGAGAGCTGTCAGATTACAATCCAGGTAAAAGCAGCAGCAACTGCGGTCTCTGCAGCACTTCCCAGCCACACAGACGTGCCTATATAAGTACTTTCAGAGTCCAGATCCCTTTGTATCTTTCTTAGAAAATTATAGAGATAGACTTTTATTTATTTTCTCATCTATTTGTCACATAGACCATATATTAATGCTGTTTTTCCTGATTATTTTTCTGGGTAGAACCTAAGACACTTCAGCAGAAACTGTTGTTTTCTATGAAAGACGAGAAAGAGATGACGTCCATTTAAAGGTTCCCAAATCGTTGACAATGGAGTATCTCTGTACTGATGTCCTCAGTCTCTCTGATTGAAGCAGACAGAGACAGATAACGGTCCTGAACCTGCACTGGCAGTATCAGACACCTTCTAAAGCTCTGTTCTGAATGACTTTCATCCTTCCTTGGGGAGAAGCCTAAGCAAATATGATATGAAACCTTGTTTTTTATTGATAACTTTTACTTAACATTATGTCATGAAGCCAGACCAAGGTTCACTTTCAGAAGATGCACTCTAACGTGTGTTTTCTCCAGCTGCTGAATTCTGTGTATTATTATCTGGATCCTCATATTAGCTGCAGGATTGCTGCCATGAATAATGACATTGTATAAAAATTACAAGTAATGAGATGATAAGGTTATACAATGTAGATCTGGGAACTGTACAAGCAATCTGAAAAAAGGACAGGAGGCAAAATAAATATCAGGCAAATAAGATTTCAAAAGACTGGCTCTTATTAATCTTTCCTGAAGAGTAAAACTCAACATATTTGCAACAACTTCTGAAAAATATGTATTTTTTTGTCAGTATGCTATTTGGACAAACAGTGGTAAGTAGTGGGCAGTGAAGCACCGTGTTCATGCAGTCTAATAGGCGGGCTGTGCTTTCTGCACGGGGACAGATGTGAATGCTGCTTAAACTGTTTGGAACCTTTTTTGCGTAATATTGAAACCCAATAAAATGGAGAAATATTATCTAATTATTCATCTGTTCATAGATCTGCAATTTCAGAGTCAGCCACAAGAACCCACGTATTTATAATAAGAAAATATCAGTATTTACAGATGAAGCTAACTGGTATCATCCAGCAGTTTATCTTACCAAAATTAAGTTTCACCTGGGATGTAGCACTTGTCAGCTATAATAAACTATTATTGAATTTAAAATGAAAGTACTTTTTTTTTTTTTTCAATTTCATATAGATTAATGGGTGGCTTATATGTTATTTTACAGTAGATTAAAAAGACGGATATTCTTCTCAGTTATAATACTCTAATACAATCTAC
Source organism: Chlamydotis macqueenii (assembly GCF_036417535.1). Classification (NCBI taxonomy): domain Eukaryota; kingdom Metazoa; phylum Chordata; class Aves; order Otidiformes; family Otididae; genus Chlamydotis; species Chlamydotis macqueenii. Next base: position 12,241,900 of record NC_141558.1, read on the forward strand.
TTGGTAAGAATAAATTTGGTTTTGATCCTGCAAAGTAATATGAAGGTTGAGAACCTGAAATTGTTGTGAGAGGAGATGAGGATATACAAACAAAGAAATGCCATGAAAAAGGATGTTTTCAGTACAGTCAATGTAAATCTTTCTTTTTTCTTTTCTCTGCAGACCCACTGTTCTGCACCTACAAAGTCCCCACTGTTTTTAAACACACATCAATTTTAACACATTTCTTGAAAAAAGGCTTTTAAATCCTACACTTTCTTTATACAGAATAGGCCATTTAATTTTAATGTCAAAGATTTTTTTTTCTAAAATTAATAAAATACAACAATCAGAGTGGTTTTGTCAGCACAGCAATGTGACTCGTCAAAATTATAATTTACCAAATTCCTTGGCATTGTTCAACTTTTCTGTAACCATCTAAACAGTTTTTAAATGCTATTTCTTGATTAACCAACTGATTTGGCTATTCATTCCCAATTCTGATTGACAGTATTGATTGGCTTTTCAAATGGTCTGATGCAAAACCTCTTGAAGTCAGTAGGACATCAATAATTTAGTCTGTGTACTCTGGATCAGGCCTGACGTGTCACCAGAATAACTGATGTTTTCTTCTAGGCTGCTCCTTGCTGCCACGGATTTTGTAACGGAGCGAAACCAGCATTAGCTGGGATTAAACTGTAAACTCATAGTTCTTGTAATTAAAACATAAAGAATATATAATGAAAACACAACTAAAATTATTAATGATAATTCCTACTTAAATAACAGTAACATAAGGGCACCAAGGGCAGATCGTGCCTGACCAATTTGGTGGCCTTCTATGACGGGGTGATGGCATCGGTGGACAAGGGACGAGCAACTGACGTAATCTACCTGGATTTGTGCAAAGCTTTTGACGCTGTCCCGCATGACATCCTTCTCTCTAAACTAGAGAGACATGGGTTTGATGGACGGACCACTCAGTGGATAAGGAGTTGGCTGGATGGCCGCACTCAGAGAGTGCTGGTCAACGGCTCAATGTCCATGTGGAGACCGGTCACGAGTGGCGTCCCTCAGGGGTCCGTGCTGGGCCCGGCCCTGTTCAACATCTTTGTCGGCGACATGGACAGTGGGATAGAGTGCACCCTCAGCAAGTTCGCCGATGACACCAAGTTGTGTGGTGCCGTCGACACGCTGGAAGGGAGGGATGCCATCCAGAGGGACCTTGACAGGCTGGAGAGGTGGGCCCATGCCAACCTCATGAAGTTCAACCAGGCCAAGTGCAAGGTCCTGCACCTGGGTCATGGCAATCCCAGGCACAAATACAGGCTGGGCGGGGAATGGATTGAGAGCAGCCCTGAGGAGAAGGACTTGGGAGTGCTGGTGGATGAGAAGCTTAACATGAGCAGGCAATGTGCCCTTGCGGCCCAGAAGGCCAACCGCATCCTGGGCTGCATCAAGAGGAGCGTGGCCAGCAGGTCGAGGGAGGTGATTCTCCCCCTCTACTTTGCCCTGGTGAGACCCCACCTGGAGTACTGTGTCCAGTTCTGGAGCCTCCAACACAAGAAGGACATGGACCAGTTGGAGAAGGTCCAGAGGAGGGCCACGAAGATGATAAAAGGGCTGGAGCACCTCTCTTATGAGGACAGGCTGAGAGAGTTGGGGCTGTTCAGCCTGGAGAAGAGGAGGCTCCGGGGAGACCTGATAGCGGTCTTCCAGTACCTCAAGGGGGCCTACAGGAAAGATGGAGAAAGGCTGTTTAGTAGGGCCTGTTGCAATAGGACGAGGGGTAATGGTTTTAAAATAGAGGAGGGTAGATTTAGATTAGAAATTAGAAAAAAATTTTTACGATGCGAGTTGTAGAACACTGGAACAGGTTGCCCATAGAGGTGGTGGAGGCCCCATCTCTGGAAACGTTCAAGGCCAGTCTGGATGAGGCTCTGAGCAACCTGATCTAGTTGGGGATGTCCCTGTTCCTTGCAGGGGGGCTGGACTAGATGACCTTTGAAGGTCCCTTCCAACCCTAACCATTCTATGATTCTATGATTCTATAAGATCATCTAATAATACACTGAGGGGAAAATTATTTTCGGGTACTATGTTTTTTGTTTTGTGAGTGAGAAAATGAAACTAATATTAGAAACTATGAAGATCACAGGAAATAATATTTGTAAACCAAATTTTGCAGTTTGAATGAAAGAATTTGAATCTCTCTTAAAAGAAGCATATTTCAACTTGAAGCTCCCAGTTTAGCATGATCTGTAACAAAAACCCCTTGTATGTTAACATTAGATTTACATTTGTGTTTTTACTCTAAAATTTAGCAAATAGATTTTTTAGGCAAATAGAAGATGGCTTTCCAGTAGCCAAAATATTGTGTTAAGGAAGTAAATTAAACTATTTGCTCATTAAATTACTTTTGTGCTGGAGATTCATTAATATTCATTCAGTAATATCTAGCAAAGGTCAGCCAAAAGGTAATTATGTGAGGGCTGAATACCTTTCCTTGGAACTTTCTGTACATTGTAAACCAGATTTCTTTCTCTTACTTCCATAGAACTAATTTGAAAGAGGACTTACTGGGTCTGTTGGATCTCTCTTACTCCAAGACAACCTTTTAGGTATTGTAGACACACACACACTCACTCTCACATACATTCTGGAAGGTTCCCAACAGTGTTGTGAATTTACGCTGATGTGGGGAAGTACCGGCATCACTGAGGAGCAGCTGTGGTGAAGGGCACCACGCAGCAGTGTGAGACAGCCAGCAATCACATCATACCATGCAGAACCACCGGTTGAGTTAGGCAAAATTTTCCAAGCGCCAAATTGGTGCTTGGCCAGGGCACTGCAGCAAAAACCTTACTGTTAAAGAAGTGGTACTTGAGCATTAAGGAATTAATGAATGAACATTAAGGAACAGAAGAGCATTAAGGGATAGAAGTGTGCTGACTTAACATTTCAGCCAAAAAGTAAAACCTCTGAACGCAAAGGGCATGTCAGCATTGTATAACAAGGAATGGCCTCAACTTGGGCTCAAGATAATAGTAAATCATTATTTTTATAAACAGCTAGCTGGTTGTAAGCTTGTCTTAGAAGTTCAGGTTTAACCCTAGGGGACAATTGCAGATTGAAATCATGCTGCTGACTCAAGCTGGTGGATCCTCACTACTTCAGCTCAAGAGCAATGGATAGTATTTAACTTTTTGTTGGCATTTTATCCTAGGTGTAGGGTATGATCTAGTCTGGCCTCATGGCAGCATCTGGGTGGCAGGGAAGGCCCCAATTTACCTTTGTGTGGCTGCTGCCCTCAGGAGGAGCTCCCTAGACAGAGGTGAGATTGCTTTTTCCTGGGGAGAAATTGAGCATTCGTGGAAGGAAGAAACTTCAGAGACCACACTGGGAGCAATCATGCTGCAGGAGAAGCTGTGAGATTCCTTAGAGGAGCAGGCACAGGATCAGGCTTCAAGGTGACAGCAAGGAGACCTTCATAGGACTGCACAGAGCTTTTTCATGCCAAAGACACTGAAGATGAGGATGAGAAAGACAAGGAAAACAGGAGAAAATTTTGGTTTTATTTTAATCAATCTCACTGAGCAGAACTGTGTCCTGCACTTGAAAACTGAATTTGTGTTAATTTTCTTTCAGGTCAAAGAGCATGTGAGATTCAGAGCTTCCTGGTATCTTTGGTGATCACCTCAAGGAAAACATGAGGTGCTTCTGTAAGTCTAGCTGACCTGCAGCTCACAAATTAGCTTATTCAGATTTAACCTTTTTCAGTAAGTGTTAAGGAAATGCTAACCAAACCAGTCAACTTCCAGGAGCTGCTCAACTGAACTTGCTTAAATTCTGGAAATCTTGCTGTGCCACAGAGACACTGGGTGCTGCTGAATCAATTCTCCTTCTATAAATCATGATGGAAGACACTTAAGGCAGGTAGATAATTTTTTTTACAGCACAGCAGTTAGAGAGAACCATTACATCCTTTTGTCAAAACTGGTTTTTTGGACTTGCAAAGTCCCTGGTCAAATGTTAAAACTCCCTCAAAAAGAGAGTTATTTCATCTTTCTTTCAAAGAAACTCTATTTCTGATGTCCTATCAAATTCTACATCAGAACAGACCCAAAACAGTTATGATGCTGAGCTGGTGAGAAAAAGCTGACAACAAGGGCACCTCTTAGGTGTTGGTCCTCTTTTTTGGTCTTGGGTATCTCACATGGGTTTACAGAGCACCTTTGTCCTTTTTTGCTCCACAGCCTGGGAAGAGGCACTTAAAATTTCTTTCTGGAAGCAAGGAAATATTTTATCTACAAGAAGGTAGTCAGCAGGGCTGAAGGAGGAATGGTACAACTTGTGACCACTGATGTGATCCCAGAGACCAACTCTTACCTTCCTCCCAGTTCAATAGATGTACATCTGAATGCAGTGATACATACCTTTGCATATGTATGCTTACATAAATACAGAACTCAGATAATTAGAACATTTCAATTTGTTGCTTTGCCTTAGATTTAAGCCAACTTTTTGTGTCTCACTTGAAAATACCTTAACAATGAGGATTTCCCAGCCCTTGAGGTGGCCATTTTTACATGTAGGAAGATAGGTCCCTCACAGAGCTCACTGGGTTAGAAAGGAATGGTTTAGAAATATATATTTTAAAATAATTTGGCCTGGAAGCACTCAACTGAAAGGGACTCATCAATGGTTTTGGGTCTAGTTCCTGTTTCCTAGAATTGTTTTTATATTTAACAAGGAAATGAACAAATAGTTTTCTGGAAGTGGGCCGGGGCACAACTCTCTTCTCCCAAGTGAATCCCCTAATCATAATTTTACTTAATGGTATTGACACTATGGTCTAAAGAAATTTGAGCTAGTTTCTCATGGTGAGACCATTTCGGGGGAGAGGAGTAGGATGTCATTCCTCCATCCTCATTCTACCTTCAAGAATAGCTACCCATTGTGGTTAGGAGTTGGAGATCCGACCTTGTAAGGCTGAAAAGGTAGTTCATCCTGCTTTATGCATAAATGTCAGGGTAAAAGGTGGATAGTGCTGTCACAAATGTGTTCTGCAGGGTGTCTGCTTCTGTCAGCATCCAATATGGTCTGAGAAACTTTGCAGCTCAAATCCCAGAGGCACTTCAGGAAGACATTTGTTCATTCTGGGACCTTGGGCGTGAGCTGACATCCACTTACTCACAGTTGGGTGACTTGAGCACAGTGGTACTTTCTTAGCACTTTAGGTTAAAAAGAAAAAAAAAGCTAAACAACTAGGGAGATTAGTTTTAGGCAGCTACTTAAAGTGGATTTTGAAACCTGCGTTCTGTCCCATATATCTGACATGAGTCAGGTGCTACTTACATTGAGTGTGGCAGAGGTTTTTGCGGTCACTGGAAAGTTAGATATATCCAAAGAAAAATAATGCATTCTGCATGGTCTATTGGAAAAGAAAATTAAAATGTATGTGTCTGCTCTTACAGAAAGAATTATAAAATTAGGCTGATCAGTCTGGTTCAGTCTCACAAACTGAGAAATAGCATGTTTCCCACATTGCTAATTTCTTCAAGGATAAAGAGCATCTAAAGTGATGACTGTGAATAAATGAAACTGTTCTTTTCAAGTTTAATTCAAGGTAAAACAAGTGTCCAGCACAGGTCTGCATAATACCTCTACTTTGTAAATTAATTTCACTGGGTTTTTAAAAAACACTTTGCTATAGCCGCTACCAATGGTTTCCCTAATAGGAGATATGACCAGTTTCAGCAGACCCCCAAGTAAATTGTTAAAATTAGGCTGACCACACCAAAATGCTGAAGTGTTTAAATTTTAAACAACAAACCTGCTAAAATGCAAACTTTCATCACTAGGCATGGATTATCATATTAAGAAATTGTTTCATGTGAAGCTAGATCCGAGGGATGACAAAAACTGAGGCAACTATAATAAATCCAATAAAGAAGAAAAGTGTGTTTTCTGATAGTACTGGTCATGTAAAAGTTGTTCTTTCTGTATTTATGTATATAGAAATGTTATGCCAAATATTTTACGCAGTGTGGATGACATTTCTGTAATTTATACTGAGAACTAAGGCAAATCAATCTACCAGCATCAGTTAAAATCAATACAATCTACAGCAACTGTCTGCAATGCAGAGGATACAGGGGCAGGCATTTAAAGACTCAGAAAAACAGAGGAATGTGAAGAAGCTGGCAATAAAAAAAATTATACACGGATGCCTGAATGCAAATTAATAAGAAAAAAAAAACAAATCAAATGTAAAACCTGTGCAGGCCAAAGCTGTCCTCAGAGAGTAAGCAGTTTTTAAATTGTAGCAGATAGCAGTGACCTAAGTGTCATTCCAGGAACAACAGTGACATAAGAATGAGCTGCTATTAGACAAGCTTTGGACAGTAACAAGTACTTCTACATGAAGTCATCATGTTATCTTGTTTCACCTCCAGTTAATGTATTAAGTGGTCATTTAAAATGAAGATCCCACTCTACCAGTCATAATAGAGTTTTATTTTATCTATTTCACATTCTTGCCAGGAAGAATTAAAAATTAAACGTGTACTGAACTCGCATTTGTCTCAGGGCCCATCACTGCAGTGAGGAATACCTTCCCCTGTGAACTGAAATCCAGCGGTTTAGCATCATACATCATGTTGATGTAAGACAGACTTTTTCGCCTAGAGGACACTCTAATGATACACTCCCTGTAGTTAAAGTTGCAAATGATTTCCGTTTGAGCCTGGTTTTTAATCTTGCCACTTTAAATGGCCAAACCAAAATTGATCTTGCTGATATATTTATTTGTTCTAGAAAATTAAAAGCTTGGTGAAAAGCTGATAAGAAAATTGCATTAGTAAGATACGACAGTTTTAATAAACTTCCTTCAGTAAACTTCTAACTTCCTTTTTAATGAGCATTATGTCTCAAAAGCTTATGGACTACAGAGGCACCAAACATAGTTAATTTTTTTTGATCTCAGAATTCAAAGTGGAACCTCTGCATACTTTAAGATTGTAAAGTGGTTAGCATTTAAATAATCCTAAATGCATTTGGAGAACAGAAATGAATTTTATGATGTATGGAACTTAAGTTACACTTTTTTTATGGAATCTGTAGACTTACTGTAACATATTATTCCTGACATGAAAGAAGAGAGGGGCTGAACGAGCATTCTTCTGATATAGTCCCAGCACTTATTAATTAATGTCACTATTTAGTATCTGTGTCACACCTAAGAATCCACAAGTATCAAATTCCCAGGAGCTCTGGCACAGAGATGGAGCCATGGTTCATGGAAAGTTCCAGGTAACACCATGGTAAGGAAAATCAGATGTAGGCTGCACCAGAGTGGTAGGGTTGCCTAGATGGGGTAGGACTTAGATAAAAAAGCCTTACTCATCATCATTCAGATGAAGTCACTACTGACAAGTCTGAAAGGAAAAGCAATTAAAACTCAGGCCAATACCGTGGTCTGCCTCTCCTGACTTGTTAGCTATGAATGATAGCTCCCACCTCTTCCCAGCAAAGTTTTTATGTTCTTACATATTTTTGAGACTTCCATTGATTACTTATGGGCTGGAGAGCTATAGATGAAGCTAGGAATTAACAAGATTCAGAATGATTCTTCACATAGCTAACCTTATTTCTAGGATCATTAAGGTGTGTAAGTGTGTATATATAATTTCCTTAAAACAAGTGAGAAATCTCACTCTTCAGGCCAGGGAAATAACATCTTTGGATCTGTCAAAACATCTAAGCCATAGATTCCTTGTTACTGTGTGCTTTCACTGCAAATATGCTGGGATCTCTTATGTTTCAGATAAGTTATAAATTCACGCATGAATCAGACTTCTCTTAAATTATTGCCATTATTACAGATTTTGATTACTCCCTGGAATAATAAGAGACAAAGACCAACATGCAATAGCAAAACTTTGCTTAGTGCAGAAAGTTTAACTGAATATTTCTAACCTTTCCAGGTGTTAGGATATTTAGATGGAGTTTGATTCTGACTTCAAATCCAAGCCAAAAGCAAATGCAAATGCCTTTATGGAAAAGGAGGGCAATTCAGACCTATCTATTTCATGAGTACAGACAAGCATACAGAAATCCTTCTGTCTATGTGTTAACTGAAAATTGAAAGTTGAGAAGGAAGCTACTCCTCTTTTACTAAGTGGTTGTTTTTGCAAATTCAGTACATCAGAGATTCAGCACAGCTACCCTGTAAAACTTCAGACTGATTTTGTAATTAACATTCTGATGGAGGTGGGCATTTTGGAGCTGTGGCTTTTAGCTACGTATACGGAAAGTGCTACCATGTACCAAAGCAATAGTATTGTTGTATTGTGCTAATGCTGAAGATCACAAATTATTTGGCATCCTGTATTAATTCAGTGACATATTTCAGGCACACATTATGTTATTTAACTGTTAGATTTGAAATGCCTGGCACTAGACTTCAAGACTGCTGCAAGTAATACCACAGGCAGGCATCTCCAGTTTGTGCTTAATAAGTGATCCAGAAGGCCCTTTTAAAAAGATATTTTAAGCCCATTTTAAATCAATAGACCGAATGGCTGCTAGGATCACTACTGACTTCATTGGGCTGAGCCTTTGTATCACGATTTTTCTCATGCCAAAAAGACAAGTGGAATGACATTACTCCTTTTTTGTACTGATCTGAAAGCTGAATCCGAGTGTGAGTGCCTCACTTTCCTCAGCTGACCACAAGAAAACTTGTCAATTTAGTTAATATAACAGAAATACCTTTGCACATGCAAAAGCTTTGTATAAACAATGACTGCTGTTCCTTTACTTTTATTTGGAGTATTTCTGCAGGTAAATCTGAAAGAAAGGCTCTGAGGGAGATAGATGCACCTTCTGCTCAGTGGCAGGCTGCTGGGTCCGGGAGGGAGTTATTACAGCCCTATTGCCAGGCTGTACATGCAGGATTCTTTATTCAGCTCTCTGGAGAGCTACACATTTCACTGCCTGATTAAAAAAAGAAGCTGTTAGCACATGTCAAATTCCAACCAGGTGTAAGTCACCAGAGAAAGGCTTGAGCACTTACAGGTGGGAATTTGTTAGAGGCGTGAATTGGGCAAAAGAAGAAAAAGGCACATAGCAAAAGGACCCAAAACCACTGTAACTTCTAGCATTTAAGAGTGACTTTTTCCCTCTGCATAGGTCAGGTTTCAAAAAGTATTTCCATGGATGCTGCTATAGAAAGCTTCTCTAGGACAGAGGAGAAGCACAAAGTCCATGGATCCACTGGAAGTGTATGTTGCCTTTCTTCGGTATCGTCACTCTACAAGGTACGGTTTTAGCATGAGGAGCAGAGAACAAACTCCATACACTAAAGAAGTGTATCTTCTCCCTGTGAGCTTAGATGTCCTGTCTACAGAGGCTACAGAGGACAGCGTTTGAGGGCAGTGTTTGAGTCTCTGTGGGAGGGCGGTGTTCCAGGTCATCATGAAGAGTGGACATATGGGCTTCATTCCAAGTGTGCTAAAGCCAGAAGTATAACTTACATCAACATCAGTGATCTTTCTTAAAGTCACAGAATGGTTTGTGTTGGAAGGAACCTTTTAAATATCATCTAGTCCAACCTCCCTGCCTTGGGCAGAGACATCTTTCAGTAGACTGGGTTGTTCAAAGTCCAAGCCAACCTACCTTGAACACTTCCAATGATGGGGCAACCACAACTTCTCTTGGCAACCTACTCCAGTGCCTCACCACCCTCATAAAAAATTTCTCCCTTATGTCCAATCTAAATTAACCCTCTTTCAGTTTAAAGCTGTTATACCTTGTCCTGTCACTAAAGGCCCTGGTAAAAAGTCTCTCTCCATCTTTGTTATGTCCACAGAGCCTTCTCTTCTCCGAGATGAAAAACCCCAACTCTCTCAGCCTTTCTTCACAAGAGAGGTGCTCCAGCCCTCTGATCATTTTCATGGCCCTCCTCCAGACCTTCTCCAACAGATACTATCTTTGAGTTAAGCCTGTTCTGTGGGCTGGAGCATAATACTTCATACACAAGAACATGGTAAAGAAAGTAGTTTTCCACCACCAAAAAAAAAAAATTATCTTCCTTCTCATACAGGAAGTTATGAATGAAGATTAATGAACTTGTGGGGAGGGAGAATCAGGTGCTGGTCACTCTCTTCCTTGCTCTGACAGCAAGGAAAGACCTTGAATTCCTTGCTTCTTCCCCTTCTTTATTATACATGACTCTTAAAGATATAGTGAGGATTTTTTTAAGTCTCATAGTGATATGTATCACAGATAGATGCAGTTTTTCAGCTGACCCAGTAAACTTCTTGAAGGTGTTTAGAAGCATTAAACTTCAGTTTATGATGACTGGAAAGAGTGTATTGCCACTGGGGACCTGCTTAGGTGTTGGCATAGTAAATACCAAGGTATGAATTCTTCCTGAGATGAAATTAAAATTGTCTCAGAAGGATTAATTGCTCTCAGGTGTGCTCAGTTCTTCCATATTAGGGAAGCTGTAATTCCAGACTGCAACTTCATCCATTAAACTCTCTGGTCTGAATTCAATCATGTCATCACCCTCCATTGGATTTTATAAGTGCCTTTACAATAGGCAGTGGTGTTTGGGACAGAGCCAAAACAAAGTTTTGTTGCCTCATGGTAATTTATCTTTCTATTGACATACGTATAAACTATATCTATATATAGAGTGCACACCACAACCTTGCAGCTGCTAGCCATCAGCCTGTAGTCCCAAGGGACACTTAACTCTATACGTTTCCCTGGGTTCAAGTAGTGTGATACACCTTATGCACTCACACAGCATCCTAAACTTGTAAAATGCTGTCCCTTTATAGGCAGGGTGTTGAAACCATAGCTGAATACAGCAGGAATCAATGCTGGACTTCTGTTTTATTTTATTTTGGCTTAAAATAGCTGGTTTATACTAATCTGTTTAACTTGCCCTAGAGCAGAGAAGGAAAAATGTTCATTCTGCCATACACCAGTATCAGCTGGGCAGTGGCAACAGAGATGAATCCTCTTGCCTTCAGGAGACACCTACTAGCTGGGTTTCTCTTTTTCTCTCTTCTGCAGCTGAAACCTCTTTGGTTTCTACCACTACAACAAAAACATGTTTGCAGAACAAACTCTGTTGGGAAGGACATCCTCTGCTGAAGCCACTGTGATCTTAAATGAAACTGATTGCAGTTTAACAGAACAGAAAAAAGGAGAAACTAGTCTCAGCTGGGAAATTAGGAGCTCACTTGAGAAATGTGTCGTAACTTGGGCTCAGAGACAAATCACAGTTTGTGTTATGGGTGCTATGATGTTGCTGCTTACATGCACTCTTTTTGGTCCAGGCTCCTCTGCACAGTGTCGTATTCTTGACTTCGGAAATGAGCAGAGCTCATGAAATACTCTCACACTGAGCTGTGTGAGAGTATTTCTAGGATGGGGTGGCAACTGAGCTTATCTTCTGTAAGTGTTCCAAATACAATGATGTTATATAAAAAAAAAGAGTCCATCCTTTTCTTTGGATTTTGTTTGCTTAAGTGGTCATACACGCTTCTTTGGAGATCCTAAGTGGTGTGTGTATGTGTGAAATGTGCTCTAAACAAGTCATAATCATGTCTGCTGCACTACAGCAGAGCAGAGGAACATCAAATTCTGGATGAGCCCTGAGTGAGAAACAGGACTTTCTCAGAGCACTGCAGTTTTGGATATGTGCAGAAGAACTGTAAATAACTCTAAGAAAAAAAAAAAAGAGAGATGTCTAGTGTGTTTTGTCTCTATGCTTGGATAGGCTACAGCTGACAAAGTCTGATAAACAGTTTATTTTGAATGCAAAATATGCTAGAAATATACTCCATTGAATTTTCTAGCTGTAAAAACTATTTCTCTCTTTGGAATTAGCAATCCAATGGTGAAATCATAAAGCTCTATCATTTATATAAATAGTTCAATGATTGTTATGTCCTTGCAGGTTATCTGTCACAACAATTAGCTGTTAATTTGTGCTAAGTTGGTTTTTTGTTGTTTGGGGATTTTTTTGTTGTTGGGTTTTGTTGGTTTTTTTGTTGTTGTTTTTTTTTTTAATTAAATTGTGCCTCTTGCTCAGTTAGTCAGCAGACTTTGTATTGAGGCACTAGGACTGACTTGGAGGGTTTTTTCATCTTATTCAGAAACAGTGAGGTGGTTAAACACTGAGATACACAGACTCTAATCTTTCATTTGTTTATTGCACCAACAAACTTGCCAATTAAGTTATCAAACAGTTTCATAAATCCAGATTTATCCTACCTTATTTAGGCGTTAAATCAGGAATGGGTCTCCAGAGGCCAGTTCAAATTGTAGTTGAGTTGATGGGTTTCCAGTGATGTCCATCTTTCCCTGCTGACTTGAGGAGATATGTAAGGCAATCAGTCCTGACTAAAACACTTCAAGCACCTGCAGCCAGCCGAGATCAATATAGCGTCTAACACATCTTATCAATTATTTGGATTTCGTAGGCAATGGCAGTGTGCTACATAACACGATGAGCACCCATGCAGATTCATTGCCTATATCAAACAGTAGACAAGTCTTCAGGGAGAAGATTTATAGGGTTTAGTTGAAAACTTTGTAAATGATGAGGCAACATTTATATGAATTAGGGTTTGTCAGGCTTTGCATAGATGAAACTTTATTGCTAGGGTTTGAATGGAGAGCCTGTCTCACTACTACTGATGGTTATTCCCAGGAACAGAACACAGCATGGAAGAAGTCGGGGCAGAAGAGGCAACAAGAAAATAAAAACTGTGGGGCTACTGCCATTATCTAGAGAGCAAAATGCATCAGAGAGAAAAGAACAAGAGAGGTTCTGCAGAGAAAGGCAGGGATGTTAAATGAAGTTGAAGTTGTTAGAGACACGGATTATGGGAAATAGGTCAAAGGATTATTTTTAAGGATGAGAAATGTCTGAATGCTCAGATAGAAAGTGATTCACTCTCTAATCATCAAATTTGTGTCTTCACATTACACACTTTCATTAAGTTGCAACAATTAAGCCCTCTCATTTTGCATGATCCCCCTGATATCCATACTTAAACTTTTATCATTAATTTGTTATCAAAGAAGATATCATGGATATTAAAGAAATTTCTTCAAAAGTAGATTCTTGACTAGATCATTAATTATTTTTTTCTTTAGAGAAATGATTAAGTTTTTAGTTCTGAATGCTCTGGTCTCAGACACGCAAACCTACTTTTATTTCTAAAATAATATTCTGGAAGGGTAACTTGAAATTGAGATGGAAAAAAATCCAAATGATCACCAAAGAAAAGGTAATATGGCAATCCTGCCTTCCTAGAAAGTCTCTGATGCCTCAGATGACAGAAAGAAGAAGAATGTCCAGGTAGTGAATGTACAGTATTTCCTGGCTGGATAGGACTCACAACTAAATATCCTCAAAAGTGTACTGGAAGTAGGTGGGGATATCACTATAAACCTCTTTCTAAAAGAAGCCCTTACTTTTGCTTTTGTCCTTGGAGGTGAAAGAAGTCGTCAAGTCCATCTTCATGTGTTTGTGGATAATGTTTAAAAGCTTGAAACACAAGAAAGACTCCTAAGCATGCACTATTGTCTTTTTCAGATTATGTTAGCTGTGATTCATGCTGCTATCATTAATTTTCTTGTACTGTACTCCTGGGACAGCAGAAATATTGCAAAGGGATGAATAAACATTACTTTGACAAAAACGTGAAAGGCATATCTGTCATAACCTGGTTTTTTTTGATCAGATAATTTGTGAGGAGGGTGAAAAGTAGTAGATGTTCTAGGTAGATAGAGATTTTTTTTTTTTGAAGCTAAGAACAACTTGTTTCTGTGTAGTTATGTGTAAATGGAAAAAATACCAATTCATCTGAAAGAAAGGACTCACCATGCTAATGTGCAGTGTGGTGTAATCAGGTGGGCATCGAATGAGGTCCTTAAGGGACAGCCAAAGAAAAGCAGTACTTCTGTTCAACCTGTGTTTCCAGGAACTTCTCTGACATGCAGTGAAGAAATCCTAGAATATAAGAAAAGACATGTCAAATATCGATGAGTCAGGCAAAAGTTGCAGCAAGGTTAATGTGTGTGTAGGTGGTAGAAGTCTTCTGGCTGTTTCCTCTGGCAGTTTCTATTCAAAGTGGTTTCTTTTCTGTTCTGTTTCCCCTTCAGAGTTTTGGAGGAAAGTTGTTCTAAAGAAATGTAATATTGACTTGTCCAAGACCACCCATTGGCATGGAACAGTCATCCACTGGGATTTTATTTTTGCCATCAAGAGAGATCCCAAGAATGGTTTGGATCCAGAAGGTACATCTATGCAAACAAAGGAAACACTGCCCTGGATCTGGGGATTGGTGTTGGGAAACTATTGTCTATATGGCCTAATAATACATGGTAATTGTTCATCCAATTCAATAAATCAAGTGCACAGAAAACATACATACTGATGCTCTTAGGATGAAAACTGAGGCCAGAATAAACCGATGTTGTCCCATTTCATTTAGCTGCACATTTAATTTGTAGAGTGAGGCAACACAGTTGCACAAAAAGTTGTTCAAATAATTGTTCAGTTGTCTATCTACTATAATCACTTGAATTTCAGAAATCTAAAAAGAGAAAATAAATTTTATTGACTGAAGTTGTTCTGCAAACATTTCTGACAGTGTAGTGGATACTGAAATTCTGAAACTACAATCCTACTGCAAGCAACTTCCATGTTGTACTGGTAGAAATCTCTGCCAGCAGGATGTAGGAAATACCTGTTCATTATTTGTCTGTCTCAAGCAGAAAGCATACAATGTTCTCCATTTTACTGTCAATATATGTAAAATGTAGACTCCAAATCCAAAGCTTTTGTTCCCATGATACATTTTAAACCTCCACTAAAAAGGGAATTATCTCTGGAGTCAGTAAGAGTGATAAGTTCTCAATTGGTTTACTATCCTCCATGGACAATAAACATACCACATGGGTGAAGGGAATGAGAAACTTATCCTCCCCTGATATATATATATTCCCCACATTGATGTGTGTGTTTTCTTAGTACCATTAATTTCCTCTTAAGAACTTTTCATGTTGCTTATTGGTCTCAGTGGAAAATAGTCTTGTAAAATTTTGACATTTCAAAAAATGAATCCTGTTCTGAACTGTGATTAAATCAAAGTTATTTTAATTCCTGGGTATGATGAAATAGAGACAGCGTGCCAAAATCTTCTTTCATGTAGATATAACATCAGTTGACTTAAGAGAATCTAGGTGGATTTTCTCACATCTTCAAAAATGTTCCAAAAATAAAAATATAAATGTCGGATAGGTTTTTATGTTGTGAGCCATGTAATTCAAATTTTTATCTGTGAAAGTTGTCCCAATGAAAGGATTGGGAGAAACCATACACTGGCAAAAAGTTTCAGTTCCAATAAAGCAGTATTTTCTGAAGAAAACCCCCAACTTAAAAAAAAAAGATTTGCAATTCAGTGTATCTTAAAATACAAGAAAAACTGTGTAATTTACTTACACCTTTTGATATATATATTTTCCATGATGTGAGTACATGTAATCACACCAATCTCTTCTAGCATTTGAAGATCAAAAGCCAATTGAACTTTGGTGAGCTTTTGGTGAAATCAGTTAAATTAGAGCAGGCTTTGATTTGATCCTTTATATCCGCTGAAATTTAATATTTCACACAAAAATAAAATGTTACATATGACATTTGAAATTTGTCTTATAACAATGGAACAAACTGTCTTAGTGTATGAGAAATGATTCACTCAAACACTTTATAGGAATTAATGAGCCTGGCTTTTGGCTAACTCCATAGCAACGCAGAAAACACTTTCTATACCCCAGGGAACTAACACTATTGCATAACCAGTGAGAGTGGAAAACCTTGGTGATCCTCTAAAAAGAGAAAATGGAAGGAAAAAGCAGTAGAGCTGTGTGGGTAGACATTATTATTTCATGTTTTGTAGAAGTATATGAGGAGCTGGAAACACAGGCTCTGTGCTTAGGAGTTTACAGTCTAAGGAGTGAATTGGGGAAAAACTGATTCAGATGAATAAATGATGCTGAAACAGTCTGGTTACCTATATACTGGGATCCAATTTTGTCAAGCTATATGTGAATGTGAACTATTTCCTAAAAGTCATGCATGCAGATAAAAGGTAAAGTAAGATAAAAGTCGAAAAGGTAGATTTTAATAACTAGTAATGTTTTCCTCCTGAAAGATTGCTATCTTCAGCTCCAGTATTGCTTATAATTTGTAAGTTCCCTCCTCCCAAATTAGCATGAAAAGGCAGATTTTATAAAGGTTATGTTTTATATGCATTCTTCTCTACTGTTATCATTTGGCAGTTTTGAACTACATCACTCCATCACTCCAGTTTTGCGGTAAATAGTTTCCTGCTCTGGAACCCGAGTCCATACTCACCATATTTTTGCACTTATATTAAACCAGAAATGATGTGTTGCTCATTTTACATTAAAAAGTAAAAAACCAAATCCAGATGTTTATTCGTCGTCTATGATGTAAACCCAAAAGAGGACATGCCAGTCCTGCCTCATCAAATACAGCATTTCCAAGAACTCTTCCAGTTTAACTCAGGGAAAGCACTGAGAATGTCAAAACTCCTCAGCTTATGTATTTTCGTGGATCCTTACTTACTGAAAGGACAATATTATCATACAGGGTTTTTGTTTGCATTTAAGGTTGTGTTAATTAGTGTTTAGGAAGCCTGTAAAAGAGCCACAGCATTGTTTAGCTTGCATCTGTGACTGACTGAGATGCAGGTGCTCAGCATTGGCAGTCCTTTCCCTGGTTTTTTGCAACCCTCTTTTCTGCTCCCTCTCGTCTCCCACTCCCCCTTTCCCTTTTCACTGTCCTGTGGCACAGCAAAAAGGGTGAAGCAGGTTAACCTGCCAGCTTTATCTCTAGTTCTGATTATTTCTTGGAAATTGGTTTGCCCTCTCTGTGCTAGCAGGATATGAAGCTCTCAGCTTTTTCTGATTTTTTTTTTTTTTCTCCTGCACTGGAATTGCAAAAATATTAGCAATAAAGATTGGCAAAGAAATGCAAGAGATACTATGGCAAAATATATATATTTAAAAATATTTAAAATATTCATAAGCTATCCATGAATTTTTGCAAACTTTTTAATTGGAGTAGATCATAGCAAGAAGCACTTTACCTAGTATGTTATAGATTTTTCAAACTTTCAGAGAAAAGAAGTAGAGAAAATTAGTACCTGGCTACCAAAAACTCTCTTCTGTCTATCACTTACCATTTCAGAGATGCAATCAATAGTAAGATTTTTACCTATATCAATATCATACTCTAATTCCAATATTAGCTTCCTAAAATTAAAGTAATTTTTATTTATAGTAAAAAAGGATACATCCCCCCCCCCCCCACATTTACTTGTTAGCCTTTTGGCTTGTTTTCTTGGTTATTAACACAAGAAAATGCCTCAGGAATCTCACTGTAGCCATTGGGCTTTCAGTTGCTTATCAGCTCACCTGGAAAAATCTGTAATTGCAGAACAAACTTCACATTAATAGAGACACTAATGGTGATGATGAGGTAGCTGCCAATTATCTGCTGTAACCATAATGTATTTAAATGAAACAATTATTGATAAGCAATTAATGTGCACAACTGGTAGCCAGTTTCTTAGATTTAAATAATTCAGTATTTTTAGCCTTAAAAGCAGTATCTGTGTTTGTGAAAGGTCTGAGATTGACAGGCACTAGAAAATGAAATCCTTTGTTTAACCGTTGAACGTGCACTGCATGCAGGGACAGCTCTGACAGGGACAGCTCATGCACAGGCTGTCATGCTTTGTGTCTGAGCTGGGTCCAAATATGCTTTTTTTATTGTATTTATTATTATTCACCATTTCCCAAACTAATCAGTGGTCTGGCTCAGACACACTTGATTAATGTGAAGGTAGTCTGAGTCAACATTGCAGGATATCATCACATCGACAAAATAATACATTTTGGAGTAGATTAATCACTATACTACAGTTGGTTTGCATCACTTGGGAAATACAAAGATAACACAAAACCTGCTTTGCTTGTTCTTCCCTTCGTATGTGTGAGCACAAACTCAAGGATGGGAAATCAGGAATGTAAAGGACAGCTGAGTGCCTTATAACCAGATGTGTGGCATGAATATGGTGTGCAGGCTATGTACTACCTCTTGGGGTGGAGGAATTAATTAATAAATAAATAAAGTTTCTTTCCTCTTGTTGCAAATGTTCAGCTCATCTCTCCAGGTTGCAAGAGCAGATCTTGTTAGTGTCAATGGGAATCCACACAACTGGATTTTTAGTCTCTGGATCTACATCTCAGAGACTAAAAGAAGTACAAGTATGTTTTGCTTTAATTACTTAAATATTTTAAATATATTGTCTGGAATATACACAAAATAAGGAAAACAAACTCCTCTGTCACTGAAATTTTAGGTGAAGAAATGCAGACTTGGAAAAATATATGCATTTTTAACAGAGATTGTCTGTAAATTGCAACTAGGACCATCTGCTAAGTCTGATTATCTTTCATCAGCAATGCAGAGTTTAGGTCACTGAAGTCCTGTTGCTTTTCTTATGATGGAGATCATTGGTCTCTTTTTATTCTATGAATCTCTCTTGTACAACGATTTAAATAGTTACAAAATTAAAAAAAAATACTTTTGTAGTTGATTTAGGCCATATGTTATATATTCTAATGTCCAGAAAATAAATAATCAGGAAAAAATAATTCAAAATATTAGGGATCACTTAATATCAGAATACAAAACCACACCTGTGTTATTAATGCTGTCAATGCATATCAATATTATGATGTATTTTATTCAAGAGAAATGTACAAAGAAGATAATTTATTCTTAGATTTATCTTGTTCTGTACAAGGTCTACCCGCAATCTGATTATTTTGCCCATTGTCTTAAGTAGCATCCTTAGTGAAGACAGCAATTGAGCTCAAATTTCCTTACATTCAAGTTCATACTCATTCTGTTGTTTTAAGAAATCTCACTGCAGTGTGCTAAGTCCAGGTCTCAAGCCTGTTTTAAAAAGGTAAGACACATTTTGACAACTTTCACAAGAGGTTTTGACAGGAGAGTTTTAAAGAAAAGAGCAATAACTAGCTAGCTAACTAGCTGTGGAGGGGAAGAGAGAGGCAGACCTTGTGGCTACATCTGAAACTCAAAAAGCATGAGACTATTCAGTAGCATGGAACAGCCTGTATCTGTACTGTTAAATCTTTTTACCATTAAAAGCATGAAGACTACACGTTGGAAGTGCTGCCCAGCCTCTGCTTAATTCTGAGTGTTGCCTGAAATTGTCAGGGAGCAGCCTGACAGTTTAACGGCTGAGATGATCAAGTCCCCGCGCCCGTGTCCCAGCTCTGTTTCTTTTACGAGCAGAGACTCGCCTGTGGTTCTGTAAGAGGTGTGATGGCTCTGCAGCAAGACAAAATAACTTTGTATGTTATCAGGGCGGTGTTGTCTGGGGAGATTTAACACACAGAAATGCATGAGAAGTTTAGCACATTAGTGGATCATTCGTGATTTAATTAATATGGACCAAATCACTTCTGCGTAAGGTTAAAGCCATTGCGTCAAACAGAATAGGAATACGTTGTGGCTACTGGAGGTTAAAGAGTTCCCTTTACATAATCTAACACCAACACATGGTTGGGTTTTTTTTTTGTTGTTGTTTTTTGGGGTTTTTTTTTGGTTTTTGTTTTTGGTTTTTTTTTTTCCCCTAGATTGTAAAACCCTAGTTGTTAAGTAACCACTGTCAGTGTTCGCTAATCCAATGCTTTGGCTCTGGGCGTGTGACATCCCAAAGTGACCCAGGTCCAGCTAGATGTGGCTGCCTTTTCACACCCAGTTACCCTCAGAGATTGTAGGTGTATTTCAAAATATGTAGCTGAGGATACTTGGACTGCCAAATTACTCCAGTGAGTTTGAAAGCCAGATTTCTTTCTATGGTTTGTTACGGCTAATTGGAAAGGTGTGTACACCTGGGTCTGGCCAGGTTAAGAGAGAAATACAATATCCCTCCAGCTACTTCTACTCATACTAGTTTTTGTTCTCTTGCTCTTCCTCCTTCTCCACTTCAGTACTACTTATTTTAAAATGTATCTGAGATTAGGCTGCTGACATGAGGCGATTCTCATTTATACAGGAACAATTTTTGGATCAATATGAAAAGTGAATGCTGCCTTTCATACTGATAGACATAAATACCCCTCAATAACTAAACATAAAAGAAACAAGACGTTAGCTAAAGCTAAGAGTGTATTTCCCCTTTTAAAACGGAAAGAAACAAAATCAATCAACAAAAAAATCTAAGTTTACTTGGAATACATTTATTTTAATTTGATTTAGAGGGAAAAGAGATAATCTGTAATATGAAAAAACTTTGAATACCAGAGGACTGAATGTTTTTTTTCGTATAAGATTCAAATTTCATATGAGCCTCTCATGAAATTTCAGTCTAATTATCAACCTAGCTCTAATCTGACTTTGATCTTACACCATAGATTGATGTAATGGAAAAGCAAAAAAAAAATTCTACAGCCCACCTCTATTCTGAATGAAAGTAAATAAATAAAAGTATTTTCTCAAGGGAAGCTTTTAGGTTGATGTATCTGTAATATTGACATTGGTGAACAAGGTCTTACCTGTATTTGTACAGAAATGAGCAGGAGTGGCAGCACTCAAAGGGCTGCCAAGAGCCATGTTCATCTCTTTACTCATTTCCTGGAGAGAGAAAATTAACATTGATCTTGTGAATGAACAAATGAATGAAAGAATCCATCAGTGCAGAAGACGCTTTCAGGAAGTTGTGGCACCTGAGGAAACAGTTCGCTTATCAGCTACTATGGATCTCCAAAGTAGATATTTCAGGTTCAGTTTTCACAAAAGTATTCCTGAGCTATATGCACAAATCTGCAATTATAAAACCAGGAAAATAATATGCCATAGAATTCAAGAGCATATAATTCAATTATTTTAGTGATGACTCTTCCAAATAACCATTAAAAATATGAAAGCATACATTTACAGAACAATGCAAAATGCCATCTGAGATATTTTTAGATTTTGTTAATTTAATTGCTTAGTCTGCTCTGAAATGCAAGGTAAAATAAAATGCCTTTAAACTACTGCGACACAGTGCCCTTGCTCACTGACTATTTCTATATGACTTTTTTCAAAATTGAAAAATGGAGACTTAGAAATTAATTTTAGCACTTATTCTGTCAGTTCCTCATAGCAAGAAGTCCCTTTATCGTGTGTTATCTTTTGTTGGGCATTGGTGATAGTTACATAAAATGATCTTAATTGTCAAGAAAATTATTCTGAAAGCAGCTGTTCTTCAAGACCCATCTCTAAATAGTATCATCAAAACATCATAGTATCCCAATATATTTCCCTTGGTTAGCATTTATCACTGAACTCTTTGAATGCATATTTTTCCTCTGTGGTGCTATTATTTTAACGACAACCCCTAATTAGAGTTGACATGTCACTAGCCTTATTTCATAATTCAGTTCATTCTGACCTCAGACAAGTTATTTAAAGCTGTTGAGGTTCAATTTTAATAAAAAATTGTGTGATTCTTACTTTTCCATAGTGACTAAGCCATTTGAAGTCTGTCTTCATTTATAATATTAGTGTCCTATTGAACTCTGTGCGTTAGGGCAGCATCTAGCATAAATGCCTCCATCATAATAACATGCCAGGATCCCTGCAGCAATCCACAAAAGGAATTTATAACGCTGATAGACAGACCATGCCAGACTTTGACCTGCCGCTGGCCCGTGGTGATGTCTCCTGAAAGAAAACCAATGATCTGAGTGCATGCCACGGCTGAGAGAGTGGGGTTGGCTCAGCCTGGAGAAGGGAAAGCTGAGGAGGGATCTGTCCTTCTTGCCCACCACTACTGATGCCCAGGAGACATTTCTGGGCTTGTAAGGAGCACAGCTGGGAATAGAATGGGTAGCAGGAGAATTGCCTCTATTTCTGCCTTACAGCCTACGTTCTATGTTAAAAAATATGGGAAGTATAGAAAAAGTCATGTATGTTTTTAATGCATATGTTTCTGGAGTAAGGAAACCCCTTCTTGCATGGAGCGTGTAGCTGACCATGCAATTAGAGAGACGGGAATCACTTCCACTGAATTCTGTCATAATAGGGAACCAGGTCAAGCAGGGGTCAAAATACAAAGAGATTTTCCCCAAATACCCATTTTTTGAGCCATATCATCTCCTGAGATGAGGACATTTCAAAGGGAGGATGCAGGAGAGGGAGATGTCCTTTGAAGCTTATGGAAAAGTCCTATCTTCATCTACATAAGTCAATAAAACAGGCACAAAACACGAAGAGCGGGATTGCTATGGCTTGCCTTTTGGCACCAGAATTTCTTGATCTGGAATGATGTAAATTTTGCACTGCAAAATAAAGCATCAAAATAATAAAAATAAATAAAGATAGCCATCTGTTTTTTATTACATAGGGTTTTTTATACAAAATGTTGTAATTCTGAAAGGGCTAAATCTTTGTCATTCGCATGGATGGAAGATAACAAAACCATAGAGGATTAGATGGAGTGGAAATGCTGATGGTAAAAATGTTGTTTACAGTTCTGCCTTTCATTGTTGCACTGAGCTGTAGCAGCTTAAACAGCTTATAAACAAATTTGTGCAAAGAAACTTCAAAGGTTAATTTAATCAGTTTAGTGCTCTGAAAAGTGTAACAACTTATCTACAGCGAAAACATGGTGCCTACAGTGTGTTCCTCAGGTCAGGGGTGATGCTTTCTGTCAGTGTGGCATAACACATCCCACCTGGCAGTCCTATGAAAAAGAATTGTTCTGAAAATCTGTATTAATATGATGATGTTCTTGTTTACTTCTCATGGTATTTGACAAGCTGGTTTTTGTATAAGTTTCATTGTTTGTATGCAATTTGCATTCATAAATTAGATGCCAAATCAAAGGACTAGCATTAGAAATGTGAATATTTTGACTACTCTTGGTAATAAAAAGATAATTCTGTGGCATAAATATATAAAATTGAACATAAAAATGAAAAATTGATGTTCTTTTCTGAAAAGATATCACACATATCCATTTGCAAGTCGTAAATCCTCAGCTACAACTGTCTTTCTAACAAAACCCCAGCTCTTGTATAGTCCTTGAGCACAGATACATTTTATTTTGCTTTCTTTCCCTGTCTGTATTTTTTTCCCCCCATAATTTCTTTAAGATACTGTTCAGATTTGTGCCCTCTCCAGCACAATCATATTTGAACAAACGGAGAGTGAGTATCCTTACTCTTCAGGACAATCTCAGAGAGATTAATGGGAAAGTGCAGGATGCCTTCTGCTAGAAAAAAAAGAAGAGTATGGAAGGGATGAGTTTAGGATGGGAGGACTTCAGGAAAGATTTTTATCTGACTCCTTCCATTCCATTAAAACATCATTCTTTTTACCTCTGTATTTTCTCCTGGCTTTGAAGGTAGCCACACTGACCATCATGTGCCCTAGAGCGTTTGTGTACATCTGCTGAGCTCCAGAAGCTCTGGCTTGAGTCTGAGTTTTAGCAGGCAGAGCTTGTAGGAAGTCGGTGCTTTATTAAAGCATTGGAAGCAGACTCCTGTCGGCTCCTTTCATATCTGTAGGGCTTGTGTGCCTGAAAGCCTTTCTGCTTTTTCTGAGCATATCTGTTGGTCTAATAAAAACTATTAGCTCTGCCTAGAATATCTGTTTTACCCTGGAGCATCACAGATAGAGCAACAGAACCTCTATAACGTAGCTATAACATAGCTGTGGCTATCCACAAAGGCAGGTGTGCACACTCACCAAAGTGCCATTTCCTCTTTACTTACGATGCATATTTTTTCAGTATTTTTCTTTCTCAAATGTAGTGTTCCTTTGTGGTTTATTTCTGCTTTTAGAATTATTTCAGAAATATCTGAAGTTGAAGAATGACATAATAATCTGTTAGTAATAATGCTTCATCATTTCCAGTTTCCTCTATAATTCAGTGTGGCTCCATCACACAAAAGGAGGCTGCATAATATAAGCTTAATGTAGCACATTTTATGATCCCTATTGCCCAAATATTGGACTTTTATATGAAAGAAATAACCAAAAAAATATGTCTATTTTATCTCTCCACAAAAATAAAACTGACATCTTCTAAGTATTGCAAAATTAGGAACTAAAAAGGTGAAATAAATAAAGAATATTAGGCAGCCCTTTTTACACTGATTAACTCTTTGGTCTGATCTAAACTGTATAATCTTTCAGTCCAAAAGACTGAGTTCCTGTTGGGATTAAACACATCTAGGAAGAGATAGAACAGCCAATTCATCTCCACTGTCTCTATGCCATCTATGGTTTGCACATCTCTGTCGTGTGTTCCTAAGGAATCTCTTTTTCAGGTTTGAAGACCACCAGCCTACTCAATCATTCCACATATGAAAACTCTTCCACACTGTTGATCAGCCTTTTCTAAATCTTTTCTAACTTGAATATGCCGTTCCTTAGACAAACGAACTGTAAATGCCCACAGTGTTCCTGGAAGAGTTAATAATGGATTTGTATAGTGGCACAGTCATACTTGTTCTCTTATTTTTTTTTTACTGTTCTATTAACAATTCTTAACTGTTGGGTTGGTGTTTTTTTGTTTTTTTTTGTTTTTTTTGACTGTTACTGAGTATTGACCTGATGTTTTCAAGGAACTAACTATCATAATCCCGAGGTCTCACTGCTGAGTGGCTGAGTGGTAATGCTCAGCTCAGAGCCCATCATTTTTATGAGAAACTAGGATTGTTTTTCCCCATATGCATTACTTTGCATTTATATACACTGAATTTTGTTTGCTATTTAGTTGCATAGGTACTGATTCTTGTGAAGGCCTGTGCAATTCTTCACAATTAGGCTCTGTTCTTCCTAGCATGAATAACTTTGTAACATCATGAAACTTCATCATAGAACAGCTCACTTGCTTTTCCATTTTTTAAAAATAAAACTATGAAACACTACAGCCCTTTATTACTGTTGACCTCTATCCAGTATTAGAAAACCTTATCTGTTTCTTTTTGTCAATTATTTAGCTGTATTAAATAGCTAACACATTTTCTCTTCTACTAGCAAATGTTCACTTCTTTTGTGACTATTTAATTTCTTTAAATCTTTTGGCAAAAGACTTTATCAAATGGATTGAGGAAATTCAGATAATTAATCTTTATCCATGTGCCAGTTGGCTTATTCAAAGAACTGCAAGAGTTTTCCAAGGCAAGTGTCCCCTTTACAGAAGACTCTTCTTAGAGCTTATTTTTCACATCTGTTTTTTATTTTAGCTTCTACCACTTTGCCTTGTTCAGCTCACATCTCATATGCTTGTAAGTTCCCCTGACTTTCCCAGGAATCTCTTCTAAAAATTGGTGTCATGTTTTCTTGCCTCCATTCTTCAAGTATCAAGGAAATTTTCAGTGAGAGGTTACACATGGCTGTTATTAGTTCAGTTGTTTCATCCTTCAGATATTTTGGAATACTTTGATGAATTCTCTCTGGTTTTGGTGATTTATTGGAGTTTATTTGGTCTATTTGTACCATACTCACTTCCTCTGTTCCTTCAATTTCAGGGAAAATCACTGCTCGGTCCCACCATCTCCTACAAGGGCTCTCATGTTAGAATCCACCCAATTTCTTCTACAGCAAAAGCTGAGGAAAAAAAAATGAGTTTCTTTATAATGCTTGTATCATCTCTGAGTGTTCTTATGACTTGGTTGTCAGCACTATGCAGTTAAACAAATGAATTTGATCACATTAAACCATTAGAACAATGTTTAACAGTCGGGCAAGAAGTCCCACAATTTCAGGCACCATTGGAGAAATAACACAGGACGGGAACTATTCTCCCCAGTTGGGATGCAGTTACCCTGCTATAAATGTTAAGATAATTTATGGGTATGATCATGCTATACCAGTAAGGTAAAGGACCAGGGAATGTGTCCTGGTGCAGTTTTGTTTAGCAGAAGATATGTAGACTGGTTCTGTGTTCCATGGTCTTATGTTAGTCAGACCAGATCTGACATTTTATCTCCAACATTAGGTTTTTCTCCTTCATCTTCTTCTGAATACCTGATGCAAGACAACTGTCTCTAGTTTTTATCCTTGTAAAGCATTTTCTTCCTGCCTCCTTCAAGCAGCTCTTGATGTTACTAATGTGAAGGACTTCCTAGTTTCAAAATTTGCAAGACAGAAATTAAATTAAGATAACAGAGATACGGCTTTTTTTTTTTTTCTAAAAGAAAACAAACAAAAAAAAGCTGCAAGAAATATGGCTTAAAGAACATTGTTCACTGTGAAACAGACACCCATGTTGTTGACACCTTGGGCTATCTGAGATGCTTTGTGGTATCTTACCTGGTCTCCATCTACTGCTCAAGTATAGAAGTGGTGTCTTGTAGATACTTTGTCATATCTGCCAGCCTAATGACAATGTGTCTCAGGTTCCTTAGAGCGTCTAAAATAGCACTCAGTACCTATGTTTTAGTCAACTAAATTAAGCTTCTTGTTGGCTGAATTTCTTTCTAGGCTCCACTGACTGTACTAATTCAATTCATTGTCTATAGTGGACGCCTAGACACCTACATCATACCTTCCCTCAGAAATGGGTATTTAGGCAACTTCTATTGATAAGAATAATTTGATTAAAATGTTATTGCAGTAGGATGAATTAATGAGACACAAGGATGAAACAGAAATAAAAAAGGCAGCAGGTATTTATAGTGTGTTCAGGAGGTGTTAGAGGTGAAAGGGGAAAGGAGGACAAGCATAGTGAAGTGGGTCAGAGTTTTCTTAAATATGTCTGTTCTGTGAGAAGGAATGCACTGACTAAAAAATAAAGACTGGATTCACATTCACTTTGTGGTGCCTTTAATACCTCTGGCTGTATAAAGGGACCTAAGGCAGGTATGATACCCCCACCTTATTGCAGCAATGTGAAAAGGCTTCACTGCAATGAAAAATTCAATCCCAACTAAGTAACTGGCACTACTGAGTTCATATTTATTCTTTCTCAAGATAAGTTATCTGGCAAAGAAAAGAAAAACCACCACAAAACCCTTAAGGTCATTAATAGAAGCTTCATCTGGAATACAAGATTATCTTGGAGATGTAAGAGCTTATTCAGTGCCATCGGTAATCAACATTTTGCAGAATGATTTCTGCATGCCTGCCCTACACTGTGTAGCAGAAGAAATAATGAAGATCCTCATTAATGTCTCTTCACAGCCCATTCCTACCCCGTCACATCAGTCAGTATCTAAAGGTCAGCTTCTACCTTTGATCTCACGTATGCATGACAGTAAAAATCTGAAGAAATAGACTTTTGCTAAAGAAAATATACTGTCAACTTACAAATTGGAGATATGTGGAAGTAATTCTTCCATCAAGAGTTGTTTTATTTAATTTTAGCTCATGGAAACAATATGGTTAGTTCTGTTCTGGTGTTTGAAGGCTGCTGTGCCCCTCTGGCCTTGCGGCTGTGCTGTATTTTCTCATATCTGATACTATTGCCAGAACACTCCACCTGCAGCACAGAATTTGGCCCAAGTTTGTGGTACATAACTGTATCTGTTTGACTACCAAGTGTGCTGTGATCAGGAAGATGCTTGTGTGATTGGAGAAGCAGTTGGAATAAAAGTAGAGGCTAAGAAAGAACCAACACTTTAAAAGCAAATGACACAAACTTCTGATAGCTTCTCTATTACAAACAATCTACAATCATCACAAGCCCTCCTATTACAATAACCTGAATCCATTGAACATTTTCTGCTAGCTACATTAAGCACCAGTATATTAATTTCAGATCTTCTGACTCTGACATCTTTTACACTGACTTTGGTAAAATGCAGCTCCATTCTCCTTGAGTTATTCCAGATCACATCAAAAGAAATGGGAGGAGAAGGAAGCATTGGGCTACTCACTTTGAATCTTCCATTTTAGTTCAGAATGTTTTCTGTCAAGTCCTAAAGTATAGCTTTTAGTGCATTAAAACATGAGATATAGCTTGAATGAAAAATCACATCAGAAAGGTTACATCAGATGATGTGCTTAAAAAAATGCAAAAATCTAGAATTCAAGAAAATGGAGGGAGGGAGACAAGCTGGAAAAAAAATAGTTTGATTCATCTCTTTTATAGGAAATATTTTTGACAGAATAGAGTTCTGCACAGGGATGAGTGAGCGCAGGGTAGGGAGAAGCTTCCAGATGATGACCCCTCTTTCTACCTCTCCTCTGTATCTGAACAGAGCATGTTTCCCACAAGCTGTTGTGCTATCAAAAATTGAGAGGGGTCAGAGGGACCTCTGGGCCAAACTGTAGCAACAGAGAAGCTAAATTCTTTGAAAAGCTGTTTTGGCTGTACATTGGCTTGTACACTGTCTGTCTGTCCAGTGCTGTCTGGAAATAAAATGTATGGCTGTTTTGTTCAGAGCAGGCAAACAAGGAAACACTCAAAGTTTTGGGAATGTCTTCTGGAAAGTCACCAAAACTCAGTGCAAAGAGATTTTCAGAGCCTGCTTACTAATGAGTGTTTTGTTTTGAAATGATAGTGGCTGGGATTTCTTCTGAGGAAGGAACATTTCGTTGCTTCCACCTGGAAGCCAAATCAGCAAAGCTGCGCGGCAGCATGGGCTCCTTGCTCAGAAGAAGCAGAGATCAGTAGCATCAGCTGTAGCATCAGCTAAAATCATTATGTAGTCCCATCTGTTGTATCTCATCACAGAGCTTGCTGGAAATTTTTTTTTGTTTATTGTTATCTCTAAGGAGTTGTTAAGGAGGTATATTTAAAGGCATCACTGTCTAGAACAGAGCACCAATATCTATACATTTCTGGCTCATCAAAGACGAGCTGATTTTGGTGGTATTACTTTCTCAGATTTACTTACAGAAGACCATGACCAAGAGAATAATACATAAAGAGTTTTGATAAAGAAGTTTTATTTGTTTTAAGTTAATGTATATCGAAGCATTACAGAACTGTTTGCTTTTTGTCTTAGATTTATTTTTTAATGGTATTCCCAGAGACTCACATTTCAACGTGGGTCAGATTTTAGTACATAGCTTTCCTTGTTTATCAGAATCTCACAAACTGCATTTTCTTTATAGCCTTTTATAAAAGGCTATAGGGGACTCAAGTTCACAGTACGCCTGAAGATAAATCTACAAAGGAACTTCAGTATTATAAAGCTCAGTGCTGAAATTCTTAACTCCTGGATGTTCTACTCTGTGGAAATCTTGATGTGTGGTGTCCAGTGTCTGATACCTGCAGGGAGAAGTTTAGGCAAAATGAAGGTAACAAAATGAGTAAAAATTTCCCAGAATTGCTTGGTGCTGCTGTTTAAAATTATTCTGGGGTTCAATGTTCAAAGCAGGTTAAAAAAACCCCACCAAAACTAAAACCCAAAAACCACAAAACCAAACTTTCACCCAAGGAAGACCTGTGTACGGCTAATGGTTAGGGGTTTCAAGGGGGTGGTAAGAGACTTCTGCATATTATGACCAGACTTTCTAGATAGCTGAAGAGAGTATATATGTAAGGAAGTGCTGTAAATGCAGGGATGCACAATGCTCAATAACTCTATGGAAATTGCTCTGCTTTGGGTATTTAATTAATCCCTGGATCAGGGACTTAATCTATTTCTTTTGTCTCAGTACTCTTAGTACTTCTAGGCCAAAAGCCAAAAAAGTCAACCTTTCTCTCTGGCTCTGTCAGTAGTTAAAGAAATTAAGTCAAATAATGTCAAAATGAAAGATGCAGGGTAATTTTCTCAGAAAAAAAAAACAACAAGAATTTGGAGAATTAGAAACCTTTTCTGGTGACTGAGTCTCTGCTTTGAAACCAGAGAGAAAAGGAATAAAAACGTACCACACAGGTAAGTGGTCTAGCAACTAGGTAAAATGGACACAAATGTGATCCTGGAACATCAATCATCTTGATCTTCAGCAGAAAGTTTAATCTGAGGAATATTTTAAAACCCAGTTGACCTAGCTTCACATGGGAGTGGGGCAGAGAGAGTCCAAATTGAGGACTAATCATTTCTATGCTTATAGCATAGACATAATCAACTAGCAGGAATTGGGAAAGTTGCATGTGGAAGATTACACTGAGGTGTAAATGTTGGAAGTAAATTTTTTTCTACGTCAGATATATACCTAAAATTCTTATTGAACTTACCCTTTTGGGACTAGTCCTGGCTATCCTACAGATGCATTCTATCAAATGCATTCTTAAAAAAGGTAGCCTTACTGGAGAATCCTCTGATAACATTAGACTCTAGTTTAAAAGCCACTTGGTTCCTGAGGGCAAGTGAATTTATTTAGTGAGGAGTTAGATGCGATTTCTATCACTAGCAGTACCCATCAGACCAAAGGAAGTACTTGTAGTTCTGATGGTTCTGTAATGTTATCTGTGTAGTGAAGCTTCATTCAACAGTATTTTGGCTGGACTCGTTGATCTTAAAGGTCTTTTCCAACCTAAATGATTCTATGATTCTACAATTCTGTGACTAGCTCTTGTAGCATGGGTCAAAAAGAGAAGTGTTAGGTGCCAGAGCAGTTTGCTGTTCTTGTGTATGTACCCTTAAATTACCACATTCCTCACACCTCAGTATTCAAGCTTAAACAGGATTTCTCAAAGATATGTGTAAGATGTGCAAATCAAAGCCATGTGCCACAAAAAAAAGAACAGATATGTTATCTCATGCCTGTACTTAAACCTCTGAGGGAATAAATGTATCCAGAAGGATCTCCCCAGCTCTGAAAATAGCTGGTTAAAGGATGAGTAGTCTATGTGGTACAGAATGCAACTAATGTTCATGCTGAGATATTTTTATGAAATATTCAAATAATATGGCCCAAATTAGTCTCATCTAATGTTAAGACATAGCAATGCACTACTCTAGGCTATAAGTGTAGTTATCTGTGTCTCCCTCTATAGTCAGCAGGAAGGAAAAAGCACTTCATAGAATCATAGATTGGTTGGAGTTGGAAGGGACCTTCAAAGGTCATCTAGTCCAGCCCCCCTGCAAGGAGCAGGGACATCTCCAACCAGATCCAGTTGCTCAGAGCCCCATCCAGCCTGGCCTTGAATGTTTCCAGGGATGGGGCATCCAGCACCTCTCTGTGCAACCTGTTCCAGTGCTCCACCACCCTCACTGGAAAAAATTTCTTCCTGATGTCTAGTCTGAATCTACCCCTTTCTATCTTAAAAGCATTATCCCTCAAGATGATATTTCACACTGCGTAAGATGTGAGGAAATCTCTCTTTGCTGCATGTGCATTTTGATTAGGTGAAATGAACCTGGACATCTACATGGAAAACCTTGTAGAGCATGAGGTGAGGAGACAGAGATCCTGAGAAAAACTGGGAACAGATTGTTGGCTTTTGCAGCGTCAGGGTTGTCCTTGCTGAACAAGGGTTTGGATCTCTGCTCTGCAGAGGGAACAAATAACTTCTGACCTTTAGTGTGGAGTGGGAAGATGGGGTGGACCGCAGGAGAAAATAGACTGAAACACAAACAGAGACCAGAGAACTTCTGAGAAGATCTGGGAGTGGCCATAGCTAGACTACAGGGATTTTCTAAAGACTGCAGAAAGGACTGTGTCGAATTTGTTGCAGCTCAGGAAGCCTCCAAAAATTGCTGGACTCAGAATAAGACTGGAGAAACAGACACAACTTTCAAGGACATAGCAGGCAGGGAAGAGATTTATTTTGAAACCTTTTTTTTTTAATCTGTCCCACTTTGGTTTTCTCTCTTTAAAAAATCATAAATCGTGACCTAGCAATTCATAGCTCTCTTAGTATTTTTGGTGTATTCACTTAAGGAGAACAGCAAATTCCTTCAAAGCTCTGGCTGGTTTGAATGTCCTGGCTCCCCATGCTAGAGAGTTGTGGAGTGCTTTTTCCTGGTTACAGAAATTGAAGCTTCTGAAGAAGACAGCTGTTATCTTGCTCATTTGCCTCTGGGCTCCTAAATTTCACTCCACTGAGCAAAGAATAAGATTCTTGTTACCCAGTTGTTTTACACCAATGAGTTCATTTCTAATGCTCTTTTGCAGCAAAGCTAAGGGACAATTTGAGGAAACACTTTCCTCTCCTTCTTCCCTTTCCCTACCCACCCCCAGACTCTCAGTTTCTAGCAGGCAGAGGCACAGGGTCTCTCATACACCCTCTATCAATATCTTTCTGAGTTGAAGCGGTTACACGTTGCCTCTGAGCCCTGCAGTAATTCGCTGCAGCCTTTGGGCTGCTGTTAGCTGTGTTATAAGCTGTATCAGCAGGCACTGACATCCTTGGGGGTAAACCACCTGCTCAGACTGGCAGGAGCTCAGTGTGGCAGAAATGGGGAACAGCTAGTTTTTATCCCTTTAGTGTACGGCCTTGGTCATGAGAGAGAACCCAGGGATAATTCAGAAAGGCTTTAAAATCAGCTGAAGTTTCCGTAAGCAGAATTGGTAGCCTGCCCCAGCACAGAGGCTATTATTCATTTTAAACTTCTGCAGGAACATACTTGTATAGACTGTTTCATATCTAGTGTTAATTAATGGCTGGGCCTTAAGGGAGCAATGCACAACTAGCAACTGGGCTTGCTTAACTATTTTTTTTTGTGTTTAGTTTAACTGTCAGTTCAGTGGCTAACTTTTGAGAATAATTTCTAGCACCATTTTTGTGGCTAATGCAACAAACGTGTTCATTTACACCATGTCAATAAACATTTCATGTTTTTATGAGCCTCTTATGAAACAGATTAATTTCTTTTTTCCTAGAGACAGGCTGTGCAGAAGAAAAATTTTTTCCTTTCCTTAGGTCTACTACACAATGTGGATTGTTTGAGCAGAATTATCTGCCAAGTAAATTTCAGTCACAGACTTGCAAATAAATGTAGCCCCTGAATTGCAAATTAAGGGTAAGTTCAGGAGCTCTTTCTGAGCTTTAAGGCATGGATTCCCTTCACTTAATTTTAGGCCCTTAGGGGCCTAGTCTGCAGTCCTCTTCTCTCCCTCTCCAGTCAGCAGGGGAAACAGGTACCGTGGGATGCGCAGGAGGGTTTATTTGGGCCTCTTGAAGCAGATATCTCTGCTGAGCGTGGGAGGCTGCTGGTGCTCCCAGAGCTCTGCAGAGCTTGACCCCTCAGCTGGCTGTGCTTGCGGAGAAGTAAAAACGTGGTGTGTGGGAGGGAGGAGAAAAGGCTGCTTTTATTTTACTTTTTCATCGGTTACATGGACTGGCTAAAACCTAAGAAAGGTGATAATCCTGCTGCATAGCCTCCTTGGCTGTTTTCAGGCAGTCCAGTAAATATGAGCCACCTCAGGACTTTCCCTTAAAAACAAAGTTCTGTGTTCTCTGTCTCCCATTATTTAGTACTAAACACCAGAATTGCTTCCACTCTAATTCACAAAAACGTTTGCAGAATTTGTAGTTATTGACTAGAAGTATCAGGAATCCAAACAGAGCTCCTAGATGAAAAACTACCTCTCATATGATAGAAACCACAAGCTCCTCAAGTACATATATTTCTGCCTATCTTGAGAGAAGAAAAAGCTTCAGTACTTCTGATATTTAATGAACGACCTTTTGTGTTGGGACAGAGATCAAAGAGGACAAAAATCAAAGGGGATCACAGCTGGAGTTGGCCACAATATGTCCCCCTTTTCCACTGGAACATGAAAAAAACAACCAAATAAATGTCAACTAGTTCTCAGATGTCAGTTTTAGCAAGTTATATATTATAACTCTTCCCTAAGTCCTAGGTAGATGGCAAAGAGGGTCAGAAGAAGACCACCATAGAAGCATCACTCACTGAACAGCCACACCATCTTACAGTTGCTGCTTTGGTTTTGTTCAGCTTGCACTTCAAAGAGCTGTAGGATACACATTAGTGAATAAGAACAGTTGGTCAAAGTAGAAACCACAGCGTAGGAGGCAGAAGAGGAGATTAGATTGAGTAACATCTACATAGCTATAAAAGTGCAGACTACAGCTTTGTAAGGCTGAGCTAAGAGAGTAAAAAGAGCACTCAAAACACGGATATCATAGGGGGGGAAAAAAAAACACAACAACAACCCCATAGTGTTATGCCGACCCAAAAAGACTATCACTGAGCAGCACGTGAAATAGGATTTAAACCATGACATAATTCCAGAGGGCACCTTCAGCAGCACAGGGCTTGCTAAAAGTGTGCTGGAACAGACTGGCTTAGCACTGAGGAAAGCACATCCTCTCGCTCAATCTGTGACAAGCCTTCCTACTGAAAGTCAGCTCCTTTTTCTTTCACTGAAGTAGCTGATTATGCCTCACTGCTTAGCTGGACCGACGGTTTTTTTTTGTTAGGCTAGCTCCTTTGCACACAGAAAGAATGGACAGGTAGTCTAGCCATCTTCAGGATATACATCACCATGCAAGAATGGACCTGAATGGCTGCGTTTCTCACTATCTTTATGTTAACCTAAGTGATAGGAAACTAAGCTTATTCTGATCTTTTAGATGAGAACCTAAGCCAGCAAAGTCCACGGGCTATATTCAAGAAGAGATGTAGGTGTTATTACAGTAAAGTCTGCAGTCTCGACAGCTAAGAGCTCTGGGAGCAGAATTCCTACTGCTGAGGTAGTTACTGAAGCTAAAACAGCCAACAGGCATTGCAGGACTGAGGATTGTGGCCAGGCACCTAGCTGTCTGCCAGGCTCAGGACGGACCTGTCAGCCTGGCAGCTGGTGCTTACGTGAGAGTGGGATTCACAGCTTGAACTTCCAGAGATACCGGTAAGGTGGTGACAACCACCTAGGGCTTGTGCAGACTGCTATTGAAGGCACTTACCGGAATGTGAGACCTCCATTTTAGGCCTCTTTGAGATAGGGAACTGGCAGGATTTAAACGCAAAGTGCTTATTTCACAGAGGAGCGTGCTAACAACCAGGATGAGGATGGGCTGTTCCCTTTCCATCTGTTGAAAGTAGGTCACTGGCAACTCAAACAAAAACTAATGTAAGCAACGGGAACAGGCTTCCATCCTCCAGCGAGATAGGCAGAACAAGTGAAGGAGGGAAAAGGGAAGGGATCTTAGTGTTCAGGGAATGCCCATATATTTTATATTCTGAAGACTATGTATCCAGCGATGCCTTTGAAGATATGCATCAAGCGATTGCTAAGCAGTAGGTTAAGTTCCCCTACCCAAACACAGAAACCCTGTTCTGTTAGCCAGTAACTCAACTTAGCTTCTCATCATAAAAATATTTATTAGTAATTAGATATCTATTTTAACTGCAATGATTATATCCCTAAGATATTAAGCAATGCTCTCTGACACACACAAGGTATTTTAACTCATCTAACACAATTTGGGAAAATCTACATTAAAAAATCCACTGAAGTATTGAGAAGTTCTGCAAGATTTATCCTTTGATTGGTTTTTTTCCCCATATGTAATTGAAATAAGTTTTCACTGCTTTAAAGAAAGAAAGCATGAAAGTCTAAAGGAGTTAAAAGCCTTCAGTTATATCTCTGTATGTAATATTTTTTTTTGTGAGTTGCCTAGGAAATTGTTTATCCACATGTAGGAGAGATATGTTTTTTAGCTTGAGACACAGAACATTCATCACAACTTTTTAAAAGTTTTTCTGCAAGAAGGCAAGAAACAGGCTCTTTAATCTTATTGATCAAGATGCAAGTCAATGCCTATCCAAAAGGCAGTTGAAACGTGGATGAGGCTGTATCCAAAAGGAGCAGATCTGTTTTATATATATAAATTGAAATTACCAGATCTCACAGTATTAAGAAATATTCACTGAATCCTCTGAGAAACTAATTTTCAAGGTATTATTTTGGAAATAACAGGAAATGGTAATCTTTTCAGGAAAGTCATTCACTTTCATTTAGGATTAGAATCTGACAGAATATAAAAGCAGAAATAGCAAGACTGGGATGAATCCACTGTCCCTTCATAACTTACATAAGACAGGGAGACGCTGCACATCCTGAAGCTGCAAACATTGTTACATCATCTCAGCTGCATTGTTTTTGGTGCCCTGAACAGTGCAGGGAAAGGACATGGACCTATGGTCATACAGTCCCATGCGAGCCTGCTTAGTTTCTAAAGCTCTAGGATAAATAGTGATTCAGACATGTATAGGGCACAGCAGGCAAAAAAAAAAAAAAAAGCAAAAAAAAAAGCTTCTGAGTCTGTTTTGCACATAAGCTCTTCAGTAGAGCTGTTCAGCTGTTTGAGAGAGCATAGGAACATAAGGAATTACCTACAATGTGACTCCGGTGCTCCATCTATCCTATTCCCAAGAGTGACTGTTACAGATGCAGTTTGGGAAGAGAGCGTGAGCCTCTTCACTCTCTCCAGGTCATCGCCCTTGCTGTCTTCCAGAAGTAGATTAGAGATGTTACAGGGTCCATCCCTGCATATTGCTTTTGGAATCTGACTATGCACCTATTGTCCATGAATTTGTCTAACAGCTTTTTGAACATACTTAAATTATCAACTTCCATAACTCATCTTAACAAAAGATTTCATTACTCACTATCTAAACAAAGGACTCTCTTTTATCTGTTTTAAACTTACTGCCAATCAGTTTCAGTTCTCCCTGTTCATAATATTACTGGTCTTGGTGAATACAGATTCCACACTCACCTAATCTACAACTTCCTAGATTTGAAGTTTTCTTGCTTTGGGTAGAAGGTATGACTAGAAGACATCCTGAAGTCAGAAGATGACCTCCTGTGGCCTAAATACTAGATCTATGTAAAAAAAAAAAAATGTACAATGATGTTGGTGGAACACTGGTATGGTTTGCCCAGAGAGGTGGTGGATGCCCCATCCCTGGAAACGTTCAAGGCCGGGTTGGATGGGGCTCTAAGGCATCTAGTTGGAGATGTCTCTGCTCCTTGTGAGGGGATTGAACTAGACAACCTTTAAAGTTCCCTTCCAACACAAAACTTTCTATGATTCTATGATCTTCCAGCCTTAATACTATTTCAGGGTTTTTGTAAATCCTGATCATATCACTCTCCAGCCTTCCCCCTGTCAAACTGAAGTTTCAGCATTTCTTGTCTCTATTCATAAGGCAGATTCTTCATTCTCTTAATCATTTTAGATGTCCTTCTCTGTAGTTTCATTAACTCTATTATTGTCTTTCTTGTTTTGGAGAAGCAGGAACTGCACACCATAATCAAGATAGGGGTGTCCCAAAGTTTTATCTGTTCTCATAGCAATATCCTTCCTTGTGTTGCTCACTGTTCTACTATCTTACTTCAGCTGTGGCTGCACACAGGTCCAAATATTTCTGGGACCTGTGTCGTAGTTCAGCCCAAATCAGGACCAGACTACGCAGTCTCTCTCTCACTCCCCCCACTCTCCGAGAGAATAGGAGGAGATTTGACAAACAAAAGAAAACCAGGAAAAAAAAAAACAAACACGCGGGTTGAGATTGAACAAAAAGTAAATTTAACAGTAATGACAGAAGAAAACAAGAGAGTGATGGATACAAATACAGTATAATAGCTCACAACAGATCTCCACATCCAGTCTCTTCCAATTAGCAGGGCCTCCCTTCAGCACCCTCCTCACTTATATACTGAGCATGATGTCAGATGGGATGGAATAGCCCTTTGGCTAATTTGGGTAAATTAACCCCAGCTGTTAGCTAATTAGTTAACTATCCCAGCCATAGGGGCTACCAGCTTCAGTTCTCCACCCAGCTCAGGTAAATATTAACTCTATCCTGGCCAGAACCAGGACAACCTGTCACTGATGATTCTAAGACCTCTTTTCCCAAGTTGTAAATGTCACACTTCCTAAAGCTATATGACATGACTTTCTGTGGTTCGTGCCTGTATGACAGTCCAGTTTTTAGATCTTGACTTTGACTAGTGTCCTTGATAAGCTTCAGATTTCCTACTTGAGATTTGTAATGCAGCATGGAG
Source organism: Chlamydotis macqueenii (assembly GCF_036417535.1). Classification (NCBI taxonomy): domain Eukaryota; kingdom Metazoa; phylum Chordata; class Aves; order Otidiformes; family Otididae; genus Chlamydotis; species Chlamydotis macqueenii. Next base: position 12,279,914 of record NC_141558.1, read on the forward strand.
ACAGAAATAAGATGTAACCGTGGTGATTTAATGTGCTTTTTGCAGGGAAAAAAAAGTAAAGAAAAAGAATGAACAAAGACAACACCATCTCCCTGGCTTAAAAATGATCGAGGAATACGAAGTGACAAATTTGCTGTGTTCCAGTGATTGTAATGCTGCTCGATAGTGTCGTAGTTCAGCCCTCATCAGGACCAGACTACGCAGTCTCTCTCTCGCTCCCCCCACCCTCCGAGAGAATAGGGGGAGATGATATAAGGAAAAACGGCTCGAGGTTTGAGATAAGGACAGGGAGAAATCCTTAAAGTTACTGTTACGGGCAGAACAGACTTGACTTGGGGAGAACTATTCATTTATTTCTAAAACTAGCAGGAGAATGAGACAGGGAACAAGATAACCTCCCCCCACCCCTCCCTCTTCCCAGGCTTAACATTATCTCTACTACCTTCCCCTCCTGAGTGGCACAGGGGGGAAGAGGGAATGGGGGTCGCGGTCAGTTAATCACGTGATGTTTTACGCTGCTACTTCATGGTCAGGGGAAGAACTCCTCACATTCCTCCTCTGCTCCAGCGTGGGGTCCCTCCCACGGGCCACAGTCCTTTGTGAAACTGCTCTGGCGTGGGTCATCTCTTCCACGGGGTGCAGTCTGTCCAGAATGGTGGCCCCAGTGGGCCCTCCACGGGCCAGAGCCTCCTTCAGGCATCTGCCTGCCCCGGCAAGGGGTCCTCCATGGGCTGCAGGTGGATCTCTGCTCCTCCGTGGGCCTCCATGGGCTGCAGGGGGACAACCTGCTCCACCATGGTCATCACCACAGGCTGCAGGGGAATCTTGGCCAGGAGCCACATTACTCCTCCCCCTCCTTCTGAACTGACCTTGGCGTCTGCGGCCGTTCCTCACAACAGGCTGGCAGATGCTTCTCAGGATCCTTTTTACATCTTATTCACTTCTCATCTCCTCTCCGCTTCTTGCAGCCAGGCCAGGCTGAGTTGGGCCCAGTCGGCTGCCCAGCGGAAGACCAGAGGGTGAGTCCTGCAAGGCTCACAAGGCTCGCGCCTCCCCCTCTCTGCCCCTGCTCAGCTGCCTCACATCTTCTCTCTTTTTTTTTCTGTTTTCCCCTTCTTAAATACGTTATTGCAGAGGCGTTATCACGAGACATTCTGCTACCAATTGGCTCGGCCTTGGCCAGCAGCAGGTCCACCCTAGGCCCGGCCGAGTCCACTGAACAAAGGGGAGCAACTTCTAGCAGTTTCCTACAGAAGCTACCACCTTAGGCCCCCGCTCACTAAACAAAACCAGAACAGATAGTAACACACATCTATTTATCTGATAGAATAGAATAGAATAGAATAGAATAGAATAGAATAGAATAGAATAGAATAGGAATAGACTAGACTAGGTTCTAATAGAATAGACTATTTCAGTTAGAGGGGACCTACAATAATCATCTAGTCCAACTGCCTGACCACTTCAGGGTTGACCAAGGTAAAATATGTTATTAAGGGCATTGTCGAAGTGCCGCTTAAACAAATGTTACACAATCTTTCTGATGCAATGGGTTTGCTTCTCCATATATAGGGTTGCTCTGATTTTTGATCCTAGAGCGGGATTCAATATCTTTGCTATCCATGTAGAGTGCAGTAACATCTTCCAATTTACTGTTCTTATTCTTTGAACACACAATAGATTTTTAGAGATTGTGTAAGTATGTTTACTGATTAGTCCATGAGTCAACTTTAGTTAAAAATACCTTCTGAAAAAATTAAGTCATGTACAAGACTCCTTTTATTTTGAATGATCTTGATAATTGGTGAACATGGATTCTTCAAACATTCCTGAGTTTAAGTAATTAATTTCAATTAGGATGCTTACGACTGTCGTATACAATTATCATTGGTGAATAATAGATGAAACTAAGTCAGCAGCTCATATTCTCCAAGATATGACCTGACATGTAGGTATGGTCTCTTGCATCATTCTGATATCACAGATGCCACAAATGTTCTTTCTCACCACCTCATTTGTATTCTGCAGCTCTCTTTTTTAAATGAATCCTCAATGTAAGTTACTTCTCAAGTAAAGAATTCATATCGATATCGTAAATTAACTTATTTCAGTGAAGTTGAATGAGTTTTTTTTTGCCAACAGGTTTTCCCTTCTTGAACTAAACCACACTTAGTCTATTTTCGTCCTTCAGAGAACTAAAAGGACAGTGAAACATTGGTGAGTTTGGAAAAGCAATCTGATATCATTAAGCAAGTGGGTGGTAAGGCATTCACAACTTCTCCATCGAGAGATGTGCTGGTGAAGGATTAGACCTCATACACTTTTTCCTGCAGAGTCAGAAGGATGCCGCTTGGTGAGTGCTGTTGCAGGTTATGGGAACAGATGGCTTTTCTAAGCATGAGCCTCACCTGCTGCCAGCTATTGCTTGCTGCTCAGGGTGGTCCTTGTACAACATGTGCCATCCTCTTCTAAAAATAGTGCCCTTCAAGGAACACAGTGAACACATATCCTATAGCTTAACATATCACGTTACTAAGCTGTAGAAACAATTTATTACAACTATTTGTACAGAGACGAAAGACTGAGCCCATGGCTCTAATATCTTAATTTCTGAGGAGTTACTTTTATGCATAGTTCTGCTAATTTCACTGTGATTAATTCTGTGGCCCGATTCTGATATCCTGGCTCTGCAATCCTTCCTACTGAATTCAGTGGAACAGCTTTGAGAACCTCAGCTGGAAATCCATGGGACCTTGGATCAAGCCAACAGTAAAACAATGCTTAGGATGAGGATGTATCAAATAAAGCATACCAACACAGGAGAATGAGATCAATATCAAGTTTTGCTACGAATGAGCCTAGTAATTTAGTAAATTCAAAGCGGTATCACCATTGAAATTTTCCAACAGTTTACAACTGAGATTTGACTGCATGACTCAGGGGGAAAAGGATTGTTCTAACTGGCCATGCACCTTCTCCAGACTATTTTGTCAAATTATGTACATTGTATGTCAGTAACTGGTTACTTTCTAAGAACAGGATACATTAGTAGATGTCTGACAACACAATTCCTTTTAGAAAAATATATAATTTAAGAGCAATGCTTTATGTAGAACTACAACTTCATCCAATTGCATTTCTCCCTTCTACCTGTATATTAATTAAGGATTAATTCTTGTCTCATCTCATTTTTATTTAAAAAAAAAACTTTACTAACTTTATTTTCAATGATATAGGAATGTCTAAAGGTCTTATCTAGAAACACTTAGATGCTCAGACTAGGAAATGTAATCATAATCAACACTGTTCTCTTAATGACAGGTGATTATTATATATGAAGTTACGGCCTGCAAGAACTGTCTGATTTTTCTTTCCGATGTGAGAAAAAAAAAGAATTGAACCAATAGGATGCAGTAGTAATAAAACCATGAAATCTATAAAAACTAAGTCAGGAAGACTCCATGCAGAGACAGGATTAACAGTGGTGTCAGATTAGAAGGATGGTATTTTTGATTCACACACCAGAAGACAATGATATGGTCTAAAAATGTTTGGTCTTCATATACCATTCTTTACCATTGTCCAGCTCAGAGTGCTGTACTTCTCTCCTGAAAGATTTTTCAGGCCACAATTAATCACCTATGGAACTAATTCTCTAAGCAGAAATGACTTAACCTCAGTGTTATGAATTTTAGACTTTGAAAAGATAAATACTCTACAGCATCAGACTTACATAGAGAGATGTATTGCCTTATACAGCCCATGTTGACCATGTCCTAATACATAGTGATTCTTCTCTATTCTTAATACAATTTCTACAATTTAACACTTTGATTCTTCATGATAGAAGATAGTAGGGGCTTTGTCATTGATGTAGGATATTGTCCCAGGTCTTGAATTTAAATAGTAAAGACAAAATCCAAATTGAGTGTCATTTTGTTTTGTTTTGTTTTATTTTTGCTTAAGTCTGGTACAAACATTCACACTTGCAGCTGCTGTACTAAATGACATATGTCCTCACAGCAGATAATCTCACAGGTTGATTCAAGAGATATTTATATCACAGTAATGATGCAGAAGGATACAAATATATTGTTCAGAAATCAGAAGTGGTAAAACAGGGATCAGTGTTCTGGAAGTCCCTGCCTTGTAGGATTGGTTCCTCAAAACCTCCAATGCTACCCAGATCAATAAGTTTACTATTTTTATCTTTATAAAGTTGTTCATCCTCATTTCAAGTATGAGAACTCACTTTAGGCTGTAAGAAGTGAGAGTTTGTGGGAATGGACCCTTCATTACCTTAGCCTGCTTGTGTTTTTGTGAATTTGCTTTTTTAGTAGGTTAGTTTGAAGGCAGAGAATGATTTTGCCTCTTAGCAATACCTCTCAACAAATTTAAGAAGCCTTGTTCTAAAAAGCTTTAACCATTGGCTTAAACACAATTGGCAACACTGTGCTCCAGGTCTGTGCTGTGGTATTACTTGGAGTCCTGGACAGGGATGTCCCTGCTCCTTGCAGGGGGGTTGGACTAGATGACCTTTGAAGGTCCCTCCAACCCTAACCATTCTATGATTCTATGATTCTATGATTCTCATCCAACTGTATCCTTCCTGGATGAACTCCCTCGGGCTAACACAGTGAGCTTTCTTCCCAGGGTGTAAGGAGGAGAAAGGAAAGGATGCTACAGGAATTGGTAGTCAGGATTTACTCCAGCACAGACAGGAATGGAAATATTTCAGTATTTAGGCATAACCATTTTGGAGCTATTTGCATCTTGGCACACAATTCTTTGAACTGTCATATGCTGTGTATTTAACTTGCTTCTGAAAGATTATTATGTGGGAACAGGGTAGTCAGGAGTTCCAAAATCATTATTTCACTGGAGGGAATCAAAAGGAGTGGAAGAGCATCTGTGCTAAGTGATGTTAGTCTCACCTAGTGTGAGATCAGAGCTTGAATCACTGTGTATGTCCTTTCAGCCTCCCATAGGCTTTTTTTCTGCTTTGCTCACTTGCATTTGCATCATGGAGAAAATTTAAGAGATACTATTTAGGTTTTTTTTCCGCAATCAGCATGGGGTTGGGTTGGACCAGACCAAGCAATGGGACCTGTCAGATGAACCCTGTGCATAGACTGCTAATTTTCTTGATGCATTATCTGTTGCTAAATGATCAGCAGACTCTCCACACTCATGTTCTTCATAGCACTTTTAAGGAACAGCATAATGTCATTATGTGAGTAATGGCATTTACAGGAAATTGTTGATTAATGGGTAGACTTAATGAACTTTCTCTTCTGAGAAGAAATTCCACTGGGCTTGACCTGGACAAGCTAGTTTAGCTTGGAATTTAATTAACTTGACTTGGCTTTTCTTTGAAAAACAAGCAGCTCCTATTGAGCCATTCAGGTCTCTCGGCAAATATGTAATAAAGCATTTTTCTAATATATTCATTACAAAGCTGACAAACCAGAGTTGAAGGAAACAAATTAGTAAAAAGTAATGTCCTTTTTAAAGTATTTTCTCTTTTATTACAGAAAAAAATGCCCTAATTAAAATTTGTATTATCTGCTTAGAGTTCATAAAAGTGCATAATTTAGATATGCTAATAATCGGGCTATTTTTAAATTATTGTTTATTTAAAATTTATATTATGCAATTAGTGTTTTTTAATGTGCACTGTTTACCCTAAAGATTTAACCATCTCCAATATATGTACGGTAATTACAGTACCACTGGAGTCTTCTGTGAGAAATCCTTGTGTGCCACCTTGACACCACCTGTAATGAGCATTGCATGGATGGTGTGAGACTAAACCAGTTTCTTGGCCTTGTACATGGAGAATGAAATGCATACTACTGCTGATGATGAATATGTGTCCGTGCTTTGCTTAGTCTGTATAGGTTCTTATATTGTACTTCAGCCTGATAGTATCCAAGCATTTCCTAGTAGTGTTTTAAAAAACTTGACTAACACCTGACATTCTTTCTTACACTCTCCTCCAGGGAGCCACGGCCAATGGCAGGTGGAGAAAGCAAAGACTTGAGACATTAAACATGACAAATTTGAGCTTTTCTACATAGTTTAAGTGTTATCACTTTAGGGAGAAATTGTGCTAAGAAGCAGCACTGAGCATAGATGTGCTGTAAGGAAATGGGCTCCAGTAGCCTGCAGCTTATGAGCTGTAGCAGGCAGCAAGGCAGGGAAATGAGGATGCCGGAGGAAAGTGGACGAGGGGAAAAGAGAACGGCTGACATACAGCTTAAAATAGTCTTCCTAATTGGCTTTAGATTTATGGGAAAGTGAACACTATCAGAACTGTGCATTATGAATGTGCCTCGGAAAATGGTCATTTGATAAAACACACAGAAACAGAGAGTCTTCAAAATGCTGTAGAGAACCAGATGTAAAAGGTTCCCATTCATTCTGAGGGAAATTACAAACGTTTCTTTATAAGTAGGACTGAGCATAGTTGTTGCTTCTACATTTGTTTTTCTCTTTTCTACAAAATCAAATCTGTGCAATTAGCAGCAGCCAAATGATTCCAGACAGGAATAATACATCCTAGTACGGAAAGAGAGACATCCATTGGTACAAAACTTGAGGGTTCAATGCTTCTGCAGTAGCCCTTTTCCTCAGTCACAGGCCAAAGGTTCTGAACCACTGGCAGATTTTTCTAGGTGTCTGCTTTTCTGCAGGTCCCTGCGGATTTCACCAGCAGCTGGAGCACCCAGAGCACACGGATGCTTCTGCAACAGCAGCCGCAGTGCAGCTTCAGGGCATGTGAATGCAGCACCCGCATCAGCTGCATTTGCATCTTCCTTCGCTGTCGCTACAACTGGGCCACAGGAGCGGTGGTTTCTGCATGTCCCCAGCATCACACTGAGTAGACACCTCTGTCACTACACTGGCAGGAAGTTTTTTAGAGAAATGTACAGATTAGAGCAGTCCTTTTTAGCTGCTTCTGATTATTTTTGCTTTGCTACAGATCTGCTATAAAGTAGTGACACTTCTGTTGGTATTAATTATCCTTATTTTTTTCACATCAGAGATCAAGCCTTCCTCTTTGAAGCAAAGATGAATATGTATATGCATGGCTAATTTACCAGTACTGGGAGCTGTGATCTGAACCAGAACATTCAAGACAGGATATAAAGTATATGAAATACCTCCTGAAGATAATTTTTATGGGGAATTTGGAAATAATTACAATTTCTAAAAGATCAATGTTCTCTAAAATGGAATTTTGCATTCATGGGTAGTATCCACAGATATAATTACTGTGATTTTTATTCCTCAGAACAACTCTTGATCTACTGTAGTGAAAACCAAAAAGGGAAGTGATTATCATTCTTACTGTGAAATTTCATAAGCAAATTATATTTATCATATATCATCAACATTATACAGCACAAAACATAGCCACAATTAGAAGCAGATATTGAAAACGGTTCAGCTAAGTGGAGCTTCATGATTAAACAAATGTTATAGAAAGACCAACTAGAAAGAATAGCATAGAATAGCATAGCATGGCATAGCATAGCATAGCATAGAATAAAATAGAATAGAATACAATAGAAAGCATTTATAACATTATATGGTATAAAAATGTATTTGCAATGCTGTGGCAACGCTAGACTGTTAAGTAGTGGCATATTACCATTCATGAAGACACACCAATTTGATGTTTTTGAATGTGATTATCTTTGTACTACTATTTGCTGTTTAGCAGAGATCAAAATGGAAGGAGAAATGATTATTCTTTACTTATTAAACATGTCACCTCAGATCTCAAGATTTTTGTCAATTTTTCTTACTCGATTTTTTTTTTCCTAGTTGGTAGCAATGACAGATGAGGAGACGGGTTATGGCCTCTCACACTCAAATGCGAGCGTGTCTATAGAGCAAAGAGTGAGAAGGAGGTAAAGGTAGCCATGGTTAACCTGTTACTGGATTGAGTCCTTTCCTTTACTGGAGAGATCCCATGTGGGTTAAGGGATATATTTAAATAACCTTTTGTGGATCTAGGATGAAGTGTGACAGCACTCAGAGTTACCAAACACTTCCCTGCACCAGACTGTAAATTCAGATATTCATGTTCAATGCCTAAAATCCACGTATGGAAAACACATTATCTGAGTGCCCTGAGTGGGGATGCACAACTGGAGCAGGACAATATTTAGGCCAGCAAACAGCAAATGAAAAAGGGAAGAATGTTCTGGAATGCCCTCTCTCTCCTGCACTTCACAGAGTCTAATGCACTACCCCAGGAAGTCTGGAAACTGGGTTTTACGTCTTAGCTTCAAAGGACTCAAACTCACATATTTTTATTTAAAAAAATAAAATCAGTGCCCTATATAGGGCCATAAGCAGAACTATAGGGCTCTAGGCTAAGCTGAAATATGAATATTCTTCACCTGTGCTGTTGAGTCTGGGCATCTACTCTGAAGGGTAAGGACGATGTGCAGAGGACAAAGTGGAAAGTTATCTGACTTTGTAGCCAATTGGAAGAAATAGCTGAGAGGTTTAGCTATGGGAATATAATGGGATTTGCTAAGGTAATCTAGATGAAGCTGAAGTGCTTGGGGACTAATGATCAAAGAGAGCAAAGACTGTGTAAGCCCAAAAACTCAGAAGAAATTAAGGAAGTTTTTAAAAAACTAATTCACAAACAAGATCAAAAGTACCAAAAAACTGGAAAACAATTTCCTTGGTATAGAAATAGACTCATTCAGTAAGGGTGAAATCTTTTAGTGGCAAAACTTGTCTTCAAAACAGATCTGCTTGAAGAATGAGATCCTTACTATAAATGAAGCTTGCAGAAGAAATATATGACTTTTGCTGAGCTTTGAATCAGAGATTGTAGGTAAAGAAAAATGAAGTGGAATTTACATTGCAAGTACCTTTTCCATAGATGTTATTTAGCCCTAGGCAGCCCAACAGCTGCTTCAGTTCTTCCCTGCCCTCACTTTACGTAGTCATTTGGGGATTTGAGATCCCTATTATGTTTAAGCCAAGAGAAATTAAGTAAAAAGTTTCAAAATTATATAAAAAAATACACCTAAATATTTAATTGAACCCAACCCTCTAGATACAATAATAGAATTTTTCAGAAGTATTAAACCATAGCATAGTGGTGCCTTCCCTCTCTCCAGTTCATAGGTATTGTTTTTAGTGCTTTTCAATAGTTAAAGAGCCATAAATACATATTCAGCATTTTTGAATACATATTGCGGGTTCTGTGATGCTTCCCAGTGCAAAGTACCAAAAGCGATAGGAAAAGGTGCCAGCTGTTTCATGGTCATGACCAAATAACTTCTACTTTTTACCCACAAATGATGTAAATGAGTAACCATCTGGGACTGAGCTGGACAAATGCTTGTGTAGTGGTTGTTATAATTTACAATAGACGTCACTTAGAGCAATTCACTGACTTGCCTCTTAAACAGATATTTGTTGAGGATAGAAACATTCAAATTTTAAATATAATTTATTCATTAATAATAAATAATAACAAACCCCATACCTATTTTCAGCACAGTATTTTTCATCTTTAGATTTCAAAGTACTTCACACAGGAAGGTAATATTTTAGTCTGTTTTCCTCTCATAGTCGTAGTCTGGATGTGAAAAACTGAGTCACAAGGAAGGAAATGCCAGCAGGACAGTGGCAGAGCCAGGGCTTGGTCTGGGGAAGTTTCTATTACACGAGTAAGGAGTATGCTGCCTCCCACAGAAGCTGATGATTCTGGATGAATGAAAGTTTTCTTTCAGGCAGAACGTCCCTTAAAGTGACTTGTGCTTATTTCCTCCTCTCCTGTCACCATGCAGCCATGTGAAGAGCCACCTGCCTCTTCTTTTATTCTGGCAGACTATGATTAGATCACCCTAAGCTTTGTCTTCTCCAGGCTGAACAACCCTACTCCTCCAGCCGTTGTTCACATGTCAAGCTCTCCAACCCCGGATCATTTTGGTAGTCTTCCCCTGAGCCCTCTCCAGTTTTTCTGTCTCTTTGGAACTGAGGGGAACAAAGCTGCGGCCTGACAAGTGCTGAGTAAAGAGTGAGAATCACGTCCCCTGATCTGTTGGCTGTACTCTTGGTGATGCAGCCCAAGACACATTTTGCCTTCACTGCTGCTGCCCAGGCACACAGCTGATTCATGCTGAGTTTGCTGTTGCCCAGGACCCTGAGGGCTTTTTGGGCAGAGCTGCTCCCCAAGCAGTCGGAACCCAGCCTGATAACCTCATATGGGGATTACTCTGTCCCAGATATAGGACTTCACACTTATCTTTGTTAAACCTCATGTGATTCTTTTGGCCCAATCTTCCAGTCAGCTGTATATCACATACAGAATATTGTGTATCTGTAATAGATTGGCTATCTTAATTATGATTTTCACACTACTGTGGACATTTCTTGTTTAGTTGTCCCTGTGCTGTACTCCAATGTGTGTTGTAGATGGTTCCAGTCTAGCTGTCTGTATCTATTGCTAGTGCACTGACACAAAGCTATGCTGGACCTAGCTTCAAATTAGCTTGCTCAGATGCCATTCAGTGGAGGCTGGCTGGTACATGACTGCCAGTACCTGAGCCAACTCCAGCACTGTGAAAATGTTTTGCAGTCACAGAAGCAAATATGATTTTTGCGTTCCCATGCCTTGGCAGACAGCACTGAAACCCACAAGAGAGACTGCACTAAAACATACCAGTATCAATTTGACCTCCGCGGCCAGTGGCTTTGTGCCAGTTATGTAAGGCAAACTCACTCACAGCAAGACTATTTCCCTTGTGCAATAATTCAAATATGTTTCCCACTTGGTGTTAACCAGTAACAGTACAATGGAAGAAATCATGTTATTTGTAAAGCACTCAAAAGTACATGACCTTCATGGATGAGGGAAAGGAGTAAGGAAAAGGAGCAGCCTCCTCAGTTGTGTTTAGTTTAGTGGGATGCAAGCATCTCCTATTCAACAGCTTCCAGAGCATTGGGATGTATGCTGGGAGTCTGCTGGACCTGCAGGTACTGGGCACATTGGAGCATAGGAGCAAGGAGATCTGATCACTGATAAAGCAAAAGTTCCATGGTAGCTTCTCCTTGATTTCTAAATAAAGATTATTTCTCTTGTGCTTTCTCTGGTGTGTAGCGTCAGTCCCAGTTGCAATGGAGAGATTAAGGGATCCTTGATGGTTCACTGTGAAAAGTAAAGGATTTACTGCCAAATGAAGAATATAAAATAAAAGGATACCTGCTTAATTCTCAGTTCCAAAACTTGCTAACTTTTTCTGAAACAAGAGGAAATCCTTCCTGGTTTTACACCACCCGTGGAGATCATTAAAGCTGTGTTCCATACATAATGAAATAGGTCAACCAACGTCTCCCCGTATATGTTGTGCTGTTATCCTGTTGCTAGAATGGTAATCACAGGTGTCTTTTTTTCTACCTTTCTTTCCAAATCTGTTGTTCACACATTTCTGTTGTACTTCACACTGGCATACATCTTGGCAGCCACTCAGCTGTTGCTACAGTTTTGTTGTCTTGCAGTTAATATGTGTTTGGCTATCCTGCTCTACCTCCAAGATGCCTTTTTAATTGACTTAATTTTATTATTGAAAATTAATTTGAACGTAATAGGCACAATGTTTAGAACCATTTGCTCACATTTTCCAAAACTCTTTCATGACCCAAAGTAGGGCATCATAATTATGTATATTTGGCATAGCTCCATTTTCTATTTTTACAAATTACTTTTCTTTCTGATTCCAATTTTTACATATATAAATGAATATATCTGAATGCTAATATGTATAAATAAACTGCTATGTATATCTGCATATATTAATGTATGTTTATAATTAATAACGATTATTATTTTTTAACAAAGTAAAAAGTACCTATTTGACCTCAGTTATGACTTTTCTTGGGATTGTATATAGTATTATGATTAAGAGTGCTGGATTCAAGAATCATGGAATTATTGAATCATTGTGGTTGGAAAAGACCTCTAAGATCATCAGATCCAACTGTCAACACACCACCACCATGTCTACTAAACTGTATCTTGAAACGTCACATCTACACTTTTTTTTAACACCTCCAGGGATGGTGACTCCACCACTTCCTTTGGCAACCTGTTCTAATGCCTGACTACTCTTTCCGTAAAGAAGTGTTTCCTAATATCCAATCTAAACCTCCCCTGCCGCAACTTGAGGCCATTTCCTCTCATCCTATTGCTAGTTACTTGGGAGAAGAGACCAACACCCACCTTGCTACAGCTTCCTTTCAGGCAGTTGCAGAGAGCAGTAAGCACTCTCCTCAGCCTCCTCTTCTCCAGACTAAACAATCCCAGTTCTCTCAGGTGCTCCTCATAAGACTTGTGCTCCAAACCCTTCACCAGCTTCGTTGCCCTTCTCTGGACATGCTCCAGCAACTCAGTGTCCTTCTTGTACTGAGGGGCCCAAAACTGCACACAGTGTTCAAGGTGCAGCCTCACCAGCACCGAGTACAGGGGCACAATCACTTCCCTACTTCTGCTGGCCACACTGTTCCTGATACAAGCCGGGATGCTGTTGGCCTTCTTGGCCACCTTGGCACACTGCTGGCTCATGTTCAGCCGGCTGTCAACCAGCACCTCCAGGTCCTTTTCCCCCAGGCAGATTTCCAGCCACTTTTCCCAAGCCTGTAGAATTCACATGGGGTTGTTGTGACCCAAGTGCAGGACCTGGCACTTGTTAAATCTCATGCGGTTCACCATGGCCCATCGATCCAGGCTGCCCAGCTCCCTCTGCAGAGCCTTCCTACCCTCGAGCAGATTGTCAGTCCCAACCAATTTGGTGTCATCTGCAAGCTTATTGAGGGAGCACTCAATCCCTTATTGATTGTCCTTAATCCTTATGGATTATGAGGGGTTTATGCTGCTCTCCATCTCTGTCTTCCAGCTCAGGGGGCTGAATACTCTGAGGATAACTGCTCTGGCTACTAAAGACTGAGGCAAAGAAGGCATTAAGTACTTCAGCCTTTTCCTCATCCCTTGTGGCAATCTTCCCCCCGCATCCAGTAAAGGATGGAGACTCTCCTTGGCTCTCTTTTTGTTGTTAATGTATTTGTAAAAACGTTTTTTTTTCCTCTCTTACAACAGTGGCAGAAACATGGATTCTGTTCCTAAGCACAATCTTTTAATGTTACTCCCTGACTCAGTTTTCCAGATGTAAAATGAAGAATGCATTATCTCGTTTCTTGTCTAGTATGTTCATTTTCAAGGCTTTTAGAGGGAAATAATCAGTTGATATACATGTAGAGTATATCATAATGGGTTATGTCTTTGCTTGGATCTGACAAAATCCACTGGCACTGAAATGAGGAGCAAGGGAGCAGAATAAGGTTTAGAAGTGTGTCCACTGGAAACATAGTTATTATATTTGTCTTTTTCAAAGTAGAAAAAGTAGAAAAGTCTATTAATTTACTTCTGACTGTTTCTTGCTGGAAGCTTTGAAAAAAAATAATTGTGATTTATGAAACATGTTGCCCAGAGAGATGGTGGATGCCTCACACCTGGAAACATTCAAGGCCAGGCTGGATAGGCCTCTGAGCAACCTGATCTGATTGGAGATGTCCCTGCTTCTTGCAGGGGGGTTGGACTAGATGGCCTTTGAAGGTCCCTTCCAACTCAAACTGCTCTATGATTCTATAAGTATTGTATCAATTGTAATGAAATGGAAACAGTGGTTTGAGACTGATGAAACACAACAGATTTCTTTATTTTGAAGGGAAATTAATCATTAATTGACAGATCAGTGTAATACATTATTTTTCTCCAATCTTTGTTGATGCAGCCTGGCTAAACTACATGAGTAGTTGAATTAACTGAAGCTGAATTAACAACCTTCTTCAAAGGAGAATGGGAAACCTACGATCTTTGAACTTTAAAATCTAATGCTTTTGGAGTCTTTGCTGTAAATAAGGATGTAGTACCCAAAGGAACAAAATTTCCTTTGTTTATCCAGACAAACCACTACTTCAAACACCAGGCAGAACATTTAAACACTACTATAGTCTTTAAAACCCATTTACGGCATCTTGCAGTTTCAAAAAAACACATTAAGCTTGACCCTAAACCTCAGCAGTTTCTCAGACTAGGTCTTCTGCTCTCATTCTACCTGTGGGGCTCTGTGTAGTTGGTAACTTCAGGCCTCAGTTGGCGAACAGCCAACTAAACAGGTAGAAACAAGATTTTGGAGATTTTGTGGGTATGTGTCAAGTACAAGGGTTCAAGGGCTGAGGATTTGGGTTTGGGAAACTCTTTTACATTCCTGTGCTAGAACTTGAATTTTATTTCACAAGCTGATGATACTGCACTGGCTTAAGAGTACCTTCCTATTATTTGTAAGAAGGATTTGATTTAACTCAGTCAACTAAATCCAGGAGAAGATCCGTGGTTGAAGCACCTCACCTCAGCATAGCATTCCTGTCTCACAGAAATTAAATCCTAGCACATACACTAGAAAACTGACCCAGCTCTTTTTTGGCGGCACATCTTCAGCACAGCTTTAAAAGTGCATTCATTTTGTATTTCTCATACTCTTCAAGGGAGACAAAACGCACTGGGCTTCTCCTTACTGTAGCATCTAGTGAAATCCTGCAACATTAATGATAATACAGAGAACTGCAGAGGTTACCTCCAAAGGTAGTTTCCAACTGGCTCACCTTTCATATAAACAGGGAGTCTGATCTCCATCCATGTCTGACTTGAAAGCCAGGGCTTTAAAGTGGTCCCTTGCTCTAAGCTGTACTTCCTGTTCTACCACCAGCAGAGAGAAACGTCAAGACCTCGCACTTAGATTGTCTTTATCTGCTGACCTCAGATTTTTTACTGCTGTTTAAAAATATGTCCTAGGTTGACATGTTGAATGTCGTTCTCAATTCTTACTCTGGTACAAAGTTTTTTTTGGAAGAACTTGCAACTCCAGCACATCTGAGAATGCATCTGTGAGTATTACACCGATGCCCAGCTGAACCTGGCTCACACCTTCATATGGATGGCAGTCATATCACAGATAGGGTTGGGATTAAAGTAAAGTCCCCGTAAAGTACATCCACACTTTAACTGCTGCCTTCTGAGAGCTCTGCCAGGCAGATACAGATGATATAGAAGGATTTCAAACTTGTTACTTTCTTCTACTTTCTTTTTCTACGGAAGTGAGGCAGACTTACTAGTTCTGAGGAGTTCATTCATCATTAGGAAAAGATCACATATGTATGTATGTACAAGACATTGTCAAACACTTCATGATACCTTTTTAAAATGTTCTTTTGATTCTTTATTATCATCTAGGATATATTGTATTCATATATACGTAAATGTCTGCCCAGACCATGGGTTAGAAACCACTTGCTTTTCTGAAGTAGTCTAGTCCTAGGCCATCTGGCCAACTTGCCATGTAACAAGATTAAAGACAACTGGGATTGAAATAGAAATTAAAAGTAACTCCTCATGGCTGATTCCCTTTGGTGGCACAATGAACACAATGCAGCAACTTCCAAGAGCTAAAATAAAGGCACAAATATGGGGCACACTTGAGCCAAACATGACGAGTGATGGCTGGGTTGTAAGTCCTGATTTATTAATTAATAAATGTTCTGGTTTTGTTTAGTAAGGGGGGGCCTAAGGTGGCAGCTTCTGTAGGAAACTGCTAGAAGTCGCTCCCCTTTGTTCAGGGGACTCGGCCGGGCCTAGGGTGGACCAAGGCCGAGCCAATTGGTAGCAGAATGTCCCGTGATAACGCCTCTGCGATAACATATTTAAGAAGGGGAAAACAGAAAAAAAAAAGAGAAGAGAAGATGTGAAGAAGCTGAGTGGGGGCAGAGGCGCAGAGTGGGAGGCGCGAGCCTTGTGGGCCTTGCAGGCCTCACCCTCTGGCCTCCCACTGGGCAGCTGACTGGGCCCAACTCGGCCCGGCCTGGCTGCAGGAAGTGGAGAGGAGATGAGAAGTGAATAAGATGTAAAAAGGATCCTGAGAAGCATCTGCCAGCCTGTTGTGAGGAATGGCTGCCAAGGTCAGTTCAGAAGGAGGGGGAGGAGTAATGCGGCTGCTGGCCAAGATTCCCCTGCAGCCTGTGGTGATGACCATGGTGGAGCAGGTTGTCCCCCTGCAGCCCGTGGAGGTCCACAGAGGAGCAGAGATCCACTTGGAGCCCGTGAAGGACCCCAAACCGGGGGAGGTGGATGCCTGAAGGAGGCTGTGGCCCATGGAAGACCCGCTGGAGCCACCGTTCTGGACAGACTGCACCCCGTGGAAGAGATGACCCATGCCAGAGCAGTTTCACGAAAGACTGTGGCCCATGGGAGGGACCCCACGATGGAGCAGAGGAGGAATGCGAGGAGTTCTTCCCCCCGACGACGAAGTAGCAGCGTAAAACATCACGTGATGAACTGACCGTGACCCCCATTCCCTCTTCTCCCTGTGCCACTCAGGAGGGGAAGGTAGTAGAGATAATGTTAAGCCTGGGAAGAGGGAGGGGTGGGGGGAGGTTATCTTGTTCTCTGTCTCATTCTCCTGCTAGTTTTAGAAATAAATGAATAGTTTTCCCCAAGTCGAGTCGGTTCTGCCCATAACGGAAACTTTAAGGATTTCTCCCTGTCCTTATCTCAAACCTTGAGCCGTTTTTCCTTATATCATCTCCCCCTATTCTCTCAGAGGGTAGGGGGAGCGAGAGAGAGACTGCATAGTCTGGTCCCAGTCGGGGCTGAACTATGACAAGATAATACACTATACCTTCTCCCATTTGTAGTATTTGTTGAAAAGTGGTTTGTCAGCTGGGAGTTAATTTAAGGAGGAAGATGACCTCATAAGAAATTAATGAGGTTGCTGTACTTTACATTAGCTTTAATGTATTGCAGGAAATCACCATACTAAAAATACTAGGATTGGTAGCACATCAGTTTTCCTGCACCTTGATCCCTTAATGTGTTGCTAGAAAAGTTAAATTGTTCATAAAATCATAGAATGATTTGGGTTGTGAGGGACCTTAAAGATCATCTCGTTCCAACCCCATCTCCCATATCCAAGCCCCATGTTCCTCACAAACATAGCAAAATGGGGCTGTTCTTGAATCCATTGAAGTTCACAGATGTCTGTGGCCAATGTGAGTGATTAACACATGCAACGTGGCACCCCAAGCAGGCATGCCCCTACTTACCTTCCCATTCAGAGTTGAAAGAGCTGATTTTGTGAGTCAGGAGACTGAAAATGTGAGGTCAGAGCAGAAGAAGCAATGGAGAAGCAAGGAAGAGGATACGAAAAGATCAGGTAAATTGAAGCTATTTTTGAAGAAGATTAAAGGGGGAAATACAATCTAGGAACATTTATTTCGAGAAAATTTAATGAAGTTTTTTTTTATTAGTATGTTTTAAGATTTTATCTGTGAGATTCAACTTGGAGATAATTTTATGCTGAATAAAATCAGCTGATTTTATGCTGATACAGAAATATCATCCTCAGCTTAACTCCAGTAGTAAGTCTGCCATAATGACTTTAGAAAAAAGACAGAAAGTCTTTTGACTTTCAGATGGATGATTATTTTGTTGTGTAGGAAACAGGATTCCAGTCTGCTCTTTAGCTTTTCCTGTCAAAACAGTCATATTTTAAGCCACATAATCTATTAACTCCTTCTATCACATTCATGATATTAATAAGCTATATTATTCTCTTTGTCTTTCCATGTTTAGGAGAAAAACTCTCCCTTCTCTCCCAAATTCATGACTTGCCTTTCAACTAGGTGCATATGCTATATTTTATAGGAGAATAAGAACATGTCTCTGTGGTCTCAAATTTGAATTCTCATGCACTGTAATGAGGCTAAAATTGAGCAAGAAGAGGCTGAACAATGTGAGAAGAATATATGAGCATGATAAAATGTATTGAGCACTTGGTAGATTGTACCAGAGTCAGTTTTAAAAGTTTTGAAATGACAAGCAAACAAAAAAAAAAGTCAATGCAAGCATTTTGAAACATCTTCAAAGAGTGACTTCAAAGTGAAGGCTAATAATTTGCGAACAGTGAAATCAAGTTATCTGTAAGTGCTCTTCTAGTCCCTGAAAACAATTTCCATTTTTTTTTGTAACTTTAAAATTAATTTCTTGCTTTAAAAATGTCCCTTTCCCTTTTTTTTTCTAGGGTGAAAGATCTCCCACATCAACAGAAGTTTGTTTAGTGGTAAAAATTAACTTGAGTATATAGGAAGTGCTCTGAAGTAGAGTGTAACAAAATGTGAAAACAGAGAACAACTCTCTTGGATTCCAGTAATTCTGTTCTGAGATTTTGGTTTTTTTTTTTTTTGTAACAACTGACAGCTAATAGTGCTCCATACTTTAGGGGCTATCACAGACCTCATGAGATCATCTAGTCCAGTCTCCAAGATGAAAGAATACTAGATTGTCCTCACTGGCTGTTTATCAAAACTCTACTTAAAAATTAACCATGATAGTATTCCATAACTCAACTCATTAATCTCTTCCACATCTTAATTATGCTTAACACTATGATAAATTGCAAGTGAAATTCCAACTTTCCTGCTGAGGAAAGGGAAAGAACATTTGTTCATGGTAACAATCTATATATATTTATATAGCCTGGATGAGGCTCTGAGCAACCTGACCTAGTCAGGGATGTCCCTGCTCCTTGCAGGGGGGTTGGACTAGATGACCTTTGAAGGTCCCTTCCAACCCTAACCACTCTATGATTCTATGATATTTAGGGACTGAGATCTTATCTGATAAAGATGAGTATTGGATAAGTAGAAAAAAATATTTTCTTGCATTGAGACTGATGAGCTGCCTGAGTCCATAACAAAATACAGTGCAGACCTATTTATATAACATGAAGCTGATGGGTGAAAGTCCCGCTATTGAGAAACATCATGAAGAAAAAAGTGTAATGTTTTTAAACGATTGTTTCAGTAGCTAATTAATACAATCTCAACTTTACATATCTATAAGAATGGAGATGAAATGAAAATGATAAAAAATAACTGCCTGTGTTGGAAATCTTTTCTGTGGAACCTTATCTCCATTGAAATGTCCAGGAAAATTTTTATTAAAAATCGGTTTTGGAAAAAATTCCATCAGCTCTAACCATCTGTTGTCTTACTGAAAAGTCTATATGCAACTGGCAGCTATCTATGTTTAAACATGATGATTCAAATCATTTGACTCCTTAAACCATCAGCAATTCTTTATCATTTTTTACTTCTGCAAAAATGGTTAACACTGTATGTCGAGCACTCTGACTCCTCTCGTTCCCTGTAATCCAGCCCTTGCTTCATCCAGTTTCCTCTGCCCAGGGAGGCAGGTGACACAAGCAGTTTGCCCTCCTAATGATGGGGATGGATTTTACCAGCTTATTAGAGGCAATTGTCCTCCCAGCACAATTGCTTACGTTGCCCTGCCAACCCCACGTTCTCACATTGGTGAGTCAGCACTCAAAACTACAGCTGGCTTTTAAAAAATCGTGTTTAAAAATAATATTAGTGCTTGCTTGTTACTGAGTTCAAATCATTCATTTGCTCTGCCTGTGCATGTCTTTTTGGTTAACTCTCAGTGCTCCAGCCTGTAAAGCCAATTTTGGAAATGAACACTTAGATGTCTCTTGAGATCTCCTGATAGGCGTCCAGGAGCCGGTGCTGTGAGAAACACAACACATATTGTGACATTCACAAGAGAGTCTTGTGAACGGTAACATTATGTGCAGTTTGTTTTCTAATCTGATTTGTGGGTAGAATATTCTGGCCTAACACCTCTCAGCTTATTTCCTGATAGACAGCCTACATTTTCCTTTCATCCTAATTATAGCCCCATATATCACCATCAGTAATCTCTCCAGTTGGTGACAATTTAACATTTTACACACCTCTCTCTTTTAACTTCAGATTCCATTCAGCTCTGTGCCCGGAGTGACTAAGATATCAAAGTCAGCCACAGATTTCACATTTTGAATGGAAAATAAATTAGCAGCATTGAACCCGAAGGCAGCTTTGATTATTTTTACCACCAGTGGTGTTTTTTGGCTTTACCTCTTTGTTCGTCCACACTATACCCACTCAGGTCCAGGGGTATCTTCGAGAAAAGAGAGGTTGTAGCATTTAGGCCTATTAAATAATTAAAAATGTGCTGTATGGGTAATTTGTGTGGATGCATGGCACAGCCTTTACAGAGGAAAACCAGTCCCTGTATAGCTGATGATGGAGCTCTGTTATCCTGTTGGTCAGAAATTGGACCATGATAGAGCCAGGAGGAAATAGTTAATGATTACTTTACGAATTTTTGCCACTGTCCATTTAAACATCTTGAATATTTTTTTTTTTTTTTAATCTAGCAACAGCAGACTTTAGGGAGCATCTGGCAATATCTGGCATCTCTTAGAGGAAAATTCTTCCCTGAGGATGGGGTTTTTTTTGCTTGAGATTTCTTTAAAATTGCTATTTTTTTCTTACAAAAATCCCGTATTTTTGAGAGGGAAGGTTATGTAGATTGTCCTATGGCTATGGACTCACTGGGCTCCTTGCGACTTCAGCTGAATATCCTGAAATAGGACGGTGTTTATCTAGAAGGGAATTTATGTGGATGAGCATGTATGGGGAATGTGCAAAGCTCACAGAATACAGCTCCAGCCATTAGGCCTCCACTCATTGCTTTCCTGGGAAATAAAACTGTCAAGGAGTATGTAAGATAGCTGTTTCTTCCTCCTTGTAATTATTGACCGTGTCTTTATCCCTGCATCTCTTTTTATATCTACCTGAGAACTCTTTTTATGCCTGAGAAAGAACCGGTGTCTCTCTGTCTCCATCCTGACACTGCCACAATCCCAGATCCAAATTTACATCTCCAATATCATTTGGGGAATTCCTGAAAAGCGTCAAAAATTATTTGGCTTGCAGCAGCTCCATTCCCACAGGACCATCCCCACCTGCCACAGTGGGGTCAGGCAGATTTCTTCACGCGTAGCCCCTGCATCGTTGTTCATGCAGCGAGTTCGTATTTGTGTGAATCCGACTGCAGGATGAGCACATTGTAAACACTTCAATGCACCAAAATTTCTTGGCAAAATCCAAGCCATGTCTTGGTCTAGTTATATGGCTTTCTGAGTGCTTACTTATTGCACTTCTTTCCTCTTTGCCAGAAGTATGTTTTCTGCAGTACAACATGCATTATGCACAGTACTATAGTTCAGAGAAAGGAACAGTTAGTTTTCTTCCTCCCAGATTTTTGCTTTTCTGGAATGAAAAGAAACACAGAAGGAGATTTCTCTCTAACACAGAAAAAGGAGGTACAGGAAAACAGTGAAATCTTTAGAGTTTCTTTCCCTGCTTTGCTACGGATCTTCTCCCTAGTACCTGTTAGCTGCCCACTATCCTGATTTCTTGCAGTGTTTCTGGGGAAATAGCACATTTTATGGAGTTCATTGTGAAAATCTCCAGATAACATTAGAGACAAATGTGCCTTAGCTCCTCCAGTGCTGTTTAATTTCTGCTATTTTAACATTTCTCTTCAATTTGTTATTGTCCCGGTTTCACCAGGGATGGAGTTAAATTTCTTCTCAGTAGTTGACGTGTTTTGGATTTCAGATGTGAACAATGTTGATAAACACACTGATGTTATGAGTTGTTACTAATGAGACCAAGGACACTGTCTGGCTTTCCAGGTCTTGCTAATGTGCAGGTGCAGAAAGGTGGGAGGAATATAGTCAGAACAGGGGAGAGTGACTGAGAAACTCTGTGTTGACCAGGACTAAACCACAACAGTTATACAAGGAAAACCAAAACCATTTTTGTTACATCTGCATTTGAGACAGAAATCAAGGATTAAGGAAAAGAAATATTACACCAGTCACACTTTTTTAATATGGTGGGCTTCAGACTACTTCATTAAAGCACCTAATTTATTCCTAATTCTTATATATCTGGTAAAATAATCCTTCTGAAACACATCACTTTCTTACGTAGACAGTCTCTTCTTATGAAGGAAAGTCTCTTCAGGGACAGCTAAACTTAGGCAAGAGAATGTTCCTCTGGTCCGAAATAACAACTCTTCATTGACTGCCAGGGAGCACTCACTTTAAAGAGATTGCTAGAGGAGATATCTGACTGTGAAGTGTAAGATATGGGCAGAGGGGATCACATCTCCTGTATTTCTCTGGAGAACTTTGAATATAATTCTCTCTGGGAATGGATCTGCCATACTGAACTGTGGGTAAGTAGAACAAAAGAAAAAGCAAACTATTTCCTAAACGAGATGAAGAATCCTATCTCAGGACATCATAGATGAAAAACATGTAAAAGTGAGATTCTTATATGGAATTATAAACATTTCTTATATGGAATTATAAAATTTTCTTATGAATTATAAAAAATTCCATAGTCTTTACTATAAAAACCTCCAATACCTATAAAAGAGGAACAGCTATTGAGTTTAAATCTTTGAAACTGAAGAATCCTTTTTAGCCTATAATAAAAAGGAAAGTTTTTCAAAAGAGGCATTGAAACAGGCAAAATAACAAAGATTAACAATAGTAAGTTCAAATTAAACACCACCTGACTGCTGTTTCCTTCTATTTATCATGATTAATCTATGTCCTCTTTCCAGGAATAAAGAATCCACCCAATCTGGTGCTAACAGGGAAAGCTGTGGGTATTTAAATGTCAGTAGCATTTCAATAACTCATTAATATTCTTGCAGAGAAAGGTGAAATCTGGACTGCTAGTTGTACTCTTGCAAAATCCATTTACCAAGGTTAAAGTCTCGTTGATAAGATGCTACAGAGGCAGCGCTGAGCTGTAATACCCCTTCTTTGTATACACTTTTATAACTTGTTCTTACTGTTATGTTGCTGATGTTAGCTGGTTTTGTAATGTTATTGAGTTTTTCTTAGTAGATGTGATAGGAGCACAGGCTGAGCTGGCTGGTTACTGCTGCTCCTAGTCCTTTGCCTGAAGAGCTGCGTATGGCTCTCTGTCATCACGCGGATTACGGGGACACATCTCTTTCAGTGGTTGATTTGAAATACTGTCTGCTCTCTACTGTGATTGAATAAGCACCTTTGTGGGATGCTCTTGTGTGTATTCATGGGCTGTATATTCATTTTGCTAATGCATATAGAGCAGAGTTCTGTTTTTGCCCTTGTGATAGGAAGCACTCCACCAGTATCTTTAGGGTTAGTTTCAAATTTATTTTAGTGCAATCCTTTTCCTCAAGTGTCTTCTCAGTCCTTGGAGGAAGAAGTAGGAACTGAAATTCTATTTTAAATGTAACTAAGAAGTCAATGAAACAAAATGTGTTGAGACAAAAGAAAGTTTATTTCACTCTCAAAAAAGGTCTAAATATTTAGGAAAACATCAGCAGTGACTTCTGAGTGATTTTTTATTGTATAATTTTAATATCTCATTCTTCGAATAGCAACATTAATATATGAAATTTTGAGTATTTATTTAATTTGCTATAATGTAAAGGCACATTTCTAGTAACTTTAATAATAGCTGATGATTTGTTGTTAATATATTTTTGTAGCAACATTCTCAGCTCTATCCCCTACCAAAAGCAGATATGTGGACATTTTGCTTCTAGCCACATGGAAAATGATCTTAACAGAACTCAGCATTTATGGGGTTCCTTGATGTCTACCTACATGACTCTCTTTCTTCCTGAGGATCTCATTTTTAATTAGTTCTGGAAAGCGTCTGTACTAATTTCAGAAAAAAACCCGAATTTGTTGTCAACTCATACTTCTTAATTCAGATTTTTCTAGAGAAAATTCTTTCCCAAATGAAATAGAATTGTATTAATTCTTCTTGAGGAATAACATTTTCTTGAGGAAGCTGGCATGCAAGTAAAGCTCTAAAAATCAATAGAAGATAGATTACTTGAAATTTCCTTTATTAAATACATGTAATAGGTTATTTCCACACAATTATTCTCAAAGAGATTTCTTCACCTCTGTCTGTGAGAAGCTATTATTTCATATATGCCAACTGGATGTAAGATACCTTTGAAAATAGGGTAGTGAATGTCATCTATTTTTTATTATCATGTTATTATATTTGTAGCTATCTACTTTTCTATATATGATACTTTTCTGAAAGAACTTGAGAAGGAAAAAAATACCTAAAAAGAGATGGATGATAGCTAACAAGGTGGCAACTTAGCAGTTAAGGCTGTTGCTTGGAGACTGCAGGTCAATCTCATTTCTTTAAGGAGGGATTTGACTACAAATCTCCCTTTGTGTATTGGTTGTCTAGTGCATGCATTCAAATATCATATGAGAAGAATAAGTATCTTCTATGGACTTGCTGAAAAAAAGCTTAAACTGCAATAGCTTTCTTGGAAATCATCATGTGCCATGAACAGTGTTTATTTCATGTGTCACATTGCTTTCTTCAGAATGTTCAATTTTTTTTTGTCTCGTTCAGGCTTAGTAGTCCTGGTCATGAGCAGGACCAAAACAATTGATGCTGAGAGACATTCCTAGTTAGACTGGATTGTACCTGGTGAATTTA
Organism: Chlamydotis macqueenii; assembly: GCF_036417535.1. NCBI lineage: Eukaryota > Metazoa > Chordata > Aves > Otidiformes > Otididae > Chlamydotis > Chlamydotis macqueenii. The sequence goes on from NC_141558.1 coordinate 12,304,451, forward strand.
AGTTCCCTCTAAATTATGCAGGAACTGAGCAGGTGTTTTCTGGATCACAACTGTGGACAGAAGTAAACAATTTTTTCTATGTCCTTTTTTTTGGCTGCTGGACTTTTTTTTCCACATCCAATCATTAAGTTCATGAATCAGGTAATACCAAATACCTACATTTGGAATATATTAAAGTGGAAGCTGAAGCTGCCTTTATGGTCGAGAGAGGTCTCTGAAAGGAAAATCAGGGTGCCTAAATTTGAAAGTAGTTAGGTTCTTATTTCAGGAGCTCCAGTTGCTGTGTGGAAGCACACACTTCTCTCTACTGACTGTAGAGGGAACCTGGGCACCAAAGGTAGGCGCTTGCAGAGGTGGTGTCAGTATTCTCCATTGTAGGGAATGGTAATTAAAGCATATGGTAAATGTTCATTTCCTGGGTTATTCTGAAGTGTGTGACAATAAAATCTTTCCTCTCCTTTTTCCTGTCAGTTTATTTTGGAAGTAGAATTTGCATTACATACAAACAAGTGCACATGTGTCATAGTGAGCAACTTTTAGCATGAAGCATTCATCTTTTTGAAGTTAATTATTAAGTTTGTATTTTAATATTAGAAATTAGTATAGCTTCTCTGTCTGCAAGTTTGTTTAGAAGATTTAGCCCATGTTGTAAGTGATAATAGAAAACATATTTTTCTTAGCTTGTATTTACAGTGCATGTGTACAGACTAAAAATGTCCACAAACTAAAAAAAAAAAATTAATAAGGTTGAAAAATATTGGGCTGACACTGTTTATTTAGTGTTACAGCTACAAAAACTTGTCATTATCATGATTGTGGTGAAGAATCAGAGAAAAAGTAATTTTTTCTTTTACCATTCAATACTTAATTTATTAAAAAATAAATCTTTCCTCTGCAAATATTGCTTCTCTTTCATTTGTAGCATAAGAATGTAGATTTGCCTGGATTTTTCCTATAGATTTTTTTTTTTTTATTAACCTGTATTTCTTCCTATCTTTCACTTTTCTCTGTGTACACAACATTTTATGGAAACGGTTGAATCCAAGTTCCATTCTCCTAGATTTAGTTAGATTCATGCCTTGAGCTCTTCCTAGCTTATACTCTTTGGCCCCAGCAGTATTGTCCAGGTCAAAGTTAGCTTTCTTTGCTCATTTTTTTTGAGCCAACCAGAGTCTGTGAAACAGCAATAGTGTTTGTCTGAGCTGGAGCTGACAAACCCCACATGTCAGAAGGATTTGTTTTGTCTGAGAGGTTTTACTCCCTACTAATGCAGTCACAGCCTTTGACTAATCAGTAGGAGGGAACTGGAAAAAGAAGCCCATGCGCCTTAAGACTTTCTTGCTGAATCTTGCTCAGCAACATGCAAGCTGATGTAGTGTCTTTGCCCTGTGATTAGCTGAGTGAATCTCCCTCCTCAGAGATATTAAAAAACTGTCTAGATACGGTCCTAGGCAACTGGACTTAGGTGGCCCTGCTTGAGCAAGGGGGTTGGACATCCAAAGGTCCCTTCCAACCTCAACCATTCCGTGATTCTGTGAATTTCATGCTAGTGCATTTTTGGCATTTTTTTTTGTAGCATGAAAGATCTGGGTTTTTTTTTGACAGATCAAGTGTAATAATAACAAAAAGGTGACTTAATTATTTGTTAGGGAAATTAATTATGCGTGATGCCTGTATCTTGACCTTTGGTTTCAGTGACAGGAGCTTATACCTAGGGCAAAATAAAATTTACACTTAGCATTGTTCTGGTTTCAACAGGAATGGCGTTAATTGTCCTCTCAGTAGCCAGTGTGCTTTGCATTTAGGATGTCAGGAATGTTTTTTAACATTTCTTTTCAATTTGTTATTGTCCCGGTTTCACCAGGGATGGAGTTAAATTTCTTCTCAGTAGTTGACGTGTTTTGGATTTCAGATGTGAACAATGTTGATAAACACACTGGTGATATGGGTTGTTGTTAATGAGACCAAGGACACTGTCCTGCTTTCCAAGTCTTGCTAATGTGCAGGCGCAGGAAGCTGGGAGAAAGACAGGCAGAATAATTGACCCAAACTGGCCAAAGAGAGTATTCCACGCCATAGACGTCATGCTCAGTATATAAGTGGGGGTTGGCCAGGGCACGTATCTGCCTTCCTGGCATCCCTCCCTCTCTCTCCCTCGCTGGCATCGCTGCCCCTGCCTTGCTGGCTCCCTTTCGCTCCTTTGCTTGCTGCTTGGTTTCATTTCTGTGATCGCTGCTTGGGACGGGCTGTGGGACATTGGGTGGTGAGAAAACATACATTGTTTGCTTTGTTTATTTTAGTATCATTATATTCTGTTATTATTGTGGTTTGCTATTTTAGTAAACTTTCTTCATCTCAACCCATGAGTTTTCCTTTCTTCCCAATTCTCTCCCCCATCCCACTGGGGAGGGTGAACGAGAAACTGTGTGGTGACTAGGGCTAAACCACAACAAACATCAAGAGAAATAGTCTCTGATAAAATGGAGAAGTAAGTCTTAACAATATTTCAAACAATTAAGATCATGCACTTGTTTTGCTTCACTGTTACTCGTTCTTTCATAAAAGCTAAAGAGCCGTCTGAGAAACCTCCAGGTTCCCAGTTAGCTCTAGATAACTGATAGAACAGAAAATGATTTTAATAAGAACTGTCATACTCAATTAATTGAACATGGCCAATATACAATGTAGTACAACAGCAAAACATTTGAGTCTATGCCAGATAGCTATCTAAAAGAGCCACGTTACAAAGAACTTCTTGGAGAGATGAAAGTTTGGCCTTCCTTTTGCAAAGTCTTGCCAGTCTACTTGGGTTTCCTCCACCTTCAATGGATAAAGCAAACACCTCGCCCAGCCACCTAGAACGTGCAAGGATCTTTTGAATTTTAGTCACCCACAGAAAATGTATTTGTGAAGGCCAAGTGAAAGCCTTCACATTCAGAAGAGGTTATAAAGTCTTGTGCTATTTTTCTGTAGATTCAAGACAACAGCAAAGAGTGTGCCAGAAATCAGAAAAGTAGCCAAGTGAGGTGGAGGAGCTGAATAAGTAGTAACCTGTAAGGGGATATACAGGTGCATCATTGTCTTTTTGTTGAGCTTGCAGAACAGTTTGGGTAAGATTCCATTCCAGATTCAGACTGTCAACATGTTAGTGTTCACATGTAAGCTGCTCATTCACCTGCAGTGGTAGGTGAATTTAATCTCGACTAGATCTCCAAAGACTGCAGTGGCAGCTTAGGCACCGTTGTGCTCACAAATACTTACATTCAGCTCCAAACTTGGAACTGAAAACCTGCCTTTTGTCTCTGAGATGCAGATGTCTCCAGCGCTGGGAGAGGACGCCTGTATTTTGGGAGTTTCTATGGACTGCCCTTATGCATGAGGCATCCATCGGTCATTACTGCTGTATGACACCTGACACGTGGTGCTCAGTGTTGTCTACAAGAGTCAACAGCAGCGTCCTTCTTTGAAGAGTTGACTGTCATAGCTGTGAAGATTACACAACTTCCCAGTTTTTGACAACTTACCTCTTTTACTCTGATTCAGTGTGCTCCCACTGGTGGCCTTCCTGCCAGCTCTGCTTCAAGGGAGGCTTCTGTCTGGCCCATGCCATCCACTTGGTTGTCTTTGCCTGGGAACAGGAGGGAAAGGAGAGCATCGAGCAGTGGCCATGGGTCCCATCATGGTTCAGCATTTCTTAAAATGACGGTCTTCACTGGAGAGCTCAGATCCAGCAAAGTGCCACTCTGTCTGTGAGGGAGAAGGGCCTGGGGAACTTTGAGAACAAGTAGTGGCAGCTGATGGGTTGGCTGCAGCCCAAAGCTTGTGTGTAACTCTCAGCTCTGAAAAGGTTATTCCTGCTGTGTTTGGTTTGTAAAACGCCTTTGGAGATGATGGCTGCTATACAAATGGCAGGTAGTAAAATATCATTATAGTGTAATTAGTTATTATTACCTCAGATGGCTAAGATTTGGCTTCTTAATCCTTCCTGCTATGGTTTATTATAGAACAGGAAAATACAGGGAAGGAGAAAGTGGAAGACAACAACAGTGATAGGACAGTGTCACTGGTAATCTGGTATTTCTAAAAAGAAGCAGGAGTTGAGGCAGCACCAAGCCAGAAGCACTAGAAATGGCCAAGACTGTGCAGAAGTGACTTTGAGATTAAACTGTATGAACAAACTTATAACTTAATTCAGCTCTTTCTATTCAATTCTTGGGAGGCTTCACCACCTCACTCTGAACTCATTCTGTAAAATAGTTTTATTTACTTTATTTACCAAAACAGAGTAACAGCAACTTTATTTATTACAGCCGGGAAGAAATCTAATACAACTTTGATTAATTTGTTCATCTGCTGTCTTTGGGCTGCTAATTGTGACTGTACCAGGGAGGTGAGGATACATGAGGCTCACCGCTCCCTTTCTGAGGCCAGGACTTGAAGAAGGCACCTGTCTCATTGCAATGTTTGTTCCTTAGCAGGTTTCTTTGTGCTAGCAGCTTCAGCCTCACTGCCTGGTGCCTTATATTGGGGCAACTTTTAAGCAGGTTGCTATTAAAAGAATGGATGATTATTTATTTGGCAGGTTCTTTCAAATGAGCACTGTGTTATGGCCCGTTAATTCTCATTCTCTGCTCACACACATCAAAACACAAAGTGCACTTGTGAGATGTAGTCCTTTGTAACTGAATCTAAAGGTAAAAATTTTACTGGCTTTGTTGGAAAAGGTTGGGAACCATTCTAAATTTAACTCTTCATAACATTATCATTCACAGGAGAAGTTGCCACTACAGATTTGTAGTCTGAGTGTGAAGATGTGAAGATGAGTTCACCTGAAACTGAGAGGAATGTCTTTCTGTATGTTATAAAATTTTTCAATAGAGTGGGCAGCATGCATTTGACTATGTGGTTAACTGGGTAGAAAAAATACCAGGTAGTAAACAATTATAACTTGTTACTGTGTTCACTCCATGTGCCTAGATGATGCCCAGACTGATGCACAACTCTGTATGTGCAGAGGCTAGAAATCCATTACAGTACAGAAGAACTAGTATCTACCAGTATTTGGGGCACTTCCTGCAAGGAGAGCTGAACAGTGAACTTCTGCCATCTTTAGGGAAAGCTGGGGACAGTCTATGTGAGAACAGTTTAAGAAAATCCTTTTTTTTTTTTTTTTTCCTGTGCCTCAGTTTCCTATTAAGGCTTGTGAGGACTTTTCCTGTCCTTAAAGTTCAAATATTTACTTTCTGAAATGCTGCCATGATGTTTCAGAGGGGTTGTAGCTGTCATTGTTGACCTCTTCAGGAGTCACTTCAAGGTGCACCAACTTGTGCCCTAACCAGCCCTGGTGATGTGCAGAAAGTGCCTGCGGTGGCAGCTTCACCACCCCTGCCCAGCCAGGGGACACAGAGGGAATTGCCTACACTGCGTAAAAGTACCATAACAACCTAAGAGTTAACCTCATTCAATTTTAATGTCATTTTTAGTTTTGAAAATATTTTTTTTTCTTTTCTTCAAAATGTTGGTTAGAAAAGATCTGTAGTTTCACAGAAAATTTTCAACAGTCTCTGCTCAAACTCTCATGGCATCAGGCCTTAATTATTTCCATTGCTATGTTTGCAGTGCCTTCTGAGTTATTAAATTTAATAAATTGCTGTATTTTAGGTGCATAATAGCAGGTTTCTTGTGATTCAACATCTGTGTGAATTATGTAAGTAAAGATAATACAAGTTAATCACTGAACACCATCTCATAAACCACCTATCTCTGATATTTCACAGGCTACTTCTTTTTCCTAAAAAATCCTTGCTTTTTGGTGTGTTATCTACACAGTTTGGCCTGATTATCTCTAACTAATCCTACCTTGTCGCAGGTGCTGACTTTATGCTGATTACCTGATGATACGAATGAGGTGAGGACTAATTTTCCACTCTTAATATTTTTAAAACAACATAAATTAGCTGGTGCAGGTTGTACATGGAATAACATAATAGCATTGGTGTCTATCAGCAGAACCAAGCTGATGGTTAAATGAAAATTTAAAAATAGTTTAAATACCACAGAGCATTTATTTATTCTTACTTTTATTGCCCTTTATGTCAAAAGTATTACTAAGCATATTACAGAATTCAAATATCAAAGGAGGAAGACAATGTAACAGAGAGAAATGAAGATGTAGAAAAGAGGGAACCATGATTTTATGAGGTTAGAAGAGAGCTAACAGATCAATGGTCCTGTGGGATAAAGGAAGGCAGCTCCAAATGTCAGGAGCTACATTGACCTCTTTGAATGATGAATTGTAGCACAGAAAGCGTTATGGCATAGGCCATGTAGCAATATGCCAGTGCAAGAAAGGTTGCAGAAATGTCACCTGTCAACACATTGCACTACACGCCTTTATTACTGGAGTCATCTAGTATCATGACCTTTTTGCATACTATGTTGAAAATGCACACTTAACATATGTGTTTTGGTTAATGTTCATCTCTGAAAACATTATTTTAACACAACAAATACAGTGACAAAAATACAGAATGAATGATCATGAAGTGCCTGAGCAAACTGTCAGAGTGTGCTATGGAAGTAAAAAGCATGATTTTTGTTCGTGTGTTCTTCAAAACTTAAGAAAACTGTCCGTTTGGAAAAGCTTGGGAGTTGTGCTCCACTGGAAACATTTTTTTTTTTAAACCTCAATATTCTAATAATCTTAGCATTGCATGGCACTGTAAGTTAGTAGCATTTCACCTGAGCAATGATAGACCTTGTTCAGGTGTGACACAGCCTAAAGAATGCTTTGGGACAGGTAACGTGTGTGGTACACACAGCTGCTGGTCTTGATCTTTCTGCAGGAACACATTTGCACAGGTATCCAGTGTTCACCAGCACAAGCACAACCACTAATCACAAAGTTATTTTGAGAGATGGTTTAAGTCCCAGGAGTCACGCTGGAGAGCATATACCAATGTTTCCAATTAATGTTGCCATGTAGCTGAAGCAGAAAATCAGTAATAGAATCATAGAATCATAGAATGGTTTGGGTTGGAAGGGACCTTGAAGATCACCTAGTTCCAACTCCCCTGGCATGGACAGGAACACCTTCGACTAGACCAGGTCACTCAAAGCCCCATCCAACCTGGCCTTGAACACTTCCAGGGACGGGACTTCCGTAGCTTCTCTGGGCAACCTGTGCCAGTGCCTTACCACCCTTACAGTGAAGAGTTTCTTCCTTGTATCTAATCTAAATCTACTCTCTTTCAGTTTAAAGCCACAGTCAATCTGTAGAAGAAAACTGACAAAATTGACAAACAAATTGACAATTTTCTTACTTCAAAATTAATTTATCTATGTAATGGTCATGGTAGATTTTTTTTTTTTGTGATAAGACAAGCCTCTCTGGTTGCAGATGAAGGGCATAAGAGTTTTCTGCTTCCTCTACCTTTCTTCCTCTTTGAGTGATTGTTGCCATTTAAAATCTTCTAGTAGATGTAATCTGTGAAAAAGATCTGGACTAGAAACACAAAGCTCTTGGCATCCTTCTGCCAGCACTCCATGAGATGGCAGTAGTATGAGCAGTTGTGTCAGGAGATGCCAGGGGAAACAGCCCCTTGGACAGGGGGACATGGCGTGAACTGATGAGCAGTCACGTTTCATGAAAGGCAGAGGGTGAACCCAGAAAATACCTGTTTACAGATGACGGTCTTACACCAGCCAGGGATTTCATTTTATCACTTTACATTGAGTAAATAGTTACACTCTATCCTGCTTCACTCGTGGATAAAAATTCTTGAATAAACAAACTTGGAAGCAAATTGCCTTTATGGCATGGTACCTTTTTCTGCCTAGTTTGCAGTTTTCCCAGTGCTCCTGCAGGTGATGTTCAACAACTCAGCTGCATTCTGCTAGGTGTGGGAGGCATTCACCACTGTTACATAGACAGACACACAAAATTTGATGAAAGAGACAAAGATGTCTTGACCAATGTAAGAAATGCAGACTAGATGTCTAAAAGGCCGGGAGCTTTCCTCTTTGCCCATAGCAGTTCTTAAACTGTCACCAATTTCCTTCTCTCAGACAACAGTTTATGACATTCTTTTGACCCTTGTCTGAGGTGGAGCTCCTGAAAAGTAATAGACTAGAGAGGCTCGATGTCCTTAAGGACTACAGTGTTTTTATTTACACAGCTTCATAATCTGGCCTGTAAATAAGGAGAGCTTTGCACTGCAGGTAGCTCTGCTGAACGCTTTAAATACAGCCATGAGCATAAATCACATGTGCTCAAGAAGTCTCTGGGAAGCATGACTCAGACAATATGTGATATTATGTGTGATAGTATCCTTCTGTGAGTTCCTCCTTGCTTTCAAGGGGTAATGTCATACTTGTAATAGCAGAAAAAAAAATCTTAAAAAACAATTTCCATCAAACATTTACTAAATTGCACTTGTCCAGCCTATCTTTGCTTTCTGCTTTAGGGATCTGCTCCTGGCAAGCTGTAACATGAATCGGAACAGAGATCCAGATAATACATTTGGATGTGTAAGCAGCATACTTTCTTCTCTGTGCAGGCAAAGCAGCAGACTGCAGGGGATGAGGAGATCTCATTCTGACAAGCTAAGGCTTTCTCAGGAGTAGAAAACAGCCAAATATTTCATCCAAAGTCTGCAAAATATTTCAACTTCTTTTTTTTTTCTCTCTGAATCTCAGAAAAATGGCCTTACTCTGAGATGGAAATTATATACCCTGGAGTAAAGAAAAATGCTAAAAAATATTCTTGTCTTCCCATTTTCATTTTGCTAGAAAAAAAAAAGGAGGTCTTGGTTCATACTTGCTGTTCTTTCATTGCTCAGCTCTATCTTTTCCACCTCCACCTATCTCTTCTCAAACTTTGCTTCTTGATTTAAAAGAGAACTCATATTCTGAATGTGATCGCAAGAAAGTTATCTGTTGTGTGAAGACCTCTGCTTCTTCAGATTGGTTGGCTGTCATGCTCAGGAAGCTTTTATTCATTCCCAGCTTAGCCTGTACACTTTATTTGCAATGTTAATTTGTCACTTCTTGATCAGAACACACAGTTATCAGGTTCAGGCTGGTGAAAAGGAACAAACTGAAAGACCGAAGCGTGAGAAGATGTTATTCTTTCAGAAATCTCTCCTAATCTGATCTATAGGTTAGCAGGTTTTTACAGGTATATAATTGGAATCTTGGATAGTGAGGATAAAAAAAAAAAAGGCCAGATATTGTAAGTATTTGTTGTGATTTAACCCTAGCTGGCAATTAAGCACCACACAGCTGCTTGCTCACTCCCCACCCCTGGCTGGATTGGGAGAGAATTGGAATGGTAAAGGTGAGAAAACTCGCAAATAGAGATAAAGACAGTTTAATTGGTAAAGCAAAAGCTGCGCACACAAGCAAAGCAAACCAAGGAATTAATTCACTACTTCCCATCAACAGGCAGGTGTGTTCAGCCACCTCCAGGAAAGCAGGGCTCATCATGCATAAAAGTTACTTGCGAAGGCAAACCCCATCACTCCGAATGTCCCCTCCTTCGTTCTTCTTCCCCCAGCTTTATATGCTAAGCATGACATCATATGGTATGGAATATCCCTTTACTCAGTTGGGGTCAGCTGTCTCAGCCATGTCCCCTCCCAATTTCTTGTGCACCCCCAGCCTATCCGCTGGCAGGGTGGTGTGCGAAGCAGAAGATGCCTTGACTCTGTAAGCACCACACAGCAATAACAAAACCATCCCTGTATTATCAACACTGTTCTCAGCACAAATCCAAAACATGGCCCCATACTAGCTACTATGAAGAAAATCAACTCTGCTCCAGTCAAAATCAGCACAGTACTTAAAGCGTCAACCTCCCACTGAATTCAGTAGACATTATCTGCACAAAACCTTTGGACGTCTAGACCAGTGACTGCTGCAAAGATTCCCACTCAATGTTTGTAAACAAAAGTGTGTTTCTGTAGATATGGAACTTGGGTCCTGCAGGGTCAAGGCCAGTTTGGAGATGAAAGTGAGCAGCTTTTTTAGATTAAGTGAACAGTTTTGTCCTTAATTCCTGATATTCAGTTTGAGAAGAATTTTCAAGTGTTGACTAATTTCAAAGTAAAGTCAATAAGATATGAAATTGAAACAAAAATTTAATTCTTCGTCAGACATATGGTCTGATAATACAGCAGTCTCTAGATCCCCATTGGGACGGGATAACCCTGTAGGGACTAGATATAGCACCTCATCAAATTTGGTACTACTAGAAACTTAGCGCAAAGCAGCGAAAGTCAAATCATATTCTATTTAATTTTATTTGATTTTATCAGCAATAAAATTGAGACTATGCAGCTTGATGGCAGAAGAAGGTCAAAATAAAATTGAGGAATTTGTTTCTGAAGGAGTTGTTTTACAAGAAGAGGCATGCTGTTATGACAGTGCATAATGTGAGAAAATGTGTGAACTTTGTAAAGGACCCTGCAATGTCAGAGTATATAACTTCTAATAAGTATGAAGAGTATTTTTGTATAAAGATCACCTAGTAACTAAAAACTTTACCTAGAAGTATCTGAAATAGCTTTGCTGCTTTGAGCTACTTCTGGGTACTAACATTACAGCCTAGATGCTACTCTGAGCTTTCAAAACTGCAAGAAAAGAGGTACTGAAAGCCCAGGGCTGCAAACAGATGAAGATTTGCTCAGAAGTCATTCACATTTAAATATGATGCTGCAAACTCTGAGCGTCCTTGGAAGAAATGTAGCTGATGGAAGAAAAGGACAGCATGAAAGAGCTGCAGTCTGCATGGTGACAGGAAACGTGCAGAGTAGACAATTATATACTGAGTAAATGCTCCCAGGAATCTCTGAGAAGGGTGCAAGGGTCTGTTTCTTAGTCTTCGTACTTCACTTTTTGTGAAGATATTTAGCTTGTTCATTCCACAGTACTGAAGTTGCAGAACTAATGTTGTATTTGCAAATATCTACTCTCAAACTAAGTTTTAAAGGGTTGAATCCTAACTCTCCTGGCTAGTTAAGTGTTTTGGTAGCCATAGATAGGAGAAGCCCTAAGCCTACCAAACATGAGTGCTCATCTTGTAATTTGACCATTCAGAAAATGTATGTGGGCAAAATTAAAGTTTCAGGCAGCAGTTGGCCCAGTCTGGGTGAAGATGAAAGGTGGGGATTTATCCACTGATACAGCCAAGTGGAATGGCCGGAGGATGAAAAGTCCATTTGGTTGAACACTGGAGTTTCAATACATACTTACCTACGGGGTTTCCACAATTGTACATTCATTTCTTGCTGACTGTAATGGAAGAGCAGAATATCTGCCAATCCACAAGACAGGTCTTCTGATCTTCAGGACCTGCACCAGGTCACCTTCCCTTGCTTAAAGCTCATGCCATTCCCCTGTTTACCTCCTTTCTGACTTCCTTTCTTCTGTGGTAAGGGTGGAGACCTGGGACATATCTATTGAGAAAATTTTGCTAATGCTTGTGGACTCATCTGGGTATGACTGACCTGGATTCTGACGTTCCCAAGGCCTACTGCCAGAGTGAGATAAGGGAACCTAACGTCCTTCCTCTAAGCAGGAATTTGCCCAACAATTGCACTTAGTAATATTAACTGGAATTGAAGCTTTTTTAATAAATAAAGAGAGAATAAAAGACATTGTGGGGAATATGTCTGCTGATTTTTAAAAATAAGAATTAAAAGAGTGGCTCTAGAAGAACCTTGTGAAAAGGAAGAAAAGTTCACAACAGTCTATTTTCCTTTATTCTCATAGAGATCCATGTTTGATGCCAGAGGAAACCAGCACTCTATGAGTTGTTTCTTTCAGTTGTCTCCCACGTGAGAAAAGACGATGACAGACATCTTAGGTGAGAAGAGCACAGTTCCTGTAATTAGTATTTGTGAAGACGTCACTGATGTCCCTGATAAAGGAAGTCTTCTGTCCCAGCCATGTATCAGCATCCAAAATCTTGCAGAACTAAAGTCTCATTTCTTTGCTATCACTGTTTGAGACCAAAAAAGTAGTGTTGCTGCAACTCAAAGATTAGCTGATGACTGTTGGAGTCTGTCTATACCTTTTAGCAGAATATAATGTGTGATTTTTTTGATTGATGCTCATCCCAAATGCAGGCAAATCATCTGGCGGAGAGCAAAATTACCCAGTGACCTAATGTCCTGTCACTGATACACAACTAATTATATGAGCACTGATCCACATAACATCCGTTATTTGAATTTGAATGCCCATCTGTTCACTCCAGATTAATTGTGACATTGATAGCTCCACATTATGAAACTGTTGTTTTTTTTTTAAAACCTTCCATGAAAAGCAAAACCCTCTTTCAATCCCCCCAAATCCAAGTGAAACGAAACTCCAAACCCAAATAAACCCCCAAAATGACCACTTCTCAAAAAAAATGCAGGTTCATAAGTTCAAATATTCTCATCACTGCCAGATAAAGCACACCAAGACCCAAGGGAATAGGTCATAGCATGAAAGATGCCTAGCAGTTAGAAAGAAGATATTATTCTTTACCTAACCTTTTGATCTTGAATAAGGTTTAAAGAAATACTGAAACGTTCAATTCATCTTGTTTAACAGTAGATATGAACAATGTGTATGCCTGTTATCTGAGCTAATCACCCTTTCAGGGAACCATTCCTTTGACCTATTTTGGATGTCTACTTTAAGAAAAGACAGATTTGCTCCAGAAATGCTTGTTTCTCTCTGCTTCTCCAGCTCTCTAAGGGAGCTTAGTAGTTGAGATCTGATATAGATACTACACTATACATGTCTATATTTGGTGCGATCTGTTGCACCCTGAACTAATTTGCAGGGAAATCAATTTATTTTATATGTAGCATTTTTTTTTCTACCTGCATTTTCTCTTCGATTCCAGCTAATTATTCTCAGATGTTTTGATTCTTTTATCTTTTGACAATTCCTCACAGTTCTGTGCAATTACAATTTTGCTAGCACTGTTCCTCTATTGAAGCCAGAGGAAATAATCCAAAGAACTAGCTTTATCTAGTGTTTGTATTACTGCAAGTGATCCCACTTGCAAAATATGTCCCAAGACCATTTTTAGTGAACTCAACTAGGAATCTTCTCCCAAGTCTTACAGGTGTACTCTTAAAAATATCTTTAATTTTCTGATATTTTATAATATATCTATTAATTATTGAGTCATGTACTTTTAAAATAGTGCCACTAATTTGTGTATATATGTAAATGCATATGCATTTGTGTTTTAATTGTTTTTCATCTGGCAGATTTAACAGCATATTTTGATCCATTGACCATGGCTTATGTGGCTTGTGTGAAGTCTATTAGTTTTATTGTAGCCGCTGCATGATTTTGCTTCCATTGCTAAATTACATTAACAGGCACTTAAAATGGATGAGTTAAGACAATGGAGTCATATCAAGGATGCACCTTAGTTTTTACAGGAGCAAAAATAGAAACTTCACTGTCTGTTTCATAAGCAGAATTCATAGTACCATTTATTGTTGGTATTACTCCAAATGACCCACAATGATCCTATTATTTAAATATGCAATGTAAAATGTCTGTTCTCTGGACTATAATGTACAATTTGTTATTTACCTGCACACTGTTTTTCTGTGGAGAGTAATGGGCAAACTTTAATTCTTCCTATTTTTTTTTTGCAAGAAAAAAGTTGATAATATCACACTTGGAATAAGAAATTGAGATAGCTGGACATAACCCTATGATACTGTGTTTACATAGAGGCTTACTCTTTAGTTACACTATTGTACTCCAGCAATTTTTGGGTGCTCAATTTTATATTAAGACAGGGATTTAATTTGTCTAAGTTAAGAATTTTAGCAAATTTTAGTATTCTTGTAATTGTACCACTTAATTCTAGATATTTGAAATATAGATATTAAAAATCTGGCCTAATGATTCTATACTCCTTTATTAGCAATGGAGAGAAACAGGTAGTTCTGTGGAACAATTTGTCTCATCCTGATTCACACAGCAAGGACAAATTATATGAATCATTTACTTGGTTTATTTATTTCTGCACTGACTATGATAGGGATCGCATTCCTAATGAGCTGGTTTGCCAAAGATAAGTACCTAATTCCTTGTAGTGTCTACTGAGAGAAATAGTTTATTTGACAGTGCCTCAGGATCTAAAGAGGGATAACTTATGTGAGTGTAGGTATTCATCTGGTGTAAGCGTGAAGAAACTCAAGAAATACATACTACACAGAAGATTGACTTCAAAGGAGCTGTAGGATAAAGAGGTCTTATGAGACAGAAGAGGGACATTACTGCCTGGTTTTAAGTGGAGTCTAGTTTTATATGCAATGCAACATGTTTATACATAGGCCAAATACATAATAACCACCTTGAAAGAGCTCAATTTAAGAACTCCATTCATGATTATACTAAGGTGCCAGGCACTATGGATGTGATTTGTCTCATCTGTCTAATACAGTAAGCATATACAGTGTTTAAAGCTGAGCTGTCATCTAGGTTGCCTTTATACTTAACTAAGAGAGAAAGACACTTCTCTGCACACAGAAGCCTTTAGGCAATTCATGTAATCCATTTAAATATCTATCTTAACTTGAGATAAGCCATTCCCTAGAAGCCCATTTCCTTCCTGTGCATCCCAGACACCGAAGTTTACATTAGAGATGCCTACAGGAAATCCAGTGAATCCCACCCAATTCATCCATAGAAAAAGGTGTCTCAGGCTACAGAGAATGTACAATCTGATTTTTGTTCAAAAATCTGAACCTCATTAGAGGACAAATGAAGTATGCTAGGTAAAATACAGTAGAGCTTCATTGACTCTAAATCTAAGAAAAGAAATTACCCCAGCATATCACATAGTAGATCATTCCCTGCACACCTTCACAGATTTTCATGGTGTAGTCAGATTGATCACTCTATTCACAAAATTATTCCACTTAGACAAATCTGATATAATTTTGAAAATAGGTGGAAATCTTAGTACATAGCTCATTTTTAGCCTAAATTACTGGAACAAATCTCAGTTTGCCTTTCGTAGCTTGTGCAGACCATATGGTCTCATGACGTTGCCTGTCATGTTGCCTCTGTTTTTCCTTTAGACATCTATATTCTTTGACATAGGTGAAATAATAACAAATCTATATCCAAAATTAGATTGTTTCACAGAGGAGAACCTGCATACTACTTTTTTTTTTTTTTTTTTTTTTCATGATCAGGCATTAGAAATACAGCTTATTGCCATATTTTCTCTGAAAATGTGTGTTATTGGCAAAGATAATATTGTTGCAATGTTAACCATAGATATGTTTTTCCTTCTAACTGTAAATTATATTATCTTGGGTTTCTGTGATATGATGTATCTATGCTGGTTTTCTTTTGCTTAATATTTTTTAGGACTTTTTTTTTTTTTCTGGAGAAATTACCAGTATTTACACTTGACAGGTATACTTGATTCAATGCCAGTGCTTCTTAGCAGCCCTTGACGTTGGCTATCTACTATTTCAAATTGTATGCAGTAACCTGGATCTGTTATTAAGACAAGAGATTGAATTGGGAGAATTAATGGTATTTTTACATGGTGTTTTCTCAAAAAAACCCCAAACCTATGAGATAATGAAGATAATTTTTTTCCATGTTTATTACTTTTTTAAAGATAAGACAACCTGACAGTTTATCAGCATCATGTTCTTTCTTAATGAACCTCTATAGTAATAATTCATTACTGTAGAAAGTCATAATGCTTAATTTCTTACAGAAATGAAGTTTCATGTTTAATAGTGCTTCCTTTTTGCTGTCTTTGAAAGATTATTCAATTTACATATAGGTAGAGCTGAACGCTTCAGCAGGAAATCTTATTGTGGGAACACAAATTAAAACAGCAATTTTAGGAAATTAGATAGGAAGTACACAAGTAAAATAGTTTATGTTTTCATGTGTCAAATTGAAAATTTAAGAGCTATTTTGTAAATTAATTAAAAGGCATAAGGAATACTAAAAAGTATTTACACAGCATTGTTTAATTACCCCTTATTGGTGCTTCTCAGGAAAAGCAAGGAAACATCACTATCAAAGCAAAGTGTAATTTAAGTTATAACAATTAGAAGATTTTTTTTTATTCAAAGCAATGTTGATGAGGAAAATTTTCACTTCAGTAAATTTTGCAGACTGCATATGTAGCCTGAAAACCAGTTTAATTACTACTAAAATCCAGCTGAATTTAGGCTCAAATCCCATTTTTATAGATATTCAAAGTACTAATGTACCGCAACTAATAAATCACAAATCTCTGTAAGTGAAAGGCAGCATAAAAAAAACCAGTAATAGATGTTGTTATAATTATATCTTGGCTTTTCCAATAAAAATGGTATTTTTTTTTAAATTGTCATCATTATCGCAGTCAACTTGAAAAATAATGTCATTAAACTTTTGTAGAACGGCCCACAATCATCTTGCATCTTGAACTGATTATTTTTGTTATGCTGTGCAGTATGTTAGTTAAAAGCAAAGTTGAAATTGTCTTATGGGGGTATAAAGGTCAAAAGAAAGTGGCTGTCCTTCACGATGTACTTTCTGTATGGCTTTAGCAATGAGTCCATCAACTACTCACAAGATATCAGATCGGTTAGACAGCAATGGAAGCTTTATGTTCACTGAGTTTAGAGGAAGTAACTTTCATAAACAAATTTCAACTCCAAAAATAACAATTGTATTTTGATTTCAATGATATATGGGACTAAAGAAATAGTAATATAAAAATTTTGAAAGTGTATTTTACCTCAGTTAATCTGGTTCTACATAGTAATAATTGGAAACAGACTAGTTTTAAATTTCTTGTTTAAAAAAAAAAAAACAATTTTTTTTTTAAAACAATACTTAACATAATACCTCTCTTATAAAAGTAACAAGTGTTCATCTTTTTGTGGTGGAATAAATACCTTAGCAAAACCTGACAAATTCCATTATCACTTCTGAACAATTTACTAATATTAATTTCTTTTGTGTGTAGGAGTTTGTGAATAATCAAGTTGATGGAGATATGATATAGAATAAAATCACATAATGGAAGCCTAACGCACCAGTTAAATGAATGAGAATGATGACGGTAAAAGACATGTATTTAAAAATACCTCTGTGTACTCAGAAAAAATTAACCTGAGGAAGTATTTCACAGGCTTTATTTATGATGGAAAGGACACAATAATCTAAATATTGTTTTTCAGTGTTTTTTTTCAGGTACTGTGGATTCTTTGACATGGCCTCTAGCTCTCTTTACAGAAAGGCACAGATCTTGTACAGGCTATGTCCTCTTTGCAAGCCCTGTGATGTAAACGTAGGTGTTAATACCGTCAGGGACACACTAGGGCACGTGTCTGGCTAAGACAGAAGCTACAGGAGACCTGTGCTCTTCTGGACAAGCAGGTGGAGGCCTGGCAGATATTTTGGAGTGTCACTGGCAGGGTGGCACTAGGGGACCATGTTCAGGAATCTGACTTCGTCCTGCAGGCTGCACAGTCTTCAGCAAAAAGACAATCTTTTTTTTTTTTTATTTTCTGTGTACTCTGTGCTTAACACGATACCCAGATATTAAGTAGTTCCCTTAGACACAGTTGTCATATAAACATATATAAAATATAAATATAGTGCACTGTTCTTGTAGTCCTTAAATATAGTGCACTGTAGTACCTAACACAGTAAGATCAGTCTGCAAAGGACAAATTTGTTTGATTTGAATCTACCAAGTGATGACACCTTGGATCGTCTACTTGACTTATATTGTTTACAAGACTATTAAGCTGCAAGTGCAATCACTGTTAGTTTGATATACCTTTTTGGTTGACAAGGGAAAAATGCTTTTTGCAGGAGAAAAAAAAATGATGGTGCTTGCTAGTGCTGATCCCAACTTTTCCAATCAAATGTATTTCACACAGACAAATTCAATTTTCCCAGAACCCTATACATATTAGAAGAAGGTGGAAAAGAGGGAGAGAGACAACAACTTAGGAAGAACAGTTTAGGGACCACCTAAAGAAGCCATTTATGTTGGAATTCATGGGACTGTAGGGGATTCCCTAAGGGTGCTGAAAGCACTGACTGACATGATCGTGCAGCCTCTGACCTTAATCTGTGCAATACCACTGAGACTGAGTGAAGTCCCTCGAGGACTGTAAAATGGATGAGAAGAGACTAGACTTTAGTAATGCTTTTGAGCATGCCCTTACCCCCCAATGCATTCACATTTAGAAGCTGAGGAAGTGGCTGGATTGGTACATAGATGGGCTTAAAATTGTCTAAACATCCATCACTCAACATGTGGCTGGAAGTTGCTAGAAAAAGGAGCATCCCAACAGTCTATACTGGGGCTGATGTTGTTCAATAGCTTCATAAATGGCCTGGATAATGAGACAGAATATCCCTCAGCAAATTACAGAGGGTGCCTGGCACATTAGAGAGCTACTTCTAGCTATCTATTAGCTACAGCCAACAGCAGTTAAGAAAGTATCCATTGAATCTGGTTAGCTTAAGACACACAAACTTAGTGGTCTGAACCTGCAACTGGATCCCTTCATTGGAAAATATATCAGTGAGTATTTGTTGTCATTCTCTAACTGTTCCAGTTTGGCTAAGATGGCGCTCTTGAAAGGAATTAGTATGAAGTCAGCAAAATTCAAACTGAAAATATGATATACATTTTAACAATGAGAGTAATTTTATAACACAAGTAAATAAATATTGGTACATCTTCCCAAAGACAGTAAACTTCATTGGAATCTTTAAGATTCAACATCTACTGATAAAGAAATGCTCTAGTTTAATTAGGAGCAGCAAGTCTAATTCAAACATTGCTTAACTGAAATCTATAATTTTTTCCATGGTCATGTTAAATGGTCATCTTCTTTCCAGCTGGCCATAAAATGAAAAAATTATTTCCCTTTACAAAAAAAAAAAAGTCATTTTTCAACACTCTCACTGTGCAAAGTAATCTTAAAAAGCAGGCATAAATCTCTGAACATATGCAAATAGGCAGGACTTGCCTGCACACATGGAAAATCAGTATTTTTAGGCTATTGAGTTTTAGAATTTTTTACCATGTTCCAATCTGAGGTTCAGTCTACAGTGTAAAAGTTTCATAGTGTTCTGAGGAAGTAATGAGTTTATCAGAAATTACACAGACAAAAATAATAATCTGAAACTTTAGAAGAAAATCTTATTTAAAAAAGGGAGAAAGTGTTATTAAATAAAGTAAAACAAATGAAACAAACAAAAAAAACCCAAAAAGTCAATGGAAATGACAGACAATTCAAAAACACCTACGTCCCTTGTGGCTAGTCCTCCAATGCTTTGAAGAATCATAATGAATAGTTATAAGAGGTTTATTTTCTTCAGCCTGGAAAAAGGAAGTGGGAGGAAAATGCTGTCAAAGTAAATGGTGACTAAACAGTGTCAAAAATCCATATAGATTGGAAAAAGCACATCAATTTGTTCCTTAAACACACTGTTCAGTATAAACAGCCTGGCTGTGCAAAAATATCATGGTATCTGGCAGGGTCATGAAGAAAGCAAGTCGCCAGCAAAAATCCCAGATGTCCTTCCCCAAAGGATTCTTTGAATCTAACTAAAATGACACATGGGTGCAGGAGCATTTCTTGGGGCATTCATAAAACGCTACCACTGGTGCAGATGAGGGCATTTAAGTGAAAGGATGTTCTGAGAACACAAGTGCATTAGTCAGTCCAGAGCAAACAACACCCCTGCAAACAAGTTCTGGGAATGACTAATTATGACATAAATAGTTGGAATTACTGATAATCTACAAAAATAATACTAGGAGTGTATAATTACACTATGTACTTACATGCATACCCAAACATATTTGTGCATATGCACAGAATCAATCTGCAGGAAAAATACTGCTGATCAAAATAATTGTTGTATGAATACTATGGAACTGTAATGGACAAGTCAGAGTTACTGCTTTAAGCAGTTAGTTGCATACTATTAGTATTTAAGTGATATAATTTGTTTTCTGAAATACAATTTAAAGAGAGAGAATTTGGAGTTTTACAGCAGTTATTTACTTCACTTCATCTCTGAGGTATTACTTAAATATGTGAAAAGTAAAAATGCTCCGAAAACTATTTTCCAGAAAATGCAAATAACTGATGTGTTCTATCACTGCAAACAGTAGGCAAAGCTAGGCAAACACCGCCTTTCTGGGATACATACTGTGCTTTCTGAGCAGCACATTTGAGAGTCACGTAACAATGCTGTACAACTTTTCCTTGTGTTCAATATCTCACTGTTACTTTAGACAACATAGGTGGAAAATGGAAATTACCATTAAATAGCACCATTTCTTTCCCTCTCCCATGCCAGGAAAGCATTGCCTTTCTGTTTGTTTGTTCAGGCTTTTTTTTTGTTTTGTTTTGTTTTGTTTTTTGTATGTTATTCAGAGGAACCCAAGGCATGACACAAATGATGTAGGAAGATTGGCAGAAAGCTTTCATACTGATACTTCCTCAAGAGCCTTGCCCCATACTCCAAGAATTGGACCTCTTCCAAATTTCTTGTGTTCAAGTGAAGAAATATAGTTCTTATATTTAATGAAGGTATGAATTTTCACCCTCAGAGAAGTGGATGGAAGGAATTTCTGGGTATGAAATTGAAACTGTAGACTCAGTTGTATGTTGTAATTTGTGAAGCCAGTTGACTAGAGGACTATGGACAAATGAGGTAGATCATCATAGATCCATAGTTCTGCATCTTATTTTTTGTGACTTTAGTTCTTAATAATTTAAATTCATCAAAAGTTAGGTCTATTAGCAAAGATGACATATACTAAACACGATTGTCTTTGTGGTAAGAGCTTGTAAAGCCTGTTGCCTCCTTTTTCCTTCACGCTGCTAACAAGACTGTAAACCCTTAAGAATGAGAAGCTTCTACTACACTTGCACAAAAGTCTGATACAATGATGTGTTTTAAAGCATGACTATACTGAATAATCCATCTAATTTAACTTTAAATAGCTCAAATTAACAGGAATTGTTTATAGTATATTGACTAGAGCAGATGATCCAAATCTGCATCTACTTGTCACGTTTGCTCTATAAAGTACTGGAAGCATTTCAAATACCAGAAAATAGATTTGTAGAGCTTCTCTGCCTTGCCTTATCACCTTAATTTCTTGTACACCCCCCACCCCCACTGAAATCTATTACCCATAGCTAGTATGAGACCCAATGAAAGATGAATGAAGTCAAGCGGTGGTTAGGATCTGCAAAAGGTAGCATTTAAGGCAGACAGCTTATGAAACGTGGCTTGTTTTACTAATTTATTGACTGTTCAAACGAGAATCTGCAGTGGCTCCCTTCATTGCTAACATGGGCTCCTGGTAAGAATGCACAATATTATTTCATTTTTCTCCTTTCCATTGCTATTGTAAATTATACAAAAAAGGCATGATAATGTTTAACCTTTCATTGTGCTGAGACTAAAGTCTGTCCTGCTGATCAATATTGTCTCCTTCTTCTGCCTCAACTGCTTGTTTTCATCTACTCTCAATTGCCTTTGGGAAGAAGACAGGTTTTTGTTCTGGGTTTGCGCAATTTCTATCAGAATGCAGGCCTGCTACACCGGCATGGCTCCTAGTTATAGCAATAATGAAAATTATCACCACAGAAAGAAGGAGGGTTTCCTCTTCCTCCGTGAATCATCACTAGATGTAGAAGAATGAATCTGTCTTGACATAATTCATTGTGTAAATGAAAATAATTGAGAGAATCAGGAATTATGACAGTTGCCCTTAATCAATGTAAGTAAGTCTGTAAGCAAATCCAGAGTGCATCTACATTAACATTGTCATTTGGGTTAGGAATGTGATTCTAGAGTGAATGTGTTGGTTATCGTGCATAGGCTAGCATCGTAAAGCAATCTCAGAGGACTGGAACAGGATTTCCTTCAGGCAAAATTAAACCAGGAAAGGCACTTCAGGGGTGCCCTGGTGCACTCCAACTTCTAATGGACTTTCATTCATGTGACCAGAGTGGCTGCAGTCTGATGCAAAACTTCCAAAACACATGCACTATAGATGCTGAGTCCTCACAACTATTTAACTCTGCAGACTTAACTGCTATTGAAAAATTGTATTTTTTAATATATACATAGTTCCAGATTAAAAAATCTTGACAAACATCAGTGACATCTATGGACATGAAAGAATAGGCAGGGGTGCTTCTGATCTTGCTACTGAGTAATTTAAAAGAGAATGCTGCTTCACTTTGTCCTTATCTCTAATGTGATAGTGTCATATGAATAGCATAAAACAGATATCTTCAGAAAACTGGTTTTATAATTCAAGTGGTTTTGCAATATGTGCGTAGCTTTAAAATAAACTCCTTGTAAAAGGAGGGAGGGATAGGTAAGGAAAGAACCTAAGGTTTTCTTACTTCTAACACCCATAGTTTTAATTCAGTGTCATATCAGATTCCCTCTCTTAGTTAAGTGTATTCTTGTCAGACTTCACCTTCCTTCCATCTCTGCATCTATGTTAGGGTTTGGAGTTTTCCACAATATGATATCCTTGGTTCACCTATAGAACAGGTAGAACAACATTAGCAATACTTAAGCTTCCTGTATCTCAATTCTAATTTGGATCGATTGAATATATTGTAAGAGCTGTATATAATTTAAATTCTTGGTAAAATTCCTGATTTTGTAAGTGTATGCATTTATATGTGTCTCTATATAAGTCTCTCTAGGTACCAGTACAGACACAGATGGAAGTAGGAAGCTATACCAGTCTCTCTCTACTTTAAAATTGACCAACTGGAAGATCCTGTCCAGAGCAAATGCTGTCGTTTTTTTTAAATTAACTTTTTAATTATTGTGTGGTCAAAGGACAGTCCTGCAACAAGAAAGCATGAAGTATTTCTAGCAACATATTGCTATACAGTGATTTTACCTTTTTATATATGACCATCCACTAGTCTGTTGATTGTTATTCATGGACCATCGAGAAGGTTTTGCTGAACTTCTTATTGTCCTTTCAAAGGTCTTATTCAAGGTGAATTTCTTGTCCTTATCTTTTATCTCATTGATTGCTCTCTGAAAAGCACTTCATGAGAACAAATCAAGGGGTTACAAAAAACTGCCCTTAGCACTCATTCGGACCATGTGAATGCAATGTCTTCTGTTCAATGGGCATTTTCTTTCCACTTTAAAAGGAGATAGGAATGAATAGTTCATCATCTGAATTTTTGTGCTTACTGGAATGCGCATTTGACTAAAGTTCTGAAGCCATATATGTTCAAAAATCCCTTTCCTGAAATGGAAACATAATTCTAGATTTAATATTCACTGTAGTACAATATGTGTCTATAAACATGGATGACCTTCTGAGCATGCTGAGCTCAATTACCCTCACCTTGCATCCCAGTGACAACTCTTTCCCAAGAAGGTCACTTATCAGTCAGGACAAGATGGAAATCTTACAGAAGAATGAACTTGCAACTTGTGTCGTGGGTAGATTCAGTACAGGACTGCCAAGCAACAGTGATTAAAAATTAATTATCAGGCCCTCTTGATGTAATCTTCACTCCTTTTGGATTTTGAACCCATGGGAAGTCAATATTTGCATTTTTTCCAAGGCCATAATAGCTAAAAAATTATGTATATATTATGTATATGAAACATCTCTTTTTTTTTTTCCTTCTTTTTTTTTTTTTTTTTTTCCAATATAAACTTGACCCAAGAACTGTGATCTGGAAGGAAAATACCAACTACTCTAAAATTAGGATTAAACTTTGACTGTTGAGAATAGTAGGACAAGGATGAGGAAGCTTTTCTACAGGGAGATGATAAAGGCAGAGAGGTTGCAAATGTCCCCAGCAGCTATGACAAATATGGTAAGCACAGTAGAAGGAAGATCAGATACAATAGTTCTTTCCAATATGTGCAACTCTTACCACAAAGGCTCTGAGAAGGTGCCAAGGTGACATGTATGGACACGAATTGTCTGGTTTTGAGTATACCTAGGATGAAAGAACTGAGTGACGAATGCAAGACAAGTATTTTGATAGAGGTGTTTGTCAAGAATTGTCCTGGAGGTAAGAGAGGACTGGGTGATGGTTCTGTCTCCTTGTATGCTTCAGGAGCTGGAAAGCAAGTCAATCTAAGTGTTCTGGTGTTGTCATCTCTGTAATACATTTCCTTATTTTTCTCTTAAATTTCAGAGGTAAATCCAGATGCACTATTGACTTAAAACATTGAAAAGGGTATCTGATAAGTGAGCAAGCTGAGGTTAGGATTCATATGGGGTAAATTAATAATCTGTTCTACCAAAAGGTCTTTTGCTGCAGCATTTCTGCATAAATGAACATTTTGAGTAAATAAGACTTTCATCAATGAAAGGTTTCATAAATGCTCTTGCTGTAGTACTTAGATTTCTCAAACCCTCTGAGGGCTTAGACGTCCATTAGCCTAGGGAAAGCCACTGGCTCTACTGCTTTCCAGCAGCATAAAGGAAGCCATCTCAGAGCGACTGCCCTTCTCACAGCCTATGAAATGAAGAAATACTGTCATTCTCCGTGGAGTTTGAAATGAAATCTTTCTAGGGTAAATCAGGAAAGGACCCAAAAACCTCCTGGCCATTTCACTCCTCCTGGCTTTTCAGGGTCTCTGGATAGAACCCAAACTTTCCATCCTCAGATCCTACATAGTTCTTGTGTCCCTGTTAGACTGAGGCAAGGATAAAGCCCAAGTGGAATTCCTCCAAGCCCTGTTATGTTGTTTATGCAAGCTGTTGCAGAAAGGATTTGTGGCTAAATGTCACTTCTGTTTAAAAGTACCAAGGGGTTAACGCTGGTATTATAAATGTCATTTTCAGTGGAAGCATACCAGATAAATGCTAATCTGCTGCTTAAGCACTCTCCGGTCATTTTCATAAGCACTCTTCAAAGAGTGAAAATAAAAATATCATGGTACAATATAGGAATTACAGTGCAGACACTTTTCAGTCAGTGTGGTTGTAAACCTCCTGGCCTGAAGCTATAAAAAGCAAGGGAGTCCCTGCCACCATCTATGGATAAACAGAAGGAAGGACAGATATTGGAGTTATCTTTCTACCTAGAAATCCTCCGAGAAAATTTTTGTGAAGCTGGTAATTTTTACACAAGCTTGGAAATAGTAAGATGATGAATCTGAAGTGAGGCACAGAGAGAACGAGAGACTTACCTAGGCAGGAAGGACTGTTTATTACCTTTCACTGAGGATTTCAAAGAAACATGCTAAAGAGAGATTTTGTCTTGAAAGGAAGTTCTCATGTGATTCTGCTAAAGCTACAGATGGCAGCAATAGAAGTCAGGAATCTCAGATGAGGTCTCCTTCATAGCAGAGCCCCATGAGAGAGAAGTTAATGGTGTAGCTGGTTTGGGATACAGTAAAAGCTGGAGTTTTCAAAATACAGCAGCTAGCATTTCCCACAAGGTAAGACACATTAGCATTTGACTCTACCATAGGACTATGGCTCTCTACTACTCACTAGCAATTTCATGTTTGATTAAGTACTGTTTGAAGCCCCTGTCCTGCTTCTCCCAATGTAATTTCTGTGTCCAGCACACTGGAACAGGACAGGGAATCAGCTGTACTTGGAAATAAAGGGAAGCTTTGAGGGGCTCCTTGCATCCCACAGGTATCTCAACACCCTGTGCACACTGCCTCTCTTCCTAATTTACAAAGTGCTTTTACTGTTACAAATAAATACAAGAAAAATGTAAGAGGTGGTGACAGGGTGCTGCTGAGGGGTCTGTGGACTGCATCACAGCTGTGGCCCTTTAGCAGTCAATGGGAAAACATTTTCATTTGTTGCAGAGCCCAGGACAACCCGCCTAGTCACACATGCATCTCTCACATGTCATCTCTGTGTCCCTCAGGAGTCCCACATTACAATTACAGCAATCCAGCGCACTGAGCAGTTGGGTGTGCCATAAGACTCCTGAAGAGGAACAAAAAGTTTGATGCTTCTTAACAGCCAGGAACTGACACTCTAGAGTCCCATCATGGCTTGGCAAAGTCCTGCTAGAAAACATTCGTTCCTTGGCTTAAACCTTGTGCCACAGAGACATGATGGCTACGATATAAATGGATGTTCTGTCATATAACTTTATGTGAACGCCTCCTCAATCGTATTGTGAACCCATCCAAAGCAAATAGTGACCTTAAATTTTTGAAGGCAACTACATCCATATAGATTTGTACTTTCATATAGAAATAATAATTTTTGCATTTGAAGGACTATTAATGTATACAAACATTAGTCATGCACATTCCAGTGCTCCAAGTGATTCTCCGGTAGTACCTACTGCCTTTTCAGTCAGATTAGAAAAATTTTCTCATCCTGGGTGCTCTGAGTTGCACTGTGGATGCTAAAGGCTAAAGGAATCAGACTGTGGTCTTGTGAGTGTATAACTGTCCTCAGACTTACATCTACATGCAATAGGTGAGTTTTTCACAGAAAGTGATTCTTGTTTCAGTTTTATTTTCCTATGTACTTCTTCACATGTATGGGTGTAAATGAGATGAAGTACTACCCTAGGCTAGTCTCTGTAATTTATTTATTTTTTTAAGTCACCACAGGTAGTGATTTTCCTGTGTAAATCTGCTACTAAAAAACCATTATCAGTATTCTTCACTTATATCTCCACTGCAAATGAACAATGAAAGATGAAAGTGAAAAAAAAAACAAACTGAAGATCTCATAAAGAGCTTACAAATAACACAGGAAAAACAAACAATTTGTGCATAACCACAGGAAAAAAAGGGGATAGCAAGAAAGAAAAAAGGGAACAAGGAACAGATTTCACTCAAAACTTTGCTGAATTCATTATATCCCTATTAAAAGCCAGGAGCAGGACCATACCACCTGCTACCTGTAAAATAAATTAAAGAAACAGATACAAAGACTCCATAAACTTGGGTTTGAGCTCCTTACTCAACTGGAGAAAACTGTAATTAAGGATGACCTCTTTCCTTTACATATTACCTCTCAGTTCCTTCACCATTTGTTTGAGTAAATATATTTACATATGTTGTGTCTTCTAATTCGTGAAATAGAGCACAGCAGACAGCAGAGTTTCATGGAGTGTGCTGGTGTATTAATAATAATAAAAATAATGTATGCAAATCAGACCTGCTAAGTCTGTTTTTTCTCCTACAGGGGGAAGCAGAGAGCTTCTGTTACTTCTCGGTTTTGGGGCTTGCTCATACTCAGCTTCCCATCACTTTGGGAGCTCTCTTGTCATCTCTTTCCTCTTCCCTTTCTCTGTGTTTGGCTATTGATCATCTATATTGACTATTTTTGTAGTTAAATCTTTGAGACATATTTTTGCATATTTGCCTGTAAATGTTTAGAAAAATATGTCTCCTATAAATAAAATGGGTAATCTGTTCATTGAGAAGTATGTCTGCTAGAGACATCAGGACATCAGCTGATTGTATCTCCACTGTATGACTGGATGCAATCATAAAGCATGCAAATAACAACATAGCAACAATGTGTTATCAGCAACTGTCTTCTTATGTATATGTCTCTGTTGGATCTGGTATATGACGTAAAATTTCTATTTATTAATATTTACCTATGCATATTTATTTGTATACATGTATGTGATAAACACTGTGTGCACATGGATAATGTGCCTAGTCAGAAACTAATGCATTTGTTTCTTTTCCATACAGCATCTGTATAACAAATCATTAAAAAATCAAGTAATTCTGAGCTGTGAAAAAACATTGCAAAAACCTTCTTGGCTGCTATCGTCAGTATAAAATCCAAATAGTAGCAACCTAAGTAACTGATAAGTAGCTTTTACTCTTTATGTAATCACCATGCCTTATATCAGCACCGGTGTTGCCACCTACCTTTATCATCCCTTTCCTTTAGAAAATAATTATAATGACTAATTTCTCTATTCTTCCATGTAAAGCTTGAACTCTATTTTACTTCTTCAACTGTGCTATTTTTTCAGAAAACCTTTCTAAACCTTCTTTTCAACGTACAGGAGACCTTAAAAAACATGAGCTATCACAAGCATTTGGACTCTGCTGCAGTCTCTGGGTCTGTAGCTACTTAGCATTGTCCTTTACTTCATTTCTTGGAGAGTAAACAAAATACTGCATTGCAGCAAATCAAATTTAAAGAGACACGATAGGGCAGAGGTCTGGATAAGAAAGGCTCGGTTTTGTTTGCCTCCTAGCAAAAATATTGCAATAAACAGTGACAGAGAGAAGCAGCCTATTTTTTCTTTATCCTCATTTTTGGTTATCAAAATTTAAATAGAGCCTGTTAGACACATTGTATTATAACTCAGGGAGCCAGTAATGTGCTTTGTTGGGAGGAATATCACGATGCTGCAATTTAGTATTGCTATAGTGAATACAGAAGGTGTGAAAAACAGAGATGTATATTAAAAAGAGAATAATTTATAACTGCTGTGCACAGGATTTTTTTCTTAAAAGAATCAGGAAAGGTCCCTTCCAACCCTAACTATTCTATATTTCTATAAGATTTTAACAGTTAAAAAGTGGAGAAATATTCTCCACTTCAAAAAAGAGCACTGGAACTTAGATGGATCATAGCTATTGTATAGGAACTGGGGATAAATGTATGCCAACAACTAAAAATTAAAGTTTTAATTGTGTTTTATGTAGTATTGAGAGACAGCACACATATTACTTGGGGAGTGAGAATAGAAAAAAAAACTAAGTTAAATGCGATTTATCTCTGTCTCAAGTTTTCAATGGTTGTGATCCAGTAGACAGGGGTGTGATGTGGGAACAAGCCAGTGTTCTTCTCACATGGAGGTTAGCTCTGTCTGATCTTCTGCCTCTTTTCCTTAGCAACAGCCTGCAGAAAATGTGCTTTGGACTAACAGCTTCTCTATAGCAGCAACTGTCCAACTGCTGCAATGGAGAAGATCTACCTGAGACCTTCTATTGTTATTGAGTCATGCAAGGTAAGGTCTGGGCTCAGGCAAGCACATCTTTTTGAAACTAACACCAGGACCAGAAGAGGTATCTCAAGCTATATTTCTCCAACACACACTCAGAGATCTCGGAGCAGCTGAGCTGTTAGAGTCCCTGGTGACTGTCTCAAGAGCAATGAGATTTCCTTCATCCTCCAGCCTTTCTGCTTTTGTTGACCTCAGCATAACATTGCATGGTGGTATCACAAAGGCATGTTTCCTTCAGAAGCACCTTCAGACCTCCCCTTCCAATCCACATCCTTTAAATGCTTGATCAGACATGAGCCATTCCTCTCTCTCTAGTTTATTTAGAAACCATTTCTGGTTTTAGCTCTCAGACTGGAAGTTTAATACCTTGTATTGTGCTTCTTCCTTATTAATTCACTTATATTTCCTTCCAAAAGCAAGTGGCCTGTTCTGAATCCTGCCTCCTGCCCTCTTCTCCCGCATTGACATAGAAAATGTGAAAAATACACATGACCACAGACAGCCTCTATTCACATGTTGTTGTGCTCAGACCCTCACTACAGATACATTATTGGATGAATCAAAAATACTTATTTGGGTCTGACCCCTCTTGTCAATACAAGGCAACCCAACAAGGGCAGACAGTCAGAGCATTGCCATCCTTGTGTGCTGCCCTATGTGTTGAATATTCTGAGCCTTCCAGTAACACAGAAAGTGAAGTTTCTTAAAAGGAGAATACTCAGCATATTGTACTTGAAATGGAAGTAGCATTTACCCATATGCCATTTTGTTTTCCTACAATGGACTTTAACTTCTGCACAGCTTAATGCATATGTCTTTATTCATCAGTTTCTTCAAGGTGAACAATTTACAATGACAGATCCGAGGCCAGATCTGTAAAGAGCTGAACACTCACCTTCCATGGAAGTAGGTCTAATGAAAGATGGAAGTTGATTTATTTATTATCTTTATATGTGGCAGTTTTGTTCCTTGGAAAGCGTGCTGTGCCTTGTACAACTATGAAGGTTTTAATCTAAACAGGTAGCAGGTATTCTGATCTGCAGATATAGCGTATACAATGTGATGGTAGTTTTGTTGTTGTTTTGGTAGGGACTAAATAAAATTATCTTTGGTGCTTGTACATTGAATCTCAGCCTTTCAGGCATCCTAAATGTAAAAGCAATTAAACTCCTTTATGCAATAGAGGTTTATGAAACTATAAGAAAAACTGCCCAAAATACAAGCTGGAGTAGGAGTTAAGCCAAGTGTTGTTTCCACAGTCTAAATCCAAGTAAGTGTTTATTTTTTCAAACCATAATACTTGCAAACTGTATTTGCCTTAAATTGAAGGATATGGAGTAATAATTATATAGCATTTCACCACTTCAGCTGGGGTGAGTCTCCTCATCTGCTAGGGTGCAGATGGGGCCACAAAGCTTATGTCATACCTGTGGGTATCAGGTACCAGCACAAAATCAAACCCTATTTGAGTAGGTAGCCTTTTTAATGTTTATGCCTTCCTCTCATCAACCAAACTTCCTTGTTTCCTGATAGAGCACAGAAAGAGCTTTTTCTCTACTCTAAACATACACTCAGACTCTCTCTTTTCTGAAAAACTTCATGGTGTAGAGTGATTTCTCTTTGTGAGCAGGAATTTAGTATGATGTGCTCTGGATTTTTCTTCCCTGTTCAAGCTATTCTCTATTCTCACATATACAATCTCAACATAAACAGATGGATAAGAAAGACTAGAAAACTCCAAATTACTCTCCTGAAATCACATGCAAAGCTTCTGCAACAGTGCAGATATGCCCAAAAAAATGTTTTCAATAGCAAAATGAAAAATTCTTTACAAAGAAATGTATGAATAAGACACAGAAAAATGGAGAAATTTTCTGATTACCTGTTCTTATGATAAATAAGGAAATGCTTTTTCAAATGGGCAACTCAGAGTTTGAGGCCACTGAGATTCAATTTGTATTTAGAAATATCCTGATGTTTTCTATTAGATTAGCTTTCTTGGTTTTATGCTTGCTTTTCACAGTCTTTAGTGAGCTTTCTTTTATTGAGTATTCTCACAAGACTTGTTGCAATATTTTTAATGTAATTATTGTTACAGATGGTTCAAAAGGCTTTTTAATATGGTTTATGAATTGCAGGTGATAAAAATATTTTTAATTCCAGAGAAAAGGAGAAAAGGGAATTGGTTGAATGGACGTGATAACCTGGGTTGACTAGGTGAGACTATAATGATTGCTTTCATTCTAAGGTGTAACAGCAGCAGAATTTGTAGGAACAGGTTTCTTTCTGTATTT
Organism: Chlamydotis macqueenii; assembly: GCF_036417535.1. Classification (NCBI taxonomy): domain Eukaryota; kingdom Metazoa; phylum Chordata; class Aves; order Otidiformes; family Otididae; genus Chlamydotis; species Chlamydotis macqueenii. The sequence goes on from NC_141558.1 coordinate 12,335,757, forward strand.
GCTTTTTTATATCTTTTTCTTATTGTTGTTGTTTGTTTGTTTGTTTTGCCTTATAAGTGTGTCGTGGTTTTGTTTAGTGAGGGGGGGCCTAAGGTGGTAGCTTCTGTAGGAAACTGCTAGAAGTCGCTCCCCTTTGTTCAGTGGACTCGGCTGGGCCTAGGGCGGACCTGCTGCTGGCCAAGGCCGAGCCAATTGGTGGCAGAATGTTCCGTGATAACGCCTCTGCGATAACGTATTTAAGAAGGGGAAAACAGAAAAAAAAAAGAGAAGAGAAGATGTGAAGAAGCTGAGCGGGGGCAGAGGCGCAGAGGGGGAGGCGCAGGCCTCATGGGCCTTGCAGGCCTCACCCTCTGGCCTCTCGCCAGGCACCTGACTGGGCCCGACTCAGCCCAGCCCGGCTGCAAGAAGTGGAGAGGAGATGAGAAGTGAATAAGATGTAAAAAGGATCCTGAGAGACATCTACCAGCCTATTGTGAGGAACGGGTGCAGACACCAAGGTCAGTTCAGAAGTGAGGGGGAGGAGTAATGCAGCTCCTGGCCAAGATTCCCCTGCAGCCTGTGGTGATGACCATGGTGGAGCAGGTTGTCCCCCTGCAGCCCGTGGAGGTCCATGGAGGAGCAGAGATCCACTTGGAGCCCATGAAGGACCCCACATCGGGGGAGGTGGATGCCTGAAGGCGGCTGTGGCCCGTGGAGGGCCCGCTGGGACAGCTGTTCTGAAGGGACTGAACTCCGTGGAAGAGATGACCCACGCCGGAGCAGTTCCACGAAGGACTGTGGCGTAGGGGTGGGACCCCACAACAGAGCAGGGGAGGAATGTGAGGAGTTCTTCCCCCGACCATGAAGCAGCGGCGTGAAATAACGTATGATGAACTGACTGCAACCCCCATTCCCTCTTCCCCTCTGTGCCGCTCGGGGCAGGAAGGTAGTAGAGATAATGTTAAGCTTGGGAAGAGGGAGGGGTGAGGGGAGGTTGTCTTGTTCTCTGTCTCATTATCCTGCTGTTTGTAGTAATAAATGAATTGTTTTCCTCAAGTCGAGTCTGTTTTGCCCGTGATGGTAACTTTAAGGATTTCTCCCTGTCCTTATCTCAAACCTCGAGCCGTTTTTTCTTATATTTTCTCTCCCTGTTCTCTTGGAGGGTGGGGGGAGTGAGAGAGAGACTGCGTAGTCTGGTACTGATCGGGGTTGAACTACGACAAAGTACAAATTGTACTTATTTGTGCAGAGCGGAAAAGATGATGTACCAGAAGAGAAACAGCAACTCCGAAGACAATGAGGGCCCAGCGATGAAGATGCTGTGTTGGGACTAAGATCACCCAGATCCAATACCCTGTTCTTCAACAAATCAACGTACTGTGACCTTGAGCAAGACATGTCAGGCTATGTTTATGAAACAGTTTTTGGTGGCAATGATTGTTGCTGAAATCCAAAATCCTGCTGCTGTCTAACTGCAGAGCCACCTGGATTTTCTTGGCCTCTGTAAATTCTGTCAATGGTGTTCCCAAGGCACCCTCCTTTCTTCTGCTCTCAAAGTTGATCTACAATGTACCGAATATGAAATAATCTTTGAGGCAGATGGTGAGCCAGAGACTGACTCTGCAGTCTGATAGTTATAGCACTCAGCTGAGGATGTAAAGAGCTCTTGATTCTAGTCTCCATAGTCATGGGTTTAGTTTTGACACAAACTAGAGCAGCTTCAATAACAAACTGAGGGAGTCGTTCTTTCTCACCAATAAGATCTCATGGTCTGAAGGTAGGAAGAGTCATGTGGGAGATGAGGAAAAAAGAGAGATTTAAAATGTTCTCACAGACCCAGCTGGTGTGTGAGTAATGTGGTTATCATGAGAACTGAAAGGAACAGCAGAGACTGTGTTTTGTGACCTATCTGCAGAGGGGACAAATTGATCTCTGGCTGTTCCAATTTCACCTCACAACTAAAAAAGGATTAGGACATCCATCCTAAGTTTCGGATGGATGACATTAGGTAACTCAACCCATTTTCCTCATTCTAGAAAACAGTATGCTTCTTGGGCTGCGCACTAAGATGCACACACTTTCTCAGTGTAAGGACTATGTATTCCCAATTCTGTCCATTTCTAACAAAAGCATCAATGGGTTTGGTATTAATTTATGTCAGACCTTGTCACTTCTATATTCTCGTTTATTAGGCTACAGTGACAGTACAACTAAGTCTTCATACTCCTCGTGTAAGGACTCCCCCTGTCTGAACTCTGACTGTGGAGTCCACAAGATGGCTGGATAATTAAACATTTGGTGCTTCATTGCCAATCTGTGAACCTAGATCCCGAGTTGTTCATCTGCGAAATATTGGTACTTACATTCCTCCAAAGTATCCTGTGACCTATGGTGATAAATATTTTCATGACTGCGAAACACTCATATTAGGCCAATGTGAGCCACATGAATATCTTTTAAACAGAAATGCTACTGAGTCAGTACATTGGCTTTTATTATTCTGCAGAATGATTTATGTATTCTTAGAGTGCTCCTTATTACACTTTATTAGTTTTTCTTGCATGACATATGTATTAAAGTATAGAGAATGTTCACATCTTGACTTGGAACGCAGAAAAGTTACCTTGAAGCACAAGGTACCTAAGGTAACATAGTTCAGAAGGTCTATTTAGACTACAGTGGTGATGGGTGATGGTTTGTTTTGCTCTTAAGATGGTTTTGAAGTGAACTGTATGAGGTTGAAAGATCTTACACAGACAATCCAAAAATAGAAATTCGGTATTTTACTGTATTTTTTTTTTTAAGTTCTCATCTACCATTAAATTACTGCTGAGTGGGATATTCAATAAGTTGCTTGACATTTATGTTTAAATTAGAAGTTTTATGCTGAAAAATATTGTGTGGTTAAAAACATGCTGACTCTAGTCTAGGGTGGATTTTAAACCTTAATTTGTATTGATTAAGATTAAATAGTAATAAAAGAAGACAAAGCCTATTTGACATTGACTAAAGTTACCCAGTTGTCTAACACATTTCAGGGATGTATGGGAGATTTCTGTGGACTCCAATCCTGATTTCCATGAGAAAAAATTGTTAAGGTTCAATTTTATACATAGGTAAAGTCAAATTGTATTGTCAATCTTACAGTGTCATACTGTTGGGTAGCATTACTGTTCAGCATGTTTAAGCTATAACAGATTGTCTCCACATAATCTACATCAGTCTCAATACACACATTTGCAATTTCTCATGGCTCCTTTTTCAACAGCGTAGCTGATGTCATGGTCTTTACTGGTATGGTTTCTAGCATGGGAAGTTGAAGGGCAGAAGATGGGATATTCATAGAATCATAGAATCATTATGGTTGGAAAAGACGTCTAAGATCATCAAGTCCAACTGTCAACACAACACCACCATGCCTACTAAACCATGTCCCGAATTGCTATGTCTACAGGTTTTTTTAACACCTCCAGGACGGTGACTCCACAACTTGCCTGGGCAACATACTCTAATGTTTGATCACTCTTTCAGTAAAGAAATTTTTCCTAATATCCAATCTACACCTCCCCTGACACAACTTGAGACCATTTCCTCTCATTCTATTGCTAGTTACTTGGGAGAAGAGACCAACCTCCAACTCCCTACAACCTCCTTTCAGGTAGTTGTAGAGAGTGATAAGGTCTCCCCTCAGCCTCCTTTTCTCCAGACTAAACAATCCCAGTTCCCTCAGGTGCTCCTCATAAGACTTGTGCTCCAGACCCTTCATCAGCTTTGATGCTTTTCTCTGGACACGCTCCAGCAATTCAATATCTTTCTTGTACTGAAAAAACTGCACACAAAACTGCACACAAAACTGCACACAGTGTTCAAGGTGCGGCCTCACCAGTGCCGAGTACAGGAGCATGATCACTTCCCTACTCCTGCTGGCCACACTATTCCTGATGCAAGCTGGGATGCTGTTGGCCTTCTTGGCCACCTGGGCACACTGCTGGCTCATGTTCAGCCAGCTGTCTGCCAGCACCCCCAGGCTCTTTTCCCCCAGGCGGATTTCCAGCCACTTTTCCCAAGCCTGTAGAATTTACATGGGGTTGTTGTGACCCAAGTGCAGGACCTGGCACTGGGCCTTGTTAAATCTTATACAGTTCACCATGGCCCATCGATCCAGGCTGTCCAGCTCCCTCTGCAGAGCCTTCCTACCCTCAAGCAGATAGACACTCCCACCCAATTTGGTGTCATCTACAAACTTACTGAGGGAGCACTCAATCCCCTCATCCAGATCATTGATAAAGATATTAAACAAGATTGGCCCCAAAACTGAACCCTGGGGAATGCCGCTTGTGACCAGTGCCAACTGGATTTAACTCCATTCACCGCAACTCTCTGGACTCTGCCATCCAGCCAGTTTTTTACCCAGTGAAGAGTACACCTGTCTAAGCCATGAGCTGCCAGCTTCTCTAGGAGAATGCTATGGGAGACAATGTTAAAGGCTTTACTGAAGTCCAGGTAGATAACATCGAGAGCCTTTCCCTCATCCACTAGGCGGGTCACCTGGTCATAGAAGGAGATCCGGTTGGTCAAGCAGAACCTGCCTTTCATGAACCCATACTGGCTGGGCCTGATCCTCTGGTTGTCCTGCACGTGCCTGGTGAGCGCACTCAAGATGAACTGATCCATAGTCTTCCCTGGTACTGATGTCAGGCCAATAGGCCTGCAGTTCCCCAGATCCTCCTTCTGGCCCTTCTTGTAGATGAGCATCACATTGGCAAGCCTCCAGTCGTCTGGGACCTCCCCTGTTAGCCAGTACTGCTGATAGATGACGGAAAGTGGCTTAGCAAGCTCCTCCGCCAGGTCCCTCAGTACTCTCAGGATGATCCCATCTGGCCCCACAGACTTGTGAGTGTCCAGGTGGTGTATCAGGTTGTTAACTGCGTCCTCCTGGATTATGGGGGGTTTATTCTGCTCTCCGTCCCTGTTTTCCAGCTCAGGGGGCTGAATACTCTGAGGATAACTGGTCTGGCTATTAAAGACTGAGGCAAAGATGATGTAAAGTACCTCAGCTGTCTCCTCATCCCTGGCGGCAATATTCTCCACCCTCCACCCCGCATCCAAGAAAGGATGGAGATTCTCCTTGGCTCTTTTTGTCATTAATGTATTTGCAAAAACCTTTTTTTGTTATCTCTTAAAACACTGGCCAGATTGAGTTCTAGCTGGGCTTTTGCCTTTCTAATTTTCTCTCTGCATGACCTAATGAGATCCCAGTATTCTTCTTGTCTTGCTCCCTCCTTCTTATGAAAGTGATAAACTCCCCTTTTTTTTTTTCCTGAGTTCCGGCAAGAGCTCCCTGTTCAGCCAGGCCAGACTTCTTTGTCGCTGATTTGTCCCATGGCACATGGGGACAGCTTGCTTCTGTGCCTTTAAGACTTCCTTCTTGAACAATGTACAGCCCTCCAGGACCCCTCTGCCCTTCAGGATTGTTTCCTAAGGGATCCTCTCAACCAGTGTCCTGAACAGGCCCAAGTCTTCCCTCCAGAAGTCCATGGTAGCGGTTTTGCTGACCTCCCTCCTTCCTTCACCAAGAATCGAGAGCTCTATCATTTAATGGTCGCTAAGCCCAAGATGACCTCTGACCACCACATCTCCCACCAGTCCTTCTCTGTTTGTGAACAGCAGGTTAAGCAAGGCATCTCCCCTGGTAGACTCACTTACCAACTGTGTCAGGAAGTTATCTTCCACACATTCCAGGAACCTCCTAGACTGTTCTTCTCTGCTGTGTTGTGTTTCCAGCAGATCTCTGGTAAGTTGAAGTCCCCCACAAGAACAAGGGCTAGTGATTGTGAGACTTCTCCCAGCCACTTGTAGAATGCTTCTTCTACCTCTTCATCCTGGTTGGATGGTCTATAACAGACTCCCAGCAGGATATCTGCCTTGTTGGTCTTCCCCCTCAACTTGGAATGGCAGCCATAAAATTGCTCACTGAACAGAAATTTTCTTACAGAAATGCTAACTGGTACATCTGTGTCTCACAGAAATCAAAGGAAGCAGGACTGGAGGGCCTCAGAGCACTCTGCTCCCTTCTTCTGTCGCAGTGAGCTGCACCCTAACATGTTTGACTTATTGAAGGCAAGGGCATTTCCATCCTACTCTAAAGTGTACCAAGAACATTTCATAATTTTCCCCTTTCTAGCAACATTTAACATATTTGAATGTTCTCCTATTATCTCCTTTCCTTTCCTCTTCATATGACTTTCACACTGTAATGTTTTCAAGATCTCTTCTCACATTTTTTTTTCTTTTTCTTTTTTTTTTCTGGATAGCCCTGTGCCTGATTAGTTATTCCTCTGTGTGCATTCATGTTGTTAATAATTCCTCTGCTATTTCATTAAATTGCCTTGAATTGCACCATGATTTTTTACATTTTTCAGCTTAGTAAGATAATTGTGAACCGCAATCCTGCCTTCCACAGTGGTGGCCCTCCCTCCAAACTAAAAATGTCGATATCGCGCAGCTCATTAAGTAAAATACTATGTAGTACTGGATCTAGGTTAGACCCATGCCAAATCCATCTTGCTACTTTCTTCCATTTTGTCAATAAACAAACAATATCTTCTCAAGAAATATTTTCAAGCCAGCTGTGTACTGGCCTTACAGCTGTCTCACCCGCACTCTAGTGCTTTTTTTCTTTTATGCAAATGTCATGTCAGACACCATCAAAAGCCTTATTAAAGTCATGATATGTGACATTCACTGCTCTTCTCCTACCCATGAGTCCTGTTACCCTGTCATAAAACCAAATTATGTTGGTTTTGATATTATTTGTTCCTGACAATTCCATGTTAGCTTTTAGGAGGTCCTTACAAATAGACTGCTTGATTATTCTGTAGAGACATCCAGGCTGCATGAATTAACTTAAATCAAGGAGATAAGGAAAAAGAAGACAGTCATTTCTTTTTCACAGAAGCTACCCCATCTAGAAATTGTGTAACAAAAAGATGGTGTCGCTTTGTGGCCCCAAATTTACATTTCTTGTCATTCTGAGAAATAGATTTTGAATGGCTATAGGAAGAATGCAAGTTGGGACTTTCCTTGTGCTGTTATCTGTTTTATTACATCCCTCTGAGCACCTCCGAAAAACCAAGACAACAGTGATGAAAGTGATTTCTGGACTAACCGGAGGATAACTAGACAAGATGTGTTTTGCTGCTAGCTGAGAACTATGCATGATACGTGATTGTGGTTTCTCTGGTATGATTTAGGTGCCTTACCTACAGGCCATTTTTGTGGATTCAGTATAACTAATTTCCAAAGCCACATTGAATAGATTTTTTTTTTTTTTTAGAAATCTGCTGTGCTGATTAAGTGCAACAACCCTTTCCAGAACCGAGCAAATTTCAGACAGATATGATTCAGTGATTGCTGGGAACAAAACAGCTAAACTTACGCATTGCAGAAGGCATTTCTTCAAACTTTTCAGAAAATTCAGGAGGTACAAAAGGTCATAAATCTTTCCTGTGCTCAGCAAAGGGGGTAACCGATTGCACTGCAAAGCCAGGCAAACTGGGACACTCGGTCTTTTTATGCTCCTTCAACTGGGACATCGTGCTTGTCTCCAGTGGTGATCAACAGGTTTTCTATTGTATGACATCTATATTTACGAAAGACATTGGAATAAAGGTTATTGGTTTGTTTTATATTTTAAAAAAGAGGAGGAGCTAAACTGCATTAGAAATTTTAGGCAATAAACTAATAAAATAGTTACATGATACATTAGGGCTTCAGTCATCATAAGTTTATGAAATGTTAATAGATGCTGGATTTAGACTGTTTTATAGCTTTCTTGTACAATCCTGTAACTATAACACTTGATAATACATATTATCTTCTATTGCTGTGTGAAGAATCATCTATACTGTATAATACTTACGTGTGTAACAAACTTGATATACTTATCAGTATTTTACAAACTTGTCATCCGTTCTTTTAAAACTTAATATGAAATACAACTGCAAAATTATCTTTAAAAAAGGAGATGGGATGTACATACAAAGTTGGGGGAACAAGGTGGGACATTTAATCTAGGTTTCCTGAAGATATTCTGTCATTAATTTCTACCACTATAAATGACTTTTAGTATTTCTGAAACAAAGAAGTGCAATATCTTTGGGGCTGTGAAATATTATGCAGGTGAAGAGGAATGTTATGTTCTAGTTCCTCAGAATGTTGGAATTTCCATTTATTATAAACATATTGGATGGTCTATGGCTATCCAAAACCAAAAGGTAACTTCTGTTACCCAGGAAGAGTAATAAACCAGAAATATGCTGAACTCTGTTACAGATATAAAGAAGCAAACCAGGACTGGTGATGAAAGTAAAGCAGCACTATACACAAAGCTAAGAGGTGGTCTGAGAAGGGAACGTTATATAGCATGTGATGCACAGAAAAGCTCTGCTAAGAGATTGCTGTCTTGGTGGAAGGAAGCATGGGAGAAGAAACGTACTGGGATGCCAGTGGGAGATTCTGAGACAACTGCAATTTGCAGAAGTTACTGTGAAAAGAGTAACAAGTTCTCGTTCATGCACAGGGGAGCTAGAAAGGAATATTGTTAATCATCGTTAGCACACCTATGTTCATAATTCTCTGCAAAAGCTGTCATACTATGTTTCTGACAGCTTGTGGGATAATACTAGTGTAGAAACTGTCCCAGTAGGACTGCTTGTCTTCCACTGTGGACAGAGAGTCTCAGCCCTGGGGACAGAGACAAGAAAGTAGTCCTCAGGCTTGCAGACTTCTATGTCTGAGTATTGAAGTTCAGACATTAACAGTGCTTTGAAACAAATTTAGGTAGCACATTGATAAAAATTCCATGGAAGGGAACTTTGAGAGGAAAGAAAGGCTTGGTGACCAGTTCTGGACGAACTAAGAACTCTGTTCCTATCATCTCTCTCCATCCCATCAAGTTAACAACTCATTCATTCTCCAAATTCCAGGAGGCTGCTGGCAAACAGGGTAAGAGGAGTTCACATCTGACAGTCTGAAAACTGAGGAGCCCTCTGAAACATTAAAATGTGAGCAAAGACCAAAGCTTTTTTTTCATTTGACATTTTTTTTATCAATAGAACTCCTCCCTTAGAAGAATCAGTTCTTGTTTCTTTACCTTATCCCATGTGTTAAAGCGATAAATTAAAACAAAATGAAAAATACAAAAAAAATTTAAATCTTTCAGGCTTTGAGCTACAAAATTGGAATCAGATTTTTTTTTTTTTTTTTGTGACAGAACTGCTTCTTCCTATGTATTTATAGGCTATCTGACACAATGACTTCATTGTGACGTAAAAATAAGATGAATCTTCCTATCTTGGGCTGAAAAAGTTTGGCACTGTGCTTCTGTGCCAAAAGAGCTTCTCCTCCTGGACATTTCTCACACAAAAACAGTACAAAGTTTGCATTACTACAATGTAAGTAAATTGCTTCACAGAAAATATCTGTAGAAAATATCTCTGGAAAGTTGCATAAGCTATGTGTCCTATTAAGCCTTCATTCAAACTCAGGTGCTTTGATTATTATTATTTTTTTTTTAAGAAACTAAAGAGAACAGAAGTAGCTTAGATCCTTTCATCACCTCCTTCCAGATTAGGACGGACAGGATTGCTTATAAAACTGGACTTGTTACTTTATGACATTTTTCATTCTTCTCAATAGGAAGAACAGCTTCTGCAGTGAGCTCAGAAATCATTTAAGTGGGGTAAAAAAAGAAGATGGGAGAAAGGTAATGAAACTGTAGATATTATATATATATATATATGTAAATTTTTCAACATTAAAGGAAAAAAGGTCCCTTTCAACTGGTTATTTATGTTTCTGATTTTTATGTTGAAGAAAACTAGATCTTTTTTTCTAAGCTGGTGTCTGGGGGAGGGGAATCAAGCTGCAGTTATTTGTCTGTGTCTTTGCTATGGTGGGAAAGCATCTTTCGTACCAAGTGCAGGCATTTCCTGTAGTCTCCAGCGGAGTTCAAAGATGATTTGTCTTCTGCATAGCCAGAATTCATCAGGCAAGAGAAGGGGGTAGTAGGTTATAGTACTTGCTGCAAAATAATGTATGTTCACTCTCTATTTACCTACAGTTTAGGATTATAGCTATAAATTGTAATCAGTTTATAGGAAAATAAATAGGCTAACTGTTCTCTGTCTCTGACAGATCCTGAGTAGAAAAGCAGATAGGAGGCTCTGGCAGTTGTTCCCCCTGGGGCCTTTTTCACAGGGGTCCTGGAAGAAATCTGCCCGAAAGCCTTTCTGGAACCATCAATGCAGGCTGTAACCGTGAATGCTCACTATTGCCTTTGCTTCTTCAGCTTCTCTTCTCCATGCTGCAGCTGCATTATTCCCTTGGTTTGAGAAGACAGGCAGAGAAAGTGCAACAGTGGGTATTCTTTATGCTTTCATCCACTTCTTGGCCTTATGGGTTATGGAGCATCATGCTACTGGCAGCTTTTCTCTGGATTGTAAAAGCATAAGTATAGTTTCAGTGGAGGTGCTTTCTCAAGGTCAGCTGTATCAAGGAGATCTGAGAATCTGGAAATGGTAAGCTCAGAGCAGTGACTAGCACTAGCTGTGATTGTTTACCAGCAGAGAACAATATTTTTGCTTACAAATGTGTTGCAGGGTTTCCCAAAAAGATCTTTGCTATGGTCTTGTGAGAAAGAAAACTGAGAATCTACATGGTGTTAGACTTGTTCTGTACAATTAAAGCTTTGTACTCAAGATGTGATGAAATGTAACTGTGGGTGTGCATGAGAGACAGCTCTTGGCAGCAAACCACGATATGTACCAGAGAGGGCACACCATTGCTTTCACTTTGGACAGTGGGTGGAACAAGAGGAAAATTCAATATATCACTTATGACTTTAATAATTCTTAGGAGGCATCATTGTAGTTTTTAAAACTTCTTCCTGAACAAATGGGCAAAAGCAGCCTGGGATGGTAATTTCTGCTCCAGACAGATTGACTCTGACAATGGTGGTAAGCCCCATGCTGTGATCATATCCATGTTCCCTTATGTTGACCTGACTTCAGTAGCTGGTACAGAAGAGAGGGCAACCCTGGATTTTGGGAAAGAGTGTTCAGTAATAACTGAGACTTGCTTTTATGTTTCAGATGCCAGTGGCTATACATGGCACTGACAAAATTACTATACGGGATTAGGGTAGTGTCCAAAAATGTCTTACAACCCCGGCTCTTCAAAATTTGAACGCTAATGCTAGACTAAGCAGTGGCAGGGAGTTTTTTTCAGTGCTTTTTCCACCTGATAAGGAAGCGTTCAGCTCTTGGTACTTATCACCATATTTCCTTATGTATTCCAGGTCAGCTCATTATACTTACAAACTCTCTTACTTAGCCCCTTGGTGACTGCAGAACTGGTCAGCTCAAGGCAAACTGAATGAATGAAAAAAAAAAAAGATCTTGTTTCTGGAAACTTTTGATATGGATTATTACTTTCTATAGGTCTGCTATGTTTACACTAATTTAGAAATACATGATAAATGGGACCTCATGGTTCCACACATTTTTACAGTTGTTATCTGGCAGAGAGACACTGAGGCAGAACCATTGAATTCTAGACTCTGCAGAAGTACAGGCCAGAGTTACGTCTTTCTGGAAAGTGTCACACAGCAATAAACCTTGGTGTGCTGTGTATAAAATTTTCATAAATAGATGTTAATCATTCACAGTCAAATTTCTGAGACAGCACCATACAATTTCTGAGTAAAACAAATATGTGATGCATGCAAAACTGAAGTAGTACTTAGAACTCCATGAATAGCTTTTAGACAAACTACTACTACTGAAAATTTGCTAGTGTACCTTATCTAGATTTTCTCACACTGTTGCTGCTAATATATAATGTAAATCTCACATTTCAGCATAAGTACTCTCAGTTTAGTACATATTTATTAATATTTCCCCCTTAATTTTCTCATAGAGATGATCTGTCAATATGAATGCAACACACAGTTCATGTATTTTCGCCTCTCTACAACATGATCACTCAGTTCTTTTCCCCAAGATTTCCATGACTTTTGTGAATTAACAGCTAAAGATTCTCCATACCTACCAATAGTTCAATCTTCAACAGAAGACTGGCTTTGGGACAAGGTAAATGCGAGTCCTGCAGACTACCTCCAAACTGTGCCCCAATTTGTGGAGTAGACATTTATATAGGCTCCAAGTTTTGTAATCATTGAATCATAGAATACCAGATTGGAAGGGATCTCAAGGGTCATTTGGTCCAACATTTCTTGCCAAAAGCCTAGTCTAGACAAGATGGCCCAGCATCCTGTCCAGCTGAATCTTGAAAGTGTCCAACTGCTCCTTGCAGGGGGGGTTGGACTAGATGACCTTTAAAGGTCCCTTCCAACCCAAACCATTCTGTAATTCTATGATTCTATGATTGAGGAATCCATCACTACCCTGGGGAGATTATTCCAACAGCTGATTGTTCTCATTGTGAAAATTTTTCCTTCTGTGTCCAATCAGAATCTCCCCAGGAGTAGCTTGTACCCATTACCCCTCATATTTTCCATGTGGCTCCTTGTAAAAAGGGAGTCTCCTTCTTCTTTGTAGCCACCCTTTAAATCCTGGAAGACGGTGACAAGATCTACCCTAAGCCTTCTTTTCTCAAGGCTGGACAAACCCAGTTCTCTCAGCCTTCCCTCATATAGCAGCCTTCCCAATCCTTTGGTCATCTTTGTTGCCGTTCTCTGGACCCTTTCCAGCCTGTCCACGTCTTTTTTTTTGTGTGTAGTGAGGACCAAAACTGAACACAGTATTCCAGGTGTGGCCTGACAAGTACTGAGTAGAGTGGGATAACGATTTCTTTATCTCTACTTGTGATGTCCTTGCTGATGCAACCCAGCATACCATAATGGTCCAGCAAGACCACAATGGTCTGCAGTTATACAATAAGCACTTCTTAGAATGAAGAATTGTCTCAAAGCATCATTTTCCCTGTGCAAGAGGCACCTCTCTAGCTAAAAATAAACACACAAACAAGGCATTTTTAAATAACTCAAAATAACACTCTCTTGTTTCTTCCAAGCAGAAAAATTATGTAAGAGCATTGCAACTGAAGTAAGGTAGTTGTATCACGGAACAGGAGCCTGTAAGGCAGTCGGATGCCACACTGGCAAGGACCATCTAAGAATACAAATAGAACACTATAGAGACTGCTCTAGAGCCCTGGAAGAGGTGTTCTCTAGCTTTAGAGGATTTGAAAATGGCAAGATGCTGAACTAGCAGTAAGGGGACACTTTTGTAAAACTTTTCATTACCCTTTCCAATTACCCAGGAAAACTAGCAGATAGCTTTGTAATGTAAAAACTATTCCACAAATAGTGATTAGTCATAGCTGTGTGACTGATTTAACATGTTAAAATTAATAAAATATATACTTTAATACCAGAGGAAGATATTATATCTTAAGAACCCATAAAAAAGAAAATCCTATGATCTCAAGAAAGAAACCTAGAAATGAAAATAGTATCTCTGAAAATGATAAACATGAGGGAGAGCCAGCTTCCTTCTCTGCTACAAAATCCGGTGTATCCTGTGGTCTCCATGCTAACTGCTGCATCCACACCAATAACCTGTCAGTTTTTCTGATCTTAAATATTGCTTTCAAAAAGACTCCATCACAGTTTGTTTATATCATGGTAATACATGACATAAACCAAATCTCAAAGCTTCCATTCCAGGTCTAATGCACCCTGATTCACTTCTAAAATGTTCCTGTAAGTATACAAGGATATGATGTGTTTTCTGTATGTTGCTATCTGCAAACTATTTTTCTATTTTCTCCCAGACTGGAGCAGAGATTCAACAGAATTCTCACTAATTTACTGTCATATTCCTTGCCTGACATCTACATGGAGCTCAAGACATTAATTAACTCATAGATCTTAAAGTGCCTGTAATGTCTTCTTACTTTGTTATCCTATGTTTTCATGTAAACAGAGCATTCCCCGTGTAATTAGAAGTTAAACTGTTACACGCATCAAAATGCCAGAGTAGGTGCCCTGCAGAGGTGGTAAGCATATATCAATTTTTCATTTCTCCTGAAAATAAATCTTACAAATGGCTGCAATATTGCACTTAAAATGTTCAGTCAAGACACTGTTTTGTTTTCAACGTCTGTCTGATAAGCACTTTGACAGTGTCAAGAACAGAAGATTGAAATTAAATATGCGCTATATTACTAACTACATGATGCAATTAAGTTTATTTGTATTCTTTATTCTGTTTATTTTCTTCTACTTAAATTCCTTGAAAGGATTTAAATGGTACTTTACATGTCTTACTGCTTTTCTGCCAAGTGTCATATTAAATCAGCTATATCTCAGCAAATCTGTGTATCGGAAGAGAATCATGCAGCAGCCTTCCTGCACGTTGCTATAACATTTCTTCACAAGAGACTCTTCTTAAATGACAGCTTGGATTTTGTCTATTTACTGTTTAATACAGTTTATCATTAAAATTCCTTTTCCTCATATGTCTCACTGCACAGAATGTATAAATGCTTTAAGCTATTTTCTTGTATGCACATCAATTCAGTTGATGTATGAATTTTTAAATATGAACAGCCTACATTAGTGAGTATCAATAGATACCAAGCATTTTCTTTATAATTAACTGATTCTTGTCCAAGATATTGTAAATAAGATGCCTCTTACCAAACACGAGATAGCAGACAGAAAGAGGTAGAAAGAGGCAAAGGCAGATAGCAGATATTTAAGATGTAGTAATAATTAAAAAGAAATATTATAATTAGATGCCACTGAGTATTCCATAAACGAATTTCATTCCTCTCCTTTTCTGGGTAAATGTTGAAGAGAATAACAATTTGAAAGGGAAAATACAGAACAATTCTACACAGTCATCATTCAGAAGTGCCTGCCAAAATCACAGTTAAACTTTGATATTTTCCTTGGTTATGTCAACTTAATGAGAAAACATTATTTTTCTTTATTATTGCAGAAATAATCTCTCTAAAAAGGGAATTCTGAGCTTTTTAGTAAGATGGCTTCCGGTTGTTTTTGGAACAGTCTAATTTTACCTTCAATAGGTTTTAGAATTTATTATCTATGATGTTTAATGGCCTCTATGGTTATAATCAATAGGCTGAGTGGTCAGTTGTCTTGTGTTCCTTTCTATTTTTTCATAAAGATCTTGCTTGTTTTCATTTTCTTTGGCAATGTCCTTGCATGACCTCACAGAGAAAGAAAGATAAATCCGTCTTTTAGATCTGCCTACTCACAGTTGTGCTGTCAATGCACATCTCAAGTTCCTCCAACCGCAGTTTGATATTTTCTTTCCCTGTGTTAGCTACTGAATTTTCATTGGCACTCTGACTCTGCAAAGCTTGAGTGACTTAGGTATTCTTTTTCCCTGTAAGCTTTTTGTTCACCTGTATTAATTACCAGGATTGTGTTTTCATGCTACAATTACTTATTTTTTTTTTCCCAGAATCTTTTATCTTCTTCATTTTGATATTCAATTTTTTTTTCCCCTGTGGCATTCATTTGTACATTTTTCACAAGCTGAAGCACTAATTACAGTTACTTCTCTTTCTCAATCACACCTGTTCATCTTTTAATTTTCTTTTTCTTTTTAAAGTCTGTATGCTAACAGACTGTTTTTTCCTGCATTTGGTTATACTGGAGATACCTAACAGATCACAAGCTGTTTTTCAGTCCTTAAGAAGTAACTCACCATACATAGTAAATAATACCTTCTAATAAAGAAAGTATTACTTCCAGCCTCTTGAGACAGCTATTGAATTTTTCCCATAGCACCTATTTGCTGAAGAGGTCTCGGGCTTACATGGTGGAAAACAACTGCATAGCTCCATCACTGAAATCCACAAGTCAATGGGACATTTCCCTGCCTGGCTCTTCAGACGCAAGCAACGTGTTACACGACCACACTGAGCAGAGACCGCCTTTGGCCCTTCCTGGTGTACGAGCCACAAAGTCAGCTATAGTCTATACTGGAGAATTATTATGTGGGAACCCGTAAATCAATTAGATTTATTGTCAGGGGCTCATGGATTCTTGACTGAGCAGGTCTGGTGGTAAAACTTCAGCAGAAAGACTTCAACCTGCTCATTGCAGAAGGCTAGCATAATGCTCATCTGTTCTTTTAATCTCAACACGGTGTTACACAGAAGTACTGATGATGAGCAGATATACCTTAAACGACGCTACTCTTCAGGCATAGGCTTTCTAGGCTGGTCAGAAGATAAGCTGACTTGAATACCCAGCGACAAACTCCCCACCTTGCTGCTGGCCAACATCCATAGAGAGTGAAGTCTTTCTGGGCAGGTAGCTTACTGCAACTTGGCATCAACACCCAAATGTCACTAGGTTCATAAAGAGTGTCAGTTGGAATAGTTTTGCTACGTGTTGTTGGTAAGATAAGGGAAGAAACCTGCAAAATGTTGAGCAATAATGACTAATAAAGCAGCTGCTTCTGGACTCCTGAGAAAGCCGTTCAAGTCCTTCAAACACAGTGGTTCTGAGAGGCACCCAGGTGACACAGATGAGCAAAGCTGCATTCGTATTCCTGCTATCAGTGTGAATGGTGATTATCGTGTTTCCTCTTGCTACTTTTAAAATCCACCTCTTCAGCTCTGATATTTCTAGTCTTGTGATTAGTACTAGAATATTGCAAGAACATGGATGCCCTAATTCCCTGGCACCAAACCAAACAATATCGATGGCATTTCTGAAATGCAGTGACTCTAGACTGGTGCTTTCCATTATATATAACTGCCTGCATGGGCGTTTAACATTTCCTTCCAGCCTTTAAATAACAGGTAATCTCAAAATAAACGTGTAATTTGCTGTATTATTCCTCTGCTTGAATCTTTTAAGAGAGTACTGTGAAGACTTATTTTTATAATGTCTCTGATGGTAAAGAAATTTAATGTAGAAATTAAGAAATCAAAAATTACTACAGAAATCATCAGGATATTATGTTTGTGCAAACAGTTTATTAAATATCACAAATGTGAGATTACTGCCAAGACAAATACAGTGATGTGTAATGACAGGGAAAGTGACCCAAGAGCATGCTTAGCTCTGTGAAGTGAAGCTGTATTTACAAAATGATGGATTGATCCTGGAAAAAATGTGTCTAACTCAGAGAACATAGTGAAGAAACAAGTCAACCTGAAACTCCTATTGCACATCTCAAGCACTTGCAGAATATTATGATCTATGATCCCTTATTACGTCATGAATAATTATTCAGTATAAATGGGATTTGGTAAGTATAGTATTTCCTTTCTCCATAGTTTTGCTCATGTCTTGAGCCCTTGCTAAGAAAAATAAAATAAAAGACAAGGCAAGCAGAAGAAGAATGAAGAACAGTTTTAGGTAGGTCTAAGAATGTACCTTATAATAAGACTTAAAGAGCTGGATTTGTTTAACCTATCTGAAATAGGATTGAGATGGGAGCTGACTACATTAGATATTTACAGGAGAAAATATCAAGCATAATGCTATCCTTGCCCTTGAAAATAATTGTAAATGGGAAATAAGTGGTATAGGGTCCATTTTTTAGCACTGAGACTAACTGTCAGAATCTGGCCAAGCCCATGCTATTAAAGTCTTTAGGCTTCCAATACAGGATGATTGCATCCAAGCTGCCTACTCTGAAGGTACCTGCATTGTACCTTGGAACTGCTTAGTCATTGGTAGATTTGGTGAAGACCAACTAGCACTCTGCTATTCTAACAAGTTAACTGTGCAGGTGATGAAATTTCAGAACCTGTGTTAAGTAGTGGCATCATTTAATTTACTTGTAAAAACTCCTTTAAAAACCCCTTTTTCCCCAGAAATTTGGGCTTGAATATATTTTGACTACACCTTGTGACTCAGAATGCATTATGATATTATTTTATATGGTGTTATTAAATATAATCTCACCTCTATACTGACAAGTCATACTGAAACTTTCAGAAGAACAAGTTTTCTAGTAATTTCTCCGATAATTCTTGGTTTTAACCAGAATGAGGAAATATAACAGTTCTCTCATAAACCTAAGCTAGTACTTAGGAATCCATGAAATCATTCTATCCCCTTTTCAACACATGGAACTCTTCTTGGCACCAATAAAACACACGAAACAGCACACCAGTCCTCCTATGGCAGTAATTTTGCATTGTTTCTAGCTTTCAAATATACTCACTGTGTATTTGCTTTAAAATATAATTTATTTGGAACGTGTTTTTAACCTGAAGACAAGGTCCCATGCCACTGCATCAGCTACAGACTGTTGCTGAGTAACAGAGCAAAGAAAGCAGCTCATTCTATTCTGCAGGATCCTGCACGGTGCCACTGAGCTATTTGCACTTCTGAGTTCAATGGGATCAGAATGTGATGCGAGGCTCTGTTGTACGAAGTCCAGGTTCTGTGTGTAAGGTAAAATGGAAGAGCTTTAGAGTTGTAAGTAGCGTAGCTGCACCCCCAATCCTTGTCAATGAGGCTGTGCTGCTGACGAGCACAGCTGGCACTGGATTTGCACCAATATGGGTATTGTGGTATTTGACATCTCGCTGTGTCTCATTACCAGTAAAGAGGTCATAAAGAGAGAACAGAGACTGTTCTGCCAGGTGGCTCCAAAGCTGACAGATTTGCTTTATTTAATAAGTAGGAAAAATTACTGTTGCTGTTCAGAGAATTAGGAAGGAGAAAAGGAGGCTTTTTTGCAGTTAGAGGTGAGATACTTCTGTGTTATACTTCTGTGTTAGAATGTCCACTGAAGGCAAGGAAGAAAGTACCTGTCAATGGAAAGCAGAGGTGCACTGGTTTTGGCCACAGGGCACAGGTGTATGTTAGCCATGAGAGACAGTGCACTTGAAGGAGCAGGCAGAAATGTTAGAACAGAGGGAGAAGAGGGAACAGTGTCTAGGGTAAGTGAGAGAAAGAGACTGCAGTCACTTATCAGAAAGAGGAGGAAGTGAATCAGTGGAGAGGAATGCACAATATATTATTTTTAAACTCAGAAGTGCTGCTCAGTGCCTTATATGCCTTCACTTCTGTAATGCTAAGGGACTTTTAGCTGCAGTTTCGTTGCCTGCCTTTTCCTTGAAGCTCTGCAATGTTTCACCCAGGCAGCTGTGGCAGTCATTTTCCTTTGTTGCTCTCACGCTGTTATTCTCGTGCTATTATTCTCAAGGCCTTATTCCTGCAAACCTCGACAGGACTATTATGGAGGGTTCTTTTGGGAAACAAACATCTCCCAGTATCAGAATCATCCTTTTCCTTTTCCTTTGTCCGCCCTTTGGTTGTAGCTTTTGGGTTATGTGGACTCAATAATATGCAAGCATGTAACTTACCAATGACCCCGTGTGAACACCAGCCCTGGGTGGAAGCGTGCTGCAGCTGGCACTAGCAGCACCAGAAGCAACAACCAATGGAAGGGCTGAGTGGGTCCTGATGGAAGTCCCTATGGAAAAAGATTGTTGGAGTTTTCCTGCTGCGCTGGGAAGGACCCCAGGGGAGGTGCTCATTGGGGATGCCAATTGCTTCTCTCCTCCAAAGGCCAATGGGGAGAGTGTGCTTTTTTTCTTTTTTTTTTTTTCTCTGTCCCCTTTAATTTTTATTTTTCCCTGAAACTGACTTAACTACAAAGTTGATGTATGCCATTGACTAAGGACCCCGCTAATAAATCTTTGTGCATGTAAGCCTGTCTCACAACACAAGACAAACATATACTTAATGAATTTTTCAACGGAAAACAGCATTGGTGTATTTTTAAAGAAGATAAAACACAAGATGTTTCAAACACCATTTAAATTGTCTCTCAACAGGAACCTCTTCTAGTAAGCCAAACAAAAAAGCCTTCAGTGTTCTTTCAAACCTGATACCTTTAGCAACATTAGCATTTGCTTTTAGCTTAAATATCTATGTTGGGTGGTACAGGCTCCTGGAATCCCAGGGCTGGAAATTAATATTATGATGGCCATTCAGCCCCTGGCATTGAAGATAGATCCACTACATGTAAATAACTGTATAGGAAAGCTTCCTGAAGAAGCCAGAATCTAGCAGATGTAACTGGTTGTGGAATAAGATGTAACATCGTTAATGCAAGTGCTTAAGAATAAGAAGCAACCACCAGGGAGGAAAGGTGCCTTCAGGCGTTCTTGAAGCTTCTTCCAAATAACCGACTTCAGAAATGTACAGTAGCTGGCATGGCACTGGAGTTGGATTGGTTGTGGACGACAACTTCCTCCTGCAGGCGACAGAGGAGCCGACAAGGAGGGGTGCCATGCTCGACCTTGTGCTCACCAACAGGGAGGGGCTGGTGGGGGATGTGAAACTGAAGGACAGCCTTGGCTGCAGCGACCATGACATGGTGGAGTTCAAGATCCACGGGGCAGCAAGGAAACTACATGGCAAGTTCTCTGCCCTAGACTTCAGGAAGGCGGACTTCAGCCTCTTCAGGGACCTGATGGGCCAAGTGCCATGGGAGGAGGCCCTGGAGGGAAGAGAGGCCCAGGAAAGTTGGTCTATATTCAAGGAGCACCTCCTCCAAGCTCAGCAGAGGTGCATCCCGATGAAAAACAAGTCGGGCAAAAAGGCCAGGAGGCCGACGTGGACGAGCAAGGAGCTCCTGGACCAACTGAAAGTGAAAAAGGAAGCCTATAGAGGGTGGAAGTGGGGACAGGTAGCCTGGGAGGACTACAAAGAGGCTGCACGAGTGGCCAGGGATAAGGTAAGGAAGGTCAAAGCCCTGGCAGAACTGAATCTGGCCAGGGATATAAAATGCAACAAGAAGAGCTTTTATAGGTACGTAGGGGACAAAAGAAAGTGCAGGGAAAATGTAGGTGCCCTCCGGAAGGAAACTGGTGTCCTGGTTACCCAGGACATGGAGAAGGCTGAGGTACTCAATGACTTTTTTGCCTCAGTCCTCACCAACAAGAGTTCCTGTCCCACCGCCCAAGCTGTAGAAGGTGGAAGCAGGGACTGCGAGGATGAAGAACTGCCCATTGTACTCGAAGAGCAGGTTCGGGATCATCTGAGGAACCTGAAGGTGCACAAGTCCATGGGACCTGATGAGATCCATCCGCGGGTCCTGAGGGAACTGGCGGATGAAGTTGCCAAGCCACTGGCTATTGTATTTGAGAAGTCGTGGTGGTCTGGTGAGGTCCCCGATGACTGGAAGAGAGGGAACATAACCCCAATTTTTAAAAAGGGGAATAAGGAAGACCCAGGTAACTACAGGCCAGTCAGCCTCACCTCTGTGCCTGGCAAGGTCATGGAGCAGATTCTCCTGGAAACCATGCTAAGGCACATGGAGAGCAAGGAGGTGGTTGGTGACAGCCAACATGGCTTCACCAAGGGCAGATCATGCCTGACCAATTTGGTGGCCTTCTATGACGGGGTGACGGCATCGGTGGACAAGGGACAAGCAACTGACATCATCTACCTGGACTTGTGCAAAGCTTTTGACACTGTCCCGCATGACATCCTTCTCTCTAAACTAGAGAGACATGGGTTTGATGGATGGACCACTCGGTGGATAAGGAGTTGGCTGGATGGCCGCACTCAGAGAGTGGTGGTCAACGGCTCAATGTCCATGTGGAGACCGGTCACGAGTGGCGTCCCTCAGGGGTCCGTGCTGGGCCCGGCCCTGTTCAACATCTTTGTCAGCGACATGGACAGTGGGATAGAGTGCACCCTCAGCAAGTTCGCCGACGACACCAAGTTGTGTGGTGCCGTCGACACGCTGGAAGGGAGGGATGCCATCCAGAGGGAACTTGACAGGCTGGAGAGGTGGGCCTGTGCCAACCTCATGAAGTTCAACCAGGCCAAGTGCAAGGTCCTGCACCTGGGTCATGGCAATCCCAGGCACCAATACAGGCTGGGCGGGGAATGGATTGAGAGCAGCCCTGAGGAGAAGGACTTGGTAGTGCTGGTGGATGAGAAGCTTAACATGAGCAGGCAATGTGCCCTTGCAGCCCAGAAGGCCAACCGCATCCTGGGCTGCATCAAGAGGAGCGTGGCCAGCAGGTTGAGGTAGGTGGTTCTCCCCCTCTACTCTGCCCTGGTGAGACCCCACCTGGAGTACTGTGTCCAGTTCTGGAGCCCCCAACACAAGAAGGACATGGACCAGTTGGAGAAGGTCCAGAGGAGGGCCACGAAGATGATAAAAGGGCTGGAGCACCTCTCTTATGAGGACAGGCTGAGAGAGTTGGGGCTGTTCAGCCTGGAGAAGAGGAGGCTCCGGGGAGACCTGATAGCGGTCTTCCAGTATCTCAAGGGGGCCTACAGGAAAGATGGGGAAAGGCTGTTTAGTAGGGCCTGTTGCAATAGGACGAGGGGTAATGGTTTTAAAATAGAGGGGGGTAGATTTAGATTGGAAATTAGGAAAAAATTTTTTACGATGCGAGTTATAGAACACTGGAACAGGTTGCCCAGAAAGGTGGTGGATGCCCCATCCCTGGAAACATTCAAGGCCAGGCTGGATGAGGCTCTGAGCAACCTGATCTAGTTGGGGATGTCCCTGTTCCTTGCAGGGGGGTTGGACTAGATGACCTTTGAAGGTCCCTTCCAACCCTAACCATTCTATGATTCTATGATTGCCCCTGAGATCTTAGATGAAACACTCAGGAGCCTGTTAATGAAGAGAGGTTGATGGCTGGATGATGTGGGACCCTGCCCCAGAATCTACTCTCTGTGAAGCAGCAGGGGAAATAAGTCCTGGAAGGTTCCCCTTGAGTCCTCTCTCCTCTCACTCTTCTTCCAGCTCTGTGTAGACCCTGTCTGAGGAGCGTGTCAAGAGGAAGGGCCGACATATATTGAAAAGGGCATGCTGGAGTCCTGTGCTTAGTAAGCCCATAGCTCCCTCAGGGGGGATTAGCCCCTATGAAAAGCTCTAGGTATAGGAGTGGGAAATCTTCGTTAATATAGAGCCACTTGGTACACAACAGACACCAGACTGGAGAGCTGCTGTTGTTATTCTTTTCAAGAAAGCCTACCATCTATATATTTACAAGGTGTCATTTTGAAAGTGTCATTTATGGCAATTGATCTGGCTAGGGTGGTTTTGTCAAAAACTGAGACCCAGGTTTGTGTGCATGCTTGGACATGAATGCAAAGGTGCTTGAAAATGTCCTGAATGCTATCTGAATTCTGCTTTGCACTTCTCTCGTTTACCGCTATCTCGAGAGCTGCTGTCTCACCGGTGGAATTAAACCAAGACCTGGCACATTTTTCAGGCTTATGCAGAGTTGTTTTCAGTCACAACATGAAAAAAAAAAATTCTAGCAAAGCAAACACTTATTGGAATAATTTGGGTTTAAAGCTGAATTCAACAAAAAAAAAGTTGTTTCTTATTCAGCAACATATGTCTAGGATAAATCGTTATATACAAAGAAGCTTGTAAAAATGTCTCTTCTCTTTCACAGTCATTTCTACGAGGAAGGCCAGAATGACCCTGTCTTCCTGAAGAGGGAAAGACCAAGTGCCCCTTCTGAGGTTCTTCCTATTCCCAGTTTCTGATTCTCTCATGTGTACAAATGTAACCCCAGAGTTCAGGTCATGTTACATATCCAGAATTTTTGTCATTTCTTCTAAAATCAAAACTCTGTGTTTTGTTTTGGTAAGTCTCATGCTATTCTAAAAGCTAGGTTGTTAAGAAAATAATGGAAAAATTGCCTTCCTGTGGAACTTTGCATACATTATTTTCTACTGTTTACTTAAAACAAAGTATATTAAACTGTCATCATCAACATCAGCCTCATGGTTTTTTTCTTTATATGAATAAAATATGAAGAAGAGAAAAAATATTTCACATCATACTGTTGAAGGGCGAGATGAGAAAAACCTGGCAAATGCTGAACAGTTTCATAAACTTATTGAATAACCACTGAACAATAGGTCTGGAAAACAAAAGCAAATAGGTGCAATCATGTAAGACAGAGCTCCATAAAATGAAAACTAAATGTATATGCATTAGTTCCATCACCTGAGAAGTGTTTTTAGTGATAAAAGTAAGTAAAACCATCAAACTTCAGTAGAATGACATTCAGTTATACTTCAAGGCACATTTTCAGCAATGGAGAAAGATTCTACTTTATAGCAAGAATTTTAATTTTTAATCTTTTTTCTCATTAGTAAACTATGTGTCAGAGGAACTCAATCTATCATTTGCCATACATTCCTAGGAATCCTTTCCCTGTTATGAACTCCAGCAGCAGCTGGTGAAAACTGGTGGTCCACTGCATCCTCCAGCTTTTTTTACCAGCCAGCACAGTCAGTCCCAATTTCTACATTGACAGCAAATTAAAGAACTGCTGTAGAAGAATAATAGCTTTGTGTCTGATATCTGGGACAGCCTGCTCATAATCTGACTTTCTGACATTAGTGAGTTGCTGCTTATGTCTGTGCTGTACCTCACAGACAAATGGAGGAAAACATGTATCGGCTCTGATGCTGGATTTATTCTTCCTAGGTGTCTATAAAGCATAGAGATGAAAAGTACTGCCGATATACAAAGAATGAGCTTGAAATAATTTTCAGTTGTTAATATGGACCCTGTTTTTCTCAATTTTACTGCTCTGATGACAATGGGATTAATGTGAAAATATATACAGCAGCAGTAGGAACATGTCAGTTCATTTAGTAGACTGAAAAAAACAAATGATGGTTTTCCTTGCTGTTCCTATAAACAATTTTAGATTTTATTTTGATGAGAGTTCAATTGCATATGGCCAGATAAGGTTCTGTTTGTGGTTTGTCAATACACTTGAATTTCTCGGCTACTTTAAAATGAGAATTTGAGGGCTAATTCGGTGCTTGTAAAAGGGGAATTCACATGTCTATAATGACTTTCACCAAAGAGCTTATCATAATGGGACAGTTAACAAAGATCACTTAATGAGCCTTCACATGACCCCTTTGAGGCTGAGATATTAATATGATAAGCCCTTGGCAGATGAGGCAAGTGATAAAATCCATATATGCTGCACAAAATAACTCTGAAAGATTAATTTTTGCATTCTGCATTCTCAAAACTCTGACTTAAACAAAGTGACAAGTGTGTTCATCCACAACATTTTAGTGAGGGGTAGGTTTTGGCAACATCATCTCTGATTTTTAAATTCCTTTGCCTTCATTCAGTCAGCTAATAGATTGAGAAGCAGTAAATCACAACAGCTCAGGTGACATTCCTAGAAGTCACCAGCTCTCTTCAAACCAACTTCCCATCACATTCTCCAGGCTTGGGATCTACATATATCAGTGAAAAGAAAATCTCATGGAAGAAGAGTATTTATCACATTTCCAGCTCTGAGAATGAAATGTCTGAGAGACTTCTGTGGAAACATAAAGAATGCATGAGAAGAATTTCAATGTACTAAGATCTTGCATTCATTTGTCATAGTTTATTTGAACAGCTCAAATTTGAGTGCTATGCTTGGAACCCAGATCCTGTTGCAGGATAGTGGAATTTCTATGGTAAAACCCTTTATACTATGAACACAAGCCTGGAAATAGCCAGATTGAAATTAGTATGTCTCCTACAAATGTGCGTTGGTGAAGCATGATCAATATTTGAATACATGCCAGACCCCAGTGCGAATCTTTATAAAATTCTTTAAAATACACTTAAATCAGACAGGAAGTACCTCAAAGGCTTAACTGTTTTAGTGATATGCCATAATTTTATAAAATTATGAAAGTATGTAATCTGACAATCAATGCACTTGACATCTATCTAAGAACGGTTCCACACATCAGCACCTGAAAGGATTTTGAATGCCTGTAAAGATGAAGTAATACACACATAACTATGTGGACAGAAGGAGTCATAATCAAAAGAAAATAGAAAAAGAACAATACCACCACCACCACCAGAACTCTTGTTATGCAATTTTGGCTCACAATGAATAAAAAACACCTTAAAAACTGCTACTGCCTGCAAGACAGGATTGTGATGCCCAGATAAGATCTAAAATGGCTAATAAATATGGGTGAGCAGTGGGCCAAGAATCTCAGCTATGCTCTAGCATATATGTGGGTTGGATAAGACCAAGATTTGACTCATGGTCTCAGGCCTCATAACCTACGTAAATGTTGAACAACTAGTGGTTCCCAAATTAATTTATCCATAAGATTTTATAGTGACAAAAACATTTTCAAAAGATTAATTATCCTCAGATTTATAGTTTTTCAGCATGTACAGGAAAGAATTGCTAGAATAAAAATTCTAAGTACTTGTTTACTAAATACTCCTTATCTAGTCTGTCGAGCAAGTGTAAGATCCTGTTTACTAAAGTAACTGGAATTTCTAGCTTGAGAAGGCAGGTTTTAATACCCAGAAAAAGCTCTGTTTTGGTGTTTAATTGGCCTACCCACTTTTTAACCTTCTAGGTACAAACACTCCTCTCTAGCATCAATTTGAAAGTCAAGGATTTACCCTCATCTTGCTTTTCACAAACCTGAAAGCTTAGATCGTATTAGCGTGGTGAGACTTGAGTTGGGACTTTTCCTAGCTAATGGTTCCTCTGCTTTGTTCCCTAAGGAAACCGTGTCATTGGTTTGCCTTTTCCACTAGGCACCTCTAACAAGTTCTTGGTTTCAGGCAGTACACTGGAACATGAGTATCAGGAGGGTTTTACAGAAATTGTCTCCTTTCTTGCAAGGACAGATAAATGTTTTGCCTTGGAGATAATCTTAATTGTCCCATGCAAAAGCATCACAAGCTGTGATAAAGGGCATATCTTAATATGGACATTTGAGCTGTGTGACTAGGAGATGAGAGAAAAAACATGTCTATTTATGGTGTGGTGTAGCAGTCAAGTGATAGACGTCATATGAAGAAGAAAGAACCACTAACACAAAAAATATTCTGAGTTTTCCAAAGGAAAGTGCCAATCAGTGACACGGGAGTGAAGCACACAGGAATATTTACAGAAGTAAAATTTGCTTGGAACTCAATTAGGACTATTTCAGTTATATTACTTACTCTCTGAGATCTTTGAGGAAGAACAGGCAGACAGTTGACCTTGGACAGCCAACTACACCCAATACTATCATATGAAACGATGAGATTATATACTCATTCATTATACACTTACAAAACAACCTGTTCTAAACCTAGCAAAAGGCAATGGAAGTCTTTACAAGGGTTGTAATGTTGCTTGTGTTCTCAGGCTTTGATTCAACATTAAGCACATGCCTAACTGCCATTAACATCAATTGAGACTGGTAGGTTTTAGATTGAAGATGCTCACTGAGGCAAAGCTTAAACTCACTGACTTGAAGAGTGGAGAAGACAGTTGGTTTTGTCTACCTTTTACAGGTTCCCACTTACAATTTAATACCTTTGTTATGTACAAAACACTTGAGCTCATGCCAAGCAGTTCAGATCACAATCTTCAGAATCCCAAAGCATAGGACTAATAAGCTAGATTCAGTACTCTGTTCTAAACTATTTTTACAATTCTGAGAGGGGAGTGAATTTGGGTCTCCTCTGTTTCATCAAAAACTCATTTTTTTCTTAGAAGTGCAGGAACAATCCCAGAAAAGTCTATTGAATTAACTGCCTGCTAACAAATGCATTAGTGTGCTTATCTGTTTTGATTTTTTTTTTTCATTTTATGGGAAGGGCTTTGGATTTAATTTGCCCAGAGTACTTCAGAAAAAGGTCAGTGATACTGAGTTAGAAAAAAATTTAAAATTAGATATTAATTTGTACAAGTTTTCTCTTGGGTTGTAGCCATTCATCCCTCTCAATCTGTGACATTTTTATTTGTCCTGGGCTCAGCTGATGTTTCTTATGTTTTACTTTTCTCTAGTCTGGGAGGTCAAGCAGAGCAGCATTTAGCCAGAGCACTGAGGTGTAAATCTCTTGTAATAAGCTCTCTCTCCCTCAGCTTTAGGTGCACTACTCTAAAGGTTTTACACCTGTTTGTAGAAATGAGGGAGTTTCCATCTCTGTTGCTTCCTCAACAGAGGAAGCTCTGAGCAGCTCTAGTGCAATATCTGCATCTACAGCAGTGAACAAGGGAGAAGAGCAGAGGTGATTAGAGAGAGTCTGAGAAAAGCTAGGAATATCTCTTCTTGGCTCTGAAAATAGATGCTCTGTCTTGGGTAGAATAACACAGTGGTACAACCCTTGTCTGGGCAAGGTCATCACTTGTCCAGATCTATTTTAAGGTCCTTAATATCTGTTTGCTTGCTTTTCCCCCTTAGGTATGATATAATTAGATAAAATATGACCTCTTCAGAAAACCCATTGCTTAATGTATTGTTAAGCAGTCTCATTAATATATTGCTTTTAAATTTCTTGAGGAAAAAATTGTCATCATATTTTACCAACATAATGAGTAGAGAAGGAACAAACCGCTGATATTTAGGCAGTTATTTCCTACTCAACTTCAATGAGAAAACTCTTCTAACTGTTGTCTTAGAAGGATCTTAAAGTTTTTTCTCACTTTTCACTTTTTATCCTCTTTCATATTTTGTGTTACTCCTTTTACTGCTTCTAAACTTTTGTTTACAACTGTACAAGGAAAAAAACCCAAACAAACAAGGAAATAATCTGTTAACACCCTGGTTGTCATTTTAGAGGATTTACTGGCCAGTGAGTCAGCAACAGGAACAACTGTGTTCATTCTTCCTTCCTTTGTAAGTGTAATTTCTTTCTCCCACCTCAGTATGGCTTAGGTGTTTGTTCCAGGCTATTAGCCCTTCAAACAAGATTTTGATGGAGGAATACAGAAATACCTGCAACAAAGAGAAATGAGAAGATGCTATTGGCATTTAAAGATGAGCCAAAATAAAAAAAAAAAATCTATCCTCAGAGAATTTAGTGGTCTTACAGTGCACTCCAAATATCCTTCCTGACCACAAAATGAATACATAGTGAGAAAAAAAAAGTAACAAAGCTAGAAGGCAGATACATTGACCTTGTTATTAGGACAACTGAAATTATTACAAATAGTCCAAATACCCATATGAGGATTATAAGACTAATAAGAAGCTCTTGCCCTTACTAACAGAGTCTTCTATATATATTCAGACTACACTTTTAAATTTTTATTGAATGTTTAATTTCTTTTTCTTTGGCACCTAGATCCACAGTCAATGTTATAGATAATAACCAGGTACCTGAAGCTAATTTATTTTGAGTAAAAAGCACAAAGTAGAATTTCAAAAAGTAGTACCAAAACCCCCAAATTATTTTCACCCGAGGAACTGGATAAGTACGTAACCAAAAAGCTGAGCCAAAAATTTCTTTGCTTGTAGCTTAGAGTCAATGACAGATGGGAGATCTTGCCTTCACCCTCTCCCTCACACATGTTCCTATGCAGAGGTAGCTACAGTAGTAGTATCAAATGAGGTTATTCTTTTGCCCTTCTCTCACCAGTCAGACCCCTTCTTCCAAGCAGCCTCACTGAAATGAATGGGGTGCTCTCATCTTTTATGTCAGTGTGCAGTGTAAGAGAATAAGAACATCAACACACGTAACTGAATCGTCTTGCTGTTCTGAATTAGCAAACACATAAAATGACGTAGTGAGTTGACCTTGGCTTGCCGCTGAGTGCCCACCAAAGCTGCTCTACCAGTCACCCTCCTCAACAAAATAGGGACAGAAAATACAATGAAAAGATAAAGGCTGGGGACATCACTTACCAGTTATCATCATGGGCAAAACAGGTTCAGATTGGGGAAATTTGTTTAATTTATTGCAAATTAAAAGAAGTAGGCTAGTGAGAAATAAGAACAAATCTAGAATGAGCTTCTTCCCACCACTCCCTTCTTCTCAGGTTCAACTTCACTCCTGACTCTTCTACCTCCTCCTGCCGAGTGGCACAGGGGGACAGGGGATGGGGGTTTATAATGCTTAATCTCTTCACTCCTTCTTCCTCACACTGTTCCTCTGCTTCAGCATGGGATCCCTTCCACAGGATACCGTATTGCAAGAACTGCTATAGCATGAGTCCTTTCCACAGAGTGCAATCCTTCAGGAACAGACTGCTGTAGCATGAGTCCTGCCAGGACCCTGCTCCAGTGCGGGGTTCCCATGGGGCCACAGCCTCCTTTGGGCATCCACCTGCCCAGATATGGGGTCCTCCAGGGGGACAGCTGGCCTCACCATGGGCTGCACCACAGGCTGCAAGGGAATCTCTGCTGGGAGCAGCATTACTCCTCCTCCTCCTTCTTCACTGGACTTGGCGTTTGCCAGGCTGTTTCTTTCACATGTGCTTACTCCTCTTTCTCACCGGTCATGCTACAATTTTTACCCTTTCTCAAATATGATATCACAGAGGTGCTTCCAATATTGATGATTGGATCAGCTTTAGGCAGTGGTGGTTCCATCTTGGAGATGGCTGGAACTGTCTCTGTCTGACCTGGGAGCACCTTCTGGTGTCTTTTCACAGAAGCCACACCTACAGCAAAACACCTACAGCCACACCTACCAAAACTTTGCCATATAAGCCTGATACAAATGGTCATGGACACATGGCTGAGGAAGGATGTTCATCAGAGCACTATGTTTTAGCACATATGCAGTTTCACCTCTTGCTGTGCTGTCCCCAGGCTTTGCCTGCTCTGCTCTTCGCAGTCTCTCATGAGAACTTTTGGAGTATCACTGACTTGCTCCTTTCCAGCCCGTATCTTTTCACATCATCCTGTGCATGTGCATCTTTGCAAAATGCACTGCTTGTGTAATGATGTCTGTATTTCCCTCTTTTCTATTGGTGTAATACCTGAAGTCTGATTATCCCTTGAATGGGTGAAATTTGTCAGGGGAAATAGTTTCTTTAGAAAAAATACTCACTTGGGTTGGCTGAAACAGCCTCTCAGTTCGTTTAAGTGTTTCAATTGAAAAAAATGTTTTCATATCAAAACACATTAGTTGCAAAAATATTTTTAAAGCATACTTCAATATTAAATATACACAAATTTAATTTTAATAAAGGCTGCAAAATAATAACTTGTGTTGTTTTGATAAAAACTCTTCTGAGCAATAAAATTCAATAATCATTTATTTCCAGTATCTAGACCAAATAAA
The DNA here is from genome assembly GCF_036417535.1 of Chlamydotis macqueenii. Lineage (NCBI taxonomy): Eukaryota > Metazoa > Chordata > Aves > Otidiformes > Otididae > Chlamydotis > Chlamydotis macqueenii. The sequence continues at coordinate 12,366,821 of NC_141558.1, forward strand.
AATTAATTTTGGATCAGTTTGAATATTTTCATTCTGTGATGCAACCATTAAAAAACAAGCATATTACAGTTTCTAATTGCCACTTCAATGGGCTGAGAGCCTTGTTACTGGTAGCACAGAAAATGCTTTCTATAGTATTATGCTCTAAAACATATAATAGCAGCAAGAGGTCTGTTTTGATAAAGAAAGGCTTTCATTGCTATCATGAGCTGTATTAGCAATGAAGACTCTGCCTTGTGTGCTTTGTCATACAGCTGTAAGACAAGGAGGGAGCATCACCATGTCCAAGGTCCCCATTATTCCAGTCTTCATGTAATAGCCATCAGTTCAGGAGTATCCATCCCACCACCATCACACAGACACAGTCTCCACAAGATGCAGTTTTCTGATATCCCCCAAAAGACAACATTATCCTGTTGGAAGACAGAAGATAAGGTAAACACTCTTCAATGAAATCTGTTCTCTCACTTGCAAATCAGTCCTGTTTTCTGAATTTTTAAAAAGCCATAACTGGTGTAATCAAGATCCCTGTAGGTAAATATGAACAGCCTTGATAACCCACTCTTCTGCATAGGAACTGCAGGATAGGTTTTCCGAATGCAACCCCAAGACTTCCTTCAGTGTCTGCAAAGCATTCTCTTTTTGCACACACTGGCAATCATGCTTGCACCAGCAAATCTTGTCTGAATTTTGCATATAGAAATAATACGCCATTCTTTAAACTAATGTAGTTTTTCACCAACAAATTTAAATCACAGTAGCCCACAAAGACATTTGTAGGTGTGTTTGCTTATAGTTCATTATATCTGTCTTCCACACTTTCTATTGTTTGTCTACATTGCCTTCACCCACATGGACACAAGTGACATCACAATACTGTAATAAAGATGTGGTTACTTTTACCATTACTATTCTATTTGCATTTATAAATATTTTGTACCTGTTTTATGCATTCCAAGACATCATTTGAGGTATTTAACAAAGCAAAGTCATGCTTGTGTCTTCATAAAACCAGTTTGTTGATAACAAACAGATTTTAGCTAACATTTGGACCATCCATGATTTCAAAAAAACAGATGGAATCAATAAATGTTACACAGCACACATAGCTGTTTGCTGTGTAACAGAATATGTCTAACATAACAAATATACCCAGAGTGTAAAACAAGAAGAGAAGGAAAAGAATGCAGAGAATGAACTTGAATGAATCAGATAATAATGTTTAAATACCACTATGTGGTTATCTTAGTCCTTGTAATCAGTAAGAACTTTTCCATGAAAAAAAAAAATTCATGTAAATTAGATGAACTAATTCTTCAAGTCAACTGAAGAGAAGAAGAATGATAACAAATGCACATGATACCTTATAAGTAAGCATCCGTGGATCCCTGTTTGTTCAACTTAAAACGAACAAAAAAAAAAAACCACAAAAAAACCTCCCTAATTTTGTGTGCAATCTCTTAGATTTAAAGGCCCATCAACAAGTTTCTCTGTTTTGAGTCTTTGTTCAGGCTTCTTATCGTACTTTGGTACACTTCTTGGTGAGCTGATGGTATCCTCTAGACTCTAGACTAGTCTACGTATTTGGAATAGTTGAACCCTCTGGAGTCTGATTTCAGTGTTGAAGGGTCTCTTGACTTTGACTTTTTACCATAAGTAGGCGAAATTCAATTACATGGACCTGAACTCCTCCCAGCACTTACAATGAAGTACTTGGAATGAAGTGTTCTGATTTCACCAACATGTACTAACAGATCTAATTGTTATAGGGACTTGAGAATTTTTCTTTCATGGCTACTCATATAAATGAATGTTTCACAAGAAGGATGTATTGAAGAATTTGGTTTTTGTTTGTCGACAAATTAATAGAAGCAATATAAAAAAAGTTTGTTATGTTAAATTTCTGTAAAAGTGTCTTTTCCACAGGTGGAGCTAACATGTCTACAGTTTAATCTAACACCTTTGCAGCTTAATGTACCCCAAGATGAGCAATAACAATGCAGCATGAAATACATTTTTCCAGCGTCCAGTCTTTCAGGCATAAGAAATCATAGTTGCCTCTTACTGGCTATGGTAAGTAGAAAGAAACTTTGAAAATGAACTTTTAAAGGCACTGAAAGTGTATTTTAATGGCTTAGTTTTGAAGGAATGTTCACATTTAATATCTAGGAAGAAATAAGCTAGTTTTTTATTATGCATTTCCCCTCTATAAGTAGTCTCTATTGGCACAATTTTATAGTGGAAAAAAAAAGTATGTAAAATAATGAATACCAAACATTTGTAAAGATGTCATAATGCATACATTTTAAATTTAAACTAGCCTTTAGATTGTAGAGACAGAATATAGCTGAATTCAATTTTACTTTCAGATTTAAATAACTGCTCAGCTCAAATATCTAAGTTTGCCATTACTTTCTAGCAGATAGTCAAATAGGAAAATTCCAAGATCCTTTCTTTCACCTCTCTATGTTCCTTTAGCAATCTCAGATATAAGTAATTAACATATGTACAAGGGTTAAAAATAGCTTCAAACAAATACAGGATGGAATCTATTTGTATAACAAACACATACAATAATTTGTAGTACTACTTAATTTGTAGTACTCATAGTATAAAAATCTAGTCAGATGTATCACAGGTGAATTTTCTTTGCCCTCACAGGACTTTAAAAACTCCTCCATCTTCTCGGCCTAGGGGAGAAAAAAAATCATATTTACTCTGTCTTTAAAATAGTAACATATTTTGCCATTTTCACAATTAAATACAGTACATATCAAAGTATGTAGGACTAAAGTATTATAAACAATCTAATGAAACATGATATTTTAGAGCATATTTTGTACAGCATACTGCTGAGAAGTTATATCCTTCCTGTCTTTCTAGGCACCAGAATTCCTTTTCTTGGTGTTTTCTGTTCAGGAAAATAGGAACACATGTTTTTTATTTAGGCACTTCAGTAGTAACTGATGTCTGGATAAAATTTCCAAACCACCGATTTTCTCCTCGAGGTACTGAACTCATCAGTGTTACAGTCAGAGTCTGAGCTAAAGGTGAACTTTAAAACCACACAGCTGAAATACAGACCTGGATTTAGCTCAGTGGAAGCAGGAACAAAACCCTTACCTGAATACTAGCTACAATGTGAGATAAACCTTACAATTTCCAGAGAACCCTCAATATCCCTTGCATACCACTGCTGCAGCACTGACAAAGTGATTATGTGTTTAATGAAGACACCCCTCAAGAATCTGTTTCATTTTTAAAAGCTCATCTTCATTTTTCAAGAGTCAGGGGTTTAAATTAAACAATGTGCTAAGGTAGGCCAAGGAAATGGCACTTTTTTTCATTTTGAAGTTGACGATGTATTTGAATACACTGATGGATTGAAGACTAATGAGAGACAGTCTCTCCTCATTTCAGATTGCCTAGAAAAAGATATGTTCTAGATTTCCTATTTTTTCTTCTTCAGTATCTCCAAAACTATATTACTGGTCTGTGTAGAGTTTCAGGATTTAGAAGGACAAAGGAAGTTACATGAAATAATACTGTAGTTTTTTTTTCTTTTATTTTATCTTCTTTTTTTTTTTTTCTGTCCTTAACAGAGACCCAGAAACAACTGATTTTTTTTTACTTTAAACCTTCATAAAACTACAATGACATTTTTTTCAACTTAAACTTGAGATTACTAAAACTGACCTTTGATTTTTTTCACTCAGTTTTATGATAATAAAAATCCATACAAAAGGCTTTAAGGTTGTGCTTATTTAGCTGGTACCTCTCTTGAGAGTCTTAATTGTGTTATTTTCCTATTCCAATGTAATTGTTTAAGCTTCCGTAACATAAAAAATGTTAAGGGACTATTTTCAGATGTCACTATGACCTTTAAAAGCACCTAATCTAGCTATTTAGAAGCTTTATAAGTCATGGGCCTATTTTAAAAGGAGTGTGGGAGGATAATCAAAGAAAGTAATTTTGTACTGAGTAAAAAGAGAAGTGCACTAATTCTATATTAGTAAGCACGCTTCTTATAGAAAGCTGTCCTTCAGTACGATTGAATACCATTGAATCTTGTGGTACCACAATACCACTTGAGTGTCCTTCAAGGTGGCTTTATGTGAGGTTAGTCATCCATTTTAAAATTCCTTCCCTTCAGATTTTTTTTTTTTTGAGTTATTTTTGTGATCCACACATACTTGTCCACAGCTGTGGACAAACAGCTGCAGATTTTGAAATTCCTGTTGTAAATAATGTCCCGAAGTTTGAATCACATAGACACACATGCATCCTCCCACAGGCCATATGGGTTTCAGGCACTGTACCTCTCTGGGTAGTCCCTACCACACTGCTCTTCCATGGGAGATGTGGGTGCTCCAGTGCCACGTGTCCCCAGGATCCTCCCTGCAACATCCAAGCACATACAGGGGAGAAACCCTCCTTGAGGTAGCACCTGGGGGTCCCTCTTGGTCCCCCAGCTGCCCTTCATTAACCAAGTCCCTGCTCTCTGTGCTGTCCATGGAAGGATGCTCAACCTATCCTGTTTAAGGTCTTGCCACAAATTTTTGTGCTGTTCTCCGCCTGCTACTGGAAGTTTTAACTTCCAATTACATGGCTAAAGTCCAATTAAGAACCATTGTAGAATGTTCTCACTGAGTATTAAATCTATCTATCCTGTGCAGATTCACAATGTGTGAGAACAAAATGAGTCCAGTGAAGCTTAAATATTGGAAGCTCTTAGTTTTTACCTAATTACTGCCTCTACAGATTGATAATATCAGCTTGAAAAAAATATACTGCCCCAAGAGGCATCTGATCTTGCTATGAAGACATCAAGGGGTGGAAAACTGACATCTCTTCAGAAGTTTGTTTCCACCAGTAGATTCATTTTGTATATAATATATATACAACACACATGCATACGTATACAAATATATATACGAATACCTATGTATGCATATGTTTATATATACATTCCTCCCCATAAAACAGCATGTGCTTTATTTCTAACTACTCAGCATTCAGCATTAGGTGGTATATTCTTCAATACTTAAATATTTTAGCATTACAAAGGCACTCATCACTGGTAAACTGAGCTCTTTAAATCTCATGCTAGGAGGCAGTTTCTTCTATCATCATTTTCACACTTGGTTTTTTTTTGCTGTATTCTTTCCTAGTGTTGTTTTTATCAATGCAATAAAAAGAAGAAAATTTACCTCCTGGATCTTAGTTACTTTTCTGTCGATTTTGTATGATTACACTATACCTTTGAATCACAAAAGTGCAGTGCAAGCTCATTCTGAATTATCCACTAAACATACAAAGCCTTTTCCTAGTAGCTGTTTTCCAAAGTGTCACAGGTAAGAGAAAGTAAGCCACAACCTGAAGTGGGCCTGGATGCTGGTGTTTATTTAAAAATCAACAAGATTAGAGCTTTTCATATGGTTTAGTTTTAGTTAGTCCTGCAAGGAGCAGGGAGTTGAACTTGGTGATCCTCATGGGTCCCTTCCAATGTGAGATATTCTATTATTCTATGAATTATATAATGTCTTCACTCACTCCCTCCCACAATGCTATGCTCATAGGTCTTGACTTCTCTACCTAACAGGAAGATCACTGCTGGTCTGGGAAGGTCGGGCAGAAAGTAATCTTGGTTCCTGCTGTGCAGCTGCTCAGAGCTACCTGTTTGAGGTGTTATTGGCCAAAATCCCTGGATATCCCCAGAATTGGACTCTACACATCTCTGGGACCTTTCTTCTAGATGGCACCTTCACCACCTTCTTTCCAGGCTCCTTTCTGCTTTCTAAGACCACCTCTTCTGCTCAGGCACCTTTTGTTTTTTCAGCACTGCCTCTCCCTTTCAGACCCCAAGTTCCCAGTTTCAATAGAAAAACTTTGCAGAAGCAAATGTCTGATCAGCCTCATAATTAATTGGTAGTTCTGTCCTATGCCTCTCCAATAACTGGAGGATTTAGGATGTGTAAGTTATGTTTAGTCCAGGTGTTATAAAAATATGCAGCCAGTCCCTACCAGCTATACCTAATGAGCAGCAGGCTTGTGCCTGAGAGTTTAAAAGTTCAGTTTTGCACATTTGCCCAGTTATACACATATATCCAACTACATGCTGTCTGCTAACATTGACCATTTCAGATATTTTTTTCAACTATGACAAAAAGCAGTGCCTTTACTTACCACACAATACATATGGCTCGCGTTCCTCACTTTCTGGTATCTAAATTTGCTATGGGTTGCCTTTAAACTTCATCTTGTTTAAATAGGTGAGTTTCCCAAAGGAAGCCAATTCACTGTATGTGGTCCATCTCACCTAGTTTTAGCTACTTAAAAAGGCAGTGACAGGGTTCAGTTTGAGTCTGCACCTTCTTGTCCCTATATATGTGTCCACAGGTAAACCACATGTCTAAGCTGCCATTATCATCTGTAGCATTCTAGTTAATAAAGTCAGTGGAGACCAGACAAGTATCCAGTCACACTGCTGTTGACACCTTCACTTGGTCAGTTGCATTTGCTCTGGACTGTCGTGTCTGTGTTGATTATATCTTCATTGACTGTAATGAAAGCCTAGACAGCTTTGATGCTTCTGGACAAGCTAAATTTAGTCTGGCAAGTTAATTTATGTTGACATCTAAGTTTAAATGTCTTGAATTGAATCTGTCCTACCAGTCCAGTCTATGTTTATTATATCGCATCCTTCTCCAGTCTTGATAGGACTACGTGCCTCCAGAGGGTGATTCACCCCACTTGCTTGAGGTTGAAGACACCATTCTCTCTCCCTTTCTTTTAATGGTACAGAATGTGAAATAATTAGCTGAAACTGTATAGTCAATTCTTAGAGAATTGTAATTGGGTGACATGGGTTCCACTCTGTTCTGAAAGCACTGTCCTCCCAATTATTTACTAATTTCTCATTTGTATTATTACAAGATTAGCTGGCCATAATTTATATGTGCACATATATTTCTGTATTTTTGAAATTCTGTATTTACAAAATGTTTGTTTTTTTTTTTCTTATCCGGGCAGTTCTAGCTGCTAGTAAATATTTTTAATTATATGCAGATAGGTAGGTTACATAGGCTTGGAATATCTCCTAATGCAAACACACTCATCCTGCAGATTATTTATACTCCTGACAAGCATACTTTTCCCAAGGGGATTTTATCAGGGAATCTGTAAGTGGTTACAGCACAAATTCATAGCAGCACTGGTTTTCCATCCTGTATGATATCCTGATACCAGGAGACATTTGGATTGTAATTCACAGGATGGTTGAAATGCATGTTTGAAAATGTCCCTCATATAAATCCTGCATTACATAGAACAAAACTTTACTAATTATGCTATTTTTTATTTGTTCTGGTTTCAGTTTGTTTTTAAGCCTGGTAAATAAGGATATTGACACTTTTTACTATATCTCTTTCCTTAATAGACTTCCCAGTGGACAACTTTGTTATTTAGAGCAACTATCATACTGAAGCAAGATATAGACAAGAAATAAAGCCAAATATTAAACTGTGAAAGATGGTGAACAACGGTCTTTAAATAGGCACTTCCAAAATGCAAGGGTTTGCATTCAAATTCGGGCTGAAATTTAGTTTGACTGCTGTTCTTGAAGAAGTAAGCAATGTCATCTTAGTTTCTGCTTTAGATTTGTCTAGGACCCCAAGTTGACATATTTCATTTTAATTAGATATTCTATATCTGCTCTCCTTACTTAAAGGAACATCAGTCCTCTACATACACAAACAATCTCTTCAGGTTACCTTGAGGTCAGCACCATAAACACAGCGAGAGAAGAGCCACGACCTACATACAGAGCTGGCTCACTGCTGTCAGCACTGCAAGCAAAACTGAATCTTGCAAAACTGAATTGTGCTGCTCCAGGGATGAGGGTCCAGGGTCTGATCAGAGCTGGGCGCTCCTCCCATACAGGCTAAAGAGGAGTGATATAGAAAGGGGGAGGAATAAGGATGACAGAGGGAGCAATGTCCTGAAGAGAGATATTTATTTCTTTCTGTTGGTGGGTAGACTGGGAGAGTTAGAGGCAGTTACGATTTCTGTGGGATGCTACTAGCTTTTACCTTAGCTCTAAGCAGCAATAGTTAGCCTGAGCTTGGGCATGCTGCAGCCCTGTATTTTGGATGCACACCATAGCCTGCGGATCAAGATGTTAACTCTGCGTGTGTCTGGAGCTGGCCCTGTCAGCATGTGTGTAGCAAGCAGCTGTCATGAGGGCTAACTATCTTACATTTCACAAACAAAATATAAAAAAATCATTTTCTTTTTAACTTCACTTATGCAATACCACATATTTTCATATTGTAAGAATGGAAAGTTTAAGCAAAATCTTTCCTGAGGAGATTATTATGCTATTTTGGTGGCAGGTTCTAGTCAGCATGAAACAAGTCTTTCAGTTTTGCATGCTTGTAGCTTTGAAAGTGGCAGTAACTGGATTTGAAACCCAAAGTCGAAAATCAGTTTACTGTTTTGTGAAATAATGTCTAGGATGGAAAAGGAATAAACTTATTAAATGTTTTCCAGCAATTAAATATTCAGAATTACATAATAACCATTTGTCTTTTGAAATTATCCAGCCTGTAGAAAAAAAAAACCCTTTTATTACATTGAAGTGAAGAAAAAAGAATATGCTGCAAGTCAAAATCATATAATACAATTTCAGGGCCAGACACCAACTGCAGATCAAGAAACAATGGGCATAAGTTGAACAAGGAAGGGTTCATACCTTAAAAGCAAAGTAAGAAGTGAAAACTTTTTGTCCCAGAGGAAAGACAAGCAGTGGGGAAGCTTGCCCGAAGAGGTTATGGCATCCCCACCTTTGTAGTGGGGCTGAAGCCTTCAGCAACCTGGTACAACCCTGTAGCTGACCCTGCTTTGAGCAGGTGGTTGGACTGTAGACCTCCCAAGGTCCTTGAGCACCTGGGTGATCTGATTCTATGAACTCATGGCTATGTTTTACAGCATATGCTGAATTTGGTATGGCCATAGCTGCACAGTTATGATTACCCTTCTAATTTAAGTATGTTTATCTTCATTTGTGTCTATGGTGCAATGTATCTAAATCTCCAACAAACACAGAGTTGGAAGAGGAAGGTGAAATTATTTGCTACTTTGTATGATAATTTTCACTGTTTCTGCCTAAAGGACCTGACATGTAGATTAAATGTAGTCCAGACTTTCCAAATATAAATAAGGCTAGAGATTCCAACAGCTTGCATGTGTTCTAGAGGAGACTGAATAATTTCCTGGAAGAGAAATCCAATGGGTTTACTAAATACATAGAAACCACCTCCATTTTCTAGAATGCCTGTACTATAAAGCAGAGACTGGGAAAATGTTACAGAAAGTACCCTGTGTGCTTGCTTTGTGTTTACACTCAGCTTGAATCAGCCTTAGTCAACTTTTGGAATCAGGATAGAACTTTTCTCTAAATCTGGTAATTCTAATAATGATGTTCTAGATAATGAGTCACAATCCTGAAAGAATGCCAGGTTTTGCAACACACAGACTGAAAGATACCACTAGAAGGGGTACTGTGACTCAACATTAATTCTCCTTGAGCTTGCTTACTTTCATTCTGAGTAGATGATGGATAGAATCCAAACCAGAGTATTCAGTGTTCCCAGCTGGATTATTTGAAATCCAAAACTGAGCACATACTTGTTCAAATTCTAACACATTTGGACTTAATTCATGACAGTAAATTAAAACTAAGCAAGCCCTATGGCATGCAAGAGTATCAAAGTTAAATTTCATATGCAGAAAAATGGCTGTGAGAAACGGAGAGCAGGAAAATTAAACAGAAAGCCAATCCTTTGAAGCAAAGAATGAAAAATCGGTTCATTTCATTTTAGTCTGACAGCTGCCAAGAAGAAAATCTCACCCAAAGAGAAAAGATAGTTACATCCTCCAGCACTAGTACTCTAAGTTTAAACTGTAGATTGTTTGGATGCCATTGGATTGTTGGGATTGTGATGCTTCACAAACTGGTCATTATGACAGCAGAATAAAGGGAAAAGAGATTCTCAACACAGATGGACAAGTGGTAAAGAGAACTGCAGAATTAATATTGCATAGTAATGAGACAAATTCTCCAAAGCTAACAAAGAAGATTTTGTTGGAGCTAGGTTTATACTAGATATGTCAACTAACTTCTATCTGTGAAGATGCTATAGGGCATAAACAAAGATTTATTTTCTTTAGATACTGCTTTCACTTCTGTCTTTGTAATGTGCACTGGTTTTCTTAAAGTCTTTGACTCAAAAAGCCATTCTTTTATTTGTGAAATATTTTACGTAATTACTTGGGAACGATGTTAATGAGGCTTACAGACCTATTTTAAGGCCTCAGCAGTACAGCTAATTTTTCAGTACTGCAATGCAGAAATCCAACCAGCAATGGACTGAATTATAGTCTCCGATTAATTATGAACAATTTTTTTTAAAAACCTTATCAGCAAGATATATACAATTCAGGCCTTCAAATGAAGGGTGGGTTTTTTTGTCTGTTTTTTGTTTGTTTGTTTGTTTGCTTGTTTTTTTCCTTTCAAACTACTCCTCTGAAGTATATAGAAAGTAATGAACAACTAGGAATTAGTTCCTTGGCTGATGTAAATCCCTTAGGTTCTTTTCATTTCACTATGGAGACATGTAGCTTCTTCAAGCTGGAAATGTAGAACAGATTTTTGCTCTGACACTTGTATCCTAAATATGGATTGTATATGATTTTCTATTAAGGTAACTTACTCAAATGTCTGTATTTTTCAGTTGCAACTGAAAGCATGTGTTGAATATATTGAAGGTACTTCTTTTATAGGGTTGTTTCATTAAATTCTGTTAATTGTCTCAGTCCTTGGATTGTTAGATATCTTTCTTTCAGGGGTTGACTGTTTTCCTGGAAGGTAAAGGTGCTCGGGACTAAAATGGAATATTGAACAGGATAAAATCATCTGAATATGTCACATACCTGAATTATTTGCAGAAAATACTATCCATCGATGCAATGTTGCATAACACATTTTCTACTTGTCTTCAAGAAAGATCTTAGGGCTAATTTGAGTTCTGGGAACTTGAAGATTATTTTTGTAGTAGTTAGTATAATGGAACATGTCAATAGTGTTAGGGATAAGAGTTTTCTTAAATGGAACCAAATGTGTGAGTTGTATCTCAGTTAACTTTTTCTATCTTAAAATTAAATGCCTAGACTAAGGTTGTTATCTATGTTTCATCTGCTGTCTAGGAAAGGGTGAGGACACTTTCAAAGCATGACCCAGGGTTTCTTCAGAGAGGTAGGATGAGTTGCTGTGTAGAGGTTTTTGTATTTCTCAGAGCACCTAGATGAAACATAGCTTAAACCAGACACCTTACTTTTAGCTGGTTAAAGCTAAATAAAGTGAACGTGACTGTAAGTTTCCTTATTCTTTGAGGAACTTTTGAAGATTCTGCTGAAAACATGAAAGGTTTTAATGTTCTCTATTGTATTTTGTGATTTGTCTAATGAGGATGTCCATATGAGGTCAAAATAAGACTTTTTTTTTTTTTTTCATGCTGTTTGTAAAGATGGAAGGAGGAATAGTTTCTTAGTTCAGAAGCTAAGCCCAACTCCAAAGCCTTATTCTGTCTAAGGAGCTGATTCCAGTCAGAGACCAATGTTGCTGTTACTCTCATGGTCTTACTGCATAGAAAAACTCAAAATACCATACCATATGTCTTCACAACCCCGAATATTGATTTACCAATTATGTATATAAATTCTACAGCAGCTGACAAATGCATACTGTGCTTGTGATTTGTTTGAGTAATCAAATGGAGGCAGGGTGTCACCATCTCTGTACTTGGAAAATCAGGAACAGATTTTGTTGAATGTGTACAGTGCATGGTGGGGCTCAGGGCACATGATGGTGTTTTTGGACATCTATTTGTCAATTATTCATGTCTTTCTCAACAGAAAGACATGAGTGGACAACTAAGAACTCCTTTGCAGGTCTCATAGAAGATGATTCACTGTATGCAGAGATGACCCACTTGAGTTAAAGACCTGCACAGTACCAATAAGAGTTGTAGAATCAGGTCTGAAAAAGTTCATTTTACTCAGTAGGGAAATGAATAGCGAGTCTTATATCTGCAACTCTTGGGACACTTGTATTTCTGTGCCACAAATACCTTCATTAAAGATTAGTCGTGTCTTGTAGCAAAACTGCAGGTCTCTGACTCTTATCACAGGGTAATTTCCCAGTGGCATTAAAGGAAATTATGCCATAAATATATGTGTAATCTCTAGGAGACATTCTTCACGTCCTTTCAGTTATTTTACATGTTGTCATTTTCACCATAAAGCTGATTTGTATCTTTTATATACAAACATCCTTACACCTTTAAATTTCTAGAAACAAGTAAAGTCATTCAGTATAAAGCAACTTAGTAAGAAAGAGAATATATACACAGTGCAAATGATTTCACTCTACCTATACTGTTTTATTTATAATCATTACTTACATCCTCCCTGAGTCTGCTGAGGCCTTGGAATGAATGCAATTGCCTCCAGAGGACTGCAACTGAACAAATAAAGAATAAACTGGAAGAAGATACTGTTAAACATACTCAAATCCTTTGAATCATGTAAAAGGACTCAGTAAAGAACTCCACAAAAAACAAAATCTGTAAATGAGTCACTTTCATCTTCAAAATGTGAAGATGCTTTATTTGGATACCCCAGCCCCCCATGTTTATAGCTTTCCATCTGCTTTAACCCGCTACTCTCTTTCATAGTATTAATTATGCAAGTGCATAGTTTCTCTAGTTGCCACAGTGCTGCTTCCATTACAGTAAGACTGCCAAGAGTGAATATGAGTCTGGGCAAGAGGTTACTGAACAGTATTAGAAGGTACTTGTCTAAGTCAGGTCACCAAATTTATGCACCTCAACTTGTTTGTACCACTGAGGACTGCGTAGTTTGCTCCAGATTACTGTTTCAGCACACCTGATCTGTGCAGGATAGAGGAGGTCTTTCTGAAGAACAGATTGCAATACCCCTGGAAGTTGCCTACCTTTTTCTGTTGACTGAATATGGACATTGGCACCTATGGATTTTGAGGGTTACATAATACTTGGAAATGAACACTAGGAGTTGTTCCAAGGGCTGAGACTCAAACAGGTGAATTACTTTACTTTTATTATTTCTGTATTTCAGAAGTCAGTAGTATTACTACCAGATGCTTAAAGATGCAGCCCAAGAACCTGTGTAGTTCGGTGCCTTGTAATGAACCACACACATCACAGGGAAGTCTGGAGCAGACGACTCACTACTGAGGCATTGTATTGCAGGAGACTCCAAGGTGTCTTGATACACATAGGGATAAATTAGGTACAGAGTGATATTATTTGATTTATATAATATTTTTCAAGATTACAGTATGAGTAATGTTTACAGCAAGGCACAATCTTATTTGAACCTTCACTAATTAATAACTTGGGAGTCATTAAATATTTTAATGGGACATAATCAACCGCTATCTGCAGAATGGACACAGATGGCAAGGCAGTAAGAAGAAGAGGTAGGGAATTATTGTTGTGTAGCCATGGAAACAATCTTCCTCTCTCTCTTTCTCCCTTCCCTCTCCCTTTTAGGTTCAGCAATGCTGAACATCATTAGGGTGTCTGCCTCTCCTGACAATGGCAACTTTGCAGTGTCAGTCAGTAAATCTTTACATCCATTCACACTGTCAGCACTAAGTGATAGAAAACCTGGGAAAGATGTGAGATGCATACCAAACAAGCTTCTGCAATGTGACAGTCTAGTCACGTATTCTTATGCAACTGCCAATTTTGAGGCTCAGTTCAATACAAGAAGAATGAAATAGAACAGGCCTGGCTAGACTTTGTTCTGTTAGTGGGGTTTCTAAAGTTAATTTCAGTGCTCATGTAAGTTAAAAAGTTGAGAAATGAGACTTGGCTGTGTAGGAACATAGGTGAACACAGCACACAAATGCAAACAGGCAGTAACTGAGCTCTGCTTAGAAGTAGTTTTGTTAATCCACTGCAATCAGACCTTTAACAATTGTGCTAAACTGGAGAGTGATATGCTTTTGAACCAGTAACAAGAAAGAAAATGTTAAAACCCTTGAATGCTAGTTATTCTCACACAGAGTCGTTGCCATGTGCACTAAGAGCTTTTATTTATGCCTTGCAAAAAGACCCATAATTATAAGAAGCTGAAGCAGAAACAAAAAGGGTGAGTAAAAATAGAATATAAATTCAGTTTAAAAGCACTGAAAGAAAACTTCAGTATGAGCTCTATCCTTAACCTTTTGCCCTCAGTTTCAGCAGTAATTAAACCAATTCTAAATGCCTTATTTAAGTCACTTGTGGTTAGATATTCCAGGAGGGAGCGGAAAGGCATTCTTTTTACCACAGATTTGTGTTTCTTAAACCTTTTAGCCCCAAAGAAGTGTGAGGCACAAATGATGGCATTGTAAGAGACAAACATCAATCAGAGTAGTTACCAGCTATTCTAATAAGAGAAAAGAAGTCACTTGTGGCTTAATTTACCCAGGCAAATGCAGAAATACATGCCCTTCTTGGACCCTATATACTACTTACGTTGTGCATGGGGGAAACATACTTCCTGCAAACTTGTTTCTACATCTTCCAGTTTGGATAGGAGACAGTCTCCTTAGGGACAGACGTGCTTATGAGAGAGTGTTCCTCCCACCTCAGACCCAGGAGGATGCTAATGAGACGATGTCTGATTCACTGTCTGCTTCCTGGTCACCCCCTGGGTCAGCACAAAAACACACAACCTAACAACCCCAAAAGCACTCATTTATCCTAAACCATAGACATAAATAAGGCACAGGACACTTCTCACAGATCAGACTACCCTGCATTTCTGAGCCAATGAGCCTCAGGTCAGTGTCTTCTCACGGCCAATGGCCAATGGGAATGGTAGATACTGTGGATCTTCAAGGACAAGCTATGATCCAAGAGTAGCTCCCATCAGCAAGCAACTCCATGAGTATGGAGTGCAGGCTGGTACTGGGCTTGACATGTTGTGTATTCTGGTACTATCAGTGAAGTTTTCTTGAGTGGTCCCTGCTGACTTTCCCTTAGGGATTTGGATTACAAAACAGGAAAGCAACCCATGTGGAGTTGCACTTTGGGATGCTTTCTCAAAAAGAACCTTTAAGGGGGAATCATGCAGCTCATAAGGGAATCTCTGCATCTGGACTTTACTGTGGAGATCTGAGACTGAGTGGAAAAATGGGAACTATGAGACAAATTGCCTGTGAGGATGTCTTCCATCCAAAGGGACTTTTTTTTGTTCTCCTGATCTGAAAAAATATTCAGATGCCCATGCAAGCTTGTAGTCAATCTATAGTTTAACATTTGTGTGTTTTCCTTAGTGTATTTTTTAAAACAGAAGACAAAGAAATCCACATAATTTAGAAAAAAATTGGCTGTTACACGCTTAGTTCACACAAGCATACATCCTTACAACTTATTTTCATTCCTTGAACCCTTTGATAACCTCTCTTTGGGAAGCACATTTTTCTTTGCTATGCTTGTGCCAATTATAACAGGCTTTGTATATTTAGGATGCCCTATGTTCGTATCTGTTTTTAATTCAAGAGATGCTTCACTTAGTTACCTAAACATAATTTATTATGATGTAATTTATATCATGACAACTGAAGTTTAAATTCTAGGTATTACACTTTAATTTCCTCAATTATAACACCTCTTTTATATTTCAGAGCTTGGGAGCTCTATCCCATCTACCTTTTCTCATCTGACTAGTCAAATTTAGAGAAATGACAAACAGCAAGGCATATGAGCAACTGATCAAACTGTAATTTCCATTGTAATGGTAATGTCAGCCTCCAAAGTCAAACCCACTGCATGAGTGTCTCTATTTGCCTATAAAATGAAATGCATTTTGACAGAGCTATTAAAGCAAAAATAATTTAAAATAGAAAGATTAATAGTAGTCAGTTTTCAGACACCACACTTTAGAAGTTCCAGATTAGAAGATCCAGATTTTTTTTTTTAATTTAAAAAAAATCTGCAAGTTTTTGAGGTTTTGGCAAAACTAAAATGTTATCTGCTTGGAAAAAAACCCAAACCCTTGTAAACAGATTATATATATATATTTTGTTTCATTTTTTTCAGTTCAAATATTATGTGATGAGTTTTTTCTTTTGTTTTTTTCCTGAAGTACGATGCTTGTGAAGATTAGTTTTGGATTGTCAAAAAAAAAAAGAAAAGAAAAATGTGAAAAATTACTTTGAAAATGGATATTTCAAATGTAAATGCTTCCTGTGAAGGCTCAGCAATTTTTCATATGAAAAAATAAAATTACATCGAATCTGAACACAATGACCTTGCAAGGCAGTCATCGTGTCAGGAAGGAAGGACAGCCTTGTGATTAAAGCATTGGACCGAAACTTAGAGAAATGCGTTCAACTCCTGAATCTGTTAGAGTCTTTCTTCTTAATTTGCTTCTCTTAAGGAAGACTACACAGATTGGGGTTGTCCAGAATAGTAAGGCAAAAACTATGGGAGAGCTGGGCATCCTAACAGTTTTCAAGTATGTGGAAATCTCCAACAAAGAGGAGGTGAATAACTTATTTTCCTTGTGAATGGTGGAAAGAAGTAACAAATTCAAATATGGGAATGACTCATCTTAGAGTTACAAAAAATAGGGACAATAACAGAAGACAGGAGTAAGACAAGCCCATAGAAGCTGTAGAGTTTTTAGGAATATAGTAAACATTCTACCAGAAATTACCTAGATACAGTTGATTCTACTCTGAAAGAAGGAACAGCTTAGACAATGTCTTGAGTGATCCCAGATTCGGCTCTGGCTATCTCTGCAGTAGGAACTCCTTTGGCAGAGTAGGAGGAGATCAGAAGAGAGAGGTAGCTGGACGCTATATCTACTCATGTGATTTGGAGGATTTAATTCAGAATGAATTTAATCAGAACCAAACATTCTTACTACACATGTGGATGAGATTTGACTCAACTTACCAAGCATTACATCCTTATGTTTCCATTGGAATTTGAAGCATATTTGATGTGTAGTTGAAATAGAGTCTCTAGTGTAGTTGCCTTCAAAATTAATCTAGTTTTAATATATCAAAATTGCTTTGCTAACTGAATTAATACGAAGTAAGGATGATTGGCTTCCTGACCTTGCTACTACTCCAAACCAAAATGCTAATGTATTTACAGCCTCAGTTATCCAGAAGGAGATTATCTAGACTGTACATTAGCCAGGTGTTGTGTTCACTTAATGCCCTCGGTGAGGCACAGTGCCAGAGTGTTGCAAGGCACTTGCTGCTCACATCAGGGCTGCCTCTGCACAGCGCTGTTTAAAAGACTTCTACAAAACCCCTTTATATTTTTTCAACAGTAAATATACTAAATAGATGCTTATAGCATAATATGCATATGAATTAACCATGTTTTTACCTTTAACTGAGTTATCTCCTCTTCTTTTATTTAACTGACAGCTAACTACCTCAGCCATCTGTAAAATGGTGATAACAATAACTCTCTTCTGTATTCAATATTGAGAATATAAGCTCTTCAGGTTTTATTCTTATATTCATGCAAGCACAGGATAGTTCACATGGAGAACTTGACTGAGATTTCTGTGTGCTCATATGCACATAATAGATAATAATATGTGATGAGTTAAGGTGCATCTTACCTAACTACCACTCTATGAAATGCAGTTGTCTACAATTAAATTAGTCCTCTGGATAACCTTTTTAGTCACTTGAGACCAACGCCTCAAAGGCATGATTCGTTGTGTCCTATGATAGCCATCTAAGGCAGGAGAGATGAATGCAGGACATGCCAGTGCCTCCGTCCACTACAGAAGGAGCATTGACATTTAGCTTAAACTAAGATGACAAGCTTCTAGTCAGTGGTAGAGGCTGCAGGGAGGGGATCAGTCTGTATTTCTGAATGGTTACAGTCATGGATCTCATAGGTCTGAGTGAACAAACTTAGATGTGCTTAGTTCTCCTGTCTTATGTCTATTTTTAGCATCATATAAATTAAAGCACTAGTACGTATTTTTTCTGTCAATAAATTCAATTCCCAAGTGCACATGCCTAATCAGTTAAATGTATAGAGAAGTTCTATCTACTTTATCTTTTACTTTTACTTTTACAAATTTACTTTCAATGTTGGAAGTTTACATAAACTCACTAGATTTTTTTTCACTTTCATTTCTCTTTATATAATTTCAGATTTTACTTTGAAACGGTCATTTCACTTGCAGCATGAAAAGTAACAAAACTGTCTGGTTCATTTCCCTCAAGGATATTCTTATAGTCTCATCTGTCAGAGGAATTACTACACAAAGCATAAAATGATTGATAACAAACCTGAATAATGTACATGGAAATGGGATTGTTTTGATTTCTCTTTCACTAATTAACACTTAAGCTGCTTATATTAGTCAACACGCCATTCATTCACCAGACACAAAAATATCTAGATTAACTCCTGTTATGCCCAGGACCTTAGTAACTAAATATACAGAGCTCAGATAAATAAAATGGCAGTATTATTTATATAAACCTTCCCTTTTATTTCTGGATTAGGGACATTGCCATCCTGAAAATTCATGATGTCACACTACAAATATCACCTTTGGTGTCACCAGTGGTACCCAGAAGATATTTCTTCACTTACTGACCCATATTGGTTTTTTTTCATTTTTTTAGCTGATCTGTGCAGCTCAGAATTCATTCTCTGTATCCATTGGGCACTCTTCACTTGTTCCAGTAGACGATGGCCTGTTAAGTTGTCCAAGAACCTCAACTTATAAAGTTGCTACACTATTAGGTGAGAATTTGAATAATACATAATTGTAAATATCTTAAGAAAATTAGATGATAAGCAATAGTGTCCAAAACTGATGAAACAGGTCTGAAATGAAACAAAGCCAACATCTAATCTGATTATGCTCAAGTGACTGCAGAAAGGCCCCCATATCTCTATACTTCATTCTCCTGAGTAGCTGCCTCCTGACATAATGGTAGATGAGGTCTGTGTTTTGTGCTTCCCTTAATCCAAAGGCTTTGTCACAGAATATATCTATATGACAAAGCTCCATTAGACACTACTTATCAGCAAAGATATCAGAGTACATCAAAGATATCAGAGTACATCTCCAGATTGGTTCAGGTCTCACATTGCCTTTCTCTTTTATTCCTTCCTGCTATTGGACATTAGCTCTTTTAACTAATCTCTCCTTTGAAATATTTCAAAGGATCTACAGAAGCTTAATTTTTTTTTAGCATGAAATTCATTCTGTTCCCTCTCTAATCTAAAGACAACCCAGTTCTCTTAAATTAAAATAAAACATTTCTTAAAAAAAATATTTAAGTCTCTTTCTGCGAGACCAGTAGTCACGTTCTCTGCTCAGCTTGCTATTAAACAACGCTTTACTGCATTGAATACAAAAAATGTCCTTGCCTCCAGTGGTGGCTGCGTAGCATATCTTAGTTTATACTTTTTATTGAAATTTACAATTATGTGAATCTCAACATTGAAGACATATAAGGTATCAACATCAAAGACATATAAGGTATCAACATTCAAACACCATAATTGTATGTAGTTCATTACTGGCTCCTGACTGAGAATGTACATAAAGGATATCCCAATTCTGAGATGTCAGCAGGTTTGTGTGACTGGATGAATTTCCTTTTTCGCTTGATCACCCTTATTTAAAGTGGCAGCTTTGACAAGAAATTAGCTTTAGTAAATGTGAGGCAGGTATTCACTTAACCTTTGTTTACACTGTTTTGTCTTTGTGAGATTTTGTTTACCAAAACATGGAGTTAAAATTTAATCTTTAGTAATTTGTGCGGTTTCAAGACATTAACAGATAAATTATGCTAATAACCCTCTGAAGTGACAAGATCTAGCATAAAACATGAAAAAAAACACTACTCCTTTGCAGAGAAGAATCTTTGTTTTAAAGGAAGGTTGGAACTATGATAGAGGTCAATCCATATGGGTATTCTCCCAAAACACATTTTAATTCCACCAAAAATTCATATTTGGTATACACCCCATCATGCTGTGATAGAAGTTAAAAATCAGGAACGGTCCTGCTCATCACAGTGTATAAATAGTCCCAATATTTCCATAAGAAATATGAATAAAATTTACTCCTTACATTTTCATGATTTAAAAAGATCAATGCTGTATTTTATTGGATTCTCCTATAACAGTTGCAGAATCTGTAGATTTTAAAAGTTTAGAAAAGTATTCAGAAGGTTTGTATACATTGAGTGGAAATGCTAACCTCTTATTTTATATCTTCCACCCATATCATGTGGTAGTGATATCTCAGTGTAAAGCAAAAGTGTGTAGAAGACAGCATTCTTGTTTAAGAAGAAACCTGGACAATTTCAGGGTTGATTTTTGTTGTGAATGAATAAGAAAAAAAAATAATTTTATTATTTCCCATGGAACAGTTGAAATACACATTTTAGATAAGACCAAAAACTTTATTTGGTGTCTCTAGTGCTACTGATGTTAAGAAAAAAAAAATCAAACCCTAAAATAATTCTAATAAGAAAAATTAAGAATTTCTGGAATTGCATTCCAGAAAAATGTCAAAATGGAACTCTGACATAATGAGAGCACTTAATGTAATGTTTTCTTTAGGTTAAATGCCACTGTCTAATAAGACCAAGTGCAAGGTCCTGCACATGGGTCAGAGCAACCCCGGGCACAAATACAGGCTAGGTGGAGGATGGATTGAGAGCAGCCCTGAGGAGAAGCACTTGGGGGTGTTGGTGGACAAGAAGCTCAAGATGAGTCGACATCATGCGCTTGCAGCCCAGAAAGCCAACCACATCCTGGGCTGCATCAAAAGAAGTATGACCAGCAAGCTGAGGGAGGTGATTCTACACCTCTGCTCTGCTCTGGTGAGATCCTACCTGGAGTGCTGCATCCAGTTCTGGAGCCCCGAACATAAAAAGGACCAGTTGGAGAGGGTCCAGAGGATGGCCACGAAGATAATGAGAGGGACAGAGCACTTCTCCTATAAGGACAGGCTGAGAGAATTAGGGCTGTTCAGCCTGGAGAAGAGGAGGCTCTGGGGAGACCTTGTAGCAGTCTTCCAGTACCTAAAGGGGGCTTATAGGAAAGATGGGGAGAAACTCTTTAGCAGCCCCCATTGCGAAAGGATGAGGGCTAATGGTTTTAAAATAGAGGGAAGTAGATTCAAACTAGACATCAGGAAGAAATTTTTTTCCAATGAGGGTGGTGGAACAGTGGAACAGGTTGCCCAGAGAGGTGGTAGATGCCCCATCCCTGGAAACATTCAAGGCCAGACTGGACAGGGCTCTGAGTAGCCTGATCTGGTTGGAAATGTCCCTGCTCCTTGCAGGGTAGTTGGACTAGAGGACCTTTAAAGGTCCCTTCCAGCCCTATTCTATGATTCTATGATTCTATGATTCTATGATCTAAATAATTTTTTTTTAAAAAATAAACTTTCAGCTTTGAAAGTGCAGCAATTTATTTTGGAAAGTTGCAAGATAAGAGACTTTTAAGGAAAGAGAGCTTTCTTGCACAACTAGAAGATAGGCTCAGGTCATGTTATATTGTTTTTCCCTATTGTATTTATTTACTTTGATTTTTGAGCTGGGTAAAACAATAATTTTGTCCACTAATGCAATTTCACAGGATCAGATTCTGCTAGTGGCTTGCAGCTCTTATGAAGCAATTATGTGCAGTGTGAAGGAGCCCCAGGGAACTTTGGTTTGAATCCTTTCTGAATAACTAGACAGAGCAGGATGTGTGGCAGTAGATTCAGCTTTTACAAAGCTGCTGTGATACACACAGGTCAAAGTTTGTCTGGTATGGATGCATTACAGATTTATAATTTATTTATCTTCCTAACACATGAAAAAGGCAATTCATAGGATTTTTCAAAAGAGCTATGCTATTAAACATTCAATTCATATCAAAAATATAAGGGCTGAAATAAAACCTTCCACAATGAAAAACATCTCCTACTTCTCAGTGTTACCACTGAACTTCCAGGAAAATATTCATATGTGTGTTTTAGGGATGTGGGCTCTTTGTGCGTTTTCTGGAGGACAGATATGCTGGCATCCTAAACGGTAGCTAGAGCACAGAGCACTGAGACACTAAAGCCATTAAAGAACAAGTATCAGAGGAGGCAAGTGTGACATAAATTATGTCCCAAGCTTAAGCTGAGGCATCATCAGCTCCGCAGAGCAGTTTTCTTTCTGTTGATGGTGACTAGAGTTACCTCTGGAGTTGGGGGATGAGTGTGTTCAAATCTGTTGAAGATGTCAGGTCAGCCTCAGGTTTTCTGCTAAATGCTCTTAAATCTATGTGGTTTGTTTTTTTTTTTTTTTTTAAGAGTATCTTCTTCCTCAGCCCCAGAGGTGTCTTCTGAGTCCTAAAGAGCTTTAAAAAAAACCCAAAACAATGGTTACTTAGGTCTCCAGCTAAGCACTGTAAAGAAGCTTGCCAGAAATACTAGAAATACAGCTAGAAATTTTTCCTTGAAACTATATTTGTGCATATAGTAGGTTTAAGAATCAGTTTTACTTGTTTTCCTGAATTGCAGCTCTTACACCAAACTGGTTTGTTATTCCTCATCGTTTTCTGATTCCTGAAAGTTTTATCGAATGTCTGATTCAGTGCCAATGTTTCTTAGTCGCCCTTATAATTGATCCTCTGCCTCCTGTCTTGCAGAGACCTATAGCCGTATGCGTTCCCATTGGAAAAGGCAGGGAGTAATTATTCAACCTGGAATGAGAATGGGAAAGGGGAGGCCTGAGCCAAAGTGGATTAAAAGTAATTTCATCTTTCGTTTCAACACACAATTATGCATATAAAGGCAGCAGTTTTCTGAAATGCACAGAATTTAGATCTGACCAGAACTTCAGGACTACGAACACTCCCCCATGTCATGAAGCTGTGATAATGAGGTTAAGGGGAGGAGGAATGTGACAGCAAAGCATAGCACGAGTTGAGTTATTGTAGCTGCTAAATGCCATTGGTAATACATCTGGCCAACTCTTTCAGAGATGCTTGGACCAGAACAAAGCAGAGAGCACCGGGCAGCCTCTATGTCTAGAAAACTTTCAGGTGCTTTATTTTTCTCTTTTAAAGACTTTAATGTAGATTTTCTCTGAGATGTTTAGTGCCTATCATCTTTGCCCGTCAGTTACTGTTAATTTGATTTCAAATGTGTTGAGACAAAAAAAAAGATCATCAGACCCTTCAGGAGAGTTAAGAAAAGGCGCTAGCTTGTCAATTTTACTGATTTCTTCCCAGCAGATAAGGAAATGCCATAGCTATAGAAAAAAGAGACAAAGCAACCATGTTGGAAATGGAAGAATGAGTCTGCAGAAATATCCCTATAAAACCATTGGAAAAAGTTCTTAATATAGTTTATCCTTTTACCGATCGCAGTCACTAACACCTAACACAATCGGTATGTTGCCATTAGGCTCTGCAGTAAACCTGCAGACCCAACACAGCATGTGGAGTCTTGAATGCACTATCCTCCAACAGCAACTCCAAGGAGCTTTCATGTTTCCTTACTGTTAAAAACATTCTATAAATTATGTCTAATATTGTTTTAACTGCTAGTTATTTGACAAATTACAATTTTTACTTTGATTTTATATAGGAGTTGTTTTCTGTGGTAACATGCTAGTAATTACATTTTCAATAATAACAATAATAAAATCTAGGAAACCTGTAGTTGCATCTTTAGTAGTCTAAATAAAATATTTAGTTTTAAGGATTTCCAGTAGTAATGCTTTTGGAGAATTATAACTCATGAGTGTTAGCTTTTTCCAATCAGAGATAGCCTTTTTGCTGTCTTCATATAATAATAGTAAACATTAGGTTACTGGGGCAAATACTATTTTGCAAGTTTAAATTCTCCAATAGTTTATCTTTTCTGCTGAAAAGTGGCTATAAACTTCTTTCTCTTTTGTATTTTCCAGAAAGTGAGCACAAAAGAGATGTGACAAAAGGGATGGTAAGTCTACCTTTTTATTCACATGAGAGTACGTCAAAATCTGAAGTTAACAGTAAGTTTCTATTAGAACACTGCATTTTAGGTAAAGACTTAAATATTTATCAGGACAGAAGCATGAGAAAGAATAAAACTTCAGGGTAAATTTTTGGTCTACAGGCTCTAAGCTATTGCTTGGTGGCATACAGGCATATCTGAAATCCTATGGTTGTCTGCAAGAAATGAGAATTTTTTTTTTTTTATAATTATAGAAACTTTTACCGCATAGGAAAGCTATTTTGTACACAGTACATTTAAATGTTCAGAATAAAACATGGAGGTAAGAATCACCACACAAAATAGGCAGAAATGACTTTGCAGAATGGCTCTAGTTCATTGAGACTTAAAAAATAAATGACAAAACCTGATCCAATCTCTTTCTGATTTGTCACATTATACTATCACTTCTCCCTAAAGCAATATTTTCTTTGAGAGAGGTGGGCTGGGAAAATGTGATAGATTCTGAGAAGCTCTGTTCTGAGCTGTACCTGTCAAACCACTGGTTATCACAGGATGAGATTTCCCCAGGACATCTGTTGAATGATCATTTCAGTGTTTCTTCTTTCTACACAGTTCATGAATCTGTCACCTTTACTGTGCCATATGTTTATCCTTTGTCGTCTTTCTCAAGAGCTTATTCCCACTATTAGGAAACTAAATTTCTGAGTACTACACAGTTAATGATGATGTGTGTCTTTGGAGAGCTGCTTGGTGAATGTGAAGGGATCTTGGAAACACAGTGCTTTCTCAGGGTGATCTGACACAGTAATAACAATGTGAGGCAAAAAGCTAAAAGAGAAATAATGTTTGAAAGAGTTCTGGCTGTGGGAGGCTGCATGTTGGTGCAAAGGGCACAGTGCTTCAAACTATGGATAGAGCCAACACCTCAGAAGAGCTGGAATGAGTGGCAACAGGGAATGGAGGGATGGAGTAGGAGAGGGAGGGACAGGGAGGGACAAATAAAGCCATTCAGAGAAAATAATGCACCTGGGTATGTTAGTCTTATTAGAAAGCAAGCAAAGGATACTGGCTACTAACAATTTCGAAGTCAGCATCAGTACATAATTGGCCTCATGTAAGAGAGATGAGAAGTGCATCTTTCAGAGTTGACATCACTTGTACAGGAATCATGAAGCCTGAGCTC
Organism: Chlamydotis macqueenii; assembly: GCF_036417535.1. Taxonomy (NCBI): domain Eukaryota; kingdom Metazoa; phylum Chordata; class Aves; order Otidiformes; family Otididae; genus Chlamydotis; species Chlamydotis macqueenii. The sequence goes on from NC_141558.1 coordinate 12,392,091, forward strand.
TCCTGCTTTGCTACCTCTGTCACTTCTCAAGCTGTTTCTGCCTGCAAAAAACAGGGCAGAATCTGCTGTTGCTAAGGCACCCTTGTAGTTGCGTTGGATTTGTGCAGCTAGTATGTAAGCAACAATAAAGTATGATGGACACCACATCCCAGCTCTCAATGAAAATGTAGCCTGGGGTATTATTATCATTTCAAGGTTCTCTATGTTCTTAGGGCTGAGAGGTGCATGAACATTTCACTTATCAACACAAATTAACAGCATTAGATGGTGCATGAACATTTCACTTATCAATACAAATTAATAGCATTAGATGGGTGAGTCAAACAACAATTCATAAATCTCTGTGCTGCTAAATGACATTGTAATTCATCAAATCAAGGGCAAACGGAAAATAACCAGCCTTCGAGTTCCAGTGCACTGCGTCTCCACTGGGGGTGAGACTGTCTCCTAGGGCTTCTGATATCTTATACACACAGATTTGTATTTAAGACAGCACCTTTATTCTCTGATACTATTGATGAGCAGGCTGCACAAACTGAGGTTATCCTCTCATCTAAAGAAAACACTGGGGATTTAAAAATCAATGCAGAGTGCACACTGTGGCTTTCCTGAGCACTGCTTGATTTCTCATCCTTCCAACAACAAAGACAGTGATTGACTGAGAACTGGCACAAGGGTGATACACAGTCAGCCCAGGGTGTCTCTGAAGAAGGAGCTGCTCAGCGATGCTCTGCAGACTGCCGTGAGCAAGGTGCTTAGCTGTTTGTACAGCAGCACGTTGTTCGAAAATCAACTGCTTTTCCAGCACGGCTCCTGAATTGCTGGTAAGAAGACATGTTACCATACAGAGGAACTGAAAGGTTGACTGCTCGAACAAGGGGTCAGGAATCAAATGTGATTAGCTAGTGTGAAGCAACCAGCACACCAACACCCCATGGCAGCTGCAAGGCAGTTGACGTTTTAATAAAGTGAAGAAAACTAATTCACATTTATCATGGGACTGAAGTGGGTACAGAAGCAATCATGGCTTGGAAGAGAGTGACAGACTTCCAAAAGCTGTTAGATCTACTTTTCTTCAACCTTAAGGATCTTCTAATGTGTTTTCAGACTTATGAACCTTGGGAGCTTTAATCTTGAACTGACTACAGGTTGCAGCCCTACATTCACTGGTTGACTTTAGCTGTGATGCTTAGGATTTTTAGTTTTCCATAAATCGTTAGGTGAATAAATGAAAATGGACACCCTGAAGATTTCTGAGAGAGTTAAAAATATTGTACTTCACAGAAATCAAAGTTCAGACTGTCGTAAATTGAGGATAACAGGTTTTCTGTTACACTGCTGTAATGCCAAAGAGATTAAACTGAATTCAATAGAGCCGCAAACAATTTACCCCGGTGACAATGACAGCAAAATTGTACACTAGTAGCTACAGTAGTAGAAAACATGACTTTATTTGCCTCCAGTTTGAATGCGAGTCATTTACAGTATTTGTTGGCTAGTTTTTCAGTGTCTCTGTGGAATAACATGAAATTGCATTTGTGAAACAGGAGCTTCTGGCAAACAATGCACAATCTTGCCAAAGAGGGTAAAAAATAGCAGAGAATGCTACACTCCCAAAGGTGCATGGGATAAATATACCCAGTGCTCAACATTTGGAAAACTGATCAGGAAGTGTTTCTTATAAGGAGGTTGATTAGTCAAAATCTCTGCATTGCTGTGCTGAAATAAATTCCTCTTTTTTTTTTTTTTTTCCCTAGCACTCAGGAGTAATTGAGAAACAATACATTATAAATTGACATGATCAAATAAAAAGATATCATAAATTTTTTATTAATCCCAATGGATAACAATTATGAACAGCTTGATTTTCTGAATTCCCCTTTACATGTTACGAACCACAAACCAAATGGTATTTTACTCTAAAATATCAGCCCAGAGGGAAAGTCCCTGATTATAGATGCAAATTCAAGTGAGCTGTGTAACTAAATTTGATGCAAGTGATACATTTTGAGTTGCTATTTTTTCCATGAATTTTTATTTGTTTGCGGTACTTTTGAGCAGAAAATAAAAGGTGTAATAGGCAAAAGTACTTGTTGCTACTATGATTAGTTAATAGTGGCTGGCTCTTCAGAGTTATAGATTTTATAAAAGCCAAATGTGTATAAATTTTCTCATACACATTCTGACCATATATTTTTCCAGTAATTAATCAGTTATGGTCAAAAGAACTAATAAAAGAAACAAAGCAGTCAAGGTATAATTTTAGCCAGTAAATTCTGCACCTAGTGCAGTAGTAAGTGATAGAAGGAGGCTAGAACATATATTTTTGGTGAAGCCAAAACAGTCAGAGATTCTGCTGTAAAAAAAAAAAAAAAGGAAGGGGTACTGCTAGATCAATATTTATTGATTTTATACATGAGTTATGGGAACAAACTGGTAAATTATCCTTTGAGGGGATAATTCCTAATCACACCTCTGTATTCTAAGTTTATAATTCTCCTTTACAACATTAATCCTGTAAGAGTTGTCCTGAATAATTTCAAATTATTTTCCAAGATTTCTGCATTGTGACTATAAGAATATTTGAAGTTGAAGACTAAGATTTCTTATTCAGTCACAAAATGTTATATACATTTCCATACAAATGTCTGTGGTCCAAGGACCCTTCTACTCCTTTGAACCTTTTTATGAGGGCACACTGATGATGATTTCAGTCTGTCTTCCATTCCTGTGTGCATTTTGCAGTATTAACGCCTCTCTTTGTTAGGTCTTTTCTGTTATATGAAACTTAAATTTGTATGTTGCTTAACTTTATCCAACAACTTTCCCTCTTTCTAAGACTTTTAGAGATCTGATCCTGATCCACTACTGTTTTTCTTGAGGTTAAACTGACTTATGTTAATCTAAGTACCTTCTGTATCCTCCAAAATGTATTAAATTATCAGGGGAAAAAAAGCAATGAATTTTACCAAGCACCATCCAAGTAGCAGCCTGAGGAAACAGTTTCCCAGAGGGGATTTGGATGAGCCTTGTGCCATTAGCTGTACTAGTGAAATCAAAAACACATGGGAACATTCCTGAGCACTGGAGGGTCTTTTTTACCTACAGTAGTCAATGGCTAGAAGAAATCTCTGACTGACCTTGGCCTGTGCCAATGAGTGCTTTCCCAAATGGTTCCCAGGTTTGGCTCAGGAGCCAAAGTGTGCTGGGGAACATTTCTATGCAGATAGTTTGCATACTAAGGAGTTTGTTACTCTTTTTTTTTGGAGGCAAAGTATCCTAGTATAGACATGGGTTTTTCCATGCCAGCTGGCCTCAGTCACCAGAAATGGTCTTCAGCAAAATCCCTTCACTGGTATGTAAACTATGTGGTTATGCTGGGCTATTTTGTAGTACCCAATGAAGATTTTGTGTATATTTGAGGAGAAAAAGGAGGCATGAGTTTACAGAATTTTAGATTAAAGAAACTTGTCTCCAGAGGCAGTGTTGAACTGGGAGATTTCTTTTCCAGTAGGTGACTGAGAGCGGGAACTCAGGACCTTGTGTGTCTTTCCTAGGGACTTGTCTGTCTTGGCTCCAACTAGCCTTCAGAGGTAAGTACTCCTGGTTTATAAAGTTCTTGCTCTGACTGACTGAGCATGGGGCACTTCCAAGTCCTCTTCTGGAAGAGTAGGAGGAGTTGCTCTAGAATACAACTAAGGGGCAACTCAGTTGAGGATGCCTCAGTTGAGGCATATTCAACCCCTCCCTCAGTCTTTAGCCTCTTGCCCCTCCAGTACAAACTTTCTCTTTACAGAAGCATGCCTTGATGGTATTCCTGTGACTGGGTCTTAGGGGTATTGCAAATTTATCTTTTTTTTTTTTTGCAGCTAGCCAATATAAGCTGTAGTTTCTTCTCTCAACTTGATTTTCTACTGCTCTTCTTTCATTTTTGTTATTTCTATTTCAGCTATCATACTTGCTTACCTAACTTTGCCTGACTAAAAATGTTTAAATATCCTGTTTACTTCAGGCTAATGATCCGTTCACCTTCTCCTGAAACATTGTCCAATGATTTCATACGGAATTAATCCAAACCAGAGACTTTGTTACCACGCTCTCCATCCCTGTTTTGTGTGTTATACTGGCTCCTGCAAAATGTTGCAGTTCACTGCATTCTTGCAGCTTTTTCCAATGCCAGGAATTAAACTGAGTTGTGATATTTGCTGTTGTTTTCAAACTGGCAGTGAATACATTTGCTTTTCAGCCTCAAATGCTTCACTGTAAAGCTATTGATATTTCATAACATCCACAATGTCAAACAATTGCCTTGTCCTTTTCAGCATCACTTGCTGATTTCTCTGCTAGATAACTTCTAATTAATTTGTTAAGGATATATTCTGTGTCTTTGAGTAGTCTCTTTTAAGTGCTCTTTCCAAAACTCAGTTACGTTTCTGTTAAGAGGTCTGAGCTGAAAAACAACTGGAGAATTCTAGTTAAAAGAAAAAAAACATTATCAGCCTAAATGAGCCACTCTGATGCTTGTTCCTTCATTACATGCTCCTTCCTCTAATGGTTGTTTTTTAATCTATTTTTAAAGAGTCAGTTACTTGCTTCAGTGCTAACAGTCATAACAATCAAGGACTCAGTAAGTCCTCCCAAACTGAAAAATTTATAATATTGTAAGCATTTTAATCGAAGACCTTTGATGGTCTTTTCTATCATCTCATTTTTTTAATCCTTTCTAAAAAAAAAAATAGAGAAGAACTAATTTTGTTCACAACTGTCATATTCACTTGTAGACAACCACTATTCAAAGGTCTCTAGTACCATTTAAAAATAATCTTCTCAATTAACAAAAAGAAACAGAAATCAACTGAATATTTAAGAAAATTTTTTCACCCTCTTATTGATGATCATTATTTACAGCTATGGAATGAGGTGCAAATTTAACTTTGACTACTTCCTCACATTTTCAAAGTCAGTTACATATTCATCTCTTGAGTGTACGGCCATAATTTATTTTACCTTTAGTACCATCTAGTATTTAGAAATCTATCAGAAAGTGGCCAGTGGTCTTCTTTCTAGTAAGCCATAGTTATTGCACCCTGTGAGCTTCTGCACATCCTAATAGCGTAATGCAAAAGACCTGTAAAGTAACCCTCCTAAAGAGACACTTCTCTAACTCCAAGGACTTTTAAAAAAATCTTTAGGAATAGTGAGAAAAGTAAGAGAATGTGGGCAATGATGATTTGAGAGGACTTAATCTAGACACAGGGCCCTTCCAAGGCAGTCCGTAAGACTGACTTTGCTGCACAAGGCATGACAGCAAGTCTCAGGACCAGAGAAGTGTTTCTATCCTAGTTTGTTCAGTAGCCAATGAAGCTGGAAAAATGACTGCTATTGCACAGTTCTTAACCAAAATGACCAGCTTCATAACGCCCACAGTAAACTCCAAAATTACAATTTTTTTCATGCCTTCCCACAGAAAGTGAAAATGTTATTGAAAGCTATCTGAAGATGTGCTAAAGGGAATTGCAAGTTCTTCACATGAATGAGAGATTTAGGCCAAAAAAAATGTTCTGGGGCATGGATGTCTTTGGAATGAGTGTAAAAACTCCTAATAATAAGGTAGCTCTTTGGATAGTAGACTTTTTCCTATTTTCTCCCACTGGTATTTTTTCATCTTCTGATTTTCTCTGGTTTGATTCAATTTCTTAAGTTGTTACTGACACCATGGTATCTGTCCACTCCCTATTAATTACAAATATGTTGAACTGACATTTTTAATAATTTTTCATTCTTCTTATTCCCTTCTTCAACTCTGACTTTTGGAAACACAAAACCACAAAAATGTTGCTTTATTTTGGGCTGACTTATTTTCAATTGCATTATTTCACTTAAAATACACAACAGTGAGGTTTATCCTGCATGAAATAATTTTAAGATTTCAACATCTGAGACCAGTCTCAGAGAGATTTCTTATGTAGAGTCAGATATTTCTTTAGAAGTAAGAACTCAAGATATTGATAATTCTTATACAGGGTTCCAGAATATGAATGCATCGTATCTTTTATGTACTATATTGTTATTTTATTTTAAAGCTGTTTGAGATCTTTTAACAGCTGAGGTTCAGAGTGAATAGTGATAGGATATACATGGAAGGAGGAGTCGCTAAATACCCAACACTGTAAAGTCTTTGTTCACAGATTGGAGGTTTTTCTGAGCTATCATACTCAAATTGCTGCTATTACTGCCACTGCCAAAACTACAAACTGATATTTGTTGGTAATAATTATGTTTATTTAGAAGTTTTGAGTGTAGGACTCCATCTGATTGTATTCTATTACATTATTCTCAAGCTTGTATATGTTAGTGGAGTTCTTATGTATTCAGAAAAATAGAGTATGTTGCAAAAATAAGACCTGATCCAATTAGATCAATCTCTATTAGTTTCTGACTTGGCAAATTCTAGAGGATAAGTGGTTCACTGACATTTCTGGAAAAATCAAATAAAAAAAGAAAATTTCCCTACAGTATAATAGAAATGACTTCTCCTTTCTCGGAGTTCCCAATATTAGAGAGACAGGTTTGGTAAAGTCACATTTTAAATGAACTATTCCACATCAAAAGTTTTAAAGGCAGATGAATAGAAGTATTTTGAATTCCAACACTTATGAATTCTAAAGACGTCCAGCTCAACAGGGAGCTGAGCTGCATTTCTGTACATCACAAAGCAGTAACAGAGCAATCTCATTCCTATCTTGCCATGTATTTAAAACAGTCCTATGAGACACACAGGTTTAATCTTGGAGGCCAAATGTGATTAACCATGGTACATTTATGGTTAGAAATGTACTGACAGTCATGGTACAAACATTTTTAGGTGCTACTGATGAATGGCTAATTATGAATTGAAATTCAGGTGCATAAAGTCCCTTCACTGATTTTATATGGCATTTATCTTATTAATTTGAGCTAATCAATATTTTCTGTACCATTTTAATTAGCATAAAAATTGCTGTTCATTCATTCATTTATTAAGCCAATGCCTTCCGGGTGTTGGACCCACCAAAAATTACAATCCTTATTGATTTCGGTTTGTTTACTCACGTTATCTAGTAACCTGTGTTGTAAACCAGACCACTGTTCCATTAGGTTATGTTAAAATACTCTGAGCAACCTGATCTCATTGAAGATGTCCCTGCTCCTTGCAGGGGGGTCGGAGAAGATGGCCTTTAAAGGTCCCTTCAAATCCAAACTAGTCTATGATTCTATGATTCTAAAAACCAGTTTGAAAAGATAATTTCTATCTAAAAGACAAGGCAACTGGAAGCACCAGCACACAGTACTTGAAATCAAACAGAGTTTATAAAAAATCTCTCACCTCAGTACTGGTGGTATTTGATTTCTAAATGATGAGTATAGTGTATTTCAGTGAAGAGGAGAAGTGATTCAGTTGTCTTCAACTGGTTTCTCCACATGATTCAAGCTCCACTCAGACCAAAAAGTTGGAGAACTTCATCCTAGTTCATGAAGCTATAAGAATTTTAATTTTAGCTTTATTTTTGATGAGTCATGCCTCTCAGTCCAAATATGGGAACTGTAGAAAATGTTGACCAAAAGCCTAGAGGCTTAAGAGAGGAGAACTTCTGATGACTGTGACGATGTGAAGTGGGATTCAGTTGTGGAAGATCTGTCAATGCCAAAGGCAAAACAGCATTTGGAGACTGTTTTTAGAGAATTCTTTCTATAAGCACAAGTATAATAGTACAGATGTTGGGAGAAATATGATGACTGGCTGCTTCTGCTGTTCGGGAGAGTGGCTTTGTTTTGGTAATAGAAGATATTTTTTTGTTGTTGTTGATGAGGAACAAATAGTTTTATGAATGCATGTAAATCCAAAGTGACAAAGACCTAAATCTGTTGTCATCATGTTGCATTACAGACTTGATCTAGATATGTAAAACAAGACAGAGGATGACAAATTACAAGCAAGGGATCATAAGGAAACAAACTAATGTCATTAGCACGAAAAAGGGTAGTCTAAATGTACTTGCAACCTTATTGCAGTCAAGATTTTTGGAAGTATAAGAGAGAAGCGGCATTTAAGGTAATGCGTGTATTATTTTTACGGTGATTTAGAAGTTCCACCTGAACATAAAAACATCCTGAGAAACATAGGAAAGTTTGCTTGAAAATTAAGCAAGTAAGGGATGTTGATATGAAAAGCACAGTGTGGATTTGCTAAGAGCTTAAGAAAAGTTAACTGTGTAATTACAAGAACAAGTGATGCTCATCACATGTAAACTTAGCATGGATTCTTATACTAAAAGTCACTAGGTGAAGTTGTGAATTTATCCTAGTTTTCTAGTTCCGTGTTTTCTGAAGAAACAACAAGAAGAGTGCATGTATGTATACAATGTTGTTGATTATGTCATTAGATAATCTTTTAAAAAGTAAAGGTTTTTTTTGCTCATCATGAGTCTTATGCCTGTTGTGTCACATAGTAGCAAGAGATTCCTGTTATCGGCACAGGCTCCTCAAGTGGTCTAAAGTGGGAAATTTGGTATAAATTAAGATTTATTCAGTGGTGTAAGTTTCACCAGTGATCTTAGATCTAGAGATTTTCTGTTGTAGAGGTGAACCACACTGTTTTCATTGAATACTTAATCTCCTAGTTATGGAAAACTGTAAGTAGGGTTGTGCCTTGTTAAAGTAAATGCAAAACTACTCTGATAAAAAAAAAAAAAAATCATGCAGAAAAAAAAAAGGAACTGTCTTTTTATTTCTCTCAACATTGACAGTATCTGACAGCATTTGCATCTTGGTTTTTTTTTTGTTAGAAAGTGTTGTCCAGTGGAAAACAAGATGAACAAAATGTCACAGAATATGATATAAGCTTCTAATCTATCAAGATATCCTGGGTGTTTTCTGAGGTCCAGCCAAGTCTTTTCTACCTAATTCCAGAAAAAGAACAACCACAATGAAGATCAAAAGTCACGGAGCAGAATTCTTTATTTTTATTTCAGTTTTAAGAAAGTGACAATTTCACCTTTACATTTTGACTTATTTTTCAGTATTTCATCTGTGCATAAGTGTGAGGGATTACAGGGACAGCACATTTAATACCTTTTTGTTTACTTTGAGAAATCTGTCTTCGTGTTAGGTAGCTGATTTTTCTGGACTGAAGTAATATTCTGAAATTGCTATTTTGTCTGGATGAAACCTTTCTCATCTGTGTTTAGTCAGTGTAGCGAGTCTGCATTATTAAGTGAAGAGGGCAAATAAGAACAAGCTAATAATTTATGACAACAATAAGATTTAGAGGTGAAACATTTAGGTGGATTCACTGTAGGTACTCAGATTGCTCTGCTTCCTATAGCTAAGTCAAGCTGTGATTATCACCTGTTTGGGTGATTTATCTTCACTAGCTAAGTCAGCAGACTGTTTTGATGATTTGCATCGTTCTGTGTTTCATTAGGTAAACAGAACTACTACAGCAATATGGAGCATGCTCAGCTAAGTATGTACTTCATCATGGTTATGCACACCTTCACCTCTTCATTTGTGCTAAGAAAATGAACTCCAAATATATTACATTTTCATATTACAACTAAAGGATCTCTAATGTAGAAAGCAAGCATCAATTCATTGTCACTGCCACCAGGACCCTTTGCAGGGCAAGGTGCTAAAGAATACATATTAAATGCTTCACCGCTTAGGCTAGATTTTCTCACTCCTGGATAAATTTGCATTAACTGACAAGGGACTTTCTTAAGCATTTCTCATCAATTAAAATGCTAGGATTTTATAATGTAAATATATTTTACCAAGTGCATTTGAGGAATGAGGTTTTTTTTCCCCAGAAATTCTGGGATGTAGCAAATGCTAGTGCCCATGTACTCTGAGGAGAAATCAGTGTCTCATGTCCAGGAAGATATCAAATGGAAATGGACCCTTCTGTATTGCTTGCTGAATTGAACTTTGAAGGTCCAGCTGCTGTTCTGTCTCTAACTTTGTCCAGAAGTGGATGTCTAGGGATGAGCATATGCCAAGTTTCCTTTTCACTTCCTCCCAGGCTCCATTTTTCAGGTCATGAACTTCTGGAGCTTGTTGTAGTTTCTCTCTTCATTGAGAATGCATTCCTAAAAAGTGCAACCGTCAATGATTTGACAGACAGCAACACATTTTTTTCCCCATAAATATTAATGTACTTGAAAGGAGGGGCATGTAGGGACTACAGAAATACACCCAGTTTAAATACATGAGGACAAAGTATGTGACATGGAAGACAGAGAAACATGTACAGGAACATCAGGGTCACCAACTGTAGGGAAGACTGGCATTGTACGAACAGCTTTTTGGAGACTGGAGTGCTGATTGCTTTTTAAAATAAAAATCAATACATGACTGCTTACTGGCTTAAAATTTTGATTGGTAGATTACTTTATCAGACAAGATCAAATGATGTTAACATTTTACTATTCTTGCTGCATCTTTCTGTACAGTTACTTTTCCAGTATTGTCATAAAGTTTGTTAGATGCCTACTGCTCATCAAAGTCAATCAAGTCAACTAAGGACAAAGGAAGAAAAAGTGAAGGCATGATGATGGTTATCAGAGCAGGATATTAAATGATTTGCAATAGAAATCTGAAATGGTGACTAGAGATGTGATGAGGTGTTGCTGTATTTAGTAACTTGGATTTTTTTCCTCCCTTAGCCTTTCTCCCTTTGCTTTCCGCAGTAGCAGAAACAAACACTTAATGTTTACAACACCCACTGGCAAAGTCTTCCACAGGGTAATCACATGTGTGAAAAGCCACAACTTCTTGTACACCAGATATCTCTCTTCAGCTGATTCATTTAATATCCTTTATTACTGCAATGGAAGAGTGAGAATTCTCTCCATACAGCTCACAATTACATATCATCATTCCCTTGTCCAGTCTGAAGAGTTCTGTCTTAAATACTCATTTTCTAAGTAGAAGACATTCTACACCTTTGATTACCCTAGCTACTCTTTTTTGAACTTTTTCTGATTATACTTAGTCTTTTTAGAGGTGAGGTAGCCAGAACTGTCCACGTTATTCAAGGTGCAGACAAACCTTGAATGAAACTCTGGTATAATGAAGGTGTGTATTATTCTAAGTTTTCAAATAATTCATAACAACTAGTTTTTGCTGAGCATTGAGCTAATTTTTCATGGGCCTATCCTGCCTAGTACTTTTTCCAGAGTACAACATTTTGCACAGTAAATTAAATTTGTTTAATCTTTTTCCCATGTGTATTTCTGTGTTTCTCTCTCTTAAATTTCATCTGCCATGCTATTACCCAGTTGTTGAGCTTTGTAAGATACTTCTGTAGTTCTCCATAGCTGGTTCTCAACTGAAGTATACTTGCTAATTTAGTATTACTAGAATAATATTGTCCTTTCCCCGCTTAATGCTTTCCTAGTAATAATTAAAATGTATTACAAGCACAGGTCTCTGTGTAAGGGATTTCAGTAATGGTCCGTGTAGGGCCACTATGGGAAATTCCAAGCTGCACACAGCTGTGAGAACGTTAGAGAGGGGAGCTAGGAGGGCTGTTATTGAGCAGTATGTTGTTGCGATCCAGGAATCTCTGTTAGCTAGCAGGTCACGTACTTGGCAGGCCTTGCTGCATGCACTGGCCACGCGTGCATCAACACCTGGTCAGAACTCTTCCACTGAATCTGCTGAGGGTATAAACAGAGGTGGCTCAGAGCACAGGGAGAGAGAAAGGACACAGAGCACACTCTACAAACAACAGAGGATGCCCTGAAAGTCCTTCACCTACCTTCCTTCTCTGCTCTGACCCCGCTGATCATCATCCTCCTGCTCGGCAGTGTCTCCAGCTTAGTCGGGTTGGTAAGACTCTCATAGAGGGAAAACAATATGCTAGAAACCACTTATGATAGTAACTGTAACTGCTTATGCTAGTAACTGCTTATGCAAGATTATAATAGAGCAATAAATACTGTTGTGCTTTTTTTTTTTAATATATCCTGTGTTGGGTGAATTTTGTGCATAGGAATCCTACGAACCGGTTACACTTGTCCAGAGTGATGTTGTGCAGGACAGTATCAAAAGCCTTACTAAAGCCCAGAAAAACTACATCCATCACCTTCCTTTCATCCCCTAGGTGTGTGACCTTATCATAGAAGGATATCAAATTAGTTAAACAGATCTTTCCCTTTGTGAACCCATGTTGACTGTTCCTGATGATCGCATTATTCTTTAAATGCTTTTCAACAGTACCCAGTATAATCTTCTCCATAATTTTTCCAGAAACTGAGGTTAGACTAACAGGTCTATAGTTCCCTAGGTCCTCCCTCACATCCTTTTTATAGGGGCTTTTAAATATCATCTTGCGTTAATACTTCATCCATGAAGAAGAATTTTTTCTTAAGTCACATTAAGTTGATAGTATTTGAATTTGCCAATAAAGATTTACTAAACACAAAGCATTTTTCAGAAATGTGTTTGCTAGCTTTGGCTCATCTGCTGCCTGTTGATGGATGGGTAGCTGTATACCTGTCTGTACTGTCACTGAAAAGACACGATTAGAAAACTTGCTTTTTGCATAGAAAACAAGATATACTGTCTTCAACAATCAAACCAGCATGGAACCTTTGCACATCATGAGAAACAGCATTGGTTTGACTAACTGCACCATACTGCAGTACTGTTAATCTCTGCCATCATTTTAGACACTGTCAATCAACAGTTTGGTGTATTATAGCCAAGTGACTCCTTCAAAGCTGCAATGCATTTACAGGACTTGCTCAACTGCGAAGAGGTTAACAGACAGTTGACAGAGGATTCTGCTCATTCTAGACACCTTAGTGATTTTTTACAAGGCTAGAATTGGCTGTAGACATCAAGTAGATACGTGCTTTAACTTCTATATTGATGACATGTTGTGATAAGGGGTAGAAGAGCTATCACAGTCTTGGTGACCTCCTTGATATGTGAAAGCCCCAGGAAGCCTGGGTTGCTGTGCCAGGAGGGGAGTGCAAGTGTCATAGGCAATAACCTCTGCTACAGGTGTAAATAATTTCTCAGAAACAGTAATTACTATTTCCACTCCTCTCACTGTAAGAAGAGTCCAACCTTCAGCCTCAAGGTAGCAAAATTCAATTTTCCTTGCAGAGTTGAGAAGCCAGAGCTGGTTCAGGACAACTGGTACAATAGAAAGACAAGCAAAATAACACCTCTAGAGAGATTTTCTCTTAACACATTTCCTATATGCTCTTTCAGCTGTACTTCTCTAAGTGAATCAGTCTGCTCTGTGGGAAAATGCAGAATGGAAATAAGTGTACGGGAAATAGGCATAATGGTACCAAAATCCAAAGTGAAGTGAAAAGTTCACTACACTGAGTGATTTTTTTTCCATTGTTTTGCCTTATCAAGAAAGGAATTACTTTGCTACTAAAGTTATTTCATCTCCTTACTAGGCTGTCAGAGAAACTAAAATTTTAAGGGACATATTATAGTAATGATATATTTTCCAATAAAAACGGTGTGGAAGATTGTTGAGTTTTTAAAATTATAGTTACATGCTATGAACTGAATATTTCAGGATATGTAGAATTGTCAAAGTTTGTCTATGAAAATGAGTCATAAAACTTGTGATAAAACAGCTTCTTGGAATAATCAAACTCCACAGTAGTATTTTAATGAGATTGTTTAGAAAACCAGTGTTTTCCCATATGATTTAGCTTTCTAGCTTTATAAAACCTAGATTTAGTATTATGAAATATTTTTTTCAAGAAATTGCACATATGCTTTAAAATGCTCAGAGGCCTCATCTCCAAGGAAGACAATCTTGTGCTGAGGTCCAGAACAGCCTCACAAGTGTAGGCGGTCACAACTCTAGCTCTGCCCACACGGCAGAATAGCAACAAGCAAACCAACTGCAACTCCAAAGCTCTTTTAGTGTGGCAACTCAAAAATTGGGTGTTTTAACTGAAGCAAAGAAGAGAAAAGTCTTCCAGATGGGAACTGGCTTGTGTTCCACAATTTGGGACATTAATATAGCTGGTGCGCATCTACAAATGATCAAGGAGACCACTACATATTGAGAACATGCCTTCTAGTAGGTATTGACTCTGCACTCTGAATCAGTAGGAAACAAAGAACTCTATTTCCTCTCTCAGCACCTGCCTAGTGATGTCTTCAAATCATGGCTTTCATGTTTACACAGAAAATCTGCTATAGCAAAAAGCAGAATTTCCATAGTCAAAGACCTATTGTTGGCCTTTCATAAAAATAAAATTTATGGTCTGTGATACACATGGGATTAGAATAGATATGAAATGTCCTCATCATTGTTAAGCTCTGGATGAGTATGAATTTATTTCATTTATTTTTAGTTGATTGTTTTTTAGTTTAAGTCCCCTAAGCTATGTCTATTGTAAAAAGAGAGCATCACCAGAAGATGATTTCTTGAGTCACTCTCTGCATGTACCTGTGTCTGTCGACTGACAACATTGAGATATAGCTAGCAAGAGAGCTAACTGAAACTAGTTTAACTGGGAAAAAAAAAAACCAAACAGTAAAAGAAAGGAAAACTATCTTTAATGTGTAATTTTTATGGAAAGGAATTCAAGCTGTTGATCTCAGAAGGTTTCTATAGTCCTGCACTGCTGAAAGATCAAGTCTCCATTTTTCCCCCATGCAACTAACTCTTGAATTCAGTGTGTGTTGTGGTTTAGCCCTAGTCACCACAGTTTCTTGCTCACAGTCCCTCTTCCCAGTGGGATGGGGGAGAGAATTGGGAAGAAAGGAAAACCCATGGGTTGACATGAAGACAGTTTACTGGAATAGCAAAGGAAAACTGCAATAATAACAAGATATAAGCATACTAAAATATACAAAATTAACAATGTATGTTTTCTCACCACCCAATGTTCAAATGACCAATACTGCCTGTCCCGAGCAGCAATCATGGAAATGAAACTGAGCAGCAAACAAAGGAGCGAAAGGGAAACAGCAAGGTAAAGGGAATGATGTCAGTGAGCAAGAGAGAAGGATGGATGCCAGGAAGGCAGATACAACCCCCCCACCCCCACCAACCCCTATTTATATACTGAGCATGACGTTCCATATGGCATGGAATACTCTCTTTGGCCAGTTTGGGTCAATTATTCTGCCTGTCTTTCTTCCAGCTTTCTGCATCTGCACATTAGTGAGACTTGGAAAGCCGGACAGTGTCCTTGGTCTCATTAACAACAACTCATATCACCAGTGTGTTTATCAGCATTGTTCACATATGAAATCCAAAACATGTCGGCTACTGAGAGGAAAATTAACTCCATCTCTGCCAAAACCAGGACAGTGTATGAGTGAAGCTTTCCTAAACATCAAGGTAAAGTTGTTTGTGAAAAGCTTTGCAAATATTTTAACGTTATTTCTTTATTATAAAATGCTATCTCAATTGTGTTGTAGATACTATAGATACTACAGTATCTAGTAGTAGGGAGGAGCTACAGAAATCGGCATGAGCATTTGTACCTGATTCTGCAGGACCATACCAGGAACACAGTTCTGCATTCAGATTTGTGCTACTGTCTGCCATGAGGCAATTCAGTTTTAAATATAGTCTTGTAAGAGTACTTAACTTTTTGAAACTTCTGTGAAATTCTAGGTAAGCACTGTTGAACATTGATTCAATGTCAAGTGTTGATTTCTGTTATAAGAAAGGAACTACATAGCAATACTCTCTTGTTCTATAACTAAAGGATGTAGTGAAGTTATTGAATCTCCCATTAAGCTGTGGACCTAGGCTGTTTAGTAAGACAAGGATTTTCTCCATCCCTATCCAGACTATTAATATGCTTAGTAGAATTCAAAAGTCCTCAATTCCTGTTTAAATGAAAACCTTTTACACTTGCTTTGAACTGACTTTGAATAAAGGGATCTGTGATAACAAGCAGAAATGATGCTGGAAGATTGAGATACATCTCACTTAAGATAAGATATCTAAAGGTTACACACCTACTCTAAGTCCTTAGCTCTTTCTGTCATCAGTGGAAAGATCTGGGGGCTCCAAAGAATGATTAATCTCAGCTGTCCTAGTCATATGTCATGGTGAGATGAACTGCACTCTGAAGGTGCCTGTTGTCTCCTGTGACTATAAATGATTCACAACGTGACTAAATCAGACTTAAAAACTTGGACTTAAAACTATTTTTCTGATACCTAACTGGGAGTAGATGAATCCCGCTTCTAGTCTATTTCTTTTTTACCCTTTTTTCAATGTAATAAAATAAACTATGTTAATATAGTATTTCAAAGAACACAACTGTCATCAGAGTGAAATGCAACAATGATTACAGATAGAACAATTTTTACAGATCTTTATTGGTATCTTTAGCCTGGAAATAAGCTTTTTTTTTTTTTTGGTGATATAATGGAAACTGAATACAAAGAATAAATTTTGTAAGTGATTAATAGCTGTGCACTTTCAGCATAATGTACCATAATGTATTTCCTGCTGTGCTCATGATTAGAATCATCACATGTAACTTCACCAAAGCTAAAAGTTACCTGCCTAAAAGTTAGAAATCTGTAAGTTAAACACTTAAACTGTTTATGTAGACCCTAGTGAGAGCCACTGTTGAAATAGAAACACTTCCAGTACAACAAATAAAAACACTTCCAGGATTCCACTGTCACGCCATCTTAAAATATATATCCACAGCAGGCAGAATAATCACAGAATTACAGAATTACAGAATCACAGAATTATTATCAAGATTGGAAAAGACCTAAAAGATCATCCAGTCCAACCATCACCAATACTTCTCAGCTACATCATATCCCTCAACACAACATCCAAACGTTTCTTGAACACCCCCATGGTCGGTGACTCTGCCTGACTACCCTTTCCGAGAAGTAATATTTCCTAATGTCCACCCTGAATCTTCCCTGGCGCAGCTTGAAACCATTGCCTCTAGTTCTATCACTGTCTACACGAGGGAAAAGGCCGACCCCTAGCTCACTACAACCTCCCTTCAGGAAGTTATAGAAATTGTCGTTTCTAATGATAACTACAGAGAGGGCTTAAACAACTAGATTGGAATGGATTACCAGAATGAGGAGGTAACTGAAGCCTTTTTCAGAACTTCACAGTAAAAAAGGTGTAAAGATGAGGGGGTTCATTCATTAGAATCATTAGAATCACCCAGAGGTCAATGCTCCTTTAGTATAAAATGAGGAGAGGTTCGGAGAGGTTTGGAGAGGTTCAGAGAGGTTTGGAGAGGTTCGGAGAGGAGAGGTTCGGAGAGGAGAGGAGTCTTTAAAAGACAAACTAAAAAGTGTGTGCTTCCCATTGGGCTTGTGAATGCTTTACTTGCTGTACTTTGTTAAATGTAAATTTAAAATAAGTCAAGTAGGTACCTGCTGAGAAACATGTAGCTTCACTGTAACTGGGTCATACCCAAATCTGCCACAAAGGGCATGACTGTTCAGTAATCTAAAAACTGTCTTCATGATCAATCCTCTTTTAATAAACAGACTGCTCTGCCCCTAAACTTCCCAGCTCAGTCCAACCATAAGGCTTAGAAGACAGCAGAAAGACTGAGATAAACCTTTGTTATGAAGGGGGCTTGTCTCTAATGATGGGATTTCTCTCACCTAAATGTAGGGGTAGGACTCAATTGAGGGTAACATAACTCATTTTGATACCTGTATGAAGTTGTTGTTATGAGATTATAGATATCTAAACTCTTTGCCAAAGGAAATTATAGTCATACCATCAGTAGATTTTAAGAGACGATTCAGCTGACCTGAATCCTGATTCAGTTGTCTTAGGCCACGCAGGTATCTAACCTGCTCAGGACTGCCTAGCCAGAGGTACCAAATAAAAAAGGGTAGTAGTTATGGCACAGCAAAAACATGACACTTGTCTTCTGCAATGGCAGCTGGAAGCTAGGACTGCCCCATATGAGTGTCCTGTGAGTATGACGAGGTTAAGGAGAAGAGCTGGCTAATTTTCTTGCCTGAACTTGCATAGGATGAATATTTCCCACCACCGGTGGTGACTTATTTTATTTATTTCTTCCACAATTTTCACTCCTATAGGACAAAGCAGACACTTGAAATGATCTAGCCTTTCTTTGTCACATGGCAGAAAGTGCCCTGCAAGAAAGCACTAAGGTGATACCTACAGCTTTCTCCTCATGTCTTTTAAGTCTTCCTTTGCTGAGTATGCATGAACAGATAAAAGCAAGGCTCGGCATTTAATTTTGTACTGATAGCTTTCAAGCACTGTGAGCCTTGATCCGTTGCGAAGGCTGATAATTGCTATATACTGTATATCAGTATTATCACCAAATGCACATTCAAATGTTTCCATTACATAGTCATTGCATTATGAAAATTATTGGATTATTCTGAACAGTGCACAACAACCTGAATTACTGTTCTTTGTCAAATATGCTCTGATTCAGCAATTCTTTATTGACAAACCTAAAAGGAATGCTTGCTGAATTCACAATAAAAAGAAGACAATATATCTATTTGAATATGAAAAATCACTGATATTAAAATGACTTTCCTTATGTGAAATCATGATCAAGCAAAATATTTCCATTTATTCAAGCAATGTGAAATTTCAAATCACAGTAATTCTTAGATTTACCTTAGATTTGTTCTCTGCTTCCCATCAGTTGTCTTAAGTAAGACTTGCCCTCTAGTGTGTGGACTTCTAATAATACCATTATTCAGTTAATGAAATTGAGGAAGAAATTATTTAATTTGCCACTGCTGCAAATGGAGTTACTTTAAGATCAGAATAGGAGTTCTTGAAGAGCTGAATAAACAATTATATGAATGTGGAAGTAGAGGAACTGTAATATGTTTACCAGTGGGTATGTATGCCAAATGCTTCTAGCACACTTTAGTTTTCATTTAAAAAAAAGTATTTTAAACATCTTTTCCAAAGTACTAAATTTTAACTTTATTTTTTAAAGTGTGTTAAGACTCAGGGCACCTGCATATTTATTTTGGTTTTCCATTATTTTTTTCCCATCAGTTCATGGAATTTTTCCTTTATTTTGTGTTAATTGAGAGTGAAAGACTGAGATAATACAGGGAGTGTCTATTTTTCAGATGACTGATGTAAGTAAAATGATTAGGGCAACACAAATATTTTCAGTGCTCTGTTCTGTACCACACATAAAAACTTCTGTTCACAGAGGCAGAACTGATGAGCTTACCAGTCATGCACATACAGTGTTAAAACACAGTTTTCTTAAAATCAGAGAGATGCATCTGATAAATCAACAGTTTTCAGCCTGCCACTGCAGCTCTTGACTCCTACTCGTGTGTTATACTTTGCATTCTTCTTCCCGTCTGGTGAACCACCCCAGTCTGTTCCAAGGAAAGCTGGACGTACCTTGAGTTACTAAATAATACATAAGAATCATCTAGTTTTGTAACTACAACATAGCACAGCTTATGAGTGCTGTCCTCCTTTCTCCCCACCAAGGTAACTACAGGCTGGGGTTTAGGTAACAGGTAATTATGGGCTTGTTTGAAATGTAAAACTGGTTCCAGATCAAACCTATGATCATTACTATTGATATAAAAGTGGAAATGCCTAGCACAACAGCTGAGGATGGATCTCGACTTTGCCAGATTTGCTAGCTCCCTGTAGTTGACTTGGGTTGTCTCAAATGGCACCAGTCACCCTTGTTGGATACCTGAGTCCTGCTGTCATGTCCAGTGGGTTTAATCCCTCTCTGGACATTTCTGACTACATGTATTCAATGGTAATTGACTGCATTGGAGAATTAAACACATAGACAACTAAATGCCTTTGTCTTTTTCTTGAGGTGAAAGTTACTTCCTTCATGCTCATTGTTTAGGGCCTTAAAAAACTAGAGAAATATGGTTGCAAGAGATTACATACACATCTAGGTGCGGTGACTGTCAGAGGTAAAGTGGGCAACAAAGATCCCTCAGAAGAACTGCAGCCAAGTGAGGACAAGCAGTTTGTCATTGTCATAGGCAACCTGAGACAGCACAGTGTCCTTGCAGTCTCATCATGGAGCATTCACCACAAAGACATCTGTCCTTTCAAATAAAAACACAGATTAGAAGCGTAATTAGCAAAGGAAATACTGGCTGTGTTGAAAGATATAGAAAGTTTTTACCCATCTATTTTCAAATAGCAGTGGGAAGGGGCTGGGGGATGTCTTCCTGGCGGTTGATATCATGCAGGCATATTCTTCTCCACCTGCCAAGCTGAGTATGTAAATTTAGTCCCTGAAAACTGAGAAAATGGTAGCAACTCAGAAAAGACATTTCTTTGTTTCAAAGGTAGGTGTTTCTGGTGTGGCTGTAGGTATAGAATATCACAGAAACTTCCATGCATCCCCTTTTCAAGGAAAACAGTACATTTAGATAATTTGATATGACTTTTTGCAATATCTAATATAAAAGAGAAAGGAAAATGTTTGTTTTCAAGCAGTAATTTAGAGAATATACATTAAATATTTAAGTTAAAACTAAACTTCTTTTATACAAAGTAAAAGCCTATATTGGCAGAATAATAATCCTGTTTACAAAACACGAATCAGATGAATGCTTTTACAATTTCTTGCATTTTACTTGAACCCAGGCTTTTCTTAACTTGGTGATCCTGGCATTTTCTTATCAGAAGACAGTATAAGAAAGAAAGCCACCCATAGTAACATTCAGCTTGCTCTATGTTTTGTTATTATACATTGTCCATTGATGTATATTCTGAGCTCAAATTATTTTGTATAACTGAAATAATTTCTAACTTCATTTTGATTTCAGATTTTCAAACTCTGTTTTACTCATAAATTCAAACTGTTGTTTTGCTCATAAATTCAATATTCTTGTATCCATGGCAACAAGAAGATGTGCAGACTCTGTCTTAAATATTGTCTCACTAAAAAGTCAAACACTTGAAATGGAAATCACTTTGCATGTCAGAACTTCACTGTATTTCAGATAGACAATTATGAACAAGAAATCAAATGTGTAGTGCCTGGATGTACTGTAATTACATCTCTGCTTCACAATGTACTTTTACGGCTTAAGGTTCTTCAAAATGAAAAACAAAGTGCTGCATCTTTATTTATTAAATACTAATGCATTCCTAACAGGAAGACTTAACTCTACAAATGTTTAACAATTATGCAGAACACACTAAAGTGCTTTCAGCTTAATTGGTTTGTTTTCATCTTTTTTTTTTTATTTTAATTTTCAGTGGAATTCAACAGCAAGAGATTAGTCTTAATAAAAATACAGGGATAGGAATACAGCACATTTTAAGTTTGACTCCAACTCACCTCCAAGTTTTGGTGAGTCACAACAGTAAAGACCAGTATAAACAGTGAAGAGAAGCTATAAATACTCCTTCCGTGTGATCTTCCCACTCAAAATCGGTCCCTAAATTTAGCTAAACAAAATCAGCTTTAGGAAACCATCAATATATTCTGACATATCCCTGGTAATTATAAGCAAATTTAGGAACTTTCTTTATGACAGTTGGCTTCCCAGGACCCTAAAATGTGCTTGGAAGATACACATGCAAAATAAAGCTATGAGAGCCAAGGCTGGAATTCCAAACAGATACAATGTCCAAAATAGGACAGAGAGCCCAGTTTTACATCAGTTGCTAATGTCCAAACACCTTCAAGAAGAGCTAGAACGGTCACTTAGTCGTCAAAGTTCAAAGTCTCCATGTTTGAAAATACCACCTTCACTTTTCTTTCTTATGTAGCAATAGTAGAACAGAGAACAAAACATCAGATTTGAATTACATTTTAAAAAA
Organism: Chlamydotis macqueenii; assembly: GCF_036417535.1. Lineage (NCBI taxonomy): Eukaryota > Metazoa > Chordata > Aves > Otidiformes > Otididae > Chlamydotis > Chlamydotis macqueenii. The sequence continues at coordinate 12,413,908 of NC_141558.1, forward strand.
AACCTAGTCAGAATTATTTGTAGTAAAACACAAACAAGCAGATTCTGGTATGAAGAAGACTTTAGTTGAATACTGCAGGGAATTGTCTGTATTGAAGTTTTAAGAGGAAATGCAGGAAAACGTGTGGAGATTAGAGTTTGTTTCATGTCATGAACCTTGTTTTGAGAACATACAGTTCTTCAGCATTGTTTCAACCTGAATAAATAAACTTCAAAATGTGAACAGATATTTCTTTTTTTTTTTTTTTTTCCTGATAACACGTTAGAATAAAGGTATACCTTGGGATCACATGACTCTACCTTAAGCCAGCATATTCATTTGGAGTTGCAGTTCTGCTTTCCTTAATGAATTTGAGGGCCGCCATTTCACCTTGACTGTCCTCTTTATACCTCATCAAGAAAATAAACTGACATGTTCAAATAAGGAATAGCTCCTCACTTTGAAGAAACTTCTGTTACGCTTCAGGGAGGTTTGAAGGAACCTATGTTGTATACTTTTTATTCTGTATGAGTGCAGGGGAAAGAACAGGAGAGGCTGGCATTGTAATTTCTTTTCCATATTTGTAATCTTTCCTGGGATGATAGCTCTCGATGGAGAAAGATAGAAACATTTGGAGCATCTCACTGTTGATGAGATTTCTCTCTTAACAATTGTCTTAGTCGTCTTTTATTTTTCCCTTTATTCTAATTTTTGTTCTACTTCTCTATTATTATTCTTTTTGTGTCTTTGGTTTTTTTTTTTTTTATGTTTAACATGCATGTAAAGTGCAAATCGAATGCCAATCTAAGGTCAGCAGTTCCAAATGATGTTTGCAATACTTACTTCAATTTAATTTTCTCTTAATGCTTTACCTACAGATCAATTCTGACTTTCATAGCTGCTGACTGCTCACAACTTCCACTAGCTTGTTTTAAGACCGCTACGGACTCAGGTCTTAAAAAAACCCCCCAAAACTCAAAGGTGTCTTGAGTTTGGACTAACACTTAAAAAAAAAAAAAAACAGTAATGTGACATTGAATCAATAAATGATTTTGGCTACTGTCACCTTTTCGTGACATTAAATTGTAAAAATAAATTCTCAGGAAAAGAAAATTTCACACACCCATTTTCACTCGACCTGACTTGGAGTGTCAAGGTCACAAATTGCTTCTGAAACTCTTAGTTTTAGCTCCGAAAAGCTAAAACTGGACTGAAACTGTCTAATAAAGCCTAAGCATGATTAGAGCTTGCAGCTAATAATACAGAATGTTGTTTATAACTTTTCAGGTGAGTGCTTTCCAGAGGATCATCTTCAGTAAATATGGGGGGCTGATCTAAATCTAGGACTCCTATGTGATACAATAAACAAACAAACAAAAAATTATAAGCAATACTTTCCCTATGCTTACGTAGAAATATAAACTATATCCAAACTGTTCCAACTTCTTTTAATTTTCCCATTTTTTTTTCTGCTACTCTTCTTAGTTACAGATTTTTAAAAAGAAGAGAAGTTAACAGAAGAAAATTTCAGTAATAGACTTGCCAGTTGACGGTTCTTTAGTGTAGCTTTCCTATACTTATAGGACAGATTGCGAATCTGTACAGGCAAGAACAGTCAATATTTAGAATTTCAGAAATTAACTCTTAGATTACCTGATAAAAGCTGTTGTAGAAAAGCATGGCATTTCTTACATGCAGCAACATTTTTTAAAAGCATTGTAATATTCTCTTTCCTTTTTACCCTTCTCCCCTGTTCTAAAAGTAATTTATTCCTGTCAAGTTGCTTTTTCTTTCTTTTTCTCAGTTTAGAGTACTTAATTATCATCTTAAGTCTAGAGTTCTGGCAGTTTAACTACAATTCTAAATAGTCATTGTAGAAATCAATTGAACTAATGATCTTTCATACATCTTCCTCTTTGACTAAGAAAACTTTCACTAAAGCTCAGGTCTTCAATAAACATCAGCTTTGACACGTACACTGTAAACTGTCCACTACTTGACTAGAGCAGTGTGTGCATATTGACAGGAGGTTTGCTTTGTTTTGTTTTCTGGTTGAAGTGAGCCTCTCAAGACCTGATATCCCATAAGTAATTTGGCCCTTACATTGTTCGTTTGTGTCTTGTCCCTGAATGAGGGACAACATCTAAAATATCAGTACTTGGTTCTTGTACCTTTAAGAATGGTTATCCCACTATAACCTTTTAAATGAAAACTCATCCCACGCCTTGTTTATTCCTTTCTCTAGCACCATTTGAAACATCACTGCAGACGTTTTAATTACTCCTTTGCATAAAGTTCCCACCCTCCCTATGACCTCTAGATCAACTTGCTCATTCAATTTTTTGATGTAGCCCTGGGAAGATTTTTCTAAAATACAAAATTCCTTTACCTTTAAGACCTTGATGTCCCTTCCAAAGATAGTCCCTGAGGTATGCTCTTTTCAAAATATAAGGCTATGGCTCCACATCTTTTTTGAATGATGTTCTGTTCTAGTGCTGCTCTGAAGAGGGTTGACATCTGGAAAAAAAATGATAATATCTTCAGTCTGACTCTGCAAGTGATGAAAAATAGCAAAGAAAAAAAAAGTGGGCAGGTGGAAGGACAGCCACACTGATTTCCAGAATTCACTCCTGCAGAAACTCTCCTATATTTAATGGGATTTATGCTTTCTGCTTACAAATATTTAGGGTTTTTTCCCTGTGTTTTTGAGAGTACTACTAGATGTTTTTAAAAGGCTACATTTCATCCCTTTCTCTGGAAACATTAATTTAAAAAAAAAATAAATCTCAGTGTAACAAGGATTATGTGAAATAGGGTTACCAAGAATTTATATATGGGGAAAGACAAAAGAAACAAAATCCTAGTGGAATTGAACTATTCAAAGCTGCTCCCCAGTGGATGAGCTGTAGAATCAGAAGGAAAGAATGAAAATCACACTGCAGACAAGTGACCTGGGAACTCACTTGGGAAGAGACTAAAAAGTTCATGTTCCCTGGCTGGTTTTGGTTTTGTTTTTTTTTTTTTATTTTGCTGTGATGACCTGATAAAAATGCATAGGCGGCTTGAGGAAAGGGATGTGAAAGCATGGTTCTACCTTGTCCAGGCAGACATTATCTAAATTACCAGGGACAGAGATGTGAAATGTACATATACCTGCATCTAACAAATAAAATCTAGGCTGTACTTCTAGCCTTGGGGCAAAAAGTGAAGGTACAGGCTAATATATTGAAGAATACAATTTTTATGTAATAGCTATTCGTGTTGGGATATTTCTTTCCTTGGCTTTTTTGTTCCCTTTCCTCTCTTGATTTCCTAACATCCCTTTAATAGTACATTTGTTAGCAAGAAGGGTAATAGAAATCTATAGTGCATTATGTATATCTGCATTTTTATGCCAATATTGAACATTTAACTGTGAGTAATAAGTAAAATGCAGATGTTTCTCAGTTCTCCACACCTGGGAGTAAGAAATATTTCTTTCTTTCTTTTCTTTTCTTTTCTTGTGTGTGTGTGTGTGTGTGTGTGTGTGTGTGTGTGTGTGTAAGTGTTTCTCCCACAGTATTTTTTCCACTTATCACTTTGCAATAGCAGTGTTCTCACTTGTCTTCTGGAATACAGGAATTCACTGAAGCCAAAAGTGAAAGCTAAAGATTGCTGCCTGCATGTGACTGATAGAAGCAGTGTGTTGCATTGCAATGCTGATATCCCAGTCCTTTTTGGAATCTCATACATTCTTGACATAGAATTTGTAACTCTCTATGGCCCTTTTTTTCTGATGCATAAATGAACTGAAAGAATTCTAGAAATCAGACTGAAATTCAGTTTAAGCAAGTGCAAAAATTTCCATTATTGTGTGGCTTATGATGTTATTCTTGTCTGTAACTTGTTACAATGCACAATGTACAAAACATTTGCTTACAAACATATAAGTGTTGGTTTTCATAATGGAATGGATCAACCTGGTCTGAAATTTAATACCTGAGATGTTTGTATGTTTGTTGTGGCTTATTTGGTTATGTAGAGTGAGCATTTGTTTTCTTTCCTGATTCTTCTCCCCATCCCACTGAGGGAGCAGTGAGGAGGGAGAGCGAGAGAGTGACTGTGTGGTATTTTAGCTGCTGAGCGGGGCTAAACTATGACACTGGTAAATACCAAGTATATTCTAGTTTCTAGAATTAATCAAATAAAGTCTAATTTAAATACAAATAAACCCAGCTACTTCAGTAGTAAACATTAGGAATAAGAAAAAAAATCCACTTCAAAGAAGTGATATGATTTTAATGGTTATGACTAATTAGGCAAAATAAAACAAACACAGAAATTGAAGTTATCGATTATTAAGAGAATAAAAAATTAAATTGTATTGTGAGGGAACTCTTTCCCAGCCCCTTGCTTTGGCCACAGATTTTTTTTTTTCAGAATTTAGGTATTGGAGGAAAATATTTATTGGAAAGATAGAATTTATCTCTCATCATTTTATATACCTGAAAACTTAAATTCTGGTCTAGGCTAGTCATCCACGTTCTCTGAAGTCATTGAAGAGGGACACCTCCTTTGGATATGTAGGGATGGTTAGAGGCAATTTAAGCACTTCTCTTTGAATGAGCTGAATTGTTCCCTTAATAATGATTCTGAGACTAGATGGTTAACCTCAGTTTATCTCTTACCAGTGTATTAAAAAAATTGTGATAACCTGAAAAATCTCTAGTTTTAACAGACTTTCAAAGTGTTCACTGTGAAAGGAAGTAGGTCACAGAGTCCACAAAGATCTGACCTGTGACCTGTGCTGTTTGACATATTTATGAATATTAATAATGAGGTAACAAAATTTAATTATAAAACTTGATTAATTTGGATAATAAAGATGATTGATAATGATGGAGAGCAGTAGATGTTTGCAATATTGAACCACGTGGCAACAGACTGCTGGCAAAACTCAACTGTAATACATCACACAAGAAAAAGAAAAGTAGAGGGTTTTTATTTGTGGGGGCAAATTCTGAATTAACTGTCGCCACTCAGAGATAAGATCTTTGAGTCTCAAATCATTACAGAGAAGAATCTGCTCAGCACCCAGCAACAGTCAAAAAACAAGTGAAATATTATGGATTAATAGGAAAGGAATAGGCAGTGTGATGGAAAGTGTCACCATGGTATACAATTCCGTGGTGCAACCACATCTGGAGGCAAGTATGTTCCCTACTTCTCAGAAGAAACACATCCCAACTAGAAAGATGACATGGAGGATGAAAAGCGTGGATGGGTCTTTGACTAAATAACCACTAAATGGACTCAGACACTTCTGCTATGATGGGATAACTGAGAAAGCATTTGATATATAAACAGCAGAAATAAGATGAATAAGGATTGATTGTTCACTGTTCTTTCTACAAGCAGAATAAACTGAATAAAAGTATTGGCATACAGAGTCAAAACAAGAAGGACACACATCTCACAGGCATGGCTGTATTACAAAACTTCCCTTGGATGTGCAGAGGTTAAAAGCTTAATATAGACCCAAAACACTTTTTTTTTTTTTTTTAAATCATGGAAGGAAAAGACATCAGAGAGCATTAAACAAACCACAATAGCTGTGGATTAGGCAGCTCTTGGGGCACAGTTTGCTGCACAATGAGAGAATGTACTAGGAAGACTCAACGTTGTGCTTTCTTGGTTGTAATCCTTCTCAGCATCTGCTGCTTGTCCAGTGTCAGATACAAGGCTCTTTTCTAGATGGTCCTGTCATTTACTACACCTATACTCTGTACTGCACGAATTTCCCTACTATCATCAGTCAGAGTGTATTTTGAATCTTGCAAGTTTTCACAGAGTTTCATTAAACATGACTTTAGAGATTTCAAAAAAAAGTTTTCCAGCTGAAGAATGTATCGTCTTCCCATTTTATCTCTCTTTTTGCTGCTTCACATCCAGTTTTATGTATGTCTTACAAAATACTGAGCTTAGAGGATAAAACAGTTGCAAGTTTACTGTTCAAGATGAAGTTAGTGATTAACTGTGGAATGAAATTTGACTTCCAGAAGTTTTCCGCATGCAATACTCATGTAGGGTTCTGTCGGATTTTTTTTGTACCTTGTCTTCCTCTGAATTCAGGATCATATGTATATCCAAATATCCCACATTAGAACTTTCTTCTGTAGATATTTTAGAAGAACACTGAAGAGATAAATTACTTGTTTCTTATCTAGAACAGGCAACACATTTTGTGCCTGCTTTAAACAGCGGAATACATTTTTTATATGCTCACCTGAGTTTACCATACCCAGATATTTAATGAATAGATTTTAGAAATAATTATAGTCACATTCAGGCAAGTATTTGTAGTTATGTTGAATTCAGTTCCTGTCATCTGCTCAATCTGTCATATAGTAGCCTGTAAATTTAATTTCTCAAACTAAAAGTAGAGATTAGCATGAATGGAACAATGAGAGTTGGGTGATACTGTACCAAATATTCTTCCAATTTTCACCTCATAATGTCATTATAAATTCAGCTTCACATTTAATTTCCAATGGAATTCAAGTGAACTAAGCCTCTAACTCTCACTCTCTAACTCTCATTATCTGTCAGTTCTGCTTAATCATCATCCTTTATTGTGGAAAATAAATTAACTGCACAAATAATCCCTCAGGATCTCTGAGTTTCTAAGGGAATCCTCTCTACTTCTCCAGTTATTGTTCTCCCATCTGTTCGTTCACCCCTTTGCACACTAATAGCAGTCACATTTGCAGGAAATAAATGTAATCCTTGAGTGTGAAATGTATAATAGAAGCTACACAGACAAATCCCTTCTGAAGTATATGATGTCCTATTTAGAAGCATTGTCATGCTTTGTGGGAATAAAGGAAGGAATTTTATCACAGTAACTTCATTTGGGTAGTGCATGGGCAAAATAGAGTTAATAAAGTTAATACTAAGCTGTGTCCACAGTTTCTTATTTGCTTTTCTTCTGTGTCTTGACTCTTGCATTCTTGATTTCAGAGTCCGCCAGGCTCAGGAAGAAGAGTGAAGAATAACTTTCCTGCCCCTTCCACCTTTATGTAATAGGCTTTGAAGAATGAGTGAACAGGGATTTGAACTTCTTTTGATTGCAGATATATTTGATCCATAGCAGATGAGTGCTGTTGACCTTGAGGTCTTTCACAAGTCGTTCTGCTGCTCCCTCTCTGTGTATGCACGTGCTTTTTGAAGAGGACCTGACACTCTGAATCCTCAGTGGAAGGAGGTAAACTGTTACGTGACCATTTTTTTTCCTTCCTCTAAAGGAAGCAAGGGATCCAACACATTGCCATATGTCTCATTGGCCAGCTTTAAGTGCTGTTCTTAAAGTTCAAGATCATTAGTCTGAAACTGAAGACTCTCCAATGAGTGTGCAAGAAAATTAAGTGGTTGTTTAGGTAATTCAGTTTGAATCACCCTACTTGCTCCAGATACCTCTTTTTGGTTCACTGTGCCACTCAAGTTGGTCAATGGAAAAAAGGTGGTCTGACTCTCCCCTGTAATCTCCTTGTTTGTTGTGCTGACTTCGTAGTGCTAGAGTATGACATTTCAATTTTATTGAAGTCTCCTATAGCCGAAAGGATCACACTATTTAGTGAGCAGTTGAGGACCTGTGCAAAGTAAAAAATACTTGTGTTGTATTGAAAGATATCCTAAATTAACCACTCTTCTAATGCCTTCCCTTTGTGCAAAATTGCATCTCGTACTCTACCACACTCCTCTGCTGAATGTCATTGAATCCTCAACTGGATTGCAAGCTCAAAGCACCCTAGAGGCTTCACTTAGTGTATGTAAACAGAAATAATTGCTTCATTGAATTACTTCATTCTGGTAACTTGTTTTTAATATTTAGCTTTTAGAGTACAAGCTAGTTGGAACTAATGTATGGGATTGTGTTTTTCTTTTGTAAAACAATGGAAGTGATTACATTCTCAGTAAAGAAACAATCTATCATCCTTTACCATAATGTTATTGTAATCAGAGTTAGTATATTTCATAAGTTGACAAAACAGAGAGTCATTCATTATTTATGTTTCTAAATCTTTTACAGTTAGACAGTACAACAGACTGGTGGGTTTTCCATGCTGTGAAATAACAACTTAGCATCATTTCAGGGCAAGAACTATTTTGCATGCTATGCCATCAGAAAACTCATCACAATGGTTCATTTGAGGGCATGATCCGAATAATATGAACCTCAAAACTGCTCTGTGTCTTCAGTGGATCTTTTCTGACAAAAATATTTATCTGATCCATTTAGTGTACTGATTTCTGTAATATCTCCAGATACATTATTCATTAACAATTAACACCTCTAAATTGTACTCTAAAAAGAATATTAGAAACATTTTCCATATATATATATGTAGAGAATTGTGTTGGGATTTAAAACATATGTCAAGAAAATTGCAGTCAAGTGAAAATTACTCTTACTGCATTGCAGATCCTAAGCAACTACTTCATGAAAAACAACAGACTGCAATGAGCAGCATAGAAACAGGCAGCATACAAACATTAACCAGCATACTGTTAAATTAGATTTCATAAATGATCCCTGCCTGCTGCTTTCTATGTGTTCTACATACAGGTCACTATGCATCTTCATCTATTTTAGGATTGCTGTGTGCAAATATTCAAAGATCATCCAAGGAAACCTACAAGATGGATGGCATAATAATTGAAGTAAATCAAATGAGGAAAGTAACAATCAGAGATGCTGGTGCTTGAAGGAAATATATCTATATATCTGGTCATTCAAACTGAAGATAATATTATATCCAAATAACACAACCAACAAGGAAAAGACTTAAATAAAATATTTTAAAGAAAACCGTAAGAATGGATGCTTCTTTCCTACTGAATAGGTTGGACAGAAATATATGTTTGGGATGTTTCACTGGATTTGGCTGGACTTTCAACTCTGTGACCTATTATTTAATTAAAAAATTAACCTCATGCTCCAAAATTATCTGAAATTACTATTCCTCATTTTATAGAGCTGTAAAAAAATTTTATTTCACATTTCAGATAGAAATTTTACCTCAGAATATACCCTCAGAATGCAGCTATTATTTGGTACTTGAGGTTTTTTTGTACTATTAGAGCAAACTCACAAGTGACAAGGGATGCTATTCAAGTTACGGTAACATACTAAAATCTAATTTTGAGTGGATGTTATTTCTTTTATAGCTGTTTCCAAAACCGCCCGTCGCTCATTGCAATGGACCGTATTCAACCCAGGAGTTTCCCTCAGGTGCCAGCGCTGGAAGGTGCCAGAGGTGAGATGAGAACCTGTGGTGACAGACGTACAGACTGCATTAGGTCACCTGGGTCTTAGTGGATGCAAGTGCACTGTGACTGGGGAACGGACTTCCTGTTCTGGCGTCAGGATCTACCAAGCCGTCTCACCCCTACTGCAGAGGGCCTTTTTCCATCCCTTGCTCTTCTTGGGAATTAAGCCCTCTTGGAGCCCAAAGCAGCGAGTAGGGAGTTCTGTGTTCTTGCTCCATCTTCAGTGAATATTAGCACAGCATATTATTCATTCTGAGCACCTTTAGGCATCACTGTAATTCAGTTAAGAACTTTACTTGTGTGAGGACAGTACATGTGGAACAGGCCACTTGAGTCTAAATGTGATGATAAGTGAAGGGTCAAACTCAATCTGATACAGTGCAAAAAGAATCTCGGATCTGTAGCTGATCAACAGGGAGAGCTTCAGGTGCCAAAACCCAGTTTATCACTAACTGATATCATCTAGGTTGGCTCCCTGGCCTCCCACTACCTTTAGAAGGCAGATGGCTCCTACAGGTTTTGTGTCAAGCCCCATGAAAATGTCTTCAATAGCCTAGGTCATCTCAAAACACAAGGACTCCATGCTTAGGCTGCAAAATCCTATTTATGGTGTTATTCTTGGTTCTAGCAATGGCTATGAATATGACAGAAGTTTTTCCTGTGTGGAAAGGGTGAGTAAGAAGCTAAAGCAAAAAGTGAGAGCCTGAGAGTTTTCTATCTCGGCAGAGTAAAAGCTGGATGCTGATGTTTCATCCCTCTAATTGAAATGTCAGAGGTACAAGATCCTTCACAAAAATGGCATATCATATCTGGGAATGTGAATTAAGTCTCATTTTTTGAATAACCACTGAACAATGTGGACAGGGTGAAGTGTCAGGAGCTGGCAGGTGTGATAGGAAATCAAGTAGCCAGAGGGATTGTTTTCCAATACAGTTGTTCTTGGCGAACTAGAGAAATTCACTTGTTTGGTTAAACAAAAGACAGATAAAACTCACCAGAGCTTCACAGCTATAATTACCCTTGCTCTGTTAGATTTGAGAGCTTCAGCAAAGACAAACTGAAAACAATCAGTGAAAACAATCTTCATGGCTTTGCAAGTCTGCTAAAAGAAAACATGCTCAGTGAGTCCCCATATGTCTTCCTGCTCCACTGGGAGAAATTGAACAGTTTTACAGCAAGGGACATCAATCGCACACAAATTTTGCACTTGGTGAAGAACAGACAGTGTGAAAATAGATTGAAATAGTGCTTTATATCTTGGCATTCTTGGGGATTAAAGAGAAACATCCATAATTATAAAGTTTGAGATACCGATGATCCAAAGAAAAGTGTAAGTGGCTTGTTGGGAGGTTGTTAGTCGTAGGGGATGAGTGTTTTGCTTACACCTAGGAGGGTCACTTCCCCAAGGTACTGACTCTGTAGAAGAGAGCATCTATGTTAGCTTTGGCACTTCAAGACTGACTGGTGCTGTAATATTATCATGTATATTGCTGGGTGTCAACCTGCCTCAAACACAGTTATTCATGTTTCTAACTCTAGATGTCTACATCTGAGAAATTAATCTATTCTAATTTTAGTTTTTAGTTTTAACCAAAAAATCTAGAATGCAGATATGACATCTAACAGGTATATAGTGATTATTCTTTACAGTTTTAATGAGTCAGGAGTGTCTGGACTGTTATGCTTATTCATAAGGCAAAAAATGGGGAAACTGTATATGGAAAGGTCACTACAGTAGTAGATCCAGGAGTGAGTCCCAAATGTCCTCACTTCCTAGGTTTTATCTTCTTTTCAAGCATGTTTATGCATAGTGAAAAACATTAGTGTTATTAAAATTACAGTAAAGTTTATTTATCAAAATTTTAAAATGGGTATCTTCAGTTTAAAATGCTGCAATACTGGAAAATATTAGCATGATTAAAAATTTGCTTTACACTAGACCTGGCAAGCAGAACTAGAAGTTAGACATGATCAGGAAGAGCACAGAGAGACGTAGAAGTGATTTTGGATTTCTTATTGACAGACACCAATTCATTCACCTTCATCAAAAACAATGGGAGAAGCGCAAAGGAAATGATGAGTCATTTTGTCATAGGATTTTTATAGGCAGAGTCCGCCATTGTTCAGCCTGCCTCTCAGCTCTCGCACAACACGGGCGTACTGCAGTGCAGGTCTGGAGAGAGCTCACAGCGGGGCTGCATGTCATTACACATACAAGAAAACTAAATCAAGCTGCGTTTAAAGCAGAGGCAAAAGATCCAAAATATTCAGTGGTAAAACTTATATTTTTATTTATTTTTCACGAGTTCTTTCAGAAGAGAACTTGCAGCTACTTAACTTAGGTGCTTAATTGTACTGTTAGAGCTGAAAGGAAGCTCCTGGAGGGAAAAGTGTGGATTTACAAGTCACGTTTTGAACTGAAAGTAACTGTGTTTTTTCTTCCTGAAGATTTAGCAGTCTAGAAGCAAGGCAGATAATAGCATGTCAAACTGAGTTAGATCCTTTGCAGTCCTCAGTAATCATAACAACTACAGTCTCTGCAAGATTTAATGTGTTTTGTATCTTGCAGTATCAAACAATGCCCTTAAATCAGCATTTAACTTATTTTAAGTAATATATGTTAAAAATATAGTTGAGGATTTTTTTTTTTTCACAAGGAAATTACTTCATCTTTTGGCTAAGGAATGGCACTTTTTTTTTTTTGAAAGTAGAACTTTTTACAGCAATATATCAATTAGTGTGAGCCTTCTGTGGTGGAAGAGTGATTTAGTTCAGAGTAAATTTCCTTGTTTTTTTCAGTAATTTCCACCTTTCCTAGTAAGGTCAGAAGACAATTCCTGTTGAATACAATAATTGCAAGAATAGGTCTATTAAGTAATGACAACAATGAGTCTCCTTAAAACTTGTCCAAAAGTGAGGTAGTTTGACATATGCAGCACTGGAGGAAGTACATCACATTATTCAGATACTTAAGCTTTAAAGAGGCATGAAGTCAGTGTCTTGTAAAAACAATCTCTTTTCTTTTCCTTTGAAGATGAGCTCTTAAAAATGGTGCAACAGTATCTTACAATAGGAGGCAACCTAAAGAAAACACTTCTTTTGTGCTCTTAAAGGGTCCTTTACATTAATGTCATTGTAAACTGGAAAGTTAGATGTAAAAAATAAGAGAAACACTGCACCCTTCATGCTCATTTACATTAAAAGCTTTCTTTGATCTCTTTGTCTAAGCTTTGAAAGATTCCCCACAGAACAGATCATTGTACAACATGCACAGCATTCAAAATTAATAAATTAGTGTGAAAGATAAGCCACTAAAATCAAACATGCCTATAACTTTGATGCTGGATTTATGTTGCTAAGGCCCTTGTTGAGTTCTGCTACTCATTTTCTTTTCCTTTTTCTTTTTTTTTTCTTTTGTTAACAGAAAATGTTATTTTTCCTTTATCAGGAGAGAAACAACTTCATTCTCCAAAGCTGAAATGCTGGAAAACTTTGGAGAGGCTTGAATCTCAGACTGAGATCTGGGATATTACTTGTGCTTAGCTACCTCCTGCTTCACTGACTGATTTACTGGTTGGTTGTTAAATTGATAAGCATAATGAGATTTGCCTTTCAGACCTACCTCTAAGTTAAAATGGATGGACTGGATATCCACTTTGCAGCATTCAGATCCCAGTTTCACCTACATAGCAGATCTTTGCTTTCCAAACATCACTGGACTAATTCTGTGCACAAGGATAGATTTTAACTGTGGAAATTCGAAATTCCTGCTCATGTTCATGTCAAGTAATGTTAATTGCATGAATATATGTAGAGACTGAGCAAAGATACGAGGAAGATCACAGTAACTTATAACTAATCTGAAGTGAGGAGGGACTTTTCAAAGAGGTGTTTGGTTTTCAGTGATTTTTTTTTTTTAATCCAAACATTGACATTGGGAAAAGTTTGGTCTTGAAATACTGTCCTTGTAGATCAAGCTTAAGCTGTATTACCTACATTTTTACAACACATAATGATTCACATACATAGAGATCAATAGTTTTAATTAATAACAAAAGATGAATGTATTCTATCTCTATAATTTCTTCTGTTTATTTAATGATGATACATGCCTTAAGATTGCACTGAAAGATCTCCTTGTTCTATATCATTTTGGGTAGGGCTTTTCTTTACCAACTATAGCCATTTAGTTCCAAACGACCATTGAATCTCCCTCTAAGAGCAACGGGAAGAGATGAGACCAGCTTTGAAAGCAGGTGTCTGGAATAAGTGGAAGAAGTTACTGTGTAGAGGCACAGTTATCCACAGAGGGGTGTCATGTGGGATCTGAGATATCCTGGGGTTTACAAGACATCCACATGCAGCCGCAGTATCTGGAAGCGTTCACCTGGGTCAGCCCGATCATGATGTCTTAAGACCTCCAACTGGTATTAGATATCTATATTTAAGCAACTGAACTGAGTCCTGTTTCTACCTTTGTACACTCTGACTATGTCAGCGAGGCCCAGAAGATGGACTTTGATAAAACACTTAAACTTCTACAGTTAGAAAAAGCTAATTCCATCTCTTGCATTGACCTAAGTCTATATTCTACACTCTCAGTCTCTCAATTTTGGATACTTCTTTTTGCTCTTAATAAAACATCAAAATTAATCTCTGCACATTTTGAAGAACAAGTGTTTCACAAGTGGTACTTACCTGCTATGTTTCATAGAACCACCCAATGTAGTCACATTTAGTGAAATATGACAAAATCAACAGTCACTACTGATGACACAGGTAACAATCCTGTCTGGTATTCTCAAAATAACCCTTTTTTTTTTTCCCCCATGAGGCTTATTTTTTAACTACAAGAATTAGAAATGTTTTAGTACATAGTATTGACTGTGTAGGAGATCTGACTCTCATCTCACAGGTTCCACCAAATTTTAAACTTCCTAAATAAAGTTACTTTTAAACTTCACTACTGACCTCTTTCTGAGCCCTCTGCTCACCCAAGTGGCACAGAATTCTTGCTGCAGGACAGCTTTAGCTTCTGAGCAAATGGCAAAATTCACTTCAGGTAAATGAACATTCTTTCACAGTAACACAATGAGTGTGGGAAAAGTACTAGTCAATTTGGCTGTAGGTATGATTTTTCTGCTTAGTTCCTCTATGTATTTTTTCAAATAATAAAAAAAATGCTGAACCTGCTTTTTAGTAAATTATAAACCAATAACATGCGTAACATAAAAGTATATATATAAGCTATATTTGCAATGAACAGCAAAGCAGCAATTTATAACTTGATTGAAGCTTACAATTTTGCAGAATGATTTACAGTTTATTCTGTCCCTTTAGATGTATTTATACCATGCTTGTAATTACAAGTTAACTTTTGAAACATTGACTAGTACTGATGGGCTGCTTTGGCATTGGTAACCACATCTGCATTAAAACCTGAATGACTAGACTATCTCAGGGAGGTTTTGACCTAACCAAAGGTGCAGTACTTGTATAAACTGACGAATCACTAAAACATTACTAATTTTATGAACTGAAATTTAGTAGTCAGATTAATGTTTTCCACCATGCCTGAATTTACTACATATGATTTAAACAATTCCCTTCAATATCAGTAAAATAAGAATTTTGAGAAGGAAATCTTTGATTCCTAGATAAGGCAAGAGATTTCCTGCAGCCATAAAGCCACTTGAGTAGAACCTCATAAGAGCTGAATTTTCGCTATGCAGTCCTTTGCAAGGATGGATAATTAAAAATAAACATCTCTTAAGCTGTCAACCTAAGGTTTCTCTGTAGTCCATGGGAAAGAGAGGCATCTTCAGTGAGTAACTCATCCCTCCAGCTTGAGAAGTCTGTCATCAGATGGCAAGAATTGTCGCCTGGGAGATTTTGGCTGTTCATTGGTGCAGAACCATTAATTGACAAACACTTGAGTCTAGTGATTAGGTGGAGGACTCTTTTCCCTGTTGAAAATTGCTGAGTGCCACTGGGACTGTTGTGCTACCAACGGGACAGAGTCATGGTCTAAAACAAGGCAGCAAAAATTCAATTGTGCTTGGGTAAGATCTGTAGACTCTTGTCTGACTTCTGATTAAGAGGAAGGCAGTAGTTGCCATGAAAAAGCCTGTATCAGTGCACAGGTACCACATGCCTATTCTTGGCAAAAGACTGTGTTATTGAAAATATCAGTGAGTGATGAATGCAGCTAAAATTTGACCTTTCAAGATGACTGTCTTACGTTATGCTATGTGAAAGGCTTCTCAAATGTTAATAAGATTAAATATTCTGTATTCCTTCCTTTGCAAACTCTTTGGTAGTGATCTGGTAAACAGTTACTTTTAGAAAAGATTGTCTTATCTTAATGAAGTTTCATGTAAAAAACCCACTAAACTTAACTTGGTTTTATATGTTTTGGGATTTTTTTTAATTTTCACATTATTTAACACAGTTTGATTTTTTTTTTCCTCTCTTTTTACTTAGACTATTATAAGATGAAAAATAATATCTCAAAATGAGGTATAAGAATTCAGATAATCAAATTAAATTGCTGCCCTTTTCAATATCACTTGTCCTGTAACTTCCAAATCTAATTTTGTAATTAGATTTTTTTTCTTATCTGAAACAATAATTTTCCAGACATTTTCCCTCTGTGGAAATGTTGATGGCTCTGATGTCCTTTGTGGACTTTTAAGGACCACTGCATGGCCTAGAAAAGTGTAGAAGAGCATTTTAAGATAGATTGATGGTGGAGGGATCAATAGAAATGCAAAATACTGCAATCATTTTTTTTTACATAACACCTTTAATTAATATAATTATGAGATAACCATTAAGGGATAGATTAAGCACTGAAATGGATGTTAAGGTAAGTGACAGAGTGTAAGTTAGTCAATGATAGAGCTGGTTAAATAGCACTCAATGAATAATATATATGACTTGAACTCTCTAGAATGCATAATACAGAGAATATGCTATTGAATTATTTATCCCGTTAAAAAGCAGGTGCATGTGCCAAATTTGCAGCAGTTCTCTGAAAGGAGTCAGACTCCTGGGGTACTAAGTGATTGCTCACTGGAGAAGAAGACAGCAGCTGATCAAAAAGTTGATGTGCTGAGGTGATTTGGGAGCGTAAGTCTTATATAAGCACCACTGGAGGTAAAACCTGAGAATAATAACCTAAGAAATAATACAAGTGTCCTCTTATTTGTTAGGATATGCAGTTGCAACAGAGCCCATATAATCTCAGTACTGCCTTCAGGTGTCAGAGGAAAGCCTTCTGCAGTAAGATCTGTTTCAATATTGAAGCATTAAAACATATATATAAACTTGATTTCCTTTTGCAATTTGAAGACGGACATCTAACAATCTTAAAAAAAAATTACAAACTTACACTTAGCTTGAAAATTTTAGAAAAATATGTTATAATTTAGATACACAATTCACTTCAAGTTCTGATGGGATTTGGATGCTCCAATCCCTTAATCTTTTTAGATATTTTTTTTTTCCCCAAAACTAGCATTAGTCTCCATTAGGTATCTGAAAAATAACACGACTCTTTGAAGTCACAGCTCCAGAGTGATTTTATTAGGCACTGCTGAATGCAGATGTCCGAAAGCTAATGAGATTTGGGGTATACTGTTCAGGTTCCATTCAGAAAATCCCCTTGCTGTACAGTTTTAGCTTACTTTACAGCATACGTGTCTCTCCTACATAGGAAAATCTAGAAAGATAATTAATGATCAGAAGAATAACCACTTTGTTATACTAAGACTGGTTCAAAGTTACAAAGTAATATCTGCATAAACTACCTCAAAGTTTAGTCTGTCAAGCTAAGCCCAAATCTGGTCCAGCAGCTAAAAAGTCAAAACTGTATCACACTGCCTAGGAAGGATGTCAGGAAAGCCATGGCTCTTGCTTGGCTACACAACAAAGGCTTATTGAATATTAACTCTTACATGGAAAACTAAGTTTCAATTAAACACAGCTTTTCACACACAAAAACATTCTTTGCGTTGTTCACAGTTATTTGATTATGAAAATGTTTAACATGAGATCGAAAATACTGCCATCTTCATCAACCTATTGCAGTGTTTTTTTAAGAAGTAAAAATTTTTCATTATGAAGTGTAATGATTTAAAATTTCATTTACTTCAGAATATTCTTAGGTAAAAATAACCACAATTGTAGAAAGGCTGTCATACATCTGACCCTCCTGAGAAGAGAAGTCTGACTTGAAACTTTGGATGTTAATTGCATTTTGCAATAATTAAAGGAAAATCTAAATGCAGCTGCTCCAGTTTAGCTCTGCTTCCACTGCTTCTTGTTTGCCAGTAGAATAAAAATAAAATTAAAAATATTCAATATAAAACTGAAAATAAACTGTTTAAACCCTAAAGCCAACTCATTGAATTGAGGGACATATTTCTATAGTATTTTTGCATTAAACTAGATACAAGGAAGAAATTTTTTACAATGAGAGTGATGGAACACTGGAACAGGTTGCCCAGAGAGGTGGTTGATGCCCCATCCTTAGAAACATTCAAGGCCATGTTGGATGGGCCTCTGAGCAACCTAGAATCATAGAATCATAGAATGGTTAGGGTTGGAAGGGACCTTCAAAGGTCATCTAGTCCAACCCCGCTGCAAGAAGCAGGGACATCCCCAACTAGATCAGGTTGCTCAGAGCCTCATCCAGCCTGGCCTTGAACGTTTCCAGGGATGGGGCCTCCACCACCTTTCTGGGCAACCTGTTGCAGTGTTCTATAACCCGCATCGTAAAAAATTTTTTCCTAATTTCCAATCTAAATCTACCCCCCTCTATTTTAAAACCATTACTCCTCGTCCTATTGCAACAGGCCTTACTAAACAGCCTTTCCCCATCTTTCTTGTAGGCCCCCTTGAGGTACTGGAAGACTGCTATCAGGTCTCCCCGAAGCCTCCTCTTCTCCAGCCTGAACAGCCCGAACTCTCTCAGCCTGTCCTCATAGGAGAGGTGCTCCAGCCCTTTTATCATCTTTGTGGCCCTCCTCTGGACCTTCTCCACCTGGTCCATGTCCTTCTTGTGCTGGGGTCTCCAGAACTGGACACAGTACTCCAGGTGGGGTCTCACCAGGGCAGAGTAGAGGGGGAGAATCACCTCTCTCAACCTGCTGGCCACGCTTCTCTTGATGCAGCCCAGGATACGGTTGGCCTTCTGGGCCACAAGGGCGCATTGCCTGCTCATGTTGAGCTTCTCGTCCACCAGCACTCCCAAGTCCTTCTCCTCAGGGCTGCTCTCAATCCATTCCCCGCCCAGCCTGTATTTGTGCCTGGGATTGCCATGACCCAGGTGCAGGACCTTGCACTTGGCCTGGTTGAACTTCATGAGGTTGGCACGGGCCCACCTCTCCAGCCTCTCAAGGTCCCTCTGGATGGCATCCCTCCCTTCCAGCCTGTCAACGGCACCATACAACTTGGTGTCATTGGCGAACTTGCTGAGGGTGCACTCTATCCCACTGTCCATGTCGCTGACAAAGATGTTGAACAGGGCCGGGCCCAGCACGGACCCCTGAGGGACGCCACTCGTGATCGGTCTCCACATGGACATTGAGCCGTTGACCACCACTCTCTGAGTGCGGCCATCCAGCCAACTCCTTATCCACCGAGTGGTCCGTCCATCAAACCCATGTCTCTCTAGTTTAGAGAGAAGGATGTCATGCGGGACAGTGTCAAAAGCTTTGCACAAGTCCAGGTAGATGATGTCAGTTGCTCGTCCCTTGTCCACTGATGCCGTCACCCCGTCAGAGAAGGCCACCAAATTGATCAGGCACGATCTGCCTTTGGTGAAGCCATGTTGGCTGTCACCAACCACCTCCTTGCTCTCCATGTGCCTTAGCATGGTTTCCAGGAGAATCTGCTCCATGACCTTGCCAGGCACAGAGGTGAGGCTGACCGGCCTGTAGTTACCTGGGTCTTCCTTATTCCCCTTTTTAAAAATTGGGGTTTTGTTCCCCCTCTTCCAGTCATCGGGGACCTCACCAGACCGCCACGACTTCTCAAATACGATAGCCAGTGGCTTGGCAACTTCATCCGCCAGTTCCCTCAGGACCCGCGGATGGATCTCATCAGGTCCCATGGACTTATGCACCTTTAGGTTCCTCAGATGATCCCGACCCTGCTCTTCCAGTACACCTGATCTGGTGTCCTACTTTAGCCCTGATCGGGACCAGACTACACAGTCTCTCTGTCACTCCCCCCACCCTCCAGTGAGACAGAAGGGATAACTAGCAAACAAAAGGCAGCAAAAACACACAGGTTGAGATGAAACAAAAAACATACTTAAGAGACATAACAGAAGAAAACAAAACAGTGATGGAAAACAAATACAATACCACGGCTTACAACAAATGTCAACACCCAGTTACTTGCCACCCTCCTCACTGATATACTGAGCATGATGTCACATGGGATGGAATAGCCCTTTGGCTAATTTGAGTAAACTTACCCCAGCTGTTAGCTAATTAGTAAACTATCCAAGCTGGGTGCCCCAGCCATAGGGGCCACCATCTCCCCTTCTTCTCCCAGCTCAGGTGAATATTAACTCTATCCTAGCCAGAACCAGGACATCTGGTTGGAGATGTCATTGCTCCTTGCAGGGGGGTTGGACTAGATGACTTTTAAAGGTCCCTTCCAACCCAAACTATTCTATGACTCTATGATTCTACAGTCATTGGTCTCATGGCAGAAAGGTTTGTATTTGATTTGTACTGCAAAGCTATACACCAAAGTAAATCAAATGACTAGAAGAAGCGTTGATGGTGATTCCTGTATAACAATTGCATTACGAAATAAATAACCTCGATATTTATGGTGTTGAGAACATCACAAACACTTGCTGGTTTTTTTTGGTATTGGAATGGTTTTGGTATGCTTGCTAGAATTAACTTCAAAATCCACAGTGAAAAATATTTCTACATCTACTCTTGGAAAAACCTGTGTATTCAGTTATATTTTCCTCCTCACACGATCTTTCCAATGGTTGTAAAGAAAGCTGGTAGACTTCAAAATGGCCTCATTGTTCTTCCCCAAGTATTACAGAGTTACATTTTAGCAGTGGATAGAGTGATTCTTATCGATTTTAGTGTTTCTTGGGATTTAGATTTGCCACTGGTGGACTGTAGAAACAGGATAGAGTTTGAAAAGTGCTGCATAATTTCCCTTTAGGACAGATATTTTACTATTTCATCCTATCTTCTCTGTTAGGGTGTGTGTGTATAGTGAAAGAAATTACTGCTGCTTTCTGTCTACTAACTTGCCTCTTCCAGGACTCAAAGCAGTTTAAAAATCTCTTCTATTTCCACCATCTGACAGACAATTGAAAGTCTAAGGCTCACATTTTAATGTGTTAGGGAGTTTTATACCATGGCAAAGGTAAGATTTGTGGCTTTCCAAAGTAAAAAATACATCACCTGCTTCAGCTCTGGGCTTACTCAGAACAGAATTTGGTTTTTCCTGCAAAATACGAGCCATTTGCATGATTCTCAGTGATGCCCACTGCAAAATAACTGAATGAATTTAGGAGCCTGAATTGCCAAATGGAATCTTATTTCCCTACAGGAGCCTGGAAAACTACTAGACCTATGGGACTGACTTATTCAGTCCTTGTAGGATTGTTCTTTCTGGTATGTTTACCTGAATTTTGGAAGGAACTGACACAGTAGAGAGGTTCAGTAAGGCATTGTATTAAAGACGTCCAGATTATGGCTCTACTATTTCCTTTTATTGAGGGGAGGTAGGGTTTGGATTTGTGGGATATTACTTCCTCTGCAGTAATTGACTGTGTACCCCCGCTCAGCATCAAATGCAAGTGGATTTACTCAATTTTTTGCTAAAGATTAAATTGCCCTCCACCTGACATAGTCTAATAGCATGACTTTGAACTAGTATGCCCTTGAATGTGATGCCGTTCAGTAGGTAGGGGTTATATATACCCCAAAAGATTAACTGGGGTTAACATTTTAGGGCAATAATTTTTAAATTTTTTTTTATATTGTTCTGAAGGAATTAAACAGCTCTGATTTAGTTGAGCAAGTTGCTAATACAGGATCTCTCTGTGTTATTAAATAGTCAGCTTGAGAGAAGTCCGATGGAACTGTATATTTCAAGGTGTTTCACGTTCCACAAATGCTCCTTCTTTATCCTGGTTTCACATAGAACAATAAATGAGAATTAAGATTGTTGTGGGAGTGATGGGAAGAATTAGGGGATGATGAAACTTGTTTATAAATTTATGTTTTAAGAAGAAATCATTATAAAAATAAAACATGAATGTAATTAGAACATTGTAGCCTTTCCTCAAACTAACTGTAAGTTGATTTTCTTTGCTTAGCATATAAAGTTTTCCTTTAGAGTCTTGTATGGCAAACTGGGATCAGCTGCTAAGCCTGTCTTACCAGCACCTCTTCCCACTGAAGTCAGTGCCTGTCTGCAGTAGCCGAAAGTGCAGTCTCCAGAACAAGCGTGAGTACAGCATGTGCTGCCTGTCTGGTGATGAGTCCCCAATGGGGCAACACCTCAAGGCTCTCCCTGTCTTAACAAGTCACTCTAGAAAGGAGGTGTGCTTTCCTTTCTTGTTAATGCTAGACAAAGGAAGACAAAGGAAGAACACTAGTTTTTATGACTTGAGGAATTATCTTTGACATAGAAAACACCCATTGCAGAAGGGTGTTCTTAAAGATTACTTAATACAATTAATTTTTTCTTCATTTCCTTTTCAGAGCAAAACCAGAATGCTTCCAGTAAAAGTTAAAATGAAATGTCAGCTGAGTTGAGGCCGTTCATCACTTTAATTTCTCATTTTTAATTACTTAGCAGTATTTTTTAAATTACAAGGAAAAGCAAGGAGGAAGACATTTATAAAAGATTCCAAAACTTTGAAATAAGTATGTTTTCTGTTTTCAATTTTGGGCATAGATGTTGTTCTTGTACTCCATTTCAATCAATCACCAAACACAGTGAATATGTGTGTATATCACAGACTGGTGTGGCGCAGGGATGGGAGGGAAGTGCATCAGTTTGTTGTGACGCATTATGGTCTGTGACTGCATTGTGGACGTATCTTTGCCAGCAGTGAAGTTCTTTACAGTTCTCAAAGAAAAGTAACTGCCTACAGAGGGTTTCATCCCCATGCATGAGTTCATCTGTGGTTACATCACAAGAGAAAACGCATACTACAAGACTAAGTATGAACATAAGGCAAAGTGACACCTAAACCCAACACTTCCAGGGCACTAAATGAGAAACACAGGTGCACCTAAGGCTTTTTGGAAAAATGCTATCCTGAATTGCTGTGTAATGCTTTTTCATGATGTTAGATTAATTGAGCATGCTATGGAAATGTAAAAAAAAAAGTCTCCAAAAGGCATACCAGGGTATGTTAATTATGATCACACTTAGATAGATTAGAATTGGCCATTCTTCACTCTCTGACTTAGCTATAGCTGATTCTTACCTAAGTCCATGCTATCTATTTGCAGAGCAACAGTTAATGTATGCGCAATGTAGCTTCTGACAGATACAGCTAAAGAGTTGTGAGACGATTTTGCAGAATTATTTGAAAGACAAAACATTGTTTGGGGGAAATCTTAGAGCAGCACAAGCGATGCCTTAATTTTCTCTGAAGAAAACACGTATTCTTTGATAAGCCAGCATGCCCGGCAGGGCTAGAGTAGGTTGCTAGGGAACATGATGCTGTAGTGAAATTAAGTAGGCTATTCAAACTAATTAGGCTAGGGAGAATGTGTATTTTTTAAAATTCATAAGATGTCAATTACAAAAAAAAAAGGTGACAGTCTATTATGTTTAAAAAGATCATTAATGTTCGGAGAGGTGGGTCAGATTATCTCCAAGTAAAAAAAGGGTGTGATAGTGATTCAAACTGAAAATGAGCTGAATTCCTTTGGAAGAGAATTAAAAAGGTAAATGTGTTTCACCTAACTTTAGCAATTAAGTTAGAGACCAAGCATAAGTTAGCTGTCTGAGTTCCTTATATAGTCTGTGGAGACAGACAGGTATCTTCAAAGGATTATTCATTCCATTCTATCTTAATCATTTATTTAAGGAGGCCAGCATTTATTTCTAAAGTTAGGTGATGGGAATACTCCTTACATCCACAGAGGAAGTCTTTTAAGAAGAAAGATGCTTCCATATCTACCTCTAAAACTTCTGCAGTTTCATTCTTTGTCACTTATGAGTATGCTACTGCTGTTCTGCTTGGGAAATCCAGAAAGAAATTTTTGACATTTTATCTTTTCCTTTCACACATTCACTGCTTTTTCTGAACTACAAAAGCACTGAAGTTTTCTTACTTTATCGGCTGTTATCCCTGGGTATCAGAAAAGATGGACAATAAACTTTGCTCCTTTGGGCTACCTTCTGTCTTTCTATCTGTTCAAATTCACTTAGTCTGTTAGACTGAATTGCCTTCATGTAGGCAGACCATGTTCTGTGCACCATAAAGTGCACAGCAAAATTGCTGGGGCTTGGGTAGATGTGCAGTAATAATAGATACTAGTCAGTTCAGATGACCCTCAGAACAGCACGTGTGGGATGTAGATGTTGACTAGATGAAACAAAGATGCCTCGAATGAAACGTGGATCCTCAACAGAGAGTTTTCATGCCCTTTTTGTGGCATATTTTGGTTTACGTCTCATGCAAACAATAACATTTTTAAGATATTGAGATGGTTCCTATTGTGCATAAACTAAATGGCAAATACAGTAGAAATTAAGCCAAAGAAGGGGAGTAATGGTCCTATAATATGTTTTTGCTGTCATTCAATGTTTGCATCTATCTGTCTTGGGACAGTAATAACGTATTTTAAGTAAGCTGTATGTTTTGGTGAGATAAAACAATATTGACATTATGAAAAGAAATGCAAATTTTTTAAAAAGGAAGAAGTGTAAACAAGCATGGGGTAGAGATTTCATTTTTAAAAAGAAATGACATCTTTATTAAATGCTTCATCACATATTCCATTAACATTTGCTCTCTTTCCATTTGCACAGTCTGCTTTAAAGGACAAAATACTGATAATTCTCGGTTTTTACCCAGAGCTCAGATATATTTTTCTCCATTTGTGCTGCTGCCGTCTGTCATTAGTTTGGCAGGCTCTGCCTTAGTGTCCTTTTCTCATCCTATTTTGTCTCTGACAGCAGCTGCAGCAAAGAGTTAAATCTGGCAATTGCCCATTCCAGAGACTAAATTATTGGCTATATATCTCACTAGTAGTTTTTGGTTTTAAAACTGGCCTTACATGCATGTCAACTTCTCTGCAAAGTAGCTAACTATGAAACTGTCAAATTTTACCTTTTGAGTAGTCAGACTTAAAATGGATGTTCTATGACCCCTCTCCAGCACCTGTGAATTACTTCACAGCACAGAAGACTGAAAGTAAATATAGCTGTTTGTCAAGAAAAATGTGAAAGAGTTCACGTCCAGATTAAGAGTTCACTTCCAGATAAAAATACAAAGTTTTAAGGAAAAGTTCAGAAATGGTCAGTACTGATTTTTAGAGTCCTCCCTTTGAAATTAGGGGGAGCAAACATTGTAATACTATGCTAAATAATGCATGTCGTAAAGAAAATGAGCTCAATGTACCTTTTTGTCCTTGCTCAGAGTCTGAGAAGCAGGGAAAAACACTAAAAAAAGGATGAGAAGAAAACAGAGGAGTAATGATATAAGTGTTGCTACTGAGTATCACTGAGGATAACAGCCTACTAGAATGGTTATTACATTTACACTGGCAAAGACCGCATGCACATTAAAATAGAAAGGGCTATATTGCAAAGGAATCAAAACCTTTGTGCTTTGGAGACTTAATGGCACTGATTAAAACAAAACTTGCCTTTGCACAGATTATTCTATAAGTACTCACTATCATCTTTCTTTCATCTCATTCTTGCACTGGATTTTGTCTCCTGTTTTAGTATTAGATTGCTTGCTTGACCCAGTCTACCAATTCCTATGTGAATGACCTCCAGTTGAGTTTTACAGTCACTCCCCCTTGTTAGCACTAGGGATGATGTTTTCCTTTTTCTGTAAGGAAATGTACCTCATGTACGTGCCTTTATACATCTCACATACATGAAAATCTGCAGAACAGACTGTGTTATTAGATAGGAATTGCTGCATTTTGCTTTTGATAAATACATTTTCTCCTTATCTACTACCATGGACTTTTTCATATGTTTCTTTTTGGACTATGAATCAATGTTCCTGAAAACAATTTTTGACCGTTATTAGTAGCTTTCTTTCAATGAAAACAAGGATGTACAACAGTTCAAGATATACACAAATACTATCTGAAAAGGCTACCCAGAGATTATCACCAGATAAAACTGAGGTATCTGCTGGGATATAGGGCCATTGTGCAGGAATGATGACCAGACAATTTTTTAGCATGTTTTTTATGAATGCCAAATTTTTCTCTCCTATGGACTCAACAAGGCACATTCAATTACATAAGGAAAATATATCCTGGACCATGGAGAAGAATCATGACAGAAAACAGCCTATTCTTTCATATTTTATACTTCTCAAAAAATTTATTTATAAAGATAATACTTATGGAATGTTGATAGCTAATATAGATAGTGAAAGTTAAGCGATATAAATACAGGTATAGATAAAGATAAAAAATAAAGTATAGCTGAACACAATGCTGAAAACTAGATCCATAGTGGAAAGTAGATCAAATTATTTTGAATCATATCTCACTTCTTTTGAAGAGAAAGTGTGAGAAGTGTAACAGGTAAATATTCGGTATGATGACAGCAACCAGTAAAAATTCAGTAAGGCAGCAGCAAAACTGAAAAACTGTTAAATAATTGATTATGATGAAATGTGACCCAATAATTATAATAATTATCCTCAAATCACAAGTTGTGTCAGTTTAATTCTGCTCTCAATTGGGAATGATGAAGTCACGTAAGACCTTTTGACCGGTATTTGAAATCATCTGCAATAGAAAAGAAAAGGGAAAGAGAAAGGCTATCAAAACAGTCTTGGAATCTCATTCATTTAGGGGAAAAGTCAAACAGTACCAGCAAGTGAAACAGCTGAGTTGGGGGATTTTTCTCACTAGAGAGGTGAGGGCAAATACAAAGGCTGAGTCTGTAATCTGTGGAAACACATTCAGAAGAAGTTGCCCTATAAATAAAACCATTTCATCAAAATTTCACAGTTTATGTAAACCTAATTTCTTTTCTGGCTGTTTGGTTTCTTGATTGATTGGCTATTTTGAGGCAGGAAAAAGTGCTAGAGAAGTTATTCTCTTTCCCACTTGGACTATGATGCACCTCCTTCTCTTTGGGGACTCACTGCTGCTTCTGTACTCCTACCTTAAGTGACACTGAAGACCACACTTTTGTCCTGAGACCAAATGGAAAAAGTCATCAAGCCTATCCTGCTAAACTCTCACAGCCTCCAAAAGAAGTTAAGGGCACCCAAGGTGCTTGCTGTGAGTTGTCCATTGGCTGTGTCAGCTGCTGAGCTATGTCAGGAACCACTCTGAGCAATATTTGTCAGCCTCTGGCGATGGCACTGAGGACAGGGCTGAAATTTACTGTACACTCACCTGCGATGGTGCACAATGTGCTACAGTCACCCACCAGCAAGCACGTTATCGGAGAGGACTGAAGCAGAGACACTTGCCTGCAAAATTACAGCTACAGTCCTGCGTAATAAAAAGTGTAACAAGCTGTTGTGTGCCTCACGGGAACTGCATCCTAAAGGGATGTGAACCACGTTCAGTGGACTTTTCTACAGATAACAAGGGGTTACTGGAAGTGCTACTTTTTTTTTTTGTGAATAGGGCTGCTCCATATTTTTATTGAGACAAAGATTAAGAGATCCAGATGTAGGTTTCTAACTTTTTTGAAAAGAAAATGCAAACCTATGAAGTGTGTCCTCACTTGATGGCTGAGATGCCAGTCAAAAAGGATGCATGAGATGTTATAAGAAGTTATGTCAAAGAGGTGGCACTACACTGGTTATAAAGACACTTTGCTTAAATTGTTTTCTTTAAAAAGCTGAATCCTATTCTCAATTCTAAAACAAAGTAAAACACAGAAACCTTTTTTATTAAAATTGGATTTTATTCATGAAACGAAATATAAGGGAAAAATCTCATAAAACCTTGATATTACAATACAGCTATTCCACTTTATTTATTTATTTGGGGGGTGGGGGGGAGTGTTACATGCTTCAAGGAACTAACAATTTAGGACTCCTGAAGAAGGAAGAGGATAAGAGTAAAAAAAAATGAAGGGGAAGATGTCTCAGCTCTACGAAAGCTGAGTAAGTGACAGGATCAGTAGACATGAATTAGGAAAAACTCTGTGTTCACTGACGTTACCACCAAGGTTTAGAAATCCCTCCTACTGAAGCTGAAGATAACATGAGCACTGGAAAAGAAAGTTATCTCTGCTTTGTCATTGTCCTGAAGCTATAAAGGACATTTTTAACTAAAAAAAATGACTTGGCTTTTGGTCACACAGGGTAGAAGGAGTTTAGCCAGCAGATCCAGTAAAGTGAGCCTTCCCCTCTGTGGTGAGACCAGATCGGGTCCACTGTGTTTAGCTTTGGGATCTCCAGTGCCATAAAGATATTAATATTCTTCAATGAGTCCAGTGGAGGCCATCACGCTGACCAACGACTAGATGAAGCACGTATAGGGGGAGAGGCTGAAAGAGCTGGATCAGTTCATCATGGAGAAGAGAAGACTCAGGGGAGACCTTGGTGCTCTCTGCAGCTGCCTTCTGGGAGGCCACAAAGACAGAAACAGATTCTTTTCTGGTTAAGCAGAAGGAAAAATATTTGTGCCATGAATGGGGCCAAATTCTGGACCACATTGCCTAGAGAGGGTAAAGGGAACCAGCCTGTGAGATGTTCAAAGCTTAAGGAGATACAGCCCTGAGAAAACTGCTTTGGTTAGCTCTGCTTTGAGCAGTGTGTGACTGGGTGACCTCTGGCAGTGCCTCACAACAGAAATTACTCCATGGCTGTATTATAGGTAAAGTCATAGTGCTCTTGCTAACAATGAAAGGTGGTACCCACAGTGCCAAGGCAGACAAACAGGATTCAAAGTGGGGGAAATAAAGCAAGAAACATTTGAGAACTGGGAACTCCTGCCTTGAAAAGAGACAAGCTGCCCCATGCGAAAGCATAGCTTCCTCCCATTTAAAGAACTGAGAGACATTTGTGTTCTGTCATCTCATTCAGGGGGAAACAGAGACAATACTCCCTGGGAAGAAGCAGCTTCCGTCTTTTGCTGCAGGGAAGACTACCTGTCCCAGCAGCAAGAACCTCACTGCACGCGAGCGGCAGCTGCTGAGCCAGCCTGCTCTGCAGCACCCACCAGACACAGGAGCTGCCTCCCTCGGGGAAACCCATGGCTTTTTTACAAGGCAGCAACTTCTGTTGAGGAATACATGCACAGGTCACCAAAATGTGTCACTCCGTTAACAAAAAAAGGCACATATATTGTAAAGTATCAGCTGGCTTTGGATACCCCATCTCAAATAGCTGTAAAGTGGCGATTCATGTAATCTTAGAAAACCATAAGGTACCCATCTACAGCTTAGTTAATCACTTCGATACGTTTTATATTTAATGAGAAGAAATAGAGGAAGAGAGTTGTTTTGTTTTGGTTTTTTTTGTTGTTTTTTTTTTTTTTCTATTGTACGGTTTTTCTCACTGATTTTAATATCAGCTTCACAAATGTCCCATTTGGGTGCTTATTTCTCTCCATTGACATGGTGACTAAGTCAGCTCTAGGCCTCTGTAGCTTTCCAGACACAAATGTCACCTAAAATGTTATAAAGTACCCACAGCTTTACTGGAATGGCTGGGAGTTACTGGTGTCCAACGCCCCCAAAAAATCACAGTTTGAAGTATCACAAGAGGACATCAATATGGATTGGACAATGTACACCACAGCAAGTAAAGAACATGTATGACAGCAAGAATGGCTGTGTCTGCATGCACAAATACACAAGGGACGTCTGGACTCTGTGTGCCACCTTTGCCATCTCTGTGGTCCTGCCTCGTGTGGGAGAAGTGCTAGAAAAATTTGTGCTATACTTACAAAGTACCCAGGGTGAATTAGAGAGTTTTTCTTCTGTTTGATTTTAAACTATGTATTTTAATCCTAGAACAATATGGCACAGGAAATCATGCTACAGAGGATTGAATGAGGTCTGCATCCCACTACCATTGCTGCTGGCTTCATAGTGCTAAAACATTCAATGTGATTCTGATAGCTCTGCAGACTGGTGCAGTGTTCTCCGTGGCCAGTATGTAAAACACTGCTGCAAAAAAAAACCCAAAAAGTCCCTCCAACAAGAAGGAGTTTCTTTTACAAAGGTATTCACACTAACTGCACTGCTTTTTTATTATTTTTGGTAAGAGCTGAACATGTATCTGAGAGGCTATTTCAGCCTATAGGTTTCAAAAAGCTTTAAAGGACTGTGTCCTTGAAAAGTCCTCTGTCTTGTCTATCTAATGGAAAACTTACAACTCATAAAAGCAGTTAGTGGTGTAGCACATCTGCAAATAAACATCTAGGCTGGTTGTCAGCCAACAGTCTGTGCTGGCAAGGTGCTGGGTGTCCTTTGATCCCATTTAGTTTCTATGGGAACTGAAGGTACTAAGCACATTGCAAGATGTACCCGGCACCCTTTGAGATAAGAGTATACGATTCTTAATTGTATGTTCTTACTTTTTCACAGCTAGTGTAAGAAGAAGTTGCCAGAAATAATTCATTTCCTTCTGCTTGAATACAGAATTTCATGCGAGATCAGGGTTAAAAACTAAAGAAGCTGTATGCTATTTTAGGATCTGTTTTTCTTATACCCCAAATCAAAGGGAAATTGTCACATCCAACTTTAGTCTTGAACCATGGGCTGGGCACTTTCACAGAAGACGGTAGCAATTAACCCTTATGATTCTAAAGCAATGCAAGTCTTTTGATGCATTTCAGCAAGACTGAACATTATTTGTAAAAAAAACCAACAACAAAGCCAACAAGAAACTCAATCTACTGTTAAGAAGTTGTCTCAAGTACCAGGATATTAAATGCCAATGCAAGAGACTGTGGAAAATGTCCAATTGCAAAACCAGCACTCTCTTAGGAAAAGCAAACCAACTTAGAGTAGTATAAGAGCACTGACCTTATTGTCCTCCCGTACTGCAAAGAAACTTCAACATCCAAACTTTTTTTCTGAAAATTAAGTATGTTGGGTATCTGACTGAATGTCAGAATGCTTAACACCTTGTGGCAATCCCCAAAACAAGACCATGTGCAATTCTCGTATGCCAAAATGACAGTCCATTCTTATTTGAACTTTAGGAAACTCAGTGTTGCTTGATCGTGTTACAGTGATTTTGGACTTATCCTTTGCTTTCCAAAATGGGAACGTGGCATCTGCTTCTGTACACACAAACTCTCACAAACATTGTTTTGACAAATTTTCTTCTGGTGTTACTTTTGGCCAGGAAATTTGAACATGAAAATCAAATCTCTTCCTTAAGGAGATAGTAAACTTACAAGAAATGTCCTAGGAAACAGTGATCTTTAGACTAATTTTTACCTTAAGAAATTTAGAGTGTATGTTAGTGTCCAGTTTTCACTCAGCATTTGTGTTGATTTTAGTTTAATTATTCCTCAGTAAGCTCTTTTCAGAATTTTCTATCCAAAACTTGCTGCTTCGTGAAGAACCCACTAGAAATGGAAGCACAGACAGGAGCTATTAGTCAGGTATGGAAATTCAATTCCTTTGAGTGTGATCCTCTGGCTTAAATTGGATAATCGCAGACACTGTGAAACTGCCGAAAGGGCAGTTTCCAGATATGCCCTTTTCTGCGGGGTGAGCTGCCAAATAATTTCAAGAGAGAATTACAGCAACTGCAAGAATTAACTGCAGAGTCATGCAGGCTGCTAAGCAGGGTGCAGAGGCTGAGATGGAAACAGACTCTTACATAATTTAAATGCAGCAAAGGAGCGAGAAACAGCAGACGATGAAGCTTTTCCCACATTATCACCACACTGCGGGTGTTTTCTCCTTATCAGTGGTGCCAAAGCAAAACAATTCAAGAACTCAAATCCATTTTCCTATTAAAAGGATTCTGCTTAACCTGTCTGTCTCTTGGCAGCTAAACTGTTCGTACAAAAGGGGATGTGGGGGGTGAAACAGAGAGCCAAGCTAAACCACCTACAACAGATAGGAAAGCATCTACAGCAGTTGTTAGTAATGCAATGCAGTAAAAATGTTTAATAAAGGCATTTCGAGGATGCCTGACAGAATAATTTCAAGGGGCTGGTGGCAGGTTCCATGGTGCACGTGCCTTGTGGCCAGTTGAGGAATGCTGGACCAAAAGAAGCCAGAGCAGCTCCTCTCAGCTGATCAAAGCATGAGGGCTGGCCTACATGTGCCACTGCAAATAGGCCATGCCACATACAGCACCAATGTCTTGGAAGAGGGAAACAGAAAAGGCAAAGACAAACATGGGTATTTAGTACTGTTTTCCACTCTTGTTGGTGGAAAGAAAATAACAGAAATGCATCAAAATTAAACACCTCAGCCACCCTGAAGGTGACTGCAGTTAATCTGATCTGTGGATGCTGTCTCTTATTGTGTGACAGAGTTTTTTTCACCATGTGGAAGTGGCTGCACTTTCAGTTGCATTCCTGGGCATCACAACCTCATCATATTCCTGAAAACTGGATGTAACAAACACATGGGTTACAGTTGGAGGCTCTCACCTGCATATAAGGTCTGAAATTTTTCTAAGGGACAGCTGAGATAATCAGACAACAAGGAACATCTTCAGGTGCCCTGCAACCTAGAAAAGTGTCAAATTATTTCAGCAAAATACGTACTTCAAAAGGGATGCAGCCACAGTCCTAAATAGCTCCATTAATTCTCCTACTTTTTGTAGGCTGGATGACAGACTATTTGTTTTGGAAAATATTTATCTTTTTGTGATATTCTGGATCTAGATTTAAACAAAGGAGTTTGGTAATATGGATGAAATTTCCTCATGCTTCCCCCTGTAATTTCGTATAAAAATTGTATATAATATTACATTAGGGAGCTCGTATACAGGAGTCCCTGGGGAGCACAAGCAGCAGTTCAGCATTGTTATCTGTAAAACCATGAACCTTATTTGAGGGCAAAAAGAATAAAAATCTTTCAAGAGCCTTTTCCTGGAGCTAATCTGTTCCTGTTTATGAAGCACACTTGTACAAAACATAGCTGACAGTATTTGTTGCAAAGATGCTGGCATAAAATTTCTGCCCTCTTGATGCTGTGTTTAAGAGATTTGCACAACATTTTTGTAAGCTGAGGTTAATGCTGCCATGTTCCTAAGGTTAGTGTCACCATGCTCCTCATCTTCTGAGGACACAGAGAGCAAATATCACCAATATGACCTTCTCTGTAAGTGTAGATATCCCTTAAGAGTATCACTTAGTAACCAGTAATTGCAGTAATAATGTTCACTTTCTGTAGAAAGGGGAGGTGGCAGCGGTGAAGGACAATGACCCACCAGCAAGCTCATCACCCCTACTTTTATCACCACCTCTCAGTTCCCAGCTTCCTAACACTGTTCCATGTGCAGCGATGTGAATGTTGCTTCTGCTTGCTCTTCTCCTACTACTTCCTCAGCAATATGCTGCATGATATTTTCAGGGTGGATGTGAATGAACTATATCCGTCCCACTCTGAATATCAGCATATGTTCAAGCTGCCTTTCACTAGGCACAAGCTGACTTTTGAGTGATACTGCAGCCTCTGCTTCTTGCATTTCTTCATTTTGAGGAGAGCCATTTTCACACATGATACCTTAGATAATTCCCTAGGCAGCAGCACAATTTTGTTGTTGTTGTTGTTTTCACTTGATCCTTTTTAGGAAGCCCTCTGTGTAGATGAAGGGTTATGTCTTATAGCTATGTCTGTAATTAATCCTCTCTCTGCACATTGTGGATTTTTATGAGTGAAAGAAAGCCAAGTGACAGTGAATCTACACAATAAACACTGTTTCCAAATCCTGTAGATTTCAAAGCACAAACCTACATCATTTAATGCTGGTAGAAATCTTGGCTGTGGGCTTTAGGTATCATTCAACAGAAGAAAAGACTAGAGATTTAATTCCTGCATACAGCAACATATGCCTGTCTCGTAAGGGATAATTCCTGATTTTTGGAGGATCTTGAGTGAAGGGGTGGAGCATGATCTAGTCTATTTTGAAATCTGATCATCTTCTTGTCAGTCAGGCAATGGACCCATATTTTAGCATGTTATGGGTATTTTCTACTAATATTTTCTTTATTTTTTCCCCATTAAATTTTCCTTTACAATCTTAGAAGTCACTCTTTTGTTAATTAGGTGTATTCTTTTATCTCTGTCACCATAAGCAGCCCACGCAGATATTGGCCCAAAGTTACAACGACGAAAGTGCCTCTGCTAATGTCTTTTTAAAAAATAGCTTTGGAAATTATCCAGCTCCTAGTTAATGGGTATCCATATAAGGAAAATTAAGTTTATTAATGAGTATGGTGTTCATCAGTCTTAGCATGTAAAGCAAGGACATGAGACATGAACACCTCATGAAGGCTGTAAATGCTTTACTGATAGAGGGCAGAGGCACTCCGGAGAACCAGTGTGGAAGGAAGCTACAGTGTTGGTCATGGCTCTGATAGGAGAGAGATCAGAGGAGCAACCTGATCTGGTTGTAGATGTCGCTGCTCTGTGCAGGGGGTTGGACTAGATGACCTTTAAAGGTCCATTCCAATCCAAACTACTATGTGATTCTATGAAAAAGTGTTTCAAAAATGCAATTTGATTAATTTTTGTGACATTACAAAAAAATTCTGTGTCATCATATTATTTCAGAAAGAACTGTCTGTGGTGAAGATAAAAAGTTGATGTGAATGATAATTATGAATTGAGCTTATAATCCATTAAGAAATCTATTTTAATTTATTTTCAGTGTTCCTTAATTGCATGTATTCCTAAGTGATGGAAAAGACATTTAGGAGCCTTTGTCAGAAGCATTATGGAAGCTTTGGTAACTTATTAATGAGGATTTTAATCTATTTTAAGTCATATTATAGGCACATTTTTCATCCTCCACTTTGGGAGGAGGGAAAACCCTCATTTTTATTTCATTTCCTAAAGGTCAAAAGAAAAGATTGTATTTCAGGATATGAATCTTTCAGATAGGAAAAATATGAAAAAGAAGCAGAAGAGGATGTGACATATGGTGAATTTAGTAGTTATGTAATAATTTATTTATTCTGTTTTCCTATGAGAGAATGTTGGTTTTTTTTTTAAATTCTAGCAAACTTAGAAATTAGCATCAGTTAGCCACAAAAAAAAAAAAAATAGACTGTTGCATAGCAAGCCTTCCTAGTACATGTTGATACATCTCCTACACAATCCCTCAAATGACCAGTTTGTTTACAAATTTCTTGCCATTTCTGCTGAATGCATACAGGCATAAAGGCAGAAAATAATTCTGTGAAAAAGAGGAGGCGATGGTCAAAGCTTGAATTTTGTGACATATTTTGTATGTTTGACTTTTGTAACACAGAAGTGAACACAAGTTCCTTAGGATTGTTTTCCCAAAGGTGATACAAGACCATCTTGATTTCATCCAAGAAACCGTAGTGTGAGCAATTGATTTGTTAAATCTTTGATTTAATCTCTCAGAAATATTAATAAAGCTCGTAGCTACAATGGCATTTTTGGTGGTACTTTGATGGTTTTCCTGAGGGAAAGGTTGTTTGTATTTACTAATATTTACTAATATGATCTCTGTAGCCACAACCATTTTGTTCATTAAGAGGTAATTTCAATTATAGTAACCTCAAAACATTTTAAAATAGAGTAGAACAAACCTTCAGTCTCTAGCATATTATGAAAGGCAGGGAAACTTTTCAATATTTTTCATAACTGAGTTATTATTTCAGGCCAATATTAACATTGTTTCTTATGCTAGAAAAAAAAATATCACTTCCTACTATTTCATGTTCATTTTGGTAGTATTATTGCAAATCGATAAATTATTGTAACTAAAAGTTTCATATTAAACTGTTCTAAAAATTGAGAGCAGCCAACTTTTACAAGGATTATGAGGTGAAAATCAATGAGAAAAACTCACAATTTCTTCCCACATGAAAAGAAATCAAGTCAGTACACTATAGCCTCTTGTGGAACTGACAGCAGCTACAAAACTGTTCAACAGTTTTTTTTCAAACTAAATACTCAGTTGACATAAAGCAGGATTTCTGTGGTACATCACAACCCGCTACCATTTTGTTCTTAATTGGTATTCTGTAGATGGACCCTTAGCCTGCTTGTTCAGCGTGAGAGTAGTTACAAAGTGTAGAAAGTTGATTAAACTGCATTTATGAAATTGGGCAACACGAGGAGACATGTCATTAGTGTTTTCAACAAACTCAAAATAGTAATGTTCCAATTCTGCAATGAGGTGATACACACACTAACACCAGAAATACTGAGCTGCAACTGCAGAGAATGGAGAGAACAAAGCCAGCTGTGTGGAGTACCTGTGGCAGAGTTGAAGACATTCACATGAGAACAAATTATACTGAAACAATAATAAAAAAATTCCACCATTGCCCAGCTTCTTACTGAGTCATTTTACAAACTGATTAATGAAGGCAGAGCTATAACAAAAAAGAAAAGAACTGACTTAGAAGTGGTCAAACTGAAAGACAAGCGTGGAGGGATCACTCAAGAATAGGCAATGCAATATATACTGTAAAAAGAAACATGAATTTCCCCGAATACATTTTTAACCTGTGGAACTCACTGCCCTGAGATCTTATTCAGATAACAAAAAATCTTAGATTTTACTACAGCAAAGAAGATGGACCAAGAGATGAGACTTTAAGAATCAGGAAATAAAACACTCGTAGTCACAGCTACCAGCAAGAACAGAAAATAGATCTTCCAAAATGTTTGCCTGGTCTTCTTAAACTATACCCATCCACGATACCTGTGGCTACAATTCTTTGGGTGCCTAAAAGTGCTATGACCAGGGCAATTTATTCTGTAGATAAATAAAGCAGTGGGTAAGCCACTTGTTAGGTGTGCCCTGTGCTCCTATTTGACTCTAGATGGTGACAACATTGACATAATGTTTTATGTGTTTTTCACCTGCATATCTGTCTTTCCTGCTGATGCTGTTCTACTCTTTTCAGCTTGTCTCTCCTTTTATCAGCCTTCCCCACTATTCTCATATCTTGCATCACTCTACCAATAATGAATAAATAAAAAATGAATGAAGCAAGTAAAGATGACGAATTAGACAGATGTCTCCCGCCTTACTGCATTAAGCTCTCTTAATCCTGAGTCTCTCTGGGGAATGTAGGCTTCTCTACGCACCTGATTCAAGGAGATTTTTATCGTGACAGCAGCCTGTGGGATACTCTGCAACACAATTTTGTTTCAAGTAGCCAACATCTCTGTGAAGAATTCTGGTGTCATTTTCAAGCACACTTACCCGGGAACATGATCTCAATTTGTAAGGGGAATAATTACAGAGAGAGGTTACACAGATGCCTGTTTTAGTAGTGCAGTATAGTTGTACTGTGATAGCACTCCTTAAGGTCCTTCTTTACTTTACAAAGAGAACTGCATGCAGGTAAAATATGCCATCCTGATTTTAATACCGGCAAGCCTAAATGTTATTGAAATCCCACCTCAAAAGATGTTTGCCCCCACTTATTTTCTCCTTTGGCACTTAACCTCTCAGAAGTAACTATCAAATAAACCCAAAGCACTCTTTTGAGATTAATGTGTAAATAAAGTTTTTACTTCCAAGTAAGCTTCACTTGGTCTAACAGAGTTAGACCAGAGAAGATAACTTCAGAAATTTAGGTCATGAAGATTCATAGGAGGATTCATAAAGTAGGCCACAAAACTTAGGAGCAAGTAATCCCATTGACTTCACTGAGATCAGTGGGTTTTTTTCCTTTTATTTTTTTTTTTCTTTTCCCTCAATAATCTCTTACTGAGGACACTTGCTTGGTCTTACAGATATGGTACACTTCATGTTTTTAACCTCATCATCATTTAATTTTCCACCCACATAAAAACCTGTTTAAGTTTTGTGATGCTATGGCCAGATTCATCTGTGGTCTGGATGAGGGAGAAGGAAGGACATCTCTGTGGCACACAGCCCAGAGAATACACTCCCTGTGAATAAGCAGGCAGCAGCCCCTGTCTCCTGGGAAAAAATGAACCTGTCAACACTGTGGCTGCCTTGCTCTGAGACATCTTCTACTTCTCACACAGCTTCCTCAGCACCCTGAAGACGTTACTCTACTTCAAGTCCATTCGAACAGATTTTCTTCACTGTCATGGAATCAAACCTGCCTGCCAGCTCATGAAGAATGCATTGCTTAGTAAATAAAGGTCTACCATCAATTACAGATCCTATCATCATCATTTTAATCTGTTCCACTTGTCTTAGAAACTCAAAGAATTGCATGTGACCAGTTGCAATTATTTCTCTACAAAATCGATCACAGAATTTTTTTTTTGAGTCTAACTTTACTCCCTGGCACATTAATTAAACTGTCATTTGGAACATCTTCAGTGACATCTTTTTGTCAGGTTGATACTGGCATGAGCTCATTTTTTAGTTTTATTAAGATTGACTTGTGATAATCCTGATATAATTGAGTCACTTATCAAGGGATCTACTGCCACTGTGTTAATACGTGTCACTTTGGATGCAGGAAAAGTTCCAGTTTTAATCCATTTGAGTTCTAGATGTCCAATAAAGGATCCTAAGACTTTGTTGTGCACTTATATATCTTTATTCCCTACATGCCATTTGGCTCACAAAATTTCAGTAACTTTATTTTTTTTTCTTTAAATAAGAAATGGATTCCTTTTAAGGGTGCAAAATTGATTGAGCCAAAACATGCTTTAACACTAGCTCAGGTTTCATTTCTAGAATTCATTTCTGCTCAGGAAAGTTAACTTCTTCTCAGCTTTACTTTCCACTGGCACAAACACACAGGATAAAGTCTGTAAAGCTATGCCCCTAGGGAAATGTAAATGGGCAAATGGTTTACAGAAATTAAAGTAAATATCTCTTGTGTTCATGGAAGTGTGGTAAATTCCAGTCTGAGCTCTGCCATTATGCTGGACTCATCTTATCTTTCCATAGTTGAGGTAATACCTGAGAGAATTGATAGAGGTCTGTCTGCATCTTTTCCTTAAAGAGAAAAAGTGATAAAAACACTTTCTGACAGCAAAGCTAAGCTTTATTTAATCAAGATAATTCTCAAATTAAAAAAAAAAAAACCAACAGATTTTCTGGGTGAGAGAATATGTCTGGTCTTAAAAAGCACCTCATGCTTCCCTGCCAGCTGTAAACCTGAAGGTTCCTTCATCTCTTGAGTCTTGCTGGCTTTCAGTGGCCACAAAGTTTGCCTATTTGTTTCCAGATTCAAATAAAATCTTGTTTAGACAGATTCAGCTCAGTCTTATCTCAGTTTCATCAGTTTTATCTCAGTTATCAAATCTGTTCTTCTTGCCTAGTTTCTTCTCATGCTCCAGGTTCCCTGCTTGTTCTCATAGTTTGATAATCATGGAATTACAGAATGGTTTGGGTTGGAAGGGACCTTTAAGGTCATCTAGTCCAACCCCCCAGCAAGGAGCAGGGACATCTTCAACTGGATCAGGTTGCTCAGAGCCCTGTTCAGCCTGGTCTTTAATGTTTCCAGGGATGGGGCATCAACATATCTGTTAATTTGAACTCTACTCATTTCAACCACCAGTGTCTTTGCTTTCATATGCCTTCTGTTAGCCTTATGAAAGAGCTACATATTCCATACCAAATGGTGGATTCACTGTGCATACGCAATAAGGCAGGTTTTGAGAATTGCAATGTAGGCCTATGAATTTCACAGATGCTGTGGGCTTAATTTATGTAAGACAGAACTCCAGTTCTGTATAAGACAGAACTCCAGAACTCCAGTGCAAGCCTCGTACATCCAGTGCCCTCAAGAAGTAGATTTACTGTGCCTGTTCAGCATTCAACTACTGGAGAGAAAAAACTGGAGGCAGAAATGACACATTTCCTTCCCACAGCCAGACTGATACATTCTTCTCACGTTTGTGTAGGGTACAGGAGGGAAAGACCACAACGGAGAAAATGGCATAAAAGAGATGCTGCTGTTCTTTAGCCAGTTCCTCTGAACTGTATTTCACAGCCATTACTATGTTACATCCAGAAAGAAGGTTGTCAGGGTAGGACAAGGGATGATCTGTACTACTTCAGTGGATTGTGTGCAGGTGTTGGACCACAGGTTCAGACTCTCTCCTAAACTATCAGTCAAAATAAGTCACCTAGAGCCATAGGAGCATCTTTCTTTTTTTTTCTGCTATTTTTGGATTAAACTTGATGGAAATGCTTCAGTAGCAGCAGTGCCAGATGCTATAACAGAAGCTGCGATAATGGCCCATTTTTTTTTCTCTTGAGGAAAATTCCAAGTACTCAAAAGAATGTGAAAACGAACCTCATGGCAGTAATAACTGAGATGTGCCACCATACGAACAACAACCCTGACAAGCAATCACTCTACATTACATTCAGTAAAATTCCAACTTACAGCAGCTTTCTATTCAGATAGAAAAAGAGCCACATAAATGACTACAGAAGTCAGAAGAAAATAGGGTAAGATGGATAGATTTATGGGAGTTTCCCAGTATTTTTTCGAACAGATGTGAATACCATTAATCAGATTAAATCTATCTATTATTTGTTGTGTTTAGTTGGGCCAAGGAACAGAGCTTTTTTGCATTGTCAAGTTTGCCATTCACTGAAGTTTGGAGATTGGATGTTGTATGCCGCAAAAAAAAAAAATTAATTTCAATTTTTCTAATAGCATTTCTCTGTTTTCACTTGTTCAGGCTATCTCCTGTCTGTTGCTATCTTTTTTTTTTTTCCATGATGACAGATGCAAAAAGAAAGTTCAGTTCTCTCTCAGACTTTTGGATTCTGAAAGGAAACTAAAATACTACAAAGGAATTATGAAAAAAGTAAGCCAAACTTGTAATTTTATATCTACATTGGGACTGCAAGTGCATTGTGCATTATGGGATATGACTAGGTGTTGTGACAGAATATTGGAATGATTTCATCAAAGTACTTTCAATAGAAATTATCTTTGAACCTACACGAAACAGAACAACTGAAGTATTTTTAGGATACAGAATCATAGAACCATAGAACAGTTTGGGTTGGAAGGGACCTTTAAAGGTCATCTAGTCCAAGCCCCCTGCAAGAAGCAGGGACATCCTCAACTCGATCAGGTTGCTTAGAGCCTCACCCAACCTGGCCTTGAAGGATTCCAGGAATGAGGCATCCATCACCTCTCTGAGCAACCTGTTCTAGTTTCTACCACCCTCATCATATTTTTTTTTCCTTATATCTAATATAAGCCTACCTCCTTCTAGTTGAAAACACCTATCAAAACAGGACATGTTAAAGAGTTTCTCCCTGTCTTTCCTGTAGCCCCCCCTTTAGGTACTGGAAGGTACCAGAGCCTTCTCTTTGTCAGGCTGAACAGCCCCAACTCTCTCAGCCTGTCCTCATAGGAGAGGTGCTCCAGCCCGCTGGTCATCTCTGTGGCCTTCCTCTGGATTCGCTTCAACAGGTCCACGTCCTTCTTATGTTGAGGGCTCCAGAGCTGGACACAGTACTCCAGGTGGGGAGAGAGAGCGGAATAGAGGGGAAGAATCACCTCCCTCGACCTGCTGGCCACACTCCTTTTGATGCATCCCAGGATGCAGTTGGCTTTCTGGGCTGCAAGCCCACATTGCTGGCTCATCTTGAGCTTCTTGTCCACCAGCATTCTCAAGTCCTTCTCCTCAGGGCTGCTCTCAATCCATTCTCTGTTCTGCCTATATTCGTGCTTGGAGTTGTCCTGATCCACATGTAGGATCTTGCACTTGGCCTGGTTGAATTTCGTGAGGTTTGCCTGGGCCCACCTCTGCAAACTTGCTGAGGGTGCACTCCATCCCACTGTCCACATGGGCCACAAAGATGTTAAAATACAAAACTCGATAAGTTTTAAGTAAAAATCTGATTTTGTCAGGGGTTTTTTTGTTTGTTTTATAAAATGTGTGGTGGGTTAATTTTGGAAGCTGAACATTCTGAGTCCTGAAAACTATTTCTTGTCTTTGACAAATGCTTAAGATTCTTATCACTTGATTGGTTTTTTGAAAAATGTTAACACATCTTTCACTGATTTTTAACAAAATGCTACATTATTTTCATGGGGAGATTAACAAAAAATATTTTGAGCCCTTCTTGAGAAATGAATTGTAGGCACAACAAGTTTTATTACACAAACTAGATTAAATTACCTATAAATAATAAGTGTTTTTGTTGAACACAGTAGGAAAAACAGACAACTACAAGCTAAAGGTTTGTAGTAACAAGAAATAGAAAAAGAAATCTTTTACATTTAATCTTCTTCATTTATTCAGTAAGACCAGAAGGATTTTAAAGTGGGTGTTCTAACAGCAAATCTGATTTGTCCATTTTTTTGATTGAAAGGGCCTTGTTTCACTCTGAATATTGGGTGGGACCACACTATCTCTAACAGTGTGGATGCAAGAATAAATAAATAAATTTATTAATTTTTAGTTTAGATGTGACTGTATTAATACCAGATTATCTAACTTGAAAATGGAGAATGGAAATAAAAAGTGATACCGATATATACAATGAAAGAATGAAGTAAATTGGGATTAAGCACATATCCACATAGGAAAGATGTTGAAAATTTATTACATGGGAAATAACAGATTTATAGTCCATTTACACATGTACTTTGCTTTCAGGTCTGTTACTCTGAAGATATTATACAAGGACAGTAAAACTCAGTAACAACCGGTACTACTGGTACTATTTTCTTATAAAGTAAGAATAAAACAATTTCAGAAAACTTGAAGAAATCACAGCTTTAGGCAGAGACTGATCAACGTTCATGATTCAGTTGAAGAAGTTTGCATTGTTGCTACTCGTACTATGTTGATTCTGCTGATGAATAAAACAGCCTCATCTTCATCTCACTTATTCATTGAATACTAACTTCAAAATAAAAGATATTAAAATTTCTCATGGTGATACACAGAAGGACATTTTTAAGAGTTCTCTATGTATTTTTCACAATATTATGTATATCTTTTTCCCTCAGGTTATAAAACCAAACCTATTTGCATGAAATAAAGGTAATTTTCCAGAATTATAATGATGAAACTAGAGAAAAAATGGCAGGGCTCTGCAAGGATTGGCATTTTTGCATTAAACCATGTGGAAGAAGAGACTGGCAGGAGAATAGATGCAGACTATTATGGCATTTCCAAGTACCGACACACACAAAATATCCCTTATGCTCAGTTAATCAATCATATTCTGCTAGATGAACATACTATCTTTCCAGGGAAAGAATGCAAATAACAGATGCCAAGGAGAAGGCTGAAACGTTCAGTAAGATATTTTTCTGTGATCTTCTCCCTCACTCACTCTCTATCTATATATACAGACACACATCTTAAAATAGTGGCACAACACTTTGTGTAATAATTTTTTAGAAAGCTAAAAAGAGAAGGGAGTGGTCATGGTAAAGGAAAGTGAAGGCAAACCATAGACATAAGTGTATCACTATGAACAATATCTGGTGAAATACATTATGCATCTATGAGAAATGACCTTATTTCTCTTAAAATTCTGTAAGAAGTTACGGTAATGCAGGAAGGAATGGTCCAAAGTAGTTCGCAAGTTGTCAGACATTTTCAGAAAGAAATGGAGAAAGATATTCTGTAGAACATTCACTGGTTATCTTTAAGAAAAAGGAATAGAGAAATAGGAGTAGTGTTGGACTCCCATTGGTTCACTAGGAATAACCGAGTTCACATAATTAGGCCCAAGGTAATTATAAGGCAGTACATTTAGATGCAATACCTTCTAATAGAGCAGAGAGCTTTTGTACAAACATAGCTTTGGTAAAAACATTGCTCTTTCAATTTTTATGGATAAAAAACTCCTCAGAAAAGATTAAGAAGTGTGAGTACACAAAGAGCATAGGACTGAACTTTGGCAATTTGTTTCCATGTGAAAGCTTAATGAAGCTTGGATGTCAAAATAGATCAAAATCCTGAGTATGAAATTATCACGGTTCATAGTTAGCATGGCAAATTCTTTCAAGCCTAGTCTTTCAAAAATCAGTACTAAAGATTTCCTCCCATTTTTCGATGACAATATTGATAAAAATTGTGTGAGCTGATATGAAGTCAAAAGAGGCAATAATCAGCAGATTGCAGTCTTGTAAACCTCAATGCATAGTAGAAATGGTAGAAAATAAGACTCAATGAAGACAAAGTATTTTACACAAAGAACAGTTATACCCAGATTTCATTCTTATTCATAATTTTGGACCGATACATTTTTCGAAGGCTAAGTAAATCTGCAAAACTTACAAGTGTTTTGTAAAGTAAACTTTACAGCATAGATATGGAAAATGCATAAGAATTGAGCAGAAAACTATACTTCCACAG
Source organism: Chlamydotis macqueenii (assembly GCF_036417535.1). Taxonomy (NCBI): domain Eukaryota; kingdom Metazoa; phylum Chordata; class Aves; order Otidiformes; family Otididae; genus Chlamydotis; species Chlamydotis macqueenii. Next base: position 12,457,849 of record NC_141558.1, read on the forward strand.
TCAATTAAGTTTTCCTCAAAAAATAAGTGATTGTTCTAACTTTCCTCAATAATAAATGTTTTGAAAAAACCTACTATTTCCTACATTTTCCTGACTTTTTCCTTTTAGATCTATAATATAAAATCACACATTTCTCACAGTGAAAACAGATAATTGTACATATCTGTGAAAATTTCAATTTGCTTAGATTATAATCTGAATTATTTAACTGTTTACTGATGTACTTACCATCTCATTTGCTATTGAACAGTATACATACTGTATATACTTAAGTATGAGCAAAGCACAACAGAGTGGATATCCTTCAGAACTATTGTTAGTTTGAGAACTTGGGGGGTGCTATGACGATGCTGACAAGAATATTTGTCCAGACAGCTGTATTATCTTGCAGGAGGATTGTAACAGCAGTGTGGTGTGGATGATTTCAGAAACTACTGAGTTATCTGGTCTGATTCCTTTGATCAATGGTTCATAAACTTGAAAGGATAATAAATGTTCAGATCTTTGCAGACTTCCTTTCAGATGAGGCCAAACTTCAGGAAGAAATGGTCTTCCACTACTGCAGCCTTGGTCGTTAGAACGGACAGTGTGAGAACCTCATGATTTCCCCATACGTGACGGATGCACAGGCTTCCTAAACGCTGGCTCTAGAGTAAACTCTTTTTAAACATGCAATCTGTATTTGTGTTCTGTATCACAGTCACGTTTGTTATCAAACTGATTCATAACAACGGTGATATAGGCCTAATTGGATCTTTCCAGTATACTCCCCCCAATTTTTTATGCAAGTACAGTGCATATGTACAGTACTTTGAAACACGAGTAAAGACTAAAATCTCCTACACATTCAGGAGATGTGAAGCTGGTGTGATTCATGGTAGGTTTCCAGTGTTAAATTCAGTTGCTGCAGAGGCTTTGAAAAGTGATGGGAAGAGGTAAAAAGTTAACCAAAGTAGTTTTGCTTTGCATATTTTCTCAGACCATCATGCTACAACAATAATGCAACTTTATAAGAAATGAGATTGTTTTCTTAAAAGTTTCTGGGAAGGTAAGCAAAGAACTTCATATTTCCCTGGAAGTGTTTAAGGACAGGTTGGATGTGGCTTTGAGCAATCTGGTCTAGTGGAAAGTGCCCCTGCCCATGGCAGCGGGGGTTGGAACTAGCTGATCTTTAAGGTCCCTTCCAACCTAAACTGTTCCGTGACTCTGTGTTTTCATCTGGTATCTTACTTTTCCTTGAGAGGTCAGATTATGTCTCTCCTTCACTACAGCTGCATTTTGCTGGAGGTTTCTGTTTTATCAAAATCTATTTATCTCTTACAGACTTGGCTTTTTTGCACCTCCACCTGCCAAAAAAATATAGATTACAAAATTTCAACTTCTGCAAATCTCTGCAGCAAGGGTATTATTCTATGCAAAGAATATATCTTCCCTTTCATAATTTTTATTTCTTACCTATTAAAAAAGAGATGGGTTTTTCTGATCTTATGCTGAGCTATTGGTCTCTTCCTAAGTTGATATTCTAATATGCATTTTTCAATGTAGTTTTTGATGTCTATTAATGCATTTTTGCAAAGTTTTCAGTGACCATACTGATAATATATCACTTTATTGCCTCCCTTTACAGATGATTCTTTTAGATGGGTTATTGTGCTCCCTCAAGAATGGCTTCTGCTGACTGATCATTGTGATATGCATCAGTGTGACAAAGGGATATAAATTGGTTAATCTCTCTATCTATATTGCAGAACAGAACTAATTGCCTTCAGTTTGGAAATTCAAAATGCTTTTATTGCCTATGAAAGCCATTGAAGCCAAAATATAGCTTTGGGGGTTGGAGGACAATCAGCAAATTTTGAAAGTGAAATGGGACTTGAAGGTGCTCTGAATCTTACTATTATAGGAAAGTGGTTCTGTTTTGTAAACTATGTTGGTTGACTGAACAAGTGAAAGCAATGCAACCTTCCTCCCAGAGGTGAAAATCTGCAGTCTATTTTCAGGTTGAGTGAAATGTGACAGAGGAAATAAAATGCTATCTTATAAACATCATGTCTGATAATATTTCCAGTCAGAAGAACCAAGATAAATGTAGTAAAATAAATACAAGAATTTAGATTTGACAGGGAAATCAAATGTTATTTTCTATTAAACTGTAAGGCACAGATCTTTCATCTTGAGGTTAAAAATAAATGTTGAAGTTGCATCAGGCACTGAATGCCATCCTGTGACTTTTCATGAATGACATAATTACTGTCTTTTTCAAAGTATCAAGATTTTTTTGTAGATGGTTTAAGAAGAAGTTGTTCAACAAGAACTTAATGCATGGAGTAAACGTACTATATTTGTCAGAAAATGTAAGACAATAGTAAATTCCACTAGCTGTCACCTTAGAGTATTTTAAGGAAGGATTAAATATGTATATTTCTGTCAACAATGTCTATGTTTACATTGCTCAGAAATCTCTGAAGTTTGCAAACACTTTTTTTTTTTTTTCCCCAGAACATCGTTCTAGGGTATTTTTCATAGGGTTAAGAGGAAACATTCCCACAGAGGACCTATTGAATAATTTCCTATTATGAGAGTTCCTCATCTGCATACGTTGGATATTAAATGCTCAGATTCAGTATGACAATTTATGTGTTTCATTTATGAATGGAACGCATAAATATGGCTGCATATGTGATATTGTATCACATATGAGATATCAGTGCATTAATGCAGTGTACTACCTACATCTCTACTGGACTGTCAGGCTCTTTTCCTCTTGTACCTTATACACCCTTGTTACAGCTCTTCTTCTGCATTTTATGGAAGTTTATTTCCTCTGCACAGCATGGAAAACCACCAGGCTTTCTCATGGTGCATGAGGAGAACACATTGCAGTCTTCTTGCATTCTCTGAAAATCTTCCTGCTTACTCTTCTCCTCTTATCAGTGTGTACATAGCTGTTTTGCATTGCAGATTATCTGCTAGCTGCATATGATTACCTTAGACATGCTGGGGAATTTCAAGTTGTTCTGGCTGCCTATGAACAGGGTTTTAGATGGCTGAAGTAAAAGGCAACAAAGTGTTGAATTACTTACATTCAAAGTGAACAATTATAATCACCAATCAGCTGAAAAGTAATTGATGACACTTAAGGGTGCAGACTGCAAGGTTTTAGGAGGGGAAAAGAGGGAGCTGCAGGCGTGGCCTCTGGACTGATCAGCTGTCCAGTCATCCAGCTGAAAGGGACCTACTGCATGCCAAAGCTGAGCCCAGCAGTGATGTCCACGTGGCCCCTGTGAAAGAACATATAAGAAAGGGCGAAAAACTGAGGAAAGAGGAGGGGAAAAAAGACTAAGAAACAACAGGGGGAACACCAAGATCAGAGAATGAGGACGAGAAAGAGATCCAGGTACTGGAGCAGATGTTCCGTGCAGTCCATAGAGAACCTTCAGTGCAGCAGATTTCCTGCAGGACTGCAGCCTGTGGAGAGCCCATGGCAGACCAGGGGAAGCGACAAAGAGAAACCGCTATGCACTGACCATGACCTCTCCTTCATCCCCTCTGTTCCATCTAGGGTGGCGATACAGGAGTCTGGAGTGAAGGAATGAACCCAAACCTGGGAGAGGGGTAAGAAAAGGTGTTTCTCTAATGTTTATCTTTTTGTTTCTCACTACCTGAGTCTATTCAAATTGGCAGTAAATTAAGTTAATTTTCCCCAAGTCAGGTTTGCCAGTGACAGTAATTGCTAAGCACTCTCCTTGTCTTTATCTTAACCCATGAGCTTTATCCTTGCTGTTTTTTCCTACTGTCTCCCCCTGTTCTGCTAAGGAGGGGGAGTGAGGGAGCGGCTGGGTGGGAGTTTGATTGCTGAACTCATCACAGAAACATATAATTTCTATAAAGACAGAATGAAAATGTGAAAGGTGCTCATTTCATGCACTCTGGGATACACAAGAGGAAAACAGGAACTATAGGAAGCCTTAATTATTTAATTTTATATTTGTTTATATTCATAATTAGGAAAAAAACCAAATCAAAACAAACAAACAAAAAATCAAATAGACATTCAATAGCACTGACAGGAGTAGTTAAAGCTATAAGAAGAATGAACTTTCTCAACAGTGCCCAATCAACTTGTGGAACTCATTGCTATGAATGTTAATGAGACTAAGACTAAAGCAGGTTTATAAGAAAATGTAAAGATTTGCATGATAAGAATGTCCACATTTCAATTGGAAAAGATAAAGAGAAGATCAGAAGAGGATGACTGAAAGAATATAGCTGTTGATGCTCCATGTCTCTACCTAAGGCTAAGGAGACTGAGAGTACGTGTCTTCATGCCAGCCTCCTGAAAGATTTCTTGCACTTTCTTTTGCAGACGTTTATATTGGTGTCTGATGTGACAGGCTAATATCTCTGCCAATGTTCTGGTTTGTTCCAGTTATTTCTGTATTCCTAGTTGCTTGACAAGTAGTTAAAAATTCATTTGCAACAACAGGATTGATTTCCAAATGGCTTACCAGGCTGGTTATCTAATGAGGACAATTATTCTTTAATCAGCATAATGCAGTTATGAGTGTGAGGCTTTGGAAAACAGAGTCTGGAAAAGGAATTTGACAGAATTTGGCAGATGTCTGTCACTGATGGTGACAACTAACTGCTTCACAGAACCAGAGCATAGGATGGTCAAAAGGCTCAAAATATATCATTCTTACTCATTCAGAACCAAATCAGTTCAGGAAGACTTTCATCTGACCTGTTCCCAGTATAGCCTGTTTGTGTGTTTCACTACTCTTACCTTGTTTAATGACAGTATCTTCCACAGTGTTTTAATATCTAACCTAAGTTCTTCATGTGCTGCCTTCAGTGAGTGAGGAGATAAAGTATTCACCAGCCTCTATCTAGTGATGTTTTGTGTATTGCAAATTATCTCAGGCTATTCTTTCATAGTCTACAAAGGCCAATCTCTTCAGCATTTTATCATGGGATGTGTCTTCTGTATCTATTATTCTTGTGCTCCCCTGAACTCTTCCTGATTTGCCTGAATTTTATTTAAAAGTGCAGTGTCCAGGCTGAGCAGATTGTTTCAAATGAGGCTTCTACCAGAGAAAAGTACAGTGAAAAAAATTACCTCTTCTATCATCTATATAATGCTCATTAATGTCCCGAATTAGGCTAAGTTAAAATACATTCATTCATTTTCCAGTTCACTGCCCTGGTTGTACAGAGTTCCAGAATGTGAAGGACAATTCCATTCACAGTGTAGTTTTCACATATTTAGTAATGAATTTTAAAATTTATTTTTTAAAGAATGCCACTTTGCCTCATTGTATTGGTCAGCAACACTCACTTTGAAGACTACTAGCTTTATGTGTCTAAATAAGCCTAACATGACTGACTCGCAGAACTTGATTTTAAAAAATCATATTTTTGACCAAAGGCTCTAGTTAGATGAAAATATTATTTATTGATATACTAAAAAAGCATATTTATTAGAGCAAAAGTTATTTAAAACTTTCAGGATCCCCAAGCTTTCTGTATTTTTAAACAATTATGATACAACTTATTTAATTCAGTTAAATATATGCATCCAAATGTGACTCTTTTTGAGATAAAAAAAAAAAAATAGTTAATTTTTCAGCACTTTTCTGAAAACAGAAAATACCCTGTTTAACAAAAATCTTTAATTTCTCTTGCACTTTTGTCTTTGTCTCACAGGGCTCAGAGATGGGAAGAGGTGAAATTTGTCGTCCATGGTGATGGTTGGTTATTATCTAGGTTACAGTTCTTACTATTGACTCTCACACTAGCGGAAGTAGTGGTTATTACAAATTTCAGCAATGAAAATAAAAGAGGTAAGAATTTTATGCCTTACTGTACAATAGATAGCAAGAACATGAATATATGTGAAAATATCAGGTGATGTTGTTATTCAGACACAACACAACCATGAATCAAGAAAAGCTTTTTGCCTTTCTGTAGATTCAAGCTGTAGCAGGAATATTTCTGTACAGTTGTCTTCTGCTGAGATCACCATGAGCCTGCACAACACACAATCAAAGCTATTCCATCATTTACTGTAACAATTTAGTCTTCATGTTTATTTCTACTTTGAGATTGATTTCCTAGAGAAAGAAGGATGATGATCATGCTGGATCTGTGTATATTTGTGTTCTAGGTAATTTCTGAACTTCTTAGTCATTGTCAAAAACCGAGCACAGACCTCATAATAGTTAATTTCCTGCAATTCTTGAGAAATGGGTAGCTGAGAAGAAGACAGAGACCTAGTATACACCACCCGTAAGCAAAAGGTTGCAGCATGAGCTGACAGATTAAGTTAACAAATCAACAGCTAACGTGCCTTGATTCTTCCTCTGTGCTACAGCCTAGCCCCAGGTCTCTGGTTATTATACACGGCAGCACAAGGGAAAGGGAGGCAAATTTGTCCACATCTAATGACATGGATCTCTTTTACAACTCTGCAGCATCATAAACGTATTTTGGCGAAGATTAGTGCAGCAGCCATTCGTGACTTGATTAGGACATACCTCTGCACAGCCAGCCTCTTGCCTGTCTTTGGAAGATATAGATCATTTCTCACGGAGAGGCTCCTGATGGCCTCAGATCCTACTGTGCTACTTAATGGATTATCTGCTATACTACATAGGAGAGCAGTGACTTCCTGCTATTCAGTCTACAATAAATTAGGTAGTAATTAGCTTTATAAGGAACTTGTTGAATGAGTGATGTGAGAAGAGAAAATACTATACATTTTGGAGGGTTTATGGAGGTTAGCTTTGATAACCTCATATTGGATGCATTTTTTCTCAGGTATCTTATTAAAAATTGTGTAATTTTAACTTTAATTTTTCATCAGGGAGGCTGGTTGTCCTGTTTCCTATTTGCACTGAGAAACAAAATGTTAAAGAATTTAAATGTTAAAGATAAAGCAATTAGAGATGACAAAAAAAGCAATCACCTTATTAAATATGAAGACATGTCCTTATTTTTTGTGCAGCATGTTATATTGCTGTTTGTTTGGAAATGTTCTAGTCTTTGAAGTACCAGCTATAAAGATAAGATTAAAATGTCATTTGTATCAGTCACTGAGATAGTGACCCTTTTAGTCTGGTAAATGTAACACACATTTTCTTATAACAAAGCATAGCATGATTTGCAATCTTGAGGATGCAATACTGCAAGCTACAGGCAAATAGAAGTACCAAGAAAATTCTGAAGGTGTTTGAGATATTAAATGAAAACTGGTCACAGCTTATAACATTAAAGTTACAGAACTTATTAACATTATGAAACATAGCTGAGAGGACGAAGAATAACCTCACTTGAGGAAAAAAAAAAAAGCAGATCTTGAAGGAGATCTCTCTCTTCTTGAAGGAGAAACAATTTACATAGGCACTGCTCTGGCTTGTGTAACAAAGTGAATATACTAATTAATTTTTTAGCACATCATATTAGTACTTGTCTTGCACTATCAGTTAGATAAGGAATATACAGTATGTTACAGACAATGCTTACAATGTGTAACAGTGCTGTGAAACAAGGTAATATTTATAGAGAAGCAGTACGCAGATTAAACTACTTATCTTCATGTAACAGAGTCAGTGATACAGATGAAAACAAACAAACAAACAGATAATTCCTGACTCCAGCTCCTAGGTGATAATTACCAGGCAAGATGAATTCCCAGCTTTATAAAACTGTGGTGAAATTATGCAGCACCTTTGTAACAAATCCATTTCACTATCCATTTTTCCCTAATGAAACTTCAAACATAGGGAACCTCCCAATTTGTGAGCATGACATATGTCATCTTCTGTCACCTTTAGATAAACATATTATATTTTCATATTAGTTCCATGGGAAATATAGGAAAGGTCTTTAGATTTAAAAGTGAGAAATTCCTAACTGCCAAAAGAGCTGCCATAGCAACAAACCAGAATATGAAGTATTTCAAATTGGGGAAAAGTGATTGCATGAAAATATAAATAAAACTGCATAGGTTGTGTGCATTTCTATATTCATTAGTTACGTCCTCAGTATGTTCCGTGACAGAAATTGCCAGCGTAAGTTCTGTAATAATTTTAATGAAAACTTAGTATACCCGTAGTGAGTACAATACAAGGATATACACAAGCAGAATACCAGGGTACAGCACAGGCTATTCTGTCCTACAAGATCAAAAAAAGCATATTAGGCCACAAAATACAAATAAACAACTGAAAAGAATCAGTGATCTTGGGGATTCTTGGTGGCTCCTTTTTAGTTTCTAAATACTCCAGATTACTATTACAACTACAGTTGTTTCATTAGGGAACAGCAGAAATATTTTTTTCTAACACTGTTATGCTGCAACTCCTCTAGTTGGGCGTATTCTTACTCCAACTTCCTTTTTTCACATTTTCAGTTACTGGACTTTTTTTTTGTCCTTAGGTAGGAATGGGCAGATTGTTTTAAATCTTTACATTGTTCATATGAAAAAGGGAAAAAAAACTTACACCAAGTTCTATTTCCTCCATCAAGATGCTATATTGCTATCTCCACGTCTTCACAGTAAGATAATTTTAATGCAATACTACAGTAATGTAACATTTCTTTTCTTTCACGTTTCATGTCTACTTGTGTGGCAGAATACAAAGAAATGCAGATAATTAAAGCAGCTCAAACCAGCTGTCTCATGTTTTCACTGAGTTATTCAGCCAAGGTGGATGGACATGCTAATACTGCTAATAAGCCTCAATTCAGTTCTGAGCATCAGCTGATGTGTAAGAACAAGCCTGTATGAGGATCTACATTATTACCTTGCTACAAAAGACACATTCTTTCTTGATCTCCTCAAATGTTGCTAAGCTAATCTAATATAGTCAAATAAAAATAACACGTTTCTCCCTATAGCTATAGTTATAATATAGTTACATAATGTAAAGACAAAGCATGAAAGTCCCTATGACACTCTGTTTACTTACATGTACCTGTTTATTCACATCTACCTGGACTTGTGCAAAGAATTTGACACTGTCCCGCATGACATCCTTGTCTCTGAACTGGAGAGACATGGGTTTGATGGATGAACCACTCCATGGATAAGCAATTGCCTGGATGACCACACTCAGAGAGTTGTGATCAACGGCATGACATCCAAGTTGAGACTGGTGACAAATAGCATTCCTCAGGGGTCGGTATTGAGACTGACACTGTTTAATATCTTTGTCGGCGACATGGACAGTGGGATAGAGTGCTCCCTCAGCAACTTTGCCGATGAGACCAAGCTGTGTGGTTCAGTTGCTGGAGGGAAGGGATGCCATCCAGAGGGATCTTGACATGCTGGAGAGGTGGACCTGTGCAAACCTCATCAAGTTCAACCAGGCCAAGTGCAAGGTCCTGCACATGTGTTGGGGCAATCCCAGGCACAAATACAGGCCGGGCAGAGAACGGATCGAGAGCAGCCCTGAGGAGAAGGACTTAGGGGTGCTGGTGGATGAGAAGCTCAACATGTGCCGGCAGCCCAGAAAGCCAACCACATCCTAGGCTGCATCAAGAGGAGTGTGGCCAGCAGGTCGAGGGAGGTGATTCTGCCCCTCTACTCTGCTGTTGTGAGACCCCACCTCGAGTGCTGTGTCCACCTCCGGAGCCCCCAATATAAGAAGGACGTGGACCTGTTGGAGCAAGTCCTGAGGAGGCCCATGGAGATGATCAGAGGGCTGGAGCACCTCTTGCATGAGGACAGGCTGAGACAGTTGGGGCTGTTCAGTCTGGAAAAGAGAAGGCTTCGGGAAGACCCTATAGCAGCCTTCTGATACCTAAAGAGGCATACAGAAATCATGGGGAGAAACCATTTAGCAGGGTCTGTTGCAATAGGATGAGGGGTAATGGTTTTAAAATAAAAGGAGACAGATTCTGACTAGATATAAGGAAAAATTTTCCAGTGAGGGTGGTAGAATACAACAGGTTGCCCAGAGAGGTGGTTGATGCCCCATCCCTGGAAACATTCAAGGCCAGGTTGGAGGGGGCTCTGAGCAACCTGATCTGAGTGGAGATGACCCTGCTCCTTGCAGGGGGTTTGGACTAGATGACCTTTGCAGGTCCCTTCCAAACCTAACGATTCTATGATTCTATGTTGTCAAACACCTTTGCCAAGATCAGGTACCCCTGTCATCCATTTTAAGAATGTACCATACTAATTTAATCACCTGGTAGTGTTTCTTTTTTTTTCCATGGTTATAATTATGAGAGAATCATTCATAAATTTAATATCAACTTGCCAATGACAATTATTATAAATTCTACTCCTTTAAGTTTTTCAGAGTAATTTCTTTCAAATGTCTGATTGCTTTGAATAGATTAAAAATAAATGACAAGTGGCAACAGAACTCATTTCTCAACCATGCCCGATATTTTAATTATTTAAATAGCTTTTCTCTGAAGACATCCCTTCATTAATGTATTGTGTTTTGTAGGCAAATCTCTCCGCTCTAGGATTTGTGAAAGGCAGAATTTTGTATGTTGTGTGTTTCACCACTCAGTGTCCCAATGACCAATACAGCCCATCCCGAGCAGCAATCATGGAAACAAGACTGAGCAGCAAACAACGCAGTGAGAGGTGGAGAGAGATGCTCCCCCAGGCAACTCCCGCTTATATACTGAGCACTATGTTTATGACATGGAATATTTTCTTTGCCCCTTTTGGGTCAGTTATTCTGACTATATCCCTCTCAGCTTCCTGAACCTGCACATTAGTGAGACTCGAAAATCTCAACAGTGTTCTTGGTCTCATCAGCAACAACACATATCGTCAGGGTGTTTATCAATATTCTTCACATATGAAATCCAAAGCACATTTGCTACTAGGAGGAAGATTAACTCCATCCTTGACAAAACCAGGAGACATAGTCAATAAAAATAAATAAATAAATAAAACTCTGCCCCAGATATTTATAATGCTGAATCTCATTTTCCTCTCCTGAGCATTAAGGTAATGGCACCATTTCTAATGCAAATACTGGATTTGCTTCTTTTTGTGTTTCCTCTATTTCTGATAGTGTTATGGCAACTTGTATTATTCTAGCTCTTGTCAAGAATGCACTGAATGTCTCTGAATATGGCTAGGGATAGTAAGTAATGTTTCTGTCTCTTCCCCTGGGCTGAGTTAAAAAACAAGTCCTGGATTCAATACTCATAGAAACAAGACTTGCCCATGATGGAGTCCTACGTGACCACCTTTCCCCAGTGCCTCTGTAGTCATGCACAAGCAGCAACTTCCTCCTCTTGTGCTCCACAGTGGAGGGCGAGCCCTCCACTCCCGTTTCCATGAATGAAACCAAGGAGAGATCATAACTTCTTGTTGGCAGAAGCTCCATTGCACTGGCTTCACTGATCAACAACTTATTTTGTTTCAGTCCTCCAAGCTGCATGTCCTGCTGTTTCAAATGCATTAAATTTCCTCACAAATCAAAAGCTAGTAGCTGCCCTTTAAGACATCATCGGCACAAGTAAATCCTGAAGAGGATCTAAGAGCCTTCCTCTGTGTGAGAGAAGTCATTTTCAAAAATAACTTTCCAAAGTTTCCTTTTTTGACATAGACTACCGCACTTTAAAAAGACTACCTTTTCTGAAGCTTGTAGTTTTATTAGCCTTCATTGCACTTCACCCTGGGGAGCAAAGATAGCTAATTTTCAAGTTAAGGTCCATGTGAAAATTTTTAGCAGACCTTGATACCTCATGTCAATACAAGAACTACAAGATCCATGTTCAGAAATAATGTCACCAAGTCAGACACTGAATTTCTGAAATGAAATATTTCTGAAGAAGCAGCTGAACAAGGATAAAGGTTATAGGAAACTCTCTTACAGCATTTTTCAAGGGAATCCTTATAATTCAGTATGGGTTTAATATACGCCTGTTGAAATACAGCACTGTATCCCACAATGGCCAGAAAACTTATGACTAATGACCCTGAAAATGATGGATCTGATTGGAGTCTTTGTACCTGCTTGGTGCAAGGGTACATAGATATGAATGTGAATCAATCATGAATAGATTCCCTCTTTTGTCCATGATACACTGGAAACTCACTTGTTTGCAGTTTCTGTCCATCATTCTTTTCAGAAATGAGCCCAAGCTATATCTGGCATAGGAACGCTTCTCCTCAGCTGAGGTCATGTTTTGCGGCTCCACTTTCTCTTTCACAGGACATAAAAGAAAGAAAGGAAAGGACAAGGGAAAGGCGGACTTCCAATTCATAGAGAGGCTGCCATGCATCCTCTATAGATTATTTTTATGCCAGTACTTGAAAGCCCACATATGTGTTTATTTAGAACTCATAGATTTGGTCAACAATAGGAATTCATTCCATTGTATGAAAATAAAAATTATTTAAGGACATATGGAGGAACTCTAGTCAAACAAAGTGATTTGACATGAGTGTGGTTGATTTATTTTGCATCCAAGATCTTCTGAAATTTCCCATACAGATCGCAGGAACCTAGCATTAAAAATGCTCTCTCATGATTTTCAGCTTTCAGGTGCAGAAGTCCAGCACTATATCAGTTCTGAGACAGAAAGTAATAAGATCAGAGGAAGAAAAACGTAATTCACATTTTCATATTTGTCTTGAAAAGATTAAAATCACTATGTTATTGTGGTTATACATGGTCAACTTCAAGTATGATTTGATTTGTAAATTATCAACAATGTCTATTTTTAAATTGTGCAATATTTTCTAAAGATCTCAGTGATTTTTGCACATTAACTGAGGCTCAAGGAAAGCCTCTTTTTGACATCAATGTCATTACACTTGAATAAGTAGAACAGGATGATTTTTTTTTTTTAAGAAATTAATCCAGCGATATGGTGACAAACATAGGAAACTAGGAGCTTGGACTCTTGCTCTCCCTCCCAGGATATTCTAATAAAAAATAAAATACAGTCTTATAAGTCTTCTTTGTCCCTGTCAAAATTATTTTTTTCTTGGTATTGTACGTTTTGTAGAGCAGTATCTCTTTGTATTTAGCCAAGATTGTAGGACAACACGTGAGGCGAACGGTAATCCTCATTTCCTCTCTACAAATCCTAAACAGATCCTACCTGACAGTATCTCCTACTTCATGTAAACAAATCCGGACTTCACTTAGAAGTATCCTGACTCCTCCCGACTTTTGACCTAAGATTTACGGTTAGTCAGCATTAACTTCAGTGGGACCCTGTTTTGACACATACAGTCTATCAAAAGAAAGTTCAGCTGGAACACTGTGATATCATACACAAGTGCTCATTGAGTATTAGTGCAGTTCTGCTCATGTTTCTTGAAGAAACCTGTACAATTGACAAAGCATTGCAGAGGTGCTTTATATGTGAACCTGAGATCCTCAAGAAATCCTGAGTTCTGTGAGCTCAAGAAGGCAATGTTATTTTTGGAATGAAATCTAAATAGAAATAGAAATCTAAATATATGTGTAACCTGAGTTAGTCACAATACTTTGAGGATTTTTTTCTTGGTTTATTTTGTCAAAACTTAATAAAAACCTTTAACTAGCAGGTCTGACTTGTAACAAATGGGCCATGTTCTTAGAGTACTGATGGGGGTATTTAATTGTAGGAAATTTGTATCTTACTGAATGAAATAACTCATAAAATATTGCTGAATGTGAGTCAAACACTTTTTACCCTTTGTTCTCAGGTACTTTACTATTTTTTTTTTACATGCTCTGCATTCGACACAAATTCTGAAAGCTATAGAAACAGATTTGTGTTTGGTTACGTGTTTTGTTTTGAACAGCAAGGTTTACATGAGTTTAAAAATTCAAAACTCAAAGTACACTTTTTACTTCAGCCATAAGAAGAATGCTTTAGAGTGCCTTGTTTTTTGTTTGCTTATTAGTTACATTTCTTACATTTATTTCACCATACTTTCCTAGATTTCAGAATGAGAGAACATAGTATTAAGAATGCTATGTTTGACTTTATTTTTTTAATTAATTTATCTCTGGCAAAATTAAGCTTGTTGCATCTAGCCTACTTATCCTGACAGGCAGGAACATAGGCCTGTTCCTGCTCCATGACTGGAATATCGATTTGGTCATATTTGGCAGACTCTAGACAGAAGATTCTGCATGAACAGACATTTTCATGATGCACACTATTTAGAGGCAGGTGATGAAAATACACAGTGACTTAAAATGACTGTTACTCTGAAAGAATTTCAGGACTAAAATTTTGTGAGATGAATTCACTAAATAAATACTGAACGCATTTTGTGGCTTTTATTCTTGTGAATGATGCTTTGAAAAAGCAAAACCTTCTGTTTGCGTTTTCCTATGTATTTGGACTGGCTTTCAGTTAGCCAAATATGTTATGTACATTAAAAAGATAGTGAAATACACAAAGAATAAATAAACAGCAGTATGATAAAGATGCAATAATTACAGTAAAAATATTGATTGCAGGGACAGTATTGACTAAATATTTATTTTTTCTCCTTGAAAAAAAGCAAATTGATGCCATTGTATCCATCAAAAATTAAGAAATTCTTCTTAATAACTGATCATAGAACGCTTGTTAAATAACAGCTATCAAAGTTTAAAAAAAATATAATTTGATTTAACAGATGTTCTGATTTTGTTTGAGGGGCGGGTAAGGTGGTAGCTTCTGTAGGAAACTGCTAGAAGTCACTCCCTTTTGTTCAGGGCACTCGGCCAGGCCCAGGGCAGACCCGCTGCTGGCCAAGGCTGAGCCAATTGGTAACAGAATGTCCTATGATAACGCCTCTGCGATAACGTATTTAAGAAGGGGAAAACAGAAAAAAAAAGAGAGAAGATGTGAAGCAGCTGAGCGGGGGGCAGAGAGGGGGAGGCGCGAGCCTTGAGGGCCTTGCAGGCCTCACCCTCTGGCCTCCTGCCAGGCAGCCGACTGGGCCCAACTAGGCCTGGCTCAGCTGCAAGAAGTGGAGAGGAGATGAGAAGTGAATAAGATATAAAAAGGATCCTGAGAGGCATCTGCCAGCCTGTTGTGAGGAACAGCGGCAGACACCAAGGTCAGTGAAGGAGGGGGAGGAGTAACGCAGCTCCTGGCCAAGATTACGCTGCAGCCTGTGGTGACGACCATGGTGGAGCAGGTTGTCCCCCTGCAACCCATGAAGGTCCACAGAGGGGCAGAGATCCACCTGCAGCCCGTGAAGGACCCCATGCCAGAGCAGGTGGAGGCCTGAAGGAGGCTGTGGCCCATGGAGGGCCTGCTGGGACAGCTGTTCTGGAGGGACTGCATCCCATGGAAGAGATGACCCACGCCAGAGCAGTTTCATGAAGGACTGTGACCCATGGGAGGGACCCCACAAAGGAGCAGAGGAGGAAAGCGAGGAGTTCTTCACCCGACGATGAAGCAGCGGTGTGAAACAACATGTAGGTTGGACTAGATGACCTTTGAAGGTTCCTTCAAACCCTAACCATTCTATGATTCTATGAACGGACTGCAACCCCCAGTCCCTCTTCCCCCCTGTGCCGCTTGGGGGGGGGAAGGTAGTATAGATAATGTTAAGCCCGGGAAGAGGGAGGGGTGGGGGGAGGTTATCTTGTTCCCTGTCTCACTCCTGCTAGTTTTAGAAATAAATGAATAGTTTTCCCCAAGTCGAGTCTGTTTTGCCCATGATGGTAATTTTAAGGAATTCTCCCCATCTTTATCTCAAACCTCAAGCTGTTTTTCTTATATCATCTCCCCCTATTCTCTCGGAGGGTGGGGGGAGTGAGAGAGAGACTGCGTAGTCTGGTCCCGATCGGGGCTGAACTACGACATAGGTTGAAAAGTGAGCAGACTAAATTTTCAAGACTAAAGAATGTATTCTCTAATGAAAAAGACATATTGCATAGTTAGAAGGTTAAAGCTGAAATTGTATCTTATTTTTGTGGCATCTTGTGTCTACTGTCTATTTTTATTCTGAGAGCATTCAGTGAGCAGTAAACAGAAAAATTACTCACTGGAACAAGTCATTGGTCATCTCATTAGAATAAGTACTATGATACATGGAAGATCATCACCTGAAGACTTTTAATCAAAATATCACTTTCTTTTGAAAGTTCCCTTCCTCAAATAACAATCCTATGGCTTTGGTTATGCTTGAAGTTACTTGAGATTTTCACACTATTTCTGAACTTTTTTCTACATTTCATGATAAACAGTAAGTGAATAAATAAACACATCATGATGCAATATGACTTCACTTCCCTATGAAAGTAACTTTGGGTTGCAAACAAAATAAATTACATTGTTCCAATGAGTGTAAAATTAGCTGCCCATGAGTCAGTGCTAGTTCCTCTCCTCAGTTGATATGAGAAGGTTTTAGTTTTCAGGCTAATTTTATCAATAAATATTCAATAAAATGTCATCAAAGGACAAGCTCACATTTTATGTGATAAATTAAAGGAAATTTGACAATACCATGTAAATATGGCAGGGTTATAGCAACAATACTCTTTTCAGTATAACAGGCCTTTAAGATGTGTTTTCTGGTCTAGAATTAGAGAAGTGGTTCCAAACTCATAACCTCTCCAATTTCCTGTTTAAAATGTTTTCAAAGCATTAATACATCTAAAAAGAAATGTATTAACTGTATCTTTTTTTTTTTTAACCCCAGGAAATTATGAATTACCACCTGCAACTGGCACAAAACCTCCACTACAGTACTGTCTTCAAAACAATTCAGGAAGTCATAACTTGAATACTGAACTTTATCAAATACCTTTGAATGGAGCGGGAGCAACTGGCATCCCTTCCTGAGGAATTTTTATTTTACTGTGGGTTCTGTCTTTTGTCTGATCAATGGCTTTAAACATACCGGAGCCTATTCACCTCCATGCAGTTTTAAAGCATATACTCCTAGCAGCACAAATTCCCTTTTTCATAGTACTTGACAATGCAAACATATGCTGGTCTACAGGAGAAGAATTGCATTGTTTCTGACTTTTTAAATGTATTTCACCTCTCTTCCTTGTTTTAGTGCTGTGGATTAAATGATATTTGGAAAAGGTAAAAAAAAAAAAGATTTAAAAAACAGAAGAAAAAACCTTGTCTGAAGCTAATGTCTTTAAAAATATTGACAATGAGGATCCCAAGAGTAATTTATTTTACTTTTTGAGAGACAGTTTATCTTTGTGATGACACAAATTGAACAAGTCTTCCCTCAGAGTAAAAGGAAATAGTTCAAAAGAGCCTGACATCCTGGTAACAGCACATACATCCCCAAATTTATTTCCCACTCTCTCCTCAAAGACAACAGAGAGATTGAGTATGTTCCTTTTTCTCTTTTAAGATCAATATAATCCATCATATCAACATGGAAACAAACTTAGAAATCTAAGTGTTTGTGTTGTCTCCCAGCAAATACCCAACATTTTTTTAAACTGAACAGAAGTGAGTTGGTAGAAATTACCAATTAACTTTAGGGCAGTGAAAGAGCAGGAGGTTTGTTAAGTATTAATGAATTCCATGTCCTTTTGGAATAGTGGAGCACAAAAATCTATCTCAGATGAAAGTGTAAAATTAAAATGTATGTACTGCCAAAAGCCTGGAAAAATTCTTGCACATCCTATGTAATGGTTCAAGATATTTTTAATCAGTAGTAACAATCATCTCTACTTTGCAAGTTAAAAATTTTTCCTAGATTTTCTTATAAATCTTCCATAAACAAATGAACACATCATGAAGTTACAGAACTAGTTTCCCTTAATTATTTTATTTTTAATTGGTAATCTAGTTTTCATTACTTCAAAATTTATTTATTATTTCTGTTTTAGAATTAGAATATTAAGGTAGTTCTTGGCTGGAGATGGAAGAGGTGCTGAATGAGCTGAAATGAGCTGATTAGGAAACCCCAGTGAGGGTTGAAAATGGAAAACTGAGTCGTATCTTCTGCAACTGTTTCATGTATGAAGGGGAAATAATTTTGCCTAACTGTAGGTAGCTAAAAATCTTTTGTCTAAGTCTGAGCTAATTAGCCCAAACTCCATTCTGAAGTTAGTGGAGAAAAAGGAATCTCTAAAATCTATCCTACTGGCCTGCTTTGGATACTCCTCCTAACAAGAATACCTCAGTCTTCTTTTCAACAACGAGAGTGCAAGACAATTTTATGTGGATTAAGCAGTGGCTTTTTAGATCAATCTTGTTTCATGTATGCATTACAATTTACTAAAGCATCGTATGGTTCTCATGGCCAAAGTCAGAAGGAAAACTGAGATGTTTCAGTACACACCTTTTCCTGCACTCCTTCAAAAACAGTAGCATATATTTACATCACATTATGTATAATGACATCCAATTTGTTATGTCACCTGACAGTGAACCATTTTGACCTTTCTTTGTCTCACACACTCTGGAGGGGAGGGATGTCATCCAGAGGGACGTTGACAGGCTGGAGAGGTGGGCCTGTGCAAACCTCATCAAGTTCAACCAGGCCAAGTGCAAGGTCCTGCACGTGGATCAGGGCAATCCCAGGAACAAATACAGGCTGGGCTGAGAATGGATGGAGAGCAGCCCTGAGGAAAAGGACTTGGGAGTAGTGGTGGATGACAGGCTCAACATAAGCCGCCAATGTGTGCTCGCAGCCCAGAAAGCCAACCACATCCTGGGCTGCATCAAGAGGAGCATGGCCAGCAGGTCAGGGGAGGTGATTCTGCCCCTCTACTCTGCTGTTGTGAGACCCCACCTGGAGTGCTGTGTCCACCTCCGGAGCCCCCAACATTGTAAGGACATGAACCTGTTTGAGTGAGTCCAGAGGAGGGCCACGAAGATGATGGGCTGGAGCACCTCTCCTATGAGGACAGGCTGAGGGAGTTGGGGCTCTTTAACCTGGCAAAGAGGCTCCGGGGAGACACTGGTCTGTCAATACTTAAATAGGGCTTATAAGAAAGATGAGGATAAACATTTTAGCAGGGCCTGTTGTGATAAGACAAGAGGTAATGATTTTAAACTAAAAGAGGGTGGATTTAGATTACACAGAAGGAAGAGATTTTTCCAATGAGGGTGGTAGAACACTCGCACAGGTTCCCCAGAGAGGTGGTGATTGCCCCATGCCTGGAAACATTCAAGGCTGGGTTGGACAGGGCTCTTAGCAACCTGACTTGGTTGAAGATGTCCCTGCTCCTTGGAGGGGGGTTGGACTGGATGACCTTTAAAGGTCCCTTCCAACCCTAACTATTCTATGATCCTATTCTATGATTTTTAGGTCATAGCTGCTTCACTTCTATGAACAAATTTATTTCTATCAGGAATCTCAAACCATATAAATGAGAAAATAAATTCTATTTAGTTTGTATTCCTCACAGGACTAGATTAATGTGTTGATATAGAGTTCATTTAGATCAACACTTTAATACATTATGAGAGATTACATGTAGCAAAATCTCTTAATGTGTTCTCTGAATTTCCCATTTGTGAGGCAGAAAATGTTCCAAAGGTTAGGAAGGTTTTCAAGTTGTATGTGGTGTTTATTTATTTTATTCCTGCTTGTAACTAACAAAAATCAATTTATGCATCCTTCTATTTGAAGCTGTTGGAATATATATACGTTGATAAAGTTTCTGAAACCTCATTTGAAAATCAGTTAAATCATTTTGCTTAAAATGAACATGGCCAGGGCAAGATGGGTTGTTCATTAGAGGAAGCAACAGTAGCTATCACAGCTGCATTTTATCCAGATTATCCCAAGTCAATAGCTCAAAAGGAAACCCATAGAGACAGAGGTTGACCTGATGTGGATTACTGATTTAGACAGACTTCAGGCATAAAACATTCATATCCACCCTTTAACTAGGGCTAATTTAACTGCTTCTTTTTTTATTATTTTTTGCTTTCAACCCATCAAACTGAAATATCTAGCTAAAATCTGCCCAGGATGTCCAGAATGCTGAGACATTAGCTGCTGTGAAAGGTTTTATGGTGAGATTGAAAAAGCAGTTTATTTCTGTATACTGTATCTGTAGTCAGCAGCAGCAGTGCAGCAAGAATATCCAGGAGAGTTTGAAATTGCATGGTCATGAATCAGAGTATGCACAAAGCAGTGGGTTCCTCTGTTTCTGCTTTGTGTGGTACCAAAAACAGTGCTCCAAGGTCTAAGGTTCCTCTCAGGAGCTAGTGGAAATTTATCTTTATGACCTACCTACGTGAGCAGATGAAAGGGATGCTACTGCCAAAGGGATCAGGCTTTGTGACTTTTACTTCCACAAATAATGGTGACTCTCTGGATTGATTTGACTTTCCTCGTTTGCCCATTTCAGGGTATAGATGCAGTCACAACAGCCTACAGTCCTTGTGGGAACACAGAGGACAGAGAGGTGGAGGGTGACAGGCTCTTCTGCCCCTGCTCAGACTGGACATGCAGATGCTACCACAGGGATGCTTTATCAACTGAAGTGACCATTACAGAGATGTTCAGGCACTGAATTGCCAACTACTACTGTACATACCTGGCTTCAAGCATGTAGATACCTTCCAGGAGTCACCTGTAGATGCAATAAGCTGTTGGACTTATGATATTTCATATCAGCATATGTAAATTCTGATTACTAAAAAATAATAACAATCAAGCCTACTGCTACATGCTTGTTATGTTCCTTTATCAATCTTTCCCCAAATCAGGAAAAATTCCAAATCTTAAAAGTAAAACATAAAAATAGGATTTTTCTTTTTATTTTTCATGGCTTTTTCATACTCTTATTTTTCTTTTTTTTTTTTTTTAAGACAAAAATCTGGGAGAAGGAGGAAGATATTTTTCTTCTACAAAATAGAAACTGTTGTTATTCATATACTCTCAGTGAAGAACTTTAGCATTGTTCCTTTGTATTCCCCTTAACGTCACTAGCTTTTGACAGAGAGAGAGAGAGCTTGTATACACACACAGTGTCCCCTATAGCGTTAATGAGTTTTATGGTATTTGATATATCATTATTGCTTAGATGATTAAACTAATCATTTGAGATGTCCTTCACAGATTGCCATTAATCTCATGAATAGATTAAAAATTAAATGAATTCTCTGATATCTATCAATATTCTTTGCCTTCTGTCTACATCTCTTTAGTTAGCATTTGTGCACTATTTATTCTCCTGCAGGCAACACCGAAAAATTGGAACTATAAATATCTTGCTCTCATGCAATACAGTGTCTGAATTTTTATTGTATGTGCTAAACTTCAGAAAACTGGAAACTTGTTTATCCTTGTGGAATAGCTATTTTTTGAATGGGTCAGTAGACTTAAGTGTAAAAAAAGAGCTTTGTCACACTTCAGGGATGAGATCCTGTACTGCTTCTCCCTATGACCTATACTAAACCAGCTTCCCTGGAAAGGGACAGCCAAGGTAGCATTCAAACATCAATTTAGTCCTCTGTATCTTGGGTTACTCTTAAACCTTGTTAATTCCCACAAAGCTTTGAGACAAACGGACCTGCCCAAAACAACAGGCTGCCTTGTGAGTTGCTTGGAAACTCCACAGTAGTCTGCCTGTAACCTGCCTGACCCCAATCAGCAGGCTCCCTGTTATGGGAGTTGTGAGTTAACCTTGAGCATCAGCCTTATCTCCTGCAGGTTTTACTCAGAATATGTCTTATCCCAGAGAGATAAACATCTTACAACACTTTGGGTTTTTTTTAAAAAAAAACCAACACATAATACAAAGAGCAAATAAAGAACAATGCACTGTGAATGAGACACAAGGAACATATGTATACAATTCTGTTGGCCATTAAAAGATACATTTATTTAAAGAGAAGTCTCTAGTCTCTCTTCTGAAAATAAGTGACAGGTGATCAAATCTACTAGGAGAGAAATCTTTCCTAATTTATAGATTAGCTCTGCTTAGTTGACCTTGCACAAAGATTCTCTAGAGTGCTCTACCTCATGTTCTGTTGCTCGCATAGAATACCTCAAGTCTTCATCAAGTCCCATTTTACATCTGTTAGCAGTTTATGGATACTTCTAATTATCTCAGATCATCTGGATGTTTGTATGGGCAGCTGAATGAAGCCCTGCAAGTAGGATCCAATTCTGGACAAAGAAGTTTAAACAAAGGTGTCCAGGTGGGCAGTACAGGCAGTAGAAATCTAGCCAGCAGTCAGTTGGGTCTAGAAAGAAATTAGCTGACCTGCTGCTAGAGGCTTGAATTGGTTTCCTAAATGTAGGTGTCCAGTGCCATTTGTTATCATCTTTCACATCTAAAAAATTTGCACAAAGCTGATAGATGTGACATCGGACCTGTTAGAGGCCAATATCTTTCCAGAACAGTAGGTGGAACCCACACATGATGCGCTTGCATGTTGCATAAGACACTAAAGAGCTGAATGGGGTCTTGTGTGACTACAGTGTGTTGACTCCTTCTCTAGTTTCAATTGACTGTATTGACTTAACTTCCTCAGTAATACAATTCATACACTCAGATCATGTGTAGACACTCAAATATGTTTTAATATGGACCTGCATTCCACTGTACACATTTGTCAAGGTCTTTTGGCTTCTGCAAATGTGTTCTGGTTTTGTTAGTGAGGGGGTGCCTAAGGTGGTAGCTTCTGTAGGAAACTGCTAGAAGTTGCTCCCCTTTGTTCAGTGGACTCGGCCGGGCCTAGGGTGGACCTGCTGCTGGCCAAGGCCGAGCCAATTGGTAACAGAATGTCCCATGATAACGCCTCTGCGATAACGTATTTAAGAAGGGGAAAACAGAAAAAGAGGAGGAGACATGTGAAGCAGCTGAGTGGGGGCAGAGAGGGGGAGGCGCGAGCCTTGAGGGCCTTGCAGGCCTCACCCTCTGGCCTCCCACCGGGCAGCAGACTGGGCCCAACTCGGCCCGGCCTGGCTGCAAGAAGTGGAGAGGAGATGAGAAGTGAATAAGATGTAAAAAGGATCCTGAGAGGCATCTGCCAGCTTGTTGTGAGGAACGGCTGCAGACACCAAGGTCAGTGAAGAAGGAAGGGGAGGAGTAACGCAGCTCCTGGCCAAGATTCCTCTGCAACTCGTGGTGAAGACCATGGTGGAGCGGGTGTCCCCCTGCAGCCCATGAACGTCCACGGAGGGGCAGAGATCCACCTGCAGCCCGTGGAAGACCCCACGCCGGAGCAGGTGGAGGCCTGAAGGAGGCTGTGGCCCGTGGAGGGCCCGCTGGGACAGCTGTTCTAGAGAGACTGCACCCCGTGGAAGAGATGACCCACGCCAGAGCAGTTTCATGAAGGACTGTGGCCCGTGGGAGGGACTCCACACTGGAGCAGAGGAGGAATGCGAGGAGTTATTCCCCCGACGATGACACAGCGGCGTAAAACAACGCGTGATGAACTGACTACGACCCCCAGTCCCTTTTCCCCCCCGTGCCACTCGGGAGGGGAGGTAGTATAGATAATGTAAAACCCGGGAAGAGGGAGGGGTGGGGGGAGGTTATCTTGTTCCCTGTCTCATTCTCCTGCTAATTTTAGAAATAAATGAGTGGTTTTCCCCAAGTCGAGTCTGTTTTGCCCATAACGGTAACTTTAAGGATTTCTCCCCATCCTTATCTCAAACCTTGAGCCGTTTTTTCCTATATCATCTCCTCCTATTCTCTCGGAGGGTGGGGGGAGCGAGAGAGAGACTGCGTAGTCTGGTCCCAATCGGGGCTGAACTACGACAAAAGGGAAGCGTGAGTACAAATGCAATCAATTATTGCCATTCTTTCAATACATTCTCTTACCTCTTAAGTGTATTTGTTATAGTACACAAATTTGTTTTCCATTCTTTGTTTTCTGATATCTAACGGTTCTACTGTTTTTTTTTTTCTGTTGCTTTACTTCTTGCTAGCCTGACTTTGTCCACCTGATAAGAACATCAAGTCTATGTGCACTGCAATTCTATTCCTTATATATTCCTCTATACAAAATTAGGAAAACATCATCCTCAGGGGATGGTTAGAGTAGATAAAAAATTAAAAGGGTCAGGTATGTAAAGGAAATATTTTAAGACTAGCCTGAAACTTGTGAAGTGTATTTATTTCAAAAGAAAGAATAAGAAGAGTTATTTCTGACAACTCAAGGATGTTATGCCCTGGAGCATCCACTAAGAAGGCTTATAAAAAAGATGACCTTTGGACACTTGACAATGTGAAGCTACTCATAGCTTGATACTATTTCACAAATTCTGCTAAACCCTGAAAACGGACTAAGGACTGGTGCACTGTAAAAGATGACTGAAGATGAAGAAATTGCTGGGTTTCCTAATCGGACTTATTGTGAGGATCATTTCAAGCAAAACAATAAGACGATGAAAATTATCTTCCAAAATTTCAGATAGATAATCTCATCAAATGCATGGACAAAACTCTAGCATCTGAAACATCTTCCCAACTTGATGTCATTGGAGGCAAGATTTCATCACCAGGAAAATATAGAATAAAACCTTTCCCTTGCATAATTCTTCTTATTATTACAACCAAGTACAGACAGTTAAATGTCTTTTCAGTGGATCTGTCCAGAGTATGTATTTGTTAGAAATACAATTGACATTTTACAGATATATAATTTTTTTCCTTTTTTTTTTTAGTTGGCTGTAACAGTTCATTGAAGTAATGGCCATGGCCTTGAATTACGTTATGGAAGGTAATTGCCATAGCATAGTCATATACTCCATTCTATAATCAATTATTCAATGAGTTCAATAAGAAAAGCTAACTAATGGCTGGAGTACTGTGTCCAGTTCTGGAGCCCCCAACACAAGAAGGACATGCACCAGTTCGAGAAGGTCCAGAGGAGGGCCACGAAGATGGTAAAAGGGCTGGAGCACCTTTCCTATGAAGACAGGCTGAGAGAGTTGGGGCTGTTCAGCCCAGAGAAGAGGAGGCTCCGGGGAGACCTGATAGCGGTCTTCCAGTACCTCAAGGGGGCCTACAAGAAAGATGGGCTGCTCAGTCGGGCCTGTTGCGATAGGACAAGGGGTAATGGTTTTAAAATAGAGGGACGTAAATTTAGATTGGAAATTAGGAAAAAATTTTTTACAATGCGGGTGGTAGAACACTGGAACAGGTTGCCCAGAGAGGTGGTGGAGGCCTCATCCCCGGAAACGTTCAAGGCCAGGCTGGATGAGGCTCTGAGCAACCTGATCTAATTGGGGATGTCCCTGCTCCTTGCAGGGGGGTTGGACTAGATGACCTCTGAAGGTCCCTTCCAACTCTAACCATTCTATGTTTCTATGATTCTATGAATAAAGACAGGTAAATATAAGAAAACACAAGTGTTTGTTTTTTTTTTTTTTTTTTCTAATAGGATTAAACTGATAGGTAAAGTACAACTAAGCACAATATGGGTGTGTTTCACAGGGCAATAGTTGCACAGTGGTATCTCTTTCACTGTTTGTGTGCTGTCCCTGCAAATCCTTAACCTATACTTACAGAATCTAATTTCAGGAGATGTAGAAACATTTCTTTTTTCTGTTTGTCACAGTCTTCCTCAAAAGAACAAGAGATACTTAACAGAAAGGGTACCTACATATTGACAGGTATGTACAGGAGGAGACAACAGAAGAGCCAAATGTGCATTAATGTGAATGAATGTGTGTTTTCTCTTAAGTATTTCCGTTTAATCCTACTGGTAGTTTCCTTCTTCAATAACTAAGCAATAGCTTCCTTTCAGTCTTATTCCACTTTCGTTAATTACAAAGTGGTTTGTTACCTTAGTGTAAACTCTGTTGCTTTGATTTCTTCGTACAGTTCTCTCTTTTCTGAAGTTCCTTTATACACACACTTAAAACTATAATGTTTACCAAATGAACTTCTCTTTCCTTACTGTATAGTAGGCAGTTAGTAAGTTTGCCTCTTTTCTCATGCTTCTACCAAAAAACCAAATGAATTCAATGGTTTGTTTTTCTTTTAAATGATGACCTACGGGATAAGGAATAGTTTGTTTTTCATTACAGTACTGCAATGTCATGAAAATACCTCAGGGTAGGGAAAATCTTTACCAGTTAGTCTTACAGGTAAGTACTGAGCTTCCTCAGGGAGATCAACACTTGCAAAACTTATTTTATACTATCATCAGTGCTAAAAAGAAAGGTGGCACAGGAACAGCTTGAGAAATAAAACACTGTTTTTTTCTAGAGATAAGTACAAGATTGCCATCTGAGCCTCCTCAGAAGTACTCAGAGTAACCAGGCACAGAGGCAGTTTCCAATGCAAAAAGGAAAGGGCAAGGGCGAGAGCAAGACGAATACTGTAGAAAATTGTGTTCAGGAATCTTCACCATGGTAGAAAGCCCTGCCTCTTCTTGTTGATAGGATGCTTACAGCCTGTTTCCATTTACAAATACAGAAAATATTTTAAGGAGCTAAAATTATTATCACTGAGTATTTCCTTACAAAGTATCATGCAACTGTGTTAAATTTCTTCCCGGAAATCTTTTTGTTGCCATTTCAGATTATGTTTTGCATCTGGGGAACTCAGATTAATTTTCTTGTACAAGCTGGCAATTCGCATGCAAGCAGGTAACTTTATGACTGTTTGTTCAATTTCTCAAATACATGCTAAGAGAAGTGAGTGATGGGGAAAGAAAAAGAGCTGGAAATCTCTAAGAAAATATTTGTAAGGTATGTAATCTTCTAATAAAAGATACTGAGAAATTCAGAATATGAATCAGCATACCCTAAAAGCCATGAAAAGGAAATTTTTTACATTTTGGGTTGTCCCGAAGGAATCTGTGTTCATTTACAGTTTGACACAGCTATCTGCACTTGAAAAGCTGATTTTAAAGTTTTTCCTTTTAATTCTTGTTAGTGTTGATTTTCAGATTAATATATAACATGTACTTTAATTATCTTCCTCCTAATAGCAAGGAAAAATTTTAA
Organism: Chlamydotis macqueenii; assembly: GCF_036417535.1. Lineage (NCBI taxonomy): Eukaryota > Metazoa > Chordata > Aves > Otidiformes > Otididae > Chlamydotis > Chlamydotis macqueenii. The sequence goes on from NC_141558.1 coordinate 12,484,679, forward strand.
GAATGTCACAATTAGCTGTATTTTGATAAAAGGAATCAGGAAGGGCTAGCCTGTTGCAAATAAAAAAAAATGTAAAAAATGTAGGTATATTTAATATACTGAAAAAGTAATTCTAAACAAGCAATTACTTAGCAGAGGAAACACCCCCAGCATCCACTGGATGATATCACAATTCTCCACTGTGAAAAAAGAAGGCAAAGTTTTGAATAGAAATAAATGTAACAAAAACTGAACTGGGAATAATAATATCTTTCTGTTCTGTTTTTTGTCATGAGAACAAAAGTAATTTGCACTGTTGTGGGATTAAAAGAGTTTGGCTGGTTAGATCAATAACTGGAGAACTGGAATGTGACAGAGCAGCATATCTCAAGTTCCTTTTTTTTTTCCTAACTTGAAGTAATTTACTGTAAAGGCCAAATGGTGTTTAACAGTGGATTAAGACTTGACTCCTGGATGTGCCCATGGTATGCTGGAAGCCTCTGAGAAACTAATCCCTCGCTTTTTCCGACCCCCTGGAATACCCATTCTGTAATCTTGGGATTTTTCAGAATACAGATAGTGTTTACCACGGCTTTTATGAAACACTTCTCCTGTTAGTACATGAAAGCCCACTATTTTAGAGATTTTAGTACTAATAAATGTTAGAAATGGGAATCTGTTAATATAACAGGACTATCTGAAGCACTAATATATCCTTACAGAAATTACATTTAAATGCAGATTTTAAGTACTGAATACTGAACAGCAAAGCCAAAGGGCGTCTCTGCATTTAATATTAGTTAACAAACAGCTTAAAAAAAAAATTAACATTTTAAATAATAAAAAATATTTTTCTTTGATCTTAATTTAATTGACTACCTTTATTTTTCTATTTTTTCTCTTACCCTCTCTTTTTTTCCTGTTTTCTTTCTCAATTATAAAAAGAACACAGAATAAGGGGTTTGGTCTTGACTTGCAAATCAATGATATTGAGTAGGTTCAAAATCAGGCAGCACAATTACGCCCACCCCTCTTTGAGGTGATCCTGCTGTGCAAGCAAGGAACATTACTGTAGTGACATGGATTTATTCTTGTGTCTCATTCACTTCAGGTTGCTGGTCAAGACTTGCAAAGAGTAACTTCCATTTTACCTGATGTATAATTATTATGCCCCAAATATGAATTTGTATTTTGCTGGAAACACATCCCCATGTCAGTGTTTCCCAGGCTTGTTTTTCTTTTAATTTGCAAGTATTCTGAAAAGTCGATCTGGAAAACACCTTAGTGATAATTGTTGTTTTTGGAAAGAAGCATGCTTTGTGGTTGTCAGATCTAATTAAAATAACGATAAACTAGACAAATCTGAATTAAAAACCAACAGGTTAACATAGTGAAGGCTTAAGTTCTTAAATACAAAGTAGGAAACTGATGTAGTAAATGCACACTAAAAAGAGAATATATTTCAATGTCTGAATCAAATTTCTGTAACACGTTAGTAGTTTTAATTTATAATCCCCCCCCAAAAAAATCTAATGAAATACAGTGTCCAACTGAACAGAAGTATGCACACAGTATCTGTCATAAGTTGATTTCTTACATCAAGATCCTTGTTGATGCACTTTAAATCTGACTGTCCTATTACCATTTTGTCTTCCTGTAACTGAGAATTGTAATATTACAAAAAAATATATGTAGTATACACAATTTTAATGCTTTTGTGATAGAAAATATTTTGATTTCTACAGAGATCCCATGAAGTATAATAATACAAATGAGAACTTTGCTGCCAGCTGAACTGACTTGCTTTCCTTAATTTGCCATTTGGAGAAGTTAAGGTTCTCACACGTTCTGTCTGATGCCATGCACTGTTTTGACCACACTCTGTTCCATAAGGTGTTGATTTGCTTTCAAGTCCACTCGACTGTAGGCTGTTGACACTACCTTTTTCTGCCATCGAAGATATTGACAACATATTCTTCACTTTCTAAACTCTATTTTAACAAATTTGAATTAGTGGTTTTATTTTTCGGTAAACATTTCAGTAGAGAACATAGATAAACAAGCAAAACTTCTATTGCCTGTCCCTGCAATGGCATAATGTACCCACTACATGACAAAAACTGCTGCTTGCAAAAGGTTAACATTTTCACCAAAAGCAAAACAAAGAAAAAGAATGCAAAAAAAAAATCATCCTATTTCTTTCTTTCCTTCTCTATTTGGAATAATCCTTTCTAAACCTGCTGTTTGATGTATTGATGCAAACTCAGATATACTGTCAAAATTGAATGACCTTCTTTTACCTGTTCAATTTGTTCAGCATGCTTATTTCCTGCCTGTTTCTTTTTTGGGACTTTTTTGTTTGTTTTGCTGAAACTTTCCTGTTAAGAAAATTCTAGTCCTAGACACTGGGCAGTTAATACTAGCATCACGTATAGTAGAGCATGTTGTGTTCCTTGATCCTTCCTCTCCATTTGTATGTTTAAGTGAACTGCTTCATCTGCTCCTGGTTTGGATACTGTACGATCAGACTCACCTCTCTCAGTGTTTCTATAACAAAGTTTCCATGGGTCTTCTGTGGTCTTCCCAGTTGCTGCTTAAAATAGAGATATTGAATGTACGCAGGAGTCTACATTCATCTGACCAGTCTCTGAATAATATTCCCAGTATTAATTAGTTCAAAAAGTAAGAAGTGGAATCAGAAAAGGTCTAATACTTGTCCTAGATCCTTTCCTTTCTTCTGCCTTATGACCAATGGGATCTGGCAGTACCTCTTGCTCACATCCAAGGTGTGAGATATGCAACACACTAATTAGAGCACAATATCTATCTTTGTACAACCTTACAGGGTTTTCCAGATGTCTTGTCTTCAGTTCTCTTCTCCTAGGTCTAGGGCCAACACCTAAACATAGGTAAACTTAGGTTACTCACTGCGATATGCTTCAAAGATGAGACCTGCATTGCAGAGCTTCACAATGTTGCAAAAAGGTTTATCTATGCCATCTTTATAGCTTCAGTCTCCAAGATTTGTATCTATTTTTCTATAAAACACTATATGTTAGGTACATCAATCCAAACTCAACAATTAGGAAAGTACAGGTTTCTCCTCTTGCCTGTTATCACAGTTGCCCCTAATTAAACCCACGCTGTTTGAACCTACTGAGCACTGTCCTGCATCATTTGATCACCTAGACACTTCTGTCTTTTCATTAGTTCTGTGGTCACCTGTTTTCTTAATCTGCTGCTCCTCTTAACCTTTTCCAGTTTAAAGACACGCTAAAAGATGTAAGGATGGCTAATTTAAGTACCAATTAAGTCTAGCTTCCCTCAGTGCCTGTGGAGTACTGATCCCTCATTAATCTCTCTTTCATCTTGACCTTTATTCCTCCTTTAGGTGACGACCCAGAAAAAGGATCTTTGGGCAGAGATGCTTAGGCCTGTGTGAATTCTACAATGAAAGGTAGTGAATATTGTTCTACTGGAGCTACAATGCTAAAACACTATGATGTGCACAGGTACTTGCAGAAAAGGCTGAGATACTACAATAATACGGGAGACACTGTTTTCTTGCAGAACGGAATTGATAGGAAGAAAATTCATCAGGCAGCATAGCAGGACATGTTCTTCAAGGTGATTTTGATTAGTGGTCATAGGTTGTTTTAAAAAGCCTTAGAAACACCATAATTCTGTAACACAATCTGATATCAGGTATTAGCTGCCATAGAAATAATTCTATATCATCTATCTATAGCATTTTATTTCTATGTGAACAGAATAGCAAAAACAGAGAGTTGTTTCTGCTGTGAAATGAAGATTGCTGGCCAACTTGGGTCAGGGCACTATTCTGAAAATGTTCATTATTGTTGACTCAAACTTAGTAAGATTGTGTGCCAAGCCTCAGTAGTTTGGATTTAACATTGAAAGAAAGTGTTGAAAGCAGTATATCATGCCTCTTTTTAAATCACATATGCTCCAGAAAACACTAAACTTTCTGGATACACTGAAACATCTGCTGATGTCTGATATCTTTGCAATATTATCTGGCATCAAATAATTCCTTAAAAAAAAAACATATTTAATTATTTTTGAACAGGCATCCAAAAATTTCATATGTTCATTTTTTGATAAAACACCAAAATAGCTAGAGAAACTCGACAGTTCCTCAGCAGAAAGGGGCATCTTCTTTCAAAATTCAATTTGCAGACATACACAGCTTTTGACAAGTAATTATCAGGAATAATATGTGAATGAAAAGCATATAGTGAAAGCATGATAGCAGTTGTGTATGCTGATGACTCAACCACTTTTGGTCTGAAATTCACATACTGTCTTTTACCTATTAGTTGTAATGAGAGGGAAGAACTCTATCTGATGAGGAGCTTGAGATGATGTTGCACAGTCAGTGTTACTAATTGAATAAGTTTAATTATTTTAAAATTTAATTATTGATTTCAAAGGCAAGACACCTGAATTAAGAAACTAATGTGTGGTTAGACAGAGGAGCTTAAACTGAATCTGATCAAAGACATTTTATAAATGATGCAGTCTTGGAATTAAAAATCATTATACAGTGAGTTTGTCGTGTTGCAATATGTACATAGAATATTGTTTATATTAGTATTCAGAATATGGTTACTGACTGTAGTTGATAAATATCAAGCCACAATGAAGATGATCAACTAATCTATTTAGAGGACAGATTGTAATGAATGTGATATATTTTTCTGTCAACCTCTTATTTAAAATTTAATTTTATATCCCAAACTGTGTTTTAAATTGTTTGCCTTACTCACACTTTAGGAAGTTTATCACCCTAATCCTTGAGATTCAGATGACAGCTACTACTTGCTAGAAGTCAGACAACTTTTTCCATTTTCAGTGTATTCTTATTAATTTTCAGGGAACACTACTAAGTCTTGCAGCATCTGATTTCATGATCTGAGCCTAGAGTTAGGATTACAAAATTGTATTTTTAGAAGTAGTAGAATAAATTTCTTTTTAAAAGCCTTTATTCATGAAGACTGGAAAAAGGATATTATTCACTGCATAGAAAAAGCTTGTTACATTTTCATGGTTACATGAAACTTATCTTAACAAAGAATGAAACAGTAGAGTCCAGTACATTGTGATAAAAGATATGGGGTTAAGAAAAAACTCTTCACTCACATAAGGTAATATACACAAAAATAAAGTTAACCATAAGCTAGAAAGGTTCCTAACACCCTGTTATCTTCAGGAAAAGAAAAAAAAAGTGAGTAACTGCAGTTTAACTGTTTCAAGTAGCACCAAGTACTATTTGGGTGATTATTTCTTGCTTATGGAATCATTTAGCATACAGGTGTAGGTGTACCTAGACAGTGTTCTATAACAATTTCAATAAGCTCATTGGGAAATCTTTAATTTTTTATATAAATCTGAAAAATAAAATTGCATTATTAGATTAACAATGGGCAGATTAATGAATAAAAATCAAAGTGGAATTGGAGCACATAATCACTAATATGTTTGTTGTAGCAATTACTTTTCTTGATGCCTGTATTTTTGTTTAGCACTGGTAAATGTCCCTGTATGCATTTGAAGGTCATATGACACGATTAAGAAAGGTATTGTCCATAAATTTTCCCACATAGTATGTGATTTCAAAGGCTACTCTGTTGGCTTAAACCCCCCCCCCCCCCCCCCCGTTTCCAGTGTAAAACCAACTGCCTTAAAAGTTCTAAACAGATTGAAGTCTGTATTGAGAGCATTCTGTTGTGAAAATTTTTATATTCTTCAGAAACTCAGTAATCTTGAGATCTTCTTGAGAGGCTCAGAATGTTTTGAAATGAATACCACTTATTCTCTATATTATCTTGGTACTTGAAAATTAAACTTCATGTTTAGCCAATTAAAAATAGAAGGAAGGGAGTTAATAAAACTGCCTTTTCCGGAGTCATGCAAGATTCAAGTTCAGAAGTTAAAGCATGAACCGTTAAACTGCTTTCATTAATTACTAGTTGGTACCTTTATTAACCAAAAATTGTTATGGCTCAATGTCTAATGAGATCGTAAGTTATTATAGACAATATTAGAGAAATATTAATTAAAAAAATCCTTACTGATATGACTATTTTTAAGCTATATAGCTTAAATATACCAAAGATATATTTTAATGGTTAACTGTGAAATGCTTTAAGGTCAGGATTCATCTTTTCTTTCTATCAGCAGCTTTCCACCCATCATTCACTTACTCTTTGATCTCTCTTTGTTTGTTCGTGTTACATGCTAAAAACTCTGATTATCTGAGCCTGTTGAGTATCTTTTTCTTGCAATACCACACGTGTCTGGTGCAACCTTCACTGCCTTTATTGAGTATTATTGTTTCACATTATTACCAAGCTGTTAATTTGCAATTTTCTCAAAGTCTTCTATACTCAAGTTGCACCATTGCAACAGTGGACTTCTGTGTCCTTGGGACTTGCATGGCTTTAGTTGAGCATCCAAATGGAGTTGTCTAGATTTCTTTCATTGGTTGCTATTGAAAGGCTTCCAGCTCAATGAAGTAGAGAGTTAGGGTTTTTCTTTGGTAGTCTGATATACTGCAAATATTCCTACAACACTCCATAGGTTCCTGAGATTCTTTCTGTAAGCAGCTGATTGCCAGAACAACTTACATGTCTGATGTAATTTCTCTAGATCTATTTACCTTGTCTACAGTACAAAGAATTTAGCTGTTTAGGTGTTGGTCTGTTGGCAAATATTCTCTATTTTTTTCCACAAAGAGTCATAAGACTTAATTTTTCTTACAAAAAGTGGACATGGTTTACTTTAATGGTAGAAATATATTGATCCACTAGTACTTTGCATACTCACTAAGTAGCCTGAAATTTCTAGGTTACATTCAAATTTGGTATTTCTCTGTAATGACAATTTCACAGAGATGGCTTTATTTTCACAGAAGGGTTTCAGCTTCTTAATGAAGGTAGTCATACAGCTCAGACTATTTTAATACTTTTATTTCGTCTCTCTCTTGATTTTATTTCTCACCTCACTAACATAATGTGACCAGTAAGACACTGAGAAAGCTGTTTTTATTAGGCACTCAGAAGAGCTACTGAAGTTCTCCTGGCTTTCATGTCTCCCAGTTAAAGACTTTCTGAAGGTGTTAAATTAGTAGACTGCAGATAAGATCTCAAATACAGGCTGCTCTGATCGTTCTTATAGTCCCTGCATTCCTCCCCAAAGACAAGGTGGTAGCTCAACTGGAATATATGTGCTGTAGAATAATGTTTCTGAGCATACAGTCAAAATATTTTCCATGGTCTTCCAAGTTAAAATAATGATTTAGAAAATGATAACTGTAAAAACAGTCTTTCATTGGGCTTAAATATCGCTGTCATCACTATACATTACACAGGTTTTGTGACCTAGGCAACTACTCGTATTTTGCAATCCTATTCCCAGTATAGGAAAATAACAATGACGATCTCAGGATAAGAGCTTAAAATCTTCTTCTGCAGCTGAAACCAGCAGGAAAAAAAGTGAAGGCAGCAGAATGATGATTGCAGTTGAAATGCATACAGGATAAAGAAAATATACAAATATTTTGAAGAGTAACAATACAGGAAGACCTTCGAATTAATTCCTTTTAGCAGAAAAATTTAAAATCTTCAGCAAGTTGTGAACCACTTTCAGAGTATTTTTTTTTAATGAAAAAAAAAAAACAGAACTGTTTTCAAAAGCTCCATAAAGAACTACCTTGCAAATAAGGACATATTATCCTATGAGCAGGAAAAAAAAAAGGCTTACAAGAAAAAATACAACTGTATCACTGGCTGTCATTAGAAGTCAGGGGAAAAAACTGAGGCGAGATAAACAAGGAATTGTCATTCCCTTTTGCTTTACTACCTACTAGACTGCTAGAGTTCATTTTTTTATGGTTCCTACAATTGTTTTTAGACTTACGTTCATTATAGTTTCAAACAAAAGCATTTTGAAATAAAATTATTTGAAATCTACTAAATCAACTGAAGTAAAAATGTAAATACTCTTTCATTAAGCTGGAAAATGTAATCAGTTGATGTAATGTTTTTCATCTGAAATCATTGACTTTGCATGTCTACCAATGACAGTCACAATAAAGATGTTGAAGAAGAGACATAAACAGTCCCTTGCTTATACTGACACAAATTTCTTGCTTGTCTTTATATTTGTTGAGGAGATTACAAGAAGACAGGAAAAGCACATTCAGGACATGGTTTAAATACTTGGTTTCATTAAGCTAAGCAACCAGTAAGAGTAACATTGCTGTAATGCTGATTACACAGAGAAATGCATGCATATGTTCTTTATACGCATGTAAATACACTGCTTGTAAAATGTGACAGTTGTAATGTGACACAATACAAAATCAGCAAAGTATTTTAACAGCCAACATTTTAATAATTATAACACATGCATCCTTTAGTTATATAGACCACTGCCGTGTCTAAAAACAACTTACCTGAAGGAGACAGTCAGGTCTGCCTTACCTTTCAGGCAGCATTAATTGGTTTACCATTGCTACTAGCTAATTATGGCCTGACTGACATAGTCAACCAGAAAGAAACAGTCTGTCCTTATCAGGAGATGATGCACTTTGCTGTGTCTGACTTGTAGTCCGGTGTTAATAGCTTTGCCTAGAGAGATCATCTAGATAAAATTTTGAAAAGAAGCCTACAGCCAAGTCATAGAATACCACAAACATGATTACTTCACATTTTTGTGAATATTTATATACCTAAAATTTAATAATGCATAAATAATTTGAGGTTTTTATGTGCTGTCCCTACTGCATTGCACAAAGCACTATTCAGTGTGTGAGACAGATCCAGGTCATCCTTTAAAAAGTGTGACTGCACACTCTGGATTACTTTAGTTCAGAGAATTAGTGGCTTTATAGCTGTGCTTCTCTGGAACCTCTGATCAAAGCGTATGTACTTTGTGGGAAGTGATGTTTCCATACCAACAGTTAATCCAGGGAATAATAATGATAAAAAATAAACCCCAATGTAATAAATAGATTTATGCCACAGATGAACCTAACATTGCAAGATTTCTTGTACAGTTTGTGTAAGGGTGGTGGATAGATTTTGTTCTGGAATCATACAGCATCTTCACAACTCACATCAAAAATAAGTGAACCTACTTGGATTTGATTCACTCTCATTAAGCTTCTCTGCAAGGCTTTCATTATTAATTACTATGCATAATCGTTCAGAGTTTTACGTCTTCTTCCCACACCATACTTTTTTCTGTCAGAAATCCATGTGTGCAATGTATGCATTTATTTTAGCTATGGGCAGAAAATACATCACTCAGGAATGGGAAAATACTGAAATATGTAATCTGTTTGTTGACATGCCTATCCAGCCTCCCATCCTCTATACATCTTAATTCAGAATTTTACAAAACCATGCAGTCGCAAACTCTTCCTTGTATCTCACTGTCAGAGGTCCTACTATCTCGCTGTTGGGGGTCTGTGTATTCTCCTTCCTAATGGACCAAAGTGATCTACAACAGCATTCACCTAACCAGCAGCCCGGGAAGTGGCACATCTGCTCTGCTGGAGAACTGCCAGGAAATAGATGCAGCGCCATGCATTTCAGCGACACTGAACACGGACATCACAGCACATATAGTCTGTTCTTACAAGTAAAACAGGTGTTGTCAACGAGTTTAGCCAGCATCATTAACAGCTGTGAACTGATGCTTTACTGGCATAAATCTCATGACTTTTATTATCATTGATCAAAACAAGCCCTGTTCTTGATTTGTTGTGATGATTGAGGGGTCACCCGTTGTTTGCCGGCAGTCAGCCCATCTCTGCAACTCAGAGAGAGAGATGTGGGTGTGCGAGAAATACAGCAGTGGTCCAGAAACTTAATTACAAGGCTGAATTCTGCAGTATTGATTTCAAGCACAGCTCCCACTAAATCAGAAGGTATTTAACTGTAATAAATTACAATTTTACAATTCAAACAAAGATATAAGAGCACAAGACTTGAGCCCTGAAATTCAACTTCCAGAGCATTGCTAATATAGCTCACCAGATGGGCTTAGTTGAGGTTCTTTGCTTTATATGACATCTACATCCAGGAGAGCCACGGGTGACTGAAACTGCTTTCTCTGCTGGAATCGCAGACTCTGCATCCCAGGACTTCAGATACTGTGAAAGAAAAGAGATGAAGTCTTATTCATGTAGGCATCCAAGCGGCTGACCATATGGATGATGTGATGTATGCACATCAGAGCATAGTATGCATCTGTCTGCACAGGCCCTTCAGCAGAAGACATTGCCACACTGTAGGCACAGCACTGAATTTGTGATGGGTTGCATTGTCTGACATGAAAGACAGAGCCCAGAAGATAACTTTGCTCAATAAACACATCCTTCACGGTGCTACTCTGTGGAGTCCACCTCTGAAAGTGTCTATATATATAATCTCATCGACAAAACCTCCTCTATTCTTCCCTTGCACCTCGGTTACTAACAGCTGATCTGTACCATGCCCAGAGACCTAAGGGAGATACAGCAAATGGACCTTGAACAGTCAGGCATAGTGTAGACAGGTGGGGTGTGGCACCTGGTGCGAGAGGGAATGATTACTGTGAAACAGGAATTTGGAAAGGGGACGAATCTGGTTTGGAGTTTAATGGAACTGGGGACTCTATGAGATTACTTTGAGACCAAGACTAGGAATGCAGAAAGGATGCTGCAGTATGGATAGCCCTCCCTCACAGGGCAGGGTAGAGATGGTCAATGGAATCATGTTCAGAGCAACTTAAGCTATGCAAATGGGACTGAAGAAATATTCATTTTATTGTCTTTTCATCTTTTTACAGTGGTGGAAAACCACTTATTTCTCGGTTAGGAAGACTGTGATAGTGGAAAATGGCACTGCAGCCTGACCAGAATACTGGATTCTACCTGTCTGTCTTTAAAAAACAAAACAAAACAAAACCTACACATTTAACAAGTATTTAAAATGCCGTCACTTACAATTCCTCACACCTAAGAGCTTCTCCAGCAACTCTGAGTGCTCAGGAGTTACCTTCTTACTGATGAAACAGTGCACACTAAAAACATTAAGAGCTAACTATAGATTAATTTTGAACATAAAATTTTAAAGTTTCTGACCTCTGTGATAAGTGATTAGCAAGGCTTTTAAAATAATTTTATCAACTATGAAAAGGGATATCCAACTCTAAGGCATGAAATTTCATGCTGAAGACTCTCTAATTTAAGGAAATGTAATTTAAAAGTAATTATAGTGAATAGAAAAATCAAGAGGGACACAAAGAGCTTCTCAATAGATAGAAGGAAAAATACTATTTGAGAAAGAATAATGTAACAGTCAGAAAGGAATTAATGAATAGGACAGGTACGTACATGCCTAGAAATAGTTATTAATACCACAAAATTATGCACTACTCAGTCATTAGCATCACATTGCACCTGGGAGTTTAACAAGCAGATTTCAGTTCTTTGAGAAAATAAATTAAGGGCTCAATTATGGATCTGAGCCATGCTGAGAAGGGAGAAAGATAAATACTGTTTCATGGTGTGCTGGGAGGCCGTATGCCTCTGGAAGGTACAAAAAGTGGTCTGTCACTACATCAGCAATAAACAAACCATGCTGATGGACCAGCCCATTCATGGAAAAATACATTCTCCAGAGAATCTCATTAAACCTCATTCTGAGTGAAAGGAAATAAATCTTAGATGTAAGGGAAGTTGTTCTTGCCCCTCTTCTGATCACTGCTCTGGAAGGATCCTGCTCTACGAGAAGTAATTATGGTTTTGAATTAAGTTTCAGTGTAAATGTCATGAGATTAGGAACTGAAGATTCAGGTGGGCATCGCTGGAGCCATGTAGGAGGCAGATCTACGTCTGTTTTAGCCCAGTTGTGTCTGAGCTGAATATTTGGAGGCATTAGTTTGCCTGAAAGGAGTGTTTTCAAAATAGGCATTGGGGATTTCATGAGACTGTAACCTTCAGATACATCTTCTTAGGCTGATCACACTGAAGATAAGTCCCTCATTCCAGTTATCAAGACCACACTGTACGTTCTATATCTGAACTTTCCACTGATGCATCTAGAGATGATTTTTGGAGCTCTGTGTTGTGAATTGCAAGCAATTCCTGATACACCTTTAACTTCCTTCCTTCTTGTAGTATAGAATGTATTTGTCTGATCCAGTGATAATTCACACTGCTCTTGTCCTTGGTACAGGCAGAACATTCCTTCTTATGGGCCCTATCCCTCCTCAGTAAATGTTTCATGAGTACTTTTTTACTTCTGTATCACTTATCCACATATCTTCTGCATTATCAAAGTTATTCTTCTGTTTGCTTCATGTAAATACTTGTACTGATACCAGCATCTTAATTCTTAATCATTAGAATGTTTTTTTTTCTTTGTTAAATAATTACATATATTATGTATGCAATGAAGCATTATTTAAGCAATTTGGTATTATCTTTGTAATTTAATTTTTTTCCTCCTACTCTCCTTCACATACATTTACAGCTTTGTGAAATTTGCCTTTCTGAAGTACTGAGAACACATACATTGATGCATAAACTGTATTTTTGCACATAATAATTGCAATTATATAATGTTCAGATACTGTCAAAGAATTTATTAGAATGACCTGTTAGTTTTATCTCTTGGAAATGTATCTTTAATAAGTAAAATGCTTCTAAGATATCAAATCTTTCTATTTGAATGCTGTTATCTGTTTTGTTCTTTTTCTTCTTTTTTTTTTTAAGCAAGTCAGGGATATTTTAGTAGTGATGACACAGGACTTAAGAATAATTTTTTCCTTTTATTCTTTAGAAAGAGCTGGTCCTTGTTCTTTCCTTGTGACTGATCCATATTAGTCACCTGCGCTGTAGCTCATCAGTCAGAAAATCAATGCCTAAACATTCCAAGATCTAGCTTTCTGAAATGTCAGTAACTCAGAAAAAAAAGCTATGTCATTCTTGGGGTGGAATACAGCCTCCCCTTTTCCAAAGTAGTGAATGTCCATAACATAACAGTATTGTGAAAGAACCCGTCAAATTATGGCTGATATCTAAACCTAATTATTGCATTTTCTGATGAGTAAATTATATGGCAATCCCTGGGCTAAGTTAAAACAGTGACTTTTGTATTTATTCCAGAATTATAAATGTACTACCATAGCTCTTCCTAGGTTATATTAGAAGTCAAATTTCCTGATGTACAAATCCTTTCCACTATCAAGCCCTTTACAGCCTTAAATCCAGCAGCACACTGATTATCAATTGTACTTCAAAGTATTGTTTCTGAGTAAGTGCCTTTTCACCAGTGAAAACCAGAGCATTCAAGATTTATCCTCACAAAACTTCAGACTTTCCCACGGGTTTGTCAGCCTCTCCCTATAGATGTCAAAGTCCCTATCCCCTATCCTCGAAAGTCCAGTTCAGTAGTCATATAATGCTGGATATTCCCTCCAAATAATAACAAAGGTCTGTAAAATTCCAATATTTGCTTTTTGGCATGCTGAGAACCTCTCAGATCTTGACAGTATTGAGCAACAAGAAACACCAAGCATTCACCTGCACCTGACTTCCGTCCTGGGGCGCAGTCACCAGATCGGCCTCTGTACAGAGGAGATCTCTATCCACACAGCTTTAATCCGAAAACTCCATGTTTTGAGCATTCATCTAGGATATAAGCCCCCGTATTTTTCTCTTATCTTTTAAAAAACCAAGCTCCATCTCCCACTTCTCACATGGATGTTACTTAACAGAGGGACAACTATTTTGGGGTTCTCTGAATTCCAGATTTGGCATTCACTAACTTGCTTTTAACACTGTTCCCCTTTATCAAAAAGACTTGTGTATTCTCGAGCCACGGGGAGGAGAAGTGAGCCTATAACATATCTAGTAACACATTTAATCTGGAATATCCACATCTACTTTCTGTTGCCAGCAAAGATTTATACCTTGAGCTCCTAAATAATGGGTGTGCTGTGCTAACAGTTACAAGAAAGATGTTATTCTTATTTCTTCTGTTTTCTGAGAAAAAAAATGATTTAGACATTTTGCTCAAAAGGGAGATTCAGAATGATGAATGCAGATTGGAAGTAAAGTGCTTTCTTTTTTTTTTTCAGAGAAAGACACTGAAGTCACAGCAATGGCCACATTTTATCTCAAGTTTTTCTTTGGTATTTTCTATTGGCTAGCTTATGTAGTACTCTAATTGTTCTGGTGACTTATTGTTCATAAACACTGCCTACAAAATGAAAAGCAGTGTGATTTTAGAAGTATTCAATACCTCCATATGAGAAGGTGTGTCTGTACAAGACCTGAGACAGGTACTGATGCAGGCTACCCTATAGCAGTGTAGCCATTCCATATGATGTTATATTCAGACAAACTAAACATTGACAATGCCCTTAGTTTTGGAGCTTGAGCAGCATTGCACTGCAAGGGAAAACCTACTCTAAATCACCCCATATATCATTCACAGAATGTAGGGACCTAATGAGGTCTAAAGCTTGCATCAGGCAAAAAATATCTAAAAATTCTGCACAGCAATTTTGAGAGATTGAGGCAGCTTTGTCCCTCTGTGTATCTTGCTTTAAGCTGTCTTTAGAGTGGCAGGTGAAACAGTTTGAAACATAATTGAAGTGGGTGGGAAGCTGGAGGAAGTGGGCTGTTTTTCTCTGAAAGAGTTCAAAGCACAGCCTTAGACATCAGACTACGCTCCAGGGATCATGGTTTGCAAATTCTTAGTGGGGGGAAAAAAGTCTTTCTAAGAGTTTGCGTAGCAAGTGTTCAATAGATATATAATTTAAAAGCTTCACTGGAGCTTGTAAACTCTAAGAAAAAAATATTGCAAAAAGGTTTTAGTTACTGGGGATTTTAGTCCCAGCTAGCAATGATTCTGCTAATAGTGCTTATTTGGGTATATTTCATAAATTATTTTTAATAAATGATTATAAATATGATGCAAAAACACTTGTAGGAGTTAGTTAAATAAAGCAAGTGAATTCATAGTCTACAGAAGGCAGATACTGTTTTCAAATTCAAGTATTAGAAAATGCCTAAAAGAGTTAGAGACAGTGATTTCAATGACTGCATGCCATTAACAATTAACAACTGTCAATGTAATTAATTTGTTGAGAAGATATCCTATTTCTCAGTGGTAAAAGACTACTATGTGTTAGACTCCTGTCCCCTAAACTTTGTTTTACAAAACATTCCCGTTTAAGCTAAACTAATTGCCTATTCTTCTTCCCCAGGGGAATGGAGAAAGTTTGCCCCTTGGGATGGTTTATTTTTTCCTGAAATAATGTTCCAGGAAGGTGCATCATCCCCTATAGAATGTGAATTTTTCTTCTTTGACTACAACAGATGGAGATGTGAGGTCAAAGAGAGAGACTTCAGGCATAGATTTGTCTTCGGTGGTTAAAACAGCTGCATACAGAACATCTTTGTGGGCTTTTAAGTCATCTCTCTGGTTTGATATTTGTTTCCTTTTCTAGCCCTTCCCACACACTGTGTAGGTATCTGAGGTCCCTATTGTAGACTTCTACTGTGTTCTGGATTGCAGCATCTGCCTTTTGGTGTCTAAGTTATTCAGTGAGTCTAGGCTTAAGTGGCAAATATGATGCTCAAAAAGCATCAAAAGTGCTAGGTACAATAGTATTTGGTCTGCCTGCACATTTTTCTGTGAACATGAAGTAATTTACCCTATGTCACCTTTACCACTTGCTTAAAGATAACTGAATTCCTAGCATGAAAACATAAGGCAATTATTTGTAGCTATAGCATGCTTAAACTACTGAAGCATAAAATTAATTGCAAACATACATTATTTGGTTGGTCCAATCCTAGTCCATATGTCATGAATGAGCAAATTGGTAACACTATGAATAAATCTTCTACTGACATGATCAGCAAACCTATGACTGAGATGACAAAATGCCTTTAAAAATCTGTTTTGACTAGCACAGTTTTATTTTCTGAGCTTCATTTGAGCCAAAATTAAACGGACTTACATGCAATATCTTCAACTGTCAGATGCACTAACTCATTTATTCAGCAAATGATCACATGCTCTGGTTAAAAATGTTGCCCTTACAACAGAATTAAAGAAGTGTAATGTACTGAAACTCACAGCGAGTGCAGAGGAGGCAGACAATTTTTAAGCTGATTTTATTTCTGGTCTGGCCAGCTTTTACAAACAGGCATAACTCAACAGGGATGCATCCATATGAAGAAATTTCCAATATTACCTGAGTTGAGAGCCCACTTTTGAGGTTGATCTAAGAAAAAATATCCATTAATTTAAAATATCCTTTTCATACAGACTACCTACCTTCTGTCCAATGGCACCATCCATCTCATCTGATTGGTGTTTGCACAGGTTGCATGCAGTTGGCAAAATGATTGATCATAGTTATTCTGTAGCACCTGCTATAGTCTACCAAATTAGTTGCACATTAAAAAAAAACATCGGATGAGCATGGCCCAAGGCTGATATTACTATTTATTTCTAGCCATGACCTAGTGTCAAGTCCAGAACATGTGAAAAGATGATCTTTCCTACCTAACCAGGTCCCCTATCTCTGGTTGGGAACAAGCTTATGAACAAGTTACTGCAAGTTAGTACTAAGTAAATGTTGATGAAGCTCAGATCCTTCCTGTTACCTGCCTATGAATGTCCTCTAGCCCTTTACTAAGTGCATAGTAACTCATTCCTTAGTGAAAAGATTCAAGTTATTTCAGAGTTACTGAGGATCAAGTGTTTGAATACTGGAAGTTTCCAGGGGAACCCACTTACTAAAAGCTTTTAGCTAAGTTGACAGTACTTTAACTTGCCTTACTATTTCTTGAACAATAATAAAAATAATAGCACAGACTTCAGTTCACCTGGTTTCTTGCTTCTGGCAAGTTTCCCTTCAGGTTTCTTTCTGCTCTGACTCTTGCTTTCTTGTAGGATCAGTACTATCTTGTTCTCTTCACATTTGATCTTATTGACACTTCAGCAGGGTATACAATTCCAACTGTTCATGCACTGAAAAAGGAAATTTAGATTCAAAAATATGTAAAGATGGTTTGAAGGGATTTTTATTTCTTTTGCCCCTCATAATCTGTTTACACAGGAACATCAAATAGAGGCTTTTTGCTGCAATCTGTCCACTTTCTCTATGGTTGGGCCATTCAGTCAGCAGATGGGAGCCCCTGATTTCAGTCCCAGATGCAACTTTAGGTAGTATACTAACAACAAAACACTATCCACAAGACTAAAGGAAGTTCTCTTTACTGGAAATTTTGTTTAAAAAATAGCCATTTTTCCTTCAATCTCCAAATCACTTTCCCTGCCTTAAACCTGCCTTCAGTTGCTCTAGCCTAACATAACAGTAGCAAAATCAGTAGACATCAGATCTAGTCTTCCCCAGTTGCTTTCAGCATTTTGTTCCTTTCTTCTCTAAGGAAGAGAGACAGGGACAAGCTGTGTTACTTCTCTGTAAGCAATATCCTGTTCAAATTAAAGAATGTCTTTTTACTTAATCTATTTCCTGATGTCTCCCTCTTCATGAGGAAAATATCCATCCTAGGATGTTATTCTTTATCCATCACTTTATAGATTATTTTCAACATTATTTAATTGTTTCTTGAATTTTCTTATCTCCAAATTGTAATAAGCCACTATGTCAATGGAAGAAAATAGAAAGTCACTCTGAAATCGTGTCTTCTTTTATGCTTTGTTAAACTTCACTATTCAAATCTTTTTCTATTCAAATATACTTCATCTATGAAAAAAAAATGATAACACTTCTGCTATGGAATATGTGGTTATTGCCATAACCCAGTTGGTACTCTATTCAAATTCTTCAACTATGAGAATTTCCTACTGCAAATATACTTCACTCAAAACCTCTGTGTAAAAGCTTTTAACATTCTGATTTGCTGCTCTTGACTCTTTGTACTTTAGCATGTTCACTGTAAGGCTGCTGGCTTTTGTGCCCATCTCTGCTTCGTCTCTTTTGTTATTAACACTTGCTTTCTACTCCAAGCTTTCATCCTGGGCACCACAGGGAACTGGAAAAAGCACCCTGCAAAATAGCTCCACCCTCATAGCTGGGAATAAATAGTGCTTAGAAGACTAAGCTAAGCAGCTGAGAGGTCTTGACTATTGCTTTTTATGTTATTTACAAATTGTCCCTCATTTTCTGCTCCTCATCTGATATCTATTTGCTGCTTTTGTATGCTGAGCGTCAAGCCTTGGGGTTAGGGACCACTTTTCATCATGTGTGACAGCACTTAGTAGAACAGGGTGTGAGAGAGGCTGTGTGCTGTAAGTAAACAGCATCTTGATGGGAGTGTGGATAGCAGAACATTAGCTCCTCCTGTTATGAAAGCTGCTGCTGTGGTCCTCATTTGCACACAGTCAGATTGCACGCTGCTTGCTTTGGAAGCAGTCCGCTCTGAAGCGTTTGTTTTGTTTAAAGACAGGCAGAGATCTAGAGCTGAACTTAATGCACCAAAAAACATTTTATTACCCCATTTACTGCCTTTAAAAGACCAGTACAGAAGCATAAGTACCATTTCTGTACTCCTTTTCACAGGGAAAAGGAGCTCATTTGTTCTGAAAAATAGGGCCCCCGATGTTTTTTCCTTGTTTCTGGCAAGCAGAGACCTTTCAGCCTACCAGATGTAGGATGCTCTCTGGCAGGAGCTGCCATTTCACAGACTCTGATGAGGCTTTTCTCCTAGATTTGTTGGCTGGGAGAGCTACTTGCAGTGTTTTCTGTAAAATATAAAGAAGTCTTGTTTTCTTGGACACGTGTAGGAAGATGAATCTCAATCTACATTTCACACTTCCGTTGGTCTTAAGATCTTGTGTAGCTGTTCTGTTAGCAGATCCATTTAACATTATATATTATAGTGGTTAAAGTTTTTCTAGCAGTACTTACCATATATGAACCTATCATGTAGGTACTTATCATGCATAAGGCTCTTCTACATAGAGTAGTCTGATAAATACACAGATTATAACGGAAAACTTCATCACTGCTGGGATATAAACTTAAACAATGAGAAACTAGTAATTTTTTTTAATAAGTAAGCTTGAAGGTTCAAAGAAATCTAAGTATGCAATAAAACATGAAGTTTGTTATAGCTTGCTCTTTCAAGGCTCCTAAATATGAGAATGAATGTCAAACAAAGCTAACAAATTCAAAAAAGAATTACAGCTGTAGAGAACAGAACAAGAAAAAAATATTATTTTTACCCATTTTATCTAAGTTGTAGAACAAGGCTTACCTCATTAGGTTTATCAGCATTAACTCTGCTGTTTACTTTCCTGAATACATGGGTGAGCTATACATCATAACCTCTATCTTGATTTTTCTCTTCAGGAAGATGAAGACATCACGTAGCTGAGAAGAGAAGGAAACTGTTGAAGGAATAATTTGTGAGTATTTAGCATTCATTGTAAGATGCATGTGAATGTACTCCACATTGCTAGATTAGCTCCTCTGAAAGGAAGAATTCTGTGATATTAAGGAGTGCCTCTGGAAAAGCTCCTACTTCATGAGTCGTTTGTATTCTGCAAACAACCTTAACTGAATAGAATATGTGCTACAATAGCAGTCACCTTTTAGAGTTCATATGTGCCTGCCAGGAAGACCTTCAGCTTTTGTTTTGAGGAAGACACTGTTTTCATGTCATATTTGGAGCTGGCTGATGTTTTGAGGGATTCCTCCTCACTATACTTCTGGCACTTGGTTCAGACTAGAGGTCTGACATTGGGTTTCCCAGGCTACTGAGAACAGCCGAGACATAAGGAACCATTTTTCTTAAAAAACAATTCTTACTCCTCCACAAAGATATTGATGTTAAAATCCCATTGAATACTCAAAATTCAAATACTTTTCTCTATCAAAAGTTTCACTGGCACAGTGTCTGCCTTTCAAAGTGCACTGTGATTTACATCTTGTCAGCAATATTTCCAGTTTGATTTCTAACTCCCTCTTTTCACAGCTTTTCTCTTCAGTACTCTTTACTCTTTCTTAGTTCCATGTTCCTAATGCCAACACTTTTTTTTTCATTTTCCACTTTTTTTTTTTTGCTCAGTTTTCCTACTCATTTTCTTGCTGTATTTAATACAGTTTTTAAATATCCCCTTTCTTGCTACTACTGCTCTGCAAGGTCTTGCTGTGCAAATTGGCACTTAAAGCAGAGGCACTTCATGTAAGTGAGCAACAGCCACCCCTGGTGAGAAACTTAAAGAAACAATGGCACTGAACTGTACCTCTCGCTTTGAAGAAAAATTAGACAGAGAGGAAAAAACTCCAGCTAACAGGAGATTATAACACAAGTTTCATAGAACGTACAAAACTATCTAAAGCCTTCAAGATCTGTAAAACTGCAAGAAGCTTTTCACAGTTAAAGGGAAAGATTAAGTCTTCGCTTGGAAACCGAGGTTCAAAGTCATTGAAGCCCCACAGTGTTATTAAAATTTTACAACTCCTAAGACATCTGCCTTGTCATCATTAAAGATATTCTGTACTCACTGAACTATTTTCTTGTTCTATTTTGCTCAGAATAGCCCTTAAAGTCAACTTAATTTTCATATTTGAATGCCTTTATCCCCCAGGATAAACAATAGAACTGTTGTGTTTCTCATTTTGGATTATTCACAATCGCCTGAAACCTTCTTGAAAAAAACATTTTTCATTGGTAAAGATCAGTATGACATACTTCAGACTGATTTTTTTTTTCAGAAAGATTTTTAATTTCATTTCCATTAAGACCAGGTTCTTGTGAACGCTTTACTTTTTCAGGTCAAAATGAGAAAGTATCCTGTAGGTCAGTGAGTGGCATCATTGCCCACAATGTTCAGCAGTCGATGGTGAAATCCATTATCTGAAACCAACGCCAAATTAATGGTTACTTTGTGATGGCCCAATGCCTGATTTTGTTCTTTTGGGTTTTGTTTTCTTTTTTTTTTGTTTCCGTGAATACTCGTAGATTTTCCCAGTTGTTGAATTAGGTAATATTCTTTGTATATAGATCAGAAATTAGAGTACTTTACTAACCTAATTTCCATTCTCTCATTTTATCTAGTGATTCTTAAATGGCAAACACATGCATTATCCCCACAGTAGAGTCACAGGTGTGGACCAGCTCCCAGGGAAGACAATCAGTTATTGCTGTGCTAAAGGAAGATCTCCTTTCATCTTGTATGTTATTCAGTGTCCTATCCCTTCTTTCCCTTCTTAGTTGGTATTCTGAACCCTCAGTGGAGGGAAGCACGGACTTCATAACTTGAGAAATTTCCCTAAGGTAGGCAGAGTACGGCCATTGTTTTCTTTAGTTTTTATAGGTACAAGGGTAGCTATTTCTTCTTAAGTGTTTGAATTTGCATACATTAAGAGTTCAATGCTATTGAACTGTCAAGTTCTTGTCCTTGAGGTTAATTCCTTTATCTAATTGAAGCCACTCAGTCAGGACGAAAATGAGATTTGCCTTCTCTGAGATAGAATGCTGGTTCCAGTGTGGAAAAAGCTTTACAGACTTCAGCAGAACTATTATTTCACATCTGATTCATTGGAACAGGTTGCCCAGAGAGGTGATGGATGCCTCACCCCTGGAATCATTCAAGACCAGGTTGGATGGGGCTCTGAGCAACCTCATCTGGTTGGAGATGTTCCTCCTCCTTGAATTGGGGTTGGACTACATAACCTTTAAAGGTCCCTTCCAACCCAAACAATTCTATAATTCTATGATTAGAAAGTGCTATTTTAAAACTACATATTAAGTTTTTTGGTGATGGACAAGTGTAGGAACTTTCCCTAAACAGAATTACTATCCAGTAGCCAAACCAGCAAAGGTGTTTTTTTTTTCTCCTTGATTATTTCATGTTTTAATATAATATTATATATAATATATAATATGAAAATAATTTTTTTTTACTTTAGATTTTTCACAGTAATAAATATATTTCTCTACAGCTTTATATGCTAACTAGTCATCAATTGACAATCTGTTTACAAGATTTTCTGCCAATATGAATATTTAGTTCATATCATTTTTCCATTTTGTTCCTAGCATAAAAAATAAGGAAAAAAAACAGTAATGAAAAAGCATATTAAGGGAGCAAAGAAAGCATAAATGAGAGGTTCATACTAATTATCAGCAACGTGCTAGCAATATAGCAAATAGTCTCTGATTTATGTGGCTGAAGGTAACGTACAATTTCAATATTTCTCGTAGTATCATGAGGATGATAGATGACTTATTTGGCTGTTGCAATTTCAATAATTGCACAAAGCCAGGGTAAAATCCATTTCTCTGACTCACTCTGGAGATAAAGGTATGAATAACCGTGGCCATTTTGACATCACAAAAGAAGTGCTGTTGTACCCTTTCTTTATAAACAGGAACCCAAACTCATTTTTCTTCAAAGCCACCTGTCTTCTGTCTAAACCAGCCCAAGATTCTATACAACTTCCAAAATTAACATCTGAATAGCATGTAGTATGTAGACTACAATCTATGATGCAAGTAGCTAGTTTGCATATTTTTACTTTATTTATCTGAGAATACCAATATTTCATTATAAGCTTGGAAGTGACCTTTCAAAGGAGAAGAAGTGGGATTTATTTAAGCCATATTGTTTTATGCTGAACTGCTTCCTTATTTTTAAGTTTTGTTGATTTGAAGCTGAAAAATAGAATAAAAATATACTCTCCATTCTTTATAATAAAAATACACTTATTATAATACAAATTTGGGGAAAATTCAATAATGACATTATAAATGAAATCATATTAAAATTTGCAAGTTATTTTCTAGTATTTGACTGACATAAATGAAGCTCAGATGAAAAAAAATGTTTAACTAAAGAAAACCATGGAAAATAAGCATGCCACAATGATTTGTGATAGTGACATTTAAAAAGTTATAAGGAAGAAACTTAGTCAGTATTTCAAGTTTGTTGCTATTATGTTAAAGATGAAAATCTTTGATTTCATAAGAATGATAAAATAAATAATATTCTAAAGAATATGAGGCAAGCACCAATATTCACAAAAAAAAGAGATTTCTTATTAAATTCTATCTCAAAAATTGATTTGTTGAAAGTAAGTAAAACTCCAGTAAATGAGGATGTGACTCCAGCTAAAGTAAGAAAATGTTTATCTCAGATTGTTTCAAAGAGGCTGCTGGACAAAAGGGGTCAAAACCGTAAGTATCAGAACACAGATGACTTTTTAAAGGCAGATTAGACAAGCATTAAGGATACAAAGATCAACTTAGCGCTATTAATTACAGGATAGGTTATGTTGCCAGCCAGCTCCATCAGTTGGCCTCTGTATTGTTAGTGTGTATGCAGTGTGTGCAGCTTTTAAATATTTATTACATTGGAAGAAAAGTGGGCAAATTGCTCATAGTCCATAATCTGTGTAAATATATACACATTATTTTATACAGTATCATTTCTAATTACAGGTATTTTAAAGTTTTCGACCTGTTCTGTAGCTTAGAAGCAGCCAATGTGAGACAATTTGTTAGGATCAGTTCATCTTTAACAGAGGATGAAGAGTCATAGGTATCCTTGCCTGGTCTAAAGGTTCATTGACAAATGCTGAGCTTTTTAAAAAGCAAAGGGGAATTATTATGCATTAATGTCGTAGTTCAGCCCCAACTGGGACCAGATTACGCAGTCTCTCTCTCACTCCCCTAACCCTCCGAGAGAATAGGGGGAGATGATATAAGAAAACTGGCTCGAGGTTTGAGATAAGGATGGGGAGAAATCCTTAAAGTCACTGTTATGGGCAAAACAGACTCGACTTGGAGAAAACTATTCATTTATTTCTAAAAACAGCAGGACAATGAGATAGAGAACAAGATAACCTCCCCCCACCTCTCCCTCTTCCCGGGCTTAACATTATCTATACTACCTTCCCCCCGCAAGCGGCACAGGGGGGAAGAGGGACTGGGGGTTGAGGTCCGTTCATAGAATCATAGAATGGTTAGGGTTTGAAGGGACCTTCAAAGGTCGTCTAGTCCAACCTACACGTTGTTTCACACCGCTGTTTCATCGTCGGGGGAAGATCTCCTCGCCTTTCTCCTGTGCTCCTTTGTGAGGTCCCTCCCATGGGCCACAGTCCTCCGTGAAACTGTTCCGGCATGGGTCATCTCTTCCACGGGGTGCAGTCCCTCAAGAACAGCTGCCCCAGCAAGCCCCCCACAGGCCACGGCCTCCTTCAGGCCTCCACCTGCCCCGGTGTGGGGTCCTCCACAGGCTGCAGGTGGATCTCTGCTCCTCCGTGGACCTCCATGGGCTGCAGGGGGACAGCCTGCTCCTCCGTGGGCTGCTCCATGGGCTGCAGGGGGACAACCTGCTCCACCATGGGCTGCACCATGGGCTGTAGGGTAATCTTGGCCAGGAACTGCATTACTCCTCCCCCTCCTTCTTCACTGGCCTTGGCATCTGCAGCTGTTCCTCTCACAAGAAAAATTCTTCACAACAGGCTGGCAGATTCCTCTCAGAATCCCTTCACATCATCCATCTCATCTCCTCTCCACTTCTTGCAGCCGTGCTGGCCAGAGTCAGGCCCAGTCGGCCGTCTGGTGGGAGGCCAGAGGGTGAGGCCTGCAAGGCCCACAAGGCTCGCGCCTCCCCCTCTCTGCCCCCACTCATCTCCTTCACATCTTCTCTCTTTTTTTTTTTTTTTTTCTGTTTTCCCCTTCTTAAATACATTATTGCAGAGGCGTTATCATGGGACATTCTGCTACCAATCAGCTTGGCCTTGGCCAGCAGTGGCTCTGCCCTAGGCCCGTCCGAGTCCACTGGACAAAGGGGAGTGACTTCTAGCAGTTTCCTACAGAAGCTACCACCTTAGGTCCCCCACTAAACAAAACCAGAACAATTAATCATGTCAATTTTTTTTCCTGAAAACTCTCCCAAATGTCAGGAGTCATTAGTATACTGTTAATTCACAGAGTTGTCTGTCATTATGTCGAATCCTGGCGACTTGAATGACATAGTAGGGTAGTCCAAAGAGTAGGAGCTCAGTTTTTCAGCATATGCAGACAAGGCTAACAAAGCACTGGAGCTACCCTGCTGATATTCACTGGAGTTCTCCAGTCGGTCCAAAGCTCCAGACCTATGAATCTCTGACTGCCTCTGAAATCAGTGAAACTCCTTCTGAAATGGTGAGTGATGGTGAATGGGAGGGGAAGAGGCAAGACTGACACAGAATTTAGGCTGTGTGAGTGTGACTTGTGCACACAAAGGCTTTTGTGAACCTGGGTTTTGATGAGTGTGAATAATGCTGCACCTTGCAAGTACAAATGGGCCCCGTTATTAGTTTTTTGTTGCAGTACAGTTCTGAATAGCCCAAGACAGTACCCAGTGGTGCTATGCTTGCTTCTAGTGTGGGAAAGGGGCAGCCAGCTCAGCTGTCTGTGTGACCGGTGCTCCAGAGACTCATCACTGAAATGGGCTCCTGTTGTCTCTTCTGAAGTCTGCTAAAGAGGTTGAAACTGTTGATGTGGGCCTAAGATTAAGCCCTAAACTTGAGGTAGTGTGAAAGCACTGGCTTAACAAGTTGTTGACATTTAAAACAGACTTTTTTCAATAAAAAATATGTCATAACTCTCTTGGCATTGTTGCTGCAATGAGCTTGGATGACTAGATGTTCCAAGTACTTTCAAAATCAAGTAACTCAAAAAGCGTTCAAGCTGTGTACTCTGATTTCTACTTCTTTTAATCTTAAATTTGGGTTTCTTAAAAAAAAAAAAATTGCTTCTAAACAGTTCCAATAGCCTAAATGATACTGATGCTACCAAATAAATTACAGTTGAACACAGAATGAAAAGCAGTGAATACTAGCAGGAGAAAGAATCAGCACAGAAATACAATGATGGAACTTCCCAGTCAGATCAGATACAAAAAGGAGAATGGGTGTAATTTTCTTCAGTAGCCAGGAAACAAACAATTGAGCTAAATTGATCCTGCAGGATTATTTTATTTTTTTTTTCAATCAGAACTGAATAGTTATTCTTTTACTTCTAATATCTGTTTTCTATGTCAAACAGTGCATGCCAGGCACTACAACTGAAAATATGGGGACTGTAGTCCCTTCGTTAGGACTGCCTGATGTGCCTTCTTCTCCTGGTAAGGTGGTGGGGAAGCCTCCAGTCTTCCTGGAGGCATGCAGGAATTGTGTCTAGCCCTGAAAAAAAAAAAGGTAAAAATAGATAGACAGACAGACAGACAAATAGATATGTACCATAGGCATATATGCATGTCTATTCATATATATATATGTAAATAAATTCAGATAGCTGAAGAGTTAACTGTAGAATGATTTCTTTTAGCTGTGGATATTTTTTTTGTATTTGAGCTCTAAAAGCCCCTAGAAATTGAGCTTCCTTGTTAGCTATTTAATTGAAGAAAAATAAATTTTCTCTAAAGAGTGTATAATATATGCTACTGAGGGAAAATCCTTCTGAAGAAAACATGATGGTTTTTTTGGAGTTCAATTGCAAACAAAGGGGATCAAATTCCAGTCAAGTGCAGATCAGTAAGTTATAGCAGAACATGACTAATTTTTTTTTTTCTGTAGATGGAAATCAGTTGCTGGATAATAATAATTATGAATAGATATGTGTTTAACAGCGCTATTAAGGAACTATTAATACTCTCAAGTCCTCTCCTCTGTGGTGGGTAAGCGCTGGTGGCAGATTACAGTGCAAAAAAAAAAGAGACAGAGAGCAGTGGATAACTAAGCCATGGCAGCACATGATTTTAGCATAAGGATTCAAACAGAAGATGTCTCAGCTTCAGATTGTTGGTCAATTTTGATTTCTTGTTCACCAAATATAGAATATGCAAACAGTAGTTGTCAGCTAAAATACAACAGGATGGAAATATCTTAAACAGAGGCCTGAATGTGGGTCTAAACTCTCTGTAACTTGTATGGGAGGAGATAATGACCTAAAAATGTCATAAATGACAGCCAACACAAATGATCATTGTCAGAAGTCTCCACAAGAGGCAGAAATGATGGTAAAAGGTCATAAGCCATTTTCAAATAGGCTCCTTTCCCTCTCTTTTAGGTGCTGTGGCCCTGTCTTTCGAAATCCTACACTCCCAGTTAGTGGAAATAGGAGGTAATAATGGTTGTCACTTTATCTAGTGACTCAGGAGTTAAAAGGTCCAGAGGGTTGAAGTACCTTTTCATATAAGAATATAAAATTAATACCACAATACCTGGTGGGGATAGCTCAGGAATTGCAGATTTTCTGTTTACTATTTCTAGCTATTTTCAAAAGCCATTGATCATCAGCTCTCTCTTCAGCTTAGTTGTCTATGTTTAAATAGACAAGATATTTTCAAAAGAACCTGATCTTCACTATAAATTATATAGGCATTTTAGGTGTTTTCTTTAAAATTCATACATTAGGATTCATACATTAGGAGTCCAAACTTTAAGCATATCCTGGCTTCCCAGAAATTTTACCTTCTCCAAAATAAGCAACAGCTGATTAGCTTTTACAAGAGAAACAGTTTTGACCCTAAGCTCCTAAAATGTGAGTTTTGAAAAAAAAAGAAAGGCAGTTTTGCACTGTCTTGTAGAAATGGATGGAGCTGATATTTTTAGCACTTATTTCAAAGAGCTATCTGAAGCTCTGCACTCCACACTAGTTGTAGACGTAACTGAGAGGAAATGAACAGAGCTGGAAGTTATTTCAATGATGACAATTGCCTTACAATCAGAGCAGTTTTCCTTCAGTTACTTAAATGCCTGCTCCAATATTAAATTTCAGTGGGAATTAGAGCAAATCTTAGGTTCATGATGTGATTCTAACCTAGAACCCTCCATTTTGATTATTTCTTTTCCACAATAATAGCACTTTCTGCTTTTTGCCTTTGTGCTGTATCTTTCTCCCAATCTGTTTGTCAGAAGTCTATAGCCATTTTCTCAGATGCTGACCTTGAATTACAGATGACCAGAACTGACTGTATCACTGGGCTTTATGTGAATTTATTCCTGCACAAAGCCCACAGATAAGCCATGGACAAATGGTTTCCCAACCCACTAATTCTGTGGCATTCAACAACCATGGATATGAGAAAGTAACATAGAGCTGACCCTAGGGGTAAGTAAAATGCTTATTTTTCTCTTTCTAAAACTTTCCAAAGTAAAAGTTTTTGGAAAGAAAAGATTTCAAAAATATCTTGGAATGGGATCTGAGAGGAAAGATGCTACTTCTACAGTCATAAGTTCCACAGACTGTATCACTCTGAAATGAGTCGTACAGCATCTGCTGTCCTGGCACAGGCTGTGAATCAGATGCTTTCAGTCAAGCATATACTGACAGAAAAACCCACACCTGCAAGATGACACTCATGATTATGTTTGGTTAGCCACAGGGACACCAAAAGAGGTGGTGAACTCTAGACAGATATTAACAAAGTCTTTCTAATGATCACCTAGAGCTTGAATAATGCTCTTTTGTCCTAAAAGTTCAGTTTGACAAGCTTTCCTTTATTTTGGCTGATTTGAGGACTGCAATGGGAACTCCTTATGTTCAACTAATGAAACAAAACAATTTTCAAGCCCATGTTGAATAGAAAAGTAGATTTTCATAAATGATAGCAAATTTTCACTTTTGCCTGTAGGCCTAATCTGACTGGATTCAGAATGTAATAAAATTATTTCAGAGCTCCAAAAAAATGTTCTCTGTTTCGTGGACTGTAAAACAAATTACAGGAAATTGGAAAAAAAAATCTTCCTAATGAGAAAAAATAAATCACAGCAATATTCAAGCAGACTCTAAGTTCGTGCATATGAGTAATTTGAAGGATTTGAGGATTTGAATCAATATGTCCAAGACAGATTCAGATGTCTGTCTTTGATATATGTTGTGCATTTCACAGTTTCACTGTTGCAGACATTCATTTTACTGTATGTGTAGTTTGCAGTCACTTTTATGATATACATATTTTATTGCAAACGTACATTCATAATTCACCTTTTTCACAGAATTACCTAGGACCATAAATTCTATTCCTGTTATAATTTTAATTGCTTGCTTATATTTTTGTCTGAATACTGATGTGTTTTGTAGTACTCAACTTAAGCAAGGCATGATGGTATTAGTTACCAAAATTTAGATAATTTTCTCTTATTCTGGCAATAAATTTAGGTCCAAATTCAGAAACTTTAGCTCATTTTGCTCCTCTAGTGGACCCCTTTTGACTACTCTCAGAGCCACTGAAGCCCCTAAGATTCAGGGATAAATATAGATTGCTTCCATATTTGGCAAAACACTGTGAAAGATGAGGCCGAGTCTGATTTCCATCAGTAATATAGCTTTACAGTGCATTTTTTCCTTAAATATAGGATAAGAATACTATTGTGTGCTAGGGTTTCAACATTGTACTGAAATTTTTGTGAGACTGACCAAGCAGCTTCCTCCTACATATCAACATGGCAGGCCAAATTGTGGTAAGATGCTTTTTTTAGCCCACTACTTTAAATTAATTTTCTATTCTTTTGTGTTACAGCTCAACATTGGGACTTTGCAGTTAAAATCTTAGCTTTTTACTTAGAATGTCATTCTAGTATTAAAATATATTTTGGCTTCTACCAATGTCTCTCAAATAACTTCTTATATTTATTTAATGACAGCCCAACAATGGGCACAGCTGCACTGCAGTTTGAAGCAGCACCTCAGGGGCTCATGTCACTGACTCACAGCAGAGTTAAGTCCAGAACACACCAGCCAAGGTGTTGTTCACAATCCAAATAAGTAAGTAATATGTAGCATACTATGCTGCAAACACTGGGTTTGTATTCATTCCACTGTTATCTCCTACTGAAAATTAACTTAGCTAGTAATAAGCTTGCCGTAACTCCTCTGTTCAGTCCTTGCAATGGAGAGCAAGGATTTTAGCTGGGACCTCTTCAATCTAAGGAAAAAAAAAAGACCTTCTGGCAGGACCCTTTCCACAAAGTTCCCATTGCTGTAACATTTTTTTTAAACTTTCCTCTGAAATAACTCTGCTTTTCGTGCTAATTGCAGCTTGCAGCTCATTATTTTCAGGGATGTTTAAAATAGGCTGCTGTTATACAAAAGGGTCATTTTGAAGGAGGAGATCTCTTCTACGCTCTCTGCCTCACTACTCCCAATTATTTTGTCATTCTAATTGGTTATTACTCAGAGATAGAAAATTTGTTGCTGTTTGATCTTTTGCTTGTTTGAGTTTATTCTAGTGTTTCAGGTGCTCTAAAAATGGTCGAAAACATCTAGAGATCAGGAGAGACATCCTGTTCTGTCTGTTGGTGCTTGCAGCTGTGCAAAACACAGCCAATCACATCCCAAGTTCAGAGACCACTTGTGCCTTCTCCACTGCAGCGGCAGCTGTCATTTCTCTCCAGTTCACTAAATCTGCTCGAGACTGGATTTTGACTCTCTCCAGCTTCTGAGATGAGGATATGAGGAGAAAACTCTTTTTACTTTACTCAGTTACCACATAAACTCTGTGTGCAGGACTATAGATGCTCCTTCATTCTCTGCCTTCCATGAGTGGCACGACATCCTTCTCTCTAAACTAGAGAGACATGGGTTTGATGGATGGACCACTCGGTGGATAAGGAGTTGGCTGGATGGCCGCACTCAGAGAGTGGTGGTCAACGGCTCAATGTCCATGTGGAGACCGGTCACAAGTGGCGTCCCTCAGGGGTCCGTGCTGGGCCCGGCCCTGTTCAACATCTTTGTCGGCGACATAGACAGTGGGATAGAGTGCACCCTCAGCAAGTTCGCCCATGACGCCAAGTTGTGTGGTGCCGTTGACACGCTGGAAGGGAGGGATGCCATCCAGAGGGACTTTGACATGCTGGAGAGGTGGGCCCGTGCCAACCTCATGAAGTTCAACCAGGCCAAGTGCAAGGTCCTGCACCTGGGTCATGGCAATCCCAGGCACAAATACAGGCTGGGCGGGGAATGGGTTGAGAGCAGCCCTGAGGAGAAGGACTTGGGAGTGCTGGTGGATGAGAAGCTTAACATGAGCAGGCAATGCGCCCTTGCGGCCCAGAAGGCCAACCGCATCCTGGGCTGCATCAAGAGAAGCGTGGCCAGCAGGTCGAGGGAGGTGATTCTCCCCCTCTACTCTGCCCTGGTGAGACCCCACCTGGAGTACTGTGTCCAGTTCTGGAGCCCCCAACATAAGAAGGACATGCACCAGTTGGAGAAGGTCCAGAGGAGGAGGGCCACAAAGATGATAAAAGGGCTGGAGCACCTCTCTTATGAGGACAGGCTGAGAGAGTTGGGGCTGTTCAGCCTGGAGAAGAGGAGGCTCTGGGGAGACCTGATAGCGGTCTTCCAGTACCTCAAGGGGGCCTACAAGAAAGATGGGGAAAGGCTGCTTAGTAGGGCCTGTTGCAATAGGACGAGAGGTAATGGTTTTAAAATAGAGGGGGGTAGATTTAGATTAGAAATTAGGAAAAAATTTTTTACGATGCGAGTTATAGAACACTGGAACAGGTTGCCCAGAGAGTTGGTGGAGGCCCCATCTCTGGAAACGTTCAAGGCCAGTCTGGATGAGGCTCTGAGCAACCTGATCTAGTCAGGGATGTCCCTGCTTCTTGCAGGGGGGTTGGACTAGATGACCTTTGAAGGTCCCTTCCAACTCTAACCATTCTATGATTCTATGATTCTATGAACAGTGAAAATGAGTGGGCATTTAGTGCCAGCGAAGAGAATGAGTCGAGCTTGGAGTTCAGCATTGGCGTTTTGGAGTAACACAGGGCCAGAGTAACTCTTTCCAGGAAAGGACCTTATAATAGGCTCTTTTAAGGAAATTTGCGTTTCCAGAGTTTACAGGAAGGTTGAATTTCTTTTTGTTGCTCTTTTCCACTCCTTACATTCTGTTTAAACTTTAGTGATGTGGACATGATGAAACAGCTTACAGTCATAGTCGTTTTTTATGTCATTAAGGTACGCATGGGCAGCAGGAGTACAAGAGTGGTGAGTAATACGAACAAGAAATGGGAGGAACTGTACCACTCAGTAGAGAGAGGGCTGCAAGATAGTGCCTACTTGTAAAGCATTACGGTACTAATTCTTGCAGCCCTCCCACGGACATAAGTGGACCTGGTTGCCAGTAGCCAATAATGAATGCACCTGTTAACACAGAGTGGGAGTGGGCCACCTCTGTGTCTTTGGTGGCACAGTAGTGACAATAACGTTAAGACTTCAAATATAGATTTATACCTTTTTGTTTAAAATTAGCTATATCATTCTCCACTAAGAAAGAAAATGGGTTCTTGTGGGGAAGGTAAGACAGTAGAGAGCTTTTTTAACAGGAAAATATTCTGGGTCATTTGTATCAGAATCAGAGGAATTCTGGATCAGGAAAAAGGATGGAGAAATCTGTGATCCCTATTCTCTTCAAAGGGGAGAAATATTGTGGAAGAAAGGAAGCAGTATCCAATGCCTTTCCTGAACAAAACCACCCCACCAAGCCTCCTTCCTGAGTGAAGCAACAAGGAGCTAGGAAGTGAGTATACAATCTTGGTCTTACTACTATCAAAACAATATGGCCATTTTTATGAAAATAAAGACAACAAATTTGCAAACATGGTTGGTCACCAAATGTTTAACTCGAGTTCATGACAACAAGTGATGCAGAATGCAATGGTAAATCCGAAAACCTGGGACTCATTCCTACCCTTGCAGGTATATGTGAAACAAACTCATCTTCTATTCAAATGCCTGACAGCTACCCAATGTCACCATATGTTTCAAAAAAATTTTTCCAAATGATTCCTCAGTAATGTGTTGTAAAAGTGTGTTGTAAATTAGAATGAAGAATTGCAAAAATAAAGAAATGCCTACTTTCAAGATTTCAAGGGATCTGAATTGCCAGGAAACAGACATTTCAAACAGGCTTCTTGGCACAATGTTTCTTAATCCTTGATCTTTCAGAGGTCTCTTCATATCTTTATCACAGATAGCATGCTCTTTCCTTTGGGAAGCGAAGCTATAAGGATGCCAAAGATTTTCTTTTGCCTGACCCAATATCAGTGTAATGCAATACCCTTAGAAATGGCTAGTTTCTCTTTAAAAAGCATGAAACCTGTTGTTCCTAAAGAACTTCTTTTGATGCAACCCAGGATGCGGTTGTCCTGGGCTGCAAGTGTACATTACCACCTCATGTCGAGCTTCTTGTCCACCAGCACTCTCAGGTCCTTCTCCTCAGGGCTGCTCTTGATCCATTCTCCACCCAGCCTGTATTTGTGCTTGGGATTGCCCCAACGCATGTGCAGGACCTTGCACTTGGCCTGTTTGATCTTCATGAGGTTGGCACAGGCCCACCTCTCCAGCCTATCAAGGTCCCTCTGGATGGCATCCCTCCCTTCCAGCGTGTCGACCGCACCACACAGCTTGGTGTTGTCGGTGAACCTGCTGAGGGTGCACTCTGTTCCACTGTCCACATTGCTGACAAAGATGTTAAACAAGGGCTGTCCCAATACAGACCCCTGAGGAACATGACTCGTCACTGGTCTTCACATGGACATTGAGCCATTGACCACCACTCTCTGAGTGTGGCCGTCCAGCCAATTCCTTATCCATGGAGTGGTCCATCCATCAAGCTCATGCCTCTCCAGTTTAGAGAGAAGGATGTTGTGCAGGACAGTGTCAAATGTCAAATGCCTTGCACAAGTCCAGGTATATGATGTCCATTGGTCATCCCTTGTCCACCGATGATGTAACCCTACCATAGAATACCACCAAATTGGTCAGGCATTATTTGCCCTTAGTGAAGCCATGTTGGCTGTCACCAATCGTCTCCTTGTATTCCATGTGCCTCAGCATGGTTTCCAGGAGAATCTGCTCCATGATCTTGACAGGCACAGAGGTGAGTCTGACTGGCCTGTAGTTCCTTGTTTCCCTGTTTAAAATGAGGGTTATGTTATCCCTTTTCCAGTCAGTGGGAACCTCACCAGACTGCCATGACTTCTTAAATGTAATGGACAGTGGCTTGGCAACTTTATCCCCCAGTTCCCTCAGGACCTGTGGATGCGTCTCATCAGGTCCCATGGACTTGTGCACCTTCAGGTTCTTTAGATGGTCTCAGACTTTCTGTTCCACTACAGTGGGCAGTTCTTCATTCTACCAGTCCCTGCTTATGCCTTCTGCGACTTGGGCAATGTGGCTAGAGCCCTCACCGATGAAGACCGAGGCAAAAAAGTAATTGAGTAGCTCAGCCTTCTCCATGTCCCAGGTAACCAAGTCTCCTGTTTCCTTCTGGAGAGGGCCCACATTCTCCCTGGTCTTATTTGCGATGTACCTAAAAAGCTTTTTTTTTTATTGTTCCTGATGTCCCTGGACAGATTTAATTCTGTCAGGGCTTTAGCCTTCCTTACCTGATCCCTGGCCACTCGGACAACCTCCCTGTAATTTTTCCATGCTACCTGTCCTTTCTTCCACCCTCTGTAGGCTTTCTTTTTGTTTTTCAGTGGTCCAGGAACTTCTTGTTCATCCACACAGGCCTCCTGGCATTTTTGCCCAACTTCTTTGTTGGGATATGTAGTTAGGGATATGCTTTCATATCTATTAGAAAAGTCATACTGTTCATTTTCTTGAGGAAGGATAGTACGACTTCAGAACAGACAGTGTAACTTCTAAGTATCACTCACATTCAGGAAATACCCACTGAGATTGAGTTTCAATGCAGGACTGTAAGGATCTTGCTGGATCCAGTCTCGTGCTTGTCACTGAAACCCTCATCCACATATGCCCGCTACTAATCTCCCTCCATACTGGTAGAAACCCATATCATCTCTGTTCCAGTAATTTTTTAACTGATCTCCCTCTTCTCCCATTTACATCATCTTAGGTCTCTTTGTAAGGTCCTGGTGAATTAAAAAGCATACTTATCCCCTTATGAAAAGACAGTTCTAAGTGAACAATATTGGATTAATTTAGCATGGTATATCTTTGCTAATGCAATAATATATCTTATTCCATTTACCTCCATCCCTTGAGTCCTTTTTCAATTTTTTTCCTGAAGTTTAATTTAGATAGGTAAACTACCTGTGTGACATGTTTTCTCTTTCGTGTATAAAGATACTTGCTGTTCTTTAGTCAGCTTTTTTATTCAAACTGGTTGGCTATGATCTTAGAGCTTTTGATATCTAATGAAGGCTTATTTGTAACATGTCCTTCTGTAAGGAAAATAAGAAAGTAAAAACCCCAATTAATCATCCTCAGTGTAATGTAATAAAGGTTTTTTAAATTTAATTGATGTTATTTGGTTCTCATAAAAATAAATATCTTCACTTCTATGGTGCACAAGACAAACCTCAATTTCTTTGGGAAAAAAAAAAAACAAACTATTTGGATTACTTAATTGCCAGGCTTAATGTCCTCTGACCTGAGCAATTTTGGTCAAATATCTTAAAATTTGATGGACTTAGACTTGGAGGAGGACCATTGATTTAAGGGTCAACCCTCCAAAACTGATTAAACACTGGTAGAATTGATCAAGATTTCAGAAGACTTAGTGAGGTTATTTCAAACAATGTGACTGGGCACATACAGCAGCTGTTTGTGACAAACCCAATATAAAAGAAAAAGCATTACAAAGATCTGACTGGCATCAGGTGAAAGTGCACTAATTCAATAGACATTTTCTTATTTCCTTAGGCCACAGTGCTGGTGTGCAAAATTTCATAAAAATGCCATATCTTTACTCATGTCTCTAACTGCAAACAATTTTCTAGGTAGCCAAGAGCACTACTGACATTTTTCATGTATCTGAAAAATTATTTGATTTAGAATTGGATACTTCTTATGAAAATGTAATAATAGCAATGGCACAAAAATATAGTATCAGCTGCTCTGAAATTGTTAGTGACTTTACGTCAAGCTGCTTTTGTGACTGTATTCCTGGAATTACAGAAGAAAGCAAGAGTCTGCGTTTTGAATACCACTGCTTTTGAACACCTCCACTGTGTCCTGCTTTTGTCCATTTAGAGAGACGTGAATTCACTTTTGACACTTTCCACAGCTATTCTGTGTTAGTTTAATAATGATTTGAACTTGTTTTATGGGTAAAGATCCAAATTGGAGCCTCCTACCCACGGAGAGAATGCTTTAGTAGTCACAGTATGGAGTACGTTGAGGTTTGTGTCCATGGATGCAATTTCTTCAAACTTTTTTAATATGTTTCTCATGCATGCTGTTCTTCTGTCTGAGTGGTTAACACTCCAAATTTTCAGTTTAAGCATTTTCAGTCCCAGCTTTAAACAATGTGGGATCTTTAGGCAATCCAGAACAACACCAAGAAAAAAGATGCTAGACCTTTAGGAGCTCAGTAGGACGTTGGGTCATTTTCCTCAGGCAGACAAGAGATTTTAGCTAAGACTTCTCATACAACTGCTTTAGACCCTAAGCTTTGTCAGCTCCATTCTTGGTGAAGCTAGCCCCTTCATCTGTTTAGCTATAAGTGAATTCACCCTTTCAATCAACAAAATGCCATTTGGGAATTTAATTCCATTAAAAATAACAAAGGGACTAAACAAATAACAAAAGGACTTTTTTTTGTTGTTTGCATATTTTCTTTCAGTTCTTGGCTCCCTGATTCCTTCTAACCAACCAACCCAAAAAAAACAGCTAACATTTAGTGCATAACACAGTAGATAGTATCATTTAAATAATTAATAAATACATACAAAATAATATACATGCACAAAAGCTTAGCAATCAGTCAGCATGCAGTCTGTGCCTGATTAAGCATACTTCAGACAACATTGATAAGATCACAAATACAAACAACTAACAGAAAATTTGAACAGATCAAGTGGAAAGTATATATTGCTATGGGAAAAGCATGACAAAAATTATCATTGTCATTATCTTCATCTTCTTCATGTGATGCAATGATAGCGCCTCACTCAGAGGAGAATGCTTGTCTGCAGACTCCATCACTGCTCTTTCTGCTTGGCCTTTCCTTCCACTCCCCCCCACCGCAACCTCTATGTTTATCGCCTAAGGTAGCTTTGAAGTCAACGTCAACCACTACCTGCAGACTCCACAAACAAACATTGTGCATATAAAACTTTCTCAAGATTCTTTGTGTAGCAGGCCTACTAATTAAACTTCTTAATTTTATCAAGAGGCCATCAACTATGGGAAGCTACTTGCTTCTTTTACCGTTCAGAGAGGAGCTCTGAAAATAGGATGCCTCATTCTCTAGTCTAATGCTGACTGGTGCCCATGGAGTAGTAAGCTGATGTCTACAACCAACGCTTTGTGCTTCTCCCATCTCTGAGTATGCTGAGTTTCACAAGACAGTTTACGCTGGAGGTAAGAATGAATTGAAACAAAATCTCTCTCCAAAGGAAGGGAGGGAGGAGTGAAAAAAATAAAGAAAAGGGGTTTTGTTTTTCAAGTAGCTCATTGACTTAATTTCTAGTGATACTCATTTTATGTTTTGGTGTCAATCTCATTGTTTTACGCCATGCAAATTCCAGATACTCCTGGGTACTTCAGATTACACTAGACACCTGCATTTAGACACTTTAACTTGAGTAGCTCTGTACTTTAGCTGGGACCGTGAGTCACTCCACAAGCCCCACCAGCTGTGCTGACTGCAATGTGAATGCAAACTCTCAACATGTTTGTAGACACCTTCGTATAGAAATCTGCAGGAGGCTTAAGTGTGAAGTGAATGCCACCTGCAGTACAGTATTCAATTACCTGAACACAGACATCTAGTGTCGCTGGGGCACAACAAAGTATCTGAAAAACCGGCAAGGAGTGACAATTAAGAAACAGTGCAGAAGAGGTGGCTGGAGGCTGCATGGGAGCCTTGCACAATTCTCATGAGATGCCTACACTTAAGCAACCAAACAGATTCTGCATTGTATATCCTTAAAACTGGAATTCAGCTTCTTCTTTTATGATGTGCTGGGCACTTCCTAACTGGTCAATTTGCCTGTCACTGGTTTCTATCAATATATCCCTTTCCTATGCCTTGCATATTTCCATTATCTTTTTATTAGTATGTCCCATAAACAATCCATCCTCTACCAGTTCTCTGCAGGGTTCCCCAGTACTCAGCCAAAGAAGACTTTTTGCTCCATGCCTTATCCTGTTGCTATCCCATTTGTAAATAAAAATAATTTGCTATCACTTACATGAACAACTTGCAGTTGTCTTTCAGTACCAGAAAACTGTCTTTCTACTCAAATTAAAATTGTAATGTCTTTGATGTTTTCTCATGGTGTAGCTAGGGGCTCAGATTCAACAACAACAACAAAATTGTTTCTTATTCCAAACTTCCTCCTACCTCATTTTCTTAAAAGTGTACCTGTTACTTTACTGAGTGATTATGCAGCTCAGTCATTTAATCATCCTGTTCAGCTCTGAATTTAATGTTTTTAGATTCAAATTGTGCTTGAATTTTGTGTATTTTCTATACAAAATATCTTTTAGGTACAGTTTCTAATCTCTGTCTATGCATACATCTATGCACTCTTACATTTTATTAGAGCAGCCTTTTCCCTGAACTTAGCAGATGCTACACTGTGGCTACAGGCATCCTCCTCATATCCCGCTCATTTGAGCTTGTTATTCCTTTCCTTAAATGCCGACTCTATATCCCTCTTACATTTCACATGCGCTTTCAGAAACTGCCTTTTCAAGGCCTCCCCGTCACATCCATCATCTCCGAATTACAATCGCAAAGTGGACTCTTGCCTCTGGAGCCCATGCTTTACATTTTCAGACAGGTGTCATCAGACTTTTTATCACTTTCACAGCTGGGAGGATGTCTCTTTAAGCATCAACATAGCTAGCTACC
Organism: Chlamydotis macqueenii; assembly: GCF_036417535.1. Lineage (NCBI taxonomy): Eukaryota > Metazoa > Chordata > Aves > Otidiformes > Otididae > Chlamydotis > Chlamydotis macqueenii. The sequence continues at coordinate 12,523,549 of NC_141558.1, forward strand.
TTCAGAGATGCGGTTGAAAAACTATCCATTGCTGTGACGCTGACAAAAACATACAACAGTGAGGGGCTGCTGTGCTCCCGCTGCCAGGGCTGGCTGTGCCTACTGACATTATCTCGTGGTTTCTTTGTGCTCCTTGTCTGGGTCTGTGCTCACTTAGAGATGTAAGCTCTTTACAGCAGGCACCATCCCCTTGCCTTCTGCAACAAACCAAATCCTGTTCCACAGTAACCCTACGCTTATACAAATAATAATAATAATGATATGCGAGTCTGTGTCTCTTAGAGACATTCCAAAGCTTCCTCTGTCCTGATGGTGAACTGTAGCAGATTGCAATGTGTTTGCCTACTGCCAGGTAGTGGTGGTTGTGCTGGCATACGAGTAAAACGCTATTTAGAAGATCTCTGTTTCACCCAGGGATCTAGCAATGGAATGCTATCCAAGCAATTATTTTAATTGGAGATAATAACTTGGGAAATGGATGGATGAATTGATCAATTCCAGCTAATTGGGATAATGACATTATTTATGCTGGTCACCTTTTTTTTTTTTTTTTGCCACCATCTGTAGGAAGCTTTCCAGTTGCAAGGCCAAATTCTTCCATGATACAGATCCACTGAGGCTACTGCATTTAAAGCAGAAATTAATTTGGTGCATTGTAAGTATAGATTAAATTGACTCACTTACTTATTTTTGGAGAAACCATGTGTGCAGCTGACCTGAGAATACTACAAATTACTCTCTTTATTCCACTGTTGCTATCCTGTCATTAGTAGTGTTGCAACAGGAGGTGTTCTTGGCACTTGTTCTAACAGAAATATATAACTTTTGTTTTGTTTGCATACTTATGCAGCTCATTACTATGTGAAAAACAATCTGCAGCTTAGCATTTGTTAATGGGGTATGGAACAAGGAAACAGCAGATGGAGTATTGGGATACTGAATGCATAATAAATCTGATCCTGAAAGTCTTTGTGTGATTTTTCAGCTCAAGATGGTTGTTAAATTCCACTCCAAAGCTGAGCAGGTCCTATAATTGTGTTCAGGCAGTGAAGGCACAGCCCTCCACTCTAAACAAGCTTAAGGGTCAAGCATTCTCTGCACCTGATCATCCCTTAAAGGGAAGCAAAAGACAAGGTTTTGCTTTGTGATTAATTTTTTTTTTCTTTTACTGTTCAGAGAGGAGCCCTGAAAATAGGATGGCTCATTCTCCTTCAAGTGATTGAAGATAACCTTTGCTGTGATATTGCCCTACCTATTTCTGTCTTCAGCTGAAGTGAAATAGAGTTCTGAATGTCATCCTGTGCTCACTTGTATGTCTAATGCTGACTGGTGCCCATGGAGTTGGTCAATCTGCGGACAAGTAAGCAAGGCTATAACCACTTTGTACTGAGATGCATCTTAATGTAATGTGTTATATACAGCACCTTTACACTGCTCAGAATAAGGTTGTGGGGCAAAATGATCTCTGTATAATCTGTTTGTCCATCCTCATCTCTGTGTCAGACTGAGTGGCTCTTCAAGTCTGATAGAATAGACTCAAATCTTTTGTCTTGCAAAGATAAAGATCAAATGATTCTGTGATTCTTCTTGGATCAGGATATATTGAGCTGTGGGTACATCCGTGACCACAACGTGGACTAGACATACTTGCCAGGCTGCAGTTAGCTAGCTCAGATTTTAAGAGCCTTTTAGTGCAGCCGAATGACTTTCTGACTCATCTAACACACACTTGTTTAATAAATCACAACCTTTCAAACTTTTGGAAAGTGGTGAGGTGTGGCAAACAAGAGTTAACAGTCTTAGGATCACTACAACCAAATCCTGAGTAGCTACAGTACAGTTTACTGCAAATGTTACATGAGATGAGAACATGACAGATGAGAAATCTCCATGTTTTCAACAGCAAATGAAAGTACTGCTCCAGAAAACTGTGATTTTGGTGGGGAAAAAAAGTTGGGAAATGTTAGGGCCAGCATCAAACCTGGGATTTCTCACGGACCTTTGGTTCCTTCATTGCAGAAGCCCCCTCAATTCAAGTATGATGTCTTGTGTAAGAGGCCACCTGAGTCACTGCATGCAGGCCTTAACCTCTCTGCTAACAAGTAACAGCTAGGTCAGGGGGACGACACAACATTGTCCCACATGTCTGCAAACATTGTGGGCCAGGCAATGCTTCCTGACACCTACCAAAAAATTATGGTGTAGAAAGCAGGAGGAAGTGAGAGCATGGACCTTTGTCAATAATGTATCTGGTGATTGGTTTAACACGTTTAGGTGAGCAGTAGAACACCAGTAAGTATTTAATGTCACTAAGATTTAAATAGATTTAACTCTCACTTATGCTCATGGTTTGAAGTTATTTAATGTTCTTAAAGTTTTTATTTATAAAGAATCAGTATATCTCATCTTAACCTTTGCTTGACCAAACTAAACAAATCAAACTCATTCAAACATAACTCAATCATCTTAGTACTCTGTTGGCATCTTTTTCCAGTTTTAGTTCATTTCAGTGTTGGTGACTAGAAAAGTCTGAACCATTTGAAATGAAGATTCATTAGTATGTTCTACAGCAGTACTAATAATTTCCTGGTTTTCCTAAAAAAAAAAAAAAATCTGAAGAAGCTGAGATACAGTTTTAACACTGACTTTACTGAGGTCAGGATTTCACTCCCACATTCATTAAAAAAAAATCTTCTATTTTACCTCCCTGAAGTACGTGAAGCACATCCTAGAGTTTAATGCCAAAGCCTTTCTCCTAGGAGCATCTTGTTCCAACAAGTGTTGTGGAATGAGGGATGGTTTGGATACCACAGCCAAACAGAAAACTGAATACTTGCATCTTGAAATAAAATACATTTTGATTAGCTTTACTTTCTCTCAGCTCATTAAACTTGATGGAGCAAACACATACATTCAAATGAAAAAAAAAATACTGAAAAATTCAATTCAAATAAAACATACAAATTTTCTCAATCATGGTTACATGTTTCAAACACTACTCTGTGATTGAGAAACTAATTCACAAGTAAAAGTGCTTACATAAATCATCCACATTCTGATGTTCCACAAAGCATCATTTTTATTTTGAATGCAAAGGAGTGAATGAGTTGAAGTCATTTCATGCTGAAGATGACAGTATTTGTTTGATTTTAGATCTAGAAATAAATAAATCTGAAATGCAAATGAAGCCCAAACTCAAACCCCAGGATCTCAACTATACAGTGCTTTCAAGTTTCCTCAAGCATCACTGGAATATTGTGAAATTTGTGTGAAATTCTTACACATTTGTTTGTTTGTTTTCCCCTTGTATAGTTTACAGAGTTTTAAGTTTTCTTCAGGAAATCGCCATTTATTTTCTAGCAAAATGAGATTCCTAAAGAAGGGAGATGCCTTCACTGTGTGTTCCATCAGCTGCTCAAGCAAACACTGCACCCGTGGAAGGGCTGTTAACATCCATCTCATCTCGTGGCGGCTGCTGTGCTCGGCTATGCCCTGTCTCCATGGAAACATTTCAGCAGACGCGGTACCTACTGACAACCGAACAAAGATTTTCCTATTGCTTTGCAGAAGAGGCAAAATGTAAGTTGCATCGAGTATAGAATTTTTCTTTGACCCTGGATCTGTAAGCGTGGGCAGGCCAGAGGCATCATATCTGTCTGTTCCTTTTTCTCACATTGAAAAACAAGCAGCACTTGGGAAAGAAAGGGGATTGGTAGTTTTTTTGACAAAAATATATATATATATTTACAGCAGGATGCAAAATCTTGAAGTCAAATTCAAAGTCACAGCTCTTCCTTTAGAGTAACAAAGAGAAGCCCTCAAATCAGTCAGTCACAGAGTTCAGAGAAGGGTTTTTTAAATTGCAACAGCTTGTTGAAATTAAGATTGTAAGAGAAAGAAATAAGAATAGTGAATATACCATTATATGAAAGAACAGTAACCTCCACTTTAATTTAAGCTTCCTTAAAGTGACAGGAGTGGTTTGTGCTTTTGAACAGTGTTCAATTCGAGACAGCATAGAGCTGCGTTAGAAGAACAGGAGAAAACAATCTACATCAGATCGAGAAAAAATATAGGAAGAAAGAGGCCAGCCGAAATAATCTTGTCTTTTGTTCCAAGTTACAAAACAGAGAAGTCAGACTTACAGCATACTTAGTTTAGCCCTTGGGACTTTAGGGACTTCCAAGTTTGAATAAGGAGAAACTAATTAATAACTGGGATTTTCTGCACATTCCTTTCAAAGCCCTGTGCTGGTCATGTGGGAAGGAGCATTACTTCTCCTTTTCCCTATATCTTCTATTCATATATGAAAAATAAACACAACCATAAAAGGAATTCAAATTTTACATTGTAAATTAGACAGGGGAAAATATCTCTGCCTTCTTTTCGGTTTCCGAGTTTCATTTCAATAGGGAAATTGTGATAAAATAAAAACTTCCATAGTGTTCTCATGTTTCCATATAGGAAGGATATCAGTATCATCTGTATTCTGACACAGATGCCAGTAGTATGCCTACTGTGCTACCTTTAAGTTTTCACTAACACAAAATAAACCTTCCCAGTGGCAAGGACAAATCATTAGTTTGATTACCACTAACAGTCTGCAAGCCCTGCATATAAAAGACATCCCACAATTAAATTTTTCAAGCATGACAGAACTTCCCTTATTTATTTTAAAAAATAATTATCACACTGCTATTGTCAGCTTTGTTTACCACAACATTGGTATTTTAGCAATTTATGCTGATCATAGTTTCTTCTTATTGTAGTAGAGGTTTTATTTAGTGTTCTCTACTCAAATGATTTAGAGCAAAAGCTGATGTAGATTGTAGCTGATTGTTCTCATCAACAAACATAAAATTATAGTGCTGATATTCTTTCTGAAGAACTCGTGTTTCCTTAGGAGACCAGAACATTTTCGGACTTCCGGAACTAAATTATTATAATGGATGTATGATAATAAAAGCCAGGTGTGCCTGTGCTCCCTCCTGGGCAGACAGGAGCTGGCTCAGAGCTGCGCTGGTGGTGGTGGTACAGCTTGAACTGTCATGTCATGCTGAAGGTTCCTTAGCTGCAATTTAATGTCACAGATGCCATGACTTTCCATCAAACCTGTGTCCTATGTCTGGTTGTTTCAGGCAGCACAGATTTGTGAGCATCTGCTTGCAGAAGAGCATTTCGATGGAGCTGGGTACAAGAGCACAGTCTGCTGCTTCACTGACCTAAGCAGGAAAAGAAAATCCTTTAGAATTCAAATTCAAGGCATATTTTGTTAGTATACCTTACTTTACCTGGGATCCTGATGAAAATGAGATTTGGCTAAGGCCAGAACATAGTGAGAATGCTCACATTTGGCTTTTATTTAGAATTAATGATAATGTTCATAATTTTCATGTACAAAGATGCAATACTTTCATAAAAGACCTCCAGCTGTGTTGAGCTATTATCATGGTTTAACTCCAGCCAAAACCAATCATTTTTCCACCCAGCTAGCTCAGCCATTAGAACATGAGACTCTTAATCTCAGAGTCATGGGTTCGAGCCCCACACTGGGTGCCAAAAAGGACTGTCATGGTTTAAACCCAATCACCAACTAAATCTCACACAACAGCTCACTCACCCTCCCCAGGGGGGTGGGGGAGGGAATCAGAAAGAAAAGGAAAACTCGTGGGTTGAGATAAAGACAGTTTACTAGGACAGCAAAGGAGAAGATAATAATAATATTTATAACTTAATAATGGTAACAATAAGACTAATAAAATGTAGGAATAAAAAAAATGTACAAAGTGAACAATGCACAATTTCTGCCCACCCAATGAGCCAACGACTGATACAGCCCATCCTGAGCAGCCATGACGGAACAGAACCGAGAGCGATCTCAGAACGATCCTGAGCAGTGAGAGCGAGCTGCCCACTGTCCAGCCCCCACTTACACACTGAGCATGGTGTCTGTGCTATGGAATACTTCCTTTGTTCAGCTCACATCAGCTGTACTGGCTGTACCCCTCCCAACTTCTTGCACCTGCATATTGGCAAAACCTGGGAAGATGGAAAAAGTCCTTGCTCTCTTAGCAACGATTAATAACATCAGTGTATTATCAGCATTCTTCATATAGCAAATCCCATGCTAAATCTGAAACACAGCAGCTATTGTGAAGAAAATTAGCTCCATCACAGCTGAAACCAGTACTGTTAGGACTTTCTCTGTTAGGAAGGCATTTCCTTCAAGAATGACCTTGTTGTGCTTCCTGACATCGTTTTGGATTTTTTGCTGCCTTCATGACCTGGAAAATATATTGCATTAACTCTCTTCACCAAGAAAAATGGTCCCTAGTTTCTACCTTCTATAGACCATGAAAGGCAGGAATGGATAAGAAAACTTGCTGCTTAAAGCCATCTTGCAAATAATGCCTGTGGAGTATAATACTTATTTCTAAGAGAAGGATAACCAATTTCATTAATATTGCAGGAATTTTCCTTTTTGTGCCTACACCACAGTTACCAATTTCTTCTTTTGTTGCCTTCCCCTAGTTGAGTTTAATTCTTAAAAATACTGTGCTTCTTGTTACCACCATATGAATAATGTTAGATCCTTATATTTTGCCGCAATCCAATGGAGAGAAAGTGAGGAAAAAAGGATTGCCCTGCTCCCCCTTTTGGAATTCTCAAAGAAAACCAAAATGTTTGCCTTCATTTCTGAATAGGAAAATTATCTTCAAGCCATTCAAAACAGTATCAAAAGGAGGATATATTTGCAAACTATGCATCCAAAGGAAAATGTTAAAAAAAGTATTTTAATTTTTTTAGGGTTCCATGGTTAGTTCCGAAATTTGAAAATTAATTTCTTACTAGTACTCCATATAGTTTATCACAGACACAAGAAGATTCTTCTCTTGAAAATTGTTCATATATCAAAAATTGAGAGTTTCCATTTTAATAAGCAGCAATATTTTGAAAAAAAACCCATATAATTTTTCTTATGTTTTGGGAAAAAAAAAAGAAAATACATCCTTTTGCATTTCCATTTTGATATTTTAATTTTTTTTTTTTTTTAGTAGAATGGAAAAAATTTGCAAGACAAGGGGAGGGAAAAGTAAAAAATTGAATGTAAAGTGGAAATATAAATCAAAATTGTAGAACATTTAAATATATCTATGTGAAATATATAGATGTTTTAAATAAAATATATAGATATATATATTTTTTATGTAATTTAAATATAATACATAGACTATATATGTCTATAATATGAAATGCTTGTATGTTACTGAATTCATTTTGCCAATGAAATAAATTTGACAAAATTAAGTTTAAAGTGTTCTTTCCAAACATGTTAATTTTGATAGAAATAACTTTTTATAGAAATCTTTTAAAATCAAAATTCTTTGACAATTTCTAATTCTTCTGGAGTTTATCACATCCTGATACAATGAGGAAAAAATTTAAGTAGAATTATAAGAAATCGAGCAGGTTTTTTTAATATAAAAAACTTATTCATATCTATTTGGAGTATTGTCCCCTCTAAACTCAACAGTTTTTTAACCACTAAAGTAGAAATGTTCTTTCTACAGATTGTTGAAGGTGTTCTTTAGTTAGAATTTACATGAAGCTAGTCAACTCATTACGCTTTTCCAACTGTTTTTTTTTTAATTGTCATTCTTTACCTTTACCTCTAAAGGTATGCAGTCTGCTTGATAATCACATAGTCATTTAGAGAAGAGAATATGTTAAATGTTGGTCTTCTAAATAAAGATAATCACCAAAAGACACTAAGCTACTTAAATATTTAACTACTACTTCTTATTCAAAAAACTCCAGAACTTTAAAATAATAACTGACCTTAATGCATATATAAAAAGCATCTGGTCTGTTACAGGTCAAACAGTAAGAAGCACAGGCTTGAATTTGCATCAGGACACAACTATGTTTTAAGGTTCATACTTTAACCTTCCGACAGAAAGAAGGGGATTATGGCAGAATTGTGAGGAACATGATGTGGAGAAGATGTACAAGGCATTACTGGTTAATGCGAAGCTAGAATATGTATAAATATAAAACATGATACTTTGAACAATGTTTAAGTACCTAAACTAAGTTTAAAGCTTTTTTTTCCCTAAAAACGTATCAAACAGAAAATGATTAATTGATGCAATATGTTTCAAAGATGCTGTATCTGAGTTTGAAGGCAAGGGCTAGTCTAGATTCAAGACACCTGTTAGAACTCTAATGACTTCCAGAACACGTTAACTACATATCTTAGTGTTCTGCAGGGTTTTAAATCTTTATCTTCTACAGTGGAAAAACACCATCTTTCCGTTATTCATTCCTTGTCACTAAGCCAATAGAACACAATGGAAAATCTCACTGTTCAATAGGTACTTGCTAATAAAGATGGAAGTTTTTTCTGCTAGTAACCTGGAATTTAAGTTAACTAAAAATATTTCATCACTCTTTTTAAAAAAAAAAAAAATTGGCAGACCAAATATAATTATATTCCCTGGTTTTCAAAGTTTTTTAATCTGTAGTTCTTCGCTTCTGAAGTACACTGGAATTTAATTTCCTCTTCCATTTCCTATTTTAGAGTTTCCTTTGAATTGAAGCTTGGTACATTTTATCTTTTCATCTACATCCTAAGCTGCAATAATTTGAGGCAGAATTGAGCACTATCCTAAAACAAACAAGTATTCTTCTTAAGGTCTCTTTTCCTCTCTGTCTCTTTATTTCACTGAACCTGGAAACAATCATGTGTGAATGAGATACAGTCTACTGAGCCTGTGGTTTTTAGTACTTAAAATTAAAAAGAAAGGAAAAATACTAGTTAAGACAGTCTTTAGTTCAGAATGGACATTGAGACATACATCTTAAATAAGCAAAGACTGTTCTGTCAGGTTTTAGAGTCTTTGCTCTATTGATTAATTTCAAGAGTACATTGGTTAAATTTTAACTATTTTATAGAATTTCTTTCATTACATTATTAATACCTGTTATCTGAGCAGTTATTGCTGGTTTTTCCTCTTCTGATCAATCACTCTGATAAGAATTTGCAGTTGACCTGATCCTGGATCATCTAACTTAACCTTTATCAAATGGAGCCACCTTCAGGAAGGCCTGTGGATCTGTGAATATTTGTCATTCCACGTGTCCAGAGAATCACTCTGGCATCTTCAGTTTTAAGAAACCCTCCGACGCTTAAGACAAAAGAAAACAATGAGCCATAGTTGCTCATGCATAGCCATACTTCAGCATTTCATTTATCATATCTCTGAGTGTATATGCATCACAGGAATTTTAAATTAAAATTCCACACACGTTGTTATTCCTTATTACCCAGGCTTTGCTTGTACAAGTATAAATATAAATTATTGAAGGAAATGGGACCTAACACTGGACTTACACAAAAGGAAATTTAAAAATGTAAATTTTTAAGTGAAATATCAGAAATTTTTTTTGCAGTAAGAACTTTTATGCTTTTACAGGCAGAATTAGTGAAATGGCATTCCACTTCTGCATAAATAATATACAGAAAATACTGTGTAGATGGAGATGCAAGTAGTAATTTTTTCATAAATCAATTTCTTCATACAGTCCAGCTGCTCCTATGTTTCACAGAACAATCTCAATATTTAGAAGTTGCCTAACAGAATAATTGTCATTAGCTCTTCCTTAATAGTTGATTTCTTTGGAACAAATGGCTACTTCATGAAAACCTTTCATATTTTTCTTTCCAGGTAATCATAATTAAAACTAATTAAAAAATAGTTCCACCAAGAAGCAGCTCAGAGACACTGATGGGACACGGTACGCTTCCTTAGCTACATGAATTTCATTCTTTTTCAGTAGTTAATACTACGGAAAAATATTTTTTTCTGTATTTTTACACACACAAAAAAAGGACTGTGACTACCTTCCTGTAGCTCTAAATTTAAAAAAGAAAAACATCTTATGTGTCTTTCAGTAGCTTTAATCCTGTATTTGATGCCTGTACGTTGCAAGTTGGCATAATGTAAGGAAGACCTGAAAAAGACAGAAAGAACAAGAATGGGGAAAAAAGTATCTAACTACATATAGAAAACCAGTATCTCAGTCATTGTAAATGTGGCAAACAATAGGATCAGTGGAAGATTTACAGCAATCTCATAAATTAGATGCCACTGATATAGTCTGAATATCTTGCAATCACAGGGAAATGGAGGAAGCAACTTGATCATCACGGATTTTGCAGCACCGTAAAACTGAATTAAAAACACAGGAATATCGGAAAAAAAAGTCTTGTTTTAGCAGAATGCAGATGGTGCAACAAAGAGAAAGTTTTGAGTGATTTCCCAGAAATTATGACCAAAAGGAATATCTGCTTGATATTCTCTGCTGTTCTTTGTATTTCTGTTGTTTTGTAGGGATGCAACAATGGACAAGACCTCATTAAGTCAATCCCGATAGAAAGAGAACAAAAAGGCAATCCATATCTCTGACTGCTTAGAAGCAAAATGTAGCTGAAAACCAAGGAATAACTACAAGCAGAAAGATGAATGAGTCCAGTGAAATACTGAAACAAAGTTAATCAGAAATAAAAAAAAAAAAAAACAACAAACAGGACAGTGACCTGTGCAAGTTGTGGATTGCCTGTTGCTATAGGATCTGAGCACACATTCTCTGCAAAGATTGCTGCATGAGATCCGATACCATGACCGTTAGCAGTCATTTCCAATGGAGGTGGTCAAACTCATAGGAAGGACCAGCAGCTGTCTGGCTTCTGTATCAGTTAAAGGTAATTAAAAAGGAAGAGAAGAATTTCTCAAAATCTTTCTTTAATTGATCAAAGAACAGCAGATAGGTCTAAAAGCAACAGTTCCTTGTACAGACAAGAAGACACAAGGAAGTAATAAAACTGAACAGATAGGAACAATAGTGCCATTAGTACCAGAATGAGAGATTTATACCCAAAACCTTTAATGAGAACTTGGCTATTAGACTGAAATGCTCATAGAGTGCTGATTCAAGAGACAGATATCATATCTGAAACAACTAGAAATGTAAATGTAAGTTCAATACCTAAGTACTTCAAAAAGTTATTATCTGTCTGTACAAAAATTGATCAGAAATTTAGTGTCATCTCTTTGTCATGCAGTATGAAAGATATTCCAAAGGATTATGGAATAAGGACCAATAAAAATCTCATCTTTCTTCAAAAATTTTACTATTCTTACACTTCCTTTCATGTCAAATATTTCCATTTCAATATCATTATATGTTTCGTACAGATGGATTGCTTGAAATGTTTATGAGCTGTATTGTAGGTTTTAATGACTCATTTCCATACCTGCTTCTATCACCTGAGAAAAGAAGTAGTATTAACGGTTCCACCACAGTTCCATCAAATACCACAAACCTTTCAACAGAGGTCATGATGATAAAATGAGAATAGATGTATTCCAATGCAGAAAGTAAGAAAAATAAACCTGTGATGCAAAGTGTCTCAAGTATCAGTTTGAAATAGACAGTGAATTAGTTCTTGTGTGTCTGCTGTGTGTTGTTAAGTATTTAATTTTGTATTAAGTTACTTTTTATCTTTCTTCCTGAGACACACTATCAAAATATTTTATTCTGTTGGCAGAACATGATTTTCTCTTGTTACTTGCACTTGAACTGTATGAGTACCTTAATTAATCTCTTGCTGAGCAGAGATGCTTTTCTTTCCTGACCAAAAATTCATTTATCTTCTACCCACAAAAGAAAAGGAAAATTTATGACTTTAAAAACTGATGATCTGATTATTGCTAACAAAAAAGAGAAATGTTAAAATAATAGATTTTTTTTTCTTCAGTTAAGACTATTTTGTATGCTTTCTTTATTACATCTTCCAATGTGCTATTGAAGGATAGTGTCATGTCTTATGATACAACTAGAAGAAATTTCATACAACACATTATTTCATAATACATATTGATGCTATAGTTATTCTGATGTTTCTTTTTGAGTAAGTGTCTTGCCTATGGATGGTCATTCACTGAAAAGAAAGCACAGAGAGAAGAAAACAAAGCAGTATCTAACGTATGAATGAGCAATGGTTTGAACAAAATTCACTCCAGAAAGACCTTCAGAAAAAAAACAGTACCTACAGTATCATAATTTATGTCATACATTATGTTCCAAGAGAACACATCACACATTACTGCAGTCTGAATTGCTGCATAAAAAGAATTCACTCCCACCAACTCTTTTCTCCACTGGAAAGTAAATCTGTGCATGCATCATATCCACTGAGGAGAAATTTAAGCTTGGTTTATCAGCAGAATTCTGTCCATCTGCCTCACCTAGTATGCGCCAATTGATTAAGCACTGCTTCTGTAATATGATCTCTAGGTTTATTTTCCATCCTACCAGACTGAGATCACAGGGTTGAGTCTATTCATTACATATAAATACAGATCTCTAAAGCATCATAGGTTTTTTACAATATTATAGTTCTTCCCCATTGCTCTCACAGACAACTTTGCAGATGTCTAAGTTAAAAAGGGTCACAAACAAGAGCAAACTGACTTATTTAGTGAATCTTGTACTGTGCCTTAGTGAAAGTAAATATATTTTCAAAAGTTTCTGCTGTCAAGACGGGTGGAAGGATTCCATGTAAAGGCACTTTGTAGTTCTCAAGCTTCAGCTTTTTGTAGATGAGATCGAGATACATTAAGAGGACTGATTCAGTGAATTTTCATCTGCCTCTTTCTCTCCACATGCCTTCTCCAAGCTCCAGAACATTACCATTCAAAAGCAAGTGAACATCAGTTGGCTTAAGGTAACCATTTTAAATCTGAATCACAAAAATGTATATGAAGCCTGGAAGAGGATCTCGTGGCCTCCTGACTTTGGCTTAGATACTCACATTCTGGCCAGAATACAATTCAGCACCAAAATGTTTTTGTGGATCTAGGCCATGTGTGCTTTTAGTTAGAGCTGTCAGTGCGTCAGCTGGAAGGTAACTGGAATTTTGAGATGACTGAGGAGGTGATAAAATGAACTTTGCAGTTTAGCCGCTTAGAAATTCGTCAATTTTCTATATATCACTTGCAGTTAAGTAGAAAATGCAGACATTATGAAAAACTGGCTATCTAAAAATTGTATAATCAATACTAAATGTTAGCCCTACTTCTTTCAAAACAAAGGTAACTGCTTACCTTCACTGGGTAGCCTGTAACTAATCAAGAGCTAGTAAGGTGAAGCACAATGGGCTCAAGACAACAAGTAAACTAGCATCCCCCTTTATGGATGATGGAAATTGCTTGTCCAGTTGAGAATATACAGAACCCACTGTACAAAAGGGCACACCTTTTGCCCTTGTTGCTGCCAAGGGACTCAAGAAAGGGAAGGGTATACAGAAAACTGATTTATCAGTTGTCTAATTTGGGCAGACTAGATCCCTTACTTGGTCACACCTAATATTTTTATCTAAATCCCAAGGGTTAATTAAATTGTAAGACTAAATAACTCATTTGTTTCTTAGTTAAGGAACACTCTTCAAGGAGATGTAATGAGAACTCTGGAGATTTGGTCTTCTAATTACAAAAGCTGAGAAACAATGTGGTATATAGTTCTTACAGAATCATTATTCCAGATGAGGTATCTGCCTTATTTTCAATATATTTGTCATATTTTTTCATCTGAGTCCTTCATAAAATGTGATGTTCTTTCCTGTGCTCCTACATTTGCTCTTCCTCAGCCTTAGGCACACTATGTCCTTCATCTCTCTCACTGCATGTATATTTACTCTACATCAATCAATCAAAGAATCAAGTAATAACATCTTTCATAAAATCACAGAATATCAGTACAAAAGGCCACCAAAAAAAAATCTCACTAGATAAAATGAGTAGATGTAATTTCTCTATCTGACAATCTATTTATCTAGCCTGACCTTTATTAGAAATAAGTGATCATAACAGCTAGAGGAAGTCTGAAAAGATGTAATTAAAAATTTCAAATAGAGTATGTAAGAAAGTAACAGGTGAATACCATCTCTGCTGAAGTCATCAGCACTTCCAAACACTTTTTTTCATTGGTAAACAAGAAATGAAGATGTACTGAAAAATGCACTATTCAGTAGATAAATGATTAAAACTGTCCTGAAAGGTCAGCATTTTATAGTTCTATATGTTGTAGATTCTGACAAGGAAAAGGTCCATTTTAGGAGCTAAAATGGTATTGCTAGCACTTGTGACCCACAACCCGAAGTACAAAAGCAATATTTCTTATCATAAATTTCACACAAGGGGGGAGGGAAGGGGAGGACACTAGTGATCATCCTAGATCAGTCATTAGATAAACCTGAAATTTTTTTTTACAGTTCATTCAAAAGTACACATGAAAGACTATGAAAGTTGAGAACTATATAGGACACCAAATATTTTTTCTAATTGTTTTCTTCCATACAAAATGGAATGGCTATCCATAGGCTTGCCATTATTAATTCTTCTGATTGGAATGAAGATAAGTTTCATTAGATTAGCTTTATTTCCCTTGCTGCTTTGTTCTGAGATATTTTAGGGTAGAAGAAGCTGATAAAAGGAAGCTATGTGAACTTACAAATCAAAGTACGACAATGCTCTATGGCTAAATATTGGAGGGAAAATCTGCAAAGAGAAAACTCATGAGCAAACCATAATATTTGCAGAAGTGGGAGTTTTTCTGAAAAGATAGATACCAGTTAAACCTTCAGTTTAAATACTGAATTAAGTGCAGATGCACTTAGACTTTTTTCACATAAGTGACTACATTAAACTATCATCTCTCTCTTCTGGCCCACATGCTACCAATATACACTTTCTCTTAGAAAATGGATCAAAGTTTCTAAGTCAAATACATTTTTCCTTTCTTTGGAGCATTCCTCTGAGTAGTTACAAAGAATAGATGAAAGATATGAGGAAATAAAATGACAAGCATAGCAAAATAGATATCTCATTACAAGGGCTGGAAGTAAGGTCCATCATAATAATGGTGAAACAGGTTGCATACTTAAAAATTGCATACTTCCAAAAGAATTCACAGAAGTTATCTGTCCAGAATGTAGGCAGACTCCATGAAAAGTAGATTTTCTCATTTATATTTCCTTCTTTTCCTTTCATTAGAAAAGGACAGAAGGTCCAGTAAAACTGATTATTTTCTAACTACTAAAGACTGTAGTTCTGTTAATTTTAAAAAGAACCATTGGAAATAATACAAGCATATTTTGCTAATATTGTCACTAGTGGCTAATTTTATCCCCACAAAGAAAAGAAGTTTTCAAGTTCCCATGAAGGCATTTTTTTTCAATAAAGGAACAAAAAAATATTTTCATATTTAGTAAAGTTCTATGCGATTAACTGGGGAACCAGTTTTTTTGAGTAGTATATATGAACACAGATCAAACCCTGTAAAACCAAGTAGAATCATATACTATCATGTACAAGAGTCCAGGCCAATATGCAGGGCATGGAAAAGGAAGGACAACACAAACTCAAGAGTGGTGTTTTGCAGACGTTTGTCCATGAAAATGTGAAAGAGTTAACACTGGCAGAGTAGCATCTCCCAGGCAACCACTCCTTAGACAGAAATTACAACAATACAAGATGATGATGCTGTCTATGGCATATTGATAACATTCTATTTCTTTATACATTTGCTTGGGTAAAATACGTATTCCTGCTGAAAATATCAATGTGGTTTCTAATTGCTTGATATTTAAATATCTTTATATTAGAGTACAAATAAACCTTCATCAGCTGTATATAATTTACATCTTTGTGTTATAATTCCCCTAGAAAACTGCTATCCAGTCCAAACAGTAAATGGGAGAAAAGAGTGAAGTTTATATGCATATGGAATAATTACTATAATGCGTGTATATATATGTATGTACATGTATAAGCCTATATCTAAGATATAGATATATCTGAGATACAGACTTATGTTTTTTTCACTTATGTACATGCTTATTTATGTTAATCATGTGTGGGCATATATATGTGTACACAAACACATGTATATATGCCTACATATACTTACCATATAATCACAAAAATAGTTGAGGATGCAACGGAGGTCATCTTTTCCAACTCTTGTTTTCAAGAAAGGCCTCCCAGAGCCAGTTGATTAGGACCATGACCAGATGGCTTTGAATACCTCCAGTAATGGAGATTCCATCACTTCCCTGGGCAACCTGTGCCAGTGCTTGGTCACCCTCACAAGTAAAAAATGTTTCCTGATGTTTAGACAGAACTTCCTGGGTTTCAGTTTGTGCCCACTGCCTCTGGTCCTGTCACTGACACCGCTGAAAAGAGCCTGGCTCCATCTTCTTTGCACTCTCCCTTCAGGTATTCATAGACATTGATAAGATCTCCCCAGAGCCTTCTCTTCTCCAAACTGAACAGCCCCAGCCCTCTCAGACTTTTCTTATAGGAGAGATCGTCCATCCTTTAATCATCTTTGTGGCCCTTCACTGGACTCCCTCCAGTATGTCAGTGTCTCTTCTTGTATTGAGGAGTCCAGAACTGTATACAGTACTCCAGGTGTGGCCTCACCAGTGCTAAACAGAGGGGAGGGATCATCTCCTTCAATGTGCTGTCAATACTTTGCCTAACACAGCCTTGTTTTCCACAAGGGTGCATTGCTGGCTCATGTAAGTATACATGTATACATACTTACATACGTGTGTCCTGATTTATCCTGTTCTTGATAGAAAGGGAAAAGAAAAAAAAAATTAAAATCTTACATGGAATAATATGCAGTGTTTTTCTCCTCTCAAAGATATAGGGTTGTTTGGTATACCCTTACTGTTTTCAAAGGGCCAGTTCTTACACAGAGAAACACATATTCCAGTTTTATTTCACCAAATTTTCACTCACTGACAGCATGAAGTTTAAGAGCAGCTATAATATTCAGTTTCAATAAAACAAGCTAAAATATCCTCTGGGGAATAGAAATCTAAAGGGAATAGTATGTAACTATCAAATTTTCAACCTTGGAACTCAGCACAGATTTATAGTGATTAATTCTCTGAATCTAAAAGTGCCTAAGTTTCACTTTAATTGGAATTAAGGATTCAGATTCTCAGTGGCACTTAGGAGCTTACGTCCCATTTAAATTAAACCTAAGTGGGAGTTAGGAACCTAAAGGACTTTGTGAACCTATGTGTAGGTACATAACATAGAGACAGAAGGTAAAATCCCTGCCTAGCCATCTAAATGCCCCAGTGCCAAAGATGCTGTATTTGTATTAGAAGACTTTGCAGACTGAAGTTCTTCTACACCCTGTATTTTGAGACATGCTGGCACCTCAATTTATTCCCGGTTGAAAAACCTGCTTGTGTTTCTATCAAAATTCTCCATTTAAATTATCCACATGCATGCTGTCAATACAAAGCCCCTCTGTCTGGTGAGTGAAACATGAGCTAAGGAGCAAAAGACCTAAATTTTAGACTCTCATCATCAGGAGGGACTTTGAACCCTGATCTTCTGCCCCCTGGGAAAGTTCATCAGGACTACGACTAGAAAGAGGTTAATAAGAAAAAAAATTATTGACTCAAAGATGGTGTCAAAAGAGATGGCTCTTGGTTTTTTTTAAATAATAATTGAGTAGAGGAACGTGCAGACCAGGAAGCCTGCATTCTAAACTTCATTTCTACACTCGGGCTTTTCAAACCTACTGCCCCTAGGAGCCAGGATACTGTCCAAAGTCACCCATCAGTCTCGTATGGGACCTCTGCAGCCCCATCGGGACACCCATGTAGAAAGGAAAGAAAGATGCCTGGAGACAGGGAGAGACTAGACAAGGGTTAGCCTAGCTCTACAAGCAATGGTGGTAGTACATCGTGTCTTGCAACTCTGGCTTACAATCTCTGTTTAAGGAAGAGAACCTAAAACTTTTTTGCCATCATCAACCTCTTAGTAACTCCATCTGGACTTAACATCAGACTTCTTCCTTTTCTTAATAGAGAATAATCTCACAGTTTGTGCTAAGTGGTAGCCTGTAAAGGTCTGGCAGAAAATGTTCTAATCCTAGTTTTTCTGAAAGCCAGTTAGTGGATGCTATGATGAAGTCCAGCTCTGTGTGGTGAAGTTGTAGATTCACAAAATCCCAGGCTGAGGTCAGTCTAAATCTCACTATTTCTGCTTTTTGCAAGGGCATTCTAACCAGAGGCTTTTTACATGAAAGGTTCGGTCTGCTACTGAATTTACATACACAACTAAGTTCTAAGGTGATTTCAAACTGACTTATTTCATAGATGTATTTCACTACATCTCAGGTAAACATCCAAATCTAAGCAAGTGGTGGATTTCCAGATACAATCCTGCCGTCTATTCTTATTTCACACCTATGTACTTAGTATCTAGATCTTATTTATCCTCTTCAATAATTGTTTAACTTTCCCCACTGACTATGGAAGACTTGAAAACCTGACACAAAAATGTTAATATCAGTCCAAAAGCCAGATGTTTCATTTTTGATTATGGTAATACTCAGTAGGTGAATATCTAAATCTGTGAGACTCTGAACTGAAAAAATTTTAATATATGTGGAAAATTTCTAATATGTGACAGGAGATGATGATCTTAGCTCAGTTCCTGGAAATTACACCTACTCAAAAGTAACATGACATTTGTTTATCTTTTCTTCATGACTCTATAGGAAAGGTCTATTCATTTTGAAAATCTCACAGAAAGATCAAGGATAGATTGGACTCACGGGCTGTTTTTCAACTGAGGAGATAAGGCTTATGGAAAACAAATGAAAAATCCTCAGAAGCCAATATTTTCAGACTGGAACCATCCACAAGCAGTAAACTTCCTTATTAACTCCCTTTGTAGTTCAGACTTGTGTTTGATTTAGTTGAGGCCAGGTTTTTTTCTTTTGACCTTTATGTTTTTAATAAATGAAGATCTGTTGTGTGTTCTTCTAGACAAATACAGTGCTCACAGTGTAGAGGTGTGTAAGTTAATTAGTTTCCATGGCTTAAAGTCAGGTGAGCCTGAACATCTGCTTTGTTTCTATTTGCCATACTATGAACTATTCACCAAGTGACCAGCCATCTCTTATGCCAGCCATTTTTTTCAAATGTCCTTAAGGAGTTTGAGTTTGGCCTGTACAGAGTACATAGAAATATAGAATCATAGAATCATTAGGGTTGGAAGGGACCTTTAAAGGTCATCTAGTCCAACCCCCCTGCAAGGAGTAGGGATATCTCCAACTAGATCAGAATTCATGGCAGCAACCAAAGTTGAATTAAACTGGGTAGACAAAGAGAAAGTGTCAGTATAAAATCCCACCAGGCTGCACACAGCACATTGCAACACACAAGTGTGGAAGATAAATGAATTCCAGCATCAAAAACTGTTGCTCGTATTTGGTGGAAGTCCTCCATTCCCTAGTGACCTTGTGTACAATACGTATTTCACAGGACAGACAACATACCAGATCTCTGGCCATTATCATTATTATCCTTTTGCAGCTATGGGTAAGGGAAAAAAAAAGCTTCTTGAGTAATGTTATCTTTTCAACACAGGGCAGAGGGGAAGATCAAAGGCTCAGTGGGATACCCTAGCCTAGTTTAGTGTTCCTGAGTAAGTACCTGAGTGTACCAATTCTTGCAGATAGAAATGGGAAATGAATGCAGAGACCTCAAAAATAGTCTCTTTAATCAGTTATTAAATAAGGTGTAGGTGTTTCAACACCTACAATACTCCTAGTGAGTCACAGGAGTAAGTCAACTCCCAGGCAATTGTGTAGCCTCAGCAACCAAAGCAGCAGAGGTAAAATAGCAACAGACTGCCAGAGATGCAGAGTAACACATTTCCTGGGATCTCTCATGCCAGTGGAAAGCAGGGCTTCTGCTACTGTAAAGGAACAATATAGACCTATGGCTACCTCTGAACTTTGTGTGTAAACAGAATTTGGTTCCCATCCCTCAGCTCTGTAACGACATTGTCCTTGTTGTTCCTTCAGCTTCGCCCCTTTTCTCCACACAAACGGCTCAATTCTGTCTAGGCTCTTGCTCTTGCTCTTGCTCTTTAGAATGGCAAAATTCAGCCTGGTCTGCAGTGCTTAGAAGCTTAAACTGCTGGTGAGCACTTTTCCCCACTTCCCCCAGCTGAGTCTAATAGTTCTTTTCTTTCAGTGCACAACTTTTCTCTCTCTCTTTTTATCCTTTTTTTTTCCTTTTTAAATTTTTTTTTTGTGATAAAGCATAGTAGCTTTGACAACTACATCATATCCCTAAGTGTTCAAAAAGTGCTCATTAAAGACTTCCTTTGGGAATTACCAGGTTTTATTCTTACTAGTCACTTACTGCCTTTAAATATTCAGTATCTTTTGATGAAAAGGGAGTGTTTGAGCTAATGGGGTGGCAAGGGGGGGCGGTGGGAAATCTCACCAGCTTTCTTTGCAGCTTTCTCAAATTCTTCAAGACATCATTGCAACTCTTCACTTCAAATGTTTGAATTTAGTTCTTTCTGCCACTGGAAATAAAAACCAAGGAGTCATATTACTAAACTTTACTAATACGATCAGGAGTTCCACAATAGGACCTTTATTTTTAAACTGAGTTCAGGAGACATAGAAGAACCAGCTTCTGATATGTCATATGCTTCTCCCTTCAACAATTTTAGTGGCCCTTTGCTGGATTCTGCAGTTTCTCAGTACCTCTTTTGTACTCAGACATGAGGGGACCAAGGTGGACTCTTTTCCAGGTGCTAACACCTGAATGTGATCATGTCCTTTGACAATCTGTCTGCCTATGCATTTGCTAGTTCAGCTTACTACATGTTTAGCCTTTACTGCTGCCAGGGCACACCACTGACTAACATCCAGCTTGTTGTCTACCAGGTCCTTTTCTGCTGATTTATCACTGAGTCAGCTCCCAGCCTGTGTCACAGTTGCAAGACTTTACCTTTCTCTGTTAAACTTTATGTGGTTCCTGCTGGCCCATTCCTCCAGCTTTCTGAGGTTCCTCTGGATGGCACCCATGCCCACCAGTGTATTTTTTGCTCACTTATCACTTGTTCGAATTGGCATGCTGGATGTGAGGTAGATGCTTTTGCCCACTCCCAACTGTAGCCAACAGTGTTATTGAATACATATTTCGAGGATGTCAGTATGCCTTGGAAAGCTTTACCCAAGGATTGACCTGTCTATGCCTTTCAGTGGACTTCAGAGTGCAGATTTGCAGAACTAGCACTGTGCATGGAGTCCTAAAAGTATCAGCTTCCCAGTAAAGGCTAGTTCATATAGGGGCATTGCCAAAGCAACCGTTGCTGTTTCTACAGTGATGGATATACGTAGCTAGTTAAAGGACCCTTATACAGTACCTACTATGTCGTCCATGCTGCCTTACATTATCTGCTTACATCTACTAGAACTGTCAAGCATTCATTTCTGCAGGATGATTTTGTGCCAATTATTTAACTATTAACCCTTATAAATCTATTATTTAAAATTCTTTAGAATTTACAATTGTTTAAAATCTCCCACTGAAAATAAATGGGTCATCTTCATGCCTGAAGTAGCCTCAGTGAAAGCAGTGATACTAGGACTTAACTTTAGCCAGGATTTCAGTTGCTCTCCGAAGTAAAAGAAATAATAGTCTTGCATTTACAGGCATAACTGAAATGAGATATCATCCCCGAGTAAATGTTATTGAATGTCTCTAAGAAGCACATTCTTTGTAACAGAGCTTTACTATTTAGAACATCTACGACTTACACAATCTATGAAGAGTAAACGGACATATACAATCTATGAAGATTAAATGGAATTTTAAAACTTAGAATCTAGGAGTCTCAATAAGCTCTTAGTCTGTATTTTATAATATTTTCAATAATACACTTCTTTGCAATTCTAATTCCCTGAATAATAATTTTATTGTATGATACAGATTAGTGCATAATTTACTAGAATAACAACAGTAATAACTATTATTATTATCTGAATATATTAGAATTCAGCTTAGATTCATATAAACATGAAAATTGTCTCTATTTTCATTGGGATACCATGTCTCAAAAAAAGGTAAAATTACAAATGCTCAATAGAAATAACTATGTGGTTAATACAGAATGTTTTGGTCATTGCACTGAAGTTGGTAGAGAGCTGTTGGCACAGTTGGGCGGCTATTGTTTGTCTTGGAATCATAGCAGGAGTAATGATGTGCTTTTGACACAAGGGAAGCCTTTTTTTATTAATTACGTAACGAGCAAAAATGTACTGTGCTCTGTCAATCTGTAGCACTATTGACTTTGTTCAAAGGAATATGAGGAAGTTTTGACACTGCGATGAGCATGTCTCAATACAGTATATATCAAGGATTCGTGATGATACCAATTGTGATCAATTAAGTTACCACAACCCTAAAAGGTTTTGATAAAATTTTAGAAAGTCATTGTGACCATTTTGATATTTTAAATACTTGAAAATATAAGGTAACTGAAATTTAAGCAGTCAAAGAAGCAGACAAATTTTATTGTGTAGCGTGTAAACATGCACAAATTGCAGCAATGCATGCATTAGAGGTTTTGTAATATCTAAAGGAATTTTTGACAAACGGTTCTTTAACATTTTTAAACTTTTTTTTTTTTACAATACTTACATTTAGCACCTGTTAGGTATATTATTTTGTCATCCTAAAGAAGTTACAAGTGTAAAACAGAAAACAAACAAGCATTAAGTCTTTGCTCTTCAGGAGTAATGAAAATAATTATCTTTGCCACTGATTCAGTTAAATTAATCTTGCAGTTTGGATTTATGAACATTCTTCCCAGTAACCAAAGAGAATGGGGCTCAGGAAGCTTAGTATAATTTAGAAAATGGTTTGGCTTCATTAGGTTCTTTCTGTTTATACTGATTAATTATAAAAATTTTGCTAATGGAGTTTACTTGGGTTATGGGAGTAAACCCCCTAATTCTTTAGCAAAATATTTCAAAAAAATAATGAGCTAGGGAGCTAGTTAATTAAAACCATTAAAAATTCAACAGAATTCAGATAAATAGCAAAGCGATTTCCTTACTTGAAAATAACTTTAACATGCCATCTTAATGCACCTCTTAACTGCAATGCACACATTGTTCCCTCACTGTAGTTCTTCAGGGACCATGCAACAGTGATCTAAGTGCTCTGACAGTGAGCAGCCTTCACAGAGTTATTTTTTAGAAATTATACAGGGTAAAATACAATCAACTATTTTATCTGTAGTGGCACTTAATAAAACACAGGTTTATTTCAAGCTCCATTTTCTGCAGTACAGCTTGTCAGACATGTTAGATTGTGGTACTCTTGAAAGTGTCAAACAGAAATTTGAATATGCCTCAGGCATGTCACATGCTAAAAGGTTTCCATCATGAGCCTTTCATAATAGCTGAGTTTTTTTTCTTAGAATAAAATTTAACTGTTACTTTAAGACTTCAAAATGCCCTTTTCAGTCCTCAAAAATATAGACATTCAGCAGTGCTATAGCTGCACATTCCTTCTCCCCTTCTGAGGATTAAAAAAAACATATTGTATAAGAAACTACTTATTTCTATGAAAATACTGCACATTTCTTAATGTGAAATGGAGTGCAAGCATCAGTTTGTCTTGTCACTTCAGATTATCTCACATTCATTGACTCATTATAATCTGATGAACTGTGACATACCATACCCACCATCTGCAAAGCTATTACACTTATTTAAAATGCTGCCTGCTCATCTCTTTCATTCAGGAAATATATTGCTTCTATTGCAAGTACATCTTGACAGTTGTACAAATAAGTCAGATGAGTTTTGGGAAATTTTTGTTCAATGACTTTGCTTTTGCAGAATCCTTGAAAGCTCTTGGATATTCAGATTTTAGGAGCCAAACCTCTTGGCTGGATTTAGAAGAAGAAAGCTCAGGTATTATCACAGCCTGATGGAATTTCCATGCTCTCACCAGCTGAGGACTAGACTGCAGGTGCTTAGAGCTAGGAGAGTTAAAAAAAAGCTCCCAAAGCATCTGGTAAAAAGTACTTAGCAATATGCATTTCTTGACAGTGTTGCCACTCCCAGGAGTTGTGTCACAAAGACTAGCATGTGGTCCTCCAGTATCACCGGTGGCCACTCTTTCAGATGTGGTTGGTTGTTTTGCAGAGCTGTCCAGCAGCGACTCGGCCAACTGGGCCAGAAAGGTCTTTCTTACTGATCAAATAACCAAGTAAGAGATAGGATTTCCAAGTTATAATTTAACAGAATAATAAAATACTCATTTAACTGTAAGTACATGGATGGATGGATCCTGAGGGCTTCAGTGTAGCTTCCTAAATGAGAATATAACCACTTAATTCTTTAGAGCTCTTCCTTGTTTATATTTTCTTGTTTTCTTGTTGCTTAAATGTTGATCTGTCATTATGATGAGCAGATGTTACTGTTATCAATGGTTTTCTACACCTGCATTTTAAAGCATAATCCCTTGTCCAGTTTCTAGTCAAGCTTGTATCCACTAATCTATTAATTGCAATTAAACTATTCCACATTTTTTCCACCTTTTTTCTTTATCTTGTTGCCCTTTATATCCCTTGCACATCTCGATTCCAGCTGAGCTTTTACTTTTATTGGAGCATTCACCCTTGAGGAAAAATAAATGCATGTTTGTGCTTAAATATTTATATTTATATATATATATATATATATATGAATAATGCATTGGAAGGAGTCCTACCACCATAAGTAATTCTACAAGGAGTCTGAAAAGATGCCGGCCAGATCCAGGAAGGAGTGTAGGTCTCTCAGAAGCTTCCTGGTGGATTTCATGCTCTTCTGTGTGAAGTTTTGCTACCCCCAACCTAAACAAGACTCGTATCTGAGCTAGTTAGGTGCCTTCTTGCACCTGAGGTTGATGTCCTTGGACTCTGAGGATTCTGCAATGGAGATAACAGCATCCAGAGTAAGGACCTTAACCCCTTGTCATACAGTAAATAAACATTTTGAAAGTGCCATTCTTCAGAAATGGTAAGTACATCTTAGGTTTGTGAGACAAGTAAGATGAATAATCTTCTAGTTTCCATTTGCCTACACTAATTACAGAAAGTGCCTGGATGGCTTAAAGTAGAAGGGTTTTTTTAGAGTTAAAGTTGGATGCAATAAATCCAACCCTTGCAGTTTTATCTTTATCCTGTCTTTATCCAAGAGGCAAGATATCCAGCTCCTAACTTGAATCCCACTTTCATCTGCAAACTAGGTAGAGCAGTGTGGGTTTTTTTAAATGCCTTAAGATCCTTGGATGAAAGGCACTACAGAAGTGCAAAGCCATTATCGTCTTTTACTACATGTCTGCAGTTCCTTCTGGCATATTTGCTATGTTATTATTTCTAATGTCATTGCTCTTTTAGTCTCAGATGACATCTTTGATGTTAACATGATATACTGTCTAAGGTTATTTTATTTAATATGCATGTCTCTGTGCTACCTTTTAAAAATAACTGATGATTTCATGGTGCTCTTTGATCTGTGTTCTTTTGTCAGAAGTTAAACTATTAACTTTCTCAAACTGATTAATTTTAATAGAAGTAGTTCTCTAAATTCTTTCTGCATGCTTCTTTGTGTTGATGTATTAAGACAATCTATACTACAATTAAAGAATATTCTGAAAAGTCTGTCATGACTTCAGGCTAGAGAAACTCTTCAGTGGGGCCTGTTGTGTAAGGACGAAGGGTAGTGGTTTTAAAATAGAGGGAGGTAGACTCAGATTAGATATTAGGCAAATTTATTTTTCCAGTGAGGGTGGTAGAACACTGGAACAGGTTGCCCAGAGAAGTGGTAGATGCCCCATCCCTGGAAACATTCAAGGCCAGGTTGGATGGGGCTCTGAGCAACCTGATCTGGTTGGAAGATGTCCCTCCTCCTTGCAGGGGGTGGGGGGTGGACTTCCAAACCAAACCATTCTATGATTCTATAAGTTACAGTGAACAGAAAAAGTCTTCCACTGTATCATGAACCAGGTACTTCAACTTGCTTTGAAACTGAATTGATGCCATATAAGAAAAAGGGCTGAATATATTGAAATACTTTCAGTGCACAAAGAATGCTCTCTAAGGACAGAATACTACAATATTTGCCCTGGTGTTCATTTTTCATAGCATTTTTTTAAATGTAACTTCTAAAATATTCCCACAGTAGCAGATATCCAAAAGCTAAAAGAATGACAGTTTTATCCAAATATATCACTAATTTTCAATATTTTGAATGTATGGGACCCTAGCTATTTTGAAGCAAGCTATGAATGCTCATAGAGACTCCAAATACACAGAATGCTATATAGCATATGGGGTTTTTTTCCCTTTGGATATTGATTATGAACTCTAAGAAAATATTTCACAAAGTATCAGGGATATATAAATCCAAAGCTGTAAATGATGAAGATGTATGTATGATTGTCAAGAATTTGTCAATAGTAGTGCCCAATTTTGCCCAGTAGTGGACTGAAAATTTTTAGATAAATATTTAAGAGTTAAGTAAGATTTTTAAGTATTTACTTTGTTCTTGACAAGATACTACAGTACTGTCAGTTAATATATTGTCATCTTTTATCACAGACTGCTAGATTTTGCTGGAATATAGAGTGTCTGTTCTTCAAAATAACTAGATTTTACTTTTAATGACCTATGTCCTCCAAATTGGGACAAAAGGTTAAATTAAATGAAAAAAAAAAAAAGGGAAAGAAAAAAAAAGACAAGACATAAAGAAAATTCCAATTCTGAAAATGTCATTTAATTTTTTTTTAGCTTGATTTTGTCTACCAGTTTCCCAATCTTCAGATACTTGAAAAGGCAAGCGGCCTGGAGAGGTGAATGTTTGAGGTGCCAGGAAACTCCTGAGTGACCGTTCCTGCACATTGCTTCATTCCCAAAGGGCTGGAATGCTGGTCAGTGAGCTAGGTGGCTGTGGCGATATATCACCATGATGGCCAAGGAAAACCAGCAGAAGGCCACTAGCCACCTAACCTGGTTTCAATCAAGATTCAGAAATATACATACATCCTTCTAGGACCATTTAGTTCTATCATACTATTGTTATGCTATAGTGGAAAATGTTCAATGAGTATGTTCAATGAGTACTGGGTTTTGATCTTTGAAAGCTGGAGACCTTTATTATTTCTGAAGAAAGAGGGACAGGTTCCATCTTTTTTCCACTATGAAAACTGTGAAATTCTTTAGCAGCCATGGAGACATGAAAATACTTACTATCCACATAGCAGTGTCTGATCTTTAAGTCATTACCAAAGTTGACATCCAAACCTAACCTGTGTGAATAACACATTACTCAAATTTTACGTGTGTAAGGAACTAGATCGATCAACGAAATCTAGCAATGCCTCAGTTGCAGCATTTATTGTCCTTTCAGATGAAATAGTTAAAAATACACCATGAGTGGACAACTGAATGTTGAAATCTCTTGGCTATATTTGAGCATCTGTTGAGCTCCAGAATGACAAAGTATGATTCTTTGTCCAAAATCAACCCCACCATCTAATACAGAAATATTGTCTCCAGGAAAAACAGCAACAACTAAACAAAATTAAAATGCAATGTTTTGAGTACTGTTAATGTCCTAAAATAATGCAGCATGAAACATTTTGCCTTTAGTGAAGCAAGTCAGAAGCTAGATCAGCCAACGAGCAATCTTTCATTCATAGAATCATAGAATCATAGAATGGTTAGGGTTGGAAGGGACCTTCAAAGGTCATCTAGTCCAACCCCCCTGCAAGGAGCAGGGACATCCCTGACTAGGTCAGGTTGTTCAGAGCCTCATCCAGCCTGGCCTTGAACGTTTCCAGAGATGGGGCCTCCACCACCTTTCTGGGCAACTTGTTCCAGTGTTCTATAACTCGCATCGTAAAAAATTTTTTCCTAATTTCTAATCTAAATCTACCCCTCTCTATTTTAAAACCATTACCTCTTGTCCTATCGCAACAGGCCTTACTAAACAGCCTTTCCCCATCTTTCTTGTAGGCCCCCTTGAGGTACTGGAAGACTGCTATCAGGTCTCCCCGGAGCCTCCTCTCCTCCAGGCTGAACAGCCCCAACTCTCTCAGCCTGTCCTCATAAGAGAGGTGCTCCAGCCCTTTTATCATCTTCATGGCCCTCCTCTGGACCTTCTCCAGCTGGTCCATGTCCTTCTCGTGTTGGGGGCTCCAGAACTGGACACAGTACTCCAGGTGGGGTCTCACCAGGGCAAAGTAGAGGGGGAGAATCACCTCCCTCGACCTGCTGGCCACTCTTCTCTTGATGCAGCCCAGGATGCGGTTGGCCTTCTGGGCTGCAAGGGCGCATTGCCAGCTCATGTTAAGCTTCTCATCCACCAGCACTCCCAAGTCCTTCTCCTCAGGGCTGCTCTCAATCCATTCCCCGCCCAGCCTGTATTTCTGCCTGGGATTGCCATGACCCAGGTGCAGGACCTTGCACTTGGCCTGGTTGAACTTCATGAGGTTGGCATGGGCCCACCTCTCCAGCCTGTCAAGGTCCCTCTGGATGGCATCCCTCCCTTCCAGCGTGTCAACACCACACAACTTGGTGTCGTCTGCGAACTTGCTGAGGGTGCACTCTATCCCACTGTCCATGTCGCTGACAAAGATGTTGAACAGGGCCGGGCCCAGCACAGACCCCTGAGGGACGCCACTCATGACCGGTCTCCACATGGACATTGAGCCGTTGACCACCACTCTCTGAGTGCGGCCATCCAGCCAACTCCTTATCCACCGAGTGGTCTGTCCATCAAACCCATGTCTCTCTAGTTTAGAGAGAAGGATGTCGTGCGGGACAGTGTCAAAAGCTTTGCACAAGTCCAGGTAGATGACGTCAGTTGCTCGTCCCTTGTCCACTGATGCCGTCACCCCGTCATAGAAGGCCACCAAATTGGTCAGGCACGATCTGCCCTTGGTGAAGCCATGTTGGCTGTCACCAACCACCTCCTTGCTCTCCATGTGCCTTAGCATGGTTTCCAGGAGAATCTGCTCCATGACCTTGCCAGGCACAGAGGTGAGGCTGACCGGCCTGTAGTTACCTGGGTCTTCCTTATTCCCCTTTTTAAAAATTGGGGTTATGTTCCCTCTCTTCCAGTCATCGGGGACCTCACCAGACCGCCACGACTTCTCAAATACGATAGCCAGTGGCTTGGCAACTTCATCCGCCAGTTCCCTCAGGACCTGCGGATGGATCTCATCAGGACCCATGAACTTGTGCACCTTTAGGTTCCTCAGATGATCCCAAACCTGCTCTTCGAGTACAATGGGCAGTTCTTCATTCTCGCAGTCCCTGCTTGCACCTTCTACAGCTTGGGTGGTGGGACAGGAACTCTTGTCGGTGAAGACTGAGGCAAAAAAGTCATTGAGAACCTCAGCCTTCTCCATGTCCTGTGTAACCAGGACACCAGTTCCCTTCTGGAGGGGGCCTACATTTTCCCTGGACTTTTGTCCCCTACGTACCTATAAAAGCTCTTCCTGTTACATTTTATATCCCTGGCCAGATTCAGTTCTGCCAGGGCTTTGGCCTTCCTTACCTTATCCCTGGCCACTCGTGCAGCCTCTTTGTAGTCCTCCCAGGCTACCTGTCCCCACTTCCACCCTCTATAGGCTTCCTTTTTTACTTTCAGTTGGTCCAGGAGCTCCTTGCTCATACACGCCGGCCTCCTGGCCTTTTTGCCCGACTTGTTTTTCATCGGGATGCACCTCTGCTGAGCTTGGAGGAGGTGTTCCTTGAATATGGACCAACCTTCCTGGGCCCCTCTTCCCTCCAAGGCCGCCTCCCATGGCACTTGGCCCATCAGGTCCCTGAAGAGGCCGAAGTCCGCCTTCCTGAAGTCTAGGGCAGAGAGCTTGCCATTCAAACTGGCTTTCATTCTCCAGGTTGCTGATGAGGTCAAACATGCTTACTTGATCAGGCTATTCAAAAAGAGTGCTGAATGATGGCAGACACATCCTCATGGTAGACACATTCATTGGCACCTTTTCGATGTGGAAAGAGCTACATGCAGCTGTGATTATGAAATGCTGTGTCAACCTGCAAAGATATTGGGAGATGAAGTCAAAGCAGAGAGTAGCAAGGAGGAAAAATGGCTTCAGGACATTTGCAGAACAGTCTGGCAGTCTTCAGCTTTCTAGTATTTTGAGAAAATGTGTAGGAGAAAGATACTGTACAGTCGGGAAGCAGTAGAATGGTGTAGGAGCCAATGGCTTAGGTCTTTAAAATTAGACTCAATTATTAATTTCCAAGCATCAGAGACTGCTTCTATTTCATCTAACTTTACACTTTTTAAAATAGTGCCTAAATAAGTATCATAATTTCTTATAGGTTACCTCTAAACTCAGTGGGAAAAGGGGAAACATTTGACCTGCCTTCTGGATATTACCAGCTTGCTTCTCTGACTGCAGCATAAACATAGGATCATCCTAATTTAGGATGCTAATTGAGGTTTCTCATACAAGCATATAACACTGGGTAGATTAATCCAGGGGTTTTTTTCCCACTGTGGATTTCATACCTACGTGTCACCTATGCTTCATACACAGCACACAGAAAGACATAGTATCTCAGAAGGGCAGTTCAAGAATATCCGAGGTTGTGTAAGGAACTGTCAAAAAACAACAAAAGTGCATAAAGCCATGCTAGAGGAGATGGCAATGGTGTCAACACAACACAAAGACAAGAGACCACATCTGTATTCCCACCTTGAGATAACTCAAGACCATGTCCTCTGCTTCCTGGTAGAAAGGCCCATCCATCAGGGTGCAGAAAGGGCAGACGGACTGGGGAAGTGAAGCTTCACCCAGCTCCTTATGGCTTGGAGCCAGCAGCAAGCCAAGCCAGAAAAAGGTTGATACCAGAAGAAGAAATATAAACCAGGGCCTCTGCAGGTTAGTGACTGCACTGCAGCTCCATCAGAGATCACTTGCAGACATGGATGAAAATTGATGGGTGGAAAGGGTTTTTGCTTCCTCCAACTATTCTCCAGAATTTTGCATAATTTTATTAATTAAACCAGAGTCCAAAATAAGACTCTGCAATGCAGAATTATGCTAATAGCATAGGGGCACAGGGACCTCCCCGCACTTTTGGTATGCAGCAGCCATTTTTCAGCACTCTCAGACCACAGAGTGCTGAGTTATGAGGTTGGCAGCATTTGCCAGCACTCCCTTATGTCTGATTTGCATTTCCTTCACTTCAGAAATAAAGGGAATTTAACAGTGATAAATGGTGACAATATATCAAGGTCTGATTTTTTTTTTTCCGGAAATGTGTTTGTTCTGTAGAATATTGTGAGCAAAAACTGCAATTATAGAGGTTTTAAACCTTGCCTGCAGTGAACAGCCTTTTTGAATATTAATGAGAACACAGGCACAAGATAAAATTTCGGGCAGAAATTACAATTGGGCTAAAATGAAAGAAAATAATTCTTTTGTTATAAACAATGAACAAGATGACCATCTTTCATGGCTTATGATAAATAAATCAAATAAGCAAATGTAATAGATGAGTAATTTAAAAAATATTTAGGAAAAAGTAGAAATGACTGATTTAAAAAATATTATTTAGGAAGAAGTAGAAAACTCAGGTAAATATGTTTCTATCATACAAAGCGATATATTACTTATACCAGCAACATGATCCATGAGAAAGAGTTTACTGCAAAAAAAAAAGAGGTTCATATGCTAAGCAGCATCATGACATTAAATAAGGACAGCAATGACACCTTGCACATAGTGGCAAACTTGCTTGTGGTAATGTCCCAGGTTAGGGCAGCTGTACGACCTACACTAGCTCATTTAGTCTCTCTGCTTTTTCTACAGCTATAGAGCCTGGGATTCCAAGTGGCTATGAGGTGAAACTGCCAAGAATACCAGTTTCACGGAGCAGCTGCAGAGAGCCCTAGAATTACATTTCCTTTCAGAAGAGCTGGAACTACTTTTTTTTTTTTTTTTGTCAAATTTCGTACATTTTTATATCATTCTGATTTGCACTGGACAGGTAGTCCTGCTTTCTGGCCAGCTATAGCCTGTATTGGCAACTCGGAATACACTGATATTTTCTTTGCTTTTTACCAGTACAGGTAATACAGGGTTTTGAAGGATATGAAGGATAATGTAGGCTAAACAGATTATTCCCATGTAGTTTAATGATTAATATCTTGCAAAAAGGTTTGCTTTATTATAGATAAACTGTACAGTCTTATTTATTTATTTTATGTATACCATGTTGTTGAACTTTGGCTACTGTACATGAATAAGAAAGGTAGTTTGGGCATCTGTACTTTAATGTTGACATGATTAGATGTGACTACAGTGAGTGAAGTCAAGGGAAAAATGTTGTTGATATTAAACAAAAGAGAAATTCCTCTAGAAACATCTAAGATAAAGTGAAGACTGCATAACTTAGAGCTGCCCATGGTCACATTGAATTTTCATTCTGTCTGCTAAAAATGTTTGATCACCCTGTAGTGAAGTTTGTGACTCCTGCTGGGTTCTGCAGTGTTGCTATAGAAATATTTAGACAATTTTTCATCACGCTTCATGGAGTCCAAGATCTAAATCCAACTGAGACCCCCACACTGTGATTATCGTCTTCTGCAACTCGTCATACTACAGACAACTAGAAATTTTTCTTACTTCACATTGCTGATGCAGTTTCATGTGGTATATCCCTGCAGAGGTCAATAGCTGCATTGAAACTTTGCTTTCTAGAGCACACATATATATTTTGCGATATTCAGAGGTGCTTCCCTGGTCTTGCCCCTATAAATTGTGGTTTTGAAAGGAAAATCGTGTTTTCCTGTAGGGTTTTTTTTGCCATTTTGTAACCATTTTATGAAAATACAGTTTCAGAAAATAGTACTGTACTATGAAATGAAAAGAAAGGGAGAAGTATCATGGAGGGAAAAATAAATATTTCATATGTTGAAAACACATTAAATTCTGAATAAAGACATTTCACTTGGGAAAAAAAAAACTGAAAATAAATCTGAGACAACTATTTTCTAGTGTAAAATCAGGCACATTATTGGTGCTATTAAAATAATTTTTCCATAGTCCTTGGTTCAAGAGCTAATTTGTTTCTTTCTAGGGAACAACGAGCAATGGAGTAGAAAGGAAGGATGGAGAGGGACAAAGCCTCCAGCTTTGTGCAGGAGGACTAGGAGCAGGGATGGTAAATCTCCTTAGTCTTTTTAGATGGAAGATGGAAGACATTGGAGTCAAACTTGGTGAGGAGAGAGATCTGATAATCCACATGCTGTCTCAGAGGCTCTGGACCACCTGAAATGGTGCTCGATGCCTTCATGTGGAGCCAGTCTCTTCTCCAGACACTTGACACATTTTTAAACAACGACATTTAGACACTTCAGTTTAGCTGTGTTAAACTAAACTCTCTGCTTCAACACAGAAGCTTAATGCCATCGTAAATATTTGACAGCACCTCTCTGGGCCTTCAGCAGTCTCCCAGTAGGATTCAGGTCCTTTGCGCATCCAGCCTCAGGGAGGTGAATGTGCTACAGCAGTTGAATTGAGTCTCTTGCAGCTGGTTGGCTGAAATTCATTTAGCAATTTGCTGACTTCATTAGCTGTATTGACCATTGACTGATCACTTGTTAATGCTGACGTCTTTTTCTAGTTGTCCACATACACATCTACAACATCATGTGAAATGCCCTAGGATGAAAGGGCTATCTGGATGGGACTGGCACACAGGACTTGTGAGAAATCAGCTGGAAGCCAGGTGAGCTACCTGATGCAAAGCAAGCGACACAACACAATTGTGTATGGGGTTCATGGGGAGCTAAATCCCACAGGACTTGGCAAGGAAGAAAACAATGACACTATCATTTGAATATATTTTGATGCCCACTTATGGTCTTTGGAAAATCAGACTTTGATCAGCAGTCTCTGAAAGCATCCTCATTTGAGATGCACAGCTTGGTACAAAAGATTCGTATCTTTGAGTAGCAAAGAATTTTTGTAAGGAATTATGTGATCTTTTACTTGAAATATTTAGTCCCCATTGATATTAACATGAAAGGATTCTGTCTAAAAATAGATTTCAAATGTGGCTTATTCAGAAAGGCAAGATTAATGAGATCAGAAATACATACTGCAGAATGGAAAATCTTTAATTGAAATGAAGATTAATAATTTTTCTTTTCAAGTAAATGTTTGAGAAAATCTTTCACTTACTCATTTTGTATATGTCAAGTTCATCAGAAAACAGAAAAGCCTTGGGTCAAAAACTCTAGGTCAAATCCAATGGAGAGTGGTAGATAAAAAGGTAATACCCACTTATTCCCTCTTTCGTCTGTAGTTCACCTACAATTTGCCTGGAGGCCTGATCTCACATGATTTGTTTTTTTGCTTTTTGAATCTGTGTCTAGATGAATCTACTACAATATTTTTTTATTATTATTTTGAACTAGCATGCATTGTTCAGATAAATTGAGTTGTTTTCCTGTTTAACGTTTCAAGATTTTTTTTTTAATGTTCTCAGAGCCCTCTAGGCAGTGGGACAAATTGATGAAAAGTAAATTATTAATGTACTTTCAGTCAGGCATATCTAATCAGCCTAATTTAAAGTCATTATGTCTTATATAAACAAGTACTGTATACATTTAAATATTTAACATAACAGTTTTTGGAGTGACTAGGATGCAGAATAATCAGTCTGTTTTAAAGAGTATACAACTCCAGCAGTGGTCAGCTCAAGGTGTCTAGAAAGAGAACAATGAATAGATGACAATGACCTTCAAAGGCCCCTTCCATCCCAAACTATTCTATGATTTATGGTAAATTCAGTTGTGGTGGCTGAAAAAGGTCATAATGATCTGTTGTGACGACGAAGTTAAAAAGCTTATTCCTGAGAGAATCATTGATTTCTCAGGGCATTTCGTTTCTAATTTGAATCTTATCAACCACTTTTTCTGAAATATGCTTAATGACTGGGTGAGAACTAGAGAGCATGTAGGGCTACTTCTTCATTTATTAAAGTTTACTTGAGACTAATACTAAATTAAACTAAATTAGCTGTGTGATAGAATTGTGGAAAGATGCCCATATTTTAAAATTTGGCAAAATTTTCTCATTGATGTATTCTAGGAAAGCATACCATGGCCAACATTTTGTCCTTAGAAAAATATTGCAAGGAAACATGAATCGATATGCAAAACTGCTAATACGTTCTTTGAGTTCTTCTTCGGAAACCATATTTTTTTTTCAGAAGAATGGGTTTAAACTTGTAATAGAAAGGATTTTATGCACATAAAATCTTCCAAGGAAAGAAATCAAATTTAACAGAAGCTATAAGTCAATGCTGGAATCCTCTTCTATTTCTCTTTGTGAAATTCACTGCTTCAAAAATATTTTTGAAAATGTTGGTTAAATTGTAATTTTCATGTATCAGCTTTAAAACTGAAACAGAAAGAACAAATACATTTGTTTCGTGGTTTGGGAGTACTTGATTTTAACATTTAAGTATTCTATTTGTATTATAAGTAGTTGTTGATTCAAAATAAAAACATTAGTAACTAACATCCCAGTTTAAGAAAATATTTTTGTAATTGTTTTTTTTTAAAAAACAGCATCGGTAAATTAAACTCAAGTGTTTGAAATTCTAAATTCCTTTTGATGCTCATCTTTGTATTATTTTCACGTTTAAAAATGAACACAGTTTTTGACACTTTTGAGACAATACCTGTTAACTTAGTTTACGTGCTACTAGAGATAGAAGGAGTAATATGTTAGACATCTTACATCACACACTAAAAGAAGCTGACTTTGGATTTCATATTATGAGAAAGAAAATACACATCCTAGAGATTTTAGAGTGGTTGGGAAGGACTCCTCTCTCCTAAAAACTCTGTCTAAGAATTGCTTTTCTAGGATAGTAAGGCCTTTCCTACATAACACGGAGAAATGGATATAGCTCTGGAGTGAGATTCATCCCATTTGTCTTAGCTACCTATTCAATCTCCCTCTAGAAATGTCCATCTCTCTCCTAAAGGCTCCCAAATGATGTGGCTTAGACTTGGTTAGCTGAAATGATTTTATTTGCTGCTTTCTTTTTTTTTTATGGTGTTTTGTTGTTTGGGCTTTTTTTAAGCAAGAACTTAATAAAGGTGGCCATGAGAGGTAAAGATGACAGTGTTTCTTCCCTTGCAAAATAAATTAGTGGCATTACTAAGATTCAGTCCGTATCAGGAAGTAAATGGTTGTAGTCGTTGACAGTTTATGGATAATTGAAAGGGATTTCTAAAACCCACATATTTCTATATTTTTAGTGGATGCTTTGCTGGGTTCTAAATCCACGTCTGACCATGTTTTAAATTAACGTTTCAGTGACAATAAAAATAATGTTGTGATATTTGTAGGAGAATGATTGGCTGTGAAGAGGTTCATGAATTTTTCCTTGACCAAGCAGAGTTAACAGAAGCACTTGCTTTCTGCCACAACTATGAGACGTAAGGCTTGAAAGGAAATACTTTGAAGGGAAAATTTCAGTTTTTTTCTGAAGTCAGATCAGGTAACAGGAAAGCATAAATGGAGAGAGTTTTTGGAGATGTCTTTGAAGTCTTATAAGGGTAAAATTTTCTTGTTAAGCTGAAAAGTTTAACTTGAGCTTTTAAAGACAAGCAGATCTCTCAGCCAACAGTGAAAAGACTTTAATCAATTATTTCAGGAGGGCTATTTGACTAGGCACCAAAAGCTTACATAAATATTAGAGACCTGTGGAAGGTGACTGAGTCCCACCTGCAATTTCCTGCAAACTCACAAGTGTTACAAACTACCCAAAAACCACAAATCAGAAGCAGAATAAGTGCTAGGTCTGCTCGTTCTCCAAATGAGGTAACTGAGACACAGACATAACATAAGGCTAGACACTAAACATTTCAGAGTGAGAAAGGAATTTCTGCTAGACTAAGTAGTCTGTGTGCCTGTGGAATAATAAAAAGCCTTGTAGTTTCTCACCTCATATTTCTGGCTCTTGTTTATTAGCAAAACATGCGAAAGAATTAAACATTAGATTGACAAAACTGAGTTTCTAATTGCCTTGAGAGTTTACGCATCAATCTTTTACCAAGAGAATTATTATAATTTCAGTTAATTCTTTCAGGCTGCCTGGGCAGGGCATTCAATGTCTTCAAACAAGTTACCCTGACAAGTACTGCAAAATTAAATACTACACAAAAATGAGCAATGCTGCTGAGGGGAAAAATATATTTTCATAATTTAAAATTTAAAGGTAAATTTCATTCTCTTGGAAAAAGACAGGTCTATGGGTCCTTGAAGGATGAAACAACAACAACAAAAAAAACAACCATGAAAAGTTGTTTGGAAGGCTAAAGGCCAGTTTAGATTCACCCAAAAATCTTTATTTTTTAGTCAGGATCTCAAGAAAATATGCTCCATGAAACTCTTACTTTAAAAATGTACCCTTTGTCATATTTTCTCTCCTAAAACAAACAATTAAACTTAGTCTTGCAACTCAGCTACTGGGAGACCTCCTGCTGAAAATATTTGAGCAAATCTGACAGGAGAGGTAAGACAGGTTGTTTACCCATGGGTTGTATTGAGTTTTCATTTCTTCTGCATTACTGAAAGGAGCATTTGGAGGTTTCTGCCTTGGAAGATCAAAAAGCTGACAGGGAAAGTGGAGACAGTGCATTAATTACCATATTTTTGCAAGGTCATTCACTCTTCTATTCTTCCTGCAGTTCTTGAGGTACATAGATGAAACATTGATATGATTCTCTGCTCATCCCTTCCTTTTTGCAGTGACAGCCCTAGAGGAATATGCAAAAAAATATTTCACAGCCCTTGTACATATCAGGTTGCAGTAGCTCTAGTTTTTTTCTCAGTCTGTATTTTATACAACTGATAAAAGGTGTGGGAATGGAAAAGGAGAGAAGAACTAGGGTAATTTCCTGCCATACACACTGTAAACATGCATAAAAACTGGGAAGAATCAGGTCTTACAGTAATAATCCTTCCATCTATAAGAAGAAAAGACAATCCAGTACCTGGGCTGTGAAAAGATTACATGTAAGTTTTATGCATTTAACTTGAGAATTGTGAACATTTTTTAAACCTCAAACACTATTAGTTGTTGAATAGAATGTACTAACATTTGGTCTCACTCCAAATTATTTGCAAAGTAGTTATTTGTCCAATAGCTTCAGCTGAGATACAGACTAGCAGATCATAACTCACACTATTAAAATAGGCTGGATGAAATCAGTGTATTTCCTGAGGGGCTGATTGATTGTTTCCAGTGAGGTAAAGGACAGATCCTGAAGGAGTCTTGGAGCCACGTTATGTTCCCCTATTTGTTACACAAATTCAGGGTGCAGAGACTCTAGCTAAACAGAAGAGGAGACTGTACGCAGAAACGTACAGAACCTTATACTGTGCCAGTTAATACTAATGGGATAGTTTGCTTTGCCCAAAAAATCTATAATTCACTTTCCGAGGGCACCAGATTTGAATTTTAAAAACTAATTTTAGGAGGTCAGTTCCATTGGGTCTTCAACAGGCTCCCAGTGCAGGACAGCAGAACGCAAGCAGCTCATTCAGAGCCTGGACTTCCCTGGCAGGAAAGGGAAATTGTTGCCAAAGAGTAAAATTAATAAATACCAAATAGTGAATGCTCAGAACATAAGCCTCCCTACGTAGGATTCTGAACTAATGTCAGTGGCCTCTCCCTTCTCCTGCACACCTTTTTTCTGTTGCTGCAGACAAAATTTTCTAAATAAAAGAGAAATAAGTGTTAGCAAATTATCTGAACAATATCTTTTTTTTTTTTTTTTAGTTTCTCATATATTTTCAGGGAACTATTCCCTAACTGTATTCCCTTCTCCAAATACTTGAAAATCTGCACTTACAGTAAGACTTGTGTGGTATTAGTTGAAGGAAAAAAGAATCATTCAACCAGTCCTTGCTGGTATTTGCATCATTCACTGACAAAGATGGTAATAACCTCCAAACCTATGAGTTAAGATAAATTTCTCCATATTGTTTCTGTTACAGTCACAAAACTTCCCAAACTTGGTATATCCAATTAATAGTTCTGTTTTAATTAAAAAGGGCTACGTAAAATGTTCTTTACTTGCTATGGAAGCTTTGTCCCATGATAACTTGCATTTGAGTGTGAGGAAGCAATCAAACAAAAATTAATCTCTAGCAGCAATAGATTAGCGGAGACAAATTAAACAAAAAAAAAAGTTGCCTTTTGAGTGAAGAAAACTACTGAAAATGCAACTTCTCAGGCAGAAAAAGAAATATTAGTATTTGGCAAACAGTATTCTCTATTTAAGACAATATATCTTGTAAAATGTTTGCGAAGTCTAGCAATTATTTCTTTCCATATTAACATGGCAACCTATGCTACAGGATGTAATGCAAGGGTAATGCCTAGGTAACCTATAATCAGTGTCAGAATTTGGTATAAATGTGAATGCTAGAGCAATGTCTCCCTTGTAGTTGTTATTATGACAAGATTTAAATACAAAAGTTCTATATGTAATTGGAAAAATATGTGCTAATTCTACTTCCTAGCTGTAAATCTTTTCAAGGATTTTTATCTTTCCTGGATAGCTTGCAAGATAATAATTGGTTTCCTGATGAGGCAGAGAGGAGTTCAACATTAAAAAAAAAAGTACCTATTTTTATATTCAGTTTATAAATAATTAATGATAAATACCTTCTTAGACTCTAATAGATAAATAAACACTAGATGAATCTAATAGATAAATAAATACTAATTCATGCTCAAAAAATGTAGCATACATCTATACGGGGAATAAAAAGAGGCAGCGATTCTTATTGTTTAACTTCCCTGTCGCCCCTCCTGGCTGATCTAGGAGATGTGGTAAGCTTTAAGATATGTTTTCAGGCTGAAAGCATTTTATGCCTTTTTTGCCCTAGTCTTTACTAATACTGATAGACCTTGGGCTGCTCAGTCCTCTGAGTTGGAGGACCACAACAATGGGAACAGTGATTTTTCATTTGCAGACACTGAAATTGTAAGGGACCGGTTGTATGAGTTAAAAGTTAAGTCCATGGGGCCTGATGGGATCCATCCCAGAGTACTGAAGTAGCTAGCAGAAGTTACAGATGGATCCCGCTCAACCATGCACCAAAAGTCTCAGGAGTGTGGGGAGGTCTGCAGCCGCATCCTGGGGGGCATTAAAACACAATATAACCAGTTGATAGAGGTGATTATCCAACTGTGTTTAGAGTTGGTGTGACCTCACCTTGAGTACTGTGTGCAGTTCTGGGCCCCACAACTTAAAAATGATGTGAAGGTACTTGAATGCATCCAGAGGAGGGCAACAAAGCTGGCTGAAGGGCTAGAAGGCATGTCCAAGGTCTGGGTATAGGGTCTAAGGGTCTAAGCACTCTGAGTCTGTCTAGTTTGGAGAAAAGGAGGCTGAGGTGCAACCTCATTGCTCTCTACAGATTCCTGAGGTGGGGAAATGGAGAGGGAGGTGCTGATCTTTTCTCCTTGGGATCCAGTGATAAGATGCATGGGAACAGTTCAAACCTGCACCAGGGGAGGTTTAGACTGGACATTAGGAAGCATTTCTTTACCGAGAGGGTAGTCAAACACCAGAACAGGCTTCCTAGAGAGGTGGTCGACGCCCCAAGCCTGTCAGTGTTTAAGAGGCATTTGGACAATGCCCTTAACAACATGCTTTACCTTTTAGTCAGCCCTGGAGTGGTCAGGCAGTTGGACAAGATTGTTGTAAGTCCCTTTCAATTTAAATATTCTACTCTGCTCTGTTCACTCATGCTTGCCAATTTGCCTTTGCCAGAAACAAGCTTATTGTAAAAACTCTTTCTGGGAACATGAACAGTTCTAATTTACACTATTGCCAGAAAAGGAGGATCTTTTTCTGTGTTTGGGACATAGCTATGCCATTAGACGTGCAGTTCCAATGTGTGCTGAATTACAGCTGCAAGATATCTAATTTTAGGGAAGGATTAAGGTTGCCCGTCTGTCTCTTCTCAGAAAAAAGACTGTATTATGTCATCACAGAAACTGTACTTCATCAAGACATACAAACCATGCAGGTGGTAAAAAATGGTCTTGCTCTTGGTAATATTAAAAAGTACAAAACTATAGAGAATGCCAGGTAGATATCAACAGTATCTCTTTAGTTTTTCTCATGCTCCAAACAGAATGCATAATATCCCATGTTAAGACCTCAGTTCTCTACAGTAGATTTTGCATCCAGCCAAAAAAGCCCCAGTATGTGCCATCAGGCAGAGCATGAAGGGTTCACTTGGAATCATTGGCAAAATACTCTGTTTAGAATCTGCTGCCTAAGATAATATGATTTCTGCTGCTACTAATGTATATAGTCTTTATGCATATACATCAAGCTATAAGAGGCATATGATTTGTTTTTATGTCATCAATATGAAGTCTTAGGCAATTCTTAGATGAGAAAAGCAGCATGAAAAGTTAATTATTCATGCATGCTAATAAGTTTATAAATTTGTGGAAAACATCTTTCCTTTTTGCAGTAATTTTTTTTTTCCAGAAATGTTTTATCTGTAAGAACTCCAAGATGTAAGAAGCAGAACTTCAACGGTAATTAGGTACTTAATCAACCAGTCAGCTGCCTGAGAGAGGCAGAAGCTCTTAAGATCTTCCCCTCACTGAAAGTTAAGTGTCTAAGAGTTAGCACCTAGTTTAAGCAAGCCATGATAGATCTTTCCATTGCCAATAGAGGTAACAGAGGCTCTCCTCAAGGGTTGTTCACCTTACCTGTCTACAGATCTTTCTTAGCACAGGAGGAGCCTTGTTGATAAGTCTTTTGTTTATTTTTTCCCCTTCATTGATTATAAAAGAAACATTTTAGCAGATAGATTAATTGACTCAAACCTTGAACTGGCCTAATTAACACCAGGTCTCACCAAATTAAATGTTTTGTCCAATTCCTAGATGTCTTGGAAAAAAATAAAATCCTCCACTCTTGTGTCAGTGTTGTGGTTTTGTTTAGTGAGGGGGGGCCTCAGGCGGTAGCTTCTGTAGGAAACTGCTAGAAGTCGCTCCCCTTTGTTCAGTGGACTCGGCCGGGCCTAGGGCGGATCCGCTGCTGGCCAAGGCCGAGCCGATTGGTAGCAGAATGTTCTGTGATAACGCCTCTGTGATAACATATTTAAGAAGGGGAAAACAGAAAAAAAAAAGAGAGAAGAGAAGATGTGAAGAAGCTGAGTGGGGGCAGAGGTGCAGAGGGAGAGGCACAGGCCTCATGGTGGAGCAGGTTGTCCCCCTGCAGCCCATGGAGGTCCACGGAGGAGCAGAGATCCACCTGCAGCCCGTGAAGGACCCCACATCGGGGGAGGTGGATGCCTGAAGGCGGCTGTGGCCCATGGAGGGCCCGCTGGGACAGCCGTTCTGGAGAGACTGCACTCCGTGGAAGAGATGACCCACGCCAGAGCAGTTTCATGAAGGACTGTGTTGTATGGGTGGGACCCCACAACGGAGCAGGGGAGAAGTGTGAGGAGTTCTTCCCCCGACCATGAAGCAGCGGCATGAAACAACGTGTGATGAACTGACCGCGACCCCCATTCCCTCTTCAACCTTGTGCCACTCGTGGGGGGAAGGTAGTAGAGATAATGTTAAGCCTGGGAAGAGGGAGGGGTGGAGGGAGGTCATCTTGTTCTCTGTCTCATTATCCTGCTGTTTGTAGTAATAAATGAATACTTTTCCCCAAGTCGAGTCTGTTTTGCCCGTAACGGTGACTTTAAGGATTTCTCCCTGTCCTTATCTCAAACCTTGAGCCGTTTTTCCTTATATTTTCTCCCCCTATTCTCTCGGAGGGTGGGGGGAGTGAGAGAGAGAGACTGCGTAGTCTGGTCCCGATCGGGGCTGAACTACGACAGTCAGTATTCAAGCAATGTGTGGAAACTATTAACTACAAAAGACAAGTTTTCTCAGAGAGGGAGACAGGCATTGCCGACACAAAGCGGAAATTAAATGAAGAGTAAAATGATACAACTGCTTAGTGAAAATGAATAGAATGTTTAGAGGTAATTGAAAGCATGTGTACTTACAAATGTTTGGTATAGTTAGTGATTTTTTTTATTGATAGTACTGATGGCTTGAGAATATATTTATTTCTGTCTGACAATTCTAGAGTTGTTGAGGGTTAACCCCCGTGAGCAGCTGAGCCGCTCAGTCACTTCCCCCATTAGCCCCAATGAAACAGGGGAAGAGAAAAGGAAGAAAAAAAACACGAAAACTTGTAAGTCAAGATTCAAAGGAAAAAAAAATGTTTAATAAGTAAAGGATAAATGGAATAAGAGAGAAGAAAACAAAACAAGTGATATAAAGGCAATCACTCGACATCTTCTATGGGTAGACAAATCCATAGCCATTTCCTGAG
Organism: Chlamydotis macqueenii; assembly: GCF_036417535.1. NCBI lineage: Eukaryota > Metazoa > Chordata > Aves > Otidiformes > Otididae > Chlamydotis > Chlamydotis macqueenii. The sequence goes on from NC_141558.1 coordinate 12,566,947, forward strand.
CAAAAAATGGCTAACCCTCCCAACATACTCTCTTTTCCCTTTTTGTTGCTGATCATGATGTCATGTGGTATAGAATATCTTTTTGGCTAGTTTGGATAGTCTCCCTGGTTGTGCCTCCTCCCAAGCACATCTGCTGGTCTATTCACTGTGGGCAGGAAGAGTGAGAAACAAAGGACTTGATGCTTTGCAAACACTGTTGAGCAAAAGCTAGAACATCAGTGTGTTATCAGTACTGTTCTGGTCAAAATTTCAAAGCACAGCACCATATGAGCTGCTATGAAGAAAATGAGCTCTGTCTTAACCAGTCTCAGTACAATAGTCAAACTGTATGTACATACATTCTTAAATGTATGTACTCAGGGTTAATGAACACTATACATGATAATGACCTTGAAACAAAAGATAATGCAGTACAACACATTAATACATCCAAAAATTACTTCAATACCAGATTATCACTATTTGTGGTCTGTTTGACAATATGCAAACTGATTCCCAAACCATCGTTATCAACAGGTCAATTTAAATGATATTACAAAATTTACATTACAAAGAACCCTTTTTTTATGTCAAGTATCTGTAATGGAAGATTTTAAAACCAGTCAAAAATACTATTTTAACTTGCCACTTGTAACTTAAAATTATGAAAAAGTGAGGTTTTAATCTTAAAAAAAATCATCATTCTTTGAAGGATGAAAAGATCAACTGTAGGAAAAGCACATCAGTTTGGTTAAGCGTAACAGTGATCTGTGTCTGACAACACTTAGACCAAACTATAACTATGTAGAAAAACTACACAGCCCTGGTATCATCAAATTGAGTGGTTCAACAGTTCCTGGAGCAAAGAAATCCCTGTTTGTGTTGGATTCCTGCCTCACTGTTGATTGTTGCTTACCATTGAAGTTTCCAATGTTTGAGGCATTCAGAAAGCCTTTCGTCAAGACTGATGTTTTTGTAGGACTTGATTCACACTGGAGACTCCCCACAAAGAGCTGGGACTTTCCAAGGGCTCCTTCTTTGCCTTGACCTTTTTCACTAAATTTTACTTGAGACACTTACTCCTGTGACACATGTGGAATAAATTGGGCCACAAAGTAACCAATTTACTATGAAAATTGACTCCAACCCTGCCAAGCTCAGTATATCTAGTGAAGGAACAAACAGGCAAACACATGTACAACATGATTCCTAAGCTAAGCTTAACATTGCTTTGCCTGTCTAGGTTCAGAACAAGATGTCTAAACTTTCCTAAAATCTAAACCTTTAATTAGCTTTACATAAACTACACTAAGTGTTAAACAGCAGACCAAGAAGACATCCAGGAGAAAATGAGTTTATCTGTCCTAATTTATGCATCTAAAGGTTAGACATAAATCTGCACTAGCCATTTAAGTTTCCTCTATAGTCGGTGGAGAAAAATAAGTATGCCCAGATAGCAACTTAATTAATCCAAAGATAAGTATCTGTGATAGATCTAAAGCCTACTAAAATCAGCAGAAAAAAAATACCTCTGGATGAAATTATTTTTCGTTCTGATGTTAACATATAGATTAAAATTATTTTAGACCCATAACTGAGAATAATAAATGTATCTTGTTGCTTTTTGAGTTTTCATTGCCATACACAGTTATTTGAGCAGTAGATGCAAAGAAACAATACAAAAATTTTGCAGGTGTATATACAGAACAAACACAAAAAAGGAATCAGTGAGAAGGCTTGTCTGAAACTCTAGAAGCCTGGTTTTTAGAGAACTGAAGACAATAGGTTGATTAACGCAGTGCTTGTAACTATTACCATAACATACTACATACCATGCAAACCTTTAACAGCTGAAAGTACAAAGAAAGAGTGTTATACTGGGTGACAAAAGCAACAAGATCCCTCTGTTGGAATGTAATGCCTATAAAACAGATACAGTATTTTTTTTCCTCCTTCAGTAAATGCTTTGTATTTAGAAAAAAATATAATGTTCTGACATTTGTATTAAAATCAAAAAGGTGACCCTGTGATTAAGCAAATTGAACAGCCGACTTGACAGAAATGTAATAAGCCTCTTGTGGTTGTTGTCAGGTCAGGAAAAGTACGATTTATAATCTCAGAAAAGATATAAACGCGAGTAAGGTCTATCATTCATCTTCAGTAAAAAGGTGGCAGATATAGCAGGGGCTATGATCAAGTACTAAAGTAGTAATTATCCCTTACGTTAAGCCAAACCAATTGATCATATTATTTTATATTACATAGTTATAACTGATAAGGCAAGTCATAGGATTTTGAAGTGTAATTTCAGATCTGGCAATAAAACAACTGGGGATAAAGAATGAGGCATGTAGGTTATGAATAACTTCATAATACTTATTATGAAGTTAGGTTCAGATTGAACAGGACTAAATAAACGTGCTACATTGTTAGGTACATCTCTGACCAGACACTGGAAAATTTGTCATGGAAGTCTCAGGTTTATCAGAACAGAATGTGAGATTTAACATACCTATATTTAAAAGGTAGAACACACGGCAATAGACAAAAGTGGTTAGCAAATTCTTAATTGTCTCTATGCATAACACAACCTCATAAAGTGGATGTCTTGGTATCAATAAACACTTCCTCAAGAAATGCAGAAGGCATATCTCTTCCTTATGTATCTTTTGCATCTTACATTATCTACTTTATGTACTTATTTATTTGAAATTTCCCAGGCTATATTTATTCAACTAATTAGAGCACTAAGTACTTATATCCTCTCTTGGAAGGTTGGACAAGATGATCTCTAGAGGTCCCTTCCCACTCAAACCATTCTATGCTTCTATTTTAGACCAATTTATTAATTTACTCACTGCTTCCTTACTGCTTCTTAACGCTCTGTTAGAGGTGCAACATAACCTCACAAGTGACCTTGTTTTACAAAAGTAAAAGTATTTCTAGAAAAAAAAAAAGACTAAAACTTCCTAGATATAAATAAATTTTTCTTTTCTAACCACCACAATTTTTCTGTAAGGTAAAAAAGCATCTGCATGCCCATACATTAGTCTACCTGTGTCAAGAAAATTTTTCCTCCTTTTTCACAAAACTGAAGTGTCAAAAGCATCAACAATAGCGGAGTCATTCTAGGGCACCTTTGCATGTTTTGCCAAAGGTAGTTAAACTGTCCTGCTTCAACCTGTATTTCCTAGTGACAAAGTTTACTTGATTTTCCACAGAAAACTATATCTGACACATTGCTTGGAGGGAGTATTCCCTTAGGTGTAACACCCATCTCTGTCCCCACATAGCTGAAGGAAAAACAGCAGAAACCATGAGGACTCTGGAGATGTATCTGGACATTTGTTCTATAGATTATACATGCTGATGGCCTCCCAAAAAATTCAAGTGATCTCATACTCTTTAGGTATAGATCTCCAGACTAAGTCAGAAATCCTTCAGGTTTGCCCTTGACCACTGCGTAGGGCGGCAGAAATATTTAAATGGAGAAAAGTTCTATTTTCTCATAACTTTGTGATTTTCTTAATGATTATAGCCCATATTGAAATCAAGAACCTCATTTGATTGCCTATTTTAAATAATACTTCTGATGTTGACATTCTCCACTTATTCATGTGCTATTAAAAAAAAAAAAAACCAAAAAACTTACTGGATACTAAAATCTACAAAATTAAAAAAAATGCAAACCTATGAAAGAAGGAGTAAATGAAGGTCTCATCCTGGAATTTTTATCCTCGCAAGCTATCTTTTCTTATCTTTATAATTCTTTTGAGATGCAGGTAGAGTTTTCTAGGACCTTATGAAAGGCAATGAGTTGGACAAAGTGGAAAAGACGGTAAAAAGATTTTTTTTTTGCACTAGACTTGATGACTGGATCTTTTCTGTTTGGTATAGACCAAAGTCAAGCTGCCCAGTTGCGTAACAAACATAGAAATATTCTATATTACGTCTTAAATCTGATAAATGATATTCACAATCTGCTGATGAAATGAAACTGCTGACAGTCATTAAAACCCAGGAGAGGCAAAGGTCTTCTGAATCAATGAGATTTTTTGCATACACAAATTTGAATACAGGGGCGCATGCTGATTTGTAATGCTTATATACTGCTTAAGGTTAACTTTCAATATATTTGGATAAAAACACATGGAATTGTTTTTATTTATGTGGGTGAAAACTATAAATATACATATAAGCTATTAATGCATATAAACACATATACAAAATGTATTTATCCTTTACATATATACCTGCACAACTGTAATTACAGAATTCACAAATTCATGCTAGTGCTGCCATGTTGCTGCTGAACTGGATTTGCAGTATTCCTAAAGGTGAAAAATGAGGTTGTTAACCGACTATCTTGGTTTTGATAGTTTGGGTTGAGATAAAGACAGTGTACTAGGATAGCAAAGGAAAAGCTAATAATACATGTATAAAAGTAATGATGATAATAATAATAGAATAATAAAATATACAAAACAAATGATGCATAATTTCTCATGACCCAACAACCTGATGACCGATACAGCCCGTCTGGAGCAGCAATCACGGAGTGAAAAAAACCTGAAAACAAACTAATGACATCAGTGTATTATCAACATTTGACATAGAAAATTCCATACTAAATGGAAAACACAGCAGTTACTGGGAAGAAAATTAGCTTAATCCTAGCTGAAACCAGGACACCCCTTCAGGAAAACACTTAGACATGTGGTCAGGTACAACCAATTTAAGCATCGTTAAAAAGCATTTAAGCACTGTTCAGAGATATATTTGCATTGAAGCTGTAAACAGACGACAAACTGGGAGAAATGCACGTTTTGGTAAATTATTGCATGCACACTAAATGCAGATAATAAAATCTGCACTGACTTCAAATAAAACAAAATCTAGGGTAAAAGGTGCATATGCTATAAAATATTTGAATTAAACTCAAAGCACGTGGACTACATAGCAGTAAGGTATCAACACTTGACATTAATTATACCTACTTGAGTTTTGCTTTGAATACTTTAATTTTCCCCTTTCCCAAGCTCCATGAAAAGAGTGCTTGAATTTTGCTCATCATTACCTTGATATTTGAAAAAAAAAAAAAAAAAAAAAAAAGTCATTTCCTCAATGTTTTTGTTTAGTGTATAACAAAACAGGGATTTGGCACTAATGTTTGTAAAGGTCATAGTGTTAGATGAACACAACACAAATTCACATTTACCAGTGGTTCCTAATATAATTTACAGGCAATATGTTCTCTGCAAGATCCTCCAACAATATCAGGGGCCAAAGGAAGGTGTTGCTGGTAAAACTGAAATAAGCTTAGGCAGAGCAAGGTCAGATGTTGCTGGCAGCACATTTCTTCCCAAGTACTGTTGCTAGCAAGATAGAAGAAGTTGGAGATCACTGACTGAAACAGAAAAATAATTTTTCTATATGTAAGCTCATCTGATTCAGTGCCTGTTTGAGGATCTCTACCAACTGATAGACAATCAAGACAAAGAAAGGCAAAGAATTTGTTCAAAGACTCAAACCCTGAGACCAGTCCTCTGCTGATTAAATGTGATCTGGTTTTGTCATCTTAAACTAGGTATATACTTGCTATTTAGTAGTCTAGGAGTACAATCAGAACATTACAGAATTAATGACTGAAGGATGTTTGATGAAATTCAAGTGTATGGTACACAGCTGGTGTTTGGCAGTGGCAGTTGTTCTGTTCTGTCTGATCATCTATAACATAACACGTTGCATGCAGAGAGGAAAAAAAAATACATCTTTAAGAAATTTTACTGACATTTGGTGTACAGACCATTCCTTTTTGAGCCTGCTATTCAAAGTCACTCAAAAATAAAATGCAGAGTCTTTATCTTTTCTCCTTCACAGCATTCACCACTTGACAGGCAAATTAAGAAAAATCTCATTTATATGCTTTAGCAAAGGTACATAAGCTTCTGGGCTGTCTCAGAATAACAAGAAATAGAAACTTGCCTGATGCAATCACAACAGAAAAACAACAGGTTGAAGTCTGGTCTAATGTCATAGTACCAGGAAACATTTAATTCCATAAAGTTTAAACGCTCACGCTGCTCTAGGGGACTACTACTACCTTTTCATTACTGCTGACTGCATTCAGTAAACTTTCAAGTATCTGTAGATCTCATTAAAAAGCAGACCAGGGCTGCAAACTTTTGAGAGATGGATAAAGGGGAGGCACAATTTTTTGTTTCTCTAAAAAGTGATCAATGACATGGGTAACACAGGTGTTACAGTATCAGCTAAAGAGAACAAGAACTCATTTGAAATAAAAATATGCTACTGCTTTCAGTATTGTGAAGGACCACACAAAAGAGTAGGTTTTGTTGGTTTTTTTTTTATTTTTAATAGAACACAGATATCTTCCTTCCTCCAGCCTTAATAAAGAATATTCATCACATAGCTGCATCTAAAGATGGACTTAGGTAATCACAGCTTTAGGAAGGCTGCTCTCTTGCATGCATATACAGCTAACCTATGCTAGGATATTGCACAGGATGCACAACTGCACATATAAAAACTATTAACGCAATCTAAGTCTTCACTAAGATGTCATTAGCACAGTTAATGAAATAATTGTCTGTTTAGCTTCCCTCTCTGTTGGCTGTTTGCATGCGACGTTGTACAGAGAGCCCTCTGCCCTGCCCTTCTTCTCCAGAGAAGAGTGCTGTGACCCGCTGTATGAACCTCTGCGCAAGTGTGCTGTGCCTGTCACTTTATTCTAACTTGACAAGTCGGATGAACAGGGACAGAAAGCTATTGTTATCTTTCTACACAGGGGGCAAACTGAAGCACAGAAATATTAAGTAGTTAATGTAAGAACTCACAGGAAAACTTTGGCAGGAACTAAATATAGATCTAAAGACCCTGATAGCCCATTCTCTCTGTTGATGCTCATAAGTTCTAAGATGTTTTGATGTGCTGCTCTTGCTAAGGGAAATAACAAAACAAGATTAATACACATTGAACAAATTTATTCTGGGTTCAATAGAGTTCAAGCATGAAATAAACTTAAATAGGAGTTCAGATCCAAATCCAGTAAAGCTTTTATACAAGGCTATAAGAACCACTAAGAAAAATAAAAAAGCTTTTGATACTAGAATAACTGGTCTTTTCAAGATCTTTCCATTTTCTACCTAGTTCCATTGCTCTGCAGAAGTTTGTTCTGGTTTTGTTAGTGAGGGGGGGCCTAAGGTGGTAGCTTCTGTAGGAAACTGCTAGAAGTCGCTCCCCTTTGTTTAGTGGACTCGGACGGGCCTAGGGCGGACCTGCTGCTGGCCAAGGCCGAGCCAATTGGTAGCAGAATGTCCCGTGATAACGCCTCTGCGATAACGTATTTAAGAAGGGGAAAACAGGAAAAAGAGGAGGAGAAGATGTGAAGCAGCTGAGCAGGGGGCAGAGAGGGGGAGGCGCGAGCCTCATGGGCCTTGCAGGCCTCACCCTCTGGCCTCCCGCCAGGCAGCCGACTGGGCCCAACTCGGCCCGGCCCGGCTGCAAGAAGTGGAGAGGAGATGAGAAGTGAATAAGATGTAAAAAGGATCCTGAGAGACGTCTGCCAGCCTGTTGTGAGGAACGGCTGCAGACGCCAAGGTCAGTGAAGAAGGAGGGGGAGGAGTAATATGGCTCCTGGCCAAGATTCCTCTGCAACTCGTGGTGAAGACCATGGTGGAGCGGGTTGTCCCCCTGCAGCCCATGGAGGTCCACGGAGGGGCAGAGATCCACCTGCAGCCCGTGGAGGACCCCACGCCAGAGCAGGTGGAGGCCTGAAGGAGGCTGTGGCCTGTGGAGGGCCCGCTGCGACAGCTGTTCTAGAGGGACTGCACCCCGTGGAAGAGATGACCCACGCCGGAGCAGTTTCACGAAGGACTGTGGCCCGTGGGAGGGACCCCACGCTGGAGCAGAGGAGGAATGCGAGGAGTTCTCCCCCTGACGATGATACAGCGGCGTAAAACAACGCGTGATGAACTGACCGCGACCCCCATTCCCTTCCCCCCCACCCCCGTGCCGCTCGGGAGGGGAAGGTAGTAGAGATAATGTTAAGCCCGGGAAGAGGGAGGGGTGGGGGGAGGTTATCTTGTTCCCTGTCTCATTCTCCTGCTAATTTTAGAAATAAATGAATAGTTTTCCTCAAGTCGAGTCTGTTTTGCCCGTGACGGTAACTTTAAGGATTTCTCCCTGTCCTTATCTCAAACCTTGAGCTGTTTTTTCTTATATCATCTCCTCCTATTCTCTCGGAGGGTGGGGGGAGCGAGAGACAGACTGCGTAGTCTGGTCCTGATCAGGGCTGAACTACGACAAAGTTGTATAATGAGGTCTCTGATTAAAGTAATTAAGTTTTAGAATCATAGAATCATAGAATGGTTAGGGTTGGAAGGAACCTTCAAAGGTCATCTAGTCCAACGCCCCTGCAAGGAGCAGGGACATCCCCAACTAGATCAGGTTGCTCAGAGCCTCATCCAGCCTGCCCTTGAATGTTTCCAGGGATGGGGCCTCCACCACCTTTCTGGGCAACCTGTTCCAGTGTTCTATAACTCGCATCGTAAAAAATTTTTTCCTAATTTCTAATCTAAATCTACCCCCCTCTATTTTAAAACTGTTACCTCTCGTCCTATTGCAACAGGCCCTACTAAACAGCCTTTCCCCATCTTTCTTGTAGGCCCCCTTGAGGTACTGGAAGACCGCTATCAGGTCTCCCCGGAGCCTCCTCTTCTCCAGGCTGAACAGCCCCAACTCTCTCAGCCTGTCCTCATAAGAGAGGTGCTCCAGCCCTTTTATCATCTTCGTGGCCCTCCTCTGGACCTTCTCCAACTGGTCCATGTCCTTCTTGTGCTGGGGTCTCCAGAACTGGACACAGTACTCCAGGTGGGGTCTCACCAGGGCAGAGTAGACGGGGAGAATCACCTCCCTCGACCTGCTGGCCACGCTTCTCTTGATGCAGCCCTGGATACGGTTGGCCTTCTGGGCCGCAAGGGCGCATTGCTGGCTCATGTTAAGCTTCTCATCCACCAGCACTCCCAAGTCCTTCTCCTCAGGGCTGCTCTCAATCCATTCCCTGCCCAGCCTGTATTTGTGCCTGGGATTGCCATGACCCAGGTGCAGGACCTTGCACTTGGCCTGGTTGAACTTCATGAGGTTGGCATAGGCCCACCTCTCCAGCCTGTCAAGGTCCCTCTGGATGGCATCCCTCCCTTCCAGCGTGTCGACAGCACCACACAACTTGGTGTCGTCGGCGAACTTGCTGAGGGTGCACTCTATCCCACTGTCCATGTCGCCGACAAAGATGTTGAACAGGGCCGGGCCCAGCACAGACCCTTGAGGGACGCCACTCGTGACCGGTCTCCACATGGACATTGAGCCATTAACCACCACTCTCTGAGTGCGGCCATCCAGCCAGCTCCTTATCCACCGAGTGGTCCGTCCATCAAACCCATGTCTCTCTAGTTTAGAGAGAAGGATGCCATGCGGGACAGTGTCAAAAGCTTTGCACAAGTCCAGGTAGATGATGTCAGTTGCTCGTCCCTTGTCCACCAATGCCGTCACCCTGTCACAGAAGGCCACCAAATTGGTCAGGCACGATCTGCCCTTGGTGAAGCCATGTTGGCTGTCACCAACCACCTCCTTGCTCTCCATGTGCCTTAGCATGCTTTCCAGGAGAATCTGCTCCATGACCTTGCCAGGCACAGAGGTGAGGCTGACCGGCCTGTAGTTACCTGGGTCTTCCTTATTCCCCTTTTTAAAAATTGGGGTTATGTTCCCTCTCTTCCAGTCATCGAGGACCTCACCAGATCACCACGACTTCTCAAATACGATAGCCAGTGGCTTGGCAACTTCATCCGCCAGTTCCCTCAGGACCTGCGGATGGATCTCATCAGGACCCATGAACTTGTGCACCTTTAGGTTCCTCAGATGATCCCGAACCTGCTCTTCGAGTACAATGGGCAGTTCTTCATTCTCGCAGTCCCTGCTTGCACCTTCTACAGCTTGGGTGGTGGGACAGGAACTCTTGTTGGTGAAGACTGAGGCAAAAAAGTCATTGAGAACCTCAGCCTTCTCTATGTCCTGGGTAACCAGGACACCAGTTCCCTTCTGGAGGGGGCCTACATTTTCCCTGGACTTTCTTTTGTCCCCTACATACCTATAAAAGCTCTTCCTGTTGCATTTTATATCCCTGGCCAGATTCAGTTCTGCCAGGGCTTTGGCCTTCCTTACCTTATCCCTGGCCACTCGTGCAGCCTCTTTGTAGTCCTCCCAGGCTACCTGTCCTCACTTCCACCCTCTATAGGCTTCCTTTTTTACTTTCAGTTGGTCCAGGAGCTCCTTGCTCATCCACGCCGGCCTCCTGGCCTTTTTGCCCGACTTGTTTTTCATCGGGATGCACCTCTGCTGAGCTTGGAGGAGGTGCTCCTTGAATATAGACCAACCTTCTTGGGCCCCTCTTCCCTCCAGGGCTGCCTCCCATGGCACTTGGCCCATCAGGTCCCTGAAGAGGCCAAAGTCTGCCTTCCTGAAATCTAGGGCAGAGAGCTTGCCATGTAGTTTCCTTGCTGCCCCGTGGATCTTGAACTCCACCATGTCATGGTTGCTGCAGCCAAGGCTGTCCTTTAGTTTCACATCCCCCACCAGCCCCTCCCTGTTGGTGAGCACAAGGTCGAGCATGGCACCCCTCCTTATCGGCTCCTCTATTGCCTGCAGGAGGAAGTTGTCATCCACGCATTCCAGGAACCTCCTGGACTGCTTGTGCCCTGCCGTGTTGTCTCTCCAACAGATGTCAGTGTGGTTGAAGTCACCCATGAAGTCCATGGAATGGGAGAATAATACCTAACTGCTAAGAGATAGAGGATAACAGTTAATGAGAATGTACAAACCTGTATGTTGGATATAAAGATGGTTTAGGCATGTAGAAGAAGTTGTAAATGTTGGTAAGAAGTGACTTCAGTAATGAGAAAGATACAATCCCATGTATCCCATTGCATGCTCTTCATAGCCTGTGCATTGGGCTCCACAAACAAATGTTTCCCTGACCAGGAATTGAACCCGGGCCACGGTGGTGAGAGCACCGAATCCTAACCACCAGGGAATTTTCTAATTAATAAAGAAAAATCACATTTACGTATGGTATCATTCTCAATTTCAATTAATTGCTCTAGACAATAATTTATTCCAAATTCTCTTCCTGACAAGCTGCAAACATTTTTACTAATAAATAATTTTTTTTCAAACATGATATCCTGACAGAAAAATAAAATTGGTATGATTCTAGTACCAGATAGCAAACAAAGTTTAAAGGAAAGGATGTATACATGACAAGTCTTTCACATCTGTGAGAGAATTCAGTTATCAGTAAAAATTCTGTCATTTTTCAGACAATTCTTGAACTGCAAACCTGAGTCTGCTTCCAGAAATCACAATGTTTTGTCCTGGTAATTTAAAACAGAAATTTAATTATTTGTATTTATATAGTCACCTATATCATCACATTTATTTACTCGCCATGAGGTCCCTGGAAACATTTTTAAACCATTTCCCAACAAAATAAGACCAACTTTCTGCACCTGTAATCAAGCTGCCTTTACATGAAGTTTTTTGTAAACAAGAGATGCTCATATTTTGAAGGATCAACTTTTCAGCTTAACAAAAATGAACATGTGATGCATGGAGATTAATTTGTTGTTGGTTTTAGTTCTTTCTTCAGCAAGAAAACTGAAATTAATGCCCCTCCAATCATAAATCCACCTGTATATTTAGGCAATCTTTATTCATTGACAGAACTTAACTGGGAGGCAGATCAATGTAACAAACACCTTTCTCTGGCACTGCTTATTCAAGACAAGCAGATTCATTCCTGTAACTCGCAGTTCTGGGCTTGCAATTAACTGAATTTTATTGAAGTCTCATTATTTCCTAGCTGTGCAGTTTCTCAAAGAAAGACTGTTTAACGATGATCTGTGATATATTTTTACTTCTGATTTATGTTCAGCCCAGGATAAAATTCACTAGAAGCTGTTACTAAGCAATGATTGTAGAAGACTGGGTAGAAGCTAAGGATGTGTCTACTTTTAAAACCCTCACAAAGCATCCATCATATCTCTGACACCTGAATGTTCTTTGACAATCTACCCCTAAGCATGTAACTCTTCCCTGATTAAATGACTACAAGTAGTTTTCTGATCTAAGATAATCACACTAAATCATCCTAAATTGCACCATAGTCAGTGGTGAGAACAGGATATCACCTGAAATGAGATTAATCTGCCACTGCCCTATTTATGTTGAGGAAGGCTCATGTGGTCAGTTTAGGTTTTGGCCTTTAAATTACATAAGATAAATTTTGATTTGAGACTACATCTGTTCCACTACTGTATCTACAAACTAAATAGTGCCAACCATCTGGACTGTTTAATTATTACAACAGTCCCTGGCACAGCATCATCCCTGGGCAAATAGTGCTTTCCCAAATGGTTTCTGGAAAGAATCTGAGCTACAATGGGCCAGGAACCATCCTTAATAGAAATTCTGCATGCAACATATCTGTTTGGAGGGTAAAATAATTCAGTAGCATGGATGTGGCCCACTTATGCCAGCTGGCACAGGAAATGGGTCTCAGCACTACTCAGCTCACTAGTATATGTGTAGCCTCAGCCTATGGGTCAGTTCTAAAGAAGGACTTAAATGACCCCCCAAGCTGAGTACCACAATGACAACCTCCCTTGCCCTGCTCATGACACTCTTCCTCACACAGCCCAAGGTGCTGTTGACCTTCTTTGCCATGAAATCACACTGTTGGCTCCTGTCACCATCATGATCCCCAAGTCCTTTTCTGCAAAGCTGCTTTCCAACTGGTTGGCCCCCAGTCTGTCCCAGAGCCAGGGGTTATTCCTTTCTAGGTGGAGGATTTGCACTTCCCCTTATTTCATTACATTCCAGTTTGCCTCATTATCCAGCCCGTTAAGGTGTCTCTGAATAGCAGCAAACCCTCTGGTGTATCAATCACTCCTCTGAGTTTTTTCTTGTTTGCAAGCTTGCTGAGGTACATTCTGTCCCACCCAAGTTACTAATGAAGATGTCAAATAGTACTGGCTCCAGTATTCAAACCTCAGGTGCACCACTGTGACTAGGCTTCAGCTGGACCTTACACTGTTGGTCACAACTCTTTGACCCTAGCAGTTCAGTCTGCCTCACTGTCCACTTACCTAGCCTGCACTTCATCAGTTTGTCTGTGAGGATGTTACAGGAAAAAGTGTCAAAAGCCCTAATATAGTTGAGACAAAACATTCATTTCTTCCCCCTCCTCCACCAAGCCAGTCACTCCATTATAGAGGGCTATCAGTTTGGTTAAGCATCATTTCCCTTTCATATATCCATGCCAAGTACTGCCAATCATCTCCTGTAGATCTGCTCCATTACCTTCCCAGGAATCAGTTTGAGGTTGACCGGCCTGTAGCTCCCTGGACATAATTCAGAAAGTTTTGCTTGTGGATGAACACTCACCTACTGTGAAAAGGGCCCTTTCACTTGGGTCATTATCTGCTCATACCATCCATCTAGCTGCCTACCCATCAACTTTTTACAGTATTCTTTTCAACTGTTTTTGGCACAGTTGACAAAAGGGTAGCAAACCACACCATATTAAGTTATTATAAGCTGCATGGATATCAGCTCTGCATCGGCAGGCAGCAATCCAGAGCAGGTAGGCAACAGATAAGGGGGAGACAGGAATATTAAGAGGAAAGATTATAGGAAGGATTTTTTCATTACAACTACAAAGGAGTTTAAGTTATTGCAGTGAGGAATATAGGGTACATAGGACACAGTTCCTACGCATATACAGGCCATCAGGCACCACTAGTTCTGCTTCTCATAGAACAAATTGTTCTGATAGAAGTGGATGATACTGAAGCGTTTGTGCTGCAGTGAATGTCAGTACTTGCTTAGTACAGACCCATCAGCAGACAAAGGTATCGCACTGCCTAATTTCTCAATCTGATTTGGTTTGCCGCCTTACCACAGAGCTGGGTGACTTTGAGCTCAGCTAGATGTAAAACCAGAAGTGGGCTTTCAACTCTAAGAGTGAGATGCTTTGAGGGTTCACATGCATCCAAGTTTAGGAATTCACATTAAAAAAAACTTCATGGAATACAATTTGGACACAGAAACATAACATTCACTTCGGTTTTACTGTATATGCCTTTATTTTTTGTCTTCTCTTTTTTTTTAATCTCACCTCAATATCATAAATCGCAATAGACTGACACTTTGAGTAAAAATGTCTAGTAAATAGATATGGAAGTAAGTGGACTTCATAAACCTCATGCCACTGACATGGAGTTTTAAATTGTTTAAAACAAAAGCCAGACTAAAACCATTAAATTCTAGCAAATATTTTGCAGCAGGTAAGAAAGAAATTTGGAAAGCTTTGCTTTCCTTTCATAAAGGTAAACACAAGTTAAAGCACAACTTTAGAAAGTGTAATTTTGTTCCTAATTGTTCATTAGTTAAAAGTTGATTAGTGGCTATATCAAACAGCTTAATGCCTTTTGAGTTTTCAATATCTCTCACCATGGATGAAATCTTCCTTCCTCCCTTCAAAGTAAACAGATTCTCTTCTATCCATTTGCAAATTCACATCCTAAGACAGTGTTGTAGTTCATCCCCGATCGGGACCAGACTACGCAGTCTCTCTCTCGCTCCCCCCACCCTCCAAGAGAATAGGGGGAGTTAATATAAGAAAAATGGCTCGAGGTTTGAGATAAGTACGGGGAGAAATCCTTAAAGTCACCGTCACGGGCAGAACCGAGTCGACTTGGGGAAAACTATTCATTTATTTCTAAAACTAGCAGGAGAATGAGACAGGGAACAAGATAACCTCCCCCCACCCCTCCCTCTTCCCAGGCTTAACATTATCTCTACTACCTTCCCCCTGCAAGTGGCACAGGGGGGAAGAGGGAATGGGGGTTGCGGTCAGTTCATCACACGTTTTACACCACTACTTCGTCGTCAGGGGGAAGAACTCCTCACACTTCTCCCCTGCTCCGTTGTGGGGTCCCACCCATACACCACAGTCCTTCATGAAACCGCTCTGGCGTGGGTCATCTCTTCCACGGGGTGCAGTCCCTCCAGAACAACTGTCCCAGTGGGCCCTCCACGGACCAGTTCGCTCCAGCTTGTACACTTTTGTTTCTGCACTGGAAATTTTTAACATGCAAAATTGCTGCTGCAATTCAAGAAAGTTCACTTACTTTCTGCAACACCCAGAATTTTTAGAACAAGAGGAGGAAGAACACAATTCTCACTTTTCTCTTCAGCGATTTTCTTTATCTCTCTGCCTTCTTTTATTTGATACATTCTTGCTGGCCTTTTAGACCTGGTTCACTTCAGCTGACAATGTTCCTCAGGATGATGCTGTCAGCTGAAAAAAAAAAGAGAGGCTAGGAGGTGAATGCAAACAAATCACATTTGTTTGCATGGCTTGTACAATGTAAATGACATTCTTTTCCTTTTCTTACTTGTAAGCCTTGAAAATCAAAAGCAAAAACATGGATGTGGCAATGTGAAGGAGGAAAAATATTGTAGGTACAGGTGTAACTTATCAAAGAGCCTGTCTGTTGCTGACACCAGCTGGCAATAAGTGTAGAAATACTGCTTCAGGCAGTAAAGATTCTGAAATAATTATGCAGGTATACAAGTTAGTTCTTAGTAGCTGGGAGAATATTTGTGATGCAGAACAAGAATTCATTCCTAATCAATGCTGCAATAACTAAGGGATGCCAGGAGACAACCTGACCCAGTAGAAGGTGTGAAAATATCTCCGTGTAAGCGTATAGCCTTGGGACGAGAGGTAAATAAAAGCCTGCTATCAGAGGATGCAGAACAGGTTATCTTAAGCCATAGAATTTTAAAATAAATTATATCAGAATATCTGTTCTGGGATTTATTTCTTTCCAGATTGCCTATAAATGGGGATGTTCTGTCCAGCAACAGGAAGCACCATCTCTTGCATATGTTTTAGACTGTTTTACTAAAGTAGTTGGAAAATATGATCCACCATATGCTACTCCGTTTCAGTGAATTATAACATGTACAGAAGCACAGGCATAGCAATGATTAATAGTTAGCCTTGTTTCAATGAACACACATCCTGGCATGCTGAAATAGAATGATGTCAATGCTGCCTGGCTAGGATTCCTTACATCATTACCACCAGTGCCAGAGTAAGATGTTATTAACACTTAGAGGAGGAACTAGATTTCTCTTTCAGTCATACAAGCAATCCTGAAATAACATTGTCATTATCTACCAGCATATGTAAAACTGGCTGTTTATCTTATGTTATACCTTTGGCCTTTGTTTCACACTGAAGTTTAATGATTATCTGCCATGTCCTCTTCACTAGGTTCTGTAACCCGTTCCTTTATTTTAACATGAATATTCTGAGGGGGTTGACTGTAGCCAGGTTATAACCGATAAAGCCTGTCTTTATGTCTGGCTCTTCACATCATAACTCAGTGGCCCAACAGGCTTTGTCTTGTCTTTATTAGGTATTGTCCTATGCTCCCTTTGAATTCATTTGTAAAAAGAGGCTTTGGCCAGCAACTAATATACTAATATTCCCTATACTGCCTTTGGGAAGCACACAATATGGATGTAGAAGAGTTTAATTCCTATTATATTTTGACCTCTAGTAATTAGCCAGTTATTTATCAGTTTAAGATTTATATATCTATTTTTATATGGTGCTAACCGAATTTCAGTATTGTGTGAGCGTCCAGCAGAAGTGCAAGTGTGTCTCACCATTTCTACTCCTCATCCTACTTGCCTGGTGGGCACTGTCTTCCTTATGCAAGACATGTTTCATTAATGAAGACAACAAAAACAAATACTTATTTAGGAAAGATATGAAACAGTGCTAACATCTAAAGACAATTGGAAACTATAGTTTAAAACTTCAAAAGAAAAATTCTGGTTTTCTGTAGAAAAATACTGGTAGTCCATCATTTCCCCACCTGCAACTGGAACTTGGAGCGTCTGGCATTTATTTGTAATCTGATCTAGACAATTACAAGTGAAGGCATGCAGGGTAATGCAATTTTACTGTCAAATATCTATTTTGGCACGGTATACAGAGAATTATAGTATATTTTTGTATTTATGTGTACTATGTATAATATAAAAAACCTATATAGCATCTTTTTCAAAAAAGCTCATCTGCAATCTTATCTGTAGAAACACGCATCTGCTGCACAGGTATTTTTGACAACATTTTTATTTTTCTTCCTCAGATAATTCAGAAGAAAAGAACAGAGCAGCTCTTTCTGGTATTTTGAGCCCTTTTCTACTATCTATTTCAAGGCAGATATGTTATTTAGCCTTTCTCTAAGAACCTTTTACAACTTTGTCTCCCTTAATAAAGCAAAACAAAAGGCATTACCTGAGGAAACTAGAAAGACTGAGAAGTGGGGATAACATCTGGTAACAGTCTAATTTTCATGCAGCTGTACCCGCAATTTTTTGTCACAGCTGACACATTCGTTGTGTTAGGATACAGTGAAAAGCTACCAGAAGGAAGGTGGGAGATGAAAGGTGGGAAATAGTGAGCCACATGTAGAGAAAACCAGTCCCGTTCCTCAAGATCCAAACAATTAAAATGTTTCTATTCAGACCTAACACACATGAAAATTGAAACGGGAACCTTAATCATTCCTGTTTTCCAGAAGAGCATGTTGGTTTGTAGTTCTATAATTGCCTTAAAAAAAATCTCTGCTGTCTTTAAGTTTGAGAGAATAAATTGCTCCAGAGCTTTCTGCCGTCTTCCTTTTTTATAGTTTGTTATTTTATTTTTTCACCTATGACTGCAAACTTCAAGTGATGTGAAATACGTGACTCTGAAAGTGACAGGAGATAATTTCTTTGGTGATTGGCTTAAGAGAGGAAAAAAAAAAAGACAAGACTGAGAGACAAGGCTACCTCTCTGTTTCAGGGGAGTACTTTTCCCTGTAGTACAAGTAGTATTTCTATGAGCTTTATTTCTTTTCCAAGAGAGTACAAAGGGTCAGCAGAAACCAGTAGCTAATGTTAAATTGTATTTCAAAGACTTAAGGTTCCTGTGCTAAAGATCCGTAATTTCTTTGGAAACTTTTGTTCCCTCTGGCAACATTATACTTCACCCTGGCCAACACAGCAGCAAACTGCCAAAGGTACAGAGCAAACGCAGCGCTGAGGGTGCTGTATATTCACACCTTTTGCTATGGGGAAAGTCAATGCTGACAACTCCTCTTTCAGAGGCCAGAAATTCTTCTGAAACCACTTTCAGTGCAAGTCTCCAAAGACTATGCAATTGCTTATATCTTTGGTAGACTTGAGAGTGATGCATGTTCCTGCTAGCAGTGCAGGAAAGGAAGCAATGCTGTATTTTCTAGGGTAACTGGAAACAGTGTATTGATTGCTTCTGTTTACAAGAGGAAATATAGGGCCAGATGTATGGCACCATTTAGCAACAAACAAAAAGATATGACTATGTACCTCCAAAAAAGTAGAGGCTTTAACTCTACACACACACACGGACACAGACACTCACCTCCCATATTGCAGCTACAGAGCTCAGGGAAAAAGGGATGATTAAGATGAGTTCAGGAGGTAGGAGTCCTCAGACTGATCCTAACTCACATTTCTGCAGTATGAGCATTGTGACGAATAACAGCAAAGCCAGGCTTGGATGTCAGGGTTCAGCTTCACAGGCAGAGTGATGGCCCCTCCAGCTTCCGGTTTCTTGTGCCAAGTTCTTTAATCTCTCCGCACTAGGACTGGAAGTATGAGTTAAAATAAGAAAACATCCCATCACCATTCCGTGCACGCCCAAGCATATGTTCAGGGACTTGCCATTTTATATCACACCTTGGTATCTGAGTAGGTCAAACTAATACATAACTTTGAGGCAGGAGTAGAGTCCCCTGAGATTGGTCTGGATGATTGTATATTTCAGCTGATCATTTCTTCTCTTGTGATTTCTAAGTAACATTTATCTTGATATCCCTTTGGCAATCCTGCTCTTTCTATCCAGTGTGATTTTATGCAGGCTTCTGTAGGCATATGGTCTTCTACATCTGATTTCTGATGATTAACCATGCCTTCATTTGCATTTTACTTGTATCAAGATGATGTGTGAATTTCTACTTTGTTCAAATGAAATCATGAAATTGTGCAGTACCAGGAAGACAACGTAGTTATACCTATGATATCTGTGTGCTAGGAGTGGGGAGGGTATTAAATTCTCCCCCTGAAAAAGAGATAATTGTGAGGCTTCTTATTGATCTCTGATTTTTTCCTTGTCTCCCTTTGCTAGACTAGAGGTAGCAAAAGGATAATTCACAAACATGAAACATTTATTATTCTCTTACTGCTTCTGGTTGAAATTGGCAAATTTACAAGTGATAAATCACCTTATTTTTGTATCCCACTGGAGAATTAGACTATTAAACAGGCCTGTACTGAGAGAAGTTCTGACTATTCTGGGAAACAGGAAAAAATGGAGACAACAATACAAGGAAATAAATATAAACTATATGTGTGCATAAGTAAATATATGGTGTATGTATTTTATATGTATTTAAAAAAGAAAATATAACAAACTGTTTGGTTCTGTTTCAGATCCTAGTCCTTTCTGTTTCAGCCAGTCAGGGAGTTGTCAGTAATAGTGCATATTAATGCTATAGATTTTACTGGAAAATAGTCTGGTTTTAACAGATATTGTTGTTTTCTAAGAGTACAAAGCATCTAATATTTAATGAATAAATACTACTTCTCAGGTCATTATCACTGTCTCATTTTAATTACCGAGACTTGGGTCAGTCTTGCTAATTGCCAATGAGCATGCTCTTTATTAAAGATAAATCTAATGTTGCCAAGTGTCCTTGTGATTTTGCCAACTCTCTTTTCTGTTCCAGTTCAGTCACACTCAGCTGTGAAGGATGTAGATTATTTTAGCAGATACAGGTCTCTCCTCAGTGGCATAAATTACTGAGCTGCTATGCTCCCTGGATTTATATTTGCTGTTTTGCTGATTGACAAGAAGAGTCTTAGCTTGCTTTAGCCTCTTGATCCCTTGACGATAAATCTGAGTACTCAAGGCATCATGGGCCTGTACCTGGTTATTACAGATACACAGTAGTGACACATGTAAGAACATATATTCACCTAATAGGGCTGAGTACATGCAGAATTGCACGAACAGATGCAAGGAGTAATCTGAAGAAGTTCACAGTAATTGGGTACAGCTGTCTTATTCTTTCTCTCCTCCCACTCCACAACAGGTACTATAAGTTTATTCATATTCCAGGCAAATAATAAAGGCTGTGAAAACAGCTGAACTGAAAGATTTTTTAAAAAAAATTAAAGCATGTAGCAAATCTCCTTTAACTTGGAAATCATTTGTGACATTGCTCTGTGTGCATATTATTTACAGCACATTTGTTTCAGGAAATAAAAAGTTTATATTGCTCTATCAGTACATCCTAAGACACTGAATGCTATTTATCACAAATATGTGCTGTCAAGAAAGGCATCTTGACACAGAAGAACGGGAGTGGTTGTGCTAAATCTTTTGTGGTACGTGTACATTCTGTCGTTTGTTATGGAGAAAAAATAACAGCACAGAAGTGCAACTCTAGCAGACAGCGATGAACTGTCAGAGCTGAAGACACGGTGAATGAATGAACTCCTGCTTCTCTTCTGGAGTTACTTCCGTGTATGCCATTATATTAGTTCAGCTGAACAAGTTTGACATAAAGATTGATGCAACTTATTGGCTGCAGAGCCCCTCTGAAAAGCTGTTCTGAGTCTCTTTCAGAAGGAAGCTCCAGTGAATTGCTCCATATATTTAGTGAGGTATGGCATATGCTTTACTGAGGTCTGATGTACATCTGCATATTTCTCCAGGTTCATTCTTTCAAAGCCTTATTTCAGAAGAATTTCATTTTCAACAACCTTTCAGAGAAGGTTAAACAAATGTAAAGGCTGGTTCTTCAAGCATATATTATTTTTAAGAATGAGAATAATTTCCTCTGCCTTCAATGGCACTATTCACATACCTAAAATTAAATGTACTCTTACTCATCTGGATTTTTTTGTGAGTGTTCCTCCATTTTTGTTGAAGTTAGTGTGAACTTTCATGTTACATTTGATAAAGCCTCATATATACATTAAGGAAATTAATGTCTACTAATTGCAAAGCTTTCAAAGTACCATGGATCTTTTCATGCTCTTACAGATGATCTACTTTGAGATAATTATCAGTCTCAGTAAGTTTATGTTAAAAGCTTGGTACAAATAATGAGTCAAACAGTAGGATTTTTACCTGAGGAAAGTGTGGAATTAAGTCCAAATTTAGATTCCCCATCTCTGGAAGAAAGAACTCAAAGGTATGTCTCAAACTCCTTGAAAAGCTGGGGAAATTTAAACTGTGTCTCATTTGTCAAATCTGAAAAGAGATTGTTCTGGTTTTGTTAGTGAGGGGGAGCCTAAGGTGGTAGCTTCTGTAGGAAACTGCTAGAAGTTGCTCCCCTTTGTTCAGTGGACTCGGCCGGGCCTAGGGCAGACCTGCTGCTGGCCAAGGCCGAGCCGATTGGTAACAGAATGTCCCGTGATAACGCCTCTGTGATAACGTATTTAAGTAGGGGAAAACAGAAAAAAAAGAAGGAGAAGATGTGAAGCAGCTGAGCGGGGGGCAGAGAGCGGGACGCGCGAGCCTTGAGGGCCTTGCAGGCCTCACCCTCTGGCCTCTCGCCGGGCAGCAGACTAGGCCCAACTTGGCCCAGCCTGGCTGCAAGAAGTGGAGAGGAGATGAGAAGTGAATAAGATGTAAAAAGGATCCTGAGAGGCATCTGCCAGCCTGTTGTGAGGAACGGCTGCAGACGCCAAGGTCAGTGAAGAAGGAGAGGGAGGAGTAATGCGGCTCCTGGCCAAGATTCCCCTGCAGCCTGTGGTGACGACCATGGTGGAGCAGGTTGTCCCCCTGCAGCCCATGGAGGTCCACGGAGGGGCAGAGATCCACCTGCAGCCCGTGAAGGACCCCACATCGGGGGAGGTGGATGCCTGAAGGCGGCTGTGGCCCATGGAGGGCCCGCTGGGACAGCCGTTCTGGAGAGACTGCACTCCGTGGAAGAGATGACCCACGCCAGAGCAGTTTCACGAAGGACTGTGGCATAGGGGTGGGACCCCACAACGGAGCAGGGGAGAAGTGTGAGGAGTTCTTCCCCCGACCATGAAGCAGCGGCATGAAACAACGTGTGATGAACTGACTGCGACCCCCATTCCCTCTTCCCCCCTGTGCCACTCGTGGGGGGAAGGTAGTAGAGATAATGTTAAGCCCGGGAAGAGGGAGAGGTGGCAGGAGGTCATCTTGTTCTCTGTCTCATTATCCTGCTAATTTTAGAAATAAATGAATAGTTTTCCCCAAGTCGAGTCTGTTTTGGCCATAACGGTGACTGTAAGGATTTCTCCCTGTCCTTATCTCAAACCTCGAGCCGTTTTTCCTTATATTATCTCCCCCTATTCTCTCGGAGGGTGGGGGGAGTGAGAGAGAGAGACTGCATAGTCTGGTCCCGATCGGGGCTGAACTACGACAGTCAGTATTCAAGCAATGTGTGGAAACTATTAACTACAAAAGACAAGTTTTCTCAGAGAGGGAGACAGGCATTGCCGACACAAAGCGGAAATTAAATGAAGAGTAAAATGATACAACTGCTTAGTGAAAATGAATAGAACGTTTAGAGGTAATTGAAAGCATGTGTATTTACAAATGTTTGGTATAGTTAGTGATTTTTTTATTGATAGTACTGATGGCTTGAGAATATATTTATTTCTGTCTGACAATTCTAGAGTTGTTGAGGGTTAAGCCCCGTGAGCAGCTGAGCCGCTCAGTCACTTCCCCCATTAGCCCCAGTGAAACAGGGGAAGAGAAAAGGAAGAAAAAAACCAAGAAAACTTGTAAGTCAAGATTCAAAGGAAAAAAAAAATGTTTAATAAGTAAAGGATAAATGGAATAAGAGAGAAGAAAACAAAACAAGTGATATAAAGGCAATCACTCGGCATCTTCTATGGGTAGACAAATCCATAGCCATTTCCTGAGCAAAAAATGGCTAACCCTCCCAACATACTCTCTTTTCCCTTTTTGTTGCTGATCATGATGTCATGTGGCATAGAATATCTCTTTGGCTAGTTTGGATAGTCTTCCTGGTTGTGCCTCCTCCCAAGCACATCTGCTGGTCACACCTGCTGGGCAGGAAGAGTGAGAAACAAAGGACTTGATGCTGTGCAAACACTGTTGAGCAAAAGCTAGAACATCAGTGTGTTATCAGTACTGTTCTGGTCAAAATTTCAAAGCACAGCACCGTATGAGCTGCTATGAAGAAAATGAGCTCTGTCTTAACCAGTCTCAGTACAATAGGCAAACTGTATGTACATACATTCTTAAATGTATGTACTCAGGGTTAATGAACACTATATATGATAATGACCTTGAAACAAAAGATAATGCAGTACAACACATTAATACATCCAGAAATTACTTCAATACCAGATTATCACTATTTGTGGTCTGTTTGACAATATGCAAACTGATTCCCAAACCATCGTTATCAACAGGTCAATTTAAATGTTATATATCATCTCCTCCTATTCTCTCGGAGGGTGGGGGGAGCGAGAGAGAGACTGCGTCGTCTGGTCCCGATCGGGGCTGAACTACGACAAGATTAAATCTTACTAAGCTTTGATTCATATTACACTAGTTAGTTCATCTTTGATTAGTTTTGCTGAGTTAGAATTGTAACTTGATTTTATTTTCAGTGCTACACTACAAGGCAGTCACCTTTTATACTGACATTATTAAAAAACATAAAGTGATGAAATATGTACTGAACGTTATTATTAGGATTTTTTTTTAAAAAAGAAAGCAATTTGTATAATTTTAATAAATGAATCAACTATAACTTCAATATCTGCATGCAATAAAACCATTTTTCAAGTTCTGGAAGATAACTATACAGATTACCTCATTATTATAAATTTTTAGACCAAATATTGGTTAAAGAGAAATTGGAAAACATTGCTTTTGAAATTTAGTGTGAATTTTGCAGCCTAAACCCAACTTCTATTGCAAATAAAAAATGTTCTTGCTTTACTGAGAGTTTATTTTACTTATAAAGAATTCAGATGAGGACTTTTCTGTACATCTCCCAGAAAAAAAAAAAAAAAAAAACCAACTTTTCTATCCTTGGTAAATTAATTCTTCATTTCAAGTTTCAAAATAGTAAAAAAGTTATTTTTTTCATAAAGGAAAATTATACAAATAATAAAGTAAGATAATTATTTTTCTTTTGAAATGTATATAGTAACTATTTTTTTTTTCCTAGTTTTACTATTTAATTTATAGCATCTTGGAAAAATCTTACTTTTCCAGAGGAATTATTTGCCTAATCAGTATGGCACATTTGAGACTCAAAAATAAATTTAGTCAGGCAGTAAACTCAAAATAAAATTTATTCTAACCCAACTGGTTTAGCAGGAAAACAACTAAAAATGAGATAGAACAAAATCATTCAAGTCTCTGACAACATTTGTAAACCACAGATTCAGTGATGTGTAAGGAAATTAGTACTGACTTAAGAAGTGACTTAAGAATTCTTAAGCTTCAGAAATGAGGATCCTAATTGCACACTCACCTGTAAGATGAGGGCTGTCAATTCCGAGGAGGTTCCTTAGGCTGCATCCCAATGTAAGGGGAGAGCCCCTGACTGCAGACCTGCTGTTCTGAGGAGGACAGACTCAGTCTCATCCTCTGTCAGGGTCTCCATCCATACCCGAGCTGGATCTGATCCATGGTCACAGATGGCTGTCAGTTCTCATTGCCTGGAGACTTCAGTAGCCACTGTGTGGGCTATGCCAGGACTTTCTAGGACTTTCTGGCTGTGTATGTGACAACAGCCACATGGTTCTGGAAGCTTCTTAGCTTAGGGGGAGTGTTCGTGCCACAAAAAACTGTTAAAACATCATCTTGCAGTATTGTGTTTCTGCATTCGGTCTGTGTACCACCTGAGGAAGCTGGAATTAGAGATACTATCACTCCGTAAAATAAAGCTACTATAGTATATTTATTAAAAGTCTTAATATCAGAATATCTTAAAATATATTAATAAGTATTTATTTTCTTTTACATTTACAGTGATAAGATTACTAACATTTTTTTATCACACATTTTACTCCTGGTGTCTACAAATGTTTTTAATCAAGATAACTTTTATTAACAATACAGTTGTGAAACTGTAATATTTACAACTATTAGCGTATTTCTATTTGGCATCAAGAATTGTGAAGTAATGAGAATTTGAAATAACTTTTATTTGAATCCATGTATTTGGACCTAGCTAGCTACTTGTAGAGTTCTATATCAGGTACATGAACACAGAAACAAACAGAAACTATTAAGAGAAATAATTGATAATAAAACAGAAGAAATCTGAAAATGAGACTTGATAAATATATATATACTGCAACAGTTTAGAGTTGCTTGTACCTTGAAAAAGGCTTTGTATAAAGGACAAGATTTCCACTTGTTTAAAGAGATATAACAGAGAAATCTGTTAATTTGTGAAAAAGTGCTACAACACGATTTTTTTTTCATATAATATTGTATTAAATACATGACAAAGAGACAATAACCAGTTGAAATAAGCAAATCAGCCCTATGTGAAGGGAGCCAGTGAAGGATTATCTAGAAAAAAGACAAATTATCTCAGACATTCCATAGTAGGAAAATATTGTACCGTGATCTGTGTTTAACAAGTAAGACTCAGTTATTCTGGCTTTACAGCACATTTGGAAACAGAACTGTGACAAGTCAGAAGCTCTTTTAATGAAGTTAATTTAGCAACACATTTTGCTCGCTGAATCTATACTTGTTTTCAATCATGAAGGAACCATTTTATGAATATTATTGCTATGAAATTTTAATATTTAAGCAGTAGCACTGAAATGTAGGCTCTTGCTATTATAGACATTTAATGTTTTGTCTCAACAGTTTTAGATATATGCATGCTGTTTCTTCTTAAAATTAGCAGTAAATAATGGAAAATAGTGGTTAATTTGACAGGAAGTCTGACGGGTTTTTACGAATTTTCATACAGGTTTTTTTACACAATCAAAAAAAAAAGTAGGCTTTTAGCCTGAATAACAGCAGTATTTCTCCATAGCTTTATTAATGACATGCAATAAAAATGGAGACAAATTACTACAAGCATAAGAGGCACCAATATGAAACTGTCTGTATGTGAATCATTTCCCATAAAATGTTGCATCACCTGGTGAGTATTTTTTCTCTTTCTTCTGCCAGTTTGAATATTCTGGCAGCATGAATTTAGCCTTGAGTTATGTGGTCTTTCTACTAAAATTTATGTAATTGTGTTCAACACTGCTCATGCCACCAACAAATTCTTTATCATTGATCAGTCATTGTTTTTTATTCTAAAAGACATGATTACATCTTAAATATTGTCAAATAGATCTCAAATCTCCTTCAGGTTAACTTATGTACTTGATCTAGTATGTGCACTGGGCAGTACACATAGCTCCCAGCAGAGTAACAAAGATGCAACATTTCACAAATTCCTTCTCCCACTCAGATACTTTTTTGTAGTCTCAAAGTATTTTTTCTTTAATGAGAAAAAGTTTGTTGTGGGGTGTGGGGAGAAATTAGGATATGGCCAACTATAGACATTTATTAGATATATTCCTTGAGTTTTTCATTTGATGCCCTTTGAACTACATATAGAAAATCTAAGGAAAAGTCTAAACTTAATACTATAATAAACTCTCTGGAAATACCTTGCATCATGTAACTATATGTAACTATTATATTTTAACAGTCTATTGATTTTCTATGGGAATTGTTCATTTCCTGTTTATTTCAACCATTTGTTTCTTCAGTGTGTCTTGTAGCAGAAATGAGAAAGGCAAATACTAAATTAACTCCCTTCCTTTCTACAGGGACTTTCAACCTTACATTACTTAGCTGCTCTGGAAAATCCCACTGATTGTCTCATATTAAAACCTGATAATTGGTATAAAGCATATATTACACAAGATCTTTTAAAAACCAAGACACCTGTCATATATCTCCAGAAGTATCTGGATCTGATTACAGAAGTTCAAAATCAGTACGGCACTTCTAAAGCATCTTGGAAATTTAATCACAACTAATTTCCAGTGCGTATTTTAAGATCTTTCCTTTTGAGCAATTCTGCACTTTTCATATAAGCAAAAATGAGCATTTTGAATAAAGCAACTTTTTTTCCAAAAGAAAATTCCAAACTCAAATATACTTCTGAAGCCCTAGTTGGAAGATGTCTATTTCTGCTTTTGCAGATGAAGGTTTTAGTCCTCACTGTCTAAACTAACTTCTGTAAAAATCCCTGTACCTGAGTTGAGCTCCAGTTATTTTTGAGACTCTTAGGCAGACACATATTTAGTCTTACAACAAATTTATTTCAATACACTGGATAATTAAACAAAAAGAAATACGTACAGTTTCTTTACAAGTTCATTATTTTGGGGTCACATGTTAGTCACATGATGTCATTTTAGTCTGTCATATGCTAATCTTTCTTTACATTTGTGTATAAATACATATGTAAGAGTTGTGTACTTGAAGAAAGAGATAACTGTCAGGAAAAAAATGACTAATTGTTCCCAAAAAACATCAGTGCAACATAGAGGCAATGTTCTATCCTCTTACATGCCATGTTTTGCTCTTCAGAGCAAGCAGAGGGTCCATAAAGCTGCTTTGTCACTGGCCTGTTCTTCAGTCAGTGTTTATTGTTGAAAGGAGCACAGACTGAAAATGCCTTTGTATTTCTTACAACACCAATGACACATTTTCTGAATGTTACACCTCAGAAAGGCATCTAATCATGGTATAAGAATTTGGGGGAAGTATAACAGTTTCAATGTGAGGCACAACTTAGTTTTTGCATGACCTTCAATAAGCTATTTAAGATGCTAGAACATAAATTCATCAGAAAAAAAACTGATGTTTTAAGCACCAATGAGGTATTTGGAGTATTATGGTAATGGAAACAGAATATATGTGTAAAACTTAGACAGAAACTTAAATTTTCACTTTATTTCAATAGTCTAAATAGTTACAATCTCAGAATAGCACCATGCTGAAATAAATTTGATCTGATGATAAACATCTACTGCAATGTAGGTGTTTATATGCAGGGTTTTAATATTTTGGCTCCAAAGAGTAGCTCAAAAAAGGCACATCAGGTGAACTGTGACAACTGTGTACCTCCATGTGCATTTTATTAGGCTTACAAGCTGTTAGTGAAATGTCTTGACTAGTGAACCACATAGTTTCATAATTGCCGTGATCTTTTTCAGTCTTCTGCTTTTTGAGATCAGCTCCAGGGCCATCTCTTAACAGCTGATTTGCCTTCCGATATTCCGTCTCATTTAAATGTTTTGTGGTTTCTGTATGAACTATGTGAGCTCTTATTACACAAACATTGCCCCATTATCATAGTGTGGAAAACCTGGAACAAAGCAAAGGGTAGCTTCAAGTTTTACATCCAAGTGTTAAAAAAAAATTCTAGATAGTATGTTAAAATAGACTACTGCTTGTAAAAAAG
This sequence comes from Chlamydotis macqueenii, assembly GCF_036417535.1. Classification (NCBI taxonomy): domain Eukaryota; kingdom Metazoa; phylum Chordata; class Aves; order Otidiformes; family Otididae; genus Chlamydotis; species Chlamydotis macqueenii. The sequence continues at coordinate 12,595,632 of NC_141558.1, forward strand.
ATTTTATATGCCTTGTTTGTTATGATGTACTAGAGAAATGGCCTAGTCAACATATTTTATTTCTTACAAACCTAATGCATATGAATAAGCTTTGAATAATAAGTAGATCCTATGAAATACAATAATTAACTCACCTACACATTGAAGGTCTTATAAAATACCTATTTATATAATATAAATGGGGTAACCACTGATCTAGAGACTGAAGATGACCTTTAAAGGTCTCTTCCAACCCAAACTATTCTATGATTCTAAACGTGCTCATAAAAACGTAAAAAAGGCAGTCTGGGGTAAAGGCAGCAAAGAAGAATGAGCCTACAGAGACTGGAGAAGATGGATGTGACAACAAAAAGATGTATAGTTACATGAAGTGAGTGACATACGGTGGCCATTTTTGATAGCAATCATAATTAGATCATATGTTCCAGCAGAGAAACTCATAACATTATATTAGGAAGAGAAGAAGACATTTAAACTTACCAATTCATTAGACAAATATTAAACAGAGCAAAAAACTTTGAAAACTGACCAAATATAAGGTTTCTGAAAAATATAATTCAGGTACGTGAAAAAAAATTTATCTCTCAAACTCAGTGTTGATAACACAGATATAATAGCGAGGGAAAATGGAGACCCAAAATTAATGAATCAGAATACACAGCCTAAGAAGTTAATATTAAAGCAACAGAAACATCAAAATCTTTATGGGTGGCAAAGCAAATGATCATTACCATCAGAAAAGAATAGAAGAATATGCTTACACTGACAATTAATGCATAAAATGGGTATTTTTTCAATATTTTCTTAACAGATCAGGATTATCTTTATAGATATTTCATTGCTCCCCAAATCTTTCTATTTGCAAAGAATGATGCACTACAAAGAAAACTGCAAATGCAGAAACAAAAATTACCTGTTATTAATAAAGTGTAACACATTTCTAAAGGTGACCAAAATATGATTGTCTACACCATTTGTGAAACAATACTTCAAAAGAAGAGAAAGTAGTAACTATAATGGTTGTAATTGTCTAACTGCTGAAGAAAAAATACTTGCCAAACTGCAATTACTGTCACAGCACAGCTTTATTTACAGTACCAAAGAATTCTTAGCCAGATTAATGTCTACAGTGGAATAAACTGAAGACAGAAAACAAAAATTAAAAGTATGACATTTAGAGGAGGAAGATTATGTATTTTGAATCCTATAAAAAGCTTGAGAATAAATTGTTAGTCATCATCAACTGTAATGATTTTGAAGCTTTGATGCTCTTCACCAGAGCACTTTATGGAAGGATAATGCAGAACTACAGAGAAAGTAGAGAATTTTTAGTAATATAAAAGACAGCAGAATGCTCACATCTTTTTTTTTGTTATACCACGAATGATATGCAAAAGTCTTCCAAATAAAGTGTACAGTCTATGAATAGAATACAAATAGTAATGTTAAGTGCTACTCTTGCTGTTGAAAATGGCTTTGGATTGACTGACAGAAGTGGAGAAACTGTGGAATTTGGAGTGACAATGGAAAGCTCAAAGATTTTTAGACAGTGTAGCTCTTCCCTCAGTTGTTATATGCAACATAGAGACAAAACTCTGAAAAGAAAGACTAGTTATCTCCAATGAACAAGCATGAAAGATTTCAAACAAAACAACAACAAATATATATATATATATATTAGAAAAGCTAAACCAGAACAAATGCTAAAGAATTTGTTTGTAGCCATGGTGTTTAAGAAAGAAAATTTTGCAGGAAGAGGCATTACATTGTATGAATGACAAGAACTGATATAACTCAAAAAAGCTTAAAAGCTACTAGTGCAAAATCCTTTGTTAAAGTCAGTTTTATTATGTGGATTATCTCTACCATGTGCCATGAGAGAGCTACAGAAATGGAATAATACCATGAATGAGGAAAACAACAGAAAATATAAATTATTTTTGTTTAAATCTTAACTGTTTTTTTAATATGACAATAAATACAGAAGTAAAACTATATAACTTCTTTCAACACTATGAATTGCACAAAAGAATAGTAAAATTATATGCTTATGTTACATAATGTTGGCCAAAAATTTTGAGCAAAGACATTCACTGGTGAGTGAACTGAGTGCTTAAAAGGGAGCTGGTCTCATTTATTCCTGTCACAAATAAGACACCAAGGATTCCAGAATAAAGCATGAACTGGTGATGATAAAGACCAACCAATTATGAGAGTACATCTTTAGCAAAAATGTACGAGTGATTAGCTCATGAAAGCAGAAGAATGTTGGATGTTATGATATTTTTGAAAATAATCCTATGCCCCAGGATTCAGGAACAAAACAAAAAAAATACAAGGCCTACCTCCATATAGACGGCCTTCACAATGTCATGGCACTCCTAACACTGTAGAAGTAGAATGATTAGATCATTGTCCCTTGTCCCATCTGCCAAGATGACTCAAGAAAAGAAATTATCTTCCTGGAACACCATGCAAACTAAGGGGAAATATTTTCCAAACAGGCACAGGACTTATTCTGGGATGCAAGCAGAAGAGAATTTTGAAGTGGGGCAGAGAGAATCTGAAGGTGATTTAAAATATGAGGTGTCTTCAGGGGACTGTGGCAATATGCAAAGCATTTAGAGGAAGGATCAAAAGTTCAAGCCCTAATCTCAGAACCTAAAGCCACGTCCCACTGAAGGTTCAGTTTCATTGTGGCATAGTTTGCTGCAAAATGTGGAATAGGAACTGCTGAAGCATGAAAACTGACATTTAGTTCATTTATTGCAAATGGTTCTTGCCTGCAAGCCATCTACAAAGGAATTCTAAAGCACAAACATGATAAAGAGGGAAAGATCAGTTTGTCTTTCAAATGGTAACTTTACAAGTCAAATAAACAGACCAAGAAAAGTAGTGAGATATGAAAAATAGGCAGTAGACGTAACAGTTCATTAGAATACTGGTTTATCTTCATGTACCATGATGTATCCAGACGTACTGCTAAAGATATGTTATGCAGATGCTCATGTGCCCAAAAACATGCTCCTGAAGAACATCAAAACAATGAAGAGGTAGCCAAGGCTGTCAAAATTGAAGTGCCTCAAGTGGACCTGGACTGGGAGTGTAAGAGTGAGCTATTTGTAGCTTAATTGGCCCACAAAACTTCAGGACACGTAGGGAGAGATGTAATGTACAGATGATCAAGGGATGGACTTGACCATGGAGGCCAACACATAGGTCACCCATGAATATGAAACATGTGCCACAATCAAGCGAGCCACACATTTAAGTCTCCTTGGAATATAAGGTGGTGGCTAGGTTTTCAACAGGGCAGGGCCTGGCAAATTTACTGTATTGGAGCCCTGTCACGAACACACTAAGACAAGCACTACATACCATGATGGAAGCAACTATCAGGTGGCTAGAAACACACCCTCTAAACCATGCCATTCCCTGAAATACCATCTTAGGCTTTGAAAGGTAAATTTGTGGTGATATGGTACCCCAGAAAGAACTGAGTCAGGCAATGGGACTCATTTCTGAAATAACCTCATAATCTCCTGGGCCAAGAAACATGATCTTAACTGGGTGTATCACATCCCCTATCACCCATGAGCCTCTGGAAAAACTGAGAGACATAATGGACTGTTAAAGACTATGTTGAAAGGACTAGGCAATGAGTCACAGAGAGTGATGCACTTCACTCATAAGAGAGGAGCAGCAATGTACTTTATGGATATAAAAAAAAAAGTGAGTTAACAGATTTCAATAGTAAATGTGACAGTGATTTAACAAGATTTTATGGCAAGGTACACTTGATTATTTACTGCAGTAAATACCAAGTCTCCCCTTCCTTCTTTATTCTCTAGTTTGTACTGCTGAGCACGATGTCATATGGTATGGAATATCCCCTTGGTCAGTTGAGTCTGGTTTTCCCATTTGTGTCCCCTTGCAACTTCTTGTGGATCCCCAGCCTACTTGCTGGTGGGGTAGTCTGAGTAGCAGAGAAGATCTTGACGCTGTGTAAGAACTGCTCAGCAATAACTAAAACATCCCTGTATTATCAACGCTGTTTTCAGCACAAATTCAAAACATAGCCCCATACCAGCTACGCTGAAGAAAATTAACTCTATCTAAGCCAAAACCAAAGCCACCTGGGGAAGGTGGTGTGGGTTGCTCCTCCCTTGAGAAAAGTCAAACCCATTCATGTCATTTTCTTCACTTACGGACCTGAGTGTACTTTGGTGGGTAATGCAGAAGGATATGGAGATCTGGCTTGTGCCTCAAAGAGTTTTAACCTTGGGGGAAAAATAATCTGCGATCTGAGTTATATGTTGGAGGAAGTAATGCAGCAGCAACCACCTAAACTGGTGCAATGTGATCTTCACAAAGAACTGGCCATGTGCAAGGATGGGAAGTCCATGGAATGGGAGAATAATACCTAACTGCTAAGAGATAGAGGATAACAGTTAATGAGAATGTACAAACCTGTATGTTGGATATAAAGATGGTTTAAGCATGTAGTAGAAGTTGTAAATGTTGGTAAGAAGTGACTTCAGTAATGAGAAAGATACAATCCCATGTATCCCATTGCATGCTCTTCATAGCCTGTGCAATGGGCTCCACAAACAAATGTTTCCCTGACCGGGAATCGAACCCGGGCCGCGGTGGTGAGAGCACCGAATCCTAACCACTAGACCACCAGGGAATACAAAAAATTGCCTATAACAGATTAGATTAGATTAAAATATTGGTTTATCAATCTCTCAGGGAGAGACTGATCTAATCTAAAGTTAACTATGTAACATTTGCCTAATTTAGGGATTTCAGTTCCCTGAACAGTTCCTAGAGAGAGAAAGGGAATTCTTCCCACTCTAAAATACATATCTTCAGATGGTGTGAGTCTCCTACCTGAGTTCCTGGTTTCTCTACCAGCTACTGTCTAGGTGAGTAGGTTAGACTAGTTATCTAATACTTAAATGCCCAGAGGTACATTAAATTATCTTTCGATTTAATTCGTGTAAAAAGAGGCATCTAATGCTGTGTGCGTCTCTTCTGTCAGACTAGGAGGGACTTGGAGGGGCCTGGGAAAATCCTTTCAGGACTCTAGGAGATTAAATTGTATTGAATGCCTATGTTCAGGCAACTGAACATCATAATAATGGTGTAGAGTACTCATGATGCTAAATGGTTCTTAACATGATGTCTTTATTTCATAGTGTTAACATTTTTTTTTTTAATTTTATCTATGGCTTGACTACATTTATTTTTCCTTAGCAAAGCCAAACTCAATTGCAATTAAGACCTCATGTATACTGGACATTCTGACATATGACCTGGCAAGGTCATGGAGCAGATTCTCCTGGAAACCGTGCTAAGGCACATGGAGAGCAAGGAGATGGTTGGTGACAGCCAACATGGCCTCACCAAGGGCAGATCGTGCCTGACCAATTTGGTGGCCTTCTGTGACGGGGTAACAGCATCGGTGGACAAGGGACGAGCAACGGATATCATCTACCTGGACTTGTGCAAAGCTTTTGACACTGTCCTGCACGACATTCTTCTCTCTAAACTAGAGAGACATGGGTTTGATGGACAGACCACTCGGTGGATAAGGAGTTGGCTGGATGGCCGCACTCAGAGAGTGGTGGTTAATGGCTCAATGTCCATGTGGAGACCGGTCACGAGTGGCGTCCCTCAAGGGTCCGTGTTGGGCCCGGCCCTGTTCAACTTCTTTGTCAGCAACATGGAGAGTGGGATAGAGTGCACCCTCAGCAAGTTTGCTGATGACACCAAGCTGTGTGGCACCGTCGACACACTGGAGGGGAGTGATGCCATCCAGAGGGACCTTGACAGGCTGGAGAGGTGGGCCCATGCCAACCTCATGAAGTTCAACCAGGCCAAGTGCAAGGTCCTGCACCTGGGTCATGACAAATACAGGCTGGGCGGGGAATGGGTTGAGAGCAGCCCTGAGGAGAAGGACTTGGGAGTGCTGGTGGATGAGAAGTTCAACATGAGCCAGCAATGTGCCCTTGCGGCCCAGAAGGCCAACCGCATCCTGGGCTGCATCAAGAGGAGCGTGGCCAGCAGGTCAAGGGAGGTGATTCTCCCCATCTACTCTGCCCTGGTGAGACCCCACCTGGAGTACTGTGTCCAGTTCTGGAGCCCCCAGCACAAGAAGGACATGGACCTGTTGGAGCAAGTCCAGAGGAGGGCCATGAAGATGATAAGAGGGCTGGAGCACCTTTCCTATGAGGACAGGCTGAGAGAGTTGGGGCTGTTCAGCCTGGAGAAGAGGAGGCTCCGGGGAGACCTGATAGCGGTCTTCCAGTACCTCAAGGGGGCCTACAAGAAAGATGGGGAGAGGATGTTCAGTAGGGCCTGTTGCAACAGGACTAGGGGTAATGGTTTTAAAATAGAGGGAGGTAAATTTAGATTGGATATTAGGAAAAAATTTTTTACAATGAGGGTGGTAGAACACTGGAACAGGTTGCCCAGAGAGGTGGTGGATGCCCCATCCCTGGAAACATTCAAGGCCAGGCTGGATGAGGCTCTGAGCAACCTGATCTAGTCGGGGATGTCCCTGCTCCTTGCAGAGGGGTTGGACTAGATGACCTTTGAAGATCCCTTCCAACTCTAACCATTCTATGGTTCTATGATTCTATATTTCAGTGGAAGCTGGATTAAGCAAGCTCTGGGGATTTTTCAAGATACCTGTCCAGTCCTTCATACTGAATCTGTATGGTTCTAAAGGAGCTGTCTTCTTTGGACCGTTTCACCTGACATAATTCAAATGTCAGGCTTCAAAGAGGAATCTTCAAAATCTCTCTCTTATCAACCTCTATACAAATATATCTCTATTTGCAATATACCCTAGTGACAAGTCAGGAGCCATGTGATTCTCTTTCTACATATATTTGTGAAAATGAACAGTTAAAGGCATTATTCTCTTCGCTTCTAAATTTTAGGAAGTATTACGGCAGTGATGATTGTAAAAAATAGATAAACAATATTTTCCCTCCCTCCTATCAGTCAACGTTCTCTCTTCCAGAATGAGTTTTACCAGTCATTGAATACATTTTCTCAAATGGAGCAATTTGTCTGTTTCTTGCATGCTAATTAAAGAAAATTAGAAACATTTACATGTAACACTAACCCCCTACAGACTAGTTTGAGATGTATTTTGGTAATTTAGTCTCAGTTTGACAAATGTGTAACCATTAGTGTATTACAAAGGTCACCAGTATATAATTCATGCACTGAGTGATTTAAGTTAAACTCTTTCTCTCTTTTCTGTCATAGATGAAAACATTTTTTTTTTTTTTTGCTTGAGAAATTGTTTCTAAATACAGGAATTGCTCATTCATATTTTTTTTCAGTATAATTCCATCAAGCATTAGGCTGCAAAAGGGAAAAAAAGGCTAAAAGGATTGCAGACTAAAACTCAAGCTATGTCCATCATTGATCTGTGAAGAATTAAAAACTAGTTTCATTTTGGAAAAAGAGCTAATACTCTTTGGAAAACTCCATCTATTCAAGTTCTTGTGCATCCTTTATTTAAAACCACAGGCATACTTCCAAGGTACGAAAACAAGTATAGGTAGTTCATCATAAGTTTCCCCAGGATTTTTTTTTTCCTGACTAGCATGAGAATTTAAATTTTAAAAGTTATTTCTCTTTAATTCTTTAGTTCTAAATATATAAATATTATTCAGAATAATTTTCATAAAAGGATAGTTAGATATATTGGAATAAATCAATTTTACAAGTATAACAAAAGAAAGAATAGTTTATAGCTGGAAACATACTGTGAAGAGCTCAATAGAGAATAACGTTGCACTGATCTGGGGAGGGAAAATGGTGCTAAATTGTTTCTCCAGTGTTTAATTTCTGTGACATAAGAATATTAAAACAAACTAAATGATGCATTTAATCTATCTGAAAAATAAAACTTGGGGCAGATACAAGAAAAGTTATTTATCCTGTGCAATAGTGACTACTGCAAAACCTCACTAATTTACAGAATCTGTAAGAGAGGCATCTAAGAACAGAGCCCACAGTCCAGCACTGGAAGTAGGGAAATGTCTCAACAGGGTTCAATAGATACTTAGCATGATAAATGCTAAGTTTTGAGTATCTTCTTTAGTGCTGCAAGAGGAAGCAGTGGTTAGTGATCTCTCAGAAATGTATGATGGGAGTTTGACTCCCAGTAGACTCAAGACAGGAATGAAGCAGGATCTCCAACATTCTTTTAACCATTGAGTATGTTGGACAAAATACTTCCACCTTTACTCCAGCCATGTGTGTGGAGCCTGTTAGCTGTGGATACTCTGAGAACCTTTCTACACTTAGTCTGTCAGCAGACTTGGACAGAAAAAAATGCTGATGTTTGTAATTTTGAAGAGGCAGGCATGAAGCTGATGTTACACCATCAAAAGCAAGGTGACTTCCTATGCGAATTCCATCTAGTATTTTGGAAACTGAAGACCTTCTGCTGCTTCTAGAATTGAATGGCAGCTGAAATATATTTTGTGAATATAAGTTATAGATATAGAAGTCTAAAATGGTAGCTGACAGACTCAAGATAACTTTCTGAATCTAGTTTCACAAACAGTAGATTTGATGATAAGCCCAAACTATATCAAATTCCATTATTTGCATACAATCCAAGATACCAAAAATATATGTATGTAGTATGACCAGATCACTTTATACAAAGTCCCATAGGAAGAACTCACTGCAGTACTCACAGTAATCAGTGAAAGATTTGATTTAGAAATCAGAGAGCTAAATAGAGCTCTCCACACATCACTGTCTACTGACATGGTAACCATTGCAGTCAAAAGAGATCTCAGCCTTCGTTCAGTTGCCCACACATAAGTATTTAGTGGAATTTTAAATACTCTTAAGGTACACTGTCTATCTTTCAGTTGCTGTATCCTGTACTAGATCAGCCAGCCTGATAGGATGTCTTGTTTGTTCTAGAGCATGTCGTATAAAATTAAGTGCCTACAGGTGGGCAATTTAATCAAAGATGTAAGCATTTACTTTAGGGTCAACTTCTAGCAAAGTTCTAAGTGATATTGATTGTAGTAATTATATATCCATTGGCTCCTTGGGGATTTACATATATGGCTGTCGTAGTTCAGCCCCGATCGGACCAGACTACGCAGTCTCTCTCTCACTCCCCCCACCCTCCGAGAGAACAGGGAGAGAAAATATAAGGAAAAATGGCTCGAGGTTTGAGATAAGGACAGGGAGAAATCCTTAATGTTACCGTCACAGGCAAAACAGACTCGACTTGAGGAAAACTATTCATTTATTTCTAAAATTAGCAGGAGAATGAGACAGGGAACAAGATAACCTCCCCCCACCCCTCCCTCTTCCCGGGCTTAACATTATCTCTACTACCTTCCCCTCCCGAGCGGCAAGGGGGGGGAAAAGGGAATGGGGGTCGCGGTCAGTTCATCACGCGTTGTTTTGCACCGCTGTATCATCATCAGGGGAAGAACTCCTCGCATTCCTCCTCTGCTCCAGTGTGGGGTCCCTCCCACGGGCCACAGTCCTTCGTGAAACTGCTCCGGCGTGGGTCATCTCTTCCACGGGGTGCAGTCCCTCTAGAACAGCTGTCCCAGTTGGCCCTCCATGGGCCACAGCCTCCTTCAGGCCTCCACCTGCTCTGGCGTGGGGTCCTCCACGGGCTGCAGGTGGATCTCTGCCCCTCCGTGGACCTCCATGGGCTGCAGGGGGACAACCCGCTCCACCATGGTCTTCACCACGAGTTGCAGAGGAATCTTGGCCAGGAGCCATATTACTCCTCCCCCTCCTTCTTCACTGACCTTGGCGTCTGCAGCCATTCCTCACAACAGGCTGGCAGACGTCTCTCAGGATCCTTTTTACATCTTATTCACTTCTCATCTCCTCTCCACTTCTTGCAGCCAGGCCGGGCCGAGTTGGGCCCAGTTGGCTGCCCGGCGGGAGGTCAGAGGGTGAGGCCTGCAAGGCCCATGAGGCTCGCGCCTCCCCCTCTCTGCCCCCCGCTCAGCTGCTTCACATCGTCTCCTCCTTTTTTTCCTGTTTTCCCCTACTTAAATACGTTATCACAGAGGCGTTATCACGGGACATTCTGCTACCAATTGGCTTGGCCTTGGCCAGCAGCGGGTCCGCCCTAGGCCCGGCCGAGTCCACTGAACAAAGGGGAGCGACTTCTAGCAGTTTCCTACAGAAGCTACCACCTTAGGCCCCCCCTCACTAACAAAACCAGAACAATGGCACACCTACAGGTACCTATACATACTGAATTAAATTTAGACATTTTAATTTTGCACTGAATTCTGCCACTGAAGTCTGACACTGAACATAAGTGTAAAGGACACCATTTAGACACCACCTTGGAGATGAAAACTTTTATTTTTAAGACAAACGTTACTATAATCTTTTTCTTTTTTTCCCTAAGCCTCTAAAGACTGTACCTACCCAGTGGAAACCATGACAGTTATATCAGTTGATACAACTGATACAGTTGTATCAGTTGATCAGTTGTATCAGACTAAAATATTAAGCATGACATTCAAAAGAGGTGTCTGTGAAAATACAGAAATAATTTTTTAAATTCCTGTGTTCATTTCTATCTGATGGAGGAATAAGGAGGAATACCTAATGAAGTGATGATTCAGCTAAATTTAGTCAACTTTGTTTATGCCAGCATAAATTCTCCAGAGCTTTCATTGACCTAAATGCATGTAAGCATATCAATTATTCACTGAGAATCACACTGCAGTCTTTTTTCTATCTCTGAATCTTGAAGCACTGCATAAATTAAAAAACCACGTGCTGAAGAATTTTTTAATTAAGACTCTCCTAAAAACAAGTTGACTGATTTGTCAGGCTTGCAAGATAGAATAAGATTACCTTTCCATTCCAAACAAAGTTTGTTTTTATTGCATAATTAGTGTGTAAGGGAAGGAGAGCTTCAGGATGAGGTACAGTAGTCATGAGAAGAGTGGTTTTATATATGGCAGTCATTTGTGCCACTATCATCTGTTTGACTTTCTAAGTTCATACATTATTCCACCCTTTACAGGTTGAACTTGCACAGTCACAGTTTTCAAATAGAAGGAAGCAGATTCAGACTAGACATAAGGAAGAAATTTTTTACAATGAGCGTGATGGAACACTGGAAGAGGTTGCCCAGAGAGGTAGTGGATGCCCCATCCCTGGAAACATTCAAGGCCATGTTGGACGGGGCTCAGAGCAACCTGATCTGGTTGGAGATGTCCCTGCTCCTTGCAGGGGGATTGGACTAGATGACCTTTGCAGGTCCCTTCCAACCCTAACAATTCTGTGATTCTATGTGATTCTAATTGTCACGTAGAATGTGACCGTGTGTTGGCTACTTAGATGAGTAGCATAAGCTGTTGCAGACCAAAGGACCTGAGAAGTGGCCTATGTGAGAGAACTTGTGCCTCTGCAGGTATTTCTCATGATGGCTCTCCATTTTCGTTTTAAAATCATTATGCTTTTTCACATTGCAAAGAGGGTGAGGATTAAAAAAAAAATAGGGTGCCTCCATCATTGCATCTCTGAAACAAGACTGCAGAGGGACACATTGTGCACAGATTGACCCGGCAGAATAAACCCTGCTATTTCATTGCACATCTGTTACGGACTCCAGAAAAAGAGTACCGCCTAAGCAGCTCACTAAGAGTGTTGAAGGCTCTAGATTCTTTATAGAAGTCTCTTGTCGAAGTATTGTCTCATTCCATTCCTGCTTAACTGGGAGCAGCAGGTGGGATCATATGTTTCAGATATTCCTGGCACGTGCAGTGCTGCCAGAACTAACAAGTACATGCCATTTCTGCAGCTCCACTGTTGACAGAAAACTGACACTCTTGCTAGCAACATTGCAGAAAATGCTCTTAGAATTAACTTATTGACAGATACCCACCAATTAAAAACAGTAACAGCAATATGTGAGAAAATGATGTCCTGCTGACAGTCTACTACTTGATCTTTAATTGAGAGAACTCCATATAGCTTTGTGGTGTACACACTTAGCAGGTTAGAAGGACCCATGTGAAATAATCTTACTCCTTTGATCTACTTATCTACTTGCATGCTTTTCTGTTGTTGAGTTGCTGAGCTTGGAGTGAATTTCTTCTACTTCATCACTCAAAAGTAAAGGCCACATGTTATTTATTTTCTCTTTCTCTCCTCAGAATTCATTTGCTCTACATTTTACCCTGAGTTTTAATCTATCTCCTGCAAAGCTATCACTGTTGATCACTCTGTGTTAGTAGATGGGTTATTATACACCTAACAGATATTTTTCCCTCAGACTTCAACACTCCATCAGATTCTTTCATCACCATTTCATGTTTCATTAAATTAAGATTTTGAAATTAAAGATTATGTTTTCAGGCCCCTAATAACCCAGCCTGATTTGTCAATTTATCTGCTTTTTGTCCTAATTCATCTTGATCTGCAGTTTTCTTCTCTAGTTTCAAAAGTGTAGTAACTTCTCTGCTGTAGCTATTCATATAGCAAAATTATAGAGGTTAATTCAAAAGACAGTTACATATTCTCTAGGATCAAATTAGCACAGTGAAAATCTCAGTAGTTCAGATTACTTCTCCTTAGGATAATGCTTTGGGACAGGACTAAGTAAGGTGGAAGGGAAAGTAATAAGTGTGTTTGTTATATAGAATTAAGAATGTTGCTTATGTGCAGAAAATACCAGTGGCAGACTACAGGTTTGTTGTCTGAATACAGTCACAGAATACAGAGGCCATAAAAGTTCATGGAATAATGTGCAATTAGGATCACAATTTCTTCAGGCCCCTAATCCACGTTCATGGAGCACAAAGTAGCTTCAAGGCATGCTATGCTGGAAGTATAAAACATGTCCATCACTGCACTATGGACCGGGGCAGGATTCCTTTTTCTTTCATTCCCATGTAACCCTTGGTTGTTTAATCTGTCAACACAAACACCTACACGCCAAGTTTCAGATATCCAAGTAGTCCTATGAAATGTAAAGTTGCCAAATAAAAGTTTTCTGAAAGCAAGGCAGAAGTTGTGATGAGAATACGGCATAGTGCAAGCACCTAAGAATAAGGAATAGAAAGGGAAGATGAAGGAAAAATAAGAGAGAATGCTCACATACATTTAAGGTATTTTTAAATAAATGAGAATTAAAAGCTACACAGTAATTAATTCTGCCTAGATGAAAGATTTACATTTTAAAAGTGAGTCAGTAATGCTCTCTGCAATAACTCCATGCCTCAGCATTTAACCTTGACAATATGGTCTCTCTCCCAGATAATAGCAACACAAATAATTTTCTACAGTTGTTAGCAGCCAAATGACTTGTTCTTCTCTAAGATTAGTGGGAGTTTCAACAGTTTTGCCTAAACCTAAATCAGAACCTTGAAAGTTCGTGAATGGCTAATTTGGTGCATCAGTGGGACTCTTTATTGGTTGTTATAAAGAAAAAGCTTTGAACAAAAAAAAAAGATTGGTTAAAGTTAATTAAAAATTAATCTTGCTGTTGCTAAAATACAAATCATGTTAGAATTTTGCATTATCGTTAATTGTAAATTACCAGGATTAGATGAAGAGCCCTATCCACCAGGAATTTAAAAGGTAGAATATTAGACTTAATGTAATTGAAAACTATAAGTTCTCAATTCTTTACCATCATGAACTAAAACTAGGATAACCCTTTCAATTTTCTGACTTGGAGGTTAGACAAAGAATGTAATTCCATCAAATATCCTTTACAATCCCAATGCATCTCACAGACACAGTTATCTGTTAACTTCAAATTGAGTAATATCAGGGTAATATTTACCTGTCCATTAATACATGCAGGTAAATCTAAAACTCAAAATCTGAGACACGTTGTGGATGTACTAGATATTGCAAAATTGCTTTGCATATAAAAATATGCCCTGTATTTCACTACTCAGATTTTACTGACATTATAGTGAGTTTTACTATATCTAGAACAGATTGAACTCATCAGGATATTTAGATGTGTGCACGTATATCTCAAATCAGCTGTTGAGCAGTGAGGTGAAGTGGGTAATAATCAAGTATCAATAGCTGTTAAAAGACACTCCACTCACAGAACAAGAAGTCAAGGAGTTTGATGAATCATTGTGTTGATATGCTAGAGTCTTGGTAACCAACTGTTGGCTCTTAAACTGTCCTTCTCCTGATCTCCCACGTAGATTGCCTGGATTTTGAAACAGTTTCCACTACAGTAAGAGACAGAGAAAGTGAGAAGTTAGGCCTCTCTAGAGGGAAGCAAACAGTGGAACAGATCTAACAAAATGTGAAGTGTTTTTCCCAAGCCCGCTCTGAGGATATGCAAGACAGCTAAAACCTTTATCAACCTGTATTGACATTGCCAACTCTAAAGTAGGATTTACAGCAGGTAATAATTCTGAAAGCTGCAATCTGCATCAGAATTAAGCGCTGAGCACGTGGAAGAATATCATCCTTCTTTGCTGATAAGTTCAGTTTTCTAGAATAAAGCACACTGCCAGACACATTTCTTCTGCCTAGAGGGCATATGAGAGAAAAAGATGTGGCAAATAGTAGTTAGGTTTCTTAAAGAACTACTGGCAGGAACTCAAATGCTATGATGGTGACTGCAGAACAAGAGCCAGTGTAGTGGTTTTGTTAGTGAGGGGGGGGCCTAAGGTGGTAGCTTCTGTAGGAAACTGCTAGAAGTTGCTCCCCTTTGTTCAGTGGACTCGACCGGGCCTAGGGCGGACCTGCTGCTGGCCAAGGCCGAGCCAATTGGTAGCAGAATGTCCCGTGATAACGCCTCTGTGATAACATATTTAAGAAAGGGAAAACAGAAAAAAAAAGAGAGAAGAGAAGATGTGAAGAAGCTGAGCAGGGGCAGAGGCGCAGAGGTGCAGGCCTCATGGGCCTTGCAGGCCTCACCCTCTGGCCTCCCGCCACGCAGCTGACTGGGCCCGACTCGGTCCAGCCTGGCTGCAAGAAGTGGAGAGGAGATGAGAAGTGAATAAGATGTAAAAAAGATCCTGAGAGACATCTACCAGCCTGTTGTGAGGAACGGCTGCAGACGCCAAGGTCAGTGAAGAAGTGAGGGGGAGGAGTAATGTGGCTTCTGGACAAGATTCCCCTGCAGCCTGTGGTGACAACCATGGTGGAGCAGGTTGTCCCCCTGCAGCCCATGGAGGTCCACGGAGGAGCAGAGATCCACTTGGAGCCCATGAAGGACCCCACATTGGGGGAGGTGGATGCCTGAAGGCGGCTGTGGCCCACGGAGGGCCCGCTGGGACAGCTGTTCTGGAGAGACTGCACCCCGTGGAAGAGATGACCCACGCCGGAGCAGTTTCACGAAGGACTGTGGCATAGGGGTGGGACCCCACAACGGAGCAGGGGAGGAATGCGAGGAGTTCTTCCCCCAGTCATGAAGCAGTGTCGTGAAACAACATGTGATGAACTGACCACAACCCCCATTCCCTCTTCCCCCCTGTGCCGCTCGGGAGGGGAAGGTAGTAGAGATAATGTTAAGCCTGGGAAGAGGGAGGGGTGGAGGGAGGTTATCTTGTTCTCTGTCTCATTATCCGGCTGTTTGTAGTAATAAATGAATAGTTTTCCCCAAGTCGAGTCTGTTCTGCCCGTAACAGTGACTTTAAGGATTTCTCCCTGTCCTTATCTCAAACCTCGAGCCGTTTTTCCTTATATTTTCTCTCCCTGTTCTCTCGGAGGGTGGGGGGAGTGAGAGAGAGAGACTGCGTAGTCTGGTCCTGATCGGGCCTGAACTACGACAGGCAGTACAGAAACTGCAGCAAAACTAATCTTCAGTACATGGCCTACCAGTGACAGGAAAGGGGAAAAAAAGGGTACTGTATTAGTGAAAATTAATTATATGATTAATAGGATTCAGTATCCATTTTGCTTTTGGTCTACTTGTGTTGATTAATGTTATCAAATCTTTCTGTTCAAACACTGGGGCTGGATTCTCCCTGTGCACAGTTAAATCATAAAAGGGCCTATGCTCGCTTTAATCCTTGTAGCTTGCCAGCATGGTACGAACGATAGTGAAAGTGGTGCTATGGGTTGTTTTATTGATATTTTAATTGCAGTAATATACTTCTGCTGTCATAAAATTTTAGATAGAATTTAAACTCGGTGGAGCGATGAGATATAAACTGCATGAGGGTAGAGATTTATAAGTAAATTCAGCAGTGAACTGGTAAATTAATGAAAAACTAAGCAATCTGGTTGCAACATTAATTTCTAAAATGGCATTAATAATGTTTTAGAGGAAAAAAATATATTTTATATTATAATCAAAATTTCATTAGCATTTCAATAAACTGAAAGTCAGTGCTTTGAACTCCAGCAAAGCTAATCACTTATAAGGTCCACAGTAGGTCTGCAGGCTATTTGGTTCATTTAGTCTAAATGTGCATTTTAATGTTCCTTTTTGCTTTCAGAACAACAAAAACTTTGAAAATTGTAAGATTAATCTTTGCAATTTGAAGGTGCTGTAAATATGGAGGAAAATAGAAAGACTTTAAAGGTCCATCTCTCTCCTTTCCCTTCTTGCCAGTTACTACACTGGAAAGCAGGACCCCCATTTTGACTTTTTCTTTAAGTGAAGTACCTGTGCATATTTGAGAGCAAAGAGTAAAGGAGAGAGAGTCTTGACTGATTCAGCACTCAAATCAGTGGTCCAGCATTACTGAGGTTTGTTTTTTTTCTGTTTAACTCAGTTTTAGTTATCCTTTTCAGTCCTCAAATCACCAGTTAACCCATAAAAATCAATAGAGGTCCTATCAACAAATAAAGATCTGCTATTGCATATTGAAATCCAAATAGATTTACCTTTAAAGTCAGTGGAGGGAAACAAACACTTCTGATGGTGATCCATCTAATCTAGCAAATGTCTGAAGTTAGATGAGAAGCAACTCATTCCTGTACTCATACCATGTAATTTGAGACATCATAATATTGATGACCACATGTGAGAAAGTTCTCTTTAAAAGGTGATTCCTGCCCCTGAGATAACCATCCTTCCTCTCTCAGCTGACCGAAGATACCCACATTATAGAGTCTTCATTTGGATAGATAATTGTCCTCCCCTATGACTCCCTGCAAAATATCTTGCATAAAGAACTCTGTATGTCCTGTCCCTATATGCTTCCCTTTGATACCTCATTATTGCAGAGGGTCCTTAGGCAGACACAAGTGCCTTCCAACAGCATAACAGCCCAAAGGGATGTACTGATGCACCATTTGGGAAAACAAGGCCAGCATACAGCTGCCACGCGTGCTTAAGGGAGAAAGAGAAAGGCTCATCAGGCTTCCATCCAGGTAATATCCCTAATCAGGAAATCATTGAAGGATGTGATTTGAGTCAGAAGCCTGAATACATACTGAAATTCATCAAATTAAGGCAAATGTGTCTGAGACTATTTTGTTCTCGATTAAGTGCACTTTATGGAAAGAATGAAAGCAGTGTGGATCAGGAAATTGTTTACAGAACAGAACATGTTTAAAAGGATACATCTTGCCGCCAGTATGATCGGAGTGAGAGGATTACACTGAAAGACACCTCTTTTAATCATCCATGTAAGAAATTATCCTTCCCTGACTCCTTTCTTCCATAGTTTTCTTTTCACTCCTACATTTCATAACACTTATTATTTAAAAAAAAAAAATTGAAGAGTTATAAAATCTTTGTATGTATGCTTTCTATTTCTTTCTTGCTTTCCCTTTGCCCACATTACTTTGTTAGCTTTGTTCATGTTTCTCCTATTTTTTTTACGTTTGAATTGTGTGTAGTTTCCCCCAAGCCAGAAAAGTTACAAGATGGCAGGGATTAAAGTAGTCCTGTTTGATTTATGTGTAAGAAATGAAAATTGCAATTCCATTTTTATCTTGCAGCTCTGTGAACCCCTGAAGAGTCACATCACTCAAGTTACTAGTTTTTTGTAAACAATTGGCTGAATATTGTTGTATTTATTCCTTCCTGATAATTCTGTAGTATCTACAGAAGATGTAGAAGAAAAATAAAATTTTGTTTATTCTCAGAATCATTTAATTATTCAGTAAAAATTAATACATATCTTTCTTACAGATTTTAGGATGGACTCTATTGCTAACATGAAATCTCATGTACGATAGCTCTGAGACTCTATAGCATTATGCTTAGTGACAGTTTTAACAGATTACCCAGGATTTAGTTATCGAAATGTCCACATTATTTATAGAAAATAACACTGATTTACAAAAGCAGAGCTAGTGAACTTTGCATGTTTTCACACAGGTAATTTGTAATGAACATTTCATTTTTCTGTGAATTTTTGTGGCAAAACTAAACTTTTTAAAATTTCTAACCTCTGTATTAAAAAAAAATAAAAAAGTGGAGGGAAGGAAATAAAAGCTCTCATGTCTCTGAACCATGCTTCATATAAGAGACTTCAAGTTTAGAGGAGTCAGTCCGTAAGAATGCCTGCCAGGGGAAGACCCCAAATTAGTCCCAGACCCTGTGGAAGTCACCTCCTCCTGATCCATTGAATGGTTCCTACACTGCTGCAGCCAAAATAAACTGAGCTGGCAAAGATCTGATTATTTTTTAAGCCTCTTCTGACTGAAGCACTTAAAGGCGTGCTGATACAAACAGCTTAGCTCTCAGGTCAGCAGCGGTAGCAACAGGAGGCAAAGGGGGCAGTGAGGAGGAGAAGAGGACAACAGCAATTAGCAGGGGAAGGCTGGAGTTCACAACTTCGGATGGCGGCATATTTGCAACCCAAGGAGTTTCCTCTTTAGAGGAGTCACCACCTCTAAACCCCTGCTCCCTTGTGTCACTACAAATATAACGGGTAGTCTTGCACTATGCAGTTTTCTGCAGCTAACTGAAGCTGTATAAATTAATATTAAATCAGTTGCCATCTACTTTCTACTCAAGAGGCATGTAAAGATAAAGGTTGTTTCTCTTCTCATTAAATTAAAGTCCAAAATTATGTCCTCTGTTGCTAGATTTATAAAACTACTTTCTTTGCTCAAAAATAAATGTTGCAACCAAAAATACCTTTAATTATCTCACCCACTGACCTCTAATTGCTATCTTCATGAATTTACGATCAAGCAAACATTAATTTAATTTAATGGAGTGGTGCACACTTACTTCAGAAATTTAAATATATTAAAGGTTGACAGATGATAAATTTGATAACACAGCTGCTGTGTTCTGCTCAAATGAGTGAAGAAAACTGCCATGAGGGCTTTCACTATCTGATTTCTCCCAGTACCAGAGGAGTCTGTGGAAACAAATTTCATTTCAGTTGCATGAAGACTTTATTTGATCTAGTCTATTAACAAAAATTGCAAATATTCTTTGTTTTTATTTATATCTTTAGTCAGGCTGCATTTTGCTCCATTGTCAGGTTTCAGCTTTCACTAATCCTGGTTTTCTAATGCTCCATTATATTCTTAACACTTTTGATCTACCATGTTTTCCAAATTTTTCTAGAATACACTAGGAAAACATCTGAAGAGATTTGCTTTATCTTAAAAACTGGATACAGGTTCACAAAGTAATAAATGTATACCCAGCCACAGCCTGCAGGATGACACCTTAAGTTGCTAAGAGGTATTTTCTAAAAGTATATCTAATTTTTAAGGCAGGATTGGCTCTGAGCCACTATCTCCACCTTTTGCATCAACCTCTGACTATCTTGTAAACCCAGACCTTTTCACAGCTCTCCAGGCACTTGTCATGCCAGGTGTCGAGAGACGCAGGATTTCAGTATTTCTCACTCTTTGGAACAGGCTGTTCTGACATTCATGTGCAGACCTGGCTGGGACAGGGCGATGCGATCATGCTCAGGAGCTTAGTCTCTCTTAAAAAAGAGCAATGCGTTAAGAGCAGATTGAACATATGTCAACGAGACTGTACTGGTGCTGCACTTGGTGCAGCAGCCATTTAAAGAGTAGCAGGCAATAAAATTGAAGCAGAGAGGCAGAGAGGGAAGATAACAAGGTATTTGTTTGAGATTGCAACGCTCAAGTACAGCTGTTGTAGCCCTGCCCTCTGTTACAGGCAGTGTCTATGCTGTGTGAGCAGAGATCATGCTGAAAGTCACAGCTGTTGGCCTACACGGTGGGTTAGGGGCTCACCACAGCCAGGAGCCATGAGGGCTTGCTAGGGCAGCCATGGCCTATCCCACCCCCAGCCAGGAGCAGGAACTGGCGGCAGCTCCAGCCCTGGGCGTCGCACATCTCCCTGGGGACAGGCAGAGGCTGGGCTGGGATATGGGCCTGGGGGTGGGCCTGGCTCAGTGGGGCCCACGGCCAGGCAGGGCAGGGCTGTGGGGAGCTGGAGACCGACCCTGCTGCAGCTTTGCTGGGCCAGGGGCTGACGGCCCTGGGAGCTGACATGGGATCCTGGGCCATGGGCAGGGAGCGGGTCCCAGGACGGCTGACTCAAGCAGTATCTCTCATACAGGAGCTGCCATTTCAGTTACAATTCCTGGATGACCAGGTGCTGGTGATTTGTGTTTTTCCAATTTGATTTAAAACATTTCATGATGATTCTTCAATTTAAGACAAGTTTTCTCCTATTGTGTAAATGAAGAGTCCAATGGGGCAATCTCTGTAAATTTCTATGAATGCAGTCAAAAGAAAATCTGATCTGAGTCTTGTTGGTCTCTTGTTTTAGCTACCAATACTCCTTTATATGTAAAAAAATGCAACCCTCAAACATAGCTGTGGATGTGGTTGATTTTTTTTTAAGTAAGTTACATTATTACATACACATTATTAGTATTTTTGGTAACTAGACAGTATCTTTTTTTTCACTTTGCTTTAGATTTTACTGATTAAATTTTGTTTTAACACTTGAAAGTTTTGTTAGGTCACTTACACCAAATGTACAGTCTGTATCACTATGCAAGAGCCAAACTTTTAAAAATAGTTATGTGAAATATAATTAAGAAGATTCATTGCTTTAACTAGAAAAAATAGAACTAAATGTCTAAGGAGTACAGATTGTATTGAAGTCACATCAGAAATTCTTTTGGATAATGTAAGGTAAATTGTACTTTGCTCAGAGACTGTACAACTTGTTCTGATCAATTTACTTTCTCTGACTTTCCTTGACTGGAGTTCTAACTTTCTTTCATGTTCAAAATATATTTATCTTTTTAGTATTAGTTTCTGCATTTGTTGCATCTTAAAGAGAACTGTTTAGATCCTAAAGAAAAATACTATTACACTAAATTTAAAGCTTGTATACTGAATGCCCAAGCTAGAATTTTTCCTGAGTTTTGTGTAAATATCCTGGGTTTTGAGAACTCAGTCTAAACAGTCTGTGAACCCTTTGACATCAGTTGGCCTTCTGACCATGTTTGACTAAAATCTGTTGAATAATTCATCGTAAGTAGTACTCAGTGTGAGTTTTGATGTTCTATTGAAGTAGACATATCCAAAAGAATTCTGTTATTGGACATTTTAATAATTAATTTAGAGCTTTGACGTTTAATTTTTGTTCAATTCTTTAGCCAGTGTCGGGGGAGGGATGTTCCTTCTGCCATACGAGATCTTTGCAAGTTCCAATATATGTCATTACTGAAGGGCCAATTGCAACTTCATCCTTTTCTGGATAATTTGATTATGCTCACTAAGGGCTCTATCTTTGTCAGTACAATTCTATGTCAAAATAATACATGAGTCAGACAGACTTCCTTAGGAACTTTGAATGGAGAAAAAGCTAGTAATAATGTGTATTGTCTTTTATCTCACCTTAAGCTTAAACTACCTCCTCCAGGGATCACAGCTAACTGCTCCCAGCCCCTCAGCTCTGGGTGTTTATTTTGATGTTAAACTCAATTTATATTACTTGTACTGTAGGACTGCTTAAGTAGTTCAATAGAGAAACTCCAGGTCCATAGGCAATCATTGAGGCTTTTACTCCCTGAAAGTCTCCAGATGTGATCTTTTTTAATAGTATGATGTAAATTGTTATTCATATCCATTAGACAGATGAGGATTCTGATATCAGAAATTTTGGTACTTGGAAAAGAAGGAGGCTTTACTACAAATCAAATAACTGAAAAAACTCCATATTCTTTATTTTGGATCCCTAGATTTTTGGCTATGACAACCAGTTTTCCTAGTATCTCCTCCTAACAAATGAATACATGATCCTGGAGTTTCTTCCCAATGTTTAGCTGAAACAATGCTAGTTCTGGCTAAAGACAGTCAGAACATAGAAAGTTAAATTTTTTTCAGATTTTAAAAGCATTCTTTCTTGTTTTATTCTTTCTTCTTTCTACTTTTCTTTCTCAGCCACTGCAGATTAAAGTACATTGTTAATAATTTCTACTGCTGTCCTTGTAGTCAGCATAGCTGTCCCCAAAATGCAGACAGAATAACCAAAAGTGTCCTGAAGAAAGTTAATGGGCTGCATAACTCCCTACTTTTTTTCCAGGTGATAAAATGAAATAATCTTTCTAGTAGTGCTGTTCCTCTTGAACAGTTTCTGTAACTAACAGAGGTGCTATCAGATCACAAGTGGGAGCAAGAGGGGCATTACTGAAGAAGTACTGAAGTTGTTACAGAATCATAGAGTTTCAGACTTTTAAGTGAAAGGAATGTTGTGAATGACAATTATGTAGCACCATAAGAATAATCAGCAATTATGAAGAAATTTGCAGGGATGTGTAACAACATTGTGCACAGTATAATGTTCTGTTTGTTTGTTAGCTGTCAGCATAAAAGATTAAAATATTATCTATAGAGGCTATTCCTGACTAAGCAATGTTACCATTAGAACAGTATTATTTGCACTTATGAGAAAAGCTCAGGGATAAAAAAAAACTGGCTATGGTTCCTTCTGGAGTACAAGACTTATCCAAACAATCATCTAGTGACACCTCTAAAGAACTGGCTAAACAGTACGACTCTGCAACGGCCTTGACCTTTTTGAGGCAGACCTCTGGATGAAAAATAATAATGAAAACTGTGAACTGGTAGTAATTGGAGAATAGCTTGTTTTGTAAAATTCTAATGAATATAAACATAGTTTAGCCTCTTTAGAGAGCATCACTGACTGGAATTTTCTAATAACTATAAACACAAGAAAGTCTCTTTAGCTAGCATGTGTCTCATGCGAATAGCACAGATATCGGGAACATTCATGGAGAAAAGACTGTTCATTTAGCCTGTTATGAAGCCTGTTAGGATCACAAAATATAGTTGGGTGTAATGGTTCATTTATCAAAACTGAACAGGAACTTGAAGCTTATTGAATGAGAACTCATGCATTATTTAAAGCACATAACTGAAAATCTTGAGCTCTGAGTTCTGTTATCCAATCCTATCATATGTTCTCCACAGCTTATATTCCTAGCTTCGGGTGGTAATGGTGGGGTAGTAATATTATTGCATCCTATGCACACTGTAGCACTACAAAATTATAGTATGTGGACCAGTAGTAATTGAATTTCTTAAGAACCTCAAATGGAAGACACAAAGGTCATTATAAGGACAGTGGTCAAGATTATACATGTGTTTTATGAGTAGGAACTTACATACAACCTTAGAGGAGAATAGGAGTTTAGGATCTGGGTTCACAAAAATATTTTATTTTGCATTTATATTCTCACATGAATAGTTAGATTGAAGGCAGAATCAGTGTTCTAGAATTTTGAAATATAATTCAATAAAGTTCAGAACAAGGATGGTATTTTCATTGTATTTGCTGCTGTGCATCTGTACCGTGAAAGGAGTGTTCTTACTTTAAGCTTAAGTATTGAGCTGGAAACCCTCACTTTATTTTCACTTTTCCAAAAGGAAAGAATATGTCCTTCCTGATCTTCAAGAGGTATAAAATAGCAAAGATGAAGAAAAATAATTGTTTTATAAACTTTTCATTCTTAATGGGATATAGTGAATTGATTTTATTTTATGATTCATGTAGTTGAAGGAAGATGGGCAGTTTAATACCACTACAGTTTCAAGTAGATCTGAGCATTTAAATGAGCTAGATGCTGAGTTCTAAATGAGCATTTATTTGGTGCAGCATTTCTTTAATCAAAATACAATCCTGCCAGATTTCAAATGGAAATGTGTTTTGATGGAATATGTTTATTTCAACATTTGACAAGAAAACAAAGTAACAAATTTCCATCTCTTTTTTTAGCTTTGAAATCCGTGTCTAAGATGAAAAAAAAAATTACATATTGATTTATTTTTTATATAAAGTATGTTATTTATATATCTGAGTGACGTAAATTTGACTTTTTGATAAAGTCAAACTATGCTGTCTAAATTAAACAATACAAATCAGTGGGAGTAGATTTCCTTTTCTAAAGGAGATCTTAAGAGCCTTCCTCTCATTGTGTGTCAGTTTTTTACAAGTGAAAATTTGCTGATGATACTAAACTGGGAGGTGTTGTTGACTCTCTTGAGGGACAAGAAGCCTTGTAGAGGGATCTAGAAAGATTGGAGCATTGGGCTATGATTAATGGCATGAAATTTAGAAGTTGAAGTACAAGATTCTGCACCTAGGATGAATTACTGCTGGGCACAAGTATGGATTGGGAGAGGAGTGGCTGGAGAGCAGCCCAACAGAAAGGGATCTGGGTGCTGGGTCGACAGCAGGCTCAATACGAGTCAGCAGTGTGCCCTGGCAGCCAAGAGGGCAAACTGCATCCTGGGGTGCATCAAACACAGTACAACCAGCCAGTCAAAAGTGGTGATTATCCCACTATGTTCAGCTTTGGTGTGGCCTCCCCTTGAGTACTGTGTGCAGTTCTGGGCCCCACATTTTAAAAGGATGTGAATGTCCTTGAATGCATGCAGACGAGGGCAACAAAGCTGGTGAAAGGGCTGGAAGGCATGTCCTGTGAGGAGTGGTTAAGGACTTTGGGTTTGTCTACTTTGAGGGAAAGGAGGCTGATGTGCGATCTCATTGCTCTCTACAGCTTCCTGAGGAGGGGATGTGGAAAGGGAGGTGCTGATCTCTTCTCCCTGGGATCCAGTGATAAGATGCATGGGAATGGTTCAAGCCTGCTGGGGAAATTTAGGCTAGACATTAGGAAGCATTTCTTTAGCAAGAGGGTGGTCAAACACTGGAACAGGCTTCCTAGAGAGGTGGTCGATGCCCCAAGGCTGTCAGCATTTAAGAGGCATTTGGACAATGCCCTTAATAACATCCTTTAACATCTGGTCAACCCTGAATTGGTCATGCAGTTGGTGTAGATGATCATTGTAGGTCCCTTCCAACTGAAATAAAATCATAGAATCATAGAATGGTTAGAATTGGAAGGAACCTTCAAAGGTCATCTAGTCCAACCCCCCTGCAAGAAGCAGGGACATCCCTGACTAGATCAGGTTGCTCAGAGCCTCATCCAGCCTGGCCTTGAATGTTTCCAGGGATAGGGCTTCCACCACCTCTCTGGGCAACCTGTTCCAGTGTTCTACCACCGTCATTGTAAAAAATTTTTTCCTAATATCCAATCTAAATCTACCTCCCTCTATTTTAAAACCATTACCTCTCGTCCTATCGCAACAGGCCCTAATGAACATCCTCTCCCCATCTTTCTTGTAGGCCCCCTTGAGGTACTGGAAGACCGCTATCAGGTCTCCCCAGAGCCTCCTGTTCTCCAGGCTGAACAGCCCCAGCTCTCTCAGCCTGTCCTCATAGGAAAGGTGCTCCAGCCCTCTTATCATCTTCGTGGCCCTCCTCTGGACTTGCTCCAACTGGTCCATGTCCTTCTTATGCTGGGGGCTCCAGAACTGGACACAGTACTCCAGGTGGGGTCTCACCAGGGCAGAGTAGATGGGGAGAATCACCTCCCTCGACCTGCTGGCCATGCTCCTCTTGATGCAGCCCAGGATGCTGTTGGTCTTCTGGGCCACAAGAGCACATTGCCGGCTCATGTTGAGCTTATTGTCCACCAAATAGTCTATTCTATTCTACCAGTATCCACTCCATAGGTAGCACAGGCACACGTAGACAGACCTTTTAGCATCTCTGTGTGAAGTACTTGATGGCTGGCAGATTAGCTACAAATTGCTGCTCTGTTTATCGTAGAGCTCCAAAGACTGTGAAGATCATGTTTAGTTTCTCTAGAAGGCAAAATGAATAGGGAGTTTTTCCACATCAAAGCAAGTTTTAATTGTTCTCTTTAATTTCCAAATTAAAACAAAAAAAAAATATATATATATTAGGTATCTTGCATTTAAAAAGAATACATTAGCAGCTACCTAGACTTGGTTTTTGCCTCTCTGAAGGCAAAAGTCATGTATCTTCCTTAGAAATTATTAGTGTGCGCATTTTATGAAAGATATTGAGTCCTTATGGAACTGATAAATTTAGTATACACAAACAGCCTTGAAATAAATTTAGAAAGGAGCTAAGTGTTTATTACTGCGTAGATTAATTGCTGCCAGTAAGTGAGTTTTTAGATAAAAGAGTTTCCAGTGAGGGTTAAAACTAATTGTTTTTTGTTTGGTTTGTTGGTTGTTTTTTTCATTGAAAATCCTTAGGAAGCCTGAAAAGATTGCTTTAGTCAATTTGCTTAAGCAGGCTTTCATTAGAGATATACTGAGCAGTGCTGTAATCAGTACATGAATCCACCAATTTCAGATAATTGGTGCTAATTATCATTTCTCAGCATAAAAGGACTTGAGCAAGGATTTTTGTCAACAGTATAATACACAAGGGCACAAAGCCTTACAGGCAAGATGCACACTCACCCTCACTCATGAAAACTACCTGTTCACTAGGCTAAACTTGTGCTAGAGGTACCAAAGGAAATAAACTAATTAAAATTACTTACCTGAAGTTCTGGATCTTGGCCACCTTCAAAGAAATCTGTTGCCCAGAAGTAGGCATCCATCTGCATTTCTATAGCAAGACAACAGGACAGAGAGCACTGCTACCCCTTGGTCTAACTAGCACAGCATTGTGTTCAGGCGGCTATGCTTACTCTCTCCTTGTCAAAACAGGATAACTGCATTCAGTCTGCTTTTCTTGGATGCTCCTTTGTCCCTCCTCATCCCTGAGCTGTGACAAAACCTTATCTGGATGTACATGAGTTCAAATGGGCCACAGTTGTGTCATAAACTCTGCTAGCAATTCATCAGTATGTTTTGTGTTCTAATACAGATGTGGCCACAGGCTCCCTTTTTATAAAGGCTGAGGTGTCTCAAAGATGCTGTCCAAAATATTCCAGCCGTTAAAAAACCCTGGGAACTGGAAAGAAACTGAAATCTGTACTTTTCTGTCATATAGTGATGAGGCATAAGGACTAGAAAGTCCTTGCTGTTTTAAGAAGTGTTGGCTATGTTATTTGAAGATACACAAATTATTTCTTAGAGCACTTGCTTGAAAAGACAAGCCATGAGTGCCATACCTTTGTTAGCCCTAAAAAAAATTTAAATACACAGCTCTACGTCTTTTAAAGGGTAGGCTTCCCACAGATCATTCTGGAACAAAAAAAAAAAAAAAAAAACAGAAAGAGTTATCCTGCCTCCCTCCCATGAAAAAATGATCAGTTGTACAGCATAAAGAATTACTCATATGTGTGACACAGGAAAAAAAAAAACGTGTTGCTGCACAGTGGGACATTAAGATTGCTAGAGGACAACTGTGAACTAACCAACTGTTTTTGAATACAGCTTTACCCCCTACTCATGCTGCAGACCTTCTATAGCCAGAATGGGAGACTCCAAGCACACCTTGTACCTTGTTACAGACCTCGTTCATAAGATTTGGGCTGTAATCCTGTCTAAATGGTTCTGCCACTGTCCTCACCTGACCCAAACAATAGGTTTTTGGTTAGGATTGTTACCTGTGACTGAAGTATTCTTGATTTGAATCCCTCCAAGGCTGAAAAGGGAGTTTGACTTGTCTCCTTTTCTTCAGGATAAGTGCTTTAAATCATAGTTTATGATACAAAAGGTGGAAGCAGTATATTTATGTTGCTTCAAAATCAGATCCCTGCAGTGCATTTTGCAGCCATCTTAGTCATATCCGAATTTGCTTGTATTTTCTACAGTTTATTTCTACAAGAGGTCTCAGCAGACTTGGGTAAATAAATGCCTCGTTACTTGACATGTCTAGTCCAGGAAGCTGGATAATGGAAAGCAGGTCTCTGAAAACCAATATACTGGAGTTTAAAATGCAAATCATTTTTTCACTTTTGAGTTTTAAATTATTTGAATCTGATTTTATACCTCTCTTATTGCTTCTATGGGAAACAGATGACGTTAGTCTAACAATAATATACAAGACACGGTCTCCCTTGTTAAGTAATTTTAAAAAATTCCATTTACAGAATCCACAAATTGGCAAATGTTGCCTCAGTATTTTTCTTGATGCTGCTCCACAGAACATGAAGCATTCTTCACCCAGATGTCTGATCTTAAGGCATTTTTTCATTAAGGATATAAGAATCACCTTCCTGAATCAGATCAGTAATTCATGCAGTCTGCCAGGGAGCAGTGTTAGATGCATAACATTGCATCTGACAAATGCAAAATCATTATCAATGCAAAACCATGCAGATTTTGGCTATATAGTGATATGTCTAAAATAGTATTCTTGGTGCTTAAAATCCTGGAGATTTGAAGTTTCCTACTCCTTTTATGTATAGTCCTATACATGTTTCATTTTTAATTATTTACGTTATAAAGTCTAAACCAAAAGTTTCTGAGCAAAATAGCATCCTCCCCAGAATCGGCTTTCCCTCTGCAAGATGCAGTAATCATTTCTCCACTGCAAAAATGACTGCCTGAAATGCTGTGGCCGTTGAAAAGCTGGAGATCGGAATAGACAGCCACCGTGGTGTTTTCTAGCTTAAAATCTATGATACACAATCCTGTAAGCATGCATTGCAAAATCCTGATCTACCTGAAATCCATGTGGACTTAGCTTAATTAATACACTTTACACTGTATGTTGCCTTCCATTTTGCAAAGTTCAGCTGGCAAAATATAATAGGATGAATTTTAGACTTTATTAGGCATATCTGAATGGAGAGAACATTACATTTTTGAAGCAGAATGTGGAGCTGTAGCCACCTGTCTCCAACTATACTCAGTGTGACTGCAAGATTAAAATGCCGTCTAGCTCACTGTGAAAATATGTCCCATAGCATCTGCTTTTAGCTCAGGAGCATTAATGCTAATAACAGCCCAACAGAGAATTTTGATATTTTCAGTGATTAAATATTTTCTATAGAGCTCTGGCAACATTGTTAAAAACTCTTAAACACAAAATTGGAGTTGAAAACATGTACTGGCACTGAGAAAAACTGCATGTGAAACAGTATGTGCTAATTTAATAACTAGCACAAATAGTACCCAAGAAAACAACATTCACCTGACAAATTCATATGAAGCAGAATGAGAAATCAAAGAAGTTGTGAACTATGCTGACAAGTGTTGAAATTACGTTAAATTAACAGACTGCAATTTTATTTCTTTTCTCATTATTTTGAGTGCATGGCATGTTTCAAACATCTTGTTACCTTTAAAAATTCTATGCAAAACCAGCCAGTACTTTGGTAAATACTGTAGGTAAACTTTTGCAAATGGTATGGCATCAGACATCTTTTCTAGACTTCCTCCATTCTTATTCTGAGTTACAAGTCTCCAAAGCTGTAACACACTTAGCAAATCATGTTCAAGTCATAACCAAAGATATGCACAGTCTTTCCGGTTGATAGTTAAGTATTATTTTGGCAACTCGCACCTTGAAAGTAAAAACATTTTAAAAATTGCACCATCTTGATGGAAATGTTAGCTAAGGTGACACTGCTGAAGGTATCATTATTATGTTTAGAGTCTTCAAATGTGAATTCACATATTAAGTTCCATGTGTTTCATTCCAATGTACAAACAGGTCCTTTTTCACTGAATATAGCTGACTAAGATTTTCAGTGCTGTTTCTGTTTAAACTCCTTTCTAGGAAAAAAAAGGTCTAAATAGACTCTGAAAGAGGAAAAATTTGGCTATAGAGAAGTAGCCGTTGGATCAGACTCAGGAGTTTTTACCTTGTATTTTTCATGCAAGATTCTGATGCTAAATAGGGCAGAGTTAGGACTGTCTTTATTGCCTCACAGAATAATATACTTTACAGATGTTAATTCTGGGGAATGTTAAGACAAGAAGTAGACTTTTTCATAGCAAGGATCTTTGAATTATCTTTACATCAATGCACACTTTTTATTCAGATAATAATAATTAGCAACAAATATATGGAAGAAATCTATCAGTCTGCAGTTGGCATACAAAAATTAGAGATACTACTTGGATAGAATCATGTATATTAGAAAAAAGTAATTATGTTTTGTTGGTTATCATTTCTGTTCTCTAATGTTTAAGCATTTAATCAGTTATTGCCTTTGGAAAAGTAACATTTCCCATTTTCAAATGGGGAAAATCAGACGTGCAGAACTGAATCCCTGAGTGTCTTTTAAGTACAAATTCAACTTCAGATCTTGAGATACCCTGCTCCTGTTCTGGAAACTGCAAAGAAGACCACAAATTACATGATATGTTGTTGTTGAGAATTTTAATACATAACCTCCCTGGGTAGTGCAGAAAGACTGTGACAAATAGAAACAGACCTCATGTCTCTTCTATACCTTTACATCATGCTTCATCCTTCAGCACTGTACTCCGAATAAAAGAATAACTTTCACTAGGAAAGAAGATGAATGGTCTATTTGCATTACAATCATTTTGCAGAACAACACAACCCTGATGATATTCTCTGTTAAAAAGAAAGGATGTTGTCTATGCCAGGACATTGTTCGAACAAATGGATCCAAAAGATCGTGCATATAAAATATAATTCAATGTAGCAGAGTTAAAGTCAAAATATAGAGGACCCTGTGAAGGTGTCTATCATGGCTGTGTTTCCACCCTGATGAAGCAAAGAGCTTTGCCATGTCTTCTAATTGCTAATGAGGCTGTAGAATTGCTCTTAGTGCACACTTCAGCATTTTCCTTTAATCTGCCTTTGTGCTTGTTGGACTTCTTGTATTTCTAATCCACTGCCATCTCCTCTGCTCACTCAGCCAGCTTTACTCTTATCACTTGTCACCTGAATTTTGTGCAGAATCATCAGTGTTGGAGAGTTTTTGAGGTTGCTGTTGAGACACAGCAAAGGGACTTTTCTTCTTGTGTGCCTGACGCACATTTCTTTGCCTTTCTTTACAGAAGTTTTATAGTAACTCTGGAGGATACTGACACACTCTGGTTATACTACATGATTTTTTTTTTTCAGAAAGCATTCCACTGTTGTCATAGGTTGTGGGTTTTTATTATCCTTCCCATATCAAATGCTCATGCAACAAAGGAAAAATCGTTACTACGATCTTCTGTCACTTATGTTCTTTAGCACTGCACTATTACTTGGTTTGTGAAAAACAGTAAGATTCCCCTGGCATCTATATGAATCTTGTACTTGGAAACTCAGAAAATAATCCTGCTTTTCACCTAATATAGTACGGCCATGCCCAAGTAACTTCACCTCTGCTTCACCTCCTATAAAACTTGGAAAGGAACATGTTTCTCCATCGATTCTTTTGATATACAGAAGTACAGCAGATTATCTCTGTGCCACAGGTGCTGGACAATGTCTACATGACTACTCTCTTACTGGAAATAAAACAGCAAATGTTATTGATACTGACCCTTCCTAGACGATAAACAGATCTGTAAAAAGATATACTTATCTGTTTACGCTTATCCGTAACCAAGGTCCTGCACACAGGTTGGGGCAATCCCAAGCAGAAATATAGGCTGGGCAGAGAATGGATTATGAGCAGCCATGTGGAGAAGGACTTGGGAGTGCTGGTGGACGAGAAGCTCAACATGAGCCAGCAATATGCACTTGCAGCCCCGAAAGCCAGCTGCATCCTGGGCTGCATCAAGAGAGCATGGCCAGCAGGTCGAGGGAGGTGATTCTGCCCCTGTACTCTGCTCTCATGAGACCCCACCTGGAGTACTGTGTCCAGATCTGGGTCTCCAACATAAGAAGGACATGGACCTGTTGGAACGAGTCCAAAGGAGGGCCATGAAGATGATCAGAAGGCTGGAGCATCTGAAGCCTATGAAGAAAGGCTGAGGGAGTTGAGGTTGTTCAGCCTGGAGAAGGCTCCAGGGAAACCTTATTGCTGCCTTTCAATACTTAAAGGAGTAAGTATTGATAAGACAATAAGAAAGACAGGGAAAAACTCTTCAGCAGAGCCTGTTGTGATAGGACGAGAGGTAATGGTTTTAAAATAGAGGGAGGTAGATTTAGATTGGATATTAGGAAAAAATTTTTTACAATGACGGTGGTAGAACACTGGAACAGGTTGCCCAGAGAGGTGGTGGATGCCCCATCCCTGGAAACATTCAAGGCCAGGTTGGATGAGGCTCTGAGCAACCTGATCTGGTTGGAGATGTCCCTGCTCCTTGCATTGGGGTTAGACTAGATGACCTTTGAAGGTCCCTTCCAACCCAAACTAGTCTATGATTCTATGCTATTCATCATCCTTCAATTCACAGCACTTTCTTGTGCCATTTTGCAGCTCCTTCTCAATCTTGTATGCTATTTCTCAGTGTACTTCTGAACAAACAATGGGAAGCAAAATTTCAGATCAAGTCTGCTTTAAATTTTTATGAGTTATGATAATATAAGGCTTTGTTTAGCATAAAACATGTAGAAAAACAACCTTTAAGTAAAAGCCAAAGCCAAATTTAGATGACAGTCTACATTGCTGGCAGCTTTGCAGTGTGTCAAACCTACCTTTGCAATCAGGTGTAGGGACTCAGCTGGGGCTGAAAGGGTTTGCTCTGTGCCTTACATTGCAGTTATGGACATGTTTACATGCAATTTGTTTGTGCTTCCAGATATTTGGGAAGTAGTTGGCTCACACATTTCCAAAAAAAATGTTTCCTTTGCAGTGATGTCATGCTATTAAAGCCAGGCAGAGAAGATACATAGGTTCCTTCACAGAATGGCCTTCTCTCTTCTGCTGTGGGAAAGGGTGGGCTCTGTAGATAGGCTCAGCTCAAGCAGCCTGCAAGGACAATGACTGTATGTATCTGGCAGCACTGACCTGCTAGAGAAGAATATACAGTAATATTTTTTCTTTGAGGTTCTTTCACTAGAATGCTAAAGTGTACAGTATAATACATATATCCAACTTGCCAAGAAATAGGAACAAAAAGCATTAAACATTTCATGTTTTACCTTTCTTTTTTTTTCTGGACTTACTCTCGCTTTTAATTTCAAGCAATTTTAGCATTTACCTGGAAAATGGTCATGGCAATCCCAGGCAGAAATACAGGCTGGGCGGGGAATGGATTGAAAGCAGCCCTGAGGAGAAGGACTTGGGAGTGCTGGTGGATGAGAAGCTTAACATGAGCCGGCAATGCGCCCTTGTGGCGCAGAATGCCAACCTCATCCTGGGCTGCATCAAGAGGAGCGTGGCCAGCAGGTCGAGGGAGGTGATTCTCCCCCTCTACTCTGCCCTGGTGAGACCCCACCTGGAGTACTGTGTCCAGTTCTGGAGCCCCCAACACAAGAAGGACATGGACCAGTTGGAGAAGGTCCAGAGGAGGGCCACGAAGATGATAAAAGGGCTGGAGCACCTCTCTTATGAGGACAGGCTGAGAGAGTTGGGGCTGTTCAGCCCAGAGAAGAGGAGGCTCCGGGGAGACCTGATAGCGGTCTTCCAGTACCTCAAGGGGGCCTACAAGAAAGATGGGGAGAGGCTGTTCAGTAGGGCCTGTTGCGATAGGACGAGAAGTAATGGTTTTAAAATAGAGGGAGGTAGATTTAGATTAGAAATTAGGAAAAAATTTTTTACGATGCGAGTTGTAGAACACTGCAACAGGTTGCTCAGAAAGGTGGTGGAGGCCCCATCCCTGGAAACGTTCAAGGCCAGTCTGGATGAGGCTCTGAGCAACCTGATCTAGTCAGGGATGTCTCTGCTCCTTGCAGGGGGGTTGGACTAGATGACCTTTGAAGGTCCCTTCCAACCCTAACCATTCTATGATTCTATGATTCTAAAAGTCTTGAAAAAAGCATAGACTTATTTAACATTTAAGACTTTACAGTTTTTAAAGAGGGAAACAACCACTCTAAAAACTGTATATCAGGCTTTCACTGTTATCTTCAGACTTCAGCAGTCACTGCCAGGCCACCTATAGTTGTGTAGTCTCAGCTGCAGCCACAGCAGAAATGTGTGCAATCCAGAGAGTTCAAGAGTTTTAGTAGAGCTGGTTCTGGGAAATGGAAACAAAGCAGTTGTATCAGCATGGTGTTGCACCCAAGGAAAATTTGTAAAAACTACTTTCAGACCCATGGCACTGTGTAGATGTCAAAGCATGGTTAGTTTGATCTTCTCCATTCTGCAGTATAGACATATTTCATTCTAACTGAGCAGTGGTATAAAAAGATCAGTCCAACTATTTTTTACCTTAGATTAGGGGAAATGACAGGGCCACAGAGAATAAGTTGATTTTTTTTTATCTTCTTCAATATTACACACTTTCACAGCCCTCCTACTTTAATGAAAATACTTTCCTATTGCCAGCATCTATGACCAGTCATTCAGAGTATTTTCACACAAGGAAGATAAGTGAAAAAACAGTAACCTTTTCAGTAATAGAGATGGCACTCTTACTCAGGTTATTTTTTGTAATACCATAACCCTAGTGGATTTAGGTCTCATTTAGACATAAATATAAAATCAAATGGCAGATAGTTTAATGTCTGGAGAATGTATCGTCTGTCCAAGAGATATTTATAAAATACATAGGCAAAGAATGTTGAAATCTCTGCCAATTTAGGTTTTCCTGAATTTCTGGGCTTTTAGCCATTTGCTGCTCGCTGTTTTCCTTGCTTCTTGCTGTGAAGTTGCATGTGCCTCACAGTCAGGAAGGACTGGAAGGCACACTTAAAAGTAGTATGTCTGCTGGTTTTGAACCTGTAGTTAAAATAACTTTTTTTTTCTTCCTCGGTAAGTGAAATACTAGTAACAATACAGTTGTCTTATCAAATCTAAAGGCAAGAAAGAAAAATGTCAAAGCCTACTGTTGTAAGTTTTGGTGAGAATAAAATCCCATCTAATTAAAGAGGAAAGCTCACTACTGCAGAGGTCAGCATTAATGACGGTCAAGTAAATAAGGAAACTGTCAGGTCAGAGTTGGCCGCTGTGTGTGTGGAGGATCACTAGACATGCTGACAACAGAATGAGAACAGTTCTTTTTTTATCCTGAATTCAACCTGACTTACATCAATATATTCAGGTGTATTGACAAGAGTTGGTATCCCATCACTTCAACATGAAATAAATATTGTGCTTCATGAAACATCTCTGTATATTATGTCTATGTATTTTCTAGGCTCAGCCACCAGGCCAGAATTACAAAATGGATTATATCATGTGTATGTCAAGGGGTCAGCAACATCAAAACCCAGTGTCATCTACTCTCTTTATTTTTCCCTGAAAACAAAAGAGAGATGCAAAACAATACAAAATTTGCAAACAAAATTAGTTTAAAATAGACAATGTAAGCAAACATATATCATAAAAAAAAAAAAACACACACACACACAAAAAAACCCCTGAGTTATATAAAGGGATAGATGAATTGAATCTCTGGTAGATGGAGAGCCACTCCATCCACTGTTGGATGTTGTTCTCAGTCTCACATTCACATGTGAATAAAGAATCGCTGGCTCTTTTAATTTTGCCTAGGTATTTTCTGATTTGCATATAGACTCCTCTTACACGTTTAGTGGGTGATCTGCACCTGTACCTTAGCAAGTAAAGTCTTGCTATTGTACTACTTTATGTTCTTTTGCCAAGAATCATTTATGATTTGTAAGATGCTTTCATTTTTGAAAATACAATGTAATTCAATAATTAACTGATAATAGTTTAAAATGTAGATATGGGACTTAAACACCAATACTGAAAAACGAATAATTCTCACAGTGACTAATTTGCTATCTACACTGAGGATTATGGAAAAGGAAGTTTGAACAGAATGATAAAGGCCAATTTTATGAAAGCACAAAGGGTAACAAATCGAAAAGTGTGCTGGAGCAGGACACTTTGTGATGAGTATTTGAGCTAGCTCTACAAGCACGCTAGAGTCTACATTCACAGAATATTCAGCCTCTTCAGAAAAATGGGCAGGTTTTGCCACATTGCATTTTCAAGTTCTATAGTTTGCAAACATGAAGAGAACCTTTGGGTATGGACTGAAAATAAATGTTGTTAAATTAACTGGATAACATCACACCTCAAAAAGGAGAGGTTCGTAATAACAGTTAATACTCCAACAGAAAGAGCTGTAATGAAATCTAATGTTTGAAAAGGGAAGCTGAAGGAATTCAAATTAATATTGAGGCATAAAAATTTAATCAAGAATAATTAATTGCAAAAACGAGCCCTACACCATTTGTTGTAGTTTTAAATCAAGACTGAATGTCTTTCAATAGTCTATGATGTAGATCCTATTGCAATTACATGCCCGAGACTGATATTCATCACAGTTCTGCCTTAAGAAATCTAACAACCAGCCACTAGCACTTACATTGTTTTGTAATTTAAATAATAAAAGCTGCCATCAATATTTTGATTGATGGGGCAGCAAAAACTACATTAATAAAGTAAGATAGTTAAAAATGCAAGTACTCAAAGTTACAAAATGTCAAAACCCAGTTTGCCAATACAGAGACTTATAAATTGGGCAAGTCCAGCTATATTTTTGAGTTAGCAGTCAATGGCACGTACCTAATGCTAACCGACATAGCGGAATATTACATAGCTTTTCCTAAAGAAAGCAATGGGTATTTATTAGAAATGTCTTGATGGACTTTTTTTTTTTAATATGGAGAATGGAATATAAGGTTCATTTTATATATGTCAATATTTTTTTTTGTTGAAACTTCAGAAGTATTCATGGAAAGTTTCAGCTCACATCATTAAGGTGGACAAAGATAGAAACAACTGAAAATACTTTCTTACACTGGAAGATCTCAATCAGTCTTCTTTTTAGATAACTTCAGTTGCAGTTTTTTGTTATTTAATATCTATAGAAATTTGCCCTAGTAAATACTGAAAAATGTGCTTGCCCATTTAGAGAGGGATTCATCTTACTCACCACCAGCTCTCGAATAGTTAGGCATCTAGTCTAAGCAAGTCATATAAGCTCTCTGAACAGTCAGTGATAAGATATAGGTGTCTCCTGTGAGTGCTTTTTCCCATCAAGGTCTAGAGCTCAGGATGGCATGTATATAGCTTCTAGAAGTGCTTCTCCCTGGTTGACTGTGAAACAGCATTGGTGATGAGCTTAAATAAAACTTCTGGCTTTTAAATTGCTGAAGTGAGATATGAAACTCTAGCAGTTTATGATCTCTCTTAACAAATCATTCTTAAGAAATATCTTGCAGATCATAATCCCATCCTTTAAGATGTGTTTATATGAATAAGTCCTAATTCATGCAAGCACTTAGGTACATGAGTGTTGGCAACGGAGCTGGTTCCTTCAGTAATGGAATGGCACCGGTGGATGGCAGAGTTAAGACTGCAGCACCAATCACTGCTAATTTGTCTTCTCAGTAATCAGACCCAACTGCAAGTCCTCTGACAGAGGTCAATGTTTTCTTGTATTAACGACTTAAGATTTTATGTGCATGCTTCTCTATGAAATAAAGTGGTAATACAGCACTAAGTCTGTTTTATAGCAAGTTCAGTAATAGTTACCAACATTGGTTACTCAGTGAGCTGGTTGGTTTACTTGTAGCATATTGAGCCAGATGCCCTTCTGAAGAGAAGGTAATTAATTCTACAGTGTTTTCAATCTACCTGTGCTGCTTTGAGTTATCCTGTAATTTTGTTGATAAAATAAGTATTTGTGCTCCCTAATTAGATTGGAAAAATAAATAATGGAGTCTTTGGTTTATTATACTAGCAGCTGCACATACAAATGTGCATTTGTGTAAGATGTCCTCCAAATTTTTGTAGCACTAAATATATACTAATTGTCATCTAAATTCCCCATTGACAACTGCTTTATAGTGCAAATTCACCTATTAGTATCCTCAATTATGCATAAACAGAATAACAGACGTAACATTGTGAATGTTAATTTAGGAAATTTCTAAAACGTTTTGTTTATGGCAAACATTGTTATGATAGAAGCCATTCACTGATTAGATAATGAAAGACAAGGTGAGAGGCGTGTTAGCTTTGGTACCGCAAAACTACTATTTCCCTTACTGAAGGTGAGTCCAAGATATACACAAAAACCTGTCCCCACTGAAAGCAATGGCAAAGCTGTCATATTCTAAAAGGAAAATTAATTCACTCTATTTGTATCAAATATCTGTCAGTAAATCAACTAAAAGTGATAGTTTAAATCAATCAGCAAATGACAGAAAAGTAAAAGAGTAAGGTGCACATTTTTCCATAAGATTAGAACAGGAATTACCACACTGAAATTTAGCCAACTGCAAATTTAAGATTTAATTCCGTTATCTAGTATTTCCCTCTAATCAATGAAGGGAGATACACACAAAGAACAAGTCAAGTACCTTAATGGGAGGGAAGAGACACTTCTGTCCCTACACTGACTACAAGTCTAGCTTAGACTGAATGCCTGTCTTTGAGATGGCTACTTGATTTCCTCAGCATCAGGACTTATTCCTGCTGATGTGACAGGATCTGTCAACCATGTATAACAGGTGGTCTGAGTTTCTTATCACTCGCTTGAATTTAGATCTCATCATAACTACCAAAGTTTTAGGTGTCCCAAAAAATATGGCCTAACTTCTGATCAGGCTCAGTACTCTGAAGCAAAATTTAGCCCAATCTGATGTGCAGAGAAGGTGTTTGCTGTGAGTAACCTGCTGGAGGGTTGGCTTTGGTCGGCAGTCTCAGGGTTTGCTGCACCACACCAAAACAAAGAGGAAGAAAGTAGCTGCTCGCTCCCTCCCAACACTGTCTTTTCTCTGCTAAATGCCAGATAATCTTCAGATGTCTCAGGAAGCAATGGGAATAGCTGTGTTTTTTTGTTTGAGATTAAGCACTGTCATTTTTCATGTATGTGTGTGAGAGTGCTTTGATTTTTAGCTCAGTATTAAATAGAATATCTACTGATATTCCTAGAAGCTCTGAAAATTAAATGTGACTACCTTTCCTTTCCTCTGCTAGCATATTTTGGTAGCTACTAAAAGAACCTTATTTTTTTACTTAGACTTTATCTTTAAAGTTTACTTTTACTCTGTAAATATGTTTTGTTGTCATAAATTCTAAAAGTCTGAGATCCACCCACCGCAGACAGTTGTCCAGAAGGTGATAAAAACTCGAAGTATGTGCTGCCTTGACAGCATCAGCTGAAAATAAGAAATATCCATGGTCACTCGTGGGCCCTTGTCATTAGGCTGTAAGTCTGACAGGCTACCCTGTCAGTGACTGGTTCACTTTTCTGATGTTCTCCCATCAATCAGAGCAAAGAATATGCTATTTCTTTTTAGTCTGTGTTAAACTTAGTGGCTAGCATTTATAGTGCAAATGCATCTGCAGTTCATGTAAGTATATACAATATACCCATATCATATACTTTTTTTTTCCCCCTGAAGATAATTGTTGGCATTTATTTTCTCAAAAATTAATTTGCCATGAGGTGAGGTACTGCATGAGTGATCACATAGCAGGAGATACTGAGATTTTAAGTAGCAAGTATATATTTGGCAAGAAAATAATTCAGAATAAAAATATTTACTCTATCCTCTGTTGTTGTAAGTGAGGAACTTACAGAGGAAGATTTAGGGGATGAAAAAATAAAGAAGTGAGTGATTTATATTTATTTAGGTGCGTTGATGAAAGATGTAACGTGCATTACCTTGATGGGCTGGCAGTCATTTTAGGAGATGTGATGAGTCATGTGTGTGGTACCACATTGAGTCACTATGTATTGTTAGCTGCCAGTGCAGTCACAGAAAAAATTATTGAAAAGAAGTAGATTATGTAAGAAAAGTAGCTAAATCCCTATCAGAATTCTGCCTGAGACAAGAGTGAATTGAGCCTGTGTACTCACCAGTAACTCTGTCTGAGTAACAGACAACCTAAACGTATAATGCAATGTTCAGGATGCCTCAGGGCTCCCCTCCTGGGGATAAAATTGTTGTAGAGAGCTCAGTAGCTCTGTGTCAATAGCATGAAGTGCACATTGGCTAGCACTGTTGGAGCAGTGAAAGCTGCCCTCTTGAAAATCCACTCCGCGCTACATACAGCACAGCAGAGTCGCAA
Source organism: Chlamydotis macqueenii (assembly GCF_036417535.1). Classification (NCBI taxonomy): domain Eukaryota; kingdom Metazoa; phylum Chordata; class Aves; order Otidiformes; family Otididae; genus Chlamydotis; species Chlamydotis macqueenii. The sequence continues at coordinate 12,635,945 of NC_141558.1, forward strand.
ACAGGAATGATGCTCGCTTATAAGAGTGAGCGAACAAAATATAGCAAACAGGACAATTTATGGTGGGTGTTATAACCCAATTTAATGCACTAGTAAACTGTCCACTAAAAAAAAATCAAGCACAGTTTTTCTTTCTTAACTATTAAAGGTGGATTATTTTTTAACTTAGATGTTGGCATGGAGTCCAGTGGCTGAACTTAGACTCTTTTTCAGTGGGAACAGAGTCACAGAACAAAAAGATTATGTGAAAACTGTAGACATACCTGCAACCTTTTATTCCAGAAAATCAATGATTCCTGTTGAATTCAAATGGTTTTATTATTATCCTTGGAGCAAAGATTTGGTACAAGATCAAGTAGATCTGTAGGTGATGACTCAATTTCTATGAGGGTAAATTTTTATTGTGACAGTGAAGTCAATATAGTCAAGATAATTTACCTGATGTCTGAACAAGACCTCCAGTCAATATCAAATTCAAGACCTGCAGTCAATATAAACTTCAAGACCGATTTTCTGGGTAAAGCAACAAATTGGAGGCAGCATCTGATTCTTTAATGAAACCTCAGGCCAACAGTATCAGACTTTTCTGTTCTTTTGTTCCTAAATAACTTTGCACAGGGTCTCAGAATAAAATCTTTAAAATTCTAATCGTAATTCAATGAGATTAGAAATCAAAAGGAGTTTTGTCTGAGTTAAAATTTAGGATATTGGCTTTAACTTATATGTTTATCCTCTATATTGTTTTATTTACCTTCTTTTTAGGTATTGACTCACTATTACTTGACTGTTGAACAAAACTACCCTAACAGTTTTGCACATTGGGAAGAATTAATTAGATTATTCTGGCTTGTCTACTCAGTGAGCTCAGTTGTTATGACAACCAAACTTCTACCACTTTCTTGACATCAGTCCTTTTGATTTCTGCAGTTATTTAAAAAAAAAAAATCCATCTAAGCTGCGTAAAATAATCTATTTCCAATATTTAGAGCCATAAAGTTCACCTTCACCCATAATGACCTTGCTTAATAACTTTCTTAAAGTCTTCTAAGAGACAAAGAGTTCTTCCAAGGCCTACTGAAGACGCAGTGCAAAAAGTATCTACAACTCACCACTGGTCCTACATGCTCACTGATGAAGGCAGCCTTCAGAGATTACAGCTAAAATAAATATAATTACTGTAGTTCTGAGGTCTGATCAGAAAACAGCATGCAGTAGAATCCAGTCTGGCAAAGAGGGTTTTTTATTATTACTATTTTGATTGCACTCAGCAAATACAGATAATGAGGCAGTTTTGTGTCAGGGGGTGACATGATGCTCATGCTTTTATGTACAGCTTTTCCTGTCTCAGACATTTTCAGTTTGCTTACAGCTCTTTCATTTTCTTGACGTTATCGCAAAAAGCAGTTTCACTTGCTAAGTATTTGAAGTATCACCATTTTAGGAATAATACACCATATGATTTTTCATTGAAAGATGATAAAACATTTTGTGTGACAAAGACTAGAAGACTAGCTAGAAGGCAGAGGACTGTACTGTTCATCAGTGAAGTTTTCTGTAAGATTTCATAAAGTTATTAGATCTAGATAAAGTAAAAAATTTGGATTGGGAATCCTTCCACTTACCTCCAGCATCTCCATGGAGTGTAGACCAAAGTTTGATGATTCTGTACTTAACATTTCCTGAACACAGTCTAAAGAGAATTGGACACTTCAAAGTACAGCTGCATTGAAGCACATGGAATGAGCTGATAAAAATAGTTGACACAAAGGTATTTCTGAGAATCACATCCCTGTGAACTTTTGTATCTAAAATGAACAGGAAACTAGGGAAGCTATCGGCTGAGTTCTCTTTCTGGAGGAGACTGAAGAATTTCAAGAGGAAGAGGAACAGGAAGAAGCTCCTGTAATTTTTTAGTTGCATTGCACTAGATTGGATTCCACTCTAAATCTACACTAAATGAAGGAAGGGCACAGCCCCAAAGAGTAACATACGATTGTTCATATTGCTTAATTTTCACCCAGTTCCTGTCACAATTTTGGCCTGTGACTTCTGGCACTCATACTTGGTTGTATTCATTCATGAAGCAATTAGAAACTGATGGAGGTGAAATGACTGAATGTATATTGGTATATTGTAATGAGTATGTAGCTTTAAAGATTTAAATATATTGACTTTTGTTGCTGATGAATTAATAATCAATACAATTTTTAAGCTATAAACCATATCATACTGGTATAACACCACAGTGTGAATATATATATATGTATATACAGAAACCCTGTCTTGGCCATTGGTGATAGCAGGCAGGAGTGAGCAACTTCCAAATTTTTGTTTGTGAAGAGGTCTTTATAGTAATGTGAATGTAATACAGTTAAAAACTTGCTTTGACTTTTAAACCTCTCAAAACACACAAATCAAGGTTGAACAAGACCATTTCAATAATTTAAATGCAGCAATTTTAACTTCTTTATTAGTTTATATCAATGCAAACTCAGAGAAATTTACTATTTGTATAGAGACAAGAAAAAGATATAACAAAAAAGAAGCAATTTAACAAATCTAATGAAGACATACATGGAAAGCCTGCTGAAAATAACAGGCATCCAAATAGCAATCAGTCCCCCTGTAGTTTCAGAGTTTCTGTTTCTTCTTGATTAGCTTATCACACAAGTCTTTGACTAACAAAGAAGATCAGTAAAAAAGCGGAGCTTAAGTGAAAGCACTGTCAGAAGCCACAGTCTCTCATAAACACTTCTCTAGAGGTAGTGAGGGTGAGACTGTATATGAAAGACCATGAGACTAGACCTGGGAAGGGGATGACAGACCTAAATTCTGCTGCATATCACTCCCTGCCCAGAAAGTATGAGCATGCTAACCACATACACACAATGTGTGGGTGGGGAAAGACAAGGAGGACAGAGCCAGGAGAAAGCATAACAGAAAAATTTCCAGTCTGATATCTGCTGTTGATGTTTACTGGAATTCCACCTGTCGTTCCCCAAACCCTTCCTGTCTAAAGTCATAAATTCCTTTGCCTAATAAACAGGAAATCACTGTGGAAAAAAAAAGGATGCCATCCACAGAGAACTGCAGGATTCACCCATACTTATAATGTTGGATTTACATCATGGTTTGCGTCAGTGTGTTCTGGGTGATGATCAATAAGCAGAAAGACAGTTATAGACAGGGCGCTGCATAGATGCCTGTTAAAGACGTTTGTTGTTAACTGTTTGAGAACTGAAAACCATACTTAGTGTCCAGCTCTTAGGAGAGAATAACCTGTGTGTACTGGGTGACTGGGATTTTTCATTCATATTGGAGATCCCCTGAGAGCTTGCAACTCTATGCCTAGTAGAGCCCATCTCTGTCTAGTAACAATGAAAATTCTCACGAGCACGGAACGCATTTTTATTTCAAAGAAAATTTATCCCAAGTGTGGTTTTCTCAGGCAGCAGCAGTTGTCTGGGAGCAGCACCTATATATTTACAGGTTCAAGGAAAAGTCTCCATCAGCTTTCTCTTCCTCATCCTCATCATGCTATTTAAGTCCATCATACATACTTAAGTCTATTATATACCACCCTTCTCATGCTGCCTACTACACTCTGCCTTGGCTGTGTTCTTTTATCCTGAGAAAATACAGATCTCTGACCTGGATAGATTGCTGCATTGGGTACTGTAGGAAGAGCATGCTAGGAAGTTGGGAACGACTGCTCCATGTAGCAGGGAGCTACCCCAGCTGTCTGAACAACTGTAACTGCCTGTTCAACATCTTCCTCAGGGGCTGGTATCTGTGTCCAGTCCCTGGCACAGTTAATTGTATCTATATATCTATAACTATATCTATATCTGAATAACTCTGAAATTATACTCATTTTAGGTGCCTGTGAATTAATGCTTTTATGTCTGTGAGTCTGTTTCTGTTCCCAAATTAGACAGTGAATATGTTACAGTTTTGCATTGTTTTCTATTTTCCTTCATGCCCCTATGTATGGACAAGGAACGTTTGGGGGAAACACCTAAAGAGGTGTTTGAGGGAAAAATACAGTTTTGTACTGAGTGACATTAGCAATGGAGGAATCCCACAGAATCACACTCTAGTTACAGCTTTCCTGCTCCAGTGTAGTCAGCACATTGCAGCACTGGTCTCTTACTCATGTAAGTTTTTCAAGCCACACACAAAAGTTCGGCTGCATGACTTACATATGAGTTCAAATTTATTTTTTTCAGCACTGGCCTGGTGAGTGCTGAAGGTTAAAGATATGACCAGATGATTTTGCAGTCAGTATAGGCACTTGCTCCTCTGCTTCTCCATTTTTTTCATATGGGGAAAGATAAAGACCATTTAAAAAAAAAAAAAAAACCAACTTATTAAAGATGTGATAAGGTCATTGAAAAAAAAGAGTAAGACAGAGTACATATGGTCCCTACTAAGTATATTTTGTATGAAGGTTGGAAATAATTGGGCTTCTTAACAGTTTCTAAATATGATAAGAAATTCCTCAGAATCTGCTCCCAGTTTGTTGACTACAACCACTTGGCCAAACATAGGCAAACGGATAGGCTTTGTAATACCTTCAAGAAGGATTTCATGATGATTCCCACCAAGACTAGGATAAAGAATAATATTTAAAATAGTTTATGGGTTTTTAAACATTTTATGGTTTCATTCTTCTTCTCACAGGTCTGGTAACATCAAGATGAAAGAAAAATATTTTTTAACTGTGCCCTTGTCTATCAGTCTTGACTCTTTTGTCTATCCATTGAACTTTAATGGTGTCCTTTATTGTGTTTTAATCAGAGCATGCACAGAGAATATAGTTGCTTTTTCTCTTAATTTGTCCTTCATATTATCTTCTTTTTGCCTCCTGTACATGGTTTCTTAAGCAGAAGGCTGTGATATTTAGTGAATAACTTCACTCTTTTGCTGACAGACAGATCAGACTCACAGCAATATTTCCAAATACACTGCTTCTTCATTTGTATGCAGCACAGCCATCCCCTTCTCTGCAGACTAGATCAATTTCAGTATTAGGGAGATTATATTGCTGTCAGTAAGCCTTCATATTTTTCCTCACATTGCTGTAGCACAAAGCAACGCATTGAAGAATAGATGAGCTTGGCATTTCATTTCACTCATTCAATATACCAAAAAGGAGTTTTGCTTGAAAAAACGTTATTCCGATAAAACCTTATGTAGTTTATAGGAAACTATCCCTCTTCTTCCATCCCTCTTCTGAGGAATACGTACAGATTGTCCAAGTGACCAGGTAAAGAAGGCTAAAGCTCTGACAGAATTAAATCTGGCCAGGGCAAAAAGAAAAGCTTCTTTAGGTATGTTGAGGATAAAAGGAAGACCAGAGAAAATGTGGACTTGCTCTAGAAGGAAATGGGAGACCTGGTTACTCGCCATCTGGAGAAGGCTGAGGTACTTGACTTCTTTGCCTCAGTCTTCACCAGTGAGGGCTCTAGCCACATTCCCCAAGTCACAGAAAGCAAAAGTAGGGACTGGGAGAATGAAGAACTGCCCACTGTAGCAGAAGAGCAGGTTTGAGATCATCTAAGGAACCTGAAGGTGCACAAGTCCATGGGACTTGATGAGATGCATCCACGGGTGCTAAGGGAACTGGCGGATGAAGTTGCCAAGCCACTATCCATCATATTTGAGAAGTCGTGGCAGTCCAGTGAAGTTCTCACTGGTTGAAAAAGGGGAAATATAACCCCCATTTTTAAAAAGAGAAACAAGGAAGACTCAGGGAACTACAGACCAGTCAGTCTCAGCTCTGTGCCTGGCAAGATCATGGAGCAAATCCACCTGGAAACCATACTAAGGCACACTGAAGATAAGGAGGTGACTGAGGACAACCAACATGGGTTCACTAAGGGTAACTTGCACCTGACCAATTTGGTAGCCTTCTATAATGGCATTACAACATGGGTGGATAAGGTATGAGCAACTGATGTCATCTTCCTGGACTTGTTCAAGTATCTGACACTGTCCCACACAACATCCTGGTCTCTAAACTGGAGAGACAAGGATTTGATGGACAGACCACTCGGTAGATTAGGAATTGGCCAAATGGACACACTCAAAGAATTACTATCAATGGCTCGATGTCCAAGTGAAGACTGGTGACAAGTGGCATTTCTCAGGGGTTGTTCTTGGGACCAGCACTCTTTAACATCTTTGTCAGTGACATGGACAGTGCAATTAAGCGCACCCTCAGCAAGTTCACTGACTGCACCAAGCTGTTTGGTTCGGTCGACACGCTGGAGGAAAGGGATGCCATCCAGAGGGACCTTGACAGGCTGGTAAGGTGGACCCATGCAAACCTCATCAAGTTTAACAAAGCCAAGTGCAAGGTCCTGCACATGGGTCATGGCAATCCCAAGCACAAATACAGGCTGGGCAGAGAATGGATTGTGAGCAGCCCTGAGGAGAAGTACTTGCAGGTAGAGGTGAATGAGAAGCTCAACATGAGCTGACAATGCACACTTGCAGTCCAGAAGGCCAACCACATCCTGGGCTGCATGAAAAGAAGTGTAGTCAGCAGGTTGAAGGAGGTGATTCTTCCCCTCTACTCTGCTCTCGTGAGACCCCGCCTGGAGTACTGTGTCCAGCTGTGGAGCCCCCAACATAAAAAGGATGCAGATCTGTTGGAGCAAGTCCAGAGGAGGGCAACAAAGATGATCAGAGGGCTAGAGCACCTTTCCGGTGAGGACAGGCTGAGACAGTTGGGGTTCTTCAGCCTGGAGAAGAGACGGCTCCAGGGAGACCTTATAGTGGCCTTCCAATACCAAAAGGGGGCCTACAGGAAAGACAGGGAAAAACTCTTTAGCAAGGCATGTTGTGATAGGACAAGAGGTAATGGTTTTAAAATAGAAAGAGGTAAAACACTGGAACAGGTTGCCCAGAGAGGTGGTGGATGCCCCATCCCTGGAAACATTCAAGGCCTGGTTGGCTGGGACTCTGAACAACCTGATCTAGTTGAAGATGTCCCTGCTTCTTGCAGGGAGGTTGGACTAGATGACCTTTAAAGTTCCCTTCCAACCCTAACGATTCTATGATTCTTTGTGATCTAGTGAAAGACAAAGGTTGTCCTTAAGTATAGATGTCATGGCCCAGAAACTCGTTTAACATCTAACCAAAACCAACCTGCAAATATTACAAAGTCCTATGGGCAATATTTGGTAGAGAAATGTTAAAAATGGGGAAACAGAGTCAAGTTTTCTGAGTTCTGATCCTAGCTATGACTCACTCTATGAGTGTGGCTTCATCTGTCACAAAATATTTCTTTCTCTTCACCTCTAAAACTGGTGAGAGCCTTGGAAGCCTTGTATTGATTTTTGATGAAAGCTTGCCAAATATTTTGAGATCAATGCTGTTTTAAAAACTAAAAAGCTATATAAATTTACCTAATTTATTTTCCCAGCAAAGCTGCATAAACACTTCCAGCTTTGAGTATTCTGCAGCATAAGATTTGTAATAGATTATACAAAATACAAATTTTAAAAGAGACATCAGATTTTTAATTTTTTTTTTTTCAGAACAAACCTTACATTTATTCAAGAGTTCCATATTAGACAGTAATGTAGCTCAGTGGTTTAGTAACTGTTTAGTGGTTGCTGGATTTTTTGTTTTCTTTTATGTAAATTTTCCACCTCTGGAAAAAAAAAATCTAAACATTAGGAGTCTCAACTATTTATTTAGATTTAAAAACAAAACAAAACAAAACAAAACAAGGAAAAATAGAGGAAGAGCAATAATATTATAATATTTGCCCAAGATAATATATAGACTGGATGATTTCCAGTATGGTTAAAAAAGAATCCAGGATGTGATCCGAAGTGAGAGCAGCACTTAATTTCCAGATATTCACTCTGTAAGGCAATGTTCTTCATCCTTCACTTTCTCACAGCATTCCTAATGCCTTAATTTGCTCACTTGGCTTTACCAATATGTTCTTGTTTTGAAAAGTAGAATTTAGAAAGAAAAAGTGATATGCCTACAGCCTCACAGAGCATTTCTGGCTGCATCTCTGGAAACTGTATGCTGTCTTTCTTTATGTGAGTGGCATGATTGCTGCTTTCAGTGTGCCCATTTGAGCATGTAAGAATCGCCAAAGTGCATTGCAGATGCAGGATCTGGCACCAAATTTTACATGCTCACTTACTTTGGGTGACTGCGCATGGTTATGCAATATACCCAGAAATGTGGAGCAAATCACGGTGGCCTGTGGAGTGGGTAGAGTAAAGGTACAGTCAGAATTGTCCTACAAATCTGAGAATGCCCATGTAATATTAATGAAAGATTGTGATGGACAGAGTCCTAGCCTTCTTTGTGCTGTGATTAGCATTATTAAATGTCCATACTTTTTTAATCAGGAGTGTTACAAGGCAGAGGGAGAATATATCTCCATTCAGATTCATGGTGAGGAATATTCTTTTTTGATTTGAGGTGGTTTTTGTTTTTTTTTTCTTCTCTCTTCTTTCTTTTTCATTCTCTATTTCTCAACTTCTGTTAGTCCTGCCTTCCTTCCTAAAACAATTCTCCAGCCCTTTGGATATTACTCCTATTCCTTTTTCATTACAACAACTTTGCAATGGTCGATGGTGAAATTCATTGCCAAATGCTACAACTGAGGCCACAGAAATATGTGGGCCAGATGTCTGGCCTCCAGAGCACCTGTCATGTGAAGGGTTTGGGGTTTTATTGCTTTGTTTTATGCAGTAGAAAGACTCTAATCTGTGAGGAAAGTGCTGAAAGAAATAGGAAAATTTAATCATATCTTCTCCACTGGAATTTTTGGCAAATGTAAATAGGAGTAGAGCCCTGTGAAAACAAGAAAATTACCATGGTTCTGTGACTCTGTGCACATCTGAGCATGAAATATGTGACGAAGCAGAGCAGTAACTTCCAAGGAGGTTCAGGGACAGCCCTGGGAAGATTTGTTTTAGCACATGAAGACAAAGTGAAGGCTGTTCCTTTTGGCACAGCTGCAGGCCAAACCGGTCACTGTAGCAAACCCCAAACCATATGTATGAGCACAAAGCAAGAAGCATGTTTAAGTGGGGACCAGGTTAGGTCACCAGAGAGATGAGCTCTCTTCCCATGCACTTGTTTTTGCCTGCTGGGTCATCCAAGGCAAGGCACAGCACTGCCTTGCACTTCTCTTCCTATTGCCTACATGCAATAAGATTATCTTCAGGAATATTTCCAGAATTACATGATTTCTAATCAAGGAAAGCTGCATATTTGTTATAATTTGTGAAATTATCTTCAGTTTACGCATGCGAATAACTCTACTTGCTCTTTTACTACTTTTTCCTCAATATTTACAATATAAAATAGACTAAATGCTTCAATCAGCAATGAAAGGGAAAAAAACCTGAGGCTGTAGACATTAGGAAACATAGTTTAGGAGCAAATTTTTGAAAAGTTTGGTTTCTGTGCCAGCCTTTGCTTTTTTTGTTTATTTTTATAGATTAAAATTTGAACCAAGAACAGTTGACTGGGCACTAGGTATTTATTTTTTAGTTACATACACCTATTTCCTTGAAGATAGAACGGCTCATTTAACAGGTTGCACTTGCTGTTTCTCATTTTTCTCAGCAAGAGATTCACAAAAGCATTCAACACAGTCATATGTCTTCCAAATCTGCAGTACTTTGCAAGAGCCCAGTTTGACTGTCAGGGATTTGAGATGAATTCTCGATTCACAGCCCTAAGCTGGAATGTCAGAGTCTCTAAACCACCATTTGCTCTTTAGATTGATGACTATAACTGTCCAGAGGACGCTGAGGAAGTCTGACCAGTCATTGTCTGAATTTAATTAGTTCCATGTGTGCTGAACACTGACAGTTAAAAGAGGATGTTTTTACTGCATTTTTTTTTATATTGACATTATGACCCATGATAATAAAGCTACTCTTAGTAGATAGAAAAAGATGTCAGAAAGAAAGCAAAAAATGAATTTAAAGGAATAATGGCAAGTTAAGAAGACTTCAGAGGTAATGTGTTGCATAGGTCTGGCTATCTGAATAATGGGAGAGCATCGGTTATTTTCCACAGTACACAGTAGCAACAATGATATGAAAATAGAGAAAGGTCAGTCCGTTGAACTCCTACTCACATTGACAGCTTCTTGTTTGTGTGAGTTCCCATCCACATGAACAGGAAACTTCCTGAGTTACCTATTGCCAGTGTTTAATAACAGTGCTTGAGATTTGACCTGAGCTTCACTTTTCCTTCTCTCCACAAGCATTCAACTCTTACTTGGATTTCGCTCAGAGCATGTTCCTTGGAAACTAGGCTGAATGCTTTTTCCTGTCTCGCTTTTAAACTGTGGCTGCTGGGTACATGAGTATTTGCCTAAACTATTACACAAATACAACTAGGATGTTTTCAGTTTAAGTGTACATAATACATTTGGCTTATATGAGCCATTTCACATAAATCAGAAGAATTGCTGGAGTTGCAGTTGTCAATAAAGCCATTAGCTTCAGGGGAATTACTCACTGAAGCGGGATGTGTTTTGGATTCCACTGAGGTTTTCAAAGGGAAGATATGAGCAGGTTGTCTTTCACGAAAGAGCCCTCCTGGTATTCACCAGTCCCAAAGCTGCACATATTAAATTTGTATTTTGAAGTATTTAAAAGCTTCAGGACTACTTTGAAAAAAGCACATATTGAGTATCCATAACTTGCTATAGTTATTAATGTGTTTTAAGTTTTGAACATATACTAGAGATATGAAATAATACACAATCTTTTTTTTTTAAATTACAGACTGTGCTCCTGCAACTATGCAGACCTGTCCCTGTCTTTGGTCCACATGTAGTTGATTTCTTTAGCTTCTTTAATGTAAGTGCATGCTAGTCAGTGTAAGAAAAGTTTGCAAATTGAGTCTGATGGTTCTGGAGGAGGACAAAATCTTCACTTGTCTTACTTGCAAATGAGAGAGAATTTATATCCACATGCCTATCGTATTCCCTTCTTCAGCTTTGACTTGTTTATTTATGTATTAACTTACAGTTCATCCCTAAGTGGGTTTGTAATCTGACTAGCTATTGCAAATCTTGTTCCTCTATTAAATTCTAACCTGTACCAACAGAGCTGACTGCCACACAAGACATTGTGGTCTGACAATGGACCATGTCATGTCTATTCATTAAATACTACACAGATCAAGGCTGAGAACATTTCTATTCTCATGCTATATCATCACAGTTCACATCTGTAGATGTGAAAGAATGGAAAATTCACTTTCCTACATAAGATAGAGCTTTTCAGCACATGTAAGCTGAAGATTTTTTTTAGAATATGCACTCTTCACATAAAAAACATTTTTAATTTTATTACACAAAGGGTTCATTTTAGCTGGTTAAACGTGGGCAACTGGAGCACTAGAATGCACAAGTCTCTCATACAATCTTTCAAGGTAGATGTTATATCTGATGGCATTTCAAATGGCAGTCAGTATCTGTGCTTTGTGAATCTGAAAAAATGTCTACAGGTATTTGCCTATAGGCAGATCAACTACAGATCAACTCAGAAGATGGCTGCTCCACTTCAATTATACCTGGATATGGATGAAGTGCAACTTATGTCAGGTGATTTTAACATTTAAAGATTTATTATTGTCTTCCCACCTTGGACAACAAATTATTTTGATTCCTAGTTTTTTTACAATTCATCTGTAAAGTATGGAATAAAGTTTCTATATGAAAACTGGAAAACATGAACAAAGGTTAGCCAAAGAGGAGACTTACAGAATCATAGAATAGCTTGGGTTGGAAGGGACCTTTAAGGTCATCTAGTCCAACTCCTCTGCAAGGAGCAGGGACATCTCCAACTAGATCAGGTTGCTCAGAGCCCCATCCAACCTGGCCTTGAATGTTTCCAGGGATGGGGCATCCACCACCTCTCTGGACAACCTGTTCCAGTGTTCCACTATCCTCACTGTAAAAAATTTTTTCCTAATACCTAATCTGAATCTATTTCCTTCTATTTTAAAACCATTACCCTTTGTCCTATCACAACAGACCCTGCTGAAGAGTTTATCCCCATCATTCCTGTAGGCCCCCTTTAGGTACTGGAAGACAGCTATATGCAATAGGACAAGGGATAATGGTTTTAAAATAGGAGGTAGATTCAGACTGGCTATAAGGAAAATTTTTTTTACAATGAGGGTGGTGGAACACTGGAACAGGTTGCCCAGAGAGGTGGTAGATGCCCCATCCCTGGCAACATTCAAGGCCACTATTCTATGATTCTATGATTCTATGATTCTGTGATTCTATGATTCTATGATTCTATAACAATACTTCTTCCTTACTAGAGCGAGAAAAGGAAATCGGAACATAAGTTAGTGTCTGGGAGAAGTAGATTTGCATAGTGATAGTTTCATGAGTCGTACCATTTTCTTTCATACGGTAAATGTCAACATGTCACAACACAAGGCCATTGTGATGCGATGACAAATTCTCAAGCATATGCTTATAAATACTCAGACAATATTTGTTGCAACACAGCTCCTCCTAGACAGGAGCAGAGTAATTGCATGTTCGAGGGCAGATGAGTTATGATCTCCAGAAACTTGCAGTATTGTGAAGGGAAAAGGGAGGTTTATAAAGATGAAAAAAAAAAAACCTCAACCCAATTTGTTATTGTTGCTGCTATGGAAACTTGAACAATGAACAATAACTACTTGCCAATTTCTTCTGACTCCTACAGCATATAAGCCTAAAATGCTGAGATTTCAAGGACAAGACTTGCTGGCAATAACTAAATATTTTGCTATTCTGGGATTTACCAGTACATTAACTTGGAATTGCTTAATTTCTAAACCTTTGTGAATTCTTCTTTTTTTTTTTTTTCTGAAGAGCAATGCATTAGAACTACATGAAGCATGCTGTTATGAAAAGGCAATTAATTTTACATTGAACAATTAATTAGATAGTTGATATGGTCCTCAAATTAGGGCTGTATTCACTGCATTTTATTTATATCTGTCAAGAACAACACTTTTATTAAAAGAAAAAAAACACGTTAAATTTACAGGTATGCCTAGCCCTGCACAACACCTGAGAACTTATAAGGCACAAAACATCATTATTTAGATGTTTATTGCCACGCAGTTATAATACGCTCATTGCACTTGTATCTTCGTAAGAGCATACTGCTGAGACTCCCTTGTTTCTGACTTACACATCATCTCTGAAAGGGAGAAGCAATCAATGTATTTCTGCCCAGTAATCACTTAAGAAGTTATGCAACATTTTTTTTTTTAACAACCTACACCTTGGACTTCATCTGGAAATGAACGTGCAGCTATTTTAGGGCATAAAGCATGACTTTCAGTATGGTTTCACCATGTTCTCCCACTCAGAAAACAGTAACTGAATCCTAAAGTTACTGGAATGAAATGGCAGCATTCATCACTCCGGTAGGAACAATTTGTTAGTTGTTAAAATTTAGAATAGCAAAGGTAAAATTAACCACAAGAAAGCTTGCATCTGTGGGGAAAAAATATCGGAGTCTGGCAACTAAAAGGTCAGTTCTGTTCTCCTTTGTCTGGATTTACAGTAGGTGTTCTGGTTGAAAAACATCTCTTCAGTAAGAGATGGACGTCTTTCCTTATTCAAGTTCCTCAAAATGCTCTCCATTGACAGCCAGCATCATCTTAATCTTACCCAGTCTGTGATTAGGGCATATGGTATTCTTCCAAATAATTCTCTCTGCCAGTTGCTAACTTGACTGTCCTCCTATGTGCAAGAAAATGAGATATAGTTTAAATATTTCTCATCTATAATTATCTTACAACATCTCAGTGACATGAATATTCTGCCTCTGAGAGTGGAGAGGGAAAGAAAAGTGATGAGCTAGAATAGATGCTGAAGATCTTTTAAACCTGAAGGACCAGTTAATTATGAACTCTAAGAAATATTAATAGTTTTCCAATACCATTTTTAAGGATCTCTTCAAACAGATTAGATTAAAAAAAAAATCAAGGCCTGAATTCTGAACAAATTGAATAAAAAACCAGTCATGGAAATCACAGATAGTAGAGGAGGCAACTCACCATCAGCAACGTTCCCTAGAAAGAGTTGGTGATTTTCCTACAGTTTAATTTCTAAATTGTCTTGCAAGTGCACCTCAGCCGTAACAAGTGTGATAATCTGGAGGAGGAGATGCTATCATTCAAAATAGTAGCAGCTATAAATACCAAACCCCTCAAAATTAACACTTAAGTTCCCAAGCATTTCCAGTCCAATTAGGCTCTTTCCTACCAAAGAGCCATTTCAGTCAGCCTTTTACAGGAGCCTTCCTGAATATAATATAAATTCACTACAGTATCACCAGTTGTTACCCTGTGCTTTTATTACATGGTTATTTTTAAAACAGACAACTCTAACGTATTTTCCTGTCAAGAGTACATAATTCTGGAAATCCCTTGCTATTATAGCATATAGCATCAGAAGGTTGTGCTTTGAATTAGAAGGAGTTTCCAAATGTAATTTTCTTTATCATTCTCCCAATATAGCAGTGAATGCAAATGACATATCTGGCTGGGTTTTTTCACCTTGCAGTCCAGTTATGACACAACTCTGCCTCTCATTTGTCACTCTGTGTCCATAGACAATAGTAAGTCAGTCAGTCAAATGTGGAAATTTAAATTGTCTATAAAAATCATATAATTGTAGCATTGCAGATCTGCAGGAGTAGGGGAATACAATCATTAATTTAAAAAGAAATAACAAGACAATTACCTTATTATTTTACTATACCTGCAGAGCTTATATAGTATTTCTCTGTCATATATGAAGGTATATTTTAAACAAGTTCACTCGTATATCTTGTCTTTTATTTGTTTTCTGTTTCTTAGTAAATTGAGTTCATTCTATTCTGACATGATAGCAACAGAATACACTAATATTGTATCTGTAGTTAATGACAGCTATATGTAACATGTGAGTTCAGGCCAAACAAACAGTGTGATTTACTGATGCAAGTAATAGTGGATGTGGACTGAATAAAAAATCTTTCTTGGCTTTACTTGAATAAGTAGGGCTACTCTTAAAATATCCAGTGTTTTACTTGTGAAATAAGTAGAGAGAGTGAAGGGGGGAATCTCTGCATTCAACAAAGGTATTTGCAACCCAAATCAGGTTAGTTTTGCCATGCTGTGAGTGGAGGGGAATTGATAATCTCTGCAGTCCTAAACATAGTGTCACTAAAATTGTCTCTGATTCTATCAAGACTAATAATAATTTTGTCTACTACAGAACATGTTCACCGCATAGCAGCAGCTCACTCTGACTCAAAATTACAGGTGGATTTTTGGGCTGTATGAAGCTGAAGACTAAAATGCTTGTTATTTTTAGAGAAGCCAAGCCTGCATTTTCAGATGTCTGTAGAATAAAGACTTCAGGAATGTTGGTCTGCAGGAAGTGATTTCCCTTGGGCCAGATTTCCTTTAGAAGCATATCACAGCTTGAAGTGTAGTCACAGCTTGCACTGGCAAAGTTGTGGTTTTGAAGGTATCATTAGTACCAGACTTCCTGACTGAAATGACATATTAAATTTAGGTTCCTTGGTATAAAAGCTAATACGAAAGAAAAAGAAAAGAAAGATTAAGTGATATATTATGCCAGAAGGAAAAAAAAGGTATTATTTTAAATATTTGTATTAATTTTGGGGGGTTTAAGTATTTTATAGCATTATTGCATTAACTTAAACATCTTCACATTCTTTTTCTAGCCATTAACTAACTTGGTCTGTGTTTAACAGTCTGAATTGTTCATATCTTCAAGTTTTATGTTTAAGGAATGTTTTTTCTAGAGACTGGATATATACTTGTCAAGTAGTTAGGAGTATGATTTAGTTTGATGTTAAAAAAACTACAATTGGCTGTTTATATGTCAGTATGTACAGATGCAGAATGGTCTTCTGTGGCAGCTGGAGGCTATGTCAGATCTGCTGGCACATCTAAAGTCAAAATCTAAGAGTAGGGTAAGACATTCCGTGACTATTCTTCATTCCAGTGAACCATGAGCAAAACTATTCTGTAAAATGGGTTTGAGATTATGCCAACATACTGCACAAGTTGATGTCAGCAGTTTTGAATTAGACACTGTCTGTGTTTGAAATGTGATGCATTTCCTACACAAAAAAAAAGGCTTCATACACAGTAATAATGTAGAATTGGCATTCAATCCCCTAAAATAAAAAAAAAAATCTGAAATGAAGCAATGATGACACTTTCAGCTAAAAACACTTAATAATCAGTTTAAATGTCATGTCCATTTGCTGCATGACCTGTCCATCCCTCTGTAACAGATACAGTGGAATCATGGAGGAAAACATTGATGAAGACTTAGCCAAATAATTTTCCAATGAAAAATGGGAGCTTTTGCATGAACATTTCTATCTTAGTTATACCTTCTAGAGAGAATAGGCAATAGAAATCACTCTAGTTTTGTTCTGACATGAGACATATTTGACCTTGTTGCTTGTTCTTGACTTTTCTTCTCTGACATTTCAAATTTCTTTCTAATGAAATGTTTAATAAATGTGAATCACTTTCTTTCCATTTTTCTTGTCCTAACAAAGTTAGATTCTTTACATTTTTCTTCCCTGTAAGGAAAAAAAAAGTCAAAATTCTGGTGCTTCCTATAAAAAAAAAAAGAGGATTCTGCTTTAAATCTGTCAATCTGATGTTCAACAGTACCAAAACCTACGTGAAACTATTTCTGCCAAAAAAAAGTATGCTGTTTTGTGTACTCTGTGGCATCTGGTTCCGTGGCACTCCCAACTCCTCTTCATGTCTACGTCTACCCTAATTAACTGAATAGGGAACGGGCCTGAGCTCTGTCATGTAATCATCCATACTCTTAAATTGCTATGGTCTATGGCATGGTTTTGGCTCCAGCTTGCTAATGCTCCCTCAGACAATGCCTGGACATGCTTCAGGGTTAGCACCTGCCAGGAGCATAATCAAGAGAAAGTTTGGATTTGAACCCTCTGTTTCATGGGAATAAGGAAGACCAGCTGTAAGGACACAGACTGTGTCACGATCAAGAATGTGCCTCATCTATTTTATTTGTGCAGATATAGCAAACAAGGAGAGAAGGAAGATCTGCTCTTGGAAATCTCTCCGTAGAAGAACAATGTTCGCTAGATAAAAATTGTTCTTCTGTTACAAGACTCGCAAATATGTCATTAACAGCAGTCTATTTTTTTATGAGATGAATCAGAATAGCACTACAGCAGCTTCTGCTCTCATGCCACATTCCCTTACTGGGGCCTGAAATAACTGAGCAATATTCGAGCTACTTGTTAGTGGGATGAGAAGACATTTGTTCTTCTGGATGTATATGAAGCCAAAAACCAGAATGGTATGAGGGGTAGGTGTGCTATTAGAGGTTCAATTTGCCACATCAAACAGGTAAGTAAAATAGAGCAATCAAGAGAACAAAAGCATATTGTTGTATTGTTAATAATTTTCTCCTATGGTTTAAGGGGTTTTTTAGTTCCTTTTAGGTGCTATTCCTTATTTTTTCTTTCTCACACTTGTTGATTTGGCCTTTAGCTTTTGGAGGGAAGTTATGAAATAGTTGGTCTCTTACTGGCAAGCATGAAAGCTCAGTATTTTATCATTAGCATTCACTGCACTATTCAGATAAGAATTCATGCTGAATATAACCCTGTGTGAGGAGATTTACTGCAAATTACTGCTCTCTGCACAAGGCTGAAAATGCCAATAAGATACTGAGGGCTCAAAGATAACACTCAGCACTCTGTAGTCAACATGTAAGGGTCAGTTAGATAAGTGAAAGGCAGATTGTTTCACATCACACTTATAATTTCCATTTCATCTGGCATTTTGTCCCTGCTGAATTATATACTTTATCTAAACCATGTAGAATCTGAGAAACTTATTCATTAAGTTTTTTGCATCTAAATTAAAAATAATTAAAATAATTTGTATGCAAGAGTGGACCATTTTTAGTTTGTATTGAACAGATCATGCTAATGTAAATAACAACAATTAAAAGATCTCTCTAAATTGTCTTTTCTTCCTCTCAAAGTACAAGCAGTCACAATGTCAGCATATTTTACTTGCAGATTCTTCACTCAGATTTCAGTGCTGTTCAATAGCGTTCAGCTCCAAAAAGGATCAAAGTAGTGCATCACCATCCATTTTCTTTCACTAGGTTACTCAAGGTTGCTGTTGTGTAAGATCTGCTTCCCCTGACTCCCCTTTTCCCCTGTATGTCCAGCCTACATAGGTCATATACAAAATCAAATTACAGTGTGGAGGGTAAATAGATTTGCATACTAAAACACTTCAGTCAGATAGATGCAGTTTTATTAATTGTATGATCTCCCTACGCTATGGTAGAGATTATACGGTGAGGGAGAAGCGCCGGTTGGGTTAACTTAGAGGCTCCTACTCGATCTCCTTGTTCCACACAAGAGATGGTGCAGTCTTTCAGGGAGTCTTGGTAGTGAGCATAGTGGTTCCTACTGTGCTGTATATCATTCTGGTGCAGGGTTGTGAGGCTTCCCTGGGCTCTTCTCTGCTCCGTCTGTTGCCCAGATGATGGAGAAATGGTCCCGGATCCTGGCGCATGGTTGTGGGTCTTCCCTCCCTGGAGTAATTTTTCAATCACCTTTCATTGTCCCAGTACTCTTCAGTGTCCTTAGCTGAAGGACTGACTAAAGAACACCTCACTGATGATCAGACTGCTTGGTTTTTGATCTGTTGTTGGTTTCTGATTTACTTCACTATTGTTGATGCTTGTGATCTACTTGTTCTGGACACTTCTAGACACTTCAGGTGGGACTTCTTGATGATCTACAAGTTGTTTTCCTAATTTGACTATCTGCTTCCTTGATCACACTAAAACCAGCCTGAGACAGTGGGTTGATCATGTTTTCATCTACTTCTGCTACAGCAAGAAGTTGATTAAAGTTCACACTGGAACAACCGTATTAATAGTTGGACCCATTGGGAATAGTAATGACTCAAGGAAAAGATCGCAAGGAAAGAACATCTGAA
This sequence comes from Chlamydotis macqueenii, assembly GCF_036417535.1. Taxonomy (NCBI): domain Eukaryota; kingdom Metazoa; phylum Chordata; class Aves; order Otidiformes; family Otididae; genus Chlamydotis; species Chlamydotis macqueenii. The sequence goes on from NC_141558.1 coordinate 12,655,010, forward strand.
AACATACAAATCCTCCAAAAAGGCAGAAAACCTTGGCAGTTCTGTTTCTATGTTTTCATACCTTAATCTTAATGAAAATGCTTAGACCCCTGATTTGTGAAGAATGAGGATCTCACTGACTGGGATTTAACACATAAATATATTTTATCCTGTTCTAGAAGGAGATTCAGAATTTTTGCCTAGACTATATTAAACTGTTTTTACTCTGTGCTTGACTTTCCAGTTTTAATGCTTTAAGTAGAGAGATTTGTAACCAAGGAAACATGAAGTGGTTATTCTCTTATTATTCAGTGAATTTGACAAAAACTACAGAAAACATCTATCCATTAGCACTCTAAAGTTAGAATGTTGTCCTACTTCCTTTCCTGTAATTTCTCTCTGCCTTTGATAAATGACTTTTAGCTTCAATGTCAGATATCATGGATATAGAGACCACGGTAGAAGAAATTAAAAAAAAAAAAATTCTTTTCCTTGGTGTATCTGAAGAAAGATTTATGATTTCTGTTTTCTCCATAGATTAAATGTTTCTTGCAGAGCTATAGTATATTACCCAGCAGTTCCCTCAGCAAAGGGTCATAATGGGAGGTCAAAGATTCCAGAATGTTATTATTTGTTTTCAGTTATCAACACTTTTGACAGCTTGCAAACATAGCTAATTCTAAGGAAGTGCTGATAAGAATAGTGATGATGTTCTCATTAATGAACATAATCAGCACTGAGAAGACCAAAATTAATCCTATAGATTGGTTACAGACTTCTCTGTTCTGTTTAAAGCAATGTTCAAGATTTCTTAAGACTATTTAGACTCTAGTCAGGCTAAGTACTGAAAAGAGTATGAACATAGCTTTTTAGTGAAGCAGAGAAAGTGATTATGACTATCTAATTCATACCAAATTACTCTATGACTTCAACTGCAGAAGTAAAAATAACATCCTGCACAACTTACAAATGTAACATTGAATTTTCAGTGTTTGGTATTGTGTTTTGTTTTTTTCTTTCTCTGTCCACAGCAGTCTGAAGTGTACCAAATAACCTATTCTGCACAAATTAGGAGGGTTATCCATGTTGCTGTAGATGACGCATATGCAGTTTGGGTTGCAGAGAAGAGTCATACAACTCCCACTTGCAATGAAACATTTCTGCAAAATCTGTTAATAATTTGAGAATAAAATCAAGGTTTTGAATTGTGAAGATGCAAGTAGCAGTTGAGTTATTCAGTGCCTTTTACTACGAGCATGTGATTTATTACATCTGTCATAATATCGAAGCAATTAGTGATTAGTGGAAAGCTAGCTAAAGGAAGCTAGACTTGGTGCACATAGAAATTCAGATTAGATCAAAGCCTTCTGGTATTGCTATATCAGTTGGTAATATGATATGATTTATGAACCGTTAATTAAATCTACCTTGTCTGTATCAGATTAAATACATGAGTATAAATGTCTTTTTATCTACATTGATAGCCAAACCATAGCTTATATGACTGTACCTGGCACGCTGATGAAAAACTAGACTCAACCAAACACTTTGTAAATATGACAATAAAAGACAATCACAAGCAGCATAAATCCCCACTTGTCAGCTATTTCTAAATAAAATTGAGCATAAAATCGATAAATAGTCCTTGCATTTTCTGTAATCATGTAATGAAAATACTTTTATTAATATATTCAAAGTATTTTATTAAGGTAGAACCATCTATGATAATTGGTAGAATAATATTAATTCCTTGATTCTAACAGGCTGTTAAAGTTAGAAAAGCTAATTTTGTTATTTGCTAATAATTTTAAAAGTATAAAATAGCTAATTTTTGTTACTGTATTATGATTGATCTTATGGCTATGAAGTATAAAATATGTGACTTAGTTTTACCCAGCAAATAAAAGCCGTATCTGTGACATTCAATTCTATCTATTGTAATATAAGCAATCTATTTTGTAAAATGAGTTGTGCAAGAACACATTTCTCATCACTCGATCCATAAAAGAAAACAACTTCAGCATTTGTTGTGATCTTTGTGCTTTGAGCTCTAGCAGCTCCAGATAGAAATTCAGTACTGTTACAACAAATTTTGTATTTTCTTCTACATTGTCTCATCATCTGGTCCATAACTTCTAGTATACATAATATCATTAGACTCCATTACAAGATGCAGGAAAACGAAGCAGTAGAATATTTTAACAGTTAATATGCAAAGAATGTTATAAAAAGTTAGATTTTTGTGCCTCTGTAAATGCACACTAAGTCTTGATTTTCTTATTTGCTCGAATAATTCAATTTCAATCTTTATGACAGTTCAGATAGCTAAGGTGACTTATTTTTGCTGTAGTATTCCATATTTGCACAGCACTTCTCATCTAAAAGGGTGACTACATGTGATAGTTAAGTATTGTTTATATTTCTGTCTTCTTTTCTTTCCTTTACCCTTCAGTCACATCATCTCTATTTCTTGTTGTCTATTATGTTCCATCCTGTTCAGCACTGTGGAAAGCCTAATGCTGATGGCATTGCAGTTGTACTGTTTATCAACAGAGACTAATAGTGAAAAGGGAAAGACTTATTAATAAATGTCAGGAAAAGGGATAGGTGAAATTGAGAAATCATTCTACATTTCTGATATTACTGAGATATTTCTGTGAAGGAAACTCAAAGTACTATACTTCACAATATTCACTGGTTGCAGTGCTATCCCTATTTCTTTTTTAATAAAGGACAAGTTATCACTCCAAAGAAATCAGATAATTAATTTGGGAAAAAAAGGATATAGGACAGAATGGAGACTTCTTGTCTATGTTACAAAACTTTTACCACATCTGCACAACGTTGCCAACCATCGTATGAGTTTTACTCGATTCTGTGTGCTTTTGATTTGATTTATTTTAGAATCATAGAACTATATTGTTAATAAAACTTAGAATCATAGAATCGTTAGGGTTGGAAGGGACCTTTAAAGGTCATCTAGTCCTACTCCCCTGCAAGGAGCAGGGACATCTTCAGGTTGCTCAGAGCACCGTCCAACCTGTGCCATTGTTTCCCACCTCTCTGGGCGACCTGTTCCCATGTTCCATCGCCTCCATTGTAAAAATTTTTTTCATTATTGGAATGCCAAGAATTATATTTTACCCTAATGCTACATGAGGTACTTGACATGCACAAATCAGCCAGGATTTGGTCTGAGTTTAAAACACCTAAATTTAGATATCTACTTGCAATGAGTTCTTGTTACAGAAATGTAGTCAGTACCGACAGTGGAGCTTGGAGGACAGCATAATAACAGTCAGGAGGAGCTTGTCAGTAGCACGAGCATGTTATGTCAGCTGAGATGTCCTGGGGTACCTAAGACCTTCTGCTTTAGAAGACCTGGAGTACTACATAGGTTCCACTGAGTGTATTTGTCTAGATCTCCATCGAATATAATAGGAAGTCCTCCTATTACTTCCAGTTCAATCCAATAGTACATGCAGAGATGCCTAGGGCATTTGAGGTGTCTGAGGAAGACCACAAGGCTATAAGGGACTAAAAGATACAACATAGTACCTGTAGAAGACTCATGCCTTTCCTTCTACAGTTGCATCTACAGACCTTACAGGATGGCCCTAGCCATCTGAAATGGTACTAGATTACTGTATAGGTAACTGAATTCCAGTTAAAATGTTCACCCAATAAGTGTAGTGATACTTTCCCTTCCCTTTTCTTAGTATAGCAACTCAAAAGTTAGGAAATTAACTACAGTTTAATTTCTAGCTCCAGTTAGGACTTTTTAAAAAAATTTGCAATAATGTCTTGGCCACTAGGATACACCATCCTCTTAGTCTTACCTAATTAATCTGTTCAGATTTGTATAAATGTCCTCTAATAGTCTTTGAAGCAGAGATTAGAAAGCCAGTGTTTGACTTCTCAGAGGACTGTCCTAAATTCCAACCTTGAGTGGGTCTGAGGCCCCATCTCAGACTGTGGCTGGCTTCTAAAGCAGCTCCAGAGTAAGGTAAGACTCCAGTACAGTTATTGCAGGTAAATGCTATAATAATTCTTCTTTTAGGTAATGTGAGAGGAACCCAAATACGATTTTTGCCAATTTTGGAAGGAAGCTTCTGCCTATAGACATTAAATCCCATGAATCCTGGTTTACACTATTAAAGAAAGTTTGTTTCAGCACAAAAAAAAAAAAAAAAAAAACCAACATTTTTAAAAAAGTACACTGATAGAAGTACTGCATCTTTTCCAGACGTTTTCCTCCTTAACTTCCCTCGCACAGACATTTGCTGTGATTTTTATATGGAAAATCAAACACAAAGCAATAGGTCCTGAATAGGACATCTGAATTCTGTAGGAATAGCAGTTATTTCTTTCTTGTATCTAGATTCTCAAACCTTGCTATTGGAGAATAATTTTTAAATCCATTACCTTAAATTTTATAATCTGTTGCTACATACTTATAATAAGGAGTATTCATGAAAAAAAGTGCAAAAGATTTTTGAAAATTCATCATATCAGAGAGGATTATTCTGCTGAATCCAAAGCAATTACTCAGACAGCTAATAATCCATTGCTTATTGGTACATGTTTTTTTTCAAGCATCTGAATGTGGCTGTTAAATCTCTGGCAGCTGTTAGTGATTCCCTGCTGTATTCCGGTATTTTTATTATTGTAATCCATGTATCTCTTGAATATTAAAAGCATTTTAATACATAGAGTTACCAAGCAACTGCTCAAGATAGCTTTATTATATGCATGTTTCTTGCATGCTTCATAAGACTGCTCTGTGAATAGAATTACCAAAGCAAGAGAACAGAAGAGTAAGCTGGAGAAGGAGATCGGCTAAAGAAGACAGCAATTTTAGAGGACTAATTCTATGAAATTCACTGTAATAAACCCCAAAGACTCCAAGGGTTCAGAGGCTGTTAGCTTTCGGAAGCTCCAGGCTTCACATTTTGACATGTGAGGTCATCTCCAAGCTTCTTACCACAAACAAGTTTTTCAAGGACTTAAGTTCTTCTGTCTTGGCCCTGAAAATGTGTCTGTGTGGAGCATGTTCTCAAACATACAATCTTAAGTACAAGTCTAATGACTCCAGCATATAAAGCCACTTAAAATGACAGAATTTGTATGTGGTGGTAGCACTCATAAAACGAGGTATGAGTGTCCCTCATTTTGTTTCCAGTCTCGTTTTTGCATCCTTTAGGTGCATATCAGCATATTTTTAGGCCTTTTGTCCAACAACAAGAGAGCTCAAACTGTCCATCTTTTACAAAAGTCGAATATTTCCTGTAATCACATGATTTCTTAAAGCTGCAGTGTTTGGAAGGAAGCAACTACATATATTTGATATACATTAGTGTCGTAGCTCAACCCCGATCGCAAGAATAGGGGGAGATGATAGAAGGAAAAACAGCTCAAGGTTTGAGATGAGGATGGGGAGAAATCCTTAAAGTTACCATCATGGGCAAAACAGACTCAACTTCAGGAAAACTATTCATTTATTTCTAAAACTAGCAGGAGAATGAGACAGGGAACAAGATAACCTCCCCCCACCCCTCCCTCTTCCCGGGCTTAACATTATCTCTACTACCTTTCCCCTGGCTGGCAGATGCCTCTCAGGATCCTTTTTACATCTTATTCACTTCTCATCTCCTCTCCACTTCTTGCAGCTGGGCTGGGCCAAGTTGGGCCCAGTTGGCTGCCCGGCAGGAGGCCAGAGGGTGAGGCCTGCAAGGCCCACAGAGCTCGCTCATCCCCCTCTCTATCCCCACTCAGCTGCTTCACATCTTCTCCTTTTTTTTTTTTTTTCCTGTTTTCCCCTTCTTAAATACGTTATCGCAGAGGCGTTACCATGGGACATCCTGCTACCACTTGGCTTGGCCTTAGCCAGCAGCGGGTCCGCCCGGGGCCCGGATGAGTCCACTAAACAAAGGGGAGTGATTTCTAGCAGTTTCCTACAGAAGCTACCACCTTAGGTCCCCCCTTACTAAACAAAACTGGAACAATTAGTCAGTGTACTTTGGTTATGGTTAGATTCTAAGGAACTCATATGGCATGGTGGTTTTGGAAAAGTGCAATTTATCTACATGCTAATGCTGGAACTTTAACAAAAATACAATTTAATGAGACATATGAAGAGAAGATCACAAATAATATCCCCTTCTGGAAGACAAAGTACTTCTGAGAATGATGATACCAAATAGGACTACAGTATTAAAAAGTTACTATATGAGACATTAAATCTTGTTCATTGAATGCATTTTGGTTTTATGGCTAAGTACTTAATAAGACAACATGTTTTTGTTCAGTCTAGAAAATACAAACTGTATTTCTTTGCTTCTGTACTTCTAATTCCATGTGTGGTATCGCATTGTAGCATGAATTCTCTGTATTTTTCTTTTCTTTTTTTTTTTTTTTCTAGAAATAACATCCACAAGAAGATCTGCAGGAGTCAGCATATCTCCTGCAGAGTTTGTGTTCAGGCAAAATTAATAAATCTTTCTTGAAAAGAGCTGACATGGAATAGAGCCATGTGTCTTTTCACTGTAACCTCTAGAACTCCAGCTTCCAGGAACAGAGCTTACTGCCATCATAACAGGTCTGTTACCCACAGGCCGTTGTCTTGGGCTTGGCTAAGTGGTGATGCTGCTAGCCTTGGAAGCAATATAAATGCATTTATATGCTACTATGCTTGGACTCATCATTAGTAGCTCAAGCAGAGCAAGTTCCAGTGTCTAATATGCAAGATGGATAAACTGTCTCTGGATAAATGAGAGTTTGTAATTCATAAATGCTACAATATGTTTTTATATATTTAATCATGTGTATGTAAACATGCTGAAAAACTGTAACATCTATATTTACCATTAAAATTATGGTCAGCTTAAAGTTAGCGAAAGTAAAAAGCTCTACAGCATATCATATTGTTCAAAAAATATCTGTATGGTATAAGCAGGCAGTAGATTTTTTCCAAACTATAGTTCACTGTCAAACTGATTTCAGATTATCTGGATTGTGAGATCACATCAAAAACTGTGGCAGTCCTTTCTTGAGCAACTCAGATGTGAGAGATCGTGGTTGCCATAAATGGCTAGTAGGAGAAGGAGGACTGAAGAAAAGACAGAATGGCTTTCTTCACTCCGTCTAAAACCACTGTGGGAGTCAGAGCAATGGCTGAGCCTGAGGCTGCAGCATGTTTCATACAACATAAAGAACAGAATAAACCAGGTAGACTCACACTGAGAGCTTTTAATTTCCAAATGGTTTATCACAACATGCAAAGCCTAGTTTTACATTGCAAGGACCCAAAGAAGATTTGCTTACAGGGGTGTTTTATTTGATCCGTTAGTAACTGGTCACACAGTGTCAGACATTAGCATCCTGCTTTTCTTCTGCCAAGCAGCTCTAAAGTTCTTCCTGCACTTGTGGGTCATAAAGCATTAACCCTTCAGGCATTGTCTGAAAAACTCATCTTTGTTAATAAAAAGGTCCACTGATTTTTGAAGATAGGCCAGCAAAAGTCAGCACTAGAAGGGCATAAAGCATCATAATGATCATGCTGTTGCAGGCATCTTCTTCTGTGGAATTACACTCACTGGCCTTCCCCCAGTCCCCTGAGGAATTATGCAGGATAATAAAGATGTTCTGGACTTCATTTCTTACGGCTACTCCATTTTAGCTGGAGAAGGAAAACAGCATTGTAGATATAATATGCTTCTACTAAACTGTGGGGGGGTTTTGTGCAATATCTAGAAAAAAGAAACCATCTTTGTGTTTCATTCTGCATAATACATTAACACCCTGTCACCTATAAATACTCAGACTCAACCTCCTGTCAGATTCCATTTGTATTTCTATTTAATGTTTTATTTCCCTCCTTTCAGCACACTGTTTGATACTCTCTGCTTTTTTACTGGCTTCTGAGGAGCTTGTCTACACATGAAATTAATTCAGCAACTCCTTCTGAATATTCCTGTTTTGAAATACAAATATATTATTCACATTTACATTGATTTGATTTCTGGACTAATCTGAATAAGTGATAAAATACTCCAATGAAGATTTCTAAATACATCGGTATTCAGGAATACCTACTGCAAATTAGATTAATTCTCTACCTTAATCTAAAGTAGCTTTTGAGCTGTACTCTTAAAATAAAGTCTATTGCTATTAAGACTCATGCTAGTGAAATGAGACTATGCTTGATGCTGAAATTATTATTAAATGAGTAATACAGCATAATGTAACATAACGTAACATAATATAAAATAAAAGTGCTAACATAGTCCTACCATAGGGATCTGTTTAAATTCTACTTTAATTGATTTGATATAATTCCCAGAAGCTACGAGTGATCCTGGGAACATAAGACTTCTCATCTGATAGATTTCCTACTATTTGCGTGGACGGAATGAAAGTTGCAATACAAAAGCATCCAAGGAGCTTTTACAGTGAACACTATTAATTTGATTAGTGTGATGTACTTAATTTTGTTTCATCTATTTGCTCCACCTCTGGTCACTTTGAGACACTAACGTAAGGGTCCGCACATCATTCCATTGACTGTGGATGAAGTTTAGAGGGTTTGAGTCAGGAGAAATTGTCCCTCAGTCTCTGCTCCTTTTTTATCTTGCAGGCTGCTGCAACCATACACCTTTTCAGCTCTGGGGATTGCCCTCATTATTGAGATATTGAATCCACAGCTGTCTCCTCCTCCTTCACAGTGTCTTTATATATCTGCACTGCAGAATGAGGCATATCTTGGGAGGGCTGCTGAGCAACGGGACCCTTTTCCCACACTGCAGCACTCTTCATTTACCTTTCATTTTCTGGAAATCTCTCAAGAAACATTTCTTCAAGATAAATCCTAGTACAAGTCTGGGGACAGTTTACCCCCTAGGAGGCAATATTATCAAATCTACCCCAAGTTTGGTCTATCTGCCTCATCTATTTCCCCATCTGCAAGCATCCCGGGCAGGATGCCCCATACGTGCTGTTCCCAGCCATGCTGCAGGCACTCTGAACCAGGAGAAAAACTCTACAAAAATGTGTCTGGGCCACAGGGCCATCAAATGGGGACACGTGTCTACTGCTATGCCATATGGTTGTGTGCAGTCTGTCATAGAGGGAGCTAGGTCAGGACCATGGGGTTTTTCTTAAATAAATGCGTTTAATTTACTCTTTATTCTTACTCCTTCACCATCATCCCTCTAAAAAAAACCATAATTGTTGTTATTATTATTATTATTATTGTTATTATTATTCTTCACTCCTACCAGTGAAACATTTCTTAGAACTTTAGGAGATAGCAAGTTACTTCAGTGCCATATTATAGAAATTGTTGATGTAATTCCTGAAAATCTTAACATTTCTTTTTATTTGAAAAGTGTATGTGTATATGTATATGTAAATGTAAATGTAAATATATATTACAACTGTGAAAAGCTACTGCTTGGCAAATACAAGCATATTTTCAATGGCAAACTTGCCAAAATCCCAATTTTCTACAGGCTTTTACAATGTTACATTTTTCTGCCAGGTTTTGTATGCCACCAGTGTAATTGCTGAGAGTAGAGAGATTTTTAGGGTTTACGTAGGTTAATTTACATTACGACATTGTATGATTGCTTTGAAACACAGTAATATATCTGCCATACCTGGTGCTTTGGTCCTAGGCGCTAGCAACATTATTTAAAGCCAGGAGCTGTCACAAGGATTCTGCACTCACTCTCAGCCCTCATAAGGTAGGAGGAGTAATATACCTGCCTCTAACTTCAGGAGATTTTTATTTAGGGAAGAAATAAAAAGAAATCACTTCTTTATTCTACTTCTTTTCTGCTATTTACACATCAATCTTTAAGTTAGAATACAGACCAGGAGAAAAATTTCTTACATTTTAAATGTAGTGAGATCTGAGATTAACCTGATTTTTGAAGGGAGAGGACGCAGTAGTTCAGTAGCTGTTGTTTCATTATTAGTAACTTCAGGCATCGGCCTCTGATGTCTCCCTGGGCCTGTGATTACTACAGTTATTTTCTGCATTGATGGAGGAGGAAAAGAAAAAGAGGAGCAAATGTCAACACAGTAATGTCTTTAAAAGATCAAAATGAAACATGAAGTTAGATCTTTCATGGAAGAGGAGAGCACTGCACTAAAAAGGGAATGACCATCCCTGAGGAAGCGTCCTGGTATTTCTACAACAGAGAAACAGCAAGTGATTCTTACTGTGTTTGCCAGCAAGGACACAGCTTCTAACACAGCATCTTTAGAGACAACAAAAAGCCAGCCTGTGTCCTCTGCATGGGCTCTGCAGCACTGCCCGCTGTCAGCGGCTCTGCACTGTCCCTTAGGCACAGAGATGTGGCAGGGCCAGCCTCCTAAAAGTCTGCTGGGCAGTTTCCAAGTCATTGTCAGATCCCATTGACAAGAGTCTTTTCTTGTACAAATAAAAAACAAATACCGGAGATTTCTCTGACTTTGTTTTATAATATCAAATTTGACTGGGTAGCGAGTAACTTGTAAATATGGACAATATCTGGCTTATTTTTAATATTTTTTTTTCTAATCAATATCCTAAGGCGCATTCTGAGGATTTTTGTTAATACTGACTTCAAGCATTTAAAAGATGTGACTCTTGTGCCAGATATTGCAGTATAGTGAACAGTCTGTACTAGGACTAGATCTTTAAAGGATGTGCAGAATTTGTCTTTAAAAATCTGGTGCTCTTCCACAGCAATTAACTGTCATTTCTACTCACATTATGATGGAGCCTGGTTTATAGGAATCTCAAAGCAGCCTGAATCCCACAGGATGCCATTAAGCGTCTTGCAGATGATCTGTCAACAGCTAATCAGCACCACCTCACCTATCCACCACCTAAAACTCATTATGATCACTTGTGAACGACACTGCAATATTAGCCACAGGGTGATAAATCACAAAAAAAAAATGACACCAAAATAGCTGTTAGCCATAGGAAAATGTAAATTTAAAAAAAAAAAAAAGTGCTTTCCCTGATTCTTCTTTTATAAAAGAATTCTTTTTGCTAGGACTGAGCACCATCTGCTGGATGGTGCCAGCTCTCACTCCTTCCCAACCTGGGGTGAACAGATTATTCACGCACACACAAGCTCAGTGAGGCAAGTCTTGCCCCCGTATACAAATACAACACGAGCTTTGTAGGAATAGCCTCCCAATCCTCATAAAACATAGGTGGCTGACGTATGTTCCATCGTTTTTTTTTTTCCTAAACGCCTGAAAGATGCTCAATACGTCGACAGATTGCATACTGTAGTTGAAGTGCTACAACAAATTAGCGGTCAGTTGTACAGCTGCATGCTTGTGCATCAGGCCCTAATCTTCTCTTACCACCGGGCAAGCACTCTCCAGAACATGCCTGTAGAAGGATAAGCTCTAATCCTAATTATCAGCCTTGTGGTTACTTGGTGCTAGAAGATATAGATGTAGAAGTAGGTTTTTAACCTTCCACTTTTGTTTTAGGCTTATCACCCTGTCTTGTAATGTAGCAGCCATACTCTGGCATATTTGCTCCTTAGGAAATCCCAACTGAATTTCTCCAAAAGGTCTGGTTTCACTGACTCTGATACTTCCCCACTAGAGACAATTAGACTTTTATGAGGAAAACACCATCCCGTGTCATCTTGTAATCCCCAAGACCCCTAATATAGATGTCTTACCAACTATGTGCAGGTAAATTGTGACATCAAAGAAGTGTTACCACTGGGCTTTATTAGCTGCTTCTTGCACTGTTTTTAACATTAATTTTGTAAAGATTAGTTTTATGACAGGCATTTTATGCAAATCATTGGGGAAAAAATGGCAATATATTTTTATTATCTGTGCTGAGTCACTAACATACAATTATTATCTGTGTGGACCTGAGTACAGTTATAAACAGAACTGTATCAAATGTTTTTGAGCACAAAAGTAGCCTTGACCAGACTATACCTTGAAGAGGTAAAACCTTCCAAAAAGAGGAAGGCTCTCTTCCAGAATTCCTTTTTTTCTGGTCACAAACCTCCTGATTTCTCCCTGTAAATTGAGGCAGCATGGAGGTGGTGTTGAGGGCAAAGGCAAGACTAAGTTGTGCAGAGGGAGGGAGCAAAATAGAGCCTGTTTAGAACCACATTTGAGAATGGTTTTATCCTTATGCCCCAAAATTCAAGCTATTTACACCATGAAAGACATGTGTCAAACAGAAATCACCTCAGGAATATTTCCACTTTTTATTTTTCCTTTGGTAGCATGGGATATGTAGACCAAATTGAATATACAGTCTACAATGCTTACAGTAAATAAATTCCTTCTACTTAGCTTTTTATTGCGAATATATCAAGAACACAGGACTCGAGATAATAGTATATATCTGCAAAGGGTAGAGCAAGAGTCGTCATTACGAATGCAAACATATTTTCATCCTAAAATATCCCCTTAATTTCCTTAGAGGCTTTGCTTTCTGAAATGAAAAATTGTTTTTTTTTTTTTTTCTCTTAGTCCCAGTGTGACTATTCTAGCATTCCAAATGATAATATTAAGGAGTTTATAAGCAATGAAACACATTGCTGGGAGACAGAATAAAAAAGTGGGAAATTATTTTATGCCATTATTGCATTCAAAAAATCAAATCAGCAGCACTAGAGCTATTAGTGTATTCCAGACGGCACAGTGCAATTGTCGCTGTGCTCGAATAGAACTGGAAACAAAAATACTAAGATTTTTGGAAAGACAAAGGAGCCAATGCTCTTGCTGCCTGAGAAGAATGTTCTTGTAATTTCTGTTAACATCTAAACATGTTTACTGAGATAGAATCAGAGTGTCATGGAATAATTTATGTTGAAATGGATGTTTGGAAGTCATGTGGCCCAGCTACCCACTCAAAGTATGCCAGTCTCAAAGTTGAATTGAACTTTGAAACCATGAGACTGCTCAAGGCTTTGCCAAGCAGAATTCTATGTCTCTTTAACAATGGAGATTCCACACCCTCTCTGGGCAACCCATTCCAGTGTTTCATCACTCTCTTTATAGCAATTTGCTTTATCCTACTACTTAACTGGATTTTTAACTGCAGTTTGTTCCCGTTGCCCCTAGCACTGGAAGCTGTGCACCTCCAAGAGGAATCTGGCTCAATTTTTTCTACAAACACTCACTAAACAGTTGGGGAAAAAAAAAAAAAATTACATCCTCCTTTGCCTGCTCTTCTTCAGGCTAGATGAACCTGTCTCTCTACAACTGTCTTCACATATGCTTCTGGAGTATACTTCATATACTCCAGCCCCCCAATTATCTTGGGGGCCTTCTGCCGTACTCATTTCAGTTAATTGCTGCCTTACTTGTACTGGGGAGCACAAAACTGGGCACAGTACTTTAGATGCAGTCTTACAAGTGCTACACTGAATAGGCAGCAGTAGTCACGTCCCTCTTCCTGCTGGCTGTGGTCTTACTAATACAGCCCAGTACGTTCTTAGGCTTCATGGCAATCCATACAAACTGGTGGCATACAAACCAAACACTGGTGGGACTTTGTTGCTGTAATATAATAGTAATGTTGTTGTGTTGGGTTGTAAGTGAATTTCCAGGAAAAAAAAGCTGTCGTTAACTGTAGTTGTTATTTAATTCATAATCATATCAAGTAAGCCAAGTTACTTATTCTTAAGACAATATCTTAATGAAATTCTATAAGCTGGAGAGTCCCTCCTATGAGCTGTACAGCAAAATGTCATGTGGGCAGATGCACAGCAAGTGTAACTGCAGTAGAAGCACGCACCGCTTTGCACTTCTGTAGTTAGTTCTATCCAGTACTAATGAAGGTTTGCAGAACTCCTACAGCGCAGGTAATTATTACATCCATTATGCAGAGGGGAGGAATTGAAGCATAAATAAGCAACAGAACTAATTTTAAAGTCTGCAGTGATGGCCTAAATGACCTCTTACTGAGTGGGAGTTTTAGGAATGATTTAATTAGAGGAGAACTAGGTCAAGGCCAAGCACTTCTGAAAAACTCACGTTACCTTTTCTAACTCAAGGTCAAGCAGAGAACAGAAGTCAACAGAAGGCACTTCTTCTAATCCTTTAATTTATTTTGAGTGCATATCATACTTATAAACAGTGAATCAGATTCCTCCTCCTCAGGTGCTAACCTTTTCATCAGGAGCAACACAGAATAAAAAAGGGTAAAATTTGTTAGTTCCACAGTTCTGGGGGTGGGAAATAGCCAGATAGACAGATTAATGTAATAATAGACAGATTCTTGAAACAATTTCAATAATTCAGATGTTCAGTGCTTTGTTCACTGTATATCAGTATCCAAGACACTCTTCACCCATTCGAAAAATATTTTCCATGAACCCCATATTTATCAGGGCAACCTGTGAAGCTACCAGCTACCCATTTAACAACATATTTTCATAGCATGATTAGGTAGTTTGCTTACTTTCAAATCCTGAAATGTCTTTTAGAAGAGGTAAGGATTTTTTCTTTTTATTCAACAGTATGAAAATTTTTGTCAAAAGCAAAATAAAAGATCTCAAAAATGTTCCTGGATGAACAGGGAAATTTAGTTTAATTGTTTTCTTAGACATTTTAAGAATAATCTTGAAGACCTTAAAATTAGAGGTGCTAATTATGTTGCAACAAAAATTAACACTTTTGAAAATGTTGACTTTATAAAGTAATAAAACTGAAAAATTTGGAAATAGCTACACAATCCATGAGTGCCACAAGATGGCACTGTTTTATGTCACCGTATTTATTCTAAGGTGGCCTAAAATAATAAATGTGTTAATACAGATTATAAAAAGAGTAAATGATGTATATCTACGTTTATTTTTTTTTAAAAAAAGGATTGTAATAAATTAAGAACAAATATAAAAATTTAGCTAAATAGTAGAGTCAGTAGAAATAGGGAAGAACACATTCAGCAATAACACATCTGCCCCAGTGTTATCAGGACGTGGAAAAGGGCTGGAAGTAAATGCAGCTGGTCTGGTTCAGATTAAGCAAGAATGCATCAATATAATTACCTAGAATTTAAACTTTTAATTTAAGTCTTCATGTTCAGAAAATAATATTTAACTATCCCCACAGCATTTCTCAATCTTTTTCTTTTCCTTGAAATATAAAATTTATCTACACTGATTTTTATGGTCAGAAAAAAAAAGCATTTTACAAGATAAAGGAGTTCTAGAGCTTGGCCACTTGTGTAGAATGTGTATATTAACATTATTCACAGCCCTAAAAATAATTTTACCCAAGCTTCCCAGAACAACAGTATGACACGAAGCAGCAAGTTTCAATCCCGGGGAAGAGGAATTTGTTTCATGTTGGGAGAAAGGAGGATCAAAAGAACTTCTCAGGCACACCCAGTACACTCAGTTTGGTATTGCTGGTTGAAACTTAAGACAGTTGATGCTTATTCAGACCTGAAAAGTTGTGGCTCTTCTATTAGCGGGTTGCTCCATAAAGCTCAGGTAACTTTCTTCTCAAGAGTCTTGCGTCAATGTCAAGATCAATTTTACCTGGGAGGGCATGTCCTACACCTTCTCTGCATTCCTCAGGGAACAGGTTGCTCCCGGGGGAACACGGAAGAAGACATTCATTCCCACTGACTTTGGTGGGAAAATGTAGGCCATTAAATCTCTGTCTAATTGTCAGTCTTCAGTTCAACATACAAGTCCTGCTGGGGCACGTGTCACACAATTGTCTTTATAACAATACAGGTGAGGGGAAACTTTCTTACTTGTGGGAAAATGTTTAACTACATTATTTTTTTAGGCATATCTTTGAAAGAGAGGCCCAGGACATTTCTCTCTGAGTTTTGAGTTGCCACTCGTCTCCAGTTGATCTGTCTTCATATAAAGCCAAAGATAACAGAAAAGTCCCTGATGTATTTCAAGGAATCTCTGAAATTCATCCCTTTCTGGATTATTTAAATACTGTCATTTTTTTTCTATTTCTGCATTTGGAACATGCAAGAAAATAAAACGTTTAGATACAAAATAACATTGCATGTACAGCAATATTGCCTCAACAAACATCAACTTGATAAGGATTGCAAGATACCTTTCTAAAAAGTATTAATTTGTTCATTTTCCATCCTCCTCATTGGAGGATCATAGAATCATAGAACCATTTAGGTTGAAAGGACCCTTAAGATCATCAAGTCTAACCGTTAACCTGACACTGCCAACACTAAACAATGTCCCTAAGCGCCACATCTACGCATCTTTCAAATACCTCCAGGGATGGTGACTCCACCACTTCCCTGGGCAATCTGTTTCAATACTTGATGATACTTTCAGTGAAGAATTTTTTTTTTCTGTCTAAACCTCCTCTAATGCAACTTGAGGTAATTTCCTCTCGTCTTATCACTTGTTATTTGGGAAAAGAGGTCAACACCCACACAACCACCCACCATGGTGAAGTGCACGGGGACAGTCTTAAAAAACTATTACTCCATTGATCAAAGGTCCATTCTTCCCTACTGCAGGAAAAAAAAAAAAGCTTTGCAGTCATTATTTTATCAGCCTTCATGAAAGAGGAAAGCAGAAAAAAAAGGTAGTAGGATGAAGGATTTGGGATATTTTAATCCGTTTAAGTCAGGACATGAATAATAAAGGTGAATCTTGGCAAAGGGTTTCTTAGCTTGGATCTTTATGTGTTTCTGGGAAGGAAGAAGAGATGTGGGGGGTGGGGGGAAGAGACAATGTTTGGAAGATTGGCTCAGGGCCCTGAAATATGTGTTTGTAGCAAGTTCCTATTCTGCAGATAGTCCGGTCTTTTCATGTCTCTAAGCAACAAGATCTATAAAAGGCACTTGCACTAACACAGCATAAACTGCCTCAAATGTGAATAAATTTTAAGCCAGATCCAAATCTTTATTTAGTGATTGCTTTATTATCATAGTAAGTACAGGAACAAACATTGTCATGGGTTTAAGACCCTCATAAAGCTTATTATTTTTCAGTATTTATATGAAAATAATATCTAGGAATTATTTATATTCAGAGTTCTCACCAATGTTCAAAATTACTGTGTGGGCAAGGTCTTCCCCTGTAATATTAACTTCTTAATATTTTTCAGAGGTCAGTGATGGCAGAATGTAGAAATCTCTGGATTATGGGGTATTCAGTTGTGTTATACTGTTATGTAAAACATGCATTTTTTCTAATGCTTGTGATCTGTATGACACTAGAGGTTATAAACAAAATAGTAATAAATGCATGTGTCTTGAGCATAAACTATATCTAGAAATAACTTCAATTGAATTCTGCAAAAATATCTTTCAGATCTTTGCAGACTTCTAAATTTCCACATGCAAACATGAAGTGTGTTACCTATATTCCAGGTGTTATAAAATATGGCACAAATTAGATTTAAATCTTTCTGGTAATTCCTGACATTTGTCATAAAACGTACAGGCAACATGAGATTATATCTAAAAAATGGGAAATTAATGTTTTGGATATTAGAAACAAAACAGTGTATTTATGGGACTTGAAAATTTGACTTTTTTCATTTTTAGGTTCTGCTTTAAGGTCACTAAAAGCATTTCAAAATTACTAAGTCTACTGTAAATGATCAAATTTTGCAGTACAGGAACAATATGCTATAACACAAACAAGAAAGAGAGGATAGTAATAGGCCAAATGTCACATTAAAAAGTTGTGAAGTTGGCCATCATAATAAAGTTGATGCTATTGAAGAATGAATATTGGTCATGAGAGATTCATTTATCCATTAATCGTGCCAAAGCAGACGTATAGCAACAACATGCTGACCTGGTAGCATTTGAGGCCAACGTGTACCTGATACAGATTGATATAGGCTCTTATATATAGAACAATACAAATTAGTTGTGTTGGACAGGAATCTGGAGAAAGTTCAGTGTGTTTACCTTATTTGATAAAGTCTCCTTTATTGAAAATCTTCCCTAAATCAGATGGTCTTGTTAGATAATTCTAAAAATAAATTTTACTTTATATGATTGCTTAAACTTTATAAAATACTATTTCTCTTCTACTGTTAGTGATTGGCACAATGTAGGAATGGGATTCAAATCCACATTTGGACATCCTCAGCTCAGTTCAGTCACTGCAAAAATTGCCATCTGCTGCTATTTAAGAAATGATATAGGACTTGTGGAAGACTTGTGTTTTTGCAGTGGTTGTTGAGGGCGAGGTACATAACCTGGTCCCTACCCACCACTCCAAATCGGCCTGGATCATCTATGTCGTATTTGACAAGCCTCTTCAATTCTTTCAAATACCAAAGGCATCTCAAAAAGCAGTGGATGTTTATGTGTAAAAAAGTGAATGGAGACTATTTTGTGTTTATGAATCCCTTTACAACAAAAAAAAAATGCCTCAGCAAGCACCTGACACCTATAATTTTCCCTGGCATTGAGTAGCTTTAAGATCCAATCTTTTTTTTTTCCCTTTCCTTTGTGGAATGTCTTGCATAGTCTGATCTCTGCTGTCAGATAGTTTAAATGGAATTAATCTGACCTATTTCAGACATCTTCATCTGATCAGGTCTCCATAGACTAATTTTATAGTCAAGCAGACTACGACACATTTCTAGACTGCAATTAAACTCATCCCAAAGTATGTGGCTAAAATAGGTCAGATGAATCACATGCCCATTTCTCTTCATTGTCTATAAAGTATGGCTAGCTCAGATGGAGACATCTGAAGTTAGGTCAGATGAATCACATAATATGGTATCCCTAAAGAACAGAGTTGGAGGGAGGAGTTACATTCCTTCTGAAGTGACTTGTTACCACAGTGGCTGGGGTTGTCAGAAGTCAGAAAGATTAATTCTACTTTCATATCTGTATAAAGTATGATTGTAATTTCACATGTTCTTATAAGTCTCAACATACAAAGAGTTTTACGCTGAGAAAACAGGTATACATTTACCAGTACTTGACTGAGGATTTTTTGATCACCCAATAATTGAAAACGGGTTTGGATTAAAAACAGGCAGATGATCATGCTTTCACAGAGTTAGCCTTGAACATACAACAAAAAATTTGTGTTGGCTTTATGTCTTTTTGCCATCTTTATGCTGAAAATGGGAGAAAAGCAAGCATTTGATGCAGCATAAAGCAGATCAGATAGACAATGACTTACTATAAAACCTACTGCTGCAAGGTCCATGCCTCACATAAATTAATCCTTAAAAGAGACTTGACCTTACACAGCTGGTTTATACTAGAAAAAAAAATATTATTATCATGTGTTCATTATATTTTGGCCTGGTACTTGGAGTCCTAAACCTAGATTTACTATAAGATCTAAACAAAGACTCAGAGTTGAATAAGGCCTGGCTGGGATGAATATTTTACTAAATGGTTCAGCATAGAAGAATCCCCTTCACTTTTGCCCCAATTCATCAAATTTCCAGTTGTGCAAATACAATTCCTTGTGAAACTGGACTTTAAGCAGATCAGTCAAATTATGGGAGTTAAAAATAACCGGCATAATCTGAAATTCCAGCAAACAGGAGGAGAAGAAGGAGTAGAAAGTAGGAACGAGGAAGATCAGTCAGCTTCACCGTGAAACTTGCTTCAGCGTCAAGAAAATGTCATGTTTACTACTAGGCAGCTAATAACTGCAGGTGGCCATGACAGAAGCACATCACGTTTCTAAAACTCAAGAGGCTGAACAACCATGTAATGACAGGAAAGTTGAAACATCTTCCTGATGGAACTGAGGATCAAGAAATCCATAAAGAAGGAAAAGACATAGAGGGTTGAGTCTGAATATCCTTCAAAGGCAATTCCAAAGAACTGTACCAGAGTTCAGCTAAGAAGCAGCCTTTATGCAATCCGAAGACTTACTATTGAAGGAGGTACATCCACATCCTTAGCCTGAGAACTGTGAAGCATCTTTAAGTTAGTCAGATGAAGGATGAGAGAAACCTTTAGAATCTAAATATTACATAAATATGTGTTCCTATAGTTACATTAAAACTGTGTTTCATAAGCCTTTATGTCAGTATTGTTTATCTTTGCTCATATGCCTTCATAACGAGGAGATTGCTCTCTTTGACAGCTCCCAGTTGGGTGACCCGGTTCTGTTCCCCATCCCCTAAGCCTGGAACTTGTAACAGTTGGACATCATAGTAATGAATCAAAGTTTAACACCTTGCTCTTTCACATGACTTGAAAACAAAGAGACTCAGAAAACTAAGTTTCCTAGAAAGGAAGTGAGATAGAGAAAATAACCCGTGTTTTGCAGTAGTGAGGGAGGTGTGAATCATTATCAAAAGTGATTTTATGTGGCTTAGGACTTTTTTTTTTGCTTTACTTTTGAAGCACATTAGTGATTATTGCAATATGTTTTTGTTGTACCTCCATGGATTCTGTATCATCTATTTCTATTGTATCTCTGGGAAAGTTTTGAATATTGCACTTCTTTTACTGTCTCAAATTTTGCACCCTAGATTTTCCATGAAATCCCAAGGGAACAAAGCAAAATAAAAACCAACTAAACAACTATTCTAATGAAAGATGGTCTCTATAAAAAAGATTGTCTTGAAATAAGCCAGTAGACCTCCCAGGAATGTTCTTTTACAAATATTGTCACAGTTGGAATGAATACCTCCTGCAGCCTAAGTCTGCTACCATAACTGGTCTGACTTTGTTACAAGGCATCCCAAGAGGAAAAAAAAAAAAAAGTAGTGGCATTTTAAACACATGCGATGACTCTTGAGGGCTATGCTGACTGACTATGACACAAACATCCAATGTTCCTAGTGTCTCTTCCTACAATCAGCAGTTTAGTATGTGCAGCAATTTTTTTTTTTTTTTTAAAGAAGATTCTATTTAACTAGATTTTTTGTAAGGGCTTTTTAGAACTGGTTACATAGCAGCTGCCAAGATGCTTATTTGCCAGTTCTTTGAACAGCTAAGCCTTCTCTTAAGTGACCTCTCTGGTAGTAGTTGGGACACTAGTCCTACACTTTATTACTTTTAGCATGCTTATAAGCAAAAGCTAACTGAAAGTGTATACCTATAAAGAAAAGCCATACAAGGCTTGATCAAGAACCAATCTGTATGTTTACAAATGTCGGTAAACATTTGACTTGTGATAGATCCCATGTTACATTTGAAGGTCTATGGTGCCACATACGGATCTTTGATGCAAAAAGCGATTAAATGTCCCAACAGACATTGCTGGACTGCATGAACCACCAGCCTCTGATGAAGATTCAGAACAGACCTGTACTAAAAAGGGTCATTGGCTTTTTATCAAGAAAAAAATAATTACTGTTTTCTGACACAACCACTGAGAAGACAGAATTTAGTAGCTTTGCTTTTCTCAAAAAAAAAAGTTTTTGCTCAAGCCTAGCGTATCCTAATTGCCATTAAAGTTAAAATTTCTTACGGGTGTAGAGCTGCAAAATAATTACATCATGGTAGGAGGGTTTGGCCCTTGCGGGGCTGCGGCTGACCCTGGTTCCCCATCCCGGGTAGGCTCTGGCACTGGGGGGCTGTGCTGAGGGAGTGAGGGCACCCTCTGGTCTCCACAGCCCCACCCAGCCCCTGCTTCTGCTGCTCCCTGAGCACCACTTGAAGTGCAGAAATTCCCAGCCCTTCCTAAGGCATCTTCGGCAGAAAATGAATGGGACAAGCTCAACAGTCCACACCCTTTGCACGGGATGTCCAAGGGCAGCTTCGATCACAAGGCGCGGCCAGGCTGGCAGGTAGGGCTGTGCTCTCACACCCTGCCCTTGCTGTGCATCAGGAATGTGTTGACAGTTTGTGCCCCTCACATGACTGAAGCAGAGTAACTATTTCTGCTTCCTAGAATGGGCTTAGTTTGTGAAATAAGTTTGTGTAGATGCTTGCTCTAAAATGGCAGAAATTTTAAGCAAAGGCTCAAATAAAAGCTGTGGGAAACACTACTGATGAAATGTTGAGGTATCTGTGAAATAAAGTGGGGATTTTGAGAACTGCTTTCCAGATTAAGCCATCAAATTTCAGCCTCAGTCCCAATTACCCCAGCTTGCATTCATCACTACAGGCATCACCTACATGTTTTCAGACGACAGCTGCTATAGAAAGGTACATTTCTATAATCATGTTACATTTTTGCCAAATATGTTGTAAGATTTCTTCTTTCTCTTTCCTTCGTAACACGTCATTGTTATAGTTATGTCAATATTCCCAGCCCATTATTGCTGTTCTTAGCAACTTATCCAGGCCACCACAGCCATTATGCCTTACTGAAGTGCACACAGAGCAGCACAGAATTAACACATCCAGCTGTGAATGGGAAAAGGGGGATGAAGAGTCACATTTTTCCTTACTGCATGCAGGTAGTCTCTCTGTAATTAAAGCCATCAGAGATTTTCTTCATCAGATTTTCCCTTGGCTCCCTGAAGTTCCACTCTCAAACTTCATTAAAAATCTGTGCAATGTTTTTCTGTGCAAGGTATAAAAAGTCTCCCTTAAGAACAATTGTTTGTGAAGTGATGAGGTTTTGTTGCTCTGTAAAATAGTCTTCATATTTCTGTATATACACAAATACAGGTTACTTGACACATGCAACTATTTCACAAGCAGTTCCTTTTGTTTTGTTTGAGCTATATAAGCTCATGCTAACATAAACTAGCCCCTGACAGCTCTAGGACTATGTAGGTACAGTAATATAAACCTGGTAAGACTTCAAAGATGAATTCTCATTACTACAGTTTTTAGGTCCTATTAATATGCACAAGAAAAGGCTTCAGCCTGAAGGAAGTAAATCAGAATGCTCAAGTTTATTTAAAAAAATCTAATAAATATCACTGTTCATTTTCAGCTCTTACTTTACAAATTCATGTTTCATGTTTTCTACATAAATCTCCTCTTGGTATGTTTGTGACTTTCACAAGCATTGCAGCCTAAAAGTTCAGTGCCATCTAACTTTGCCTTCTATCATTTTTTTCAATGACGAGAACGTGTGCACATGTGTTTCCTGCTCAAGGTGAGGTTCATATTTACAGGATATGGAAAGCTAGCATGACAAAAGTAATGACTATGTAGAAGGAAATTCACTTTCGTTAACAGGCATATTTAATCTACCGCCACCTTGCATGATATGCCACATACCATTTCAGACACCAAAGTACTTTCAGTGAAAACTTCCTGCATAGAAAATGGAAACTTTGACAAAAAAAAAAAAAAAAAAAAAATATGGCTGAGTTTACCCTGGAAAAAACATATTAGTTAGATCCTTTCCTCAGATACACCCATCCAGCTCCCATTGAGTCTACTGGTCACATATGAAATTGATCCCAGAAGATGATATTTAATTATTTGGTTTAATACAAAATTCTTGGAAAAAAAACTTTTACTTTTTTTTTACCCACTGCATCCCACTTACTGAGAGGCCTAGCTGTCTTCAAAACTGTTTTCCAAAACATTCTAATTATTGGTGAAGCTTAATTCTTCTGGCAGTGGCTGAGAAAGGATTCCCAGTCAGCAGAAAACCATCTAGGGAGATTGGATAATGATCCTCAGCAGCTATTTATAGGACTACTGTGGGATGAAGAAGGAAAGGAGTAAGTTTGTACTCATAAATCCTGAAAAAAAAATGGACCTAGAGCCCCAGTCACCAAGTTAGAAATACCGCATTGAAGCCAGCAGCTGGATTCGCAATGACAGTGGAACTGCAGGGCTCACCAATACTCTGTGTAAAGGCAGGCACCACAAGAACAAGTCATTTAAAGGAAATAATTTTCCATGCACTTAATACTACTAGAAGCCCACTGCACTTAAAAACTGGGTTCCACATGATTGTAAATCAAAGCACTGAAATTAGTATAAAAACTGAAGAAATTCTCATTAATTGCTGCAAGATTTTTTTTTAAGCTTTTTTAGGGTTCCTATAAGAATAACAGGGGAAAAAAATGTTGACAGAAATGGTATGCTTTGAATTTTTGTTTTAAAAATGAAAGATTTTTTATACTGATTTCACTCAAGATTATAATCACCTGCAACAGTTCCTTTGCAAAGGCTATAACACTAAAATTTAAAAGGATGGAATTTAGCCATATGAGAAATTATATTCTGTGAAGCAAGATTTGACTGTAAGTCAGCTCATATGAATGACTGAATTGAGAGTCATGGAATAATATTCTCTGCTCTGTGATGCATGAATTTAATTTTGCACAGTGATATGGATCACTGAAAATGACCATTTCCAGGGTTATGGAAGAGCTTGCTGCTGATTAGAAACCATAGAGTGCAACTGAATTTAGGTACAAAAAAAGCTGAGAATCAGTTTAAAGATATGAAGTTTTAGCTTTTGAGAAAAAAAATGTGTGAATGGTTCAATAGTTACTAAAATAGACTGAGTGTTACAACAGCAAGAGCATGTAGACATTACTTGTGTAATAAAAATATGGGTGGTAACAAATTATGTTGCTGTGAAGAGCAGATGAGGAGAGACGCCTACTGAAACCCGATGCTGCCTTTGAACTTTAAAATTTCAACTTAAAAAGCTCTGCACCGATGCTAGTTAGCACAGAGCTGTCACGAAGGGCAGATTCGTTTCACAGCAGAGTTGCTTTATTAAAAATCCTCAGCATTTCTATAAAGTCCTGATTCAGAAACAGAAGGAGGAGTTACACTGAACTTGACTGCTGACCTGACAGTGAGAATGGAGCTATTGTACCCAGAACTGAATATGCATATCTGTGCTTCTTCTTGCTGAGCTTCACACGGCAGTCACCCTCCAAGAGAGAGGAACCCTTTAGAGATCTGAAAGTGGCTAGCTGCCAGACACTGAAACCCTGAACCAGGCCCTAAAGTCAGTAGGTTTCACAGTCATTAAGAGGTTAAAATATAACTTTTAACCTTCTCCCTTTTTTTCCCCATTTGCTGTAAGGGTAATCAATGGACTGCAAGCCATGTGCAGCAGCATGGCCCATGTCGTCATCTTTGTGCTATTCAGCAAACTGCAAGCTAGATGTGCTCAGTTAATAGCAAAGATTGTCAGGGAAGTAGAGCTGGAAATGCTTATTTGGTACTTCACAAACTGAACCTGCTTGTTTGAATAAAACACTAATTACCTCATTGACTGTTTGGCATTAAGCCTCCTCTTTACACAGTGCTTTACTTGGAGGGAAGGAGTCAGTACGGTTCAGTACAAAACGTGGTACAAACTAATGCCTGGGAAGGAAAAGCTCTAATGGCACATTATGTGTTGTTCATCACATGGCTTTCCCTATTACTGCTGAACTTTCAGAACGAAGAAAACATCGTCTGTAATCATTGGTCGCACAAATAAAGTACACAGAAAGGAAATCCATTCCCTCATCTTGAATCTCAGCAAAAGGCAGAGCTTCTTTCTGCTCTGATGCACTACTGGGAAGACTAGTATCTGCCTAAATCACATTTTTTTTTTCAGATTTTGATGAATTTAAAACTCTCTAATTAAGATAGATATGCTTATGACTCGACCTAGTAATGAAGGCATGGAAAAGTATATTATTTGTTTTCTCCTCTGCCATCTTTGAGACATAGGCACTGTCTTATCTGGGAAGATTTTTAATGTTTTTTCTATCTTCATCCATGGTTTTCCTCTGTCTTCCTCCTGACGGACGCCGTGTCGCAGTTAGACATTTTCTTGTTAAGGCTGCATTGAAATACAGCTCTCAGTTCAGCCCTACAGCTACTTTTTAAAGTGATATTTGCAGCAGTGAGCCATCTCTTATAAGCAAAGAACTGTAGAAAATGTACTGAAAGACTTAAAGAAGAGAATATGCTTCACTCCTGTTACAAGATCGATAAGGATTCAATAAAAAGCTTTTTATGAGTTTCATTTGTGTTATGCAAAAATAATTGTTCTACAATGCAACGCTCAGTTGTTCCTTCTAACAACTGAATTAACATAATTTTTGTAATAGGAGAAATAGCTTTCTGTTGCCACCTATTAATGAGTTAGAAAAGATTGTTTGCATATCAAGTTGTTAGAGAAATACTTTGGTTTGTACCATAGAGATAAAGGTGAAATAATTGTACAAGGTAGAACTGCAGGATGTCTAACTAGGACTGTTGCAAGAAGCAGTGCCAATACAACGAGACGCTCCTTCTGACTCCCCAAAACTTCTAGTCACTACTGGTAAGTGAGGAGCTCCTCTCCCTAGAAAAAAAAACGCAAGACAACGTCATGATGTAAGATGGCTTTGGGGGCTTTGGGGTGAATGAATCCCAAAAGACGTAACATGGACACAGCAGAGGATTAGGAGAGGCGGCATTATAGGGTAAACAGAAGAAAGTGAGACAGAATAAGATATTTATTTCTTACTCACAGCAGTTGATGGGAAAAAGGAGGCAAAGACTTACTGTCTATTGTATATCACTGTTGGGGGAAACTAACAGCAGCTTTCTAATGCCCATGACAAGGTTATCAAGAAGACAGGGCCAGGTTCTTCAGAGTGATATGTGGCAGGAGGAGATGATAAGAATGCATGAAAGCCGAAAAAGGGAGATTCAGACTAGATGTAAGGACAAGCGAGTTTTCAAGGCGAGGACAGTCAGCAGTAGAACAGCTTGCTCGGAGAGGTTGTGCAGATTCCATTCTTGGGAGTTTTCAAGACCCAACTGCATAAACAGTGGAGTAACTTGGTCTGATCTCACAGTTGACCTTCTTTTGGGCAGGAGGTTGGACTAGAAGCTGCCTGAGGTCCCTTCCAACATTAATTATTTTATGATCCTGTGATACTATGATTGTTCAATTTATTATGAAATAGGTCTGTTTCCATACATATAAATGAACTTTCCATTTATCCTTATAATTGACTTTGCATTAATTAGTGTGCATTATAAACATCTGCTTGACTGCTGATTATTGACTTCCATAATTACTGATGTATTTATCTTTCAGATTAGTAATATTTAATTTCTTTTACATATAGACTCAATGCTTGCAAGAAGAGATGTAATGGCTATTTAGAGAACTCAAGAGAATGTGTTCAGCTTTCCTGGTTTAGGGTTTAGATGTCAGAAAGAGACCAGCTAGTTTACTAGTAATAAGAACATTTACCTTTTTTTTTAAGTAGTTTTAACATCATCTAGCAAGAGAATAGTATATGGGCTGCAATTATTCTAATAAGACAGAAAAAGAACTATGTACTTTTGAGAAGTGAAGAAAGCATTATCTCAGTGTCCCTAACACTTCTGTTGCTAGCTGCTTGTATTACAAACTAGACAAATGAGTCTAAGTTTGGAATTACTAGGTTGTAGAGGACTTAAATTGTTTTCATGTTGGCACCATGTCAAATGGAGTCTTTAACAGTGCTGTTACACTTAAATTTTCTTTGAACTTTTGACTAAAAGAGATGCACTTCTTTTTAAAGAGGTACCAATCTTAACTTTCCAGATTTTATGTGAAAATAATAATTAAATGAATGTGGGGTTTTTTTTTGTCTGATTACTAAAACATTCAAGACAACTTAAAACTTATTTATCCTCCTTGTTCTCAAATATAAAGAGAAAAGCGAACAGAGAGGATCCAGACTTTTACTGCCTTGCATGTAGTCTAGGTCCTCTACAATTTGTGAAACATGGGTAAGGAGAAAAAAGGACTCTGCAGGAAAAATCATTAGATTTACACCTGGTGATTTATATCTACTCTGAGATTTGTTTTGACAGAGCAAACAACAGATAAATTCAAGTGACTTTAATAAAACTTAGAGCATGTCGTTTAAGTTTTTTCCTCTATCTGAAGAGTCAAATATTTGTAGAAGAAAGAACCCAGTTTTAAATTCCTTAAGTCTGCTGAGAGTTAAGCAGCCACGCACTCCAGGAACAATCTGCCCGTCTCTCTCCACGTTGTTCTGGAAGTTGCCACACTTACTCATGTCTTCTTGCAGAGCTGACAGGGTGAGCACACCGTAATTTTGTTCAGTCAAACTGAAGTGACTCAGGAAAACTTAAAATGTTTCATCTAACCCATCTCGTTTTGACTATATTAGCAAATCATTCCAGCAAATCTTAGGGGACAATAAACACAGGTAAGAAATGGACAAACAGCTGGGAGAGGTAATGTCCTTTACCAACACAGTGGAACTGAGCAGATAATATCTACAACATCCATAACATCCACAATGTAATGCTTCTACAAAGGAGAGTCTGGATCCTGCAAATCCTTTCCAAATGCTCCATGCAAGACAAGGTATTAGATCTTATTTGATGTATTCCTTAAATAATTGTGCTGTATAAATAAAATGTATTAAATACAGTATTTAAAGTTGCAAAGTTAAGATTTCAAGAATTAGGAAGTATCAGAATCAAGATTTTAATATAGCTTTCATATGGTCCAGTTGGGTGCCTACCCTGCTTCCTGGCTGAGTCAGAGACTATGTCTGTTGGTTTATAAACATCAGGCATCCATGTATATGGAGTTTGAAAAAAAATATCACAATGTATATGTATTGGGATCCATACTGAGATTGTATGGGCAATTCAAATCCTGGCTTTTCTTGTTACAAAAGCTAACAATCTAATTTAGCAACCCAGCCGTTACTTTAACACACTTGTGTAATATCCTGTAACAACTGCTCACCACTTCATACATCACCAAGTTGGAGTCCTGGCTTTTTAACTCTTTAATAAAGATTTCACTCAAACTTAAGTTCACTGACTGCCATGGAGCAATAGGACAAAATCAGATGGCTGAACTCTCCATTTTCATCAGCTGTGTCCTCCCCTCCTTTGACAGAGCCTGTTATACGCAGGGAGGGCTCTACTGATCAGCTCATGAGGCACGTTCTGAACATTGTGTTGGTCAGTATCGTGTCTGAAGGTAAATTGAAATAGGGGAGCTAGGCCAGCTGAAAACTTCAGTGGCTCAGGAGTTGCATCAGAAAACGTTTGATGATTCTTGTTATATGTACACTTAACTCTGATGCAAGGACAGGAAAAGTGACTGAGGACCATGTCAGTTATCCAGCTTTAAGTGATTCTGGGTATAATTGAGTCCTGCTGGTCAGCAGTGGAAGAACAATAGCTATCAGGTTCACTGAGGAACAGTTGGTAGGGCCCTGGTTCAGTCCACCAGCTGTGCTGCTACAGAAAGTTTCATTTATTGTTGTTGCTTTTGAAGGAACTATGTAGGCCTGCCTGTTACAGTGTTCAGGTTCAGTGATTTTGTTCCAGGCTCAAAGCTCTTGAAGAACATAAGTAAAAAAAAAGGAATTAATTATTTTTATAAACATTCTGCACTTATGAGGGTATTATACACAGTAGGTTTCTATAAACAGAGCTTTGTCCCAGCTGAACTCCTCAGAACCTCTCAAAACAAACAAAAAGGGTTTTGGTAATAATAGAATATACTGAAGATACACAGGTCAATGTAAATCTTCTATAGCAAAGGCAAACAAGTCATTCACACACACCCACCAAAACTAGCAGACACCTTTCTGAAAAATGTCGTTTCAGTGACATTCACACACAATAGGACAGAAACCCTGTACATATCACTTAAACTTAGTGTTTGCTGTGGATACTGCGTTAGCTTATCAAGTTATCAAGTCAGCATGCATAGATGTGGTCAACGCCTGGAGCTTCTGCTCTCCTTCCCTCTATAAGATCTATGTGAGCTTGGGGAAAAATGCATCATTTTCAACTCAGAAAATAAAAAAGAATCAGGGCTGTGATGTGGGATAATCATTATTTCACAGAACACAGCTTGGGTTGCTACTGCTTTCCATTTTGGAGTAAAAGTATGTGAATCATGCCAGATAAACATTTTATCTGGGTAGATACATTGAAGGAAATGTTTGATAGATTATTAAAAAAAGAAGACTCACATAGGTTCCCAGTTATCTACCTATAGCTCTGAACGATGGAAGATATCCATCTTGAATTCTCATGATCCTTGCAGTATTGGTTACCTCATTTGCATAAAATGAATAGAATAAATTGTTACGAATCCAAAAATACATGGTTGCCAGGATACATCTTGCTAGATGCAAATGAAAATGGGTTTGTGCCGACCAGCTTAAAATAGTTTGTTACTTAGACGTTTTCTTATTAACATAAATAGTGATAAAAGAAACATTACATATCCTGTGAGCTACTGACATTATTACTATTTAGTTTGCATTAGGAATATTCTTTCAAGCAAATCTGAACTAATTTTTGTACAATAGAATTCCAGTAATATACCCCGCAGTTTCATTGTAGAAGAAGAATACAGAATGAATAAATATTCCATGTTAGCTTCTTGATAAACTTTTGAATTAAGGTAAGTTTCTTGTTAATTGTTTTTATGATTTTCAGTGCTGCAGCAATAACAATAAGCAGCCATCAGTGTACGGAAACACTATTATTATGCTTTGTCCATGTATATGTGTATAAGGTAGTTACAGTCCTACCCAAAAAATGTCCAAGGGTCTAACCACATTCCTACCCAATTACATGGCCAAAGTCCCATTATTTAATGTATATTATTCTGACTTGCTAAAAAAAAGGACAAAAATATAATTTATTTTCATTTTAAGCAATATATTTTATAAATTTCAACTATTTTTAAGCTGTATGCATGCATATTGATATCTTTAAAAGTCTATACCAGAAGCTTAATCATATCACTCTCCTGAGTAAAGTTTTTTAATTTGTGGAAGATTGACAATGAAAATGAGTCTGCATTAAATACCTAAAAAAGACAATGTATTAAAAAAAAGCATTTTTATGGAGTGCCATTCAAGGTGTGTACAGGTATTTTAAAGGGGATTATATTTCCTATATATTGAGTTCCAAACAGCTAAATAAACACAGGTCAGATTTCCAGCTGTATTCAGTTGAGACTCCTGTATTTTTGGTGAGCGGCGTAGCTGCTCTCATTTGCCATGGCTGGTCCTTTGCCAGCAAAGGGCTGCCTGCCCATACTTCTTCCAACGTCGTGGATCAGTTGATACAAGAAATAAACTGAGGGGTTACTGCAATAAAGGCTCAATGTACACTGAGAAAGAAAGCTCTTCAAGCTGAAGATATCTACAACAATTGAAGTGCAGGAGGTTTTTCTGCTCCCTTACGAATGGCTAGTTCTTTGAGAGGAAAGAAAAATACTGACAAAATCACAGCAGCACACTTGTCTCATAGGAAACAATCTCAGACACAATTCAGAGTTGTAAAACGACGTATTAACTCCCTCATCTCCTCTTTTGGTTTGTTACGTGGTCAAAAGGTATTGGCTTTACTCCTAACTTTCAGTGGCATAACTGAGAAGAAAATTACATTCCTAAATTCCAAAATAGCACGGAGGTTCATCTTCACAAGCAATGAACAGTTACAACTCCAAACAATATCAGTGGTACCGTGAATTATGCAAGTGATGACAGGATCATACTGAATATTCATATAATTTACTTCATAGAATATATTAGCATTATCCTTTTTTTTTTTCTATGTTAACCACAAAAATAAAGTACTTCCAGACTGAGGAGATGGTTAAGGGGCTGATTCAATTGCCACTGAAACTGAAGACACTTTCCTTTGAATTCTGTAATCTCTGAACTGGGCTCTAAACCTTTATTTTCCTAAGAATGCTCTTTGTACCAACCTTCTTCATCTCAGTCTGCACAGAGTTAAAATGAGCGTTAAGAAAGATGTCCTTTTATTCCACAAATCAACTCCTACATGCAGTACTTGAGAAAAGTGCTAGATAAATACATTAGTTCTGCTTAGCAAGTTAAACATCAAAAGTGGAAAACTCACGTTCCCATCTGTTCTGAGACCGCTGGTTGCATCCAGATGATTTTTAGTGCAATTCTGCATGAAGCCATGAGTTTCAAGACTTGCAAGGCACCCTACTCTACAAAAGACTAGACAACACTGTTCCAGGTAGATAAAAATTCAAATGTTTGGCAGGTGACTTTATGAATAATTCCTGTTAAAAAAAATAAAAACCCAAACAACTCTATGTCACCATTTAAATTACCTTAGTGTCTAAAAAAACTGGAAGATTGCTGCTATGTCCCAGTTGAGCCATGGCAACCAGTTGTGTGTATGTTGTCATAACTGTGAAATAAAATGTGTTAAATTCCCCTGAGATTTGAGATTGCAGATCGATTTGGATGGGATTCAGTGTGAGATTCAGACTGCTAAATTTTAGATGTCTATATGCAGGTGTCTTCAGCTAGGTGTTTAAATTTTCACTATAGTGAAGACATTAACTTGTGTAGCAATGGGCATCCTGGAGCTGCCTCTACAGGTCACAAGACCTACCGGAGATCTGATGCTTCTGGAAGAGCAGTAGGAAACAAGACATGAAACCCAAGGGCATCTTAAAAAAGCCCTGAATGTTTCTGCTTACCCCACTTATGGATCAAGACCTGGGTCAACAGAGTCTGGGTAGCTCTGAGCTGTGATAACATAGCCTCTTACAGGCTGGTCCATTGTGGTGGCCACCAGAGAACTGATTGTAGGCACCTACCTGCTTCTTGTGATTCTTGAGACATCCATGGGAAAGCACCAGACCTGGACCCTACTACTGGGTATAAAGGGAGATTGGGTATCTAATTAATGACTAAGAACATGCAGGCCTGTACACCTAAATTTAGGGGCACAATTCACCTGCATATATGCAAGCACATTCTTTCATCTGAGAACGTTTAGGTTGTTTGAGGTACTGGGATGGGGCTGGTAGAGATGAGACAGAACATGATGGGAATCCTACACCTCTTCAAAGCAAAAAACTGAGTGCTATGTGAGATCCCTCACAGAGTCCAAGTGATAAGAGATTACTTTATTGAGGAATCTGAACCCTACCGACGTGCCTCAAACTGAATTTGTCTCACGTCAGCACTGGGATAACAGCTTCGCACAGACAGTTACTGTGGCTTGGAGAATACGTAAGCAGCTGGTTCAACAATGATTTCTTGGTCTCTGTCCAAAGCTGAGAACCTGAAATCTATCACTCGCCTGCCATTCCCCCTGCAGGCTGTCCAACTTCAGTCCTACGGCAGTATGTGACGCTAAAGCTATGTAGATGTTCTACAGTTCATTTCAACAATATGTAACGGTCCCTTTGCTTAGGCAGGATTTAAAAGTTGGGCTTTTCTAACTCCTAAATACTATCTGTATCCAGAATAAAAATATTCTTCTGGCGAAGTCCCTGATGCATTCAGTACAGACAATCTGAGAGCGTAACTAACAGAGGCGGAATATTTACAAATGATGGGTGACAGCTGCCTCTTCTTTTCTAAAGGCATCCAGTTAAAAATACGTCCATTATACAGTCCTCAGAATGCATGCCCCAGAAAAGTAAGTAAAAGGGGACATTAGGCTGCTAGCTGGGAATCTGAGGTTCAGTTCTCGCTCCCGGTTCAAATTTTCCATGTGACTGTTCTTCCCGCTTGAAAGTGGAGCAATGCTACTTACTTCTCTTAAAAGGTACTTTGAGACTTGTGGATAAAAAACGCAAGCCAGCAGCTCCGCGTTCTACTAAGCGGGGTGCTGCAAGGGTTGCTATATTAAATTTGTGCTACAGTAACAGACACCAAGCCTTTTAATAGACTAAGTATGTCACTCGAATTATTTTCTAACTAGAAGATGTGGAATTTTCAAACCAAAGAAGAACAATTCAAAGACATCTGGATAGAGCCTGGGTAAAGGCAAGAAGTTAAAGGGTGTAAGTGACGCTGCTCTGGGACGCTTGCTCAGCGGGAGGGACAGGCCGGAGGGTCAGGTCAGCAGCAGAGCCTATGTGCTCGCAGCTCTACCAAAGCGCTCAGCTTCACACCGCGTCAAAACGTGCCTTATTCATGAGAATCACACCTCCGGCTGCGCACAGGCGCTTTCTGCAAGGTGTCTGCGCCAGGCAGAACGCAGCTGTGAACTCTTCAGCTTCACCGGCACAGTGCTGTAATGGCTTTGCGGTCAGCACCATGGCTTCTCACATTTAAAGAGCTTGGCAAGCAAACCCCTGGTACAAACAAATAACCAGATATTTATACGCTGTTCTTCCAATATTGCTACTTGTATGCTTTTTTTTTTTTTTTCGTTCTTCCTGTACATGACTCATAGACAAGCTTTTGGGGAAGGGGGAAACCAAGTGCTGCGTAGCCACTCTTGCAACTTTAACCTTATTTAACCCTCAAAGCAGCAAGAGGAAGTACAAAGTATTTTCACGAGCTGTGAATGGGCTCAGATCTGGTTTTGACGTCTTGAGGAAGTGCTGTCTTCTGCAAAGCCATAAACGCCAAAAAAAAAAAAAAAAAAAAAAAAAGTATTTGCAGCCCCGCTGAACTCAGGCATTTACAGAAATACAGTCGTGTCCCCCCACCCCCCCCAAAAAAAAAAAAAAAAAAAAACCCAAAAAACAACCAAAACCAAACCAGCTCATTAGCTGGGAGGAGCCGGGATGGAATCTCTTCGAAATGGGGCGGATTTGGGTCAGGGCCGATGTGCGAGGCGGGGTGCAGCACGGGTCACACGTTTCCCTGCCCTTATTTCTAAACAGACACCCCAGACCCCCACCCCCGCCGGGCTGAGGGTCCCCTCCGTCTGTGCGCAGCTGGGGACCCCCGCTCCCCGCCGCCTCCTCTCCCGGTTCCCCGTGTTCACAGCCGCGCTTCCCCCTGCCCCATCCGCCACGGGCGCGGGTACCCCTCCTCCCCCACTCCTGCCCCCGGCAGCGGCGCAGGGCGCCCCTCCGCCCCCCAACAACTCGCAGCCCTCGGCGGCGGGAGGCGGGTCCGAGGCAGCCGCGCCCGCGCGCCCGGGGCCGGCCACCGGCGGGGCGGGCCCTGCGAGCGTCGGGCTGGGCTGGGCAGGGCCGGGCCGGGTTGGGCCGCGCCGCCGGCTGTCGCTGAGGCGCGGGGCATGGACGAGGGTCCCTACAGCGGCGAGCGGCGACGGGTGGCTCAGGTAAGCGGGTGGAGGGGGGAGGCATCGGCGGGGCCGGCTGCTGCCGCCTGCCCCGGGGCTGCGCGGGGTCGGGAGGGCTGAGCCGCCTCTGCCCGCTCGTTGCCGCAGCGCCCCCCGCATCAACCCCGCCGCCGGCGGGGCGGGGACGGGGCTCCGCAACGTTCCCCTCGCCCAGCTGCCGTCTCCGCTGGGCCTTTGTGGCCGCTCCTCGGTGCGGGTTCACCCCTCCCCGGCCCGCCCGGGCGGCGCGGCCGCCCCTGCCCCTCGCACCGCGGCCGCGGGGGGCGGCCTGGCGGCGGGGCCGGGCGGGCAGGCGGGGGTGGGGGGGACGCCGCCAACTGTTGCCTGGGCAAGCGGCGGCCCCAGAGCGTTGCCCGCTGCTGTCGCAGCGGGGCGGTGAGCAGCGGGAGGTGTCACTTCGCCTCGGCTGCTGGCCGCGTTTGGAAAGGCGGCGGTTGCGGTGCGAGCCCCCGTGGAGATTCTCCGGTTGGCCTGGCCCGGGCCCGGGGGAGCTGCTTCCCCCGGGCGCAGGCCTTGCAGGGTGGAAACCGCCGGCCGGTGGGTGCCGGGGGGACAGCGCCGGGGCGGGGACTTGTCTCTGCCTGCGCCCGGGCCCAGGGAAGCCGGGCTTAACTCTGGTACTGGCCGGGGATACCGGTCACACCACGCGTCCTGGTGCCCCACTGGAGTGAGTACGCCTGTGCTGTGGTGGGGGAGAGAGGGGGGTTAAACTCGCGGCTTTGGTTACGCCGAAAACTTTCTGTTGCAGCTGCGGGTGGGTGTTGGACGCAGGGTGCTGTAGAGGCGGCGTTTCCAGAGGGATGTACCCAGACATGAGATGAAAAACACGAGCTGTGATCCAGCGTTTGCCTTGTTTGAATCGCTGTCCATGTTGAGATGGCTTACAGTGAACAGATGCCGTGCTTGCATCTGTTCTTCCTATTATTGTTTTTTCCCTAATTTAATTTCAAGACCGTTTGGCTTTAATTTTATTTATCTGGGTTTTGTTATGCTAAGGTCTTGGTAATACATGACGCCACTGTGTAAAATCGAATGCGCCCTAATTCACTGGCAAGGCAGCCAGACTCAACTTCGCAAGCCTGCAGTGGCGTTGCCGAGGGTGGTGATGTGGGTTGGTTTCCAGCCTGATGCTGGGCATCTCTGATTGCCATACAGCCAATCTTTGCACTCTGGTTTTGTTTTCCAGCTCCTAAAAGCAGTTTGTTTGTGTATGGTGAAAGGGTCGGTTAAGGACGGCAGGGATGGTTTTGCTTTGCATCTCCTGCTCTCACCATCTGCAAGGTCAGAAAAAAAATGAAAATGACGTTGGCTGTGAGCTCTTAGGTGGGGAGATCTGGAACAAAATGCTGTCGTGACATGAGGTTGCCTTGTGAGCAAAGAATTTCACATGCTCAGCACTGCTCTACAAAAATACCCCAACTCATATTACACAGGGAAGAACCAAGCTGATACTTCCCTTTTCTGTGTTATGCTTTTACATTTTTTTAACATGTAAGGAAGATTTACACATCAGCAATGTACTTCTTTATTTTTCTAAGGAATAAACTTTGTAATTTCTCATCTTTGATTGTCCTTCCTGCTCCTGTAATACCCCTACACCCCCACCTCACTAGGCCCGAATTAAAAACTAGTGATAAAGCCCTACTACTCATGAATTTAGCTTTGCTAAGGTAGACTTAAAAAATGTTTTAATGAAATGAAATTATGGATTATGGGAATAGCATGAGGGGTTTGACTTAAATTGATGAAAAGCATGAAGTAGCACTAAGAATAAAAGCCTTCAACTTCAATTCGAACCACTGCAGTATAGTCTCTCTGGTTTTTAAGGTTTCACTTAAATGTAAACTACAGCAAGGACAAGTGATGCTCTCTGGGTTATTTATATGGTTTCTTAATGACTGCCCAGTGTTTTATTGCATCCTACTCTGTACTTTTTCACCACCCTCCTGTGCTGCTTTTGCAGTGACACAGTTGTTTTTTTTCCATGAACTTCTGTTCTTTATTTATTTTCTGCTTTTAATAAACCACATTAAAAAGACAATGTGTGTCAGTCATTAGAATAAAAAATACTTGGTTAATTCACAAAGGAAAAATGGTGATCGTGTTGGATACTACTGCAAAGGCACTGTCAGCAGATGTCATTTCACGATAGTAGTGAGTCTATTAGTGAATTTTACAGTGCTGGGAACATAATTCATTGTTAGTTTGCTTAGCTTGTCTTCATGACATCATTTTTTGACACTGTTTTGTCAGGCTGAAATATCTTGTCCTCAGCAGTATGGTAGTTTGACAAACACATTGGGGATTTGCATGTGCAGTATGTTGAAGATTTCCACGTTATGTGTTATACAAAATGAGAGCAAAAAATGTGTGTCAGAAATACTAGATTTTTTTTTTATTAATAGCAATTCCCATACTTTTAACAGAAATCATATTGTATAGGTATACAGATACTATAAATAAGATCACTTTAATCAATCATATTTATATGTATTTTCATATATAATTTTAATTAGAGTTTTTAGAGAAACTGTAAAAGAGTTTTGTAGAATCCCTGGCATTCTTCAGCACTACGTGCATAATGCATGCAATAGCACATGAACTTGATCATTCAGTTCATATTTTATACAAATCAGAAAAACATTATTCTATATCCAAAACCTGTATGCAATCCAGACATCATTAGGTCTCCTGTTAAATCCCTGGGGACAGACTGAGCATGTCAGTGTGACCTATAACATCAGTGGACAGGGGAATATGCATGCTAATAATGTATGTTGATTTGAAGGAACCAAAACCTCTTAATGTTTCTTCCGTGCTGAATTCAGTATGTATTTGGATCTGTTTCACTATTATCAATCATTCTTTTAGCAGTGCTTTCTACTTACGTTATCTAGGAATGCAAAACAGTAACATTAACTCAGGGTAAACAGTTTGAGAGGCGTGAATTAAAATATTTAATATATGGGGCAGCTTGAGAGTTGCAAAAAACGCAGTCATAGATTTCAATTTTGTTTAAATTAAAATTGTAATAGAAGCTGCTATGCACTCATGTGTGCATGATGATGAGAGCAATGTGACTGATGTGAGATGTACACGTTCTAATTCTTACGGAGTACTGAATTTACCATTCTTGTACTTTCACAGAGGTCCAATTGACACTTCCAGTTAAAATTAAAAACATGTCTTATTTTCTGGTTTTATGTACTTGTTGATACAAATTCTTGATTTTAACTGGTAGCAATAGTTGCTCCAATAGGAAAAATAACAGTAATAG
This sequence comes from Chlamydotis macqueenii, assembly GCF_036417535.1. Classification (NCBI taxonomy): domain Eukaryota; kingdom Metazoa; phylum Chordata; class Aves; order Otidiformes; family Otididae; genus Chlamydotis; species Chlamydotis macqueenii. Next base: position 12,693,172 of record NC_141558.1, read on the forward strand.
ATATAGGACAAATACATTTTAGGACAGATATGACCCAGTGCAGCACTGGCACACACGTGCTTAAAAGATTTTTATTTATTATTGTGGATTTTAAATGTTTAGAGCTAATCTCATGGTTGGTATCTTCATGTTTACTTTAAATTAAGTACCAGTCAGTTTTACCTTAATTTGGAAAAGGTTACTTTTGCATGCCAACGGCTGCAGTATTCTTCTCTGATTTATGAACTCATCCATAGACTACATAACCAGTGCTTTATGGCACTTCTTTGTGCTTTTTATCCTTTTTTTCCTGTCTGTGATAATACTCATGTAGGGCTGTTTGCAGTGGCAATGGACAAGCTGAGTTTTAATATCATGGTTTGGATGAATGGCAGGTGCAAAAAATTAAGCTAATGCATAAATCTGCAGCTTATTTTTGAGTAAATCTGTGTGAAGTTTGTAAAATGTGAAAAGTTCATTTTAAAGGTTCCATTGGCAGTGCAACTTGTGGTGTTATGTGTGCTTATCAGAAGTCTTACGTTAATGTGATTAATGAACATATGTCCCTCAGACCTGTTGAAGAGCATCAACACGGCTTGGAAGTTGTCATGTGTAGAATATGGCATGGAGCATACTGGGATCTCGAGTTTGGTCCCCTGTTTGTCTGTGGTGAGCTCTGGATGACTGAGTCGTATCTGGGCATTGGAGTTTGCACCATCAAATTAAACACTGTGGAGATAGTTTGGTATTTTTGAGGCATGTGTAGACTTAGGCTGACTTTCTAGATAACAGCCATTTTGTACTCTCCTACAACTCTCTGATACACATAGATTTAACTTAAAATTTAAGTAGTTGTTAGAAGCTTTTTTATATATAATTTATGGGATTTGGACGGGAGGTGGAAATCCTTCTCCCCGTTGAATTACAGCCTGCATTCATAAATTATTTGAATGGCCTATTTTACAATTAGATGCCTCAAAGCTACCGTTGATGTTCTTAAAACTCATGTCTGAAAGCACACTGTTGTCTGTATCTTTTACTATAAAGAAATTCAGATGCACAGAGCTTCATTTCTGCATCCATCCAGAGCTGTTAGCACCGTGACCGTTCTAGAGAGTGGCATCTCCCTCTTGCCTAACTACCTATGGCATCTGCAGATGGGAACGTTCCCTCAGGATTTGAAAAGCTTGTTTTACTAAGGAGTAAGTAAGTGTAAACTATTTACTCAAACTTGAGGAAGAAGCATTTGCAATTATGTTTCTCTCTCCTTCTTCTCCCTGTGTTTGATGGTGCATTAGTTACACCCCTTACTTATGAAGTTTAATTTTCTGTCCCCTTTTGAGTTTGTAGTAGCTTGAGCTCACATCTCCCTCTTCCCAGGAGAGTGCAACAAGCAGCATGTTGTAAGCTGTCCCTTATTTCACCTGCAACTGCGTTACTTTGAAAAAAAAAAAAGAATTAATTAGGCCAGAGAGAGTGACTCCTGCCCTGTGATCAAGGCATGAGGGAAATCTGGTTTCTATGGGTGTTTCATTCTTTCATCCAGTAAATATTTCTTAATTTCATAGCTTCAGCAAGAATAGTCTGGGACAGACTGTAGTCTGTGGGTTAGGGCACTACCCTGGCACGCAGAGATGTGGTTGTGAGCCAGCCTCTTCACCTGGAAAGAGCCTACCGCCCACTTGTACTTCCTCTGGGGTTGCTTTCCTGATGCTCTTAAATTGCTCGATGGTGCTTGGAGGCGTGTTCCTGCCTTCTCAGCCGAAACTTCAAAAGTGCATGACTCCTTTCCTCATCAACTCGTGAAAGGGATGACTTTGTATCTTGCTCCTGGGGAGGCCTGAAGGTTTTACAACTCTTTTTAATAACACCTCTTGAGCTTCCAGGATAGGTGACGTTTAAGGTACAGCCTTCACAACTTTGTTTCCTAGGTTAGATGGCTTCCTGCTTACTGTCCCAGTTATCTTAATTTCTGTTGTGTACCCAGATTTATTGTAGCCGTGTTCACAATTCTCCTGTGAGTCCATTTTGTGCTTCTAGTCTCATATGTTCTAGTAAATCTAAGAAAAGTGTAGATTTTGGGGAGATGAAGGCCAGAATTTGTCAAGATTGAGGTTCCCTTCAGGAGAAAGTATTTGGAGATTAGAACACAATTTGAGCCTGGTTTGATTCAGCTGTCCAGGATAGGCATCTCATCCTTGGTGAGACGCTTTACGACCTCCACTGCGTCTGTCCTTGGCTAGCAGATGCAAGATGGCCAGAAGACCCATGTCCTGGTTGGAGTAGTGCCCACTGGGAAGGTGGATGTTTTGAGACATGTCAGTACTGTTTGCCTCTGCAACTGAACTGAGACCAGTAGTGTCCTAAGACTGTTGTCTAGGCTGAATGTGGTCAGACTGAGAAGCGGGAGGAAGGGGTTGTTCTCTTGTTTTTCAAAGACGTTTTAAAGAAAACATGCTTTCTGTTTTATTTTCTTTATTGTGAGTGTATTTGGTACCTAGCCTGATCATTATAATTTTCATTTTGCAGTCGCCCCAGATGAAGTCTGGGCTATTAGCCTGAGTTAATGGCTTTCTGGGAAAGGAGGGGAGAAAGTTTGTCGTCTGGTTTCTCTCATGCATATTAATAGTGGTGTGGAGCTGTGGGGCAAAAATTCATTACTGTCAGTTGTTAGCTGGTACAGAAATGCTGAGTGGTGGTGCCACTTACAGAGCCGAACTGGTTTTGGAGAAGAAGGAAAAGTCTCTCTGGTGACTGATCCATATGATCCTATCTCCAGTAAATTGATTCCAGAATTATGTTTAAATAGCCTCCATGAGACATGTGCAGTGGTATTTATCTGGTACAGATGATTTGTTGGTCCTAATTTTTCAGAGGGGGTTCGTTTAATGCTGTGGAAATTGCGGGAGGGACAATGGTGAGGGGGAAAATTTTATAATAATATTCCTCAGAGTTGTTCAAACCTGTTTAGATTTTTAGAGGGCTAGATTGTTAAATTTGTTATGTTTCGTTTCCAGGAACAGTCTAATTTTGTCTCAGTTACACTTTTTCCCCGCCCACATGTACACAGTCTGACTCCTTCTACTGTATTGCTTTGTAGCTGCACAGTGTTTTGCTCCAAGGATCATCTGCAGCCTGTTGGTGACTCCTTAGATAAAGATTTCATGATGCATGCTGGCATCTTCAGAAGTTTCTGGAAATCAGTCTGTAATCATCTCCCTAATAATTGATGGCAGCAGAGGAAATGGGAGCTGATATTCTGTAACCGTTTTTCCTATGTTTTTATTACTAAAGCATAAATGCCCTGTGGGACTGGAACGCTTCCCTCACCCTCTCACAGGGCTGTGCTGCCGCGGAGCTCTGTAATACCAATTACTGCGGGGATGGTTTGCTGTTCCAAATGAGATCATGATGGGGATGCTGGAAAACGAGTCTCTCTCAAAATGTGTTTCATGCTCTAAGTGCTTGAGAGATTTTGTTAGTGTGACACTTAGAGGTTTATGTTTTTAATGAGAGAAGGTGTTAAAAAAACCAGACTTACTGTTTTGTATCAACATCTCTTGTATTCAAGAGGAAAATAGAAAATACTTCCTGATCTTGAAGTATTCTGGGAATACGTCGCCTGTAGAAAGGATTCGTATTTCTGCAACTAGATAATCTTACTGCTTTTATTTATTTTATTTTTTTTTCCCAAAAGACAGGGAGAGAGCTTGCATATTAGAGGCCTTGGAAGTATAGATAATCTGCTTGTCCATTTTTATACTATGAGACAAAAAATGGTTGGGGTCTGACTACTTAGGCCTCGGTTTTACTGAGATTTTGATTCATTACGGCACAGACAGTATCGTGTTGTCCTTTACTGAACCAAAAGTAAATCCGCCAAAAAAAAATTCCCCTTTTGTTCTGCTGCTGAGGAACACTGTGGGCTGCCAAACCCTGGCAGTCTGAGTCACCACAATCGTAATAAAGCGTTTGTACTTTTGTGACTGCTGTTACTCAGTGTCTTCTAATTTATTCATAAGGCAAAGGGACACCTACAGGTTAAAATACTACTTTTTAAAGAAATATTCCGTGTTTATACTGAAATAACGTTTGTCAAAGGAGAATTAAATACACACTGGTAACGCTTCAAAGCTTCCAAGGGGCAAATAGTAATCTTTAACAATAAGAAATATATATATATATACACACGCATGTATTTAACAAATTCCATTTTCTGTATAAGAGCAATGCTGAACTTCAAAAAATGATGGGATTATTTTAAACTCCTTGCTGAACTCTGCTGTTTTAGCCATCTGATCTGACCTGATAATGATCTGATGACCTGGGATACTATTTCCTTCCTTAAAAAAAAAAAGAAAAAAAAAATAAGGACAGACACTCTGACCCTGGAAATGCTTATCTGTATTGTAACTTTGATGCGTGGGCTGTGACCCAGCAAGCATAACTCATGTAATTGAATTCTGTTGTTTTCAGGAAGCAGTCAAATATTAAGTTGTAATATTCAAATAAAACTCAGAATGACTTCAGAATGACTGCACATAAACAACTGAAGAAAAGCCAGGTGGGTATGAATCAATGATGGGTACCTATAAGGCTGACAAATGTGTTCCCTGACGCCAAGAAAGATGTGTGCAGGTGTCCTGCGGGTGCCTATGTGTACAGTATGGTGGTCTGGCTGATGCAGTGTCGCCCGTGCCTGCAGAGGTGATGGAAGTTCTTACCAGTTCTTAACCCCTGTGCATGCGGAGGAGACAGATTTCCTTATAATTTCTCGATTCTTTAGTTGTTTATGGGTAGGAGTTATGATGAGTTAGGCTTTTAATTCTAATACTGGTTATTGAGGCAGAAACAATTTCTTTCTTTCTATTGATAAAAGAACAAGGCTTTTATTCCTTTTTGCCTAATACATAGGGAATTCTGTATATCATTTGCCTTGCCCTAGTGTTGGGCTAATGAAATTTCTACAGTTCTATCAAAAAAGCTAAATTTGGTAAGTCAGACCATGAGTAACTTTCCCTGGCTCTGTCCTGTAGAGCTGCTGAACAAAAGGAAGGTGGACTGAGCTGGGCGTGGGTGGTGGGCACCAGGGTGGTGTGAGGCGCATGTGGAAATATATGCGGCAGAAAGTACTATAATTTTAATTGCTGCTCTGAGTCATACTGTCACTACAGCTGTTTCCCAAATAAGAGATTCTTGTGCTGTCAACAGGACATTCACACAGAGAAAGGAGATGGTAGATAAGCAAATGCAAATATATTACACGCCCTCGATCCTTTAGTTTTTAATACATTCTCTAGTGACGAGTTCAGCGTGAAACACTTGGTGACATGTAATTATATATGCATTAAGTAAATGGCAGTTGATTCATGGAATGCCTCTCTCAGGGTATATATTCTTAATGCACTGAGGTAGGGATGAGGGAGTAGTAAGTAGTACAGCTCTGAGCTTCTCGATTCATGTGGCCATGCAGTCCCGCTCGGGGTGCTGACTTCCTTTCTCTTTTTTTTTTTGCCCATAAAAGGAGAAAAGTGCTGCCATATGACTTGCTTTAGAGAGAATCACAAGATGAGGATCGGGGGGAGGTTATTCAGGTAGCTTTGTCTCTTCTACACGGAGCAAGACGTTCTGCTTTCTGTGTTTAATGTGGTATTACCAGCAGAGTATGTGGTAGTATTTCCTTCAACTGCCATTGAAGTAAAACATTTCGTTCTTCTAATAGAGTCTTCTTTTTTTTTTTTTTCTTTTTTTTTTCTGTATGAATAAGAGATTCTGAAGGGAGGTTGGATTTAAGTGAGTTTGAAAGAGTTTAAAATGCCAGTTCTTGAGGATTAGGCTGTCCTCCAAACCTGCAGACACTTCCCTGCTGGTGGTTAAGGAATGACTGTGCGTGATGTTCTCCCATCTTGTGCCAGGGAGTGTAGGTAGGCATGCCTAAGTTTATTGCTTAATTTGGCACTGCTAATAAGTTTCATCTCCAGTTTTCCAGAAAGCAGACTATTCAGGTGATTCTCTGAAGACATGCCCAGAAATCAAATCTGGACATCTCGGTATTTTTCCATGATCGGAGAAGTCCTTGAGCCCACTTGCTCTGCAGTCTTACAGTGACTTTCAGTGTAGAGTAAAGCAAGAGTTGCTGGACTTCCTTACACATATGCTGACAAAAAGCATAGCTTTCCCACTGACGAAGGTCACATTTTCTCCACAGAGTAAAGGTAATTAACAGCTGTAAATAAGTTCCACCCAACTTCTGCCGTGGGTTACCAGGTGGTATTTGATGGGCTCTTGTTTGAGTATCAGAGTGTGCCCCCAGCATCAGGACAGTCTTGAACTGTCAGCTTCCACCGTGCTGCTTGCTGATGTCCTTCATGTACTTTCAAAGCCATCTCTCTGAATCAATGATTCACACTGTTGATCAGCTTGGGTTTAGTCAGCCTTGTACATTCCCTTTACTTATGGATGCTGTGAAACGATTTGACATGGAGGCATGTAAATCAGCTGTCTCTGTTCTTGCTCAGTCCAACACAAGATGTTTCAGAAATCACAGCAGAATGGATCTACCTGTGGAAACTAGACTTCTTTCTTTGACAGCTGTGAAAAGTGGAGATCTTCAACCTAAATACTTACTTTCTTATGAAATGAAGCATTTTGTTAAGGAGTCCAAAGGGAGCTGGAGAAAATGACGATCTTAGTAATGAGCAGTCATTTCCTAGCGTCATCCTTTTCTAGTGTCACTGTAGGTATCCTGGGAACAGAGCAAAAGGATCATACTAATTCTGGATCTAAAGTCACATTTTCTTTTTTTTTTTCAAGCTGGCTTATTAACTTTTTTCTACATCAGAACTAGGATGTAGGCCAAGATCTGTCAGAAACAAATTTCTGTCTCATGCCAGCAGTTTTATCATCACTGGGATTTAATAAATTTGTTACTTCTCTTATATGGGATGGTTTGTGTTTTGTTGTAGGTTTTTGATTTTCTTGGAAGATCTGATAATGAGTTTTCTGCTTAACTGGAGAGACAGTCTGATTGAGTGTTGACGTCACGCTGGGGTAGATGTGTCATCTTTTCTTCTTTTTGAAAGACAGAAATTGTATCTGTAGTTCAAGGCACTACAATTAAAGTATTCCCAGCTAAATCAGAGTATGGGAGTTCATCATCTGGGACTACTAGGGTGGAGCAGATGGTTATTAGGTGGACTTACTGGACCAGACTGGCAGCCAATACTCCAACAGTTATAAATGATTTGTCAGGGTTTTAGAGAATAATACACAGTTTTATCAATACTGTGATGGGTTGACCCTGACTGGATGCCACATGCTCACCAAAGCCACTGTCACTCCCCTCCTCAGCTGGACAGGGGAAGAAAATACAATGAAAGGCTCGTGGGTCGAAATAAAGGTAGGGAGATCACTCAACAATTGTTGTCATGGGCAAAACAGACTGAGCTTGGGGAAAATTAATTTAATTTATTGCCAATCAAATCAGAGTAGGATAATGAGAAATAAAATTAAAATCTTAAAACACCTTCTCCCCACCCCTCCCTTCTTCCCAGGCTCAACTTCACTCCCAATTTTCTCTCCCTTCTCTCCCCTGAGCAGTGCAGGGGGACAGGGAATTGGGTTTGCGGTTGGTTCATCACACGTTGTCTTTAACGCTTCTTCCTCCTCAGGGGGGGACTCCTCACGCTCTTTGCCTGTGCCAGCATGGGGTCCATCCCACGGGAGACAGTCCTCAATGAACTTCTCCAGTTAATCCTTTCTATGGGCTGCAGTTCTTCACAAACTGCTCCAACATGGGTCCTCCACAGGGTCACAAGTGCTGCCAGCAAGCCTGCTCCAGTGTGGGCTCCTCTCTCCATGAGTCCACAGGCTCTGCCAGGAGCCTGCTGCAGTGTGGACTTCGCATGGGGCCTCAGCCTCCTTCAGGCACCCGCCTGTCCCAGCATGCGGTCCTCCATGGATCTCTGGATCCCTGCTCCCTGCAGGTGGATCTCTGCTCCTCTGTGAGCCTCCATGGGCTGCAGGGGGACAGCCTGCTTCCCCGTGGGCTGTATGGGCTGCAGGGGAATCTCTGCTCCAGCGCCTGGAGCACCTCCTCCCCTCCTTCTTCACAGGCCTTGGTGTCCGCAGGGCTGTTTCCCTCACATATTCTCACTCCTCTCTTTGGCTGCTGTTGCCATTGCACAGTTCTATTCTCCCCTTATTAAATACATTATCTCGGAGGCACTACCACCACCGCTGGTGGGCTCGGCCTTGGCTTCTGGCAACTTCTCACAGAAGCCACCCCTGTAGCCCCCCCACTATCAAAACTTTGCCACGCAAACCCAGTACACAGTGCCATTACATTTTTAAGACTGCTTCAAGATAAGCAGAGTTGGGAATGGAGAAGCATGTAGTGAGGTGATCTGGAGGTAAGCAGTTGTGAAATGAGCATATGTATGGTTTTGTACTGCCAGTGTAATATTTCAGTACCCTGTGACACTGCATAATCAATTACATCTATACAGAATTTTAAGCAGAGTGATTCTTGCTACATGTATATTTGCATCCAAATTTGCACTAGGATAGTTGTGTTTTCCTTTGGAAAAAATTTATGTGCTTCTGTTGTGTTTACAAAGACTTGTTGATTGTGTTTCTTTTTGTGCAAAATGAGGGTGCATGTTTTTGATTCAGGTTTACATGAAATTTTTAAAAGTAAATAAGTTGTGATTTCTGACTTAGAAGAAAGAAACAAATTTGTGAAGACATATATAAGCTTGTGAATTACTGAAAGAAACACAGATTTGTTCCTGAAGTGCTGTTTCTGTAAAGTTAATTTCTTCCTTGCCTACCACCCCGATGTGGGTGAAGTTTGGAGAAGCAGAGTCTCAGCTGCTGTACGCTGGGATGCTAGAGATGTGCCTGCTTTATACCAACTGACAGTCAGGACCAATATAGTACATAGTTCATAGTACATATGGTTCTGCATATAGTACATGTAGAAACACAAATACTCAACTGTTACGTGGTTATTTAGTTCTGTTCTTGTGATTTGAAAGCAACAACCACCTAGGCGAGGATGTGATATTAAAGCCAGAAGCCTGACTGCCTGGAAAAGGTAACCGGTTAATTCTGAAATGCATTGGCCACTTATGGAATTAACTTCTAAAAATTATATTCTCCAGAAGCAACTGGGTACTATGATCATAATACATGTTCATAGTAGGAACTAAATAAGGAATGGATATGGCGTGTGCCAGTACTGTTTTTAGTACTGTTCGTGACACAGTTTTGTCCTGTGCCAACTAACACTCTCCCAGATAATGCCTAAGCATAGTTCTGGGGTTAGGAGAGACGGTGGCCCATTTCCAAAAGGCTGTTTGGATCTGGCCAGGCTGTTCTGGAAGGACAGGATTTTAGTTGTACAGCCACGACCTGTACCACGCTCGCTGGTTCCAAGCCCAGAGTGTGGTTATGTGCCCTGGTCTGTTTTATTTTCCGACATATGTGTGGCCACGGATCGTGCTTTCCAGGAAGCTGGGATTCAGAAACTTCTTTGGGAGGGCAATGGCAGGATTGTCTTCATGCGCTTAGAAGGGTAGGATAAAAAACTGTGTCAAACCTGGAAGTTAGAAGCTGTGTCTGGAAAGCTGGAAAAATAATCCAGAGCAACTTAAAATTTTAGAATAATTGAATTTCATATTGGCTTTGTAAGAAAAGCTCCAGGGAATACACAGGTGTAATTAGCCCTTTTGAAAGTGCTAGTTTTAAAAAACAAAACAAAAAAACTATGAAGAATTATGGCCTGGTGTTTTAAATCAAAATGAATAAATTAAATGTAAGCAGATGGCATCTACAGTGTCCTCAACCAGAGGATGTATATCCTGGCAATAGTGTAGAATTTATCCTTGTCCTAAGCTTTGCCTTCTGTTAACTAAAGGAGCAGTAGCAACCTGCTAGCACAGACCTGAGTTGACATTATCTTTAGGTTTTCTCTGGGGAATCCTTGTCTCAAGCAGATTTTTCAATCCTCTTCTAATTGTCTGATTGCCTCCTGTCAAGGATGTGCAAGTCTAACTTTATATTTAGCAAAAACTGTAGGGCATAGGGGGGTTTTGTGGGTTGGTTTTTTTTTGTTTGTTTTTGGTTTGTTTGTTTTTTTTTTTTTTTCCTTAAGCAGTGTTAAAACTATTAGCATCCTAATGACTTAACAGAATCTGGTCTAACAGCCAACTTATGGGTTGACTCTAGTCTGAGGAGCGCTTCCATCTGTCTTATGACATCTCTTCTATAGGAGATGAGGAATAGCTGTGTGGATGGCGTAGGCTGCCTGGTGAACTGGCCACATATCCCTCCACCTGGAAGTGGTCCAGCAATCAGAAACCAACCTCCCAGTCTCCACACCAACAGTGTTGGGCCAAGTGCCATTCCTGGGCTGAGAATTCATGACGCGATTTGTGGTTTGAGGGTTGCATGGGGAGAGAATCAAAGCTTGGGTCAGGATGCTGTGCGGGATGAACTGCCCTGAATTACCTGGATTACCATCGACATCTCTTGCATCTTTCTGCATAATATTTAAATAGTACCTTGGTAGCAAAAGCTTTAATGAGCCTGTGCTTTTTCAGTACATAGACGTTCCTTTTTTTCCTATATCTTAAATCAAAATATGGATTTTTTTTTTTTAATTCCATTTTGGAACATGTACTTTTTACTTTTTGAGTTAAGGACTTCTAAAACATGAAATAATACTGCGGTTGCATAGTTAAGATTCAGAGTCTGACCTCTGACGCACACTTCATTTTATTTAACTCTTGTGTTTCACCTTTGAACTACAACATTATGTAGCCCATTCTGTAATGCAACTTCATTTGACTCTTTATTTGCAAGTAGAATTAATTTCACATCTTTGCTATTTATGCTTTGTAGAATACTGATCATATAGCCTTAATTATTTCTTACACAGCAGGAAACTTTCAAAGTAGCAGCTGTGTTTTGCCTTAAGTCAAATTGGTTGTGGACTTTGACTGCTCAAATCCCTGGGTGGATAATAAGCTTTACTCCCAGCAGGTCCCCCAGACTACTATGCTGAGTGTACCGAACTGGCTTCTGCAATTCATTGTATAAATGCATTTTAACTAGGAATAAATTGACTTACTGGCTGTTACCAAAACAGTAAACCAGAATTTTCTGTCCTGCATTAATATGTAATGGTTTGCCTCCTTGTTGACCTCCTTTCCTTAAAGCAGCATTAAGGTTTTTGCTAAAGTTTCCAGAGTCTCTTACTTGTTTCTGTCCAGTTTTATCACACTGTTTTTTAAGAAATGATCATGTTCTATTCCTCCCGACTCATGAATTCTCCCAAGGAGGAAAGTGATTGCTCATAAACACGTTTCTTTACCTTGTGTTTAGGTCGGAGTGCTGTAGGGAGTATCTTGGTATTTAGATATTGTATAAACATGCTAAAGTGTTGTCTCTCTTGATTCCCCCTTGCTTTCCTGTGGAAGACTGATACCAATCTTGTACTGGTTTTCTCTGCTTTTAAAGGAATATACTGTTTTAAAGACCCCAAACTAGAAATTTGAAGCTCTTCCAGTCAGAGTATTTTATGCTCTTTCTATCCCATGGCACTTGCTTGCCCACTCACCGGCATCTCTCCCAGCCCAAACGCCTCACCTCAGTGAGCTGGCCTTGCAGCCCGTTCCACGCAGTTATTGCTTGCTGAACAAGAAGTGCTTCCTGGCATCTGTTCGTAGCCCTTTTTTTTTTTAATACCCATTTCATAGCCCTTTGTCATCTTAGCTCTACAAATTGGACAGATGTCATTTTTACATCCCGTTTGAGATTGATTCTGTTTTAAACTGAAAGAAATTTTGATATCTAGGATCAGTTTTAAAAAAAAGGTTAAAAAGCAGACTTCCAGAATGAAGTGCATTTTGTTAAAAATCTAATTCCATTCTAGCTACTGCTGAAGTTGTGCTTAGGATAGCTATTCTGTATAAGTTGCAAAGTTTTTGTAATTTCATGATTCAGCTGAACAGGAGGCACTCCTTGATAGTTGCTGGTGGTTTGTTTCCAAAATTTAGTTTTTCTGTATAAAAATATGTATTGACATACAGAGTAACTATTGTTATAGTCTGCTTCCCAGCCACAGTCTGTAAGCTTTTTGTGAGTATATTTTGCACCTGTTACATAGAATCATAGAATGGTTAGGGTTGGAAGGGACCTTCAAAGGTCATCTAGTCCAACCCCCTGCAAGAAGCAGGGGCATCTCCCACTAGATCAGGTTGCTCAGAGCCTCATCCAGCCTGGCCTTGAATGTTCCCAAGGATGAGGCATCTACTACCTCTCCAGGCAACCTGTTCCAGTGTTCTACCACCCTCAGTGTAAAAAATTATTTCCTAATATGAGAGTTTATTTTTGCCAGCACTGTTAATTTTTGTCCAAATTAGCCAAGTTACGTAACAGAACAAACTGGTCTAACATAAAAATATGGAAATTATGAATATAATTCAAGAAAAATTTCATTTGCCTTTCTTTTGGTCTGTGTTAGATCTCAAGATTTTTAATTATGTGCTTATGTGCTCTGATGAACATTGTGTTTTTTAGAACAATTCAATTTTCTTGTTTTGCAATATACAAATTCTAAAGTTTCTACCAAATATATTTGATCTTCTATTCTTGCATCTACTTTACAACTTCATGCTATTTCATTTCTTATAGCAATTTTTTATTTTTATTCCATAGAGTTTTAGCCTGGATTTTTTTCTGTCCCATTTGCAATCAGTTTAAAGGTTTCCGGCAATTTTTTACCATAATTAAAGTAATAAGTCTTGTTCTATAATTAATTAATTTTTCTTAAAAACATTTCTGTTCAAATACTTCTGTAGAACTTGATGAGATATATTCTATGCATTTGAAGGGAATGTCGTAGTTGTTCACTCTCAAATTTTGATCTTTGTAGTCATATTTCCATTTAATACTTTCAGAAAGAAGTGGAAAATTGATACCTTTTTTTCCTTACTAAGATCTTTTTACTTCTGTTTTCTTTCTTACGATAATGGGTCATGAATTCAATTAAACTATGCTGCCTGTAGCTTCAGTGACTAAAACTTTCTTATCTTTTCACATTGATGAACTCCTCCTGGAGTGGATCAAATAAATGGATCAAACCATGGCTCATATAATTACAGTTCTGCAGGTACCTGTTTTGGTATGAGATTTTTAATTGATTAATTAATTTAAGGTGTTTAGCTATCAAATACTTTCCTCCCCTTTCTCAAACTGGCTTGGGGTCTTTTTCCATGTTGTGACATTCCTCCAAAGCCAGCTGATGTTACGTCAGCATAGTCTGTGCTAGACATGCCCTTTCAGGCCTATCAGCTTGACCTTGGCGCCAGGGAAGATTATGGAGTGATTCATCTTGAGTGCGCTCACCAGGCACGTGCAGGACAACCAGGGCATCAGGCCCAGCCAGTATGGGTTCATGAAGGGCAGGTCCTACTTGACCAACCTGATCTCCTTCTATGACCAGGTGACCCGCCTAATGGATGATGGGAAGGCTGTGGATGTTATCTACTTGGACTTTAGTAAAGCCTTTCACACTGTGTCTCCCACAGCATTCTAGAGAAGCTGGCAGCTCATGGCTTGGACAGGCGTACCCTGTGATGGATTAAAAACTGGCTGGATGGCTGAGCCCAGAGAGTTGTGGTGAACAGAGTTAAATCCAGTTGGCGGCCGGTCAAAAGTGATGTTCCCCAGGGCTCAATTTTGGGGCCAGTCTTGTTTAATATCTTTATCAATGATCTGGATGAGGGGATTGAGTGCTCCCTCAGTAAGTTTGTAGATGACACCAAACTGGGCAGGAGCGTCGATCTGCTTGAGGGTAGGAAGGCTCTGCAGAGGGATCTGGACAGACTTGACCAATGGGCTGAGGTGAACTGTATGAGGTTCAACAAGGCCAAGGGCCAAGTCCAGCAGTTGAATTACAACAACCCCACACAACTCTACAGGCTTGGGGAAGACTGGCTGGAAAGCTGCCTGGTGGAAAGGGTAAACAGCCAGCTGAACATGAGCCATCAGTGTGCCCAGGTGGCCAAGAAGGCCAACAGCATCCTGGCCTGCATCAGGAACAGTGTGGCCAGCAGGAGTAGGGAAGTGACCGTGCCCCTGTGCTCGGCACTGGTGAGGCCGCACCTTGAATACTGTGTGCAGTTTTGGGCCCCTCAGTAGAAGAAGGACATTGACTTGCCCGGAGCGCATCCAGAGAAAGGCAACAAAGCTGGTGAGGGGTCTGGAGCACAAGTCTTATGAGGAGCACCTGAGGGAACTGGGATTGTTTAGTCTGGAGAAGAGGAGGCTGAGGGGAGACCTCATTGCTCTCTACAACTACCTGAAAGGAGGTTGCAGGGAGACGGGTGTTGGTCTTTCCTCCCAAGTAACTAGCCATAGAATGAGAGGAAATGGCCTCAAGTTGTGTCAGGGGAGGTTTAGGTTGGATACGAGGAAACATTTTTTTACTGAAAGAGTGGTCAGGCACTGGAACAGGCTGCCCAGGAACGTGGTGGAGTCACCATCCCTGGAGGTGTTCAAAGAAAGTGTAGATGTGGCACTTTGGGACATGATTTGGTGGACATGGTGGTGTTGTGTTGATGGTTGGACCTGATGATCTTGCTGGTCCTTTCCAACCTTAAAGATTCTGTGATTCAAAGCTAAATTCCACCTTTTAAATTTCTGACTATCATCTAAATTTCAGTCGTCTTTATTTACCTGCACTGTTTCAGTTTCTGTTCTTTCCAGTCTCTTATTCCCACCTGTGTTCCCTGCTCATCATTTTAATTCATTCTTTTCTACTGCCTTCACTTTCTCTCATCCCTGGTAGTCAATTTGTTTTGGTTTCTGTTTAAAGTGAATTTTGCTGTGTTGTTGCTTAACCACTCTTTCCAGTTAACCTTAATTACATGAAGCTTGGAAGATACCTAAATACTTGGTAGCTGGGGAGTTAACATGGTCCAATAAGTGGGGTACTCTCTTTGAAGCTTCCTCACGGATGCTTGTTTAATTAATGCTGGTGTTCCTGAGTCCTTCAGACTTGTCATTTTTGTTGTTGCTGGGTCAAGAGGGAAGGGGTTGTGTTATCATATATCTGTAACCAGTAAATGCTGTAGAAAGTGATGGTATCTAGAGCTGGTTTTTGCAACCCAGTAGGGCTGGAGGGTCAGAAGTTGTCCCTTACTACATCACTACTCTGTAGAAAATGGTGGTTTTATTGGTTCTGTGAGGTGCTCCCAGTCCTTTCCCTGTCCTGGGGTGTTCCTGCTTTGCCCCTTTTGTGATGCCTCCTTCCCCGCTTCCTTCCCACATGCAGAAGTTGACTCGGTGTTCTGAACATGATAACAGTAGTTCGCTATCCTGATGTGCTGTACTGTAGGATTAACTGACCTTCTGCTTGAGGCATAAGCACGGCAGAAGATACCTTGCAGCAGTACTCGTTGCTTTAAAAAAAAGGGGCGGGGGAGAATGACTGTATTTTGAAAGTATTTAAGTAACTTCTCTGATTTTTACTTAGTAATTAAAACAGGTTCATTAATAATAATTCTTTAACAAATTTTAAAATCCACAGATTGCAGCCTCTATCTAATTATTGGGAAGGCTCTGGATCATCTTCAGCAAGGTAAGAGTCAACCCTGGTACTTTTTATCTTCCGCAGAACAGCTGTGTAGCTGATTTGAACATCATAAATGATAAATGAATACTCAGCTCCCCTTGAATGTCATCCTATTGTGTAGTTTTACTATTACATCTAACTCGCGCTTTCAAAATGCTATATGGGCATAATATTCTCGCCTTGAGGTTTTTATTTGTTTGCTTTTCTTATTATAGAACAACAGCTGAGAGTCATTCTTCCCATGTACTTTTTTCATTTACTCCACTGTTTGTTTTGAATCATTTCACTGTTATTGTTCTGGTCTGTGTAAACCCTTGGGACAGAATTGGCCTAGGCAGAGAACGGGGTTTGTTCTCATCCCTTTTGAAGTCCTAATTCTGTGATATTTTTATTTTAGGCCTTCTACTGTCTCCCCACTCCCCCAGCCCCCACCTCAAATCTCGACTAGATTCCCATCAAAGTCATTGAAAGATAAGTTCTAAACACCCTCCATTGGTACAGAACTGGAGGGAATTTGCAGCCAGCAGCAAAATAAAGCAACGCTGAAAATAGACGTTTTTTTCCCCTGAGAAAGGGAGTTCCCTGACTTGACCAGCTACTAATTGGTACAAAGGTTTGTTTACACAGAGGAGCTATTCCTAATTAGTTCCCTATGTGGGTGCTCTACTTGAGAAATCAGTGTTACATTCTGCTTTTGTAATGAACTGTTGTAATTTGCAGTGAGGAATGTATTTTTAGAAGAAAAAAAAAAATCTGCACCGCATCACCCCTGAGTTTCAAAAGATAATTCCTCCTTAGGCAGTGATCAAGCCCTCTTACTATTTTGAAGTTGAATGAATAAAAATCCATAGTTAGAACCAAGTTCTGGTCATATCTTTATATATACAGCTGTGAAAACACAAGCCCGGGTTTTTCAGAGACAAAACTTAGTTCAGCTGGTTTATGGTCCAAGTCATCAGACTTGACCTCTGTTTTTCCGTAGTCGTGAGGATAGTGAACCAGAATATTTGGGAAGAAGATCGTTTGTGAAGTTATATATTAGCAACGTTGGGGTTACAGTTGAAACAGAAGTTGACTTCCAAGCTTTTCTCTAGCAAATTTATTTTTCTTAAATTGACTTCAGCTTTGTTCTGGGTGCAAACTTGCATCTTTGTAAGTTCCTTTATTTAGCATGTTGAAAAAGTGACATCAGAGCCAGACTTTAAGAACAGGTGTCCCTATAGATCCTTATGAAGGACCTGGTCTCCTTATTTTTCTCTTGACACTCCACCACTATCTAGGCGCTCCCTGCAGCACTTGCGGAATGAAAATATTGGTAATTTCAAAAGATTGGAAAATTAATTTTTGAACTTAGAAATGCTTTAACTGGACCTCTCTAAATAATGTTTTAATTAAATGTAGCCATTATAATCTGCTAAATGTTTTGGAAATGAGTTTGGATTTTCATTATTTCATTATTATTTCTTTTAATTCTTAATATAATGCATACCAATACCAGTGAACATTGTTTTCCTTTGGATGTACCAATCTTGGCAACGGCTCATTATAAAATCCAAATGAAAATGGATCTGTTGTGCAGAATTATATGGGATAGAAATTCAGTTTAAGCACCTGATCGCTTCAACTCAGCAGCATTCTTGAATGGTGTTACTTTAAACGTTTTTGGAAGTTCCAAATTTCACTTTTAAAAGAATAATTTCAGTTTTCCATGGATATAATCTGGTGTATTTCCTTTTTAAGCTAAAAAGTTTCATCTGAAAATTGCAAGAGGGAAAAAGCACAGTGATCCCATGTGTAATCTTGAATGGTTTTTTGTGACAGACAGACGTTGAATGTTTAGCATCACCTCTTTGGATTTTTGAATGTGAATAGGAACCACTGTATTTCTAGGTAAGACATAACCAAGTGTTTGTGTTAAGGACCTCCTTTCTTATATACATGAACTGTGAGAAAGCTAAAGAACGCAATATGCTGGACTTTACTTTGTACAGTGTTTATGTCTTTGTTGACTGAGTCCAATGTTATTTGAAATTTTAAATAATAACGGTTCAGTTGTCCTAAGTTTTTATATTCCCTGAGAGAAACAACACCAGCAACTGTGCATGCTCTGTTTACAGGATTTAATTTTATGATCAGGAATGCAGTTGTTTGATTTGCTTTTTGCTATTCAAAATGATGGTTCAGTTCTGTCTGCCCTTTATCTTGCATCAACACCTGTACTCATCTGGGATGCACTGATTTAGCGAATTTGCTGCTGAAAATCTATGAGATTGCAGACACTTCTTGGAGGATTGCTTTTCTGTCAGTTTAGACCTCTGCGTCAGCTCACTGTGGACTCAAACAAGTACTGGTGTGGACACAAGGAAATCAGTGCCAGTACTTGCAGCAACAAATTGTTGTATTGGCTTTAAACTTCTTGCTTCTCTCTACTCAAATAAAAGGTTTGATACATGAGGAAGACTACAAAGGGGTTGTGAACAGATGCAGACTTCAATCTCTGAGGAGGAAGCAGAGGGTGATAGAGAAGAGCGAGAAGGTTTTGATCTGTAGATGTAATTACAAGAGTAGTTATCACTGAAGTTTACCTTCTTCCTCATAGTGAAATACTGGAGGTCGTGCCAGTTTGGCTCCCTGTGTTTGCCCCACAGCTTATGGGAACAGAAGGGAGATCTCAGTGACACACTTCACGTGCGGCCAGGTTGTGGTCAGCACTGCACTGGAGCTCCGAGGCTAAAAGTCGCAGACACCGGTTCTGGTAGTTCTGACCCAAACACGCTGCTGTTTGCCAGCCCTTTCTGGACTTCTGGGAAGTGTGAAGCACATCAAGACGTGACATTTGAGCTGGGCAGTTGCAGCATGTAACACTTAAAATCTGAAAGGGAGTAATATCTTTCTTTATTGTGGGAAGTAAGGTCATGCAAGATGGTAGCTTTCATCCTGTGGTTTCTCAGAGAGATAGGAACCATCGAGTATGGAAAGGACTCTTTCAGCTCTCTCTGCTTTAGTAACAGTGAACGCTATCATTAATTCCACTGCTGTGAGAGGCATCCAACAAGCGATACTGTGGGCAAATGGCCACAAAAAACTTCAATTTGTTGCAGGTGAAAACAAGCCCAATGTAGCAGCAGCCTGCCTGGCTTTCTATCAAAGCAGGTTTGCAATACCCAAGTAAACTGAGGGGTCTCAGCGGCAGTCTATCAAAGTAAAGATGTTTGCTAATCACGTGGATGTTTGTTCAAAAGAAATAAAGCCACCTGTAGAGGAGTTTGGAAGGTGTAGAGATTCATTAATTTAAGGCCACAAAGGATTCTAGTGCATGTGGAACTGGTGTAGTTGAAAGACGGCAGTATTCCTGTTTCATTTCACTGGATGGGCGAACAAACTCAAGTACAAGGGAGGAGATAGATGTGAGGGGAAGGAAAGATTAAGATTAAAGGCTATAATCATAGCTTTGGCAACTTCTGCAGTGTAGGAAATTATTCTCCACCTTGTAAACTAGAGATGTGATACTTGTAAGGAATGTATAGTTAACCAGGAAGCTGCTTTGTATATTTTATTTTTACACTTTATTTTCTCTTTTAAAAGGCCTTCCAGCCTTCTATTTTGTTACAGTCGTATGGAATTTAAAGTAGGAATTATGTATATCACATACCTATTAAATTTTATGAAGATAGCATTTCAACTAAAATTTAAGGCCCATTCTACTTTTTTAAAATGAAGGATGATCTTCTGAGCTGGAGAGCATCTCAAAAATGAGTGCTCTGGATGGGCTTATCCACCCTACTCAGGGGACTGAGATGAGCTGGAGGAAGATTGTAGAGATAGAACAAGTAGAATGGAAAGGAAAAATAGAAGTAAAAATGGTGGGAATGAAGATGAGCACTCTAACATGTCAGAAGAAACCAGGAAATGATGAGAAACAGGAGTGTGAAATGAGGAAATAGATATTTGCTAAATTATAGATTCTTTTAAGTTTAGTGCATGGAAAGTTAATATTAATACAGTGTAGTTCACTGCTTTTATTGATTCCATTGGTAGCAAATAATAAACTGGTAGGAAGTACAACTGGTAGGAAATTTTTTTAGCAATTTTTTTATCTGATGTATTTTTGAAGTCCTGTTTGTTATTGGAGACCTTTTACAGATACTAAGACAAATGATTTTTTCAAGGTGAAGCCTTTAAGTATGCCTTTAGTGACCTTAAAGATTGAATCTTTCAGAAGATTATGACAAAATACGAACTGCAGAAGCATCTAAACAATTCTTTTCTAAAAGAAAAGGTTCTGAAAATCATGTCTTACTATGGCAGTGACAAGCCAATAATAACTTCTAAATACAAATACAGCAGAAGCATTTTTTTGTGCTCATAGCTGTGAGCTGCTTGCTGAAAGTCTTATATTATAAGGTTTTTCATTTCTCTTGGTGCAAAGAAAAATATTGAATCTCTTAGGCTGTTTTCAAAATGACCAGTATCCCTTACAACTGTTTTGAAAAGTATGACATGAAATATTGTTTTAATTCTACAGAATTTGAATTTTCTTATCAGATTAAATACTTGTATAACTGTTTGAGAAATGCTTTTGTGTGTACATATGCATGTGTATGGTATTCCATTAATGTTGGTTTTTAAATGACCTTAGGGGACAGGAGAACGTGGGGTGGGAAGGGAGTAAACTAGTTTTCATTTTCAATTTCCTGTTTTCTCAGAATGCATAGGAAAGTTTCTTAATTAAATAATATGATAGTAAACATAAGTTGAAAGATTAACTGTGATGATATTATTCAAATCTTCCAATGGCAAATATATTCTTAAAACAGTAACTGGTTGACAAGAATTAGGCGTCATTTTCTACCAAAACTAGTGTGAGCTGTTAAGGTGAAGATAGCAGTGCAGGGAGAGCAACATCAAACATTTAACCTAATTCAGACAATTGAGTTGGAAGCCTATAGTCCATTTGGGAACTGTCGCTAACTGCATAAAGAGTCCAGATTGATGCTTAGCTGCCAGAATTAATATATAAGGCTGGATCTCCGGAGTGAATTTGTGCTTCACATGCAAATGTGTCCTTAGGTATCACCTCAGGCCGTGATAACTTTTATAACTTTTCAGCTACCATGATAAAATGAGGAGCAGTGTGATCGTAGAACCTCAGAATGCATTTTAGATGTTTTTTAGAAAATAATTCAAAGTTCAGAAACAAGATTAGAATGTTTCACGTCTCTTACTGTGCAGTCTTTGAGAGATTGCTCTTTTTTATGCTCTCAGAATATCTTGTATGGGTGTGTTCTGCACCATCGTGAGGAGTACTGTGTAATGAAGTTTTCAACATAGACTACTAGTTAATTCATTGCCAGGTGTTTTACAGATGTAATGCATGAATGTGTTTCAGAGAGGAGTGTGAAGAAGGAAACGGCAGTTTGTTGCCTTGTATTGTTGGCCAGTTGTGTTTCCCAAAGACGTGGGCACACTCTCAATCTGGAACTCGGCTTTAGGCCTGATTTTTGTCTGTAGTGACTCAGTCAGAGTCTAACATTAAAATGGTTTTCCTGAATTCTGCATCCTCAAAGGAGGATGGTCTCCCAGCAGGTGTTAATGATGAAATGTTTGCTAATGTCAGCAGTGAAACTTCCATTAAGTTCTTGAAATTAAGGGTAGAGTTTTTCAAAAGTAACAGAACCTGCAGACTGTTGACTTCTCCTGAAACAAAGGCTCTAATTTTTCACCAACAGCAAAAGGTAAGTCTCTGTACTATCTATTTTTTAATGAAAACTCTTTCAAATAGATTTGTCTTTGATGAAAGAAGATTGCAAACATCTTTTTTTTTTTTGCAATGTTCACCTTCATTAACACAACTTGCTGACTTCCTTCCTCAGCTGCAGTTCTTCCTACACTCAGAGGTCAGAAAAGAGCAAGATCAACAAGCCACACATCTGGCTGTCTCTCTTTCCAACTGGAACAAAGAAACAATTTTTTAATGGCTTTTTGAGTTAATTGTAAACAATTTGGTTTTGGAGTCGCTGACTTGCAGCAAATGTTTGTCGTAGGCGGATGTAGGGAAAAAGGGCTATGTCCTAATGCAATTCCTCTGTGGCCAGTGAGGGGAAAAAAAAATCACTAAAAAAAAACCCCAAGAAAAAAAGGGAATGTCTTGATTCTTCTAGCATTGAAATATGCCCAGAATTTTGAGTGCATGTGTAGGACATTTCACAAACTTAAAATACATGCTTTGAAGAGGCAGAGAGACAGTAGTAGTTGCTTATTTAATTTTCCTGTACTCTTCTATAAAGTGATACTGATTTTATTTCTCTTTATTTTCAGTAGCTGTTTGTGTATGTGGAAGTTGACAGTGATAAAAAACCAGAGATAAACAATAGGCATAGGGATAAAAAAAAACTATTTTACAGTGAGAGTTCTGTTCTGTTACTTTTTTCTTGTATTTATACTGTTCCTAAATGTTTTTTTTCCAGTAAACATTTATCAAAAAACTATATTTACAGTCATTAATCCTTAAATAACGTTTTGAAAACTAATCCTTAAATAATTAGTGAAATCTAATACTTTTCTTACTTTTCCAATTTTTCTATTTTTTTCAAAATACTTTCTAGCATCAAGTAGCATCAGTTTCTCTAATTTATTAGCTTTACCTTTTTAAGAGTGTTTTATCTAAAGTAAAATAAACATCTGATGACATTTTTGGTACTTTCACACTTAACAACAGGAAATACTAGAATTGTTGATGTACAGCACTTCTGAAACCTCGGTTACTTTTAAAATAACTTAGTATACCTTTGTGTCTAGTTTCAGCTCATATTTCTACAGTATTTTGGTTTCTTTGTTTAAGAACTGTGCCATGATGAAGTTTTATTTCTAACCTGACCATTCTGTAAATATTTACAAATGTCTTGATGTGAAAAGTACATCAGTAATGCTGGTTTACTAGCACATTTGACTGTTTGGAACAATGGCTAAATTTCTGACAAACTTGAATAAAATTATTCAGCCAAAGAAAGTGTTTTCCATCAATTTGCAGGTAAAATGCACTGTACTGATTAATTTTTGTCAAATTTATTTGTTTGAGTTGATAATGCCACTTAGTGGATAACAGCCTTAACTGCAGCCTTTTTTTTCAAAAACCAAATCCGGTAGCAGACAGCTATCTTGCTTTGTGGTTGGATTTCTCCTGGCTAAAAATATGCTGATTGTAGCATGTTTTCAAAGAACCTTCTATTATCAACCCCATTTTAGGAACTTTATGATAGCCATGATTCAGTTTCTGGATGAAGCGTATTAAAATGTACATCTTAAAATGCGTATTAAAACATGTGCTTTTGCGAAGAATGGACCAGAGGATCCTTGAAGTCCCTTCCAACCTGGTATTCTATGATTCTATGAAAAGTAGGAATTATTTATTATAGAACTTTAAACAACTTCTAGCAAAATAAGGGTCGTCTTATTTGCATCTTTAATTTGATTGGAAAGATACAACAAGGATCTTGGTCTTCTTGCACTGGTTCTTTAGGTTAAGGAAATGTAATTGGTAGTGTGGTGATTTTAGGCAATGCTTAGTTGTATGTTCATGGTTGGAAGATTGGTGGCTGAGCAAACTCTGAACTAGAATGAGCTGATTCTTCAGGAAGTGAATTGAAGAGGACCTGATAGAAAGTAGTTAGTGCGTTTTCTTGGGTGTGTTGTGGGGCTGAGCATACACAAGCATACACAAAAAAAAAGGAGCATAGCACTGGACTGGGTCCTGCTTTAGTTGGACTCTTGTCCAACTTGAAATAATTCGCTTTGGAATATCAGAAAAGTGAGATAGATGCCAAATGTCTATCCCACCACTGTCCTTTACAATTATTACTTCTTGAATATATTATTGTGATAAAGACTCTTCTTTGCTAAGTAGTTTGGATGGTAGTGTTAATAACTCTGTGTATTTGATATAAAATTGAAATATATAAAAATTCAAGCTTTCTTTATCTGAGACCAATGTATATATGCATAAATATATGGTTTATATTGTGTATATATGTATATTTTTCTAATATCAGTGTATTTAAAGAATCTATTCTATAATAAAATAATAGTATCCTCTGCAATTTAATGGCTTTTTTTTATGGAAAAAGTTTTTTTCACTGTTGAAACATATTAATTTAGGTCTTTCCATTCTTTTTCAGTCTTTAAACTATGTTCTTTGAAGTCTTTTTTTTCCCCATGCTAAATTTCCATTACTTCCTGTCAACACTGATAATCTTCAGTCACTGAGCATTTTTTTTTCTTAATCTCTCAGGCTTTTCTGAAGTTTTCAGTAACGCTGTTTTTATTAGTAAGTCAGTTGAATAAACTGCATCTAAAAAAAATGATTGGCCCAGAGGAGAAGGAAGAAAACATAATTCAATTTCCAGCCATGTTTCAGTGCTGTATTACAAAATTGTTTTCTTGATGATGAATATTAACACATTATTTTGAGAAAACTTCTACCTTCCATATGTTCATAATGAAATTGGGAATAATTGAGGTTTTTTCTGCCCCATCCCATATTCCAGAGAACTCACATCATCTAAGTCATGAGCTAAGAGGAACTCAAGTTGTAAGACACCATTGCTGTTGAAATCACACTGTGCTGTTGTACAACTGCTTGTGTGTCCAGACACCTCAAATAGATGGCTTTGAGTCAGCAAACAGAAAGTGTGGTTAAATCAATGATTTTAATCTTGATTTCTACTGTTGTGTTACAGTTTTGATGTTGGTTTATCTGTTTGGTTGTTTTTTTTTTTCCTGTAAGAAGCAACTTTTTTCTCACTTCTTGGTTAAACATGTTGATTTGCAAATCTCTGTGTACACTGGTATATGTACGTACGTTAGGTACATTCGTATGTGTGCATGTGTAATTTTTACACAATTTAATTTTTTTAACAAGTTACATGACTGTTTCTAAAAATATTTTTAAATTAACAATTTAAATAGTTGGTTATAATTTAAATTTCTGTTAGAAAGTAATGAATGATGCCTTCAAGTGAATGTATCTTTTTTACATTTGACTTATGTCACCTCTATTGAGGTGTGAGTGGGGAGTAAGTTACAACTGAAAATGAAACCAACAAGGCTGTTAGATCCTTTTAATGTAAAAGTAAAACTTAAATTTTCCTCCAAACACAAATATAGTGTATTTTCTGTAGTTTCTAGTTATAAAAAGCTTGATTTGCCTTTTCCCGCTGGAGCATTCAACAGAGGCAGTAAGAAAACACTGGATGTAACTACCTGGCTCCATTTTTGGTTGCAGGTAATGTTAAAGGCAGTGTATCTCATCCTGCGTATCTGGGTTTTAGTCAGAGACTATGAAAGGAAAATCAGATTTCTTCTTAACTTTGAAAGACTTAATGCAAATCGAAACTTCTTGAATAAGTATAAATAAAAATGGTATTTTTATTCACATGGAGGAAGCAGGACTGTTGGCAGGGGCTGGCGCAGCACGTGTGAGGTGCCGGGCTGGGACACCCTGCTCACCGGCCTCCATCACCCAGACGCAGTTTGATGTTCCAGCAGAAACATTATGTTTGCATAATTTTGGATGCAAATTTACAGTCACAGTTACTTTTAAACTTAAATTCTGAGTTTAAGTGTGAGGGAAAGGAAAGCGATACAATTTTTTTTTATACTGTTACTTGTTCTGAAATGTGGTTATTAAAATATAGTCTAGATTAGTTTGTCCTTATCTAGAAAAGTAAGGGCAGGGGAGAAATCATCCACTGATCCTGGGGCTGTAATCCCTGCAAAAAATCGGTTTGATCTGCGCATCTGCTGTGTAAGTAAGGCAGCACTGGTGGTTCAGTGCAGGTACAGACTGGGTTAGGCCTAGTCCTGGCCTGTACTTCGGCGCAAAGGTGTAGTATGTGTTTCAGGTGAGTTTGCCCGTTTTTATTAAGCGCATAAATCTTCCCGCTCTTCGTGTCAGCACCTCTGCGTCCCTCTTTGCGCGGGCCCGGGGCGGGAATGGCGGTGCCTGCGACGGCGGCCGCGGGGCAGCAGGGGGCGCCCCCGCCCCTCCCACGGGTCGCCCCTGCGCGCACCCGGCCGCGCTGCGTGCGCGCATGTGTGTTGGCTGGCGCGCAGGGCTCCTCCGCGGGAAAGGCAGCGAGTGTGCGTGCGTTCCGCTCCGCGCGCAGGCTGGAGCAGCGCTCCGCTTTTTGCAGAATGGGCTGGGGCGGCCTGTAACAGGGAAGGGAGCAAGCTGGGTCGTAAAGGGGCTTGGGGTTAATCGCCATCCAAAGCTGTCAGTTAGCTAAAAATAGATTTTATAGCGAAGTGGGAGTAGGGTATAAAGTCACTACTGTGCATCAATTTTATTGTCTTAATAAAAAGTTACTGTGCAAATTTCATTGCTAAATTAGGATTAGTTTCCAGTAGTGATTTGAATTAATTACTGCGGAGCCCGCCAGGGTCAGTACATTCTTTTAATTTTAATTTACACTTCCAAGAAATGTAATTTTTAATTAAAAGGATGGGTTTAATTCCGTGCCACCCACAGTCCTCCTCCATCCTGATTTCTCATCTTAAGCAAATAGCTGACTTGTTAATACACCAAAGGAAAAAAAAAAAAGTTGCAGTGGTTTTCGGCAGCTCATATTGGGGCAGAAAAGCTTGTTTGGCATTCTGTATAAGTAAAAAACATTATTTGAAAATAGATTTACTAGGGAACATGCTTCTAAAAGTATTACACACAATGCATAATTAAGAGTCTCTGTGTTTAGAGGGCTTGTTTCTTTACTAAATGTAATTTTCAAAACAGGCTATTTTGCAGAAAAATGCCATGGACCCAGTCTGCCCATATATGTTTTAATGCTTTGAGTATTTAATGTGAAAGAATTAATAAAATAATATCAGAAGGGATTAAAAAATGACACAAAGCTAATTAAGAGAAAAGGAGGAGTTTTTTTTTAATTTATACTTTTCTATAGCTCCTGCATAATTACAGATTAGACTAGTGTTTTCGAGAAGATCTGTCCTTGTTCAGTAATTATTCCCCTCGTCCCTTAATTTGATTGTGAGAGCAATCTTTGAAATAGTCTGGAGTTTAGCAACTTTCTAACCTGTTTTATCTTTAATTTATAGTCCAATATCGTGATTAAATATTTTTTTCCTCAGTCTTTCTGCTTACGAGTCCATCTGCATTTGTGGGATTGATTTGATTTTTTTTTTTTCCCTTGAGTGGAGTGTTTTACATTTATATTTACTAAATTTGTTCGGGATAGTATCTCCAGTTTATCAAAGTGATTTTGAATTATGATCCTATTTTCCAGAATATTTTAATTCCCTTCTAGCTTAGTGCATATTTTAAAATGATACTTTCTTCTTCTCTGTCGCTAATTAAAAGTATTGAACAAAGGCAGATCTATACAACAGATGCCAGATACTGTTTAAAAATACCGCCTTCTTTTTTGCCAGTAAACCACTGATAACTACTTTTTCAGATTTTAGTGTTGCAGCAAATTTGTGGTACTAAATAGCATTTCCTCTTTTCTCATCTCCAGTCATTTGTCAAAGCTCCCTCCTTTATATAGTTCTTTACTTCCTTCAGTTCTTCCATATGCTCATCCAGGCATATTGATTTCTAAATCTCCATTTTTTAAATTTTGGCCATTGGAAAACCTATTGTGCATTTTCTTAACTGTTGAGTTTCCTGCACTCCTTTATCCCTTAAATCAACCCAAGGGATCTGTTCTTCCAGATGTCTGAGATTACTTTTTTGCTTTTTTGAAATCATGATTTTTAGTTTTCTTTTTACTCCTTGTTTAGTAACCTCTGCTGTTTTTAATTAATTTCTCCTTTATTTCCACCCTTACGTTCAGTTAATTCTCCGCATAGGTATCAAACAAGTCTAGAATAGCCATTCCTCTGGCAAACTCCTCTGTGTTTTAGAAGGAACATTTATCAGTGCAGAAGCTTGTACAGATACAGGACTTGTACAGATACAGGGCTTATTAACCCTCCTGAAGCTTCTTGCCCAGTTCTGTTTCTGAGATGCCTCCATAGTTCAGCAAAACCTTCTTTACCCATTTTCTTGGGATCGGGCAGTCTCTCAAATTGCTGACTTGAGATGATACCTGTTCTTCCCTCCTTTACTCTCACCCAGAGATACATAGGAAGTTTTTATTTTTCCTTTTTCTGAAATTTTAATTTTTTTTTTTTAAAAGCATATATTGTTCTCCAATCTGTTCACAGTGGTTTTTCAGAATAGTTTTGTTTTGTCCCTAGTACAACTCTCGCTGTTTCCATCAACAGCATTGTAACACAAATTGGTCAGCAAGTTTTCTTGTTTTGTGTAATGACATATTAAATAAGCCCACTGTTACACAAATGGAAGTATTTTAAACTGATACCAACTAATCCCTACAGAGATCTGCATTTCATCTTTAATTCCTCAAATCTTGAGCTATTGATACACAGTCAGCCACAGCTATCGTAATTCCAGTAATGGCAGTATGTTTCTTGGATCAGAATTAATTGTCTGCTTAGTATTTTAAGATATTATTTGACTCCTCTCCCCTTTTGTAGAAAAGAATACTTGTAAAGTCTGCTTCAGATCCATATCTTATAGATCATTACCCCCCAAATCAGAAATACAAATTTAGCCAGCAAAATGCAATGATGGGCTACTTACTGCCACATTCAGAGCAGATCACTGGCAAATATGCAGTAAGAAATCCAGTCATTGTAGGATTTATGTCTGGCTTGAGTGAGATTAGATGTACTGTTTTGGCATTTATGTATTAAAAAAAAAGAAGTAAAAAGATAAGGAACAAAGTTTAAAATGCAAAAACTTATTCCCATTATCAACTGGCACAAGAAATAACTTGAAAATAAAATCACTCTGAGGAAAGTCGTTCCCGTAGTTGCACAAAGAACTAGAATAAGATGGTTTTCATCTTGGTTTTTCAGGCAGTTGTACTGGGTTTTCTGTTAATATAGTACAAAATAGTCCACGTGGCATAGTCAGAAGGCTGAATAATGGTAGTCATTAACAGGAAGAAGGGACCAGCAACATTTTTTTTTCTGTTTCTGATTTTTCAACTGAGAGTCCTCTTTCTGATTCTGTATTGAAGAATGTATACGGTCTAGAACAGATTTTTCCCTCATTATATTCACAGGTGTTGAAAACAGATGCCCACATCCTTAGATTTCAAAAACTGAGTGTGTTCTAAGACAGCTGATTTCCTTTTTCACTATGATTTTTGTGGGAGAACACAAGGACAAGGAAACTTTAAGAGGAAGGTTCTGATATGGCTGCTCTTCTCTTAGAAGAGTTTGGAAGAACAAAGTCAAACTCCACCTGGAAAAAAAAAGAAGAGGTTTTGTTTTGAAGGAAGAAGCACTGAAACTAGCCAAACCTGTTCCGTTTCTGTTAGAGGCATCTCTCTCCTGTGTATCCGTTTGGTAAACACCAGTATCCTGCTTTGCTTACCCAGCAGAGGCAATTGATGGAGGCTCCATTTATTACATACGGGGAAATTGTGTCGCTGGTTTGTGTATAAGCATCTGTGTGTGTGCTGCCATAACAAACTGGGTTACTGTAGTTACTGTACACTCAGGTGGGAGGATCAAAGTGCAAGTGTTTCCTTAATTTCAAATATAATTTTATTCTAATTACTTAATTGGCTTCCATTCTACATTTTTTATTGGGGTTTGTTGTTTGGTTGGGGTTTTTTTTAATTATGACCTATGAATCAGAATCCAGATATTTTAGTTGCCTGGTTTTCATCCTCTCATGATGGCTCTTCTGCCATTATCCATTTGGAAAATATGTAGGAGTTCTGTTCAAAGTATGTTCAGGTGTGAGGGTTGGCATATAGAGAAATTCCTCCCCTGAGTAAGTTATAAGTTCATCTCAGGTAATCTTTATCTTTTGATTTTAGTGAAGTCACAAGCCAAGCTCTTTAATCCTTGGGGCTACAAGTACTAATATTGGTGGCCAGCTCTTTTAACATTTTATGATTAGTGAAAAATGTATTTGTCATTACAAACCATTTATTAACTCCCTTTGACTTGCCTCACCTTTTTTGTAGGTTTTCATTGTGTCCTGCAATCTGCATATCAGATAACAGCAAACGCTCTTGGCCTGAAATGCTGCTTATCTAGAAATTGTAATAAAATAATTGTTCAAAGCAGAAATGATTCTTTTATCTTAGATTACATTCACCTTGAGCAACTTTCTTCTCTTATTCCACTTCTCACTTCTTTACATCTGTTTTTTGGTTTTGGGTTTTGTTGGGACTTTTTTTGTCTGTTTGTGCTTCACCTGTGTAAGGAACGCGTGGCACTGGTTTTAATTTGTGGATGCATGTAGGTTGCTTCTTGGTGCATCTTGTATGTTACTTATGTTATTAAAATCTTATAAATATGGTATTTAGAGGCCAACATTGGGGTAATTTGATTTTTTTTTTCTGGAAAATGAATATAGCTTGCCATCTGAAAAGAACTTGGGTGTGTTTTTCCCTTATCTATGCCATGCTAGAGAATACTATGTGTACTTCACTGTGAAATACCCGTGGAGTTTTTTTGCAATTAGCATCTCAAACACAAATGTATGACTATTTTAATTTCTTTTTTCTTAATATAACAATACAGTCTTATGCTTATTTCCAAAATAAAGTCCATAGAGGAGTAATACCACTTTTCAAAACTAACATCTATTTGCACAACCGAGACTATTAAACATCAGTTGTATTTCTCTTCATCAATGCAGCTACAATTTATAGAATTTAAACATTTGCCAGTAAAACAACTGAAGATAATGATACTACCATAGGCATCAAAATATTCTTAACTATAAGAAAATTGGAGAGATTATTAAAAAAAAAAACCCTACTGTGGAGTTTGGGGATAATTACAAGGTGCTGTATAGAAGCGGGACTAGTGAATTGTGAAAATGCAGAAAGGTAAGTAATGGGTGAAATAAACCTATGCAAATAATGTATGAGAAATGTGCAAAGCACAGTTTTCTGCAAGACATGATTCCTTCATTATATTTGGCACCATACTTGGATGCATTTACAGCAGTGTACCTAGAGTTGAGTCACCCACTGGAATTTGGACCTCTTGGATTGACTGCCGAGAAGGACAGTGAGACTGGTCAGGTATAACAAAACATGAACTACTAAGATTGAGCTTAAAGAGCTTTATGAATAGTTTAGACAAACATCTCTGCAGAATGACAGAGCTGCTGCCATTCCTCGTTTGGGATCCACATAACCCCACCCCTAACTCCAGGGATTTTATGGCATTGCTGTGAACATGAATCAAAGTGCTTCCTCGGCTATCCCTGACTCCAGCACTATGCTTTTCACAGCAATAGTATTCCCAGTTGCTTACCTATGGTAATGCCAGTTCTGTTGCCTGAGCCATGCAGAACCCGTGTGGAAATGCTCCAGTCTCTGCCTGTACCTTCACTCCCTGGATGACTCCAAGCACGGCAGCATTCCAGTTTTCTTGGAACTGGTCCTACACAAATACTTGAAGAGATTAGGCAGCTTTAGTGTTTATTGCATAGAAGAAAGAAAAGGGAAAAAGCAAAATCGTTACTAATAGAGTGGGCAAATGCAATTAAAAATGATCTTTTATATCTTCCTACCTCTCCCAAACAAAAACCAGTGAGTGATACAGTTTCATTCAGAAAACAAAGTAGATTATCATTGTTAAGAAACTTCTGCATTTTAAAATTTTTGTTCATTTTTATTTTATTCCTGAATAGAATTAAACTGTTTTCTGAGTCTTGCAGTTCTGCTGCTTCCTTACAGGAACCTCAACAAACTTTACAGGTGACTCTCACAATTATTTGGAATTGTGATTTTGATCTGAGAGATCTTGAGTTCAGATGCTGGTGGGTTTTTTTGAAACCACACTTAATTATTCACACAGTAAGATCAGTTCCACTGCTTTAGTGACAGTAACATGCTTAGTACAGTACAGTTTCCTCAGCCTGCGGACTGGATGCCAGTCTCTGCCTATGTGGATGTGCCATTAGAAGTTATCTTTCCTAATAATTCATTGCCATTCCTGAACTTGGGAGTTGCTGTTTATCCTGAAACTCCCACTGGAGCTGCTCATGAGAACACTCCCAGCCCCACTTCGTTAGAATGATCTAAATGAGTTTAAGCAGAAGGTATTTGCTGATCCAGCTCATTTTGACAAAAGCCTTTTAGACTATGTTTATGTAAGCAGGCAGATTTAGGAAATATTAGCTGGCAAAGGAGCACTGATGAGCAGCAAAGGGCTGAGCTGGTGAATGTCTGCTTTTTCACTAACGTGAGGTTTAAATGCTTTGATTGTCAGTTACGCCTTCAGCGTAGCTGCAGTGATGCTGATGGGTTTGAGTTGATTAAACTGATTAAATTAGTCCTGTGAAGGAAGAAGCAATAGTACTTCTCTAGCAATCTGTATGGTACTGTAGCTGTCATTTGAGAGTGATGCAAAACTCCACACTTCAAAATTATGCTGTTACTTAGAACAGTGTGTAAAGAGACGTTTTTCAGAAGAGTTAAATAACATGATGCTTAGCTTTGGGCATGCAATCTTTAGTTGATAATACCCAGTTTGTGAACACTTACTAAATTTTCAAAACTCTGTTTCAGTATAAAGTAAATATGTATTTCAGTATAGGTATATCAAATCCATGGCTTTTTTATTTGTTTGGACAGGGGTAGTATTTTATTTATCACAATTCAAAAATAGACTGATTGGTTTAGTGGGGGAGAATAAATTTATTTTCCCATCCTAGATAATGCCTCTAGAATATCAGAATTAAATTAATGAAATTTTAGAAACAAAGTGATGTCTTAGAAAACTTGTCTGCATTATTTTGTTCAAAGCTCAACATTTTTAAATATGCAATAATGGTATATAAAACACAAAATGCTAAATGTACCTTCTTGTTCATTACTGGTTTTACAGTTTGTTTTTGCCTGTGTGCCACTAATTAAATGTTTAGCATGAAAAATAGAGTAATGAGCTTTAAACTGTCAACAGTAGCTTAGAAAGTATTTTCTGTATGCTTATATAATATCATAAGATGAGCTTTAATGGTCTGCAAAACAGTAGAAAACATGAAAATGTCATGTCAACATCTCATCATTTTAAAGCATACTGTTGAAACTTGGAATTTTGAGGGATTTGGATACTAAAGAGAAGCTGCTATCATTTAGGAATGCTGCAACAGCAATATTTTTATATATGCATTTGGCCTTATGTCAACATTTAAACTGATTTTACAGTAAGTAAAATAAAATTCTTTCCAGTTTAGTTAAATGGAATTTTATGCTCTTAACTTAAACCTTTCTGATTTGCTCCTGTGCATCAGCCGTTTAGTTGCATTTCTGTTGCAACCACAAATATATACCGACCTGCTCAGAATTTATGTCATTAGTTACTTTGAAATATCATTTTAAAATTATCCTGGAAGTATCTTGCAGTTCCTGAGGTCTGGAATATATTGTGAGAGTTTCCAGGGAAAGACAGTTTGGAAGATCCAAGTACTGGGAAGCAGCAAGCTATACAGAATAAAATAATTGTATTTGGGGCACGGAAATATGTTTATTAGCACTTCCATTAAGGTGAAAATTTGCCTTTTAATACGGATTAAAAAATATAGTGTGGAATGATGAGTTTAAAGTGAACATTTCTTGGAAGTAGATCTTGCTTTTAGTTTTGCTTTTTAGGAAACCATAAAGAAATTATTTCAAATCATAAAGAAGTGAAGCATGTTTAGCAACTGTCTCAACCGTGTCTTTTAGAGGTCGATGTTGAATGTCACTCTTTTTTGGGTTGATGTGCATTGGAAATAGTGTCAAATCAGTGCCTTCGCGATCTTTGGAAAATGCAGGCTGACTGGGAAAATGGGAATAAAGTTTGTGGCAGGATTCTTGTTCCTTACTTGGGTCCTAAACAGCTGAATCAGTTTCTACACAGGGATTGAAGGAGAGGGGAATAAAATGAAAAACAAGCTAAGAAATACAATAAAAGTTCAGGGAAAATACTCATACTTGCAAATCTCCAGAGCTGTGATCTGCTGTTCTTCTGTAAAAGGATCAGAAACCAGAGCTTGGGCACATGACCTCAAGCTACTCCATGCAAATAAGGGAGTGTATCCTCAGGTTTTGGGCAAAGGGAGCAGCTCCCTCGCTGTTCAAAGTATGCTGTCAACTAAACTGGTCTCTGGCTGCAGTGCTAACTTGGGCAGGAGAAGAAATGGTTGGATACTCTCTGAAGATTGAAGGCGATGAGGTAAGAGACAGCTTAAAATGAGCTGAAAGTGAAGAATTCAGAGTCAGTAATTTAATTGTGACAGTATTACACAATAATATAAATTGTTTCTTTCAAGGCTGTGAAAAGGAAAGTAAGTGTATGCACATTATCTTGTCCCTCTTACCTGATGCTGATAAAATGTGTTATACCAGTGTGATGAAAATGTTAAATTATTGAAGGTGCAAGTTTTAATGCTGTATGAAATCTATTTTGCTCTGTTTTCATGTTTTTTCCCCTTTGTAGGCTAATCAGAAAATCAGACTCAGTTCGTACAGTGCAGATTTTGTTCTGAAAGTAAAAGTGTAATTTTTTTCCTGCATATAAATGACTGTAGCTTTATGAATAATGGAGGCTGTTTCTTTGTGTTTCAACATTGTATATGCAAAGATATTGTTAATTGTAAAGGGCTTGATAGTCTGCTCACTGGATTTCTTCTGGAGAGAAAATTTTGAAGAAGTATTTAATGCAAAGCAAAGCCATTTGTCTAACAGAAACATGGTTTACATGAAGCTGCATGCTCTGAATGGATTATTGGTTAAGTTTATCTCATTTCATGGAATAACTATGACTGCTTTGAAATCTCCGAGCCTTACTTTGCCTTCTTAGGTTTTCCTGCTATAGAAATCCATCCTTTATATGCATATAGAAGTTAAGGCTGATGATACTTTTTATTCTGTAATGCTTAAGGGAGAATTTGGAAAAAAAAACCTGTCTTCTCATATGGAGTACCAGCCATGTACATGCTTAGAAAAAATTTTTTGTGGTCTGATTTCTTAAGTGGGAAAAGAGTTAAACTGAAAAATAGATGAGCATCAGATGTGAGCCCCAAGAGCCATGGTTTAGAGTACTGAAAATGTTTATCTTTGAGGCAAACCTCAGTTTTCAATTTGAGTTTTAAATCTAAAATTACTTTTTTCTACATCTCTCCAGGCAGTCCTCTTTATTCTTATATGTGCTTTTCATGGTTTAATTTTTCTCTCTTCTGAGAGAAACTTTAAGCTTTTTTTTTTTTAATTGCATACATACATTTTTAAAAGTTCAAAAGAGCAAGCTTTTTAGCTTTTCTTTCTGATAGATTTTTATAGTAATATTTTATAAAACCTTACTGATTAGAAACAATTAGATTATTTTTGCCTTAAATTGGGTTATTTTAATGAAATAACATGGATTTATGCTAAAGAATCCAAACCAAGGATTAAGACCGTGTTTTTTTTACTCTGAAATGGTATTCAGTAATCTTGAGTCCAGTCATTTAGAGGATTTACAAATAAGGATCTAATTCTGAGTTTGTTTCTCTTGCTACACAAATAAACTCGTAAATATCTGTTTGTACTCGGTGATGTTATACTCATGTTTAAATTGCAATTTGTTGAATAGAATTATTTCTGTATTTATCCAAGGTCTTAACTCTGTCCCCATACATAAATATCACAGAACTGACTATGAAAATGTTTCTCGTAGTCCAGAACTTGCCAAAGTGTTTAATATATGATGCAGACTGTGTCAAGCCCTTAGTTGTAGTAGTATTCTAAGTTTCTGTATGTAACTGTTTACGATTTTGTTGCATTTACTAGGTTTGCTGGGATGGGTAATCTTCTTAAGGTCCTTACCAGGGAAATTGAAAACTATCCACATTTTTTCCTGGATTTTGAAAGTAAGTTCAAACAATTACAAGACAATGAGAGA
Source organism: Chlamydotis macqueenii (assembly GCF_036417535.1). NCBI lineage: Eukaryota > Metazoa > Chordata > Aves > Otidiformes > Otididae > Chlamydotis > Chlamydotis macqueenii. Next base: position 12,728,774 of record NC_141558.1, read on the forward strand.
ATCTTTTCCCTGACTTAACAGCAAACTGAGGAAAAAACTTAAAAAATCTGATTGCTTGCAGTGTGTATTTTCCAGCACAACCAGTCTGTCCAAGTCCATGTCTCTAAAATCATTTGTTCACTCAGGACTCCTTTTCTCTTCCTTTTCTATTTTTCAGGAACCAAATGGGAAATCTTTTAAAAGTTCTCACTTGCACAGAGCTTGATCAGGGGCCAAATTTTTTCCTTGACTTTGAAAGTGAGCAAAGCTTCTTGCCTGGCTTGCCTTCTTTGCTTATTATTTCCTAATAAACTGCATGCGCTTATACATCATAAAGCAATTCAAAAGGGATTTGCAAACAAATCAAATTACACTTCAGCTGAATATTACTGTTTGATATTTATAAAAGCATACAAAATTACACTTAAATTCATTCTGAGCAGAAAAGGGGGCAGCATAGTAGACAGGCAAGTAAAACCTTACCTTGAATTAGTTTCAGAACATTGATGAGCCATTGTTAAATTTACATATGGATGAACTGCACCTCAGCTTTCTTTAACAAATCAATATTAAAACCAAATTTCTTTATGTTGCTTCCTTGAAAGCAAATGCATATTGGAAATAGAAATAAAAAGCTGAAAAAATACAAGCAGTGGAGGTGGCACTATTTTTACCTGGTTCTGTGATTATTTAACTGGGATTATTACAGTTTCTAAAAAGTAGTGAAGTGATCAAAGTGTATGTGCTTGATTGCATCTCTCTTAATTGCATGGTTATCAGTTTGCAAAACAGTGTTTCGCATTCTGATTGCTTTGGCACATCTATATCTGATTCAAAGCTATTTCACTTTTGCTCTTATAGTTTCCCTGCATGTACTTCTAGACATTGTCTTCAAAACTGGTCATCAAATCCTCAAATATGGGTTTTATCTTACTCCACTACTTACGTGAAATGCTTTTTATTTATAAATGCTAACAGCGTGTGGTGTTTTGTCTCTTAATACCTTTATGCTAAAAAAAAAAAAAAAGTTTTGAGAGAAGCTAGTGGTCTTAAAATAACTTTAATTTGAAGCAGTAAGAGAGAATTTCAGGTGATTAGACACACATTTTATCACCTTGAAATAATTTTCTTGAATAATTTATTCCTGAGTTGTTTTTCTGGGAAAAAAAAAAAAAGTTACTGACATATGAAGCTGTATGTATGTGTGCACTCTGAAGCACTGGTTCAAAAAAGTAATTTAAACAGATAGTTAAATATCATGAAATTGTTCAAACATGCTTTCTTGGATGGGAGCTAGACTGTATGAGTATAACTTTGCACATATCTTAATCTTCTCATCTAGACCTTTCTTACTTCATTATGAAGAATCAGTTTCAAATGATGAAAAAAAGTTAATTGGTTAGTTTGAGTTTAGGACTAGGTTCTGCGAGCTGTGCATCCCTTTTTCTCTTCTGTCTGTATCATTTGAGAATTTAATTGTAAACCCAGAATGTCAAACGTTTATCCAAACCACCGTGTATTTTTTTGATATCAAACTTTCAAAGGCTTCTGTAGTGCTCTGTGGCTTTGCCAAGCTATTACGAAGGTTTTCAGCTGCTGTGAGCTTCCAAGTTTAATCAGCCCCGTCATGTCCTGCGTTGCAGGAAAGTACTCCTGACCCAGGCTGAAGGCTTGGCAGGGAACGGGTGGTCTGGCAGTGGGGAGCCTTGGCGGAGCAGAGGTGGTGGTGAGAGGGGAAAATATCTGTTTTATTGCCTTGACTGCGAAGGTTGATTTTCTTCCAAAAGTGCGCTGCCCTCAAGAACTGCATCGGGTGAAGCACCCTCTCCCAGAGGAGGTGACAGTGGCCAGTGCAAGCATTTCGGCTCACTAGTCAGGCATGTCTACCTGTAGAAGAAGAAAACTGTCATCCCCAAATTTCAGTGAGTTTGACACTCCTGAGCAATAAGTTAAATTGTTTTACTTGTGAAATAAATCCTGAAGGTTTTGATGGCATTAAATCTGTGTTATGTCAAAGGGATGTGACTAAAGATGCCTGTAGCGGCACGCTTTGGTCTCTTTTAATTAGCCGTTGTACGGTGTAAAAGGACAGTCTTTGTGGACACGGATAGGAGCCTGCTTGCATGCTTGCTGGACGTGTGACATTCTGTGGGCTTAGTTTTTAGTTCAAGTTCCTGGATGAAAATGGTCGCTACAGTTGGCCATTCAGAGGATGAGGGGTGTGTTGAGTTGATGTGTTCACTGTGTTTCATAATTTGCATCAGGATATTGCTTTCTAGTTTTTGTGCACTTTTTCATTAGTCAGAAGCTGAAATCTCAAAGTAAATCTATCAGCACTAGTTCTGAAATGTTTACAGATTTTTTGGATACACCTGCCCTGGTATTTTTTTTTGCTGCTCTTCATTTGTTATGCATTGTGCCCGAAAGGAGAGTGTGTGACGTACTTCTTCTTGCTCTGCATACAGTGTGCCACACAAATATTGCTTAAAAACCAGAAACAGCCTTCTTCCTCATAAGCAGGAGTAGAGCAGATACAGTCTGTCTCCATATCTCAAAAATCAGAGCCTTTATGGCCTGATGTTGGTCAAAAGTAAAACAAGTGTTTACATAAAGAAAGTGGGAAAATAACATTCGGGTCTTACATTCATTTGACAGTCAGTTTAGTCTGTGCTGCTCCAAAGGGGTCATCCCGTGGGTGATGCTTTGTCACATAGTCTTGTACCTTATGCTAGGATTGAAACGTACAAACACACGATTGCACCCATCATGAATGACAGCGGGGTGGGTTGGCCTTGACTGATTGCCAGGTGCCCATCAAAGCCACTCTATCGCTGCCCTCCTCAGCTGGATAGGGAGAAAAATGCGATGAAAGCTTCATGGGATAAGGACAGGGAGATCACTCAGCAGTTAGCGTCACGGGCAAAACAGACTCGGCTTGGGGAAACTGATTTATTGCCAATCAAATCAGAGTAGGATAATGAGAAATAGATCCATTTATTTTTATTAAATTATTGGATTATTATCTTCCCCCCATGCCTCCCTTCCTCCCAGGCTCAACTTCACTCCCATTTTCTCTCCGTCCTCCACCCTGAGCAGCGCAGGGGGACAGGGAGTGGGGGTTGCAGTCAGTTCATCACACATTGTCTCTGCAACTCCTTCTTCCTCAGAGGGAGGACTCCTCACGCTCTTCCTCTGCTCCAGTGTGGAGTCCCTCCCACAGGAGACAGTCCTTCATGAACTTCTCGAATGAATCCTTCCCATGGGTTGCAGTTCTTCATGAACTGCTCCAGCATGGGTCCCCAACAGTGTCAAAAGTGCTGCCAGCACTCCTGCATGGGCTCCTCTCTCCACAGGGACACAGGCCCTGCCAGGAGCCTGCTGCAGCGTGGGCTTCCCATGTCCCAGCATGGGGTCCTCCATGGGCTGCAGGTGGATCTCTGCCCCTCCGTGGGCCTCCATGGGCTGCAGGAGGACAGCCTGCCTCACCATGGGCTGCAGCACAGGCTGCAGGGGAATCTCTGCTTTGGCGCCTGGAGCACCTTCTCCCTCTCCTTCTTCACAGGCCTTGGTGTCTGCAGGGCTTTTTCTCTCACACATTCTCACTCCTCTCTCTGGCTGCAATTGCCATTGCGCAGGTTTTTTCCTCGCTTCTTAAATCTGTTACCCTAGAAACACTATCACCATTGCTGATGGGCTCGGCCTTGGCCAGCAGCAGGTCCATCCTGGAGCCAGCTGGCATTGGCTCCATCAGACATGGGGGAAGCTTTTGGCAGCTTCTCACAGAAGCCACCCCTGTAGCCCCCCACTATCAAAACCTAAAAAGTGTAAAAAAATGGACCAATAATAACAGGAACACTTAGAAAAACTACGTTTTTTTTCAACTAATTCAAAGGTGTGCAGTTTTTTTTTTTTTCAAATTCTGCCTTGTGCTGTATTTGAAAATGGGAAAGAATCATGAAAGAAAAAGAAGTATGTTTCAAAATTTCACCTTCCAGGTTTTCTTTTGTTAAGTAACTATTTTCATCTTTTCTTAGAAAATTTTAGGCTACAATTTTTTTAATAGTTTCTTTTTTCCTCTTCTTTTCTATAGTTATCTGTATCATCAGTTGCAATTCTTATAACAGCTTTTACTGGCATTATTCCTGATTCCAAAGTGGGAACCAAGTTTCATGGTCATACTTGAAAAAGCTTGAATCCAGCATTAATTTCAGTTAATACTGTGTAGCAAAAGCAGTTCTGTATGCCCTCCGGTGATCATTTTAGAATTAGAAAGTTACTCTGGATCTGTTCAAGGAGAAGAAATTTGAAAATCCATTCAGTCCAGCCTTGAAAGCAAAGAGGGACAAATGGGAGCTGTGGTAACTTCAGCGAGTGATGTGGAGAATACCGTTCTCCTATGGAGGTGAAAAAGCCTTTTCTTTCAGGTGAAATGCAAACTATATGCATTCAGCCAAATGCTGAAAAAAAACTCTTTTCTTTAAGGTCTACTGAAAGGTTTACATAAAGAAAAAGAATCTCTTCATTCCTAGAAAATGAACCCTATTGCTGTTTTACACTTGTATCTCAGTGTGGGCATTCTTATCCAAACTGCTCTGTATTGGAATTTATTATATATCACTTACTTTGCCTTAATTCCTTTTTAGCTCTCAACTCAAAAATAATGTTAGTGAGTGCCTGGCAAGTCTTAAGAGTCTGTGGATTTCAGGATTTCATGAGCCCATAGGATGAATCCTCTTGAAATGGATTTTGGCAGTTCAGGAACTGTTTTGTTCATTGTATCTTGACCTTGTTTAAATTGGTCACAGGTAAATGAATCCTGGGGTATTTGAGGCTCTTTCCATAGCAGCTTATGAGTGTACTTTTTTTTCAGAAAATCTATTGTCAAATTACTGCTGCCCATAGAGGGCCTTTTACAGGCAAAATTAACAAATAGTTCCACGTGAATTCTTGGGAATAATTTGAAAGTTGAGATACCAACAATTTGTTTTGAAGCTAAAAGACTAAAGGTTATAGATTATTGGGAGGAAGTGTCCTTAATTGACACTTTCATTTCTGTCCTCTCCTCAGATACAAATACCTTTTATAAGACCAAACTCTCTAACCTTAACCTAAGCAAGTTCCCTCTTTTTCCTAAATGTCAGCTAGGTGGACTCGTTACCTGATCCTAATTTAATCCCTCCCCCTTAACAATCAAGGACACTTATTTTCTAGGATTTCCCTCCCCCATCCCCAGAAGATTCATTAAATTTTCAGTTATCAGTGTTCATGTATGATTAAAAGTGTCTATTTTAAGAACACATCTGGCAGCAAAGCAACTGCCCACTTTTTCCATAATAGGATATTAATTAATACCCTCACTCGACAGGCAGCAAGGCTGGAGACGTGATCTGTATCCAGTCTGTGGGAGATTAAACTCGTCTCCCGCGCTGCAGAGCATGTCCTAAGCAAGAAGCTCTGGCTCCGTTGGAGCTTCAGCTGCATTGGCTCTGCGGAGCTGAAGCCTGGCACTAATATCCCTGGCACAGCACCGTGCCCATACCAAGTATTAAACAGTTGAGGGACCTTGACTTTGTTCTAGCTTGTTTAGAAAGGATGAAATTCAAAACTGCAGTGTAGACTGGATGAGGTACTGTTTCTACCTAATACTGTTCTTTTTAATATATGGAGTATAGCAGGTTCTGATACCTTCTAAAATGCATTATTCACTGTAGTTGTAATGCCTTTTATCTTTTCTAAGGACATAAACCAGCTTTTCGTCTAATTTTGTCCCAGATTGGAATGGGAAAAATCATTGTTGTGGTAACAAAGCTAAAATAGGACTTTAGCGTCATACTGTAACGTGCACACACACATATATACACACACACTGCTCTCTAACTTGCTGTCAGTGGCTGGTGGAATTATTCACCACATTCAGGAGTGGACAGGACAAGAAAAGCTGAAAGCAGAGCCTCTAAGACATCTTGTTTTCCTCACTATTCTTTTGGTAGGCTGTTGAGGCCAGGTGATTATGATGTTTTTGACAAATATGATCCTACATTCAGTGAAGTGCAAGTACTAACCAGCTTCAGTGGGAATCCTCTTAACTTGCCATCAGTTTGACTGAGGGTGGAATAAAGTTCTGTGTTTTTGGTCTGCGTTTCAGATACAGAAAGGGAGTATGGGTTGGAAGCTCTCCAAGTACTGTCTTGTTATCTCTTCATTAAAGTTGATTATTGAGATATTGTTGTACTTCATAAAAATTAGCTACTGAGATATTGTTATACTTGATTTTGTATTGGTAAAGGCTCCATATCTATTCATTTTATATTTAATCTTGTCCTATGAGTACTGGTATCTTTCTTACGTAGCAGTTTCTATGGTTTTTCTAATGTATACTTGGTGAAGAGCAAGGTAGATAGCTTGCGCTGCTAAGGGTTTTTTTGAAACAAATGACAAATATTTTTCTAAGCAAAGAATGATGATTCCACCTTCACACCCCATCGTGCACCTGAAATATTTAATACATACACAAATGGTTTGTAGTGGGTCCAGCTTTCCTCCTGTTTTTTTTTTTTTTATGAAGTCTGAAGCCCCATCCAAAACATGGAAGAGACCATGTGTAAAGATGAAAGAGAGCATTTGTTCATGAAATGAATGAATTATATCCTGGCTGTTTCTGATGGAGCCAATGGAATGACACATTTCTCTCCAGAGCTAAATTTTTTTCTTTCTAAATTAAAATTTGCTGGTAGAATCCATATATGGAAGAGTCAAGCCTGGTCTGACTCTTGAATTAATTTGATAGAGGATTCATTTAGTTGTCAAGTTTAAGGTTTGCATTGGAAACACTTGGGCAAAGGGAGATGAAAGGGTTTCCTATTTTGTACTCTGAATTCATGGGTACTGTAAAATCTCACACTTGAAAAGCAGTAGGTCCGGTGATTATGGTGACTTATTCTGAGAGGGCTTGCATTCAATGTGGATTAGTGAGTGGCTACAGTTTATTTATAAATGGGCTCAAATTCCTTTAGCTCATGCTGTTTCTCTCGAGGTAAGGGGAGAAGAGGTGAGCACTGCCAAGCAGTGACTCCACACTGTGATTCAGGAATGGTATTTTTTCACTCGGCACAGAGAAATAAGCTGTGGTATTGTTGGAACAGAACACCAATTTTAAAAGCCAAAATCTGTCATGAGGAAGTCTATATTCCTGTCAGTTGTTGTGGCTATTGTTATTATTTTGTTGATAGCAGGATGAACATTTCAAACTGATCAATTACAGGTATTTTAGCTGACCATTTTTGGCAAGATCTTAAAGTAAAATCCCTTTTGAAACATGGCCATGATCTTATCAGAACATCTGTTTGCATAACATATATTTCATAAGTAAGATGCATGGTTTATTTTTTAAAAAAGCCTGAATCATCCCTCCTACCTTTATTTTTAAGCTAAACACTTTCAGCATAAATATAAACTGCTTCTGCAAATGCAAGCTAAGCCTGTTGCTCTGTAGCCTTTGCAGTCCTCTTCCTCTCCCTTCCCTTTCTTTCCCTCTTCCGCCCACCTGCCTTCCCCCCACTCCTGCTTCCCCCAGTGCTGGGATACTACAAAGCTCAATGGGTTTCAAATATTCAACCATCCCCAAAAGATGCATTGGGAAATTTGAAAAAGTCGAACAATAAAGGGTGTAACTAAAGGCCATGTTTAAGTCCCAAAGTGCTGAGCAGCCTGTAGTGTTTACATTTCTATTAGGGGCTAATGTTTTTTAAAGCAAATAAATTGTAAAAAGTGACGTAGAAATACCTTGTTAACCAACCTATGCTTCAGGTGACCTGAACATGCAAATTTTACACTCATGAACTGTACTAATAAATTACTTATTCTCTTTTCTGTCTTAATAGTTGCTGAAAATGTTATTTTAATTAACATTTATTTAACTATTAAAATACGGATAGTGATTTATAGGTGACTCCTACCTTCCCTCTACTCTGTTGTTCTATGGCATGTAACTGTTTAGCAAGATTAAAACTTTCTTTGTTAAACTCAAAAGCCTGTACTGTTTAGTTTCTTTATCACAAGGTGACAGACCCCTTATGGTGTATACCTGAGACTTCTTGCAGCTTGGGGAAAGAACCAGTCAGTGACACTGTAAACCTGATGTGATTAATAGGTTGGTTCAACTGCCGCGTCCCAGCTGGGATTTTCCCGTTTGGGTTAGTTTTTCCCTTTGGTCCTACTTTCCCTTGCTTTTTGAAGGATAATAGAATTTTTTAGTTACCTGAAGGGTCTGGGATATAAAACCCAGCTCAGTAAGCCCAGCTTATTTTTACTTTGACTTGTTCTGTCTTTTAAACAAGATTAGGGAAAACTTTCAGACTAAGAGGGAAGTCAAATCAGTATTGTTTCATGTGCCCAGTCTCTTGGGACTCATGGTGACATAGGAATGTAGGAAAGATTTTAAGTATTAGTTGCTTCAGAGCTACAGACATGTAAATCTCAGCCGTTTGTGTCTGGTTCATGCAAGGTCCATACATAACTCGACACATTTAAACAAATTATCCTAACCCGAAATGTCGTGGGGAGAATGCCTGCTCCTTCCCTACTTTCCACAGTGAACCACTTCATTTGTTTCTAATGGAGCATGGGTAACTAAATCCCATACTGATACATGGGTGGAAACCTGTGTCTCATTTCTTAAGGAGACTAAATAGAAAAACTATTTTTAATGTTTCTTGTCTATTAATGTAGAGGTGTGTAGCATTTCCTAGTCAGTGAGTTTTGAACTGTTTTGAACTCTTTGCTTTTAATTCAAACAAATAGTTCTTAAGTCCTAAGATTCACCTTCAAAGTATTTTTTTTCTTCCCGTAAAATTAAAATTCTATCTTTACAAGGTAATACAAATTTAAGGAAAAACAATAGAATTCTGTCTGTAGAGATCTGCTGGAACAGTGTGATTGTTTCTACAAATACTGACTGCAATTCTATAGATAGGTCATCCAGTCTTAGTCTATGCCAGTCGTCTTTATGTTTGAAAGCAAAATGCAGAAGATCTCTGCATTTTGATGTTCTAGGGATATCATCACTCCCTGGTGTCACACTGCTGTGAAAATCCCATTGGGTGGGATTTGAATGGGAAAATTGATCTACTTCCAAATGTAATTTCTCTGAACAATGGAGGTCTGCAGGTCACTCCCATCCTGAAAACTGATCATTGACAGAGCTCGGTTTATTTTAGTAGCAGGAGTGATCTCTGACATACATAAGAAGAATGTTTATTTTTAACAGTACTGTATCTGTGTTTTACAAAAGGAGAAATAAATTACCCTGGTTAAGGAAGCCTGGAAGATACTCCAAGTGGTGTAATATCCCACTGCTCCTCCCACTGAAAGGTCTGATTTTATCCCCAAGCTGCAAGAAGTGAACAATTCTTTGTAATTGAACTGTGGAGCTCATGAAAGAGAGGGGCAGTTTTACTAAAGGACTGATGCATTATCCTCTTTTCTCATAATATTGCTGTATGATTCTGCTTCACTTGAAAATGCTGCATTTTGAGGAGAGGCATTATGAGCCAGAGCATACAAAAACTACTGTTTTTTCTTCCTTGCTATAAAAAGCAAAAAGTTAGATGTTAGCAGAATGGCAGTGCAGTATAATTGTATATTTTAAAAAAACACATCAGAGTGGAATTACACATAGTCAAGCTGGATATACTGTTGTTAAGCGGAACTGAGTAATCTTGCCATTTGTATTGCAGCTACCTTTTGACTTCGTGGATTTTGCTTTTCTGTTTCTTAGATGCACAGCCCACAGATGGAGAAAGGGAGGTATGGAACCAAATCAGTGCAGTTTTACAGGACTCGGAAAGTATGCTTGCAGACCTTCAGGCTTACAAAGGAGCTGGACAAGAAATTAGAGATGTATGTTTGTTAAAATTAATGACAGTTCTCTGAAAGCAAAATCAAGCCAACTCAATGTGTTCCTTGCTTCTGTTCTGTATCCAAGCACATTCTATGAAATGACATGAAAATCTTCATTAAAATGGTAGTTAGAAAATATGTTACAAATTATGTGTGAGATTGAACATAAAGCCCTAATGTGAAATCATGAAATGATGGCTATTGGAACTTTCTCTATGTTAACTATTAGTAATTAGTAATTATTTTTCACTTTGAGAAACATCATTTCGTATACCTTATTTTATATATCTTATGGTAGAAGTCAGAGTTGAGGATGTGGAAGAAATATTACTCAGAAGTCAGAAATACACTTTAAAAAGAAGTTGAAAATAGTTGTTCATCTGTGTAAGTGAAATAATGAATCACAGTAAATTATAACCTTACATCCACTTTGCAGGCATCTTATTCTATGAAACTGGTCCCAAAGTACAATTCTGAACTGTAACTTAAAACTTTTCTCAGCTGACCAAACCTCTTCCTGCATCAGCTTCACAGTTACTGTTAGCGAGAGCTGGTGGTTACTTAAGAACCTGAATATGTTGAAGATTTTGAAAGCATCAAAACCTTAAAAAAAAAGGCAATTTCTGCAACCAGTAGTCATACAAAAGGTCTTACCTGATGCTTCTACAAGAGTTTTGCTCCCCAAAGGATATGTTAAAAGATATTTCTGTATGTCAGTGGTGCGTTGGATTTAATAGTTCTAAATCACTATGTTACAGGAGGAGAGGAAAGGTGGAAAACATGGTATTTTTTTGATTTACTAATTTCCTATTCATGTGCAATGTAATTTTTCATAATTGTTCCATGTTTTACAGTATTTACTTTCTAAAATAACGTAGTAGAAAACTTCCAAGCCACCTTTTGCTTGTTATTCATATATCACAATTCTTTACAGTAACATTTTCATTTCAGGCAATACAAAATCCCAATGATATCCAGTTGCAAGAAAAAGCATGGAATTCAGTATGTCCTCTGGTTGTAAGGCTGAAACGCTTTTATGAGTTTTCACTCAGATTAGGTGAGCCATGTTTTAGTAGGTCTGTTTATTAGAGTACTTTATATATAAAGAAACAGGAAATGTATTTTTCCATAGACTTTAAAATAAATCTATTTATTTATTTATTTATTCTTTATTACTCTTTCTGTTTGATATCCACAGACATTTAACTGTGATTACATTTATCAAGGCATATTTTTAATCTTAATTTAATTTCAAAATTATGATAGGTTGCTAGTTTGTCACTTAAAATAAATTTGTATTATCTAAATGGAGTGCAAGCAAAGAACGTGATAAAACTATAACTTTATCTCTGGTGCCTGCCACTCTTCTGCACTTAAATGGTCCATGTTGTACTAATGCAATTTTTTTTTTTTTTTTTTTTTTTGTAATCTGCATCCTTCAGAGTTTTACAAGGAATGTAAACCAATAACATTAAAACCGGGGATAACAGGGAGAGAAGGGTATTAACAAAGTCTCTCACAGGGTGAAAAATCCAAATTTGAGCATTTTTTACACTGACTTTGTCATCCCTGTGAACCCCAAAAATGATGTAATTACTCCTTGAACTAAGCCTCTGGAAGAGAACCAGTGTGGAAAAGTGTATGTATGAAGTGAGAGAGCTCCCAATGCACGGGGATTCTTCTACAACATCCTACTTACTAAGTCTTTCACTTTTTGAGTTATGCTAGTAATTATAGCTGCAGGAGCTGAATTATATTGCTATCAGTGCCTGAGAGTACACTTTTAGTAACAGAGATGACAGAATAATCTCTATACTGAGCTGGTGGCTAATTGGGGAAGATGAAAGAGAAAGAGTTGAATATCTGAGTGCAAGAAAAATGTTTTGTCTAGAATTTTTGATAGGGAACTCAGATAAAGGATGATAAAAAGGGAAAAGAGCTCAGGTATATGGAATGGAGAGAAAATGAGCCTGAAGAGGCAGGTGTCTTTGACTAATGTTTCTCACCTTAGAATAGTAAGAAGCAGCATTTCTGTTAGGGCTCTGCATGTTCAGAGTGTTCCTTCGCTTCAAACAAAGTATATTTAGATACTTAAAACTTTGTCATAATGTGGACTGAATAGAATTTGTGCTTCTGATTTTTATCCAGAGAAAGCCCTGCAGAGCTTATTGGAGTCCTTGACCTGCCCACCTTATACTCCAACTCAGCACCTGGAAAGGGAACAGGCTCTAGCGAAAGAGTTTGCAGAAATCTTGCATTTTACTCTTCGTTTTGATGAACTTAAGGTTAATAAAATCTTTTCATACCTGCTGATTTTTTTCCCATGTATTTTGAACTGAAACTGATTATTTCCTATTGTCTTCCTCTAAGATGAGAAACCCAGCAATTCAAAACGACTTCAGTTATTATAGGCGGACAATAAGTCGCAACAGAATAAACAACATGCATGTAAGTAAATAAAATCTGATCTGTTGTTCACACTGAGGTATTTATCAGTGTGCATTTATACCATTTAGGGTAATGCTTTTTCTTTTGATTCACTAGCTGTCATGTTCTCTCCTTCCCACTGAGAGTTAATCAGCAGTCCGGATGAAGTGATTAGAGTGGAACTATTCATGCTACAATCTGCTTGCTGACATGAGCATGTACTGTATCTTTTTCTTGCTGCCGGCAAGATTTTAAAGAGTTTGACTGACCACTTTTTCTCATGTTTTCTTCAGCTAGATATTGAGAATGAAGTAAACAATGAAATGGCCAATAGGATGTCCCTGTTTTATGCAGAAGCCACACCAATGCTGAAAACACTCAGTAATGCAACTACACATTTTGTATCAGAAGTAGGTAATGGGGGAAACAAGTCTATCACAGACATTCTTGATTTTAATTTTATAAGATGGTTTACTGAACACTGACTGTTTTTAACCCTTCTAGAACAAAACGTTACCAATTGAAAATACAACGGACTGCCTAAGTACTATGGCCAGTGTATGTAAAGTCATGTTGGAAACACCGTAAGTTCTACCTTAAATCTTGTTTTTCTTGTATGAGATAATTTGTATTGTATTTTAAGTAGCCATCTGGGATAAACACAGTTTTTTCGAAATGAATTCCTGTATCTTTGCCTTAAGTTGTCATCACTTTTATATACAAACCATGACCCAGTATTAAGAAGCCTCCTATTTTAACCACCTTATGATATTTTTCATGAATCAGCATTGAGTTTTGTTAGGAAGAGCTTACATGGTCAGCCTGCATTTCAACAAAAGATTAAAGTACAAATGTAATCTTACGCACTCATAGGCTTCAGTGTCTGTGTTTTTTCTAACCAGGACCATACGCCAACTACTGTCTCTTGTTTGCCCATGCTGCTCAATTCCTAGCACACACAGGGACAAGATATTGGCTCTTCCAAGTAGCGCTTTTGCAAATGATACACTGGGACTATTCTGAGAATCCTCTGAGTAGATCTTTTTTGGATGCTGCCATTGTATTCTGGATATGAGAAAGTTCAGCTGTATGGAAGCTGTATAATTGTGCTCATATCTACTACTGTTGCTATTGGGGTTGCTGTTGTTTGGCTGTGCTTTAGTGGAGTGTTTTCCAGGTTAGAGATCTCTTTTCATGGAGCAGATATGCAAGATAGAGTCAAGGTAGTCCTCCTGTCTTGCAATCATTTGTTCATGGTGCCATGTAAAGGGTAGAACTCCTGAGGTTATTGTGGTACTCATTTCACAATCCTGGGACATCATAGAGGTACTAATTGGAAAGTAACCTTATGTGTCAGCTCATTTTTTGACAAAAGCAGAGAAACAGAAAGGTGCCAGTCATCTACCAGAAGATTATCTGATATTTAGTTCTAATTGTGGGATAATCAAGCATTTTCACATTAAAATGTCTGTAGCCTTTTAATCTAGTCACGTTATGATGCTGTGAAGGAATAAATGTTGAAGTTATTGTAAACTTTTTTTTCAAAATCATAAAACTGTATTTCAAAAATCAAATCATAAAACTGTATTTTTTTCTCTACTGTAGTTAGTTTTTCATTTCCTGATGATGGTTTCAGGCATTAGAGCCAGTAGGGACTGTCTTAACTGTGCCATCCATATTCTTATTTTGGAATTGAAAAGTCAAAGAAAAACTCTTCGGAATTAGTTCAGTCTGGTCCTGTCTAGTAAACCTTCACATGTTAGATGCTCAGTGAACCTGTGTTGTTGTTGTCTGTGGACATGGGGGTCAGGGTGAGGGGGGAGAGAGAGAGAGAGAGAAAGAGGCATGAGTATGATCCACATAGGTGAGTCCTTGAACTTACTAACTGCTGAAATCAGATCCCACTTAAATGTTGACTGTTTCAAAATAGGAATTTAGGCAAAAATATTAGCTTTCCTTTGCACTCCTGATGTGTTGTGTTTCCAAGATTAAACAGAAGGTCAGTTTCTATCACATTTCATGAACTATGGAAGTCTTCTATGAAGTCGTCATCATGGACGTTTTGCTGAAGTGAGGATCTGAACTATGAAGGAGTATTAGAAGGGGTTTACGTATCTCTATTTGCTTTCTAACCATTCTTCTAAATTAACAAGGACTTATACAATCCAAAGATCTTTAAAAACTTACTAAAATGCATCTTCAACCTTAAAACACAATTTTAGTTCAAATTTCAAGCACTCATAGTCTAGTTTGCGAAATTGTCCAATAAAAAGTCAAGACTGTTTATTTCTTTTGTTCTGTTTTCCAGAGAGTATAGGAGTAGATTCACCAGTGAAGAGACCCTTATGTTCTGCATGCGAGTAATGGTGGGAGTTATTATTCTGTATGATCACGTTCATCCTGTGGGAGCTTTCTCAAAGACATCAAAGATTGATGTAAGAGTGACTTTTCTTTAATACTCTGTAGGTTTGAGAATACTAGTCTGCAGCTTTTTTTTTTTTTTTAGCACAAGCTTATGACTTTGTGTAAATCATTTTAATTACTTTTGAGTGGCAAAACTTAGAATTTATCTTCACCTGTGTACTTTATCAGCTTGTTTGAAATTAAAATAAGGATGAGTCCTTCTTTTGTATTCTTACAGACACGGATACTCATTTGTCTTTGTTAGCTCTGCTTTTCTGTCAACTGTGTGGTTACACTAAAATAATTTTGTATTACCTCTACCCTGGAATAAGTTTTATGGTCATAATTTTTTATTAATCATGTAATTTATTTATGCTGAAATGCTCATCTTTGGGAGTAGTTCTGTTGTAAATAAGCAGATATTTGACAGTGTCTGAGATCTGAAGTAGCAGAACTGAAATGTTACTGCTGTAATGTTGATAATGAGCCTTCAGTTTTAGCTTAGGCATGACCAGTCACAGGGAAATGAGACTTGTTTCTTCATCCGAGATACTGCAAGCACACACAAAAAAAGTACTCTTATTTTTGCTACATGTTTTACAAACCTAAATCTCATGTGCCACATCTTTCAGCAGAAATAAGCTGTAATTCATGAAAAAAGATGCTATATTTCCCTTTAGAAGAGAGCCTACTTCAAAAGAGAAAAAAAACCATATCTGTTATTGCACGCCATAACACTAAGTCTTCGTTAGCATTTTTAATCTGCAGATATCAGTATTTTACCACGGCTTCTCTTTGACTCTGTTTTACAGAGGGGAAGATATGACACAAAGAGGTGAATTGATTTGCTCAAGGTCATGCAGCAGATAGAGCCCAGGAATTGAATGCAGACTTCTTGACTGCTAATTCAGTCCCTTGCCTACAGAGACTACACGAGTAAAATTTTGATAGGACCAAATATACAGTGCTTGTACTTTGTTTCTCACATTTAATGTAAAGCCCTGTAATCTTACAGGATAGTTAAACAGATTTAAGTGGGAGGCAGGAGATGTATGACTCGGTTTTTTAAAATGAGTACATGGTCTCAAATTTTAATTTGCTTAATTAGTTCAGTGAATCTTCTCTAATTAAAAAAAATCTTATAATATTTCAAATTATAAGTTTGTTTTACTGTGAAAAACAATTATTTTCTTCAAATTAGTCACTTTATGGGAACCATTTCAAGAGATTTTCAAGGACAGTGGAACAAATTACCCTACCCTTACTGATTCAAGACTGGAGACTTTATTACAAGCTGTTAATTATGGGATCCTAGCTTAGATGTCATAACAGCTTCTCTTCTTTGACTGTTGTAGGGATTCTGGTTCTAACAAAAATGTTTTGAATTTTTATTTCCTTTGAGTTTGTCTGATCTGATGAGGCATGTAAACCTGTACTGAGTGATGTGAATATTGTCTTGAGTTTCTCTAGCTCAGGAGAGGTAACTGTGTCACTTAAAAATATGTGCTGCTACCCTGAGAATTTCATCTGATGAACTGTTTGCATAGCTAGTTTAGTCTCCCAGGTAGAAATGAGACAACTGAGCCATGAGCAGTGATTGTTAGGCTGGTCGTTGCACAGGAGGCTGTCACATTTTCCAAATAATTTTTAGTGGCAAATACGTGGACCCTGGCTTCAGTTAAGTATTTATTCATGCACTTTCATAATAAGGCAGAGTTGCTCCTTAGCTACAAAGAAAATACTGGCATGTAGATTTAGCACTGTAATGTGACTTGAGAAGGTTTAAATCTTGACTCTGCCATGTTTTTATCTGTTACTTTAAATAAAATAGAATTAATCTAGACTAACTTCTGGATACCTATTAAATGTCTTCATAGCAAGAGGAAGAAATAGGTACTTCCGGGGCATGATTCACTACATCTGAAAGTATATTGTGAATAGGTTAGAGGAATTTCTCATCTCTCTATTGACTGGAGTCTGTATAGTGAGCCAAATGAGTTCTGCCTGTGCTTTCTCTGCTTCATTTCCCCTTTTGTAAATTTGGACAGAGTTTCAGCCTGTTTTTTCAGTCTCCATGAAGATGTTCTTTCAGTTTGGTGTTTAAAATCAACATCATAGAGTTCTTATCTCAGATTAAGTTTATAACCACTAGTTATGAAACAAATCATAAGTTATAACCAGTTAGGTTTACAACTGAAAACTGAACGCTGAAAATAACTTCTTTGTGCAAGCAAAAAAATAAAAGTCAACTTGAAACATCTCTTCTGATAGTTGTTAGCAGCAATCATGTGGGACTCTTCTAAAATCTCTTTTTTTTTTTTAGCTTATATTAGCTGTTCTTGATTTTTTTAAGTTGGAATTGGAGAAATCATGTGCAAATTAAAATATATATGGATAATTTACTATCTACAAATGCTTATAAAGTAGATGCTGTTTTCTCAAAAGTTAGATTTTTAACTTAAGATAATTTTTAAATGTTATAATGCTTTTATTGTGTCATATAAAGCAGCATTAACAGTCGGTAGGAAAAAAAACTGCCTGTCTTTGGTATAATTTTCCTTGTTTTCAGCTAGTGCAATTCATATATTATTGTTCAATAGTGGCATGCTTCTGTTCCCAGATGAAGGGATGCATAAAAGTTTTAAAGGAACAACCACCTGACACTGTGGAAGGACTTCTGAACGCTCTCAGGTATGTGTGGAATCATTGTTTGATTCAGCCTTGACAAATTCCTTTTTTTTTTATTTTTTCCTCCCAGTCTCTTTATATTGAAGACTTTTCACCTTAGAAGCTTGATTTATTAAGAAAATTGTCCTTTCAGGTTTGCCTTCATCACCTGAGATTTTCTTTAAGTAATATTCATTTCTTTTAATTTCATTTCACTTTGATAAGCCATGACTATTAATATTGGAAGCCATCATGTCTTTCTTCAGATATACGTAATGTTTATTTTATTGCCTAAAACTTAGCCATCTAAAAGGTAAACAATGCATCAAAGATAAACAGTATATCTAAGCTAAGATTTGTTACATAAAATACCCCAGTAACTAGAACATTTTAGAAGCCAAGAGTAGAATTTCTGTTTCTCAAACCCTTGATACTTCCTTTCTCTCTTTCCCGGTGATTTAATAACCTCTTTTTTTTTTTTTTCTAATTTTGCTAAATGATAGAACTTCAAGAAAGAGCATCCTAAATCTCAGTCCTGTAACTAAGTGTTTAAGGTGCTGCCTTGGGAAGCAAGACACTATGGTCTGACGCTCTTCTGAAGCTGAGAAGGCAGTCTTAGTACCAAGTTTTTCAGAGCTCTATTGAATTCTCTAGCTGTTGAATGCTTGGATAGAGTGAGAACTGCAGCTATAACCACCTCCATATTTGCATATTATGCCTTTTGAATGAAAATTGATGTGGAGTTAAATCCTGCAGGTATTAGGTGTGTTTTGAGCTTATGTGATGATCCCTATGAACATAAGCAGCGGAGAATGTTTGGACTTAAATGGAAAAAACACACTAAAGCTTTTCAGTTCTACCAAGATATTCCCAAAAGAGTAACTCAGCACCAACAAACCTGCTGGTTACAAAATAAAGAAAAAAAAAAAAAAGAAAGTCCTCTATGTGATGGTACATTGTAAGATGTAAAGGTACAGGACATTTAAGAAAGCTGCTTAAAATTAGGGTTATAGATTTTGCCAAAATTCGATCTAGATTCCAAAGTCCTTTTAGTATTTACCATATTGCTTATGTCTTTCCATGTTTTTTTACGTCTTTTGAGGCTTTTACCTGGAAAAAAAGAGGTCATTTCAACCCAAAATTGTGACAATGTCATAGATGGAAGGCAAACTATTTAGTCGGGACTAACTTCAGCTATTAACAGAGAATAAGTTATTGCAAGGGATATTTAGAAGATAAAGAGCACCAGACTATTAACAGTTAAATTCCAGTGATCAATGACTGGAGGAACTTCTAAGTTCCTCCTTTGTGTAATTGAACTGCACTGATTTCAAAAACAGACACTGAAGTTTTCAGACTTTTCTAATACCTGCTCATTTTATGAAATATTGTTTTAACTTGTAATTTCTAGGTTCACTACAAAACACCTGAATGATGAATCTACTTCAAAACAAATTCGAGCTATGCTGCAGTAGTATCCCGAGACAAGTAGATGTTTGTATTGATCACAGAAGATGTGTATGTTTACATAATTTAATACAGTTTGATGTTAATACTTGTGTGTATTTACATAACCATTTTCTTCACACTGCTAAAATATATGAATCTGTTCATAACCTGACTGACTTTATATGCAGCCTAAGTTTTTATGCTAGCCTTTATCTTTTGACTTTTAAAATACTTTTTTACTTCAGCTGCGACAGTTTATCTGTGCATTTTAATCCTTAAACACCTTCTCTATCAGAGAAGTAAGTAGTAGTGAACACAAAATGGAAATAAAATAAACTGAAATGTCAAAGATATCACAGAAGAGGAACTTTAATGAAAGAGAAAGTTAATATAACAGAAAGTAAAATTCATTGGATATGTTTTAAGAACATGTGCACAGTTTTTGAGTCAGTTTTAGGACCTCAACAAACTTGTATGAATAGGAGAATACCTGAATGTTCATCACTGTCATAAAATATATTGTCTTTCCTGTAATAAGTGGAGATCCACCTAATTTTAAGGATTATGTGCTGGCTGACATCCAAAAATGTATTGCAAAGAGGTCATTATACCTCTTCTGTTAAGTATAACCTGTACCTTTCAACCATTTACAAAATTAATATCCTTTTTCAGATTCAGTATAAATAAACAGAAAATGTGTTTTAAGATCATTGCTAGATTTTGAAAATTCTGTATAATTTTATTAGATTTAAAAAGGAACAGGAAAATGCTAACACCTTGACTTAACTAGAAGAGGTTTGTCAGTGTAAATATATCATGGTGAACATTATCTTTCAGACAGCTCTACCTGGTAAGTAATATTTGTGCTGATATAAACCAGTATAAAGCAGAACGCCCTTCCGCAACAGCAGGCTTCCCTAGTGTCGAATTAGCCTCAGCAGACTAGGGATGGTATAAATAAGTTTTAAGAGCTGAGCTGTTCTTAAGCACTTCATCAGGTTCCTTGATAGTATTGTTTGTTAGATGATTCAGAGTAAACACAGAAATATATATCAGCTGACTGCTCTTCATTTAGTTTTGAAATGTGATTGATGCTTCAAGGATTTGAGTTCCTTGTAGAGTTGTTTGTTCTTACTTTCTAGTAATTTTTCCAGTAAATGGAATAGAAGTACTTTGCCAAAAGCAGCAAAGTGCTCATGCTCTGTTAAGTGTGTCTTCTGGGTGATATGCCATTGCTGTACATATTCTTGCAGAGGTCAGGTTCTGAAAATGTGTTTGATTTTGTGTACTTTGCTTGCATGTATGTGTGAAAACTCCAGTGCTTATGCACAGATGCAGATTTCTGTTTGCTTCTTCCTGTGTACGTAAATCAGGGTTCGTGTGCTCTCACTGGAATTTTCACGCATATCACTTCTAAAAACTTTACCTTAAGACTCTAAAGATGCATTTGGTCTGCTGAAACTCATTTGCGCTGTGACAAATTGAGTCATCGAACTCAGTCCTTCAACAGTATTAATGTAATGAGTTATTTGGAGTAGGAATTGCCTTAGAGTTTATTTCTGAGCAGAACTACCACTATGAGGTTTCTCGAGCCTGATCAGAACCTGTAGGTGCCAAGGTTACACATGTCGTGATACTGGACAGCACCACAACTCCAGCGTTCGTGTCACACATCTCCAGTTGTAGCAGCAGATCACTGTGTTGTCAGGAACAGAATTAGAAATCACACTAGTTTTTTTCTTTTTCTGGAAGCAATGATCACACTGCTTTTTCACAGTAGTAAATGCACTGTTTACAAACTCCGTTTTTAATGGCAGGACATTTACAAATGTATATTAGGGGAAATCCTGCTTTGTCCATAGTCACTTCCAGTTAGGTAAATCTAGGTGGATGACAGGTCATTCTGTTGAGCTTTGGTAACTGAAGTTAACACATGCTTTATCTGCAATTACCTGTCAAACAATGAATGAAGTCTTATCTTTAAATATCCTAGAGGAAAGTTATTTGTCACTTTATAATAAAAATGTAAACCTTAAAGCATTCTGCGAGTTGTCATATGCTGTTTGCCGAAGTCACGGAATTTCTTTGCCTGCTATGATGTTTTTGTACAGAAGTTTGTTTGAAATAATAAAAAGTTTGGTACAGTAAGCATTGAGACTGTTTGTATTTAGAGACAACATAAAAAGGTTGAGAAGCATCCCGTTTAAAGTTTTGGATCTGAGATAGAATAGGTTCACCTTATGTATCCAATTTATAGTTGATTTAAAAAGCATTTAAAATGTTTCACTTGTATGCCACAACAATATAACCTTACATCACTTAAACAATTTGTGGGGTTTTTTGATGATTCTTGGCACTTCTCTGTATCTTGACCAGGGGAAATTGTTGGTACTGCTTTACAGAGTAGAGGGCATGAATCCCTTCCATGACTTTTCTATCTTCACATTGGTTGTCCTAGGCTATGGTGGCCATCTCAGGTTGCATTTATAATCAGTAAAGTCACCAGAGAATGATTCATTTAATGTTAAGATAAGTGCAAATGAATTGCTCTTGGAAGAAGAGTTATAGATTAATGGTCAAAGTTATTGATCTCCATTTTGTCAGTGTTTCTTCTTATTTTGGCTCATCATTATGTAAGAATGCATGTTTGTAGTATGGTAAATATTTAAGCCTAATAATGACAGCATTTCAGAATGTGCAGAAATGAGTGTGACTAGTTTGGGTCAGAATAGCCCTAAAAAATTTACTTGTTTTGTGGTATTATTTTAGGGTGGTATGAATTTGGAAGACTAGAATTTGCTGCTGCAAACAACTGAAAGGGTTTGAAGCATAATTTATGACTTCTGAGTTTTCTACTGCTACTAAGTGGCTGTCACGAAGTTACTGAGATTATATTTACTGACATGTGACAGACCACATCGCTCAGATAAATTATCTAATGTTTTCCATGTCTACTAAAATTTGTAAAGCAACAAGAAGTCTTCTCTGTGTTGCTTTCTGTGTTGTATTTCAGCTAAATTTAAACTGGAAGTAAGTAGTATATAAGATGACTTGCGTTCTTACATTTTCTCTGAATTAAATAAAGTAGAACATAAATGCTTTATATGAACTAATCTTTCTTCCCCCTCCCTCATTTCCTTCTTGAGAAGTTTAATGGAATCAAGTGCCAATTAGGTGGATGCGTATTTGGGAAATACCGCATCATTTTTTCATGCCACATCTGGTTTTCGTAGAATCATAGAATCATTTTGGCCAAGACCAGTACAGATTCTTGTCTGACCAGTTCTCAGTCTGTCAAGATTCCTCTGAATGGCAGCACAACCATCTGGTGTATCAGCAGCTCCTCCCAGTTTGCTATCATCTGCAAAATTCCCGAGAGTGCATTCTGTCCCACCCTCTGAGTCATTAATGAAGATGTTAAACAGTACTGGCTCCAGTATCAACCACTGGGGTACATCACTACCTAATCTAAATCTGCCCTTTCAGTTTAAAGCCACTACCCTGTGTCCTATAACTACCTGCCTTGTCAAAAGTCCCTCTCCAGCTTTCTTACAGGTCCCCTTTAGGTACTGTAAGGCCGCTGTCTTCCCAGAGCCTTCTTTCTCCAGGCTGAACAGCCCCAACTCTCTCAGCCTGTCCTCATAGGAGAAGTGCCCTCTGATCATTTCGATAGCCGTCCTTTGGACTCTCTCCAACAGGTCCATGTCCTCCTTATGCTGGGGGCTCCAGACTGGACGCAGTACTGCAGGTGGGGTCTCAGCAGAGTAGAGGGGCAAAATCACCTCCCTTGACCTGCTGGCCATGCTTCTCCATATTTCCCATGTGCCTTAGCATAGTTTCCAGCAGGATCTGCTCCATGGTCTTGCCAGGCACAGAGGTGAATCTTACTGGCCTGTATTTCCCTGAGTGTTCCTTATTTCCCTTTTTAAAAATGGGGGTTATGTTTCCCATTTTCCAGTCAGTGGGACCCTCACTGGACTGCCACAACTTCTCAAATATGATGGACAGTGGCTTGGCAACTTCATTTGCCAGTTCCCTCAGCACCCGCGGATGTATCTCATCAGGTCCCATGGACTTGTGCACCTTCAGGTTCCTTAGAAGTTCTCAAACCTGCTCTTCCGCTACAGTGGGCAATACCCTTTGTCTTTTCTCAGTCATAGTCTTTGACCTAAGTTGCTTATTACTGACCAAACTGAGTCTTCTGCTAGGGCAGATCAATGATGTAACATGATAATCTTGCAGAGATCTCTTGTGCTTGACTACTTTAAAACTAAAATGAACAGTGCAGTAGGTGTTCTAGAGTATCAGTAAGTATATAGTTAAAAAGTAGACCAATCAAGTGCTAATCCCTAGTTTAAGATGAAGATATATCATGATTTTTCAACAGATCTTAATTTGAGGTCCATCTGGAATTAAGATAACTCTCTTGTATTGGGTATTTGGGCTGTTGACAATTAAACATGTAGATTTGGGTATTAAGAACTAGACATACATTTTAAAGTTGCTAACAGAACTTAACGGTTAGAATATTTGTATGTGGCTCAGATCAGAATGGCTATTACAGCTGGTGATTTTTCTCATTCTGATTCTGCATCCACTTCAGTGAAATCCTAGGGTTTAAGGAAATTATCCATGGATTTTAATGATGTGTCAATCAGTTATTCTTTACTGTCTTGAAAATGGTGGAAGAGTTTGTCTGTGTTCTCTAGACACACAAAAGAAGCTGGAAGAGGACAGTGGAAGATGATCAACCTCAACTAGCTTAGATCTTCCATAATGAAAAGAGGACAAAGCATGAGACTTGATGTGGGTGCAGTCAACGTGCAGTTCTAAAACTACTCTCTCCTGTGAGTTGTGTGACATGGCAATGTCAGAAGGTCAGATCATGTTAGAGGGACAGGGAACTTCTGAAGGGCTTTGACCAGGAACAGATTCTACCAAAATGAAGAAACTTGTCTCCTTACAGACATTATTTTAGACAGATGGGTACTGAACCTCATTTTGGTACATTTCTGAGAAGTTCATTGAAAAAAAAGTGATCTTATACCAGTTTTTCAACAGTATTAATATTTGACAATTTCAGATATATTTCTAAATTGAATGTTATGGTTTTATATTATTTTTTTTTTTCTGCTAGCATTTTCTATGCGGTTCCTATTTGTGTCTTTATAAACTCATAACAAATAAACGTCTGACAGTGAAATATGTCAGTTCCATGATCTTTTGTGTTTGATTTAGCTTAAAGTCGCTGAGAGAAAAAAGAAATGTTAAAATCCATTTCATGTCTTTTTCTTTTTTTCTTTTTTTTTTTTTTTGTTTTGCACACAAAGCTGTGATTAATTATAGGCAATTTAACTATTGAACTTCGTCTTAAATAGCATGCAGCGTGAGAACTCAAAGGCTTTTTAATGGAAACCTTCCCACACAAGATTCCTTACAGTGGACTTGAACAAAGATTCATAGATGAACTTCAGTGAACAGGTACACATGGCCCTAGTTACTGAGATACCAAATCTATCAATATAAGAGTGAATCAGCTATTACATCTCAATGAAAATTTTTAATTTGGAGAAAGTAAAGATGTGTTATCTAGCCAGCCTAATCAAAGGATTTTTGTGGAGATCTTTCTTATGTTTATCAGATGAAATGTGCGTATTTGTTCTTCTGATTAATTTTGGATTACGTGTTCTCAGGTATACATTCATAATAATATCTATGATATACAATGAAACATTATTTGTAACCACTGACTCAGCCAATTCTTTGCAGCTGTGTTTTAAAACTGCAGGGTGAATGCCACATTTGTTTTATGCCGCTTGTCAAAGTGACATTTGTGTTATTATATTTGGAAGCTTAAAAAGCTAATGAAGATTCCCTTTGTTCAGTGGTTTCACATTCACATTGAGACCCACTGTTCTGATTACATGTTGTACAACTGTAATTACTTTAATTGAGATATGCAAATAAGACCATTTTTTTTTAATTTTTGTCATTCATGATATAATTGACCAGATTTTTAAATAATACAATCCAGTGTAGGTTAAATGCAGTCAGCAAAAGTACTCAAATGCATGGTATCTGAAAATTAGTTCAAATTATTTTGTTGAAAAATATTACTTCTGAGACAAGATTATTTTTCAAACAAGTATCAGTAGTCCTCCTTGTTATATGTATTTTCCAAATAGAAACTGGAGTTTTACCAACACAAGTGTTACCTGAGTATGCAAGTAGTTTGAATCAAGAGGCACGGTGTAACAGAGCTGAGAAAAGACAGAACAGTTTCAGTAGAGTTTGACACAGGGGCCCATGCAACTGATCACTGTTCGTGTTGGAAAGTCTGAGATTCCTCAATTCTTTCATACTTCTGAAATTAAAAAAAAGTCTGTCCTCTCTGACCCCATACTTAGTGAAAATCAGGCAAATAACAACTAACAAGCAAACATTTGTGATTTTTAGTTCTGAGATGTACAGGCTTCAATTTAATTCAGATTATTTTTATGCCAGGTAGTAGTAGGGCCATTTCTGTGTTTAAAAAAAAAAAAGGCCCGTGAAATAGCAGATTTTTGGCCTCCTGGAAAGTCAGTCTAGGATTTTTTGTGTATTTGGAAAGTTTGTTTCTCCTGGGGTGTTCATTCAATTGTATCATAATTGTACTAGAAACTTCTGCTGGAAGAATCCCTCTGAGACATCTTTTATTGACTCCATGGGTCAAGAAGCGTAAAAATGAAAGATAGCAGTCTAGACTTTGCAGTGACGGGTCATCTACTTCCCTGATCTTGAAAACAGAATGAAAGTAATTCATGGTCAGAGTACTGGCATTAGAGCTGCTAAAAGGACATCCTCTTACGTTCTGTTTAATGTCTTTTTTTTTTTCCAATCACTTCTTTTTAAAATTAGAATAAAATATTTTTTCTTCCATTTGAAACAGGTTAATTCTTCCATAGCTTTGTTCAACTTGACCTGATGTGCTGTTTGAAGCATAGACTTTTGAGTCCTGCCTGCCACAGACATCTTGAAAGTACAGGTGGCAGGTTTCATAACCTTAATTTTCATTTGGCGTTTCAAGGGACACCACTTGCAACAGCCATGGGCTTTGCCTGAGGTAGCAAATTACGTCCTCCTACATGCAGTCTTCCAAAGACTTTGGAGAGACAGACCACCAAAGACTCTTGATTCTTCCTTCAACTCATATGTTAGGTTGGACTGAATCACCCCCAGAAATGCTTCTGTCTCTCCTCTGCGGACTATGGAGGTCCTGGATTATCAGCTTGGATGAAATGCCAGCTCTTACACTCATCCTCAGGAAAGGCAACTAAGCCTCTAAATGTTCCCAGTATCTGAAAGTTTTTGCTTCAAGCGGTGTCTGTCCTGTACTGGGATTTCTGCCACAGCAAAAGAGAGGCAACACAAGCAGCAATATAAAATAAATGACTTGGTTTTCATTCTCACTTAGTTTATCTTTGAGGATCTGATTAAAAGCCTGTTCAAGTCATTAGCTTTAAACTACCAAGCTGAAAACAAACAAACAAAAAACCCCAACAAAACCTCTTCATTCGTACAAGTTGTAACTTTCTTCATGTGCTCTAATAAATCATCTTTTCCATCTCGTAGCACTCAGCTACCTGACAGCATCACCAGCAATGCTGATTTCCACAACAGGGTTCAGCAGTTCAACCTTACTTGGTTACTAGGAACTCCTTCTGACTCTCTGGTCTCTTCCATCTGTATCCACTTTGAATAAACGTCCTCTACATACCATCTTTTAAGACGTGTTACCTTACGTTTCCCAAACCTTGAGTTTTGTGCTCTGCCACAATAGTGGAGAGTTACCCAAAATTTCCTGAGTAATGTCTGAGTGTGAATCTGCACACTCATTGTATGTTGTTACATTTTGCAATTGCAATTACAAGAAACTTCACAGTTACCTTTGACTGCCATAAATAATTGTTCAATTGGAAATACTCAATAAATACTCAACGCATTTACATCAGCAGCAGTATGCAACAACTGATAAAATCACAGAGCTGTTAGATTCTAAAAAAAGTCTCTATGTAAACTGCAGTGTTTACTAAAATAAAAACTAATAATAAATAAGCACTAAATAATATATATTTATATTATTATATTATGGGGATTTGCTTGCATTTTAAAATAAATATCTTCATTATTTTATGCCCATTATTGTGTTTGCTTTCTTTGAGATATAAGGAGTGTTTACTGATAGGATGGGTGTGGATTCTAGAGCACACAGGGGAAAAATCTGCTCCTGAAACCACTCCAGAAGTTTTTCTCATCCAAGCGAAGAAAAATAAACATTCACCTCAGCTGGAGATCTCAGCATCAGAACACACAGCTGTTCAACAAGAGCTTTGAAAGACATGTTCATATTTTGCATTTGAATCCATTGAAGAAAATCACAAACTACTGATGGGCAAACAGCTAACTAAAGAATTCAAAATTAAGTTGAGCTTTAACTTGAACTGCATTCTGTAGAAAGACTGCATGAATCTTGGCTGACTTGGACCACGTTTAAACTGACTTTTAATTATTATCTTTATTTCAAAGACAGATCAAAAGCAAGTAAAGTTATAGGTCTTTCTCGTTTAAAGTTTATTGTGATGATATGAGTGAGAATTTGTCTAAGCTGAAGGACTGGGTCATTTACCAAGACTAAATTTGCTTTCATTGTTTGTATTTTTCCCGGAGATAACTTGGTTACTATAAACTCTATAAACTGTTTTGACCTGCTAACATTCTGACAACCATGGGCAAAAAGTCTCTGCTGGCATAATCCTATTAATATACGTATTCTAGACATTAAAAAATAGCTTTTTATCACAGATATGGTATGTTGCATGAGGCAGAAGTCTGTAATGTGCTATTTATACATCATGTAATGCAAGCCAGCATAGGGAAGGACAGAATTTGGCCCTTGGTTTAATCTTATTAGCCATTTTAATTTTTCTTGGTTTCCATTGCGAGGCAGATTTCTCCTTTATTACCAGTGCTACTCTGGCAACTTTTCTTTTCCTGTACTTATATTTCACAGATTTTTTTTTTACTTCTGCTCAGATCTGCTTTTGTCTTGCAGGGAAAGAAAATTAAAAGACCAGTCTGTTATCTCACATTTCAGTTAAGTCTAGCATATATTTGCTTAGGGGTAAAAAAAGTTGAAGAAAAAAGGGAAATGTCAGAAATGAATAATAAATAGCGTATAAACAGAAGCAGATTTTCTGTGATATGTTACCCCTGATAAACTTGATAATGTTTCCCAAATGTGTTGCCTTGGTTCAGATCCAAATCTACTGGTCAGGTTTTATGTGCTATTTTTAATTTTACTGCTTAAAAAGCTTTACATCATCTTGTAGGAATTCCCTCTTAGCGCATAGCTGTATCTAGTTATTTGTAGGTTAAAATTAATCTTAATATAGATTCATATAAAACATGTGTTACCACAGAGGCAGCAAAAAGACAGATCTGGGTGGGTAGAACAAGCTGGATTTGCAAGCAAACCCTTTTTTTCTTTCTAATGAAATATGTTTTCCTTTGAGGTCACTCCGCTGTTTGATATTGTAGACTCTGAGGTCTTTCCATTCAGTAAACTTTCCTTGCCCTGTAAAGAGTGAAATCAGACTGTGAGAGGCAAATACAAACAACTAGGGACAGGGGGACCTGGAAATGTTTAGGATCCACAAAAAGCCTGTAGAACTGGGCAATGAAATTAGGAGGTACTGCAAAGCTATTCAGCTGTTTAGAATACTTAAAAATAGAAATTGTCTCCTGTATGTACTGCTGCACAGACTTAGTGGAATTACTCTACTCTAGATTGATATTAGTGGAGGTATTTTTAGAGAAAGAATCTTTCTCAACATAAAATATTAAAGATGTGGAAGCATTTAAATGGACTGAGAAAAGAAAGGAATGATGCTTCCAATAGCATAGCACTGACATAGCACTGACAATACGGGTACAGGGAAACACAACCCTGCTAATGGAAGAGCTCTGCGCTGTTATTTGCTGATCAGTCCGTTAGGTAACGTTTTTTTCACCATTATCCCATTGCAAGTAATGTAGCAGTAGCAGATGTAGGAAGATGTAGTAGTAGATATAGGAAGTAGTAGATGGTACAAGTAATATCCTTAAATATCGAGTTCATGCTTCAGTGCCCCAGACTTGGCTAAACTCAGTATTTTGGAGTAGATTTGGCCTGATGAACTTCAACATAAGGTATTTGATGAACTGGCTTAGCACAGACTGTAGTTGTATGTGTTTACATCTAAAGGGGAGGTGAGGCAAGTGCCTGCCCTTAAAAGTCGGGAAGAAGTGTGACAGTAAGAGCCCAGTTAGATAAGGGGCCATGTCAGACGATGTCAAAGTAGTACAGTTTCCTTAACAGAGAGGAAGAAGTAGCAGAGGAGAAGCAGCAGGATCAAGTTATTTGCTCCGTGAGGCTTTTGATGCTATCCCACACTGATTGCCCATAGGTAGTTAAAGAAATGTGGTCTAGATAAATCTGTTAAAGCCTTTCCTGAATGCAAACACTCCAGCTGTACAGCTGTATGGGGCCAGGGCGTGGGTGTGAGTGCTGTGTCTCGGTGCCTGGCGTGCTTCAGTCCCACCCCATACCCCAGTGCCCAAGAAGGTCCACCTACAGCTCAAGCCTTTGCTCTGTCAGTTGTGACAATGCTGTTTTGGAGGCAAAGAAAGAATAAGGGTATGGATGCAGCCAGATCGTGCCAGTCTGCCCCCCAGCCGGATTTATGAGTAGCAATGTCGCCTTTTTATGTAGGCGCTTTGAATCTTACTGAAGATAGCTGTGGTTCAAGAAGACAGAGATGTTGGGTAGGGACAAAAATGGTTCATCAGACATTTGTATTACATTATGCCTTTTCTGTAGTTATTCTTTTAAACAAACACCAAAATATGTTCATTTGTATTAAGGAAAATGTTCCCTTTATTAAGGGGTATTATATAGAGCTGTAGCCAACTGATGAAATACAAACCCTGCCATGCAGTCTAAAATATGAGTGACTTACCTGTCATCACTCATGCTCTGCTGAAACACCATAATTGATTTCAAATGTGAGAATTTATCCTGATTGTGAACATTAAGGCAAAATACTAACATTCTAACAATAATATTTTTAAAGCTTCAATGGAAATTAATGGATAAGACATCCTTACTTTGGCTCTCACTAGGAAAGCCACCTTTTTGCCTTTGTTTACCAGTTCATATAACAGTGATAATTATGCAACGCCAGATCATTTAATCAGTGGTTACAGGCCTTTCATGAGTACACTGGAGTCAGAGATTACATTTGTTTTTCTTCCTTATTCAAGTGCCCTTTAACTGTAAGAGTGGTTTGCTAAAGCCATGAATTATAATTAATATAATCTGAGAAAGGTGAAGTGTAGCATAATTGAATACGGGTAAAATGTTACTCCTGCTCTCTTATGCCTTCTCTATAATTATTATCAGCCGATAGTCAAAATAAGTAAGAAAAAGTACAAAAGAAAATCTAATAGTCATAATGATGGATTTAATAACCATGGGTGCCAGACAAACATTGAATTTTGTGAAGTGTTTTTATCTTCGTTCCATCCCTCCTTGGTCTTACCTGGGGAATAAAAGACCTTTCTCTCTTTTCAGCCTAAGCTCTTGAGCACAATGTTTTGGAATCAAACCTAAATCCAGTATTACACGTTTTGTGTTTTCTTTGGGTTTTTTGTTGGTTTTTTTTTTTTATATGCCTGCAGAGTAAAACCAGGAGTGTCTGAGTTACTGCTGACATAGGCTAAATGCTGAGCCATGGACTTCCTCACCCTGCAGTTCACGTTGCTGCCAGAAGCTGAGGGTCTTAGGATCTGTTTAGAGAAGCTCCTGGTCCCTGGCTGGGGCTGATGTCACAGCATGTACCCGCGGTCTGCGGGCTGGTTTAAGAGAGAGATACTCTTCATGTGCTGAGAGGTGGGGGTCCGAGCTCTGCTACATCCTGCAAAGAGGCCAAAGAAGGAAGCAGAACACAGCAGCAGTAAGAATAAAAAGAGAAAAATGGGCTGTGTATAGAATTGGGGGGGGAGAGGCAGCAAAAACACAAAAAGCCCTCTGAGTGAGTTGGAAGAGGGAACAATACAGCTTTATGCAAACCACGGTCCATGGAGAATGATGTGTGTGCGGCTCAGAAAAAGGGTTTCCTCACTCAGACGCCTATGTAAACATGACTTAGGAGCCCAGGTCTCTTCTTTTGCGTATTGTTTATATTCTAGTGTAATTCCATTAGTTTAAATGACATCAGAAGGTAATTCTTAAAAAAAAGGCTTTCCTTTAATCAAAATTCTAGGAAAAGAAATTATTGTCCCTCTGGTAAAAGCCTAAGAAAAGAAATCTCACATGTTACATATACATAATAGTGCTCCATTCATAGTGGGAAGGTAATGAGGGAAATATAAGAAATTGTATAGGTCTTGTACCCCGCTAAAGGAGGCAGGTACATCTTTGAGGTGCCTGTCTGTAAAAGCAAATTAAGATAAAGCCTAAATATAAGAGAGAATGATATTTAGAGAAGGCAACTGAGATATCTGGTGAGCTGAACCCTTACACAAGGTTTCCACCTGAGTAAGGACTACTTGAAGACTGAGGAAAGGCCTCAGTGTTGGGTTTAACTGTGGATATACAACATGAGAGACATTAGCCTTCTGACCATATTATTTAGGTTGTGATTTTCGCTTGTGAGAGTAGATTTTTTGTTTGTTTTGTCTCCTGCCTTGTTTGAAAAGGCAGAAACTGGAGGCCGTAGGTGAAACGATTGTAGGACACAAAGATTACTACAGATGTTATCTGCAGGAAGCGTTGACAGGAGGTTGAATATCGGCTCACCAACTTGTAGAACAGCCTTCTCTGTGCTTTGTCCTAATACTTAATCATAACCAGACCGGAAAGGCAACTCAAAATTCACATAGGTAGCACAGAGGCACAAGATCAAGATGGTGCACTCAGAAGTCAGCATGGAAATAAAATAAACTTCAGAGGGGGAACTGCAATCTTGTAATCCACCTACAATGGCCACAGTATTTAGCTCCTATCCTATTTGATCCTATTTTCAGTGAATTTCCGGTATGACAAGATAATTTTGAACTCTGTTCCTCGCCTTCAGTGTATTATCGGGGTGCAAGTGCAGGTCCCTTTACAATGCCTGTGGCAGAAAAGGGCATCTCCCCCACCCACCCCCAGCTCTGTTCAGGCATTCCCACCCTATTCCTTCTTCTGAGCCAGGTGTCATGTCACTTCTCAGTCCAAAACATTCAGTCAAAAACTTATCCTATTGAGGGTTTTCATTTAGATTAGTTCCAACCGCTACGGGAATGATTGTATGTATCTAAGGAAAAAAGTGGCCTGGGGAAAAAGGGACCATTTTTCAGTAGCAAGCTGTACCTGAGCCTTTATGTTGCACTCTCAGTCCTTCCCACAGTGATACTAGCTACAAATTTAATGGAAGTATGACCTAGCCCATTGTCCATAGCTTTTATAAATATATTGAAGAACACTGGGCATTAGGACAGGCCTTTGCAAATCTGGTTTTGATATATATATATCTTCCTTCTGGCAATGAACTACTGATGACTCGAAGTATGTTTTTCCTGTATGAGGTTCATTTAAGTGAATTATTTTGTATTAAGTCGGATTTTTTTAAACATTTTTATAGACAGGTTTGTCTATACGACCATGTTCATTCTAGACAGGGAGTCTGTAAGGTGATCTATTAGATGAATAGATTTTAAATAAATACTCCTTCTTGAACATCCATATATTAGACTAGACAGGTAATTCTTAAGCCTTCACTCCTATCTGGAATTAATACTCCTGAGATGGATGAGTATAGGATGTGCAGTTTTAGAGTGTCCATGGACAGGAGTTTTATGGATACAGAGATTTTAAATCAAGAAATTCTCTGTACCAATTACCAGGAATATATTCCCTCATTAGTCTTCAAGGATGCTGTGTCTAATATTTAGGAACTTTTCTTGACGTCGTATCAAACCATCTCCTGAATCAGCACAAAACAGAATAGCTCTAATGAGTAACTATTTTATCCAAGTAGAGGATGTGACTTACCAAGCACTTCATTCTGAGGCAAAATGCTGGCAGTTTACACTTGAACCTTGTTTAACTACATTGTCTGTGTAGAAATAGAGGCTCCTATTTTTGGTGTTCAGTTATAGAACTAAAAAAAAACCTGGCAAAAATAGTAGAAGACAGGGAAGATTTCAGTGTGAGCTGAGGATAAAAGGCAATTTTTACCTAATAGAGAGGCCA
This sequence comes from Chlamydotis macqueenii, assembly GCF_036417535.1. NCBI lineage: Eukaryota > Metazoa > Chordata > Aves > Otidiformes > Otididae > Chlamydotis > Chlamydotis macqueenii. Next base: position 12,761,910 of record NC_141558.1, read on the forward strand.
GAGCACCTACAGAACTGCCAGCCCTAAAAGCAATGATGACTGGGACCCCTGGTTCAAGTGCCAGGAAAGCAAAGCAATTTGCAAATTATACAGAATCTGCAGGATGGGTTTTAGTTGTACTAGTTTTGTGGAAACCATGGAGTATTTTAGATGCGTTGGTCTCTGAGAGCAAGTGTTAGGTGCTGCTGACTTAGTGCTCACAAGCTCTGTGGTCTGCTTCTCAGATAAGAATGGTAAAATAAGGGATGGGTACACCGCACCGAGATCCCAAACAGAAATACTGTTTCATCATCATGTCCTATTCCACCAGTCTTTGCCAGGGTGTACAACAAATTCAGGAAGCTTTGTCATTCCCATGAAAAAGGGCTGTAGTAGGACAATAGCGCCACACTTTTGAAGAGAGAGAATTTATCTGGCTCTGATGGCATTTTTTATTCAATTCTCAAATTATAAACATTAAACAAAAAAAAAAGCAGGAAGTGGATGAGAGATGTGCAACATCACTACAAGAAAGCAAGGCTTTCACCTGAGGAGACCCTGGTTTTGGAGGGAAGACAGCTTACGTGTATGGGTGTGAGCCAAGCTATGATCTTTGGCGTGTTTTATTTTCAAGCATAGACATAGCCTGAGGTCATCAGACATGTATTTCCCACTTTCTTAGTATCCAATCTGCAGATTATGTCGAGGAAATGTGAGTTCCATTTACCCCCTCTTCTCTTGCAAATGATATGTGTGTGTGGTGGGGGCAGGACGGTTGTGGCTTTTTTTTTTTTTGCAAACACAATAGCCCACGGCTGGATCTAAGATGAGGGCGAGTGACATGGCAGAGTTTGCATCCATATACAGCAGGTCCCATGGTAATAATTAAGCAATATATTTGGGGGTGTCTGCATTATTTTTTTACTCTAGATCAGAGGAATGGAGTTTTTGAAGCACCTCTCTCGCCCATGTGGTTGAGCTGTCTTGGAACATATGAAACGACCCCTTTTCCCTGATACAAAACCAGGAAATATGCTCCAGAAGTTCACCTCATAGCTCTAGGTGCTAATGAGCATTCAGTCCCTGTCACCAGAATAGATCTGACCTTAAGTAAAACCTCCAAAATACGTATACAGGGGACATTGTATCAGCACCAAGAGTTTTGCTCTACAGATCCATTCCTGTTGGGCCACACAACTTCTTAAATTTTATATAACCTGAGTATGATCAGTTAATATTTTTTTACTTCATGTCTTGGCTCTGTCTGAGTAGGAAAGGGCCAAATTCATTGTCATTTAATGCTAATCAGAGCTTTAGTATACACTTCTTTATTGCAATGCTGTTTACCACAATCAGCAGGACATGGTGGCAAAAGGCTTGGCATCTTCCCTGATTTCCCAGCAATCACAGGAAGATGTAACTTGTGTCAATGTTCACCTTAAGAAAACATTTCTATCAAGCTAACCAGAACTGCAGCATCTCAAACAGGAACCAGGAAAAAAACAAAAACAAAAAAAAAACCAAACCCAAAAAACAACCCTCCCAGAAAAACAAACCAACACCTAGCAAAGGCTATCTTCCCTGCAACCAGCTGAACTCCTGCCTGTGAACACCAGTCAGTAAAGCACACAGGTATGCAGCATCTTACTTCAAAAATAATGTGAGAAAAATAATCTTCCCTTTTAAAACCTACTGTTCCAGTGTTGCATAATAAAATATAATACAGAAGTCCTTTAAAAATTAGAATTCCTAGAAAACGGAACCAAATTTTTACCTGTGTGTTGATAGGTGCTCCATTGGAGGCAATTTCTCCCAGATGACTGAGTTGGGATGCAGTTTAGGATGATGATCCCAAGGTGCCAAGAGTAATTGGAGGAAAGAAAATTCTCTCTCCACTTTTTCCCTATGTTCATTTTCTTGTTCCTAGCAGTTGCTTGTAATAATTACCAAGTGTGGGAGCCTGATAGGGTGAAATAATTGAGGAGGTTTTTGCTGTCAGCAGCAACTTGAACTAATTCTGCTTTGTTAGCATTATGCTGGATAATTTGTTGCAGAACTGTGAAAGCTTTCCTGGGATTATTTCTGACACAACCTGCTGGAAGTTGGTTTCATCATGAGATAACGATGTTTTCCAAATTCTATTCTGGATCTTCTCTGTCAGAAATATTTAACAGAGAATTAGGCAATCATTAGGCAATCTCAGTAATCCAGAATTAATACATGTGTATAGAAAACTGCTCATAGCAATGTTTCCCATTAGTAAGAACACTAGGGAACAAGTGAGTTAAAGTTTCAACACATCTTTCTATATAGAAAGATCAGGTACTGTAATTTAAGGAAACATAGGATCAGGGCAATTTAAAATAAATACTGTGACACAGATAACTTTTATCAGAGCAGAGAGCCAAACATTAACGGCACAATGTATATAATGTTCCTTGGAAAATGGGATAAATGTTGCACAATTCCCCTATGTGAATAGCTTCATTAAAATCATCAGAAACACATGTATGACAAAGGAAGGAGGTTTTTAATTTTATTTTAAGATTTTGACTATGCCCAGCAGTGCATCTCTGATTCATAGCAAAGAGAGGTATTCCCAGGATTTCTGGTCAGCTGTATTCACTCACCCAAGGCAAATTCTCTGGACTGAATCCAGCAGCTTTACACCAGTGGAAGTTCCGCTTGCTAGGAATGTCAAGATCACCTATGATTCAAAGCAAAACTTAAGTGATTGGAAATAATTGTGCTCCACCACCTCTGCAGCCTTATTAAAATTGGTCTCAGAAATGCAGAAATCACTGAACCAGAAACTGAGCAAGTTAAAGGGGGCTGTAAGGTAACAGTTAGAGGACTGGGTCTCAAAATGATCTCTATTTGCTAATCACAGTAAAATACAAAATGTTTGAACCATATATTAATTAGATTAGAACCACTCCTACTTTCTGCAAAGTATCATAGAAAAATTTTCCTAAATACCACCAGTCCATGCCTTAAACTGAGCAGAAGAGGGTGTTTGCATCAATCAAATTAATTTAACAGCATAGTGGAAATACCAGCAATGTTTTGAGAACAAGCACAAACCTCACTGGCAATCTGAAGTCATCTATTGCACATTACAGAAATAAAGGAATTGGGGTTTGGCTTGTTTTTTAGATAAATCTATACAGCTTACGGCTGGATTGTTTAGTGAGAAGGTAACATTTGGTACTCAATGCCAACCAGAGCTTGAATTTTTTTAATATCTCTCTAACATTGTATCAAAGCAATTTTTTTTTTAATTTTAAACAGTAGCATCACTGCCTAAAATATCTTTACTGCACTGCTTTTTAAATGACCTGTTTATATGCTGACTAAATCTAAATAAAATCTCTTCATCAGCAATATGAAGTGCTTCATGAAATTAGTAAGAACAGGTCTGTGTGTTTTGTGAGGTCAGGAAATTGCTAGTTTTAAGAAGCAAAGCAATCCAAACGCTGATAAGCAGGTTTACCTTTTTACCTGTGAAAGCTGCAGCAGTTCACTCCAACTTTCCATCTGGTTGCTTTTCCAGTCGGTCTACCTATATTAATCCTTTCTTGTTCAGCATCCTAGTATTATTATTCAGCTTAATGACACACATTCTTCATTGCTCACCTGAAGCCTGAATTTATAAAACTGTCAGCTGTTTAACACTGTGGACTCAAAGGCCTCTACATTAATCAGTTTTGCTGTGTTTCACTGAAGTTGTTAGTTTTTGTGTATTGACTAGTAACGTAAGGAATACTGGGCACATCTGTCAAGGTCTATCAGGAACGGTTTCTCGTTGCTTCCCCAAGCTTCTTTTTATGACTCTGAGTCATCATCTGCAGGTGCAACAACTCCACCGTATGTGCACATCAAAGACATACAGTCCTTGCTCTGATTTATCCCTAAAGGTCAAAAAAACCCCCCAAATTAGCTATGCTCAATAACTGCATTTGCAGGGAAAGCACACCCTTATGCTGATGCATAAAAAAGGCCATGAATGTGATATTTCTATACTTCTGTTAATGATGACAGATATAAATATTCTAAATTTTGTACACATAACCCTCCATTTAACTCACCTCTTTTCAAAGATGATTCGTTCTTCATTCAGTCCTTATCCCCTCCCAAGCCCAATTAATTACACTATTATCTCTTTTATAATATTTGTACTTAATCCTTCACGATCCTTGTTGTCTCATTATCTGAAATATAACAGAGAGTGAGTGAAAAAATCCAGGTTAAACTGCAGAGAACTTCCTGCTTTCTAATCAGAGATCTTTTTTTTAGCTAACGAAGTGGCACTACTGCTGTCCTACTAGAACTTTTAAAGCTTTTTTTTTTTTTCTTAGTTAGTAAGTATGAATTTGAAGCACATATCAAAGAGGACTTTGGATACTTTAGAGCATCTTGACAATTTTGATGGAAGTGATTGAATCACAGAGTCAAATGTTTATATCACTGGAGAGCTAAACAAGCTGCTGTAAAGGTGCTTAATGGATATTTCCTCATATAGGAGCAACTAGAGGGAAAAGACTTGACCTGCCAAGCAGGTTACATAGTTTTTATCTTTTTGGACAAGCACCATGTGCGCAGGCTAAAATCCTCCTGAGCTGAGACTTGTGAAGGGCTGAATTCAGCTTTCCGGTGGACGATGGAGCAGAAGGAATGTGGTGCTTCCTTCTACCTCTTGTGTTCCTGTTCCTCTCTACATGTCTCCCTCCAGGAGCCATGAGGGATATATTCCATAACATCTTTGCAATGGGCACATCTAATGGCAATTATAACCACAAAGCACAGAGTACCCAGAGAGGGGATTGATAAAAGTGTGATGGCAGCAAACACCCAAGCACAAATACAGGCTGAGCAGGGAATGGATTGTGAGCAGCCCTGAGGAGGAGTTAGAAGTGCTGATTGATGAGAAGCTCAACATGAGCCCACAATGTGCGCTTGCAGCCCAGAAAGCGAACCGCATCCTGGGCTGCATCAAAAGATGGGTGGCCAACAGGTCGAGGCAGATGATTCTTCCTCTGAGCTCTGCTCTGGTGAGATCCCTCCTGGAGTACTGTGTCCAGCTCTGGAGCCCCCAACATAAGAAGGACGTGGACCTGTTGGAGAGAGTCCAGAGGAGGGCCACGAAAATTATCAGAGGGCTCGAGCACCTTTCCTATGAGGACAGGCTGAGAGAGTTGGGGCTGTTCAGCCTGGCAAAGAGAAGGCTCTGAGGAGATCTTATTGTGGCCTTCCAGTACCTAAAGGGGGCTTATGGGGAAGATGAGGAGAAACTCTTTAGTTTCTAGTTTTATCCTGTTGTGAAAGGACAAGGGATAATGGTTTTAAAACAGAGGCAGGTAGATTCAGATTGGACATAAGGAATTTTTTTTTTTTTTTTACAGTGAAAGTGGTGGTGAAACACTGGAACAGGTTGCCCAGAGAGGTGGTTGAAGCCCCATCCCTGGAAACGTTCAAGGCCAGGCTGGATGAGGCTCTGAGCAACCTGATCTGGTTGGAGATGTCCCTGCTCCTTGCAGGGGGGTTGGACTAGATGACCTTTGAAGGTCCCTTCCAACCCAAACCATTCTGTGATTCTACGACCCAAGGTCTGCAGGCTTTGGTGCCCTCACCACACACCCGGAGCACTGCGATGCCCGGACAGCACGGTCACACACGCTGCCATGCCACGCATGCACAGCCACGCGGTGAGTAGCGATGCAGCGGTGCCACACCCACACACCCAGCAGCGCCCCCCACGCCCCTTCACCCACTGCCTGCCCGCTGCGCGCCCGGCCGTGTCACCGCCCGGGCTGCGGCCCTCGGCACCTGCCTGCCCGCCTGTCCCTGCCTGCCCGCCTGTCCCTGCCTGCCCTGCCTGCCCGTCCCCTCCGCACGGCCCAGCCCCGCTGCGCGCTGCCTGGCCCGGGGTCGTCCACCCGCTTCCGCCCGTAGGTGGCGCTGCGGTAGAGGCCGGGGCCCGGCGGCGGGGCGGTGTGGGCCCGCGGGGCGGGCGCATCGCGCAGCGGCCCCGGGAGAGCGGAAGGCAAGGCCGGGGAGAGCCGAGGGCGACGGGTGGGATAATGGGCGCAGTGTGTTGGGCCATAAACCGCGCGGTGCTGGGGAGGACGTGGGGCAGTGGTGGCGGTTTTTGCTCATCCATCACCTGTCAGGGCTCAGGTCCAGCAGCCCCGAGATGAAAGAGCCCAGCTTTGTCTATTGTCTCTCTCGACGGTCAGTCTGGAACCCTTCCCGCGCTGGAGCCTTGATGTTAATCCCAGTGAACCAAGGGGCTGGCGGGCCAGTGTCCCGGCAGTTTAGTAAAAAAAAAAACATTTTGGAGTAGATGCTCCGCTGAGTTATCTTCCCTACAGTGTTGCTCGGTGTCTCTGCAAGCCGCGCTGATCATTTTCCCATCAGTGACAGGGCTCCGCGCCCTTGCTCACACAGGCTTGCAGCTCTCCATCCCACCGTGGGATCATGGAAATTATGGACTCTGAAAAACTACACGTAACTTCTGCGAGGTTAGGAGAGGGCAACTTTTAACTCTCAACCTATAGTGAATGGTCCCTTTCTGATCAGGCATAGCTGAGATATGTCCTCGCTACATGACCCATGTGGTTTCTCTCTTTACATTTCTTATTTTCTTCTTTATGTTTACAACTCTCACTTTTATCCTGCTTATTAAAAAAAAGAAAAACCCACTCTGCCTCACAGCATCTTTTTTTCCTAGGGCATGCAATTTCCTTCCTTACCTGATATTTAACACTAAAAGCCTGGCAACTTTATCTTTATCTTGGGAATTTTAATTAAAAAATAAAGTTAATTGCTCAACCTTGGAGAATCAAAGCTGAGTGTTACAGAGAAGCTGTAGTTGCGGAAATGCTAACCTCTGGCTTGGTAACCAATTTAGGGCGCTTTCTTGTCTCAACTTCTTAGCAGATGAAGACATTTACCATAGCTACGTTACAGACAAATAGCAACGTGCTAGTTTTTTGTTATTGGTCAAGCAGATAATAAACTTCAAAATGTTAGGCATACACTAGCGAAGTGTCAGGAACTGTATCTGAGCACTGAAGTTCAGTTATCTGTACTGTTAGACCTGAGTCTGCGGGAACGATTCCGCAGGAACAGCTTGTCCCAGCTGCAGTTTGAACATTGGCAACCTGATTTGGAAGTACCAAGAGCTTAGTACTGTGAACATGGTCAGCTCATGACGGTTGACCTGAGAGCCCAAGGAACACGCTTTGGCATGGTTTAATTTCTCTGTACAGACACCCTCTGGTGGCAAAGAGGGAAAAAAAAAAAAAAGAAAAGGCACAGGATTTTAGGCCCTCTGATCTCAGGGTAACCATGCATTTCTATTCCATATGTAGTTTATAGAGGGAGCTAGACGTCCCTGATGAGATGTAAGGGTGGTGGACATAGCACGGTGTGCTCAGTGTTTCTACCTAGAGGCAGACACTAGAGACAGGTCCTCAAAACAGGACTCCGTCGTGCTACTGAGATCCATGGCTCCAAGACATACGTGTGAGCAGCGGATAGGAAGTGAGGCTGCAAAAAGTCCCTTGATATAGCAATGTACAAAAAATGAAGGCTATTTGCAAAAAATCATGTCTTCATATAAGGTCTTGAACTATCTTAAATGGAAAGGCATGAAGTTCTCAGAGGGCTCAGAGTTCTGGAAATAAAGTAAAATAATGTTTCCAATAGATACTACTCCTGCGTATCATCAGTATGGTATGGTAACAGAACCGGAATTTAAATGATATGAAGTGAAGCAGACGTATTTTTCACACTGACGTTAGCCTCTCAGTATTATTTTTATATCAGTCAAAATGGAGTAGTCCTGTATCACTTAGGGAAGTCGTTTTGCAGTAACGATGGCAAGGGAGTTGTTGCTTAGTGTTTCTTTGAATTGATTTTTTTGTTGTTGTTCTTGTGCTGAAAATCTGCTCATAACTCCACTCTATCTTGAGTTTTTCCAGTGACTTCGGTTTGTGCAAAATTCACTTAATGACATGCTTTTTGAAATCCCACCTTAGAATGTCCATTTGGAAGCTATTGGAAAATTCAGATTTTAATGGGAAACCATCAATAAAGTTGACAGAATGTTAATAATGCATATATAGTAAGGGAATACGATTTTTTTAAATCAGTTTTTACAGGAAGTAGGGAGAATGGACTTGCAAAGAGATTTCTGCACTGCGAGTTACCTTAGCACAAACTAGCCCTACCAAAGGAAATTTTGGGAATTAGTGCACATAAGGTCTAGATGCACAGATGTCATAGACACACATGCCCTGCGTTGTATTTGCATAGTGCTAGCTTGAATTAAGCCTAAGATGAGATTTTATTTCTCTTGGGTGCAGGCCTATAAAACTGCTCATTTCCCTTAGAATACTGAGGCTGAATTGCATTAAATAAACTGCATGTTATCAAAATAAGACCAAATATAAACAACTCTAAGTCAGGTTGAAGTGTCACACTGAAGCATATATTTCAGGGAAGGAATTTTGAAGGCGACAGTCCAGCGTGTCTGATACTGCAACACCTGGTGGGCCATAGAAACTTCTCCTGTCCTACCATTTGTGTTCATAAACATTCAGTGACCACTGTAGCGTAGTGTGTTTACCTGATTTCCTTAGCAATACCATTTTAAAAGTGTTTAAGGACTTTTGCCTCCGGAGGTCACACAAAATACCAGTTGCCTACTAGTGTTTTTATACCCCATCTCCAGCTGGCTGGTGTTATCTAGAAGGAAAACATTTCTTTTGGATAAACTCCATGCACCATTTTCTGCATTAGCAAAAAAAAAAAAAAAAAAAAAAAAACCTGACAAAACAAAACCACCTCCAAAAGGCCACTTCTTTTAATAATCTACAAGGCTTGTTTGTGTTCATAAACTCAAAAAAAAATATTATTTAAAAGCTAAGCTGTGCTGCATACTGAATAGGAGAGGATCAAATTGAGACATCTTAATGAGATGGGGCTGCGCTGCTCTACAAACCATCTCTTCATCCTCTTGTCAAGGGCATGGTGGCCACGGAAAGGAGTTCTGGTGAGAAACAAGCTCTTTTGGGGTGAGGTACAAGCTCCTAGGTTTAGGAACAAAGCCACTGCATAGGCAAAATCAAGATAGTGCTCAGGATATCACTGTGGCTGTTCTCCTGACAGTTGAAGGATGTCTTTTTTAAGTCAGGAGATATTTGCTAGGGCTTTTTCTACCATACTGACATTTGACATGGCATTTCAGAAGTGCATGAGCAACTCTGATGAACCTGACTGCTGATTCCCCTGTATCCCCTGTGACCATAGTTTCATGACTTACCGCATCTCAGCTGAGTGGCAGTAGCTGGCTCTGTGTCTGTGCTTTTAGTTTGTAGCAAATGTAGATAAAATGAGTTACACCAGACCTCAGTGAAAAAGGTAATCCGTTTATGTTTTCCTTGGCAGTGGCAATGGGCTACAATTAAGTATGCAGGGAGCTGCTGTGGTTCAGCTGATGCTCAGTAACTCATTAGTATTCAATACCTTGCTCATGTGTCAGAGCCCTCAGTTTTCTTTAGCTCCTTTAAGAAGTCTTAGGCAGGGATTATGCCTTGGGAAGGACCTTCCACCTTGGACAGGTATGATTTTCTCAGGAGTTTAAGCCTGTAGCAGCTGGAGGATGTTCTGCTGTTGAGACTCTGTTGTGAATCACATCTAAGTAAGAAAAAATAAAATTCAAATCCTACCCTGGCCTCTGGCTGGTATAGTAAATCTGTAAAAATCACTCCAGCTGAGAGGTATGGATCCACATAGACGTATGCAGAATGAAAATCACATAATCCTGAGAAAACTGCCTGGGCCGCATAGGAGAGGAGCTGTAGCATGCACAGAATAGGTAAGAGGGCAGACTCTCCCCCCCGCAGGTGATCTGTGAGAGTGAACATTTGGTTTGTGAGAGATTTAGCTGCTGCCTTCTCCCCCCTCGGACTGTTAGGTAATGGCAAGGGGGGAAGATGCAAGCTGCTCCTTGCAGCAATAGCAGAGCTGGGTGGCCCAGGCAAAAATAAGTTTTACAAAGCAAATTTTTAAAAGCAGGCATTTACAAACCAGGGTATTGTACCCTTTCTGTCAGCTAAAGTGCCTTTTTATGGATAGCAGCTCATGGGGCTTGACTGAAGGTATGCCAGGAATGCTGGATAGGTCAGCTGGGTGCTGAGCTGACATGTCCTGAAGGAGTGAGACATGATCCCAGAGCAGCGCCAACATTAAAACATGTGTTAGGGTGTGTCAGGACAGAAAATGATCGATTCCTACTACTTTTAGTAGTTCTCAGTTCTGTGCAGCAGCGCTGAGTCCATGAGATGTTTTATTGATGACACCACGGGCTGTGAGATAAACTCCATGGATAAAGATTTTCAGGCTTGCTTTATGGCCTTTCCAATAAGGAGTAATATTTTTTTTCAATAAGATAAGAACTATTGGCAGTCCTTTAGATTATAACAAATGCCTGAAATATACCTTAGCTAATTTATCTTTAATAGGAAAGTAATTGCAAAGCCAATACATACCTATGGTTTGCTACAATTACATTTACTGGAGTTCGTAATTTGCCTGCTGTTACGTGCACACAGGCTGTGAAATCTTTCTATTTATATTTTAAAATCTTAGAGAGGGACCTGTATCTTGTTAAGGTTAAAGGCATTGCTGCGTACATGAATAAATTTTCAGTTGTTTAGAATTTCCCCTCTTTTTGTGCTATTGTTTTTTACTGCTTCATGTGGAATTCTGTTGCATGTGCATAGAAAATTTTGTCCAAAATTCTTCAGCTGTTTCAGAAAACTAATATGTCACTTTTGAGAAAATTCTATGATTTTGCTCATGTTACAGAGGTGATTTACTTTACATAATCCGATTGCTGACGTGCCATAGGGCTTTAAGTTTGGCAGGATGCCTTTTATAGCATCTCAGTCCTTGTCTTCCCACAGCAGAACAACATGCCACCCCATTCTCTCTGTAAAGTCATTCCCTTTTCTCATTTCATTCTCTGCACTTTTACAGACTCACAAGTTCTCAGGCCAAGTTTATGTTTTGTCCCTGAGCAGGAGGTCTCTTTGACCAGAGACCTCCCAAAGCCCCCTCCCAAGGTGCTGGTTTGGCCTCTGATTCTCCATCCAGCCTCAGCTCCTTGCCGGCACTGCTCTTCACAGCCTGCTCACATTTTCCTCCCAGTCTTCTGCCACAATCTGAGTCTTTTTTTTTTTTTTTCCAGAAACAACTCGGGGTCTTGTTCAAACACTTATTTCACATTTCAAAAGCTTTACTGTTCCTGAACTTTACCGTGAATTCCTTTTCCCTACATTTTTTTCTTGTTTTTACTGGGATCTTTTCCTTTTGTGAAGCACATTTAACCCTGTCTAGATGCTTCTAAATTCCTGTAGTACCACACTAAAAATACAGCCTTTTCCCTGCAGGGGACCAAAAAGATTACAGAGACTGGAGAATCTCCTTGCAACTTGACCCACACACCTGCACAAGGGTGAGGCTCCATTTGCTTCCTCGGGGCTCACTCCTCATGACCTCATTGAAAATCCTGACTCAGATAAAACTCCCCTTGAAATCGATGGCTATGTAGAGTAATTAAGAACTTCTGGATTGGAACCAAACATCTTCCTGGAAGCCTAATTAGGGATGATTATAAGTTGATTGTCTACAGTAAATAAAATAGACCTTGGTTTTCTTTTCTGTTCTTCTTGGAAAGTTGAGAGTAACTGTGGTGGTGTGTTTTGTGCACTGCTGTATGTAGGTGGCCACTCTTTCTGAGTGTTCAACACTGTTCAAATCTTGCTTAAAAAAAAAAAAAAAGAAACAAATTACCAAAAAATCCCACCCCTGTGTGTTAAAATCCACAGAATTCTTTCAGTGAATGTGCCTGGGCTCATTTATCAGGAAACAGAGTAGAAACACCATTGCTTTATGCAGCTGTAACTTAAAATTTCTTTTGAAAGGAGTAATAGAAGAATTACTGTATGAATCCTGCATGAGATTGTAAGTCTTGTCTTATGCTTAATTTCCATCACTTTTTCAATTCTTTGAATTCTATAAAAGGCTATTGGCTTTAATTTCCCAATGGGATGCAGCCGAGCCACAGTCCAAACATCACCAAAGTCACACTGGAAAACTCACAGGGAATTTCAATGAGGACTGTAACAGCTTATGTATATTGTGCTTTTTGATAGATTCTGGAAAATAAGATTTGATTGTAAATTCAAAAATGGCAACATAAACAGCCGTATGTAAAGAATTCAATAATAAATGTTTATAGTATGGTGTAGTTCCTGTAAGCACAAAAATTGCATATCTAGCACTGAAATTATTATTTAAGGAAGCTGCTGTTCTTCAATAACAACAAATGAAATTAGTTTGTGTTTAGGCTAATGTTGTAGAGGCCTGACTGCTGATGCCAGGCAAGCTAGCTTGAGCATTTACACTGCAATCTAAAATGTATGGATTGTGTGACAAATTTTCAATGAACGATACCAAAACGTTAAAAATTATCATTTATAACTTTTTTTCCTCCCTCCATGACCTGTAGAATTTCATTCATACTGACATTCATGGACAGCAGTTCTCCAAAAATAAGCAAAGAATAGCAGGTTTTCTGTGCAGTATGTTGTGCAGGTGTGGTAATCTTTCTCTGAATCCATTTCTTTCCTTGACCAGGTGGGGGTGTTCTTGGCATAACATTTCTCAAGAATAAGACACACAAATAATAAGGCGATTCTCTGCTGACATCTGGGAAGAGTTGGTTTTAGTCTATGTTCCAGCTCTGACAGCAAGCAGATGGGATCACCATTTTGATTGGATCATAGGAATGATTTTATTCTGAGAGTCTTATTACACCAAAATCACAGGAATGAGTCTGGGCTAATGGTTCTGGAGCAATGCATTCTAATTAACATAATCATTGGACATGGTGTGGAATAATTGCCCCAACAAATATATTCTACTTAGTGTTTAAGTCTCTAGCTGGGGGAAGATTTGAGTAAAAATAAATAATTTTGGTTTTTATGCTTTTGTTAAAATTATGGGACAAAATAAGAATTCTGCAAATAGTTTTCTGTAGTCTATAAAAAGTTAGCCTTTTTTTCTGAATTCAGTTGTTTATCCTCTGTCTGTGAGCTACTGAGTAGGTCCAAAACTATATTAATGTTACCTTAATATTTGTATGGATGTATATAGACTTTTGTGCTTTAGTACCTTTATACCTAAAAAGAGAAAGGAGTAGTAGTTTACAATGACCCTGTTAGACAGTGAAGAATTTTACAGGGTGAAAAATGGTACAAGATTTCAAGTCACACGGAAAGACTGTGACCAAGCCAGGAAATGAAGCCAGAATAGTGCCAAATATAAGACCATCTTTCCTATCTTATTGTCACTCTTAAAGTTTACTAAAAATAGGAGTTAAGTGAGTAGCTCCGAGAGCTGGTCCGCTTGTTTGGGTGCCAAGAAGAACTAAGTGTCAAGAAAATTCATTCAAATTTTTGCAGACTTTTATGTTAGAGCTGTGGATTTTCTCTTGAAGTTGACTTCTGCTGTCACCTGAAATAGTTGCTCCCTGGTCACGTAAGTGGGATACCCAACAATCAACAATCGTTACCATCATCATTATAAAAGGTGAGCATTCCCCAGCTGAAGGATTATCAGTCCATGAAAATGTGATGTGGAATTAATGGAGAGGATAACATTGTGGGATGGAAAGGATCACTATTATCCTTTTACAAGCAGGAGTTGTAGTTGAAGTTGCTTTTCCAAAATTCCATAGTAAAGCTAGATTTAGTGTTTCCTTTGTCCCAGACAGCGATCTACCCACTAGTCTGTACTGACCTGTGTTAAGCCAAAAGGTATGTGTCTTCAAGAACACTTCTGTACTCACTGTCGTCTTAGTAAACATCACCTTGACGGAAGTTGTGTTTCAGCTGTTATTATTTAACTCACAAGCCAACATTACCCAGGAGATAATATCATAGGTCCATATACGTACATTCGCAGCACATGATGCTCCCAGCAGAGTGAGCTCTGTGAGATTACACTGCATTTGTGCATATGCAGGAATCTGTGCGCATAGCTCTGCCCGTCATTTTTGTCTACATCCCAATAACTTCTGAATCACTTAACTACTTTCAACCCAGTGTAACAGAAGTTAGTAGGAATTAAATATCCAATTTTGTAGGAAGAGGTGGCTGAGCAGAAGAGAGGGATGTCATTAGTGGTCTAATTGAGTCAGACTTTCTCTGATTACAAGGTTGCAGTATACTCTCCGCCCACTGGAGAATTCACACAGAAGACAGCTATTATGGCTGCCCCAACCACAGGAAAGGTTTTAATTGGTACTCACACCAGAGAATCCAACCACAAGACACAAATTCCTAAAAAAAAACCCCAAGCTTCATTAGCTCTGCTGCAGATGGAGCTGCTTGTCTCTCCAGGAACCACTCTTTACCTTATTTGTGGCAATTTCACCAGACTTTTCATCTTCTATTTCATTTGAGCTAATCTCTCTCCATTGCAGCTGGCCTGCTGAGCTCTGACAAACAGATGTATGAAGTCCCTGTGCCATTCCTCCACATCCACTCTCTTTCCAATCTCTGGGTACTTTGAGCTATCACAATGCAGCTGTGGATCAGTGAATGTTTCACAGAGAGACCTCTTATATTTATGAGGGGAAAAAATTGCCTGCAACTCTTTTATTTGCCATCTTTTTCCAAAAAGACCACCTCCGGTTTCCCAGTGTTGGGTAATGGAGCCAACGAGTTGGTTTTGGAAAAAAACACGTTTCATCCCTAAACTAACTCCAGTTGTCTGAAAAAGCTTGGTAGAACCTCCTTTTATCAGTAAAATGTTTTTCCGGTCTCTATAAAACACAGATTTTTCTTGTCTTTGTGAATTGCCTAGAGGATCACCCTCTACAGAGAAAGGCAGGCCTCTCTGAAGACAGATATTCATGCCAACTATTTTTCAGGACATTTTATAGGCACTCTTTGGCCATGCCTAAATGTTTTACAGGGCGGGTCTAGATATGTAGATTAGATTTCAACCATTAGAACATTGTTGAAAATGTATTACAAAATCTTGTCCAAAATATATGGACTATAACTTATCATGAACATAACATACAGCAGAACATAATATCCAATTGAGAAAGGAGATTCTGAAGTTAAGTGATTTTTTACTGACAGTCCAGTCCTCATTTGAAATAAACTGGCATCAGCAGCCATCAAAATAAATAAGATCATGTTAACGAAACACTAGCTAAGGATGTGGGCTTAAAAGAACATTATTTTATTTTCACTGAATAGAAAAGGCTAGGGAGGCAGTTGTGCTCTTGAGAAGAGCCAAGCAAGTTCGCTGATGACACCAAGCTGTGTGGTGCCATCAACATGCTGGAAGGGAGGGATGCTATCCAGAGGGACCTTGACAGGCTGGAGAGGTGGGCCCGTGCCAACCTCATGAAGTTCAACCAGGCCAAGTGCAAGGTTCTGCACCTGGGTCATGGCAATCCCAGGCACAAATACAGGCTGAACGGAGAATGGATCGAGACCAGCCCTGAGGAGAAGGACTTGGGAGTGCTGGTGGATGAGAAGCTCAAGATGAGCCAGCAATGCACCCTTGCAGCCCAGAAGGCCAACCGCATCCTGGGCTGCATCAAGAGAAGCGTGGCCAGCAGGTCGAGGGAGGTGAGACCCCACCTGGAGTACTGTGTCCATTTCTGGAGCCCCCAACATAAGAAGGACATGGACCAGCTGGAGAAGGTCCAGAGGAGGGCCACAAAGATGATAAAAGGGCTGGAGCACCTCTCTTATGAGGCCAGGCTGAGAGAGTTGGGGCTGTTCAGCCTGCAGAAGAGGAGGCTCCGGGGAGACCTTATAGTCATCTTCCAGTACCTCAAGGGGGCCTACAAGAAAGATGGGGAGAGGCTGTTCAGTAGGGCCTGTTGTGATAGGATGGGGGTAATGGTTTTAAGATAGAGGGAGGTAGATTTAGATTGGATATTAGGAAAAAATTTTTTACAATGACGGTGGTAGAACACTGGAACAGGTTGCCCAGGGAGGTGGTGGAGGCCCCATCCCTGGAAATGTTCAAGGCCAGGTTGGATGAGGCTCTGAGCAACCTGATCTAGTCGGGGATGTCCCTGCTCCTTGCAGGGGGGTTGGACTGGATGGCCTTTGAAGGTCCCTTCCAACCCTAACCATTCCATGATTCTATGATTCTAAGTTGCCATACATTCTCTATGCCCCGCCTCCTCTACTAGCGGGGGAAGAAATGCTGACACACGAAAGTCTTGTGAAGCTTAGCATACTAGAGAGGAAAAAAAATTTCCAAAGATAAAATCTCTGCTTTGTCAATTAAGAGATGTTCTAACACCAACTCAAATGGGTGAGTTGCCAGTGAAGTCAGCCTGTTTCCGCCCCAGATGGGAACTCCGCAGTCACTTTGCCAAGAGAGGTCGAAAAGACACAGTCCCATACAATGGCCATGGGCTCACAGAGATGTTAGCTGGCCTTTCACATGTAATTTGTAGTGCTCTTTACCTATGGAAGAAGGGAAACCTTTAAGCTGTCATCATTAGGTTCAAATCAGATGTGCTGCTTTTACTTGTAGGTTCTTAAAATCCTCCAAATGTTCAGGCACTTTACATAAGTTACAAGGAAATGGAAACAAAACAGTTAATGTTTTTCCAAAGTTATATCTTACCCTTATGGGATCTAATGAATCCTTTACATCTCTAATGATAATAAATCCAATTTTATATTAATATATAAGGCTTCTTGATTCAGGTTACTTTCCTAATTATTATAAAAATGATGGACCTCTTTATCCATCTTTAATATAAAATTCTGCAGTATATTACAAGTGCATGGCAGTACCACTCTAGATTTTGAGGCAGGCTACAGGAGAAAAGCTATAACATATTGAGATTTCTGAGAAATTTCAGAAGACTGCCTATCCCCAGACACATTTGGCTGCAGATTAATATCCTCTTGCTTTTGAAAATATGCCTTGGGATATGCAAAGGCCTCCATCACATTTTTATGTGTCACCCTAGGGAAACAGCATGGAGGGCTTTAACACAATTCAGGGGAAGCATCATCAGACTTTTCTGAAAGATTTTAACTCTAGGTACAGTTCTAGAAGACTTTAATTTAATTTATAGATCTGACAGGACTGGTGGATATAGTGGAACATACTCCATCGTGTGTGGTGCATGCTCTTCTTTTATAAAATCAGATAAATGGAAAAATGGATCCACAGTAGCCCACCAGGAATCCTTCATGAGCTATCCAGGGAGATACCTATTAATTTTCAATTTTCTGAAAATCTCAGAATACCAGAATTTCTCCTTTTTAACATCTTCATGTGAATGTTAAGACAGGAAGGACCACTACTGACAGATAAATGATAATGTTTTTCTACCTCTGATGGCTACTTGTGTACCTCCCAAAATCATGTGCATGGTCTTGGCAAAATGCAAAGCATTTCTGTTCTGTTACATCACAGTGCTGGCGAAAAGCCAAGGAATCAGCAGTTTTGGTTTGCACAAGGAAAAAATTCTTCCCAGAGAGTTTGGATGTGATGAGATTTTAATGTGATCCAGGATGTTTCTTAGGTCGGTGAATCTGTTCTCAGTGGCAAAAAGAAGCATTATGAAGAGGAAGGCTCTAAAACCTGGTATTCAGGGAGTTTTTTGAGGTAACTCTACCCCTGCTCTTGGCGTGTTGCCCCTCACTGCATGCAGGGAAACTGTATTCAATTAATTATATCCATAACTGAGGACTTCACAGAGTTGTGACAAATGCAGCTAATTGCTTTTCTCAGGCTTTGCTTGCTCTGTTTTTCAAGTGCAGACCAGCTGCTGGAAAATCGTATATCAATTCTTGCTGTAAGCCACAGCTCTTAGTACCGAGGTGCTACTTCAGCCTTTTCTGAGAACATCCGTTCCCCCAAACTGAAACCACTGTCGCTGTACAGGGGCATTTGATTCATTTTCCTTTTGTATTTTAAGCAGTATCTGTTAAGATCCAAATTATTCTCTGCTTCCTGCAGTGCTCCCTAAGATAAGAGTGGTTCAAGAATGTACGTTTGTGGTAATTAAGCCATCATGAAAGTTGCAGTGTCAGGAAATATATGGTTCTCCACTCTTTTTCCCCCTTCTCGTTTTTTCCCCTCTTACCAGCTACTTGTCTATTTATACAAGTACACCTCACCATTTACTTAGGAGGCAGTGACATGGAGAAGCAGATATTTAGAGGAAGTCCATTTGCTTGACAAAAACATCCATTATCTTTATCACCAGTGGAGACCAAAAAAGAATCAATTACAATACTTCACTTGGGAATGACTAATTGAATCGTGAAATACACTGACACTATGAAGTCACTGTGGTAAGCTAAATACTGGTACTCATAAAAGGCAGGAAATGTTGTAGATAACATCATTTGAGACTAGAATGCGTTTTCAGTTTGTGTTGATGCTCTAAGCTTGTCTAATTTCCACCAACTTTTACTAATCGAGGGTTGGGGAATTAGCTCGGAAGAGAGAACTGCAGAGGATATGCACCTGCTTGTTTCAACTATGGAATTAACTCGCGGTGCTAAATACACCGCATCCCATCCTACAGTCAGAGATTATCTGTCAACTCCTTATTCAGTCATAGAACCACTGAAATTAGTCACTTGACTGGCTTTAGTGGTGCATCTGTCATAGGTACTCTATTGTCCTTCTCCTTGTGTGCTAGCACCTTCCAATCCTGCAGATGATGGCAGAGAACACAGGCAAGGGTATTGGAGGATGGCCTCACTGGGAGTGTGCTCTGGGTCCTTGTCCTACAGCTGTTCAACTGTGTCATGTATTACTGTGCATTGAATAATTCCACTGAACGTGCCTGGGGACTGGAGCTTCGTCATCTGTGCTGTTAAATTGTTAGGAAGATCCTTGGCATATCTTTAGCTGGGCCCAACCTCCCTATCCAAAATGCCCCAGAAATGGTTCAGAAGCTCTCATGGGGCAAATGCCATTTCCAGTAAGCACTTTGGGTGAATGACTTCCATTTGGGCATTCGCATCGAGTGCAATGTTCTTGATCCAGGTTTTACTGTGTCATTTGACATTAGGGACAGAGAACAATGCAGGTCACATTTAATTTACTGGTGCAGACATTGTTTCCATGTAGCAACAAATAACTGTTCAACATAAAATACTGGAACTCAGGAAGTCTAGCCCAATAAATTGAAAATTTATTTATTTATATATGTATATATACTGCAAAATTCATCAAATAATATGTTAATACTATTCAGTTCATAGAATAGTATTCATTCAGATATAAAAAGCTGGGCATGGATATAATTATTATGCTTACTTAGCAACAAGCGTGTGATTTGTTACGGATGGAAACTTACACACACTCACGGGATCCTCTTTTTCACATTCCCCCTGAACTCCAGGAAGGAAGAAGGGATGAACTTTCCTGCCCTCATGGGATCCACCCTACAGACACATCCAAATCAAAAGGTAGCTTTTATTTCTAGGGCTTTCTGAAAAGCTTCTGAAGAGGAAAATGCTTTGGTCTTTGCAATGTCCTAAGGGCCTGATCCAAGCACTTTGTGAGCAAAGAGAATTGCTGAATTTGCTACAGAAGGTGAAATCTCAGTGCCATTGAAATAAATGCCACTCTCTCCTTGATCTACTGAAGTCAGGATTTCAGTCCATAGTATTGAAGACATCTACCTCCAAATCCCTCAGCTTTAACTCTTTGAAATGTAGTTCAGCAACATACTTCAGTGGTAATGTGCTTAATGCTTTTTTTTCCCACAAAGGAAAGAAAAGCACATTCTACAGGTATACTTAATTGAAACCAGTTACTAATTGATTTTTCTAATATATTTTATTTAAATTCTAAAAGGGAATTTGTTTACAAAATGAAATAAATTATTAGATTCTCTGGATTCTCCTCCCTAAATTGACTCAGTCTCGTTTGTATTTAAGCAATTTGTGATTCATCATGGTGTCAAGAAGGAATGTCTCTGTTAGAACTGGTGAGGTTATTCACTATAGCAGAAGAGAAAAAAATCAGGAAAGAAATGTGTGTTTATGATCTGTGATGTGAGGAAGAGTGAAAAGGTTTGAGGAGTAGAAAGTAAGAGACTGTTTCCACTGCTAAGCTCAAGGTGGAGGAGGAGGGAAGGGAGGAAGAGGAGGAGAGGTAAAAAGGGTAATTTGCTGCATATTTTTAGTTCATATTTATGTTGCTAGATGCTTTGATGCTGGACATCTCATGCAAAATGGTATTTTAGGTACAGTCTATCAGTGGGGCATAACTGGCTCAGGTACCTTTCTTTTTTCAGGCAGGATCACAGTGTAATTTTACATACTGAATATCAAATAGCATCTACATGACCCACCTGATGTTTTGATGGTATTGAGCAGGACTCAGTACTAATTCTGTGTCAAACACTGCTCAAGAGAGTAGTGTCCGTAACTTAGATGGATAAATAACAGGGGAAGCTGAAGTAACTTGCCTATGGGCAGACAAGAGCAAGTTGACAGGACTGGGGATTAAACCCAGTTTTCTGACTCTTAATCCCATACCCTTCTTGTTCAGTGATAAGAGGCAGAAGTGTAAAACAAAACACAAATTTTAACAAATTTCTGTATCTCTGTTTTCCTTCTTCTTTACCTTTCTTTGCCTCCCTGTTGACTTAAAGTGAAATTTTTACTTAGAAAATTACTTCCTATCTGAACTGATTCCTTAAACCTAATAAAATAAGCTTTGAGTCAATCATGCTGTGATTTTGTTAGATAATTTATTTTGAGTAGTTATTTCTGCTTGTGTATAAGATGCAGTGTGTTCATTAATATATGGACAAAGCTAAGAGGATAAAATATAGCCTCCAAATAATAATTTAAAGAATACAGACTTGTTAAATACAGATGCCAAGTCATTTGCATACAAGAAAAAAAGGGACATAGTAGCTCTGTATTTTAGAAACAGGTTTTTACATATGGTTTGGATGCCTAAATGCACATGTGTTAAAACTCTTGAAATTCAGCAAGGTTAGAAATCTTTCATGTTATTCTGAAAAATCAGATTTTTCTACAAGGAACTTCTCAAAGTGTATACAAGAACAAGTACACATTTTTTCAGTCATGTCACATGTAAAAAATGACACACACTTCAATTTAATTTCCAAGAGTTTACACCACATATTTTCAATGCACCTGTTATGCAAATAAAAATTGCACTTCCAACTGAAATTTTATCTGACCATGTCCACATTCTGTAGTAAAAGTTGGCTTGCTACTGAAAAGTCAAACGCTAGAGCCTGAAGATGTTACTGAAGAAATGCTAACACAGATCCTCACTTTTTCCACATTTTCTACTAAGTAGAGGATGATCTTCTCAGCTGAACTTAGTTTTGTATAAAAAGGCAGTCACACATACAGATGCACTGTGGGAAAAGTAGTCTGGCCGAAGACCTGGATTAAGAGGGCCAGGAAGGCAAACTGTAATTCCTGCAAACTCCTTCAGCAACATCTAATTGTAAGTTTATTACAATATGAGACTGATGTTTGCCACAGGAAAGTCTGTCTGTTTGTGTGCTCTTCCAGTAAATCCTTATGCTAGCATCAATTTGCAGCACTTCCATTTCCAGAAAAATTACCTTTAGTAATGTCATCTGGGAATTACATTCATGTTGCTGTCAATATATTTTATACTGTCCATAAGTGATAGCAAATGTGCAACATGCAAAGACCCCAACAACTGCTTAGAGCCTTGACAACTGCAAAACAAAGATGTTCTGTTCTGGCCTAAGCTTATGAGAATGAGAGAAGTGCTGGAGCCAACTGCATACTTTGGGAGTTTTCCAACTCTGGCAGGAAAACCTTTTTTTTTTTCTTTTTTGGTAACAAATGGCACTAATGAGAACAATGAATTTCAGTAATTACTTTAAGAGGCTTAAACAAACAACCTAGCTAGAACAGTGAAAGATGAAGATGGGAATGTAAATTTTTGTAAGCTTATTGTCATTGTAGACTGGTAACAGTTTTGTGGGCTATCTGGTATTATTATGATTCATTTCGTCACAAACTTCATTCCAGAGCTGCCCATTTCTCTATCTGCTGTTCAGATTTAGACACAGATCAGCTATATAACAGAACTGGAATAAAGTAAATCTGAGAGCAGCTATGGGGTGAATTGAATGTACAGGAAGTAAATTCCTTGTTCAGTCAAAGAACAGCTGTAGTTTTTACAGAAAGGGAGCTCAGTCCGTGAGTTAATGTCTCTAAGCTTTTGGAGAACGGCATTCGCATCCCTGCTCTGCTGCACATTTTGTGTACGATCTTTAACAATTCACTTGAACCTCAGTTTCCCATTATCTAAAAACTATGGTAAAAGACAGGAAAAATTTATATTTGTGGGAGTGTTGTAAGGCTTCTGACATACACAGATAAGAGGTAATGAGTTCATTTACATGTCTTATGAACCACTGTAATATTTTGCAAATTACGCTACTAATTGACTTTGGCTGAAACCTAAACAATGCTCAATGAAACACCTACCTTTGCATGCAGGCTGGTGTATACGACAAGGAATCAGATTTTTCTTTCTCTGGTGACACTTGTTCAATGGTTCTTTCCATGTGAAGATGCTATTCCTTTTCCAAATTGGCCCTTTTTTGCTATATAGTCAGTCATGGCGAACATGTTTGCAAATAAATTTCATTTTTAGAACAGTTAGTAGAGAAACTAGGAGGAACACTTCCACTGAAGTGGGGACAACTTTATTTTCTTCTTCAAGACAGAGACTGCTGTGATCATAAAAGTCAGCTTTGCTGATAAGTTTCTTCAGGAACAAGTGGAGCTTCTTTCCATGCTTTCACAGAAGTGTAGCAGGATGGGTTAAGTGGTGGATAAACATGAGTGATGTTAGACTGGAAATGTGCTGCTTAAAGACCATTTATTCCCATTTGTCTGTATATAAGGTGAGAACACAGAAGTATGTCTCAAATATTAATTATTGTTTATTTATTTTTTACTTCAAAGTGTCTTCAAAAGGGTTCAGTTTACTACAGCAAAAACAGTTTGGAGAACCTGATGGAGAGGAGGGATTGGACAGGAAATTTCAGGTCATAATAGGTTTTGCTTTAATGTATATTTGCTACATACCTAAACCTTCCAATGATTCACATCCAAATCTCTAAATTGTTTATGAAAAAAAAGAAGCCTGGTTATATTAAGAAGTAAGGCAATGGTAAAAAAACCTCACAATGATATACAATATGCTGAAATATCTACGCGTGTAACTTGGAGGTTAAAAAAAAAATAGTGTGAGAAACTAAAAATATTGAAGGAAAATGTTAGCTTGATAAAATGTAGGGGTTTTTTTTAATATTGGAAGAAAAGTATGTCTTAACATAGAATTGTCCTGATGGTGGAAACAAATCATCATTCTTCATTATTAGAAGACATAGAATTGTTAAAACTCATTAAGTAGCTGGATTCTTAGAAACAAAACACAGATTACCTACTTTTACCATATAAGAATAGCAAATTTCTTTTTGGCTTATAATGGTCTGAGGGAAATATAAAGCAGCTTTAAGAAGAATTAAACACTTTTAATTCAACGGACACAGATGGTTTGAACACAAATTGCTCTAGGAAATCTTTAATCTTCATTTTTTTAACAAATTCTGGAATATTATGAAAATTCCAGAAGAATGAAAGTGAACTTACAGTGTGCCAATATTCCAAAAAGTCTGGCAAGATGACTGGAGTAAGTGTGGGTCAATTAGTCTGACATCTGTTCCAGAAAATGTAACAGAAAAGCTGGGAAGAGAATCAGCTGAGAAATAATTAAAGGATAGAAATAAAATTAATTCCAGACAACACAGTTTTATGAAAAGCAGATCATGTCGAAGAAATCTCACTTTATTCTTCGATGAAATTGCAAGCTTGTTTGAGTAATCTGATTTTTGTAAAATATTTGAATTTAGCAGCACAGGATGTTCTGATTTAAACATTGGCATCCTATACTATTAATAAAGCAAATGTTTTATGAATTAAGAACTGGTTAAGTGATAGATCTTAAAAAGAGATTGTCTCCAGGAAATTATCAACAGCTGAATATACTTATAATGGAGTTTCATGGGGATCAGTAGCAGACCTGATACCATTCAACGACTTCACTGATTATTTTTGAAAGTAAAAAATAAATCACTTACGATAACATTTGTAATTAAAAAGGAGGGGAAAAAAAGCCCTTTGTTAAATAGTAAATAAGGATAAGGCAATGAGGCAGGATGATCTGGATCTTTTCATAAACAGACCTCTGAAAAAACCTAGGGATCAAAGTGAAGGAGCAACCTAATGTGAGGTCTCAGCATGGTAAAAGTGCTGATAATTAGCTCTAATTGTAGCCTGCCTGCAAATGCAACTATGCTGTTCTCTGGATTCAGGCTCTTCAGCATACAATCCACTTTCATTTCCCTGTACTGCACTTCTCTATATTCCTTCTTCTGCTGGTTAGTATAAAGTGAGTCTCAGATGCCATGAGACCGCTCAGATGCCTTGGATGCCTCTGCCAGCATGAGGTAGTTTTCCCCTTGATCACAATCACAGTACTTTCACAGGGAGAACGTAATGGGTATTAAATAACCCTTCACTCTAGGAGGAAGGAAGTAACAAGAACCACTAGCTGGAAGTTGAAGACATGCATGTTTGAGTTAAACTGTATTGTAGTTAATATGTGCACACCACTGGAAGAAATTGTCAAGGGAATGGCCAGCTTTAGTCACGTCTGTGCCTTTGGAAGCATATAATTTTGTGAAAGGAGGTGGCAATTTCTGTGAGACCTAAGAGAAAAACATGGTATAACTTTCTCATTATAGCTTTTAAGAACAGTGACCTGGTAGCAATATTTTGTTTACTTCTCAGAATGATCAGCTTGCTAACACTGATTTTAGACTGGAAGAAGTTGAAATCTCATACTCACAGGCAGAAGAACGTAATATGTACAGAATAATTTGTAAAGCAAAAGAAACTTCATAACAGAAAGTACTAACAAGTCAAATCTGAAACTGTGCTCTCAGGCAACAGGCCTGCTGGTTGAAAAAAAAAGTCCTAGAATGGCCCACGGCTAATGCTTTTCAGATGACAGAAAGGGTATGACCTTGAGAGGTCATCCCCTATCTTAAGTCAAGATCAACTCCACTGAAAGCTGATTAAGAGAAAAATGAAATGCCAGTAATGTTAAGCTCACAGGTATAAAAATGTTCTTGCTGCAACAACATAAATGGCTTCTAATCCAACTGAACTGCCCCCTAACCCAGGCATCTCAGAGAAATAATAGCAACTTCTCATACAACCTGTGAATGTGTGACCCTTCCAGAAGAATCCTTAAAATTCCCCAAATGTGCTGTTTTCTCAGAGGCTGCAGATGACAAAACCAGAAGGCACTGTAGCTAAATCTATGTGCTTGTAAGCTAGTTTGGGTCAAGGATTAAAGAGTGTCCTGACCCTGATTCAGCCCGGCTAGTGTGGAAGTGCTGAACAGGTTGTATTTCAAGAGCAGCAGAACAATGAGATCAATTACAAGTGACTGAACTTCTCAGCATAGACAAGGCTCCTTATTCGTGAATATGCTCTTTTAAATACAGATTTATAGGAGGATTCTGTAGTCAGTACCCTAACCTGCCTATAACCCTCCTTCTGTTCGCTGCTGAAACAATAAACCTTCAGGACTCCAGTTCTCATAGAATCACTTATCCTCTCTGATGATAGTATACTTAAGGATCTTTAAATTGAAGGCTATTGATTTGGAAAACCACATTAGTTTGCAATTAAAGGGTGATATTAAAATATTTTCTTGGTAAAAATGACCTTAAAAATCCCACCTTTTTCACTACTTTTTGGCTGGTGTATGTTTGTACTACATACATCTTCAGTGCAAATTTCACTTAGGGAATTTTGCTATAAATTGGGCTAACTAGGGGAGCCTGCTGCAGGCAGTCTTCATTTTCCATTATGAATTGTTTTGGGATGTAGACTAATGCTCTCCTGTTAATTAATTTCAAAGTTGAATACAAGACATATTGGAAGAGATAACCTCCATCTTTCTAGATAAATTGAGATAAGAATTAAAAGAGTTCTGATACAGCTGCTTTGGGAAATAACTGAACAGCTACTTGTATAAGACAATGATTTGCACAATCTACTCAAATTATATTTTACAAATCTGAGCCAAATATCCTGAAATTACACAGGCAAAAAAAATGTAGAATTTGGCCAAGGATACATGTATTAGATCCATTTAAATTAGCAAGACTTGACCTAAAAATAATAATGCCATAAGCCCATTCTGCTCACACTCATTATCAACCATAGTGGTGTCCATCAAGAATAATGTGTTTGGCTCCATGGGTTTGGATTTGCAAAGACTAAGAACATGAAATGGCTTTTTTACATTTTATATTTTTTGTGAGAACAAATTAGAAATAAATAATGTAGATTCTCTCATAAAGGCATTTGCACTGACATGAGAGATTGGGTGAGAAGAAGTCGGGGTAGAGAGAGAGCAGGATTAGCCCATCAGCACAAGCATCATTTAGGTGAAAGCGGCTGTGAAACCTCACCTGAATTCTTTCTCGTCGGGTTAGTCTGCACTGGACCCCAAACTCCCTGATGGCCTGGGTCTTGTCCCTAGCAAGTGGAGCAGGTCTCCGGGCAGGAACCCTATCCTACGCAGGAGCTCTAGCCTCATGTCTGGTATAGACACGATCGGCTCAGACCCAGGCTTGATCTCAAATTACTACTCCAGCAAATGATGCAGATGTCACAGTGCTTCACATGCACTCTTCTTATGCTGAGCATGATGCTAACACACAATGGAAAGATTGTGCCTGACCCAGTTTTAAGATCTTAAAAGACAAGTCTAAAGTGAAAGACAAGATGTTGCAGAAACCAACAGATGCAGCACAAACAGTGAGATGCATGGGAATTGCCACGGGAATACCAGATAACTTGTCCTTCCATTAACAGCTATTTATACACAAGGTGGGAATCTAGCTTTAACAGCTAACATAGAACATGCAAATAATTTTTCAAACTCAGCTCACATAGATGGTGTTGTCGTTTTGTCCGGAGACCCAGGGCAGTACAGCATACGGCAGCAGCTTATGTCTCTGTAGGGCTCTCTCTAATGGACATCACAAGCATTCTCCCTTTGGGATGATATCCACGTCTCCTGTCATTGACTTTGCAGTGGCAACCACACTAATGGCACTCAATAAACAGCTCTCTGTCAACAGGCTGGAAGCAGGTTATAATAATCTATGGACTCTGCTTGCTGAGAAACGTTAAGAAGTTTATGCGTTTGCTATCCAAATTCCATATCTGGATGATCAGGAGGATGGAGAGCAGGTGAAACAGCCACTCCCCAGCAACTGTGCTGGATTACTTCTGCTCCTCTGTGGGCTTCCCTAGGATAGTAAACACAGGTCAAAGAGATCAAGTTGATAATGGTGGAGGAGAGGAATTTACATAGTCTCTCTGAAGGGAGAGATGCATTTCTTTTGCTCAAATAAAGAAATAGATGAATATGCAAAAGACCCCATGTAGAAGATACAAGCATTCCTCTAGACTGATGCTATATTAACCCTTTCCCTCGTTGCACTGTGTTCCTTATGTGGAGATTAAATTACTCTTTAGGAAAACTGTGTTGGCTCGTCAATGGCAGACCCTGAAGGGAATCCTTTGAGCTGACTCAAGACATGTTCAGTAAATGTATTTCTCAGTCCTCTGCAGTTTGGATTGAATTTACCACTCTGCTCCTCTTCACAGAAGTTACCTAAAATATATTCCTTAATAAATCTGTTGGAACATGACTCATGCTTTAGTATAAGCACAATTTTATATTGCTGTAACTTTCTGAGGAGTTATTCTGCCAGAAATTCACATACAGATTCAGTTACATGAGCTCACAATATCAGCATATTCTTGTGTCTACACTAGCAAACCTCATCTAAACACCTCTATACCAGCACTTCTTCATTGCCTTGGATTGTGGCTGTACTGTGCCGAATATAACACTGTATGCTACGCTGCTGTCTTGCCTGAGGCAAGAATTAACCCTGAATTTTTAATTTGAACCATTAAAAGCCAAAGGTGTTGAAACTGGAGAATGACAGCTTTTCCTCTATTCATCCAGTTGTCTGCATCACACTTAGCTTTATAGAAGTCTTTGAACTTACGAGGTTCCTTTGGTGTAATGCTGCAGTAAAAAGAGAAGAGGCTTCAGCTCTGAGTTTTCTTACATCTGCAGACTTCAACACTCCTGAATGATTAAACTTTACTAAAAGTTATTCTGTTGATTCACTTAGTATTTATTAAGCCTAAATGTAAGCACAGTAGTAAGGTTTTATCATAAACTATTTGTATTTTCAGTGTAGGCTTAGGGCTTTGGTACTCAGACATAACCACTGCAAAATCAAAAGATAATTGCCAGCTCAGAAGATGAAGGAACAGACCTAAAGTAAAAGGCCATTGGCCAGCAGAACATGAGAAAAGAATTAACACATTTTGAGAGGAGAGCTGCTGGCCTCTGGGGGATGATATGCAGTTCAGTGTTTCTGTCACTGCTCCAACTGGCTGACCTACAGATTGGCTCCAGACCTGGGAACAGCTTGCCCAGTTATCAGCCCAGAAACGAATGCTTCAGCAACTGAGCATGTGAAATAGAGAAGGAAGAAAGAAATGTGCTAATGAGGTTTTATATAGAATTTTGTGAGTGGAATATAGAAATAATGAACTAATGCATCAAAAGTGGTAGGACCTGGGAGGGGAGAAAAAAGAATTTTGGCTGAGTTTGGAAAGTACTCAAGTTAAGGATTTGGAAAGTAGAGCTATTAAATAAATAAATAATGAGGCCCACATAAATTTGTGGTCCAAGAGATGAATACACTTTCCAGACTTACATCATCAGGGATATTAAAATGAGTGTTAGTAATTATTAAATATACTTGTTGATTAATTGATGGCCTGTTTGGATCTGTTTATTTGGGAAATGTAGAGTCTTACTCTAAGTCTGAATAAGGTAGCATAGCCACATGGGGACTGTGCAGCTCATGCTGAGGGGTTGCCTCAGTCTGCAGCTGTATAATTGAATCAGTTCGTAATGTGTCTGAGCAAATTAGGTCCTCACAGGAGGAGTAATTAACCAGTGAATAGAGGTGGAGCATCAGCCCATGCATTGTGTGCTCAAAGACTGAGAGAAAAGGCATATAGTCTTGCTTATTTCTACACATAGTATGTAAATCTTCTTCAGTTATATAAAAAAAAAATTGTGGAAGCTCTTTTTTCCTCCATTGCCTGAGTCACTGGAACGTAAAATTTTGAGAAGTACAATGATGTAGAAAATTTCTCTGCTATTTGGAGAAGTGAAGGACCAGGAGAAAAGTGGAGTGTAGACTCATGAATGGATAATACTGAAATGCAGAATATGCCAGGAATGTACAAAAGTTAGAATATGCCAGTTCTGTTGACACAGGAAGGACTAAAGACCAGTTTCATCAGTGAGTGGGGAGTGCTGCAGTAGATGTCTTGTGAATGCAGGTTGACTATTGCTACATCTTCAGGGCTTCATTCAGTAATAACCTGCAGCATTGATGTCCTCAGGAAATGGATCCTGGAAGATGTTTTCCTCAGCCTTTTGAGGGCTGCATTAATGTCTTCATGTCTTCTTTTCTGTCACCCCCACTTCTCCTGAAGTTATGACAGCATTGGCTCCCTGAAGTGCTGCAGTCACCTCTGCTGTGGCCTGGTTGGGTACCCAGTGAGACCCAGTGAGAGGACTGAGCATAAACCTGCTTAATCTGTGAGTAAAGACACAACAGGCCAAGCCACCTATCCAGGGCAGCAGAGCAAGAAGTTGGATTGCGTTTTGGGGACCTTATTCTCCTCTCCTCTCTGCGTTTAGAGTACAGACTCAGCTTTAAAAAGAGGAACTCACTAGCTTGGCTTTAGGCAGTCTTTTCCCTCTGAGTTTCTGTGATACCACAATAGAGGTAGATAGGATAAGGAGAAGGAAATATGAAAATTTTGAGCATATCCAGAAACAAAGGAATTCTTGCAGGGTGCATAAAATATGAATGTGTATATACAAAGTGAAAGAAATCAAACACCTGTAGTGAAAAAGGTGCTTTTTTTTTTTTCAAAAATTCTTTTCAATATTTATATAACCATTTCCAGTAGCCTTTGGGGTAACAGTACATCTTCATTGCTGGCCATTCCCTACAATAGGAAGTTAAGCAGCATCCAGTATAATTTTACTGTAATAAATAGCATCTGAAAAAAAAAAAAAAAACAAACTGTAAAGCTGCAAAAACAGACTGTTTTCCTGAACTGTTTTGCCCTCTGAAATATTTTGATGGCATGACATACAATGTTTATTGTTTTACATATCTTTATAGCCTTCAGCCTCTCTCTCTGTCAACACATTACTCTTCAGCTTCATTGTGCTTTTCTCTCTTCTCTGGTGCCGTGGGAACATAAAGCAAATGATTCGACTGTTCTCAGCTAGAAATTGTTTTTCATTATAATTTCAAGAGGGGCTTTGAAGTATCTACTTAGGCTCTCACAGCTAATAAGAGACAAGGCAGTTGCTATGCTACTTGTTGATTAAATGAAAACCAGACCTGATAACATGTGAGATCTTCCTAAGGGAGGTGTTTCTCTTATGGAGATGAGTAGCAAGCAGTTAAGACCTGAATTGCAAAGTTGTATGTCTAAGGTTAAATGCCTAAATGGTCACTTTTATGTTCCCAAAGCAATGAGCTGGCTATCTGGAGCCAGAGTGTCAGCTGGTGTAAATCATCATTAACACTCGCTAAGTATTTGGGCAGGAGGGCCTTTGAAGCCAAAATGTCCATTTTGTATTCTGATCATTAAAAAGCCTAAATTTTCAATTAAGAATGAAATGGAAAAAAGAAAAATATTTTTCTGAGCTGCAATGTGACAGAAAATTCTAATGACACCCAGGAGAAGATAAGATCCTCAGTTCTGCTAAAACAAGGGTAGTATATTTAAGGCCATAAATAACATGTAGTTTCATACCTATGAGTCATAATTTGAAAAGTGTTTTCTAGGGAAAGCCTCAAAATACAATTTATGTTTCTGAAATAGAATATAGACCTCTAAATTCAGGACAGCAGTCTAATCTAAAGCCCTGAATCTGTTTAGACATTTGAAGTCTCTTAAGTGTGTTGTACTCCTTAAGTCAGACTTAACATATTCTGAGAGCACGGAGTTCAGAATAAAATACGAGTCACAATGACTTACATTGTGAAATGCAAGAAAAAGAGGTGCCAGAGTAGTTTATTCATTAAAGCACAGGGAATAGAATATGTATAATTTAAAATTTCATAGTGAAAACTGTGACACTGTTTTTTTTCCCCTTACTCTTGAAAATGGGCAACTCTGCAGCAAAGGATGTAAGAGCCATGAGACAGAGAAAGAACAGGTTAAGAGAAAGCATGATCTTGTAGTTCAGTGATTTAAACACTGTTGGGATAGAGAAGAAATGATTCTTCTCAGTACATAATTTCCTTTTATATGTTTTTGTCTGTTGGAATTGAAATGCAGAAGCAATTCACAGCAGCAGAACAGAAAATGCTATTACACTTTGTCTTACTTTCTGTATTTTTGGTCCCACACTTGTTAGCTGGACTGTGGTTACCATGTGAACTGCTTGAGGAGTGGTCAATGTACCAACAAGCTTATGGCTATCCTCTTAGAGTAGAGCATATGTGAGTTTAGCTCCCTTGAGCTAAGAAGGGCTTTCCTCTGCTCTGGTTATTGGTGGTAAAATACCTGATTTGGTACCTGCTCACAAATCAACAGAGGATCTGCATTCTGGCTTGACTGAGGAGCAAACATCAACTGCACATACCCGTTGGATGTCAAAGCTCAAAACAGAGAGGGGTGTGCACTTTCAGATCCTTTTCTGTCTCCAGCTGGAAGAACAAGCCTGCTCCTGTTGGTACCCTTCTCTCCCGTGTGTAAGCAGCTGACGTGTTTTCCAGCCCTACTCCAAGGAGTCTAGGTTTTAAGTGACACATTATGGTGTTGCAATATATATATTTCTTTGAATGGTGTTCTACACAGGGGTCATCAAGATGTGTTCTCTACCATATTTATTTCATGCATATGGTCTGTTAACATTTCAGTTATTGCCTTAATAATATATACTATGTGAAGAAGTAACAACTCACTATCAATGTGTTGTTAGGCAGTAGCATTGGAGTTTTTCTAAATATACCAGTTTCTGAAAGAAAAAATACTTAAGATGGTAGAATAATAGGAAACCTACTCTATTAATTCATGCTTTCTGGAGAGGAGGTGAAAGTAGGGAGATTCTCCTAGGGCAGCAATATCCACAAATATTTTCCATTTGGTACCTTTATTTCACCTGTCTTTTCATTTTCTGTTTTGTATTATGATGTGGGGTTGTTGTTTTAGTTAGAGTTTGGGGTTTTTTTTTTGCTTTGTTCATTTTTTTTAAACATACATATCCTTTAACAGTTAGGTATGGAGAAACAGATCAGCAATTTCAAGCTCATAAAAGGAAATTATGTGCAGAAATAATTTTTTGTTTATTGTTTCAGATTTTCTTTATTGCTCTTGGAAATTTCATCCAATCCATGCACTGAAAAAAGAAATCTTGTATTTCCAAAACAAACAAAAATTCCAGTTGCATGGCAACTAGCCCATGTACTAAGCCCTAGAAATATCAGATCCAGAGGGCTCAGAACCTTGCCAAAGAATCAAAGTGCTTTTAATGGATTTCTTCACATGATACAGGGTTTTTAACCACTACACTCCACAAAATGATCCTCTAGCCAAATTCTTTGCTGTCACTGAAGTAAGAGGGTTATGCCATTGGAGAAGGGGATTCTAGCCCTTTCCTAGCAGTTTGTCCTTGTGCAGCCTGCAGAGGGGAGTTTGCCTCCATCAGAGAGGGGAAGTCTTACCAGGCAACATGTTCTTTCTGTCAAAAATAAACTTTAAACACGCTATGGACTTGAGATCCCCAAAGTAAGAAAGCGTAAGTACTAAGGGTGTAGGGGAAGCCAGGAAGGCCTCTCAGTCATAGAATCATAGAATGGTTTGTGTTGGAAGGGACCTTTAAAGGTCATCTAGTCCAACCCCCAATGTTTGCCATCCTTACAGAAATAAAAAGGCAGACACAGCTGCATCGTTTTCCTCTCAGTGTTTCATATTAACCTGGTAGTTAAAGGTTTCAGTTGCTTTAGCTGCCTTGATGATGTGGGTCTGCTGGTGATACATTTCCAGAAGCTGGAAGGAGGTCCTGAAATTTGTATAAAAGCCTTGCTAAGGATCACAATATGGGTAACTATGATCAGAAAGGTCTTCACTGCTCTCTGGAGAAAGGAGAAAAGAAGGTCCCAAAACAAAAATTTCTTCCTTACAGTTCAGTTTGTAATACACTTTCATGAAGAACAAGCTGATAAATTTTCTTATTCATAGCATATGGTTTGACCTCTATCATGAACTTAAGCAAAAGAGAGCTGACATCAAAACAGTCATTGAGATTTTCTTGATCTTCTGCCTAACACTGAATGCACCTCAGACTGGGGCTTTCACCTTAGTGTTTCATCCATTTATAGTTTTTGACTCAATGAAATCCCCAGCCTTTAATCCATGGCTGGTATCCAATTGCTGGTAGGGTGTTGAGGGTAACAAGGCTTGTGTCTACAGTGGTAGAGATATTGTGTATTGAAATCAGTATTGTGTGTTCAACAGATGCAGCTGGAAATACCTGCCATAATACAAAACTTCAAATACGGTAAAGATCACCAATATTGGTGAATTCATGTTTCAGTGGGAAGGGAACACCTGACTTTCACTGCCAAAGTTTTGAGACAGTTTTGATTACAAAATCATTTCATTTTGAACAATGGAGTCAAAACATCATTTTTTCAGCCGTGTTCTTAGCCTGACACACACGGTGTTCAAGGGGTATGTTTCTTTACGAGTGTATGAACTGCAGAAGAGAGCTGTTAATCTTTGGGGGGACTGGCAATTCAGCATACTGACGGGGAGAAATGAGCCATATTTCATTCATACATGTTGGTTTACTCTCTACATGGCCCCGTTTCTGTGAGCAGCACTCAGTCCTCAGATTTGCCCCAGTCCAGTCTGACGCAGCTGCTTTTTGCAGACCAATGCATCCGGTATTTCTCATTGCCCTTCCATCCCCTTCCAGTGCCAAGTTCCTTAGTCACTGTATTTTTGACTGTGGATGTGACAGAAGGTACCTCTTTTCACATCTTCAGATCTGTAAATTTGTCTCTTGATTTATGTGTCATCTCTCTTGCTAGCCATGAAAGCACTGACTTTCCCTAGTCCCAGTAACACAGGTAGACTTGCCCAATCTGTCTGGACCCAAATCTGAATGGCACAAGGGCAATCCTTTCTTGCTGTGTGGTTGTCACTGAAGGATCTGTCCTACCTGTGCTCTCCAGGGTAGACTGTCAGACTTTTAATGGTCCAGTTTCAACTGGTATGGTTACTTGACCTGAAAATGGATGAAACATATACTCTTTGATATAGGTATGGAACCCTTGGAACAGATCTGCTGCTGGCATAAGACAGGATTCAAGAGAAGCAGCTGGTATGTAGTAGCAGTCTGGTATGTAGGATTTTCTGGACTAAAGCCAGGGAGCTTAGTTAATAATTCAGCAAGACAGACTGCTTCATCTTCTAATTGGCTGACAAAATCAGGCCCTAAGTGCCCACTTATTTATACAGGGACCAGTACAACTGGAAAAGATCTGTATTGGCTACAGCCTTCATAGTTGTTTTATATTGTCAAAAGTGGTTGAAGTAATCTGTCTCTTTGCAGACCAAACACATGTTGGAAGTGGCTTGTGGGCTGCAGAATCTCTGAATCAAACCATGCATCTGTCTCAGTCTGAGCAGCTCCATCTTTATAAACAACTAGTGTGAAGTTGTGTGTGGCTTTCTCAAGATAATAGCAGAATTGAGGTCTGGAGGGCCTATAACCTTCTGTATTGTCTCTGTCTTTAAATGTAAGTTGGAGATAAAACAACATATGTGATCCTAGGCAAGAATATTCTGTTCCACAAAGGCGTCTATACTCTTGGTAGTTGTGACTGACCAACCTGTTGTAACAGGTAGCTGTATCTGATTATAAGGAGTCCTTTTCTAAGACTTATCTTACTTGAGTCTTTGCCTTTGACCATTTTGTTTCAGAATCATGGTCTAAGTTGAACCTCACTTGAAACCAGAAGCCTGTAAGATCTGTTAGATAATGCGCAGTTAAACACTTTTTGCAACCAGACAACCAAATCTGCCTGCAAAGTACGTGCATCAAAACCAATGCCCGTGCGACGTTCATGTTGACAAAGGATTTGGAGAAATGCTTCCTTAGGAGAGATGTATGTGTGCGCAGGGCACCGAGCTGGGAAAAACAATACTGAGGGAAGAAACACTAGTCACTCTCCAAACAAGTGTTGAGAGCCTGACCTTCAAAACAAACAAAGAAACATACCTTATCAAGAATGATGTTTTTGGAGTAAAGTGCTTACTGAAAGAGGCATGAAATTGTTCTAACAGGAAGAAGTCTTCTCTTGTTTGCTTCCTCCTAAGTTCAGTTAAACAGGGCTTTGTATATTCTTTGTAAATAAAAGAGATAGGTGAAACACTTAATTTTAGCACTCATATCTCCTCCAAACTGAAACAAACTTCAAGGCTCATCTGTTTTGCTAACCAGGAAGGTCAAAGGAGGCACTGTAGAAAGTCCATTATGGGAGTGAATTGAGAAGAAACACAAAATCCTTGAACGTCAAACAGAAAATAATATATCTGAATTGTGTCCAGTTCTGGAGCCCCCAATGTAAGAAGGACATGGACCAGTTGGAGAAGGTCCAGAGGAAGGCCACAAATGATAAGAGGGCTGGAGCGCCTTTCCTGTGAGGACAGGCTGAGAGAGTTGGGGCTGTTCAGCCTGCAGAAGAGGAGGCTCCGGGGAGACCTGATAGCGGCCTTCCAGTACCTCAAGAGGGCCTACAAGAAAGATGGGGACAGGCTGTTTAGTAGGGCCTGTTGTGATAGGACAAGGGGTAATGGTTTTAAAATAAAGGGGGGTAGATTTAGACTGGATATTAGGAAAAAATTTTTTACAATGCGAGTTGTAGAACACTGGAACAGGTTGCCCAGAGAGGTGGTGGATGCCCCATCCCTGGAAACGTTCAAGGCCAGGCTGGATGAGGCTCTGGGCAACCTGATCTAGTCCCTACTCCTTGCAGGGGGGTTGGACTAGATGACCTTTGAAGATCCCTTCCAACCCTAACCATTCTATGATTCTATGATTCTATGAATTGTCCCTGTGAAAATTCTGGCACTGGGGAACAGCAATGAAAGAGCAGAAAAGCCACTGAGGCAGTGGGAGGACAGGCAGAAAATTTCTGCAGCTGTATATGAAATTATGTGGAAAATAAGAGAAGGGAGGTCATGGTAGTCTAGACGAAAAATTATGCCGAACAGGCAATATGCCTGAGCAGCAGAGATTATGAGGAAGAAACTAATTTTATAAGTATTGTAGAGAAAGAAGCAGCAGGACATTAGGGTGGGAAAGGGGGTGAAAGAAATGAAGGATGACATGAAGGTTGAGCGCCTGAAAAGAAAAAGAAAATGTTTCAACCTCCAAAGATCTAACCCCGATTACACAGTTCTCAGCCCTGCCCCTTTAATTAAGTAAGTGATTAATTAAAATAAAGCTCTTAATCTCCCCATTTACATATTATGCCTCCCACTAACCAGCACTGACTGCAGGGCCCTCATCAGAAAGCTCCTTCCTATTTGAATTCATGTTGGTTCCCAAACATATTACTTTGTAAATAGGAAATGACAACATTGGCTCAGTGCCCCAGTCTCGTTGCAGCATTGCCATATGTCAGTATCATGCTGAACATAGTAAGCAGAAGACCCAACAATATAATTATTGAGGACATCTGTCAGCAGCACAAGCTACATCTGGGATTAGTAGCTGTAATACTGGAAAGACCTATAAGAAGCAGAGAGGAAAGTCCTTTTGTGTTGGCTTGGATTTTCAAGAATAGGAGCCAGATCCTCAGCTGGTGTAAATTTAAGCCGTTCAAAGAAGCTAATGAATCCAGCATCAGCTGATTCTAGCTAAGAATCTGACACAGAAAACAAGGCCAATGTCATTAAGTACAAGATTTAATATTTTCTGTGTAAAGGTAGAATGCCTCAAAACAATCTGAGTTTACAAGACGGAAGATAATTTATTAGTAGAACCAGCAGGTACTTTTATCTCAGATCTGAAGGATTGTGGACAAGGTTGGAAAGCTCCTGAAGATCATTTAAAAGTCTCTTTAATGTTCTTTGTACATCAAGCACACAGTAGTGTAATTTTATATTTCAGATAAATTATAGGTAGAAAAAAATATTTTGACCACATTTAACACTCACTTAAGATTCTTCATCCACAGCAGGGTTTATCTTGTACTCTGCACAAGGCAGACTGTCCGGTGAAAACTGTGACACATACAGCTTATACCTATTTATTAATCTGAGGGCAAGCTCCTGTTGGGAAGCCAAGTAGCTGCATTAGTGGAATGCTGCATTTGAGTTAATATCCCCTGCATAAATCATACAGCCATGTTTGTGCCATGCTGTGCTCATTCTAACATGCCATAGCTCTCAGCGAGACTTAACATTTCAAACACCAGGTTGCTGTAGTGTTGGTTATATGGCATCTGGGCTGGAGGTTATCCACTTCTAAATATGTGGCAGAAAGACTTCACTCCATGTGTCCGTATTCAAGCCCTGAGGATTCCTAGAGGGTTCACAGCTCTCTAATGTAAGTACCAAGTGTACGATGAGGAGTTGCATCGCTATCTTCCACAGAGAAGCTGGTGGAATTACACCTAAGAAATATGGACAAGCAAATTTTGAACAGTAACAAGAAAAGTTGCCTTGCAAAGAAAGTGTCTTATGAGATATTAGATGATAAATAAAGGAGAAGAAAGGCTAATCTCCCCTGATAAAAGCTTTTCCTGCACGTGTCACATAAAACTTTTCGCTCATTTACACTGGAGATTAATGAACAAGGGCATCATTGCCCCTCAATCAGGTTTTGTAGCCAAGCGAAAATGAAGTCATATATTGATCTTTCTCCTCACTTTTAATTTTTTTTTGCTTTGAAAGATTTGTTTGAGCCCTAAACCTGCAATCTGTATGTAACAAAGGATTACAATAAATGTAGTAGATTACAGAACTGATAGAATAAAGATTTTTTTTTCCTAAAATCCTTCCTAATGTCAATACACCACGAGATCTAAGAGAGGTATGCCTCTTAACCTCACTCATTCAGTAGGAGCTTCACTGAGACACTTATGCTTATGGGTATACATGTGTGTGCCTATATACGAGCTAAGTGCTTAAATTCTTCCTGTAGTCAGTGAAGATACGGTCCATAAAGCCTGTAGGTCTAGAGACTGATTCAGCTGACTAAAGGGTCTACTTTAGCTTTGGTGCTTTGAATTGCCTTCCTGAGGTGTTTATTGCTCTCCCCTAACTGTACAGGAAACATATGGAGCCTAACGTCCTAACTGAATGCCTCTATACATTCCCACTTCTCCCCAGTGACGTACCCTTTCCAGGCTGGCAAACAAAGTAGCCAATTAACTGAGTTTAAAAATATTGATTATTATAATGAAAGATGAAAAAATGAATTCAGTAGAAAAATAATGTTGTACAAACCTGTGACTGCACCCAAACCATCAAAATATTTTCTTTTATGTAACAAGTAAAGAGCATTTTCTTTCCAAGATTCAGTTGTGCCTTTTCTGGACAGAGTAGGAGGGAATAGAGGCACTGAAATGAAGAGTGGCAGGAGAACTGAAGGTACATTTGCGGCATCTTGCTGCTGTTGGTGCTCTTCAGAGGGCTTGAACCTTGTGTGAGTGTGATGGATGAAAGCACATGGTTATTCCTTGTCTGCATGCACTCCTCTGTAAAAGGCAGGGTCTGAAGGAGCAGTTGTTTTGTTTAATTCTATTTTCTTAATAAAACAGAAAAAAAAAGTCCTCTAAAATAATTTCAGGCCTCCAGCCTCACATCAGTTCATCCTCTCTTCTTCAAATGACAGAGGAGCTCAGAAAAATTGTCTCTCAGGTTGAAAAGTAACAAAAAAAAACCCTGCCAAAACCTGACACATTGTTTAGATAGCAATGGCAAATTTTTTAAAAAATCAGAAATGGAAATTTCATATTGTTTCATTTTCAGGATCTTTTTTTTTCCCCCAGGTAACTGAGGATAGCTGATTTTACTTTGGTATGAAAATGCAAGACAATACTAATGGCTCAAGCCAGTGGCCTGACCTTGAAAACACAGAATTATCTGCGTCAGTAAACCCATCCACCTCATTGACATTACTTACATTTGGAAAACATATATCTTGAATAATAGTTTGTAGGATGTGTTTCCAAGTGGGGCTGAAGTGAGAGTCGGATACACACCCTTAGCTTGCGGGTAGATTTCACTGTTGCTGTTGAGGGAAAACACCCAGTTCAGAAAACTATTCTATTTCTTTCTAAAAATAAAAGACAGTTTAAGAAACACAGACATACAGAATGAATAACTTATTCTTGGCTGATTGCAGCTCTGTAGTGAATTTTGATGGTCGAGTTGAAAATAGTACTTGGATGAAAAGGAGTCTATAATGGAAACCATGCAGGAACTTTAACACTACCAGCAGTGCCAG
This sequence comes from Chlamydotis macqueenii, assembly GCF_036417535.1. NCBI lineage: Eukaryota > Metazoa > Chordata > Aves > Otidiformes > Otididae > Chlamydotis > Chlamydotis macqueenii. Next base: position 12,801,762 of record NC_141558.1, read on the forward strand.
TAAGTGCTCTACCCAGAGAGCTTGTAAGAATATCAGTCACAGGAGGAACTATGCACCTATTGGACTTGTTCACTAAAAGATTAACTTCAAAATCTATAGCCAAAATTTCATCAGTTTAACTATGAATGATCTGTGACTGTTAGAGTAATGTATATTTAACAAGCATCTCTGTAGGAACTATTGAACCCATACAGTTTGTTTTTATTTGCAATGCTATAGACCGTATAAGCATTCACTTAGGTGTAGCATATTTAATTTTTTAATGGGCTAATGCTTGTTCTTTCAGGAGAGTTTCTCTATATACAAAGCAATTACTTAAACCAGTGCTTGTTTAGCTCACCTAACCAGAGCAGTCATGTAATCTTTAGGCCTTTTCATATCTTGCCAGCATTTTTATTAATGGAATAGAGTTGTTCCTGTCTTAAATATTCTTTTGCAAATGTTTCCAGGAGGAACAAGAATGTGAATAACCTAGTGTTCAGCAATGAGTTTTGAACAGATTCTTATTCTCCTGTCTGATTTTTGATAAGGGAAATACAGTAGCCATCACATAGATCACATTTATGCTGTTGCACTTGATTTTTATTTAAGATAGTTAGCTAATATTTGGGTTCTTGCAGGGAGGATTTGAGAGAGAAGTTGAAGATGGAGTCAGGAATTTTCTTTGTTCTTATTTCCAAAGCACTCCCCAAAGCACTATTCTTATTTTTGCTTTGGGATCATGCTCCAAGGCCTGGTGAGATTTTGACTTCCATCTCATTTTCTCAATGTCCTGCTACAATGTTTGCTGCTTGGATTTCTTCCTCTCTTCCCTCTCATGAGGGCACATGCCTGCGCACACATTGACACAACTACATCAAGCAACAAAGAGCACTTAGATTCAAACCTTTGTTAAACCCCAGACTGTGTACATCCTAATTCAGGCCTAGAGCCTCACATGCAACAGCTGCTTTTCAGCTCCCAGTTTCACAAAGGCATGTCATGACTCCTTATGGCAGCTCTTTCTTTACGGAATTAATTCAATTTCAAAAAGCCCTTAGGATAATGGAATTTACTAAAAATAAATTAATGAATAGCATCATTATTCTATTTCTGTATTTTTAAAAACCGGAGACTGACTCTCATTTTGGTCAAACCCATCCAAAATCATAACAATTCTCCTGACTTCAAAGGAACGTACTTTCATGTCCATGTGCTGTGAGCTAATAAAGAATTTGGCCGGACCATGTCATATTGTATGGAAAACATGTTACTTGTGATTAGGCTTGTAAAAGTGAAGCAGTTACAACCCCTTTTCTACTGTACATTCAGTAATCAGAGTCACCTCTGCTGCATCCAAATCCCTGCCAGGGCACACTAGGACATGACTAATGTCTATTATATACTTGTTTATTCCTCTCCTTCCCAGGCAGTAATCATCTACAATAGCCAATGGAGTATTTAGAATACACCCTATATACTTACACTAGTCAAGGTAAGGTCAGAGATGTGCAGATTGCTTTTGCAGCAGGAGGTGGTGAGGTCTGTTGTAACTCTTTGTTCCCGTGGGAATTTATTTCCCACTTTGGGTCAAGTCCGAGGGAACTCTGTCTCTTGTGCTGACACACTTACAAATGTTTTACCAAAGCAGCTGCTCTGGCTGGGAAAATTTTAATGTGCCAGTTTTATGTGTGCTTTCCTCTCAGGATGCTACCAGTGGGCTTGCTTTGCCTTTACTTTTTCCTCCTTCACACAAAATGAGGTCATGCTTAATTTTGCACTTCCTACTTTTAAAGTAAACTTAAATCCTTCAAGTTGCATCACTGGAAATGTCTTTATTTAATACTGCACTGCACTGTACTGCAACCCCTCCGAAATACTGCTGTTTTCTACCTCATTAGTAAAGATTATATTCTCAGAAAGCACCAATTGGAGTTTTACAGTTGTTGTAAACTAAGCATCCAAAGGCATTAAATGCAGAGGAACATAAAAATATTTCACGGCAGGGAGAAGGAAAGCAAACAATGCAGAAAAAATAAATATATAGGGGAAATTCTTCATAATGGAAGAAACACACTGAAAAATGGATACTTAAAAATAGAACATTCCACATTTGAAGAGTACAGCAATTGTGATAAAATCTCATAAAAAGTAAAAAATAATTACAAGGTACAAAATTTGAACAAAAGAGATGCTTGAATGGTTAACATGCTGGCTTTTTGCACTGCTAGTGTTGTTATTTCAAAGTGGCATTGAACAGTGCTACAGTCAAGTCTAAGAGGAAGATTACAAACTGTTAGAGCACTACCTGCCACACAGAACATCATTTGCCGGCAAGGGCATTTGCATAGCTGTGAACACGCTTAATTTTTATAGCAACACATTGCCTTCAAATTGGATTAATTACTGCAGTGTTTTATGTTAAAAACCTGTGATCTGATTCTGCAATTAAAAAATAAATTATATGTTGCTGCTTTAGGTACAGCAGATTCCTTTCATTTTCTTCTATAATGAAACACTTCAGTACAATGGGTTCTGAAAACAATTTTTAATGCTGACTCCTCTGCATTCTAGCTTCATTTGTGGAGGTACACAAGCAGCAATAATAACAGCCTCAAATCTAACTTTCAAAACACACTGCTTTTGTACTTCAAAAGAGATGTGTCCCCATTTCTTTCTTATGTATCTTTTCTCAAGCCTTTTATTCCTTGCAAAGAAATACAGAGCTGACCTGACAAAAACACTTTTCTTGACAGAGTAATCAAAATTATCCTGCCTGAGTAAATCTGAGAGCTGTTTTCCTGGCAGTTCTACCTGGGAGCATAAAGGCGTGTATTTTGTGTGTATCTCTTGGAAAAATGTGGACTAGTTTGTAAAATAAGATAATTATATTTAGACCTAGAGGCTTATCAGTCCTCCGGTTTTCAAGAAACAGATAACTCCCGTCTCAGATGGAGACCCGTTGAACTCACTGAATGTACATAAGGGCCTTGAGGACTATAGTTGTAATGAGGACCTAGATGCTCACCTGCTTCACCCAAAACTTCCCGACACTTGCTACCTTGCAAGGCAATGCACTTCGTGGGTTTTGACATCCTCCAGGTGTCCATACTGATTGAAGAGTCAAAGCTGGGAAGTGTGCTATGAACTTATTTCCTAGAGTATCCCCAGAAAGAAAGAAAAAATTATATAGCTCCTTTTTTTTCACTTATTCCCCTAGAATGAAGAACATACTCTGTGATGTAGAGGGCTCACTATCACTAGATAAAGGCATAAAAAACCAGTACTTTAGAACTGTCTCTTTCCACCAGCCCACAGCTAAAGAAAGCCAACTCCACACAAGATGGACAAATAGGTATTTCTGAGGAACTGTAACTACTACAAGTCTTTATACTAAAAAAAACCAACTGTAAACCCAACCAAGTAAAATCCCCCTTACCATGAAAAGCAGTTCACATGTCTTTGCAGTGCCTTGTCAGAATTTATGTTGCACCCTTACACCCTCATCCTGGTCCTCTGTTTGTCCATCTGATGCTTGGGTCATCCAGACCTGTCTGGAGCAGCATACCTGTTTTCTTTGCATAGGAAGGGACGAGCAATCAAGTTTCAGCAAGGCCAAGGCACACATTTGAGATGGGGATCAGACAAAGTCTAGACAGGTTCCTTAGCTGCTTTTTTTTTTTTTTTTTAAGATTCTTTAAGACTAACCACTTGGTCTTTATAAAACATCCAAAATGTGTATCTATTAATATTCTTTGGGTGAAGCATCAAAAAAAAAATCTCTGCTTCAGAGTCTAATCTTCTGTTCTGAGTCTGTTATTGTAATACATGCAACATCTTGCCCTGTTTCATATATAAAAATATTCAAAAAGATTAATTGGAAAAATACATGTCTGAAAAAAATGTTTATAACTCATTTTAAGGAGGACTGAGAGTACTGCTATGTGTACTTATTTAAAAAACTTTAGTAAACGAAGGACCAGACTTTCAGATGGTGACTCTCTCTTTCACATCCTTCCTTGCCCTGTATAAACTCCCTTGCACTTTAGGAGCAGCAGCAGTTCTTGGAGCTGAGCTGCCTCACTCATGATGGGAGTCTCTGTGCCATGCTGACCACCTTCCCCACACAAATCAGAAAACAGCCCCACGGTAATGTGGAAAACAGTGATGCTGATCAGTAGAACTTCGGTCAGCTGGTTTGACAATGTTGCCTTTAAATCTTGTATTGTTAAACAAGTTATGTATTAAAAAGGGCTCTATGAGGACAAGCCTGAAAGATAATGGCTTGGATAATGCGTCAATAGTTCCAGAGGTTTTGAGACACATGAGTCTAAGTCTGGAATTTATACACATTCCTGGTATTTTCCCATCTCAATGGCATAGTAAAGCTGCTTAAATGAAATGGAGTGGGGGAAACCAGCCACACCAGATGATTCATGTATGCTTCTGCCTCCACTCAACTCGTATTTTAAACAACATCTCATTGAAGTTTAGAATCAAATGCTTATATATTTTTCTTTATGTCATTGGTAAGCAATGGTCCCTTTGTCTACATTCTGTCTCATAAATATAAAGTCAACTGTTATTTCAAGTTGTATTAGATTTAGGTATAGGAGACCTTTGTTAACCTAAATAGTTTAAAATTCTTCTAGTTATAACTAATTTTCTTAAAACCCTGCAGTTAAATTTACATTGGCAAGTTCATAGATTGCTGTTTGCCAAGAGAAAACTCATATGGAAAAAGACATTTCACATCCACATAGCTGATAAATATGTCTGATAAAGCAATTGAATAATATATTATCTTTAAAATATGCATGTTTTTACTCTGTGAGTGATAGTGAAGTTTAGGTAGTTTTAGAGAAAAACTCCTTAGGAAATTGGAGGTGCAGAATCAAAATGTTTTCTACTGTCATTCACTCTATATTCTTGTCCTCTCTTCAAATACCTGAAAATATCAAAACGCAGCTGTCTGGGTCTTTGTTCTCCAATTTTCCAACTTAAAATTTATCACACTTAGCAAAATCATTGTGCTTGTCATTTGTGAAAACTGATTTTTCCAACCCTTTGTATATTTTGTTAGAATCATGCAGAACTGTATGATTGTGGAAATTGTGTTGCTGTAGAAATTCAAAAGGATACATATGAGACACTTCAATGAACACTCCACATATACATATAGGAAACAGCAAAAATGAAAGACTATCAATTAAATCTGTGCCAGGCCCCGGGTGAGAGCTAAGAGCAATCATACTATCATTCTCTATATGGAGATTTTCTTTTTATTCAGATCTTATGATAAAATAGAAGAATCAATAGAAGAATTCTCCAGAGGGCTTCCACACTGTAAAGGACAGTTAGAAAGATGTGGATCCAGTAGACCTTCTGAATCTCTTGTTTTTAAAACAAGTTTATTTACAACTGAATGCAGATCAGAAGCAAATCTGATTGAAATATGGGATCTGAAAACAGTTGTAAACCTGTAACATGTTGGGGGACCTCATTTGGAGACAACCTCAGACAGACTGTACATAAGACATCTGGCACAGATCTGATGAGCCCAACTTACTGGGCACTTGCAACATTTGTTGTGTATTTGAGGCCAGCAAGCTCAACTTACTAAAATGCAGCACACTGTCCGGTGATCCACTGGGTGACTACATTTTGGGCTTTCAATAGGCATGGCAATCACCACCAGAACATCTGCAATGATCACTTCTGTGATTTCTGAGTGTCAAACAGTCTAATCAGAGCCATTACTTTCGGCGGTGTGTCAAGTATTTAAATATCTCGGACAAACATATTTCATCTACTAGGAGAGGTGAGAGGCTAGCATACCGTTAGTCCCTACAATAAATCAGGCTGGAAACTGATGTGTCCCAGTCTTTAGCTGGAGATGGCTCTCACTTTAAAGTACTTTGGCTTTCATTCTCAGACTTCTTCATTTCACAAAGACTGGCTATGAAAGTAGGCAGTTGCCACATGGTCAAGGAATTAATCAAATATATCTCATTGTCAAAGAGTTTTTCTTGATATCACCCTCTTGAATTGCTCCAATTTTATCTCCATGTAGATGCAGAAATAGCTTCGCACTTCTTTGATATTTACATTATCCTGTTATTTGTGAGCTATAGAACTGTCTACCATTGTTCAAATGTATATAACTTAATCACCATTTCAAGAAATGGGCACATTGTTTCTATAGAACAAGCATCGCTTTTACAGTCAAATATAGTACTGATAGAAATTGTTCAGATATCAGTAACTAATTCCATCATCAGTTCACATTCTGGCAGAAACATTATAAAGTTTATTTATATATAATTATTTTTCAGTCAGTTCTTGCAGACCAGATAAAACATTCCTTTGTAGTTACTAACTGGCCAGAGTACATTTTTTTTTTCTTTTTAATTACTTTTCAGGAGTGGATCCCTTTGGTCCCTTTGAGGTATATTGGAGGACAATAGAAATGTGTATAATAGTTATAAATACCATTATGCCTGGATAACTGAAGGGTACTGTTAATTCTCCTGTTAAATATTCACAGCTTTAGCTGAGATACAGTTTGTATAACAGACGCAGCTCACTTACCCACCTCAGTCAACTGTTTGGCGTATTCTTTCGTGATTTCTCATTAGCTAGCATGTCTGCCTTCTGCCACAAACTGGCTTACATTCCTCCCATCTGTTGCAAACACAATTTAATTATCAGTCACTGCTACAAACACAACAACAAATACTTTTATGCATGGAGGGTCTGCCCTTTCTCCCATTGTCAGAAATTTAGTGAGGTAATGTTTTCAAGCAAAGTTTTCATAACAGGTAGTTCAAAAGATCTATTTCTATATACATCAGGTTTTTATTAATGTGGGGTTCTAGATCCAGTAAGATCAATCAGTAATTCAAATGGACCTACATTTTCATACAAATTTATTTAATTATTTTTTTATGTGAATGTTTGCAAAGTGGAACATTTCTTTGGATTATTTCTATAACTATAACTAAGTTAGAGATTTGCAGTTACTCAGTGGTGATATATTGCATACATCATAGCATTGTCAGTTATTAGAACTGTCTGAACTAAAAAGCAAATAAAAATGAGAGATCATTAAAAAATAAATAACTTTTATTAAACTAAAAGGGAACTATCTAAAACCCACTGAACCAGAACATTTAAACAAAGTTTAAAACTATATGAAGAAGTGAAGAATCATTATGTTCAGTGAGAAAATAAATAATCTCAAACTGAATTCTTATCTCTCTTCCCTGATTACCACTCCTAAGAATCAAGAAGAGAAATCTGAGCTGCATAGAAAGAATCCTGGTAGTTCATTTGTATTCTAGTCAATTTATATATGATAATGATGTTAAAAATTCTTTTTACATATACTAGCAACAGTTTACAAAACAAAAAAAAAAACAACCCTTTTTCTCATTAAAATTGGAATTTTTGAAATTAGTGGTGAAAATATTAAAACTGCAAAATTGTCATGCTTTTTTTTTTTGTGAACATCTGATGGTGCTTGGCCAGTTGGATTAATTTTGTTTTTTTTCATATATCAACATATACTATTTGTATTGGGTTTCCGTGCTAAGGTGTTGACAGTGGAGGAGTGCCTACAGTACTGCTTTCTCACAGAAGACACCAGAAACTACACCCATGTTGGACAGAACCAGTTCCAGCCCACTCCAAGGTGGACCCATTGCTGCCCAAAGTTGAGCACATCATTGATTTTGGTAGCGCTTCTGTGCTACTGTATTTAAGAAAGGGTAAAAAAAGCTATGCAGCAGTTTTGAGAGGAGTTACAATATGTGAAACAACTCTGTAGACACCAAGGTCAGTGAAGAAGGAGGAGGAGGAGGGGGTCCAGGTGCAGCGATTCCCCCACAGCCCTTGGAGAAGACCGTGGTGAAGCAGGTTGTCCCTCTGCAGCCCATGGAGGACCATGCCAGAGCAGATATCCACACTGCAGCCTGTGGAGGACCCCATGCTGGAGCAGGCTTCTGGTCGGAGCTGCAGCCCATAGAGAGGAGCCTAAGAAAGAGCAGGTTTTCTGTCAGGACTTGTGGCCCATGGGGGAACCCACTCTGAAGTTATCTGTTCCTGAGAGACTGTACTCTGTGGAAAGGGCCCATGCCGGAGCCATTCTTAAAGAACTACAGCCCATGTAAAGGACTAACGCTGGAGAAGGTCATGAAGGACTGTAGCCCATGGGAGGGACCTCACACTCAAGAAGAATGTGAGGAGGAAGAAGCAGCTGAGATAAAGCGTTATGGACTGACCACAGTGCTGATTCCCCATCTGCCTGCACCACTCGGGGAGGAGGTAGAAGAGTTAGGAGGGAAGTTGAGCCTGGGAAGAAGGGAGGGGTGAGGAGAAGGTGGTTTTAGTTTTGTCCTTATTTCTCACTATCCTACCCAGTAATAACTGGCAATAAATGAATTTCCCTAAGTCGAATCTGTTTTGCCCATGATGGTGATTGCTAAATGATCTGTCTGTCCTTATCTTGACCCATGAGCTTTTCCATTGTATTTTTTCCTGCTGTCCTGTTGAGAAGGGAGTGACAGAGCAGCTTGGTGGGCATCTGGCAGCAGCAAGGTGAACCTACCATACTGTCTGAATATTATTTTCTGAAAATAATTTCCATAATTGATTTGAGTGTTATGCTGAATTTCACAAAATGCATCCTTTTTTTTTCTGTTTGGTGTTACTGAGAACAAAGTCCTTTTATCATCAAACCATTCTTAAGATGCAGCAGGACTTCAGTGACATCCCTAATTGATAAAGTTGTCTGCATTGTCTTTTAGACCCTGCTTTGCTTTATCATTTGACCAAACTTTGTTTGGTGTGGGATGTCCCATGTTACCTCTCTTTATACAATCACTTTTTTCTTTCTGGAAAATTTCACCTAACATAATCCAAACTTTGGCCGGGCAAATGTCTTGGCTTTGTTCAACATTCTGGTAGCACTTCATCTGCAATGCGCATAATCCTGTGTTTTAAGGTCCCTGAGCTGGGTCAGATGTGAGCACTAGCAATGATTGTAGGATATCTTGCAATGTGTTGGACAAAAACTGAAAGAAGGAGGTAAGTTAACTCAATATAAAGACAGAAGATGGATTTTGGAGAACATGAATGGATATCAGTGATTGAGGGAAGAGAGAAACAGATCAGATAGGGAGTCAGCACCTAGCCAGGTGCTAGGATAACAAGAGGCAGAAGTAGCTAGACAAGGCTACGAATGATGACTATTTTTGAGGAGTCTGCTAATGGCTAAGCAAGAAGTCTGGGGCTGAAGGGGGAGGAAAAAGACACATCTGAGCATTTTAGTTTGGCTATTAGCACTGGCAATCAGTTTAGCAATGGATCAAGAGTGTACTTTTGAAAGAAATCTCCTGGTGGTCCCTTCTACTGTGTTCTGGCTCACATGGTAGGACACACATCCTAGATTCCTTTCAGATTAAACTGGGAGGTGCACTACAAAACTTCAGTTACTGTACTGGAACATGCTTTGCTCTGCACTGCTCTATCACTTGTAGCTGAGTTTCCTCTGAGAGAAAGCTGGTTGGGTCATTTCAGCAAAAGACAGGAGAAATGACCTGGCACATATCCAGTGTAGATAAACGGGGGACCTGATCTGGGAGCAACTGCCAGACCTGGAAGATAACTATTTGACAAAAGCAGGATGTGGAGAGGCTGGATGCATTACAGGGGACCAAGAAGGATCATGAGAGAGTGAGGTGACTGAGAGGACTGGGACAGCATCTGTAATGAATGGACAAGGAAGAGGCAGCCACTCTTTGGGGAAAAGGCAGGGAATCTGAAACATTAACAAAGTTTTTGTAATACCTTTCTTCATTTTCTTGATATTTTATTATTCCCCCTCTAATTTACTTGCCTTCTTTATGACCTGAGCTACTGCAGCCCTTTCAGTTTCTCTGTCTATGAAATGTTTTCTAGGTCCCTTTGCCTGAACGTGCTTAAACACCACAGACACATGAATGGGTTAGTCTGAAGTCTGTTTGGCTCACTACTAAATTATTTTGCATCACCTCCAAAAGTCAAATCTATCCCTGCATTTTCAGTACTCACCTTTCCAAGCAAAACTTTCCATATTCCCTGCTTTAAAATGCAAAGTCTACCCTTTTTTGTTTCCCTTTTGAAGTGACTTGTCCACATTTATGCCTCAGGCTTTACCTCTCCATTCATTTATTGACAACTTGATCTTTCAATGTTTTAGATTGCCTTTTCTGGCAAGCTCAAGGGACGAACAAAAAAGACTTGGTGTCCGCTGAGAATGAGCTGCTTTCCTATGTGTGATACAGAGTAAGGCAAAACCACACTAAAGGTGCTTGCTGCTATGAAAAGCTTACTCCACCTAGAACATCCCTAAGTAAGCCTGTCAGAATATAAGCCTTAATAGCAACTGATGTACTTATTAACTGATCATTGATCAAAACTTCAATGGAAAGGAACACTTCTATAATCAGCATTTCAGCAAATAACACTCTTTAAGCTACATCTGATGTGATGCTGAGATTTGCAAGCTCATCCCTCGTTGTTTGAATGAGTAGAGAAAGATACTAATTAAACTTATTTATAAAAGTCAAGGAAGAGGACAAGCAGGCGAGATATTAAAAAGCAATATGAGGCTGTGAGGTGACTGGACTTCAGTTGTCAATATTTGAGTTTATTTTGAGACATTGGAAAATCCAGTGAAAATCCTACATGCAATCAGTCAAATTCTTCTGGAAAGTAAAGATGAACGGGCATCTCTTATTTTTGAGAGAAAATGCTTTTCTTTTGTATATGTATTTAGCATCGTCTTGTCTGACCTGATTTCTGTATTTGACAGCTCTTTGGATTTTGGCTCCGAGGGGGTTGCATTTTGAAAGGAGAGAGGTGTACAGCTTTGCAACTCTGTCTCAAATCGTATGGATAGATTTCAGCTACCTTAGCTATCACTACAGCAAATCTACATTTCATCCAGATAACTTCCATCAAGAACCTTGATTGGATTTTCTAATACAGGCCTTGAAATGTCTATGTATTGCATCATCTGGCCTTTATAGGTGGGTTTGTGTAATAAAATGCTTTTAAAGACTACAAAGTACAACTATAATTACTCATTTTTATTTTTTTATATATTGTAGACATTAGTAGAAATCAATTTATTTAGGGTTAAATAGCTTTTTGGCACAATTGCAAACTGGCTGTGCAGTGCTGACACCAGCAAGTCCAAATGCCAACCAATACAATACACAGTAGCAGCTCTGGGACAAGGATAGCAAATGAGCATGTATCTAATTAAAGTTCTCTGATAGGATTAATCAGTTGACATTTTGCCACATAAATCAATAGCTGGGTTTTCCTCCCACCGAAAAGCCTCCTTTTTGCTGAGGAAGCTATTCATTCTTAGCTAGAAAGTCAATGTTTTAGGCAGATGATTGATTCACCCTACATTTTATGCATTCCGATTCAAAATGCAAACAACAGATGGCTTCCTCTACAGTCCTAAACCTACATTTGATTGGTGTAATCCACTCAACACTGTTGGAATTCAAACTCTGTAAACTTACAATTGCCTATGGATCTCTCTCTATGGATATCTCTTCTATCTCAAACGTAGCCTGTCCAGTTTGGCAGGTACAATATCAAGTGATTTAGACCTCCAAGAGGAGTGCAGTAAGACACAGACTATTCTGTCACTCTTAATAGTTGCCATGGCACTGGAGCAATGTGTAAAGTAACCTCACACTGGGAAGAACCTCGTTAAGAGTGACTAGAAGAAACCAGGCCACTCTCCAGATTACATCCTTCATCAGCTGGACCCTCCAATTAGTGTATGTAACTCAGAGCTGTTATTTGTTTGAATGGAAACTCTTGGGCTGGGCCTGAGAGGATTTGGATTTAATTAGGTAATTATAAATCCCTTGTTATAGGCTGATAATCTTTCCAATATCTCTTCTTAACTTTGGCACCAACTAGACCAGATGACTCAGACTTATCCTCATCCTTGAGGAGAATGAGATTTTTCTTCCACAGATAAGAGTTGTTGTCTGTAGATTGTGAGTGATTGGGTGTAAAGATTACTAGTATTTCTTAAGCTGCTTAGACAAGGCATTAAGGTTCATTTTTAAAATTGTAAATAGTGAACATACTATAAAATGCTTTCTATAGCTAGATCTGAATCTGTACAATAGCAATACCAAAATATGTAGGAACATCAGTATCCATGCATAGTAACTGTTATATCAAACAACATGATTTTTCCATAGGTAGCATGTAAAATTTCACAAAATTCAATTAAAAAATATTGTAAACAAGAGGAAAATTGGACACTTTATATATAATTGAAATGTCCTGCTGTTTCTTTAGTGAAAGCTGGCACCAGTGAAAGATAACAGGCTGCTACGCTTGCTTAGTGAAACTACTCACAGCATCAGTTTAGCTTCAGGAGTAACTTAAATCCAGGACTTCATTCGAGAAAATTTTTAAAATACCAAGTTCATCCTGAAGTGGAGTTTAAGGAGTATCAACTTTGCTTAAGGATCAGAGTAAGATTCAGGGAATGATCATGAAATCAAAAGGGAGAGGTAAGAAGGATTTTTAAAATAATATGAAGGATTACTTCTTAGAAAAAGTGACCTAGATTAAAGAGAACACATGTTGAATAATTGTGCTACGTAACCCTAAAATTAAATGAAATATTTAATTTTGGGTCACATGAGCTATATTTATTTGCATAAAAACTTGAAATATATGTTTTCTTTGGTTTTGAAAAATCTCTTTTTTTTTTTTTAACCTGTTCACATCTATTCTTCAACCAATAGCTGAAAACCCCGTGATTTGGTTTGGTGAATACTTTCTGATGCAAACCTGACATTGCTTCTGCAGTAGTATACAGTAGCTTTAGACTCATGCAGATTTATAAGACATAGTTCTTATATACCAAGGCCTCTGTGTCAGTCTCTATGGCTAATCTGAATCCTTGACTGATTTCAGCATTAATACACCTCAGTTGTATATGCTTTTTAATTTTCTCAGATACACCAAAAAAAGTGCTTTCAAATGCCGAGGAGCCTAATAGTCAAAGAGATTTTACCGTCATCCCCAAATGAAAGCTGGAGTAGGGGACATGAACACCATAAACTGGATATGAAGAAAAGGCATAGACAAGGGAGAAGGTGGAAGTATATGTGGAATTTACTTCCTCTAAATTGGCTGTGCACCTTGAAATCAGGAAATCCAGCTCCTGACAGATCTTACAGTTTTACAACCATTTCTGAACAATGAGATGAAAAAACAGCGTTAAGGTCAGCAAACAAAATAAAAAATATTGCAGAACTAATTCACATATGCTGTGGGTTATTTCATGGTTATGACCTCTTTTTGGAAGCTCCTCCAAATCACCAAGAAATAATTCAAATAAGGGGTCACGCTTTCCTTTGCAGCTCCTTTTGGATTCAGTTGAATGTATGGAGATGAATTTGAAGGCAAAGTCTAGTTATAAAAACTCCATTGTATTGATGCATGCATATATAATTCTTATGAATATGAATAGAAAGCTATAGTTGTTTCATACACAACCTAAAAATAATTCACAGATCCTCAGACTGAATAAGTGTTGAGAATAAGAATTTTTAAATGGCTAAGATTCCTTTTTAATTAGGCTTGAGTTAGGTTTCTAGGTGCCTGAATTTGTCAAAACTCACTATCAAAGTGCCACATATCTGGCTTTTTAAAATTGTCTGTAAAGAAATGTTAGGAACAGAAAAGTAAACAGGAAGAGTCTACATCACAAGTTACACAAGGGGACACCACTTAAAAATTATCTCTTCTCCCTGGTATTCAGCAATAGGGCATGTGGGAACTGTTCAAAGGTGCACTAGGGGAGGTTTAGACTGGACATTAGGAAACATTTATTTACTGAGAGGTTGGTCAAACACTGGAACAGTCTTCCTAGAGAGGTGGTCGATACCTCAGACTTGTCAGTGTTTTAGAGGCATTTGGACAGTGACCTTAACAACATGCTTTAACCTGGTCAGCCCTGAAATGGTGAGGCAGTCGGACTAGATGATCATTGTAAGTCCCTTCCCTTCCCTTCCCTTCCCTTCCCTTCCCTTCCCTTCCCTTCCCTTCCCTTCCCTTCCCTTCCCTTCCCTTCCCTTCCCTTCCCTTCCCTTCCCTTCCCTTCCCTTCCCGCACCTTCCCTTCCCGCACCTTCCCGCACCTTCCCTTCCCTTCCCTTCCCTTCCCTTCCCTTCCCTTCCCTTCCCTTCCCTTCCCGCACCTTCCCTTCCCTTCCCTTCCCGCACCTTCCCTTCCCTTCCTTCCCATTTTGTTCTGCACCATTCTTAGAAGAACTTTAACATAAAATAATGACTGGATAACTGCGGTCGACATGCCTCATTTTCTATAATTATATCCATTATCACGAATGGTGTGACATACAATGAATTATTTTGGATCCTTCTCTATGATTTTTTTTTCTGAAAATAGAAATTACTTTAAATAGACGGGAAAGATTATCAAGTGACAAAATTATTTTATAACTGACCCATGTTAAGAAGATGCAAAATCTAAACCAATCCTCAACAAATTACTAAATTTGTTTTGTGCAAGGTTGTTTCCGTCATTTCAGAAGCTTTCTTTTTTTTTTTTTCTTTTTTTTTTTTCTTTTTTTTTTAATCACTTTTGGACACACTTTCCTCTCTGGTTAACCTAGCTCTTACTAGGATGAAAAAGGCATTGTCCTTTACTGGAAGAGTTATGTGATGAGGAAACCACTTCTGCAGGAGACAAGCTTGTGGTGAGTTTTCTGCCTATGTACAGAGAAAAGAAAAAGCTTTCTGTAAAGAGCAATTTAAAATAGGGTTTTCATGAATCATTGTTTGCTGGACATGCCAGGGAAATCTAAATTAAGGAAGACATCTTTTCACTTAGTTAGGGAAAACCTCAGTTCATATTTCTTTCAGAAATACACAATGGCAAACTTTGTACTATTTAGATACTGAAAACCAAACCAGATTAGATTAAAAACTAGCTAGCTATATTTTATAATTCCCCAGGAAGTGCCTTTTTTTGTGAGAACTGGAGAGAAAAAAACTTAACTACAGTAGAACTGATCGGGAATTTTTTACTACATGGATTTTTATTTGAAAATATTAATGCTCAAAACCTAACTTTTTACACAAAATAGAAGGTTTGTAAGGAATTACTTTTGGAAAGCTTCACAGTGTTAAAAAGATATTTCAGTCTTTATTACAATTAGATGAAAACTGCAGAGCTTGAGAGCCTGGCTGATGTCCCATAGTCCTGAGGCACAGGAAAACAGGCTTCCAGTGTAAAGCATAGAATTATAGAATGGTTTGAGTTGGAAGGGACCTTAAAGATCATCTAGTCCCAACCCTCCTGCCATGGGTAGGGACACATGTATGTCATGAAACATGTATGACATAGAACATGTATGACATGGAACATGAACCCAGATCTGCTATATTCCAGGTGAATGTTCTAATAAAAGGGTATGTATTAAATCTTTTTCTTGCTCAGATGATATTTTTACAAGCTAAGTCAACTCCCAACAGGAGAATTACACAGCTGCTGCTCACTAGTCTGGTGATGGGACATTCAGCTGAAATATGGGAGGCTGAGAAGGAGCTCCCTGCTCCAAGAAGGCCAAAACAGTAACTTTCTGCTGTTTCATAAAAAGAGAGAGCATTAACCTAATTAATCAAATCATAATCTTTATTAACTATTAGTAATAGTATAACTAAAGTTGTTAACTGTGTCTGAGGCATCTCTAAACTACAATACTGCACTAGCTTACATCTTCCTACAATAAACTGGTCTTTCACCATTCCTGCCACTTTGTTTATCTGGGAAATTATTTATTTGTTTATGCTGCAAAATTTGAAATGCAAGATAGATTAACATAGTTGTCTGAGGGAAAGATGTTTACCAAAATTACCTCAAAATAAAACCAAGATCCAAAGGATTACATCCTGAGAATTTATATTTCATTTAGATCTAGATCTGGAGCTAAAGTTGACAGAGGCTCCTGGAGGAACGAATTACAAAGTACTCAATAATGAATTAAAAGCCCTCTAATTAGAGGTGTTTTACATTTGAGTCAATATTGTAGCAATACAATCATAAGTCTTAAAAATGTTTGAAACATAATAAAACCATGAAATGATTTTTTTTATTAATAATCTTCAAATTAACTGTTATTTTACTTACATTTGAACTTCAGAGTCATCTTCTGAATCAGAAATACCTATTCAGGAAGGACTGGCAAGACATGAAAAAAAACCAAATTAATTGTGATACACATTATAATTTTTGTGAACTCATCCCTTACCTCCAACTTTTAGTATTTTTCTCTGAGTTGGTATAAAATTCTGAAAAACTTAGATATGTTACTAGCTTTTTACTTGAAGTCAGGCAAAAATGTATAGCTTGGATGAAATTCTATTTTCATTGGATATGTTTGGTTCATTCATAGCTATGAAGAAATTTGAGAAGATGTAAGTCCATACGAATGAGAAACTAAGAGGTCAGATACTTGCAATTTCATTACTCAGCTTTTAAAATATTGTACACCTCTAATTACTTTCCTCTGAATGTTCTTTCTTGGCAAACAGAGTAAGTCTTAGATGGACAGTCCCCTACACTGAATGAATCAAGTGTAAAAATTGTCTTATTACATCCACAGTGGTGTTAAGGCATAAGAGAAAAAACGTTTGCTGAGAAAATTAATTCAAGTGTTGCTACAAAGGGGAAAAATGAGGGCTTTGAGCAAGCCCTTTTTTATTGCTCAAATAGAAGAAAGTTAAATACATGCTGAGAATAATAACTACTTTAAACTTAACTGTGGTAGTCAATTAGCCAATTGGAGAGAGAAGGGCAGTTATTATCAGAGAGAAATATTAGCAGAAGGAAAGTGATAAAAGCTGTCAGCTCTGTGAGTTACAGATGGTGACATAAGAGCGCTTGCAGAGCTACAATGCAGAGAACATAAAAACATGCCATGAAAAAAGCATTTCTCTTTAGTCCTTGACTATTAGAGTCATCACAAATGTTAATGCCAAAAGCTATCTTTTGTAGATGTTTTAATATTAAGAGATTGAAGAAAGACTAATTATTTTGAAAAGTTTTTTTTTTTTCCATAGTCCTTTACGGACTTTGTGAGCTCATTTGGATGCATATCTGTAGTTTCATAGATGATTTTAGATGTATTAGCTGAAGGATGTGGCATTCTGGTATGCATAGGTTTAAGTCTGCTGGATTTAAATAGTTCTTTCAGTGTTGGGGGCATTTTTTTTCTGTCTGCAGACAGGTAATAGCAAGACTTGCTAATATAGAAACTAAGAAATGATCCTGAGAGATCGTAAGATAAAGACTTTCATCATGCGGGTTGAGCTCTTTACTAGGAAATAATGATTTTCCAGATTCTTTTAGGCATTATGGTAAGCATTGGATTTCTCTGTGGAAACACTCAACAGCCAAACCACAGGAGCTTGCTTTTAATTCTGCTGAAGCCAATTCACAGCATAATTAAAAGCTGAATTCGTAAGCAACAGGCAGAATATAACTTCGTAACAAATAAAGGCCAGAGAAACAAGGATGAAGCAATAGGAAAGTCTGTTCTCCATGTAGCAGTCTTGTTCCTGCAGTTCTTTTCCTACTGGTTTATATTTTCCACGTCCTGGGAAATCAGGTGCTTCCTGCCAGTTGAAGATCATTAGCACTCTGAAAACGAACACGTGGTTTTCTGTAGGTTCTTGTTAGCCATAATATTAAGGCTCTTGCTTTATGGGAGTACATTTTGATCTAACTTCAGTCAGGCAGGCACTTCAGTGTGTCTTTTTAGCTTGAAAGAGACAAATGCTTGGTTCGTATCAGATCATAAATAAGTCAGGATAACACAGGAGAGAGACAAGAATTACATTCATCTCATAACTTTGGGCATTAGTAGTGGAAGATGTCTATATCTAAGGTAATAACCTCCCCAAGCCCCTTTTATCGAAAGTGGAGAGGAAATAGGTACTTTTGGTACTCTACACAATGAGCTCAGATGTCAATGCTTACAGTGTAAATGTTTACATTTATTCAGGTGAATCCAACTCTGCATTACTATAACATATAACCTTTAAGTTATGATGTCATGTTCTTAAGGCTGAGTTGATTTCTGTGGCTTCAAATCAGCAATGTACTTAAGCAATGGCCTAATTTTAAGCATATGAATAGTCCTATTGAAGCCAGTGGGATATTCACATATTAAAGATAGACTTCAGCGCTTTGCTGAATCAAGGCCTGTGTGAGTAACGTGCCACATGTGTTTTTTCTTGTAATAACTCTGTTACATCACTTTACCTTTAGGCAGTAATTTCACTGTACAGTGGAATGAATGTTTTCAGAAAGCTCTCTTAAATTTTTAAGATTTTGGCATTTTTAGAACAGATGCTAGTAAATTAGTAAGGCTTATATTCTTTCCTATGCTTCATAATAGCATTAAAATCTAATAAAATGTAAGTCAATGTTTTCACTACTGCATTAATTGAACACTGAAGCTGTTTCCATCCCCTAGTAAGGGTTGAAAATATAATTAGAGACTTGCAAACTTTTTTTTTACATATTTAATGTAAAAAAGATGAGCTCAAATAGTAACACCAGTGACCAAAGAAGTAAAGATCTTTTCAGCCATTTAACAGTTAGACAGTTAAACATTTCATTCATCTATGTCTTTTCTAATCCTTAAAAGCATAAATGGCCTTAACAAGTTCCGAGTGTATCTACATTTTTCAGTGGTTTTGTAACTGTCCTTCATATACAATTTATACAATCTCATCAAAGACAGTGTGAAACGGGAGCTTATCTTGAACTGTGGATTTTTTACGTGGATCAATCTCCCAGTTCAGCTGAAAGAAGAGGGCTCGATTATAGTGAACTGAAGCCTGAAGTCAGAAATTGCAAAGGAGGAAATCTGCCACTGAGGGCTTTGATGCTCTGTTCTGATCTCAGTGGGGATGTGAGCAGAACACAATATTCTGGGCTCAGCGGCATACCCGGCCCTTTGGGTCAGGATGGAGGAGCACTGCTGAGAACAGGTACCCCCGTCCTCACTGCTGCAAGGGAGGTGCAAGCTGGACACAAACTAAGTGGAAGCCTTAGATTTCTGACAAATTCCCAACACGGCCTTTGGTAGGGTAAAAGCTAGGCCTCTTCTCCAGCAGGTAAGAATCACTGTTTTGCTTGCAGTTAGCTTCCATATCAGTCAGCTACTCAGTATATTGAGATCTTCCTAAACAGGCCTCACTGGAAACTATTTTTATACCAAGATATCCTGCAGCAGTCTTTATAAAAATAAATGAACTAGTGACATTAAGCTGAAAGGTAAGCAAAGGTGCTGAGTGTTAAACATATTGAGAAGGGGGGGAAAAATCTGTTAATCGTTTTATTAATGTTTTCTTTTCTGCAGAAATCCTTGAAAATTCTTGTAATTCTTTGCAGCTGACAGGCTGCTGATTTTGCAGAAAGAAGAGTTTTTTGAGTCCCTTAGCTCCCAGTCACAGTTGTTCGTTGTTTTGACTGCTGGAGAATTAGTTCAGTAACCCCCCAAATAGTAAGTGCCTATGCTCTCAAAATTTAAGCGTAAGAAGGTCTGCATCTGAGAAAAATTACAGCCAAACAAAAACTACATTGAAACACAAGCTTAATGAGCTACACTGAAGCTGTGTAAGGGACTGTCAAATTCATTTTGCTGCCTTATGGATTTTTACAATGCTGTTACTTCACTTGTTTCAACAGATTTAGTCCCTGTTTGGAGGATTCCCGTGTTTCACACACACAAAGTGGCACTCAAGCATTCCCAGGCTCGTGGGAAGCGACAGCCAGGGGTGAGTGAGGCTTTGGATCTGTGATCTGCTCTGTCCTTTTACTGTGTCCATGATAAGGTCCATGAGACCCAGTTCCAAATGTCTGCTTGGTCTAGCACTAGTGCTGTTTTGAGGTGGTGGCATCTTTTCAAAACTCCGCCTCACACTTTTAGGCACACCTCTGATGCATGTCTCCAAGCAGACTGCATATTCCCTGCTTTGGGCATGCACCTACCAGCCACAGGCTTCTGGTGCCCAAGTCCTCTAATGCATCTCCTGCAAGATGCGTTGCAGACCAACAGCTTTCTCAGCTAAGCCAGCCAGTTCCCATGCCCTCACTCACTGTTCAGAGCAGATGGGGCACCAGGTTGTCCCTGCTGCCCACACCAAAATGTGACACCTGCCAGGGGGAAGACAAGATCTTCTTAGCAAAGAGATGTGTGCCAGACCACAAGTGGAAACAGAAGCACATTACCTCTGCAATGGTGAACAGAAAGTTATCCAAGGACACCATTCCTACCTCCCTTTAAAACAGAGGGAGGTAGATTCAAATTGGATATAAGGAAAAAGTTTTTTACACTGAGGGTGATGGAACACTGGAACAGGTTGCCCAGAGAGGTGGTGTATGCCCCATCCCTGGAAACATTCAAGGCCAGGTTGGATGGGGCTCTGAGCAACCTGATCTGTTTGGAGATGTCCCTGCTTCTTGCAGGGGGGTAGGACTAGATGATTTTTAAAGGCCCCTTCCAACCCAAACTGTTCTATGATTCTATGAAATCTCTGAGGCTTTTTGGCTTTCCTAAACTGTGTGCTGAAGCACCTGATGCTCCTGCCAGCCACCAAGATTGGGCTTGACAGCTGTCCCAGGTCTGACTAGCAGTTGAATTCATATGGTCTGCAAATAACAAGAATCATTTATCATTTTGCATGGTCATACAGCTCTCCACCACTGAGTCTTCTCCCACAGTTCTGCTGCTTTTATCGTTTCCCTTCCCTTCACCTTCCATGGCAGTGAAAGGTGCATTGGCAGCTCAAAAATGAGTAAGAGAATTTATTTTTTTGCTTCCCACCAAGAGCCATTGCTTGGCAGAACAGCAATTGCATGTAATATTCTTACAGTAAAAATGAATTTAATAAATTTAAGTTATATTTTTAAATACTTTGAGTCTTGTTCTGATTTTCTTTGCATTTATATCTTACTAAATACATCTCCAAATTTTGGCATGAATGTTTTTGCTGAAGTGCTAGAAAGGCTGACATTCCTGTATGAAAACACCTATGATATTTTTCACTGTCTAATGTTTTATGCTGACAGAATCATTCTGGCAGCTTTTTTTTTTTCTGTGGACCAACTCCTTCCAGAGACACTGAAAGAACAGACTCCAGGGTTTCAGGTTACGGAAGTCTGGAATAGCCATATCACACAAACAGCCTTCATTCACTTCCTAATTTGTCTGAAAAGCGGTGGCCCTTAACATACTGTTCTTGAATGAAAAAGGCTGGATAAGCCTCAGCCTTCCTGGTGATCAAACAAACAAACAAACCTTAAAATTAAAAAAGTAGTGTCTAAACATGTTTGTTGTGCAGTGTGAATGTGCTTTTCATATTTATCTGAGGACAATGTTAAACTTGGATAGTGAATTGTGTTAAGAAAAATTTTAAAGGCAAAATATCACTATAAGGTCAAGTAGTTAGAAAAATGATAAATTTTATTTTATTTCATCCTCTTACAATAATAGTCAACTTTTCAAATGTACTATGGTCTCACATGCATTTTTCTTGGCTCTACCCTCATTCTTGTTATCTAAACATTATATTATTCTGGGAATCTGCTGTGGATAGGCCCTATTTTCAGAGACCATGGTCTGGACTTGATGAAATGAGTGATGAGATTGAAACAAACTTGCACCATCTTTCTTTCTTCTGTTTTCCTAACTTTTAATGTAGATTCTTTTTATTTGTTCTGAATCGAGTATCATTATGTATAATTCAGTCTCAGGTAAAATATATACAGAACAGTATAAATCAGAAAAACATACTTACCAAAAATCCATCTTTTCCTGCTTAAAATATAATTACCTGGTCAATCTTAAATCCTACATTCACCATAATCTCTTCTACACTCCCAAATTTCAGAGAAGTTACTGGGTTAATTCAGGTCATTGCCTTTATTAATTAAATCTGAAAGCAATGGAAGCAGTGAAGGAGTACACAGGAATAAAGTACAGAGCAGACAGTTACAGCAACATATAGGAATTATGAAGGGTTTGCCAGAAATACCAATGTCATGTGGAGACAGGAAGAATTACCGCAGGGTACATATCCTTACATAGAGAAGAATGGAAGAAAGAGTTCTTATTTTCAGAAAAAAAAAAAAAATAGTGGAAGACAGAATATTAAAAAAAAAAAATCTAATTTTAACCCAACATTGAACAAAGAGGTGATCAAAGCTTCCAGCAGCTCTGAGGTTGTAGGGCTGCTGCTAAAACCATAACTGCATGGTAGAAGGACCATGCCATCGTATCAGTCCTACACCTGTTTTAACCCCCAACTCCCTCCTTATCCCCACACAATCTCCCTATGCTCTGTGGAATTCATGTTTGTTTTCATGGCTAATAGGCATGGGTAAAAGCCAAGCTCAGCTTCAGTTTATGTTGGCATCTCTCCACTTTGCCATGAGAATGCAAAACCACTAATAGTCCTCCTATGACCTTTCTGTAGCTCACTGGACTATTATTGCTGAGATCTTTTGTAACTGGCACTGTGGAATGAGAAGGATTTAGAAGTTTTAGCTTCTTCTGGTAACTGAGGACGAAGGAATGAAGGTCAGATTTTGCTGCAGAAATCATCATACTCGGGGTGGTTAACCTTGACAACAAAAAAAACAAACACCCCCCCCCAAAAAAAAAAAAAAAGTAGATGTTGATGATATAAAAGGCATGAGCTCAGAGATGAGGCTAGCTTAGAAAGTATCATTCCTTTGGAGAGCAGATTGGGCTGAGTTTCTACTTATTTAATAGACATCCACTCTAAACTTATCATTAGTGACATTCAGAAGTCAAACGCTGCCAAAATGAATATAAAATGCTCTCAACATGCAGTTAGAACATTCTTAAAATTAAATTCAGCACAACATTACTTCACTAGTTACAAGACATTTTGAGGCTACACATTGTCTGTCTGTACTTAGTTATACCAAATTCAAAGTATTTTGTCGTCCTTCTAGAACTTAAGCAGTATGTAATGATGGCTGGAAATGGTATTCAGTCTGTTCAAAGAGAGCTATGCCTTTTTGATAACCACTGCAAAAACTTTAGGGAGTGCTTTATTTCTCAAATATAGACTGAATTTTAGATTTAGAAAGTGGTCCCTGTCGTGTTAAGTCTCTTTACTTTGTTTTCAGTGAATTCAGGCAAATTTGAGTAAAGCTTCAGAGAGAAAATGTTGACTATTCTCTTAAATCTGAAGAAATAAAAGAAATAGATGAGAGAACCAGAAAAAAATATATAATATCTGTTGAAATTGAAGGGGACAGAAATGCCTTTCTAGTATAAACAATGGGTTTGATTCTGAGCTGAACTTGAATGTAGGATGCAGCCACATCTATTTTAGATTGTGAGCTTTAAATGACCCAGATACCAAGACTGCAAGGGGCACTCCATTGTGTTAAGGGGCACTGCCATTTGTTTACACAGATTCCTTATAACTTCACCACCAGTGTGGGGCAGACTTATGTGAAACACTCTTGATCATGTATTCTTACACAGCCACAGAATGCAAACTCTTTGACAGATGGTTCTCATGGTGCTTGAGATGAGGAGAATACAATGAGGTTTGTCTCTCTTCAGTCTTCTCCTTTCTAGACTAAACCTATTCCCTATCTTTTCCGTAATATTGTTTCATTCTAAGTGTCTTTTAATCTCTCTTGTGCTGTTTTTGACTCTATCCAATTGGTCTACCTTGCTTTTATAGCAGTAGTAGTCAAAACTGTACTCCAGCTGAGGCCTTATGTGTGCAGGATAAAGAATAATTACCTCCTCTGTGTTACTTGCCACAGCCTGTTACTTGTTAATAGCATCACATTTTTCACCTGGGTTTAGTTTGTGATCCACTCCAACCTCCCTTCCTCAACCTTTTATTTTTTTTTCTAGCATGCTGCCTAGCTAGTTATTCCTAATTTTCTGTTTGTGTGTTCAATTTCCTCTCTCAGCTGTTGCCCTTTTTTTTCCCATTTCATCATTTTTGGGCCATTTCTCCAATTTGTCAGGATTGGTTTGAACAGCAGCTGCAGCCTCTGTGTGACTCACAAATGGCACAAGTAGTCTCTGTACTGTCATTCATGTATTTAATGAAAGTAAGGAGTAGAAGAGGGTGCCACAGAAATGTGTTGCCAATTTGTGAGAGAAATGTTGACAATCTCTCTCTGAGTATGCTTTTTTTTTCAATCAGTTGTGCATTTATCGTAGAGTCACAACAGTATTTCCTTCTTTGGCTTAGGAGAATGTCATGCAAGGCAGTGTCAAAAGAACTTACTGAACCCAACTGGAATACATTAATGCTTTCAGTTTATTGAGCAGATCTTTCCAAAAGGAAAGAAGGTAAAATATAAGGGTCTTTTACCTTCTCTTTGCTCTCCATTTGTTTCTTTTTTGCTCATTTGTGCCATCTCTGTTTCTCTTCCTTCTTCTCAACCTGATAACCCAGTGGGTTTTGGTGAACTGGCTCAAACCAAAGTAATACTAAACAGAGTGAAGGAAAAAGTGTGCACTATAAGACAATGTAGCACTTCCATAATGGACAGGAAGAGATTAATTCAGCTGATTTGCTCAAAAATAACACTAAATTCAGAGGCAAACTCTACCACCTTTAATTACAGTACTGTCTACTTCAAATACTCCTATTGATTTTAGGGAGATGGGTATCTCAGTATGTTTTGCAAGAGCCTTGAGCAAACTATAATGCAAAGAATCCTGAAGTAAGTAACTTCTGCATTTGCCCAGAGAAGTGCAACTGTGCAAGTGTTTGAAGTGTTTGGGAAGATCATGGAACAGATCCTCCTAGAAACTATGCTGAGGCACATGGAGGACAGGGAGGTGATTTGAGACAGCCAGTGTGGCTTCACCAAGGGCAAGTCCTGCCTGACCAACCTAGTGGCCATCTATGATGGAGTGACTCCATCAGTGGACAAGGGAAAAGCCGTGGATGTCATCTACCTGGACTTCTGTAAGGCCTTTGACACAATTCCCCACAACATCCTTCTGTCTATATTGGAGGTGTATTAATTTGATAGGGGACTTTTTGGTAGATGAGGAATTGTTTGGATGGTCACATCCAGAGGGTAGTGATCAACGGCTCAATGTCCCAATAGAGATCAGTGACAACTGGTTTCCCTCAAGGGTCTGTATTGGGACTAGTACTGTTTAATATCTTGATCAGTGACATAGACAGTGGGATTGAGTGTGCTGTCAGTAAGTTTGCAGATGACACGAAGCTGAGTAGTGCAGTTGACATGCCTAAGGGATGGGATGCCATCCAGAGGGACCTGGGCAAGCTTGAGAAGTGGGCCCATGTGAGCCTCATGAGGTTCAACAAAGCCAACTGCAAGGTCCTGCATATGGGTTGGGGCAACTTTCAATATCAATACAGGCTGGGAGATGAATTGATTGAGAGCAGCCCTGAGGAGAAGGACTCAGGTGTACTGGTGCATAAAAAGCTGAACGTGAACCGGCCATGCGCACTTGCAGCCCAGAAAGCCAACCGTATCCTGGGCTGCATCAAAAAAAGCATGGCCAGCAGGTTGAGGGAGGTGATTCTCCCCCTCTACTCTGCTTTGATAAGATCCCACCTGGAGTACTGCATCCAGCTCTGGAGCCCCTGACATAAGAAGGAAGTGGACCTGTTGGAGCTGGTCCAGAGGAGGGCCACGAAAATGATCAGAGGGCTGGAGCCCCTCTCCTATGAAGACAGGCCGAGAGAGTTGGTGTTTTTCAGCCTGGAGAAGAGAATGCTCCAGGGAGACCTTATAGCAGCCTTCCAATACCTAAAGGGGGACCTACAAGAAAGCTGGAGAGGGACATTTGGCAAGGGCATGTAGTGATAGGACAAGGTCCTTTAAACTGGAAAAGGGTAGATTTAGATTTGACATAAGGAAGAAATTCTTCACTATGAGGAGAGCGAGGCACCGGAAAAGGTTGCTCAGAGATGTTGTGGATGCCCCATCCCTGGAAGTGTTCAAGGCCAGGTTGGACGGGGCTCTGAGCAACCTGATCTGGTTGGAGATGTCCCCGATTCTTGCAGGGGGGTTGGAATGAGATTATCTTTAATGTCCCTTCCAACCCAAAACATTCTATAACTCTGTAAAGGGAAAGCAGACTAAGAAAACAACACTATATATAATGAATGTTTCTTGATGTTTAGGTGTCCTCGCTTCAGCTGGGAAGGAGTTAATTTTCCTCCCGGTAGCAACTGTGTTTTGTGTTTAGTATGAGATTTTATATGTAAAGAATGTTGATAATACACTGATGTTGCTAGCTGTTGCTAAAGAGACCAAAGACTTTTCTCAGCTTCCCAAGTTTTGCTAATGTGCAGATGCAAGAAGCTGGGAAGGATATAGTCAGTACAGTTGACCCAAACTGGCCAAAGAAATTATTCCATACTGTACATATCATGCTCAGTGTGTAAGTGGGAGGTTGCTGGTGGGCTCTCTCACTCTTTGTCTCACTGTTTGGGATTGTTCTGAGATGGTTCTCAGTTTTCATTCCATGATTGCTGCTCCGGACGGGCTGTATCAGTCATTGGGTCGTCAGGTGGTGAGAGACTGTGCATTGTTCGTTTTGTATATTTTATTGTCCCTATGTATTATTAGTATTATTGTGATTACTAATATATAAGTATTATTATCTCTTCCTTTACTATCCTAGTAAACTGTCTTTATCTCAACCCATGACTTTTCTTTTCTTCCCGATTCTCTCCCTCATCCCCTGGGGAGAGGTAGTGTGAGTGAGCAGCTGCATGGTACTAGATTGTTAACCAGTGTTAAACCACAGCATTAGGAATATTTGCTTTTCATTTTTGCATTATTGTGTGGCGTGTTTAAATTTCATCCAGTATGTCATGTTTAGTACTGATTTACCTATCTCATAAAAGTTGTCTCATTCCTATCTCATTCTACCTATTCAAGAGCAGAAAGCAAGGTGACATTCAGTGAGAAGAAGAGTGTCCATCTGATGCAGAAGGAATGCTTTCTGCAGAATGCAAGATGATTCTGTGGAAACTGCTGTCACAGAAGATCACAGTGACCAAGGCTTTTGTAGGTGATCTGGCACACAAATGAATAACAAGACAAACAATGAATGATGATAGCGGTTTAAAAAAAAAAAAAACAAAACCAAAACTATTCAATGTAATATCTTGAGATTTGGAAAAAGGACTAGTCTGAGAATTAATGAAAAGGGCAGACTAATGCTGACTACAGAGTTTTCAAACTGTAGCTCTGGTTTAGATGGACTTTACATCAGAGCTGGTATGACAATTCTGCTTCAAAGTCCTCCATTAAGCACTATGAAGAAAATTATTATCAAAACCATAAACACCTTATTTTACCTCCAGTGTACAAAAATAGTAGCATACAATCCAAATGGTTTGCATGACTTAGGATAAGCCAGTTACCTGAGCCTCAGGCTCTGGATCCTAGTTTAGTTATTTCCTTGCAAGACCAATGGCAGCTACTGACTTTGCGCTGGACGGCTGTGTGTGGTTGCAGCCCCAGCACCTCTACCTTGCTGTAGCAGCTGCACAGACTATTATAGTAGCTGCATATGATTCCTGAAAAGGAATCCTGCTCCCTGTTTTCTTGAAAAGAAATTATCAAACAGTTCAAAACTGTTCAGCAGCTAAACTAGAGATAATATGGGGTGATTATCTTCCCTCTTCCTCAGAAATTTGCAAGAAGAAAAAGAGCAAGAAAACAGTTCAATAAATCAAGACGTGACTTCACTGAGGTTTCAGTGGTATAAGTAATATCAGATTATGGCTTCATCTTTATTGATAAAGGAACTTTTAAAAATTTCCAAGGTTATCAATGTTTCATATGTTGTGGGAAGGAAAAGGGCAAAGCAGCTGCAGAAATGCTGTCCCACATTTTGACTGGATGTATTTTAAAATAGATTCTAAAAAATACTTTTGCATATTTACTCTCTGTGGATAAACCTTATTTTCTACATGGCAATAACAGAAATGAACTCAAGGGAAATTACTTACACATGTCAAGAAGGTAATGTGCCCCTTCGCTTTCAAAGGGTTGGCATCAGTGTAAATTATTGCTTACAGGTGTTAAATAACCTCTTTGATGGTTTTTTTTTATTGGCTGACTCACATTTCTTAGGAAGATAAAAAGCTACTGTAATAGAGCAGTTATTTAATTAAAAAGAACTGAGGATTTTCACAGTAAAGAAATGGGTGTGGATGGGTGATTTTTGTTGAATGCATTTAGGCCAAGACTGAGAACATTTAACCTGGTATTTTCTTTATCTTTTATTTCCACATTGCTATTTGTATTATGTGCTTGAATGTAAATTACGTTTGAAGAAAGATTATTATACTGATTTTATTTTGTCATTCAGTTAACACAAATAGAGATATTTAGAAATTGTCTAGACACTTTCTTATGATTTTAAGTCCTTCACGCAACAGAGTCCTTCAGACTTACTGGTTTGAGTTGTGTCCTAGATACTTTGCTCTCTGTAAGTTCAACGGAAATGAAACTGCAGTCAAATGTAACACACATGGACAAATTCCAAGAAGACTTCTGTATTCTCAAAGTAATCATCAAAAAGGCCCAATTTAAATAACTTCCTTTTTCTCCAAGTCCAGCATTTCTTAACACATTTGAAAGTGCGAAAGGCAAAAGTTAATTCTATCTTGTGTAAATACCAGTCACTTGCCATTGAATTGTTTTCCTTTGTAGCGAAGTAAACATAGATAAGAAAACCACTCTATTAGTTTCCTACCTCCAAAATATATTTGCAACAATGCCTGTGATTCTTTGCAAGAAACTTCATGATGGAAAACTGTGACAAATATGTTTTTCTCTCCCCTTCTCTAAGATAGTATCCTCCTTCCTCCCCCCCAAAAAAAGGAACATATAAAGTCCTGCTGCTGGTTTGCACTGCAATTAAGCACCTAGACACATAGTTTTATCAACTGCTAGTATGCCTTTAACAAATCACAATTAAATATTAACAGCCTGTGGAGCAGCATAGAGGGCTCTGCAATCCTTTGAAGGCTTATTTGCCAGTTAAACAAAGTCTGACATTAGAGTAAAGGTGGCAAGGATCCAAACCAGAAAAATGAAAGTTGACCACTTCAGTGGCATTCATTAGCTCAACAGACATTCTTTGTGTGGCCTGTTTCTTTACTACTGCCAAATCCACACCCTGTTCAGGAACTTACCCAGGCTCAGATAAGCTTATTATGGAAATAACACTTTGTCACCCTTTACAACTTGCTTCTTGTTAAATTATCTTTTATCTTCTTTGCAGTATTTGTCACCTCTCCTTGGGTGTCCCTTGTGTGGCCAAATGGTATTGTGCTTGATTCAAAATAATCAAGTTCTAAAGGTTAATGGAAGTTAATAGGAGAATATTTTAAAGATTCCCTCTTCAGTGTCATCACACAAGAGTGGTTATGGAGAGATAGTCGTGCATATATGCCACGTTGTTTTGTTTGGCAATGTGTGAATGTTTAGGTGCTTGTTTGGGTCATCTGGTAATATGCGCTGATGGGGATAAGAAGGAAAATTTGGATGGGAATTCTCTAGCCTGTACGTGACCTTCCCAAATTTTTGTTGCAACTGCAAATTCTCTGCTGAAACAGCAGAAATGCTTAGTGGTATACTGAGAATATGAGAGGGAAAGAAGGAGCCTTTCCACCACTCCTTTTTCTGCTGGCTGAGAGAAAAGCCTGGAGCACCCTGGAGTAAGAGGCTGTGCCAGCCTGAAGTGTGTATCACCCATGAAACCTGCAGACTTGCTTGTGTCCCCTTTCCTTCCTTCTGCAGCCTCAGAGTTACCTCACTAAAGGGCTCTTCTTCAAAGACTTCATCTAGCTACTATCTGTGCCTGGAAGAATATTCACACAAAGAAAGTGATTTCTGCTTTTGTGCCTCGAAAAGATAAAGATGTAGCAAAAAAGAGTGGAATTAAGTCTCCTCAGAAACAGTTTAAAGTGGTAAAGGCAAAACTGAATATTACCATCCGCACCAGGACAAGACAAAGCTTGGGCTGTCATAACAGGGAGTAGGAAGAGGGATGGAGCTAGATGGAGAAAGAAACGAGGAGACCTGGGCTTTTTGCTACTAGGAGAAGGTACAGAAGCAGCCTGTATAAAGATTTTCTCCTGAAGTTGTCCTACTTCTGTGGCAATAGCTAGCTTTACACAAACCCTGACTCCACCTTCAGCACAGGCACCAAGAGACCTGGCCTGCGTTCCCGGGTGACAAAGCAGGCACCAGGGCTGTTGTTCTGCATCCCTATGCATATTTTGCCTATGCATATCCCTGCCTGCTGTTGAGATCTACAGTTCAGTACAGAGTTGTCCAACCTTGCTGTGCTATACACTTGTCTTTGAAGACATTCTTAGCTCTTCAGCTCTGCAGTTAAATACCTTTTTTTTTTTCTAGGCTGAAACACTGCATTTCATTTCACTTGTCCTCCCACACAGACACAGGGAAACAAGATATCCATCACTAAGTAACTACAAAAGACTAAAGAGACAAGTGAAGAGAGAAAAGTAATTTCTTAGGCAGATACTTACTTAAATAGCCATCATATTTTGAATGGTTCTTTGTATTTGTCGTATTTAAGCTGATGCCCTAGTCTGTGTTACTACAATATGTATCTGTTGGTTCCTAGAATTTATAATGATGTGAAACCTTACTGGCACAGAAATTAAGAGATTTTTTTTCTATATTCTATATTTATTCATGTGTACATGTCATGCATATTCACTGTAGTCACACAAACAGCATTTTCCTTAGACACATACAAATGTAGTTTTCACTGAAGCAAGAAAGAGCAAGAATATCTCAGAACTGTATTGGTCTGCTTAGGCCTCATGGGCAACACTGAAATGTGTCTTATTCAACAATACTACTGCTCATATCTCAATTTTTCATGTGTTTTTTTTTAAAAAAAACCTTATTTACCTTTCCGTACAGTGGAAAATTCCTCACTCAAAGTCATAGGAGTATTCTTCTGCCTGAGGCAGACAAAAGAGAAAGAGAATTTAAAAAAAAAAAAAAAAATGTCTTTGTGTACATCAGGAAGAAAACATCTTTTTTTTTGCTTGCTCCAGTAATGTAGACTTGCTCTCAAGTTGCCAAACCAGTGCCTCAGCAGGTGTCTATCTGCTTCGAAGTTGCTGGCACTGTGCGATTTGAAACACCAAGGGGTTTTGCTTCTATTCTGCTGATTTTGACATCACCCTTACTGCTGCTTTAATGAGCCCAGTGTCATAAATAGGATTACAGACCCCAGAGGTCTAATTCTCAGCTCTTGAATACACTGAAGAGTAACAGTAACTATGGTAAATAATTACCTCAAATCAAATCAAATCAAATCAAGATTACAGCTTTAAAATTTGAATACTGGAAATGTTTGTTCAGTGATCTATATTGTGGGAGTCGCTTATCTTTATCTGGCTCCCAAAGGAACAAGATGGCATCCAACAAACAAAAATCAACAGCACAAACAGCACCTTTGCAGACAGAATGTAGAAAGCAGCACTGAAATCAGCTGGAACCAGCCCAACCAGCGGTTTTGTAGTGGGAACATGGCCGAACTGTGACTGTTCTGTTCCCTCAATAGCTTTTTTTTATCTTTTGGACTTCGGTAAAATCAGGATGTGATTCTCAAAGTACAGATGTACCATGCAGTTCTCACAGAGTGTGATGGGAAATAAATAAATGCTCCAGGAAGCTAGTCTTTATCAGGAGAGTTACGGCTTATTCTGTGCTTGCTTTATGACTCTAATTTTCAGATACTGCCTGATTACCAGGATGTCCACATGGGATATTTGGTCACTTGGATAATTATAATAAATAGTCTGCTTTTATGTCACTATTCACATGTAAATTTTAAATCGTAGTGTGTAAAGAAGAATAATTTATAGAAGTGGAGAGCCAGTGAAGTAATTTGCTAATAACCTGAGGAGGTTGGTAGAAGACCAAAGGATGGGACTGAGGCCTCCT
This sequence comes from Chlamydotis macqueenii, assembly GCF_036417535.1. Taxonomy (NCBI): domain Eukaryota; kingdom Metazoa; phylum Chordata; class Aves; order Otidiformes; family Otididae; genus Chlamydotis; species Chlamydotis macqueenii. The sequence continues at coordinate 12,833,871 of NC_141558.1, forward strand.
CTCTCTTATTTAATATCTTCAATGACATTGTCTTTTACAATCATCAGCCAATTTTCAGCTGTTGCAAGTTGGGCTGATATTAGTGAATGCTATCTGCTTTAGGATACATACATGCACATTTTTCAGGGTGTTTTCTAGTATTCATCAGCAATGCTAAGTAAATGACATTTCTAGATCTGTATATCCCCAGATACTAATGCGCATATGTAAAAGAGATGCAGCTATATATTTTAGCACACAAAATCATGCAGTCATAAGCGCATAAAAACACTTCCTCTCTCACACAGATATGCATACACATATACCACTTGTGGCAGATAAAAATAAATATGCCATAGGGAGGCTTTTTAGATGAGCATGTATTATGCTTCCCTATCAACTTGATGAATTTGAGTATAATTTGTGCAGTGCTACAGAACTGTTTTCTGTATGAGAATAAATACCCTAAAGATGCTTCTATAGATCCTATATAAGACCAGTTTCCTATGCAGAACAGCAGATTTGAAGGCAAGAAATAGTCAACCAGGAGAGGGGAAAAAAATGCACGATTAGGCTCGAAAAATTAAGCAGCAAAGAGCAGATTGAAAGCTGCTTAGATTTACTATAGCTGTAATGTGTGTTCTGCTTATTTACATAAGGTCTATGTGATTATCTTCTCTGCTGCTCAGTAAGAATAGTCCTTACTGTAGTATCTGCCGCAACACACGGTACTTTTGTTATCTCAGATACGCAGCCCTGTTATTAAAAAAACACACTAACCAATATGTAACGTGAACTTTTGACCATTCACAATGTTTGGAGATGAAGAATTTATTCCAACACTAGCAGATGCAAAGGGCCAAGTTTGTATTCCCAAGTGTGCAAATTGCAGTGTTTTTATTTTAGGCTTTGCAAAATTTTTGTTGATTTTTTTGTTGTTGTTGTTGTTGTTGCTGTCTGTTTGAAAATACAGGTTCTCCATTCTAGACTTTATTTTAATGAAATTCTGAGACCAAGTATTACATTCTATTGCTTGCAAAACCAAGACCTTTTCATGAAAATGCTGGACTCTCTCCTGGGCTTTAATTTCCCTCAAAGGTTTTTTCTTACCCTGCATTCCTAAATCTGTCTCAAATGTTCTCCAAGTATCAGCCTTCAATGTTCATTTACTAAGGAAGAAGCTTTCCACTTTGCCCTCTTTCTCTTGTACTGGTAGACGAGATATATATCTGCTTGTTCTTGTCTATCAGGTTCTGTGTGTGTCTGCCTCAGAAATCCCATTTATATAATATCTGGTATTTTGCTCATCTACAGGAAATCCAGCACCATATTCTAACTTTTAATCCTAAGAGCAACAGCTCTTTGGTGACCCATCTTTCATTTTACCCATGGCAGGCTCTGCCCAGTGCTATAGACAGAAGAGGACAGGAGTCAGGATCTCTACAGCAGTGGTCTGACAGAGCAGTGGGTCATTTCTGGGACCAATAACAATTTCTTTGTAGTTCCACTGAAATATTATTTTTTATACCTGTGTTACATTGGAGCTGTTAAGTCCTTGCTGGTCCTTTGCAGAAGCATTAGTTTGACTTCAGGGAAATGGCTTCACTCCAAAAGAAAATATCATTCCGATATTGAGTTCTTCCTCGTTCATTCTTTCTGAGGTTTCCCATAGATAGCAATGTGTAGTATGACATGACTTATATAAGCATTTATAAATGAAACATGGATTTTTGCCTGGGAGGGTGGCTTGATAATTTTCAATTTTCAGTTGATATAATTTTTGAGATTTTTGTAAGCAGGATAAAGCTGGATTAAGCTGGAAAGCATTTTTTTTTTCACAGTCCAACAAAGAAAATTATATTCTCCTATTTGGAAAGACCACTTCTTAGAAGGAAGAAGTAGGTTTCTTAGTAAGGACTCACACTTTGTGAGGTTCTCTCTGGTCCCTTTTTAATTACCATTCTCATCAGGGTACTTTAAATGACCATTTTCTTAAGCATTTCAAAATTGTAGTGTTTCTGGACCTCTAGGGGAGAATCAATGAAATTATATTTTTCTAGTAATTTGACCAACTAAATTCCAAATAGAAGCACAACTGAGATCAAAAGAAGCAAATGTGCACAATTGATCCAGACTTAAAATCTTTTAAGACAAACTGATTTTGCAGTCACTAAGGTAAAGACAGAGGTATGTTGATATTGCTTCAAAAACAGGAACTAGTGAAAAGCAACAAGGAAATATTTTCCTGATTAAGATCTTTGTGAGTTTTTTTTTTTCCTTTTAAATATTCACAAGTTCTCTAAATGGCTCAAAAAGCTCCAATTAAAAATCAAATCTTTGGCAAAATTAGGAGATATTTGCTCCCATAGAATCTCACTTTAAAATGTGACATCAAAGGTGCAAGTGTTTATTATTTTTTCCCAATCAACATCTGATTAAACACTGGTTATTGTGGCTAGGCACTAGTTCCCAAAACAGGGCTCTACCTAATCATCTAGCCCATATCATAATCATTATCCTTCACTTGAACTTTCCTTGTGTGATAACACCTACATACACAATTTTGCTTTGAAAAGTACAGCTGCACCGCAGTAGTCTACACTTACTCAGTTACCACCAACTTTTACCCATAGAAAGGAGAATGAGTGTGTGCAATTTATGTTAAAAATAACACATACATTTTTTTTCTGAGAACCTCATGCATCATATGCTTCTAAGTGGGCACTCAGTTACAGATTCATACAGAGAAAATACTGCTCTGTCTTTCAAACCTTTTGCGCTTTTTTACTTAAAAGGACTTTTTAATTTCTTTTTTAAAGTTTTGCATAGTTAGCACTTTAAATATACGGGAATTGTGGGTCAAATCCCATAAAGTAGTAAATAAAAGACTCCAACACATCCTGTGGTAGTAGAAGACTCTAAAGCTGGTTTAGGGGTTTCTTCTTGGCAAAGCAATTCTCATGGATAAAAAAAAAATAAAATACTGGCCTTAAACTATTTTAAGACCATCATGCTGAATTCTGTCAGATGAAGGAATTTTGAATTCACCAGTGACAAAAAAAAATATTAATTGCTTATCCATCCTTCCATTGTGAGAGAGAGCTCTTGGTACTGTCTCTCAGACTACTCTATGTAAGAGAATAACATTTCACACTTTCACAATTTCTTCTTGTTTCTTTTCCTTCCTAGAATGACAGGACCACTCTGGACAAATGCTACTGAGACACTAGAGTTTGGAAAAACGAGAGCATGATATTCTTTAGTAGTTAAGTGTTAGGTGCAGGAAACATTTTATCAACTGTGCAAGGAAGAGGGAAAGATTTTACCAGGAAAGATGAATAGAGTAACTTTAATCACATATATGACAAAGAAATGGTGAGATAACCCTGGGACATATGAAGCATTGGAAAATCACAGAAGCTCAGCAGAGGTGCATCCTGATGAAAAACAAGTCGGGCAAAAAGGCCAGGAGGCCGGCGTGGATGAGCAAGGAGCTCCTGGACCAACTGAAAGTGAAAAAGGAAGCCTATAGAGGGTAGAAGTGGGGACAGGTAGCCTGGGAGGACTACAAAGAGGCTGCGCGAGTGGCCAGGGATAAGGTAAGGGAGGTCAAAGCCCTGGCAGAACTGAATCTGGCCAGGGATATAAAATGTAACAGGAAGAGCTTTTATAGGTATGTAGGGGACAAAAGAAAGTCCAGGGTAAATGTAGGCCCCCTCCAGAAGGGAACTGGTGTCCTGGTTACCCAGGACATAGAGAAGGCTGAGGTTCTCAATTACTTTTTTGCCTCAGTCTTCACCGACAAGAGTTCCTGTCCCACCGCCCAAGCTGTAGAAGGTGCAAGCACGGACTGCGAGAATGAAGAACTGCCCATTGTACTCGAAGAGCAGGTTCGGGATCATCTAAGGAACCTGAAGGTGCACAAGTCCATGGGTCCTGATGAGATCCATCCGCGGGTCCTGAGGGAACTGGCGGATGAAGTTGCCAAGCCACTGGCTATCGTATTTGAGAAGTCGTGGCGGTCTGGTGAGGTCCCCGATGACTGGAAGAGAGGGAACATAACCCCCATTTTTAAAAAGGGGAATAAGGAAGACCCAGGTAACCACAGGCCGGTCAGCCTCACCTCTGTGCCTGGCAAGGTCATGGAGCAGATTCTCCTGGAAACCATGCTAAGGCACATGGAGAGCAAGGAGGTGGTTGGTGACAGCCAACATGGCTTCACCAAGGGCAGATCGTGCCTGACCAATTTCGTGGCCTTCTATGACGGGGTGACGGCATCGGTGGACAAGGGACAAGCAACTGACATCATCTACCTGGACTTGTGCAAAGCTTTTGACACTGTCCCGCATGACATCCTTCTCTCTAAACTAGAGAGACATGGGTTTGATGGACGCACCACTCGGTGGATAAGGAGTTGGCTGGATGGCCTCACTCAGAGAGTGGTGGTCAACGGCTCGATGTCCATGTGGAGACCGGTCACGAGTGGCGTCCCTCAGGGGTCCGTGCTGGGCCCGGCCCTGTTCAACATCTTTGTCGGCGACATGGACAGTGGGATAGAGTGCACCCTCAGCAAGTTCGCCAACGACACCAAGTTGTGTGGTGCCGTCGACTCGCTGGAAGGGAGGGATGCCATCCAGAGGGACCTGGACAGGCTGGAGAGGTGGGCCCGTGCCAACCTCATGAAGTTCAACCAGGCCAAGTGCAAGGTCCTGCACCTGGGTCATGGCAATCCCAGGCACAAATACAGGCTGGGCAGGGAATGGATCGAGAGCAGCCCTGAGGAGAAGGACTTGGGAATGCTGGTGGATGAGAAGCTTAACATGAGTGGGCAATGCACCCTTGCGGCCCAGAAGGCCAACCGCATCCTGGGCTGCATCAAGAGAAGCGTGGCCAGCAGCCTCTACTCTGCCCTGGTGAGACCCCACCTGGAGTACTGTGTCCAGTTCTGGAGCCCCCAGCACAAGAAGGACATGGACCAGTTGGAGAAGGTCCAGAGGAGGGCCACGAAGATGATAAAAGGGCTGGAGCACCTCTCTTATGAGGACAGGCTGAGGGAGTTGGGGCTGTTCAGCCTGCAGAAGAGGAGGCTCCGGGGAGACCTGATAGCGGTCTTCCAGTACCTCAAGGGGGCCTACAAGAAAGATGGGGAAAGGCTGTTTAGTAGGGCCTGTTGCAATAGGACGAGAGGTAATGGTTTTAAAATAGAGGGGGGTAGATTTAGATTAGAAATTAGGAAAAAATTGTTTACGATGCGAGTTATAGAACACTGGAACAGGTTGCCCAGAGAGGTGGTGGATGCCCCATCCCTGGAAACGTTCAAGGCCAGGCTGGATGAGGCTCTGAGCAACCTGACCTAGTCAGGGATGTCCCTGCTTCTTGCAGGGGGGTTGGACTGGATGGCCTTTGAAGGTCCCTTCCAACCCTAACCATTCTATGATTCTATGATTCTATGAAGTCTAAGTGCTGAAAAGCTGCATTTGAGAGGTCTCTGCTCTCAGTTATGAGATAATTCATAATTCAAAATGAAGAACTCTTAATAGCTTAGAGTGTTTACATCTAACTGGTCTGTACTAGGGCTGGTCTTCAGCCCATGTGTCTGGCCATATACGTATTATTAAACTGTCTTCTCCTCCTGGTGGGTCTTGGTTGGGGGCTTCCTCTATACATCTCTTCTGATATCAAATGCAATAGGAAAATTAACCAGACTAATTGCTCCATCAGCTAAGAATAAGCATGCACCACCACCCAAGAAATCAAGAAAAAGCTTATATTCCTTCAATCCTGTCCATGACTGAAGAGGCAAGATTTACAACATTGAATCAAATTTAGTCTCAAACTCTACTTCTGGTAATGCCCATACTCCCCCTAAAACGCAAAAGCCTGGGTGTCCTGCGAGTTGCCTGGTGGGTGATGGGTGTAATGCCACTGGATAGTGAGTTGGCCACAAGCCTCCAGCTTTTGTTCTTGAATATTGAAAACATTATTGGCAAGTGCTTTTGCTTTAGTTCATCTTACTCTAGCCCAAGAATTCCAGTTCAAGTGGCACAAAATGAATGTCCCCAGCCATTGCTCTTAATCATGGCCCTGCTTCCAAAAAACAACAAAAAGGAGCCTAAGTCCTATTCTGTTACTCCTAGCTGGAGTGTACCTTTGGCCAGCCAGCTTTGGACACTTTGAGTTCTTCAGAAAAATGTATCAAACTGCTCAATGAGTGCACTCTAAAGTGCTGAGTTTTGTTGGTTTGTTTTTTTTAAGTAGTAGTAGTAGTAGTACTATTTTCAGTGGAGGCTATTCCAGCAGAAAGGGCAGTCCGGCCAACAGCATTTTCTTACAGTTTCTATGACTGACCTTGTTCTAACTAGCATGAGCAAGGGCCACTCTGGATTGGCAGCGAGAAGAGTTGTTTTTTTCTTCAAAGCTTTCCTTCTAAGACAGAATGTAAAAAGCACATTGTTCTGTTCATCTCTGCCTCAGTTTACTTCAACTGTAAAATGGAAGTGATAATTTCTGTTGTAAAATACTTACATCTGTGGATGGAAAGCATTACAGAAGAACTAATTACTGTTATGCTTAAACATTCCAGCATTGCCATTAAGTGATTTTTATGCCTTGATAATTATATTTCACTAGGGAAGAGTGGGCAACCATCCATCAAACGTCCTGGCTGTGACTGAAATTCTTAGCTGACAGAAATTTTGTGGTACAGTCATTGATAGTCATGGTTATGAGTAGCTCTGAAACAAAGCTGTGAAAGAATTCACAGCCTCTTCAGATTGACATTATTTATAGCACACCCCAGGATGAGGTAAATTTCAGTCACGTACAGCTTGTTTAAAAGCAGAGTAAATTTTTATCAGTCTCCTGAATACTAACAGATGAAAGATTGTGTTTAAATCTTTAGGCCTCATACGGCTGATAGCGTAGCATGAGCTAGTTGGTGCTGTTGGCATTCGGTATCAAGGTTAACATGAAATAAAGCTGTTTCACAAAATTACTATTTATTGTTTTGTACAGATGGATTTGATTTGTCTTTTGGAAGTTTCACAAAGCATCTATAGTACCCAGAGGAAAGTAAAAGGAGTAGAATAAACAGAAAGTGTAATAGGTACATTGCATGGAAATATATCCACTTCAGGGAGCTTCACTTTAAATACGGCTTCTGAAGTCCTTATTTGGCATTCCTTCTTACTAAATCAATGTTGAACAAGGGCCACATGATTTTACTGATAATTAGGGAAAAGCAGTTTGTTCCAGGCTTAGGTGGAACAGAGCCTCATTTTACAATTTCTTCCTTTCATGCCACTGGGATTTTTGAAGAGTGAAGAGTTCAGTAAGCCAGGAGTTGCAAAATGTTGTCCAAGAAGTAGTCATATTTTGGTCTGACTACAATATGGCTAAAATAGGGGTGTGTCCTGGCACCCCAACTTCCATCCATGCACATGTACACTGTTGTCCTTTACTGTGGGATTACAATATCAGAGCTCCCATCTCATCCAGAAGTCCTTTTGTTGACCCTGATTATCTTGTGGCAGAGTAACACCTTTGAAAGTCTCTTCAGCAGAAAGCAGAGTATGCTTTTGTTCCCAGCAGGACAGATACAAAAGCCTGATCAACCCCTGATGATCATAGAATCATAGAATCATAGAATAGTTAGAGTTGGAAGGGACCTTCAAAGGTCATCTAGTCCAACCCCCCTGCAAGAAGCAGGGACATCCCTGACTAGATCAGGTTGCTCAGAGCCTCATCCAGCCTGGCCTTGAACGATTCCAGGGATGGGGCATCCACCACCTCTCTGGGCAACCTGTTCCAGTGTTCTACAACTCTCATTGTAAAAATTTTTTTTTCTCATATCTAATCTAAACCTACCTCCTTCTAATTTAAACCCATTACCCCTTGTTCTATCACAACAGGCCCTACTGAACAGCTTCTTCCCATCTTTCCTGTAGGCCCCCTTGAGGTATTGGAAGACCGCTATCAGGTCTCCCCGGAGCCTCCTCTTCTCCAGGCTGAACAGCCCCAACTCTCTCAGCCTGTCCTCATAGGAGAGGTGCTCCAGCCCTCTGATCATCTTTGTGGCCCTCCTCTGGACCCTTTCCAACTGGTCCATGTCCTTCTTGTGTTGGGGACTCCAGAACTGGACGCAGTACTCCAGGGGGGGTCTCACCAGGGCAGAGTAGAGGGGCAGAATCACCTCCCTCGACCTGCTGGCCATGCTTCTTTTGATGCAGCCCAGGATGCGGTTGGCCTTCTGGGCCGCAAGGGCGCATTGCCCGCTCATGTTGAACCTCTCGTCTACCAACACTCCCAGGTCTTTCTCCTCAGGGCTGCTCTCGATCCAATCCCCGCCCAGCCTGTATTTGTGCCTGGGATTGCCACGACCCAGATGCAGGACCTTGCACTTGGCCTGGTTGAACTTCATGAGGTTGGCACGGGCCCACCTCTCCAGCCTGTCCAGGTCCCTCTGGATGGCATCCCTCCCTTCCAGCGAGTCGATGGCACCACACAGCTTGGTGTCATCGGCGAACTTGCTGAGGGTGCACTCTATCCCACTGTCCATGTCGCCGACAAAGATGTTGAACAGGGCTGGGCCCAGCACGGACCCCTGAGGGACGCCACTGGTGACCGGTCTCCACTTGGACACTGAGCCGTTGACCACCACTCTCTGAGTGCGGCCATCCAGCCAACTCCTTATCCACCGATAGCACCAGTCTAACCAGGTGCTGCATACCGATGTGAAGAAGACCACTGGAAAGACAAAACACTGTTCCTGTAAACCAATGCCACTGAAATGTGGAGCGAAGCTGCCTTCAGTATGACTAAATTTGCAGTGAAGGAGTGGTAATACATATTGCATGAGCTTTTACAAACATATACAATTGTAGGTTTTTTGTGCAATAAATAATGAATGGCTCAGTTCTGGGCTTAGCCACTGGAACACAAAGCACTGTGTTGCTGAAAACTTGGGAAACTTCTACTTCAGTGGTGTTGAAATTACTGCATAAAGCATCTAAGTTCTTTAGATATTGAAGAAGGACGCTTGGATGCCTAAAAATAGGATTCACCATGCCTAGCACACAGAATGGAGTGGAGTCTCAGCTAGCACACAGAAAATGCCTGAGAGGAAAAAGCTCTGTTTATTCTCCTCCTCTCCCCACCTTGCCCACTGGCAGCTCTGTGGTAGGTACTTATGTGAAACGGGGATTCAGACAGAGCCAAGAGCTGTTTCCAGGTTCCAGGCACCAGCTTCATACATTTCCATAGAAATGACTGGCTCACTTTCATTCAAAACAGGCAATCAGCTCATCCTACCCTTTCCAAACTAATCTAATGGTTAAAACATTTACCTCCTCAGCCTGAAGCATTCTGAGCTGCACCTCCTGCTCCCTCACCCAGCAGGTGAGGGGTGAGTGCTGGGGTGAGGGGAGCCACGTTTGCCACTTCTGCATCTGGGCCACTCTGCATTACGGGATAGAAGGCCCCTCGGTGGGAGCTGCTTCCATAGAGGACAAGATCTGAGCAGAGTTGAAAGACCAGGGCTTCCTTCTTTATCAGGAACACCCTATCCACAACCTTTAGCCTCCCTTGTGTATTGAAGCCCTGGTTCAAGTGGGCTATTAACATGGGCAGCATGTAACTCATAAGCATTAACTTAGGTGAACTAAGATGTTTTACTGCTGTCCTTTATGTGTGAGCATTTGTCATTCTATACTTCTGACTAACTTTAACAAGAGTTGAGGGATTCATATTGAGAAAAGAATTAAACTTTTTCCAGTGAATGACATCAATGCAGCCCTTGGCACATTTTCACAAATCACTTTTCAGTGCTACGTAGTAGTACTGTATAGAGAAACAAGGGCAAGCTTTACTCCTGGAGTTCAACTGGCTACCCTCAAGACTCCTTGGAAATAAGCTAGATAATCCATCTCAAGAAAGAGTGCATGAAATAATAGGTGCTATAGGCAGTGAAGTTATAAATGTTATTTATTTCTCTCATAATTACCCTAGTTGATTGGTGGGGGATGGGGGAAGAAAAAAAACTACTGAAAAAAACCCCAACCTTGTACAATAAAATGCTCACATTGTGCATTACTGTAATTTCATTTAACATCTAGACACCCATATGCATTTACTGTTTTGCTGGGAGCGTTTAAATACCCTGAGCTAATTATAGGACTATATTTTCCAACTTACAAGGGTTAGATTGAAAGCACTGCTAATGAGATACTATTCTTGGCTATTAAACTGAAAGAAGAAGGGTCTATTTAATTATAAAGTATCTAAGAAAAGCATAATCATCTTGTAATGTAACAGCTCTCATCTGGACTATTATTTTTTGTGCACATTTTTAAACACTGCCTGGCATATTATTGAATTGTTTAGCATTCATGTGAACATAGTTATTCCACAGAATAACAATATTGACACCATCAGTTAGTCTTCTTTTTATTTCACCAAGAATATTTCATACCTACTAGACATATTTTGTCCTTTATCAGAAATAGAAAATAACAAAACATGAAGGAGGTAGGAAAGACAGGAGGAATTGTTAATCTTGTCTGCTAATACCTCTGTATTTTTTCATGTAGCCATTTAAAATACTGATTCATTTCACTTTAAAAAGCTATGAAGTGTGCTGCAACTAGCAATTCTCAGCAATCTATGAGATGGACTAAAAAGCAAATTATGTTTTTTCCTTATTCTAACTCATTTACAGAACCATTTATAGTACAGGTTGCTCTTCCAGAATTACTTGTTTGGTAAAACTCACATTTCTAAAAAAACTGAGACGTGAACAACTTTGAGAACTGATTACTGAATATATGCCAAAAGTTGTTTGGATGTCACTTACTGGAAAGCTTTTAATCCTCTTTTTCACAGCAGCCATGTGCCTTTTGTTAATTCTTTGCCTTCCTCCAGCTGGCAAGAGCTGCTGGGAGTTGTTGGGTGGCACTGGCTGTAGCTGTTGCAAGGCTACTGTGCATGGGAAGGTTAGCTGTGATTGAGATATGAGGCAATGGAGATGAGCCATGGAAGGGAAGAAGGTGGGGAAAGGTGGTCTCCGTAGTGTTGCTGATATGCAGATACCACATGGTTAAAAGGAGAGGCACAAGTAAATTGAAAGTTTCAGAACACATCACTGAGCCACAGTATAGGGTCTCTGGCAGATTGTTGGGGACTTCTTCCTGCGACAGCTGTCAGCAGATAAGTTGGACATGTTTATGCTTCTGGATTTAAGGACTAGTTTGTAAAGTTAATTACATGCCTGATAGAGGCCTTTCTTGAGCTTCTTGAACACACCGAACTTCTGTGAGGTAAACAAAGCTTTTGACTGGAGGGAAGCTGTATACATCTCAGAGTAGATCAAATACAGAGTAAAGTATATGAATTATGGCTGTACTGGGGCATTATAGAGAGTGACTTTAAGAGAGTGAAGTATCTTAACTCTTTATCTCCTGGATTTAGAAACTGAGATTTTACTAAACTAGATGTTCTAAAAGGTCACAAGTAATTGCTAACTGTCATTAGTGCCCTGTTAACAGCTATTTGTCATAGAATTTCCTTAACTTTATAATAGAAGGAGAATGCAAATATAATAAGTAATTGTTTGTAGTTATCTCATGGGCCTACAATTTGAACCATGATTCCGACCAGATGTAACTGCAAGACACTATTAATCTTATTGGGGCAGAACAGAGAAAAGGGCCATAATTTCATATAAGTAGTTGCTTATATACATGCTAGGAGGAATTATAAACAGTTGTGACTGTTCCATTATCTGGAAGTCAAGTATGTGAAAGAGAACTGATATACTCCTGTCCTTCTGTCTTCTGCCATCTCCTAAAACATAGAGTCATAGAATAGTTTGGGTTGGAAGGGACCTTTAAAGGTCATCTAGTCCAACCCAGCTGCAAGAAGCAGGGACATCTCCAAACAGATCAGGTTGCTCAGAGCCCCATCCAACCTGGCCTTGAATGTTTCCAGGGATGGGGCATCCACCACCTCTCTGGGCAGCCTGTGTCAGTGTTTCATCACCCTCATTGCAAATTTTTTTTTCCTTATATCCATCCTTGTATTCCTGAATGTGCTTCCTTCTGTTTTAAAACCATTACCCCTCGCTAGAGAGCTTCTCCTCGTCTTTCCTATAAGCCCCATTTAGGTATTGGAAGGCCACTATAAGGTCTCCCTGGAGCTTTCTCTTTTCCAGGCTGAGCAGCCCCAACTCTCTCAGTCTGTCCTCATAGGTGAGGCGCTCCAGCCCTCTGATCATCTTCATGGCCCTCCTCTGGACCCACTCCAACAGGTCCATGTCCTTCTTATGTTGGGGGCTCCAGAGCTGGATGCAGTACTCCAGATGGGATTTCATGAGAATGGAATAGAGGGGCAGAATCACCTTCTTCGACCTGTTGGCCACCTTCTTTTGATGCAGCCCAGGATGTGGTTTGCTTTCTGGGCTGCAAGTGCACATTGTGAGCTTCTTGTCACCAATCCCTTCTCCTCAGGGCTGCTGTCAGTCCATTCCCCACCCAGCCTGTATTTGTGCCTGGGAGTGTCCTGACCCATGTTCAGGACCTTGCACTTGGCTTTATCGAACTTCGTGAGATTTGCACACACAGGTCCAAATCTTTCTATCACTATTTTCCAGTTGACTTTCATTGATTTTTTTCTTATTAAGCCACTAATTACCATTCTAGAAGCTACTGGCATGCAAGATCTTGTGCCTTCATGTCTGAGGCTCTTTGATGCTGTCCACATTTGTCACTTGCAGCAGCTGACTACTGACCGATCACTTGGAGGTGGGATAATTCTTTGGTCATCTAGTCTGAATTCGTGCATTAAGAAAGAAAAACTCTCCCTAAAGAGCCTGCCCTATGAACAGGAACACAAGGAATGTGTTACTTTAGATTAACATGCCTACACGTTTATGTGGAGAGACTGGAAGAAAAGCCAGCTCTCACTAGATTCAGTCCAGACTTTCCAGATCCCACTTTATGTGAGGGAAAAGGAGGAGGATGCCTAGGATTTCCTGGTAACTACCTCATTTGAAAAAAAAAAAAGGTTTTTTTTTCATGGAAGAACAAGAAATGGAACAAGTTGCAACACAGTTCTTACATCCTTTTAAAAGGAGAATATAATATGGTTAATGTTTCTACCCGCAATTCTTTTACCTATTTTATTTCCCATCTATGCCATTTGCTTTAGCGCTCCTTACCTTGTTATTTTTAATTTCTCCTGGTCTGTCCCTGCTGTCTGAACTGTCTCCCACCTTCTTGCATCTTTTCCCTCTAACCTAGCCCACAGGTTTGCATCCTTTTGTATGATCCCCATCTTTAAAGCATTTGGAAGTGGATTGTAGTTCCTTTTTGAATATATTTTGGGCAGTTTCATACTATACAGTGATTGCATTTCCCCATAAGAAAAAAAAAAAAAAACAAACGAAAAAGTGCTTTGCTAGAGGCATAGGATATGTCTACGTTGAGCAAGTGGTATGACTAAACTGATAGGTGTGTATCTGTGGAGCAAAACAGCAGCAAGGACTTGATGCCAGCCGTGAAGGTTTTTCAGGGCCTTTACTTTGGACTCATTCTAGTCTGACTGTGCAGCTTAAATACTCATTAGCCATTGAAGTGCATTGTGTGTGCTCCTGCAGTACATCTTCCAGTTTAGTTTCATCCAAAAGGAGTACAGTTTACACACTGTGAGACCACTCGGTAATGCAAACCAAAGCACAATAATGGAGGATGAGGAGGCTCATATAGAATTATAGAATGGTTAGGGTTGGAAGGGGCCTTTAAAAGTCAGCTAGTCCAACCCCCCTGCAAGGAGCAGGGCCATCTTCAACCAGATCAGGTTGTTCAGAGCCCCCTCCGACCTGGCCTGGAATGTTTCTAGGGATGGGGCATCCACCACCTCTCTGGTATCAAAAAGCATGTTCATGGTCCAAGCTAAGACACTAATGTAGTTGCACCCATTTTGAGGCAAGATCATTCCTCTCCCCTCCCTCCTCTCCCCTAAATTCTACTTTAGTGTTCTGACAAACTTGACACAGCCTACTGCAATTCACTGAATATCGTATATTCCAGTGGAGCACACAGCTCTTAGGGAAAAGGATAGTACATACTTATTTTGGTGACTATGTCTATGAAAGCTCAGTGTAATATAGCTTGTTTTGCCCAATCTTGTTCCTGTATGGAAATATAATAATTTTTTTTTGTCAATTTAATTTTTAGTTCAGCTCATGTTTCAGTTACATACAGAAAAGACATGGTCGTCTCAAAGCACTTCTCTGCAAATCATGGAACTATGTTTTTCTTTTTTTTTCCCATGTGTAGGTTCCTTAATTCATTTGAGTAAAGACATTAAAATAATTTATAAATTTAGATTATATTTCAATAATACTAAGACACATTGTTGACTACAAAGTTATAGTTATTATGACTGGTGAGAAAAAGTGAATGATATTGTGTAAAATATGTTATATTTTTATATTTGTTATGATTACATATTCCCTCAAATTTTGCGTTCCCCTTGGAATTGTGACAGTTCACTTCAGGTCTGACTTTCTCTCTATGGCTTTTTGAGTGATATCACTGGCTTCAAATAAATCTTCCCAATGAGATAGGTATGTTTCTGTGAAGACGTGAGCATTTTAAGATTTTTTTAAGAAGTTTATTACAAAAGCAGAAAGAATCATAGAATCATTACAGTTGGAAAAGACCCCTAAGATCATCAAGTCCAACTGCCAATGCAACATCACCATGCCTACTAAACCATGTCCCAAAGTGCCATGTCTACATGGTTATTGAACACCTCCAGGGACAATAACTCCACCACTTCCTTGGGCAGCCTGTTCCAATGCTTGAGAGTGATACATACAAGGGGACTTCTGAGACCCCTGAGCTTGTTCCATGCTGCTGCAGGCAAACATCTTAGGAACAACCTTTTTCCTAAACCAATTCAATGTTATTATATATATAAACTTTTTTTTTTTTCCTTCCCATTACTGTCATTGGAAAACTGCTTTAGAATCTCACTTATTTCTGGGTGAATTAATTTTTAATAATTTGTATTTAATTGTTCTCATGCTACACTGTTCTTCCCAACCTGATTTTGAACTGCTTCATATATTAATAGAAAATGTTATTTTCTCACAGCCTTTCAGCCTTCATTTTTTACAGAATAACACAGCAAACATCATCAAATGAGGAAGACTTTGCTGTAGCATTTTGTAAAACAGTGTAAGTACTTACCTACCTTAGCTGATTTAACTTAGGATCTTATTTATCTTTTTCACTGGAACAGCTGGTTGGTGATGTAATCCTTTTGTTAATAAATGTATGTCCGAGTCTTTGTCTTCAGTCATTTCCAGTTGATGGATATCTAGCTTGTGACAGAGATGTTTTCTATTAGTCCCTAAGATCAGTTGCAGCCTGGACTATTGAATTTAGTCTATTGCTCTGGTCCTTGACACCATTCTGCTATTCATCCTCCTTGGTACTAATCATTAACTCATCTGCTTCCTGGGCACTGAACCCTTTGATGATGCTTGTTTCAGCACCACCCATTGCCATCTCTCTCTTTTAAACAATTTGTGCCGTATTTTATAATCCCTTATTATCTCCTTCTTTACTTTTATCTCCTACATGATACCTCAGAAAATTGTTTACAGGAGTAGAAATGTACATTTTTTTAATCCACGGTTTAATCAGAGAAAGTCGTCAGAACAGTATGGCATAGGCAAAGCTCAGCAAGTCCATGTTGCACTCAGTATGATTTTTCCATTTATCTTTAACTACAAACCTATCCAAACCATGTTCAGGTTTGATCTTGTAGTTCAATACACAACTTTCCTTTACTTAAATATTAAGTGCTAACTTCCTGTTCTCCAGTTATCTCTGCTTATTCTCAAATATCTTCTGTGATTTGGTAAAGCCCAGATTTAAAATCTTGGTTAGTCTTCCATACTTGGGATAGGAACTCTTCATAGATTTTGTACCTTTAATAGTGACAATTCCCAAGTTTACACTACATTGAAGTCTATAAGCTCATCACTCCAATTGATTTTGTTAACTAGCTAACTTAATCTGTCCTTTTGAAATTGAGAACCCTAATTATGACTGTACCCATGAGTATCTTTGCATTTCATTTAAATGAATCAGACCAGGATTGGCTAATTTCTAATAATTTTCAGTGAATATCTCTGAAGTTCATAAACTTTCACAAAGTAAAACTAAAATAATCTTCCTGTTGTCTTTGTGCTTATTTGATTGGGTTTTTTTTCTGCAAAGGAAAAGGCTAAGAAGTAGTTGAGTCCTATCATTATTAGCACTATTTGTCTTCCTAGCTATACTTGGAAAGAGAAGTCATTCATTCTGCAATGCCAAATAGTATTTAATGACCTTATACATTATTCAAGTTCATCATTAGGTTTAGAGGCACAGAACTTGTGCTACAGCTCTCTCTAGGAATGATGCTGACAAAGTCAGGTTTTACTGTCTTCTCAATGTAGGTGGTTATATTCATATTTCATTAAGTCAATGTAAGAGTGTGAATGTGCTGATCTACCAACTCTTGCTTTAGTTACAGTTTTCCTGAGCAACACATACCCTTAAATACTTCTGTTTCAGTCATGTTTCCTATTTAACAATGTCTTTCTTGTCCTGGAATATTTGTTGTCAGCCCTTTCTCAGTATTTCAGGTTTCTCCACTGGATTTTACAAACATTTCTATTATTTCCTACTGATCACACCAGTTTCTCAAGTAGATGAGATATAAGCTGTTTTGCTAATTATAATGCCTCAAGTATGACTACTTTTCCAACATTATTATTAGTGTTACTTGATGGGAATTTTTTTTTGCCTGATACCTGCACCCTACCTTCTAACATTCCTTTAAAAAAAAAAAGCCATAACACTGACCAGCCTTATTGGATAAATTAATGGAAAACTCACTGAGATTTAGTTTCCAGTCTGTTTGAAAAACATGCAGACATAGTATATGACAGGAAAGCTATAGGAAGTTGTAGTTCCTAATTAAGGGAAGCCAAGCCTGAAGCTGACCAGATACATGCCAAGGGCCCTGATGTGTGCTGGACACGGTCCTTGCTCCTGGTCTACAAATTGTAAAGGGGCCCTGGGGTAGGATCAGCTGCCTTGGGGAGAATGGTGTTCCCCATGCCAGATGACCACCTTGAGCAGAAGGACTTTTCCATTGGCATTCTCACTGGCCTGAGTGTGCTGTTCCTGTTCAGCAGTGCTCAGTGACCTTAGTAGATCAGAGAATTTGGACATACAAGATACCTGGTCTAAATGGCTGCTGACTGCATACTGTACTCCAGCACACATACTCTAAAATATTACACAAAGAGAAATATTAGAGAGGAAAAAGTCACATAAAATTCTAGAGGTACAATCTGCCACTGCAGCCAGTCCAGTGCCCACAGTATGGGTAGACACATTAACTTTATCCTCTGCTTCACTCAGTGGTAAAATACAAGTAGCTACTATGGCAACATCACATGGTGCATTTGTTATCTCTGGATGAGAATGTGTTGAAGGAAGTAGCAGATCAGTATGCCATGTGTGCTTTCATTTTCTGGAATGTTTTCAAGGGAAAACATCTGTTCGGATATTTTTCCTGGGATTATGGCTTTAGTTTAAAAAAAACGTGAAGAGGAAGGGATGCAATTCTCTCTCTCTCTCTCTGCACTCTTTTCTCTTCTCCTATAAAATTACAATATTTTCTAAGAAAGTATGACTGTTGTGTCCTATACCATGCTGTTTTCCCTGAGTAGACTCTATTATTTGGATCTTTAGCAGTTTCTTTAACTAAGTAAAAAGCTAAATATTCCTTTTAAGGCTTATGTAGGGATATTGAGGGTAGGTGGGAATGGAAGGTATGGCTGGGAGGATGGCCAAAATATTTCTGTACTAGCTGGAAGCATTATTTTAAAATGTGAAGAGTTTTTATATACCTGCTCATGCATTTCATAGAAAAGATGATCTGTGGTTAAAGTATTGACCTGGAATTCAAGAAATATGTTTTCCATTCTTGGCATGACTACTCAGGTATCATCAGTGACACTAGACATATTCTTTAATATTTGTATAGTTCAGGCCTTCCCCATATGATATCCACATTCTTGGTTTGGATGTTAAACTGCCTGGATTCCTTTTACTTAAACTCAGACATCTGCAATATAGACATTTACATCTGAACAAGCTGTCTAGACTTCCTTTATAGTCAATGGAAAAACGTAGAGACTTAAGATGCCATTCATCTGGAGAGTTTCAGACATCTAGGTTAGACTAAGACAAATTGCATCCTAAAAGTGCCGTTTTCTTTCCACTAATCAAGTCACAAGCAGAAATTGAGACTGTATACATCTACATTTGGACAGATATGTCCTACCTTTGGGAAGAGTACTATCTGTTTATGTGTATTAATAAAGCACTGATGTGTCCCTTTGTCGAAGCTGTGGTTTCTGTGTGATACTTGAACACAAGCTACAATCAAAAAGTAAACTGTAGGAGGCCCCGGTGTTCTTTCTTTCTTAGAGATCAAGGCAAATTTCAATCAAGCAGGCACATAGATGAGAAAACTGGTTTGAGGGAAAGAAAATAATGTTGGCCAGAATCCCAAGCATTAGTTTTTTAAGTACTAAAAAATATTCTTTTTATGATTGCAAAATGTTTTTAGAAATTGTTGTTTGAAATAATATCTGTAGCATTGGTCAAGTATTTTAAAAGAAAAAAAAAGTTTTCTTCACTAGAAGATGCTTGTTATTAGAAACTGAAGTGCCTTCTGCTGTGAAAGGTTTTCAGTTCCATGCCAGGCAGTCCAGCTGAAATGCAATTGACAGAATCTGATGGAAAGAGGAGAAAAGTTCAATTAATTTCTCCATTTGTGGGTACATCCTGCTATCTGAGATACCCTAGTGTCCCAGGTGCCCTGATGAGGCAGGCAGCAGGTACGATACAGGGCCTATGAGAACCCGTGACCAGTGAGAGCACCTGGAAACCAGGTGAAATACACTGGACATTTAAAATGGGACTGAGACTCTGAAGTATGCACAAGTCAGCTGGGCACACAGATGAGGGATAGTCACAGTTCCTACGTTAAGCATTGCTTTTTAGATGCTTAAGTAAAGTAATTAGTCTCTATTAAAGCTAGCCACATATTGTCAGGGTATTATTCAGAAAAGAAAGCTAGGTCAGAGGTTCTGAATTGCCTTATCTGGGTTTTATCTCTTCCAAGTGACTGTAGTGAGTTAAAAGGGTAAGATCTGAAAATCCTGCACTTTGAAAGGCCCAAGTTAGGATATGACTCATTTTGCATTTCCACTAAAGTCAATGAGGAGAGGTGCTTCTAGCGTGAAATGCAAAGCTTATATAGGCAGAGGAAAGTGCCTTACTCTGGAAGTTAATTTATTCTTTCTATGCCTAGGGTTAAGGTGACATCATTCCATACCTACTTTAGTAAGAACCCTTTCACAAATAGAAACACACCAAATATGTAAGGGAATTAAATACGAGGTGAATCTGAGACAACCTTAGAGCAAACAATATCAATTTCTTTAAGTTTTTAATCAAAAGCTGAAATGTCATCCAGATGCAAAATTCAAAATTTTCTGAAATTTAAATAATTATGAGATACATTAAACATTTACTTGCACAATTTTGGCCAAGTATCTGGTAACAAAGACCAATTTTGTGAAGATTTGTGGCTGATTTTCAGGCTAAGGAGTTTGAACGTTCACTGGAGATTTGCGTCTCAGGTTAATGACATCCATGTCACCACTCCAAGAAGTTTGATGCCTTTAACTGAAGGAACTGAAATAGGATTAGTGAACAAAAACAAAAGCATAATTTAAATTCCAAATCTTTAACTTTAGTCACAATGGTTTAGAGAGTGTATCTTCGTGGTAGCTCTATTGACTTGAAAGGTATTGTAATGTAAAGAATCTATGAAGAAGCCATAAAATACATAGGGTCAGTTTAATAGTAACTAGGACAAGACGCAGTGCAAGAACCCTGAAATAAACCTGAAATAATAAGTAATAGATTAAAAAAAAAAAAATTAAAAAAATTAGCAGTTTTAAGGAGAAAAAGTAAACCAGAGGAGCAAGAAAAAGGCTCTGTCCTTGACTGCATTCTCAGAGCATTTAAGATGTCATGGGACAAGAAGACTCAAGATTTTTCATTACTGTATGAAGGAATCTGGAAATACATGCTTAATACATGCTTAAAGGATGGGAGATAAACAGACATTAACTGTTCCTACTAGGAAGGTCCACTGCCCTCACAGCAGTAGATGCTGCTCTGACTTCTCACTTTGGGACGGTAGCAGCTAAGTTTGGCTTTTCAGGTTCTGACACTGGAAAAGCTGGAAATGGCACTGTGGCTGTTTTGCCACTGTCGATAACTCACTTCCTTAAGTGACTGCCTGTTTTGCCTCTGCACAGAGCCAGTCCTGGTGGGAGGATTTAGTTTAGTCTCAGTACAGGAAATACTTTAAAATTCCCTTGTTAGTCTTCTGCCTTTGATGTCACACTCAAAATTCCTACCTTTCCTGAGGACTGTCACATGCTGCTCCACATTAAAAGCTTAGCTTTCTTTCAGCCTGTGCATATCTGCAGGATCAGATCTTTTCCTGGTAAATGTTAAAAGAGGAGCTTTCTCCTGAATCATTTTACATTTTTGCATACTGTGCATTGAAAGAAGGAGGAAAGATTTGCTGATAGCAATGAGGCTTGGGCTGAAAGATGCTGTGTTATCCTCTGCAAGGCTTTTGGAGTGGGTTGACATACAGGGATTCAATGCAGACTGAAGTTTCATGTCGGACAGAGATACTGTGAGTCAGGTAAAAATTGAGATGGAGCCTAGACAGAACCAACACGAACTGCCTGAAAAAATTGAGAACTTCTCACTGTAACTCATCCATATTCAGTTCTAGAGATGGACTGTATAGCCTATAAGAGACTTGTTTTACGGGATCTTGTAAAAATATCCCTGACAACAGATGGACTTTGAGTCAATGAAATCGAATTACATTTTACACTTCTACAGACATGTAAATTTGTTAGGATGAAGGAAGGATTTTGGAAACATGTGGAGTGTTTTTATTGAGTCTATGTTTTGAATACCAACATGACAAATTATTAGGCTTATGTAAAAGCTAATATTACAATTGTTTTCTTCCCTGAGAAATTCACCTTCTTCCTAACCTGATGTTTGTTCAACAAATGCCTGTAATTCTCATTTGTGCACTGATGTACTGCTCTTGAAAATGAAGCAGTATTACATTACAAGTCTTAAAAATTTATGTCCCCATTTCTGGGGAGGTAATATTGTGTATATGGAAAAAAATGTCAGAATATAAGAAATGCCCTAATGGGTTAGAACAGCAGTCTTTCTGAGTATTCTGCTTCTGACAGTGGCAATATGAGATGCTATTTTGGGAGAGCTCCTGAGTCTGGTCAGACACTTGGTAGTCTATCTCCCATCAAAACTCTTTTATAAGGGATGAAGAAGACTTGGTCCTGTCAGCATTGATCTATGAATCTGTTCTTCATGAGTTTATCTAATGTACTTTGAACCTACTAAAACTATCCTCTCCCACAAGCTCATATGGCCATAATTTTCAAGAGTTTATCTAGCTATTGCATAAAGAAGTACTTTCTGATAACAGTTCTACATGCCATCGGGATTTTGCAGTTTATTGTAGCTCTTCCAGCTTGAAACAAAAGTTTTCCAACCTTTCTAATGTTTTCTTGTAATACAGCTCTTCCATCACCTACTTACTCTTCTCTGTACTCTTTCTGATTTCACTGTCTCCTCCTTGAGATCACAAAACCACATACAGCACTGAGGAGGCAGGTGCACCAAAGGTTTTATATATATATATAAAATTATGGCATCTGTGTGGTGTCCTTCCAGTGATATCTGATGTCTTGTTGGCTATTTTAAACTGCAGCCAAACGCACTTGTGAGATCCTCCTGTTGTTTCTTCTTGTTGGCATGGTATTCAAATATCCAAAAGATATGAATGTAATCTTCTGACTTGCAGATGTGATTGTTCACTCCCATTTTCAGGTCATTGATGAAGAAGTTGAATAAAACAGGTTCTAGAACTGATCTCTGAGAGACCATACTGTTCACTGTTCTCCATCCTTAAAAGTAAACATTAAGCCTTACATCATGCTTCCTAACCTTTAATTCACTTTCAGTCCTGAAAAGAACTCCACCATCATGGCAAATGAGTTTTCTAATTAGCTTTAAGTTTCTTTAACAGTTTTTTGTCAAAATCTTTCTGAAATTACAATTTATTGTCCACTCCATTCCCTTTATCAATTGACACCCTTCTAGACCTGGTTGTTCCCTGGTTGTGTGCTCCAAAAGACTTCCAGTCTAAAGAAAAGCATAGCTGTATCTGTTACCTTAAGAAGCTGAAACACAATGCTTCTCTTTAAAATAATTTCCTACTTGCTCATTTGTGATTCAGTCAGGCCCATTTAATTATAGTAAACTCTTCAAGGCAGAGACAGGCTTTGTGGTCCCTGCTCCTACAGAAGCAAAGACAAAGTTCCAACTCACAGTTGGGACTCTTGTGAAGGGGAGTAGTACAACAATATCTAAATTTCATGTTCAGCATTTTGTCAGTTGATCTCAAAGTATTCATCGTTTCCCTTCCCAGGGAAGGAAAACCAGAGAGGGTAAGGCACTCAAGTGGAAGAAGCGGGAGTTGAACCCAGGTGACCCAAATCCTAGCTAGCACTGTAGTGGACTCTCTCCTAAGCCCAAGGATCCTAAATGCAAAGGTGTATTAGCATTTTGACCAAATCTCCTCTCCTCTCTTTCCATTAGTAGTGAGCTGAATTAAATTCCTGCACCTGAAGAATGAAAATACTCTAATTCTGCAGAAATTACATGCATTTCAGACTTTTTTTTTTCAGTTTAAGATCATCCCATATCTTAAAGACATTTTTTTTTTATTTAGCAAGTTCCCAGTCTTTCCATTTTCCCCATCCTCAAGCTTCCTGTTTGCTTCGTCAGCCTCCCCACCCCCAACATGGAATCAGCTTTTGACTGCTTCACACTTAATCAGCATTCCTTTATTAAAAAGCTATTAATTAGCTTCTGAATGGCCCAATCTACTGACTATTGTGATAATTGTAAGACTTTTAGAGCTTTTCCCCTGACTTTGTTGACAGACCATTGGACTTAGAAACAGCACCACAAGGAATGCAGGCTCATCTTTGTTTCAACATACTTACGGTGCTTTTATCTGTAGGTTTGCCTTGAACAAAATCCTGTTCAAATTGTATTAAGCCCCAGATAAACCTCTCTTTCAGATTATGGTTTCCAACTGAACTCCTGTGCACTGAAGAGAGGGCACCGAATTCTTGATTGTTTCAAGAAAACCTCTTTGAGTAATCCCTTGAGCTTGCCTACAGGGCTTGGATTTCCTAATGGATGCTTTGATGACAGGAGATAAGAGCCAAAGGTACCTTTATTCTCTTAGAAATTGTTCCAAACAAACAACCTCGATGATTAAAGCTAATAGAAATACCTGGAAGATTGATAGCTTGCAAAGTACTGCTGAGTGAATGAATAACTTCCCCTTTAGTTCCAAAAGCTAATATTTGTCCACATTTGCTGCCTTTTAAGAAAGTGCAACGTTTTTTTGTATGCAGTGTTGATCAGGAACAAACAGACACCATTCAGCTATTATTTGAATTTTAAACAAAGCCTCCCTACTTCAGCTATTGAGGCAGCGGTTCTGCATGGGCCCATTTATAATAATTCAAACATGGCACAAGGAGGGTCGCTAGAGTAAAGTACATGTAAGTGTGAACATGATACTCTTGTAAAAGTCTTTAATGATGTGAATGGACAGCGCACTATGGTATTCTATACAGGGGTTTTAAATTGCACAAAGGGCCTGTAAAACTTCTATATCTGTTCCCAAGCAATACACCTATCAGAGAGTTGAACAAATGGAAACCAAACTCTGCAGCAAATAAAAGTCTTAAATATACAATGCTGGGTTATAAAATGGTGTATTTCAACAGCAGCTCTGACTTGTTTCATGTTCTGATGAAATCATTGCTTGCGAATGCCAAGAAATTCAGCTGTAAACTTTTGGCAATAAGTAGACTCTGCTCGGAACTGCTGGTTTTGAAAACATCTGTAAGTAAGGAATCCACTGCAGAACCAATAAAAGGGGCTGAAGAGACCAAAACTTTCACTAACACCTCGTAACACAGGCAGTGCTCTGAGTGCCACCAAGCCCAGCTCCCTGGTATGTGGGTTATGTACATACCAGCGTTCATTTCCAAAAATGGGGGTTTTATGATTCCTAGTGTCACAGAGCATGCAGTCAGGGAGTGTATCACATAACAAAGCAATCTAACAATAGAGCTGCAAATAGTTGAACATTTGGTTTTGAAGTCATGCAGCCCAGGGGTGGAGTGTTCCGATATTGAAAATTCCTCAGCTTTCTTTCACACAACAAAAGCAAGACCTTAAAAGGATCTGCTCTGAGTGAATGGTTTAAGGGATTTCCCCTTTTATAACCACATTGAGGAAGGATCCGAATTAATCTTATTTTCCTTAAAAGATAATGGAGTATGCAGTTAGGAGTCACAAGAGAAGGCAGGAGGTTTCAGGGAGAGGAGGGCATGGGTATGTTTTGACAGTTGAAAAGGAAATTGTGAGCCGCTGTTGACTCGGAGCTTCCTTCCCTTAGCCCAGCTGATCATCACGCCTTTGGAGTTCAGCTGAAAGGACCTACTGAAACGGAAACAGAAGTGTGAAGGGAGATTCAAAATTATGTTTGATCCTCTGACTGAGGCTTGAGTATTCAACAGCCTTCAACGTGTCTTCTCCAGAATCGGGCTTGGGAAGGATTTCTGATTTGGAGAAAGCACAGAGTTAATTTAACTCTTCCTCCTCCTTGTTCCACTTGCTCTCCCCCTGCTGCTTTGATACAACCTGTGCTTCCCGCAGAAGATGAGGGTTCCCAGACAAGCCAAGAGAGGAGCTTGAGATCCTGTGCTCTGAGCAGTGCTGCTCTGACTACATTTGAAACTTAGTGATTAAATCCCTTCCCTGTCCTCTGCGTTGTGGGGAAGGAAAAGGCTGCCTGTCCTCTCCTCTCTCTCCCAGTTGCCTGATCCCTAGCAAACTGCAATTGGAAACAGTGCAACTGGAAACAGTGCAGCTTGTTCACTGATGCCTACCCAGCAGGAGGGCAACCACAGCTCTTTCTGCCCCCCACCCCTGTGCTTGGCAAAGAGGAGAATGAAATCAATTTTTTTTTATTGCCATTGTCACCATTTAATAAAACACAATGAAAACAAATTAAAGATCTTACTGAAAGGAGTAATTTTTTTTTTCATATTATTTTTGATTACTGGTTTCACGAGGCCACTGCACAAGAGTTTGATTTTGTTTTCTGAAACAGCCTTGATTTCATGCTGAGGGACACAATTACACTTTTAAAAACTTTTTCATGTAGAAAATCAAGGCAATGTTTCTTTTACAGCTTCCAGGAGTTCAGGTTTAGATGATCCCTCTCTTTCATCAGCATGTCTTCCATGGAAAATGGGTTATTGCTTGTAACAAAGACTGTAGACTTGATAGCATCTGAGGTTATTATGTGGGACTTGTGAGGTTATGATAGCCTAGATGATCAACAAGATCAACGAGATCTTTTATCCTTTCACAACCTCTTAGAAGACTGGGACACAGATCTCCCAACCATTTGAAAAGCTTTTGGGAACACGGTCCACCCAGCCAGGGTGGAGACAGGGAGACTGGGTGGAGAAAGTGCAAGTTTTGAGGAGTTCTAGGTAAGGCAAATCTCAGGCTGACTGCAGAAGCGCTCTCCCTTGTGCTGTGCTAAAACACAGCAAATCTTGCCTTTGGATGACACTCAGCATGACAAAGCAAATCTTACTCCTCTGAGGTTGCGCCCTTCTGAAGGCTTGCACTGGAGGCTTTTGAAGTAAAATCTGTGGTGATGTTTCAATCAGGCAGTGAGTCATACGCGGTTAATCTGACCCATAACTCCCTTCATCTCCAGCAGGGGAAAAAAAAAAAAAAAGCCTGTCATGGTATACCATATTCAGTAACTAAACATTTCAGAAGAAATCTTAATATATGTAGCATACACTGTTCAGTAGTAGTAGGAGAAGTATTAAAATATTACTTGGCTGATAACACTTTATTGTGATATGCTTTAACTTATGATTTCTGTTTGTTTCCAATCTCATTTTCTTTTCACTTACGTAATGAACTAGGAGAAGTCACACTGACCCACTGCCAGTATTTCTTAATTCTCCTTAATGAGAACAACCTCCCTGCCAAGTGTCTGATCCTGAAAACCTAGTTTGTGAGTACGAAAAAGAGTAGGTCACTATTTTAGCAGTATTAGCAAAATGAAATACAAACAAATATGGTTTCTCACCCCAAATGCTGTGAATGGTGCTGTGCAAATATTTTTTTTAAACCTGCGTCTCAAAAAACCCTAACATTCATTGAAAGAGAAAATTATTTATAAAGGAGCAAGTTGCAAAAAAAAAAAAACATACCAACAAGCACAGTAAAGAAAGTGAGAAAATAAAAGCTCTATTCTGGAATAATCAATAGCTTCCTAGTTTGGTTACTCGTCTAAAATTGGTGGCTCAAATCCTTGATCTGTCCCTTTCAAGCACAAATATAAATGCCAATTTCTTGCATCAGAGTACTGTGTCTGAAAACATTGCCTTGCTGGTTCTTATAGGAGCGGAAAAAATGAATCTTTTTGGAAGCACATTTGTAAAAAATAGTATGTTCTCAACATCAACAAAAGTGGAACAGCTCTGTAGCTACAGCTGAGCCTGGGAAAGTGCTGGAAGGACCCTGTGGAGCTTGGGACTTCTAAATGTCAGAAGAGAGTTCTCCAGCCCTTGGAAGACCCTGACTAGTGTTTATGATAGCAGCAGCTTCCACTACCCACTCCCTCTGGGCACACACACTCACTCTCCTCCGTGGACAGAAAGAAGATGAAAGGTGAAAATTAACATTCCCTTGATATCACAGATACTTTTGTAGTGGTGCTTGTTCACACATAGTTGCAAAGAATTATCCTTGCTTCTCTCTGACTCTGTTATGTTCCTAGACACCCGTCACATCTACTTTGCATTCACAGCTCGTCTCTTTCCTAGTTTTGCACCCGCAGCCTGTATAGTGTTCCTGTCATGCTGTGGTCTGTAGGGTGACGTGGACAACCAGAGCTCACTCACTTCCTTGTCAAAGGCCAGAAGTGTGTCCTGCACTCCAGCTGATCCTGTACTCCTCACAGAAACTGGTTAGGGAGGTGCTTGCTGGGAGGGAAATATCTTTGATGCTCAGCTGGTTTCCCACATCTATAAGCCACCTGAGAGAAGGAGGTGAGGAAGAAATTGTATCAATAAATCTGTTCTATCCCATACTGAGAATTTTTGATGAAGCTCCTGTCTATCACAAAGAGAGGGAATGAGAGATTAATAATAAAAGAATAAGCACGTATCCAAGTTTATTGTTATTATCCCAGCTGCTGAATGGGGTATACTAAGTCCTCAGCTTTTGGTGCCATTGATGTCAGCTCTTGGGAGCTGAGGTAGGCCACTGCTCAGGGCGCTTGAAAAATCCCACCCTACGAGTCAAACAAACTATATTAGTCTAGTGACCTGTGTATGAACCCACTTGCCTTTTAAAAATAAACCCCTGTACAAATCCCAAAAGCAGCATATGGCTAGTTCACATCATATAATAATAATAGCTTACATCATCTTATTTTTAAAATCAGTCCTTTTTTGAATTATGGGAACGCCAAAAATAGTGTTGGAAAATTCCAGAGTCTACCAATCCTATAGCTTAAAAGTGGCCAATCCTTTTTTTTAAACCTATTAAAAAAAAAGAAAAAAAAAAAAAAGAGAGAAAAAAATCTCAGTCTCTAAAACTACCTTTGTCTGCCAAGTTTCAGCCTGGAACACATTTTTACAGCACTTATAATCCCTTGAACAAACTAGGTTTATAATGGAAGTGCTGACAGACCTTTAGCTATTCCAGCTATCTTAATAGCTCAGCTGTATTTATTTTTCATTACATTTAAATATAATTGGTTGAGGTTTAACTCTCGTTCAATTTGATACAAACCTTTTCATTTAATTATCATTTCGGAGTCCTTTCTTGGGTGCCTTTTGGGGTTATTATGAACATAATTTTGGGATTGCTTTTTAGATTTTTCTTAGTATCCCATTTGCGTGGTTTTCCTTTTAATTCAAAGTGCAGGAGGAAAAAAAACGCGTTCTTATGGAGCATATGGTACTCAATTGTGGTCTGAATCCCAGTGTGAGGAATTCCACTAGAAGTTTCACACATTCCATTTTGGTCTCAATGAAGAAATATTTGAGCTGGCTGGGCAAATCAGTGGAAAAGCAGTGTGTTGATATGCATGAATCCTTGATGCTCTCCTGAAGTTCTTTTGATAAGTCTGAGTAGGGGCAAAGGGAAAAGAAACAAAGGGTGAAACAACTGTGGAAACCCAGAAACGCATGTATCAGGGATTGCTGGTGGGGTAGTTTTGGGATTAGCTTAAATATGAGGTGTCCATACTCTCTAGATTGAATCTTTTTTTTTTTTCTGGATGAAATATGACCAAGTTGGAAGATCTTTGAAACTGAGAATTAAGAAGTAAGAAAACCAAACTCAGCAGAATTACTTTTAAATACCAAATCTAGACAGCTTTTAATCCATAAGGGAAAATATCTTCTGAAGTGAGAAAGGTGGGATTTGAACTTTATGTTTAACTACTGTCATACATAAAAGGTGATGGCAGTGGAGATGGAGTAATAGTTATTAGTACTATTACTGATATTAAGTAGACAGTAGAAATGTGAATTTAAAGGGGAATCAGTACAATAATTTTTATGTCATTTAGAGGACCCGTTTCAATCACTCAGTCCAGTATTTTGCATAAAATAGGATAAAGAACGCCATCCACTCTAAATGAAGACTTAGCCTTTTTTTTAAGGACTGTGGTCTTTATCTAGAAGATGTGATTTAGAAGGAAGTCTTAAAGAGATGGATAATCCACGGGGAAATTTGTCCCAGTTGCTCTCCTTTTGGTGAAAAGACAATTTCCAGGTTTTTTGATCTTTTTATATCTTTGTCTGCATGAGCACTGAGTCTTCGGTTTCTCTTTTCCTTATGATTACATGATTAGTGATTGTATGAAATCACAATGTTGGGGGTTTTTTGTTGTTTTTTTTTTTTTTTTAGTTTACTATTCTGTAAAGTAAATAGACTAAACTGCTCAAATCTCTTGCCGACAAAGATCTTTTTCCAAGCCTTGAGTAATTTCTTAGGACAAAGGACTAAGGTGACTTTCTTAGCTATATTGTTGTATTGGATGTTCATGTGGATTTGGTTATCCAAGTGATTTGTAAAGCCTTTTCAGAATCACTGCTCCCAAAGACATAGTTTCACATTTTGTGGTAATGGCACCATTATTTGCTTTTTGAACACAGATCTTCCACTTGCCTGTACTGTGTCAGGAAACATGCTTGACTGCACTCATCTTATCAAGCAATTTAGATAGTGTAGTGTATAGTGTTTTTTCATTAGCAATTTCTGAATGAACAGCAATAATTGCATAGAATATTTTATTTCAGATAATTGGAAAAATATTGAATTGCAACTGGATTAGGAATAAAACTCTACAGGAACTAGCACTTTCATGATTACCCATTTACAGTTAAAATGAAATATATTTATAATTTCACTTTTCTTCACAGGATTATGTGGTAAGTGGTATGTCATAGAATGTGAGATAAGAGATACCATTGGGAGGTGGGTAAGTCAGGTAAATTAGGGAGAGAAGCCAAGAATATCTGGGGAAAAAGAAACAAACAATCTTATTCTTGTATTTACTAATACAATTCCAAAGCTTGCAGAGCCTTTTTGCCCACATATAATGACAATAATTGGTGAAAAATTGATTGATATTCCTTTTATTGACAGTGTCTTTACTCTCAGAGTAGCAGTGCAATTGGAGAGTGAGAAGAAGTTAAATGCTAGGGTATTTCAACTTGGAACAGAGGTGATAGGGAGCATGAGAAAGATGTACAAAATCACAGACCATGTGAAATACCCAACAATTACTAAGCATTTGAAGAATATGAAAACTGGTAGGTGAAGGGAAATTGCAGAATAACTGAACAGCAACAATATGTCAAAAGTAAATACTTTAGCAATAGTACCTAAGCAAACTATGGGATGCATTGCCATAGAAAGGTGGTTGTGGAGGTCAACTGTTTAAAAATATTTTTTAAATTGATATTAACAGAAACAGTCATTTTAAAAAAAATTCCAATTTTCCACTTGGGTGTGTCTGGTAAGAAATTTTAGGGAAAGAGCTTCCTAATCCTCTTTTCTTACATCTGCCAGAGATGAGATGGCTAGATGGTTGATCTCTTAGTATGACCCGTTGTGTCAATTTTGGAAGTCTTATGTATGAGAATTTGCTACTTAACCTTTGACTAAATCTCTTACACTTAATTACGTCAGTGAAACACATACTATACCTGACAGACATACAGAAACAGAGACAGCTCTTCCCTGGTAATCACTAAGGTTCCATGTTTTCTAACGTAGTTCAGTAGGGGTTGACTCATGCACAAAAACTATTGACAATTAGGATTTGTAAATGAGTTTGTAACCGGAAAAATTAGGCCTGGGTATCTGAAAAATACTGTGCAGCTGACTAGAATGCAAAATAAAGTTAAACTACAGAGCTTCCAGAGTAAATTATGTGTTTGATACAGAAAAAAAAAGAACAAACCACCTCAAATTTAGTCAATAATACATAACATTCAATTTTTTTTACAGCACTTGCTATCACTTTGTTGGCAGGAAGAAGAAAACAGACATTAAACTATGGGCAAAAAAAAGGAAAGAAAATAAAAGGATGTGGGAAAGAAAATAATGAATGGAAGAATTGGTCTTAAAGCAGAACGAGCCTGTATTGTGTCCACTACACTGTATCAGCCAGTGGGTAGCTGCACAAAGAGTGAATTTAAGCAATTAGCAAAGTCCCCTTTCCTTGGCTGGATTTACTATGTTTGTGTTCTGCTCATTAACACACTCAATATTTAACCTGAGACCTTTGTGATCTGCAGTCAGCACTATTGCCTGGGAAGTAAGAAATTAGCCTATGCCTTGCCAAGCCAGGAGGAGCTTTGTTATGCCCACCTCAGCTGGTAGTTTCTTTTTTCATTCCTGCTGATGCTTGCCCCACATCAGCTCTGGCAGAAAAGCAGAAGAATCAGGAGAGCTGCATATGGCTGGGCTGGTCCAGCAAGCAGATTTCTGGGCTGGGTGGTGATGAGAGCTGTGCCTGACTTACCACCCATCCAGCAATGGGGTACTGAGGCTGCCAAAGAAAGCCAGAGTCTATGGCAGGATACGACAGATTTCCAGAACTGGAACAGAAATTTCAAGTCTTGATGTAATTCACAAAGGCCACTTAGCTTAACTGGGGTTTTGTTTTGTTTTGGTTTTTTTTGTGTGTGTGTATGTGTGTTTTTTTCTTTTTCTTTTCTTCATGGTTATTAAGATCAACATTAAGTCCAAGATTGTTTTTTTGCTATGAAAATAAAAAGAAAAAGTAAGCTTGTTTCTGGAGCCAAGATAGATTTTTCAATGTGCTTCTCAATTCCTATGTGGACTAGAGTCAGACACATTATTGTCAATACTTGATAGCATGTTAGTAGAGCTGTTTGAAGTTTATACTTTCTTACATTGCAATAGTTGGTAATATTCTGATTAAAAAAAATAAACCACAGGGGTTTTTTTTTCATTTCTTAAAATATGCATCCCTGTGGCACTGGTAAAGTACTATCCAAGCAGATGTCAGAGTTTGGTTTTTTTCCATTTTAAAACTTCTCTTTGTTGGAGTCACACTAACGTCCATGATGTCAAATATTTCACTCAACAGAACTCCTTGTCCAGAACTTACGACTGCAGGGAAAGTGCAGCATCTGGATTCTTCCAGGGATCCCAGGCCTGCCAGGATCATAAGCAACTGACTCTCCTCATCCCAAGAAATTCTACTCCTCCGGAACCTTTTACATCCCCAAATACACAGTTTGAGGCATCCTTTGAAGCCCCATTACAATGCACCAGTAGACTCTAAAACCCTCAGTCCCCTAACTATGGGCTTCTGGATTTGGATGAACATTTTCAAAGATCTCCATTAATGCTTTCACCTTCAAAGTGCTAGTCCTTACCAAAGGAGGTCGTTCAAGTCTGTTTTCCTGGAGTCTTACCAGAACACACTCAGCTTTTATTATGCTCTTTTAGAAAAACTCTACTGAATTAAATTAATTGCCTTAATGAAAATTTCCTTATTGTTCTTCCTTACACATTATTTACCTGTTTTATAGATGCCAAAACAGAAGCTGGAGGCAATTTCACATTTTAAGTTGTGAAGTCTCAAACAGGAGACTGCACTCAGGCTATTTATTTCAGATACATAATTCCATCACTTCTAAGATACACACGAAGAACATTTTGTTGTGGTGGTTTTGTCTGTTGCTTAGTTGTTGTGGGTTTGGGTTTTTTTAATTTAGTACTTCATTAAAAAATCTGGTTTTATTCCACATTCATTCCTTCAGTTAAGGAGTTAATAAGCAGTCACCTCTTTTCATGAGAAAAAATTATGAAATAAAGGTTGTCCATTACAAAAAAAAAAAAAAGGAAAAAAAAAAGTATGTTCATTTTTTCTTCTAATAGTCTTCAGTTACATAGAAAGCTGTTGCAGAGATGAGGAGAATAAAATATTTTCTATGTCCAGGTAGCTATAGTGAGAAGTAATGAACTTAAATTGCCAGCAAGGGAGTTAAATTGGATACAAGGAAAAATATTTTCTAATGGTAAGACTAATTAAGCATTACATGGTCTAGGGAGCCCACAAAACATAAATTATTGGAAGTTTAGAGAATATATTGGGCAAGGCATGATATGGCTACCATTCCTTCTGATCTCAGCAGAAAGAGATCTGGTAGATGACCCCTTAAGATTCCTTTCAACTTCATTTACTGTAATCCTATATTTTAAAAATATTTTGTTCACATTTTACCGGCCATTTTTCAAGCTTTTTTTTTATTGACAATGCTTTGATTCACAGCTTGCCCAACATGAAATGTCTTTGTGGCTTACCTTTAGGAGATGAACCGATTGTAAGCTGAATAACTAATTTTAAATATATCATACTTTCCTATGACACTTAACTTTCTGTATGGTTTTGCAATCTATAATCCAGCATCAGATATTTTGTAAGGGTGAAGTGAATTAGTTCACCTTTATTTTCCTTTCTGCCAGATAGACAACACAGGAGTGCTTTCATCCTTTTGAAAATTTTCAAGGTGTGAATTTTCTTTTTAAATCTAAAGTGAAGGTGAGGAAACAAATTCAATATCATGTGGCAGCATTCAGGATACAGTTCTGCTGCTTATCAGCCTTGACAGGCCTTAAGACAATTTTATTTTTCTTCTTTTATCTTTTAGACCACGAGCTTACTGGGGCAAGAACAGTTTACATTATACATAACACAAAGCAATCCCATTCTGGGATTCTCTTGCTGATTTTTCCAAAGCACTTTTGCACTAAGGAAATAAATGCCTGATGACATACTATCAAGCAACCTGTAATGCAATATAATCAAAACACAGCTTGTTGCCAATATATTGCGTTCTCAGAATAGCAGCAAAGAATAACATCTCTTTCTCTCCTTTTCCTAGATTTTAATACATGCACTGACTGCGTGAAGCAGCTGTACAAGGCTTTGAGTGTTCCTGTAAAAACTGCCAGGAAAGTCCCCTACACGGTTTGCAAGGAGCAGTGCTGAACAACTTCTGCTCTACTGACTTATGTACTCTGTGCTACACCATACACGCAGGCTTGCAGACATAGTTTTTAACTCTGATGTAAGCACAAACCTCTGTGACGTGAAGAACCTCCCTAGAACAAAGCCTGTGTGAAAGCAAGTTTCCAGTGACTTTTGCTTTGCCATCTTTTAACTGATTGATGAAAGCAGAAAAGCGACAAACAGCATTGTGTCATTACTTGTTACATCATGGAAATGCCTTCAGCACTACAAAGCACAAGAAAAGACAATCTGGAAGAGAGACAGCATAGATATAATACACTGGGAAAACTTGAGAGTTCATTTAGGCCCTGATCCAAATATCAGAAAAGTCATTAGGAATTTTTCCACTAACTTTTCTCACAGTCTTTTGAACATGTGTATTTTAAGTTACATTTGGCTTTCCTTCCCTAGCCAAACGTAGAGTGCTGTTGAACTCTGTAGGGACAATGATTAATCTCTTATTTTTTCTAAAGGTGATAACACTTAAATGTTAACTTTATTGTATTATTATGTATCTAATTTATGACAATTGCCATCTACAAGATAAACGATTTTTACGTGCAACACAAAATCTAAAGGAATCGTGACCACTATACCATTGTTTTAACACCAACATAATTAATTAATGTAACTCATTAATTACTGTAACTTATTAATAGTAGTTAACATATTGTGGCACAAATTTGGATCCACATTACCACATAAGAGATAGATTAATGTGAGTTAATTCATTCCTTGATGTAACTGAGATAAAAATCAAGACCACCAAGACATTGGAAGACTTTATGAGTATTAAAAAATTATTTCTGTTTTGTTTTTATAGCTCTTTGAATTTGTGCACTATCATCTATCTCTAGTTGGGTGGTAATTTTCTTCACTGCCTCCCCTACTCAGCTGCTGCTTCATGCTGAGGAACTTACTAGTGGTACACTCTTCTCTGAGGCACGAGGGTCAGGCAACTAAGGAACAGATATACTTCTTGTAGAGAAGGCTGTTAGTTCATTGCTCTTTTGTTCTAATATAAAATAAACATATATATTTAAATGTAATTAGAACTCTTTTGAGGGGGACTGGAGGAGAAAGTTACATTTTCCACCAGTATCCCTTTCAAACTGAAACAGAAAGTAAAAAATTTTGTGAATTGAAAAATTGCTAAGAGTTTTGAGTTGGAAACGTCAAAGAGGAGAAAATAGATTTTAAATCTAATTGAAGGTAGTCAGTATAATAAAAACATATTAAACATATATTTTTTTTTTGTTTAGATTCTCCTGAGCAGGAAAAAAGTCCAAAAAAATATTAAAGCAGCATGACCATCTTTTCCAAAGCTAATATTATTTTAAGTGTTGGAAAAATCTATTAACTTTAATAATATTATAGTATTGATTTAAGAAAACAGTAACTTTAAAAATTTTATTTACAAGTCTAGCATTGGCAGATAATTCTCTCCAAAGAATTCCACTGACTGAAAACACAAACATTTCTTCCTGTTTCTCCTTTCAACCTTTAAGTTTCTGTCCAAGAAAATAGTCAAATTCAGGCTATTTTATAGTAAAGGAAAAATCAAGTTTGAGTTGAAATTTTTTTATACAGCATGTTCCTCTCATGAGCCATTTCTTTTAGGGATCTAGTTCATCTGTTGAGGTGGGAAGGAAGGGAATTATAACCACAGTTCTGAGGAGATGGCTCTGAAAGAACTGATAACTTTCAGGTAAGACAGACCCAAGCTTTCCATCTGCAGGAAGAATTTATGGTCATTTACTGAAAAATAGTTGAATTTATTTTCCCTTTTTCATACACAATAAGATGAGGCAGATTAAATGCTTACTTTAAACCCTGGGAGGTCAATAGAAAACATTGGATCCACAAACAACCTAGCAAGAACACAAGGGTGGATTTACAAGATGCTTTCTTCTTTATATTAGCTGTCCATTTACAGACTTACTCTAAGGAAATATGATGCAGCTCATGGTATTTTCATCAAGACATAGACTGAACCAAAAGGAAAGTCACTAAGGACCAATTGCCTAAAAATCAAGGCCAAAAGCTGGAGTTAACCTTTGCAAAAATATTTTTAATTTTACCCCCAGTTTGCTATATAAAAGCGTGGAAAACATGCAGAGGTAATAACAAGTGGTTCAAAAGCTATTGTTAATGTGATAATTTATAGTTGTGTTCTTTTGAGTGTCTCTTTACCTTCTTTGCTACACAAATAAGGTTATTTCCAGAATCATTCTAACCTAATTAAATCTCCTATTATCTCTCAGCCAAGCATAATTCGCAACCTATTCTACCAACATTAGCCCTGGCAAGCATTACAAGCAGCATGCAGGGGAAAACCTTTTAGTGGAAAAGCTGGAGGATCTCAGCTTTCTACATTCAGTTATCTGACATTGTGATGAATTTAAGGAGATGAGACAGAGGTAGAGATAGAAATCCCTATGTGATAGGAGGTGGTTGGATATAGTGTTAATCGGTCAAGGACAATTATGTTCAGTAAAGGTTGCCATAGGTGAAAGACAAAGGCAAAAAAATGAAGTAACATGAGAAGAAGAAGTAAGGAATAGAGTTTCAAACAGGGATTGCCACTTAATCTTTGCTCTGGTTGTTGTTTGCATCCTATATAAATCCATATTGCTACTATGTAAGAATGTATACAGGATATTTTATTACAGATACTTGAGTGAGACACACAGAGAAAAGGAAAATGGAATGAACAGCTTCCACATCACAAGCATTTTGTGTACCAGCACCATCTCTCCTGTCTATGCAAAACTAAAACCAAGAGGTGTAACCCTTCTGCTAGCTGGTACTGGCAGCAACCTGTTTTTACTTTCACAATCATATCTCAAGAATACTCATACGCCATTATGGGAAATGAAAAATTAGCCTTTTCTTTTCCTAAGTGGTGCTTCCCTGCATAGAGACACACTTGAGTATATTGGAAAGGAAGAACAGAAACAAAAAACTATGGGGAGCTCACTCTTATTTATATAGTTAAGAAACCTCAAAATAGTTCAGAAGAATTCTGTTTGATGCCCATCCTACCAGTACCTCCCTTGAAGCCCCAGTATATGTGTCGGAGTGGATAGCCCTGGTAAATCAAAAGCCATTCTCCATGCCCATCTTGGCTATCCCTCTCGCAGCTGCCTGCTCTGTTCTCCTAAACATGGCTTCAGAGTCTTCAGGCCTCTAGGTGGTTATACTGTTTGCTTAAAAAGACACTTCATCCTTTCTACCTGCTGATCAATCTAGCTGAATTTGCTAGTTGCTGCTAAATCTAAAGAACAAGAAACATAAATTAGGCATAGCTGTCTGTTCCTTTCCCCTCTCTTTTCCATGTCAACTAAAGATGAAAGGAACAAAAGATTTTCTTCTTCACTCAGTGCTGCTGGGCTCAGGCTGGATCTGAGCCTTGCCTACACCAAATTTCTGTGCACAGGAAGACGGCAAGGATATTTTCATATGGATTTCAACCTAGTTGACGTTCTCCCTTCAGAAATCCTTGTACTTTCAGGATATTGCACAGGGATCATATTGTGTGTCAAAACAAGACCCAGGGACTATGCTGTGAAACTAATTTTGAAAACCTGACACACCAAGTAATTTCTCCAGAGGTTTGTCTGTGAGCAGTTGTACATTTTTAAGGGCTTTTTATTTAAGTAATTGCTATTGCACTTAGTGCATTTTAGACATATATTTGAAGAAGCAGGCAATGATTGAAACCTTCAAATTGTCTTTGAGTATGTAAGAATTTCATTGATTTGGACCTTAGAGCTTGGAGCAGGACTGAAGTGAGGAAGGGAGGAAGGAAAGAAGGAAGGATGGAAGGAAGATATACCCTCTCCTTAGTTCAACCTTTGCACTACTGCCACACAATCAATGAAATTGTATTAAAAAAATGAAAGCATCCTTCAGACATTAGAGGGTTGGTTCTGGGAATACTGGTGAGGAGCCACCTTCTGTATGGTCTCTGCACTGGGGCAGGCATGAAATCTCATTAATTTTAAAGTACTTATTTTGTGGGGTTTTTTTCCAGAATTCTTTCAAACTGGAGTAAGCTTTCCTAAAATGCCAGGTGGAGAGGAAGAAGAGGGAGTAGAGAGCATCAAGCTGTCAAAATGGGGTGTGGACAAGGAGAGGACTTAGCTTACCAGTGCAGCTAGTTCTGTAGTCAAAGGAAGAAAGACTGAGATACAGGATCTATTTCCTCGCTGGCCTGAGGCCCTGGAAGTATGCTAGGAATGCTGCTTTCCTTCCAGAGGAGCTGATTCAGTTTCACTTGTGGCAGTTTGGTTCCCACTGTCATCACTCTGGCAGTGACAGTTGCTATAGCGAGTGAGAAAGTGCCTTGCTGGGTTTGGCGTATTAACACAAAAGGCTGCCTGTCTCCTCTGCAATTTGGCAGGAGATCCTTTAGTGCTGGATGATGTGTAGCTGTGTAGTTATTACTCGCTGCAGACCTTGCTGGAGATTACCAGCACATTCCTGGAGAGAGCAAGCAAGTACAAGAAGTGCTGACTGGCTATTTTCCTTAGAGGAAAGTCACCACAATATCTGCACTTGACTCATGTGTTTTACCAGCTGTTCCCCCCTGCACTTTATAGACTTCACATCTGTTTTGCAAAAAGATAAAATATTCCTTAATTTGAACGAAGCATAAAATGACTCAATTGGCCACCAAAGGTCCCCTTGTGTGAAATCTGACCCATATTTAATAAGTCATCAGTACAGAAGGGCCCTTGGGATACAATTCATTAAAAGACCTCACTGCTCTTTTTTTTTAGGATTCCAGCTCCCAATATGGAATTTAGGACACTATATTTTACACCATTAATCTTCCCTTAGAGCAGGAAAGCTAAAAAAAGGCAATCTAAAAATATACAGATTTAAAAAGAGGCCACACAAAGTCTTCATGCTGCCATTTAGCACTAGGTAAGGATACAGGCATCCTCTCTGCTGTGAGGTTAGATGCATCCATCCGCTCCGGAGCCAAAAAGTGCAGGAAGTTAATCCAAAAGGTATAGTAAGCATTTTTATTTAATGTGATTAGTGTTTTTCCTTTCAAAATACAGTACACTAGCCCTGTGCAATGTAGTATTTTAGAGACTGGGCCACCTCCACCTACCAAGGCACCCCAGTTTCTATCCCTTCCTTAGACAGAAGAGTTCAAACCTGTATTCTCCCCCTACCAGAGTAGCATAATCACTGAAATAAAGGTTTCTTATGGGAGGAAATTGGGGTACTTCCTTAAAAGAAAAGACCAGTCATTTACCTGTAACACTGTGGTCAAGGGTGAGATGCACAGATTCAAATATTCTGAGATGGGTGTTGAACCTGGAGTGGAAAGGCTGATATTTCTTTGCCCAGTTGAAATAAAAAGGTTGGCCACCACTGCTTTTTCTAAGTCTGCATCTTAGTATACTCTGAGAATGTCTACACGCTAAGCATTTCAGAGAACTTAAACTAAAGAATATTTTGTTTCTAGCCTCTGAAATGAAACAAGTGCCAGCGCTGAGTCAGCTGCTGAAACCTGATGTGTCAAAACATTTCTAAGTATATATAAAGTGCATTTCCAAGGAAGTCAGATTTTTTGTTGTTGTTGTTGCAAACTGAGGTGCTGTTAACATTTCTCTGCCTCTGGATTTGGGCAACAACTATACCAAAGGGTTATTATTATCCAAGAGGAGATATTGATAGCAAGAGCTTGAAAGCCACCTTAACAGCTCTTTTTTTTTCTGCAAATCGAGTCCTGTCAAGTCTGACTTGGAACACCTAACATAGGTGCTTCTGAAAATATTCTGCTTTTCTAGTTTTGTGTAGATTGCTTCAAAGGAAAAAAAAAAAAAGAAGTGGAAAAATTAGAAGAAAGGTACACCTTCATTTTACAAATACCTGACCCAAAATGGAACAAAAGAATGGCCTCATGCTTAAGGCATTGAACTGCTATTCAGGAATGACCTGGAGCAAGTAATTTAATCTGTTTATACCCTGTTTCCATAGTGAAGGTCTCTTTTTCTTCCCCAGCAATGTAAGCAGTAAGGTCTTCATGAAAGAGTTTGTTTTACTTTGTGCCTTTGCATCTGTATTACAGCAGAGAGCTTCTTTCTGCAAGAGCTTCCAAGCACCCCTTCAAAATAAAGTTATATAAATAGAATCTAAACATAAACATGAAGAAAACTTCACAATTTTTGTGATCAATTCTGGGGACAACAGATATTGGAAAAACAGGTTTTCCTCTGAATATATTTTTGGAGATGCTGCTTTAGATATATAAATTGAATATTGCAGAATACAGTTTCATTTGCAGACATCTCAGTTTCCTCCAGTCTTAAATGAACACTACATAATCTGGAAGGATGATCTGGAAGGATGATCTAATGTCATCCTCATTTGGTGACAGTTTATCATGGCCTATATTCCCTGAAAGAATCATTATTTGAGATGTTATTATTACTGCTTTAGAAATTAAATTATCTCCAAGAAGGAGTTATACATAAAGAATGGAACCAAAGCCCCCTTATCTTCAGCGGTATTTATGTTATAAATTATCTCAGGGACCCAAATTAAAATGTCAAAGGAATTTTTCAGTGGAAAACACAGGAAGTGCATGAACCTCCCTTAGGACAAATCTGATAGCTCATACTTGCATGTCAAATAGGTGCTGCCTGTGCCGTGTAACAATCAAACCCCAGGTCCTCAGCTGGTGTAAGTTATCCTCTCTCTACCAGCAGAGCCCTGGCAGTTTACACCAGCTGAGGATCTGGCTCACTTATATTTTATAGCAAGCTGCCGTGCCTCGGACTATGCAGCACAGTGCCTTTATCCTGGGATTCGCACAGCAGCCGTGATAGCTTTTATTGAAATGTGGCAATAAGGATTTTTGTGCTTGGAAGCAAAAATTTTAGCATATGTCAATAACATGTAAATGGATACTTTAGAAGTTTTATGAAAATACTGAAATAAACTCCACTGTGTATCAAGTCTGCTGCCAGTGTATCATCTAAGAGAAACTGCATTGAATATTTTATTAATAAAATCAAAACTCAAACAAAAATGTTATGTCATGTGCAAATAACATTAAAATTGGCAACATTCCTATTTCCACATTGTTTCATGGTAAGTCAGCTGGAAATTATGCAGGAAGTATGGTATTTGTGAGAGCGAAGGAAGAACGAGATAGGCAGCCTGGCATACATTTTCTTTATATGCTATTACCAATCAGAACAGAACATGCTGCAGAATAGGTAGGACTTGTAAATATTGTTTGCCATGCAAGAATGGGGAAAAGTAGGGAAATTATGAAAGCTGGTAGCAAGAGGCATTGAGCCTTATTGTGAGCAGCTATATTGCATCGCTCTTACCACAAAGATTTAAGCATCCAACATAGTGGCTTGTGGGGTATTATGGTGCCCTGTGTGCCCGGCTGAACTCCCAGGGTTAACGCAGTCACATTGGTTCTGTACAGGTAAGCTAAGGAAGGCAAAGCTCCACACAGGTACTCACAATAGCCTGCGTGTTGAGTGTTAGAACAGGTCAACCAGCCAACAGAAATTGCCAAAGGGAAGGGTATATAAGAATTCTACCTCTTAGAGGTACTCGCTTCCCTTCCTTGACTCTGAGGGTATCTCTGAACCTAAGACTTGGAACATGAAAACGTTCCTAGAATGTCTTCATTTGGAGAAATATCAGGATGTGGCCTTTTGCTCAGTAGTCTAAAGGTCAGTAGTCAATGTCTTTGCTAAAAAAGTGGAACATTTGACAACCTTGTCCTCTTCAACTTGAGTGGGTTTGAAGTTCTTGTCAAGTGAGTACTGCCACCAGCTGGCTATGCAGTTCACTGGACAAAAGTGTCCTCACCCTCCAGTTGAAGATGGGCCACTCTGAAAGAAAGAGATTTTTTTAATACAGTAAGTAGAAAAAGTTTATGTTCATCTGTCCCGGAATGAACCAAACTCTTCACCTCTGATTATAATACTCAATATGGAATCAAAGGAAGGTAGACTACTGGGAGCAAATGTGTAAGAATTAAAATTGACACTGTGAGAAGGAACAAAAATTCAGAGCTGTGAACTGCTGCAGTTGGGAAATCCAAGCAACTGGAACCCCATTTCAGAATTCTACGGGAAGATCCCTACGGAGTTGCAAGCCCCCTAAGAGGATTTAGTAAAATGCAATTGTACAAGGCAGCAGAAGGCAGTGGTATCTGGAGCATGGGTACAGTTCTAGTTCCTCAGGTGCAAAACAGATAAATTCAAAAGGAAAAAGACTCAAAGA
Organism: Chlamydotis macqueenii; assembly: GCF_036417535.1. NCBI lineage: Eukaryota > Metazoa > Chordata > Aves > Otidiformes > Otididae > Chlamydotis > Chlamydotis macqueenii. The sequence continues at coordinate 12,876,078 of NC_141558.1, forward strand.
AGAGCTACCAAGGTGCAAAATTAGAACACCTTGCTCTGGCTGATCTGGGAAAAGGGTATAAGACTGTTGCTTCTCTAAACATGTCAATAAAGTGAGTACCAGGAGGAGGAAAGAGGGATTTCAAGCTAACAGTTTTGGCACAGGAACAGATGGATATAAACTGGCTGGAAACAAATTACACAGAAAACTTCACTACTCCATCAAAAGAGTGAGGTTCTGGAACAGCTATACAGTAGCACTTGTAGAGGCAACTCCCCCAAATCAAAATAACAACAACAAAATTAGTTTTTAAGAGGACTTTGATCACTTCATAAAAGGATTACCCTCCACAGTTGCCTCAGGTAACAGGGCATGGGTTTCCATGATCTGAGAAGTCCCTTTCAGTCTTGTGTAACTGTGAATTTAGAAGTTGTTACTAAAATAACACAAATACCTTAAAGTAATTTGAGTACTTAAGCAAATAGGTAGATACTGTTCCATGTATCTAAGACTGTTCATTAGCAGCACAATGGTTATCCCTTATCTGTATTTAAAAGGAAATGGCTTTCCATTTCCCACTGTTAACCTTTCCTCATTGTATTAATTATTAATGTCTGTGTTTTAATTCTTTTTTCACTTTTCTTGAATGTGTTGGATGCCAGCTTGGTTTGCCCAAGGGACCCCGAGAGACAGATGAATTAGCTGCTACTATTTCAGCTAGAAAGCATGTTCTTTAACGGATTCTTATTTTCTGTGAATCAAATGCACAGAGCTCAACTTATAACAAAAAAAAAAAAAAGAGTCTCTGTCTGCCATACAGAACTGGCATATTTCCATTTGTCTGCAAATTGTATTATTGTCAAGCCTATAATGCCAGTAGGCAGAAGTTACTTTTGAGCTTAGAGAAAGCTCTACCCTTCTGCTGGCTGTTAGTGCCTGGAGGCTTCAGAAACAGCTTTGTGACAGTCCAAGTACAACAGTAAAAAATGACCTAAAGCCAGCACTGGGTATGCTGGGTGGCTGCTCCACGTGCGTACCGACACCTTTTGTCTGAAAGTCCCTGATTACCAGCAGAAACAATGTGGGAAGCACACAGAAAGTGTGTAACGAGATCACAATCCTTCCTGCTAGCTGGAGTTTCTTGTAACCCCTGGCTGTGTTTTGTTTTCAGCAGCAAGCTCACTGGAATCACATTACGGTGTAACATATATGCAGTTTGCTTTAGTCATAAGCAGCTGGATCTTAAAACCTCACATTGGCCCATATGTTCATAGTCTTTAACAATGAAATATATATATTTTTAATTTATACTAGAAACTTCTCAGCCACTTTTCTAAGATTTTCTTGAGCTTCAGAAAGTTAAACATAATGAGAAAATGCAGGAAGTCTGCTATCTTTAATTTTACTTCAGACTGCAGTAAACTTACCTCCATCTGAAGAAAGATACGATAATGGTAGTCATCTCCTCTCACTTACGTACTGCATTCCAGTTACAGAAAGAAATTACAGCCACTATGGAAGGGAATGGAGGTTGTCAGAACTGCGAAGAGAAGGAAAACGACTGATTCACAGGCTTTCTAAAATATTGGCAGCAACATACCACTGGTAAGTTTATGTTGTGGTTTAAAGATCAACATATGTTCATCAAAAGTCATGAGATGGAGTAGAAGGCCATACTCAGAGCCTCTGGTTATCCTCAAGCCAACTTACACAAATAACAACTTTGCACTGGTTTCTTTCAAGTTAAACAATTTGGCAGTGCTGTCTTCATTTGATTTTCTTTATGTCATTTTCATAGAATTATAGGATAGTTTGTGTTGGAAGGAACCTTTAAAGGTCATCTCATCCAACCCCCCTGCAAGGAGCAGGGACATCTCCAGCCAGATCAGGTTACTCAGAGCCTCTTCCAACCTGGCCTTGAATGTTTCCAGGGATGGGGCATCCAAGACCTCTCTGGGCAACCTGTTACAGTGCTTAATTTTCTTGTTTATATTTTGTATGAGTTTATTAGTTATTAAGAAATACTGGTAGCTATTCTGGATTTCATTGTAACAACAGATTACTACCTACAACTTTCTATCAGAAATTATTTCTATTTCCTAGGTCACAGGCGGTAACTCTGTCCTTTAATCTTTCATATAAAGGGTCAAATTCTGTTCTTGAAACTCAAGGTTTTTGTCTCTGGTATTCCTATCAGAAGGATGTGTTGGACCACTCTACTTTGATGGTTTTAAAGTATTTCTGGGCTGGTTTATATTCATTTTTTCTTGTGACTGCACTGCCTTTTAATTTAAATAGTTTCATTTTTTCCCCCTAATTGCTACCTTTATCATTCTGTTGAATCAACAGTTATATTACCTTTTATCTTCCTCAATTTTATTTAATGGAATACACCAATTTTCTCCAATAGCTATCTATCCTTCAAAGAATTATTTCCCTTAAGTTTTTTATAAGACCTGCTCATCAGGCAGTGAGAGGTAGCGTTTGACCATTAACCACAGAACAAAGCCAAAGGTTCCTCTCAGAGAAAGGTTTGCATTCATACTCTTCCATGCTTCCCAAGCATGAGGTTAATGGCCATGCAGAGGAGGTGAAAAAGTGGTTTCAGTTGATATACTAATAAAACCCGGAGACAGAATTCAGGATTGCCTAACTGTGAGTAGTGAATTTATGAACACTAAGAGCTACCCCTAAAAACCCAGTGGCGTGTGGAGCTAGCCAAATAAGTTTTCTACTATTGAAATCCTTTGTATGGTGTTACCTCTGAATTCCTAGAACTGACTGTGGGTTTTGGCTCTGGTTTCCTTCAGGGGCAACACGAGTCTGTAGTTTAAATCGAGACTTCTATTTCTGGTTACTGCCACACTGCTTCTAAAAACTGCTTCAATTACCGCAGATAAAATCTGACAGAATAAGTCTTAAGTCTGATAAGAAAACTATAAGAACATGTATGTCTGTGTTTTATTCTGATAGCTTGTCCACCTGGCTTCCCAGCAGTTCTCCATGTTCTGTACTACAAATTCATTCTACCACTAAAATGACCGCTTTATGTTAAAAATTTCTTAATGAAACAGACAGTTTTAAAATGTTGGATTATTCAAGAAATGAATAAATTTAAACCTACCAAATAATTTTATTGGGTTTTTTTCCTATCAATTACATCACACTGGAGTGCTGCTGCATAGATACAAGCTCTTGACATAGCGGAGCAGAGAAGGAGAGTTTATGCAAAACCTCCATGCAAAGGAGCCTGTGAACCAGTCAATAAGCCTGTCAAGGATTTATGGGTCAAAATCAAAGGAATTTGATAGGGGCATAGTGGGCACCCTCACCTTGGTAAGCGTCTGCTGCTGAACACCTAGTCAAAAAATAGATAGATGGATAAATCTTCTTTAAGAAATTGAAAGGAGTCTTACAATCACAGCCCCAGACAGCATGATGGACTTTAACTCCTGCAGTATTTACTGGAAGGGCAACTCCAGGTGTGTGAAAAACTAGTTGGATTATCAGCTTGGGGGTTAGTATTTAATGGTTCAAAGCCTAATTGAAGGCCAGTTGTAAGTAATGTTCCTTATAAGCTGATTCTGAAGTCAATGCTCTTTAACATCTTAATCAAAAACCTGGATAATGGACTGTATTCAACTTTGTAGATGGCATCAAACTAAGTGGGAACAGCTGATGTGCTGGAGGGCAGGGCTGTCTCAGGTTCTGGTGGAACTTGGTTAAGCACTGGTACAGATTACCCAGAGACACTGTGGAATCCCCATCTTTAGGGTTTTTTACATGTGACTGACTAGAGTCCTGAGCAACTTCTTCTGACTTTGAGAAGGAGATTGGACTATATGATCTTCTGTGTGCCCTTCCACTAGAATCTATTCCATGATCGTATTATTAACTTAGTGGGGTAAGATCACAAGTCTAAACAGGTTCCGATATTTTTTTTACTTTGGGGTTGTGAATTTCTGGAATATTTTTTTTTTTCTGTTTCTGATGGATCTGCCAGAGGCGCAACAAAACCAACTTTTTTTTTTTTTTTTTCCACTGGAAAATACTGATATTTCACAAAAACATGTTGGAAAACCTGAAATAGATAAAAGCTAGATGAACTAGAAAAGGCATAGTTTTTGCTGAAGGAGCTGACTGAACTGGACTTTAGAAAAACTCTCCCAGACCTGTAAATCAAATTCAGAAGAATGATATTCTTCTTTCATAGAATATCTCAAGTTCGAAGGGACCCATCAGCATCATCAAGTCTCACTTTCTGCTCCTTGCAGGACTACCTAAAACTAAACCATATGATTAAAAGCGTCATCCAGATGCTCCTTGAACTCTGACAGGCTTTCCTAGTGTGACCAGTTCCCCAGGGAGCCTGTTCCAGGGACCAACATTCTCCCAGTCAAGAACATTTTCCTAATGTCCAGTGTGAACTTCCTTTGACACAGCTTCATTCTATATATTTCTGTCCTGTCGCTGGTCAACAGAGAGACAAGGTCAGCACATCAAAGTTTGACTGAATATAACTAGCTCCTAGCCTTCTCCCTTGCGACACTTTCTCAGGCAAAAATTAGTTTTTATGATTTCAACCTGTCTCTTAAGTTAAAAGGTGCTGATAAAACAAATACATTACATAGCCTATTTTTTTTTTATGATCAAGCAAGTTTTGTGCAAATATAAGTACCTGATAAGCACTTAGGCTTTGAGGTGATTCTATGAATTGAATTACATCTTTATATAATTCCTGGTTTGTTATCACTAGTCTGTTCGCACCTTGATGTGTGGAAGTTTACAAGTAAATCCCTGTGGTGCAAAATGCAAATGAGCTTCATTTTAAGAATAAACTCAGTGCAAAGCAGTGTGTTATGACTTTCCTGGAAAGTAAGATATTCCGGAGGTAGTTTTGATACTGAAAATGCAGCCAGGTAATCATGAATTATAGAACTTTCAAAAATGTGCCCTTTTATTTGCAATTCCTTTTATTTGTAGTATTGCGAGCCTGCATATGTCAGTACAGCAAAAGCCAGGAAGCCTGTGAGGATTTAAGCAGTATAATACATTTAACAACAATATTTCAGTGTAATGAAAAAACAGGCACTTTTTACAATGGTACAAAGGAAAAGAATGTGACTGAAATAAAAATATCTTAGAAATAAGAAACTATAAATATAAAAAGGAAAACTGTAACTTTTGAGGCAAAACATATGCATTTTTGGGTAATCTTTAATTTTAAAAGTCTTTTTCAAAATACAAACATGGGAAAAGCAAAACCATGAGATGTCTTCAACTCATAAGTTACACAGAAATGAGCCTAGAAAAGACCCCTGAAAGGCTGTGTTAGAAAGTCAACCAGATTATAATCTGTAGCCTCTCTCAGGCCAATCTACATGAGCTACATAAATATCAGGTGTGGTCAAGCACATTAAAAAAATATTAACTGTGAGAGAAGTCAATAGGCAAAGACACCTACCTTGAGTAACACATTCAAAATTCAAAGACAAGCTTCTAAACCCAAACTGCATCAGTTAGTCCAATACTAGATATGAATTTCTAAAAATTTTTTCATGCAGGCTTAGCCATCCTAGAAATCCCTTTGTTTTCTCTCCTGGATGCCCATCCTGCCTGACATAGAGATGGAACAGGAGAAGCCACTGCTCGCCAGGTAGTGAGGACGTATGAGGAAGCTCTGAGCCAACTCCAGACCTGAAAAAATCTACAGGGTCCTGACAGCATGGAAACAGCTACAGCTGAATCCCTCCTTCTTATTAATCTCATTCCCTTGAAGCCATTTTGGTAAACTGAAATTGTAAGGCATGATTCGAAGATGCTGCTAAGAAAATGTTTGTATTAAATAGATAGAATTCTTTAATGAATTTGTCATATATTTACACCGAGCTAAGTAACAAGTGTGATGTCTGCTCTATGTTGTGTCACATATTATATTGGTTTAACTTAGAAAAACAGAACTTCTACCTAAAATTGCAAACTTTGTTAAATTATTAAATCCAGTTGATTTTCTGCTTTCTAGATTATCCCTCCTAGAGAGATCTCTGTGCAGTTAGTGTCTGGAGCAAATGTACAGCTTCCTTGTAGAATTTCTGTGTGACCTTGAGCAAGTATTTTGTTTTATCAAATAGCACAATGCTCCAACTGAGCACATGCTAATAAAACTTCCATACCTCGTAGGCAGGCTGTGGGAACCAACAGCATTAAATACCTGAGGTGCTCAATAGTCAGGACCATATACGTAGTTACACAGTCAATCCTCCTATGGCTAGAACGTTGTCAAAGTGTGTGCTCCGTGTATCTGTGTCTGATGTGACATTTTCCTAGGACCACATTATCTGGAGACATTACAAGCAGAATTGTGGAAGGATCAAAACCAGCTCAAGTGGCTCACCCAGTCCCTTGTTGCAAGATAAAGTGGCATGCAGCTGACACAAAACATCTCAAAGCCCTTGATTTGCTTTAGTGCCTTTTAAAGTACTTCTTCTGAAGAAGGAATATGTGTGTGCACACAGGAGTTATTGCCAGCTAAAAACTCTGTCTGCTGATATCCCACCTTAGAACACTGCATGTATCTATTCTAAATCAGATGCGATGCTGAAAAAAACATTTGACAGAGGTATAGTTTTCTTTTGATCTTTATGAATTCCTGACATACTTCTACTGATCGTGACCTTCCTGCTGCTTTCAGAGGTGTACAGAAATGAGAACCATCCCTTATGTGCTGCCAATTTTTATCTTACCAGTTAGTAGTGATAATTTTTTTCTTTTTGTACATTTACAGGGGGTCACTCATAGGCCTGCATGAGATTTTTACCTACATCAACTAGAAGAAAACATAATAATAAAATAATGATTATTAATGTAATATGCAATGGCTGGTCCTAGAAAATATATTTAAGAGGCTTGCTGTCGTGTACATTAATGTTGATTTGGAGACGACATAACTTTCCACAGAATTTAATGCAGCTTTGGTCTCAGTTCCAAGTTAAATTCTTAAAGCACATCCTATTCTTAAGAATAGGACCTTTCAGCTATGATAGAGAGTTCCCCAGTGGCTGCTCTAAACTGGTTCATACAGTAAATGTGGGATCACTGGAGCTGTTCCAGTTTTGTGATGATGACGAGCATGATAAGCAGATGGGAGGCACATTTGTAGGTGGTCTTCATTGCTTCTCGGTCAAAGATTTTCATTTGTCCACTTACTCTCATGCTCGCTTCTCCTGACACAGAGATTCAGCCCCAAATAAAAATCATCTGAGAACTTCTAATTGAGGTAGGAGCTCATGTTTAAAAAACTAACCCCTGTGGCTGATGGATGTTTTGTCTGTTTACATCTCTTTATGTAAAGAACTGTAATGCATGACCCATTAGAACCTATTTGCTCTGTTATACTTCCCTGTGTCTAAACTAACCAGGTTTTTACCCACTAATTGAATGACAATTTGCTGATTTTGTTAATCACCGTAACTTCTTAATTGAAATGTTGACTAGTTCCGAACTCAGTACTTTGTCAAAGTCCGTTATGGCAGCAGTCTCACTTGTAACAATCAAACATTCAAACTTACGTTTGGTTTTTAGCTGCTGAGATAGTATGTAAGCTTTTTTGTCTCTCTCTGCTCATTTTCCTCTAATTCTGTATTAAACGAATAATCATCAGCCACTCTATTTTGCCCCAGTGTTGATGTCAGGCTAATGGACTCCTTGTTACTCACGCAAGTTAACTGAAATGTTAACAAAATGTTAGTTTGCTGTTAGTGTCCAGAACTTCAGTTAGCTTAGAGTCAATGAAAACCACCACCAGGGATCCCAAGGGCTCCTTTTCCAGTGCTTCAGCTTGCTGTAGACAAATTATCAGTACTTGTTGACTTAAAAATTTCTAACACAAATAGCTGCTGTTTACCATCTTCTGAAGTTTCTAACTGGAAAATGCATGAAAAGCAAGATATAGTTGTCTCTCAACTTTCTTTGTCTTTTTAATCCTTCTATGTAACAACAGAAAAGAGAAATTGCATATAAAATAAAATAAAAATGAAAACTTTCAAAAGGCCTTAATTTCCTTAAGCTTGATGGTCAAGAATTCTACCTATACTTCTCTTATCAGTTCTAAAATTCTAGAACATGAATATCAAATTAATTACTGTTATTAATAATATCTTCTTTTTTTTACATTCTATATCACTCAGTTTGTTCATATGTGTATACACATGTGTGAGAGAACATTTTCATATGTGTGTGTGGAGCTGCTTTCACTTCCTATCAAAGTCAGTTTGTGGTTTCCATCACTGTGGCCTTTCACAGATGTGAGAGTGTGTATTTCTGAATACCTATTAAAGCGTTCTAAAATAATTTCTGATTATTATTCATATGTTTTTAATTAAAATCTGCCTCCTGCTTGATCTGGTTCATAATTGTTTTCAGCTTTTTTAAACTGGCCCTTTGAAATTATCAAGTATATATTACAAGTTTGGACTTTCTTCTTTTTAATCGTTGCAAATATAATTAAACCAAAATCACCTCTCTCCCACGGTAGCAACATTCTTTATGAAGAATAACTAATATCAATTAAATTGTTTCATATCCTTGAGATTTTTGCATTTGCATTCTTATCTCTAATTGGTTTATGTGAATGCCTTTGAGAAGAATTAGCATCTTGTAACACAGCTTGGATAAAAGTCAGTGCAAAGTAGAACTATGTAAGGAGCAGCAGGAGCTAAGTTACTTCTGAGGTGAAAACTCAAGACCAGTCTTTTTCCTAGAAGATCTGACTTTTTCCTCAGTTAAGATTAGTGTTGTTGGCTGAGTGCCACACCGACAGCCTGCATGGGGTAGAAAGAAATTTGGATCATTTTCCTGCCCTCCACACTCATGGGCCATCAGCATGCACTTCTGCTACCTACATGTTTTAAAAGTTGTGAAGTTTTAAAAGTTGTGAGTCCCTCTTCACTTTTCCCTAAATAATGTAATATCTATATAATCCTCAGCATAAAATTAAGACATTTTATTTAGACTTTTAAAAAGATACATCAAGTCAGATGTTAAAGTGTATTTATTGAACTCTGAAAGGCAGAAACTAATGGTACTGTAGACCTAAATAATCCTAGAGACATCAGCGCTAGGCAGAAAGCTTTCACAGAAAATCCACGCTTCCTTCTCACACCTGACTGTAGGTTGCATTAATTTCCAGCAGTCCCCTCCGCAGGTCGGACACAGGCAGATCTCCAGGTCACACTGACCGTACAGCCTGATCTTCTCTACTATTCCCCCAAAGGACCTTAGGCCTCACAGGCATCAAGTCTGTGACATCTACTGGTAAAGATGTCATCAGCTCATGCTCTTATGCAGCTGGTTGTGGTCTCACAATTGCTTGCTACTGACGGACCTCTAACATCTTCCACCAAAATCTTTCCTTCACAGTACAAATATGACAAAATGAAGCCCACAACTGTAAGGAAGATACAGTGGAGGAAACAGATCGGCTGAACAGACCTGGTCGTTTTTTGTCACACTTCTGTGTCTTTCAGGTACCTTTGTGGTGTCTCAGGTGCAACGCAAAGAAGGAACAGTGGCTTGGAGCATCACAAACCTCCATCTGTCACACAATGGGTGCCTAAAGTCTACCCTGCTCAGCAGCGCTTGTGAGTGAAAAGGGTAGATATGTGGTTAAAACTGTATTCTCATCTTTTGTGCTTCTGCCTGTGTGACTTCTATGTCCTTGAATCGATCACCTGGGTGACCAGAGTGGGAAATGCAGGTAAGATCGGGAGCCTGGTTCTGCTGAGCATCACAGCTCTCACAGAGTGCCACAAGAGGTGAAGGAAGCCAAGGTGAACTCAGAAATTAAGGTCTTGATCTCTGCCACATTAAAACAAAAAACCTCAGAAAACAAAAAACAAACCACATTATGATATCATTTGAAATAAAAGCTTTTGCTTCACTTTTCTTGAGAAAAAAATTAATGCATTAAATTTTGCAGAAGAGTGTAAGATCTTCCCACAGAAAAATCCTCACTCAGCTGTAATGAAGCTATTTCCCTGTTCCTTCCATCTCTGCTACAGCTTTCTGCACTTTGTCTGTAACTTAACATTTTGAGAGGAAAAAAAGAAAACCCACACACAAAAAAACCTGTGGCTTACTGAGTAACTTACTGGCACAGGGCCTTGTTTAAATATCTTCCTGAAGTGGTTGGCTTGGCACTCCCTGTCTCTGAGGATTTTTAATGGATCATTCTGCCTGAAATTAGGCCAAGTAGCTTCCTCAAAAGGATTGAAGCTTTTTAAATGGTTACTACCATTCCTTTTCAGTTTAAATTTATCAGCTGATTTCATCCATGGATTTGTAATGCTCCTGCCTTCCCCCATCAAAAAAAAAATGGATTTCTTCTTGTGCCATATTACATTGTCTCCATCCTGAAAACAACTGAGAACTTCTCCAGCTCTCTTTCTACACTTATAGATCTGATATTCACCCACGAAACAAGTGACTGCTACCTCAGTAATACAGCATCAAGTTAATAAACAAACATTTTCAGCAAGAATATAATTCCCTGGAGGGTGGTCAAGTGGTGGAGCAGGCTGCCCAGAGAGGCTGTGCAGGCTCCATCCCTGAAGGTTTTCAAACCCTGCACAGCGTGGTCTGACCCCATAACGGCCCCTGCTGTCAGCAGGAGGTTGGGGCAGACACCTCTGGAGGTCCGTTGCAGCCGGCATCATTCCATCATCCTTTCCTGATTGTCCGTTCGGAAATCGGTTGGTTTTCTTTTAAGAACAATATTAAAATTCATTTCTAGTTAAAAGACTTTGTTCAAATCCTTCACTTCACCCATGGCTTTCAAAATACATAGCTATGCAAATATGCATCACTGCATCATCAAATTGCACTTTGGGGTTTTCTTCATGTAAAATTAAGTTAATTATCAGAGATATCGCAACAATTGTTGTCATAAACATGCAATGTTTTTCCCTTCTTTTGATAGTTCTAAATTGATTCAGTCTCCAGCTTTTTCACTCACCTTTTCTACCTCCATGGTCTACTGATAAAGAGCAGTAGCAGATAACACTATCATATAAATTGCTGTTGAGTTGGAACTGTGTTTTCCCGCTATGAAAATATTCCTCTGCTTTTACAGATCCACTCTTACCTTTGAACCTAATACTTACTGACATAGTCTGTGTGAGTCTAACTGTTTTTCTGTAGATTTTTTTAATGTTCAAAGTGAGTGTCACAGTTCTTGTGACAACTGCTTCTCACCTTAAAAACATAAAGTAGCCTGTCTCATAAAGGCATTCACAAGAATGAGCACATTTTCCAACTCTATAGGAATATTTTCCTTGACATGTGCCACAAATTAGTGTTTTTCTGGGAAACCAAAAATATTTTATTTCCACTTGAGATGCTCCTAAACAATTGCCTTTACAGCCCTATTGAGAGTAGGGACATTAAATAAATTATAAAGGGCCAAGTACCAAAGCCGTTGCTAAGGACTTGATGGCACAGTAATGGCAGAACTGTGTAACATGATGCACGGACCTGTCCAAGGGGAGTATTTGTAGGAATTCCGCTTCCGTTTTTAAGTTCTCTGTTACACGTAGAAACACTGTTCCTGAGAAAACTCTCACTCTTAGAAATTTCCAAAGATGAGTTGCTAGGAATTCTGTTCTAGGAAAGAAGTATACATATCCAATACTATGAGGATTTGTATAAAATCTGTTTCTGCTGTTTATTTGAATTGCACTACTTCTCCTAATTCATTTTGCAAGTTCATATTAGTGTATCCTCCCAGGACAAGTCAGTGCACTGTTTTTATCTTGAGTGTTTGCTATAAAATTGCATTTACTAAGCTTAGGCAAGCTAGAAACATAACTAGTGGTGCTGCAGAGTTGATGCTGAACTTTACGAAGTAAATGTGATTGGAAAACACAAGCATAGTGAAGGTATCCCTGCAATATTTGTTAAAAATAGTTCTGAGGTTTGTACAAGAGCAGTTGGAGATCTATATAGAACATCTAACACTTTTATGCTGATAATGTTAATATGTGATTACTTATATAAAACCATAACAAAATCCTGGACTTGTGAAATTGGTATGATTTTTTGTATTCATTTCAGAGAATTAAAATTTAATTCAGTGTGAATTTCCAAAAGTAATACAATAACCTTTAAAAAGTGGTAACATGCTAGTTCTTAGCAAATTAATCAGTACTTCAAATATATACTGCAGAAGGGGAAAAAGGTCCTTAGTAGGTTTCTATGTCTATTTTGTGCATCAGCAGCAAATGTTCTAAACCATAAATTATTTAAAAGTGTAGCACACTATGACATCTCTCTGGGTTCAGATCACTGAATTTGTAATGCAGTTGGCTCTGTAGACAGAAACATTTCTATGTGATGCATGCAAAACATTTCTTCACCGAATTAAATAGTGTAGCAAAATGTATGAAGTCCTATGGGACCACACATTAGGCTAATCTAAGCTGTCACAGAGTCACGGACTAACGAAGAAAGAATTGAAGGAATTAACCCAGTTTCTCTCCTTCTCTTATCAACTGTCACCGAGGGAGTGTGAGTCAGAGGAAGGTACTCAGTCTTTGATTCTGCCAAAGTTACAGAAATATTTAATATGATTATTACTTGTCCTTTGAACAGTATATATGAGTATTGTGTAGCTTTTATTCTTTCTGGTCTATCTCAAAACACTTTGCAAATGAGACAAGTATCATTATTCTTTTTATATTAAAAATACTTATTTTGTTACATATCTTATTATTTCTTTTTGTTTTGTCTTATATTGTAAAATATATATAGAAAAAAAATTTATAAAAGGAAGATAAATCAAGCCAGAGAGAAGAAATGTGTCAGAGTTCTCCTTTTAACAATGGGCCTGTTCAAGTTGTTACAGTTGAGTATTTCTCAAATCTGGGCGGAATCAAGGATATGATTTTCTTCCAGCAAGGCACTGGGGTTGTAGTGGTGACCTATTTCCATCAGGTAAACCCAGCACCCTCTTGAAGGCATAAGCACATTTGCATCACATTGCTACTGTGAAAAATGTTAAAGTAGAGGATCCATCTATTTTTTTTTCTTACATATTAATAAAGCTTCTCCCATTGGAGTAGCAGCAGGTTAGCAAGAATAACAAAAGCTTTTCAGTGTTTTGAAGGAAAAAACCCTTAGTCAGTCAGTAGCTCTCCTTTGCAGCCATCCCTCATGGCACTTAAATGTCATTTCAAACTTCACTTCATCACCTGGGTGAGCTAATGCACTCCACGGCCTCACCAGATGTATTTCTCTCAGATGCAGTAAGCACTTTATATGGCTTCACCCTCCCACCCCGCTTCTGGGAAACTGTCTTGAGAGGATGTTTATATGTTAAATTGCAAGAGAATTACGGATGAGAAATATCAATTCTGCTGTAGCCTATGAACTGATCTACATTTCCTTCAACTCACTGCAATGGGGTCACTTAGTTAGAGACACGCAAATCAGGGAGGAAAAAACAATGGATTACCTATTGTAAAACTGGAGCCAGATGCCAAGGATATAACTCACAGAGAAGCAAGAGAGAAAGCAGCAGAATTATACTGGTAAAACTATGTATAACACATACCTGTCTCTCCAGATATATCTGCAGTCAAGACTTGATTCTCTTCCGCAATGTATTACCTACTAGTGTAAATACATTGACTTTAATTGTATTAATTCTGCTTTTTACCAATCTGGTGACTGATACAGAGTCATGTACTGCTGTGCAGTCATTGCCTCTTCTAAGATCAGTACAGCCTTTCTGCCATGTAAGGTAGGTCCTTTGACACTTTGAGGTTGACTTCTCATAGAACCATAGAATAATTTAGGTTGGAAAAGACCTTTAAGATGGAGTCCAGCTGTAAACATAACACTGGCAAGTCCACCACTAAACCATGTCTCTAAGTGCAACATCTACAGGTCTTTTAAATACCTCCAGGGATGATGACTCCTCCACTTCCCTGGGCAGCCTGTTCCAATGCTTGACAACCCTTTTGGTGAAGAATTTTTTCCTAATATCGAATCTAAATCTCCCCTGATGCAACTTGAGGCCATTTCCTCTTGTCCTATCACTTGTTACTTGGGAAAAAGAGATCAACACCTATCTCACTACAACCTCCTTTCAGGTAGTTGTAGAGAGTGATAAGGTCTTCCTTCAGCCTCCATTTCTCCAGACTGAGCAATCCCAGTTCCCTCCTCATAAGTCTTGTTCTCTAGACCCCTTCACCAGCTTCATTGCTCTTCTTTGGACACATTCCAGCACCTCAAAGTCTTTCTTGTAGTGAGGGGCTCAAAACTGAACACGGTATTCAAGGTGTGGCCTCACCAGTGCTGAGTACAGGGGGATGATCATATCCCTGGTGCTACTGGCTACGCTATTTCTGATAGACACCAGGACACTATTGGCCCTCTTGGCCACCTGGGCGCATTGCTGGCTCATATTCACTTGACTGTTGATCAACATACCAGGTCCTTTTCCACCAGGCAGCTTTCCAGCCACTCTTCCCCAAGCCTTTGCCAGCATTGCATGGGTTTCTTGTGACTCAAGAGCAGGACCCAACACTTGGCCTCGTTTAATCTCATAGCTGAATTGGCTTTAGCCCATTGACCCAGCCTGTCTAGATCCCTCTGTAGAGTCTACCTGCTTCCAAGCAGATCAATACTCCTGTCCAACCTGCAAACTTATTGAGAGTGCACTCTATCCCCTTGTCCAGATCATTGATAAAGATATTAAACAGAGTTGGCCCCAATACTAGTGTTCCCTGAGGAACACCACTTGTGACTGGCCACCAACTGGATTTAACTCCATTCACAACCACTCTTTGGACCCGGTCATCCAGTCAGATTTTACACACTGAAGAGTATGTCTATCCAAGCCATGAGCAGCCAGTTTCTGCAGGAGAATACTGCAGACAAAGGCTTTACTAAAGTCTAGGTAGACAACATCCACAGCCTTTCCGTCATCCACTAAGTGGATCACCTTGTGATAAGGATAAGGAGATCAGGTCAGTCAAGCAGAACCTTCCTTTCATAAATCCATGCTGACTGAGCCTGATCAGCTGGTAGTATGATCTGCTTCATAACATTCCCCAGCACCAAGGTTTGGATTTACAGGCCTGTAGTTCACAGGATCCTCTTTCTGGTCCTTATTTTAGAGGGGTGGCACATTTGCTAACCTCCACTCAACTGGGACCTCCTCAGTTAGCCAGGACTGCTAAGAAATGATGGAGAATGGTTTGGTGAACACTTCTGCCAGCTCCCTCAGTACCCTTAGGTGGATCCCATCCAGCCCCACAGACTTGTGTGTGTCTAAGTCGTGTAGCAAGTCACTAACCATTTCCCCTTGGATTATGGGGGCTTCACTGTGCTCCCTGTCCCTGTCTTCAAGCTCAGGGAGCTGGGTACCTGAGGAACTACTGTTCTTACTGTTAAAGACTGAGACCTTTGTCTCAGTCTTTAATAGTAAGACCAGTTGTTCTCCGGCATTAAGTACCTCAGCCTTTTCCTCATCCTTTGTCACTACGTTTTCCCCTACATCCAGTAAAGGATGGAGATTCTTCTTAGCTCTCCTTTTGTTTCTAAGGTATTTATAGAAACATTTTTAATTGTCTTTTATGTCAGTAGCCAGATCAAGATCTTGTTGGGCTTTAGCCCTTCTAATTTTCTCCCTGCATAACCTCACAACATCCTGAGTCGTCCTGAGTTACCTGCTCATTCTTCTAAAGCTCATGAACTCTCTTTTTTTTTTTTTTTTCCTGAGTTCCAGCCAAAGCTCTCTGTTCAGCCAGGCCAATCTTCTTTCCCACTGGCTTGTCTTTCAGCACATGGGGATGGCCTGCTCCTGCTCCTTCAATATCTCCTTCTTGGAGAATGTCCTCGGTAGAGGACAGTCATGTCCTCTAGGTAGTTTCTGAGCACAGATTCATTGAATTGCACGTAGACATGGAAGAGATAAGTGAAGAATTACTAAGCAACTATTACAGTCCAAACCCAGCCAGATTTCCGAAGTGCAACATTACCTGGGAGCAACTCCAATCAAATCTAACACAAGCACATCTAGTATCGACACCATACGTTCTCTACAGGATCTGTACATGGGAAACAAACAAATAAACAAACAAACAAATCCTCAGTATTGGAACTTTCTTAAATTTTCCAAAGATTGTGTAACAATATTCTAGATACTCTCATAATAGTTTGCTATGTCATGGTGCCATTAGTCTATTAAAAAAATGCTTTAAACATATAGAAATGCACTTCCTCAAAAACGTTGAACATTTATTATTTTCATTATTATTGAAATGTACTTTTATAACAGCTCTTGGAGTGGCCACCAAACATCCTTTGCTGAGGCAATTTTGAGAAAACTTAAAAAAACTATTTTAAAAAAACACTCTCTTTGAGATCACTGGACAATAAGTGTTGACTTTGCTGACAGAAATTCTGTTTTGGCAGCAATCCACATGCCTGGAGACAGATTCTTCCATGGATTTGAGATTGATTTTTTCCAGTGCTATCTCCATTCAAACCAGCTAGGGGCCTGGACCACAGCTAAAATTCAGATTTACCTATCTGGTTAGCTGGCTACCTAAGGTATGTAATAACTATGCAGTTTTGTAGAATTCTTTGTATCATGCTCATAATTACTGAAAGGAGCAGCACAGAAAGCAATGCTTTTTAGAAACTTCCGTAACCTAGCTGCATTCCTAACATCTGGAGTATAATGTATTATGAACAAGTAAGTAAAAGAGTAACAGAATACAGGAAGATTATAGCGATTATAACCTGTTACTAAAGCAAGATTAAATAGTCTCAGGAATGTGGCATGCTGTGTAGCTAAGCTGATTTTTTCACAAGCTCAAGCAGTTTTAGAATAATGTCTTTAAAGGGCAGTGGGGGAAGGCTAGTGAATGGAAGTTGAGTATTTCTTTTTTTTTGTTTGCTTTCATTGTTCTGCCTGATTTCTTCCACTTTTTATCAGAGGTGTTCTGACAGTAAAAATTGTAAAAATGGTAATGGAGAGAGAGCTCTCATAGTATTTTTAATCTCTTGCATGATCCAATGCGTGCATCCCACTGTCCAGGTCACTGCCACATGCTACCACTGGCACGTAGCCCACATATGGAGTCCAGCAAGTTTGGAAGGGAGGCTGGAATCAAAGCCCCTGACCATGACTCTCACTGCCTTTAAACTGCCAAGCTGGATAATGCTCTCATTTCACTTCCTAAACTGAGCTGGAAGGAAAGCATTTTGGCTTGCTCGTCCCTCAGATGACTTGAACAAAAGGCATCCATTTCTCTGTCAGCACTTATGAGAAAAGACATTAAAATCTGTCCTTGAACACAGGCATTCCCACTGATTTTACTGGAATCTCGAGACAAGATCCTCAGTGAGAGTGCATCATCATTCCATGAAAACCAGTAAAATTATACTCATTTATACTATGTAAAGAGATAAGCTATATATCTGGGGGTAAAATGTGGCATTTTGTTTCTGAAGCAATAAGAAAAATCACACAAGGTCAGATTCCGAGTTTAATTGGATATTTGTACCTTTGACCAACTTCTATGTGAGCAGAACTGCGGGAATAATTTTCCAGCTCTTGGAGTGGGACACAAAGGTGTCAGCAGGTATTTACTGCCATGGGTTGTATTGACAGTGATGTTTGCAGCATTTCCTAGTCTATGTATGGGAAATACTGCAAATGTAGATGGGGATCTGGGGGTGCTGGTCAAGAGCAGACTCAATAGGAGTCAGCAGTGTGCCCTGGCAGCCAATAGGGCAAACAACATCTAGGGGTGCATCAAACACAGCAAAACCAGACAGCCAAAAGAGGTGATTATCCCACTGTATTGAGTGTTGGTGTGGCCTCCGCTTGAGTACTGTGTGCAGTTCTGGGCCCCACAATTTAAGAAGGATGTGAACGTCCTTGAATGTGTCCAGAGGAGGGCAACAAATGAGGTGAAGGGGTTGGAAGGCATGTCCTGTGAGGAGTGGCTAAGGACTTTGGGCTTGTCTAGTTTGAAGAAAAGGAGGTTGAGGGGTGACCTTATTGCTCTCTACAGCTTCCTGAGGAGGAGACGTGGAGAGGGAGGTACTGGTCTCCTCTCCCTGGTATCCAGTGATAGGATGTGTGGGAATGGTTCAAAGCTGCATCAGGGAATGTTTAGACGGGACATTAGGAAGCATTTCTTTGCTGAGTGGGTAGTTGAACAGTGGAACAGGCTTCCTAGAGAGGTGGTGGATGCCCCAAGCCTGTCAGTGTTTAAGAGGCATTTGGACAATGCCCTTAACAAGGTGCTTTAACTTTTGGTTAACCCTGAATTGGTCAGAGTTGAAGGTTGATCGTTGAAGGTCCCTTCCAACTCAAATAGTCTAGTCTGTTCTGTTTTGTTCTGTTCTATTCTATTCTATCTCTGTGTTGTAAATTAGAATTTTTTTATGGCCTACCCTACACATGCATCAGTTTTTACTTTTTTTCATTCATTGCAGTGCCACAGAACACTGTTACAAAAACATATTCAAGATAAAAATCCAATGTTTCTGAAAATATGATGATAGGAAGGTAACCATGGCCACAAAAGCATTCAATTCAGTCATAATTTAAGCACAACAAACTGCATTAAGCATCAAAAAGGGCACTCCACATCTTCTGACTGGCATTTATAGTAGTATAATATGGCAAACCTGACACCACAGAACAGGATAAAACAATAAGAAAACTGATTGATTAGTTAATGTCTGCATAGCACTTTTAAATATGAAGCACTGCCAACTTAACACTAAGAAAGCATTCAGATTGGTATGATGTTTATAAGCTGAGACCAAAAATTACCCTCTGATGAAGTAATGTATTTTTTAGACAGTAGCATTTAGAATTCATTTTTGTTCATTTCGATTATTATTATGGTCAAGCATTTTCTGATGATCCATTAAATAAATGGTCAATTACTCTGTTGTATAAACTACAGAGAAGCTGATACTACAATTGCAATCTATCTAGAGCAAGCTTTATTCATTACCTGAACAAAACATTATTCCTTAGAAAGCCAGCCACGGCTCTTCTCGAAGAAAGTATGTAGGAGATAACATCTCACAGTAGCAACTTTCTCCTTTCATGTAGATGACTACAGCAATGGGAAGCTTTACAGGAGTCCTTTACTCTGGATCCAGATAAATTGATTCTGTTTAACAGGGAAAATTATATTTAACAGAATAAATATAAATTCAATACATAAACATTTAATTTGCAAGAAAATGGAAGGGGCAGGGGTTGAAAGTAGAAATAATATGGAAGTTTCCTGTCAGATGCTTTTTGGAATCTCAATGATACAGCCAAGGACCAGTGACCTTCAGGACAAATGTTTCCAGACTAGCAGATGATCAACTTTTCACGCACTTTTTAAATCTCAAGATTCAAGCAAATATTGGCCATATTCTGCACTCAGACCTCACTAGCATGACTGCAACAGCAGCACGAGAGAAAGGCAGATTTTGGCAGTGGCATAAAACCTTTCACAAGAGTGACAAAAATTATCATTATGGAATGTATTTTTTGATACCCTATGCAGCTAACTCGATTTAAAGTCTTGCTTTTTATTTTCATTAGTAGTAAATTACAGGCAGAACTGACGGTCGCACCTTTATTACAGTTTTTGAACTCTATGCACTACAGGAAGATATTATTAGATCTCACATATTTTCCAAACTAATCATTTGTTTAGAGCTCCATGTTGGGTTTCTTCCTCAGGCTGGCTATTTCTGGGAAATTTCAGACAAAATTGTTTTCTCCTTGTTGCTTACTGGTAACAATTTCTTTCAAAAGCCATGTGGCCCTTTTTTCTGAATGAAGGTTTGGCAATTTGACAAGCTGTGTTTACTACTATCCCACAAAAATAAACACGAATGAAGCCAAGGTAGAAGGCTTTGTGACAGCTCTTTCTTCTCAGGAAGGACATGTATGAGGGTAGTAGGCATCTTTTCAGAAGTTTCAGTCCTCGTTGTGTGCATGGCAGAACTCGCAGTGCTGACCAAGCTGTATGTGTGCCAGATGCAGCCCCGCTGCAGTGAGAGGTGGGACCACCGCTGACTTTGGTCCTCAGTGTCAGTGATGCAGAGGCCGGATGACAGAGGTACATCCTGCAGCACGCTGCCTCCAGCACTGGGCTCCATGAGACTGCAAAGCTTGTGCTGAAATTGTGCTGAGTTCAGGCTCTCATAATGTGATTTTTATCCAGATAGCTGAGATTGAGCCAGCGTAGGTATGCCAGTCATGCATAACCACACTCATACTTTCTGGTTGCAAGGAAGACATGTTCCCAGTGACTAAGCACTGATGTAACTCTCAGCCAGTTCACCAACCTTCCCAGAGTTGGCTTCATACATATATTTGAGCTTTATTTTCATTTTGGAAATCGGAGCTGTTTGCATTTTAATAGCAGAGATATAGCTTGAAAGGAACTCTATATATCCCCACTCTAGTCTCTTCTTTAATGTGGTTTAAGTTATAACCCAGTCCTATATAAGCTCTAGCTTCAGTGTCTTCCAGATGGGCAGTAAATCTGAACACAAGGGAGAGGTTCTCAGCTGCTCTAAGTCAGCACATATCCAGATGAAGTAGCTTGTGCTAAAGGTTATGTACTCCAGGGACTAGAAAGCCACAGTTTCTGTAAATGATATACACAACAATAGTGGTTATTTGGCAGTGTGGCAGGCTGGGGAAAATCAAAGGCAAGGAAGCCCAAGCTGGAAAGCAGTAATGGACAATTCAGGACAGTGCAAGGAAATGATAATCTATTTCTTTACCTAGTATTTAATCACTAATAATCATTCCTAAAAAGATGTATTACAGACTTATACTGGTGTGTACTAGCTAAGAATTTGGCCCAAGAGTAAATTTTGAAAGAGGTAAAAATAAGTGGAAATAAATGTAAAATGGAATAAAATTTCATTTAAATTTTACACAGCGACATCACCAATCTATTTTGCTTTTCTGAGAAGAGAGTATTTTTTGAACATAAAATAAATATGTGTGTTTGACAAGTCTAGACTTCACTAAGGAATTCAGTATTGAAAATTGTGATAATTATGAGCTGTACTGGAGAAGATGGTACATGACATACAGACAAAGTGCAAAAGGAATTAGCCAAAGAGATAGCTCATGACAGTTATCCTGAAAGAGGAATGATTATCCGAGAAAGAGTATTTGCAAAGTTCTCTATGGATCAATCTGAAATCTTATTTAATTTAATATTTTCCACAGTCACCTATGTTACTCTAGTGACGTTGCTAATGACACAAACATGGGGGTATAATACCTATATAGGGATATGAGTGCTATTTGAGCACAGCTGGGAACCTGGTATATTCTCCCACTTTTTAAATACCACAGGCAGTGACTTGTAAATGCTTCTTATTGCTTACTCAAATACAAACTGAATGTGTTTGAAAAAGTACCTGTATGGATAAAACAACTTTTTGGTTTCCATGCTCCTATTCTGTGAAAAGTCCAAACCATATCAATATCTGATGTCAAGAGAGAACAACACTAATGACAGTAAAACAAATTAAACTATGATTACTATGATTCTCGTTTAGAATAATGCAAAAAGTGTGCAGTCATTAGCTCTTGCATCCAGACTTGTGGACAGCTGAACTAGGTGGAAGAGGATGATTGAGACAATTTTTTTTAATGATCTCAGGCAAATAACTGACCACCATCTCAGAAGCACATATATTTGATAACATGCCATGGACGCCTTTGGAGGCTGGATATATAAATAGTGAGCAAACTTACTAAACTGGAAGATAAAATTACTTGGACCTGATTGTTTAAGCTACCAAAGAAAAAAAGAATTTTTCCAATTAGAAAAAGCAAGGTCATGAAAATAATTATGAAGTGTGAAATTCTACAATATTTAATGATAACAGACTGGACATTCGGAGATGGGAATGACTTATGAAAGGGTATTATGTTGTTGAGATCACAAAAAAGAAACAATGGAGGGAAATTTAAACAAGTTGTTGCAATAGAAAAAAACTCATGGCCCATCCAAAACCAGATGAAAGTGCTGCCAGAACTAAGCACGAGGTAAAGTGAGAGATCTGACTAGCAATCAAACACTTGCATGAAAAAGAGAGAATTGTGCATGAGGAGGGTCATATTCAGCCAGGAAAGAGACATGCATAGTAAGGGCACAGATGCATTAGATTTGCTTTCATATGAACATCACCTTGCAAAACAAAAGGAAAGCTTAACATCATGGAAGACATGCATGAAATGCCACAGGTAATTTGTTTTCTTAAGCTTGCCGCTAGGCAAATCAAAATGGAGACAACTTTGTGGAACAGAAACTTTTACACTGGTAGTACAGCATTTCTTTATGTTCGTAATGTAAACTAAGAAACAGAGCAGATGTGACTATGTCACTGCCTTCATAATTCCAGAGGATATGCATTAGAAACTCAGAAATTTCCTTTCACATAGTTATTTTATAGTGTTTCACAGATTCTCTTCACTGTGGCATTTGGGATGCTATTGCCGTCTTGAAGAATAGAAATTACACAGAATTCAAATTTGCCTGATCCTGGCAGAAGTTCAGTCACATCCCTGTGAGCCTTTGACTCTATTCAGCTCTCATCTTGGACTAGTTGGATGTGCCCAAGAACGAACCACCCCATCCTTCTGTTCGGATACCCAATCTGTTATGAAGGAAAGCAACAGCAATTAAGAGAGCAGCAACACATTCTTAGATATAAGTTAACTTAATGTAAGTAAATACTATAAATTAAGCATATAACAAAGCCTGGACCCCGTCTGAGGCTTTAGAACTAAGCCATCCTACAGAAATCGTTGGGTTTTAATATTACTTCTTGTAGGGACACCCTTCTGAGAGGTCACGTTCCTGGGAGGAAAACCACCACAGAAGCAGCTGTTCCACAATCAAACAGCAGAGAGGTAGGTCCCACTAGGCATGCAATAGCTGGGTTTGAATCAGAGGTGTAATACAAAACCTGAGACTTTATAGTTTACACAATATCCCCCACATTCCTGCTAATAGGAGCTGATGTGCTGTAGGCAATAGAAAGATGGAGGCTCCAAGAGGGAAAAAGTGGACATAAAAGGAAAGAAATATCAAGGAACAACTCCATGTATATTGAATTTTGGGGGAGGTTGTTAGACAGATGCAAAGTTTAAACATATTAACAAAAAACAGGCCACTCGGTGCTCTCTTTACACTAGTGTGAGAACTTCAGTGTTCTGATACCTCTTAAAGTATTTGATGAGAGACTAATAGCCTGACAGGCTAACACTTCACTTCCTTCCAATTAGGAGACTTTAACATCAAAGCCAAGGTCCTCCACTCAGCAAGGGCTTACTTGAATGAATTATAGAGGAGAATAAGTCCAGTAGTTTCTTGTTTTTTCCCTTGTGGAGACACAGTCCGGCATAGGCTTTAATAAGATGTTTGAGGTCAAAAGGTTCAGATTCCTCACTGTGAGCACTAGGAAGCTGCCAGAGTGTTTCAATATGTGTGGTGTTTGTAATGCAATCAGACAAAGCTGAAAACTCTATTACACAGTGTCATGTGGCTGACTTCCTTTTGGAGTACTCTTGTACGGTTAACAGCAAAGAGTACAGGACTTACAGTATGCTATGAATCTTCCATGTTGCCATTTCAGCCTGCTGAAACAAATAAACCCTTTGCCACCATTAGTTTTTGGCTAGCAGGAAGGGTGTGACTGTGGCTTCCTCCAGGGTATTGTGTCAGTTGTTTATTGACTGGTATCGATTGGTAACGTATCTTCAGGACTCTGAGGTCTTCAATGAGAAATGATGACTAAGTTTGATGCATGATGTTATTTGACTTACTAAGCTTGAATCACTGGCACAGTCTAAAAAAGCTACCATAAACCGTTCTGCCCCTATTTATCTCATCAGCAAAGCAAAAATTATTAATATCCCTTTAAGGTAAACATAGAAGATACTTTGTTCCTTCTTTTGGACAAAAAGCTTTTTAGATGCAGGATATTTTTTTTCCTGTGCATAGTATCTACATTTACTTCTTATTTTTTTTAACAGTTCCTACTGTCAGAACTAGATCTCTCCACTTTTCAGCAAGACCTTCTGTTCTGAAGAAGTTTAGAAAGTACACGTCATCTATTTAATACCTATTTCACACAGAACAGCCACAGAACTGATTGCAAGATGGCCATTTTTTTCCTGCAATATTACAATGGAATGAGAAATAAAGGAAAAAGAGACAAAGGAAATGTCTTCTGTTTAATCACACAAGGGACTGGATTCACCTCATCTTGCTTTAAGTCCTCTGTGGTCAAAGGAGAGAGATCAACATCCACTGAAGAGCAGTTAACATCAAAGTTTCCTTCCATGCCAAACTGCCAAGGTATGACAAAGACCAAAGACCATTGCAGAGGTAAAGTCAAAGAACTGGGAGACACAAGAAGCTTTATCAGACGTGAAGATCTCATCATTAACATCTTGAGAAGAGTTTCTACAGCATAAGATCAGTCCATATCTCAATAATTAGCAAGTATTTAGATGAAAATTATTTAGATGAAAGTTATTTATGTAGCAGTTCACTAGTCTCCAAGATAAATTATTTTGTTGTATCCAGGTATTACTTTCCAGACCACAGTATCTAAACCCATGCACCCTTACAGACTGCAAAAACAATCCTATCAAATTAAAGTGCTTTTAATTCCCCCTCGTTCCATCCCTAAATTCCCAGGCAAATCTTTCTCTCTTTTTTGAGTTGATGTTGCATTTTTTAGTTACTTTTCTGTTTTTATTTTCCTCCACATACTCCTAACCTTTATCTGCACCAAAAAAAACCTCAGCTGATCTAGGTAAACTGATACAGATTATAACCCTCTATCACGAAAAGCAAATCCAACTGCAGTGATATTAGTTTATTTAAACCATGTATATTCCATGTGGGAGGAACAAAAAATAACGTCAATGTGAGGCACTTGCGTAACAATACAGCTGTAGCCATGCAAGTTTTGGAAAAGTATTACTATTTTCATTAATTTTGCTTTCATTTAGAAATCATGCTTCCTAGCTGAAATGCCATTACTGATCAAATAAAATGTATATTCCGTGTCTTGTGTTTTTCCACACACATAATAGCATCCCCTAATCACAGTAACTAACTGAAAAATATTTTGTTTTTTAAAAGTTTTAGCTTAGTAGAAATAATGAAATGCTTCTAGACCTTCTCACTCCTGTAAAACAAAATTAATAAACTCACATCCTTTAATAATTGTTTTCTCAGAGTTTCTTTATGCTGCTGTTCATTTTGTGTCTTTCAATTATTTTCTTTTTTTCCAATCTCCTTTTCCTTTCCCAACATACTTGTTTTTCTTTCTTTCCTCCTTAATTTTTTATGTGAAGAATAGAAATTAAACAATTTTTTTTTTTAATGTACAGTTTAGGATAGTGCTTGAAGCCAGTTAAAAGAGTAAGCTATCCCTGAAGGACAGACCTTCAACGTGATGACTTTAGCCTTGAAAAGACTTCTGGCAGTGTGTGACTCATTCAGTGTTGACACATCCATAACAGTAATGAAATGTAGCTTCCAGAAAGTTTCGTCAAAGGTTGTCTCAGGCATGTGTTAGGCCAAGTCCAAGGAAAACTTTAATGAGTACAGCTGAATGTTGGAAATAATATCTGGTGTACACAGAAGAGAATAGGAAGATGAACTCAGTTTCTTTTGGTTTTGGTTTGTTTGTTTTTTGGGGGGGGGGGGCGGAGCTAACATCTGCATTCTTATTGAAATTTAAGTTCTTGAAAATCTGTTTCTTTGCTATGAAATAAAAATGGCTGTGTGTAATTCATAGGAATTCATCACATGTGTGGCTCCCCCTTAGAGCCCCAGCTTCCAATTCTTCTAAAACAATTCTGATGGATCAGAAGATTGACAAAGTTCCAGCTGTTTGAAACTCAAAATACATCTAGTCATGAGGTGGCATAAGTACAGATCTTTATATTGTACAGTATCTTGAAACCATGAAGTGATGGGAATTCATAAGTCCTTAAAGACTTTCCTTTTTCCACAAACATTTCTTCAAAGTTTCTTGATGCAAACATGAATTAAGTTCCAATGACATTTCTATATATTTTCACAGACCTTTAAATAGAATATCTTGAGTCTCCTGACATTCTTCATACCTAGAGACATTTTAAGTTTATATCTAACTCATAAAAAAAAAAGAAACATAGATAAATGAAGTGTGCTCAATGATAAGGAATGTAGTTTAAGAAAAATGTATGCACTGCAAAGAATTAAATAATATACTTTTTGCTATAAGAGTAAACAAATCTTACAAAAAAAAATTCTTATTAGTCATCCATTAGTGTACTAATTGTTGATTTTTAATAACTATAAAGTAATAAATCACAATTTCTAGGGAAAATAAGAAAAGCTTTATTTTTCTTTTTCAGTTTTTGCTTTTTGAAATAAAAAATAAATTTCCATAGGTAGATTTTTGAATTAAGAATGCTGAATTAAGATTTTCATTTGCTTTTGCGGTGTTGTATGAACACACATATGACTCACACTGATGTTGCCATATATATAACTTTTCTGCAATGTAAAGGTTCTGTGACTCTACAGCAATCAGAAAAGGCTTATCTGCTAACCATTAATTTCTATGTATAAGTGTGTCTACAAGGTTTTCACTTTAATTCAACAAAAATTAACCAGATATCTTGAAAGTATACTATCAATAGATCTTATACAGGAATAACTTTAAGCTGATCACACATATGGCAAAATCCTCTGTAGAAATACTTTTGCCTGCTTTCAGTACACCGTGGAAGTCAGTCTTAGCATGCTTTTGTTGCGTCCCTTGATGTGGCTGAACAAAAGATCATCCTGAGTATTATTTATAGTCCGTTTCCATTTCCATACTAACCATATTATTCCAGAAACTCAGTCTATATTCACTTGCCAGTCCCCACTGGTGAAAGACAATCTTTATTATGTAAAAAAAAAATGGACATCAGAATATTGTTTTTGAAGTGTAATGAAATTATTTAATAACAATGTATCTTCATATTTCCTAAATGATTTTAAAACCTTAATGCACCGCAGGGGTCTGCCTCAGTGGTGTAATGAAATGGGACAGTTCAGATTGCAACCTGCTGTGGGAGGTTCCCCCCATGTACAGAGCAGTGTGGCAGCTCTGTCTCCTTTCCCTTTTATCTTTCTTTTCCTCTCCAAGTGCTGGGTAATATTCTTGAGGAGGGGTATGTCCCTCAGTATCTCCCACATCCAGCTGGTGATTAATTTACACAGAGTAAAGATGAGGTACTTAGAACCAAACCTACAGCTACAGTTTGATCATGAAAGTTGCCAAAAGATTCAATATATAGCTCTGCTAACTATTGGATGTTAGTAGAAATGTTAGCCATTTACTTTTTATAACCAGCAAACTGACCTCTCCACACACACCCCCCTGCCCCAGACATGTAGATATAAACATATAGCTAGGCATAGAGATGAACATGTCTTTAGAGACAAAATGGGAGAAAGAGACATGCACACACATGCTTACATATATACTGCTGACACAGTGATTTTACATTGTCTAAGACTACAGGCAGCTGCAAGGGAGAAATGCATGCAAAAAAAAATGTGTAAGCAACATGACATGACATAACTTCACAAGAATTTGAGCAGCTCTTACAAGTACCAACCTTCAGGCTGATCTTTGTGCGTTTAAACAACCTGATACTCACTGTACTACAACTATTTTTCCTTATGTCCTTTGGTATAATCCAGGAGGCTTCTTTTAGCTGCGGCTGTGGCCTGGACAGAGCAAAAGTAACATCATAGATAGAAATAAATATACTGATTGCTGCTGCAACCTCCTAGGGAGACTGTTTGCAGATCAGTAACAATCATGAAGGGAGAAAGCAAGGGCAGTCGTGTCTGAAAAGTTTAGCAGGGAGGATGAAGGGGTAATACTGGCTGACTATGCCTCTTCACCAAATTGTGTCTTTATAACCTCGCCCTTGGGCAAAAGCTCATCTGAATCTGATGGAAAAGCAACAGCATTGAATTTGAGGAATCGTTTTGCTGAAGTGAGCTGAAGGATCAATCCCAGGTTAAGTCTTGAGCGAAGATCTACTAGATACTGCATAGACTCAAAATAGAATGAAAATGTTACTTCCAAATAGTAAGCGGTCTTGACTTGACATTCAAGGTGAAAATAACTTCACCTAACTTTATAGCATAACTTTCTGCATCTCCTAGGCTCCTGTTGGAATCAAACGGGCACTTCTGGGCATTTCTAAGACCGATTTTAGATGTCTACTTAAGGATAAGATGGATTGCACCCTAGAAGTGCCAATTTCTCTTCATTGATAGAGAGGGAGCCTGGGGTGACTGCCTTGTGTGTAGATGAATGAATCCCTACCCCTCTGTTCCCAGATCAGCTCTGCAGCTGAACTGATGTCTCTGGTGGCACACGCTCTAACGGAGTTGTGTTACTGTTTGAGTATTAATAATGCAGGTAATCCTGCTATGTGGAGGATTAATACATGCCTTTGCAACGAGATGGATTCCTTTACCTGAAGAAGAACTAAAAGTTATTTTAATTCACACCTTATTCTGTATTTATTACTAACAGCCTAATGTGTAATTTTGCTCTGCATGGACTGTATAGCTAGCTTTTCCAGCTTTGTATTGACACATCGCAACATGTGAATACTTCAGTCTATAATGGGCCTAACACAGAAGGAAGGACCTGAGCATCAGCAGCTCACCTGCAAGCTAGTGATGTGTAAAATAGCACAGGCTTTTTGTTACCATGCTGCCCTTCTTGCCCCACACTGCATTTAATTCCATCATCATCTTCAACACTGGATTTCATCTCTTTCAGAGTTGTACTTTGCAAACACTATTTACCAGTGACACATAGTACTTCACTGTCAGGTAGGTGACAAAAAAGGGAATCCGCTCCAGATCATTTGACTCTTTTGCCAGATAATTTCCTATGAAATTTGCCTGATCTAAAAGGCCTGAAACGAGTCTTTTCATGTATTTCAAACAATCTTAAATCAGTTCCCTAATGATAACACTAGATGATTATAGATACTCCATCATATATTCTTTGCTAGTCTTTTGTACATAGTTCCTTTTACAGGAACAAAAGCTCTCTGCACCTGAACAATAAATGTGGAGACATTGATTCTTCGTAAACTTCCATAGCCCTGTAGACTAGTAGGTAGCTGAGTGACTTCTTTATGTCTCAGTACTGACTTTTAAGGGTGATGCACTTTCTAATGTTTGTTGCTGGTAAGCACATATCAGAAGGAATGTGACCCATATTGCTTCATTTCAATTTTGCTATTACCTAATCTCTATTTTCCTTTCAATTGTTGATACAACTGTGCCAGGGAAGCAAGAAGAAATAAAAAAATGTCCGTCCTTCTACTGTCTTGAGATAGATCTATTACCATTACCCTGCCTGGCAATGCTGCACAGGATAGCAGAATTGGGCTAGGTGGATCGTAGGATGGATGGTTTTTGCAGGCTTGGCAGGTAGAGGGGTTTATCAGAGGAGCAGCGTGAGTACACAGCTGGCGATTTACTAGAGGGTATGAAAAGTAATTCTCTGCTCAGGTCCAACATGTTCAGGCAGCATCAGATAAGGAAGCAATCGGTATGTTCACACCTGCTTACATTCAAACTATCTGCTAACTGCTGACACAAACCTTCTATCTTCCTACTGAGACACCAAGATAAATTCAGAGGAAATGGAGTTGTACAGGAAAAAAGCTGCTCTTTGCTAAATTGAGTGATTCCTCTAGGCTTTGACCAACAGTTTGAGGTCAATGTAAGCAGGAAAGACAAAAGAGAGTCCCTCAGGGGTTATTCAGAAGCTAAGATAGAAAATTTGCTCAGCTGTTTATCACCTGGGTTTGACCTCCCAAGCAATATTTTTTTTTTTTACAATAAAAAGGCAATGAAGGATTTGGCAGTGAATGAAAGGGAATTCATCTTCCTAACTTTTTGTTAGTGGCACTCTGGCGCTCTGTTTCTGACTTGCATTTCCTTTGGAGTTAGATCCTTAGGCTCGTTGGGCTTTTTTTTTTTATTATTTTATTACACTACACTCATGAGCAGGCAGTGTCAGATACTGTGTATGTTTGTAAGGTACCTGGGGCCAGGTTTTACCTGGGATTTTTTTTTTTTTCACAGTTTTTCACAATTCCTTCCAAATAAGCACATAAAAAGTGCTTTTTTTTTTTTCTTCCCCCTTTAGCAAAGCTGTTGTCATTGAAAGGATTGATCTTATAAGACGTCTCAAACCCTCCTCTCCCATAGATACTGTCACAGAAGCAGGTGCTTGGCATCTCTCAGGATCAAACCCTAAAATGCTAGTTGCCATGGTGACTGAATGTGAAAGAACAATAAAGAGCTGTTTACCAGGGAAACTTATCAGCAGGGCTCGACAAAGCACCAGAAAACTGTAATTAGGGTTGCGTTGAAACACAGCTTTATTTTCGCAGCTAAAACTAGGCACCAGCCTTTGCCTTTGATTTCCTCCTGATATTATCCCTTACATATCTCTTGCATCCCCTGTGTAAGATCTCACCCAAATTTTAAGCAGATTATAACAGAGTAGGGGAAAAATTAGCATTTTGGAAAATCCATGAAAAACAAGGCTGCAAAACTGCATGCAAATAACTGTATGAAAAATGACACTTTGAGGAGCAAAGTGTTTTGAAGTATCCTACACACCCAGAGGTTGCTGCACTCCGTAGAAATCTGGAGAAGACCATGATATCTTAGCATACATTTTTGGATGCAAAGGTTCCTTTAATATTTGGTTGAAAAAGCAATACCCCAAACAGCGTGTGGATTTCTTTGGTTTTTCATATTAAATTTTGTTTGGTTTTTTACTTCTTAGGATTCTGGTTTTCTGTGTTGTTAGTAACAATGCTATCATAGCTGACAAGTTAGAACAGATATTGTTAATAGTAGTAATCAATGTTGGCTTGGCAGCTCGGTGTCCTGAATGAATTCAGAGGTGCCCTGTGAAAAGCATTTCACAAATGCCTGTGAGGAGAAGGTATTTACAGGGAAGAGTTTTCGCTTTAATTAAGCAAAACAGATGGTGCTGGAAGGGAAACAAAGGCACACAGAGGTGAAGCATCTTGCTCCCAGCTGATCAGTGGCAGCTCTCAAACAGTTATTCCCAAATTGTTAGGACTCCGAACCAACGTCCTTCATCAGCACAAATCATTGTGCACCTTTAGCATTCAGCTGAAGCCACGTGTATGTGACATGGGTCTTAAGATCAGTGGTGACGTCGTGGGTCACCATCAGCCCACTGGCAGCAGTTTGAGAGCCTTTGCGTTAGTCGCCCATCAATGCTCCTGTTTCTGCACGCAGGAATTGCACACTGAGGAAAATTTTACTCTTCTGTCACAGCATTCAGGAGGGTATCAGCAGATTTTGGCAGCTCAGCAGGAGATACTGGGAAGCCTTGTGCAGTAGTGTCATTTATATGCTGGGTTATATAACTGGAAAAGTAATGGTGAAATAAAATAACATTTATTTAAATAAAAGTCTTTATTAAGGATTACCTAGACAGCGATACTACAGCATTCATCCTCACTGCTCTTCCACAAGGTGTTTTCATGGTGCCTCCCTTGTCCTTTTTTCTGCAGATTGTGTTGCTTCTTCAAACTTCCATGCGAGTTGTTCACCATATGACTCCCAGGCACAGGGAGGAAACAGGGAATTTGCAGCACTGCTTCTGTTAGTGCAGTGTTTGAATTAGTCAAAATCTGAAACACTAATGCTGCTATTTTTAGGTTTCAGTAGCAATAGATGTCTAATATGTTCACCTGAGACTAATTCTGCTGAATGTTTGAAAAGCATCTTATGCATCTTCTAAACCCTACTTTTGTGTAAGTAGAAGAAATGAATCATCTGTGATTCCAGGCAGCACCGCTCAGCAATAGATAGAGAATAATTTTCTAAGAAGGAAAAACTATTTCCTTTGAACATTCAAATCTCTGAAATTCCCCTTCCACCTCGATGTAAATCCATTGCCTTTGCTTCGGTGTGCTGCAGCTGGATGACACAGGGGAAGGTCAAACTCTTTGAAGTGGTGTATCCTGAATTACAAACTAGGTCTTGAAGAGAGCTAGTGGGTGGAAAGAACACAAGCCAGGGCTGATCTCTGCATAAACTGCAGCTGCTGTTGGTATCAGGAACACTGAAATTTGTACTAGTCGTCTCTGCTAATTAGCTGCTACATGAAGTAAAATGTCTGGTGTGCCCCAGGTAACTGCTGTTGTGAGAAACTGGGGAAGATAATGGTGTCTGTTTCCTGCAATCATTTCTAATGTTTCCTCATCTCCATCACTCACCTTTCCTAATCAGCAGGAAATCTCCTCGGATGCATTTCTCACCCCAGGCCCGGGGTGTTGCTGGCTCTCAGGCAGGACGGGGAGAGAGGAGAGCTGCCCTTCCACAGCTGGTGGGATGCAGTTGCTGCTCATTTCCTAGCACGTTTTGAGAGACTTCAGAAGAGTGTGGGAGGGAGGGAAACATACGTCCTGGAGCAGAAAGAGTTGCCAAGACATCAAGAGTAGGAAGTAAGAGAAAGAAATAAAATGCCAGAACAGACAGCTGCAAATGCTTGTCCTCTGTAATTTGCTACTGTCCTCTAAAGCACTACTTCTGCCACTGACTGCTGGTTTTTTTTATATAGGATTTGATGCCTAAATGTCCAAGTTTTCCTCACAGTGAAAGCAGAAACAAAAAGGGCTACCTCTAAGATATCAAATACATGGGGCTTGGGGGCTGCTGCAGTTTCACCACTTCATACACAGATGCTGCCGTGTTGTGACACAGGTATGCAGACATCTCTTCACCCCAGGTGAAGTCCTGCCATATTAGCGTGTGCGAGACTTGAAAGGACACAGAGGTCCTTCTGTTAGTCCTCTCGTTATGAGTTTCACCCATAATGAAGATGATTTCTTATCTAGACAGCATCGGAAATTAACTGCACGGGAACAAGGAAGTTGTTTTCTCACTAATTAATGTTGGTCTCCAGAGGCTGAGCACCAGTGACAGTTAGCTGTCAGAGGCATGCCAATTTTTTTGCAACAAGGGTGGTGGAACACTGGGACAGGTTGCCCAGAGAGGTGGTGAATGTCCCACCCATGGAAACATTCAAGGCCAGGTTGGACAGGGCTCTGAGCAACCTGATCCAGTTAAAGATGTCCCTGCTTCTTGCAGGGGAGTTGGACTAGATGATCTTTAAAGGTCCCTTCCAACATAAACTCTTCTATTATTCTAGTCACTGATTCTAAGAGAAAAGATATTTTGCTTAAGAACAAGAGCAAACACACAGTTTGATGGGAGACATCTCATATTCTTATAGCTGTTTTAAGTTAGGCTTCTAATGGAGAAGGAAATGTTCATGCTCCTGCTACAATCAACGGGGATTGGCAGGCACTCCAGACAGTTCACTCCACCAATTTAAAAATAATTTCAAATGGAGATATTTCTTGTCCTCTACGAGTTATGAAGTAAGCCTATGTTACTATCTTAAATTAGAGACCTAATTTTGAAAAGTGTGGTGAATCCGTTCTTGTAGAAAAGGCATAATAAGTGCTCATGAATGAAATGTGTCAGATGCAGTAGCTAGAAAACAGAAGTCAATGAGAGATTACCAACTTAACATGACAGGTGAAGCATAAAGCCTCATTATGAATTCTTCTCCAATATATACACATACTAAAACTTTCCATTATGGTTTGTTTTTTTTTCTTTAAAATTGCATTTGCCTCCTAAGGTCATGAGTTCCATGAAAATTCTTCAGTCTGAAAACCCATTAAACTCTGTTAAACTGGATGGGCAGCTGAGCTCTGAATTCTAACTGTGAAAACAGTATGTAGGGATGGACAGTTCAGTGGTGCCAGAAGTAAAGTACTTCACCCACCTACTAGGAACTAGAGATTTTACTCATATGTCCATTTCTTTACAACCAGTCTTCATATGTACGTCCACGACAAAGAAAAAAAATATTTCTGAAATCTGAAAAATAATATAGAAAGAAGTAAAAAGTTACAAATATGTGTTGCAGTATGTTGAGCATCAGCTTGTAAAATGGAAGCTATTAATTCTTGGGGAAAACAATGCAAAATACAGATATTCCATGCTATATAGAAGTCTGTGAAAGTAAGGGCAATACTGATGGACTAAAGCTGGTAGTAGACAGGAAATTAAACATAAGTTTACAGTGCATCCTAAAAAGACAGCAGTCTGGGGCTCCATTCAGAAACATGTTCTTTCCTCACAAAAAAGGTCAAGCTTTGGTAAGACTTTCCTGAAATACTGTTTTAAGTTATTGACACATAGTTAACAGATAAAAGCAGGAAAACAGAATAGAAATGATTGTGACAGAGGAGAACCTATCAGGAGAAAAATGAAACCAATATGTAGTTTCCTGCAGCTGCACAATAACAGTGGAAAGGTAGCCCAACTGAATATTGATTTAGAAATCTCCGGTCAACCTGGGTAGACTGTCAGCCATGGTGTAGGGGAGCCGATGCAGAAACTCCATTAATATTTGTCAGAAATATAATGTAATGTAGGGTGGAGTGAAAGGACAAAAGAGAAAGAAGCAGCAGAAGGAGAGTATATCAAAGAAGAAATTTGGAAGAGATCTGAGTTATTTCCCAGATTGGCATAGACTTTCTATATGATATTGCCCAGAATCACCAAACTTATTTTTCTCTACTTCCTTCCTCTAAATAGCTGTGTTGTTGTCTTTCATTTTGCCGGTTAAGATTAAAAGTATGATCAGTCTCTATGTACACTGCTTCCTATAATGGGACCTGGTCTATACTAGTGCTATAACTTCTATTAGTGCTTAATCACTTTCCTTAAGACACAGGGGAATGTAACGCAGCGGAAATGAATGCGTTCTTGTGGTCCCCAGGGGTGCTTGGAGGACCCCTTTGTGCTAGCTTTGTCTAAAACTGGACTCAATGAAATACTGTGAAATTTGCTGGTAAGAGCTCCCTGGCAGTAGGAAATAGGAGACGAGTCATACAATGACATTTCCATCCTATGGATGCTATACATTACTGTGTGCGTCTTCCACTCTCTTTAAACACGCACTTACAAATACGTTTGCAACAATCGGGATGGCAGAGTGCTAGCAATCAGTCTATGCAGGTGTTTTCTAAAGCAATTTGGAAGTGTTAATTCACAGTAAGACAGAAATAGCTACTATTTTATTTTTTAATATTTTTTTCATTTCACTATGAAAAGAAATCAATAAATGACAGCTCAGATTGTAATATTTTTCTGTTTTTCACTTACTTAATATCAAATAATATTTAAACTGAAGGCCACTCAGTAGAAAAGCTAGTTGCAATTAATACGCTATCAAGGAAAATTCTTTAAAGCTCCTTTTCATACTCCTGGATAAATCCTGCAAGTTTCCCTGGCAGTGGTCCTGTTACAGATCTATAGCTGGAACTGCTTAGCAAGGATTTAGCCCACAATCAAACATAAAACTAGAATCAAACTTCTGAGCTTCCTTGGTTTTTTGGTTTTTTTTTTCTTTTCTTTTGCTTATGTCAAGATAAGAAGACAGAGCTAAACTCAGAACTCTTTTCTTCCAGAGGACGCTGTTTTAACATGCGCATTGACCTCCAGGGGAAAAAAAAAAAAAAACACATGCACTTACAGAAATAAACAAAATTACATCCCCCAGATGCCCCCTAGATCCTTACTAAAGCACTAATTCCAGCTTTAATCTGGCCCACATTATTTTCCTGAGCATTCAAACTTCTACAATAAAGCCATTTATAGAGTAAGCAGTTCTATTGTTGCACTAAGCACACTGTGCTGCATGGCCTCTACGCTTTGAGTGAGCCTAGAAAAAACAGTGGAAGAAAATACTAGATTATTAGGTTTTACTCCACAATTTGTGTCAACAAATAGCTTCTACTTTTCTAGCTATGCTACCTGTCTTTCTCTGTCAGCTGTCAATGGCTTGCTTCTTTTTAACGAATGCTGGGGCCTCCAAAGTTCCCCCAGGCACATATACATCAAGAAAAATGCTGAGATTTGTCAGTTCCCCTAACATCCATTTAGGATTATTGTCAACATTTATAAATCTATAAGCAAAACATTCCCTTGAGACTAATTCTTTTTGACGGTTAGTTGAGGTAGGTCACCCAGCAGGGAAAATCTTGTTGGTTACAGCAAGGATGTGCTGCCTTTAATGCCTTCTTTTTATCAGTGATCTTTGAGTCTTTTTATTGCTTCTAGGACAGAATTTGTCATTTTTATATGTATCAAAAAGCTTGATTTTGTAATGATATCTGTGTATTTATATAGAAGGGCCCTTTTGGATTTGGACTTAAGATGGGAGTGAAGTATGGGAAGGCATAGAAATACCTCTATCCTGAAGAATAATATAGGGGATTTTAAAATTATTATTACTTTTGCTAAGGCTCCTACACAAATGCTTAGTTTGCTCAGATAGAAAAAGAATTATCTAGTAGCTAGGAAATTGTTCTAATTTAAATCCACACAGAAATTTGCTAGTTCTTTAAAAACAGGGAAAGTACTGCCCTATTACACAGGATAAGGAAAGCAGATACACACCGCGGAACTTGTGTTGTCAGGCCATCAGTTATGGTAGGCTATATTAGTATCTCACATCTGATATCAGAAAATCAGTACTATCTAACGTACATCAGAATTATTCCCAGAGACATCTATCTCCACTTTCAAAATTACTTAGACATAGCTATTTATTAGGTTTACTAGGACAGTCTCATGGCATTTCAGTCAATGAACAAATGTGCTTATTAACAAATATTTTTAGAAAGTCCATTTAAGATCTATACTTAGATCTATAGGTAGAATCAACACTAAGAATGTAATTCAAACGTTTTCCAGCCTCTCTGAACATCCTTGTCATTGCAAAGCAGCTGGAAACTGGTTGAAAGACACGTGAAGATTCCCAGTGTGCAGGGGAGTCCTGGGTAGTACAAAGCTTCAGAATATAAATGAGTTTGTAATGGTTTAGGTAAAAAATTCACTTAGCTCAGTACTCTACCTGCTACAGCAAGGAGAATGTAAGGACCAGGCAGTGTAGAGTAATTCGTCATCTCCGTATGCTCCACAACCTGAGGTTCATGGGCTTCCTGAGCTGGACATACGGGTGTAACACCTAATTTCTGACATGAAGAACTGTCCAGTTGAGTTTCGAGCCCCTGTGAATTGTTAATTTCAGTGTCCTGTGTTTGATTTGAAACTGTTCTGGACCAATTTTAGCCCATGTGTATATATTTCACATCATGTGAATTATAACTGTGTGAATTGCCACTATGTGAACCTACCATCTACTTGCTAGATACTTCCTGGGGAGTCTCAATGAACCTGATATGTTTGCTTTTAAGAAGTCTTAAGACTGACAAAAGGAGAATGGTGCATCAGTTCATAGACTGAGAAGACCATGAAGAATTAAACAAAACAAAACAAAACAAAACAAAACAAAAAAAGAGTACAAGTGCTTGAAGACTTGAGATTTTAGCTGAATCTAAATGCTTGCTTTAGGAAATGCAAGCACCAAGCCTACACAATTAAAACATTTTTGACAGTTGGATGAGTTGGGAAAGAAAATCAAAAAGGTTCTGATACTCCATTCACTGCAGTAAATGGTGGGTTTTATCTATTTCTCCTCCTGTGAAGACATGCACACTTTTGAGTTCTGGTTCTGAAGGGGTTGTCCCATGTGCCTGTTATTTTTGTGCCTGTTCAGGTTGGTCTTCAAGCATTTAGACATGGCTACTCAGGCTTTCTGAAACTCAGTGAGTGCCAGAAAAGGGAAGAGTTATGTGCAATCAGCAAAGCTTGCTTAAGAGTACAGAATTTCCCCACAGATAGAACTGAACTCAGTATGCGATTTCTAGCATATAAAGTATGCAATTTGACTTCAGGATTTCTTACCAACGGTTGTAAGTGAACTTAATAACAACTATGAGAAATGCCTGGTTACTAGAGATAAGGAAGCTACCAAACCCAGTGTTGCAAGAGGAATTTAATGAGAGCTCATATTTGATTGTGAGGCAGCAGGATTTGAGTAACAGTGGAATTTCTCTTTCTCATCCAGCTAATTAAAATTTGTGCCAAAGGCAAATGACTAACAGTGGCATGAAAGTCCAGCATCTCAGTGAAGAAAGCTGGGCTACTGTGGAGAAAATTGCAATATTGGTTTTGGCACTAGCGGAGTTTATTCTTCGTGCTGGAGTATATTGCCATCTCCTTAGGGAAGTTCTCAACCATACCCTAGTAAAGTGCTCAGGCAGCGTGTTTGTGTGTCTGTATCAGAAAGAAGGGGGAACTGGAGCAGAAAGTGAGGGAAAGAGACTTCAGAGCATGGAGAGAAAGAAAACAGGAGCCTTAGTGTAGAGAGAAGGAAAAGCGAAGAGAAAGGCATGAAGAAAAATGACCCATGAAAGGTTAGAGCTCACAAGAAAGGGATCGTGTGTATGGCAATCAGGGGAGCAGAAAGTCCTCCTAGGTTGACTAAGCAGAGCCAGTTAAAAGGCATTATTAGTCCTTTGAAATCTATTAATCCTATTATAATACTGTGGAGCAATTTTAGAATTTAAACAGCCAAGCAATTGTATTTATTTTTTACCATGTATTTTATTTTACCTTCTTTCTTCCTTTCTGTATTTATTTATTTCCGGTTTATTTTTTTTTCCTCATTTGCATCTTTCACTTTCTGTCTTCTTTTTTCCTACCTCTCCTGTTTCCTCCTCCATTTTATTTAATTGGAGATTACAGGGGAAAGGCTGTGTGCCCTTTACTGCTGGCATTCCTCACATTAGGAGGATGAGGAGGCAAAAAAAGCTCTTAGAATCTTTCAAGCAAAGGAGAGTATTATTGCATGCACAGTAAAATAGTTCATGAAAAGAGTTTAGAGAAGATACAGTAAACACCAACATAAGCATCAGAGTTTGGCCCACAAGCTCTGCCAGGCAATTGAATGCTCATCAGGCAAAATAATAGTGTAGCCAAACAGCTGTGTGTTCCTCAGAGAAGCTGTAGAAACACATGCTCTTAAAAGAAAAAGAGATCTTTCTCTTCTTTAGATTCAAAGACATATCTAAGAGTCAAATTTTTAACCGTGATTTAACCACATCTCTGTTTTGTGTCTGGAGAGCTGTGGGGATACTTGATGCATGGACTCTAAATTTTAGATAGTTATGATCCACATGTAATGCTGAACCTGCCAATGACTTGCTGGATTGTAGTGAGGGACATTTTGTCAGCCCAGACACGACCCATTCCCTAACTGCCTCGGCTGTTGCCATCCCGATGCAGAAAGATCATCCCTGGGCAACAAGAGTAGCCACCATATCTCGTCCACATTGGAGTCCAGTTGGGAGGCCACAGTCACAGGGCACATGGGAAAATGTTCTGGATCAATTTTAGCCCATAAAAAAAACCAGCTACTTGCATACCACTTTATAAATCAGAGCCGGCACAGTTAAGACTTTCACAAGAAAGAATGGGAGAG
This sequence comes from Chlamydotis macqueenii, assembly GCF_036417535.1. Taxonomy (NCBI): domain Eukaryota; kingdom Metazoa; phylum Chordata; class Aves; order Otidiformes; family Otididae; genus Chlamydotis; species Chlamydotis macqueenii. Next base: position 12,915,687 of record NC_141558.1, read on the forward strand.
AAAGGCAAGAACACTACACACTGTCATCTGCTGAGATGAAGGACAGCTTGCCAATTTACTACAAGATCTCTGTGATCTAAGTGGAGGATTGAGCTGCGGTGTCCCCGGCCTGTTAGATGTAAGGTGAAGCCATGAGAGGCTCAGAAACACTTCCCTCCCAATCTGCAAAAAATAAAGAGCCACAGGGTTAGAAAACCAGCCAAGCAGCATTTGTGGAATTTGCAAAGGGCAAAGTGCTATTCTCCATAGCATGCATATTTATTTTGATGTGGTTGTCTGTGGGCAGCAGGGTATGAAATCAAACCACACAACTGACATTTACACTACGGCAACTTCACTGCGGTCTGGCAAGGGGGAGAGACCTGAATGTGAATGTAACTAACTTCGCTCCCATTGATGCTTCTTCTTATGGCTAGGTGTAAATGAGAGCAAGAGCCAAGCAGTTGTATTAAGGCCCTTGCTGTAACTATTGGAGAATTAATTGTTTTCCCATCCACTCCTTTTTTTACAATGACAAAAGGATAAATCCTTCTGGTAGGCTGATTGCTTTGAGTACCGTCTGTTTCTCAGGGCCTTGTGTTTGAGGGGAGAATCTGATGTGAAGTGTGTATGACGCTTCCATACTGCTAATGAATATCTGTAAAGCCTACATATGGATGAGGGTCTCTGTACGGTAAGTTCATACTTGCTGTTTGTCAATGTCTGTAGTGCTGAAAATGTAGACAGTAGACCTCTATGAGTCAGGTGGTATTACTAGCATTTCTGAGACCTTGTTAGCCACACGATCCATTTGCTTGCTATTAATTCATTAATAATTTCCTAGTGTAAAAGACTGTTTCATAGGAAAAAATAAGTATTTCTACATGACTTGTCCTCATGTATTCTACATTTTAGGAAGACAGTATTTAGTTTTCTTTTTTTTTTTACACACCTAAAAATCCCATTTTCTAACTCAATGAGTTCTGGAATTTGCCATAATAATAGGCTAGCTCAGCTCTTCTGCATGTATTAATACTTTTCATATGAGAAAGAAGGCACATTTCTGACAGGCTGGTTAACCATTGGAATAAACTGCTAGTGGATTCTGTGTTTCCTGAGCTCTCCAATTAAAGGCTGTAAACCTTGCTAAAATATGTGCTTTATTGAGGGATAAGTTATTGGTCTCTACAGTAATAACTAGAAAATATTATTTGACTAGATCATTTGATTGCCTCTGATATTCTTAAAGTAGATTAATGTACGACATTAGGATTTAATCAGAGGGAAGAAAATATTCACATTTCTCTTTTATAGCCTACATTCTACATATGAATTCTATACATGAACATGTGTGAAAACACCAATACAATTTTTAGGCATTTTCTGAAGGGGTGTAATGTTTTTGCAAGAAACATTGAGTTATGGAATAGTACAAGTTTCAACAAACATGAAAAGGGAGAAAACACGAAAAGCATTTGTTGTGGTTTTGTTTAGTGAGAGGGGGCTAAGGTGGTAGCTTCTGTAAGAAACTGGTAGAAGTTGCTCCCCTTTGTTCAGTGGACTTGGCCGGGCCTAGGGGGGACCCGCTGCTGGCCAAGGCCGAGCCAATTGGTAGCAGAATGTTCTGTGATAACGCCTCTGCGACAACATATTTAAGAAGGGGAAAACAGAAAAAAAAAAAAAGAGAGAAGAGAAGATGTGAAGAAGCTGAGCGGGGACAGAGGCGCAGAGGGGCAGGCTCAGGCCTCATGGGCCTTGCAGGCCTCACCCTCTGGCCTCTTGCTAGGCAGCCGACTGGGCCTGACTCAGCCCGGCTTGGCTGCAAGAAGTGGAGAGGAGATGAAATGGATGATGTGAAGAGATTCTGAGAGGCGTCTGCCAGGCTGTTGTGAAGAACTTTTCTTGTGAGAGGAACGGCTGCAGACGCCAAGGTCAGTGAAGAAGGAGGGGTAGGAGTAATGCAGCTCCTGGCCAAGATTCCCCTGCAGCCTGTGGTGATGACCATGGTGGAGCAGGTTGTCCCCCTGCAGCCCATGGAGGTCCACGGAGGAGCAGAGATCCACTTGGAGCCCGTGAAGGACCCCACATCGGGGGAGGTGGATGCCTGAAGGCGACTGTGGCCCGTGGAGAGCCCGCTGGGACAGCCGTTCTGGAGAGACTGAACCCCGTGGAAGAGATGACCCACACCGGAGCAGTTTCACGAAGAACTGTGGCCCGTGGGTGGGACCCCACAACAGAGCAGGGGAGGAATGTGAGGCGTTCTTCCCCCAACCATGAAGCAGTGGCGTGAAACAACATGTGATGAACTGACCGCAACCCCTATTCCCTCTTCCCCCCCTGTGCCACTTGAAGGGGGGAAGGTGGTAGAGATAATGTTAAGCTTGGGAAGAGGGAGGAAAGGATGGAGGTTATTTTGTTCTCTGTCTCATTATCCTGCTGTTTGTAGTAATAAATAAATAGTTTTCCCCAAGTCGAGTCTGTTTTGCCCTTAATGGTAACTTTAAGGATTTTCTCCCTGCCCTTATCTCAAACCTCGAGCCATTTTTCCTTATATTATCTCTCCCTATTCTCTCGGAGGGTGGGGTGAGTGAGAGAGAGACTGCCTAGTCTGGTCCCGATCGGGGCTGAACTATGACAGCATTGAATTTGATTAAAACAAAAAAATAATAAACTCACTTTATTATTTAATCAAAGGGGGTTTCAATTTTTTTTCACTGAAATTTGTCATAAATATTTCACATGTATATTTCAGTGGTTAAATATTTATGGAAGGAGAAGAGCTCTAACACAAGAAATTGTGTAAAGCATTCAGACAGGATATTGGGAATTTATCTGCTCCGAATCAGACAGTTAAATAACTTTGTCATTCTTTGAAAGTTTTTTATTTTCCTCCATTTTAAAACCAAGAAAGAAATTGGAAGCTCAATAAATGGAAACTATTTCTGACCTTTGCCTGTCAGAAATATTTCATGGCAAAATCAAAATATTTTATTTCACAAGCTTATGGAGTTCCATTTTGTTTACTTAGGCATTGTGTAGCTACTGTTTTTCTTTGCTGTAGAAGTATTTATTTAAAAAGAAAAAGTTGTTTTACTTTACTTGCTGTATTTTATTGCCAAAGTAATGATCAAACTGAATGAGGTCTACTTAGCCTAGCATCTCTTCTCTGACTGTTACCGATGTTTAATGCTTCAGAGAGAAGTACAAGAAAGTCAATGGTTAATTATAGTACACCACACCCAGAGTGAAAGTTATTTTTTTCCCTAATTCTTAGTAGTTAGTATACAGTTACTAGTTAGTAATAGTAAAACCTTGCACTTTTACATCTGTTATCTATGCATCTGTGATGTTCCTAGTCGCCATTCACATGTTTAATCTTCTGAAAAATCCTGTTTTCTTCCCAATCTTAGCATCTTGTGGCAATGAGTACTACATATAATTCATATTTCCTAAAAATGAAATCGTTCCTGTTTGTCCTGTTTAACATCTTTGTTAGCAACATGGACAGTTGGACTGAGTGCACTCTCAGCAAGTTTGCCAATGTCACCGAGCTGTATGGTGCCATCGACACACTGGAGAGTAGGGATGCCATCCAGAGGGACCTTGACGGGCTGAAGAGGTGGGCTTGTGTGAACCTCATGAAGTTCAACAAGACCAAGTGCAAGGTTCTGTAAAGATGTTAAACAGGGTCAATCCCAATACCAACCCCTGAGGAATGTCACTTGTCACCGGTCTCCACCTGGACATCAAGTCATTGACCACAACTCTGAGTGTGGCCACCCAGCTAATTCGTTATCCACCAAGTGGTCTGTCCATCAAAGGCATGTCTCTCTAGTTTAGAGACAAGGATGTCATGTGAGAGAGTGTCAAATGCTTTGCACAATTCCAGGTAGAAGACATCAGTTGTTCGTCCATTGTTCACTGATGCTGTAACCTTCTCATAGAAAACCACCAAATTGGTGAGGCATGATTTGCCCTTAGTGAAGCTGTGTTGGCTATCACCAGCCGCCTCCTCATTTTCCATGTGCCATAGGTTTCCAGGAGAATCTGCTCCATGACCTTACCAGGCACAGAGGTGAGACTGACGGCACTGTGGGTCTTCTTTATTTCCCTTTTAAAAAATGTGGCATCTTCTTCCCCTTTTCCAGGCAATGGGAACCTCACCAGACTGCCATGACTTCTCAAATATAATGGAGAGTGGCTTGGCAACTTCATCTGCTGGTTCTCTCAGGATCTGTGGATGCATCTCACAAGGTCCCAAGGACTTGTGCACCTTCAGGTTCCTTAGATGGTCTCAAACCTGCTTTTCTGCTACAGTGGGCAGTTCTTCATTCTCCCAGTCCTTGCTTTTACCTTCTGTGACTTGAGCAATGTGGCTAGAGCACTCGCCACTGACGACTGAGGCAAAAAACCACTGGTTTCCACTAAATTTTCAGTGTTTAGAACATGATGATCACTCCTGTTTTGTCTAGCCTAATTATATGAACTTCAGATGCAGACAGTAGTGTCCTTTGATACTCATGGTTAATGCAGGAAGGGGATGGCAAAAGCACTTTCTGACGTTGGAGGTGGGGGAATGAATTGAATTTAGGTTCCCTGTTCTCTGAGAACATCAGTAGGTCACACTGTGAAGAGAAAACTGGAGGAAAACCTAATTATGAATCTTGACCAGCTATATGCATGAGTTACTCTGCAACATCTTGAAAGATAATTAATACAGCAATAGAATCACAGAGTCATAGAATCATAGAATGGTTAGGGTTGGAAGGGACCTTCAAACGTCATCTAGTCCAAGGCAAGGAGCAGGGACATCTCCAACCAGATCAGATTACTCAGAGCCTCATCCAACCTGGCCTTGACTGTTTCCAGGGATGGGGCATCCACCACATCTCTGGGTAGCCTCTTCCAGTGCTCTACAACCCTCATTGTAAAAAGTTTTTTCCTAATATCTAATCTAAATCTATCTTCCTCTGTTTTAAAACCATTACCCCTCGTCCTGTCACAACAGGCCCTACTGAACAGTCTTTCCCCATCTTTCTTGTAGGCCCCCTTGAGGTACTGGAAGACCGCTATCAGGTCTCCCCGGAGCGTCCTCTTCTCCAGGCTGAACAGCCCCAACTCTCTCAGCCTGTCTTCATAGGAAAGGTGCTCCAGCCCTTTTATCATCTTCGTGGCCCTCCTCTAGACCCTCTCCAACAGGTCCATGTCCTTCTCTTGTTGGGGGCTCCAGAACTGGATGCAATACTCCAGGTGGGGTCTCACCAGGGCAGAGTAGAGGGGGAAAATCACCTCCCTCAACCTGCTGGCTACGCTCCTCTTGATGCAGCCCAGGATGCGGTTGGCCTTTTGGGCCGCAAGGGCATATTGCCTGCTCATGTTGAGTTTAAATCAATAGCCTTTATTTCAAGAAAAATGTGGAACCTGAAAGTCTTTAAGAATCAAGGCATTAATCACTGAGTGCTTATATGGATATCTTTATGGGAATAAATAAGATAATAGATTTTTAGGCACCTTGGTAACTTCAATAAAAAGAGTTTCCTTCAGTCCTTTAGTCCTATACCGCCTGGACAACCTCAGAGAGTGTGTTATGTGTGCATACATTTTGTATGCAAATGTAGAAAATAACATTTAAATATGAATTGTGTTCCTGCATAATTTTGTGAATGAAGGTCCAGACTCAGGAAAGCATTAAGATTCATAACTCTTATTTAGACTTTAAACGTTGAACAAAGCTAAAGCCAAATATGTTGCTTTTCCCATAGTGCTTGTAATTTACATCATTAAATGGAAATTTTATCATACAACTACCTCATAGAGATAGTTTCGAGGTACAGAAATATGTATTTCCAATAGATAACTCTCTTATAGAGCTGTAGACCATGGATGAAGATTGCATTTTGAATACACAGTATGATCAATGGCATAATAATCTGTTTTCTTGTGTGTTTTTACATATACAGTCTCAGAAGTGGTAAGAACAAAAGCAATTTGACAGTCTCAAGTCTGTGGAAGGTACTCTCTAGTTCTGTTCTGGTACTGATAGGATGGAGATTTGCTTTCTTACAAGGCTCTGTCTAAGGTCTTGAAAGGCCAAGTATTTCTCTTCTATTCACACACATTTTTTTTCTGGGGTTTTCTTGGTGGGAAAAAAAAGAGGAAATGTCTAAATAGTTAAACTGACTAGATACAAAGAGACAGATTTGCAGGATTCAGATCCCATTTAGGCACCTAAATAAGTGGCCAGATTCTTAAAAATCTTGGCATCCGGCAGATCCCGCTAAGACCAGTTTACTGGGAACAATGGCAACTGCTGCATGCCGAGCGCTATTCAGAACCTGGCCTTTGTGCCCAGCCAGTTTCAGTTCTCCTCCTATATGGTCAATTAATGAGTTCATTTCCCCTGGTATTTGTGTGGGCCTTTGACACTTCAGTGAGGGAGAAAAGAAACATTTCCTAAGAGGAATTAAAGTAATGACTGGCAAAGGCTTAGGAACAGCAATACTACTTGACCCAACTTTGGACATACTATTGACGCCACTAAAAATATTTGTTGAGGTCTGGTACTCTTTCACATAGCCTTCTGCTGGTTTCCAGCCTCCAAATCTGAATGAGTGTCTACTGCTGCCTGCTGAGTTACTGGTCCTGTATGAAATTGATGCCCAAGATACTGGTCCCTGTTCATAATGGAGCCATAGCTTATACAAGGCAGACCTATGCACCTTCCTCTGAGAAAAGCAAAGCTCCTCTAAGTTCTGCACTTAAGCTTCATAAAGGAGGGGCCTCGTCACCATCAGTGGATTCCTGTTACAATAGGATTAGACAAAAAGCTACTACAAAAGATTCAGAATATAATGATACTCCTGATGCTTTCACTTTTGATGTCTTAAAAGCTGCCTTTGCATTATATGCTGCTGGCTCCATTGCAGACTCTGGGGCATTAGGGTAAGTGAACATGCAAGGAAAAGGAAAATCAATCTCCAGCCCCAGATAATGGAACTACCGGTGCAGATGGTCACTAAACACCAGCAGTTTATAGGCTTCACTCTAGGGCTTGAGTTGCTGAGATGATTCCCAGTGGAAAAGAAAGAGGAAACTTATGAAGAAATAAGGAATGTTCTTCTCTTTGTTGGGATCGTGTGCACTTCATTGCACTGACTTTCAGTATTAGTTTGTAGCCTGGTCTGCACTCATGGTTTGCTGCAAATCTGGGGAAGGCTCAGTTTTGTTTGTTTTAATTCCAGGTTCTGTCTCTGCCTCTTTTAGGTCTCAGATATCACAGTTCATACCGTAAAGTGTCAAATGCATGGCCAGTGTCCACGATGATGAATTGCAGTGTTGTGCGAGTTACACAGGAGAGCGCCATTGTGTGCGGTTTTTCGGTAATTAGCCAGGCAATAGACCTTGTTGGGCACATGTAGCCTTTGAAAAGAGAATTTTTATACTTGCAGCTGATCCTTTGCAGGGGTCTCACCGAGGTTTCATTATCAACAGCAATAATAAACGCTGATATTCTTATGTATAGGAAAAAGATCAAAACTCAATGAGCACAGCTCTACGTTTTAGACAAGTAAAATACATATTTAGGAAATAAACAAAAATCTGAAAACATGTTTCTACTTCCCCACTTAGCTAACCTGGCAATACAGGTTCTCATTAATAAAATTCTATGTCCAAGTTCCTTTGGGCTTCAAGTGACTTTTTCTTTACTTAGACATGTAGATACTATGAATCTAAGATTTGCAAGCTGGTTTTTAGAACGGCATTTTTAAAAACACTTAGTTATTTCATTAACAGCAGAGTTGGCTCTTCAGAGTACGTCTTCAGAAAACCCAGCTTACATGAACTTCCTGAAAGTAACAAAATCTCAAGCTAGACAACTTGTGTGCCCAAAATTTAGGAGGCAGAAAAAAAAAAAAGAGGGATAAGAAAATAGGTAAGATTTAAAGAAAGAATAAGAAGACATATTCAGAGGACATCTTTCTGCAGACATTTTAGCTTCTAAACTTTTTTAAGTTTTAAAAAGTTTACATAGTTTTTACATTTTTTTACAGCCATCACTACATGTGTTTTTCTATACTGTGGATATGGGGGAAACGAATGGATAATATAAGAATAGCTGGATTAAATGAGCTACTAGGTACATTTTGTGGATAAATCAGTGGAATTTCTTTATCTTTTGTTACATCACATGATGTATTAATAAAGACCCAAACAATAGTTACAGAGCTATACTAATTTGTATTTTCAATTTCATGTGGGATTTCTGTGGAAACAAAATTATTTGCTAAATTGTTTTGCTACTTGCTATGTAATTTTAATTTTAATACAGTCTACTTAGGCTTGTTTAATTTTTAGAGATTTTAAAAATTAAATTATCTTATATTAATGCATATATTCTGCATGGTTTTCTTTTATCTTAATTGCTCTTAAAAATGATATGTTAAAATATGCAATAAGGAATTTATTTACATACTTTTCATTACTTTTATTTGGAGTTTGTCGATGCACAATTCTTGGAAAAGCCTAGTTAATTCAGCCTGGCATATTTTGAAGGCTTTTCTTTTTTTTATGTTCTGCCGTTATGTTTTTTGGGGCATCGTTTTATACAGATCAATGCAAATCTTTGCTCATGTACAGCCATAGGGAGGAAATCTTATAAGATGTCAGTATGGTTTCCTACATAGTTGATGGAAGAAGAGAGGGTCCACCTGGGAGCAATTCAAAAGCTGGGCTCTCTTCTCTTCCTGTGTTTCTCCTCTGTCTCCAAAATGTTACTGCAAAATCAAGGAGTCTAAGGAGAATCAATAATAATAATGGTCAAGAATCTGAAAAAAATATTTCTTACAAAAAGTAATAGGAAGGGTAGGTATTTCAAATAGCCACAAATCAGGAGGCAACATCATGATATGACATGATCTGAAAATCAGAATGGTCTGAAAACAAAAAAAAAACTCCAGGGAATATGAATAGTAGCTTTTCTTCTGTTTCCTGGAATAAGAACAAGGGGATATAAAAGATGAAAAATTTAAAAGAGAAACAGCAAAATATTTTTCCATGCAACTTTGTGATTAAATAGTGGAACTTAGGAAGTAGATGAGAGCAAGCTCTTGGTCAGGTGAAAAAATGAATGTGCATTTATAAGAGTGCCAGGGCCTCCATTAAGAAAAACAAATACTTCCAAAGGATTTTTAAACATTTGGGTCTTAAACCTGTTGGAATAAAACACGAGATGTTGCTGGAGCTGTTTCATTCCATATACACTTGCAACAGGGTTTTGCTAAGTCTTATGAAGCAACCGTTTTAGTCCTGATGGAAAAAGGTGCACTACCATAACCAGCCAGGGCTGCTGCTGCACTTGTACTACATTTCTAAACAAATTAATAATATTTCATCTACTTGTATTCGCTGAGATGTGAGCATTGACCCCAACAGAACACAATACTGCTTGTATGTTGGATTTTTCCAGTTTCTCCTGTTGCAGGGTTTCTCACATGCTGGTACTTCATTTAGAAGTTGGAGGAAGGAAAGGAAACATCTGGAGCAAAGGCAGAGGGTAAAGAGGTTAATGACTGATGCAAAATACTGTACTTGCCTCCAATTCAGTAGCCACAAGGACCCCTGCTCATTCTGCATTCCTTTCCACAGAAAAACTCACAAACCTGTTCACAAAACTAGCAGCATTCAGTGTCAAAATGCCAGACTGCCTTTACTTTCTTGTAGCAATCTGGGTGTTAAGCTTTTTTTGGGGATCTAGGAGCAGAGTAAGTGGCTGCAAAGATGATGCACTGATTAGTGAGAGGCAGAGGAATTTGGTTCTCAGTTCAACGTGGGAGCTCAGTGCTCCCAAGGGTACAAGGGTGATAAACTGGCAGAAGCCCTCTCTTCAGCCACAGCCCTCAAGCCAGGCAATAAGCCCTCCGAAATCATCCAGTTTATAATACCAACTATAATATAATACCAATTATAATATAATACCAATTAATAATACTTCTCTATGGGACCTCTGCAGTGGATCTGTAGCAGTATTTCATTTTAGTAGAGAGAATAAATTCCCCTTGTACTAAAGTGATTTTAGGGGTAGCAAACTTTTTTAGGGAAACTATGCAATCACTTTAGTTTCAAGCTGCTACTTTCTCTGTTTAAAGGAAGTTTTATATTGTGCTTTCCCCACTTTCTTTAGGTTCTTTGGAAAAGTTGAAAATGATAGCATGGCGTGATTTAAAATGGAGATGAGATTTTTTTACCTTTTAGACAAACAACAGTACATTATAGACTCATTTTCTCTCAGGTTTGATTCAAAAATTTCCCTCCTTTTAGCACATTAACTTTGGCAGCCCTGTGTTTTGCTAAGGCAAGCAGGCTGCCCTGGATTTATATTCCCCTCTGAAATCAATAAAATAGTAATGAAGCAACAGAGGACGCAGTCGGGCTCTTACACCACAGATTCAGACCCCATGCTGGGTTAATGTACTAAAAGATTTTGCAGCAGCCAGATTTTCATTTAATGAATTTCCTCTTTCTTTCCCTCCTTTTTCCTGAACACCCCCACATTTCGATTTGCTGCCCTTGCCCTCGTCCGCTCGCTCCCTTTCATGTGACAGCAAGTCGAACTTTACCAGCTGTTGCAAAATAGGAGCTGTGTGAAAGATTGTCAGGCCAGTAGGGCGATGACGGGCTCTCCCGGCATACGGGGTCCCAGCCAGCAGATCAGAAGGTGAGGTCACTTGTGTACGTCTCTGCCTGGAAGTCGCTGCCTGTCAGCCTGCTGAGGTGTGCGGGACAAATGGCATGAGCCCCTTGATGCCAGCGGGGGATTCCGCTTAGAGGAAAGGTCCCACCAGTATTTTTACATCTCAGGAGATGTCCTGGGACAAGTAAGGAGAAGGGGTTGTCACGGAGTGGGGCCGTTATGATGCCTTGCAGAGGGCAACGCAAGCAAATGCAGGGCACTTTGTGAGTGATCAATAACTAGCGTGGTGTGAGAGTAATCAGTGCCAGAGAAGTTAAAAAAAAACAGATTACAGTTCAAGCTCTGGTGTTTGAAAATGTGACTTTAGGGCATTTGGTTGCAAACAGCAAAGGAGCATGCAAGGGAAGAGGTGAAGGCGATGTCATAGACTGTTTCTGAAGGGTTATTACCCGTTGCTCCTACGCCTAATGGTGAATACAGTTTTGTCTTCTCTCTCCTTGCCAGAAATCACTTCAAGCTTTGTGAAAATATTGCTTCCCAGGTTCAAAACCTCCAAATAAGGGTTGTGTCTTAGGTGAATTTCATTTTGTTAGACATATTGGGGGTGAAAAACTGCCAAAGAGTTTATGATCTTATACAAGAATGAAACCTTCTATTTTGAAAAAGTGCCATTTCCTCCTCTGAAAAAGGAGAAGAAAATAAAAATTCCTGTTTCCAGAAATACTCAGAAAGCTTCTGGCGTGTGATCTGCTACATGATTGTATTCTTGCCAACACTGTTACATCTGCATGTTTTCTCCCTGCCTACAAAACACCTCTGAGTCCTGGGCATAAGGCTGGTGTGCAAGCAAAGAGCAATCCTGTCTCGCATGTGCAGTGACTCTGATACATCAAGGTGCGTTTGAACATGCAGTCCACACACCAGCCACACATCTTTTCGCATCGTCTGTGATGTCTGTGTGCACCGCTTCACCTGGCCAGGAGAGTCCAGCCCCATGGCTCCGACACCGCCTGCACAGGCTCTTGGCATTCAAGTCCATTCTTGGAAACATAAAATACACTGTTCTTGTAGCAGGTCTATCTTAGATATTCCCAGCACTTGAAATATGTTGTTACAGTTGACTGCTGACCTTAAAAACAGCTTTGAAAGCCCAGCACTACTTTGGTATTCCAGGGTGCAATGAGTGTGTGCTGTCATGACCGGTCCGTAAATAACCTTCTGTATGGATCTATTTCTACCATCATGGAGAGAATATTTTCATTAAGATTAATCATTGTCACACATGTTCCCTTGTGTAGTCACCACAATGATGCTTAATGAAGCCTTAAATTTCTTCGTGCTATCTATTTTTGCCTATCCTATTTCACACAGGCTTTTGCAACACAATCCAGCAATCTGCACTGGATTGTTAGTGAGGACAGGGAAATCTCACTGCTGCATCTTTAATTCTGGACCAGAGAGAACTGGATTTGCAGAATGGAGAGTTAAGGGATATAAATACCTCTTTCTTTCCATTTACAACAAAGGAAGTCATTCTAACAACTAACTTTTCCAAAAACGACACAAATAACAAACTGAGAGAGAGCCAGGAGAACAAAACTAGGTTGGTAAACTCACTAAGCAGGTACTTGAACTCACCGTTTTCTTGTTAGCTATTTACTCACCAGCCTACGCCAAACTGATTCCTCATTGGAGGCAGATGTCTGACAGGAGGAAAAATAATCTTTTTTTCTAGGAAGTACAGTGATTGACTGGGAAGTGCAAGATCTGGATTTGTCATCTTCTCTGCCCCTCCTACTGAAGCCGTCCAACCGTCCAGAAAAGTGTGTGTGGGGGAGCACTGAGTGAAAGTGCATCTGACTGTAACACACAAAAAAGACTTTGTAGGATGCTGTTCCTTATGATGCTTATACATTTTAACCTGTGATGTTAACACGAAAAATGCATAAGGAGCCTCTTAAGCAAGACAAGAATTCAGTTTCTTTTCCTGGATCAAACAAGGAATGATGATGGTCTGTTGGGCTCACACTTAAATATTCACCAGTGTGGAAATAAAAAAAAGTGTTTAGGAAGTTAGTCTTTCTGATGTCATTTAACTACATGTAATTTTATTTAATTCTTGTCTCCCTATGTGTGTACACAGCATTGGAACTCAGAAATAAGTTTCGAAAGTAGGTAAGGTAAATGACAGTTTGATAAAAGTTAAATGTTGCCTGAGTATAAATAAAATGGGAAGTTGTACTGTAAGATTATAGACCTCATTTCTGAATTATACGTGTGGCACAGCCTGCTGGTAACAAGTGAAATTCATTGTGTTGTAAGAAGTATTTACATGCATCCCCGTCCTATGACAAACATCAGACAGCCACAGTAGATCAAATACAGATTTGATATCACTGGCATCTTATAAAGGGAGGACAACTGCTCACTGTGATCAATAGATGCCTTTTACATTAAGCTACAAATTATTTCCATTATTTTGACAGTTTTAAATGGAGCATAGTAATCACTATGTTTAAAACAGATTTTTTTTTCTTTTATTTAATTTGAGTAGAGAGCAGATAAAGCGCATATTTCGGTCTTTACTCAGGCAGAACTTCCATTATGCTTTATATAATTTTGCCAAACTAAAGACTAGCAAAAGAAGGAAAAAATAACTCTGATGCAACTGAAATTTGCACACAAGCTTAGAAAAAAATGTAGTAAGTGTAGTATATACAATATGTTTAACATAAGGATAGTGCTCACATGTTTAAAGTTATGCACTTTCTCAAGTCTTTGTGAGAGCAAGGACATAAGGTTGAGACAAAAAACTCTGTCAACTTTTGTATATCATGCAGTTATGTCATATAGAAATGCTTGGTGTTACTGATCATGCAAGTTTTCCATGTGCAAGCCATACAATTAAAAAATATCTGTGGTCTTTGGTCCTTTTCAGAAATGTGTCCAACAGCACACTGTCCTGGTTTTTTTTTTAGATAATAAGCATAATGTGCATATATAGATTTTTTTACTCTAACTTAGAATGCATTAAATTATATTTTCATATTGGCATGCACATGTATATTTGCTCTTTAAAGCCTCATTTATTTTCTTGCTTTCTATGTAAGTGAAAAATAATTTTGTAACTAAAATTGCTTTTTTTGGTATGGTTTTATTCAATCAGCTTTTAACTGTACTGACATTTTCCGGATGGTCATAAAAAGAAAGCAAAGTGAAAATGACAAAAAGCCCCATGTTTTGCAGAAGTTCACATTCAGTGCATCCAATCTGCAGTCCCCAGAGACAAAAAGAGAAAAGAGCAGGTCTGTAATGCAGCTGCCAGTTTAGTGATCAAACCCAACAGATTGTGGTCTGGCCAGATCTGGTGTCCAGATAAAAATGGTATTCATGCTAACCATCTGCCTACAGGTCAGTAGGGACAAAAATTAAAAATAATTACCTCTAATGAATGAATAGACAATGACAGTCCTGTGTGAGGTATGGTATCATCTCTGTGCATGCACACACACACACACACACATGTATTGATGAAGAGTGATTGTGGGGTTTTTTTTAGAATGCTGTCAGCTACAGTTTTCATTTATGTTTTACTTTAATTGTCTCAGTCTTTGATTTTATGTTACTGTAGTTTTAAAATACATAACTGTTTTTCCTGCAATTAAATTGTGCTAATGATGATGATAATAATTAGTACCTTGACTATGTCCAGTGCAAGACTCCTAAAATCCAACTAAGTCTCAACAAGCAGAATTCTAGACTCAAAATCTCCAAAACAAAATTTGGACTATCTACTTTCAGGTACAAACCATGTGGAGATCTAGAAGCCTTGAAAGAGCTAAGCTGAGCTCTGACTACCGTAGCTGGAGCTACATAGAGCAGGAAAATACAAGGTCCTGGAGTGGAGTGTGAAGCTGCCTGGGGCTGTAGGATCTGGCTTTCAGATCCACAGATCCAAATCACTGTTCAGTGCTGCAGCTGGCATCTATGTGTCGCATATTCATTTTTTAAGGAAAGGAAGGGATTGTATGTGATGAAAAATACAATAAATCACCGAGATTCATGAGCATCTCTTCTTAATAGCCCCTGAAATGGGGCTGTTGTTGCTACAGGGAGACTAGATAGTCAGTAGTCTAGTTTCAAGAGATTACACTTTTTTGTTTATTTGTTTCCACAGCTAAGGGACAAGATTTATTTCTATGTTAATAAATACATTCTCCAACCAAAATGATTCTATTGTCTTCTATACAGAGCAGACACTACTAACTCATCATTTTGTCCAACTTCTCTGGAGCCAAATGCGCTCTGAAGATACATTCCAGTTTAACCACTGTCTGCTGGAAATATCTTCTTTGTACATCTCCATATAAACAAATCCGAGTGTCCATGCAATTAATTTAGCTGTAAAGGAGGCCAACAAGAAGTGCTTAAGAAGACTTAACTTACATCTTAATAGTATTCCCTGGCTCTGCTGCCCCATTGTGTTATGCTGGACTTAATCAGTGAGATACGGGGTCCCTGCATAAAGGGTGCAAAATGCTGCTGTTTGTTTGTACTCACTGTTCGCGTGTGCAAATCTCAATGCAGTGTTCAAGAGGGTGAAGAATAATAAGCAGGATGTGTTGCCAGGTGACCAGAAAGTTAGAAAAGTGGTCAAAAAAACCACCAAAAGAAACTAAAAGTAAGGAAAAACACTAAAGAAAATTACAAAGCGAAAGCATATTATTTGGCTTTGCAACAATTTATTGGGTTATCATACATAAGGCTGATATTGAAGCAAGCTAAAGGACACCTGTCCCTAAAAGAAGCTCATAAGATCCATTATGGGCTTTATCTAGATATAAATTATCTCTTTTCTTCTACATATATCTGTATTGCATAATGATAAAGGATGAGTTAACCAATTGTAGAAGTCAGGAATGACAGAAAATATATACGAAATATGTATGCAGAAATGTATATTTCAGCTTTGATAGAAGAAGCATAAATTTCCTGAATTCCAAGAAATTGCAGTTTCTTGGAATCAGAGTGAACTTGGCTTCACTATTCAAATTTACACTGTGCAAAAATTCAGTAAGAACTTCTAAGCTCAAGCAGGTTGTTGTAAATCAGATCTTCACCAAAGAAAGATGAACTTGTTTCTCTCGGCATCTGATATCCTCACCAAGTGGAACACTCTGCCTGTGCAGGAATTGTTCCCGAAGAGTCTGTCATAACAAGTCTCCTCTGAAAGATTCTGAACTGTCTCTGCTGGCTCAGAAGAGCCCCACATTGCAGAAGGTACTGCATTATATAGTCGGTTCCTATTTTAGATCAGCTGAAGCTGGAGACCAAGTCATTCAAGAGGTTGGGGACTCATCTCACCTGTAGTTCTGCAAGAGCAGCACTGTTCATGTCTAACAGAACCCAGCAGAGATGTCTTACCAAGGTGCAGCACAGCTACTGCTCTATGATTTATTTTTTTTTACAAGACTGCTCAAATTGTTTCTTTTTTTTTTTTTTTCTAATAGAACATTTTGCCATGGAAACCACAGAGATAAAATTTTGGACAATCAAATCAGCGAAACAAACAAAATTACTTCAACTCACAGAACTACAGATCAGTGCTAATTTCACAACCGCCTTCAAATGCAAAGCTCACTTATTTGAACTAATCTTCTCTGTACGGTCCAGAGAACAATATTGACATATACCCACACAGACATATACAGACATTTATATATAGAACTAAGAAGCAAACATTATCTATCAGAGTCAATTAGTGATTATGCACGCGATACTCCTTCTTAGGACAGGATGAAAGAATTGCATCTGGCCAACACTATTACCTTGTGTAATGCACTACACACAGAAGGCACTTGGACAGAATAGAAACTGAACTGTGATATAAAGATGGGAACATAATGAAGTAGAATACTTAATTAACTTCTTAAAATAGTGTTCAAGACATCGTGTTGTGCCTGTCACCATATAAGATCAGGATCCCAGAAATCTGCAAGAAATATAGCTGAGTTGAAACAATTGTTTGCAAAACAGCATGATGAACATGTTCCTCTTGAAGTTTTTACTTAACATTTATTGAAACAAATCAGGTTGACGACAAACCTAGCAACCAAATGTACTTGCACATAGCCAGTCCTCACTGATTTCAGTAAAACTTTATATCAAAAGACAAAATCTAGTTTCCTGGATTCAGTTACCATCTCTTGGTCTGAAAAACAAACAGTACACTTAGATATAACAATAGGCTAGCAGAGTTTTCTAATATTCACCAAAAAAAAGAAAACTAATGGAAATAAAATAAAATCTACAGCTAAACCCCTGGTAATTTAAAAGGTATAATTATCCACAAAACAATTAAATTTATTGACCATGTATTTATGCTAAGAATTAAATTTTTTTTTCTTCTAGAGACATTGGTATTATTGATCAGTTTTCAAGAGAAGAAACAGAAGTGTAAGAACATGCTGATGGTTAGATAAGAGGCTTCAAACTTCTAAACTTTGAACCAAATCTTCTAAACTAAAATTCCAGTAAAAAGAATGTTATTTTCCTAAAAGACTGCTTATATTCAATATTTTACTTTCTCTCATCGAAGTTTTCCAGATCAATTTCTCAAGCAGCTAAAAAACTGGAGACTTTTAAAAGTTCAGAACTGGGATAATATTTGCATATATATGCTGTGAAAGGGTATGTATACACCTTAAAGAAGTTAAATAAGTTAAATAAAAATACAGCAAACAAATTTGGACTCAGAATCACAGTACGTGTTTTTAGAAAATTTCCAGCATTTTTTTTTTCTTCTCCCTCTCCTGGAAATATGGCACAGATTAACTTTCACTTCACATTTATTGAACAGATGTAAGAACGACAAGAATAAGGAAAGGTACCTTGCTAACTTAACTAAGTTATTCAGAGCTCTGTAAATATGTTAGAGTTCAATCTCTTTTCTTTATTTGCTTACTGCTTATAATGTGTTCTGATTTGTCCTAAATCATTACTCTATGGCTGCTGTAGAGGGTGTTTTCCTACTCTGTGGAGGAAGGAAAAGATTGTGTCTTCTTTAAGGGTGACAGAGTGTGCATAGACTATTAAAGCTAGGTCTTACTAGCACAATCTAGAACAAACTTCTAGAGAGCAAGAGGTGGTAGGAATAAAGCAAATGACAGCTTGCAAAAAGCCAGAAGTTTGAGAGGAGATTAAGACACTGCTGAGAAGAACAAAGCACAGCCAGCCAGGCCAGAAGGAGGTCATGGCAAGGAGGAGAGTTTGCCGTACCTCAGAAAAATGCTAAATATGAGTAGACTCAGAGCACAATGAGCAGGAAAGAGCTCATCTTGCCTTATTCTGTGTGAGTCCATTTCTCTATTCCAAAAGTATCTACTTCTAGATTTTGTTAAAATAAAACTAACTTTAAAGTTTAATAGCCCTGCCCCATGGGTTTATTGAAAGAGAAAAAGGCTTTGTAGCTCCATCTTAAAAATGTTGACATCACAACTACATATGCTCTTTTTATTGTATTATTACTTTTAACCCATTCCTATCAAAGCTATTTACAAAGATAATCTATGCAGTGGGACAAGTTATCTTCTTTTGTCTTCCAGTTATTTCTCATGCAAATGTGACACTTTAAAAAATTCCACTTTACTGTCTCTCCATATTTTCACATCCCTTCAGCTGCTGACCAACCAGGTTCTGATCCTTTCGTGGACGGCACATTTTCCAGGAAACGAAGACCATTTGCCTGAGACAGCAGCTGGCTCAGCACTTCTGAAGTGGATTTCCCTGCTGTGTAGTTAGCATTTGTCCTTGAAAGCAGTGGCTATGACCATCTTGTTACACAGTATGCATCAGCCGCAATATTCTTCGCTAACAAGGTAATCACTTTGAGCTCAGCACCAACTTGTATGTGATGTAGTGGTGACCCCAGAACATGGATTTTTAAGGCTATATTTGCTTTTAGGGACTCAGTAATGCCAAATGATATATGAGAAGGCATTTGTTTCCAAGCTTGTGTGCCATACTTGGCACAAAAAAAGAAGCTTAAGACATTTTATACACAGTGTTACCCATACTGCCCATCTAAACCTATTGTTGCTCAGTGTCAATGCCCAAGGCAAAAGTTTTGGCCAGCTTCTGCCTGGGCATCATGCCATCCTGACAGATGGGTGTGAGTGTAGACAATCAAGAAAGTATGTTTGTTCATCAAATAAGAGTGGCTGGGGCATTTTTCCCAGCTGACACTCTGAAAACAGCTGTCTTCCGTGAGCATGCTTGTTTCTGGTTAAAAGGTCTGTGATATTAGTAATTCTTCTCTGAACTATGCAAACTGTCAATAAATAGAAGAGTCATTTTACAATTAGCTATGGTTACTATGTTTGAGGCTACTTTTAAAGAGTGGCCTTAAATAAGCATTTATTTTTCTTCCAGAATTAGGAGGTGAGGACCAAGTGTCTGTGACTCATCCGAGTTGAAATTAAACAGAACTCACAAATGTGTTCTCAGTTTTTATGCAACACTGTGCAACAGACTGCCCTCTTTATTGATTACCGAGCTGACTGGGAACTGTGATACCTGTCCTCCATTCTCAGCTCTGCAGTCGGTGTGCTCCCTAACCTTAAACACAATATTTGGTTTCTGTTACCCAGAGAGGAGGAAGTATGAAGGATTTACCTTTATTTTCCAATGAACAACTTGCTTAATTTTGTTAAAATCCAGTGATAGTGTCCTTTATGGTCTACAGATGCATTTAAAAATCTTTCTTTCATGTTAAACAGAGTAACTCACAAATTTTTGCATTTCATAATCTACACACATAGCCATGTGATATTGATATTCCTGGGAAAAGATTTTATCCAGCAGCAGGAGGGAATGAACAACTCAACATTGAGTCATCTACCAAGACAACAACAGTGGTTATGCTGTTTCACAGAGTGTCATAATGATCTATATGCTCAAGATTTTTACTGTATAGCACACGGTGATTTATAGACATCACGTGTTTATACGACCACAAGGACAATGGTTCTTCACAAAATTATTTACTTGCCATTTTGCAACCCCTTTAACACATCTGGTCAAAACTGTTCCTCCTGTATATTGGTGATATTTTACTACAGCCAATGTATTTACATGGGATTAAATAAATGATGAATGTATCCTAATGTGTCTGAGACTACTGCTACCGTGGCACACAATGAGTGTTCTGAAGTCTGTAATCCCAAATTGTTTTTGAAGGACACCTCAGAAAATTATCTGAGACATCAAATTCCAAGGTGCAAATCTCAACAAGCATGTCTCACTACAAAAAGTTCTGTGTCACAATACAAACACTGAGTGTCAGGGTACATAATACACACATACATAAAAAAGAATTCACAGCATATTGTAGTTTCCCACACCAAAACTTTTGAGAGCTGAAGTTATGCAGCATGATTTTTTTTTTCCCAGTGTTTAGCTGGAGAAGCCCAAGCCCAAGAGGAAGTGGAATACGTGAGGCTGCTTGGCTGTCTTCTTGGGATGGCAGCACTCAGTTGCCCAAGGAAACATGCTGCTATATCTATCACACATCCACATTTGGACCAAAATCTCCTTCTCAAAGAGCTTGAATATTTACAGTGAGAACCCTTGGGAATCAAAGCATTAATTCACATGGCTATTTTCCCACAGGTTTAATGGGGAATATCTTTGCCCTTGAAAATCTGCCAGGTCTGAGCCAGGCTCTGCAGCATTTATATACCACGAGGCGCTCACTGAGTAATCGCAGGGACGAGCATGCCCCATTTACTGCTTGCCATCCCACTAACATATGCAGTTATTGGCTTCACCTGTGAGAGGCAGGCATTCATCCTAGCCCTTCTGCATGCCACAGTGCATAGCGTGTCCATTAGGCTGGCCTTGTCCTCCTGGACTGCCACACCCCCAACATTGCTCTTGGCAGGGGAAGATGCTGAACCACTTCCACTGCAAGAAGCTCTCAGTTTCCCTGAGAGCCCTGGAATGGGGGAAACACTGAAAAAGGAGATCTCAGGTGAGTTTGGAAAGGATACTCAGCAGGAATGGGACAGTGAGGCACTGATGCCTCTCTGGTGAGTGAGGCATAGGCAAGCTGCAGTCATTTTGTGAATGGAAAAAAAAATAATTCCCAGGAAGAGAAAATTAATTCTGTGCATCTTTTTTTTTTTTTCTTTTTTTTTTCTATTAGTCAATAAACCACTGGTTTTACCAGGATTGAGATTATATTGGGTGGCTGCACCACAAGCATACTCGGGCGAAAGGACAAGAGGTCAGCAATTACAGCTCTCCCTTGTCTCTCAGTGATAGATCTCTGATCCTGTTCCCTGACAAATATAGAAGGGGGAGCTTTTCCTAGCAAGCTCATTCCTGAATTATCTGAAGATATTTTAGCAGAATCATGGAGCATCCAGGAAAAAAAAGGTAGAGGAAATGTTTATTTTACAAAGAGAGATTTTTTTTTTCTCTCTAATCCTTCTGCCCATCCCCATTCATAACTGTATTTAAAAGGGGAAGCTTCTTCCAGTTTCATGAGGAAACTAGCTTCAGGACCACCCAGAGAGCTCTGTTCCCTTCCCCTTGTCTAAATCACACAAAGAAAAATAAACAAATGAACACAACATTTGCCTTCTCATCCCTTCTTTTCACTAAAGGGTCAGGAGGGTCGGAGATCCTTCTTTTGCCATCTCTGGGCACCCTCACCCTCTTCAACAACCAATCCAGATGGATCATGGCCTTTGAAATCTTAAATCCTTTAATCAGTTTCTCCAACTTTCTCTGTTGGCTCTTTTATGTCACATTCCTGGGCTAATTCAGGTACCTTCATACAGCATAGGATTTGGATGACAGAAAACACATGGGGAAGTACAAGTCCAGAGATCTGTGCAAGTGGTGGGTTGATTATCCTTAGCTTCATTAAGGTTGCTCAGCAACGTGAGCCTGTATTAATCATGTGAGAGCAGCCGCATCCTGACAAGCTATCTGCACTGCCAGGATACAGACCCTTCCCGCACACTGCTGGGAAACTGTTCCCATGAACGGTCCTTCTGCTGTCGGTGAGGTAAGGGGTGAACAAAAATTTAGACTTGTCAAAAATTTCATGAAGAATTATCCTCACTACATCAATGAGTTCAACAGGAAAGGAACATAGGATGTTGTACAAAGCAATTTTTCAGTGACCACAAAAGAAAGACATGAAAAGCAGCAATTGAAATACTAAATAGTGTGGCTACATGATCTAGGTAATTAAACAAAGGGTAAAGAATTCCCCAATAGATAGATCACTGGCTCTATAGTTCACAGCTTTTCTATGCCTGGAAAGATGGAGGCAACATATTCTTGAGAGATTCATCACTAAGTCATCATTTCCAGCTGGATTTTTTCCATTTGATAATTTTGTACTGTTAATCAGAGCTCATCAGATACTGCAGAAATAGCATTCAAGAACTTTAGTTTAAATTCCAAACAGCTTCCTCGTCTCTTTCTATTTCTTATTAATATGATTATGTTGCATTCACAAATGTTCTTTTTTTATCTATCTCAGCCATTTAGTGATTTCAGATTACCAGCCATTCAGTGGAGAAGCACCTAAATTAGCATTACAGAACAAGGCTGAGCTCTTCCATGAACTACCCTTATGCTGTCAAGCTAAATGGGAACTTCTACAGACTTCCAGATATTTAGTATTGACACTACCAAGCTACATCTAAGGCTTTAAATTCGAGGCAGGAGTTAGTGAAGAATTATTTGGTCAAGTGTTACCAGATTCATATTTTCGTAACAACATTTCTGGAAGTGGTTTCCCTTTAATGGTATGTGTCTGAATTGAATGGGAGTGATGTTAGCCTTTTAAAATTATGTGAGGGTTTCTCAGCTACATTGCAGATGGTTCTGTAACCCCATCCCTTAAGGGTAGCACTGGACCAAAACCCCTCTAAAGTCAAATGTGATTCTGGAAAAGCCATTGGGTTTATTTCTTTACTACAAAGGCAGAGAACTTTGTGTTGAAACACTCTAGAGGAGATATATACCCATGTCTGTATATACGTCTAGTTTTACTGTTTACCAGCACTTTATTCTGTAAAAAAAAATTAATTCTAATTAGAAATTGAAGGATAGTGCCCCAAACAGTGTATAACTGACACACAGGCTGCTACTGCACCAAAGGTGGAAAACTGTCAGGAACGACTTTCTTCCTGTCTTTTTTTAATCTGTCACTTCCTGTAGCAATAAGAAGCAATATGGAGTTGCAAGGAGATTCACTTAAAATGAACAAGCAAATAAATTTGGACTTCAAAAGATGGTTTGGAAACCTGAGGAAAGACTTACCTCCTATACTCTTTGCTCAGAGGAAGAAACATTCTATTTGTTCGTTCATACTTGAACATGTGAGTATGAAAACAGCACCTCAATCAGAGAGACAATTAAGGCAAGTGGGTTTTTGTTTGTTTGTTTGTTTATACAATTTTGCTGATGCTTCAAATACTTTCAAATAAAGAACATTTCAGGTCATTGAATAGTATGTATACTCCCACACACATTTTTTTATTGTCACACATACTGAAAGAAACCACTTACTGGGAAGGAAGGCTGCTCTTGGCCCACTGCTGTGCATGACAAACTCCAAATCTCTGAAGCTCCGTTAGATTTAATAAGACACTTCGGCTCTGTGTCATCGTCTTTTTTTTTTTTTTTTCTCGCTGTAAAACTAGGACAGTGCATTTTCATTTGACAGTCACTGTTTATAGTCTAGACTGTAAATTCAAGTGGTCAGATAGTGCCTTATCCTATATAAAACATTAACATGATGGACTTCTACTCTCAGTTGAATTTGTTTATGTAGCAAATAACTTGAATACTATTGTTTCTAAAAGAACTTGGGCTGGCCAATAATTTTTAGAAGTTAAACATCTGAAATACTAAAATAAAGAAATGTAACTTCTGATAGTGATGTGGTTATTAGTTACATGGCTATAGGTGAATCCATAAGGTATGGAGAAATTCTCTGATGTTAATAACTCTAAATGCCACTTGTTTCAGGTTTAAAGAGTTGCTATCTTGCTTGTTAAATGCATTTGCAAATTTTTACATTGAATTTTTTTTCTCTGCAACCTGATCAAATGACTTGTAAGATAATACAAATCTGAAAATTAATACAATATGTATATATCATGTGCCAACATTTTAGATCATTGTTATGTTATTAATGGTTTATTGATCACAAAAAATAGTGTATTCTATCAGCATAAGTATGAGTTGATATATGTATATGTGTCAGTATATACATAGCATGGATAAATCTTTCACTTCCTAAGGAAAAAAAAATTTCCAATGAGGGTGGTGGAACATGGGAACAGGTTGCCCAGAGAGGTGGTAGATGCTTCACCCCTGGAAACGTTAAAGACCAAGTTGGACAGGGATCTGAGCAACCTGATTTGGTTGAAGGTGTCCCTGCTCTTTGCAGGGGGCTTGGACTAGATGACCTTTAAAGATCCCTTCCAACCCAAACTATTCTATGATTCTATTTTCCACCTCAAAGGTCTTTTCATACAAAAAAAAAAAGTGATCCATCTAGTTCATAGAGTTCCTGTTCTTCCTGCTTTTACTTCAACTAATCTTTAAGCTTAAGCATTAGGGTAAGATTTTACTCAGAGAGGATCATCTGTGTTTGTTAGCTATGGGAGGTCTTTAATTTAATCTGAAGAATGCATCAATGGCTAATGTCAGGGTTAGGATACTCAAGTAGATGTATCTACCATCTCATTATATTAGGAGAATTTTAAGCTGGAAAGGTATTTTCCTATTGACTTAAAACATGTAGGAACTATCTAGCATGATAAGTAAATAAGTACAAGGTCTGACATTCACAGAGGTCAGTCTTCAGTCAGCTCAGGCCATTCTGCTCCTGCTCTAGGGCAACATGGACTTGCTATGGGCAGAGCGTTTTCACTTCCACACCCCACATCCAGGCAACAGACACTGCACTCTACTTGCTGCATACAGAGTGGTTTAAGACAAGTGAAATGAGAAAGAGGAAAACAATTTAGAGAAAATATGGAAAATATGTAAGAGCTTGAGTGTAAAAAAAGAACCTCTGATGCACTGACTCTGGACACATGATGTAAGACATAACAAGAGAAAAATTCACAGGGCAATGTCTCATTTTTATTTGCTCTTGTGTGGTCTATAAAAGAGTCAACTTACTACTAAGCTTAGGAAAAATCTGTGGAATAGGAGGAACGAGAGTAGAAATTTAAAAAAAAAAAAGCATTTGTGTTGGTGTAGAAGAGATAATGGAGTGCCAAACCCAGGAGGAATAGCCATGTCAATCAGATCATAGATTTTGGAAGCTGAGAGAAGCTGTAAACTTAAAACAGTTTGACTGATGTTTGGATAGCTGAAAGCACCTTGTGGCATTAGAAACTATGTAGGAAGTGTTTTAGCTGTTCCACAGTTGCACTTAATCGTGGCAAAAAGTGTGATTCAAAAAAAAAAGTTACTCAGAAAGGGTTAAATTCACCCCACAGTTTATTCAATACAGATAAACTTATCCTCTCGGTAAGATAGATAGAA
The DNA here is from genome assembly GCF_036417535.1 of Chlamydotis macqueenii. NCBI lineage: Eukaryota > Metazoa > Chordata > Aves > Otidiformes > Otididae > Chlamydotis > Chlamydotis macqueenii. The sequence goes on from NC_141558.1 coordinate 12,940,942, forward strand.
ATAGAATAACAAGCAATTCACCCTATGAAGGACATATGCTTGTGGCTATGAAGAAAGGAAGGAATCTCATTTTCAGCTGATGACATTATTCTTCTTGTCTTTATTCGCACAGAGTTCCCTCATTCACTGTCCTTCACGGGAAATAACTTTTTCTGTTCTTATATGTCTAACAGGTGAACATCAGAAGATGAACTGAAGAGTTCAAAAAGACCAAGCTGTCCTGCCCTTTCTTGGGGTCTTTGCTTCCATTTGGCAGCTAAAGTACAGTAGTGGCATGGGAGAAAGAAGTTGGAATTCTTGCTGCCCATTCTGCTGCTTACTGAAATTCCTCTCAGAGGCATAGGAAATGAGGATTACTGACTTTGTAAAACCTCAGAGGACTCCTGAAATGGGGAAATGAGGATTTAGTCCTCTGCCCAGAGTGATATAAGAAGTACAAATCAGAGCAGGTAAGTTAGCTTGGGTGTCCTATGACTTTGTCCCACTGTCTTAGTAGGGACCATGACTCCTTCTCTTCTCTGAGTAAGCTGAGACTTCATTTCTTTTGGATTCTCAATGTGACTTTGTGCAGATGACTTGATTACACACCCAAAATTTTCAGGAAGAAAACCCCACAGAGAGTCTACACGTAAAAACTTTTCAAAATAATACAAATCTAAATGCCTTTCCTTCGCCCTCTTTCTTTCCATCTCATATACACACTTTAATGGTGAGTATTATATTGAAAATACTGATGTATAGATAATTTCATCCTTGAGTTACTCTGAGTTGTGTATTATCTGTGACCTTCCTTCTAGTGCTTTCTTTTGGATGGAGGAGTCTTTCCTCCCTTCTAACTGCTCTCATTACCAAGAGAATCCCATCAGATTTCCTGCCCCTCTGTCCTCTGCAATCCTTCCTCTGCAGCTCTCACTGGAGAGCTCAGCCCTGAGACATTCCCATGCTGGTGGGAGTGGAGGAGGGCAGTGCTCTCCAGCCCCACCCTCTTCCAGAGGAAATGTCATGAGAAAATGTTTTCTTGAGCTCTTTCCTGTTAACATGCTATGAGAATGCTTGCTATCAACTGTGCATTTTTATGGCATTTTGACTGGAAATAATGTGAGAATGTTCTTTCTCACATTATTTCCAGTAGAAATACTCTGAGAACATTGTTGTTTGTGATATTTCTGCAAAGTGTACTTAGAGATTGGATGTGACTAAATTTGCCTTTAGAATTGTGAGTTTGATTTTTTTTCTTTCTTCCAGCTGAAATTTGGGCAGCATCTAATGTCTCTTCATTTTAAACATTTCTTTTATCATTAAGCCTTGTCCAGATTTGTGCCAAATTAAGCCTTTAGCTGAAATAGCCGATTTGTTTCCTTTGTGCCCTAAGATCTGTCCAAACTGAATCAAAGGTTAAGAAACCAGATTAAACTCCACAGCAATTACAGTATTTATAGGATTTCCTTCTGTGATGAAGTTGTTTCGGCTGCCCTTTCTGTTTCAAAATGGACCTACAATAGGGTTGAATAAAACTGTGGAGGAGTAGAGACCTGGAAGAACAAAGACCACATACTGTAAAAAAGCCATTCTAATTAAATCAGAATGAAAACACAAGAATGCCTTTGCTTTCACAGAAACAAGTAAGCGACCTAGAGAACCTTATGACTTGGCAGTCCACACATTTGTTTTTTAAAAAGCAACTCACATCTTTAAAAGGAAATAAATCCTGGAAAAAATATAAGATGTGTCAAGTCAGTCAGCTATTTATGCCATTTCCTCCGATCCTGATGTTTCTCTCATGAATTATGCACTTTCAGCTGCCACTGCTTACATATGTGGGCCCTTGTGGCATGTTTCCCAGGACCAGCATGTGATTTCGGATCATAAAAAATGAACATACACATTGCTCCTTCAGTAAGGCTGAGATGCACAATTCCAACTGCTCCGTCTTCAAAATCTCTCTTGTATTAGAAAAATAGCAGCTGTTATTATAAACATCTATAGCTATAATAGCTGCAGCCGTGAAAACTAATCACCATATTTTCATTTTAAATTGCAACAAAGGAATTAAGAAACAGATGCCTATTAAAAATGAAAAAGGTAAAGTAGCCCCTAAGAGTTTCTCAATAGCCAGAAGGTGGTGCTGCATTGTAATAGAGTTGCAGGGGGTCAGGTTTGCATCTTTGATAACTTATGCTGTTTGATTCACTTTTTAAAAGTGAAACAGAAGGAGAGATTAAACCATCACAACTGCGCGGTGGGGAGGTGTTCAGCAGAGGTAAAAGGAAGCGTAGAATTTTGTTGCTGAAATATTGAAATCTCACGGTTTTCATGATCTAAGATTGAGTCTTTCAATGAAAACTTTGTTACCTCTCTGTGTTTCTTCATTGTTGGTTATATTAAACTCTCCTGCTTCCTTAACTCTTCTCTTTCATCAGAATAGTCAACAACACAAACAGAAAAACCTCATCAACCATTCTGTGATGTCTTTCCTTTAATAAATCTTTCTTCTTGTAGCATTTCACATAATTTTTACTAAGAAACTTTCAGTTCCTTTTGTTGAATAGAAGACCTGATATTCAGGCCCAGGTAGAGTGTTGACTTCGATGAAACTCCGACATTTTTTGCCAGCTAAGGTAGTGCAATTGCCTTCTTTAATAGGAGAAGAGAAAGACAGCAGAGCCACTGTGACATCATGTGTATCTGTGCAGTGGAGAGTGGTGCTGGGCAGAGGTCGAGGGCTGGATCCCAGTGATTTAGCTCAGGTAAAGCAGCATGGATGCCTTGCCTGCCTGGTTAGAGTCCCTCAGTCACACTGCTCCCCTGAAATGGATGGATGTGTCTGCATTACTGTTTCATTAGCGCCAGGAGTGAACAAAATATCTGGATTGTCCCCACTTTCTGTGCCTTGCTCTGCATTTTGGAATAGTCTTGGAGAGCAGGTGGTGGATGACAGTAAGTGGGCAGACGTGTTCCAGCAGCTCACCCAATGCACTGCAGCTCCAAGGGGCGGTCAGACCATAGGATCCCGCTCTCCCTCCCTCTTCTGAGCACTGCAGGGTCTGGATGAAGGGCCTCAGCACCAAATGTTTCTCTCCTACAGATTTGTTCCTATTGATCTGCTTTACTGGCTCATGCGGGTATAGTCCACGGGTACTTCTGCATAGGCTTGAGGTTGTATGGACAATTCCCCTGTGTTCTCTGATGAGAAAGATACTCCAATTTGATGGTTTGGGTTTGGGTTTTTGTTGTTTTTTTTTGTGTGTGTGTGTGTGCATGTGGAAAAAAAGGTCACTAAGAATCAGGCAGCTGCCTCATGGGGATAAAGTTTTGACTGGGAGGAAAATGACCCTGACCATCAGAACAAATCATCTCAGGGACATGGAAAATTATTGCCAAGTAATGCCATTGTTGTTTGCATTGCTGAGGCACACTGAAGTCATGCTAACTACTAACAAAAAGATGATGTATTCCACAGCAAGGGAATGACTCTGGATGTTAAAATCTTTCCTGGATTAAAGGAGAGACACTACAAGTTCATGGAACTGAAATCCATTGAGAACTAATGAGTACACAGAAACAACATCTAGTTCAGGGAATCACTGGGCTGAGAGTAGCTAGAGACTGGGAGGATAGTGAAGGGAATTGTTAGATAGACCTGTCTTCTTATTATTCTTTCCTATGCACTGCCTTGACCACTGCTCAGATTGGTCCGGGACAGAAAAAAAAAAGAGATACTCTTCTCCAATGAGGGCAACAGCAGCCCCTTTACGTAAGTTGGGCTTAGAGCTGAACACTTTCATCCTGTTGAGTGGCCTGATGCTTCCCGGGGAGGAGACTGTGCAGCTCCCCTGAGTTCAGCTGTAGCAGCCTCTGTGCTGCTGAGAATCAAAAGAGGATTTTGTCCTCTGAAATTTCAGGAAAAAAAAATTATCCATGAACTCATTATTAATTTGGGGTAGTATATCCTTGGCATGACCTTTCTGAGTGATAGCTGCTCTCACATCAACACTGAGCCCGTGAGTACAGAGGTGAGATACGCTTACTCAGTCATGCCAGTAATGGACAGATTGTCCAAAATGGAAATCACAGAAGCCCTTTTCTACAGCAGAAGTCACCTTTGCACTTTGCATACTGTCTGTGATACGTGGTAGGACCTTTGTGGATCCACTGCTGATTTTTTCCCCATATTCACAGTGCCAGAAAGCTGCTTCCAGTTTGGTGGAAACACACCAGTTCTGCTGATTGGGGGAGCTAAGACATGTGCAAGAAAGGGCACAGACTTTGATCACAGTGGAGAATGAACAGTATTTTCTTTCATATCATGTGGTCTGATTGCCTATGTAGAATAAGTTCATGAAAACTCTGAGTTCCCATAGAAATAGATATGGCTTCATTTTTGGCACGCAATGCAAAATGATGGTTCTCAATGTAAATGTAACTATACCGATACATAGCCATACAGTAGCTTTTAAATTCACCAGATGCTTAATGGCTGCTTTCAATCAGAAAAGTGGCCCATAGCAGATGGAATATGACTAACCATTTCCAAAACCATGGGGTTTTATTGTCTTAAATAAAATGAATTTTGAACAATGAGGGGGGAAACTGAAACCTTTCTTTAACTTACGTAATGACAAAACACCCAAGCTATTTAAATAAAATATTGTTTAAAGCATCTATAGATCTAAGACCTGTACTGGCAGTGATCATATTCAGCTTGGGATAAGTGCTTATTTGAGAGTTTCTTATTGCTGGAAACACAGTCCCATAATGGAAGTGGTGACAGACCTTAAATTAGTGCAGTGCTACTGTACAATAATGTGTATTCTCAGTGCCATATGGTTATGATATGCAGCCGTTTTCCTATGCTGATTGTAAATTTGGACTGTCTGGCAGACATTATAGGAGGGAAAGACATCATTGATCATTTTATCCATCCACTCTGGGTCAGCAAAAGATCATTCCTGACAGTCTCAATTTCTATTTTTTAATTATTTGCATTACTGTAGTGCCTAAAATAGCCAGACAGCTTAGTGTCGCCTTGTTCTGTGCATTATGCACCAGGGTAAGTGTTGCTTGCTTTGAAAATGCAGAGCAGCTAATGTGCAGATGTAATCAGAGGCAAGTAGGAACTGAAGCTAAGGTGATACCATACTTAATGTAAAGGCTACAAATTCTTAACATTTGCTGCTTCATTTTTGTTCTTTTATTATGGGTCAGGGCAATCCCAAGCACAAATACAGTCTGGGCAGAGAATGTATTAAAAGCAACCCTGAGGAGAAGGAGCTGGGGATATTTGTTGATGAGAAGCTCAACGTGAGCCCACAATGTGCGCTTGCAGCCCAGAAGGCCAAACGCATCCTGGGCTGCATCAAAAGGAGCATGGCCAGCAGGTTGAGGAAGGAGATTCTTCCCCTCTATTCCGCTCTCGTGAGACCCTACATGGAGTACTACATCCAGCTCTGGAGCCCCCAACATAAGAAGGACATGGACTTGTTGGAGCAGGTCCAGAGCAGGGCCATGAAGATGATCAGAGGGATGGAGCACTTCTATGAGGACAGGCTGAGAGAGTTGGTGTTTTTCAGCCTGGAGAAGAGAAGGCTCCGGGGAGACCTCGCAGCAGCCTTCCAATACCTAAAGGGGGCCTACAGGAAAGCTGGAGATGGATAGTAGTGATAGGACAAGGAGCAATGGCTTTAGATGGAAAGAGGGCAGATTTAGATTAGATACAAGGAAGAAGTTATTCACTTTGAGGGTGGTGAGGCACTGGAAAAGGTTGCCCAGAGAGGCAGTGGATGCCCAATCCCTGGAAGTGTTCGAGGCCAGATTGGACAGGACTTTGAGTAACCTGGTCTAGTGGAAAGTGTCCCTGCCCATAGCAGGAGAGTTGGAATGAGATGACCTTTAAGGTCCCTCCCAACCCAAACCTTTCTATGATTTTATGATTATAACTCAATTATCTTGATTTGCTTACCAGATCACCTTAACTGGCTGAAGTTTCACAAACATCACGACAGACCTCGTGTGTGGAAAAGCAGCTCCCTACTAACAAACATAGAAGAAGTGTTCCAGAAACAAGGACCATCACAGGGAAACCTGATCCATTTGTCTGAGAAGCAAACAGGACAGAATATCACAGGAAAAGCAGCAGAAAGGCCATGTTATGGTACAGAAGACTGTGTAAAAACTTATGCAGAGATGTGAAAAACCTCGATGTATAGAACTACTGAAAATTTGTCTATGGTATAAAATGGACCTGTGGTAGAAATCCCACAATTAGTGGAAACTCATGCCATTAAGTCCAGATCGTATCTATAACACAGCACCATGCCACAGTGACCTGTCACTGCATTTTCTTGGCAGGGCTTAATAGCTTGGGCGCAGCACTGTCTGATGTGGGAACAGTGCATCAGATGTGAATTGGCTTAGGTCCAGGCAGCTCAGTGCATCCATGTATCACACGCCCCAGCACACCAACTCTGGGATTAGCTTGGACAGACCTTACTTGGGTCTGTTTTAATTGGTCCATAAATGATAAGAAGCCCTCATTGCTTCTCTTATCCAACTAATTTCCAGTTTAATAAAGGAAGTTCTTTCTGATGATCAGACAGGTCTTTTCCTTTAAAAAAAAAATATTTCATCCCAGTAGAAATTAATTGCCTTCCAAAACCAGAGTAGAGTCCTTTGAAAAAAAGGCATCCTGGCAAGCCAAGCAACCATATGTTTTGTTGCCATTTGATGGGACTTGTGCTGAAATCCCAGCCTCTGCTGCCTTTCTCCTGCTAAGGAAGAAGTACCTCGTATCACAAACCAGCAGCCCCTTCAGGCAATTGCCATTTAAAGAGTGGCATTGATGGACTCTGTAAGGAGTCCTATTCAGCACTCTCTAGCTGGCAGCATGATGTCAGTGATGTGGGCGGCAAACCCCTGAATTTGCTTTGATGGTATTTGTGCTCTTTTTTTTTCATTTTTCACGAATGAGTGATTCATTTATTTGAAACAACGTGTTTGGAAAGCCTGCCCTGCTAAGGAATTGTCTGCGCAGTGGGGGATGCTTGGAACATTGTATGTCCTCATGGAAGTACCAACAGGGGTTGTGCCAGATCCCCAGTGTAAGAGGTAACAGGGATGCTTGTATCAAAGCCAAAGCTTTATGAATCAAAGGCGCTGACTCTCAAGCACAAGTGCCAGCATTTGGGCAGATAACCTAGCCCATGCCAATTGAGGGTGAGAGGAATGCCCCAGACTAATCCAGTGGATTCAAAGAAACACAACATAATCAATTTTAAGTGTCTCACAGCCCTGAGAGTCTTCTTTTAATTTACAAATATTAAAGGAAGAAATGAGGGTAATTATGTGGTCTCGTTTCCCAGATAAGAAAAAACAGAATTTTTTTTTCACCATTTTCTACCAAAACCCAGTGTTGCTTTGGGTGGTTTGTTGTAAAACATACGAGGTAGGGGGAAGCAGCACTGGAAGAAGAAACTGTGAATATCATATTGCATGCTTTGCAAGTGGATCAAGTACAACTCAAATGTTCGTGTGGCATGTGACCAGAAGCAGATTTTGGCCAGTATGAGGGCTGTTGAATAATTCTGTGCCATCTTCAGTAGTAAGCACTTGACACTAGACATTCACTAGCAGGGTGATTCAGACTGCTGAGATTACGCTGTCTAAGGCAAAACATTATATGCAATACAGAGGATAAGGCACCTATGAAAAATCACCAAATATCCTACATGTAGAATGGAGCTGGAGGTAGCACTAAATTAAACTCTAAAGGCAAGGTCACGTCTGAGCTTCTGCCGCTCTCTATCTATGAAGTTTCTGAATAAGGTTGAAAATTACGTGCCTGTATTCACTCAGAAAGAAAATACGGAATCCCCTTCTGCTCAGAGGTGTGTCATCAAGCATTTTTCATTCTCTTTAAATGGTAGCTAAAAGGCAAGGTGACAACTTAGGTTTTGCATAACATTTTTGTGATTCTAAAGAGAGGCGTGAACACAGCTTTGTAGCTTTGGACAAATACAAGGAGCCTAATGAATTTAAATTTGTATTTCATATATAAAATGTTAAGTGGTTCATTGCAACAGCTGATCTCTACTGAAACAACATGCTTCCTCTCCTAACAAGCCCTGCATAGAGAAGTCCCCACAGGAAAACTCATTTCCTGACTCCACAGCACAACCAATCACTGTTTCAAATGATTGATCTCAAATAGTAGGACAGAGGACCTCATATTAGTGAAGTCCAATGCCAACATACATCTTCAGTAAGCCGGTGCTCAGATTCCATTTCTGCACACAGGATGAAATCAGTGAGTTTACAGAGACACTGAATTGAATGGACTCTCCTATCACACAAGACCAGAAAACATCCTGTTCTCCTCCATCCTGCTTCCCTCGCCCAGAAGACAACATATGCGAGAACATGCTATCCACAACAGCTGCAGTAATGTAGTTTTCTAACTCCGTTTGTCCGTTGGTTTTCTTGAGCTCAGTAGTGCTCAATAAAAATAGAGAAAACACTGTTCTTGTTAAATGTTCAGAAGTAGCTCCCCATATACACAACATATAATGAGTAAAGGCAAGGAAATGCTTTGAAATCAGACCCATTTCTTATTTTTTTGGCTCTGGAACTTGGTATTCTATATGCACTGTGTAGATTTTTTCCTTCTGGTTTTGACAACAAATGCCATTACAAGTATGAGAAACCTACCTGGTTGAAAATGTTGTCAAAATGACATATACAAAAATTCACTTTCTGACAATCGTTTTGGTAGGAAATCCCCAACTGGCTCCCTGCACTTACTTACAAAGTCATTTTGTATTCTCTAACATGTAGAGCATCAGATTTTTTAGTGTAAATAACATAAATACTATCTTGAGTTACAGGAGGAATATTATTTTAAGAGGAAATATTACAGGAATCACACTATTCCATGTTTCTTTCATAATTTTGATGCAAACCAAAATAATCAAGTCATTTGCAGAGCAGAAATTCTGAAAAAAAATAAACCAAAATTGTTACTTCAATGATATTTAATTACTACAATGTTAAATACTAAGTATTAAACATTTAATGCTTATCTTTATATAAATCAGTTTATATTATATCTGTGATATCTGTTATCACAGATATTTTATATCTGTGATATCTGTTATCTATTAACATTATAAAATCAAAACTAAAGGACTTTCTTATTTAAAATAAGTAAAATGCCAGCATTGCCAGATTCCTGACAAATGTTTTGGTTTTCATGAAAATGCATTTCTTGATGGAAGTCAGCTTAGCTCAAAAATTTTCAATGAACTCTAGAATTAGACATAAAGGAAAAGACAACTGAGACAGTGATTTTCAAAGCACTAGTGGAAATGAAAAGCATGCGGATTCTACTGAAAGTTACTATGATTTGGGTACCACACTCCCAGAGGATCCTTTGAAAATCCTGAAAGACTCTGATTTCTCAAGCACAGTATGCACTCACTGCCTATTACTTGTTAAAAATAATAAGTATCTGAGGCACAAGTTTAGGAAAACTTGAAGCACTCTACACTGTCTTTAACTTTTAAGAAGCTATAGAACAATACTTTCTTTTTTTTTATCCTGATGGATAGTGGGATTTTCAATACTGTTATATGCTGTTCTTGGTGGCTTTTGGATTTCTATTATACACTGATGTCTCAAAAAAAACCAACCAACCAAACAAAAAAACCAAACCAAAAACAAACCCAAGGAAAATCATCATCCAAACCAGAAATGCTTCAGAATTTTGTTTGAAATCTATGAAATGCTTTGAAATTTTATTTGAAGTCCAGAAAGTGATGTTAAATCGTCAAATGACATTCCCTGCATTAATATAACTGATTGCAATTCATTCTAAAGTTCAGTTGTGTCTCTGTGCATACTAACTTCACAAACACAAAACTTCCCACTGCACTTTTATTCACAGGCTTGTCAATCAGGTGCTCACCGTTCCTTTAAAGTTTAAGCCTTATTAACCTACACACTGGATTTGACTGATGATAGGCCACAACAAACAAAGAGCACCAACTCTCAGGTTCCAAATCCTGTCATCCTAGTTCAGAGGGTCCATGCAAACCCCCTGGAAGAGATGAAAGGATCACTCAAATGTCTGATTATTCAAACACACAAGCAATGAGGGCACATTGTGGAAAAAAAAAAAAGTTAGCGAAGTCCCCTGCTGATTGAGATATCTTCTAAAAAAATAACTTAGTGTTGATCTTTGTACACCGATAGCGTTGATATCCAGCCCAGATCTTCATGGGTTATGTCAAATGCACACTGGGAACACCATGTGCAAGATCTGGATTGAATAGATATTTGGCAAATATTGTTAAATTGAAATCACTCTATGCCAGTGTTGCCCAGATACAGTAGGAAGCCAGCATGTTAGCTATTCCAGAAGAACTGAAAAATCACCATAATTCTAGCAAGAAGAATTTTTATTTCACTCATTTTCATAAGTAATTTCATAGTTTGGGGCTTCAGTATAAGCATATACTTATGTCCCTTTTTGGTATATAACATAGATTACTTTATTGTGAAAATTTTGCTCATGAAGGCCTGGCATGTTGGGTAAATGTAATTCCTACTAAGCCTCACTGTATTTATCAGGATTTTTATTACTGTTAATTAATATTACAGCATTGCTCGGAGACCCCAGTCAGGCACAGGATCCTACACATAAAAAGTAATGGTGCTTTTGTGTTCTAAAGAACAAATCTAAATAATAATTATGTGTTGTAGATAGAACACAAAGTAGAACGGTTGAAGGGAAGAGAAGGATAATGGTAATGAAGAAATCTGGAAGGCTGGGGTTTTTTTTAAAAGAAACAAAACTCTGGACTTTAACGTGAGATGAGTCAAGGGAACAAAAAGCAAGACAGACTATAAAATAGAAGCTGACCTCAAGCTTTCCCAGAACCATTATCTTATATTCCTGCTTTCTTGCTCTTTTTGATTTCAGTTTTCTCCTAAATAAACAATAATAACTGTGCAGGATACTAACAACTGTCGAGCCTGTATGCAAACAGCATTCAGCTTATGACTGTGATGGCTTGTTAGCTTCCCACTGAGCTAACTACGAGTTAGTAAAATGTAAATGATACAATAAATAGAGTTGATGAGAGGATCAGATCATAAATACAACAATGTTATACAGTACCTTTTGAAAGTGGGGAAACAAGTGCAGGTTATAGCTGAACAGTGCACAGAGCAAGTGTCAACAGTTCCTTTATTCTGTCTACTGAAGCAAACTTCCATTTTTGTGGGGAAAAAAGGTATAACAAACTGATGGGTGAAATACCTTTGTCACTGTAAAACTAATTTCCCCTCCCAAAGTGTCAGATTCAAAATCCAGCTGGCTTTACTGTCATGTCTGAAGACAAAACTCTCAAAAAGATAAGAAGAAATGAGGGTGATAAGAGAAAAATAAGGACAAATATCTCATCAGGATGTGACTGTCTCTTACTAAGTTGCGTATCCCACTTACACACTATTAAATCTACTTTCTGATCCATATTGGTATAAACCAGATGATTTAGGAATATTATATTTCATAATTTTAATATGATGCTGCATCAACTCTCAGAGCTACAAAAATGTGCGTTCTGCATTTGTTTTCTGTTGTCATTCTGTATGTTTGACCATTTCTTTAGAAAATGATAACACTAAGATTTTCATCTGTTTTCTGTGTCAGCTACATCTTAATACTTCTATCCTTTAAGAAGATTCCTGCCCATTCAATAAGCATGCTAAATAAGGGGTAAATGTATGAATAAACTTGTTCTTATATGATTCAGAAGCTCACAGCAAAAAAAAAAAGCAACCAAGCATATACAAGTAATACGCTGTTCCTCTGGGAATACAATACTTGTACCATAGCTTTGGCTTTATGTTGCAGTGCTGGACCGAGCCTGAGAGATGAATGTAAAAGATAAAGAAGCATTGTAAGGTCAGTGACTGAGCTCCTCTTTTTGCTAATCGGCTTCCCTTGTTATCCATCTAATTTATTAGAAGGTTAACCTTTTCACTACTGCTAGAAACTAGCTACAATATTCTATGAAATGGTCTTGGTAAAAAATTAAACCTATTACTGTTCATATAGCTCTGTAACATAAATGATACTGTAGGGAAAAAGAAAATAAAAAATCTAAACAGCAACTCTGCAGCATTTTTCACTCCAAAGAGCATTCAAATGCAAATTGGTTTACATGAAAAGAGGTACCAGGCCTTCATAGGTAAAATATTTCATGGAGATAGAGACTTTACAAGGCCATAGAAGGAGTACCAATGCCACATATTAACTAAGAAAATATTTAAGATAGGCCGACCTGGAATTTTCCGAGGGATTATATTCCTATTAAAAAAATATTTTCTTTTAACCTAGAAGTTTACATGGAGTCTTAAAAAAACCCTACTCCAAAAGTATTTTAAATGTTAAATGTATAGAATATTGTATTTCAATATTTTTAAATGTAAAGATTCATTTCCCAGGTTGAAATTATCACAAAAGTCAGGAAAAGAAGCAAAATAGTTATAGATAAGTGAATCAAAACTCATTATGTATCTACAAGCTTTTAAGAGGTTTTTCCTTTCTTCTTGGATCAAAACAAACAGGTAAATTTGTTGAAACAAAATTTGAAGTTAAAAGTTAGTTTCTTTTAGGATATATTCTATATCTCAAGAGTAAGAATGAAAGAAAAAATTGAGTCAGGATGGGTAATCCACAAGAAAATGTTTTTATCTACAAATTGGAAGATCAAGGTCAAGTGTGTGGTTCCAGCACAAGCTGTTTCTGTGGCTTTGGCTCAGACACTTCATTTCATGTTCACCTGTCCTAAATTCAAGAAAGCTGTTAGGTATCTAGATCTCAGAAAGCATCATTTGTTCCCTAGAAGCACATACATTAGTACTTCCAGAGAACACACAGAGTAATGTAATGGGGCAAATGATCTTTACACTGATAAAGATAATGAGAATTCTTAAATCCAAAAGATATATTTTCTAGGAAAATCCCCAAAGTAAAGTCTGTGTGTCATGTTCCGTCTCAGTAGAGAAAGAAGAAAGTTGAGAATTTTTCTGAAAATGGTAATGAACTATTGGATTTTACTCATAACGCTGACTTGTCTTGCATTCTCAGTCCTTCACCATCTCTTTGTCCTCTATTTCTTATTATAATACAACTAATCTGTTAGCTGTGTCTGAAAATCTTTATTCTTTAGGCCAGGTTTGGTTTTAATTATTCTTCTTAGAATATTATAACATAGTGGTGAAAAGCAATGAACTATTTTGTCCTTTAATTTCAAGAGTAAGTTTTAGGCATTTAAATGGGCCTATAATTTTTGAAATTAAATATTAAATTAACTATTAAAACCATAAAATATAGAAGAGAAGTATAAAAGAAGTGCTTGTAAGTTCTGTATCAAGTCAAGAAGAGGATCCTTAGGCAGAGGAAATAGGAAAGAGCTTTGGAACAGATTTCAAGTGAGACAAAAGGGAAAGCTAGAAAGAAATTGCAGGAATGTGTTCAGAAGCTGCAGTTTAGGAGTTTAGAATTTGATAGCACTCCTACCCACTCTAAGGTTTCACAAAGCTAACCTGACCCTTTGTACCTTCTGAAAGCACAAATTTTTAATCAAAAAACAGTTCTATGGTATTTATACAGTCAAAAATTTGCACCAGTTTTGAACTTTCAATTTCAGGATTTCATAATGCAACATTCAGGGACAGGTTTTCATTCTAACCTCAGTTTATATTGCAGGTGCTTGACATCTCTAAGTACTGCGACTCATCATCTCAGTTTAGATCCCCAACAGTTTAGCCTTACTATTTTGACTTAATGTTGGCATTTATTATAATCATGGATAATTATGTATAATTATAATTAAGCTCTAATCCTCCTCAATTACACTGACATAAATTAGGCATAAGGCATAATTTAATCAAAATTAATGGATCTGAGCCAGTGTAGAGCTGACACAAGGATAAACCCAGATCCTGTATCTTGTTATGAAGTACAGCATTCTAAATATACCAGAGTAAACCCATCTTATAGGTAACTATTGTTCAGTTACAGGAAATGTTTGCTATTCATTAACTGCCATTGCTAACAAAAAGGAAAAAAAAAATTGATTCAGAAAATAAAGCAAAGATTGCAAAGGAAGCACTGAAATCTGAAAGAACTTCAAATCTTTTACATAAGAAAAAGCATTTGTAAGATCATAAGGATATCTATAAAGATTACTTTTGTTAAAAAAAAAATCAAAGGAAAATTAATTCCCTTGGGCATTTTAAATGTTTGTGATAGAAATACCCACATCCAGATGCTAACTTCTCTAACTGACCAAGAGTGGCCTTAGAGAGGCTGGTTGGGGAAATGATCCTTTACAAAACATGGGATACAAAGCTTATGTTGTTGAAAGGAGAAGCATGTAATCAGCTAAAGAATTCCTGAGAAAGACCAAGGGCAGCAGATACTGAAACCTTGAACTTCCTTGCTTCACTGCATTTTTTGCATGCTTCTTGAAGAAAGGAGCGACCAAGGGAATTTATTAACTTTTAACTTAATTAGGTAGATGCCAAAAATATGTTCATTCCCGGAGTAGTCTGTTTAGACACTGGAGCCTTCAAAATAATTGTAGCTCCACTCTAGAACTCCAGTGGAGATGTTTTTAAAGAGGCTATGTGAACCTTTTTGTCTTCGAAATGTAACACAAGAGAAATTTTAAATGAGAATTTTAACTGCACAATTGCACTGAGAACATATCTAAGGCATTAGGCAGTGTGCTGTATATATACTTAATTAAGACATTATAATTATAATACTTAATTAAGACATTCTAGGGAAATCTAAAATAAACATTTACAAAATAATATAACAATAAGTTCCTGTGAAATCTGATCTATTTATCTACCTACATATATATACAAATACATATGTACTTTTTTCCTAACTATGTTAGGAAAAACTAACTATGTTCCTAGTCATTGCTTTCTGTGATCTCATATATACACTAACTTTACCTTTCCTAATCAACACTGTGGCAAATCTATTATCTAATTTCGAGTTATATTCTCCTTTGGCTTACTTGTATAAAATTTGTATTTTTAAAATTTTAGTTGGTTCTTATTGTGAAATTGTTGATGAAATAAAAAAGGGACATTATTTTAAACTTCTCTCCCACTTTATGCTCACCAAAAATTGCCAACAGAAGTAACAGCCCCTGAAAATTTGCTGTCTTTATTTAGAAGTGTGCAAAAGTACTCAGATTCTCAGTTTCCCCCTAGGCTACCACCTCTGTTTCACATGGTGTCTTCTGTGTCAATCAACAAAGATGAGGAGACAGATGCTGTCCCTAGCAATGGAAACTCAACATTGGCATTCCAGCCTGACAGCAGCCATGAGCTGTGCATGACTGTGCTCAGGGCTAAGAAATAAAATAGGATTTTAGGAACCATTTTTACAGCAAAACCAAGCTATAGGTGCATAACAATCACTGTATGCTAAATCATAATCAAATTATTTTTATTCACTGGGTTAATTTAGGGTATCATCATTGCAAAATAGGTTGAAACAAGTCCTGCTGACAGAAAGCACCTAATTCTCTAGCTTAATTCACCAGCTACTGGTGATGAATTCATTGGACTACTTCCAAATAAATTAAAATATGTTTGAATTTAAAACAGACTATTTACAGTAAAGCTGCCAGACATCCTCAAAGCCAGGGCCTAGAACTGCAAGGCAAAATTTATAAATAATAATTTTATTTTTATAATACATTCTGTAATCCATCCACAGGTATTCTCTGTTGTACCCCTTTTGAGGCACAAACATTACACAAGGAACAAAACAGAAATGAAGGACCTATTCCACAGTAGTGTTTATAAAAAACAACTGTAGTAACTTCCATGTTATCAAAACTATTGGTAAAGTATGGGTTTTTTATTGTCATTTGTGGTGGATGCTACAGTCTTGTCACCAGTCTTGTATACTTATTAGCAAATCCTACTGTTTGCTATCAATGTTGCAGTCCTATTAATATTGTCACTGGCTGTATATTCAGTCCCTGAATCACTGAATCATAGAATAGTTTGGGTTGGAAGGGGCCTTAAAGATCATTTAGTTCCAATCCACCTGCAATGGGCAGGGATACCTTCCACTAGACCAGGTCGCTCAAAGCCCCATACAACCTGGCCTTGAACACTTCCAGGGATGGGGCACCCACAGCTTCTCCGGGCAACCTGTGCCAGTGTCTCATCACCCTCATAGTAAAGAATTTCTTCCTTATACCTAATCTGAATCTACCTTCTTTCAGTTTAAAGTCATTACTCCTCATCCTATCACTACCTGCCTTTGTCAAATCAATAGCTTTCATCATCTTTGTTATTGACCTTTTATTCATATCTATTGATTACAGTACTGCAGTATAAAACAGCAGGAAATGAAATGACAGAAGACCACAAACAAAACCAAGAAATCTTTGAAATTGAATAATCCTTCCAAAATGTTATCTCTGAAGAATTTTGATGCACCAGGCATTGCAGGCAATTCAATTATTTGGCTACAAGGCTTGGTAAAGTTTTATATACAATGTATTTCAGTAAAGTCAACATTAATTTCATTTTGGTGAAAATTCCTATACATCATGATTTTTCTTAACCCTAGAAAATAACTAGCAGATAGCAACTGAAAAGTTGAATGACGTTAAGCACCATAATTGAAGGATGGATTCTGCTCCACGTTTTTTTTCTAACTGAACAGTTAAGATGCTGAAATACTTCCTTATTTATTTTTAAACAGAATTAATTAGCATGTCTGAAATCCTTCAAGAGACTAGCTATCTGACTGGAACCATACAGTTGTACATCACTTGAACAATTCCTGAGTTGTTCAACAAAGATTATCCTGACTTTGGACCTAGATTCACAAAGATGGAAGATGTTCACATTCATTTGTGCCTTTGATTAATTCCTTTTTTAAAGTTAACACCTTTGGTTTAGTCTTGAGTAGGCCCTTTGCTCCAACTCCTTACTGTCCAGTTAGGAGACAAACTTGAGGACATGACAAAATTTTTAATTTTCTGCTTCTATCAGCATTACAACACTATCCTCAGTGAAGAAATAACTGATAAGAACAGAAAAAAAAAAAAAAAAACAAGAAAGTTGTTGCACTGCAAGGATGTCTCAGAGCTTTGATGGGATCTGGATTACCTTTGAGTTAGGAGAACTTCTACAGTAACCTTTGCTTAAGGCTATGGCTGAGCAAATATGAATCTGTTAGCAGTTTCGCGTAAGTGTCAGGTAACACTAGGTTCACACTCTTAGAATTTACCTAGGAAAACTCTCATATATGCTCATAGTAGTTTCGATAGAATAAAAGATTTTGAGGAGGAGATACATGTGCATACACAGAGCTTACAGATTACGTCTCTTGCAATGGAAAGTGAAATAATTAAATCTATTTTGATGTGCTGGAAGTCAAAACAGCTTCCTGCATGTGATTAATCCATCTCTGTTACATTACACAGAACTGGATCAAAACAAGCTTTAACTTTTTTCCAGATTGAAATGTGGGCGTCAGGGGGCTAAAAGAACAGTTTTCTCTCTTTTTCTTCCTCAAGGATTTTTCCCCCTCTTCATTGGAAACATAATGCTGTCAGCTGTCCCTGCCATCTTCTAATTTCAAGTTCTCTCTCTCCATCTGTGTTCATACTTTTTTTAACTCTTAATCAGGTCCTGCCTTGTCTTTGTGTAGGAATTCATCATCATATGGCACCAATTCAGATCTGTAACATGAATAAAGGTTGGTATTTATCATACCTGCTGTAAAGGAAGTGCCTTTAAAAGGAAAGGGAGCATATAATTCCCTGCCCTTCACTTTCTCCTCAACCTTTCACCTTTTAATCAGTAGCCATAACCTGAGGAGATCTCACAATGGAAAGTTAATTATGAGGTCATGAAGATGAAAGTATCAGACTTGCATTTTCTAAAGGTGCTTTACTTTTAAATTACCCCTGATTTACCTGCATAAAAGGAAAGGAAGTTCCCAAAGATTATTCTAAATAGACCAGACTTTCACATGCTAGCATTTCCAAGTGAAAATGGAAATGTAATCCTGTCAAAATGTCCTTTGAATATTTTTTATGAAGGAGTCTTCCATTTAGCAATATGACCTGACTCATAAATTGAAGATACGTTAACGGATATGAGGGGACAGAGCACTCTATGGAGACTCCACAGCTATAAGACTAGTGTGGAACTTGCAAGATGTCCAGATGTATTTTGCTAGGAAACTAAGAAAACCATAGAATTTAAACATTTGTATCCATCAGCTTTGAGAATCTGGTATGTACTGTCGAGAACTGCAGGGAGAAGTGTATTTGTAGAACATTGTCCCATTCCATGCTGAAAATTACAGTCTTATCCTGTCTTAATAATTGCATACATTGAAGGAAGCAGGAATAGCTGCAGAAAAATATTAATTTGATTTATAGCATCTAGTATTCAGGATGGTAAGATGAAAAGTTTGTGAGTTGTATCAACGGCTGTAAATAGTAATAATATGTATTTAAAATTTTATTTTATTACATAAGATTCAAGATAGTCTGTTCAGATAGTGGTTAAAGCTGAAACCTGAAAGAGAATAAGATAGTTAAACAATGTTTTAATTTTAGACCTATCCAAACCGACTTGCTTACCGACTTACTGAATACATGGTTATCCATCTGACATGAGCCCTGTCAAACTTGAAATGTATCCTTTTTGAGAAATGAAGACTAGTAGAGAGAAAGAGGGGCCCATCAGACAAGAGGGGGCAGGAGCCGCTCTGCCAATGGGCCTGTTAATCTAGAGAGAAGACTTGTCAGTGCATGATGGTCAAAGCGTAAGGAGAAGTGGAGGCAGGGAACAGAGAGGCTGCCTGGGGGCCACTCACACTTTCCTGGGGAAAGCAGAGTGACTGGAAAGCCATCTCCTTTGCACCTAATACACGAACACTGGAAAGGACAACCTCCTTTTCTTCTTGAGGATTTGACTTTTCTATAGGCAACAGTGTCTTTTAATTGAGTTTTCATACAAATTACTGACTAAGAAACAGATCGTATTTCCCTCTCTGATCATAAATAGTACAGAGATACCAGCTTTCTATGTTGTTATTATTGGCTCCACTGTTTCTCTCCGAATACTACTTTAAATTATGTCTACTTGGCTATTAATACTTCTTAAGTTGTTTTTTTGTTTCCCCTAAGGAATGAACAAAACATTTTCTTTGGGCCTTTCATGACAGTTAATGGTAGAGGATGAATGGAAAAAGAGAGGTTGTGATTTGAGTTGGCAAAAGATTAATTATATATTGCTTCTACTGAAATAGGGCTTAATTCTGAGAACTGAAATCAGCAGTTAGTAGAAATCGCAGCTCTTCCAGGATCAAGCCCAGAGTGTCTACATTTGATAAAGTAATAGTCTTTTAGCAAGTTTTTTTAACAAGAACAAGAAAATGTTTTATGCAAAAAAAAAAAATTCCTTATAGTGCTATAAACTGTGAGGTCAGCTGCAGAACATAAATGAAAAGAAGCACGAAGCTTAAACAAGAGTCTCATGTCTCTGGCATTTCCTTGAAATGCCTTGAAATTGTCATTTGATAGCTCTACCTCATATTCCCCTTCTGTAAAACACAAATGCTGAGTGTAAGTATGTGTTCAGAGAACTGTATCTAAAATGCTGTGTGAGGATCACTGAAGATTTGGACTAGTAAAAAGATGAAACAACTGCACAAAAACAATCCCAATCTAGTTGGTACAATTTGTTGTATAATATTATTATTCCACGAAGAAACAGAATGATTAAACTCCTTTTTCTTGCAATATTATCAGTTCAGCTGTGAAAGGAAGCCCTCTGGCTAACATTCTCACAGGCTTCTTGTTCACATTTTCAGATAAAGGGAGTTTCTGATAGGTTTTGAAGCTAGGCATGATTATTCAAACCAGAGTTTGCATGAATGAGCAATAGTGAGTTTTTAATCTATTCAGCTGGTAATCCATGCCAGTATCCCTCCAAACAGAAAAAGCCTCTTAAGTTCACCATGGAACTTGGATGTTTAGTAATTTAATAGGCTTAAGCTTTATTCCTTCAAGGTAATTGTGCAGATACCTTTAATAAAATACACTCAACATTGCCAGCAAACATTCTAGATAAATGAACACAAGAAATGTTAGATGCAACTTTATTATACTGTTAATCCTTGCTGGAAGGCTTCCTGGACTGTTTGAGGGTAGTGTTAGTAGTGATGATAAACTAATTTGCCATGGCTCTTAAGTTCATGTTATCTTTTCTTATCAGCCTAAGGCTAGGTCAGGAAAAAAAAAAATTGGAAACATTTGCCAGAGATGGCAAAGTGGGTAATTCAAATGCCATTGCAGGCTGTCGATCCATCCATGTCTCCATAACGGCTAGTTTAATGGTCCATTTAATTCTTCAAAGCAATTGAATTTCCGCCTGTATCTTGATAAGGTGATATACCACAATAGGGTTGCCAGATTTTTTTTTTTATATACACGACAATTTTTCCACAGTCTAACTTCTCCAACACAGATTGGGCTAAGAGCAACAAATTACTTGAGATTTTTGACCTTATGTTTTCAAAATCAAATAACTTGACTTGTTTTGTTTCACTGTTTTTTAATGGTCTCAAGATAGTAAGGCTCAAAACTATAAATACATTGTGGAGTAAGACATAAAGAAAATCATAGCAAAACACTAGTTGTTCTTAAATATTAGAATGTATGTTCAACTCAAGGATAGTAAGGCTAGTAAGTAAATCGATTACCTTTCTCCAGTGGTGTTTGCTTTACCCAAGACCTCTCAGACCTTCCACTGTTTGCACTGGTCTGCAAGATAAAGGATCCTGAGCCTTCTACTGCCTTCTACTACTCCTTTCTAGGCCACTTCACAAATTCTGCTCATGCTCATACCATTCTTGTGAAGTTAGTCCATTGCTTGACTATAGCTGCCTTGATTCTTCTACTCTGTTTAAGTTAGGTCAGCTTCCATGAAATCAAACCTACTAGATCAACAACTACCAAAACCGAATGAAACAAGAGTTCCACATGAGGTCCTCGAGTCTTCTGCTAATTTATAGTTCCCACATAGTCCTTCCATTCCTGTTTGATTTGCATCTATTATGTGTCAGGACAACCTCCTTCCCATAGTCTGTGATATTTATTTCACAATTATCTTCACTTATAAATGTTCAAGTGCACAACCTACAGAACATAGTTTCCAAAAACTGATGACAATTTCCAAAAAGTTTAACATAAAATTTTGTATCAAGTGGAATTGGCACAATTGCAATAATTGCAGATAGACCTGCCAGAACACAGTTTTCCTGTGTGGATGCAGAAAGACTCAAGTCTATGTAAAACTTTTACTTCTCAGGCTTATAATGAATGCTTCCATGTAAATGACCTTCAGTCGAAATACAGTTAATAGATATCCACTCCATTCTATCAATCAGCACAAAATTATAAGATTGTGTGTAATAACTTTGAAAATACTCAAATATATCATCTTACATAGGTTGTTACATATTTTTAATTTGTTATGTTTGATTTAGTTCACACCAGTAATGTTACAGTAATAGCAGTCAATGAATATAAAAAACCTTTCCCAGATGAGGATAAACTAAAAGTAATGACCTTATTTTCAAGAAAAAAAAAATTGCATTCCTCTAAAAAGTTGACAGTGGTGAAATTAAAAATAGTTACTTCCAAGTCAATATCTATGAAAGGCTTTTTTAAAATGTTTTCAAGATCTATACCTAACCATTAAATAATTCTTGAAATACTGTCAGAAAGGCATCCTCCATACCTCAGTTTTGGCTTAAAAGAAATTTATTCAGTCTGCGACTTGTTGTCAATAAAAGTAAGAGGTCAGACCCATAGAATCATAGAATAATTTATATTGGAAAAGACCTTTAAGATGGAGTCCAACTGTAAACATAACACTGCCAAGTCCACCACTAAACCATGTCCCTAAGCTCCATGACTATAGGCCTTTTAAATACTTCCAGGGATGATGACTCCACCACTTCCCTAGGCAGCCTGTTCCAATGCTTGATAACCCTTTCAGTGAAGAAATTTTTCCTAATATTCCTAACTTGAGGCCATTTCCTCTTGTCCTATCACTTGTTACTTGGGAGAAGAGATCAGCACCCACTTCGCTACAACATCATTTTAGGTAGTTGTAGAGAGTGATAAGGTCTCCCCTCAGCCTCCTTTTCCCCAGACTAAACAACCCCAGTTCCCTCAGCTGTTCCTCATAAGTCTTGTTCTCTAGACCCCTTCACCAGCTTCATTGCTCTTCTTTGGACACATTCCAGCACCTCAATGTCTTTCTTGTAGTGAGGGGCTCAAAACTGAACACAGTATTCAAGGTGTGGCCTCACCAGTGCCGAGTACAGGGGGATGATCATATCCCTGGTGCTACTGGCTACGCTATTTCTGATAGACACCAGGATACTATTGGCCCTCTTGGCCACCTGGGCACATTGCTGGCTCATATTCACTTGACTGTTGACCAACACACCAGGTCCTTTTCCACCAGGCAGCTTTCCAGTCACTCTTCCCCAAGCCTATAGGGTTGCATGAGGTTTTTGTGACCCAAGTGCAGGACCTAACTCTTGGCCTTGTTGAATCTCATACAGTTGGACTCAGCCCATCGATCCAGCCTGTCCAGATCCCTCTGTAGAGCCTTCCTACCCCCATCAGATCAACACTCCTGTCCAACTTGGTGTTACCTGCAAACTGACTAAGAGTGCACTTGAACCCCTTGTCCAGATCATTGATAAAGATATTAAACAGAATTGTCCCCAGTACTGAGCCCCGGGGAACATGACTTGTGATTGACTGTATATATATAAACATAAGTTTATATATCTATATAACATATAGATATAAAACAATATATAATAAGACATACATTTATAAAATAGAGAGGGTGTAGTTTCAAACCAGTGAAATCCAGATTTGGATCTGCTTTCTTTGCCTTAATCCAAATTTTTGTGTCAGAATTGATAAGCAACTAATGTCATTAAAATAAGCACAGGAAATTAAATTGAGAAAAATAATAACTTTAAAGAGCTATTAATTGTTTTTATTTGTTTGCTTTGATCAAAGAATATTTTCTCATCTAGATGTCGATTGGCATTTTTCTTTGCTAAAGATAAGGCACTGACTTACAGTAGTCTCACCTTAAATATAGTATTCAGTGGAAAAGCTAGTCTGGAAGTTGCTCCTTTTTTTTTTTTTTTTTTTTTTTTTGAGTACAGTCAAGGAAATATGAGACTAAATTTTGTGGAAATCTTGATGCCTTGTAGAAAGCATACTGAGAATGATTTGGGAAGAAATACTGCAGTGGTTTTTTTTTTTTTTTTTTGTTAACATGAGTGTTACTTAGTCCAAAGGAAAGTATCATTAGCTTCCTTTTCACATTGGCGTTTTCATTCAGAAACTGTGTGGTACTTTAAAAAGTAAGCTGCAAAAACATTGGAATTTTGCATCAAAATTAGTACCTAAATATGTTTTCAAACTTCTTCTCCAGAACAAATTGTTGGACTGTGATATAAGTAAATCTAGTCCCTCCTGCCCTTCAGAAGGATGTCTAATCCTGATTGCAAGACTCCTATGTTCATTGAAGATCACATCCCAACGTCACCTGTCTTTCTGGAAGGTTTTCTCTACTCCCTGAAAGGCCTTTGGCAGGAATCACTGGATGAAGTCCTCAGGCCTGTGCTACACAGGAAGTCAGATGAGATGGTCTTAAAAGCCATGATGGTTTAAATCTGGAAGCATGTTAGACTTCAGTCTTTTTAGAGGATATTGGCTTTGAGAGGGAAAATAAAAAAAACTAATTGGCCTTGTCACCTACTCTCCCTAGCACTTAAACAAGCCTATGTGACTTTCAGAAAAGATTTGGGATGGTCCGATGCTTTGGAAAAAAAAAAATTGTTTCATCCTTAGTTTATTTGTGATATAAGTATACTCTACCAATAGTGAAACTGAAGATCTTGGTTTTGGGGGTTCTCTACCCAAAGTTAATGAGTGAAATGAATGTAGAGCTTCTCAGAGCTCAATAGGGAACAGCTCCTGCATTAAACAACTACTGTGGATAACAGGGAACAAGCACTCTTAATGTGCTACTACGACAGGAGAGCTAGGGACTTACCCATGTTTCATTGTGGAGTCTCCATCAGGATTAGAGAACTTTGTTCCTTTAATTAATACGAGGCAAAACTTTTACTCCATAGCTTCTCATCCTCTTCTGTCTTTTTAAAATTTCTTTTTAACGTTAGTTCTTTAACAAATCCCTCTTTTCAGGGACCAGAAGCTGATATGTTCTGGGGAAATGCCAGCAAGATGTTAAAGATTGGCACAACTAGCTACTGTCATTCTATCAAGACAATAGGATTTGAGGGAAAGGGGTAGAGTTCTCCATGCAGAATTTAGCTGCTTAATCCTCTCTTGTGGGCTGGCACAAAATCAACAAAAGAAAGAAACCAAATTACCCAGCTCTGCTTTGGCAGATTTAGCCACTGTCAGCAGGCCAGAAGTTAATTCCCTCATATTCTTGTTTGCCACCAACTACGGCAGGCCTTGCTGAGCCAGGTTTCCTGTGTAAATCTGTCAGTTGAAATGATGCACAGCATGAAGACGGAGAGAAAGGACATGCAAAAAGTGTGGTCCTTTCGCCAAATCAAGTCCCCAGAAGTCAGGGACTGGCACTGGAACTACCTCTTGTCTTCAGCCTGAGTGACGTTTTTGACACAAGATGAGAAAGATTTATAGTTTTTTTAAACCGCCATCACACACCCACCCTTTCTTGCCAATAAGTAAGGATTGTTGTTACATTAAGCTCTGTGTGTGGGAGCCTGTTTCCCTTCTGGCACTCAGCACAAGCTTCCAGCTGCTTAGCATCTTTCTGAGACTCAACAGTGTGTAGGGTATGATATGTTAATAATGAGGACTACATAGTCATCAAGGCCAGTAAAATTGCAGTGAGGGTAGGAAACACATAATCGGTTTGCTCTGTCACAAATACTTACTGACTAGTCACAGTGTATGGTGCCTTTCATTGTGTGCCCAAACTAAGCTCTTGAGTGGATAATGTGATATAGGTGG
This sequence comes from Chlamydotis macqueenii, assembly GCF_036417535.1. NCBI lineage: Eukaryota > Metazoa > Chordata > Aves > Otidiformes > Otididae > Chlamydotis > Chlamydotis macqueenii. Next base: position 12,966,123 of record NC_141558.1, read on the forward strand.
AATCAGGCTGTTGTGTGTCATTCCTTATTCTCCTCTTTCCTTAGAAATCAAGTGACAACACTACTGTGAGAGGAGGTAAGTCAGGTGCAAAATATTTGGAGCAATACGCAAAACAACTCAAATCACACAGCTTTCGGGATCTCACTATGAACCCAAAAATGGATCTCGTTTCACGAGAATTTTTACTTAGGGATGTTTCTTTTAAAGCGAAAATAGTCTCGCTAGTGTGAGAAAATTAGGAAGAAAAATCCAACCTACTAACAAGTGAAGGAATATAGACCTTCTTATAAAAGGTAATGCTTTTCAAATTAAAATCACAAATGTCCAGGGATTTCACATGTTCTTAATGTGAAAATGGACATTTTATTAAAGTACTTAATGAAACGTGTTTGATAGAACGAGTAATCCTACAAAAATGTAGATCTGTGTATGAAATTCTCAGATAATCAAATTATGTGTTAACAGTTCTGGTTGCCTTTTTTTTGGTGTACTGGAAGCAGTTTCCACTTATATTAGACTAATACATGTTATATATATAGTGTACTATGATAACAGTCTGTCTGCAATTGAAGCAGTGGAATCTGGTGAGTTCTGTTTAAGTTCTGATAATTTATCTGTTTCAGATTGTCTAAGTGTTAAACGATTGTGCAGTACAATTAGAAAAATCTTTTTTTTTTTTTTGCCTGTGTTGAGACAAATTTTTAGACACTCATCACAAACATGTTTATTGATTATAACAATTGGATGAAATAAAAGGATAGAGGAAGCATTGTTCTCCTAACATCTGGATTCCTTTCTTGATTTCAGCAAGCTACTTCTAGCTATAATCATATCACCTTACATAAGTGCCAGACTTGGTAATTATGGCTACTGAACCTAAACATTAATGAGTAATTTAATACTATTCAAGTATGCCAAATGTTGACATAATCAATGGAGAAAACTTGTTGCAATTCCTAAATTAGACAGACAGAAAACTAGCACAAAAAAAGCCTCTCATCTGTTTTGTTATTTCTAGCTCTTACTCAAGACAGATGTTCATGTTACTAAAAACATTATGAAAATGTTTAATTGAAAATTATGCACACTGTCAAGCAGGTTAACCTGGATAAAATGTGGGATACTACCTAAAAAAAAAGACAAGTGCAAGATGATATACTTACAGGGAAATAATCAACTGCATAAATACAGTTTAGGGAATATTTAATGGACGAGGTTACAGTTCCATTCCAGAAAAGAATGCAATCTGTCACTAATCATGTAACAATTTTTTGCAATAGCCTTTCAGTACCAAACCTGGATTTTAGAGGGAGGTTAAAAGGGAAGGAAAGGGAACCAGATCCAACTTTGGCCTCAGCTCTAATTCTAAGGACTTCATTGAAACACCTGACCCAGGAGTGAAGTCACCACGCATTTCCTCTGTAGCTAATGGGGAGAAATCAACACTTCCAGAAGAACAGAAAAGATTTTCATTAGACTTTGGAGATCCTCCCTAGCTATCTCAATTAAGTGCCTAAATTTGCATGGAATAGATCCAGGTCTAAGTGTCTATGGAAACTGATTTTTAAAAAGCCTATGGCCTTGTTAATTGCCTAAATGATTTAGGCTTATTTTTGAACTGTACTTCTTAACTCACATGCCACAATTCTACCTAAACTTGTTCAAGTCCCATAGAGGAGACACAGTAGGCATTTTCAAGACACTGAATATATTTATCTTATGCCCATGACTGCAAAGATATTTCAGTGATGGTGGAAGGTAATAAGCCAACTCAGGAATTAGAAACTATAAGGTTGCAATGCTGGAGCGCTGTACTTGCTGAGATGGTGAGCTTATTATGCAGACAGCCTGAGGTTGCACAGCTTTACCAATAGCATAGGTGGCACTTTTCTGCATCTTGCAAACGAGATATAATGCTGGGGAAATGCTTACCTCATTGTGTCTTTTGCACTTTCCTACCTGATATAAACATACTTAACAGCGCGAAAGCTAGTCTAAAGGAAGAACAGTCAATGTAAATCCACTCTACAGAGCAGATCATGGTAGTCCCTTGAGCCTTATATCTGTGGACATCCCTGTATAGCTCACTCAGCCAGGATTCACACTTAATGAAAATTTGAGTGTAGGGGCACGTGTTGTGTATGGAAACTTAGTCTGGACACTGTATTGTAAGTTTGACATAGATTAAGAAATGCTTCAGAAAAGAAAAGCAAAGCTGATTCTTTCTGGAGAGATGCCTGCACTCTCATGGTCTAGTCAATAGGACTGCATGTAACTGAGAGCAAGTTTTGGCTCACATAGTTTGAAATCTATTTGAACTCTTAAAAAAATAAGTTTTAAAAAGAATTTCCTTCCTGTCAGCAAAAAGCCACAGACATCAGAGGAGCAGTCAACCACATGTGTGTTTCTTTTCATGCTTCCTAATCAGATGTAACGATTGCTCACACTGTATAGATAGTTTTTATTCAAGGATGTGCATTCCTGAGTCTTAGGAGCCTGCCAAGTGTAAAAGCAAACAGAACAAGCCACACATGAGGTGATGTATGCCCTTAGGCTTTCCTGACTGCAGCAGGACTAGGGGAATCTAACAGAGTTCCTCTTCCATCCTGACTGCTGTAAAGTTCTCAAGAGAAACCACAGCTGGCCTATGTCCAGTAAGCATCCTTTTATTGAGCTGGTAAGTTACTTTTCTGAGAGTGCAGAAGAACAAGAACAGAAGGAAATGCACTTACAGGGGCTACAGGAAGTTCTGTAGAAAACCTGTAGCAAAGGTGTCACAGTGAATGACTCAAGCCACTATGCATGACTATTACTGACAGGGATTCTCCAGTCTGTGATGAGGGAAGGAGAAGAGAAATGAAAATTTATATTAATAAACTGTGGTGCTGAGAAATTATCAAAATTTTTACATAATAAACTCTTAACTAGAGCCCACTTTTTCTAGGTCTGCCTGTACTACAGATAGCACAGCTTTCACAGATGTAGCTGAGCTAGTTCAAGTATTAACACTGAGTAGTAACAGCAAGGCAAAACTTAGTAGGAATGAAGTGCCTACCTTTTCACCCAACTTCTCAAATAAATTTTGCAGCTGTATGAAGCTCTATGTTACTACAGATTGATAGCCTTATCCAAAATAAATCACTAAAACCTTACTTAATTAGGTATGTCTACATGATCTGCAGTAATCCTATTGTCTACACAACTATATAACCTAATACTGTGCCTTTAGACAGCTTGTAGATTTGGTTTCTTAAGAAATCTGAAGAAATACATAAATTCACCACTGGGCTGAGAGTCAGGAGAGTTGGGTTTTATTTGCATCTTTTTAACTCATCTGTGATCTTAAATATGTAATTTTCCCCTGTCTTTCCTCTTCTCTGTCAACTATCTTTGAAGAGGGAATGTTGGTGCAGACACCATTTGCCAGAAAAGATTTGTACAGTGCCTAATAAAATTGGTCTCAATCTTGACAACTTCAGATCAGCTTTTCCTGTTTCTGGTTGGGACTGTGTGTATTATTTCTCTGCTGCACACACACACCACCAAAATAGCATCAAATCATAGAATCATAGAATAGTTTGGGTTGGAAGGGACATTTAAATGTCATCTAGTCCAACTCCCTGCAGTGAGGAGAGACACCTTCAACTAGATGAGGTTGCTCAGAGCCCTGTTCAGCCTGACCTTGAATGTCTCCAAGGCATGGGGCATCTACCACCTCTCTAGGCAACCTGTTCCAGTGCTTCACCACCCTCATTGTAAAAAAATTTCTTCCTTATATATAGTCTAAATCTACCTTCTTTTAGTTTAAAACCATTACCCCTCATCTGATCAGAACAAGCCCTGTAAAGAGTTTCTCCACATCTTTCTTGTAGGCCCCTTTTAGGTACTGGAAGGCTGCTATAAGGTGTCCCCAGTCTTCCCTTCTCCAGGCTGAACAGCCCTGGCTCTCTCAGTCTGTCCGTGTAGGAGAGGTGCTACAGCATAAAGAAATTAATTTCATCCAGGCCTATGATTAATGTCAAAACTGTAATTAGTCATGACCCCTGCATCAGGAATCACAACTGTAATATAAATACTGTTCTTCAAAATGGTGGGAAAAGGCTTCTCATGATTAATACTGTGTTACACTTTTTCTACATTGTGCTGGTTTTGTGTGGCTGACGGGGGTGGGGCTACAATGGCATCTTCCATGAGAAGCTGCTAGAAGTTTCCCCTTTGTCTGGTGGACCTGACTAGATCTAGGGTGGACCTGCCACTGGCTAGGGCCAAGCTCATTGATGACAGTGATAACATCTCTGTGGGAAGGGGAAAATAATAAAAAAAAATATGAGTGAAGAAGGAGAAGCAAGGGCAGAGAGGGAGAGATGTGAGCCTTGTGGGCCTTGTGGCCCTCACTCTCTGGCCTCCTGCTGGGCGGCCGCCTGGGTCCAACTCGGCCCAGCCTGGCTGCAAGAAGGAGAGGAGATGAGATGTGAATGAGATGTGAAGATAACCTGAGAAGCATCTGCCTGCCTGTTCTGAAGAATTTCTTGTGAGAGGAATGGCTGCAGACGCCAAGGTCAGTGAAGAAGGAGGGGGAGGAGTAATGCGGCTCCTGGCTGAGATTCCCCTGCAGCCTGTGGTGATGACTGTGGTGAAGCAGGCTGTCCCCCTCCAGTCCATGGAGGTCCACAGAGGGGCAGAGATCCACCTGCAGCCCGTGGAGGACCTCACGTCGGGGCAGGCGGAGGCCTGAAGGAGGCTGTGACCCATGGAGGGCCCGTTGGGGCAGCTGCTCCAGAGGGACTGCACCCCGTGGAAGAAATGGCCCACGCCAGAGAAGTTTCACAAAGGGCTCTAGCACGTGGGAGGGACCCCACGATGGAGCAAGGGAGGAATGTGAGAAGTTCTTGCCCCAGGGAGGAAGGAGCAGCAGAAAACATGTGATGAACTGACCCCCATTCCCTATTCCCCCCTGTGCTGGTCAAGGGGGAAGGAGGTAGAGATCATTTGATATTAAGTTAAGCCCAGGAAGAAGGAGGAGTGTTGGTTTTTTTTTTTTCTTTTTCTCATTTTGCTTTGGTTTTATTAATAATAAACAATTTTTTTTTCCCAAGTCAAGTCTATTTTGCCCGTAATGGTATCTTCAGTGATCTCTCCCTGTCTTTATCTCAAACTTCGAGCTTTTTGTTTTATTTTGTCTCCTCCATTCTCTCAGAGAGTGGGGAGAGTGAGTGAAAAACTGCATAACTGCATAGGTCCCGAGCAGGACTAAGCTACAACATGCGTGCTTTAGTTTTGAACATCTTTGTAGCTCCATTCATTCTAAATAATTAAGAGTGAGTGGTGATGGGCAGACAAAATGACATCAAGTGTCTGAAATGAGAAGACTGAGCTTATGACACCACTAAATTTTTTCTCTGCTTTTGATTTTGAATACATATGAAGACAGCAGTTCAGGAACACCAAATCTATTCTTCTGTTAGGAGCATAGTAAAACTGTGTGTTCCAATGTCTGACTCTGCAAAACTAGGTAAGGAAGAAAATTACTACAATTTGTACCTATGGTTACAGTTGTGTGACACGGAGAATAAATAGCTAAAGAAAATCTAGATTAGTAACATGAGCTATTTTTAACCTGAAGTGGACGGAAAATTCACTTAAAAAATTGAAAATTTTAAAGTCAAGAATGTCAGCTTCAGTCCAGCCTCACTTTACTGAACTATAACATTCTCCTACCTTTGAGCAGTGGATCCTACCTTGTCTTCATGTGTTAGTTAGCTTTATTGAGATTGCTTGAAGTCACTGAAATACCAATTGTTTAAGTAATGAATAAATAATGATGAATATAGTTCCCAAAATTATGCTGCCTGACAGCGCACTGATTTCCTAAAGAGGAGACACTACAGATAGATGTCTATCTAATACAGCCACACCATCCTACTAAACAAAATATACCCAGGGCTGTTCTTGGTTGTGGAGGCCAACTGGCACACAGCAGTCTGTGTACATAGCAATAAATTCCTCTAGCAGTCCACTGGGAACAGTTCCTGCCCATATTAAATCTCAAACTGTGCCCAGGAATTTTTGGGGAGAGTGCTAGCTGGCTCAGGTCAAAATCATGCCAGGGACCATTCTGATAATTTCACAGTCTAGAACATTGAGTACCAGTACCCTGGAACATTCCTTGGCAGTATTTACTTTATGAGAATAGACGTAGCCCAGGAGATGTGCAGCTTATCTGAAATTTCTTTATAAAGAAGAGGAAATAGGCTTGTTTAGAAAGCAATTCATCCCACACTTTCGAATACAGTCATGTAAAACAGGTCGAACGAATCAAGCCCTGAAGGTGTCTATTGCTTTTCACTGTCTGTAAAGCAAACCTAGAGAGACTTAGTAAGATATAGAAGAGATTATTATAGGCATCTAAAGGGATGAATTGCCCTCATATGATCAGAGCATCTAGTTAATGATGATGCACAGCCAGTAAACATCATTACTTTTTAATATATAAGGCTACCAGCTAAGATAGAAGCTTCTTTCAGGTACAAAATCTAGATTCACTCCTAGTTTTCACATACCAAGAGGCTTCTGTATAAATCAGTTTGTGCTTATTTACATGTGCAGTACAGATTTTTCAGGAATCTGAAATGAACTGTTATTCTTGCAATGGTGGTGTGAAATGATTAGACACGTGACAGTAAGAACTTGCATGATGACAAGCTAGAGTAGAAAAGTAGGAACATAAGATCAGAAGAGACCTTTCATGATACTAAGACCAGTTTCCTCCAGCACAGGCAAATTGCAGACATCACAAAATTCCTTCATAAATGTTTATCTATAGGAGTAGATACTTGTTCCTAGATTCTTACTGAATGAGTCAACTTCATTTCTCTGGTTCTTACAAAGTTTCTTCTAACTTCCAGCCTAAATTTATGCTTGACTAGTTTGTCTTCACTTGTTCTTGTGCCAGGCTCACCATTTATCTTAAATAGTCATTTTACTTCTCTGCTGTTTGCCTCTATGGCATCTTTGAGGACATAAATCATATCTTCTCTCGGTCTTCATTTCAGTAAGCTATACCAATGAAGGTGTTCTGGTCTACTGCCTCTGTCTAGTCTACCTTCTATGTGTCTTTTCCAGTTTAAATTAGCCTTTCTTGAATACATCTTTCAAAAAATGTACAGTTAAAATTCATTGCAAAATTTTTTCACCTTATTATTTCTTTCAATTGGAAAAATTCCATCAAATGCATCTGTTGTAATTCATCTTTTCTATAGAGACATTACATTGAATATAATGAGATCTTTGAGTTTTTCTCACGTCTGAGGTGTGATTGTTTCCATCTTGTTCGCAATAGATGAGGCCCTTTGCCCAATGTTCAACTTCTTCACAATTTTTGAGACCTGAGGAAAAAAAATATTTGGAACAATCCTTTATTACATTTAGTCACACTCTCATCCTGAGCAGCAGAAGTTTTGTTTCTTCTTCCTAAGGTACTCCTACAGTTAAATAATTGTTTCAGTATCTGCAAGGTTTAACTCATTTTTTTAGCCAAATCTCTTGTTTTTAATTATTTCTATAAGTCATAAGATTAGTTTGTTTATTTGTTCAGGTATTTTTCCTTGTCGTTTCTCTACCTGATCTTCATATTCTTTTTGGAAGAGGTTATTCTTTCATCCATTGACAAAAAAAATTATTTCTTGGGATAAAACATCAAGGTAATTTCTAATCCTTTAAGGATATCTGACCCTTCACATTTCAGTCACTGAGTTCTGAAATTTAGTAATTAGTTTTGTAAGTTCTAAGCTTTTGTCATGAGTGTTCTGTTCTAGAACTGAAGATGATAGTTACTGATTTGTTCTCCTGTTAATGTCATTTGAATTGAGTAAGTTCATGATGACTTTACCTGCAGTTATTTTCTACAGCTATTGGACTTCTACTAATGGTAAGACAATACAATATTTTTCAAGGTTGTTTTACACTTTCACAAAGTGATATGTTGGCTGTTGCAACTATACTATTATTAATAGAATATGTTTTCGAACATTTATCTGTGAAGTAAAATACTATAATGAGTTACTTCTTACCAATATTTATCTTCCTGACAGTAATAAATCTATTCCCATTCAAATCCCACCTTGGGAGCCTACAGCATAACTGTAGTAATGAGAACCCTTCCTTGTATTGAAGGAAAATCTGTCAAACCTGAGACATTTTGACATAAACACTAAGGTTCAGTGAACAAGCATACTTCTATAAAACTTTGTTTCATCAGGAATTTTCCTGATCAGCTCCACACACCCTCCATACAGATGTTATAAACTTTAATTAAAGACAGATCTTAGAAACAACAACCAGACAAGCTACCAAGCAACTGAGAAGCAAAGACTTGCTCCTCCTTCCAAAGAACACATCTCATGCTAATTCCAGTGTTTTCTGCTCTTGCTCGCTTGTTCCTTTAAATTGCCTGAAACATTTGGTAAAGAGGGAAACTATGTGGAGCTGAGCTATAAAAAGGCAATGGCAGATCCTTTTCTATTTTGAGAGCTTTGAGAGAGAAGGAAACTGTATGAAAAGGCTAGAAATTCTAATAGAAGGTGATTTGACAGTATAGGACTGATGAGAGTCATACAACAGTTTAACACATACAAATAGCTCTGCTAAAGTGATCTCAAGCAGAAGGGAGTGGTGTGTATATATACATGTATGTACATACACATACACATATATACATATGAGTATGAAGGACAGAGAGTCAGGACTTAGGAGCTTGAATGAAGCAATAGACTAATTCATCAGTATTTTTCAAACTGCCAAAACAATAAGCCTACAAGATATGACAAGAAGGAAATTATAGGTCCAGACCCCGAACAAGCTAATGTAACTTCAAGATTGGCCATGCAGGGCATTGGTTCAAAATACTTCCAGAGATTGCCTCCGACTGAAATTATTTTTTACTTCTATAGTATAATGCTAATACAATGCAAGGATATAGGCAAAAATAGAGAATATAATTTTCACCAGTGTGTCACGAGATCCAGTCCAACATGGGCCAACACTGCATGAATGATTCTTTCAAACAATGATTGTTTTGTGGTTTAAGAGTTGAGGAAGAGATCTTTTTCCACATCTGCTTCAGATGATAGAGATTCAGCAAGACTGATGGACGCTGCACAACAGGAAAACTATGGCTCCTGGTATTTGTATTGTAAAGTGTTAGTGGAGTTCTCAAGTACAAACCTGATTATGAGCTAAATTGTTCCCTTTTTCAAGCTTGGGACATGCTAAATAGGTCTTGTGCCTCTGCTAGTTGTGTAGGTCTTGGACACAGTATGGAAACATTCACATTCCAGTTGTGTCTATGGTCTTTTATCACAGCTTATTCATTACAGAGTCTTGTGAATTTGGAGGCAAAAATTATTGTTCTCCTTAATACTCCACACGTATTTTTAAGCAGATTTATGACTGCAACGTAACCCCTAGAAGAGTATATGTATGTTTAAGATACTACATACATGCTTTTGGAAGAGAATGGCTATATTTTAATACTGGTTGCAAAACCATAAATCCACAATAATCATTAATGGGTTTGTGGGATATATGTTCACTAAGAGAAAGGAGAATTGGAGCTGAAAGTTTTTCTTGCTTTCAAAATTAAAAAAAAAATATATATATCCTGGTTTAACTATTAGTATACTGTTAAATCATAGTTTATCATTATCATCAATCTCTTTTTAAAGATTAGTAAATTCAAGACATTCTGCTTAAATTAGAGAATAAATTACACTTTAATTCTTACCTTACTAGGAGTAGTTTTTCCTTTTACTCACTTCTGTTACAGTTCTCGGCTATATAGTAGGAGTTCATATATTTGAGACCAGAATGAACCAAGTTCTCATCATTTACTATTCTTACTTAGTTAAAGTTGGAATTTTTGTAAGAAGGAATCACATTAATGAACCACATAATAAACTATATGACTGCTCTAAGATTTTTGGAGATAAGCATAGTTATATCCTATAGCACAGATGCCAAAAATCAGCTCGTGGACTGTTCTCAAGTAGTAAGTACAGTGAAGATCTCCCAGGACCAAGAGATTAAAACTGTGGTCTCATGAGGCAGGTATCTGTGGGAGACATCAGCTCTTCCTGACTTTGAAAGACAGAGAGGTGAGCTAAGGCTAATAAGGATATTGGAGATAAAAAAAAAAAATTGTTCAGACACACCAGCTACAGCTCTGCAAGTAAATGAAATTATGCCAGGGCCCAGGCATCAGAACTTGCTAGTTTATATGACTAAATTGGTGGAATGGTCACCAGCAAGGTTTTGGCTTTGGTAAACTATCACTTTCTGAGTGCACAGTTCAGAAGTCATCATAGGCTAGGAACCATTCTCAAAACACAGTTTGGACTTAGAGTGGTAAAAATTGCTTAACACTACAGACATGACCAGATAATTTCAGTTGGCTTCTAGACACCCTGCTGTTTATTTAATTGTTCATTGCTTTGTTTGTTAACAGAGACGTAGGGAATGTCTCTCATCTTCTGGTAACCTTATTGTAATCTTCTGGTAACCTCTGGTAACCGAATCTGAAGTTTGGGTTCAGATCACTTGCCCTGGCTTTCCAAAACTTTGAAAATTTCTTTGCCATTTGTATTTTTACATTCTTTAGTGCACCCTCCGGCTCCTACATCAACTCCCTACCTGGTGAATCCCAGGAGTATAACTTTAGTTGCTTACAGTCTCCTCCCATTTTTCTATTGTGATTTTTTTTTTTTTTTAAAAAGTTACAGTGGCCAGTGTCACAATTTTAGGAAAGCAAGGAATACTTTTTCTACAAAAAATAACATAAAGGCTTTCTTACTTTAGACCTGGCATTCACCTGAAATCAAATATAACTTCAGTAGCTTCAGCTGTATTCTGAGTTGAGGGTTTTGGTGGAAAAAAAAACCCCACTAAACAAATAAACTAGAAATATGTCCAGATAGCTCTTTATTGAGAGTCTGATTTTCTGACAGATGCTGTGTCTATGTATATATTTTCATCTGTCACATATTTCATATCTGTCTTTTATATTTGCCAGGTTAAATATCAGTCCTAGTAGCAGTTACCTATTCAGAGCTCATTCATCATGTTGTTTACGCACATAATTCCCATTGTTTTCCATAGGCATCACATGACCCAAAACAACAGGATAATTATGTTCCTGGATTGACTCCACTGATTGTAATGAAATTATCCCAGATTTACACTGACATAACTCAGAGCAGAAGTTGACCTCACAGTCTTTATATAAGCTGTGTCTTAACCCAGTAAGATTTTGGTCAATCCCTTTCAAATATAAAAAATGCCCTTTATAATAAATGTCATAAGACTTTAGAGCATGACCCTCAGCTTTAACAATTCAGAAGCTCCCAGGGTCCTTCCCCTCTCTAAAGAATGAGGATAAATTCTGACAGCTGAATAAATATAAAGGGTCTAGTGTCAGTCTGAGGAAACAGGTTTTCATTTTGGTACAGATGACTTTGGTTCACAGGTTCTCACTGGAAAGGGAAATCAGTGTCTACTTAACACAGTATTATTTGTTGTTCAGAACAGCCTATGGACAGAGAGGAATAATCCCTGCCCCAGACTTACTACAGTACTAAACAGGCAGCGACAGACAAGAAAACTTTTTCATACCGAATGCAAAATGACAGATTCACTTCCTCCTACACTTTCTCTTTTTCTCTTCACTAGCCTCCCCCGCACACTTATACAGCATTATACCTTCCCCTGTTCTGTGAAGTGAGCTCTGCTTGCTTGGCTGGTATCAGGTTGCAAGACAGTTTCTGTGTCACCGAGTACCTGTTAGTAATTTCCATGTAAATATTACTTTTCTTATCTTAGAGGTTTTTAAATTTTTTTTTAAACAGGATTGTAAACATAGGAATAATTCTACAACCACTACCGTAGTCTTTAGTCAATGTTTAAATATTTTTATATTAAAACTGTCCACTTTATATTATATTCAAGAAGTTGATACTTACTTTCACCATAAAGACATAGCAGCTGACACTTTCTGCAAAAAAAAACCTCTGTCCTTTTCTCTTATGGATGCATATGAGAGGAAAAGATGGTTTGAAACCCTAAAACTGAAGAAGGTCCTTCGTTTTCATGGATATTTTATTTTATAGTGGGCATGTGCTACCCTTCTTCTTCTTCTTCTCCTTCTGTTACTATTTTAACAGAAAAAAAAGTGAGACAATCCTCCAAGAAAGAGTCTTAAAGCTCATTAGGGCATTTGCTGCAGGAATGTGTCAAAGAATAGGACTTTTAATTTTTTTATTTTCTTAAGTATATTTTACTGTCTAGCTTAGACATCACCCTGTTCCTGTCCTCCTGTCATGAACACCATCGTTCACCTAACTGTCCAGGTTTTGTAAGTATTTTACTTGGATCTGTGGCTTCTACCCCCATTTGGGTTATGTCATATTTAGGTGGGTGCTGCACTGCTTTGTGTGGCAATGTCTAAACCTGGACATAGCTGCTATTATAAAATAAGCATTAACGATGCAGTTGTTGTGAGGCATGGCTGCCTTTCTGTACAGTTTACAGCTTCTGCAGTCACATATGCCAACAGGCATCTTGAGGCATGCAGCCAAAAATCTACCTAATGTAGACTGTAGTAAATAATTCAGAATAACTCATTTATTTCAGAAAGGAGTCACGGTATGGTCATGAACAATATGAAACAGAGAGAGGCAGAATTCACCAAATACATTATTTTCTACTGATTATTTGTTCAGCTCCAGCCAGCACACATCATTCCTGATTTGCATTACGACAGAAAAATTAATATGAGTACAGTCACTCTTTCTTGTATTTTAAAGTCTTTAGACCATGAAAAATATCTAGGAATGTGTGTGTTCTTTCCCACAACAGATGCTAAATAACAGCTTGTAAGTTAAAAAAGTGTTATCAAAGTCAGTGGTTCAAAAAATGCATGTGATTTTTTCCTTTGAACACATTTAATATATAACAGAGGATTAAAAATTATAAAGAAGGAGGGTTAAGCTATATATCAATCACAACTTTGATTATGCAGTGAACAAAGGCTAGCAAATGTTGACTTGGTACAGAACATTTTGATCTAATAATATCTCTGCCTCCAAAACTTTAAAAAGTATGATTTAAAAGATATTGAAGGCTATAAGATTCCTCCCACTGAACTAAGATAGTCTAGAACAGCTTCTCAATCACCAGAAATGGTCTGGTAAAGTAGGACAATTCAACTTGGCTGTAAGTCAATCAGTGGGCTTCCCAGTAGATCCGTAGTCGCTCACAGCTGGAGAATAGCTGAAGGAAGGGCACATGGCTAATGTTAATGAGACAAACAAGCAGAGTAATAGGGAAGAAATAATTGTTTACACATGTTGAAATGCTTGTATTATATGTTCAATATCCACATATGGTACATTTGTGCCACAGAAAATAATCAGGTACACTTTACTACCAGACTCTGTGTATGCCCAGAATCACTAAGACCTCCAAGAATTCCTCACTGTTTTTTTCCATTACTGCTCCTCACGTTTCAGGTAACCCTGTTCCACATCCTTGGTACTTTAGATGGTCCTGTGGGGCCACTGTATGCAAACAGAGGCCAGGTTGGGCCTCAGATGCGGTAACGTGATCGAGAGTCCAGCAAACTAACATCTGTCCTTTAATAGGGATGACATTTTACATCCTCATTTAATCTCTGCACTAGGCTAAACACAATAGCAAGAATTAGGTTTCACTACGAAACACACAGGAAAAAATACATCCTAAACAGAAAGGAAGTAAATTCATTAGGAAAAATATTCTGTTTTACACTGATATTCTTAACTAAATTTTCTTTAAAAAATAGGTTAATGAAAGCAAAGAATTTGTTTCTCTTTGTTTTTCTCATTAACTTTTGAATATATTGAACTGTGTCAATCTATCTTACAGAGAAATAGAAGTTTTACAAAGCTTTTAAAACCTCTGTGAAAACAGAGTCAAAAAGAGACCCAGAAGTCCCTTTCCGTGCCCTGATGGCAAAAGAAGTAGCAGCAGAAGTTCATAATTTAGCAGACATCAGATACCCAACTGCAAGTGCCACTGGGAAATTTCAATCAGAGTTTACAATGAACAATAAGACACAAATCCCATAGGAGACCATGCTTCATTCAACCCGGATGAGTAAGTAGTTTGTGGAGCTATTTGTGTTTTCTTGTTGTTTTTCTTTTCTTTTTTATATCAATGAAAACATGTTCACAGTCACATGTCGGGGGCCCAGCTGAAGTGTCTCTATACCAATGCACGCAGCATGGGGAATAAACAGGAAGAGCTGGAGATGCTTGCACACGAGCAGGGCTATGACCTCATTGGCATCATGGAGACGTGGTGGGATGACACATACAATTGGAGCATCAACATGGAAGGGTATAGGCTTTTTAGAAAAGACAGGAAGGGGAGATGAGGAGGGGGTGTCGCTCTCTACGTCAGCAACCGGCTGGAGTGTGTGGAGCTCCGCCTGGGGATGGAGGAGGAGCTGACAGAGAGCTTATGGGTCAAGATTAGAGGATGGAGACGGACAGGGGACGGTGGGGGTCTGTTACAGGCCGCCTGGCCAGGAGGACAGAGCAGACGAAGAGCTCTATAGGCAGATAGGAGCAGCCTCACGGTCACAGGCCCTGGTTCTCATGGGGGACTTCAACCACCCTGACATCTGTTGGAGAGACAACACGGCAGGGCACAGGCAGTCCAGGAGGTTCCTGGAATGCGTGGATGACAACTTCCTCTTGCAGGCGATAGAGGAGCCGAAAAGGAGGGGTGCCATGCTTGACCTTGTGCTCACCAACAGGGAGGGGCTGGTGGGGGATGTGAAACTAAAGGACAGCCTTGGCTGCAGCGACCATGACATGGTGGAGTTCAAGATCCACGGGGCAGCAAGGAAACTACATGGCAAGCTCTCTGCCCTAGACTTCAGGAAGGCGGACTTCGACCTCTTCAGGGACCTGATGGGCCAAGTGCCATGGGAGGCGGCCCTGGAGGGAAGAGGGGCCCAGGAAAGTTGGTCTATATTCATAGAATCATAAAATCATAGAATGGTTAGGGTTGGAAGGGACCTTCAAAGGTCATCTAGTCCAACCCCCCTGCAAGGAGCAGGGACATCCCCAACTAGATCAGGTTGCTCAGAGCCTCATCCAGCCTGGCCTTGAACGTTTCCAGAACTATGATTCTATGGGGCCTCCACCACCTTTCTGGGCAACCTGTTCCAGTGTTCTATAACTCGCATCGTAAAAAAGTTTTTCCTAATTTCCAATCTAAATCTACCCCCCTCTATTTTAAAACCATTACCTCTCGTCCTATTGCAACAGGCCCTACTAAACAGCCTTTCCCCATCTTTCTTGTAGGCCCCCTTGAGCTACTGGAAGACCGCTATCAGGTCTCCCCGGAGAGGAGCACCTCCTCCAAGCTCAGCAGAGGTGCATCCCAATGAAAAACAAGTCGGGCAAAAAGGCCAGGAGGCCGGCGTGGATGAGCAAGGCGTGGACCAACTGAAAGTAAAAAAGGAAGCCTATAGAGGGTGGAAGTGGGGACAGGTAGCCTGGGAGGACTACAAAGAGGCTGCGCGAGTGGCCAGGGATAAGGTAAGGAAGGCCAAAGCCCTGGCAGAACTGAATCTGGCCAGGGATATAAAATGTAACAGGAAGAGCTTTTATAGGTACGTAGGGGACAAAAGAAAGTCCAGGGTAAATGTAGGCTCCCTCCAGAAGGGAACTGGTGTCCTGGTTACCCAGGACATGGAGAAGGCTGAGGTTCTCAATGACTTTTTTGCCTCAGTCTTCACCGACAAGAGTTCCTGTCCCACCACCCAAGCTGTAGAAGGTGCAAGCAGGGACTGCGAGAATGAAGAACTGCCCATTGTACTCAAAGAGCAGGTTCGGGATCATCTGAGGAACCTAAAGGTGCACAAGTCCATGGGTCCTGATGAGATCCATCCGCGGGTCCTGAGGGAACTGGCGGATGAAGTTGCCAAGCCACTGGCTATCGTATTTGAGAAGTCGTGGTGGTCTGGTGAGGTCCTCGATGACTGGAAGAGAGGGAACATAACCCAAATTTTTAAAAAGGGGAATAAGGAAGACCCAGGTAACTACAGGCCAGTCAGCTTCACTTCTGTGCCTGGCAAGGTCATGGAGCAGATTCTCCTGGAAACCATGCTAAGGCACATGGAGAGCAAGGAGGTGGTTGGTGACAGCCAACATGGCTTCACCAAGGGCAGATCGTGCCTGACCAATTTGGTGGCCTTCTATGACGGGATGACGGCATCGGTGGACAAGGGACGAGCAACTGACATCATCTACCTGGACTTGTGCAAAGCTTTTGACACTGTCCCGCATGACATCCTTCTCTCTAAACTAGAGAGACATGGGTTTGATGGACGGACCACTCGGTGGATAAGGAGTTGGCTGGATGGCCGCACTCAGAGAGTGGTGGTCAACGGCTCAATGTCCATGTGGAGACCGGTCACAAGTGGCGTCCCTCAGGGGTCCGTGCTGGGCCCGGCCCTGTTCAACATCTTTGTCGGCGACATGGACAGTGGGATAGAGTGCACCCTCAGCAAGTTCGCAGACGACACCAAGTTCTGTGGTGCCATCGACACGCTGGAAGGGAGGGATGCCATCCAGAGAGACCTTGACAGCCTGGAGAGGTGGGCCCGTGCCAACCTCATGAAGTTCAACTAGGCCAAGTGCAAGGTCCTGCACCTGGGTCATGGCAATCCCAGGCACAAATACAGGCTGGGCAGGGAATGGATTGAGAGCAGCCCTGAGGAGGACTTGGGAGTGCTGGTGGATGAGAAGCTTAACATGAGCAGGCAATGCGCCCTTGCGGCCCAGAAGGCCAACCGCATCCTGGGCTGCATCAAGAGAAGCGTGGCCAGCAGGTCGAGGGAGGTGATTCTCCCCCTCTACTCTGCCCTGGTGAGACCCCACCTGGAGTACTGTGTCCAGTTCTGGAGCCCCCAGCACAAGAAGGACATGGACCAGTTGGAGAAGGTCCAGAGGAGGGCCACGAAGATGATAAAAGGGCTGGAGCACCTCTCTTATGAGGACAGGCTGAGAGAGTTGGGGCTGTTCAGCCCAGAGAAGAGGAGGCTCTGGGGAGACCTGATAGCGGTCTTCCAATACCTCAAGGGGGCCTACAAGAAAGATGGGGAAAGACTGTTTAGTAGGGCCTGTTGTGATAGGACGAGAGGTAATGGTTTTAAAATAGAGGGGGGTAGATTTAGATTAGAAATTAGGAAAAACTTTTTTACGATGCAAGTTACAGAACACTGGAACAGGTTGCCCAGAAAGGTGGTGGAGGCCCCATCTCTGGAAACGTTCAAGGCCAGGCTGGATGAGGCTCTGAGCAACCTGATCTAGTTGGGGATGTCCCTGCTCCTTGCAGGGGGGTTGGACTAGATGACCTTTGAAGGTCCCTTCCAACCCTAACCATTCTATGATTCTATGATTCTATATGTAGCAGAGATTATTTTATTTAAATTTTATTTAAGACATCCTGAGCTTTAAGAATTCAAATGGTAAGCTGTAGTATAACCAATGTAATGTCTTGAATTTTGATCTTTTGCAAATCCTTTTCCTTTATCACTTGATGATCTTTTTCTTGTTGCTTTCTAAAGTGCACATTTAGTAAGTTATTGATATTTTACAAGAGATTCATAGAGATTTTTGTAGTGTACTTGATTCACGTTATAGCCTAAGTAGATTAACCACTAGACAATATGCTTACTAGAAATTACATTTAAAGATATAAATATGACAAAGGAAGACACATAATAAAAAAAAAAAATAAAAGGCTAAGTAGCTCCTACTTACAAACTCTTCACGAGTATAGCAAATCACAATCACAAAGACAAAAGTAAGGCTTTTGATCTTTTTACATTTCGTTGGAATTTTATAAGCTATGGTGTAGGATCTAGCACAGCACAACACAGCTCCGCAGTTCAGGATAAGAACTGAGGATTAGTTGATGCAAATAGTCTTCACCTAAAATGTTGATAAAGCATTTATTAAAACATACATGTACCATACAGAGTCAATCCTGCTATTCTAAATCAACCAGAAATTTACTTTTGTTTAATAATTTAAGAATTAAATATTGATAATCTTAAATTTCATGGGAAATTTCACTCAAAACAAGGACTATGGGATTGGGCTTCATTTTTTTTTTTTTTAAGTCAGTTTAAAAAAACAAATAATCTAATTGCTCTAAAGGGAAACATATCTTTGGACCCTGACAAAAATAAGACTGAAGCTTAGTTTTAACACATGAGTCTCCCAAGTTTATGACGTAAGGAATTCAAGGAATTAAAAAAAAATTCCAATTGAATGTACACAGACAGATTTGGGATTTTTTTTTTAAAAGAAAGTTTTCTGTGACGT
Organism: Chlamydotis macqueenii; assembly: GCF_036417535.1. Lineage (NCBI taxonomy): Eukaryota > Metazoa > Chordata > Aves > Otidiformes > Otididae > Chlamydotis > Chlamydotis macqueenii. The sequence goes on from NC_141558.1 coordinate 12,984,557, forward strand.
AAACTGCAAAGTCCACTAACATAATAGCCATGACATGTAATTCTGAATTGCTATGAAATTCTTCCATAATATTTAACAAATAGTTTCTCATAATTTCTAGCCAAGTTGGAGGTATGTTTAAAAAGAGTTTGATTAGAATGAGCTAAAAGGCATCTCACCACCACCCACTACTACTTTCTTAGCTACTATTGTTTTTTATATGGGATTGCATTGTGTGGACCAGAAATCTGCAAGATGCCTAAAGTCACCACAGTGTCTTCCAGAGCACAATGGTATACCTACTGCAACAAGTAATTAATCTTGGGCTCAAGATTTCCTGATGGGAGCCTATTGACCCCAGCACAATAGATGAAAGTATTTTATCCTGTGTGTTCCCCTACTGACCCCTTGTCACCTTTTTTCATGCACTGTCTGCTCTCATACCAAACCAAAGAATTCATCCTTCACTCTGATATTCGGGGCCTGCTTGACCCTCTCTTGCTCTGTGGAAGCAGACTTCTTGATTCTGCTTAAGAAGATTATTCAGTAAGAAAACTCTGCCAAAGTTTTACCAAACACTGCAAGAAACATGAATGAGCACAGAAATTAAGTGCTAGGGACACTGGGCTTTACTTGCACCCCTGATCCCACACAGTTTTTAACAGGGAGCTGTGGCATGCAGTGAGGCTGCATCCCATCTTTACATCCACTGGGAGGAAGGCTGGGGAACCACTGGGCACACTCGGGACTGACTCTGCGGAGGGGCCTCAGTGCAGGTGCTCATGAATCACCACCATGGTCCTTCTGGGATGGTTGATGCAATTGGAATTGATGCTTATTGGAAAATGAGCCTTTGAGCTGTCTGGCATGCTCAATACTCGTAAGGGTGGATGGGAAAATGGCAGATTGTACCACAGCCCATACTTCTGTATTAACACCAGCATCCAAGTTACTTCCAAACTGACTGAAAGGGTGCTCCTTTAGGCAGTTAACGTGGACAATTCTGACCATGAATCCACTCTTGGACTAATGTATATTACAATGTTAAAAAAGCCAGGTCTAGTGTAGATATCTGAAGTGAATCTGATTTTTAGAGAATGGATGCTCAGAGTGTTCTTGAATTCAGGTCTCTTTGGGGTATCTTGTACTGCAGAGCCAGGAATGGAGATACTGAAACTCATTGCTAGTTCCTGAGCACTGATAGCATATTTTGTCTCCCAGAGACTTCCAGTTAAAGAAGCAGTAGCTTACAGACTGCACTCAACCAGTGCAAGGAATGTGTAACTAGAGCAGTTTTTATTTCTCAGGACAACAGTGCAAAAGCTGAAGATGGGTCTAAGTTTAAAGAGCTGTTTCAGACTCTCTCCTGTAGCAGGAATTACCCTCTGCTGGGAAAGCTGTGCTGTAAATCTTCAGAGTCCCTTGACACTCTCAGTGACAGCAGACCTCCAACTGTTACCCACAAGAGACTTCAAAGGTCATCTTGGATAAATATGTGGAAACTGTCCTAAACTGTTACAGTAACTGCAGACCCACAGTTAATATTCCCTCCCCCATTCCCACCCATCAGGCTTCCATCTACAGTAATTCCTTCATCTCCTTGCTCCTCTGTATCTGTCATTTGGTATACTTTCCAACACAACATATCCACTCCCCCACACAGGCTTGAAAGAGGGTGAAAAAGAAAACACTGACAAATGTTCCCCCTGCAGATAATCATATTGTCATTAGAGCCTTTAAACTACTTTAATGTCTTCCATATTCAATTAATAAATGACCTTGGGCCCTGATCCTCACTTCACCAAATTAAAGTAACATTCCTGTTATCAATGGTAATCTTCTTGTTTAGCCCAGCTGCATATCTGGATTGCCTGGGGTCAGCAGAAGTTTGACATTGATTTGAACAAAATGAGAACTTAAAATCTGGATCTTCTTATTTATGAAAGATTTTACTCTTTTAAACAGTCCACTACTTTCTACGAAATAACAGTAATATAAACAGAATGCTGAAAACACAGTTCTCTATAATAATGCAACTTGAGTAGTCCAACTGACCAAAATAAAGTGCTACAGTCCTGATACGAGAGTGACTTACACCCTACTGTGGAAGGACGGTGGCTAGCAGGTGATGTACAGGGCAAGGGGAGCACCCAAGATGCTGTGACTCCAAGCAACCGCCCAGGTGTGCTGAGAAAATTAATGCCACTCTGGTTGTCCTTCCTCAGTTCACAGCATGGTGAGCAAGTGGGAAACTATTGATTGCATTCTGCTGGTGTCTCTGGAAAACATATGCATGAGAACAGTTGCATGGGTGAGTCCGAGGAGCTTTAGGAAACAGAGACAGTGACACAAGGAGGAAGTTGAGGTCTGTGAATATAGAAAAAGATTAGCTGGGTAAATGTAGATATCTATAAACAAGTTAAAACCTTCCTCTGGTGTTTTTTGGCATATTTAAAGTACATGAAAAAGGGGTGCTGAGCACAGAGAAGCTGGAGGAGGTGTCGGCAGGGAGGAGTGTTAGGAGGGATGGCAGTGGGAGAGGGGGGAATTATTTAGTTTGCTTTAGGACCCAAACCAACTCTTGTAGGGTCCTGCGTGTTTGGGTACATGGATACATGCATGTGTGTTCAGAAAAGATCTATAAAACATAAAGTTTTATATTTCACACGTATCTTTTTCAGACTTCAAAGTCAGTGCTTTGAAGCACCTATGTCCTCCTTCCATAAATTTACCCAGTAGTCTCTTAAATCAGATGTGGTCCTTCTTTGCTCTTTGTCCTTGGCCAAAAGGCTACCAGCGCCCTGTCCCACCAGTCAGCCTCTGTCTGGAGCAGACGTCAGTGATGAGGACTCAGCTATCTTCTTTGAGTAACTTTTGAATTTACACAAAGTTCATGGGACTTCACCCCAAGAAGTGCAACAAATGCCATGAAACATTTGCATTACCATCAGGTAATGCCTGGCCTCTGAAGACAACTGTCTTAACATACTGTGTTTCTGCAAAGCTCATGCAATACTAATTGTTTTTGCAGACAGTTTAAGTCCCTGACCCAGACCATGAGTTTTACAGGTGGAATTCTCCAAAGATGAGGTTATTCGCAGAGATGGCAGGGGCCAATGAGTGGGAAGTCTTACATGTCCGCTGGCAGGTTACATTCAACTTGCCAGCAACACAAAGGAAACATAGGAGTTCTCCTAAGAGACAAATGCAAAGCATACAATGATTTTATAGATACAGTTATTCTGTGACGTCTTTGGGCCACCTAAAAGGAATTTTATCCCTAGTACTCACACGTCACCAGTGTAATACTAAATGATGTAACCTTACTCACAAATGTGAAGCAAAGGATATTACTTAATATTTATAACATTATCTAATGTGCATATACTATATTTTCCTTCCAGATGCTTTGTGGTTTTTTTTTTCTTTTTTTTTTTTAAATCAATGTCAAGTGATTAGTGACATGATAAATATTCAGTGAGGGTACATAACAACTTTGCTGTATCTGAGATACCTGTTTCCGTCTAAATCACCTCATTATTTTGTACTTTTTCTTCTTTTTCTTCTTCTCCTGGGCAACCTGCTTCTAATGTGAATTTGAGTGAATGGAGTACTTGTCAAGTTTTTGCATCACTGTATGAAAAAGTAATAGGTCATTTTATTTACTACTTTTCTGCTGCAATTACATATAACAGCTCTCCTGCTATGAACTGAAGATGATCTTTGTTTTCTAACAGCATCACAGAACTCTTTTAACAAAACTGGTCTGGAGTCACTGTTCCTGAATAATAACATATTTTCTTAGTTGAATTGTATTTTAAGCCAAGAAATAGACTATGTTCATGTTATATAGACATTTCCAGATCATCATCTCCCAAGGAATTAAACTTTTCTATTCCTCCCTAAAATATTTCACTCATCTATGAAATGTTTAGGAAAAATTTTCACACACAAGTTAGTTTGCACTATGGCAAGAATTGATTTTGTGTGTTTAAGCAGTGAAATAGTGTTAATGTTATTCAGCTGGATAATAAATAACATAAAAGTTGTTATAAGCTTATTGTTTGCAACATTCTGTTTACAAAAGATGTATGTATCTCAGACTCAGAGTGGTCATCCTGACAGATTTAACCACCCAAATTCTTCCACCCGTACTTTAAAGAATGCCTTGGTTTACATGCCCATGCAAGGCGATATGAAGCGTAATGATTTTAACTTACAACGTTATGGAGGCCGGTCTGGCTGCAGAGAAAGAAAAGAAAGTTCTAGTGTCGCTGATGTCCTCATCAAGCCCAGTTAGGAACACAGGAGAGGGGCTAAGCCTCAACCCCCTCTCTATATGTGGACATGCAAAGGGCAAGCTCTCTCAGAGCTGTTCTGCTGCCAGCTCAAGGCTAGCAATAAATATCAGGCTCTTGGTACTAGAGGTAGACGGTGAAGAATAACTCCTACCTTGTCTGTGCTCACTTGGAAGTCACTTTTGATTTCTATGTCAAAAAGAGTAGTCTCAAGATCCCACCTGCGTACATTAATTCTTCCAAGTCATTAGGGAAAAATACATCTAATATCTGACAATGGAGGCTGCCAGTCTGCAGGGGAGAATGGACTAGATGACCTTTGAAGGTCCCTTCCAACCCTAACCATTCTATGATTCTAAGAAATCTCTTTTTACTCTGTGAGTACAAGTTCTGGGTCCTCAGTAATATTAGAAAGACTTTTAGGAAGAATGTTAGGATCAAAATAGTTTCTTATATGGGAAACAGCCAAGAAATACTTTAACTTTTGGAGCTAGGGGAAGATAAGCTCACCATTAACAGCTTTGGAATGGATATGTAGAGAAAAATGGGGGGAAAAAAAATGAGTGCTTTATTAAATTTCTCTCTTTATTTCTAGTATTCTTGAACATTTCAGTAGCAGCTGAAAAAAGATCCACCTGAATCAGAACATTTATTATATCTTTCTTCTTACATATTGAATGTAGTTTTTCCTTACCTTTCAGCTCAGAAAAAAACCTTAATCCGACTCTGACCAAAGTAAATGGATGCTACACATATTCAAAATACTGCACTACTGAACTTGGTGTGCTTTGTTGGAAGTGAGATCAGACAATATAGAATATTTTTACAGATTTTAAAAAGTGTCTGGCATTGATATGACTTTGTCCAGAGATATAACACTATGAGAGGAGCTTTATGGACTGATCATAAAAAAAATCCTTCTGATATAAAAGCAGAATCAGATCTCACATATTTTTCAAGGAAATTTCTTTTCTTAAAATCCCTCAGAAAAATATTAACTCATACAATGCAAATATAAAGAGATTGAGTTTTCTAATGTTCAATACTTCCCCTAGTGAATCTTAAAAAATATATTTTTTTCCTGAGGAAAATGTAGTTAATTGGTTTCTCAGTTCATATTAAAGTAAAAGATGAGCAGTGACCATTTCCAGTCACTGCAAATCACTATCTGAAATTTATGTTTATTTTTTCAAGAGATGAATCATCTTGATTTTGAGGCTTTAAATTTTTCTTTGACTGTGTTGTGGTTTTGTTTAGTGAGGGCGGGCCTCACTCATAAAGTCATTTTAATGCACAATTAGACTCCAGAAAGTTGCTAATTTAAGTGATTGCAACAAACTTATGGCTGTGACTCCACTGTTCATTGATGGGATGAAAGTGAGCAGGAATCACTTTCTAGCCTTGAACAAATGAGGATGAAAATGCTGGTCAGTGAGTGCACAAGCATGTACTGCTCTCCTAGTCACTTTTCCAAAGCAGAAAGTGGGGTTTGGTAGATTCCTGAATGTATGTATTCTGTGTTGCTGCTGAACTCCACGAATAGTCTACTGAAAGCTAGGTAAAAAGATGTCAGGGATTTCTCATGGGGGAACTTATTTATTGTTGTACGATATTCACTGACCAATTACTATTTTTTTCCAATTATTAAGCAGTTGATTGAAAGTTTGCCACAGAAATCTATAATTAGAAATCTGCTAAGTTTTGGGTCATATATCTGGCCATTTAAATGTCATGGTATACTTAATTTTACCATGTTAGACTTTAAACCTTTCTTTAAGCAGAAGTAACATTAATTTAACTATAGAATCTTCAGTGTTTTCAAGTCAGGTAACCACAGTAGTGAAATAATGGCTATGCCTGCAACTGGTTGATGTTTCACATTCCCTGTTGCATTGGTGGAGCCTGATCAGCTGTAACCGACTGTCTCAAGTATGTTCTTCCCCTCTCTGTCTCTTTCTTACTCTTTCAAGGGTATCTTTTCCACCTGTAATGTGGAAGAGAGTATCCAAGTTATTTATTTTATAGTGCCTATCATTGCCCTACATTTACTGCCCTGGCATCTTCATACTTTAGTTCAGTAACAGTTCCTTGTAGGAAGAAATTTAGGAAAGGAAGGAGGCAGGGTGAAGAACTGAGACACTATGTGGGTCAGGAAGGGAAATCAGCTACCTACATCTAAGCTAATATTGGCTATTAAACCATAGGGAGTGTGATTCAAAGATATCCATGTAGACAACATGTCACATGAGGTTTTTTAGCTTGGATGTCACATTACATCTGAGAAATGTTGATAAATTCTCTCAGTGGTGCACTGCACCGTATGGATTTACTGATTTCGAACTTCAGGGATCTCTTCTTTCTTCCCATTTCATGGTATATACTTAATTAGAGAAAGAACACCTTAGAGATAAGGCAGATAACAAGTTAATGTTATCCCTATACTATCCATGGATAGTAATAGTCAACTTTTAGCCGAGTTGCAAGTTTTGGTTCTCAGTAGCCTACACTTGATTTTTCCTCTCCATGATATTTACTCCCTAGTGTTGTTACAGAGTAATCAAAATTACCTTGGCTTTTGTCTTTCAGTCTTCTCTGAGAAGAAAAGAAAATATTGTCTGCACTTATTCCAATTCTAATTTGTCTTTTTTACTTTTGATAGCCAGAATTATGTGGAATATTCCAGGTGATATTTTACTACCGCTTTTAAACTGACATAAATCCAATTCTGTACTGAGAAAAATCTTTACTAGGGTGATTCGTAACTATCACTTGCTGTCAACTCACAGTACAATCCTTATCAGTCTTTAAGGTCAGATTAATCACAGTTGAAATTAGATTTGCAGACATGTAAATTGGGAGCACAGTCATATTATCTCTACATAAACAATAGTGGGACTGATTCAGATGAAAGGTGGGTGATTGTTCCTTATCTCTGAGCCTCAACTGCATGTCTGCAACTCGATGAACTGAATCTGAATTTACAGTTCATCCATTTTTGAGTCAACAAGTTGAACTAGCATAACTCCTGCATTTTCTGCTCAATTTGTTACCAAAAATATTCAATGAGATCATTAATATCATTGCCAAGGATAACCATGGGAAAAAGTTATTAATACTTCTTTCAGTATGAGCTATGGTTAGATAGCCTTGAGAAGCTGCCTTAATTTTGCTACAGTGCTTCTGTTTATGTCAATCTTTTTGCATGTAACTAACACTATAGGGCCATACTTGTACGGCATGTGACTCACAGAAATTGTTTATTTAGAAGTTCTCTTTTCTCATCAAAAGTATAAGGTTGCATTACATCTAAGATGAATGTGTTAGCTTTTTTTCAGGATCAGGCTGCTCTTCAGATATGCAAATACATCTGTGACCCTTATCTTCTACTCATTTTAATTATATCATTACAGTAATAGAAGGTGTGAACAAAAGTCTTCTACATGTCTTTAGAAAACTCCACACATATCTACATGTCTTTAAAAGATGCAATCAGCCTGATGTTTTTTGTTAATAATATTAACAATAATATTAAGTAGCATGAATAACAACAATCATAATAACTGACAGGTAATAAGGATATACACAATGCCCTTGTGTCAAGAGGAGTATGAGGACAATTCAATTGATGTTTGCAAAGAATCTTAGATTAGTCCAGATTATATAATAGAAGCATTATTGTTTGACAGTCAATGTATTTTGTAATTGTTGATGATTTTTAAGATATAAAAGAAGAGAATACTAATCTGCTTAAAATACCATTAATCTTGCCAAAAAGAACAGTGTTTTAAATTAATAAATCTGTCTTTCAATACTGTATGAACTCAGGAAAAAATAATCCTAGGGTTCTTTTATTTAAGAATGCCAGCTGCATAATTTAATGGCACAAAGTAGAATAAGAATTGAAATATGTTTGCTCACCACCACTATTAAGAAACAGAAGTGCCTTTTCACATTTCTCCAGCATATTTGTCCCTTTGAAGATTTTCCCTCACAGAACTCAGAGTACAGTTAACCTCTCACAGTCTATAACCACACACTCGAATAAATCAAAATTAAGCCTAATTCATTTTTAACCGTATACTCAGCAACAGTAATGATTGAGTATTTGTGACAAAACTGCAGAAGGGAGCTCGTACTTTAAGGGTCCAAACGTTGCCTGTGTTGAGGAAAATGGAAAGCTGAGGTGACCTGATCTGCCTCTGCCCATTAGGGACTTTTTGATAGTCATTGTCTTCAAGAAAAATAATTGCTTCCCAAGAATGCTCAGCTAAATCATTTTATTAGTGTGAACTGGATTAAGGTTATAGGAAGGTCCCTCTTACTTCTTACCCAATAATATCTGACCATGCATATCAAAGAGTGGAGGAGGCAAATTATTCATTATTTCACCAGCATAATGAAAGCATAAGGGAGGTTTAAAAGGACGCTATCTGCAGCAGGAAACTGTCAAAGAACGTGGGAACACAGCCCTCCTGCATTTTTGTTTCAGCTCCGTTGATCAGAAGATTGAAAGGCCTGCTCTACCTACAGGGGTCCTCTGTTCAGGCCCCACAGTGCAATTATAATCCGTCCTCACCTCCTTTAGAATGACAGGCCAAAAACAAAGCCCAGAGCTTTTGTACAGCTTAGCATTCCTAAGAAACACAAATCTTCATTTCTTTCTTTCTTTTTTTTTTTTAACTCTTAAGAAGTAATTAAAATTGCTCTTATATAATATTGAGGGATAAAACAGCTTAAAATTATCTAATACTTTTTAAGGGTGGATTTTTTTTTTATGGAGCACACAGAAGGATCAGTTGCTAACTGCCACAAGGTAGAGCAGCTCTGCTTTTGTCTCCGTGCTGCCTGCAGGAAAAAGGAGTACAATTGGCAGAATTTTGCATGAAGCTGTTTAATTTATTTTTTTTCTGCCATTATTCCTGTTGTTTACACATTTTAGTGACAGAAATTTGCAAGTAGTTAGATCCTCAATGAATATTGCAGTTAATCTTGTTGAATATCTGGGGTTTTTTTGTTTATATGACTAAAAGCCATGCACCTCCGCAAGTAACATCTATACTTCATCACTGTAAAAGCATTAAATGATGGTGCTGTTGGAACTGTGGTGGCCTAAGTATATTAAGAGATGTAGGATCTATATGAAAATGTAGCATTTTTAGTAGTTTCCAATGGCAGACTAGTTCAGAGGCAACAAAAAACATTAACAATTTTAAAATAACAGCAGCAGACTATTAAACGTGCTAAACACACTAACTGTTTTATCTTCCTTCAGCTGGCCCACCATATTATTTTGGCTACCTGAGGAATGCTGTAAATTGTGTGGTTACAACACCTCGGAAAATTCTGTTTAGCATTACATCTTCAGGCCGGATTGCTTCACCCCGCGCAAACCAGCAGCAAGGAGGCTGAAGTTAACTTGTCAGGTTACATTGTAGAATGAGCACACAGAATGCGTTTGGCAAGCAAATCTCACATCATGTGTGTGACCTTTAAATGCATATATTTGCAGAAGGTTAGACAAGATTCCAGGCTGCCTGAAAGCTTTAGTGGGTGAGATCAATATGGGATGCCACTGTGTAGTCTAGCTATGCATACGAAAGTCTGCTTTGAAAATGTAAAACCAGGTGATAATAAAGACGATGGTAATAGCATGAATTTGTTTCACTGTTCTCATCCTCTGATTTCTTATTTCCCATCTGGGATAACCTAGAATTGCTTTTAAACTTATTTGGGTTTTGAGGTGGGTTTTTTTTTGTACCTGTAAAATGTGGTACTGCTACAACGTCAGGGTGAAATCTGGCTTCCAAGAGTACAGGTGCACTCACATATCAGGCTATATCACAACTGTTCTGATACTGATTGGTAAGTTCAGACTCTTTTGGTATCACTTAACATTTTGCTATTAACATTATTTAGTAATTGCTTGACAATTTTTTTTTAAATTAGGAAAGAAATTCTTAATGTGTGTTAAATTGACTGATTAAAGACCCTTTGCAAGCATTTAGGAAGACAGCATTTTAGTGAAAGCGTGCTTAAAAAGGGAAATATTTTAGTATCTAGTATCCCTTTCAAGGTTTACTTTGCTGTGGGGAAGGTGTAAGGCAATGTAAATGAGAATTCGGATTCTCATTCACAAAGCCACTTCGTTTTGATTATAGGTTGATTTCCTTTGTTTGAAAGGGACAAAGGCACTATTTTTATTCTCTTTCACATATGGTTTATCTCTTTGCCCTCTAAGTGACACTAGTTGGGTCGTTCATGTAAGATACCCAGGAGCCTGAGGACAGAAGGGAACCAAGCAGTGAATAGCCAGTCGGGGAATATCAAAAGCCAAATGCCTGATTTGTCATTCATTACCTATGCTATTACCTTCGGAAGTACTATGGCATGGGGAAATCCACTTCTGGAGCAATAGATGTATTCAGGGATTTGGGGGAACATCTGTCCCTGATATATTCCTACATCAGAATCTGAGAAAATAATCAAAGTGATTCTCTAAACTGGCCAGTGGAGTCCCACCAGTGAGACATTCATGGGAAAATGTTCAGAAATGTGACTTTCTTCAAACATACAGTAATCCTGTTCTTTGGGATGAGGTATTAGCTATCTTTTGCTGTATTGTAGCAACAATATTTAGCAGGTAGAACCTTTTGTTTTCTTTTACTTTAAGGAATTCTGCAAGTCTGTATGTCTGAATGGATGTAGTGCTTGACTGACCTTCAATTAACTGGTGCAAACCTACCCCTCTCTGGCATTCAGAAAACCTCTTTGATAACATTTGATATTGTGCAGGACCTATCAGACTCCAAAGACTTGGCATGTCTTAACACTAAGTGAAGGCTGCAATGAGACCAACCTTCCTTGAGGAAGTATATAACTCACTGAGCTCCACCTTCCAAGTGAATGTGGTGGCCTACCTGAAAAGCTAGGAGTTTTAACTGAAGCTGGGCTGCTTTATCACTTGCATGTACTTCTGCAGAGCTTCAAGTCAAAGCTGGCTAAATGAGCCAATAACATGGTATCTGCAGATTTATTTCTACAGTTGTTAATGAAATAATTGTGAAAATTTCTAGCCATTTCCATTTCAGATTTCTGTCCTACTACCTAACACCAATTTAAAGTCTAATTTGCTACAAAAATCTACTTACTGATAGTGCTTATGAGGAAAAAAGAGCCTGTGGACACTATTTGTTCCTGTTAGGCCTACTAGAATTACTAAATATTTTGTAATGTTTTCACATGTGTCTGTTATATTTTGGGGGTTTTTTTTGCTTTAACGGGAAATAGAAATACTTAGCTTTTAAGAAATTCTGAAACATCTAAAGGAACTATGACAGATTTTTTCATTTCAGCAGATACAATATGACCATAGTAAGGAGCCTTCATGGTTTTAGCCCTGCTGCCATCAAAATATTGTCTAAAGAAGAAGACGTAGTCCTAAAAGGTCAATTTGAGTCTGTTTCCAGTTTCCTTAATAATTTCTTTAATAGTGTTTTCCTACAATGTTTCTGAAGTCAAATGCTTACATTTTTGCAGTAAACACTTTAAAAATGAACAAAAACATAGATATGTGAAGTTATCTTACATTTTATTTTCCCTTTTTGTACAGCGTCCTCTTTCAAGTATAGTTTCTGCAGAATGGCTTTTCAGATACAAAACTTCTCACAGTTTTAACTTTAAAAGAGAATGGTAATGCCATCCTTTATCTGTAAACTGAGAGAATCACAAGAACAAAGCAGTACCATTTACTCCACTGCTGAAGGCTGAAAGCCAGAAGGAACAGCCATTCTGAGTGCTCTAGAAGCATCTGTCTGTGCTTCCTAATGCAAGGAAATTGCCTTGCACTGCATTTGTATAGAAATACATCATTTAGAGTTGGTGGACTATTAGTAAGAAAGGAGGCATTTGGGGACTAAACTGAGATCTTCCTGAATGCTTTGTTCCACAGGTGCTTCAGCTGTGAACTTTGCCTCTTCTTCTTTGAACTTAACTGAGTTCATATTAGAAAGTTCTTTGGGTTTATGGTGGGTTTCAGGAGCTGGACAAACCAAAAGCTCATATGCTCCATTACACCTCTGTGCCACCAAATGACCAGACTCTGTGTGTGTGTGTGTGTGTCCATGCGCACTCATATTCTCAAAGGGAAGACTCAATTTCTAATAATATTTAGATTGTTCAAGTCAATCCTGGCTCAGTCGAGTTAATCAGCTGTGGCTACACCACCACCCTCAAGGATACCATTACTTTAATGGCCTCCAGGCATCCAGAATCTCTTCTTTTTCCCTAGTGTGAACTGTTCTTTATATAACAGCAAAGATATATTCTTACATTGACCTCTTCCGTTGTCCTTAAATATAGGAAAACTCAAGACACAGATCTGACACTCTACATCTTTTTTTTTTTTTTTTTCTGACAGGGTCTGAGAAAGAGGTGACTGGATTTTCTCCTGTAAGAGCTCTGATGTTGGAATTAGCAAGAGAATACTCTAATTTTTTTCCAAACATGCCTTGCATCTGAGAAATCTTACAGAAAGATTCAGAGGCTCATGGAACTACCATCAGCCTGCGCAAATAGTTAGCTCCAACCACAACTAACTATAGATAATGCTCATTTTATGCAAACAATTCTGAGACATTAATGCCTCCAACTAATGCAAAGGTTAATCCATTTCTTTCCAGCCATATATGCTGGAGTGGGAATGTTACATCTGTATTCTGAGCATTGTTTTTCACAACCTACTGGAAAGTAAGTGACAGTCTGAATTTTTTTCTGTGCTTCAAAGCTTTGTCCTGAATGCAGAGATTTACTCAGACTGGATACTTTCAAAATATGTTTGTCATCTTTGTCCTTTTAATCTGGGAAAAATATTATTTGAAATTATTTCTTTTCCCATTAATTATGACTGAAAATGAATTTTTATTTGTCCATTAGTTAAAAGTTATTAATCTGGACATGTTCTCATCACAAATCGCTTTTCGTGTTTTAAAAAGCACAAAGTAAACAAACAAAAATTATTTCCTAGATTTTCAGTTTATTTTATTTCAGCACTCTGTTTGAGGCTTGTATGTCACTGTTAGTTTTACTTCCAGAATGGAGACAAAAAATGTGCAAAATATAGAGCCTGTGGAGTATTCAACAGTCTTTTTTGGCAAAACATAAGAAGGACTACTCTCAGAGTTACAGAGTTTATTCTTGTGAGCCTAGAGTTAGGAGCTCTTGAGTTGAAATTCAGTTTTTTTAGGCAAAAGCTGTGTTAACTCATTTCAGTCAGATACAGTGAGATAATTTATTGAGGGTCACTCTGAAAATCAAAGTTTTCCATCAGATTTGCAAATGTTGACTAGCCATGGCCAGAAGATGCATTCTGGTTGCACGTGCACTGACATAACCAGGTCCTGGCATACCTGATATACTACCAAGTAGTTTAAACACGTTTTTGTAATCCGTACGTGTACTTGAAAAGTGAAGTTACAGAGGGTGATGTGCTTATGCCATGTGTCCTGGAACCTGTTAGCTGTGATGGAGACATATTTTTCAGCTTCTGTGCTGTGAAATTGGTACCATCATGGCTCTGAAAAGGTCCACAAGCTGAACAAAGACTAAAAATACCATGGTACTGTAGCTGTTGTTTTGAAAATCCTGGAAGGGAGAAGCATCTTCTTCCCCAAATTTACTTTCCTTCTTTGGATCTTCTGCATAAATTAAAGAGGCTTCTGAAATCCTGCTTGGGTCGGTTGGGTTGAATTAGAAGTTCCTGATGAGTAATGTCATCAAAAAAATCTAAGAGTCAGCTGCAGCTAATGCTCAAGGTGGAAAACTGCTTATGCTGATGAGAAGTGTGAGCATGCTGTTATATAGCATATCATGTATGGTAATAGGCTATATAGAGATTATGTTGAAGACAGTGATTCTGAGACACATTAGTCAATGATGTTGCAAAATATTACTGCTTAGTGAGAACATCCTAAGCATGTTTAAGATTGATGTTAAATGGATGTTAAATGGCCCTGTTCAACATCTTTGTTGACAACATGGACAGTGGGATACAGTGCACCCTCAACAAGTTCACCAACACCACCAAGCTGTGTGGTGCCATCGACACGCTGGAAGGGAGGGATGCCATCCAGAGGGACCTTGACAGGCTGGAGAGGTGGGCCCGTGCCAACCTCATGAAGTTCAACTAGGCCAAGTGCAAGGTCCTGCACCTGGGTCATGGCAATCCCAGGCACAAATACAGGCTGGGCGGAGGATGGATTGAGAGCAGCCCTGAGGAGAGGAACTTGGGAGTGCTGTTGGATGAGAAGCTCAACATGAGCCGGCAATGTGTTCTTGCGGCCCAGAAGGCCAACCGCATCCTGGGCTGCATCAAGAGAAGCGTGACCAGCAGGTTGAGGGAGGTGATTCTCCCCCTCTACTCTGCTCTCGTGAGACCCCACCTGGAGTACTGTGTCCAGTTCTGGAGCCCCCAACACAAGAAGGACATGGACCGGTTGGAGAAGGTCCAGAGGAGGGCCACGAAGATGATCAGAGGGCTGGAGCACCTTTCCTATGAGGACAGGCTGAGAGAGTTGGGGCTGTTCAGCCCAGAGAAGAGAAGGCTCTGGGGAGACCTTATTGTGGCCTTCCAGTACCTAAAGGAGACTTACAGGAAAGATGGGGAGAAACTCTTCAGCAGGGCCTGTTGTGAAAGGATGAGGGGTAATGGTTTTAAAATAGAGGGAGGTAAATTCAGATTAGATAATAGGAATTTTTTTTTACAGCGAGGATGGTAGAACACCAGAACAGGTTGCCTGGAGAGGTGGTGCATGCCCCATCCCTGGAAACATTCAAGGCCAGGCTGGATGAGGCTCTGAGCAACTTGATCTAGTCGGGGATGTCCCTGCTCCTTGCAGGGGGGTTGGCTAGATGACCTTTGAAGGTCCCTTCCAACCCAAACCATTCTATGATTCTATTATTTCTGTTTAATTGATACAATCATGGAGTTAATATCAAGCAGTTGCAGTCATGCAGTTGTGTTTAGTGCCTTTTTCTGAAACATTTTCACAAAAGTAGCTTGTTGCTTAGAGAATCAGGAACTCAGTTAGCACTTCTGCTTCAAATACATATTTTTAGATCAGACATGCCAGTACATGCAAGGCACATCAACAGTTTTTATTAAGCTTTAGCAAGGCTATTCCCCTCCGGCAAGAGTTTCCCCTGCTTGTTGATTTTACGGACAAAGGAAACGACACATTTACTGGTTGCAGCCTGTCAGAGGAAAGACAGCTGTAGTAACAGCATGGTGAAATTTTGGAGATGGAGAGAAATAAAACTTCACATCAAAAACTGAAATTTGGTACTGGTTTTTAAAGTGGAGCTCACTCAGCATATTGAGAAGAAAACCAGCTGATTCAGAGTTTTTTAAGCCTTTTGAAGTTATGTTGATACTTTCCATGCAAAAGTAACTTAAAAGAATACTTCAATGATATCTGTTTGAAATCATGCCCTGCATTACTTTTGCCCAACTGAAGCAAAGATAAATGAAGACATCTGCTTTGTAGCATCAGATTTCTATTGCAGTGCCAGCAGTAGAAGTTAGGTTTCATGCCCATACTAACAGAAGATAAAACTAGAGAAGAGTTACAGCAGCACAGACCACTAGATCTCTTAATTCCTTTGTAGAGGTGAAGACAGACAGGGAAAATTTGTGGCCAGGGCCTTGCGGAAGCACTACGGGGTGTCTTGTTTGGATCCATGAAGTAAAATCCACTACTGTAACCAGTATGAAAGACATCGCAAAGGTTGCTGCACTCTTCCACTGCCATGAATATATCATATATGCATACAAGAATTAATCAAATCCACTGTTCCAAAAATGCTTTTTATGCTTTTTAAGTAGGTAAACCTCATGAAAATATTTTCTTTAATACCAGCTTCCATTAAAACATTCCACTTTAAAATGGTAAAGAAGATACTTCCAGTGCATGAGTTCTTGCCCCCATAGGCACTCTTTGGACTATCAGAGGAACTCTGTACTCTAGGGTAATATCCATAACAACACATGGCTTGTTATATCATGCAGCTTAATCAACCATAAAATGATTCCAATTTGAATATGTTCTATTTTAATTGGCAATTGTGTTACTATCTGTGCTTACAAATAGAAGTCAGAATACTCATGTTAACTTCTGTCATGCTGCTCTGCAGACTAATTTAAGCTATCTTAATAAAGGATTTTTGTTATTCCAAAGTTAAAGGAATTGTTTAGGTGTGAACATAAAAGAAATAGATTTCTGGTTTTGGTAGTATAAGTAGTAATAGTGGAAGAGGAATAAAATCAGGTGAAAGTGGAAAAACAATAAAACATTTTACATTTTGATTGTTTTCCTCTTCAGGTGAACTGGCAAATGCAACTGAAGCTACTATCTGACCTTATACCTGGTTCTTCTTTGAGAAGGAAGCTGGACCAGATGACTTTCTCAGGCCCCTTCCAATCTCAATTGTCTCACCTCTAAAAATGCAAAACCAAAAAAAAAAGACCACAAAACTTCCAGTTCTCCAGTCTGATTCTGCTTTCTGTGTGTTAACTCTGACATAGTATGGAATTTCTCATAATTATTAACATAACTGCACTATATGTCACATTTTTTATGATGCTATGCTTGGTAGAAAATACAATGCAATTTAAAATTCTTGATCTTTTACATTCCTGTTCAAAATGTTTGTTATACTGGAGGAGAGGGTGAACTTCAGGAAAGACGTGTATAGAAACTGTCTGTGTGTACTTTACAGATTTTAGAATCATAGAATCATAGAATGGTTAGGGTTGGAAGGGACCTTCAAAGGTCATCTAGTCCAACTCCCCTGCAAGGAGCAGGGACATCCCTGACTAGGTCAGGTTGATTTTACTTTTCCTTTCCTCAAGGATAAATTTCCTTCATTACAATGATACAGGATCACCCAAACCACCAAACTACACAGGAAAACACTTGACATTTGATACATCTGATTAAAAACACAAGACCTCTCTTGCATAATTTACCTCACTTTCCTATCCAAGATTTTTTAGTGAATGCAAGAAAAATGTTCATGTAGACGGTGTGAAAATCATTCTGACTATTTACCAGGTGCTCTTTACTTTTCACTGCTTTGTCACCAGCTGTTATATTGTCTTGATGGCTATAATGCATAAACAGAGATTGAAAAAAAAGAGAGGAGAAAAAGGAGCAATTACTCCCCCACATGCATTATTATAGTTTCGTAGGTTATAACAGCAGTAACCGGAACCAACTCAGCCATCTCCTGACTTGACATTGTTTGCTGTAAAGAATAAAGATATACTTTTTTGCATTCTAATTAGGGAAAGCTATCTTGGGTTATCTTCATGAATTTTTTTTTTTTTTTTTTTTAGGGTGTGAAAGTCAGATGCTTCTTGAACTCATCTTTGCCTTCAAACAAAAGCCTGGGAAGGTTAGAGCAGCCAGGCACGGGACTGTATAGCGGGAACACGGTGAGTCAGCCAACGTTGCGATTTTGGCTCTAAACCAGCAAAGGTACAAAAGTAGGGGGAATTTTAAACACAGGTAGCAACACACAGAATAGTAAAACAAAGGATCATTGCATTCAGACAGCACTGTCAAATAAGAACCTTTAGTGAAAAATCATCTAGATTTCCAAGGTAACAGTTATCTTTCTCTTATATATTTAAACCAGGGTACAAGATTAAGAACTGGGATGTCACTGCCCCTTCAGCTTCCTCTGAGTATTTCAGAACTCCATAGATTCTCTCATTCTGCAGTTCAGAGTGAGGCCCTTGCTGTGTAAACCAAAACAGCTCCACTCAATTTTTGGAACTCCGCTGGTAAAACTATCTATTCACAATACCTATCCCTATTGTCTCTTCAGATTAGCTTCCACATAATCTGTTTTTATACCTCTTTAATTATAAAGAGTATAACTTCCAGAGCAAAATCTCAGAGTTCTCTCATGATAAAAGGTATTGCATAAAAGATTTTTAGAGCTGGCAGATTATCCAACAATGAACAATTAAGTGACTTCACTGGTCTAAGGATATAATATCCTCAAAGTGCACCTTTGCATGCATACGTGTGCCCACACAGACCTCTTGCCTGCAGCTTCACAGATTCATGCTATCGTCACAAAAATATTAGCAGAAAATTGATTTATTTCTAAGTAAAATTAGACAGATTGTCCATTCAGGTATAAGTTATAGTCACTACACTTTTTATAGACAAACTCATTTATGAGAGCTGAGCATCCAATCCTCTTTCTTATAGTAGTGGAACTAGCTTTTCCAACTCTGAATAGTAATAACAGAGTAACAATAAAGATATAAATCTTCATAATAAAATGAAAGAAAATTTTCTTCTCCAGCAATGCTCATCTGGCTTAATTATTGCATGTCCAATAGCAATGTAGGACAAACATGCTTACAAGTCTACCAGTATATACGTGTAAACACTGCAAAATTGTAAATTCTTCCTGAGCTTGTCAAAAAGCTAAAAATATCTTTCCACTGATACAGCACTAGATTAAATCAATCTCCAAATTGACTATAGCATGAGAGGAAAGCTCTGAGTCCTGAACACATCTCTGTGTTCTACACAAGAGTATAGTCACACTGTTGAGTGACTACAGGACATTGAGTTGTTGGAGCGCATCCAGAGAAGAGCAACAAAGCTGGTGAGGGGTCTAGAGCACAAGTCTTATGAGGAGCAGCTGAAGTAACTGGGATTGTTTAGTCTGAAGAAGAGGAGGCTGAGGGGAGATCTCACTGCTCTCTACGACTACCTGAAAGGAGGTTGTAGGGAGGCAGGTGTTGGTCTCTTCTCCTCTTGATAGGACAAGAGGCAATGGCCTCAAGTTGCAGCAGGAGAGGTTTAGGCTGGATATTAGGAAACACTTCTTTACTGAAAGAGTGATCAGGCACTGGACCAGGCTGCCAAAGGAAGTGGTGGAGTCACCATCCCTGGATGTGTTCAAAGAACGTGTAGATGTGGTACTTGAGGACATGGTTTAGTAGGTATGGTGGTTGGACTTGATCTTGGAGGTTTCTTCCAACCTTAAGATTCTATGATTCTATTTGAAACACTCAGGTGATCTCTCTGTTGTTATGCAGACCCAGGTGACTGTAAGGCTGCTCCTATTAAGAAGGTAGAGAAAAAGAGGCTGGATATGACAAATAGGACAGAACAGGTGTTTACACTGGAGACCAAAGATGTCTATATGTATCACTCTCTCACTTCCACACAACCCCACACACACGCAAAGAAGCAGAAGAGGCAGTGACTGCCCTTGCACAGTCGTGTGGACTATTACATTTTTGGTTTCTCAGTAGTCACCATCCAGCTCCTGCAATCCATCCCTTAGAATGGATCAGTGAGTAGAAAGAGTGAACAGATGATACAAGAAAAGGGAACATCATAGGAAGTATAGTGGAAAGGAAGTAGACTGGCAGGCTGCACACAAGAATCTCCATGTCACAGTATACCCCAGGCGGTTCCAGAAATTGGAAGAATTATGTATGCTCAAAAGCCATACTTCAGTTCCCTCAGCTTTAGGTCACTGCATCCAGTCAACTATTAACAACAGCAGCAGTCATACCATAAATAGATATGGCTCAGCCTTTGAACTAGTTATGCTTTCAGTTATTGTTCCTATTGGAAGACTCTTAGCAAAAGACCAGGAAAGGTCTTTCTGATTTCCTAAATGTCTTTGCAGCCACAGCTCATTTATCCAGGTGCCAATCTTTAATTTTAATGATTTCATGGTATTTGGCAGTGTACATTTTAGAGAGTAGTTCTATCCCCTCTGTGCCTTCCTACAGCTAAGTCCATCAAGCCAAACTGTTCTAACATGAAGAATTATCTCTTTTTATTGATTTTCTTAATAACACCTCACCACAAGCACAGCTAATCCATGCATTTTAGGAAGAAGTCTCCTTTCTGCTGTAGCCACATCTATTCTGTTCCAGCTGCTCCTGAGGTGCAGTCTCTGATTTCATCATTAGCAGATTCATGAACTGGTGTGGTACTGAAGGGAGGTTGTGCTTCTGTTCTGTCCCTGATAAAACTTTATGTTTGCCTGGACCGAGAGGTAGCCAAGGAAACTGAATGATCTCAGGGTCATTTTTTTGCCCATTCAGCTCTTTTATCAAGCCCTGAAGAAAGCTTTTCAGCAAAGGGTCCCTTGCCCTTGAGGACAGCAGGGGTCTCTGCACAAGATTAATACTTTGTAATAACCTAAGCAGCTTGAGCTTTTCCTGATACTTTAGGGAAGTGGATGAGGTAGACCAGCTTGCTTCTTTTGCCCTCTATTACCATAATGATTTTTCCAGCAGGTAAAGGAAGTTCTGGCTTGCTCCTTTCCCTGTGAGATGTGGATGTGGCAACGTCCTCAGAGCACTCCTAACTTGTTGCTTCTCATTCTAAACTGAATTACGTGTTTGTATTATGTTAGCAAATAAGTTGTCACAGAGACTCTATGTTTCAGTCCTTTTTTCCACCTTGTCTATGTCACAACTAGTAACATGACTCTGGGACTACAGATTCCTCACACATGGGAAAATAGGTCAGTGATTCATAGAATAATATTAATAGTCCTGAATCAAAATATACGCCCATCTCTTGATACAATTAAATTGTACCCTCTTGCTTCTGCACTACCCTTTCCCTCAGAATCAAACTGACTACTGTGCACACATCTTAAGTTGAGAATCCAAAATGCCTTTTATTTCTGCATAATTTTGAAGCCTAATTTGCCCTAAGATGTTCTAGAAGGTAACTATTTCTGATGACTGTGAAGAATTCAACACTTAAAGTATCTTCCTTTCCTATAATGTGCAGTAAGAATGTATTGATTTGAACCTTTTGCAAAATACAGACTTGTTAAAAGACACATTGTCTGCAAATCTGGCATGGTAATTTTCCATGTGCAATTGGTTCAACATGCAGATACTCAATGGTACATAAAACCTAAGGTTTGTCAAAAAGAATTTCTGAGTAAGTATATCAGGTTAAAAACTGTTTTGTTTTGGTGTGCCACTGTTGTTGTTTTTCCTTGGTCCCACATGGAGAGCAAACATGGCCTGGAAGAGTGTTATGTCAAGTACCTCCCATCATGCATTGTCGCTGCTCAGTGAACTGGAGTCTAAAAAAAGTAATTCCTCATTTTCATCTTGACTAGGATTCCCCTTTTCTTTGCTCTGAAGCTGCACTAATCCTTCATTCAGCGCAACCCACACCCTCTGGTTCCACTCGGAGTTCTCCCTTTCTAACATCATTGTATTCTTTATCTGGGCCTTCTTCTTCCAATAGTACTCCTTGAAAGCTCTTTCACAGACAAGAAAGGACCAGCTCCATAATGGCCAAGTTGGCCCTTTTCTTTTCTCTCTCTTTTTTTTAAGCTTCCGACTGAGCTTTGCTATTTAATCTTCTTGAGGCGTTCAAGATGTCACTTGCCTCTGATGACTATAGACAAAAGGGAAATCCATCCAACTTGAATGCAGTGTATACTTGAATACATTGGGTTGCTTTGAAGAGAGTTTCTTGAAGTCTCTGTGTTTCATTGGCTGTCCTGGTGGCCTCCGTGCAGGTCTTTATGTGAAATCATATGCCCTTTCACAGATCACGTTTCCTGGAATGTTACCTGAATTTATAGAGCCCTAAATATTAGCAGGTGAGATATTAATCAAAAGAGATTATTTCAATCCAGTATTTTTAATAAGCTAGTGAGAATTTCCTCATCATCACAAGTGTATATGGACACTTGATGCTTTGTGGACGCTTTGACTGCTTGATTTGCACATATTTTACAGGTAGCTATGTCATTTTCCACCTTCTTATTGCCACAAGCTGAAAAAAGGGAGAATACATAGAGGAGAGAGTGCAGCATCCCCTCACTCCAGCCCCCCAATCCCTGTTTGAGCACTAAAAAGTTAACATTTGCCTCTCTGTAATGCATTACCTCAAAACCAATTTTTACACTTCCTGTATTTTAGAAAACCTGAAACATTAATATATAGTATTTTAATAACTGTTATGAACAGTACAGACAAAATGAATTTATTTACACTCAGAAATGCTCTATATTATACATATTCTTTAGAGGATCCCTGATTGCCATGAAGTATTGAATGCCCCAAGACACATAACTCTCTAGCTACTGGTTACCTATGAATATTTATACAGACTAACAACAGACTGATGGTGTGGAAGATGTTAGAGGAACAGGCATTTGTCCACACAGGTTATTAGTTTTTATAGATTATCTGTTATTGGTCTGTATAGTTTCAGTTTTGTGAGCTTATTTTTATGTCTCATATATAAATAAAACTCTAGGAAAATAACAAAATTGACAACATTCATTACAATATGGATGTAAGTGCTAGCACTTTTATTAAATGGAAGTATAGAATCAGAATTTCTACATTAAAATATGAATCTACCAATTCCTAGCATTGATCAGGAGAAGAAAACACACAGTCTTTGTAGAGATATATACAACTTTTCATTTCCCATATCAATCATGAGAACAAGTTGAAGTTCAGATAATGGCCAGTTCAATTTACCCTAATTGTTAAGGACTTAGCCTGACTGTTTGCATTACAGACTGTGGCCACTGGGTTCTCAGTAGGGGTTTGCGGCCTACTCCATCCCGTAACAAACCCATGTTCATGCGTCGATTCAGATCCATCACCCTGAGATAAACTGTGAATATTGCCCTTTGTCCTGTGCTGCATTCTTTCATGCATTGTGTAGTGACTATTTAAGGATTTAAAGGCTCATTTGCACAATTCTTTTGTCAGCAGCCTCGGTGCAGAATGGAAAAGTGATGGCTTCTCTGTCTGGGTTATGCCCTGAAGCTCTTGTGAGAGAAATCTACATACATAAGTTTTTCTTACACATGCAGAATGTCAACACTAAAAAAAAAAAAAATGACCTGTCTGTTTCTGTAGCTTAAAAGGTTATGGGTTAATATATGATGTGATTTGTTTTCCTCTTTTGTGGTATTTAAAAAAAAAAAATCAACACTTGAAAACAAACAGTAAAGGAATACACAAACACTGAGTATTTAAAAATTCAGCTGATTAGGGTTGCTGGAATTTGCAAAATCTCCTTTACTAAAGGAGATTGATAACATTAATGATTTAGATGACCTCAATTGCTCAGGAAATGTCTGAGAAGATAATATTTCAAAGGTCTATCTCATCTGCTTATTAAGCATGTCTGTTTTGTTCATACATGTTTATTTAAATGAAAAAAAAATTCTTGGAATGACTGTAGGGTTTTTTTGTATATATAAATACATATATATACATTTATTTATTTATTTTAGAAAAAGATCTTGTTATTCTTCCCTTCAAAGCAAAACTGTCTGGAAGCTTGCAAAAAAGATTAAAATTTGGTAAAATCAGCTCTTTTGACTCTAACTGAGAACCCAGAATGCTGTACTAACTCGCTCTGAACTATTTACCTGCCTTCTTTACTGTATTAATGCTTTTTATTTGATATAGATAGATGTCTCATTCTGTTCGTGAAATTTACAGTCGTTTCTCACAAATAAGCATCGAGGATTTCAAATCAGATAGAAAAGTGATATTTTAGCAAATTCAAGGTGCTTAGCTTGTACACCTGAATTGCAGAGGAAGAGCACTGATTTTTTCGGTACAGCTTTTTTCAAAAAGTTTATAATTTATAGTACTTAGGAATAGATTGCACTTTTTTAAAAATGTTTTCAAAATAAGTTGTTTTGCAATGTGTCTCATAGAATTTAGTATGAATGAAATGTGTGAGGCAAGTAACTCATGCAGTTGATAAAAAACCTTGACACATGCAAGATTTTGGCCTTCAAGGTAAATCTGGCTGACATTTTTAGACCATTATAACTTTAACAACATGACTATAAAAAATTAATACTCTGTATTATTTATCTGTTTTCCACCTACAAGTTATTATTATTAGATTGAATACTGAAGTCTGTCCAGACTAGTTTTAATTGAATTTCATCTGATTTTAATAAAACTCTAGCAACGTGGATTTTTTTTTTGTTTTTATATCAGTCATTCATCCCTTCTGCCCAACAAAGATTATGAGTTTTTTATCACCTGAATGTCCATTTTTCCAAGAGTAATTAAACATTTTCTTAGCCGGTTATGTGTGTAGTCAAAATCTCTAAAGCTACTATATACATCAAAATTCTCCTTAAAGCTTATCTTTGCTGTGGTCCATGTATTATCTAGTAACAAATAGTGGTAAATTGTATGGTCCCAATGATGTTAATATTGATAACAACTGCTTTAATCAAACTACAACTGAGGTGTATAGCTAGTGGAACCCTTGCTAAAGCCTCTGATTATTTTGGTGACTATGTCTTTCCCCTGTCTCTTTGCTGACCTGCATGGTTTTGGTCCTCATTTCACTTTGTGTTGGACAGTCCAGGTTGCTTGGCATAAGGACAGTTACCAGCTCTGTAGGGTCCCAACGATCTTGAAGCCTTGCCATGGAAAAGATGTGTAACAGCCTGTCGTAGTTCAGCCCCGATCGGACCAGACTACGCAGTCTCTCTCTTTTTTTTTCTGTTTTCCCCTACTTAAATACGTTATCGCAGAGGCGTTACCACGGAACATTCTGCTACCAATCGGCTCTGCCTTGGCCAGCAGCAGGTCCGCCCTAGGCCCGGCCGAGTCCACTGAACAAAGGGGAGCAACTTCTAGCAGTTTCCTACAGAAGCTACCACCTTAGGCTACCACCTCACTATCAAAACCACGACACAGCCCCAACAATAGTTGAACAACCAGTCTTAACTTAACTTCCAGTGAAACATCTGTTTGTTTGATCTTAATACAGAGATAATTTTTTTTTTATTTTGAACCAGTGAAGACAATAATTTAAATGCTTTGAAAAATAAAGGCGAATAATTTGTAAAAAAAGAAATTATATGGAACATGTTAAAACTGCATTTACAATAGAGATTTTTTTCCTTCTATTTCCTAACTTTCAAGTAGGACATTGAGAAGTAAAAGAAGATTGAAAAATCTTAGACTGGATACTTCTGGTAGGATTGTGGACTCTTAGAAATTATGTAGATAAGAGTCTCTGCATATCTGAAGATGTGTCTGTCATCTTCACCCACAACGTCAACCTTTGGTCCTCCCCTCTAGGGAATTCCATGAAATTTTGTGCTATGATACATATCTCATTTAAGCATTGGTATTACTCTGTCTTGTTTATTACATTCCGTAGCCTGAAGTTACGCAAACTTATGTGAATCCCAATGTAATGTGTTCTCTCTGACAGACCGATGTCACTGACACGAGATAGCCTTTGAATGCTGGCTGATGGCCCTGACTTTGAGAAATGGCTATAGCAGAGAGGATTCTAAATATTTCTAAATTTTGACGTAGTGGTGGCTGACCTCTGTCTTGACTCCATTAGCTTAGTTAAATGCAAATGACCATTTGAAAATCTTTGTATCCAATGTGTATCAATAGTACATACAACACGTAAAAGATTCCAGTGTCAAGGGCAGTGTTTAACATTTACTCCTAATTGCAGCCATAGAGTACAACCATGTGTGAAAGTCCGGGTGAAGACCTGGTCCAGATCACTAAGCACGAGGGAATTTAAGTGGTTGTGTTTGTTCCCATCATAGGATGAAAATACAGCCCATAGTCTTCCTGTGTTATAGACATAAACAGAGTTGCACCTCTACATGTGCTCTGCCATTCTCTGACATCTTTAAACAGGGAAGTTTTGACTCCAGAAACCTGCAGGAACTGTCTGTGCAGGAAATCTCAACAGTCCAAAAATTCAAGTTTGTGGAGCCAGCTTGTTCCAGCTCACATGAAGGACCATCTCACCCATTTCTTCACTTTGCTGAAGGCCCACCATCATCTGAAACAGTGCATGAAAAACTGAGTGGCAGACAGAAAGTGGCTGTTGAATAGTCGGCCCAAAAAGAAAGGATTAGAAACAATTTCAAGAAGGCATCTAATGAACACTCAGGAAGGGGAAATATATGTAGTACCACATCTCCCTGGCAGATATTTGCCTAAACTGTTCCAAATATTCTCTGATCAATAACATTTTTTTAGACTTTCCCCAGGTAAGTTTGGAGTTTTGCACCAGTAAAAGACTTATATTTTGAACTTCTATTTCTTAGTAATATCTATCTGTTTTTTCTCCTACATTCAGATACATAGGAAATATACAGGAAAAAAAAAAACTCCAACACTTCTCATGTTTTTTTTTTCAGTATCTTTCATAATGATGTCTATGAGCTTCTGTAGGTTATGAATTCACACAAGGGAGCCCAGCTACAGTGGAAGAGTTTTACATTTTGATTCAAATGTGGGGAGATCCATTGTTGTTTTATTAACTCAAGAGTATCCCAAGTTGTTGATGTAGGCAACAACATGCAATGCCTTTGGAATTGGCCTATTTTATAAAGAGAGTGAGATTTTTTTTCCTAACATCAATCATCTTTTCCATTGTCTAGCCTTGGTTCAACATCAGCTAGCTATTGTTAATATAGGGGTTGATTTAAATTAGGTTTTAGAAAGACGAGTGATGGTTCTGTGCATGCATGACATATAATATATAGTGTATATAAGCAGTTACATGGCAATCCAAATTAATTTAAACAGATTCAGACCAATTAAAGTCATAATAATCCATTCCACTATGTTACTATTTGTTATAGTAATATTAATGGTGATTATGATGAACACTCTTTTTTTCATCTGAAGCCAGACTTCCAAATTCATATCTAATTTCAACCCATTGTACTTAAAAGCATTTTCCTTAATCTTTTATGGCAAGGTGAATATCAACCACAATGATGAGACTTTTTTATCATCACCTTTATTATTTGTTTACCTCTTAAGATTCAAGGTCATAAATTTAATTCAAGTGGTGCTGGAATTATCCTGAAGTTCTTTAAAGGCAAGAATATTCACACAAATAACCATATTGGAATGCCAGGCTTCTGTATGTGGATAGTTAGAATAGCTTTTTTATGACCACAGTTTACTAAAAAAAATTATTTATTTTAATCTCAGTCCAGCCAACCAGAGATGAACCAAGTACAATGCAATTTCAAGTCAAACAGTTGAATATTTGTTTTCACATAAGTGAACAATTTTTTTTTCTTATTTCTGCTATGGTTCCTTGATATTGAGTCAATGTATGTTGCTTTTTATGCACAAGTGAAAGAACTGTCTGATCTAAGTCTGATTTTGATACAGGAAAATTGTGGAGTGTTTCTTAATTCTAAATATTAAATAGTTCCACAAAATATATTAGAAAATTTTTCATTTTATTTAATTTTTTTTCTTAGAATATATTTATGTCATACATTTTTATTCTAAGAAAATAATAGTTTTAAATTTAAAGCCTTCTATTTTACATGCAATGCTAGAATTTTTTGCAATAATGTCTTCTGCATTTTAGTATGATGTCAAAAATCTCCTTTAGGAACAAGATAGACACAATCTGTCCTGCATTGCATCTTGAAGTCAACAGAAGCTACTTTTCTGCAGCAGAGAGCATAAAATTAACCCACTATTAAGAAAATGCCAACATCATGCAAGACAAAATGAATTCAGTGATTTATAGGGACGGATAATTTTCTTTCTAGGTTGTGGGCAGACGTAGCAGTCATCTGGAAACCTAGATGACTCCTAGGGGACTAGGACACAATAATTCAATGGTAAGATAGCAACTGGCAACAGGAAAGATATTCGGAAGAGGAACGAAAATTAGAAGTGAAATACAGAAACTGAAGATTTACAAGCTCACAGAAGAAGTAATGCTACAGTTCAAAGAAAGATGCATTTGGGAAACACTGGTAAGAAACTGGCATCCTATAGGAGAGTTTTGGCACCCATAGAAGAGAGGTAGGTACAATAAGAGAAAGAGCTGGTTGTAGGCCCTAGAATGAATGCTTGCAGCTTTGGGAGGAATCTAGTTCAGTTTTAATCTCTGTAGATTAAGAACAAATTGTTTGTCAGCTTTAAAGAACGATACAGATTAGTCTCTCTAAATACACTAGACCTACTGAGATTTAGCCCAACAAGGCTAAAACAGTGGCTAGTAATATGATAAAAAGCTCTGAATGTAGTGTTAAATCTGGAACTATAATACCCTACCAGGAGTTGTTAAGGAATAACATCCGACATGTAAAGATTATTAAGACTGGCTCATTTGCTCTGTTTCCATACTGTTAAACTTGTTTCCAACTCATGGTGACCATGAGTTCCAACTCATGGTGACCATGAGCAGCTGTCCCTGCTCCTTGCGGGGGAGTTGAACTAGATGACCTTTGAAGATCCCTTCCAACCCTAACCATTCTATGATTCTATATTCAAACTGCCTCTAAGAAATGGTGCATGAACTATGCTAGCTCCTGAACTGTGCCTAGGATTGGTTTGGGACAGTGCTAGCTGGTTAACTAAAACAGTGTCAAGGTCCGTGCTAACAATATAATGATATGGGTGATTGAATTCTGGTAGCTAGGCTCTGGTGCATTTAACCACATCAGTATGGCTGTAGCCTGAGAAACATCTTCCAGAGTGCAAAACAGATAGTCAGGTGCAGGAGAACAAAGTCTAAAAATTCACGATAATGATATCATATTGATGATGACAGCAGGAATTCAAGCAATGAATTGACAGAATGTAATACAAAGAGCAACAAAGACAGCAAAATAAATCAAACATCATGAGGTTATCTTTCTTTTCTTCCCCTGATTACCTTAGGCAGCTCCCCATAGAGCATATTGTCTTTCGTGATCTTCAGTCAGAAGTGCTTAACTGTACAGGGAATGTAGGACCATGTCTGAGCAGCAAACTATGTTGCTCCTGTGCCTCCTTCCTACTGTCATCCCAAATGATCACCTATTACTGATCTCTGTGCCTCACACAAAGTACTCTGAGCACCCTCTCAAAAACTTCATGCATATTGCCGAAGGATTTATGTGGCTAATAGGCATTTGGATGTAGCCAGCCTGTTTTAGAGCAAGAGAGTGTTTAGCCATGTGAATGCCGGCCATGCCATGCCAGTTGTCTATTCTAGCATACAAACATGCCTGGGTTACTTTGTTTTCCAGCACACGCATAGTCTAGGTGTCAGATTCAAGGCTGCAAATTCCCAGGGCTGCAAATTTCAGTGAATCCCGTTACAGTTCTTACCCTAACTGTCTAATCTCATTGACTTTGATAGAAGTTGTGTGCTTAGACACTTCCACAAAGGGCTCTTAGTGGAAATTTTTAGATGTTTATATATAAACATATATGGTTTTAAAAACAAGGCCTGTAAACTGTAAATCTTTGGTCTATAGCTGCAGTTTAATGTTGTCAAAACTACAGTGTTGGTGACACTGTAGAAACAGTGTCAGAATAAAATAGAGAATTACATTTATTATTCGTGTTAGTTTACTACATCATTCGCATACAGCAATGTCTTTAGTGTAAAAGAAGTTAACTAGAGAGATTAGTATTCACAAATATGTATTTTGAGGGCATTATTTTATTTGTCTTATTTTTTCCCCTGCTATCTCTTCCTCCTTGTCCTTTCACATTTTGTTTCATTTTCACTTTGGCACTTTTAACTCATAACATAACAACATTTGCATTTAATATTTTACATAATGTAATTATAACAAACTTTAAAATAAATGAAAGCTTGCAGATTATAAAAATGCAGAGCTCAGCAATACTTAAGTATACATGGAGAAGAATGATGCTGATAAGGCAGTCTGCCTTGCTAATAAGTGTAGTAAAATCTAGTTCCTTAAGCCACAAAACGAAGCTAATTAAGACAGAAGAATTCAAACACTAGTTGAAAACGATCTCTTTTTTTTTTTTTCCAGCTGTAAAGAGTTTTTTCTGTAAAAGTGGCATATATAATACCATGT
The DNA here is from genome assembly GCF_036417535.1 of Chlamydotis macqueenii. NCBI lineage: Eukaryota > Metazoa > Chordata > Aves > Otidiformes > Otididae > Chlamydotis > Chlamydotis macqueenii. The sequence goes on from NC_141558.1 coordinate 13,014,748, forward strand.
ATCTTGGATGTATTCCAAGAGGAATTGTGAGCTGGTGCAGAAGGCAACACTGGGATTAACAAATACATAAAAGCATTTGCACCAGGAGTACAGCTGGAAATAAACAGTGTAAGATGACCTAACACTTAATTTATGTTTACAAGAGAAAGAGAAATATACTTCAGCTTGAAATGGAAGATGTCTGACTTTGTTCTCTTTGAGATTGCAAGAATTTGACAGGGAATTGAAGAAATTATTTTTCCTCCTCAGAGAAAGACTCTGTTGTGAGCATTATTAAGTTCTGTAGCCTTGATTAATTTTAAACTTACCTATGATATTAAAGAAGAAGATTCTTTTCTCACCTATAGAAATGCTATTCTATGTCTCTTTCTTTGCAATACCATAATCTTGTCTTCCTTTTCTTCCTTGCCTAAGTCTTCACACTTAGTATTCTTTCAGTGATCTCCTACCATTGACACCCATACTTCTATGCCTGTTTAGTCCTCTGTTACTCTTCCTCTTTTTTTTCCTGAGCCACACTGTACTCCTCTTCTCCATGCACCCCACTGGCTGTCCCCTCTTTATTCGTGGATGCCATATTCTCTGGGAATGTTCCTCCCATTGACTCTTTTCCCAGACAGTCCCTTTCTCCCTTACTGCCCTTGCTCATATGTGTGCTCCTTACTCACTACCAGCTCCTCCCTTTGTGGTCACCTACTCTCTACCAGTGCATCTTCCTATAGTTTAGGAAGTTCCTTTCCTAAGGAACTCTTGGAATTAGTAAGTCTAACTTTTCCTAGAAACACTGCAAAATAGTGAATCCTTTTGCCTAAGTAACACTGAACTCCAAACTTCCACAGGGTAGAGGAAAATTGAAGACATCTTGCCTTCCAGCAAAGAAACGCATGGATAAAATTCAGCATTTGGACCCAGTTTCTTGGCTTTCAGTGTTCCTGTGCTAATTTATACTGATATAACCAGAATGTTTGAAGAACAAATGCCTGGGGTAATTTCAGTAGAGATTACTGTAAATTGTCAATGCTGGGGGACAGATAGAAGTTGTGGCTAGCTTGGCATCACTTTGCATTACCACAGAAGTGAATTTTAAAATGAACAAAGGGGGTCAGCACAGCCATGGATAATTGACTGTGGTACAACAGTAGGATAAATAATGCTTAAGAAGAGCCTGTTCATTGGGCAGGATGCTCAGTAAGACACAACAAATCTTCAGTCTTAATTCTGTAGTTTTCTAAAAGATTTATCAAAGACACAACATGACCTGAGCTTTAAAGATATTTGCCTTCCTTTCTGAAACAGCAGTGTTTCCTCTTGCAGTCACAGATTTACAGGGGAAAGGAAGGTGAGACTTTTAGCCATCACTTCAAACCATACGACAAAGAAAGCAACAGGTGGAGAACCTTCATTCTGCTGTGTCACTGGAGCATAACTCAAAATAATAAAAAGTTAAGAGTTGAGGTTTGACTTCTAGTGCTTATTCCATGGCTGTAGTCTTCAACATCATAAGCTTTTGTTGTTGCAAACTTAGCTAGTTCAAAATCTGCAATATATATATATATTTATTCTGTTCCTGATCTTTCAGTCATACAGGCCAATAATTTCTGGCAGTCATGTCAATAAAATTATATCTGGAAAAAAAAAAAGTTATCCATCATCAGGTTGACCCTTAATCTTTGTCCTCTCAAAGTTAATAAAGATTCATTTATTCATTGTCCCAAAAAGTTCCTGTGAGACGTCTAATGTGATATGAAGTCTTTTAATGATAGTGGTTAAGGCATCCATGAAACATGGATGGCATGGTGAAAAGCATAGTCTTGGAAGAAACCTTAAATTACAATAAACATTTGAACTTATATTCTATTTATTTAATGTTCTGTCTGGCCAAATACCACTGCTATGTCTTTTTGACAAGCAAATTCAACAGGAAGATGAATATTATTGACAGGAATTATGTTTTTAATTAATTACATAATCTCAGACACATCTGTAAAATATGGACCATCAATCAGTGCCTATTTGTTTCCCGTCTCACTATTTGTGATTTTAAAAGGAAAATTACTGCATATTTTCTAAAAACATATCCACAACCTTGCCTCTTCCCAATAGTTCATGTGGAATGTGCAGTTCAAACAACAAAGAGGAACTGTCTGAGATATTTTATTATCATAAAATATTACTACTGTTTGAAGATATTTTTTAACTCCTGTTCTCTCTGAAGACCTTATGGGGATTTTTTTTCTGACTTTCACAACATATTATTTCAAGTCACCTTCTGAAAACAGAAAAGCTATGGTTTTCTTGGAAATACACAGGCTAGCAAAAAAAAAAAAAATGCTGGACTGTATTCATAAATAGTATGTAGGACAGGAGTAACCCTGGGGGCCCGTTCACAGTGAGCATGTGCTGTCCTGGAACCAGACAGCAGTAGCAGCAGAACAGAGGTCTTGTCAGAGCAACAGAGAAAATCCTCACGGCACTCTGGCTGTGGCTGACTTTAGTTTGTTGATTTACATTCTCTGAGACAATGTGTGGTTTCTTCTAATAATTACATGACCAGTTTTCTTAATTATTCATCATCTTTAGCATATATCTTTATGAGCCATTTCTAAATTACTCTTAAACATAAACATAGTACTTTTTGTTTATTTTCCTCTTTCATATGTGATCTGAAAATAGACACTTGAAAGCACCCACAATTTCCCATGTTTTAAAGGCAATTTCTTTCCAAATTGATTAAATTACTTCCATTAAAAAAAAAAAAGCCCAAGATAAAAAAAAAAAATAAATTAAAAAATACCACTCCAGATTATCATTTGTGTACACCTTGGGGAGCTGCCATGGGAAATGTTTAGATCATTTACTTGAGTCCCAGCTGAATGAGCTGAAGAGAAACATCCTTAGCAATGAACATCATCATCACCTTGTTAGACTGTGCCTGAAGTCTGGAAATACTTGCAAAAATCAGTTTAAAAGATATATGGCTAAATTCACCCTTAGCATGCATTTAAGAATGCTAAATAAATAAACTCAGCAAAGAAAAATAAACAATGGGTCTGATACCAATTGTATTCAATTTTTCTGCTGGCTGACTGTAGGTAGCATAAAACCGCATGCCTTATCCTTAGTCATGCAATAAAATAACATTATATTAGAAATAATTAGCCAATTAAGGACTGAAGTATATAGTTTGAATATTATAAGCATTCATTCCATAGATTAAAAAGCAGAATATTTAAGACTTCTAAAATAAATTCTTGTTTAGTAAAATGCCATAAGGAAAAAAGATAATAAAACTAAAAAAAAAAATTAGATGTAGACATGAGAAATTAGCTCACCTGTAATTATACTAGTTTTCAAATATTTCTTTCTTGAAGAAATGAGCAGTATGTTTGAGAACCATAAGCAATCTAACAGCTACCTGTTTCCCTTAGGTAAATGCTTGCGTCAGTGTAAAGAGTTTTGTCTATACAGGTGTAAATCAAAATAATGGTAACATACTAGGATGATCTTTGCTATGACAACTTCTGTCTCCAATATAGAAATGATGACAGGTTAGTGACAGTCAATATTGGTCTTGCTTTTGACACTGCCTTTTATTTTGTGAGAACTGCTGAGTAAGTAAAACTGATGCTGAGAGACGGGTTGCCAAGCCAATCCAATGCGGTTCTTCTTGGTCTATATGCAGAACAATCAACAAGTTCTTTCTAGCTGGTCACTTCATGCCAACATGACTGCAGACTAGTCATAGTACAATTGTCTCTTACACTCAGGCTATGGAAGTACAATAAAGGATATGGTCAGGTGACATGAGGAGAAATGGAAGCATCATGGGTACATTGGAGAACATTAGGTTTAACTTATCGAACACCAGAATTTTTTCAAGTCTAGAGGAGATCTCAGGAGTAAGCCAAAGGTTCATCTCTTATAAACTCTATGTGGTTGATAGATTTTAATGGACACTGAAAAAAAATCATTGATGTCTTGGTGAAGAAGATAAACATGGAAGCATGACTGCATACTGAGATGTGGACACTTATGCTTAGTCAGAAAATGACAATCTTAATCTCCTATTGTTTCACTAGTGATCAGTTAGGAAGCTGCTAGACAAAAAGATGATTCAGTAGTGCCATATGTTTTTTGATAATTCCCTTCCCATGCTATCTGCCAACAAGAAACATGAGCACCTACTGCTGTCCTGGGTTTTCCCCGTTGTGCTGGGACCGGTGATGGGATGCTTATCTCTCTTCCTACTTTTCCTCACCCTGATTCTATATCAATAAGAACAGATTGTTCTCCACCATGCCGCAAGCCACTGTACACCAACTTGGTTGTTCTGGTGCAGGGTTTCACATCTTTTTCATGGCCCAAGACATGCTAGCAAGCCAGTATCCCTCATGCTGGATCTACTAAACTCAGTACACTTCTATTCCATCCTTGTAGCTTGGAAAACCTCCACGATGCCTGGTTCCATGAGATCTTCCAGCCTTGGCTGACAGTCAAGTCTAGTCTAGTCAAGTCCAGTCAAGTCTAGGTTGTCTTTTCCTGAGTGGTTTTCAAGTCCCAGCGAAAAACATGAACTTGCCTATCTGAACGCAAATGGAAACCTCTCTCTGTTGATCAACAGTGCAGCATCAATTCCCTTCAGTAACTCTTACGTCTTCAGAGCGTTTTGGTTGACTTTGTTCTGGAAAAAGTGATCTTATACAGTTCACCTCCTTGTGTTTTACAAGTCTGGCACTTTCAATTTTGTAGTAAATGGCCTGAAACTGAACTACCAATACAAAGATTAATATTTTACTGCTAAGCAGTGTGACTGAAAGTGATCAAGTTAAGTTAAAACTTATTCTGTTGCTGTTAGTCTCTGCTGTTTGACTCATTTCTTCTGTTGCACAAATGTCTCTGTTCATGCTTGCTTTCTCTCTTCTTGTTGCTTTATGTTCTTCCCAAAGTGAATTTTAAAAGTTTCACCAAGTTTCTCAGAGTTCATAACTAAAATAATATGTATTAAGCTGTAGGACTGTATGGCTGTATGACTGACTGTGTCAGGTAATTTTAAAAGGTAATTTTAAAAAAAGACAGAAATTTCAAAACCCAGAATAATAGAAACTGTAACTGAATTTTATACAGCTATGCATTTTGCTTCATACACTGAAAAAAAAAATGCAGGCTAACTAATAGACACTTATTAAGACTACAACAAGTTTAGTCTTGAACTTTTTGAAGTTAATAACTTCCCAGTATTAGGGCTTTTACATACATTTTCCAGCTAAAATATAGTGACAATTTATTTTAGTAGTTCCCTCCCTGTCATAGTTCATCCCCGATCGGACCAGACTACGCAGTCTCTCTCTCACTCCCCCCACACTCCAAGAGAACAGGGAGAGAAAATATAAGGAAAAACAGCTCAAGGTTTGAGATAAGGACAGGGAGAAATCCTTAAAGTTACCGTCACGGGCTCCAAGTGGATCTCTGCTCCTCCGTGGACCTCCATGGGCTGCAGGGGGACAACCTGCTCCACCATGGTCGTCACCACAGGCTGCAGGGGAATCTTGGCCAGAACCCATATTACTCCTCCCCCTCCTTCTTCACTGACCTTGGCGTCTGCAGCCATTCCTCACAACAGGCTGGTAGATGTCTCTCAGGATCTTTTTTACATCTTATTCACTTCTCATCTCCTCTCCACTTCTTGCAGCCAGGCTGGACCGAGTTGGGCCCAGTCGGCTGCCTGGCGAGAGGCCAGAGGGTGAGGCCTGCAAGGCCCATGAGGCCTGCGCCTCCCCCTCTGCGCCTCTGCCCTTGCTCAGCTTCTTCACATCTTCTCTTCTCTTCTCTTTTTTTTCTGTTTTCCCATTCTTAAATACGTTACCGCAGAGGCGTTATCATGAGACATTCTGCTACCAATCGGCTCGGCCTTGGCCAGCAGTGGGTCCGCCCTAGGCCTGGCCAAGTCCCCTGAACAAAGGGGAGTGACTTCTAGCAGTTTCCTACAGAAGCTACCACCTTAGGCCCCCCTCACTAAACAAAACCACGACAATCCCTGTTCCCCATGCTCCTGTAATGAACAATTCCTTTTTTTTAGGCGTCATTAAAACCAAAACTAAATAACCCAGTCAAAACAATCAGTTAACAAACTGTTACAGGTTATAGACAAGCTGCACGTGCAGGAAGAGCAATTGTTCATACAGACTTTAACTACACTTGTCGTATGATAACTTGTAGTAGTTAATAGTCCTTATACTTGTTTGTTAAAGGGACTACATTAGAGTGACTACTGGGAAAACAAAAATAAACAACATTGAAAAAATACGCATAGCTTCAGTAGAGAACTCTAGGCAGGTTTTTGACAGCATTACCTAGTCATCTGCTTTCAAAATTAATAAAATCTCTGTTCTCAGTGGGGTGGAAAGTTTGCAATAGCTTTCTCAATGCCCGCTTCTCCCTGTCACTAATTTTAGAGTGAAAGCTATTGGATGAACTCGTGGTAGGAGGAACTGCAAGAAAATGTCCTGCTGTGGAAAAAGACGTGGAGACATAGCACCAGGACATTCGTGTGCGTTAATCAAAAATAAATTTTAAAAAAATACAAACAACACAAAAACAACAAACAACCAAACCAACCAACCAACCAAACAAACAAACAAAACCAAAACCCAAAGTACAGGCATATTACAGAACCACTGATATATAGATCTAAAAAAGACCTCAGAGTCCAGCACTGTGTAATCTGTAGTCACACGCGAAGGTCTGCTGACTGTTTTGAAGAAGTCTATGAGAGATAATAACAAAGATCAAGCTCCTCTACAGTGGAGGAGCTTATCATCTTAAATGTGTGAAAATTCTGCATCTCCAATGGGATGCTTAGGAGTCCACAAATCAAAAATAGTTGAAAATTTCTAGTTTCAGCCTAATATTCTGTATTGCAGCAGGGTCCAATATCTGGTCCATCATTAACAGATCTTTGTCTAACGTCTTCTTACAAAGGCTTCGCAGAAAAGGATTCTGCAACAAGTTCTGAAAAATGTTTTAGACAAACTTATGTTATTCATGATGTCTACCTGTTTATAACATTTATATAAAATATGCTTTTATAAAATATCCCATTCAAAGCTCCCTCCAAATCTACAATAACTCAAAGGAAACTGAAGCATTATCCTACCTGGAAGGCTGCACAGTGAACAAGTAGAAGTCCATATGCCTGCAATGTTCTCAAGCATATGGAAAAATGTTAACTATAATGAACATCTCATAGGAAAGTCTTCTACTGGCCTTGGGAGAAATCCTGGTGCAAAGCAAATGTTGAGGCATGTTTACATACAAAGTGAGGGCTGCAGCTAGTTCTGTCATTGTAGCAGCATGAAAATTTCACCCATGTATTTACCTCAGATCCTGAGCTTATTTTTCTGGGGTGACATAACTGGTGTTGAAGCTAGCTTATTAAAAGAGAATATGATGTCTAATCAGCATCTAATCAGCCCTGATGGTGTAATTTGGTGATCAAGCCAATTCATCTAGAATGTGGAGGTTTCAAGATTTTGTTGCAGATCAGTTTGGATGGAAAATAGAACTATATCTCCACCTTCTCCTATCCCAAGGCAACTTTTTCAGTTGTTGAACTCTCTTGGATAATCTCTTCTTGTTTTCTATACTGAGATAGAAATAAATACCAGACATTTTTCAGAAGCATTATTTTTATTTTCCAGCCAGTTCTACTAGAATATGATAACTCCTCTCTTCCTTTAGTCTGAATTCTTTTATCTTCTTTCAGAATTCTACAGACACAATTCTCTTCCCTACATGTATATTAAGTTGGTATATACACTTGCAATACTGTAATTTTGGTATGGATAACAATAAAGCATCCCTGCACCATACTTCCTGAGGAAAACAGGGACTAAGTTCGATCTTAACAAGCTTGAACTCTAACTAAAATAAGGTAGTGGTTGAGAGATTTGTACAAGTCCCTGGATAATTCAGATCCTAAATTCACAGGCATAATATCTGGAAATGAATCCAATTCTCAAAACTAGTAATTTCAGTACCTTTTTTATGTTTTCTACTTATTCTCTTTACTTTGCCATGGCCTAACTACTAGTCCAAAACACTCTTTGCAGAGAAAGAAAAACATCCAGTGAGTAGGTGATGTAAATGTATCTACAAAGCGGAAGTACCTTAACCAATTAATTAGTTTATAAGTAGTTCTTTGAAGATTTAACATTGAAGTGTTATTTAACTCTTTGGCAAATAACCATAAAATGTTGCTGTTATTTTTACACCTACTAAAGAATTTGTTGGTGTTGTAGACTTTCTTCTCACAACTGATCTGTTTTAATAGCTGAATCGCTAGAGAGGAGACTTAAATTGTTTACATGTGAACACGTATATATAAATACTGGTGGACCCCTAAAAATATTCAAAACATTGAACTGATAGATAGTATTTTCCATGAGAGTAAAAATCCTGCAGCTGTTACAACACAAACTTCATCTTGAGTGAATAACTCTTTGCTACCTACAATGTACTTTCTATTTTTTTTTTATTTTTACTACTCATCTTAATCCTTTCTGTATGCTTTGCATTTCCATGATGGCTGAAATGGTCAAGACAGATCACAGATTAAATGAAATCTGACAAGCGTATTTCAATCTTCTACTGTGAAAGGTCTATAAAATATTTAGCATGTACTGGGAAGAGCAGAAAGGATTGTACAAACGAATTTCATATGAAGTGGACAGAACTACTTTCTATAAGTAGAAAGGGTATAAACAGATCATGTGTAAACAAATAGTTTTGTAGAGTGTGATATAAACAGCTTCTTTTCAAATCAATGGAGTTTATTCGATGAAGTTTTTTTCATTAGTAGTTTTGAACAAGTTTTGGTGTGCACAAGTTTCATGTGACGAACAATGCATGCAGCGCATTTCTGTTAAAGTATTTTACTCTGACAGCCTAGACCATTCTGACTTTTACAAAACCAGGTCTATCCCTTTGTAAGAATGTTTTGCAGTATGCTTTCTGTAATCCAGCCCTTCAGACTTTGTGGGTGTTAATTGCGGTTTCTTTGAAGTGGATATTTAAAAAGAGCCTATTGCTTTTGACAGGCTCTTTTATTTTTTCTTTAATAAAGCTCATTTTATCTTTTATTCTTCTTATTCCTAAGACAACAGCAGCTTGTCATTGTATTTGTGTTAGTTAAGTAAGGTAGCTAGGACTTAAATTCATAAACATAGTGATTTTTTAGCATATGAAAGTCACAATAACATGAAGCATCTATCTAAATATATATAATATATATAACATATAGATAGATATATGTTTGTGTGTGTGTGAAACTAGCCTTACTGTGAGTTTATTGTGATATATTTGATAGGTAATGCTGCAGAAGATTTTTATTTTACCTAAGGGATTAGCAAGCCATGCCACTTTGTTACATTCACAATTTGCCTAAGTAAAGCGAAACTCGTGCACCTTTTTCTCTTCACCCTATAAGCAGTACCAGCTAACTAAATTCAGGTGACCTCTAGCTTGCATTCTGGATGGGTATAAAAATCACTTATTTAGCCTCTTCTTGTTGTGCTGTAATGCATTCATATATTCAAGAGCTCATTCATTTTAGAACAAAATTCTTTTAGATTGTTCTGAATTTGTGGCAAGTCTGAACTAAGTGAAAAACTAATTTGTATTATGTCTTGGTAAATGTTTTCAGTTGGTTAGATGTACAGGAAATGTGAGTATGGTTTGATCCTTTTCCTCTTGCCCTGCAAATGCCATGTCCTCTTTGAATTACAAGTGATGTCTTTTCCAGAGAAGGGCCTCAAATGCATATAAACTTATGGTGGCAGTTGTTTGCTGCTTACTAAAATCATTGTGTGGCACACTCTGCGTGTAAACATGCCAGTCTTCGCTAAAGACAGGTTGTTCCAATAATCTTGAGTTGTTTATCTCACCTCCCAAACTTTGAATTCTACCTGCAGTTATAATTCAGAGTTCATCTTGTTACACTCGATTAAGCATGTACTTTATTCTGGGCTTCTCAGCTACAGGCTTTATTTTCGCTTTGGTATTAGACCTCTTTTTAATAAATACCCATAAATCTAGTAAAGGTCTCTTTATTTCTAAGAAGAAATCTTACTCCAATTCCAAATGACACAGTTGGGACAATCCTGCTACCTTGTGCTTCCCAAAAGCATTTAAATAACAAAACATTTCTCTCTCATCAGAACAACTGTTGTTAGAAACAATTCAGAGAGGAAGTGAGAAGCTTGTGGCTCAGTCGCTATATTCAGCTCCCAAGCTGGGCCACAAGTTTCTGGTGCGACTCTGAGGAAGTCACTTCATCTTTGTCCTTAGCTCACTACACAGTAAAGAGAGGCAACACAGACATCCCATACAGGGCTCACAAGAATAACTTCATGGATATTTGAGGTACTGATACACCTGTTTTAAGTACTTATTTCAGATGTTATTAACCTCATAGTATTTTGCATGCTTTACAAGGACATATTAGAAGGTTGTGATTGAAACAACCCATCTTAGCCTTATGCTGAGGCATCCCAAAGCTGATGTACCAGACACTTAGCATTAGCATTGTGCATAGTCTTTAGTATATTTTCCCTTCATCATCTGGTTACAGATGGGAAGTCAGAGAAGAATGGATCTGCAAAGAAGACTCCAGAATCACAGCATTCATTGAAGCCTAAATTCAGACTAACTCATAGCCCAAGGATTCCACAGACCACAGACAGATGGGGTTGGAGGGTCATTCAGAGATTGTATAATATAAGAAAACTGCTGTCCTAGTGCAGCAACAGCTAAGACTACTCCAAACAGATATTTGCTTAACCACTTCTTTAAAGCTACCACAGCTTCTGACAAATTCTGTTTCAGTGCTTAAAAATCCTCACCTGAAGAAAACTAGTCCCAAGCTAGATCTTCCTTACTGTCTTTTTATCCTGCTTACAACAGATGTAGTGAACAATATGCAACCTTTTTGTTACTGGCTACCTTTAACATATGCAAAGTCTTCAGTCTTCATTTCTTTATGTCCAGTAACTCCATTCTTTTCAGACTTTTCTCATAGGTAATACTTTTGCCAACTTCACTACTCTCCTCTGGGCTCTCCAATTCGTCCACATCTCTCTCGAAAAGCACGTACCATGTCTCACATCTAATGCACTAGCCCTAGCAGTGAAGTGCCTTGTGGATGGGGAAGCTCTTCAGCAAAGCATGGCAGCAAGAACACTGAGCTAATAATGTTTGATGCCCCACTGCATTTCCAAAATTTGTCCAGCATCACCCCAACGAATATCCTGTAGCCTGGGGTTGACAGCCCTCTCTTAAGAGGCCATAAGTTCAAATAAGTTCATCTCATTTGTGTGAAGAAAGGAACTGGACACAAATCTTCCACATACAGTGTCAGTGCCTTGACCATTAAGCATGGACTAAAGGTAGGGCTTCTCCTGTTTCGTGTGGTCTGATTCAGCCAACAGGCCCTCAGAGCAATCTCAGCATCCTAAGCATCCTCAGAGTCCTCACCATAGCAGGACTGGTGAGGTATGTAGAAGAATAACTTACCTATGAGACAGGTAGAGGATTAACTTATCTATGAATTCCGACAAGCTTTCAGTTCAAAAAAGACACAAAACTGCTAAAAAATCTTTCAGACATAGACAGAAATAAAGTGATATGTGCCTAGGGACTGTCAATATCTGAAACTGAGACAGTGTCTAGGTTATGTAGCACAATGCCATATCGATCAATATAATCATATTTGCCTCTGGATAAACTGGTGTATCTCTTGGCATTAAAATAATGATAAATTCATTTATGTAACTTTGAGAATCAGCCCTTTCATCCCCAGATCTGTTTTCCTTACAGAAACGAAAGGGTCTGCAGAAGATGGAGACTTAGAAGTTCATGGTTTAAATTAATATCAGTAAAGAATTTCACAAGGCAATCTACAAATGCAGTTGCTTTCTATGAATGTTGATGGTTAATATAAAGTCATTTTCATGATAGAATTGCTGGATAACTTCACTGTAAATTTATCATTTATGTTCATATTATAAATTAATGTCAAGTTATAGATGCTGTTAAAATCAAAGAGCCGATCAGCAGACACTAAATTACGCTAGTTCCAGGGCATGGATTTTCAATAATGTTGACCTAACCTGAATGAGTTGAACAGGTAGCTCTGTCACCTCCTGTAAGTTTTTTATTATATTACAGGCTTGTATAAAAATTACCCATGAGGAAATTAATTCTGCATTTGACACAAAAGCTCAAACTGTAGGCTATGGAGCATTACAAGAGTTATAGGCTACTACAGAGGCAATTTTATTCAGAGTCAGATTTTTCCACTCCTGGTTTATTTAGCATCGCATCCTGGGATTCATTCACCTGACAAAGGACAGCAGAAGCCCAACAGGGAGCAAACTAATTTCTCATGTAAATCTAATTTAGTTGACACTTGACATCAATTTGTATCAAATATTTGAAAGTGTTGACCGCACTCCCATCATGCTTTGTTACTGAACAACACCAGAGGTCCATTTCAGGTTGTGCATAGGGCAAAGAATATGTCTACAGGAGTTCTGTTTATCTTCAGATCTACCCAAAATGTGCTGGTTTTTGATACATTATTTAGATGGATGTTGTTGCATCAAACTTTGCCTCTTACTCGTATCCCTCAATCTGGTATTTCATCACTCTCAGTGCTCAGCAGTGCAGTACTGGAGGCTGCCAGATTATCAAGGAGCTCCCTTGTCATTAGCTGCAGGGATTGCTCTTGACCGACTCCCTTCACACCCCACTCCCCCTGCCAGCTGAAAGAGATGTTCTGATAGGAGTAATTTAGTCAAAGGATGGGTTGTAAAAGGTCACTAATGGGAAACACTGTTTTTCAACTTAATGTCCTTAAGAGATCATAGATTATTAATTATCAGAGAGTCAGGAGCTTTACTCAAAAGAGACTTGATTGGTTCAAAACAAGAAGTCACTGCAAGATTATGGAGGAATTTATAATGCCAGAATTTTATCTGGTATTACAAAAGGATCACAGACATCTGTACCCAAGGCCTTTGTGAGGTTTCATTTTCAGTCTGCTCATGCTCAAAAGAGAATCACTCTGCTAATATTGTTGAGCTCCTCTGGCAAATGTATTCAAATAAATAATTTACATTATAAAGGCGTAGGACAATAGATGCACAAAAGCCAATCAAAGGTGATGTTTTAATACAGCCTTTCCGTTCAGAAAATGGGAGCAATAAGACTGGCATTTTTCTCTCTTTTAAGGTCTGTGTTAATTCCTATGCAAAAATGCAAAACTACCTGTGACAACAGAAGTGTTCTGGAACACAATGCCCTCGCGAAATGTGCCTTAGGAAAAAATGCCTTTGTAATAAAGTTATCCCTCCCTTCCAGTGTGTTGACAGCACCACACAGCTTGGTGTCATTGGCGAACTTGCTGAGGGTACACTCTATCCCACTGTCCATGTCACCGACAAAGATGTTGAACAGGGCCGGGCCCAACATGGACCCCTGAGGGACACCACTCGTGACCGGTCTTCACATGGACATTGAGCCGTTGACCACCACTCTCTGAGTTCGGCCATCCAGCCAACTCCTTATCCACCGAGTGGTCCGTCCGTCAAACCCGAGAGATGTAATTGATGTTATGAACGTTCTTAACTGCATGAGTTATTTTATCCTGTCTTTCATCATTTGCACTACATGTAGCTTTGTTGCAAGACGTATACGGAATAAATGACTAGACTCAGATGGATCTACACAAAAGTATACCCTAGCCTTTCTTCTGAACTTGGAAGAACAACATCTTGCCAAAACATGTTTAGGATCAGATTTTGTAATGTTTTATTCTCCCTAGCAATTACAAACATTACTATGTGTCCGCGTTGCAATACCAGTACTAACTCAGTAAGAGTTATTCTGCTACTTCCAAACCAGGACTAGACACATTTCAAATCCCCTTGTCTTACACATCCTGTTTTTCAGCGTACCAAATTACCCCTTTCAAAGCCTGTCAAAACTCTTAGACAGTATGTTCACTGCTTTTATCTCTATCAGATCCCACATCATTCGCTTCTTCCCCCTTTCTCTTGTGGATGTCAGCCAGAATTGCCTGTTGGTTATATTCTCCAATAAGCCTCACATTTATATATCTATCTGTTCATGGAATAGCTCATTTTTAAAAAAAAAAAAAGTCATATTTTTATAGCATCTTTTCATAACACCATATTTCTTTAACAGTTTAGTATCTACAGTTCTTGCACAGGGTGGGGAAATATGGCTTTTTGAGGTTTTTCTGTTGGAAAAACACATTTCATATTTCAAGAGACAACCCTAAATTGTAAGCTAGAACCATATTACCTTTTTCCTGTCCTTTTAGTTCATGACTTTTCAAATACTAGCTGCTGGATTGTGCAGCTCCAAGAGGAAAGATAGAAAGGAGCAGGAGTATGTCCTTGTTCAAGATGCTTAAAAGAGTACTGGTAAAGACAGCTTCTTGAATTATGAGCTCAAATCACTCAAAACTGAAAACAACCAAGATCCTAACAATCACATTTTCTAGGAATATGTTGTAACCAGCAGGCTATTACAAAATACAGATAGTGGCATGACCTTTCCCTAACTTACTGGGTAGGTAAAACAATGGATTCCCTCTGCTAAAACCTGGAATTGGCGCATGTTGGAAGGAGAGAGGTCTGTTTCCAAGACCAGGTTGACTCAACAGGAGTTATTCTGTGAGTGTATACCTTCAATTAGTTGCTATGGGAATATTAAATAAATGCTAACAAATTTAAACAACCAGGGTAAGCTACTAAACAACTTACTGGTGGAAGCCTTCAGTTTGTTGAATGTTTACAGTGTGGATATCTGTACCTGTGCTAGTTACCAGCTCCATTTTTAAGAAAAGATTGATCTAACCTAGTTTAGACATCTATTTCAGGTAATGGATTGCAACTTGCAGATGTCTATTTATCTCAATTTTTTTAAAAAGAGCAGAAAATTAGCTGACATGTAAATATCTACCTGAAGTCAAATAAATAAATACATTCAGAATAACAGAAAGTATGTTGTATCACTGTCTAAAATTTTCTAGGAATTTTAATTAAACGTGAGCAATTTTCTAAAAGGTTAGCTTCAACCTATTGTCATCTTCATACAGAAATTGCCAAAGTATTGTGCTATGTAAATGACGTTTGGTGGCCCATTCTAACTTAATCATTTATGAACTTACGATTCAATAATTTTTTTTAAATTAATTCAGACAATTGGTATAGCAGCACAAATGCCGTGTTAAGCAAACAAAGATTAGAAGTTGACACCAGACTGAGGGCTGCTGGTTGCAGACTGTAGTAGTCAAGATGGTTTTACAGTGTAGTACATCTTTCATATAGTTAGGCAGATTACTAGTTTTTTCAGTGCCTTAATTTTGGCACACTTGTCCAAGTTAACATTTTAAAAAGAGTAACAATAGAAACAATAATAATAATAGTAGTCATAATAATAACAACAATAATGATAATAATAACCTCAATTCTTTTCCCTTATGTGTTGGTGCCATTAAGAATAGATGGATCTACAAAACTTTTATCATCATTGTTATTGTTCGTTGTATTAACACAATTTTGTAGTAATTCTTAGATTGAAATAAGTGTGTGTGTGTTTGTTTGTTTGTTTATCATTGCAGGAACGGGAGCTGAAAAATTATTATTCCTTTTCTAATATGAAAACTGTGTAACACTGACAAGTCATTTAGTGTTTAACATTATGGTATTTCTGTGCTCCTGCAGGAGAGTTGTAAGAGTTTATCATTGTACCATTTATCATTGTACAGAAACTGCTGTAATTTCCACACATGGGTGTTGCTGTAAAAAACCTAGTCTGCTTCAGAAAATGTGTGCTTCAGAGAATATCTGCTAAAATTTTGCAAGAGTTATGTCAATTTTAGAAATAAGTAACTGAATATTGATCATTGCTTATTTATCATCCTTACCTATAATTAGAAGATTGTTGTTTTGCCTTCTTTGCAATCTTTTTAACAACACTGGAGCATGATAGAAGCATATGAACATTTTAAAATGTATTCATAAAAACATACTCACGTCACAGGTTATAAGACAATTCAGGTTGAAAGGGACCTCAGGAGGTCTTTAGTCCAACCTCCTGCTCCAAGTAGGGTCAGCTACAAGGTCAGACCAGGTTGCTCAGCCTTTAATTTATTTATTAGGTTATTTGTCAAGTTTCCTGGCTTGAGGAAGAAGGGGTGGTTCACAAACGCTTGACAAATACGGGCTTCATTCATATATCTTTTCTAATTTTTTTCCAGTCTGTCTGTCAGCTGCTGAGGTGCATTGAAATTCTTCCTTTGCCTGTAGGCATAGTAGTAACTTGGGCAGTGAATTATTGAAAATATTTTCTGTTTCTAGTATATTAACTGTTTATTATATCACATTTATTGTTAGTATTAATAGCAAGTAATAAATGATGTTGGGGAAACCGATGGGTATATTTATTTCTTGTGGTATTTTTAGAAGATTCTCAAGGCAGCTCAGGAATCTAGGCTGGTAATTTTTTGTTCCAATTTGCAAATATCGAGCTGAAACTTAAAAAAAAAAAAAAGTGGAATCTGCTAACAAGCATCCTATGTTGTATTCTTTCTTTATCTGAGCTTATAAATCAGAAGAGTGAAAAAGGTAACTTACCTCTACATTTTGGTTGTACTTAGGAAGTACAAATACTTGAGGACAAACTAAAATTAAAATTCATTAGCTCTGAACATAAATTTTTCTGCTTTCAAAAACATATTGCTGGATTTGAGTGGAAAACATTGTTCAGGATATACAAGGCAAAGAGTGTCATACATGTAATTTTATAAAGTGTCACTTGCAATCCTTATTATTAAAATGATTATTACACACCATATGTTTATCATGAGAGAAAGGGGTTATATTAAGTGTATTATCTCTTAATATTAGTATAAATATATTTTCACAACTGCACAAAGGAACTAGTGTTAATTAATATTTTTTTAATAATTATAATTTTTTCATTTAAACAAATTTTTTTTTCATCTAAAACCTGTAGTGCTCTTGTTAACTAAACATAAGGCTGTATGCATCCCCTGGCAGTGTTCAAGAGGCGGCTTGATGAGAAGCTACAAGATATAGTTTAGTAGCTGTGGCAGCAATGGTAGTGGGAAGACGGTTGGACTAGATGATCTTATAGGTTCCATCCAACCATATGATTCTATGATTCTATGATTCTATGACTAGGAGAGCTGCATATAACTGAAGTGTATTTATAGCGTCTAATATTAAAAAAGCCTTCCATTTGCATATTTATTTGAATATTTCATGAAATAATCATAATACAAACTTCTCTATTTTGCTATATTCTTATAGTTCATCAAAAAGAAGCTAAGTCGTACAGTGTATTGTGGATCACTAAGCTGATCTTGGGAGGGGAGGAGGAAGTTTAATCTTGACCTTCCTTCAAACCATGGGTAAATCAAACTCTTTGTTCTTAATAGCTGTCAAACCAATATTTCCCTTTCTACTAAATTTACATTAAATATGTAAGTCTGCTTTATATCATTTGTTAAGTTAAAACCTACCAGAAAACAATGTTCTGATTTAGCTACATTCTGAATTTTAGCTACATTTAAATTTAATAAAAATGCTGTTTTTATTCATCATGCTGCATTGAAATTGGAATTGCCTGGTGTGACTTCATAGAATGTAATGAAGACTTTCAATAAAACATTTTGAATATTCTGTATGAAGGATGATTTTTTTTTGTTAAGAAAGGTAAAAGCTTCACAGATACCTCTTCTCAAACTACTGTAAATATAATGAGGAGGCTCTTGTGCAGAAAATTTTTGGGATGGTGCAGTGTAGATTCTATCAGGACAGCACTACTAGATTTACTCCTCTCTCAGTCTCAATTTTCTTTTTAAAAGGTGATTCCTATGAACATACCCCCGTGTAGGTCAAATATCAAATAGCAAATATAATGAATAAACTTGGTTTGATGAATGAATGAAGACAAGTTTATAAAGGTTGTCATTATTCAGCATATGTTATTATTTGGTGTCGTTGTATTCAAGAAAAAAAAAAGAGCTTTGAATATATGGCACTGGTTTAGTATTCATTGTACAAGACTAATAATTCCTTGGGGTTTAGATAACTAAGAGTAAAATGGGAGACAAAAAAGTGTCACTTTGTGCAAGATAAAGTGGATATTAAGTGCAGATAAAGAAAACTATCAGACAATGGAAAGAAAAAGATGGTGTACATTAAAACCAGTAAAATTTAAAATTCATATCTGGATTTTGCAATGGCCAAATGTTTGCCTTTGTTACAGAGACTATTAAAGATTTAATTCTAATTAAAGATTAGATTTTCTACAAAAGGTGGTTGTTACCACTTCTTAAGAACTGCGGCTACAGTAAGAAATAGCCATCCTCCATGCAAAAGATAAAGTAGAACAAATGACCTTTAGTAGAATAGTATCTGTAGCTCAATAGATGAAGTAACTCGCTTAACCCTACGTTTATGTGTAAGACATATCCCATAGATGCCACTTTTTTTGAAGAGCCACCCACATACAAAAGATGTTTTCTGAGAGTTTTTGAAGAGTATATTTATAGCAAAATCGGAGAAAGAGTGTGAGAAAAAAAAAAAGTACATAAAGAAGGGGGAAGAAAATCAAAGTGAAGGTATAAAGATAAAAGAAATGTAGAATGTTTTACAAGGCAAGATGGATTTGAGGCAGTTGCCAAGAGCTGGAGCGAAATGTAGGTAAACAGCAACAAAAATAACAAACAATGGAAGATTCAAAATACTATCTACTCCAGCTGTTTAGGTTCACTCTCTCATTCTCTATTTTGAATTAAGAGCAGCAGGCTGTTTTTCAAAGATGTTACATCAATTTACAACAGCTGAAAGTTCAGAACTATGTCTACTGGAGTGTTAAAAAAAGGGAGGGTGGGGGGGAGAAACTCCATAACAGTTCTTCTATTGTTGACTTTTCTGTATAAGTTGTAAAAAGAGGACAAAATCTAATTTTTATATATTTACCTGAAGGCATTATGACAAGGACTGCATTATTTTCTGCACCAATATCAAAAATCATTGTTCCACCCTCGTATCTTCACCTGTTTTGTATTGATCACTGAGGAACTGGCATTAGCAGTTTCTGTGTTTGCAAGTGTCCAAGTGTGAGATCTTGGTCCCTTTCATTACCATTGAAAATTTTCTCCTGATTAAATAAGGCCTATTTTGTATTCACTACTCTTATTTCAAACAAGCAAAATGTATTTTAGCCCTGACAAGTTAAAAAAATGTAGTATCAGAAAGGTCCAGAAGATGATACTTTGCAATATGACAATTGGTTTTAAGTGCTATCCACATAAGCAGTCCTTCTGGTACAGTAAAAATAGCATTTCCTAATTTGTATTTGCATGGGAAATTGCAACACAAGTGGGAAGAAGAACAATTATAGATCCTTGTTAATTAAAGTTCTAAAAATGAATTATGCAAATAAACCACAAAAGGCTTTTAAAGCTCTTTCCAAGATTTCTTTATAGTTTTTAATGTACACTTTTGAATTACTAATTTTGCATTAAAGGTAGAACTTCAAAATAATGTAGCATGTGTATTGTCATACTAACAAGATAATAACTCATTTTACTCCAGCATAGATAATACTCTTTGCAATAGGCAAAGACAGACAGATAGAAAAAAATAAAATCAAGCTTAGGAGGTTAAGCTTCATGGTCAACTAGGAAATATCAGCAACAGAGATCAGAAACGTAACAATCTTAACCAGACTATTCTGAAAATGCAGGCAATGAAACAAAATCTTTCATTAAATCTTGTCAATCTCAGCAAATATGTTCAATCAAAAAGTAAGTTATATAGAATAAAAATATATTCATATATAGATCTAAGTGTTCTTTCTCTGTATGTTCAGAATGTAAGGCTTTCCCTTTTTGTTTGATATAGTTGGCATAATTTATTTTGGTTGAATTTGAACATTCAAGAAAACTCAACACCCAGGCAGAAGTTGTCCTGTGTGGTCCCAAACATTTCAGTTCATTGCTTCAGCTCTCAAAAATTTCTAAAAATAAATTATTCTAATAATTCCAACGTATTCTAGTTTGCTTTCTTTATGTAGTTGCCAAGGAACTGAAAACATATTTGCATCTTTAAATCAATATTGCTTCCCTACAGAGGTGTAGCAAGTTAAGGCTTAACCTAATAATTTTGCCAGATTAATCTGAGATGTTTAAAAAAAGTATAGACATTTTTACAGAATGTGCAATATCAGAAATTCTACTGCATTATCCATAGGAACCTATGACACGGAAGGCTAAAATTGACAGTTTAAACATGGGTAGTAATGCCATTTGAGGTATCCAGCCTCATTTACAGCTATTGCTCCAGAAGGGTGCAGTTGTCCAGTGGGTATCGTGTCATATGTGCCAGTTACGTCCAAACATCTCAGATACCCAAGGGTTTCTCAATTGGCATTAGGCAAGTATGCTTTGGTGTCTGAATACCCTGGGAGACATATTGAGCCATATAATCCTATTTATGAGCTTTCCATGCCCCTCTTAACACTAGAAAATATTCTTATTTCAGCAACAGTTCTTCTTTCAACAGCAGTAAAGCAGATCTAGAACATAACTTCTGTGATGTAAATTTTCCAGTTGACCTGTATTCCTCTGCAACTCCTCACACTATTCTTGTGCCAAGACTGGCCTTTTTCTTAAGACATATTTTCTTTCTTTAGCCCCATAATGTGTTGTAAAGAATAATCCATCTCTATTGCTGAGTTCTTCTAGTCTGTTTTCATACTACCAGCTCAGCACCTATAAGACTGTCTTTTCTTTTATTTCAGTCACCCTTTTTATGCTCTGCACACCATCCATCTCCTAGAAATACAGCCCTAACAGTGCAAACAACTCTTCAATACTCAGTCTTGACTCAGTATCCCACTCTGCTATCTCTGTACCACTGGTCCGTGACTGAAGGTGTCGGAGAGTCAATAGGGTATAGTTGTGATAATTTACTACATAAAGTATGAACTACTACATTGTTGTGATAGTATAATAATTTACTACATAAAGATAATTGAATTAAAGCTTAGCAGTAGATTTAATTAGTCAGGTAGTTTTAATAATGCATAGATATGATGGGCAAAGTGCATCAGGTTGCTCAGTGTTCCTATTATAACATGTAGAGGAAACTTGTGTTAGAAACTGGAGATATGATTTACTACAGCATCTTCAATGAGACCTATTATTAGCAAAGCCTCAGCACGATGGTCTCCAGCACAGCCTGTACAAGGCTGCACAGGAGCCTGGACCTTAGCTGGCTGACTAGCAGGAAGTTCAGAGAGAAAGCAGTGCCTTTAGAGTGAGAAGAGTAAGATATGACTTTTAAAAGGCTGGAAACTGTTATTTATTGTGCATCTATATGTACTTGCACACTTGTGGGAAGATACCATATGTGTCTTTATACTTTAGTTCTCTGAAACCGTGTAAGAAAACTAGGCTAAGGAAAAGGGCAATATTTTCACTGAAATTAATAATTATCCATCTTTATGGATTGAAATTAATTTATCTTCTTTTATTTATGCATTGGTCATTGATAACATGTAGCAAAATTGTAGGCAAGCCGCAGTATGTCCTCAGCATTGCTGACTGCCAGCACTGGGGCCAGGAGTGTCCAGAAGTGAAGGACGTGCGCTTGGGTCTGATTTGAAAACCACTATCCCCAGAATCCAAATGACATTGAAGATTAAAGAATGAATAGTTTGGAAGGAATATTTATCTCTTCCTTTACTGTTGGCAGGCATAATTTCATTTAATGCTGTCAGAAATGGCCAAATCCAGGTCCAGGTCTTGAGACAGGACTTTCTCTGACTCTCTGAGATGTGTTAGAACCACAGTTTCACATCTATTCTGCAAACCAGGCCAGTAAACTAAGACTATTACAATAAATAATTTGCTGCAGTTGCTAATTCTTGTAAGGCACTTTAAATATATTAAATACTCCCTATATGCCAGCCAGTATAACAGTGTAATAGCTGTGTTGTTGTAGTCATAATGAACCAAGGATAAAGGAATAGAGTGCCTTTTCCTTTTTTTTTTTTTCTGAACTACATCAACAGGTTTAATAACAGATCGTATATCCTTACAAAACTTGCTTTTCAAATGATACCTTACCATTGTAGATCTATGTTACTAAACACTATAGAGTGGCCTGTTGGAAAAACGAACATTTAAAGTTCAAAATATTGCTAACAAAAAGATTTGAAAGGGAGGGGCCATCCTGCAGCAGATATATTTGGAGCAGGTGATACTTGTACCAAGATGACAGCAAAAGCCACCCCTGTGCCGTGAAAGCAGCCAGGAGCCTTCTATCTCTCCCTTCCACAGATGGCAGTGAAGAAGGCTCTTCTTATCTGTGAGGAGCAAACCTCAAATTAGAACCAGGGAAATAAATTTAAAATGCCTAAAAAATAATTAAACAATCAGACTTTTCCTTTGTGATAAGGAAGTATTGTATCATTTAAGGAATAAAACTAATATGAACAGCCCTGAAATTTTGGAGGCTAGAAAGGCAGCATCATTTGGACCCTCAGCAAAAACATTATGGTTTACTAACAGAAACACAACTTCTTACTTTTATTCTGTGTATGATGCTCATCATGTAAAGAAGAACATGTGGATGAGTAAATACCTTACCTCAAGTTTCTGTCATAAACCTTAAATTATGGAGTTAGAGTATGCTTAATTCCTTCCTAAATACTGCAGTCTCCCAGACAGGTATGATACATACATCAACATTTGTTTCCTGGTAAGTTTTTTCAACATTATATTAAATAGGATAATGTGCCAACAGCATCTTTGCAACAGGTAGTCAGTTTCAAGACAAAGCATATATTTTCTGCCTTGCCTTTATATTTTGGCTGTAGCAGTCATACAGCACAAACACAAAACAACATAACATTTTTTTAATATTTTGTGTAAATCCTAGTTTTGCCTGAAAGAGCTTCATCAGGAGTCAAAAAGCAAACCCACAGCAGCCACTATGAGATGCCCTATCTATCTAAATGTCTATCTCCTAGAATAAAAAAAAAACATTTTTCTTTTTATTTTACCACTTTCTTAAAGAACTGTCAGTTGGCAATGCTTCATTATAGGTTTGGTCCTCTGACTTCTGTTTCTTCAGTAATTAGCAACTGTATACGGGGCAGTTTATGGAAAACTCCCTCCAAAGTAGCCAGTTAGACACTACAGAAATTCCCTTATCCCTATGTATGTAATTTTGCTTTCAGGATAATCTTCCAATTACAATATTACCTTAATTTTAATAAGAGAAAAAAAAATTAATGATTTAGAAGGAAGTAGATTAAGTCTTCATGAACTAGCCCATTCACAAATAAAATGCCAAACTCAATTATGAACAACTGGTTGATGAGACCATTGGCAGCACAAGTAAATGAAAATGAATATTTTTTAAATTAACTAACAATTTGTCCCATAGCAAAGACCACTGCATTTCAAGAGGGGGGAAAAAAGCATAATTTGATAAGCTTTCTGCCTTATCTGTGGTGTTTAAAGCACAAAATCACGCCCACCCTTGGAGTAGTAAACCAGTAAGAATGGACTCCACAGAAATGTAATTGTTATTTTAAAACTACATTTACAAGATAATAAAATGCCGAGTCAGCAGTGGCCATTTCCTTTTCTGATCATTACCTGTCAGCTTTTTGTTGCTTTATCACATGGTCTCCCGTTTCATTAAAAACAAAACAACACAAAACATAACAAAGAAAACCAACAACAAAAAGCCCAAAACAATACACACACAACAACAAGCCTACACATCAACAGCTAAAGGGAAGTCATTCATCCCGTAATTGCCCTGGCCTCAAACAAGCCATGAAGTAGGGTACACAATAAAGGCAATCTGTCCTCTTTTAAAGGGAAGTTCAAACAGCTGCCTTGAGTTTTCTATTGTATATTCAAAGTGATAATGTATGAAATTATTAACTTCTGCACTGGGGTTTATGGTATTAAGAACCCCCCATCAAGCAAACAAACTAACGATGTGGCTGGTTTTAAGGATTGCTTTGTTAGAGACTTCTGGGTCAATTGGGCTTTCAAAAAGAGCCTGGATACTTGAAACATTTCGGAAGCTAACTTAATTGAAGACGGATGGTGTCTGACATCAGAAATGCCCATTTTCTTTTCTTTGCATGTCATTCCCCATGTTGATTTGTAAGGATACCTAAGGGTTATATGCCAGGCTACCCAGGGGAGAGACTTTTTGGTTGTTTGACAGCTCGTGTAGCTCAGCTATAAGCCAGCGAGCAGCACAATTCATCAGGGGTTTTATCCAAAGCTTGTTAGAGTTAATGGGGATATTTCCTTTGATTTTATGACTTTGGATCAGAACCACTGCAAGCATCCCTGCAACCACATCTTGAACCTGCTCAAAGGCGCATACATTAGGTTTTCTAAGACTGCTCAGCTTCTGGTTTATTTAATAAACCAGTTTCTGTAATTCTTTCCTTTTTAAAATAAATATCACTGTTTACCCTCTTTTTTGTGCTCCTCTTGCCCCCTGCCAGCCCCCATAAAAATGTTATCTTATCACTCAAAGGTGTTGACCTCTTCTTTGCTCCTCCTCCACCCTCATAGTTCTTCCCCCAAAGGGTTTCAAATCATTAAAGTGAAAATACAGGATTTTCCTCTCCCAAATCAAGGTTCACTGGATTTTGCTGTCATCCTTTTCTCCCTGTGTGACACAGAACAGAGCTTTCTACTGAGATGTCTGACTTCCCATGATCTGTGCAAAGCTTCATGCAGAAAATGTGGTTTATTCCATTTTTATTAAACAGAAAGAGTTTTCTTTATCATTGCCATTTTTTATCTTTGGAGAAACTTTATTTATGCAAAAGCACCAAGCTGATAAAATACAGAAAGTTTATCAGTTGAGTTGCCCCGGTAAAGACAACATCATCCCAGGGACAGAAATCTGAGTGAACAGCCCAGTTCAGGTTCTACAAAGGGCCATAAATGCCTGGCACAGCTTCTGAAATCCACAGTCCAGAATTAAGTGTGATTGTGGAAAAGGCTTAAATAACTTACAGGGAGACAGCAGAAGCTTGGACTAGGGTTCACCAAGAACCAAGCAGAGAGCTGCCTAAGCTAACCAGTATGAAATCCTGCGAATAAAAGATGTGTGTCTTAAATCCCACTGCTTTGGGTGCACTCATGTGCCCCAGATTTTCACTTTTATTGTAATCTTATCTGTGTTTGAAAGTCTAACATGCTCTATTTTCCACCTTTGAGACATCCTCTCTCCTAACTTTGAAGTGGAATAACTTGAGACTTTTAATTCCATATAGTGACTGAAGACCTACACTTTGCTGACCCATGAATGATATCCAATAGCAATTAAATTATTCTTGCCTATAGTCCTGTGCATACTTCAGGACACATCAGTTTCCATGAGGTTAGATTTCACTCATTTATCTGCAAAAAAAATCTTAAAGCATTACTTGAAGGAAAATAGAGCATCTACTTTAGTCAAGTGATTACCAATGACATTCTGGAGAATACACAACTTGTTTGCCACATTCAGGTAGCCTGTACATTTAAACAAATATGCATTAAGACTGTAACCTCTGTGACAGAATGTCTCCTGATACTAATGCTGGCTCATTCTAGCACAACTGGGCAACTCTTAAGGCACTAGTCTAATACAAGCATTACTTAAAGTACATTTGACAGAGAAATAACCCATTTAAATTAGTTAATAAAGATTTCTTTGATGAATAAACTTTTACATTCTCCTTTACTGGCCCTGACTTCTCTTCAGCAAACAGCTGAAAACAATGCTTTATTCTGGTTGAAATAACATACAGTGTGAAATCTGTTCCTGGGAGGTTTAAATGGTGGGAATTTAAGAGAAACTCAATACTTTTTAAGGCAAATTTTGCTTCAAACAGTCACTTACACTTGCAGTGATACAATGCCCAATGTATGGAAGAAGCTACAGAAGCAGCAGCATAGTCATATCTACACGATTGCATCCTTGCTCCTGGGGTTGTACCGCTTCAGCCTGACAAGTGAAAACTCACGCCGCTCCCAACATAGAGTCATCTGAGCGAGCACTACACACAGAATGAGCCTAATTGTCTGTGTGAAACAGGCAGGGACATTTGCAGATGTAAATTGAACCACGCTGAAGTTAGTAGTAGAGTTGTAACGTCCTATAAATTACTTTCACTGGCCTGGCTCACCACCCCTCACAGAGCTTTCAGCTTGATTCAGCAGGGCTCTAAGCAACCAGGGAATAAAATTTCTTTTAAAGAAATTTAATGCAGCAGAACTGATTAACTGGGGAACAGCCTACAAACAGGCAGCTGAGAGAATGTTCTCGGCAAGCCAAACAGCCCTGTTA
The DNA here is from genome assembly GCF_036417535.1 of Chlamydotis macqueenii. Taxonomy (NCBI): domain Eukaryota; kingdom Metazoa; phylum Chordata; class Aves; order Otidiformes; family Otididae; genus Chlamydotis; species Chlamydotis macqueenii. The sequence continues at coordinate 13,041,252 of NC_141558.1, forward strand.
TGTTGGTTTTATTAATTAACATCTGGCTTACTGCCTCTAAATTGGGTCCCCTTCTTTACTGCTTTAATGCCATCTTTTCACCGCTTTTACTCTGAAATGTACCCCGAGAATGTAAGATTAAATCCTTTGGCTGTTCAGCCTCTGAAACACAAGTTGAGCCACTCTAAACAGAACACAGCAACACAGCTCTAGTGGTCTCGGCAAACCTCATTTTCTTGCAGGGATTTGGTGAAGAACGGCAAAAGGGAAGAGACTAAGTCCTGCACCAAAGGCAGAAAAATAGCTAGTTGAGTGTGTAGAATGTATAGGAGATGGTTCTTAACTGAAGAAACGTTCTCCATCATTGGAACAGCTTGGGTAGGCATACCAGGGTAGCATTATTTCCATGGGCTGGGTTGGTCCTAAGCTGGAAAAATAGCATATGTTTTATGGTTCTGGTTTTGGAAAAAAAAAAAAAAACAAACACCACCTTTACAAATGTTACAAAGCAATACTGACCACTACAAGCTGCTCCTTCAACTTCTGAATGCCATAGTCCAGCCAGCAAAAGTACAGCATATGTTTTAAAAGAGATGGACTAAGTAACATAGACTTCTTTTTAGCTGATGGTTTTCAGATCACATAGCAGAAACCACTTATGTAATTGAAGGCAATAACTTAATCTGAATAGGTTAGAAAGGTCTACATTTTAGCAGCTTCACAGTTGCTAGCCTCTTTTATGCTGTTTTCCCTACACACTGGTATTTTATAGTACTCACCTTAATATGCATAAAATAATGGCCATGTATTTTATTTGTTAATTGCATACAAGTCTTATAAGACAAGGCTTATTTTTGCATTGTAATGTATCATTTTGTATTTCCTTTTCTGCTTTTCTGTCATTTATTTTGTCAGGGATGTGTGTATTTGTTGGGTACTAGAGAATAATTTCTTTGTAAGTGACTCTATTATACTGTATTTATTGTTCCTCCTTATATGCTGCTCCTTTGGAAATTTCTGTTAAGTCTTTGGCTGTCTTTAATGTCACAAAACGCTTTGGTGTTTTGCTTTTCTCATTGTTTCTGGTCTCTCATAGTGTACAACCCATCTTCTGTCAGCCAACAAACCGCAAAATTACTGACCAGCCTGACAATAATTGACATCCTTATTTTAAGAAAGGTTTCCTTAACATCTGCAATTGCATCAAGTGATAGAACATGATTGTCAATAGGTTCACATAGTGACATGTTTATTTGCTTACTGCTGAGCCACCAGTACATCTGCTGTAAGATTAATGGAGATTTACAGAAAGAAAAACATATCCTGTCAATGCTTCCCAAGTTAAGTTTTGTAGTTCAGTGTCACTAAATCAACTATTTTTACAGTGTTAACGCACAAGTTTATCCAGATTATTAAGTGTTGGGGGGCTTTTTTAATGCAGTGTATAACAGTATACTGCGCTGAATTCTTCACATACAAGGGTTTAAAACTATGCATTGGTAAGATCTTGTCTGATCCCACTTTTTAAAGAAGTGTAGGTACATGTCATGGTTTCAGTCCATTATTGCATTTCTCGAAGAAGCAACTGTTGCCATCTTATGAAGAATGTTCCAGGGTCATACATTCAAGCCTGCACTACACCATGACAGAGCTGTAACAGTGATAATATCCTGCTATAACAGATAAGAAATCTCTTACTGGCAACTCTACATGAATGTAGGAATTAAGGGCCAGCATAGGCACTTACTGCAACTTGTAGAATTTTTTCTAGCAATTTCAGTGAGCATTAGATCTAATTAGGAGGAAAATAGTTAAATATTCTCATGAATGCAGCTCCAGCATTATCATTTTGTAGAATTCAGAGGGGAAGGACATCTCATCTATCTTTGTCCATCTCAGAGTTACACTTCTAGTCTAAGTTAGGTTCTTTCACTCCCCATACAGTCAGTGGGAAGAGGCAGGTAATGCAGAGAAAGCCCATTTCCTGTATGATTTGACAAGAGAAGGAACTTAGAACTTATATTGTCTGCTCAAGTTGAGATGAATTTCATCTAGTTTTATTGATTTCCAGGAGAATGAATAAGAGGATGAAATCCAGTTTAATTACCTGCTTAGATTTGTCCAACTTTTTCACAGCTGTGGACGGGATGCAGCTTTGGGTCACTTCCAGAGACTTCCGTGCCCTCTGAAGTCACACGATAGCAAGCCCTTAAATACCCAGATATGAGCAGCTGCACAAGGAGGAATCCAACAGCTGTTCAGTTTCTCTGTCCTGCCAATTGCAAGCCAACACCACCAGGAAAAGATGCTGAACTGGAGACACTCATCTCAGGGAGAGCTGTTGCTCCATGGTTATCAACCAGCATGTGGATAATCTGGCTACAGTCATTCAGGGGACTAAGTACTAAACAGAACCAAGAGGGCACCCACACTTATTGGACATCAGCAGTTATTTTTTTCCTCTCACTCTTTATCTGTCATACACCTTAGACTGCAAGATTTTCATGGCAAAGTTTTCCTCTTATTACGTACCCAGTGTAGTAGAATGTCCTCATGTCTGCAGCACACCGCAAACCTGAAATTTTTACATCCCTTTGGGAAGGTGAAGGTTTAACTGCTTCCACTTTGAAAAATCCCTCATGTGATTATTCAGCATGTTCTTAAAGACTCATTCACCTTAATTCATAGCTCTTTTATGAATTACTCAGCTCCTTTTGTTTCCCTGATAGAAAATGCCCCCCCATTCATCAAAATAGTGCTGTATATTTTTAGAATATAAAAATAATGTTGTTTGGGTGTTTGTTGGTTTGTTTGTTTTTTTTTTTTACTAAAAGCCATGTTCCATTGGGAGAGGGCATAACAGATTATTTCCTTCTTTTTAACCATTTCTATTTCCATGTTTTGAGATTATAAAAATATTACCTAGTTTCAACATTTGAAGTTTCTTCTTTTGTTACTACATACAGAAAGTATGCACAGGCTGCTGCTTTCCTCAGTGACAGTTTCAGGCTTTCAGCAAACACTGTCAGACCTCAGTGAGTGTAGGTCAGCTTCTGAAAAGAATTCCCAACCATAAGCGTCAAGTGACTAAAGATATTAACAGAACCAAGTACTCTGGAAAAAAACTAAGATGTCCCTCAGTATCCCGGGGATTGGACCTGTGTCCCACAGTTGAAAAATATTATTTCTATGCAATAAATAATTATCCTGGCATTCCATCTCACTCTCCACTTTTCTAAGTAAGTTTACTGTTTCTTAACATGTTAGCATTTTTCTTTAATTTAAAGAAAATGGAACCATAGATTTTTAATATGATAAAATGGAATATTCACCAAAAACATGAAAACAAATAGTCAAGAAAAAAATTAATCTTTTATTTCTAAGGAAAGGGCAAAATTGTTTGTGTGGAGTGGGGTTTCTTTTGAGGGAGGGAAAGGAGAAGAGTGTTGCAGATTTTTGACCCAGCTTGACCTGATCCTCAAGAAAATAAACAAAACCCTTACAAATATCCCTTTCCCACTACTCTTTGATAACTCTTATCTAAGGGACAGAGCAAATAGCAGCAAAGTTGTTGTTCAAAGACTCGTTGTTATCCATTGTGTTCAAATCTGAAAGTGAGAAACTGCAGCGAGAAGCAGCTGTACTGTTAAGCATTGCATCTTTCTCTTATCCCGGAATGAAAAAACTGAAATTTTCGGAACTGGAGATCATCCACATCAGTGGGATGATCCATGGTGTATTTAAATATGGAAGCATGATGAGTCTTTAGTGTAACTGCTTATTGCATGTCAACACAGCCCAGGCCACCTACTACACACTCACAGAGAGCCCACTTCAGTTCTGGCATAAAACACAGTAAGTTAACACCCTGTCCTCGAAAAACATCAAGAACATGAATATAAATAGTTATCAATGAATTAGTAGACTTTCTGGTAGGCCATCATAACTCCCTTTTACCATCCACCAATTCACGGTTTTAATCCTGTAGATCACTGCCAGCGATGAGCTGAGGTCTTGCATTTCTTCTACAAGGCTGATGTTGAATCAGGACTGAAAAGTGCAACCTAGATTTAAAAACCTGAGATCTGTTTCAAAATACAGTTGTTCAGGACTCATATGCAGTACTATAAATCATATATCAAACCAGTAATGAGATGAGTACCTTTTTAACAGCCAGATAAGACAAATATCTCTTTCCAGCACCCCACTGTTGGTACTAACTTAGATCACTGACACCAAGAGAGCTCATCACTACTTCAAAGGGCAGAGAATCTACCCCTGCATTATTAAAATATTTCCTCTCTCACCTGGCTAATTTAATAAATAGAGTTCAAAGAAAATTATTCTTTCTATAAGAAAAGCACGCTTATCTTTTAAAGCAATATATTCCAGCAAAACTGCAAAGATCAAAACGTAGCAGTGAGTTAGAGGAAGAATGAAAAGGACACTCATCTCTGTGCCCTGCAGAAAAACAGGAGGCTTTTGTGCTTAGAAAGAGGAATTTAAAAATTCATTACACTGGAAGTGATACAGTGGGTTAATTCACTGCCCTTTGGAGACCTGAAATGTGTTTGTGCAGAGAATGTGTTTTTCCAAATCCCCAAACCACCACCACGCAACTTGGCACGGAGAGGAACAGCTGCAGCACTGCAGGTCGGGGGGACGCGCGTTGGCAAGGGCTGAGCTGGGGAAGCTGGGGCAACACCTGCCCGCGCCGTGCCTGGCTCTAGCCGGTGCTATCAGTTTCTGACTTTGTGGAAATCCTTCAAAACCAGCACAACCACAAATCTTTCTGCAAGATAACTATTGCCAATAGGAGACTGCATTTGCCTTCGTGTCTACATTTTCTTTCTTCTGCATGTATTTTCAGTTTTATAAGAGAAAAGGAGGGAATAGAAACATGTATGTTGTTTTGTGATTTAAGCAGTGGAAAATGCTTTAAAATGTTAAATTGTTACAAGTATTCAAGAACTGTATTAATATGCACTATATTAAAAAACTAGATCATAATAATAATTTCATTGAAGACAAAATCCATTGAATTCTGCTTGAATTGTTAAGGAATTTCTCTTCCAAAAGATAATTTACATGACATCTGAATCATCAGCCATCCTTAGCTAGTCCCTTGAGCTAGTGTGGTTAAAACAGATGAGACTAGGAGACTACACTTCAGAAGAGGTGAAATGATTGCCTCCAACTGTCCAAAACTCTTCGATTTGTACAGCATATGTGTCCTTACCAGAGAACTGGGCTGCTCACCTTCACTTCTGTAAAACAAAGAGACAAGACATGGGATTAGAAGGAGCGGTCAGGCACTGGAACAGACTGCCAAAGGAAGTGGTGGAGTCACCATCCCTGGAGGTGTTCAAAGAACATGTATATGGCACTTGAGGACACAGTTTAGTGGGCATGGTGGTGTTAGGTTGACAATTGGACTTGATGATCTTGGAGGTCTTTTCCAACCTTAAAGATTCTATGATTAACTTAAGATTCCAGTGGATTTGTTTCTAACTGTGTATAAAAGGATCTGATTGCATGTTTTGCTAAGCAGAAGCCAAAGCCACTGCAAGATTTCTTCTACAGACATTAAATGCCCTCCATTAAACTCACCCCCTCACTGATGTCTTTTCTGTAACTATTCTGGCTCTACTCCTGCACTAGGTACCTGAGAGATGTATGAACTTTATGGTATAGGAAGTGCAAAATTAACAGAAAAAATGCAATTTAGTACCTTTATTATCATTGTCCTGTTGACCCAAGGTCTGGGATTCATTAGCCACCAGAAAGACAATATTATCAACCAGTCAACACAATATTCTTTTTTGTGAGTTCTTTTGTCTTACAAGACTTTATTTGTATATGAAGTATTTATTTAGCAAACAAAAGACATAGGACTGGCAGCAAGATCTGGAAGGAGATTATAAAATATTTGGCTGCTAATAGTTGTGTGTATAATTTGACAGTCATAACCAGGGGTTATAAGTGCAATGTTCAGGGAGTAGCTGATTTAAATCCTCTCAGGTCAAGATTATGCCGAATACAGGGGATTTATGTTCTGAGTAAGTATGTTAGAAAGTCAGCTATTGCACAGAAGAAAGTAGGGAAACTACTAACCTCATGTTCTCCAGCAGAAGTTCCTCCACAATGGCAATGGCCTTTTAGCTACACTTACATTTATGTGTGGTGTCTTCTGTGTAACGAGTGTGTTCTGAGCAGACTTGGACCTCTCTGGAAATATAGACAAAGCCTAGATTGACTCTTAATCACTAAAAAGCTAACATGAGTAGCTAATGGAGCAAAAAGGGTAATGTGGGGTTCAAAAATATTGAGACTGAGAAGCACCTAGAAGTCCAGGTGATGCTCCATCTTACATTTAGAAAGTTGTGTTCTCCATTCATCTTGTCTTGGGCAGGAAGCAATGTAGTAGATAGTCTGGATCTCCTCCTGGGCAATTCAACTGACCAAAAAGTTCATTTAACTTCACTTATCTGTAGCTCAATTCCCTTTTTACAATTTAAGCATAGCCTTCTCCGTTTCACCAGAATATTTTGAATGACTGTATACACAATGTGGTAATAATTTTTTTTTCTTTTTTTTTCTTTTTAAGGCATCTATTGGCTGATCTTCAACTCAGCTCAGAGCAGGTATTGGTCTACACATTATAGAAGGTGAGAAAATTACAGGAAAGGATGAAAAGTTATTTAAGGGATAACTGAAGGTCAGTTAAGTCAGTAGTTTTTCATATGCAAATCATTATTAGTTGAGCATTAGAACCAGTGTCATATTTCATACACTGGTACAAGAAATAAGGTATAGCTAGTAAGTTAATTCCAAAGCAACTAAAATAGACTTCAGATTTAAAGAAGAAGAAAATAGTTATCTTGAAAAGGACAATGTTTTCCTAAGTTTAATATGTGTAATGGAAATGTTATATGAATTTTGCATATATGAAACTTACTTATATGAAACTTACATAATGCAACAAGCGCAATAGTGGTCAAATGACTGTGTACATTCCATAATATTTTTACAAGCCGTAACCCACAACTGCTGAAGTTGTACATGCCACTTTTCTCAGCTGCACTAAAAAGAGTAAAGTAATCATTACATATTTTAAGTGTTTATTTGGCCCACTGTTTCTGGGTAAAACCAGAATTTTGCAGATGTTAATTTCTTACTTGTGCCATTCATTTCTCTGGGTAATACTACGTATATTTAACAAGGAGGAAGTCATTGTAATTTGCTTGGTGTAGTCAGTACTTCTGTACACTTTACAAGACAAATATTGTTCTCTTTTCCCTTTTTGGAGCAGATTCTAATAACCTTACTCATATCCAGCAGTATATTACCATATAACTAGTTGCAATGAAGTCTATATAATTCCTTTTAAAGTGTTATGCACTGAAAATGGATCAACATTTTATCCTCTGTTTAGTTTTTACAAATCACTAAACCTTCAGCCTGTAATATTTAGATAATTTAGCACCACTATAAATTTTGTGACATAACCACCAAGTTCCACTGAAGTAAATGAAAGATTTTTTTGTCAGCATCAAAGGGAATGGGGCTGTATCCCATGCTAACTCAGTCATAGTCTGACATCTTCAAAAGCACTCAGCCTTCTTCCTGCCTTGCTCCAGATTATGTCAAGGTAAAAATCCCGGTAATTTCAAAGGAAATATATACAACTAATATGAAGTGCTTTTGAAAATCCTACATACAGTTAATATTTTAAATTTAGCACTGAACTACACCTCATGACGTATACTCACAGGAAATATATATGAAGATCAGAATTGTTTCTGTTAATGATCTTTCAGAGGCTCTTTGATACTAATGCTAATACAACAGAGTAGGAAGAAGAGTAGAATAGTCTTGCTGCATTTGTTTGTAAAAAAGAATAAAATCCCACTTAGACATTGATAGATCAAGCACCGTTGCACAAATATCATATGCCACAAAAATGTAGCAAAAAATGTATACTAGCTTGAAAGCACATTTTCCTGAAAACATGCTGGAAATGTGTTTCTGACAGCTAATTAAAGCTATTCCATTGCATCAGTCATGTTTGTATAAGGTCCAATGAAATTCGAAATGAAATTTATTATGAAGGCTTCGCTTTTACACTCCAATTATTTTTTTTCCTGGTATATCCAGAAGTTAAAACCTTGGTATCATTGACTCCAATCTAAATTTTGCACTTAATTTTAAAGATACGGGGTTTTACGAGGTTGCAGGCATTATTCATGTTTGCTTATTTCTAAGGCCATAGTTATAAAGACGATATTCTGGGAAAATTCTAGACATCCTTAGGCAAGATTTGACCATATAACATTTTACTCTGAATTTAATCTCTTATATAGATCAAAATGTTATCCCTGTTCCCAACCAGAGCAATTTCTTCCTTGCTTAAAGCAGATTATTTCTGAGAAGACTATTATTGCACAAATGCCCCAATGGTCTTACTTTCAAGTTTATGCTTGAGTGTTCCATCTGAGGGCAGTTCCACTCCTGCAGCCATATCCAAAATCCATATCCCATGCAGAATAAAAGAGACAAACCATTCTCCCGTGCAGCCGTAGGCACAATCTGTCTGCAGGTACATGGAATTAAGCTTAACAATATCTGAGTCTGTCTCCTGACAGGAACAATTGTTTCACTCTAGCAGAATGGTCTATGATCTTAATTAATTCTCTGCAGTCCACTTGTATTTTTTCATACAATCTCCACTTTCCAAGACTCTCCGTGTTCCATCTTCTTTTAGCGGATCTGCATGATGGGGAAACCTTTCACACCTTGGCATTTGCTTCTTTTCACAAACAGTTACCAAAATAGCTCTGTATAAATAGAATGAGAGTGTCTCCTGCAAATACGATGTGGCTGCATGAGCAAGAAGTAGAAAGGCAAGGAAAAATATTCCAGTAAAGAAGTTAATACAGTTCAGCAGCACATCTATCTACATGTAAGCCTGTAGGACCAGCATATTGAAACATAAAATTGTTTTAAGATGTAGTAAACTAGCCATGTACTTTAACTTCAGTTTGAAAACTGTAAAATTCAATCCATGCTCCAATAGGGACAATTAGAAAGCAATTACTGTATAACCAAGCCATAATCTTCCAAAATATTAGAGTATATGAATGAAGCATAAGAATTTAAGGTAATAAGTAATTCAAACATTGCATTAAATTATTTTTAATATGAAATAGTGTTAATATATGCCTCAGAACTACTTCTTCAATATAATGGGATTACATTGCCATTCATGTTTTACAGAGATTCTATTAAAAAAAACCCACATTTACCCTACCCTGCCAATGAATCTCTATTTGTGCACACTTGCGATGCTATAAGGAGTCATCCTCACATCTGACCCATGCACTGGACTTAATCCTGATGGGTGCAGGGTATCATTGACCTACTGAAACAGAGTATGAACTGTTCTCATGAGTCTTCATAGGTGGTGCATAATTATTTGTGAATGCATGGAAGAACTCATAAGGCTATAAAAAAAAATGGAAGTAAAGAATATATTTACCAATAACTTTTGGAAAAGGCTTAAAATTAAATACAGTTAACTTATTTTGTTTTTGTACTAGAATATGGTAATTTTGATCAGACAAGGTACAGAATGAGCTCAAGAAGCCAGTTTTTCCTTAGGAAAAAAAAATGCTGAAGTCAACAGAACTTGTATTTGTACAACAGAAAATAGCTATGTAGAAATTTTACTTTAACCATTAATTTCTCTATATTTATTACTATATTTCTCATATAACTAAAAGTTTCAAGTATCAAATATCAGGTATCCAAGGTGATATATTATGGTGCATTTTAACAACGGTAGAGACTTGGATCAATTAGAGGTTTATTAAAACTGAACGTTAGCCAGTGACACCAGAGATGGCTTCCCTTTTTATGAATTGACACACAGACCTCGTCTGAGAACAGAGGCTCTCTGTGGCTGGAAGGAAAAAAGGAAAACAGCAGTGACACAGAGTCTTCTCTTGATCACTGTCTAAATCAATGAAAATTCTTGCATGACTGCTAGTTCTTCTCATATCAACTGACAGTGCATGTTCACTAAATCCATACATGTGATAAGAATCTTTCAGAGCATACGAAAGGATATTCTTATTAGCCTTTTCTTTTTGACAGTTCCCTGACAGATGTACCATTTGGATTAAAATATTTATTTTAATTGCAAGAAAGAAGAAGAGGTAGCATCACTGGAGCTAGTTGTGCCACAAGACCACTAGAAAATGACTGCTATTTGTTAATGTCATTTACAAACTGCTAAAGTAAGATTAGTAAGTGGAAGCACTTGATGCTAAGGGATTTAACTATACAGTAAAGAAACTTTATGGACAGATCATTAATCTCTGACTGCAAAGAGTTAGGCTTGATTTTATGCCAAGTATTTGACTCTAAAGAATTTGCCAAATGGCAAAAGCCAAATTAGAGAAGAAATGAATATTAAAATAAGACCATTTAAATTTTACATCTACTGTGAGAAGAGGCAAACACTATCACTTTTTTAACATAATCTCAAAATGCAATTCCTAATCCAATAAAAACATTCAATAAAAATTGGCATAAATTTGTAATAAAATTAATTAACAAGTTGTGTACCACATTATATTTTCATTTCCATCTTGTTAAAACAGTAAGTTTCACCACTCATTCTCGTGTGTTACTTTTCTCAGTGTTTGTGTGTGGGCATATAAACGTGTTTCCACCAAGAAAGCACTGGCCTGTAGTTGAAAAATATACAGGTTCTGCTAATAACTGCAGCTGACAATCAGAAAATATTTCGTCACAACACTTCAAGGAGGAGAAGAATAATATTATTGCACTCTGTATACAGAGTGAGAGAGGCAGAGGGCTGTTGTCAGACCATCTACTGTAGCTGTTTAAAATGGCATCAATATCCCTATGACATTCAAAGTCTGACAGAAGATCAAACAATTCTTGTTGCCTAGTCTTTGTCAGGCCCTAGCTCCCTGCACAGTTAAATGGGGAGAAATGGTTGCATTTCCCAAGAGAAGATATCTGCAGTGGCTGACCCATGGACTTTGAGGTCCCTCAGAAGAAGATCCGTGAGCAGCCCAGGCTCCTGCCAGCATGGAAACACAGTGCAGACAAGTGCGCTCCAGGGCCAGGGCAGAAAGTTGCCTCATGGGGCAATCTAGCTAAATTGTCCATGTCTGAACTGTTAAAAAAGTTAGGAGTCACCGTTCATCCTGGGAGGAACGCATGTACAGTGACCTGCATCCATACAACTAAATAATTTCATCACCTGCAGGTGCTGCTGCATCCAAGATTATTTTGAAGCCAGTCCCTGGGCTTTTCAGTGCCCCAAGCCATGCCTGGCAACTATTTGAAAGAGTACTACTGGGCACAGGCCAATATAATGAGAAAGGCCATGCTAGCTGTGCCTAGCCCCATGCTCTCACACTGGCTAATAAAGTGTAGCAGACGTGACCTGTAAGTCCTCTGCTTGCCAAGAGGATGGGAAGGGAACACATTCAGGGATGCAGCAAGAATTATTCCCCGTTCACGTGTCTAAGGATGCCAAAAAACTGATAGTATTATCACATTGAACCTTGTCTGGGGCTATATGCAAAGAGCAGTGTTTCAAAAACTAAGGAATAGTAAAGCAAGTTAATCACCTAACATGAAGAGCATGGTGCTCTTAAAGCAGATGCAAGGACTACAGCAGAAAGGAAATCTCCAGTTTATAGTTCTGCTTCTTGCAATTTAAATTGGCCAATATTAAAGATGTTACAGAGAACAATTCTTTAACATCAGTAAATTGAGATTATTAGGTGGCAGGTGTTGAAATCAGTATGATTGGCATTTACAACTCAGAGTGAATTCAAAAAAAAAGAAACTCACTTAGAATCATAGAATGGTTAGGATTGGAAGGGATCTTTAAAGGTCATCTAGTCCAACCCCTCTGCAAGAAGCAGGGACATCTCCAACCAGGTCAGGTTGCTCAGAGCCTCATCCAACCTGGCCTTGAATGTTTCCAGGAATGGGGCATCCACCACCTCTCTGGGCAACTTGTTCCAGTGTTCCACCCCACTCAAGGTAAAAATTTTTTTCCTACTATCTAATCTGAATCTATCTCCCTCTATTTTGAAACCATTACCCCTAGTTCTGTCACGATAGGCCCTGCTGAACAGTGTCTCCCTGTCTTTCCTGTAGGCCCCCTTTAGGTATTGGAAGGCCGCTATAAGGTCCCCCTGGAGAGGCTCTCTTCTCCAGGCTGAACAACCCCAATTCTCTGAGCCTGTCCTCATAGGAGAGGTGCTCATAACTTCAATGTAATTAGATTATTTCCAGTGATTGCTTTCATTTTATTACAAATAACTTCCATGTATAATATCTGCGTATAGGAAATGCTATGCTAAAATAGTTACATAATTTTTATGAGGAACAAGAAAAAAGGTCCGTTTCCACAAAATATGTTTTATAAAAAACTCTTATAAGGATTGTACTTTACCTTGGAAGCATAACAGGAGCATACATTTACAATAATTTTATTTTATATGGCTTTTTATGTCCATTTCTCAAAGCACTTTATAAAGCTGTTCTAGGAACCGCATTTGCTTGACTTTTTATGATAAGAAAATCACACTTAAGATATGTTCTTAGACTTGTGATACCTGTGATAAACTGTATAAATTTTTTATCCTTTCTTATTTTCCACTTACAGCATGAACTCCTCTATTCTATTCACCATGCAAATACAGTAGAGGAGACAGCAGGTTTTCTGGCAAGTGTCTCCTTTAAGGAGAGAAGTTTGGTCCTGAGAGACAGAACTGATCTGACAAAGTCATAAATGGAATCCATTGGATCCATTCTTACTTCAACAAAAATTCCTGATAGATGCTGATGACTTAGCTATGCTTAATACTGTAATTGCTATGGGCTCATCTTGGACTTTGACGGAGTTAATCAAGGTATTATACTTTGGGAATTTTCATTGTGTTAAAGCTAATCTGTTTAGGCACCTGGGGATATATTTCACTGACAGCACATGGCCATGCTGTGCCATTGAAATACACATCTGAGAGTCCCGTAGATCTGGCACACACAACACAGGGACCAATCCTGCATTCCTGTGGCAGCACTGAGTGTGCAGGTGAGACACTGTAGGCTGTACCAATGGGTCTTCATCAGCTATGTGTGAGCCCTTGGGTGAGAGGTCTCAGTCTAATTGCAATTTGGTTCTGGACTGCACACAGAGCATTCAGAAGGCTTGTGAAAGCACCAGCATGGAAATTCCTTCTTTGTTTCGTGTCATTTGCTTTTAAGTGTCCTGAAGGTTTTAGGAATGATGAGCAGGATCTTAAATGTGCAGAGTCTACACCAGCGCACAGAAATTTTGGGTTGAATGCCTCCTCCAGAAGCCATGTGCAATGCCTCTTAGCAGAAGGTTTGCTGGCAGGGTAACCCTTTATCAGGAGGAGGTTTTCTACAGTATGGGTGTGAGTGCAGAAAAAAGGACGAGCATCCCTTCGTAAACAATTGGGTGATAAACTGCAATTTTCTATAAAGCTTCCTATGATGAAACACAAGCAGTGGAAGAAGGTATGCTCATGCCCCAGAGGGACTTGGTAAGCAATGTTGGAATAAAACAAATCTGTAGTTCAAAAATAACAAGTGGTACCTGTCAAAGTCACAACTTGAGGTTAGAAATCAGGATTTTTGAATTTCTGTGTTTAGAGCTTGCAGTACGGTTTCACTGGCATCCTATTATCAAGTTTTCCCTGAAACTGTGAAAGCAAAATCATACTTTTTAATACAGAGAGAGAGAACGCAAGCTGATTTTTCCCTGGAAATTATTTGTCTCCAGAGGCTAAAGCCCTCAGCATTGAATGCAGTAAGATACGGCACTGGAAAAATGGAAATGACGGAGGGAATGAAGGCAAGATGGGAGCAAGAAACTGAAAAAACAGCTGAAAGCTTTAGGGAGAGCGGTAAGAAAGAGAAATAAAACCATGAAGGATCAGGTACAAAATAGAAGGGAAAGTCCTTGTGGTTAATCCAGAACCACAAATAAGCCTTGCTATGTTATTAAATACCATGTTTTTTATAAGCATCACTTAAAACATCTCTTTTATGGGATACGGCAGCTGCATGTCAGGGCACAGTGACACTTAGGAAACAGCTGAGGAGAGGAAGGATGTAATACTTTCTACATGATGAACTTTATGAGTTCATGATGTAATGAGCTGAGTCAGAATCTGGCTAGGATGCTGTAGTTAAGCCTTTTAATCTTGCAAAAAAATACTATTAGTTATTTAATAACCCTATTAATTTTACATCTCACCGGGGAAAAATCCTGCATCCTCTGCCACCTAGCAGCTCTAGCACCAACTTGGACCTAGGTTCAGTAACATCTCAAAAAAAAAAAAAAGAAAAGCCACGAATATTGTTTGCTGCAGTTACTTTCTCTTGGTATTCTTCTGTGCAGAAGTGATCTCAGGGAATGCTACCAACTCTGCAAAGTACGACAGGGTTGCATGCAAGGTGATGCATCTCCCATAAAAATCTACCTAAGAGTGAATATAACAAAGATTTCTGCTCTCAGATCTTCGAATTTGTGCAAGCCAAAACAGTCTGGGAACGGGTTCCCATGCTTTTGACCTTGCACTTGAATTGTTGGCTCTAGTCTGATTTGGATGAAAGTTCACATTATTTCCCTCAGGAATAGACAGTAGTATTTGCCCTCAGTTATATTTCTCACAATTTACTCGGTTTGTCTTAATGGTATTTATGAGAAAACTGGGAGAAGATATTACAAAAAAAAATAGACATTTTTATTTAAATAAATACTGGTGACTACTGTGACAGTAAATACTGTGACTACTCTGATGACTACTGCCATTTGGTCAAGAGGCATCCTAATTGTAATTTATAAGATCAATTACAATTGTTTTTTAAGGTCTTATCTACATTTAAAAATTACTATAATTCAACTCTATTTGTTCAATTAAATGATGTAGACTTCACATGTAAACTTACATCACTTTAAAATACATAAAGAAGCACTGGCTTGCATCCATTCTAATATATCATTCCTTTCATCCCAGAGATGAAATGTTGGTAGGACTCAGTGATGGTCTTGCACCAGCACTGCTGAACATTTTCTCAAGTGTTCCAGCTGGCACAAACACATGATGTTACACCCCACAGAGATATTCACTGAATTCCTGACATATTTTTGGTCAAAGGCTTTTGGATTTGAGGTATTTTTGCCCTAAATAATTTAGTCAGAAGTCAGAAGTGAAACCAGGTTTCTATTTTGAACAACTTGCAATTTCCAATAGGAAAAATTTCCATTCCCTGGCCAAACCTTGCTGGATCACTTACTTACACAAACAATAAATTCTGTGCAATATTATCCCACTGCAACCACTACAGATAAAATAACTTTATGTAATAAATTAAAATGCAAAGAATAAATCTGAAAGGCTTTTCTTTTCAGAGGACTGTAAAATCATATTTGGACTGTTGCTATGCCTGGCAGATGACCTAATCTCACATGCTGTACACCTGAGGTACCTAAACTTAACTCCAGGTACCTACATTAAATCACTTTCATACCAAGCCCAGGTATGGTGTTATTGCCTAAAACATAAAGGTCAGAAGGGCATCCAGTTTTGACGTGAAAACATACAAATTTATTGCCGTAATATTCAAATTTAGTTGTCTAATGTTCAGCTCCCAGCCATAATGTCTTATGCCCTTAATACTACTGCTTTCTCTGAAGAAAGATTTTGAGCAGCGCCCTGTCACTGGTATACAAAAAAAGGCTGAGCTCTACAAGACTTCTTAATGGTTTTACTCAACGTTTTAAAGTGGGGAGGGACAGCTATCCATGTATCTGGCAGTAGCATAGAGCTCGCTGTGTCTGTGACTCAAGAGCTCACCCAAATATCTGCCTGGGTGTTAAGGATCCCAATGGTGCTGTGACTTCATGGTGCACTTTTAATTACATTATGACTACAAATGGTAAATGCTAGCTGAAAGCCAGGCTATCTATACAAACCATAATCCTGTTTAGATTACCAGGTAAGCACACATTAATTTTCTTTCTCTGTCAATTATTTTTTCCTGTCCACAAAAGATTTTTGTGATTTTCCTTTTTTTTTTTCAATTAAAAAAAAAATAGATGGACACCAAAATTAGATTTTATTCATTTATAAAACTTTGATTTACACCTCCCTGAACTGCTGCCTACCGTGGAGCCACCTTCAGTTCAGAATCTATGCCAATTTAAAAAGTAACACCATGCATTGAGCAGAATAGGAAACAATTCAGATATACAGTTTTACTTGTCTCTCAGCTTATACAAATGAAACTCAGTTTTATTTGTCAGTAGACAATGTATTTCCTATCCTAATGAAAAACAGGAGTAAGCTCTGATAACCAGTGAAATTGTACATGAAATGCAAGAATCATCAAGCTAGAGGGACTTTTTCCAAACAAATGTTAATATTTTATGTATAAAACAAATGGAGATGCTACTACCCAGAGGTCCATGACTGTTGTAGCCAGCCCCATTCTCCACTATCTTTTTGGCCTTTATTCACAAATAAAGAAACATAAACTTCAGGCTCCATGTCTGTAAATACCTTACAAGAAACCACACCAAGCTGAGAAGTTTCTATATAGAAAAGATAAATATGTGACCTTTAAATTTCTGTTAGTCCTCTATTTTTATTGAATAATGATGTCCAAATGCAGAACAGTATACACAGAATAATATGTTTTAGCTACATTTGGAAACAGAGGGAAATGTATTAACAGAGGTGCCTTTTAAAACTTTTTACTGTCTAGAATCATAGAACCATAGAATGGTTAGGGTTGGAAGGGACCTTCAAAGGTCATCTAGTCCAACCCCCCTGCAAGGAACTGGGACATCTCCAACCAGATCAGGTTGCTCAGAGCCCCATCCAACCTGGCCTCGAATGTTTCCATTCGAGGTGGCATCCACCACCTCTCTGGGCAACCTGTTCCAGTGTTCCACTATTCTCATTGTAAAAAGTTTCTTCTTTATATCTAGTCTAAATCTACCCTCTTTTAGTTTAAAACCATTACCCCTTGTCCCATCACAGTAGGTCCTGCTAAAAATTTTCTCCCCATCTTTCTGATGGCACTGAAAGGCCACAATAAGGTCTCCCTGGAGCCTTCTCTTCTCCAGGCTAAAACAACCCCACTTCTCCCAGCCCTTCTTCGTAGGAGAGGTGCTCCAGCCCTCTGATCATTTTTGTGTCCCTCCTCTGGATCGAACATGTCCATGATTTAGTTCTGTGAAACTTACTTCTGGTTCAATGATGCCCAGTGTTGTGACAGATTTGGTCAATTAACATTTTCTTCATACAGCAGTGGATCAAATATGCCTTTTTATAACTCATATAACTTTTTTTCTGCTGTAATTTAATCTGTTCCAAAGAGTCATATCTGAGATAGACAAGCATCAACAAGAAAGTTAACAGACAATTTTCTGGACAGTAGTAGACTTCAATTTCTCTTTAATATAGAAATATTTGTATCCCTGCTTCTCATGAGAAATCCTGAGAATTCAAACAAATATTTTACAATTTTAAACAAGTATTTGCTTTACTCATGGGAAAAAAAGAGACTATCAGAAGCTATCTGATAGTCTCCATTAGCAGCCTTCAGGTTTCAGTGTGTATTTTGTCTAGTTTTGTCAGACTTCCTAATATTTGAATTAAATATTTCGTTAAATGTTGATGGTTCTCAACTACTATTGAAATTGTTTTTCCTTATTATATTTTACATCCAGGAAATGAGAAGACACAGACAAACAAGGACGGGTCAACATAGATGACCTCTGAATCCGTCTTTAGGTTTTATAGCTCGTCTGGTTGTATGATAACATTCTGGACATTGTAAGAATCTAAAAGTGCCTCAAAGATGAAAATTTAAGGCATGAGATCACTCATGGATAAAAGTACTTTTTAAAACAAACATGTTTTTCCTGACAAATATTTTTATGAGACAATTAGCAGCCCTTCCCTTTACAGTTCCCTTAGAAAATAAGCAGACACTGATTCACTTCCAAGCTGCTGATGAAAAAATAAGGGCTTAGAGGAAAACAAAGCAGACAGGGACAATACTGTTGATATAAATGAATGAATACATTCCATTGACAATTCGGTTTGTCAGCGAGACTCTAAATAGCCAAAAAAACAGACTTGTAGGGAAAGTAAGTTTCCTGCTGAACTCTGGCAGGCAGTAGAGAATCAAGATTAACATCTCCAGTTATTTTTCAGAAGGCAAAATTACTAAAATATTTTGTTTTATAAATGGCGAAGGGATTTTATTAAACATTTCTTTTTTATAATGTTGAAATAAACTATTTTGAAATTATTAAAGTATTGAAGTGTAATATTATAATTTAGAAACACGAAACAAAACTTAATAAAATATTAAATAGGATTTAAAGTGATTAAATAACCTTCCTTAAATCAAACTCAAAATGTAACATCATTATTAGCTTTGATTAAAAAAGAAAATGCCCATAAAATCCTATATGTTAGTCAATAAGTGAATATGACAGCAGTTTGAAGTGTTTCCATTAGAAGTACATATTGACACATTATCTGGAAACATGCTAATTTTGATAGAACAGCATTTCATCCCAAAGAGTTTGACTAACTCTCTAAATTTCTTTTGGTCCCCTATGCTAAGAAAGTGGCCTGGTGCTGGGTTATGCAACACAATAACTCATAAATTCATGGGAAATATAATTTTATACACACTGCAGACAGCTTATGACTCTGTTCTGCCTTTGAAAGTGACTCACTGCGACAAACACACAGACACGTCTGGTATTTATAGTTTCTTTTGTCCCAGCTTCGGATGCCTTTGCTCTCATGTCATAAAGATCCTAGGGCAATATAGAATTTCCTGAAAACAGTTTAATTGCTCACTGACATTATCTTGAGTGACATCTAATTTAAAATTAAGACTTTGCAGGTCTAGCCAACTTGTGAAACATGCAACACTCCATGTATTACTGAGTAAGAGAATATCTGTCATGGCATTTAATCCACTCAACATGAAACAAAAGGGTGGTATTCTTCATCTTCAGCTTTAACTGTATAAAAGTTAGATGTCTCAGTCTAAGCTGTCGACCTTAAACTGCCTCTGTGGTCAGCAGAGAGAAATAGCCATTTCACATGACAATTCACCTGACCCTTCTTAGGTACGTATTTTAAGATGAGACAAACAGTTCTCTAGGGATTTAAAATGAGATAAACTGCCATGGAGAAATTTGATATCTACATCTAACCTAGTCACCTGAGGCTTCTGCTACAGTCATGGAAAGAAATAGGCTTCCTCGCATGACTTTCACCGTCCCCAAGGAATCTAACCTCTCACAATACGTCTCAGTCAGGCTGTAGCACTGGGAAGTCCGGTAGCAAGCTGTATCCCTGTATGCAGCATAACTTTGTAACCCATCTGTCCAAGAGTGGAGCCCCACATCAGTCATTTCAAATGCTCTCATTGTTCAGGTCTGACACCTTTCTCCCTAATTTCAGCAGGGCATCGCAGTACCTGCCCATGCTCTTACACTCTCACACATATTGCAGTCATGATACAATGAAGCATAATTTAAAACCTTGGTAAACAAGGAGCTAGAAAGCATCCTATCTGTATTTTGTGCTGGATTAAAACTTAATGTTACAGTGGTGTAGCATGGAATTAATCACATCAACTTCAGCGCAGTTATTGTGGCCTAGAGCCAGTAGGCAAGAACAAAAGCGGTGTTTGTGATCCTTTCTTCAGCTTATGGCAGCTGCTTAGCTCATCTTTGATCATACTTATTTTTTTGCAGTTAAGCTTTTTGGTCACACTATCTTTGCAGAGATAGCTGTTCCAGACAATACCCATGTTCACATGCCAGCAAAGGTATTTGGGCGTGTGGATTAGCTGGTTTTTGCTTGTCGTGCACTTATTTGCTTTTGTGGGTTTTTTGTTCTGTTTACAAAAAGATCTTCAGCTACTCAAGGAACGTAAGCAACAGCATATGACATAACTGAGCAGCTGTACATCGTGCTAAGTGCTCAGTTGTAGCTGATAGGAAGAGCTATGCCGTCTTAGGTCAAGACAAGAGGCTGGTAGCTAATTTAATACAACAATGAGCAGCAGATGCTCTTAGCAGAGAGTATTAGGCCAGGGCATGCCTGTGGCAATGCATCCCTAGAATACACTTCCAGTTTTCAGTACTTTGGGGCTCAAAGACTTCCTGAGCTGATGTGAGTGTCTTTGCATTTAACAACTCCAAAAAGATTTTCTTCCACGTGAACTTTTCACTTTTTAAATCTATATAAATTTTCAACATTGCAAGCATCCAACAGAACAAAGTTCCCAGGTTAATTACACACTGTGTGAAGAATCCCCTCCCTGTTTCCAGCCACCAGTTGTTAGTTTTATTTGATACTGCCTGGTTTTTACGGTCAAAGAGATACAGAATTATTGTTTCTTATTAACCTTCTCGGGCTCCTAAATGACTTTGTAGACCTGCACCATATGCCATCTCATTCATCTGTTCACAAGGCTGAGTGCTAGTCAACCAAGTCATTTCTCATTTTGAAAGGTTCCATATCATTGATCATTTTTGTTGTTCTTTTTGTACCTTTTCCTGTTCTACTGAAATGTTTGTAAGCAAAAAGAAACTAAGAGAAATAAAGGTTTATCGAGATGAAGGATGAACAGAAAAGTATATATTTTTAAGAAAAAGCATGTATTTTGGGGACATATATTGAGAGCAAATAGACGCCTAAATATGTTTTTTTTTTCTTCCTACATGAAAGTAGTGGCAGCAGTTAACATTTTCCTTAAATATCTCCATCTTTTCTTTGGATAAAATCTAGACAAGTGGATTTCTCATAGCTGATAATAAAACACTTCCATAGAAATTTAAGAAATTGTTACTCAGCAAGTGTGAATTTTAATCCTCACCAAATAACGTTTCAATAATAAGCTCAAAGTTTCAAATGTGCTACCTAAGGCTACCTTGGGTCTTTTTTGATGCTTTTCTGTAGAAGTTCCAGAAGGTGAGAAAGATAAAATGCTATGTAAATATTTGAAAGGGATAACAAAAAGACTGTTGTAATGATAATCTGTCAGGTTGACACTGAACTCAGGCAAAACAAGCATTGAGTCTCAGCTGATACAGGAATTTGCTAAAGAGCTAAAGGAGGGAAATATACTTGCTGCCAATCTAGCAAACTATACAGAAAATAAATTCTGTCAAACTAGCAATATGTTTTTATGGGATTATGGGTCGATTGATGAAGAAAATTGTATTAACTCTGTCTTCCTCCTTAGACTTTCAACTTTAAGTTACTTTACATTTAATTAGATGTTAAATTAATGTGGCACATTAGAATTTAACAAGGCATGCACCTATGGATTAAAAACGGATAACAGAAATCCCTCAAAATATTGTTGTAAAATGAGATAATTCTATGGACATGCTCTTGACTGTATTTTACTTAACATTTGATTAAAAATCCTGAACAAACCAGAAAACAATCACAGTTAAAGTTTGATAGTGATCATTGCAATAGTAATAAATCATGAGGAGTTCAGATCAGTGGGACACAGCTTGGAAGAATGCAGGCAAATTTTATTTTAATGTGGCCAAGTGTGAATAGTTACATCAACCAAAGTTCCCTTCTGTCTGTGATTCCGGAACGGCTAATACAATCTTTCCATGCAGAAAGCATCTTGAATAGGTGTTCAAAGTTTATATTATCTCAGCATTTGACCTTCATGCAACTGCTCCTGTAATATTTTGTTTAGTTCTTGTGTCACTGTTTAAAAGATTTTCAAAGGACTGAAGAGATTCAGAGATGAACCACTGAAAAACTTTGTACCAAAAGATTCTGGAAACTCAGTCTATTAGAGGGAAGGCTAATGAGTAGAAAAAATTATAAACACACAAAATAAACTTTGATCGTGATATCATGACCTAAGACATAAGAAAAATCAGTGGCTGAAAGCTGAAGCTAAAAAATCTAAGGCTAGAAATGAAGAACAAATTTTTAAGAGTGAGGGTAATTAGCCAATGGAACAACTAACAAATGCTTTAAATCAAGACCAAATGTTTTTCAAAACATTTCATACTCAAGTTCAAACTGAAAATATATAGGTCAGGCTAGATGATTACAATGATCAGTTGTGACTTCATAATCTCTGGCTCTAAGGATCTAAGCACATCCTGAACTCTGAAAGCAAACAAACAAGAAATAAACAATTTATGAATACCTTTAAATAGTATGCTGTTTTCACAGAAAGTAGAATTACTTCAGAAATAATTGAGAAACAGAAAAAAAAAAAAAAAAAGGAATAATCACTCCTTAATAATTCATTTCAGGGTAATAAATCATTTTGCTCTACTCTGAATTTACTTTTTTTGTTGCTGGAAGTTGAATAATGCCCATTGAATACAGCTAAGCATGGAGTAAAATAAGAAAACTAGACAATGCTCCAGTGACATTTTGAAGTTATTTTTGCATGATTTCTGGCATTTTCATTTTGAGTGCCACGTGATTTTTCCTAATCATTTCAAAGCAAAATTGTCTAGGTATAGATAACATATATGAATGTAAAGATGTTTGCTGTCTCTTTCAAAGTCGCCTCTTTGTACTCTCTTGATAGCTTTTTATTTGAAACTATCTGTTGATTGCTTACTGGAACGTGTAGTTGAGTTACAGTTTTTCTAACACAGAAAGATTTTTTTTCTCTATTTTTCTATTCAGACGATTTTTCATTAACATTATGTCTTGGTGGAGACCCATCTCCTTTACGGACACAAAGGAACAAACGATGTTTTTCAAACTTTAGATAAACGGCAATCCTTACATAATGGTGGGCATTTCCTCTTCGGAGATCACTACTGAATCAGGACATTCAAACAAACTCACCCCTAAGCTCTTCCCTGGGGCTAGGCTCAGCTTGTCCAAAGCCCTGCTTATGACATGTGCTTTGGTCAGCAGATACACGATCTTAGACAATAGCTTCTTTCTGCAGACAATGGCCAGTATTAAGAATGTCATCAGATATAACAGCTATGAGTGGGACAATTCTGCTTTCTTATGAAAGCTTTCATAATGGAGCGGTCAAAGTGTGCGTGTCTGTGTCCGTGTGTCTGTGTGTCCGTATGTCTGTGTGTCCGTGTGTCCATGTACGTGTGTCTGTGTGTCTATGTCCATGTGTCCATGTGTCCATGTGTATTTTAAGAAAGATCCACCAGCATCCTGCAGAAGCAGCCTGCTGGTCTCAGAAGAGCCAGTTCATGAAAGGTGCCATTTATAGTGCTTTCACAGTACCATAGAATGGAAACATTAGGTAATAGTAAAATCCCAGAGCTAGACTTACTAAATTCTGAAAACTTACTCACATTACCATGCTTTATAGGGCTTTAGGGACTTCGTAACAACAATCTGTGCAACTGCAGACTTTGTTTAATGAAAAAACAAATAGAAATAGTTACTAAAAAATTAGCCTAAAGACTGGTATTCCCTTGTTAGTGCCCTTTAATAATTTTCACTATGCCTCCATTTGCACTCTGTCTAGAAAATAAAAGGCTTATTCATGCACAAAAACACAGATCTGCCTTCTCAGTGAGAAATTTTGTAACATTTCTGTAGTAGAATCAACTGTAGCAGCTCAAGGTCTTTTTCTGAAAGAGGAAAAAAAGGTTAGCTGGATATTGCATTACTTTCAGGAGATTTCTTCACTGTTGTGTAATTTATCTGACAGTTGCCACAGGGCTTACATGCCACTTCAGTTACCCTACTGATTTTTAAGGGATGGATATGCATGTGGAAATTAGGGAAGCGTTCATTTTTCCCCCTAATTTCATCAAATTACATGCACTGTGATTTTAGATAAATCATGCTATTACACTGTTTCCATATTTACAGAGACTTGTGGGTTCACTTTGGTTTGCCTTTAAGCAGTCCCCGTTTGCACCAACAGCCCAACTGATTGGGTTAGTTTGACGTGTCCTGAAAACAGTGTCTTCTCAAAAGCTTTCCTCAATGCTCTTTCACGAATCTGTTTGGGTTTTTCTTATCGGGAGGTACCAGAGCCAAAGCTCCAGAATGTCTCGTTTCCCTCACAAGGCTTCCTGTGTATTTTAAATGAAACAGATATATAACAAAGAAAGCAATGTGAATTTATGCAGTTCCACTGCAGGAGAAACAAAGAAGTTGGTTGAAAAGACAGACAGAAATATATCAGCCTTGCAATCTCAAGCGACCCTCAGGCAGGTACAGCACATATGCCTCCTGGCTTTACTGCAGACAGAATTCAAAAGATCAGCCTTTTCCTGACCCCAGATATGAGCATCTGGCGAAGACCAGCATCCTTCACAATTTTGGCAGTTTGCAAAGACACAGACTGGTCTGGATTACAAATCAGAAATGCTCATCACAGCTGAAAGTGTGGTTTTTTTACCATTGGGAGAGTAGAAAACCAAGACACGCAGTTGGGAGAGGAGGAGGAAAAGTAAGACTGCTTGTTCTCTGTTCCTGAATCCATGATGCAAATATTTATGCATGAGGCTGAGAGGAATTCTTGGGTCATCCTTCTACCCTGTCTAAAAAACATACCCACGTCTAAAAGGAGAGCTTACAACAGTGCCTAAGTTTGAAAACGTGCTGATGTCAGAATTTTGCTCTATTTACATGCCTTCCTTTGGCGAAGAGCAGCCAGCTACCTGCTTATCATAAATCTCTCCTCTCCTCTCCCTCCCTTCATCCTCTCCACTGAAACCTCTACAATTTTCAGCACGGAACACCAATACACAAGTAGGTTATTCTGTGTATGAAAGCAGTGCTTGTGAAAGATTTTGAATGCACAGTCCCAGAGACCCACATCCTCTGCAGCATGGCAAAGGAAAAAAAGATACATCATGGATAGCAGCACTGTCAGCTTCCTCGCCCTGACTTACCAGCTTCGCTAAGCTTGAAGAAACACCCACTGGGGTGAAAGGATCTTTCATCCTTTATAGCCAAGTTTTTGTCCTAACTACTAAAATTGCCATATAAGCTACTAATTAAAGCCAGTTATGGCTATGGCTTTTGCAGTGTTGACAGATGTGAATTGCTCACCCAAAGCTTACTCTGAAGGTTGTGCCACTTACAAAAGCCATCAGATGTAACAATCTGCTAAACTATGGTAGATTTATATCTGCCTAAAGATTAAATCAGAAAGAATAGAGCTGAAAAAAAACCTCCAGAGATTGCTTGCTCCATCTTCCTATACCAGAAGATCGTGTCTACTTCATTTTTGAGAGCTGTTTGTCTAACCTACTTTTACAAGTCTCTCCTAACAAGAACTCCAGAGCCTCTATGTGTAACTCATTCCAGTGCTTTGTAAGAACTTCCAAGAAAAGGATTTTTTTAATGGTTGACCTAAACTATTCCCATACTTTATGGGAATATAGAAGAAAGATGTAGCTCACCGATGTGCATCATGTGAGTTAAATGACTCATTGCTGTCACCCCATTTCTTCTTCCTCTTTGTCTGACTCCTCCTCCCCTACAAAAAGGGGATACCCTGGCCGCACTCCAAAATCTCTGCAGGAGCGCTGAGAAGCTTGAGATGTCATCCAATGATGATATTAAGGTCAAAAATAAATAAAAGACAAGAAGAAACCTTCATAAGATTGCTACTTCTCACCAGTACAACTGGGTGGGAGATGTGTAAGTCTCCCTTTAGCAATATATTTATCACTATAGGCATAATCTTGGGTGCTTTCTCTTCACCATCTTATTCTTACCTTGCTCCTGTCATAGGAAAATTACATGTCATTCAGAAAAGGACTGTGTTATTTAAAACAGGATGTAGCAGTAGAAATATCTATAGGTTTGAAGCCTGATTTTTTTTAAAAAAAACCTGATCTCTGAATACAGACAACACTCAAAATGCATTAAAACTGTTATTTTCATGACAGCAAATATCTCTGAGCTCGTGTATTAATCTGGAACTTTCGTATATCACAATGCCCCAAATGCATATCTGTCAAACAGATTATTTCTGTGATTGATATAAGATATACGGATATGATGTTGAGGAAAAGCTGCATTGTGGGACAAATGTCCCTGAGCTTTTGGTACTATAATTCCCACAGAACTGGTATACATTTCAATTGCTTTATCTTGGTATAGACTAGAATTTCAGTAGAAGCCATATTAGCTCCTTCACTAGAAAACCACAAAAATCCCTCAATGTAGCACTTACAAATCACATGATTCAGATTTTTTTTAAATTACCTGTATAAGTAAATATACACATGAACACAAACACATATGAAGAGAGGCACAAAATTATGTCTTAGCCATTGCATAGCAGTTAATATATCCCATGCATTCTACTAACAGCAAAGAGTTTCTATAAAAATTAAAATGCATGGATATGTATGTCCTTTGGGAATTTCTCTGTTTAAATAGTTGCACTTAGTGAGAAAATCTTGAAGAAGTTCCTGCATTAAAAAAAAACAAACAAACAAAACCACAACAAAATCCATTGCACATATCAAAAAACTTCCTATATAAAAAATAGGTTATAATAGCCTAGATTCTCCTTTAGAATAAGAAGTACACTTGTAATGTTGTCAAATGTATTAGCTTTATATCACATTCACATCAGATTCCTGATGAAGCAAAGGCCCATGGTTTGCCATTAGTGCTGCGCAGCATCCTTCCTTGTAATTTGTTCCTCTGAAATGAATAGTTATGTTACTAGGAAGGGGTTTAGGTTAACAAAGTCTGGATCTATATGATGAATGGAAAGAAAAAGCTTACCTTTCTATTGCTTCCTTCAGGATGTTATTGTAAAACTTAGATGACATTAAGTATATTTAATTAAATGTATACAGTTTTAGATTATGAAGATACTTGCTACTTATCACAACATTCATCCATAATTTCACATTTTCTATGGCATTACAGCTTAAAATAGTACAAAGGTACATGGCATTTATGGCTCAGAAAGACCTTTGACCTTTGACCTGAAAAGATCTTTATGCAGAGGCCCATGGTGGATTGATTTTTGACAGTACAGTGACAGAGCCATACAAAAAAGGTATTCATATTGACCAAGTCAGTGGATATTTCAGGTCAAAATGTCAGCAGTTGTCTTTTTCAGCTGACATCCTGATCTGAGAAAGTTGGATTTAAGGTTTTCTTGACTCTCATATTTTGATTTCTTGCCATATATGGTTGTGCCATTAGCTCCCTGGAATGCCTTTCAGTTTCTTCCTTGAAAAATGCTAAATAAGTTCTCACTTTACCTACTGACTGAATAAGCATGCAAAAACAACAGACAGCTGTGAGGCATCTGCGTGTCACATAAACACTGTTGGCACAGTTCCTGCATTCAAGAGATCAGCAAGAGCCCAGTAAATAAGCTTTCTTCACTAAAGACCACTTTTGTCCATGATCATTGGAGCTGTGCTTTACTCATACACCCTCTGAATTCCTCTTTTCTTCAGTAATCACACATGCCTAGCATGATGGCTGATTCTATTCTACAGTCCTGGGCCATGTAATTATGTGAGTAATTGGCAGACAAGATGTTGTGAATACCTGAATCCCAGGTTAATTGAAACTAACACCTGCCTGAACTGTGCTGTTGTAATGGATGCAATAATACAACAAGATCAGGTCCTATTCAGTTGCATAATCTTTTCAAGACAAGGTTTTTGATCTCCCTCCTTTGATTTGAGGGTGGTGGTAAACTAAAGTATTATGCCTTTGTTGAAGCTTTATAAAGGATGAATCTGAGGCTGAAAATGAAGATCTTTCCAGTTAATCCGTATTGAGAAAAATCAGTGAGCACACATCTTTTGCATCTTTTGGTGAGAAAAGAAACAACAGATACAGCTGTCAACAAAACTGTAGTCAGTAACAACATTACAGTTCACCCTAGAGTAACCCAAGTCATTACCCAGGTAGTACAGACCGCAAACTTTGGATTCACAAGGTTCATCATGGCCAAAATTCCCACTAGCATCACCAAGCATCCCAAAGTAGGCAAGTGTTACGGCGTTATGCAGGAGATGTTCTAGTATTCCTGAGCTGATGTTGATTTTCTGCCGCCATGTCCTTCGTACCGTCATAGCTCACAGGCTATTAATTTTGGTGTTCCCTGTGCTACTTTCTCATTGACAAAATGGTGATAACGGTACGTCCCTACAGCCAGAACCAGGACAACAGGCAGACAAGCAGACCTTCTGTCAGAAGAGGAGAGGAGGTATTAAGACAGAGAATTCCAAGGCATAGAAAGGCCTTGAGAACAAGTATGCTTTATTGGATAAAATCTCTTCAGCAAATGTAGTTTTTCTTGAACTTTTGCTGAAACTATGGCAATCTTACTTCTTTTAAATCAGCTAATATAGACTATTTTAAACATAGCTTTTATCTGACATAACTAGACTCTTGGAAGTATCTCAGGTCAAACAGACCTCCACTGCAAGAGAACACTGGATCAGAGAAGTTTGCCAATAGAACGTGATATATTTAGGAACCAAATAATATTGTACAATTGCTAGTAAAAGCAGAAGACAGGACTTGATGAGGAAAGGGTCCTATTTTTCTAAGTTAAAGAAGACGTGATATTTCTATGTTAGAATAAATGCTAGTTTCACTTATCATGGTGCAAACTGTATATAGCTACTCTTTGTAAAGGGTAGAGTAGAAGAAACATTAAAAAGTCAAAATGTAGCCAGAAGACTTGGGATTTTCAAAAGTCCACGATCCTCAGATTACTTACACAAGTAATCTTATTACAGACTTCTCTGGGAACTGCTCGACCACCCCAGTTGCCTCTGAAAATCACAATCAATTTATTTGTCTCAGGACTAATGGGGGGAAAAAAGATTTCAGGAATTTAAAGATTTTACTGTAATGACCTGAAGCAAATGGGAGAACAAAACGCCTGCTTTAGAAGTCATGAGAGGCACAATCACAACAATTAAGGGCAAGAAAGAGAAGTGAGGAGGAGGGAGTTGGGAAAGCAGAGTTCCCAAATTTCAGCAGTTATGTAGACCCCAGTTTAAATGTAATATGACTGCAAAAGAAAGGCAATGTACGTTGGCTGACACCTTTTCAGAGACATTTTGACATTAAAAACGTGATAGTCTTTTAAACAGAGAGAGGTAGCTAAATGTAGGATATTGTATCTCTCTCTGGGAATCATACAACTACAGAAAGGATGCAATAAAGGTAACATGAATATTTCATGATAGAAGATCAGTGCAGTTTTAGCAGCTGAACAGCAAGCTTGAACATGTTTATCAGCCCAGTGTTTTCAAAATCTTTCAGTAAAAGGCTGTGTCCTCTATATTGTCTTACTGTATAGTTTTTTTCCACCTAACAGGTTCTGATTTTTTTTCAAGCTGAGCACTGTCTGAACAGCTTCCCTAACGTCTTTGTTTATATCTGGTCTATAGATCCCACCTCACTCCCACTGATGTTAGAAGGAAACTCTCCTAGCAGACATCCTGTAGGATGACAATACCTGATTCTGTCTTTGTTTCCAGCATCTCACAATGTTACATTTATCCCATCAAAAGTTGTTAATAATTTTTATATCTGCTAATGTATTCTTATTTGTGAGCACAAGGTCTAGTAAAGACATTCTCAGGACCTTTTTAAAGGTGTTTTTCTGCTGGGGTATTGCTAAATCAGAATGTCTACTCTAGTGTTAAACTCATGGATATGAAACACAGCAAATAAATAGAAAATTAGATTAAAGCTGTATGTGAACAAAGGCTTAATCTGACTCGGCTGCCTCACAGTAAAAATGTCAGGTATCCTGTCCAGATAGAATTTCACTAAGAAATATCTATGGTGCATAAATGCTGTCTTATCAAGTATGCCATCTTCTCACACCATCACCTTCCTGTAGTAAAGACAGAAGTACGGTCATCCTTTCCATCATACACCTTCTGACAGAAAACATAGGAAACAGTAGAAGTTAAGCATTGTAGTATATATTTGGCTAAGGTGCTAACAAAATCCTAAGGTAGTTCCCTGAAAGACTATAGATGCTGAAGTGACAGGCGGAGGGGCTGAGGCAGGGATGCAAGGAGAATGCACTGCTGAGAGAGAGTCATAGCTATGTTTCAGTCAAATCTGACCTACTTTAATGAAATCAGGTCATCTGTGAGCTCTTCATTACCCCCAGACTAAACAGTACAAAACACAGCAGCCAATGTCTCTGTCTTTTCAGAGTACCACTAATTCTCATTACAACATTGTTATGTATTCCTTAATATATATTGACTTAGTCATCTCGCCACACCAAAGCTGGTAAACAGTACTGGGGAAGGAAGTAAAGTAAACATGATTACAGACTTAAAAAAAAAAAAAAATTGCAGAGTAAACACAGCCATGCCTCCAGAATGTGTCCTCAAGGGAATACGGAAACAAAAGGAGGCACAACTGTCTCGCAACATTAGCCATGACGGATGGAGCTCACCTAGCACACCAGCAAACTCTTAACTGTTACCAGCCACGTTAGCAGACAAAGTGGAGGCTGGAGTCAAGCAGAAGCTGGTACTGTAAGCTTACGCTCAGATTCTGCTCAGTGTTCAATCTTCTGTAAACCAGGAAGGTGACAGCCCCATAACCAATAAAATATACCGGTGAAGTTTTAATGTGATGCACACATCTGCATTTTTGTTCATACAGAGACAGACTGTATATATATGTGTGTAGGTATGGATGTGTCCCCACACATGTATTTTATTATGTACATGTGTATATCCACTGGATCATAGACCAACATGTTTGTTCTTGACAGTAATATACATTGAGATGCATGCACTGCTTTTAGATTCAGAAATAGATATATACATGTATATCTTTAGCTGTATATGCCTATATATCTAAAGATGCATATACATCTGTGTGTATATATATAAAAGCATATTCAGCAACAGACATGTTATTGTGAGCACCATATTAAACCTACACTAGTTACAGTACATAGGGAATAGGGTATATGTATGAAAGGCTACTGCGTACCAAAGAGAAACATTCTTGTATTGCATAATACAATAATATGTATAATAATACATAATATGTTTTATTCCTATTGTTTATTACAGAAGTGTAATTTTACAATTTCTGTTCAACATTAGTCGGAAGAGTATTTATGTTCATTTTGTTTTAGAGACCAAAGGCTCTGCTCATTTGTCTACATAGGGCCATCTGGTGCCACATAACATCTGGCATCTGCTGCCATAAGAAAAGACACTCAGCCTCCTGTTGCTGCTCCAATAAGCCACAGGTCACCACAGGTTCCATCCCATACCTACAGCTTTGTGTGGACATCTCTGACACCTTAGATCATCTCAAAAGGCACTATATACTAATGTATAGGCAACTAATTGGGCCCTTGCATTCCTTTACCTGTAGACAGCTATCATTAAAACATTTTCACTGCATCTCACTGATTTTCTGGGTTTTTTTCTAACCTATGTTTAATTGGAAAATCAATTTGGTACTTAATACAAAACTATCTCTTCCTCTACTATCTCATTGTCCAAATCACTTTTCAGTCTGTCTCCGTCACCTATTTGTGGGTTGCTCAGTGTACTGCACCTGCCTCGATGCAGGGGTCTAGAGTGTAGGAGTCCACGTGTGCCAATGCTTTGGACAGAAGTGTTTGGATGAAATAAAGGCTTACAGTTATGACAACCTAGACAGTGCAGCCCTGAGGCTGTGCCAAACTTTCTTTGGCAGTGCCAAGTTAAGATCATTTAGATGGTTCTTGCCACATTCACCTTTATCCATTTGTTTCTGTTCCTATTCTGTCCCCTGCCTTGTGCTGGGAGAAATGATTGCACAGTGATGTGGGGAATCAGTGGTCCAGATCTTAGCTAATGCTCATTGAAATCAGTTATTATGCATATAGATACCCCTCAAGTTCTGAATCTTCATGGTATATAGCTCATTATATTTAAAAATTATTGCTCAGATGACTGTAACTAGAAAGATGGGCAAGTCTCAGGAGTCCAGCTGGCTGTGATAGACTCAGTGTTTATTGACTATGGTAAAATAGAGTAGCCATATTTTGATTTTTTGCAAATCTGGAGAGTTATATCCTTTTATCTTCTATTTTCTTGCAACCTCTGGTGCTACCCAAAATGCTCATTTCTTCTGAAACTTCTATGTAATCCGTATGGTGGCTTTAAATTGCCAGAGAAGCAGGACTGAGAGAAGAAGGGGAAGAACGAAACGTACAGGAACAGGTAATATCCTATGCGCTTTTAGTAGAGGACATATGACAGTGGCTAAAATACTGCAAAAGTATACATTATTTAGGAAATCTGAAAATTCTCCAATAAGCATAACTAACAGCTGTGTCCAAACAAAGGTTTTTAGTCTCCTTTCTAAAAGAGCTGGTGATAGGAACTGCTGAGTCTCCTTTACAGGCTGCAGTGATTCCTTCTCTGAAGGAGGCAGGGGGAGGGTAGGAGAGGAGAAGGTAGGGTAGGACAGTAATTAGTATCTGTAAAACCCAGCTTTAAGCAGCATACTTAATGGTGGGATTTTGGCAGACAAATATTGACAGCACACTAATGTTGCTAAGCTAGCAGTTCCCTGCTGAAGGGCTGGAATGCGCGAGCGGCACAAAAGCCTGCCTGTGGGACAACGCAGAGTACCATTGCGCTAGCAGCATCTCTGGGTGCTCATCAAAGGAGAGAGCTTTCTTATAAAACTTACTCCTTCCAGTGGGATAAGTCTATCTTTGGTTTTGGTTGTGGTTGCCGTCATCTTTCCTGCGGAAGGAGACAAAGAACAGGACTGAGATAGTGAATTTTCCCTTGGAGAAAGAAAAGACTGAGGAGCATTCTTCTTTGACATGGGGGAAATGCCTAACACTCTGTTAATCCCTGCAGGAGGAGATCACACACTTGTCCCTGCATGTGCTGCAGCTCCAACAGGGACTGTGTCTGGATCCACATCGTACCCAGACTCACATCCCACCTCGGTGTCACCTCATTTACAGGGGAATTTTACCTCTGCAGCCTGTGACTCTAAACATGTATTGATAAGGTCATTAGCAGAGGTTTTTCTTGTTATCGTTGAAAAGCTGTAAGAAAAAAAAAAAAATGATGCCAGATCACTGTCAGTGTCTGAACATCACATCTGAAACTCCACCTGGTAGCTCTGTATGCAATGATCTGCTTTGATTCACCATGGTTGAAAGCTGAGATGTGCTTTCCATGCACTGTAACTGATGTAAAACGCAGCTCAGTTAGACTACTTGTATCTATACTTTCCATTAGAAGTTTTAGCCTTTAGGCATTTTCTCAAAAGAAATACTTTTATTTCAGTTTCTACATTGAAGTAAATAATTAATTGAGGAAATGAGAATGTTAGCACTGAGCAAAATCATTATTGCTTTTTCTGAAAAGATATTCAGCTTTGTAAAGATGTAAATATTATGCTGATTGTATTTACATATGTAAATGGAATCAGTATCATATTTATATCCATTTACGGGCTCCTTTGGACCACAGAAAGGTTAATCCAGCACTGAAAATGGAATAGAAAGGCTCCCATTAGTTTCCAACCGTCTGGCCTACGTTCATACCAACAGTGAAAATTGGTAGCTAGGTCTGATTTTTCCTAAAACCTTTCTGGAAAATCTCATTGTGAAACTTCACATCCTCAATCACAGTTCACTAGTCCATCCAGCATGGTTTAGGGTGTCTTCACAGACTTTCTATGTCAAAGATGTCCCTGCTCCTTGCAGGGGGCTTGGACTAGGTGACCTTCGAAGGTCTCTTCCAACCCTAACCATTCTATGATTCCATGATTCACAGAATGCAATTCAGGCCATATAATGCTACTTGAAATTGCAGAAAGGAAAATAAAATAGTCTTCAGACATATCCTCTGTCAAATTAATCATGGGCTGCTGATTCAGAGATAGCAAATGATCTTTTTTTTCATTTTACCACTAACCAGGTATGTGCTTGCATTTCTGTAGACACTAATGGTATTTTTTTCTCCTGTAGTATATCACTAAGGAGAATAGACAATGTTGTATGCACAAATCTATTCACAGCAAAAGCCAGATAAACCAAAAGAACCACTTATAGCTAAGCAGATGTTCATAATCTGAGTTTTATTACTTCCAAACAACAGAGTTTGATTCGATACATGGAAAGCAATAAATCAGGAAATGTCATGACACATGAAATGGTAAAAAAGAAACATGGCAATAATCTGGGAAAAATATTTCTGACTTAGATTATCTGTGGCTTTCCTGGTTTGTGCCTCAGAGATACTCAGACTGTGGTATGGCTCGGGCTAGGTTTCAATAGCTATATTACATTATTGAGCACATTAGTGTATTAGCTAGCTGGGAAGAAAAGAGAGTAGTCAGAATTGTATTGTCTGGCAGTTTTCTGAAGACAAGAAGTGGATACCATTTAATTTCAGAATGACCACACTAGGTAGAAAATCTAATCATATATAAATAAAGGTGCTTGATCTAGTCTTTTTCATTTTTTTCATAAATTATTTTACTGCTATGATGAAGGGTGAAGAAATTATATATTTGCTGAAATGAGCTAAGGCCAAAGAAGAGCCACATCATTGTTTTCTTAATTTGTCATTCAAATTCCCTCTAGGTCTTATCTGACATGTTTATAGCTTTATATCCACATTAATTAAAAACTTTAATGGGATTTTGATTTAACTGATTATACATGCTAGCAACAATACTAAACATGTGCATGGAATTAATATATACTTGTAGCATTTACAGCACGTATAATTATCAGCATAATTTGTAAACTTTTCTGCATAACATCACTAGGGACTAGGTTTGCAACCCATCCAATTTCCATGAAATGACTTGTATCTAGTTTCTGTAGCCAAGAAGAGAGAAGACCATAACATATTGTGGAATGATGCACTGGCTGATGTGATTTTATCCGGAAGAATGGAGGCAAAGGAGGCTGGGAAGGAAGAAATACCAAACCCCATGCAGACACAGGCAGATATTACTTACAGTGATAACTTTTGCCCAAGAAGACGAGTCTGCCTGAGCTCTACAAACAATGGAGAAAGCCTTGAGAGCTCCAGACGTAGCTCATGAGCATGAGCCATAGATGCTATTAATTGCTTCTAAAGGGTACTCTCTATATTGACCCTGTAGCTGAAGCTACAGTTAGCTTCTGCCAATATGTTTCACAGTTTATACAGAACTACCTTGAAATGAGACACATTTATCTTGTTCAATAAACTAAAATATCTTGACCTCGATAGATCTGACCCCAAACCAAATATTTCATTTTAATTTTTCTGACATAAATATTTGATTTTCAGATGAAAGTTTTTACTTTTCAGGTTAAAAATGGCAATAAATAAAAGTTCAATTTACCTATCTCTTAAACAAAAACACACATTTTTCTCACATTTTTCTCTAAACGCTTTCTACATTTTTTTTGTCAATGTTTCTGATAAATACACAGTAATGCTATATATCTATATTCATATATATGACATATATGCAAGAGTATATCTGTTAGATGTATGAACATAATCTCATATATATTCACTCTTTGGAAAGATATCAACAGTCTGCTAACTGATAGGTCAGGATTCTTTAGCTAGCTGAAAAAGATGTTAAAATATGGGAAAGTTGGAAAAAAAAAATCATAGAAACAAGCACAAAAAAAGACCTCTTGCTTTCTTGGTATGTAAAGAAAATGCTAAATAAACAATTTGTGAACCCAGTAACAAAAGTCAACACTTAAATCTGTGTGAGTTCTCCCTATGTCTATTTATTTTTCTGTCTCCAAATATTAAATACACACTTCAATACAAAGCCAAGAATTAGGTTCCATACATGGAAATGCCTTAGCGTAAAAAAATAATGCTGTGGTGTCTCTAGTTGGGAGGTTTGGAAGAAAGGGAACTAAAAAAAACAAGGAAAAAAAAAAAGAAAAAAAAAAGAAACTGTTCCACTTCATCTAGCAGTGCTGCAATACATCACTCCAATTAAATCCCAGCCAATAAGCAAAGGGACGTGTTAAGTAAAATTCATGAGCTTTGAATGCATGTGAATGAATATGCCAATCAGAATCAATGCCACCCATTCATCTGGTGTAACACCATGGTGATGACAATGAGCTTGAAACCAGCCTTTGTTGTCATCAGCTGTGCAGTAGTTGCCACAGCCTCAGCCTGGATCAAATGTGTGGGACATTTAAATCTTCAGCATGGCACCAACACACAGAACATCTTATTCATGCCAAAAAAGAAGCTATAATCAGCCTCCAAGTAAATAATTCAGGATCAGTTCCTTAAGGAAAGGGCACAAATCGCCGCCTTTTAAAATGACCAAAAGGCTGTTCCTCTCCTTGCTTGACTTTACTGTACAGACACAAGCACAGCTTTTTCTAACCATGTAGTACATTTGCCACTTCACGAAATCTACTGCTATATTAATGTCTGTAGCTGAGACTTCTGTGGGCCTTAACTGATATTGCAATAGGGATATCTTTGCGGAGACCCGGCATCTCAGCCCCTTTGAGCGCTGCGGTGGCAGATGGCTAGCTCTCAGTGCTTTTACAATAACCATTTCATTTGTGATGCTTGACCTGAATTCCATTCCTTGTTTAAAAGTGTGTCTCAGTTCTCAAATGGTATTTCACAGAATTGCCATTTCCATAGTGTTTCCACATGCTGTTCTCCAAATAACACATTTGCCCATAAAACAGGGTGGAAGAAAAGAATATGGAACTAAATGTTACAACTGAAAATGGTTCATCTAAGAATATGTATCCAAATACTGCTGACAGCTTCATTTTACTAGATTTAAACTATACCACTGATATATTCTTACATGTCAGTTTATATCACTTACAGATCAGGCTGTATTTTTAGTGTTTCGTGCTATGAGTTACAGTTCCTTTCTTCCATTGTGTTCTCAGTGGTTATAACATTGTAAATGCGAAACGCCATGCTAGAGAAACGGGCCTGCGAGGGGTGACATGCACTCAACTTCTTTGAATAAATTAAGCATGCATGCTTTCAGTAATGGATCCACCCATTAATCAGTGTGTTTAAAAAGATGTGACAACCACTCTGCAGAACTGATATTCCCCCAATTTACCAGCGGATATTACTCGCTGCTGAATACTTTCTCTGAACATTTTTCGTGTTACTTCTCAGCGCCTGGGTAGGAAATTAGTATAAAGAGGAAGAACAAGGGATCTTAAAGGACTTTGTTTGGAAAGAGGTTCTTTCTGAGGTTTCTTCTGCAGCCAATTAAAATCTCAATCAGAGGGAGCTGAAGACATCATTCAGGTACACATTTGATTAGGAAGTATTAAACACGATGCCTCGATTTGCCAAGCAAAACACACATCCTTTGGCCATTCCCTTGCATTCTCTGGGACTGAGTTCACAAGGAGAAAGTTAAACTTAATAGAGGGAATAAATGTGAGGACCACAAGGAGCTAGCAGAAACAGTGCTGCAGAAACTACGCTGTCTGCTTCTTAAGATTATCTACAATGCTGTATCGTGATCCTTATGTTAGTGACTTCCTACTGTAAGTGCCCTGATCTTTTCCTACCGGAATTCTGCAATGCATTTACTTAAAAAAAAAATATATATATATCCTGCCTGAACTTTTTGTAGCACATTAAAGTGATCCACAGCAGTTTGATGCAAGTTCATGCAGCAGGCCCAAGTATTAAAGAACTATAAGACACACAGCAAAGATACATTCCACCTTATAGCAAAAGACATATTTATTCAGACTCAAAGCAAATGGTGGATTACTTCCAGCTGTAACGAAATCCATGCTTTATGGCATTGTGCAGACAATAATAATTCAAATTCAAATGACTGATGTATCTCTGAACATATATCCATTTAGTTATTTTTTAAAAGAATGATAAATTATTGTTTTTGTGATTTGAGACAGAAACATTGTACTTGATCTGCAATAACATCTTAATCTGCATGAGAATATCCTCTGTTGATACTCCAGTCCTTTAGTCTCTTCATGCAAGTTTGACCTTCAAAGACCCAGAAAGCTCTCCGTTTTCCCATTGAGTATAAGGCAAAAGGAGTCCCAGAACTGTAAGTCTTTTTCTTAGGTTTGTCCTCAGGCAGCCACTAAGTAAAATGAAAAGCTGAGAAAAATTCAAGTGTTAACAAGAAGTAACAGTCATATTTCTGCAGCTATTCTTCATGATATACAATCATGCCGTTACCACCAAGGCAAAACCAGTTTATGAGTGCTGACTGAAGAGAATGCAGGTACTTATTCTCATAGTGAGGAGGTTTCTGAAGCTCATTGCCTCCTGGAACCTATGGTTAAGAGTTCCACAGTTTATAAACTTGGAAAGCTCTTGGAAAGGCTACTTGCAACAATTTTACTTTACACCTATGAAAAATACCTTCTCCCACCACTTGCTTAGGGGACAAAAATCTCAGTCTCAAAGCTGGCTGCACCATTCTTACATACCTGGACGACAGCAGCACTATTGACGTGAAGCTATCAACTCAGAAAAACCTCCAGGTCACTTGGACTTCTGCATTGCTCTCCACTCTGTATCACAAGTTGTCACAAGCTCCTTAGACCTATCATCTATTTTATTCCACCAAATAAATCTCAAGGTTTTGCTTCTTATTGTCAAGAGAGCATTGGACTCACACTAGCTAAATGATTGTTTGAAATCTCCAGTCAACAGCTCTCCTATGGTGAAAAAGTATATGATTTTTTTTTCTAATTGGGAAAGCTTTGTGGGAACTAATTTTTTTATGCTATTCTGTTCAGGTTTTGCAGTAATAGACTCTGTCCTGAAAGATAACTTTCTATGCACACATTTGTATAGAGGACTCTAATGGTTTTAAACTTCAATATTTTCATACTTAATCTTACTTCCTGACAAGTGGTCAAGGAAATTTAATTGCATTTAATAAAACAGATTTAACATAAAACTTAATCAGAAGTTGCTTAATGTGTGTGCAGAGGCAAATTAAAAACAAAACAAAAAAAAAAACCCCAGCAAAACAAAAAAATCCCACCACTCTGACAGCTCTCAATAGCTATTCAAACTTGTCATAATTATATCAATGACTGTCTTCAGCAACTCTCAAACCAAAGGCAAAGTTATGCTTCCATCTTTTGACCTGTTCAGCCTTGGATTGACTTACAAGAAATTTATGCTAAAAGCAGATAATGATGTTGACCATTATGGTATTTTCTGGTGCCACCAGTTCCAGTTCCTCTCCCAGTTCAGGTGAAAATTAACTCCATCCTAACCAGAACCAGGACGGTATGTTATTGGGATACCTGTCTGTTGGTACTAACGAGAAAGCCCAAATTCACCCACTAATTAGACGCAATTTTGATCATTAATGACTAAAGCTGGCATTTTCAAAAAGTTTGTAAAGGCAATCTATAGGTTTATACTGAGTTTTTAAAGCTGAGCTCCTCTTCCTGCTTTGGGGATTTTGAAAAGAGACTGAATCTGAAGCTGCAATTGAGAGGTGCTACATTTGTGTTTAGTACAGCATTAGATTGAATGTGACACATCTTACAAATGAAGAGCTACTATTGGAATATTTCTTTTATGGGCAATTCAATCATAAAATGTGTTCACATCCCACTTGCAGGGTGTTCCTTAAGATCAGAAATACACTTTATTAGATTAGAAGATTTAGAATCTATATTTCTTACAATCACAATAGCATGCATATACAAAGAAGTAGAAAATAAAATTACATTATTTAAAAAATATAACAAGTCACTAATTATTTCAGATTTAGGGGGCTGCTTATGGGCTAACTTGAGATGTAAGCAAGTAAGTGCCAATTAATTAGAATCTGTGACAGTGTTCTGTACCATCTCTTTGATCTTTCACAAGTAGTTGACAACAAAGCACACACACTCACAACGCTTTAGTTTCAGTCAAGTGATCAGCTAAACATGTTCAGCTCATTTAAATAACAGAAGCTGGTAAAATACACCTATCTTTCATAGCATTAAGCAAAGATTTGAGTTCAGATGACAGCATCTGGTATTTACAGAACAGACAACTTGGAGTCATTTGCATCAGATGGATAACTTGAGTTAGACTTAAAAATGTATGAAGTCGTAAGCCAGAGGCTAGAATAAATTCCACAATAATTCTCCTGATCAAACATTGGTATTTTGGCTATTTAACCACAGATATAACATTGCTTTGTGAACAGTGTCACACAAATATCTGGGCAGAAAGACACACTGTGGATAGTTCACAAACAAAAGATGCATTTGTTTCAATGATTTCAAAATTCAGAGGAAGCATAGAGCAGCAAAACTTAGTGATGTGTACAAGCCAGAATCCAGATTTCTCTATATACAGCTATCACACTTTTTTGAGCTGGAGTGTTGGGATTTTTTTCTGTACCTACATATGCTTTTTTGAGACTTAGTAAAAGGAACAATTATTTGTCTGTGAAAATGGGAGATGTTTGAAATACAATCAACAATATATACAGTGACATGAACAGTGTTCAGATTTTAGGTTTTTTAATTTTAGAATGGCATCATTATAGACACTCTTTTTAAAAGATTTTTCTAACATTGTCATATTTTAACCTAAAAAGATAAGGCACTGTCATGCTTGTATGTTTTCTTCTTTATTGCTCCAAGTACTTTGGCCTAGTAGGATACGTGGTTCTCTTCTAGGAGGCAAACTGTAGAGAGGAACCAGTAATTCAGCTATAGCAATGTTCTAGTCCAGTGGAGTGCTTGCTCAAGTATGGAGTTAAATCCCACCTCTAATTAACAATTTAAGCCATGCCTAAGTGCATTCTGGAGTCAAGACTCAGAGAAGACGACTGCTGACAGACACTTTGATTTTCTCAGGTGAAGTTGATCCGATGACGTGCTGCAGCCAGGCGCTGCAGCAGCAGTGTTCTCTGGCCTCTGCTGACCCCCAGACTATTTTCTGGGTTTGTGTCTATGCTAGCAACAGTTCAGCTGACTTCACAGCAAAGATTAGCAAGTCCCAGGGCTTGTGCAT
Source organism: Chlamydotis macqueenii (assembly GCF_036417535.1). Lineage (NCBI taxonomy): Eukaryota > Metazoa > Chordata > Aves > Otidiformes > Otididae > Chlamydotis > Chlamydotis macqueenii. The sequence goes on from NC_141558.1 coordinate 13,082,347, forward strand.
GAGCAGCAACACTGCTCAATTTTCTAGTATAGACTTAGCTCATGTGCATCCACATGCCCTACATGAAAAGGTCTTGAAACCAGCATGTATTCTTGGTCACCCAAAAGTTTAAAGAACCTTAGACCTAAATAATGTCTAATTATTATTTTTTTCTCCCACTTTCAGAGAACAAGCATGTTGTCCAGATGAAAAAGGTTCAGGAAGCTCTGAGATCTGGCTGTCTAGAGATGCAGAAAGGTATTTTGCTTTTCTGCTTGATTGTATGTGTCTCCTTTACTTTCTTCCTTCTCTTTTTGTCATGATTCAGCGTGCCTCTCTAATGTCCCAGAAACAAACACTCAGACAGTAACCTGTAACTTACAGGCCATGAGCTCTCTACATAACCCCAATTTTGGTTTCTGAACTGATTAATAGTCTGCATTAAAAGCATCATTTATCATATCCTCCCTCACTCCGACTGTGAGAGCTCCAAGGACAGGCCAGCTGCTCCTGGGGACAGCCACTGACTTCCCCTCGATGTAATACAAGAGATGGCATCACTCCTGTGTGATGTCTCCCCCCATCAGGAAAGCCCTCCTGTGATCGTGTGCAGCACACACATCACGCCAGGCGCATGTACAGGAGAAATGTTAGGTGTGCAAGGACTACTGGTACAGTAAGCCAAGTTCATGCAGGGTTCAGAAATAAATGCAAGCTCCACGGTATGGGGTGAGGGTCCTGAGTGCTGACGCTTAGCTGGCCACTTGAGGACAGGCAATGAGAGGAGAGAGCTTCTGGAGAAGTGACGGCAGCTCTGGAGCTCTCTGAGGAAAAGCTGGAAGAAGCCTTGAGGCACACTGTCCCAGGCAGCCCTGTTGAGAAGCCCCTTCCCCTCAGGAATGGCTTTCAGAGGAGGCTGGGCCCTGCCTGAGCTACCCTGGCTCATCCCAGCCATGCCTCAGCCCAACCCTGCTACCCTGCCTGGCCATCCCCAGACTGTCTAAATCTGTTCCCCTCATGGGGCCTGATCCTGAACCCCACCCACAGGCTGATGACCCACCTGGCCTTGGCCCATCCCCTGCCCCAGGGAGGTGCCCAACCATGTGCCCCCATGGGTGATTAGTCAGTAATCAGCAGTGCTTTATAGTAGCTGCTCCAGAGCACATTCAGATGAAACTACCTCCACCTCCCTTCAGGAAACGTGTTCCTCTATGTTCCCTTCCCACTTTCGTTTGACCAAGCTTAGACAATTTTGTAAAGGGACAGCTCATTGGAAGAGAAATAACCTTCCTGTGCACTCTCCTGTGGCCTGGGAAGTGAAGTCTAAAAGTCATCTTTTCTATGTAGAGCACAAGAGTGGCCACGTCATGTCAAGTCAAAAGTTCATCTTGCCCAACATTCTGTTCCCAGTAGTGGCCAACAGCGATATCATGGGAAGACACGGCAGTGCAAAATATGTCTTATTTCCTACAGCAAAAGCTTCCAGCCACCAGTGTTTTAGTGGCTATTTGAGACAGTTCAGCTAAATCTACAATTCAGCTAAATCTACACTACAGAGTCCACTGTTCTGTGGGACCAAAAGCAATACAAGTTTCCCTGTCCAGAACAGTCCCAATCATTTTAAGATATTGGCTTGTTACTCAGGAATCAGAATTAAAATTGTGCTACTGTGCTTCTAGTGAAGCATCTAAATAAACTATTTTAAGTTTAAGTCTCCCGTCAGTTACTAAATTTAAGTATGTAGGTGTTAAGTGATTTAAATTTCTTAATCTCAAGGATTTTAGTTCAAAGCAAATATTGCGAAATATTGCTTTTAAAATTCATTTGAAGTTTAAAGACATTCATTTTCAAGTTCACACATATTTTGTCTTTAGTTTCTGTGAATATTCCAATGAATGTCTTGACAGGCAATAATATCAAGAATGTAAATAAATTACATTTTTAAATGCAAGGATTTGTTGGAAACTTAGGTTTAGAAGTTATGTTCACCCCATAAGGAAAAGCGTCACACATTCACTCTTTCGTTCATAAAATTAAACACAGTTCTGAATCCTAGACATTGAAAATTTATAACAAGCTTCTAGAAACTGACCTGTCAAATGAAAATTGTTCCTAATATTATCAGTGTTGATTCTATCAAGTCCTCTTGAGAAAATTGTAAGCTTCTTTTTAAAATTTTAAAATATAAAAAGGATTTAAGTAGCTTTTTAAAAATGTTTTTTTTCTGAGATAGTCATGATGCTTCAAATAAGATTGCCTTTTTTGCTTTGCCTAAATGCTTATATAGCATAGCATAGCATTTGGATGACCTTTAATGACTTTAATCATGACAATAGCTCACCTGTTAATTAAGGAAGCACTTCTTACAAAATAACTGACCCTACAGAAAGTTATTTGGACCTCACAGAACAAGTATGTGCTGCAATAGAAACAAAATGTAGGTCTCTTGCACTGTGGTCCAAAATCAAGATACAAAATCATCTTTCTACTCGGAACTGGACACAAGCAAGGATCAGTCCCCATCCCACAGCTTTACACACTGTAAACCAAGTTGGATAAAGGAAAGGAGGATGGGAAAGAGAAAGAGAAGAGAATGGCATACCCATTATCGCTTACTGAGGAACTAGAAGAAGACAGAACTGAATTGATACTTCAAAAAGTGTAATGTTTCTCACTAAATATGGTTACGTGCAGTACGTATCTGAGCTCTTCTTTCCACGTTCCCTTATGGTCAGTGAAGGGCTGGTCATTATAGACTACGTAGCAGACAGTGTAATTCATCTTAAGGCAGATGTATACATCATGAGATTTCCAAGGACAACAAGAAAATCCAAAGGTGATTAGCTCAGGAGTGTATACTACTCTTCCAGAGGCTGCAAATTAAGTGAGATGAATCTCACCCAGTGCGGTGGTATTCAGCCTTTCCTTTAATCCACATTGTCTTTCAAATACAGAAATCTACAGTAGATGCACTAAAAGAGCAAGACGGTAACACAGTTGGAGATTTCTTTTATCAACTGGGAAATATGGGCACTCCTGTGGCACAACATGTGGGCAATTAATCTGTTATCTCTAGGCAACAAGATGCATGTCCTGGGTAGACCAGGCTTTATATCAATAGATAACTGAATAGGTGCAGCAGGCTGTTAGCTAGGACTTCTGGAAATTTTCATAGAACTGGCAAGACAAATATTTTCTGTGCAGAAAAAAAAAGTTAATATGACCAGGACAATCAGGATAAATGATAGCACAAATGAAGCCAGTGTGGCTGTGTTTCTAAGAAGAGTTTAAAAAGAGAGCTGTTCCTCCATAACATACCTTCTGGCAAGGCTTGTCTCAGTGCTGCTGCCTCCAGCTAGTATCTTCCCAAAAAACTCTAGTGAGAAAAATGAGACATATTCAAGTCTTGTGAATGGTTTTCTCAAGATTGTGCAAATGAGTTTTTAAAACAGGCAACATTAGAGTTGCCTTACAAAAGGAATCCCTGGCAATGGTGGAAATGGAAGGCCTTCCCATTTAGTTTTCCATGTTGTGCTTCTTGAAAAGCTGGCAGTCCAGCAGCTGAAGCTGAAGGTATGCTAAGCAGCTGCTAACAGCTTTGCTGTACTCATGAAAAATCAACAGCTTATCACATAAGTAATTGTAAGTCATACTCTCAATGCTCCATTTGCATTTGCTGTTGCTGATATAGTATGAACATTGCTTTCATATCACATTAGTGTATTAATACTGCACTGGCCAAATATAGCTGTTCGCACTGATACAGCTACGTGTGCTATATAATACTATGAAGCATCCCCTAGTATATCACATGATCCTACTTTGGCCTAAATTATGCCCCATTCATAAGGCAGAAAAAGGAAGAAAAAAACACTGTACATAGCAAGGAAAAGATAGAGTACATTCTGAGAAGCAGGATGGTTTAGGAGAAAAGTTGAGTATGTAAAAGAATAATTAAGTGGCCTAGAGCCCTTCCACTCGAAAAAGAGAGAGATAACCAGGGAACATGGTGAAAGTCCAGAGTAGGTGTAGAAGGTCAGAGTTTTTCTGCTGTCTTCCTTCCAAAAAGAAGAACTAGGTGTCTCAACAATCAAAATCCAATATTTCTTAAAGTTGTATATAGATAAGTTTGTATCTCCTTGGAATAGAGTGTAATTTATGTTAAATAAATCACATGATGTTTTAAAGTAAAATTGAATAGAAAAAAAGTATTTCAGAGATGATCACTACACACATAGGTTCTCCACATTTCTGCCTTCAGAAGACCCTGACTATCAAGGTGATGAAGGATGGAAGAATACCCTAAGGAAATATCACCATCTGCACATTCTGTTCCTTAAACTTTTTCCGATGCAACTATTTTTGGTCTCTGTAGAAGAAAGGAGGGCTTTAGACTGACCCACATCTTTTTCAGATGAAAATGCAAATAAAAAATACCCCTGTGGTGCAGTTTGACAAATTTTTCCAAATGGCTTGCACAGTATTGCATGTGCAGAGGTTTTGTCCCAAGACATACGGATCCCACCATGCAGAGATGGAGGTTCCTTTTCTCATTTCTTTCTAAGTCTTTTTTCTACAGCTCAGCCAGCACCACTTAACTTTTAATGAGTTGACTTCCAAGAGCCAAGTAGAACTTTGTTTCATATCTAACTTCAGAGACATGAGTTGGATCCAGGTTTAGATTTGGTTCAACCTACACGACAGCAGCAGAATTCTGCTTTTCTCAGAGCATCTATGCTGTAAACTACAGACAAGCTACATCACAGTAGGATTAGCGCTTTGTTTTGCTTGCGTTCTTGCTTAGAGTGGCATTTTTATTGAAAGACAAAAACATATTTTTAAAAAATTGACTTATGACTTGAATGTACAGAGGACACAAAGTTATTATAAAGAATCAAGACATTTATTAAGAAAAGCTGCTATAAATATTTTTATAATTAATATAGGTTTTTCACACAATGATTAATTTGATTTTCAGGATAGATAAAATAGTCTTTCAGTGACGCTCTTTCAAAAAATAGATATACAAATCTGTGCTTGCTACAGGAGAAAGAAGTATACATATATGTAGAAATTAAAAAAAAAACAAACATATTTTCTTGGTGCTTTTGAAACAAAAGTGTGCAATATATGAGATGATTCATCTACTAAAAAGAAAATGATAAATGACAGTGAATTGGAGGAAGCTTTTTAGTGACACCTGTCAAGGATTGGTCTTAGCTACCATATCATTAAAAATCTTCATTAATGCTCTCAAACAAAAAGAAAACAGCATGTTGATAAATTAATGATTGATTTCACATTAGGAGGTACATGTTAGCATAGAGGAATGATGCATAAGGCCTACAGAGACTAACAAAAATGAGTGACTTTGATAAATACATGTTAGCACTTCTCAGGCAAAAGAATCAGAAATACAAAATATTCAGTGGGAACAGAAATCTGGAAAATAATGCTGTCAACAAGCTAGTGAACAGCAATTATATGCTAAATTTCATTACAAAAAGTCATGAAAATGCTGCAATTTGGCATGGCATGCACAGACGTCTGATTGCAGAATACAGCATTTCCACGTGGCTCCAGTCCAACCATACAGACAGTTCTGTATTATACCTTCATCCCACCATCATAACTAATGGAAAGATGAGTTCTGTTGGGTTTTTCACTAACAAAAGGAAACTGGGGACACTATGAAGTGTTTCTTTAATGCAGTCCTGGGTTTTAGCATCAATATGCAGAGCCTTCTTTCCTTGAGCACCAAGGAAACAAACTACAAACCACTTATCGAATTTCAAAGCCCATTTTGTGACCAGCATCTGTTTGAGGGTTACCTGAAATTTTCTGTAGGCCACACCAGCTGTGCCTATGCCAGTAAGCACAGCAAGACCAGGGTGCAAGTCTGCAGCTGTCCATGTCACAGCCATAGCATCGCCTCTACAGTTTAGGATGTGACAACCAACACTCTCCCAGACAACACTGAGGTGTAGTTCAGGAGTTAGCATGGCCCAGGGACCACTCCCAATACAGAACTTTGATACAGTCAGTGTATTTTGGGAAGGTATGAAAGTTTATCCGTATGGGTAAGATCTAAGCCATGTCCAGATTAGTCTCAGGGCCAGATCTGTTCATAGACTGTTTTATTATTTAGTACATACCTAGGCATGTGCTTAAACATCTTCTGCTTATTATTGTTGGCATTTTCCCCTGCTTCTTGTGAACCAATTTATTTAGCTGTACACTTTCTCTCTCTGTCCCTATGTTGTGGTTTAACCTGGCAGGCAGCTAAACAGCACACAGTCATTTACTCATCTCACTCCCAATGGGACTGGGGAGAGAATGAGGAAAAAAAAAAGGTAAAACTCGTGGGTTGAGTTAAGGATAGCTTAATAATAATAATAATAATAATAATAATAATAATAATAATAATAATAATAATAATAATAATAATAATAATAATAATAATGTGTAATTAAAGGAAAATAACAAAAAGAGAGAAAAAACCCAAGAAAGACCATACATGCAAATGAAAAACAATTGCTTACCACCAACCTACCAATGCCTAGCCTGTCCCTGAGCAGTGGCTGCCACCCCCCAGCCAACTCCCCCCAGTTTATATGCTGAGCATGACATCATATGGTATGGAATACCCCTTTGGCCAGTTTGGGTCAGCTGTCCTGGCTCTGCCCCCTCCCAGTTTCTGGTGCACTCTCAGCCTTCTCACTGGCAGGGCATGAGAAGCTGAAATGTCCTTGACTTAATGTAAGCACTGCTTAGCAACAACTAAAACATCAGTGTGTTATCAACATTATTCTCATACTAAATCCAAACCACAGCACTATACCAGCTACTAGGAAGAAAATTAACTCTATCCCAGCCAAAACCAGGACACTTTACCTTGTCTTCTCCTCCTGTGTGCCATGCAGGTTTCATTTAGGACACAATAGTTACTTCAGATCTTTGTAAACGGCCATCTATTTGCTTGTTCCTTCACTTAACTTAAACAGAATTTATGCCCACAAATTTCTAGGGTCTCTACCCACATTAACACAAATTCATCATTTTCAAAACCAGTGAAATTCCAGATAATGATCTCTCAAAGGCTCCTTCAGACAAAAAGAAAATGTTAATCATGCATGTATACAGAAAATGTCTTTTTATCAGGTATTTCCAGTCACCAAATCAAATAAATCCTATCCCAATCCCTTTAGAGTTACTCCTGTCCACACCTCACTTTTTTCTAACCCTTGGGAGGGGTGGGAGTGGGGCGTTGCTTCCTATGGGCCCCTAGAGAATTCCTGCTCTTTTCTGCAGGATTTCTTGGCTGTGATAAACAAGTCCAGAATATTTGGATTTCCCTCTGCAATGTCTTGCAGAATCACTTCGTCTGGGAAACTGTATTAAACTTTAGCACCATGGTATATAGATTATCTGTTTGCATAAATTTAATTGTATTCATAATGCAAATCTTAAAACTAGCTTCATGGCAAAGGGGTGTTTCAAATTTAAACAAGTTCTGAGCACTTAACTTACCTTGTGCAAGACAGCCTTAGCAAACTAAACCTTCTGTTTTAAAAATTTCTAGTCTCAAATCACAGAGACATTTTCATTTTAAAGGATACTATACTCATTTTCTTTAATAAAATATGACATTTTTCCAGTTTGAGTTAAAATAATCAAACGAAGCAGATTCTTCTGCTCCCTTTTAGCACCCCCCAGGTGAGGTTGCTGCAAGATTTTATCTTTTTTCCAAGTATAACTAATACTGAGTACTGGTTTATACCCTTTCTATCTGACATTCTAAACTCATCAAAAGAAATGTTGGTTTTTTGGTGGTTTTTTTTAAGACAACAAGTGGCTGTCAATATCATGGGCACTTGTCTCAGAGCTGTTCCACAGAGCTGAATCTTCAAAATCCAGACAAAGCTTCCTACGATCGTACCAGCCAGGGACTATGCTGACCTGGACAAATCAACTTTTAAACCTCACAAGCTTTCCCAAAATGTTTTATGAGTTGTCGCTGATGATATCACCTCCTCTCTACAAATTTGGTATATGCATCCTTTTAAACTAAAATGGCACTTTAAATTCTCTCACTTCATTAGTATATTAATTTATTATTGTGTTTGAGAACGGTATGATGTTAAACAGTACTGAGATACTAATGACAAAACCAAATCACAGTCACTGTGGGAAGGAAGCTGTGTTTATCTACACATTTCCAGACTATCTAGCAGATGTAGGTCCTATACTTGTGTCTGAGGACTCAGGCATACCACCACAATGCAAATACTGAATTATTATAGCAACTTAATAGTAATAGTAGCAAATTGCACCAAAAGAGCCTTTGAATAACAAACTTTTGTACCTTTCTGTATCTAACAGTTGAATGTCATTGAGAAGATTTTAGAAATTCATTTCCAGCTGATACTTCCAAATGGAAGCAAATGTCATAGTGCAACCACAGGTTTAGTGAACAGCAATTGTGTGATTTTCTTATTGAAACAGATGTACAAACATGTTCTTCTATGTTCTCTAGCTTGGTTCATATATTATTTGGTTCCTCTGCACTTCAGAATGATATTCCTTGCTGAGGTACTTAGCACAGGAAGCAGAATATGCAGTAGCTTTTATTTCAGTCCATCTGATTTACTATTAGCAGCCACAAGTAAGGGTTAAGATTCTGGACCACAGCCTGTTATTATTAATTCAAGCCTTACAGTCACCATTAAAATGGGCAAAATATTTGCCATATTTTTACCAGAAAGGTATGGGGTAAATGGTCATACAGGGCTATTGGCCAACAAATGTTAAAAATAATAATAAAAAAAAAGAATCTCTTTTAAAAATGTATTTTGAAAAGAACATTGAGCTCCCTCAGGTCATAAATCTTCTGGTCCCCCTTGTGTGGTCCTCCAGCCTAAATTAATCACGTCGTATAAAAGCACCTATGAATTAAAGTAATTTTAAGCATAAAACATAGGTTTGATTACAAGTTCTTGATACGTTAGTCACAGCAGCAATGTAAGTTAGATTGACAGTGTTGGTAATATTTTCTGAGACTAATTAAAGCCATGAATTATTTAATTGTCTAGCAAATAAACAGGTCACATTAGCTTTCTCTTATTATTACAACTTGTATCTATTACAAAATCTTTCCTCTGAAAAGTGTAATAACTGAGCAAAGCTCCACTAACTGTGGAAGTTAGTGTATGTCAATATAACTTTTGATCAGAAATCAGGAAATAAAGTACCTTACAAAATCCTGAAACACATAGGTAGCTCTTGTATTGCTGATTTCTGGAGCTTTCTTCTGGAAAAAAAACCCTAAGCATGTGTATCTTAATTTGCAAAAGATGACTCATGATTTCAGGTTGTCCTTTCTCCAGTGGCATTAGTTATTATTTGGAAATATAGATTTTTTTTTTAATTGAGTTGCCATTAATTTATGAATTTCTATGAACAACCACGGAGCTTCACAGGGATTGTAATTCTGTCTCCTTTATGTCACTAAACTATTTTCTGAATCATGCACCTTAGATAGTATCTATCTAAGCAAGACATGCCAGTGCCTCATGCACATAAAGTTTAGCAGTTGAATTTTTTTTTGAGAAAAATAAGGATTTTTTTTTTTTAACATCATCCCGCCCTTTTTAAAAAAAAAATAGGTTTTGGGCTAGAAGCTTCTATCTGTTGCTTTACTGAAATAAAAGTACTTTCCTTGTGGTCAAGAGGCTTTGCTGTGCTAAGAGCCAAAGGCATTTGATAATTCTGCAATGTATGGGTTAGTATTTACCTTGTCACTTTTTAAAGGTATGTTTCCACTTCAGGAAGAACAGTTCCAGCAGAAAAATGGCACATCCTTTAGGACCGCTTTCCCAATCTGACCTGGAAGGGGATTTTTTTCTGAACAGAAAACTGTGCTACAAGGAGAAAAAGAACAAATGTGTTTGGCTTGAGGAGAGGGAGCTGCTCTTCTACTAGGAATTCATTTATTCTTCTTCAGACTACCATTCTGTGATCTAAGTTCATGTCTTTGGAAAAAAGAAGTCTGTACAAAATTTTGAGATATGATGAGCTTTTTACAGATCTGCTGCAACCTAGGAAGAAGTAAAAATCTATCAACTGTAGTGAGGAAAAACAGTTTCAAACAGTATCACTGGTTCTAAATAATAATATTTGGAAAGTAATTTCCTTCTCCATCCATCCCAAATAGTAAAACACATCATCTTACAGTCATTTTTAAATGTTCATAGTTATTCATATTATTTTACTAATTAAGGGCCAGCCTGTAGGCACATTGTGGCATTAATTTGTATTGTGCTTTATCGCACTTTTCCTACCTTACATATTCAACACTTATAAGCCACAGGTCCTTTTTTTCTTGGTTTAATTCACTGCCACCAGAATAATGTCCTCTAAGCAATCACTCTTCTTCCAGTTAACTTGTGGTGACTACAAATGGCAAAGGGGAGAGGACTAGACCTACCTACTTCTACCACAAATTCTCTAGTTTGTGGAGGCTGCTTGGGGATACTGCTTCTGGCTCATCTCATCCTTCTTCACTCTGAAAAACACTGCTTTAAAAGGCATGAACCCTTATGAAAGGCTTTATAAAATTAGGGTGTCACTTCTGAAAGCACTGAAGGATTTGGCTCAGTTCTGTTCCCACTGCAATGAAAGCTAAAGCTCTCATTGATACCAAGGGGAAATAATAATCTCTTCAGCAGGGGCTAACATGCAGCATGTTTGAAAAACCACACTTCCCACAAGTTACACACATTACAGTAAAACTAAAGATTTGAGGCATTTCTTTCAACACATTCACATTCTTCCATTCATATATACGTCTTGCAAATGGGAATACAGTCGCTTACGCCTGTAGCTAAAACAGCCCCTATTTTGTCAGCTCAGCAGCTGAAGAGTGGGGCAATAACAGGTAAGATCAAAGGGCTGAAATAGCCTCTGCGGTCAGAATGACAAAATGCTTACAGCCTCGAATAGGATGTAGTCATTAGACTGGGGAAATGAACGATTTTGCTGAATGGGCACAATGGTAACTGATTTGGAGTGAAACAATGGGCTTTCACCTCATTGTAAGATCAGGAAGATTTGCTAGGTACACAGGAGCACCGCAGCTTCGTTTTGAAGTTAATATGGGATGAATAAAACAATGGGAGAAACGATCCAAGCAGGGCAACATTAGAGCAAGAATATTGATGGGGTCAGGGTATTTTGACCTTTAGGGTTAACCAGATCAAAGGGTTTGCTGATTAGCAAAGTTGCTTTTTTTCTTTTTTTTAATTACCGTAAAATTGGCGTCTCCATGGTTATTCTTTTAGTTACCTTTGCAGGTAGACATTGTCTATACGAAGCAGAAAAAAATAATTCATGACAAGCTCTTTGTAATTTGAGAAAAGAAGGTGCATCCACCACAGGAAAACAAATCTGTGAAATGTGTTTTCTTAAGGATGATCCTAATTCCTCCTATAACATAAATGCCTGGTCAAGTGCCCACTGCAGTCAATGGAAAAGCTGCTTAATGGCTTCAGAGAAGTTTGTCTCAGTCTTTAAAAGAAGTTACGTAGCTTATTTTATGAGGTAACGAGGCCTCTTTTGCTGTTTTCACTCCATAGTATTTTAAACATATGAGAAAGTAAAGTCATTGTTTTGATGGCAAATATGGTGTATAATAACAGGAAAGAGGAGAGGCAAGAAGGTGTATTTTTACAAATGAATGTAGTGTCCTACCATATCAATACATCATACTTCTATGGTCCTTTTTACTTCTGAAGTATATGACAGGTGAACCCACATTGTAGTCTGCTCTTTTTGCAGGACAGTGAGAAGGTAGAATTACAAACCTCACTTGCTACTATTAGACACTCCAATCTATATTCAGGCAAATGGATTTAAAAGTGTGGCCCTAAAGGACATGCCTATGGCTACCAAAATTTTCCCTGTCACTCTGCCTCTTTAGAGTTGTTTTAATAATCGTAACGAAGAAATTGCCCCAGTATAAACTTCACTTCTCCTTCTCACTCCTACAGCTAAGGAAACTTAGTGCAATCAAGGCATTTAAAAAAATACTCACTTATCTTTGCCTTCTCAGTTATTTGGAAGCTATTTCAAGTTAGAACCAGTTGTTTAGGAAAAGAGGGAGCATATTTACATGTAAAAACTCAGATATCGTTTAGGCAAAAACTGGGAGCTCTGCAGTCCTTCCTCCACTGTCTTCTTATTTTCTGGCAACATGTGATCCTGAAACCTCATATAATTTCCGAATACCTCTGTGAATGACCTAGAACATCATCCTCTCTACATCTCCAAGTGACCTATTCTCCTTCAGAAAATCCTGTCAGTTAAAGATCTAAGTTCAAGGGAGCTGGTTCTAGATCCTTGGCTTTCTAATTAAAAACCAGCCCTTTGACATGGCAATTTCAAAAATTTAAACAAATTTAACATACTTTTGTTATCAACTGGTTGATAAACTGATTTTTGTGGTTTTAAGACAGCTGAAAATATCTGCCAAATGCAGTTGAGGACTGTATCTTCAGATGTCCCAGATGTTATTCAGCATATGTTTTGTGCACAATTTGTAGACAACTGCATCTGTGCTTGCCTAGTGCAAGAGAGAAAGGTGTTTTCCAAGGCATATTTGTAACTGAGAAGTAGCAGAGCATGCATTTTTCGTATGAGAAAAGGGACATGATTTATCAGAGAGTAATAATGCATTTGGATTACCCTTGAACTGGTATGGTTAGAATCCAAATGTATCTTTGCCTTTCGTCTAGAAGTGAGTGTTTTTTAGAGACAGTCTAGATATTTAGTTCAAAAGACTGATCCATTCTGCTGACCCATTGCTTTCAGATAAAAGCTTTCATTTAATTTCATTTCAATTTCAGTAATCTAATTTCTAAGCTCTAAGCCTCAAAGTTTAGCTACTGATTCTAGATTTTCCCAGTGACACAAAACTTTTGGAGGAGCTGAGCCTTAAAATTTTTATGGCGTTGAATCACTTGTGATAAATATTTGCTTTAAAATAATTTCCACCTTAGCTCTGTAATACTTGCTAAAGACACTGCAGTGGACCATAGCAACTCAGATGTACCATTATGGGGGAGTGCCCAGGACTCCATCCTCCTGGACACTCCTCCCAACCACTGTCCTCCTCCTGCTCAGGAGAACAGCGGTTAGGACATTCTTGGAGATCTTGTGATTGCTTTGAAAGATTTTGGAAAGCAGCCTTAATGGAAAATATCTGGAACTCCCTCAGACTGGCATAATTTCAGGCCTCATCGACCAAGAAGGCATTCAAAGCAAAACCCAGCTCCTGAAGGGATAATTTATATGGAAATTTTGCAGTGTTTGGTATTTAGAAACCTGGATTCTATCCATTGCTAACTTATTATTTTTTTTCCTAATTTGCCCAGAAGGCTTATGAAATGCATTATAAATCCTGCACTTAAGAAAAGTGATACTATTGTGTTCTCCCATAGTCATGCTGTCACTTAAGTATATGGCTTCCAAAAAGATCTCTGCAGTTGTACCCATCCTTGTTCTAGCTAGGATTTATAAGGCAGCCCTATACAAAAGGAACAAAATGTTCAAAGAAAAGATCAAATCAAATGTGTAGCTCAGGCTCCAGCTTGGCATCCACTGTGTAAGATCCTAAATCAGCTGCTAGAATATACCTGGTGAGCAGCTGCAGACCGCTGCTGAGTTATCGGAGACCTCCCACTTGGTTACGCTCTGCCTGCTGAATCTACCCCTACACCCTAATTGTGCATGAAGTGTCATGAAAGGGGAATTCCAGTACCGAGAGGAGAGAGGTGGAGGTTTGCTTTGGGAAAGGACGGTATGACTTGCTGTGCAGGCACAAAGGCTTAAGAAAACACAATGTCATGAGTGCTGGTCAAATGAAAATCTGTTACACCAAGCAAATAAGGAAATTAAAGTGTTGGTGGTTTTAGTGTACACAAATATTTCAGGTTTATTTTGCCTTTTAAAGTTGCAATTTTATGTAAGTGACAGATGATTTATTGATTTCGAAGGACGGACATGCTAACACAGTAACCAAGTATAGTCTCAGGGCATCCTTGGTATAACACAGGAAACCTGAAATTAAGTTTTTGAGAAAGAAGAATCTCTCCCTCCTCCCTGCAGTCCCATGATGACTACAGTTTCCCCTTTTGCTAGCTTTTGAAGCCTAAAGGAAGCAATGCTTGTGACAAAAACAGTATTAGGGGCAGCAATGCAAATCTCAGGCCCTCGGCTACTGAAAGCGCAGTGGAGGAAAGGATGGCTCCAGCTCCATGCTTTGCCCCAGGAAAAGCTGGTGCAGCGGAAAGGCTGAAGAAACACGCGCTACTGAGGCACAAGGTGAGTGTAAGAGGAGGCAGGGAGGAATCACCCACCCCTGCAGTAATCAAATCTCTGGAAAAGCCTCTCTGCTGCTGCCCTTTTCATCCTGCCCCAGACCTCAGCCTCACATTCTGCAGGAGACAAACAGCCCTGAAAATCAGGCCCCTTTAAAGAGCTCATGCTAAGCAGTCAAAATCAATTAGCACTCTCAAAGTAGGATGAATGATAATGGATACAGAATTGCCTTGGTACTCAGGGGACTGGGATTCAATTCTTACCTCTCTTAGACTTCCTCTGTGACCTTGGGCAAACTTCTCTGTTGCTCTTTTCCTCTAAATCATGTTTTATATATTTTTACCTCAGAGAGCTTTTGCAGGGTTTTTGAATCCTTTGATTGCAAAGTACTTGAATCCTTTACTTCATGAATCTATACAGAGTTCTGAAAATGTAAGGTTGTGCGATTTTCTCTTCTAGACACACAGAGCTAACTGCAGCATCTTTTGGAGCTGTATTACTATTTTCTAAAATGATCTATAAAAAACATTTAAAGATGCAATTAAATAAGGTGGGTACTATAATTACATATTTCTCAAGAATCTCCTATAAGGGACAGGAAGGGAACGAATAGATTAATTCTTATTATTTTTTTTCAATGAGGCAGGTGAACTAATCCTCTTTTCTTTCAGAATCAGAAACTGATTCACAGGTGTTGATGTAATCACTAGGGTGCAAACAGCAAGGCAAAAACTGAACACTACACCCAGGATAGTGAACTGGTTCAAAGTCAAAAATGATAGCCATACTTGAAAATCCATAAAAGATGAGCAGCTTTGAAAATCACTCTCTATTCACACATGTTTGTAATGGTACCTACTATAGTGGTAACTAAATATTGACACCTGCCATAAGTATTCTACACAAGGTAGCATCTTTCTGGATTTTGTGGTCAGGAAGTTATGAATGTTTTCTAGAATAAAAGGTGTTCCATAAACTCATGACAAACTCTTGTACCAACGTTTTTAAATTTAAAGTATCTAAATATGTTAGAAGGCACCTACACATGTGTATGTATGCACACACATGTACACTTTGAGATCCACACATACACAAAGGAAATCCACTAAATTCAAGGTTTGTGTCTTCACGCTCTTAGTAGAAGGGAAATTTCTTGCTGCTTAACCTTTGGGTTTGTTTTATTTTAAGACAGTTACACTTTTCTTTATACTTTAAAAATTAGGGTGCTTTTTCTTCTCCCTATCCTTGTTTCATGCAGATGATGAACCCTTTGAAATGTGCTTGCTCTTGTTGCCCACTAGAAGGAGAGGGGTGAATGCCACATATCTAATTGTGTGTCTCCACAGAAACTTTCCTCTAATTCCTGGTTGCTAACCCACATTCTTTAAGTCCTCTGGCCTCTTTCCCAACACTCCTCCTCTGTCTCACAAAGAAAAGAATTTGCTTTTTTTCCCCCCTATCCAAGGTCTTTTCTCATTTCAAAGCAAGCTACTTGAATGACTATTCAGTGTGTGCAGAATGAGGTCTCTCCACAACACTATGCTATAGTAAAAGCCGTGTGTGCTTATAAAGGCTGCTTGAAGGCAGCCCTACCCCACAGTGGCCCAGGCGGCATACACAGCACCCTGACCTAGCCATCTGTATGCAAATCTCCACAGACTAAGTAAACTTTCATAAAAATGTTCTGGCCCCTCTTTCTGTGTGTTTAGCAATTATTAGTGCACATTGGTCCTTTGTGTTATATTATTATGCTTTGTGTGCAGAGGAGACTCCCTGGCACCTGCGCTTGTAGGTGGCAGATGGCAGTTCTTGGCAGCAATACGGAAGTTTTCCTGAATGCAGCTAAGCCACAAACTGGCATCTTTTATTTCTTTATGCATGTACTGAGGAGAAAGGATTAGTGGTAGATTACCAGTAGCCTATCAAGGTATTTAACAAAAAAAAAAAAAAAGAGAGAGAGAGGGGGAACAAAATTCTAGTGAATGTTTTGAAAAATAAAAGGGGAGAAAAAAGAGGACACTGTACAGCAATAACTTGCATTAAAAATTGCCAACAAATAGCTACGTAATTCAGTCTCTTAGACACAGAGGTTACAATTTTACCTTTCTCACAAGGGTGAAAAATTGACCTTGCTGCTAAATTCATGTTTCTGGAATATTTACTAAGTTTTGCTCCTGTGTACTTATGTGGAGGTTTAACATGACTGCTGTGTTATTGATAAAGTGTCTGTGATCATAAAGGATCATAACGTGTCCAAAAACAAGATAACACATAGAGCAACGAAAATGCAGCTGGGGTGTGGAGAGCCATTAAATCCACCACTGCAGCTCAGGGTGCTGCATAGCATGGGTGGAAATGAGAAATGTTGGCTAATAACATCTTGTGAATACCCAAATAGCTGGACGGATGGAAGACCTGGGAAGTTGTTCTTGGTCTCTTTCTAACTCTGTCAGCTCCTGAGGTAGAAGGCCAGCTGTGATTTCTAAGAATGGATGTTTCTATGGCTTATATCATCTTCCTCAGTAACCACATTTCCAAGACTACAAACAGCATCTTAAAAGAGCCTTTTTCTTTATGTTTCATTTTTATAGCATTTTTCCATGGTATATGATTTCTGCCTTTTAAACCATTTTTAATAAATGCTATCATTCAATTTGACTATGTCCAGTGTTAGACTTCTCAGAAGATCACACAGAACCATAATACCCAAGGGAGAAATAGTCTGCTGTGGAGAGAGCAGTTCTCACCCCATTAGATGGGCAAAAGAGAGAGTGTTTGAACCACAGACCTCAGAGCACAGGGAAAGTATTGTCTCATTCCAAGGTAAGCCAGGGAGACTATACCACGGCAGTGCAACCTTAGGTGGCCTTTTTAGAGCAAAGATACAGGAAAAATATGTGGAAAAGGAGCAAGGCACATAGAACAGGGAAAACGATAGGGAGAAAAAAGAGAGGGCATGGAAGGTGGAGGGAAAATAAAAAATAAAATATCAAAATATTAAGTGACAAAAATAGTAAAGCAAATCAAAGAAAACACACATTCAAAAAACCCCACACCACACAAAACAAAACAAACAAAAAAAAATCACCAAGACCCAAGATGGATAAAAACATGCAGGGAGAGAAGAAGAGTTAAGGGAAAACAGAGATAGAGTGAAACAGAGACTGACGATATTGTACCCAGACATAAAAAAGGAATAATGGAGCTCACCCCAAAAAAGAGCAGAAAACCACTTGAGGTAGACACAGTAAATCTTAACTGGGCTGACCATTGGAGTGAAGTTCAATACCTATCTGTATCAGCCCATACAGAGTACACTACCACATGTTATGTGATAAAACCCTGTGACTCTGCCAATGCCTTCAAACCTCCCATTCAGGAACACACTTAACCTTGCTCCATACCTGTTTTAATTGTGACTCAGTTTGGTAATATTGTTGCTGTATGCTTCTTACCTTTCTGAAGACACATGCAGACCAGCAAATGCAGGGATGAAGCCACCACAAAGCCATGGCACCCATCTTTCTGTTACTTCCATCCCTCTACAAAGCACATGGCTTTGTAAATTAACAAGGTTAAACTTGTCAATTTATCTTTCAAAACTTCTGTCAGACTATGGAAAATGACATAGTCTTGAAAACACTAGGGCAATATTCCAGCTATGTTAATTATAGTAAAGGCTGAGACAAAAATGAAGATATTTTGCAATCAAACTAAAAGGAGAGTGATTCAGCCTACCTGCTACAGTGAGATATATTGTGCAATAACCTGAACAATTACTTTGATTTCCTATGTGCAGATTACAAGGCTTTTTTTTTTTTCAGAAGCTAAATTAAAACACGTATTTTAGAATGCAAAACTTTTTTTAAGGACATCAGGCAGTAGTCTAAAGCCTATAAAAGGAAGCTATCCATCCTGCAGAAAGAACGTGTTGATTTTATTGCAGTTCAGTTCATTCTGAAAGACAGAGAATCCCCTCCAGGGCAGACAGGACAGCAACTGCCGACACTGGTTTTCTTACTCAGAGAATTACTCATTATTATTTTTGCAATAAAAGCTATTTTGGTAGTATTTTAGAACTAGTAAAAAGAAGACTCAGTAAGTATACATACATATATATATGTACATACACACACACAAGCATACACACATGTAAGTTTATAAAAAGATCTTTTGGTGTAACATTTAAAAGGAATTTAGTTGAAGAACTTTACAAATGACAGCCCTAAGGCACTAGTAGAAATTGAGGAGCTTGTGACCCCTGCTAGACTGAGCTTTTATGAATGTAACGTACTGTAAAGCAGATGTCCAGACTCAGAAGTGCCTCAGGTGCATTATTCTTCCCCAAACATACGGCAGAGACATTGAGCTTCCATCATCTGAAAACTTTTTGAGTTTAGTATTAATTCCTCTATTAGGAAGTTGCTCTTCCTAATAGCAACTGTCTTATGCAGCTGTCAGAATTACAGCAGGACTGAAAGGAAGAGTTTTATTTCTGTTTCCATTTATCTTCTTTTCAGTGGTAAGAGGATAAAGTGATTTTACAGAGCACAAAACTGTGTTCACTAAGGATCAGTGCTCACCATTGTTATCTGAGTATGATGCTCTAGAAGTTAATAAAAAAGCAGGCAGGCAGTCTCCTTTGGAAGACTCATAAGACATCTGCTTCTCTCCAGCAGATAACAGGGGCATCTACCACTTACTTGAGTTTACCAAGCATTTAAACTCTAAGTTCAAGTAAGGTGCCAATTCAAAGTAAGCTCAAAGATGTTCAATGGATGCTAAAATGTCACTTCAAGTTCAAATTTTTATTTATCCAAAGATAAACCCAGGAACTGAAATTCTACTGATTCTCTTGGGAAGGTGTTCAATGTTGGTTGACATCACTTTATCTTTTCAGAAGATGCCTACAGTTCTGCTGCACCACTGCTTCCTCCTCTGCTTTGAACTATCTGATGAACCTACGGTTTCTGTAACTTGTAGTTACAGAAGAAAAAGTATCATCTTGCTAGGTACCAAAACCACACAGTACTCATTAAAATTACCATTTGTAACAACACACAGTGTTTGATGTCCCACACAGGCCCATCCAAAGGCTCTACCTTCCCCCAGCTCACCTCCTTTGTGTACTGGATTGTGGAGGCATCTGAGCTGAACACTCGTTCCTAAGCAAAGGCAAGAACTAGTAGTGTCATCTGTGGAGATCAGTCAGATTTGAAGTCTTGTCCCCTATTCTGAAATGTATGTAGCTGCACTGAAAAGCATATTCATTTTTCTGAATTAATGGCTGAAAGCTGCTGGTACTGAAAAAATCAATTTTTAAATGCTGGATTGAGATTTAAATCAGTAAAAAAGTAAGTCCAGGTAAAAGACATTGTTGCAATCAGATTATCAGATCACCTGAAAAATATCACTACAAAGGAAAGTACCTTTTTTTTTTCAGCTGGAAGTGTGTAAATTTATATAAACTGTCCTATATAAACTCCTCAACTTACCACCATGATTATATTTTTACTATTCCTCTGAAGCAAAAAAAAAGTTATAATGGCACTAGAAGAAATAAAAAAAACAAAACCCTTGGTCCTGATTCTTATAATAGTCGTACTCTGGAGCCAAGGAAACATTTTTTCATATCATGCACACTGAGATCACAGTACACTTCGCCCCAGGAAATGACTGGCCACAACCCTTCTGATAAAATGACCACTGCCAGGGCTCATTCCTTGGCCTAGAGGCCAGCTGCTGTGGTCTGGTCAAGTCTATGCTATGAAACTTTCTTAGTTTTCAAAACAAGACAGCCACAAGCAAACTACCTATTGGGAGTGGTCCCTGGCCTGTTCAAACTCCTGAACTTTGCCTGGGTCTTGTCTGAGAGACTGTTAATTGGCATTGATCAAAGTTGTACCAGGGCATGTTTTTTCGGAATAAATTATTTAGCGGAATGTTTAGCGGAATAAATTATTGAGTTTCAGTAATGGTTTTGGCTCCTGTTAGTTCACTAGTATAGGTATACTATCCCTGGAAACATTCAAGGCCAGGTTGGATGAGGCTCTGAGCAACCTGATGTAGTTGAAGATGTCCCTTCTCCTTGCAGGGAGGTTGGACTAGATGACCTTTGAAGGTCCCTTCCAAGCCTAACCACTCTATGATTCTATGATTCTACGATATAACCAACAAGAATGGAATACGGATTGATCCTTACATGCATTTATTTCTTTTCCTTTCCTGACATAAGGAAATCAAAGCACAGTATTTTATACATTAGAGATTAGTTCTCACCAGAATGATCTGCATACAACCCTTTTAGATAACCCAGTATAGCCATATATATATACACATATACATATCTATATGTGGATATGGTTATATTCATTTTTGTATACATATTGACAACAAAAATTTTGGAAGAGCCACATAGTTTTACACTTGGAAGCCAATCTCAATCTGTTAGAGGCCAGGAAAATATATAATATTGGGGTAGAGTTTCTTTATATCTTCATCTGGTATCGGCCATTGCTGACGACAATGATCTTGAATGTTAGATCTTATCTCATGCAACAATACTAGTGTTTAGAAAGCCTGTTCAGGTTCTAGGAAATGTATTTTTTCAGTCATCCAAGCATACATACACAAATCCACAATTTGAGAATATTCCTTTTTATGATTTCACCTTCTATTTCAATCCACCATCCTAGATATCCTTTATGGTGAACACCCCAAAAAATTGTGTCAGTATAATGAGGTAAATGAAGTCTTGTCCTTTAGATTTGACTGCAAAATTCTATCCCTAAATTATCTATAGTTCATAAGAGTTCCAGATCTGATTATTAATAAGATTTTACCTTGTTCTGTGTCCTAACTCTGTGAGATGTGTGAGATCTGTATTCAACAGTTAGATTACTTCAGACTTTCCCAGTAAATTATTTGAAGTGCTCCAGACGTGATGTATAAGGTAGCTTAGTGCAGTAGTAGCCTCATCCAAATACCAGTGAAACCACTGGGAGTTTTCCATGGACTTGGTAAGATTTGGTTCAGGCTTTATCTAATCTCATCCAGATACTGTCTGATGAGAAAATATGCATGCTGGAAAATGCTCCCACACTTTCCAAAAGGGATGTGAATGGGATGAAAAAATTGCAGAAAAAAAGATAATGCAAACACTTCTCTGGGCAAGTTACCTTTGAAACTGTTCATCATAAGTTAAAAGCCAGTAGCTCACTAAAAAGGTGAGATCCAAATCTTGACTGAACAATTTTTGATCCAGGCTATCAAGATGCTTCATTCCTTTCATGAAATAGTCAGCTGAACTCAAGTAATTTAGAAACTCAGCACCTTGTAGAACTGAAGGAAAAGACCTTTTGGGGGAAGACAACATCTCACAAATATGCTTATGCAAAAGCTTATTATTAATTTCATACATGCAGTTGAAATGGGTGGGATTTGTCTCATCTTAATGTAACCACTGAGAAGTTAAGTATTATTCACCTTGGAATTCCCTTTTATCAAAGGAGAGATGGGCATCTCAGAAGAGATTTCTCACAGCTCTCTTAGATATCTGCCTTGGTATGAGATGAATTACCTTCCAGGGGTGCCCATCTCTCACCATCAGCTGCTGGGACATCCTAGAAGTTTTCGTCGGAATATACACAGAACTGAAGTTAAGAATGATCAGTCTGAGAATGTTGGTACTTTTCTGCATGTTATGTATATTATTGCCCTTTACTGTGCAGATACAATCATTTGTGCCGTGGCTTTACAGGGCTGATAAGACTGTCCATTTCCATTCCACTGTCATTTCTGATTCTCACATGGGACCTGATCCACTTCTGTAAAATCAATGAAGTTCAATGAGAGTTCAATCAACTATTGTGTCAACACCAGAGCTCCAGGAATTTTAAAGAAGTCTTATCCTGGGGATCTCCCTCTCTGCCAGGGGAATTCCACTGGATGAAAAAAAAAAGAAAAAATAACCGAAGAAAAATCAAACCCACAACCATAAATATCAACTTCCTGCAGAACAAGTGAAAAAAATAAAATGCTCCAGGACTGCAAATCAAAGACAAAAATTTTATCAAGTAAAAGTAGTGAATAGTGAGGAAATTTCTGGGGAAAAGATCACAAAGGAGAATGAAATAAGGAATATAATAGAAGTTTATCTTTAGAGAAAAAGTTGAATGATCCACCCTACCTCCTTTGCAGTGAACATGAACAAACCTTGTGCTGCAATATACTCCTAAATACACAGTGTGTAACACACGTAAAAGCTCCAAGATTATTGGTGAAACCATGGTCCTAACAAATTGAAAACCTATAATGAAACTTGATAGGCTAGTTAAAGCAAAAATAGCTTTAATTTTTCTATACAAATAATACTGCATTATATCCATAAACTTAAGCTTTATAATATATGAGAGATTTTTAAATGTTGCTTGGCATTCGTTCGTGGGGAGGAATTAACTCTACTGGCCTTGAGATAGATTGAGGGCAACAGGAGGATGTAAAAGGCAAGGCCCATATTCATTAGAGGTTTGTGGCATTTACAGTGTTTTAAACAATCATGTTCTAAGGTTGATTTTGCAGGCTGTCTTAGTCACTATCTCCAGTCAAGGCTCTTGTGTAAATGGGGTTTGTTCTACCCTGACAGTGTGCCTATTGTAACTTGGGGCCACCTGTTAGACAGCATGAAGTGTTGCCTAAAAAAATACACAATAAGCAGATTGTTTGTTACAGTTGTGCACAGACAACTGTATTACTGTTCTTCACACCATATGTCTATATAAACAGAGCTGCAGTGAGCTATTCACCAAAGATTCAAACACTGATGAAGAAGCTTCTCTTAAAAGACCCGGGGCTTACAAGCAGTGGTTCACCTGTTAGGCTTACATCAGGATTTCAAATGCTTGGCTTCAAAGGAGAAATGTTCCTTCAGAAGTTTCTGCAGGAAGTTTTATGCTAGAAGCAAAAATATCCCCACACAAACAAACAAACAGAACCCCAAAACAAGATAAACTCCACTTTTGGTGGTTTTAGTTGTTCCGTGCAGAGGGAAAGGGAGGGAAATAGGCTTCACAGAAGCAGTTTGAGTACCTTCCAAAGTAAAATTAATACTGTATCATTTCATAACACACATGATAATTGCTGTTGTGGTCACTATTATAAAATACACCTTAATCCACATGTCAAGACTAAATCTGAAATCTCGTAAGATGAATTTGTGAGCTCACTCATATCCAGGGTTCTTGCAGTCTTGGTGAGACTACCTTAGACAGCCTCTTTTATTCATTTCACTTTTTCACAAGGAGAGATTTGAGGGAGGGTAAGGAATGGAAATGTCTCTCTCTGTTTTGTGCAAGGAAAAATGTTACAATTAAGCAACAGACACCTCTGATAGCCATGGTGTAAAAATAGAATAGAATAGAATAGAATAGAATAGAAAACAGAATAGAATAGAATAGAATAGAATAGAATAGAATAGAATAGAATAGAATAGAATAGAATAGAATAGAATAGAACAGAACAAAGCAAAACAGAGCAGAACAGAGCAGAACAGAAATTGTACTAGTCTTTTCACAAGGTCCATGCAAGGATAATCAATTCTATAAACTCAGATCTCAGTAGTTACTGTGTGATTCGATCATAAAAGGGATATCAAGGCCTAACAAGCTCTGTTGCACAACTGCCTGACAATACTGGAGGTATCAAGTATGTGAGGAGGCATATTTTAACATATATTCCTCCTGTCACTCTGGTAGCAGAGAGGAGGCATTGAGCAAAAATCTTTTTGGCTGCCATCCTCCTGCATCAACTTGCCTCCTGGAGCTGATGGAGGTGTAGGACAAACTCTCCCATCAGAAAAGCCCATTGCAGCTAAGTCCTCCTGGTCCAAGGACACAGAACCAGAACGTGAAACAAGAGTCACCATTTGGTACTTGCTTTGCTCCTACAGCAGCCTTGCTCTATATTATGCTCTCTAAGGCTAAATTATTACATGATTACCCAGCCCCTACAAAGAAGGATTTTTGCACAGGCTAGCAGCACTCTTCCTGCACCACTAAAGCTGATCGCCAACATGCAAAACACCTATCAGAGGAGAAAAAAAAAAAAAAAAAAAAAAAGAGGATTTTTATTCTCCAGCATAGAACAGAAGAACTGCAGTAATTTATTTTCTAATGACTGCTATAAAAGTTCACTTTACAGCTGAACTCTTCTAAGCAGCATAGATCAACTGTTCTAGCTCCAATACGTATTGGAATTATTTTAAGCCTGTTTTACATGTATGAAATGTCCACTCTGATACAGATAAAAAGTAGCTGTGCAGGTTTTGGCTTTATTCAAAACAAAAACATTATGAGCCTATATTCTTCTTCCTTTTTTTTTTTTTGTTTTGTTTTGTTTTCAGACAGGAGGGTTTGCTCTAAGGAGCAGCGTTAAAGAAAAGATTTTTAAAAGGTTCTGCTTCAAGGTTAGTTAACTCACATTTTTTTCACAAATTACCATGAAAACTTCTTCCCCGTACTAGTTTTTTTCTATTAACACATGGAATACCATGCCTCCAAATTTTACACATTATATTGGCCTCTGTTTGGAAGAATATTTTACTTCATAATATAGGCATCATGCAAAAAAAAAAAAAAAAAGCCATTGTGTTTTCTCAGCACCGTTCTGTGTAACATTTCCGATTTTCTTTTAATTGTAGAAACATTTTTTATACCAGATGCATGTTAAAGTCTGAAGTTGTGCATGTTTCGTATCCTTCTTTCCCAAGTTAAATATTCAAATTAGTTCATGGTTAAATAGGTCCAGTTTAGAAACAGTTTTCCTGACTATGCATATGGTGGCACTTTGGATGGATGCTGAAATTGGTTCACAATGGTAATACTTTGATACCCTTAACTGAGATGTTATTGTGCATTCAACAGTCTGCAGCACAGAGAGCTACAAGCATGAAGGATACGGCTGCAGAATAAATGGAGGAAGTATGATTATATCTCATGTATAGTATTGACCCACCTACTACATTTATGACTATCAATGCATGATTTCTACTTTAATGCTAGCAACCAGAGAGTTGTTGCTGTAAGTTTTACCACAGGGAGCACTGCTTTGAAACAAAGAAGCTCAGGCTCCTGGCTAGGAAAATGGCAGGAGGGGAGTGAAGATTGGCAACAGGCTAGAGAGGGATTCCTGTTTTATTTACTCTCCCAAGGTCCGCTCCAACCATGCCAACTGATGTCTGCCGAACAACTTATGTCTCATATTCTCATAAATAAGATATGACAGAGCCCATACTGCCACTCTTCATTTTGTAACTAGAGATTAAGATTGTTATGGCTACAAAAGCATGTACTTTAATCCCACATATTGCATCTTTGCTGGACAGCCCTCTTTAGAGAGACAAAAAGTGGAGAGGAGAAGTATTATTAACCCTATTTTACAGAGCAACCTAAGACTGTGACCAAATCATAGCCAGGACGAGAAACAGCAGGAAGTGTGGGCAGCAGGAAGGGATGCAAAGTGTTGGGAGTCCACCAGCTTGCCAGGAGTGTTAGCCCGGTTGTTCCAAAACTGAACTGAAGGAATTTATGCAAACAAGGAATGCAGATGGATGGCAAATTTGGCCTCAAACTCCACTCCAGGATTGACACTTGCACAAAGTCAGTCAGTTCATAGGAGAACTCACACTGAATCCAAATCTCTAGTCAAGAGACCAGTCCTAGCACAAAATCCTAAGTTAAAAAGGGTGAAATGAGCTTCTGTACAGTAGGCCAGACGTAGGAATGGAGCGAAATGTGTTCATTTTCCCGTCAGAACAAACCAAAGAGAATCCACTTCCCTCTCAAATTCTGTCTTGGGTTATATGAAAATCTTTCATTTCATTATCAACACTCTTCTTACATACTTAAGTTTGCTTTATCTTCTTATTTAAAAAATCTACATTTAGCATAGAAACTTTGAAAATGAAAATTTCAGATATTTATTAACAATGTGAAAGTGAATGCACTTTTTTTAATACTTTGGTTTGGGTGGATGAGAAGGAGGTAAAGGGGAGGAAGCAGAAAGTTTTTGCAGTTTAACCTAACAAGGAAATTAACTTTTTTTAACTCCAAAACTGCATTTCTTGACAACTTGATTTTAAAACAGGTGCTACATGTGGGATTCCTCTTTCATTGCAAATCATTGCTAATACAAAGAAACTGTAGACTTCAGCTGCTGAAGAAATTGAATTTTCCAATAGCAATTTTTCATTTTAATCCTGCAATTAAAGGTTTCCTTGAAAATGAAGCAGCAATGTCAAGGTGTACAGTAGAATTATAAAATCTGATTTATGTAGTGCTAAATATGAAATATCTTATTTTATCTGGAAATCTTTATATAAAATAGCTAACAGAATGGCAAGGCTAGGCATGATACTCCAGTACATGTGACCATGCCCCTCTTTGCTTCCTGAGGAACTTCAGGTTACTTTCCACTCCAGTTCTTCAAGTAGCTTTGCTCTGGGTCAGATGGAGACAGGGAATAAATAAGAAAAGCAAGGAATAATGGCAAGTCAAAACATGAAGGGGTCTGGCAAAGGCAGTCAGCACAGCTTCTATGGCACTGAGATAGCTGAGATGTCAAGAGCATTTATCAGAAACAGGGAAACCAATATGCTAGAATTAGAGACAGTATGTGTTAGCAGCAGCCAACCTGGCTTCATGTTTGGCTAATGAATACATACACAGGTTTCAGGCCTGCTGGTGACATTCACACAAGATGATAAGTAG
Source organism: Chlamydotis macqueenii (assembly GCF_036417535.1). Lineage (NCBI taxonomy): Eukaryota > Metazoa > Chordata > Aves > Otidiformes > Otididae > Chlamydotis > Chlamydotis macqueenii. The sequence goes on from NC_141558.1 coordinate 13,109,466, forward strand.
GAAAATAGGAATTGTTTCTACTGAAAACAAAGATTTTTATAAAAAATGTCAATGCTCAATTAAAAAAAAAAAACAGAAAAGTAAAAATATCCAAACTTTTATCTTTTTCTTTTTGTTTAAATCTTTTAATTTGAGCATTTAGTGATTTAGACCAAAATTTTTTTAAAAAAAGAAAAGAAAAAAAAAATAATACTTTTCTAGAAAGGCAGAGATTTTCTGTGACTTGGCAGAGATTTTCTGGGTTTTGTCTTTACCTGACTGAAATTTTATCAGGTCCTTCATTTGCCTGTATGTTGTCAATTCAGCACCAATCCTTTTAAGTTGTTAAATGATGCAGGTCTTCTGTTATTTAGGTTGCAAATGCCCTGAATCAAAGCCTGTGTCAATGGGGGCTTGACAATATTCCTGGCATGCACATTATATTGAGAGCTTCCTGGCTGCTCCTTTAACATATACATCCATCACTATTTGTTCAGCTTTTTCTGAGATCAGGGTTTATTAAACAACAGAACAAAAAAGCAAGCGAAATGAAACAAGAATATCTCAGACTAAGGCTGCATTTCCTTAAAACTGTCTGGTTTCTTCTGTGTCATTAGGAATTAGTTTCTTAGGGGTACTGCAGAGGTTTATTAAGATACTGGAGCATTGCTGGTAATCTGTGTCTAACATCTTCCCTGCATTCAGCAATAGTCCTGCTGTTGCAATAAATCGAATATTAGAAGACAGTGAACTCTTTTGGGCATGAAACTGGTTGTTTTCTTTTGTTTTATTTTTGCTTCATTTTTTGTCTGCTGAGTGCCTAAACATACACTGGAACTTTACAAACGCAGGTCTGAATGATGCTAATGATGCAGCTAAATGGTTTTCTGCAACCGAGGTTTAGAGGTCTATGCTTATATACCACTACCTTGTGCTGGTTGGTGCACTGGTTCACCAGGAGCCAGTTGGGGTACTTCTGTACAGTGAGAGTTTTTTGTAGTTAAGAAATTGTTTTAACTGACTACTGTGTTTTAGGAGAAATTACAGAAAATTAACCTTCTGTTAAAACTGAAGTAATGTGTCTCTTAAGGATTTAGGACCCCATTTGCAAAATGTATATACATTGCTTTGTTGTACTGTATTGCAAAAAAAAAAAAAAAAAGAATGAATTTGAACTTTTAGGGGGACCTTGAAACCTTGGATAGTGACATCAAAATTTCCCTGTATTTGATCAAAGTGTGAATCATCTTCTCTAATGATCTGTCTGGCCACTGGCGTGTACCACTAGACTAAGGCGATAAACAAGGGACTCTATGTTCAAAACATCATTTGAATTCATATCCACAACTAAAACAAAACACCTTTCCCCTCAATAAGAGGGAGAGGAAGTGGGGTGGGGATGCAGGACAGTCAGCGGAAATTAATCCAAGTTTTCAGTTTTCCAACTATCTCCTATTATTCTGCTTACGTTTCAAAAGTGTTTAATAACTCCTTACCAGACATCCTAAAACTTTTGAAATACGTTATTGCAACCTTTTGATTCTTTCTTGGAATATTTCTTGGCATAATTGATTAAAATGACTATAATTCCCCATCAGTTTAGAGATAGAGAGATGGGATGGATAATATGACTATGAATTTTTCATGAGATATTTTATTGAAGACTGAAATTTAATAATATCTGTGTTTAACTCTATGATTTCTTATTTTATATTTTTGACCCATTTGCAACACACTATTTCTGAAAAGTAGGCTTTCTAGGGACAAGCTTCATGATGTGCTACTCATAATTAGGTGATACTGCTCTTTTCCATGTTTTTGTGTTAATATATCCATTTTACACTCAAAGGCCTTATATCCCTGGAGTTGGCCATTCAAACTGCAAAGGAATATATAGAATAAAGAATATGTTGATCCTGAAGTGGTCATGTATATTTAAGAATTCCAAGACATTTTTACCGGCATTATTGTATTTAGCATATTTTAATTTAAGGGACTATGCTCTGCCTATCAGGAAACTTACCTGCCATTTTGCTTACTTTAAACCGGTCCTTGCTGTTGCTGGATAATGCTAGCCTGCATTTTAAGAAGCAAGACCCAGCTCATGGCTGGTGTAAGGATCACTGCTCTATGGGATTATACTGACTCACACCAGCTCAGGATCTGATTCATATTTTCTATCTCTGTGACGTGATTTAGCCTAAGTACACCCTATAAATCTATTCTCAGATGTTACTTTCTGCCTCTCAAGCTTCCAGTAGGAGAGCTTGTATTCAGGTTTCACAGCCAGGCAACAAAAGGCTTCCCCTGGGTACTATGCCACTCTTTTAAAAACTAAAACACACGAGCTGTGGAGGCAGAGCATTTAAATAGCAACATTCATTACCCTAGCTGAAGGAAAAAAGGTCAGCTCCAGCAGTAATCTCCTGCTGTAAATTTGCTAGAGAAACAACATGCCAGTAAAAGTACACATTAAACAATATTGTCGGCACTGGGACGCTGGCCGCCTCCAGCCCCGCCGGCGATACCGATAGCGTTAAACCCAACATTCAAGGGAACCCCTTGTGCCAGGAGGGACCTGAAGCACACCCTACAAGGTCAGCTGAAGCAGGGCCTGGCTGCCCTGAGCACACACGTGTATATGTAGCTCTGTGTCTATAGGCACCCATACGCGGTGGCCCATGAGGAAGGTGTGCGGAGCAGGGCACATTGGCCATCCTCCCCTCCTGTGAGGAAGGATCCCTGGCGGGATTGCGGGCAGCGGCCCCCGCTGACAGATTTTTTCAGCACGTTGCAGGCAGGTTGGCCGGGTGCCTGGCAATCCACTGGGACTGACACATTTTGGGCAGCCTGGCGGTACGCAGGGAGCCATGTGGCCGATGTTAGTAAACATTATCCCGCACAGTCTGGCGTGCCACCACCGGCAGCGGGAGGGTGAGCGGCTGGCGCCGTGCAGGGCCCGGCCAGGGCGGCCGAGCTGCCCGGGGACGCCAGCCAAGGCCCGTCATCCAGCAGCTGCTCCCGTCTCTGCAGCAACAGCGACGAACAATGGGCTGGAAATCCAGCCGGTGGCCTGTATGGAGAGGGCTCTATGGAGGGAGAGGGCCCGCTGCCCAGCCTGGAGACAGCCTGCCCACCCCCTCCCCCCAGAAAAGAGTACACCCTGAAGTACACAGAAAGGCACACAAAAAAGCATCAGGCCATGTTATCTCCCTCTGTGCCCCTTCAGGCAGGTTCCCCCTCGCCATCCAGGTGTTCAGGCTCCATTTTGATTGCACCTCTCTGGCCACCCAGGCGGAGGGTCACATTTAACAGCAAAGGCTGGATGGCTCAGAATTAAAATAACGGGGGTTGTATTTCAATGGAAATTTGCTGGGCTTTCTCTCTCTTCTCATGATTTTAGACCTGGGTCTGTGTAGCAGAGATCAGACTTCAGTTTGTACCTCATCACTCTGGGAGATGGAGTGGCTTCTGTCCCTGTCTGGGGACAATCCTATCAGTTTTACACTCAAATGTCCAGCTTTCAGCTTGATTCTGCTTTCAAATGTAACCCTTCTCCCTACAGGCAACAAAAAAAAAGGCATAGATTTAATGCATCTTGAAATCATTTTGACAAGTAACTGAGCTGTCCTGAGGTTGCCATTCAAAAACCTGGGGAAAACAAAGGCAGCCTCCCTCATGCACTTGCAGCAGGAAGAATTTCTCCCACTTGCAAGACCTCTAGAGCTGTGCACAAACAAGAACATTTTTATAAGAGGAGTGGACACAGTCATAAACTTGAAAAAATAGAGCAAAATGCACATATATGCATATCCATATGCAAATAAAAACCACCATCCTCTTCTAGTAAGCCCAATATAAATTTAATGACATATTTTCCTATGAAGGTCCTTCACCTACATCATTGCATCCAGACAACAAACCTCACTTGCCATTCAGCCAGCAAGTCCATATTTTGGGAAAGCTTTATAGAGATAAGCAGCAATTCTCTGGAATACGTTCAAGTCCCCTGCCCCATATCAGCTAAAAAATCTTCAGAAAGCACAGTTTCTTACAACATGACCCTTTCTCCAAACAAAATTAAGCCTTTGGGACCAACGTCTTTTGTTGTACAAGTCTTCCATGGAATATCTTAAAACTTTTAGAAGGAATTGATTCTTATTACACAAACAAGAAACATTCATGCTTTCCTCAAAATCTCTTGGGAATCTGTTCCCCAGCATAAATCTGTATCTTTGTATAATTATATTGGCTTACCAAGTGCGACTAAAGGAATTATGTGTCATAAAGGACAAATGTCCTTGTGTGATGATAAAGGACTGTATGGAATTGTTTACTGCTTTTCTACAAGAGTGTACATATGTGTGGATGCAAGATGACAAGAGCCTAACTTAAGGCGTGGGGGGAAGTAACTAAGAAAAATCTCTCTAAATGCCAGGTATGTAATCACAATTGGTAATATGTCATACATAGTCCTATGAAGATCCAAATGAGAGCTACAGCTTTTGAGTTTGATATACTGTATGTGCAATGAATATTTATTATTATCATTATTTATAAAATGTAGTAATACTCTTAGGAATGTTCTGAACTGAAGAAAGTTCACTGTGTGCAGAAAGAGTGTGCTAATTAAGAGATATGATACACATGTCACCACAGGGAAGCTGTCAATAGGGAAAGTAATCCATTGACTATATGTGCATTTTGCATCTAAGAGCCAGTTTTGAAAAAATGGAAGAATGAAGGTAATATGTTACAGCCTTGTCTGGCCGCATTCCTGTTGCATAGAAGAACCAAAAAGAATGAAGAACAGAGTCCCAGAGCAAGGCAAAGATGAGAGACAGGGCTGAGAAGCAAAACTGGAAGCTGGATTTTTTACCTGGCTCTGTACATCAGCTGGGACCTGCAAAAGTCCAAATGCCAGGACAGCAGGAGAGATCCTTTGACCTTGGAAAAACTGAATATGAGCTGCAATTGACTAAGTTAGTTGGTGTAAAAACAAAAACTCTGTTAGAAGTCACCTAAATTTGAATGGGTCTAGTTGCTGTAAAAGTAACTGAAAGACTAAAATTGAAAGACCCTTTGTCCGTTAGGGGATGCAAATTTATTGGATATATTTACTACAATAATTTCAGTGGGCTGTCTCTGGACCTAAGTCAAACTAGCATGGCATGGTGCATCATATACTGTTACGTATAGCTGTTTGCATTGATATGGCTTAGTCCCCTTATCTCCCAGGACAGGGTGGCCACATACAGCCTCCTCCACGGCAGTGCTCCCTGGCCCGTGCTAGCCCCCAGCTGCCCCTAACCACTGGTTGTGTCAAAGCCCTGCCAGGACGCATGCTGACTGTGTAACAGGGGACAATCACAGGCCATGGGCCTCTTCCACTTGCCAGCTCATAGATAATCTGACAGATACAAAAACTAAATCAATAGGCTTCGGTGAGAACTGAGACAGGCTCAGTTGGTCTTTCCCTATTTAATTTTTCTAATTATATTCTTAATTTCCACCAGTCTAACTATTTATAGTACAATAACAACGTTACCAAGAGAAAGAAAAAAGAAATGACATTAAGAAGTTGAAAATAAACAAAAAAAAATCTTGCATGCCTGAAAATGTATAAAACAGACCTTTCTGTCAGGGCCCAATCCTGCTCTCTGCACCTAGACAACAAGACTATTGTATTCAGGGCTGAGTCCATGGAAATATGTCTGGGCTTCACATTTCAGCTGAGCGCCTGAAGAGACTACTGATAAACTTGCAACTTTAGTGCAGAAAATTGAGGATAGATCATAGTCTGAAGAAGGCTATTTTGTTTCTTTCAAAGAAAATTGGGGAAGAAAGACAAGAAGGGAGGAGGAGGAAAGGTCTGGGCACAAGGATTCGGAACGAACAGCTTCTACTTTGATGCCACAATACCTTCAATAGTTCTGCACAAGTCACTTGGTCCTTCTGCCTTATCTGCCCACCTCAGCACAGCAGGGAGCAGAAAGCTTTGTGGAGCATTTAGCAGTCTGAAATACCAAGAAAGCTTGTCCATGGAAGACTATTCATAACTCCAGTGCAGTCAGTGGAGCATCACAGATTTGCTAGGGGCCTCCTAAAGCCTACTGTGAAAGACCCTAAAAATGTTGTTCTGCTTGGGTATGGGGATGTACATGTACAAATTTTTGGTAAATCTTGCACTGCATTGCATATTTAGGCAGAGAAAAATAATAAAACTGCCTTCCCCAAAGAAATAACTCACTGTGGTTTAGGTCCTGATTCATAATCCAATGAAGTAAAAAATATTCCTGCTGTTTCACCAGTTGTTTCACAGGTACTTGGCATTATCTTTGTTATCGTTCAATTGTTATTCCTTCTTTTATAATCTTTCTACTTTCTTACTCTGGCTCATTTGTCAGTACATTACATATAATGCTCCTAGTAACAAAGCATAATAAAAATCAAAAGATACTGAATTGGCTCTACTTAGAATAGAAAACAGATGGGATATTTTTCAGCGTGTTTGAAAAATCAACACATTTCCCTTATAATATCTAACAACTAGCATTATTTTCATTTTATAGTTTATACCAGAAATAGACATGAGCTTACGAGCCTTGATGAAGCATCTGTAGCTCCATGAGGTGAGTCTCACTTTACAAGTCCTGGGTTGCACACTCTGCACTGAGGGAAGTGAAACCAGATTTTTTTCAAGGTTCCACTGCTGCTGTAAAGACTGCAATATCACTACTTAGTTTAAGTCAAGCAATTTGGAATGACATTTCCAGCTTTTGTTTTCTTATATAGTTTCATTTTACTTTCTTCCTCTACAAAACTATGCCCAATATAACATGAGGATAAAATCATAATGCTTACCTAATTACTACTGCATTACACTTGAATGAACAGTGCAGATACTGAACATTAGACAAATTACTAATACAACAATGCAGCAGTTCTTTTTGTGCCACAAGATTTCTCTGGGAATGTTATTTTATTGTATTTCATTTAGTGCTTGTTTGTTTAAGGGGGAGGAACAGACATTGCTGTATTTCAGTTTGATTCAGCAAGCATTCTGGCCTCAGTCCAGCAAATCATTTAAGCGTGTGCTTAAATGTAATGAAATGAAGTTTAAGTTCATAGTACTGCCTATGTATTTAACATACAGCATGGGCTTAAGTGCTTTATAAAAAGCAGGACCAGAATGATGAAAAACCTTTAAAAAAAAAGGCCCACGCATTTTTACACATACAATTTTAAAAACCCTAATACAGTTAGAAGGGACATTTTCCGCTGCCTATGCTATGAAAACAGTGTGTAGTTCCGCCCCCCCCTACTCTGCCCCCCCCCGCAAAGCCAACTAACTTTTCTTGATCTGACAATCTGACAGCTATATCCTTTGTAACTGCTAGTCTGGCCCTTTTTAAAAATATCCTGTTAAGTGGAATCTTTGCCTGAGCAAGGTATGCAGAAATGAGTCACAGGGAATATACGGAATTTTCTCAGGACTTAGGGCCGCGCCTGTTGTAGCCAAAGGCTAAATCTCCAGTGGAACTCAGTAGTGCTCCTCTGAGTACACTCACTTTCCATACCAGTCTCTGTTTTACTGGGAAACATAAAACCAACATGAAAGTCATGCTGAAACACACCACAAAGAACGGTGTGTTCTTAACTCGGGTTACCTAATCCAGGTTAGATAATTTAAGCTGCGGTTGCGCAGCAATTTAAACCAATGTAACTACTGGCTGCCAGGGAGGGTGGGACCACGTCAGCCAACAGTTAGGTGTGCAGCAGCCACTGCCCCGCTGCAGCCCCAGCTTCAACCAGCAACCAAGACAGACAAGGTAACTGGAGTTAGCTAATATGGAACATGAAACACTAACAGTGCTTAAAGCTCACACTGCTTTAACCTGTCCAGGTAAAGACATTACTCTTTTTTATGAGTTTTTGCAATGTAGACAGACCTGGAGAACCTTTTCAGAGACTCAGCAGAGCTGACTGCTGTCCACAGTAAAAGGGAAATACAGTTCCTTCCTCAGAAGGTTTACAATCCATATGTTATATTTCCACTGTAAAGACCCTAAGCTCTTAGCCAAAGGAAAAGAAAAAAAAAAAAAAAAAGCAAAAACTGGCTTTGCTATTTATGAGAAGCTCCCAGTGTTAAAAAAAAAAAAACAACCAACCAAACAAAAAACCTGTTGTGTGTTGTGTTTTGCAGGTTCGATGCCTAGGGATTTATTTGTTTGTATGTTTGTTTGTTTGTTTCTGCCAAGAGCAGAAACAGCCTTCTTGAATTGCACTGCAGTGAATCAATCTCTTTTCAACAGAGGAATTAAAAACCTCTAGGTTTCATTCATTAACAGAATAATACATATATTTTGCTCGGTAGTGTTTGTTTGAATTACAACCGCACGGAATTTAGAACAAAGCTAGTGTGGCTGCATGGACCTGCTCAAAATTCTTAAAATTCCATTTTAGATTATTTCTGCTACAAGACCTGATTAAGCATACCAGTTATCTAAAATATACTAGTTTTTCTGTTGCTCCATTTTTCTTGCCATCTCCAGTCACTGCTTGCCAAAAATAATTTTAAATAGTTATTGTTTTGCATTTCTAGCACATCTCCAAAAAGAGAGGAAACAATTATGCTTTTGATCTATGAACAGAGCATGAGCTAATCATATTCTCTCAGCTATTGTCATGCCTTCATGCTAGAGAAGATGTCTTTCTCAAACTTATCTCTTGCTTAGTGTAGACTTAGAGAGCATCCTCATGCACTTTACACAATATAGAAGGAGTTGAGTGCCTTTGGCCTAGTTTCTCTAGCTTTCACTCATAAATAAAGAGGTGGGAAGAAAGAAAGCGGAGAAAAACATGCACAGGTATGTATGAACACATGTTGGCCTTGATTTTTTAAATAATGTTACATAGTTCCATTTATCTGGAGGTTTCTTGGTATTTTAAATTATAAAGGTGGCTTCTCTTGTATTGTCTTGTGTTTAAATTTCATTTTTAAATGCTGATTTCAGCACTCAGTTTCTCTGCACACCAGAGATGTAGTCTCTGGGGACAGAGGGAAGGGGAAAGCGTTGTAAGATGTGAGTCTTATACATAGTCACATAAAATTGTCCAAGGAGCCTGTTCCTATCCAGGATGTCGTACAGAAGGCAACGGGCATTATAAGCCCCAAGGCACTCCTCTGTGCCTCCTGGTGCAGAATGCCTATCTCTGAGGCTTACAGGAACGCCCACAACCAAGAGAAAGGATTTCGCCCAGCATTGAAAGATTGTGGTGTTAGGAAATGGAAGACACATTAGAAATGTGCGTGAACTGGAAAACATAAGCACTTGTTTTACTTCCAGCCAACAAAACCTTCAAGAGAACACGTGCTGATTTATGTCCAGGTATCTACTTTTGGATCTCCACCTTATCTCTGGATAAGGCTTCAGGTTTGATTCAGCATAGGGGTGAAGCGAGGCAATGTTCTAGGTGTTTGTATGTTGGATTTTGCCTTGTTTTCTAAAAGCTATAGAATTTCCTGTCTGAAGATTGTCAGTTCACTTTCATCTTTTCATCTCTAATTATGCTTACTGTATTCCAGAAGACTAGAAATAAACTAAATTCTATGTTAACCTGAAACTTAAGAGGATGAGGATTAGGGCAGAGACTGTATTTAGTTTTGATCTAAGGTAGATAAAAAACAAACAAAATCTTTGGAACCTGAGAAATTAATCTACTGACTCTCAAAATTCTACCATGCACTCCAAATCTTCTCCCCTGAACTAGTGCTAAAATATCTTAGCACTGAGCTAGAAGAAATTGGCTGGTTTTATAACTTTCTTTTGCTCCCTTGCAGTTTCCTATAGGTCAGTGAGTTGTACACCAACTTCTCTGGTTCGGTGTGGCCCAGGAAATTGCAAATATTTTCAGCTGTGTCAGGTTCTGCATATGCAAGTTAGCAGGTTCAAAGGGAAGCTTAATTGACACTAATCCTCATCTTGACTTTTGCTCACCTCCTCCTCTTTTCCCACTAAGCCTTACCACCTTCCCACCTCAAAGCCACAAAAGCTTTACAATTTTTCTTATAAAAATATATATATTTAACCCTTTGGCAATCTCTTAATGCCCTTTTATTAAATCCCTTAACTCCCTTTATTAAGTCTAGGGTAATTAAAATTATTATAAACCGCTCTTGAGAGATTATACCCTTTAATCACAGTGCATATTTGCTGAGATGTAGGCGACATTTGTGGTATATCAAATATAAATATACTTTCAGCAAAGATGTTTAATAACAATTTTTAAAACTAAGATCTTGATTAAGGAGGTTTAGGGCATTAAAAATCATATCTACATGTGGTCACAACAAAACAGTGAAGGACTTCAAATACTTTTCCACATATACAATGGCACAGTTATTATCAGGTTTCTCAATTTATTTCAACTCCACCTCCTCAGTTGGCATAATCTGTCCTAATGCCATTGACTCCCAAGGTGCTACACTATATATCAGCTCAGTTTTCTGGGCAACCAGAACAAATGCGTAAGTAAAATCCCTTCTTGGGTCATTATTCTCCAGCCAATGAAAGAAAAAATCAAAGACTTTTCTGGAGTGAGCTTGGATCTCCTGTCTGGAGTAAGCTTGGACTCCTAAACTGTGCACTCATCCCATCAGCAGCAATAGTACAGTGAGTACATCCCCTTGAAACACATATGGTTTGATGTTGTTGCAGTATGTTTGTGCACAAAGTAAATAAGATTAGGAACCCCTGTTCCAGTGTAAAATATAAATATGCACTATCATCAAGGTTTGAGGTTTAATTGAGATATTATTAGTTAGAGCTTCTCATTCACATAAATATGCTTCATTGTCGTGTGCATAGGTCATCAAATAGGACCAAGTGATATGCAGTCAGCCCTCAACAGTTACTATTCTTTTCTTTAACTATTCGTAAGAAATTTAGTCTCTGTATTCCTTCTGTTTCTTCATGCCTGTTAACATGCAGCTTGAATTTTGGTTAACACTTCTATGACCAGGCTCTCAAGAGTTCAAAAGCTGCGTCTTCGTTAAAGGACATACATAAGTGATAATACACACATTATAGGCTGAAGGCACTCTTATAAAATTGTAGAATGACATGGATCAGTATAGCAAGTATTTATCTCTAACATTTGCTACTAAACTTAATTTCAAAATTAAAGAGTTCTGATAAGAAATCAATTAGGCACCCAAGATTTGTTTTGTTTTATTGCCATTCTTTATAAAAAGTGAGAAAAAAACATTAATTTAATTTTTTTTCAGTAGGACAGACAGCCAAACACCTTACTCTTGACCACTTCTAATTGCTATTTATTTTCACTGGTGCTTGCATAACTAAAGCACCCAAGCACTGAATAGTGTCAACACCAGCAGCAGAAAAGAAAGGTGTAATTTTCTTTAACAAAGGAGTTCATGAGTAACTTAACAGCTCCTAGTTGATAGTGAATGCATATGCTTAAATTTCTCCAGAAGTATAACATTCAGTCTTTAAAAGGTACTACTGACAAAAGTGAAACAGTATTAATTAATATGCACTATTCTACCTATTTTATTCTAACTGCATGCTTGTGTTTTTATGAAGTAATTTTTCACAAACAAATGCCAGTGAGAAATTAGGACTCAAAAAATGGAAAAGAATATAAAATACAGCGTAATGTAACTTAACGTATCTAAAATTTTCATTTAGAAATCTTGGAAGGTCTTGAGTTCTCTATATACTCCTACTGAAGTTAACAGACTTATAGCCACTCAGCAAGTGTTCAGCAGCTCAAATGGGATCCTGTATTTTAGACTTAAATTAAAAAAAAAAAATACATTCGGAGAAATGTAGAAAATTCGGAGAAATGTAGAGAAATTCAGACTCGGAGAAAAGATGAGACTGCAAAGCAAAAAAGTTGTGACGCATTTAAGTGTTGAATGAAAGAAGGAATTGACATAGGGTCATATGGAACAGCTATTGAAGACGACAGGAGCTGTGAAAATAAATAATTTTTTAAAAGGAACAGAGAAATAAAGTTATAAGGACTACTGGAGTGAGGTTATAGAAACGGGTGAAGGGAAACACTGAAATAGTGAGTACTGTAAGAGGTCCAGTAACAGAAGTAGTTAATAGTGATTAAGTGAAAAGTTAATAGTTATTTTTTTTAAATGTTCATCTACTTTCTGTGGGTTTTTTTCTTTTACATTGAAAAGAATGTGATATGTGCTATCATTTAATTTAATGTAAAATGTTGTCAGTATATCAACATCTGAAATGTATCAACATGCCCCTTAAATGAGCTTTCTGTAGGTGTGAGAAGGAGAAAATAAGGGCCTGCCCACCATGCAATATGGTAACACGAGAAAAGTTTTAAGAAATTTTATCAGTAATGCAAGCAATTTTCTGGCAATGATGAATATTGCTATACATTGATGATAAACAGGAGATGTGAGAGGATAAAAAAAAAACCCTAAGGAAGCTAAGATTATGGAGATGATATTATAGAGAACAAAAGCAAAAGGATACAAGTTTTGCAGAAAATATTAACTAGATGGAACTGGGTTTAAAATTACTTGACTAGCTCAAGAAGAACCTTTAAGATGTGTAAGTGAAATAAAATGAGTGGAAGACAGGAGCAGTAGGACTCAATTTTCTTTTAGAGAAATGTTTCTAACAATAATTATTGAGGATGTGCCTCAAGAATGGTGACTGCGAACCCTGACCAAAATTAATGATTGTAGGAAAAAATGAGAAGCAAAAAAAACCCAGAAACACAGTTTACAGTACATTTTTTTATGACCAGGTTTCTAGATAAAATTGAATATGTTTGCATCCTTGTTAGATTTTATTTTACAGTAAGAAAACTCTTAATTAAGAGTACATGAAATTATAAAAGGATCAACTAAACATGTTCCAAATTTCTTAGAGTGAAGGAATATCAAGCATGAGCCTCTACACATCTCTTTAAATATAAAAAAAGCATTGCCATTTTCAGGAAAAGGCTGTTAGATAGCACCGTTCTCATTTTAGCACCTGATTTAGGAATCTAAATATTATTTTCTAGCTCTTTAGGACCATATTCACAGATGCTGTACAGGTGCCTAAACACCTTGTAGTTTCACAGGACAAACATTTATCCAAACCATTTGATATCAGGAAACTTTGTAGATTTGAGTATTACATGCTGTCACATCTATGTCTATGTTTAAATAATTGTGACTTTCTCAATCTTGTCAACTGTTCCTAACTCTAGAGTCTACCTGACTTTCCACTGTGTAAAGTGGACACAATACTGCTGAAGCTCTGAACATAATGAACTGCTCAGAGATTTACTTAGTGCAAGCCTTACTTAGGTATTTGTGAACTGAGACAGAGAACTCCAATCTCACCAGTAGTGCAAAATCCTGTAGACATGCTCTGATCACACATAAGACATTAACACCTTCTGAGTCTTTCCACATTACAGCTGGAAATAGCTGATGGGTAGGAAGACTGTATGATGCCCCCCCCGCCCCAAAAAAAAAAACCCAAAACAACCAGAAATTGCACGTGCTGCTTGCTAGGATAGTCATTTTGGAGATGACACCAAACTGAGTGGTGCAGTTGACACACCTGAGGGACAGGATGCCATCCAAGAGGGACCTTGACAGGCTGGAGAGGTGGGCCTATGTGAACTTCCTAAGGTTCAACAAGACCAAGTGTAAGGTCCCACGCGTGGGTCAGGGCAACCCCCAGTATCAATACAGGCTGGGGGATGAAGGGACTGAGAGCAGCCCCGAGGAGGACTTCGGGGTACTGGCGCATGAAAAGCTGGATGTGAGTCAGCAATGTGCACTTGCAGCCCAGAAAGCCAGCTGCAACCTGGGCTGCATCAAAAGAAGCGTGGCCAGAAGTCAAGGGAGGTGATTCTGCCCCTTCTACTCCGCTCTCGTGAGACTGCACCTGGAGTACTGCACCCAGCTCTGGAGCCCCCACCACAGGAAAGACACAGACCTCTTGGAGCGGGTCCAGAGGAGGGCAACAAAAATGATCAGAGAGCTGGAGCACCTCTCCTATGAAGACAGGCTGAGAGAGTTGGGGCTGTTCAGCCTGGAGAAGAGAAGGCTCCAGGGAGACCTTATTGCATCCTTTCAGTGCCAAAAAGGGGGCTTATAAGAAAGACGAGGATAAACTCTTCAGCAGGGCCTGTTGTGATAGGACAAGGGATAACGGTTTCAAAGTAAAAAAAAAGGTAAGATTTAGACTAGATATAAGGAAGAAATTTTTTACTCTGAGGGTAGTACAACACTGGAACAGGTTGCCCAGAGAGGTAGTGGATGCCCCATCCCTGGAAACATTCAAGGCCAGGTTGGATGAGGCTCTGAGCAACCTGATCTGGTTGGAGATGTCCCTGCTCCTTGCAGGGGGATTGGACTAGATGACCTTTGAAGGTCCCTTCCAACCCAACCATTCTGTGATTCTATGAGTCTGTAAAACATCCAGTATTAATTCCTGCTGTGGAACACCTGCAAGAATATACTCAAGCATGACCACTGGCTATTAGGTCTGGTTTCATTCTCTCGTTAGCATTATTATTTTCTTTAAATTTGTCGGGTAAATAATGAAGTCTTTCTCATTTGCATTTTTTTTTCTTTTTTATCCTTCACATTGCTCATACCAAATCAACCTTTATCTCACCACAACAATCCCCCACACAGTCTACAGATGAATTTCTACCTTAAAGACCCTGGCACATAACTCCAAGGATGTGAATATCACAGGCAGTGCAATTTCCTTTCTTTGACGTTTTTCCTTTCTGAACATCTGCCCCCAAAAGAATACTAATAAAGTGCCCGATCTAATGACAGATTTAGAAGACAGAGATAATTTCTAGACTAAAAAGCAAATTCATGATATTTCAAGGATATTTTAAGATTGATATTAGGAATTTAAAAGAATGAAATTATCTAAGTGGTTTTAAAAATGTTTTATGAGGATTCCCAGCTACTAGCCACCACTGAACTCTGCATATGATACTGGGTAGTTCCCTCATCTCCTACATAATAAATTGCAATATTAATTACATATTAAAATTAAATTCATTACAATATTAATTACAATGTAGTTACTGTAATGTAATTGTTTGCCTTGTATTGCACAAGAAGAAAGGTGTTTGCATACAGATACTAAAAATAGCAGTTGAAATAATATTCTGATTTGTTACACACATGCACTGCGCTGTTCTTTGAGGAAGTGAAACCTTTGAATGCTAAAACACTACGTAGTTATTTTTTACGGTGCTAGGAAGCAAAATGGAGATAAGTGAAATATTTTATTTAATTGCAACTAAAATGACTACATCAATTAAATTAACTATATATCCTACATTCATCCACTGTTTTATTCTAAGAAATAAATCTATTAATCTGCAGTTTTCTCCAAATCATTGCTTTAAATTTCATCTGGTAAGTAAGATCAGCTATGGAGCAAGCAACTTGTTGATGGTACCCAGCAGCAATAAAGACAACTATTCATGTTATCACCCCTTTTATGTTGTAATCACTCTTTCTCCACAGTACAGAGCAGTGTTTGGGTGCATTCCAGTAAAAGCCCAATGTAGATGCTCTGAACTGTCCTTTGGGAGCAGCCTGTGTCTCTCTGGTGACTACATAAGCAGAACTGGGAAGCTAAGCAGCTAGGTGCTTGAAACTGTGTAAAGCTTGTAATGCTTGTAGATTAGAAGGTGTAACTAAACAGATGTAGAAAACATGATTCATTCTACCTCTAATACAAAACTACACTCTATTTAGCTGTTAGACACTGTTCTTTTGGACAAGAGGTCTCTTGTCATAATTTTGTAATGATCGATACAGCAGCTCACAGGAACACAATCTAACTTCAGCTTCAGACAGACAACACAGAAGACAGTTCCTCTCCCTAACTGCATGCAGTATAGAAGATAGAAAGCAGATAGAAAGCAGTAAATACTTAAAGCAGACAAATGAGGTTGGGAAATTGGGACTACAGAATAAGAAAAAAGAAATAATCTTATTTCACTGCAAAATAACGTGTCCACTTATCTAAACAATGCCAGATGGAAGAACTATATCATGGCAAATGATATAGCTCACAAACAGAGCAGCTGTAATAGTACATATGGAGTCTAACAATGATTAGGCATATGAAATGTAACTCAACACTTCAGAGAGCAGTAACAAATGGTCATAATTTAGTTATAAGTCTGATAAAATTAAAGTCTGATAAGTCTACACACCCATCCATTTCATCATGGAGTTAAAATACTTGCCATTAATTGTATTTGCTTTGTAGGTAGGTACATTTTTTTTTTCCATTTCTGCATTATTTAGCTGAGCCATATTGTGATCAAAAATACAGGAAGCAAAATACCTTTTTTTGGTTTTCTTTTTCTTCAAAGTACCAAGTGGACAGTCTTGTTACTTTGTTAAAATACACATTTGGCTTCTTATAAGGTTCTTATAAGAAAGACGGGGAGAATCTTTTCAGTAGGGCCTGTTGTGATAGGACAAGGGATAATGGTTTTAAAATAGAAGGAAGCAGATTCAGACTGGACACAAGGAAAAAATTTTTTACACTGAGGGTGGTAGAACACTGGAACAGGTTGCCCAGAGAGGTGGTAGATGCCCCATCTCTGGAAACGTTCAAGGCCAGGTTGGACAGGGCTCTGCGCAACCTGATCTGGTTGGAGATGTCCCTGTTCCTTGCAGGGAAGTTGGACTAGATGACCTTTAAAGGTCCCTTCCAACCCAAATTACTCTATGATTCTATGATTTAAACCAGCCACAAGCCAGGAAATTCAGCCTTCAGAATGGGATCCTTTTAAAATAATTTTCTTGTAGCTTGGTTTATCAGTATACTTACCAGGAGCAAATGTGCCCTCTGCAAATTACACACATCATGAAATCTCAGGCAGTCCTGCCAAGACCGGGTGATAAGTTGCCATAACAGTAGCTTGAGATTTGAGAAATGCACTTTCCTTCGCACTCATGGCAACGGGTGACCTAGTGGTAATGACATCGTTAACACATTTCACCTTTTTAAGCTCTCCCGCTGGTGTTTTACTTATACTAGTTTATGGAGGAATCATTTCATTTTGGTGTTTCAAGTCTCTTGTGTTCTTAGTGGTATTTTTAAGAAAATAAACAGAAAAGTGGAAGGAGACCATCCTCTGGGATATGTGATTTGGCAGGAAGCCATCTGATTCCACCAGCAGATTCTATCTTACACGAAAAAGAACTTGGGGGTTTTAATAATAGAAAGGTAAGATTGCAATCAATCTAATTCAGTTTTCCCTTCAGGAATCAGCAATACCTGCTTTTTAATAAGCACTTATTAGGTACTTGCCACATTTTCTAACAGATTCTCCAGACAGATATGCTTGTATTTGTTATGTAAATGTAGGTATGTATATTTTTTAAAAAAGGAATAGTGTCTCAATTCATGGTTTGACTGAGTCCTTATGGACTCTGCACTCTAGATACACATGCAGAAGGATCTTTTGTTACTGCTGTTGCTATGTCTCTATGTCCTTTATGTACCCTTCCGGGTACTGATTCTTCAGAAAATATTACTAAATGAATTGTTTACCTTCTCTTTTCAAAAGCTATCTTTCCTACAGCTCTCAATTCTTTTTATCATGTAAATACAAAAGAATCAAAAGAGCACTATCTTCTATTTAACAACTGGAACTTAATAACATCCTAGAACTGAGGTTTTTGTTTATGAAAACATTTGTCCTTGACAACTTACTCCCTACAGCAACAATATGAAAACAAACCTATGAACTGCTGAAAATTATTTGAAATAAGAAAAAAAAAAAAAAAAGACAAACCCAAAGTACTGGTAGTACAGCACATAGCAGCGACCAGTACAGTATACAGGAGCATATCTGAACCCTGTGGGGCCAGATCCTATCTCCATTGACATCAGTTGAACGTTTATCACTGAATTCAAAAGGATCAGGCCAAGACTCCCACACTGAAAAAGAGGCTTTCAAATGGGATTTGTGCTGAATATCCAAACAAATCTGAGTATTTGACACCTTTATTATACTCTAAATGCTTGGATACCACAACAATACAAGGCAGAACTTGGTTGTCTCAAGAAGAGAATGAAGAAGTAATTACTGACTTCAACTACCTAACGGGAGGGAGGTTACAGAGACGAGGAGCCAGACTCTTCTGGGAGGTTAAATACAAGACAGGAGG
The DNA here is from genome assembly GCF_036417535.1 of Chlamydotis macqueenii. Classification (NCBI taxonomy): domain Eukaryota; kingdom Metazoa; phylum Chordata; class Aves; order Otidiformes; family Otididae; genus Chlamydotis; species Chlamydotis macqueenii. The sequence goes on from NC_141558.1 coordinate 13,127,677, forward strand.
CAATGGACAGGGGTTGCAACAAGGAAAATTCCAAATAGATAGTAGGAAAATTTGTATCAGTGATGGTAGTCAAAAATTGAAATGTTTTCTCCGGAAAGGCTGTGAATCTCCATCCTTGTAGACATTCAAAGCTTGGCTGCGTATGACCCTGAGCAACATGTTCTGAGTAGAAGATTTGGACCAGATGTTCTCCAGAAATGGAAAGGAAATCTCCATTCAATTTTGCATGTTCAGTCCTTAGACAGTACATTCCTACACTGTAGAGACACTGACAGATCATTCTGTGATTTATTTTTATTCAGAATATGATTTGCATCTGCTAGGAAAGTATTCGGCCAGTATACAGCTGTAACGTTTTTTTCTAAGTCCAACTGTAAACTCATGTTAAGAAGGATTTGTTGGAAGTCAAGCAGGCACAAGTTAGAAGGACAATACAACAGATGTTTGAAAAGCTTTCTTCAAGAGGACTCATGTCTTGTACCTTGTTTGAAAACAGTATGACAGCAGTTCAACAAAAATTTCTAATAAAATACGGTTTGAAATTTGTTTGTTTGTTGTAGCTAGTAAAATCACATGTAGCCTGTGACTGTCCACATCAATTGTCTCTACTTGGGCTTTGTCTTTCACTGGTTTTATACTGTACTGAGAAAGTAGAAGCAGCACAATCAAGTCCACATCAAGGGAAGGAAAAGGATGCTATTTATGGAATGATTGTGGTCCTCAAGCCTGAATTTAGAAGGCCAGTTCTTCAAATGGCATAATCTTGTGTAGGTCTAGATGAATCTAAACAGTGTTACACCAATTTGTGCCTGTTGAGGATCTGGATTTACTGCACTGTAAGATTAGCAAATACAATTCCAATGTTCCTGGTTCAGAAGCTGGCTGGGGCCCAAGAATGCATAGGCTATGAGTAAACCAACAAGCTACTGTAGGGCACAGACATATGGCACATATGGGGAAAGACGTCAGAAATACCTGCACAGACTAAAAAATAAAACAACTCCTTGGTCTCAACAAGCTTACCAAAATGACCAAACATATTTCACAGACTTGTTCCTGTCACACCAAATGCCATCACACCTCTTGAGACAACCACCTGCCAAGTTTCACTGTTCAGACTACATGCCATTTGACACATGCTTCATAGCTCCCCGTACCTCAGAACTGTATCTTCCCTGAGATTTTGAATTTATCACAAGTAGTAACGAACAGTATTTTCAGCTACAAACAAGAACATTAATTCTCCTACGCGATGATGGACCGCTTTAAGGATAAGCCTTTTGTAATGCAAATAAGAACAGCAATCAAATAAGATCTTTGTTTACTACAAATATTTTCTGTGCTGTAACAAAGTGTGCCTCCATCATTTACTTCTCCACTTCTCTACCGCACTGAGGCCAGTGCGGTAGCAGAAGGACACTAGCATTGTTTCTTATCTCTCACAGTTCTCTGCACACAGTGGATGTTCCAGAAGTCTTCATGAGACACAGGATTCTTTCGATTAATTGTGGTATGTTCAGTCCTCTGGGATGATCCCAGCATCACAAGAGACATCTGAAGTACGGAAAGAATAGAACAATTGTTCTTACTACAATTACTTTTTAACCAGCAATGGAAATGTCCTGCCTAGACGACTTTTCGTAGACCATCACCTATAGTTTCAGGGTTCAAGTCCCCAGGACATGGGACCCTGCTTTTGTACTTCATGAACATTGTGAAGTTAAAAATTTTATTTAAAAGAACTTCATTTAAAAGAAAAATAGTAAATGGCACATCATGTAATTGCTATTTATTTTCATAAACATGAGGTATTTCAAAGTGCTATAAGACGCAGCACTAAATGTACATCGTTGGAAGAAATTAAACACAGAACTTTGCAGTTACCCAGTTCTATGCACCAAACATTAACAAATACATTAACTGGAAGAAACAGGCTAGGAAAAGGCATATATAGTAAATTTCTTTACAAAAGTTTCTTAGTTCAAAAAAGTGATAAAGTAATATCTACTCAAAACTTTCACAACTCATTTTCATACGAAAATATAAGTATCAAATTTAGTTATGTATCAGCATCATACTAAAGTATACAGGCAATGTAAGAATTAGTACAGTACATAACAGAGATTAACAATATATTTGTATACAAAAACATGCTCCTCAAACATTGAGGTATTACAGTACTTAGGTATGAACTTCCAGTCTAATACTGGTAGCAAAAGCCACCTCTCATAACCCAAGACATGTACAAAAGGCAAGTGTGTAGATGGTATTTACAGAAAATTCCCACAGGGTTACAAATGCCAACCCCTAAAGTAACATCTGTTAGAACATAAGCACCATAAAACTTAGGAATGAACGTTTCAAAACTCAACTAGATGTCATCAGCAGCTCCAAATGCTCACAACAATTTAAAAAAAAAAAATCCCCACCATCTACAGTTCTTAAGGAGAAAAACAAAGGCAGTCCATTGTTTGGTAGTCTTGCAATAAACTCCTTGCAAGAACCTCCATTTGCTCCGTACCCGGATAATATAGTTTGTAGATTACTTCAGGGACTGGATTGAAAGTAAAACCAACATTCTTAACGTCAAAAAACACAATTTTTTTTTTTTTAAAGAATCAAAAATGTGCAAAGTGGCAACGACTGTCCTGGTCAGCCAAAAAAAAAACACCAAAAAAAAAAGTTTAGCAAGTCCGCTTGTACTCTATTTTCTTTAGCAATTGTTGTTGTCTGGCTTGCAATTTTTCCTTTTCTAGCAATAACTTCTGCTCTTCTGCCTGAAGAGAATGGACATATTCAGTGGCTTTTTTCAAGATCACAACTTTTGCAGCTTTCTCATTTTTAACCAGTTCTGGAACATGGTCCCTTAATGTGAGGAAACTTGACCGTAGATCATTACGCCGTTGACGCTCCAGGATATTATGGTTGCGTCGACGTTCACTATCCTCTGAATCTGAGTTTCGAGGACTTGAACTCTTAGACTTTGGTTGGATTGTGGGTTTTACTGGACGGGGCACCTCGGTTTTTAACTTTTTCTGCGGTGGAGCATCTTCACTCTCCATGTACGGAGAAGGAGCGGCATAATTATGCTGCTGGTGAATTGGTGCACAACGCTTTAAAATCAGTTCATTCTGCTGTGTCCTGACTGATGGAAAAGTGGTATTTTTAGGACGCACTGTAATAGTAAGGGTGGTAACAGCCTTGTTGGAGGAGGAGCGTCTTTTCTCCACTGTCACAACATCTATTTCTTCTTCTTCATCCTCTTCCTCCTCATCTTCATCATCTTCAGATAAAAGAAAATGGAGCGTTAAATAGATGTTATTCTCACAGAAAATACCCCGAACAAGTATCAACCCAGATGTATTTATTGCCAAAATATGTACAGTAAAAGCAGCAATGAAATAACTGATGTCAAAAACAGGGTGTGCCCACCATCTGTAGTTAGATATAGATCTGGAAAAGTATGTAATATACATGAAATGACTGAAGAACAGTGATTTCTGAAAGTTTAATAAGCTTAATGAGGTTTTTTTTTTAAAAAAAACCCAGTTCTAATTTTCAATCAAAGTGGGGCTACCACCCACATAAACTCAGCGGCAGAAAAGAGTTTTTCAACAGCATGTACGTATTTTGAATGGAATGGTAGAGCTGGGATACAAAAGGGATGCACAGTGCCACAACGCAGCCCTGGCTTGGTAGCAAAGCAGCCAGAAAACGAAACAATCGCTGGGTTTGTTCTGAGGCAGAAGGTGAAGCTGCTCCAGCCGGGGACCCTTTAAGCCAGCGCTTGGTGCACTGCCAAGAAGACAGCTGTTGGAAGTGCTTCCTCACCCAAAGCTGTCAAACCAGACATTAAAGGGACAGCAGGCTTCCAAACCCGGGGCAGATCACCGAGTTTATGGCGACGGTCATACGGACCAGCTCATCCGTCAGCCCAAAGGGACTTCTCTCCAGGCACGGACAGGAGGTGTTTCTGGGCATTTTAGGTTCTGTCAGGGCAAGGGCAAGCGCTGCTCTGGGGAGGGGGGTCACCAGCCTGCTCCAGCCTTCCCAAATCACGCCTGATGGCACAAACGCTCATCCCCCACGACCCCCGTCCCCAGGGTGACAGTGGCAGCCCGCTCTGCTCACCAGCCCCCCCGCCACGCCCCCCCACCCTCCAGCACAGCCGGAGGGAGCCAGCCGTAGGGGGCAGGAGAAGGTAAGGAAGCCCCGGGCGGGTCCCAGCCCCACGGGCTGGGCACGTTGCCCGCAGGGGCTCCTGCCCCGCTCTCCCAGGCCCGCTGCTGCTGGGACAGGAGGCCGGGAGCCAGCTGCCCCCCGCTGCGGGAGCCCCGCCGCTGCCGTCACGTCTGCTGCCGCCTGCCGGCCGGCCCGCACCCCGCATCGCCCCGCACCGCCCCGCCGGGGACCGGATCACGGCGCAGCCGCCCCCGCCCGGCCCGGCCCCCGGGGCAGCGCCACCACCTCCCGCCCCGGCCCGCACCGCGTACCGCCAGCGCTTACCTGAGTCGCTGAGGGTGTCGTCCCCGGAGCTGCTGCTGGCCCGGTTGTCCCCGGCGGGGCGCGGCGGGCGGCCACCCCGCGGAGCCCCGCCGCCCGCCGTCACCGCCGCCCCGGCGCGGCCCGCCGCCACCTCCCGCTTGTTGACGGGGAAGGGGAAGACCACGGCCGGGTCCACGCACTCGGGCACGGCGCCACCCAGCTCCGCCCGGCCGCTGGCGGCGGCAGCGGCGGCGGCGGGGCTGCCCGCGGCGGCGGCGGTGGCTCCCGGGGGGGGCGGCGGGGCGGCGGCGGGCGCCTTGCCCTGCAGCTTCTCGCTGACCGCCCGCTCCAGCTTCTCGCGGGCGGAGAAGCCGCTCCACATGCAGTCCTGGATGATGATGGAGTTGAGGTTGTTGGTCACGCCGAGGCCCGTCTCGAAGAAGTCGCCTCCGTCCGAACCCCCCCACAGGTCGGCCTCGGGGGGCAGCAGGAGCAGCTCGGACGCCCAGTCCAGGGGGTCGGCGGGGCGGCAGCCCCCCAGGGCCGCTCCTCCCCACGGCACCGGGGCTCCCCCCGGGGGGTGCTCCTGGAGCCCGGCCCGGCTGGGAGACAAGGGAGGGGTGGGCAACAGCTCAAACTTTTTCCAGATGTCCTCCCCTGGGGGAGCAGAGTCCGGCCCGCACAAATAAAAATCATCTTCGTCCGGGTAGAAACAGGGCTGCAAAGAGTCGAACTCGAGGTCTGTGTTTTTACTGACCATTCCTGGCATCACGGGTCTCTTCTTCCTGATCCCCGGGTCGGGCGATGGTTTTAAGGACAGGTTTTACGGGTATTTCCACCAAGGGAAAGAAGAGAGGTTCTCCCAAGACCTGAAACTAAACCAAAAAAAAAAAAATCCACAATTAAAACACGAAGAAACAAACAGACACGAATGTGACTTCCTTCCTCTTAGCCGAAGGAAAAAAAATAATAATCCCATCTTTATCAACAGCAAGAAAGAGGGAGCCTTTTTGCAAGTTCAGGAAAAAAAAAGCATCTCGCACACCTTTGCTCCCCACTCAGGACACCGGGAGGAAGGCTCTCAGGTCGCGCTGCCAGACACAGGGCTCTCCGCCTCCCCCGGCTCTCCGGGGGGACGCGGCACCGGCCGGCGCGGTTCGGCAGAGCACCGCGGTGCTCCCGCACATAGCACTCGCCTCCTCCCCCCGCACCGCTTCAAACGCTCGGAACGGCGGAGGAACTGTAGACAGATGCAAGGCTTTGATACCGTAATCTCTCCAGAAAGCCCTCTTTAATATGCCAGCAAAAGTCGAGGAAGTTTACTCCTTTTGTCATCTGCGAGGCAGTGCAGAGGGGAGAGAGAAGGATGCAAAAAAGGGGGCGGAGGGGCTCTTTGCAACTTCGCAAATCGCCAGTTCATTCACTCAAAGCGAGCCGGAGAAATCCGCACAAAACACAAGGGGGTGGGGGGGTGAGGGGGACAGGAGGAGGAGGGGAAATCCAGCAGCAACAGAAATTATCGACCTTATGTAATAATCTCACTCACAAAAATGTATTAAAACCACCCCGGCGCCTCCAACAAAGCCTCCTGATTTGCCAAGAAGGTACGGGAAGTTTTTCTCCCCCTTTTCCCAGCTGAAGACAAGAGCAGCGGAGAGGCTGCAAGGACAACAACTTCGCGCATTTCACCACTTCATGCAACCCAGCCCCCTGCACGCACACCGGCTCTGCAGCCCGCTCACTTCCCGAAAATGCACGCTGCCGCCCTTACCTCGGCCGGACCCCCCACTCACTAGCCACGACCAGTCAACCACAGCCCCATTCCTCTTCCGAGACCTCAGTTGCATCAGACATTAAAAAAAAAAAAAAAAAAAAAAAAGACTTTAAGTCCAAAGGAGACATTCAGCGTCTCCCTTCAGCTCGGTTAAGGTAACGCGAAGGAAAATCGTTCTGTTGGGTTCACAGCAGCTGACGCTGAGACGGAGACCAAAAACGGCAAAAAAAAAAAAAAAAATCCACTAAAAGCCTTATGATGAAATGCAAAGAAACGAGCCCGGCTCAGCTGCTCTCCCCCTGCCCCGCCCCCTGATCACTTCCAGTATTGTACATTTTTCTACTCGTGAAATACATTAAACCGTTAAAAATGCAAAGCAGTAAAGAGGCACCTACAAAACCCAGGCGATCTCAACGCGACAGCTCCAAAATAAAACCAAAATATCCTCCAGGATTTTCTTCTGCTCAATGAAAAACCCATTCACGCGCTGCCATGCCCCTGCGCTTCCTTCCCCTTCCCATCCTCCCCAGTTCAGCAACTCAAACGCGATGTGGAATTGTATTTATTTGATTGGGTTTTTGTCCTCCTGCTTATTACAGCCCAGACCCTGCAGCTTCCTCTTCTTACCTCCTTGGTGATGGTGGTGGGTGTTGCAAGGGGGAGGAGTGGCGATGGGGTGGGGGGTGGGGGGGAAGGGGAAAGGAAAAAAAGGCAAAAAAAAAAAAAAAAAAAGCAGATGATCTTGTATGTTGCACTTTACTGAGCGCCAGCCCGCCCGGCCCCCGCGGCTGGCCCGAGCCTCCGCATTCACCCTGTGCTTGCAGACAGATGACTGTCACTGCCTGGCTTTGAAGCTGCTGGATATTATTAACCCCCCGAAAAAGGCATTAAAAAAAAAAAAAAAAAAAAGGGAGAAAAAAAAAAAGCTGACACACCCGGGGAGGGGAGCATTAAAAAAAAAAATAAATAAAAGAGGAAAGCGCGAGCAGCCTAACCCCACCCCCCTGATTTCCATACAAGCAGGGAGGTGCCTGGCATTTGGCGCCAAAAGCCCCATTCGCTCTTTATTCTCCGCCAGCAGAACGAGGTCCCGCTCCCGCGGCAAGAGCGGCGGGGGCGGGCCGGGGAGGGCGACCGGCCGCCGCGGGGGGCCGGGGCCGCTCCCCCCCCCGCGGAGCACGCCGCGGCCCGCGGTCCCTTTGTGTCGCCCCCCCACCACCCACCCCGCTCCACCCCAGCCCCCCAGCTCGGGGGAAACGTCGCCTCCGGGCCGCCATCTCCCGCGGAAACACCCGGGGCAATAAAAAAATAAAAATTAAAAAAAAAAAAAAAAGCATAAAGGAAGTGGCTGGACGGGGGAGTCGCTTCGGCTCTGGGCTTTGTAAATAATTCGCAATAACCGCCCTGCGGTGACCGCCTCCCCTCGGGCAAGCGGGGCTGGCACGCCGGCGCCGCTCCTCGGGCTGCCCCGGGCGCGGCCGCCGGGGTGTGGGCCCTAGGGCGGGCCGCCCGCCAGGCCCGCGCTCCCCCGCGCACTCCTCTCCGCCGCGGCGCGGCGCGGCGCGGCCCGGCCCCGCACGCCCCGGGACACGGGCACTCGGCGGGAGCCGCCGCGGCCCCGCCGTCCCGCTGCCGACGGCGACACCTTGCGGAGGGCCGGCGGAGGCGGCGGTGCTCGCCCGGCGCCTCCACGCGTTATCCCCGGCGGCGCGGCACCCACCGCTCTCTCGCCTCCTTTCCCCGCGGGCGCGGGGGCCGCGGCGGCGCCGGCCGCGGGACCGGGACGCGGCGGAACAGGAGCGCGGCGCTCTCCTCGGCGGTGCGCGGCAGCAGCGGGTACGATCCCGACCCCGATCCGGCCGCCGCTCGGGGCGGCGCCTCCTCGCTCATAGGCTGCAGGTTGAGGCGGGGACTTCGGGCGTCGCTCGCAGGAAGGCTGGTGGCGGCGAGCGGCCGCTTTGTGTGAGGCGGCGGGGCTGGCGGGGCGCCGCCTCCCCCCGCGACCAGCCTCGGCCGGCGCTGGGGGGCGAGCCTGGGGTCTTCAAAAGCGGCGGCACCGGGAGGCATGGCGGGGAGAGGGGGAGCTGGGCGTCGATGGAAGTGGCTGTTCCTCCTGACAGGGGAGAGTAAACCCCGAGGGAGGCAGGGTTCGTCCGTGTGCCCCTTGATCGAGTCCCCTTCGAGGGGTTGTGGGCCGCCCGTGTCAGGAGGTCCTGGCCTGCCTCTGCTCTCGGCCTCCATGTTGCAGGTCACTGGCCAAGGCTAAGACCTTCAGTGTCGTCAGGCAGCCTTGAAAATTGGCTAGTGTGCCCGGTGTGGTCCTGCAGCCGGCTGGGGTCCAGGGTAGCAGCAGGACTGGCCACCCCTGAGCAGGCCTGGCTGCAGCACACGGCTGCTGGAGGTGACAAGATGGCGGTGGCTGTCCTGCCTCAGCTCCCCGTGGGGGACAGGCTGGTTGGGTTGGCTGACTGGAGGTGACAAGTGCTTTGAAATGGCCCCAGCCAGGGCAGTGAGCCTCTGCTACACTCTGCTCCCCCAGCTTGCTCCTGCCCACCTTTCCCCCTCTGTGTGGAGATGGCTAGTGCAGTTTGGCTGAGAAGCCTTCTGTTGGCTCTGGCTCAGAGCAGAAAGGGCACCTGGGATGCGAGTCCTTTGTACCAGAGCTTCCAAGTGAGCACAATTCAAGCAGAGGGTGCTGAAGGTGACTTTTAGGTATCCTGCTATAAGTTATAACTTGGCTGGGAGGTACCAGCTGGCTGGAGTCAGCTGTGGAAGGGGCAGCACACCATAAAGCAGAGGAGTGCTGGACCTGCTCCTGATGGGGTTTCAGCCAGCCCCCCCAGCAGCAAGCTAGTGAGATATTTGAGATCAAGCTTGCCTGAACTTTTCTGATTTGGCCTTCATTCCTCTAATACACTTTGGATTGAAAACGGGGGAATTCATTGATTAGCTAATGTGTGCTTGATACTTTGAAGATGTGAAGTCTTACAAAAGCACTGAGCTTTATTAATTTCTGTTTGGATGATTTGGCTGGACAAAAAAGGTGTGGGTGGTTAGGATTTTTTTTCCCCTCACATTTCAGTAGCCTTGAACAGGTTGCAGCTTGTGAGGAGACGTGAACAGTTAGTATGTGTCTCATTGAATATGTGAACAATTTATTTATATTCATCAATCAAGGACCTTCCTAAATTTAAACAAATATATATGATTTGCTTCTTTAAAGTAATTCTTTTTGTCTTCCACATTTCCTGTAATGTTTTTGTATATGCAGATACTGATAGAGATGGACATGGGCAACTGTCTGATTTATTGTTAATTCATTACACATTCTTACCTATGTGCGTGGGAATAAAGCTATCAACTTCTAGGAAAGTTCTATGGTGTGTGATATCTTTTGTAGTACCCTGGATGAGAATATTAAAGAGAGATAACACTGAAGACATGTCTTTTAAAGTAACTTTCATATTCCAAAAAAAAACCCCTGACCAACCAAACAAAACCAAAAAAACCTCAACATACAGGAAATGGAAAGCAGTATGCTGAGAAACATTGCCGTTTATGAGCACTAACTCTGCTGAGGTAAAAAGACTTGTTAAAACCCCAGACCTGTTGCTTTGTCTTGTACAGTTGAGAAAGACATGGAAAATGTTGTGCAAAGCTTTGTAAAGACTGCACAAATCTTTGTGCTGTTTTGGCTGATGCTTACTTTGGGCTGTTTTATCAACATTCACTTTTTTTTTTCTCTGATCCTTTTTGTCCCTGAAATGGCATATATCAAGAAGCCTCAAGGCAAATGGAAACCTGAAATTACTTGTTTTTACTGTGAATTTATTATTACATAGTTTCACTGAAAAAAAACTTGAAAATTAAGGTGTGCTGCTGCTAGAACTGGGTCCAGTTGTGTAACAAATATTTTAAGGCATTGTAAGAATTTGCTACCTGGAAAAAGTAGAAAAAGATGTAAAAAAGTGTATAAAAGGGTAAAAGATACTTTTGCTTATACAATGGTAAGAATCTAAGTAGATCCTGTGGCCTTTGATTTGGTTTAACGACGAGTCTGAGAAAGCACTGTGCTGAGAGTTTGTGCATACACACCTGGGCATAATACATGGGTAAGTTACTGGTGTTCAGAGCTACTGAACATTTTCCCTTTCGTTGTTATTGATTCATTAGGGAATGCTGTGTAAGGCAAATTTCTCTGGCCACACATACCTACGTCTCTTTTACCCTTACAGCTTGCAACTACCAACAAGATCAAAAGAAACAGGACAGTATTACTTAATATGTGTGCAGTTGTCTTCCGCAGGGGCACCCAGACTTTAGTACATTTCTGAGTTTTCTTTACTGGTCAGAATTAATGTATGTACTCTCATGCTCCATGTGAAATTGTAAAAAGGGTTTATAAAGAGTTTCCTTAATCGAGAGGGAGGTGTGTGTTCTGAGTGCGCTTGGCAAAAGCATGACAGAATTGGAATGATTTATCCCTGTTCTGTCTCAACCAGCAGAAATGACATGTGAAACTTTCTGTGCAGGACTAGAAAGCATGTAAGTATGAACACTCATAGACCTAGTATTTTTTATTTTTTTTTCTTAAACAAGGACCTGATACACTACCTATTAGACAGCAGTAGCAACATTTTCAGGTAAACTAAGTATTTGGAAGTAGTTGTTAACATAACAGTTAAAAAAGCTGCCAGATTTAGAGCAGCAGATTTGTTCCTGCATACCTTCCGTAAACTTGCCAGGTAGTTGTACTGATCCCTGCTGTGTAAGCTGCTGAGTGTATGTAAGCTAAAATATTTCTCTTGACACTCTCCCTGAAGGTAGAATCTGATATTACTTGTACCCTCATTCAGGTGAGACAGGGTAAGGGACTTGCCCAGTGTCACATCCGGAAATTGAAGCAGATTTCTCCAGTATGCTGACTGCAACAGTCTGAGGTAGCAATTGCTTTCCCACAAGTTCTTGGAGAATGCATCATTATCCATTAAGATGAAAGAGTAGTGCAGCCTCTCAAAGCCATTGGATGTCACCTCTGCAAAGAATGCCATCGTCAGTGCTACATTCACAGATGTTCTTGTGACGTGAAAACTCCCAAATACCAGCCACAATACCTAGTGCTTGTATAATGTTTCATGTGGCCAAGACATTGTACAAACACAGACATTGAAAAACTTGAGTTATTTCACTTACAGTCACCGCAGAGGTCACTACCCAGTCTCATCTGTGAATTCAGGAAGCATTTTAAGGAGTACCTAGTAATCAGAGAACTAATTCTATTTAATTAAAACAAATGTTGAGGTCATCTTATTCATAAGGAATACTCTGATAATAGAATATCACTCTGACTGCTAAGAACAGAGGAGATACTGGGTGTAACTGGGTAACTGCAGCTGGATGCTCCACCTTTAAGTGTTCCTAGATATATCAGAAACCATCTTTCAATAGTTGATGAAAATAAAAGAGTTTTATTCCTTCTGTGCTTTTTGTGTACATTTGGTTTCTTCAGAAGCGGTTGGTCAGACTGGCACTTGTGTACTAGTCTTCTCCCTCAGCTTCCTTTCTAGTTGCTCAGAGAGCATTGGAAGATTTTCATTAAAACCAGAAGGATGAGAAATGTATTTTTTAGACTTGGCAGGAGCTGATGAGCAGTTGCTTAGGAAAACATCCTACTTGCAACAGATTTTTCAAACCCTATATATGGCTAGATAAACATCTAAGCATTTGGTATCTTACAGTTGTATTCTAAAGCAAAACAAAACAAAACAAAAAGAACTTCAGAAAGTTACAGATAAGACCACTAAGTGAAATGTAATATAAACGAGGAATTTTGAGAGCCTAGTTTGTGAGGTTTCTCTTTTATGAGAATTTTTGATGCCTAATTAAGAATGATCTTATTAACTTTTCTTGGTTGAAATATTAATAGGATCTCTTTTCTTTCTCCAGTTTCCAATTTTAAAGAAAACTGCAAGGATTTTAAGATTTTTTTTTTTTTAGACCTTTCCTCCCCTCAGTAAAGTTTGGTTGAAACTGCCTAGTGAATTCAAAATTCATGTCAGGGAATGACAGACAGGTAATTCTGTTGAATGTACTTTTTTTTCCTTAGGAAACTTGGCTGAGAGGAAATCAAGCACCTGAATTTAAAAATTATGAATTTATTAAATTTCAGCATTCAAATATTTTATTTGTGCGCAAAAAAAAAAATACTACAGAGGTAAATACCTCACTGCTCCTCTTAATCAGGCTGCCACAAGAAACATTATTGATACAAAATCTGTGGATAAATTCACTTTTACAATATTGTAACCCCCACACATTATTGCAGTAATTACTTCCTCTTAAATGTGTACATAGTGCATGGAAATATATCCTAATTGTAAAATCACTTGCAAGCACTGATCGTTCTTGGAAGTATTCCTTTCTGAGTAGGAAGGTATAACTTTCCTAAACTTAATTGTTACAGAAGTGTCTGCTGCTTAGTGACATATAGCATCAGTGACGTAACAGTAGAGTCGGGTTGTTCTTGTGTTATACGCCTGTTTTTATAAATACCTACGACACAATGAACACATTTGATATGCATATGCATATCAACAGCTGTGGCAGAATATTTTTTCTGTAACAGGTAAATGGGCCAGTTAAAAACGGTTTGATGATAGATAATCAGCAATGATAAACTTTTTGTTAGAATAATTTGTTAACTTTTGCAAAAAAAAAATTAACAAAAGTAGATCAATACAGTTGCTTCTTTTTCACTTTTTAAAAAACTGTAGTGAATGTAATTCATGTTCAGCACAGAGACACTATTGTGATGCTGCAAATAAACAGTAACTGTCAGCTACCAGTAATTCTGAAGATATCAAGAGTGCAAATTTATACTGTGTCCTTCAGCCACAGCAAATATGGTAGACCTCTTGCATGGGTGGACATCTTTATAAAATAACCTTCTCAGAGGTCTTCAGTTTTTCTTTGAAAGTCAAGGATTTGAGCCTGTTCAGTCAAGACTCACTCCACTGCCTGTTAAAGCTAGGGAAATACTTTCTGGAAAATTAATTTAGTGAAGCCCGGGAGAGTCATCCTTATATTTTGCAGTTTGTAAGATGGAGAGAAGAAAATAACACTGAAGAGTGGCTTCCTGCTTCTCTTGTCCCACTACAGGTGATGGGCAGGTGGGAAGAGGACTAGTAAGGTCTGACAGCTTCATCGGGTAAGTTTTTCTCCTCACAGTGGTCCATGGTAATGCTGCAGTGCCACTTCATCAGGAACACTTGTTGATCTCAATTAGTTTAATGCTCTGAAAAGCTTAGTTTAGTTAAAATCTTCTTAATGCCACAGCAAGAAAGATCAGGCAGTGAATACTGGAAGATCTTTGGAATTGTTCTTATGGCTTGTAAAACAGGCTACTTAGATCGTTTGTCCTGGATTCTTACCCAGTTCCCCTTCTACCTGTCCCCCTCTGCTTTGTCATCATATATTCAATCATTTAGTGGTGTGAAGCATTACATTTTGAGTGTATATGTCCTTAAATGTTTTTACTTTTTTTGGGGCAATTAGCCATTTGTGCATTTTTATGCAGGCTGACTTTGATGAATGTTTTTGAAACTTCAGCTCAAAATATGTCACTGGTTGCAAAACGTTTTAAAGAATTCATTATCATGAAATATTTTGCCAGATAATTCACTGAGACAAACGCAAAATGTGCAGTTGGGAAGGTAAAATTATAACCAGTCACATAAACCTGTCTTCATTAGCTCCCTTTCAAACATCTCCAAATGTTACCAATAGAGAAAGACATCCTCGGAGAGTGGTTTGAAGCGTGAATTCTTTACTTTTCAGTTGGAATCTGCTTTATGTTTGAGAGGAAGGCTTTCATTTCCTGCATCTGAGATTCATTTTTAAATGCAAGCTAACAGGAAGATTAGCCTTTAAGAACTGTTAGTGACTGGCCAGAATGGTGTTGGTGACTAGAACATAAAAGGGAAAAAAAGGGAAAATAGAGACATAAGTCAATGAATAAGGGGAGGCATCAAACTATATTCTCAGCTGGTGTCTATTGATATGGCTTCCTTCCATTGGGGCTGTACCAGATGAGACCAGCAACAGATCTGTCCTGTCATGGTTCCAACTTTAGTCCTGGGCCACAACTTGAAAGTAGTTTTCTGGATTGTTTAGTTTGACCTTATTTTATATGTAACAGATAGAACCTTTACTGATAACCTGTAGGACATTCTTCAAAGCTTCGCCGTAAAAGCTGTTAACGGCAAAGGAAATGCTTAACACTTATTGCAGTAATGAAAATATCTTCAGACACATTAAAGGCCTTTATGGAGTTTTGATGGTTTTATTATTATTGCCATTCCTGCTTTCGTAAGTCAGCGTGTCAAAGTTTTGTTTATCTATGTGTCACAGAAGTTACTGATGTATCTCTGGCTGTAAGCTGAAATGTATGAAGGATTTTGCCGCAATCTTTGGATATCTTACCATTTACTTCTTCTTCTACTTGCCTTTCATAGTCTCCTAGAAAGACCTGGCTGTGTCCTTACTGTCAGAGGGGCTAATTGTCATGGGCTTCTGTGAAACTCTCATCCCACTTGCCAAATCATGGACGCCCGAGCCTTGTCACCTCCTGGTAAAACAAATGATTGCTAGAGATGAGAAACTAGACTCAACAGACCCAGGTTTGCATCTGTTTCAGTAACTCCTATGATCTATTCATATGTTTAACATATTCATATGTTTTTCCAGGCAACTGTGAGAGGGTTTTGTATGAACCATAGTCTGTAAGTCAGAAAATTGCTTTGAAATGAGCCATGATCAATAGGAGGCTGAAAGAGGTGTCTCATTCTGATCATTGTACATAATTATTGCAAAATTGTTTGACAGATCACGGACTTTCAGAAGTAGACAGTTTTAGAAGCAAGTACCACAACAAATGTGGTTTATGAATTTGATTTTTTTTTCTTTTCAAGGAATAATAAACCGTTTATTATACTGATCATATTTAACATTGGATTCCTGTTGCTTGCAGTGTTCTGCTTTGAATGTTTTAGGGCACTCAGTATTGTAACTTTGGCCTTACTGTCCACGTGTCTTAAAGATTTTGTGTTGCCACATATTGCTGAAGTATCTGAACACATACTGTAAGATCCCTCCCTGAACACATACTGTCAACTTCCCTCTAAACTTGTCTCTCATGGCATTCTAAAGGCAGTTCTGCTGCCTCACTCCTCAGTACCTAAAGTGACAGGGAAAAAAAGAGAGAAAACTTGAACAAGAAGCATCCAGTATGTGGTAAGCCAAGGTGTAGTTGGAAAAAAGACAGTACAAGACACGAGACAGGACAGCATGTTAGTCTTGTAGCAACCCACGACAGGGTATGAATGAGAGAACAAAATGTTGCATGCAGTTTTGGGTGAATTATACTATAAAGCATCTAAGAAAACAATTTTCCCTTAAAACTGCTCACTTGTTTTGGTTTTGCTTTTATAAAAATGAATTTTTTTGGTGGTCCTTAATGGCTTTTGATTTGGGCAAATGGAAATGTCAAGGCAGAAGCAGCAATTAAAGACAGAATGTCCTCGTATCCCTTAATTTAAAAAGTTTTGAAATGTCGCTATTTAACTTTGAGCTGACGAAAATGAAAAACATATATTTAGTGTTGTTTCCACTATTATACAAGTATATCCTTGTTTTTTTACTTTAGTAATTTGTCTTCTGATCATTGTATAAGAGGGACTGCCTTGCCTTACTGTTAACTGAAATATCTAAAACTGTAATCCTGGTCTGGTAGTGCACTGCTATGTTCATGTGATCAGACTGTACATGTTAAATGTTTTTTCATCAGTACTCTAATATTTATGAGCCATTACAGTACTGAGGTTTAGCTGGAGGTTTTCTGTGCTGATAATGCAGGTATTTGTTTTCCAGTGACATAATTACATTGCTAAGAACATTTTCTGTTTTACAGAACTGAAATATTCTTGATATCCACAAATGTAATTCTGTACAATATTGAAGTCTACAATAGATGGGCCACATTAGCAAAGGAATTCAGAAATGTACATTATTTCAAAAGAGCTGAAATCTACAATAAAGGAAGAAAATAGTAGTGAAAATTTATTCTGTTTATTTCTATCCTGACATTACCCAAGTCTTTTAACAATGATGTTTATTGCATTAGTTCCAGAGTGCTAAATACATACCGTTTTGGCAAGATTGTTGCCTCGAACATACTAGTGCTGTGCTAGCATTCCCCGCTCCTTTGACTTGTATTTGGGATGCAGGCAGCTCATTAACTCATTAATCAGTGCAGAAAATCACCTTTTTGTGCCAGGGTTTCAGACTGCTGGTAAAGGCTTGTTCTTGGCAGGATAGCAGTACAGGTTGGAAGGCATCCTCCTTCCAGTGCATCAAGGTGTTGAGGACTAGTTTTCTGCCTACTCTGGAAAAAAATATTACTGAGATGATTATTTTAGAAGCAATTAAGAGAAGACCATGCTTTGGTAGTTTAATGTACTTACAAGAAGTAGCAACAAAGTGAACATAGGTAAACCTATCAGTAGGAGAGGAGCATTGTTTTTATATAGAGGCATGTATGTGTTGATGAACAAATATGCATGTGTGTGTGTGTACAGGTGTGTTTTAATACTCCAACTTACCCTATAGTAAATGTTTAAAACTGTTTATCTGTTTCAGAAACATTTTTTAAAAAAGAAAATACATTGAATCCTTGCCTACACTGGTTTTGTTTTCTATAGGATGATCTCCAGTATTATGTTAGTTATCTGCTCTTACAGAGAATTTAGAATATGTCTACATGCGGCAGTCGAGCATGAAGACCGTCCCCAGCTCACCTAGACTGGGCTGATAAATCTACGAAGCACATTGCACTGTTGATAGCTCAAGTACTAAAAGATATATAAACTGTATTTGCCTGGCCCACTACTCAGGATAGTAAGTTTTGTCCCATCACAAGGTTAATAACTTGGGCTCTGTATAATTTTGAAACTGCTGTAGTGTGTTTCATTCTGGCACTAGCTTAACCAGTGCCAGCCAGGCACTGCGTCATGCTCCGGTGTGCTGTGTGGATGCACCGTGTGATAGACAGGGTTACTGGTTGTCTTAAGCTGCTAAAAGAAAATAAATATTTCATCTTATTCACTGTATGTTTTATTTTTCTTACTAATCTTCATACTCACCTTTCAGACCTATGACTTTGTTGAACGGTATGCCGCAGAGCAGGACTGATGATAGATGATGATGATAATTCTGAAGTAGGATGAAGTGTAGTATGGAAGAGTGTGTCCTAGGGTTTTGATTCTAGTTTTAGTTTAACCTTTTGACCTGTAGCAGATCAGGTACAAGGTCGTGTTAACTTTAATCTTAACTTTAAGTTTTCCTCCCTTGTAAAACAGGAGTAATGTTGGTTAGCACGTCTATGAAGTGCTTTGATAACTTCAGGAAAACTGAATGTTTCTAATTAAGCTAGTAAAAACTCACTAGATTTTTGGTTTGTAATATGTTGCTACTAAAGTGATGGGGGAACAATACTCTGCAGTGAAGGTAGAATTGTTCTACTGTGTAGAAAGTGAGGCTAAATGTTGGAATGAAACAGAGGAATTCATTTCACCTTAAGGGATGTCTGTGCTCTAGACAGGTACATCTGAAGCAGTCATTATAGGCTGCCTTTCTAGTTAGTGGAGAACATTTGCCACAATCCATTTGACTTTCTTTAGATGTCTGCTTTAAGGTGAGATGACTAATACCTTATGAATAATGCTCATTATATAACTTAATCTTAACCTCCTGCTGTAGAGGTACCTCCAGCTGCTCTGTATTGGTTGTGGTTGCTTTTGTTTGACTAAAGCACCACTTTCATAAAGTACTTTTTAAAGACTAATTTGGACAAGCAATCCAATACTTGTAGTGGTGATACTATTTTTATTCCCTTTCCTTCCCATTCGTATCTTATGTTAACCTTCAAAAATAATTAATGAAGCATATAAATAGCAGTTGGAATCACTTCTCATAGAATATTATCGTGTTTGAAAATAAGTGCTGAGTGTTGGTCAGCAACTGTTGTAAAAAATGAAAGGTAAATTTGGCATGCAGCAGTGAAATGCTGAAGTGGTGATTAGTCTTTTGACAAATAGATGAAGCTGGCTTAGCCAGCTGTCAGGATGGTTGTATACACATTTTGCTGTATTATTCTGATTGCATTACTGTTGGATTTGAACTGAAGTCAGGGTAATTACATAGAAAGATGTGTCACTGTTTAATAAGGTTATAAAAATGTATGCTCTGTTTCTGCACCTCCTTTTGAGATACAGTGGCATTTCTACCTGGACTGTGAATTGTGCCATTGCAGTCATTTACTTGTTAGTTGCAATGTGAATACCAGATTTTTCAATATATTTACAAAAATGTATGTTTTGACCTCTTTGGAACTGGGATATTATTATATACAGAAAGTAACTACATGTTAAGACTGTGTTATTTGTTCAAGCTTGTTCTCATAAAATTATTGAGAGAGTTCCCATATACACATAAATGCTGGCATTTTTTCTTGAAACGAGCTTCGGAATCTGAGTTAAAAATAAAAGTAGATAATGAAACGTGATGTATGTGTACATTCCTTCTGCCATTATGCTGATAGCCCTGTATCTGGCATTTTGGACAAAATATGAAAAGATAATGAGTAAGCCTTTGTGCATATCCCATGGCTCAGAGAAGAAAAGAGGCTCTTCTGAGACTTGCATGTCGTTAGCGGTGAATATTGGAAAACCCGCCTCTGCTTGTCCTGCCCTGTGAGAGGTGAGACTTGAAAGAACTTTCACTTCTTTTACTGGTTTGAAAACATATTTGACCTCTGAGAAAGGAAGCCAGAGAGAGCATTGAATAAGTTGATTTACCATCTCTTGAAATACCTCCTTTACTGGTTCTGTGCCAGAATCTGAAGTGCTGTAGTGACAGCAGCCAAAAGGGAGCAGGGATTTGGATGGAGATAAAGGGAAAGATTAAAAAAAAAGGAGTCTAAACCTATATTTAATCCAATGGTCTTGTTATCTGAAGCTGGCCACTTCCAGGAGCTCTGCAAACTTTTCCTTTAGTGAATGAATTGAGCCCTGTGTTATAATGACAAATACTTCTTCTGGGAAATACTAATGTTGTGTTACATTAATGCTACAGTAAGAAAGTACAAACTGAATTAGATATAAAAGATATGACTTTTTACATCTGTGATGCATGTGGATTATGGAGGCAAAGATGACCCAAGGAAGTGGAAGGTATGAGTTTGAGTTGTTGAAAAGCAGGTTTTGGAATGACATCCCTGAAACAGCTGGTGCTGAGTACACAGGATTGTGTGCAATGTGATTATCAGTGAAATGTCCAATTTTTCTTTAGTCCAGGCAAAAAGGGGGATTTATTAGTGTCTCTGATGGATTTACTACAAAACATTGCTACTTGAATGTGATTCTAAGATTCTAATTCAACATTGTCATCATTGACTTTTAGCTGGCTGATTTCAGTAAACTTCTACTGATTTAAACCAGCTGAGACTCTTTTCCACAGTCATCACGGTATTATTCACTTGAAGTATGCTCCTGTACTATAAGCTGTATGGTGCAGAGATCTCCAAAGTCCTAAGAATAGTGGTTTCAGGTCTCTTTGGAAGCAGATGTTTGCCCCTAAGTAGCAGTATTCGGCAGCAGACATCCTAATTTGAGGATCCCTGGTAGTTAGGCATTGCAGAACTGAATTTAGCAGTACCTAGATCGCCCTTGTGATCATGTGTTGCTTTTGGAAATGTTGGCATTGGGTGAGCTGTATGCTTCCTATAATTCTACTTGAATTTAATATCCTCCTTTTTTCCCACTCCTTCATAGAAATGTCTGCTCGGTGGCTAGAGACTCGTAAGGCAAACATGTAAGGCTATGTTACATGTTCACTTTTCCCAGACATGATCTTTTTATTCTGCCATTAGAACTTCATGCAGGGTACGTGGTGCGTGCATCCTTATTCTAGATTTTCTGAAGTCCCATCAAAGCCGCGACTGTACCAAGTGGACAAAGATGGACAGAGAAGTGTAAGCAGTGTCAGCAACAGTTTGGAGCAGTCCATAAGAATGTGCATGATGACAATTTTGGAGAGAAAGGTGGCACCCATAAGATCAAAGCAGTCACAGCAGGAGGAGGCAACTGTTTTTTAATCAAAGTGGGAAGCGAGGCATGGCAAAAGTGAAGGCTTTGGAATGGTGTGAGGACTTGAGAAGATTTTGAGTAAGGCTGAAGGCAGAGAGGCTTGCTGTAAGAAGCTTTCGAGCAGCTGACTTGCTTTAATTAGGAGCAATGGATTTAAAGTTCAGCATGCTGATGGAAAATAATTCCTTTGCAGAGCCCTTAGTGAGAATCTGAGTCCCTTCCTTTAGTTGTTATTTAAATCTACTCGTGTATGGGGTTGTCATCAGAAAGAATGTTTGCTGCTTCTTGTTTATTCAGGTCAGAAAAGATGTTCTTGAAATATGTAGTCACATAGTAATTATGTCATCAGATACACTGCTACAAAACTCTCCTCAGTGAAGAGGAATTTCCTTTACACCTGATGATAACATTTTTCAAAATAAAATATGTCAAAGCTTAGAAGTTTATCTTGGCAGAACATCATACCGTTAAAGCAAGATTGAATGTATCCTGTCCAAATCTCTTGCTTCTTGTAATGGTGCCTAAGGCTACAGTCCTCCAGATGTTGATACTACCAGCATTTACATTTTGAATGAAAAAAAAGTCTTGTTACCACAGACACTTTACAGTAGAAATTCTACTTTTTTTTTCAGAACAATTTGTCTGATGTAATGCAAAAAAAAAGGTGATTTTCCCCCCCTTCAGAGTAATTTGCCCACAGCAATAAGAATGGGAAAGGATGATTATGAGAAATATCCAGGTTAAGATTGCACTAATTGTCCATAAATAGCTAAAAGTTGCCTGAGTCTCAGGAAGGAAGCAGAAGGTGCTGCAGTAGAAATAGTAGTGAAAGGGCAAGCAAAGCTTTTCCTTGCACTAGCACTGGCCAGACATCATCAGCGTTCAACTTAACGAGCCTTATTTACACTGAGTCAGCTCACACTGCTTTAGCCTTAAAGGGGCCTTAATACAAGTGAGAATGGAAATAATTTCCTCTAAATTTTGGTAATTAACACATATACTCCCACGGGGCATCAAGAGATGGTGGTAAGACAACTCTGTTTTTCTGGTTTTGTTGGGTACCAAAGGCAGCTTGCAGCCTTCTTGCTGAGGTGATGTGGTTTTACAGGACTTTACAAATGAAAGGCAGGACCAAGTGATCAAGGGATGACAAAGGGATGAGGTAACAGGACACTAAGAATAGAAATACGTCTTTCTTGGTGTATATTAATAGGAAAGCTGTATATAGTTCAGCAAGAATGGACAGGCTTCAATTTGAATTATATTATTTTTTTAAGAAAAACTATCACCACGTGTGGATCTGCGTTAAGATTGCCTTGTCCTGCTCTCGCTCACGGGTTTAGGTAACTTATGTGCTTGCATATTTTGCTGGGTTGGTACCTGAGGCTTGAATCTGGTAAAGAGTTTCATGATGCAGCTGTATAGGCTATTTTTCCAGTCTGTTGCTGCTGTTTCTGTCCTGTAGACTCTAAATCAGAGCTTACGATTGTGTGTGAGCCTTAAGAAGAATCGTGTGGAGGATTGCTGATACTTTCAGGATCAGATGTTCAGCTCACCGTCCTCCAACAAATAGATCTTGGGGATGAATTGATCAGCCCATTAGTGACAGTTCCAAGGAAAGTCATGAAAACACTCACCAGGCAGAATGTGTATACATTACATTTGTCATGTGGTTTTGTGGTAGTGGGATACATATGAGAAGAAACAAAGGTGAGAAGTAACATACTGAGTCTTCCATACAAGTAACTTATAAAGGTAAATTATTTTCCCAGCACCTTTGCATGGAAACACCTTATTACGAAAGATACTGGGATTGTGATGTGCACAAGGTTGATTTGCAGGTTATACTTAGAATCATAGAATCATAGAATGGAAGGCTGGAAGGTTGGAAGGGACCTTCAAGGGTCATCTAGTCCAACTCCCCTGCAAGGAACAGGGACATCTTCAACTAGATCAGGTTGCTCAGAGCCTCATCCAACCTGGCCTTTAATGTTTCCAGGGATGGGGCATCCAAAAGTCAGAAGGAGAGAGATCAATCTAAAAATCACTTTAGATCATGATTTTTTTTGTAGTGGCTGTAATAGATTCAGAGATAGTATATTCAGCAAATACTCACACACGTATGCTTCATAGTGTCATGTATTCTTTGTTTTGTGCTTGCACTTCAAATAATTTCTGTTCAACCACGATATCCTGTGGCATGGATGGATGCTTGTTAGTAGAACAAGTAACATAATTCCTGAGTTAGAAAGGTCATAGATAGGGCAATGGGACTGGGGACCCAAAGCTGGAAAATGTATTAGCATAGTTTAATCAGTCATACTAAATTCCATTGTGGCATATTTCCTCAACAAATTAGTTAAAAGGATTCTGGGTTCTGTCACTGGAAAAGAAAACACTTAATCTTTTATTCTAAAAAGAATATTTTTTTTTCTTTAATTATTATGTCTGAAAGTTTTGGGATTTTTTTTAAATTTTCATGAGTGTTTATTATAGTTTATGCTCTAATGTTTAAATCCTTATATTAGGATATATAGATTTTCCTGTAAATTTTGCCAGAGCTTTGTTGTGCAGCCTTGATCAAATTGCTCGCCCCTTCTGTGTCTCACTTTCACTATAGTCAGTGCTGTCCTAAACTTTTGTGTGTCTGGAAAGTGCATAGCACAATGTGGTATCCATATCAGATAGAATTTCTAAGAATTACTGCAATTCAAAGAAGCAGTAATTATTTGGAGTTTGGCTAAACTGCCTTATCCAGTATCTTATCTGGTGAAGAGCCATTACTTCAAATATTGGAAGAATGTGCATGCAAACCATCGGCAAGCCGGCATGGTTTTTGACAGGACAGTATGTTTAGGTGAGATATCGTAGTCAAGGAGCATGATTCAGATTCTGGTTGTTCCCAAGCAAAGGAGTGCAAATGTGAAAGTATATTGGTGAGATTCATCTGAATAGTAACTGGGGTTGTTTCATTTCCATTTGTGTGTTATGCAACATTAGCTGCCCCTTGAATAGTTTGAAGCTGAAGTTGGAAACCAATTTAGAACTGCTTTAGTGTGGCTATTCTTATGCATCCTGTGCAACTCCTGCCCTGCCTCCGCCCTCCCCACAGAGGAAGGGTAAGAAAGACACTTCAGGAGGGAATACGGTTCTGTTGCTATGTGACGATTCTGTAATAATTAACTTGTTGAGTTAGCAGCACTCTTGTTGAGTTGCACTCTTGGTACATTCAAATTGAAATTCCTCCTCTGCTAGAGTGCTTGCTCTTTTTCACAAGTACCTTTTAGAGCTTTATAGCTCATACGCTTCATAATGGTGACGTCCCACTCTGAAATACAACTATAGTATGATTCGTTGTGTTGAAGAACTGATGTATGATTGCTTTATTCTTAAGTAGATATGCCTAATGGAATTTTTAAAAGTATAAGGCTAATTCACAAAGTTCAGTAATTAGTGATATGGTAAAAATAGTATTCCTCTAAATTACTTTAAAAGTTGGCCTGTTTCCATCTACACCATTTAAATAGATATTAATTTAAAGCCAACTGCGTCTTGCCTTTTGCATTTCAGTATTGCTCTGTTAATTTTTCTTCCTTCCTCCTGAGGATTAAGTGTGTGTCCTGTAGGCTTATCAGCCTTGACTTTTTGTATGTGACAACACTCACTGTGATCTCCTAACTTATCAATCAAAAGGGAACCATAGTCTTCAAAAGTGTTTTAGAGAGCCTCTTTCTTGAATAGCGCACAGTATTTTTAATACTAAAGATATACTGTGCCATAAAATAATGTTTATGTTCCTTTAGGCTTAATACCATACCGTTTGTGAGCTCAAGTGCTGAAGCAATTTGAAAAGAGATGTTAACTTTATATCCTACCAGGGAAGTAGTTTTATTACTGTGCATGCAAAGCAACAGGAAAAGCAAAGCTTTGCTTTTATATTTTATTAGCTATCATTATCATGTTTCATGGCCTCTTCTTGCGTCAGTATTTGCAGACATATAGAAGTCTTTCTTTATGAGCATACTAAAAGGAAATTAGGAAATTAATAATGTGGCTTCTGAATCTTTAGAAAAAGCACTTGCTTTAGAAAACTAAGAATTGTTTCAGCAGTGTATGTCCCAACAATGAGACTTAAAATTGCCAGCTGTAGAAATAACATTGTGTGTTGGCACTGGGTTTTGAAGGTAGAATGGAGATTAAAGCAGTTAGTTTAACTGCCATGTAGAGGAATATCACTGGTGGTAATGCCAGACATTTAAATATGAATCAAGTCCCAACATAGTCCTGAAATATCCTAAAATCATTGAAATATACTTCAGGTTGTTTTTCATTTGCCCACTGATTTTATTCTTTGAGGTGCACTTTCTGAGTTTCCTGTCGTAATTATGAGATTGAGAAACTGATGCAGAGACTTTTCAAATAGTCAGGAGTTGTCAAAAGCATGAATTTTAAGCAAGTTACAAAGTATCATTAAATTCCATAGACCTGTGAGAGTTCATAATACTGTGATAAGTGCTGTACTGGGATGCAATTTTTGCAGTCTCTGAAAGGGCTTTTGACTGGGTTTGGAAACTGAAATTCTACACTGAGAACATTCACATACAGTGAAATGTCCTGTTTTGGTAAGGTTGAAGGATATATTTATTTTTTTCATATATATTTTGGTTTGTATGTATACTATAGAAGACAGCTCCAAAAGTACTGTATAAGAATACTGAGAAATTACTTCCTAAAGGAGCCTGATGATGTTCAGTCCACCTTCCATGGAAATTCTAACAGAGCAGAATTTCCTATAGAAATAAATGTTGTCCTTGTTGTGAGATTCACTGAATAAGAGCACATTTGCTAGCCTCATCCTTAATAATGCATCCAGGAAATGGAATGCCTTGAATATAGATTGCCTTCAGTTAAAAAAAGAGACCATGACTTTACACTGTATTCTGTAGGAATCAGAAGAGTATTCACTAGGAACCAGCCTGGAGAGCCATGCAGACCTCTTGCTCATTGCAAATGAGTTATGAAAGTGAAATCTAAATGAAAGCAGCTAATGATGATACAAAAGTGGCACAAGAATAGCCACATCACAATTACTGCTTCTAAACATTTAAGTATCATGAGTCAGCTTTAGATTTTTGAAATTAGTCTTTAAAATGATAATATATATGCAAACTCGCTGGTCTTGCTTCTGAAAATACAAAAATTCTTCTTTCACTGGAGTTCACTGAGTCCTGATGTCTTTTTTGGTATCGTTAGGGGTAAGTCAGAGCTTCCAAACCTTTAGAAACTGGAAATGATGTGCAGATAATGGTTCAGAGCATAGTAAAGTTAGATGCCCATGCAAAAGACAAAAAAAAAACCCTATAAAATGCCTGGGTTTTGCGATGAGTAGTGAAATTACTGAGATAGCTAATAATAATCTGAAAAAAGTTTATCCTGTCCAATCTGAGGTGATAGCAAGCATTACTTACGCTGCAGATTTAATTGGTTAATTGGGCATGTATATTATCATTAAAACCCCTCTAATGTAGCTATAAACTTTTGAAATGTTTTCCACTGAAATTAAATGCTTTTTATCATTATACCTCTTGTCTTCCTGAGGCTCAGTTTCAGTCTGCTGTTCTTTACCTAGCAACAGATTTTATTTAAGTTCTGGGCTATGTTGATAATAATGAGGTAGTCATGTTACAGAGGAAAGGTTTCAGCTGCTTTTTATCCACTTGTTGCTGACATTGAATTTGTTCAATTGATGTTGCATGTAAAATGCTGGAACAAGCAGAGAAAGATGTGATTCTAGCAATAAGAGAGATTTCCGTACCACTATGGTTGTGTATGTCATTCCAGAGAAGACCAGGAGCCTCTTACCCATGGTAGTGGTAACATACCATTTCTTCTCAATAAAGCAACCTCTTATGGTTGGCAAACTTGAGCTGGCAAGAGATCCAAAATGAGAACAGAGTGTCTGCTTCCTGTGCATTTGTAGTAGACCATTTCCAGCACCATTAAGGTATGTTCAGTTTGGGATCTTGGTATGAATCCAGCAAATGGCAGGTCTACTTTCTTAGCCTCACTTAGATGAACATTCATGGGTTTTGGATAGCTTCTGAACGAGCCTGTTCAAGGAGAGATTTTATATGCTTTTTCTTGGTTTGAAATCATTAAGGATTGCAAAGAGTCAGCTTTCTTCATTGCTAATCGAACTAGTTTGGGCTTGAAAGATAAGAGAGTTTCTTTCTTTAAAAGCCTTTCGTTGTAATTTCTGTAGAAAAGGCCTTCTGTTTTTAATTCTTTCATTAATCAGTAAAACCATGAATAAATACAGAATATGTTTTAGGTTGATGATATCTAAGTTTAATTTGCACAAGCAAATTACCTCACCATGAAGTGTAAACTGAAGAAGGGTCATGTGGGATTAACTTTGGAGTTCCTCCATTGGTCTAGTGTCCATTATTCTGCTTGCATTTGTAGTAACTGCAGTTCCTCCAAGTGATAAACTATGTCAGTGTCAGTGTGTAATAGTAATTGAGGATTTGATCTCTTGGTATGCTCAAAAATCCATCTTAAAGGGACATTAAATTTACAAGGAAACTTCACATTTAAAAATAACTGTGCATCCTAGTTCAGCTGTTGCTGTTTATGTCATGGTCTCTCTTGACGGCAACACATCCTATTTTTACTCTAGATTCCCAGGCTTACAGACTGCAAAGGATGCTCTCCTCCAGAACCAGTATCAGTGTTATAAAGTGCAAAATATTGCTCAGAATGATTGCAGAAGTTAAAAGAGGCAGAATATTGCTGGAAGAAAAAGGAAGATCTCAAGATCAAATAAGTAAGACAATGTCCCGCAAAAAAAAAAAAAATAATTTTATGCCAGTTCTCCTTCTGCTTGGCAAGTCACTTTTAGTCAGATTTTCAAAGTTAGGGAGGAATTACGTGTTCTTTATTTTTGAGGTCCCACAGTATTTTTGGGCCTAGACTTAAAAAAAAATACTAAGCACTACAGCTGCAACTTGAGTCTGCACTTGTACCATGTAAAACATAAAAAAGAGAGTGAGTATGCAACGAAACAGACATCGAGAATTAGTGATATTTTGGTTGGTTTGGCATTCTTCCATAAAAAGAGGGAATGATAATTCTTACTCACAGAAAGGGTGTGAGATAAATTCATTACCTTTTGTAAAGTTCTGAGGTGCTCTCATGGTATTGAAAAGCTTAGGAGGAACCCAATATAATCCAGTGTTTAAATGTTAAATATGGGCTAGGGAAACTCAGTTGTGTGCCATGTGGTAGAAAACAGAGGAACAAATATTGCATTGCCTATGGGAATGTAATCAGTGCCTTGAATGTTTTTGGCCATATCCTAAAGCATTTACTGCAAGACTATACACCAAAACATACTGTCTGTATCTTTTGCCTGTGTTTTGCTTTTACAGATGCTTAGCTAAGCAAGTGTTTAAGCTCATTTTTAAGCATAACTTTAAATACAAATTTAGTCATACTAAAATCAATCCATGAACAGATTCATAATCTTAAATAAATAAATACTGCATCACTATATCATTGGATTGGAGGTAAATGTCTAAACTGTTTCCTATTTCTAGTTTGTTATAACCATTTTGTATGGCTTGTTGATCATCACATTGCCAGGAGATGAGCAGAGAGGAGCAACTGGTTAACAGCTGGTTGCATCTGGTCACAGCCAGGAAAGCACACCGATAGAATAAACAATTCAGTTTTCAACAGCTGCATTTGCAGTTACAGTCTACTGAATCAAATAACTGCAGCTTTCCAAGTATAATTTGTGAGCTAGAAGCATAAATTATCTTTAGAAACATTTAGAAGTAGTAAGAAAAAACTTTTCTCCTTATTTTACCATCCTCCCCCTCTCTTACTACTGTTATTTTAAATTCCCATCTTTATTTTAAACATTGGGAACATCTACTGATAGACAACATGCCTAAGTGTTTTAGTTCTTCTCTGTTTTGTACCTTGATATACATCTCTCAGTTTCTAAAGATTCTGTGCTCTCCTGTTTCACTTCTAGGAGCACTTGAGTGCTATTAGATATTTCCTGATATCCACCAAGGACCTTGCTATAGGTTTTTATTGTCTCTGGAAAGTCACCAGATACAATATTGATGGGTAACAGTAGAACACTTTATTAAAGAACAAATTGGATTTGGAACATAGTTACGTAATGGATTGCTTGGATATGCTACTGAAAGCTGGCCAGAAAACAGGAGATGGTCATGCTGTTTGAAGACATCATGCCTGGGGCCAAAAATGTTTGTATTGTTTCTCCATCAAGATGTCAGCAATCTCAGATGCTGAGATTAAAGAAAGTTAAGTTGGCCCAGGATATTATAATACTTCTGCAGCTAGCTGATAGTTCAGAATCTCAGGAGAAGTCAATCTGCAAAGAACAGTGAATGTGAGGCTGAAAGTTCATGACAGGTAAAAGAAGGGGATTGTTTTACCTCTGTGCTGGTGGTAAATGGTTAGAAAAGATGCTCATCACAATCTGGCATCCTAGTAAACTGATTTATTCTGAACTTATTTGAAAGCTGTATATGTCAGAGTAAGTGATGAATAAGTTCTTGGTCCAAAAAGTCTTTAAAAAGCAGTGGTCATATCTTTTGGTCATTTACAGGACTTACTAATAATGTACATGAATAGGTAGAACTATGAGTACTCAGGCTAACAGAGTCAGACGTCCTAAGGCCGTTTGCAGGTTGAAAGACATCGTCTGGGGAGCAAGATCAGCCCACAGGGGCATAAATGGCTGCTTTTTCTTACGAACAGTGAATGTTCAGAATAGCCTGTGCCCAGCCCAGTCCTGTTCCTGACTTACTGGATGAACCCTGGACCTGCACTGTAGTTTGCCCTGTCTCCAGTCCTGCCTCTGGCCCTGCCTCCTGCCATTCCTGACTGGGTGGACCCCAGATATGACTCATTTTCTCACCATGTGTGGAACTGCTGGTGGGACTTGTCACTGTGACCAACCTGGTCACAGGTTCCGCAGGGTATGCCCTGGTCAGGGTGGTCACTGCCCTGCCTGTGCTGCAATCACTGTCGGCTCCTGGCTCATCTCCCATGTGCACCAGTCCTGCTTTTGCTGCTTCTTGACAGGCTGTGTCCAGGAAAATCCATCATCTGGATTATGTTTAGTAACTGTAAAACATTTGTTTTATAGTTTGAAATAACTAGCAGGTAGATACATCACAGGTACTAAAGGCTGAGTTAACTGATGTTAATATTCACTATTTCTGTTGTCAAAGATTGTGGAAGCCCCAGATGTAGCCCACAGTCTGAACAAAATAGGTTCTGTATGACAGAATGAAAAGACAAACTCTGTTCTAGACAACTTGAACTATAAATACAAAAAAAAAAAAAGACATGAAAGCCCAAATTGCAAGTCATCAATGGACTTAGGATTCAAAGAGCATCTTAATTGCAAAATGACATGACATTTGGGATGAACCGCACACCCTGGGAAAACTTTGATTTGTTAGAGAGGTGTAGTGTCCCAGAGTATCATTCCGCTCAGCTGAGGGCTTCTGTACATCTCAAAGTGCAGCTCAAAGATTTCCAGGATTTATTGTGAAATCGAATCAGAATTACAAGAGAACTGCCTCAGTCTTTATAGCCATGTCAGTCCATATTACCTACCTGTCCTGGAAAATAGTAGGTTGTGAACAACAAAAAGAACTGTAAGACCACATGTATGATAGATTGCTGAAGCAGGGCATATCAAGTTTAGGTGAGATTTTGGCAGATCAAAAAGCCTTTTAGGTTACCTTTTGATCCACATACCGCTGTAGCTGCAGTTGCTGTTACATAGTGCCTTTACCTGCACTACATAAAGAGCTATTTCCAAAGTAGACAGACAGCAGTCAGAAAAGTTTGTCTAAGTTAGCAGAGAGCCTTAACAGTTTCTTTAAGCTGTTCTTATCTCCTGGGTAAATAAAAACTGCCTAATTATATGTTTACTTGGGATACTAAAAGTCTTTCTTCAAATTCATTAGTACTATTTGCATAACAGATCCATATTTTACAGTGTTCAGAACTTTTTATTCACTTTTTCTCATAAAATGAGCAAACATTTGGGTCTGATTTCATAATCCTTTTCTTAACCTGTTTTGATTACAGTTACCATTTTGTCTGAATAAGCACAAGAGGAGTGAGCCCAAGGGTATATTGTAAAACTTCATATTACATGATGCTATAGTAATTTGAGTCTTTTAACAACAATCTTTTCTATTTCAGATTGATGTGAACCAATGCAACATTAAAACAATAATTTTACATGTGAACCAATGCAATATTAAAACAATTTTACATGCAAACAAAAACATACCAGTATGAGCGTTAGGTCCTCATACATGTCACATTACTGTGTCCTCTTCAATATACGACGCAGAATTTTATGACATTTTGTTTACTTATTCATCTGAATTTTGATATGTAAAAAGAAAGTGTCATGCCACAGCCAGAAGAGCCAGTGATATCATAACTGTGATTGTTACATAGCTAGATGGGCAGCTACATGTATTTTAGAAATGAACAATATTAAACTTAATGATTGAGAATAAGCTATTTAACTTTACACTCACCTGTGTGTACATGTGGCTTTGGTTCGTAAAGGTCATTAGCCAGATGCCTGGAAACATCCCTCAGTGAGTCCAGCTGCCAAAACAGTGTATTCTTCATCCATTCCATCTTCAGTCTATCAAGAAATATTAAAGATTATATTATTGACCTTATAAGCACAAATCTATCACAAATGGTTTTTTACTGTACACATAGTTGCAAGATCAGCAAATGGAACATCCCATGAACATGCAAACTGGCTTGTACTGGTGGAATAATGTCTCCTGCTAGAACCAAGGGTGTAAGTAGGTTGAGTTGGTCTGCATTTACATAAACTCCTTGTTTCATTTGAAATGTGCTACAGCCTTAGAACTTAGCTTCAGGTTAAATGTCTGAAGAAGCCTGAAATCTCAAGACAGTCCACACAGAGCTCAGTTCAGCCCAGAATCAAAGAATTAGGGGTCTGAGCAGATTGAGACACAAGGAAAAAAAACAGGAGCAAAAAAAAAAAAAGGAACAGATAAAAGAAATGTCTGTTTTGCTCTCAGTAGAGTAATAATCAGCTGTATGGGGAACGTGAACTATGTTGGAGTCCTTCAGCCTAGTATCTCTGCAGAAGGAACGAGGGAAAGTGTCTGGTCTGACATGGCTGCTCTCCGTACACCCAATAACTGCTAGAGAAAGGAAGGGAGCCAAAGTCTTTGATATCAGCCCATCATTACTGTCCAAAGAGACGGCAGAAGTAGTAACTTACTTTAGAATAAATGCATTTCTCCTGATCTGTCACAGCATTCCCAAAAGGACAGACTGTGGAGTGAATGGAGCATTTTGATCAGGAGACCTATACAACAGTACTCCCCTGTGAGCATGGACTTCAGCTCAGCTAGATTAAAAAAGCGAGATGGGGACAGTGGTCATGTCTTGAAGCAGCATTTAAATGTGTAATTGTAGCCATCCAAGTTAGAAGAGCATGTCCCCACGCCATAAAATGTCACTGATTAAACACACACATATTTTTACTACATCCTGTTGCTGTTTCTTGGTGTCAGGAACTCATCTGCACAGGTATGATAAATGAATGGTAGTGTTTTACCCTGTGAGTAAACACAGTGATTGGGTTAGTCACAGGGTACGATCCTGCTATTTGTGAGCAAGGCATGGCACAGTCTCATACAATTTTTCAGTCTTCCAAGAAAGCAGACCAACACAAGGGACATTTCCCATAGCCATACCACTTTAATGATAATTAAATCTAAGCTCGCTGTCATCATGTAACGACTTCCAATGTCAAACATTGTGACTACTTAAAGAAGAAAAGTCTTTCAGAGAAGAAATGGTCTTATTAGAAAATGTTCTTTCTGTTTCCATTATTCTGTTGAGCATTGTATTGTTTCCACTCAGTGTGTAACTCACTGTGTCAGCACTGAATCTGGTCCTGATCCAAACACAGAAGGGTGGAGATTTTTAAATGCCAGCCATCTGTTTGCTCCTTAAAGGAATGCTGGTCAGCTACTAAAGTCCCTCTCAGTGGCAGGTAGAGGAATGTGAAGTATGCTTAGAAAAAATCTATAAAATGCATCTCTTGTTTTCTTATCTCTTCTCTCACAACACCAAGAAGACACTTAGCATCACCCCTGTAATTGTCTTTTGGCAAATTGTTTCACTTGCATTTCCTGCCACAGATAGAACAAATTGTCATTATTCTTCTAACTTCAATTTCTCCTGATCTAGCTAAATAAATGTCGTGTGGCCACAAAAGGTACCTTTCCAAAATGTGAACTACAGCCTGCTGTACTCTTACACTGTTATGCTTCTGAGTCTTTCAGACAGATTTTTGCTAATACCATAAAAATAATTTTAAAAGTGATTATTCAGTGTCTTAATTGTTCATAAAATATTTTGTTTGCTTTTTACTCCATTGCTGTGGGTTTTTTTGAGAGCAGCAATAGGAGAAAACAGTAGACAAATGACGGTATAAGATACATCTGAGCAGCTTCCTGGTAACATTCTGGAAGGGAATAGAAATCAGATTAAAGTCTTGTTTTCTTACTCCAGGAAGAACCCAAATCACAGCTTTGCATGCAGTCTTATTGTATTATTTGTGGCATTTTCTATGGCTTATTTAGTCTGTGATGACCTTGAGCAATAATATCTATTTCCACTGCAGCACTTCACCTTTTTTGAACACAAAGTTATCAGTCTGAGGCCAGTCTAGAAAAAGTTTTAGTTGCCTAGTCTGTGGGTCCATTTGGGATTAGAAGCATTAGCTCCTAAATGTGTGTTCCCTCAAGGAGCAGCGGAGCATTGCGGTACTGCTGTGAAAGCCGTCGTTCCAGCATGAAGAAGCCAGGTGATCCTGTTGGGAACGGTGTGTGTTGTTCTGCAACAAATACAGCAGCGCTGCTTATGGAAAAGCATACTTCTGTCAAGCTGGTGGACACTGCACATGCTCTTTGGAAGCCAGCAGACATGAAAAAGGGAGTTAGCACCGGAGAAAAAATGAATATGTGGACTTTCAGCTAATGTATGTCGGCATGGTGCCATGAAGCTGTGTGGGTTTATTAAATGTAAGAGCTGCTGCTTATGTGTAAATTAGGGCTGCCACCTGGCCCGTTTCCAGCTGTCTTGCCTGGTTTTATTCTGAACTTGCTGGCTGCTGTTGGAGCTACTGTACAGATTGGTCTAGACGTTCCCAGCAGACCTTTTTTTGGAAGGTGGCTGGTCTTTTCTGTGTTGAAGATGACTGCATTTTACCGGTGTTTTAACTGCAAAGTGCCACTGAAGTCGCAGAGGTGATTATTCTGAAACTTTATTGGTAGTGATCACCCTGACAAAAAAAAATGGGTCACTTAAAACAAAATGTGCTGAAACCAGGTTAGCTTCATCTAAATGAAATTATGGTGAAAAGGCACACAATCTGTTTCTTTTTATAGCCTTTTAAAATTATAACAGTTACGAAGACGGATGTAGATAATAAGTTATAATAGAAACATATTTTGACACTCACTGCATTGTAGAGCACCAGAAGCTAGTAGATAGACATTTCACATTCTAAGAACTTTATAAATATGTCTCTTCATTATTTCTTTATTGGCTTTTGTTTTCTGTCTGGCTTTAGAGATATGCCAATTGATAAACTTTCTTTGCTTAATTCAGTTACTACTAATTACCATTTCTCTGTTTTTTAAGAGAAGGTGCTCAAAACAATGTTTCCAGACCAGTCAACAGCCTTTCTTCCGCAGTGGCCAGTACAAGCCAAATCAGGCAAGATCAAGAGTGCAAGTGCTGGATGGTTTAGTTAATTTCATGTCCAAAGTGTCTGAAGAATTATTTTATGATCTTGCTCAACTGCCATTTTTAAGACAGAGATGACTCTTCCAAAGTTCATGTGGGTGCCCAAATTTGTCCTCACACTTAAAGGCAGTGTTTGCATTCTGACCATGTATAGAAATGTATGGCTGTGCCATACATGTGAAGCCTAACTGAGGTGTATTTGGTCAATGGACCTTCTTGGTTGTCTGTTCTTGCGTTTGTGAAGTCGTACCATCTTCCTTCTGGCTTTGACTTTGTCATACACCAGGCTACAAAAGATTTGCATTCTCTTGTATAGATGAGAAAAAAAAAAGGGTGAACATTATTTCCAAGTAAGCCATCAACCTTTTTTTTTCTCACATATAATAGCATCCGGGTGTTCTACGTCTGCTAGGAACAACTCACTAGCACCTAATACTTACAATATGTGTATAAACAGAGAGGTCTTGTTTACATGCCAAATGCTTGCACTCACCCTGCTGCCCGGTGTTGGAAATTTGAGTTGTGTGGCTGTGAGTGATTCCGGTCCCTTGCAGACATTTGTGCTCTGCAAAATGACTAATCAGAACATCATAGATATTCCTAACATAGGGGGATGAAATGGAGATGGGCAGCATGAGCGTAATTAAAGGAAAATATGAGTCCTTTTCCAGATCTGATTAAGTCTTGGCCCTAAGCACAATACAAGTGTCAAAAAAGCCCCCCAAACAGAATAAAATCTGTTTTGTGCTTCTCTTAATATTAAGTAATCTGCTGTGAGCAGATGTTCAATATATCACAATACACTGTTCTCGTTTCAATCATTTTGGAATAAAAAGCAGAGGAAATTTGATGAGCCATCCACCTAGCTTTCAGGATCAAGATATTGTGTTCGGATAAGCTTTTAAATTAGTAAGTGCCTATTATCATCTTATATCCTAACAATTCATGCAACAAGTATAGCAACGTAAAGCTGAGACAGCTATACCTTGTAAAGATTTGTACATTCTTAACACAGTTTCCTAGCAATTCAGATAACATCAAATTTTGCACCTTTACAATATCTTGCTTTGATGTCTCTGGCATTTTTGTGTGTGGGAAAAAAGTCTTAAAGATGCTAAAGTTTATGAAATGACTTTGCCTTCAGGGACACCAACAGTTCACAATCTGGAATGTATCAGCATCTCCCCAACAATTACAGTTTTTAA
This sequence comes from Chlamydotis macqueenii, assembly GCF_036417535.1. Taxonomy (NCBI): domain Eukaryota; kingdom Metazoa; phylum Chordata; class Aves; order Otidiformes; family Otididae; genus Chlamydotis; species Chlamydotis macqueenii. The sequence continues at coordinate 13,163,223 of NC_141558.1, forward strand.
AAATTTTGCAACATTAAGATAGTCTGAAAGCACAAATTCTCTTAAAAGTATGTACTTACTGTTTATGCCTGTTGAAATTATCTGGAAAGATAATTTTAGCTAATGGATTTTAAATGTTCCATAACATTTGAACACTCTTAATATATATGTTGAGTTTTTTTCTTCCATCACTGCAACTCATGCAATCTAGCTGACCTTTTTCAATTATGTACACTTAACTGCCGGGAGAGCCAGTTTTGTTGGCACCTCATATCAGATTCTTGAAAACATTTTCAGAACTATTGTAGATACCAGGGAAGTCACAATATTAGCATAGCATGTAGATCGATCTCCTTGCTTGCTGCTCAGCAGACATCTCCTTCTTTTTTTTTCTGTAGGAGAAATGGTTCTTTACCATTTTCTTACAGCTGCAAGAAACCAAATGAGCTTGGTCATGGCAATAACACTCTGAAATCAGGAGAGGAACCATATATTAGGATATAACCTTGCTCCATTTTCCATTTAGGACCCGAAAATTTCTACTAACCAAAATAAGGGCAAAAAATCAGCCAGTGTTTTCTGCTTACCTGGCATGTTTCTTAAGCATGAAAGAGCAATGTAGTTCTGGTTTGTCCCATTAGATTGCACATATTGCTACTCAGATACTCTGCATGCGATCTCATAGTGTAATAAGGGTCTTAGGGCCCCTATTAAAGTGTCTAATATTTACGTTTGAAGGTCTTTACCACTATAGATGGGTTAGTCTTGTCTTTTGCTTCAAAATCTCTCTTACTTGCCTTTCTAATACATCTACACTTTTCATGTGTTTTTGACAGTGGATTGTGTCAAGCTTTTTAATCTATGCAAAATACAATAGAAGATTGCTGGAACTTTGGAAAATGAGCAAGTAGAGGGAGGAGGCAGAAAACTTTGTTTGTACAGTAGAAGTTTTATTTTAGCAGAGCATTGGGCTATTTTCCAGTGGGAGAGTGAGCTGTAAAAATAGGATGCTCTGTGAGTCACAGCTAGGGGATCAGATCTCCTCACTAGAACACAAATACAATGTACAGTCAAACTGAAAGAGATGTGAACAGATTAAGTTGATGTGATAAGGAAAATAAGGAGTCAAAGGGTTGTGTACTAATGCTAGGAACCCAGATGAAAAGCAGTAAGAACTGGAATTTCTAATGGTGAAGCATTTGGACATGATCAAATTATTGATGATAAGGAAAATAGAGAATTGCTCTCTCTGTATTTGTATTTTCTGCATTTGGAAAGATGACTTGTGAGTTTGTGTCATTTGAGAAAGATTAAGTTCTTCATCCATCCACTAGCCACCTGGAAACAAAAAGAATTTGAAAAAAAGATCTTTTTTTTACATCAAAGGGTCCTTAAAGAATTGGTTCCTCACATACCTTGCCTGATGTTATTTACTTGTAACTTCCAGAAAAAAACATGACAACTTTATGAAACTGCTGAAGTGTTAGTATAGTACCACTAGTCATTAAAGGCGAACAGGAATCCTGGAGTAACCATAGGCTGGAGAGTGTGATACAAATCCTAGGTGGGAGGGGGCAAGAGGACTGACATGGGATTCAGCTAAAAAGGAGGGAAGGGTGAGGAACATAATTGATCCAGATCATTTTCTGAAAATTAGTTTTTCTCAAAGATTTTGATATGATACTTTGACAAGATTGTGATTGTTTGAGAAAAGAGTTGCATAGCTATATTGAGACTCCTGAAGGGTGAATGGCTTCATATTGCCTGATGCTGTTATTCAAAATACAGCACAATACACTAACAATAAAGCATAATACAAGATAAGAGATGGCTAACTGACAGATCACAAAAATAGCTGTCAATAGAGAATCATCATGCAAGTATCTGTATTTCTGCATTAGGTATCATCTTTTCCAGTGCTTTCATCAGTGTCTTGGAAGCTGACAAAATCACTGCTCCTGAGATTGCCATCAAATATAATAAAGGGTGCCCTGCAAACTACTGAGGTGAACAGTACAGTCAGAAAAAGAAATTGAAACTACTTAGGAAGCTGGCCCATGCCAAAATGTTTCTAATGCCAAGTGCTCAGTTTGAAGATCTCTGACGATTTTCTCATCTTTCTTCTTCAGTTTCTCTGATTCGTCTGCATCTCATCTTTGGGTACTCTCATTGACACAGAGTGGTTCACCTGCTGGATGCCTTATGAGTCCTCTGTATTCACAAACACACCAGTCTACTCCAGACATGATTACTTGGCTACATCAATATAAAAAAAAAACCGAGCCACTCTCTCTCTTTTTGAGGGCAACTCTCACAGTTTGGCCACTTCCGTAAGTGCCACGTTTTCTTTCCTTTCACATTAGGATGGTGTCATCTCAATTACCCTTTGGGAGTGGTCCCTGACCTTTGCTAGTTTATAGGCTATTTTCTGGAGTAGTGGCAAGGTTAAAATGCTGGCAGGGACTGCTGAGTGGTTTGACAGTGTGGGTAGATGAGTTCCAGGGATGGAACCCTTGCCTGGGTCTGCACTGTATATTGGTGCTGATACAACCTTTCTGTGCAAATGAAAGCCCTGCCTTCCTTTTCTGAAAACTTTTAATGTGTACTCGTCTGACAAATCAAATTCAGCATGGATGAAGTGAAATATGTATTTCCCTGCCTGTCATCACCACTTCTAACAAATACTTCCTCACAGCTACTGCTTTTCCTGATCTCTACCGTCTTTGTCTGTCATGTAGAACGATAATCTGAACATTGCTTTCAAGTTTAGACCCTCCCTCAAACCTTGTATCCTGCCTTGGTCCATCAATAGCTCTATGCAGCTTACACTCATAGTACAAAAAAATAACAAAATAAGTAATGAATAGTAAGGATAATATTATCTGAGAGCAGGGAATTTGAACTGTACCTTGGAATGGGGAAGGGATTTGGAGCACAGAGGGAGTCATATAATAGAAAGCATGGTATGGATTTATAAACCATAACTAACATACAGTTAAACATGAACTTTTAGAAAGGAATGTGGGTAGAGAGCCAGGGAATACAGGCAGGGAACTGATTTTATCTCTGCAAGTGACCCTGCTCATTAGACGTAACTACCCAGCCATTTCTTTTCCCCTCAAGAAAAAAAATTATGTATACTTCTGATGTTCACATTTGCAAAAGAGATGGTGAGTGATTGGAAGTATAGAAAGGAAACATAATAATATTCAAGGACTGAAGAGAATGCCATAAAACAATCTGTTTATCAAAGCTGACTGGATGAAGACATGTAAATACCTTCATGTTGCCTGATACTGAATGAAAAGTGCACTTACCCTTGACAACAGCTAAAAGGTGAAGAGGAAGAACCTGTTCCAACCTGAAAAAAATGTTAGAATGGGAAGGAATGTTAAGATATTTGCTTCTTTTGTATTTGAGTGTTACTGCTTTTATATACTAGAATATTTTTTTCACTCAAAGTACTTCGCATCACATAGGTTTCCTGGATAGGCAACCAGAAAAGCAATGGTATTTTATCACTGAAGCAGACATGCAAAATAAGTGCATAAATACAGAACAGCCTTTGTTCCTCAATATGGATGATTTGTTGGAAGTAGTGCCTAAATAACTAATCCAGCTTCAATGTGGTACATTACATCTACCTGCAGCTAGTGTCTACTGTTTGTTTATCCCTCCAGGTGTACAAAAATGTGTGTAAAACACGTGGAATGCATGCGCTATGTGGAAAGATTGTTGAAGATCTAGAATGTGCTTCCCCTAAGCCAATTCCTTTGTGCTGTAACTCCATTTAATGTAACTGAGGTGAAAAATATTTCACCAGTGATGAATCTGGCTCGAGCTGTTAATTTGGTAAACAGCATGGGGAAAGGAGAAAATAGCTCTTTTCCTGAAGGTATTTCCAGAAGCTGTGTGTTAAATATCAATGTATACCATAAAAAAGAAAACTACCTCACTGATTCATTAAGACCTTACAGAACAGTGAGCAGATACTACAAAAATGAGGGATTTTTGGCTGTTTCATTTAGTCAATTCAGTATGAGATTTTTTCTCTGAGGAAGACCCTGCATGAGTGCAATACTAACAACTACTGAATAATATCACATAGTCATCACACCATCAGGTATATATATTCCACAATAAATTTCACTGCAAGGCTGTTTTTCCTCTTTTTTTTAAAAAAAAAAAAACAAACACAAAACCAAAAAACAAACAAGCAAGTAAAAAACAAACAAAAAAACCCCCACAACCTTAATTCTGCCTTAATTTTATCCATTGATTCTGCCCTTGGTACCACCTGCCCAGGTCTTTAAGGGACAAATATCCCCTACTTCCTGACTGAGGACAGATGAATGGTAGACAGGGTCCTAACAACATCCCAATTAAATGTCTAGAGATAAGGGGGATGAAGTCTGGCTTTCATTTGCTTTCCAATAAGTGTACATAATGCGCATTCAGACTGGAAGAACGAAGGGAGATGTGAACTTGGATGCGCTCTACTGAAGTCAATAAATTCTGTGGAGCCAGTGTCTTACCCTTTTAAAATTATGGCTCCATTGATTCGCAGCACGATGAGGATCTCTCCGTGCGTATTGTCACGGGCACTGAATAGTCTTCAGCTCTAGAAGAACTGAATATTAGAACTCTAATTTACAATCAGCACTGTAAAAAGCTTTGTCCTATTCACATTGTCTGGCAGCAGCAAGCACAAATGTGTTTACTGAAACCCATTCCAGGGCATTGTAATTGTCCTTATTTAGGCAGTCTTAAAAAGGGAGAAATATATAATTCATGGCAATCTTTAAAAACTGGCTGACCAAGGCTCATGACAAATGCTTACAAATGGGGATTAAAACCTGAGCTGTCAGTGAGATAATTAGTTTATTCCAGCACACTGAAAGGCTGTGGTTGTGATGATGATGGGTGCCATCTGATGAGTAAGGAGTCATATTACAACACAAACACATACTCCCTCTTCCCCTCCTCTCTCCTCCAGTATAGACCTTATTTAGCCAGCTATGGTACTGCTTTTCAGAAGGAAAAAAAAAAGGAGTTGTTTTAACTCTGCTATTTTCTGGATCTTTTCACATAGTGATTGACAGTCCCAATTTGGCTAGAGTAGCATCTGAGACCACAGATGTCAAAGAGAAATATTTGCAAATTCTGTTCCCTCTCTTAAAGCAATTATTTTTAGTTTCTGACAAGCAGGCAACTATACCCAGATATTCATAAACAGATTCCTAATGAAAAGGCTGACAGCAAATTGGCCATATTACAAAACAAATTGTACCCTCTGTCAATAGGTTCCACACTCTAGATTTTCTTTCTCCCAGCATTGCTGGTCACAACATGTGAAGACTGCAACTAGGTCATCATTTTCCCATCGCTTTTATATAGATAGGACAGCTGTGGAGGGAAAGGACGGGAAAATTAGGAAGCTCTTCTGCTTTAGCATAACGCAGAGCATAGAATAATTTGCAGCTAGTCAGGAATGTATTCAGGCAGGCAGCAAGTAGACTGAAGCTATTGTCACGCTAGATAACCAGTATCTGGGGATGTTATTTAAGTCAAGTAGCTCAGTCTGCAAATTCTTATCCTTCAATCTATGAGAATAAAATACTGAAGATTAGACATATGATCACTAGCAGACTTCTTGCCATGCGTTTTGTTCACAAATAACAGGAGAATGAAAACAACTATGATATTTTTTTTAAAAGTATATAATCCTGATCAGAACAGTAACATTGCCTTATAGAACGTCAGTTAACTTTGAATGTGTCAAATAATCTTTTATTATTTTTGCTCCTTATTACCTTCAATTTCTTTAGGTTCCTAAATTTACTTTCTGTATTATTCGAGTGCTTTCCAAGTCTTTTGTAATCAAACAGTGACACAAAGAAGTATTACTGTGTTTCTTATGGCAGACTCTGAGGTACATAATCCATTCTAGGGACAGGAAGAATAGAAAGATATACCAAGTACAGGAAAAAATATTTTGATCTATTAAAAATGCTTATGAGGAAAACAATTTTCAAAAGCAGTTAGACTGCAGATGACAACATCCCCTATTAGGAAGAGAAATAATAATGCTGGATCATGAGAACCACTGCACTGGCAGCACCTTAGTTAAAGATTAAACCTTTCATGCTAAATGAAGTCAAAGCAAGCTTATTGTGACAGATAGACCTGCCTCTGCAAAGGACAAGTCTAGTGAAAACAGTTTTTTTCCAAATGAAGATGTTAACAATTGGTAGAGGAACTGAAATGCATCCACTTCCAAATAAATGCCAAGCCATAGAGCAAGAATCCAAGTGTGAATAATGCTAGAGATGGGGTTTATTTGCATTACCCAAGTAAAACATAATGCAATACAGAAGTGTCCGGTGGAAAGGCTGAGATGTTAATTCATGACATAAAACTTACTGCTTTAAAAAAAAAGTAAAGTTGCAAAAGGATAGCATGCATTTTGTTGCTTTTCTTGCTCACATAAGACTCACTCCAAGGAAGAAGCATGAATTGTTTCAAATTTGAAACTCATGTCATGCTTACGTGGTGTTCGTGGGATTCCTGCTGATGTCACTTAGGACATGAAAAGGCAAAGTATCTCCACATCATAGAAATGTAGGGGCATTGGGAAAAAAAAGTGAGATTTGTACCATAGATAAGAGCTCCGCATTGCAGCTGAGTGAAGGAAACTTTGTTCTTGGTCTTTAACAAACTTCCTGTCACATGTATCACTCCCAATCGCAATAATTTCAATCTTAGTGAACTTCCTTCTTTCATGATTAGTGAAGTGCCTGTAGCTGGATAACAGAGGTTAGTTATTTTCTAAATGTCAGTATTAGCAGCGTGTAAATGACTGGAGAAGACAAGGAGTGCAATGCATGCATGTAATACTTTGATGTGTGGAGATTAAATATTTTAGGAGATGAATCATTTCCTGATGCCTCAAATGTGGGGTTTTTTTTTTTCTTTTCTGAATTTTCAAAAAAGTAGATTGTTGTGTTATTACATTGGCGATGATGAAAGCGAAGGCATTTTGCTTGTGAACTCAGAGTCACACCTCTCCGTAACTCCTTTCATATAAGTTAATGGCTGCCCACATGACCTTGTGTTTATGTAGCATGATGTACTTTTGGTACGGTAAGAGTTTACTTGGAAGCACACACTCTGGGTTTGGGGAGATACGATCAATGTCCTTTTGCTGCGAGCAGGTTTTGTGAAATGAACCCACCAAGAGATTTTCCTTGCAAGCTTAATTCGTAGAAACTGGTATCAGCTTTTTCAGGTTTTGTTTCAGTAAATAAGATATTTGTGTAGTTACTGCCACCACATACTGCTTTTGGACCCACGCTAACATGGCAACCTGTTGTGTGGATAGCTTTCTAAAAGGGTCTGACAGCACTTTTATTGTGACCCCCTGTGCCAGTAGATGTGCTAAACTCTGTTTATGACATTATGAAAATGTGCAAGCTAGCTGGGGTCACACCGGGTCAGTATTAGGACAAGAGGTTTCTAAGCAAAAAAATGAGATTGATGGAATCAAACATTTATTTTTTCTCCAATAAAAGTCAATACCTTTTAAATTCAGAAGCTAAGCAGATTCATGTAAAGCCTGGGTCTTTAATTGCTGAGATTTAAGTCTGGAAATTCTACAGCTTGGCTAATTCCATGACAATGTACGTGGAACTGCAAATAAAGACAGCTCGGTTACAAACGGCTGTCAGACATGGCTTGCACTATCAAGAACTAAGCAGAGATGAATGATTGGCATGAGCTGCATATTTTTAGTTAAGAAATGAAATATCCATGTAATTACTATTTTTACCTTTCTAATTGTGAAAGAGGTTGAAATAAGAAACAATCAGATTTAGAAAAGAATTTTACATTGCATTAATTAATAAATTACTTTTAAAATTGCTTATTCATAAGAAAATGAATTTGCTTCATTGGCTTTTTCCCTTTCCCTCTTCAGATTTGTCTCCAGGGCAAACATCTCTTTAGCTACACACCTGGCCCAGAAGAAACTTCCCTTTTCAAACTCTACTTGTTATGACAGTGCCTGGTATGACGATCCTATTGCAGAGCCGGAGGTGTGACAAAATAAGTTGCAGTTCATCAAACAGCTAACCCTCCCAGGTCTTTAAAGCAATTTTATCTCAGTTCTAGGGGGAAAGGATGTAGTTGGGACGTACGAGCTAGGAAAATCAGTCCAGTGTAATTCTTTGTCTAAGGCTAGCGGTGTTATTTGGGCTAGGTTGCATGTCTATACTGCTACCCTTTTGGAGGGCTGATGGAAGAGGGATTACTGAAGTTGGCTTTGTGGATGTGGAAAATGCATTCCACAGAAGTACCTGGTGCAGGAAGAGCACACATCAGTGGCTGATGCAGACTTCTGTCATTGGCTTTTCCTGTCTTCATTGGGTCTTCTTCTACTGGCCAGAAGAATGAAATAAGCCTTTACACACTAGTCTAATCTAATGTTGGTAAAGACCAACACTGTCTGCCTCCGATTTATCTTTACATTTATACATATGTACAGGATGAGGTAGATTCTGCTCTTTGCCATCATGTCACACTTTCACCTTAGAGTATCCTCAAATATTTGAAGGTGCAAGCAGGGACTGCGAGAATGAAGAACTGCCCATTGTACTCAAAGAGCAGGTTCGGGATCATCTAAGGAACCTGAAGGTGCACAAGTCCATAGGTCCTGATGAGATCCATCCGCGGGTCCTGAGGGAACTGGCGGAAGAAGTTGCCAAGCCACTGGCCATCATATTTGAGAAGTCGTGGCAGTCTGGTGAGGTCCCCGATGACTGGAAGAGAGGGAACATAACCCCCATTTTTAAAAAGGGGAATAAGGAAGACCCAGGTAACTACAGGCCGGTCAGCCTCACCTCTGTGCCTGGCAAGGTCATGGAGCAGATTCTCCTGGAAACCATGCTAAGGCACATGGAGAGCAAGGAGGTGGTTGGTGACAGCCAACATGGCTTCACCAAGGGCAGATCGTGCCTGACCGATTTGGTGGCCTTCTATGACGGGGTGACAGCATCGGTGGACAAGGGACGAGCAACTGACATCATCTACCTGGACTTGTGCAAAGCTTTTGACACTGTCCCGCATGACATCCTTCTCTCTAAACTAGAGAGACATGGGTTTGATGGACGGACCACTCGGTGGATAAGGAGTTGGCTGGATGGCCGCACTCAGAGAGTGGTGGTCAACAGCTCAATGTCCATGTGGAGACCGGTCACGAGTGACGTCCCTCAGGGGTCCGTGCTGGGCCCGGCCCTGTTCAACATCTTTGTCGGCGACATGGACAGTGGGATAGAGTGCACCCTCAGCAAGTTCGCCAACGACACCAAGTTGTGTGGTGCCGTCGACACGCTGGAAGGGAGGGATGCCATCCAGAGGGACCTTGACAGGCTGGAGAGGTGGGCCTGTGCCAACCTCATGAAGTTCAACCAGGCCAAGTGCAAGGTCCTGCACCTGGGTCATGGCAATCCCAGGCACAAATACAGGCTGGGCAGGGAATGGATTGAGAGCAGCCCTGAGGAGAAGGACTTGGGAGTGCTGGTGGATGAGAAGCTTAACATGAGCAGGCAATGCGCCCTTGCGGCCCAGAAGGCCAATCGCATCCTGGGCTGCATCAAGAGAAGCGTGGCCAGCAGGTCGAGGGAGGTGATTCTCCCCCTCTACTCTGCCCTGGTGAGACCCCACCTGGAGTACTGTGTCCAGTTCTGGAGCCCCCACCACAAGAAGGACATGGACCAGTTGGAGAAGGTCCAGAGGAGGGCCACGAAGATGACCAAAGGGCTGGAGCACCTCTCTTACGAGGACAGGCTGAGAGAGTTGGGGCTGTTCAGCCTGCAGAAGAGGAGTCTCCGGGGAGACCTGATAGTGGTCTTCCAGTAGCTCAAGGGGGCCTACAAGAAAGATGGAGATAGGCTGTTTAGTAGGGCCTGTTGCGATAGGACGAGAGGTAATGGTTTTAAAATAGAGGGGGGTAGATTTAGATTAGAAATTAGGAAAAATTTTTTTACGATGCGGGTTATAGAACACTGGAACAGGTTGCCCAGAAAGGTGGTGGAGGCCCCATCTCTGGAAGCGTTCAAGGCCAGGCTGGATGAGGCTCTGAGCAACCTGACCTAGTCAGGGATGTCCCTGCTCCTTGCAGGGGGGTTGGACTAGATGACCTTTGAAGGTCCCTTCCAACTCTAACCATTCTATGATTCTATGATTCTATGATTCTATTTATGAATAAGCCAGACCTTGTTTATTCCAGTTTTTATGTTCACCAAGGATGACCTGTGGCTCCATTATACTTGGGATGCAAAGGGGACATGAGAACATTAGCGATGGACTCTCTGTTTTGTATTACACTGCTCAAATGTCTTTTCTATGTCTCTGAAAAGCAACAGGAGCTCTGTCATGCCCTGCCTTGCTCATCCCACTCCTTACACCCAGGCTGATGGGTCAGGCAGGTTGTACAATGGGAAGTTGCCATCTACAAACATATTCTTTCCCTAGTTTCTTACAATAAAACCCACCCCGAAGCAGCACAAAGGACACAAAATGCAACAGAAAATCAAGCTCAGTTTGTGTTTGGCAGGAGGTGGTGATGGTGAGCGTTTCCTTTTACATTGTGGCATGAACACAAACTAAACCAACTACTGCTGTTGTTTCTTTGTGGTATATGTATTATCTTAAACTTTTTTTTTTCTCCAAGACTTAGATTAACTAATATTTGAAGATTGCACAGCCTGCTCAAACTGATGAGGGTGATAACTTTTCACAACGTCAGGAAATGAACGCTCCTCATGGTCCATGGGCTTCACTGTACTAATGAAGAGTTTATGCCCATCGGTCTGGGCAGCGAGGGGGTCACTCAACGGTCGGTAATGGAGTGGCTTGTTTTCAAATGCACTGATGCCCAATAGCGGATTCTGTCTGAGATCTTTCGGTTCTCTCCTGCCAGCTTGGTGAGCTTGAACATCTTTTATAACTTCATTTCCCTGATAGCACTGACATTGCAAGCCCTTGTCCTTCTTGGCAGAGAAAGTAAAAGTCTTGAGGGAATATTTTAAGAGTCATAGATGAAAGACTGAGGGGGAAAATATATATGCAATTTCCCCAAATTCGATTATGCACTTTTATCCTCAGAGCTTAAATTCAATTAACATTGTGGGGGAACACATCTCTCAAGTTGCAATCCTTTTCTTAACAATCTTAGCTCTATTTATGATCTTTTTAAAATAAAATGTCCAACTTCAGGAAACAAGGCCACAAACAGCACAGTTTAAGTATAACACTTATAAGAATATAAACGTGAATTGAAGAGGTCCTGAAAGAGAAAAAAAAAAAGAGGCAGGGCTGAAGCAGCACATTCCTCTTAACTGGAAATCAGCTCTCACTTTCTGTGTTAATTATTTTAAGCCAGCCATTTCCATATAAAGGGCATAAGAAAGGTTACAAATCTGTGTCATCTACTGTGAGTGAATTATCTTTTTGAAGCTCTGCAGCCTATGGTATTTAAGTGATGCCATCACCAAATATTTTTCCCCAGTCAAGAACTAAGCCTAATGAGCCAAGAAGAGCACAGGCACACATTTAGTCCATAAGAAAGAATATTTATGCTCAGAGAGATTTATGGAGCTCAGATAACTATACAATCACTATTTAAAGGTCTGCAGAGCAGGCTCAAAGCAACAATTTGTACTGGTGATGCACATAGCAAGAACTACTTTGAAAGCAGCTTCTGTAAAACAACTACCACTCTTCTATGCTGTTTTTCTTCCCTTTCATTTCCATTACACTCTGAACCTTGCATTACTGAAAAAGAAGCAACTCTACAATAGATATTTTGAGTTAGCAAGCAATTTCCAAGCAATTTTCTTTATTTTTCTTTTAATACTATTACTGATATATAAAGGAATAGATTCTGCTTTCAATTATACCATCATAAGCACTCCACTGATTTAACATGATTTACCATGGTTTTGCACACATGAAGACATAGTTTGGCAGGCTATTTACCAAAAATGAAGAGGGTTAAGTACAGCATCCCAAGTTGAAAATTAAAGTGAGTTTTAGCTATTGAGGTAACTAGACACATTCTAAATAATATTATTTTTATTTTTTACAGAGAAGCTGAACGGGTGTATGTCCTGGTTAGTAAGAATCAGTAACTGAAAGAACAGGTTGCTGAAACATGTGCAAAGTTCTGAAAAGCCTTCATCCAAATCTGCAGTTACAGTTAGGAGCAGCCTTAGAATAGGGAAAAATACTGGGTTTAGTACCCCTGAATGTCAAGAAATCTCCAGAGTGATTTGAATGCCACATGCAGTGCTCTTGTACACTTGCTGTTATCATCCCGAGAGAGCCTTCAAAGCATCTGGATATTTCCAGGATGCAGGAAAGTTGTCTTTCCTGAGGGAAAAGGTAATGATTTTCTTTCTCCTAACAGTGCCACCTACACTTTCTATCAGCTGGAACCCTAACATGCAGAGATTACACTTGGCAGTGTGAAGAGGTGTTCTGTCTTTGTCACCTTGCACTGGAGATGGCATACAAACCTCTTGTCTTACAGGAATCAAAGAGCTGATTTATAACAGCAGAAGGTAATGACCCTTTCTTTGTCTCACAGAAACTGAAGACCAAAGAGGTACCAACATTTTATATGAGATTTTCTCAACCTGAAAGTTTTGACAGGGTGCCAGTTCTGAATGCTTGTTTTGGGGCTTTTTTATCTGCAAGATCTATTCTTCTTCCTGTGAAAGAAGTGAAAGAAAAACAATAATAAAAGATTTTCCTCTGAAAAAGACATGAATACAGATTAAACAAATGAGTATTTTTCTTTTATTACCTCTCATTTGCTACTGAACTGTGAATTTGCTGCTTCGTTAGACATGAGGTGAACAAAGGGAAACCTAATTAAAGATTGTTACCTCTCCACATCATTGGTGCTTTAAATCCATCATATCTCTATTCCATTATAAAGAACTGATCACTGTTTTTGTTTTAAGGCCCAAAATATGGTATGCCTGGTCATATGCTAAAAAAGTTTGTCGTAGCTATGATACTTACACTTCAGCAGTAAGCTACTTTGTTCTCATTTTAGTTAGCTCTGAAACCAGATCCCAGTCTTGTTGAAATTAAAGAAACTCTCCGATCAATGAAAACAGGAGCAGATCTCTGAAGGACAGTTCTTCTGACATACAATGCAATGTATAGGTTGAAAATCAGGTTAGTCACCCAGGCTTGGGATGAATGTGCTTGTTTGTTAAATCCCAGCTGAGGAAGCAGCCTTGATATAACTGAACACAGGACAAGGAATCCCCTTGAGGACATAGTTCCTCTGAGACATCAAGGCTAAACAGGATGTGCATTAGCAGGATAGCCCTGTTAGGGAAAAGACCTTTCATAGAAGCATGGCACCAGAACACATTGAATTAACTAGACAGCTCCAAGCCCGACTGCAAAAGCCAGTTTCATCTCTAACTACAACCCATATTCAAGATTATACACACACACACATTTATATAGACATGCATATATATACACTTTCAAGTATAGTATATATATGAATGTATATTTTTACAGCTAGGCATTGTTTGTGTTTCGATTTCCAGTCTTCTCAGCTTTGTCACATGCAGAGAAGCTGTGATCTTTAATACATTTTAACTTACGTGTTCAAATCTCTGCTAGGCTTGAGTGAGGAGAAATAGAAGTTCTTCAGTCTTTAGTGTTTGGAATATTGTCAGCGATCCACTTCTCTCACAAGAATCGTTGTCCCACTCTAACGGGCATGTCAAAGGAAAGCCAGAGGTAAGCCGCTTGTAATGAAGTAGATTTGCAGGAGAGAGAAAACAGTCAGTAGCTGTTCCTTGCAGGTCTGTTAAGGAGACCTGCTGGTAACTACTATATAGTTACTGAAACAATGTCCTGCCACTTTCAGATAAAAAAGGAAAAATATGTGGTAGCTTAAGAGGTTATTGAAGAAAAAGAAATGGGGAACAAATTTTATGCAAAATATATTTGGTTTATATATATGTATGTATATGTATAAATAAAGTTCTCTTTTGTTTTCTGGATCCTTTTTCAGCAGGAAACAGAGTTGTACCTCAGCTTTCACAGGTGTGTGCTATATAGTTTTATTTATTCCAGATCAGCACAAAGTAGGCACAGTTTGTTGGTGAATCTGGCCAGCAGAACCGTTTGTATGTTTACATAGTTATTTACACTTGAGCAAAGTTAAGAGTAAAGAGTGGGCGGAAGTCAAAGCTGGTACTTTTCGCTCAGTTGCCCAAAGCTGCGGGCATCCCAGCAGCAGCTCTGTGCAGCATGAATTCCAACGTTAACTGCTTCAGATGGATCAGATCTGTCATGTTTGATGCTGGACTTACTAGACACACTTGAGCACACTTGAGCAACAAATCCAAGAAGTCAGGAGCATCCTGCATGCCCTGAGCTCAAATCAGGTACAGTACTGTGCTCGTATGCAGTAGCTTTTTGTCCATGATTTTTCGTAGGTCAGTGTCTGAAGAGATGTAGCTTTAAATTACCGCTAGACATAAGCATCTTCTGCCATAACTGATTGAGTTGTCTGGTCTGATGTTCCTTTAAAGAACATGTAAAGGATTGTTATAGCAGCCTGTGATACAATTAAAGATATTTCAGATATGCCTACATTTTATACTGTGAACATTAATTCACTGTGTATCTGCTTTCGCACTTATAAACAATTAAGCGCTAGGCCTCAACGAGGTTTGTTAGCTTGAACTAAACATCACATAATATGGTCAGATAGTTTCTTCTCAGTCTGGAAGTGGACAAAGGCAAGCTTATACTTGCCCAAAATGTGTGGTATAAGCTTAAGAGTTTCTCTCAAAAGAGCTTCAGATAGAGTCTGGTCTATGTGCAAAAGGTTTTGAGAGTAGGATACAAAAAAACCTCAAACTGATCAGTCTTAATCCAATATCAGAATGGATTTTTTGGTCTGTTTATGCCTCTTAAGAAGAGAGTTAAGTTAAATTGAAAATCTATGCTTAAAGCTGATCAAAGCTGTTTACATTGGGGATTATACCAGCATAGCTTCACCTAGACAGCTATATGAACGTGGCGGATAAAATGTAGACAAAGTCTGCAGATGTGCTATGATAAAAATGTAATAAGCTATAGGATGGAGAGGAGGAAGGACAAGAATAACAACAATAATTTGTTGTTTGTGTTTCACAAGCTTTGAAAAAGTTTTTTAAAAAACATTTTTCTCTTTCCTGTTTCTGTGTGAAAGACTCAAACATACAATAGGGTAAAATAATTCTGCCAGGGCTTAGGAAACTATGCTGCTGACTATATAGAAAATGCTGCCAAATTCAGGAAATAAACAGGCTGAAATAAACAGAAAAACAACATTTACTTTTCCCAAATGTCTTTCTTTTAAAGAAAATCTTCTTTCATAACAACCATATACAAAAGTACTTCAGACTGAAATGTAATCAGTTAAGTCCAAGTTGCTTCAGTGAAAATACATTGTGCACAGCCTTTTACATCTGTGGCATGCTTTCCTGAAAAGCATTCACCCTTTCACTCAGCAGCAAAATCAAGCATGCTGCATGTTGTTACACACGCTATCTTAGCCTGGACAAGAGCGTAGGGTTTATGAATCTCCAGGTAGGGGCCTAAAAGTTTGAGACAACAACATTTCTAGGGTTTGGCAAAGACGATGCCAGCTGGCTGGCTCTCAGGATTTCCCCTCTCAAGTGATCCATGAAGCAGCATTGGCACCAGCTGCACAGGAAACCGAGTATACCTGGACCCTCGAAGGGAGGTCAAGTACCTCATTGACAGCCTACAGCAGCCATGAAAGAAAGAGTGGTAATGCGAAAAGAAAAAGCAAGCAATTGGTCTCTCAGAAAAACTAGGGGAAAAGAGGTATGTGCTGGGTGCGACACAGCATCTCCATCACCTTCACACTCATGGGCTGGCCCTGTGAAAATGGAAACAACTCAGCACTGCTAGGACTGGAAATCCTCATGTTTCACTTCAGTCTTTGAGTACAATTAATATGTCTGAAAAGCACAGTGTTATTGTTTATTGTCTATGTTGTACTGTCTACTGCTGAAATGAATTGCTTCCTAAATGTATTCAAATATATTCAAACCAGATATAATGGAGGGACATGGCTTACAGACTCCTACGACAAAGATTTCCCACCGGTGACATTCATCGCCATAACAGAGAGGCAGTACTTCACAGCTGAGCCCATTTTCACCACCCTTCTGTCCTGAGCAGAGCTCGCTCATGCATGCAGTCCCGCTGAAAGGAACAAGACGAGCTGCTTTTGGGTACTGTGCAAAATAAAGGCTGTGAGTGTCAGGTTCCTAAGACTTGATCAGCTGAGATGCTGAACGATCTTGACTCCCGCTGAACTCAACGGGGCACTCAGCATCTTTTTTGGATTTGTCCCCTGTTAATGGGAGCATTTGTTCTTGGCTGTGGTGGTCTCTGCTCCCCAGCCTCCAGCCGCTGAGCATAGCTGTGGGTGAGAAGGCTTACAATGGCTCCAGGTGTAGCTCGGGTTTTGGCATTTTCACAGGCTAGATCAAGAATTTTAAGGTTTGAAAAATTAGGTTTGAAAAATAGCACAGAAACACCATTTTTTTTCAGTGAGGACTGCTCCTGGCAGTGAGTCTGACGGATGTTCTGAAGCAGAATAAGCAGCATTCAGCCTGTCCCCACCATCTGCCCAAGTCCTGTTTTCTTTTCCTCATTCAGTTCCATTGGAAAATATCAACAGAAAGTGTGGTTTTCTTTACCAAGAAAGATCATGTGTTGGTTTGTACTGAAACTCATGAGTCCTTTGTATTCTGGGAGAATACAGCTGCAGCACAATGAACGGTAACTGTTTGAACTCTCTGAGATAAATTGCTCCAAAATTTGATAAGAGCTCTTCAACTATGTTCATGATACACACAGGACTAATCTGGCAATTGGATAAATCTTGTTTTCTGCCCAATTACAAAATAAAGGCAACACAGGAGATGGATTCAAGATATAAAACAGTGATTTAGGAGCAGATGAAAAACTGAGCAAGTATTGAGTTACAGACTTTCTGGGCTTTTTTTTTCCCTTGTGTGTTTTGTATGATCATAGAAAATCCTTCTGAGGAAAGATCCAAGTTAAGGAGCAATTGCATCATTAGCTAGGCAAAACAGAGAGAGAAAAGACAGAGACTGTTATTTATTTGTAGCTATTTATGGTAGCACCTTGCGGAAGAACTGACCATGGAGACACTATTGCACTGTTCACTGAAAAATACACAGAGACTTCTTGCTGTAAACAACTAAGGCTTGAAAGAATTAATCACACAAAGTATAGAAGGATATAAATTTACGTTTTTTGTGTAGAATGCAGAAGCACAGTCAAGATTCAAACTCATTGTTTCTCAGCCTTTTAGATAAAGTTATCTTTCATCGCTATGGAGATACAATTATACAGCTTTTAGCTTAATTCAAAGCAACATATGAGGGAAATCACTCTAGCCTTGGTAACATCACCTTCCTAAATAGTCTGTTCTGTTTCAGTTATTCGCTTCCTTTCTGAAACTCTTTTTCACTATTTTTGTTTGAAATGTATGCTACATGAGTGAAATTTATTTAAGCTGAAAATTTGGTCTCATGTCTTTTTATGACCACAGGAAGTGTCTGTAAATTCTCCCTAGAGTAATTCTGCATCTCCCAAAGGTCTGCTTTGTCTGGGAGGAATCACCCTCTGGAGGAGATTATCATGGTCCATCAGTACAGTGAAGCCTGTACTGCCAGCCTAAACTGTAATGCTTATTTCTAGAGACCGGAAATGAAAGCAAATGAATTTCCATAAAGGTGGTACTACCTTTTCTGGTACACCTTTCAACTGCTCAATATCACAAAAGAAATGCTTAATTAAACCTGTTAAAGGGAAGGCAATGCTAATGAAAACAGTATGCCGAACAGTTTGATCCCAGAAATCGTGAAATCTGGTGCAGGCTCTGTCACTCCTACTGAGCTATTAGGAAATGCTCTGATTCTGTAGTGACAGGAAGACAGTCTATATTTCATCTGTCCACACTTAAATGTCTGCTGTGTCAACTAAAATATATAGGAATAAAATAAATGCTACCAGCTTATTCCCTTGCAGTGAGGCCCAACTGAGTTGTCCTGACTAGGTCTGTGTCTGCAGTTTCTCCTTCCCTCCAAAACAGAGTGGCCACGCATAAAATTCGTGTTCCTCACGTCACCAGGAAAGGTTCCTCACCCAGGCTGTCTTCTGTGCTGTGCCCAGCAGTTAGTTGGTGAAGCGATAGCTGGTGCAGGCCAAAGTTGCACCAGAAACTGTCCTAGCAAATTTTTGGTAGGGATGATTGAACTCCAGTGCCCAGCACCATTTCCTGGCTGTGTTTAATTTGTTAGTGTAGAGATAGCCTTAAGGTGCAATTCATCTCCTCCCAGTATAGACATCAAATGTAGATGAATGTTTCTCAAGCTGTGATCTGTGGACCATTTGGTGATCTGTAAGACATCACAAGGTGATTTCACAGTTGTTTTGAAAGAACTTCAAAAGCTTTTAAATATAAATGCACACACACATATTTCCAGGCATGCAAGCAAGAAAACAAAATGGGGAGAAATAAAAGTCACTGTAGACTTTTCCCAGGGTAGCTGAATTTTATTTGGATATAAATGAAAACCATCATGGCAACACTGCACTAGATGATCCTTGGCATAATTTCAAAAAGGTTATCTGGAAGTAGGGTTAAAAAGAGTTGAGGAACAGCAGGCTAGATGACCCCTCAGTGTCCAGCCAGACCCATGACTGTGTTCTGTTTGAAAGGCTGTGCAGATGTGTCGCCTTGGGTGGGAGCTGGTTTTACGATTCCATGAAATCCAGGTATTTCTTCTCTGTTTGTAGATGGAAATTAGTATCATTAGAGGGTTGGCCTGGAATGAACAGTGCACTGGTACCATGATAGTTCTGCTGATCTAAATACATGTTCCATCAAACACCCACATTTTACTATTTCAGTTGTGATACTCATGATGCTAGCCGTGTTCCTCATTCTGTGCTACGTGATTGCCCTGAGTTTCTGACCCACACCTCTGTGCCCCTCCCACACTAGGGCACTGTTGCCTCTGTGAGGTCTCTGCTACCCTTCTTCCCCTCCCCAGCCAAGTTCTGCTGTGGAGCAGAGTCTTGGATGTGGTGGGTTGACCTTGGCTGGATGCCAGGTACCCACCAAAGCCACTTTAGACTGCCCTCCTCAACTGGACAGGGGAGAGAAAATATAATAAAAAGGCTCATATGTCGAGATAAGGGCAGGGAGATCACTCAGCAATTACCATCACGGGCAAAACAGACTCACCTTGGGAAAAATAATTTAATTTATTACTAATCAAATCAGGGTAGGATAATGAGAAATAAAACCAAATCTTAAAACACCTTCTCCCTACCCCTCCCTTCTTCCCAGGCTCAACTTCACTCCCATTTTCTCTTCCTCCTCCCCCCTGAGTGGAGCAGGGGGACAGGGAACGGAGGTTGTGTTCAGTTAATCACACATTGTCTGTGCCACTCCTTCCTCCTCAGGGGGAGGACTCCTCACACTCTTCCCCTGCTCCAGCGTAAGTCCTTCCCATGGGCTGCGGTTCTTCATGAACTGCTCCAGCGTGGGTCCCCCACAGGGTCACAAGTGCTGCCAGCAAACCTGCTCCAGTGTGGGCTCCTCTCTCCACAGGGACACAGGCCCTGCCAGGAGCCTGCTCCAGCGTGGGCTTCCCAAGGGGCCACAGCTTCCTTCGGGCACCCGCCTGCCCCGGCATGGGGTCCTCCACGGGCTGCAGGTGGATCTCTGCTCCTCCGTGGACCTCCATGGGTGGCAGGGGGACAACCTGCTCCACCATGGGCTGCACCACGGGCTGCAGGGGAATCTTGGCTAGGAGCAGCATTACTCCTCCCCCTCCTTCTCCACTGACCTTGGTGCCTGCAGGGTTGTTTCTCTCACATATTCTCACTCCTCTCTCTGCAGTTGCCATTGTGCAGTATTTTTTTCCCCTCTTCTTAAATCTGTTATCCCAGAGGTGCTACCACCATCCCTGATGGGCTCGGCCTTGGCCAGTGACAGGTCTATCTTGCAGCCAGCTGGCATTGGCTCCATCGGACATGGGGGAAGCTTCTGGCAGCTTCCTACAGAAGTCACCCTTGTAGTCCCTCCACTACCAAAACCTTGCTACACAAACCCAGTTCGTGAAATCAGTGGAGAACTTCAGCCTGAAGGTAGGAGTGACACAGAATATAGTTCTCCTGTTGTAGGATGACATGTGAAGAGCAGAAAGTCCTGGGATAGCAACCGGTATACAAAGAGATTTTGAATGAGATGGTGTCCATAGCTGGAAACTCAGAGCCTTTTTGCACTGATGTTTCCACCGCAGACTGAAGTCCACCATATAGAAGTCCTAGTCCCCAGCAAGATCCAGCTGACTGAGGGGTGGGAATTAGTGATGGGGAAGAGGCACCCATTGTCCTCCAAAATACTGCTGCTGCCTTCCCAGTTAGAAAAACATCTTGGTTCAATAATACCCCAATACTTTTTAAGATGACTACTAGGAAAGGTTTAAATGAGGTCACTTCAGGTGAGATTTGGATTCAGCAGACATACCTGATACACCTGTGTACCACATTTCCGCAGTCTGCATTGCTAAGTTTGTGAGAGGTTCACTTAGATATTTAACTTTATACGAATTCATCATTTTTGTGGTCTGTTCCAATGTAATCTGAAATTTCTATTAACTAATTTGGCCATCAACCAGTTTGTCTATGCCACATAATAGGGTTTTGTACAAAATGGATTTTTCGGTGTGTTAGGAATGTCATGTTTTAATCAATGTCTCTTTGAATGTTAAATCTAATGAAGGCTGTAAGTATGAGACTATAAATGTGCAGAGAGAGTTACCATGGAAACCAGAGCAGTGTCTGCTGGGTACCCTGCACTGGTAACAGTGCAGCACAGCCCTGTGCACAAGGCAGAGGCCTCCAAAAGCATTTTCTGCAGTTAGACTAAGATTTTTTGAAGCTCAGAGCAGAGAGCTGGATGCTGGTTTGGAGGGTAGCTTTTAAGCTGGCCACAGTGTTGTGACGGTGGGGTAGCCGCTGGTGGGGAGGACCTTCACTGTTCAAGGGTGGGTGCAATAGTCCTCTTGGCCACAGGCTGGACAGTCCTGACTGCAATTAGAGGAGATGAGGCTTCAGAAAAAAATTCAGAGGCCCTACACAGATCTGGAGTTGCAACCCCCTGAAGGTGCAGCTTCTGAGCTTTCTGGCTTGATGCTCCTCTGAGAAGAAGGGCTTATGACCTGCAGGAGAGAGAGAAGTCTCCTCATCCAGATGATCCTGGTGATGTGAGGAAAGCCCTCATCCTGGTCCCAGGCATCCATGCAGGGTCCACAGAAAACTGGTGTAATGACTCAGAGGTACTGTGGAGCAAAGCCAAATTCCTACAAAGAAAATACAATCTTTCATTTTTCCTCCTTATTCTGAATGACAAAGTGCCAGGACACCTTTCGAGGTCATTAAAATTAAAGAGGTTTTCAAAGTGCCATTTATTTATTGTCCTTTCTGTTTCATTTCCTTATTGCAGCTTCTTATGGCTCAGAAAATAAAACTGCACTGAAAGCTCTTTGGGGCAGGGATCATTATGATATTTATTTTCAGTGCTGCATGATATCAGTTCCTGCATAAATCTTGTAGGTGCTGTTGTGCTATACGTGCAGGAATAATAGCCAGGACTGTCTACTAAGTGTTGCTTATTACATGTGTTCCTTCCCCCCTTGATGCTCCTGGGCTCGCACTAAGCTCTTTTACTCAGTCTTCAGCAGTAAATCCAATCCCAAATAAAAAAAAAATGTTTTTATTGTAACTTCCACAAATACTGGACACATTACTTTCTTTAAGACATGTGGAGTATTTAATACATTGCAACTCACAGGGAAATGAGCCTTCCACTTCCAGGCGTGTAAAGCAGCCGAGTGAAAGTGGGCATATTTCAAACAGACGTGAATGCTCTCTCAAGCTCACTCGCTCTCCCTTGGCTCCCAGCCACAATTTTAAAGCAATTTGCCCTGATCTGCCATATGGTTTTCTTTCTTTGCATTTTATAAAACTGCAGGGCTAAGTGAATGTGCCTCTTAGATAGCACTGACACAAGCCTGATTTAATTTAGACTTCCGTATTAACATACCAACTAAATCAGTGCTGCAGCCTACAAGGGAGACTTCAGCGCTGTGCACAACCAGAGCTGTAATTAGTTTCCAAGTGGTACTAGCCTACAGCCCTTGAACTGGTTCTTCCTTACGATTATTATTTCTAGAGGTCAGCCCAAATGACCATCAAGTCTGCCCCACCAGCATGTGACCCCCGCTCCCTTCCCCGGATCAAATCAGGCCTCCAGTAAGACATTCTTCAGGCCTGAAATCACTTCCAAACAGCAGACGTTCTTAGTAAATCTGATTCATCATGTGGAAGATCTATATGCCTGCTCTATGAAAAGCATCTCTGACTGAGATTTCCAGCTAGCCCTGCCAGTGAATCCTTTTATTCAAGAAGTCCATGCAGTATACTTTTATATCACAGATGGCTCCAGGACTTGGAGACAATTTCCTTAAATAGGCTCTCACACCAAACTTGTCTACACATTTTACTTTGGAATTTTTAGCCTGTAACAAGAATGTAACATGGTTCACTAAACATATGCTCCATGTGTGTTTTAAGCACACAAGTTGCCCCATGAGCTGCGGTGGATCTGCTCCCCTGCTTGATGCCCATGTCCACTCATCTGCACGCTTGTTTATTCATTTTGCTGAATCAGCTGTAACGTGCGTGGCAGGATACCAAGCTAGTGAGGGTTTCTAGCTCCATAGCATCACATTTGGCTTTTCTCATGGACACAACTTAGCTAACTGCTTCAGTAAAGTAGAATAGAAACAGCAGCCCCAGAGGGAGGCATGAAGTGATACAGCCCTCTGTCTTCTGCAAGGGCCAGTGTGCCTGTGCCTGTCTTTGGAGGATGCTGAATGACAGCCCTGCCACTCAGACAGGGAGACAGGCAAAAAAAAAAAGGGAATTCTCCCCTTTGGATGTAGTTCTGAAGGCAAGGGTTGTTTCCAAACTTGGCAGGAAAAAACACACTGTTTAACAGTTAGCAAAAATTCCAGATACCTGGGCAAGAATGCACTTACACTATATAGATCACTTCAAAGTGGAAGCATCTGTACTGTTTTGTTTTACTCAATAGGTTTTCAAATTTGGCGTCTTTATAAAAAACTTTCACTCTCATTTTTCTCAACCCTCGACAGTCAGTCTTTCCCATAATCACAGAATCATAGAATAGTTTAGGTTGGAAGGGACCTTTAAAGGTCATCTAGTCCAACCCCCCTGCAAGAAGCAGGGACATCTCCAACCAGATCAGGTTGCTCAGAGCCCTGTCCAACCTGGCCTTGAATGTTTCCAGGGATGGGGCATCCACCACCTCTCTGGGCAACCTGTTCATGTGTTCCACCACCCTCATTGTAAAAAATTGTAATGAACATCTTTGTCAGCTGTTGTATTTTTATACAATCTAGCAGTGAAATGTTTACCAGATCTCAGAACATTTGTGGCAGATTTTACTATTTTTTTTCATTTGCATTCTGTTTCTGTATTTACCTTTTATTAAAAGCAGAAGTTAATATTGTGCTTCTCAAAGTCTGATCATTCTTTTGATGTAAAAATAATACATATATATAAATGCACAGGAAAAAGTTGTTGTTAAAATGATTTGTACTTAGGACACATGTAAACCTTATCATCTCATCCTGAAGGGTGCTCCTCCACAAATCACTGACAGAGCAATCAGCCACTGTGGCTGCCACACATGCAGACCGTACAGTGCAGCGTATCACGCCATGGGCATCTGAGCACCATTTTTGCACACTGCTGAGGAGAATGATTTGTTCAGTCCAGCTTGTGTCACTTCTTAAAAAAAAAGACAGTTTTTGCCGCATGGAAATTCTAAACTCTTTTGGGAAAAAAAAAATCTTTTGAAATCAGAATAATATCTCTGATTTCTACTTGTTTGCAGAATGGAAATTCCAATAAAAATAATTGAAAGAAAACATTTCTGAGCAGTTTATCTTCATTTGGCACTGAAAAGATGCCAAAATATGTTCCTCCAAAGACCAAAGATGTCTTTTCCTGGGGACAAACCAGTGCTATAAATTTCTAAATAAGTATTAAAAACTTGTAATACAAAATTTTAAATAAAATCAAGTGAGAAAATTTATGAAAAAGACAAAGCAGCTCAGTCTGACAGTTTTTGATTGAATGTCTAAGTATTCAAAAAGCTTTCCTGACTGACATCTGCCTGCTCAGTTACAACATTCTCTAAATCCCCATTTCTGTGGGCCAAAATGTCCTCAGGAGGAGGAGGGCAATTGAACCTAGGTCTTCACTTCTTGGCAGAGTGCTCCAGGCATTTGGGCTTCCATGTTAACGGAGGACAGGCATTACTTCCTGCCATGATACGTTAATCTTGCTCACTGTGTCTTTGCTGTAAGAATGGAGAAGGAGGGACTCCACACAAATGGAGACGTCCAGTACCATCCCAATCAGTGCCTCTGTTCTAGTAAGGCGCGAGGCTCTGGAGATGTTCCTGCCCTGGGGCTCCAGGTTTGCTTTGGGTGTGTGAGCAGAGGTTCACCATGCAGGAGCATGGTGCCTACGGAGAAAAGTACACTACAGAACAGACTTGGAAGTGCCCATGAGTGTGTCTATGCAACGCAACAATTGTGGTGCAGTAATCCCTGAACTGGTGCTACCCTAAGTCAATAGGTCCATAGTTCTCAGCAAAGTGCTGTACAAACTTACCAAACTGACCCACCATTGTGCAGTTCTGCACAGGCAGAGCTACAGATCTCTTTAGAAGGCATTTCACCTCTCATCCAACTCCACAATTGACCCCTTGCTGTAGTTTAGCCCTGGTCACCACACAGTTGCTTGCTCTCCCTCCCCCTCCCCAGAGGGATGAGGAAGAGAATTGGGAAAAAAAGGAAAACTCATGGGTTGAGATGAAGAGAGTTTACTAGAATAGCAAAAACACATGGGCTACTGAGAGGAAAATTAACTCCATCCCTGCCAAAACCAGGATACCACTGCAGAAATAGCAGTCTATGGGTGCACCCAAAGTGAAAACATGCACTTCTTACTGACTAGACAGGGAGCACGGCTCTCTGAATTATACTGAGGTAAACTGGCACCTAAAAGACACAAAACCGATAAACTAGATCATCTATTTTTTTACATACATTGTGAGGTTGGAAAGAGTTAGAACTATCTGTTTGTAAGTCAAAATGAGGCGCTTTTTTTCATGTTTATAATGCTTTTCACTGACCAGGAGGAGCCTGTTAAGGCTCTGATTCATGCTTACCTTTATACTCTCAGTAGCTACATCATGGTCAATGGGTCTATCCACCTCTTTAATACCAGGCATGTACTTAAACCTCATCTGAGTCAAGGCCTGAAGGAAATGAAAGAGTCAACAAAGTCTATTAAAATAATGATAAAAGACAATTTTGAGTATCTACATATAGTGCTTAGATATCTCGTCAGATAAGAAATTCTTTGATGTCTCAAACTTTGAAACACAGCTGAGGTTATTTTCATCCTAGAGCAAAGAAACACTCTCAAGTTGTTTCAAGGAACAAGTAGAATCAGTACCAGAACACAACTAATTTCAGCCTCCTTGAAGAACATAGCAAGGGGAGAGGGACATTAGAAATTATAAGATGTAAAATTAACAGTCATATTTATTATATGTAAGTACCTAGTGCTGTATCTTATTGCTATATATAACATGACCAAGGAGCAAGTTCCAGGACTGGAGAAGTTATCATCTCCCCTGCCATCTCACTGCGAGCACAGCTGCTGGCATAGCTGAGCCCATGCCAAAAGCTCTCTTCAAGAGAGTCCTTCAAGTCTTAGTCATCAAGCTCTTAGGGGACCATCCTCTATGGAATCATAAAACCAGCTCCCACACAAGGCTGTATGCCTCAGGTTTTTCTCCTTCCATCTTATACTGGCATGCAGTACTCTCCAGGCAGACTTTGCATCCTTAACCATCCCTACATGCCATCATGCCACATCCTAGGGTGTACAATACAAATGCTGGTTTCATGGTGCAGAGCAAGCAGTCTTCCACAGCACAGCTCCACATTATTTCAGGTACTTTGAATATAAAAACATGCACGCTAGCCATAGGATCACTTCACAGGACTCAGAGGAGACTCGGGGCCAAAGTCTGCACACTATGAACGGAAACAGAGCATGTCGTTTTCCAGAACATGATGTGGATGGATACAGTCAGGAGAACCAATGGACAGTGGATCTCAGTCATTTGATATTTTGGTTTGCTTAACATGAAGCACACCACTCAACTTGGAATTGAAAAAAAAATTCAGGCATTTGCAAGATTAGAGAAAATAATATTATCATTTTTCAAGGAAATAATTATAATTCTGAAGTCAACTGTAGTAAAATTTTAGTACTGACATATAAAAAACCAAATAGTCACAGAACTAGGAAACGGAAGAAGATGCCAAACTCCTGCCAAACTGGTGTAACATATGTTAACCAAGAATGAGAACCAACTTACAACTTAACCAATATGTTAATCATGGATCTTTACAGTCCTGTACTGAAGAAGTTATTTGTTTCCCTTTACACTTTAGAAACAGTAAGAACATTGATGCTCTTGTTTGGGTATTAACAAGCAAGGAGCAAAGAAAATACTGCCCTGTCTGATGGTGATGCTGGACTTTTTCAGATGGAATAGGAATTTTTTTAAAATCTAATTGAGGAAATGGAAAATCCCAAGAAAACACAAGGTATGAGCCAAAGCAGTCCAAACAGGTTATCATTTGTCAGTCAGGGGCCAAATTAGGCCAATTTAGGTTGTGTTAACCCACAATATTGTATGAATTTCAGGTCCAAGACCATATGGGTACCATTTTTCAGTCTGATCCTGTGGTAGACATGGACTGCTGTCTGATCCTGTGGTAGACATGTGTAGTCTGGTCCTGTGCTGACATGACTGCTGACTGCTGACAGTAAAAACTTTTATCATATAGAGGCGAAGCCAAAACTATTCCTATATGCTGCAGGAAATATGCTCAAACTAGATGCGTAAAATAGCCTTAGAATAAACTGACAGAATTATTGAGCTTGTTTTTATCAATTAATTAGTCCAAAAAGGCAAGCAGAAGCCAAATATTAAAGTTTCCAAACTGTCACAGGAGGAGTTTTTATAGAATGTTACAGGACGCGATCCTTCTTTCAGCAAGGAATCTTGACTTTACATTTCCACCTACAATATGGAACCCTCTGCCACCTGGTTATACTTAATTTTAATCTGAGTTTTCCTCGGTCCCACCTGTTGAAGCAGATTAGTTTTTCATTAAGTATTTAAATATGTTCTGAGTTAAGAAGAATGCATTGTGTACAAGAGTGGGTCTGGGGACTCGCCTAAGACACTGCCCCAGAGTGCAAGGCCATGTGTCCTAAAACCTTCCGCTGAAATGTGCACTCAGAATCCCTCAAAAAGAGGAAATTCAGATAATTAAAGTTGAGAGAGCTTCAAAACCAACAGATGAAAAGTAGCTGATTCCTTATCCAGCAGTTTTGCTAATGTAACATATTAAAGTTGTTGTTTTTCCAGCCAAAACTATTTCATGAATTTGACCTAAATTTCTTAATAGTTTTGGGACAACCGGAATTGCATTTTTCCTCAAATAAACTATTCATCAGAAAGAAAATTACTGCTCTTGTCACAGAACACCAGCTGCCTACCCATTCAAAAAAAAAAAAAAAAAGCTTTAAAATCAAAAGAAGCAAAATTAAAAGTCTTAGAGTATCTCTTAACAGTCACAGAAAGCATGTAAAAAGAATAAAGTAAAAAAAAAAAAGAAAAGAAGCAGGAAAGCAAAAGAAACATAGAACAGTACGGGATAATTGTAAAACTCAAGATGTTATTCAACTGAACAGTTATCTTTCAGAAAATGGAAATCCAGACCAAATGAAGCCACAAAGAAAAAAAAAGAAGTATAAACAACAGCTTGTAAAATGGATGTTGGGAATTAAGACTGGGTTGTGAAATGCATGAACTTAAGTAAGTGAGTCCTATTATCTCAAACATATCCTGCACGGAGGAGTTGTAGCAAGCTAGGAGGGAATGTGAACAGCAAGCACAAAACCGAAGAGCAAAAGACAAATTATGCAAATGTGTCAGATTTGGGAAGCTGAGATTGTTGCCTCCCCAACAACTTGAATAACAGTGTTTAAATACAACTTTCTTTTTGTAGAAAGCACCACTTTCTAAGCAACCCCTCCAAATGCTTTCCCATCTGTTTCAACAAATGTGATAATGAGGAGGCTATGTTGCAAGCTTTAAGAAAAAAAATCAAGTTATTTGTCCATACTAGGAAACACAAAGCAGGTAAAAGGTTGTTTCAGTCACCATACTCCAAGTGAGCATAATCTAAAATACCCTTTCTTTTCTTAACTTTGCTTCTCATCCTAAGAGGAAAGCACTACAAATTTAGATTTGACCAGTTTAGGTTTGAAGGAAGAACAAAACCTATCACCTACAACTCTGCCCTGCATGGATGTCTTAAGCAGCTATCAAAAAGAACTATACCTGGAAAAGGATTCAGCAAGTAGAAGATTTCATTTTTACGTGAGCTTTTAATACAAGATGTGTCTGAAAACCCAGGCATTTTATTTATCTGTGCATTTGAAACCAAGGGAGGTTTTTCACATTGTGCAAGAGCAAGGAACTCTTTCCATGCAGTGATGTTCCATCAGAGCAGCATTAGGAGCATGCAAGTTGTGCCGCAGGAGCCTGACAAAAGCAAACCCCAACAGCGAGCCTGTCACCTTCCACATCCTCTCACTGGAAAAGGGACACTGGCTTAGTTACTGAAGTGGGAGCTGAACTCAAAACCTCTGGTCTTTGTATCCTGACTCTGCTCCAGTGTAATTTTAAAGTAATTCCAGTAGAAGTGACTAGATTTTCAGTGTGTGAAACTGGGATGTGTAGTAAAAATCTGGCCAGATCCAGTTCCTCTACCTCTGCTCTTATTTTTCTCAATGGAGCTGAGATAAAAAAAAAGGCCAGGAGAATGGTCAGAACAGGAGTTGTGAGCATCTTCCAGAATAGGCTAAGGAAACATTATAAACAATATTGGGATCAAAATAATAAAGTATATGAAAGCGTTCACATAAATAAAGTACCATGGCTTTAGGGCTAAGCTGTATCATTACAAACCTTTGATACAACATCCAACACCAGAGGCACAATCTGGTCTTTTTGAAGCTGGGTGGGGTAGAAGGTCCAAGCTATCTAAATTTCCTTCAGTCTTTTCAGCATCTCTGTCATTTTCTCAAGTAGAAAAGGGTGAGAATTGTGATTCACTGATCTCTATTTCCTAGATAAAGAAGTCAAGAGGAAAAAAATAAGGTTTTATGGGTAAAGAGATTACAATCTATCAGAATATTAAGTATATTCTCATATTCTCTCTGGAAGTTTCCTGTTGGTGGTATTTAACTTTGTTCATCCATCCCAAACTTCCAGATGTTCAGTGTTTCCCCTGGAGCAGCAAATCTAACCAGGTTTCTTTCTGAGCATCCCCCAGATTCCGGAGGACTGGTGACTTCAGGCAGATCAGCTATACAGGTGTATCTGGAAGGCATTGCACATACCGCATATGCACCAAGCAGATGGCCTTCACCACATGGTAAATCCAAAGTCCTCCTAATGCATCAGATTTACTACCCATATGCAGAGCAACTCTGCAGAGCTCAGCTGATGGGCCAGTGCTTCCTGCGATGATCAGTGCTTGTGAGTGCTACAGCACATGCTGCTGCCTAGGAAATTCCTGCCAAAAATCCAGCAGTCTCCATTCTCCTTTCGTTCAGGTAATGGAGAATAGGTTGTTAGAAAGATCTTTATCCTCTGGAGGCAGACACGGAGGGCAGCTGAAACAGAGCTGGAGGCAGTAATATTGCTTGCACTGTTTCTGGCTTCACCTTGGCTCTCCAGACGGGAGCAGACCAGGTGCTCACCCAGCTCCACTACCCTCCCACCCATGTGTCCTGAACCCTTCCCATCCTCCAGTGCTCTGTGCGGGGAGAGGCTGTGTCGGGGTGTCCCTGCAGGCACGTGGCTCCAGCTCTTCTGCGTGGGCTCCTCCTGGCCGCTGGCTCTGCTCCACCATCAGCAGCCTGAGAGGCACTGCGCCATCGCAGTCATTCAACACCCAATTCCTGCTTACATTATGGAAAAGAGAGAGATGCAGCAGAATGCGCTGCTTAAAGGCTCTGGGGGACTTTCTTCCTTGCCTACTCTGGAATAGTCCGTCTAGCTAAATATGGTGCTGAAGATGTCTTTGTGACTCATTTGTGAAGGAGGAGACATATGTGCTTCCCAGGAAGGGGGAGAGTTGGATGTAACAGTTGGCCCAGTAGCCCAGTTCCTGTTTGGATGAATATAATTGCATTTCTTGCTGGGATATTAAGGTTTTATTAATTGAGCATTACAATATTCTTCTGGCTAGGATAGGTCTCTGTTTTCATTTGAATCTACAGAATGCATACTAAATTCACTCTCTGATACTTCTTTCCTGCCGTGGCGACAAGAGAACATCTAGGGCAGTTTGTTTACTGTTTGTTTCAGTGTATTGCTGAATTTTATGAGTCAACACATTTCATTTCCAGAAATGTACACTTCAGTAGGAAGAACACGACTTTAAAGCTGAAAGGCGTGCATCATGTCAATAAAGACAATATTATCACATTAGATATTGCAATGAAACATGCACATTCTTAATGATTTCTTGCTGGCTTCCAGACTGAATCCCTATCAGGCATTCATTTCCCTCCTCATGCTCACTGTCTGTTTGCTTCTGCTCTTATCAGGCAACGCCATGCTTAATAGAAATCTGCCTTTCTGTTCACAAGTAATGGCTATGTGCAATCTGGCATGCCTTGGATATAAAGAAGCTGGGAGAGTGCTTTTTCATTGTTTAGGTAAATGTTTCCTCTTTGATCCAACATCTGCCTTTTCTGCTGCTCACACTGCAAATTGATGCAGATCTAGCAGAAGGATGGGAGACATTTATAGGGTTTCCTATTACAGAGTAATTTTGGGAGCATCATTTTCCCCTGCTCACTTTTTGCCTTCAGCAACAACAATCCAATTCTTTGTGTTCTCGATGGGAAGCCAATTCTTTGTCTTGCCCTTTCCTTCTAGTTCTCCCTGAAGGCTATAGAAAGAAAGAACATTAATAACCAAGCAATGAAATCATAAAATAGTCTCGTTTACTGTTATCTTTCTAAGAACAGTGAAGGCATTAAAGTTCTGAAACCTTTTTTTTCTTGAAGCAAAGATTGCAGCTAGAACAGGAAATGGCACAACATAAATTCAATTCGTGACAATTATTATAACATGAAAGGGAAATGGTATAAATCACTGATGTCAAACACTCTGTTCATTGGCTAGATCTGGCCCGTTTGAGCTATTTATCTAGTTCCTGTGACAGACTCAGATTTTGCACCACACGTGCTTTCATTTTTTAAAATATATGTTTCAAGTTTTCATGCTTCTGAAAAAGAGCTTCTAAGTATGCACTGAGTAGAAGCTAGTGGAAGCTCATGCATAGTCATCTTTTTTAAACTACAGAAAACAAGGTATGTTGTATTTGAAGAGACAAAGTCTAGTGGGTGTTAGCACTTGAACTTAATGATAATTTTTGTGGTTGATGTTGAAATATTTCTCAGAAATTAATTTTAAGGAAAGAGAAAGATGCAAATCAGAGGGGTTGAGTAAAAAAATAATTTAAAAGCGCATACTTTTTGAGGAAAAGGAAATGAGAAATACCATGCACGTCTATAAAGCATACCACCTAAGTCTGACAAAACTTTGTTAAACTCCCATGCAGTTTTAGCCATCAATGATGTAGGTGTGAAGCTTAAACAACTGAAGAGAAATAAACTTGTCTAGGGAGCCATAAGAGAAGAACTGTATTGGATTTTCCACCGCAGCTGTATACAAGCCTATCTCACAGTCTCCTGGGGGTCTCCCACTTTCTGTCACTTCAAAGGGCTTAGTGTAGTATTTTAGATTAAGTAAAAATTCTATAAAATGCATTTTTGGCTTTTCACATTCATACAGACATTGATTTGTGTTGTTACAAATACAAATAGGACCAACTGGATATTTTTCATAGATGAGATTTATTTCACAGCAATAACCACTTGGTCAGACATTTTATTGGCTTCTCATGTAAACTGTAGTGCATGCCTAAGGTAGTTGCTGTTGGAGACAGGATACTATCCTGATAGACTAGGACCATGCTTATCTTATACTCTAATGCATTAAAACTTACCGCTTGATTTCCACGCTTTGAGTAAAGTTACTTCATTAGGAAGGAGCGATATGTTTTTATGATCTACTCAGAAATGTAGTATTTTGAAACATATCATTCTTTCAACAAAGTAATTCAAGAAGCGTGGAGCTGTCAAATCTAAGAAAAAGATAGATTTTAAGAAAAATATGTGTTCTGGAAAATGGGATATTCTATTATTAAAAAAAACTTCGAAAATCTAAGAGTCATGTCTCCACATGCTATTCCTAAATTAGTTTTGAAGTACTTTTTTCTTTAATTCTTACTCCTGTCTTGAAAAAAGTTATGATATATTGTGAATATTCCTATTTTTACACTGTGACTTACTGCATGTTATATGTAATATGGACATTACATATATTATTACAAATATTAAAGTTCTTAGGAGTTTTTTGTATCTCTATATTTTGGTATTGCACAGGCAGAGAGCATCAACAGAACCTTGACTTTCAAGATAAAATAAATTCTTATTAGAAATTTTTGTATCATTATCATGATTTTTTTTTCTGTTTTTCTTCCTGAATATTAAATTACATTTCAAATTGCAACATTGATTTGTTGCTGTCTAGATAGTACCACTGTATAATAAAATTTTCACATATAAATTTAACTTCTATTGAAAACTAAGACTCTAAAATATTTTTTATTATTCAGTAGAAATATATGTGATGGTTAAATATCAGTAATTCTTACTTATGGTAGCATGTATGTAACCCTATTGTCAGGTAGTTAACAGTAACTAAAGGGGCAGTATTCAACATATATACAGTCCCTCCCGAGAAATAATTTTATTAGTCTCAGCCCCCAGCTAGAAACCGGGAAAACTGAAACAGAAAACCTCTAGATTCCCCTGAAAAGCTGAACTTCCTCCAGTCACCAGCTCTCTCATCCTTGTAGATGAACAAGGAACTCTTTCTTCAGGAGAAGGAGCAGTCCTGAACTCAGGAAATCAGACCAGCACAATGTATACAAAGTAAAGAATCAAATAGAGCCTCCCATTCAGTGGCATGATAATAGTTCATTTAATGCTAATCCTCTTTACTGCAAGCTGTATTGTTTTGCCCACGCTGATCTGGAGGTCTGCCTTCATTCCCAGTCAACAGGTTGCCCCATAGACACTGGTTTTACAGTTCCCAGCTCCAGTCCTGTCCTTATAGCCCTGTAAGCCCCACTGGTGTCTTCTGTCACAGCCTAAGCACACTGGGCCATTGCCATGGGAGCAAGCTGGGACTGATGGGGACCCTTCTGTAGGGCTGGAAACAAGTCCTTACCACAGACAAATCTATGTATTTTCAAAATGTCTTATAGATCCTCCCAAAATCCAAAACTGAATCCAGTTTTGGACCTGAGACTGTTGCCTCAGATTATACCTGCAGCTGCCGGGATGCACAGATTACACAAATGAAGATCACTGTAGAAATACTGAGGGTTTTTTTCAGTAGTAGAGAACTTTCTACTTCTCTAGAACTTCAAGACATGAGTTAATTTATATTGCAATAATTTCAAGTGAGAGAATCATAAGTATATTATAGTCATTAATATCATGCATTATGTCTTCTTTGAATTTATAATACTGATGATGTTTTCTCACACTCAGCTCCCCCTGTTATGGCAGCAGGGTATCACATTATAGATCCAGAAAACTCCAAGTTATGTTAGTTTGGCAAAAACTAGATCATTTAGTAAGGAAATGAAAGACAGATGGGTATGAGATTAGCCATCACTTTCTTTTAACTGCTCCTGGTTACAGGAATTATGTTTTCTTTAAGCATGATAATTTTGATGGATAATTTTTTTCTCTGGATTTATACGGGAAAGTACTCAAAACCCAAACCATTTATTTATAATAAAGGAACAGCTTCCATAGCCAGGTCCAACTGTATTCAAAACTACATCTAAGGTTCCCTCTTTTCCATGTTGATGATGTGTTTAACCTGGAGACTCCCACAGTGGAATTCTGTCATCACAAAAGATGTTTCTCCTTGGAAATTTTGCTTTCAGCCCCTTGAAACCTGTTGAAATATGCTGCCAGACTGTAAAGTCACACAGCTGCCTTTAAAGTTACATTCCCTGTAGCAAACTGGGGCATTAAATCAATGGGTCTATTCAAGTCAGTAAATATTCACTCTTCTGACTGTCCAGGATGCTTTCTCAGAATAGCACACAGTTACTGAGGAGAGAGCCAACACCAGAATAAATCCCACTATGGTGAAATTCAGGCCTGACTGATGTGAAGAAGTCTGCCGTTGACTGTAAAAGGCCCAGATTTCACCCTTAATCACACCATCCCCTTCCCCTGAGGAGATGATAGTGTTGTTATTTATTTATGTGGTGCCATTAGTGTGCTAGGCACATCGGATGTGCTCCTTGGTTGGTGCAAAGTAGCATTGCTCCTTTAATTCCCACCCTGCTCCCATTCTCCAGGGTGCAGTTCTCGCTGTCGGGAACAGCTGGTGTGGGCATGGGAATCATGGCAGAATTAAGACCTTAGTGCTAAATTTTCACACCTCCTTATGATCCCCCTTTCTAAGCCAGAGCTTCTAAGGAACGCAAAACAGCTCTCAAGAGACACCCTATTTATTTACTTGCATTTTTATGAAACGAAATGTGTGTCAGGATACTGTGCCAGCACTTACAGCCAACCATAGACATTATACTGAAGCACTCTGGTCATTATCAAACCTTGTAAAGTAAATCGATGTCCTAGTCTGTCTCAGACCTAGTTGCATTGCTTCCTTTCCTCCATCCTTTTTTACTAGCAGAAATGATGTCAATTCAGGAGCAGAGGACTGAATTTCAGATGTGATGTCCATGGGACACTGCTGAGAGTCGTTCACGGACACAGAGTTGGGCTAGAACAAGATGGTGACTTGCATCTCCCTCAGTCTTGGGTATTAACCTATTATGGACAAATTGCATTATTTCTTGTTTCTCCACCTGCTTGTGCTTCAGTTTGTCTATTTGAGCATAAGATGGTGTCAGGGTAGAATTTCTTGCTGGGTTTTTGTACTGGATTTTGCACTGCTGAACTGCAATCTGGGGCTCTTTGTTATGAATATAAAACAAATATATAAGCAAACAACAAACGACTCAAGAAAAAACTATAGCATTTGCAGAAGAAGCTGTTTCTTCAGGGCCAAAGCAAATCCTCAGTAATACAGAAGTCTATCTTATAGAATCAGTATGCCAACTTTTAGCTAAAAATAGAGCAAGTCTTGCAGATACTTTTCTCATCACATTGGCACCAAGTGTCCCAAAGCTAGTCTTTTCTGTTCTTTAAGACATGAAGTGTGATTTCAAGATCAAATTCCTTTCATTCTGATACTGTGGAACATAATTTAGCTCCATCTTGATACAAGGATGAAAGCTCCCTCCTCATCCCTTAGTTTTATTTGGTCTGGTGACTAAATATAGTAAATCACCAGGGAAGAATTTTGGGGTTTTTTTTTTTTGTGAGTTTGTTGTTTGTTTGTTTGGTTTTTTTTTTCCTTGAGAGTGGTTAAACACTGCAATGCATTGTCCAGAAAGGTTGTGGAGGCTCTATCCTTGGAGATACTAAAATTTGACTGAACAAGGTCCTGAGCAATCTGCTCTAGTTGCTTTTGCTTTGATAGAGCATTTGACTTCACCTTCAGAAGATCCTTTTAACACATTATTCTGTAATTCTATGAGTCTAACAGTAAATCACAAAATCAGATAAGCAATCACAGCTTCCTTATACAAAGAAGACCAGACTAACTTTCTTGCTGAGATGTATTTCAATTGGTTTGCTCAGGGAAAAATTGGGCCTTTATAATTCACAAAAATAGAGGGCTACTTCTCAGTTGTAATCCCAATGTACTGACATACAATTATGCTTAAATATAAACCAGAATATTTAGTAATATCTAATAATGATTACATATTAGAGCAAGTAAGCAGTGGCTAAAAACGAAAAGCCCAAATCTGATTTGTCGAGGACAGATGAATTTTCCTGCAAAGCAGGACACACCCAACAGTTTTCCTATACCTCTTTTCTGGTCCCACGGAGCCATGTTGATGCGCTACAGTGCTCGGTGGCCAAGATGAAAGAAGAATTTGGACTTTGAGTCTAGTTAGTTCTGTGTTGTTGGGGCACTTTTTAGGGATGAATTCTATCTTTCCTTAAGGAACTGGATCAAATTGACGAAAGCCATTTTTCATAGCTACTGAACCTCCGCCAGATCTACAGTAAATATCAAATGTTACTTGATAAGCAGGAATTCAGACAATCCAAATGAAAAAGCATGTTTTAATTATTCTCTTCTCTAGTTCTGACTCAGCTTAACTAATAATTATTTCTTACATCTTGAGCTAAATTATTCCTTGTTGTAACTCTGTCAACTTAAATGGTTCTACCAAGGATACCATTTCATAGAAAGACTTACAAGGTACAAAAGAGGCCTACACATCACCTGATCTAACCCACTGCATAATAGAAACCATGGGACCAGTTATCTAATTTCTAGCTCAAACCCAATAGAGCATTCTGTTTGGAATAATCCTCATTTTTAAATTTCTAATGGCTTAGAATCCATTATTTCTCTCTGCAATTCTTTTTCTGTAGTTAATGACCCTCAAAGTGAGAAGTGGACATTTAATTTTAGTCAGATTTTTTTTCAACCTTTGGCTTTCAGCACTTACACCTGCTAGACTGAGGAACTCTATGGACAAATTTTTATCCTTCAAACAGGTACTTCAGGTCCCCTCCATCTTCCATCAGATGTGCAAAGCAGGTTAAGCTCCTTACTATATGTGGCTTTTTTTCTAACCCTTTCTTTATTCTTTGAATTCTCCCTTAAGCTATTCAACAGGGGAAATCCTGAATTTCTGTATTATTCATGAAGTAGAACGGAACACAGTATTTCAGCAGCCATCACATCAGTGCCAAATACCAAATATTACCTACATACTCTATGTACCCCTTTTTAAAGATCAAAGCAATCACATTTCTTTAATGGAAGAATGAAAAATTACTCTTAACACATTTGAGATAAGCCAAAGTATTACATTCTGTTCTAAATGGATGCTTAAATACTTTATATAAAATGAGGGAGGGGGGTAAATCAGCCAAAGTGCTGATCTTTATCTCAGAATATCCTAAAGCCCAGGGTAAAGGTATCTCCAGATAGATGCCAGCTGTGAGTTTAAATTCCTGCTCCATAGGTCTACTAAGAATTCTTTCCCTGACCAACCTAGCTTCAGAAGCTGACGGACATCTGGGCATCTCAGGGGGAGAGAGTTGTCTTCTTCCATTCCTCCCTCACTGAACAATGTGCTGAGACTCAGAGTCTCTTTATGATGTTTCCGACCAGGCCTCTGTTCAGCATGCTGCCTTCTGAGGACTGAATGTACACTGTACCCTAAGTGTCCCCCTGGATGCCCAGATTCACTTCACTTCAAGTTGTTTAAAGACATGGATTTAACACAAGCTCCCGATAACAAGAAGGTAAAAACCTTATGCTGGAACCAAACCTGCCCCTGACTCTTTTAACATAGCCAGGAATGTCCCAGCATATATGCACACAGACAAATATACCAGGCTCCATCATAGAAAGTCCTGATTTCATGTGTAGAAAGACACTATGAGGTGCATAGGTAGATGAGCTAAGGGCATCATCTTGCTAGATTTTTGTTATATTGGGAAGGTGGAACAGTTGCTTTAACCTAGTCTCTGGCCTGCTGTTCTCTAGACTGCACAGACTATGAGCTCCATCCTTCACACATCTGTATCGCCTCATGCATTATGTTAGGTAGCCCTGCTAATTCAGAGTTATAAATTCCAGCAGAGACCGGGGATTGCAAACTCGAACCCTGCAGATCCGAGCTCTATTCACGAACCTAACCATAAATCATGGTCCCTAATGCTCAGCCACCCTAAACAGTGCTTTTGAGGAACACCCAGAAGACCTATAACAATACCTCACAGGGCACAGTGAAGCCAAGAATGCAATTGTGGCTCCTAGACTCTCTTGACCCAGATGTAAATTACATGTGGGTAATAAGAACTACAGCTTACATGAAAGTGACTTCCTCTGTCTGACTTTAATTGTTTTATGGAGATGAATTGCCTAGGAACCTCGCTGCTTCTTCAGTAATTGCTATTGTGTTTACAATAGATTCCAAGATTTCTTACTTTAAAGAAAGTTTTAATGAATGGCTGAGTAGATCTTGGGTTCTCTGGCATGAGAGTTACACCAATGCTTACACTGATATATGGTAGCAAGTTTTAAGCCACCTAACTAATCTTCACTAAGCACCTATAGAAACGTGGAGTGATGTCTGGGTGCATGGCATTAACATTTACAGAATGATTTTTGCAGCCCATCTGAACGGTGTGCTACTGCAGCTGCATTGCCCGCTGTACCCATGGCAGCTATGTTACTGCATTTTAGGTATTTTTCCCTGTCCTATGAGCACAGTAATGGCTTCAGTATAGACATTCTCTTGGGTTTTTTTGTTTTTTTTTTTTTGTAAAGCTAAAGAAAAGATTGATGGCCTGATTGGTTTGTTATTATCATTTGCAAGAAATCATCAAGTGAGGTAAATAAATGTCGCTCTATTTAATTCAGGGGAACAAATTTTCATCAGGAGGATTTGAAAAGTAGGGGGGGTTTCTTTTGAAGACAGTGATATGAGCCAAGGATAAAGGACATGAAAGACCCTTCAGTAATACTGCTAATCTCTCTGTCATTGCAGGATTGCTCTACTCTATGGACATGACTGTGCCCGCCTTCCTTTAGTTTAAAAAAAAAAAAAATTAATAGGTTTAATTGAATAAAAAAT
This sequence comes from Chlamydotis macqueenii, assembly GCF_036417535.1. NCBI lineage: Eukaryota > Metazoa > Chordata > Aves > Otidiformes > Otididae > Chlamydotis > Chlamydotis macqueenii. The sequence continues at coordinate 13,202,525 of NC_141558.1, forward strand.
AAAGACAACCTCATTTCCCTTAAATGTAGCATTTCTAACCCTCCTGTAATTTGTTTAGAAGTTATTCAGGGTATGAGTCTTTAAAGGTTCAGTTTTAATTCCATTTTTATCCGGTGAGAAGTGGCAGAAAGGGAAACCTCTCATCTTTGCTGGTAGGAAAGAAAAATCCATAAAATCCTGGAAGTGTTAGCATTGGAAGAAGGGTCAGGAGCAGGACAAGAGGTCTGAAACTGTTTCACAAATAACACAAGTCACTTACTTAAAGTGCAATGCTCATGATGGCTGTGCTACAGTAAGTATCATTGTAGGTTGTTTTAGCTGTGAAACGAATCAGAGGTGTTTTATAACCACACAGTTGGCTTCCTCTTCACTGGTCAGTATGACCTGTCCTTCATGGCAGAAGCAATCCACTGCAAAACACAATGTGAAAACTCCTAGCTTAAAACAATAAAAAAAACCTTGTAGTCTCTCTTCTAGGAAGGGAATGGCTGCGCCTAAGCACAGAAGTCTATGAAAGATTTCAGGACATGAGAACGAGCTATCAAATTGTCTGTATTAACTTAATTACTCATATTTAACTTAATTTGTCTTTATCTTTCCATAATGTGTTTATAGACTTCAGTAAAATCTATCCCTAGCCATTATTTTGATAGGCTTTTTATTTCTTTGAAATAAATAAGAATTATAGAGAAAGATACTGGATAGGACAGTAAACCAAAAGAAAGTAAGAAAAAAGTTAAAGAAACAATAGATTAAATGAATAACCTTAAGGATAATAGCAACCCTCCTTAATTTTGGTGGGGCTAGAATTTCACTCTGTCAGGACTAAGTTTCTTTACTTCCTTCACTTCAACTGAAAAGGCCTGAATCAAACTGCAGAATAAGGACACTTGTGGAATTTGGAGATATTAAATTATGTACTTAAGTCCACATGGTAGAATACAAAATGCTGACAGCTCTGAAGAACGCTAAATTCATAATGAAATTCTCTGAAAGAGAGAAATCACCAGCAAATCTCAAAGGGCCAATTTCTGTAAGGCTGAATGCACTCAATAATCCTACTGAATTAAAAAGAAGTTCAAATTAGAGAAGGTTTGGGATTTGCTTTGGGGGATATGTAACAGTGAGAATAATTTAACCATTGGAGACCTAAGGGTGTGGCAAATTCTTAGTCTTGCAGAATTCTTACTCTTCAGGTGTTCCAAAAAGCTAGTGTGGATCAGACTGAAATTGTGTTTGTAACAAAGATATTGTTGGTTGAAGATGCATGTAGTGAACTATACAGGAGACCAGAGTAGGTCATTCAAATCATAGTTTGAAATCATGCACTCAGCATCCTACAGGGAAGGAACAAAATGTGCAACTAATCTCATCTAAATTTAATTGCATGCAATTTAGTTATCTAGATTAAATTAGTCATCCTCATTCCTAAAGAGTCAATGGAGGAAGATAGTGAGATGAGGCGCCTTCAGGAGGTGTCTGTTTCTCTCCAGTGACTCTACAGGAAGATCAGGATGGCTGAATTACATTGATTAACTCATAAATGGCAAAATGAATTAAATCATCTCTGCTTATGTCAAAGTAATCCTTTGGTCTTTTTCAGTTACTGAATGATGATTCATCTTCTCGGTTCCTCCTGTCTGGGTCTGTTAGGATTCTCTGGGTTTACTCTTGATTTATACTGCATAAGGAAAAACAGAACCTCTTCTTCTGCCGTGGCTGAAAGGGCTAATGGTTTTCATCCACGTATACAACATGCAATGAATTTGTGCAACTAGGAGAAGAGACAAGATAGATACAAACTACTGAGATACTTGGTTTATTTGCGTAGAGTTCAACACCTACTTTTTATTGTTTACAAAGCTTTATTATTTATAATGTAAAAGTAGGAAGGTTGGACCTCAGCAGTATACACTGACTTCAATGGAGGATCTGGTTTGTGTTAATTTGGTGCCTGGCGGAAAAAGGAACATGGCTATTTTTGTTAGGATGGACACATCCTTTAAGAAAGGCCTATTCTTCTCTTATACAAACATCTAACTATAGACCTAATCTACAATTGCCCTCATGAAAGGATAATTCATTTTGCAACACCTGTCCTACATTAGCAAATAGCCATTTCTTGCAGCTAATTTTAACAAATTCAGAAATACACAAGGAAGTGTAAAATACGTATTGCACAATTTGTTACAGGTCATGGAGGAACTGCTGGCTTTTATCCTCAGATGTCCGATTTGTAAGAGAACATACAATACTGTTAAGCAGCTCCCGATCTTACATTTGCTGCATTTAAGTGATCTTATTTTGTACTTAACCGGAGTAGTCTGGTACAAAATTATTTACACAGGGAAGTTTTTACACTAGCATTTCTCTTTCAACACTGGAGAACCCAACCCTGTGGGCAGCCAGTGCCAGCTGCCCATAGATAACTAACCAGAGTAAGTAATAGCTGATCCTGCTATTGTGCATGTAGAGTGTCTGAGAAAAATAAAGCCAAATCTTGAAATAAAAGAAAACAAATTTTACTTTGCTAGCTTTCAACCTTCGTCTCTTAAAAACTTGCTGACACAATCCGAGTGGTGCATTTTTGCTCTTCACAAATGTTTTTCTGGGGAAGGAGGATTCCTCTGCTTGTGGATTCACCTTCAAATGCATCATTTCTCCATGGGGAACAGCCAGGAAGCACTGAAATCAGTAAAACAGATAGCAAACTACTCAAGGTGTTGCTCTAATTTATCTGGGGTTTGTTTTCAATTGAATCAGGTGGAATTTTGTTGTTTTATTTTGCCTGTCATCTGGACACCTTCCTCATCTCTCCTAAGAAGGATAGTTTTATTTATTTTAGACAATTTAAGTGAATAACAAGGGAGTCACTCCCTTGACTGCATTAGTTTTACACCAGGAATAAAGCTGATCCTAGGCATACAAAGAAAGCAAAGTTCAGACACTGCTTTTTATTGATTGTGCAAAACGAATTAGGAAGGTGCTTAGGAAAAGATCCAGACAATGTACCCGCTGATAGACAACGTGAATCTTCTCTACACAGCTTCTCTAGTTCTGAGCTTACAGCTGAGAAAAAAAAAAAAGAAGCACAATTGACAAGGGATTCATGGAAAAGACCCATTCTACTACCTCAGCCTGAGATCTGTGAAAAATTCAATGTTAATACTTCCTGCCTTCTCAGAATTATTTGTTTTCTTTTATTTTGCACAGTGTTGACTAGAGAAGGAATATAGTTATACAATTATGTAGATATAGCCCATTTCAAACTCTGTTTTGTTCTGATGAAGTGTGTTGGTGGTCAGCTGTTTCAAAGGAATTTTACTGTGATGTCAATACAGATAATTTCAATCTATGCATAAGTATTTAAAAATACGGGAGCTTGTTTAATCCATGGGTGTATCAATTTAGAGAAAGGTAGGACTTGAAGGCTAATTCAGCTGAATAAACTCTTATTTTCCTCTAAACAAAATCTCTTTGGTTTGGAAAAAGTAAATTAAAAACAAGCTTGAGAGCATCCACACAGGAGTTTACGCTGGTTTACTTAAATTGATTATATAAATAGGCAATAGTTAACTTTTTAGTGGAACTGCTAGAATTTATAAAATTTATCTGACATGTTAAAAGCATGCATGTCTCTAGCCTGATACCTGTTAATGTACTTGCATGGATAAAGTGATGCTGAGGAACAGGAAAAGGCAAGACCAGAGAGTTAGGGGAAGCAAGGGTTTGTTTCATTCGTCCATATTACATACAGTTTTTATGACCACCTTGAACAACAAAGAAGTTAAAGAGAGTATACTGTTTCAGTACAGGGCCATTAAACGCAAGTGCCGTGAACAAGTCCTGAATTATCAGCAGCTGAATCTGTTGTAAAGCCCTGGCTGTGAAAATTGGATTCAAAACTGTGACCTGGTACTTGGACTTTGGACTAAGCAGTAAGCTGTGCCAAGAGGGGCATACCGTTTGCTACTATTCTTACAATACGAATATAAGCTTGTAAAATAGACCAGGTGTCTGACAAGTATGTAGTCAGAGTTTTTCAGCAACAATCAGTTTGTTGAACGATGTATTTTATATTTACATACTCAATTTCAATTATCTTTTCTTTTTTTTCAAAAAATGAGAGAGGAACTAAAAAAAGGTTCAAACATTGAATCATTATTTCAAAGTACTAATAGAAAAATATTTTTAAATTAGTAATATAGCAAACAAAACAGTTTGGACCAAACAGAATACTTCAAATTGACTGTAGTAACATTTTTTTTTTATTTTATTTTACATCAGGAAAAAAAATCCCTATTTCAGTCTGAATTCTTTTTTCTTTCTCATCTTTTCTATTTCTCATTTCAGAAAAGGAACCAAACCAACCCTTAGTTTCCACAGCTCCATCTGTGTACCAGGATTTGTTTGTGACCATGGAGAACCAAGACCAACTTACAGTGATAGCAAAGCCATTAGGAAGGCAAACAGGAGGTGAGTGTTGATTCTGGGGGAGGACAGGAGTAGCGATATGGTACCAAAGTGCTTAGGAAGAAATTTGCATCTCCTTTCTTTATTTCTTAGTCTACATTTTCCAAGTACCCTTTTAGGTGAGAAGAATTTACTCATATGCTGCATGAACCTGCTGCCTGGACCCATGCCACTTTGCTCTCTGAGGTGGGGATAACAGCAAACTGGACAATGAATTTCTGAAACAGCACAAAATTCCTGCAGCAAAACTATGGAAAAAGTCTCAGATGCCTATAAGGATATACTTTCCAGCCTGAGGAAGAGCAGCGCAAGCAGTGTCTGACCAGCTCGTTCACACTTGGAAGCTTCTCCCCAGTCCATCAGGGGTTTTCACAAAGGCCTGGGTTGGCTCAGTTCTGCTTTCACTGGCTGTATCGACACTAGTAAATGAAACAGAACAGCACTGGCATGTTGTTATCCATGCTGTTAAATAGTTGGCACATTCTCTGGAGCATTTTTGTCCTCGTGCTTTCCCAGAGAGCACCCAGACATGGCACAGAGGCAGAAAACATTCACATCAGGCAGTTTGGATTCAGCCAGCCTCTTTTGGGGGCATTTAGCCACGCGGATGTTCAGTGCTGTATCAATGTGCCTCTATCTGAAATTAGTCCCTTGGTCCTTCTATTTATGGTATAGTCTCTGAGACCAACAGGAATGAACTTAGGGTGTTTTTACAAGTATAAAATTGTTTCAAAGCGTCTAAATAGTATTAATTGTCAAAAAGCTTGTGTTTTTACCAGTAATCCTTTCTGAAAATACATTCTAAATGCCTACAGACATCCTAACTCTTAAATGTGATATTAATGATTGAATTGTCAAAATAAAATTGGATTTAGGACTTTCCACTTCTCTGCTTCCCATGCTTTAAAATGAACAGTGCCATGGACCTGTTGGGCACTTTTTCACGTGCATGGGGAGTGTCTTCCCATTCACCAGTTGTGTGGTGGAGACACAACACTGCCTGTGTGAAGCTGTTAAAGAAACTTGCAGGAGACTGAGCTTGTCAAACTCATTGCACAGGAGATATCTGGCCAAACAACATAGAGACATGGTTTAAGAGAGGAGAGGCAGAAAAGTGAGTAACTGCACAAATAGATGTTGACATGGGAGTTACTATTTAATATCACTGGATCCAATCCCTGGGCTTCACCACTTAAGTGCCCTGTAAGCCTGTGCTACGTAATGATCTTACTGCAGTGGGATGAGATATGATGTGCAAGACAGGCAAAAAATCATGAGAATGGAGCAGGGTAAGAACCTGCCAGTGACTACCAAGCTGTGAACAGGTGCAGAAAAGGCAGTGGGGTAAACAATAGCAACAGATCTCAAAACTGTGTCCAACCAAGCCTGGATTTTCTGAGGGGAGCTGCAGCAGCAGCAGCGTGGCGTCTGCTGCCCTGGTGCTGCCCGGTGCTGCCTGCATGCTCTGAGCATTTGCCAGTCCGCAGTTGCTCTGGTCATGTGCAAAACACATCTTCAAAAGGAGCAAGGGAGACAGACCAGCAGTGATTTAAGGAGAAATGTAAGCAAATAGGCATAAGTTGTTGTTTTGGGTTTTTTTTTAATATTATCCTTTGGGAAAACCTGTGTAATAGACTGATGTGAAACATGAACAGAAGCTTTTACAAGTCTAAGCAAGACATTCAGACTGTAGGTCTACCAGTAAAGTAGTCAGGACCAGGACCTGATACTCTGTCCTTGAGGCCAGTTGGCATGGTCTGCCCACATTTATCCTATTAAACTGTCGCAGTCTCCAAAGCAGTTTGGTTTCTCCCAGATTGGCTACTGAGCAGGTTCCCAACCTCAACTTTCTCCTAAAGTGCTTTGAGAGAGTGCTGGGCAGCCACCAGCAATGCTGAACCAGGGCCCAGGGTCTGGTCCTGTTTAGTTCAGAAGGGTAGATGTAGCCTTAAAGTATACATCAAGTCATCTGTTGCCTTAATTCCACAGATTTCAAAGGATTTAGGCCAAAAGGAAACTTGCCCTAAGCTGTGCATTCTTGCAGCATGCTCATTATCACATTTGCCTTTGACTTGCACAGCTGTAAATCCATGGAAACCAGAGTAATTCAGGGATGAATCAGGTCCATTATCTCCTTGTGTTTGTACAGCACTTAGCACAATAGTGCCCTGATCCTGATGGGAATTCATGTTATTTTAGGACAATCAGAGCTTTCATTTGTTAAAATAAAGTCTATTTTTAGCCAGAGCTAGCTTCAATGGCAGTGTATGGGGTGTGGGGGGTGTGTGAATGAAGGGGAAGGCACAACTGATCCCCCATCACATGACTCTAAGCACATGTATCATATGCCTAAGAGATTATATCCTCTCCTGGTCAATATGGTTGTGAAAATATGACCAACGGGGACCTTGGAAGCTCAGATAGAAGACAAAGAGTACAAACTCTGAATATTTCTGTTTCTTTTTTAACGAAGTTGCATCATTTTTAGGTTGCTCAGGATGTGAGGCCCAGTGTCTGATTTGGGAATATTTGGGGTTAATATTGGTATGTTTAGTGCCTGTGCTGAAAAGTAATAAATCAGGTACCATGCCATTGCTTTCCATGGAAAGTTAGATCTCAAAGATGTGATTTGCTCAACACTGTTTTTTTCCCCCATGCAAGTAAAATGAAGCAGGAACACTTGAAAAAGCAAGCACTGTGCTTGCTCTGTGTTCAGAGGCCCTTGTTTCAGCTCTTTTATGAAATCTTGTTAAGACCAGTAGGTCTTATAAATTCTAATGAGATACATATGTGGAACATACATAAAGACATTACACATGTCCTACAAAGTATTTGCTATATAAAGGACACAACCGTGTGAAGTTATTATTCAAAGCAGAGGTAAGTCCTAGGAGAAGACAGAAAAAAAGCACCAGTTGCAGACCATAATCCTAGCAGGGCTTGCTGCTGGTTCCTGTGAGTCAAGAGCTGAAACGCATGTTCCAGCTTCAAGTTATTTTCTCAGACATAAATGGAGAGGATTGAATATCAGCTGTCATTAATCTCAGTGTCCTGACATGACAAAATCACCATTACTCCTGGTAAATGTGAGCTGATGCTCACAGCTTAGAAACATTAGAAGCACATATTTTTACAACCAAAAATTATGAGCAATTATTGCTAGCGTTGTAACAACAAGTTCTGAAACCTGACATGTGAAACGAGGGAGCTGACTTTCCAGTTCTAACTTACCTGCTAGGAAAACATAAATGTGAAGATTAAACTGTTTCAAAGCCACTAACTTGTTTTTGTTCAAGCCACTTTATTATCTCACTGAAACATAATCTTAAAAATCCTTGCAGTGAAAAGCCATATCCAGGAACTACTGTTAATTTTATTTAACATTTGAAAGTCCTGTTCCAATACTGTTCTTCCTCATTTGGCAGGCAGGCCCGCTAACACTGCTTTACTTACCAATTAACAGAACAACATTTTGTTTGACATGGTAAACTATTTTGGATGTGACTATTAGGGAAAGGCCTGACGCTTCCATAGCTCTAAGAAATATTAATTTTCTTCTAGAACTGAGTTACCTGTGTGTGTCCCTTCTGTGAGAACAGAAACCATACAGCAGTGCAGACAAAGGAGCACTGTACCACGGAGTTACTTGCCGTGTGCGTGCCCTTTCCCTGTTACCCCTCTATTTGTTCTAGCACATCTGGAGTGCCGCAGCCTGACAGCCCGGCTTTAATGTTCCCATGACTGTGTCAGAATCCGCAAGTTGTTGAAGGCTTTTGCATTTTAAGGACAATGATATTTGCGGTTCCATCTGTAAACTGGTCCTTGTAGACCACAATAAGTACGTAGATCACAATTTTAAAAATAAACCTTTTTTTTTTTTTTTTAATGGTGATGTAAGTTGCTGTAAGTTGCTGCAAGGCTGCTTTTCAGCCCAGTGAGGCAGTTAATTATCTGTGATCTATTTGCTTTATAAAATGATGACATTGATCTGCCCTAACTGAAGTAATTAAAAGCAATGTCTCTAGGTTTGGACTGATCAGTAGAAGGGAGTGAGGTTCATCTGATATGACTTGAAATCTTTTCATGTGCAATAAGTTACTCTGTGGAGATGCCACCCTTCAGCCCTCCTTTGGTGACGAGGGAAAAAACACTATTTCTTGAAAAGTGTTTTCATTTCCATTACTTACTATTAATGCTGAAAAAAAATATAATTAATTTGTATAAGCCATCTAAATTCAACACAAGAAAAGAAGACACAGAAATCTCACTCAGAAACCTCACATTTACAGAGACGGAAGATATAATTCCTTCTCTCTGTCCCAGCCACCATCAAACACATAGGCTGGGAGAAGGATGACAGGGTGACAGGGTGATACCCATCAACATCAGCAACCTCCTGCCTAATGCTTGCCCGAGCAGAGCTGCTGGAGGTCAGAGCACACCTTCACCATGCGGCTCAGCACAGAAGGCATGCTAGGAGAGAGATGCTGTCTCTGGAAACACAAAGGATGTCAAACCAAGACCCATGCCACTCTCAGAAACTGAGCATAAATTTTACACCCTACAGGCAGAGATGCATCACACCAGGGCAGATTCTTCAATGGACTAAACAGCAGACAGAGTACAGACCTCTTACATCATCTGGGACTCGTGAAGGAAATAGCAGGTTAAAGCAGCAGAATTCCTCCAAAATGTACTTGGTCAGTAAATGTTAAAATAAAGCTTTGTAAAACTGGAAATGAAGCTAGTCATCATCAAATGAAGCTAATCTGCAAATTCCTTTTATTAACAAAAACCGTCACATAAATGCTACTAAGGATTTTTAAAAAATCAATGAAACCTGAAGAATACTAAATAACTAGATTCAAACTTCTTAGACTACTAAATATAAAGATTTTAATCTACTAAATTCCAAAGAGCAATGTTAAAAAATACTGAGAAATAATCTCATATTCTATTTATGGCCCCAGGCAGGGATGTTCATAAATGTGTGCTATTTTATAGCAATGAATTTTCAAGCAGACAGACAAAGGCCTAGATTGTTATAGGTCTGAGTAAATCTACTTGCTGCTAACACAGCATTTATGGGTCTGCATCCCCCTGTCACCACAAAGCAGTCCAGTAACAGTATTGCTCTTAATATCCCATCAAAGTATTTCAGTTTCCATCATCACTGAAAGTAATGGAGTAGGACACAATGTATTACGGAACAAGGAAGACTAGAAATATTTGGTATAGCAGGATGCCTTTCTGTCATAGGCACACCTGTGTTCACCACAAGCACCACATCTCAGCAGTTGTGTGCTTTAAATTGCACCACTTATTATCTTTCATTTTCTTCACCTAGTTGAGGACTAAATAGATCTGAGAGGAGCAAGTTAAAAGCCTGAAAAAGGGACATACAACAACCATCCAGAAACATCATCAAATCGACATATATAAAATTTGGCCTCGCTCATACGTCTGGGTCTGTAAATGCATCCCTGAGCTGAGTGCCCTATCAAGCTGAGATTTGGCGAGTGATGCTACTGGTGGTTACGCACCTCAGCTGGGCATTTATACAGGCAAAATTCTGACTTCTTTCCTCAGGGAATAGCTGACAGTTACAAAATACTGACAGTTAGCATGCTGACCTCAGAACAGAAGACCCAGATTCTGCTTCTTCCTCAGTCTCAATGGATTCAAATTAATCTTCCTTGCTTTATGAAAAATTCTCCATTTATGAAAGTTATAAACCAGCCCTGGTGGAACACCACCCTCTCTATTGTTGAGGCTGGGCAACTTTTCTTAAAAAATAAAATCAGTAAAGATAAGAGAACAGACTCAGTCTGACTGTGTGGTGGTCTTAATGTCACCTGAGGAGCAAAATCTAGCACTGTGGACTGCTTATGTATTTTATGTTACATAAATATAGCAAGCAATCCTAAAAGCCAAAACAGGCTGGGGGTCTGAGGCCAGTAAATTGGTCTAGCCTGTAGTTTAAAATTGAGTTTTCAAGGCTTGTAGGATGAAAGTTCAGCCCAGGTGATTGCTTGTTTTTTCTTTCTTTTCAGTCTTCACATGGAGATCTGAATTCCTTTGATCTGGACTTGACTTTTCTAAATCACTCCAGACTTTTTTTTTTTGCTGCTTTCTAGTGTTAGCTGGGGCTTTAAATGTCAAAGTAAAGCAAGTCTGTGTCAGAACATGTCCCTGTGCAGGGCAAATGTTGTGTAAGTTTTCATTTGTTTTAGCCATTGATGTCTTGCAACGTGCTGCATTTCTTTTTTTTTCTATTTAAGTACTGTGCAAGGAACGCGGCTGCAGAATTAAACTGAGAGCTTGGTCTACTTGGAAAAAAATCTCCTTTGGGTGACCTGCATACATGGTTAGTTTTACCAGCTGGTTTCTTCTGTCCTCCACTTCTCTTTTATCTTTATTGGAAAAATGGACTTCTGTTACTGTACAAACAATCGAGCATGTTCGGGGTAGGTCTAGACAAACATACAGTGGAAGGAAATGTAACACTGGCTCAAGTAAAAACACATTAAGGCAGATCCCTTAACTGAAGATTTCTTTCTGAATAATTATTCTGTGTAATGGTGTTATGCCAATAAGTCTAAGGACTCATTGAGGGAATGTGAGATGCTTGTCCTGAGAACTGAAAAGGTAAAGGAGATCTCTTTTTTTTTTAACTTGCTAATGTTCAAAGTTAAAGAAAGAAAAATAAAAAAATCCATTATCATTTTGCATTAGGAAACTAATTCTATCCTTGCTTGCACATGGCTCCCATTGACCTCTGAGTCATTTCCACAACTCTGCTAAGAAAATGTTGCCCATAATATATAACTGGTAGGAAAAAAAAATTAAATTTTCCCACATGAGGAAACAGTGTAATTCTATACTGAAGTTAAATCCAAGAGGTTGATGGTCTTTATAAAGATTATGTTTCAAGATGAAAACAAAATACCACCCAATATTTCTAGAAATAAAAACTAGTGTAAAATCTCTGCTGAAGACAGCAGTGGAGGCATGTACAGAGGCACGTGATTTTTAAGTGTGATGCCATCGCTGGGTGCCATCACCTCTTCTTGGGCTTTGGGCTATAAGGAGCCTGAATAGGAAGAGAGGCTGCAGTGTCATGTAAGATGAGGACCAAGCAGGAAATCTGAATATCTATTAGTTGCAATATGATTACAATGAGAATTTTCATAGCAACAGGCCAAATACCACTATTACTGAAGCTAGAGAAAATGTTTATGGTCACAGTAGTAGGATCACAATCTATTTCCTCATACTTACGCACAGAAGATAAAAAACTCTGTTATTTTTCTCCCTTAGATGAGTCCTCTACACTGAAGATTCCACTGAAATTGCTCAAACAGTCACGCTGCAGATCACACTCATTAAAAGTTAGCAAAATGAGATCGACATTCAGTGAGATACATCAGAATTACATTTTTGTGTCAGAAGCCCTTTGAATAGATTTTCCTACGTACATGGTGGCACTGTGAAGGCAGAGATATCACAAGCCTTCCTTTTGCCCAGAGCCATTACGTTCTTGTGTTCAGCATTCAATAACTCCATTATCCCACACTGATGGCAATAGCAACATTGAAATAGCTTTGTTACTTATATTTTTAATATGAGTAAGTTTCTGGTTGTCCTGAGAAGATTGTAGCATTAATATAGTAATTAGGCCATGAAATTGCCTCATTTAGTCTTCGAGTTTGGTTTGGACATAATGGTTATTTGGCATCCCAAATAGAGGCAGAAGTCATTATGTCACAGTATGGGATTCATCACAACCCACAGCTGATGTTGAGATAAACATGTTTTTGATAGAGTACGCGTGCTCATATACACATGCGTACATATATACATCACTTCCAGGGTATGCAAATGTTTGTGCACATCAGAGCTAAATAAGAATCCTTTTAGAAAGTGTTTCCATCTATAGTGCTGACCTTGACCAGAGCCGTAGAACAAGATGACATAAAACTGTTGTTGCCTAGTTATCTGATGAGTATATTTCTACTTAGACCTGACAAAAACGCATTCTTTGACTTGGATTTCACAGTTGTGACCTCTTGTTTTTCTCTCTTTTTATTTGTTTTAAGGCAGAATTGACCAACTTAAAATTTAGAATTTATTGTCAGAGCACAAGTTTTCCGTAAATATCTTCAGTTTATTGTGTGGTGATTGCTGCCAAAACCAGTTTATATAAACTATCACACCTTTGTTATCACAGTTTGAGATACTTAAGTAGGCGCTGAGTTTTCAGCAGACATTTCAGCAGATATTTATCTTTTATAGATAGATTTGAGGAGATTATTTTTTTAATAGCAAATGTGGTACTTCAGGAATTTGATTCTGACTAAGAATGAATTCCAAGATTTTACACAAAGAAAACCTTTACAATATTTTTATTTCAGTATTCCATATTGATTTTCAGTGTTCAGTTTTGATTTTCACTATTCAGTAGTTGATTTTCAGTATTCAGTACAGCATTTAGATGTGATTTTATCTTTATCTCTGATATTTCTGTATCTTTTGTGAAATCTAATAAATCTCTCAACAAAACATTGTTCCAAATGAAAAGCCAAGATATTAATTTTAGAAACTGGGAACATAATATTTCAGCATCAGTACACTTTGTTCTCAGAGAACTCCTTTTGTGAAGAAAGGCAAAACCAGCACCTTCATTTTCTACTTGTTTTTTAAATTTATAGGAAAAGACAATTTCTGATGGAATTTTAATTGCCTAACTAATTGTTGTTTCAATTTTCATTAGAATTAAGAGATGAAATTATGTTGGATATTGTGTTCCTTACAGTTAGTTGATTTCACATGTCCAAAAGAAAGGTGAGACCACAGACAATGTATTTCTCTTAACTGAATTTTCCTGTAGATCCTCCACAAGATCTTCCTAAAACACTTGTATGCTGTTGACATTTTTCTTTTTCTCTCCAATTGAGAAGAAAAAAATCAAACAAATAAACAAATAAATTTACCTAGAGACCAAAAGGTTCACCAAAGTGCCCTTTAAAACCACAATAAACTGCAACCAATATTTCAGTGTCTTAGGTAAACAAAGTTATTATCATTTTATCTTAATTATCCCTAATTCTATTAAACCAGCTGCATAGCTAGGTTAAAATGACACACTATAATTTGTAAACAAAGCTGAGCTAGAGTTGTATTCAATTCACAGTATTTTAACAGTATTTTTTTTTGTGTTTAACTGGACAGCTTTCTACTTCTGTTTGACTTGGTTTCTTATCAGTTTCCAAGCAACACAATATGCAAGGTTTGCTTACAGGATGTAAAAGCTACAGTTAAAAAATAAAGTCACAATCTATGTTAACACATCTCAAACAAAATGGAATCCTGTTAAAATAACTGACAACTGGGTGGTTTTATCATGATGAAAATATTCCTAAAGCCTGTTGTCTGGGCTCTGTTCTACCCATATGTTAATGTTCTATCCATTTGGTATTTTTATGAACATGGGTGAAAAGCCACGATGTCACTTGAAGTTAGAGAAAATAATACTGGAGCAAGTTGGCAGTATTGGACTTTTTTTCAAGGATTCTCACCTGTTTGTATAGGTCTGCTAGAATAGCTTGACAAAGGAAAGTTTTAGCAAATTAATTTCTACCTGTATATTCCCCAATTTAACTCATTAGTTTTCAGATCATATATTGACTTTACAGTGCCTATAAATGTAGTATAACTCCAGAAATATGTAGAAAAATTATTCACTATCCACTAGTAGTTCATCACATACTTCTGAATTGAAAATGCATTCAGAAAACTAGTTGATTTCTAGAGTGAAGGGAAAAAAAAGTCAAACAAATTATTTTTAAAGTATTATTGACTGAGCTCTGGTCATGCCTGGTTGCTAAATTGAGCTGTTTGTTCTTTCTTCCCAAGAGATCATATTGTATGCTACTTTTCTCCTAAAACTTTATTTTGCTCCTATAGCTTTTTGGTTTTAATTTTGTTCTTGTTTTGTTTAGTGACGGGGGGCCTAAGGTGGTAGCTTCTGTAGGAAACTGCTAGAAGTCGCTCCCCTTTGTTCAGTGGACTCGACCGGGCCTAGGGCAGACCCGCTGCTGGCCAAGGCCAAGCCAATTGGTAGCAGAACGTCCCATGATAACGCCTCTGCGATAACGTATTTAAGAAGGGGACAACAGAAAAAAAAAAGAAGAGAACATGTGAAGCAGCTGAGCTGGGGGCAGAGAGGGGGAGGTGCGAGCCCTGTGGGCCTTGCAGGCCTCACCCTCTGGCCTCCCGCCGGGCAGCCGACTGGGCCCAACTTGGCCCGGCCTGGCTGCAAGAAGTGGAGAGGAGATGAGATGTGAATGAGATGTAAAAAGATCCTGAGAGGCGTCTGCCAGCCTGTTGTGAAGAATTTTTCTTGTGAGAGGAACGGCTGCTGACACCAAGGTCAGTGAAGAAGGAGGGGGAGGAGTAATGCTGCTCCTGGCCAAGATTCCCCTGTAGCCTGTGGTGCAGACCATGGTGGAGCAGGTTGTCCCATGGAGGTCCATGGAGGAGCAGAGATCCACCTGCAGCCCGTGGAGGACCCCATGCCAGAGCAGGCGGAGGCCTGAAGGAGGCTGTGGCTCGTGGAGGGCCCGCTGGGACAGCTGTTCTGGAGGGTCTGCACCCCATGGAAGAGATGACCCACGCCGGAGCAGTTTCACAAAGGACTGTGGCCCATGGGAGGGACCCCACGATGGAGCAGGAGAGGAATGTGAGGAGTTCTTCCCCTGACGATGAAGCAGCGGCGTAAAACAACGTGTGATGAACTGACCGCGACCCCCATTCCCTCTTCCCCCCTGTGCCGCTCGGGGGGGGCAAGGTAGTAGAGATAATGTTAAGCCTGGGAAGAGGGAGGGGTAGGGGGAAGCTTATATTGTTCCCTGTCTCGTTCTCCTGCTAGTTTTAGAAATAAAGGAATAGTTTTCCCCAAGTCGAGTCTGTTTTGCCCGTGACGGTAACTTTAAGGATTTCTCCCTGTCCTTATGTCAAACATCAAGCTGTTTTTCTTATATTATCTCCCCCTATTCTCTCGGAGGGTGGAGGGAATGAGGGAGAGACTCCATAGTCTGGTCCCAATCAGGGCTGAACTACAACAAATTTGTTTTTCAACCTCCATCAATTCAGCCATTCAGGTTTACTCTCTGCTTTGGTGATTCCAGTTCTGTCTTGAACAGTGCATATAGTAAGGTCTTGATATAGCTTGATAAGTACAGTAATGATCCAAAGAAGTCTCTCGAATTCCATTGCCACCGCTGTTCAGTCACAATATGTTTCCATTTTGAACTCCCTCTTCTCTAATTGTAAATTGCAAATGGAGCTGGAATAATCTGAAACTCAGAGAAACTCATACAAACCTATATGTTTAGGGGGTCCTATATGCAGAATAATGTATCATCTCCCTTTCTTTAGTACCTGCAGTTTCTGCATCTGATATGAGCTTGGATTAAACAACAATTAAGAAAATACCTCTTTAACTTACTCTTTGAGAGGCATGTATTTGGTGGTTAGATGCCTAATATGGAGTTTATCATTTATGCATAAGTAAAATAAGTATAATGAATGACAGAAACAAGCACTTTATTGGGGAATTGTGCACTCTGCATTAATGGTGCATATAATTTTTAACCAGTCTGGTTCTTTGAACAATTTGTTCCAGCTAAGAACAGATTGAGCTGTTATTTGAATCATTCTTCGACAGGCAGTACAGTGTGAGTTTATGATGACTTTTCTTTGTGCTGTAGCTGAGTTCATTTGAGGTAAAACTTGCTGAAGTGTAGAGGGTTTATAAAGATACTGAGCACTGCCTGTGATCCAGCAGTTTAACATGAAGACAGTTATGTGGACTGTTTGTGTTGCATTTAAGCAATCGACACACATAGTTTTCTGGCAACATAATGGCTTGGTTTCAGTTGTATATCCCAGACATGTTTGACACTTAAATGTTAATCTTGATTTGTATATAGACTGAGTATCACAACAGAAAATATTAAAGAATTAGCATGAAGCTGGTCATACAAGGTTTCCCCCTTCTCACTGAATTGCTGAGAGACAGAACTGGCATTCCCAGCTTTGAGGGAGAGGAAGTGGATATAGTTGTGAAACAGAGGACATAGCTGCTTTGATTATTCTTGGTATGCAGTGCTATCCGAAGGTATAAACTATTATACCAAGGGATACATTTGGGTCTGTCGTGATTTAACCCCAGTCAGCAATTGGGTACCATGCAGCCACTTGCTCACTCTGCCCCTTCCCAGGGGATGGTGGGAAGAATCAGGAAGAAAAGGAAATACATATACAGACATAACAATATGTACTAATAATTATAATAATAATAGGAATAAATATACAAGAGGAATGATGCACAAATTCTCATCACCTGATGACTCAATGACCGATACAGTCCATCCTGAGCAGCAATCACAGAATGAAAAACTGAAAATCCTGGGACCATTCCAAACAGCAAGGAAAAAAGTGACTTAGCTCACTGGCCAACCCCCACTTGTATACTAAGCATGAAATTTATGGCATAGAATACTTCCTTTGGCCAGTTTGGGTCAACTGTACTGGCTATGCCCCTCTCAACTTCTTACACCTGCACATTAGTGAAACCTGGGAGGCTGAGAAAAGTCCTTGGTCTCTTTAGAAACAACTAATAACGTCAGTGTATTATCAGCATTCTTCACATACCAGATCCCATACTAAATACAAAACAGCAGCTACTGGGAAGAAAATTAGCTCCATCCAAGCTGAAACCAGGACAGGGTCCAAGCCAGTCCAAGAAAGGGCTATGGATTACATGTATGACTTAAACCACTTTTGTACGCACAGGCACAGTTACTTCTATGAATTTTCCACAGATTTCTGCAGTCTGAGATTCTTGTTGTGGACTGAATTTTAAGGACAAATTAAACATTACAAGACCTGATGCAAATTCAGGGCTGCATAGCTATAAGTTTTTGGCTTTTCCCAACTTAGAGTACTAGTCCTTTTAAATCTTTTTTTTTTTTTTTTTTTTTTTGAGAGGTTGAGGACTACAAAGGTCTCCCTGAAGGTACTGAGAACCAAAAGTAGAAGTCTAATTGCAGTTTAATGAAACCAATTTTAAACATTCCTTTTATCTCTGCTGGAATGTTTATTGTCACAGCTCAAGTTTTCTCTTTTAGACAAATTCAAGCCATTTGCTAACCTGTTCATGCTAAATGTCACCCTGTAAAATAAGTAGCTTTGACAAATCTGCCCCCACTCTGCTACCCTAACATGTTAAAAATATCACAGTCACATTCCTGCTTTTTGAAATTAAAAAGATGACTGTCATTTGTCATTTCTGCCAAAAAAAAAAAAAATACCATTATGTTTCTTGGAGGAACTCTAAAGAAGCTCTGGATTTCAGTTAATACCTTAAACAAAACAAAATGCCATTGCTGAGTAAGTATTCATAGAATTTCTGTGCACTAGGATTAGGTGGCACCCACAGCAGAGTTTCTAATTTTGTTTAAAAGGCCGGGGTGAGATCCCAATAGCAACTACTTGCCTATTGTGCAGCTTTTCTAGAAAAAGGCTGAACTTTCAAAAAACCCTCACCTACCTGCTGATGGACCAGACAGTGCATAAACACTGAGATGTTTACCTAGGAACATAATTAGACAATTAAAAGTTAGTACTGCTTTTTTAATGTGTCAGGGACCAGTATTTGGTGAGTATTTAGGTAGTTACCTAAAGCCATTTGGGATACACAAATGAGGACACTCAAGTGTCCCAGGGAATCCAGTCTGGTACAGGTTCTCTGAGAGTGCCTAGTAAGACCTAAAAACCTGGGGCTCACCAAAAGGTAAAGAAGACAACAATGGCTGCTTCTACCCCAAAAAATTTCCACAGGAAGAAAAGAACATGCATCTTTTGCATATTAACCTAAGGTTGAATTATTCATGTAGAAACAGGGGTGGAAGCTTCACCTGCCTGAACCTAAGAAGGTTCAAATCTACCTCCCAGTTTCCAAGCAGGCAAGCTAGGACAGAAGACATAAAATCATAGATAGTTCGGGTTGGAAGGAACCTTTAAAGGTCATCTAGTCCAACCCTCCTGCAAAGAGCAGGGACATCTTCAACCAGATCAGATTGCTCAGAGCCCTGTCCAACCTAGCCTTCAATGTTTCCAGTGATGGGGGGGATGGGGCATCCACCACATCTCTGGACAACCTATGACAGTGTTTCACCACCCTCATTGGCAAAATCTTTTTTCTGATGTCCAGAAATCTGAATCTACCCCCTTCTATTTTAAAACCACTACCTCTCATCCTTTCACAACAGGCCTTGCTAAAGACTTTCTCCCCATGCAAGACATGGCATGCATAATCTGTTGAAGTCATACCAAGAAACCAAGAGGGTAGGGTTCAGGTTTCAGAGAGAGCAACCACTTGAATTTAGAGGAGCTGGAAGGGGCATTTTATTTTGGAGCAGGGTAATGGACCTGTTTAACTTGTTCTGATAAATGTTCCTGGAACTGTTTTTGTGAGGAGAGTGATGTAGACTAGCCAAAAATGCTAATTTTTTTTTTTTTAAAAGATACTAATAAAGCAAGAGCTGTCCAGATTGTAGCATTAGTTTGTGGGTGAGTAACACAACGATGATTTCTGCACAACATGAAACTATAATGAGAGAATCCTGTGGCCTACAGCACTATAGTATTTAAACATTTAATGATTTTTAATACATTTAGTTTCACAAGACTCCTAAAAGTAGGAAAACCAATAATTTATAGCTCCCAATTGTAAAATATTTACCCACTTATTATCCATCCTTTTAAGTGCCCAAAATACATATACATTCATGCAGATCATAAAAATATTAGTCACAAAATGCACAAAATTACAATGAAGCTTTAATAGGTCCCTTTTTGACATTATGGTTTTCATCTTCTTGTTAAAGTCTGCTCTTCAATCCTCAACAGCTTTCTGCCCTGAACATTGTATTAGCCATATAATGGATGCTATGATACCACAGCTTTATTTCAAGACTTACAAATGAGCTGGCAGCCAATCAGTGTGTGCCCCTCTGCCCTCAATTGAAATAAGCTGCAGCCTGTGGCTCCTTCAGGTGGATTCTGTCAATTTAAGGATGAAAAATTATAAGGGACAAGCTCTGTCTTCTGAAGTACCGATACAAAAAGGAGCAATATTGCGTGACCCTAGGGATGGTTGGATGGCTGCTTTGTACTGTAAAAGTGCTGAAAGAAGTAGCTTGGCTTTTGGGAGTTTTATGTCTCTGAGGTAGAATATGAAGTACGTGATGAGGAAGTTATGGTTCAAAGGAAGGTTACAAAAATAACAGCAGCCATCCTAAACTTATCTAAAAGATTTGCAAGAAGTCTGCTACAATGTGCGGGTTTTGACCTCCAGGAACACTAAATTTTATTCATCTTGTGCTGGGGAACAAAACACACTTGGTGCATTAAATCAGCTTCATTTTTGTGCTTAAATGGTTATGGGATTTGGAGCAGAGGTTTAGATTATAAGGAAATAGTTGTCAAGTGTAAAGTATAATTAAGACAATTCTGGTGCCAGAACCCAGATTTTATTTTTCCTGTGGACCAGTGATTTTAGGGTTTTTTTTCAGCTCTTAATATAGAGAGGGTGAGGAAGGGGATATTTTTTTTTCTCTTTTATCTGAACAGTCAAAAATGCGACAGTATGACATTTGTATTGCATAAGCAGATAGTTTTACAATGTTCACAGTCTACCACAGATTTACCTCCTGTTTAGGACTTAACCTCATACTTTAAAAATCTCCCATAGATTTGAAAGTATTCCTTAGTACTCACTGTCAATTTAACCAGCCTCCCAGTGTTACACTTTGGATGCTGGACATAGAGCAAAGCCCACTAAACGTTTAGGTTCTCTTGCAAAATTTCAAACCAGTGGAATTTTAGGACGAGTTTTGTAACAGACCCCATCTCTTTCAATCTACCAAATCTGATACAGTTATTTTGCTGGGTTGTATACCAAAGACATGAGAGTACCTCCAGTCAAGGACTTGGACATCGTGTACTCTGTGGTATACAACCTGGGACAAGGTTTATTCTAAGAGCGTGTAGTCTTCATATAAAACTAGAGGCAAGTGGATGGGATGGCAGAGACAATGATGATCAGTCTGTGTATCAGGAGACACTGAACACTTCTTTGCAATTCAGTGACATATACAGACATGTAGTCAAGTAGTAGGCCTTGTCTTTAATAGCCACCAGTATAGATCAATAGGCAACAGCAGTTACCTTATATGATTGAGCTCAAAAAAATCCCCAAATTTTTGCATCAAGACTGGGCATTGAAATAGGAAAGCAGAAACATTAGGTGTCAGATGTTCACCTGTCTCAGGTGATTTCTACCTTGAACAGACAGGTCTTCTGAAACTGTGTCAGACACACAAATATCTAAGAGTCTGCGTGGTGGCCTTGCAAAGCTCTAGTGGGTGTAGAGTGATATGATTTTTTTCTGACTCTTCTTAGTAATTAGCAGACATAATTACTCGACAGCAACTGCAAACCTACTGAAGTCCCTGAGAGCTTGATTAATCTTACTTCATGCCATCAGAGTACCTATCAATTATAAGAAGGAGCCTAGATGACAAGCTTAGACTAACTACGTAAGGTTTAAGTAGTTGAAGCTGGGGGACATTAATCCATTCTATGCTCTGTCTCAATACTCCCAAAAATATTGAGTAATACTATAAGCCAGTTTCTGGCCTTAGCTTACCTTCCAAGAGGATGATTTTCCTTTTTTTTTGGCTGCAATCAGTAGAAGATAACACAAAAATTCTTTAGGCTTTCTCTATACTGCAAAACAAACAAGCTCTTTATTTGTAATTCATTTCAACAGAGAAAGGTGCAATGCAAGCATTTGAACTAACAGCAAAAGATCCTCTGCTGATTTGAAAAGTAACTGGGATTTGGGAGCTTAGTTCCAGTCCTTGTTTGCTCACAGTCTTCCAGTGTCCTTGACAGTAGGTTGCACATGACATATCTGTGCTGAGGAAGAGACCAAAACATTGGAAAGACTAAATACTGTGGAAATGAGTCCTGCTAATCTAGGTGTCAGAACTGTGTTCTGAATATACTGAAACCAAAAGCTTGCAATTCATATTTATTTATCTATTTATTTAATATGTTTAATTCATGTAATGATGTAATTGAGCTGGTATTGTTCGGTGGGACAGAAGGATTGTGGGCGACTGTGGGAGGAAATTTGTTTCCTGTCGGAACTGCAGTAGGTGAGGAAAAAGATGTGTAAGACAAGCAGGCACAATTTAAAAGAGGAATTTGTGGTAGAATCACATCTCTATCTATATCGACATATATACAGAGAAATATAAAAAATGTGTCTCTCTTAAAGCAAGAAAATCAACTTATATGTCACCAGAAAGAAATATATGTTGTCTGGTATGTACATTTGGGAAATGGGATAGTTACTGTATGACTGTTTGGTCGAGCTCTCATAGAATCATAGAAGGGACCTTCAAAGGTCATCTAGTCCAACACCCCTGCAAGGAGCAGGGACATCCCCAACTAGATCAGGTTGCTCAGAGCCTCATCCAGCCTGGCCTTGAACGTTTCCAGGGATGGGGCATCCACCACTTCTCTGGGCAACCTATTCCAGTGTTCTACAACCCTCATTGTAAAAAATTTTTTCCTAATATCCAATCTAAATCTACCTCCCTCTCTTTTAAAATCATTACCCCTTGTCCTACCACAACAGGCTGTTCTGGTTTTGTTAGTGAGGGGGGGCCTAAGGTGGTAGCTTCTGTAGGAAACTGCTAGAAGTCACTCCGCTTTGTTCAGTGGACTCGGCCGGGCCTAGGATGGACCCACTGCTGGCCAAGGCCAAGCCAATTGGTAGCAGAATGTCCCATGATAACGCCTCTGCGATAACGTATTTAAGTAGGGGAAAACAGAAAAAAAAAAAGGGAGAAGATGTGAAGCAGCTGAGCTGGGGGCACAGAGGGGGAGGCGCGAGCCCTGTGGGCCTTGCAGGCCTCACCCTCTGGCCTCCCGCCGGGCAGCCGACTGGGGCCAACTCGGCCCGGCCCGGCTGCAAGAAGTGGAGAGGAGATGAGAAGTGAATAAGATGTAAAAAGGATCCTGAGAGGCATCTGCCAGCCTGTTGTGAGGAACGGCTGCAGACGCCAAGGTCAGTGAAGAAGGAGGGGGAGGAGTAATGCTGCTCCTGGCCAAGATTCCTCTGCAACTCGTGGTGAAGACCATGGTGGAGCAGGTTGTCCCCCTGCAGCCCATGGAGGTCCACGGGGGGGCAGAGATCCACCTGCAGCCCGTGGAGGACCCCACGCCGGAGCAGGTGGAGGCCTGAAGGAGGCTGTGGCCTGTGGAGGGCCCGCTGGGACAGCTGTTCTAGAGGGACTGCACCCCGTGGAAGAGATGACCCACGCCGGAGCAGTTTCACGAAGGACTGTGGCCCGTGGGAGGGACCCCACACTGGAGCAGAGGAGGAATGCGAGGAGTTCTTCCCCCGACAATGAAGTAGCACCGTAAAGCAATGCGTGATGAACTGACCGCGACCCCCATTCCCTTCCCCCCGCCCCCACCCAGTGCCACTCGGGAGGGGAAGGTAGTACAGATAATGTTAAGCCCGGGAAGAGGGAGGGGTGGGGGGAGGTTATCTTGTTCCCTGTCTCATTCTCCTGCTAATTTTAGAAATAAAGGAATAGTTTTCCCCAAGTCAAGTCTGTTTTGCCCGTGACGGTAACTTTAAGGATTTCTCCCCGTCCTTATCTCAAACCTTGAGCCGTTTTTCTTATATAATCTCCCCCTATTCTCTCGGAGGGTGGGGGGAGTGAGAGAGAGACTGCGTAGTCTGGTGCCGATCGGGGCTGAACTACGACACAGGCCCTACTGAACAGCCTCTCCCCATCTTTCTTGTAGGCCCCCTTGAGGTACTGGAAGACCACTACCAGGTCTCCCCGGAGCCTCCTCTTCTCCAGGCTGGACAGCCCCAACTCTCTCAGCCTGTCCTCATAGGAAAGGTGCTCCAGCCCTCTCATCATCTTTGTGGCCCTCCTCTGGACCTTCTGCAGCTGATCCATGTCCTTTTTATGTTGGGGGCTCCAGAACTGGACACAGTACTCCAGGTGGGGTCTCACCAGGGCAGAGCAGAGGGGGAGAATCACCTCCCTCAACCTACTGGCCACGCTCCTCTTGATGCAGCCCAGGATGCGGTTGGCCTTCTGGACCGCAAGGGTGCATTGCCTGCTCATGTTGAGCTTCTCATCCACCAGCACTCCCAAGTCCTTCTCCTCAGGGCTGCTCTCAATCAGTTCTCCGCCCAGCCTGTATTTGTGCCTGGGATTGCCACGACCCAGGTGCATGACCTTGCCCTTGGCCTGGTTGAACTTCATGAGGTTGGCACGGGCCCACCTCTCCAGCCTGTCAAGGTCCCTCTGGATGGCATCCCTCCCTTCCAGTGTGTCAACAGCACCACACAGCTTGGTGTCATCGGCAAACTTGCTGAGGGTGCACTCTATCCCACTGTCCATGTCGCCAGCAAAGATGTTGAACAGGGCCGGGCCCAACATGGACCCCTGAGGGACGCCACTCATGACCGGTCTCCACTTGGACATTGAGCCGTTGACCACCACTCTGTGAGTGCAGCCATCCAGCCACTTCCTTATCCATCAAGTGGTCCTACCATCAAACCCATGTCTGTCCAGTTTAGAGAGAAGGATGTCATGCGGGACAGTGTCAAAAGCTTTGCACAAGTCTAGGTAGATGATATCCATTGCTTGTCCATTGTCCACCGATGCTGTGACCCCGTCATAGAAGGCCACCAAATTGGTCAGGCACAATCTGCCCTTGGTGAAGCCATGTTGGCTGTCACCAACCACCTCCTTGCTCTCCATGTGCTAGTTTTGCCATTGTCACTAGGAGAACAGGCTTCAAAAATTTGGAGTCAGATGAACAGAAACATTTTGATGCCGAAAGATTTTGAAAGGCGTTTGGAGGATTTAAAAAAAAAAAAAAAAATCCAAAACAAAACTAAACAAAAAAAACCAAACAAACAAAAAAAAAACCGAAAAACAAAAAACCCAAAACTCTAAGATTCAGATTTAAGGCATATGATTTTACCTAATTTAATTAAGAATTTGCAAATATCCTTGTAACTTCTGGAAATAAATAACCTTAGGTGGAAATCAAGCACCTAACGTGCTAAAACATGTTCCAAAGTTTTAGGGGGGCTAACTTCACAGCAGGACTGAAGTGCTGTAGTGCCAGCTGTGCTGTTCTTATGCCCAAGAGCACCTTCCCACTTCACCTAGCAAGGTGCTCAGCAAACTGCTATTCCACCTCACACAGTGCCCCAAAGCAATTTAACTGTGTTAGTCTGACCACTTGCTTAGGTTAACTGGCTCCCTCTTCACAAGAGTTCAAGCTTTAAGAGAGAAGTTGAAGACAAATCAACCCAACCATCTTTTACAGTTTGTTCTTTTACTGTAGATATAAAGACAAAATGCATGTATATGTGAGCATAGTGATACAGACAAAACACATGCTTAAACTTCACCATGGATCTATAGGTAAGGTACAAACAAAACATCCATCTAGTTACACCTTTATATGTTCAACCATACCTGCACTGAAAGCAGGTATTTACTGGTAGTCTGGTCTGGCACATTCACCTGTGTGAAGCAGTGTAGCCATGTACTAGGCAGCTACGTGGTCCACATTTTGGTTCAGAGTTTTTTCCACTCCTGGTCAAACCAACTAAAAGTAGATGTCTGATCTAACTAACTAAATTAATTTCCTAATTTATATTGGGAAAAAAATTTTTACAGTGAGGGTTGTAGAACACTGGAACAGGTTGCCCAGAGAGGTGGTGGATGCCCCATCCCTGGAAACATTCAAGGCCAGGTTGGACGAGGCTCTGAGAAACCTGATCTGGTTGAAGGTGCCCCTGCTTCTTGCAGGGGGGTTGGACTAAATGACCGTTGAAGGTCCCTTCCAACCCAACCATTCTGTGATTCTATGATTCTAATTCAGAGCTTCTGAACTAGGTGCATATGCTACTTGTGAAAAGAGAGAAGCATCTCAAGAGAAAGAGCATCCCACCATAATGGGCTCCTATATTAAAAAGAAAAAGAAGTGACAGAAAAGGGAAGCAATGCTCGTGTACCCATTCTCGGAGTCAGCGCTGATGAAATTAGTTAATTGAATTCTAATAAGTTCTCTCTTGTTTAGAGGGAACATAACGTACTAAGAGAATCTTCTTGTCTAAATTATTGGTGCTAACATAGCAAGCTTAGAAACAAAAATGGAAAGATTTTGAAAAAATATATATAAAGTATACGGAGGTTGTTTAGTCTAAAGAAAAGAAGACTGACAGGAATGTACCCAGAAAAGCAAGAAGAGCAAATTAGCTCTCCATGTTCATTGAAGACAGAAAACAGCTAATGGATGGATCCTGTGACAAAGGAACTGAAGATGGGCATTAGGAACATTTTTGCAATAGGCAGATCATTGAAGGAACAGCCTATATTGTGACTCCACCATTTCCTCCAGCAAGCAACAGAGATCTTTGAATGCAGGAGTATTTGTCAGGATTAGCACAGTTTTAATTGATACTGTCCTAAGGTCCCTGCCATCCCTACACTTCAATAGTTTTCTTGCTTGCAATTTCAGCTGAGTAATATTTTCTTCCTTTTGTTCTTCTTCCCTTTTTCTTTCTATTTTCCTTCTAATATTGTTGTAAAATCATTGTCTTGCTGGGATATTTCAGGTCAAACATTTCAGGGTTGGATTAAGAGTGCCCTTTTTTTAGTTATATATCAGTTTACAATTCCTTTGGTTTTGTTCTTTTTTTTTAAGTTCAGAAGCCCAGAGAAGCTACCATGAGATCAGATTTTTTTGAAAGCAGAGCTACGGACGGTGGAAACTGTCCATAGCCCAAAGAACCTAAGTCATTAACTCATGTCATTCTTCCGATGATCTAGTATTACAATGTACTTGCCTTTCCTTGATGTTATTTGAATCCCAGGATAAACCTCAGGTCACTGTTCCTGTTTCTCCATACCAGTAGAAGTCTATGTCCATGGAACAGGAAGTACGATTTTTAGAAAAGAATAACTTCTGCTAAGTAATTTGTTCCTGTAAAATGGTGCAATTCTGGAACATCTGAAAAACAGGTCAGTATTACTTCATCAGTAACATGTAATGCCAATTTTCTTAGAATCTCATAGGAAAACACTTAACAAAACAGATTCTGCAAAGTCTTCAGTTTCTGATAATAAGGAAGTCAAAGACTTGTCTCTTTCACCAGTAAGACTAATTACAAGGCATATATGCTATATCTTAGTAACTAAGCAACACATTTTGTACCAGACTTAAACATTTATTTCCTATTGAAATTAAGTAAAATTAGTAAATTAGGCATCCAAAAGCCTCATACCCACTTTTTTTTTTCGTTCAAAATACTTCGTTCTTTTTTGTTTCTGTCCATGTATCTGTTTCCCATCTTATATGTAAAGTTAATATGCATGTGAGTAATGATGGAACTATATGAACAAAATGTAGATACACAAACAAAGTATACCTATGGTGACATCATCTGAACACCTCCTATTTGTTATTGTAGAATTGTTATTGCTGAAAGTTGCAAAAATAAGGGAAAATCTACGGTAAAGAGAAGACCTCTTCCTTCTAGAGTACTTCATTATAGGCCTGGAAAAACTTAAAGTAATGGATTCTTAGGGTCTGAGGTGATGTTATTGTCAAAAACCTATTAATTTTAAAGTATTGTCACTATTTTAAAATAAGTGAATAAAGTAAATAAACCATTTAAATGCATGTTTAATTTTAATTGAACAATTAGCCAGAAATTATCTTTTATGGTTGATCTGTTTCTTTATGTGATGATTTCAGAAATAGCTGGCATTTTATTGCTACGTCAATACAAAACTTTTTGCAACAACCTCAAATGCAAATTAAAAAGTAGCTGTTGGCTTCTGCCTTCTGCAATCTCTCCACAAGTGTGGAAGTATTTCCATGGCAAGTGCTCATATCCTGAGAGCCACCTCAAAGAAAAAGTTTCAGTTAGTTAGTTAATAAAATTAATTTCATATCATCTTATCCACAGTGCAAGGAAATTATTTTGGTTACAGATTCCTTCTATCTGTACAATAGCTATTTCTGAATAGCCATAGACATATTTTCTACATCTTTTATAAATATTTCCTTATACTAGTCTGCAAAAGTTCATCAACCAAGAAGTGAAAGGACCATGCCTTGGTCCCAAGGGGATAATTCAGTTTCCTTGACTGCCAGAGCACATTTGAAAAGTAGATCCTGAGCTAAGAGATGAAAATGTGTTGAAAGTGATAGAATGCTTAAAAGGATCTTACCTGGTGAAATTACTGTCTCAGGAAAGTGTCTCTCGGTGGCAAGACAAACAGCTTGAAAGAAATCAGCACAATTAATTTATGGCCATAAGCAATACCAAGCATGTTACATCTCCCAATAACTGGCACTCACAGTTTCACTTCAATACATGATGCCTTTTTTTTTCCTCTTATCCTTATCAAAGTAGTAAAATGTTTATACATTTTATTGATATTTTCAGTCGTATCCCCAGGGAAAGAAGCACAGGAAGAACAGGGCTGCACTAAAGAAAAACGTATAGAACAAAGGCATGATTTCCATGTCACTGCACATCCACAGGGATAAGTAATTTGTGGAAACATGGAGATGGAGGAGTAATGGATTTCTCTGTCAAAATGATGAGTGAAAGAAAGAAGTAATTACCATTAATGCACTTCAATTATGGCTCAACGGTTTTTTAGCTGTATGTTCCCATTTAATTTTCATTTAAAACAAAACAGTTGCCACAGACCCAGAGCTAAAAACAGAAATCCCTTTCAGCTACTGGCAAATTAGCGAGTAATGTTCTTATTAATATAAGCAGAGGGAAGATTGGCTTCTTCCAGCCAAACACGGGAAGTGCCTGTTTGTTTCAGGCACTATTCCTTCTCCCCTCAAACTCACAGTTCAAATTTATTTCCAATGTTATAATCAGCTAAGCATGATAATACTTTTTTTTCTGGTTCCTATTTAGCTTTCAAAGCCCTCACAGGATTTCTGTCATGGATCAGTGGCACCTTCCAGGAGGGAGTGAGGTCAGTGGACATCCTTGGTATACAGGAAGGCATGTTCTATTAGAAAAGGGAAATGTTTTCAAATCCCTTAGATCTCAAGCTACTAAAAATAAACTAATGACCCTTAAATTAACTTTTTTTTTGTTCCACAGCTTTTCCAAGCCAAAAGAAAAGTATTTATTATCTGGGAGTGACATGCAGGAAATTAGGCTTATAAATTGTACTTAAATGACTATAGTTTCTAACTTTCCTTAATTCTAATCTGAATATTAATCTGTTTTAGAGTGTATGTTTCAACTTTGGTGGTTTTTAAAAAATTAATTCTCATTGCACCATGTTAAATATTTATGGTGGAGGAGCTCCAAAAGATACATGATATAGGGGTCACCTTGTTATCACTATTTGACTGTCTGCCTGGAAGAGTTTTGAACTGGTGTCCACATTCAGTACTACCTCTCTATATCCTTCTAATAATAACTGATAAATTGCCTGTACATTTGAAATGCTCCAGAATTAAGTCAGAGCTGCGATGCCAGCAAACAATTTTTTTTTGTAAAAGTGAGAATGGATGTGAATTTGTTTGGTGAAACTCATCCTTGCTGTGACTCCACTGAAGCCAATGGAGGTATTTCTAGAGGAAGAGTAGCCTTAAGAGCGGACTGATTCACACCAGTTCCTCTGACCCACTGAATTTCTGTCCATGTTACAGGCTGAAGGGCAGTCTTAGAGTAATCCTTGCGTGCTTACAAAAGCTGTGTTAGTTCTATCTACTGCCTGTTACTGATGAAGGTGATTTAAGCTTGGGCATGTTGGACCCATGCACACCAAATAAAGAGAGCTTCTGGCAGAGTTCAGAGTAGAGCAGCAAGCATTCTTCCAGATGCTACCTTGGTTTGGGGCTTGGCTGTCCCAAGAGACACTTTGGATGTGGCCTCCTAGTTGAGGGGAGGATGAGAGAGTAAGAATTTGAGTTATGCCATGTCAGCTGACTTCAGGGACAGAGAGTGGGCCCTCGCTCATTTCATTTAGCGCTATAAGCTTAGCTTGAGTGTAGAAGAGGTTAAAGAACATCAGGCTGTTTTTCTTATGTGTTCCCCTTTGATATATGTACCACAAAATCTCTTTGAGACCTTTTCCCTTGTTGAGTTATCTAGAGACAGTGCCACTGACGTCAGTGCTGTTGCTAGCCCGGGCACTCAGAGCTGTGAGTTTACAAACAGGCCTTATATTAGTAACTTCATCACAAGCACAATGCCACAGATGGGCTGGTACCTCCCCTTTGCAGTTACTTTTTGGGCTAGCTGTTACCAGGTTGTATATCACAAGCTAGCCTGCCAGATCAAAAGGCAGCAAGAGATGTAAGCCACAGGCAGGGGAGGACTCTGGAGCAGTATCATTCAGTCCTAGGGAAAAGTTACAAAGTAAAGTGAATTGTAGACTATTACACCCCAAAAAACTTAACTATGGCTAGCTACCAGTTAGAAAACTCATTGTGTGCTCAGGCAAGCTTCACAAAAATCAGAATTTTTACACTTGCAGAACTTACAGTTTCTTACAGAAATTCAGATAGGTGAGGGTGAGTCAGAGAGCAGCAAGATGTCAGACAGCATTTGTAAATCCTGGTAAATCTGAACCAAATAACCATAAATAGCAATAGTTCATGCTTTGGGCTAAGGACCCAGCCTTTTTGAAAACCCTTTTCCTTTAAAATGCAGTCACTAAAGACTGAGTCCCAGTTTCATCACAGGGACATTTAAATGAAATAACACTGAAACAGTGTCTGCAGAACTACATGTACTGTCTAAAATTAAAAATCCTTTTAATTGAAAGTATAGAAGAGTCTGTAACTCCTAAATGCTTAGGACGTAGTGCTGAGCCATTTGTAATGACAAGAGCTTGATGGAGTGAGTGAGATGATGCCGTTGTTCCCCTGTGAAGACTTGTCTTTCTTTTTCCCTCCTCTCCATGGAAGACCTCTGAGTTTCTTCCTCCACCTGCAGAGATCCTGGAGGAAACTGTCAATATTTCATACTAAGTTCAAACATACCGTGTTTTTATCCTAACATTTATTTACATTTCTTGATTACACTTGTTCTGGCTCATTTCCTTTGTTTCATTCTTGCCAGAAAACCTTGCTAGAGTGCTTGTCAGTTATTAATAAATTGAGTCAAACAGTAGCAAGTGTGGTTCAACAATTTTGGCAAATATTAATGAATGTCATTTTCATTGTTAGAAGAATTTTTGGCCCTTTTTCAGATGAAACACAAATTCCAGCCCTTTAACATCTGTTTTTGCTATATTCAAATTGGCAAGAAAACAAATAAAAGGAAAATGAGACTTAAAGATACGTTCTCAGCAAAAGATGCAGATACTCCATTACTGAACGGACTTTAAGAACTTTTACAAAAAAAAAAATTAAATGAATAATTGAGTTTTGTTTGGCTGTTGAGTGATTCTTCACAAAGTCATAAATGATGAAATCAGAAAGAACCAATATAAGATATCCTTAGATGAGGTCCTGTAAGAATCTTCAGAAAAGGCAGGTCAATACTTAGTCAAGAAATTTTATTGATGGGAAATCCACTGTTGCCATTGGTGAATTATTACATTTAGTTATAGTGATTTTCTTTATTCTTAAAAAAAAAAAAAAATAATCTTCTGAATGTACCCTGCATGAACTTCAAATCTTTGTGTTGTTTTAAGACTTTGTTTTATAGCTCTCATTGTCAACTTGGTTCCTCCCATATCTTGGAGCATCCAAGCAAGGTACCACTTAACCTTCGGAATTTGTTAAGTTCTCTGAAGCTTTTTTTACAATAATAAATAGCTTTCAGTCTCCAGTTTTCTTTGAATTCTGCACAGTTCATCTCTCATCAACCAACACCCTCAAGTCCAAGATGTGACAACAGTATTTAAAAGGGTAAGAGGTTTTAATCATATGGACTTAGACCATTCTGTGACATTTGGTCTCAGGACCAGAGAATGGTACCAGGCACTCAATTCACTCATCTAGATGTACATTCAGCCCCTTTGAAGGCTGAATATTTGTATTGTTTTAGCAGATTCTGAAATTCATAGACCTACTCAAGTGAATAACTGTTCCTTAGCAATTGGCAATGTTATGTCAGGAATGCATTTGAACATCTGAGACTGTCTGTGCTTTAGGCCCAGTGACACAGCCTAACTACACATTTGAGTATCCTTTTAACAAAAAAACCTCTCAAATTACATTTATAACTTTTACAGTGTCAGCTATGCACTTAGAGAAAAGACTGCTCAGTGCCTTTTTGCATAATCCATTGAACCTTCAAGTGCTCTTAAGTAACATTAGCTGACAGTTCCAGCTGCACTTTCTAGACCTGAACCAGACGACTTACTACAGTAGTATTTCATTACAAAAATACTTCTCTTTGAACTAGCAAAGCATCTAGTTTGCATATATAGATTCCAAAGCTAATCACCATGGCTGGTCTTTAATTTAATATATTCATAATCTGGAATAGCTGCTATTCTGATGGCAGTTTAATGTGATACTTTTGGGGAGGAAAATAAAGTCTAATAAATATATTAAAGGATAAGTTATTTCCTCAGGTACTTTTTGCAATACATGGGTTGATCTAATGAGCAATAGGGATCGTGTAGGCAGAAAAAGCAAATTCTCAGGTTTCCCGATTCAAAGGAGGAGGGTGAATGATTTCAAAATGAACCAGGTCTTTTCCAAGGTGGTTGATAACATTCTGTGCTACCGGTAATATGTCTCCTAGGGTCTCCCTAGACCCTCACACTCTCTGCAGCATGGCTGCTAAAGCTACTCAGGCAGTCTCTCTGAAAGCTGTGAATGATATAGCATCATCCTTTCTGACTACGTACCAAGTGTGGAAATTAATGTATCAGCAGGAGACAGCATATTTTCAGTCAGGAAACAATATTTCCATCAAAATCTTTGTGGAAAGGAGGAAAACAGTGGCATCCTGCCTAGCCTGGTATTAAGCCAGGCATTAAACAGGAGCCCATGCCTTCTTCCTTTGTCCATATGAATCCCTATGTCCACAGAGAACTTCCACAGATGCCAGGAAAGAGAGAAGTGAACCAGCAATGCTATAAACTCATTAGTCCTTATTTTTATATTTGTAAGGCAGAGCCCTAAATCCATGAAGATGAGTGCTTTGAGATGACACTTGTTTGGTTAAATGTAGAATTGTCGAGCATAAGACATTCACAACCGAGAAAATAATCTGGCCTCCCTTCTTCGTTGTTCATGAGACACAGATATTTGTACAGGACAATACACTTTAACAAAGACCTCTGATTTCTGTATGAGAAACAGGAATCACACACCACACTTCTTTTTCTTGATATGTGTCAAAGTACCAATCTTACAATAGATGAGATAAATGCCACTATTTGCATAGGGATTACAGAATCATCATCAGGCCAAAAATTGGGGATATTTTTTTTTCCCCTCAAAGAACTCTTGAGGCAGCGGTGGTATGCAGTTTTTACACAACTTGGAATATTGAGAATGTAATTGATCACATGGTTTCATGCACTTTTTTTTTTCTGAGAAATGGTTCCAAAACAAAACAGTTTCCTGAATACTGAAAATAATGTAACTTAATTTCTAGTTATTTCATGTCACATGGTTAAGTGAAAGACTTTGAAAGAAATGCACTAAAGCTTTAGTATGACCTTACCCTCGAGTAGACATTGGAGAAGTGAAATTAGCTCATGGACAGGCAAGAAACAAGGGATGAAAAAGAGGAGCGAATGTCTTTCCAACAGAAGGAAAAGTATTATTTGAATATCACACATTGTTCTGTGCCTGAGGAAAGAAATCTTGACTGAAGAATGACAATTTTGATGTGTGATAAGGGAGAGACTCAAAATGGAACTTTTCTTAGAGTTAAATCTTACACCATCATACCAAGTTCAGTCCCTCGGGGTGGAATTAATAAGATATCTATTCAGCTACATATTTTCATTTTTACAGGAACTTCAGAATTTTTAGGTCTCTTCTTAGCTGGTCGTTTTGGTTCAAATTCAAACCAAAGTTTAAATGTTTGGGAGAACGATAGGAGATAAAGAGAACAATAGACAAGCAGGGAGACATAGCCCATGGCATTATTTAACCCTTGTTTCCACAGGTAAACAGGTTTCAAATTCCTGAATTGAAAGAGGGAAAATCTGTAGAATTTACTAACTTTGCCTAGTGAATATAAGAAAAATATCTATTTTATATGTCCCAGAAATCTAAAGTAAAAAAAAAAATAGAGTATACCTTGGGTGGTTTTTAGCATTGTAGAATAAATTCTACATAAATTCTCGGCTTTTCTGTAAGAACAGCTCCATGTTCCATACTTTGCCATTGGTTCCTTATGCCAGGGACAGATCAATTTAAAATTTAGTATACAAATGCTAAGATCTTAGGGCAAGTTTCTATATGCAGCTACTCTTCTACCAAAATTTTACAGCTGTGGAATGTCTTTCAAGATTACATTAAAACCAGACTGCTCGGCTTGCCCCACTTGTGAGGTATGTGCCACTGTATATAAGGTTTTTGCTAGCTAGGGGTTGTCACAAAAGGCCTTGTGAACAAGCCTGAGGCATTTTGGTTTATTCTAGAACTAGGGGAGATGTTGTCCCATTTTCCTTCTTTTTCTGCTTTTCTACTTTCTCCTACAAAAATTAAGGAAAGGAAGATATTAGGAAAAAAAATTTTACATTGAGGGTGGTAGAACACTGGAACAGGTTGCCCATCCCTGGAAACGTTCAAGGCCAGGTTGGGTGAAGCTCTGAGCAATCTGATCTAGTCGGGGATGTCCCTGCTCCTTGTAGGGTGGTTGGACTAGATGACCTTTGAAGGTCCCTTCCAACCCAAACCATTCTATGATTCTATGATTCTATGAAGTCAAGTAAACTTTCAAAATCGTGATGAATGTTTCTTTCTTGTAGAAACAGTTAGCTAGTGAAATCTCCAAGCCTTAACTAAATCAAGGAGTCCCTTTAATCTTCCTAATATTACATTCCAGAATCTTGCACTAGTTTAAAGGAAGGTTAAAGAAAATCCCAAATTTCAGAGCAATTCATAGAATAATAAATGCAGAACTGAGTAGATTCGACAGATACATGTTCACTGAATAGTATATTGCCCAGTTAGAGCCTGGTAATTTTTTTTTTTGCCCATATTGAATTTCAGACATGCAAATAATATTCAATTATACCATAGAATCCTAAAAACCCAGTTACAGTAGTGCAAACATAGGAAGGGAACACTGAACAGGTATCCTTGGAAAGGAAAAAGCGTTACAAATATTTGGATAAATGTTTATGTCCACTGAAGATATAAAAGGAACAGAATAAACTACTTCCCTTTCCTTCCAGCTGGACAAGAGGATCTTTTGTAAATGTCTCACTTCTTCTCTGTGCTCCAGTATTCCCTTTGTTTATCTTTTCTCACCTGATCATATCCTCCCAATTAAGTTAAATGAAGGAAGATGTTCATACTTCTTTAGATTTTATAGTCAAGCATGGATTTATTACAATGGCATTGTGAGTAATAAATATACTTTGAAATTAGATAGCAACTTCAAACATAATACAGAAAGATAAAATAAATATCTGGTGCTTTATCCCATCAAAATAGTTGTCATTGTACTGGTCCAGAAAGTGACTCTTTAATCATACTGATTAATGCACTGAGCTGATGCTGTATTTCTTTTATGCATGCTCTTGAGTGCAATGCCACATCATGGAATTGCCAAAAGTTTCACCCATTTTTATTCCTCTGTGTATATTCCATCCAAACCCTGATGGACAGCTGTCTCAGATAATGCTGTCAACACAGCTACCACTAAAACTGCTGGTGAGTCTCATCAGTCTGTACGATTCATTTTAAAGAAGTTAGACTTGGGCCGGGAAGATATGTTTTGTAAGGTAACACTTTGTTTTGCAAACTTAATCCAGATGGTTTCTGTAGATTGCAGTATGTGAGCTTAGAGCTGAATCAACAGGATGTCCAGCTCCCTCACCTTGTTATCTCATTCTGTAGGAATAGGTGCTCACTCTACCCAAGGAAATAAGTTTGGAGTAATTTCTATAAGAAAAGCAAAAAGAAAAAGAGGTATTTCTTCTCCCAGGGGAAGAAAAAACCAAACCAAAACAAAAAAAACCCCACAACTTCAAAACAAAAAAACTCCACCAAACCCACAAAAAAAACCCTCAAAATCATGCACTCATAGAGTTAGAAAATATCTGAGTGTACTTGGACCATGCGTAGCAGAAGAAAAGATGAATGAAATTAAGTACTTCAGTAGTCTCATTTTCTCCTGTTCAAATCTCTGCATGAGTGCTTTCAGGTCATCATTCTCACACTGGTTAAATTAGGCATCTCTAAAATGTCATTAATAAAAATATTATCTTTCATTTAGCTTGGAAGAAAGTGATTTGTTATAGTACGTGAAAAGATACTGTTTTATTAATTGCCAAGCTGGTGTATAGTATAAAAGAGTGGAACTTCTGAGCAATAAGTGTGTGTTTAGTTCCTTTCCCAGGAGGCATTAACTCCTTTTTAGCAACGAACATATTTTAAATTCTGCCATTTATCTGGTAACTGGAGTTAGCAGTAGTTGTGGTGCACAAGACTTCGTCCTGGCTGTCTAAAGACTCAGCCATATTCTAGGACCTCTTTGGAAGAGATAGTTTTCCTGCTACATGTATTTTCCATCTATTAGGAAGAAAGCAACATTACAAAATAAAAATTGTCTTCCAGCAGTTTTTCTCCATGGTGAGGTCTCCAGAGCTTGCTCTTGGAATAGTTTTCTCTCATTCTCAGTTCTCTTGGTTCTGTTTTGAACAAAAGAGTAACTCAACCTTCTCCCTTACCCTTGTGACTTGTATTTCTACCATAAATACATGCCAGCTTGTGCCTCCTTGGTTCAGTCTGCAGTCTCCTTTCTGCTGAGAGGCATCCATCACTACCGCAGCAAAAGCTATTTAAAAAACCTAAAAAACCCACCTTCTTTTCAGGTCTCAGTTACATTTGGTATGTGGTGATCTACTGTTCCTGGTTATCTCTAATATGCCACCTAGGCACATTTAGGCACTATCTGAGTCAGTGTTTACAAACTTAGAAACAGTGAAGCAGACTTATTTTTAAATACATGACCTCATTAGTGATTTCCAAAGATAAATACTGTTTCACCATTCTGAAAGGCTTGGCTCAGATGAAGGCAGATGTAGACATTAAAAAGGATGCTTGTGCTGTACACAGATCCAAGATCTAATTTCTGCTGAGTTCTTCTTCCCCTCTGCTTAAGAAATTCGTGTTATTCTTTGCATGTTTTTCCCAAAAACAAATGCTTCAGCGTTTCCTCCTTCTGCAAAACAAAACCAGACAGTGTCAACCCACAGCCCAGCATGTGAGCAGCCCAACAATAATAAGCTAAAGTGTGCCTGTGATGGAGGAAAACTGCCGATAAGAAAAATATTTTCAGTGACTAGTTTGAAATTAACAGCTCAATTCTGTTTCCATTGAAGTCAATATTGACACACCCATTATGAAAAAGAGGACTAAGTGGTGGTTTGATTACAATGGAGAGACAAAAAAGCTAAGCTTAAAAGGCTCTTTGTTTCTAGGGGAGAAACCACAATGGCCTTTCTAGAAGTTAACAGCTGGAAGTTGAATGTTGCCAAATTCAAATGAAGAGCACTTTCCTAGCAGTGATGTTTAGAAGCCGGGACAGACTTCCAGGGGAAGAATTGCATTCTCTAACTTCTGAAGATTTTTAGCTTGAGCGTGGATAGTCTTCTCAATGCTGTGATTTAGCCAGGGTAGCTAACTTGTGGCCAGACTTGTGGTTAAAGTGGTCTTAAACTTATCACATGATGCCGAAGTATTTCGTGGTTTAGGGGGAAGATGAAATAGAAGGTCTGTGGACTCTTCTGGTTCAGACAAGATTCCCTGTCGTTCCTGTGTCTGTGGAAAGAAGTAAATGGTCCATTGCTGCCTTCTATTCCTCAGTTCTAGGCTCTGTTTTATGCGGGAGATGAAACCAGGAGAGATAAAGGTCCCTTTTGACATTCATGTCTATGATTCAGTAAAGTGGAGATAAGGATCATCTGTATTAATTACGACAGCAATACTTTAATAATACTCTTTTAACCATATCCCAGACCTTTCTGTGTATATCACACTGTTGAATGCATGGTAGGAATTGTCCTGTTGGCCCACCAAATGCATGGCACAGCTCTCGGTTAGGGAGACTTGCCGATGTTAAGCCATTAGGGAGTTTCTATGTGCTGGTAAGTGAGGCATCTGGAAAACAGTGAGCTTGCCCAGAGGGCAACACATCCCATATATCTTACATACCTATCTCAAGATGGCCAGCATCGTTCTCTGAAAGCAGTTGCTCTTCACGTAGATGACAGCAGGAGCTTAAACAACTAACTATGAATAGCTGCCTAAATTTCAGATTTCTAATGCCAGGTAAGACAACTCTTGCAGTGGGAATAATCCCTCTAAGTGCAAACAGCCTAATTCTGCCAAATGCTGGCAGTCCCTCCAAAGTCAAGATAAGAGCAAAGGAAATCCTTAGGAAATAGTTTAGGATCTAAGGCTGTATTTAAACAGATCATATAAATACTCTCACTGAAGTCAAGAGAACTATATGTGTCAGGAAGCAAGCAACATTTTTTTTCCTTAAACTAGTAGTATCCCTCCCCAAGTGTATCAGAGGAATAAAAGAAATAGAACTAAGTAATTATATGATACATTACCACATGCAAAACGGTCCTTCTTGAGGCTGTTTGACAATCAGTTTAATCCACAAGCTCACTATTGCTTTATCTTCATTATTATCTTAAAGTGTACGTGAAAATGCAGATAATACTGTGGATAATAAAACTATCAAGATCTTTCTTAAAATCAGCAGTACCATTTGCTTTGATGATCTCCTAGCACAAACAATACACTACTTGGCTAAGTGTTCCATTAAAAAAAAAAAGTTTCTATTCTTTTTGATGCTACTTGGTATTTTTTCAAATTTCATTACTCAGGTTATGCTTTCAAGTTTTTACACATTAGAAAGTCTATCTGCTATTCAGAGCTTTTGTCATAAAGTAAATCCCTTTTATGTAGTCCCTGTAATACAATCCCAGTCATTGACATCTCTTTCTTTAATACCATCACATTTCCAGTTCTTGCTTGTCCTTCTATTACTCTTTATAATCCATTACTCTTTCCTCTCTAATAAGACCTAATTTGAGTTCACAAAGGTATCTGAAATCACTTCAGAAGTCCTGCTTATACTTTTTGTATATTTCTATGTTTTGAAACAGACATTTTTGTGTCATTAGCCACATACTTATGGATCTTCATCTTATCTTAAAAGCCATGAGGCTTTTAAAC
Organism: Chlamydotis macqueenii; assembly: GCF_036417535.1. Lineage (NCBI taxonomy): Eukaryota > Metazoa > Chordata > Aves > Otidiformes > Otididae > Chlamydotis > Chlamydotis macqueenii. The sequence continues at coordinate 13,241,579 of NC_141558.1, forward strand.
GCTTCTCATAATAGAGAAAATCATGTTGGTTTAGTTTTTATAGTTACTTCAGACTCTAAATTGTTAACAACAGCTTACTAATTATTTCTTGGTTGTTATATCAGTTAGATTTTTCTGTAAGATCTACTATATGGTATTGTATTTGTTTAGATATGATATACTGGCAAGTGGCTAAATCTTAATTGCTTAACCAACAGAAATATCTCACATTAGAAAAATTAGGTTTTGCCAACATTAAATTAACCTGAAATATGATTGTGATGAACCTGAAATTATTTGAAAAATTTGTCTAAATTTAACCAATTAATTTTTTGTTGATATTCCCCCTCAGGGGAAACAGCAAGTGGAAGAGGTTTTTTTTTCCTAGGAAACAGGAGATGTAGTTTCAGTTGTGCCTTTTTAGGAAAGGATTTGACCCCTTATCTTCTGCCCTGTTGAAGGCTTCTTCAGCCACATGGGCTGGTGGTTAGTCAGGTAAGTTTCCCTTGTTGATTCTTGGTCAGAATTCTTCTTGATACAGCGGAGTATTTTTTGGACAAGACGGCCATTGACTCTTGGCAGGAACTTGAACAGGCTCAGACCTGTTATGTAGGAAGCCAGTCAGGCTATGGAGTAATTACTGCCTCTTTGATGCCTGGCACAATAACATTTTCCTGTTCCATGCAATAAGTACCGTGTCCAACAAAAGGAACTGAAGCTGTAAGGTTTGTAGTTTGCATGATGGAAGGATGTCACACGCTCCAGTGAATGCTCTAACCACTCACCAATGACGTAAGAGGGATCAGCAGATTCTTTTAGAAATCCAGCCCATTTTCTTGATTTTTTTTTTCCCCCACAAGCATTTTACTAAATGTGAATGAAACATTCTATTTGACAGGAAAGTATGTGGTTTTAGTGTTTCCTTTTGGCCATATGAAATTTGTCTCTTTGGCTTAATCTGAATTGTTTAGTTTTTGTTCAGATTAATTGAAAACATATAAAAGTTGTTGTTTGGTTTTTTTTTTTCACAAATGGATTTACCTTAAAATATACTACTGAGCAACTTGACTATTTATCTGCCCAATTCCAGGGCAGATATACAAATTAACCAAAAAGCTTACTCACTGAAATGTCAAAGGTTTTTTTTCTTTATTTCTGAAAACAGCCACTGTTTAATTTCTTCAAATACAATTTTGTTGCAAATTGGTCGTGGAAACTGATTCACTTTGCTATCACTTACCATGTGCACACTCTCTTGGAGAATTTTTTCAGGGAAGCAAGATGACCTACACAAGCAAGGGAAATACTTCTTTGATTTCTATAAGATCATCAGCTAACTGGTGGATTTCCTATGATAAAGGCTAACCAGTTCACAGCATTCCAGATCAAGACTATAAAATAAAAAATGTTGGTAGGATCCAAACAGCTACATACACCTAAAAGGCTTACAACTTCAGCCTAAACTCTTCTTGTTAAGTTTGCTGAGTGTTCAGTGTGATCAAGGAGAAAATTAATGTTTTTTTTAAAAACTTCAGAGAGAGAGCCTATCCACACAAGTCTCTCACAGTGGTGTAAATCTTGTATATCCAACGTGACAATAATGATATGAAACCAATACGAGTGCTCTGTATTTTATTGCATGAATTTTGTTGCTGCAGAAAAGAACTGAGAAATACCCTTCAGCTATTTAGGTAAGGCACAGTGTGAGTGTTTTTGGCTCAGTTGCTCTTAGTTATGGAGGTTCAGAACAGGGATTCTGTTTGGTTAATATACTACTTCCCTCTAAGAGAAAACAGTATTCCAAATGCCCATTACAGAAATTATCAAACAATCCACTTGTTTTTCTTAGGTTCTTTGGAAAACCCTATTTTTTTCAAAACCTATACTGGAAACATATTATGAGAATGAAATTTCAGTCTGAAGGATCTGTTCCAGGTTGCACTTAGGCTGCCTAGTTTGCTTCGTTACTAACAAGTACAGGCTTTGGATAGGAGCTCTCAAAAATTAAAATACCTCAGAAACTGAAGCATATTAACATTTTTCATGAGCGATTTATATATTGGTTTATACACTGTTTACAACCCTTATATTTAAATTATGAACAAACTTCAAATTTAATACTGAAGAAAATGGCAAAACTCCCTTCGATTTCAATTGGTTCCTGCTCTGTCTAGCGAGTTAGATGTAAAGGAAAAGGAGAGAGGAAAGAAGATTAAGAAGACAGGAATGTTGGATTGATTGGTTACAGTTATATTAATTTGAAAATGCAGAACCTCTTTTCCACCCATCTTTCCTCCCATTCTTTCTAGCCACAGCAGGCACGTATACTTATTAAATACTTTTGGAATAGCAAATAATGCATACAGTGTGTCAAAAGTCCCTGAAAAGAATTATGCTGATGTCCAAGAACATTGGCTTAGACCAAAAATCCTTAAGAGAAAGTATTATTAATGAAGTAGGATCAGTTTATATTTGTTTTCATGGGGAAAGGGGAAAGGAAAGGAGAAAGGAAAGGAAAAAAAGGTGATTGTTGCACAGAAGTTTTTGGTGCTGTTTTACAAATAGCTCCACACAATAGAAATACCTGGTGAAGCACTCGGGTACTTCAGCATCTGCTGACATTCAAATAGAGCAGAAGAGAGGAAGGCTCCTGCATGCATTATTCCTGCTGACCGTTTAAAGCCTTGGCTCACAAGAAGATATAAATGTTTCGGTAAATGAGAGGATCAGAGTAAAGAAAATCAACAAATCAAAGAGACCATATGGGCAAAGGCACTCTTTTGTGTAAAGTTGTGTCATGGAGAGATATTTTAATGTGCAAGGAGGTGTTGAATGCTGTGCTTGAGGCAACAATGTGATACAGAAGCTGTTTCTATTTATATGGAACTATTTCAGTGCCTCCAGGACTGGAATAGTCATCTTGGGTTACCAGGGGCTGCTGACCCGGAAACTTATGAAAGACATTTCTGTTTGGAGAGTCCTTTGGAGAGGTTGCTCAAATTAGTTGACATCTTTCTGAAACAAGCAGCGGTTGTGTGTGCAAGTTGGGAGAAAAGACAGCGTTTCAATCAGTGCTTACTTTCTCATGGGAAGGAAGTGTGTGAACAGATCCGAAAGGGAGCAGAGCCTGTGCATCTGTGTCAGGGCAAACGAAAGCTGGCAGTCAGGTGGCTCCCCTCCTCACAAAAGGAGTAAGTTGAGTAAGGTAATTACTGTTTAATATTTCCAACAGGATGTTTGAAGGGAGCATTTAATTATCCTGCCAACATCTATTCAAATAAACATGAGGGATTTAGAACATTTTTTTTTTTGGAGTTGCAGGCTTAAAAGGAATACCAAACATTCTGGGGCACTAAACCTCTTAGATCTCCTCTGTCATGTGGCATGGTAACATGTTTCTATTGACATTTTGCCTTTTACACAAAATGATTCCTGCCCTAGAGAACACAGCGGTGGTGTATCCCGCTAAAGTAGCCTCCTTCCTCTTTCGCCTTCCTAAATCCTGTCTTGAAGCTGTACTGAAAAAGTAATATTTTCAGTAGAGCACACTAGAACAATAGCTGAGTGCATCTTTTTTTTTGTTTTCAGCTAATAGTCTTTTAAAGCAAAGTTATTGCTGAGAAATATTTTAAGCATTCTTCTTACAGTTTAAATCATGATGCAAAATGCCATACTCTTGAAATTGCCAACTGAAAATTACTATATGAGCACCTGTTTGAAAAAGATTAATACTTGTCTGCTTTACAAATGTAGTCATACACATGGACATATATGCACGTGTGTAGAGATCTTAATTTTTTTTCTAACAAAAAAAAGAAAAAGAAAATGTAGTGAATCTATTACTGGAATTGCTCTATTTCCCGTATCTGTTATGCTTTAATTTTTATTTTTCATAAAGCTTTTTTCTGCTATCATAACTGTAAAATCTTCAGGGTTCAGACAATTGCCCAACAAGGGAAGTGTCACACAAGCTGGTCAATCTTGAATACTTAAATCAGCTGGAACATCCTACAGAAGATCTCTCATGAAACACTAGCATCTTAAACCTAAAATCCCGTCACCATGCAGTGAACACACCATGTGCGAACAAGCTCTGCAAGAAGATGTTGTTTAGAATAGAGTCACGAGTCTGACAGGCAAAAGCAAAAGAAGCCAATGCAGAGAAAGGGTGTGAAGTCAGAGTGCGTGGGTAGGTCTGAGGAAAGCTGACTGTGAGACACTTGAGAAAGAGCACTAACCTCAGAACAGTGACGGAGGATATGATCTGCTGGGGGTTGATATGATGAGTGGACAGCAACTATTTCAGTAAATCTTTCTGTTCTTGAAAACAAAAGAAATATTTGACTTGCAACTTTAACTTATTTTAATAATTGCCATAACTATCAGATCTCTGATTTTTTTTTTCCTAATTGCTCAGACCAAATAAATTAGCAACATTATCTTTGTTACTGTTAAAAGGATTTAGGAAGAGTAGTAATCCAGGCCTTAATGGTAAAAATCAATATCTCAAATCTCAATGTGATCCTCCCCCTCCCGCCCATAGTATTCTAGGCATGAACTCATTTAGGGCTGGTCTTTGTAATTAGTAATTTACAAAAAAAAAAAACCACTAACACCTCATAGTGTCTAAATTTAAAAAACCCGAGTGACTGTCAGGATTAATGTGTCATTGATCTTAGACATCACTTTGGACTCTGACTTGCCAGGTCTTTTCGTGGATGAGAAATGACTTTACAAGTTAGGCACATCCAAAGGGACCTTATGTAATAGTTAATGGAGATCTAAAAGAAAATTCCATCTCCTCCAGAAATTAAGTGAAGATAAAATTTCCAAGGATGGTTGATCTCAATGAGAGTGGGGAAAAAAAAGGGTAAGCAGAACAGAACAGTGAAGACCAGAAAAAGACTTGGAAATGAGTCAATTCTAGTGTCTTCTGCTGTTGTGATGTCTTCTCAGTATGTAAGGAAACAGAACATGGAGCTATATATGCTAGTTCCTGAGTACACCTTTCTTGAGCTCTCCAGCAGTCAGGTAAGTATTAAGACTCTTTTTTTCTAATAATCAAGTAGCCTCAAGGTGCTTCACGGTTGTTCATTACACTAATTTAAAAGTTCCTCTGAATGTTGTACATTTTGCCCTGGTTTTGTATTTTAAGATGTTACTGGTGTTGTTCTATGAGTTTTCTGTACAGTTCTTCAACAAGGAAGGTTATTCATGCATTATATTGGTGAGTCTTCCTTAATATATGTTTTACTCAGCTCTCTCAAATTTTAAAATTAGTTTTATGCATATCTCCCCACCTATTTACCAATGTAGGATGAATGATATATGATTTTGTTTATTGTGGAAAGTCATTGAAGGATTTATATTAATTTCAAAAGATTACAAGTAGAAGAGGCTCATTATTAATGAAGTGAAGTGGAAGTCCTTGTAAGGGGAGAATTCACTTATGTAGTATCCTTGAAAATTCCCATTATGTGTGGGTTAATAGGAGCCATAGCCTTGAAATCATATGCATTTTCCCATTTGAAAAGGGTATTTCTAACACCTTTTTAACTCTTTTATTACTGAGATAACATATAATGTTGAAACTAAGGACACAGTCTGTAATTTTGTTGTTGTTGTGTTCTTTGGATGTGGCATGTGGTTTGAGTTTCTAAGCTTATTTCCTTTTGGTCTAATGAGCCTCTGAAAGTGATTAAATACAAGAATGACAGGTTAAGCCAATGACATATTATCAGAGGAAACACTATCAAATCTAGTACCTGAAAAACTTTTTGTAGGTTCCCAAGATTTCTCACAGTAAAATACTTTCTTTATAACTAGAGTAGTAATCAGAAACTCAAACCATTAAAAGTTTGTCAGTCAGAGTTAAGACAAAATGCAAGCAATGATCAGAAAAAAAAAAAAAGTTCTTATGTGCTATACTTAGTTGTTTTTTATATGTCTGGCACTCCGTTATAGCTGCCTGCTTTTGGTTTTATGCTGAACACAATGAACCTCCTCCAAGCGTGGGGAAACTACCCAAATCAAACCCTCAGCTATTGTTTTAAAGAACTTTTAAGAAGAAATGGATTAAGCTTACTCAGGATACTATAGCATTAATATCCCGGGTTCACAGGTTAAAATGAGTTCACAATGAATTCACATTTTATGAAGATGTAGAGATATGATGGGTGGATAGTAACCATTTCAGTAAATCACTTCGCCTTTCAGAGCGCTATCTATGCCACGTATGTCTTGGTAGGGAAAAGGTGGTTACTGGAGTTGAATAGGATATTACTAAGATGATGAATAACAGTACATTTATTGTTGTTTTGTGCAAAGGCCTTGATCCATCACCAGAGATTCACTGTGTAAGGCACTTCCCATGTCTCTGTACACAGTAATGTAGCTTTCACAATTTTTTTTTCTTAAATTATCCTTTAATGATAAATATTTTTTTGCATAACTACGGCAAGTTGCATAAAATAAAAGTATAGAGAGTAAGCTAAGTAACAAGTAAATAAGGACAGGGTTTTGTACAATGCCAAGTAGAATGTTTGCCAAGGACATTAATATCAAGATAACATTACTTTCATGCTACTTTATACTCATTACATGTACCTTGGTCAATCATACTAGATCTACTGTTACATAAATATAGAAAAAAAATATCTGGAACAAAAGAGAAACAAAGCACTGCGGAGGTGGAAAGCCCAGCTCCCCAGCTACAACTCATGTTTTCTTTTTTCTTGTCAAACACATTCATATAATCTCTAAACTTTTATCCTTGCTAAAAATAAAATTGAAACTTTTCTTTAAAAATAAATCCATTAGCTCTAAATGTAGTAAAGTAAATCTTCTTTCTCGATTCTTACTTCTAACTTGTTTGAAAATGAAAGTTTGGTGAGAATTGTTTCTTTAATTTAAAATCATCTAAACATGAAAGAATTAATAAATCCGTTGTCCTTCCCTTATGTCAAACATAAATGTAACTATATGATTGTAACCAATAAAATATATTGCCCTTAGCTGAATTCCCTTCTTCACACAAACGTGTGATGGATTCTCTATCCAGGTTTTGTCCACAAGTTTATTAACACGCTCGTTTTTTCATCAGCATTTTTCTGTGAACTACTACAAGCATTAAAATGTTGACAGTAACATGCTAGTAATGCAATTAGGTTTGTTAACAGGCTTGTTAACAAACCTGTCCTAATGCATTGACCTATGGCTTTATTATTCACACTCATTTTCAAGCTGTAATTCTTTCCCTTGCTAGATTAATTCCTTTAGCAGCTCCTTCTCTGGGTCAGAATGAAAGAACAAGCCTGGAGGAAAAATTGCCTCTAGGACAGATTAAATGTGATAAAGAAAAAAAAAAAAAAACAAAACCCAAACCTTAAACCAATGATGACTTGATAAAGCTATGTTAAATGACTGTTGGTAGTTGAACAAGACGATGTGATCATAGATGGCATGCTTTAGACGTGTGCCAAAGACAACCATAAAAAACATTTGCAGATAAATGTCAGAGTGAATAAGTCAAAAGTTAATAAGTAGGAGACTCACAACAAACTGACTACATTTTATTTTTTTCCTGTTCCACTTTAAGCATTGATTAGTTAACTATTTAGAAGCATAAAAGGCAATCATTCATTTATCCAACATGTAAGCAGCCTGTGTAGCTTATAGCCATAAAATATACATGGAGTCCAGACTGAAGAAAGGGTTAAATTCTTCAGAAAATTCAGTAATAGCTAAGCATTATTAGTGGACCTAGGATTCTGGTGAGGTTGCAAACCCTAAAGATTATAGAAGAAACTAAAAGCTACTTTCTAAGTATTGGAAAGAAGAAGAAAGTTTTCTAGACAAATTATTCTGTAATTGCTGTTGGAGAAGCTTTTGTACTTTCCTCTGAGGCAACTGGTTATGTCACTGTCATCAGAAGGATGAATCAGGAAAACCAAGATGAACTATTGATCCACCAGAAGTGGCTGCTTCTCTGATGAACTTTCCATGGAGGACAGTAAAGTTTTACCAAAGCTATCAAGGCTGGTGTGCAATTTCTAGCCTATTGCTCAAGTTGTGCTTTCATGAATAGGGAACAGCAAATTTGTTCCAGTTTGTGATTACACCCATGGACTTGGGAACTGAGGGTGAAACGTTGACCTGCACATGCTGAAGTCAATGGGATAACATTCACTGCCTCTAGTGCAGTTCTGGTGTCACATGTGGTGTTAATGATTGTTTACACCTGCTAGTAAGGATACACTTGGATATCCAAAACTGTCTTGCATGATCTCTATCTCAACAGTCAAAAACCTGTGAAGTTTCATGGCTGTATTATTTTCTCTACAGAAATAAAGTGCCCTCCAGATAGCTCATAGAGGTTTATTCACCCTTTCCTTTCCCTCCCACTTGTAATAGAAGACAAATTGCCCAAATATCTCTTGATCACATTCCACATACTTCTGTCAGCAGAAAAAGTAGAATTTAACAGAGAGCCCGGATACCGAGGGTGGTCAAAGCCGCCACTTCCAAGATTCAGGGATGATGGAAAAGAACCCCCTGCTTGTCCTCGGGGGTGACCTTCCATCTGAGCTGTCGGGTTATCACAGATCCATCTGTAAACAAAGGATAGCAGGTTCCCTGGGCAGTGTCAGGATCACACTCAGTGTGACACTGTGTTTGAATGTTCAAAGAATCCCTCTCTCCTTGCTTTCTTTTCCAGGCTTAATAAAGGAACTGCTAAAACCTATGTAGCCTGATAAGATGACAAGACAGTCTTTTAGTGTTATTGATTGTATACAAGAGGTGGAATGATGAATTATTTCCTATAATGCACCCTGAGTAGGTTTCATCTTTTTGAGAGATGTTCTTGAAATTCCGTATATGAATTCGGTTCTTAAACTTCCTGCTGGAAAGAAAAAGGTCTTCACAAGGCCAAAGGCCTGGGGTAAGACAAATATCTTTTACCTGATAACAGGAGGGAGAGGACTTTCAGAGTGCATGATCTGAGAGGAATAAAGATGTATAGCATATAAAATAAACTGTGGATTGCTATCATGAGAACGCTGTCAAAATGAACCAAGGGGACAAATTGTGTGCCTCTGAAGGCACTCCACGTGTAATAAACATCAACCTTTCACCACCTTCTTTTATGTGTGGTGGCACAGCTGGTTGGCTGCAGCTTATTTTTCTCACTGAAGTGAAAAACAATGTTATTACTCAGCAAAAGAAGTTCCCCTAGCAGGCCGTAAGCATTAGTATCAATCGTATGCAAGCGTGCAATACATAAGATACTGTGTGTAGGTACCTTTCCTGTATCTGTTCCTATATCTGTCATATTCAGTCTTAGTGGAATGGCTTAGCAACCTGATCCGTTGTGGGGACTTGCTTCATAACATTCCTGAGGAATAGTGTATTCTATATTTATTTTGTGTGAAATAGACTAAGTTTAAGCCTAGAACTGAAGTTTTTACAATAAAGCAATTGAGAAAAGGATCCAAATAGACTGCAATTTTAATAGAATCTTTCTCTGGGCCTCAGCTGTGAACCAAAGATTGCTGCTAGTTTGGTTGCTGTGAAAAGCATCTGATATCAATGGATAACCTAGCAGAATTAGTTGGTTTTGATTATTCACTATTTAAAATAACGTTTGATGAGCTTTTAGTAGGTTTGGAAGAGAGCAGCAGGGCAGACTGAGAAGTTGTTGGCATGCTTGAGGCACAGCTAGGAACCCAGGCAGCAGGGAAGGTCACAGATGGGTCCAACCTGAGGTGTTTGCTGAGCTCAGGCTCACTGAAGAGGTTTCAGAAACATACTTGGGACTGCAACAATAATATATACTTCTTTTTTTTTCCCTAGAAACAAGCATCAGAATTGCAAATATCATTTTTAGTAAGACCGTCTTACTCTCCTTTCTGTGTAAATGAACAGGCTGTTTTTCCCTGACGAAGCAGTAGAAGGAAGTCTTGGTGTAAATGTAAATCAGGTCAGGACATATTTACATGGAAAGATGCTCTCTGTTACACACAAAGGTACGCTTAGGAAAGCTTTTGGTGGGTTGTGCTCACCAATATATTTAAGTTGTTTTAATTATTACTTATTCTAATTTCACTGCACGATGAAAGGTTCATTTACATATTTTTCTTGTTGCTCAGATGTCAAGGAGGTTATCTGGGACCTTCAGACACTTGATCAGGGTTTGCTGATGAAAGCCTGACCCTGTTGTCTAAATCTGTCGCCTCTCTGACTTTACCGCCATCATTGAAACTGCCAGCACTAGTTTGTCCTTAACGAGATTGCTTGGTGGTTTCTTTGTCAAACTTGTTTTTATTGACCCGCCCAATGTGAGGCAGTGTCCCTCTCTTACGGGTCAGCCTCAGGTATTGTATACCAGTGAATATATCGTGACAGAAGAAAATAAACACTGGGGGAGAAGGAAGTTCTGATAACTTTCACAGCCCTGATGGAAACCCAGGCTCTTTGTACTCACGTTAAGCATTGACAGTGTTCGATTGGGGTGTGAACAATGAACTGTGGGGAGAGCTGTAACCCACCCTTCCAGGAATCCTTTCTCATTGTGTACTGCTCTCATGACACCACTCAGAATAATGTACCCATGGACACTGTTCTGTCTGAAATGGAGCTTGACATAACTCATGAAAACATTTTTCTATTGTTTTTAGGTTTCTGTGTTACTTTTATGCTTTTTTTTTTAGTCTTGCATTTCATGCATTTACATTTATTCTTCACTATTTAGAAGTATGGAACTCTGGTTTATAAAGCAGGAAACAGCAAGGTTTGTTGACTAACTGATTCCAAATGCAAGCTGTCCTGGACTCTACAGTCTGTCTTTCACAGTACAAAATTAAAGGCATAAAAGGCATAAAGTTTTCCAGGTATTGTTCCTTGGTGGTGGATAAGCATATAGCTGGAGCACTGGGCTGAAAACCACATTGGATCACTAATAAACTTCCTTTTGATGAAAAGTTAGATCTCAGACCTCTTGATAATCCTCCAGACATACTTCACATTTATTTACATGTCTCAAGGGAGGGATCTAGTAATTACTGCAGTACAAATTATATTAAATAAATTATAGCTCTTATCCAAGGGAACAGTTAGGATTAGAAGAAGTTTAAGGAAACTAAAAGAAGGAATGTCCTGTCCATCATCCTCCAGCACCTTCCTAGACACTCACTCAATGACGTGGAATAAAAAATTATCACTGCTATTTCTTAAACAATTGTTTTGATTTACTGGTACATCACTGTGCCAAGTGAAGTAACCATAATACCCTGTATAAATATATATAACTTTATATATATAAATATACATAACTTTATGAATGGAGTTTTCTGTCCCCTCACATTTCTGTGTAGGATGCACATGCCACTTTTCTGAGGTTATGTCTGCACATGTAATAACTCAGTCACTGACTATGCAGAAGTGAAACACATTTTTCAGCAAGGACCTTTAGCATTATTGTCACAGAATGCGTGAGAATCACAATGAAAATAAGTAAATTTCAAAACTACTTTAAACCTGAAAGTTATTGATTTTGTAATTTATTATTGAAGATCAATCCAAGCGGATTATATATTTTTTCCATTGATAAATTTTAAGAATAGTTTATTACTCTACAGGTAACTTGGCTGAGTTGTATTTACCCTGGAATGAAAGCTTTATGATAACGTTTGTATCCTCCTCAAACACTGTTAAGAACTACACTTTGAATGTATGGAGCTAGTTTCACAACACACACAGTAGCTAAGGTTCTAAGAGTAACACATGTACTTCCAAGGATTTTTTTTAACCTACTTTTTTTTGCATGAGTAAGGGATGAGAATATTAAATATTTATCTATGTGATCTGAATCATACTAGATTTTTTACAATTGCAATCTAGAATTTTTACAATAATGCATCCTTTTTTCCTTTTCATAAACTATTGAACTACCTAGCTTCAAACATCATCACATTTAAGTAAAGTTTTTTTTGTAACTATTGTCAAATCTCCCAGTGGGGGATCATATTTGTTAGCCTAAACTTGGAAATCTTTCTTCATTAGTGAAGGAAACCTCCATTTTATGGGTATGTGTTAAAACAATAACCATTTTTTTTGTGTGTTTCTGAGAAAAGTATAGTGCTTTAAAGAGTAGAAATGTTGAGGAGAGTCATAGTTTTGATAAAATCTGGACTCAGTACCTAAGCTATCAAAAAGCATTCTTGGAATCAAAGTAGGTGACTCATCTTCACAGCCTGGAAATGGAGGTACTGAGTCAGCTGCTGGCTGGGAGCACTGTTGTTGACCAGAAAGAGCCAGACAGTATTTCTCTCTTTAATGCCAAATACAAAGTATTTAGACACAGCCTGAGTGACACCCCACAGACAATGGAGAAGCTTCAGTGACAAATTGACATTTTGAGCTGTGCACAACAACCAGAATTGACTGTGAAAATGATCAGAGGAAGAAGAGTGTAGATACAGGAGTGCAGGGAAACGAAAGGAGGTGGATATTATTCCCCCTCCTCCAAGTGTCGCAGGGGAGTCACGACTCATACGCAGGAGTAAGCTTGGGCAGGAAGGGTGGCATCCTGTGCGATGACGATATATTCCTGGTTTATATTTAAATAAGGGAGTACCCATATGGCCCAGAACCTCACTTTTGAGACTGATCCCTTGTGTGTACAAAGGCATGTCTTTGCCTTTGGTGGCAAAAGCAAAGGTGAGACGAGACTGTACCAGTGCATAGAAAACACTGAGAGGTGTTTGATCCTAGAGAGGCTTTTCAAAACTGCCTATCGGAGAGGAGTACTCAAAGCCACATATAGCTTTGTGTCTTTAGAGAGTACAGCTGATTTCCTCTAGCTGCTTTTAGGCTGCATTCCATAATCTTTGGATTTGGTGTCTCTCTTGTCATGTATCTTTACCAGAAGACATTTCTTGTGTTCAGTGATGAGCACTGAGCTAGCAACCAGTGCCTTCCAGCCCCTAGGTCAAGTTCCTAGTAGGTGTTGCAATAGAAAGTAATTAACACATCAAATCTATTACTAGCTTTCCATCACACAACATTTCCCTGCTAAAAAAGAAGTCAATATGAAAGACCTTAGTTGAGAAAGTTGAAACTTTGTGTTATATAATGTTTCATTGACAATTTTCAGCTAAAAAATTTGAATTTCATGCCCGTATTGACAACTTCAGCCAGAAGCAGGCTAATTTTTCTCAGTAAAGGAAAGGAAGTATTGCAGAAAAATTAAGATTAAAAAGTTTCATTCAACTAGTCTGTTTTTATTTCTGTGTAGACTGACAACCTTTTCTTCTCCTATCTCTTACAGCAGCAGTATTACTGAAATCATCGATGAATCAACACTTGGGTGGCATATTCAGTAGCTGTTGACAGGTGGTGGGAAATATAACACACCATAGTTCAACAGGTGCAGAAAAGTTATAAGGCTAAAAGAGAGGAAAATAACCAGAATGTTACTATTACTTCTGTATCTTGCATACTCTGTCTAACTTTTCTTTTCTGGTAGTAATAATCTTTGTACACAGAATGAAATACCAGAAAGTGATTGTCCAAATTATATACTTTCCCTTCTGCACAATTGTATGGTGTCTGGAGCTTCTTGGAAATTAATATTTTGATTGATAGACCACTCAGCTTCTCTCAGATTTCTTGTCTTAATCTGTGGAACAAAAACACACCCAAAAGCAAAATCACATATGGAAAAAAGTATATATGTCCCATATTTTTACCCTGCTACTCCAAAACTAGTAATAAAAATATAAGAAAAATGCATTTCTAAAAGCTAAATGTATCCACAAAAATATTGCTTGTATTAATTATACACAATTCGTGAATTTATGGGGCTGTCCCCTCTACTTTCAAAATTTGGTGACTTAATTTGTTGTTCGTCTTTAGACTGAGGTTTCTGGAGAAGTGTAATGTACAGCACAGTTGAAGACTATATTAAGAAAATTTAAAAAAAAAAACCCAAACAAAATTAGATGTCATTCATCTTCCCAAAATAAGTGAAGTTTCTATGTGACTGCATGATCAGAAAATGTGTCCATTACCTTTATATTTGTTCTGTCAAGAAAAACGTAGTCATCTCCTTTATATACAATAATTGCATATTTTATATTTGGAGTTCTTAGAATCGATAGACCAAATAGCTGTATTTGCAAATCCTAAGCAAGAAGTGTTTATTCCAGGCCAAGTCCGAAACAGAAAACAGCTTCAGGCAAGAACAATTTGCTTTGTAAACAGTGACCCTGACGTGCCTGAACATTTTTATATTTCTTTCTTGGAGATCAGACAAGTGGATGACCCAACAAGTTAGAACATAGACGTGGCTATGTACTAAGGGCTATGTACTAAGGGAGAGAAAATAGCATTTTCTTCAGTGATGAGATAATAGAATAACTGCATTACATTGAATATTGATGGCAATATGATGCTAGATGTCACTCAGAGGCTTTGGAAATTGTATCTTAAGGTACTGAGTCAGTCATCTTGATCCCATCAGTGCTTTAGTAGAAATGAAATGCTTCCCCATGCTAAGGACAACCACAGGGCCAGTTTTTAACATAATATTTATTCATGCCCATTCTTCAGGAATTAACTGACTTTTAGTAGTGTGTTGGTATTTTCCTTAGTGCCTTTAGGTTGTACTCTTTGTGACTCATATCAGTGCATTGAAGCGTTCATATTCGATTTCACCATCTGTAAAATGAGGGAAATAATACTTATTTTTCTATGTAATCATTTTTATTTCTAGTGTGAGGGATCAAGAAACAGTTATTTAATAGTAACTGATTACTGTTTGCTTAAATTTATGAAACCACAAGGTGGCTAGGCACCTGAAACTGAAGCAGATTTTTCCTTACACATTAATTCTACATACAGATCTTTGTAGCAGCTCAAATAGCATGCAGCCATTTCTCAGACTCAAGGCTGTCTCTCAGGCTTTCTAAGTTCTTGTTGCTAGTATCAATCAAATTAAAAACAGATTTATCAGGACAGACGTCTCACATTTTTCAGTGCTATTTCTGTTCTCCCCAATATTATATATTGTAAAAATCCTGCAAAAACTTTCTTGCACCAGAAATGAGATGTCAAAATATCATGCAGATGTGGCAAGAACAGGTCTTTTTTGGATGTCTTTACCCTTCCAAAACATTAATTCTGATGTAGAGTTTTGCCTGTTTCTGGAGTATTTACTGACAACCTGCCCAGTTCCAGAAGCAAAAGGTTTTTTACTTCAAATTTACAACTGTGAGAGATTTCCAATGTGCACAATAATCATGGCTCATCTCTTTTCCTCTTTTCCTGCAAATTTTTTTGGAGTGGAAATGCACTGATTTGGGTCTGCTGATTTATGTGCTACTTTGTTTTTTATCTGTTTGCACCTCGCCAGTAAAATAACATCGTGCTATCATTTCCAGGGTTCACAGGACCCTGTCAGCACTTAGCAGTCAAAGGTCAACCAACTTCACAACTCATAGTTAAATAGGTTGAAAAATCTCACCTAGTATTAACTCCCAAGGCATCAAATGAAGAAAAATGGTACTGGCATCACTGATAAAATAGCGTTATCATACAGCAGGGTATTTTCCTGTAGCGCACTGGCAATAGAGTTATTGAAACATGACCGTTCTTGAGATGCCCAGTTCTAGGAGTGGACAATGAAACTTGTATTCTTGATTGCCACTGATTTATGTTTTGCTTTGTTCTTTATCTGTTTATAAGTATCCAGGAGAGCCACCCGCACGTTGCTATCTTTCTTTCATCTTCTGAGCTATCTGTGACCAGTTCATCTTTCCCTGACGCTATCTCTTTGCCCTGTAAACCCTTCAGTGTGTTTCCTACACTCATTTGCAGTCCGCAGAACCCTGGCAATACTTAACAGTCAAGCAGCAACAAACTTGCCTGAAAAAAGTATAAATAAATCCACCTGATTTCCCCTGGTGAATACTCTTATTTTTGTATAATAGACCTACAGAGAGATGGCAAATACTTGGCTGTATTGAGGACAACAACTTCACCAGGGATTTAATTTTCAGGTAGTTGTGCCATTTCTATTCCAAAGTTTCATGAATCCTCCAAACAGACATTCTTATGCTGAAAATGTTATTTCAAATGTAAAATAGTTTATGTGGAAGTGTAGATACTATGTTATCCAGAATACCTTTTCCTCTTATTCTGATAACTAAAAGAATTTTGAAGTTTTTAATCTAACTAGTACATACATATACATTTCAGTTTTTCATTTTTACTCTTGCCTTTCCCATCATCTGTCTTTTAAACTGGTAAAACTTGAGAAGGAAGATACAAAAGGAAAAGAGTGAAAAACAAAGCAAAAAAATATTGCGTATTCATCTAATTAATGAAATATTAAATATTTCCCAATTCTCAATTAGTACATAAAAAAAAATAATATCAGAAAATAGATCACAGGAAAAAAAAAAGTCAGGCATTTTCAATGAAAACTGCATTCTGATACAAACATTTAAAACAGTCCAAGTCAACATATCCAGGGTCCATTGATCTGTCCTGGAAATAGTTTTAATATCCACTATTGACTGAGGCTCATCTCTGCTGCACGTAGGCACTTTTAACTAGAAGCCTAGAGAACTGGTTTCAGGCTGTTGCTGAACAACACGGGGAGGGAAAGGATCGGTGCGCTGAACAGAAGTCAACCAGCCAACAGCTGACTAGCAGCTTTGAAGCGTTCTCTGAAATCAATAATCTTTGAATAACTGACAGCACGTGAACTCAGCGGGTAATTCTGCCCGGCTGCGGTGCTGCTGGTAGCTGAAGGCCCTCCATGTGCACATCCTATGTTGATATTCCAGAGGATAGGTCACTAGGCTGTTATAATTCACCACGAACAGGGAATAGGATTTTTCTTAAAGGAACGAGAAATATTTGAAGAAGAGCTTTCCAACAATAAAATTTCTTGACAATCCAAGATTAAACATGGCAAAGAAAGCAGCTTTAGGTATCCTTTCTGACAAGTCTCTCCACTGCTTAAAAATTCCAGAATAAAAATCCCACTTAAGTAACTCACAACTATAAAATCATACTTGATCCTTTAAAATATCTTCATTTCCTGAATAAGGCACTTGGTTCTGAATGACTTATTTATTCTGTGCTTCCTCATAACACACTGGACTACAATGACCCATCTTGTAATTTCTGTTTTGATTGTGCTGCCAGTCCTTCCCCCCACTCTCCCATTTGTATGCTTACCAACCTGCGAACGTCAATATTTGAATTCTAAGGCTTTGGATTATCAAGGATATGCAAAAATGTAGTGAATCTGTCTCTTTGGATTTGCATGCATGGTTGAGAAGGCCAATAAGCCAATAAGTCATTCTTTAAAACTCCCACAGTGTGGGAAATTCACTGGTGACAAACATCAGCATGATATTTGAGACACATTCAGACTGTTACGAAACTCCCCTTCCTCTAAGGACTGTTTGAGACTTCTTAGCATTGCTAATGCCCTTCTCTGTAGCCTTCATTATCTGCCCAGTCATTCCTTCTATGAAAATCTTTCTGTTGCTGCTGTCTTTTCTTACATAAAATTAAATACAAATACTACAAAATAGAAGCATTGCCAATGAGACTGGCACAGCACAGTTTATCTGTAAGAGACAGTGGTAGGTATTATAATAATAGAGTCTGTGATGCCCTTCACCTTTCTTTGCATTTACACACTTATACTTGCATAACGTTTTCAACGAATCAACAGGGGTTTTTTTTGCTGATGGGACTAGGGAATAGCTATGTACATAAAGGGACTTCTGGGCACCTAGCTCAGCACTGTGAATTCCTATACAGAGTAAAACCGATGGTTTGACACGGTTATATTGGTCTTGATTTCAACAGCAAATGCTAAGCAGCTACTCAAGCAGTGTCATTAGTATTTCATACAGACACAGACAATATCTGAGGTATCTGTGCTAACTCGTCCTTCCCACCTGAATAAGCAACCTAGGTTTAAATTTTAACATTCATTATCTGTCCTAGACTTATAAATCTTGTCCTTATTGAAGCTTATGCTTGTATTTCCTTTGTCCAACAGGTCAAGATTTCAACCCAGAGTATTATTACACTGGTGCAACTATGAATCTGGTCATTACTTGCTGCAGTCAATAGTAATAAATGATGTAGATGAGACTGAAACAAAGACAGGATCAAAAGCAGGCATGCAGCATATTACATCGGAAATTCTGAGAGCAGGTGAAATCTATCTAGTGAGGTCGGTTAGTACTACACCGATAGCAAATATATGGAATTATAATTTTAAAAAAATAATATCCCATAAAATGGTATTTAAATTACACTTAGAATTCCTGCTTTAATATTATATTCTATGTTTAATATCCATATTAATGAATACTTGGATCTTGTTGCAGTGATTTATTTCTTTGTTTGGCAGCGAAATCGTTAAAAGTCACTTAACGTTCTAGCAGAACCATTTTCTACAGCCTAAATCTACTAACCAAGGAACAAAGTCACGCCATGTAGGATGAAGATTTAGTACTTACACTGATAGCTTGCAAACAATGTGTATAGCAGATTTGTTTGCATAACAGAATTGTTAAACAATTCCCAACTTTGAGTGAATTTACATGAATCAATCTGTTCATAAACAAGATCATAGCCTTTAGATATTTTTTTTGTTCTCAAACTGACCTCCTCCCTCTGCCCTGTTTATGCAGCTATGCCATTATGCAGCTATGTCATTAATTGGTGGCCAAGTACGCATATGGTGTGCTTGGTTATGTGCTTGGTTCCCTGAAAAACTGAGGTAATTTTTGCTTGAATACTGTAAAAAATAATAATTAAAAATAATAGGAGAGTTTTCCATAAAGTGGGAGGCAGAATCATTAAACCAAATATTCTGTATCTAAATAGGCCTGTAATGCTCAATACAAAAGCCCCTCAGTTGCCTTTTGAACTGCAGTCCTTAACCCCTCAGAGGCTCTGAATTTGAGAATAACCCAAGGTATGAAATCATATGTGATTCAGGGTTCATTCATGCATCCCATGCAATGTAGCTTAGAGGCCAGCTAAATGTTTATGTTTGAATGTGCGATTTCTATTCTCTATTTCTATCAAGCGAGTAGTGACAAATGACAATTTAAAAATACGTTTTTAGGTTTTCAAGGCAGTAAAATCAAAGCACATGCCTTATTAAAAAGTACACCGTTACAATTCCAGAACAACATTGGTCCATTTTTGGATGTTTTGTCCTTACTACTTGCAACAAAACCAAAGAACAACTTCCACTTGTTGCCTACATCTCTGAGAAATACCTCTGTGACATTTTGGCTCATCCTAGTTTGTCGTGGTTTAACCCCAGCTGGCAATTAAGCACCACACAGCTGCTCTCTCACTACCCGCAGTGGGATGGGGGAGAGAATCAGAAGGGTAAAAGTGGAAAACTCATGGGTTGAGATAAAGACAGTTTAATAGGTAAAGCAAAAGCCGTGCATGCAAGCAAAACAAGTAATTAATCCACTACTTCCCATTGGCAAGTAGGTGTTCATCCATCTTCAGGAAAGCAAGGCTCCATCATGCACAATGTTTACTTGGGAAGACAAATGCTATCACTCCAAATGTCCTTGCTTCCTTCTTCTTTCTCCAATTTTATATTGCTAAGCATGATGTCATATGGTGGGGAATATCCCTTTGGTCAGCTGGAGAGTCAGCTCTCCCGGCTGTGTCCCCTCCCAACTTCTTGTGCACCCCCAGCCTACTCATTGGTGGAGTGATGTGAAAAGCAGAAAAGGCCTTGGCTCTGTGTAAGCACTGCTCAGCAAAAACTAAAACATCCCTGTATTATCAACATTGTTTTCAGCAGAAATCCAAAACGTAGTTACATACTAGTTACTATGAAGAAAATTAATTCTACCCCAGCCAAAACCAGCATGTAGTTTTATGGTTTTACGCATCCTAAGGCTAGTGATGGCCACACATTTTTTTTCTTATTCTTTACAATGTTAAGTTGTAGATTACTTTTGTAATTCTAAATTCCCAGACCAGAAAAGGTTGTTAGACAAATCTGAGTTATGCCAGGCTCATGTATTGCAGTTAGTACTTTTTAAAAAGACTGTTGATGACGTCCTAAGTTTTCAGAAAAGAGGAACGTCTCAATACAAATGTGAACATCACTTGATATGCAGAACTTGTACTGTGGAGAACTTGTACTCCTAAGCTGTTACTCCTGTTCCTTATTGAGAAAAGACAATCTCCTATGGGGAAGCTGGTTGCTACATTATTTATGTAGTTTCCTGATGGGCAACATATATTTCTCATAGTTCAAGATTATTTGAAAAGAGTTAGAATAAGGTCCATTATGTTGTCCCAAAAGTTGGGTCCATCACCCGGTGTGCAAAGAGACAATCCACACACACAGTGGAGGTATTTCCTTTTATTACATATGTGCACAGGTATAGGTGCCTGTCCCAAGACAGCACACCTTAAAGCTCTGAATTGTCTTTTATTTATACACAAAACATTAACATATTCAATTTTCTAATACATAAGCATTGTTATTTTATTAAGTGATTGGTCAGAGTCTCCTCACTTAGAATATAAATTAGTACACATGTTCAGTCCTGTTATTCATCCTACTTCTTTTGAGTCGGTGGTGCCATTTGGGTCGAGGGTCCATGAGTCGGTAGGTGTGGTAACTCCGGCCATAATTGCCTTTCTCCTAGTTTCTTCAGTAGTTTAGCAAACCTAAGTAGTTCTTCATGGGCTGTTGATGGAGCTAGCATTTTATCATTTTATGCTTCTTGCTTTTAGACAGGCCAGACAAAGGCACATTGTTTAAATTATGAAGTTTTAACTAACATTATTCTGGCTTCAAAATTTTGAGGGTAGGGCTATAGAAACGGTATCTACAGCAGCAGTTAACTTGGCTATTAACCTAAATTTTACATTTTTAATTTTATTGCAACAATTATACAAGATTAAAACAATCATGACTAAGTAATTTATGAAGATGACATCTGAGGAAATTTTGGGAAACGCTATGTAGTTGCAATAGATGAAACAGCAAAATCAACAAAACATTAGTGAGTGCTGGGTCCTGTGATATGGAAGTTACGGTGTGCAGCCTCATGAAGAGTTCATTGTGCAGTGTAACCTGAACATTGGCAGAGGAAATGGAAGTTAGATTGCTACATTAAAGTCTGGTGATCAGCAAGGGTTGCAGACAAAGGTGAAGTGCGTTTGTCTCTTTCAAGCATACCTAGAATTTGAACTCGACTACAGTTAAAATCTTTTTTTTTTTCCTACTAGAATCCCTTAGACCTATGTAAGGGTTAAATAAATAAATTAATTAAAATTATGAATTTATTTGAAGATTTGATTTTTCTGTTTTAGGACACACTTTTCAGACAGAAAAATGTACTTTTATTACTAAGAAAACCCTTTCAATTTTTGCTACCTGAAGGACTGTAGATGATAAAATGAACTCTCCTGAAATGAAAGCCTGTTTGGTGGCTTAGCAGGAAAACACAAATATTGTACTGCTTCCATGGAAGCAAAGTAGCCTAAGCACAGCAAAATTCACAATAGATAGTTCCCTAAGAGAAGAAAATTAAAATGAAATAATTATAATTCACTTCTATCTATTTAATTATAGAAAGCTAAGAAAGCTGTTGGTGAATAAATTTATCAGAGAAGTGTAATACCAAATTTAATTAGAATATCTTAATTTCCAAGAAAAATCCCACCTGAGACCAGTACACCAGATATGCAACATATTCAAAACTGATATTTAAAAAATCAATTTATTTCAAAATCAAAAGAATTTATTTTCAGTACCCAGCTCCAAGTTGTTATGTGAATAGAAAAGCTAGAAAATTATTCACATTGTGAAAACTTCTGTTGCAATTCAAAACAGAAATGCTACATGTGGTTTGGGTGTACAGTACCCATTTCAGCCATGAACAGCCGAATACACAGCTTCATCTGTTACAAACTCGTTGTCAGCTCGTTGACGTCAGATCAGGAGTTTTGTGGTTCACTTTGCCAAAAGAAATGTCAGCTGTATGCTGAAGCAAGGAAGTTGATAAAAATTATTTTGGTGGCATTAACAGCAAGGCTGTAAGTGAGCATAGCTTCAGCATCACGCATTTTTGCAAAACATGGCTTTGATCCACAATAGGACAATCAAGACTGAACCGGAGCGTGATTTGACATGTACACAAGGACAAAACAGATGCCTAACAGCTTACATATGGTGCGGAACTCTTTTAAGAAAATCAGAGTGAGGATGTTGTTTGCAGCTTTTCAGATTTAAAAAGTGTGGGTTTTAAATCATTTAGGAAAAAAAATGCTTTCAGAATATTTTATAACTGTGATTTAATTCTCCACTTTAAAAAGAAGACAAGTGAAATAGACATTTGTTCATTTGATAGTGTCACCACTCATGCTTTGAGAAGCAGGGAACTGAAACTCTGATAAATTCTTTGTAGTTTATTCTTATGTTCTCTGCCCTATAGTAAAATATAAGTATATGATCCTGTAACTGCCACATCTGAAAATGGCACATTTCAGTAATAAATTTATTTTTAGAAAATCTCATAGCATTAAGATGTCACATTCTATTTGATAGCTGGAGAGCACTCGCATAATATAAGTTTAAGAACTTACTTTCAGACACATAATGATGCCCACAAATGGAGCAAGAACTGAATAAACATTTCCCAAATCCCAGCTCTGTTCACTCCACAAGACCAAAGCTACTCTCAAGTTCTTAGCCTTCATATTCCTTGTTCTTCAAAATTTTACTGGTATGCGAAAATGTTTACTGAGTTCCACTGTATAATGTTATGTGGTATGCATGAAGTGTATATGCTGATCTCAGATTTTTTGCAGAGGTCACTTCTCTCCTGTATGGTAACTGTTGTGATCCCCCAGCAATAACACCATCTCCCACACCTGCACAGCCCATTCTACGTCTATGTCTTTTGCATGATCCAAGAGTAATTTTTTCCAAGTCTAAACTTGAGCACATATAACATCTGAGTCTTGTAAAGTATGCGCCTTCCTGTAATAATAAGCACTTCTGTTCTGTTTGTGCTTTGCTTTTCTTGGGAGATACTCATATAAAAGCTATGTCACAAGCTAGTAGTAGTAAGGTGATTGGACTTGTTGACTTCTGAAAACTACAGTGAGAAGACCATCAGATAGAACAGAACCCCTGTGAAGTTAAAATAAACTTGGAGTGAAGTCACACAATGGGACTGAATGCTTGAGAAGAACAAATCAGAAATTATAACAGTGGATGAATAATGAGTTTACTAACAGAAAACAGACTTGCTAGGCCTGATTTCAGTTTGGCATTATTGAGCCACGGTTACTAGGAATAATCCCTTTTCCTAAACAATCTTTATTGTACAGCAACTAACAAATCACTTACTTGTCAATATTGAAAGCACTGTTTCCTTAGAAGTTATGTGATTTGTGTTCATACATCTCACACACATTTTTGTTTGTTTAACTAAATCTCTGTGGCCTGAGGATTCCCAACATATGATTTACCTCTTCACTGATCATTGGTTTATTACAATGTAGAGCTGTCTGAAATGTGATTAATGCAAACAATCCTGTTAAACCTCCTCTCTGGACACACCAGGGTAGGCCAAGATTGTATCTATTATTACAGCCATGTGAACAGCCTTTCCCAAGGCACACATCACACTGATGTACATCCCAGCAAATTGCAGGAAAACGTTAATTTATGACATATTTAGAAAATCACTTCAGTTCTTGAACATTAGAAGATGTTTGCTGGCTTACATATGGGGCTTGGGGCTTTATTTATAAGAAGTCAGAAGATTTTTCATAAACGTAGCTACATAACCTTAATATGCTACACTACAGTTCCTAGAATGTGTGAAACTATGAATGAGATGGAAAGAGGAACTGGGTAGGCAAGACAATAGCTTTAGGTTAGATACATATTCCAGTTAAAACCAGTGAATCATTTTTTAAGTAACAGCTATTGATACTATGCATTCTTTATCACTAACCCCTTTGAAACTGTCTCTCCAGAGTATTATGCCATGTCAAATTATCTCCCCTTCTCTGGATCATCTAATAAGACATTAAAGATATCTGGCCAGAAGCAAGAGTATGGAAAAGAAAGCAGCACATATTTTGTGTGTGTTTTATGCAAAGACCAAGGCTCACTCTCTCTTCAGTGCTTATCAGAAGCAAAAAGCACAACTAGGTTCCCTGATTTTGATAATAATTGAGCTCTTACTATGTATCTTACAAATCCCTGTTTCTCCAAACGCTTGTGGGAAAAGTCCTTACTCTTCCCTTCTACAGGCAAGCTTTCTGCTGTTTATATTATGAAGTTATTCCCCTCAGGAAAATATAATTTCATACTACACAATCCATGAGAATAAAGGCAAGCCATTGCAAACCAGGGAACACAGCATTAACATTACTGTTACTCTCAGCAGAGGAGCAAAATCCTCAGATCCATCACTCAGCTCACGTTCTATGGTTTACTGATATATTTACCTGTTGTCTTTCTAGCTCATTTTTACTGACCTTTGCTCAGCTATCAGGCTTCACCACTTCCCCTATTCATTTTCATTTAATTTTAAAGACATGTTTTTTATTACCCTAAATGTTTTAATTTAAAATCTGTTGTTTAAATTAATGAACTTTAAGATCAGCAGTCACTGAGACCTTTACTAATAGGGTGCTCTAATCAAGAGAGAAATTTAACACATTTCTGAGTAAAAATCCTAATCATTAATTATTCTCAAGGTTAAAAAAAAAGTGTTGCTTGTTTCTAGTCTGAATCTGCTTTGTCTTGCTTTTATCTGTATCTCGTCAGGTTTTATCAGATTGTCCTAGTTCTGTACAAGAAGTATATGTGTCTACTAATTGTAGATTTCTACATGTATGCAGGAATTTGTGCACACAAATATATACACAGACACAGGAAAAACTGCACATATGTAATCAAAATTTCACCAAAGGAAAGAGATCAACCTTGCTGCAATGCCAGCAGATCCAGCAATAGAGAAAGAGACGCAAGACCAATGCATCTGGCCTCCAGGGCCAAAAATGTGCTAGGTGGAGATATTATTAAAACAAATAACTTAATGATTGTAAAGTGTCTGACTACATGAATATCACATCTTTTCATTATATAGTTATGGAGTGGTATATTCCCAGGAGTCTCTTGGTTTGTTTAGTGCTGACACTTATCTATATGCATTGGTTTCACACTGCAGCTTTAGTCATTGTTTTGTTATTCTGGAGAGGACATGAAGAAAGCTCAATAGAAAATGTAGAACATATTGTCCTAAAGTCTCCCTCATTATTAAAGCTACAGAGAGGAATATAGGAAATTGGAGCCTCAAAACACAGCTGAAAGAACTGAGAGTTGAATTCAACCACCAGTGAATTGCACTCCCACACACGTACAACCCCAGACAATAGGCTGATTCAAGACAATGAATGCACAAGAAAAAAGTCACTATTCTCCCCTTTCTCTCTGCAATGCTAATTCTTTTCCTCAAATTGAATGCCTGAAAAACAGCTCCACTGTTGAAATCCTTTATTTCGTAGTTGATAACACGAAATATACTATGATATCACTTTGACTTCATCTTGACTCTGAACATAAACTTTTTCCTAAGAAACATGTACATTATCAAAATTCATCTGCTGTGTGAAATGGTGTTCTGAATGTATCACCATATCAAGATGAAACCTGCTGAGAGATGAGAAATGCAACTTCCTGGTGAAACCACTATCTTATATTAACCAATATATGAAAGATCTGTTATAAAGAATGTATAACAAGACACTAGCATTTTTCATAAAAGGATCCTGAAATCTTTTTATATTCAAGACAAAGGGGTCAGCTATTAGTTTATTATTTTTTAAATCCTATATACCTAACAATTGAGGCCAGACAGTGCTATATTGTCAGCTACAAACAGAAACCAGGTTTGCCATGCAGTCTAATCTTTACCCAGTGTCCTTTGGTGCATGGCGTCCTATGTAATAGACAATTTAAGCCATATGTATTCTCTCAGTATATCTGCCAGACTGATACCTCTGGCTTTTTTCCATGTTTCTGACTGGCTGAGATTAATTTCTTCTTCCTTCAGCTGTCTGACAGTGTGCTCAAGCCAACCATTGAGGTTCCTTCTTGAGTCGATGGGAAGCGATGAGCACCTCTGGAAGACAGTTCACCTCAGGTCACTGCATTAGGTGTATAAAATATGTGGAACAGTTTGCCCTTGAAGATGCTTATCTCTTCCCACTGACTAGAAAAGAAGCTTTGCTTTGACAAAGTAGCTCTTTTATCTGACAGAAGTTAGATGAAAGGAATCCCAGACATACGGACCTAATTGGCCTCTCCCTGTGTATTATAATGTGTCACATTGGCCAAGTCTCAGTCAATGGCTCGTTGTGTGAAGCTCACCACAAACACAGAGGTCGCTGTCCTGTGAAACTTGCATGAGGAGATCCCATCATGTATGTGCTGTCTTGATATACATAAAGTGACGTAAGCCTCGCTACGCAGAATCTTCCTAATTTCCCCTTTGGGAAGCTTAATCTATTTTTTTTTTTTTTTTTTTTTTTTGCTTTCTGACATAAAAGGGGACTCAAGAAAGACAGCAACACCTCTCAAGTAATTAAGCAAGAATTGTCTCTGATCTGATGAAGTGACAGCCTACTCTTCACTTCAGTTTCTCTGTTTAGGCATAAAACATGGGTGCAATTTAGCAGCAGGGAGGCAAACAGCTGTAAATTAGAGAAGTGAAGGAAAATATGTAAAAATGTATGTATTTTACACAGGCTTACATGCATGTTTACTTACTGGTTATTATTTTTTATTTTTCTAATCGGAACAAATTCAGTAATTGCTCAAAGTAATAATGCAAGAATATCATCGTAACCTAGGAAGTGAAAAATGCTACAGTTTTAGTAGAAAGTTAATATTTGGTGAACAATAATAAAAACAAATGAAAATCAGCTATAAATCAATGCATTGCCATGTTCCCCTGCCCCCAACTCAAAGAACAGATTCAACATATGGTCTTTTTATAAATATTTCGGAAGTAAAGTGACTTCTGGAAGGGATTGGAGTCTGAGATATGCACAGTTATCAGCATTTTAGAAGATCCAATTTGAAACATCTGCTAACTCTTGAAAGAGTTATGTTGAAACAAAAACCAGTCCTTATTTAGGAGGGTTGTATGCTCAGAGTTTTGTATTCTCCACTCTTTTCTGCAAGGATAGCAGGAAGAGTAGAGAGCTGCACAAGCATTTTGCTTCCACCTTTTCCAGGTCCAAGATTTAAAGCTTTATGGTGAGGAGAATCAAGATGACAGATGCAAAGAGACAGTAAATTACTGACACACTCCTCTTCAATCATGCTTTGAAGTGCTAAAGAATTCAGACCAAATCTCAACCATGAAAGCTTTGTAAGAGGCAAACTGCAATTTACCAGGCCAGTGGAATGTAACAGATAGATATATTTTTAAATAATGTATTTTTTTCAAATCTTAAGATCTGGGACAAGACAAAAAAATTTTGAAAACAGTAAATGTTTTTGACCCCTGCAATGTTTATGGTTTTGGTTATACTGTTGTTTTCAGTATGCAGTTACAATCCCTACAACTTGCACTTCTTGTAACCTTCCAGACACACTATAAATATTTAACAGTTCTTGCAAGTTGATTTACATAATACTTACAGAGTAAATAATACCTCACTTCTGAAAAATGTATCCACACATATTGGGCAGTGTAAATAATTAATCAAATATAATAACAGCAAAATAATAACAAAGAGAAAATAGTTTTTAGAAGACATACAGTCATTTTTAGATAGATTTTTTGAAATGCTTGTCTGTTCCTTTCTATCATTATTTCTTTATCTCTTCCTTCCTTTATCCTTCCTCTAATGAGTTTATTATTGCTGTCATCATAACATAAATTTCAATCAATCACAATTTTTTTTTTTTCTGAAATGTTTTGCATACTATAGGTAGAAAGTAGAGCCATTCAGTATATTTGCTGATGTTTCATGTATCACTCTGGATGATTAATTCTAATATGGTCTCAGATCCTGCAATAAGATCACAGATGGAAGTAACTTTTATCCTTTTTGGAGTGGCACTGAAGTCAGTGTGGATCTTCACCAGATCATAGGTCTGTACAATTTGATCCAACTACTGAAGCCACCAGGAAATTCTCTAGTGGAATGGTCTAGCTCTGAATCAAACATAGAATTCCAAAATTAATTCTTTACTTTGACACACAATATTAACATTTAAACACATCTTTGGAAATGTCTGGGCCATGTCCCAAGATCAGTCACATCCCTCTGTCTCCCGGTGTAGGTAGTAGCATCATAGATATAGCCATCTTTGAATGCAATGTTTGCAAAGTTCTGGTTTGAAAGACTAGCCAGTGGTGATTGACATCATCATCTGATATGAAGAAGAATCACACACTTTTTGATAGATAAGAGGAAAATAGGATAACCATGAAAGGAAGATAGCCAATAGAAAAGGGACGGTCACTAGAGGTCTGATATGGCCAAGGCAATAGTCTGCGTAAAATACCTTTCTAACAACCTTCTATATGAATAGATGAGAGAGATACCTGTGTTAATCAAGTACAAAGAAAGGGCACAGTAGCAATCAAGACAGTACTACTAGAGTCCAGAAATAGCTTTAGCCATGTTACTGAATAAGAGAGGAGTATTTTAGAGATATTATACAGCTACTTCTGGAGAAGAAGACACTGAAGTCTAAGTCAACTTAAATACTCTTCCCCTCTACTCTGCTCTCACGAGACCCCACCCGGAGTACTGCCTCCAGCTCTGGAGCCCACAACATAAGAAAGAAGTGGATCTGATGGAGTGAGTCCAGAGGAGGGCTACAAAGATGATCAGAGGACTGGAGCACCTCTCCTATGAGCACAGGCTGAGAGAGTTGGGGTTGTTCAGCCTGGAGAAGAGAAAGCTCCAGGGACATTTTATTGCGGTCTTACAGTACCTAAGGGGAGCTTGTAAGAAAGACAGCAAGAAACTCTTTAGCAGGGCCTGTTGTGATAGGATGAAGGGTAATGATTTTAAAATAGAGGGAGGTAGATTCAAACTTGATATAAGGAATTTCTTTTGTCCAATGAGGATGGTGTAACACTGGAACAGGTTGCCCAGAGAGAGGGTGGATGCCCCATTCCTGGAAACACTCAAGGCCAGGTTGGATGGGGCTCTGAGCAACCTGATCTGGTTGAAGGTGTCCCTGCTCCTTGCAGGGAGGTTGGACCAGATGGCCTTTAAAGGTCCCTTCCAACCCAAACCATTCTATGATCTAATAGTTTGGTGTAACCACATACGTCCTGGAGCTGATCACACAGGCATAGGTTTATAAACTCTATGCTTTAGCCTCATCTTGGCTGTCAAGTTTTGTGTCCTCAAAAAAAAAAACCACAGAGTGCCATGCCCAAATTTTGTGCTTACAATTTCTCTCCACGACACGTCTTTCCATTTGGGTTTGAACTAACTAAAAAGACCATGCTTATTATCTGTAATATCAGCAGGGAATAAGAAGGGAAGAAGAAAATGTGTTTACAGTTAACAATTAAAAGGGAATATTTCAAATCTTATTGCATTATGATGTCTTATAGCAATACCTGTATTCCACTAGAAAGTGCTAAAGGCCAAGTCTAAATAATTTAATTATATGGTTAGTGAATCTGAGTTTTTCTGCTTGGAAGAAGGAAATCATATGGATACAGTCGTAATCTGAAGTTGCCCTGTTCATATCTGGATTTGTATCAAAACCCTTTTCCTTATTTTTCCTAATATTTTTATCTACATTGTTGCTATATAAAAGAACTAAACAAACAGTAAGGAAACTAAGCAATAGTTGTAACTATCTATGTACATAGTACTGTAATATGAACAAAGTGATGACAGCTGGAAAAATGCTTTCCCATCATTTTGTTTTTCATTTCTAGTAACATGGCACTTCTGCTCTTTAAAAAGAAGCATGGAAATCTGGCACAGACAGCTATTGTCAGGGATGCCTCCTTTCTAACCAGTGGGTTAAAGTATACATATTCAGTATGTTCTGTTTTAATGAAAGATTTTCCCAAATGCTGCCTTATATTCTACGCTTTAGTTATGTTTTTGTAAAACATTTAATTGCAAATGATTACAGAGATAGTGAAGCATTCCCACAGTGTTAAAACTTCAGCATAGACATACCATTTAGTTCCTGAAGACCTGAGATTCAAAAAGTGCTGCACTGGCATTTCAGAGAGAAATGCTTAAGGCCCATAGACGCATTGACTTGCGTTTTCACACCTGTAACTGAAAAGTATTATCAAATAAGAGATGTTCAACTTGATTATAGCCTGAATTGAGCTCTTCTGAGCAGCACATGCTTCATCCCTATGCTTCCTGGGTGAAATCCTAGCATTCCTGAACTTAGCTTTCAGTCAATAATTTTGTCCTGGTTTTCAAAAGAGCTTGGGCTTCAATCCCCCATTTTTTCCTCCTTGTGAAAAAAAAAGTATAATAAAATGTTGATGAGAAAGAGAAAATCAGTTTTCTTAGCAAGACATTAGAAATTCTCTCCCCATCCAGGAGAGGGTTATTGCAGGGTAGGGAACAAAGCCAGTATGGTTTCGTAAGAGCTCTCATAAGAATGGTAATGTAGCCCTGCACTGAAATTCATGATATTTCAGATGAGCTGTGCTGCAGCTCCCAATGGGAAGGACCTCAATTACAAGGTCATGCTGCAAAGCTGAGCCACCAAAAATGGCATCAAACTCCATTGCTCCCAGCCAATCTTTAGAAATTATAAAGGAAGCAGAATTGTGTCTGATATTCAAAAGATGATGATCTGGACAAATATCTGAATGAATTTACAGCACATTAAAATATTCTCAGTCAGCTGCTTTAATTCAGCTAGTACATTCCACTTGAGTACCGGAGTTTTAAAAAAGTGAAGACGATTTACCATCAGGAGAGCAAAGACAATTCAAGAAAAAAAAGGCATATAAATTCAGCTCTGGTAAATAAACAAATTACTGGGCTTTCAGTCACTAATCAGCTTAACTGCACTTTTCTAATTCATTTGGCTGGATCAGCTCTAGGGAATTGCCAAACAAAGACAAAGAGAGGAAAATGTTATTTCACAGAGTGCCTTGTGATGTGCCTAATAAATCCAGTACCGGAGCTTGACTGTTCAGTGATGACAACAGACCATGCCTTCCATGTCATGACCCCTGGTGGGCTAAGGGGCGTAACTCTCATAGGGTTAATCTTTTCCACCTGTTGTTGACCACAGAACAAGCTGTCTTCGCAGGTCTCCTACCAAGAGAATGTGGCCCCTGACCTTTGCGGGAGTGGGATGTTGCAGTAAAGGTGCTCCCTAACAAGCACTGCAATCGCCCCAACTGTCTGGTGGTTGAATCCAGTAGCAAAGCAAGCTGGGAATAACCAGCAAATCGTGTATTTGAAATGCGGGAGTAAAGATGGAGTACAAAATCCAAAAACTCTCAGTCAGCTCTCTGTGAGGGTTACCATGAGCTGCAAATGCTATGTTGCTGGTTTGGGCTTTTCCTTATGAAAATATTAGAGTCAGTCCAAGCTGAAACAACAAAAATAATTACCAGAAAAGTCAAGACTATTGAAATTAAGACACAATTTCAACTAAAACCAAGCAGTTAAAAGCCAGAGCTGTTGCTCTTCTGAGTCAATACGATTGTTCTGATCTATTAGGTACAAGCACATGTACAAAGCAAAGGCATAAGAACATTCTCACAGAGTTAGCCTCTATAAATATAGATAACATATTCTGAAGATTCAAGATATGTCCATGAAGCCGAAACTCTTTTTCTTCTCTTGTGACTAGTTTGGTATCTGATTCATACCCACTTCGAAAGGGGTTCCTGAGATTTAAATAATGTTTTACCAATAGAGTAATTGATGCAGAAGCATGTCTGACATCTGCTATGTTTTTCTACTGATGCGCTATGCTGCTTTGCTAGCAAGTGAGCTATTTGCCTATTTGAGCTTTTCTCTAACTTGTGAAGAAGCTTTTGTCAAGTTTTTTTCTTGATCACAAGAAAGATCAGCAGAAAAAAAAATTCTGTACAGGTTCTTTCACCAAACTGCCTACCTAGAGAAAAGTTGGACCACTACTTAAGGCACGAGTCAGGGACTTCATAGGTATCCCAGGCACTGCTGTGCCATGCAGCTTGCAAGTGACCTTGATCAAAACTCTCTAATTGCGGCTTTAAAAGTTCTTTAGTGTTTTAATGCCTCCTCTGTGCTGCCATGTGGTAGAAGTCTCAGCCCTGAGGCAGAGCAGTATGCATATGAACTCCACTACTAATGCTGAGACAGCTGGGGAATTAAGAGAGATATTCTCCTGAATTATCAAATTGTGAAACACGAAGGAAAGGGTGTGCATTCTGGTGTCTAAAAACCCCTGCCAGATCAGATATAGGCCACCAACTCTGAGAGGGGTCTGACTGTTGGAACCTGGCCCATGAACCTGCCTTCAAAGGCAGCTGCTTGATACCGACATGGAGAAAACAAAACCTAGCCCAGACAAGCTGGGTCCGAGCTCACAATATTTGAATCAGATCATGCAGTATTAAGAAACACATATTTGGAGGTGAATACTCTCACTACAGATCTTCAAACATTTACTGTAGTAGGGCCTTGAATGTCTATCTGTTGCTTCTTACCATACCGATCAAGCCCTGCACTGCAAACCCAGAAGCTTGCTTCCTCTGCAGCCTAAATCTAGGAAGACACTTGAATTCACTGAATTCTATAGTGCAGTCTTTATTACCCTTCTGACAGAGGTAAAAAGAGGAGAGAGACAGATACAATTCCTAACCCACATACTCATTCATCTGCCTTGTCTTTTCTTCCCTTAATACTTGTCTCTGCGCAAATGGCAAGTCCTCAAATTGCTATCAAAAATCTCAAGTCTCCGAGGGGACTTAGAGAGGAAGGTGCAGGTGGAAGATGATAAACCACTGGAGTTTTGTCATTTGTTGCCCACTTGCTCGCCTTATGCCATACTCCGCTTTCTTGCACGCACAGAATTTCTTCAGTACTGGCAGCTCAGCTTCTTGTGCAGGCAGCCCAGGTTTCCCTGAGTGGAATTTTGCCAGGGAACTTGATGGAAGCAGGATCAGAATCAGAGATAGAAAAATACAGGTATTGAGATTTCAAGAAAACAAAATAACCAATAACATTCAATTAGTATGTTAATATGGCAAAATTTGTTTGTCAAAGTATGCTTTATTCGTAATGGCATTCTTTGATTCCTGTTCTTCATCCAACCTTTCAAAGGGAGAATTAGATCTATTTCCTTTTGTATTTTGTGAGGTTTTAATATCTGAGGCTGACTCAAATTCCAAAGCTGACCAGTCAGAAGTGACACATTAGAAATAAGCCCTTCTTGGAGAATATTAATTACCATCTATTTTATGAAAGAAAATAACCTCCTATTAAAGATTCGCTACTCATTCCTTCAGAAACCTTCAAAATATTTTTAACTGCAAAGAGCATTTTACATCTGTTGAGTGCCCTGTAAAACTTACTTGTGTACATTTTCTTGTAGAAATCAAGTGACCATGTTTTCCATATGTCTGAGTTTCCAAGAAACAGAGAAAGCTTTCTTACTGGTAAGCACTGTCAGGTTGGGCTTTTCTTCTTTAGGTTGGTGATCAACTGTGTCAACCTCTCTGTAAGTGGAGCTGGTGTTAAATAGGAGACTGGTCACCTATAAATTATCTGGAGCCCTAGGGGAGTTCCTGAAAGGCACATGAAGAAGCAATTGGGCCTTACGTCATCCTGTGTGACTTCTGGGCATTCATCACCAATGGACCATGCAAGTGGGTTAAGGCTGTGGTTTACTTAAACCCACTTCAGAACAAACGTTGGAGGGTGCATGGGAGAACTAGAGAGAGGAAAGGGCAGAATAATGTCAGATTTGTTTAACTTCTGTTATAGTCTGAATATTCTGCAGGGTACCTATTCTGCAGAGAAAAGTGAAGAGTAGAATATCAAAGTGCACTGGTGGATGTAGGCAGAAGAAAGTCAGGATTTCCAATTATAAATGTTGTGGGGTTTGCTATGATGGCTGTAAGCTAGCAGAAAATGTTAAAATGATGGAGAGGTAGAGAAATTTGCTTCCTCTATAAGAGGACAAATAGTATCTTACTTACACTTTAAATATATAAAAATTTTCAACCCTTCACATTCAGGTTTATGTATTAATATATTTAAGCCTGCAAATCTGCACCACAACTTTCTCACTCATGCTGTAACAATTTTAGAAAAAAAATAACTGGGCCACTGAATGCAATTGCAGAGATTCCCAAGCTAGCATTAATGCCTATTGGAAAGGCAAGTATCAGGTGTAGTCACCAGCTCAAATTTAAAAGCCATGTACCTGCAACAGCTCCTAGCCTTATTTGTCTTTTTATGCAAACAAAGATACTGCTTCTGCATATGATATGCTTCATAGGAGGATGGATGGCTCTGTGCTTTATCACCTATAAATCGCAATTTGGGGGTTGTCTGTGTAGAGACTTTTCTGACAATCTCTGAACCCTTAGTTTATTTATATCCACCAAAAGCTCTAAAGTAACTGCCCACAAAGATTTTTAACATGATGCTGATTAGACTAATTCTAAAACAAGTTTCTCTGACAGTGTTTAAACCCCACCATAGCATATGGTGACCAAGGACTTGCAATACACACTATACACAGATGTTTCCAGCTCTTGCAAAGAAAAGGCATTTGGTTTATGGAAACAAGGCTTTATGAAAACAAGGCTTTTCTGCATCATTTGCACAATGTAAATTTCAGGAACGGCTCTGAAATACATAAATTCTGTGTTGCACTAAAAAAAAAAAAGAAAGAGTGTTTCTGTATCTCTCTTTTCAAAGCATGGTCAGATGTTACATTCAAAGGAGAATAATATACTATTATGCCTTAGAAAATGAAATATTTATTCCAAAGAATATTTAGAATATTTATTTATTTATAATGGATGCTCTCTCACCCATGCACACACACACTAGATCTGTATGTCCCAGCTCAGGTTTTTGGGAAACGCATGTTAGCCTGGGATGGGAAAGTGTGAAATCAGGACACCCACGATAGTAAATGCAAGACATGGATCAGTTGCTAGCTTCACACTCAGGTTTGCAGATAATTAGCAGTTTGGTATGAAAGGATGAAACTTCCCTCTGGATGTTTCTAGATTACATAGTTTATACAGATTGACAATATACAGATCTCCTTTGCAGTCCAACGGCTTTGAAATGTTCTGTGTGCAGAAAGTATGCATGTGAAGAAAAAGCAAAGTGTTAAGTAAAATTTTCATGCTAAAAATCTGGTATACAGTCCAACATGTTATTTATTAATATTTTATGACATACATTCCAAAATTGTATTATAATATTAAAAATGCATTCTGATAATTTCCTTTTTTAAAAAAAAAAAACCAAACAACTAATTGCAATTGAGGCTAATTTGATCTCATGTCAGCCTTCAAACATATTCTAATTCTACATCATTTTGTGTATTGCAAAGAATAAACTGAATTTACAGCAAATCTCCTCCGCAGTAGCGTATCTTTTCTTCTACCTTTCTGACAATAAGACTTTATGCGAGACACTTTATATATTCTTGTTGCTGACAGGAAGCATTTTATTGTTGCTATTATTGTTATTGTTATTGTATCATTCAGATAATGTCATGTCTATACAGAATGTTATGAAAACGAAAAGCTAATTCTGAAACTGTGCTGTAATTACACCATTTTTATGACCTTCCAGTTCTAAACCCAGCTAGAGGTAATTTTGTTCCCCACCAACCCAGCTCAGAGCCACTTCAAGACTACTGATTTCAGGGAAGCCTTGAGGTATACTGCAACTTGTGGGCTACTGCGTTTGTCCTCTCTTTTCTGCCACCAGCAGCCAATATTCATACAGGGTGGCAAGGATACAAGATTAATATTTCATCTTTTTAATCTTGTGTTCTCTTTTCTTGTCTTATAGCACTGGATGAGAACATCATATCAGCAATTGCTTGTATTTTTTTCTGCTCTGAATTGTCAGTTAATCTCATAAAAATAGAGTGTACCTAGACACTGTCACCTCTTCTCCTCAGTCTCACTGATCTTCATCAGCACATACTGTACTTCAAAGAGAAAGACACATTAAAAGCTGACATAGAGTGCTTCAAAACACCATGAACAATAGAAAACTATAACGCATTTTGCTGTGGAGAATACAACAATGCAGACTACATCATGTGTCCAAAAGTTTTGTACTGTGAATGATCTGGCAGTACACCTAATCAAATGTCACCTATGAAAATCATAGGTAAACTGGTTGACTTTTTCATTGCCTGACATAATGAATCTCTTGTCTTTCTTGATGTCGCAACATCTATTGCAATACTAAGAAATTACAAAAATATAGCAAGTTTGTTATTAATAACAAGATTGGAATAGTACATATTAAGACAAAGTTGGACACAGATGTAAAGTGGACTAGTAGGGCAGGAACTGAGCAGCTGGGCGGTTTCACCTATGGGGTGTGATTGGGAGCGTGCAAACACAGCACTAACGGAACAGGCCATGGATCCTTTATGTACCTACCACCCATTAGTAAAAATGCTTATGAAATCTATGTCAACAAGTTTCCCCATTTCATCCAGCTATGCTTCATCTTCTTAAATCTAACATCACAGGATAGCACTTTCTCCATTCCCTGCTTAAATCCTTTCAGTACCTTGGCTGAGCCACATCCCAGTGATTGTCACTGTGTCAAGATTTCCTCCCCGGCTGCCTGTCCAACCATTACCAATGTTACCACATTGGTTACCACAGATAGATATGGACTATGTTGTCAGAATGACAAGGCTGCAGCAAGACTGTTATGGCATCCTGTTCAGTGGAGTGAGATTTCAAAAAAAAATTGGAAATTTGAAATTTCATGTAAAAAACTGAAAATAAATATCTATAGGCATACACTTGGAAAAACTACTGTGCTATTTGATGAGAACAAAATGAGGGCCAGATTCAAACCATAGTTTTTGTCATTGACAGCAGCAACCAGGTTTGGTGAGACACTAGTGTATTTATGGCAATTACTTCTATCCAGACTATGGCTTATTACCACTCTCAATATCTCAGAAAGTTTTCAGTTAAGAAAAGCTTATTTTCTGAGCAGCTTTTACTCTTTATATGGAGAGTGTCTTTATATGGACACTTTTCAGTATCCATATAAACAAACAGATGTCTTCTGTCTCTGCAGTGTTATCTTCATGGTATATCTGATACATCAGTGTCACTGACAAAGTGAAAGATCTATGGAGAACATCCACAGAAGGGCTGAGGACTTCAGTAGACTGTCTATGAAAGATCATAGAATCATGGAATAATAATAGAATGGTTAGATGTAATTTTGAAATATGTGTTACCATGACTGCAGCAAACATTCTATTTTTAGACTCTGTTAATCTCTCATCTCAAAATATAGAACAGCAACTAATAACAGCAGTCAGTATCACTCTCTCGTAGCAATTCAGCTATATCATTAAAGAATTACAGTCCACTCAGATGTACAACAGTGTTTTCAGACACTTCTTGATGAAATTTTATGCCAAGGAAAACCTTTTAACATGAAACTAATTTTCTGCACTATTTACTAACAAGGCACAGATTTTAGATTCAAAATTAATAGGTGCTATTAACATTCTATTTGTAAGTATTTTATTATGCAATGATAGATGTTCTAATCTGTTACCTAGGCAATAAAACAGGATTTAACTAAATATACTTAAAAGTCTACATTTAATAAAGATTTTTATATTCCTCTCTACATTAAACATACAGACATGAATGCCCACATGCACATAAACACCACCACAGAAATTTCTGCAAACAACCATGATGATTCACTTCATCAAAATGAAGATAAATGTTCACAAAGAGAGAGCTTTGCTATCCATTGAAATATTCTACTGTAATCCTTAGTATCTCAAAGCCCAGTAAATCACAAACCACAGAAAAATTACACAGAATTGATGTGGAAACAGTTATTTACGTATTCGGAATGTAGACATTGGCTGTGATATAGTAGTACTTAAAAGCTTATTTCCATGATAGATCCAGCATGTCATACCAGAGTCAGTCAGATGGCATGATTAGGGTTTCATTTACCATTTTGACAGAAGTCCAAAACTTTACCCTGTGAGAATCTCAGAAAACACCAAAACAACCACAATTTAAATACTGAATACAGTTTGGATCTTCCACGGTCTTCTGGTGAAAAGTCAGTTCACAGAGAGCAATGAGTATTTCACCATCACTGCTTTTGTGGCGGTGAAGCAACATCTTTTGAAAATGTCATTTTCTGCACCATAATATTCTTTGTGCTGAGTGAGGAAATGACAGATACAGAGTTTCTCTGTTCAGATAATTTACTTCTGATTTGTGTAAATGTACAAATGTAATATCTGCTTCCAGATGAACCTATACTAACACTTTAGTTTGAATAAGGAGTGTACATTTAATGCGAACCCCTTGGTTGTGCTTTTGTACGTTACTTTAGTTTGCTTCATGGAGCAGTTTCAGATCACCTGAACAGGGATTGTTTCAGTTGAAACTAAACCAGAAGATGCACTACAGCACTGCAGTTCCACTTAGTAATGAAGGTTAAGTCCACAGGACCAGATTAGAGCTAATCCAATCTGCTCTCCTTTGTAACATATACATTGGGACCTTGGCATCAACTAATCTGCTATTAAAGATTTCTCCTGTTGGTCTAAAACATTTGATAAGGTAAATGTATCCTGTAAGCACAGGACTAGGTGCATGCATATGTTACAGAGATACAAATCTCTACAGAATTATTTTGGTGTGTGACACTGCATGGAACCTGCAAGAGCTGCAGTAGGAGAGAAGGCATGAATCCTTTCTCTAGTTTGTCAAAGTCCTCCAAGAAACTATTACAGACACAGAACAAGAGACGATTCTAAAAATTTTTCCAAAAGCTCAAGAAAACAATACTAATGACAGACGAGTCAGAGTTACAAACACCTATTAATTCATCTAAGCACCAACAAGGTCTAAATACAGAGGAGGTGTCATAGTTCAGCCCCAATCAGGACCAGACTACGCAGTCTCTCTCTCTCACTCCCCCCACCCTCCGAGAGAATAGGGGGAGATAATATAAGAAAAAATGGCTTGAGGTTTGAGGTAAGGACAAGGAGAAAATCCTTAAAGTTACCGTTATGGGCAAAACAGACTCGACTTGGGGAAAACTATTCATTTATTACTAAAAACAGAAGGATAATGAGAGAGAGAACAAGATAACTTCCCCTCACCCTTCCCTCTTCCCAGGCTTAACATTATCTCTACCACCTTCTCCCCTCCCGAGTGGCACAGGGGGGAAGAGGGAATGGGGGTTGCGGTCAGTTCATAACATCTTGTTCTACGGCGTTCCTTATAATCGGGGGAAGAACTCCTCACATTCCTCCCCTGCTCCATTGTGGGGTCCCTCCCATGGGCCACAGTCCTTCATGAAACTGCTCTGGCGTGGGTCATCTCTTCCACGGGGTGCAGTCCCTCCAGAACAGCTGCCCCAGCGGCCCCTCCACGAGCCACAGCCTCCTTCAGGCCTCCGCCTGCCCCGGTGTGGGGTCCTCCACGGGCTGCAGGTGAATCTCTGCCCCTCCGTGGACCTCCATGGGCTGCAGGGGGACAACCTGCTCCACCATGGTCATCACCACAGGCTGCAGGGGAATCTTGGCCAGGAGCTGCATTACTCCTACCCCTCCTTCTTCACTGACCTTGGTGTCTGCAGCCGTTCCTCTCACAAGGAAAATTCTTCACAACAGGCTGGCAGATGCCTCTCAGAATCCCTTCACACCATCCATCTCATCTCCTCTCCACTTCTTGCAGCCAGGCCGGGCCAAGTTGGGCCCAGTCGGCCCCCCGGTGAGAGGCCAGATGGTGAGGCCTGCAAGGCCCATGAGGCCTGTGCCTCCCCCTCTTGGTCCCCACTCATCTCCTTCACATCTTCTCTCCTTTTTTTTTTTTTCTGTTGTCCCCTTCTTAAATACGTTATCGCAGAGGCATTATCACAGAACATTCTGCTACCAATCGGCTCGGCCTTGGCCAGAAGCGGGTCCGCTCTACGCCTGGCCAAGTCCACTGAACAAAGGGGAAAAACTTCTAGCAGTTTTCTACAGAAGTTACCACCTTAGCCCCCCCACTTCCCTAAACAAAACCACAAGAAGAGGAAATAAAGTATTATCAAACATCAAAGCTTTACAAAGGTTCTCATTCAAAATTCCTGATGGGATACTGGCAAGGAGGGAAATTGGTTTAATAAAAATGTCATACACTATTGGAAGCTTAAGTGGTAATATTTTTTTCTTCTTTAATTGAAGAGATCAATTACTTGAAGTATTCAGAAATAATGACAAATCTTTAAGCTTTACTTATAAGGTTTCTGTCCTGCACATTTCCAAAGTACACAAGGAATAAGTGCCACTATTCTCAGTTAAATAAAGGTCAGGTCTGGGCTTCCATGTGGCTAAAGCACTAAGTGCCATACCAAGCAGAGCATACAGGCCTTCTCCAGGAAATATCACACAGAGAAAGGAGTAGACTTCCTCTGAAGTGCAATATTTCAGCGATATCTCTTCTTTACATTCCTAAAATATAGCCTTTTTGTTGCGACCCTGTCCCATGCATATATCGGGATATGAAACTTACAGATAACTGAACTATGGATACTTCCACTGTCTTTTTATTGCAGCTCTAAGTCATATTAAAACAATTCCATGTGTTGCTTCATGACACTTTGGATTAGAGCTCCCAGTTTGTTTCACACGGGGAACAGCATGGACTCGTTCTACTCACATTGCACATCACATTGCTCAGGGAAATCCAGTCCCCCTGCAAACCCGTATCTATCTTGGTTCTTCTGACACTCACAGCTGACTCACCTACACAATATCAACATTATGGGCCCCCAAACGCTTATTTCAGCAACCTCCACTTGCTGTAATTCCCTCAGTATTGACTCTGATCCTGCGGATTAGATGTGCTCCAAAACACTACTGTACACTGTATCCAGCACTGGAACACCACTATAACACCTCTATGATGGCTAAACCCTTAGGAATTATTCGTGTTGACTCATCAGCTACCATGACATTACTGCTTACAGCGCCATGAGAAATGACTCAGGCCATAGCGGCTGAGAAAGCAAAGGCTGTAATCTAATACTGATTATGGTCCATGGGGTATGTTTTACTAGTAATGGTTGTCTCACCTTTTAATGCATAAAGTGAGTACTGTGTACTGACTTGAACCTATCTATAAAAGCATTAACAGTCTCTTTTAAGGTCAGCATCATAGTTCTCCAGGAGCTGCAAAGATCGAGTGGAATGTTTACCAGCCTTAGCTCACACCAATTCACAACCCACCAGCTGGCATTAGAAAGACTTCATAATCATAACCTCCAAGGTTATGAGAGAGCCTTCTTCAGGAAAAATGACTGCCATTATCTGTGCTTAACTACATTCTGGATTTGTCTTCGAACACATACACACACAACCACACTAAAAACACACACATTTGAAATCAGTGGATTCCCAGTTACACAGAGATCCAATCCAACATTTCAGTCTGTATTTGGGAGTTGTCTTTTCAAGGACTGAGACCAATATACCAGGAGATAGCCTGAATTATGGTAAAACTAAGTCAAGTGGCCCTGGCCTGCGAGTCTGTAACCTCAAGCATACCTTGGTTCTATAAATATGGTTATTGATACATGCTTCATAGTGCACACATACTGGTAAATGAAGGACTTCCTGGGCCTGGGTACAAGTGCTGAATCTTGATCATCTGAACTATTAAAATGTCTGAATGATCTCTTGCAAGGGTTTGGCCCAAATCAGCACTCACACGTAGTTCATATGAGTTAGTGCATATGAGTTAGCACTGGAACGGGATCACTCCCAACAGACAGTCTGAATATGGCCACCTGGTTTCAAAGGCCTAAGTTATATGGATATTGCCAGACTGTAGCTGTTGGCCACAGGTCCAGAGAATGGGCCTGGTAATTATAATTTATTAGTGTGACTGTAGTGCAACTGTCTCTGGAGTCACGCAGCACTGTGGAGAGTGTGGAGAACCGTATGTTCTCCCTTCCTGCAAAAAGCTGTCATTTGAAGTCAGGGCTGAGAGG
This sequence comes from Chlamydotis macqueenii, assembly GCF_036417535.1. Classification (NCBI taxonomy): domain Eukaryota; kingdom Metazoa; phylum Chordata; class Aves; order Otidiformes; family Otididae; genus Chlamydotis; species Chlamydotis macqueenii. The sequence continues at coordinate 13,283,888 of NC_141558.1, forward strand.
GACAAGGAAGGAGGGAAATGAAAAGCATAAGAGGAACGGAGAACAGTGGAATGGTAATGTAGTGCATGGAATGGTTTATGGTCACACAGCCTGAGGAATGTTTGTATTTAAATCCTGCTACCAGACTTTCCCCCGCTTGCATACCTCACTGTTTTTACATATGATTTCCTGCAAGAGAGTGTGCTCCAGGCAGGGGCACCTAGCCAAAAAGCTCACTGAACTCTGCTCCCGTGTCATTTGTGGCTGTGAGGGGCCTTCACAGGGACTCTTACCTAGGGCAATGAGGTAGGCTACAACAACATTTGTGGGTATGTGAGAAGGCCTCCAGAAAGCAAAGAAAGTGTAGCATTTCTCTCATACCTACATGCCTGGTCTCCTTCAGGACCCTGAGGCTGCAGTCATGGTGAGAAAGAGCTGAATTTGTGAAGAAGCAACAGGTACACCAGTGTTCCCAGTGCTGCAGTTTGGTATGAAGGGGTGGATATGCAGACTGGACTCACCTGAATGCACAAAGTCAAATCACATAGTCAGGGTTTTTCACCTAGCTTCACGGTACCTAACACCATGAAGCCCTCATTTTATCCTGGAGTACAGTTAACAATGACAGTAGACGATGAATCTAGCCTCACAGTTGCTCCTACATGTAATACTATCTGAATTTCCTTGCACCCTTCCCAAGCTCACGTTACTTTGATCAGCGTTACAAGGAGCAGGGAACAGCTCCTGCAGTAATAAACTCCTTGTCAGGGAAGATGTGAATCTTCCAGAAGTAGCCAACGCTGGTCCTATCAGATATAAAGCAGCCAGAGGAGAGAGCAGTGTATCATGCTTCATCTCTAGACAACTCTACCACTTCTTAAGGTATCTGACAGTGAAAATCAGAGAACATCATTGTATCATGATGTAAAGAAGGTACAGACTCCCACAAACTTTTTTTTGCCACAGGTTTTTTATGTCATATATATTCTGCAGCCAAGAAAAGGGATAGATTTGGCACTAAAATGGTAGCCATAGACAAAATACGAGGCTGCTTTTGTACTATACTTCATTTCCTGTAATACAGAATAACAGTTACAAACCAGCAAGACAAAGAACTGATGCGATTACCAGTGTAACAATACATTTCAGAGCGTCTGTGTTTCCCTCAGCTTGTCTCTCTGGGATTGTCTTGACTGGTAAGCGCTGCTATTTATTATAAATCACCTAGGGAGACTTCAGTTCCTGCTGTCTTTCTCAGTATGACTACCTATGAAAAACTTCTTTTCTTCCAGACAATTGTTCAGTTTATGGGGATGGATTTTGATGTAAAAAAGCTGTGCAGTTTTTCCAAACACTTTTTCATACTGGGCTTTGCAACTGAACACTTACTAAAGAATTCTGAGCGTAAAATGTTGCCTTTCTCTCTGACATCCAGTATCATATTTTGGTCTAAGTGTAATTACTAATTACTCTGTAGAAAGAAATTAAAGTGTAGTACCTAAGTCATTTAATTTGGCTGTCTTATTTTAGACATCTGATTTATGTGCCTCCAGGTGTAATTTAAGGCAATTCCAGTTTTGGAGGCACAAACAGCTTAAAAATCTGTGTTGCACTTCACCACCTCCTGAGCCGTGGTGACCCAACACTTTGTGAAGCCATGGTGTAAAACAGATCACAGGGCAGTCTGTTAAAAAAGTGGGGAGTAGTTATATTTAACCTAGATAATTTCACCTGTTCAATTGCTGCATAACCTTGTAAATTGAAATAGTAAATGTTGGTTCAGCTGGTGCAGGAGTATGGCATGAAGGTTAGGAACTTTTTAATCCAGGCTTTCCCCAAAACATGTCTTGTAAAGTACTTCAGAAGGCTGGAGTACTGAATTCTTGTGAATTCCCACTTTTTTTAGTGGACCATGATAAATGTTACTGGAGGATTCAGAATAGAAGTCAAATTTGGCTGCTTTCTAAAGGAAGCTATTTCAGTTCACTGGTGTTTTACAAAGCCTAGGAAGAAAGAGGTACTACCAAGTCACCTGGATGAAGCATCTATAATACACCTGAATTTTAGGCCTCTAGTGAATACTTTTAAAGTAGATGCATACATTCCTCATGCAGTCAATAGAGAAAGCCAAACAATAAGTACTATCTATATTAAGGGAGACAAGACCTCATTGTGAGTGCTGCAGAGACTTGATTCTCTCCAACAATTGGTCAGAGAAATAATATTTTCCCTAAGTTACTCTTTAGATACCTAAATTCTCATATGAATTACAGACTACATGTCCCCACTATGATCTTACTTCATCATCTAAATTAGGTGCTGGCAGTATGAATATCTCCTATGAATGCTGCTGAGGACATTAACTGGGAATAAAATAGCAGCACCCTGAAATCAGTTATGATCCTCATTGTTTGTCAGCTAAGCAACAACACTGGTCTGAGAGTCTTTAGCTGTTCATTTTGCTGCCGCTTCCAGTTCCCCTTTTCCCCAAAGGGTTGATGTAAAGGGATTTAGCGTGACAGAGTGCCTGGGCCCAGAGCGCTATGCTCTGTACTGTCAATGTGACAGCCATGCTCTGTAAAGGAAAGGTCTGATCGTTTTTCCTCTGATCATCTGAAACATTCGTGGAAAATACAGAGGAAAGCTTGCAGAATTAAACTCTAATGGGTTCATGCAATGGAACTAATAAGAATATTAGCACAATGTATTTTTAAACAGTCTAAATAATGCTTCTTTTCCTCAAGTGAAATGTGCTGTTGAACCTATGTGCAAAACCCTCCCATCATCTCTGTACACAGTCCTTCACAGAAATCTGTGAAATGCAATAGAGTTCTTTTTGGGCAATTTCACTGTCAGGGAAGAATGCAGGAAGGGTGGAACACCAGCTCTCTGATGGAGTAATTTTAGATTTTATTGTAATGCCTGCCAGTGAATATTCCACATGCAGAGATTACTAAAGCAAACTGTGAAAGGCCACAGCCTGCCCTGTAACCCTAAAAGGATGTTGGGCTTGGCTGTCTTCCAGGGCAGCAGGATGTGTGGCCTGGATTAGAACAGGAATATTCCTAACATTCATTGCTTTTTAATGATGTCATGCTTGCTAGCTATTGCAAGTCCTTTATGCTTTCCTCTGTAAAAGCTCTTCTAATACTACCAAAACTTCCTGATGAGAAAACATTTCAAACTAAGGCTGCAAGCATCACATCCATGCAATGATAAAAGTACAGAGCTGCTAAAATACATAGTTTATGGAAAGAGTAACTCAGCCTTGATGATTGTACTGTTATTGCAACTGTGTGTCAAATACTGTAAAACTAAGTCAACCATACCTGCTAAGGGGTTATTTTTATGTTCATGGTTTTATCAAAAGAAAACTTTACATTTGAAAGGTCTTGTTATGCTTTACTTTATGCTGGATCTGAGCATGCAACACAATGCTGAAAAAAAGTGAACATTTTCTTTAAAAGTGCAGTCATTTTATTTCAGGAATGATGTAATCATTAGATTACAAAATGAAATACGAATATTCACATTTTGTGATCATGAAAAGCATACTAGCTGCCTCTTAGCATGATATATGAATTTTGGAAATGAAGACAATTGTTAATTGTGTTGTTAATTATAATGGTGCTGATTAATTATAAACTGCTTTTGCCAGTTACAACCATCAATTGCACAGGAGAACAAAGTGGAGGTGGAAGCCCCAAACTGTTCTTACTTTGGTCCTAAGAGTTTCTAGCAGTGTTCCTACTGGTCCCATGAATATTGGAGTTTTGAGTCAAAATGACTCACTGTCTTGCTGTAAATGGAAACAGATTTAAAATCTATTACCTTTGGAAGGTAATTTCATCTGCACCCTTTCTAACGAACAGGCCTGAAGACAGCCATCTTGCTCAGGGGCTGCCGTCATGCCCGGATCCATTCCTACATGGCACTTTCTTCCTGGAAGAGGATCTTTGGGGGGTGCCAAACAGGAGAAGGGCCATAAGCATAATGAATTTCTAAGAATTTGTTGTAAATGTAGTTTGTAACAGGAATGTTAAGATGTGGAGAACACTTTTAGCAGCCTCCTTTCATTTTAAACGCATGAGCATTCCAGACCAAGGGTTTCCAGGAAAAAAGTCTTTAAACCTGAAATTCTGGTCTTAAACTCCCCACCAGGAATAAATGTTCTGATTCAGCTGATTCAGGTTAAAGAGAAAACAAAGGCTTCCATTACAATCCAGCCCTTAAGGAGCAGTTAGTAGCAATTAGAAAATTATTGCCACACCACAATCCTAGGAGTATGCCCTGGAGGAAGAGTTTTTGACAGAAGACCACCATTCCTCTGATCTTGCTGCCGAAAGAGGTAAGCACTACCTTCTTATTCACATGGGAGAAAATTGTTCTGGCCCATGAATGGTAAGCTTTTGTGCTTAAAGTCTAATACCTGCCTATCTGTCTAGCCAGATATTTAAAATTTTCTTCATGTAATACCACTCTGAAAGACAATAGCTTCAGGAAAGGTGTTGTAACTAATAAAACTTTCCTACATTTGTATTTCTCATTGCTTATGGAGGTTTAGGAAATGGTTTTGTAAATATCACAGCCAAATTCTGTCACTGGTTCTAGGTATATACAGTTCTAAAAACTGTAGGTGAAAGTAGACTTGGCCACTGAGATGAGTAACGTGTTCCTAATTGTAGCCCAGGGAAACTCAGAGAGAAAACAGATTATCGACAATTTAGTATCCCACAGTCAGATATCTCTCTATTTGGTTCATGACCATCTAATTTTTGTTGTTTTAAAATCTTTCTGGAAGATGACTACTGGTTTTTAAAGAAAGATTTGTGATAATTTAGTTGCAACTCCAACTCTATTAAATGTCCAGAATTTTAATAGACTGGAGACTACAATTAATAAATTTTCAGTAATCCTTTGAAAATATTATCTTCTTTTGTATTATCTTGGGTTTTGGGTTAGTTTGTTTTTGGTTGTTTTTTTTTTTTTTTTTTTTTCATTTGGATGAGGAAACAAAGTGTATGTGACCTCCCAAAGTCAAACAGGAAATCAGTAACCACTTCTGGAACAGAGCACAAAAAGGTCTCTTCACACAAAGTCCTGGATTCCTCCATCCCCCTTACTTGTATATCTGGAAAGATATCTGCATTTAAAATACTGCTTAAAAAGTAGATATGACTACACCAGTATAATTTTGCGCTACATTGCATTTTATCCTATTCACAAGTTGCTCAAGGTCTCACAGCTCAGATTTATAGGGGGACTTCTGACAAGAGCATTGACACTAATGTTACAAACAGCAAAGCTGAATGTCAAGAGTTTATTTTTAAAATAGCATCTTGACATGTTCTCAGCTGAAAGAAATAGCTATACTACTCCTGAGATGAACAGTCATTTAGAAGAAACTGTATGACCAATGCTGTCAGTATATTGATGCAATTAACTTACATATGTTCACGCCAGGTAACTCCTGCTTTATGAGCTCATTTTATGAAAAGGTTGCCAAAGAAATCAACATTGCTGAAGTGGAATGATATCTTTTGCCAAAGCCAAGTATCATTCTACAAAATATTCCCAGTAAAACACAAAGTAAGTGCATCACAGCCAATTGCTTAGCAGGACAGAAGATATTATGGAAGCAAATTTTAACCTTTACTGCAAGATTTGGCTGCTTTCAGCAATCGTTATTGTATTTTGAATAGAGGAAGCAAGGCAGAGCAACCGAGAAATGAAAAATGTATTTTACAGTGAAGTAGAAAAAACCTCAAGAAAATCTTTCTGTACTTCAGGTCATAAATTTATTTTGATGTTTCAATCACAAAATTGTGTTGATAAAAGGAGGCTGGCACACATGACAAGCAAATCTGGTATTTTCACATGTTCTTTTGCTTTCTGGCTATTTACAGGGTCAGTAGGATGTACTGTCACACACTTCTATCTAGCATCCATTCAAAGGAGAAAAATAAATGCTGCAAATCGAAGTGGAGTTCTGTTTCTACAGGGTTTTTCCTCTGAAATCCCATGGACAAATGTTCATCAAGGTGTTCTTCTGTCTTCTTGTTCTCATTACAAAACCACTAACAATTTAGCTTTTCCAGAGATAAAATGGCTCAAGAATGGAGTAGAAAGGGTGGAAGATATCATTTTTAAATACTAGCAGACCTGCATGGTTGGGGCAGCATCTGTCTGTGTTATGTCTGGCACTAACACATGCTATTAATTGTTCACCTTCATAATCTCCAAATTCACACCCTTTGTTTCCTCTCTGTACTTCTAATGGACTCTTTTTCAATTATGGATCTTCTGTTTATCCACTGAACACTGCAGAAGCTGTGAGTATGACCAAATAGTCTTTGAATTTAAATGTATGAGTTTCTTACGGGAAATAGACTTTAATTCAGATATACGCATTTATATCAGGAAACAGACTTGACTACAATTGGGATTAGCGTAGGCCAGGCAGCTGGTTTTATGCATACCTAACAGTGTGAGAACAGCAAAGTCAGCTCTAGACCCAGTGGGATCCCAAACCTTTCTGTGTCTTTACTTGTGCACCAAGCCCTGGGAGCACTGCTGTGTGTAAAAGCCTGCTTTACTCAGTTATGAGCAGTCTGTACAGTTGATATTGCTGTACACTAATGCAGAACAGCTTCTTCCTTTTCATTCATTCCTCACCTCTGCCCTTGTGCTCACTCTTCATCCCAGCCTGGACATCTGGTCTATAAGCCAACACTGTGCTGCTCTGTAGCTGCTTCCTGTAGTCTGTGGCATTCACGGAGTCTTATGCACATCTGGGTATATACTACTGTATTTTACACGTTTGCGTCTCTGTTCTCTGTCATCTGTGCACTTTTGTATGGGTAGATGGGAGGTACAAGCCTTGCATTTGGAAATCAGAAGTTCATTCTATCACTGCAGTGACAGTAATGTAGTCATCTTCTCCATGGTCACATTTTGATACTGGATCCAAATATCTGTCTTGTCTCATTTGCATCTGCCATCACAGAATTAAATTATTCAGTCAGGTCTCAGTACCCAGAGTCAGTCTTGGGGAAACAGTGGAAAAATAGTATTGAAAGAAGAGACCAGTGCAGTCTTCCACAGGCATCCCCTTCCAGGAGTCACTTTGTGCACATGGCATCTACAGAGCTGTTCAACCACTGCCATCAGGATGATACTGCTGACCCAGGATGGGTCCTTGTGGCAGAAGAATTCAGTTTTGCCAAAACTTCTGAGAAATATGACCCTGCTTTGAGGCCCTGCAACCATTACCCATCACAATCTGAATGTGGACACTTGGTGTCTGTATTCAGATCATGAAGCCACTTTTGTTTTGCAATTAAGCAGTGTTTTAGGGGTATAAAAAAAAAGAAAAGAAAAAGAAAAAAAAAAAGAGAAACCTTTAAACACAGCCTGGCAATGAACTCATGACCTACAAGAATCTGTAGTCCATTAGCAATCAATGACCCATCAAGTTCTCTGCTTTATAGTCCTCATTATCTCACAGTTGATTGAACTCATGCAATATGACATTTATTTATTAATTTACTTGGGGAAAAAAAAAAGAACATGATGACTATTTAAAAATGTGACTAACTCAGTTATTCTAAGAACCTCATTTTTCAAAGTCTGTAATTTAAAACTGAATAATATAATTATTTGTAATTTTCCTTGTAATTCTATGTTCTCTGATGGAAATCTCATTGATTGCCTTATACATGCCTTATAAGAAGTTTTTCCCCAGTTCGGACATTTTAAGTCTTTCTCTGGACACAGTACCTACCCAAGAAGATTCACTTAAAAAAAAAAAATGGGCTACAGAGGGATCTGTTCCATGCCACTGTGTTCTCCAGCTCAAACAACTTATTGAATGTAAAGATTAACCTTAGAGCAGCAGCGTAGCTCTTTGCCCTCTTCCCTCCCTGAAAAGGAAACTGTCACTTCCAACTATTTCAGAATGTTAGTTCTCTAAAACAGCCATGCTACAACCCTGCAACAATGCACAGTTTATTCTGGGTGGCTTTGGAATTGCCTCTGACTCCTGCTCATTTCCCAATAATTACTGATAATTACACCACTCAAAACAAAATGAAACACAACAGACTCTTTCAAAGCTGTAGAAACAAAGTTTGTCCAGAAACTGACCTTCCCGTTTGGAGGTGAGAGGAAGTGTGTATGGAATTATATAGGCATGATGAGTTGCTTTCTAACTCATTTTGATAGAAATCAACAAGCATAGGCAGGAGGAAAACCAAGGCAGTAGCTTTAAGGAGCCCCAGGCAGCAAGCTACGTGCAGGCTTAGGTTTATTCAGTGGCTTTGGGAGCTGTCAATGTTCTGTCTCGCCTGTTATCTTAATATACTGCAACAATGGCCATGATAAACAACATACATTTAATATAAACCCTTCTTTGCTTGTTTATAGAAAGAGTTTCTTTGGTCAGCATATAAATGTCTTTGAGGTCTTTTTAAGGCTCATTGCCAGAGGAAAAAAGGGGGAAAAAAAAGGCTGCTGGGGGAGCTGAGGAAGACCTGCCAAGTCTCACTTATACAGCAAAACAGTTTTTATGGCATTTATCCCTTTTCCGCAGACTGGTTTTACAGCATGTTTCAGCAAGATACTCAAAATCGCACCCATCCTAAGTTTCAATCATCCTCATTTAAATCGCCCTGGCATAAGCAAGGGCCTTGTAACTGCTTTTGAACTGCAGAGTAAGAGTTTTGGCAGAAAGAGGCCTTGGACTTGTGATGCTGTGTTCACATCCATGTAAGAGCTGAGGCACAAAACAGCCTTGGAGCTGCGATGCCGCATTCATCGCAGAGTATGTGTGCAGGCGTCAGTGGGCCTTGGAGCTGTGACATTTGGGCAGGCACTCTGACGCTGTATTTCCTTCAGTGCAAGCAGTGACGGACAGAGGGGCCTTGGATTTCAGACAGCAGACATAGAGTAGTTTTTATGTGCATCGTTCACACGCATAAGTCTTCTGTGAGCCTCTGGGGTCTCGCAGTTCCCTCAAACATTTAAAAAGCAAATCAAAATGCCTTTTCGTATGAAGGCTGTATGGATAACTTTGAGATATCGCTATACCACCTTTAAAGGCAATAGAAAGCAGGCAGCCGAATTCCTCAGCTTTTCAAAAATAGCTCCACAGCTGGTTAGATTCATTTGTTTTCCTTTTGGCATTCCTTCCCTGGATTCAGTAAGCATGATCAGCTGCTATCCACTGGAAGCACTATAGAAACAGATCTATTATTATTATTATTTATCATTCGTGAACACTGACAATGTGCTGCATCACAGTTTGTCATACAGAGAGCAGATGCTTTGTTATGAGGTGCACGTTCTGGAGCTCCAGAGATACTGCGTCTGATTTACCAACTCCTGCAAATACTGTGGAATAATTGATGAATACTGGATTCAGCATTGTCAATACTTACAATTTTACCGTGTCCCACAGCAGCTGCACAGTATTTTAATACTTTTGCAGAGGCTATGCTGCCTCTCAAACAGAAGACATGGGCTTGATGCTTGATGCAGAAATGATTGAATGGAGGTCTTCGGTTGTCAGAGAAGATGACTGTGACAGCCTTCTCTGGTTCTAAATGCACAACCATAAGTCTGGTGTTTTTTCTCATTCTAAGAACTCTGAAAACCTACGAGTGTAGAATTTTTAATACAGATAGCGGTCTTCCAGTACCTCAAGGGGGGCTACAAGAAGGATGGGGAGAGACTGTTCAGTAGGGCCTGTTGTGACAGGACTAGGGGTAATGGTTTTAAAATAGAGGGAGGTGGATTTAGATTAGATGTTAGGAAAAAATATTTTACAATGCGGGTGGTAGAACGCTGGAACAGGTTGCCCAGAGAGGTGGTAGATGCCCCATCCCTGGAAGCGTTCAAGGCCAGGTTGGACAGGGCTCTGAGCAAGCTGATCTGGTTGGAGATGTCCCTGCTCCTTACAGGGGGGTTGGACTAGATGACCTTTGAAGGTCCCTTCCAACCCTAACCATTCTGTGATTCTATGATATGTCTAGCTCTTCTAGTCATAGAACAAATAAGGAAATAAGAACCTCAGAGCCACACTCACAGGCCTGTGAACTCCTCTCGCCTCCCTCCAACATGCACACACAGAGTTACTTTTAATGTAATTATTGTAAAACTAAAAATCATGGAGGGAGAGCTCTCACTCATGGTTGCCCAACCACATAACTGTGTAGTAGGTATTAATTCCATTTAAGCCAAAATAATTCAATGTCTGTGAGACAATGACAATACCAGCCTGATTTTACTTAAGAGAGTTAAATGTATAATGAAAAAATTTCTTCTGTCAATTAGCAGAGCAGTAATTTTAGGCAAGATCCAGTTGATGTGCCAGTCTACTAGATTTTAGCTAAAGCTAAACGTGCCTACCTAACTTGAGTAAGTATACGCTCCTTTCTTAGTCAATAGCAAGAAATAGGCATCTCAATCCATCAGGCATTTGGACTGAATTTTGCAGTAGCGTATTTTTCCCTGTTAGATTGTAGCTGGGCTGTAACTGGACTGTATGAATCCACCTGTAAGTCAGTACTGTTAGTCTTAAATTAGCTGACAAATCCTCTGATGTGGCTAGCCCTCATTTTAGGTGACATCTAATATTTTCAGAGAACTGGAAGGTACTAATGGTGGCAGAAATGAGTTCATGCATCGCAGGAACACTGGCGAGTAAGTGCAGGGCTGGCCCTCTGAAGCCAGCCACATTCCTTGCGAAAAAATTGTGGAAACTTGAGCTGCTGTTGTGACCAGATGTAGTTGTGGACCAGAATAAAAGGATGAAGTGATGCAGGCTTAGACTGCAGGCTGCTTGAGAGGTCTCTACTACTTTGTTGCTGTATTAGATTTTTTTTTTTCTCATTTTTTCTGTCAGTCTTTTGGCACTAAGTTGAGAAACTTACCTGAGATAGAGATGATTTGGGTAGCTACATTCAAGATGTTCTGAAAACAAGTTGAAACAGCTGAACAGTGTGTAAAGGAATTACTGTGGTTAAAGAATGAAAACAATGAAAAACACATAGTGTTATGCGTAGAATATTAGCCATAATTAACTTCAATGAAAAAATAATGATTTTGACATTCTTGTGAAAAAAACATGCCATGCTGAGGTTTTATGCTATAATTTTAAAGAATTTCAGAAAACCTTGATTTTTTTTTTAATCTGGAAAAATAGATTTTCAGTCTTTAACAACCTTCATTATCCTCAAGACTGAGTTATTACTCACAATGAAGACTTGATGGAAATATTTTTAAAATATACAAATGACTGTCTTATCTAAGTTTGACTTTCACTTCAGAGGGCCAAAAGAAGAGAATCAGAGGGCCGAAAGAAGAGAAAAAAACATCTCATTTTCAGGGATTGTCAGAAAAGAAGGTCCAATCCACAAGGAAGTAAGATACAAGAAGTTAACCTATTTAAGCAGACAGCAGTGAGATGGAGGAATAATAATGTCCTGTGTTTGGTAGTATCATGTCAACCTAGACAATATACTTTTGAATAAACTGGATAATATAAATCTTTTTGGGAAGAAATAATTGGATGGTTTTGCCTATGGTAACAATGAAGAAGCAACCACAGAAAAATATTATCTTGCATGGATCAGTGATAAGCCTATGAATGAGTTTTTACTAATGTTGTGCCTCTCCGTCATGAAATTACTCCTCATTTTCGAGACACTTTAAGCTGGACTAATAGCCATATAAGTACTGTATAACATAATGTAAACTGAGGCAAGTAACACAGTGGATTTAATTTCTTAGAGAGGAAGAAGTAAGCCATGTTTCCCAGGAGGAGTTTAGTGGTGAGGAGGATCTCAACAAAAGAGAAAGGAGCAGCTATTGAAATCACCTTCATGAAATGGGCACAGCCGCTGCACTGAAACCTCCTGCACAACTGCTGAAGGGAAATGCCCAAAGTCACTGTGTGCCAGTGATGAGGCAGACAGGCAGGACATTTCCAGAGGATGAGGGATCTCAGCATTGGGAACCATGTAATGGGGAAACATGCGTACATGCAAAAGAGGAGCAGGAAATAGGATGTTTTGAGGGAAGCAGAGGAAGGAAACTGAGAGGCAGAGAAACAAGAGAAGAGGAAGAAAGGAAGAAAGCAGATGAGGGAAGAGATGAAATTAGGAAACTATTCTTAACTATTATGAGATCTGAGTTTTTGGCAGCTAAAAACAGAGGTGGGTTTTTTTTCTTGTTTTTACAGTTCCATTTAAGTCATCGCTGAGATTACCACAGGAATGTAAATATGACAGTTTCACAAGACAGTCCCTCTATTAATTAATAATTGAATTTGAGAAATCATTGTGAAACTCTTGTATTCAATATTCTGAGGGCTTCTGAAGTAATTTTAGATAAATAAGGTAGGCTTATACTTGTGTTTCATACGTTATTTCCTTGCAATTACTGTTACTCTACACATAGAGACCCATAGCTTACGATAATGTCAGATATTCCAGATGAATAGATGAGATGCAAATTTTGGTTTATTTTTTTTAAACAAAAGTTGTCACCAAAGACTTATTAAAAAAATTAGACCGTGACCCAAATAATTCACTGTGTTTAACTGGCAGCAGTTTAAAATGTAAAAAAAAATCCCTAATCTTAACTTTTAAAAAAGGTATCTAAGGCAAGATTTTATGTCTGTGGCATACACACACAGAGCAGTGATGTTAGCCTATTCCTTTCTTTAAAAATGGAAAGAGTAATAGTTTTGATGTCACTCATCTGTCCCGGGCACAATATCCAGCCCATCAGTGCTGTGCAGAGTGACTCACAGAGCATGTGGTCCTCCGGCTGAAGTGCTCAGATGTTGTAACCGCTTCACAGTTCCTTTGCCTCCTCCAGGGTGTGTGTGTATGCGTATACAAAAAAACACACCAGCACAAAATAGCGTACAATCTTGTTGAATCACTCCTGCTTTTTTCTCACACGGTTGAACATCCTGACACATTGTAAACTCAGCTGAATGTGCGCCAGGCCACAGCAATCTGCTTCTCCTGCAGCACTGACATTCCACTATGAACTCCCTAATTATCACAGCAGAGACTGGAAAAGAGTTACCAGGCTGTTTCCTGGCTTAAGAAAATGGAATCATACTGACTTCATACACACTTCAGGCTTAAAATCTTTAGTCTGTAGTCTTGCATTATGATTTAGGAGCTTACTACACATATTTGCCCATAAAAATTTTAAGAAGAAATGTGAAGATGAAACGCAAGATGGGACAATTTTGTTCTCGCTGGTACTAGTCTCATCTGATTTTTGCTAAGACATGGCCAAGGACAAAATTTTTCCCCACAGTGTGAACTGGTTTTGATAGCCCCAGAACACGTGCAAAGGATAACAGAAACCTTTATGCACCATAAATACCCTTCCTCTGTTTTGTAGTAATAATGCATCATAAAAATAGTTATGACTTAGCCGTCTCAGCTTCCCTCCACTTTTATTAGCTTTCTTTTAACCATTAAATGTTAATGCAACTTCAAAGGTGGATCTTAGAGCAACCAAACTCAGCTTCGTGCATGCAGCTCTGTATTTCAATTAGTGATGGGCTGCCTCAAAAGGTTCAGGTTTCTGTTTAGGACACAGGACTAGAAAAAACCTTGCAGTAAATCTCCACCATCACAGGCACGTTGCTTACAGACTATTCATAAATACTTTAGTCTTAATTTTGAACAAAGTTAGAAATTGTCTCCCAATATTTGACTCTGTAAGGCACCCTAGAGCCCCATTCCTCTGCTCACTCTTCAGTTTTATCCTGTTTTCCAGCATAAACATACTTTGTGAGCACTCTGCTCACTTCTTGCAGAATCAGCAAACCCTTGGCTTTGTACCTCTTCTTTCTTCACACCGTTTAACCTACCAAAGTATAAAAACCTGGAAACATTCACACTGGTCCAAAGAAAAAGATACAGAAAATATCTTCTTCTTGAGAAGATGAACAAAAGATGCACAGAGAGAAGGTGTGTAGAGAAAGAATATGAGTGGCAAGTATAGACTGATCTTGCTTGTTAAATACGTCTCAGTTTCTGGCAACCAGCGTTTTAAGCTTGAGTTGGAAGCAGCAAACAGACCACTGTGATTAATAGCCCCTCTGCTATGAATCTGTTGAGTCCTTTGTGAATCCAGTGGTAATTTTAGCTTCCACAACATCCTGTGGCAATGGATTCCACAAAGCAATTATGCACTGTAAGCAAAAGTACTTCTTTTTGTTTGTTTGTTTTAAAGGTCATGGTCACCTCTAGTTCTTCTCTTAAAAATAACAGTAGACAGTGATTCCCTAGAAAACTTTTCCAATTTGGTAGATCCTAATCAAATAGATAGACCCCGATCTATAGACAGTAGATAGACTCCAATCTATAGACAGTGGGGTAGACCTTGTTTTCAAGGATTGCTTTTCAAAGCTGGTTGGTTTTAGTTTTCCCTTATGTAGATGCTGAAGTATCAGTTACTGATTACTGTAACTACACATTGGACTCAAAACAGATTACTATCACCCCCATTACCATTAAATGGATGTTTATCCAGTTTTTGTCTTGTTCTTAGCCTTTTTGTAATAATGCTAACATTTTTTCAGTGTTACAAGCTACTGAGCAGAAGTTTTCAGGGATCCACATAAATGCAGTATTATTAAGATCTTTTTCCTGTAGACCAATGGCTACCTTGGATTCTCATGTTCTCTCCATATAACTAACTGTCGAGGGAGAGGAGCTGTGTGCCTTACTTTGTCATTATTGACAATTAGTTTAATATAGTTTTTCATTGCTCAGTCACTCAGCATCTTGAGATCCTTCTGCAAATCTTCACAATGAGGTTTAGCTTAGAGTACCCAAGATAATTTTGTTTCATAAGGAAACTTTATCACTTCATTATTCAACATTATTTTCAGATAATTTATGAATATGTTGAACAGTACATATCCTAGCAGAGATCCTGGGAAACTCACTCGATAATCTCTCTACCTTTAGTTTCCTAATTATTAACCAGTTAGTAATTCTGCAAGAAGACCTTTCCTCTGATCCCATGACAGGTTAAATTTCTTTGAGGGTGTTCAGTGATGGTCCATGTCAAAACCTTTTAGGAAATTCATGGAATCATAGAATCATAGAATGGTTACAGTTGGAAGGGACCTTCAAAGGTCATCTAATCCAACCTCCCTGCAAGGAGCAGGGACATCCCCGACTAGATCAGGTTGCTCAGAGCCTCATCCAGCCTGCCCTTGAACATTTCCAGGGATGGGGCATCCACCACCTCTCTGGGCAACCTGTTCCAGTGTTCTACAACCCTCGTTGTAAAAAACTTTTTCCTAATATCCAATCTAAATCTACCTCCCTCTATTTTAAAACCATTACCTCTCGTCCTATCACAACAGGCCCTACTAAACAGCCTTTCCCCATCTTTCTTGTAGGCCCCCTTGAGGTACTGGAAGACCGCTATCAGGTCTCCCCAGAGCCTCCTCTTCTCCAGGCTGAACAGCCCCAACTCTCTCAGCCTGTCCTCATAGGAAAGGTGCTCCAGCCCTCTCATCATCTTCGTGGCCCTCCTCTGGACCTTCTCCAACTGGTCCATGTCCTTCTTATGTTGGGGGCTCCAGAACTGGATGCAATATTCCAGGTGGGGTCTCACCAGGGCAGAATAGAGGGGGAGAATCACCTCCCTCAACCTGCTGGCCATGCTCCTCTTGATGCAGCCCAGGATGCAGTTGGCCTTCTGGGCCGCAAGGGCGCATTGCCGGCTCATGTTGAGCTTCTCATCCACCAGCACTCCCAAGTCCTTCTCCTCAGGGCTGCTCTCAATCCATTCTTCGCCCAGCCTGTATTTGTGCCTGGGATTGCCACGACCCAGGTGCAGGACCTTGCATTTGGCCTGGTTGAACTTAATGAGGTTGGCACGGGCCCACCTCTCCAGCCTGTCAAGGTCCCTCTGGATGGCATCCCTCCCTTCCAGCGTGTCGACGGCACCACACAGCTTGGTGTCATCGGCGAACTTGCTGAGGGTGCACTCTATCCCACTGTCCATGTCGCCAACACAGATGTTGAACAGGGCCTGGCCCAGCACGGACCCCTGAGGGACGCCACTCATGACCAGTCTCCACTTGGACATTGAGGCGTTGACCACCACTCTCTGAGCGCGGCCATCCAGCCAACTCCTTATCCACCGAGTGGTCCATCCATCAAACCCATGCCTCACTAGTTTAGAGAGAAGGATGTCATGCGGGACAGTGTCAAAAGCTTTGCACAAGTCCAGGTAGATGATATCCGTTGCTCGTCCCTTGTCCACTGATGCTGTCACCCCGTCATAGAAGGCCACCAAATTGATCAGGCTCAATCTGCCCTTGGTGAAGCCATGTTGGCTGTCACCAACCACCTCCTTGCTCTCCATGTGCCTTAGCATGGTTTCCAGGAGAATCTGCTCCATGACCTTGCCAGGCACAGAGGTGAGGCTGACCGGCCTGTAGTTACCTGGGTCTTCCTTATTCCCCTTTTTAAAAATTGGGGTTATGTTCCCTCTCTTCCAGTCATCGGGGACCTCACCAGACCGCCACGATTTCTCAAATATGATGGCCAGTGGCTTGGCAACTTCATCCGCCAGTTCCCTCAGGACCCGCGGATGGATCTCATCAGGTCCCATGGACTTGTGCACCTTTAAGTTCCCCAGATGATCCTGAACCTGCTCTTTGAGAACAGTGAGCAGTTCTTTATCCTCACAGTCCCTGCTTGTGCCTTCCACAGCTTGGGTGGCAGGACAAGAGCCTTTATTGGTGAAGACTGAGGCAAAAAAGTCATTGAGTACCTCAGCCTTCTCTATGTCCCAGTTAACCAGGACACCAGTTTCCTTCCGGAGGGAGCCTACATTCTCCTTGGACTTTCTTTTGTCCCCTATTCAAGCATACTATGTCAGCCTCTTCATATGTTCATTGACTTCCCTCTGCAAAAATCTTTCTGAAGCTTTCCAGCTATAGAAGAGTGAGTTCCAGCCTGCTTAAATACTGTGTTTAAAATAGGTCTCAAACAGTTCCATTTTTAATTTTCCACCTAATGCTAAAGTGTTATTCTGATTTACCAGGAAAGTTCTTCAACTTCAGTTACATTTGCATGGCCAGAAGGGCATGACCCAATTGAGTATACCCATGGCACATATACAGAGCTGTCACAATCCAGTTTGATGGTACTTTTCACGTAGACTAGTTGGCAAAATACTCACCCAGGGTGCAGACAAACCAAGTATGGAGCATCCTGCGGTCTTGGGAAGGACAGAGCCTATGCTCCAGGTTCATGCATCAGCCATTAGATGATGCCATATCCTGTGCACCAACACACATCACTCTCTCATCCTTCTTCTTAAACTCCCTTTGTATAGACTTGCATGCAAGAATCTTGAGTTGAAGAGAGCAAGAACAAAGGAAAATAGCTAGTGCTAATGCTAAATAAAGATAGAAGACTTGGGATTCCCAGAGTCCCTTTGACACTCTCAGTCATCCATTATTTTTGGAAATAAATTCAAGATCATTACTGTCTTCTTTAAAACAGATTTTCTGTCTCCCCAGTAGTCATCTTCTGCTCTTGCTCCCTATCAAACATAAGAGATTAGTGCTTTCTCGATGAAATCATAGCAGTGCCTTATGCAAGGGTATTATATCTTCCTTATCTGTACTGGGAGTATCTACCCTGCTACAAGCAAGACAATCCATGTAGTTTGATCATCTGCATTTCCATACCTTTGTATCAGTCAATCACCTTGGTCTAAAAACTGAGAAAAAAAAATATTCTATATTTTCATTTGAACCTCATTTCTTTCCCACTTCATAGAAAGTTTACTTCTTTTTTTTCTATTCATACGGCTGAGAAAGTTTTGTATTATTTGTTTTAACTTCCTTTGCAATGACAAGCTGAATTAGACTTCTGGCAAGAGTTTTGGACTTTATTCTTAAATTTCCTGTTCTCCAAGATGTAGCTTTCATGATTTTTCCACTCCTTATAGAGTCTTATTGTTCCTAAACAGTTCTTATGTGATTATTCATTCAATTATAAATTAAGCCTTCTCTATTAATTTTTAATCTTATTTTAAATTCCTCCTATCCTTAAAAAAATCCTGATAGTTTAGACAGATCTGATTGAAAGAAATTTTAGTCAGCTTCACATTTAAGTTCCTAATTTCTGTACATCTGTTGACTTCACTAGTTAGGTCTCTTAATTACTCATGTTTGTCCTCTCAGATAGGAACCTTGATCTATTTCCTATTTATTCCTCAACATAATTTAATTGTAATAATCTTCATGTCACTTAATTAAATTTTTTTTTTTTCTGTGGCCAGGTCTCCTATAACATACTTGATTTACCAAAACAGGTACAAAAATAGATTTATTCCCTGTAGAGTCATGAAACCAGTCATATGTAAAACTATCTACTAATGCATCCAGGAATAACTGAGTTCTACCAAGATTAGTTACTCAAGTTTTTTAGTTAGTTGAATTGTGTACATTACTAGTTTGTTGCTCATTTTATAACTGGGAAGCTTTCCCACAATGACACAATTCCCAATAGTATTAATCACTGCAACAATTTCAAGACATTTCTGTATCCATATTAAATTCTGATCCTGGAATCTGTAGCAGGTTCTTAATATCACCTCTAGATAACCTGTTTTAGAGAACCTTTAAAGCAACTTTGATCCAAACTGAATCTATATGAATCTATATGAATCTGTGAAGCTATACTGCTTCATTGTGATAGAATGCCAATCCACTACTTTTAACTTTATTTCTGTCCTACCTGAAGAAATTACACTCTTCGGTGCCCTTGAGTATATTTAATGATGATATTTCACAATGTTTTTTTTTTTAAATCCTTGTAATAATTATTTTATTATCCAAACATTACCTTCTTATTTCCCAGACTCCTTCCTTTAATAAGATATTTCCATTTATTTTAGATTTCACCCTCCTTACTGAGTCTTAAAACTGTTGACTATCAGATTGCAGTTCCTAGAAGCAGCAACACTTTCTTTTCTCTCCCAGTCAAAATTCTGATGATCTAGCATGCTTTTGTTCATCATGAAAATTTTTGTCACTGCTTAGTCAATGAGATGATGAGGTGTTGCCCATCTCCAAGACTGTCCTTATATGTCCCAAACACACAGTACAGAGAAGCCAGCATAAATGAATTTATCTTTGGAACTTCAGAGCAGCTTGAACTGTTGAGGGAAGACACAGACTAGCTGCAAGGAGCAGGACATGAAAGGCATTTGGAGGAGAAGGAAAGCACTGGAGCAGCCTTGGTGGTATGGAAATGGAGTGGGATGGGCAAAATGGGCCATGAGTCTAAAGGTGAGTGAGGAGTGTGGCACTAAGACATAAAGAGACTGATCAGAGGGGGAAAAAACACAACTTAAAAGAAGTGCTAGGGAGGATGTGACTGGAATTATGAGAAGGAGAGAATGTAAGTAGCTTAGGACTGATGTAAACATAGTTTGAAGGAAATGAAGAGGCACTGGGGCAAGGGGACTAAGTGGAAACCTTGGATTCCTGCATTCCTCTGCTCTGAGCAAATATCTTTCAAACTCACAGAAGAGGAGTGCTCTCCACTGGCTGGCCACATGCAGAATTACAGCTTGTCAGCTGATGAACCATATGATATCCACTTTAAATATCTTGATGGAGTATTAGTTATTGTATTATCATTTTGGGAAATTAAGAATTTGGGAAGATTTACACTGAAACTCGTGACATCAATGAAGCATTGAGACAAACTTTTATCAAGTGAAGATCTATCATCTATATATGCAACCTCTGCATGCTGCTAAAGCTTTAAATCATATAATTGTATACCATGTTTCCAAGGACTGAAAGGTTGCCACTATTCTATATAGATTCTGTGCAGTCCTACAGGGAGACCTTTTTCTCTCATTTTCAGTTTCTTTCTCTTAAACATATATACAGATAAAAGTGCATATACCTATTCATTTCCTGGTGCTGGGTACAATTCCAACTTATATCTCTGATAAATAAAACAAGCTTTTTTGGCTTCAGAAGGAAAAAAATGCATCACTTCACAGTAGTCACTATAATACTGATAATCATTCATTCATCTCTTTAATGCAGATGCAGCATACACTTCTACCAGAGTGTAGCAGAATTGATACAGATTGAAGTCACCATGTCCTTTATGTTGCATGTCTTCCTTTTAAAATTACTAGCTTTTACTGAACAATGGTGATAGTAATTTCTATGGCTAGTTACGACATGTATTCACAAGGATAAATAAAGGGCTCTCATCCCCTCTACAGGTCTGCCTAACTTTGCAATTTAAGAATAGCAGAAAATCCATCGTCTTAAAAACACTGACATCATCAGGCTCTCTGAGTAAAACAATCAGAAATTAATAAACTCTACAAAGAGGTGATTGAATGCCATTTTTTCTCAGAATCATTCCCTTCTGCTTTACAGAACCGAGACAAGGTTATGTGTAAAGTTAAAATGCCAGATTTTTTTCTTTAAGACTTCCCTTTACATTTTAAATTTAATTTTCAGAAAGATCAAAAGAATCAATAAAATTAAATGCTAAAATTAATTTTCAAATCAATTGAGGTAATATCCAACTTATCTGATGACAACTGTCTGAATGCAAGTTGTATGGTCTCAGCTAGTTATCTTGGCTCTTGGAGCTGTACACACTTTTAGAAAGCATTCATTCCTGCTAAGAAAAATACCAAATGTTATAGGGTTTAAATTTTCTGGAGATGTTGATTTCTGTCAGCTAAGTGTAGAGGGAGCCCTAGTGATCAGGATTAGATCACATCCATATCTTTTAGAGGGAAAAATTTTGACAATTTCTCCCTTTTTATTCTTACATATTCACAAAAAAAAAATAATTGTATTTTTGTATCATAAATTATGTTTTAAGACTGTAATCCACAGTGACCTATCACAGGCTACTGATTGGAATCATATGTATATTAGTATTAGAATTAATTCCCTCATTTTTCAGATAAAGCATAATTGTATCAGAATCAGAGAGTCAAAAGGACTAAAATGCCAAAATGAAATATATTTTTCTTATGATAAATCCAAATGTCTTTCTTTCATGAGGAAACACTTGTGTGACAGCCATTGTTTTCTCCATAAAGTACAATATGTGTGTCTATTTTTTCATTTTGATTCATCAGAAACTTATGGCAGTGAGCAACTTAACCAAACAGTGATGACTGATGGGGAGTGTGTGCTACAGGAATTGTGTTTTATTACAGAGAGTTTGCAAAAAAAAAAAGTCCTTTTGTTCAGGTAGTTACAGCCCCTATGTTTTTAACAGTTTACTATCACATTTCTTCAAACAAACAAGATTTTCTTATATAATTTTCTATTCTTTCATGTCCTTCTCCCTTTTTATGCACTGCATCTTCATCTGCTGCTTTCTAATTGCTAGAGAAGGCAGACAAGATGCCCCATTGGGAACAGATGGCTTTCTGGAAATCTACCAACAAGGACTACTCCTGGAATAGATTTCATCTGCAGGCCCCACACAGAGGTAATATATGATACCTACAAATAGATAGTGCTCCAAAGGCTTAGGAAGGAAAAAAATATATCCTGCTGGAGTTCTTAAGCCTATTATGACCACAACTTGCCAACAGAAAGGCAGG
This sequence comes from Chlamydotis macqueenii, assembly GCF_036417535.1. Taxonomy (NCBI): domain Eukaryota; kingdom Metazoa; phylum Chordata; class Aves; order Otidiformes; family Otididae; genus Chlamydotis; species Chlamydotis macqueenii. The sequence continues at coordinate 13,305,542 of NC_141558.1, forward strand.
CATAAAAATGAATCCTATATATAGCATTCAATTTTTGAAGTTAATTTTCTGTACCTCCCTATCACTCTCTATGACTGGGACAGTTATGCTGAAAATACATTGTTTCTTAAGGGCTGTGTTTTACTTCTCAATGGTGGATTTAATATAAAATTTGAAATCGGTTATAACGTTATGCTATGTAACCTTACAACAATGGTGTGAGACGTAAGATAATATATGAAAAGAATGTTGAAGTCTTCACAGGAGTAAGAATAAATATTGGAACAAATATGTTTGATTACAGTAAGTGTGAAGAAGGGTCTGTCAATGTTATGTCTTTGCCTTCTGTGTTCTGCACCTTTACTTTCTTTCATCATAGACAGGAGAGAGGCTATTTGTAATATTTTATGAAATACATATTTGTTTTGGTTTGGGTTTCCTCAATCTAAAATAAAATTGATTATAACCACATTGTATACAGCTGTGCTGTGTGTCTGGAAAATATTATTCTGAGATTATGGATGGGGCTATAAAACTGAGAGATCAGAGATATACTGTTTATGGTAAAAAAATACAAACTACAAATAGTAAAGTGACAACAGTACTCTGTGTCCTCTGGATTCTAACCTCAGCCTTGAAATAATGTGTGGTTCACTTATTGTTTGTGTTCACAAAGCAAAATGAATATTTGGAAACTTCATTTTTTCATTATTTATGAAACAAAAAAAACCCCTATGTTCTGCCTTTTTTTTTTGTTATAGGAAAGAGTTAGTGAAAAGGAATCCTAAAAATTCAAATATGAGAATGCGAGTACCAGAAAGAAAATATCAGTGTTACTAATTTCGTCATAGCTTTTAACAATTAGGACGTGTTGGTGTTTTGAGGAGGAAAAATGGCTTTTTGCCTAAATGGGTTCACAATAGGGTTAACAATGTTATGACCACTTCTTGAAACTTGAAGTGGTTCCTTTTTATTGTAAAGAGAAACAGTATGGAACACTTGGATCGCAAATTAGATGCATGTTAGCAGTACAGGAAAAAAAAAGAAAAAGGCAGGATGATATAACCTTTTTATAGAGGTAGAAAAAAGTTATACTTGCTTTCCTTAGGAGTATTCAGGAGAAATAGCAAACATGGAATAGTGAGTATTAGTCAGAGTGTTTATCTTTACAATATACACTAGAAACAGCCTTTTAGGCTATAGAGGGGAGTAACTATAGAAATCTTAAGTGAAGTAAGGTATATTCTTCAATTTTTGAGGCAATCTTTGGACAATTTAACTGCCCACTATTTGATTAAAGCTCATTTTGTTATTGAGATAAGAAGCTGTTAATTAAGGGGGAAGATGCCAAGCTCTACAATAAGCCACATGCACAAAACCACGCCATGACCGGTGTTGTGGATACAGTACAGGGCAAATCTTCAAGTGCAAACAAGGAGACCTTGGCACATCTGAGGTGGTTTGTTTTAGCTTGTGTCAGTTGCTAATGGCCCCAAGGAGCTGTTAACATGGCCAAGACAAGGGAGGGCTTCCTTGTCCACACTTTTTCCTTGACTGGGCATCATGGCCGTGGGCAAATTTTTCTGAGAGTGTCGCGATGCAAAGTGCAGGGGACCAGTGTTCCCATTGACTGAATCAATAAAGACTGTTGCAGATTAGCCAAGTCCCAGTTACTGGGTATGAAATTTGCTTTCTTAACCCCAGTGAATGGTTTCTTCTACCCTGGAATAATTGTAGAGCACTGTAATCCTGCCTCTCTTTTGACTTGGTGAGATCACAGCAGCTTGGTCACATGAGCTTCTAGAGTAGGAGGAAAGCAGTAGCAAAGCATCCAGAAGGGTATGATAATCAATGAGCATGCTTCCCATAAGCAGCCTTGCATTAAGCACATTCACCCATCATATAGCCAGAATACCCTGGCATGGAGCACATGCTATGACGTATCTGTGTGTGCCTCTCACACAAAACAGCTCATTGTTTTGAGCTGGAGGCCCATCATTTGTACAAACTTGATGCATGAGTTTTGCATACTAGGGTTTCCAAAATTTGAAAGGACTTATGATATCTTGTCTCTACTAAAACTGTTTAAGTAAATAGAAATGTATGTCAGCAAGGATTTATCTGACCAAAGGTACTTGTCTGGAGTGCGTCTCAACTTTATGTAGTTGGCTAACAGAGATCAGATGAATTGCACCCTAAGAATCTCAAATGACTAAAAACACTGTTCATTAACTTTAATCTTATTCCGAACTGTGCTATGGTATTATCATTATTATTTACATTCTTGTACCATGTACAATGTGTAATCCCACTTATCCTGCATGTGTACAAGTAGACAGTCTTTGCAATATTAGAATAAGTTAATATTCTCAGCGCGTAACTGAGAAGAAAATAAGGAATTCCCAGTTAGATCTGGTCACTATGAGCCATGTAGAGGCATTAGAGATCACCAGCAGCTTTTACACAGTCAAGATTGCTGCAGCAGAAATGAGGGAAGGGCTTGAAGGAAGACACTGAAGTGTTTTTGCTAGGGCAAGGGATGTAGGAATGACTTTTCCGTCCATGCTAGTATGTGAAAAACATCTCTATAAATGTAGTTTCTTTTCTGTGCACTTCAGAGGAATGTTCAGATTGCATTAATAATTTGACTCAAAGATCTAAATTGTCTTTTGACTGTTTTAGTGACAAAACGTACTAGATTAGCATGTAAAGAAGTATATCATAAGCAGCAGAGGTATATTTTCCAGTGGATTATTGTATTAGTTTGTCTCATAAAACCACCATCAGAGACATTAGAGGTCACTCATTAAGTGAAGGACTGTCCATGTTCTCAGACAGTTCTTCCACTGCCTTTTCCAATGATGGTAAGGTCTGAGGGTGGAAAGTGCAAGGAATTTTCCACAGGCAGCTTTCTCCACAAAAGCTCTGTCAGCTGAAGCTTTTGCCAGAGAAACACTCACTTGATCAGTCATGACTTTCAGCTCTGTTGAGCTCAGCTGTGTTTGAGTTACCAGTCTAGAGGTAAAAAGCTCTTGCTAGCAATTCATTTCTCCAACAAGATTATAATCTTGAAACTGAAGCAAGACCATGGTGCTGCATTTCCCAGACTCTTAACAATCTCTGTCAGGAAAAGTAGATAGATGTTGTTCCATTTCCTTTTATTATAGCCTTTGACATGAGAGGAAGTGAAATCTTTGCTCTTAACTCTTGGCCAGCAATCACAGCTTTGGGAGGAACGTAGCCTTGAATACAGTAATTAAAATTCAATGCAACTATTACAGTTAATGTGCATTAATTTGTGCATGTTAAACTACCAAGTATATGACGGATACATTCTTATAATTGGCAATAACAAGGACATTTTTAGTAGTGTCGCAGATGCTGTTAAGCATCTAAATAACTAGCTAATAAATAGGTTTCTGTAGTATTTTTTTTCAGTGGCAGGGAGTTTATCTTGATAATGCAGGATTTCCCATCTTTTTCAAAATTTTTACACTTCCAATCTAGGTTACGAATTCTGATTTCTAACAACTCAGAGTGACCAAGGGAAGATCTTAAAGTTTTTCCTGGACTTCAGCTTTTGTGAGCCATGAATTTTAAGTTCCAGCTCAATAATTAAATTTCTATAGTTTTGTCAGCTCACATTTGCCTGAAATATTACTGACATTACTACTGTTCAGATTCAAGAAGAGTTTTTGTTTTCTAATAACACATCATTCAGGCTTTGAAATGCATGCATTTAATCAGCAGCATTTCTTTATGTTTCTCTGTATTCACTGCGGAAAATATCTGATGTATTACAATTGCTGGAATAACATTCCAGCATATACATACAGTCATTTAGAGCATTTGGAAGTTTTTAGTGGCCACTGTAAGTCATTGTAACAGAAAAACAAATATAATAACTAATTAATCAGTCATTATTGATGGAATAGTTAACAGGTAAGTTGACAGAAAAACATCAAGCTTCGTGAAACCTTAAGTTACCTTCATTTGCATAGTAGCTTTAATCTATTCTTCATCTACTATAGTAGATAATTATTGAAAGTTACTGCCTTAAACTTTCAATGGATACTATCATTTGAAATGACTTGTAAGCTCTATCATGTAAAATTTAGAAATGAGCTTGCATGAAGTAAATCAAGCATGTCCTATAATCAAACTGGTAAAATAGTTCAGTATTTTTTAGGAAAGAAATAATAAATGCAAATTGCTTTTGTTTTCCACAGAATCATTCAAATTATGTTAAATCATGTTAAACATGATCTATTAGGTTATTTTTTTTTCTGATAAGATTATTCCAGCAACTATTTTCAAGTATGGATTTAAATTAACCAAATAAAGCCAGATTTTCCTCCACATACCTTGCAGATACTCAGCATGCTTGCAACAATTAATACAGCCGATGGCCCATTCCTTGATTCCCAATGAAACATTCTAGTCTCCCCCATCATGGAAGTATTTTTATTTGATGTCAAAATGTAGGTTTTCCATACCAGATTGTAGACGGAAATCTGGTCATACAAAGGTAGAGTGCATTCATATTAGTAGAAATGAGTCAGATATTATCTGCACACCACAACGTGACTATGTGTTTCACATGACTAAAAGTTTCTTCAGTTTATTAAATTTTGTTAAATAAAGTGATATTTCTATGACATGATGAGAGGCAGGCAGTATCATGTACTTGAATTACTCCGTAAGAATCCACCTTGAGGTGCAGCACTGCAGAGTTACCTCATCATTTTAAAACCTATCAATCTTTAGTATTAAAATAGCATTTTTCAAATTTCATCCAATCCAAGATTTGCTTTTTTCCATTTGCATTGTGTTATTCTCTTTGGATATTCTTAGTATTTAGCATTCTCTTCAGTACATACTCCTCAAATCTGTATGGGGAGCTAGCAAATACCATTTTAGTTACTGTATAACCAAGCAGCTATATTCCACTTCTAAGAGCTTTCTGTCTGAAATAACACTTTCATCTGCACAGCTGTTTGTACTTTTCCTCTTTGATCTCTCTTTGTTTGTTTACAGTTTTCTCATATTTTAGAGCCCATATTATACACTCCTTCTGCTCTAGAGAAAAATTTTATCTCCAATTTCTATTATCCATTATTTAAGTCATGCTGAGTTATTTTGCTGCGAGATGAATTAACATAAATATCCAAATTTCATTTACCAAACTTACAGGTCTACAAAGTACCCATATAAATAGCTAAGCTAATTTCAAATAGGCAGCAGGACTTCTTGCAGTTAGAAGAAAGCGGAGTAAAACGGAAAGCTCTCACCTAAAGATTTTATGCTGAATCGTTTCTACACATAGTCATTCCTATATATGCTCTGCTCTCTTGTCAAATTCAGAGACTATTCAAGAAATTTAACCCTGGGATAAAATCCAATGCATAGACTTTTTTATTCTATCACTGGTCTAAAACAAGTTAATATAAGTCACGGCCAAAAAATTGAGACTGCTTGAATTTCTAAATGTCCTGAGACAAGATGATTTTGAGAATTTACAAACGAATTCATGGTTGCTGCAAAGGACAGTTGAAATTGGCATGTATTGTGTTTCTGATATGATATCTACACAATCCTCCATCTCAACACAGCATGAAATGTTTATTTATAGTAGCTACAAAATGCAGTATTTCCATATATTTTCTTTCTCATGTAATTGATAGACCACACTCTTCTGTTATTTTGGGGTTCAATTTTTTCCCTAAGATTGCAAGTAAAAACACCTTTCATGAATTGCTAATTTTGAGAGAAGTTACCACCATTTATTAAACATAATTTTAAAATAATATGAAAGAGAATAGATGTATTTCAATTATTTTTAAAATGTAAAGAATATGTTCATAAGACCAAAAGATGTACTTTTAACAGATATTAAATAGTTTTGCTCTCAGTCTTACATAAGCAGGTATACTGTAACTTCATTTGGTGCTTTGTAGTCATCATCAAAAAGGACTCAGTAGTAGTCTTTCATCTATGGGAAGTTAAACAAGGTTGGATGAATGAGAGAATATTTTTCATGAAAATGTATCATCTATTCATCTATCTATAAACATCAGTCATTGTTTTATAAACAATATCAATGTTTCAAAAATTCAGTTAGGATCCTGAAATGAAGTAAAGCAGTTTTTTCTGAAAAGGGAGTGTGCCAAAAAAAAAAAGAAAACGGGGCTGTGAATTATTTTAATACAATCTAGAAAAAAAAAGGTCAGTTCTAAAACAGAGAACAGACAAATTTATTGCAGTTAAGTTGAAAATCTTTTTCTTTTCTGGATCAATTATTATTGTCTGAAACATTTTTTTTTCTGCTTTTATGTTTAAGATTAGAGGCCTGGTCAAAAAAAAAATGTAAAAATGTTAAAGAATATATAAAAAAGAAGAACTTATAAGATGAAATTGAAATGAAATGTTGACACCATCCAAAAAGGTGGGTGGTGATCTGAAATTTTTATCACTGTAAAGTTTTTTTTTATTTTTTAAGAATAAAATTTAAAAAAAAAATTTGTACAAAAAAAAAAAAAAACCAACCACAAAAACTAAACCACACCAAAATGAAACAAAAAAAAAAAACCCAAACAAATATACCCAGAAGTGCTACATTCTGGTCATTTGATGCCCTATATCAGGCATCCTATTATGAAAAGTAGGGGTGGGCATTTACAGCTGCAAAGTTCGTAGACAACACTGAAACAAAAGGGAGAGTCTAAAAAAAAAAACCAACTTGTTTTGTGATTAGAGGACCTGAATATCATCCTTTCTCAAGGAAACCCTTCAAGGATTAACTGATAGACAAGGGTAACTTTGAAGAGTCACTCAGAAGTACCTACAAATCTGACTGACTGCCTTCAAGGATCTTGAGGCTTTAAGCTGTGCAATGATGGATCAGCAATGCCTAAACACCTGGGACTGAGCCAGCACAATCTGGAGTTTCTCATTCTCTGTGTCTCTTAGAACTAGAGAGAATTTCTGTCTGACTCACCTGGATCTGAAATAAAATCAAATGAATTAGCATTTGTAAAGTACTCTGAGAACAGCCAATAAATTCCACAGAAAATAAAATACCCACATTAGAATTGTCAAACATTTCATGTATCTGGAAGTCTCTTTAGAAGTTAGTTAAATAAGTTGAAAGAAAGAATCTATATGGTAAAAATGTACAATCAAAATAAACAGACAGCCTTTGTTACATAGTATTATATAATTTTGGTGTACAGACATATTCTGTTGCAGCTGATAATAACCCATGCAGTGTGAATGTGAATGTAAATGAAGTGCTAAATGATGAATTACACCACTCTGATTACAGATTAGAAACAACATCCTTTATCTTGGCTGCTGGTGCCAAAGGATCTTACTTAATACAACAGGAAGGGTTGAAGGGAAATGGGGAAAAATGTAGTGTAAGTACAGCATTATTCAATAGCAAATGCAATGTGTAGACAGGGTATTCTTTTGTATCAGTTTGTTCAGAGTACACATTTGCATTATTGTCTAGGTTCTTTTAAGATATTTTTGGAGAAAATGTTTAATGAAAGATTGTATTTGATTCATTCCATATTTTCCTTTGGATCATCAATAAAAACCTTTAAACCAGATGCAAAGAAGAGGTAACCAATACCATAGCCTCAGACTAAGTACTCAGATCCTGATCTAGTTAAACACTTACGCACATGTTTAGCTTTAAATATGTGTGTCCCATTTTGAGATTATTTCTGTGCTTAAATTAGGCTTGTATCTACATTCTTTGTTTATCAAAGCTGAACTGAGCCACATTCAGGCATAATACACAGGTGGTACTTAAACCTCTAAAATACTTAGCATATTCCTAACAATTTCTAGTCTAATTAACAGCAAAAAAAAAAAAGAAAACCATCCTCAATTCACCAGCTTTCTCTGTCTTCTCTGTTTCCAGCATGTTTTACGTTATCAATCTACCTCTTTATCAGCTCTTCATCCATTATAAGCATATATAACATTTCATGAAACATGAATGAACTGTTCTGATTTCCTCTCCTGAGTAAGCAGAAGTGTTTGTCCAAGGCCAGTTGTTCTATGCAAATAACTGCTCTTAGTCTCTAGTATCTCTAAGGTGGAGGACCATATCAGTGCAACTTCTTCCAAGTCTGGATTACCTTTCTCTAAGTATGGTCACATTCTGATCACCACTGATAGCTACAGGAAGTCCTTAAAGATCTATTTCTATCTATGTTCTCTATTTCTTTAACTTTCACTGGAAGAAGACGCCATGTATCACCATCAGCAATAATTTCTGCTGTTTCATTTAAAATATTCTACTTTGTATAGCATATTTTGAATCTTCCTCAAATGAAAGGGACATTGTCACTGCTCATGCATGTTTGAGCCAGATAATCTGTCCTAAGTAAAAAAATCACCACTCATTATATAAATGCCAATGATCACTCCTGCTTGCTCAAATTCTCATAGTCCTTTCCACTGGGATAATAATATTGTGCAGAACACCTGCATTTGCTCTTCAGCTTGTTCTTTGTCACTACCACGGGGGAGCAGCTGGAGCCGTTACAACAGTGAGACCCTGGGAGAAAGTGCCGAAGGGGTCAGGTGTGACAGCTGACTCACGAATATCTGGCCAGCTCTTTCAAAGGGCTTGCCTCGGTGCTACCACTTACCACTTTGAAAATAAAGCTTCAAATGCAACACAAAGCAAAACATAATCTGGCTCTAGATTCGGCACCGTCTCCACCAAGCTGACAGGAGGATCATGGAATAAGAAAATTGTTGAGTCATATAAGCTGCCAGGTATTAAAAGGAATGCACACAGGGATCAGACCTGGAGGAGTAAGTGCCTTTGTTATTTTGCCGCATTTGAGAGCAGACCACTTTTTAAACCATCTTGTTGCTTTTGCTTTCCTTTCATCTGCGGCCCATAGCCAAGGCTTTTGAGGAACTCAAACCGGGAATGTGGCCAACTGCTACAAAGGTTGTTACATGGTTTCCGAATTATGTTCTTGGGTAAGGCAGATGTTGTTTAAAAGACTGCATGCAAAACACTGAAATAGGAGTGACCAGTAAAGCAAGTAACTACAACAGTGCATTCCCCAGAATAGATTTTATCCATCGTGTATGTTTGGCAGCTGGAGTGTGAGTGTTGCATTAAATGAGAAGAGGAAAACAAAAAAAAAAAAAAAAAAAAAAAGAAAAGCAAAAGAAGAAAGGAACAGTTTAAAGAGAATCTGAACCTCCTAAAGGCCAAGATGTAAAAGTGCACTTCCTCAAGAAAATGGCAGGAACTATTCTTCTTACTGTCCCATACTTTTCCAATCGCTCATTATTTAATTATAGTAATTTTATGGCATCTATTGTTACATTTCCTTACAGGCAGAAAGAGAACAGAAAGCCTTATCTAAAATTGCATTTATTTTAAACAGAGAATCACAAAACAAGGAAGAACAAAACTAAAGACTTCAAGTGTTTAATGTACCATGAGCTGGATGAAAGCAGAAAATAATTCATTTCTTATTAAACTAGCTTTTTACAAAAGTGAAAAATACACATAACTGCTCCTTCTTCAACTGAAGCATTTGTACAGTGTCACACTTGCCTTGAGGAGGCTTCTCCAAAATCTTCCTTCCTGCAGCACCAAGCTTTATGAAGGCCACAGCTCTTTACCCCAAGCTTTATGAAGGTTATGGTATCTGGAGACAGCACTGTGAAGATTATGTCCTCTGAGTTTCGAGATCTGAGTACTGAGATCTAGGAATCAAATATTTGCCCAACTTTCCACAGACAGAAATTTAATTGTTGGAGTTATTCTAGAGGCGTTATGTTAGACCGGCAGGGACAATTAGACTCAAAGTACTTGTATATAATATTTGTGATGTAAATACGTATACATAACTCACACGCAAACCTAGTATTTTCTAAAGCAAAGGCAAGGCCTGAGAAATTATCTGCTCTATTTGCAGAATTGTGCCTGGCTAAACATGGTCAGCATACTTTTTATACATCTAACAATTTGGCTATCACCCAAACAACCTGCTTCTATTTAAAAATTATGCCTTGGAAATGAGTGTCCCCGTCCCTTCAGATAAAAAAGGCAAAATCAGAGCAAAGACAGTGGGGAGAGGGACAGTGAGTACTTAGGTTGAGTGATGTTTCAACTTCTGGTCTGCAGATCCATGAGTTACTAAGAAAAAGGAATTCACTGCCTGTACCCTATGTCTAGATCTGAAGCTCCTGCAAAAAGTAGGCTAGCTACAGAAGGAGAAATTTTGCAGCAAGCTTCCCCTTGTAATACTCTCCCATGTAAATAACCTGCCCTGCTGATAACTCGCAGATCTTTTTACAGATAACCTGCAGGTTACAAGCAGGGAAATACAGTACTACTGAGTCATACTCCCAACCCCCACCTATCCCTAAATCTCTAACAGCTAATAAAAAAAAAAAAAAGGAAATTGCTAAAATGAAAAACAAAAGCCTTTTTTTTTTTCTCAAGGAAAATCTGTTCCCACAGAACAGAAAAATACTGGAGACTCTCTAGTGACATCTAGGCTGTGTTATAGGTATATGTTGTGATACCTGCTGGGCTCTGGTGTCTCAGACCAAGACACTCCACACCTCTCCTTCAGCAGAATTGCTTTGGATTCAACAAAGCCAGGAGAAAGACAAGATGTCCATCCAAACCCGAGTGTTGGGTATTACTCCCATGTTCCACAGTTCAGACATACTACTGGGAATATGCTAAATATTCTACTATTGCTTTAGATTTTATCTGGTAAGTGTCTAGAGATGATAGCATGGGATATATGTACATGCATTGTTATCAGACAGGTATGCTATAGTGAGTTTAAACAGCCATAAAAGCATTTATTTGAATAGAAAGAAATAAAGGCTTTTTTTTTTTCCCCCATCTGCACACTTGCTAATATTTGTAGTGCTGCTAACAATGAACACTGTAGAAAGATAACCTTGAAATGGATAGCGTTCTCTACAGAGCCTGAAGATGATTAAGAATAAGAATTTGTCTGCCTTGAAGGCAGTGACATCTCAGTATTTTTCCTTCTCTTCCTTCTTCAGAATGTTTTGGCAAATTGCACATTCCCTGCTGTATCTTCTGCTGTCATCTCTTTTCACTTGAACTTAGATGCCAAACAGGCCATTGTAGGTCTGATGTACTATACTCTTCTATAGGATTCATGAAGCGATAATGAAATTATTGCTTCCTATTCACTCTTCTCCTGCAAAGAGTATAGAACAGCTCAGTAATTTTGTTCTTTTTTCACTCTAATGTTGTCTCTGCTCAACCTTGTCTTCCTTGCACACAGTATACTCTGCAGTGCTGATTTCTAAACTCAACCTGGATAATTATAGTACAAAAAGATTATTATGAAGTTGGGGTAAAAGGGAACAATTTCAGTCAGCCTCTACAGCTTAGTCAGTATGTCTCCACAATTCTTTCTTTCAGGTTTGCAAGGGCAGGAGAAGGTCTTCACACCACTTCAGTTGTATAGATAAAAGCTGAAGAGGTTTCTGTAACTCCAGTGACAAATCTCAATGCTGCAAGAACATTTTGCACATTACTAAACTGTGCACATGTGAAGAGGCTTTGCAGAGATTGCCTAACTGTTTGTAGAATCAGTCCTTAAAGAAGATGTGGCAAAGTGAAACAGAAGTAGGAATCAGAATCACAGAATAGCTGAGATCAGAGGAGACCTCTGGAGATTGTCTAGTCCAATCCCTATGCTCAAAGCAGGGCAACCTACAGCAGGTTACCCAGGACTGTGTATGGTTGGGTTTTTAATATCTCCACAGATGGAGACTCCGCTACCTCTCTGAGCAATCTGTTGCAGTGCTTGACCACCCTTAGAGGAAAAAGAGGTTTTTTTTCTTGTGTTTGAATAGAATTGCATGTTTCAATTGCCTCAAAGTCTGGCTCTGTCTTCTTATACCTTTCCATCAGGTATTTACATTTACATTTGTGAGTCTTTTCTGCAAGCTGAACAGTCCCTGCTCTTTCAGCCTCTTCTCACGTGAAAGGTGCGCCAGTCCCTTCATCATCTTTGTCATCCTGCACTGAACTCATTGCAGTAAGTCCATGTCTGTCTTGTCCTGGGCAGCCCTGACCTGCAGCACCCCTCATGTGTCTCACCAGTGTGGAGCAGAGGGGAAAGACTACCTGCCCTGACTTGCCTTCCTTATGCAGCCCAGGGTGCTGTTGGTAGCCCAGAGTGCCGCAAGAGCACATTGTTGGCTCACATTCATCTTCTTGTCCACCAGGACCTCAAGGTCCTTCTCTACAAACCTGCTTTCCAGCTGGACAGCCCTCAGTCTATCCTGATGCATGGAGTTATTTCTCCCCACATTCAGGACTTTACATTTCCCTTTGTTGAACTTAATGAGATTCCTGTCAGAATGTTTCTCCAGCCTGTCAGTGCTGTCTGAATGGCAGCACATCTATCTGGGTATATTAGACACTCCTCCCAATGTTATATCATCTGCAAACTTGCTGATGGTGCACTCTGTCCCATCATCCGGGTCATTAATGAAGATGTTAAATAGTATTGGCCCCAGTATCAACCCCCAAGGCACACCAGTGGTGACTGGCCCCGAGTTGGATGTTGTGCCACTGATCACAACCTTTGAGTCTGGCATATCAGACAGTTTTTAGTCTATCTCACTGTCATAGAATCATAGAATGGTTAGGGTTGGAAGGGACCTTCAAAGGTCATCTAGTCCAACCTCCCTGCAAGGAGCAGGGACATCCCCAACTAGATCAGGTTGCTCAGAGCCTCATCCAGCCTGCCCTTGAACGTTTCCAGAGATGGGGCCTCCACCACCTTTCTGGGCAACCTGTTCCAGTGTTCTATAACTTGCATCGTAAAAAATTTTTTCCTAATTTCTAATCTAAATCTACCCCCCTCTATTTTAAAACCATTACCCCTCGTCCTATCACAACAGGCCCTACTAAACAGCCTTTCCCCATCTTTCTTGTAGGCCCCCTTGAGGTACTGTAAGACTGCTACCAGGTCTCCCCGGAGCCTCCTCTTCTCCAGCCTGAACAGCCCCAACTCCATCAGCCTGTCCTCATAAGAGACGTGCTCCAGCCCTTTTATCATCTTCGTGGCCCTCCTCTGGACCTTCTCCAACTGGTCCATGTCCTTCTTGTGTTGGGGGCTCCAGAACTGGACACAGTACTCCAGGTGGGGTCTCACCAGGGCAGAGTAGAGGGGGAGAATCACCTCCCTCGACCTGCTGGCCACGCTTCTCTTGATGCAGCCCAGGATGCGGTTGGCCTTCTGGGCCGCAAGGGCGCATTGCCTGCTCATGTTAAGCTTCTCATCCACCAGCACTCCCAAGTCCTTCTCCTAAGGGCTGCTCTCGATCCATTCTCCGCCCAGCCTGTATTTGTGCCTGCGATTGCCGTGACCCAGGTACAGGACCTTGCATTTGGCCTAGTTGAACTTCATGAGTTTGGCACGGGCCCACCTCTCCAGCCTGTCAAGGTCCCTCTGGATGGCATCCCTCCCTTCCAGCGTGTCGACGGCACCACACAACTTGGTGTCGTCAGCGAACTTGCCATCTTCTCTAGTCCTGTTTCATCAGTTTGTTTATGATAATCTTCTGGAACATAGTGTCAAAAGTTAAGATGAGCAACATTCACTGTTACCCTTCATTCTCCAAGCCAATTATCTCATTATAGAAAGCTATTGGATTAATTAGATATGAAAAGTTATTTAAGAGATCATACACTCATTTGTGTGTGTATATATTCATATATGTGCGTATTTAAAATATATACTGAGATATTAAAAGGTGCAGAATATACTAAAACCACAAGTTAATGATATATATCTCATTTAAAAAAAAAATCACTTTATATGGACGATTCTGATAGGAAGGCCGAAGACAGGCTACTCAGGAAATCTTCACCTCTGACCAGGCCAGATGTGATAGGCAGACACCATTCCAAGCACAAGCTGCCAATGGGATGATTTCCGCAAAGTCAAAGCTATGATGCAGTAAAAATATCATCATGATTTTGAGCAACTAGCACAGAACAAAATATCTTTGAATCCAAGAAAAAGCATCTTTTCACCTCTTCAAAGCTGGTGTTATAGCATAGATTTTCCCCTGGACAACAGTCCTTGAGTCCTCGAGTGATTTCTCACCTGGAAGGGAACATCACTTTTCCAGTAGCAGACAACCTTATAGCTCCAGTGAAGCTAGTTTGGCCTAGTTATTCATAGATGGAACTAAACAACTGGATTCTAAATCAAATCCCTCCATTCTCAAGGTAATTGTATTGTTGTCTTAAGAAGATGTACAAAAGCAGAAAATACTTTCTCAAAAATGGAATTTAACTTCAAAATAATGAGGGTAAAAAGAGAGAAAGAAAGAAGGGTTTTATAAAACTAAATTATCTCTACTTAAGGCTCTTCCAAATTGAGTCAGTTGGAACCTTAGAGCACAAAACAAATATGCCTGTACATAGTTTCAAGCACCATCATTTTCAGTTCAACAGGCTGATTTCTGTTTATAATTTGAAGCATATCTACTTACAATATATGTGTTGTATAAAAGTAGAAGATGAAGAGGAAAGGGTTAAGTAGAGAGTATTGTATGCCACAAGCAAATGTAGAATAAAGGGGGAAGAGTAGAAGGAGGTGCAGAAAGACAAGTCTATGTCTGTCAAAACATGAGAATCAGAAATGATTAGAGTCCAAATTACAAGTCTGTCTGTCATAAAGCATGATAGATTTAAAATACAGGAGAAGGCAAATGACAATTAAAGAACAAGCTTGAAAAACTTGCCAAAAAAGAAAAATCACAAAAAGTAGCCCAACACAGCCAATCAAATTAAGAGAGCTCATCTCAATGGAAAATTGCTTATTGTAAATGAAGGTAAATAACTGCCTAGAGGAGAAATAGACAATGGAACTTAATTAACACTCTGAACATCACTATTTACTGTGTGAATCATTATCATTGAGTCCATAGCCAACCAGACTGGGAAGAAGTTTGAAAATTATCTGAAATATTCTGTCCACCTGGGCAGAATTTTTTTTTACACAGCTTAGTTCATTCACATCTGTGAAGGACGGATTATTATTCTGCTAATGCTTCAGAATGTATCATAATTGGCTAACATTCTCTCTATAAAATGAGACGTAGGATAGATACTTAAAAAGATGCGATATCCTAGAAGCAAATTTTCAGTGTGACAGGAAAGGACTCTCTCTTCATATCTGTATTTTATGTATGGTGTTCCTTATAAAACACTCAGCTCGTCTTTCATCCAAGTTTCAGACTAAGATGTAAAATAATATTGGCTTTACAAATAAGTTTGTGGAACAAATACAGAAAAAAAAATGAATGTCAAAATTCCATTTCCAATTTAGATTTACCAAACTGTGAGAATATTTTTTTTAAAGTTCCAGCTTCTAAAATCAAGAGAAAGTAGAATAATTTAAACTTTAGTTTAAAAAGATGTTTTAGACATCTTGGAGGGTCAATAGCCTGAAATTGTGAAATAAGTAATGCAAATTACTCAGAAACAAGGAAAGAAAGGGAAAAAAATGCAACATTCATTAAAAAAACAAAACAAAACAAAACAAAAAAACCCCCACCCAAACAAAACCAACTTTGAATGATTTTTAGGGCAAATCCGTTATTTCTAGAACGTTGCTTATCAATTTGGCAACATCTCACATCTGGGGCACTTCAGAAATCTGGGAGAGATCAGACAGAAGTTATTGTTTTGTATTTTCAAGAAATATTAGCTAGCTCATAAATTTGAATTTGTGTCCCAGTTCTGATTCTAAATTTGCGGGTTTTCAGATCCAAGATTTTGCTTTGCACTCACCACTAATTTATGTTGATGTGTAAATAAGACTGAGTGGGAGAGTGAGGGGACAAGCAAGGAAACTCAATGTTATCACTGCATACAATGAAAAGTTTTCTATCAATCATTTAGTTCAGCAGCCAACAACAATCTTTATATATATAGATTGCTGAGAAGAGGTAGCAATGTTATTCTTCTGGGAACATGATGAACCAGCTTTTAGGCAATGAGCCTAAGTGCGCTTTTTTTGCCCCCCTGTGACTGAATGTCTAACTTTAATCCCAAAGGATGCGTTTCCATTACACCTGAACTGCCTAAAGTGCTGAATATCCATCAGAGACAGAGCTTCCCGCATTCATATCACCTCGTTGAGTCTTATCTATGCTTGCAGTTGATGTAGGTAATTATATTTACTGAGGTTATATCATCAAGTAAACAATAAGCTTCAAATTTGCCCTCAGCTAAACAAAGCTGAATAAGCCAGGCTGCTTTTGCACTTAATGAAAACTAGAGCAATTTAAGAGATGCTCTATTTACATTGATTAGTAATGGCCTTCCACTGCCCCTGAAATTAGTCCTTCTCCAAGCATTGGAAGAGCTAGTATCTGTAGCAGATGTCTCTTAAAGTTATACTAATAGTTATCATATATTCACACACAGTATATAATGAAACAATTGTGCGTCGAATGGCTTCAGCTTGCCAATCTCTAACACCTTGCACATAAGGAAATCCTTTAACAATGGAATGAAGTCCAAACTAAACAGAGCAGAATTGTTTTGAAGGATGGCTCATTTCCTCCTTCTGGCTCTTTACTGTTGATTATTTAAGCACTCATTTCACTTTATAAATGGAAACTGAATCATAGTTTACCACTGGAAAATTATTGGAAATCGAGTCCATTTGACTCACAGACATGGCTATTTCCTCTCTGGACAGGAAGACTATGCTCAAATGGTCCTTTCGGGAGCTCTGAATGATAAAAAGCCTGTTTCTAGCCTCTTTCAAAAAGATCTGTGTAGTGTTTTCGCATTTCACTTAGAAAAAAAAAAGTCAGGATGTTCCTCTCCAAACATGGATGTTAAAGCAGGAAAAAGGAAAGGTGAATGTACATTTTCTACTTGTCTAGACAGTATAAAGTCTGTTTGCAAACCTGGAATGATACAGGCCCTGTAGCTTCTCACTTCCTTCTTTATAACTTCTTTGTCTTTATTTATTTTCATATATATACCAAAGAAGACTGGAAAAGGCACACGCATGACTGTAGGCACATGTGACAGTATTTTTGTAACCAGTTATTATAATACACAATTCCTTTCAGCTCATCTAAAAATGTTAACAATTTCCAGATAGAAGTTAAACAATAAACCCCCCACCACCATTTCCTTCTTGCTCTAGCTTCTATCCTTCTCTAAGAGCCAGAGAAAGTCGATGGATTCCATTATTTGTCGTAAAAAGCAGGTGCAGGATACTTGTGATAAGTTCTAAAGTCCAGAGAGTGTAGAGGGAGATTTTGAGTCATCCAGAGCTGGTAATCTCAGTCAGTCTCAGAGCAGAGGCAGCAGAGTTGGATTGGGGAAACCTAGGGAAGACTGGGGCTGCTGATGGGATGGACAAGGCAGATATCAGCCATTTCACAAGTACCACAAGACTGTAGCTCAGACTGTTCAAACCAGAGCCATGTCAGCATTATATGCACAGCAAAGTTGTTTTCTATCACGTGAAACATTTGATCAAATACCAGCTTCTCTGTCCTAGATGCCTACAGTTGTCTACACTCCTTCATTATCAGTGGAGAAAGATAGGCACTTCTTGTAGCACAGTTGAGTTCATCTTCAACAAGGTGTCCCTAACAGGTCAGCTGAATCAGATATAAAAATACTTTTTTCTTTTTTTTTTTTTCTGTACAAGGGGCACATGTTGACTGGTTTAGACATAAACATCCACTTTGAAGACGTCTGAAATATTTGGCTACTTTAATAGCAAACACTTGTCACAGTACTCCAAAATTCAATACTTTCACAAGTACTGAATAGGATAAAGTGCTCAATCAGATTTTTTCCTTCAAAGTTACTTTCTAGTCAACCAGTCCCCAATCTGTACTGTTGTACAGGGTTACCCTCTCCCAGGTGCAGGACTTTGCAGTTACTTTTATTGAACTTCGTGAGGTTCATGTCATCCCATTTCTCCAGCTTTTGGGGTCCCTCTGAATTGCAGCTCTACTCTCCAGAATATTTACTGTTCCTCCCATGTCACTGATCTTGTGGAGGGTGCACTCCATCTCATTGCCTAGGCCACCAATGAAGTTGTTAAAAAATACTGATCTCAGTGTTGACCTCTAAGGAAACTGGCTGCCACTTGGGCTTCATAGCACTGATCAAAATCCTTTCAGACCAGTCATCCAGGTAATTTTCTATGCACTCACAAGTCCAAATACCCTAACTGTATCTTACCCTCTTAGCCATGGAAAATACCTGTTGCTCTCCCCTAATCTCTTCCCTCCTCTACAGAGCCATTCTTCAATAAAGAAGCCAATTAGGCTGGTCAGGCACAATTTGTAAATACATGCTGACTGTTCCCAGTTTTCTTGACCTTCCCATGCCTGGATATGGCTCTCAAGAGAATATGTTTCATCATGTTTCATCATCTCCCCTGCCTAGCTCCACCCCTTGGCATTGGGCACCTCCCAGGCATGGGGACATACCAGGATATGGGCCCATGGGTGGGCCTGGCTTGGCAGGGCCTGTGGCCAGGCAGGACAGGTCTGTGGGGAGATGGAAACTGGCCCTGCTGTGGCACAGCTGATGGCCCTGAGGGCTGATATGGGGTCCTGGGCCGTGGGCAGGTGAGTAGGGGCTGGTGGTGACCCCAGGACGGCAACAAAAGGGAGAATGAGAGGTATCTGCACAGGCTTCAAGATTTGGAGTCATGATCAGGAGAGGACATCCTGGGTATATAGGGTAATAGAAAAGGAGAGAATGGGAATCATCTTTTTGAGTGCTGTTCAGGAGAGAAGGTTGGGTGTATTTTGCAGATCCAAGTAATTTCTGTACTGGAACTGAGATCTAGAAGAACATGGAGGGAATGATTATCTTTTGCTCGTGATGCTCATTTGCACCTGCTAAGCCACCCTGCCTTGGAGGACTTGTCCACTCACCTGGTCCTGTTGCAACTGATTTCTCCACAGCCTGGGTAGACAGAGAGGAGATTTGTGGAGACAGTTGCATGTGCTGCTGCTCATCAGTGCTTCTCACTTGCCCACCCAACAGCTGTCCAGATCACCATCACACTTTCCATTGATGCATGCTCCTCAGGAAGAAAAGCAAAGAAAATGGTCATTCTAGTTTCTACGTCTGGTTTGTTTGTTTGTTTGTTTGTTTTTCAGTTTGCCACTTGTGATGCTGTTCTGCAGAGTATGTATAAAGAAGCCTCAGTTAGCAGTTTGCACAACATTATTCTGACATGCACCTTGAACTAGGCACTTTAGGCAGCTCTTTCCTGAATTTGTCCTTGAGATCCATTTCCTGATCATTCTGCTTTCAGAGAGTAATGCTTCCAAGAAATGTTGTATATTTTTGTAAGTCCAGTGGAATACACTGCTTGGTAGAGAAATAATGTTTTTGATGTGGGACATATGACAAAAAAAGCAAGAATAAGTAAGCAAATGCCTATGCCTTCCATGCCTTCAGTATGAGGTAAGAAAAATAGTGAGAAAAAAAATCTTTAAATAGAATGATGAATTATCTAAAGGGATCATTGTGCCCATCCATAAAACATAGAATCACACAAGGAAATCTGCCATTGTCGACACAAGTTTGATTCTTGGCATTGCTGTACTGGTTTTGGCTTAGGTAAAGTAAAATTTCTTCATAGTGGCTTGTATGGTGCTATGTTTTTGAGTTCTGACCAAAACAATGCTGGTAAATGAGCAATGTTTTAGTCACTGCTGAGCAGTGCTTACAGAGTCAAGGCCTTTTCTGTTTCTCACACCACCCCACCAGTGGATAGGCAGGGGGTGCACAAGAAGCTGGGAGGGGACACGGCTGGGACAGCTGACCCCAACTGACCAAAGGGATGTTCCGTACCATATGATGTCATGCTTAGCATATAAGGCTGGGGGGAAAAGCAGGAAGGGGGGACATTTGGATTTAGGACGTTTGTCTTCCCAGTAACCATTATGCATGATGGAACCCTGCTTTCCTGGAGATGGCAGGACACCTGTCTGCTGATGAGAAGTAGTGGATTAATTCCTTGTTTTGCTTTGCTTGAATGCTTAGCTTTTGCTTTACCTATTAAAACCCATGTGTTTTTTCAGTTTTACCCTTCCAACTCTCTCTGTCATCCCAATGAGTGTGCGTGGGGCTGAGCTGCCTACCAGGGTTAAACCACCACAATTACTAATATCCTGTATTTCCATACCTTCAGCACAGTGCTCAGAGATCCCAAGTGACATGGGATACTTGTTATAACATGTGCAGAAGCACTTTTATCATCTCCTCCCTCCACACCTCCAGGTTAGGAATTTGTTGTCAAATATCAAGGGGATTAGTTTCAAACATCAAAAGCAGATGTGAGGCTATGAGCAAAGCTTTTTTTTTTTAAAAAAAAAAAAAGAAATATATAAACCTGCATTTCAGACACCTTAGATAAGGAAATGTGAATCACTTCAAACAATCCCTGTTTTGCAAATGTATTTAATATTTTAGACTGTTGGTCTGCAGGCGTCCAAATGGAATGCTAATTATCCACTTTCTTCTTCAGCTAAAAGCTTCACAGAGCCTGACAGAAGGAAAGGCACTAGACTGTTGAACAACAATACCATGCTTTCAGTGGGAAAGACAACTATAAAATGTTTCCTGCAGCCTAAAATTCTTCTAGCATCAGCTGATACTTTACGAGTCCCTACTTGACACCAATTAATCTCTCCTCTACAGCTTACTATTCCCCAGGGCCTTAGCTGATATCCCTTTACTTTATGCTGCATTGAAAATGGAGGTTGGGAAGAACATATTGAGTCTGAAGCACAGCAGAGTAATACATTTAAATTCCTCCTAATCTGATGAGATGTCTTTTATTCCAGTCTTTCATTGCCCAGCAAAGGTATTTCCAAGATTACTAGTTCACTGGAATGTCTCCATCATCTTTTCCTTATAACAAGTGATGTCCAAATTGAAAAGGAGATGAAAGCTCACCTCTTATTGTCCATCAAGCCAGAGACACAGAGGTCATATAATACATAATTTTTAATGTGCCTTCCCATCGTACTGCCTCTAAATTTAGTTATTTGTTGATGTACAGAGAGTAGTTCTGTTCTTCATAACATTATTGAGAATTGCCTCAAAAAATGAGGAAGAATATTTTGGCAAGATTTGAGCAACCAGATCTAGTAGATGTCCCTGCTCCTTGCAGGAGGTTGGACTAGACGACCTTCAAGGGTCTCTTTCAACCCAAACCATTCTATGATTCTATGATTCTATGATTCTAAGATTCCTGGAAGGCCAGAATATTTAGGCAAGATTTGTCAGGAGAGGTAATATCACATGATACATTTGAAAAGCACTCAAACTTTGGACTTCTCATATCAATTATGTACATGCATCAAAGGTTTTCTTATTCTCTAACAAAACATGCTAAATCTTTTGACAATTTCACTTCATTTCACTTGGACCATGGTATTCAAAATAGATTTATTGTTATTGAATAGGTGTCAATATCAATATCCTGTGAGAACACTTACAGACATTTAATACAGATTAGACTTTAAATTCACATTCCAACTACTTGTTACTAAACTTCATATTTGATGCTTTTGGAGACCAGTCTATAGGTAAACTAAGCAGAAGTTAATAGCTCAAAGCTACCTCTAATCACTGGAAAGACAAATTATCATAGTTCATCCTTTAGGAGATAAGTATATGAAGCGGACTCCAAGCCAGTATGCGGACCTACTGTCAGTGTTTCCTCTGTCTGGAAATGTAAGGATTTATTTTATGTGAACCCTGTTATGTCAGTGTCACTGCTACGTACTGAGGCTGCAGCTTCAAGAGTTGCAGTGAGCTGATCTAACAGCTCATGTTCTCTGAAATGAGGACTTCAGGTTTCTGTCTCCTTTTCCCCTCTTCTCCCTGGTCTTGGCCACAGACTCCCATTTGGTGCCAGTTCTGAGCTGAGCTAAGTCACCAACCTACAAACAAAAAACCCCAAACAAGTCACCAACTCCCCCTCTCTGAACATGGATCATTTTCTATTGGAGTATGAAATAGAACAGTTTATGGAAGAGTTAAAAACGTTTCTTGGCTGATATAAAGAAGGGCATAGGGTTATGATTCCTGGAGCTGGGAAGAAAGGAGGGAAACATCTGAGAGGGAGCAGTGACTGACAGCCCTGTCCCTCTGGAAAGTACACTCCATTAGGGCCACACAAGCGTTCATGAAAACACAGGCTGAGGTTGCACAGGGAACAGTGGTTCTTCCCAGAGGTTTCATTAGGCCATTCTGTAAAGTCGAGTGTCTCTCTTTATGTTTTATTTATGTTTTCTTCTAAATTTGCATCTTTTCTGAAAATGCTGAGCCCAGCAGCAGCCCTGGAGTGGCAGTGGCAGGAACCAGAGCACATCCTCAGAGTTGCACAGCTCATGTCAATCTGGAGTATTTTTCTGCTTGAGGTCTTCACTCTTCTCTTCTGAATCTTTCTGATCTTAGTTCTATCAACTCTGTCAGTTTCTAAGTACAACAGAAACGTCCTCTGCTCAAAGCTTTTAAATAATCTTTGCCATACGCAGTCTACAATGGAACATATGCTTCCATAGGGCTCCTCCTACCAACATGCCCACTTTCTTCCAGGTCTTTACACATTTGCTCCCTAGAGTTTTTTCCTCATTCCTCATTCAACTCTGCTGATTCTGAAAAATAAAAATATTATTTACACTTAATTTATATGTGCTGAGTACGGACAATTGGAACAACAGCTGGGAAACGGTTTTGTTTCCTGGCCAATATGGCATGTGTAAAACTTGTGGAGCAGCAGCTGAAAGGCTGTGTTTTTAGTTTTTGGACCAATTTGACATCTTTTAGCATTTTTCTTTTTGGGCAGCAATTCAGAAGACTCTGATTTTCCCCCCACTCCAGACACCAATCTGGTATCTTTCCATCTAAGCTTTTTGACACCTTTTGTCTGTGGAAATCAATAAACACAGTCTGAAAATAATTTTCTCTGCAAAAATAAACTATTATGGAGACTTCTTACAGCATTTTTAGACAGTATATGACTTTAAAATCCAGGCTTTTTGTCTTTCCTTGCCTATATTATGCTTTTGTTATACTTTATATTAATGCTTAATTACTTTTTCTTTTGAAATATGAATCTTAGAGTGGACGTTGTTCCAGCCACATTTTTAAGTGAATATTTAGCAAAATTTTGTTACAGAATTAGAAGGAGAGTTGCTGAGGCTATTGGTAATTTTCATTATAAAGTCTCAGATATTTTTTGTATATCTGGTCCCTTTAATGTATTTTTTAACAAATTGGTTCTTCACAAAAGATGCTAAACAACAACCTTGTAACAGGAGGTCACTGTACATCTAAAGCTGGTGTCTTTAATGATAATCCTCTGCACATTTTTTGTCTCCCAGCCACATTTAGGAGACTGAGCATACTGCAGTTTCCATATCTAAAAGCCTTTGTGCAGCAAATAATCTAATTCTAGGGTGAGATATGTAACATGGGCTTCCACTTATTAGGGACAAGGCTGACAATAACTTTAATTTTATGTGGATGTCAAATAGTGCTTTATATCATGGTAATAACATCTCATTTTGTTTGATGTAGTCTAGACTAAAACATAAGTGAGAAGATGGCAGTGTGCAGGTATAATTTGAATCTTGTGTTTCCCCATTAAAACTCATTGAGAACTATGGGACTTATACAAGAATTATCTTACACTGAACTGCTTAGTAGTTTTTTTGATGTGCTGAGGTTTTTTTTAGCACTAGTTATTTGCAGAGCATATTGCTGAATTAGGTACATAACTTGCCTGGCAGTGGTATTTCCCATGTCCCAGTATAGCCATTTCTATGTGCTTGCAACATATGCAAAGTGAAAGAGTGACATTAACAATTCTCTTTGACTGTATTGATTTCATCTGCACTGCCATTCTGCTCATAAGAATGTTAAATCCTTTCTATTATTTTTTTTTACTTCACTTAAATTCTATGTGTGTGCAGAATGTTGACATACTCAACAAACATAAATCCAAATAAGCTTAAAAATTATGGCTTAATATTGTACATGTGATGGAGACAAACGTTCTTATCCTGTCTTTTTGGGGACAAAGCAGAAAGGTAAAAAATTTTCGTAAGCTCATATATGGCTCACCAAAAGCCAATTCTGCACCTGAATAAAGGGACCACACTTTCCCTTGAATCTCAAAACTCACAGTACGTAAAACACACTACTACTTAGAGTGAATAAATCATAGAACGATAGAATGGTTTGGGTTGGAAGGGGCCTTTAAAGCCCATCCAGTCCAACCCCCCTGCAAGAAGCAGGGACATCTCCAACCAGATCAGGTTGCTCAGAGCGCCGTCCAACCTGACCTTGAATGTTTCCAGGGATGGGGCATCAACCACCTCCCTGGGCAACCTGTTCCAGTGTTCTACCACCCTCATTGTAAACATTTTTTTCCTAATATCTAATCTGAATCTACCTCCCTCTATTTTAAAACCATTACCCCTCACCCTGTCACAACAGGCCCTACTGAAGAGTTTAACCTGAGCTTTCCTGTATGCCCCCTTTAGGTATTGGAAGGCCACTATAAGGTCTCCCTGGAGCCTTCTCTTCTCCAGATACTACTATACCCTGTAGTCTCACCTGAGCTTGGAAACTGAACCTCTATGTATTATTATTTTAATATCTTTACCTGGAAGAATACCCACAGAATATTGTTCTAGTGGATCACACCCTTTATCATGGCCAAGAAGATGCCTATGTGTGCCAGGGAGCAGTAGTGCAGCAGTGAGATAAGCCCAGATTGCAACTTTGTGCCACTGCACACTGAATGCTGGTTGCTAGCAGCTCCTCACATGGGGCAGCAGCACAGTTCATAAAACTGGTCTGAAGGAGAGCTGGGGGGTGGGCTGAAGGCTGTGTGATTAGAGGTCCACTACTTCTCCACATTGGGACAGTCTGCCTCAGGCTTGGTATTCTGCTGCTAGACCACAGACTTCCAATAACATAATATTAAATGTTCATTTTGCATGGAAATACTTATTTCCAGTAATTTGTTTCTTGAGTATAATGAATTTCCACTAAAAAATGACCCTGTTTAGGGTCATTCTTGGATTCGGCAAAATTATTCATAGGGACTGCATGAGTATCTTTTTACAGACTTTTATTCCTTTACACTTTGATTTAAAAATCCTTTCCTCAGTTTATAACTAAAATAATTTTTCAATGTGATTTAGATTCAGTCCTCAAAGCTGTACATCAGAGCTCTAGTTCATAATTATTAACTTTGTTTCCTCCTTAGTTATTGTTTTCCTTCTTTGCGCTGCTTCACTTGAGCAATTTCACACAGAAAGATCGTCCCATCAGCCTATGCCATCATTCAATTGATAGAAAGAAAATTAAAAAGTCAGTGTAAAAGAGATCCATAAGCAAAATCACATTGATCTATGAATAAAGTAATTTAATCTGAAAAGAACTTTTGCAATTGCCCAGATGACTTTCATGTGCCTTGGCTCACACTGTGTACATGTTTGGGTGTGTAAAATGAGAGAGGGAGAGAGAAGAACAAATAGGTGATGTTATATTGCATAAAAGGAGAGGCACTCAAAAGTATATGCACAGTTAATTAAGGACTCTTCTTAGAAACCAAGTTAGTTCCCTGAAGCTTACAAATTGTTTTATTTTGGTCTTCAGCTCTTTGCATCCTCTCCTTTATTAGACAGGCTGGTGCAGGCAGATGGTTCTAACCTGTAGTACTTGTCACACTAAGTCACTTAGCTGAATCGTGCATAAAATTGAATACAGATTACAGTTTTACCACTTCTGAGATTTGTCATTCTTTGCATGCGTTTTTTTTTCCTTCCTATTGCTTATGCACATGGGCAATCTGCACGTTTGGTCCTGGCTCTCTAGGAAGAACTAATAAAAAGAGACTTACAGTTCCCTATTGTCAAATCTCAGTAGCCAAAATTTAAACCTTCAAATTTAACCCAAAGTCATTGCCTGATTTTCAGATATACTGTTTCCTGCACTATGTGTGTTGTAACCAACAGATTTGTATTTCTTACACTGAGGTAAAAATGAAAAATATTTGATGTAATAAAAAATTTCTTCTGGATATTGTCAAAAGGTCAGTATATAGTTATTTGTGCATGCAGTAGAATGATTTAAATTTTTTATTACTAACAAAAAACCAAAACAGAAATTGGATTCTTTCCATGAATATCTTGTAGCAAAGAGCTCTCATCCTAATAGATTTTTATAGATTAATTATGTAAGAAAATTTCATCTTTTTCTTTTCATTACCAATTCAGTGTGGCAAGGAAGAACTGTGACATAAAGAAAGTCAAAAGCCAGCATAGTATTTTCAGGAAAGAGACAGATTAAACACAGGTATTTTTAATATTGCTATGGGAGATATAATAGGAGACTGACTTTTCTTTCTAAGTGAGTGTTTCATTTATATTTAGGCACCCAATGTTGAAAAATTTAGAAAACAATTTAAATTAAATAATGGATGGTAAAGAGAAAGTCTACTACTGATGTTCCGTGTTTGTTCCCTTGCCAAATCAGGAATATTTGCTGTGATGTTTTTCTTCAGTCTTATAAAGTACTTTCTCTATCCAAAAGAATAACTTTTACCACTTATTAGATGCTGTTATTCCATATTACTCTCCCATAAGTCGCACACTAGACAGTCAAACTTCCTTTGTTGAAAATGTCAGAACAAGACTATTCCCACCAGTAAATATTTAGTTCCTTGTCAGTCAACGAAGGAAAAAGTTTAGTTTGAATAAAAGTGGTGGCATTAATTTTAAGCAAAAGTGGAGGTAGACTCAAATGTAGAAATGGCTGAAGTGTTGAAGAGAGAAGAGGGAGAAACTGCGCATCTGCAATGGCCACCACCATGTCACTTGAACCTGAGGAGAAACAACAAACCAGTCTGGTCTAGGAGAGGGTGCTGCAAGCTCCCGAGGTCCCCATCACCTCACTCTTTATTCAGTTCAAGCTAACTAGACCCTTTTTTCCTCATCTGACAGGTTTTAATGGTTAGATGTGTTCTAGCAGTTGGTAGATGTTCACTTTGCCCCTGCAGCTGATCGGTTTTAGTCATAGTCAACTCTACTTTTTTGAACTTTCTTCAGAAGAAATGAGAGATCATCACCTTGCATACAGGATATTCTGTTCTTGTTTTAATTTTTTTTTTTTTTTTAATGCAAGTAACTCTTGTCTTGGTGCAGAATGCTGGAATAAAGCCTGTATAGCATTTACATCATAATTATATCCTGTTTGGAGGATATAAATTGGATGGCCCACTGAAGAGGAATAGTTTCATCCTAACAGGAAAATACTTAAGATCTGGCTTCTCAAATAAACCTTTGTATTTGCTCCACTACTTGGAATGTCATGCAGCAATTCTTAGGAGTAGCTGTAATGTGTGCTGACATATCAGCTACAATTTTAAAAATCTTTACACAATAGCAGATATTATTTTGTTCCTGACTGAAATTATTTATGGAGAGTTACAGCTCTCACCACAGGGACAATCTCTTTCTCATTCCTGTTGAAAGTCTGAAAAATCTCTAAATGAATTCTTGGTTAGACTCAAAAGTTGTTCTCACAGATATCTTTTCTTTTAGCTATGTTTCCCTGCTAGGTGGTGTCAGAGCACAGGCACAGACACTGGGACTCAGTCATCTGTATTTTCCTTATTGCTAGAATAGTCCCTCACACGGTTTTGGTCAGTTGGAACTCTTCCAAATTATTCCCAGGCACAGTTTGGGGTTACCACATGATAAGGATCGCTCCTGAAAAGTGTTTTGGATGAAGCTACCCTGCTCTAAAAGCAAAGACAGTTCAATAGTATGACAATACCAGACTATGCCAGCTGACCTCGGTCCAGAGAATGGGCTCTAGAGCTGTTTATCTGACTACTTTTAGTAGACGTAATTTCTGGGTTTCATGTATATGGCTATGTGTATGAATGATATGACCATTTTCATAAAATGGCTGGAAAATGAGTTGAATAGACTGTAAATTTTCTCTTAAGAAAGTGCTAAAGTATTAAAATTAAGTACTTAATGCAGGATACCAAAAGTGTATTTTGAACTAGCTTTCAGTTTTCAACATGTCCTATTCTAAATTATTGATGTCTGTTCTGTTTAATTGAATATCCCAAGTAAAAAGTGACAAAAAGAAAAGAAAATCTAATCCAGAATTACTACTTTGCTGGCAAACTGAATTTGCTTCAATGTAACATCTTTCTAAAGTGGAGTTGCTTTCATTTTTGAAAGAAAGGTCAAATATATCTTCCTTGAGAAAAGATCATTCCACTGTTTCTGATAAATGACAGTAGCGTATTGAAGGAAGAGGTTAGACTGTTATATTCATTGAGTTCCTACATTCGTTGTGACCGCACCATGGTTACACAAAAAGCCTTACAACATGTATAGGCGTAACTTTCTCAGTCCAAGAAGGCTGAATATAAGTATCATTAGCAAATACAACCATAATGTAAGAGGCTCTTAATGTGGCATCCTTCACAGGTTTTAGGTAGTTCATTATGTGAAATGAAATATAAGGCATACCCACATACGGTGTTGAATTTTGGCCTTATGAAAAAAGAAGACCCCTTGAGAATGTGATAAATGCATAAGATACAGGGAAAAATTGAGCAAACCTCTCAATATAGCTTAGTTCTTCTACTCCATAGAAGAAGAAACAGGGCATATGCAGGACACAGTCTTTTTCCCCTTTGTAAGTTAAACAGAA
This sequence comes from Chlamydotis macqueenii, assembly GCF_036417535.1. Lineage (NCBI taxonomy): Eukaryota > Metazoa > Chordata > Aves > Otidiformes > Otididae > Chlamydotis > Chlamydotis macqueenii. The sequence goes on from NC_141558.1 coordinate 13,334,352, forward strand.
CCTGAATTTTCTATTAGTGTTGAGAAATTTTAGTGTTTCTGGTACGTTTCCTGAGCAACCTCTTGTGAAGCAGTAAAAGCTATTGAAGCGCAGAGTTCATTATATCTTTGATGATGTCTAAGTTTTCCATGTTCACTCTAAGGTAGCTATCAAGATCTATTTTAAAGGTAAATTATTTCATTTCCTTCCCTAAATCTATTTTCCAGGCAAGATATACCAGCTGCTTTGAAAAGGGAGTTGGTTTGTTTCGTTGGTTTTTTTTTTTTTCCCAGAGAGCTTTCACTTCAACAGATCAGCCACTGACATCTCAGGTTAAGCTATCTCAGCATAATCACTGATACTACAGGGTTTGCAGGAAGTGAAATGAGCTCTGTGAAGGTTTCAGGTCAAATATTAATCTACCTGACAGTAGCATGTCTGGAAAGTTTCATCTTCAGCATTCCAGTGATACCTAAATCCTTCCCACCTGCTGGGACAGCACTGACTCCCAAATTGTAAGATAATTTAGAATTTAAATTTTGCATTTAAAAGTCTGCTTGAAAAAGAGACTTCATCTGCTTCCTGTAACTTTGTATACTTAGTAGTGAGCAAGGGCTGGAAACTGAATGATATACACATTTTTTTAACTGTTTCATTGTTTTTCCTGCTTCAAAGAAGAGCCAAGTCTCAGACCTAAACTTCTAAAGTCAGCAAAAGATATCATCTCTCTTTTCTGTGGATGGGAATGAATAACACTCATTTAATCTATGTATGTGGCATTTTTCTGCACTGGTGTAAAAGAATGCAAGAGTAGTTATAGTGTTCCAAAAAAAGCAGTTCCTCTTTAACAAAAAATCAGGCAGAATTAAGGATATTATTATTGTGTTGCATAAAGGCTGTCCAAGAAGTAAAATATTTCTACCATGAAAATCTTCCCATGCAGAAAACACTATAAGAACTTTACCCACTTTACTTCTGGAAATTTCAAGGTGAGATCAATAAAAGTAATAAAAAATTTATTCATTGCTTTGGCACAAAGAGATAGGGTATGGCTAGCTCACAAAGCTGAAACTTGTTATGGGAAGTGGAAAAGATAATTTTCTTAGAGCACAGAAATCCAGAAAAGATGGAGCACAATATCAGCCTTTTCAATAATGGTTGAAAAATGGATCAGGTACCAGCTAGTTCCTACAAGCGTAATGGAACATATCTTACAAGATTCCCATGCTCCACACTCACAGGTGTATGTGCGGTCCTGAATATATCTCTTTCAGTCCATTTTCTACACTGTCTTGTCATTCTATAAGGACATGCGAAAATATACCTCCAGAATGTCAGCCAGATGAAGTTCTAAAAGCTGTGAAATCAATACCTAAGAAGGTCTAAGCTTAATTTGATATAATTGCAAAATTCAATTTATAAATGGTTATTATTTAATTCGTTCTACAACCTTTGAAAAACCACATTGTATATTGTATACATTTACTTGTAACTACATAGTATAACCTCATGAGAAATTATTTGGTAATCATCACATAACATAATATTATTGACAGAAAAGCTAAGCTGATCTACTGCACCCATTTTATGTTAATGTAAATCTGTCAATTTCAAGAGAGTTAACAAAATTCATTTATAAGTGAGGCTCTGTCTTCATCTCTTTCATCATAATTGATTTGAAGATATCAGCTAATACTCTCTTGTTTTATATACTTAAACATATAAACCTGTATATTATTAATATGGCAGTTGAATGTATATGTCAGTTGAGTTGCATGCAAGGACAGTCTATTCTACCCTTAGCAAAGGATAGAATTAATTGTGGAAATAATTTTGTAGTCCATTATTGCCTTGAATTTGTCCAAGATTTTTTTTTCTTAATCGTTGTCTCCAGTAGCACAAAACCCAGAATTATAAAACTATCTTTAAGGCATTGTTTTGGAGGAATTTAGGATACTATTCAGAAGAGCAGTTTTGGAAAACTCTGCCTGTTTAGATAACAGAGAGATCCTAAATGTGTAGAGTAAGAGTTATCTCCACTACCTTTAAACATAAAATGGAGGCATCTACACCTGATCTAGCCATTCTCTTTGAACTTGTCACTGGAGGGATCTAAGGGTTTAAGTTTTGGCTACTGAGATTTGACAATAGGAGATCTGGTCTATTTTAAAGTCTAGTTTACACTGAGATTAAACACAATAAGTGCGCCAGTTTCTTCTCAGTGACTATGAAGGGAATAAAGTTGACTAGCTGAGACATAAGCTAGGTCTACATTCTAGTTAACTATAACTAGCTGCTGTGTTTCCCACACCAGAGATCTCAATTACCCTTGTACTCAAGCAACAAGAAGAACCCAATTTTCAGGATATGTCTAAAATCAGACGAAACAGACCTTCTGTCTGGCATAATACTTGAAATTATAATGGGAGAACAGAACACAGATGTTGTTAGAAGAATTGAAAGTGGACAAAGCTGGACTGTCAGAAAGAGAAAGAAGTACTGGTTAAAACTTTTGAGATGAAAAGAGATTTGTAACATAGTTTCTCAAGGTCCTATTCTGTGCTTTATTTTATTTATTCTACATAAAAATAGTTTGTGTGCATGGCTAATAGACTAACTGGTCATACCTGTGAAAACCATAGATTTTTGTACTAGGTGGTTCTTCACTTCACAGCAAGGAGGAAATCTGTCACATGGGTCAGCTCAGTTATCTAAGGCACGTCCATCACTGAGGGCACGTTGGTTACCTGAATTACCTCAGGTATATGTGTAAGGGACATCCCTTAATATTCATCCATCACCTCTCATTTCCATCAGTCACCTCAGAAGGCCTAGAGAAGAACAAGAGGTGGGATTTAATTTTATCATCAAAAGTTAAATTCTAAAAAAAAATTCTTCTATAAAATAAATTTTCATCAACTTGAAATAGCAGAAGGCAAAAAAGACCTGAATATCCTTGTTCAATCAAGTAGTGTCATGTGACTATAAGCAGGCAAAAATAATCCTAGCGCGCTTGAGGCAAAGTGATAGAAATAGAGACGTGTTGATGCCATTATATAAGGTGCTAGAAAATTCTCTGAAATACTAGATTCAGTCCATGTTGAAGAACTGTGAATTTAAACTAGAACAAACTGGGAGAATAACCTCTATACAGATCTGTAAAATAAAAGTGGAGATAATATATATGAAAAATTATAAATATCTGTAACCACATGTGGTGAAAACCATCAAGGAGGAAAAAAAAAAAAGAGCTATTAAGCTAGAAGATCCTGTTGGCAGAGCAATATAAAAAGGTGCAAGACGGTCATTAATACTTTTGAACTGGGAGTTAGGAGATTTCTAATATCAGGAACAACTTTCAAGCAGAAACAGGGAGATGAGATATCTTAGCTCATTTTATAATGGGTCTTGCAGCACTTATAAACAGGTTTCAGTTGCATAAAACAACAGGAAACAGGATTTTATGATCCACTAAGTTTGTCCAGCCTTATGCCCAAAGACACAGAAGGCATCGGCAGAAGAAATTCTGCATCCTCATGTAAGTGGGAAGTTTTCAGAAAACTTTTATAAGTATAAACACTGATAATATGTTTACTTTCATATATTAAATGTGTGCATTCATTGGTCACTGTTATTCTGAAAAACTGGTGATATACTTTAGCATTCTTTTTCATTGTAACAATAAAAATATTGGTTTTCATATGTAGTTGGGCTATAGTGGACTTGAATGTCAAGTGCAGCTTTTTCATATTTACATTTCACCATAATACAATATTTTATTTGTTTGCTTTTTGTCTTGTCCCATATTTCTATTTGTTGAAACACAATTTTGTTTACTGGATGATAATGTTCCTTCATTGTTTGTGAGAAAAGTAGTACTCCACCTCTTTAAAGTTAAATAGACTACGCTGCAAGTTTTAAACATCTGCAGTATGTCATGTAATTGATTCTGTGTGTTTTGTTTAGGATCATTTTTGTCAACATTGTTTTGCTTATTTATGTTTAATGAGGATTGAAGTTACTTTTAATGAAAATGAAAAATTCAGGAAACTCAATGTCAGTTATTTATTACTCTAGAAATGATTTTAAGATTATCTTTTAACAAACAGTCACTTAAATAAAACACAAGTAAGGGTTCTTTCATTGCTACTGTCAGACAGCATGTTTTCCAGGTCTGCTTATAGGTGCTAAGAGTAATAATTGTGACGAATTATTAATAATTTAAATACCAACAAAGATAGTATAACAGTAACAGCAATAAAAATAGTAATTAGTCATAGGTATCAGCAGAGTCTCACTCGTATCTCTGCCTTCGACACTGATTTTCTCTTTCTTTTTGTTTCCAGTTATCCTTTATTTCTGCAAGTACATTGCAAATTCATTCTGTACATACAGGTGGCTTGAGGTCACAGAAACTGAAAATCAGTGGAAGGAACACGAACTTCATTTGTATTAATTTCATTGAGGATAAGGTCCTAAACAAATAAGAAAATTGCTTTAGTAGTGATCCAGAAGACTGTGCTAGCTGTATGGCTGGAGATAGCACTAAAATTAGGATTTTAGTAAGCAGTGGTGCTTACTGCTGTGTTTGAGCAGGAAAACAGCACAAGTGACATCTGCTTTCTCAGATAACTCCTATCATCCTTTCTCTGGAAGAATAAAGTGCATTGAAGATTTAAAAGCTGTGGAAAAGGCACAAAGATATTAGGTCACTTGGCCCAAATCCCAGATTAAGTCAACTACCGCCCCTAGAAGAAAACCCCAAATTCCCAGCTTTCAAAGCGCCACGCCAGCTGATGGAAAGCATTGTTTCTTCACACAAAGTTTATTTAAAGGAAAGTAAGCAAGAAGAAGAACCCAAGATTCTAAATTCCAGAAAGAAAAGCTTTACATTATCTTGTAAAACTGGGAAAGTGTGTGCTGTAATTTTGTGTATTTCAGGTATAATTCTAGTTCTTATGCACTGAATATAATACTTTACTGATATTTGATTTTTACTGAAGCAAAAAGTACCTACTGTCTGAAAAGGATGCATTTTTCTTTCAGTTCAGGATATCAAATTGCTTTGCCCCAGTATGCTGAAGTGTACATAGAAGCTGCAAGCAATCATTAAGGTTGTGTACAGATGTGCATTACTCAAACAGGTATGCCCATAAAAAAGGTTGCGTATACAAGTCCACATTCAGCTGGTCATCAGTGCTCCTTTTGCGGAAGTTGTTACTCCTACTATAATTTGCTTGCAGAGATGCTCACATGAGCGCTTTGTGTCTTCTAAAGTACAGGTCTGTGAGTTGAAGTATCTTGGATAATGGATCTTGGCAAATCCAGCTCATTAGGACTTAAGCAGAACAGGCATCTGAGCAGCAACATATCAAGATCAGAAAGAAATAACCTGGTTGTTATCTCCGAGGGATACATCTAAACAATTGAGTCACTAAATCTGAATGATGAATTTAGAAATTACAGACAGGAGACGGCCTGGAGGAGATCTTAACTGTCCATCTTTTCACTTCCTATGCCCAGAAAGAAGATCAGATATCTCTGTGTCATGCCTGACCGGTTCTTGTCCAACTTGTTTTTCAATAACCTCCAGTGATGGAAACTTCACAGCCTGCCCAGGCAATGTGTTCCAGTGCTGCACTAACCTTTCTGTTAGGAGGTTTTTCCTGTCATTTGATCTAATCTCCCTTGTGCTAATTAGAAACCCTTGTTGTAATCACAATATATTATTCAGTTGGTCCACATCCCTCTTGACCTGCACACAAAATCAGACATTAGTACTCCAGCTGACACCTTACTAGTGCCAAATACAGCAAATATTTCAGTTGAATTAGAGATAACACTCCTATTTACTTTTTTCAGAAAAGCATAACATTCTTGACTCATGTCCAGCTTGTGAGCCACAGTAACTCTCAGACCTTTTTGTTTAGCCAGACATTTTTCAGTTTGTGCTTACAGAGAATAATTTTGTATGTATCCTTGTAGAACTGCATCTTTCTGCACGTAGATTTTGAAAGGCCCTGATCAGCTGGATCTCATGTTACAGTTTAGTTCTGCAATGAGCCAGAGGCTGGACAGGTGACCTCCTGGGCTCTCTCTTGCTCTTTCTCACCCTTTCAATTTGAATAATTATAGAATCATAGAATAGTTAGGATTGGAAGGGACCTTTAAAGGTCATCTAGTCCAACCTCCCTGCAAGGAACAGGGACATCTCCAACTAGATCAGATGGCTCAGAGCCCCATCCAACCTGGCCTTGAATATTTCCAGGGATGGGGCATCCACCACCTCTCTGGGCAACATATTCCAGTGTTCCACCATCCTCATTGTAAAAATTTTTTTTCTAATATCCAGTCTGAATCTACCTCCCTTTATTTTAAAACCATTACCACTCATCCTATCATGACAGGCCTTGCTGAAGAGTTTCTCTCCGTCTTTCTTGTAGGCCTCTTTTAAGTACAGGAAGATTGCTATAAGGTCTCCCCGGAGCCTTCTCTTCTCCAGGCTGAACAGCCCCAAGTCTCTCAGCCTGTCCTCATAGGAGAGGTGCTCCAGCCCTCTCATCATCCTCATGGCCCTCCTCTGGACTCTCTCCAACAGGTCCACATCCTTCTTATGTTGGGGACTCAATTCTACGATTCCATGATTTTCTGAGATAACTTTGAACTTCAATTCTCTTGTACAGTGTACTTAAAGCTTTCTCAGCTTGTGTCATTTACAACTTCAGTAAAATTATTTTATTCTTTCCTTTCAGTTTTCACAAAAACTTTGCATGGTTTCTAATCCAAGACAGACCAATTAGTCCAAAAGTGAATATATTCTTCCAGATTGACTATTAAGCACTGCTGACACACTCATAAAGTATGGTAAACACCATGTAACAGTAGCTTCACCACTGTCCCCATTCATCACGAGGCAGGCATAACTGCAATAAGTCTGAAACTCTCCCAATGACACTGATGAAGCAATGGCTTCATCTTCAGGATATGTTCTCTCCCCAGACTTTTACCCTCTCCCAGAAGGTCTAACCGAAATATCATCGGAGTCCAACTCTTTCATCCTCCTTCCCCGAGGTAGATGATGACTTCTTATCTTTTAAGTATTGTTCTTGGCACTATTACGAGTTCCTACATGGATGCACAGCAGCATGAAGTAGTAGCCACTAGGCCAGATGAGCCTTAGCAAGCTTTCCATACCATCTTGGATTTAGAATGCTGGCAAGGTATGTATCTCATGGGATGTCAAGTCCAGCAACCACATGGATCACTTCAGCTCCCTCAGGACACAACTACTAAATAATTCTGTCTTTCATTTCCTCTTTGGAGTTCTGCACTGCATCTTGCTCCTTCACTACTGGAATTATTCTTCATTTGCTCTCAGGACAGCATAGTGGTACCAGATTGCAGTAGGACACTTCATGGAGGTAGACCCTCTGCCTTAAATAATGACCACCAGACTCTAAAGAGCAGGCAGCTGTAGTCAGCTTCAAAAACTCCTTTCCTCTTTTCTTTTCCATTCCCGATAGCTTCCTGTAGTTTCTTCTAATTAGATCTGACAATCAGTGATTGCATTATATCCATGCAGACTGGTGTGCTGCGTCTCATGATATCTAAATATAATTGCAGAAACAATGAATGGAGTCTTGCTGCTTTAAACAGCAGCCTGTTGTTTTTTTTTTTTTTCATGACTTGGCTAGTATAGATTCATACAGGCTCACCAGTTCTTAGGTTTCACACTAAATCGGTGGCTTTGGGCCTCAAAGGGGATCAGTTCTTTGCTCCATGTACCCCAGCAGCAGAATTCTAGGAGGAAGGAAGTGATTTCTGTGAATAAAGACATCTCCAGTTTGACCAGGAGATGAGGAGTTCAGAATATGAACTCACAAAACTTCACCTGACACTCAGACAATTTCCCCATTCATGAATTTTTACTCACCCAAAAGTCGGTTTTCGCAGTTTGAACATGGTCTCTAAAAACTTAATATCCTGGTTTCGGCTGGGATGGAGCTAATTTTCTTCCCAATAACTGCTGTGTTTTGGATTTAGTATGGGATTTGGTATGTGAAGAATGTTGATAATACACTGATGTTATTAGTTTTTGCTAAAGAGACCAAGGACTTTTCTCAACTTTTGCTAGTGTGCAGATGCAAGAAGCTGGAAGGAGTATAGCCAGTACAGCTGATCCAAACTGACCAAAGAAAGTGTTCTATGCCATAGATGTCATGCTCAGTATGTAAGTGGAGATTAGCCAATGGGCTCTCTCTTGCTCTTTCTCTAGCTGTTTGAGATCATTCTGGGATCATTTTCAGTTTTCATTTCATGATCGCTCAGGACAGGCTGTATTGGTCATCAGGTGGTGAGAGATGGTGCATCTTTTGTTTTTTATGTTTTATTATCCCTATGTATTATTATTATCCCTATGTATTATTATTATTATTATTATTATTATTATTATTGTTATTATTAAGTTATCTCTTCCTTTGCTATTCTAGTAAACTGTCTTTATCTCAACCCATGAGTTTTCTTTTCTTCCCAATTCTCTCGTCTGTCCCCTGAGGAGGGTGAGTGAGCAACTGCATGGTACTATATTGCTGACTGGGATTAAACTATGACACTTCAGTAATTATTTCACCACTGATATTTGTTTAAGCACCAAAGTAATGGAAAACAACTCAACTATATGGATGCATAGATATGCAGCTGGTTATTTAGACTGGCACAACGACAGAAATAGAGTATTGTGTGAGGAAAAAAGTAGAGAGGAAAAAAACTTAAAAGGTTTGTTATTGTGAGTAAATCCAGTCCAAAGCTCTCACAAACAAAATGAGAGAAGAAACAATAGTTTTTAGCTGTGCCGGTGTGGCTTTGTAGCCACTGCTCAGGTGACGTCCTAGATCTGTGTGATACTGGACTGAGAGCAGATGCACTGCTGCAGATGCACTGTTTTATTTGATTCTGTCTTTCACAGAATCAAAATGGCTGAATGGGCACCTACTGGTACCTGTGGTTTCTTTTTAGAGGGACTGATGGCTATTCAGACAGCATATAGCATTCAGGGAACACTGTTGATTTCTGTTTCTGCCATCAAAAAAAAAAAAAAGCCAAAACATGCCTTTGAAAGATCTCTGAGATACTGAAAAGGAAAACCCAGTTCCATCCGTACAGCACTCTCATTAGCTATCTTAATCTGGAGAAGGCCACATGACAGTACAGCTAGTGCTATCTTCTTTCCACCAACTGAAGTGGCTTTACGTATGACACAAAATTGTCTTCACTGAGGTTTCCTTAAGAAGTCAAATGCAGGAAATAGAAAGCAAAGATTATGATCTTTAAAATTTGAAGATTTAAATCTTTTTGGAATTATATAAGTACCTATTATTTTGGCACAGTATAATTTGGGACATTTTGATAACGTGTTCTCAAAAAGATTTGCAAAAGCTACTCTAAAAATTGGTAATATTCAACTATGTGTGCATGGAGAAGAACAATGTATTTATCTGCTATGGGGAAAAAAAAAAGGAAAATTGTTGGCATTAGGAGGTCTTTAATTTTCCTCCCTCCCTTCCTAAATCCTGGGATCAGCCAAACCTGTGTGTGCTTTTATCTAAGCCAAGTGACCACATTGTAAACCTAACCTCGTCAACATGCTGTAAATGGTTTGAATTAATTAATTTCCTCTGGAAATCTGTTGTATCCTGTATCCTGCTTTAACCCCCTATGAAGAAGGACCAACATGGAAGTATCAGTTAGCACCATAAGCACAGCTCAGTGACAACTTACTTTGTTGTTAATGAAAAATGGTTACTGTTCCATGCGGAAGCCTATTGATGTTAATATGTCCAGTGCTCTTGTGGGCTAACATCTGGTCTGTGTTAGATGTTAATTCTAATTCTTAGTCAATATTTTTGGACACTGCTACTGTTGGCATTTTATTGGTATTACCTGTGTGTTCTGCAAAGCTTTGTTTTGATGTATGTAAACCACATTTATTTTGCAATAATTCATTAGTATTACTTCTACTTATTTCATCATGTTGGTAGGGGTTTGTAAAGACCCACATCATTAATTCCTACTTTCTTGTTTAAGCCCTGCTTGATCCTCTTAAATGTTCCCATTTGAAGCACACCATCACTGTTTATATGTATGTTCAGTGCTTCACTCTACCAAGATGTGGTAACAGGAGTACGTAAAAAGAAGACTTTCCCATCCCCCAAAAAACATTGTGAAATTAAGCCTTAGTGGTCCACATCGGAGGAGTAAGGGGAACAGAGACAGAAGAAATATCCACCCTGTTGAAGCTGAAATGCTTGCCTGTAATGCCTGTATTTGAAAGGCAGTTCCACTAATGTAGTTCCATTGTTGCTGATTCTCCTGTCTTCTTCCTGCCTTGATAGATTTTGAATATAAAATAATTAAATAATTTTTCTAGTTATTAGATAGTAAGGAAGAAGCTGCCATCTACCAGACATTTGTATAAAAAACTATATTGGAATCCCTGCTGGTGATACTACAAGTGATAAAAAGCTAGTAAGAATGTTCTGATACTTGAAGCAATAGTAAGCTTAATTGTTAAAAAAAAAAAAAGAACTGCTTAAGAAGAGACCAGGATGAAAAGTTTGTTAGAGCAAATTGGACTATTTGATAGATAGACCAATGAGGCAAGACAGAACTCAAGACAGGAGCAATTAGGCTGCAATAATTTTCCATCTGGACAACTGGAATTGAATGGACAAAGAAGAAGAGAGGGGAAGGCAAAAGGGCTTGTGCACCCTGACAAGAGAAGGCAGAGAATGGGAGCAAGAATCAAGAGGTGCTGGGAGAAAATTAAGAGTGAACAGGAAGTTAAAAAAGGGGCAAAGTAAGACACTAGTGGAGGAAGGAATAGAACATGGCTTGGATGCTAGGTGGGGCTGGGAACTAGCTGAGAGACAACTTGGGGACTGAGTTGAGGCTACGTGGAGAGTTTGTGAATAGAAGATAAGAATGGATATATGTTGAACCTGTGGAAATGGCTGGACTAACATGAATAAAAAATAAGAAAGGATGTGTGCTGAACCTGTGGAAACGGCTGGGCTAAAGGGATTTGAAAGAGGTGCACTAAAGAGAAGCAATTCACTCTGACAGCTCAGACATAAAGAATGGGATCGGTACTAGGAATCTGGTGTCACTGATAAGAGGGTAAAGGTGGGGAGAAAAAATACAGTGGCCTTAGTAAAAAGATTTAATTGTCCCTTTCTTATTTTTAGAGTGTATTACTTTGCATCTTTAGCATTTTAATGTGGGGGTGACAGGGGTGAGGTGTGCACTGTAAATGTAGTTCATTAGAATGGGTGTTGTGGTTTGCAACACATTGTTGAGCAATGAGGAGATCTTCAACATCCTCTTTTATAAAGAATCCTTGGTTGCTATGGAGGCAGTTTCAAAAGTCCTTTGTTAGAATATGTGTTTTCTGCTAATAAAAAAAAAAAAGAGGTCACACTTTTTTGGCTCAAAGATGATAACCCAGAAAGAAAAAAGAAAAATCACTAAAGGGGTGGGGTGAATTAGAAAATCAGGCAAAAGCATGCTGCCCACAGGGAAAAGACAGTCTGTAACTAAGGAAAGAGCAGACAGGTGAGAAACAAAGAGTCTACATTTTAAGAATATTTTCCGTTTTTCACTGGTTATCTCTTTGCAGAATTAGAACAGACTACATAGAGAGGGGAAGGACACGCCTGCTCTTGCAGCTAGAAAATCTGACCTATGCAAACCAAACACAAACTGAAAGCTTCAGAATAATCTACCTATCTATTCCAGCAGGCATCTCTCTTACACTGCTCAGAAAGGTGTTGAAGCAGTTTTCAAGGAAAGAGAAACAGGCAGTTCATCCCAAGGTCTTTCTCTTTTCCTGCTCTCCAGTAGCAAGTGACTGTGTTTAGCATTAGTCTACAGTTTGGGCACTTGCGGCTTAAAGGAAAGGAGAGAGGAAGGTGTGGGATTGTTCTTTTAATTTTTTTTTAATCGTTCAGAAACCCCTATTCGTGAGTTCACCGGTGAAAAATCTGGCTCAGCAGTTTTACGCTGGATGAGATGCAATGCTTCTGGGGAGCGCTGCTATCACAGAAAGCTCTGCTCAGTCAGCGTGAGCTGAAGAGTCCATTGCTGAAGACCAGCTATGCTGGAAGAGGGATGGCACAGTGAGTCTAGGCGTATCCTCCAAGCCAGCCAAGGCAGATTCGAACCCACCATACTCCTGTTAGGACTACAGCCCCACTGTGTGTCTGCATCTGAGGCTGGGGAGGAGGGGCACATACTGCTGCGAATGGGGCCCATGTGGGTGGACTGGGGCTGGAGAGCATATGTGAAAAGCAGATGTGGTGTGTGTTCCTGAGCAGAGTGGAGTGTGACAGCAGGGGCTTGGGAAAGAAGTCTCTGTAATGACTGTGTTAGATATTTTAATAAAGAAGTTACCTAGTGTAAATAAATCCATATGTTTTGTAATCCATAGTCCCATTCTGCTTCAGCATCTGGCAATGTGGGGATTTAGCAGCGATAGAATTAATGGTATAGCTTCCTATTATATTTAATGGGGGGTGGAAAACAATTAATGACTTATTTTAAATGACAGTTTCAAGAGCAGTCTTCATTAAGGAAGGCTCACAATTAAAGGAGATTATTCTTGCTAAAAGCCAGAAAGAATTACACTAACCAACAAGAGCAACTTGGAAGAGGGATCCATACGCACAAGCAGTTTGTCGTTGGGTGTGTATTACAACTAGGAAGGCTCAAAACTTTTCATAGAAGTGATCTGGGGAAGAAGGGAAATATTTCAACAAGATCTTGTTTTCTGTGTAAAAAGTACCAAGTTTATCTGACTTTTATTAACATTTTGCCAATCTTTTCCTACCCTCTTAATTCCCTCTCCCACCAAGAAGTGACTTTGTCAAAACAAAAAGTAAAGGTTTTGTGGAAGGATGTGGAACAGGTTTGTTTTTTTTTTTTACTAGAAAAGACTGACCAAAAGTGTTTCTAATTTGCTTGTTTTAGCAGTGAACTTTTTCAGGTGAAATAAATAACTGTCTGTATCTTCAGTCTTTCTGGGTCAAGTAGCTTGTATACAGGCTTCCTGTTTGCCTCTAGTCCTTACTCCATAAAATAGTGAGCTTTTATTTCAAGAAAACAGGGTGTAGCGTCTTGGTGAGCACTGTCAAGCTATTGTCTCATTTTAAAAGTATGTTGTTCTTTAAAACACAGATTGAAGAGACCATTGGAGAGAAAACTGGAAATTACCCCTTTTTAGTCATTAGGAGTCTGACCATGAATATTCAAATATGCTCATTTTCCCCTGACTTTTTTTTCTTACTTTGGAATTAAATTTAGTACTATTTATCATTTTCTTAAGGTTGACTGTGTCTTAGATTGTGTGGGATACACTTTAAATGCCGCTGAGAATGTTTTGAAAGCATGCAAGTTCCTAACAGTAACGATAGTTGCAGTAGTACTTCAGCAGACTCAAGGAATCCTGCGACCCTTCTTCAAAAGGGATGGTACTTTGCTGAAGGGATTTGAATAGTATTGCCCAGAAAGCTGCTTATCATTTCCATAGCTGTCTGAACATCCTTGCTGACAAAAGCTTTCTACAATTTTCAGTCAGTTTGTTCCAAATTTCACACATCTCTCGCTTTCCTAGGGGGAAAAAAATATCTACAAATTTAATGAAAAATAAAAACGTGAAACATGAACATTCATAGCTTGCTAATCATCACTGTAATAACTGTGTGTATCCTGGGGAATTACAGCCACCAAAGGGGCACAGAGTTGCTCAGCTATTTCCTCCTAGTTTTGTCCCTTCAGCAAAAGGCGTGCCAGGACTTTCCTCTCCCCACTGGCTGGTTTGCAGGAGGGTGGGGTTAGGGAAATGATAAAAGGCGGTGAAAAGTTGCCTTGTTTTTATAGCTTTACTGCCAGTAGCTAGCCCTAAGGGAGACAGGAGTATTGGTAGTTAGAACTTTGGCCAAGTAAGGGATCCCTGGATTTAAAGCAAAGCGCTTGTTCCTCACTCAGCCAGGTACCCCAGAGGCCTCAGTGGATACAAAACAAACGTGCTACATGCCACTACAAATCTTTTCATTCATGCTAGCTTGAATTTCCCCAGGAAAAAATGTAGTCCTACGAGATTTCTGAAACAAACAAAAAAAAATTATTCTGCCGTACACAGCAAGAGATGGAGGGCTGGGTTCCCCTCCTCTCCCTGCCCGAGCACGGCCCAGCAGAGGCAGCAGGACGGCGGTGGCAAAGACTCAGCACAACTCTCCCACGCTCCATCTCAGCTGTGTGGACCGGAGGGCCCAAGGGCACCCCGGAGCAGCTGTCAGGTGGATCCGAGCAGCCTAGGCTCCTTAATGGCCACTGCCCCGTTGGGAGATTAGTGTGGCAGAACACCGCCATATGCCTCCCTGCCCCAACAAATCCCCTTCACTGCCCTGACACACTTCTAGAAAACCTTTTCCCAAGCAACCTGTAGGGCAGGAAAGCATCTGCCTTTGGGTTGGATCCCCTAACCTGGGCTATCTCATGTTTTGCTGTATGCACAAGAGTCTGAAAACAGATTGGCTTGCTGTCACTTTATTTATACTCTCCTATTTCCGTACTTTTCCCCCTGATTTGGCTTCAGAGATAATGATGAGGGCTGTGAGGACAATCACCTTCTCTCAAAATGCAGAAGACTGGCCAGAGCTAGGCAGGTTGCTTTGCTGTCCCTGGAACATTGCATTCTTGTGGTGTATTGACACACAGTGGTTAAGTTTTACAAGAGATTTGTGTAGCTTGCTTACACACTGAGATCACCAGATTTGGCTGGGTATTTGGTTACCTGCATCATATTGATTGTGGGCTCAAGCAAATGTCATGAAGTTCAACAAGGCCAAGTGCAAGGTCCTGCACATGGATTGGGGCAATCCCAGGTACAAATGCAGGATGGGCAGAGAATGGATTGAGAGCAGCCCTGAGGAGAAGGACTTGGGGGTGCTGTTGCACAAGAAGCTCAGCATGAGCCAGCAATGTGCGCTTGCAACCCAGAAAGCCAACCACATCCTGGGCTGCATCAAAAGCAGCATGGTCAGCAGGTTGAGGCAGGTGATTCTGCCCCTCTACACTGCCCTGGTGAGACCCCACCTGCAGTACTGTGTCTGGCTCTGGAGCCCACAACATAGAAGGACATGGACGTGTTGGAGCAAGTCCAGAGGAGAGCCATGAAGATGATCACAGGGCTGGAGTACCCATCCTATGAGGACAGGCTGACAGAGTTGGGGCTGTTCAGCCTGGAGAAGAGAAGGCTTGGGGAGACCTTATAATGGCCTTCCAGTACCTCAAGGGGGCCTACAAGAAAGATGGGAAGAAACTCTTCAGCAGGGCCTGTTGTGATAGGACAAGGGGTAATGTTTCTAAAATAGAGGGAGATAGATTTAGATTAGATATAAGGAAAAATTTTTTTACAATGAGGATGGTGGAACACTGGAATAGGTTGCCCAGAGAGGTGGTTGATGCCCCATCCCTGGAAACATTCAAGGCCAGGTTGGACGGGGCTCTGAGCAACCTGATGTAGTTGAAGATGTCCCTGTTCCTTGCAGGAGGGTTGGACTAGATGACCTTTAAAGGTCCCTTTCAATCCAAGCTATTCTATGATTCTATATTAGCAAGGACAGTTCTGTGCTTGTTTTTTACCTCTCTGCAGCATGGGTCATGATTTCCTATCTAAGATATCTGGAGGGTTTAATGAGTCCCAGCACATTCTCGGGCAGTGGCAGTCTCCACTCAGTCTCCACTTTCTGTGTCACTTTGTCATTGCAGCTTTTCCTCTCATACTACAGATCTTCAGCATCTGCCATAGGGTGCTGGAGAGGGGTCTGCAGAGACATATGGAATAAGATCCTCCTAACTAAGCCATCTCATCCATGGTTTCCTAGAGCTGTTAAGGTCTGGGCTTGCTGAGACAGATGGTCCCTTCCAGTCCTAATGCAATGAAAGCAGAAAAACAGGGCCAAAATCTGAAATACTAGTGATACCATTTAACTGTTGTGGTACAGTAGCAGAATTATGCTGTATAGAGAAACAACAAACCATGAATTTGTTAACAGCTTTGAAGACATCCAGCCCCCAAAGAGGATTTATCTCACTTGACCTCATTGCCCTGAAGTAATGATTGTCTTGTTCATCACTGATGACAGATGAAGCAAAAAGTGGCTACACTCTTAATTTAGTTGCCTCAGTAAGGTGCTTGCATCCACGTCTTTCTGCATGCTAGTTCTGCCAGGCTTCTAATGGAGAGCTTTTCCCTCCTTCCAAGAAGCTAAAAAATACACCAATGCCATGTCTGTCCCTGTTAGGCAGAAGTAAGCTATATTCCTGAAACAGGCTGCTGGAATAATACTAAAATTTCTGTTTCCTTTTATATGAACAGATTTATATAAAGAGAACCAAAAGACAGTTTCGACTGCTTTCTTATCTCAATATAGTAGGAAACAAGAGACATGTCAGATTTGCTCCTTCAGTGCTTCTGGTGCTTCTGCACAAATGTATTTTCCTATAACATTTTTACTGTTATGCCCTAGGGAGGAGTGTTAGCAGAATCCAAATATTTGGATGTTTATTATCCCCTGCACATGTATTTTCCATTAACATCAATGGAATTTAAATGTGTACATAGGAAAAGGAAAACAGACAGTTAATGATCCTAAAGAGAAAGAGAAACACAGAGCCCCCAGAAAACAAGTTAGCTGTAGAGGGGAGGAAAATTATTTTCCTGAATTAATTATACACAATAGGAATGGAAAAGTCCTGCTGGACTTAGATCATCTCTCTCTGCCCTCTGCAGGAAAGGGATTGCATCTATGTTTGTCTCTTATTCTCGTACATGGTCTGCTCTTGGACACTGTGATGGTTTAGCCCGAATTACCACACAGGTTCTCCCTCACCCTCCCCTTCCCCAGTGGGAATAGGGGAGAGAATTGGGAAGAAAGGAGAACTCGTGGGTTGAGATGAAGACAATTTACTAAAATAACAAGGGAAAACTATCATAATAAGGATATTAAAATACACAAAGTGAACAATATGTTTTCTCACCACCCGATGTCCCAATGACTGATACAGCCCATCCCGAGCAGCGATCACAGAAACAAAACTGAGTGGCAAGCAAAGGAGCAAAAGGGAGCCAGCAAGAGGGAATGATGCCAGCAAAACAAGGGAGAAAGATGGATGCCAGGAAGGCAGATACCCACCCTGGCCTGCCCCCACTTATATACTGAGCATGATGTTTATGGCATGGAACTCTCTTTGGCCAGTTTGAGTCAATTATTCTGTCTTTTTCCCAGCTTCCTGCATCTGCAAATTAGCGAGACTTGGAAAGCAGGACAGTGTCCTTGGTCTTATTCACAACAACTTGTATCATCAGGGTGTTTATCAACATTCTTCACACACAAAATCCAAAACACACCAGCTACTGAGAGGAAAATTAACTCCATCCCTGCCAAAACCAGGACAAAGACCTTTAGCGACAGTGAATCAAATGCCTTCAGAGCCTTAGCACTGGCAAATAATTACCATGACTGTCAAGAAATGTTTTCCTGATGTGCAACTTTACCAGAAGGAGAACTGCTTCCACAGCTCAGAAAACACATGGAGAGTTATTTGTGCACTTAACTGACAGAGAGAAAGCAAAGAGGTAGCACTAAGTGACTATGGAATCATAGAGTGTCTCAAATTGGAAAGGACCCATAAGGATCGTCGAGATGGCCCCAGAAGAAGTACCTCCCTACAGATCAGCCTATTTCAGAGTGGCCACAACAAGGAGCTTTGGAGCATTACAAAAACTGCGGCTTTGCTTTAATTTATGTCCCTGTGAATACAAATAAAAAAGAAGTCAGTCCCGTAATGAAAGGATGTATATTGTAAAGTGTGTTATCTTCAAAAATCCCAAATAAGCAAGAAATACCGTGGATGAGTACAGAGTCACAATGTGTTTACTCTTCCACTGTTTTGATAAAAACAGTGGAACAGTCAACTGTGAAATACTGAAGCTTCAGAGAGGTGTTCTGGCCATTTCCACAGGCAGAAAATTGGATGAGAGGACACAGCAGTATTTTTTCCTCCTATACTGGTCCTTCTAACATTTCATATGGTGACTCCTGATGTCTTATTTAAACCAGTGACAAGTAGACGCACTTGAGCAGCCAGAGCGCTGCAACTGCTGGTGCCCATGCCTCCCCCAGTATGGCGTTACCAATGTTGTCAGTGTAACCAAGCAGCTAATGGGCATCAACTCACAGCTTTGGGAAACTGGATGCTCTGATGCAGATGACAGCCTCTCAGATGACCATGGAAAAGTGACTGCCTAGCACAGAAAATCCAAAAATATTTATGGTCATCTATTCATTGTGAACATCTTTCAGAGGAATGAACATTCTGTCTGGTGACAGGTATTTGCACAAAAATGGAGGTGGAGGAGGTTGCGTATATCACTACATCCACCTTCAGGAAAGGTTGTTTCTTCTAGATAGACTTATTTCTTTGCTTCAAAAGTGGTTAATCAGGAACATATTCTGAACTACGGTAAAAGCCAAAAAAAATTTCTGTACTGTAAATTTAGCAAAGCTCATACTACCTTGGAATTTTACTGTAGTGCCCAGCGAGTCTATTTCTCTCTTCTCATTAAGCTAACAGTAAAAATGTTAGGGAAACTGAAATGAAATAGGTAACTGACTCAGTTCTGGAATAGTCGCTGGCCTATATACTCAGAAATAAGAGAGCTTTGATGTCAGGTTAGGAATGGAGCAGTGCATTTGACTGCTTAAGCTCAGGACAGATAAAGCTGAGGGAGAGCCTTGGCGGGTTAATATCATTAGGGATATTCATTATGTGATAGTGAATTATTAAAGGGTGAAAAGCAATGCTTTACTTTGGAAATATAATTTTCCCTGATATTTTAATAGTTAAATCTCTGGGATGATCATTATCCTTTATTCACTTCTTAAGTTCATTATTATTTTTCCACAATGGAACCTATTGAGGTTTCCATATTATATTTCTAACTTGTTCTTGAAGGAATTAAGCAAAATACAGTCATTCAGAACAAATGAGAAGTTATAATTAAAATTAAATACTTCAGTAATTACAAGGTAGTTCAATTAAAGTAACAAAGAGAACCAATTGTGATTGATCCATTCAAAGTCATAGTTTATTGTTACAAATTGGATTTGAATTCTGTCTAGTGAGGAACAGGCAAAGGATCTCAAGGTTGCAAGCGCCAGATAAAGAATCTGAATGATGAATAATCTGCATTCAACCTTCACTTATTTTCAAGGGAGAGCTGATGTTAATGTACCAACTTTGCACCAGTGACTTCACTAAGATTTCAACATCTTTTTTCTGGGATCTGTTTGGTTTTTGGTTTTGTTTGGTTTTTTTTGTTTTCTAGTGGGTAATTTTATTGTTTATCAGTCAGTCTGTATGTATAAATATATGCAGTGAAGCAAGCAAAAAATCATACAAAGATGGAAGCATGAGAAGGCAAAGAAAAAAAAAATATCCCCGATTGTTGCAAAGTTACAAAGAAGACTGACGGACATAAACAGACTGCTGTCAGAATTACAAAGCCTGGAGTATTGCAAAGCCCAGATTGTTACTGCTCATTAATGGTCCAATACCTTCAGAGAGTTTTTGTTCAAAGATGATTCATGTACTTCTTTCTACATATATGACATGAATAATTTCTACAGAATTATATGAAGTAGGTATTGCACCATCTAGTTTATTTAATTAAGGACACAGGACAAGATTTCTTCCCTTCTTTATACGATGACACCTCAGAAACCTCACATACTGAGCAAGAAGCTACTTAGAAATCCCAGTTTCTGAAATTCCAACCTCTTTTGAGCTCTTCAGGCCAACTCCAAAAGATCCCATGATGTATCTGAAAACAAAGACAAGGATTCTCTCCAGAGAAATATCAGGTACCATCTAAAGTAACTGATCACAGCTATAGCTTGCCCTTTAAAATATGACTAGAAGATGTGTTGGTACCCAGTTTTTCTGTAACAAAAAGGTGATTATAGTATTCAGACAAGAGGAAGTGTAAGAGCCAGACTCTGTTCTTCTCAGTCTGAGAAGTTTTAAATTCATAGTTTCCACCTCAGTAGGCAGTTTCCTCCTGGAAAGAAACGGTTATTCTAACACTTTATGGGGTAGAAACAATGTTCTGCAACTTTCTTGCTGAGGTTAGGCCAGTGTCTAGAAAAGAAGGTAAGTTTAGCAGGCTTTTTTTCCCTTAGCAAAATAAAAAAAAAAAATCTGGAAATGAACATATTTAGTATGAGTGACTTGATTCAACAACATTGTTATGATACGATGTCAGGAAAAAAAGAAAATATGTAAAAAAACACCCCAGTTGTGAAGTATCACTTTCTCTCCTGTAAAGAACTTTCACTGTCTTCTACTTACTAGCAGTAAATAACCTCACTGTATATTGATGCTGGAGGATAAAGTTCAATATGCTTCCCTGCTTCCTCATCTTTGTGAGATCACTACTACTAAGCCTTTCAAAAACAGTTACTGAAAATCAATTGTCCATACCTGAACTAAGATACTGTACATGTAAAGGTATTTTGGGAAATATAATCATTTGTGAGTTGTAGCATTTATGCTTGTCCAGTTAAAAAAAAAAAAGCTGTTTTTCTAGACTGCATCTTTACCTGATAGTCTTTCTTTGTAAAGTCCATTTCTTCCTTCATCAGAGGGGAAACATGAGGTAAAGTGATCAAACACAATCTTCAGGAGCAGTTTTTGTAGGGTGATTTTTCAGGCACAATGAATGGGATATTTCATTCCATTAAGTGAAAGGAATCTTAATTGATTCTTGAGAGAAATTCCTTTGACAAGAAGAGGTTTTTGCAAAGTTCTCCTGCCCTATCCTGAATATTATTCAGTTCAGTGATGCTAAATACCAGAATATAAACTAAGCTGTATTTTCAGCTGGGTCTGAGGGAGTAACAATTTCTGTATGAGTTAAGTACCTTGTTAAACATGTTTCAAAACAGAAACGTACACGAAGCAACAGCTAAGAAGGGAATGTGTTGAAAATGTTAGACTGCTGGTCCTCTCTGCCTCCACCCTCCCACCATGCTTCAGAGTCCATCTGAATGATTTCAAACATACCATTATCTTGTCTTTGCTATATACTGCATAATAGTTCATATAGTTCATATAATCTTTGTTTTTCATATTTTTTCTCCCTAATGGAGAGAGAAAAGGTCTGTATCTATAGTAGGATGAAGGAAAATTCTCTTTATTTTAAAATTAATTTTCTTCTTACAGTACAGCTGACATTGCCAAGTTATTTTAAATCAGAGAAATTAAAAATGCAAGACTTCAGAAGATGCCAAGAAATCACCTAGTCCATTCTGTTCTCTAGGAAGCATAAGAATATGTCTACAACAGTGAGGAAAATTATTTTAAATCCTTGCTGATTATCCCAAAATCTTCCTCATAGCAGAAGTCAACTTCACGGGCATGTTGCTCCTACTAATTTCTTAGTGTCAGGAATTGAGTTAGCCATCTGTCCCTTTCTCTGGGGTCACTGCCATCCTTGGCAAGATTTCAAAACTCTTGCCAAGGTTTTTCCTATTTCTTCCCTCACTGCTTCCTCTTCAAACTCAAGGATGTAATTTGTGTAGGCCTGGAGGAGCTCTATCCACCTAAAACAGCTATAATTGCCTTTCAGTATTTTGCTGCCTCTGCCCTCAGGAAATTTCCTGTGGTCCTCTTTAGAATACGAAAGGTCTTGCAGCAAGTCAACCTGCTGATGACAGTCCTCATTTTCTGTCTTGCCCTCTGATCCTTCATTCTCACACACTTCATCCTATTTTAAGCAGGGTTTCAGTAAAGCTCTCTTCCTAGCCTCCTTCTTTACCTGCCTCCCTCTTTCATCTGTCTTTTTGTCTTCCATAAAAAGTGTTTCAGATGTTTAGAGGAATACTTCTCTTTGTTGACAGCTTCTTTTGTCCCTTTTCACTGTGTCATCACAGTAACATGACAGGCGGATAGGGAATTGCTCAGCTTGCTAAGCACTGTTTTCCTTATGTTATTGAGACTATTATCTACGTTAGTTCTTTACTGACACAGAAAAACAAATGTTTTCAAAAATATAAATGTGTGCTTGTATACCTAAATCCCGTTGCCTATAATTTTTTGTCCCTAGTGTCTTTAGTTTCTGTTTCTAACATTAGATTGAACTAGACAGAACTAGTTTTAATAATCTTAATTTGTATGTAAAAGGCAATTTGTAGGCTTTGTTTTAATTAAAACAAGTAAACATGTTGCTAAAAAAAAAAGCTGCTGTGAGATGTGAAATTAATGCTACTGCTCTACATCAGGAGATATCTTAAAGATCATTGACATTGGATCCTCAAGCCTATAGTTTTATTTCCATTTCTCATTCACAGCTGCAGTGAATCAATACAAAAAGCCAGCGTAGTCTACTCTTTGCTGTCTGTTTCTTCTTCAAGCATTCCTCACATACAAGGATGCTGCCAAAATGCAGTGGGACTCGAAACTCCAAAAGCCTCAAGTCACCAAAAGCTTTATTTCACCTGAGAATCCAGCTCAGAAGGAAGAATTTAACCTGCCACTGAATTACTGTCACTATCTGCAGTACACTGTGCTGCAGCTACTCAAAATTACACATTTTTACAGGGTAGAGTGGGAGGAAGAACTTTTTAACCAACTACACTTAGAGGGATTTTAAAGAGCTAGGACATATTTACCCCATCTGAAACATTACAAATTTATTACTGATAAAATGCTCAGGGCTTATTAATGATGAGAGCTCGGAGTTTTCATCTTGTTGATTGCACCAACAGCTGTCAATTAGCCCTATATAATTTCTTTTTTTTGCTCAGCAAATTCCCTTATTCTTACGTTGGGTGAAGATGCAAAGAATGTGTCCACTTCTGATGCTCTCTGCATACCTGTACAGTGCTGGACACCTTCACGTTCAAATGCTTCTTACATGATACATAATTATCCTTATTTTAGAAGAGATATGCAGAGATATGCTCAAGCCACACAGAACCTCAATCAGAAAATAAAAGCTTAACTAAAGCTACTGAGCTCTTGCACAGTCCATAATCTTCCTTACGATATCATCTGTTGCAGGTACGGATACAGAACCACAAAGAAGTTGCTATCAGCAGATACTTCCGTGTAGGTAGGGAGTGAGGTTTTGACTGATAAGTTGAACCAATGAAGCACTTCATGGAAGATTCACTCTATTCAAATTCACTCACCCTGCCCCAGAAATCTCAGATTTTAATCAAGTAGCCCGTATAGCTCAAGTTTCCTGAGTGTGTGGTCCCGCATTTATTAATACTGGATCCAAGTATTTCCAAATCGTCTGCAGTACAAACTCAGCTTGAATCATGCAACATCACAGAATCATATCCCTGCTGAATTAGCTAAGCGTATCTGATATAATGTTTATGTTGGTTGGGTATGTGTAAACAGGTGATACCAGTTGTGGCTGAGGTAAGGGGCATGTGTAGATTGTACTTGACCTGGGATTAATTCTGCTGGAACAGTACCCACACACATGCACACAAAATTGTTTTTTTTTGGTTCAACACTTCTAGAGAATTTTACTTCAAGTATTTCACCTAGTTATAGCAGTCGCACATCACATCTGGTTTTTTTTTCTTCTTTTTTTACCTCTTCTATTCTGAATTGTGTCACAAATCTGGGCCCATCAAAGTTTGGCTGCCTACAGAAACATTTAAGAGATGCTTGGGTATATCCAATGTCTTTTCATGCATCCTGTCACTACCTGTTGCCGCTGCAGCTGAACCTCTTTTGCTTACGAATCAGTAGAGTCCTTAGCAGACACCATGGCGTTCCCTGGCACTCTGCTTTTTGGAACTGATTCCACATTTGGGGTCATTTGGGGCACTTTCTTCCTTGGTTTCAAGGCTTCCTGACAGTGTACACAAAACTGACATTTTGACTGCAGAAATGAGGACAAGGCGCTCTGGAGGGGAAGGAGCAGGGCCAGGCCAGAAAACCTGGGAAGAACCCAGGCAATTTAAGCTTCCCACTCCCACTGCTTCTCTCTTTTCACTGCAAAAACATGATCCCTCGCTCAGCAACAGCACTGAAAGAGCAGAAGGCTGTGCAGGTAGGAGGCAGAGATGGGCTATTCAAGCAACGCACTGCATGTCCTCACCTGCCATCTCAGGCAGTCTGTCGCTGTAGGCTGCTGTTTACTTTGCCTGTGACTAAATAAGCACTGTTGGTGGGTCTCAAAATATTATTCTTTCCCAATCTTTGTGAAAATTGCCACCTCCCTCACAAAGTTGCAGGTTTTGCCGCTGAATGTTTCCTATAAGCACATCTAAATCACTCATAAGCATTTTAAAGAGTTATGGCATCCTATGAATATCTGAACGCAGAGGGTTCAGATTAGCAGCCCTGTGCTTGAAAATTGCTGATTCTAAAACAGGGAGAGCTTTTTAATGCAAATAATGGTAAAGTCTGACAAAATGTTTATGCAACTTGATTTTATTTGACTTTCATTGTCTTTTCCACATAAATACCCTGGTTTGGATGGTTTGTTAATCGTTACTGCTATAGCTCAGGAAAACTGCCACTTCAGGAAAAAAAAAATGTATTTGCAGCTCTCTTCTCTGAACACAGTGATATTTCTCAGCATGCTAATACATGTACAAGAATTACACTGATGCTGTAAGCCCTGTTGCCAGGATACTTTTGCAAGACACTTTTCTTTGACTGTCAATTGAAATGGTGTGAAATAGCTGTTATTTGAAGTATTTCAAACTCCTGTTCGCCCATAATGCTTTAAGTAGCACAATAGCTAGAAAGCATGAAGTGGAACATCAAAATTTATATGAACAATACTTACTATTAATATTATACCTACAGGATGATTTCAGATCCCTCAGTGAGCTGAGAGAGAGGTATGACCCCCTGAAGTACAATCCCTTTGAAAATTCCCATGCACTAATTCTGTCTCCCACCATCTGCTTTACAGGGCTGCACTATCACAGAAAATGGAGTTTGAGTCTTGCAGGTTACAAAGAAGAAATAGGACTCAGCTACAAGAGCTATTATGTACTCATTGCATAAAATGGGAGTAGATCTTGCAAACCAATTTTCCCACAAAAAAAAAAATCCATTTTTGAGCAGAATTACAGAATTTCTCAAGTATGCTTTGCACTAAGTTCTTCAGTGAGCTGCCTGGAGTCACAGTGTTAAGGATCCCAGAAACTGTCTCATCATCGTGAATCTCTAAAGCTCCGCTGCTATCTGATTTTGTAAGCTAAAGTACGAAGGCAGAAATTGTACCACTATCACATAGAGCAGAAAGTGCTCTGTGCAAGTGAGAGCTGTGGGGAAAGGCAGGAGATGGACTGAATGTCTTACACCGAACATTGTGCTCCAAGGAATTGCGAAGTGATACACAAATCCCAAGGTAGCCTGGCTGACAGCAGTTGCAAAGTCTGAGATTCAGACAACAACAAAACCCAAGAAGACAATTTCTCTGGCTAATTTATCTTCTGCATGTAAGGGAGCAATCCCTGCTGCATCGATCCCTCCCTAGTCACAGTCCTTTTTTTATCCTGTTGCTGCAATAACTTGAAGGGCTTAGATTATGGCGGGAGAGGCTGTGGGTTAAGAGAGCATTTGGCGTTGTGTAACAGCTCAAGCTGCTTTACATAGCTCCGAAAGATAGATACAAATGTGCTGAGTGAGCTATTATTGTCATTATCTGGAAAATTACATTTGAGCAGTCTGGCTAACTGAAAAGGTGTGTGGAATCTTTTTCATCCTCCTTGGTGGCCCCAAAAGTAAAGAGATACAAAATCACTGCACCTTTACCTTTTGCCTGATAATTAAATTCCCACTGTGCTGGCATGAGCCAAGAGATCACAACTCAGTCTGCTGACATGGTGTAAAAGTGAATTGGAAAACTGTGTAAACAAGAAAATCTGGGGAGCTTGTGCACACAAGACAACTGCGTGAACATTAATCCACAGAATGACGACAAATGGAAAAAGCTAAAGCAAAAGGTAAACATGGCATTAAATGGATTTTTTTGAAATATTTATAACATGATACAGGGTGTAAGGACATGAATTATTGAAGTAATCCTAACATTGCAAACACTGCAGTGATACAGTTTTTAACGTGGATTCTCATCTCCAAGGGTTGTAAGGATTGGTGGATGTTCAGTGGCTCTCAGTAGTTTTTCCTTAGCCTAAAACACACTATGAAAGACAGATCCTGCCTGCTTTTGTGCTCTGTTCCCATTTTGAGCACATAGGCTGAACCTCATTTTCCTCTGAGACCTGCTGACTTTCTGCCAGCAGTGAATGATACTTGTGCCAAAACCTGAAGATTGCCAAGACAGGAGGAGGTAAAATCCAGTGAGATTATGTACAGTATATCTGCACCAAGGGAAGATGATGCCATCCCTCTGTTCTTGCCAGGGGCTGACCTTGACAGTGCAATTGGCAAACCTGCCAAGACATTGAGTAAAATTCCAGATCACGATGCCTTTTCTCCACAGTATTCATTCCACTTCCAATGGGTTTCTCTATGATGTAATATAAAGAGATGAGTGAAGATTGGTTTTAGAAGACACCAAACATTGATTGCTGCAGTGATTTTATAATATTTCTTTCCAGATGAAGCAATACTTGAGATATAACTGCAACCAACTGGTGAGAACAAGGAACTTCTTGGTAAAAGAGAGTGTGCATGTTTACACTTCATTTAGCAAGGACTGCATTCTGTCAGTCAGTCTGTCCAACACAGTGGCAGTGAATAGTCTGCTGCCAGTAAGAATACAGTTGCCATTTCTGTCTAAGATCGGATCATAATATTGGTGGCAAACTTATCTACAGAAGAACAGACCATTCCTGAATCTCCAAATACAGCAGAAGCAATTAGCATTATACAATTTCCCCTTTCAAACCACCACACTTAATTTCTTGATAGCCATAAGCCCTGCTGCCTGCTTCTCCCCAAGAAAAAAAAACCTCACTAATTCTTAGATTCCTCGTAGTTTTAGGTACACTGTTCTCTTCTGCTGTGACTGTCCACCTTCTCCTGTGACCCATGGCTCCGGTCACATCCTTCTGTCACATGTGGTTATGCATCACTTCACCAATGCATGTCCAGGCCAGTGAAGCAATCAAGGACAATCCTTCTGTCCTCTCTTAGCTTTTTCTCAGTCACAACTTCCCTTACGGTTCAATGCATATTTAATTGTTCTGTGATTTATTCTCACCTAAGGTGGTAAGCACACCCATTAACTCCAAAGATTTCTGTGACTGCTTATAGATCATGAACACCTATAGATCATGAACATGCTTTCAGGATGCTGTCAAATATTTCAGCATCAGACTGTCATTGCAGATCAGATGTCTGGCATTTTAAAGTTGCCCTCCCTTTTTTCTCTGTGCCCACTGTACAAGGATTATTTCTTTCAAATTTGGTATTTACACTGTGCGTTTCCAATACTGTTCAAGGTTGTGGTCAGCAGTGCAATGTCAAGCTGGGGGCCAGTCACCAGTGATGTGCCCTAAGGGACAATACTGGGGCCAGTATTGTTTAATATCCTCATTAATGACCTGGAGGTTGGGACAGAGTTGCAGATGATACAGAACTGGGATGAGTGGCTGATACACCATGTCTGTCTCGGCAGGCTGGAGAAATGGGCAAACAGGGATACCATGAAGTTCAACAAACGGAAGTGCCAAGTCTTCCACCTGTGAAGGAATAACCACATTCACCAAGGTGGAAGGAGACTGGATGGAAGGCAGATATGCAGAGAAGGACCTGGGGGTCCTAGAGGACAGCCAGTTGAACATGAGTCAGCAATGTGCCCTTGCAGCAAAGAAGGCAAACAGCATCCTGGACTGCATGAGGAAAAGCATTGCCAGGTTGAGGAAGGTGATTCTTCCCTTCTGCTCCACACTGGTGAGACACATCTAGACTGCTGGGTCCAGTTCAGGGCTCCCCAGTACAAGAGAGACATGGACATACTGGAGAGAATTCAGTAGAGGACCACTAAGACAATGAAGGGACTGGAGCAGCTCTCCTATGAAGAAACCTTGAGAGAACTGGGACTGTTCAGCCTGGAGAAGAGAAGGCTCAGGGGGGATATCATTGAGGTGTATGAATATCTGATGAGAGGAGTAACAAGAAAGAGACAGACTCTTCTCAGTGGTGCCCAGGAAAAGCAACAATGAGCACAAACTGTGTTATTTATGTTTAAACATAAGCAAAAACATTTTTATTATGTGAGCGGTCAAACACTGGAACAGACTGGTGAGAGAGGTTGTGAAGTCTCAATTCTTGGAGATATTCAGAAGCCAACTGGGTGTAGCTTTCAGCTAAGTGCTCTAGCTGACCCTGTTTTGAGCCAGGAGCTTGGACTTGATGATCTGCCTAAGTCCGTTCAACTATTTTCAGTCTCCTCCTACACTACCCATCACAATGTTTATACTGCATATCAGAGGCTTCAGCTAATTTCCAGTTTTTTGCTTTACCATTTACAGTCACAGTTATCATTCAGCATACTACGGAGGTGCTCCATAGTACAATAAGACAGTCTGTTCAGGATGATACTTGCAAAGCGATGCAACACAGTGGTAGCAGGCCATCAGACATGAGTGCAGAACATAAAGCTGTGTCATTTTTTAATGTCTGTCTTAACAGAATTGTGGAAGGAGGATTTTATAAGTAAGAAATTTACAGATAAAATAAAATAGTTTTAGTGAAACAACCGACTGGCTTTGGAAGCTAAAATCCAGAAAAACCTCTAATATCTTAGTTCATTCTTACTTTTCTCCAACTTTTCAGCCTGACAGTCCTTATACAAGGACAGTGTCTTCTGAAAAAAAAGAAGAAATATTGCTATTAATTACTCACTAGTCTCTCTGTGCCTGGCAAGGTCATGGAGCAGATTCTCCTGGAAACCATGCTAAGGCACATGGAGAGCAAGGAGCTGGTTGGTGACAGCCAACATGGCTTCACCAAGGGCAGATCGTGCCTGACCAATTTGGTGGCCTTCTATGACGGGGTGACAGCATCGGTGGACAAGGGACGAGCAACTGACATCATCTACCTGGACTTGTGCAAAGCTTTTGACACTGTCCCGCATGACATCCTTCTCTCTAAACTAGAGAGACATGGGTTTGATGGACGGACCACTCGGTGGATAAGGAGTTGGCTGGATGGCCGCACTCAGAGAGTGGTGGTCAACAGCTCAATGTCCACGTGGAGACCGGTCACGAGTGGTGTCCCTCAGGGGTCCGTGCTGGGCCCAGCCCTATTCAACATCTTTGTCGGCAATATGGACAGTGGGATAGAGTGCACCCTCAGCAAGTTCGCAGACGACACCAAGTTGTGTGGTGCCGTCGACACGCTGGAAGGGAGGGATGCCATCCAGAGGGACCTTGACAGGCTGGAGAGGTGGGCCCGTGCCAACCTCATGAAGTTCAACCAGGCCAAGTGCAAGGTCCTGCACCTGGGTCATGGCAATCCCAGGCACAAATACAGGCTGGGCAGAGAATGGATTGAGAGCAGCCTGGAGGAGAAGGACTTGGGAGTGCTGGTGGATGAGAAGCTTAACATGAGCCGGCAATGCGCCCTTGCGGCCCAGAAGGCCAACAGCATCCTGGGCTGCATCAAGAGAAGCGTGGCCAGCAGGTCGAGGGAGGTGATTCTCCCCCTCTACTCTGCCCTGGTGAGACCCCACCTGGAGTACTGTGTCCAGTTCTGGAGCCCCCAGCACAAGAAGGACATGGACCAGTTGGAGAAGGTCCAGAGGAGGGCCACAAAGATGATAAAAGGGCTGGAGCACCTCTCTTATGAGGACAGGCTGAGAGAGTTGGGGCTGTTCAGGCTGGAGAAGAGGAGGCTCCGGGGAGACCTGATAGCGGTCTTCCAGTACCTCAAGGGGGCCTACAAGAAAGATGGGGAAAGACTGTTCAGTAGGGCCTGTTGCGATAGGACGAGAGGTAATGGTTTTAAAATAGAGGGAGGTAGATTTAGATTAGAAATTAGGAAAAATTTTTTTACGATGCGAGTTATAGAACACTGGAACAGGTTGCCCAGAAAGGTGGTGGAGGCCCCATCTCTGGAAATGTTCAAGGCCAGGCTGGATGAGGCTCTGAGCAACCTGACCTAGTCAGGGATGTCCCTGCTCCTTGCAGGGGGGTTGGACTAGATGACCTTTGAAGGTCCCTTCCAACCCTAACCATTCTATGATTCTATGATTCTATGATTCTATGATTCTAGAGTTTCCATCCATTTAGCAGTGATATGCTTTCCAGGCAAATTATTTACTACATCATAGTTCTTTACAGAAACGACTTGAACAAGTTCAGAACAACACAGATGCAAGGCCTTAATAATGAACTGAGAGCTGCAGCATCCTGTGGAGTTACGGCCACTTCTCCCACTAAGCCATGGGAGGATCTAGATTTTGTTAAAGTGCTCTTAGCCCATAAACTCACAAGCCTGCTTGGCTGGAGGATAACACCCACGTAAACTATTAGATAGTAGCTAAATACTTTTTTTTTTCCCTCACAGAAATAGTAATTGGCTGACAACTGTAAAGGCCTCTCCTCATATGTGTCCAACCACTTATTTCTGTGTGTCTGCAGCTCAACTGTCTGGTTACACTTCAGTGGAGATTTCTGTTCCTCTAGGTGGAGGGAAGCACTCAGTAGTATGTCTTTTTTCCTTGCAAAGCAAGACTATGAATTTCTGATTTCAAATTTGTGTTTTGCAAAGCAAGATCAACAATTCTGTTATTTAAATGAAAACCATGAAAATCACAGGATTATGGGAAATCCCAGAATTCCTCAGCCACTATGAAAATATCTTTCTTTTAAATATATCATAAATTGAATGACATTAAATTATGTCTCAAAAAGATAACTTGATTATGTGGAAATGCCTAATCCCTTCTCCACAAAGATATTAACAGAACAGATTATGTTTGAATAATGTCTAACACATGTCAGGGCTTGAAGAGTTGATTAGCAAACATGGTGCAAGGAAGAATGTTAACGGGGATTTCATAGAATCATAAAATGGTTAGGGTTGGACGGGACCTTTACAGCTCATCCATCCTCTGCAAGGAGCAGGGACATCTTCAACCAGATCAGGTTGCTTGGAGCCCTTGGAGTGACTAAAAGAGAAAATAAAACAATTCTGCCTGTGTAAGCAAACTGTAAGCAACAACACGCAGAGCTCATGTGGGTTCTTATTGAAACCTCCACAGAAAATCACCTTTTCTACAGATACAGGTAGTCTTTCAGGAAATGACAGAGCTATGTTCACTGACATATTAATTTCTTTTAAGGGTTTCTTCTTCTAATAACATCAAGTTGTTTGGTTTCAACATAACTCTTCTCTCTAATTATCCAAACTGTCCTGATGTTTATAATAAAAAGTTCAGTGCAGGATGAAGACAAATTGGCCAGGGAGACTGTTCTTTTTACACTTCTTAAGTCTTGCCCTGTTTGAGTCTCAAGCTTCTCATTTTTTACCTTTACTCCTCCGACTCTCCCTTCAACCTGTATGTGCCTCTCTCATGCCTCTAGCATGATCTTAACTTTCACCTTACACCTAGTACCATTATCCGTTGATCAGACAATCCCCACTTTAAGTCTCAAGTTATAACATAGTAGGGCTTTTTGATATTTTAAAGTTGATAGGTTTCTTTTTCTTTCAAAATATTAAATAAATCACAGGATTTTTGCAAAAACTGCTCCTTTTTTTTTAAATGTATGCATTTTTTCTATCATTTTTTCTTTTTAAAAGGAAGCAAAAGGTTTGATTATCCAGAGAACAAAATCATAACCACATGATTTTCATTAAAGAGGTATACCTTAAGTATTTCAGAAAACATACCATAAATATCTTCAAAACTTGAAATAATATTTATTTTCAAATTAAGAAATGAAAATTACTCAAACATATTTGTTGGAAAAAAAGTCTTAACCTATCTCCACCAATTCTAGTCTGTCATCCATATTGTGGTCAAATTTGCTCATAATTACTGTCAATATTTTAAAGAAAAAAATTAAAATTACACTTATAAAATGAATTTTTCTCCTTTAGAAGGCTGTTCTAGAAAGAGAGAGACAAAACCAGACCAACAAAAACTCAAAACAATGACGATGAGTATGACAATGACAGTAATATACAGTAATAAAAAGGAAAAAAAATACAAATGTCCTTTTGTAGTCTTTTAGTTTTCACTTTACTTTGATAACTGTGTTACTGCACTCATTCCACCTGGTAATTTGCAAAATTGAGCACCAGTTCCCCCACTGTGTCAGAAGCTGGCATGTGGAAAATACTTTCCTTCCTGACTTTGAAGAAGATGGAATGGAACGAAGCCTCATTTTTAATCATCTTTACATTTTTTGGAAGATTATATTCATTCTTTATTTAAAAGAGGGAATTCATACTCAATTTTAGTAATTCTATCAGTTATTCTGTCCTTTTAACTTGAAAATTCTTAAAAGATCCTGATTAAACGTTCTAAACAACCCCACAGTTTCCCAGATTTTTTTTATTACTTTTGTACACTTAGAGTGGTACTTTCAGAAGTTATATCATGTCTTATTAAGACTTCACCTACTCAAAGTATCGCCCAGGATTTTTGTGTTCAAATGTAAAGAAAACAGTAATTTTTTTTGGCATGCACATTGGATGCAGGCAGCATGGTAGAAAATAAAAGGAATTCCAATTTCCACTTCCACCAGACTCTGAATTGTCTCATGAAGACTTTCCAAGCTTTTCGCATCCAGGTTAAGGGAAAATTTTTGTCTTGTCTTTTTTGATGCATTTAGCAAAACTTACTGTTGGGCCCTTGCTATTCATTTTCCCATGCTCTGTCATCCACTTCACCCTTGCATATACCCTTTGTGAATGACCTTTCATGTCTTCTTTCAAGAATATCAGGCACTCTTTTCTTTCACAAAGTTCTCAAATGATAAAAAATTAAAACATTTAGATAACAGCTTCTATACATTTTGATTAAGCAATCAAGGAAATAACAGACAAAAACTAAGTCAATTAACTAACACTACAAAGCTTAAGAAAATTAACATTTCTGTAAATAGTCTTCATGGGAAGTTTAGGATTCAATTTTAATATAGTCATTTTATTCAAGGAAAGAGTAATGTCAGATAAGTGCCTCCAAAAATATCTTCAGAATATTACCTATGTTATAAATATTATTATATAAATCAAATATGTGTTTCTACAGAGGACACATCTGGCTATAATATGAAATTTAAACAAATTCCAGTAGCACTACTACCAAAATAATTCACTCCAGTGATGGGAGGAAATGACTCATAATCAAAGAGGGAACTGCAAGTAAAAATTCTTCAGATCCTGTTTCTGATACTGATATTCTGTATCATCTTCTGGAAAGTCACTGAAGTACTTTTATTAATGATAAAGCAGGGATTATGATACTTTCTTCACAGGGGAGTTGTGAGGATGCTTATGAAGTGCTTTGTGTCTGCAGGAAGAAAGTCACTGCACAAGTACAAAGTATCAACAACTTCTTACCATTTCTGTTAAAAATAACTGATCTACTTGCTTATTTCTATAGAACAGATAATTACTCTTTCCTCCTTTATGGGATATAAACTAGTTGCTCTGTTAAACAACAGTAAAATTTAAATATTACAGATATTTTGAAGTGCATCAATATGGAAAAGCAGGGTCAGGGGGGAGACGTAGACTGCCCCCACCATCAAAGTATATCCTTTGCACATTCCTGGCACTACATCAAGGTTAAGTTAAAAGCAGCACTTGAAGGCAGTTGCATGTGGTAGATTGTACAACAAGGCTCATTAGCCAATGGTGAGTCTTATGTAAAGGTCTTTAATGTGGTACAATGGCATTTTTCAGCCTCTTTTAAAAGGGAAAAAGTTAATAATGTGAAAGTTTTATTACTTTTCTTCTTTTAAAGAAGTGCCTTTTTGTAGTGAAACATTGTGGCTAGTTAGAGCAAAAGCTCAGGGAATTTCCTTCACTCTGGGAATGCCTGTAATTATACAAGGGGAAGGGACCACAGCAGTAAACTGGCAACATACCAAGGTCTTAACCCCTGAGACAGGAGGTGGAGAAATAGGTGTTAGCAGTCTTACACAAGTCCTTAAAGCATAAACATATGGTAAATCCATTACCTAAACTACAAAGAATGGAACCGTGCTAATAAACCTATTTACTAGGTTAAATAAATACCGAAAGTGTTTAAAAAAGGCGAGCTGTGTGACTTTTTAAAATCAAACATTTTTCACTTGTCAGAATTTGTTGTTGAGAATCTGTGAAACATGATGGCCCTCCCAACCCCATGAACACACACAGTCATGTTCGCCCCCCTCGCCTCCAGCTTGGTGCTCGCCGCCACCACATGAAACCAACAGCATTTACTGGTGAACCGGCTGTGCCACTGTCTGCACCGACACAGCTCATCACCCGCCCGGGCTGCTGGCTCTCACACTGAAAAATAAAACATAGGTGACATTCAAGTGTATTTGTGACCTTGTTGTCCAGCCCTGTGCTCCATGGCATGTTTGATTTTATCCAGCATAAATAATGCCTAATTTCAGAAGCAATGGTATTCAGAAGGAAAAAACTGCAAACCTTCTAGCGTCTTTAGAAGTGGCATGCTGCCAGCAGCTTTAGCAGCACTTCCAGTGAATATTTTCTCACCACCCTTATTACAAAAATGTTGTAAGGCAGATAAAAAAGAGCACCAAAGCTAAGGAGAATGGTGTTTTACAGAAGCAATACTAAACTGAGAATTGCTTTGCCAAATAATTGCCCTTCTGCAAGATGTGGGAATGGGATACCCAGCAATACATTTTAAAGACCCTCACGGTTGTTTCATGGATTTGTAGCAGAGAGGTGGTATTGATCTGAAGCCAGCTGAAGTCAATGGACTGACTCCCTGCTTAGTTCCCTGCCCTTTGAAACTGAGAGAGACAGTGGTGTGGTGGTTTTACAATCGGATGTCTCCTCACTGGAGTGGCTGCTCAGCACTCACCATCTCTCCTGCAGAATTCATGTGAATTTGCCCTCTCATTTACCAGCCTGTGAAAACTACTCCTTTCCTGCTGCCAGTGAGTGACATGCTTGTTATCCACATTGTGTTGTATCAGATTCAAACAAAACATTGTTCAGGAAAAAAAAAAAAATTGAATTTCATATGCCTGTGGAAATTCGGTGTTAGCTGGTCATTAGCTTGACTGAAATCTGCCTAGTGTATGCCTAAACACAAGCCACTTGTTCTCAAGCAGTATTTATGGCTGAGGAAGCAAGGTGGGAGATCTATTACTTTTGCCTATACTCCCCATCAAACCGCCCTCTGTAAATACACAGTCAAACATTAACGATGACCCTCATCTGCTTCAGGTTCATTAGTGGGGATTCCTGTGCCTACACGGAATGCCACTGACATCTAGCACGGAGGCCTTGTGCTAGCAGGGTGGAGAGTATCAGATTTAAAAGCACTGAATTATTATAATTTTAAAACATGTTATTGCAGAAGATAGGTAACAAGCTGCAATTTTAAAAAAGTGCTTCAAATTATGTAATTATGATGGTTTCGTTTGGAAAAAAAGAAAAAGGTCAGTATAAAGTTGCAGTTGTAACCATTAGTTACGCAGTTTTAAAGAGTGGCAATATATAAAGAGTTGCCTTGTGGTAACTTGACATTAGGAGTAATCTATTGTTTAACAAATGCTTTAAAAATGTTTAACAAATACAAGGAAAATTATTTGGTTTTGCAACAAAAAATATATCAAAGCAGAAAACAATTTATGTAGATTATAAAGATCATTCTGTTAAAGAGTACCATTATTTGTGATGAACTCTTACTCAGCTGCTGTGTTAACTGACAGCATCAATATTGCACTGCACTCAAAAAGAAACAGGTAAATAGAGAAAACAAGTGAATGTTTGAACTAATGCCATTCCATTTAAATATTTTACATACATGAGTACATCAGGAGCACTACAGACATCCACTGTTATTGGACAAGATATTTCTTTGCATTTTGAAGTTATTTCAATATTGCAGAACAAATTAACACACTTACTTAGAGAAAACTTCGGAGCCATTTGAAGAAGGTGTCTCTTTGATTTCTCTTCATTTTTTTTTTTTTTTTTTTGCAAAATTTGGCACTTTTTAGCCATCATAGATTGTTGGTGCATCCAAAAAAAACCCCCTGGAACTGGATACAGAATAAGCTAGAGCTGTGAAAGGTGAGCATCAGAGTTATAACGATGCATATGGCATCAAAGCCTCTGTAAAAAAAAAAAAAAGTATTCTGCATATTTTTCATATAGCATAATAGCTGCAAAAATGACAATGTGGATCTTGCTGATATCGGGCTGGGAGGGCAGCACAGTTTTTACTGTTTTCAAATGATCCTGAGCATAGATGTAGCATCCAAGGATGTTGACAGAAAGGAAAGTGTGCACAACCCCTTCTTTTTACCACCTCTCCCTCCAAATGTGCACAGGGTGATAGCAGTCATTTGCTCAGCAGTTGTTTGAGGCTGTCACTTCAGCTAGGCATAAAAGGGTGGGAACCCTCTGGCCAAACACAGACATTTGCACCTGAGCTACTGGTGATAAAATAGGGTGTGATTCCCCCCAAAATTAGAAAGCAATTAATTGCTTGCAGGAAATGCCTCTCCCTGTGGACCACAGAGGAGCCACTGTGGTCATGATACAGAGGTAACCATCTGTATCATGAACTTCTAAAAGCTCCATGAATCTTGCTTGGAACATGGAACAGATTATGCTTCCATGAAATCTCATAAGAGCCAGGGGGTTGCGGGGGGTAAGGCAAATAAATCTCCTCTCTCTCAAGAGATGGTCTCCCATAGGCAATGCCTGTGGCAGGCTGAGGCAGCAGAATCCCCTGCTTCTCTCAAGCCATGGAGACTAGCAGCGTAAGTAGCCCAGGTTGCCTTTACACAGGGCTACTGCTAACAGCTCAGGAAAGCCCTGCTGGGATGGGCAGCAGAGCAAAAATTGGACTTAGTAGTGAATTTAGTTTTGGGGTTGTTTGTAGGTTATTACATTCATGCCTAAAATTACTTGTATTACCTCTACAAGCTAAATATCCCATACAGAAGTGTTCTGCACAGTAAGTTGGAGCCAGATGTAACCTACAAGAGACCTCTTTCAGGCACAAAGTGTGAAACCTGAAAACAGTAGTTTAGCTGAGTGATCCACAAAATCCCCACATACCCACTTAATGACATAGGAACTTGCAAGGTACCTTAGCTGTTTATGTATTCCACATTAAGCAAGCACTGGATAAAAACAGAAATACTGAGGGAATGACTGAAACCTAAAAGCTTTCTTCCCTTAGCAAAGTACCCTAATCCTTCATTTGCAGAGCTAAGTCAGCTCTTGCTTCTTCTCCTTAGTCCCACCAGATATAAAAGCCAGTCATCTCAGATCCTTAGCAGGGTCTGTAGCCACTAAGCTCTTGTGTGAAAGGTATGCAGCTCTGCTTCCTCTGGCTGTGCCATAGAATACATATAAAATAGCTGCCTATACTCTAGGAGATGTCTTACTGTAAGACTTTGCTTGTTGTTTTTTTTTTTTTTTTAATTTAGCTTTTGGATACATCTAAGTCAAGGCTGCAGGTAGGTATATAAGCCCAAAATGAAACACCAAAATTCATAGGTATCTCCTTCTTTCACATTTCTTGGATGCCTTAAGTTGTGAAAAATTCCACTGCCAGTAGAACAGCTATTTCACAGGACACTGTCCAGTTGGATGTGCTGGGTGTGGAAGTCTATCTATCTCTTCCTGTTAACTGTGCTTTGAACTATGATGTCTGGGTCAGGTTGGTGGAGTGTACTCCTGGGACAAGCACCAAGACATCAGGAGCGGCACAATAGGCACCATCATGCCTGTGGAGGTTTTCTTAGATTGATCACTCAGTATCTCTTTTCTTTCTCAAAGGCAAAGGTTGTTTTCCTTCATGAGACATCTGTGAGGTAAACTGGGTAACAGACTGTATGGACAGGACTTTGGAGAGCCTAAGTGGCTTGAGCAAATTTTTTACACAGAGTCTGGCTGTGGTACATCCCAGTCTGCCCCAGCCTGCAGCAGGTTCTCACACTCACCCCGCAGGGATGGGGGCTCCCGGAAGCACGGGGGGCTGTGGGAAAACCTCTTTCTTCACAGATTTTATGCACAGCACTTCTGGGGTACTCAGGTGTCCAAATGTAGATGTGAGACTGTCTGTTCCTGCTGTCCTGACAAAAGAGTGGCTGGAGACAAACATCATGTGCAAGTCTAAGTGAGTTTGAGATTAACCTTAAACTATACACTGCAGTAGGTATTTATTTTCTTTTCAGACTGTTTTCACAAGCACTTTCTAGTTGGGTACCAGAGCCTCTTTTTTTTTTTCAGTTTCCATACAAAACTCCAGAGCTCTCATCTCTTTGAATGCCATGGTTGACAAATCACCAGTGTTGTCAGCCATTGCTGCATGTCATTTTCTGGGAAAGAAAACAGAGTTTTCTAGAATAAACACTTACAAACAGATTATTTGTTTAAACAGTTCACATTTTTCAGAAGGAATTGTGATATTCATAAATTCAAATACAGTTGTTTGTATGTTCCAAACAGTATATTCTCCTTTTCTCAAGGCACCTGTGCTGCTGTATGTAATCATTTGCAGTGATACACAGCAGCTGCTAGAAAAGCAGAAACGTTACTTTATTGTGAACTGAAGCAAAATAGCATAAGCAGAATATCGAATTCTGTGTTAGATATTTCTGGTCAGTTCTAGATTTTTAGGATTGTTTTTGTTTTCTGCGTTTGCGTCAGTCTAAAGTCTGATTACAAAGAAAATCTATACTTAATTTTCTTTCTTGTTTAACTCTGTTAGGAACAGTGAAGTTAATGCTGAGAACATATTTATCTGAGCATTGTTATTATTCTGGTACAGATGCCTTCAGTGAAGAAGAATACATATAAGTCATAAAGTCAGCTGATGGTAAAGCAACCCTATTAGTACACATTTTAAACATTAAAAAAAAAGAAGAGCAACAGCTACAAAGTCTTGGTTCCTGCATTCCCTGCCAAAATAAAGCTCTTGCTGTTTTCGCTGGCCGTTTCAGACATGTGAGGTGATCAGACCCTTAATATCAAAATTACAACCATGCCAGGGAATGCCATTTTAAAAGAAGGAAACACACTCCATCAGTCACAGCAGTTAGAGGCACAGTCAGTCTAAGGACATAGAGTTTTTCCAGTGGAGGTGTTAGTTTTAATGGGCAAATGTTTACTGTTCAATTACATTATTACACAAGAGTGGCAAAGCAGGTTCAGATATTACTTTTTCAAAACAAATATAACTCCACTTTTACACCTTAGTCTGTTTGTGTGCCTGATTAAACATGTTTATAAATAGCTCCCCTCATCTTCCTTATAAATGCTTTGGGTTTGGAGACAGCATCTAGTTCATAGTACAGGCTACTGGAATGAAACTGAGATGCAAAAATTCAAGCAAAGATTCTGTAACACAGAAAATTCAGACTGGCTGAGGTCAAGAGTTTAGTTTTTAGGTTCATTGTTCAATTTTTTTACTCAAACAGTGTACAGGATTTCTTAGTAATTCAGGCAGAAGAGTCTCTTGAGATTGATTTTTATTTTCTCTTGTTTTATAACCTTTTTGGCTGTTTGCTGAAAATCAAATTATGCTACTAGAAGGAACTCATATAACCATAGAAAAGTTTGGGTTGGAAGGGGCCTTTAAAGGTCATCTAGTCCAGCCCCCAATGAGTAGGTGCTATAGCAGGAAAAACTCTTAAGCTTTTAATTGACATGAATCATCCACTAATCATGTGTACTACTCAACATAGTTTTCTAACAAAAAGGATGAAAGCTATTGCATCTTTGTTACCTTTTTACAAATGATCATCATTTAAAATATCAATGATCAGTCTTCCAGAGAAATTACTGACTCCCAAATGAGAACTTTGTGTTGTAACTCCACCTCTTTCAGCTATCCATTGATAGAAGTATCTACACATGACAAATTATTCCCAAAGGTCTAGACTGCCAATTTTGGCAACCATTTTTTTTGGTGCCTCCATACTGCATTCATAACGGGAGGTTTGGAAGAATCCATTTCCAGAGGTGCTGAGCAGCTGCTATCCCTACTGATATTAGTTTATTCAAGAAAGTATTTTTTGATTCAATTAAAGATGAGGTCTTTGTTCCCTTTCCTCAGGTGCTGCTCAGGAGGGTGTCCACCTTCCATTTACAACTTACTCAAGCAGTGAATTATGCCTGCCTAACAGCCCTTGATTCTCCTTGACTTTTAACATGAATTCTCTTGCTGTTTCAGTCTGCTAAAACTGAGTTTGATAACGGAATGTAATAAGATTAGGACTGTATAATAAACAATATGCTGGAGTTCTATGACACAAAGCATTATTGCAAATATAATTTCCACCAAGACATGGAATTTGATATTGCAAATGAATATACAGTAAGTTCTTTGTGCAAATTAGGACCTGTGTGCATTCCTTATGAAATGCCAGCAATTAAAATGAGAAGGCATGTATAGCAGCTTGATGGTTTTTTTTCCTAGCAAGTTGGATTAAAAGGAGTAGAGTGTATCTGGCAAAGAAAATCTAACCAGCTTCAGAAGACTGTGTAATCCAATTGCTAATAGATGATCTGCGACTGTTTTCTTGGCATTCCATAAAATACATAAAATACCCTTAGCATAGGCTAAGGGTAAAAAAGGGAAATGAACGTATATTACAGCAATACATGAAAAGCTACAAGTTACTTTACAAAACAATAAACCTCAGAACCACTCTGTTATTACCAAGGCTAAATCTCCATCAACTTCAGGGTGAAGCATTGACTCAGTAAAGACCACAGGATTTGACTCTAGAAAGAGATGGCACGATTAGGATTTGCTGTTACATGGAATGAAAAATAGATACAGCTACATGAGGGAAAGCACTACTTAAGTGCATTGAATCAAGTGAACTTTGAAGTCAATATGGTCTTCAAGAAAGCACTGGTGTTAGTTCGGTGGAAGTTATTTTCCATCAGAAAGGTGGTGTGCTGTAAAATTCACATTTCTAAGTCCTTTTCCAATAAATGCT
This sequence comes from Chlamydotis macqueenii, assembly GCF_036417535.1. NCBI lineage: Eukaryota > Metazoa > Chordata > Aves > Otidiformes > Otididae > Chlamydotis > Chlamydotis macqueenii. Next base: position 13,375,577 of record NC_141558.1, read on the forward strand.
GCATATAACTTTTTCTGTACTTGTAACAAGAAGTGCTTAATTCATCAGTAAGAAAAATCTACCAACTGCTGTTACAAAAGAAAAGTGGAAGGGAGACAATCTGGGCTGGCTAATGAAGAGAAGATGGGTGGGCATGGCTGATGTTCTGTGTCCTATTGCCTCTGTCAGAGGCAGAGTATGAGGTCATGCTGGCCATTAGTCTGAACAGCATAAGATTTTTTATATTCCTATGGAATATTTCAGATGTGATTGGTACCTAGCAAGAAGGCTGAACATAGTTAGGGACCATGTCAAGGATGAATGTGCAAAGTTTAATACGCTATTCATGATACAAAGACAATTTGTTATTTCAGGTTTTATGTAGAGCAACCTGTGCCTACAAAAACATACGGACTTTGCATGAGAAAGAATGTTGCATTTGAGACATGGAAGATTACTCTGCTAGACTACCACCAATTTAAAATACAGATTCCTTTTCACTATTTCAGACAGCTGAAAAGATTATTTTATCGCTTTTCTACCAGAAGACCATGACCTCAGAAAATCCCAAGAGTCTGGGAAAAGGTAATGTCAAGAGCTTTAGCTCTACATGCAGCAAAGGAAACCAGAACCTTCCACACCATTCCCAGTTCCTTAACTAGACCCTGAAACTCTGTAACAAGCTCATAATTAACTCACAGTCACAACATCTTATCTCAGACTTAACCCACAGGTTCTGCAAAGAACGGACTTTGCCCCTCAGCCAATAAAAATTGGCAGAATTGAAAAACTTTATCCTAAGGAATAACTCAGAGCCATTAGATCATGATTTCAGTGATTCCCTCACAGAACTTCAACCCATTATTTGAAAAGAAGTCACAGAAGTCTTGAAAACACTCTGAAACGAGTGGTCACCGTATCTGGCAGCAAAACAACTAGCATCACAGCTTCTGAGGTCCCAATATCTTCTCAAATTAATGTATCGTCTGGCTCAGGAGACAACTACATGTGGCAGCCAATAAACAGCAGCAGTTATATTCTTATTTCCACTTTCCCTTTTTTTTTGACATGGTCATTGAGAAGGTGGCAGCATTCAAGTTCCATCTCTGAGGAGCAACCTTCTGCTGCTCAGGCTGATGGGTGAGCAGCAGAGACCTTTCCTACCAGCTCAGTGCTACACTTCAACATCTTCACGTATTTTGTTCTGATGGCAGTGCAGAAATAAATGAAGTCCCGCTGCACTGGATGCAATGAAAACCTAAGAAATCATGGAGGCACAGATTTCTGGGGCAGCAGTGCTACTATTGTTCACTAACAGTGCTGGAGGCAGTACAAAGTATAGGGACAGAAGCATCTTACATCTACAGGAAATATAGATTGCTTTGTCATTTGTTGATAGCCTGTCTTAATTTTCTAATTGCAGATATCCCATTATCTGCAATAAATTAATTGATAGGAACAACTGATATTTTCTGTAGTTTTTTGCTTCAGTGTTTTACATTGATATGTGTTGGAGCCATCCACACACAGCCATAGCCATACCTATAAACAAAGTTGTCGTAGTTCAGTACATGTCCTGATTGTACAATTGTTCTTTCTATATCTATAAATTCCAAGAAATATATTTGGATTATGTATTTAATGTACAGAATATATATTCTGTATTTCAAAACCTTTCCTGATAAAGTGATTACACTACTACACTGTAAAAGTAGTAGAAGAATTGAACATTTCTAAATAAGTATAAAAATTAACGAGTAACAGAGGTTAATATCCGAGCATTTACACTCAGTTAAGCTAACATAATGAAACATTCCTAGTCTGGTATCTAGACCAACCACGAATAATAGTTTTTAACCACTCGTCACCAGATTTAGCCAGTGCTTAAAATTTTAGCCTGTCTTTTCCATAGCGAACAGCTACAAAATATTTTTTCTGTGATGCCTCATTTTAGCTGTATTTATTAATTGTTTATATAATTGCAATTGCAAATGGAATGCCTCATTGATTCTGTAATTAGGGAGTCTGAATTTGAAATAATTTATTAGGTCTTAATTTATGTGCTGTGAAATCTGTTAGATCATTTGCTAGTCAGTATGTTGTCTAGAATAAAGGCATTTCTACAAAGGGATTTTAGGGTGAGGGTCACCAGCATAATCAGAAACATACTCAGTCTGGCCTCCAGCTAAAGATTATATGCTTTTAAGTGTATTTCTGTTTTGCAAAATGGCCTTTTGAAGACTTAGCCATTTCAACAAAATTCCTTTTTTTTTCTATATAAAAAGAGAAAGAGCAATTATTTTGCACTGTTGCTTGACTTCCCACCACCACCCCCCTTTCCCCGAGATAGAGATGACCCAGCTGATCAAGTGTGAGAAGTACATAGCTCTCTGGACTGACTTGTCTGAACTTCTGGAATTAAATCTTCAAAGTCAGGAGCAAAAGTTGGCATTAAGACTAAGTAGGGATTTGATTAAAGATTTGGATTTACCGGCACGATAAATTGAGCCAAACCAATTCTTGTCTCGTACAAAGGCACACTTATGTTTTCCACAGTGCAGGGAAGGAAGTGATATTGGTTGGCTTTCAATTGTAATTTATTGTATTCATCCATACGCTTACTGTAACACAGAGGATTTGTCAGTATGTCCATTATAAAAACAGGACTGGGGCTTTTTTTGTTGCTAAGCTCAGCTGTTAGAGATATTTTACTGAATTCTAAAGCTTGTCTGCTTGTACATGCCACTCTGAAATTGAAACTTTATACTTTGAATGTCTTTAGAAATGTATATGTAGGGGGCTTAGAGAAAAAAAGGTGGGGCTGCCAAACATATTGCTTTGGGTAGGATTTATCTGACCAAATATGTGTGTCTCTGTATCAATACAGACATGTAGATATCTATGTTGTAGACTTACGTAGTGTCCATATGTAGATGTCAGTATTTCAATTAATCATATGCCCTACTTAACTAAATAAGAAAAAAGGTGTGATTCCTTTTAATCCAAAGACATCAACTATACAGTAAGCTAAATTGTGCCATAGGCACACGTAACAGTACCTGTAAAAAGGGAACCGAAGGTGATCAAGTCGAAGTTCTCTAAAGTGAAGTGAGATGAATTTCACCTCTATCAGTATGGCAGACAGGAAAGACCTGAAGTTTAATGCTCTGAAGATACTTCTTTTCTCCTAGTAATGACCAGTTTAAGACTTTTTTTTCCATTGTTAATGACTTTTCCTTTAATAGTCAACAAACTTATTTTTTATTGATCTCATCTACAAATATTCTGTCCCTGGACAAAGACAGAACTTACCACATATGGATCTGTGACTGTGGTCTTGAAATGTGCAGCAGCTACTGGGAAAAAAATTAGCTCCATCCCAGCTGAAACCAGGAAAAACATATTCAGCTTCGCTGTCTTTAGTGGGAGTAATAAACATAAAACACAGAACAGGGGTAGGAGTCTGAGGCTTTCACTCTTTATTTTGCCATTATGTCTCTTTTAATGCTGCCTTCTTTAAGAACATATAAGCAAAACTCTCTGCACAACCCCAGAAGCTGGAGCAGAAGGATGGATTCCCTGAGGGCCAACAAAATGCTTATCAGAAGACAAAAATTATTATTATTTCTTTTACATGCTTGCTTTTATTGCCAACTTGACTTGCTGTTTTCTACCCTGTTACTATATTACCTGGATTCCCAGGAGTTTTCAAACCCTTAGCCAATAACCCTTTCTGAGGAGGAGGAGGGAGTGTTACATATCTGTGAGAACCTTTGCAGTTTGTTGCCACTGAGCGAATTGGAACAATTTAGCTTTGAGGAAGTGATTTATATACACACATTCATCACATATAACCTGCTCTGCTCTGTTAACTCTCTGTTTGATCTCTGGAGGATTGAGTAGATTAGGGAGGGTCTTCACACGGAGGTTTCATTAACAGCCAATAGGTTAACCTGGCATGACTCCTGTTTGTGCATTTGGATACTTTAAAGAGGAAAGAAAAGGGAAAACAAACAAAAAAAAAAAATTGGTATCATTATTTCCCAGTTCAGGAAACACCAATCATGCTATTAGAGAGAATTTACTTCCTATTTCTTGGATTTTATTTTTTTTTAGCCAGTGTAGAAAACAGAATTCAGGGTTGTAATTCAAAAACACTGACCACAATATGTGAATTCTGGCAGCAGGAAGTGCATCAGTAACCATAGAGCACATTAAGCATCCAACCATAAGCCACGAAAACTTGGATATGACAATCCAGTTTACTGAGATAGGTACTGCAGGCTGAGTGGTTGCACTTTTTAAATATACCAGATGAATGAGTCCCTGCTTACTGTCACCTGTTTGTGTATTTGGAGAGGGAGGGAGTAATGTGATCAAGTCAAATGGTTGATATTATTATTAAAAAAAAATTAAAGAACAAAGTCAGAATCATATAACAATATGACTATTATTGTTATCAATGGGAAATTTTGAAATATTAGCGACATATGGTTTTGGAACAGAATAACCAGAGCTGCAGCAGTGACTCGCCATGCGAGCACAACGCAGTGTGTCTCTGTGGTTTACGGAACAAGGACATACTACTAATGAAAGGATTAAATTTAGCACTTCACAACACCCTTAGAAACCAAATGGCTGGCTGCAAACCAGTGAAGTACTCACCATAGTTTTACAGTTTATAAACTGACAAAAGTATGTGAAAATTGCTAGTTTCTTACTGGACTGAAGAACTTGGAAGAAAATGGACAAGTTATCAGTAATTTGGGCGAAGCACATGGAGAAAGCTGACAGAGGAACTGCGTGGGCTTATTAGTTGTAACTAAGACAACAAGACGTAAAAAATTGGCAATGGTTATTAATATTTATTTCAATAACAAAACACAAAGGTCTGATGCTACCTTCTATACCAGCTGTCATAATCTCTGAATGTTTAAATATTTACCTGATATTAATGAATACCAACAGTCCACTGTACCTCATACTCTGTCCATGCCACGCTTTCTCACTCCTCACCTCCCAGATGTCCAGAAAAACAGATATACTCAGGAACATGCCCTCATATTTAAATGCTACCAGACTATTTAGTACGAAGTTTTGGAAATTTACTCTCTTTCATATTAAGGTTACAATTCAAGCCTCACTGGCATTTGCAAGTGTGGTGATAATACACAAGACAGAGACTGCTGAAGGGAAAAACTAGATTTAGAGCTTCATGGATAAAAAGCAGCAACCTTAACTGTATCGGAATTTTATTGGTAGTAAGATGTTTGTTTTTTTTCTGCTGAGTTGTTTCCTGAATTTCATTTACCTTTCATTACCTTTCTCTTGTAAGCTTTTGCAAGAAATGTACAACAGTCCTATCATCAGTTTCTCAGAATAAGCCGTCTCTTTTCCACGATGGCAAAGACATGAGCACAGCTACTGCCTTACGTGATCAAACTGGAGATTTGTCTAATCTAAAAAAAGCCAGAAAATGTTGTTTCGATCACAATGTTTTTGTTATTGTTAACAATGACTCTCTGGATGTATAGTTATTATCCATATACAGTTATCCTATACATCCATATACTTTTTATGATATCTTGAATGTTCCTGTTTTCTGTGGTAATTAATGTCACAATGTCAGCAGCAACAGCTAGAATGTCCCTCTGTTAACACCGCTAACATACTCCTACTGTTCCTCTGATTTTTGTGTCTTACATATTTTCTGTTTTCTTATATTATAGTTACATCAAAACTCCATGTACCTGGACCTGACTCTCTGTTCTGGACTCTCTCTTCTTGTCCCAGTACAGCATCTGGGACAAGAGGCTTTATCCATCTGTAGGACACAGAATCACAGGATGTAAGTTCATTTCATTTTCAGTGAAAGTAGTTTTATTCCTGTGTTAGAAGACATGGAAAGAAAAATGTTGTGATCTATGATTTCTATATTTAATTTACACCTCTTTTATAGATTTTTGTGAGATTGAAAGGCATGAAAGCACTGGGAGTTTCAAATCTTAAAAAGTTATTTTGACAGTACTGTAAAAGGACTGTATTTTCCCTCATAGGGTCTTTCCCTGACAACACTCATTTCTCTATACTTTATAATGTTCTTTAACTTCATGGAAAGCACTCTATAAACAGTATTTGTTTGTCTGTTGGTTTCTTGCACTGAAATTGAGCTTTCCATGATGATAAAAGTGAACAGATGCTATGTAACTATCATGGCTTTGGAGATTTTATTGCCAGAATAAGGAATGGCTCCTTTGACCTCCCCTGGTTGTAGCAGGCTTTGGATTTAGCCCCTTAGGGAACAGAAAGTATGTTGTCATGAAATCATGGAGATTATTTTCATTATGAAGTTATCAAAGTTAGATACTGAATGGTATGTATTTCTGGTAAAACCCGAACCTTTTGTTACCGTGTTTTAACCCAACATTTTATAGTGGTTTATTTATTATTGGAAGTTGAGCAATAGGATGCACTGGCTTCCTAGGTTTACCTTTAATTGAATGTCACTCCACAGTCTTAACAAAAAGGGACTGGGGAAAAGAATGAAAAAAAAAAAATGGTGTTAGTCCAGCTTGAGCAGATGTAACCAAGAGAGAGAGAAAGTTGCTGCCACAAAGCAATAAAGGATGCAAGTAAACTTCTGTCTGAAGCTGCGTGCACTCAGCCTGGGCTTTTGCTTTGGAAATTAAAATAAAGATGCATCCATTTTGTATGAGAGATGGTATAAGATTTTGCTTTCATTGGTTTTCAGACACTCACCTTCACCCGCAGCCAGCTCACACTGCTGAAACAGGGATCGATGCAGAGATGGAAATAATTAAGAGAAGCAGCGAACGCCGCAGCCCATTTCAAAAGCATTCCTTTTCCAGGCCATCAGCCACAGCAGCTGCCCAGGAAGCCTTCCCTGTATTTACCACTCCTGAGTGGCAGCTTGATGGTGTTTATGCATTGCAGGACCCCACCGGCAAGGAGACCTGCAGCTCCAGAGCACCAGAAGTGACGTTAAGAGAAATGGGCAGAATTGACAATGGAGCGGTTCATGGCACGAAGGCCGCGAGCCCATCAAGCATCCCCTCTATCACGTTTATTGCTCATTACTCAGTTTTAAAAAGGCTTTTTTTATCCCAGAGCATTTAACTGAAATATTTGCTTTTCTGATATTTTTCTTATTCAGCAAATGAACATCAGGTTCCACAGACAACAGTGGGTCTAAGAGTTCATGGGTTACATTTATCTTAAAACTATGCTACAAGGCTTATGCAATGCTTCAGCGCAGGCTGTCAAACATATTTGTCCTCCTCATTACACTAACTAAAACTGTTGTGTCGCTGGGCACTTTGTGTCCCTTTTCAGCTCTAATAGGAGTCCCTTATCTTATACTTCTACTGTATATTATCTGATGCTGAAACCGTACAGAGACTTATGTCTTGTTTGTGGCCTCCAGGTGAGCCTATAACCTCATAAATATAATGTTTACCTCAAAACTTCATCTTCTTTCACTCTTGTCCTATGACACTGCAGCTCTAGTGCTAAGCCTGGGATGTTACAGTGATTTCCACAGTAAATGGATAACAAAAACACAGGAACAGGGTTTTGCTTGATCCTGCACGGAAGCAAGACAGGGAATCAGAAAATCTTTATCAAAAGATTAAGAAAAAATCTCTAACATAATAAAATATCAAAAACAGCAGTAAAAAGGCAGCAGTGTTTCCCAAGTATTTCCAAAATACATTAACAAAAAATGCCTCCCAGCATGTTCAGTTGATGATGACAACAAAATACTTTCAATTTTAGTAGTAGCTCAGAAAGATATTAAAATGTAGGTCCTTAAAGCAGACATCGGTGTGTCCAAACAACTTATATTTAAAGGTTTCAGAGACAACTTGTGAAGGAACTCTCTAGGCCATTAATGCTTGTTTTCAATACATTGTGGAACACTAGATACATTGCAGAGAGCTGAAAGACAGCTAATGTTGTGCTAATACTTTAAAAGGGCAAATAAGATGACCCAGGTAATTATAGGCCTGTCACACTGACATTGATCCTAAGCAAAATCGCTGGCTGATACAGGACTTGATTAATAAATTAAGGAAGGGTAATATAATTAATGCCAATCAACACAGGTTTGCATCAAGCTAAGCTGATATCTTTTATGATGAAATTACAAGTTTAGTTAAAAAAAGAATAATGGAGAATTCATATATTTAGACCTCCTTATGGCATTGATTTGGTACTCCCTGACTTTTTTATTTATTCATTAGCTAAGAAACTATGGTGACACAAATACAGCATAGCACTTATCAGTAAAACTATCTGACTGACAGGTCTGCAAACATAACTGCAAATGGACATGCATCATTGAGAATGTAGGTTTTTTCTTTTTTTTAGTCCCTAAAAGTTATTTGTATCCAAATTTTGAAAAAAAATACTTTCTCTATGAATATATACCCATACTCACATATGTATATGAATCCATCAGGGTTAGTAAATAATGAAGAGAATGACAAAGTGGTACAAGCTACCTCATAATCTAACCATAAGCAAGCACTTTGATCCTAAACATGGCCACATGTATACTAGTACCCCTGAAAATAATCGCCAATTCTAGGTTACAACCTCAACCTTTTTTTTTCTGAAAGAAAAAAGAAAGAGACAGAGAGAGAAAGAAAGAAAGAAAATGAGAGAGAAGTATCAGTGAATTATGAGCTGAGCTCAAGTTTCCAGTACAATTCTCTACTTAAAAGGGCAAATACAATTACTGGGTACAGAAAGAGTATGTTCAAATAGAAAGGGATGTTGCATTAACTCTGTGCTTGGAAATTACGCTGCTGAATTTGTAGCACTGCCCAGCGCTGGTACCCAGAGGTAAAGAACCATCCTGGGGAATTAAGAATTTGAATGATTCACGAGGATGATGTGAGGATTAGAAAACTTACTTCTTTTTGAGGTACTAAAGTACTCAATTAAACAATTTGTGGCAAATAAAGCAAAGACATGACCATACCATATTCTTTAGGTATTTATTTAAGGAACAAAATTGAATAATAGAGGGCTTTTCAGTCCAGGTGAAGATTTAATAGACTCCTATTTCTATGAGCTTAAGTTGGAAAGGCTAGACTAGCAATAACCTAAAACTCAAAAAAAAAAAAAACCCTGAAAAAAAAATCTTACACTAACTTATTCTTTATAGAGTCTTTTGTTTTCTCTCTGGCCTTTCCCTCAGATCAATGATTCTTGAACTCTATTCTGCATATTGTGCAGAGCGGTGAACATGTTCTCACCCAAAAACTAACCTAAAGCTGACCTAAAGCCTAGAGTTTCTTAGGACATAGGAGACAAGGACTTTGAGCCTTCTATGCAGAAGGCAGGATGTGCTTTTCATTCTCTTGTACCTTGGTTAATGCTCTAACCAATCACAGCTATAGGGCAAAAGCTATCCTTGGTGGTGATGCTACTTTTTGCAGAGAAAGCAAAGCATGCTGCCACACTTGATGTGGAACACTGGAACATCAGGAACTTAACTGAAAAAGTAAGCTGCACTTCACTGCTGTTCTAGATCTAGTCCAGAATCCCTTACACTCTATCATGGGTGCAATTCTTACCTTGTAATCAACTCAGAAGAGTACTTGGAAGCAAAGAAATTCAATAAAATAAAACCATGTATTTTTTTCGTATAGATTTGAACATCATTTTCTCTGATGGGCATAGGATTTTCCATTAAAAAGCATATAAGAAAATCAATGCTTATTAATACAATGATCTATAATTTTGCCTCATTACACAAATATATCTAATAGGCAGCTTCCTGCAAACTTCAAAATGCAAATTTATTTCCATTTTTCTCCTTAAAAAAACCCAACTTCACAAATGGAACTTACATATGGTTATTCATAGGCCAATGCAAGATTAGACAAAGCAGCCTACTCAATAGTGCTCAACAATGGTCTTGAAAATCCTGAAGAATATAACATAGACCAGAATTTCCTATCTGATCTTGAAATGTCTTTGCTTTTACATTTTAGTCAGACCTTTAACTTTATTTAAATGGTTTTTTTGATTGCATGCATAAAATATTTAAGTTTTAATACATACAGTATCATTATCCCACTGTGAGAAGCCTAAAAGCATATGAAAGTAATAGCTTCCTTGTTATATAAGAGATTCATATGTATGAATTCAATTTTTCTGTATTCTGTGAACTCACATTTCATGGAAAGAACAAATTTATAGATAGGGAGAATCCCTCATTCAGTTTCAATTTCATAGGAGTTTAACGGGAAAATCAGGTATGTGTGGTCCTTTGCAAATTAAATTTCAAGATGGAGATCCTTAGAGAGTATTGCTTGGATGACTGATTTTTTTAAATGTTACAATTTATTTTTTAAATTTGATAGTTTGGTTTTTTCCTGTACTGTTTCAGAAAATTGCACTGCATGTTATGGAACAAAGCTTTTTAGATAGTTGTTTAGCAACACAACAAGTTGAGTTAAAGAATGACCACTTTTGGTCATCAGCATTTTAGCATCTTCTAGAATTCTGTGACTTAAATCTTCCACTAAAAAATGCAGTTCTAAAGACACAAGCATTTAAAACTTGCAAAAAGCATTAGCATTGTTTAAAAAAAAAAATCCCCTGTATTTGTAGAATAAGAATACAAACCATCAGTATTACATGGCCCTTTTGGGGTACCTCCATGATCCAAATGCCACCGCCATATAAAGTACAGTAGCATGCAATGACATTTTAAGAAGTGATCATACAGACTGGGTCTTACCATTTGAAACAAATTTTTGAAGTGTTATTCCTGTATTTCTCCCCAGGGCTTACGTAAAATGGCAACTGGATTGGCGTTCCTTTACTGCTTTCCCTCAGCATGTCAGCAAGAGAAGAATTTTATTTGGCTACAATTCCTTAACCAAGGAATAATTTTGCTCAAATAAAATGACAATGAGATAATGTTGAGGTCAACTAAACTGTCCAAAGGCATTTAAAAAAATTTGCCATTTTGAAAACTTTTGCAAATATATATGGCTGTAATTAAAAGTCAAATCTAGTACAACAGCAGAAAATGGTGCCTGAAGAAGAGTGCTGGCTATAATTCTTCATGAGGGTCCCTCTCCCAGACAGGCTGCAATGTCATTCCCAGCTAACATATGGTAGCAGTCAAGCATGTGATTTATCTGGGAGTCTCAGTGGCAATGCAAACAGGCACATCCTCCCACCTTCTTTAAGGACATATCAACGTGCACTTAGTCAATAAAAATTAGCATTCCTGCAATTTCCCCCCACCTGTCAGGGAGATTTTTTTTTGGCATGAAGCATGATTGATCAGGCACAGACCCATCCAGGCTGATCTCTCGTTCCTAATATGCCAGTCTGGATACACAATAAAATCACTTGCTTACTCTGCCCTCAGCTGTTCCTTTTGAACCAGAGACCAAGGAAAAGTGAAAAACAGTAAGTGTCAGAGATAATATTTACTAGAATGGTAATACCTTCAAGAACCTGACTCAAAGCCATCAGGTTCTGAATGCAGTTGCCTGCAGTTTCTTGTTTTGATCTATGCTTCAGCACTTGAACTGTAGTGAGCTTCAGTTCATGCATAAAGCACCTTATGAATCAAAGTTGCTCTTGAAAATTTTATTTGGAGTTTGACCTTGAAAATATTATCTTCCTTAGTACTTACATGTGCACTTCTTTCATGACATTTGCATATTATAATTAAGCCTTGGTCAAAGAGGAAAAGAACAGAAAAAAAAATATTTTTGCCAACACCATAGTCATCCATTAAAAAAAAAAAAAGTCATAAGGTCTCAAAAAAAAAATGTGAAAACATTTCAAAATAACATCTCTCACCACTCGTATGTTTAGTCTGAAACTTGGGCACTTAGGAACACAAGTTATTTGGAGGGGGAAAAAAAAAGTAGATCAACCTTGCAACCTTTTTCTAGACTTTTACAATATACAAACTGTGCAAATCTGACCTTTGCTGTAAGAGAAAGCATAAAATGAAATACGGCCCCTGGGCTAGTCCTTGGTTGTGTTGCAGACCACTCCTTAGCACAAGAGGGGATTCAGTGAGTCTTCCAAACACAGTGCAACCTCCATCAACTGCAACTGCACACACACAGCCAGCCAACTAACCCACAATTTAGGTATTCCCATAAGTTCTTGTCTGTGTGCATAAGTAGTGTAATCACCTATAATTGACTACAGGACTTCAATTATGCTGGTAAATTTAGCAAAAACCACACATCTTTGCCACCATTCAGGAACTACCTCTCAGGGCATGAAATCTGCTTATACTCACTTGCAACAAATTCAGAGTTCAGCCTGTTCACTCAGCTTTGTGGGTTCACTCGGCTGTAATGATCTTCGTTACATGAAGCACTCCATGAAAAAATATCTTGATTCACTCCTTGGTTTCTCAAAGAAACCAGTGTGTCTAAAGGACAGTTTGTTTGGCACAGAAAGATGTTGTGGTTTTGTTTAGTGAGGGGGGGCCTAAGGTGGTAGCTTCTGTAGGAAACTGCTAGAAGTCGCTCCCCTTTGTTCAGTGGTCTCAGACGGGCCTAGGGCGGACCCGCTGCTGGCCAAGGCCGAGCCAATTGGTAGCAGAATGTCCCATGATAACGCCTCTGCGATAACGTATTTAAGAAAGGGAAAACAGAAAAAAAAAAGAGAGAAGAGAAGATGTGAAGAAGCTGAGCGGGGCAGAGCTGCAGAGGCGCAGAGGGGTACGAGCAGGCCTTGCATGCCTCACCCTCTGGCCTCTCGCCAGGTGGCCGACTGGGCCTGACTCGGCCCAGCCCGGCTGCAAGAAGTGGAGAGGAAATGAGATGGATGATGTGAAGAGATTCTGAGAGGCGTCTGCCAGGCTGTTGTGAAGAACTTTTCTTGTGAGAGGAGAGAGAGGAACAGCTGCAGACGCCAAGGTCAGTTCAGAAGGAGGGGGAGGAGTAATGCGGCTCCTGGCCAAGATTCCTCTGCAGACTGTGGTGATGCCCATGGTGGAGCAGGTTGTCCCCCTGCAGCCCATGGAGGTCCATGGAGGAGCAGAAATCCAGCTGGAGCCCATGAAGGACCCCATGTTGGGGCAGGTGGATGCCTGAAGGCGGCTGTGGCCCATGGAGGGCCCACTGGGGCAGCTGTTCTGGAGAGACTGCATCCCATGGAAGAGATGACCCGCGCCAGAGCAGTTTCAGGAAGGACTGAGGCCCGTGGGTGGGACCCCACGCTGGAGCAGAGGAGGAATGTGAGGAGTTCTTCCCCCAACCATGAAGCAGCGGTATAAAACAACGCTTGATGAACTGACCACGACCCCCATTCCCTCTCCCCCCCTGTGCCACTCACAGGAGGAAGGTGGTAGAGATAATGTTAAGCTTGGGAAGAGGGAGGGGTGGGGGGAGGTTATCTTGTTCCCTGTCTCATTATCCTGCTAGTTTTAGTAGTAAAGGAATAGTTTTCCCCAAGTCGAGTCTGTTTTGCCCGTAACGGTAACTTTAAGGATTTTCTCACTGTCCTTATCTCAAACCTTGAGCCGTTTTTTCTTTTATTATCTCTCCCTATTCTCTTGGAGGGTGGGGGGAGTGAGAGAGAGACTGCATAGTCTGGTCCCAATCGGGGCTGAACTATGACAAAAGAAAAACATCTATCTCCTTGTAGCACAGCAGAACTTTCTCACACAAAAGAAATAATTTCCACTGGCATAGGAAATGGGTTTTGCGGTGGATAGAGTAGCTGCTCAGAGAAATCTAGGGTCATCTTAAATTCATTCCTATCTTCATCAGAATCACTGCTTGTCTACCTCAACCTTCCTGCCTCTTCATTTAAAATAATATTTTGGAGCGTAACAGCTTGTATAATTCCCTCCTTGCAGAGGCAGAGAGGAAAATGAGCCACTCTTCACAGGTATCAGAAGGCATCACTTTGTTTACCACAGTGGCAATATAAGAATTTTAGAAGATTAAAGCAGATGGTGCCATGTGATTCCCCAATTTTTCTGCCCCCACTAAATCCAGAATGATTTGCAGTAGCCTGCTGCTGCTTTTAATTTCACCCCTTTATTAGGTCTCACTTTTCCTCAGAGGAATGCTGTCCAGCCATACCCTGACTGCACTGGTCCCCAGGCATCTTCCCTCCTCCCTTGCGCACATCCCCTACACCACGGGAAAGGGAGAGCAACCGCACAGCACCTGGCACGTGCAGATGAACCAACAGCGAGGAAATAGGACCTATCCAAAGGGAAGGCAGAAACAAGGTAACTTCATAGGCCAACATTGGAGGAAAAGGGAGTGCTTCACAGACAGACTGTGCAAACAGCACTCCAAGTGAAAATTATTTCACTAAGCCCCAGCTGGGCTACCCTTGTCCACTGCTGTGTCACATCTCTCTCTTAATTCCTTTTTTCTTAACGGAGCTGACTAAATTATTAAAGCTAAAGCCAGTTCTAGATATTGGTTCCATAAAATGATACATGAATAATCATAGATCACTTTGGTTTGGAAGGGACCTTTAAAGGTTATCTAGTCCAACCTCCCTGCAAGGAGCAGGGACAACTCCAACCAGATCAGGTTGCTCAGATCCCCGTCCAGCCTGGCCTTTAATGTTTCCAGGGATGAGGCATCCACCACCTCTCTGGGCAACCTGTTCTGGTGTTTCACCACCCTCATTGGAAAAAATGTTTTCCTTCTATCAAGTCTAAATCTGCCTCCCTCTATTTTAAAACCATTATCCCTCGTCCTTTGGGGGTTGGGCTAGATGACCTTTAAAGGTACCTTCCAACCCAAACCATTTTATGATTCTGTCACAACAGGCCCTGATAAAGAGTTTTTCCCCATCTTTCCTGTAGGCCCCCTTTAGGTACTGGAAGGCTGCAATAAGGTCTCCCCAGAGCCCCCTCTTCTCCAGGCTGAACAGCCCCAACTCTCTCAGCCTGTCCTCATAGGATGGGTACTCCAGCCCTCTTATCATCTTCATGGCCCTCCTCTGGACCCTCTCCAACTGGTCCATGTCCTTATGTTGGGGACTCCAGAACTGGACACAGTACTCCAGGTGGGGTCTCACGAGAGCAGAGTAGAGGGGCAAAATCACCTCCTTCGACCTGCTGGCCACGCTTCTCTTGATGCAGCCCAGGATGCGGTTAGCTTTCTGGGCTGTGAGCACACATTGCCAGCTCATACTCAGCTTTTCATCCACCAGTACCCCCAAGTGCTTCCTCACAGGGCTGCTCTAAATCCCTTCATCTTCCAACCTGTACTGATACCAGGGGTTGCACGCTATAGAATACCTTTTGCTGTAAAAACTTTGCAGAATAAAACCTTTTAGAGACTGTCTGACAAAAACAACTTGCGTGCTTGCTGCTGACGTAACAGAAAGTATCTCACTATATAACAAAGATAAGCAAGGATCATATGTAATACTGGAAATTGTTTCTCATCGCAGCAGCACCTTTGGAAATTAACTCATTCTTCTTAAAAACTTACTTTCTCCACATCAAACACTTGTTGGGTGTGCTGCGGCTGCTCTCTTAGGAAACATAACCCCCTCTGCAAGACCTAATTTCTCTGTGAAGGTTAATTAGTTTAGTGGAGGAAATGGACTGGTGGAGTTGGGGATTTCTTCTTCAAATAAATGACTTAGAAACTTGAGTTTGGTAAATACTGCCTGACAAAACGTGGCTGTTGGATGTAACACTTCACACAACAGAGCATCACTATGTTAAAGGAGGGAGAATAACACCCCACAAGTTCTACCTGAGTTGACAATTTGTTAAGCTTTTTATTAAACACTTAGAAAAACTGAAATGGCCTCATTTTGGGGGGTGGAATTGCTTCCTGCTTACTTCTGTTACACTCTGTTTTGTTCAGTACAAACCTAATCTGAACCAGAACACAGCTGAGGCTGGGATTTCTGAATGAGCTGCAGAGGCTGACATCTTGCTGAGATACAGATGCTTTGAAAGTGAGAGGATTTTTCATCATAGCGTATCCAACCACATTATTTTAATTTGCTCTAGACAATAGCAGTATGCAAGAAAGTAAAGAGAATTTATATTTGTTGCATATTGATTTGCATAGTCAAGATTATCACACACATTTAAGATTGTAAGACCTTGATCTCTGAAGCTCATAACCTTAAAACCACAGCTTATTTGGGCATCAGAAACTTAATTATCCCAAATCATGTCACTTATGGAAACACTTATTTAGAAGATTATTTTCAAACTGGCAATTTAGGTCTCAGTCAGGATTTGATTTGCATTCCTTCTTTAATTTTAGGGAGCTTACATTTCTCCCCCGTCTTACCCCAACACATTCCCCCCCCGCCCCCCGCCCCCCCCCAGCCTCTGGTTGATTTTCAGGGGCTGTAAACTGAAAGCCATTGTGCAAACAATTCTGTTGATATAGGAGCAAAAGTTAACTCACTTCTCGTCAGTAGGGTAAGAGGAGAAGCAACTGACAAGTAGAAAGGCCACTTTATTGGATGTCTTCTCAGAAAAAAAAAGGGAACTGTTAAGGGGGTATTATATAGGCTTGATGAAAACATTTCATATACAAACTCGTATTTCTGATTGTTTCGGTAGCCTGTGCAATGTTTATTTGGACAGTTTCCCAGGGATTTCCTGCTTTATTAAGGAGACTGCATCCTGGAGCATAGCGTTTACATAAGTTACCTATGTGATTAAATGGGGTAAGTAAAATACATGAAGGAAGCCTCTGATACCATGAGCGTTATACTGAAAAAAGACTAGCTTAATAGGGAAAGATTAACAACAATTTTTTTTCCTTCTTTAGCTATAAGGACTATTTTTAAGCCATCAGGAAAAGTTGTTCATACATACAAACCAAAAAAAAGTTAAGGCTTTGTCAGAAACTACATAAAAAATAGGTGTATTTGCCATATACTAAGAATTACTATGTTTTAGAAACTGGGACTAAATGAAGATGCTAGTGTAAAAGCACCACCTGGTAACAATGGCTGTCGGTAAAACTCCCTATCTACCAACAGAGGTGCAAGGCAGAACTGTATACACGCCTTGGTAAAGTTCATCCTTTGAACGCGCCACCCCGTTTTCCCCCCTTTTCTTACATTTATCTAATCTAGTTGAGATGCAGTTATTTTGCTAACTGGCTTAAGTGGGAGCCCAGCTTACTGCATTTTACGGATATTCACATATGGAAGTGACCACAGGCCAATTACCTCTTCAAATAGACCAGGCACGTTTGTTTGTGTGTGTGATTCCATAAACATGAGAAGGCTGGAGTAGAAGTTTGTGTTGCCAGTAGCAATTTGGTCTCCTTTCACAGTAGCAAAACAGAACCACAGTTAAAGCGTAAAAGACCAGTGAACTCCGCCTTTGGAGTACACTAACAGGGGGCCCCAGCTCAGCAGTTTGGACACCGAGTGGCAAACACCATCTGTATCCTTTTCCCTTCCATAAAAGGAACCTTTATAGGAGTGTAAAGGAAAACAAAGCAAGATTACTACCAGTAGTTATAAATACTCAAATGAATAGTTAATCATCCAATAAGGACGTGAATTCTCTGAAGACATTGTGCTGAAGCAAATCAGTCAAAAATACAAAGCTACTGAGCAAGGGTGCTCCAATAAGCAAGAGATAAACTGACAAAGCCAAACAAAAATCTCTCTCTACCCCAGCTTTACAGCTATTATTAAAATATAACCAGGAAAAAAAAAACCTTAAAACTAAAATCTTTGTTTGGTTCATTTTACATAGACTAATCTTGACTTTCCCATATTTTCCCCTTTGGTCAGTGAAGTTGAAGCCCAGCAAGCAGGCCTCCATGCAATTTGCTTACAGAGCTCTGAAGCCAGCAAATTGTGACAAATCGTGCCAGAGGCAGTTATGAAAGCCTATTTTTTTTGGTGCTGTTTTCAGTTAGCCAGACCTAGAAATCAACACGAGGAAGAAAAATAAACACAGTTTTGACATGTACAGTAGCAAGAATTAGCGTTGTATCCAGACGAGGAACAAGCCATTTAGAAGAGAAGTTCGGATTAACCATCCCAACAGCTTAAACTGCGTGTTTACTGAAGCTGTGACAAGAAGCCAGCCAGGGAAGCAAGGGCCCTTCATTGTGAGTTTGTGCTCCACACAAACAGTTCGAACAGCTTTAAGTTCTATTTCATTTAGGAGTTCGTTTGTTTCTAAGGAGAAAAAAAGAATGAGGGAGAATACCAGTGACCCAGTTGGCAGCCGTAGGCTGGTGTCTGACGGCCTCTCTAACCGTACGTGAAGCACCAGCACCACCAAGAGACAGTCACTGGTTAGTCAGCTACCGAAAAGGAGCAAAAATTTTACACATTTGGAACATCCACCGCCTCAGTCACACACATGTAACATATATATGCAGAACAGCCTGCATGTATATATAGATGTATGTATAAAGACACAAAATTAGGTACTGAATTTCAACAAGATTTTTTTTTTTTTGCATGTCACGGCAATGACAAGACTAACAACATCACCTGATCCTAAGAAATTCTGGTTTTGTATATGTGTTGACTTTAACTTCCGATGTGAAAACATCTTCATATCTTCACTGTGGATTTGAAAGCAAGTCAGTGCTTGGTTCAAGCAAGGTAGTTAACGTTTTCAGTTGGAATCACACCTATCTAGCTACATATGGCTTACTACTTACTGTTACTAGGTGTAAAGGCATGTGCATTCTGAAATAAAAATAGTAAAAGACTTAAAGCCCGGGACAATTGTCTGAATTTAATTTGGTATAATTCCATTTAGCTTTTGTCCTGATTTCAGCTGGGATGGAGTTAATTTTCTTCCCCGTAGCTGCTGTGTTTTGGATTTCGTATGGGACTTGGTATGTGAAGAATGTTGATAATACGCTGATGTTACTAGTTGTTGCTCAGAAATCAAGGACTTTTTGCAGCTTCCCAGGTCTCGCTAATGTGCAGGTGCAGGCAGCTGGGAGGGGTACAGCCAGTACAGTTGACCCAAACTGGCCAAAGAAAGTCTTCCATACCACAGACATCATGCTTGGTATATAAGTGTGTGTTAGCCAGTGGGCAGAAATACGGAAATCGCTGTTCTGAAATCACTGCTCGGTATCATTCAGGATCACTCTCAGTTCTGCTCCGTGATTGCTGCTTGGGACAGGCTGTATCAGTCATCAGGTGGTGAGAAATTGTGCATTTTTTGTTTTGTATATACTATATTATATTCTAATTATTAATAATATATGTTAATATCATATCTTCCTTTGCTGTCCTAGTAAACTGTTCTTATCTCAACCTACGAGTTTTCTTACTTTTACCCTTCTGATTCTCTCCCCCATCACACCGGGGAGAGGGAGGGAACAGCTGTGTGGTGTTTAGCTGCTGATAGGGGTTGAACGATATTTTTGGTGCCCAAGGGGTACTCTGCAGGGGCCTGGCTAGCTCAGTTGGTAGAGCATCAGACTTTTAATCTGAGGGTCCAGGGTTCAAGCCCCTGGTCAGGCTCTGAAGGGTTGAGATAAAAACAGACTTGAGCAGAGTGTGTCAAAACAAATTTGTTGGAAGCATTCATTATGTGGGTTTGGTTGCTACTGGCCATAGTGGTGTTTTATTTGCTCTCACAGTTGTTCTCCGAGTTGTGTGGTGTAGTACCCTACTTACTGTACATGCTGTTTGCTGGTGTTTATATGCAGTTTATCAGCTCTGAGAGCTGGATTAAAGATATCGCTTTGCTGTGCTATGTGGCACTGGCTTATGGCATGATAAAAACATTGGTAATAAAACCAATCTTGTATTTGTACTCAATGGTGATGGGTGGTCTGCAGAGCGGAGCGGCAGTGGCAGTTTCACCTCACTACTTCAGGAGCCATCTTGCGGGAACTACTAGTGATTGCACGTTTTCCTTTTTCTCCCCGGAGAGCCATGAGGAGGGAACACCTTCCTTTACTTTCTCCTTCTCCTCCTGGCTAATTGCAAGAGCTCTTGAGAATTTTGAACACCCTTGGGATATTCGGAGCAGTGTGCTTCTATTACTAGGTCTCCTGAATGTGTGTCAGCTCTTGCTTAGGATTAAACACTGGTGCAGGTGTGGGAGTCATGCAGTTACCCCAGCTCCTACGATGGGCACTGTGGCTATCCCAACCCCTCCGATGGGCACTGCAATTACTTCAGCTCCAGCAACAGGCACTGTGGCTACTCAGACCCTGGTGACAGGCGCTGTAGCTGAACCAGAGAATGAAGCCATGCTGGTATCAGTCACCCCTATACACAAGAAAAAATCTTGGAAGCAGAATTCAGCTTGTTTAGTAAGGGATGATGAAAAAGCAGAGTCATCACAGGAACAGGAGGAGGAAGAGGAAGAACTCATAAGTGAGACTGAAACCACCCAATCTGTGTCTCTGAGTGAGCGAGATACACGAGAAGATTTCAGCCATGCAGCTTCTCCAGTTGGCAGGAATTTTGCCCATGGATCCTATCAATGGGGCCAGAACTGCTGCTTCTCGAACAACAGAAAGTCAACCCAGATCTGTAGGTACTTTAAGAGAGGGTTTTGCAGCTATGGAGAGCAGTGCAGCTACCAGCACATCCAAGAGAAGCCACTGCCAGTGGGGACCTCCGATGGCCCCATGCCCACTGCGTCCCCGAGCCGCTGGTGCTCGGAGCCTGGCAATGTACCTGCAGCAGTGGCCCAGGGATGGGAGGGGGCCTGGTGCTGGCCAGCCCAATCTGTCCCCAGCGTGACGCATGTGGCCTTTGAGTTGCCAAGTGTGGACATTGAGGAGGAAGATAAGGAGAACATCTCAGCACCTGATAATGTCCCCTGTGGGACCATTGGTGGAGAATGTGTCCCTGTACAATCTTGGAGTGCCTCAGGCTCCCAACCACAAATGCTGAGACTGGATCCAAATTCCCCTGACCCCAGAAAGGCAGGGGTGGAGAAAGCGACATGGACTGACCCTGCACACCTCCCCATGGAGCTGGGTGCTGCGGCAGCTCCAGTCCCCACCGCAGTGCTGAGGGCCCGGAGCAAGGCTGTGGTGTGTGGCATCTGCATGGATCGGGTGTATGACAAGCCACTGCCGGAGGAGCGTCTCTTTGGGATCCTCCCAAACTGCAGCCATGCGTACTGTGTGGGCTGCATCCGTCAGTGGCGTCGCGGTCGGGACTTCCAGAGAACAGTCATCAAGGCCTGCCCAGAGTGCCAGGTCACCTCCAGTTACTACATTCCCCACAAATACTGGGTCTCGGAGGCAGATGAGAAGGAGAAGCTCATCGAAACCTTCAAGGCGCGGATGGGGAAAATCAGGTGTAAGTTCTTTGTCCGAAGCCACGGCCACTGCCCATTCAAATCAGACTGCATCTACCTGCATGAGCTGCCCACCAGCCGGCTGCCGCAGCGCAGATGGCAGCGGCTGAGGATGCCTGTTGAGTTCAGCCCTTCTCTCTCAGAGAGCTCTGATGAGGAGAATGAATGGGGTCTCAACCTGCCCCTGATGGAGACGGACTTTCAGTACTCGAGTCATGGCCACGAGATTCTCTTCACGGACTTCAGTGACTCCGACTAAGCTACGGGGTGTCCCACTGGGCTCGCCTGCTGTTGGTAGTGAGGAGACATCCTCTGGGAGGGGCAAATACCTGCTTTTGACGTGTTTAGCTGCTCCCAGTATTGGTTTGGGGTTGCTCTGGCCATGGAGGGTGTTGCAGGGGTGGGATGGGATGGGATGGGATGGGATGGGATGGGATGGGATGGGGAAACAGTCTGTCTGATATTTACCAGCCACTCCAGTGCCAATGGCTGAGCCCCCAGCAGGTTTCGCATCCCTACTTCCTCCAGGAAGCCATGGGATGGTAGAGCTTCAGGGGTCTCAGGGCAGTGGGGCACATTCCCCTCCTTCTCTTGCCCTTGCCTCCTTGGTGGTGCAGCATGCTGCACCCATGGGAGACCTCATGGGAGCTGGGGCGGGGGTTGGGATGGGTGCTGGGGGGTAGTTGGGGTTTTTAATGCACATGGGGCTGGGGGGGCCGGGGGAGCCAGGCAGCTGTGGGGCACTGTTTTAAACTGATTTTAGACAACTGAAATGGCAAGATGGACATTGTCAGATCCCAATGGAAATGATCAACAAAATAACAGCTATGTCTCCACCAAGTAACAAAAAGGAAACCCAAGCTTTCTTAGGCATTGTAGGTTTCTTTAGAATGTATATTCCAAATTACAGTTTGATTGTAAGCCCTCTCTATCAAGTGACTCAGAAGAAGAACGATTTTAAATGAGGCCCTGAGCAATGACAAGTCTTTCAACAAATTAAACATGGGATAGTTCACACAGTAGCCCTTGGGCCAGTCTGGGCAGGGCAAGATGTGAAAAATGTGCTCTACACCACAGCCAGGGAGAATGGCCCTACCTGGAGACTCTGGCAGAGAACACCAGGGGAGACTTGAGGTCTGTCCCTGCAGTTTTGAAGCTGGGGATACAGAGGATCTGAGGCCCGCTATACTCCAGCTGAAAAGGGGATATTGGCAGCCTGTGAAGTGGTTCAAGCTTCTCCAGAAGTGGTTGGTACAGAAGCACATCTCCTCCTGGCAAGGAGAAAAGAACTTGAACTGTGGTGACATGGTGCTCCAGAAAGAATTGAGTGAGACTACAGGATTCATTTCCGAAACAACCTCACAGACATTTGGGCCAAAGAGCATGGCATTGAGTGGGTATATCACATCCCCTAACACGCACCTCTTGGAAAACCGAACGGTACAATGGACTGCTGAAAACTACACTGAGAGCAATGGGTGGTGGGAACTTCAAACATTGGGATACACATTTAGCAAAAGCTACCTGGTTAGTCAACACTAGGGGATCTACCAATCGAGCTGGCCCTGCCCAATCTGAACTGTTACATACTGTAGAAGGAGATAAAGTCCCTGTGGTGCATGTAAGGAATATACTGGGGAAGACAGTCTGGGTTGTTCCTCCCTTGGGCAAAGGCAAACTCACCCATGGGACTGCTTTTGCTCAAGGACCTGGGTGTACTTGGTGGATGAGGGAGGATGGGGAAGTCTGATGTGTACCTCAAGGAGATTTGATTTTGGGTGAAAATAGCGAATAATTTGAATTGTATGATGTTAACTGCTATATAATACTGTATGTCATCATTTCTATAGTTGTTATATGTCATATCAAAGGTATTGCAGTAGGAATTATCCAGATCAATGAAGAACAAACTTGGATGAAACCAAGCAAAGTGTAGTGGTAATGGAATCAGAACTGGTTTGAGCAACTGGCGGCCAGCAGCTTCCTCAAGATCAACGTCTTCAATGTACAGATGGTGGACATGATACATCAGCCACACCAGATAACCAGTGGTGAGATTCAGATGCAGCAACAATCCAATACTACACATCATCTTCCTGCTGTGTTGAATGTCACCCACCATATGTCCCAGGTAAGCCTGCACTAAGCTGAGAAGCTTCCAGAATCCCACCCTGTTCTGCCCTTCCCCCAGCATTCTGAACCCTTCTGAGGTAAACCTGATCGGACTTGTGATTCCAAGGGAAATGATCATTGAAGAGTGTTAGCATTAGAGGCACCCTGGGAAATGTTGCATGGGCAATCCACTGAACAAGGTCAGAAGCTGGTGGAATTGTTAGAGGGAAAAACTAGGGGTCAAAAGGAAACACTGACAACCAACTCCCTCAAAAAGAAAAACTTAACCCTTTCACAACTCTGTAAAGGGAACAGGAAGAGTTAAAAAACTAGCAGTCATAGTTTGGGGTTTGGACCACCCACTCCACGTAGTGATTTCCTGCAAATGGTCTGCTGACAGGGAATCGTATGTACATATTCCTGTGGGTCCAAATCAGTTAAATTTAGAATTTTTGATTGACATGAGAGCTCAAATTGGTGTTTTGAATAGAGGACAAGCTGAGGAGTTAGGAACTAAACCATCAAGAAAGGCTACAAATACAATAGTAGTAGAGGTAACATCAAGACAGACTGGCCACAGCTGCAGGAGATCAGAGGTTCAAGCACTGTGGGAATGGTTTGATATTTTGCCCATCCCTGAATGTATTCAGAGTGACAACAGGTCGCATTTGACAGCTGCAGTGGTACGACTGAGCACGAGGGGAAGGCATTAAATGGGTGTTTCACACAACGTATTATCCCGGGACTAATGATGTAATTGAGCAAACCAATTATTTGATTAAAAGATTTGCTGATGTCTTGCACTGTAACTGGGACATATGATTGCCACAGGTGATCTTTACTGTTAATAATCATTGGGAAAGCCCAAAGATTCAAACACTTTGTCCTATGGGCCCATTGACAGGCAACACCCTCATGTCTGGCGATCAAAAGGATGAGTTCCCACAGAGGACATGTGTAGCCAATCTGTCATAGTAAATCGGCCCTCCATCGGCGTTGTACTCATAACCCTAGCTAGGCTCAGAGGCTTATGTGCTTGGGAAGCTCTAGACTGGAGTGGAAAGACCCACCATATTAGTGCCCAGTGGATAATTCCCAACTTCTAACCTAAAGGCCTGGTTTGAAAGGACCGAGGCTCCATTTTGTGCTTCCTTACAGGACTACGGAGGAGAGGACTGCCCTGCTGCTCCTATTCACAGTGGTGATAGTGGCCAACATTGCCAGCGAAAACCTGGATGACAGTATGGTGGTGAAAATGATGATAGGGTTTGTCCAAATGATGAATCTAACCACCATAACGGTTTCTCTACCTATCCCCAAGTCAGCAGAAGACCCCTTACTGATTTTTGTGCAGGCTATTTATATTTCACTAACCCTTGAGCTCACATGGGAGCAATTTAACAACTATAGCTGGTATTTAAAAAGGGTGGAGAACTGGGGCTGTACTTGCATTGTTAACAGTTGGGTCACAGAACGCAATAAATGCTAGCTCAATATGGGATGCAAATTGTAGTTACATGCTCCAACCCACCAATGAGGCCACGCAGTGGAGTGTGAATGGTGGTGTAGTAAGGGCAGCGTGACCCTCCGTACTGAGCTGTATTAGACCTGATGCTCTTGAAGTAGAAGGGCATACGTGGAGTTCTGAACCTGACAGCGGATGAGTGTTGTGTCCACATCCCTAACGTATCAGTGCCGCTCCAAGACCAAATCAACAAAATGAAACAAGTAGCCAGAGACTCAGAAGCAATCGGTGTTGGACTGAGGACGAACTGGTTGGGGAAGGTTTTGATACGTTTGTTTATTTCTTTGTCAGGATGTCTAACCAGACTCCTTGAATCTTTGATAATGACTGTAGTTATGATTGTTGCAGTTTGTGTTATAATGAATTGTATTAAGCATGCGTTAGTGAGATCTGTGTCATATAATTGATATTCCAGTACAACTGTAGAGCAACTGGGAAATGATGATCCACAGTGAGCATTTAGGCCCACCGAGGCTGCACTCCCTTTTAACTTTGGAGGCAAGAGGTGACTGTACCACCACTCCAAGGAGACCAGTCAAATTGTGACTGTGGTCACGGGGTGGATTGTGTGGCAGGTA
The DNA here is from genome assembly GCF_036417535.1 of Chlamydotis macqueenii. NCBI lineage: Eukaryota > Metazoa > Chordata > Aves > Otidiformes > Otididae > Chlamydotis > Chlamydotis macqueenii. The sequence continues at coordinate 13,401,057 of NC_141558.1, forward strand.
CACCCACCCTGGCAGTTCTGGGTCTTCCACGGCTCTTGTCACATACACACTTGGAAAGCCCTAGAAAGTTCTAGTTGGGCCCACATGGTGACAGCTGGGGTCTTCAGTCAATGAGGACCACATATGACCACAGATCAGATTTGACTAGGATATAAACGGAGCCCCCGCCGGAGGGTCAGCTTGAGTCAACCCTCCTCAGAGCAGCGGGTCTGCAGTCGGAGACTCTCCCCTTAGGTTGGGACACCACCTAAGGAAACTCCTCGAGGTTGAGAGCCTTCGCTTTGTATAGGTGAGTGATTGCGCATTTTGGATCATCAGCCATAAAAGCTTAAGAATCCTTAAGCCCATTATGTAGTATTAATTTCTGAGTGACATTTTGAACCTGAGGATTGTTAATACCAGTCTTGAAGCAACTTCAGTTAAAGTAGACCTAAGTTTGAATTTGTTACCAGTTTGTTAGAAATAAATCCTCTTTATAACACCTTATTTAATTTTTCTGAGTTTCCATGACACCACACTGCACTGAAACCCAGTCCTGCTCTGTCAAATGAGTGAACTCCGCTCATCATCACTCCTGCCCTGAAAGACAGTTATGACGGATGGAGCCCACGGTTACGAACTAAATGAACTCAACAGACATTTTGGAGGGATGGCCCACAGACTAAGGGAGTGACATCTGTGTGTATATATCAAAGACAGAAAAAGTGGAAGTGATCAACTGGAAAGTGTGGGACCTCAGCATGATGTAGATGGTATAGGAGAAGGGGTGGATAGTGGCCTGGTTTCAGAAAGGATGGAGCTGATTTTCTTCCCAGACGCTGCTGTGATTTGGATTTAGTATGGGACTTGGTATGTGAAGGACATTGATAGTACACTGATGGTATGAGTTGTTGCTAAGAGACCAAGCACTGGTTTCAGCTTCCCAGTTTCACTCATTTGCAGGAAGCTGGGAGGGGTATAGCCAGTACAACTGACCCAAAGTGGCCAAAGAAAGTATTCTTAGTATTCCATACCATAGATGTCATGCTCAGAGTGGAAGTGGGGGCAGTGGGCAGAAATGCAGAAATCACTGTTCCAAGATCACTGCTCAGGATTTTTCTCAAATCATTGTTGGTGCTGCTCACCGAGTTTTGGGTCAGTTATGTGCCACTCCTTTTGTATATTCTATTATTATAATTATTAATATATACATATTTGTATCTTCCTTTGCTGTCCTAGTAAACTGTTCTTATTCAAACTCGCAACTTTTCTTACTTTTATCATTCCAATTCTCTGCCCCATCCCACCAGGAAGGGGGACCAACCAGCTGTGCGGCACACAGTGCTGACAGGGGTTAAGCCACAACCGTTCCTATTTTAAAAAAAAAAATTACCTTACTTGCTTTCTGAAGAAGTGTGATGGTTTCAAGAAAGTTCATTTTTTTTAGTGTTTTAAGACAGCAGTAATTGAAAGTAATAAAAAAAAAAAAAAACCCTAGATCAGATCCCTCAAGACAACTGCAAGTAGTTTATGTGCCATCTCATCTACTTTTCCTAGAGATTACTCATGAGACCAGTGGAGTTTCTGTGTTTAGCACAAGTCACAGTTAAGTTCTTGACATCTGTCAAACTTTAAAGTTTCTCAACCAGAAACTCTTAGCCCCCGTACCTCCCTCATGCTGCAATGTTTGAAGGCACATCAGCAAAACGTTCCTGAAAACAAGCATACATTAGGCATGCCTAACGTTACACGCCTAAAGCAACTTTCGCTTCTTTTATTGGGAAGAAAAGTTTATTGATAAGTTCTTCCCAAGTTCTAAACATCCTGTGTGTCCCCTTTCCCTCCAAGTTTTAAAGTATATAAAACATATTAAAAGAACAATTCCACAGTGACCTGTTCAGGATCAAATAACACACCTTAGTCACAGTAAATTTAATACTTAAATTTGCTTAACTTAATGAGAAGTCTATGTATTTTGTTATAATAGCTAGGACTCTCAGTGTGCTCTCCAGGTAACACTACACACACAAAAATGTTTCTTTGGCTCAACCTGAGTTTAATCTGGTTTTCACTGTTTTCTGCAAAGAGACTGAATGTTTTGTGACTAGAAGTCTTCATGAGGAAGGCAAAAATTTACTTTTGTTCTGGTTGTCAGGCATTCCCACTGACCCTTGCTATTTTAGGTGACAATCTGCAGGTAGTCACTGAAATTAGAAGAAGCACTAGAGAAAAAAAGAAGATTAAAAAAGTCCAAATCAGACTACAGTAACTTTGTCTGAACAAATTCGACCTGCTGAAAGCAGCACACGAGGTATTAAGTACTTCAACCTATACTGCTGCATGAAAAACCTTTTCTTGAAGATTTATGAACTGGTTTGATACTAGCATGTTACTTCCCTAATGTATTGTAGAATTCTTCGTACAAGCTAAGTTTTAGAAATTTAAGACACATTAACTGGGAAAAGTCTAGCGTTACAGAATCAAACACAGTTATCAGCCTAGATTTAGGGATTTAGGACAACCCAATACACAGTTCAAGAAGTTTTTTTTCCCCTTCTTCAATATCTTAAATATAAACATCTGTCTGAATACGGATGCATCTTTAAAAAAGCCCATCATTAAAAATTAAAGGACACAGCTATTCAAGTAATTTTAAAATATATTCTGCAAAGAAAAGAATTAAACCCTCCTTCTTCCAAGATTTTCTTAACTATACTTGTATTTTTAATAAATCAAAAAGCTATGCAAAGAATAATTCTGCAAATTAATCCTCAAAGCAAGGCAAAAGAAGAGCAAAAGAAACCACACTTCATCTTTGACTTGTTTTATTTTATCAAGACAACAGCTAACACCAAGTTAACAATGCTGAACACTGTTCATCATGCAAGAAGTATATTTAATTTTAATCCTTTTCTAACTACTGCTACTCAGAGATAATATGAGATTTTTGTATTTGTAGAGTGTTTATTAACTCAAGCCTTGTCTGAAGAGTGGCACAATCAGAACGTCCTGAACAGCTGGTTAGGAAGATAGCCAAGATGCAAGAAAGATGTCTGAGCCTCCTTTTCAAGGGCAGCCAACTCTTGTACTGTAGGTGCCAGAATATCCACATGACCTTTATATAGTCCACCTGCCAAAAAAGACCCAATTGAAATTATGTGTTCAAATTCATTTTCCAGCAGAACTAATAATGCTCAACTGCAGTCACTCAGAAAGTTAAAAGTAACTTTAACTTGTTTAAAAAAAATAGAAGGCACAAACAAAAGAAAAACAGAGGTATACACACACTTTGGTCACTTGCAACCCACAGACTGCATGTAACAAATGCAGAAGACAAAGAACTAGCAGGTTTTTTAACCTAGCATTCTATAGTTACACAGCAAACAGCCAGGAAACTGAGCACTGCACAGCAAGGTAACTCAAGAGTAGTTAATTGCTTACCACCCAGAGCTCTTTTCTGCCCATATGTAACTTTCCCATCAAAATCATCTACTGGCACTTTTATGTCTGGTTCAACTTGGGCAATAGTGCAGTTTAAGTGTTCTTCAATCTCCCCTAGTAACTAAAAAAAAAAAAAAAAAGTCTTAAATTACTGTTACGGTCCATGATTTCAGTCAGACGAGTGTGCTGTGCGGTCACATTCAAGTAGTTTCAACAGGAACTGTACATAGAAAACCATTTGGTTGTAGACACCACAGACTAACACATTTTTCACTCAAATTGACTATACAAGTTCCTTTCCAATCTCAGTATGTTTTCACCCTACCTAGAAACCTTTATTTTACATACTACCCTACTTATGTGAGCAGGGCTACTTTACTATAAAGAGCTCACAGTCCAAGCTTGTTTTACCACTGATGATGTATCATTAACTCATCTTTAACACAGAAAGGGAAGCAACTGTGAATTTGAAAAACATTTATACTTGGTATACAAATCCCAATGAAAATGTATTTAAGTGAAACACTATTTCCAGCTTAGAGGAACAACAGTTTTAAATTACTTACAGTTTTGCAACAAATCATCTCAAGAAAGATGTGTAACGAACATCCTGTAACTCTTAACAATATTTGATTAGGAAGACTACAGAGAAGCTGAAAATGTAACTCCAACAGAACTGGCTGGGAATATGAAAATAAGCTTTTATAACTAAAGAATTAACTTTAAGAAAGAAGTATAACTTGCAAAGTTTTCTAATTTCTTCTTCAAAGGGAATCAAAGGTTATGAACACCCCAAAACTAGATTTGTACTTGAACTACACAGCTAAACCAAGAACTATATCCCACAGTCTTTTATATGAATTGGAACATTCTGGTTAAGTAAAAGATTTACCTGCATCTCATTGTACCATATGGTACAACCTCCTTCTTCCTTCAGTCTAGTATTATAACATCCTTTTCCACGACTACTGCATACATGATACCACACCTAGAAATAAAGGGAAACAACTTCTAAGCTTTGTGAAATAGTTGAGTACATTAGTTTTGATTAATTATAGCATGAAAAATAATTCAGATATTTATTTAAATTTCCTTTCAGTCAAGCCAGAACAAACAAGCAGTTTTCCAGTGCATGATATTAAAGTCAGACATCAGCTGTAGTTCTGTCTGTTCAATTTTGCTTTGGACTATAATTACCTTCTCTTTCTCTTTTGCCACAAGGGAGATTGCCAAACCCATCCTGAAATATTAGGGAAGAAGTGGGAGAGAAAAATATATTTCAATAACTACTGCCAACTTGTGAAACAACAGCATCAACAACAATAAAAAAAAAGAAAACATGGCTACTACTCTGAACACATACATACCTCTCAGCTCTGCCTACTCTCCCAATTCGATGAACGTAGTTCTGTTTTTCATCAGGGAGTGTGACATTGATAACTGTATGAGAGAGACACAACCCACAGAGAACACGTTTGGGTCTTTTTGTTTTTTTTTGTTTTTTTTTTTTTAATATACACAAGCTAAGGCCACAGACCAGACACCTAAAATAAAAATGATTTTGATTGCTGCAGTCCCTCTCTTCAGCTCATACATATGCTTTATGTTCTATTATAGCAGTTACAGATGTCATTACCTGCAATACTTAAGGCTTCCACTACAAAACTGCTTTCTCCATGATTACTTTTTTGGCAAGAGTTGAAAAATAAATGAAGAATCCCCAACAATGCAGAACATCATCAGGTATTTGAGAAGGTATGGTGAACAATCAAATTAGAAGTTGCCTAATTCAAGTTTTAACATCTACAACTTTCTAAAATGAAGCTGTAAGTCATACACCTGTTTTAACTAGCTGACAGGACTGCAAATATATTGAAGCCATATGCAATTCAATAGCTTAGTTTAAAAGTTATGTCTTACCGTACGGAACACCATGAATATCAATCCCTCTAGCAGCAACATCCGTGCAGATCAAGAAACGGACATCTCCTCTCTGTGAAAAGATAGTTGTAAAGAAGTGGTGTACTAAATAAACCAAACGAAATCCCAGGAAATGAAATAGTAGTCCTTCGCATTTACTTCACCTTGAAGTGTCTCTGAACATTTAGCAACACTTCAAATAAAGCTCTTCCACAGTGCAACAGCGCTTTTTGAACATGAATATCTTGGTCAACTTACATCATGATTTCTTTCCCCAACAGCATAAGGCAAGTATAAATCAATGAATAGCTTAATCAAAACCAAACTGTCTAATCTGTAAATAACTTTTTTTTAACATTCAAGAACCAAAGACTTTAAAAAACAATGTCATCTGTTACAGAGCTTGAATTTAGATTTTATGTAAAAGTAACCTTATCTGTCCTCTCAATGAAAACCCACAAAGGTCATATTGACTGCTGGTATAGATTTTCACTCACAGAAATTGTGCCACGCAGAATTTTAGAAAGTGGGTCATAGAGCATTTGAACACAATTTAATTTAAATGGAGAACTAGCAGCACAAATTAACTTATGATTTCAGCTATCAGGAAGTCAGGGAACAACCTTCAAGAATCTGATGCATTACCTTAAATCTTTCCAAATTTTGCTTTCTTTCTTGAGGTTTTCTGTCACCATGCAGACAGACACAGGAAAACTGATGTCCCTTCCTATCAGGGCCTGAAAGAGTTGCTATGCATTAATCATATATAAGTGATAACACAACACCATACATAACTGAAGAAAAAAAAAAAAAGTACATTTTGTGTGCAAAAATCCTGACTCAGGTGAATTTCACTTACTTTATTACTAATTAACATAAACTTCTCATTCCTGATACAGCGGAAAACCAAGATAACAAAATTAAACAAACACCTTTCCTTTCCTTCCCCCTCTCCAGAGAACGTCTGTGCAGGCATATCTCCTCATTCCTTCCTAGTCTAAACTTCCCTTGTGTCTCTCAATATGTCTTCACCTCTTTCCTCACACATCCCCTTTCAGTGTTCCCCTGTGTTTTCTCTCACATTTCTCCTTCCATGTCTCCTTATTTGTGTACTTTTGTACATACACATTTCTTCCCATGTCTCCCTTAGCAACTATCACTTTTTCTTATGTAAGTTTCAGCAGAGGCACTACACACTTCTCATTGGTTCAAATTTTGGTGCAGGATGGGTTGTTTCCAGCCATTTCAGAGCTGTCTGGAACACTACAGGGCAGTTCATTGCCTCCTCCCACAAAGGGCACCCACACAGCTCCCTGCTACCAAACCCTGACTTTTTTGCTCTATCAGTATGTCAAAAAACTTAAACACGATTTTATTTGTGTGGTGTCCAAATACTGGTGACCTCTACCATATAACTTTGGCTTTGAAATAAACAGGAAAGTGAGCAAAATATGGGTTTTTTTGGTGAAAAATATTACCTCCCCCCTGTTGTATGAAGTACTGCTCCATATTATCACAATCTATTTTAGTCCTGCAGAAAATAATGGCTTGGTCCATCTTGTGCTCTTTGATTGCCCGAACAGTGTATTCTCCTTTTAGAATTTTAATAGCTTCAGACCACATTTCTAAGTAAAAGTAAAAATAAAGAAGTTATTTTACTCAAATTGTTTAAAAATACAAAGATCCTTTGAACAGCATACACGTAGTTTTCTCTAGCTTTTCAGTAGACAGTCAAACTTTTATTAGCAGAGCAAGTGAGCTAGACCTTCAGTTGTTTCTTCTCTCCTCCATGCTCCCTTGCTCCGACGTAATACAATACAGAAAGAACAAAACTACTCAGGAGTTTCAAGTTACTTGTACACACTTCTTGTTTACATACCTGCAAAATATATCTTCAAGGCTTTTTTTCTCCCCCCTTATTACAGAAACACATTTCTATTCACAGCTACAAAAATTAGAAATTAAAATTTGGAGGAACATGACTTAAAGCCATTATCTACTATATTTTAGCTTTACTTCCTAACATTTACAAAGGATTATGTCACAAGCTACTACTTAAGTCGTGTTGCTGATTACCTGGAGTGTTAGCGCCAGGTCGTGTATTGTCTTTTGCATGTACTTCATCAGTCTAGGGAAAAAAAAAAAACAACAAAACAACAAACCAAACCGCTCAAGTCATTAATCCACAGTTCACAGAGGTAATACTTAGCTTTATTTAATTTCTTGATAGTTATAAGTTAATTAAGTTTAAAAGTAGTCTCACCATTCTGTTCTCCCACCAGACAAGCTAATGTACCACTAGCGAATGAAAAGTCTTGAGTGTAAGCACAAAAAGCCCATTCATAAAAAAAAAGGACAATAAATTTATTTATATAGACACTGGATAGAAGTCACCTTTAACAAAATGATTAATTAGAGGAAAAAAAAAAAAAAAAAAAAAAAGGAGAGAGACAACACCGTATCTGAAAACAATGTACTATAAACGTGGTTAAATCATACACACACAGTTGTTCCTTATCTTTTTCCCTATGCTAGGCTGAATCAGATACAAACCTAAAACCCAAGAGAAAAAACTTCATGCTAAGATTTAATGAAAAGGCTCTAACAGACCTAACAAAGGGAGGTTCCAGAGATAACAAGGTGTTAAGAAAACCTATTGACTGTAACTGTGTAAGCGTTGCTGAGAATGAAATACAGTCCCAGGTTATTCAGAACTCAAAAACTAAAGACTTGAACAACCACCACCACCTCCTCACATGAATAGATGTCAGGTTACTGTAGAACTTTAACCAGAGTCTCAAATGTACTCCGAGATGAAATCCATTCCTCTAAACATTGCTCATCTTGCACAGGTTAGAGAGAAGACTACTTTACAGAATGATCCTACAGAAGGTTTAGGTCCTCCTGATTAATCAGAAAAGACAAGTACTAACTACAGTTAAGACACAGACCATTAGCTATGAAGTGAATGAAAAAGTAGTGCAGTGCCATTGTTCTCTAGTACAAATCAGAATGTTACTCTACCAAGATCTTAATCCTGTCTGTAAAACTAAGTTGTTCAGAAACAGGTGTTAAAACATCACCAATATCATGATGCTGACTACCGTGGAACAAACCATTTCAGATTCACTAAGCTGTTTCAATAGCTGGCAAAGATTCTACAACATTAGGCCCCAATTCTGAAGGTTAAATAAAAGTAAACATGGACAAATAATCTTAATTTTCACTTATAGCCCACTTACTCTAATATGATTCTTGCCAAGCCTTTCCCAGAGTTTGTCAGCTTTTGGATTTACAGGGACAACTACATGGTGTACAGTTTCAGGGACAGAATCTTCTCCTTTCAAATCAACCCAGGTGGGAAAATGCATGATCTTTTCAGACAGTTTTTTCACATCAAAAGAATGTAGTGTTGCAGAGCACACAATCACCTGAGAAGAAAAAAAGCCATATGGATACCACTGAAGATTAGATCCCCCCAGCAAAAAAGGTCAAAGTAGAACTGGAAGAATGTTATGTAGTTGAATAGCATATATAGTTGAATAGCACAACAGAAAGAATCCCTGACTGGCTTTCCTCATCCAGGAACTACTCAGCTGACAAGAGTCAAGACACAAAATAAGTTACTTAACTATTTTCTTACAAAAACCCAACAATTTAAGAAGAAAGCAGAATTACTGATAAATCAAGATTATTACAGCATTAAAAAATTATAATGTATGTATAGTCACTAATTTTTCAGACATGTTTACATCTAAATAATGGAAATACTGCTAAACATTGGGCTTCCACATTTAGGATCCTAAAAATACATATTTCCAGGCAATTACTGAACTCACTGAACAAGCGTTAGTTTTGGACAAGAGGGATAACAACCTCCACTTCAAAAGCATGCTTCATGCCATGTAACAGTCAACAACTGAAAGCAGTACATACCACATGAAAAAAACAAACCAAAAGAAAACAAAAAATAAAACCAAAACCAACAAAAAAAATCTCAAAACTACAAACAGATTTTATACCTGAAGTCTCTTTCCATCTGAAGTTATCTGAGGAATTTGACTGTGGATCCTGTTTATGAAATCTGAATAACCTTGGAGGAGAAGGCCATCCTACATAGGAATAAAATAAAATAAAGCCAGTTGCAATTCTCATTTCTCAGTCTATACACTTGAGTTAAATAAGCAATACACTTGCAGTCTCAGAAGTTCTCTGTCTTAATTAGCTGTACAGGTCAATTCCTATCAAGGATACTATTAGTAAGGAGGAAAAAAGTAAAAATTTGGAGTATTTACAAGTACTTCACAAGAAATTGAACATCTGTCTCAGCAGCTTCTCCTAGCTAATACCCCAAGGCACTCTATCTTTGTGAATATTCAGTTGCACTATAGGAGATGAGAGAGAGGCACTCATTTCACAGCATACTGACTACAACGTTCATTGTCTTCGAGATCTGCTGGGTAATCAAAAATGCTTATTTTATCCTTGTCCTTTCAAGCTCCCTGTGGTGACAGGTACAGCCTTCACTAGCTTACGCATACAGTCTGAAATACATCTACAAGAAAAAATTCAAACAGCTTTACTAGAGAGGCTACAAGGCGGGGGGGTGGGGGGGTGGGGGAAGGGGGGGAAATGTGGGTTACTGTGGCTACAAACAACAAAAAAAAAAGATTAACCGGGAATAGCCTTTTGGCACTGTAGTATTAAATGCTACAGAATAATGATGTTTCATTGACTCTTTCAGGAAATGTCATATTGCATTTAAGAACAGAACTTATGTATCACTTAGTTCTCTACATACGGCTTCATCCAGAACCAGGAATCTAACTTGAGATAAATTAAGTTTTCCTGTTGAGACCAGGTCATCCAGTCTTCCAGGAGTTCCAACGACAATATCCACCTATGAAATACATAAAGCGCATGAATCGGTCCCATTACTAACTACAGGTATTACCAGTTTTGTCTAAATTCAAGATTATGAGCCAATTATCAGTATGACACTCTATTTCCTATTAATCACAACTTCACAGAATCATAGAATAGTCTGGGTTGGAGGGATCTCTTGAGGTCATCTGGTCTCCACTCCACCATCACAAGCAAATCAAGTACAATTTCCAAGTTGCTTTAGGTAGCTGACCAAAAAAAATTTCAGTATTTTCAAGGAGAGATCCCACAATCTCTCAAGGCAACCTGCATTTCAGTTCTATGGCCATTTCATTAGCAGAATCTGCCTTACGTGGAAGTCTTCCCTTATTTTGGGAAGTGTTGCACCTCTGCTCCCATCCCCCAAGCTGTGAACATTGTCATCTGAAGCCAAAGAAACAGATTTGTTTTTAAATAGGCATAAATTCAAGTGTTCTTATTACAGAAGTATATGTATCAAGTCTACTAACTACAGAAATAACTTAAGATTTTGCCAGATGGAATGGTTCACCATCATGAATTTAGCATTCACATGAAAATCTAGCGATCTTCCAGTTCAAGTCTGCTGAGGAGAAAATTTGTATTTTGGCAGCTAGAACCACTGAAAAACTCATCAATAGTGACACAGACTCACTTTCAAAAGCTAGTCTTAAATAAAAACATCACTATACTATCCCTACAGCATGACTGAACTAATTGCACGTCCCATGCTGCTGAAGCTACTGGTTCCTTCTATTTAGGACTGTTTCGTGGTGTAGGTTGACCCTGACAATTGCAGGCCAGTTTTATTCACACAAGTGTGAAGTTGAAGTTAATAGGAAAACTCTGTCTTCTTAGTTAAGTACAAATGGAAAAAATTACAACTTTATTTTAAAATTTTCAGAAGTACTCAGGTTTCAACAGAATTTGACCAAGTACTACAACCATTTATATTAACAATTGTCATGGAAGTAAAGCAAGAAATGCTACACCAGTGCAACGTGAGCTTGCTATCAGCTGCACAATTTCTTGTTATGAGGTTTTCAGGAGTTACAAGAAGTGCTGTTACTATTCTCTAGCAACATCATGAGTTATTCAGAACCCAAGCTATTAAGTCATATGAACAAAAATACAACTTACTCCTTGTTCCAGTATAGAGAGTTGATCTCTTGCAGCAACCCCGCCAATAATCAACAGTTCCCTAAAATTACATCAACATATTTTCAAATTTGCTGGTTTATTATATTCAGAAGATACATTAAACATCTGTCTGAAGATTGATTCTTTTATTAGCGGTTGATGATGAATAGCTCTGAACAGTAATTTTAAGAACAAAAGAATAGGAAAAAAAAAAAATTTAAAATTTGTCCCTTCATATGTAGTGTATTGTATTGGAATTCAAGAAGTGAAAGTTTTGTTACAGAATTGTATTTGAATTTGATCACTGTTGTATTAAATATATTAACACCTTAACCAATTTAATCTTAAAAACAATCTGTTTCTTAAAAATCTCAAACATAAGTTAGTTTAAGTTTGTGTTCCTGAAAGCTAGAAATGCAAACAACAGTAAACTAAATGAATGTTACATCATTGCTACTCCCCTGCAAGTCTAGCAAAAGCACTCTTGTAAATTTACTGCAGTTCAGAATATGGAAGCACTTGTTTAAGTTTGTCGTAGTTCAGCACAATCAAAAGAAACAACTTCAGAACCTTGTAGATTCATTTTTCAGTACTACATTCCCATGCTAATCACTGCAAACATTTGTCCTGTGAGCACACTAATGCAAACTGAGCAGACCTTGTATATAACTGTTTGTTGGAGATGAAAACCAAACAAAATGAGGGCAGGGGATGTGAGGGGAACAGGAAGATGCTTAGAAAGAAGGGCAGTAAGCAGATGTGCTTTTCTTGATAAAAAACAAAATATCTTACACCTTCGATAATCTGAAGAAAAAATAGGTGTGTTGTACTAGAAATATGTAGTCCATAAATAAAACACATTAAACCCAACCCTCCCCCACCCCCGCAACTGGTCTGACTATAGCTGAAAAATGAGAAGGTTGGTAGCAGGTATTTCTGAGGCTATTATCAGTAGCACCAGAGATTAAGACCCCTTAGCTACAAAATGGAACACCCCCATCCCCCAGCAAAGTCACGTCCATGGACAATACCATAAATACAATTATAACAAATGCACTGTTACCTTAATTTGGGATTATCAACATATTTTTTGAACTGCTTCACATTGTTCAAAGTTTGTTCTGCCAGCTCTCTTGATGGTTCTACAATTAATGCTTTTGGAGCATTTGGAAGGTTCTGTGTTTGAACCACTTGTGCATTTCCTAAATGAAAAAAATATGCTATTAAGACAAACTACATTCCTAACCTGGTATTTTTTTACTGGAAACAAACTTAGATTTTCTACTAGTAATCTAAAACCTCATGATTCTAAATACTCCATTAAAGGGTGATGTTATTGCTCACTCAATTATGTATAGCTTCAGATTAATATTCAAAGATTACAAGTGACTCTTGCCATGATAGCGGGTATACTGACCATGCAGCATAATTAATTTTATTGCAGAGCTTCAAACACACACACTTATTTTTAAGATGACATTGCTGAGTAACTTAACTGAACTTCTCCTTTATTTGATGCATTTCTAAATTCAAAATGTTAGAATATCTGTGGTTTAAGATGAAGAAAATTTAGAACAGAATCATAAGATCGTTAGGGTTGGAAGGGACCTTTAAAGGTCATCTAGACCAAACCCCCTGCAAGGAGCAGGGACACCTTCAACCAGATCAGTTTGCTCAGAGCCTCATCCAACCCGGCCTTCAATGTTTCCAGGGCATCCACCACCTCTAATACTTACAGGAATACTTTAAAAGTACAGGAATACTTGAAAAAACCCCACTAATATTGCTATCAGTAAGATCATTGTTCAGACCTTGAGTGCAGCAGTAATAAAGCAATTAAAATGATCAAAAGATGCTCTGTAACATAATCTTAGTATAGAAGCAAGAGAAGTTTAAAAATCTAACCTACCTGAGTGTTGTGATTTTACAACACTGCCATCAGGAGCCTTGCAAAGACCAATATAGCCATCTTTTGGTGGAAACTTGAAATCCTCTTCACCAAAATTGAACTTCAACTCGGCATTCTAGATTTCAGCAAAGTTGTGTCATACAGACAGATTCAAGAGACCACAAAAAATGAGAAACAACTCCATAACTAATTTCCCCATGAGAAACTAGCTAGATAAGGAGGAGAGGAAGGTGGTGTTTTCTCCCATCTTACACATTCCTGTTCCCTAAGTTGTCTAAAACCTGACAGACATTTTGCGCATGATTCTAACTCTCAAAACTCTCTTCTTTGACATCAAACCCTTTTTTGAACTTTTATGTTCCATTCATTTTCAATGACAAACCAGAATTAAAAAAAAAGAAAATTTTTTTTTTTAAAAAAATTTAAAAAAAAAAAAAAAGAGACAAACAAACCACATTTTTTTTAGACTTGTACACTTCTCTGACCACCAAAACACTTCTTGTCAAAACCTTTACTTGGTAGAAGATCATCCCAGGAAGACTAACTCCAGAAAGATCTACTACGCTGTTGTAATGTTACAGTTGAGAATAAACAAAACAGGAATTTTGACACCTTCAAGTTACTTGCTTATATCTGTTGAACCATAGTATATCAAAACTTAATACAGGCAAGATTGCACCAGTATTAGGAATTAGTTATCCATGCTATTCCACCCTTATATTCAACTTTAAGTACTTAAATTTGAATTTAAGCATTTGTTATTTAACTCGAACAGTACTCGTCAAAGCTAACACACTGCGGTGACCACTCCAGTAATGAAATACCAGTAGACCAAAGGAGACAGTTTACAAGCAGAACTACAGTAATTGTAGGTGGCTACACGAATTTTATACAAAACTAGTGAGTTACCAAAACTAGAATAATTTTCATGATCTTACACATCTCTGATATTCCTACGTTACCTTCAGTACACAAGCTGCAAAAAGTGCTTGGTTCCTTATGTGTGGTGGGATTTCAAAAGCAAGGCCAAGGTCCTTCCCTGAAAGCAGGGTTAGTTCAGTCAGACTCCACAGCTGTGTGCGTTCCTCTTCCTGCCCCTCCCCCAACACAAGCATCCCAGTAAAATTCCAGTGAAGAAAGTGAATAAAACTTACCGTTTTTGGAAAATTTTATTTGTCCTTTATCTATGTCTAGATAACACCCAATTGTATCATGCATAGTGAATTCCTGTAAGACAGAAGTTTGTGAAACTAAGAGATTTCAGTGTTCAGTGTATTAAGAAAATTTAGTGCTGATACTCTGTCAACTTTTACAGTTTTCCCACTTCTCCCTACTAAGTGCTAAGTTTTGACAAAAGCAAGTTCAGTTCAATTTGTTCCAATAATATCACTGTAAATAGCATGCATATTTTTATTTGATGACAAATCTTCAGTGAACTGCTCAATGTATCTTAGATATTTAAACATTTGTTGTTGCTCTAAATTGATATTTATCATTTAAAATGATAAATTTAAGTAATTTACCTGGAAGTATTCTGCATCATGGACAAGTGCACTAATCATGCACTTATTACCCAATGTAAATCTAAGCTTAGAGCACCAAACACAGTAACAGAAACCGGTATTTTGCCTATACAAAAAAGACCAAGTCTTGCAGGAGGTACTATATGCGTGTTACATATACTCAAGTACTTCATTTAAATCTCTTGAAATCTGTTCATTGTAAAGATATTCAATAAAATCTGTGTATTGTAAAGTGCTTCTAATTGAAGAACTCAGAAGTCACTACTACACAAAAAGCTATAATACAATAGTCATAATAGTTCCAAGTTTTATGGCATTGAGAGTTCACTAATACCACAAAAAGTTTGCTGGAAACCACTTTGGTTTCTGATGTATTATTTACATTTACATAAATTACACTTGAACATCTGAACTTTTGACTGGGACACTGCACAAAAACCACTAGAAGTATCACTGGCAGACATTTTCAGAAGTGTCCATTAAGGTAACAGTTCTAATGGCAAACCCAACTCAACAGCCAGAAATAGAGCATGACTACCTACATCTCATTAGCATTTAAGTACGTGTTTTGACCTATTAAGAGAGTTGTGTGATTACTTCTGCTTTAACTACTGGTAAACAGGGTTCAATACCCTCACTTAGACATTCACCAAGAAATACAGACAAGTTGGTGTTGTTGAAATAAGTCAAGAAATAAATCCAAGAGGTCACTTAAACCTTTTCTATCTGTTACAGATTAGAAGTTATCTTCTAAATAAGAGTCAATATATTTGCAATCTAGCCACAATTATAAGCCTCAAGCTGCTAATTGCTTTTGTTAAATCAGTTCATACGCTTTCATCCAAAAATGCTTCAATGTTTCACAGTACTTTTGCCCAGTGACCTTCCCTTAAAAGTCAGCACTATTGCAAAAGATAATTGATTGTTAAAGCACAGAATTAACATGCAGAACTTTGTTCTTTTCAGTGTTTCTACCAATAAGCAGTTCAAGCTTACCTCACCATAGCTGTCAAATTGCTTGTTGTGAGACTTCTTACCAGTGCCACCAAAGCCAAAGCCAAATTTATCAGTGCCTGAAGACAAGACAAAACATAGCTTTTTATCTTTTAGTTGACAGGTTACATTTTTTCCTCTTTGTATCGGCAACTGAAATCTCTTAACACTACAGTGTAAAAAAATAATACATAGTGCTAACTAAAGACTTCTAGTGTTGATATATGCTAAACTAGTATTTTTGTACCAGTACATTTATTGATTTTACTAGTCTTCAGTAATCTTCATTAAAAATTAGAATTAAAAGGCAAAAGTCACAAGAGACAAGAAACATTCCTGCCACTTAAATAGACTTCCTCTTACAGAAGAACAACATTTGTACAAAAAGTTTTAAGCTCCCCAGTATTGCTGCCCTTCCCAAGGAGCTTGTTCTCTGCAAGACTAGAATAGGACTCCAGCCATTCCATGTGAATATGGAAACTCTCTATGGGATTCTTCTTTTGAAGGAAACTCACCCAAATCTAGTGAAGCCTGCATAGTTGACCAACCAACTCTACACAAGCCTTGGTCATGACAGGAAACTTCATAGTAGTATTTCCCTATGAAAGAAAAAGAAAAGATCTAAACCAACACCTAAATTTCAACTTCATCAAGGTGGTTCAGTTTGGCTACTTCCAAGATCACAAAAGTTTAACATTTCCACCCTTGCTGAATGTGTCATAAAATTCCCTACTGTGTTAGTGTGAAAAGGTTCTGTAGGTACCTATGTATGTAATGAAGAAACAACTTCTCAGAGAACAGCAGGCAAAACAGAGAAAAAGTACACGCTAAGAGGTAGTGTGTGAAAGGCTCTAAAGGAGTGATAAGCTAGAGAGACCAGTGGCTCTACTGAATCCACAAGAAATTATAAACTCAGTAGGGGTCTGCTGAATCAGTACAAGAGCACCAGCATCAACCACTGGTTGTGTAACTTGAACCACATCCAGCTGGCTGCTACAGACAGACTACAGGGTTATCTGCACACCTGATGAAATGAGACTGCTCGAGAGTCTTTCTGAGCACCCACCTAGAACCACTGGAGTATCAGTACGACTCTGCTTCTTAGTGAAGAGCCCCTCAACTACTGCTCCAATCAGATAACCACAAAATTTGTGCATGCATGTGTCTGTGTGAAGTGTGTGAGGAAACAACTGGAAGTACTGTTTAGAGTACCTATTCCCTACTAATAACATCTTAATAAAATGCATGAATATTAGCTGTGTTTCCGTCCCCTCTGACTCAATCACCTATCAGGGAAAAGGTATTTTACAATATAAAGAGAGTAAAACAGAGGTATTTGAAATTCCAAAGCCTTCAGTTTGCAGTAAATTGAGTAATGGCACCATTTGCTCAGACAGATAGTAAGTTTTAAATGCAACCATCTATATTAACAATGGGTGACAAGTGGGCATTTCAGCTGAAACTTCTGTAAGTCTCCAAAACAAGTAATTTTATATCTACCTTTAGTTACTCCTCTAGTTGCTCTGCATCCATGCCATTCTTTAACTTCTCTGCTTTGACAACACAAACCATCTGATCCAATTGCTGAAAATTACAAGACAGTTTTAGTTAAAGAAATTGCCTGCTTTTAAAAAAACGTTTTCATGCATACTTTCTTCTAATTTACTGGTTTTTTTTTCACCAAGTAAACATTTCCAAGTGAACATTTAAAACAGGATTAGGACAACTCACCAAAAGCTGATCCTCTGTCATACGGGTTCATCTGCCATTTATTGAGCACTAGGTTCGAAAGACAGCAACAGAAAAAGCATTAAACCAACAAGGTAAGACTAGAAAACTCAAATTAGAAGTTCACATTGGCTCTACAGCATTTGGCTTTGTTTTCTGGGTAGACAGCTTTGTTCCACTGCAATTCATACACTGAGGTCAAAATGAAGGCCTACAATTCGAAGGAGGGGCATAGGTGTACAGTGCAAAGGTATTCTATGGAAGTTTAGCTTATTCCATTAATGAGAGCACAGATTAAATTACTTAAAAATACAACTGAAAAAAAAAGAAGGCATTTATAAAATAAGCCAGAGTTCCACATAATCACAACCAAATTCATCTATAAAATACCCAAAATTACATTAAGAGCAATAAATTTGAAATGTATTTGCTATGCCTCTCCCAAGTTTACATTAAGGTATTTTTCAGAGGATCAGTCAAAATGTCATTATAGATGAGCCAAGATACATGCACATATAGCACATAAAATTTCTGACTTCATTTTTCACACACACAATAACATGTAATAAAGTCAAGAGGTTCCACAATATAAGGATTTTTGTGCAAAACTAGATGTCATGTCAATTAGGATTACTAACTGTATTTACATTACATTATTTCAGGGAGGTGGGTTTTTTGTTTGGCTGGTTTTTTTTTTTTTGTTTGTTTTGTTTAAATTGACTGTACTTTCACCACTGTAGCAGTAGTTTAATAGATCCTCAAATACTGTAAGGATATTATGGTTACAACCCATTCTGTATCAGCGAGTTCTGGTCCTGTGCGTTTCCTGCTCAGTTCAATCTTTACTAGTTCAAATCTGCAGCAACTCAAGGTGTTGTTATTCAGCTTCCAAATCTAGCTATGTGCCAAAAGGGAAGCAGCAGCTTTTAGCACAGCGAAATTGAAAGACACACTACAGTGCTACCCCAGTCACCTAAAAATCAGTTTGAGCCTAGAAGAGCTTTCTGTTCAAGCTCACCAACTGTGTGATGTCATTGCTGATGTCTCATCTATCCCCATAACTGGAAGACCTGGCCACTACCAGCACACTTCACATCTTGCAAGGCACTAAACTAGTATGACTTTCAGAACACTGAAGAGCATGGCGTCAATCAGTAAGCCTTAAGCTGAAGACAATGAGCATCACTAAGAGACTGCAGTCGAACGCACTTCAGTTTACTCCATGAGTCCACCAGTAAATTCATATTCACTGTTTTATAAAATATGGAGTGATGATATTCTAGCTACATTATCCCAAATCAAGGAAAAAATACTTACCTAATGGTAAGTTAGGTTAAATTTACTTTGGGAGGTGATGGAATTGACATGAATTAACAGTGTTCCGAACTTGAGCAGTGTAACACAAAAACTTACCTGCCCCACCGGTTTTAATAGTTGCTTTCCCTTTCTTGCCTTCCATCTGGTCTTTCAGCGTTTCATAAACAATCTGGATAACTGGAATGCTAAAAGCCTAAAATGGAAAGTTATTTTTATTCCACAATTTATAGTTATTTCAAGATATGCAGTCAGCCTAGTTTTCAGGTGCAATACACAGGGCACTTTAAAACATGCCTACAAAAATGTCTGTAAAGACTATTAATATTGCTTAAGTACATCTACAAACATATACACATTCTCTCTGTATACAGAGATACAGACAAACACATGCATCACCTCTCACCACTTAAAGATTTTTACTTTCTGACTATTTTAATTCGATTACTTACACCAGTTTTTCCACTCCCTGTTTCAGCAGCCTATAGGAAGAAAAATTAAAGAGTTTAACCACAGCTGCAACTTACACTGTAAGGACTGTTCTACAGTTCTATTTTAATAAACTATAAACTAAGTTTACTTTTACTTCAACATAATACAGAAGATCTTGGAGAGCAACGCCCTTGCTTCACACAAATCAGATGTGAATATAAACATGGAAATTCTTTGCAATAGATGTGAAAAAATTAATAAAACAAAAGCTCCCAGAGTCCACCAGAAAAAAAAAAAACAACAAAACCCAAACAAAAAAACCAAAACTATCTATGTATGTCCGATTTCTAGAGGCACTTCAGAAGATTATAGGAAGTGCTACTTTGGTTACGGAATCAAGAACACAGATCTGCAAAAGATATGTTGAACAAGGCATACTAATCTGGTATCTTCAAGGTTATCAATACTGAAGCATTTGTTTAGGTAGCATCAGTCATGTTCCATGCAGAGCTATGACAAAAAGGAGAGTAGATGAAAGCCAACAGCTCTCATTCATGTGACAGGGCCCATAAAGGAGGTTAAAAAAAAAAAAAAAAAAAAAAAAAAAAAAAGCCTAAAAAGAATGAATCCCATCTGCAAGAATAGTTGGAAACACATCAGGAGCTCAAAGAGGTTTTTATCTGAAGAATAAACTTCAGATAAAGCTAAAGCATAGGGGATCTAGTCTAACTATGTATCCTTCTGGAAAGAAGAGAGTTGACTGCACAAACAACAATAAGAGATGTAGGCTTTCTATGAACAGGGCTATCCTGCATACGTACCATAAGTACGTCACCACCGCCCAGGATCAGGGGGATAGATTCTGCCTGGATATCCGTAGGAAGACTACAGGAAAGAACACATACCAATGTTATCAGTAGAAAAAAAGGTTTTTTGCTTATACAGGAACTCAGAGAAGGCATGGTCATCTGCAAGATGGGAAACAGTAGGTAAACGTTGTTCTTCCTCGCTTGCAGCTAAGGAAGTGAAAAGGATTCCCTTTACAAGGAGAGCTTGGAACAGGAGATTTACCTTGACAGACATTGACTAGTGGATGCAGCGGATTCAGCTGCACCCTGACAAGAGGGCTACATCTCACATCACTATGCTAAACTATAAAAGAAACAGATTACATATTCCCCATTTCCTTTCTTCAAGTGAGTTTCACTTTTAGAGCGACTTATACAGCCCTCATTTACAAATTTCCTATTCAACAGCTGAAAGAAACTAAATGTAACCAACATTTTCAGACAATCACAGCTAATTAATACCATGCATGAGAATAGAACTACATACACTAAGATTGTCCGTACCGATAACATTCTGAATGACAGTTGAAATCAAGCTCCGAGTTCAAGTATTTTAGTCAAACAAGTAACTAAAACCAGGAAGAATAACTTTTGTATAAGACTGACACACAAGCATCAACTCTGAAGAACACAATTTCAGACCAGAGTCTGGAAAACATTTACTAATCTAGCACCAACTATGCAACAGTGTTTTGTCCTGTAATCCCACAACACATAATAAACAAACCAGAAGCACAGAACTAGAAGCACAGAGGCTTCTCTCAAACAAGTGACACTGAAGTATAAGCAGTCATGCTTTGCTTGTCCAAGTTTAAGTGTTACCACTGCAGTCCCAGTTTGTGTTCTTCAGTCACTCAAACTAAAGACAAGTGCATGAAATGCAATGACAGTTAAAGGAAAACACGTATCTGCTTTGTTTAAAGTGACAGCAGAGGTATTTAAGCAGCATGTCATGTAGCTAAAAGGTAAGTTAGATTTTGCAGGGCCCAAATGCATTCCTACTTACAGCCAGTCCATCTCCTCCACTGCCTGTGCTATCTCAGGCATAACACCCATTTCTGTAAGACAAGAAAAAAGGAACAAGCACTGTTATTTACCTGGTTTCAGCTGCAGAGTTATTTTTCTTCCTAGTAGCTGGTAGTGTTGTGGTTTGGATTCAGGATGAGAATAATGTTGATAATTAACTCAAGGACTTTTCAGCTTCCCATGCCCTGCCAGCGAGAAGGCTGGGGGTGCACCAAAAGCAGGGATGGTGCACAGCCAGGACCCAAACTAGCCAAAGGGATATTCAACACCATATGACATCATGCTCAGCATATGAAGTGGAGGGAGTTGGCTGGGGGGCAGTGGCCGCTGCTAAACAATACACTGGGCATTTGTCAGCAGGTGCTGAGCAACTGTTTTTCATTTGCATCACTTGTCTTCTTGGGTTTTGTTTCTCTTTTTGTTTGACTTTTTTTTTTTGCCTTTTTATTACAGTTATTATTTTATTTTAATCATTAAATTGTTCTTATCTCAACTCATTACTTCTCTTACTTTTAACTTTCTGATTCTCTCTCCCATCCAACCGGGGAGGGCGAGCAAGCAGCTATGTGGTAAGCTGTTACCGAAAGGGATTACACCACGACATGGGGACAAACAGTGATGTTTCCACCTTCAGCAGTTAAGTTTTCAGATTACAGTTTACACACATATTTCAAACCATACCACAGAACAGAGCTACTCCTATAAAACCCAATTATTTTCCACTGCAATACACAGAACACTTATGATGAGCCTTCTGCTACAGGAACCAGTCAGCCTGAGGAATGAGTCTGACTTTTAAGCAGCCCCATCTGTCGGATGCACATACACCACATAAGCACTAAAACCACCAAATCCATTTGAGAACCGCTTCTGGAGACCTGCAAAAGCCCGAGGAGCCGGGAAGAGCATCTACATCTCCATAGACCTTTCGACTTTAAGCCTGCTACGTAGTCACACACTACACGGGGCCCGCACCCAGGGCAGGCCCGGGGGGCTGCGTACGGCGCTGACAAGGCCCGTTCGCCGCAGGGAGACCGGGGGCCGCCACCCCCGCAAGACACCGGCAAGTCCAGAGGCGAGAGGTCCTCCCTGTGCTTTGCTGCCGGCAGCACAGCCGACACCTCCCGCCTGCCCCAGCACCACGTACCCGAAAACGCCGCCATCTTGGCACCACGAACGCCGCCAACCACCACCACCCACACGGCGCAAGCGCAGAGCCCGTCCGCGGCTTTACGGCGCCGGGTGGGGGGCAGGAGGCGCCGCGCCGCGCGTTCCGGCCCCGGCGGGTGCGCGCAACCCACCGGCGCCGGGACGCGGGCTCGGACGCGGCCTACGCAAGGGCAGGGTCGAAGGAGAAGTTAGGTTTGTTCTGTTTGCGGATTTTTAGGGTACACGCAGGTCACATGCTCACGATTTTACCACTTTTCTGAAAATTCTTTGTGTTTTTTTTTTTTTTTTTTTTTTTCCCCCCGTGCAAATCCAAACTGTGGTGCTGGGCCTCGCAGCTGCAGCTCCACACAGACATGAGAACTGACAGTCTGGCTGACACCCGGAGCAACTTGTGTTTCAAACATGAAGTGTGTGTTTACAATGCTTTACATTTGCATACAGCACTGTCATATTTCCATTTTGTTGGTGTAGTTTGTAATAAACTGTGAGCTGTTTGGTCATCAAACCTTGTCAGAACAATGGAGAGTTATATGAAATACACAAAGTCGGCCACAAGAAAGTTACATTAAATACACAAGGTCAGCCACAGGCACTTGGCTATGTAAAAACGGCATGCAGGACTGCGAAAGGAGGGAGCGGGGGGGGCTCATAAAGATGAAGGGTATAAAACCAGTAACTTTCTAACCATATAGTTTGAAGAAGCAATTAGTGGGAGGGGGAAGTCTGGTTTGGAGCAAGAAACAGTCTCACATTATCTCGAGGGAGTGAGGGAGTGATTAAAAGGAGCAAGGATTCGAAAACAGGATGGCACCCATCACATAAATCTCCTTGTTCAAGAAGGACACGAATCGGCTCAGACTGATAAGGACACTGCCAACTTGTGGGAACAGCACATTCCAGGCAAAGGTGAAAAGTACACCGTGAAGAAGACCTACGGCCTTCCTCCCAAAAGACCCCCGAAGACCCTCGCCCACAATTCCTGGGAGAATTTGCGCAAGCGCGAAGGACTGATAAGCTAATTAACATACGAAGCGAGAGTAGGTGGGAGAGAGAGAGTAGGTAATGAATATGTATAAGCATCAACGAAATATTTATTGTTTTTACTGCATAAGAATGGTGCGGTTTGCTATCTCGGCGCGCGCCGTTGGCGGAGCAGGAGACTCCCCGGCCGCCCAGCGTTGTTTTGCTTACTGGTCGCTTGCTTTAATAAACCAAATTTTTAATTGGCCAATCTCTGTCAGTTAATTGGACAAAGAGGGCAGATAAACTATAACATAGTTCACATTTGCATAGTTTTCTACAATAAACATATTTGGCAGAAAGTATTCAGGGTTTTACAGGAACAGAAGTACCTTCACACACAGGTAACACACCAATCTGGTTTTTTAGATATAGGTTAATGGGAATATATTGCTCTCCAGTTTTTACAGAAGGTTCCCCATATTCAGCACAATCGTTTTCTAGGATAACTTCTAGCAAAGTTAAAGCAAGAATCTCTGAGATGTTATAAAAATAGATTACAAATGAAAAAAAAATGCAGTTACACAACAAATCAATGGTGCATTTGTCTGCTAAGTGAAAGGCACAGCATAAAATATTACCTACTGTTTTCCCCCGTGAAACACAACTTTAATCTTTTCTAAGGCAGTCCTCAGATGCAGTCCTATCTAGTTCAAAGACCAAATAAAGGACAGCATCTCTGACAATGTAGTTCTCTTGGTTTCTGCTTATGATGTAGAAACCAAGTGTCGTGTAGAGAAAAATACTGCAAGTATTTTACATCTTTAGTACCAGGCTGTTTGCATCACGATGGCTTCTTATATATTAATAATTCCTTTGGGAGTATCTTCATTTGATGTGTTTCCTTTCTTCCGGTATTATTTGCTGTCAATCATAATTTTACTTGCTTTTGGATAAATGATGAATCCAAACATTTTTAAAGACACAGCTATGAATAATCTACAGATTCAATCGTGATTTTGAGAAAATGTGTACATAGGCAGATCTCAAGATCAATACATAGTGCTGCCTGCTGGTGTGGAACCCAGAGTGTAATTTACTATACATCTCCCACAATTCTTTGACGCTTACGAACATGCTCTTACACTATTTGTCATTGCTTTACTAGCTACATTGTCAAATACAGCTAAAGAAATGTTATTAAGTAAAGAGACAGCCAGAAAGCATTTTTCTCAGTAGCTGTTTCTTCCTGAAGTGTTCCGCAAGTATCCAGCACAGTTTTCATATTGCCCTGAATCCCTAGTTTCATAATTTGCTTTTTAGTTTAACCTAATCCTAGGCTGTACATTGCCTACAAGACTAAGAGGATACTAAATACAAGCTAAAATTAGAGTATAGGAGCAGAATGGCAGTGTGTGAGATAATTTTCTTTCAAGTTTACAAATGCATAAAGTCCCAGGAAAGAGACTGAAATCTTAGTTCTTTCCTAACAAACAGGTGTGTTTTTATCTGCTTGAAAGAGCTGAACTCTTATGAGTGCAAATGTCTGTAGGACTGAAATATTTAGAAATTCTACATGGCATCATTAAAGTTGAAAAAATAATTTGTGAGAATGCATAACTTTTTTTTTTCCTGTTTGTTTTTTTTTTTCCCCTCCTATTCAGTAAGAATTTAATTAATACACTCAGGCCTTGCCTACATTAGGTGTTCCTTAGCCGACATTTTCTCACCGTCAGCTTTCTGGACAGCCAACACCGGGCTGGTGTTTCTCTGGGCACTCCACACCAGCGGGGCGGCCCTGATGGTGCCACCTTGCCGCCCAGTACTGGTGGGCGCTGGATAAAAGGCCTCTGGGCATCCCTGGGGCAGCAGACAGACTGTGGACCTAAAGGCTCATTTGTATATTCTCTCTGTAGGTGTACATCATATGTTCTATTCCGTAGCTGTTTCCTCGTTTCTTGCCCCAGAGGCGCGGGCCATTCCTCACGGCTTCGAGGGAGGGTTGAGGTCTCTGCAGCTGCCGCCCTTCAGAGGAGCCGCTGAGGCATCGAGGGCTCCTCGGCCTCACTCCCTTGCCCTCAGCTGCCCCTTTCAGGGCTCCGAAGGTCCTCAACAGCCCCTGAGGCAGGGAAGGCGAGGAACGGGCCGCGGCGCCAGGCGGGCTCGGCCTGCGGCAGCACTGAAGGAGTTAAAGGCCGCCCGCTCCGCGGAGGTGCCGGGCCGTACTGGTTTGGCCTCCGCCGGGCACCGTCGTCGCTGCGGCGCTGGGTGGGCGGGGACCGGGCCAGCATGGCAGCCGCCGGCAGGGAGAGCGGCGAAGCGGCGCCGAGAGAGGAGCGGATGGTCGGTGCCGGCGGGGAGGAGGACGGAGAGGAGAATATCCTGTACGACCTGCTGGTGAACACCGAGTGGCCTCCGGAGACGGAGGTGCAGGTGCGTGTCGCCGCGGCACAGCCGGGATGCGGGGGAGCGGAGCGGCCACGTAGGCGCGGGCGGGGATGCGCCCCGCTGTCCCGGGGCGGGGCGGGGGGAGGCCGCCGGCCCTGAGGGTCGTGGGGACCGGCCCTTGCCTCCAGGCTCACCGGGCTGCACTCCCCTTTCCTCACGGGCACAAGCGTGGGAAGGGCTGCAGGGGTGTCCCTGCGGTCATCCTGCCCCTGTCATCTCTCGTGTCACTTAATTGCCGCCTTGTCACTCTCGTGTGTGCCGCCTGGGGTGCCTTGAAGTCTTTCTTGCTCTTTACCTGTGGGCAGTGTATACCAGATTTTGCTGTTGAGCTGACAGGAGAGAAGTTGTGATGTAGACCAGGTCTCGTCTCCAGAAGCAGCTGTGCTGAGAGCAGGGGGAACTGTCCTGGTGAAAATAAAGTCTTTGTCGACCTTACCATGCATGAGTAAAATGAGTTTCCCTCTCTAGACATGTATATCAGAATGACTGAATTGGTATTTTTGGAAGTGGATGAGAAGGGAGAAGTATATCACTTTGTGTCTGGAAGGCGTACAAATAGATGTCAAAGCTTAAAGAATGCAGTGTTCATGTAATACAAGTTTTTACTTGCATTCTGTCTCTTCCTTTCCATGGGTCAGTGAAAAAGCTGAGATGCTTTTTCATCTTTTCCCCTGCAATGTGCTGAGCTGGCTGCCTCTGTGTCTACTCTTGTCTGATATGGACATAGAGGATGCAAGCAATGTAGTTTTCTTTCCTTCTTGTAGGGGCTTTCAAGTCCACTGCAGTTGTTAATGTATTTTCCACTAAAAGTGGTTTGTGGAAGTGTTTTAACAAAGTTTTATGCTTAGTGACAACATCTGAACAGAGAAGACGTAAAAATATCATAGGTAGAAGAATGTATCTATTCGTAATTGCCAAAGCCATTTTCATGAAAATATTTTTGTTTATTGGAAAGACAATTTTTTTTTTCGTTTGTTTCTTTTGATCTGTAAATCCTCACTTGCAGCAACAGGTATGGATGTCTGGAAAATATGATTGCAGTGTTACCAATTGCTGACTTTATAGATTGTACACATGGATGAGTAGACAGTTGCATCGCTTTTATTTAACTGTATTTTGAGAGATGGTAAATAGCATTTGTGTCTAGTAACATATGAAAGAGATTTACATGTCTGCAAACCATGAGTAGGACTTAGGTGTGGTGGCAGGTGAGACAGTGGTTCTCCAGCTGTGTTAAGTGGACACACTTCTGATGAGTATCTCTTCTCTTCTGCTGCCATTAGTATTCTTGAAGTTGTATTGTAAGTCATTTCTCAGACTAATCAGTTCTTTAATCAGTCGTGGTGTTTCATCTGTTTTTGTTGGGTGGTCGCCCCAGTACTTGTGTAGGTACCAAGGCTGAGTGAAGTGTGAGGTCTCCATTTAGTGGCAGTGTGCGGGTATGCTAGTTTAAAGTGATCAAGAAACCGCTGTCTGAGGGTCCTCATCTGCCTGGGTAGTCAGAATTTCTAAGCATCGTAGAATTCTGCTTGTCAATGTCAGCAAATGGTACAGGCTGTTTTGGTATTTCTTGCCTGTTTATTTTTGAGATAATTCCTATTTTGAATGGCAGAAATAGGAAGATTTGAAAATATACGCCATGTAGTTTATTTGGATTTATGTCCTTGGAGGCTTTCAGTAGCCAAGAACGCTTCTGATACTCTTTTTACAGTTTTAGTGGGGGAATTGATTGTACACTGACATATAGGCAAACACATCAGTCCGCATCATTCGGTTTTTGCCTTAAGGTGCCTTAACAGTGATATTGTTTAGGTGACTGTGACTTTCCTTTTGGACCGTCTCTCTTTTAATCCTGATGTATTCACACTTTTGTGAAAAAGTCACAAAATGCTCCCTACCTTACTTCTTGTATAACTGAATGGTTTGGAATGAGTGAAGTGAGGGACAGCAGAAAGGGAATGGAAGTTGAATGCTGCACTGGGAAAGAAAATTAAATGTCTTCCTATGCAGTCATCTAGGATACAAAGCAAAGCCTTAAACCAAACTTTTCACAGGTCTCTGTTGACTTTGTTTTATTTTTCTGTTACCTCATTTGGCATGATTTATTTTTAATTGCAGAGTGCAGAGCACTTACAACGATAATTATGACTGTTGGAAGATGACTTCTGTGATGAACACATGTAAAGTCATGTTAAATTTAAGACACTCATAAAACTGGCATGGATTTCTTAAGTTGGAACACCAAATTAGCTTTAATTTTAGTTCTTGTTAGTATTCTAGTTCACTGTATTGAATTTCCCAAGAAGAACTTTTTTTTATGGGGGAGAAGTGGGGTGGTGAAAATAACAGATACTTGTAAAGGACACATACAAGGAACTGACAATGCCAGGGAAGAGGTGTGGAAATCAAGCAGCCTGTATGCAATGTAGTGATGTGATTGTATATAATGCACTGTTTGGGAACCCCAAAATACATAATGAGAATAAAAAGAGTTACTATTTTCATTTATCAGCTGCTCAGTGAATGAGGCAGTGATTGTGGAGGAGATTGCAGGGAAGAACTTGTAGAATCATTTGTGGAAGCACAGGCAGACTGAACTTTTCCTTTTCTCCAGCGGACAAGGACTGTCTGTCTTCTGAAATACATTGAATACATCACTTGATTTGGTGGGGTTTCTTCATTGCTATCTAATGTTTTGAGATTTCCCCAAAACCCTCCCTGTCCCAGCCCTCTGTAAGCTTGCTGGGCGTGCAACAAAATCCTAAATTAAGTGGGTGTCTTGTCAGCAAGGAAGTTACTTAAGTTTTATTTCTGGAATGCTCTAGTGAAGGAGAACTTGAAGCTGTTTTCCCAAATGATAATGAACTAAAAAAGAAATATAGCAGATCTCCTAGCCACTGCTGTTGCTGAGGTGATAGGAATATATTATAAAAAGTAAAATTCAAGTCTTCAGTCTATAATAGTAAATCATCTTTGTGAAGGGCTTAAGATGTGTGGAACAGGAGCCTGCAGTTTAGGCTCAGGAGTGGATGCTAAGAATATGAAAAAAAAAAAAAATTAAAGAGTCATGGAATCATAGAATAGTTTGGGTTGGAAAGGACCTTTAAAGGTCATCTAGTCCAACCCCCCTGCAAGAAGCAGGGACATCTCCAACCAGATCAGGTTGCTCAGAGCCCCATCCAACCTTGCCTTCAATATTTCCAGGGCTTCCACCACCTCTCTGGCAACCTGTTAAGTGTTTCACCACTCACTGTAAAAAATTTTTTCCTGATGTCCAGTCTGAATCTACCTCCTTCTGTTTTAAAACCATTACCCCTTGTCCTATCACAACAGACCCTGTTAAAAAGTTTCTCCCCATCTTTCCTGTAGGCCCTCTTTAGATACTGGAAGGCCACAGTAAGATCTCCTCAGAGCCTTTTCTTTGCCAGGCTGAACAGCCCCAACTCTCTCAGCCTGTCCTCACAGGAGAGGTGCTCCAGCCCTCTGATCATCTCCGTGGTCCTCATCTGGACTTGCTCCAAAAGGTCCGTGCCCTCCTTATGCTGGAGGCTCCAGAGCTGGATGCGGTACTCCGGGTTGGGTCTCATGAGAGCAGAGTAGAGGGGGAGAATCAAAGTATATAAGAAGTATGAGCAATTTTTGGAAATGTTTTTACTGAGAGCTTTTCTTCATCCAGAAACTTTTAACAAGCTCTGCTTCTAACCCTCCTAGTAATCTGCAGCTCTGTCTGAGTTACTATGATAGCTGTAAGAAATAATTTGTGCTCTTTCTTACTTTACTGTAGTGCCGTGTTATTTCCTGGTTGGTCAACCTGAATTTGGAACATTATCTATTGGTGCAGCTGTGTTAGCTTCTTACATGCTGTGAGTTGACAGCCTGATTATTTGAAAGACTACTTTTGGATTTCAAACTTTGCATAGAAAATTGCTAATCTTTACTTAAATAGTTTAAATTTGGGAGCCAATTTTTTTTTTTTTTAAACATGGACATACTCTGGAATTTTGATAAATTTGTATGTCTTTCAGTGTTTGCTGCTCTGTAACTTGGAAGTGAGAGTTTGAACATTTCAGTTAACAAGTAATGATCTGCTCTGTGTGTTCTATGCTGAAGGGGAGTGGAAATTCATTCATTACCTACTCTAATGATCAGTTTCTGGTGCTCTAATATTTTCACTAGGAAAGTATAAGCATGACTGCTTATTTTGAAGGTTGTGTGGGATGCCTTCCTTGTTCACTATCTTTCTTGTCTTCCCAGTTTAATCCCTTTTTCTTACTTTTTCTTACTTTGTTATTGACAAATAATTTTACCTCTTCTTATAGCTAAGAATATACATTTTATGTTTTTTTGTTGGTTTTTTGGGGTTTTTTTTGTTTTTTTGTTTTTTTTTTTGTTGTTTTTCTGTGTTTGGAGAGTGCTTTCATTTATACAGTGAGTGTAGTTGTTCCACTCCACCTTACGTAGAGCAGGACTGCTATGGAGTAGAGGTGGTGATCTGAGTGGCTGTGTTACCCAGTACAAATTGACATAAAAGGATTTTTTTTTTCTTCAGAAGTTCTTTTTTTTCCTTAATATTTTTGAAACTTTTATGAGCAGCCTTTATGTAGGTTAACAGTTATATATTAGCGTATTATGTTGAACACCAATTGCTTCGATTTCTTCTGGGCATTACAGATGAATCTGGCATTAATTTGACATGGAAAGAATGATTTATAGTACCTTACAGGAGAACATAATCAGAAGTGAGTGTCTTTTGTTACTACCCAAAGATCAAGGCAAAGCTGAATCAATAGACGATCTGTAGTACATTTTGTTTATTACATCTTGGCACTTAAAATATTTTTACTTTATAGCCTGTTTTAGCTTATGTGGTTAAGTTACTTACTCTGTGAAGTTGCGAGTAATAGAAAATAGATATGGAACTTGCAGGCTAACAGGCAACTTAAATTTAATCAGTGAATATAGGTATGAATGTTGTATTTAAGTTGAAGTGTATAACATAGTGTTTGACCATTATTGTTGTAATTGCAGCCAAGAGGCAACAGGAAACATGGTGCATCATTTATCATCACTAGAGCAATTACAGGTAAATATG
This sequence comes from Chlamydotis macqueenii, assembly GCF_036417535.1. Taxonomy (NCBI): domain Eukaryota; kingdom Metazoa; phylum Chordata; class Aves; order Otidiformes; family Otididae; genus Chlamydotis; species Chlamydotis macqueenii. Next base: position 13,431,882 of record NC_141558.1, read on the forward strand.
ACTTGTTCTTATGTTCATGACTCATAAGAGTGCTGTGTGGATTTCTTGTAAAATTTACAATTTCTGCACTTCAGGGTGGCTAGTGTAATGGAAATAGAGTGCAGAATGCGTTTTCAGGAAGATGTTTCCTGATTATGAATACTGCTATGTTATTTTTGTGTGATTTTCGTGAGCTTTCTTGTCTCTACTATCTTATAGGGCAAACTAATAAACCATATATCCAAGAAATTTAGAAGCTCTGTTGTGTTCTGCAAAATGTTGTTGAGATTTTTTTCTCTACCAGCTTTTGTATTGGGCTCTTTGCTAGTTAGACAGTTCTATAAGGAGGCTTTACATTCTTGTCATACTACATTGCCATTCAGCACTTGGTTTATGCAAGTAACTGAATTGTGTTTTAATCCAGAAATGGGTAGGGATTTTTTTTTTTGATCTGTCATTTGCATTTACTCTCATATAAGAATTCATTGGCCAAGGATAGAGGGTTTTTTCCTTTATACCTTTTTATTTTGTGAGAACTTCTGAAATTATTGTGCAGCAAGCTGGAGAATGTTTTAAAACCACTGGAGATGTAATTTTTGCTGCTTTTTCTGTTGTAGGTCCTGCTTTGTTTTTGCTTCGGTACATCTGGTACAGGTAGGTTTGATGAAAATAGTGCTTAATCTTTTTATTTGGTAATGCTATTATAGCTTTTTGATTTGATGGAAAGTTCTTTTTAATGAGAGTAAAACTGAACGCTTGTTTGGAGTATTGTCCAAGCAATACTTAAAAACTTATGAAAAAGATAATATTCTAAGTTGTAATCACTTAAATTGGAGCTGAGGTCTATCTAGAAAAGAGCTGATGTATACTAGTTTGACTTCTAGCTTTTACTAGAAGCCTAAGTAAACTTGCAGTGGAAACATCGTCTTTCTCAAAACACATATTTGTCCTCTCCACTCCCAACTGAGAAATTGCAAGTGAAGCTTTTTTTTTTCCTTAAGCCTCAGTGACAGGTATGATAGCATGACAGGATTTTCTTCCTTTGGAGTAGTAATTTGGATTTTTTTTTTTTTCTCTTGACAATTCAAACTGTCATACAAAAAGCTTGATAACTAGTTGAGCAAGACTCATGCCATTTATAGATTTAACTTCTGATTCAAAAAGCACTTAAATGGTCCCAGAAACATGTTGGAGTAAATACAGTGTTCCTAGAGAATTTCAGCTCTATGTTGATGTGCTTGGCGTGGTTGAAGGTATCAGTTCTCCATTTTTAGGAGTATTCTGTTGGTTTTGAGATATGTGGAAAGGGACATTAATGTGGCTCCCTATGAAACAACACTTGAATTCAGCAGGCAGTACTGTTTTCCCTGTTGCTGGTGTTCTACTTTATTTTGCACATTTTTTCCCCTTTTTTGGAGGGTGTGTGGTGTTTATGGGCTCCATACGTCATATAAGCCTAGTTGTAAAGATTCAGATAGAATTAACTTATTTTTCTTTGCTCTGCCTCTGGTAGTCATATTTAAAATCTAATTTCTAGCTTTTATAATTGATTCTAATTGCTATTTTTGTGTATTTAATAAAAGCATTCTGGAGGCCTCTAGTTTAAAGTCCTGCTAAAAACAGGGAGAACACTGCATTTCAACTAGGTTCTTTAGGGCTCTGTCCAGCTAGGTCTTGAAAAGCTTAGAGGATGAAGATTCCAAAGACTCTCTGGGCAGACTGTTCCTGTGCCTGGCTGTCTTCATGGTGAAGAATTCTCTTCCTTATGTCAGCTTGGAACCTCGTCTGTTTAGAATCATAGAACCATTTTGGGTTGGAAAGGACCTTTAGGATCATCAAGTCCAGATGTTAACCTAACACCATCAAGTTCACCAGAGGGTTGATCGTGATTTTACCGTGCTCCTGCCACGCACCTCATCTTCATAGTAACCTTTTGCTTATCGGAGAGGTGCTGTTTGGTCCCCAGGAAGCCTTCCCTTCTCCAGGCTAAGCGAGTAGGGCAAATGCTCCAATTCCCTGACCATCTTGGTGGTCCTCCAGTTTATTGGAGGGGGCAAAACTGACCAAGGAGTAGAGTGATGAGTAAATAATCAGTTCCCTTAATATGTGGTTTTCTTCTGTTAGTACAAAAAAGGATGTTGTTAGCCTTCATTGCTCAGGGATGCAGTGTTGATTCAAGTCTAGTTGCTGAAACCTCCCATGTGATTGCCAGTTGCCTTAAAGCTAAGTCATCTGGCATGTGTATCTCAGGTACTGCTTTTGTTAGGTGTGTGTTGTAATTTAGCATAATGTTTTTGTTATTTCAGCCCTGCTAAGTTTTCTCTGCCCACTGGACTGGTTCGTCTAGTTAGTAAGCAGATCACCTGGCACCTAGTACTTGCAAGGTAACAATCTTACATGCTTTTCCGTTTTTGGCAGTAGTGAATGTATCAATCCTTCCTCTCCTCCCCAGTCTGTGCCCACTGGTGAGAGTGCTGAGTTAATATTGTGCTAAAGTCGTGTTACTCTTTTGGCCAAGAGAAATGCTGGAGGCTTTCACAGGCAGCTGTGGGAAAGAAAGGTCAGTCTGCTACATAGGGGCTTCCATGCTGCTGCCCTTCATGTAACGCATCTCTTGCTCAGGTTTGAATGTCTTAACTTTTGATGCGAAGTGGCTTGCAGTACAGTCGTTCTCAAACTCAAGTCCTGAGTTTGATCAGTTAAAGACATGTAACTTGGCAGGATATGTAATATAAATATTTTATTTAAAAATCTGTAGAAAGTGAATGTTTACCTTCAAGACTTGTCTGCTATTGTATGTTTAGAGGAGCAGTGAGAGTTCTAAGGCTAGAACCAGCTGTTCTGCGGTAATTTTAGCAGCATTGGTGAGATCACTGGCTTTTAAAAATAAGCATAAATATGTACAGAAAAAATGGTTCAATGACATGAAGGTAGTATGGAATGTTTTAGTTTATTTTGTATTATTGCTGAGCATGATCAGTGATTCAGCAAGAGCTCTGTACTGTTGAGAGAGATGGTGATTCTTTGATGGAAGTGGTGATGCCTTTTGATGCACAACATGCCAGTTGCCATGTTGTATGTTAGGTGCAAAAAGAGGAGACATGCTCCTAAGGAGATGATGTAACTTACTGAAGTGGGATAGTTGTATATTCCAGATAAAGCAATATATAGTTCTAGATATTGCTATTATAAAATTATCCATAAGCAATATCCGATTCTGACCTCCCCCGCAACAAGATTTTAGACATTGTTTCTGTTTTCTTAGTGCTTCTAGAAAAGAATTACAGATACATTTCAGTGACATGAGGGGAATCTTGTTATAGCACTGTTTTGGGTTTCTTTTTTTTCCCCTATAAAATTTGATATTTCACAATTTGTTTTGATTTATGAAAGAGGAAATTTATATCTAACCTTGTAGAAAAGCACCTAGACCTCTAATGCACATTCTGTAAGGACTGGACTTTAAATGAACTTTCATACCTTTATTTTTCTCTTTCAGCAATGGTAAATTGTTGGCAGTTGTTCAAGACCAATGTGTAGAAATCAGGTAACTTTAGTATTATCTATTGCTTCATGACCACAGTTGTGGAGTTCTGAGAAACTGTTTCTAGTCATTTACTAACCATACTTTTAAAGTTGGTTTGTTTTTTTTTTTTTTTTGGCGGGGGGGAATGTTCTATATTGTGAAAGTAATCTATGGAATAATTTAAAATACATTATCACTTGGAAAGTAGAAGCCTTCTATTTCTTCTTAGTTCTTGGCCATTCTCTGTTTAAAAAAAAAACCAGCACCACCCCTCAAAACCCCCGCAATTATTAATGTTATAGATAAGTTTATATAAGTACCTATCTGTATCTCTCTCTTTTTTTCAAGACGTGAAAGAAAAACAGTCAAGATGCTTCAAAAGACTCATGGTCTTTCTAACCTTTGCCTTTCTGTTCCCCTTTAAAGTCATCATAAGAAAACAGAAAATCTCCCCTAACAAATGGGACAATGAGCTGGTATTCTGCTTCTCTGTAGAGTAGCTGGCATGTATGATACTTCACTTTATCCTAGAAGTAATGTGGATTGCCGTGAAGACTGATACTTTCCCTTTTTCTTCTGTTCTCTAACAACAAGCTCTCCTTAGCCAGTTCAAGAACACATTTAGCTGTAGAGCGGATCGTGATTGAGTGTGTTTACTTGCTTCACAAAAATCCATTTGCTAGAAGGTCAGACCTTCTATTTATATGTAAAAGAAGCAAGTGTATGAAAATTGTTCAGTCAGAAGTGGTGGGAACACCATAAATGTCAGCTTATAGGCTATAAAATAAATCTTGTGTTTCGGTTGTATTAATGTAACTATATTCTTGCATTGTTTCTAAAATTGTAACCTAGAGAATACTGACTGTTTTTTTTCTAAAGTTACATGCTGAAGTTCAGAAATGCTTCTATACTATTTTGAACAGCATTAATGCTAAATGAGGGATATTCATATTTATGCGTTGAGAGGAGGGTTTCTGAAATACTGTTGTGAGTTACTGTAGTTGCCTAAGGGTGAAGGCTACTATCTGCCTTTTTGAACAAGTGGTTAAATACATGCAGACCTTTGAATTGTGCACTTAGAGTATTTTTATAGTGTTCTGTTTATTCTGGAAAATTGAATAGTGGTTTGTGTTGGTTTTTTGTTTTTTTTTTTTTTTTTTCTTATTTAAATCCATATGAGTCTTTTACTGCAGATCTGCAAAAGATGACTTTGGATCCATAATTGGAAAATGTCAAGGTATACAATACAGAATCATAGAATGGTTTGGGTTGGGAGGGACCGTTTAAAGATCATCTAGTCCAACCTCCACTAGACACCTTCCACTAGACCAGGTTGCTCAAAGCCCCATCCAGCCTGGCCTTGAATACTTCCAGGGATGGGGCATCCACAGCTTCTCTGGGCAACCCGTTCCACTGCCTCACCACGCTCACAGTAAAGAATTTCTTCCTTATATCTGATCTAAACCTATTCTCTTTAGTTTAAAACCGTTACCACTTGCCCTGTCACTACATGCCCTTGTCAAAAGTCCCTCTCCAGCTTTCCTGTAGGCCTTCTTTAGCTACCAGAAGGCTGCTGTAAGATTTCCCCAGAGCCTCCTCTTCTCCAGGCTAAACAGCCCCAACTCTCTCAGCCTGGCCTCATAGGAGAGGTGCTCCAGCCCTCTGATCATCTTTGTGGCCCTCCTCTGGACCCTCTCCAACAGGTCCACATCCATCTTCTGTTGGGGGCTCCAGAGCTGGATGCAGTACTCCAGGTGGGGTCTCCCAAGAGCAGAGTAGAGAGGCAGAATCCCCTCCCTTGACCTGCTGGCCTTGCTTCTTTTGATGCAGCCCAGGATGCGGTTGGCCTTCTGGGCTGCAGGTGCTCATTGCTAGGTCAATGTGGCAACCTCTATATCCTTACTTAGTGTCTTCATTGTTTATTATTCATGTGCTGCTAAGTGGTAGTATCACTTTACATTAAAGATAATGTAACTTCTTAAGTGTTGGGAAGAATCTTTCAGTAATTTTTCTTTGTGAGTAGCCCCATTACCATCCTTCCCTCATCTTCTTTTCATGACGATTAACAGGTAAAACCTGGATCTGAAACGACCTGATAGTTAAAATTAATGGGTTTAGGAGACATAACATGTGTCGGAAGTGGTGGGGTTTTGTGTTTTTTTTTTTTGTTTATTTTTTTATTCTCCTCTGAGATAAGCTTATAATGATGGTAGGCACTCTGCATTTTTTGATGCAGTTGATTGTGTTTTGTTTAAGAGATTATTTTATATTTCACTATTTAATAACTTTCTTCCTTTTTTTTTTTTTTTTTTGTAGTGCCAAAGGATTCTAACCCTCAGTGGAGGCGAGTGGCATGGAGTCACGATTGTACGTTACTTGCTTATGCTGAAAGCACTGGAACAGTGAGAGTGTTTGACCTAATGGGTAGTGAGCTTTTGGTCATTTCACCGGTAAGTGCTCTCTGAGATTAAAAATTAATATAGTAGAACTTCTTGTAAGAATAAAAGGTAACTTCCACTCTCTGGCCTTTTTTGTAATTGTGACTTACTTTGGTATAAAGGCTTACAGTATGAATACCATGCACAAATGTACCATGAAGTGTTTATCATATGATGTATATATTATACTTAAACTTAAGTCATGTGTAGCACTTGTAAAGCATATACTTTGCACTGTTGTATCCAGTCAGAAACTTAATCTTTCTTTTCTGTTCTTAGAGTTGTGGTAGATCTGCAGGTACATCATATTGTGAAAGTACAGAATCACCTACTTAGTTTGTGTGCAAATAATTACAATTTGTAGTAATAGATTACAAATCAGCAGTGTATATGCAGAGACACAAATCAAGAAATCTCACTGAAAGAGCAGTATGAGGATTTTTTTTTTCTCAATATGAGAATAGGTAATTGCTGTTCGTTTGGCCCACACAGTGTATTTTATATTTTGCATATTCAAAGATTGTATGAAACTAATTTGTGGAGGCAGCTCAAATGTCTTTCCTTATTATATTATCTTTGCAAACTTCAATAAGATTTCTTTAAAATCAAGATTAGAAGAAGTGTATTTTGTTACTAATATAAACTATGAGACTTTATTTTTTTTTTAATACATTTTAATACAATATAGTAAATTTAACTTCCTAGTTCTTTTACTAACCAAGACACCTTCTCCTTTTTGTTATTTTTTTTTTAAATCCTCTTTCTCTCTCAATGTCTTTCTGCATTTTTGGGTAAAGACAGCAAGTTTTCCAGGAGACCTGAGTTATGCTATTGCTGGATTGATCTTTCTAGAATATAAAGCAAGTGCCCAATGGTCAGCTGAACTGCTTGTCGTTAATTATCGTGGAGACCTGAGGAGTTATCTTGTAAGGTAAGCATAAACTTTTACTTGCTTTGAGAAGGCACCGTGAACTTCAAAGAAATTCTTTCTGTTCTTTAAAGAAAATAAATCTGAGATAACATATATATTTCTTTTCCCCCATACTTAGTGTTGGAACAAATCAAAGCTTTCAAGAAAGTCATAGTTTCAGCTTTAGCAGCCATTATGCCCATGGAATAACTACTGTCATTTATCATCCTAGTCACAGGTAAGCATTCTGTTAACTATCTGCCAATAATATGGAAATGATGAACAAAAGTGGCAAAGTAAACATTGATGTGTGTTGCACAAGGAGGGGGAGGGAAAAAAAATCTATTTTAATACTGGTATTTAGTGAATCACTAATAACAAGCCATATATCATTGTACTGATGAAAGAAGCCCTAGTTGGTGATCTCACTTTACTAATTGGATAATGAAAATCAAGTTGTGTCCTTTACTGTTTAAGTACCTTGCATCAGCAACATATTTTAGAATGTCAGCAATAGTTTCAAAAGATGTTTCTGAGTTTAATGGAAGTAGAGGCTGATGTATATTTTGTTTTGGGTTTTTTTTTTTTTTTTTTTCTGTCTGGATTTGATTGCTGGACTCCTTGCCCAGCCCACTTTTCCTAGTGCTCTGACTGGAACTGCCAGACTTTGACTTTGGAGTTCTCTTGTAATGCATTTTGTCCATTAGTAATGTGTTTGGTACCAATACTAGACTACCAGGACTAATGACTGCCTGCTCTTGAACCAGGTGTAGTTGGAATAGGTCCTGTTTAGCCAATTACTTATGTTAAAAATGCATCCACCTTTTTAAGATGTACTTGTTTGTATAACAAAGTAAACTCAGAAACTTACTCTTCTATTTCTCTTCAGTTGTGGGAGCTAAACTTCCTCCTAGATATTTTTCTTCTATTAGATCTACTAGGATTTAATTTGTCAGTGCAATATGTTATATCACTATATTGTTTTAAATGACAATTAGGCTTGACTATAGAATACCGGAAGAAACTAACTGTTCAAAAACTTGTTCTTATTTTTCAATGTTACGTGAGCTGTCCTATCTATCTTAGGAAAGAGACGGTTATTAATGAAAAGCAATGTTGTTCTAGCTTACTACTTTGAGAGATTAATTTTGAATATAGTTTATTCTTTCTATCTAGTCCATATCTAGTAATTCCACATAATTAATAAGATACTGAATCTAGAGTTCCGAGGTAATAGGTGTGGGTCATGGAGCTTTGGTAGTGCTATTTCACCAGACAACAGAACCTACTGATTCTTTCCTTTGATCAGACCAGAGTTAATGGTTCTTGACACTTGTTTCTACAGTTATCTTTTCTGCTTCTAATTTTAGGAAGTAGATTATAACTGTGAGGGTTGCAAAGAATATTGGTTAATATTCAAAGTATGGTTAAATAATTATTCTGACAACTATAATAGATGAATGTGCTTGCTTTTCATTTTTGGTGCATTTCTGAGCAAATGATGTCAGAAATGTTAAACTCTTATAATAGATGAACCCATTAATGAGAAAATTTAGTAGTAGCCAACGAAATAGTACAGACATTGCTTTGTGTGGGCTAATGGCAACTTATTGCCATAGAGGTTTAAAAGAGGAGGAGAGGAGAAGGCAAAGATTTCAAGTTTTGTTTTACTTCTTTCCTCTTACTTCCAAGAGAAGTAATAGCCTCCTACTGTTCTTATAAAGTCTTAGGTTAATGGTTTTAAAACTTGATATCAGTGTGAAGTAAAAGAGCAGGAGGCAATGCTGGTTTTGTGCTTAGGATAGTTTATTCAGAATATTATTAATTAAAGTTATTTTTAATGGAAACTTATGGCTGGCACTTTGTTGTTGTTTCTGTATTACATATTTTCTAGGGAGAGAGATGTCCTTTCCTTACGTGAAAAGATGTTATGTTCTGCTGAAGTAATAAGTTTATGTAAGGTGTATGACATAGACATTCAGGAATTATTTATTTTTACAATGAAATATTATGACTCCTTCCATGAAAATAAAAATACTCAGGTGGAGTCCTCTGTGATTATAATATCTTCTGCTATGTGCAGTTAGTTGACTTGCTTAGTGAAGCTGAAAAACTGATACTTGAAAGAATGCACAATTGGATGGAATCGATGGAAAGCAGAAAGAACCGATGTTTTGCCCCTCATGTTGGCAAAACTTTTTCTCTTCTGTTTTGAATTTGCTCTGTGCTAGAAAACTTCTGAATTAGACATTAGAGAACTCTAAATTCGTAGAATCATAGAATGATTTGGATTGGAAGGGACCTTTAAAGGTCATCTAGTTCAACTAACCCCCCTTCAATGAGCAGGGACACCTTCAACTAGATCAGGTTACTCAAAGCCCCATCCAACCTGGCATTGAACATCTCCAGGGATGGGGCATCCACCACCCCTCTGGGCAACCTGTTCCAGTGGTTCACCACCCCCATCGTAAAAATAAATAAATAAATATTTTTTCCCTAGGTCTAAATCTACTCTCTTTTAGTTTAAAACCATTACCCCTTGTCCTAGCGCAACAGACCCTGCTAAAAAGTTTGTCTCCATCTTTCCTGTAAACCCCTTTAAGGTACTGAAAGGCTGCAATAAGGTCTCCCTGGAGCCTTCTATTCTCCAGGCTGAACAACCTGAACACTCTCAGCTTGCCTTCATAGGAGAGGTGCTCCAGCCCTCTGATCAACTTCATGGCCTTCCTCTGGACCCTCTCCGACAGGTCCATGTCTTTCCTGTGCTGAGTATTCCAGAGCTGGATGCAGTACTGCAGGTGGGGTCTCACCAGGGCAGAGTAGAGGGGCAGAATCACTTCCCTTGACCTGCTGGCCATGCTCGTTTTGATGCAGCCCAAGATATGATTGGCTTGCTGGGCTGCAAGCACACATTGACAGCTCATATCCAGCTTTTCATCCACTAGTACCCCCAAATCTTTCTCAGCAGGGGTGCACTCAATCCCTTCATTGCCTACCTTGTATTGATACTAGAGGTTGCCCCAGTCCAGGTGCAGGACCTTGCGCGTGGCCTTGTTGAACCTCATGAAGTTCACATGGACCCACTTCTCAAGGTTGTCCAGATCCCTCTGAATGACATCCCATCCCTCAAGCGTGTCAACCACGCCACTCAGCTTGGTGTCATCTGCAAACTTGCTGAGGGTGCACTTGATCCCACTGTCTGTGTCACTGGTGAAGATGTTCAACAGTTCTGGTCCCACTATAGACCCTTGAGAGACAGCATTTGTGACTGACTTCCATCTGGACATTGAGCCATTGACCACTACCCTCTGGATGTGACCATCCAACTAATTCCTCATCCACTGAGCAGTCCACCCATCAAATTCAAATCTGTCCGATTTAGAGAGAAGGATGTTGTGGGGGACAATGTCAAAGGCTTTACAGAAGTCCAGGTAGATGATATCTGTAACTCTTCCCTTGTCCACTTAATGTAGTCACTTCATCATAGAAGACTACCAGGTTGATCAGGCAGGACTTGCCCTTGATGAAGCCATGCTGGCTGTCTTGAACAGCCTCCCTGTCCTCCATGTGCCTTAGCATAGCTTCTAGAACGGTTTGTTCCACAATCTTCCCAGGCACAGAGGTGAGGCTGACGGGTTGGTAGTTCCTGGGATCCTCCTTCTTACCCTTTTAAAAATATTTCCCTTTTTCCAGTCAGCAGGAACTACACTTGACTACCATGACTCTTCAACTGTCATGGAGAGTGGCTTGGCAACTGAAATTATCTTGTTGTCCAAAAAACCCCAGAAGGAGTTGAAGGGAGGCAGTTTTTTGAAATGGTACATTAAAGAAAATTGTAGATACCTCTGAACACTTCAAAGTTTTCATTCTTGGTAATGTGAACTTTGCTCACTTAACATGTTCAGCTTTGTTTTGCTTTCTTGCATTTCACTTAGTTTCAGATTGTGGAGCTATGCTGGTTTGTTTTCACTGCTTGTAAGTCTTGACTTATTGCACTCTGTATGCTGTGTATTTGCTGATTACCTATTACAGTGCAATTATAGTACTTAAGAACTTAATATGCTTAATTTTTTCAACTAGATGTATGATAATTACATTCCCTACTGAAATATTATATTTGTATCTGTAGGAATCTAGGAAAATTTGAAACAATAGCTTTGGGAAAAAGTCTAATAGTTTCATTGTTGTTAAGTGTTTTATACCTTAATTTGGATGCCTGATGTTGGTGTTCTCATGTAATCCAAGCTTCATCTATGATGGAATTTATGGTGCACTTCAGTTGACAAAACTGAAATGTCTGCTTCAGTGTGTGTGTTGGTTTTGTTCAGTGGGGCGGCTATGGTGGCAGCTTCTGTAAGAAGCTGCTAGAAGTTTCCCCTTTGTTCAGTGGACTCGGCTGGGCCTAGGGTGGACCCGCTGCTGGCCAGGGCCGAGCCAATTGTGACATAATGTTCCCTGATAACGCCTCTGTGATAATGTATTTAAGAAGGGGGAAAATAAATAAAAATTAAAAAAAAAAAAGTGAAGAGGCAGAAGTGGGGGCAGAGAGGGGGAGGCGCGAGCCTTGTGGGCCTTGCAGGCCTCACCCTCTGGCCTCCCGCTGGACGGCTGACTGGGCCTCGCTCGGCCCGGCCTGGCTGCAAGAAGTGGAGAGGAGATAAGAAGTGAATGAAATGTAAAAAGATCCTGAGAGGTGTCTGTCAGCCTGTTGTGAAGAATTTTTCTTGTGAGAGGAATGGCTGCAGATGCCAAGGTCAGTGAAACAGGAGGGGGAGGAGTAATGTGGCTCCTGGCGAAGATTCCCCTGCAGCCTGTGGTGACGACCATACTGAAGCAGGTTGTCCCCCTGCAGTCCATGGAGGTCCATGGAGGAGCAGAGATGCACCTGCAGCCTGTGGAGGACCCCACGTTGGGGCAGGTGGATGCTCAAAGGAGGCTGTGGCCCATGGAGGGCCCACTGGGGCAGCCGTTCTGGAGAGACTGCACCCCGTGGGAAAATGACCCATGCCAGAGCAGTTTCATGAAGGACTGTAGCCCATGGGAGTGACCTCCATGCTGGAGCAGGGGAGGAATGTGATGTGTTCTTCCCCTGAGGAGGATGGTGTGGCAGAAAGTGACATGTAATAAACTGACATTCCCATTCCCATAATGTACTGACTCCCATCCCCTGTTCCCTGCCTGTGTTGCTTGGGAAGGGGGAAGGAGGTAGAGATAATTGAAATGAAGTTAAGCCCGGGAAGAGGGAGGGGTGGGGGGAAGTTGTTTTTGTTCTCGTCCTCATTATCTTGCTTTAGTTTTAATGATAAACAAATAGTTTTCCTCAAGTTGAGTCTGTTTTGCCCATAACGGTGACTTTAATGATCTCTCCCTGTCCTTATCTCAAACTTTGAGCCTTTTTGTTACCTCTTCCTCATTCCTTTGAAGGGTGCGGGGAGTGAGTGAGAGACCGCATAGCTTTGGTCCCGAGCAGGGCTAAACTGCAATAGTGTGAGCTCTCTGTAGGCTTTAATGGAGCTTATTTTGAGTGTTTTACTCTGGAGCTGTATGTCTTACTTCAGGGTTATCTGCAATTCCTGCAGGAAATGTTTGATATTAGAGCCTAATAGTGTGATAGATATAGGAGATTAAGAGTTTTGGATTCAGTTGGAATTTGCTGCAAGGGCAGACACTTTTTTGAGACAGAGGAACCTCTGGAGATCATCTAATCCATTCCCCTTCACAGCAGGGTCAACTAGAGCAGGTTACTTGGAGACATGAACCTAGTCCAAGACTTGCACATCTCTGTCCTTCCTTAAGAGCGTGGTCAGAGTCAAGGCCTATGATGTTCTGGGGTAGTTGCTCCGGTAGGTGCTGGGGATTGAGACTGCTGACACATCATCACAATTGCTGAGAACAGGTACCGGTGGGAGCTTCTAGCCATCGTTTTCTGCAAACTGCTGCACAAAATGCTGCATCTGTTGGCTGTGCTCTAGGCCTGGCACTTACATAGGTATTTTTCTAGGACTCGTTGAAAGGGTTCCTGACCCTTACTAATCAGGAATCAACTAGAACAAAAGCTCAAAGCACTCTTTGGTCAGAACAGCTGGCAGACCTTGTTAAAAGCTCCTAGAGGTTGCTAGCTTGCTCTTCCTGGCAATGACAGGAGTCGTGAAGTTCCTCAAAGGTTTCCTGGGAGTTCTCTGATGATCCCAGAAGTATGTAGAAGGTTAAGAGGATCTAGAAATGGAGTCCAGAAACTGCTGCACAAACTGCTGCATGCTAGCTGTGCTCTGAGAAAACACATGCAAAAATGAAAGATTCTAACATTTTAAGTACTAAAGAATGTTGCCTTGATCTTGATGTCCATAAGAGCATGATAGACAAAACTTTCCCTTTCAGGGAGTTACTATTAAGTGTTATATTAGTTAATGTTGCTTTGTGACCCATCCAGAGTGGCATAAAAGTACAGTTGATATGATATGACTTAGGAACCCAAGTATTTGGGTAGGAAAAGTAGTTTTTCACATTACTGGGACAAAAAAGCCGTTGACATGGTGTTGTCTTCTTCAGATTGAGACTAACTTAAAAAAAAAAGTAAACAGGAAAAAACCCCTCTCCTGTTGCTGTTCCCAGCCTGCCTGTCAACTTGTTATTTTGGAGTCATCTCCTGTCTAGTCCTGAAACAAATAATTGGTAAACAGGGCCAGATCTTTGCTGAGGCTCTCAGGAGTACCTTTCATTTTCTTTTGATGCCAGTTGTGTGATGCCATCTTAATAGTTTCTGTCCTTGCTGTTGCATTTTGCTCTCTGAAAAGCTTTTTAAAATTTTATGCATGTGCTGCCATGATGAATTTCTCTGCAGTCCTAGGAGAAGGCTTTTTGTCTTGAGGATGTGTGTTTTTTTGTGTATCTAAACTGATGTGACATCTTCATTCCAGCTGTCATTGAGTTTCATTTATCCTAAAAGATACTTTCGAATTATAAATATGTTGCACTTTATGTGACAGTTCTTCCAAAATTTCTTTGAAAAGATTTATCTTGATGGAGTTTTTGAGAGCTCGTTCAGGCAGTTTTGGAGCTACTGCTGTTACTATTATTGACAGTTCTTCTCTTGGTCTTTGTGCTGCTATTTGTCTCTTAGTCACCTCTGGCACAGTGCGGTCAATTGTAATTGAGTTCTAGTCACTGCTGCTGTTGAAATTTTTAATTCAATGGCATGTTGTAATGGAAGCTGGAGCTTATGGAAGAATTTAGGTGCCTATGGATGGACAAGATTATAAATAAATTGATCTTCCAGAAGATTATACCTGCTGTCTCTTGGTTATTAGGAACTGTTGTAACGATTTCATGAAGTTCTTGTTTACTGATTTTTAATTTTATTTTTTAATAAGCTTTCTTCATGGTCAGACTGTGAAAGAGACACATGTGAAACTTACTTTCTGTGGAACTTACTTAGGAAATTTGTCACTTTATATGTAATGATTGACCTTGCCAATGTCTTTCAGAGTTTTAAGATGTGATTTCATGTTCACTGATATTAGACTGTGTGCTCAGTTTTGAGTACCCTGACTTGTTTATTCTTGACTAGCTGGAATAGACATAATCTGCATCATTAAAATGGACATAAACAGCATCATGTACAACAGGGTAGGTAGGTATTTTGCTCTAAAACCTGTTTGAGCTGCTACAAAAATTTCACGTGGTGTGCTGTCTCTGCTGAAAGTTCATTTCTTTGGTAGAGGTATGTGCTACAAGATATTTGGAAACTTGTTACTTCCTTGTTTTTAAGTCAAGCTCCTCAGAACTATGTAGCATGTCTAAAAGATGGCTTTTAAACACAAATGGATTATTTAATATATGACACTTAATCTGTGAATTTTTTCTCTTCCCAAGTAATCAGCAGAAAATTTGATACTAAACTATTTTGTGTAGTTTTCAGAACAATCTTGTTTGTTGATGGCTGTACCTCACATGTCAGTGTTTTCCATTTGATTTTTGATGTTCTTCCCTCAAAGTCTTTCTTGGTTTAAGTCACTTTCTTCATGAAAGAATAACAAACTGTTCAAGTAGTTTCTGCTATGTGTTGATGTCCCAAAGTTAAATGGAATTAAATTTGCTATGTTGTCCTGCTTGTTGCGTCTGATTTCCTCAGTTGCTCGAGTATGGAGTTGCTTAAATATTCTGGTTTTCAATGTCTGCCTTTCCGTTATCGTTATTCTTAACCAACCCCTACAGTCTTTGAGAGTCCTGGTGCCAGAGACATCCTCTGATCGAGCTTGTGCTTAGTATGACTTGCAGAGCAGCGTACTCTTACTAGTATTTCGATTTAAAGTGGTGTCTTGCTAAGTTCCTCTGAATTCCTGTCCAAATATTTACTTGAAAACTGTCCAACAAATTGACCAGAACGAACAGCCAGTGTCAAAACCAAACAGTTGGGGTTGTTTGGAAGTTGTTAAAATGTAAAGCAACTTGGGTGCATTTCAGATGTAAAGTTTGTTGCATAAAAGTCTTAATGCAGTCTTGTATTACTAGCTGGTTCAGAAAAGAGGTAAAGAGGTATGCACTGTAGGAGTTCTGTGGTATTTTAACACTGGGATTGCTGTGCTCGCTGAGCAACAGTCATATTCTCCGTTTAAAACGTAGGTTTTATGGCGAAGTTTCTTCTGTGGTCTACGGTGTCCCCTGTTGCTGCTGTGTTTGTGTTGGGGTTCTCACAAATTATCTAATATCATGCTGTGCTAACTGTTGTCATCTTCGTAACCCAATAGCTTTGCTAAGTATCTATGGGAAAGCTATGATAGGTTAATATTATGTCTGCATCTTTCCTATGTTACTGCTACAAAAAATGTATGGTAATTACTTAAGAAGAATATTTACTTCACATGCTATTCAGGTTACCAATTTTAAGGAGTCTGAAATATGATCTGCGCTACTCGTGGTGGATTTCCTTGACTTTGACAGGAATCCATTTGTTCCTTAAATGATAACATGTTTTCTTCTTGGTATACTACAGCAAGAAACCACTGGGTCACGGATGCTCAGACAGAAACTTCACATGTTCTAAAGTTAAACAACACCTCTTTAAGGGAGAAGTAATTCCTCTTAGCTGTGCTGTGCTTTCATTTCTCATCATAAGAACAATGCAAAATTACCCATTTTCCTGTTAATTTTGATGGTAGAGAGTCTCCTATTGCTGCTTTTGTGGAAAATGGTGAAAGTGATTTCTGTTCTCCTGTCTGAGGCAACTCTTTACACCACAAAATAACTAAAACTCTTAAGAACCTTAACAGACTGTAAGCATCCATGGTAGAAGTCATCTTGCTGCATGTTTGTGAGTAGCATGAGACCTGGGAATGTTACATAAGTTTTAGTTTTACTGACCTCTTAAAGAGGATTAAATGTGGAAGGAATTCTTTTTCTCTTTTTTTCTCTTTTTTCTTTTTTTTTTTTTTCTTTTCCTTCTACCCTTCTTTCTTCTTTCAGTTGACTCTTGCAGGAAATATTTTGAAATACACTTGGATGACAGCTGAGAGCTATATAAGCGTCAGCCACTAGGTGGTAGAGCGTTTCAAGAGTAATGCGGACTCTGAAAATTGAAAATGAAAAGGAGTGTTCTTAGGGCTGAACTTCTGGCTTTTTCCAATCTGTGCGTTTTTTTTTTTTTTGCAGATACTTTACTTTTCACTAAAATGATGCTTCCAAGCAAATTTAGACATCTGTTCTCAAAGTTTTTGTTAAAGTAATAATCAGTTAAATATAAAACTGGTTGTTAATGAGGTGAAAGAGCTTCAAGGGAAGATATTTTGATATATTGTAGTGGTAATCAGCAAGAGTTGTAAGAGTTCCCTCAAAGTTTTTAAAAAACATCTACTGTGTGTAATGGAATTAGTGCATGCACACTTGTAACTGGTAGAGCGGCTGTAGAAAACAAAATTGAAAAACCCTGACACATTAGATTCCTCAGTAAAAGAGAAGTAACTTTTGTGCCACATATGAATAAATGGAAACCAAATGCTTAAACAGAATGGCTAGAACTTTTCATAAGCTTTAGCTGTACTTGCTATTACCCTTTGAGAGTAGGGGAGAAACTCAAATCTGTAGGCAGATATATTTTATTTTAATTGTTGGGAATTATGCCTTATTTGGAAAGCTAGAGATGAGAATGGATAGGGATAAATGCTACACATAACAAGTGTTACTCAAGTAGTATTTAAGTCTTTTTAAACTTCAGGATGTTTGTTCAGAGACAAAGCTTATTTGGGCTGTTAATTATCATAATGTACTTAGGTTTTTTGTGACTGCAAGCAAACTGCTATAGTTCTGACTTAAGACAATTTAAAAAAAACTTCTATGTGGCAGTATATGAAACTGTAATATCTGTAATATGCCTTTATATATTTTACAGACTTCTGCTTGTAGGAGGCTGTGAAACAGATGAAGATGGAGTATCTAAAGCAACTGGTTGTGGGATATCTGCTTGGAGAGTTCTTTCAGGCTCTCCCCATTATAAACAGGTCACTAATTACGAAGATGACATTAGAACAGTAAGTATATTTCTTTATTTTATTGGATGAATATTATAATTGGCAGAATTACCTAAGTGGAAGTTCAGTATGAATCTTGTTCTTGATTATCACTTGTGGTTTTAAAAAAACCCAAACCAACAAGAAACAAACAAAAAAAAATTGTAGTGTGGAAATACACAAACCCCTTAGTTGTGTAGTGGGATATGTTACTTGTCTTTGTTGGAAAAAAATACAGTTATTTTTGTCTTTTTATTACTTCATAAAAAGGACACTATGCCTGAAATAATTGGTTCAGTTTAAGTCTCATTCTTGATTTCTTATGCTTCTAGTAGAAATAAATGTTTTACTTGGTAACAGCTACTGTGTGGATATACTGAAATAAATTTACAGTATACTAGGATAAATTCCAGTGTTTACTCTTATATAGGTATTGCTTAGTATTAAAAGTGAGTTGTTAATTTCATTGCAAATGGTCAGTGCTTTTCTGTGGCATGATCTATACGTCATGAAATGGACAAAGTTATACAAAGTGCACTTCATTATCCTTGCATTATTTTAAAACAGACAGTCCTATGGAAGTTTAAAGAATCTTGCAGAATTGATTTAATACTTTTAGATATGACTCAGTTTTCAGTGCATAAAATATTGTATGAGATTGTCTTTCATTGTATGATATGTTTCTATTCTCACAGGTACAGAGAAGAGGATTATTAAGGATTATGAATTTAAGATTTTACAGCAAGCGGGGAACGCAACAGGTATTAAGGCCTAGGTGTACCTTAGAAATATCTTTTACTAACTTAATTGTTCATTAATGACTGCCTGAGAGACTGATTTGAAAGTAGTTTTTAATTTATGTAGCTTAAGAATTAACATTTCTATAAAACTTATAAAAAATAATAAGCTTTTAGCTTTAAATGAAGTAGCTTGCCGTTTATTTGTCTTTTAAAGAAATCCAGTTAGTTCATCTGCTGAAGCTTGAATCTTGGGGTTTTTCAGTATAATTATAGGAACAAGGTACATTAAATATTAATATTTAATATTTCAATATTAAACATTATTCAATATTATTATTATTCAAATAGGAAGATGTAAAAATGTACGATGTAAAAAGCCACATAGTTACATGTTAATAAATGTAATGAACATAGCATGTGAAGTGTTCTATATTACACAAGGAGAGATTAGATTGTGATGATGTTTCTCAAGTATATACCTGAGAGAGAAATAAGAGGAATTCCAAAACCCAGCCTTCTGCACTATCCCACTCCTACTAGAGAACAAACGAAAACCCCCTCACCTTACATCTCAACATTTTTATACATTGTGGGTAAGAAAAAGTAAGTGGATTTAAACTAATCATCCATGGCTTAAATAGGGCAGACACAAAGACTTAACGTTTATGATCTATTACGAGATACTATGAAAACATTTTACTAAGTAGCTCCGAAAGTTTATTATGGATCAAACTCCTAGTACCGGGACACATGTAAACCTTACAAAACTGCTGATCAGAATCAACTTGTTCTTAAGAAACCTTGGGTATGGTCTTGTATTGTTCTCTGCCCTGAGTGAGTGAGTGGCAAATCTGAGTGTTGTGCTGAGGTGTAGGTATGTGCTTTCTATGTTTTTAAGGCTTTGCACACAGTGCTCATGGCTTTCTTCTACATTCCTTAGGAGCCACCCATGCAGTACTGCACTACCTTCTCCTGTCTCTGGTCTACAAGTTGTGTATAGCCTTTGTTTGATTCCATTTTTATTCTCCTTTCCCTCCTTGTAAAAAAAAAAAAAAAAAAAAAAAAATCCTTACTTTTTCTTTACAAGGAAAGAACAGTAAGGAACCTGTCTACCACCCTCACTATGTCTTCCTGAGAGGAAAAATGGCTAGTCTGAAGTGGTATGGACTTTGGAAATGACCTTAATAGACTTTTGGGATGCTTATGTGACTGGTTAAAAGAAGAAATTACATGCTTGATTGAAGGGGAAAACAAATCTTTCTGGCTCTCTCTCAAGGGTAGAATGGGAAGAGACTTTATTTCCTTCACTGAAAATATAAAAGAGAAGGCTGAAGTAACTTTTTTTTTACTGGAAGACTAGTACTGAATGTAGCTGTACTAAGCTTTAACAGCACTACACTTGCCAGTACTAAATTTTATAAAGAAACACAGAGATTGTTATTCATCCTTGAATATTTTAATCCAATTTCAGAGATTATGGTTTAAATATGTGAGGTATAGTTTATATTCTTAGTGGGAAATTGGCAACACTGTGGAAATATGAGAGGCACAGCAGCTAGAAGACTTATATATTAGAACTAGCTATACTAGGGTTTGTTTCTTAGTGTTGCTAACTTAAATGACACTTATAAAATGTGAAGTGCCTGTCTGCTGAGGTTTTCGGTATCTTGTTCTGCAGTTCCCTTAACGAGCTATCTACTGAGGCAGCATTGTCTGCTTTGCCAAAGGATTGATTAATCTCTGTAGATAACAGTGGTTGAGTGGTAAATTTGATTGCGTTAATGACCACTCAACATCTAAATTTAACAGTACTAGAATGACTACTGAGTGAATGTTTAACCCTTGTTAAGATCTGTGATGTATATGTCCTGGATGGAGGGAGAATGATGTTGGTTCTCTCTTATGAGTGAAGTGCAATATATTTTCTTGATATAAAACAGTGAGTTAACAAAGTTTGATAGTAAATGGTAAATGCAGTAATAGTTTAACAAGATTCAATGGCGAGCTACACTGGATTAGTTACTGCATAGAAGACAGAGTCAGACAAAACTGTCAGAGACCCTCCTGTTGAGTCACGAGATTCAGAAAGGACCCCCTTGCTTTCTAAACTCCTCAGGGAGGAGCGTAGGTGTGGCTAGATCCAGTCCTAGTCCCAGACTTGTCCAACAGCTTACGTCTAAAGGGTTCTATGTGCACAATCAATCCTTTATATCACTTAGCCAAGATTTTAAAGTTTCAGTGCTTTTATTTGCAATTTGCTTACTGAGTATCTGACACAGTAAGGATTCTCTCAGCCTTGAGGAGTAACCTTGAAAGACATCCCTACTCAAGGAGAGATCCTGGCATGCAGCCATGCCGGAGAGCTCAAAGGACTCTTGGGCTGCTCACTATTTATGGAGTAAGATAATTGACTCAGTCGTATTTGCATACTGACTGTAGATGTTAGTTTCTTCCAAATTTGGCTTGAGTTGGACATTGACCAGCATTGTGGTTAAGTGGGCACATCACCATCCCTTGCCTATTGTGGGTTTGTCTCCCCTGAATCTACTTTGAGCTGGATGCAGCATTCAGGACCAGATGCATCCAACAGGACCACCACTGATGGTTATCGCTTGAGCAGGGTTATGGGAAAAAGGTCAGGTTGGCAGTGGGGGGGAAGCATACCATCATGGCGTACCAATGACCATGTATCTGAATGAGTTATATGTTGTATTTTAGTTGTGTGTTTCTAAGTCCTTTAACAGTCTTTTCTGCTTTGTCCTCTGTGCATGCAACTTGATTTGTAAAGAGAATTGCAATTAGGATGCATGTACAATTCCTTGGCAAACTAGAATAAAGATTGCAGTACTCTATCTGCTTAAGAATATAATCTGAGAATATTTAATTATTATTTATATTAGAAAAAAATAATAATTGGTTTAAAAAAACCCTTAATAATGCTGCTCTTCTCAATGAAAAACACTTCTTAAGCTTGGATTTAAGCAGTGCTCTTGATAGCTGCAAACCACTGAACAACAGTGAGCGGGTTACTTGATCATCATTGTTCCTGTGGCGTAGTTAGAACTTAAAACAGCCTAAGAAGTAAAATAGAAATAGTAAAACCCCAAACAAACAAACATTATCTTCAAATGATACCTACCACTAATGTGCTGTAACAACTCCATTAAAACTTATTAATCATATGGACATCTAGTAACTTTCTTGTACTTCATTTATGTTGGAGTGTTGGCCAAGAGGGGAAGCCCTGGCTTAACAATTCATTAGCTGCAGACTTGTATAGTTCTAAAATTAACGTAGGTTGGGTCTTTATTAGAAAGTTTTACAAAGTGAACTACATTGAGAAAATGGAATTTAATAAACAATATAAATTTTGGGAATCTACATCCCACTGTCCTTCAGTGAAGACTAGACTCTGAGAAGCTAATGATTGTTTTGAAAACGCAGAAATTGTGTTGAGGTTTGGGAGAATAAATATAAATTGTAATTTCAGAAACTGTTATGCATTACCAGCGACATGAAGTTTGACTTTGAAATTTGAGTGTATATTTAGAGCCTCTTTTCTTATGGAAATAGTTTATAGATGCAGTTGTAGTAGTGTGGGAGTTTGTGAGTACTTAAGGAAATATTTTGTTTGAAGTACATTTTGCATCTTAAGATACCCAGAGCTGAAGGAAAACTTCATCCAGGAGAATTTTTGTAGCCTTGATGAAGTTTACGTACAGATGTTGAATTATTTCTTCTGTGTGGACTTAATTCAATGTAAGCTATATTGCTGCTTATTCTACTGTTACCCAAGAAATTGTTAAATTCAGATTTGGTGTCTGTAATGAACAATGTGCTCCTTCAAGGTCTCTTTGTCTGCATATCCCTTGTATCCCCTTTGTTTTTAATTGTAAGAATGTCTACCCAAAAGTCTGCTTCCAGGGAGGAAGGGCTATACTAAACTGTGAGTAGCAGTCATCCTTGGGTGGACTTGAAAGGCAGGACAGTAGAAAATAGAAGTTGCTGAGTGTTTTCTCTGAATACATGACTTGAGAACAACCTGCACTTTTTTTCCTCCAAGTAGCTCTGCATTGCTCTCTGCAGTGTTCTCCTAGGAATGCCATGCTTTCAGTTTTTGTTTGTTGTATGACATTGTGGTACAGAAGCTAACGTTCCTAAAGACTTGTTAGTGTTATGGTAGTGTTCTTCCTTTATACCTGTTGTTTTTTACTCTACCATGCCACAATTTATATTTTACCTTTATTCTGACTTCTAGCATAGTGGTTTTTTTTGTTTTGTTTTTGGTTTGTAAATTAATTTAAAGCATGTTAAATTTGCAGGATGGAAGATTGCACCCTGAGGTGTGGGGTTTTCTTTTTTTTTTTTTTTTAATTTTGCTGACATAATGTTTGACAGGATGGAGTTTTCAAGATGAATCTTTCTCCTGATGGAGCTCTTCTGGCAGCTATTCATTTCTCAGGAAAACTGACAATCTGGTCTATTCCATCTCTCAGACAACAAGGAGAATGGGACCAAACTGATCAGGTAAGAAGGATGGAGATGTGTAGAAATTCGCAGTATATGTTTTAATCCTTTGGAGATACGTTTTCCTAGGAGATGAGAGTAGTTCATATAACTATATTTTAACTATATTCTGTCTTCCTAGTTAACTCCAAATTTTTAGGAGTACTGTATTTACTTTTACAATAATGTTTCTGTGTTTTTACTCTAAGCCTTAAACTTTAAAAATTAAGAAAATGAACCAATTGTGTTGGAATGAATTTTTCGTGAGGCATTTTGATGCCAAATGAGTAACACTGGTAGAGGTAGACTGAAATGCTATTTTAAAAATGTAAGTGGAGGCCAACATAGGTAACTTTGTTTGAATGGCTGAAACAAAATTCTGCTGTATGTCTAATGTGTTAATGTATTCCCTTCTTAAAATTTATCTTACCTTCTGCCAGATAACACTCCAGAATAGTTTGTTCATCAGACTGGTATTAGTAAGTCACATACTTTCTACAGGAATTGTTTGCAAAACTACGTAGGGAAACTTAAGTTAGGAATTGCCCAGACAACTTTTACATGACGAGTGTGAGTTTAAACACTGGGAATTGAAAGCTAACTAGTTCTCAAAGAAAATTCCAGAAGGTTCCAAAATTCCAAATTGAGTTGTAGAATGTTTTAAATTACTCAAGTTTATGCTTTCATATGAAACACCAGTAGCTTTTCATTATTGAATTTTTCTAGTCTGTGCATTATACAGTCAACAACAAAATACTTCCTGACATGAAATATAGGCACAAATTTCTCTAATGAGGAAGAGGACAAAATGAAGACAGACATCTTCCTTTGGGTATCATGATGACAATTAGGTTAAATTAAGGTTTTCAAGAAAAATTACGAAAAAGGTAGGCTAAAAACTTTGATTATAGGAATTTAAATCAATAAATACCTGTAGAGATAGTAGTATGCTGCCATCCTGAACACCACTGGTGTGCTGTTATCTTTTTGATCTGACTGCAAGAGCAAGACTACTGACTTGGAAACATGGTTGTGGTGTTGTGTTGTGTAAGTTGTGTTTTTTTTTTTTTTTGTTCTTATAGGTAAGCTGGCTAGGCTGTATTGGCTATGAAACTATTCTGCATCTAGCACAGACGGAGTTAATTTTTCTTAATAGCAACCTGTATGGTACTGTGTTTTGGATTTGTGATCGAAACAGTGTTGGTAACGCACCAGTGTGTTAGCTATTGCTCAGTAATGCTTACAGAGTGTCAAGGCCTTTTCTGTTTCTCACTCCGGTCCTCCAATGAGTAGCTTGGGGATGCCCAGCCACCTGGGAGGGAACATACCCTGGATAGCTGACCCCAGCTAACCAAGGGGATATTCCATGCTGTATAATGTCATGCTCAGCAACAAAAATGAAGCAGGGGGAGGTTTTGTGTAGAGACTGACTGGGCATTGATCTCCTTGTGGGTGATAAAGAATGATTGCCTTTGCATCACTGGATTTTTCTTTTTTTATTCTGCTTTCCTTTACTGCTTAAACTATCTTTGTCTTGACCCACAATTGTTCTTGCTTTTGCTCTTCCTGTGCTCTCCTCTGTCTCATTGGGAAGGGAAGTGGTACTTAGCTGCCAGCTGGGGTCAAACCACCACAGAAATGTAGTTCCAAGCTTATTTAGGAAAGTACTTTTAAAAAACAAAAATGAACCAAACAAAAAATCCTGCTGCAGTGTTGGCAAAAGTGTTGTGTATGTATACGATTCTATCTATCTTTATATGTATCTCTATATTTTTAACATACATTTAAGATTTTTGTGAGAATATAGATTTTAGTCAAGGATGTTTACAGTGAATTGTTTTGGGTTTTTTTCCCTTCATTTTTGAAGATAAGTAAGTTTCTTTATCTGGTGAGGGTGATGTAAAGGAGTATTACAGTACTTGACTGTTTTCAAAATTGTTTTTGTAAGTGAAATTGGTGTTCACATAAAATGGGTATTTTCATAATGTGTGTGATTCCAATTTAATTGTCAGCTAAACATATTTATTAAGTTAAAGTGGCCTCATATTTATTTGTAATTATTTGACGCCTCTCTTTCTACTAAAAAGTTAAGCTTAAAAATCACCTGCATGACTCAAAACTGCTTTGGTTGTCTGAGCTGTATAATATACCTGCAGCTAGGGGCAGGATTACGATCATCTGTGTTTGTTTTTGTGTAGTTTCTGTGTATTCTAATGTTACCAAATAAAGTTTTTAAAAAACAACACAGCAGGAGCTTATAAATTCTAAATCCTGCAGTGCATCATTAAATAATTCTGTTGCTCTTATGGCACTCGTCTTGAAAGGGGCTTTATAGTTTTGAAAATAACCACAGTAAATACATATAGCACTGTACTAGGCTGGTATTCAGGACCACTACACAGCAAACAGGACTGTTTTGGAGATTCTTCTTTTGTATTCTTGCAAGCCTAGGTATAGACATAAAAAACACTTGGTAGGCTTCTGTGTGCTGGAGAACCTTTATTTCAGAAATTATTAGGATACGATTACTGTTTAATGCTGAGTAGGCCAGGTCTGATGGTATTCTTGTTTTCTAATACAGTGTTTTAAGAATTTAGCAGTCTATTTTGCTATGTTTATGTTTTAATTTTGCTGTTTAGACTGGAGAAGTGCAATGCCACTACAGCAGCTCGGGAAAAGTTTGAAATTATGTGGGAGCATTTTCACTGAAAATGAATGGGTCAACAATAGACAAATACACAGATTGTCTATGTTACAGACTTGCTTATATGTAATATTTTTTTTTCTCTTGCACTTTTTTTTTTTAAGCCGGGTTATGATGAGATCAACCCAGACTGGAGACTCTCTAATGAAAAAAGGAAGAAAATAAAAGGTATGTGATACAGTTAGGTCATTATTTTTACCGTTGTGTAGTTAAAAATATTTACGCAAATATACAAAGACCTGAAATGTCTTAATTAAATCTCAATTAGAATAGTTGCCAAGATTATATGTATGATTTGGATTTGTAGCATGGCGTAGCTAAATGAGTGTCACAATAGGTTGGTTGGTTTGTTTGTTTGTTTTTTAAATCCTCTCTTAGAAATATTTTCTAGCCATAACTATTTCAGTTAGTACAGGACTTCATTTATTATTAATCATCCAATCATGACTCTATAGAATGCTGGACATTCAGCAGACATCTCAGATTGTAACAAAAGCCACTACATCATAATGTTGTAGGTAACACATTATTAGAGTCCAGAGTCTAAAACCTAAACTTACCTAGGTTGTGTCCTGATTTTACCTTTTATTTATATCGTATGTCTAATAAATCTTGAAAGCTAATGTAATTTAAATATATCAGTTTAAAATTCTAAAACAAAAGGACTTGTTTTCCTCCAGCTAGATTTACCTCGTGTCAGTCTCTCTATTATTTTTTCCCAAAATTCAGACCACTGTGTGCAGCCATTTATCACCTGGTTATTGCATGGCTCTTCCAAGAGTGCAGAGATCAATAGCTATGCTATGATCCACTCACTACTGCTTGTACACATCTATATTATTTAAAGATCCCTGTTTCTTTGTACTATTTTTCATGGTGATTCTCATTGGCTTAAATCCTCTGACCTTCATGAGTAGGCTACTAACTATGCACTGCAGTGGCAGAAAAGTGTTAAGCTAATCAGTTTCTCAGTGCTGTTTGGGGAAAGATCATTTTCATCAGAGAGATGGGAAATGACACTGTACTGAACAAACTGAGCAGACTCTGAACATTTTGTCCCAACATGCAGTTACCATAATCAAGACAGTCTTAGAAATGACACAGCTTCCATCTTCAATCATAGCTACTTTGTTTTGTTTTGTTTTCTTGGTTTAATCTTCTTAACAGCCTCATCTTGTGGGCTGTTTCAGGAGCCTTGTTCATATTTGTCACTTGTCCTCAAAAGCAGTGTAATCTTTTCTGATTCTCATCAGTAATATGTTTTTTTTTTGCCAAAGAGACTTGGTCAAGGGTGGCCTGGGAAGTATTGATGGAAATCTTTATCGAATATCTAAAATTTGTCATATTTTGTGCAAATAAATCAGTTTACTATGGATTCTTTTTCCAAATAATATTAAAAAATAATTACATCTGCAATTAAGTCATTTTTTTTTTTCCCCCTCCTTAACACAGTATTAAATGCAGAACTGGTTTAGTAAAATATAATTGATCTAAAATACAAACTTAGCGAACCAAGGATGCATGTCCAATAATAAATGTTTGGTAAATTAGGCCATTAGATGAAATCTCTTAGTAATTGAAGTCACTTCTGTTCTTACCTGGTGTTTAAAGCTATATTTCTTTGTATGGTGCATTCTTTTTTTTTTAATTTTTATTTATTTTTTTTTATTTTAGATAAGGAATCCTATTACCCATTGATAGATGTAAACTGGTGGGCAAATAATTCTGTCATCCTGGCTCGCTGCTCTGGTGCATTGACTGTGTCATCGGTCAAGACATTAAGAAACTTGCTAGGAAAGTCATGTGAATGGTTCGAGAGTTCTCCTCAGGTCACTTCAGCTCATGATGGAGGATTTCTAAGTCTGGAGGTGAGGAATGCGCACAGGCAGATACCCTTTTGGAATGCAGCGGAAACAGTTTTGCTTTTCTATATGTAGGTGTTATGTATGTGGGTGGTGTGGTTTAAGAAATACAAATTATTATTACTAATAGGAACAGTGATTCTGCTTCCTTATCGCAGGGAAATTCTGAACTTGCTGCAGTTCAACTGTCTTCATAAAAACTTAATTGTCAAATAATTCTAGAGAGTAGATGCAAAATGCCTAGAAGGCTGAGTCTTAATGAGAGGAAACTTGCTGCAGGAAACGGTTTGTGTCAACAGTTTTCACTGCTTTGTATGTTAGTTCATTTGAAGAATACTGCAAGCATCCCTCTCCCATTTTGAAACAGATGCCTCTTGCATATATTTAATGAGAAATGAAGAATGCATTTAAATTAAGACCAAGCCATGTAAGAGATCTATTTTTGTTCGTCTTTAGTAGGATTGCAGGAAGGAGTAGAATGTAACTGGTTAAGAAGTTAACCAGGAATTTTCTTTGAAACAAAGAAAATTGCTATTTCCTAAGGCTTACAGTGAATTAGGTCTTAAATATCTTAAACAAAAGTTTAATATACTTAAGTTAATAAACTTAAACTTTTTAAAAAAGTTTACAATACTTAAAATAGTATTAATGAGAATATCTCAGTACATACCAAAGCTTGCATGTATGTTTTTGGAATGATTTGTATTATTCTGGAAATCAGACCTAGTCAGTGACCGGCATACAGAAAACTTTGCTGTGGATAGCTACACTGCAGTAAGATATATAACAGTGTACTAAGATATTTCCATAGTTCTATGTTGTCGAGGGTGGTGTAGGACATTTAGTGTAATAATGAGCTACTATTAAGAAGCCTTCACCCTTGCTTCAGTAGGTAAGGGATGAAGCCTCTGATCTAGGAGACAGACCCAGTTGGGGTTTGTGGAATATATTAAGTAAGCAGAGAAGTAAAGGGTTTGAGGGAGAAGGGGAGGAAGGATATTGATTTTGAAATCTGAAGTACTGGAAGCGGAGATCTACTAAATTCTTACCAAACTAGTTGAGATGTACTAGGTGTGTGCTTCGTATTCCACCCTTAAGAATTGTTTTCTGTGCAGTGTGAGATAAAACTCGTTCCAAAAAGATTACGCTTGGAGAGCAGGCCTGGCGATGAAGATGAGGGAGAAGATGACTCTGACTCAGATGATGAAACTTCTGCTAAGGACAGATACTTCAGCTACCTAAAGCAAGGCCTGTACTTTGTGACAGAAATGGAACGATTTGCTCCTCCACGGAAACGTCCGCGTACTATTACAAAGAATTTCCGCCTTGTCAGTTTGAGATCCACAACTCCAGAGGAACTGTACCAGAGAAAAGTAAGTATAGAAGGAAAGGTCATACCTCTTATAATCAGCTTTATTTAGAAAGAACTTTTTACTTTTAATTCTTGCTATATCAACACAAGGATTTAGGCACATATTTCTAAGGGTCTCTTGACAGTGTACTCTGTTACCTAATCAAAGGGATCATTGTTTAAAACGAGCATTGTAATTCAAATCAGATGATGTTTGCAGGTCACTGAGGAGACACTGTCCATCATTAGCTTAGCCAGACTTGCAAGTGTTTTCATGTGGGTGTTTACAAATAATGACAGACCTGGCAAAGATATTGAATGAAATAAGGTGAGCTTGTTATTGGCCAGGGAATGGGTTAACTCATACTCTGATGTGTATCTAGTTTACTTATATGTTTGTTTTTTGGGTTTTTTTTTTTGTTGTTTTTTTTTTTTTCAGGCATACATGCCAATTGGGCCTGTGACTCTCTTACCAAATAACAGATACTTCTTCATTTTTACAACTGCTCTAGGCAGTACTTTCTCTAGGCCACTTCCATTGTTCTGATGGTAAACCAGCCCACTCTATAGCTGTTGGAGTTTCCAGGGAGTGCTAATGTCATAATAATTACATAAACAACTGCTTCCTTTTTCTTGAGGAAAAAATCTCTGATTTTCTAGAGGTGTCCATCAGATCTGAGTCTTATTCATCTGTATTCTGAGCTATTCTCTTTCCTGCCTGCTTAAGCATACCCACAGTAATTATCCCTCTACCTGTTTCAGTGCTCAGAATGAATAATTGGTTGTTTAATATGGAAATCAGATGCCTTTCATTTTCATGTGTTTGCTTTTTAGATTGATAATGAAGAATATGGAGAAGCTTTGTCTTTAGCTCAAGCATATGGCCTTGATTCTGATCTTGTATATCAAAGACAGTGGAGGAAGTCAGCTGTTAACGTTGCTTCAATTCAAGACTACTTGGTGGGTTTGTTTTTTGTGACTTTCAGGCTTTTTTATCAGAATGGCTGCGTTATCTTTACAGAAACTGAATTCTCAATTGTGTTCTAATTTATACAACATAAACTAATGACAATTTGGAGAGCTGTCCTGCAAATTCCTGTCATCTGGAAGAGAGTGATCTCATTAATTTAACTGAAGGCCTGCTCTGGAGACCTTGGAAGTTAATGGAAATCTTTACTTTCAAGTATCTTCTAATTTCTGTTAATAGCTGTTTGCTTTCTCTGGTGTAATCTCTCCCCCACACACAGCAGTAGATTGTTGCCTGACAAATGAATAATAATAATTGGAAATATAAACCATTTAAATAACTTGCAAGTATTTTACAAAATTAAATGGGAAGGTGAAGTTGGTAGCGGTAGCTATATAGCAAAGTTTGAATAACAAAGTTTACAGTGAACTCTGCTACCTGTAACGGGAGTTTTTCAGCAGAATTCAACATGGGTTTTTTTGGCTTGGAATAAAGACTTCAAACTCAGCAGACAAGCATTGTCAAAGATGCAGAATATAATAGTGCTATAGGGTAAAGTCTTCCAAGACATCAAAAGAAATATAACCTATTTTTTGTTGTTTTCAAGTCAGATATTAATTGAATGTCAAAATAATATTTTTTGCAAGTATCTATATAATATCAGATGAAGATTAGTAGGTAAGGTGAATAATATTTTCTGACCCTGGTATGGCCTTTCTGTCACAGAAAAGGCATTGGCATGTGAAGAGATTGATACTGAAAATTACTCTAGTGCTATTGTGGAATACACTTGGTTTATAACAACTGCATTTTAGCCCCAAACATCACATTTTATTTAGTGTAAGGAGGAGTGTTACTAATTAGGGAACACAAATAATAATTTGTGTTCCCGTTGTTGTGAAAGTTGTGCTAAATCATTGGGCGTTTCTGTGCCCTTTTCTGCCGTATATACTCTGAGGGATTTATGGCTTTTTCATTCACACCTCTTCTGTTGGCTCACATTGTGAGTCATCAGACTAACTCAACATTTTCTGAAGTGGAAGAAACATATTAGAATATTTAACATCTCCAGTATAATTGCTTTGGATTGAAGCATATAACATTGTGTCTATGCTCTTGTTATTGAACAGAGCAAAATTAAGAAGCGCACTTGGGTTCTTCATGAGTGCTTGGAAAGAGTTCCAGAGAATGTGGATGCTGCTAAGAAGCTGCTTCAGTATGGCTTGAAAGGCACAGACTTGGAGGCTCTTGTAGCCATAGGAAAAGGAGAAGATGGTGGCAGGTTTGGGAAGAGTATTTTTTTTGTTTGTTTTCCTTTTAAAGAATGGTATATGAAGTCTTTTCTAATAATTTGGTAATTTTTTTTTAATCAATCACTAATGAAAATGTAAAGGTGCTTTTGCAGTACTTAAAGGTAACGCTTTGAATCAAACTAATCTAAAGATGTCCACAAGGTACCTAGTCTGATTTTAATTTTTACAAAGGTGAAACTACTGTTTATTTTGTACTGCATGTTCTCTCTTCTATGGATGCCCTTTATTTTCTTCATTAGAAAGAATTTCTGATGTCTTGATTTTTCTATGATAATCTATTTCTGTCGCCTCTTCTGGAAGCTGCATCTAATGCGTCTTGTTGTATCTCTTAATTGTAACGAACTTCTGTTGTTCAAGTGGGGAGGAGAACAAAGCGAAACACAGTGGATCACTGGGGAAATACATGCAGAGACAATTCTCTTTGGTATTCAGTTCCTGGTGGCAGAAGTAGAGGAAGCTGTTCTTTCTTTGTGCATTCATCTGTTGCCATTGTATGCATGTAGAGCCGTTGCCAATCCCAGTGCTACCTGTGGAATTCAGAAACTCATTAACCATCATAGCCGTGTGGTTGGTTGGTTGGTTGGGTTTTTTTGATTGGTTTAAGGGAGGAGGTAGAAAAAGGAGATGATGCTTCTTGTTGACTTGTACCTGCTGCTTTACAACAACAAAATTTAGTGTTATCATTTTCTATAAAAATTCAGAGTTTTAGTCAAGACATAAGTGGAAAGCTGTTTTAGTATGTTTGTTCAAAAAAGTAGTTCTTCATATCTTTTTATTTGTTTGTATCAACATTGATTATATTGTTGGTTTTGTCTTCTAGATTTATCTTACCAGGGGAGGTGGACATTGAAATTCCCTATGAAGACTTTTTGTCGCCAGATGAAGAAGTGGATGCTAGAAAGGAAAAAGAGGCCAAGAAGCGTCAAGAACTGCTATTATCAGTAAACTTCTCAAAGTAAGTGAAATGTTAGGCTGAGTTTTATTCAGATTTACAGTTTTATTATAACTACACAGTTGCAAGAATGTAATTACTCTCATGTATGTTATTCCTAATAGGAAAGTAGTTTCAATTTTAATTTGGATTATATTCTGTCAAAGTTTTGAGTTTACTTAATTTCTTGGTAGATTCTAGTGCACAAAGGCATTAAAATGTGTAACCATTGTCTTCATATGCGCATGATGTACAATATCAGTTGTAAAAGCGAAAATTCCTGTTTTGAATGCAGACTGACACTGGAGCAAAAAGAACTCTGCCGTAGCAGGCTGAAGCTGTTAACTTACCTTGATCGCCTTGAGACCTATGAGGTAAGGACACTTGGTAAATGGCTACAGTTCTTTTGAGTTCTCGTTCCGTAGGTATACCTGTAACTTTTTGGTCACATCATCATATATTTTTTGTTATATATTGTAGTATTAATGTTTTTAGTCTTGAAATGCTACAGTCTCTCACTTGAGAAAAGCAAGCTGTTTTCTCATCAATCTACCATGTTTCTTCTGCTTCGCTGTTGTAATGGGCTGGCTTCTAGTCTTGAGAGGGACAGTTGGACAGAAGCCTGCTTTGAACGTACTGTGTCTGCAGGGAATTAAATTATGCACCGACGCAGGATGTCGAGCTCGTGCAGGATTACTCTGAATTCCCTCTCTCAGTCTGATTAGGAAGTTCTGTTCAGGTTCTCTAACATCTTTTTCTTCCATGAGCCTCTCGAAGTGAAAGTTTTTGGGATGTCAGACTGTATTTTGCTAGTTTTTTAGCTTCAACTTTGCAGTTGGCACTAGTCATGTAATAACTTTTACCACATCTCTTTGTAACTAATGTTGTCTAAACCTTAATTAAAATAAGGCAGAGGATTTTCTTAGCTTATTAATCAAAAATGCATATTTTTTTTTCGTACTTAAACAAATAAAAAAGCGTGCTCTCCCACATATATCTCCATACTTATTCAACCAAAGATAAAGAAACATGTAGGCTTTTTGATGCTTTTGTAAATCTTGCATTTAGAAAAAAACCTAAACTTTTATAAGGTACGATGTTTTTTGGTTTATGTTTGTTTTTTTTGTGGTTGCTTTTTTTTTTTTCTTAAAGGAAATCCTTGGAGGGCCTCATGCAGCTGAACAGCACTATGATGGCGAATTCTTCAAGAAGTTCAGAAATCAGAATATTGTACTTTCAGCAAGAACTTATGCTCGGGTATTAATACTTATTTCGCTACAATGTAATTTTGTTTTGATATTACTCTTTTCACTTAAGTGCTTTTTTCCTCCCCTTTGAACTTGGCTGAATCTCAATGGTAATCTAGGAGGTGGGGGATGTATTTGTTTGATTGTAAATAAATAAATGCAGTGACCTTGAGCTAGTTTTCTTTATTGCTAAAGAAAATTTTAAAATTAAATGTTTGTATGAGCTAAGCTTACATTTCATACTCATCTTCAGTCTAAATCAGTCTTAAGCAGTTCTGCAACTTATGTTTTCCTTTTTAGGAAAGCAATGTCAGAGCCTTGGAAATTCTATTCACTTTCCATGGATCAGCTTTACTTCCACATAGACAGGCAATTCTCTCCAATTTTCCAGAGACTACTTCACCACATGAATATGCTTTCTTATTGCCTGAAGCTTGGTAAGGATGCATCAATGGATATTAACTAAAAAAAAAAAAAAAAAGATGTTTTTTAGGTTAATACTTTAGTTTCTATATACAGCTGTTGGTTATAACTGGAATCAAGAGAGCAGCATTGTCTTTAGCTACTTGAGTAGTATTCATTTTCTGCTTTACTTTGTGCTATTCATGGAAGCTTTTTGATCTCTTGGTTATGATGAGGAAAGTAGAGACTTTAAATGTTCTTGCTAAGGTAGAATTATGAAAAGACTTAAATGCAGACTTCTACTCTTTCATTTCGGCATAAAATGTTAGTTTACTGTTACATAAATTTCATATAAATTTTCACATCATAATGATGTTCTGTGTATTAATTAAGAGGTTTTTTTTCTTCTAGAGTGTTTCTTTGAAACACTTCAATTATAAAATTAGTTTTGAAGCATATTATTCGGTGCCCATAAATAATTTGGGAGATTTCATTATTTAATATTTGACAATAGGATTTTGAAGATTTACTTTAGAGGGATAGTTTTTGGAGTAGCTAATAGAATTTTTTTTTTGTAGTCTTTAGCATTATAGTATGACATTTTTCCTAGCTTATAATACTTACCACTTTTGTCCTTTTTGAGCAGAAGCTAGTCTTTATTTCATGGTATCTAATACTTACCAGTGCCATTTCTATTGTATTGGTAGTATTAGGAACACATTTAGTTACTTAGTTATGGTGTGAAAACACTTGTTTTATCATTTTATTTAAGGTAACAGTTAGGACCATGAAGAGAAATTATTGCAATATCTATAAAATTGGTAAAATATATTCCAATTTTTCTCTTTTGTTTTCATAAGATTTATAGTGTGAGAGGGAGGGAAGAAGGGTCTCCTTAAATGTGCTTATGATATTTGTTAGTATTCATAAACATGTTCCCCTTCTTTCTGAAGGGTTGTTTTTTCTTGGTTTTGTTTTTTTTTGTTTTGTTGTTGTGGTTGGTTGGTTTGTTTAAGAAACTGACTTATGTGTCAAGAGGCAAAATGACAGTTACAATAAAACATTTCACCAGTGTTAGTAGTAAAGATGTGAAGTTATGGGTTAAGAACTTAGTTTTGTCTGCTCTTGAAAAATGGAAGTACATAGTTTGAATCTTTATTTCTGTGGCAGACAGAACTTTTCAGTGCTGGGATCAGGTACGTGCAGGTTCACACTTCTGTTCAGGTTGCAGAACAGATAATACTGTCTTCATGAGACTCTTGAAAAGGACTACAAGTTATATAAGCTCAACAGCTCTCGGAGTCAAGAAAGAGTCTGAAATACAAAGATGCATCAGCAGGTCTACATGCCTGTCTGCTTCAAATTGGTATTGTGATAGACTGACATTACTCAGTAATGTGTTTTTGCAAAATTGTGATTGTAATATTTTCCTCCTTTTTGTATTATTTCTTGGCTTCTTTTATAATAATGGCTCCTGAATCTCTCCTAGTCATTGGGATTCATGCTCCTTTTCAAAGATCCATCAGATGCACAGAATTTGTCTGTTAGGACAACTACAGTGAAGGTAGTAAAAGTTTAGGTATTTGAAGGAGATGACAGCTCTTTCTAATCTCTGTTTTAATAGCCACAGCTAATGTTTTTAGTCTATAGTTAAGACTGTTATCCTTAGGTTTTTAAAGGTGATCTCATAGGAAAATAATGCTTCACCACCATTGTAAATACATAACCAGAGTTTTTTTCCTTTTCTTTTAATTTTCTTATGCTTTTTACTACATTTAACTGCTATATTGCAACATTACTGCTCACGTTTGAGACTCACAGAAGTTGGAAAATGCAAATGTATGGTTCCCTCAACAGCTATGAGTCTGGTATATTGCACATTACACTAGTAGTAAAAATCTTCCCTCTAAAATAGCAACTTTTAATATGTTTCTGCTTTTTCATTCCTTAACATTCTCAAATATTGCTATTCAGTTGTGACTTAAATTGAATTTTTACTGGAGAGTTATGGATGAACTCCGTTTGCCTGATGAACTGGAGTGGGAGTGGAAATATCTTCTAAAAACTTAGTGAAGCTTTTAAAACTTGAAAATTCCCATGTAATAGACTCTTATCTATGAGTACATAAATACTACACAATTAAACTGAGGTTCATAAGCAGTTTACTTTTCCATAATGATATCTTCTCTTGAACTCGATTTTTAGTTACTGCCTGTGGCACTGTAGTTTCGATAGAGCTCTTACAGCTTCATCTCTTCTCTGCTTAGTATGTTTAGGTAAATAGGCTTGACGACTGAATGTCTGTAGAACTCTCTAATATGTAGTCTTCATTTTTTCATGTTAGTTTTTTCTCTTCTGAAGCTGAACTGCTTTTGTTTTTAGTGTAGTTTAGAAGTGTTCATGTTAAAAGCATTAATCTCATGGTCAGTTGTTTTTGTTTGTATGTTTGAATTAATTTGTATAGTGCTACGGTGAAATAAATAAGAAGGGCATAAGTTTTATATGCACTTCTTTGCACTAAGGGAAAGAAGAAAAACGGTGTAGAAGTAGAGGGATCAATGTAGTTCATGTTATTTCAAGGATGTGTTTGGGGGGAAAAAAAAAACAACAAACCAATAAACCTCAGACCTTACCTTCTATTATGAAGCAGAAAAAAACCCAAACCTTTTACTGGAAAGATTACTTGTCATGATAGCACTTGTGTTCCTGTCTGGATTGACTTCTGGTAGGAGTGGAGAAGGTTCTTGTGGTCCACGTAAAAGTTAAAGCAGTGATTTGGAGGAAGATAAGGTCTTTTGCAAACTGGCCTGTGTGGGGATCTGGGAAAGCAGCAGGAGAAGCTCACGGCAGCCGGAAGGCTGCTGCAGAAAGTGAGCTGGCAGAAGTACTGTTGGTGTTAATCGTGAGGAGTTTTTGAAAAGGAGAATGAGAGCCTGAAGCTATGAGGGAGCCTTGGAGAACATGAGCTAAGGAAGGAGGGAAGTTTCAAAGGAGCTGCTATGCTGGAGCCAAACTATCATTCAGAGGGAATTAGACAGGCTGGAGGAATGGCCAGCAAGAGTCTTGGGGAGTTCAAGAAGGACAAGTTCAAAAAGTCCTGTTCCTGCAACTGAAGAAAACTCTTGCAAGAATAAAGGGTGGAGACTGACTCACTGGCAAGCAGCTCTGCTGAAAACGACCTGGCAGTCCTGGTGGGCACAAACAGGACATGAGCCAGCAGGGAAGGCCAGCAGTGTGTTGTCCTGCATAAACAGAAGCAGAGTCAGGAGACTGAGCAGTCAGACTAATGCACTCGTTCAACTGCATCTATAAGACAGACCCCTAGTACAGGAGAGACATTAGTAAACTGAAGCGATCTCAGCAGAGGGCTGCCAAGGTGATTGAGGGCTGGAGCGCTTGAAGGCTGAGAGCTGTGTATGTTCAGTATGGAGGTTTCTGGTGGCCTCTGCATACCTTCCTAATGGCATGTGAGCTGTACTATGCCTGTGCTCTTTATCCACAGAGCATTAACAGGATTTTCTTTATATTTCTGGCTCATTCATGCCTGACTTATTCTGTCTTCAGCTACTACGTGTGTCTTTTGCCTGTGTAGTTCTGGACTGTACGTTGACTTGTCTTCCCTGGTCTTCTCATGAATGTGTGTTGTTGCCATTGTCTTACTTGTTTGTCTCTTTTTTACAGGGTTTAGAACAAAATTTACTGCATGAACATTCATTATAGATGTACAGTTCTACACTGTGTGCTGGCAGATGGCTTTGATCTTACTCAGAGTTCAGCTCCGTCTTTAAAATAGCCCATTGTGATTTTATGAAAGCTATTATGTCACGATTTTAATTGTTTTTTTACATGAAGGAAAAAAAACACAGCAATCTTCTAAACTTGCAGTTGTGTGGTGCTGGTTGACTTTTCTGGTGTTTTGATTATTTAGTTTAGATTGTTTTAGGAGAAAAAGCATGTTCCCCTCTCCCCAAATTCTGTTAAAGGCTAACCACAACATCAAAAGGTAGCTTGATTTGTTTATATGAAATCGGATATATCTTTTCTCCTCTGATGGCATAGTTGCTTCAAAAGATCTGTCATTGCAATGTGCACAGCAGGAATTCTGAAGGGTAGTTAATTGTGGCAGCCAAAAGCAGCTGGGATACCTTTTCCACTAGTTTATGCGGATCAGTTTTCCCAAAAAGTGTGGTGGTGTTGGCACCATGTTCTAGGCACCAGCTGTACTTCCGTCTTGATGAATTTGTCACACGTCCTCTGCATATTCCTGGAAAATGAAGAGCTTCTCTCTCTGTCCGCCACTTCTGTATCACATAGTGATATAGAATTATTGAATAATTTGAAATCTAAAAATATGTTGAATTGGTTACATAGTTGCATTTGCTAATTCACTACTAAACTGCTGTAATGGTAGAAAATAATATTTTTGTGCAGTATGAAAAATGCAATTAATATCAGAGCTATTTAAGACTACATATCTGGGATAAATGTCTTCCTATATTTCATCCTCAATTATATAATGATTGTGACATAATAAAACTGTTTCAGAGCAGTAAGAATTGCAGAGCAACAGAAACTGGCATTGATTTCTCCATTGCTGTCTGAGAAGATAGAGACTTTGGACAAATGAGTTTCTGGATTAAATTAAAAAGAATATTTTATAAAATGTCCCTTGCAGATCCTGCATTATATACTACTACCTATATTATATATAGCCTACTTGTAATGCCTCCATATCTGTATGTAGTGGGATTATGGAAGTGCTAATTTGAATGTGAAGTCTAAAATAATTTACAGTGTACCTACAGTAAATATGGAAATCATAAATTCTGGCAAATACACAAGTGTCAGCAGGGGGAAAAGAATATTTGAAGGACCAGGACTTTATATTTCTCTTATCACAAAACATAAATTTGATATAATTTTAAAAATAAATATAAAATGGGAATCACGTACATTCTTCAAAAACATTTTGAGTGGATGACAAAACCAGTTGATGGAAACACTGCCTTACTTTTATAGCTCAGTATCTTTCTAACATAGCTATTTCACCTCTAACAGATCAATACTTGGTGTTTTAAATGCATTACATTCAGAACTATTCCAGTATGTGACACTCTCGTAGTTCAGCCCTGATCGGGACCAGACTACGCAGTCTCTCTCTCACTCCCCCCACCCTCCGAGAGAATAGGAGGAGATGATATAAGAAAAAATGGCTCGAGGTTTGAGATAAGGACAGGGAGAAAATTCTTAAAGTTACCGTCACGGGCAAAACAGACTCGACTTGGGGAAAACTATTCATTTATTTCTAAAACTAGCAGGAGAATGAGACAGAGAATGAGATAAGCTCCCCCCACCCCTCCCTCTTCCCAGGCTTAACATTATCTCTACTCCCTTCCCCTCCCAAGCAGCACAGGGGGGAAAAGGGAATGGGGGTTGGGGTCAGTTCATCACGCGTTGTTTTATGCTGCTGCTTCGCTGTCGGGGGAAGAACTCCTCGCGTTCTTCTCCTGCTCCATTGTGGCATCGCTCCCATGGGCCACAGTCCTTCATGAAACTGCTCTGGCGTGGGTCATCTCTTCCATGGGGTGCAATCCCTCCAGAATAGCTGTCCCAGTGGGCCCTCCATGGGCCACAGCCGCCTTCAGGCATCCACCTCCCCCCATGTGGGGTCCTCCATGGGCTGCAGGTGCATCTCTACTCCTCTGTGGACCTCCATGTGCTGCAGGGGGACAACCTGCTCCACCATGGTCATCGCCACAGACAGCAGGGGAATCTTGGCCAGGAGCCACATTACTCCTGCCCCTCCTTCTGAACTGACCTTGGCGTCTGCAGCTGTTCCTCTCACAAGAAAAGTTCTTCACAACAGGCCGGCAGATGCCTCTCAGAATCTCTTCACATCATCCAGCTCATCTCCTCTCCACTTCTTGCCTCCGGGCTGGGCCGAGTTGGACCCAGTCGGTCACCTGGCAAGAGGCCAGAGGGTGAGGCCTGCAAGGCCCATGAGGCCTGAGCCTCCCCCTCTGCCCCTGCTCAGCTTCTTCACATCTTCTCTTTTTTTTAATTTTTTTTTTCTGTTTTCCCCTT
Source organism: Chlamydotis macqueenii (assembly GCF_036417535.1). Lineage (NCBI taxonomy): Eukaryota > Metazoa > Chordata > Aves > Otidiformes > Otididae > Chlamydotis > Chlamydotis macqueenii. Next base: position 13,471,344 of record NC_141558.1, read on the forward strand.
CTTAAATACATTATCGCAGAGGCGTTATCACAGAACATTCTGCTACCAATTGGCTCGGTCTTGGCCAGCAGCGGGTCCGCCCTAGGCCCGGTCGAGTCCACTGCACAAAGGGGAGCGACTTCTAGCAGTTTCCTACAGAAGCTACTGCCTTAGGCCCCCCCTCACTAAACAAAACCACAGCAGACACACAAGCTTTCAAATGCAGGATTAGTGTTTATAACATTATTTTTTTCAGACAATGAGACATGGTTAAAAAAAAAAAGAAAAGAACAAGCAAAGATTCATCTACTCCCAAAATATTTTTAGAAAAAAACCCAAACCTCCTGTTAAAAATGTGTATTTCTTTCAGCAAAAAGGTAGTTTTGTAAATGTGTTGGGGCAAATTGCCTTTTGCCTTGGAGTCTGGATTCAGTGTGCACAAGTTTACAGGGGAAAAGATTTAAAAAAACAATTCTTATCTTAACTAGATGAGTCTCAGAGACAGGCCTGCTGTATGAAATGCTTGAAGGAAAAAAAAAAACAAAACAACACACAGTTACCATTGGTAATAGAAAGAATTGAACCTCTGACCTTAGAACTGAATTAGACCGTCCTCTTTTGAAAGCCTGTCCTTGGAGAGAAAAATAATCTGCAGGTTTGAATAAATGCAGTTGGTAGGATATAAAAACTACAATAGCGTGGACCTCTTTTGTCAAAGAAAAGAATGGGAAGAATTGCCAAGCCAATGTAAACAATAGAATGAAAAGAGCAATACAGGAAAATCAGCTCTTTTTGAAGAAATAGAGTTGAATACCTCCGAAATCTGTCAATTTACTGGGCTCCAGTCATATTTATTCTACTGTTGAAGAGATGAGAGAGAAGGGTAAAAGATATAGGGGGAAGCAGTGGCTCAGGAAAGAAAGAAAAAAAAAATAAAAATCCTATGCTAGTATTTGTGTTAGGGTTATGGTATGGCACAGCCATAGCATTTTCTTTTAGTTAGAAAAGAAGGCCACGTGCCTTAGTGACTACAGTGATCTGTCCCATACCTGGAATTTCGAGTGATTCCCCACCGCATAGTAATGCGCAGAGACTGCGCATGTCTCTGTCCTCTGTGGAATGTCAGTTTCTAGAACAAAGCCAGAAGGTTGCATAGCATAAGCAGAGACACTAATGTGTTGTGGATGCAGTAGCATAGAGTATATGATGCACATACAGCAAGCTGTGCTCGTTAAATTCACCATTTCCAGCCAGTTACGCTTACATATTGTGCACGGGACATATTGTGCGGTGGTTCTGATGTGCCCTAGTTCAGCTACAGGTGTTGTAAACAAAATCACGGTAGAAAAATGGAAGGCCTACCTGTTTGCATATCTGTTCATGTCTGTATCTCTTTTTCTTCTTCATCTAATCTGCATTTATATTTTTAAATTTGCAGACTGCAATGATGCCTGAAATCTTTTTCAGCTGACTTGCTTACATTTTAACAGCTACGCTTCCAAAGTTTGTTTTTTTTTTTCCCTCTGTTTCTGCATGAGTCACTGGAGTTACTGATAATGGAAATTTGGGGGGGGGGCAGGGGGGTGGAATGTGGTTAAATGTGACTATCAGTTAAGAAGAAACCTTGTGATAAATGTGTTTTAATAATTTCTTTGCCTTTATAAAGGACTTGGGTACAGGGATCTCCCGTCCTTTGCTAGTGTTGAGACTGGTTTATTCTAGTCCTTATATATGAAATCAAATACGAAGTTTTGCTAAGCTCTTCAGAATGAGGAGAGAAAGTAAGGACAGTTGGATGCAGTCATGTAGGGGGCAGGAGGGAGTTACGGATTTTTTTTTGGTGTTGTTGAGAAGGTAAATTAAGTTAGCAGTCAGCTCTGAATGGTGTGGGTTTTGCTGGTTTTTTTTTTTTTTGTGAACTTAACTCAGCAAGAAGCATATCTGTTAAGACCGACTTTCCATAATTGCTGATTTCTGCTAGGATGAGATATTTTGCAGTTGTATCTTTTTTTGGTGGTGTTTTCTTCACGTGTTTAGAGAAGATAGTTACTGAATGCTGCTTGAATCTCGGTGAGAGCTTTAAAAATCTAAAGTTCCTCTCTCAACGTATTCCCTTAGTGAACATGAATACTTTTAAAATGGCAAATTAAGCCGGAGTAGAAAATACTCTAAAAAGTATTTTCTGTGCCTTATCCATGCACCTGACTTAAAGTATTTCACTTTTTTTCTGCCGTGAGAAGGGAAAAAAAGATGGAGTAGACATTTTCTAGTCAAGATTGCACTGCATGGCGATTCTTTTCTATGCACAGAGAAGTCATTTTCTCTAGTATTTCATGATGAGGTCTGTTAATAAGCTTTTATCAGAAACTTTTGACGTATGCTTATGCTACTTCTTGTATTGATGTGTCTGGACAACTGTAGGTTTCATTCCTGCAAAATCTTGTGCTGAAACATGAGATTGGTCTCAGTAGATTTGACCAGAAGGCAAATGCCCAACAGCAATTGCCAAGGGAAGAAAAGACGTACAGGCAAGCACATTGCAGCATTTACCTGAAATTTCTCAAGCGTCTGTAGTATGTGGCTCAAATACTCATGAAATAGGTATTTTCGAGATATAGGAGATTTTCATGACACTTTATTTCAATAATTCTTTCTATTTTTGAACCCAAATACACAGTGTTTTATCTTCTATGTCATGCCTAGTTAACAGCCTAGCTGCAGATGGTGTAAACCAGTATCTGCTGTTGTTTATTTTAAGTGAGACCTTGCTAGTCTCATCAGTGCTTACAGTGTTGTAAAAAGTAAAAACAGTGAAATGTCATTTCCTGTTTAAGTGAAATGGAAAAAAATGAACAACTTTATATCAATCTTAGCATATTGGTTGTTTTGTTTCTTTTAGGGTTCTTCAATCTGCTGTGGCTTTCACAGAACAGATGATCACACGCTTCTTACCCTTGGTCGTTCACATTACTTGTCTCTGTACTTTTCAACTTTTTTCTGTCGTACCCGGTTGAGTAAGGTAGGCAGAGGGAGGCGGAGTTGCACGTTTCTTCCTCACTTAGTGGATTTTGGATGTGAGGGGAAAGAGGGAAGCAAAGTACTTATCAAACAAAGATCAAAGCCTGGGAACTCAAATTGAGTGAGATCTTTCTCAGCAAGCAATTTTTTTTAAGCAGTAAACTTTCAACTTTTGTTGAAACTATAAGCTATAGTGGGATGTTGGAGAATTTATTTTGAATAGACTCTACTTAATCCATGACTTGTGTTAATTGGAACGGATTCTATTTTAAAATGTATTTTTTAAAAAATATTTGAAGCAGTTGTAATTTAAAAGCTAACCCAAGTGTGTTTTGTGTTACAGGAACAGGGAAGAAAATACCAGCTTTTAGATTGGGAGAGGGAAATACACATTATTTTCTGAAATAAGCTGGGGAGGAGGGCCAGATAAGCAATTGCATTAGTCTGTAAGAACAAGTGTTTTCCAGGAAGTTTTGCTTTTAGGCTGGGTGGGAATCTCTTGCTTGCATAAAATTTTAACTGTTTAGTCTCAAGTAATTGTTTATCAGGGTCAGGGAAGCAACTCAACTATGTTAAGAATAATTGAAGGGGAGCAAAATATAATTTGTCCTGATATTCAGGTCATTTAGGAAAATGTGCAAGTTTTGTGAACTTTAACTATAAACTGTTTGTGCTACTGAATCTGTTAAGAAACAATTTCTTAATTGGAGCTAAACTGGAGTGATTCCAGAATGTAACTTCGCCACATCTATGGCAAGGCAATTATGCAACACGTGGCGGGTTAGTTGAGAAGAATGTGTTCAATGTAGTATTTGACAGTACAGGCTTAGATCAGTAGGTTTTTTTTTTTTTTTTTTTTTTTTTTTTACTTCTTGCTTCAAGTCTTGTACTGAGGGATATTAGTATTAGAAAAGTGCGTGTGAATTCTGGAATTCTGGAATGTCTTTGGTTCCTTGTCTTTCAGATCCCATATTCATGCATGGGTGGCTGTTAATTTGTGTTCTGAACTTCTACTGCCTTTACTTATTTCTTGTGATTTTCTCTTTTAATAATTTGTTAGCCAAAAGAGGAATATTTTAAATATCCATTAAATGTGTGCACATCTTTCCTTACTATTTTGCATTACTTCTTTCTCTCAATAACAACAAAAAGAACCAGTGAAAGAACAGCCAAACCAAAGCAGCTTTCACAAAAGTTTCTCCTGGGGCTCTGAGGTTATATAGGAAGACTTATTCACTTAGGATGCTCTTACCTGCCAGAGCCGTGAACAGTCTGCAAGTGACTACTTGACACAGGAATTTTCTTTCAGAGTAAATATAATAAATGGTATCTGCTGCGATCCCCCTGAAATCTCCTCTTAAGCCTAATAGGAAGTGAATGGAAAAATTTACTATGAAAATAAATTGTCTTGGGCAAGAAAATTTTAACCAGTTTTCTTTTAGGTTTAATAGAACATAGAAAATGAGAGCATTATGGATTGTAATATAAAGACCTGCTTGTGCTGTCTTAATTTCATATTTTGGAAGGGATTGTTAATCATACTTTGGCTTTTCTATTACTTGACATTTCAACTGATAAAGAAAAAAAATTCACTACAAACTAGGGCTTCCATAATAACATGCTCATGTATGAAATTCGAATTGTAACCTTATTAATTTAGTTTATGAACCCAGTTTTAAACAGTAATATTAAAAATTAATTGATAAATTATGTTATTTAAAACTTAAACAAACAAACCACAGCCCTCTCACCCCATCCAGTCCCCCAAATACATGGGCTAATGTTGAATATTTCCAAAATCAGAAAGTGACTTTATTCCTAGTGCTTACACCGTAAATGTTAATACAGAGTTTTCTTTATTATTTATTTTTCAGTGATGTTATTATGTGGTACCTAATTACAAAGACACATTTGCAGCGTTTTGTCCAGCTGCACTGGAATTGAACACAGATGTTACTATAGCTGAGAAACAGTAATTATCAGTTTTCCATCTTCTCCTCTCCTTTCTTTTGACTTTTAATGCCTGCAAATCTGTCTCTGCCAATTTATTGCTGGATTTCTACTGCGTGTTTCATTTGGAGGGTGGGAATTATTGTGATGAAACACAGGATGTTACTTGTTAGTGCACAGCGAATGGGAGGAAAGTGTGGCTGACCTTATGGGAGAAATGTGTATGTGTACAGGGCAGGGCAGTTAGTATGGAGATGCCTTACTTTGTTAATGATTTAATGGCTGTTGCTAAATGAGATGGAGTTACCGATTTTTGGTTTGTTGTTTTGACTCTTGGAATTGATTTGTTTGTTGGAACTGTGTTTTTTTTTAAGCTACTGAGTTACAGTGCTGCTCTTCAAGGGGTGAGAAGATTGTGTCAGTTGTTACTTTATAAATAGGGTTTGTCCATGTAGTATTGCTGTTGCTGTTTATTAGCAGGGTCAGGAAAAAATGAATGAGATTTAAAATAGCTTATTGCTCCAGTATGATGAAACTTTAATGTCTTTACCCTGTACGTGGTTTGTTTCTTATTTCTACAAATGCTGGAACCTATATGGCGCTTCTCTTCCCCCTTAGTTTATGTTCTGCGTAGCTTGACATGTTTTTTTGGGTTTTATGCTGCTTAAACAACTAGCCTACAACAGCAAGCCATAACTCATCCTTCTAATAATAGCCCATGGTGTTCTTAATCTGCATCTTAAACATATTTTTTTTCCTTCAACCTCAGTATTTAGGGAATGTTTCACTGTGGGAGTTTATAGTCAGAAAACCACATTAAACTTAACTAGAAGACCAGTACAGCAGGGCATATCTTGTTTCAGTTTACTACAAGGATTTGTCTAAAAATGTGAAGAATTATATATGTATTTTTTTTTAAGCTGTGAAGATCATAGATTTTTACTCATTTCGGTCTTCTGTGAGAGCATGTGAAGTCAGAATACTTACTATGAAGCTGTAAAAGTTCTTACTTTTTTTTTTTTTTAAAAAAAAGATATGATCAGTAAGAAATCAACTTTTTTTTAGTGGATCTTTAATGGTATAGGTAGAATATATTCATACAGATAATATCATACAGGCAAAATCACACTTATAAAGCTGCAATAAGAAGTTATAAATCTTAAAGAATTGATATTTTAATTAAATGACATGTTTATTATGAATTCAGTGTAATACTTATGTATTGCATGTGTGCTTTGTATTCCATTAATTGAATGCCATCACAACTTCAAAAAAAAAAAAAGAAGTGTAAAGCTTCCCTTTTCTGTCATACTAGTTACAAGCAGGGGACATTGAAAATTCTTCCTTGGAATGAGCAGAAACATCGTGAAGAAGACTGGTGTGAGAAAGCCGAATGCAGGTAAGTATATAGAAAAAGCAAAATTTTTTTTCTATAATTACGTACATTTCAGATAAAGAATTTATTAAATAATGCTAAAAATGTGGGAAGTACCCAGTAAGACTTAAGTTCTTATTTTTCTACACACTAACTTGTGTTTTCAGTTTTCGTAGTGAGGCTGACCGAGCAAACACTCTTTCATGTTGCGTTCTGTTCAGTATGACTATGTGATGAGTAACTTTTGCAAATGCATGTGAGCAGGGGAGGGAGATTACTGTTGGAAATCCAGATTTTTTTTCTTTTTTTTTAGTATTTATTTTTTATTTTCCTTCTGACTGTTTGCCTGTCAGCCATAACCTTATTGTAGCAGCATTGATGGATCACAAAACTGCTTTTACTGTTTGAAGAACAGATGGAAAGCAGAAGTTGGGCATGCCTGTGTCTTTAGTAGAGGGGATTCCTTCTTTCATAATCTATCTCATATTTGGAATCTCTTACTAGTAACTTTGCTAACAAAAATTAACACCTACTGTGATTGGCATTTGAGTCTCATCGAATTATTGGCGTAATAGTAAATTGATTGTATCATTTTCTTTCAGAACAAACAGAAGTTGTAGGAAAAAGACTGATATGAAAAAAATACAAGCAAATGTATACTTAAACATATACTTACTTTTTTTTTTTTTCTTAAAAGGACGGTTGTTGAACCAGCTTTACAAGATGAAGGCGAATTTCTGTATGAAATGCAGCCTGAGTTACTGAAGTACAGGACTACTGACCTTTCAGTAGATCTCGTTACTGATTGGTATTTGAGCAGAGCACAGGAAATTGAAAAATACGCGATGCAGGTGAGAATAACAGTGAAGAAATGGTAGGGGCTGACTTGAGCTGATCAGCCTTCTTCAACAGAATCCTGTCTTAATGCATATTAATGGGACACTTTTCCCTCAGTAATATAAACCATGTCTCAGTCTTCATTATGGCTTTTCAAGTATGTGGTGTGGGATTTTTTTTTTGTTTTTTTTTTGTTTTTTTTTTTTTTTTCCTAATGTACTTACGATTGCTCTAAAGTTCACACAGCCAAATAATTGATCCATAAGAATGAACAGGAAGCCCGTAGATTCCCTTTCACTTGGCTTACCATAGGAGACAGTAGCATTTTTGTAGCCCATGAAAAATGTTTACCATTACATTTTATATTTATAACTAAGAGAGGGAATGTTGTGCACAGGGTATTGGGAAACATGTTTTATTATCTGTCACATGATACTGTGTCATATATATACACACATGTGGCAGTCACGTGTCATTGTCATATGCCAATATGTAGTGCTGTTATAATTGCTTCCTGGGTTCTTTTATTCTTTGAGTTTGCAGTTCTCTAAGGCTCTTTAATCATAGTTCTTCGTGATCTTAGCAGCCTATCAGTAGGTACAGGAATAAGAGCAACTTCCAAGTATCAATTAAATTACTAGCATATAAATGAAATTGCGTTCAACTCTTCCAGACTTATGTCTGCCTCACTGAATACCTACAGCCAATATTGCATTCTTTGAAATCGAAATAGAATCTTTCATATAAAGGTATTTTCAGTCACCAGGGAAAGAGACTGTCATTATCTTCTGAGAAATGAAATGCAACAATTAAAATTGTTAATTCATAGTCAGCTAGAAAAGTCACGATACGTGTGGAGGTATGCATAACTTCAGTCAGTTAGCCGATTATCTTAGTTTAAAGCTGTCCTGTCCTTCATATTCCATGCGGTGAGAGGAGGTGATGTATCTCTGTATGTGATCTCCAGAAGGAATAGTGTTCTCCTAATTAATATGCATCAATAAGATGCATCTGGGTCAAAAGTCTATAATGACATCATCTACTGAGATTAAGGGTTTTATTTGATCTTTGTAAAGCTGAGAAGAGCTGTTCCTAAATGGATTATACAGTCCACAAAAACTTCTGGGAACTTAAATTGTCTATTATGCAAAAGAAACAGGGAAAGAAAATAAACACACAAACAGGACACAGATTAGACTTGAAGGTTTTTTTTGGCAAACTGTTGTAAAGCAGGGATGTGCTATTGTTTTTCAGGTGGACTGTGCTCTGTCCCTTGTTCGTCTGGGCATGGAGAGGAATATTCCTGGTTTGCAGGTGCTTTGTGACAATCTGATCACTCTTGAGACATTAGTTTATGAGACTGATGGTGATCAAACCTTAACTTTGAAGGAACTTGTAGAGATGAAGGACATTGAAAAGCTGAGACTATTGATGAAGAATGTAAGCATTTTGAATAAATCGGTAAGTATACCTTGATTTCCAGTAATTCAGGTTACCCTAGATCCTATGTAGATATGATACTGTTAGTGGCTGAAATTTTTCTGGTGAACCTCCATCTTTAATTCGACAAGAATTCAAAACTTACTGTTCCTTTTTTGTTGTGATGGGGTTTTTTTTCTTTGTTTACCTGAATGGCTAAAATGAGCTAAAATGGCTCAGGTTTCTCAAAGACCTGTTTCTTTGTCCTAGGCACAGGACTAATCGTTAATAAATCCAGTCTTTTGAAAGCTGTGAGTTGCTTTTCCATTGACCCTTTCTAAAGCATCTTCAGTGTAGCTATTGATGATGCTGCAGATACAACAACACTGAATGTTTTCCTTGGATGTTTTTTGGTGTCTTTAAATATTGGCAAAAAATCTTAGTATTTACCTCTGCAGCATATGTGTGTTTTTCATGTTTGCTGTGTTTAGCCTATGCGTGGCATTTCAGTATAGAAAAAGAGCTTTTGGAAAGGTTGAAAAATACCTAGAGATTGAACAAGGGTCTGCAATTCAGTCAAAGAACATGTAAGCACCAGAGGAGAATACTCCTGTGTTTGAAGCTCTTCAGAATTTTCAAAATTTTTCTGGGATTTATGTAACCACTCGTAATTTGTTTTCTGTCTTGCATTCTTGCATATTGAAAGTAGTGCTACTCTGACATGAATACAAGCCAATCTTTCACACATTCTAAAGTTACAGGAGAAAGACAGCTAAGCTTTCCTCACATAATGGGCTTTACTCCTGTGCTGTTTGGTTTCCCCAAGCCATTGGGTAGTGGAAAGATGATGGATTGTTTCAGTGCTACATGATGTAGTGATCTGCAGCAATGGTGAATGTCAGGCTTCAGCTGTTCTTTGTGATAGGTGAAGATATTGTTTTGGTTATATTGATCAAAATATGTTCTGTTTTTTTTTTTTTTTGTTTTTTTGTTTTTTTGTTTTCTTGTTTGTTTTGGACAATGAAGCTGAGCTTGTTCTTTTTTTCCTTTCTGTAACTCATTGCGCTTTCCAGTCTTCTGATGACAAATACGTGAAGAATGTTTATCAGTGGATGATCCCTTTTCTCCATCGCTGTGAAAATCAGTCCCCTGGTCTTGCAAACTCACTTTTTAAAGAATATTTAGTAACATTAGCAAAGGAAGACCTGACTCTACCTCTGAAGATATTTCAGAATTCAAAACCCGCTGTAAGTATAGAGCCCTAATGATTCTACTGGTTTCTTTGGAAATTCTTGTTCTGAAGAGGTGAATTTATAAACAGGGTTGGTTCATCTTCTAAATTAGATAATCTGTGATCTTTCCCTCTTCTTGGATCCAGGATTTGTTATGTTTTAGAAAACTTTAATTAAAAAAGTATTGTAGCATAAGTTATGATGCAACTACACTGTCCTTGATGAGATTGCCAGACTAATGTAATTATGATCTTGGTGCAGTAGAACAAAAATTATTGCAAAGATTCTTCTTTGAAGTAGTTTTATGGTGATATGTTTAAAGTATATTTGCTTTTTAAAAAATGGATAAGAAAGAGTTTTATCTCAGTAATATTTTTTTTCCTGAGGAATTTACTAGCAGTAGATTTCAAGTTACTTCTCCTTGCCACCTCTCTTGCCCCTCTCTTTCCACAACAAATGTAAAGAATAAAATGGTGGCCATTAGGATGGGGCCAAGAGTTCAATGAGTAAGGGCTGAAGTTACCTTCCGTGTGAGTATTTCATGCTGCTTCTACAGTTTAAACAATTATTGCAGGGGACATTTTTGCATCCTGTTGCATGTTCTGAGTGTATGGAGAGAAATCAATCAGTGAAGGAAAAACAGAGCTAGTTTATTTATAGATACTGTTGTACATATTAAATAAATCTGACAAATGTTTGCAGCGGTTGCCTTCCTCTGCTCTGCACCCTCTACATCTCTCAAATTAAAAAAAAAAAAAAAAGGATATAATGGCATACCACTGTTCTTCCCAGTGTCTGTGGTGTAGGAAACTAGACAAATTATGTTTTGGGTTGTAACTTCAAGAGATACTTCACTAAGTTATTAGCAAGAGATCTTCTGATTACAGCTAAAGGCAATTTATTTACTTCAAGTACACGTCTTTTTATAGTCACAAGAAACTTAACTGTTGAATTAGAAACAGAAAACCAAAAATAACATGCTTTCTTTTCTTGTTAGTGTCAGCAAAAAATTATTCCTGATCAAGACCAGCTTATGATTACAGCATTGGAATGCATTTATAGTTGTGAACGAGATGACCAGCTCTCTCTCTGTTACGATATTTTGGAATGCCTTCCACAAAGAGGATATGGGTAAACATTTTCAGCTAGTTATTTGTAAATATTTTAGATATGTTAAATATAGTTGTGAATCAAACAGCTGTTAAGTCACTGAAAGGTAGATGATGTTACTGGAATATTCTGTTCCTGTCTGAGTTGCTGTGGTCATATATATATGCTTGTACTGTATCGGTACTCTAGCAAATAATGCAACAAAATGTGGTTTAAAGCAACAGCCTAGACCAACGTTTCTGTATTAGTTTCTTAAATTTGTATTTCCTATTGAATTGAGACCAAGTGTTATTGCTATCTTATTGGTCTTGTTGGTCTTGTTACAGTTAGTGGTGTCCTGCACTTAGCTTATAAGCAGCAATATGATCCTTTGAGAGAGGTCTCTATATAGAAGACCTATATAAAGGACAAGTAATTCTTGAGAAAGTGAAAACATGAGGAGGAGATGTAAGTTATTCTTCCAATATCTTTTACATGTAGGAAGGAAAGACCCTGAGAAAGGTCTAAGGAAGAAAGAAAAGCTCTGTTCTTGGGAGACGGAGGGACCCTCTCAGTTTTAACTATCCTGCCAGCAAGAAGCCAACAGTTTTAATATATGAACATATATTTTATTTTAATCAAGGAATGTTTCAAACTGCTTATCTTTGTATCTATGTAATATGAATTACGTGAAGAAATTACAAGAAGTATGAAGATGTATATTTAATATGAATTGTGTAATATCTTTGCAGGCCTGAAACAGATAAAACTAGCACTCTTCATGATGAAGTAGATGAACTGGAACAAATTCTTAGGTATTTATTTTGTTAAAATAAATTATATATTTTTACAGAAGTCACTAGACATAGCCAAGAACTTCTTTATGACAAGAAAACAGCAATAATATTTATCTTGTTTTTAGTGCTGTCAGCAAAATATTCTGTAAGTTTTTTTGTGTTCAGAACTTAGAATTTTTGGATGGTTTTAGCTATTTGAATATTGTAAAACTGCAGAGATACTTTCCTTGGAATAATTTTTTTTGGTTGTTTTTGAGAGAAATTAAGGTTATGTCTGAAATATCTGGGGAATTTGTTTTGATCATGATACTCTGTAATAGTTTGTTCAAAAAACTAAAAGCTGTGAAGATATGTCATCAGGTTATCGATGATATGCATTTACTTTACAGTATTTTTTTTTTTTTGAGTAAATAATGTTCCTCTGGCTAATCCATACTGTTACAGACTTCATGGAGACTGCTTGCATTTGCAGTACATATCTGAGACAGCTTTAAGACTGCTGCAGCAGAGGTAGTTCTACAACTGTGCAGAATTAAAAAAATGTTGACTGTTCATTTACAGCGTGTCAGAGCTGTTGGAGAAACATGGACTTCAGAAACCTGTTTCCTTTGTGAAAGACACAAAGGACAATGCGGAGGAAGCACGGAAGCTGATGATTAGGCTGACGAGGCACACAGGTCGCAAGTTAGTATTCAAAGGGGAATGGGAGATAAGAGGGAAAGGACAGTAAGGTAATGAGTACTTATTGTCAGAGAGTGTACCTACCTGTTTTGTTGCAGTGGGGAACTGTAGTATTCAAAATGAATGCAGTGTACATCAAACTCTGTCTTGCTTCAAACCTGTTTCGATAAGTTTGTGTTCAAATAAACAAGCCTAGAAGACATACTGACTGCAAAATACTGCAAGATGATGATCAGTGGAAGTGAACATATTGTAAATGAGGTCCTTTAGGACCTATTTAATCTTATTGAGAGTGTAGGATTTGTAAAACAACAGGTTGATTGTTTTGATGTTTTCTTTGGAGCTCTTGTAATAGGGTAATTTATTGATTTTACGTATTGATTCTACCTCTTGTATTTCCAGTATAATTTTTCAGTTTTTCTGTTTAAGAACTATTTAATTTAACTTGCCCTCCAGCTGTAGATGAATTATTACATGTCTTTTGACATAAGCAGATAAAAAGATTGATCCCTGTGAAAAACAGCCATCACTGCGAGTTGGATTTTTTTTTTTCTTTCTTATTTAAAGTAAACATGCACAACAGTTTATGAGTGATAGCAGGGTAGTATTTAGCTTGGACGTCCTGGAAAATTTTTTACTTCTAAAAACCTTTCTTTAGAAAGATCAAGTCAATACCTCTGTAGGAAAAATGTTGATTTTTCACTTTCTGTAGATGCCTTTTGCTTTGCCAAAATGAAAGCTAATGAAGTTGCATAGGAAACTTTGTGGGTAAAAGAGATCCATGGATACAGAGGGTCAAGAATCTGAATACTGTTCCAATTTAAGGAACAAAATAAACTTGCAGCTCTCTTTGTCTGTGGTAGCATTCAATTGATTAGTCCTTTGAGATTACCTATAATGAACAGTATTTTTTAGTGATCCTCAGTTGCTGTTACAAACTTGTTTTTACCCAGCTGTTCTTGGATGAGCAGGAAGATAGTACTTCCAACTTTCTGATGTACTCTTGGAAGTCACCAAAACCTAGCTGGAGGGATCTTGATAAAGATTGATTAAATCCCTGTCTTAGCCCACAGAAAACAAACAGCAAAACCACTTTGGGTACTGCATTGTTGTCGTCAATCAATTTTATCCTACAGATACTGTTTTAATGTTAATTAATATTAAAAACATTCTGTCTTTAAATCACTTTTAGTTGAAAGTCTAATTAAAGATTGAAATAGCTTTTGAGAAGACTCATATTTTTGATGGTGGAACTGTAGTGTTACCTACTGTTTTTCTTTAAATTCTTTGAGGGATAGAGTATTTAATTTTAAAAATTTTTGTAGGCAACCATCGGTCAGTGAGACACAATGGAAGGAACTGCTCCAGGATATGTTAGACATGCAACAGAAAGTATATACATGCTTACATTCAGATACTTGCTATGAGGTGAGTTTTCTGTTTTCTTACTGATTAATGTCTCAAGTAGGCTACAAATTCTCATTGTTGCTTACAAATGTAAATACATTTTCATGTGCTATGTCACTTGGTTGCCTACTGGCTCTTTAATGGTATTTCATTCAGATCAGAAACTTCCTGTGTTAATTCATTTCATCAAAATCCCCTCTAGTAAATATCCTGTATATCTTTACTAGAATTCAACTTTTTTTAAATCGAGTCAACTTCTTGAGACTTTGTAATTCTATGTACAAATGTGTGTAGTAATACACACTTAAAACTAATAAAAAGAAACAGTCTTTTAGTTAAATGTTACCTTCAGCCAAGAATTTCTTAAACATGAGATGCTGGTTTGATAATATTATCCAAGATCATTGTAAGATTATAGACTTTCAGTTGCTTGCAGTTGAAGTAAAATAATGTGAGATGAGAGATCTAATTTCATTGAAGGAAAAAAACCTGTGTATGTACATAAACCCCTAACCTATGTCATTAATATTTGTAAAGGACAGCTATTAGACTGGTGTAGAATTTACTGTGACGTGTATTGTTTATCTACATTTTCATGTCATTATACTGCAGTTTATTATGGAAACAGTGCCATGTCTACTCTAATCAGTGTTTAAGTAGTTACATATTTTAAAAATTTAAGAGTGTTTTATTACAGTTAGCAGATTTAATTGCTTATGGCTTCAAATCTGATTAGCTCTTGGGAGACATTTTGAAAGCAAATTAGAAAAAAACATTGAAGAGAAAAAGGAATGCTGTTTAACCTGCACATAAAAAAGTCACTCATTCTCTGCAGGTGTACAATTTGAAGTTGCTCAAAGAGAGCTTCAATGTATTTAATGTTCATGGTTTTGTGATAGGCTAAGGCTTAAGACCCAGGCAACTACAGGCCTGTCAGCCTCACCTCTGTGCCTGGCAAGGTCATGGAGCAGATTCTCCTGGAAACCATGCTAAGGCACAGGGAGAGCAAGGAGGTGGTTGGTGACAGGCAGCATGGCTTCACCAAGGGCAGATCGTGCCTGACCAATTTGGTGGCCTTCTATGACGGGGTGACGGCATCGGTGGACAAGGGACGAGCAACTGACGTCATCTACCTGGACTTGTGCAAAGCTTTTGACACTGTCCCGCACGACATCCTTCTCTCTAAACTAGAGAGACATGGGTTTGATGGACGGACCACTCGGTGGATAAGGAGTTGGCTGGATGGCTGCACTCAGAGAGTGGTGGTCAATGGCTCAATGTCCATGTGGAGATCGGTCATGAGTGGCATTCCTCAGGGGTCCGTGCTGGGCCCAGCCCTGTTCAACATCTTTGTCGGCAACATGGACAGCGGGATAGAGTGCACCCTCAGCAAGTTCGCCGACGACACCAAGTTGTGTGGTGCCGTCGACACGCTGGAAGGGAGGGATGCCATCCAGAGGGACCTTGACAGGCTGGAGAGGTGGGCCCGTGCCAACCTCATGAAGTTCAACCAGGCCAAGTGCAAGGTCCTGCACCTGGGTCGTGGCAATCCCAGGCACCAATACAGGCTGGGTGGGGAATGGATTGAGAGCAGCCCTAAGGAGAAGGACTTGGGGGTGCTGGTGGACGAGAAGCTCAACATGAGCCGGCAATGTGCTCTTGCGGCCCAGAAGGCCAACCGCATCCTGGGCTGCATCAAGAGGAGCGTGGCCAGCAGGTCAAGGGAGGTGATTCTCCCCCTCTACTCTGCCCTGGTGAGACCCCACCTGGAGTACTGTGTCCAGTTCTGGAGCCCCCAGCACAAGAAGGACATGGACCAGTTGGAGAAGGTCCAGAGGAGGGCCACGAAGATGATCAAAGGGCTGGAGCACCTCTCTTATGAGGACAGGCTGAGAGAGTTGGGGCTGTTCAGCCTGCAGAAGAGGAGGCTCCGGGGAGACCTGATAGCGGTCTTCCAGTACCTCAAGGGGGCCTACAAGAAAGATGGGGAGAGGCTGTTTAGTAGGGCCTGTTGCGATAGGACAAGAGGTAATGGTTTTAAAATAGAGGGGGGTAGATTTAGATTAGAAATTAGGAAAACAATTTTTACAATGAAGGTTGTAGAGCACTGGAACAGGTTGCCCAGAGAGGTGGTGGAGGCCCCATACCTGGAAACGTTCAAGGCCAGGTTGGATGAGGCCCTGAGCAACCTGATCTAGTCGGGGATGTCCCTGCTCCTTGCAGGGGGGTTGGACTAGAAGACCTTTGAAGGTCCCTTCCAACTCTAACCATTCTATGATTCTATTAAGTATTAGAAATTATTTTTAAAAATTATAGTACTAGAGCACTGTGAAAATAATAGTATTTACTTTGCTTTAATCTTAATATAAGTTTTTTATCAATTTATTTTTTAACCTCTGTACTGTATGATCAAAAACACCACAAAGGGTTTTGGAAGAATGATCTACGAATGCTTAAAATGTTTTGAAATGTAGTACTGTCGTATACCTTGGTAACTTCAAAACTGAGAAATTTATGAGACAGTAAGGATTTGCAGTTACGTGTGTGGTTTGTACTGAGATCTTTTTTAGCATGATACTTACTCTGTTCTGCTTGAATCGAGTCAGTAAATCCTGTCCCCTTGAAGAAGGACTTCATGTCTATAAATTTTGAAAGAGGTAAATTGTATGTATGTGATCTTTAAGGAAGAATGATTAGCTGTCATACTTTGCATCTTTCACTATTCCTTGAGGATTAATATTTTGTGAAATGGAAGATGATCCAATTGTATGATGGCTTTTAAAGAAGCTCTGAACTGTATTCCCTTCCAGAGTATGAGTTGGTTTGAAGAGGTTCTTCCTAGAGAAGAAGCAATTTATTTTTAAGATGCAGTTGGACAGGGTGCTAGATAATCTCATCTATGTCCCCTTTCACATGGGAAGTCGGACCAGACGATCGTTTGAGGTCCCTTCCAGTCTGAGCCCTTCTATGATTTGTTAATTCTGTTTAATTTGTTATGAAATGTGAAGCCTTCAATAAAGGCCAAATTGTTGCTGCTGTGATATTTTCTGAAATGATTAAATGCATATGTTGCTCTTCATTAGGACAATACTGACCATGTTTTTTTTTTTAAAAAAAAAAAAAAGTTTTTTGTAAGGAATTAAGGTTATTTTGATTGTCTTACAGTGGGCAAAACTTTGACCTGAAAATAAGTTTAAGTGTTTTGTGGCAGATGCAGCATTATGTTAGTATGCATTCTTTGAAGATAGTCTTGATTGAAACTTAAAAAACATACTGTATGATCAGTTCTAAGTATTTTTGGTTCCTTCAGGGATTCAGAATTTCTTCTCATATGTTATTGGTTTTAAGGTCTTAATACTGAACTGTCTTTTTAGATTCTTACATCCTATTAACACTTCAGAATGTAGGTATAAATAATTTCTGATGAGTAAGTCATACTGTAAAAAGGCAGTTAAGAAACTTTTTTTTTTTCTGCAGAAAGTAGAAATAACTAGCTACTAGGTAATTTTAGCTTTACTTAAATAAATTGTGGAGATACTCTCCTTGGTAGAAGTTACATTTTCTGCTTGAACTGATTATATTCTTTTGACTTGAAAGATCCTTTTATTCAAAGAGTTCCATACAGTGCAGATAAGCTTACTTGAAGCTCCTATTGCAGATTATTAAAACATTTTTCTTTCTTTTAGATATTCACAGAAAGTCTTTTATGCTCAAGCAGTATAGACAATATCCACTTGGCTGGGCAAATGATGCATTGCAGTATTTGGTCAGTGGATCTACCAAGTTCATCAAAAGGGAAGCCACAGTACCGAGTCAGCTATGCGAAAAGTATTGAATTAGTTTTGGCTGCTGGCAGAGAATATTTCAATTCTTCAACGAGTTTAACCGATAGCTGTATGGATTTGGCCAGGTATATTTACAATTGTCATATACGGAAATACATATTGCTCTTTTAACTGAAACTTGAATTTTGTTTTAACTGAGAATCTTACATGGGTTTATTTCTCTTAATGTAAAATTACATGGTAAACGGAATGGCTTTTGTAAGGTTTTTTTTTGTTTGTTTTTTTTAAGTGTTTTGTTTTTTTTTTTTTTTTTTTTTGTGGGATATGGGTTTTTTGGTTGGTTTTTTTTTTTTTCTTTCCCTACACCTTGCTCTGTGTGTGTACACTATTGCTGTCCCTGGTTGCTGGAGTGATCTGTTACAGAATTCAGGTTGAAGAAGAAGAAATGTGTAAGTCTTTCTATGTGGACAAGAAACTTTTTGTATGTGTCATTTGAACCTTTCCCACATTAGAGCACTGAACCGCAATTGTGGCCCTCAGTTACTATCACAATAGAAAATAGCATTTTGCTGATTCTTTCATTTATTTCTTGCTCTAGTCCTTCCAAATTCTGAGAATTCATTTGAGGTTATCTGTCTTTCTTTGTTACAATAAGAAATAAGCCAAATAATTCTCCAGAAAGGAATTCAGGCATGAAGTAGCCTTGGAGGTTGCAGTGTGGGTGTTCATTTTTTATGGATTTAGATATGGAAGTATTTTATTTCACAGTTTAGATGCAGATAGTTAAAATGATCCTATATTACCTATGTAGAAGATTGATGCTTTGGCGTACCCTAAATGTTTAAAATAGAAGCTGTCTTAATCTTTCCAGTCTTTCCCTTTTATTCTAAGAATTTACTGTTTCGTTGATACTGTTTTTATGTGTTAATCCAAATGAGTTTTCGTTTTCCCTTAAGGCACTTATTAAAACAAACAAACAAACAAACAAACAATAACAAACAACAAAAAACACCCCAAAAAACCCCTCCAACACAAAGCAAACAACAAAACCCAAACCAAAATCCCATAACCAAACAAAAATACTTATATGTCAACTACAAAGGAAGATGTGTATTTATAAAGTACTACTTTCACTTTTACGTGAATACGCTTACCTACTAACTACAAGGAAAAGATTAAATTATTTTTCTTCCACTCAAGATACAAATTCATTTTGACCCATAATGGTATGTACATACACATCATCATTTTTTTTTTTTTTTTGAGTACTGACTATAGTAATACAGTCAAACTGTTTGTAATGAATTATCTTTTTTTCAAATTAAGAAGTTTTCCACAAGAAAAAAATTTTTACAGTGAGGGTGGTGGAACACTGGAACAGGTTGCCCAGAGAGGTGGTAAATGCCCCATCCCTGGAGATGTTCAAGCTCAGGCTGGACAGGACTCTGAGCAACCTGATCTGGTTGCAGATGTCTCTGCTCCTTGCAGGCAAGTTTGGACTAGATGACCTTCCAACCCTAACCATTCTATGAATTTATAATCATATGAATAACTGGTTTAATGTTGTCATAAAATTAGGGTTTATTTACGTTTTTTAATTTTTTCCCCAATCTGCTATTGAGAGTCTTTTCCAGTAGCAGGCTCTGGAAATAGAAAGTATTACTGGTTTTGATATCTCATAAGGGTCCCATAATGAATTTTATCTTATGGTTTTATGGTGATATTTCAAAACATGCAGTTTATAGCCTGAATACTTGCTATGAGTGTGTGACCGTGTGTTTATTCTGTTTAGTAAGGTGTTTTGGTCCTTCTCTGACTTTTCTCCAATCAGTTGTTTCGTGGTAACTTAACTTACTTCTGTGAGTGATTATCACAGTGTGCAGGTCTCCTAGTAATCTTTCTATATGAGTTGTTTTAGGCGAAACATATTTATCTTCTCTTTAGCTAGTTCTCTTTCCTTCCATTCCAGTTTTAATCTCCACTGCACTCTGAAATGTTTGTCCTGCTCCTGAAAAATGTGACAGGTTCAGATGGGAGTGTAGCGAACATGCAATTTTATTTTTATATAAACATGCCTATTTCTTAGTTAACATGTAGGGATAAAAGCTGTATGACAAATTGCACAAATAAAATACTTGTAATTTAAAGTATGTGATGAATTAAACTGTTTTAAATCACTGAGATTATTTTGCATGTTCATTTTTTGTTAAACATGTATTCATAAAACTACATACAAATACACTGTACCGGAATGCAAGTTTTATTTTAAAAAAGTGCGAAAAAACTGATTATGTGAAGATAATATAAAACATCTGAATTTTTGTAAATTATTTGTAAATAGCATGTTATTAATAATTATATGCATTACTTAATATCTAGAGCAATTTTATGGTTTCTTTTTTTTTTTATTAAATCAACTTTGTTTTCATTTGCTGAACTTAGTTGAGGAAACTGAGTTTTTGACAATAGCTCTAACATTCCACTTCCAGTCAATTTTTTACATAATTTTGCTTTTGTCTTCTAGTATATGGCAACACCAAAATGCAACAGTGATATGAGAAGTATTTCCCCAAATCGATACATATTTTAGTATATATGTCTTCAACATCTTTCGTTAAATTCATTGCATATCTAAATTCCAGAGGGTTTAGGCGATGTTCTTATCACAACTAGGTGAAGAAAACTGTGGCAATCCAAGAATAGAGTTTTGTTAAAATGTTTAGCCAGCCACAACAGAGGTATTGTGCAAAGCGCATAGAATGTGTGCTACAGGACTAGGGAGTAGGTGGTGGGTTTTTTTACTCACAGGTTAAATTTTTTTACTTGCAGGTGAACTTTTTCTGCAAATTTAACTTTGAATTAATTCTAAAACTTTCAGAAAAATTTGTTTCTTTCCTACTTAGGTGCTGTCTACAACTGATTGTAGATTCTCCAAGTGCTATTCAGGAGGAGCTAGATCTCATTCGTGCTCTCGGCTACCTTGAAGAATTTGGTGTGAAAATATTACCATTACAAGGTACTGCATGTTTTTATTCTTTATATGATTACTTGAATCGCAGGCCTAACTTTGTAAGACAAATAGTTGACTATTGTGTGAGTTTTGCAGGACTGAACTAAAAGGGTCCCTTCCCTGCCTCTAAACAGCTTACAGGCATATACCAAAAAAATATTTTTTAAAAACATGTTTAGGTTGATGTGAGATAAGAAAGACGTCTACGTATGGAATCTATGTTTTGGGACTTATTTTTGGCAGAACTGGTTAATAATTAGAGTACTGACTATCTGAAGCTCCTGGTGACTTCAGCAGAAAGAGTTTGAGCTTTGCAAAATAATCCGCTCTTGCTCATGTGCTGATGAACTTGAAAATAATGGGTGGGAGAGAGGTACTTCATGTGTAGGCAGTTTTAATGTCTTCCCGTGGGGTCACAGCCTCCTTCAGGCGTCTGCTTGTCCCGGCGTGGGGTCCTCCACGGGCTGCAGGGGAATCTCTGCTCCAGCACCTGGAGCACTTCTTCCCCTCCTTCTTCGTCAATCTTGGTGTCTGCAGGGCTGTTTCTTTTACCTATTCTCACTCCTCTGTCTGCAGTTGCTGTTGTGCAGATGTTTTTTTCCATTCTTAAATCTGTTATCACAGAGGTGCTACCACTGTTGCTGATGGGCTCCGTCTTGGCCAGCAGCGGGTCTGTCTTGGAGCCAGCTGGCATTGACTCCATCAGACATGGGGGAAGGTTCTGGTAGCTTCTCATAGAAGCGACCCCTGTAGCTCCCCCACTACCAAAACCTTGCCACACAAACCCAATACGCTTTGTTAATAAAAACCTCCACTTTTCTAAGTGAAAGAAATAGAAGAGAGCTCCTCTACCTGGCTTTCAGTGAAGCTGGAATGTATAGTATGTGGGCAACTATGTGAAACTGCATGAACACTGGTATTGAAAGCACTCTAAGAGAACTGGCTGAGAAAAGCTCTGAGTACCAAAGAAATGTGCTGATGGTAATGTTTTACTTTCTGGCATTGCACAGAGAAATACTGGCGTTTATGGAAAGCGCTTGTGAGTCTAAAGAAAACAAAGTGGATGTTCTTAGTGGCTGTTGTTACTTTACTTTGGTGTTTTCTTTTTCTTTTATTTTTTTTTTTTCCCATCTATTCCTTCAAAGTGAGCTGATGCTTGATATCTTATATTCAGAAATCTTACAGTTTCTGGAGTGAGAATAAGTCCGGTTTTCAGATCTTGCAATGTTGCGTGTTGACTTTTAGAGCAGAATTATTTTTCAGTCAGTTTATTCAGCCTGTAGAAAAGCACATTTTTTTTTTTTCTAAAAAAAAATCTTTTTCAGCATGGACATGAAGATGCAATTTTTAAAAAGTGGCAACATAATATTGTATTAACAGTATGTGTAATACAAGTGATCAAGATTAATTAGAATATGTAAAATCATGCCTGTAACCTTGTTAATGATCTTGACTCATGCTTTCTTCAGTATCTTTTCTGTAAATGAAATTAATCTAATAAGATTAAAATTATGTTTTAAAGTTTTAATGAAAGCTTCTAAATGGTCAGTTACTCTGATAGAATGTCATTAAAATAACATTAAGGATCAGTTATTCCCACAGTAAGAATTTGGACTTTTAGTTTTCTGTAGAGCTTCCTCGCCGACTTATATTTTTAGCAAACTCAGCAGTTAAGGTTGTGATCTACTATTATGATGTATTTTAGTAAAATCTGATTTGGAATCTCCTTATTAATGTAAAAGGTTAATATTTCATTAAAGTGTTTGACCGATGCTATTATTTCAGATTACACTCAGTTATATTAGAGATTTCAAAAAATTTTGCTTACCCCATCAGTGAATGAAAACAGTTTAGTGCTGTATACTAATTTGCGTGTGTAGTAGGATATTAAAAATGAAACTAGAAGTGTAACCTTTCTGTACTCCTCCATTCTTAATTTGTTGCAGTCTAATTTCATTTTCCAGAACTCTATTAATGGAGTTTTGGTTATGTGAGTGCTTCTTTGCTCTTACTGAGAGGCCTAATATCATATGTTTTAAGCCAAATATGCTACTGCAGAGTTTATCCCCTGTGCAGACACTAATGTCTTACTGAGTGTTAAGTGGAAGATCTGCATGCTTGTTCCTCTGTGTTCTGAGAACTTGCATGGTATGAAAACGTTACGTTTTCAAAGCAGCAGCCAGAAGTTAGCCACCCACTAACTAGCTAAAAAGAGCACTGAAATTGGTTCATGATATTAAATTATACAATTACTTTAATTGTATAATTCTTGATAAAATCTTTTTTGAGGCATAGTACTAATTACAAGCTTCTCGGGGTATTCTTAACACAACCTGCTGATTTGCAGGCTCTCCCTGCACTTGCTCAGAAAATACTTCTGTCAATTAAAGCAGCCTGAAGATTTTGCCTATGACAGTTCTTTCACTCTGTGTGATTATCCTGTCCACACTGAAATAAAATGTATTGTGAACTACTAGTTATTTACAACATTCTGAATGGAAGTTAATGTCTGTTTTAGCAGTCCTTCTGAAAATGTTGCAAAAATTATAATTTAAAAAATTGTATAAAAGCATATGTTTAGTCACATAAATTTAAAGAATTTGAAAACCTGAAACAAAAAAGAGTTTTGAGCCAGGTTAATCTCCCTCTTCTTCCCTTCCCAGCCTGAGTTGCTAGTGATTTAACTTTCTGTTTACAGGTATCATTAAGGATCTGCATGCAAATAACTTTGGGCTGGTTTTCAGATTGTGTTTGCATTCTTATACTCCCTACCACTCTTTCTGTGTCTACATTGTTTAAACAGAAATACAGCAGTAGGGTTCATTTGTACAGTTTCTAATGCCAGTTCTTCTTTCAACAGTGCGTTTATGTTTGGATCGACTTAGTCTTATCAAGGACTGTCTTGCTCAGTTGCCAACGAACTATAAGCAGTCTGCTAAGCTCCTGGGACTTGCAAATTTGCTAAGGGTTGCAGGTAAGCTGTGTTAATAAGACACTGAATTTCAACGCAACATGCACTTGTGTAATGCTTTAGGACATTTGGGTTGATTATTAGAATGTATGTTCAAGGACATCACTAAAAAGTCACCTGGAAGAGCAGTCAAAATGAAATATTTTACATGAATGAAGTATTTTATCTGTAAAATAGCTGATATTGTCAGCTGCTCTGATTTTCCACTAATAACTAAAATAAAACCAGCCTTATCTAATCTAGATTTTGAGTAAAAGCTCATTCAGATTGGAGTTGTGGCTGAGAATATTTTGCCTTACAGTTAATTGGTGGTGCTTAAATTCCAGTGTATCTTATTGTCTCTGTCAAATAAGGTAGTTTGATTTAATAATAGTCCCATTTAAGTTGAGGGGCAGGGGAAGTTATCTGTAATATATAAACTTCAGCTGTTACACTTTTTCTATGCTTTGTGTATCTCCTTTGTGCGCTAAAAATAATGCATTAGCTTGAGTATTCATTTGAGGAGCTGAACATCTTCAAGGATTGAATGCTGAGGATATTAGGTTTGTTTTTTTTTCTTTTTTAGATAGGTTACTTAAAGTGTCTGGCAGACCTTTTGATTTTTTAAAAATACTTCTTCAGTGCAACTACAAATGCCATACTGCTATGTTTTTATGATGTAGAAATAGAATATAGAAAAATAGAAAATGGAAAATAGAAATTTGTATTTCATGCAGCATGTTATGTAAAACAAATGCATTTCAGCTTTGTCACTGATGCATGCCTGAGTAGATTTTCTCTCTCCATTTGTTAAATAATTTAAGATTTTTTTCTCATGGTTTCAGGAAGCTTAATATTGGCGATTTTTGCGTAGTTTTTTATATATAGGGAGGGAGATATTCAAGGGAGCTGGGTGAGGTTATACAGAAGATAGGTTGTTGACCTCTGGAGATGCATAGGTCCTAAAGAAAGGAATCACTGGCAACGTTGTGACTCTGGTAAGCTCAGTGCTCATGTTACATAGCGCTGCTGCTTGCAAGATGGCAGAGGGGAGGGGATGGTACCGTGTTAGGCAGCTGAACCTAATCTACATATTTGTTCATTTTACATATAATCTGTTCTGTAGAGAAACTAGAATGACAGCCGTACCTTCTCTTTCTTTCTTTGCTTGTAAGACTTCCGGGGGAAAAAAAAAATCTCCATATTGATTCATAAGACAAGATTGCTGTACAGCTTTCCCCCCTCTCCTCTCTACTTCCCCCCACATCAGGTTAAAATCTGTCAATTTTTCTTCTTAATAGTCTGGGGTGTTCAGGCTAATGCTGCTGATTTTTATTTTACCTTCTTTTTTTCCAGTCTTAATCATTCTCTTTGTATGAGAGAAGGAAAATCAAAATCTACAGTGATGCTATGAAGCTTAAAAAACACTAAATTTTGTCCAGTGGTGTTGTACTACTACCTTAGTTGTACATCAGCGTCTGCAGTGCCCTAGTATGTTCCCTTGAACAAGGAACAGACTTGTGGCTCCCATCTCCAGAGACTGAAAGATGAGAGGCAACGTATATTAAGTAGAGAACTTCAGAGAATTCATATAGAGCTCATTGATATGATAATGTCTGTGTGCTAGTGTTGTAATCACAGTGGCACTTACAGAAACACCACTGAAAAGAGATTTAAGAGATTTAAGCCAGATGATGAAGTGGCCTCCTAATTTTTCTTTTCCGTGTAGTTACCAGGCTGGAGAAAACCAGAAGATTAATACAGGAGGTGGTTAATTTTTAAGCACGTGAATAGTTTAAAAATGACTAATTATGCTACAAATTACATATTTAGTCTAAGAGTGTTGGGTGCTCTGACTTTAACGGTTAACCTTGGGAATAACACTGATGGTTGTTCCTGTGGTAAGCATGGAATTTTAGTAGTAAAAGTATATTTTCAGAGTGGATTTTGGTAAGGAAAACACTACTTTGACACTCCTCTCATATGCTAAATAAACAAACAAGTCAGTCACTTTCAAGGTTATGTTTTGGTTATAGCTATAACACTTATTTGAAAGGAAAAAATAGCAAGAAAACATTTTCAGTAATGACCTTCTGTGGTGGATATGGATTTAGTGGGGTTTTGGGGTGAGATTTTTTTGTGGTGTGGTGGGCACTTTTTGTGTGGTTTTTTTTTTTTTAATAAGTAATTTTAAGCTTTTGTGATTAAAAACCATTTCATTGTCACTGAGGGATGACTAGTCATATTACTTATATAGAAATACTATTTTCTTTATTGGATATTAATTTCTAAGCAAGATGCAGATTCAGTATGAGAATGCTATAGTTGTGAGTTTCATCTGAACTTACTTGCAGGTGATGAGCTATGGAAAACAAGTTTCTTTCATTTTAAGAAACTTGGTAGTTCTTTAATCTTTTTTTTAGTTTTTCTGGACTTGAAAGCTGTTAACAGCATCCCACAATTACGGGAGATTTTTTTGTTCCTGACATTTCATCCCATTGACCAATATCCAGAAGAGTGTCCAAAAGCATACAAAGGAAACACAATTGTCACCGCAGTTTTAAGTCATGAATGCAAATGCAATATTTTTCCAACAGATTAAAGAAAGTTTGTAGAGCTTCACTGTTTAGTCCTCAATTACTGCTGTATGTACTTTCAGTGAGTACTGGAATAGGTAACCTTACGCTGAATTTTAAATTGCATATGATTTTAATAGCTATGTTAATAATACCTTTAAAAACAGATTTTAAGTGGAGTACTGGCACAGCCTTAATCATAGTCTGTGAATGAAGAGTTTCATAAAATTTAATAGTAGGTATAAAAAAATACTAAAGCAAGACATGTAAAAATGGTATTTCTGTATCTGCTGACTTATAATTTAAGATGTGGAATTGTAATTAATTATTGATATAGTGAAGAGTTATTTTTGGATTCTGGTAGCCATAAGAATGATAACAAGTGCAAATATTATTTCACAAATTAATTTGTAGCCAAAAGGGCAGCTCACACATACAGAGTTTAAGATTCATGAATTAGTAAGTTTTATTTTAAACTGAACATTAGAAAAGGAAAACCTTCCTTGCAGTTTTAGCACAGGTAGTATTTGTTACTGAGTTTAAAACTACTGGGAAAAGGTAACTTGATTTCTAACAGCTTATGATGGAAGGGAATGGTTTTACGGAGATACACTGGGATGAACCTGGATATTGAAAAAGAATCTAGGGATTGAACTTTATGGATTTACTTAATGAAGAATTAGAATCATAGAATCGTAGAATAGTTTGGGTTGGAAGGGATCTTTAAAGGTCATCTAGTCCAACCCCCCTGCAAGCAGCAGGGACACCTTCTTCTAGATCAGGTTGCTCAGAGCCTCATCCAACCTGGCCTTCAATGTTTCCAGGGATGGGGCATCCACGACCTCTCTCGACAACTTGTTCCAGTGTTTCACCATGGTCATTGGAAAAATTTTTTTTTCCTAATATGTAATCCGAATCTACCTTCCTCTGTTTTAAAACTATTATGCCTCGTTGTGTTGCAACAGACCCTGCTGAAGAGTTTTTCCCCGTCTTTGCTGTAGGCCCCCTTTAGGTACTGGAAGGCCGCTATAAGGTCTCCCTGGAGCTGTCTCTTCTCCAGGCTGAACAGCCCCAACTCTCTCAGCCTGTCCTCATAGGAGAGGTGCTCCAGCCCTCTTATCATCAAGTAGGTTAAGTGCTGCTGTAAGAAGGAATTGTTTTTCGTCTCTATTTGCTTTTTCACTACTTAGACAATTATCCTGAGTTATGAGCCACCTTTGCTGTGAAAGAAGTTCTAATTTTGTCTTGTGGAACATACTTACTGAGCTTTGC
Source organism: Chlamydotis macqueenii (assembly GCF_036417535.1). Taxonomy (NCBI): domain Eukaryota; kingdom Metazoa; phylum Chordata; class Aves; order Otidiformes; family Otididae; genus Chlamydotis; species Chlamydotis macqueenii. The sequence goes on from NC_141558.1 coordinate 13,498,721, forward strand.
AAATGGTGTTCTCTAAATACAGTTTGTTTGGAGAGCAGCACTGAAAGTGAGCAATAGAATTTATATTCATACTTATCAAAGCTAAAATATTGCTTAGGTAATGATATATCAGCTAGCTTTTAAATTGCTTTAAAGTATTTGATAAATGACAGTAAACTCTACTTAAGCCTCATGTCACTACCTTTGTAAATTAGACACACAAGTGTTATCTTAATTTCACAGATGGGCAGAGTGAGGGAGAATGTGCTCAGCATGACAGCCCAAAAATCTGCATCTGCTAAGGCAGCTGGAGCTGTTCTGTGTCTCATGATCCTCACTTAATCCATGCTCTTGGTTAAGAAAGGGCATGAAAGAATTCACTTTATGTAATTACTTGCTTACGAAATAGAGGAGCAAAAAAAGAGCAGGTAAAATGCTTATCTATCAGAAATTAAGAGCATCTTCTCTGCCATTACTGTGTATCAAAAAGCTGTAGTTAGCATTGCTCTTTATTTCTTTATTTCTTTAATCAGGCTCTCTAGAAATGTTTTCTGTTCATTATTTTCTTTTCTTACAGCTTTCTTATGGTAATTTAGTTAATTTTAATGTCCATAAGCTAATTCTAGTAAGTTTAAGCTTTGCCCACGTTCCTAAATCAATGCTTATTTTTGAAATCCATGTTCCTCAGCACTGACTTTCTTGCTTAATGCATATGGAGGTAACTGTACAGATGGTTTCTGTTCTCCTAAATGTAGGTGACATGGAATTTCTGGAGTATACATACAATTTTGATACCATTTATGACATGCTTTCACTCAACTTTCATGTTGTTTCATCTACTCACAGCATGGATCTTACCCAAAGTGTTTCTATATATATATATATATATATATATATTTTTTTTTTTTTTTTTACTTTATATAACCCAGACTGGACCCAAACTTTTAAAACTATTTGAACATCCTTTATTTCTCAAGAAAAAAATGATTTTCTGTTACATCTGAGCTTACGTATCTTCCTCTTATATTTTGTAGTAGAATTATAGAATCAGTTAGGCTGGGAAAGGCCCTTAAGATCATCGAGTCCAGCCACTAACCTAACACTGTCAAGTCCACCACTAAATCATGTCCCTAAGTGCTGTGTCTACACGTCTTTTAAATGCCTTCAGGGATGATGACTCAGCCACTGCCCTGGGCAGCCTGTTCCAATGCTTGACAGCACTTTTGGTGAATAAATTTTTCCTAATATCCAACCTAAACCTCCTCTGTTGCAACTTGAGCCCATTACTTCTCATCCTATGGCTTGTTGGAGAAAAGAGACCAACACCCGCGTTGCTACAGCCTCCTTTCAGGTATAATGCCAGGTCTGCTTGTATCAACTTCTATCTGAATGCTAAACATCATAACACAAAGATACAGAAAGAACTTTGGAGATTTAAATCTTACTGAGTGGAGGAACTCTTAGAGTATATATGCATTGTTCTTATGATATAAGGAGATGATATTCCGAAGGAATTGAACATACACAAACTTAAAAAAAGTAAGAGAAACAAAAACTAAGGTATCTTTTCCAGTTTTTGAACTTGATTTGTTTGAGTCTGGATGTCAGACATTAGCATTAAGGTTTGATGTGGAATTATTGAGTAATGTAATAAGGTCACCATTTAAATGATTTTACTCATTGAACCTTTCTTGGTTTTAAATCTTGGATATCTGTCAAAATGGCAAGGAGAACAATTTAGAATTCAAAACATTCCCTTTTATAAGATTGTATTATTAAAATGCCTTCAAATGAGGCGTTAGGAAGCTGAAGCAGTGATTTTTTTCATGTTTGAATAGAAGAACAAGACCATGCCGCTAATCTGCAGCGGGCAGTATTTTAAGTGACTGCGCTGTTGAGGCAATGAAAGTTGTATGAAAAAGGACTCGGGCTGCGCGTTGCAGGGGATTCACTCATCTTGTCAAAGCTGATGGTTGTTCTGTGGCGTAACAGCGTGTGTTAAGATAATGGAATTTTAAACGAATGAGCCGTGGAAATAAGATGAGCAAGTATAGCCATGGACTGGAAGGAAAGTGATCCTTATATTTTATGCTTGTGCTTTTATAAAACATGCAGAGATGTATCCTACTGCATTAAAACTAATCAGCTAAAAGATTGGGGATGGGGGACTTGTCAGTGTATGACTGCTCAAACACAGTTAAGAAGAAAACTATTCCTTGCTCCAGGTGTTCCTCCTCTCTTCCTTCCAATCTCACTGATTTTTAAGTAGTAATAAATAGCAGTGATTATTTTATCTAGCTGAAATTTGACGGATAATAATTTGATTATTTCTCGTGCCGTTTATTTGCATCTACAACTTAGTCAAATCTCTCTGTAAGTAGTAAAGCTGTCGGGGTTAAGTGCACACTGAAAGGTGAGTGGCAAGTACAGATCTCTTGTTTATAGAAGTGACAGTTGACATTTAGCTTGTATAGATAGAAGCACCTCTTTGTCATCTGTAATTGTTTTCGCCCAAATGAGAAGTTCTCAGATTCCAGAGGGCAAAATTTTGCAACAGAAGAGCCTTGGATTTGATTAATTTGCAGCATCATGTGTTTGCAGTATGTAGAGCAAGAGGCCAAAAGATAAAATGATGGGAAGCCAGCCTGTTCTCCCAGCTGAGTTAGTCATCATGTGCTGGGATTAGGGGAATCTTGATTGAGTTCAATAATTAGGGTAACTTCACTTGCCTGAATGTCATTATAGTGCAACTGCTACATCTTTTCTGTTGAGAAAGCTTTAAAAAGAAATCTGCTTTGCCTACAGTGATACATCTGCCAAGTAGGGTTAAAAATAACAGCTATGCACTTTAAGAACATGTACTCTTTAAATGGTTTTTGGGACTGGATCTCTTTAACCTTTTGAAATATTTGCATTTCACAAGTTGTAGTAATACAGTTTCATAAACCAGTGCCCTTTTCAAATGATTGTAACAGCAGTGACTGCATAAAATCGCTTTTAATAATAGGGTAGAAACATGAGAAAGAAGCTTACATTGAAAAAATACACTCTTTTTTATTACCTCCTTGCCATCCTTCTTTCCTAAATTAAAATGAATAGCAACAAATTATTTTTCCTGTGTATGTTCAGTCACTTTCTCTCATACAGTGCATGGACATACACACTGTTTTGAGCACAAGCCTGGACTGACTGGTGTCAGTAAAGTAAATAACTTTGTTTCTCTTGTGTTCATTCTAATTTGGAAAAAGCTTAAAAAAATAGATGACTGGTAAGTGATTACAGGTAGAAATGTTATTTCTGTTGACTCTGGCTGACTTTTAAAAAGAGATGAGTTGTCTGATTAGAGTTTAATCTTTGAATGCTGATATGTTAAAATTAAGGTCAGGACATTTTTCTACAGAGATTCTTGACAAAACTTTTAGTCAGAAGGGATCAATAGTATCTGAAATGTTTCTTTTGACTCATAACTGGGGGAAGAAGCATTGTCCAGAAGTTTTGATGACAGAGATGTGTGTATCAGTTCTACTCACTACATTTATTACAGTAGAGACTTTTAAATACCTGTGTCTTCAACATCTCATGAATTATTTAGGTTCTTAAAGTGGGAGTTTAAACTGGAGCTTTGTATATTGTAACAAAACAATTACAAATTTCAAAATTATTCTTTTACAGTTCACAGAAGTTTTTTTTTCAATGTCATGATTTCAATTTATGTGTTGCTTGCCTTAAATGTCAGTCTTCATCTATCTTTCGCTTATCACATAAATACAGTTTTCAAACTTTTTTTTTTAACCTAGACTTTACATGCTGTGTAGATTTCTTTTTTTTTTGCCAATGTTTTTTAAAATACATAACTGTTTTTGTTTCCTTCAGGAAAAAGCAGATAAATTTATTTCTGCTTCAATTTCACTATGAGTTCCCCATGTTGTGATATATAGTTTTCTTAAGAAATAAAACATCAAGATTAAGTTGACCATTAATTCCAGTTAACTAATAAAAACATTTAATTTTTCTTACAGGAGATGACCAGGTGGAGAGAAAAGGTCAAGTTTTAATCCTTTTAGTGGAACAAGCTCTCAGTTTCCAGGACTACAGAGCGGCTAGTATGCATTGCCAAGAGCTCATGGCTGCAGGTGAAGTGAATAAATGGGAGTGGTGTGGCATGGTGGTGGAAATCTGTGTTCTGACTCTCGGCTTACTATGAAGTATTGTACTTCATTTGATTGATTCATTTAATTCAAAGATCAGTTCCATTTTTTTTGTGGAAGTCAACTGACATCAGCATGTCAACTTTAGAAAGCAGGTGGTATGAAATACTAGAAGTCCTGTTGTCATGGAGGAGGAACTCCATGTAGTCATGGAACTACAAAATGTGTAAGCCACAGTGACTTCTGGAGCAATGTTGTCTTTTTCTAAATCACTTTAGCTCACTGAGATGTCTCAACTGAAGTTGCATACTGTAATTCAGATAATCCTTTATTTTTTTGCATCAGAAGCTCAAAAATATGTCCCAGTAGGGATTAACTTTTTAATTGCATCCTCAGTTCTTTATTTTTTTTTAAGAAAGCAAAGGAAAAAGTTTTAATTTGTCATGTTGTTTAAATCCCATTTACTATGTTTTGGTATTACGTTTTTGTTAATGAGTGTTCATGTGTAACACTATTGAGATTAAACGTGTGTTGGTCCATACACATTCATTACAATTTATACGTAGTCATGTTTCTTCTCTGTAAAGTTCTTTATGGATACTTAAGATTATTCTTTAGAGAGCTTTTCTGTATGCCTCTGGGAACCAAAATTTCTCATTTTGGTTCAAACCAGTAAAAACGTGACTGCAGCTAATAGGAATGTGCAGGTCTTCTAGATGCCTGCCTTTCTATCAGAACTCTTAAAATATTTGTGCTATTTATGTAATTGGTACATGTGAGGCTGAGTGGAGGTAAATGATATATGTGTCAAGATACTGATGAAGGTGGGATTGATTTCTTTGGCTTTTTCTGCCTTGAGATTGAGGGCAGAAAATCTGAGATGAATTGAGGTTCTTGTAATTATTTCAAGTGATATATTTTACTTTTTTGTTTGTTTTTTATTTTTTGGAGCCACTCAAATAAGGTGTTTAATATCATGCTCTGAAGTGAATTATTATTTTCTTACTGCAATATGTAAAAAATACAGTGTATAGCCTTACCTATTGTACAGATACCTACAATATGGTAATAATGAATCTTCTATGCATTTGGTCAGTCTAAAGTTGAGTTACGTCTCTGTTTTATGGAGTCTTTATAGTTCCTTTTTCAGGGGATGTGAAATGTTGGCAGAAATGCCACATGCTCTCCTTTGTCTCATCCAGTAAGAATTATGCAGCATCCTCCTATACTTGTGAAGCTTACCAACCTCAGAGGTACATTTTATGTTCCCTTGTAGGTTATTCTAAAAGCTGGGAAGTATGCAGTCAGCTTGGGCAATCAGAAGGCTACCATGATTTGGGTATGCGTCAGGAACTCATGGCTTTTGCTCTGACACACTGTCCCCCAGGTGCCATAGAGGCGTTGCTGGGAGTGAGCAGTTCATTGCAAACCCAGGTATGTGTTTCTGAAACTTCTTTCATGCAAGTTCGGTGCTTACAGAAGTAAAGGGGACTTGTGCTTATTTTTAAGTTTGTTCATTTAAGTTCCACCTCCCAACAAGTTTATATTTGTTCTACTGTATTTTTTTTCTACTTTCACTGTTACATTTCAACAAATGAGGTCTCTTTATAAGCATTTTTATATGAGGAATTGGATTCTCAAGTAGAAGTGCGGTTATTGTCTCTATCTTCAGTACTTTCGATTTCTTCATTTATTTTCCGATTTAAACATTTTATATACAAATACAGTTAAATAATTTTTTCAGTGTTTTCCAGATTCTGTCACCTGTTTACACCTTGTAACGGAACTTCATTAAATGCCCCTATAAATATCTATTAAATGTTTAATCTTACATTTTAATGATCTTCTCACTAATTTCAACCATGTAATGGTTTTAACAGCTACAACAGGCTTTGTGTCTGAGCCGTCTTTATTAACTCTGCAATGACTGACTTCTTAGTAGAAGCAGATCTTAGGTGTTCAGCTGGTCGTATTATATGCGCGAACACATAATTGTGGCATTTAAGTACAAGTTATGGCAAGATGACATAGCAAACATTTTGAAAGGTTTTATTGGAAACTACGGTGCAGTAATTTAGGCTGTCAAAATGTTAAATTTCTATTCAGTATAATTGTGGCTTGGCCTACATACTATTACTTGTTAAGATCTCATGTTTGTCTTAGTTGTCTGAGAGCTCACAATGTTCATAGATTAGTCTTTGTGTAGTAAAAACATCTTGGAGGGCTGAAGAATGAGGGAGAAGAGAGCAATAGCTACAGTACATGTGCAGTCCAATTAAGGCAGCTGCAAGTGCGTAGCCTTTTTTTTTTTTATGAAGTTGATTGCATACTAATGTGTATGAGAAATACAGGCAACATAGGAAGGCAGTTTGCGCTGCTTCAGTAACAGGATCACATCAGAATAAAATGCCACAAAGAATTGGAAATAATAAATAGCTTGTAAGAGCTAGACTTAGTTTTTTTCATCATGAAAGCACTCAAATTTGAGAGAGGTAGGTACAATTATGAGCTTAAACGCAAATAGAATCTCTGCAAAATTGATGTCTGTACAGTATAGAAATAAAAACTTGTTTCCCCTCTTATGTGCCTGTACCTAGAATTAGAATTTGAAGTCAAACAAACTTTTGTCACTGTATAAGCCAGAACTTGTTAGATTTTCTGTCAATTCATTGCGTCTATGTCACTGTCTGGTTCCTTCTGAAAGCTTCATGTCCTGTTATTTGTAATGCACTGCAGCTGCTCAGCAACTGGTTATTACCCTCTTGCATCCTACTTCTTCAAGGCAAACAATTCTCTTGTCTTCACCATTCACAAAACTTGAGACTGAATTTGTTGCTCAGGTTTCGTTGTTAGTGCAATGTCATTTGTAGCAAAAGTGCGGATTAATTTGGTATTTGCCCCAGGAAGCTAAACCCAAGTCGTGATTTCTGTCAAAGCACATTTAATCAGTTTCTTCTGCAATTACTTCCTCCATAAACTAAGGATAAGCTTTTCAGCTCTGTTCATTAATGGTCCTACGCGTTTGGTCCGAGCACTCTGTATGTACGTAGATAAATACATGCAAAAAAATCTTTATCAGAAGGTCACGCTGACCAGGTAATATTTATATAAGTATCTTTTGTTGACCTTCATCAGTTCTATGGCCTGAGGAAATTCTGCTCACAAAACTGTTATCTTTTGTAACACTTGCCTCTGTGGTTTTGCCCAACACCTCAGAGGCACAGTTCAGATAATGGATGATAGTACAACAGGTTGCATATAATTAAAAAAAAAATTCCTACATTGCATGAAAATATTGCACAAAAATCACAGAGGATGGAAGATAATTTTATATAGGGTCTACAAGGGTGAAAGGATACCTATGCGGTATCTGATATCTGATATCTGATATTCTCCCTGTCTTCCCCTGCACCCTTGTTTTTCTATCATAGAAGCTTTTACCTCAGAATTTCTTGGGTTTCCTATGATATCAGTCATAATTCTTACATTTGATTGTTTGACTGGTAAGAGTTTGTATTTATTTTGTGTTTATAGATTCTTTATCAGGCTGTGAATTACCAGTTTCTTCCTTCAGAAGGAGGTGAGAATATAAATATCTCAGGACCTTCTTCGTTCATCAATAAGGATACAGAGGTAAGCTTTAGAGAAAGTTTTTGAAGTAATAGTGATCTTGTTCTGCATTATGCTGAAGAGCTGAATTTGAGTTTTTAGCAACATCTACCTGTTTACTAGATAAAATGCACAACATTAAATACATATACCAATTTCTCTTCTTCGATTGCTTTAAGTTCAAGGTTTTACTTATCTATTTATGCTTAGTCTGTTCTGATTTTTCATTGCTTCTTCCTACACAGTCTTAGCACCACAGAAAAAAAATATAAACCCAGGGACAGGAAAGTGCAACAAAGCTTAACGCAATAAAATACATTAATGTTGGTTTGATTTTTAATCTGTCCCAATTGCAATGCAAGACATTTGAAAATAACCTGAGTTGCCTATTTAATTTAAAAATGTCTTGAATTAAACTTTTCCCACTTTGTTCTGTGTATCATAAAGTTTATTATTTCTTTGCAATTTTTTAACTGTCATATATTGCATGTGAAATTATTTTTGTGTGCAAGATCAGAAGGAACATTGAGTGTTTTATGGGAAATAGAGGCAGGGCAGCAGGAAAGAAGTCTGCTATTATTCTTTCTGCTTTTCATATTTATGATTTTAAAAAATGTAAGTATGTACATGTACAACCGCAAGTACATTTCTCTCTTTAAAGAAGATATAATAAGCCATTTATGAAAGAAAGGGATGTCTTTTTCATCCTCTTCAGAGTGGAAAATTCTATGTTTAATTTATTTTTTTTTCCCCTTTATTTTCTGTTTAATTGAGTTTTTCTATAGCTGATAAATAGATTAGGGGAGGGATTACAAAAAACTTAAAGAAATACAGGAAAGAATAGAGAAAAAAAGAAAAAAGGTAGTTCATATTGTGTAGTCTGGCTTTTTCAGAAGATTCTCTGAATTGTAGATTAATGTCATTATACCCATGGGGAATTTCTACCAATGACAGCTATAGATGGAACATGCTAATCTTTCCCTTGAGTATATTTAACACCATGTTACTTAAAAATCTATACCTCTCCTTCATGTTGTTGGAATGGGAATAGGCAACTTTTATGTATATATCTATACTTGGTGTATGGTTTTTATATTTGTATAGTCATACATGCATACTTTGTGTACATATATGCATATGTAAACATACATGTACATGGTTTTGCATATATATAAAATAAATGGGCAGGAAAGTAAAATAGCATTGAAAACAGTATTCGGAGGAAGAGAAATAAACACTATGTGTCTGCTAGAATCATTGATATGAACAAATAGTCTGTTTGCTGGTAGGCATACTTTTTATTTTCTGGAAATTGGTAAATGAGTCTCTAAGAACAAGGTTATTAAGTAGATGTTAATAAAATTGTGTAGCATTCTGATGTGGGTGTGGATATGTATGTTTACAATATTTTAATGTACATAACAAATATCCATGCATCATGCATCACCTTCATTTGCTGTGGTACTATTGACTGTGTGTTGTGATGGAAGATATATATGCTTATAAATTATTCAGAAACTTATTCAAGCATTTATCAGAGTTGAGTAAACTCACTAATTAACTTCATTATCAATTTAGTTTGGATATCTGAAGCAATTTTCATTATGCTGGGGAGTTCACATTCAGAAAATTTTCCCTTCTTATTTTCTCCGATATGTGTTTCATTCCCTGCTCCCCCCCCCCGCCCCTTAGTTGTGATTGGTTGTTAAGAATTGGAAGTAGGCAGATAGTTGACCTGGCAAGTTTATATGTTACCGCATTGAGTTTTTTCTTTCTGTTTTAATACAGCTTCTTGGCATGTCATATTTCAGACTGTTACACTATGAAATGAGTTCTGTGTGTTTACTAATTCTGTTTGTTTGTTCTCTCCCAGTTGACTTAATAGGGATTTATAGCTTCTTTCATTTCTTGCAATGACACAGGAGGCAACATAGCCAAGAATTTAGTCAGTGTATAACTATTCCTTTGCTACAGACATCTGAAATGTTAGAAAAGTAATACAGTCAATAACTCAGTTTCTCTGACTTAACTGAATCCCGTAACTGCAATTCCCAGAGTTCCACTTCAGCTATTCCTTGTGCTTCACCTTCATTGTCTTGCACGGAATTTCAGTTTCTCAAAAGAAAAAACAAACAATAAGTCAGGATTTTTTTCCTCCCTTTCTTTTCACTCTTTTCTTTTTCACTTATGTCCTGATTAACTTATAGCATCCTTTTCTTGACGAGCTGGCAAATGTTCTTCTTTCTCAGTTATTGATACCTTTTCAAATTGGTACTCCAAATGTAATTTTCCTTATCTTGACTTGACTAAGTTGCTTCTGGGCATCCCTTTCTCTGTTATGTTAAAAATACCTATCTGTATGTATGTAAATTTTCCCTTTCAAAGCTTTAGTGACCTTTTTCTGTCCCTTCTTACCCTTATCTAGTATTGAATTGTTAGTTACTGCTGCCATTTTTTTCGTTATACTGACCTACATCACCAGCTACTCATATTTGTCAGTCATTCTTCTCTTGATGAAGTCCTCTCTAGTCCTCTCTAAACTCATTTCATTTTTGTTCTTTTAAGTTTTTCCTCTGAAACTTTTTTCCTGTTAAACTTGCAGAAATGCTGGTAGCAGCTGGCTACATATCTTCACTGACTGGGTAGAAATGTGTCATTTAACATTGCTGCCGTACTGACTTCAGTATAACTTTTCTCCAAATTTTTGGTGGTTCCTACTCTGAAGGAAATTCTTGATTGCTATGGTAAAGAGGCATGTAATTATTCTGTCGGAGCTGATGAGTCATGAGATGCTGTGTTATGTATAAACAGTAGACACAATAACCATCAATTACCTTCTGAATGAGCTCTGACTTTATGTTAAATCTGCATAATACTTAAAACATGCATTATATCTGTTATAAATAAAATTATTGTATTTTATATACTTGAATGAGAAAACTTAATTGCTGTAAAGTCACACATCAGCACAACAGAAATGTAGTTTCAAGTTTCCTTGAAAACAAACTCTTTGATAGGAGAGCAGACATGATGTTTAGATTAGAGTGTCTTCAGATTAGATATAGTCTGATTTGATATGTCTTCAATCATTAGATATATATTTGATATATATATTTGATTTATTATATATTATATATTTATGATTTTTATATGTATTTGATATATATATCTTCAAACATTAGATATAAAGCTGTTGAAGTTTTCTCTATGGAGGAAAATACACTTTCTATTGCTGAAGACAGTATGTTTACATTAACATGCTAATTATATATTTATATCAAATGTGTGAGCTTTGTAAAGCATGCAATTAACACAAACTTTGCAGGACTGGAATAGCACACATCAGCCAACATGGATGTTCTGGGTATTTTGTAAATGCTTTACATTAGGAAGAGCTGGTACAGAAAGCTCCATTTGTGGAATGTCTTCTACTTTTAAGAACTGACTTGCATGTGAACTTCCTGAGAATGAATGAAGATGTTTTGCAGGATGATGTGTAGACATATACATGCATGTATTGCAGAAGCCGTTTGGGATTGAGAATAGGCTGGTGTTTCGATTCTTTTTTGCAGTCTTTTAAGTTTGCTATACTCAGTACCTTCTAGAGTGCTAGCTGCAGAATTCAAATCTTGATGATACTTTTTCACTCAGTGTGGAGATGAATGTTTACATCTCTTCACCATTTCCCCTGCTGAGAATTCAACTTAATTAATGCTACCTCTGTACAAATACAAGATTTTCTCTATTAACAACTTCCTGGAATTATTGAAAATTAACTTTAGCATGCTGAATCTCCTCATTTTAGAGAGCTCATTAGCTTAACAGAAGCATTCAACAATTATGTAAAACATTACCATTATAAACTTTGGAATTAAAAATAGCTGGTGTCTGTGGAAACAAGATTATAATTCAATAAGGGGGAAAATGTTCTACTGATCATGCTATTCACTTCAGACTGAAACTTCTACATCACTTTTAACTTGTCTTTTGTTTGCTTTTATGACAGCTATTGCTTAAATTAGTTATCATTAAAATGTGTTATTAACATAGTGTGCCTAATCTCTAATGCGTTTGGCTTTAGGTTATTAGCCTTATTAAAGCATGAGTCTAACGCTTGCCGTTGTGTGTTGGATATGCTCACAGGATGAAACCAACGTCTCCTCTAGCCAGTCTGCTGATTTGTTGTATTGGACGACATCAAAAACCATGAAAGTGTTGTCTAACACAACTATGACTACAAAAGCCATGCTGCATGCTGTCAGTGATGGACAGTGGTGGAAGCGGTCATTAACTTATCTTCGACCATTACATGTAAGGGATTGCTGATGTGTCTGCAGATGTTTACACGCTCACTGATACATTAGTATGAAAGCTCGGCTACTTTACAGGTATCTGATGCTGAAGACCTCAAATCGATAAATGAACTAGAGACATCAAGGAATTGTTTGCAAAGCGAATCCCAGTGAAAGGAGGAGTCTAAAACTGTTTCCTTTTCTTGTTTTCTAATCTGTTTTCTCCTGCTTTTTTAGCATAGTATGAAAAAGCATAGTTGAAATTTGGCAGAACAGAACTTTGTGGAAGAAAGCACAGAGAAGTCTACTCTTTAAATACTGTCATTTTATATTCAAAGCTGTTCCTTTTCAGTTTCTCTTTTCTACCTTCTCTACTTCAGTGGATTTTTTGAAATGTTTATGGTATTAGTTTCTCTGATACTACTTCTGAGCATGATTCTCTTTCTTTTTTTTTAAGAATCATAGAATGATTTGGGTTGGAAGTGACCTCATTCAGCATTGGCTGATAGGATTACTCCTATCTTTTTCCTCACTGAATTCAATGGTATTTTCATTTACAGTTGCTTCCCTTCTGAACAGCAGTTACAGACTTTTCAATGAGTTATTTTTTTATCACTAGACTCAACCATACTTATTTTTCCCAGGGTCAAGAATTTGGAGATGTATTAAAAAGTGAGTCTGGAGGAAATGCCACTGTAGAAAAGCAAGGTTGTCATCCATTTTATGAGTCTCTAATTGCTGATCCATATGTTGCAGAGGTAAGTTTCTGTTATGGAATTCAGAAGTGTTAGTTTTTTGTCGAGATCTTATAATTGGATTTTTAATTATTTGTGTGACTTTCAAGGATTTGAAATTTTGTGCAACAGTAGGAAAAATTCCAGCATTGAACAGAAAGGAAAGCAAATTATCCACTGCTGGTGTTTCATGTGGGGGCCAGCGACACAGCTGGCAGCAGTCTAAAAAACATCAAAAGGGATTTCAGGGCTCTGGGTTCAACAGTCAAAGGCTCTGGGGCGCAGGTGGTCTTCTCGTCAATCCTCCCGGTCGAAGGGCAGGGACCTGAAAGGGCCAGACGTATCTGGCAGGTTAACTCTTGGCTCAGGGACTGGTGCTACAGCCAGGGCTTTGGGTATCTAGATCACGGGGCGTGCTTTGAGAAGCCCGGGCTGCTAGGGGTGGATGGCGTGCACCTAAACAAGACGGGGAAGAGTGTGCTTGGACAAAGACTTGCCAGGCTTATCCGGAGGGCTTTAAACTAGTGTTGCTGGGGGAGGGAGAGCACAGTTCAGCCCACTGCTGTCAGCATGGCACCAGTGCCAGCACCGAGGGTCCAGAAGCTGAGGAGGGATCACAGATAAGTGCAAATAAACCTAAACTGCGGTGCAATAGCACCCCTGTAGCTCCAGCCAGCAAGTCGGCTTTGTCGGGGGCCCAGCTGAAGTGTCTCTATACCAATGCACGCAGCATGGGGAATAAACAGGAAGAGCTGGAGATGCTTGCATACGAGCAGGGCTACGACCTCATTGGCATCACGGAGACGTGGTGGGATGACACATACGACTGGGGCGTCAACATGGAGGGGTATAGGCTTTTTAGAAAAGACAGGAAGGGGAGACGAAGAGTGGGTGTCGCTCTCTACATCAGCAACCGGCTGGAGTGTGTGGAGCTCCGCCTGGGGATGGAGGAGGAGCTGACAGAGAGCTTATGGGTCAAGATTAGATGATGGGGACGGACAGGGGATGTCACGGTAGGGGTCTGTTACAGGCCGCCTGGCCAGGAGGATAGAGCGGACGAAGTGCTCTATAGGCAGATAGGAGCAGCCTCACAGTCACAGGCCCTGGTCCTCATGGGGGACTTCAACCACCCTGACATCTGTTGGAGAGACAACATGGCAGGGCACAGGCAGTCCAGGAGGTTCCTGGAATGCGTGGATGACAACTTCCTCCTGCAGGCAATAGAGGAGCCGACAAGGAGGGGTGCCATGCTCGACCTTCTGCTCACCAACAGGGAGGGACTGGTCGGGGATGTGAAACTAAAGGACAGCCTTGGCTGCAGCGACCATGACACGGTGGAGTTCAAGATCCACGGGGCAGCGAGGAAAATACACGGCAAGCTCTCTGCCCTAGACTTCAGGAAGGCGGACTTCGACCTCTTCAGGGACCTGATGGGCCAAGTGCCATGGGAGGCGGCCCTGGAGGGAAGAGGGGCCCAGGAAAGTTGGTCTATATTCAAGGAGCACCTCCTCCAAGCTCAGCAGAGGTGCATCCCGATGAAAAACAAGTCGGGCAGAAAGGCCAGGAGGCTGGCGTGGATGAGCAAGGAGCTCCTGGACCAACTGAAAGTGAAAAAGGAAGCCTATAGAGGGTGGAAGTGGGGACAGGTAGCCTGGGAGGACTACAAAGAGGCTGCACGAGTGGCCAGGGATAAGGTAAGGAAGGCCAAAGCCCTGGCAGAACTGAATCTGGCCAGGGATATAAAATGTAACAGGAAGAGCTTTTATAGGTACGTAGGGGACAAAAGAAAGTCCAGGGTAAATGTAGGTCCCCTCCAGAAGGGAACTGGTGTCCTGGTTACCCAGGACATGGAGAAGGCTGAGGTTCTCAATGACTTCTTTGCCTCAGTCTTCACCGACAAGAGTTCCTGTCCCACCGCCCAAGCTGTAGAAGGTGGAAGCACAGACTGCAAGAATGAAGAACTGCCCATTGTACTCGAAGAGCAGGTTCGGGATCATCTAAGGAACCTGAAGGTGCACAAGTCCATGGGTCCTGATGAGATCCATCCTTGGGTCCTGAGGGAACTGGCGGATGAAGTTGCCAAGCCACTGGCCATCATATTTGAGAAGTCGTGGCGGTCTGGTGAGGTCCCCGATGACTGGAAGAGGGGGAACATAACCCCAATTTTTGAAAAGGGGAATAAGGAAGACCCAGGTACCTCACCTCTCACCTCTGTGCCTGGCAAGGTCATGGAGCAGATTCTCCTGGAAACAATGCTAAGGCACATGGAGAGCAAGGAGGTGGTTGGTGACAGCCAACATGGCTTCACCAAGGGCAGATCGTGCCTGACCAATTTGGTGGCCTTCTATGACGGGGTGACGGCATCGGTGGACAAGGGACAAGCAACTGACATCATCTACCTGGACTTGTGCAAAGCTTTTGACGCTGTCCCGCACGACATCCTTCTCTCTAAACTAGAGAGACATGGGTTTGATGGACGGACCACTCGGTGGATAAGGAGTTGGCTGGATGGCCGCACTCAGAGAGTGGTGGTTAATGGCTCAATGTCCACGTGGAGATCGGTCACGAGTGGCGTCCCTCAGGGGTCCGTGCTGGGCCCGGCCCTGTTCAACATCTTTGTCGGCAACATGGACAGTGGGATAGAGTGCACCCTCAGCAAGTTCGCCGACGACACCAAGTTGTGTGCTGCCGTCGACACGCTGGAAGGGAGGGATGCCATCCAGAGGGACCTTGACAGGCTGGAGAGGTGGGCCCGTGTCAACCTCATGAATTTGAACCAGGCCAAGTGCAAGGTCCTGCACCTGGGTCACGGCAATCGCAGGCACAAATACAGGCTGGGTGGGGAATGGATTGAGAGCAGCCCTGAGGAGAAGGACTTGGGAGTGCTGGTGGATGAGAAGCTCAACATGAGCAGGCAATGCGCCCTTGCGGCCCAGAAGGCCAACCGCATCCTGGGCTGCATCAAGAGGAGCGTGGCCAGCAGGTCGAGGGAGGTGATTCTCCCCCTCTACTCTGCCCTGGTGAGACCCCACCTGGAGTACTGTGTCCAGTTCTGGAGCCCCCAGCACAAGAAGGACATGGACCAGTTGGAGAAGGTCCAGAGGAGGGCCACGGAGATGATAAAAGGGCTGGAGCACCTCTCTTATGAGGACAGGCTGAGAGAGTTGGGGCTGTTCAGCCTGGAGAAGAGGAGGCTCCGGGGAGACCTGATAGCAGTCTTCCAGTACCTCAAGGGGGCCTACAGGAAAGATGGGGAGAGGCTGTTTAGTAGGGCCTGTTGTGATAGGACAAGAGGTAATGGTTTTAAAATAGAGGGGGGTAGATTTAGATTAGAAATTAGGAAAAAATTTTTTACGATGCGAGTTATAGAACACTGGAACAGGTTGCCCAGAAAGGTGGTGGAGGCCCCATCTCTGGAAACATTCAAGGCCAGGCTGGATGAGGCTCTCAGCAACCTGATCTAGTCAGGGATGTCCCTGCTCCTTGCAGGGGGGTTGGACTAGATGACCTTTGAAGGTCCCTTCCAACCCTAACCATTCTATGATTCTATGAAATGCAGGAACCAAGGTAGATAATGGTGTCTAGTGCAAGTGAACTAAATATAACTACAGGGTGTAGTGCACATGTGTCAGTTATCTTATTTTACTTCTAGTCTGAAATCAGCTATGGCACATACCAGAACAATTCTTTGGAAAGCTTTGCAGAGGTGTTGCTGAGAACAGAGAAACTAACAGAAACAAAGAGCGAAGGAAAAGACCTACTTCCAACTACAGAAGGTATGGGTATGTGTATCTTCACTCCTGTATTTACTATATATAGTAAATATAGGAGAATCTATGGATGGCTTTAAATATGGAGAACTGCACACAGTGATCTGAAGTACTGTCTGGATATTTTGTACAAAATGTAATCTGATTCAACATCTTATGTTGGTAAGTAGTCTTGATAGAAGCACCTGCAGCAATTTCAAGACAAGTGGTGTTTTTAGGAGTTGCTCAATAAAGAAATGTGAAAGTTGACTTTAAATATACAGAAATTGGTATTTGGGGGCTGGCAAAGACACAAACATTAGGGAGGGAAAAAAACGTTGAAGGTTTCCTGAATGCTACCATGTACAGATATTTAAATGGAAATTTGCAGCCCCCTGTTAATATTATTTGTATGTATGCCTGTGTATTCATTTGTTCAGATTCTGTGCCATTGTTTATACAGCTTTCGGTATTGCAGGGTCGTTACAGTATTTTACATGCTAATTAATGCTCAACTGCAGTTTCTGGAATCATTAGAACTTTTAATCTTCTAGAATTTCTACTTTTTATAGTTTATATTTAATAATTTGCTAACTGAAAGGGTTTCAATTTTTAAAAAATATGACACAAAACCATTTATTGTCTTTCCTTTTGTCTGTCTCCTGCTGATTTAAGAAATGAAGTGTTTAAATATTTACATGCTGTTACTGTCTTTCGAAGGAAGATATCTGTGTTGTATTTTACTCTGTGGTAAGTTGTGCCATGAAAAATGAGTGTGTTAAATCACTTGCAATATGGGAAAAGTTTAATGTGAGACTTTCTTCATAAGCCACACAGTTTTATTTCAACTGTTTAGTGAAAACCTGCATGTTTCTCTTACAGGTATACAATTCAGTAGTTCATTTGAGAGGTGTGATGTTTCTGCAGATAACGTGTACAGTTGTAATATAATAACATTATGAGTTAGAAAAGGTCAGCAACAGTTTGTATAAATGAGGATGTAGTCACATTTTGTTCCCTTCATGCTCTCTTAATGCAAAAATAGTTTTAAGTCAATACTTATGATCTCTTTTCTTGCATGCAGAAAGCCTATAGACTTCTAGGTCTCATTCCTGTGTCTTAAAGGAGAGGGAGGCAAGGATTAAAAAGTATTTATTGCTTTCTTAGGACAAATTATGTTAGTTGGCAGATCTTTGATAATACTTCCTGCTCCAACTTCAGTAATTGCAACTGGTTTTTTTACAATTCAGTGGCTGTCTTTGAGATGGAAATTTCGGTTTTGGGGACTTTTGCTTGAAGAAGAGAAGAAATTTTAGATTCCAGCTTCTTCCTCCTCTTAAGCGTGCAGACGACTGTTTTTACTGTTTTAATACTTTTGTTCTCTTCTGCCACTATTACTCTATAGTCAGTCCGAATTTCACTTACGAGACTTTCCAACTGTGCTATGGAACTGAGACTTCTGTGTTTAGCTTGAATGCTAATGTGAATTATTAGCTACTATACTAGTAATTCACAAACATAGCAGACTTGGTTTTACTGACAAGTTTGAATCCCGTTTGTTTCTTTCTAGCTGTCTTCTAGGACAGCTACAGCAGCAGGTTTCAGCTCTGTAAGAAGAATCGATGAACCTGGAAGAAGATGCAGTTTAGCCAAGAAACCCTAGTTGTGCTTAGCATATTGTTTTAGGAGAAGTTGAAGTATGCATCAAACTCTGTTTCCATTACTATAGCAGTGTCATGCTCCAGGTGTGGTGTGAGGGAATAGCTAAACACTTTTTCCAGAGGCAGCATGCATGATAAACAGCAAACTTTATATTAAGTTTTCTTTTGTGGATTTGGTAGGGTCACAAGCCTTGGACTTGGACTTTTGTTGTCCATTCTATCTGGATGTAGGTGGTAGACTGAGCATTTTCAAGTGAAGTGGTAGCACCCGTCACTTTGGGTCATCCATCACTCTTTCCTCGGCTATGCCATTATAGTGCATCCAGGCAGTGTTGTGCATTTCTGTTTAATTGTGGTTGTCTTTCTCCATAGCCCTTAGGGATTTGATGGGGAGGTTGAAAATGAGATCTGAATGGGAAGTTACTACAATTGATGGCTGCATTTCGTTGTAACTAGATTAGGTACTACACTCAAAGTAAACCCAAGGAAGTCACTCATAGCTATTAATCCTCAGGAATTTTAGAACAGGGAATAGCTTAATGTTTTCCATGATTTTGTAATTGCTTGCAGGCATGACTGTTCAACTGCAATATATACTTTTAAGTTTAGTGAGCCTTTATCACATGCTAAGTGAACAATTGGAGACTTGAAGCAGTTTTTACATTTATTTTTTTAGAGAAAAAAAAAAACATTAAAGAAGTGTTAATACTTCCTAAGTATTGATAAATGCCAACTATCACAAATAAACTATTTTCTTTTCTACTTTGCCTTCCAAGCAGGCTTGTGAGATAAAGACCTGCACAGGAAATAAAAATTATTAGTAAAATCACAATTTTTTGCTTGTGGGACATCAGCATTGGCTCTTTGCTCGTCGCTGCCTGTTCTCCCTGGCTTGCCAACCCTGTAATGTTTAATCCCTTTAGCAAATTCCAAATTTGGCAGTAGTCTGAAATGATACTAAGTTCCTGTAAATTTTGTGAAGATGTATGAGAGAACACAGTGGCATCCTGCTAATTAGTGTCCATAGCCTGCAACTTGAACTCAGCCCTGTTAGATGTTAGAGAATTCCTCTAGGGCTTCACTGGGAGACAGAAAAGTGTATGAAGTTAGTCTTTCTATATACACATGTGTTTGTGTGTATGTAAAGTAGACATCTGTATATGGATACATGAATACATATTGGCACACAGGCACACAGAAAATTCATACTTACTGAATCAGTACGGGCATGCTTATTTCTCAGAAGGGATGACAATGGAGGCAGATCTTTCTTCGTAACTACATTCTGGCAACTGGAATGCCTTTATGTTGAGCTTCATGCAGGAGTATTAATAAAATCGTATTGTTTTCTGGCTTTATATTAGTGCTATGTTCTTTGTCATGATTGCTATCTGAAGCGTGAAGATAATTTTTTTGCTAGTGTGGCAGTTGTCATGTTGAGGATGTTGAGAACCCACAATTTATTATGTCTTCCTGAGGCTTTGCATTCATTAATTTTCCAGAGAAAGGGAGAAGAGGGCAAAGTCCAAATTCTTCTTTACCTCCTCCCAGTTTTTTCTGTTCAACTAGAGATAGTTATAAGACTGCATGAAGTAACTTCCTCTGCTCAGAGTAGGAAATACCAATTTTGCAAACTAGTTCATCAAGATTTTAATACTAGATATTTCTGTAGTCCTGCTGTCTTTGCTTGGATGGCATACAGGCTATTTTGAATGTAGTAAAAACAAGCTGTCAGCAGCAAGAAGCTATTGGTAAAAGCTATTTGCAGCACAGAGCATAGGCGCTGTTGGACAGACTTGTATTTGCAATAACTGTGACGTACTGCCATGTAGACAGCCTCTGTGATGACTTGTCACCTAGAAATTTGGATTTTGTATCTGGCTGAGGGCCAGCATGTAAATCCACTTCAGGCTTATGGCAAATGAATGATAATCTGAAAGTTGTAATTGGTCATTGAAGCCTTTTATACGTCATTCTTTGAAATGAAGAATTCACTGGGGAGCTCTGTGTGTAAAATAATCAGGTTTCTTGCCAGTGTGCCCTCAAGAGTAGTTTGTGTGATGTGGGAATATAGGTATTTGAGACTTCCTTAGAAGAAACCAGGAGCTAAGTTGCTGGAAGATAGCTTCTACTGATTGTAGTAATAATAATAATAATAATAGCTATAAAAAAAGGAAACCACAGTGTTATTTTCCTGATATACTTACAATTACTTACGCAGTTTCTGGTCCAGGTTTTGTAAGATTTTTGAAGTGTTCCTGGAGCTGATGATATTGTTGACCCACAAAACTGAATATTAAGTGTATCATGAGAATCATTATGCTGTAACTGTTTATTGGAACTTTTGTAGCAACCACAGTGATGCTTGACTTCAGTACAGGAGGAGATAACTGCATGAGGGAGAGATCCTGTTACTAATTAACAAATCTTGGGCACTCGCATTGTGTCTGTGTATTGGTTCTCTTATTTGTGCAATGTAAAATGTAGTGGGTTTTTTTAAACAAAAGAAACAAATTTCGTGTCTATAATGTAGGAAGAGCAGGTAATTTTTGTGTCAGTTTTACCAAAAGTGTATCTTTTTGTAATCAGAATAATTGTTCTTCGATGCATTAATTTTGACTATGTTATTGTGCTGATATTTCTATTTGCCACATGTGGCAGGACCTGGTCCTGGTGTTTCACTGATCTTATTTAAAATTCACATGATACTTGCAACTTGCTTTTTTTAAAATTAAGACAGAAGTTTTAATCTGGTTTATTGTGTTCAGTGATAAGTGAATTAGAGCTCAGGCTTGAAGAGAAGATATTTTGTACTGTTCCTCTGGTTAGTATCTGTGAACACGTACAACATTACATTACTGCTTTGATTTTACAAGCAGAAGATTTACTTGTTATAAATCAGTACAGGTGATATTTTAGTGGCTTTGTTTAGCATCTGTTACTGCATAGTCTCGTTCTTGGTTGGTTAATGCATCAAACACTTTGCCTGGAAGTCAAGGTAAAGCTGTGCTGCAGTTTAATTACATATTATCTGTTTCTGAATTGCACTGATAAGTGTTTAATTAAGTATGTATAGAGTGCTTCAAGCTAGTGTCTAATAAAATATGGTTACACTGAAAATAGTTTATTTGCTAACTGTCAAGGCTGGATGGGTCAGTAATCAAAGCTTTATTTCCCCTCCCTATATGGTGCAGTTTTGCTACAACTGGCAAGTGATGCTTTACCAAATGATATGGCCTTGTCTCTTGCTTATCTACTTGCACTGCCACAGGTATGTTGATAGTGATTTTGTTTGTATGTTTTTACCAGGAAAGACTATTCATAGCATTTCAGAATTCCATAAGAAAATGTAATTTCCATAGGGTTATAAAAACTAAGTCTTTGCATTAATTTAAATACACATTTTTGTAGATTGGGCTGGTGCATTTAAAGGAAGCTCTGAACAAATGCCGTTGGACTGGCTTATGGCACTGACGAAAATATGCGTTTTCATACCCAAAATAGTAGTTGAGCCACGTGACTGACAGTTCTAATATAGCTGAGAAATATGGATAATAACTTTGTGGTATAGAAGCAGCAAAACTGTGGTTGGAAAATAATTTTGGTTAGGTGTTTGTGCAAGTGGGGGAAAAATGTCGTAATGTAGAATTATCTTTGTGTGCGTGTCAAGGTAACTGATTTACTTCTGTGCCAGAAAAACATATTCAGAGCTTTTTCTAAATCGCAGCAAGCAGCTTTTTAGAAAGTTTGTGCACTTAGTGTTGTATGCTTGCTAATTCTTTCATCTAAATTAATGTTCTCTTTCTCCTAGGTGGTAGATGCCAACAAATGCTTTGAAAAGCAATTACATTCTGCGTTATCTCTCCAGCTGGCAAGTTATTACTATAGCCTGCAGATCTATGCTCGTTTGGCACCATGTTTCAAGGACAAATGCCACCCTCTCTACAGGGTTAGTACTCTTTCTTTTTAAAGCCATATTCATTAATGTGCAGCATTAAAGCTTTTCTAAAAAGCCAGTACATGAGTTAAGCCTGTTAAGGAGCTGATCTGACTTACCCTGTGAGCAGCCTGTTAAGTTGCGCATAATTATTCTTCTACAGTGCTGTAAACAGACAATTTGTGAAAGAGTTTTTGAAGCACAATAGCAAATGTCATTTATAGGTAATAGCACTATCAGTCTTCAAAGTAGCTTATAAACACTAAGCAATAATGAGCATAGCGTATGCTGTTACCTTGCAATACTGATACATAATGGTACTTCTTAGGAAGAGTAAAGTGTTCATTTCAACAAGAACTATACTATTCAAAAGGTTTCCATAGCCTTCCTTGAGGTATGTTGTTTTGTATTTCAGTTCACATATACTTTTTTGAAAATTCATCCTCATTCATTGAAGAATTTGTTGATTTCCTTTGACAAGTGTGTCTTTTTGGAATGGCACAGCTTTGCTTCTTATTCATTGCCTATGATTAAAGCAGTTACATGGTAAACTCCAAACTAAATAAAAGAGATGACGGACAAAGTTTAATAAGGCACCAAATGCCATTCCTACTAAGATACCTGAGTAAAAACTCTTCTTTGCCTCTCCAAGAGAGCCTTTCTGTATTTATACCAGTTCTTTCCTCCTGGACAGAAGGTCTCCAGACTGTTTGATTTTCAGCCTAGTTCTGCTTTACAGCTACAAAAACCACTTCTGATCACAAGTTTTCTGAAAAGAGAGACCATTAATCACCACGGTGGCATGAGAGAAGATTCTGTTCCCCCCCCCCCTCCATGTTCAGGATGACTCCTGATTTACAGAGGAAAGCCTATTTTGAGATTCGCCCAGTTCTGCAATTAGGTGACCTTTCATGTTCCTGCTGAGATTGGCATTTTACTGTCTTCTGTTTAGAAGCTAAAGGCTATCTGAGCCCACAATTAAAATATGAGGGGCTTGCAAAATATATTTGTTATTATTAATTAATTCATATTTGTTAAATGCCTTCCTTTGAGCCTAGGTCCCCCCTGCTGCAAGACAGCTTTGTAGTTTAGCTTTTTTTAACAGTCTTATTTTACAGAAAGAGCTATGAAGCCTTTTGAAAGAGTAAGTCATAAGAACGAGGACAGAGATCTCAAAGATTGAACTATTTCTACTGTAATTGCCATTTAATATGCAAAGTCTTATCAATAGCACTGTGTTGTTTATCTCTTGCTGATACGATCTTTTGTTCCCACAAAGCCCCCCCAGACTTAAATACTGAATTTCCACTGCAAAACAGCCGTTAGTTTAAATGTACATCTTAGATGCTGGTAATAAAGAATGACTCTGCTTCCAAGTTGCATTCCTCAGTTACTATCCATGGGAATGGATCTAGCCATGTTTTTTATTTTTGTGTTTCCTAAGAGCTCTGGCGGGGAAAAAATTGATCTTAAACTTCTATGATACAAACTTTTAAGAAGATGATAAAGTCAGTTGTAGATGTCATTCTGTAGTAGATTGTGTGCCAGCTCATGCCACTAGTTTCTTGTGTCATCTTTGTCTTCTGACTGTTTCTCAAAACAGAAATGTATCCTTAGGTCCCTTAGCTGTATAATTCAAAGCTGTGCATCGTTCTTAGAAAATAACTGAGGGCATTCTTGTGGGTGGAGGTGTATAACCAATCCTTTTCTTCCCCTTGTTCTAAACCTTTATGTATTCAGTAGAGATCTAAATCTGACACTTCAGCCTCATGCTTAGAAAGTGGATCCTGAAGATCATAGAGTATGTATTTCTGTTTAACAACATATGAGTCGCAGTAGGTGTGATTTCTCTAGTTCATTTGAATCAAGTATTCTGTCTGAAAACTAACTGAATTTATAAGAAGCTGTATAGAAATATGGAGAAGTCTACACTTCCTGTGTTTACTTTAAAATGACATCGTATAAATCTTTCAGAACGGTACATGAGTACCTCTGGCATAAGGGGAAAAATGTTCTCATAATGAAAATGACAGATATAAGGAAAATGGGGAGTAGGTGGGGAGAGTTCCTCTTCCACTGACTAAGACTTTTAAGACTTGCTAGTTAGTCAAGAAAGACATCTAGAAGGAATGATTGTATCTGTTGTATGAAGGCCTGAGGTTTTTTAAATGACTTATTTATTTTTTTACTATGATGTGAAATACTGACAGGCAATATCTGCACATCAAAACAGAGTCATAGACTGCCAGGAACTCTCATTAACGTTTTTTTTTACTGTCGATATTGAAAAGGAAATCAGCTTGATAATTTCTGTTTCTGATTATTACTTTACTTTAAGGAGAAACAAAAGGATTTGGGTGTAAAGTACTGCTTTAGATTTGTACCCAAACCTAGTTGAATTTTATTTATAATAATAATGAATTCTAGTTTTTATAATAATATAAACATAATAGTTTCAGTTTAGGGCATCTGAGCTATATTAGTTTCTTATCCTGAGGAAACTGTTAAAGGAGCTCTACAAGCAAATAAAAGCACATAAAAGTCTGTAAGAATGATGCCAGACAGAAGAAAACAAAATTTCAAGAAATGAAGTGGCTGTAGAAAGCAGTGATTGAGGAAACTTGTTAGTCTTTGAGAAGCTATTATTTATTTTTGATTTGAATCTGTACTGGGCCTCATAGGGATGGGGTTAACTTTCTTCATCCCCTATGCTGCTGTACTTTGCTTTGGTGGCCAGCAGTATTGATAACACACCAGTGTTTTGGCTGCTGCTGAACTGTGCTTGGGCAGCATCGAGGCTGTCTCCCCACTGCCTCTCTGATTCACTGCTTGCTACTTCCCAGTCTTGGTGAATGAGAAGAAAAGCCATACAACTGAGCAAGAAATGTGCTAGATAATTTTTGCTGTTAACAGCTTCCCTCCTCATTTGTCCTATCCTGGTGATCTGAATAAGTAACCAGAATAAATATATCTGGGAGATTGTTTACTCTAGAAAGGAGTGAAAAAGTTTAATTGCCGTAAGGTTAATTAATATATTGTGTTCCTGTGCCCATGCTAATAATCTAATGCTGAGGTGTTTCTGTGGTTTTGGAGGATATTTTACTGACCTTAGCAAGGGGGCAAGCTTTTTCTTGGAGCATCAAGCAACAGTTCTAACAAATAATACTAAGTTGGTGAGGGGAATGGGAATTTTGCAATTAATAGCAGCAGAGGAAAGTTGCTGTCAGCAGAAAATTCTTACCTTTTAATTTTATTCACTTTCCTGTTATTTTCATTCAAGAAAATGAATTTTATTCCTGTCCTTTTGTGCATTGCAACTCCTTAGCGATGCAGCCTAGAGCTGGTGAAGATGCTACAAGTGCAGTTCCACAGAGTTAAGTAGCCTGATGTAACTGGCTTTTGAATCACTGTGTGAGAGGGTGCACTTCTACAGCAAACTTGTGCTCTGTGCGCTTAACCTGCTTCCCTTTTCTGTTGCTTGCTGCTTAGAGAAGCCTCTATCAATCTTTATGTAAGAAGCAAAATTAGGTCTGCTTTCACCTCACATAGATTCACTGTCTACAAAGTAGGGGTTTTTTTTCTGGTTTTGTTTTTGTTTTCTCTCTCTGTTTATATCGCAGCTGTTGTGCATTTTAGTTCCTGTGCTGTTTCTCTTATTCCTGTCATTGCTAGACCATTGTTTGTGTCAATTCACATCTTCCTGTGCAGGACTGTGTTTCAGCTCTCTATACTGCCCTCGCCACAATGACTTTTGTAGGCTTTAAGTGCATTAAATGACTCTCATCTTCTTGCCTATAGGGGAAAACCAGCATATGGAACAGTTTTTAAATTGTTGCCTGATGATATGTGTTTATCTTTTTCTGCATTAATGAAAGCAAGGTCAAAAGAAGAGTGCTATGAACTTGGGACTGAATATGTAAAAATCTGTATTGGTCTTAAGGGAGTTTGTTCTGCAGGTTTGACCTGGGTCCCAAGGCAGTTCTGTTGCTTATTTGTGTAAGGCTGACCTTAATTATAAATATGGTTATATTAAGCCAGAGAAGTAGAACTCCCAGCCACAGTCATTATGCTAGAACTTTAGGTAATATTCTGAATGTAGGATGTTGAAAATAAATACTTAATTTCAAATGGAAATAAATATTGTATAAGAGGGCTGTATACAGGAAGAGGGAGAGAGACAGATCTTACTGGCTACCAGATGTGTTACTCATGTCATGTGAAGTCTAATGGCTTTAACCTTATTACATGGCCCTGTAGTGCAATTAGAAGTCTGTACACATGAAGTAACCTCTCAGTGGAAATCAAATGCTCATTAAATGTTGGTTTGTGTTTAATAATAATATCCTGTCACATTCCTAAATTATGAACTTAACTCACTAGAAATAATATGTACATTTTTAATTTCAAATTAAATTTGTGTACGTGAGGTTTTACTGGAGTTTGTTAACATTGAGACACAAAACTGGCAAATTGTTTCAGATAGTCCTGTTTCATTCTGTCTCAACATTCAACTTTTTGTCCATAAACAAAATAGGTAGCACTAAGTCTGTTGTAAATGCTAAAAAGGGAGTGCTCTTTATTGTGGGCTTATGATGGATTTAAACAGTAGAAATCTGTCTCATTTGGTATATGCTTCTGTTTAAGTCCAGAGCATATCTGATGGTTCCAAAAGCAAAATTGGGAGAGATGAGAGTAGAACTCCTTCAATCTGTGCTGCACTATTTTCTCTCCCATTGACCTTCCTGCATGTGTGTCTAGTTTGTGACAGAGAGAACCAGGGAGTGGAAGGGCAGTGGGGGAAGGTACCATGAATGGGTCATTATCTGCCAGACTAAGAACTGATCTGGAGAGAAATTTTCTTTCTTTTTTCTTCTTTCTACAGGCCAAACACACAAGTCTTGATATGTAGCATGATATTTGAATAAGTCAAATAGCTTAGTTTAATCAGAAAATTTAAATATGTATTGCTCACCCCTTCTTGGGGTCATTGATAAGAGATTCTGAATAGAAGTGGTCTCAGAACCTGCCCCTAGAGAACTTGCTGCTGGCTCTCCTGTATCTGAAAAGTGATCACTAAGCTTTCACCTCTCCTTTCACTGGGTTTCAGTTCATAAAAAGACCTTTCTTCCAGTCTCTTGACAACTTAAGTTTCCTAACTGGACTTTGGTCCAGTGACCAAAGGTGACTCAGAAAAAAAGCTATTATTAAATAGTTGTTTGTTTTAATGTTTGGGTTTTTTTTTTTTTTCTTTTTTTTTTTTTTCCCCCCGGTTTAATTTCTTCAAGATAAATTGCACATAAGAAAAAGAGATGGTTACAAAGTTGCTTATTTTTATTTCTCAAGGGTTGTATAAGCTATTCTGTTAAATCCTACTTCTGAAAGCAGAGCAAGTATTGTTCTTGAGCCAGCTATTCAGAAATACTATTGAAAAATAAGATTTTAAAACTAGCCTTTCATTTCAGCAGAGATTTGAGGTCTAGCTTGCATGTGTTCCTCTGGAGACATATTTGTGGTTTTTCATGCAAGGGAGGTGGTTGGGATAAGTACTAATGCTTTCCTTCTTACAAAGAGTTTTATTCCTCTCTGGGAAACAGTATAAAGGTGACCAACAGCTTTTTGAAGCAGTCTTCCCCAAGTAAATTGGTTTTATCTGTCTTTTACTTTCCTTTTCTGTGCTTCTGTTACTGTTTCTCCAGTTGAAGATGTCCCCACTCCTTGCAGAGGGGTTGGACTAGATGGCCTTTAAAGGTCCTTTCCAACCCAAACTATTCCATGATTATATGATTTGCATGTATCCAGTCAAGTACCTACAAATTAGAAGGATAACATATTTTATTAGGAAACGAAAACATTATACTGAAGTTTTACAGTAGGAATATATGCTTGTCCCAGAGTTTCTATATGACTACAGCTGCTGCCATATAGATCGAGATTAAAGACATATTCAGGATCAGCTTTCATAACTATTTTTTAAATGGATACAGGAAGCAGCAAAGCCTGTCAGCCACCAGTGAAACCACATCAAGTCAGCATATAAGGATACCTACCAGAATACCTTTTATAATCTACAGTTCTGATTAAAGAATAATCAATAACATAATTTATTAAAAAAACACAAATTTTTTTTAGAGAAAAAGGAGATGGACAGAAGGTTAGGATAATTAGCTAAACTGTGACATTACTGAAAGTAACACTGACTGCAAATGGGAAAAGAATTATGTACTATGAATTTAGTAGGCACTTTACTCAAAATTATGTAGTGATTTTGTATTTTCAGAAGTGTTCTTTCAGTTGACATTTTAACCTTTTATGTATCTTGTATTAGTTCCACTAAAACAGCTTTCAGGTGAAATGATGATAGGAGGTTTTTCAACCTAAGTCTGACTTTTCAGTATCTTACCCAGTAAGAGAGAGTCTGTAAGAGAACACAAGGTAGAAAAGAAACTATTAAAACATTTTCTCTTGGGACAGATTATTCCTCACTCTCTGGAAGAGCTGATTGAAAACAAAGCAAAAAAGCATCTAAAACAGAGCACTAGAGCAATTTGTTCGACTCTTCAGACACAAGTTGTTTCACATAATTGTGGAAACAACTGCCTGGACAACTTTTCAAATTATTTTTATGTTTTATTACTTAACAGAAACCTCTTACATTTTTTTTTTTTTTTTTTTTTTTTCCTCTGCAACAGTACTGGCTTCTGTGTTGGAAACTATGTTGACTTAATTATGCCTAGTGGTTTTGTTTGGGCTTAAAGTCACTTTGTTGTCATTGTTTCTTGTGCTGCTGGCTATTAAAAGATCATGTATTACTTCTGTAACCAAGTTTTGTTTGCCAGGAATTTACCTTAAAATATCTTCAGCTGAAATTCAAGGCAATTTCTGGAATATATGAATACTCAAATTCAGTAATCTACAAGTACTGCAGGTATCCTGGTTAACTATATGATTAAATTTTTTAATGGACGGCTGTTTGACATTAAAGCAGAATGTATAAATCAAATAAAATTTAACTACATTTTCTTCCCAATTTGGAGTATTCTGATAATTCTAGTGTTTGTGGTACCTCTGCAGATAGAGTTAAAAAATCCTGCAGGACATGATTTTGTATAATATGAACTGTGCACTGCATAGCCCAATTCTAATACTATCTTTAATGAAGCAGAAATAAGAACAGGTAATACTATTTTAACATTGTGTGTTAGCAATATCTAATTCATAATTCAAAACTAACAGCTTAACTTTCAGTCTTTTCTTATTCAATCTCTTCTGGGGTCTTTGTTGGCAGAAAATATTCTTAGGTTTCCACTTATGTCATGTCTTTAATCCTAGTAGCGTCCTGGGCAGTCCTTTGTCCTTGTAAGATCCGGCTAGTTTCCCAGCATAATGATCTTGAAGCAGCAGCAGAGTATACTGCCTTTCTATGCAAGTGTTTCAGTTTTCAGCCATTACATTTCAGCATTGCTTATTGAAAACATACAACATTCCTTCTATTAAAAAAAAAAAAAACAAACAAAAACAAACCCCAAACAAACAAAAAACCCCCAAATAACCGAAACCAAAAAAGACCTATAATGCAAAGAAATGGTTTGTTCTTTTAAGACTCCAGTTCTGAAATATTATACTTTTTCAGCCTCTTGTAGATTTTTTTTTATTTATTTCCAACATATTTATGTTCATAAAGCAACAAAGCACATTTGCGTGAAATGTCATTTATGATCATATGTTTGCAGTTTGAATTGTTATCGTAGGCCCTTATTGCATAGGAAGAAAGCAAGACTTTGGAAATAAAATTAATTCATTCCAATTTCATTAAAATTGTGAGTGCTTATTTACAAACTGTTTACCTGTGTTTTTGTGTGCTTCTAATAATTAACCAACTCTTTTGGTTTTGGCTGATTTTTGTCTTGAATTAGTTTACTCTAATTTCACTGCAAATGTACATTTTATTTTCACTAATTTCCCCAGAAATTCAAATAACCCTTTAATGTTAGTACTAGCCTTAAACCCCTAAGCAGACCAGGTCTGTGAAGCCCTCAGTCACCTGTGTAATCTGCATTTTGTTATAACATGTTATAAATTGTCTCTGTATAATGTGTAAGTTCGTGAGTGTTTTAAACTTGGCCACTTTAAATGAGAGCTAATGGTACTGGCTTTTAACTGTGATCCAGGAACACTTGTTTTATACAGCCGCTCATATGGAATGAAGTTTTAGAACATTGAGTTTCAGTTCTTGGAAAAAATAGAAATCTAGGTTAAATCTATGGTGAAGGTAGAAAAGGAAGCTAAGGAATTGGAGTCCACAGCTGCATTCTTGAAGCTACGATATCCAGATCTACATTTTTGCATACAGTGTGAAATTGCCTGTTTGCATCACCCATGTACAGTCCTGCGGTGACAAGCGTTTTTTAAGAGTATGAACAGGCTTTAAAATCATTATACTTAAATATACCTTAGACATTAGAATATGTTACAGAAACTTCTGATGAATCATTTAAGATTATAAATCTGAAATAGAAAATTGTTTTAATATTGGCTGAATGTGTAAGACCTACCTATAGGTTTGATAATTGAGGATTTATTATACAGATCACCTCTACTTCTTTTTTTTATTAGCTTGTGCAACTTTATTCTGTTGTATCTTGTCGATTATAAAAGGTATTCTGGTAGGTATCCTTATATGTTGACTTGGTGTGGTTTCACTGGTGGCTGACAGGCTTTGCTGCTTCCTGTATCCATTTAAAAAATAGTTATGAAAGCTGATCCTGAACAAATCAATGTTGTCACCCAACAATGTATGTAGCTGCAGCACTGGGAGGAAAAAGAAAGTTGAGGTATTCTTGTACTTGAATAATGTGACAGTACAGGTTTTATTTGTGAGATGCCCTGGTCTTCCATCTCAGCTGTATACTTTATCTTTGGCTTTGAGCAGATCAGACGTGAGACAGCTGTGCTCTGAAAGCCAGGCTACCCCAGATTCATATGGCACTGTGTCTGACTTAATGTGCTCTTGACTCACAGCGTGACAACAGACTCAATTAAGGACAAGTGTCATTGATTTAATTAATGAAAAGCTGTCCTATGAAGGGATGAATTTTACTTCTTGAATGAACAGGAGCATTCAGGATTTTACTTCTTGAGTGAAATGTTTGTTTCCTGTAAACCTTTCTTCCTGCTTCGGCATGTGAGTAAAAGCGTTGCCTATACATGCTTCTCTCTTTTTTTTTTTTTTTTTTTTTTTTTTTTTTTTTTTTTTTCTGTACCCGTGCCACCTCCTCCATCAAATTTATAGCACATTGAATCTGTTGCTACCAGGATTGTGGCAGTTGCTGCAACGATTAGGGAGAGCTCTCCTCCCTGAAATGTAAGTGCTTTCCAGAGGTGTAGTTTGGTTTCCTTGGAAGCACTGGAGATGGGCAACAATGAGAGGCAGGATAGTGATCAAAGTGCAGCCGTGTCTGAAACAGGAATTTTACATCCTGCTCCCTGGTATCTCTTCCTTTGCTCATGTGCTGTCATCTCCTCGTTTTGCTAACCATTAACGTTTTGCTTGGTCTATGTGTCTTCCTCTGTAGCATTGTCTCTTGTTTTAGGACCACTTAAAACGATTTAGAACAAATCTGGTGTTACAAGGGTCTGGGCACAACTTAAGGTGTCCTTTGCCTTCCCATTCAGATTCCTGTGGCTCCCTGCAGTTGAAGCTTTTGACCATTGCTAAAAGATTACAGTTCGAATGGTGGTGAAGATGTTTTGCAACTTCAGTCCAGAAAGGTCCACAACATCACTTACATATTTGGGGTGATTATAAGCAGATTAGCCTTAATGATCTAAGCAGCTGTTCTCATCAGTGTTCCTAGTCA
This sequence comes from Chlamydotis macqueenii, assembly GCF_036417535.1. NCBI lineage: Eukaryota > Metazoa > Chordata > Aves > Otidiformes > Otididae > Chlamydotis > Chlamydotis macqueenii. The sequence continues at coordinate 13,530,687 of NC_141558.1, forward strand.
TTTCTGTATTACAGTCGGAAGATCATTTGCATTAAAAACAAACGCAGAAGAATAACATTCCTTTTTGGAATAATTGGAAAGATTCTTGGTCTTAAAAGAAGTAAACAAGCTAAATAACCTTACATAGCCATATTATCTCAATGACTTGTTTACACTAGAGCTTTTTATTATTTTTCTTTTACCATGGCAACTGACTCTGATTTCTGCCCCGCCCCCTCTCCCCCGCACGCACGATGTTTTTGGCTGACTTAAGTCTTTTAAAGAGATTTTAAAGAAAAAAGAAATAGCAACCTGCCAGGGATGGGTTGGAGGACAGGGGTGGAGGGATGGGAAGGAACAAATGTAAGATAATTTCAGGGGTCAGGGTGAAGAAACTCTTGAGATCAAAGCCTCTTATCCTTTTTTAAAACCAGTGTTGCTTTAATGATATCACAGTGACGTATGGATTCTGAAGGGCTTCACGGATGTGACTCCCAGAGGACGGTTGAAGAGAAATACTGCTTTAAAACATCTGCTCAGGTGGACCCTGATCCCCAGCTGAGGCTTAGTGGTAGTGGCTGGTGGTGCAATATTGACAGTAACTTGTCCCCATCTGTGCTGAGTGAATCACATGTAATAGCATGAAATTAAATTAAGTTTATGCTGAAGTGATGGATACTTTATTCTTTTATCTCTTTTTTTTTTTTTCTTTTTCTTTCTTAATCCCAACCAAAGCCTATGCAAATTGTTTCAGTATTGCTGAGACATCACGGTTACAGCACAAAACATTGTTAGTCTAAGGGATGAGTAAAATGCATTGGTAGGTGGTTCACGAGGGATTTCCTTAGCAATGCTAGGGAGACTCACAAGTTAAGGGTGAGCTCTTTGGGTCAGTTCTTGTGACTTCTCTGGAAAATTACAGTATGCTTACTGCTGTGTTTGTAAAGTACTCTTCCAGAATGATCAGGGAGGGTACGCCATGTTCAAACATCTGTCTAAAAGTACTGGAGATTTATCTGGCAAAGCAGGGAGTTGGACACTTAGGCTCAATTTCTAAGTATCTGAAAGACTATGAAAAGCCAGCAAAAGTAATACTGTAGTAGCAGTTTGGGGTTTTTTTGGTGTTTTTTTTTTTTTTTTTTTTTTTGACAGATAACATTAGAAAGATAATGAGTTGAATATGACTTCTTGTTGGTCTTCACCTGTCGGAGTTATTTTATATTTACACAAATTTCTGTAGAGTTATTTATTTTTTTAAGTGCCTCTTACAATTTTTAAGAAAGTAAAAAAATTTGTAAATCCTGTGAATGCTGCAGTACGAGTCAGCCTTTACTGGTTTTGCTAAGTTTCTTTATGGCCAACTACTATTACAAGCTGGTTATTATGATCTTTTCAATTAAAAACTCTTAAGACTTTTTTGAATACTGGCAATACAGCTATAATAATGTTTCTGTATTAGTGTTTGTTAGAATAAGCACCATGCCTAATTGAACTAGATATCTAATGTGTGTAGAAATATTTATGCTTATCTTTAAAAAACATGAATTATTAAAAATGTGAAGATGTTAAAGAATGAATACTTAAAATTATGAAATACAAGTTCTACGCCACTTGATACCAAACACATTAGCTTTTTAAATTTGTTTGCATTGAGCTTGTGTTGAATGCCTGATAAATACTATGTAAGCAGCACTCTTATTTAAGAAAACATTTCAAATCTATAGAAGGATGACAGAGCTGAGAGAAGGAAAACTGTGTCATTCCAGTAAATGAGTTTTGCAACAACTTCAGCTTGGGAAAGATTGTTGTTTATAGATTGAAAAAAAGCAAACTAGAAAGCCTCTCATCAGATATCAGTATTGGCTCTTGCATGAAGCAGGCTGTGGAATTTTTCTAAAGTAATTTTTGATTTCACATGCTCTGGTAGTTTGGAGCATAGGTCTTGTAAGGGATAAAAGAGGACTGCACTTGATTGAAAGATTATTGGTGGTGAAGAGTTCAAAATAATCCTTGGCCACTGCTTGCAATAAAAAAAAAACAAACCAAACATGTTGTGTTTTCTTTAAACTGAATGTGTATATGTTAATTTACCAGCTATCAGATCTCATACTTTTATCTCCTAGATTGAAGAGTTTGATGCACTTTTGCCTTACATACGTATGGATGTACACACATGGGTATTCATACAGGGTATGATTCTGTTATTCTAACTCTGTCGTTAATAAGCTATATAGACACTAAGACATTATTTTTAAAGACATTATTTGTATATTACTGTAAGATAGGTTTCTTAAATCCTCTAAATAACTTTTGTGATAGTTTTCAGAGCCATCCCTTTTATCAGAACTTTAAAACCCAGAAAAGAACCTAGTAGTGGGAATTAGTTATCTTGGTGATAAAAAGTGTAACTTTTTTGTTTCTGATATGTATGTCCAAGGATCACCTTGATCCTTTAAACAACATGTACATCAGATTACCTTCCACTTCCTTCTCTTTCCCTCCTTGTAACAGTTTGTCATCATTATTATTTGTTGTGACAGTACTGTGTTGCATAGTGGTCCTTGATCTAGATTTGCTTTTTTGTTGTTGTTGTTGGTTTTGTTTGTTTGTTTGTTTGTTTTTTGTTTTGTTAATTTTTATTATAACCTGATATTGAAACCAGAAGTAGAAGAGTTTCAGATAAGCAAAACAGTGAAACAATACTGACCAATTTGATAGAGAGCAGTCCTGGCAGAACAGCACACTTATTATTGCATCTTTTTAGGTATTATTTGGCAAAAGAACTAGCAGGAAAATGATTAAGCTGATTAAATAGCCTTAAGGTGTTCCTTTGAAGCATAAACAGGCAGCATGGAAGATGATTGCACACAGATGCTTTTAGAGAAATGTGACAAATGGGGAATGAAGGTTGGCACTAGTGATAGATGTCATTTGAGAGGGTGACAACTTGGTCAGAATATGATGATTGGAAGTAAAGTGGCAGATTGGTTTTTTGAAAAGGAATTTCACATTTAAAGATGATGGGTTGCCTACTGTTATTGAAGACAACAGTGGACCAAAAATAAAATGATTTTAATCTACCTGTCTTAGTAATTAGTATTATGTTAAGTTATCATTGTAAATACTCAAGTTTAATTCTATCTCAAGGTGAAAAATTATGTACTATTCAGGAAACTTGTTATCTTTTTATCTTCAGAAGCCATTTCTTGAGGAAGAGTTCTGGTGTATTTGTTTGAAAATACTTTCAAGATTGTCTTTTTGTATGTTATAAACAATCCTGTGGGCTGTGCACTGGAAAGAGAGTGCTGACATTGGATTCTACTCTTCTTCACAGAGAGAGAGGAAACCTAGCAAAAGAGAGCAAATTTAGATGTCAGAGGGACCTGCCTTTCTCACTGGACTGTAGAGAGGATTTAGGCAATTATGTTAAACAAGTTTTGTCGTCTTACTCTGACTTTCCCTGTCTCCATGCTCACATTCCAGTGTGTCACCTAAAATGAGATACCAGGGTACATAGTAAGCCATGGATTGATTTCCAGCTGAAATAATTGTATTGTAGAGGCACTGCTCTGCTTGCCTATCTCTTTTTTGAGGTTTTATTATTCCGTTGCCAATCTCCTAAGCAACCTTGAAATAACTACTGATGTTGTTTATAAAATCAATGAGTTCACAATGTTTAGAGGGCTTCAGAAAAATACCATGTTGAGAGGAAAAAGGATGCCCTGTAGCATTTAATACAACTTGGTGAGCAGCCTGTCAGCTAAGACTTGAAAAGAAAAAAAAAAAAAGAAAAAAAAAATCAATCTAGAATGACCAGCAAGTCATAGAAAAATTCAAGCATGCCTCAAGGTTTAGACACTTGATGCGTGTTTTACCCTGCTGTGCACTCTAGTTAATGTTTATAAGTTCAGCTTCTAATTTAGCAGAATCATTCTGTGATAAAAACAAAGTATATTTGTCCAGTACGCTCAACATTTTTGAAATTACAGTGGTTAAATCAGCTGTTTCATTTAGCAAATATTTCAGTTACAGTTGGCATCCTCAGGTATTTTTTGGTGGCTTTCTTGGCGGCACTCCTTCCTCAGTGGGCGTTACACCGGAGTCACGGTGCTTCCTTATGGCATTGTGCTGCTTCATGGAAAAGTGAAATCAAGGTGCTGGGTGTGCTGAGCAATTACATATGGCACAGAGCTGTGTTCAAGTAGAGGTGCCTAGACATAGCCACTGTCCAGGCCTTGAGGTAATTGGGAACGCTCTACAGTACCTGCGTTCCTTTTTTTATTTCAGACATGCAGACTGCATTTGTTTCATGTTCTAAACTGTTGCTTTGCTACTTCAGAAATTAGTTGATTAAATATGCACTTGATGCATAATTTCTAATGCAGAAAAGTAGGTTTGATTTGTGATGAAGGTATTTTAGGACAACCTTTGTTTTCAATCCGCGGATGATCAGTACTGAATTATTTGAAGATTTCAGGGTGTAGGCAATGCCTCCTGTGTAATTTGCAGATCCTGAAACACTTCTTGCTCTTTGAAAGTATCAGTGCTCAACACTTAAAATGCTAAGCTATTCCTTTTATCAGTTCTGTATAATAGAAGTGTATCAGAAATTCAGTAACAAAAAACCCAGTTTGCAATATTACTTCCATTTTTAGTTTTGAAGTAGACTTTCTGTTTTAGAGTAAACTTAGCTGTAATGTTTGTCCTTGAGGAGAGATTTGGTAAGTTTTCTTTGATTTCAAATTCTTTGAAATGTTTTACCAATCAGTTGCCTAGTTCAATGCTAATAAAAATCAAGGGTTTAAAAGCAAATAAATTCAGTCATAGTGAAGTACTTGTTACTATTCATTTGTTTAGGTAAAGTTTGTTTGAATTTTCATAGCATATGGAAATAATCTAAAACACTCCAAAAGGATAAATTGTGATGTCATAGCGAATAGCCCTTGCAGAAAATCTGGAATTCTGTTATACTTAAAACTTCTCAGAAATGGAAACCAATATTTCAGTTCCAAACACAGTGATCAATTATAAATTTTTTTTTTGGCAGAAATTTACAGGGCTTTTTTTAGTTTGTTGTCAATTATTTTCACAGGCTGATCCAAAAGAGTTGATTCAGATGGTCACAAAGCATGTTACTCAGCATGACTATATAGACTGGCCTGAAGAAATTGCAACTTTGATAGATCAGCTGCATTACTACAATGAACGACTGCTGGATTTCACTCAAGCACAGATTCTACAGGGACTTGGCAAAGGAGTGGATGTGCAGAGGTTTACAGCAGATGGGCAGTACAAGAGAGAAACAATACTAGGATTGGCAGAGTAAGTAATGTCAATTGTGTTTATTTTCTTTATTTTAAAATGGAATTACTTTAAGCTTTAGATCAGGAAAGTAAATTGAAAGTAGTGCTGACCTTTAGAAGGAATAAGTTACCAGTTGCTTTAGGTATTTACACTGTGATGTTGCTACAATTGGAGCCTTTTCTATTCAACTACTCCACTTAAATGAAATGCTGCTCAAATAAATGGATTGATACCTTTTAATGGAAGCTATAACTCTTTTTTTATTAGCCACTAATATTAGATTTAATCAGGGATGAATGAAATAAGAGCATAGGTGGAGGTCTGATCTCTTCCTTTCATCTCCTGTAAACCTGCCCTAGCAATCTATTGGGGTGTGCCCAAGCATCAAAGTTTGGTAATGAACTACAGTTTTTTGAGGTTTGTTTGTTTTGTTTTGTTTTGTTTTTTAAAAAAGGTTAATAAACTGTGTTTTATCTTTAATAATTTAGTTAAAACTACTGTATATTACAATATTTTTCCCCCGTAGTCATTTGGACATGCTGAAACCTAGTAAAGCACTGCACATGTTCTGATACTTGGAATGCTTTGTCTCACCTTTCAGTTATCCAGAATAGAAAAAAAAGGAAAGATAAAGGATAGAACTGTTTCTTCATTTTAAAAAATACCTTTAATTAACATCTGCATACAGGTACTTTAGGCTGTGAACAAGTCATGGATATACTTGAACTTTGTATGTTTTGAAGACAGTCACAGTTGAATAGCTGCTAGACTGTCAAAGGAAGAATTCTGTGCGATAAGAAGCTTTTAATGTAATTTTTAACCTAATTTTAAACTACTCTGTGCATAAAGCTTGTGATGAGAATATTTAGATGCTTATAATCTTCCACCTGTGTAGCTACTTATAGCTACAATTCCAATTTTCCAAATTTGTTGATATGAAATGCGGGATAGGAATAGTAGTATATCCTCAGGTTTTGAACGCTAACAAAACTGCTACTTTGCATCTACAAAATCTGTACCTGCATAGATTTTGGCACTGCACTCATAAAAATAGCTTGTAAGCATCTTTTAATGTTTCCACTGGAGTTACCTATTTTGTATGTATTGTTCACTGAGTAAGTATCATATTGGTAGTATTGGTGAATGTGTTACATCTTGATGGTTGTCTACAGTAGTTTCAATACAAAAATTCTTCTGTTATTGCAGATATTTATTTTGTATGCAGCGTATTTACTAACATTCTCATCCAAGAGTCCTTTAGATACTGTCTTTCTCTTCATATTTACTTTACGTTTAAGAAACTTCTTTAGAGTAAGTAGAAATCAAAACACAACATGAAGTAATTACTAAAAATAAGGCTTCATAGCATGTGGAATAGAGTGATAGTTCCTTATTAGGCAGTTGCAAAGATCCAATTAATTACTTGTTCAACTTGCAGCTTCCTTGCTTTAACCTTCTCAGTTGACTCTTAATCTCCATTTTCTAATGAAAACAATGTGTAAATTCAATATAATTGTGTAGCATATTTTTTCTTATTTTTGAATTATCATTAAGCGCGTCATGTTTTTAATCTTTTTATGAAGTGCTGCTTGCAGGAACAACAGCTGGAAGAGATGATATCTTGTTTATGAAATAGCTTTGTACTAGAATGAGCAATTTGCTAAAACAACTTAAAAAATAGTTGTCAATTTTATCTTTCATATTTGATATACTGTCATTAGAGCTTATTATGCATTATTTATCAAATATGTAAAGATCTGAGTGCCTCATGGACTTAATCCAGGTTAGTTCTCATGCAGTTAACAATTTATTTGGGCAAAATAGACCCAGAATCTCCCTGGAAAGGAATTAGGGAAGCTAGAGCAAGACTGAATGGGAATTCTGGAGTAATCGGGTAAAGTCCCGTGTAACTTCAGAGCAACTACAGTGTATAAGGCTTCTAAATTAATCTTATACTTGAGGCCAGCTTTTGTGTTTTTTGTGTTGTTTTTTTGTTGTTGGTGGTTTTTTTTTGTTGTTGTTGTTTTCTTGTTTTCATTCACCTGCTCTGAGGTCTTCAGCCCTTCACTGCTTCTCTTAAAATGCTGAAATCAGAAGTTGATTTTAATGATTTAATACCAGTTTCTTCCTTGTCTTATGTAACTGATCTGAAGTACTTATTTTAGATTTTTAGAAAAACTGTGCAATTATCAAGCAATCTCAATTTCATAACTTAGCTTGTGCTTATTGAGTTCTCAGAACAATTTTTGGTGCATATGAGCTAAATCCTTTTCCAACAGACTAAACCAGAAGGTCCTGTATAAAACCATTTCGAATGTACTTCAGCTGTTATTAGTGACAATAACTTCTGAACCATTGTGTGTGCTTTTGCTGTAATACTCTGCTCTGTTCCAAGTGCAGACACAGCCTTTTCTCCCTAATGCATAGCTGCTGCTGCAGAACTTAAAAACAGCTGTAGCCTTCCATCTCGTTTTCCTGCTTCAAACGTGAGAGGAAGCTAAAGCCTCTTGGCTTAAATCTTCATTTTACTTCTCCAAGTTGGGCTGTTTTTTGGTTTTTGGGGGTTTTTTTGGGGGTTTTTTTGTTTGTTTGTTTGTTGGGTTTTTTTTTTGTTTTGTTTTTGGTTTTTTTTTTTGGGGACAGGCAACTGGAAAAGTGGATCTCATTTACCTTTATTAGAATTGAATCAGGTGGTGGTTCTAATGCTTTGTAGCTGATTGATGTCAAAAGAAAATGTTGAAGATGGTGATTGTGAGCAAACACATGGACATGTATGACACAACAGAGGTTTTAGAGAAGAAAAGGTAAAATTGCTCTGAGCTGCCAAATGTGTATTTCTGTGAGTTTGAAGATAGTCAGCAAAATCCCAGCTGAACGCTACTGTACAAGCATATTTTTTGGTGCTTTCACAGGCATATTTTTGATACTTTGGAAATATGTGCTAGCACCCAGGCAGGATGGTGAAGAACAATCCAGAAGGACTGCTTCTGACTGGTTTTGCACAGTCTTAATGCAGCAACATGCAGGAGGTAAATGCAGACTGTACCTGCACTGCAGCCATCAGTGTTACCTTGATAATGAATAGCTTGTTACTCTTCTTCATTTATAAAATATTGTTTCCTTAAACCTCCATTGCCTTATGCTGCCCCTGCATGCCACTCTTAAGACAGAAAGACAGGACTTCAGTAAGATTTATAAAGTGCTAGGGGGAATGAATCTCAGCAACTCTAAGAGCCACTCCTAATTTGTATGACTGACTGAGTTACTGTGCAACTAAAACATTCATATTATCTTCCTCTTTCAGTGAATTGCAGAGTCACAGAAATGTTGAGGTTGGAAGAGACCTCTGGAGTTCGTCTTGCCCAACCCCCTGCTCAAACAGGGCCACCTAGAGCCACTTGCCAAGGACCATGTCCAGGCAGCTTTTCAATATCTCCAAGGATGGATACTCCATAGCCTCCCCGGGCAACCTGTTTCAGTGTTCAGTCACCGTCACGGTGCAAAAATGTTTCCTGATGTTCAGATGGAACCACCCATGTTTCAGTTTGTGCCCATTGCCTCTGATCCTGTCCCTGGGCACTACTGAAAAGAGCCTGGCCCTGTCCTCCCTGCACCCTCCCTTCAGATATTTATGTACCTGGATGAGATCCCATTAAGCCTTCTCTTCTCCAGGCTGAACAGTCCCAGTTCTTTTAGCCTTTCCTCATGGGAGAGATGCTCCAGTCCCTTCATCATCTTCGTGGCCGTTGACTGGACTCTCTCCAGTAGCTCCATTGCTTGTTTATTTTAGAATCGCTCAGTTCATTTCAGAAGTTCTTGTAGTATTTAATTTTTAAGCAGAGGATTATTAGATCATTCCTTAAGATCATCTTTTCCTTCTGTCAAGACACTCTGTATCTGAATTGATGATACAAGGAAGGCAATATATTGTACTATTTTTTTTTTTTTTTTTTAAGTAATGAAAGTATTGAGATCAGTGTTGAGGACTAACCTGCAGAATAGTATCGTTAACCTCATCACCTCCAGTGTAACTTTTCCCAAATAACCCGTTATCTTCCCCTTAGACAGTGGCATATTCACTGCAGTTGATGCAGTTGATGCAGTTCTTGCATCAACCTTCACTTTAACAAGTGAACCCCTTGTTGACAGTACATCAAATGATTTCTGGAAAATGCAAAGGAATTTAAATTTACATGTGTTGAGATTTGGCAACAGCTGTATATCCCTGGTTAAAAAAAAAAGGTCTGCTTTTATGTACTGAATGACAGCCTGCACAAACTGTGACTACTAATCTGGAGTTTACAATGTAGTGTTGTTTCGGTACTTTTTAATGCTGAAAAAAAAGAATAGAAATCTACCTCTGAAAGATTAGATGACTTATTGAGTATTTTTGAAAAAGTTTAAGTCATCATCCTCTTACACATGCATCATTGTTTGCTGGGTTAAAAAGTGTTCTGTTTGCATTGAAGTATTGAGTTTAGTTTCAAGAGGTCGTGTACAGGAAGCCGTGCTGTACTGCAAAAACAAAGGGAAGATGTCATGACCATTGGAACAGAAGAGGCAGAAGAGACCGAAGGTGCACAAGGCCATGGGTCCTGATGAGATCCATCCGCGGGTCCTGAGGGAACTGGCGGATGAAGTTGCCAAGCCACTGGCTATCGTATTTGAGAAGTCGTGGCGGTCTGGTGAGGTCCCCGATAACTGGAAGAGAGGGAACATAACCCCAATTTTTAAAAAGGGGAATAAGGAAGACCCAGGTAACTACAGGCCGGTCAGCCTCACCTCTGTGCCTGGCAAGGTCATGGAGCAGATTCTCCTGGAAACCATGCTAAGGCACATAGAGAGCAAGGAGGTGGTTGGTGACAGCCAACATGGCTTCACCAAGGGCAGATCGTGCCTGACCAATTTGGTGGCCTTCTATGACGGGGTGACGGCATCGGTGGACAAGGGACGAGCAACTGACATCATCTACCTGGACTTGTGCAAAGCTTTTGACACTGTCCCGCACGACATCCTTCTCTCTAAACTAGAGAGACATGGGTTTGATGGACGGACCACTCGGTGGATAAGGAGTTGGCTGGATGGCCGCACTCAGAGAGTGGTGGTCAACAGCTCAATGTCCATGTGGAGACCGGTCACGAGTGGAGTCCCTCAGGGGTCCGTGCTGGGCCAGGCCCTGTTCAACATCTTTGTCGGCAACATGGACAGTGGGATAGAGTGCACCCTCAGCAAGTTCGCCGACGACACCAAGTTGTGTGGTGCCGTCAACACGCTGGAAGGGAGGGATGCCATCCAGAGGGACCTTGACAGGCTGGAGAGGTGGGCCCGTGCCAACCTCATGAAGTTCAACCTGGCCAAGTGCAAGGTCCTGCACCTGGGTCATGGCAATCCCAGGCACAAAGACAGGCTGGGAGGGGAATGGATTGAGAGCAGCCCTGAGGAGAAGGACTTGGGAGTGCTGGTGGATGAGAAGCTCAACATGAGCAGGCAATGCGCCCTTGCGGCCCAGAAGGCCAACCGCATCCTGGGCTGCATCAAGAGGAGCGTGGCCAGCAGGTCGAGGGAGGTGATTCTCCCCCTCTACTCTGCCCTGGTGAGACCCCACCTGGAGTACTGTGTCCAGTTCTGGAGCCCCCAGCACAAGAAGGACATGGACCAGTTGGAGAAGGTCCAGAGGAGGGCCACGAAGAAGATAAAAGGGCTGGAGCACCTCTCTTATGAGGACAGGCTGAGAGAGTTGGGGCTGTTCAGGCTGGAGAAGAGGAGGCTCCGGGGAGACCTGATAGCGGTCTTCCAGTACCTCAAGGGGGCCTACAAGAAAGATGGGGAAAGGCTGTTTAGTAGGGCCTGTTGCGATAGGACGAGGGGTAATGGTTTTAAAATACAGGGGGGTAGATTTAGATTGGAAATTAGGAAAAAATTTTTTACGATGCGAGTTATAGAGCACTGGAACAGGTTGCCCAGAAAGGTGGTGGAGGCCCCATCTCTGGAAACGTTCAAGGCCAGGCTGGATGAGGCTCTGAGCAACCTGATCTAGTTGGGGATGTCCCTGCTCCTTGCAGGGGGGTTGGACTAGATGACCTTTGAAGGTCCCTTCCAACCCTAACCATTCTATGATTCTATGATTCTTTTTCCCCTGTCTTTCCTTCTTAAATGTATTTCAATAAATACTTTTATTTATCTTAAAAAACATTTCTTTCTTTTAATTTTAATGCTTGTCTTCTGCCTCTTTTACTTTGCATACAACTTGCACAGTGTAAAGTGCCTAATATTTTTCAGGGATTGTAATAACTGAGAGTCATTAAAAGAGAGTTGTGGGGTTTTTACTTTTTGGTTTTTTTTTTATTTTGTGTGGGATTTTTTTTAACTATTAGAGCAATAGTTATAATGCAAAGGCTATTCTGATAGCTGCTTGTGAAGATTTTTTCAGCAGTATGTTCTTTCTTGGCATTTTGCTTTTCTACTCTACATTGTGTGTCTTGTTTTAATTCTACAATATCTGTAGCACTTTACATTCCACTACCACAGTGGAATGTAAAGATACGTTGGACTGAGCATCTGAAAATCAGAATTAAGGGCATGTCAGCACTTCACCTATGGTGGCGAGAAAGTCATAGACTCCAGCTGTAAGCCTTGTTTAGCGTAGCTCAAGATATGATCTAGATGTACATTTGTAAATGACCAAAAAAAAAATAAAAAAGAACTGGGAGGATATCCTCGCTAATCTGCTGTAGTTTTTTCTTCTTTCCTTTTATTGCCATACATACATCAAGATGATGATATAGAAAAGGTACTGAAAGTTATTGTTGCTCCACAAAATCATCCCCCTGTGGCCCCCAGGATTGTAGAAGACAATGTAAAGAATCTAAGAAAGGCTTTAAACATAATATGATAAGGTCTCTGAGGTTTATGGAGTTACCGTAAGTCTTGTAATAATAAAATTTTGTAAACTAATTTACTAGCAGTTGCAATTGTAATCGTTCATGTTGTGTAAGGCTTTTTTCCTTAATCCCACATGACTTTTTAATTTAAAGAATCTAAAACAATATAGTCAGCAGTATTCTCATTAAATAAATTTTTTTAAAAGTTGTTCATGACAGGTCTATTGAGATATCATTGCAAACACTATTTTTTTGGGAATTATCCTAAACAAAAAAAAAACCCACAAAAAATGAAAACCAAACCAAAAACAAAACCAGAAAATCCAGCATCAGCCTTAATAGTGTTGCTCCTATACCAGCCTAAAAACAAGAACTCTGTGTGTCTATTTGAACCATACTAACTTCAGTGGTTTAGTAAAAATTAATATGATGTTAACTTCAGGCTTTGATCAGTTAACATATTCTCCATCTATTGTTTTGTTGAAGGTCTATACAGTAACAGAAGATCAGTTTTTAATATTCCTAGGACATTTACCATTTACACAGTGGAGCTGGATATCTTCACACTTTTTTTTTAGTCTGCAAATACTAAAAGTGTTTCTGTCTGTGAACTTCTAGGAAGAGCTTTGAGGACCTACATACCAGTTGTGCTAAAACACTGTAGGTGTTGCAACTAAATCACATAAATGCTAACTGTGACACATTATGTCCCTTGTCACTCTGAAATTGAAATCAAATTTTTGCTTTAGCACAAAGGTTAAGCAGAAACTGTAATTGAGAACTAAAGTATATGTGGAGTAAGTGCCCGGTTTTGGAATATGTCTGTAGTTTGACTTTTTTTTTTAATTCCCCCCTGTTGTTTTTATTTTTTTTTCCCAAATGGATGACTGAGTATAAGCAAATGCAAGAAGACAAACTTCATGTGTTTTTGTTTTAATAGTGATTCTAGTTTCTTGGTTTACAAAAAAAATTTAGAAAGCAGTCATTACTTTTCTAATGTAAATATTTATTTCCATGTCATGTTTCTAGGGGCTTAGTGTAACTTTTCATTGTTTTCTTTCATATCTTTCCTCTGTAAGAACACTTGAAGAAAATGTCTACAAGATTGCTGTTTCTTTGGCTCAGCGATACAATGTTCCACTTTGGGAAGTTTATATGACTCATCTGGAATTTTTATTCACGGACAGTGGGTAAGTTGTCTCCCCTGCAAGTCATAGAATCATAGAATGGTTTGGGTTGGAAGGGACCTTTAAAGGTCATCTAGTCCAACCCCCCCTGCAAGGAGATCTTTGACTAGATCAGGTTGCTCAGAACCTCATCCAACCTGGCCTTGAACATTTCCAGGGCATCTACTACCTCTCTGGGCAACATGTTTCAGTGTTCCACCGATCTCATAGGAAAAAATTTCCTCCTTATATCTAGTTTACCTCCTTCTATTTTAAAAATCATTGCCCTTGTCCTATCACAGCAGGCCCTGCTAAAAAGTTTCTCCCAATCTTTCTTATCAGCCCCCTTTAAGTATTAAAAGGCGGCTATAAGGTCTCCCCAGAGCCTCCTTTTCTGCAGGCTGAACAGCCCCAACTTTCTCAGTCTGTCCTCATAGGAGAGGGGCTCCAGCCCTCTGATCATCTTTGTGGCCCTCCTCTGGACCCTCTCTGGTCCACGTCCTTCTTATGTTGGGGGCTCCAGAACTGCGAATGGGATACACATACAGTTCTGTTATACAGCAATATGTGCTAACCTATGAGAAAATTCAACTATATTGGCAGTAGAGTTTGGTTTGTGTTTTTATACTTCTTGTGTTATGATAGTTTGGGAATTTATGTCTTTTCCATGTGATGCTTTTATAAATGATCACAAAAACAGGTGTTACAAGCAAGGATGAAAGTCCATATGTGTCTTGTTATTCTTCTAACTATCCCAGAACTTTTGTTTGTGTTTAGGTTTCCATGGCTTTGAATGCTTAGTGCTCTCTTCCAATAGCAACTTGTCTTGTAGTTATTTTTCCAGTCCCTTAGAATATATCCTGAAGCTTGGTAGTTTTTATGTAACTGTTTATTTTTTAAAAAAAGTTTTGCTATGTATTGGTCTCTTTCCTACATAATAGCAAAGGGAATAAATATATTGGAGCTTCCAATTCACATTATTCATCTCAGTTTCTGGATTTTTATAGAAGCACCTTTTAATTAATATTTCTTTGGAACTGTTCTAGCCTACAAGATTATGGCCACAGTAGACCTGGCATGGGTGAGGGCCATAAGGGGAAGAATGCTTTTCAGTTTTGTTTTGTTTTGTTTTTTCCCCGCTTCTTTTTTTTTTTTTTTTTTTCCCCATCTTTGATATCTTGTCAGTCAAACGGACAAGTACTTTTTGCCTACTGAAAGATGAATAAACCCATTTGATGGCCTAAGCTACTTGCCTAAATAGTGCATTCAGATGACAGTGATGTAGAGCCCCCTTGTAATACAACAACTCTTATCTGCTATTCTGACAGACATGATCAAATTAGTCTAGTTTGTTTCAAATTTTAGATTGTGAAGGCAGCTTTAGCTTTCAGCAGTATTTCTCACCATTAACTATTAATTAAAGAGCATTAAAATGTTTCATAAAACATGAGGCATAAAAAACAAAGCCTTATAGATGTTGGTGCCAGATCTGAGAAGATGAAATAACATTCTGAGATTTTCTTTGCTTCTTCCATAAAATGGAGAAGTCATACACTCTAAATTTTGATGCTGATGAATTATTTAGTGCTTTAAACAAGATAGACAGTCAGAATATAAACGTGGCAACACTGGGGTGATTGTGAAAGAGCCAGCTAACTTCTCTGGGACTAGAATGTTACCTAAGGTATTTTGCAACAGTCTTCTATCATTTTCTTTGTTCTTGTCCTCCATGTCAGTTAGTATTCATAGAATTCAGAAATCACTGAAGTACAAAGTAACAACCTTTTCCCTAATGAAATTCAAAAAAGTCTTGAAAATGGATGTATAATAACATAATATGCTACTGAGCATGTTTTTGTTGTATCGTAATCTCATTTTAAAGTTGAGTGGCAGCATATGGCCATTACGATGTATTTTAGTCTTGGGATTATGGCATTAATAATGCATGCTTCGTTATGCATTCATTCTGAACTGAAAAGAAGTTTATTCTAAGACTTAATCTCTTTAACCAAATATTCAGTATTTCTCTAAGCCACTTTACATAGGGAGAAGCTCAAAAGAAGGACTTACTTAGTTTGTATTAACTATTTCTTTGATTACTTCATGACAAATAAACATCACACAATTTTCTGTTATGCTGTGAATTTCAGTCTGATCAAATTTGTTTAGAATTGTATTTTTTGTTATTCAGTGGGAGTGTAATTGTTTCTTCTGAAGAATCTGATCACATTTGATTATCAACAATCTGTAAAATGCATTTTATTATTTCAGCGACAGGAAATGTTATGTTTGCCTGTCACAGAATCTACTATTCCAGAATATTTCTGAACGGCATAACGAACCCTTCCTGTCTGCCACCAGCCCCGCCCCCAGAACACATGGCAAACCTCTCTAGCTCCTGACAATATAATTTAATGTCCATCTAGCCTTTAGTTTGAGCTTTGAGTGTGGACAGAAAACTTTTATACATCAGGTCCAAGTGTCTATTTTGTCTGATATTAAGCATGAATGATGCTTTATTTCCATTAATTTCATACTTATTTCCATTAATATGGTAGAACACTTAACAAGTATTTAGAGAATTAAAATAATGCTTACAAGGTTGACAACCTAAGTAGGGTAGATTATAGATTTAAAAATAAATTAGAAATAACTTCTTCTCTCTCAAAAGTCAGAGAATAATTTCTAAACTGAGAGAAGGTTACATTTGTGATATTTACTATAAGAAAATCGTATTTAGGAATGAAACTGAGACATATTTTACTTGGCTGTCAAAGAGAAGCACTAACTTGCATATCACATTTATACTCAGGAAAAATTGATGTTGAAATTCTAATTTAATCACTTTTAAAGGTAGAAAAAAATCACGTGGGATAAGAAGACATCAGATTTCCAAAGGAAATGTAGTACCTAACGTGGCATATGATTGGACTCTGGGGAGAGTCAAGGTGGTAGTCATCTGCAGGTTACTTCTTTCCTCAGATTTTAGGTAAAACTTTCAGTTGAGAAAGGTATAAGCTTAAGATGAGACTTCCTTGATATGCACCCAGTTTTCTCCCAGCTGAGGAAAAAAGGAGTGATTGCATTTACTTATCTTTTATGTAGTCAGCTGGAGGTGTCTGAATTCGTGCTGTGAAGGAGCTAATGTATTCTTTTCAAAAGGATCAGGGAAAAAATTTCCTGAAGCAGTGAGACTGGCTGAGGTCAACCCAAGGCTTGCTGATATTTTCATAAGCTTTCAGGGATGACAGTTGGAGAAGCAGTTTGATAAAACTGTCAAATGAAATATGCTAAGCATGAATAATAGTGTCAAATAGATTAACTAGTGGGCAACAGCCAATTTTCAGTGATAATGTCTCTCAAAGCAAGCACAGGTGCTCAGCAACTACAGAAAAATGGTTGTAATAGATTGGGAGAACATCTGATTGGGGGACAGGAATTTCTAGCATTGCTCAGCCACAAGGGGGGTTTTTTTGGTGTTTGTTTTTTTTTTTTTTCCATTTTTTGGAGTGTGGAGATTTTTGTTTGGTTGGTTTGCTTTTGTTTTTGTTTTTGTTTTTTTAAAGGCTTCCTGCTCACATACTCTGGACATATGTCTACTTCTGCATATACTTGGAGATGTGAAATGCCCCTTTCAGTCCCACTTCAGTATTCATGACCCTTAATCTGCATGTCCAAGTCCACAGATAACAAGATCAGGAAATATAAGAGCTCCTTGGCTTTTGTTTGTGGAGAATAAGAACTATCTAAATATTTATGAATGAGTATTTGCTTTTTCAAAATATCTTGTAAAGTTGAACCTTAAACAAAGGAAAGTATTGTCCTGTCTCCCAGGTGTGCAGCTGAAGAGTCTTTTATGGCATATCCAGGCCTTTAAAGACAAAATTATTTCTAAATGCAGGTTATCGACACTGGAAGTAGAAGAAAGAGCACGAAGTCTTGGTCTATTTGAGACTTTGAAAACCAGTCCTGAAACCTTACACGAACACATGGTTAAATATGTTTACCCAAGTATTGAAGGCAGAGATCACCAGCGGTTGCTTTATTATTTCACACTTCTTGAAAATTGTGGTTGCTCAGAAGTGGTGAAGCATACTATTAAACCTGAAACTCACATTCGACTCCTGAAAAAATTCAAAGCAGTTGCACCAGGTAGGAGAGTTCTTGTTTCTTTTCTTCATAGCTCTGTTTATTATTCTGTTATGTGAACGTTGACATGATTATGCTTATGTGGTTTATGCTGTTATTCAGGTAACGTTTTTTTCAGTGAGCATATCAGATAAATGCAGGTGATTTAGGAGGCTAGTCATATCTTATAGAAGTAAGTTCCTTCTCTTTATATTACTGCAAATTTAGTTTACTCTATCACAGCAAGCAAAAAAATCTCAAAACAGGTTTCTGTTGGTGATGCAAGTTAAAATTATCAGCAGTGGTTCATAGTGAATTTTTAAAGAAAAAATATAGAACTCCTAAAGCATAATTTTTAACACTGCAAGTTTAACATGAATATTCCCAAGTAATTTAAGACAGTTTACTTTTCAAAAATCTGAATTACATAATATATTAGAAAATTTAAGCATTTTATTTGTTTGTTTTAAAGAGGTTAATTTTATTTTGTGTTTTATACTTGATGTTACCTTTTGCTTTTGAAGAACTACAGCATTATGTGTCTTCCTACATTATCAGCTGCCTATAAAAGTGAGCTGCTGGAAAGCACTCTGAAATTTTGAATGCTAGTTTCGATTTGCTTGTTAGTCAAGTATTAGCAATATCTTGAATTTCAGTTGAAAAACTGCAAATCCAATTTCGGAATGAAAAATACGTACTATATGGGATTACCTACTGTGGGGATGTATTAATTGTTCAATACTGGAATCTCATGTGTATCAGACTTGCATATGAATTCATGTATTGCAGGAAGAAAAAAAAAGACAATTTTTTTTTTTTTAGAGAGGAGGGATTACCTTCAGTTCTTGTTGATGTGATTAAACACTAACATTCTACAATGCTTGTCAAAGAAAAATCTGTCAAGAAGTTATCGTTTGCATTCAAAGCTATTTTAAAATGTTGTTCAAAAAAAGTCCTAAGACTATACACCACGCATAAATTAGTCACTTTGTATGGTAAAAAATTAAATTTATTGTATTATACCCTCAAGTTTGTAGATTGTAGGCAAGGAACAACATCAAAGTGTTTGAAGATATTACAGCCCCAAAGCAAATGAAGAAAAACATGGCAATAGAAGTTGATTGTCTTAAGAATTATATGCGTAGAGAATAAAATAGTATTGTTGTTAGAAACATTTTGTTGTTGCTAGAATAGTTTACAAGAGTTTTCTACCTGTAGGAACCACAGTAGTAACAGGACTCTTTTATTATGTAAATATTCATGTAAATGGGTCTACATGTCCTGTCTCTAGTTGACCTTACTTAGTTTACTTGTGGTTAGTGCCTTACATTTTTGCTGAGATAGGTAGTAAGTACCCATTGTTACATGATCAGAACTCATCTTTTTTAATTAATAAGACTTATATCTTGAGGTGCGTGACATTTTCTAGGCTTTATATGAAAAAAAATAGCAGTACGATTCTATATACTCTATAAATATATTATTGTTTCTTTGAGAATCTGCTTTTTTAGTTTGTATCGATATGCAATGTTAAAATATCTTCCAGGAATTGACAGATCTCACATGCATGAAGACATAAAATCCAGTGTTACCTGTATACAAACCTATCTTCTTCCCCAGTCTGTCAGTATGTATGACTGTAAAAGGAGATGGAGTAGAGTCTTTCTAGTTCTGCAGATACTGGTTTAGTGCTGACTGGTTTACACAGAAATGTAGAGTTTGAGTAGATTTATCTATGAATAACTTTTATTTTGTTTGACTCTTTCTTCTTCTGTCAATAGCTCTTAATTACAAAAAGCTAACAGATGAAAATGAAAACCCTCTGGAAACACTGGAGCCCGTCCTTACAAGTCAAAATATCTTATCTATTTCCAAACTGGCACCCAAAATTCCTAAAAAAGATGGCAGCATGCTGTCACCAAGCTCTATTTATGCTATCTGGTTACAAAAGCTTTTTTGGAATGGCGATCACCATCTCATTAAAAAAATACCAGAAACCACGGATGAGTGGCTACATGCATACGATATGTGTTCAAAGTACTTCGATAGACTTGTTCCGGATGATATTGTCACTTTTATTGATGAAATTACCTTTTCTTCAAAAGCTATCACAAAGGTAAGAGTTATATTGAAAGAATTTCAGGCCTCAGGTAAGGCGCAGTTGAATATAGTATCAAGGAGAAAGTCTCAGCAAATTTTACTTTTTTCATTTTACAGTTTTTAAAGATAAATCCATAAACCTGCCTTTCTCTGCCTACCTCTTCTTTTTATGACTGCCAGTATAAAAAAAGTATTTTTATTCAGTTAGAGGAGTTAGCTCTGTGGATAAGAGAGTTTTTGATGGATCCCCAAAGTCCTTGTATTTTGGTTCAGCAGAGAATAAGATATTATTCTTATGTATTTATTTGTTTTACTTGTGCTCATCCTAAAATCCATTGTGCCGCAGGCTTGTATTTAGTACCAGCCTTTTGCATTCTCAATAGGATGCTCCACAGAGAAGCTTTCTAGGCCAATGCATATGGTTTCTAGGCACTGTAATAATATAAATGATAAACTCTGTCATAATCTCCATATGGCTGAAAGCTTGTTGTTGAAAGAATGTGCTTTCACGTCTGTAGCATATATTACCAGATCTGCAGTTTCTTTTTGCCCAGTGAAACCAACTTATAAGGATATTTCTAACATAAAGTTTTACCTGTGCTTTCTTATGTGTCTTTACTGCCAAGCACCAAAAAGAAATGAGATTTCTTAGATATTCTCTTATTAAAAGATCTTGAGATGTCTTCACTAACTTTATCTGAAATGAAAAGATGATAAAGAGGAGGTATTTTGTGGGGATTTTTGTCTTTATCTTCTCTATTCTGGATTGTGCTTGTTTTCTAGAGGCGTTTATTCATCACATTCAATGAGGTGAATTTCAATTTGTTCCCTCTTTGGATATCGTTTTAGTGTTCCCATGATATTAGTATAAATTTATTAGAACCTGTTGTTCTGGTTTTGTTTAGTGAGAGGGGGCTAAGGTGGTATCTTCTGTAGGAAACTGCTAGAAGTTGCTCCCCGTTGTTGAGTGGACTCGGCCGGGCCTAGGGCAGACCTGCTGCTGGCCAAGGCCGAGCCAATTGGTAGCAGAATGTCCCATGATAACGCCTCTGCGATAACATATTTAAGAAGGGGAAAACAGAAAAAAAAAGAAGGAGAAGATGTGAAGAAGCTGAGCAGGGGGAGAGGCGCAGAGGGGGAGGCTCAGGCCTCGTGGCCTTGCAGGCCTCACCCCCTGGCCTCTCACCAGGCGGCCGACTGGGCCCATCTCGGCCCAGCCCAGCTGCAAGAAGTGGAGAGGAGATGAGCTGGATGATGTGAAGAGATTCTGAGAGGCATCTGTCAGGCTGTTGTGAAGAACTTTTCTTGTGAGAGGAATGGCTGCAGACGCCAAGGTCAGTGAAGAAGGAGGGGGAGGAGTAATGCGGCTCCTGGCCAAGATTCCCCTGCAGCCTGTGGTGATGACCATGGTGGAGCAGGTTGTCCCCCTGCAGCCCATGGAGGTCCACGGAGGAGCAGAGATTCACCTGCAGCCCGTGGAGGACCCCACACCGGGGCAGGCGGAGGCCTGAAGGAGGCTGTGGCTCGTGGAGGGGCCGCTGGGGCAGCTGTTCTAGAGGGACTGCACCCCGTGGAAGAGATGACCCACGCCAGAGCAGTTTCATGAGGGACTGTGGCCTGTGGGTGGGACCCCACAACGGAGCAGGGGAGGAATGTGAGGAGTTCTTCACTCGACTGTGAAGCAGCGGTGTAAAACAACGCATGATGAACTGACTGCAACCCCCATTCCCTCTTCCCTGCCCTGTGCCGCTCGGGGTGGGGGGGAGGGTAGTAGCGATAATGTTAAGCTTGGGAAGAGGGAGGGGTGGGGGGAGGTTATCTTGTTCTCTGTCTCATTATCCAGCTGTTTGTAGTAATAAACGAATAGTTTTCCCCAAGTCGAGTCTGTTTTGCCCGTAATGGTAACTTTAAGGATTTCTCCCTGTCCTTATCTCAAACCTCGAGCCGTTTTTCCTTATATTATCTCTCCCTATTCTCTTGGAGGGTGGGGGCAGTGAGAGAGAGACTGCGTAGTCTGGTCCCAATTGGGGCTGAACTACCACACCTGTCTAACTTTTATCTATACAGAATTTGGTGGGAAGAATAAAATTACTATTCAGAGAAATCTTGGGAAAATGAAAAACTTTGTCGGCACCAAATGTATGTTTTGATCTGTCTGTCATACTAGACCAACACGTTTTATCACTAGTCCATCAGTTGTCTCTCTGTCCATGAGACCTGTTCTCAGCAGAACTACTGTCTTGTTTAGGTGTTTTGATCTTATTTATCACAATTTTACTGAGTGTTTCATGCTTATCAGGAAAGACTAACACTCATGCCGAGATCTCAGTTGCCGTCGGCAGACCTGACCCTCTACTGAGGTAGCCAGGGGATGACTGTTTTCTAATGAGAAGTAAATAATGTCTTCACGTATGATGGCTGCTAGTGGCTGCTTGAAACTTGCTGTTAATGTGTCTTGGACATTCCAAAATTATTTGTCATTTATTTCAAGTGAATGATGCAGAGAGAGGCACTGTGTGTCTGTTTTGAAACACATTGTTTGTTTTCCTTTGTTTATTTCTGTTCAGGATTCTAATACAGCTCCTCTGCTCTCTTAGGATGAGAAGGAGTAGGAGGAAGGAAATATTCATGGCAGGATTAATGTGGTTGATCACCAAGCAGAACTTGGTAGCAGAAATCTGTTAGCTCAAGAAATATTTGAAACGGTCGGTCAAATCAGTGGATTTAGATGTAGTGTGTCCTCTGCACTGGGTTTGAGAATGAAACAGCTGTTTAAGCAGCTTGCAACTAGTTTTGCCTCAGGATCCCTTCCAATTTTCAAATGAAAGTGTACAATTAAAATTATTATTGTGGAACCTGAAAACTTATTTCTCAAAGCTTTGTCTGTTTCCTCTGACTTCGACAAAGCTGCCTTTTGGCTTGCACCTTCTACTTAAAATTTTATCCTGTTTTGAGGCTGCAGTGGTCATACGGCCACTCTTAATCTCTAATTCAGCACTTTCTTCCCAGCCCAGTGCTATGGCCAAGTACTTCATTATGTCAGTTTTTCATTCCCATAACAGATGCACACTTCTGTCTTTCATGGAAGTGCTGATATTGAATATACATAAAGGACTGCAAAAAAACTATGGTCATTACCATGAAATAATCTCTTCTGTCACTGAGACAGCTGAGTTTTTCTCACATACAGAAAATGTGTGGAGTTCTTTTAAGTGGACCTTGAGAGGAAGCTTAAAGTGAGATAGTGTAAGTAGGTTTTTTAGGAGTGCTGAGAGGTGAATTGTCTCCTTGCCCCTTTGCAAAACAAAATAAACAAAAAAACCAAAAAAACAAAAAACCCCCACTGCTGCACACACAGACCTCACTCCCCTCCTGCCCCCTCAAAGTTTCAAAAGGGGAGGGAAGGAAAGCAGAGAGAGAGAAGTCCAGGGAGGTGATGAAATGCACTCTGTCATCATTGTGGAGCAGCACCTCCATCTAAAAGCCCCTCTTGGTCAGAAATGATCAAAAGGAGCCTCAAGTGATGAGGATTAATGGAAGTTACGCTGCGTAGTGGTGTAGGCTACATGAGTTGAACTTTAAGGGTACCGTGGCTGTTGTCACCACGTGGGAACTTTGGAAGCAGGTTTCAGTATATCAACAGTAGTAAGGACAGGCAAGTAAGAGGTGAGGAAAGCAGTAGGAAACATCTTCTACTTGTGTTTCCCTTGGTATGAGAGAGAACTTAGGAGCAGAATGTGTAATCGTGCAAAAGGAAACAGGGATTTAGTGCTGATTTCTGCGACTTGTTGTTCTTACTGAAAAAGACAGAAATGTGCTGGGCTTTGACAGGGGCCCTCTTCTTCACCTATCCCCTTCTACTAGCTCTTCTTTTTAACTTTCTTATGAGTTGAGCCAGCAGTAACTGAATGGAAAAGTGGGTGAATGAGCAGTGCTTGACTGTGCAAAGGAGTTGAGAGAACATCTAAATTGGAGAAATGGGTGTGGAGTTTGCGCTTGTGAAAGGGCAGTTAATGCTGTTATGCTGACTTGTAGTTTAGGGTGTGACTAGGTTTTAGGTGCTCTTATCTCTAAGACCTCAAAGATTTTTTTTCTCACATGTTTCTTAAAATCAGTAGAAATTATTTACCACCTGGAAGATGAGATTGAGTTCCCCAACCTTAAGAGTTCAGAGAATGGTGACATTGGGTGGTGGGAACTGTGTGAGTAGAGATACATCATAGAGGGACTTCAGCAAATCATAGACCCAAGGTGACATGGTTTCTGTACTGGATAATCTCTATGAGACAGATCAGACTGTTTCCCAAAATTTAAAGTTTTTTGATCTGCAGCATATCCTGTAGGAGATGTTTTACTTTGAGGGGTTAAGGGTGACTTGTGAATCCACAGTAATCCTTGATTGCTCTAGTGGCTGGTTATTAACTGTTTATTTTTTTTAAAATACCTTTATTTTGTTTTGCTAAACTGAGCTTGTCTAGTTCTGAAATTCCACCCATAGATCTTTTGTCTGCTGTACTAAAGAGGCAGCCATCTAAGTTTGCTTCCACAGTCAGACATTGAGCACAGGCCACTTGTGCTTGACTTAGATAAACTGAATGGGCTGACCTTCGGAAGTTTTCTGCTCTTTTTTTTTTTTTTTTTTTTTTTGTGTGCATGTGTGTAGTGGGTTTTTCTGTAGGTTGTTTTGGGGTTTTTTTTTGCGGGGCCAGGGGGGTGTTTTGTTTTGTTTTTTTTTTCCACCACTTAGATAATTATCACAGCTCTTCTTTGGCTCCGGTATATCAGCATCTGTCTTCAGTTGAAGAACGTAGAGATTAACGCAATACTCCTGTTGTGTTGGTGGTACATGAAACGGGCAAAGTCCTTTACTCTTCATCAGTACCTTCCTCACACACTGAAGGACTTAAGTATCGATCCTTTGACTACAGCAGCTGACTGCTGCAAGCAGTGAGAGGGTTTCTGCTTGTGACACTTCACTCAGAAATGCTTTTAATTTAGAATAACTATTCTAATTTTTCTGACTGAATAATAATTCAGTCCACCTCTGTAGTGGTAAGCATAGGCTATTTATGCGTATGGAACAGATTTCTCTCTAAAAGGGAGATATTCCAAATATTAGTGGAACTAATGCTTATATTTTTGCATGCATTTTGAGTCTGTCACCTTTTCTTCCAGCAGCTTTGCTTTTAAATAATGCTGACTTCATAGATTCTTATTTACAGTAATGATCATATCAACTTCTTAATATTGATGATGTCCCATTTATTCCCCTTTGTGTCATCTGTATGAAGCATTTTAGGTAATTTGGGGATATTTTCATTCCTTTGTTGCTATGTGATGGGTTGACCCTGGCTGGATGCTAAGTGCCCACTAAACCTGCTCTATTGCTGCCCTCCTCAACTGGTCAGGGGAGAGAAAATATAGGGAAAGGTTCGTAGGTTGAGATAAGGGCAGGGAGAGGTCACTTGCCAATTACCATCACAGGCAAACCAGACTCAAATTGGGAGGGGGGGGGGAAAGTTTATTAATAATAAAATCAGAGTAGGATAATGAGAAATAAAAACAAAATCTTAGAAACACCTTATCTCCACCTCTCCCTTCTTTCCAGGCTCAACTTCACTGTATAAAGTGCTAAGGAAAAAGACAGGGCATGGCATGGCCTGAAGATATACAAGAAATGTGTTAACAGTGTTCTTACATAGTGTGACTGCATTCAGATGTTACCTTTTGAATTACTTGGCTGCTTCTTATCACTTTTTATCACTGTACTTTAGTTGATTTGTCTTGTGTGACCTTTTTTTCTTCATTGGTATTGACAATACCTCTTTTTCTAATATCAGTACATTTTTAGAATCATAGAATCATAGAATGGTTAGGGTTGGAAGGGACCTTCAAAGGTCATCTAGTCCAGCCCCCCTGCAAGGAGCAGGGACATCCCCAACTAGATCAGGTTGCTCAGAGCCTCATCCAGCCTGGCCTTGAACGTTTCCAGGGATGGGACCTCTCTGGGCAACCTGTTCCAGTGTTCTATAACTCGCATCGTAAAAAATTTTTTCCTAATTTCCAATCTAAATCTACCCCCCGCTATTTTAAAACCATTACCTCTTGTCCTATCATAACAGGCCCTACTAAACAGCCTTTCCCCATCTTTCTTGTAGGCCCCCTTGAGGTACTGGAAGACCGCTATCAGGTCTCCCCGGAGCCTCCTCTTCTCCAGCCTGAACAGCCCCAACTCTCTCAGCCTGTCCTCATAAGAGAGGTGCTCCAGCCCTTTTATCATCTCCGTGGCCCTCCTCTGGACCTTCTCCAACTGGTCCATGTCCTTCTTGTGCTGGGGGCTCCAGAACTGGACACAGTACTCCAGGTGGGGTCTCACCAGGGCAGAGTAGAGGGGGAGAATCACCTCCCTCGACCTGCTGGCCACGCTTCTCTTGATGCAGCCCAGGATGCGGCTGGCCTTCTGGGCCGCAAGGGCGCATTGCCTGCTCATGTTGAGCTTCTCGTTCACAAGCACTCCCAAGTCCTTCTCCTCAGGGCTGCTTTCAATCCATTCTCTGCCCAGCCTGTCTTTGTGCCTGGGATTGCCATGACCCAGGTGCAGGACCTTGCACTTGACCTGGCTGAACTTCATGAGGTTGGCACGGGCCCACCTCTCCAGCCTGTCAAGGTCCCTCTGGATGGCATCCCTCCCTTCCAGCGTGTCGACAGCACCACACAACTTGGTGTCACCGGCAAACTTGCTGAGGGTGCACTCTATCCCACTGTCCATGTCGCTGACACAGATGTTGAACAGGGCCGGGTCCAGCACGGACCCCTGAGGGACTCCACTCGTGACCGGTCTCCACATGGATACCGAGCCATTGACCACCACTCTCTGAGTGCGGCCATCCAGCCAACTCCTTATCCACCGAGTGGTCTGTCCATCAAACCCATGTCTCTCTAGTTTAGAGAGAAGGATGTCGTGCGGGACAGTGTCAAAAGCTTTGCACAAGTCCAGGTAGATGATGTCTGTTGCTCGTCCCTTGTCCACCGATGCCGTCACCCCGTCATAGAAGGCCACCAAATTGGTCAGGCACGATCTGCCCTTGGTGAAGCCATGTTGGCTGTCACCAACCACCTCCTTGCTCTCTATGTGCCTTAGCATGGTTTCCAGGAGAATCTGCTCCATGACCTTGCCAGGCACAGAGGTGAGGCTGACCGGCCTGTAGTTACCTGGGTCTTCCTTATTCCCCTTTTTAAAAATTGGGGTTATGTTCCCTCTCTTCCAGTCATCGGGGACCTCACCAGACCGCCACGACTTCTCAAATACGATAGCCAGTGGCTTGGCAACTTCATCCGCCAGTTCCCTCAGGACCCGCGGATGGATCTCATCAGGTCCCATGGCCTTGTGCACCTTCAGGTTCCTTAGATGATCCCGAACCTGCTCTTCGAGTACAATGGGCAGTTCTTCATTCTCGCAGTCCCTGCTTGCACCTTCTGCAGCTTGGGTGGTGGGACAGGAACTCTTGTCGGTGAAGACTGAGGCAAAAAAGTAATTGAGAACTTCAGCCTTCTCCATGTCCTGGGTAACCAGGACACCAGTTCCCTTCTGGAGGGGGCCTACATTTTCCCTGCACTTTCTTTTGTCCCCTACGTACCTATAAAAGCTCTTCTTGTTGCATTTTATATCCCTGGCCAGATTCAGTTCTGCCAGGGCTTTGGCCTTCCTTACCTTATCCCTGGCCATTCGTGCAGCCTCTTTGTAGTCCTCCCAGGCTACCTGTCCCCACTTCCACCCTCTATAGGCTTCCTTTTTCACTTTCAGTTGGTCCAGGAGCTCCTTGCTCATCCACGCCGGCCTCCTGGCCTTTCTGCCCGACTTGTTCTTCGTCGGGATGCACCTCTGCTGAGCTTGGAGGAGGTGCTCCTTGAATATAGACCAACTTTAGATACTTCTTGTGCCTTGCCATTAATATAGATATTTTAATTGAATCTGCTTCAAGGCTGCATGATCGAAAACTTCATGACTAGTGCCTTTTCTTTAGCTGGTTCTTTGCATGCGTTAGAACTTTTACACTGATCTCCAGATGAACTGTACTGGGTCTGTCAGGGACAGAGTTAACTTTGTTCATAGCAGCCTCTATGGGCCTGTGACTAAAAGTGATTTGTGACTAAAAATCTTGGTAACACACCAGTGTTTTGGCTGTTGCTGGGCACTCTCGCACAGTGTCAATGTTTTCTCAACAGTCCAGCCCTGAGTAGGCTGCAGGTAGACAGTGCACAGGGAGGGGAGACAGCCAGGACAGCTAATCTGGGCTGGCCGAAGGTGTGTTCTATGCCATATAATGTCATATAATGTCATATTCAACAGTAAGAAACTAGGTTGGAGGGTGTCTTCCAAGATGATTGTTGCTTGGAAATTGGACATTGGTCTGCTTGTGGGAGGTGGTGAGTGATTGCCTTTGCATTGCTTAGTTTTGGTTTGTTCATTTTTTTTTTTTTGCCTCCCTCCTTCATATATTAAACTACCTTTTTCTTGATCCACAAGCTCTTTCTTGCTTTTGCTCCTCTTTTTCTCTCACCCCTGTAGGAACTGGGAACTAGCTTGTGTTATTCCATAACAGTTTACCTACCTCTGAATTACTAATATAGTTTGCGTTCTAGTATATCTAGTTGGCTTGTGGCTACATGATATTTGGTTGGTGGAATATGTAAAGCTGGGATTTAGTGGCAGAGACGGGAACTGGACCAAACTATTCCATGTGAACATCAGGAAACTTTTTTTTTCATTATGAGAGTGACCAGTCACTGGCACAGGTTGCGCAGAGATGCTGTGGAATCTCCCACGTTGGAGATATTCAAAAGCCACCTGGACATGGTCTTAGGCAACTGGCTCTAGGTGGACCTGTTTGAGTAGGGGTTTTGGACCAGATGCCCTCCAGAGGTCACTTCCAGCCTCAACTATTCTGTGTTTCATTGTTGCTGGGATTCCAGGTTCTTGTGGCATTAAAAGGAGGGGAGTTGTTTCCATAATCTCCATTGCATGCTGATCACTGGCAATAAGAGTGGCAGGGTCAGCATCTTTGTATGCAGGTGAATGTTACTTGTACAATACTTTATTAAGAAATACTTACAGATTCTGAAGGAAATGGACTTCTGAGGTGAGTTTTTACCCTGAGGAGTGAAATCTGTTGAGCTGAAATAGTATGTGACGTTCCTTGATTTGAAAATGAAAGAAAACAGATTTTTAGGATTTTTCATTACATATTGTAGCCTATAGGATTAAAAATATTTCTAAACTGTAAAAGCTTTTTAAAAATAAAACTTCACTTCACATACAAAGATTAAACTAGCCCCTAAGCTACTCTTTTTTTTTATCAGTGGATATGATACCAGATCTCATTATATAGCTGACTAGAAGTATGGATTATAACCATTCATGTTTTAGGATAAAATAACCAGAGAAATGATATGTTCCTAGTGCTGCATTTTGGCACTATGCAAATGTGAATTCAAGATTAAAATAGTCTTGGGAAGAACTTGTTTGTTTGGATTTTTTTTTAAATGCTTTATTCTGCATATGCTTATAGCATCATGACTTCTAAACTGGCACTATATTCACACTGATCTGTAGGATATAAGTTAGATGAAATACTTAAAGTGTTTGCCTTTTGCATATCTCTCAATTGCATTTTGAACATTACAATGTGCAGTAGAAGGGCAAAAAGAAATATGTAGCTGTTTTCATCTTCTGTCATGTTTACAAAATGGATTTCAAAATCCATCTGTGGTCATGAAATTTTAATGTGACGGGAAGAGTATCACTTTTTCCTTGCTTATAGTAAAACCTGATATCGAGACCTTGTTCAAAATTACAAAATCATACTTAATTACTTTTGATGGGAGTGGAACTGAGTTGCATTTGGAACTGAATGGTAAAATACCCTTTGTGTTTACCCTGTTAATACTGCCAAGTTTTCTTAGCTCTTACAATAATGTCCACTAGTTTTGCTTTTATCATTAAAAGTAGCAGACCATTACTGTGGTTCGCAACAACAGCACGACAAAAACAGGAGTAAACCCTACATCTTTCAGTGTATGCTGGTTTGTTTTTTTTTTTTTTTGGGGGGGGGAGGGTGTGGGGTGGAGAGGGGAGTTATATAAACTGTAAAACTTTTTGCTAACTAATCCTTATCAAGCTGTCAATGACTTTACAAGTAGATAAGTTTAATTAATGATGTAATTATCAATTTGACTTTATTTACAATGCTATAGCAGTTCAATTTTCCTTTATCTGTGGTAATTCAGCATCTTTCCTATTCCATGTGTCACGTAGATTCTAGCTTTATTTTCTATTTACTCTGTATTTCAGCTGGAAAATTAAAATTGTTTGTATGTCTTTGTCCAGTATTCCAGTTAACTAAAACATCTGGTGTTAAAAGTACCTAATGCTGTAGGTTTAGACATAGGAGACCCCAAGCATTAGAAAGTGTATTTCAAGCATCCTTAAAACTGTGTGAAGTTATAAACTAACAAATTATACATGAACTTTAAAAATATTTTTTCTGACTTTGTTTTGTACTTACAGCTGAAGCTATATCTTTCCTGAGTTAAAAGTTTCTCCAAGTACTGTCTATATAAAGAGTATCTATCTATATCCTTTTACAACATACTCTTGGTTTCTGGAAGCTTGGGAATCTGTGATTGTTGCACAGACTCCATTCTAAAGTCCTGAATTCCATTCTGACACATTGGAATGACCCCTTCATGCTAGATGGAGGGATAGGGGAAAACTTCACTACGTGTATGTATGACTTCATTTAAAAATTCAAACTATATGAGAAGTATAATGGGGAAACCCACCCCCCCATACTTCCTTGGTTCAGTTTAATGGCTAGATGCAGCTAGTTATGCAGGTCTTTCAGAATAGTAACTGTTTTGTGTAACTTGTGCTTTAAATAGGTTGATTTAAAAGTTGTGGACTTCCTACTGGTTTTTTTTTTTTTTGCTTATGATTGTGGTCTTAGAGATGTATTTTAAACAGTGACCTAAACCTGACAAAACTAACCTTAAGTTAATTTTCAGCATTTGAGATTTTCAGTTATTCTTGTAAAACGATTCCCAGACATCTCTCAGTGCAGAATTAAAAACCAAAGATTATAAGGTAGTAGTCTACAAAAATCATGAATATTATTACGGAAAATAAATTTCATATGATTTAAAATGAGCCAGATTCAACATCAATAAAAAGAAGGGCAAGAAAATAATGTAATGGAATGCTGATCCTTTTTAAATAAATGTCTAATAAGAAATAAAGTTGTTTCTCATAAAATACTTAATTTAGTTTTGTGCTGTGCTGTAGAGCAGTGAGGCACCTGACCTGTAGGAGCTGCTGTGATACAAATATAGATTCATCATCTATACACTACTACTGTAGTGTATAGATGATGAATGATTAAATACCGTGTAATCTTTTTCAGCTGCCGGTTGAAGCCAGGATAGAAGTGACTAAGAAGGCTGTTAAGGCAGTCAAACATCTTTCTGAGAAATCAAGAAAGAAAACTTCTGAGAATGACATGGAAGATGCTGAAAATCCATCTGTTGCTTATGAAGAAGCTTTGAATCACTTGCAGCAATCTCTTGCTCATCTGGAAACACTCACTCATAGTTTTATCACTTACTTGAAAAACAGTGAACAGGTAATGATTACTGATCAGATGCTTCTTTTGATTGTTACCATGATTAGCAGTGATGGACATCAGTCTTCTATTGTATTTTATGAATGTTTTGTACCTTTGTTTTTGTTGACCTGGTTTTCGAAAATTGATTTCCACTAATCTTTTCTTTTCCATAGTATATGTTAAATCTTGATAGAAAGACTCAAAAATACAGCCCTGTAAATAAAAAGTACACTAATTTGTGTTAAAAAATTATCTGTTCACAGGATACACTACAGAAGTATGGCTTATTATATGATTTGTCAAGGTCAGAGAAGGAAAAAATCCATGATCAAGCAGTAGCTATGTGTATAGATGGCCAGCCCCTGGAAATGATACAACAGTTGTTAGATGTCGCTGTTGGAGATCTAGGTCTTTCTCCAAAGGATATTGTCCAATGTGCTATTAAAAAAATTGTTTGTATATTAAGGTAAGTACACTGCCACAATTAAGACAAACAAAAATCTTTCTTCAGGGTTTTTGGAAGGGTTTTTTTGGTTACTTGGGTTGGGGTGGATTGTTTGGGGTTTTTTTGGCTTTTTTTTTTTTTTGTATTGAGTACTTGTTTACTTCGAATGTCTGGCTTTTGCAGAAAATTGGGCAGTAACAGGAAGTGAGTTCTTGGATTATTTATGCTTCTGTTTACCTATAATTTCATGTTCAGATAAGACAGTTAGATTTTTCTGAGTCTGAGAAGCCTGAGCAATCTGAACAATGCAAGTCACAGAACCTATTGTATTCATTGGAGGATGCTTTTCAGTTAAAAACGTTGGCTTTACAATATTGTTCCATTATGTGTGTGTGCATTTGTCAATTTCTGGCAAATTCACAATTGCACATAATTCTTCGCTCTTAAACAGAGTCAAAAGGCATGTTTGTTGGAAACGGTGGGTACCTCATGCAGGTGTTTGGGCAGTAGAGGCCTAGCAGTGACTGTTGCCAGAACAGGTAGTTCTACAGGAAGAAATGCAGTTTCCATCTTTGGAATAACTTGCTGGGGTACTCCTCGGAGCTGTTTTTCGGGTTTGTTTGATTTTTATTTGCAAGGTTTTGAAAAATGTATCTGTCTGTCATTAAAATATAGGCTATATGTTTTTCTTCTTTGTTTTCATAAAGAATACTGCTTTTGCTCTTCTCCCTTTGTGTCACAATATACCTTCCAAATTAAATAGCAAGTGTGAGTACTTTATGCTTCCTACAACAGTTAAAAGCAACAATGGTACCCTAAAAACCCCCTGACCTGGTAACTTGTTGGAGGGAAACAGGTTTCTAATATGACAAAGGGGATTGTTTTACTCTTTCAGTGTTGTCGCTGTTACTGTTTCTTGCTGTTATTAGTGCCATCTGTGAGCAATCCCACACGCTGTACCAGAAGCAAGGCTTCATCTACATCTTTTTCTGGGATTCACAGCTCCAAACCTCAGTAGTTGTCTTTGCCGTGGTGTGATGCAAACCAAATAACCAACCTGTTCATGCAACTCCAGCAAGCGGAGTCTGGTGTGATGCAAACCAAATAACCAACCTGTTCATGCAACTCCAGCAAGCGGAGTCATCTCTTATTTTAAAGTTATGGAGAAATAGGCTAGGAGAACCGAAAATGCAAAATAACTGGCTTCCACACAGTTTATCCTTACAGATCACTGAATAATGCTGTTGAGATCTGGACAAGACCTGGATGATACAAAGGAACATGAAATATAGTTGATGCTGACAATCTTAATCTTGTTAACAGTGAGCTTAAAGTTTGCGTTAATGTCAATACAACAATCTTTTAGTTGAATATATTCTTTTTAGTCTTGCTTCCAAATTGTAATTGCAACGCTTGTGAGAAACAGTCTAAAACAACTGTAGTCATGGTGCATTTCTTCAGTACTAGTCATGTCTTGACAAGGGAGGAGAGAACAGTCATGCGCTGAAGTCCTCAGTGTTTGGCTAGCTGCAGCCTCTGCACTTCATGTCTTAGAGTTCAGAAAGGACATGGCTTTTCTTCACAGGTTTGAGGCTGAAACTGTTGTAGTTCGTCTGGTATTTGGGAGAATGTAGTAATCTCTGAGAAAATAGAACCATTAAAAGTACCTGCTTATGGACATGTTTACAGAGGTGATGAGGATTTGGACACAGGTGAGGGAAAGCTAGGCACACTGTTCGAAAAGCCTTCAGTGAAATAAAGTGCTTTTCCTTGATTTTGTTTGATACTTAGTTCTGACCACTCTCTGTTAAGATTTGGTAAGAAATTTGACTGCTTCTGTAGCTGTAGTGATTATAAAATTCTTTTGACATGTAATATGAGACATCAGCGTGACCTTTAAGGTTCAAACTTTTTCCTGCCACAGCGAAGCTGAAGATATCTTTTATGGTGGTGAAGTGATAGATGATGTGGTTTGGGGCCTCAGATGACAATCCATGAGGCAAATGTACATTGAAAATGTTTGTTAGAATTGAGTGAGTCTGGAAGGTGCTGTTGTTCTTTAACAAGGCTTAGGATATGGAGAAATCCACGAATTTTTGTAGCCAGTTAAAGCAATCTGTCCTCTTTCCTACCAAGGAATTAGCAGTGTTCTGACCCATGCTTTAGTGTGATGGAATCTGTGTCGGTCTTCATGTTCTCTGTCAGAACAACTTAACCAAAGAGCACACTCAGTCCAGTTGCTGTTGGACTAGAGCTGAGATGTGAAATTCTCAAGACAGCAAGTGGAGAATGAAGTTCTGGGATTTTACATCTACATCTCTGTCAGTATTTGTGTTCCCAGGATGAAGAGAGCCTGAGGTTTTTTTTTGGTTTTTGGGTTTTTTGACATCATTGTTGACAGAATATCAATGAACTCAAGAATCCTTCTGTCCATGATGCTCTTTCTCCTTCAGAGCAGCATAAAAGTATTCCTTCTGGCTTGTTTCTTTTTTTTTTTTTCTGCAGTCAGGTGAAATTAATTCAGCAAGGATTTTTTTTTCATTTGAGGAAGCTCTCTTGGATTTAATGTTGCTGAGTGCTACCTGTTGCCTCTTCCTGGCTAGGTCTTTGATGTACTAAATATTCCAAATTAAATACCACTGTATCTCTGACCTGATGGTTTCAGTAGAAATATCCCCTCCCCCCCCCCCTTTTTTTTTTTTTTGGAGAGGGGTCGATAATTTTATGTCATCCATGATAAATGAACAGGTACTTCTCATTTAAGTATTCATACAAAACTCTCTTCTGAAGTATTTCTGTTCCAAAGACATACATGCAACAAGTATGAAAGAGTATTCTGTTAGATGGCTGCTAGACACTGTTTATCACTTCTAAGACCAGTTTAGATAGATAAAACTTGAAGAATTTATCTTGTTTTTCTGCATGCAGAAAAATTATGTGGGCAGGATGATCTGAATGCACATACCAGAAATAGAGAAACAAGTCTAGCATGGAAAGTAATCTATTTTTTTCAGCATGTATGTGTACACTACGGCAGATTGAAGCTCTGCAGATGAAGAGAAGGCAGCCTGTCAAAGTGTCTGCAGTCCTCTTTAGCAGAAAATTGATTTCTCTTGTCGCTCAGTTTAAGAGTGTTCATAGCATCCTCAATGATGGCAGAGCTTTTGCGCAGCGATATAAGTAATATTGTCTTTTTTTTTTTTTGTCAGGGGTGAAGAATAATTTGGCTTTAGATAATCACTGTCCTGCTGTTTCTGACTGGA
This sequence comes from Chlamydotis macqueenii, assembly GCF_036417535.1. Lineage (NCBI taxonomy): Eukaryota > Metazoa > Chordata > Aves > Otidiformes > Otididae > Chlamydotis > Chlamydotis macqueenii. The sequence goes on from NC_141558.1 coordinate 13,565,613, forward strand.
ATATAGGAGTGTGATGCATCTGGATATAAAGCTCACAAAGTTCAGTTATTTCAACTGTAATGAGTCTCATTAACCTGCAGAGTATGAGAAACCTATCAACATTCTCCTTTCTACTCTGCTTCTTATCAGCATTTTTCTGTGAACTGAATTATTTGTTCTTTATATACATTGCAAGGCTGGAATGTCTGCAAGTTCATTTAAAGTTCTGGGGCAGAGACCATGACCAATAACTTCTGTGCAGCACTTTCCGGTAAAGAAGGGAGTGCTTATCTGTCCAGCAGAGCAAACTGTAGTGGCAAAGATGGGACAGTTAGTTGGAAGCTTCAGATAAATTCATTTGGTATGTGATGTGACCTAATGTGATCAGCAGAAGTCTTTGTCCCCCTCAGCTTCTTTGGGGGGAAGTGGAAGATCATTTCATATCACTCATGATAAATGAACAGATAGTGACCTATGGAAAGTTTGCCTAGTACAGTGGTAGAGAGCAGGAAGTGAAAATCTAGCAAAAAATAAAATAGGAAATACTTGAAATAATATCCTCTGTGATATGTTCAGTAGGGCCTGTTGCGATAGGACAAGGGGTAATGGTTTTAAAATAGAGGGGGGTAGATTTAGACTGGATATTAGGAAAAAATTTTTTACAATGCGAGTTGTAGAACATTGGAACAGGTTGCCCAGAAAGGTGGTGGAGGCCCCATCTCTGGAAACGTTCAAGGGCAGGCTGAATGAGGCTCTGAGCAACCTGATCTAGTTGGGGATGTCCCTGCTCCTTGCAGGGGGGTTGGACTAGATGACCTTTGAAGGTCCCTTCCAACCATAACCGTTCTATGATTCTGTGATTCTATGAAATTCAGTAAAAGTATAATATTATAAAGTAACATCACTCTAAATATAGGGAGCGATTAGAAGAAAGGTGGTTGCTTGTCATGTCTTAAGCCTGCTGGTATTAATGTTGTTGCTGTGAATACAATTGGATGCATCTTTAGCCTACTCTCAGATACTAACTTTCGAAGTAGATCATAACACAAATTAAAACATATTAACCACATTTTGTGCAATACTTGCATTTCAGGGTTAATGGGCAAGAACTGCAATTACAGAAATAGCCTTATTTGTGTGCCTGTAATGACAAACTACTATTCAATAAATGCAACATTTCCAGGGAAAACTCTTCAGGTATACTTATTGGAGCTTTGATACTTTATACGGTGTGGTTATTTTATACAATAGTTTTGAAAGAGATCATGTTGGAAAATTCCTCATTTGACAATTAACTTTCAAAGTAGCAGTTGTAAGGTTATAACACTAAACTTGGATTTTCTGTAGCTGAGGTGACAGTGAGTGTAATTAAGGTATTGTAACCATAAGTGAAACAGGCCTGTATGGGTGTCAAAAATTATGATAGTGTCCGTGATCTACCTGGAAGTTAAGCATAAATCCACCACTTCCATGATTCTTCCAGTTTCCTAAGTATAACTCCCCTTCAAACACAGTAAAATAACTTTTGTTATTAGTATATTTAGTTTCTTTTGCAGAAGAACCTTCTGGAAAATATTACCTTTATGAAAGATTAATGAAACTACTTTTTGGCTTCATTTTTTTCAACAGTGTATAATATCACAGGCTTAAAAACTCACACCTTCACAGAAACAAAACTTATTAAATCCAATATACAGTTGTTTCCCTAATATTAGGTACCAATGTTGTAATTTCAAGAGCAGTATTGTCCAGTTGGGTTAACTACTTCTATCTCCCTTGACTCTGTAGTTCTGGCACACAAAATTCAAAGTAGAAACTCTGACATGGGTATATATAAAATCTCTCCAGCTACTGTAAATAAAAATCAGCTGCTACTTCAGTAGAAATCATGAACTTCTGAGAAACAAAGGATTTTGTTAATGGTGGTAGTCTAATCAGACTTATCTAACATTCAATTTAATCCATTACCCAAAATCACTCACGTGAAATACTGGAGACTTTACATGATGCAAGCTTGTAGGAATGTTCCTGGATGGTTAGACAGGGAAGACAGTTTGTCAGGGAAGACATTGTGGCCTCCTTCATTTGCAGCTCCTGATTTTCTTATCTTGGGTGTCCAGATGGATGTAGCATTTCATGAAATTTTGGAAGTATTCAGGTGGCAATAAGCAAAAAATATTTGGTAACATTTTGAGTTCTTGTTTAATGGTTTCATGAAGAAGATAAAACCAGCTTTATTAGACTGAGTAACTAACTTAGAAGGGAAAAAAAACCCATAGATTTTTTACTGTCTCATCTCACGTTAGCAGGGGTCATACTGTTTAAAACTCCTTAACAGCAATGAGAGGTTAAGAAGCAGGCACTCCTTTATTGCAGCGCTGGGTGCACGGGGGATCGCTCCACCTAGCGTGCACACCTGTTCGATCCAACAGCGCAGGTTAAGTACACACCTGTTATACATATTCACTAGATTTCTGAGAAATAATATACATATAAATTCACTTTCTGAGAAATCATTATAATATTTCCCCACCCATTTGCGCATGCTCAGTCTTTTGAGTCAAGGATCTTCTGGTGGTCTTGGGGGTTGTCAGAGCACCTCCTCCTCAAATTCGCTGGTCAAACTCCTCCTTGAAATCTCCATATATGGTCTTGAGCACAAGGTCATGTTGTCCTTGAGTTTTCTGGCTCCAAAATGATGGCTCAGGGCCTAGTTTTACAGGTGGTGTTTGGGACCTACCATTGTTCTACCACTCCTCCTAAGTACCCCAGACGAGCTAGACTAACTTCCAAAAAACAGGATATTCTAATAGCTCTAAGATTCCCATTCCCTTTAAGGACAAATAGATTTCATATAAAATTTAACCTATGTGACTACAGTTCTACAGTTAGCCAGAATCACCTCATATTAATATTTAATTTTCAATGTTTATGTCATGTCACAATACAGAGTAATTTTGTAACTTGAATATAATAGTTTCATGGTATTTCTGATGGAAATGGTGGTTTGGCATTATGACTTTTTTCCCCAGCTTTGAATGGTCACACCAATGATACATTATTTTCTTATTTTCCTGATATTTAGAGGAACAAAAAACAGAAAGAGGAAAATAAGGCTGGAGAATTAAGACGATACCAAGTATTTTCCATGAATACTGTAATTATGTTGAAAGATTTAGATGAAGTTAATTTATTCTCCTTTCAAGCATACTTTGTACTTTATTGTGTTTGAGGAACTTGATTAAATATGCATCACTTTTTCTGAAGCTAAACTAAAATCAAAATAAGCCTTTATCAGTGTAATTACACAAGGCTTGTACCTAGGAGCTTTGATGTGAGCACTGAATCCTGTTCTGTTGTTTAAAACATGCATGCAATAGTATATAATCTGTGTGGAAGACTAATCCTTCATTAATTATATTTGTTTCTGTTAGTAGCTGCTTATTTTTAATCATTATAATTATTACAAAAAGAGCAAGGCAACAATCTGTGGAAACTTGACATGATTATTTGTCTCATGAGCTGTAATCTCTTTTTAGTTTCTCTAACAATTAGCAAGTACAGGCAATATTAAGCTTAAAAACAATGCCAGCTTTCAATCTTTCTAGTTTTCTCTTTAAAATACTTTCTTACTCTAGATAACTAACTTACTGTTTAGATTCTCCTTTCCTCCTGCTTAATAGAACAGTACTTGTCTGTGTAATACAAACTCGAAGCTTTCTGTAAATGTTCATACATCTACTGTACTTGAGAACTGGCTTCACAGATGCATTGTCTGAAACAGTGGGTTTCTGTTTTCAGGAATATTCAGTAACTTCTGAGTATATGTTTCTTATGACCCAAGTTTTTTGAGGTGCTCAGTGCCTGGTTGTGACAGGAGCTGAAGACTTTCATTTCTAATTAGATGGATGAAGGGCTTTTGAAGAGCAAGTGCTAGAACTGTTCAGAACCAATCTCCAAAATTGAGGGTACCCAAAGTATGAAGTTTGTTGGTCATTTGCCTTTGATATAAAAGTTACAAAAAAGCTTATGTACTCTAAAGATAATTTAGGATAAGAAGTGCTAGTAAGATCTCCATTTCTGTAGTTCATGTCCTATTCTTTTCTGTTTCAATCATCATTCTCTTCCTAGTACATAAGCTTTATGAGTATTCTTCTAGTTTTCTTGAGATATGCCATGTTAATGCCCTTTGTTGATGTCTTTTTATTACAAACTTAATTGAAAAAAAAAATCAAAAAGCATGATAATACAGGAAAATTAAAATTTGGCCTGTAAACAGAACATTAATGAAGTGGCTTATGTCTGGGAATGTATCTTAAGTTTTCTTAGCTTTTTTATTTTACAACAAACTTGAAACCATGAATGTAGCTGGTTGCATAAACAGATTACTGTAAAACTGCTCTTCTTTTTATTATTTCTACAGTTTTGCAGTATTGGTGTAATCTAAATGAGGAGAATTTTTTCCTTTTTTTTTTTTTTTTTTTTTTTTTTTTTAAATGGAGCCTTCAGTACTGTTGTTTCTCCTTTTCTGTGAAAAATACACATTTTCTTTTCTTCCCCCTGGCCCAAGACAGAAATTTTTTGATGTGAGTTTTTGGGGATATTTTTGTGAAAATAGGTTTTATCTTTTGGAGAGACAGATAGACATTGTCTCTCTCTGGGAATCCGAAATCCTGGATTTTTCTATACCATACATTATAAAAACTGTAATTTGATCATTACCAGTTATTCTGAAGATTGTTAGAAAAATACCTAGAGTTAAACATCACTCTTCTAAAACTTATTTAGCTGTAATATGGTGGTATTGGTATTATTTTTTGCGGAAAAAGCTGGTGTTACAAGCTTTTTACTTCTGCTTCGAACTCTTGAGTGCAGTATAGCAATATAAAATGCCTCAGGTAAACCGAGGTTTAATCATGCAACAAATTATCTTACATCTGTTCTGAATGGAGTCACATGTTGACTTTAAATCTAATGTTGTTCACTGAAGTGCTGGTCATCTATTTAGATAAAAATAAAAATAGAAAAGATGAGAGCTCTGAATGCAGGAAGATATTAAAGGTTATAAAAATTCAGATCTCTATGCCATATAGTATAATCTTTTTTTTTTGTAAATAGATTTATCTTACTGAAGTAATAAGTGACAAAATTTTAAACAGTCTTATAATTCTTGACAAAAAAAAAAGAGAAATATTGCAGTTATTTTTACACATTACAATCAGCTATACAGCATATTTTGGCTTTAAACAAAACAGTCAAGGTAGTCTGGACATGTATTCATTTTTATTAAGATATCCTATAGCAAGAGGCAGATATCCTGTAGCAAGAGGCTAACATTGTTAGTAGCAGAAGAGCTTTGATATGCTGATGAACTGTAGAGAAAATATAGTTTATCTCTGGGTTTAGTAAACTAGCTTTAGAACTATGTGCCTTTCTTTCTCTTTCTTCAGTGCTGCATTGACAAACTTTAAGATAGGCAAACTGTTGTTTTTCTAGTTCATGCAGGTGTCATTGCCACTGCAGTGGTTTCCAAGAAGGGAGACAGTGTAAAATCCCTCCCTCTTTCAGCACCAAGTCACATCTTAGGTTTATTTTGCTGAAAATCTTAGCAGAAAATGTTACACTCAGTGCATTAGTAGTGAATCTTTTTTTTCCTACTAAAGTGATTCCCCCCACCCTGTTTGCGTGGCTTAATCTTCCCCTTTCCCACATGCTGTTCTTGTCCACATGTTCCTTCCTTTCTAATTTTATTGGTTCTGGTAAGCATTAACCTTGTTGATGCAACTGAAAATGGATCTCAGAAGGGGTCAGAAAAGAAATCTGCTGAATCAGCAGATAGGATTCTTTTGAATCAGGTTACAGTCAAGTTGTTTAAACCAGTAGTGATATTGCAAGATGATATTTGAAAATAAAAGATGGTGAAGTTTATGTGTAACCTTTAATCTGTTTAGTTGATATTGACGAGATCTTTAAGGTAATGAGATTACATGCAGATATTTTACTAACCAAATGTGTGTAAGAAGTGCTAAAATTTAACTATTCTTTTTCTTTTGAGGTTCAGTTAAGTATTTTAGTATTTCACTTTCCCACTCTTTTCTTGTTGCTACTTGTGTTACTTTGATATAAAAATAAAGGTACTAGACAAGCAGGGAAACTGGAAAATCTGTGTAAGTATTGAGCAGTTCACGTAAATCCTACAGCTGGATAGAATTAGATACAATATTAAGGACCATTTTTATGGCAGTTTTATGTCTTCCCTTAACAGTGGGAATGGTGACTCATCTACATCAGTGAAAGATCCCCTTGAAATCCTAGAAGACATCGTTTCTGTAGTGCATGAAAGTGTTGAGAAAGGGTAAGAACTTACTGTATGGATTCTTTAGTTAAGACTTTGAAAGATACTTCTCATGAAAGCATTGAAGGTACGATACTGAATATGGATGATTTTTCTTCATGGATATGTATAATGGGTTTGCACTTAATTTTCCAAGACTTTATTCTGGAACAGGCTGTCATTTATCAGGTTCAAAATCTGAGCTATAACAGAAGCCTTTACTTGATCATTTGGAAGAAAGCAAGTCACTGAACCTAAAGTTTAGATAACTGTGTATTATGGTGATTTGAGAAAATGGTTTTTCTGCTGTGACTACTGCAGATTGTATATCTACCAGGAGTATTTCACTGCTTTTGTTTCAGTTTTGTAGATAAATTACAAATAATAATAACTGAATTTCAGATATCTGAATATGCTGATGAATACTTGTCAGTATTAGTAAGATATAGTGCAGAAACAGTTTCACAAATACTGGATGATGCTTCACCATACTTTTCTCTCCTCTTTTAGAGATGTCCTTATTTCAGGTCACATAATGGTCTGTCTCACGGACACTTTCCACTGCATTTCTAGTAAAGACAAGGAAGAAAAAAAAAAAAATTAATTTTCTATCCAGATGTATGAACTAAGAACTTATGTATGATAATAGTAATAAAACCCCATACTGTCTGGTAGCCAGCAAAAACAATTACACTTTTGTGTGGAGGCTTTTCCACTGACATTAAATTAGTTAAATATAGGATACTGAAGTAGACTGAATTGATGTCAAAATCTACAGTAAATCTTACTTGCAATATTCTAAGGTAGAATGGGAGAGTCAGCACTATTTTGTTCTGAGATGCAATTTCTGAAGTGTTTTATTTGTGTACTTCATGAGCATTTAACTGCTGAAACAATAAGCTGGAGTGAAAGTTATTGTGATTACAACAGATTGTTTACATTCATTTAAATACTTGTTCTTATTTATTGTGCAGCTATTCAGTTTACAAAAATAAATCTTTCCCTCAGGAAAATGTATATAAACATCAGGTGTGAGCTCTACAAAACTCTTGAAACATTCCAGCAGGACCTCTTAATTCCCAAACTTTTAATTTATAGTTTGAATGCCACCTGTTCGGCAGAGGCATTCCAAATTTAGCTCAAATTCTGAGCTAAAACAGCATCGTTCAGACAATATAAAGCCTAAGTAAAATTGAAATCCTTATAATATTAAAACCTAAGCTGTCAATGTTTATTATTTCAGAGCTGCAAGACAGGTTAAATTGGTGTTTTCTGTCTGATATTACTTTCCCGTCTGTCTTGTTAAGATAAATAAGGGAATATTAGTTAGAAATCACACAACACCTGGAACCACTTTCTTGATTTTTTTTTTTTTTCTTCAGACAAAAAAAAATAGCTTTACTTTACAATACTACTGAAACATAGTGGAATAGCATTTACTTATTTGTTACATGCTAGTTTATAGCCTCTAAGTAATATAATGGATTATTCTGTCTGCAACTGCTAGCTGGTTGGTGATCTATGTGCTGTAAGTTCTTTCACATAGTTAGAATCTATGGAATATAATACACTTTTTGAATCAAACAATGTAAGTATTTTTCTAATTAGCCAAGTTAGGAAAACCTGAAAACTTAGGTTTTTTAAGACCTCTTTTTTTTTTTCCCTCTTTCTAGGGACTCTGAGCATTCTGCAGTTGTTATTGTACTAGAACATAAAATAATCAAGCTGACTAGAGACAGTACAGAAAAAAATAAGAAATGGCTACAATCAGGAGAAACTAATTTGTGTATGTGGAGCATAAGGAATGGACATGTAAGGAAAGAAAGATAATATAGGGCAATATGAATAAGCATCAGATACAAAAATGTCATACTTAAAATGCAAGCAGTCATCATAGAATCATAGAAGTACATGTATCATACAGGACCAGACACCATAAAAAGACTTGGATTTTTAATAAATCCATTACAATTGGCAGTCAAGGTAGTATGTGGGAGAATATGTAACTGTATAGATGGATTACAATGGTATTATGTGGTTATTTCAAGTTCAAAAATAGTTTTTACACCACTTAGCTTTAGTCAACTGATTTACAAGGGCTAGTTTCTATGCAGCATCAGAGAGGTGAGCTCTTCCGTTTCCAGTGTTACGTATTTGTTATATATCGAATGTACTTGTTAACAGCTTTGAAAATACATGTTGTATTTTCATTAGTATTATCAAAGACTATTTAACAGAGTATTGTTTAATTACAGAGAGCAAGTAGTTTCTTCAGATGACCTTCTGGAGTGGTTGAGACCTTTCTGTGGTGATGACTCTTTAGCAGTGAAGCCTCGCATCAGAGTATTGCAAATTCTGGAGCAAGCTTTCCATCTCAGTGATGAGGATAGCAAGCTACTTGTGTACTTCAGGACACAAGCTGTTCTCAGAGCTTGCTGGCCTGAAACAAAGGTATGAATATTGATTGCTATAAATGATAACATAAGTCTGGTTTTAATCAAGGATTATATGATGAAATGCTGGTTTGCAATATATGGTTGCAATGCATCCTGTTGGTATGGGAACTAATCCTACCTTCCTTTTGAATCAGGTTTCTAATACATTATGAATCTTTTAAAAACAAAGTTATGTAAAGTTAATGGATTCCTCAGCTTTTGTTTGGGATAAGGAGTAGTTAATACTGAACTCGATTAACCACTAATGATTTTCCCCCGTGTCAAGCATTGACTTTGAAGTTTTTGTATCTTCTTTCTTTTCTGACCATTTTTTTTCTGTTAATTTTACCTTCCCTCTTGATCTTCTACTTGGTGTGATGTTATAGTCAGAATTAGAATGAGAATTGCTGACCACCATATCTTTTTCTCTGGCATCTTTAAATATTATTCCATGAATGTGTAGTAGGAACATTAAGAACATTCTCAAATGGAAAGACTTCATTGATAGGGAATGCATTCAGTCATAGTTACTGTGCTGTTGTCTCTTAAGAAACAGTATCTTTAGATACTAGGAAAAAATTTAGATATTAGGAAAAAATTTTTTACACTGAGGGTTGTAGAACACTGGAACAGATTGCCCGGAGAAGTGGTGGATGCCCCATCCTTGGAAACATTCAAGGCCAGGCTGGATGAGGCTCTGAGCAACCTGATCTGGTTGGAGATGTCCCTGCTCCTTGTAGGGTGGTTGGATTAGATGACCTTTGAAGATCCCTTCCAACCATAACCATTCTATGATTCTTTGATTCTAAGAGGCACCTTAACAGGAGGAAGTAGTCTTGTCTTTGAAACTTGTGCCATTTTGAAATCATATAAGTATCACTTGCTATATATACAGTTATTCGGAAGCTGAGTTTTCCTAAATACTTCCCTCCCCATGCCAACACCTTATGGAACTAAAATAAAATATTTCTAATAGTTCCTCAAAAAATCTATGCACAAAACCATTTTATATTCATATAAAACAAAAGCAATATCTCAGTGTTGACTCACTGTGCTAAGATCATCCAAGGGAATAATCCTAATAAAAATCTTAAAAAGAAAATGCTTATCTCTTGCCTTCTTTAGAAATGACTTTTTCTCTTGCATTCACAACAATACCAGCACTTAACTCCTCAATTGCTCTTCAAGTGTCTGTCTATGATTGGATTTTTCATGTTCAGTTCAGTCCTTTGTCAATATTTGTGTTGCTTGTGACCCGCTTTCCAATCTAAAAGCATTTCAAGTCTAAAAGATTCATCTGGAGTATGTTTTAAGAGAGTCACAGATAGATAATAGCTTTCAGCCGTGTCTGTAGAAGACAGTAAAAGAACCTACATTTGGCAGAAACCTTGTGAGACTATTACAAGTTTTTGAGAAATACATACGATCCGATGACTTTTATTTTCTCCCATAATCTGGTAAGTGAAAATGTATCTAACTTTACAACATGAAACTCGCATCCATTTGCTTTTGTGTTGTGATGTGTTAGGAATTCATTGAATGTATTAGATATGCTACTGGCTTACGTGTAGCTCGCTGCCCACCAGGACCCCCAAGGCCCTCTCAGCAGAGCTGCTTCCCAGCCTAGCTGGACCAACCTGTGGTGTCCTGGGCGCAGTACAGCTGTTAAACCTTGTGCAGTTCTTGTTGGCCCAATCTCCCAACCTGTTTAGGTCTGTCCATATAATACGTTAATAATTTCTGTTTACTGAAGTGGTGGAAAAACTTCTTCCCTCACCAAAAACAGGTATGTTTTCCTGCTTGACACTAGGAGTATTCTTTTTAGAATACTAAAAAGAATAATATTAGTACAGATTTAGTATATTTTAGTACCTTTTTAGTATCTGTTTAGTATCTTTGTGAGGGATGAAGTTTGTACTGACTATAAGCAGAAATCCATTTGCTCATAACACAGAGTTGCTGATCACTTCAATGCTCTGCTCTTCTGCTGATGAGTAAGCAAGTAGTGCAAGAAGCCATGTAGGAAAAAGCTTAGGTACTGTGCTAGATAAGCTCAAACGTTTCAGAGCTAATTGTATAAAGATGGGTATACAATACTGTAATATAAAATTTTCTGTAGTTATTTTTTAGCTAAGTTCAGAAGTAGTTTTAATGCTTAGCAATAATGAAAGCTGTGCTTATATGTACATATGTAAAAGTCATTGGTTTTTTCATCCCACTTCCTGCTACAGAGTGCAGTTATAAGAATCCCATTGGAATATATTTTAAGATTACTCCAGTTTTCATTTCAGTTCAAGCTAAATGTGATAGATGAGAACTCTTTGTTTTCACTGAATACTTTGTGCTAGGTAACTAATGTGTGATTTAGACAGAAGAGTTGTGTTGGTTTGTCTGTTAGGTACTGGTCACCAAAATTCAGCATTCACAAATGTCCAAGAAAACAAATGAGTGATCCACTATTTAGACTATTTTTTTCTTCCCCTCCACCCCCCTTCTGGTTAGCTGATGTCAAATGCTAGTCTTCAAGTTGATATTAGAAAAAGTAAGTGATGACTTTATGTGATGATTAAGTTTGTTATTTTGTATTTTTGCTAGGTACATTTCACAATCCCTTATGGTATGTTAGTGAAACAAGAACACTGCAGAATTAGGTAGCTACATGGCTGCTGAAAAGTGGAGAGATTTGTATATGAGCTTTTGACAAAGCATTAATAAAAAAAGAAAGGAAGAGTGTGGGTGGATCAAATGCTATTTTTAGCTTGTAGAGGAATGAATGTAAAGGCTTGTTTTGGTTTGGGTGGTGGTTTTTTTTTAATGAACTTTAAATTGCAAATATTTTAAAAACCTATTAATTGTCTTGCTTCTAGATTGTTTTATCCTTACTTACTTGACATTTCCTACGTGCTTTTAGGGGATCCCTCTTTTCCTTTACCATTCCTCGGTACAAAAAGGGGCAGCAGATATCATAAAGGATGAATGTAGATTTCTATTGAGTAAAGATAAATTTAATGATATTGCACTGTTCAATTACCAGAAAATGTGTGAAAGCCAGCCTCAGTGTGTCTACTAATCCTCTTATTCAGACTTTGCATACATCAAGAAGGGACTTAATATTTAATTACGCTCTAGGTGCTGTAAGTAGTGGTCCCACAAATCAGTGTGCTGCTGGGAAACAGGCCAGCTCTTATAAAATTAAAAATGTACTTTATGGAAGCAGCTACCTATCAAACAGCCAGAAACACAGTAATTTCCAGTTCTCTAATGATTAGTTAACAAAATTAAAAATTCAGAGGTCCTCATTTTTCAAAGGCTTGAGAGTCTTTAGTTCACATTCCAGTAGCATCCCACACTACCAGAGGGAGGAGGCATGCATTGTTTTAATCCCCTTAATGAATTTTATCTGAGCTCTTCAGGTTCTGTAATTTTCTAGTTAACTGGTGCATGAAAAAATATGGGTCAAAATACTGACTTTTTTATATATTAAAAAATGTTGAGGGGAGTGAGAAAATAATGGTTTAGAATGTTTATATCAAATTTTAACTTTATCTATCTAAGATTGGAAATACATTTATTTTCATATAATATATAAAAATATAGTCTGGAATGACTTACAGCACTGTCTAACATATGTAAAGTATCAGCTGACAGGTTGTGTGTGCGCGTAGTCGTTCAGTCCAGTGACGAGTTACAAGGCTTAAGTTACAGTAACAGGAGTTTGGGTTTTGCCCCAGGAAGTTACAGTGGCATTAACAAAGCTTCTGTAGGTACCCAAGGGTTACTTTAAGGTAAGCTAATACTTGTGAAGCTCTATAAGACACACCTTGTCTTAAAAGGTTTGTTTAATTGTTATGTAAATACAAAATGTAATTACTATTTGCATGGCCCTTAAATACATATAGCTTTGTCATTTAGAGAAGGTAATCTTGTTTAGCCTTTCCCCTTACAGTTATGTTGTTTTTTTCATGATCCTGGGGTATACAGAGCTGTTGAGGGCTAAGCATTTTTTAAAATTGGAAAGGATATCTAATATGAATTTAAGATTGTAACTTTAGGGACCTTTCTTATTTTATCTGGGTTTTTTTTCCCTAAAATTTAGCTTTGAAAAATTGCCAGATTAATTTGTATTTATGTTGTGTACATCTCCCACACATTTGCCCTTCATATAGGCGATTTAGGTATGCCATGTGCAAGTTTTAGGTGTCTTGGCAACCTTAGTTATGTCTACATTAATATAGTGATGTTCTGAGAGCTTGGTTATGGCTGTGAAGCCTCTGTTGCTCTTCTCTTCCCCCAGTATATGAAAAATATATACCTGTTTACATGTTTTTTCTTCATATGACTTCATAAAGAAAAATCTCAATGGGAATAATTCAGTGATTTTCAGTCCTGTGATTTTCAGCTTTTCCCCATTGCCTGTACTTGTCAGCTACATTTAAACCAAAGTATTTGGAAAGTTGAGTCAGGTAAAAGAATTCCCAAGTCATTTTGCTGAAGTAATTTATCAGGTAACAATGACTTGTACTTAGCTTGGTCTGGCAAAATATAGGTGGAGGAGCTGTATCTGTTTAATCCTCAGCCATCTTTTATTTGTGAAACATGCTTAATTGGAAGAAAGATTTATAGTCCTATCAACTTCGAGTAAATTTGTTACGATGTTGTTTATAATTCTGGAGACATTGTTTCTCTACTGGTAATGCATAAAAATTAAGTTTAAGAATTTAATTTAAATTTTAATTAATATTTTGAAACACTAATTTCCGTTCCTTGAAGATGCAATTTATCCATATGAGAACATGTGAAATATATTTTTTTCTGGGAACATAAATTCTAACATGTATGATTAATTAAATACTTTAAGATGCAAATGAAGTATTTTCCATTAAATACGCAAGTAAAACGGTTAAGACAAAGTGGAGAGAAAAGTCATATAGCTTGAGTGAACACGATGGATTTGAATGTGAGCCCTGGATACTGCAGTGTTCTGTGGCTAGCAGCAGTTGCTTCTGAGGAGAAGAGTGCTCTGGAGTGAATTTGTGGGGGATAATTCACTTTCTGTAATAGATCTTTTGTAATTAAGATATAAGTGGAGAATGGTTTAAACTTTGCATATTCTGCTTCTATCTCAGTTTCAGAAAAAATAAGAGCTCATTAGTGATGTATTCAGAGTTCTATTATTATGTTGCAAAGAAACTGGTGGATGAACTGTGATTCAGTCTTGAGTGTCTCTTGCTAAATGCCTGACATGGGTTCACCATCCAGCATTGGGTGCGAAACATGTTGAAACTTTGCAGAAGGATTTTTTTCTTTTTTTACCTCTTTATGTGATTTGGTATGTGGTGGTGTTCTATGTTTTATAAGATAACAAAATCCAGAAAAACAAAGTCCCTGCTCTGTTTCATGTACTTCATCACTTTTTTCCTTTCTACGGTGTCCTTGACGAACATAAGCTAGCTCATGTGTGCAGTAGTATCTAGTCAATGCTTGCAGTCCTCTAAAAAATCATTTAATTTGTATAAGCAAAGAAGGACTTATAAAATCATGAGAATTTCTGCTTTTTACCATTATCATTTGATCATAAACTGGTTTTTTTGTTTGTGTTTTTTAGGTTTTTCTCCTGCTAGTATATGATGTTTTTCAGTGGTTTCTAGTCGGGGATGTTGTTAAAAGCCTTTTGAAAATACAAGTGAATGGTAAAATTGTTTTTCTTTAGACATTATTTTGTTAATATCTTAAATTACCATTTTATATTAAGTGTGACATTCAGTTGGTGCCATGTTTTTTTTCAAACAGTCTATATGTTATTCCATCAACCATCTTGCTAGCTGACACTTTTTAATTAAAGGTCTGTGTCGTAGTTCAGCCCCGACTGGGACCAGACTACGCAGTCTCTCTGTCGCTCCCCCCACCCTCCAAGAGAACAGGGGGAGAAAATATAAGAAAAACGGCTCGAGGTTTGACATAAGGACAGGGAGAAATCCTTAAAGTTACCGTCACAGCAAAACAGACTCGACTTGGGGAAAACTATTCATTTATTTCTAAAACTAGCAGGAGAATGGGACAGGGAACAAGATAACCTCCCACCACCCCACCCTCTTCCCAAGCTTAACATTGTCTCTACCACATTCCCCCTGCCCCGAGCGGCACAGGGCAGGAAGAGGGAATGGGGGTCGCGGTCAGTTCATCACGCGTTGTTTTACACCGCTGCTTCACAGTTGAGTGAAGAACTCCTCGCATTCCTCCTCTGCTCCAACATGGGGTCCCTCCCACGGGCCACAGTCCTTCGTGAAACTGCTCCGGCGTGGGTCATCTCTTCCACGGGGTGCAGTCCCTCCAGAACAGCTGCCCCAGCGGGCCCTCCATGGGCCACAGCCTCCTTCAGGCCTCCACCTGCTCCGGCGTGGGGTCCTCCACGGGCTGCAGGTGGATCTCTGCTCCTCCGTGGACCTCCATGGGCTGCAGGGGGACAGCCTGCTCCACCATGGTTGTCACCACGGGCTGCAGGGGAATCTTGGCCAGGAGCCGCATTACTCCTCCCCCTCCTTCTTCACTGACCTTGGCATCTGCAGCTGTTCCTCACAACAGGCTGGCAGACGCCTCTCAGGATCCTTTTTACATCTTATTCACTTCTCATCTCCTCTCCACTTCTTGCAGCCAGGCCAGACCGAGTCGGGCCCAGTTGGCTGCCTGGTGGGAGGCCAGAGGGTGAGGCCTGCAAGGGCCACAAGGCTCGCACCTCCCCCCTCTCTGCCCGCTCAGCTTCTTCACATCTTCTCTTCTCTCTTTTTTTTTTCTGTTTTCCCCTTCTTAAATATGTTATCGCAGAGGCGTTATCATGGAACATTCTGCTACCAATTGGCTCGGCCTTGGCCAGCAGCGGGGTCCGCCCTGGGCCCGGCCGAGTCCACTCAACAAAGGGGAGCGACTTCTAGCAGTTTCCTACAGAAGCTACCACCTTAGCCCCCCCCCTCACTAACAAAACCAGAACAGTCTGTAAACTCTGTATCATCTAGGAGCCCCTCTCAGGTATTCTTAAAATAGTTCATAGTGTTTTCTGATAATTTTTTTTGATTGAGACTGAGAAAGTTTTTTCCACATTGCTGCTGTTATTACGTAGGGACTCGGCTATAATGACTGTGACTGCTAGGACTCTGACTACCTCTAATCAAAAAGAAAACCGCCAATTGCAATGCTTACATAATGCCATTTAGTATGACAGTTGCATGATGCTGCGTGCTGCTTTCTGATTATTTTTATGGCCACAACAGAGCTACTAATTTATTTCAATTTTTACACCTTTAATATGGAGTCAACATCAACAACTAGTTGTTCTTTAAAGAAGATTTCTTAGTTTATTATGAGTTGTTCTTTTTAAAAATGTATCTTTTACTTTGTCAGTTTAGCCTATCTGCAGGATGATATTTTGGAAAGATTAATTATGACAAGTTTTCATTTACATGAAAACCACTTTTAAAATAATTGTTCCTCTGTTAGCAAGAATTGCAGATTTTGATTGTCAAGACAGCAGTTACACCTGCAGTTGAATATTGGGAGGTTGTCCATACTTCTTGATGGTAGTGATGATCAGAAAAGGGAAATTGAAGAGCTGCTTGTATGAGATACGGGGGAAATGGCGATGCTAATTTAACAGTTTAAAGTTATATTTAAAGTTATATTTAAAAGTAATATTTAAGGAATAAAATCTTGTCAGTTCCAGGCAGCATCTTCCAACACTTTTTTCTGTTTAAATGCAGATGATCTATATTACACATAGATTCTGAAACATGAAACAGTGATTAGTAGCTGGCACATACAAGTAAAATGACTTGATGTGTTTTTCAATCCTTTGCATTGCACAGGTTTTAGCTATGGTTGACTTAGATCTAAATTTTTACCTATTAACTGACATCTAATCAATATACTTTTAAAATTACATGTATATTAATCCTGTCTCTTTCAGTTTTAGCTAGCTACTCATAAATATTTCAAATGCATATTTTTTTCTTTATTTGCCCTTATCTCTATCAATATCTATGTACAGTTTTCTCTGTGCTGAAATGTATTTGCAGATTAGGACGTAGTCTCCTGCAGAATACAAATGAACGGATTTTATTTTCTGCACGAGTTACGCATTTTTATGCATTAGGCAACACATTTGTGTTTACTGAATCTATATGCATTTCTTAGGGTTAGTGAGCTGCATATCAAGCAGATAAGGAATTAAACAATATATAAATCAATTCAGAAGAAAAAAGTTATTGGGTATTTCTACGAGACAGGCAACTCAACATGTGGCTGAACCTTTGTTTAATTCATCAGCAGTAGGCTTCTGGTTGATTTGTTTTTAAACTTGAATCCCATAACTTGCTTATCCTATTCACTGGCTCCAGTTTGAGCAGGATTTGACCTGTGAGATTATGCACATCCCTTTAGTATCTGTGTGCAGCAGGCTTTTGTATGTGGTCAGCATTCATATTCATAATTTTAAATATGTGAAGCCCAGCCTTGGGGGAAAGTGCAAGAAAGCCTGACCTCAGCATTCTCCCTCCTTTGGGGTAAAAGTTTTGAGTTGTGAACACAGCTTATCATGCAAAACTCTTTACTTCAGTTTTAATTTTGTATTGATTGCTCTGAGATTGTTATTTTGATAGCAGCACTTCTTTCTGGTCTGTCAGGCAGTGACTGTTTTTCCAAAGTCTAGGTCATAGCAGCCCACGTTCTCTTTCCAAGTTCAGCACTTGAATGTGCTCCACCAAGAACTCCTGTCTGCTTGTCAGTCTTAAACTCCGATGGAGGAGAGATGTGAGGTAGGCCTTCCCATTGCTGTCTCAGGTTATATTCCCCTTTGTAATTGAAATCAACAATATTTTGAATGTGATGGGGTGGGTTTGGTTGTTTTTTTTTTATTTATTTTTTTTTGTTGTTTTTGTAAGTGGAGAGCATGGGCTGAACTGCATCATAACATAAATACCTGCTGATATTCCATAATAAAATTTTTGCTTTTGATTATTTGGGATAACTCCATAGGCATAGCTTCAAAGATGCTTCTTTAAAACAAGGGAATTTAATCTGCAAAGTTGATTCAGGCTCCAAACCGGATAATGTTTTTCCTACAGTGCTTTTTCGTAAAATAGAGCTAAATTTCATCATTGTACGGGGGCATTTGTGAGCTCAGCAGAATAGTTTTTAAAAAGTTACCATCTTTCAGCTTTGACTTACTACCATATAATGTATTTCCATTTACTGAAATCCAAAATGGATCCACGTGTGAACTTGGGCAGATGGAAAAAGATGAAAAAGTCTCGTTTAAAACTGACAGATTCCTCTGCCATGAGGGGAATATATTTGGAATATATTTCTGAGAAGGTAAAACTCCTCTGTGCTAAAGAAAAGATGGACTTGTCAAATGACACACATTGGCATACAAAATTTTTTTAATGTAACTTAGGTCAGAGGAAATCTTTAAATGTGCCAGGTTTGCAATTTAGTTGTATGTATGTGCTCTTCATATGGCACTTTTCTTATCCAATAGTCATGTGAGTAAACTAATACTTTTATAATCTAAACCACAGCTTTCCATGAGTTTTCTCAAAAGTAAAAGTTCTTATTAACTTTCCACAAAACAGGGAGTAAGTGCAGTACTGGGCAAGGCAGCTGAGGCAGTATATGTCAGTGCCTCGCAGCAGTCATTGGCAGTATTCCTTTTTCTAGGAAGTCTTTTGAATTTAATTGTAAAAAATTTGAATATATAAATGTGTTCTTTAAATTATATTTCTTAATTTCCTTTAAATCTGTACATGGCAATATGGTACTAGGACACGAAGTGGAAGGTACTATATCACATTATTGTTTAAACTTCGAAATTTCAATAAATACTGGGGAAGGAACTTTAAGGAGATACTAAGTTTGAGGTGAAGTCTGTAAAATATATCTTTGAGAAGCAACTTTCACTTGACCTCATTGACGCCTGTTCAGCTGCCTTGTGAAAGTACACTTCACATCTTGAAAATTGTAAGCTTGCTTGAGTCTCTATATTTCCTCAATTCCACTTGGAAACTGCATATAATAAAATATTGTGAGCTCAATGTGGTTTTATAATGTAAATTTTAATTATTGTGTGAGTATATAAAAATGTCAATGCTGGTTGAGATTGAGATCTAATCCAGCCCAGTATTCTGTGTCCAACAGTGGCCGAAAAACAGACATGGAAGGAAGAACAGGAAAAGGAAAGGTATATATGAGACTTACTCCGGTATTGTCCTCATCTCTGAGTAGTCAGAAAAATTTGATTAGGAATTGGAACTGGCAACAACTCTTTGTAGACAAGCTGTAAATTCAAGTGTTACCGTGGCAAGATCTAGTAAGTGGAGTCTTGGTAGAATCATAGAATAGTTTGAGTAGGAAGAGGCCTTTAAAGGTCTCTCAGAGGGTGGGAGGAGGAGAGAGAGAGACCGATAGTCTGGTCCTGATCAGGGCTAAACTACAACAAAAGGTCATCTAGTCCAACCCCCCTGCAAGGAGCGGGGACATCTCCAACCAGATCAGGTTGCTCCGAGCCCCGTCCAACCTGGCCTTGTATGTTTCCAGGGATGGGGGGCATCCACCACCTCTCTGGGCAACCTGTTCCAGGGTTCCACCACCCTCATTGACTTGATGAAGTCAAATTAGGAAGAGTTACATTTTGAGTGATAGGTGAGACTAATTTACCAGAAGGATAGTGAACTTGTTTTCTTTTTTACACCTTAAACTTGTTTACTTAAGGAAAAAAAACAACCCTAAGTCAATTGGAAAGCATTCTAGCTCAAACAGAAGTTACAATTTTAGTGCAAAGTTATTGCATGAAATTGTAGAGACTTACATAGATTATCAATAATGTCCTCCTCCAAAAGATGTTTCAATATGTGCTTGTGATTTTGCTTTGTTTCACAAGTATGCAATGTGTCTAATGTCAAGGTTGATGGGATCTGTAGTATCTTGAAACAGTTTCAAGAGAATGAAATAGTAGCCTTTAAAAGCCTCTCATCTTATCTTTGCAGGGTCAGTAGCTGTACATGTTCAGAAACAGTTGTACACTCTTGCAGTTTGTTTTTACCAGTTATTTTTCATATTTATATTCATATTGTATTTAATCTTAAATATCTATTTAACTTAGTTTGTGATTTTATATGTCTCTCGTAACAAGCTTTTAGCTTTACAGCCTTGTACTGGAAGTAGGTTTCAGTAACTTACATTTGTGCAGACTTTTCAGTAGCAGCACAGATACCAGCGGAACAGGGAACGATGGACTACGGGTTGACCCACAAGATGGGAAGATAAAATTCTTCAGTAACCAACTCTGTCTGGCTTGTTTGTGTAGGAAAGGCAGCCTTTTCTTTCCTGACATACCTGATTACATTGTAAACTCCTTAACACAAGATTGTTGTATTTTTGTGCCATGAACAACACATCAAGATGGCAATTATAGAAATTCAATCAAATTGTTATCCCTCTTCAGTCATTGCTTATAAACTGTGTTAAGCTATGTCTGATGAGTGAAAGCAAATTTTACCATCAGCATTCCCTATCTCAAATCTGAATAAAATCTTTCATGTCAGATCTGCCTAGTATTTTAAAATGCAGCATACATGAATTCTCTACCACTAGAGCTTGGGAGTGAGGTGCGGGGAACGGGGAGAGAAATAAAAACATAGTGCATTTTACAAGGGAGTCCTGATGAATTGAGAATATATTGTAGCAATAAGGGACTACTCAAATGCCTGGTTACTGTTTCTATTTTCAATGCCATATTAATTCAAATTTATGCTGCAGTGAGAAACATGAACATATTTTGAAATATTTACATTTACAATCTGGTGAATGTAATAAAATGAATTTTATAATCATGTAAATCAGTAGATTTTTGGTTGCAGCTCTTGGAAACTACAAATGTCTCTGCTTTTAACATGAGGAGTTGATTTTAAGCACAGATGTAGCTTTTCTTAATAAACAAGCAATTATAATGAAGGAAAATATTTTTCTGATTTCTACATCTCAATTCTTTGGCTACAAACACCCTCATCAATTATTATCTTAGAATATTAGTAGTGAACAAAGTCTGTTGATGAAAACCATGGCCCTGCCATGCTCACAGGGAGGGAAAATGTAATTTGCAGAACAGCTTTCATTGAGCAGAAGGAGGTAAATGTCTGCCTGCATTACTTTTCCTAGTAACTATTCTCGCATGTAAGTAGGCAGTGTTTTGTATTTTGCCTCAGGGAAAGGAAAGGATGGATTGGCTGAGTCTTTTTACTGGCATTTCTGTTTCTTAAGCAAAACTCTCTTGGTTATCAACCAAATTGGTCAACGCCTGATTCTCAAATTATATAGCTTTAGCAATAAAGCATTTACAACTCTATCAGGTGTCTCTGTCCTTTAGGATTAGGAGAACATTATATAGTGGATAACTATGCCTCAGAAACACAATTTAGATACATAAATATTTCACTGTTGCTGTCAATAGTGATTTTAAACTAATTTCGCTTTCAAGAGTGAGATGATGTACTGAACTAAACAACTGATCCTGCAGACTGTCATGCCAGAAGTTTTCTGTATCAGTCATGTATGATATCAACAGCTTTATTTAACCTTATCATTCTCCAAGTGTATCATCTTACAGTTTTTGTAAAATACTGTTCTAAATGCTACAGAACAAACTTCTGAGGTGTTGTGGTTTAACTCCATCGCAGCCAAAACCAAGACATGAGGGATCTTTTCATATTTGGACTCCTTTATGTGTTACCACATGTGATATGTATCTATAAAGCAATAACAAAAATGTGGAACAAGATGATGAGTTAAAACTTTGTGTATTGAGAGTGGATAAAGCATGTTGAGTAATTTCAACGTTTTGGGCACCTAGTAGCATCTAATCTGTGAGGGAAGAGAACTATATAAATCTGTGAAAGATTTTATCATCAGGCAGAACAGTTTGGCGTTTTATTTGAGGAGGGACTGTAAGTGCATTGTTTTTATTGACTATAAAGAACATGCCTTCCAAGTTTGCTCAGGATGGCCAAAGTCAGATAAAGAGTATGTTTGTGCTTAGCTAACGTACTGTTGAAGAGATTACAAGTATCTCAGCCAACTGCCAGATTCTTCCTGTCATTTACATTTTAGCCGTAAAAGCACCCATACACATATCGTTCTTATGTGGTTTATATAAAACCAGATATTTTAAAAAGCTTATAGGAATCTTGTCTGATGTAACTTCCTGCTAGCAAAATGAGGTCAGAACTGAGATTGTTTGACTCCAGCAATAAATTTGTCAGCGCTATTTCAGTTTTCTGAAGGTTTGCAAGTTACAGCAAGTTGACAACTGTCCCTGTAAGAGGATGGGTGATTGAACATGTGCTATGTTATGTCCCTGCTACTAGTAAGCAGACCATAACTACTTGAGGAAAAATAGGTGTTTTGATGGCTAAAGTAATGTAATTCAATGAGATGTATTGTGTGACCATGCTCAAAGGCATACAAAATAGTATATTTCAGATAAAAAGAAAATCTTACTTTTGTCTTCTGGCATACCATAGCTGCTACACGCTGTAGCTGCAGTTTGCACTCTCATTCAGAAATGTGGTTAATTTTCTCTCTTGGTCAATATTTGAGAAAGGTGGACTGATTTTTGCCTTTATTAAGCAGCGATAATACGGGATGAGTCAGAACTCCTTTATGGGCCATCCTAGCCACTAGGATGGTAATTAATAACAGGACAAACTGGGAAAAGATGTAAAACCAAAGTGCTCAGGAGAACAACACACAATTAAGAGGAGTTTGCAGTGGTTCAGGCAGCTGTTAGTATCTAATGCCATATTAAACAACACTCAGTGCTGCTTGTGTAGCCTGTATTTTGCTTCGTTAATTTCCTATATATTTTTTGAGGAACATTAGCATATGCAGATGCTTGCATCTTCTTGATTTTAAACATATGTAGTCCCTTGCTGATAATAAAATTGTGTATTTTAACAGTTTAACATAAAGCTTGGTTTTACTTAATTTGTATTTCATTTTATCATCTATCATGAGTATAATTTCTAGAATTAATTCTCCTAATTGACTTTCCCATTGTGGCAAATATTTGTGCAGCCTCTTATTTTAATGAAAAACATGAAGACAGCTGTGTTCTACTGCCTTTTGTAGGCATGAAAATAGGGAAAATCAAGACAGAATTGAGCAAATATGTTGTTAAAATTGAAAGTACTTTCTTTCCTTTCCCTTGCTTTTGTTTGTTTCGTTCTTTTTTTCATATGCCTTTGGGATCATCTGAAGTTCAAGCAGACTGCTTACTGCCTTGCTGTAGGCCTCATTATTCTTTTCAGTGACAGATTCTTTTTTAAGGCACTTGTGCTATTAGGGCTCTGAGCAGTTCATGGCAAATTCTCTTTGTGTAGCCTTCAAGTATTTTAGAAGGTTTTTTTAATTTTTTTTTTTTTTTTAAAAGAAAGGGGAGGAAAGCTGAGTTACAGTATCCCATTACCACAGTTTAAAGATGCTTGTAGTGGTAGAAATGCAGTGCCTTGTTGTATTGTGGCATTCAGAGTCATATGAATAGATCATTCAGAGTCACTACAAAGACAGCACTCAGTTAAAAGTGGAATTTTTAATCTTTTTGCTGTATTACTACAAGAAAACAACAGGCTTAACTAACCGTGGCAACTTCATCTCAGCTAGCTTTCACCTCTTTATGATGAAATTTCTACTTTTTAACACATAGCGTGCTCTGTTTCTGCTGTGTGAGGTGGCTGCTTCCTTGCCATGCTCTCCCTCAGCCTTGCAAGGCGACCATGCAGAGGAAAGCCTATGATCTGTGTGTGTGTGTGTGTATGCGTATACACACACACACACACACACACATATATGTATGTGTTTACTACACATATATGTGTGTGTAGTAAATAGAAATGTTAAAATGTCATTCCAATGTACTGCTTCAAGTTATTGCTTTCTAGTAGCAAGAAATGTGTGATGTGAAATGTGGACAAAATCTTTGCAGAATCAGCATGTATTTGATGACATTTTCAACTCAGGTATATTTCTGAAAAATATTCCTGATACAGTTGACTGTGTGACCATTGCCACACAGTCAGGGATTCTTGATGTTAAAGCACGGGTTTATATCTGAATCTTGGCTTTTCTTTTTGGAAAAAAAATGTTGGTTTAACACCCACATTTTCACAGGAGTGAAATAATACTTAAAAAGTACCTGAAACACAGATGTATGTGGAGTATAGGGACAACTTAACAGATGCCGCAGAAGCATAAGATACATTGAAGAAGGGAAAATAGCTAGGACTTAAAAGATGAAGGAATGGGGAGTTTAAAGTAGAATAACACTAGTCTTTTTTAAAAGTAATCATACTTATCATCTACCCATCAATATTTAAGTATGTTCCATTTGTTGCTCTTTCATTAACCTATTTCTTCTATCCTTAGTGCTGCAATTTTAAACCATATGCACCCTTGAAGGTATGCATACTTATACACTTTGTCCCTACTTTCTAGTCTCACCTCTTTCACAGTAAATGGAAGTGGCATGCGTTTAGAATTCCATATAAAAAGTGAATTTTCAATACTTTTCTTAAAAACTGTAACACTGCAGACAGTTTGCTTTATTTTTATTACTCTTAGTGGGAAATGTACATGACTTGAAAAAAGCCATTGTAGAAAGAAGTTTTGCCGAAATGTACACTATGTTTAAGAATAGAAAGTTAATTTTTCTGATTTACTTTGATTGTAATAATAATGTTTTGTTATGAGCAATCATATTGCAAGGATCCTGCTGTCCATAACACAACATTATAATGTTAGATTAATTCACCTCATTAAAAAAATGTAAACCTGGGTCTGTAAAGATGCATTATTAGGCAGAACTGTTGGAATTCAGTTCACATTGAATAGGATGTCTGATTTACTAATGTACTCTTTGCTATTAATGGCTCAATTTCTGTGACAGCTTTTCTTATCTATTAATATTATCGGTACTATTTCTTGCAATTTTTACAGTTATCATTAGAGAGACCCGAACGTTTAGTCTCTGTTTTGAAGTAACATGCTGTTTGTGCAAATATACTAAAATGTACTCAATGGACCATCCAGAATGCTGCTTACTTGGTTTAAATATTTAAAGAGCTAGTTGTCTGAAAAAGGAGTTTGGGGAAAGATGAAGCGATGTGATAGCTTCTGTTGTCTAGATAGTGCATAATTTGCTAAATTGCTAAATATTTTTGATCCTTAGAGGTTAGCATGTCTTAAGTCCCTTTTACCCTTTCCTGTTCTTCTCCCTTCTCTTTCCAACCTTATGATTTAAATATTGAAGATTATAATATTTTATACTGAGTATGCATGGAATTTTGGGATATTACAAGTGGGTAACTGATGTCTGCTATGTGACATTTGCAGTACAGAAAAGTAACTTAAATGGACAGTTGTCAGAAACATTTCTTCACTATCTAAAATGTTTTAGTATACAGAGCTTTCAGATGTAACCTGGAGACAGAAGCGAACAGTTTTTCAACACTAAATATTTTAAAGTCACAAATTATGTAGGCAACTCAATAAATGCATCGGTAATCTTTGTTTTTGAACCTCTTTTGAAAAATTTGCCCTTGATGTATCAGAGTCGCTTTGAAAAGACAGGAATGTGATCTTTAATCTTTTAGAGTAACTGCCGAAGTCAGGAAAACTTTGTCGATGTTTGATGTCTTAGAACTACTTGGACTGAAACAGAAAAGTTAATAGTTAATGCTGTGTATGTTCAGCAGAATTATAAGATGAAACTGAAATGTTTGATATCCTGGAACTTTTCGAAGTTCGGAAGAAAAATTTAGTGTTAGAATGTGTTAATACCACAGAGGAAGCTACCTTGTTATTGTAACAAATTATTTTTAAAGTCTAAGAACTTTTTTATGTTGGGTAGACAGGGAATAGCTATTCCATTTGTGAAAGCCCTCCTGGTGTGATAACCAAACTGTTAAACAAAAGCTGCTTCTCATTTAGTAGCAGTTGGTTCTCATTTATAGCAACCTTCCTTCAACAGTCAGACCTTTTACCTTGTACTTTTTTACCATGCAAAGTGCAAGCAGTAATTATCTGTAAAAGAACTTGTCATCAACTGAAGTGAATTCAAGCCCTGGCAGAAGCTGCAGGTTTTAGACTTAGATGGACACTTCTCCTGAGATAGAGTTGTCTGGGTGATGAGGTGTGGGTTTTTATTTTCCTTAGGTTAAAACACCTATACTCAGAAATATTACAGTGCTTGTCAGCAAATGTTCATCACTGAGTAAATTAATTCAGAATCATCTTTCAGGGCTCTTTCCTATGGGAGAAAAGATTAGATGCTGTAAATTCAAATAAAACTTGAATTTTCGTAGATGAGTGAGAGTAATATATATTAAGGAAGCACTAGATACACTAATTATTTAAAAATGTGTATGTGCATGTGTGTGTATGTATATTGAGAAAAAGAAATTTAAGGAATTTTTCGTTGTTTGAAGAACGTAGAGATGAGATCTGAACTAATCAAGGGATGTACTTGTGTGGGGTTACATTGTTTTAGGAATGTACAGCTAGGTGATTCCTCAACATCTATGTGCTCTTCTGTTTTATTTGCATGTAATTGAAAATGAGAGGTAAGAAAATGGATTTCTGGGAAAATTACATTCATTGTGTTCCTACATTGTTTTACAACAGTAATATCCTTCACAGATAGTTTGTTGATTTCTTTAAAAAAAAAATCTATTTGTTTAGTTTTTGTTTTGTTTTTTTTTTTCCAGATAGAGATAGCAGATGTTGATAATGAAGGAAAAAGGTATAATCTCTTCCTGGGACTTCTGGAGTCTAGTCACAGTCTGTCTGAGTTTCAGCACCTGGTTTTACTCCTTCAAGCTTGGCCACCGATGGACATGAGCAACGGGTGAGCATTTCTTCAAACAATCATGTAACAAAAGAGTTCTTGCTTGATATTATAATGTAGTTTTCAGTCAATTAATTCAAACAGAGCTAATAGGAGTATGACATTTGGAAACAGTCATACTGGGAAAAAGAAATTATTTATTTAAAGCAGAATTGAATCAATCGGTTTCTTGTAAAAACTATGTAGTATGCATCGTGGAGGAGGCAGAAAACCATTTTATTGCCCGAACTGTTGCACGGGAGGGTTTTATATCTACTTAAAGTTATGTATTTTGCTCTTATTTTTTACAGTATGTACAAAATCCATAAAAAGGAATAGAAAGTTCTGACTGTTTTTTTCCATTCAAAGTTACACTTTGCAGAAAAACCTTTGAAAGTTAATGTTCAGATAGCTGTGGCAGACAGTCTGCAGGAGGTCTGGGAGAGTAATGGTACTAGCAATGGTGCTTCTCTTTTCTAGATCACTACCTGTTAGTTCTGTCTCTGAATAAAGTATCGAAAAGTAAAGAATATATACTAGGGCAGATATATCCTAGCACCAAAATTTAAAATGAAAATAATTATTTAAAACTTCAGCATTGCACCTATCAGAATAAGTATTTATTGAAAGTGTTAATTTGGAACATCTTAACTATGTTACTGTCATAGTGTAGCCCCGCTCAGAACCAAGCTACGCAGCCTCTCATTCACTCTGTCCATCCTCCAGGGGAATGGAGGAGAGAGAATGTAACAAAAAGCTCGAGGTTTCAGATAAGGACAGGGAGAGATCGTTCAAGTTACCATTACGGTCAAAACAGACTCGACTTGTGGAAAACTATTTCAATTTGTTAATAATAAAATCAAAGCAGGATAATGAGAGAGAACAAAACCAACTTCCTCCCACCCCTCCCTGAAGTCTGACAATTTGTGCAAAATGCTTAGATCACCTGTATCATAACTCATTTATGGTCTAAAATAGTTGATATCGCTCTTAGGTATTCACATGGTCACAATTTTGACATGAAGAAATCAAGTTGGCTAAGACAAGAGGCAAGAGAACCTTGCATGTGATTCTGTGATTTTTTCCTGTATTTAGCAGTAGTTGAGGTCAGAAAGGATCTCTGGAGATGTCAGCTGCAGCCCCCCCGCCCCTCAAAGCAGGGTCAGCTAGAGCAGGTTGCTGAAGGTGCTTGCCTTGAGTTTTGAATATCTCCAAGACTGGACACTCCAGAACAACTACAACAAACAGGTCTCTCTTACTTCTTAGTAAAATATGCTGTGTTTCTCTTTGCACCTGTTGTCTCTTGTGCTGTCACTGGGCATCGCTGAGAAGTCACACTCCCTCTTTACTTTCCCCATCTCTTCATACAATTGATAAAATTCCCCCAAGCCTTCTCTTTTCCAGACAGAACTAGTCCCAGCTCTCATCTCTCTCAGTCTCTGCTTGTGGCACAGATACTCCTATCCTTTCATCATCTTTGTGGCACCTTCCTGAACTCACTTCAATACATCTGTCACTTTTGTCCTGGGGAGCCCAGAACTGGTGTCAGCACTCCAGATGTCTCACCAGAGCTTAGTAGAGAGGAAGGATCACTGTCCTCACCTTGCTGGCAACACTCTTCCTGATGCAACCCAGGACACTGCTGCCTTTCATTACTGCAAGGATACATTGCTTAGGTGTGGTCACTTTGTTGTCTGTCAGGACCCCAGGTCTTTCTCCACCAAGCTCCTTTCCAACTGGTTGGCTCTCAGCCTCTACTGATGGTTGTTCCTTCACAGGTAGAGGGTGGACTTTGGGTCCACTTTGCTGAGTGTCATGTGGTCAATCTCTGTCCATTCCTCCAACCTTTTAAGGTACCACTGAATGGCAGTACAACCATCTGGTGTATCAGCCAGTCGCTCTCAGTTTTGTATCATTTGCAAACTTCCTGAGAGTACACTCTTTCTGATTTGCATCCTGGTCCTCAATGAAGACGTTAGAGTATTGGCCTCAGTATAGACCCCTGGGGTCTACCAGTGGTCACTGGTGTCCAGGTGGACTTTGTGTCACTGATCACAGTGAGCCTGGCAGTTCAGCCAATTTTCAGTCTGCTTCACTGTCCACTTATCTAGCCCAAACTTCAACAGTTTGTCAATGAGGATATTGTGGGAGACACTGTTGAAAGCCTTGGCCTCAGCTGTCGCCCACTAAGCCAGTCATTTCATCGTAGAAGGGTATCAGGTTGGTGAGGCATGATTTCCCCTTTTTAAGACACGCTGACTATTCTCAATCTACTTCTTGTCCTTCATTTGCTTGGAAGTGTTTCCAGGAGGATTTTTTTCATCTTCTCAGGAATTGAGGTGAGGCTGACCAGCCCACATCTTGAGACTTTAAGCTAAGAACAAACCACAAGTTTTTTCCTGTGATTAGATTAAAAAAAAAAATAATAATTTCTGTTATTACTAAAACTTCAGTGTCTCTCTTCACTGTTCTGACTTTGCCAGGAGGCTTTGGAAAGCCTTCAGGAGAAAATTACCACCTTCTCTTTCACTGGTAATAGCCACTTATACTGGTTTCATGGCGAACCTGTGACTCCTGTGATTCCCAAATGTGATCTACAGTGCAGTGTCCCAGATAGTTTTCCAAAGCTCAGCACTAAATTGACAGTTATTATCTACAAGGAAATAAAGAGTAGTTCAGATTTGGCGGATTTTCTTGAGTTTGCATGAAGCTCTAGACAACCAAAAAATAATTTTAAAAAATGTAATTATCTGAGCAAGTAGTCATGTTCATAGTACAGGAAACAATATTTTTTTATTTTGATTTTTGGCTTTTTTTTTTTTTTTTTAAGGAGTGATGGGCACAGGGCATGGTAACCACTATTATTTCATTCAGTTCTGTCTGCTAGCTTGAAGCATGGAAAAAAAATCATCTAGCCTGTTCTCTTTCCTGCCTT
The DNA here is from genome assembly GCF_036417535.1 of Chlamydotis macqueenii. Lineage (NCBI taxonomy): Eukaryota > Metazoa > Chordata > Aves > Otidiformes > Otididae > Chlamydotis > Chlamydotis macqueenii. The sequence continues at coordinate 13,595,219 of NC_141558.1, forward strand.
AGCAGTGAGCAATTGAGGCTGCATCTTGAAATAAGTGAGAGAGATCTAGTTCTCCTTCTGCCTCCTTACCTCCTATTTTCTTGGTCATTTTCTCAGTAGGAATGTTGCATCTCTAGTTTTATTTATTTATTTGTTTGGTTGGGTTTTTTTAAGCCAATGATGATTCAGTTTTCCCTTCCATACTAAGAGCTGTCCAGATTGAAAAATGTATCAAAACGCAGCACTTTTCAGTCCCTGGGGTCTTATTCTGTTTATATTCCCATTGCTTTCCTTTTGTTATCACTTTTGTATCTGTTACTAACAATACTTGTAAGACTGATTAAGTAAATTACAAATCCTGTGTCAGCAGGATTGGTCACATTGTGGTGTGAAAGTCCTTCTGTGTAGCTCATTTCTAGTGCTTTCAAAAAGCATACATCAGACTGTAGTGGTCGATAGCATGATTATAGTTATGAGTTCTTTTTGTAAACTATCTTTTCCTTCACTTGGTTGTATTGACTTAAGCAAATATATTTTGGAGTTCTGGTTTGTTTTTTGGGGTTTTTTTTTTGTTTGTTTTTTGAGAGGCTTTGTTTTTTAACAAGTCTAAAGGACAAACATTAAGTACTTGTTATAAGGACTTAAATTTAAATCTAGGCCATGTAATTACAGACTTTGTATAAAACTAAACATATATTTCTTCTGTCTACAGAAATGATGTATTTGGTGTCCAGAAATGTTCTCAAATTTTAAGTTTTGTAATCAGTATGCTGTCATTAAAATGAATTTGAGTGAACTAAAAACATGGCTTAACAGCTAATAGTGCGCTCTGTCCTCATTCCACCCTTAATCCCACCACCTCAAGTATGACTGGTTTTAAAAAGTCAGGTACAGCTCTTTTTAGTATTCCCTGATGAGAGACAGTATTAATTTCATGAATTCTTGTCAAGTAGATAGTTAGATTTTTTTTTTTCCAACTGCCTCTTGTTATAGTGTGCTGGGAATAGTTTACATTTCTTTTGATTATTTTAAGTTTTATTAATTTGAATTACTTTCTTTGAAAATCTGGGAATTCATAGAATCATAGAATAGTTTGGGTTGGAAGGGACATTTAAAGGTCATCTAGTCCAACCCCCCTGCAAGGAACAGGGACATCTCCAACCAGATCAGGTTGCTCAGAGCCCCGGTCAACCTGGCCTTGAATGTTTCCAGGGATGGGGCATCCACCGCCTCTCTGGGCAACCTGTGCCAGTGTTCCACAACTTCATGCCAGCCAGGAAGTGGAGATTGTACTGTTAAGTATGAGGCCCGAAAAAATCTTTAGTACTTTACGTCTTCTTTGTTCTCTCTCCTCTCTCTCTCTGTGTTATCACTGACAGTTGCCCATCTCTGTGTCTTTGTCAAGCATGCTCTGCCCTGAGGTCTTGTCTTCTTCTTGCCTTGCCCATTCTTCCCTCTTCTGCCTCTGTTGCATACTTTCACATTAATAGCATCCAATTATGCTTACCAGCCTAGAATTTTTATATATATTTTTTCCTGAAATTGTGTTTCTGAAAAACCTACCTTGATGGGTTGGAGTAAGGAGCAAGAACTGTTTTGTTAGTGAGATTTACAACAATCTAATTTTAAAGCAAGTTGTATTAAGAAATTCTTCAGCAAAGAGGAAAACTGTGAGCACTTAAGCCAGTTGTTTAGCCATATGTATTAAGATTTTTGTTTAATCTTTACTTATTTTTTTCCTCATCTGCTTCAGAAAAGCGTTGTTGCTAACTGGTTGTTTACTGCCAATGTAATGATATGTGCAGGATCTGGGGAATTTAAGTCTGAGTCATCTGAATACTTAAAAGTTTGGTTTTCAGCCTAACAGTAAATATCTAATATTTTAATGTAAAGCTAGAAAATACAGTTTACATGCTATAAAGGCTCAAAGGGAAGGAGAAGTAAAAGAACTTAATTTCAGGGTTTTTTTTAGTAGCCTTTTATGTTTTTTAAATAATTTTGGGGATCTCTTTGTTAATGATGTCTGCTTTTTAATGTTTGTTTGAGTACTTGTATTTTAAAACACTCCAGATAGAATAATGCTCATTACTCACCTGAAAATATGTTTCTCTTTATATCATAATATGCCGTGATGACTGTGAGGAAACAGAGGAGATAGCTTGGTTGTTTCAGTCAGCACTCAAAACCATGTAATTTTTAAAACTTTATTTTTACACCCTTGTTATGCCTGCTTGCTTTTCTGTTTAGATGTCTTATATTCAGATGTCGTTTTAAGCACTTCATAGAGATTAAAAAAAAAAAAAAAGATTGACAGTACCTGAAGCTCTGCAGTCCTTTGGAACTTGCTGCCTACATTCAAAAGACATTTTTTATATTTATTTGAAATATTGATAAAATGTTTTTGGAACTCAAGAAGACCAGCTTTTAGTCACTCAATACCTTAGTTCACCTTTCTTTTTTTAACTTAATCCAGAATTTCCCTCTTTTGGTTGTGGGCAAAAAAATCATACACTCATGCTGAGTTTTTGAACTAATTACATTTTTCATGTTGAAAAATAACTTTTTTTTTAACCATAGTTGAACTAAGGTGAAATTCAGGAGAGAGGAAAATTGAATTTTACCTGTCAGTGTCAGATTTTAGTAACTGACTTTTGTTTTTATTTAGAAATGGCAGATAATGGATATTTGTTAATAAATCATACCAATATTTGAAATAATTGTAAGGAGAAGCTTTATATGCATAAAGTATATATCTGATACTTAAACAAACCTGCATATGGCAAGCCTTATTGCTTTGCATCCTCCTGATTATTTTTAACTGCTGTGTTTTGTAGTGTTCTTCTGTGATTTTTGTGTTCTTTTTCTAATGGGAAATTCTTATACGTTTTATTAATGTACTCTGGAGGCAGCAGCTATAAAAATGGAAATTCGTTATGACTCTCCATGCCTCTAAGCAAGAGATGGATTATGTAGTAGGATCTATCAATTTAACCAGTGGCAAAGATGGAGTTGCAGGATTTTTTTTATTCTCCTAACCTTACTGGGGGTTCATAGATTAAGTGCATCAACAAGTTCTACTTTTGAATAAGCTGGCATCTTTGGATTTGACGCATCAGGTTGGAAGGAGAGGAGGAGCTCTGCTGTTCCCAGCCAGATTTGTGACAGCTCTGTGCTCAGTGACTGTGACTGATGGAAAGGCTCAATTAAGTTGTCTGAAGGAATAAAGATAATGACTTCTATTTAGTTTGCATTCAAAGTTACCCGCTCCTAGTATCTCTGTCTAGTTTTCCTGTTAGGATATAACATCAGCTTCATACGGAGCTGGTTTTATTTGTTTACAGTATGTACTTTTGAAAGTGGAAGGTGAGCAGGAGAGAGCTTTTGTATATGAAATAGTAGATAGTGGTGGTTGTCCTCTCCAGAGCTGTCAGACCTATTCCTTGGTGTATGTCAATCCAACAGACTCTCTTAATGAACTCCATTTACAATTATATTAATACATTACTTTCAACAATTGCTGCTCAATAATATATTTGAAAAGCAGCACTTTGACAGCACTTTACCATTCCTTCCCACATGTGCTGGATGAGTATCTTAATTTACCCTAAATTGTGAGACCAACCTGCTAGATCTGGTCTTGCTGGAATTTTTATTTCCTTTTTTTCCTTTGAGCTAAAATGAAAAGTTTTCCATATCTTTGGGATGCTGATTAATGGCCAAAGAGATTGATATTGTGATTTCTAAACCACATTTTGTGCTTTCCTAAGTTTATGCACAGAAGAACATAGTGGTTGCGTTACTGTGGCATCATATGGTGATGATCTAGGCTGTGACTGTGCATTATTTCAGCCCATCGTAGATGGGAATTGAAATGCATTAACTGAATTCACATTAGGAAAATGGCAGTGTGGATGTGTTCCAGTGTTACACTTCATGCTGTCATTTAGAAGCTCTGGTCTCTTGCCCATTTCTGTCAGTACATCCAATCCTAGCAAGTACACTAACAAAAGTAGCCAAGCATCTCCATGATCTAGCAAATAGCAGCTGTAGGCCAGAAAATGTTCCCACAACAAAACTTTATAGTAAGCATTGCCTTTGCCATCATGTGTGCTAAAATTTACTTGTATCTACTGTCTGCCGTTTGTTTAAGTCTATGTCATAGCGACACCGCATGGGGTTCTGTGAGGAATTAAAAGAACATTTTAAGTATGTAAAACAAGTGTATCTGCGTCCATATCTACTAAAAGACAAGTACAGATGCGTGTACTTTCACTCTGCTACGTTGTTTGGACGGGCTATAAAAAGAAGTTTATTTTTGTTTTGTCGTAGTTCAGCCCTGATCGGGACCAGATTACGCAGTGTCTCTCTCACTCCCCCCACCCTCCAAGAGAATAGGGGGAGATGATATAAGAAAAACGGCTCGAGGTTTGAGATAAGGACAGGGAGAAATCCTTAAAGTTACCATTACGGGCAAAACAGACTCAACTTTGAGAAAACTATTCATTTATTACTACAAACAGCTGGATAATGAGACAGAGAACAAGATAACCTCCCCCCACCTCTCCCTCTTCCCAAGCTTAACATTATCTCTACTACCTTCCCCCCACGAGTGGCATAGGGGGGAAGAGGGAATGGGGGTTGCGATCAGTTCATCACACGTTGTTTTACGCCGCTGCTTCATGGTCAGGGGAAGAACTCCTCACATTCCTCCCCTGCTCCAGTGTGGTGTCCCACCCCTATGCCACAGTCCTTTGTGAAACTGCTCCGGCGTGGGTCATCTCTTCCACGGGGTGCAGTCCCTCCAGAACGGCTGCCCCCAGCGGGCCCTCCCCCCCACAGCCGCCTTCAGGCCTCCACCTCCCCCAATGTGGGGTCGTTGACAGGCTCCAAGTGGATCTCTGCTCCTCCATGGACCTCCATGGGCTGCAGGGGGACAACCTGCTCCACCATGGTCGTCACCACAGGCTGCAGGGGAATCTTGGCCAGGAGCCGCATTACTCCTCCCTCTCCTTCTGAACTGACCTTGGCGTCTGCAGCCGTTCCTCTCACAAGAAAAGTTCTTTACAACAGGCTGGCAGACGCCTCTCAGAATCTCTTCACATCATCCAGCTCATCTCCTCTCCACTTCTTGCAGCTGGGCCGGGCCAGTCGGCCGCCTGGCAAGAGGCCAGAGGGTGAGGCCTGCAAGGCCCATGAGGCCTGCACCTCCCCTTCTCCACCTCTGTCCCCGCTCAGCTTCTTCACATCTTCTCTTCTCTCTTTTTTTTTTTCTGTTTTCCTCTTCTTAAATACGTTATCGCAGAGGCGTTATCGCGGAACATTCTGCTACCAATTGGCTCGGTCTTGGCCAGCAGCGGGTCCGCCCTAGGCCCGGCCGAGTCCACTGAACAAAGCGGAGTGACTTCTAGCAGTTTCCTACAGAAGCTACCACCTTAGGCCCCCCCTCACTAAACAAAACCACAAGAGTTTGTACTTGTTGGACCTGAAAATTAAAATACGGATCTTGGAAATATTTTCTCCACTCATAAGCAAGAAACAGATACTTGAGAGACAGATGCTGTTAGAGTGTGATCAAAGAAAACAAAATTAAGAATGCTGGATTCCTGTCACTGTTCCCTCGATACTATTCTGCTTCAGAAATTAGCTGGTATAAAGCCAGGAGAAGCTGTTCCTATGCTATTCCAATTTGATCAATCTTTATCTCGTGGGTGACTCCTCAGGGATTATAGCAGCATATCATAATTCAAAATGCTTCAGGCTTCTTTGTTGCATTGAAAGAATGATAGCATCAGAATAGTAACTTGTCTCAAAAGTTTTTCTTCTCTCTTTCACGAGGTTGTACTTTACTTCACAAAAAAACCCCAACCAACCAACCAAACAAAAAATACTTATAGAAAATGGTGGAGGTGTGTATATTTATATTCTATATACCTCTGTGTTTTTTTCTGGGTAGATCATGCACAGATGATAATCTCTGGGTGAAACTGGGGACTGTTATGCTGCAGAGATGCCCATCTGAGGAAAAGGAGAACACGGGAAATGAAATTTTGAAAATTTGCCGTTCTTTGTATGAGACAAAGCACAGGCTCCCTGTCGAGGTAAGTTTTAACTTTGAGTATTGTGAATATAAGTCCTGTTTTGGATATTGTGAATATAAGTCCTGTTTCCACAAGAAAAATGTTGCCATACGGGATCAAGTCCGATGGAGAGCTAACAAGATGATTAGGGGGCTAGAGCTCAGTAAATGCAGAGAAACTGAGAGCCTTCATTCTGTCTTAAGAAGAGATGGCTGAAGGAGATCATATTGCTATCTTTAAATATGCAGATGAGGAAATGTGTAGAGGATATGGAGCCAGCCTCTTCTCAGAGATGCTCAGTGATAGGACAAGAGGCAAGAGAGACAAATTAACATCATCAAAATCTCTCATTACATACAATGATTTCACCTTTAAAGTAGTGAAACAGGTAGATGCCTAGAAGAGACATGGAGTCTCTGTCGTTAGAGCTGTTCAGAACTTGACTGGATCATGTCATGGGCAATTTGATCTTGTTGGACTTACTTTGAGTAGAGGCTAGTTGGATTGGCTGACATTTAGAGGTCTCTTCCAATGTAAATTGTTCTTTGAAGTATTTATAGAAAGGCTTTAATAGTGCAATGTTATTGACGTCAGTGTGGCAAAAGCTGTTAATTAAGAAATCAGTAATTTCCTCACTGATAAATGCCTAAAGATTAGTGAGGAATCCTTGAAAAATGTGCTAGTGATGAAAGAAAACTAATAAACAAATAATTGTATATTACAATTATATATGTAATACACATTAATCATGGTGTTCTGTCTTTCTTAAGTATGCATACTTCAATACAAGCATGTCTTAAGTATAAAATCATTGAAGTGTTTTGTACATAAACAATGTATACTAATGAAGGCAGATTGGAGAAATGCCTGATAAACCTCACACAACTTTAAAGTAGTCATGTGCGTATTTTTAGTAGGCTGATTAATCCCTTATAATAATCTTCACGCAATCACAGTATGTTCTAGAAAACAGCTGATGTTAAGACTGAAAGCAGAATAGAAACAACACATTCTGTTTAAAATACAGCCAGGTGGGATGTGGGTTTTTAAAATGGTCAGACTGACTGATTTGAATAAAGTTCAAAATAGCTGTGAAACATGATTCCAGATGTCAGTAAGCTGATACGATATGTATCTTTATTAATTCATTCATTCCACCAAAAATTTTGGTGGAAGGCAGATCTCCCTATCCCTGAGACTCGTGTCAGTATACATAGCTTTTCTTTATGAGGCGCTGAATGGCACATCATAGCTCGTAAACTCATGATCTTACTCATGCGCAGGCATAGTCAAACTTTTCAAAGCAGAATTTTCTAACTCACCTCAGTGAACTAGGAAGACAAATTGCACCGAGGGTCACTGTCGTACAGCAGTCAGTTCACCAAGAGTTCTGCTCAAGAATGGGTCATGGTTTGTTCAGTTCTCTTAACTGAATAAACTTTTTATTGAATTCCATAACAGGTCCTTATTTATACACAGTTTTGGTATCGGTTGGCAGCTTTGGTTGGAGGTGCCTGCTTTTTATAATGGTGCAGGATGTTGGAAGAGCCCTCTGTATAGGTGTGAATATACAGATACTACGAAGATATTCTGGTCCTTAAACATAAAATAACTTTACCAATGTAAAATACCTTTTTTTTTTTTTTTTTTAATGACTGGAATGCTGTACAGCAACAGCATTTGCACTAAAATGCGTAATTGTACCGTTACCTACAAAGACAGGCTATATTGCTTTAAGTCTGTACTTGGGAACAGGGGGAAGGACATGGGTAAATTTGAGTATCTTATTTGTGTGCACGGTACTTAAATGCACAAATTGGAGAGCTGAGATTGCATGGCTGAGTAAGATGGAAATCTGATTACTGACAATTAACCTGTTTAGATCACTTTGCATTTCAATAAATACACTGATTAAGTAGACAGACCTAGAATGATGGAAGTCTAAAAACTGAGAGATCAGTTTATCACCATGAGTAACACTTACCATTCTGAAGTCCAAAGGTTGTGATGGAAAAAAAAACATTTAACTTCAAGTCATGATGGTCTGGAAGTTAGAAAAACTGTTTCTTCTGATGTAATCAGAAAGATTTATCTCTTCCTTTTTTCCATCTCCTGCTGTTCTTTCTAGTTTTTTACACTCAAATTCTTTTAAAATGTGTTTTAGGGAGTTGCATAGCTTTAATATTTGCATCTGTGTATGTGTGTGTGTTGGTTTTTTTTTTAATTTGCGTTATTCAGCCAATAGATTGTTTCCTTTCCTCTTAGTTGAAATAAGCATTGTTTTATTTGCTTGGAATGCACATGTGTTTGGACTGTCTGACATCTCCTGTGTTGCCCAATTAATCTCTTCAGAAAAGGGCAAATCCTTCTCCCCCTGGTAAGTGTTAAAGTGTGACTCCTCTGAATATCTCATGTTTTTCTATCAGCCTACGGGTCGTGTGTCAGTTAACGTAAACACCTACATGGGAGAATGCATCTCGTCTCTTATCTGTAATCACCCAAGGGTCCTAGTGGCCATAAGATGCTTATCTCCTAGAATAATATAGCAGCCAGTTGGTCTCCTTTTTTCTATTTCTGTAGCTGGTTATTCCCATTTTTTTTGTATATGAGTTTACATTGTATGTTTTTCTTCATTCACAGTTGTCTCTGATCATTTTGTTCAGGTAATTTTGAGTTTAAATGCTGCCCTTTAGTCTGCTTTGAGCCTCTGCAGACACAATATTGTTTGTACTCATTATCCAGCCCTTCACGCCATCCATAAAAATACTGAATAATACTGAACCCAAACCAGACTCCTATGAAATCCATTTTGTATGCCTCACTGGTGTTACAGTGAACTATTGATAGCTGCATAACTAGAGAGAAGACAAATGTTATCTTACAAAAGTTTCAGCTAAATCATGGTAATCTAGATTTTGATTTAGGACTTCTCTTGTCCCTTGCACAGGTAATGTCATACCCCCTGTAAGCACAGCCTCTCACCGCAGGCAGGCGGACACTCAAATGTGTTTGAGTGCTTACTGCAGAAAAGAAAGCCACTTGTCTTGCTCTGAGAACCGCTGTGAGGTGTGGCTTGCTGCTTAGGATTGGATTCCCAGTTGCTGTCCAGAGCAGCAGTGCCGTGATCTGTGGCAGACAGGAACCAATTGAGTTGCATTTATAACACTTCAAATTTTAGCATAAGGCATGATATTTTGACAGTAAGTAAAATTAATTTTTGGAATGTATACTCCTCCTTCGCTGCTAGCCATGTTATCAGGCACAGTGTTACCCAAGTCATCTGACTGGTACCTACCTGAAATCTAATGACCTTTGGTTTCAAAATCTGCTAGTGTAAGATAAAGAGAAGTTAATTGGAGAGCTAAGCATGTGTTTTCTTATCTGGAGGCCTTTATGCCTCTGTGGTGAGCAAAGCAGATTGTGTTAGAACACATCCCATTAGAATGTGTAACCAGTACTAAAGTATAATTGTGAAGCATCTAAGAAGAAAACAAAATGCTGCCCTATCATCTGACTTAAAGGTTATTGCTTCAAAAATAGCAATGTTAATACCTGTATTATTTTAAAATTTTAAAGCAACTTATTGAGACAGGAAACTCTGATTCGACATCTGCAACTTTTGTCTCCCTACCCTATTGCTTAAAAATTGTACAGTATGTAGTTATGTTTTACAATTTGCTTAATTTCCTTTTCTTTCTCACACAGCCCCAAACTATGATTTGGGGTTGTATAGTTATGGGCTATTTCTTATGGCACTGCTCCTCCGATTAGATTTGAGAGGCTTTCAGACAGAAAAAATTACCGAGCATGGTAAAATTGCTGGTTTGTTCAGGTTGTGTATCTTACACCTTTTAGAATTTATTTTTCTGATCATAAGTTGCATTTATTGCAGTGGGGTACACCTTTTCAAGAAAAGGAGACATATGGTGTGAATCTCTAACTTTCCATTCAATAAGTTTGCTGGTATGGCAGGAATACCACTCAAAAGAAATGCAATGGGATATGAAATTATCAGAAGTTTAATAAGCATACGACTGATCAGACAAAGCTTAATGTATTTATTTAATCTTCTTATTCCATGATCCTATGTCATATTCTTCACTGAAAACATCATCAGTAGCAGTACACAATACAAGTTTAGAGAACAAGTCTGGGTAAGAGGACAAGTCTTGCCTCAGTGACTCAGAGCTCAGTGTGATAGAATATATCTTTCTAGATGGGGTTTCTTGAAGGTATGCGTTTGGAAAAGACTGAGCAACACGCAGCCAGATAGCTCCCTGCGCCAAGCAAGGCCAGGTGTCTCTGCAGAATGTTACAGTTGAAGTGTTTAACTTCTCTTCATCTTCAACTTTTAAGTTCACAGCTACTAGAATCATATTGCTGCTGAAAGTATAGTTGCATTTTGGTCATCAAATTGTTACACTTGTCATTAAACTTCAAAAGATGTAAAAATAATATATGACTTGCCTTCTCCCAACTTCATATTTAGCTGATGCGCTCCTTTGACAATTGCTCTCTCAATGTTGGAGTCAAACAGAGAGCACCTCTAAGAGTTGGATACCATTTTCAAGGTGACTGTCATACAATGCCCAGAGCACTTAGTGTAAGTTGTCCTGGCACACAGGACATCTTGGATTGGGCCTCATTGGGAAGTGGTTGTGGCAAATGACCAAAATTCTTGGAAAATGACAAAAAGGGAAAGAGACAATATAATTAGATTTATAACATAATTTGTTATTCAGAATTCTTTTTAATGGTAAATGAATAAATCACTGCAATATTGAGGAACAAAAAAAAAAAGCCACAAGTTACATGTAGGAGGTTTTGTTTGCTTTAACTAAAGGCCAAGGTAAATATTTGGAAATGCACAGTAGGTTTGTTGGGGTGTTTTCTTCTCCTTCTCCTTCCTTCTCCTTCCTTCTCCTTCCTTCTCCTTCCTTCTCCTTCCTTCTCCTTCCTTCTCCTTCCTTCTCCTTCCTTCTCCTTCCTTCTCCTTCCTTCTCCTTCCTTCTCCTTCCTTCTCCTTCCTTCTCCTTCCTTCTCCTTCCTCTTCTCAGTTTTTTTTCTTGCAAAAGATTTATTATGCTAAATTTGTGCTGTATTATAAAATACAAGGAATTAGATGAATGAGGAAAAGTTACTTTACTAAGCTTTAATTGTGTCTAAAAATTTGTATTACATTTGAAATGATTTTTCAACAGAGCTTTATGATGTTGAACTTTGGTAGGTACTGCTATTTCCTTTTTATTTTGTTTCTCTCTTATGATTACATAATTGAGTTGCAGAAATGTCACAGGTGTCTGTTAGATTTCTTCCTGAGCTTTGCAGTATTTCAGGAAGCACAGGTATATTAGTCCCACAGAGAACTGTGATTGCTCTGTTGTTCTTTCAGTAAAACTCTGGGTTGTAATAGTGATTCAGTACCTGCCTTGTCTTAATGTAACAAATGTTGCACTTATAACCCTGTATTCCACATTTTTTTTTTACATTTGTCCTTGCAAATTTCCAAAGAGCTATTTCCAATAGGGAGGTCATTTATTTTAAAAGTTTAGTTTTCATTTTGCATTTGACGTAGAATTTTCATAAATTTTAATGTGAATGATGATGTTAGTATCTCCAGAGGTCTCACCAAATGAGTTTACTTTTTTTTTCAGTGTATAAAAGAATTATGTTTGCTGCTGCTTAACCAGTCCCTGCTGCTGCCGTCCCTGAAACTGCTGATAGAAAGCAAAGATCAAGATCTTCACACTGTGGCACTGGAGCAGATAACAGCTGTTGCTAAGGTATGAGCAGTTGAATTAACCACCTTTCAGAGTCTGAGGGAATAAATTAGGTCTTTTGTCTTCATATAGTAAGCAGAGACTATTGAGACCCTTATCATTATTAAGATTTTCCACAGCTATTTTGTCCACAATGAGCAGTAACGCAGGGCTAGTAAGATCTTTTATATATACTTGAGATGATTAAAACTCATAGCACTTTCTTTACATTATCTGGTATGCTCTTTTAAGTCAGTGTGGTGGAACAGAAACTACTCTGTTCTATAAAGTAGATTATCTCTGTGTTCATATTCTAGTACTCTGGGTTTTTTATAAAATGATAATAGTACATCACGTAAGTTAGCTTGTTTCTGACAAACTTGACAGTCTATTAATATACATGTGGAGAGCTGTTAAATCACTGGTTTTGTTGTAAAAAGGTTAAAATGCAAGATGCTATGTTTGAGGACTTTCATGTAATTCTAAGCAGGTTTTGTTTGATAATGCAGCAAAGTTTCGGAAGAAAAAATCCTAAATACTGTCTTTTTTTTTCTTTGGACAGCTGAGCTGGGTTTAAAACTTTTTGAAGCTCTTAACTGAACTTGTGCATGTGGAACCTGACTTTCTTTGATTTTGTTTGCTATGGTCTACACTCTAGCACTCTACCACAAAAGAGAAGGGAAGTATGGTCTCAGACCTTTATATGAAAGGGAATAGCTTTTCTGTCTGGCTGAATTAACTGCATTGAATGTTTCCAGAATTACAATATTTAGGTAGGAAAAATATTTCCAAATTCTGCACCTTATTTTAGGGAGCTCTTCGTTGTGTATTGCAGTATAAAATTATAATTGGTGGTGAATTTCCTGTATACTATTTCAAAATGGAACTGCTCATATGAAAACAGAAATGGAACTGTGTGTATATCTTTTTAAAATAAGCATCCCCAAAACACAGAAGCTTTAAAAATGTGATTTGTAGGAATTCAGATTGAAATTACAACTTTTTTTTTCTGAGACGCACAAAGTAGGCAAACATTCCCTCATTTGTGCAGGAGCCTTCTAGGGCAGGTCCTCTGCTCTAGCTGTATTAGTTGCAACAAATTTTTCGGATTCCTTGGTTGCAACAAATGGTGCAGTCATATGCCCTACTTTCACACCATCCTCTGTTCCCTTGGAAAAATGTTCTGCATCCCACTCTTCCCAGGATTCTCCCTGAAGTCTCTCCTCCTCACTTATTCCTCCTCATGTGCTGTGTCTTTCCTTCTTATGCTGCACACTGTATTCCAGAAGCTTTTATCTTTTTACATCCACTTGAGAAAGGATTTATCTCCTCCTCCTTTAGGACTCCCCTAGAATACAGCAGTGAAGACCAGTCAGAGAAGCAATAGGTCTGGAAACATAGAGTCTATCTCAGATGTTGTTGATTTTCCTTCAGAAGGACTTAATTACCAAAATGGATGAAGCACCAGCTTTTTTAACATGTTCTCTATGAACATTTTAAATGGTCGCATGGAAGGTGGCAGGGCATGTGATATGTAATACACATCTGCTCCTATCAAAATTCCATTTCCATAGGTAGCATTCAGTATGCATTTGGAGTATTTCCTAGTTGAGTTTGGCATGCTAAGGAAGGAACCACAGGTTTTTATGAAGGTGCTTCTATTTCCTTTTCCTTATATAAATAAACCATAAATTTTCTGAATTTTGCACAAAAAGTAATTGTGTAAATATTAACCACCAAAACAACAGTAGATTATCTTTAGTATATTGTTATTTTTATTTTACCACCTGCAATTTTAGATTGTGTGTCTGCAAAGCAAGGATTTTCTGTAACTGTTTTTGAACAAGATGATCTCATAGAAAAGCAATTGAGTATCTGATATATGCGTGCACTTTCTCACCTATATGATCTTGTTAACCTCTTAAAATTGACTTTTTTTGTTAAGAGATGAAAGCTGCTGTGTAAGTGACTAGCTGTGAAGCTTGCCAGCAGGAATTTGTGTCCGAGTACATTTTATTTAACTATTTTTAAAGCACAGTGCTGTGCAGTAGCACTTTCTGAATGGCTGCTAATTGTATTGTTCTCTTAACTGGCCTTTTCTTTCTAGTGTGCTACAGCTTTCAATTTTCTACACTTTAAGTTGATTACATTATATTGAAGTTTTAGGGTCAGGAGCCATATTATCTTCCTACTAGTATAAAGCATTTAGTACACCTGTGCAAGCCTAAATATTCTTTTTGGCCTTCTTCTGCAGCAGGCAGCTGGTTAAGTTGTTTCTAATTTTTTCTTCTAATTTCAGTATTAATTTAAGCACATAGTTCTGTAAGAGTGCTGCATAGAATTTTCAAAGCATTCAGTTTTGGTCTAATGTTTCATCTTAAGTCAATGAAAATGTAACTATTGACTTCATGGACTAGATGACCTTTAAAGGTCCCTTCCCCAAACTATTCTATGATTGTATGATTCATTACATCAGGCGTAGAGCTTAGTCAGTACCTCGAATGTGACACTCCACTGCCAGTGTTAGAAAAGCAACTAGTACAGAAGAGGGCCATGCTAAATTCAAAAGCTGTTCTTATATTATTTAAAAAAGTAGCTCTTACTCCTTGTTTTGTATGCATCTCTTATGATTACATTAGTTGGTGTTGTACTAAAAGTCCATATATTGCTTAGCTATTTCAATGTTGTTTATTTGGCATAACTTTGTATGCATTGTAGTTTTTAAAAACAGTACTTGGACTGTTAATGTTTTTCATAGAATTCTTAATTTTTGTAGGAAGCCCATTTCTGCTTACATTAAACAGGAAAAGGACAAATAACATCTGGCAAAGGGAGATCATAGCTATTGATTCTCTGACATAGTGCTAACACAGCGCACAAACATGATTGTGAGAAAAATACAGCACTTGCTTGCTGATACGATGTATTTGTTAGCCATTTGTTGTATGTTGCTGACAGCTTTATGGATGTTTACAGTTAAGGATGATGGTGAAGTGCTGATACTAGGAATTGTGTAGCTTTCTCCTGTAATAAAACAACCAAGATTTCGTGTAAGCTTTTCTTTGAAATTGCAGACCTCTTTTTTTTATTGTGTATCTTCTTATAAACTGCCACTTGTCTTTTTTGGATAACAGAAATAACTATTCTTCCTCTGTGTTGTGTGAATAGTTTTAAAAATAATTTTACGTAAATAAGCTTATTACTGCCAGTATGGCTCAGAGTTTGCCCTTAAGAGTCAGGCTGGTTTTGAGAAGTGTTTCAGTGTTGTCTGTTCCTTGGTTGTTTTTCAAAGATTAAGACGATTTTTGTACTTCTGACAGAGTAAGTAAATTTTCTATTACCTGTTGGTAGTTATACTCTTTTTGTTCTCTGCTTATTTATTTGACCTATAGCTATAGACTCCATTCAGGAATAAAATGAAAAGCATTTTTACCTCCAGTTGTAGTGGACAGCTAATACTCTGGGAAATAGCATGTTCAGTTCTTTTCTGCTGTTACATCAACAACAGCTCTTATCTTTCCATTAGTATGCATACTTCATAATGTATGGATTTCGTAATGCATAAGTTATCGATTAAATACTGCCTATTGCTAATACTAGAACCTCTAGACACCTGCATAAACAGTTCTGACAGGGAATTGCCAGATCCTGACTTGCCCTTTAGTTAGGCAAAAGATACCACCTGAGCTGCTCTTGCTTATCTGAAATTCTCACTACAGGAGAAGTTATTTTTTCAGATACACTGCATCGTAGCAAATACAGGTACAATATTCATGTAGGCTGTATTAGCAATCAGAAGAGACACTGAATGCTGATATAAGATGTGTCCTTGGTCTTGGAGAGCAGATCCACAAACTTCTTGCATTCGTGGTTGCATGAATTTGTGGAGACCCCAGTGATTTGTCAGTAAAGTTTTCTAGATGCCTCAAGTTCCTCTTCTGAGTACATCAGAAGAGCTGCCACCTGTGACAAAGCTGATCTTCACCCACTGATTTCACACAGAAGCTTTCTTAAAACTTGCAGGCTCCCCAGGAGACCCGCTGCCACGATAGAGCCGAGTGCACTCAAGCCTGAGCCCATTTGCAGTTGGGAACACTAGTATGCCAATGGCAAAGCCTCAGGCAGGCATGCTTAACCCTTACTAATTATGCACTGACAGCACCGAGTTCAGCATAAGACACAAACTGCCATTCTGATTCAGAAATACAGCAGTCAGCATAGGGGTGAATACAGGTGCTACAACTGGTTTGTGTTCGGATCGTTTGCCAAGGACGTTAGAGAGGCAGTTTGAATCCCATATCCTCTCTAAGAGCAGCACTTAATAGTCTGGGATGAAGCTTTTCCTCATCCTGCTGAAGATGTGGAGAAAGAGTTTAGGACCCGTGGAGTGCAGGTGGGTCCTCACTTCTTTTGATGGAAACCTTGCTTTCCATCTGTAGATGCAGATCCATTTATAAATCCTACATGAAAGAGACATTTGATAAAATGCACAAGCCCTGTTTGAAGCAGTGCTGTATCACTGCTTAAGTGGAAATTATGAGTGCATCTGTTGCAATTCAGTTTCTCTTCTGTCTCACTTTCTAGATGAATATGTGTGTCTCTAGCAGTGAAAGGTATTGATCGTCGCCGTTTAAAGGAGACAGCTAGTAATCAGAGATACCACTTGAATGCCTGCATCTTGAATGTAGATTTCAGCCAATACCTAAATAAGTATGTAAATCTAGGAAAAAATGTCAGGATTTTCTCTCCTTAGCATAATTATCCCCCTTAGTGCTTTTACTTGTACACGTGCACATTGTGTGTGGGCATCACACTGAATCAGCACTGTCAAATCCCACTGAAGGAGAGATGCATATGAGAAAATATTCTCCCATTTAAGCCTTCCAGAAGTAACAGTTTTTACACTAATGAAAAATTTAGCACCCTCAGCATGGAAGCCTAGATAGGCATAATGATTTTTCTCCACCGTATATACTCTGAATTTGTCATTGTTGTGCTTTATAGTGTATTCACATGGTCACACAATATTCATTTGTGCAGAAGATACCTGCACCCCTGAGACTGCTTCAACTGCAGTCAGCTGCATCCTGTATCACTGGAACAGTGTTTCTGGCATCAGCTATAAACTTTGCTGGAACCAGTGTTTTAAGACTTGCTTAGGATCCTGGGATAGTAAAGGCTCTGCATATGCAGGCAGATAAGAAGTGAATCATTAATAAGATCCTAACTCTGCTGTCTGCCCAGAAGCAGTATCTTTTTAACACTGAGATGGTAAGATTACTTGTCTTGGTTTTGTGTAGCGAGATGGGGCTACAGTGGCAGCTTCTGCAAGAAGCTGCTGGAAATTTCCCCTTTGGTGGACTCGGCTGGCTCTAGGGTGGACCCACTGCTGGCCAAGACCAAGCTTATCGGTGATAATATCTTCTGTGTATTTAAGAGGAAAATAAAAATTTTAAAAACTGAAGAAGCAGCAGCGTGGGCAGAGGGGGGGGGTGCGAGCCTTGTGGGCCTTGTGGCCCTCACTCTCTGGTCTCCCGCCGGGCGGCCGACTGGGCCCGACTCGGCCCAGCCCAGCTGCAAGAAGTGGAGAGGAGATGAGATGTGAGGAGAACCTGAGAGGCGTCTGCCTGCCAATTGTGAAGAATTTCTTAAGAGGAACAGCTGCAGATGCCAAGATCAGTAAAGAAGGACAGGGAGGAGTAATGCTGCTTCTGGCCAAGATTCCCCTACAACCCATGGTGCAGCCCATGGTGGAGCAGGTTGTCCCCCTGCAGCCCATGGAGGCCCACGGAGGAGCAGAGATCCACCTGCAGCCTGTGGAAGACCCCACCCCGGGGCAGGTGGATGCCTGAAGGAGGATGTGGCCTGTGGAGGGCTTGCGCTGGGGCAGCTGTTCTGGAGGGACTGCACCCCGTGGGAAAAAGGACCCACACCGGAGCAGGTCACGAAGGACTGCTAGCATATACTTGCAGCCAATCTGTGCTAATTTAAGCAACATTTCAAAAATGACTGAAATCATTGACAAACAAAAATAACCCTTGAGGTTGTTTTGAATTAATATTTTTATTTTAAAGGTAAAATTTTGAAGGTCAAAAATCCATCTGGAATAGTATCCTGGCTCCAAGAGAGGGAAAAATTACAAGTCTAGCAAAGAGTAAGGATAGGGCAAATGTGTAGGCTTTTTTTTTTTCTGAGATACTACTCTCCCAACTTCTGGGTATTTTCAGCTGTGTGTATTTGTGTAACAAGTGATTTTCTTCCTCACTTTTATCCTGTTTCTCCTTAAACTTGGATGAGCTTTTACTGCAGTATCATTTGCCAAAGAGTTCAACAGTGTAAGAAATCCCAGCTGTTTCCTTTATTTACTGTGAATCTACTTCTAATAGATTCATTTGATACTTCATAATTCTTTTTTAATGAGCCCTGTGCAAAGTTGTATCATGCATCCAAGGTCAAGAATAGAGCACAAGGAGCTTAGAGGTGGGGCAGGATATCCCTCCCACCTGCTGTTTCAGAAAAGTTGAGAGCTGTTTGGATAATGGTTTACTATGCTGCCTGGTATACTACAAGATGCCAACACAATGAATTTTATTTAATCATCAGCCTGTCTTCAGCAGGAAATCATGTCAGTAATTAACATATGACAATTTAGAGGAATTATTGAATAACTGAAGACTTAAAAGTGTGGACAGCCTAAAGACTGGACATCCCTACAGTTCTTAGAACTGTTTTGTAAACTGGATGTGGAACTGCTATGAACTATTGCATTAGCTTTGTAATCAGTAAGAGGTTTGTGTAACTAAGTATGAAAATTATGAAGACCTGAAGGAAATCAAGTTTATTTTTTAAGATTTTAATGGAAAGATAAATACACGTATCTAAATGAAGTAATGGAAGAAGTAGCATCAGGATGAAACAGCAAGCTCTCTATCCTGGTTAATTAACATGATAAAGCCATTCTGGTTTTCTGGAAAGCTTCTGAAGTTCCAAAGGAACTGGAAAGAGTAAATGGAAAGTAATTATTATGTGTTATTAATGGTAAATTGAAGACAATAAAATGAGTTATTTCAAGAGTAGCTTCACCTGGAGTCTTTTATCTAAGGATTCATGCTTGATAAAGTACAGCAACTTTTCATTATACAATATTTCATGTTCAGTTTTTTTTCTTTTTTAATTATATTTTAGATTGCTTAGAGTGCATCTTCCAAAACAGAGCAACAAATTATTCTGTTTCTGTTGCTTATTGCGTACATGCTTTCCATCATCATGCTGACTTTTCAACTCTTTCACAGGAGAGAAACTTATATTCATTAACTTAAAATTATTTAGAAACAATAAAGACCTTTCTTCTTTTGTCATTACTTCAAGGGAAGTTCTTTCTTTTGAAGCTAGTGGCATATTTCTCATCTGCTTCAATGCAAGGAGATAGCTGGTAGTTCCTCATGAACTCTATGTTCCTCTACGTGCAAATGTAATATTGATTCCTTCAAGTAAGATGCCAGACCTTGGGAGTGTTGCAATTCCATGCATTCAAGAGAAAATTATGTACTTGTTCTGATTTATGCTTTGAGGATCCTGTTTCTGGTTTGACTACCTGTATAGGGAAATTGGAGAGAGCAGTCTCCCACAGTAGATGGTCCATGTTAAATGGTGTGCATGATCTCTCACAGTGTATGTGTCTGAGTGAGTACATTTGGTTTTCTGGACTAATAGATCATACTTCTGTTTAATGTTTCTGGAAAAAAAAACAATAAGTGAACCCCAAACTGCAAATTGACACTGCTGCATGTTACTAAGATGGTAACGAAGATGTCCGTAGTTGTGGAAACTTCATGGGACAGAGAATTGGGTTATAAGCAAGAAGTGCCTCTTGCAGTGTGCTCATGGTGGCAACAGTGGGGAAGGGGGTGGATGCAGCCCATTGCACACGAACATGAGGAAGCTGAGCTCTGCACTGTTTTAGCTTGAACTAAAACAGAGAAACTAGGAAACTTTAAATGCTGTCCTGAAAAGAATCAGAGTTAAATATTTTGTGATGCTGATTAGATTTAAAATTGCTTAATTTCAACTGTCATGTGTCAGTGCCAAATCTCTTGAGTATAGAGTAATCATATCCTGTGGTCCTGTCTACTAGTTGAATTGGTCTTCAAGGGTACCAAGTCACTGGATCACAGGTTCTTTATTACTTGCTGGTACCAACCGTGTAAGACAGTACATTATTTTTGCAGAAAATGAAACAGAGGCTAACCAGATAGATATTTTTTTCTTTTCTTTTTTTTTCAAACCGAGAACACAATTTGATTAGTTTATTTGTAGCTTGATAGGACACAGTCATTGAAGACTGACTATTCTCTACCCCTCCTTTGGCCCTTTTTTTTGGTTATATGTATTTGTTTTATTGCTCTTCTTGAAGTGGTAAGACATCTAAGCTGATTAAAACAACACTGCACCTCAAGGAACCCAGGAAAGACATGTCAAAATTAACTGAAATAAAATTTAAGGTCTTCAGTAGTGTTATTTTTAAAGCTATAGACAAGATTTTCAAGATAATATCTACTCTCTCATATCAAGTAACCACATTTTTTCTGAGGTATCCAGCTTTGTCTCTCAGAGGTAGCAGTTCTGTGCTCTAAATCTTTTTAAATGTAAGTTGTATTCTTCTGAAAAACCTGAAAATCTGATCCTTGCTGTGAGAGCTGAAACTCTGGAAAATCTGGCTGAGTCGGTGAATGTTGCCTATCGTATTCATACATGGGATGTAACATATTATATTAATATAAAGTGACCAAAAATTAATATATTCTGCTCTGACCTTCGTGAGGATGTCACTCTTGATATAGAGGTAAATGGTGTGGTCTGTTCTGTATTGGGGCTGAGAACCTGTGAAAAGTCTATAAAGCTGTTCATGTAATCCTAGCCAGGTTGTTAAACATCCTTATTTCTTAACTCTGTGCAGGTCAAATATTTGTATTAATGTGATGCAGACTGTTAAGACATACTTTTACATAATCTGACATATGCAAAGTGTGTATCCCTGTTGTTAATCCATATAGAATGCTCATCTCACCTTCAAGGTCACGCTGTGCAGTTAGAACAGTCATGACATGTTCTAGTTCATGGATATATCTGGTAATTAATTTTTAATTACTCTGGATTTTTCTTTCTTCGTAGGTTGATGATTCCAGTTGTGACGCTGAAATACTTTCCTTGCTCCTCAATGCCAAGTTAGTGGTGAAGTGCGTATCTACTGCCTTCTATCCTCGCCTTATTGACCACTTACTGGCTAACCACGGAGAAGGCGGCTGGGATGTAGAGGAAATAGCAAAACAACTTAAAGAAGCAGGGTTCCACGCAGAGGCTGGGTCCCTCTTGATGTCAAATCGGGGGACTCATCCTGCACTCAGGACTTTTACTACCGCCCTCCAGGCTATTCAGCATTGGATCTGAAAATGTTGGATTTATGCAGTAGTCTGCCTTTTTGCGGGAGATCTTACACAAAAGGGAGAAATTGTTGTTCTAGTGACGTAACAAAGTCAGTTATTACCTACCTTTTGTAGAAAATACAAACAGCACACTTACGGTGAATTCCCATATACTTCCAATTGTTAAAAAAAAACAACTTTGGTGCGGACCGTGTCATTCTGTTATGTGACTAGCAAAGCATTGAATCTAATGATCCTTTTCAGATCAGAGAAAAGTGTTAAATGATTACACTCTGTGACATATAAATGAAACATTAGTAAGCTGGCAGAGTATATACAATTTGTCTTAATTTCTGTAAGTAATTTACTCTTGTCATAATGTAAAACTAATGTAAAAACATAATTATATAGATGTATGGAGAGGAAAAATCACAATGAGGAGTAATTTCTGAGAATTTCAAAACCTTAAAATTCAGTATTGTGCAATGTTGTTACCACAGCTTTTGTTTGCAAGTAAAATATTTTGCATTTATTGTAGTCTCTTTTTTCCTCCTTTTAGATAAGAAAAGTATTTTCTTTCTTCAGACCCTTTTTCTGAAAGTCCTGTCTCTCCTCAGTGATGTTTATTCATGAGGAGAAGCTGAACTTTTCTGTGCTTACAGACAGTTCTAGTCTTTGAGGTATTTTTCTCTGCAACTTGAGAAGCCCCATCTCAAATTCTAAACATTTGTTGATACCTTTGGTGAATGCATTTTCAAAGTATTTTACTTATATTTTTCCTGAGTTCTGAAAAATTAAATAGATGTGTTTATTTCCAAATGCCTTTCTGTCTTAATAAGGCAAAGTATTTCTGATGGTTTTCTGAGGTTTTTTTTTTTGACAAGGGGACTGTCTGTTTATTGCACTGCATTGCCAGAAGGTTTTGATATTTCCATGTGTTTATAGGAATTTGTTGTTAAAATTAATCTGTAAGTCTTTTGCTCACTCTCGTGTTCAGATCTAATTTTGATTAAATAATGCGCAGAAAAAGTACACACAATAGAATCATAGGATAATACAAGCTTGAAGCAATCTGTAGAGGTAATGTAATCCAACCTCCTCCTCAAGGCAGAGTTCCTTTAATGTTAGAGCAGGTTGCTCAGGGCTATATTCAGTTGAGTCTTGAAAACCTCCAAGGATGGATGTCCTACTGCTTGGCTGTCCTCGTATTGAAAAGCTTTTTATGTATATCCTCTTGTTTGAACCTGTCTCATTGCAGCTTCTGCCAGTTGTCTCTCATCCTCCCACTGTGCATGCTCTGAAGAACCTGACTCCATTGTCTTGATAACCCCATAGTCTTCTCTCTTCAAAAGAAACAAACCCCAGAAGAAGAAATTTCTAGTGCAGTGATTGCAGTTCAAACAGACACTGGTGATACTCAGTCAACATCTGGCAACAGATGGATCCAGTTCAGGTGCGGTTGCTCTGTGGTTGAGTAAAGGACACTCTTAGCTGAGCTTTCTGCTGTTGGGGATAACCAGCCCCTTCGTTATGCAATATAATAGCAAACTGACTATTATTGAGACAGTAGTTTCTAAAATCCTTTCTCCTAAATGTCAGCTTAAATCATAAAAAAAAGGAAAAACTGTGCGTTAAGAGCTTGAAGTAGCTATTTCATTACAAATTTGTGTTAACTGAGTTCTTTCCTAGGCTTCAGGATTTAGAAGTGAGTGATGACATTTGTGGAACCAAACTGACTTTTATTAGCATTATCTTTGACTTGGGATCTGGTTTGTTTTATCAGCTTTTACTGCCTGTGAAAATTGTTCAGATGTTAGCCTTACTTCCCACCTTATGTAGAATTCTTAACAAGATTTTTAACAATTCTTTAATTCTTCATATTATCTTGGTTTTTGTACTTGCTGGTCCTAGCTGACCTTCAGAGTTTTAAGGAAGGTTATCTAATCCATGTATCTGACATACATATAAAATTCAAATTTATATCATTCAGGTATATTGCCATGATTCTGTTTTCTTATGCCAGCAGTCCCAGGGGCCCCAGACTAGTGAAGCAAAGTATATTGGAATTGCAGAGAAAAGGAAAAACTTAAAAAAGGTAATGTAACTGTAAATCAGTAGATGCAGGGACACCTCCAGCAAGAAAAGCTTGGATTATTCTGTAGAAGATATTTTTATACTTCACAATAGAGCTTTTTTGGTTTGTCTGCATGTTTTGTTCTCAGGTCAGTCAGTTCAGTGCTAGATTTTCTGACAATTGTTACTCAGGATCATGAAAAGTTTGTGTTTAGTGTCACTTTAGAGCTGAGCTGTAGATAAAGCTCTAATGACTGTTATTGATCTGCTGTCCATTTTCTGTTTTGCTGGCATTACAAATCCATGATTAATGTCTTGCTTGCAGCCAGGACTACTCCCGATTTACTCTGTTTTCAAAACTTTTATCTATAAGGAACAGTTTTGGTATATACATCTAAAAAAAAAAGTGAAAGAGGCACATAGCAAGGATATGTGTATCCCAGTGCCAGCCTTTTAGTGTTTTCTGTATGGCAGGATAACATTTGAGGCTCTGGGACTGACCGAGATACACTAGCAAATGTTATTGTGTTTGTCTGGGGGGGGGAGGGGTGTTGGGTTTTTGGTTTTTTTTTTTTTCTTCAGGGTAAGAAATTCACCTTGGTATTATTAATAGTACTTAATAAGATGCTGAACTGGCACTTGAGACAGTTCAATTTTGTCAGTTTATTTGATTGACAGTTGGGATCGGTTCAGAATACAGCATGAGCTGACAGTTTTCTTACCCAAAACAAGTCTGTGCTCTAGAGGTGCTTGTGCTCCCAAAAGCACGTGGATAGAGTTCAGTTGTCTCTCCAGGAGCAATGCTTCCTAGGGCAATTAATCCTCTTTTGCCTGAAAAACACTGGTAGTGTTTGCATCTTTGAGGAGCTTTTTGCTGCATGGTAGATGCAGCAAAGCAGCTAAATATATCACCTTTCTCTTGGATAAGTAGAACCAGAGATTAGGGAAGAAAGATCATAACTCACAATTTCTTTCTCTGTTGAAAATCGTAAGCGGAGGCCCACAGACGCAGAATAGACACTTTTGTATTTATGAACTAAACAGTGTAATTCAGTGAGTGGGGTGGCTCTGTATGATTCAGGTATTTTCCTTGTAAAATGATTCTTTCTGTGTTCTCTTGTTTTTGACATTCCACACTGTGAAAAGGCGCTTTGAGAGGGTGGCCATAGAATACGCATACCTTTATCGTTCGGGTAAGAATTCCTACACTTGCAAAAACACAATCATTTTTCAAGTTTGTTTTATTTACCTCTACTTTCTCTTCAAAACTTAGCAAACCAGGTAAGTATTTTGTGCACGGTCAGTTTTCAGTATGCAGACAGTCACTCTGCCTCTCTTACCCACAAAACAGGGGCTGCTAGGTGAAACCTTGGGCCATTTGCTCTTGAGAACAATGCTGGGTTACTACCCAGCCAGCTCTTCTCCCAAAGACGGTGTTGCTTATGCAGAAGCACAAGCTGACAGCAGGCCATGTAGGAACTGAAGATTTTACCTGCTTTTATCTGTCAGCAGGTGAGTACCGAACAAGCAGGCTCTAGCTGGAGAGCAAATCAAGGGCAGGGCAACATCAAAACGGCCACAGCCATTGAAGGAAGTGAAAAAGGGGAGCAAGGCAAAGATTTTGCGAGGGTTATATTTCACTCCAAAACGCACAGCAAGGAACATCTAACACCTTGCTGGTTTATCGTACTGATTGATGATGGACTGAGAGATTCTGAAGGAAGGGAAAAAACACAAAACTAGAAGTGTTCCATCTTCAGAACGGATTTATTACTCTATCATTACCCACCATGTCTACAACATTTCCTGCTTAAAAATTTCCAGGTTCCTAAATTCTATTATTTTTAAAAGAGAATACAAGACAGTACACATTTTCAATAAAGCCTTGAGACTTGTCTCACTTCCAAGGTTGTATGACTTGATCTGTATGCTCAGCTTGTCATAAACTTGTCTATCAGATGAGCCACCTCCATTATTTATGTGTTTTCATTTTTCATTTATTTCAAGTGATGTACCTACTTCTTATATCAGAAAAAAAATCTCAAAAACTAAATCACTGCCCACTGTCTCTGTTTTTATGGACTTCTAATATACTCAGTCTTCATTGTATCTTTCCAACTTGTTGAGTCATAGCGTACTTAGTTATTTCTCTATACTCTTGATAATCCTCTTTATTTAGCTCTGTATCTTTTTCAGTATATTTTTGTGAGACATGGAGGCCGTGCCTTATATCAAATGATGCAGACACACCACAGGTTCATCTGGTGGCTTTAAAATGTTTTTCATTTTGATTATTTCGCTGTGACTGAGGACTTGAGGTAGTATTTGTGTAAGATTATTTGGTTTGACCCTGAGCTCTCTTTCCACATTGGTAGAAGTCACCTGAGATTACATTACCTTATATAGCTTTTACGGTTTATTTTAAGATTCTTTTTCTCATGTATATCGCTGTAGTTACAGGTTGAAGTCCATTTACCAGTTGATCACCCAGACAGTATGTTTCACAAAGAGTTTCAACGGTTTTTCATCCAGCCCTCATTCTTGATCAAAAACTTACCTTCATCAGCACTCTGACACCTTTACTGTCAGTCCCCTTTTGTAGACAGCGAAAACAGTAAACTTGAGTCTTCTTAGCAACTGCTGAAGATGAGGCACATTTATAAAAGCAGAAGAGTAGATAAAGGTCCTGTGGAAGGTCAGAAACAGGCTCACTCTTTTAGCTGAGTTAAATCATCTGCAGACCTGGTTCCATTCTCCACAAAAGCTCAGTGCTTTAACTTTGATGTGTTTGTCCTCAGCGATGCTCTGTTGCGCTAGGTGGAGTACTGGGTTTCCAGAGTGAATAAGCATCCCATTGTAGAGCAGGAAGACTTCAGCACCACAGTTACAGAGCCTCATCTTTCCTTCGTGCTTAGCAGAATTGGTTTTGAACCCCAACCAGTATCTTCAGTAAGTAATTATAACAGCAAAAACTTTATAGGAAAAAAAAATAAAATACCTTTCTAGACCGCTGTCTACCATGACATTCAGAAACATCAAAATCTTACTTTGATTTCTTCTTATAGTGATAAATTTCATCTGTCATTTTTCTTCACTTTGGGATTGGCTAACAAAGGGGATGGCTCAGTTTTCATGCTAATGACTGTGCTGTATGAACAAAGCGGGGTATTTTATCACATTGAACCTTCATAGAATACACTAAGCTGTGCAAACAGAAGATAAAGTCTGAGGTTGTGTCCAGCTCAGTCATGGCTAGATCTGCCAACCTGCTCAGCATTTCTACCTAAAAATAGAGACTCTGCTTTCTGAAGCTGCCTGGGAGCAGATGGCGGAGACCCCAACAGCTTCCCTGCTGCACAGCCATGTCATTACCAAAGCCCAGCTTCCTATGTTGCTTATCAGTACAGATACATGACAGTATAATTTTTTTATCTATAATCAAGTTATATGTGGTTGTTACTGAAATAGCTGTAGAAGCTGAAATAAGCTGATTTAGTCACTGATCAGCATGCCTAATTCCAACAAAGCTGAGTATTAAACTGAGATTCATTCTTCTGAAGATAATAAAATGCTAAAGCATTTCCTGATAGCGATTGGTGCAAGTCGGCCTCTTTTCTCAAGGCACAAAGGTAATAAAATACTAGACCTGGTGCACTCTTTATGAGGAAAAAGAGGGACACAGCTAGTGGTAGTCTCAGAGGGAAATAAGACTTAATGGTCAAAGTCCGTGTATATAAACCTTAGCATAAAAAAAAAAGATTACCATTAAAACTGAATTGTCTACTTAACATGTATTCCTCTCCCTCTGAAATCAGCATCTTCTGCCAAGCTGTGCTGACACCCTGTCACTGAACGTCCTCTTAGTCTCCCCTCCTAGGCTGCCCTTGCTTGCAAGGCATGGTAACAGGGAAACCAGTTTCGTGCAGAGCTCTGATTTATAGTCCAGTGTCCTTTGCAACTCAGATACAGAAAATGGCATAATGGCCTTTTTCTGTGAGAATCTTTATCTACGTAATATGCGTGTAAAATATTTATTCTAATGAGCAGAGCAGATGTATGCTGTTTAAAAATAAAAAGTAGTGCTTGAAAACAAATAAGCAGAAGGAGTTTAGTTTAAATGGGAGAACAATACAGAACACAACTGCGAATGAAGCTGGGAGGTGATTTTAATTAATCTGGTAGTACCATCTGCGCTGGTTCTGGCTATAGAGGAAAAAAAGATACAGCAATATCTGAATGCAACTTTCAATAGTATGTATGTGAAATATGTAAATATATAGACAGTATCCTATATAATCTTGAAAAGGCAATGGTAGTGCACTTTAAGGCCCAGTCCTGGAAGAGTTTCTTTTGTGACCTCTTCCATTCATTCAAGCACTTTAATGAATGATTGTCATAGTGCTGCTTTAAATGTTATTTCTAGTAAAGACATTGCAGAGAAAAGTGGAGCAAAAACTAGCATAAGCCACTTTGGACTCTGGAGCTATAAATTCTGTATTATAAAATACTATCATAGAATCATAGAATCCCCCTGAAAAGTGACTTTTATACACAAAGCACAAGTAGCTGCAGCTCAGTCTGTTAGACTGCAGACCTGAAATGCAGAGAGCAACTTCTAAAGTGTTTCCTTGTTCACTCAGATGCTCACTGATCTTAACGTATCCAATATCTATTGGAAAAGTCTCCCGGTCCTTAGGATTATCAATAAGAACAGAACAGGGAGCAGAATCACATCTCTACATAAAATTCTCTGCTATTGCTGTGATCGAAGACACTGGCCATATTCTGCATCCTTCTTGTTTTTCATGGCATTTTGTGGTGTTTGAGATTTTTATCAAGGGTTTAATGCTGTTCTATGCTGTTGGAAGAGACCTCTGACAGCATGGAGTAAACATTCTTCCTGGCTTGCAATACCAGTCCAGTCTATTGTTCTATGGATGCAATTTGTCCCAAGAGAAAACCAGTTGGTACCAACAACTGACTTATTTGGGAAGATCTCCTTTCATTACCATGCTACTTAATGCAGCTGCTAGTTTCAGCTTCTGGGTTTAATCACAGTTCAATAATTATGGTTTAAATCTTCAGGTGAAAAGAAATCAGTAAGCTGGATTTTGTAATCCTAAACCATCTCTATGCTCCACTAAATTTCAAATCTACAAAGGCTTAACCAGAGGTATATCCACAGAAAAAGCAGCATCATAATTATGGGGAAAAGTGTGGTATAATTCCTGGCATCCCTGGGAAAAGTTGGAATAACATAACCTTCAGTGTTTTCAAAGCTGCCACTGAAGATTACTGAGAAGTATCACACAACCGTGTGTGGGAGATGATGGTTGACAGGCAACATCACAAAGCCCTGCTTTACTGATGAGATTGGCTTAACCATAGGCCTGAGAGCTCTCCCCTCTACTAAAGAATAGTATTTAGTGATGCTGTGGAAAATAACGTTTTAGGGGTGTTTGATGTCAAGAATGTTACCTTTCAGTTCTTGGAGGTGGCAGTTTTTCCAGTTCCTAAGAGCTGCAGATCAGTTTGCATTGCTTAATACATTTGTAACTTCAAGATGTTGACCTTACGTGATGAGATTTCCCTTGCCTGTTCTTTGCGGTTAGTGGTTTGCATAGCGAGCTATAAAAAAGTGAACTGCAGGGCAGAGGACTTTGTGGTTGCTTGTTCTCTTGCAGTCTGCCAAGATTTTTCCTTGTTGGCTTAGAGAATTTTAACAGTTGTTACTAATTCTATAGCCCCAGAGCTGTACAGTTACAGCTTCTGACATTGCCAAAAGTTAAGTAATCTGAAGTGAGCCAAAGTCTTTGTATCCAAACTGTAACTGTAAGTTTATTAGCATATTTTTGGTAGTCACTTTTGGAAGCATCCTCTTAATCCTACAGCATAGTGAAAAGGACATGTGGCTCTAAGATTGACTGAACCAACCAAGACTTGAATTGTGTTCTCTTTCCAGTGACTCTATAGGCCAGTCCCCTCCCCCTTGTAGAACAGCCACGAGGAAATGTACCCTCAGCCAGATCCTGGATGCTCCCTCCAGAGATGCGCCAGAAGAAAGAACAGGCCCTTTGTCTCATCTCTCAACCTCTTTTTAAGAAGTTAGAGCATAAAATGGAGAGCAGATGGATTAGAGAGAGATAAATTATTTTTGTGTAAACATTACCTTTAATTTATGAATGATTGTGTGGTTACTTCATTTACGGGTGGCTATCCCAGTTGTTCTGCTTTGTCTTTTAACCATAGCATCCACGTAAACCATATGAGGGCTTCAGACACTATTGACATGAAAGACTGGAAGTAAGTAGCTCTTTTTAAAGCTATTCCAGCCATTTTTGATGGAAAATTAAATGGACAAATGTAGCCTGGTTTTCCTGTTCAAGTTACTTCCAGACATGATTACATTTTTACTGATTTTTCTTATTTTGAATATTCCAGTACCTATTTTTACATGAGTTTTATTCTCCAGACTGCTTACCAAAACCTGTTTCTTTTCTGAGCTTCTGATATTTTTAATTAATCTATTCATTTGGCTAAAAGGATTTAAAAGCCCGATACATGCTATTGTTTTGCTCCCCATTTACTTAGCTAAAGCTGTTTTAATATTTTTCAAGAGGGAGTCAAGATGGTGATAGAAGTGTCATCAGAATCTGTGATATGTAAATGCCATAGATATCCCTATGTATAGCTGCAGAAATCTCCTTTACAGATGTTTAGAATAAAATTAAAAGAGCTTCAGACCACAGTGCTATTAATTCACAGCTTATATCGTAAAGCGTGTTTGTGAATCCTTTATGACTTGGCCTGGGAGAATACTGTGAAATAATCTATCTGCCAATAATTAGATGATGTTACACAGATGCATTAGCTCGGTGCTTTGATTTGGCAGTGATTTCTGTCTGGCCTGGAACTAACTCCATATGGTGCCTTTTCTTAACCTGTTCAAAGTGACAAGGTTTGTCCAACCTTCCGTACATAGGTTGCCAATGAAAAGATGAGTGACAGCTTATCTTTTAAAGGGTACACATAGTGTCTGCTCTTCCTGTGGATAGGTACAGGTTAACAAAACATTATCCTGACTTATCCTTTCCTACCTAGATCTAGTGATTTCTGGCAGTCACAGGTCTGAATGGTCCCAGGCAGAGAGCTGAGCCTCAGCAAGAGGGAGAGAGGCTCAGGTCCTAAAGCACATAGCCCAGCACTGAAATACTTGATTTCCCTCTTTCACCTTTAGCCTGGAGCTGTGGCTGGAGGGGAGCTGAGGAGAAGCTGCTCAGGGAAGAGATAGGAACCAGATAGAGTTATTCCTAGAGAATGTTTTTATTTGGACCACCTGAGGATGCATGGCTGAGGCTCAGCCAGGCCCTTGGGTATGCTTGTGGTCAAGAGCAGGGCTAAAAGACAGACAAAGCCTAGAGCTCCCATTATAGTGGGGCTCCAGGGGTCTTTCAATGGTTTGTAGTTGGGGTTCTTCCTACGTTCTAGGGTTAGAGAAGCCTAACTGTAACCCTAACTCTAGGGTTATGATTTTAAACTAGAAGGAGGTAGATTCAGATTAGATATAAGGAAGAATTTTTTTCCAGTGAGAGTGGTGGAACACTGGAACAGGTCGCCCAGAGAAGTGATGGATTCCCCATCCCTGGAAACATTCAAGGCCAGGTTGGATGGGGCTCTGAGTAACTTGATCTGGTTGGAGATGTCCCCGCTCCTTGCAGGGGGGTTGGACTAGATGACCTTTAAAAGTCCCTTCCAACCCAAACTGTTCTACGGTTCTGTGATTCTGTAACTGAAAGTCTGATGCATTTAGCAAATAGCCAGCTCTTGCCCTTGAAGTTTGTTATTTTAATGATGTATCTCACAGCCTCTTGTAAGTAAGCAATTACAAATATATAGTACAAATAAATTCCTTGCAGAGATCAATCCATCTTCATCACAGTCACTACCCAAAGAGAAACCAGGTCAAACATCTCCAACACTGAGAAAGTCAACCCTGTGACAACAGACAGAAACTAGGCTCCGCGTTATTGGGTATTTAGCCTGCCACTCTGTTTCAAGCAGTGATTTAACAATAACAGAGGCCAAATTAAAAGCCATGCTAGATACTCTCCACAGATAATTAGTCCTAGTACTTAAATGTCATAATGTTGAAAAGCTTTGTTTTGTTTAATTTTCCTAAAAGTGTAATAGAAAAATATCCCTTTCTTAAATTAACTGTTAGCATCTTGGAGAATACTTCAATGTTGCCTCCTTCATTATTATGACCTTTTATATTTTGAAAGGCTTTAAAAAAAATCTTCTGTAGTTTAAACAAATATAATTCTTTCATTTTTTTTTCTATCTTCCCCCCTACCTCCTTACTTTCCAGAACAATTCCTTTGGTTTCTCCTTGATTTGTCAAATTTTATTTGAAATATTGTACCATAGTTACAGCCTTGTCAGTACTTTGCAGAATGGAAAAGCTGCTTTTCATTACCTTCATGCAATGCTTCTCTACCCTCAGACCAGAATTACTTTTGTCTGTACTCATGTCCTCAACTTGTTTTGGTTTTGGTTTACTGTAACTCCAGCTACATTTCTGCAGTGGTGTTGGGTAAACAGTTATTCTCATTTTTAGTATTTACAAGTTTAATTCTTCCTCAAGTGTACCATCTTTTTGGTTAAATTTCATGGCATTTTTTTTATAAGAAGCTTTAAGCACATCCTTGAGAATCTTTAAGGCATTTGCAGCATCCACAAATTGTTTCTGCTCTATCAACCATATCACTACTGGAAATTCAGAATATAATTCAAAAGCTATGACAGATCTTCCATTTCATCTGCCACCTTTCCAGGCTAAAAGTAACTATTAATAACTGTTCTATGAATGTGTTTTTTTCTTATTATTTTCAATTTGTTGTGCAGGCATTTAATATTAACTTCACCTAAATTATATATTCTTAGTTTTTGTATATAAATATCTGTTGTAGTTTAGCCTTAGTTACCACACAGCTTCTCACTCACCCTCCCCTTCCGCAGTAGAACCGGGGAGAGAACTGGGAAGAAAGGAAAACGTGGGTTGAGATGAAGACAGTTTACTAGAATAGCAAAAAGAAAACTACAATAAGAACAAAATATAAGGATACAAAAATATACAAAATGAACAATGCATGATTTTCTCACCACCCAATGTCCCAATGACCGATACAGCCCGTCCCAAGCAGCGATCATGGAAACAAAACCGAGCAGCAAGCAAAGGAGCGAAAGGGAGCCAGCAAGGTAGAGAGAGTGATGCCAGCAAGTAAGCAAGCGAGACAGCGATGCCCCCTCCAGGGGCAACCCTCACTTATATACTGAGCATGACGTTTATGGCATGGAATACTCTCTTTGGCCAGTCTGGGTCAATTATTCTGTCTGTCTTTCTCCCAGCTTCCTGCATCTGCAAATTAGCGAGACTTGGAAAGCTGGACAGTGTCCTTGGTCTCAATAGCAACAACTCATACCATCAGGGTGTTTATCAACATTCTTCACATCTCAAATCCAAAACACACTGGCTACTGAGAGGAAAATTAACTCCATCCCTGCCAAAACCATGACAATATCAAAAGCCAGAAGCTTTACTAAAGGCAAGATGCATATGTTAAACTTCTTCCCACTAATCTGGTAGCCCTCTCAGGGGAGTAAATTTGATTAGTGTGACACCATGATTTTCAGTTCCTTAGTGACTGATGTATTTTTACTTCTTTTCATTTCAAGGTAGGTACTTTTTTAACTCTGGAATATCTCTTACCTTCCTTGAGCTCTTGAAGATAATAATTAATAATTTGGAGATTGCTTTGCCTTCTTTCTTAAGTACTTATTGTAAATGAGACTTATCTGACTTGATAGTATCTCACTTCTCTTTAACAAAGTCTTTCATTCTTTTGGCTTGTTTTACTATTGCCAGTCACAAAAGCTAATTGTGCTGATTGTCTAGTCACACTTAATTTTTCTTAGGAAAATTAGAACAAAAAGGCACAGAATGTTTCAGTTCTCATCATCTGTTATTTACTTTCCTTTGATAATGAATGCTATATTTACTGGGATTTTTTTTTGTCTTATAAAATTTACTGTTCATTATGTTTCTCACTTGGTTTTGCTTCCCTCTTTCCTCTTCAATAACACACCAGTCTTTTTTTTGCCTATGATGTCACGCACAGAAATCACAGCTCTGCATGTGGGTTATCTCTGATTTTCTTTTTTCTTCTTTTTTTTTTTTTTTTTGTCAGCTTTGTTAAAGCAAATTGTCATTTCTTTTGTTCCCTAATGGAATCTTCATCCTGATTAGTAATATCTAATTCACAGTCCATCACTGCTAATGGATACCTTGATTCATATTTATAAGAATTCAATTTTACTTGGCACTGTATCACCAGTTGCTCAGTATTACAAGATTCTCTTGCAGATTTTCACATTCAGGATTTTAATACTCTGAAAATTCTGCCATATTATGATCATCTTGCCTAGATCATTGAGGGTACAATAAAGATCCTAACATAAGTTCTTAAACTACACAGATCAGCCCCTACATTGAGAAAACTGACCGCTTACTCATGCTCTTTGTTGGTTTGGTTTTTTTTTATTTCCCTTTCCTTTTTCTATCTAACTGATAAGACAATTTGCTTTCTTGTAACTTTTTTTTTTTAGAGAATCTGAATTGATTACATCAGCCAAATATCTGTGTCCATGTACTTTTTGACTCTTGCAAAGAACAGATTTTTGAGGCATAACTTCTCTTCACGGCCTATTAATGGCACCCAACATTAGACATCTACTGCACAGGTATCATGTGAAGAAATCGTTCTGTTCTTCCACAGAGAAAAATAAACAACCTCGGAGTAATTTGATTTAACAATATATGTAGAACTCTAGTATTTATTCAGATTCTGTAATCTTTCCCAATACTTGTACATGTTTTGTGACTTCATCTAATTTCTCAATTTTGCATTATGATTTAGCCTTCTGGCTGCTTTTCAACTAAGGGGTAAAATCAGGGGATGCTGTCATGAAGTGCATTTTGCTTCCAGAACATCTGTCTTACCATTCTCTAGGTCATGGGCATGTCAATGTAGCATAACTTTTGCCTTGTCTCTGGATTTCCTCTTAAGGTGCTTTATAAAACTGCCCTTTTTTCCCCCTAGTCAGAAAAGTCACCAAAAGGCTCTTTCTAGTATTGTAAACCTTGTCATTGGTGTTCTTGATAACTGAATCTTCCACCTCTATAACCTATCTTTCCTTGCTCTGTGAAGGTAAATGGGCAGTACGTGGCCATCGTGTGGAAGAAGCCATCACCACGTATTGGATTGAAAATGGCACGATCTTCTGAGACTTCTCCTCCTCTTTTGCATGAGTATTGTGAGCCTGGAGTGAGATCACTCTACAACGTCTTTGGACAGCATTCTTCCTTTCGCTAATAAACTCTACAAATAGGAAGCTGCATAGATATACATAGTCTTAATAAAAATGTCATTGATAATGCATTCCATAGAGTCACTTGAAAGAGAGAAACATATTCAAATCTTGATGGTTCAGTCAATCTTAGAGCTACAAAGCTGCCTCACTTGACTGTAGAGAAAAATTAGGGTGCCGTTAGTCACCCATCAGACAGGCAAAGTGAGCATGATGTACCTCAGTTCCACTGACAGGACTGTGAATTAAGTTCTCAGCCTGTTTGAGAGCTGGGCAAATCCCACCAGCTATTGTTTCAGGACTTTAAGTACCTTTGAAAATCAAATCCATTAGACTTGCATTGTGCTGTGGACAGATGAATGAGCTCTTATTCTGGGAAAGCTGGTCCATGTGTTACATGAGTAGGAGACTGGATGTTCAAATGATTTTTGGCACAAGTGAACTAGAACTATGTTAGGCAATCCAAGAGGTCCTGATTCTCACATCAATTTCTGTTCTTTTTCTTCCATTGTTTCTTCTGAACTCAGTGACCTGTAACAGATTTTATTTCTGTTTCAGTGCCCTCTGGTGTTTGTATTTTTCTTTTGTTTAGTTCTGTTTTCTTCTTCCTTTTTCTGGCATACTTATACACTGAGATATCTTTCAACAAAATCCCTTTATCTCCTGCAATGTTTCTTCTGACAGATCATGTTTAACAATAGCATTCTGTCCTCCTTTTGAAACGTGCTTTCCATGCCCTTGGTTTACAAAATTTATTTCTCTCTGTGTCCTCTTTTCCTTTCTTCCTTATTTTTTTTAAATAAACTCTAAAAATCTGGGGTTTATTATTCCTTGGACCACGCACCTGCAGTGGTTTCCATGGCAACCCGATTCTGCAGCCCCCAGCTGCTTCATTCCTGATTCTTATTAGCGGTTTGCTGGATGCTAGTAAAACACTGTTGGTTCGGAGAGGCAACTTTGCAGCTCATATCACAAGCATTTAATTACTTTGAAACTTGTCTGGTTGCAAGTCCAGTCCCTTTGCCTGGGATGAGAACATGTCAGCTATGACTATGTAGTAATCTCATCTCATTAGTTGCGCTTTCTTGTTATCTTTGTAATTACATGCTTAAGTTGATAGCTCATACTCAGTCCAATTATTTCTTATGATCTAAGCATATTCAGATTTCTCTAGTTCTTCTGCTGTCTTTCAGGAAACCTGAAAAATAACTGCATTCCTTTAAATAAAATGTTTAAACAACTTACTGTAGAGAAGTAGAAGCTAGGCTGTCAAACCTCTTAAGCACCTTCACAAAAATACCTCCATGATGTCCGTGAAAGTAAAGTCCATATTACTTTGAGATGGGGTTTTGAGCAGAGATTGTATTGAAAGATAGAGTGATCTTTTTGTCTGCAAATCTGTCTTAGTTTTATGCCCCTCATCACAGTGGAATCTTAATGTCTAATGAAGAGAAATGATCAGTGATGATTCAAGGAGAAAAAAAAATCAATCTTTTTTACTTAGATCTTGCCTAGTTTCTACTGGTAAAATCTAGTGGATTAACACCCGTTGTATTACTGCAGATAAACGCTATGGTATTGCAATGGCAATGGCTTCGATTTGTCTATGCTTATTTGTTTTATCATTCCCACAAAACTAAATGCAAAATAAATACTGACACTATGAAAAACATAAATAACCTATTCTGGTTTACTTGTAACTAATTTTGTAATCTCAAAATTATGTATATAAATTACGTGGCCAGACAAAATGTGCAAATGCGCACACAATCTGAAGTACCAGTAACATGAAAGACAGGTTATAGCTAAAAGACAAATATTTTTGCCAAACAAAAAGGATAAAAAAGCGGCACCATAAAAACTTTGGTGTCAAACTTTGAAGAATCAAGTTATAAGAGGAAGAAACAGACAAGAAGAGTCTGAAACTGGGTATTTTAAGATGGCTTCGTAGAAGTTTTTTGAAATCCAGACAGATGCCAAATAAAGCTAGTTAGCTGCACCACATTTTTTCTTAGCATGAAATACTAATTCATTGAAATAGAAATTTTTATTGAAAAGGGTTGTTCTGATTACTCTTTCAAATAATCTTTTAAAATATCTTGAAAGTAAATATAATAATGATAATTTAATATATCTCAAAATAACTTCACAAAATTAATTATTTTGGTTACTTTTATGTCAGCACTAAATTATCAGAATTATCCAAATGAAATATTATAAATGTTAAAAGCAACTTTATTACAATTATTGTTTTGGTATAGTTAGAATTCGTTTCTGCTCAGCTCCACAAAATTATTTGAGATAGGGCAGACCTCCAGTCTCCTGGTTTTGGAGAAGTTTATGAATGTATAGGGGCTTTTTTCCTATAAACTGTAAAATAAATTGATTTAATTTCTATTTTACATGAAGAAATTTTATTCTGTGTACTCTTACAAAAAAAAAAAAAAGTGTGGGAGTCCGAAGGATCAATTTCCGTCATTCTTAAGGTGAAGGTAAGACTTAGTAAAGTTTTTGGTATTTTCCAGCTTGCTTTTCTCCACCTGCTGAAATTCTGATTTTGAATTAGGAATTTTTCCCTTCATGTTTTTACTGAGATTCTTAATGGCTTTTAACACAATAAAGTGGTTTTTATTAGGTCAGATAAAATAAAAATTGGTCTTCAATGTTGCCCATGCATTTCATTTTATATTCATCATGCCTTGGGCTTTCAGTTGAAAAAACTCTTTATGTCCACTGACTTCTGCAGAGCTCAGTTCTGGCATTTCTGAACGTTCATTGTGTAGTTACTTACTATTTATAGTAACGTATAGTTCTGTATTCCTGCAAACACAGAAACAAAAGGCTGGAACTGCCTGAAATGTAAGTGATGTTAACAGCTTCAGCATCACTCAGGTTTTGAAGATGCTGTAGAGGTGTGCAAGGGCAAATATCTCTCCAGTTTCCAACTCAGTTTTCACTAAGCAAACAGAAAAAAAATCATAGAATCATAGAATGGTTAGTGTTGGAAGCGACCTTCAAAGGTCATCTAGTCCAACCCCCCTGCAAGGAGCAGGGACATCCCCAACTAGATCAGGTTGCTCAGAGCCTCATCCAGCCCGGCCTTGAACATTTCCAGAGATGGGACCTCCACCACCTTTCTGGGCAACCTGTTCCAGTGTTCTATAACTCGCATCGTAAAAAATGTTTTCCTAATTTCTAATGTTACTCTTCTAATGTTACTCTTCTAACCCACAAACCAACCTGGGATCTTCCTCTCATGTTGCCTGGTGACTTGTAAAAAGATTCAGCACCTCAAGCACAAAATAGTGTTTGTTTTTACTGTTTTGGATGTTTTTCTTGCCCCACAGACAGTTTTGTAGTCACAGCCTCTTCAAGGGAATCCTCGGGTATATCTGTATATCAATGAACCCAATAGAAAAAAAAAAAGTGTTCTGAACAAGTCTTACTAAAGATATCCTATTAATTTTTTTTTGTGGATGGGAGTTTAAAAAAGAAAACCTGAAAATTGTCTATAAAATATGGCCAATGTAGGAGTTTTCTAGGTTGTGGGTATGCAACTGGCATATATGAATGACTGGAAATCTTTATCCTATGTTTTGTATATACGTACCTATATACACACTTACAATAGAATTAGAGGTCCATAAGCACTATTTTTGACAAAACACAGTTTTCCTGGCATTCTGAGAGCTCTGCAAAAGCCTACCAGTGATCTTGGTGGGAGGCGTTCGCTGCAAAAGTGAGAGTCTTGGTAGGTTTAGTGTGTGGTTTTTCCTGAACGCTGAACGCATTGATCCGATTGGACGGCTGTAGCCAAGGCTGAGGATGTGAGCACAGCGTGGCTCAGAGGGTTCGTGGAGCTCTGCAGCTAACAATGAGTGGCTGTTGCCCAAGGAGGAGCGATCACAGGCTGGAGGAGAGAGTGCGTGATTTTTTAAGGAACAGATACACCTTGCTGGATCTGTTTTCCAGGATTGCCTTCGCTATTCCTGTGAATTTCATTTTGAGCAGAAAATTGGAACTGTGTGCTATTCTGACTGGATGGATCTATCTGGCTGCTTTTTGAGTCAATATTTATTCACTGAAATGAATTTTGTTTTCAGAAAGATGTAGTGTGTGATTTGCTTCCCCTCTGGCCATAGGGCTGAACAGTGCTAGCTTGCATCCACTAAAACTTTCTCGGCTTCAACAACATAATCTTTTTTCTTTAAAAGACAGTGCAGACACAAGACCTGGACAAGTAATTAATTAATTATTCTAAAATTAATTTTAATTCTTACTTTACAAGTCTTACTAAAGATATCCTATTAATTATATATTCCTACGTGGAGTTTGATGATTTGTCTGTCGGAGCAACTCCACACAATGTGGCAAACACAGGATTCAAAAGTTCAACACTTGCAAGAAAAAAAGGGTACCTCTATCCCCTTTGGCATCCTCAAAATCCGTACACATTAGATTAGCAGATATTGCAGGGTGGGGAGGGGGACATGTGTGGTTTGGCAAAGAAGTCACAGTTCACCATTTGGCTTCTTACTGGTGAATTTTGTGTTGTTAAATGGAAAGGGATCCTATCGACAGCACTTGCAGAATTTGGGCCTTCTGCTGGAAATGAGAGAAATAATAGTTTTAAGTTGACACAGTAGGCTCCGAAATAGTCACACTACTGCTTTATGTGAACAGACTTCTACAGGTTGGGTGTTTTTTTTTTTTAAATACGTGTGAGTGGAAGGTGTGGCAAGAAAGACGTCAGTCCTGACATTGTTAGAGATGGAAGAAGCTGAAAAAGGCCACTGGAATCTAAGGGATCTTTGTGAATATTTGATGGCCCTGCATCTCTGCCTACACTCTGAACTCACCTGTACTACAAAGTTTTCTGTGGCTATCTTTTTTTTTTTCTTTCTTTAATTCTTATGCTGCTGTAAGTGCCACCTGCTGTGTGTACAGAGTATTGGCCTCATCTGCCAAGAGAGAAATGATGCTCTGTACGCAATGCGCACACTTCATGCAATATGAAGAGATCACGTGGCCAACGTGCTGATGGGTCTCATCACCTTCAGGCCCTGACAGAACCATCAAACGAACTAAAGAAAATCCCAGAAACTCACTGAGCATTGTGGGTAAAACCATATGTAGTATGTGAGAGGAACAACAGCAGTAACAAGTTAATTGGTTTAAGTGGTTTGGTGAAATAGGAAGGAAATGCTGAGTAGCATGCTGAGAGGCAGGTAG
This sequence comes from Chlamydotis macqueenii, assembly GCF_036417535.1. NCBI lineage: Eukaryota > Metazoa > Chordata > Aves > Otidiformes > Otididae > Chlamydotis > Chlamydotis macqueenii. The sequence continues at coordinate 13,635,188 of NC_141558.1, forward strand.
CGATATGTGCACAGCAGGGGTAAGGAGGCAGTGACTTCAACTGGCCATGGCTATCTGTCACCTTGAAGTGACAGTCCCTAGGTTTTCTCTCCCTTTAGCTGGGCACCTCAGCACAGCAGCTAGTTTGGCTTTGTGCCTCTTTGATGGTAAGCACTTTCAAAAACTTCCAGCAGAGGTGCAAATATTAATGAAGAGCACAGCTGTGTAGTGGACATCCACACTCACAGAGGCTGTCCTGATAGAAACAAGAGGTTTACATGAATTAGGTACAGGAGCACAGAAAGCACTCTCTGAAACCACTCCCCAGTCTTGGTTATCACACGAATTTGTTCACATTCATGAAACCTCTTCAGATTTACTGGGACAACTCATCTGTCCCAATAGATAGGATGCTGCATTAAGTGGGAGATACCTACCTTGATTTCAGACTTGGATGAGCATTAGATTTACAGAAGTGTATGCTTTCTTGTCAGGAGTGCTTTTAAAACTAGAGCTTTTGATATCTGAGAGTACAGCCTCCTATTCCCAGCACAGGGCTATGTCCCATGCAGGGGAATAACCTGTCTCGGCTCTTCTGAATACAGAGCTAGCAGCTACGTTTCTCATCGGATTTCTGTGGCCATGATTTACATGAATTTGGACAGGTTGTTAGGGAAGTCAAGAATGGTCATGAGAAACATGTTTAGTTCAACAAACTAGTTAGAAGTGCTGATGCTTCCAGAAAGAAAGTTCCTTTTTATTGTTCATTGAACACCTAGTGAGATTCAGGGTAACAGCTACTCTTGTGAAAGAGAAGATGAAATAAAAGATGATTTTATTACCTGAGAAATAGCCTTACTTCACAGTCTTACCTTTCCATAGTGGAATATAAACCTTCTATATGTCTTGGCACCAGAAATGTATAACAATGAGTAGGTTTTGTTGTTGTGCTTTTTGGAGAGACCATCTGTGCAACGAAATGTAGATCTGCAGGAATGCTTACGTTGTGGAAAATGGAGCTGGGAAATGGAGTTGAACTTCACAAACAGTTGGGTTTAATCTACATATAGCAATTACTTTTGCTGTCAGCACTTTAAATTTACCAGTTCAGAAAGGTTTAAGAGAATCAGTTTTCTTATTTTAAAATGAAGTATAAGCTACATGTAAACGAGTCTATGCTGCCCCAAAACTCCCCTTTAGTTCTACCACATAAGACAGGCTTGCAGGGACCTCTTATTAATTACCTGACTGTGGCGGGAGATCCCAGTGGAGCCTGAAGGTCCATTATATTTGCTTTATGCACAAATACATCATGTGCTGCTCTCTGTGCCACGAGGAAATAATTCAAGGTAGGCAGGATAAACAGTGAAGGGAAGTCAGTCTCAAGGATTCTGCTGCAGGAGAAAGAAAATTGCTATCATCAGAGATGTGCACTGCACATGTACTGTTTGCTCATTATTTGTATATATTAGCGATAGCACCCAGTGTGCTTGGCTGAGAAGTGAAGTCAGAAGGAGCAGGTGGGAATGAATCTTGTTACACTTTAAATGGGCCCAATGACTTAATCTGTGACTCAAGACTTAAAATTGATCTAATTGCCCCTAAGCACATTGATCTTCAATAAAAGGTCAGCGTACTTTACCACAACCAGTATATGAGATAGCAAATCTTGCATTGTTCATTTTTTGAATGCACAATATATGTATAATAATAAAAAAACCCAAACCTCTGCCACCATTTCAAACTACTGTTGAGTCTGCCTAAAAAGCATCACAGATATTTCTGTAAGGTGGTGTCACAATTTAGCCCCACTCGAGACCAAGTCCTACACAGCTGGTCACTCACCCTCCCCACCCTCTGAGGGAACAGGGGAGAGATAATATAACAAAAAAGCTTGAGGATCGAGATAAGAACAGGGAGAGAGCATTCAGGTAACCCTTATGGGCAAAAGAGACTCAACTTGGGGAAACTAATTAAATTTATTAAAAATAAAACAAAAGCAGGATAATGAGAGACAAAACCAGATCTTAAGAACACCTTCCACCATCTGCCTGCCCCAGTGTGGGGTCCTCCACGTGCCCCAGTGTGGGGACCTCCTCTCTGCTCCTCCATGGACCTCCATGGGCTGCACCACGGGCTGCAGGGGAATCTCGGCCAGGAGCTGCATTACTCCTCCCCATCCTTCTTCACTGACCTGGGCATCTGCAGCTGTTCCTCTCACAAGATATTCTTCACAACTGGCAGGCAGATGCATCTCAGGTTCTCTTCACATCTCCTCTCCACTTCTTGCAGTCGGGCTGGGCCGAGTCGGGCACAGTCAGCCACCCAGCAGGAGGCCAGAGGGTGAGGCCTGCAAGGCCTGTGCCTCCTCCTCTCTGCCTATGCTTCTGCTTTTTATTTTCCCCATCTTAAATAGGTTATTACAGGGGCGTTATCACTGTCACCCGTTGGCTCAGCCCTAGCCAGTAGTGGGTCCACTCTAGAGTCGGCCAGGCCCATTGGAGGAAGGGGAAACTTCTAGCAACTTCTTGCAGAAGCTGCCACTGTAGCACGCCCTGCCTCCCCAGACCCGCTGCACAAACTCAACAGAGGTGGACCAGGCACAGGCATATCTAAGGGGATTACATGACTTCAGGAATCTTGCAAGAGGAATATCCAGGGGATCCTCTTGGTGATCTGTTCTTTCTCACAAATCAAAGAAGGTGAAGTAAAGAAAATCCTGTGTCCAAGCCAGCAGTTATGTGAATCATTTAAAACTAAACGTCTTGTTTCTGAAAAAAAAAAAAAAAAGCAGTGCCCTGGTCTGGTGCTTCAGCCAAAAAAAATGGTTGTAAAACTGGAATTGTTCATCTTTCCTTAGGGGCACTAATTCTGTCAGCCAGCAACTATCTGGGACAGCCACAAGTGTCTTAAAATAGCAGCATGAAAGAAGACAAAGTAAAGTGTTAGACAAATTCACTCTTCCGTAAGTTGAGCAAAGAATCATTTGGCTGGAAGTTCTTATTTTCAGGGCTAAGGAGTTGACTACATGCAATAAAGTCAAACAAGGCAGCAGTGTTTTTTTCTACATCATTAGAATATATATTTGCTACGGATATAACAAACCTGAAATATATTTAGATGTCTTCCATTTCTCAAGTTTCTAATAATATGTTTTATCACATAGAATGTCCAATTTTTCACTAGATTGTTTCCAGTTTTCCTCAGGCACTTCTAAGAACAAGAATTGAAATGAAGGGTTTGACTGACAAAATAGATTCTCCTCGACCCTCATCCAGCAGTGAAGTGGTGACAGTACTGTGGCCGGTGTAGTCACCTGGTAAATTAATGCCTTCCTCTTTCTAGGCTGTGAAAAATGTTTTACTACTTTGAATAATATTTTTATAAGAAGTTTTAAATACAAGTCATCTCCATCATCAGTCGCTTGTTTTGAGGGATTTTTCAGGTAAATCCAGTGCTGCATTTCTTTTCCCACAGTAAAGTATTTGAAAACGTTGTCTTATATTTTAAAGGTCTTTTGAGGATCTGACTTCTATATTTCAGTAAATGTGATACTTGCTGAATAAAATTTCTAGTGCTCTTGTGCACATCTGTGTGCTGGCATCTAAATGTAGGTATCTTATTCTTGAACTGAATCATGATTCTAGCTTGCATATATAAATCTCTATGTAGAGAGCAACATTTGGGTGTCATAACCTAGAGCTAAATCCCACCTATAAAACCATGCTAAAATATTATATTCTTAGAAAGTAGTTTGTTAGCATATTGGCAGGACCTTGCAGTGCGATGTGCTGTGGTGGAAAAGGCTAACTTGATCCTTGGGTGCGGGTTAAGGATAGTAGCGAGCAGTATAAGAAAGTAAAAAGAAGGCATTGCTGAGTCAATTAATATGTCACTTAGGTCTTCATAAATACAATAAAATTTCTGAGAACATGGAACTGATTCATAACTATAAAAATGTCTCATGGCAAGAGACTTAAGCAACTGAAGGCTCTGTGAAATAAGACTATCAGTTGGTTTTGTTGTTGGGGATAGGCCTCTTCTAAGCAGAGAACTGGGACTGCTGAAGAGGTTTTATTTTTGCAGAGAAGGGTAGAAAAATCAATACTTCAAAGGATTTAGCTCAGTCAAGCAGATTTCGTTTCTAACAGTCAATATAATTAACCACATGAACATGTATTTAGAAAAAGGTGATTTCTTTAACCTTTTAATATTTTTGTTGATCTTCTCTCTCAGATGACAAATGTTTAGTAAAACTCAGATACCAGTTTCTGATTTCCAAAATTCTTCCCTCTAGATCCTATATCTAATTTAATGCCATCTTAGACTCAATGCCTTTCTGTGTGTAGGTGTAGATCTAGGCACATCGGCTTCATTCTACACTACCAGGCACTGTTACTCACATGAAAAGTCAAGTAGAAATTGTTTGTTGTTCAAGCACAATATCTCTCCTATCTTAATTTATACGGACAGTTTTTAAAGCTACATTTTGAATTATTTTGTCTACTTGCTATGATTTTATCAGCTGAAATAAAAACCATCATGCTTTCAGGTTATATTACCTGTACTCATGCAATTTATTTACATACTTCTTTCCATTTAGAGATTTCATTGCTCACTAAAATCAGGCTGTGTTATTGCAGTTTTATAACTGAGAGAGGTCTAGAATATAAGATTTACTTTGGGATGTGAGCTAAGACACAGAAAAAGACTATTACCACCATAACTTCAAGATATGTGTTTGTTAATATTTAGTAGAAATAGCGTCTTTCTTTGATACTGGAACAATCCTATAGCGTCAAACTAATGCCGTTGTGTCTGGCCATGGAGAGTTTCCATATTGGAGGGCTGTTTAGAAAAGGCTTTTCTGTCCCTTGAGGCTGAATTCTATTTTGTTTTTCACAGCTGTGACCCTGCAGTCACCCAGTAAAACTGTCCTGGAGGAAAAACTCTGACCGTAATGGGAGAGCAGAGTTGTAGGCATCGTAAGTCGCCCCTGAGAAAGTAAGCAGCGAGGAATAACGAAAGCCCCGGCTGCTTCCCTTTCATACACTTGAGGTCCAGACACATTGTGTAATGTGTGTCTTGTAAGTCCCAAAAAGCAATTATTGATCCAGAGGTTAAGTAGACAGGAGAAAGGAGAAAAAAGATGTAATTGCAAGGAGACATTAAATGATTCACCTGCTCTGAAACCTGACAGGAGGAGCGCTGCCTTTCCTCTGCTCCTGAGACCTCTGCAGGGGCAGAGGCAGGGGGGTTAGCAGCACTGTGCTGGCTCAGTATGGGAATGAGGAGGTAGGACCAGTTTGATTTGCATGTCTGGTTTATAACATTTGGGTGTATTTCTGTTAAAGACAGCTGTATTGTGAAGGTGAGAGAGCCATAAGAGTTACAAACATCTTGGGAAAAGCTTTTAAAACCCAGCTAGTTTGCTTAAACATGCCTGCTTAGCAAGGCAGGAGCCTTGGAGGGAAGAGCATACAGGCAGGAAAGATAAAGATTGTTTCCAAAGAGAGAGAAGGAATCTATCTAGAAAGTTGCTTTCTGTAGCATACAATGTGTGAATCTTGTAGGTAATTTCATGCTTTCTAAAATAATTAAAACTGTTGCTGGGCTTCTGTGCGAGGAGGCACAGCAGACTGAAACCAAGGTGGCTGAGAGAGCACAGCAGCAGACCTGTCTGTGTCAGGATCTGAAGCCTCAAACACTTCTCATGGTTTGACCCTCTTACCAAGCATCAACATTATGATTATTTAGGCCAGGGTACATTTCATAGGGACACCCTCTGTAGGGTAATAAACTGAGTTGGGAAAATCTGCATTGTTATATCAGTAAACATTACTAGGAATAAGGAGATGGTCTTGGTCTGAAGGGGTCAATATGGTGTGATTAATTATCTTTACCTCTTGAACAGTTTTGGATTTCCAGTTTGCTGTGGTATTGTGTTGTCATTTTCTCTCCTTTGCCTTTCCTAGGTATTTAAATAAGTTAGCAAAATCCAGAAGACTGCATGTATAGATAGTCCCCTCCTTTTCTGTTTATTTATTTTTAAGTAGGAACTCCTAGAAATGAGAACTGGGAATTGTTGCCACTTGCATTATACCAGCATGGAGGCTGGCTATCTGGAAAGCAGCTTTGCAGAAAAGGACCTGGGGCTCCTGGTGGACACTAGGTTGAACATGAGCCAGCAATGTTCCCTTGTAGCAAAGGTGGCAAATGGTAACCTGGGCTGTATTAAGCTGAGAGAGGTGACCCTTCCCCTCTACTCAGCACTGATAAAGCCACACCTGAAGCACTGTGTCCAGTTATGGGCTCTCCAGTACAAGAGAGATAAGGACATACTGGAGAGAGTCTGATGAAGGGTGACAAAGAGAAGGCTCAGGAGGGTCTTTTGCATGTGTATAAATACTCAAAGTAAGAGTGCAAAGAAGATGGAGTCAGACTTTTTTCAGAGGTGCCCAGTGACAGAGCAAGGGCCAGCTAGCACAAACTGAAAAACAGGAGAGTTAATCGGAACATCAGGAAAGATTTTTTTTCACTGTGTGACTGAGCACTGCCACAGGTTGCCCAGGGTGGGCAGTGGAGTCTCCATCCTTGGATATATTCAAAAGCCATCTGGACATGGCTCTGGGCAACTGGCTTTGGGTGACCTTCCTTGAGCAGAGGGGCTGGGAAGATGATCTTCAGGAGTTCCTTCCAACCTCAACCATTCTGTGATTTGGTGATGAGACCTAAGTACGTACAATCATTTTCTGTCCTCTTGTTGACAACTTTCATCTATACCATGACAGTCATGTCTGCAGGCACATGCATTCTCACCCAGGTGAAGATAGACATTGAACTGGCCAGCTCATACTCCAGACTGGCCAGACTCCCTTTCAGATTGAGTATGGAAGCACTTTGATTGTTTCTGCATGGGGCAGTTCCTTCGGTAATGTATCAGACTCTTAGTGAGGAATTTTAACCTGACCATGGTGCTATGTCCTGCTATCTAAGGAGGAAATGGTTGGAGTTCAGGCAGAGGAGGGATATAAACCTACCAGAAGAGATAAGCTCTTGATTTTCCTGGTCTGTGTTTTAACCTCTAATGCTAGCTAGTTGTATGATGGATCTCTGTTACTTGTGTATGCAATTCATTCATTTCTGAGGTGAGAAACCTCTTCACAGGACCTTCAAGCTAGTGTTACACTTAAAAAACCTTAGAAGCATGAAAGAAATATAAGAAATAAAAACATGAAGATTCTCCTTTTGGAAGATTGCTCTGTGGCTGGTAGGAAATTGTATTATTCATTGCATATGTGCTTAACCAAATCTGTATAAGCCTCCTGAAAATTAAGTAAAATGTAATTTTTCTGTATGAAAAGCACTTCAGTAAAGCCTGTTAGTGTGGCTATTGTGATTTTATTTGGATTCAAGCAAAGTCTTTTCATACTAAAGTAATTATTTTTGCCAGTATGAGAAAAATGACAGAGGATATGGTGTTTAAAATGCAGCATCAGAGATGAGAGTTTGGAAGAAAAAGTAGTTGATGTCCTCCCCTTTGCTTGTCTAGCACTGTTGTGTTTCATATAATTAATAACATTAATATTGACTCCCTGGTAAAATGACTATATTCAATTTTTTTTTTAATCAATAATAAACAATATATCAAATGTGTGATAGCATATCTGTGTAGGCATTATTTAGACTCAGGGGAATTAAATTCAAGGTCTTGGTTCTAGCAAATTGCTTAGTAAATTGAAGCTGTTAAAAAGCATCTTTTCAAATCCTTTAAGAACTGTGGATGAGAAGTACTGTAAGATCAAAGTATTTTTTGTTGTAATTATTTATGTTTCATCTTCAAACTTCTGCTTAGGATAGACTTGGAAAACTACCTGTTAAATATTGTAGCCAATTAATGCCACTATGCAGTTAATTTCAATTTGTTTGCAAATGAATATTCAGTAATTTCTGTTAATAATTCTTAATCTGCAAATTTCTTAAAAAAATGTTTTCAAGAATTCTACAAGCCGTGGTAAGCTTTTTTGTTCTTAATATAACATGTATATTTTTAATCTTATAGATATTTTATTTCTGCTTTTCTTTATTTTGAATCAGAATTGCTTTCTCAATTGTTTTCTTCTTACAAACTTGCCTTTGCTGCGGTTATTAGCTAGATTAGCATATCAAATCAATACCAATGATGCAGGGATGTAAAAAAATTAAACTAATATTTTTTTTTCTTTTTAATTGGAGCCAGAACTCAAAGAGTGTTATAATTGCAGTTTCCCCTTACCTGATTGTCTAAACTGAATTTTGATCTGTTAAGCACACAGTTTTAATACTGTTGTGGGTGTTTATTTTCAGAATGTGTTCCACTGGAAACTCACAGGGAGGTTTTGTACTTTTTTACAATGAAACAAGTTCTACTTCATCTGTGAAATGCAGCAGAGCTAAATCCTTATAGCTGAATCAGCTGGAGAAGAAAAGGTAGAAATCTTAAACCTCTAATATTGTCATAAATTACTAAAATAAAGGAAGATTGCCAGCAAAAATTGGAAATATTTGCAGGTGTTTTCCCAAAATATTAACTAGCCAGGAATCTAAAATATTTCATAGTGAGCATTTCAGAACTAAACAATTTATACTGCAAATAGTGGCATCATTCTATGACAGCAGGACTTGTACAAACTGAAACCTGTGTTGTACTAGATAATCTTGCATTAAAGTAGTTCTTTATTATAGCTTATACACACATATCATTAAAGATTTAATTCTGAAGAAATCAATGTGATGGCACAATAGTGGCTATCTTCTTGTCTCATGAACCTCAGCTTGGCTGCTCCTCACTGCTAGCAATGTCAGGGCAAAGTGAACCAAACTGGTGAAGATGACACAGATCACTGAAGACAGGGAAGAGCTTCTGGCTTCCAGGCACATGGTTTGAAGTAGCAATGCCTGACTATGGCAATTCAGGGTCACTGCCATTTCTTAATCCTCTTCAAAGACTTAATTTTTCATCATAGGACTTTTTATTTTGAGGAATCTGTTTTACCACCTACACCAGGCTGATGAAAGGGAAAAGCTCTCTCCTTCTTGGGCTGAAGGCACAGCCTTACCCAGCTCCTGATGCAGTCTGAGGCCTGAACAGCTATTGCATCAGCGTGGTAAGAGCTCCCTCAAAAACAGTTTTGAGTGTTTGCAGATCGCTGCACCCATACTCGAATCATAACTATGGTCTCTCATGCTTGCACTGTAGAGATTTCTCTTCTATGGGTACAGCACAGAGAATCTCTGTCAAGATCACTGAGAGAGTTTTCTCTCTACCACCTTAGGCCCCCCCTCACTAAACAAAACCACGACATTCATATAGGGATCTTCCTTTTGATAGGTTATATTGGATAAGTTTGTTTAGCCTAGAAATTCTGAGGCACAGTCTGGGGTTTGTTTTTTGTTTTTTGTTTTTTGTTGTTGTTGTTGTTGTTTTTTGTTTTTTTCTGAATTCGCATCAGAACTCTACTTTTGTCTTATACTAACACTTATACTAACAAGCTGGTTATATAATCTTCCTTCTTGTTCTTTAGAAGCTTTCAGAGATGCAAACTAAACATGGAGTCTGTCAGACAAATTCTGACAAAAAAAAAATCTGGAAATTAAAACTTTTAATGGATGTGCTGCTAAATTTTATGCTTAGCAATTAACAATAGGCTTCATTAGTTTTGTACCTTTTCAAGACCCTTTTGTTACAGAATAGTAAGGCAAACCAATCTGACTGAAGAACAATTAAAAAAAAAATACACCTTGGCTGAAAATATTCAGGAGTAAATTCAGATAACAGGAAAGGAAAGGAATAATTTCCAACCTTCCCAGTGGAACAGAAATGTATTTAGTATTGCCTTCTTTTTCTTTACAAATTCAGTGAAGAATTTTCTTCATGAAACTAGGATATCAGTGTTGACCTCCCTTTTTGTATTTGTAATGTTGTTTGAACTGAAATAAAGCAAAATGTCTGCTACTAAAAAACCTTTCAACAGTCAAATAATTTGGCTCAAGCACAGTGCAATTCCCATTCCCATGCAACTTTAAGGAATTAAGCCCAGTTTAATAGTATTCTTCTATATGAGCTATAGTGAAATAGAAAGAAATTGAAAGTATGATGTAGTTTAACTTAATGTTGCTTCTAGAATATAATCTGCTATTTCTAGCCAGCATCTGCTTTATTTCTATTGGTGTACACATATCTCCTTCTGGTCACAGATATGCTGATGGAGGGTGACTACAGTCATAGGAAGGACTAGGTGTAACTCACAAGGTAGTATATATGAAACATATCCTTCTTTTTCCTATCACAAAGGATATAAATCTTTTGCATATTCTGCATGTACAGCCTTTTTTGTTAGCTCAGGCTGCTCATATTCTCTCTTTTCAAAGACTGTTATGTCAGTGAAGCAAGCAATCATCCCATAAACAATGTCATTTACTAGTATTTAAGAAGTTCTAATATTTCTTTTCTCTGTAAGATTTTTGCTACTTGCTGAGAAATAATCCATCAGGCTGATTTTTGCTATGAGGGTTAATATTTACCTGGAAGATCAATATTAAACTGTAAAGAAGTAGTTCCTGCCCATCTGTACAGTGCCCTTAATTTAGCCTCTTTTTCTGCTACTCAAGCAGTCGAAAACGAATAGACCTTTCTGAGTCTAATTTCATGGTAATTGCATGATACATAGAGAAGCATATGTGTTGAATAATGAATAATACTCTCAAATTGTTCATTTCTTGTTTTAAAGACTAATCTTATAAACTGTTTGGTTTACTTTTTATGGTAAATTGGAAGCTATTTTCCCCACATTTACTTTACATAGTCTCATAATTAAGGTAGAATAAAATGCATTTTGGACCTGAAATAAGCCATTTCTTGTCTGCAGTCTGCATCTATAAATTGAATTAGCTCATTTCAATCAACAGCATCTTTTAATTTAAAGCTGTCAGCATAGACCATAATCACAAAAGATATCTCAATAAGCAGACTCTGATAATTTATTTCCAAAGGCGACATTTCAGAGTTCACGTACTTTGTTTCACTATCTTTTTTTCTAAAGGAATGTTTGAATATAGGCTTCTACAAATGAAACTTTGCAAGAGTAAGACCAAAGCTCTTTGGAAAATAAGATACTTTTTTTTTGTAATTGTCCGTCTTATATGCACTTTCAAGTAAGGAAGTAAAATAATTGATCTTACTGTGCCCCATAGGTTGGCTTCAACAACGAAATACTCAAACTAGTACAGCTACAGTCCAGTGAGCTTCAGTTGTTCAGACCATTGTTGACTTAGAATCATAGAATGGTTAGGGTTGGAAGGGACCTTCAAAGGTCATCTAGTCCAACCCCCCTGCAAGGAGCAGGGACATCCCCGATTAGATCAGGTTGCTCAGAGCCTCATCCAGCCTGGCCTTGAACTTTTCCAGGGATGGGGCTTCCACCACCTTTCTGGGCAACCTGTTCCAGTGTTCTATAACTCGCATTGTAAAAAATTTTTTCCTAATTTCCAACCTAAATCTACTCCCCACTATTTTAAAACCATTACTCCTTGTCCTATTGCAACAGGCCCTACTAAACAGCCTCTAAGACTTCGTCTTTATCTGCTGTGATACTAGGCCTTCATGAAATTAACTGCATATTATGCTAAGAGATGTTGTGTTTATCTTAATTTAGACTCTTCAGAGTTTGTGTGTTCCATCTCAGATAGAAAGGCTGCCAAATGCCTATAGTCCTCAGGAGCTAGAGCCATACTTGATAAAAGTTTTCAAGTTTGGAGTTTCTCATTTGGGTTTACTACTGTTCCAGGAATGGAGACATTCTCATGTTATGGATTGTCCTGCCTCTTGACAGATTAAGTAAAAGTAGTCCTCAATCCATTTTAGAAGCTGGATGCTTAGAATTCGCGACCTTGCAATATTCATTCCATCTTCCTTGCCCTGTCTCCAAGCAGAAGCAGATAAGAACACTGACATGCCTATGGTCAGTTCCCTAACCATCTCTCAGGTATAAAAGAGTTGTAACATAATTTAGGTTGGAGGATACCTTCAGAGGTCATCTAGTTCAACCCACTGCTCAAAGCAGAACCATTCCCAAAACTGAGTCAGCTTGACTGGGGCCTTCTCCAGCTGAGATATCACTCTCATAGTGAAAAACATTGCCTTAAATTTAAACTGCATATTAGAGATGTCTTAAGATATATTTTGATCTCTGATTTAGGGTTATTCAGGAATTTCACAATCTAGACTAGGAGGAACTGTAGCCTAGGATTAGGGTTTTTAAATGTTATGAGAATGTAAATTTACCTCAAAATTGCACAATGCTCTGTTCTAATACACATTTTGTATGCATTTGTCAAAGGCTTTTTCTTTATTTCCAGTCCACTGATGTCTCCTGACTCCTTTTTTTTTTTTTTTGCCATCTCCTCTGCTGAATTAGTCTTCTTACTTGGTCCTGTACCTTCTCCTCCAAAGAAAGAACATAACAGAGAGGTAAGTGATGGACATGCCTTGCTAAAGAAAGTGCTTAGGCTCTCTGCTGTTTTGGTGTATGGGAGATAAGTTCCCAGATTTATAAACAAATTAGGAGGTAAAAGGTGAAGAAATGGATGCCTGACTAGCCAGAGAATATGTGTGCTTTAAAATGGAAGTTATAAAAGCTGAAGGAAGGAGAAAGCAAGCTGAGGAACAATGCCAGAAAGAAGATTAAATGGAAAAAAATAAAAGTGTTTGTTCTTGTCACATAGAATCATAAAATAGATGTATACTTGATTTCATAAGCAGATGGTTTCATTTTTTGTAGCATGTTCTATAACAAATGAGAAGTGCTTTCAAATACAGTTAGGTAATTTTTAAATATAAATACAAAGTGTGTAGCATTGACATTCTTTAAATATGTGACTTTGAAATTGTGGTTCTGCCAAATCTGAGAAATATAAATCTTCATGCAGCACAGCATATTATAATCCAACTGTTTTGACTAAAATGCGATATGTACCTCCTTCCTCTTGCTGCAGTGTTAAGTAAATGTGCTACAGAAGGCATAAGATGATATTATTTTACTTTCTTCCTGGCTAATCTCTGTTACAGTTTTTCACTAGATCACGTGTTGTGGTTCCAGTAAGGAATGTACCTAAAGTTTGTACAGCTAAGCACCTCTGGCAGGTTGGAAGAGAAATAAAAGACAGACTTTGTTTATGATAATTTGGATTTAGCAGTCAGCCAGTGATGCCAAGATAGAGACAAATATTGGAAATAGAGTTACAAAATGAGGTTTATCATAATCCTGTAAAAATATACAGATGACAAAACTTTCCATATTCTGAATTAAAAAAGCCAATGTTTTCCCTAAATTCAGTTGCATGTTTTATCTTTCAGTTATAGCAATGGAAAATGGAATATGAGTAAATTGTGAAGCAAAGAGAAATAGAGATAGATTTGTTTTTAAAATAGGACAATTCCAATTCTAAAGGAAACAATAGGATAAAGAAAATAGTATTGGTATCATTTGCTAGATGAAATACCATAACCTTGATTCTCAATCTAAATAATTTTCTAAAATTTATTATGTATCGTTAGTTGTTTTGCCACATAAAAGTTTAAAAGAGATATTAAAATAACTGCTTAAGCTGTTGATAAATTATATGTTTTTCGATACGATCTTTTTTAAACTATTATACTTGTTAATTCTAACAGAATTTCTTATTTGTGAATTTGTTAGTGGAGGCTAAGTGACTTCTTAGCCAAATGCTTACTGACTGTAAACAAGATTTAAAGAAATTGAATATTTTTGTTTTTATCGGCGCTTGAGACATTAGAAAAACTCTTCATTTATTTTTTTGTGTAATGTAAAAGCAGGTATATGAATATATAAAACAGAACAACAGGTACTCATCAGTTCTTCTGAAGAGAGCTTAAGGAAAGAAAGAGCTCTATCTTTTATTGTGGTATTTACATTATTAAACAAATCAGACTTAAAAAAAACCCCACCAACACAGTCTTAGGTCTAAAGATTAAAGAAAATTTTGGGGCCATTTTCTTCTGTGATTTATTGCATCCTTATGGCTTAGTGTACATTGACTTAGCTACCTTTGCATACGCTTTATCCACCCATAAGATTTGACCTAGCCTTGCATATAGAGTCTAAAATGTTTGTAAGAAAATTACAAACATTATTAAACATTTCACTGTGCAAGTTAATAAAAGGGCCTTTTTGCAGTCCAGGACAAATTTCACGTGCAGCTTAAGGCTGTGTAATTCTCATCTTCCGCAACAGTGCACACACCGCCGTGTTTGCATATCTCCTGTTGCCTTGTGGGCTGCCATCACGAAGCTTTGCCATCACAGTTTAAACTGCCTGTGCTCAGCTTCCAAGCTACTGTTTCCCCATGTAGGCTTTACCTAAGCTTTCCTATTTTTTATGTCTAAGGCAAATTGAGTATATAAAATCTGTGATGTCAGCTGTGTAAAAAGTCTTTTATGCATTTATAAACAAACGTATACTTCATGAGGTCATCCTTAAAGCCCGTGGGGTCTGTAAGAGGACGACAAAGTGTGTTTCACTTTGCGAATATCAGTATTGGGTGTTTCACCAGTCGGAACGAGGATCCCACAAGTTACTCTCACAAGTAACTACAAGAGCTGCTGTAGACAGATGACCTGCTATTAGCTGGATTTGAACTGGTGACCTTGACATAAAAGCCTGTACATCTGAAAATGAATCTCCAGATTCAGCCTGCTTCTTTTCACTTCTGCTTTTTGTCGCCTGTGCTTTTCCTCCACTATTCACAAGTCAGTAAGTCCTGGCCCTGTGGACATATCTCCCACACGTTTTTGGAATAGCTCCGGCCATTGTTGCAGGCTCTGCCGTGATACCTGCTCGTCTGCCGGTGGCAGCAGGACAACTCCCTGTGCCCGGCGGCTGCGGGCCAGGCCGATCCTGCCTGCCCAGTTGTCCTGCAGGGCTCCTGCGATCAATGGTCCTTTCTCCTTCAAATGCCAATCCCTAGCTTGCTTTGCAATTCTGAACATTGTTTTAATACCTCATTCATGGGTAGATGAGCTGTTCTTTTGTGTTTTTAAGTGCTGTTAGTAATTTTACAGTGTTACTGCCGTGGAAATGTCTTCTCATCTTTATTGAACACAGCAAATTACATTTGTACTCCTGCAAGTCCAGCGGCTCAGAAGAAGTCTTAATTCTCTCCATGCCTTCTGGAGCAGTATGAAAATTTGAATTTATTTGGATTTGTCAGACTATGTCAGGAAAGAAACTTTCAAGGTAGTACTCAACTGATTTAAGATTAAATATGGTTTCATAGATATTTCCTGAGTGTGAAGTAAACAGAAAGACAAAGTGCACTTGAGAGAATGCATGTGGGATGTGATGATCTGAAAGGAAAATTTTAGTTGTGTTCTGTGGTCTAACATGTAAAGCATATGGCTTGAAGTTCCTGACTTTCCCGAGGAGGCTTCTCTTAGGCCTAGTTCTAGGTTTGTTTACCTCTGTTGAGGAAAACAAGACTTTCCTGTGTCCTAAGGAAGAAATGTGGAGGAATCCCACTATCAATCACATTTTCTCATGTGTTTTCCTCTATAAACTAATGGCTATAACCAGACTGATAAATAAAAGGAAGAAGAGGCTGTTCTCTGGCCTGAGGCCAACTGGCATGACAGAGATCGTATCCCTCCAACTGAATTTTCTCACACCCCCGAAACAGGATGGCTGCATTAAAATTGTCTGGTGGGGCTCAGCTGACCCCCAACTACACCCAGGCCCTGAGGGGAGCCTACACTAACGTTGTAACGTGGAGCTTGCTGCACGTCAGATGGTTCAGACAGTTGCATGCCATTGCTTGGGCTCATGTTGTTCCTGAAATGGATGTGGCTAATTTGGATGATCACACCTATCTTAGCCCAGATACTCACTTTTCATTTTAAGGTGTCATGTAATAAAAAATATATTGATTCAGTCCTAGATTAAGGACTGAATTCATAAAAGTTTTAGTAATATTATTTTTTCAGCATAATTTATCTTCCTTATATTTTACGAAAAAAAAACCCCAAACGCAAACAAAAACACCCAACAACCCTTCCCCCTCTGCAAAACCCAGCCAACCTGTTACCAGCCAGTCTGCAGAAACAACATATTTCTAACATTGCTTAACAGTTACCTTTGCCAGTTAGTCCACTTCAGAGCGACTTCAGGTAACAGGTGCATTTAAGTTCGGTGTGACTGCCTTCTTCATGCTCTCAGGGAAAAGGACAGCTGTGTATGTTTCTGAATTAGACTTCTGGAAAAAAAAAATCTAGCTCTGTTGCCTAGCTGTCTATGTGATTGAAAGCCAGCCCTGCAGAGGCTGACGCAAAGAGAGTGCCTGTGATTGGGAATTGCATGTGTGTCTGAACAAAGAGATGGAAATCAGAGAGAGCAACTCTCATTAGCTCTTATGAATGTTTTTGTTTTTAAATTACCTCTCTCAGAAAAAAAAATTAAATCTTTCCCTTGATTATAATGAAACCAAAGAATAAACACATCTCATTTCAGATGTTAAGGAATTTGTAGAATTTCTGTTGATATTGCATATAGAGAGAGTTAATAAGTGTGTGATAAGGAAATATCGATCCTGTGTCTGTGTCTGTGTGTACGGACATGGATTTGGACAGTCACATTTGAAAAGTAACTGATGGTTGTTTATATGATACAACATGTGGATGATGTCATCTATGTTTTCTTCACTATGCCAGGCAGGATATAAATATAAAATGTAATATGTCTCTGTCTATATTTACAGCTGTAAAAGATGACTAGAGAGGAAATAAAGGGAAAAAAACCCCAAAGGTTTTAATGTTATTTTCTGCATGCCTACTCATCTTTGAGCTTAAATTTTAATAAAGCCATTTTACATGAGTAAATTATTAAAGCCTTCAGACCTTGTCAGAACAAAGACATGTCAAAGCGAGGTTTTGATTTCAAGCTTTGTCAGTTTTGAATGTAACACTCAGGTTTTGTTCTGTGTCGTTAGTCAATTTTATCATAGATTCTCCATCAGAAAATTCACCGGTGTTACTTATCTCCTGTAAAACAGATTTTGGTTCTCATTCCCTGGCTGAAGATTGTTTAAAAGAGAAACTGATGTACAGTGAGCTATGCAGTCATGGTATCCAGCTAGTCTGCTTTAACTCTCCATCAGGCTCTGCACGGCTCTACAGCGGTAAGCCAAGCACGATCAGGTGACAGACCTTGAGTGCTGGTGTGTCATCAGTGTTGATCAGAAATGTCCCAAACAATGTGTGGCCACATATTAGCGATTTGCAGAGGAAAGGGGTGATTCCCATTGACAGTCTGTGTGTGCCCCCTTCATCTGGGTGGGAACAAGTTCACCTCTACTCTGCCATTCTCAGAGCATAAGAATAAAGGCTTATGTTTTTATTTCCTTGTGTAGATGTACCTTTTCACTCCATGCTAAATGTGAGCTAGCTTTCTCCACTTTTAAAGTATACTAATGTATTTCACAAAAAGACTTTTAGGCATCGGACATGTTGCAGGAGGAAGTAGTGCAGCATAGTGACTCTCCTGTAAAAATCACATTCCAAATGGATGCAAAAGAACTGTTAGGTGAAGACAATCCCTTGCCAGGTAAAAGGCAGGAATACTTTTCTTAAATGTAAAAAGGCTGTTTTATTAGTCTGTTAAAAAGAATAAGATAATTTACTTTTTAATTGGGGTGTTTTGATAAGAAGGTCCAGTTGTCAGTGATAATTCATAACCACTATAGATTGATCTTGTAGGCAGCACAAATTCTGTGTTTCACTACTTAATTGTGAATTTGTTTTTTCTTTTTTTTTCTTTAACCTTAGGAAAAGTGTATTCAATGTCAGTTCCCCATTTTCATTATGCACATACTTTCTGCTGAGTTTCTATTTCTGGGATAACCAAGCAGAAATCGTGTTTCCCATGAACACAAATCTGAGTTTTCCTGAAAAAAATTTGTGAGCTGCTAGCTGATTTTCTAACCCTCTGTCTTGCATTTCTGAATCTTGTACTCACAAAATCTGCTGAATGTCATGTCTTGCTGTGCTAACTCACTGCTGTGTTATCCCAGGGTTACCTCTGTCTGCAAAACTGTGTTCATGGTATTTCCCACAGACCATGTTATTAACTCACAGAAGGAACTGATTGAATTTAGTTTGAAGATTTTGAGCTGACAAGTCTTCAGGTGTCCACATCTTTTCTTTCTCTCTCTGTGTTTCCTGACATGGAAGGTGAAAGCTAGGGCAAGAAAAAAAAAAATCTCTGCTAGGATGTGGTATTTTTACTTTTTATCCATGTTCAAGTTTTGTGTCAGTAAGACTCTTCCTATTAATTATTGATGATTAATGGAGAAAAACTAAGGATGGTTCAGAAAAATATTAAACTATCCTGGTCCATTGTAAGTATATTATAGAGGTGTGATCGTCTCACCTGAGTTAAGATGGTCTGTTGCAGGATTCATTCTCTCTGGGTTGTCTGGGTTGTTGAGGGCATTGAGTGCACCCTCAGTAAGTTCGCAGATGACAGCAAATTGGCTGGGAGTGTGGATCTGCCTGGGGGTAGCGAGGCCCTACAGAGGGATCTGGACAGGCTGGAGAGCTGGGCTGAAGCCAATGGGATGAGGTTCAACAAGACCAAATGCCGAGTCCTGCACTTCGGCCACAACAACCCCAGGCAGCGCTATAGGCTTGGGGCGAAGTGGCTGGAGGACTGTGTGGAGGAAACGGACCTGGGGGTACTGATTGATGCTCGGCTGAGCATGAGCCGACAGTGTGCCCGGGTGGCCAAGAAGGCCAACGGCATCCTGGCTTGCATCAAAAACAGTGTTACTAGCAGGAACAGGGAGGTAATTGTCCCCCTGTACTCGGCACTGGTGAGGCTGCACCTCGAGTACTGTGTTCAGTTTTGGGCCCCTCACTGCAAGAAAGACATTGAGGCCCTGGAACGCGTTCAGAGGAGGGCTACGAAGCTGGTGAGGGGTCTGGAGCACAGGCCTTATGAGGAGCGGCTGAGGGAGCTGGGATTGTTCAGTCTGGAGAAGAGGAGGCTCAGGGGAGACCTTATAGCTCTCTATAACTTCCTGAAGGGAGGTTGTAGTGAGCTAGGGGTCGGCCTTTTCTCTCGTGTAGACAGTGATAGAACTAGAGGCAATGGTTTCAAGCTGCGCCAGGGGAGATTCAGGCTGGACATTAGGAAATATTACTTCTCGGAAAGGGTAGTCAGGCACTGGAATGCACTGCCCAGGAAGGTGGTGGAGTCACCGACCATGGGGGTGTTCAAGAAACGTTTGGATGTTGTGTTGAGGGACATGATTTAGCTGAGAAGTATTGGTGATGGTTGGACTGGATGATCTTTTAGGTCTTTTCCAATCTTGATAATTCTGTGATTCTGTTTTCTTAGTTATTAGGAGCAAGATGATCTGATTTAGACTTTTAGCAGGAAAATAATTCCTGAAGTCATAAAAATAATATGAAAGCTGTGGACAGGAGGAGGACAAATGCCAAAGAATCTTGTTCTCTGCAGAGGTTGCTGCATAGGCTTCTTTGATGGAGTGCAGTAGAGAATTCACATGCAAGATAGCCCTTTTAAGTATTCCACATTTTGAGAAAAGATACAATCACAGCATCAGTCAATAACAGGTGTGAATCCAGACAAACCAGATTTCGTCAACTCCTGTGATCATGAAATTATTTGTTTTATAGAGCAAAGTTTAGAATTCAGATAAACAGAAAATGAAATGTTGAAAATGAAACAACATGTTTTAAAAATGTGCTTATTCAGTCCTGCTGTCAGGTTTGGAATAGAACAGGATGAAATTTTATGAATGTAACATTTCACTTAATACATTTTTTTTTTCCCCTGAGTTTTTCCTGTCTTCCATCATATTTTCTACATAGCCCAGATTGGATGTGGACAGTACTAAATGAGTCATTGTGGTCCTGAGATGCTACTGTGATCAATACCTAACTCTGTCACAAAGTAGAAATTGAGCCCATCTGTCCTAGAATGTAGTGATCCGTGACCAGGGCATAGACATTTTTTTTCTTTAAAGTGTAATTTCTTATATTGATTATAACAAAATAATTGGGACCTTGGAGATCTCTTTCATCTTGGGATTTGTAAAGCACCGTCTGAGGTAATTTTAGAAAAGTTCTCATTGATAATTTCTGAAAAGTATATGAATACCAGAAGGCTAAAAAAAGGCAAATACATTATCCATCTTTAAAGAGGTAGAAAAGAAAAAAGGAGATGGGAATTATAAACCAGACACTTATCTTCAATTTCCTCAGTAATTCTGGAAGGTAAGAGATCTCTCTACAGAAACTGTAGATAGATCTTAGCTTCAGAAAGGCTTTTGGCACTATTTCACCCAAGTTATTGAGACATGTTCTTGAGAAAAGTACTATAGCATGGGTGCAAAAGTGGTTGCACAAGTATACAGAGAGAGTAGTTTTCACTGATTTTTTTTTTTCAAAATGTAAATGTGAGGCATCTAGATCCTGTGTTATTAAAAACTTTATTAATCACTGCTGCTTCAGACTACCTGAAACGAGGAGAGGATTAAATTATTTTGCAAGACAGATTAGAAATCAGCATGTCTTAACAGATCAGAGATATGATATGAAAATAATACAAAGCTCTTCAAGATAACACAAGGTACTGTAATTTAATGGGAAGAACTGACTCTACAGATATGGATCAGTAAAGTGATATGACTGCACTGTCTAGTACTGGAAAGCCTTTCACAGGAATGCTGTGTTCTCTTCTCAGCACTGAATGAACTTCAGCAAAGTACGGACCAACAGGAGATGCTTGAGACAACATGACATATAAAAAAAAGATTTCAACTGTGAATGTTTACTGCACTTAAGAGATATTAAACAGGGATACGATTACTGCCCAGAGGTAGACAATTTTGTTGTAAAGAGGAGGAGGTGACCTTTCCTGCAGATTCAGGGCACATAAGACGAGAAGTAATCTGTTTGAGTTGCAGCAAGATAAAATTCTGTTTACACATTTGGAAAAAATATTTGAACTGTAAGCATGATATAATACTGGAATAACTCTGCTGGGAACATTGTAGATTCCCTGCCACTGGACATATTTAATAAGAGAAAATATCTGAGAGCTATCAGCTTATAACAGTTTTTGAAGTCTGGTTTTTTTTGCACCGTTTTTACTTAAGTGTGTGAATTTGGTGGATTGTGTTTTCTGTGGGAAGCATAACTTGAATATTTGCTGAGTATGTGTGAATTGCATGGCTTCGTTAACTGGCTGAACATAACTTTTGGCATTGGCCAATTTTCACTCCATACTTGCCCATAGAAAAGACAAGGTAGCCATAGCTGTAGGTATGCTCTTTCTTCAAAAATATTTAATTTTTTTTTTAAATCTATTGTTTTTGTAAGTAATAGTGAAAAATAATTTACACAGTGGCTGTAAAATTGCAAGTGGTAGTTTCTAATTGGAATATGTTTCTTGGTCCAAGCCAATGAAAACAAGCCAGGTTTAGGTTTTCAAAATGCTAATTTGTTGCCTACAAGGTAGCAGATGGTTGACTTGTTACCAGTCTGTTCCTGCACTTTAAATTCCAGGGTCATTGCTTATATTTTGCTTATATCTTCACTAACACAGTATTTTTTATGAGCTCCTTTTAGGCTGGAAATAACCCATAACTTAATATGATCTTCAGAGAAAGTAAATGTTTCTGTTAGTATTTTTTTGACTTGAGAAAGTTTTTACTGTTTCACTAGCATAGGCAGTAAATAAAATGAAATATGAAGAATGTAGGATGGAAGAAATACAGTTCAAAATTAAAAAAATAAATGATACATGATACAGATTTGATGGGATAAGAAGGATCTATCTGTTAAAGAGTCAAAGCACATTTTGTAGAACATTTCACATGTGCTCACAGATACATTATTATTAGCCCTTTGTAATGATGCTCAGCATGGCTACAGACCTTGTTTCCATTACAGGATACTGCTGTTACCTATTGCAACTGAGACTGTGAGCAGCAGACTATTTTTCTGCTTGTCTGAATTAAATATAGCTTACTACAGGATGCTGTGGGTTTTTGGTTTTTTTTTTTTTTTTGTTAAAAAGAACTGGGATGTTTTCAGTATATTTCCTTTTTTTTGTGGGTCCATAAGGATGAAATATGTTTACCCACCCTTGGATGAAGACTCTCAATCCTTGTTCTCTTCTGTGCCTTTACATATCCTTAACGTGTCCATAAAGCCTCTGTAGATGGTGATAAGAATTTTTTTTTTAATTTTGCTATCTATGGAAGATACAGCTGCTCAGTACCTCACCACAGGCAATGCAATCAATCATTATGTAAGGCAGACAACCTGAGTTTCATAATGAAATTGAATTCTGTTTTGAAGTTTAATCTAATTTGAACCTTTAGAGTACAAACAAGAAAAAATAATACTTGCCTCTATTAATTTTTTTATTTAACAATTTACATTAACTTTCTGTGCATTTTTATTTCCTCTATATATTTTGGTGACTCTCTAGAACCTTTCATCTGTTAAGTTTTGAACTTCATCTGTTAAGTATTTGAACTTTTGACATTTGTAAGGGAGAAAGCTCTCAAGCTTTATTCTATACCTTTTGTCATATTTATTTTCATTGCTTTGCTTTCAATTATACACCTTTTAAAATCGATGTTTCCATCCCCAGTTACATTTCCTAGGAAAGATTTAGCAGTCTAATGAAGCTGTAGCAGAGCAAAGAGGACATGTATAGGCCTGAAATACACCACTACAAAAACAATAGTAACAAAAATTCCTGCACTGGGACTTGTCAGAACAGCTGACATGGGGCTGAGTTTGGAGGGTACAAGGTGAAAACCAGGTAGGCCATTTTGCCTTCTTGAATCTGTTTCTGAAGTTGATGTACAACTCCAGCTTCTCTTCTGGAGGTTATATGGGAGCAAGTTCTTCATCATAGCAGAAACTCCGTGAAACTGGATCAGGTTCTGCTAATTACACCTGGAACGAGAACCACATCCTCTCTTTAGATTAATAGCTAGTTGCCACAAATTGAAGATGTGTAAGTTGTAA
The DNA here is from genome assembly GCF_036417535.1 of Chlamydotis macqueenii. Lineage (NCBI taxonomy): Eukaryota > Metazoa > Chordata > Aves > Otidiformes > Otididae > Chlamydotis > Chlamydotis macqueenii. Next base: position 13,658,286 of record NC_141558.1, read on the forward strand.
AGTCAAATAGTAAAAAACTAGAAAATGAACATATCTATTTGGCAATTTCCTAGTTTCAAGTCAGAAGCTCTGTGCATATACCATGTGTTATTGACTCTAAATTTACACTTATGAGATATTTTTTTTTTCCCCCACAGAATGCCTACCTCACTCAATGAAAAGAACAGAAACGCAAGGGGAAAGAACTGAGATTGTGCAGTCTAATACAAATCTGACATTTGCTTTTTACTCACTTGAGAACCTAAGCAATTGATTTTCATTAACATTAATTTGAGATGTGTAAACAAGCATATGCGCATAAGCAAAAAAGTAACTGTGTACAGTAAGAAGTCAGTACAGGGGACATAGTAATGTACAAGGAATTTATGGGTTACCTTTGACAGCTGTTGTAGGCTTCTCTGGGACTTCTTGTGTAGATGTTCCCAAAAGTGAAACACATTTTTCTTTCCTATTTCTTTGCTTATTTACACTGTGCCCAGAAAACAACATAGTGCACCTGGGATACAGAAAGTCTTCGCCATACTTATGTCTTATATTTCTTTGCCTTTAGGCTGTACAGCTTTGGGGCTTGATTTTTTTTTTTTCTGTCTAATGTACAGTGCAAAAGAACAGCATAAAGAAGCATTTGGGGATTTTGTGTGAATCATAAGATAAATATTTATGTGTCTAATAAACAATCTAGCTTTAGGTTTGACATGTCTCACCCATAACTATGTGAAACAGTGAAATCGAACACAGTAAGCAACTGATAGAAGAAGAGGAAATAAGTTTAGAAAGCTATGAGATGTGCTTTAGAATGAGAGAGATAATTCCACCTGATTTTTCACACATTTCCTACATATTATGAGTTACAAGTCCTTTGGGGCCTAAGGCTACAACTCTATTCACATAGAATCATAGAATCATAAAATAGTTTGAGTTGGAAGGGACCTTCAAAGGTCATCTAGTCCAACCCCCATGCAAGGAGCCGGGACATCCCCGACTAGATCAGGTTGCTCAGAGCCCGGTCCAACCTGGCCTTCTACCACCTCTTTGGGCAACCTGTGCCAGTGTTCCACCACCGTCATTGTAAAAAATTTTTTCCTAATATCTAATCTAAATCTACCTGCCTCTATTTTAAAACCATTACCCCTAGTCCTGTCACAGCAGGCCCTACTGAACAGTCTCTCCCCACCTTTCCTATAAGCCCCCTTTAGGTACTGGAAGGCCGCTACAAGTTCTCCCCGGAGCCTCCTCTTCTCCAGGTTGAACAGCCCCAACTCTCTCAGCCTGTCCTCATAGGAGAGCTGCTCCAGTCAGATGCTTTTATTAAAGATTTTTGAGATGGTCCAATTCTGGACTCAGAGATTTCAGAGAGAAAGGGTTCATGTCCCATTAATCTCCTGATATTATATCCACCTTATGGCACAATGGAAGTTTAATTCAGTTTTTGTAATCATTAATTTTTATGAGAGTAGTTGGTTAGCCTTGTTCTCTTGTTCTCTTTTTCGATTTTTTTTTTTTAATTTTTTCTCATTTTTTCCTAAGCTTAGTTTGGAAATAATGAGGTACAGCAGGGAGAGTTATTAATCTATTTAAGAGGAAATTAATTTGACATGAAGTGCCTTTGTGAAAAAAAGCCCATCTGCATTGCCCTGCATGCTGTGGGCTTTGTGCTTAGAAATTTATTCTTTTGACAAGATTTAATTAAAGTAAATTCCACATATACTTGAATGGTTTACAATTTCATAACAAACAGTATCATTACTAGTGGCTGCAATTTTTGTCATGTAACTGCCTTTATGATCTAATGAACAGGAGGCTGTGACTTCCCATTGTAAGCCAGAAGGAGGGGAAAGTAAAGATCTGTTTATATGACAGAGAGGAAGCTTTATGTCTTGAAAGTGCTGTCTTAGTACCTAATAAACTTTGGACAAGAAGTACAGGGAAACCTATTCACAAACCATTTGAATGAATACGAAATCAATACTTTCTTTGATACCTTATCTCTTTCAAAAGTTAAATATATTTTTTTTTATAATGAGTGTCAACTGTTAAAGATGTGTATCTTAAAATATCTGCAAACATCTACCCCATGATATTCATAAATATCCAGTCTGCTTTGCTTAGGACCACACCAGAATATGACTTCGTAACAGAATTGAAACAATATTATATCTACATTGTGAAGTAAAAGGTTACTGACTTAAATTCAGGGCTAAATGAATAATTTGTTATGAATAGTAATGAATCCTTCCTACAGAGTAGCTTCAGCTGTAACTTAACATCTCTAGGAGCTATTGTTCTTAAGTGTCATTGCTGGGCCCCTTTTTTATCTTATGACCTGGGTCATCCTCCTGGCTGCAGCTGCTGCTCCCTGAGCCGCCAGCACTGCTGTTCTGCTGACACATCCAGCCTCCTCTGGAGTGACATCCGCTGCTCCCTGTTCTCTTGCAGAACTGACTTGGGCCTGAGCTCTGGCAAAGCAGGCACTGGTCTCAGTGCAGTATGCTCCCCTTACAAATTTCATGGTCCAGCTTCCAATATTTCCCTATATTTTCCCCACAGATTAGGTTACTCCCTGCTTTCCCACCCCAACATCTTCCGTAACATGTCCAGTCCAGGTTTCGAGAGGACTGACACTTTCCTCCAACCGTTGCCTATGTATACCTCCTCTGCAGCCCTGTTTCCAGCAATTCCCTTAATTTCTACAACCTCTTGCAATCTTGCACCAAAACTGTTTTTCTCTAGCTAGTGAGCTTGGAGTGGTTAGAGCAGAAAAGGAGAAGTAATCTTTCTGATATCTTGCCATCTCTCTATGGCAGAGGGTGGAGGGAGGAGCTGGTGATGAATCAGAGCTGCTTTTGTCTCTATTCATATCTTTGCCCCTAAGGGCCTGTTGGCTGTAGGTAAATACTGGGCTCTTCCTGGGACAGTCACAAGGCAGACAATTTCCACTAAATGGAGTGATCAAGTGAGAGAGACATAGAAAAGAGCAGAAATGAGTTTTGACTGGTTTTTTTTTGTGGTGTTTCTCACAGAAGAATCACTTCCCATTTTGAGAACTTAGACCGTCTTTCCATGAGAATATTTCAATCTAAATGACAGCTGTTATATCTTAGGAGAATCAGAAGGACTGTTTGAGCTACACAGAGCCTAGATTGGGGAGTGAAATTTTCAGGCATACTACATATCTTTTCCTATTTTATAAAAGAACAGATCTGGAATTTGACATAAGCATTTGAGATAATTATCTGTGTAATGAACACAGATGAACAAGGTGATTTATGACATGATGTCATGTGGTCTGGTCACAATGGTCTGGTGTGTAACCAGGTAGCCTATGCCAGAATGAAAGCATCACAGTGAGCTAAAACCTAGAAAGAAAATGTTTTTTTTTTCCTTTCAGTTACTGACTAAACAACTTCAAACTTTCTGGGTAGTGGAAGAGTTCCAATTTAAAGAAAACTCCAATTTTAAAATGCTTTCAATAGTTATGATAATTATTTTCTTTGTTAAGATATATGCATCTAATGTGAGTTTTTTCTGGTCTGTTGATACTTGTTCTCAAGAAGTAACTTCATGTTCAGTGTACCTACAGAGATTTACAGAAACATCAAGAATATTTTTTTTTGTGGATGTCACAGTCTAACATTCCATTTCACATCTCTAAATCCCAAAAGCACTTGAGAAAATAATAGGTGTTCTTTTTCTTCCTTTTATACCTGCAGAGAATAAACTGCAGTGAATCCTACACAGATTTCACAAACTGTCAAGACAAGGCTAGGATGAGAAACCAGCTTTCCGTGCCAGTGATCTATACCTTGGACTCTGGCTCCTTATTTTTAAAGACATGTAGACTGTACAAATAGGATGAAGTTTTATATTCCTTGCAAATTCGATATTCATACTGAACAACTGAAGGCAGAGGAAGAGGCGGGAAAATGGAGGCTTGGAGTTGAACAAGAATTGTAAGACAGAATCTATTAATTGTAATTTAATATTCTTTCCTGGTTTAAAAGCAAAATGTAACAGCTAGTTCTTCAAAAGAACACTTTATAGCTATACTATATAGTTTCAAATACAAATTCCTGCTCACGGAATAGCCAAACTGTAATTCATTTGATTCACATCAACTTAAATAAATTAATCAGGATGCAATAAAATAAATAACAATGAAATGATACTTATGCTACAGCTGAAGTGAAGGTAGCCTTTCCATTAGCATGATTCTTGTCTTGAAGGACAATTTGCTACATCTGAGAAAAGGCCTACATGCATAAGTTTCTAGAAAAACAGAGGCACTTCAAAGAATGATGCATCAGTCTTTCTAAGAGATTGAATGAATTGAAAGTGTCATAAAAATATTTTTGAATTAGAGTTTTGTATCCTACATTGTCCATATTACCAAAAAAAAAAAAAAAAAAAGAAGCAGCACATATAAAGTTACATTTTAAGTAGTTGTAATTATCCATGTATTGGAGTATTTGAAGAACTTACACCATTGCTTCGCACTGAGAAACAAGGGACTAGATTTGTCAAAACCATGACTAATATTGTAAGAACATGGATCTTTAAACTTCATAGCAATGCAGCCAGAAGGAAAGCAAAGAATTGTAATACATTTGCAGACTGAGACATAAAGTTGAGTTGATTAATTTCCTTTGGCTAATTGAGAATTACAAATTGATAATTACAAATTTCTGCCTTAAACTGTACAAAGCCTTCTGTCTTTGTTCTTTGCCCAGAATTTCTGATATTGCTCATATCTCATTATAATGTGTATTTCCCTTTAATCAATGGTGCATAATTTATTTTGTCATGCTCATAAATGTGCTTTTCAGGTGTATTTATTGAAATACACACAAAACATCTTCCTATAAAACAAAATATTCAGGCTTTGATTATATAAATTTATATAGAGTTCAAGCAAAAATAGTTATAGCTTTCTTAACAGTATTTTCAGTTTTTAATAGTGGACCTCAAAAGCACAACAGAAAGCTTTTAAATCCTTAAATTTAATATTTGAAAAAAAAATCCATACAAATAACATAAAACTCAAGAGATTTCTGCCCTACGTGCATTTAGAGATGCAAATCTGATAACCATAATGATAAAACCCATATATTTTTTCTAAGTTTCATTGATTGTATTGGAGACCTCTCACACTGAAGACAGAGTATGAAGCCAACAATCTTATATAATAAATGGAAATATTGGTTAGGTACCAAACCCATAACAACATTAGAGGCTTTAGAGTCAAAGATGGTGTTGCTAAGGATGTTAATGCTAAACATTAATACCGCGAAATTAATGTATTTTATGTATTCCTTAATTTTTTAAATAAATATAAAAGCTACATCTATACTATTAAGCTCAATAAGGCCAGGGCATTGGCCCAGAATTGACGTGGGATTACTCATATTGTTTAATCATTAGTGCGTTAGTCAGTATTTTCTGTGAGGTAGTCTTCTACTCGCTGGTTCTGGGCTCTTCCACTGTCACAACCGTTTCATCAGTACAACACTGACATCTCACAGGCACTGCTGTGGCTAGCTTTAGGTTGCTTCTCTCAGCACTGTAATCTACACCCGGTTCCAAACTGTTTAGTTTCCTGAAGAACAGGTGTGAAGAAAATTCATGTTTCAGACTGGGCTCCACAAAAAGTGGCAGACTGAACATACAGCTTGCTGAGGATGAAGATGAATCCCAAGTCTTACTCCTATTTGCATTTGGATGCCTTGGTCATTACTTCTTTCCAGGTTCTTTCCAGACATGAATTGCTGCCTATTGTCTTAAAAAAATAGCTCAGAGAATCAGCCTATGCTAAAAAAAGCAACTAAGAATATGTATTTTTGGAAGGGGTGATGATATTGTTCTGCTTAGATTTTAGTCTGTGCAAGGTGATGGAAGACATTCCCAGTCTTTCCAAAGAAGCAGGAACAGCGAGACGTGAGAAGCAGGGACATTTTCTGTGCAGGTATTGCCAGTCACCTGCTGGACTTTGAGGCAGCCCATTTAAAGCAGACTTGGCTTGGTACTGTCTTAATGGGAGCCATCTGACCATTGCATATGTGTTTAAAATTGTCATCCAGACACAACAGTTCTGTGGAGAGAAAAATAATTGCCTCTGGAGAACAATCATCTCCTCATTGATGAGGAAACAGAAATGAGTAGTTTAATTTAGACTTTAATTAATGATCTTGCCAAGTTCTCTGCTTCCCACTGAGGAAAGCACCAGATATATTTACAGTCCAATTTAGCCAAACACAGCACATATTTAAAATAATCCATAGTCAGACTCTTAAGCACATGCTTAAGTCTCACAATGTAGTGAACTCTGTAGATGTATATGAAGCTAAGCAAATGTTTAAAGATGCTTTTAAAGAGTGGCTTAGTCAGGAACCTTATGAGATTCAGCTCTCTGCTTTTCTAGCCATATGTAGAAAAATGAGCTGAATAGACATAGAATTTTGTCAGGGATCTTGCTGTATTTCACTTAACTATCTGTTTGAGATAGTACTTTATCATTGCACAATGTGATGGGTTTCTAGTTTTCAAGGACAGCTTTTTAAGAAATGTTTTGTTGTTGACTGTTTCATTTCTGCAAACCATACAACCAATACCTGTTAACTACCTATTCAAATTCATCTTCATACAAGTATTCAGACTTTAACAATGTTATTTTTCACATCTGATTTTTAAGGTGAAGTTGCTTCAAACAGCTTCAAATCAGAAACTCTTCTTTTTTGGACTGCTTTTTCAATTGACCTATACTTTATCTGAAATGCAGTAATCTTGAACTTAAATGCTGACAATGAATGAGATAACCTTGTTCCTCCTCTTTCTGCCCTTTCTTCACGCTAGATGTTGCCAGCAATTATTTTATATATAGTTATACTATAATCCCCATAACCCATCTTTCTGCCTACTTCTTAAGCAAATCAATTTACTAATATATTTCTGCAAATGCCAATTCAGAATTACTTAGCTCGAGACTTGGCTCATGAGCCAAATTTATTTAATGGATCAATCCTTTAATTTTCTTTTTATTATAATAACTTGGTCTATCTTTTGGGCCAGACAGTTTAAAGGAAACTATCTTTTTTTTTTGGCTGCCAATATTTCTACTGTCAGTAGAAACCTAATAAAACCTTAAAAATTATCGTATTTATTTGGCTTAGATCTCAGCTAAAGAAATGCTTTTTCAGTTCCTGATCTGTCTGCTCTTCTCAGAAAATGTCAGAAACTCCAGAAGGTATCCTATGAGTCTTTGATAATTTTGTCCAAAAAATTTGCTCACACTTCACAATGTTTTTAATTTTAGAAGTCTGAAACAGACTTCTTATAGATTTGAGCAACAAATAGAAAAATGTGCAAAGCATTTTGGTTTGTTTTGTTTTTAAAGAAAATGCAGACATCATTTAAGTGTGTAAGTTTTCAACATTTGGAAGCCTTCAGTTTTCATTATTTGCAAAAATCTATATGTGAAGATGATGGTATCACAGTAAGTCATTGCATTTTCCAGTCACTTCACAGGTCACAACAGTGTAATATCCTGAAAGACTAGCAAGTGTCTGGACAAAAAAGCAGTATGGTGGTAGTGGTAAGAATTGTTAATCTATGTCTGTGATAAATGCAGGAAGCTTAGCCTGTGAAGGAGACACGACTGGATCCTCTAGCAGACGTTTCCTAAAATAAAGTTGTTGCAGACAGTGGGAAATGAAACAGAGTTTACCTCTAATTTCACTTTCTGTGTCATAAGATTTGGCTGATATATGGATGCTCATAGAAAAAGGGTAGTTATTAATCTAAAAATAGCTCTTAAAGTAAACTTACTTTTGCATCTTTAGTAGGCTATGTTAAACAGGCAGATACCAGGTCTGGTGCTAGTAAAGACATAGAACAGTTTCTTAAAGAGGAGAAGAAAACTTTCTGGGTTATCCCTCCTTTACTATATTGCATTACAATGCACAAGCATAGTGAATGAGAGAAGAAGCTTTCATGAAGTATGAAAGAGTAGGTCCTTTTGTTTACAAACACATTGAGAGAAGGTCATATCTTTGTATGGTCCCCTTTCGACTGGAAAAGGGGCAAAAGACAACACAATAAACAACTTACCTGGCAAAGCTAAGAAAAAGTTTATTTTAAGTTGAGAAGGAGCAACCAAGGAAAAGGAGAGATAGAGATAATTAAGATATTAATATACAAACCAGAGTTTTTGCAGTTTTATAATTAGCTTGCTTAGCTGACTTCCAGAGCAGGCTGGTCTGCACCTGCGAGTTTGTGAGGCTGTACTGAAGGCATCAGGAGAGAAAGGTATGTCCTACCACACTAAAACCCAAATGCAGTCACCTCTCCAACAGCAGCTGGAGGCCAGGCTGGGCAATATATACCTCTTAAAATCAACACTGATGAACATGCTCAGGCAACTCAGTTTTGCTCAGGTGCTGTCATGCACAGAATATTTAAGTTTCCCTTATAGCTATTGAGCTGCTAACCTTCCCTCACTGTGTTGCTGGTGTTTGGGTGCCTTTTACCGTGCTCCAAACCACCTTGGAAGCAGAACATAGACAGGAATGCAAAGCAGTTGTTTATTCGCTAACATGGACAACACGTAGCTGGGACTCAGTACCAGGCTGGGCAGGAGTATGCTCGCTGCCCACAGCACCCAGTGAGTCTTTGCTGGTAGGGCAGTCGTCAGCTGGGTAGGGAGAGGTGAGTCTGCTTTGTTCCTTGGAACAGGCTGATCGATGCTGCTGGATTGCTTTCCTCTTTTATGCCTTTTTTTATTCCTCCAGGAATTCATCACTCTTCACATCAGGTTTTTTTTTCACTTAGATTCTAAATCAGCTGTTTACCATCTCAGCAATTACCCTCTGCATTTTAACTGATCCTGTCTTGCAGAATTGTAGTTCACATACTTTCTCACACTTCTGCAACATTTTTTTCGTAGTAAAACTGAGCTAACACCACACAGCTGTACTGCACCAGTGCCACCTCACGGTAGCTCACTCCCTGGGCTGACAGCCATCAGCTCATCCTCCAGTGTATACACCCAGTTGCTGCTCAGCCAAGTGCTCTTCAGGCACCACTGACCATATTGACTAGATATTCTTCAACTATTCTTCAGTTCCAGAGCTTCCAGCTCTGAAGTTGCCAACATAAGAAGGACATGGACCTGTTGGAGAGGGTCCAGAAGAGGGCCACAGAGATGATCAGAGGGCTGGACCACCTCTTCTATGAGGCCAGGCTGAGAGAGTTGGGGCTGTTCAGCCTGGAGAAGAGGAGGCTCTGGGGAGACCTTACAGCAGCCTTCCAGTACCTAGAGGGGGCTTATAAGAAAGACAGGGAGAAGCAATTTGGCAGGACCTGTTGTGATAGGATGAGGGGTAATGGTTTTAAAATAGAGGGAGGTAGATTCAGATTGGACATAAGGAAGAAATTTTTTTACTATGAGGGTAGTACAACACTGGAACAGGTTGCCCAGAGATGTGGTGGATGCCCCATCCCTGGAAACATTCAAGGCCAGGTTGGATGGGGCTCTGAGCAACCTGATGTAGTTGGAGATGTCCCTGCTTCTTGCACGGGGGTTGGACTAGATGACCTTTAAAGGTCCTTTCCAACTCAAACTATTCTATGATTCTATAATGGGTACTTAGATACTTTGGCCACATATAATCCTCTGGGTAGATATCCTGACATTGAACAGAACCTCAGTTTGTCTATTCAGTCTCTTTCTATCCAGTTCTTAACTGCAGCCCAGCCCCAGAGATCTGATTATAGTCACACATACGCTGTTTCTATCTGGTGCTCTTTAGTACAGTGCTAAGATTATTTATGTCAAATCCATTTTCACCAGAATGCCAGCTTTACAAAGAAAGTAATAATGCACCACTCTTATCTTCATTAATTATGGAGTTCTGTTGTTGGTGACTTTCCTATTAAAGGCTTTCTAGGAAAATTCTAACAAATTTCCTCTATTGAAAAATGTCAATAACTTTTTTCTTTGACTAGAATATGTTCATTCTCCTTTCCAGTTTACAGTAAATTTCTTGCAGCTCTTCAATTTTGTTCCAGATGCTTTTAGCTGTTTTTACCAAGATATTCTGAACATAGTATTTCCATCTGCTCAAACACTGTCACTTGCATTTTCTATACCTCCCTAATGGAACCAATTTATATATTTTGCCCTTTTAATGTGTGGAATTTTTATATTTCTTTTTAATTTATTACTATAGTGATTAGTGGAGGTCCCTGATGACCCAAGAGGATGTTTGGGAATGTCAGTGTATCTTCACCATGGGCAAATTTGCCTGACTAATGTCATTGAGTTCTGATGAAGTGCTTTTGGTATGGTCTCCCATGGCATTTCTACAGCCAAATTGGTGAGATATATTTTGGGTATATGGACTGTGAAGCAGACAGAAGACTGGCTGGTGAGTATAGGAGAGGACCTGGACAATGAAACATCAGGTGCTAACTACTCAGTTCCTACTTTGGGGACTTCAGTTTTGGTGAGCTCTCATCTGACCCAGGGACTGTATGCCTCGTAATGACAGTCAGCATTCCTGAAATGCACCTTCCAGATTTGTTTCATCTGAGAAGTTTGCCTGAACAATAAACAGGGACAATTTGGAGATTAGCTTGAAAAAGTTCAATTCTGATCTGAGCTAAAACAATCTGTAGAATTACGTCATGCTAAGCAGAAACTGGAGAACTTTTCTCCTAAGAGGGATTTTTTTTCTGAAGAGACACCAAGTCTTCATATTTACATGTGCCATCAATCTGGTTTCAATAAGCATATAACAATTTCAGTAATCTTTTTCATCCGTTAGTTCCTTCTCCTCAGAGTTCCGGAATTTTGTTTGTTTGTTTGTTTTGGATTTCTTTAGCCTGGAGTTTTTATGGCTGCAAGATTTTGGTGCTGTTCTTGGTTTATTTTCCAAAGATAACATAAAATTGTTTAGCTGCTACGAGTCACGTCACAAGCAGCTGCTTACATGGATTGAATGCTACTCTGTGACTTCCCTGGGGATGTATTGCAGGACTGATATACTAGAAAAAAATAGTAAGAATCATTTAATAGTACAGCTCAGGAGACAGCCATCTGTAAATGTCTTGGGTTTCTCATGAGACGTCTGAGAAAATGAATCATTGGGAGCCACTGAGTAGAAGTAAGGTAGAAAGAACCTTTATTTAATAGCACAGGTTGCGTTTGGTCAGTTAGAAAACTAGTGCACATGACACCTGACTTTGAAGCACTCTGAAAAAGCGTGATATCCTGATAGCTAGCTATCCAATTCCTCTGTAAACAGATACTTGCTAGGGATAAAAAGAACTAGGAACGTTATACATGTGATTTTTATTTTGTGCAATAATTGTCCCTTTCTTTACATCAAACAGTCTGTTTCTCTTAGAAATGCTTTGTTGTTTTATGCTATTCTTTGCAGATCAACTGTTCCTGTATTAGAAGCGTGCTTCAGTACTTTAAATATCTTCTTTTGAAGGGAGATGAGGAGCAGGGGAAAATGAAAAATATTTTTCCTGGAAAAATAAAAAATGCTAAGAAAATTATATTTATTTCAAATAATATTTCTAAAGTTAAATTAGGCATTATCTGTAAATATTTTCTCTGAATCTGAAGAAAATTAGCATTTGCTTGTTCTTGTCTTAGAGAAGATAAAGGAAATCCTATATAGGCAATCTAAGATATCATTAACTGTGCAAAAATTCAATAATTGTGTTTTTCTTAAAATTATTCCACTAATTTATGTGCAAAAGCTCTTCCTCAAATGAAGGACAAGCATCCAACCTTACCATTGTTCAGCGGGTGAACATTTTGTCAGTACTTAAAATTAGAGAGGAAAGACAGAGGACAAGTTACAGTTTTCAGGCAGGTATTAAATATGGCACCAGTGCTAATACAGAACCATGTTATCCGCTTGCTCTCACCGTTAATATTTGACCAGTTTTTGCTGGTACTTTCTTTCACTTCTGGAAACAATTTGTCATACACAAGGATTCTTAACCTATTAATGTTCTTGAATAATGAGGGATATTGCCAATGATTAACTGGAAGTTCAAAGAAGTAATAAATGAAAGTTCAAGCAATTCCCCCTGTATCTTTTTTGATACCTATAAAAGTCAGGATTTATCAAAGAAGTAGGATTTTTCATTTTAGAGGCTGGACTGGTTGTTCCTGTTACACCATGTTAATTTAGAAATCTTTCTACTTTTAACGATTATTTTAATCAATGCTCCTGATACTTAGTAAGATATAATTAGCAGATCAGTTATGTTTCTTCACTTTTAAAACTGGTTCTCTTCAAGTTAAAATACTGGCTCTAGTTTTGATAGCTATAAGCTATCATGACCTTCAGAAGCACTTTTTGGAGTTATATCTCTACTCCCTCTAAATTTTGAGAATTAGAGTTTTTTTTAGCTTGTTACCACTTCTGGATTTACACAGTGGATACCTGCCTGGGTCTGAAAGTCTCCTGTTTAAGGGATAATTCTGTTTCATGAAAACTAGGTATTCTGAGAAAATGTTATTGTTTACTGTTTTAATCAGCACTGATGATGGTGATAGTAGGAATAAAATGAATTAGGTTTTATTTTACATATATATATGTATATATACATATTTATAAATTTGCATGCACAGAGTATGCTTTGGTGGGAACTTTAAATTATTAAAATGCTGAATGACTTACATATTTATTCTCCTTACTGGCCAGGTTACCTTTCTGATCACTGAAGGGAACTTTACCAAAAACTGAATGGAGTTATTAGTTTTATTGCATGAAGTGGGTAGCGCTGTGTAGGCAAAGTGGAATGTGGAGGAAAAAAAAGAAAAAAGAAGTATAGGAAGTTCTTTCTAGCAAATGAAATACAAAGGCACAAAAAACTTGCTCAGTATCACAGGAAATGCTTTGTGGATATCCGAGGACAGAATCTTTCAGTCTGGTTCCTTACCTGTAAGACTATCAATGCCTGCGCTTTCAAGGATGTACTGTATGTTTCTTTCATAATCATTATAAGACTACCATAATGTCTTATTGGAAAATAAAGTATTGGGTGTCACATTTTCTCACAAATAAACAAAACAATCGAAAGGAATTATCAAAATGAAATCATTAGATTCATATTTTTCTTAGAATGTGCAGTACTGTACCTTGAAGTTTATTGATTTATGTTCCATTGTGTAACATTAAGAGAGTTTGTAGTTATGGAAGAAACATTTTTTTTTTTATTTTATGAGGATTTTAGTCCTAATTGGAAACAAATAAAATAGGATTATTTTTCATAAAAATGTAATATGAAAGAAACAGAAGACTGAAGAGACTAAACAGCTTAATTGTCTGTGAATTTTAATGAACAATGATATATAGGTATTCTTTTGAACAACTAATCATAAATGTTGAGCAGTTAATTCAGCTATAGCCTGCAATTTTGGGAAGCAGGGATTTGATAATGCCATAACTAGAAGAAAAAGAAACAACAGCAGGAAAGACCAATTAAGCAATCTCCTCTCAAATGTCCTCTTGAGAAGTTATTTAAAATAGAGACAAATTGTTTCCCATATGACAAAACAATAGATTTAAAAGAAAAAAGGGACAAAACAGAATGGGTATGTGGAATACAAGACAATGAAAACAAGACATCTTTTAGGACCATCTGTTATATAAAGTATTTCCATTCTCACTAGAGAATTTTGGGAACTAGGTATGCTGCCTTAACAATTGTTTGGAGCCCCACCCAGCACTAGTGAAAATGCGGATTTCATGACACTGTTCAATACTTTCCGGTACTGCTGTTCTCTGAGTTATTGAAATGCTAGCAGTCCCTGTTGGGATGTGCTTTGTGGGAATTCTGGCTTTTAGTCACTGTAAGCAGCACCATTTCCTGAACTGAAGCGTGACCATCACTAGTGTAGGATCAGCTTTCTAGTTCAGTGGTCTGGTAACTGTGAAATACAAAAAACCTCGGCCACTATCTTTCCTGTTTCTTTTTTTTTTTCCCTTCCCCATTTACTGTACCAGTTGTGCTTCTCAGCCATGAGGACCTTATTGTTATTGTGCTTTCTCAGCACCATGGAGGTGAGATTGTGATTCAGGTGACTGATTCTACCTATCCTGGACCATAGGGATATCTTCATATAATGCAGCAAGGCCATTACTGTCCCATTACAATGTGTCATTTTTTTTCTTCATCTATTCTGCACCATTGACTGAAGCACTGCTCTGTAAAAGCCTTTGGAATAGGTCTTCCGTGAGGTTTAGATGTACATTCTCTCAATAGCCTTCACTATGCTCAATTAGTAAAAAAAAAGTTTAATTACCTTTTCCTTCAGTCCTGCTGTACTTAATATGATTGAAATTTGGAGATGGAAGTTTAAGCTGGTCTTTTGTCTTTGGTTGCTAGCACATAACAAATCTCTATAACTACAGCGATGCTTCTGGTGAATCATATGCCATCCCATCACTTCATATACTGTGTCACTGTCTACCTCCTGTGTTATAAGTGCTGTTCCACATACTGATCTACAGTGGTGATCTAGGCACAGCACTTGGCCCACTCATGATAGTCAAGTTGGAAGAAAGTCCACTTTACTGCCCCTGTGAGGTACTACAGAGGCTGGATTAATAGAAAAAAGATCAAATAAATATTTTATTTTCTCTCTTAAAATCAAAGAATATGATAAAGTAAATAAGTTATATGTTGTGTTGGCCACATTTTAGTATGTATTCACTTTAACCACCAGGGGTTACTTTAACCACTTCAGGGGTACTACTTTGCTCAAAATTAAACATGTATTCAGAAACATTCTTGAATTGAGGTTCAAATCTTTGATCTTGCCAATATATTCCTGGAAAGATAAATGGATTTTGAGTGAAAGAGGATAAGTTTATCTCTCTTAAAAAAAAAAAAAAACAACAAAAAACCCCACCCCAAAATAGACACAGTTCATTATTGCAGAACTAAATTTCTGTCCCTTAGCCATCATTTCAGTGTTTTATCCAATCAATGTCTCATTTCAAAAGTGTAAAAAGATGTGGTAGCTGGAACTCCAGTCCTAACATCTTGCTCTGATCTATCGTTGAATAACCTAATAACCAGATTTAAAAGATCACACTGATACGATGGTTAATGTAGCATCCTGGTACCACTTAAATAGGTTGAGGAAAGGCACTTCAGTCCATGGTACTGTCTAGCTTACTGGTGTAGATGCACTTTCCCCTGGGAAACAGGGGACATACATTTGAATTCCTTCGTGCTGATGAATGGATTACCCACAATTGCTATACTGTTTCTGAGTGGTAATGGCAAGGTGCTGTGCTTCTTGATGGATTTAGTGCTGTTTGTGTGATTTAGTGCGCTCCCCAGTACGCTTGCCAGGCAAAGGCTCTCTGAGTTGTCTCTGGGTTACAACAAAGTTTAGGAAAGAGAGGGGTGCATAAAATGTTTGCCTGAGAACTATTAGAACATTAGAGAGAATAGCAATTTCAAACTCTCTCTTGTATTTTAATGGGCACAGTAAATGGGATATTTTTTCCTATCTTGTTGTTATATTTCTGTTTCTCATCCATTCCTTTTTCATCTTGACTGAAACCACAGTAAGGGTTGTAGTTCTAGCAGTGAACCATAGCTCCCAAGCTCAGTGATCTGAGAGAGTTCTGAAAAAAACCACTTATTAAAATAAATCCAGAGATCTTTTTATGTTGAAAAGACGAGGGGTAGAGAGGTGAAGAAAGGAGGAAGAAAAGTGCTTTATATGGCACTGAAGAAAATCTGCATCAAATATGGGTGACTTGGCAAATTTGGATTAAGTGTTACTGGCAAGCATTGTGATGGTAAAGCTATTTTAGGGATTTCTGCATTTTCTACAGTAAGCGATATGACAAATAAATGTATAAAAGAACTCATTCTGAGTGTTCCAACATTCTGTCAATGATGGTAAATAAAGAACCGCTCCGCATAAGACTGACAATCTTATACATTTACCGGGGACGGATTTAATGGTCTATAATTAAGTGTAAAATTGGAAAAGAGAAAAATGTAATGATGAGCAAAATTTCATAGCTAGGTTTCTGAGTTGCCAAAAGCTTCAGAAGGCTGCAATTTCACAGCAGGATTGGTTCCAGAAGTGGAAATTGAACATAAATATTTCCAGAGAGTGGAAATGTAAGTTTAAAAAAAATTAATTAAGGAAGATATTTTGTCCTAATACATTCTCTATTAGTAATTATAAACTAATCAGAGAGCTATGGTTTAGAAATCAACTTATTTAAAAATCTTTAATGAATTAACTTCAGTTGTAAAATCTGTGTCTAAGAATATTTCAAACAGTTGGTCATTTTTGCTGCATTATTTCATGATAATTGCACATAAAATTCTCCAAGTGTTTTGACTGAGAAATATTATGGCTATTACAAATCAGTTTTTTCAATTATTATATAAATATTCTAGCACCTTAACACTTCTATTGTCACTGACTAATAGTTCATTAACTTATTCTTTTTTTTTTTGTTATTATTTTTGACCAATGGTCTGTATTTTTAATTGGGGATCTTGTTATCATTAGATCCTATTTATCAAAGAAAGCTATATGACAGAGTGACTCTTCCTTTGTTACCAAAGTAGCTGTACCTGGAGGATATAATGGATACTATGGCAGCAAAAGGAAATCGCTGTTCTACACTCATGCAATCAGTCTGGAAACATATTTAAGTCTTTGGACTGGCTTTGGGGTAGGTTTATCATAGTGCAAAGTCAGCACAATGAATGTTTACACTAATATATTTTTGTTATAAGATGTAAGCCCAGTGGAGCCTTAAAGACAGGGTAACAAAATTAACAGTGATTTTGAAGATACAAAAATAAGGTAAACCGCTACAGCCAGTGACACACTCAATATGAAAACAAGAGCTCTTTCTTAAGATAATGTGTGTTGATACTAGGTGTACAATGTATTTGACACTCCTGTCAAACAAAAGGGCTGTGGCACAGAAAAGTGCCGGCTATAGGAGCTAGCGAATGACCCAACTCTCTACTATTTCTATTTGATTAAAAGTCTGTTATTGATGGGGTAGAACGAGAGCCTGGCTTCACCATTGGGCTGAATATCAGCTACTTCAGAAGCCAAGCTTATTAACTAGTAAAGTGCCATCAGCATGTTTGAGATTGGAAGCATGGAAGAATGAAAACAGTGCATTTGAGCATGCCAATACCTCGTGAAAAAGAAGTTCAGAGATGATAAAGTGTAGCAAAAGATGAGCAAATTTAGAAATTAAATTGTTCCAGTTAGACAAGCTTCTTCAAAGTTTTAGGAAAAAAAAGTTTATATTTAAATGGGAATACTTTATGCTTTTTTATGGAACACTTTAAGATTTTTTCTTTTAGTAATTAAATGGATCAAAATGACATTTTGAGAGGAAGGAAGATCAAAAAATGAAGAGAGAGTGAACCAAAAGTAGAAATTAAAATACTGTTTTCATGGATACCTTTATGAAAAGTCTGGATAATGCTGACAAAATTTTTCAGTGGAGGAGCTATTTTGCTATGACTAAATAATAACAAAAATGTTTTTACAAAACAACTGAATCTTCAAACACTTTTATTACAACTACCTTGGTACAGGACTTGGTACTTCAGTGGTAGAAACTGTATACTTTCTATATTTTTTTCCTGCTTATTTATTGTGGTTTTTGAGGATTGGTTCTTTTTTATTTATTTAGGTTATAGTGTTTACATTATTTTAGTAGCTAAAGGATATGACTGGGCTGGATGCTATTTCCAACACAATGTAAATATGAGTGGGAAGCACTGTTGAGAAAGGCAATGAAAATAAGTGTATTATTGATAGCTACAGAAGTGATAAGAGAAAAGGTGGGGAGAATGTTAGGGTGTCCCAAGGAGTCAGCAGAGAGGTTTCTGCAAAGACTTTCCAGGCGGTGAGACAAACTCCGTGGGTTAGCCTCTTCTTTCCCATAGTATCCTCCATAGGCTTAGCCAATCACATGGGCATCACTTTGTGCAGATTGAGATTGTACAATAAAGCTGGACAAAATTCTAAATTTTAACCACAAATGCTTATTTTACCACAGTCAGTTTCTTTAAATCTGGCTTTAAAAATCCTTCCATTTTAAAACTTATGAGGAAACTTACAGATAAACTTTCTAAATGTAAGTAAGCCTTATTTAAAAGAAGGTCAGACTGTAGCTGATGTACTACCTATGGCTCACAAAAAAAATCACTGCAAATGCTGTATTAGAATCACAGAATCACAGAATAGTTTGGGTTGGATCTAGTCCAACCCCCCTGCAAGGAACAGGGACATCTTTGACTAGATCAGGTTGCTCAGAGCCCCGTCCAACCTGGCCTTGAATGTTTCCAGGGATGGGGCATCAACCACCTCTCTAGGCAACCTGATCCAGTGTTCCACCACCGTCATTGTAAAATTTTTTTTCCCTTATATCAAGTCTGAATCTGCCTTCTTCTATTTTAAAACCATTACCCCTTGTCCTGTCACAACAGGCCGTGCTAAAGAGTTTCTCGTCTTTCTTATAAGCCCTCTTTAGGTACTGGAAGGCTGCTATAAGGTCTCCCTGGAGCCTTCTCTTCTCCAGGCTGAACAGCCCCAACTCTCTCAGCCTGTCCTCATACGAGAGGTGGTCCAGCCCTCTTATCATCTTTGTGGCCCTCCTCTGGACCTTCTCCAACTGGTCCATGTCCTTCTTATGTTGGGGGCTCCAGAGCTGGACACAGTACTGCAGGTGGGGCCTCACAAGAGCAGGTACAGGGGCAGAATCACCTCCCTCAACCTCCTGGCCACGCTTCTTTTGATGCAGCCTAGGATGCGGTTGGCTTTCTGGGCTGCAAGCGTGCATTGCTGGCTCATGTTGAGCTTCTCATCCAGCAACATCTCCAAGTCCTTCTCCTCAGGGATGGTCACAAACCACTCTCCACCCAGCCTGTGTTTGTACTTGGGATTGGCCTGACCCATGTGCAGGACCTTGTACTTGGCCTTGTTGAATTTCATGAGGTTCTTCTTATTTTTTTTTGTTTGACAATTAGACTTCATGCACAGGTGTCATTCTTATATATTATCATTCATGCCTGTGTTCATGCGTATCACAAGGAGCATTCATCTGATCGCACAGAGTAGTTCACTATACAGCACTCTACTTATGCTTGTAATCTTGCTTTGGCTCAGAACCTAGTGTGACATGTGAAAATGCTGGATTCCTAGGAAATCCAAAATATTCCACATCCTAATACATCTATGAAATGCTTTATTTATTTATATTTGTATCACTATACATATAGAGAGACAGATAGTTAGATTCCATTTAAGTAGAAACTTTTCAGTTCAGATATCTTCACTTACTTTCCTAAGACTCTAGATGCTGCATGAAAAAAAAAATGTTTATCTAAAAATCTAGAGCATACACTGTTGAAAAATTACTGTGTGCTCAATAATGACTGTCTGAGTAGTTAGTCATAACAGCTTCTGTCTTACTTTAGCTAACGTATATCTCTAAATTCAAAGTAGCAGCAGTTATTATAATTATTATAATTGTTGTTTTGTTTTATAAATACAATTGGACATACCATTCACTTGTAACAACACTATGTTTAGAAAATATCAACCAAATTCTGCTTTAATATCTTATCTGAAATGAGTCAACATCTCCTCTTTAAAGAGATAAAACTGAGCAGTTTTGGGGCTGTTACATGAAGAAGAAGAATTCAATGCCAGACACTGAAGTAAATTACTCAGTCAAGCTAGTAGAAAAGCTTAAGAGAAAAACTGTTTGCAGTTATTTGCAAAGTCTACAGGCAAACATCTGGCTATGTTTTTGTCCTTCAGGTATGATAGATTTTGCTAAGAAGAGCACCATCAAAAATCCCATAAGAGTAAATTGGCCTGGGAGAAAATCAGAAGGTAAGAGAAAAACATCTTTATTTATTTATCTTACCTTGACTTCTTCTGCCACTAGGTTTGCTTGCAGTGAAATATGTCAGAAGTGAATTCTGCTTAGTGCTTACCTCAAAAATGATTTTGTTCTGTGTAGTTTTTTTAATATTTTCTCCTGAAAGGAAAATGTACTAGTACTTTCCAATAATTGTTTTCAGTTAACATTCAACGGACTAGGGCTGTGGAGAGTGATCCCATTTAAAAAAAAAAACAAAACAGATTTATATCAGATAACAGATGCATTTCTTACTTTCAAAAAGGAATGGGCGTAGGCTAAAGGCTAGAGATTGTCACTTATTTTAGACAGTTTAATGGAGATCATACTAGCATCCAAAATCCATTTTACCTCTCCCTTGAGTGCACCATGTATTTCTGTTGTATTTACCTTCCCTGTAAAATAAGGTGACACCTGCCATTAGTTTAATTTCTTGGTCAGGTAAAATATTTTAACTTTTTTTTTTTTTTCCCCCAGGAATTAAAATCAGTAATACTAGGGCATTCATTTTAGCTTGTACAAATAAAAATATGTCCATCTGCTACGTACATTGTATGGGATACAGTAGGTATGCAGAAGAACATATTCAGCCTATAAACTGTTCAGGGAGAGTTTGTACAAGCTGTAAATGTTCATTAGGTATCCATTTCCTTTGAAAGTAAGTTTTTAATTTACTTAAATATTTCAACATTTATTTTTATTGCATTAATTATGAAGATACTTAAAGATCTTAGAACCATAGAATGGTTTGTCTTGGAAGGGACCTTAAAGATCATCTATTTCCAACTACTCTGCCATGGGCAGGCACACCTTCAACTAGACCAGGCTGCTCAAAGCCCCATCCAACCTGGCCTTGAACACTTCCAGGGATGGCCCAGCTTCTCTGGGCAACCTGTTCCAGTGCCTCTCCACCCTCACAGTAAAGAATTTCTTCCTTATCTCTAATCTAAATCGACACTCTTCCAGTTTAAAGGCATTACCCCTTGTGTTATCTCTACATGCTCCTGTCAAAAGTCCCTCTCCAGCTTTCTTACAGGCTCCCTTTAAGTACTGGAAGACCGCTATAAGGTCTCCCCAGAGCCTTCTCTTCTCCAGGCTGAACAGCCCCAACTCTCTCAGCCTGTCCTCATAAGAGAGGTGCTCCAGCCCTCTCATCATCTTTGTGGCCCTCCTCTGGACTCGCTCCAACAGGTCCGTGTGGTCCTTGTGTTGGAGTCTCCAGAGCTGGATGCAGTACTCCATGTGGGGTTTCACAAAAGCAGAGTAGAGAGGACGAATCACCTCCCTTGACCTACTGGCCACACTTCTTTTGATGCAGCCCAGGATGTGGCTGTAGGTCCGCTGCAGATAGTGCTTGGAACCAGCTGTCTAATTCTTTCTCAACCTCCTTGATGCTATGCAACCTTGTCACTGCCTTCTGAAGCTCAGCCATACGCTGCAGAAGCTCCTCTGCCTGGGCATACATTTTGCAGGTAGGACTGCTGCCTGTCCCTGCCCAGGAGAAAGGTCCAGGCACTTCCTGCAGCCTGAGGTCTGCACTGCAGCCTCTCCCTTCAGCTGCTCTGTCTGTGTGGAGGCATTGGTCATCAGCGGGGTAGATGGTGGAGATTCCCCAGCCAGAGCTGCAGTCTTTGCTCTCAGACAAGTGCCCACCCTTCTGCCTTGAAGGTCAGGTAGGATGAGTACGCTTAACCTGTGCAGATGGTCACAGAACGATGCCTGGTTGCTTGGTTATGTGTAGTTCAAGTCTCCCGCTCCATGGGAGTGGAATGCCCCTCCTTTGAAGCGACGCCCTTCCTGCGTACCCTCCTGCATGAACTGCCACATCACGCCCTGGCTGATGTGCCATGTCATTTTGCCTGCCCTGTTTGTGGTGCTCTTGGTCACCGGTGCTCCCTCGGGCTGCCTTTTGTGGGAGTGGTGGCTGGCTGCCGTGACTCCTGCTCCCATCCATGCCTTGTCAGACTCCTGGTGGGTGTCTGCACTCCCCTGGGGTTTCACCGATTCAGGAAGCCCCCCTGTAAACTGCAAACTCCTACTCCGCTGCAGAATGCACCTGCATCAAAGCTGATTGCCTGGGCAACAGATGTGGGCATGTTCTTAAATTTGGTTGTGTATCTGAATTACTTATTGATTTTCAGTATAAGAGAGAGTAATAGCAACATTAATTTAGGAATCAAGCTTTCTGATCAGATTGTGATGTGCTTTATTTTTTATAGACTGCATTCACCTATGTTCACGGAAGAAATCAAAATTATGAATTTTCTTCATGTATGACACCAAAGATGCTGTTATCACTATTCCTTTTGCACAGTAAATTAAAGACTTCATAAAGTATTAACAGAATGAGATTATGTTAAGCTGCATAAAACTGCCCAGATATCTTGATTTCCTTTGCAGATTTCAGTGGGAAATGTTTCTGGCAGGTACAGTTCTTTCTGCCTCCATTTACACAAAGCCTACCTGTTCTGCCATAGTCCCTCCAGTGTGGCTGTGCCTAAGTTCTCTCTCTTCTTTCTTACATGCTCATGTTTCCAGAAAACCTCAGCCAACCAATTCTAATGCCTCCCTACCCTAACATAAGTCCATGTTGAGTCCAAATTTACTGTGTACTGTGTGTTTTACACTGACCTCTTTGCTCTGCCTATTATTTCTAAAAGAGTTTTGCCCAGCTCTGCCTTTCATTAACTGACCATGGGGAAGTTGTTTGTAGCTGTGGGGTTTCCTTTGTAAGCCTGGTCCCATTTTATCATCCCCTATACTGTGCTGCAAGGCACTATGTCTCAACTTTTCAAGTCATTTACTGTCCTATCAATAGATCTCCTATAGCTATAGGGAAAGCACAGTTCAGGGCATGAAACTCTGAACTGCATAATGCACAAGACAGACAAAACATTTGAAACTGTAATCCCTAAGCTCCAGGAAGCATCTACAGGCCACGTAGACATCAAGGTCTAATTCAAACATCCCGTTCTAGATCTAAGTATAATAGCTGAAGAAGTTTTTGCCCTGGTGTATTGCTTGCTGGCTAGAGATGACTGACCCCTTCCACCTGCTGATGGACGGACTGTTTGTGCTCTCCAAATTTGCCACATAGTTTGTTTATACTTACCTCGCTGATTTTGTGTGAGATGGATTAGGCTGTGCTGACACCAGGACAGTAATCCACTGAAGTGGTAACACATAGCTGGGGAGGGATACCAGCTTTGATGGATATTGTTTGCAAAGTGGATGCTGTGAAATTTCCAAGGTTTTATTTTCATCCAAAATTTGGTAAATTTTTTTGGAGTTAAAAATAAATATTTTGGACATCAGGTTTAATCCACTCACAAATTTTCAGTTTTGCAATTCACATCAGAGGTACCAACACACCTTTAAAAGCTAGTAATTATCATTCATTCCCTAGTCTAATTGTTATAACTGAAATGTAAAATAAATTAGTAAATACCTGCTTGAGGCAGACATCCAGAATGCAGGTTTTCACCCTCACTAGTTGTAAGCAGTGATAACAAAGGAGATCAGCAAGTGGAAAAATTGATTCGCAATTGAAAGTGAGAAGTAACTAGCTATTGTTTCAATAGCTTTGATTGATAACTAGGTAGAGCTAGAACAGGTATTGGGTATGTTTGTCCTCTAATGACCTGTTTTAAACTCATTATTTCTTTTTTTGTTCCTAGATTTAAACACAAAAGATGAAATAAGTACTTTCATCTGATGTCTGCTGTAAAGGCTAATGAGAGAAATATAAAACCTAGAATGTTTAGGTTGATTATCAGGAAAATGTCTTCTGACATATATCTGAAATAAATTATGCTTTGGAATGGTCTCAGAAGGCAAACAGCTGAGGCCTGATTTTTTAGATCATACTGCTAGGTAGGCAGAGGTCATGAAGATACATTCTGTGAAACAGCCTCATAAAGCAGGACTAGAAGGTGATGATTGGATAATCCCGTTCATCTGTAAATGCTGTGATTCTGTGATCCACTTTTATTTAATTTAAAGAATGTTCAGTGCCTCATGGAGAGTTTCTGCATTGTCAAAGCAGGATGAGAGGCACTAACACAAAAGAAAGAAAAAGCGCAGCAACACAAAAATACTTCTCATGTTGCTAATTAATCATGGTGTGAGTTTTCTTCCAATGGCACCTTCTTTCCAACCTCTGACATATGGTGCTCATGTAACCAGCTAATTTGCAGTATCACATCCATACATCTGCATGTCAGATAGGTGTTTTGCTTTTGGAAGCTGGTGGCCAGGATTCTGTGAGAGGGTGTTTAAGATAAAGGTCACCCAGAGGTACCACACAGGATCAGGTAAGAGAAGGCAGAGGAGAGAAAGTGTTCACTTAATCATCTCTTCTCCTATTCAGTCCATTATTTGCACATTTTAGGGGCAGATGTGCAATCTGGGAAGTTTTCCAAATTCATTTTTCAGAACATTAGGTGCTCTCAACAGTAGGCGCACTAAGCAAATCCCTCTTTGTAACAATTTTGCCACCAGCATTGAAGATGAGCTGCTTTTGGGATTAAAATAGATGGCTGAGAACTTGGGCCAAAAAAGCAGTTTGTGGATAAAATTACTCAGAAAACTTTTTAGCTGGTTTTCACATACCCTCTCTATTCTACTTAGAGTCCTTCAATCCTTTCAGCACTTACTGAAAAAGTCTTCTTGCATGGAGTGTTTCTGAAAAAAAAATAAGATAGTACATTTCAAGAGGCTGAAAAATGTTTCTAGAACAATTCTGTGTATAGGACAATGAATCAGCTACCCCAATGTATTGATCTTATCAAAGAGTTTCTAAATATCCAGACTTGTTGCTACTTAACCTTGTTATTTTTCTATTTTGTTCGAGTTCTGTGTTTTTTCATGCCCTAGAAGTCTTTCATACAGCAGCCTCAGTTTTTGATTTCCTTTCTTACTGCTTTAATGAGACTCCTTAGTGGAGTGTAGGTTTCTTACTGCAGAATTCTTGACTCCCCTCTAACGGCAGTAGCTCAGATATGCGGACATTCAATACAGTTCAACTGTTTTCCTGCTCATTTAACTAATAGGTTGGAGAAGCTGGAGTTGTGTATCGTCTGATTGTTCTGTTTTGTCTTATTTATTGTTACGTATATCTACAGGGAAGCAGTACGGAAGACACTGACTAGTTAGATGGTTAACTTTTTGTTAGCTTGGTTTTTTTTTGAAAAGGATTTTAGAAAGTAAGGCTCATAACAAAAGTGAGAGAAGAAAGACAGACTGATGAGCTTGCAGTGAAGATTTAACCCTGCTCCTGAGTGGTTCAGAGGGTGAGCATGCCCAGGTGGGGACCCTCTTTCAGCATAAAACCGTTACCCTTTGTCTTGGCAGTACGGATCCTGGTAAAAAATCTCTCTCCTTGTCTTTCTTATAAGCACCCTTTATATTTGAAAAGCTGCAATAAGGTGTTTCTGGAGCCTTCTCTTCTCCCAGCTAAACAACCCCAACTCTCTCAGCTTGTACTCATAGGAGAGGTGGTCCAGCTACCTGATCATTTTTATCGCTCTCCTTTGAATCTGATCCATCAGGTCCGTGTCTTTCTTGTTCTGGGGACCCCAGAACTGGATGCAGTAGAGGGGAGAATCACCACTCTTGATCAGCTAGCCACGTTTCTTTTTACGCAGTGAAAATGAGTAAGCATTTTACTAAATTTACAGTATTTTTTTTTCCTGTAGTTTCTATGTATGTCCAATGTAATTAATTGCTATAGTATTTATGGTGCAAGTTACAGCATGATATCAAGTGTCAGTTAAATAAGAAAATGGCCTATAAGCACACCCACAGAAGGACAGGTGTTTCCATTAAACAGCCTTCCATTATTTGAGAATGCTACCAGTCTACCAAAGAAGCTAAGTATCCTTGCATCAATAACCTCAGTAACGCCCAAAAATTGTTGATTTAATCATGTGCTTTCAATTTAAGGACATGAATAAACATTGCTTAAATTGGAGCTGTGTTCAGCAGAAGGAACAGCAGCATCATATTCAAATATTACTCCATAATAAATTTTAGCTTCTTAATACTGACCACTGTATAGCATCATTAGGAGAGGATTCAACAGAAGTCTCAGCAGTAATAAAATAAGTTCCCTGTGTTTTATAAATGGATCACATTAATTACTTGTGCTCACAGCATCTCTAATAATTCCCAGGGCAGAAACAACATGTCCATTCTAATAACTCTAAGGGGGATTCTGTGTTTACACCACTGCATATACAAAAAAGCTATGTAGTCCTCTAAGGCTCTTTAGCTCTAACTAATTAAACAGTGATTTTTGCCGCATGTGTCAGAAAAAAAAGCTTTTTCCTCGTGGACACAAGCAGCTATGGAAAATTCTCTTAACTATGCAACTGCCTTTGGATACCATGCCATTGGGCAAAAGAAAAGGGAAAGGGAAGTGGGGAATCGAGTTGTGAGAACTTCAGCCTCAAACTATGCAATTAATTCCCCTAGGAACTGAGCATGGCCTCAAACCTCATTGCTTACTGCTTCCAGCTTGTGGCACATTTCTTTGACCTTACCATTTCTAATACAACAGTAGAGGAATATGTTATATGTTTATAAAAAAAAAACAAACCAGCAAAACAATAAGGAACAAACCAAATGAAAACATTATGCATCCATTTTGTTTTCTCCTAGGAAGATGGTACGAGGAGAGGTGAGCAGATATTAGAAACATTACTTTCATGCTGCAGTAAAAGGCAGAGGTGAAGCTGTTTCACTTTGCATAAAAAACTGAAGAGATGAACTTGGATGTATATACTAATGTAGATTATCTGTGGCCCACAAGACAGCTGAATCTAGCCTTCACTGTATTTAATGTTACCACACTGTGGGCAATTCACATGTAGATACAGAGTTAAGTTTCAAAATGCTGTACTTGCTTCTTATGCACTATGTACTTCCTATGTACTTCTCCATGAAGTTATCAGCCCCAACAGATGCCAATTTTTCCTATAATAGTCAGAGGGGTAATGGGTCATGACAGATGCATATTTTCAGTAGCCAGCTTTGAGGCGGGCTACCATAACCACCCAGAAGGGAACAATGCAGGAAGAGTTTGGTATGATGACTGAGTAGTGGCTTAACTCAGAACACTTACCATTTTCTTGTCCTTTCTCTGGGCATCTAAGACATGAATCTGCTTGTAGTACAAATCAGCTAACTCTCATTTGTTAAAAAAAAAAAGAGAGAAAAAAAAAAGAGAGAGAGAGAGCTAGTACTTCTCATAGTCTAATAGTCTAATGGCTAAATGATTAAAATGTGGAAAAGTGAGTTCAAATTCTTCATTAAGAGTAAGGGCTTGAATTATGTCATTTACATCGTCAGGAGCTTATTCCTTTGACTACCAACCTGTTTGCCTGCAGCTGGCAACTTTGGGCAGGTTTCACTAATTTAGCTTTAGACATTTAACATCTAGGCAAAAAATCTAAGCAAATTTTGTTATTTTCCTTCTGAGAGTGATTTCAGGTGGCTCATTTTGAAGGCAGGTAAGACAGGAAGAAAAACTTTTTTTACTGTTAGGGTGATCAAACCCTGGCACAGATTGCCCAAACAGGCTGTGGAGTCTCTGTCCTTGGAGATATTCAGAACAACTGGAATGCTGCTTTGCACTTGATTTTTCTCTAGAGTGTACTCACTTTAATTTTAGAATCCTAACACAGATGAGAGGAAATTCAGCTGTACCTGAAAGTCAAACTGGCATGCTGAGAGGCAGCTAGAGATGGAGGAAAACAGGTATACGGTGAATTGAAGCGCACAGCCCAGGTCTGTGTTAGATAGCAAATTAATCTAAAATCTTCTGAGATCCAAGCCAGAGCACTCTAACTGCAGAACTACACTTCCCACTTGTATCGTGTCAACACATAGCTTTCAATTAGAAGCCTTAATGTGAATGTTACATACAGGAATAAAATATATGCACTTGTGAAATGTCACAAGGCAAGATGTGTACAGCAAAATGACTTGCAGTTGTTTCAGTACTGAAACACAATAATTACACACTCATGATCATGACAGATACATCCCACTGAAACATTTTATCTTCTTTCTTCCTTGGTATTCTGATTAGATAAGATTTAATAACTAAGATAACTTTTCCATACCTGACAGTTCTTATTACCTTATTCTACAAAGCAATTAATTAAGATTGAAATCAGAATTAAAATTAAAAAAAATATATTTAAAAACACAGAAGAAAGGATAAAGCTGCTGATTGTATATTTTGTATCATGTTTCTTTGCACTGTAGCAAGGCATAATTTCTTCAAGAGTGAGGAGTAAAAATGATTACCAAAGTTTGTGTTTATATTTCTAAGGATGTCCAAGAGTAGACTTAGTAGGAATTCTCACATGAATATATTTTTAAGGCATTTCTTTCTTTAATTACATACATAAAATTGGGGTTTTTTTACTTTCTTGAATTATGTTAAATGTAAATAAATTTGGAAATTGTATTTTGACCACATTTCCAGCTTAATGCAACTGTAACATATGATTTGAAAGGATCAGAGAAATGTAAATGAGAATAGTATATTGCTGCCTCTGAGCTATGAAAGAAAATAGCCTCAATGAGAACAGATATGTTGAGCAGATAAAGCTGGATATACTTTGGTATTTAAGCAGTCTGAAAAGGCCAGATAGTTTGTTTAATTATTTGAAATCTCTGTTCAAAATTTAAATTAGTATGGGAGAAATTTATTTTGTTCTTCTGTTGCTGTGGAAGCTTCCACTGTTACACAGAAAATCAGTGTAGGTTTTTTTGGGGGTCTTAAAACCTGTTGTCAAGTGAAGTTGGCTAATAGTCCTGAAGGCTTCCCATTTTTGTTTTGAACATAGAAAATCAAACATACTTGTTTTTCTGCAAGGTTTGTCTCCTATTAAGCTCATAAGTAGTGCAACTGGTAAGCATCTCTGAAAAGCAGGACAGTTTTTCTGTGATTGACTTTCTTTACAGAAAAGCTATGGAAAAGGCTACATCAGGCAATTTTCACTTGAAATCTCACCTCTTTGGCTCAGCTTTTGATTCTGCCACTCCCTGTGTGGCTTAGGGCACCTCACTTAACCCTTGCTGGGAGTTACAATAGTTAGCCAGTCTCTTAAGAATTTTGCATGACTTCCCTAATGAGGACAAAATAAGCAAAGAACACTACAATATTGCAGAGGTCTATTATCATTAGAGTAAATTAGACAAATATTGTTTTAGGAACTGTGCACTCCCTACTCTTTTTCTAGGAAAGCCTGCGCAAGCCACAGCAAACTGATGATCTGTTGCTGCATAGCTGGCCCTGCACACCAAAAAATATCTTGTCAGTGACTGTGTTTAGCATATGATTGTTGACCTTTACTGAATCCTTTCACTATGTGGTAAATAAATGTGTGGTATTTATGCTTTTATTTTTAATAGATAGTACAATTTTGCTACCTTTTATAGCTACAAACCGTACCCTTTCAGGCACGCTAACAAGTCCTACAGAATGAAAGCGATTTTCTTGCTTGCAGTCCTACAGTTCTCAGCACCCTGAGCAGCCAAAGAGGATGAAAAGGAACTGAATGTATCTGTGATACTACTTTTGAAGCATCTTCCCAAATGTTGTAGATGAACTTTCTGGATTTCTACTAAGAATCCTTCAAGTGAGAGAGAGAGAGATATCCTTATTGGCTTTAAAAGTTTCTGGCAGCTGCATTTAAGCAGTGTGTTCTAGATGTGAATTTTATTTAAATGTCTTGGATAAATGCTGGTAGACACACAGTCTTCTGTTAGTGAGGAGTTCTATATTTTTAACCTCAGAGAAAACTCATGATTTTAGTCATGTTTGGATTGGATTTAGTTATCTTGACAGCAGATTTTTGAGATATTACATGTAAAATATGAAGAAAAAAAATATGGCTTTAATTCAGAGTTATGGGGTAGATTCTGATTAGCTGCAAGGACTCAGTGCCTGAAAGCAGGCCAGAAGCTTCCTCTGGTATGCAAGGGGAGAAGATAAATAGTGCTGCATGCTGCAGTTGAGAAGCACAATACTGGTCCAGTTCTCACAGTTGTATTTCAAGAAGTAGATGAGATGAGTCACTGCTGTGAATAGAAATAATCTATATCACCACATGCGCACCCACATATATAGGACTTAAAATGTCATTTAATTTCCTCACCATTAAGGCTCATGTACTTGCTCAGCAATGGTAAAAACTTCTGAGGGCTGGGGCAGAGGAATAAATTCCATCTAGTACCATTTTGTATGCTTTTTATTAACCTGTTTTTTCTTTCGACCCCATTTTATAATTTCAGAGAGCTTTAAAACATTAATGCACCTTAGGAAAGTAGATCCTACGTGGCACACATCAATTCATTACTATTTAGGCTGTTTACTGAGATTTAGAAAACCTGTATCTATCTTTTCTTTTAAACTTAATGAACCTGAAAAAATTACAGGGAATTTGTACACATAGTGGGATAGAGTGCACCCTCAGCAAGTTCACCGACAACATCAAGCTGTGTGGAGCGGTCGACACGCTGGAGGGAAGGGATGCCATCCAGAGGGACCTTGACAGGCTGGAGAGGTGGGCCCATGCCAACCTCATGAAGTTCAACAGTCCAAGTGCAAGGTCCTGCACCTGGGTTGTGGCAATTCCAGGCACAAATACAGGCTGGGCGGAGGATGGATTGAGAGCAGCCCTTAGGAGAAGGACTTGGGAGTGCTGGTGGATGAGAAGCTCAAAATTAGCCAGCAATGTGCCCTTGCAGCCCAGAAAGCCAACCACATCTTGGGCTGCATCAGAAGAATTATAGTCAGCAGGTCAAGGGAGGTGATTCTACCCCTCTACTTTGCTCTCAGACCCCACCTGGAGTACTGTGTCCAGCTCTGGAGCCCCCAACATCAGAAAGATGTGGACCCATTGGAGAGAGTCCAGAAGAGGGCCATGAAGATGATGAGAGGGCTGGAGCACCTCTCCTATGAGGACAGGCTGAGAGAGTTGGGGCTGCTCAGCCTGGAGAAGAGAAATCTCAGGGAGACCTTATAGTGGCCTTTTAGTACTTAAAGTGGGCCTACAGGAAAGATGGGGAGAAACTCTTTAGCAGGGCCTGTTGTGATAGGATGAGGGGTAATGGTTTTAAAATAGAGAGAGGTACACTCAGATTGCATACAAGGAAAAAAATTTTTACAATGAGGGTGGTGGAACACTGGAACACGTTGCCCAGAGAGATGGTGGATGCCCCACCCCTGGAAACATTCAAGGCCAGGTTGGATGAGGCTCTGAGCAACCTGATCTAGTCAAAGATGTCCCTTCATCTTGCAGGGGGGTTGGACTGGATGGCCTTTAAAGGTCCCTTCTAACCCAAACTATCCTATGATCTATGATTCTATATGTGACACAGTTCCAACACACATGGATATAGAAATGTTGTACTAGGTTAAAAAAATATATATCTCTGTGAAGTTTGCTTCAGAAATGTTTTTGAGAAGAACATGTATAATTATCCGAAAGGATGCCTACTTGGAACATCTCTTTCTTTTAAAAATAGAAAACTTGATTTATCACAACTGCCTTTTTGTGGCAAAGTGAAAGTTAGCATTGGATATCCAGTATCCTCTAATATTCCTTATTCCATCTGGCAACAAAGTGACCCCGAGGGGGAAAAAAAAAAAGAGTACAGTTATTAATTCAGTCTTCGGTTGTGCTTTTTTTGGTGAATAATATTGTACACAGCGGTCCTGGTAACCTCAGTGATACAAGTAGTAATTCACAGCACAGTTTGTGTCCAGTCCTATCTATGTGCTTTTATGTAGTATCCATGTCAGGTTTTCTGAGCTGAGAAAAAAACCAGATGCTTGGTCATTTCAGTTACACTTTTAAGAGGAGCAGAAGGACTCACGATAGTCTTGTGCGTTGGAGTAACTTTTACTTTAAAATAGCTTGATTGCTAGACTGAGATAGATAGGAGTAAAAACAAAACCTAAGAGCTTAAAATAACGTGATGGACCTCATAATACTATGTTCTGGAAAAACTGCAGCTTTCAAACTATGTATAGGTTGAACTGATTAATCTTAATTGATCCCTCCCACATTTGTCTTCTACAGGGACTCCAGTTTACATAGATGTATCTACGTTAAGAATCCCACATGTCAATAACAGTCCTGCTATTGATTCAAAAAGGGCTGTAAAATCTAACCTCCGTATTGGTGCTGTTGCACTGCAATCAGTACCTGAACTAACTAAATTAAAGACGGGTAGATGTAGCTAACTTCGCTAGAGTCAGTCTTTTGGATTCTACGGCAGATCTACCTTTAAAAAACATAAACCTGTTACTTAGACAGGGAGACTAAAAAGTGAAAACACAATTAATACGGAGCAGTACCAGCCAGCACTGCTCCTATTACAACTGGTAGTCAGGTAGGAAAGGTTATAGTTCTTTGTATTGTTCTGACTCTAGTTGGTTCGGAAAAAGAGTTTAAAATGCGCACTGCACTATGATGCTGGAGTACTGCCCCAAAAGGTACAGGACCCATCTTGACAGCATCATGTTCGTGCTTTGGTCAGACTTAGCATTCAGTAAAGCCTCAATTTTAAGAGTACTGTATAGATTCAGTTTGTAAGTGATGCTAATGAAGTCTAACTTCCTCAGGTTGACTTGTTTGTCCTGGGAAAAATATCAGCCTACTTTTCCTGTGCTCTGTGATGTGTTTGACTGATGACAACGAATATGATTTGCACAGTGCAAGTTCATAGATAGAGAGATTTTGGGGTGGGGAGGATAACTTCCTATTAAGTTGCATGGTAGCTACTAATTAATAAGACCAAGAGACTTTTAAAAACCTTTTTCTTCTTTTTCTATTTCCCTCTCCCAGTTGTTCAACTGGAAAATTTTCCTTTTGGGATAAAGTCTCTAGGGAAAAGGTGTAAGTAACAAACACTTATGAAAGCTATCAAAAGACTTTTAAATTAATTAAGAAGAAAGAATACATTAGAGGAACTTCCTCCTGGAGACATAAAAAGAGCTGCAAGACAAAGCATTATCTATGGTAAAAAAAAAGTAATCTTTCAAAAGATCTAAATTATTTACGTTTTTTAAAGTGCCTTGCCATTTTAACAGTTTTTAATGCCCAAAGGAGTACAAAAAAAAGAGAAATCCATCAGAGGCAATTAGATATGGAGTGTCTGCCTCCAATCCAAGAGGTGATTGTTTCCCAATTCCCCAGTGTCTGCGAGTGAATTCTAAGAAATACCTCTGTTTGCTTGCTGGGTACACACATCCTCTCACCATCCATGCTTGGATCTTACCAGAGGGGATGATGGAGTAGATGTCACCAGGTACAGCTGTTTATTACTGTGGTTTGCCCCCTTCTGATAAATAAGGAATATAATTGTCTTGTGACAGATGCACTGAAAAAAAACTGTGTGTCAGAAACTGAAGCACGGCAGAGCATTTTTATGATGCTCAAGACTTGCTTTCCTTACTACCATAACAACCTGCTTCTCTATGGGTTAAGTTGGAGAATGTCCTCTTCATGTGCTGTGCTAAGCCATCCCTCAGTGATATGGTGAAACTGAGAGGTAGCTTAGTATAACACAGAGAGCACTGGTTCAGTAACACACTGCACGTTTTTCACAAATTTCAACAGGAATGATGTGACAGTTAGCTCTCTGCAGAGTTCTTTACATGCTATAATTCTAATGAAAAGCTCTTTTTACTAGCTTATGGCTGCATTTACACAAGCCCCCATAGGTCTTGTAAACTCAAAAAAAAAGAGAAAAAGAAAAGCTTTGACAGTTATAAAGTTAGAAAGCCCTCCCACCTGTAGCTCATCCTCAGAAAATTGCATTCTACACAGTCAAATGGTAGGAAGATTATGACATACCTTATTACTCTCTTGAGTAGTGTAACTTTACCGAAATATTCCACTATTAGGCATCTTCCTCACAAATCCACCTGAATAAAAGCTAGAGCAGTTAGTGTCTCTTCTTGTTTTACACTATATTAATATATATAGTAAAATAGAACTTTGCAGAAAATAATAGAAATATAGCAGAAAATAATGAGTGAAATCTTGCCTTACTTAAAGCATCTATTTTCATATGCAGTCCAAGCTAAAAAAAAAATTAAAATTAAAGCAAATAAAATTTACATCAACTTCTGCAAGAAAAATATTAAAAGTACTTGAGTTGGCTGTATTTAAATTTTCTTGGCTGTGTACAAATTATCAGCCTCATTTATTTTATTTTTTTTGTGAAAGGAAAAGATACCTCCTCTAATTCCCTGGTTTTGGGCTTCCAGGATGGTCACCACAGAAATGTATTGAAGTCATTCTGCATTAATATATAAATGATAACAAGTTCTCCATCTATAGTACATTCCTGTTGGCAATCTTGTATCAAAAAGCCCTGTAACCAGTAGTAAAGGAATAGTTTCAGCACCATAGAAACAGGTTTCATTTATGTGATCTGAACAAAATTTACTAGTTCAGCTTATTTTTAAATACATGCAAGTTTATGACTCCTGAAGAACTGTTAAAACTGTTTTAAGAAAGACAAAACTGGATACATTTTTCAACTGTCAAACATTTGGTCTTTGTTTTTAATGTGATGGAAAAAAGCCCATGATATTGACTGTGCCTCTAGTCTTAAAAAGCCCTGCCACTTAAAACTATAACCTTGAAGTTGAAGTAGTTTTATGCTAATAAATTATGCATAATGAATTTATAGATACTAGTAGAGCTTCTGCAGATTGGCAGTTGCATAGTCCAAAATTTCCGTGAATACTTCCATAAATTACATTTTAATTCCCTATTTTATGTATAACAGTTGCTAAATCACATAGAAAATTCAATTTCCCTTTATTTACATAGGAGAGTTTAATTAATTTTCTTAAAGCAATAAATAATATTTAATTATTGAACAATAGCATCTTTATTAACACTTAGCTAGAATTTTACACTGTTAGTTTAAATCATTACCAATCAATCTATTAGCTTATTGTAACTTCCAATCTAACTGAAAATTGTCATAAATTATTTCAAAAAGAATGTGGTCATTTAATAAAATAATTTTATGAAGCAGAATTTTATGATGCAGAACGATTTTCAGCTGATTGAGATGCTATGAGTATATCCTTTAGTCTTTATGGTCGTGACTGATTGACCAGCCTTACATCATGCACAGTTCTACTCCATTTAATAGTTGTCTCTAAAATTCTAGGAACGAAGAAAAATATAACTATTGAAAATCTATAAAAAGTACATTATGCAGAAAAAAAAAATCAGGTGTAAATATTTAAATAAACACAGAATAAAATAATCTGGAGAGCTTCAGCCAGGTGACTGCAAGCATGAGGACAGCATAGCTATTTTACTTTTCTCTAGAACCAGGGAATGTTTACTCTGTTGCATCTGTTACAATAATCTACATCCATTAGCATGAGACACTTAAAAAATTTGGACACCGCTGTCCATAGAATAATGCACTTAGGAATACTTTTTAGGGATTAATATCCTGAAACTTTATTGTTTGCATGTCATGATGGGAGTGAAAGGTTCTGGATATAAGTAAAAATTATATTTTATCATAGATTAATCATGGCTAAATTAATCAGACCCTGGGACTAATAGTTCAGGTTTCTGAGCGGTGTTATTTAATGTGTTATGAGAGTAAAATTTAAAAGACAACTTGAAACTTAGGAACATCCATTTTGAAGGCTGAAGATCACTTGGAGAGAAACCAGAGAACAATGCGAATATTCAAAGCTCTAGGAGATGTGACCTATTACAGATGTGTTACTGAGAGAAGACAGACATGAATGAATAATGGTAATGGACTTAAAGTGCAGAAAATCTGGCTGCAGACAGAAAGAGGATGAAGTGGTCTTCATAATTACTAAGCCTAGTACAAGAAGTAATGAGATCATATTTCAACAAAGGAGAATTAGTTTAAAGATTTAAAAACCTTTCTAGTTGCAGGAATAGGTAAGCAGTGGAACAGACTACTGTGGCAGAGTGTAGGGTCCCCGTCACTGGAAGATATGAACAGCCTAAGAAAATGTATCACTATTTAGGTTTCCACAGGTAATCTTCCATGGGAGAAGGGAAGGAACTGATACCATGCTGCCTGTTTTTTCTTGGTTCTATTATATAGTTCAGATATGTATTAAGAAGCCAGATGGTCTTCAGAGCATTATTGCCTAGCAGACTGCAGCAAGAACAGGAAAGCAGCATATCCTGCATGAAATGCCAATAGCAGTCCAGTGCATATTTTACCATGAACAGGAAGACAGAAAAGAAGACTCTAGGATTCTTCAAATTCTCAAGGACGTCTCAGAACACAACTCTGTGTTCTGAACCTATTTAAAGAGAGTGTTTTCTGGCAACAGTTGGTGGCTGAAGACGTAACACGACAAGGCATCTGTAGAGTAGAAGAAGATAAGAGTTTCTGTTTTTTTCCTCTGCAATTGATATGTATAACCAGGTTATTGCTTTTCTTGTACAAATAAAACAAACCGTTACTCAGACTGAAAAAAGCCAACTCTCCTATAAAATTTGTCCCTATGAATTTTTTTGCAAAGGTGGAGTGGTAAATAGCCTAAGAATGTTTGTGTTGAATTGATCAAGTTCAGCCTTGTTGGCTTTTTGTACTAAACAGTAATCAATATAACTTGGTTAACTTGCTTTCTTTATCCAGCTAATAGAGATAACTTGACTGGAGGCACTGGGCACAACACATTCAGAATAAAAACAACTATAAGAAATGAACTGGTTTCTAAATATGGAGTCTTGTTCTCCAGTATCATGCAATAAAATCTTACAGCCTACATCCATAGATAATCTCCTGAAACCTGCTTCTTCATGGAAGGACTTATGAGTCTGGTAATATGATTTGAAAATCAGCTCTGTTAATTATCTGAGCTACGTACACCTCTTGACAGACTTGGATGTGAGCTTTTATAACTACTGGGTATCTCCAATGACAGAAAATGTATGTTGCCTTGTCTCCAGCAATCTATGAAATGGCTGTTGGTTTTTTAACTGCCAATTTAATGGTGACATTTGCTTTTCACTGCAGGTTAAGAAAAATATTCTGAGTCCTCTTGTTGTAACTTGATACAGATGAAGTTTTCAATTCTATAATTAGTGATAACTGTAGGCCACCTTGTGTGGAGATAAATGAATACTGAGGTCCTCTTTTACAATACACTTCTGAAAAGCAGCAGGTTCTATTGGGCAGAGAAATAGTATTGTTATAAACCTCCACCACAAGCGATGGGAAGTTCTTTGGGAAGTAAATTACTATAGTGGTAACCAGTGTGCAAGAGAGTAGGGTACTGATCAATACTATTTCCAGCATACTCCACAATCAATATACTGAAGTAAAAAAGAAGTAGGAAACAGAAAAAGAGACCAAAAGGTTGGATTACAACCAAGCTATATTATGTTGGCTGAAGAAAAGAGAAATGAAGCAACTATTAGGAAAAAAAAAGCCCGGTTGATTCTATCTTCTCTTTACATAAAACATGACTTCATAGTTTATAAATCACATACAGTGTGATGCAAAATGTACAAAAATTTTTAAAGCCTGACCATTCCTGCATGCAGAGGAACACTGAAGTCTTTTAATATGTGAGAAGCACTCTATAGGTCTGACATAAATGAAGGAAAGAGGCTTGTAGTGTTCTGTCTTGGTTAAAACCTGTTCTTGGTTAAAACCTACCTTTTGTTGAAAAGACTTTGGTGATTTGTCAAAAAAAAAAAAAAAGTGAAGCTTTCCATGGGAACACGCTAATTTCCTTGAAACTTTTTCTGTGGTTCCTCACTTAATGACAGCATGAAGCCAGAGGAAAAGGAGCACAGCAGAGGAACAGGCAGCCTTGCCCTGACAGATCTGGTATGAGATTTACGTTTCCAGTCTGGATCACAGAGATAAGGGAACTGGATGTATGCCTTCCAGCTTCCTCAAACACTAAGCTATTTATCCACCTGGAAAGAGGATTTTTTTTTTTTTTCTGCATTATGTTGTTTTACTTTTAAAAATATACATTTGTCTTAGTTTTTGTCCCAGTTAGGCAGTGAAGGTTCGCAAGTATTTGCATGCCTGTTTGGATGCCTATTCAACATCATCCTTACAACAAGGCCTTTTTATCCCAGAATCATGTTTCTGGGATAAAATTAAAACAGAATCAGGGCATGATATGGGTTGCTAAGAGCATATGTATTCAAATATGCAGGCATGCAGACACACACTCTTGAGCAAATTGAATTGCTTGCCACAGTTTGAAACAGATGAATATATTCTTCTGTTTTTTAAAATCTTTCTAGGTTTGTGGATAATGTTACAAAACAAGGCCTTTGGGAGAAGGATAATTACAGAGTTCAAAGCTAAATAAATAGATATTAACAATATCTTTTTATTCTCAGGCTCGGTCTCTTTCTAGAGGCTGTATTTATGGGGCCCGAAGTATCTCTTTTTTCTTTTATGTATGTGAATTGTTTTGCATTTACAGCCTGAAGCAATTACTACCTGTTGGACACTACTTACAATTTCTATGAATTCAGAAAATTGAAAAAAAATTAGCCCAAAATTTGACTTTGTTTCTCCTGGACCACCTAGTCTGAAGAAATGTATTGTTACAATTCATGATCTGAACAAGACTTCAGAAATTACTAAAATGAGACTTTTATGGGAAAACTCAGGTTGCATAAATTGAGGTTTTAGGCACGTAAACTCTAGTGATTCAGATGGCCTGTTTTCAAGTAGCAAAACTTCTCAAGGCACCTGAAAAGAAAAAAAGAGCTAACATATCATTGTGGATTCCAAGTCCCATCTGTGACCAAGCAGAGCCAAGGAGTGTTTATTGCAAGGTGCTGACTTTGCTAGGTAGCTAATGACAGATAGGACATCTGAACACAGGTAAATACTGCAGTCAAAAGGTGAGTGAGTGGCAAAACCCAAATGAGCATCCAATATTTTGAATCTCAGGTAGAAGGAAGTGATTACTGTGAAGTATTTAGTCAAACATGGTCTGCTGCCCACATGTAGGGTGAATCTAGGACGCTCCTTAGTGTCCAGGCATGTTAATTTTCTTATTCTCGTATACAGGTGAGAGGGAGTGTTAGGCTTTCAGGAGTTTTCAGACACCTAGCTCCCTCCATTGACCATGCATGAGCCTCAGACCTGTATGATCTAATCTGTACTTTGAGTGAAAAGTACCTCATTTTTAATCAGGCTTAGAAGACATTTAGGAGACTTGAGAGAAATTTGAGTGCTTCCTTTGCTTTCTTATTAGATATCGATAATTCTGATTTTAAAAAAAACATTAACCTTGCACCACTATTTCCTTTCCACTGATCATATGAGCATTATCTAAGTCTTTGGTGCTTTTGAGACATGAACTGAATGCGAACTTCAAGTCACCAGCTTTCTGAAGTCTTGGCTTGATTCAATGTAACACATTTTTCCTTCAAGCTGTTAAGTAAGAACAGTAAACAGTACTTAAATGCAGTGATGAGATTAACACAATAATCTGATCATGCCAAATAGCAATTTTTGACAGAGATTTGTATCTATCCCTCCACTGTGCTAGATTTCGGCCTTAGCCACAGGACGGATGGAGAAGGATAATTTGGATTTATCTTTTTTTAATCAGTTGCCCATTTTCAGGCAGTGGTTATCACTGAGGCCCCAAGGCATCTCTCAGGTTTGACAAAATTAGCTAATAGGTTCAACAACTGGTATGGATGGCTGGGAAAAAAGCCTGACAGAGGAGAAGACAGGCAGATAGACAGACAACCACAACTGCAGATGGACACAGCAGCCACACAATCTTTGTCAGCAGCCAACTAGAGGAATGAGTTATAACCAAGGAGGTTAATTCTAATTTAATTGAATTACACAGATTAATGACAGGTTCACAGTCTCTGTTCAGACAAATGACAATCATAGCTATGGTTACAGTCATGGGTGGGTTTTTTGCTGCTGTTTTTTGGTTTTATATTTGGGTTTTTTTTTGGCCTTGGAAATGAGCACTAAGAATTCCTAATTGTCCAGTTAATTATTCAGTGCCATGAAATATACTAATAATGTGCCTGTGGTGAAAAAAGAAATCTATGAAAGAAAGAAATTCAATTGATCATACCATTTCTGTTGACGTTAGTGTGTATATAGATACTGCAGGAGGAATTCTAATGGAAAAGATGATTGACTTCTTTCAGAATTAAACAAGTGGGTCCTGGAAATTGAATTACGGTAGAAGGATGGACCACCATCTTATGGTATGCACATAATGAAAAAGTCCTTCAGCCTTCAGCAAATAGGCTTACAGTATATTATTGATAATCATAAAAACATTGATAAACGTATGATCTATAATAACAGGTTACATGCTTTTGTTTCTATTGTATTATACTGTTAATGAAATGAAAATAATCTTTTTGCACAGTTCTAGTTCAATTAAATAATTAATTTTTTTCTATTTCCTCCTTAACAAAAATTAGAACTAGAAAATAACCAAAGTAAATCCTAGCATTAATTTAGACCTTAGCTGTCAGTCTTAAGGTCTCAAAATGATCACAAGAATGAGAGTTCTCTTTTCAATCATTCTTAGTAGCAATTGGGTGGAATTAACATCCTTGAAAATTAAGTTGTTTTTGAAGGATCTTAACAGAAATTACGTACCCATTTTTGCATATCATACTTTAAAAAATATGCAACGTGAAAATAGTGAAAAGATTACAAAGGCAAAAATGACAAGTTTAGAAAATTTGACTACATGGGAAAGCAGTGAAGGACATGAACTTTCTTAGTCTAGGAAAGAGAAAGATGTAATAAGTATCTTACATAAAAAGCTGTACTCCTTGTCTGTTGCAACAGAGTGATGAAGAAAGTTTAATTTGCCTCAGAGAAGATTTGATTTGAGTAATGTGAAAAGCTTTCTCATTATATAGGCAGTGAAACACTACAGCAGAGCAAGGAGACTATGCCATCCCTTCACTGGAAATTTTTACTACTAGGTGAGTGCTAGTCTGTCTAGGTGAAGAAATGATCTAACTATATTCAGTCCTGCTTCAATGCAGATAACTGGGCTACATTATCTCCTGCAGTCCCTCCTAAATCTTCATTTTTATACTTTTTTTTGTATGATTCTATCCTATGACCTTTGTGCTACATTATCTTTGAACTTCAAAATATTATTTTACTCTTATTTAAAAAATAATGTATATGAGAGGAGACATTCTTTTCCTAGGAAAATTTTAGCTGTACAGAAATCACTCTTCTTGACTTTATTCTCTGTTATTTAATTTGACAGTTAAATTGCAATGCTAGTAGAAAAAAAATTGGTGACCAGAAAACTAATTTTACAGTTTTCAAACTCTTCCATACTTGCAGAATGAACATCAACAGACCTTTCCCACCTCCCCTCAGATCACTGGAGATGCAGGAAAAATAGAGCACTGCAGCAAGGAGAAAAAATCTTTACAAGTCTTCCAAGTCTTTCCCTGCTCTACTGCTTCTCAAGAAGGCCATCCTAACTCATTATGCTCAAAAGTGAGATTTGGGAATATTCAACAATTAATATTTCCCACAGACCCTAAGACAAAGTGGCAAAATTATCTCAAGAATGATAGTAGAGCCACCAGATGTTGCTGAAAAGCAGGTGGCCTAATTTCTTAAGATTTGGCTTGAAATTTGTTTGGCCTGGAGCCATTTAAGAAGTTGAATCACATGAGTATCCTCAAGTTATGACGTGTGAGCCTGATGCACCCTGTGCACGTTCTTGAAGCTAAACCTGAAACATGAATATTTTGGTGGTTGTACATGAACAATAAAAGGTAAATGAGGTTAATGGACTAGGGGGAATTTAAATGAAAAATGTACTCAATTGCAAAACATTTTACAATTTCAGAACATTGTGAAGGAGCTTTACTATAGAAGAAAAACAGATAACCACATGATCTGTAGAATGTTGTTTTTATTATTATTCTAAAAGTTCTTCTATCACCCATCACTGTTTCTTAAGCTATTTTCCTTATTTCCCTATCCTCTTTCTTTATATTTGAGCCCTCTGGTTAAAACCAGATTCTGCTATCTTTTATGTGAGTGTAAATTTAAATTGCCATTGGAATAATTGTTTGAAAGCTTGATCTGCTAAATTTTGTAAGGGAATCAGTTAGCATGTGGGCAGTTGCTGCTGCACCTACAAATGGATAAGGTATATTACATCACCAAAGAAATACAGCATGTCGTAGGATGAGGTCTTTGTACTGGCACAAAATCTGACCTATTAAATTTTGAGTGTTTGGGGTTTTTTTAAAGACAAAAAATAGTGTGTGTTTTTGACATATTATTAAAACTACTATTTAATTTTGACTTGTGCAGCTGGGACAACTATAAGTATGAGAGGATGACCTTCAAGAAACTGGTTTATGCTACTGATAGTGAGTATTTTATTTCTGTTAAACTGAAACTGTATCACAGATTATTACCTGCTGTGAAGTATTTTCTAGTGAATGACTAGCTGTGAGTTCTAGCCTCTGATTCCTATTCAGCAACCCCAGCGGTTACAAGATAAATATTTTCAGACTTCAGATTTTTTTGTGTCTTACCATATTTATACTTCTTAAACAAAATGTAGAAATGTGTTAGTACAACTTTTGGGAGGGTCCTAATACAGCATAAATATGGCTTTAAAGGTGAAATAGGTATTGTCATTTACTACTTGTTCTTGTTGTTGCTTGGACTGATAAACCGTGCACTCACAACTTTGTTTACTCATTCAATTTATAGATGGAATGAAGTATTTGACAGAAAACTTTTCTACCCTTCTATATGAACAGAATAAAAATTAGTAAGTTTGAACTGCTGAATCCTTATTTTTAGTGGTCTGTTAGCTATAGGAAATCCTTTAGGTTTTCAGACTTTGTATCTCATCTGAAGGTCTTGTGATTAAGAAATAGCACACTTGGTTGTTAACTGTTACATACTTGATATGGAAATCATTGTGATCTTTGGTATTAAACAATGTCCTTTTCTACAAGCTATTTTCAGTATATAAAAGCAGTATAAAAGGAACTAGAACAAAAGCATATTTGCATTTGAGTGTAACTTTCTAAATACAATATTTGAATAGTTGGATGCATTCATTATCCTCTGTTCAAGTGCCGTCCATCCTTAACAGCTGATGTTGTAAATGTTTTACGTTGTTACTTTATCACCAAGGATTTGGGTAATTATCACACAAATCTTGACATCTAGAATATAGAATTAGTCTAACACTTTGACACATTTGCCACACCTTTCTAGTCTGTGGAAGGAGATGAACACAGTCTTTATCTAGCACTATGGAGGGATAGCTACAAATCAGGTTTATAATTCTAGTGTAGGTACTTAATGTATGTTTCTCATAGTCCAGCCCCACTTGGGACCAAGCTGCGGAGTCTTTCACTCAGTCCCCCCACCCTCCCAGGGAATAGGGAGAGATAATATAAGAAAAAAAGGCTCAAGATTTGAGATAAGGACAGGGAGAAATCCTTAAAGTTACTGTTACGGGCAAAACAGACTGGACTTGGGGAAAACTATTTGTTTATTATTAAAACCAAAGCAGAATAATGAGAAAGAGAACAAAACATCTTCCTCCCACCCCTCCCTCTTCCCGGGCTTAACTTCATTTCAATCTCTTCTCTACCTCCTTCCCCCAACCCTGAGTGGCACAGCGGGGAAGAGGGAATGGAAGTTTCAGTCAGTTATCACTTGTCACTTTCCACTGCTCCTTCCTCCTCAGGGGAAGAACTCCTCACATTCCTCCCCTGCTCCAGCAGGGGGTCCCTCCCACGAGTACAGCCCTTCATGAAC
Source organism: Chlamydotis macqueenii (assembly GCF_036417535.1). Classification (NCBI taxonomy): domain Eukaryota; kingdom Metazoa; phylum Chordata; class Aves; order Otidiformes; family Otididae; genus Chlamydotis; species Chlamydotis macqueenii. The sequence goes on from NC_141558.1 coordinate 13,702,097, forward strand.
TGCTCTGGTGTGGAGTCCTTTTCCACGAGGTGCAGTCCCTTCAGAACAGCTGCCCCAGCGGGCCCTCCACAGGCCACAGCCTCCTTTGGGTGTCCACCTGCTCCAGCGTGGGGTCCTCCACGGGCTGCAGGTAGATCTCTGCTCCTCCGTGGGCCTCCATGGGCTGCAGGGGGACAACCTGCTCCACCATGGGCTGCAGGGGAATCTCAGCCAGGAACACCGTTACTCCTCCCTCTCCTTCTTCGCTGACCTTGGCGTCTGCAGCCGTTCCTCTCACAAGAAATTCTTCACAACCAGACTCAGGCAGATGCCTCTCAGGTTCTCTTCATGTCTCCTCTCTTCACTTCTTGCAGCCAGGCTGGGCCGAGTCAGGCCCAGTCGGCCGCCTGGCAGGAGGCCAGAGGGTGAGGCCTGCAAGGTCCACAAGGCTCGCGCCTTCCCCTCTCTGCCCCTCTTCAGTTTCTTCACATCTTCGTCTCTCTTTTTAAAATTATTTTTCCCCTTCTTAAATATATTATCGCAGACGCATTATCAGGAAACATTCTGCCACCAATTGGTTCAGCCCAGGCCAGCGGCAGGTCCACCCTCGACTTGGCCGAGTCCACTCGACAAAGGGCAAACTTCAAGCAGCTTCTTGCAGAAGCTGCCACCGTAGCCACCTCCACTGAATAAAACCAGCACAGTGCTGAATGAAATGACCCTTGGAAATCTCTGTCCATCCTACATCATAACTTGAGAGAGAAAGGACAACTCTCACTTTAGGTAAATCTGACGTGTGTGGCTAAATACTGTTTTATGCGTACTTTATAAGTCTTCTGTCTCCTTCACATATTCCTTAAATAGCTTTTGTATGTAAACTCTTGGCAAAAGTATTGACTCTTTAAGATTTCAAGTTAATTACTCTATATCTTAAAAGTTCATTTGCTTTCTCATTTTGTCCTTGCCTTGAAATTAGACAGGTTTCTCAAAGACCCTGCTTAAGCAAACAACTTCCACCTCCTTTTCTAGAATGAAAGACATCTAATAGAAGGAGAGAAAGACACAGCTATTAACCTGTCTTCCCTCTTTCCTCCAAACTCTTAGACAATTTGGAGTCAAACACTCTTCAGCAAATTATTTGGAACTATATTATGCCTTCTCACGAAAGTCAGGCAAGGATAAGTAAAATGACATTCCAAATAAATTGAAAATGCCTTCATGTATAATCAAAAGGAGAGCTTTTAAGTGGTGAGATAAAGTTGAAGGTTGGTATGCAATTGAGAGGATTCTTGGAGATTAGATACACTGCACATCAGAAATCTGCAATATTCTATCACCAACCTTTTTAGGCCTGTACTGAATATGACAGCTCCACAGATTCCTATTATTATTTCTAAACCCAGCTGATTTCACCTGCAAATCATATTTCAACACAATATGACCTGATAGTATTTCACAGTCATATTGGTCTTACTTTGCCAATATGTCTATAAATGCACAGGGGTAAAAGGAAACGAGATACTTAGACTAGAATGTTTCATTTCACTTAGTCCAACTTTAATAAATTTAAAATACTTTATATATCTAACAGGAGAACTCCCTGCTGCCTGAGTTCAGGCAATATTAATTGCATATTATACAAAAGCAAATTATCTAAACTTGTGAACTCAGCAAAGATGTCTTCAAAGGGACTTGCATAAGCCCTTGTAACAGAAGATTCTACTCCAAGTTGCATTTTCTTCACAGGTTTTGCTGCTTCCTTAAAGAATGTTCAACTTGTAATACTTCTTTTTCAGCTATATTTATTTTTGCTGGATAAGGGAATTTCAGCCATCAAGCTTACGAATGGACTGTTTAGTCATTGAATGAAAGACTAAGCACCCCAGAAAATTGTGTCTGAAAACATTCCAAGAGAAAAAAAAAACCAACAAATTGCTTAAGGTGTACAGAATGTTGATGCTCCTTTGTCTTCATATCACATTATCCAAATGTTTACACTTTCCATGCTGCTATAAGCAGTATTCCTTCTAGCACCTGAAAAGTGCAGTGATGACTGAGAGAGAAGCTCAATGACTATGGCTATACCAATACATTAAATGATGCCAGGATCCAAGGCTGAACACTGGAGCTTGGTTGTCTGCTTTGCTAAATTGTTATGATTACTTGCTCTTGACTTTTGTCAATCAAATTTTGGGTGTGATTTTGAAGTCAGACTGGATGAGGGTACACTGCCAACAGCTGTGTGCATGTGGTCACCCTCTTTTGGAAGCTAAGAGACCTTAACAACACATACGTAATCAGTGTTGTGTCAGATGGCCTCAGTGCCTGAGAACCTGTTTTGGCACTATCTAGTTTACTAGCATAGACATAGATAACGTCCACCAGAGGGAATAAGTCAAATTGATACAGATGTACTATATTGAACTGTATAATATCTCAAGAACCACGAAAGTCTCTCCTCTGTGCGTGGGGAGTTTAATTCCCATGAGATATTTGAAAGCATGGGAAACTTTTTCCTCAGCACATAAATGACCAAATGGATGTTGTAACAGACACAATTATTCTGGTATTGATTATTGTTATGCTGTAATATCAACCCTTTTTCACCATCCCTTTTGAAAGGATACTCTCAGTGGTGTTCCTGCCCTGGCATAGGTCACCTATGGCTGCAATATCTCAGGGGTGTCCCTGTTCCACCATGTGTTACTCACAGGCTGCTGTCCCTCAGGAGTGTCCCTACCCTGGTATGGGTCACCCATGGCAGTCTCTGAGGGGTGTCCTTGCTCTTCCTTGGAGCCCCTTCTTCCAAGAGCACATCTCCAGCTATATCCCCAACAATGTCCCCATCAATATGAGTTCCCTATTTCCTCCTTTCTTGTCTCCTCACACGTATCTTACCCTGGCAGCTACCACTCAGCAGAGGCACCACATACTCCTCTCTTTCATTTGAGTTTTCTGGAACCATCTGTGGCTGGCACAGGGCAGTTGATGGCCTTGTCCCACACAGGTCACCCTGCAGTTCCTGCTTCAAAACCCTGACAGCTATCCCTGATGAATGTGAGGAAGCTGTTCCCTACTCACATTCAGTTCTGAAAATTTCAAAGGTACTTTAGACAGAAAAAAGTTCCCTACTAAAGGTAGCTTTTAGAGCACTATAAGTAGAGCTGTGCTATTACGTGTAAAGCTTTTGCAGGTGACTGAGAGCCTTGTGCACTCAGACTGCAAAATGAAACTGATTTGGGGAAATTGGTTCAAGTGTCTTGTAATGTCAAGGACAGGCTAAGGTCTGCATTCGCAGTGAGACACACACACAAACATGCACACGCACAGATGCACAAGAATTTTCATAAATTCAGAGTCTTATTTGACAGAAAATAAAATACAGGCACAGGAATGTACTGTCATACACATTAGGTTATACAACTGTATACAACTAGCAGCAACAGTTGCTGGTATAACAGAATTTCTACTATGAACAAAGAATCGTATCTTTAGTCAGTTCTTACTCATTTAGAAACTCTCAATTTCATTAAACAGGGACTATATCCCAGTCATTCCTCTCACAAAGGCATCCCTCTGAATCTGGAAGATTATTCAGTGTCAATTTAAGGAATTTTACAGGAGGGTTGACTGACTAAAGATAGAAGTCTCTGAGAGCATTAGGAAAAGCAAATGGAAGACTGTGAGAGAGCATGAGTGGGAGAGCGACTGCTTCACTTTCTCATATGAGTAAAGTGAAGACACTGATACCTGTCCTTAAGTTTTATGGTGAGTGGAGTCAAGGTCCCTGGTGCAAGTTTTGGACCTGTGCGCTTTCCATTATTTCTTCTTTTCTTTGTCTGTCTCTCATCCACTCCCCTTTTGCTATATGCAGATCTCATATTTATTTGAAAAATTTACATTGATTCTTTTTAGACTTCCATGTGTTAATAAAAGAAAGCTCTTGAGTTAAAATACTCTGGGACAGTGCCAACCGTGAATAAGATTGCTGTTAATCCTGGGCTGGGTTGAGGATGGTAGATAGCTACTTCTGTTACCAAAAAGGAATTGCCATGGAGCCATTACCTTGGAAATCCTGCCCAGGGCAAGATTATCAAGAGCTACCAGATCCTCCTGTCTCTCTCTCTAGGTAGGGGGATGCGTTCCTATCCCATGCCTGTCAGAGGCACTGCAATCCATCTGTTTGAGAGTGCCCGATTGATTCAGAAGCTTCTAGGTTTAACTGCTGATCAAGCCAATTTACTCATCTTCATTGCTAATAGCTCCCAACTCACCCTTAGGCATGGCTGGGGTAGCCTTACAGTTTAACCCTTACAGATTTGGATCTGGCCTTCTGCTCCAGCTAGCATGGCTGTGAATCAGTCCCTGGGTGCAAGCTGGGGGCTCTCTGTTACAGTGTACAAAACCTTTATGTAAATAAATACATGTGTCTTCTTTTGTCCCTGATTGTACTAAGGCCTAGCAAAAATTATAATTTAGCCTTGTATTTCTTGAGGAGGTTTTTTTTTTTTTCTTTTCTTTTTCATTTTTTCCTCCTGCTAGTACAGGACTAGTAGTTTAGAAAATCTCCATATCCTAAATGTGGCATGAAGGCTCTCACTATTACACTGTAATAATTCCAGGTTTATGAATGCATCAAGTGTTTCGTCATGATCCCTCAGATCAGTCCAGAGTGATGGAAATCGTCATAGGTAACACAAGAAATTGCCAAAGATACGTGCTACTTTCCATGTGCTGCATACTCACTTGCAGTCTGTGCCTTAGGGAGACGACCTTTACTGTCGTCATTTTGCTCAGGTGAGGCACTTAAATTTTAGATGCCTAAATTAGTTACTTCAGAATACAGTTGGAATTATTATATAAGAATTTATTCAGTCAGAACCTGTGTCATTTGAGTTGTCCATTAATTTGTAATTTTCTAACTATTTATGAATGTCTTGGTGGTTATTTTTGTATATGGATCCTAAAGAAGCTTTGACAGATATGTTTTGCACTTTCTTTTCTTTCTATAGAATGTTCAAAGATGAAAGTGAGATTTTGTGGAATTTAAATTACTTCTAAGTTTAAGGACTACTGTTTTGAATCAAGTTATATGACTGCTGACTGTTATATCTGTATGTACTTAAAACAGCCAATTTCAAAAGACAGTTGCTATTTCAGTCTCCAGGTTTTAAATATTTTATTCTACTTTCTTTCTGGCAAGTGCAGTGGAATCCCACAGAATGACTGGTCATTGGTCCAGAAAATATCTTAAGTTTTCTTTTTCTTAGTTGTTATTAAGAGCATAAAGTTTCTGCACTGTCCAGAGAGTAACAAAATTCAGATGCCCTGGACTTGGTTTCTAACTTTAATTTGGTACACTTTTGAAAGCATATATTCTGACCTGAATAACATGGGTCATAGAATTTAACAAGCAAGTGAGATATTAAATCCATTGCTACTTCTTCTCGGCCTGGTACTTTTATTATTCTGTACTTTTATCAGTACAGAGTGCCCAGCTTCAACACTATGATTGAGCAGATCATTTAAAGTGTCCTGGTTTTGTCAGGGATGGAGTTAATTTTCCTGTCAGTAGTCAGTGTGTTTCTTTAAAAATTTCAAAACTGTTTTTTTCAGGATGACATATACTAGATTTTTTATAAAAATTTCAGTAAGAACCCTAAGTCCTATTTAACAAAACTAGGTGGTGGAGCAAAGAAATTCCTCTAAGTCTCTTTTTGTTCTTGATAACAATAAAAAACAGAATTAGAAATAAATTGTCAGCTAAGCAAAATGCAATTTTCCATTATCTGCGTTTATATCACCCTGGCCTTTCAACCTATATTTAGCTTGTTTATTCCCAGGATAGATTACATGCACCTTGTATAAAATGAGGCCATTCAGATGAATGATATTACATTTTTAATATCACAATAGATTCAAAAAATAAATGCTTGTGAAAGAAAAGGCAATTCATCCTGACAAAGAGTGGTACTCTGTAGTATACCTCCTCTCATCAATCATTAGCAAACAAATGCTTATATGCTTTGTTGTGATTCTATCATGTCTATGTTCCTAATTATTTATACAGCCTAGGTCTGGCTCTCCTTCAGATAGCTGAGATGTGGAAAGCATAACTCTTTTCTGGGAATTACACGTTGTTACCTCCCCTGACAGTCAGCAGAGATTCTTAAATATGATAAATTTTGAAACAGATGTTTTTCTGTTGGTTAAAGAGAAAAGGCAGAAGCTATCAGATTTGAATCTAAACTTTGATTGTACTCAGCTAATTACGTGTGGAGTTGAGTTTTCAAAATACCACAGAGCTTATATTTTAAAAGATATCTTAGCCATCTATTTTTGGCACTCCATTATCTAATTGATCTGGGGGACTAACTGGGTTAGTGTAGATTTTAATACTCGAAGATAATAAGTCCAGCTTCCTGTGATTCCAGGTTCTGTGAAAATTATTTGGCACTGAATGATACCATCTACAGATTCCATTAAGGACTTTGAAGAGATGTATGTCTAAAAGAGCCTCACTTATCTTTGGCTGGCTCAGTTGGGAGCACTGTGTTTTGATGGATTTCTGCTATCTTGCCAAGGTAGTGAATTGTTACCAGCATATACTAAGTTTCTAAATATACCGGCAAATTAAAAGTCACCCTTAATTATTGTCTTTGTTCACCTATGTTGATTTCCACTTATGACCCATTAGAAATGAGTAATAGTTAATTCATATAGTTCATACCTATAAGAAAACTGGCTGTGAAATGATAATTTAAATATAATAATACAAAGACTTTATTTGGAAGGTTGTAAATATTTCTGCTTCTCTCCTACACGTGTAGATGCATTCATGGGGACAATTTCTCTGTCCTATATAGAATCATAGAATAGTTTGAGTTGAAAGGGACATTTAAACACACATAAAATTATGACAGTCCAGCTAATGCTGTTCTGCCTGGACACTCTCTTGGCTTTGTTTAGGTCTCTTTGCAGTACCTCTTTCAGTGCATTGTTTGTAAGATTTTTTTCCTATCACATCTTCTGATTTTAGGATCATCAAGTTCAGAGAAAAGATGTGAAATATATTCATAATGGTGTTTGGAGTTTAATTTCCTTTTGTCTCACTGAAATTCAATGTAGAACTATTTTCCTTTGTACCATACTGTCACTTATACAGTCATTTCAGTCAGCATGAACACTGATTTTTCATATAGTATCTGTTGCTGATGCTTTACTTCTGTAACATATCAAAAGCACCTTCTTTAGCAGAGTCATTATCCTCACGATTTTTTAATGTACATGCAGCTCGCATGTACTGTTACAAAGGCATTCAAGCCTAAAAAGTGATTCTGGAATCAATGAAATACAGAAAAAAAAAAAAAACAAACCCAAAAAAACCACAGCACTTCTTTGATTACCTAAATTGAAAACTCTGGACAATGCTCTTTATGGAGCATACTTTATTCTCTTGACTAATAAGTGAATTAGGGCTTCATTGTAAAATCGTTCTTATGAATCATGGTTTTCTGTAACATCACACTTGCTCTCTGGAAGTCAGTGAATATTAGTGGATATGGCATTCAAAAGCAACAACAGTAGTACTTATTTTATCACCAAACCGTACTAAATCATAGCTTAAAGTGAGTAGAATTTTAGTGTTCTATTGCTTGTTAGCTATTCTTTTTCTGAGTGGTGAGAAATGTTAGCTTTTCAAAAATTGCTTTTTAATCCTACTGATATAGTTTCTGTGACTTTACATTTTAAAATAATTGTTGTCTTCATTGCTCATGACTTAACAGACTGTTTTGATGATGATCCCTGAGAAATAAACTGGGTTTTGGCCATGCCGTCAGTGCAGATGTTCATAGTACCATGCTGCCATTACAATTAACAACTCTTGTGGCATATGTAAAAGAAAGATTCTCAAACATTACTGACGTGTGGAAAATGGACTCCACAATCTATAAGATTGTAAAGTAGATATGTTTATTCAGCGCTGGGCAGCACGGGGGCGGGGGTAGTCCCACCAAAACCGTGTGCGCCTGACGCAGCAACTCATTTTAAATTTATATAACCAACTGTTACATATACATAAAGTTTCACAATATGCCTATACATATGCATAACCTATCCCCGCTTCGTATTAAAATTAGTTCCAAGGGGTCATTTTCATAAACTTCTCCCAACTGTGCTTGCGCAGTGCCTCCTGGTGGTGGTCGTCGGGGGTTGTGGGGATGAAGGTAGGTGACTCCTCTTCAACACCGCTAGTAACCTTTTGTTCTTGCGCAAACTCAATTATCCCTTGGCTTTTATTCAAGCTGCGGGATCGGTTTTAGCTGGTTCTTGAAGTGACCTCCTAGTCCTTACCAGGAATCATCTTTCATGAAGAATTGCAAGACTTTCTGCTTCAGATAGTTTGCACAATGGTTAGCAAATCATTAAGCAAGTGGTTAGCAAAACATTAAGCACTATTTATCAACTTGATTCCTTATTAATAATTAGCAATAATTAATCAATGCCATATCTACTAAAATTTCTTTAACTCCTTCTCTCATTACAGTAAAGAGTAATGAATAATCTAAGCTAGAGCTGCATGGGCATGCAGACTGAACTACATTTTAGGCCCTAAAATAAATCCCTCCATTATTAGAAGGAGTCATCTTGGTGAATCAAGGTGGAGAACTATATTATTACAACTCTAGTGTTCAGTTTTCTTCAGTAATAATTAAAAAGTTCTCTCTTCGTTCTTGTTCATTTCTAGCACTTTACATACATTTCAAGCTCATTTAACAAAGACTAAAAACTCCATATCTCTTGATAACAGTCACTTTATTCTATAGTTAGTAGAAGAATAGCTCCTCCTCCGACTCTACTCTGAAACGGCCTGAAGCACCGCTATAATGACATGCATTTTTCTTCTCAGATGATACATACAGTATGAACCATCTGCGAAAAGCTCTTTTCTGGCTAGAAGGATTCTGGTTTTGAGTGCCTTGTGGTTTTACCCTGGAGGCTATTTGTGTTATTTCAGCTTTAAGAATATCTGTAGTTCTTTCTGAGGCAGGCTTTTCTCAGTGGTGCCCAGTGACAGGAAGAGAGGCAAGGGGCACAAACTGAAACCGAGGACGTTCTGTCTGAACATCAGGAAATGCATTTTCACTGTGAGGGCGGCGGCACACTGGCACAGGAGGTGGTGGAGTCTTGGACCAAGAAAGATCTGGGACAGATAATATTTCTATGTTATCCCAATACTTCATAATACAGAGTTGTAATTTTTGTATTGTTTTGAAATTACTATCACATTTAGCAATTAATAAATGAATAATTATTATTTATTTTCTATAGTGAACTTGTTTGTATTATATTTAGAAGAAATCTAAATTTGCGTCTTTGCAAAAGGAAGTTTCTCCTGACTTAGTTTTTAAAAGCCCTGTATATAGCAGTGTTCTGTGTATCCTCAACTGCTACTGTTGTGAGAATTTTTATCCATAGTGCTCCAGATGCTCAAGTGTGTTGTAGTAATGATCATTATACTCTGGGGAAGACATTTAAATAGTTTTTTTTGCTACCTTTCTAGCCTGTGACCTGATTTTTGCAGCAGCTTCTGATCTGTTTGAATTTCTGCCTACAGAAGTATCAGTGTTTCTGTCCAGTTTCACACTGTGCATACTTATTCTCCATCAAGACTGAGCACTACAGCAGAGCCAAGAATGGTTATGAATGTAAGGGCAAACCCCCAGAGATGTTTAGTCCAGCAATCAGTATTACACAAAGACTGGAGGTCCTGGCCCATGGCTTCGAAATTTACATTCTTTGAAACACTGATTGTCATGGTCCCCTTTTGATATTGGGGACCTTTACCTTTAAAAACTTATGATGCAAAACTGCCTTGCATGGCCCCAGGCAGAAACAAACCCACATTCTTTCTGAATTAGTTTTAGACTATTAGCATACTCTGGCAGTATCTAGGTAATCACTGTGAGGTAATGAAAAGTTTCTGTCCTAGGGGAGCTTAAAAAATAATCTCATTCTGATAGAACAGAGCAATAGTGCGGATTGATGTATTTAGTTTAACTGTAAGTAGTCTAAGAGTTACTCAATGTTTCCAAGCAGTGAAAGAAAATACTGAGAAGCTATTAAGAAGTTACATTATAGGTAGGAAATTTTCATCCTATAGAACAGGTAAAGTTAGATACAAATAAACAATTTAATAGGTTTTATACTGAGATTATTACCAGGGGGATAATCTTGCAGTCATAATCCATGTTGTTATGATTCTGGGGTTTGTTAGTAATTTGGGTTGTTTTTTGTTGTTTTGTTTTGTTTTGTTTTGTTTTGTTTTGTTTTGTTTTTCCCCGTAGAAAGTGATTTAACACATAATTTGCTGAACATGAACATCTTTGATCCACAGAACAAAAACTGATGGTAGCTCAAACCTTCTGCATGTTAGGTACCTTGGATTTGAAAGATTAAGAGAATGACAGAATTGCTGGAAAATTAATTTTCTTTCATTAAGTGAATGCATTGCACTGTACATTGGAGTTTACATGCCTTCAGAGGAGGGAAGAATTCACTGTGTGAGAATAATTTTCAGCAAGATCCTACTTCATGGCACTAAATGTGTTTTACTGCTGGACTATTGTAGATTTAATGAGCCTTTCTATCTGTTGGCAGGAGATATTAATATCATAATGATAATGGTATCTACTCACCCATATCTTTTTTGTTGGAGAGATTGAACATGAGATTTTGTTTTTGTTTTTTTTTTCAATTTTGCTGCATGAGATTGAACAATTCAGCTCTATAGTACCTGTGGACTATATCCTTGAACAAAATTGGGATTTCCTAAAGATTTTAATTATTGCTAAGACTAGAGATTACAATTTCTTACGTATCTACTAATTTCACCCAAATATCTGGTAGTGGGAAAATAGATTCCATTTACAGTTAATGACTAATTACTTGCTTTACCCACTTTGACTGTTTGAGAGACTTGTGGACGTAGGACAAGAATTCTTTTTTGATTCATTGTCTATTTAGACCACTTCATACAGCTATTTCTGAATGAATTCATCAAATATAGCTGACAAAGGACAGGGCAGATGGATTAACTAAGTGAGCTTTAATAATAATTGAAATTAAATGAATAGCATTATGTCATTTAGATTAGATTTAGTCTGTATGAAATATTTCCCACAGATGAGGACTGCCAACTTGAGAGTATTATATATTCAGTGTAAATTAAAAATTGGCAGTAAAGTTTTATTGATCAAATAAATTCCAATTAGCAAGTAGTAAATATCTGCCCCTAACTAGAAAAGGGTAAGGTTGTTAGAAATAAATTTTGAGAAGCTTTATATGAGGCTGTTATGTTTATTGTGCATCATTTATCTTATTACAAGGCAGTTCATATAAAGGTAGGTAAGAGAAAAGCTTGGTCACACAACAGTCTATCTGAAATGAACTTATTCAATTATTACAGAAATGACCCAGCTGCCATATTTTTTTTGTTTCCTTTCCCTTTAACATTTCTCATTAGGGCTCTTTTTCTTCTAGTGGATCTCACTCGAGTTACAAACTAGTCAATACTTCATGGGAAGAATATCTGATTATTATTTTTCTACCTCTTGTGGAGAGCTTACAAAGTTGAGATGCTGTCAAAATGTGGTTTTCATAAGGCACGTGACTTTTATCCTTTTCTACTGCACTGATTATTTCCAAGCATATGTTTTGTCTAAGCTAGATTTTCTAGTCAGAACCTATTCAGCAAAAAGAAGAAAGAGTTCCGTCTACAGTTGCAGCTCTCTAATACAGACCCCCAAAACTTAGTGGTAGCCATCATGTTTGCTCCCCTCACTAAACCAAGAACCTTTCTTTTCAGGTGGTAAATAAAGGAAGAAGAATAGGGTTCCAGAGGGCCTTCAAAATTGATGAAAACAAGCAAACAAGCTACAGACTTTTTTTTTTTTTTCTTTTAACTCACTAACAAGATGAGGAAAAAAGGCTAGGACCTGGTACACAGCACTGAGTTCAAGAGAATCAAATAAGTAGTTCTGAGGAAAATGGAGAGCTCAACCTCAGTTCTCAGTTCATCTCTGGCAGGCTTTAGTATCTACAAGTGCATGATGCCTTTGGAGGATCCTAGGAAAAAGCTAGGTTATGGATCAGGATGTCAGGATGAAGAGACTGCTTTTCCCTTTCCTAAGAAATGTATGCAGCCCCATTCCTGGCTACAGCCTTGTAATGTTAAGTACCTTCCTGCTACAGTTTGCTGCAGGGCTCCATGAACTTTAAGCCATTGAAGGCTCATGTTAGGACTACATTGTTCTGGGGAAGCTTTTACTCATCTGAATTTCCATTCCTTAGTGCAATTCACTGACTGAACTCTGTTATATCTGGGGAGGCTACTATTGTTCATGCTTGTGTGTATAGACTCCCAGGAGTCCAGTTGGTTCAGGGGGGTCATACAGAGTGTCCTTATGCAGTTTCCCAGGGAAATAATTTTTTATTGTAAGTATAAAGTTTGTTCCCTGGCATGGAAGCATCATCTTTTTTTTTTTTTTTTTTTTTAATTTATTACAGGATGTATTGTGGAAGTTGCATATAAAATTCCAAGAAAGCCAGGTTTAGTATTCAATATTAGCATAAATCAATGATAGCTTACTTGACCAGAATAAAATGAATGGATAAAAAGTATGTCAAGTCATTTTCCACAGATATAAATTTGATAAATACTTTCCATATTTTAATAATACAGGCAAAAATCTAAGGAACTTCCTGAAAAAATTAAATAAGACTTGTTTATAAGTTATTACCATTCTCATCCTCATGAGACTGAAATTTAGCAAAACTTAGTTTGAGTTTCTGTTTTGTGTAGTTCCTTATGAGAATTACATAGTTCCAGTTTACTTGGGCAAACCACTTGAGTTCCATTCATTCCACATATCTTTAGGCAGACAATTGAAACATCTCTCCATGGAAGGAGAAAAGAATGCAAAAGTGCTGTGATGGTGCCTTTCGTCTTCAGTAAGCAATGAAAGACCCAGGTTACTCAGAGAAATAATCTCAAGTCCAGTTAACACAGTACTCATCTTAAGAACTATGTGCAGTTCTGGGCCTCACAATTTAAGAAGGATGTGAAGGTCATTGGATACGTCCAGAAGGCAACAAAGCTGGTGAAAGGGCTGGAAAGTATGTCCTGTGAGGAGCTGCTAAGGACTCTGGGTTTGTCTACTTCAGGGAAAAGGAGACTGAAGGGTGACCTCGTTGCTCTCTACAGCTTCCTGAGGAGGCGACGTGGAGAGGGAGGTGCTTGTCTCTTCTCCCTGGTATCTAGTGATAGGACGTGTAGGAGTGATTCAGAGCTGCACCAAAGGAGGTTTAGACTCAATATTAGGAAGCATTTCTTTTCTGAGAGTGTGGTCAAATACTGGAACAGGCTTCCTAGAGAGGTGGTCGATGCCCCAAGGCTGTCAGAGTTTAAGAGGCATTTGGACAATGCCCTTAATAACATGCTTTACCTTTTGGTCAGTCTTGAAGTGGTCAGGCAGTTGGACTAGATGATCAGTATAGATTCCTTTCAACTGAAATAATCTATTCTATTCTATTCTATTCTATTCTATTCTATTCTATTCTATTCTATTCTATTCTATTCTATTCTATTCTATTCTACTCTACTCTATTCACTTGCACCTGAAATTTAAATATCTAAACCAGGATTCGTTTCACTGGTGAAATGATGAAATAACTACTGGTTTCGGATGAATCATCCTCTAGAAGTCTATCTCTCTCCATCAACTGCAAAACCCAAGGAAACAAAACCACAAAGCATAACTTTGAGTAACTAAGTAACTAACTTTTAAATAGATAAAGATAGACAAGATGGAGCCCCTCTCTAGTGAGCTAGCCTTAAATAAGTGTCTAAGATATCAAGAGTCAGCAGGAAAAAAATAAGACTACTCCTCCAAAGAAAGATTCTCTCTCTCCAACTACTGATAATAATAAAGCGATGATGCACTTATTTTATTGCATGGCTAAAATGGAGTCCCAAGTTACATGTTTCTATATGTAGACTAGATCCTTGCTTGGGAATCTCTTGTTAAGTTTTGGCATAACATAATTGTGGTTTAGATAGTATGACGGGAATAGTATTAGCAAGTTTCTTCAAATCTGTGAAGAGCCAGGAAGGAGGGAACATTGCTTGGAGTGTTGTATGTGAGAAAAAGTTCCCAATATAGAGCCATTGGGGTAGATTTCATCTCACTTAAACTCACATATCTTCACTGCAAATATTTAAATCAAAGTTAACCTAGATGTCTTTGTAGTCAATAGGCAAAAGTAAGCCCTATAAAGCTAATTCTTGTATATATAAAGTTAAAAGAGGGGAATGTCATCCCTACGCTTCTCCTTTGTTGCCAGTCGAGAAAGGGAGGCAGTCTAAGGAGATACACTCTGTCTTAAATAATGTGTCTAAAATGGTTGTATCTAATTACCTTACATAGATTGTCCTCTATTGCTCTTTTCATTGACTATATGGTAGTCTAGAGAAATTTTTGGAGGAAAACTTGCAGACTCCTAGAGTTAGAAGAGTGGTGTCACACTAACTTAGCGGATCAACAGTTATTGCACTGCACTAATACTAATCACTACAGGGCACAGAACCCACTTATTCATAAGGTGCTGCTTGCCACCAAGATCAATGTTTCTGCAACAATGCCTTTCTTGCATCCCTTTAGCAGTTACCTACCAGTCTGTTTATCAGATTGATGGCATCTCAGTAGTCCAGGGCTTGGAAATTTCCTTACAAATTGAACAAAATCATTACTTCCCCCAGAAAAATCAATAAAACTATTTTGAACACTTGGCTAATTTACACTTTAAAGGAATACAATATTCAAGAAAATACCATGCTGATAAAAGGAAGACTAACTCTTTTAGTTCTTCAGGTTAGCTTCTTTCAGCTCTATCTCCTTAGCAGTATTCTTTCTGTGGGTGAAAAGATAACTCATGAGCCATCCTGTTGAGACATTGTTGTCTTATTGATTTCACCGACTGTGCTGCTAAACATTTAAAATTTGTGTAAAGTGGAAATATAAAACATTCATTAAGTACCACATCTCTTATCTAGGAATATTCCAGATTAAAATACAGTTTTACAATGATCTGTACATAGAACTGCCATACCATATTATCACACTGTATATAGGCATTTATCTGATCCCAAAATGACATGTGTGAAAGGCTTTAATATGATATAAGTGGAAAATATGACAAAGCAGTGAACTTTCTGAGGCAAGTAAATTGTTAGGAATAACATTTTAAAGAACTCTGCCTGGAAGAGATATCATTTGTTACTTCCTGAAGTTAATGATCTCATGTCACAGATAAACTAGGTTATAATCTGTTCTTATGACTCAAGAGAAATATCTAAGAAAATACGAATAAATCATGACCACTGTCAGGTCAATTGCCAGAGCACTCCTTGAGAGCTTAGTTTAAAACAATCTCAAGGCATTTTCTGGTATACTGCAAAGGGGTATCCCTTTTTGAGCTCACCGTTCTAGTTTTTGTCTTTATGATGCTGTTTTGATCCCTAAATATCGTAGGGTGACAATAATGCCCTGATTTACCCTAAAAGGAATTGCTTGCTCTATCAGTAGAATGCTCAAAGTAACTGGCAGATTTCAACTGGCCACTTGCTACGTAACTTAATTTGACTACTTAATTGGACATTAAAACAAAAACCTCCCTTGTACACACTTTGTGGCTAATCTGCATCCATGTGATTCTTAATACTTTTAGAAGTCTGTGGCAGAGAAATAGTAGTTAATTTGAACAGCTTTGGTTATGTAGTCCTCAGTTCTGCCACCTTTTGCAACTACAAGCAATTTCTCCCAACAAGCAGACCTTATTTATTAAATAACCAGACTATACCATGCTAATAGTATAAAAGCATAGATAATTACATAGATATATACATAGATATAAAGCACAAATGATTACAGATTTAGGGCTAATACATTGAAAATATTTGTGAAGGCAAGACAGTGGATTGTTTGATTACAGACTTTAATGGGAGCAGGAGTGCACCAAGCACTCCTTCCTTACACGGAGTGGAATCACCTCAGTTTCTTAGGAAAAGAAAGAACTGAGGATAATCAGTACTTTGTACCAAGAGGCTTACACAACTTTATGTAAATACTGTCATTCAGAGAGGCATCTCAGTTCAAGGTAACAAACACCTGTATCAACTTAGGCACTGATGCTAATCAGGCTTAAGTTTTTGTTTAATGCTTTGCTAAAGACACATGTCTAAGTATAAATGATTAAAGGCAAGTTCCATAACAGATAGGGCTTGGTGGCTGAAAAGCTCAGTTCAGCCACCAAGCTGGTTTCCAAACACCTTACTGCACGGTGGAAGTCAAGGGTGAAAACTCTTTCAGGCAATGCAGGAATAAATCAACTCCAATTTCCTTTTCATTTGTTCAGTTTTGTTTGGTGGAAAAATGTGGTGGATATCATCAGACCAACAGCATGGATTAAGCAGTTGTATTTAAAATAAAGTTGCTGTTGATGTTGCTGACAAGAAAGAGTGGATGGGAAGGATTGAGAGGGGACAGAGTGAAGGAGAAAAGAAGAGAAGCTGAAATATGGGAGTGGGTATTCAGTCTGGGCACACAGCCAAAATCTGGGCATCGAATTGTGTAACTACCATTGTGATTGTCACTTACAAGTATATTCCTACCATTACTATTTTCCTGCTTATACCTTGAAGGACATAGTTTACCATAATTTCAGGTAAAGATTATTATTCTCTATACTAACACTATGAAAACATTTAAACTTATCAGAATAAGTCATTATTTCTTTTTCCCCAAAGTAATTTTTATCCAGACAAGTATAGATTAATCTCTGTTACTTCTAAAGCTCCTCTTTAAAAATAAAATTTCCTTCCTTGCCTACAGTTCTCAATTCCTGCTTTTTATTTTTATTTCTGTCTTTTCTAAACAGTGGAAAAATGTGAGCATATAAATCCAGTCATGATTGCCCTTCCACAATTTTTAAACTACTTTTTCATTATCAAATTTCATATTCCCTTAGCTTAAAATAGTATCTTTCACAACCTGAATCTGTTCTTTCTTCTCCTCCATAGCCAATATTATCAGCTAAATTGAAAACTGATGCACATCCATCACCTGTTTTGTAGATCATACTTACATTATTTTAAATAATTACTTAATTCTTAGTTTTTAATATCTATTTCTACTTGTTTTGTTCTGTTTTGCACTTCTTATTGAATAACTTTTTACTATTTGTTTTGAGCTGAATTAGTGTCCTGGTTTCAGCAGGGATGGAGTTAATTTTCCTCTCAGTAGAATCGGGTGGTGAGAAAACATACATTGTTGATTTTGTGTATTTTAATATCCTTATATTCTCTTATTATTGTGGTTTTCCTGTGCTATTTTAGTAAACTGTCTTCAACTCAACCCATGAGTTTTCCCTTCTTCCCAATTCTCTCTCCCATCCTGCTGGGGAGGGGACGGTGAGTGAGAAACCGTTTGATGACTAGGGCCAAACCACAACAATTAGGTCGAGTATTGGCACCTATTTTATTTTATTCTCATAATTGTTTTTAGAAATAAATTATGTTTTCCTGCTGACTCCCCAGTTATTTAACTTCTTGATTTTCTGGTTATTCCCTGTATTATTTCTGGAACACCGGATGGATAGTTTGAAGTCCTGTTATGCTTCCCCTTATAACTTTAGAAGTTCCATAGCACTTTCAAGGAAGTTCCAAACTTTCACTCTGTTCTTGTTCTTTACTTTTCAGTTACACTGAATTTAATGAATAGCTCAAAGTCATCCTTCTTGAAACAGAGTACCTTAATTACAGACTTTTTAATTTAAATTTGTGATTACTGCTTCCAAGGTTATTTTTTCTACCTAACTCTTCTGAAATTTCTTTCCTTGTAACCAAAGCCAAGTCTAAGATAGCATTAACCCCTAGAATATTAAGATGCAATTTATCTTAATTGGAGCAGACATCCAAGATATTTACTTTACAATGCAATGGATGGTGTTCTAGAAATGACCATTATTCAACACTGGCTGTCAAGGCAGTGTAGAATAATAGCCCAGATGTTGGCAATTTATGGTGTCATTTAGCCAAATGAGTCCTTCTCTTACTACTTATCCCAAAATCCAGTCAACATTGCTATCATCAGAAAGAATTCACCAACCGCTTCTCCTTTGTATTTCGCCTGTACAGCCTTATCTAATATAAGACCTCACAGCATCCTTTCTCACAAAACACATAAAAAGGAATTCAGTGTATAGTAATAGGCTTTCAAGTGTGATATGCACACAAGCTTTCTTCCTAGGAGCCTTATTACACAGTGCATCCTACCGAATATCTCTAAGAGCCAACAAAGCCCATGCTTAACTGCTGAGAGCGATAGGCACCCAAAGAGGCTTCTAAGGCAAAGGGATTAGGACCTTGTCAGACTGTGTGTACAACAGAGATTGTTGATGTCTGTGATAGTGGGCAGTATCACAGAAAATGTTTGATTTGTAACATAAATGTGTCATGAGCAGTTTTGTCCAAAGAACTGCAGGCCTTTCTGTCTATTCTGTCCACAGACACCCCTTCCTCCCTGTTCCCTTGAGAATGGTTTCAAATCCCACTCTGTCTAATTTGTCAAGATTTGCAAAGACAAATTAAGTTTGATAGAAGAAATAGGATGCTGCTACAGAAAAATAGCAAATTAATTTATAGTTCAGGTTGTGTAGGGCTAAGTATGCTTTGGATTTATTTCACACTTTGCAGACTCTACCAAATAAAGTGGCTTTGGGTCAGGAAGGTAGAAGGATTGTGAAAAACATGCCTGTATTCTACATACAACAGAAATGCCAGAATAACTACATGAAGACAAACACTGTCTGGCGTCTGCATCTGGAGCTGTAAAAGCTCTAGAGTAAAGAATCTGTTATAGCCATGTGGAGGTAAGTGATGTTTTGAGGGGATGAATGCATAGACATTTCCAAGCACTTCTGTCATCTTGTGAGACGAAGTTCTGTTTATGCTATTTTTTTGTGTGCTGCTTCACTCATAGACATCTATGGGCAGACAGAGTTCCCGTGTTGCTGTTAAATCAGCCTGACACAGGAAATCATTAGCTTGGGAGAAGAGCTGTTATTTTTAATTCAGACTGCTTTGCAGACCCAAACCACTGTCTGTACAGTGCTCATCATTCTGTCTTAGATATATCTTCTCTCATGCTCCCCTGCACAGTATACACACGTTTGATCTCATCCACACACTCTACAGGGAGACTGAGATCCAAGAGATATCAGGATATCTATGACTAGACAACTTTATTTTTCAGTTCCTCAGTGGCTGAATTAAATCCAATGATAAATTCAAAGGAGAGAGGAGGAGGGTTTGGAAAAGGAGTAGGAGGAAGTACTTATTGTGGAGAGTCATGGACAGAAATAGGGGCCTTGATGAGGACATGTAAGCACTCAGCACATGTGAAACTGAAATGAAGACTGTGGACCCTGAAAAGCTGGAGAAGGATGCAAAGGATTAAGAAGGGCTGGGATGAAGAGGGAGGAGGGGCAAAAAAGAGAGACCTCCATATCCAGGCTTCTGCAGAAAGCCCTTATTGAGGACTTCCAGTCCTATTCCTTTTCAAATGTAGTCATCCAGTCAAGCATCTTAGTCTGCAGACTGCCCCAGTCCTTGTCCTTATGCATTTAATGATACTGAATATTAAACAAATAAAGCCTTTCTCAAAGGCCTTTTCAACCACCTTCATATGTCCTCCACATCCTGGCATGCCACTTAGCCTTTTTAGCTCAGTGCCATTGATTTTGCAGTCTTTTCACTCCCTTTACCCCAAACCACCATTGCTACAGCTGCAAAATTCAGCTGCTTTTTTTGAGGAATCTCTAGGTTAGGCATAACTTTTTGGACTTGGCCATCCAGACAGTTCTTTACCCAGTGAAGAGTACACCTGTCTAAGCCATGAGCAGCCAGCTTCTCTAGGAGAATGCTGTGGGAGACAGTATCAAAGGCTTTACTAAAGTCCAAGTAGATAACTTCCACAGCTTTTCCGTCATCCACTAGAGGGATTATCTGGTCGTAGAAGGAGATCAGGTTGATCAAGCAGGACCTGCCCTTTATGAACCCATGCTAGCTAGGCCTGATCCCCTGGTTGTCCTGCACATGCCTGATGAGGGCACTCAAGATGAATTGCCCCATAATCTTCCCTGGTACTGAGGGGACAGGCAGACAGGTCTGTAGTTCCCCAGATCCTCCTTCCGGCTCTTCTTGTAGATGGGTGTCACACTGGCAAGCCTTCAGTTATCTAGGACCTCCTCTGTTAACCAGAACTGCTGATAAATGATGAAGAGTGGCTTGGCAAGTCATTTAAACATTATAGAGTTCTCAGGATATTGTTACTTTGCTCGGATTCTGTTAAATATATCGAAAATTTGCTTGTTTTCAGGATTTTTGTCTAGTTTAATAGTGGCTTAAGTTTCTGCTCTCTCCACTTCTGTCCCCTTCTTTTCCCCTTCAGTTGCTGAGTGCCTTTGTATATCACCACATCACATCTGCCAACATAGTTGGCTTTGGGATCTTGGGGAAATCAGTTCAGAGAAAGACCACAACTTGCCTAGATATCCACTCAGCAGGGAAATCCACAGTGAATCCTCCTGGCAGAACTAAGAGGTGACATGGGATGGAAGACTACACAAAGTACCCATGCCATTAGAGAAATGTCTATGAACATATGAGACATTCCTACTCATAATTCAGGGCTTAGGCCTTGCTTCTGAACATTGATGTGTAATGCTACTCAAATATCCTATCTGGCCTTTCTGAAGGACATCAGGCCACAGGCAGAATCTCATATCTACCAGTCCCAGGCTGCCTGGATGCCATAGAAGGTCTCAAATAGTATGGGATATCAGTGAGTGGGCACAGCATCTGAGACCTACAGTAAGAACATAAAGTTTTAGAATTAGGATTCAGTTTAAGACAACAAAATCAAAATGTACATCTGCAGCATATGTCTCTACATACATGGAGACAAGCCTAAGATCCCATTTAACCAATGCGTGGTAGCTGTGTAAGCTTCCATTTAGCCAATGGAGGGCTAGTCAATGGAATTAGTAGAGCTGAATACCAATGTAGTCCACCCTAAGGTAGGCTCCTAGAATTCATTTCAGTTGCCTAAACAGAGGTATCCAACACTATCTGAGGTGCCTTAGGGTATGTTTTCTGGCTTTCAAGTGCCTGTTCAGAGCACACTGTTCTCCCATGTGATCTTGTGGCATACCTGCCATGTAGATATTTTGAATGTCTTGCATTACAGTGCATGTGGACTACTGAATTTGAGCCTTATTACCAACCTAGTTGAATCACTCTGTGCATATATTGACTTTCTCTCCATTAACTGCTCTAGAGTTTATACACTTAGCACTCGTGTAGATACATATGTGAAGATATGTGAATTCAGAAGTTTTTATTTCAGTCCTATTGCAGACATATTTAAGTGTGATGACATCTATCCATGGACAGCACATAATACATTGATTTGTGGAGCAAAGCCATCCTAAGAAATTCTCCAACTCCACACCACAGTTCTCTCCCTCCTCCATTATGCTGAGACAATTGTTTATGAGTCTGTAGTAGAAGCAGATGACAGCAATGGCCTGGATTAAAAATGGTCCTTTATTTCAGAGGGCTACTTTTAATCTAGATTGTTTCAGTCTTCTGGTTCAGCAGCACAGCCAGACAAACTGCTGTATTAGCACAAGTGAAGAGGTGGTAAATCACATCAGTGGCACAGGAATGATAAGAGAGGGAAGTGAAAGGAGTTGAAATTTCTCACAGTTATTTTGCTACTGAAGTCAGAATAACTGTTCTTACTGAAACTAGAGGGTTTGTGTAAAAAAAGTGTTCCCACTTTAGTAAGCACATCCCAGGATAGTTAGAAAAATGAAATCCTTTAGGTAAGTGCTGATGAAATATTAACAATAGATTTTGTTCAGATTTAACTTGTGCAGAACAGTTTTCTAGTGAAATTGTATGCTGCATACCTTGTGTTGGTATGACAGTTGGTATTCAGAGACCTACACATGCTCAAAGGCTGATAGTACTCTCTTGGGGAGGGGGTAGGAAAAAGTCATTTAGATGATCTCACAAATGATTTAGTTTGATAGTCTGAAACTGCTGCAAGAAGGAGTTACCACTTCTTACCTCTTCCTTTACTCCAGTCTTGCTTCCCTTCTACTTATTCTCTACTTATTCTGGGGATTTATTTTTTTTAATTCCACTTGGATTTAATAACTGAGTTTACATCACAGAAGCGCCAGAGCAGTTTGAGGAATTTCGCCATGCAGATCACAGAGAGAAGGAACAATGGAAAAATAAACCCTATCTTTTGGTGGTAGAGGACTCTCAATTTTACTTAGCACACCCACAGCTCTTGTGCAAGGTAGAGGCTGAGAATGTTCAGCCAAGGCAAGTAGAAATGTAGAAGTGTGTATGTATAAGCTGAAATTCCCCGATCATTTCAGGCCAATATAATCACTGGCCACTGTTGATAGGGTGGTACTTTTCTTTCTTGTTGTGTTTTAACTTCAGTCAGCAATTGCGTACCACACAGCCACTCACTCCCCCTCCCCAGTGTGTTGGGGAGAGAAGAAAATAAAACTCATGGGTTGAGATAAAAACAGTTTACTAGGAAAGCAAAGGAAAAGTTAATATAATATATATATATATAAAAATATTAGTAGGAATAACAATAGGAATATTATTTTTTTTATAAAAAGGAAAACTAAATAAAAAACAAATGATGCACACTCATTTGTCTCACCACCTGACGACTCAATGATTGATACAGCCTGTTCCAAGCAGCAAATACAGAAGGAAAAAAACCTGCAAACAATCCTGGAACAATTCCAAACGGTGAGAGAAAAGCAAGCCAGCTCACTGACCCACCCGCACTTAAACACTGAGCGTGACGTTTATGGCATGGAATACTCTCTTTGGCCATTTTGGCTCGATTATTCTGGCTATATCCCTCCCAGCTTCCTGCACCTGCACATTAGTGAAACCTGGGAAGCTGGACTGTGTCCTTGGTCTCATTATGAACAACTCATAACATCAATGTATTTATCAACATTCTTCACATATGAAATCCAAAACATATTGGCTACTGAGAGGAAAATGAACTCCATCCCAGCTGAAACCTGCACATTGCTGTTAACTGGAAATGCACAAGAGGGGGAGAAAGTCTTTAGCCAGGCCTGTTTTGATAGGAGAAGGGGTAATGGAGGTAGATTTAGGATAGATATAAGGAAGAATTTTTTTAAGATGATGGTCATGAAGGACTGGAGCAGGTTGTCTAGAGAGGTGGTGGATGCCCCATCCCTGGAAGCATTCAAGGCCAGGTTGGACAGGGCTCTGAGCAACTTGGTCTAGTTGAAGGTGTCCCTGCTTCTTGCAGGGGGGTTGGACTAGATGGCTTTTAAAAGTCCCTTCCAACTCTAACTATTCTGTGATTCTATGCTTCTAAGAACCCATAGATTTGAGTCAACATTAATTGCTTTGAGGGCAAAAGTGCTCTCTGAGTAAAAGATCAAAAACATCTTTTAGAAAGATAAGATGGGAAGGTCGAGAAGAGATGAATTAGCTGTGGGACTCGACTATTCATTGAAATCCTGCATGAACTACTACAATGAAAACACTTATTTTGCTACATTAATCTCTCAACTACAATATTCTTTATTTAAATTATGAACTAATGGTCTGCATAATTTCATTCATTAAAAAAAACCCATTTCCTATTACAAATTAGGACACTGAAGAGGAGCAGTTGTCAACGCTGCAGCACTGCAGACTTGGCTTGGAGTTTAGAGTTCTGAAGAATGATGAAGCTGAGGGCGATGCCTTAGACTTGAGTAACTAATTCTCTTTACCACAATGACCTGACTTCTCAGTCAGAAAACCAAGGTGTAGTAAGCCAAAAATTTAGAAGTATCTTTTATTCTGTGTCTGCTTCATTTAACCCCCCTCCCTATTTAAAGGGAGAAAGCATTTTAGCAGATGATAGAAACCTACGTAACTAGGAAAAATATAATTAAACATGTTATGTTAATCATCAGTATCAGAAGTAAACTATTTGCTTTAATCATGATCTGTGTACATTAATGCTAAACATAACACAGTATATGTATTAAAAGGCTATTGAAGAAGAATAAACCTTCCTTCTTTACCTCTTTGGTCTTGTTATGAAGATTAAAAACTATTATTTTTCTCAAATCTATTACTTTTAAGACATAGCACCAAAAAAGTTCCAGATTTTACACTACTCAGAAAAATGCATTTCCTAAATAGGTAGTATAGGAATATGCATTTTATTTGGCTACAGTCATTTCTGTACTTGCTCTTGAATTCATAGAGCTATGAAGACTCTTTCTAGTGTCCAATCTACCCATTCTCTGTTTATTTTAACCACTGCTGCTGAGAAGGAGGAGGTAAAACTGAGATCAGTGCATTTCCCCATAACCTAAATTCCTGTCTGCTAGATCTTATATGCTGGACTATGTAACAGGTGCAAGTCTACAAAAAGACATGGGCATGTTCCCCAAATGTGGTGGCTGGAGAACAGGGCTTCAATTTTCTTTTAGTGTAGGACTGTCAAAGTGTCTCATTGCCTAACTGCAGCACAGTTTTCTATCGTCTCTTTGACACTAGGTGTCATTTGGGTCTTGGAGTGGGAGAGCGGTCATGTTGTGGCCTAAAATGTGACATTCCATCATCAAACTGGGAAGATGGGGAAGCATTGAAACTTGTGTTCAAACAATGACCTGTGAATATCTAGACAACTTAAAGGTGGGATGAAACTGTGCCAAAAATAACGTAGTTGCATTAAAACTAGTGACTACAGGGAAACTGATCCACTTATCCTGGTGAATCTGAATGACATCAGTGTCCCAGATGAATGCTTGGGGTGTCTCCAGTGATATAGTTTTAATTGCACCAGTTTTATTTGTCTGGCACGTATGTTTTCAGATTCTACTTAGTTTTTCTCTACTGTACTGGTGCTATGACTATATTCCTGCAGGATGACCATGCATGTGCTGAACAACATATTATGACAGAGGTTGTCTTTTCACAGAGGTTGTCCTTTCTGATCTTTGTTGTTGAGAATTTCTACAAGCCTATTGGCTTCATGACACTCTCCTGCCTTTGGCACACTGTAGTAAAGGGTTGAACTGTATGATTTGATTGCACAGGTGAATGTGTAAATACTGTACATTGCACCCTGTAGAGGGGAAGGCTGCTGGTTGTCTGTCCTGGCTACTGTGATCAAGGCCAGGGAAAGTCATATGGAAGGAATAGGAAACTGTGCTTTCCTGAGAAGTAATTTGGCACACTAAAATGGGGAATATGGGCAAGAAATTGGAGAAGCACAGGCAACAGTGAGCTGTCAGCACTGCTAGAAACGGGTAGAAACCTTGGTGAAGAAAAGGGCTGGCATCCAGAAATAAGGCTACGGAGTGCCTTAGAGATTATAAAAATACAGAGAATTAACAGGAAAACAGTGAAAGTTTCTTGGAGTTTGTATATATCCAGAAAGCCACTGAAGGCTGCTAGAAAGGCAGACTTGTGGAGGATACTTCCTTCGAAAAGATGTAGGTGGAAGGAATAAAATCTTTGTAAATACTTTTTTTTTAAGATCACCCTATAGTTAAACCTCACAGACCTGCTTTCTCTACTTGAAGGGTTCTGCTGTTCCAGTGTGTAAGTTGTGTTCTAACAAAATATTGTGCCTGATGATACAGATATATGATATGCCGCTGAGCTATAGAGCCTGATGATAGGCTCACTTTAAAGAAGAAATACGAATGGTTCCGCAGCTCTGTCCAGTCTAAGGTCTTGGCATTCATTATTGTTCCCAAATTTCTGTTGTGGTTTGTAAAGTATGCATGGTAATATTTCATTTCTTTAAAGAAGGAATCCTTATTCAGGACTTTGAGTAAGAAAGCTTTCACCTGACTAAAGCAACAACCTAAATCAGAAGAGTGCATACAGCTGGCTTCTCTATGTTTGGGCAATCTCTGGTCATTACACTCCTGATTTGCTTTGCTGTTGATCCTTAATCTTTATATTTCTTTGTATTTTACAAAGAGAGGTTTTGTTCATGTTACTATTGACCCCCCCGTCCGCCATTTTTATGAGCAGTAAATTAATTTTAGTGATCTTTTCAGTAACTCTACAGATTCCATCTGAACTAAGATTATGTCTCTGTCCCTTTTGCTGTTGCTATCAGTGGTTATGTGGAAATCTCAGTTTCTACTTCACTTTCTGGATCCTAGCGTGATGTTTTACTAGAAGACATGTTCCTTCCTAGTGATTTCAGCTTCACACAGAAAGATATAATTCCATATTGCCTTTTCTGCAAGAAATCCTCACAAATGTTACTTTTTTTTTGCCCTAAAAATGTTGTTTTGTACATTGTATTTCTTGTGAGAAACAACTTACACAATATTTGCACCATTCTGAGCCAAAAAAAGGATCAGTAGGTATGTTAACTGCATCCCTACATCAAGTGTTACTAGTAGTCTCAAACAACTGTCTTTGGTAATTCTCTATCAGATTTTTTTTTTTTTTTAAATTTTAATATGCATCAGATTGGTCCTAATTTCTATAACTGATTTACTTAACCCAAGACACCTGTTTCTCAGCTTTCAGGTGTGCAAATTTTTAACCAGTGAGGGCACATTAGGATACTGCTCCAGAATGATCTGAATATGTTTCATATTCTATAGGATTTCTTAGGAATCTTTTTATTATCTTAAAGACATTTTACATCAATCCATTCAGCTTGAAGTTTTCTGCATTTGCATAGGTTTGACTGAGCTGTGGACCTTTCTCAAACACCACAGTGAGTTCCACGTGTGGTGATCATACATTTATATTCACTATAGCATGTTGGTTCCTTAATACTAAGATAATGTGAATAATAATCTTGTATTGAAAACCAATCTTTTCTGGTATATGCAAAAATATTCCTATTGGTGACCATGACTTCCACATATAATAGACATAAAACTATGTAATTTTTAGTTTTCTCAGTTTTATGGTCCTTTTTGATCAATATAGTACATTTTGAATGTCCTACATTTTTCTATGACAATATGTCTATTAAATCTTCTCTGAAATGTGTCGTTATCTTTGATTTCACTACCCTTTAACTCCTAAGTGTTATACCATCAGTTACAGACAGTTCTCTTTCAGCTCTGTGGATAACAGACATGCTTAGTTGCCAAATTATTCCCAAGCTGCCTCCAAGCAGTAGCTGTTAATGATTTTCTTCAGTGTTTCACCTGTGTGAAACTGTACCTCTTAAAAACAAAACAGAATATATTTTCAGGTTCACTCTTCTTATGTGATGTTTAAAGAGTCAGTCTACAATCCACACTGTTCTTCTAGCATGACATTTACAATCATCCTTGAGCTGTGTTTCTCTCTCCTGCATCTTGAATGAACCCTGCACAATTTTCCTCTTCCCTGCAGATTTGGTACTGTAGATGACAGGGATATGCTGGTGAATAATTTGCTCTCTGGTGTCTAAATGACAAGGTATAGGATTTATTACTGCACTTTGATAAAATGAGACGACTGTAGTCAAAAGAGTGAAATAGCCAAGCTGCTTATCTCTTAAAGCCTTTTTTTTTTTTTTTTTTCTTGCATAGGCATATGTGATTTTTGTGTCTTTTCCCCTAAACTTTTCTGGTGTTCAGGAAATTTTGCTAGTTTAAACAGACCACTGTCTTCCAAAGTCTGCCTTTGGTTTACTGTTAGTTCTCTTACCTTTTTTCAATGGTTCCTAGGCACACAGACAAACCTCTCAGATTTCTCGCTCACAGTGAGGGAAATCCCGTGCTCTGATCTTGAAGGATCACAGACAGAAGAGAGGTCACAGCTCAGCACTGTGAGTGAAGGAAATGTAGGCCTACATATGGGGGTGACAGTGTGATATACCAGTTGTCTGAAGTTCACTCTCTTTATGCAATACTTGACAAATCTTTGTAGTTGTACTCTGCAGCATTTTGATGCTTGTTCCAGCAAAGAAATCAACAATAGCTGTCAATTTTGTGAGGGGTGGGGGAGAAAGTTGGTTATTTGCAAATAGTTGCAGGTTTCTAAGACTATGGCCAATCTGACTGTGAGAGCTGAGCATTACGCTTGCTGTTTACATGCTTCAGTGTCCAGAAGACACAACAATGAAAGTGTTTTATTTCCTAGAGGATCTGTAACCAATTTTGTACTATTCCCTTTTATTATCTGGCTTGTGGTATTAATGAAATTACTAATACAGACCTACTATAAAAAGAGTCTTTAGGTAAGTACTAACATGAGCACAAATTTATCTGACTGATATGGTGTAATTATTTTCTTTGGTTATCTACAGTCTAACATGTAAAGTAAGTGGGAAACTATTACTTCCTGCTTTGATGGAAAACATTTTAATTATAAAAAAAAAATGAAATTAGGAGCTTATGTCATATTTTTAATCACTCACTTGCAATTTGCTTACCTTACAAACTGACCTTTCAGCAAGATACTGCGTGCCAATATGTTCTACAGGGACTTCGTGAAATGCAGGCTGAATCTGGCTGTTTCTGCAAAGTATTAGCAGTTGAAAGCAGCATCAGCAAATAGAGACTTTTTCTTTCCTATTATTATTTATCAGTTTTCTGTTTTACAATTGCTATTACTCTAGTAGCTATTTAACATATAGGTCTATTTAACAGGCTTCCTGGGGAGAATGGCCCTACCTGGAGTCTCTGGCAGAAAGCACCAGGGGAGACTCGAGGGTGATCCCTAGAATTTGGAGCCAGGGATACAGAGGATCTGAGGCCCACAGTACTCCAACTGAAAGAGATACTGGCAGCATATGATGGAGTTTGAGCTGCTTTGGAAGTAGTTGGTACTGAAGCACAGCTCCTCCTGGCACCTCAACTGTCAGTGCTGGGCTGGATGTTCAAAGGAAAGGGTCCCCTCTATGCATCACACAACTGATGCTATGTGGAGTAAGTGGGTTGTACTGATCACACAGTGAGCTCCAATAGGAAACCCCAGTTGCCCAGGAATCTTGGAAGTGATCATGGACTGACCAGGAGGCAAAGATTTGGGAATATTGCCAGAGGAGGAGGTGACACATGCTGAAGAGGCTCCACTGTATAATAAACTACTGGAAAATGAGAGGCGATATGCCCTGTTCACTGGTGGGTCCTGTGGTGTTATAGAAAAGCATTGGCAGTGGAAGGCTGCTGTGTGCAGTCCTATAGGACACATCACAGAAACTGCCATCCAGCTGGCTTTAGATATTGCTGAATGGGAAAAACGGCTAGTACTTTATCTCTACACCGACTCATGGATGGATGGATGGTGGCAAATGCCCTATTGGGATATCAAAAGACAGGAAATAATTGGGAAATATTGGAGTGTGTGGGACCTAGACGTGACGTAGATGGTATAGAATAAGGGGTGGATTTTGTCCTAGTTTCAATTGGGAGAGAGTTATTTTTCTTTGTAGTAGCTGGTATAGTGCTGTGTTTTGGATTTAGGATAAAAATAATATTAATAACACACTGATGTTTTAGTTATTGCTGAGCCATGCTTACAGAGTCACAGCCTTTTCTGCTTCCTACACTGCCCCACCAGCGAGTAGGCTGGCGGTAGCACAAGAAGTTGGGAGGGGACATGGCTGGGACATTGTCATTATGCATGACTTGTTTTGTATATTCTTTTATCATTATTATTGTTACTATTTCCCCTTCCTTTTTCTATCCTGTTAAAATGTCTTTATTTCAATCCGTGAGTTTTACCTTTTTTTTTTTTCCTTTTGATTCTCTCTCCCATCCCACTGTGGGAGGAGTGAGCGAATGGCTGTGTGGTGTTTAGCTGCCTGCCAAGTTAAACCACAACACAGGCTTTTTCCCTTTTTCCTTTCTTTGCTACTGACAATTTACTGTTATTCTGTTGCCATTCAAGTGATATAACAGAAACTTAAGAAAGGAGGTAGAGCACTCTAAAAGTTGGCAGATTTTAGATTGTCAAATCTCTTCCAGCAGCTCATTCCACACCTGAGCAAACTTGAGTATCAACACTTTATCTTTCCTATTTTGTTCATGATTAAAAAGGAGCTTAAGCTTTATGCATAATCTTGAACCATATCAGTAGTCCAATTGACTTTTGGGAACAGCAGACATGCCTCAGGCTATATATATGTTTAAATTTCCTCTCTGAATTGGAGCTTTGGTTCAATGTTTGGGCATCTGCTATATCCCAAAGAAAAAAAAAAAAATTGCCTTACCATGTGATAGGAGGATGAAAGTGTGGTTGCTGAGATACCAGAATTTTCAGAACACAAATGGTTTAAAACCAGACTGAAGTCTTCAGGTGGTAATAGAGGAAGATTAGAGGGAGCAATGTTGTTATGGTTCACTGTGCTGAGACGGGTGGTAATATGCTCCACACTTGCTAAAACCTTTTTTTGATCTCTGTCATTAGCTTCAGGCACAATGTGCTGCGCAAAATCACTGCCAAGTGACAGCAGTTTTGACACTATGACCTGACTTCTGCTTTTATGGATGGAGAATGAAGTGTTGATGTGCCATAGCTAGTTCATAAGGGGAGATGAGCCAGGAGATAAGGTTCAAGGTGAGGCAGGCAGGATAAGGGCCTCACGGATACAGTGAGGGCACAATCACACAGTAGAAAAGCAGAGTGGATCTAGTGAGGGTAACAAGGGTCATCCAAGAGTCCAGATCATCACACACATCCACAGTGACAAGACATGTCTAGGATCAAACCAGGAAGTCAAGGCAGCAGGTCAAGGTCCAGTCCAGATCAGTGAGGTACACAGCCAGGCATGGCCACGACAGCAGGAGCAAAGGGAAGGGCTTGAGCTTAAGCACCGCTTCTGCTGAGGGGGGCATGTCCTTGCTTGTCAGAGCATTTTTCTCACCCAGCTCTTTCTACACTGCTCTCTGATTCAAGGCTGCACAGCTGCACCATTAAGACTGACCCTGAGCCCAGGCAGTCAAACCCTTGGGTGCTCAGGGCCCTGGCATAGAGAAGTGTAATAGAAAAGTTAATTAATGAGTATTCTAGTTAGATCTCTGTTTATTCTTCCTGGTATTTGGATAGTGTAATTTTCGTCTTGTTTGAATTCATATAGATAGTCTGTAAGCTTTTATTTCTGGGATGACATTTAGGTTGCCTGTTAAGACAGTCAATAGTCACTTTGACAGGGCAATCTATAGCTACTGAAATAGATGGCTTTTTGTCCAGTTGATAGTGAGAAATACACTAAAGGTGATTTAGAAAGCTAGCATGCCGTACAGAAATATTGCTATAGCCAGCCATTACCTTTGGATGCAGGAATCTGTCAGAGATCTGGCTTCACTCTGTATAGCACTGCAAACTAAATGATGCAATTCACTCAGGAGCCAAAGAGTAAAGGTCTCTTCTGGGAATAGGTATAAAATTAGTTTGATGCCTTTTTCTATGACAGCAGGTGCTGATGGTGTTATCTACCTTCTTGGATCTGACCTGGTTGTTGGAGAGCTAGCCAAGGGGAACAGAGGTGCAGGCTGTCCTCACCTGGGAAATGCATCCAGGGAGAAACTGATCCCTGAGCTTTTATTTCTCAGAATCATGTTAGAACTATAGGGTCTTTTACTAGAGCACCTTTTAGTATAGCTCTTCCTAATAAGTCTGCACTACCTTGCAACAAAGCATGTAAGTCATGAAGGTGAAGGAGAACAAACAAAAAGTGTGTGGTTCTAGCCTAGAGCTCAGGGCACTTGGCTGAGAGCCTGGATCTCAGCTTTACGGTCACTGTTCCCTTGCAGTGTATTTACATTGAACAGTTATTGAACAAAACAAAAAAAAAATACATCAGCAAAGAGTTTTACAGGGGTGACTCAAGATCACAGGAGCCCTGTGCCATAATCAGTGACATCAGCAAGGATGGTTCAGCAAAAGAACCCTCCTGAAGGAGGATTCAGCAAAAGAGCCTTTTTTTTTTGAAGTTAATAAAACTGCAGCTTGAGCCCCCGCTTCTAGCCCTTCATCAAACTCATGGCCATTCTCTTCCTTCTACCTCAGTATATCAGCATAAGGATTCTTTAGTTGAAAGTGGTTCTTACATACTTGGAAGCCTTCAGGTGTTCTTGGAGATCAACAACAACAAGTACTTACTATTTGAAGGGAAAATAAAAGCAGCCAAAGCGAAAAGACAGTCAATACATTCAATAATGTGAACAAAATTTGATCAGGCTTTTGTTGAATGCTTTCATCATCGCAGTTCTATCAATTGTCCATCTTGATAAAAACAGGATTTGTTAGATACAGAAAAGTCCTCACCTATCTAAAATCTAATTCCCAGATCACTCAGCATTTATGTCTGCATTGCTTAAGTCATTGATTCCTATCCCCAGAAATTATCCCTAGATACTTTCTTTGTGTCCCCAGATATTACTATATGTTTTGCACTCACGTTGCTCAGAACCAGCCTCTTCTAGGCAGAAAAGCCATGCCTACTCATCACAGAAGTTAGATGACTATTGTTGCTGTCTTGAGCTTCATGTGGCAGTGGTTCCTGGGGAAAAAAAAAAAAGAAACAACAAAAAAAAAACAAAACTGAAAAATATAAAAAGGTTTCTCCAGTTCAGAGGAGTGAAATAACATGGTACTGTGTTGCGATTCTTCAAAGTGGTACTTTCATACCACTTGATATTAAGTTCCCTGGAAAGGCATGACAAGTTTTTGGGGATAAAGGTTGTTGTATGTTGTGTTGATGACCATGTAGAATGACAACGTGTGTATCTTCTGCTCATGTCAATGTCTCCTTTAGGCAGTGGTGCATGGAGTAAGCTATCTCAGTATTCTGGTTTCATCTGAAAGCAAATTAATGTATTAGCAGTGTGAATATCCCAGGGACTGTATCCAAGGGAGAACTGAGGATTTAAATAATTTGATCATGTAGAGGTACCCTGTCTAGCTACACTAGCTAGATCATGGCATGCTATCAGTTCTATCAGTTATTGTCTTGGTTACAGTTCACAAAGCCACTCTTGTGAGGTCACCAGAAAATGGAGTTTGAACCATGCATTTAGCCTGTTCTAGGCTTGCAAAATTACTTCAAATTAGACAGAAACTCAAATGAGATGGGAAACTCAAATCAAAGAGAAAACTGTGATGAAGCTCCTTCTTCCTACAAAAACAATTCCTAGACTTCCCTACGTTTTCTCTGTTTCTGTTATATCTCTACTCCACATCCACAGAAAATCTTTCAGCACTTAATCTTGGGTCTGTTTTGTATATTTGAAATTCTCCACTAATATAATTATATTAACAATTATGACATAAGCAAGATCAAGAAATAAGATTGCACATGGAACTTTGGACATACAGCATCATAATTTGTGAAATTTGACCTGGTGAGAACTGACTTTTTCTTAATATTTCTAACAGATATTAAACTGTGAATGGCCAATGCAACTCTTTTAGCTTTGAGCTTGCATTATATGCTTGTTGAAATATGCTGACTTCAGATACTGGAAAAAAAAAATATTATCCTTCTGGAAGATTTGTATCTATAAATATTAAACATGAGCAATATATTTAAATTACATGTTTCTTTTCTGTGAAAACTAATACAACATTTAAATAATGTCATTTCAAATTACTGTCTTAAGTAAATAAATAACTTGAAGTTTTAAGTTTGATTTTGTATCTTTTTTTATTTTGGCAGTAATTCAGGCTTTTTATTATTTCTATTTATGTCTCTTAAGACTTTTTAAGATGTCTGTTCAAATAGTAGAGCTTCCTGAGTACAGAACAGTGAAATCCTTGTAGTATCAGTTACTGTCCTCAGAGCTAGTCTTTTGGAAGCACTGTACCTCTGGAATATAAATAATGATCCTGAACAAGTGATTCTGGAAAAATAAACCTTTATTAAAAAAATATAGCACAAGCATTCAGATTGTAGGTACAGCTGTAGTGCAATTGTTTCTCAGCAGTTTATGATCCCAAAGGGGTTTGGTGAGGCAACCCCAGGTAGTGACTCTTTGTTGTGGTTATTATTATTCAGAACTCTTTCTATGAAATATTAGATCCATCTCCCATTTTATCTTTGCTACAGGTCCACCGTGTTAAGGTCACACATACACTGCAATGGTTAGTGAAACATATCTAAATGAGTATCTAGTTCTATGAAATCCTCAACTTCAACATAACTAGACTACAAAAAAAAAAAAAAGATGGAAAACTATTCTGAAAAGACAAGAAAGTATCAATCTATTGAGATCCAGTTTTGCTTCCACAAGTTTAGAACTTTCTGTGTAAACACCAGCCTTAAGTTTCAAGCAGAACAAGGTAGCATTTTCCTAGTCCTTCGCAATGGGAAGATATCTCACTCAAGTAAGACATATTCCTCAGTATACACTGTTGGAAGGCCCTTGAATTCCCTAATAACCGGTGGAATTTAACTAAATATATATAAAAAGTCAGATTTTTTTTATTAAATTCAGCTTTTTTTTTTTTTTTTGTAATCTCCACACAGGATTAGTTGGCTTGATTTGCATGGAGTTTATTGTGTTCCTTTTGTATATGTGTAGGCAAAATCAGAGGGTTCCAGCGAGGGGGAATGATTTTTTTTTGTCTGGGAAACCTGAAAGTAGATTGTTCAATAATGCCAAGAAATATTAAAGTGGCATTTGGTGCATTAGAAGCTACATATTTGCCAGTGTTGAAGTAGTATCACTGACAAATCTTGTTTTAAGTGTGCCGGTAATCAGCAGTTACTGGTATTCTAGTAGCAGCACAAAAATAAAAGTTCATATAAAGTGTATTTCCCTAGCTTTTTTTTTGTATTACTTTAAATTCTGCTGTATGTGTCACTGAAGATTCAAAGGCACATAAACTGATGAAAGACTGTTTTATGTATTTTGTTAAAGCTTTTGGTTTCTTCTGTTGTCAGTGTACTCCTGAATCTGTTATAGGTATAGAAAGGAGATGTTCCTCAGTATGTGCAGCTGTGAGGACCTATGGCTTTTAAATGTGCCACAGATTTTTTGCTTAGTAATGAAGTTCCTGTCAAGGACAAGTGCTGTGACGAGCTTGTGATCATTTTAGAGTCTCTAAAGTCACACTTTGGAACTCTTTGTCTGGACCCTGTGCTCACCACCTAACCATATCTTTGTGCAGAACCTAGCAATATCTTCAAATGTAAAGCAGAGGATTAATCTAAACATATATAGACAACAAAAACATTGAATTCAAATACTCATCTGAATATTTCTCAATCAGAAATTTATAATATAATAAATGAACTGTGAATAAATGTGCTGCTTTCCACTGACTGTAAAAGGAATCTAGAAAATCAGTTCAAATTTAGACTTCTGTACAAGTAAACAATGAAATGTAGTGGAAATGAATCTAATCAAAAGTGGCACTACACGATTTTAAAACTTGGGTTTTTTTAGATGAACAGTCAATTCAGAAGAAGAAAGACAGTAAGTCCATTATGGGGAACAGTTTATGTTTATTCCACAGTATATTGTATCTTGAATTTTGACTCAGAAATAGCAACACTGCTTATAGACATTATTCCCACAGCATGTCAGAAAGCAGTACATTGTAGTTAGTGCTCCAGAGTTACTGATATTCACAGTGAAAGGATGAAGATTATGAGTCTTTAGGTGTTACACCAATGGGACAGTGAATATGTCAGTAGAGAAACTTTCTCATCTCTTCTCTTACATGTATACACTAGGAAAATTGCAGCTTTCATATAGCTTAAATACTAGAACAGGTGAAAAAAATGAAAAGACTTCTTTATTATTAACTAAGAAAGAAACATTTCAAGTATCAATGCCAGTCTCAGAACTTGTACTCTTCATTCCATGCAAACTATAACAGCTCATCAGCAAGGAGACTTATATTCCCAAATTGAAAAGTGATCTGTTAATTAGTATCAGCTGAGCTGGGTGACTATCTCTCATTTAATTTAGCCAAGAGCTTTTGGTTTCTAATAAGAAGATTGATTCTAAGTGCTCTAAATAAAACTGATTAGTGGTTATGGTCTGGAACAAACACCTTATGTTATGGTAACTGAAATGAGTCTTAAATAGAAAGGTTATGATTCAGAAGTGCCTCATCCACAGAATTGTGGATCTGAAGTGACAATGTTATGTGATTCATATAAAGAAATATTATTATTTATTCTTTTTTTTTTTTGTCATATAAAGTGAACTTGAGAATAAGGTATACTGATTATCCTTGGGCTATTCTGGGCTATCCTGACCAGCTAGAAGCAGTTTAGCTCTCAGTTTAGAGTTTGTATCACAGTAGAGAAAGTAACATTTGGATTACTTTAATTATTTCATAGCATCATAGAATAGTTTGGGTTGGCAAGGACCTTTAAAGGTCATGTAGTCCAACCTCCCTGCAAGGAAACAGGGACATCTCCAACTAGATCAGGTTGCTCAGAGCCGCATCCAACCTGGCCTTTAATGTTTCCAGGGATGGGGCATCAACCACCTCTCTGGTCTGCCTGTGTTCCACCACCCTTATTGTAAAAAATTTCTTCCTTATATCCTGTCTGAGTCTACCTCCCTCTATTTTAAAACCATTACCCCTCGTCCTATCACAACAGGCCCTAAAAGAGGGAAAAGGTAGTCAGGCACTGGAATGCACTGCCCAGGGAGGTGGTGGAGTCACCGACCATGGGGGTGTTCAAGAAACGTTTGGATGTTGTGTTGAGGGATATGATTTAGCTGAGAAGTATTGGTGATGGTTGGACTGGATGATCTTTTAGGTCTTTTCCAATCTTGATAATAATTCTGTGATTCTGATTCTGAGTTTCTCCCCATCTTTCCTATAGGCTCCGTTTAGGTACTGGAAGGCCGCTATAAGGTCTTCCCGGAGCCTTCTCTTCTCCAGGCTGAACAGCCCCAACTCTCTCGGCCTGTCTTCACAGAAGAGGTGCTCCAGCCCTCTGATCATCTTTGTGGCACTCCTCTGCACTTGCTCTGAGACGTCTACATCCTTCTTATGTTGGAGGCTCCACAGTTGGACAGAGTACTCCAGGTGGGCTCTCACGAGAGCAGAGTAGAGGGGGAGAATCACCTCCCTGTCCTGGTTTCAGCAGGGATGGAGTTAATTTTCTTCTCAGTAGCCGGTGTGTTTTGGATTTTGTGTGTGAAGAATGTTGATAAAAACATTCTGATGATACGAGTTGTTGTTAATGAGACCAAGGACACTGTCTGGCTTTCCAAGTCTCGTTAACGTGCAGATGCGGGAAGCTGGGCAAAAGACAGACAGAATAATTGATCCAAACTGGCCAAAGAGAGTATTCCATGCCATAAACGTCATGCTCAGTATATAAGTGGGGGTTGCCCATGGGAGGGGGCATCATTTTCAGTTATTCCTTTTCTTGTCGGGTATCCGTTTGGTCACCCTTGGCATCCTTTTCTTCTCTCTTGCATGCTGGCATCGTTCCCTCTACCTTGCTAGCTTGCTCTCCCCCCTTTTTTGCTTGCTGCTCGGTGTTGTTCCTGTGATCACTGCTCAGGACGGGCTGCGTCGGTCATTCGGACATCGGGTGGTGAGAAATTGTACATTGTTCATTTTGTATATTTTGTATATATTAATATCCTTATATCCTGTTAGCTTTGTAGTTTTTAGTATTTTTAGTAAACTGTTTTTATCTCAACCCACGAGTTTTCCTTTCTTCCCAATTTCTCTCCCCTGTCCCACTAGGTAGGGGCAGGGTGAATAAGAAACTGTGTGGTGATCCGGGCTAAACCACCACACTCCCCCATCCTGCTGACCACGCTTCTCTTGCAGCCCAGGATGCGGTTGGCTTTCTGGGCTGCAAGTGTGCATTCATGGCTCATGTTGAGCTTCTCATCCACCAGAACTCCCAAGTCCTTCTCCTCAGGGATGCTCACAATCCATTCCCCGCCCAGCCTGTATTTGTTCTTGGGATTGCCCTGACCCATATGCAGGACCTTGCACTTGGCCTGGTTGAACTTCATGAGGTTGGCACAGGCCCACCTCTCCAGCCTGTCAAGGTCCCTCTGGATGGCATCCCGTTCCTCCAACGTGTCGATGGCATCACACAGCTTGGTGTCATCGGCAAACTTGCTGAGGGTGCACTCTATGCCATTGTTCATGTTGCTGACAAAGATATTAAACAGGGCCGGTCCCAATATTGACCCCTGAGGCATGCCACTCATTACCGGTCTCCACTTGGACATCAAGCTGTTAACCACCACTCTCTGAGTGCGGCCGTACAGCCAATTTTTTATCCACCGAGTGGTCTGCTTGTCAAATCCATGTCTCTCCAGTTTAGAGAGAAGGATGGTGTGTAGGACAGTGCCAAATGCCTTGCACAATTCCAGGTAGATGATGTCCATTGCTCTCCTTTATCCACCAATGCTGTAACTCTGACATAGAAGGCCACCAAATTGGTCAGGCAAAATTTGCTCTTAGTGAAGCTGTGTTGGTTGTCGCCAACCACCTCCTTATATTCCATGTGCCTTAGTATAGTTTCTAGGAGAATCTAGTCCATGATCTTGCCAGGCATAGAGGTGAGACTGACTGTCCTGTAGTTCCCCAGGTCCTCCTTGTTTCCCTTTTTAAAAATGGGGGCTATGCTACCTATTTTCCAGTCAGTGGGAAGCTTGCCAGACTGCCACAACTTCTTAAATATGATGGCCAGTGGCTTGGCAACTTCATCTGCCATTTCCCTCAGGACCCGCAGATGCATTTAATCAGGTCCCATGGTCTTGTGCACCTTCAGGTTCCTTAGACAGTCCTGAACTTGCTCTTCTGTTATAGTGGGCTCTACCTCTCCTTTTGGCATCTGCCATTTTCTTATCTGTGGCCACCGTGTTCATATCCTTTCTGTCATTTTTAAGTATCCAAGATATTGATGTACTAATCCAATCATCAGAAAAGTTGACAATTTCTTTGTACATGAGTGAACTCTGCTTTGATGCTATGTTAAGTGGGTATGGTCAAATCCTCTTTGAGAATGGACTGCACATTTCTTTAGCATATTTTGAATACCAATCTTCCTGTTAAGCCACAGGA
The DNA here is from genome assembly GCF_036417535.1 of Chlamydotis macqueenii. Classification (NCBI taxonomy): domain Eukaryota; kingdom Metazoa; phylum Chordata; class Aves; order Otidiformes; family Otididae; genus Chlamydotis; species Chlamydotis macqueenii. The sequence continues at coordinate 13,741,260 of NC_141558.1, forward strand.
CATTTAGTATCATGGGGCTAGTGTTAAGATCTACATGACTCCTCTGTCTTTCAAGTATTCAAGATAAAAAATGCTGCTAATAATTATTTTCTTATGAGGGAAACTAGTACCATGGGGCTAGTGTTAAGATCTACATGACTCCTCTGTCTTTCAAGTATTCAAGATAAAAAATACTGCCAGTAATGATTTTCTTATGAGGGAAATGGTGGTAATTAAAAATTTCGTAAGCTGTGACAACTTTCATGCAGTTAACCAAATATTTCAAACTTCTCTAGTTCAAATAAGACAGTGATTTCAGAAAATTACTCTAGAGATTGTTTCTAATGATGTGCCTTTCTTCACTTGAGAGTACAAAATTTGTCTTTACACTCAGTGTCTTGGGTCTACATTAAAAAAAAAAAGAAAAAAAAAGCTGTAGTAATTTAGGACTTGACATAATGGTGTATATACCTGGCTTAGACACTTTATTCTGTTTGATAGCCTGCCTGTGTGGACTTGAGCACCTCGTTTAAACCCAGATCATCAAATGAAGGTATTTAGCTGTATAAACACTGGTGCCTAAATACTATATGAAGTTTCATTTTTCATCTCTTTTACCTTATTTACTTATTTCTTAAATGGTAATGGGAGCAGTTCCCCACTGCACAAGAGCTGCATTGGAACATACTGTGAAGCTGTTGGTTGTTGTTGCGGAGGGTGAACAGGTACTGTGAATTGATAATGGAATGTAAGAGTTGTAACCAGGCAATTGATAGATGTTTTCTGGCCTAAGAGAGAACTTCTGTGTTCCTAAGGCAGAAATTGCCAATTTATCTAAGTCCAGTAGGCAGTGATCCATTTAAAAAACAAAATCCCTTTACAACTAACAACCTCCTAAGAAGGCTTAGGAAAGAGAACTTGGACTAAATACCTTATCAGTGGCCTTTCCAAGGAAGCTGGGATACCTTGATAAAATCTTTTACTGCTCCAGCTTGCTCAAATCCTGTAAACATACAAATGGGACCTCCACTTCCAAGGCTGTCAATCTGCCATCTTTCTGAGCACTAAAAGAAGCAGGTGTTGCTGAGCAAGAGAAATAAAAGAAATTAAATGGTGAGCTTTGGTAGAGTAGCTAAAACCCCACAAACTGTATTCACAGAAGGTATAAAGGAATGAAGAAAATAAGCCAGATGCCAGAATAAAGCAATAATTGTAAAGTGAAATGAGAACACTAAATTGAGAAGGTGATAATAGTTTTTAGATTAAAAAAATAGAAAATGAATGGAAATAAATGTGTAATCAGCACAGAGGAAAAAAAGGAATCAGATTCTGTAGAATTATGATCAGCAAGTTTGTAGGAGCCTAATTAGGCATAATAATACTTGGCATTTTACAGTGAGTGTTGAACAGTCCTTATTTTTAAATGTCCTAAGATATGCTTTGAATCTGTCAGCAAGTTATCTCCTGCATCTTTTTGTTTTTTTTTTTTTTCTTGTGCTGGCAATTACAGACTTGCACAGAGCTAATTAGAAATTGAAGTTGAATTTTTTTTAACTTCAGGGGATTAATTTCCTTAAAAATGTCATAACTTCTGTTACACCTGAAAATGGACACTGAAGAGCAGAAATGCTGTTCTGAGTTTAGTGAAACAAACTAATCTGTTATTTAGGTATATAGTTGCTGTTTTAAATGTCAGTTCATGGTCTGTTAAACTCTCTAGTGCATTTGCCTTGGAAAGGAACTGTAAAGGAGATCTGCAAGAGTTTCTGACATTGATTAATTCAATTCTGAAAACAATTAATCAGGACATGCAGCATCCGCTTTTATTTTCATAGCACAGCGACAAAAAAAGCAATAGTGTGTCCATGTGACAGCAGTGAGAGAGTTAAACTGCCAAGTGGGTGATCATGAGTAATGGGAGTCAGCATGTGTTCATGTATGAACATAAAAAGGAAATTTTTAAAAGGAAGCCTGTAAAAAGAGAAAACTTAGTCAAGTGAAATATCATAGAACCATAGAATGGTTTGTGTTGGAAGGGATCTTTAAAGGTCATCTAGTCCAATCCCCCTGCAAGGAACAGGGACACTTTCAACTAGATCAACTAGGTTGCTCAGAGCCCCATCCAGCCTGGCCTTGAACGTTTCCAGGGATGGGGCATCTACCACCTCTCTGGGAAACCTGTTCCAGTGTTCCACTACCCTCACTGAAAAAAAATTTTCTTCCTTATATCTAATTTAAATCTACCCTCTTTTAGTTTAAAACCATTACCCCTTCTCCTATCAGGAGAGACTGTGCTAAAAAGTTTCTCCACATCTTTCTTATAAAACCCCTTTAAGTACTGGAAGGCCACAATAAAGTCTCCCTGGAGCCTCCTCCTCTCCAGGATGAACAACCCCAATTCTCATATATGTTACTGAAATATAGCTTAAATAAAAGAATCATAGGTACATTGCAATCTGGGTGTAACTATTCCTAAGAGAATGGATTTGAGTAATAAAGATGGACATGTGGAATTAAACCTTCAGGAGAGCATAGAAAATGTCATAGATCTCTACTGTTGACCTCATAATCAGAGCAAATGGAGGATAATATGTTGTGAGACATTTAAGAGTTAACACTAACAGAGCAGTAATAATGAATAATTTCAATGATACACACACAAACTGATCAAATATCACAATAATTATTAGGAGAAGTAGTTTCCTAATGATTTTAAGAAATTACCTCTTAGAACAATTGTTTCTCATGTGTAGAGAAAGAAATTCCCCTCAGCCTATTCTCTTGCAATTCAAAGAAAATAACAGGAAAAGAAACAGCTAAGGTGAAGGCTTTAACAAATACTGACCATAATAGATTTAGAAAAAAAAAAAAAAGTACGATTTGGAAAAAAAATAGCAGAGAGTAACAGAATGCAGTCAAATGGCATTTGTTTTTGGAAGATATAGTTAAAACCCAGCCCTTAACACACATGCTCCTCTACAAGAAAACAAAACCAGAAGAGACCCACCTGGTCTCATAGAACTGAAATGTTTCATGATGATGTGTTATCTGTCAAAACTTTTGTATTCTGAGTTGTTGCCTCCCACAGTTTTTCAGCTCCCAAATACTACAATCCCTACTATAGCTGTAGTAAGAAGACTAAGTCTGTAGGTAGTTGCTCCCTCATGCAGCCTGATTTTCCAGGCAGTCGATTGCCTTGTGGGCTGGGCAGCTGAAGAAGAACAAAAAAAACCATTTCGTTCTCCAAATATGGAATTTACATTATTTGTCTTTCATTGAAAAATTTAAACTGTTCTATTTTTTTTTTTTTTGTCTCATTTCAGGATATTGATACTTTCCAAAAACACAATGGAAGGAAATATGACTCTTTGGTCAACCCTGGCTAAAATGGTAATATATAGAGGCTTACTACGCCCATCATTAAAGTCATGGAAACATGGAAGCCACTAGGTAAGAGATAATAGAAAACTAATGTAAAAAACCACCATAAATGTTTGAAAGTAAAATATGAGTTGAAAATTTCGAGTTGTGAGGGAATCTGATCTGTAAACAGTCAAAAAGCATAATCTCGAGCTCATTTTATATGTGGTTAGTGCGACTGGGGCACAGATTGGAATGGAAATTACTTTGCAGAAACTTGTTTGCATTTCCTGAAACTCATCCTTTCTGAAATCTGGTCCAGTCTCAGAAATGATTCATAGCATTATCCTTCTTAAACATGAATTAGGAGTAACCTCAAGGGGTCAGTATACTTATTTCTAGTGCAGCTTTTCTACAATTCCCTTCTGTCCTTATGACAGTTGATACCAGAATTCTTCTAGGAAAGTCCATCTGGATATGCTAAATGCTTACAAAGCCAGATGGCATATGAGATAGAGTCACACTATCCCTTAATATGATCAAATGCAAAACTAATTGCAGCATAAATTAAGTTTTCTCTCCAAAACTATATTGAGTCTTTGTTTTAGTCTAAACATACTTACAGTAAGTAGGACACAAAATAAATTTTCTCATGAGAAAAGAACCAAGATAACACTTAAAATGCACAGCAGACATAGTCAGTATCAATGCACAACTGCTAGGTTCAACACTTTAGTGTTTTTTTTTTTCATGTTTCCTTTCAACTCTGAGCACAATGCCATACTCAATGCTGAGCATTCATGTTCTCTTCAACCAGAGATTCCCCTGTATGTCAGATGGCATGAGCAATACATGGAAGATACGTCTCAAAGTGTCCAGAGATGAAGTACTGCCTTGGAGGAGGAGTAGCTGAAGCTGAACTCTGAAAGCTATAGTAGTGAAACTGGAAGATCTGCGAGCAGCAGCAAGTTTGATCAAAGATATCTTCAAAGTATCACTGATCATTTCCACCTCTGGGATAGCAGCCCCAGTGCTACAGAGGGGAATGAATGTCTTATGACATCAACTTGATTTAGATAAGTTCATGGTTGTTGGTCATGGTTAACGTGAGTGCTAGTAATGGAGGGAAGCAAAGGAGACTGATTCTGTTGGAGGAACTGTGGCAGATGAAGAACTGTCCTGGCAGTGATCTCTGAAGTGTTCCCAGGACCATACTTAAGGCCACCATACAGCATGGATAAATGTCAAATTACGGAGTCTAAATTTTTAAACCTCGTAATTTAACTCTTCATGGAAGAGCTCATAGTAGCCCACAAAGGGAGAATTGGTTTTGAGCAGTACATATGCTTTGGTTACAAATGCGTCTATTGCTAAAACTCCATATATCAGTGGCCATAATGTACATACATTCCAGAAAGAGGAGCAGAGACCGTCCACTCCATGTAATAATGCTTAATTTTAAGAAGGGCAGTTGCTTAAATTAGAAATCATGTTTAACATGAATTAGAAGGAACAGCTAGAAGGGTATATATTTGCAGGTCACATGTAGATTGTTATGCTGTAATGATACCATATTGGTATTTTTTAAATAGATTGACAATCAATCCAAACAAAAGTAAATAATAGAACCTTAGAAAGAAAAAGAGGAAAAAAAACCAACAAACAACAAAACCCAAAATTTCCACAGTTAAATAGTGAGGTAAATCCTAGAAGGATAACAACAACAACAAAAAAATCCTTGTCATGATCTAACATCAAGGTAAGAGAGATTTCTAAAGTTAGAAAGCATCCTTAAGAAAGCTGAAGTGGTATTCAATTAAAAAAAAAAAAATTAAATCTATCAGTTTAAATGAAATGAAAACATTAACAAGGCAGTCAAAATAGATTTATAGAAAACCATGCAGAAGGCCTAAAACTAATACAAATTTTTTAAAAGTGTATTTTTCAGACACATTGGAATTACGGGAAGCCAGAGAGTCTTTAGGGTCAAAAAAGGTCAATGTATATGAAGTGTGTTTTGAAAAGATAAAGTGCTGGCAGAAAAACTAATTTTTACACTTGTGCTTAGTGGAGAGGAGAGAGGGAAGAGCATATGATGGAGCTTTTTTCATGCAAAGTGAATTTGGAGATTTGTCTAAGGTGGAAATGTCAGTAAAAGAGACTATACAACAAATGAAATCCATAAACAATAACAGCTCAAAAGATCTAAAGGGCTGTAATAGAACTGAAGTATGAAGTAGATGAATTATCATTCATGGTATGTAAACTCTTGCTTAAATTTACCTCAGTAACAGTGATTTAGAAGGTGGCAGATATCATGCCAATTTCCAACAGTGTCACCAGAGAGAATTCAAACTACTGTAGAAAGGGAAATCTGTATCACATAAATTAGCCAGAAGACTATTACAGGGCACATGGGTAAAGGAAAAGAGTTAATACCAGTTTTGTAACAGGAAGTTATCTATCATGAACCTATAGACTTCTTTGAATGAATGAATACATGTAATTAAGGGATATTTAGATTATATACCCAGATTTCTAAAAGGCATCACCGTTACCAAAGTCTCTTAATAGAGTGGATGTGAGAAAAGAAAGATGATCTTTCCATAAATAATGTTTAAAATATTCCCACAGGAAGCAAACTGTGGGAATATTTGGTCTCTACTGTGAGGGGAAGACACAGCATTTAATGGGGACCTATGGTGTATTGACAATATTAGCTGCTGGTAATCTGTTATTCTGATTGCCAAATTATTTAGAAACGCAAAGGCTGGCAGTGAAGAACTGGAGAAGGACCTCTCAATGCTGAGTGACTGAACGATAAAGTGTCAGACAAATGGCTCAGAAATTGAGGCATGGGTAAACAACCTATTTTTATAGCTATGAGCTTTGAACTGACCATTCGTTTCCAACTAGTATGGTATAGGAATGGGATTCTAGTTGTATAATATTAAAATGTCAGCTCAATGCCCAGTAACTAAAATAATATTACAATTTATTAAGGCAAAAAACAAAGAAGAAAACTGAAATACAATGCACAAGTGATGCACAACCTGTATGGTATGTGCTGTTTGGGTCCTCCAAAAAGGTAGAACTAGAAAGTGTACAGAGAAGATTATCAAGGCAATCAAAGGTACAGTATGGACCTTCCTTATGAAGGCTCCCATGCAAGAAAAGAGAAGACTGATTTGGAGGGATGTACTGCAGAAATCTATAGAACTGTGAGTGGCGTGGGGAAGGTGAATAGGGAACAACGCTTCTTATATCATCCTCAAGAAACAAAAGAAATAATTGCTTTGCACAATGTGTAGTTGAGATGCTTGCCAGAGGATATCCTGGATGGTAAAAGCTAACTGAGGTTCAAAGAGAAAAACATGGAATTATGTGTCATAAAAGTTCAAATCAGACTTGGGAAGTTCGTGAGCTGTTAACTGCTACAGACTGATTCTTTTTAATTGACCTTGTCTATTAGCCAGAGGAGACTAGGCTAAATGTTCTTCTTCTGTGAACTTTCTTATGTTCTTATATGTCCTACAGATGATTGATAGTTTCCTGGATGCTCAGAGTCAAACCCAAAGGACTCTTTCCTGACCTGTAAGATTGAAACTGTGGTATTTCAATGGTTGCGTTCCCCTGGGTAAAGTGGAGTAGAAGACATTATCTCTGTATAATGGCACCATCTAATTTAATGTTTTTTTATTCTTTGGGTTCTAACTATTTTTTTATGAAGCATTAAGTAAGGTTGTGGATGCAAGTTTACCTTGGAAAATCAGTCATGTTATTTTTATTTCAGAAACGTGACAAAATTGCTAGTTGCCTAGATGAATTGCTCAAGACACAGAAGTAGAACACAGGCCTTCAGACTCAGCCTGCTAGATTTTAGCTGTGCCATGTGCTGTACGTAGCAAACTGACACACACATGGCTTATTAATGCTTATTCTTCTCAATTGACATATTTCTCAGCTTGACCCAGAGGTTAAGACTAGAATCAGGGGAACTTAAATGTAGAGGAATACTTTTCTGGTTTATTTTATCTTAAAAAAATAATTAATTAAAACCTGATCAATAAAGAGTTATCTATAGGAAATATTTCCTAGATTTTTGAAATTCAGACAGGACTTAATTGTCTTTAAGTTGCTTAAAAAAAGAAGAAAATGAGAATCTTTTCTTTTTCTGTTGATTTGAAAGAAGAAAAGCAGCAAAATACTTTGTGTATGAATCTGAAATACTAGATAAACATTGTAATACATCAACTTGGCAGAAGGGTACTTACTGAAGATGGTTTCTGTGAACATCAACAAATATCACAGCATCATAGACATAGCCTATTTTCATAGTATTATATTATATTTACATTTTGAGATAGGAAAAAAATAATCTAGCACTCTATCCCTCCTGTTATTGGAATTACACTGTTGCAATTATTTGTCTTAAAAGAAAGATACTCTTTTTTTTGTGTGTGTGTGTGATTTCCATATCTAGATGATTTTCATAGAGGTTTTCTTTTACAAATTTAATATTTTGTAAAAATAGTATTGGAATGACATTTTAAAACCATTTTATGGTTCAAAAAAAATTTACAGCATTTCAGAAGACAACAAATTTTCAGAGCTGTGTTTTGTTTCAGGTGCAAAGCTTATGTTTCAGTGGGCTGTTGAAAGATTCTATGGTAATACTTGGATTTCCATGTTTAACATTTAAAAACAAATTACGTTAAATAAACACTGAATCAATATCATATCAACATGATACAATGGTGATTCTAATCAGAAATTATAGTCTTGCAGAGCAACACAGAAAAGGTTAATCTTAAAAAAGAAAAGTAATTAGTAATTCATGTTTAACTTTAAATGCTAGTTTCTTGCCCAATTAAGGTCCATCTGCTCATAGACTTTTCTGTGCATATCAAACATGATGTTCAAACAAAAAAAAAATCAAAAGTCTTCATGCAGACAGGAAATAACATCCTCATTAATGAGAATTGTGCATCATTCCTATTATTCTGGCAAAAAAAAAGCAGAAATCTAATGAGTTATCTGTGCTTTTTGTAAGCTGACTTGAAGATTAATCTTTGTTAACTACTTGTTTAATGTTACAGTTAATAATTAGTTACCTTTTAGCCCTATATCATCCATCATTCTGCTGAGCAAAATCAATTCTTTTTTTTAACTTATAAGAGGTTGTTTATCTTTGCTTAAGGCTACTTTGGATAAAAGATATCTGAAAGGTTATAGAGTGCTGATTCTGTGAGAGTTTATTCTGCATGCAAACCACAATTTGTTCTTTGTAAGTTTCCATGTTTATTGATTTCCACAATAAAAAAAGAGAACATTTTATTGCCATTCTCTTCAACATAAATGGCAACCACATAATTTTATATAATGTTGACTCATAAATATTTTCATACATTCTTCTGTGGAAATGTGACTTAGATGAATTAGCATAATATGTTGTGCACTACAAATATTTTTTTTTAAATCTGTAAAGATTAAATTCTAATTGCTTTTATTTTGGCAGAGAATTTCCCCAACTTTGGCTGTTGTAGAGACTAACAGCAATTTAGAAACAAAACATTTAATACTATTTGTCTTTAAGAATTAAATGTCATTGCTGGTAGGATTTTGACTTGAAGACGACCATATGACTTTGGCTTTTCTGCCTAGAATTGTATTCTAGTATTTGACATGTTGCTGATTTGTGAATTATCCTCCATGTTCATATTGTATATATTATTTTTACATCAAAGAAATTTCTCTCAAGAGCTGTAGACGAAGTGTGTGTAGTTTAGTCCCAGTCGGGACCAGGTCTCTCTCTCACTCCCTGCACCCACCAAGGGAACGGGGGAGACATAATAAAAGAAAAAAGGCTCCAGGTTTGAGATAAGGACAGGGAGAGATCCTTAAATTTACCGTTATGAGCAAAACATATTCGACTTGGGGAAAACTATTTGTTTATTATTAAAACCAAAGCAGGATAATGAGAAAGCGAACACAGTAACTTCCCCTCCACCCCTCCCTCTTCCTGGGCTTAACATTATCTCTACCTCATTCCTCCACCCCAAGCAGCACAGGGGGGAAGGGGTGTTATGGTCAGTTCATCATTTGTTGCTTTACGATGCTTCTTTCTCCTCAGGGGAAGAACTCACATTCCTCCCCTGCTTCATCGTTGGGTCCCTCCCACAGGCTACAGTCCTTCATGAACTGCTCTGGTGTGGAGTCCTTTTCCGGGGGGGTGCAGTCCCTCCAGAACAGCTGCCTCAGTGCGTGCTCTCCACGGGTCAAAGCCTCCTTCAGGCATCCACCTGCCCTGACGTGGGGTCCTCCATGAGCTGCAGGTGGATCTCTGCTCCTCCATGGGCCTTCACAGGCTGCAGGGCGACAACCTGCTCCACCATGGGCTGCACCACGGGCTGCAGGGGAATCTTGGCCAGGAGCAGCATTACTCCTCCCCTCCTTCTTCACTGACCTTGGCATCTGCAGCCGTTCCTCTCACAAGAAATTCTTCACAAGAGGCAGGTAGACACCTCTCAGGTTCTCTTCACATCTTCTCTCCATTTCTTGCCCACTTCTTGAAGCCAGGATGGGCCAAGTTGGACCCAGATGGCTGCCTGGCGGGAGGACAGAGAGTGAGGGCTGCAAGGCCCACAAGGCTCACGCCTCCCTCTCTCTGCTCCCACTTCAGCTTCTTCCTTCCTTTTTATTTTTTTTTTACCTGTTTTTTCCCCTTCTTAAGTACGTTATCGCAGAGGCGTTATCAGGGAACATTCTGCTACCAACTGGCTCGGCCTTGGCCAGCAGCGGCTCCGCCCTAGGCCAGCCGAGTCCACTGAACAAAGGGGAAACAACTTCTAGCATCTTCTTACAGAAGCTGCCACCATAGCCCCACCTCACTAAATAAAACCAGGACAGTGATCAATAGGCAATTTTTTTTTCCTAGTAAAGTAGAAATAATTATATTAAACTAAAACAGTAAAATAATAAATACATAAAGGAAAGTAATGCCAAGGCTAGACTTTTATTCTCACCAAAATCAGCAAATTAAAAGTTACAGTTCCCATTGTGATGATATCTCAATCCTCTGGCACATTTGTTGCACTCTGTTTTGCAGCACATGATATTAGCTATAATGCTTTAATATTTTTATACAAAGCAGCTGACTTAAATTTGCTTGGGGGACTATAATTTTAAATATGTTGTATTTTGTGTGCATAACACGACAGCCATAATACTCCATTAATGTATTTTTTCCTCATTTAATTATGTAAATAATTGATTATACACCTTCTGGTGTGCTGCATACTGCACTACAGAATTATTAGCTGGATCTTCAGCTAGTGAGAAGGGTATAATTCAGGTGAAATTTTGAAGCTACAATAGTTGGCAGCAGCTGAGATTCTGTTCTGGTATGATTAGCATGGAAGGGATACAGCACATTAACATCAAGACATTGCAAGGTCTTTACTTGCCTTGCAATAGATTTTCCCTGAAATTGGAATGTTAATTCTAGCCTCCTGGGAAAGAACAGCTGCCTGATCTCCTGCTCCATTACATGGGTGTAAATCAGAAAGAACTCCCTGAAGTCAGTGAAGTTACTCAAGTATGAAAAGCAATGTGATGCCTCACCAGGCCTGAAAGATGTTGTGTAAGGTGACCTGACATAAGCTTGTAGTGGGATAAAAGAAGTGCCTATAATGTACTTTCATTTGGTTTATAAGTAAATAATAATTTTAGACTAGCACTCTTCACACTCTCATCAGAGACATTCTTGGTGCAGTAAAAGCTGACAAGGTGCATTTTTTTTTCTTCTTGACTTGTAAATCAGAGGATGATTAGAAGAACTTTGGAGGTGATGTGGAACAAAGACTCTTTTTAATGGTAAATATTTATTGAGCTATTTATTCTTTGGTTTAGTACCTGCTTTAACATACATCACCTACTCAATGTTAAAACAAGTTAATGCCATATGAAATGAAATATATTTCAAGAATTTCAGGTATAATATTTTGCTGTTTGGTTTTCAAGATATTGCAGTGCAAGGCGACTTTGCATTGCTCCAGAAAGGCACAGTGATTTCTACCTCTTTATTGTACATTAGTGGAGTCTTCACTGGCCTGGACCATAGCCAAGGGTGGTGAGAGCGGTTTGCCAATTGTGGGAAATTTGGCTAGCCAAGTTTGTCATCAACACTACTGCTTTAGGAGAGGAAGCTATTAAACCCCAGTAGTGAAGTGAGTGGGTTGTGGGAAAGGCTACCAAGAGAATGAAAGGGACATTTGGTAACGAAATATCCAGCTATAGCTGTGAACCTGGGCTGCTTCTCTGATCTCAAATGGCTTGTGCAGCAAAATTAAAGCTGGCAAAAAGTGGGAATAATGTTGCAAGTGTATGTCTATGAAGGGAAAAATGAAGATATTCTATGCTTCCTTAACACCAATTCCTTTCTGCAGTATGACACTATGCATATATATTCCTTATATGCAATATAAGGAATAGTATGAACTTTGTTCTGCTTGATCGTCTTTCTGAGGGGTTATTATACAGTCTTAAGAGCTGCTATAAGCTAGTTTGACAATTTTATCTGCTACCTATCTTCCTGTGACTAATGACAGAGTTGAAACCAGGGTTGAAACTTTCATGCATTTTTCTGTTTCCAAGAATATAAGAGCAAAATCCAGCCACGGTCAATGCAAGCATAGCACTGGAAACGATTAAAGTGACTCTATACATGGAAAGGTCTTAGGTTATGTGATGTGCGTGAAGCAGTAGATGACACACACACCTTTCCCTCCAGTTTCTCTGAGGGGTTGTATGAAATGAGGTCAATGCCCAGTGGAAAGAATTTTTTGTTCTTATTTAACTGAAAATCTCATGCTTGTAATTAACTCCCACATGAAACAAACCCAATGTGGGTTACTTACTTTATTCTGTGTGTCGTAGTTCAGCCCCGATCGGGACCAGACTACGCAGTCTCTCTCCCGCTCCCCCCACCCTCCGAGAGAATAGGAGGAGATGATATAAGAAAAACGGTTCAAGGTTTGAGATAAGGACAGGGAGAAATCCTTAAAGTTACCGTCACAGGCAAAACAGACTCGACTTGGGGAAAACTATTCATTTATTTCTAAAATTAGCAGGAGAATGAGACAGGGAACAAGATAACCTCCCCCCACCCCTCCCTCTTCCCGGGCTTAACATTATCTCTACTACCTTCCCCTCCCGAGCGGCACGGGGTGGGGAAAGGGGAATGGGGGTCGCGGTCAGTTCATCACGCGTTGTTTTATGCCGCTGTATCATCGTCGGGGGAAGAACTCCTCGCATTCCTCCTCTGCTCCAGCGTGGGGTCCCTCCCACGGGCCACAGTCCTTCGTGGAACTGCTCCGGCGTGGGTCATCTCTTCCACGGGGTGCAGTCCCTGTAGAACAGCTGCCCCAGCGGGCCCTCCACGGGCCACAGCCTCCTTCAGGCCTCCACCTGCTCCGGCGTGGGGTCCTCCACGGGCTGCAGGTGGATCTCTGCCCCTCCGTGGACCTCCATGGGCTGCAGGGGGACAACCCGCTCCACCATGGTCTTCACCACGAGTTGCAGAGGAATCTTGGCCAGAAGCCGTATTACTCCTCCCCCTCCTTCTTCACTGACCTTGGCGTCTGCAGTCGTTCCTCACAACAGGCTGGCAGACGCCTCTCAGGATCCTTTTTACATCTTATTCACTTCTCATCTCCTCTCCACTTCTTGCAGCCAGGCCGGGCCGAGTTTGGCCCAGTCGGCTGCCCGGTGGGAGGCCAGAGGGTGAGGCCTGCAAGGCCCATGAGGCTCGCACCTCCCCCTCTCTGCCCCCCGCTCAGCTGCTTCACATCTTCTCCTCCTCTTTTTCCTGTTTTCCCCTACTTAAATACGTTATCGCAGAGGCATTATCACGGGACATTCTGCTACCAATTGGCTCGGCCTTGGCCAGCAGCGGGTCCGCCCTAGGCCCGGCCGAGTCCACTGAACAAAGGGGAGCGACTTCTAGCAGTTTCCTACAGAAGCTACCACCTTAGGCCCCCCCTCACTAACAAAACCAGAACACTGTGGTATGACATATTGCTTACAACAGATTTAATCAAGAAAGATAAAAAAAAAAAAAAAAAGTTGACTTAATATCATTATTTAGAAACCGTACCTTGAGTGTGTAATATTTTACCCAAGCCATATTTTCCCCTTTACTTTAGAAAACATTATTTTTTTTTTGCTTAACAAATTGCTAATACTTTCTAGAATGTAAAGCTTTATTAAATTTTCAAAAAGTTTCAAACATTATGCTCTGTACATTTCTGATGAATCATAGTATCACACAAGTAATGCTGCGATATAAACCATAATTGATAATTTTTCAGGTAAGGACATAACTCCATATTACCATCAATGAGTAAGAAAATACAAGATTTTTAATTTTTCTTGCATAAAAGTCTTTACAATCTTTAATATGGGACAGATTGATTCTTTCCCACTTACATAATAATTCATCACTGTTATGGGGAAGTCTGGCAAATATTTTATCCACAATAAAGTCAGGTAAAATATCCGGTGATATCAAAGTACTGTTGTTTCATGTTACTCATACTGGAAGCATATTTCCCACAAAATTGCTCTTTTAGGTTAAAAGCACTCTGCGTTTGAACATATCAATGTGTGTTAATTGAAAGATTAATGAATTATAAGGGCAAATGTTTTGTGTAAAAATACGTATTTTCCCCCTCTTGTTTTATGCATGGTGTAAATTTAATGGAACCATGTTCAGATCTAAATACAAGCTTGAAAACACTGAAATTTACAAGATCCCCTTGATTCCCACTTTAGTGGATCTGTACTGATAATCTGCACAGGTAGTCAGCTATCATGTTTTCCATCTTTAAAAACCACAGAAAGTATAGTAAACATTGTCACCTACTTCTGTAAGAATAAGTATGTGAGAGTAGAAGTGATGTAGCCTGGTCATGCAGCAAGGGTGAGTCAGGGAGTGAGGTCAGCAGTGACTATGTCTCCATTGCACAACCACTCCAACACCTGTGATGGCCAAAAACCAGTTTCACTGGCAGCATAAATTTTGGCTTGCAGGTACGGTGTATCTTTCATTCATTCCTATGCATGTTTCTGCTTCTGACACTGACAGGCTTCATCCATTAGAACTGTTTTCTCTTTAGAGACATATTAAAACCTACTGCCTCAAGTATCCCAGGGGAAATCTGCACTCCTTTATGCAAGGAAATCATGGCACTCCTCCTGCCTTTTCCTGATAGGTGCTCTGCCTCTGACTTTGGAGATGGGCAGCCTGGCGAAGTCCCACAGCACACCCTTCACAGAAAGCACCTGATTTTCATTGGTCACATGAGCCTCTGAAAGCTACCACTATTGTAAAGCCCAGTAGTTTCTATCTGAGAAAACTGAAGTAACTCTAAGATGCTGTCAGTAGCTTAACTTTTCATCAGCCTACAACTTGCCAAGACTGGATGAGGGAATTGTGCAACCTGATGCTGTATGTTATTTTCAAATTAACAGACTTCACTGTAGTGACTTGAGATTAGGTGCATTCTCTTAAGTTATCAATTTTTCAATTAAGAATCACGGAGATTCTTAATTGATACCACTACAAAGGGTAGTAAGGCACAGTACCAAAAAGATTAGGAGAAAGTTTCACTTAATGAAACCTTTGGCTATAATTTGGCCCCTTACATCTGAAATAGATGGAGAGATACAAAATTATTTACCTCCTGGAATGGAAAAGTGCAGCTATCTCATGCTTTAGTATCAACAGTGAATATAAATTTTGCATTATGATACGAAAATAAGGGAGAAATATGCTCTTTAACCATGTGGCTATTGACAACGATCTTCATAATTGCCTGGCTACTGAGTCACCTCATTATGGAGGTTCTTAGCTAACAATATAAGCATGGGAAACAGGGAGGGACTCAAAGTCACCAGCCACATAGGTGTTTTAAGTAGAGACTGAACACCTTGTCCATATAATAGAATTGACTAATGTTTCAGCTCTCTAGCTATGTTTTTAAGAGACAGAAAAAAAGTTTCATTTTAACAGACTGTCAAAAGATTGTCATTCACCTAGAACTTGTCAGACTCTCTGCTCTATAACCAAGTTATCAGACGTGGGAATTGTTCTCACCTAACTTTATCCACTTAAAAATCAGTTCAAAACATTCAGTTCAGCCTTTTATATTACCATGGAGGTATTAAGGCAGTATGTTCCCCATCTTTATTTTGTCTGAAGTTTACACTCTACTTTTTATTTTTTTCTTTCTTTGTTTTTTTTTTTTTTTCTTTTTCCCTAGAACTTTAGTGGCTAATCATTAATTTGGATAAAGGGCTCTGTTAGTGAGCTAGTACATTTGTTCCCACAAACAACTCTGCAGTTTCCAGTCAGAAAATAAAGTCAAAATTAGCAAATTGGATTTCTTTTTTTTTTTTTTGGTATTTCAAAGGAAAATAAGAGTAAGTTTATAATTACATATTTTGAGAATCTGTGAAGGTAGGAGCTACCTGACTCAAAGGATGTTATTTTCTAAAAGTGACTTTTTTTTTTGTAGTCTTATAAACACTAAAATAATAAATAAGAACTTTCAACAAAACTGCAGCATATAGTCATAATCCAGGCTGGTAATTCTACAGAGCCTCAGGTGAACAGATGTGGGAAAGAGAAGGATCAGATGGGTTGCTTTTGTGATAAACTATGTTCAAAACCAGTGCAAATAGCTTCATTTAGTTCTCTGTTTAGAATCATGTAATCCTTAACTGTGCGGTTTCTCAGTTTCATTAGATTAATTGAATGACATTTCATATCTGTTTAGGGCACTAGAAATCATAGAATCATAGAATAGTTAGAGTTGGAAGGGACCCCCAGAACACTTCATTGTTTGTTTGTTTCAAAATGAAATTATCTAATTTTACATCTATCTCCCTTCATTCCTTTTCTTCATTTCCCCTCTTTCATTGCTATCTCCTCTCCTTATATTCATTACTAAGTTCATATCCCAGTTTTGTCTAGTATCCATCCTTGCATGACAATGCTTCAACAGTTTTAATACATTTCTTCATCTTCCTTGAAGTTAATTTGTGTGTCCAGCTTCAAATGCATTCCCTACATTTTATATGTTGCACCTTTTAGATATTCATCCAGAAGGCTAGTTGTTTGTATTTGACCCTTTACTGCTTAAGATACCACACTCACAAAACAATGTACTTAGCAAACATCAAAAAATGGTCCATGCAAACCTCGTGAGGCCCATGAAAACCTCATGAAGTTCAACAAGGCTGAGTGCAAGATCCTGTACATGGGTTGGGGCAGTCTCCAGTATCAGTACAGACAGGGAGGATGAATGGATCGAGACCAGCCCTGTGGAGAAGGATGGGGGGATACTGGTGGAGAACTCACCATGAGCTGACAATATACACTTGCAGCCCAGAAAAACAATCATGTCCTGGGCTGCATCAAAAGAATCGTAGTCGGAAGGATAAGGGAGGTGATTCTGCCCCTCTGTTCTGATCATGTGAGACCCCAGCTGGAGTACTGTGTACAGCTCTGGGTTCCCCAGTACAAAAAAGATATGGACCTGTTGGAGTGGGTCCAGAGGAGGGCAACAAAAATTATCAGAGGGCTGGAACACTTCTGCTATGAGGAAAGACTGAGAGAGTTGGAGAAAAAAAAGGCTCTGGGGAGACCTTATTGCAACCTTTCAATACTTAAAGGGGTTATAAGAAAGGCAGGGAGAGACTTTTTACCAAGACCTGTAGTGAAAAACAACAGGCAATGGTTTTAAACTAAAATAAGGTAGATTTAGATTGGATATAAGGAATAAATTTTTTATGATGAGGAACTGGAACAGGTTGCCCAGAGAAGCTGTGGATGCCCCATCCCTGGAAGTGTTCAAGGTCAGGTTGGAAGGGGCTTTGAGCAACCTGATCTAGTGAAAGATGTTTGTGCCCATGGCAGAGGCATTGGAACTACACGACCTATAAAGGTCCCTTTTGACCCAAACCATTCTATGATTCTATATAGGCAGCAAACTCAGAGTTACAGAAGAAAACCAATACTTGAGGAATTTAGCACTATATTCTAGATGTTTTAAATATATACCATTGTTTGGTATCAAGATATTTATTTTCTTGCCACTTGCTATTTTTTATTGATGATATTGTTACGATCTTTATATATTTATTCTTTTAATAGCTACTTTCCCTTCCTACTGACTCAATTTCTCCCACTTTAGTGGTTTATATTATTGTTACTTTTTTTCTTCCTCTGTGGTATGACCCAATGCTGTATTTTGCCAGTGCAATCAGATAGAAATTCCAGCTTGGTTTTCATCTTTTACTATGTTCCTCTCCTGTCACTCTCATAGCTCAGCTGTTCAAGAGAATTGTTCATAGAACACCAAAATAAAAGGTGCAAATAGTCACATCTGTATGTTCTTAGAGTAAATATTATTAATTATACAGTTAAATAATCATTAATTACTCTTGGAAAAGAAAGCATAAAGATCATAAAGTTGATCCTCCGTGTCCAGGCAGAATCAACCACAGCTAAGCTTTTCCTATCAGATACTTGTCTAACCTACTTAAAAAAAAAAACCTACCAAAAAAAAACCCAAAACCAAAAAAAACACCAAACTTTTTTAATGAAGATGCTGCTACCTACTAGATTGGCAATCTATTCCTTGCACAGCTATCATTACCCTTGAAAAGACTGATGTAAATCCCTTTCATTACAGTAAAGTTCATCATTTTGAGGAAATCAATGAAATGAACTATAGATTCAGGTGCATTTAGCATGCATGGGTATTTGTGTTGTTCTGACTCCTTCTAAAATCCAGACAGGATCACACAGTGTGTAACTTTCATCTGCAGGAAGATTTATAGTATTTTGTTCATTTTATGAATAAAGGAACCAACGACGGGATTACTCTCAATTTCTGATCCACAACTTACTGGATATTACTGTTAACTTATGATCTGAAGTTGTGTAATTTTTCCCTGTCTTCAGATCACTGATTGATTACTGTTAATTGTATCTCCTTGAAGCACACAAAATAATTCCTCTCCATTCATGACACGTGCTGTAATTGTGGAAGTCTCTTAGCCAAAGTACATGTATTTAGGCCCCTGATCATAATTTTGCTTTCCTAAGCAAGATTGTTGATATTCTCTAAGAACTTCTTCCACTAACAGTAACTGACAAAGTTCAACCTCCAAAATTATTTGCAAGTTATGTTTTCACAAAAATTTTATACTATTCTAGATTAAGAATTTCAGAGAATAAGCACTACTGAAAATATAGCTTGGAGTGTAAGAGTACGTAATTTCCAAAATTATCTAATATTCTTTTGCCCCAGCTGAAGGGTCTCTCTACCTCTCTAAAAAAGAAATATGTTTCTGTTTCCGTGGCTTACCACACTCCACGTGTTCTTAATATGTCTTGGATATTATTTCTATGAGGTAGTAAGTAGAACGTGAAAAATGTTTGGGAAATACTAAATATTGTTATAGCTACCAAGGTAAAACATCTTGAGCTCATTGTGTATGTCTTCTGCTTTTTAACTCCCCTTCTGAAAAATAAGAGGCTTAAAAGCACATTTTACATCCCCTTGAGAGCCATCCATTTCTGTTAGTCTAAGCTTTTGCTAAAAATTTAGTTCATAGTGTTACAGAGATGAAAGAGAATTTTTTTTTTTCTAGTATTAGTTTTTGCCCAGAGGCTAAACAGATCCTTTGTGAATTTCAAAATGTTTCTCAGATCTTTGAATTGACATTATTTTTAAAATATTGTTTTTCTTTCTTTTGCTCTTTTCTTTCTTTTGCAGTCTTCTACATTATAAGCAGAGTTATTAAGTCTATCTATTATTAAGGTTGACTGACATTTTCTATTATAACACCTTGTTTTCAAAGGCCTGTAATTTTGACAAAGCATAACCATAGGGGCTAAAAATTTACTTGCTGAGCGACTGCATAAGGTTAATTTCCTGCTTACTTGTTTCAACAAAATCTATTCTGCCATTTCCTAACAATAAGACATAGAGAAATATTGTTTTCATATGCTATAAAAATTATTGCAAACATTTTTAAAGAAGGTCTAGCAATTTCATTTGTACAAAGAAGAAACTGAAATTTATAGACAGTTGCTCTTCTGTGAAAAAAGGTGCCTTATCATACTTATGAATATCCTCTAAGTGAGATCAAGTCTACCAAAACTGATGAAAAAGTGAGAAACCTTTTTTTTTTATTTTTTGTGCTCAGTAAAGATATTTTTTTTTTAAAAAAAAGTAGCTAAATTTGCAACTCAAATCCACCTAAACTGAACCACCCAGTCAGAGTAAAGAAAATGTTGGAGGAATGTACTGCGATTTGGATGAACACTCAGCTAACCTAAGTTCCCCACACCTTTGCTAACCTCTACTTAAGAGGTTTAGGCATTAGATTACCTAACATTATGAGAGATGGTTTAAAAGGATGATTTCTGAAAATACAGATCACTGACTGACACTTTAAAAAAGAACCAACTTTCTAAATAAATGTTTACTTTTTTTTCTCCCTTTTTTTCTCCCCTCCCTTCAATGAAAGAGTAATTTTGGTGTCTGGGCACTCAGAGTTTCTCACAGAAACATAAAGAAAAAATCATGTACCTTCTGTGTCAGCCAATTTTTTTGGGAAAAGGTCTGTGAGGCTCCCCCTGCTCAGTGAATGCCATCCACTTTCCACAGTTATTTCCTGTGTTTCCTTCCACTTCACCTTGCAGGGAGTCCTAGAGCTCCTTTTTCCTCCATTGATCACAAATCAGAAAAGAAATCCAGGTCTGGGTTCTTGAAATCTGTTGGTTTTTTTTTTCTGTGCTCCACTGGGGATGGCTATGCAGTGAAAAAGGAAGGCAGAGGAGTGAAATGAAGGTTTGTGGTGAGATTTGTCTCTGTCCTATCAGCCTATGTTGACCTAGAATTGAATGGAGAATGAGCAATAATGGGGTTTGTTGCAGTTTAATGGTAGCAAAAGAACTTCACCTTGAGGTGGGAGATCAAACCAGTTAGCTACATCTACACTTTTAAAATAAACAGTCAAAACTCAAACATTGTTTTGTAATAGTCCTAGCTGATAAGCTGTCAGCTTGTTCCCTAGTATGGGTTTTGCCTGAGTTAGCAAGCACTCCCTGGACAAATCCCAGGCATAGGGAATTACCACTGACCATAGAACTTCCCTGTGTGCAATGTAGATGTAACCACCTTGTTTTAGAGACCAATAAAGTTTAGCTATGTGGATGCAAAATGCACAATGTCATCTTCCCTAAGGACAAGAAACTGTTCCTCAGACTACATTACTTTCTGGTATAGATGTAGCCTTAATGTACAGATGTAGCCTTACACAAAGTCCTGATCAGAGAGAGTTTGGAAACATTTAATTTTTAATATGATTTGAATGTGGCATAAGATTATAGCTTCCTAAAATCTGAGAATATACATGCCCGGTGTGTGTGCCAGGGTATCAAGGCTGAGGATAGAGTGGAAGGTTGAGAACAATCAGGCTTATAAATCACTGAAAAAGATGAGCACAGCCTTGGCTGTCATCATAAAAAGTGCCATATTCAGCAATAAAGCCAATTAGAAAATTCCTCCCCTCCTTTCCTGTGCTACTTGTTCTGCCCTTGTTCTCCAATTCAGTGTCCCCTCCACTGTACCTACAGAGCTGTCTGTGAACTCTTGTTGTAAACTGTGCCATTGAGCCAAATGTCAGAGGATTTAGTCTAGGGGATTATTTTCATCAGAGCTCCTTCTTTGCCCCTCAGTTTTGGACAGATAGTGCTCAGCCCTAACTTTCCGTTGTTAAATGAGGTATTCCTTCTCAATGCAGCATAGACTATAGATTACTGAGGAGAGTCACAGCAGAGTGACTGCATCTCAGTGGCAGGAATGATTTGTGGTGCCCTTGGATATCTGACTAGTGAATATTAGATGCCAATAGGTGTCATTGATAAAGACAATGATGCAAATGTTCTCCAATTTTCTAAAGAAATGGTGAATTAAATTAAAACATGAAATTGAAGACACTTTAAGATCAGTAAAGATGATATTTTATAATTAGTAGATAGATATTATTTCTATGATTAAGGTCTATTTTCTTTTCTCTTTATAGTTACGCTAAACTGACATGGAATTCAGAAGCGCAATGGTATTGACAGGGCACTTACAGGTATTTTAAAAATTCTGCATCTTTGAAAAATGGTTCAATATATGATACATTTGTATTGCACACTCTTACTCTGTAACAAATATGGGACGGTTTACAGTTCTTTCATGTGCAAATTACCTCAAATATATTATAGAGAAAGAACTTAGGCTCAGGTCTTATCACAAACTAACAGAACAAGAAAGTGGCAATCATAAATATTGAAGTCAAGTGTTGCTCTTCTAGTCCCTGAAGGTAGCTAACAAATGATATATTAACCAGCCACCAGTGGAATATCCAATGTTGTTTTCAGGTCAGGGAAAACCAGTCAAACTCTGTGCTACACTATCTTTTAACACTTCCTAAACACACTGTCTGTAGCACTTTGTTCTGTACAAGGAAATTCTCCAAACTGTACAGGGAAAGAATTTTCTGTGAGTAGCACAGTGTCAGCTTGCTCCTAAAAAGTCATCAGCACAACCTGGTGTGAATAGCAGGGGCCTTGAAATTCTTATTTACAGAACTCTATTCATTCAGCCTTTTGAGTAAATGGTGATTTGTTGTAAAAGCTTGTGTCACAGCCTCACCAA
Organism: Chlamydotis macqueenii; assembly: GCF_036417535.1. NCBI lineage: Eukaryota > Metazoa > Chordata > Aves > Otidiformes > Otididae > Chlamydotis > Chlamydotis macqueenii. The sequence continues at coordinate 13,763,387 of NC_141558.1, forward strand.
GCTCTCTCCTGTGTGTCAACTCATCCACGGAGCTAAAAAAGAAGAATGCAAATATAATAATAATAATAATAATAATAATAATAATAATAATAATAATAATAATAATAATAATAATAAACAACCATCATAGAAATAAAATGTAGAATAGCTGTACTATGTAGACATAAATTACTAAAAAGGTGAATGTAGTTCATTACTTTCCTCTGGTGCATTAAGTATACTCTGTATCCTATGAACAAATGCGGCAAACTAATGTAGCTTGCTGTTTCTAAAACAGATATCACAGTCTGAGAAACACAAACAAATTATTCCAGCATTAGAATAATTTGTTTTTGTGACCCAAAAGTTACCCTTTTACAGGTTTTATCAGTGCTGCATTTCAATACTACATTGTTTTTCTCTGTACGCGGATGTATAATATGTAATGATACTATTGCAATTTCTATGTTTTTTAAAAATACATTGTTAAAAGTCATTATTAGATAAATGACTTGAATATAAGGAGATATGACATATCACTTTTTAAAGCTGAAATATGCTCCTAGTGCAATTAGCCACCTCACATGCTATTCTGATAGATCATTCTAACATTTTTCCAATCAAGAATTTCTAAAAAATCCAACCAGATCTCAGAATATATTTTTGGGTAAACCACTTTACTTATCAGCTCTATCCTCCTACTTCATAAAAGAAAATTTAGATAAGTAGTTGCTTCATAAAATGCTATGTATAGAATAATATTTTGGAAAAGACTTTTATATAATAGTAAGTAAATGCAAATTTATCTCCTGACATTCATCAGATACATACTCTGGCAGTAAATCAGCTCTTCTGACACAATGTTTGTGATGACACAGAACTCAGACATGTGGCAGTAACAGACAACACTACACTGAAATGCAACATTTACTCAGTTGCAGAAAGCAAGCATAAGCTATGAATAAAATACCATGGGTTTTTTTAATTCTCTAGTTTTATAAATATCTTTCTTTCAAGGAGTGCAATTTTTTTTTCTTTCTCTTGTTCGAGTGTTGCTTCACTTACTTACACTTCCTGCTTGAACTGGTGGACACCATAAGGTTAGCCCTGGACAAGCAACATGCACCTTTCAACTCAATGGCTCAAGAGTGCAGCCTCTCACAATGGACTCAGCTGTGTGGGAGGAATAACATTAACCTGGCTTACTCGGTTGTCTTAGAAGTGTCTCTGATGGGCAAGAATTTCTCTTTTCAGGGAACATTCACTATTGCTATTCTGCAAGAAATATTTTTTTTTCCAACTGCACTGAATGTGCATGTCTAAAAAAATCCAGAAGAACTTGTGTGGTTTTACACTTCGTATCTGATGTTAACATATAGGAGATGTGAATATCCAGTGATCTCAGAGTCCATATAAGAGATTTGTAAACCCCATTGGCAGAAAAAGGAAAATTCTCATCAGGCTGCTGGCCTCACTGTTTTCTCTGAGTGCTTGTTTAAGACTAGAAAACTGATGAGACCTGCAGATGTATTATTAATATCAAATTTTCAGAAAAAAAAAAATGAAGATGTTGTGTCCTTGCCATAGACTTTCCACTGCTGTTTTAAAAAACTAATACTGTAAATTTTCTCAGTATGACCTGAAAGACATCAGGACATGTTAATTTTCATACATCATGCTTTTGATACACATTTTCCTAAATACCTGATATAGTATTGCAAAGTTCAGTGTGAAACACAGTGAGGCAAAAGGTATAAATCTTCCAAGAACCAAAGGTAAGTTATCCTCCTAATGGCAGGCAGTTTACTGTCTGCCTCCACTCTGAGGTGTGAAACTTCTTATTTCTCATTACAGATCCCATTCAATGTAGTATCAATGATCGCAATCAAACCTGTTGAAACAGTCATACAGTATTACTGATACCTGTCTTCTGCTTCAGAGTTGAAGAGGGCATTACTCTAGACAGAAGTAATGCGCAATTATATGGGAAGAATACTCAGGAACAGAAGTAATTGCTAAAGACTATAGAAAAAACTGTATTTGTAATGAATCTCTGTATAAAATGACATAATCCATTAAAACAGATGTATAGATATTGTCCAAAGTGGCTTACTACCCTTGTACCCTTCTATTTAAGAGGCTAGCTTAGGTGATTTAGATATAATTTCATAGAATCACAGAATGGTTGAGGCTAGCAGGAATCTTTGGAGATTTGTCTACTCCAGAACTCTGCTCAAAGCGGGGTCAATCAGAGCAAGTTGCTCAGGGCTCTGTCAAGCCAGATTTTTAATATCTCCAAGGACAGAGACTCCACAACTCTCCATGTCTCTCCTGTACTGGGGAGCGCAGAACTGGCCCCAGCACTCCATATATCGCATCACCAGTGCAGAGTAAAGAGGAAGGATCACTTCCCTTGACCTTCTGGCAATCCTTTTCCTCATGCAGCCCAGGATGCTGTTGGCCTCCTTTGCTTCCAAGGTTCTTTGCTGCCTCATGGTCAACTGTTGGCAGCTCTCAAGCCAAAAACAGTTAATTGCACAGAACTGTTTGGAATGAAATATCTTCTGAATAAGCCACTTGAACCTGGCTTTCCTTCATCTTTCCTTAGGCTGGCATCCCGGATGTGTCCCAAATTAGCAATAATTTATAGAAGGTGTATTGGCTTCACAAGGAGAACTTGAGATTTGTCTCAGAATACTATGTAGCTTGTTAGTCTGTGATCTGGCATTATGGCATGCTGAATCATGTAAATTGGATATAACATTAATTTTCTAACATTGACATTAATTTGTTGACTTGCAATGCCATTTTTTTCCTAACTGGACAAGTCTAGACTTCAATTATCTTTTTACTGAAGATGTGTTCGGAAAATGTGTTTTAGAATCATAGAATGGTTAGAGTTGGAAGGGACCTTCAAAGGTCATCTAGTCCAACCCCCCTGCAAGGAGCAGGGACATCCCCAACTAGATCAGGTTGCTCAGAGTCTCATCCAACCTGGCCTTGAACATTTCCAGGGATGGGGCTTCCACCACCTCTCTGGGCAACCTGTTCCAGTGTTCTACAAAAACACGAATAACAAATGCTTATCAAAACAAATGTTTTGATAAAGTGTATCTCTTTGGGAGCTAAGGAGTTCAGCGAAATTAAGATTTTGACAGTTACATACATGCAAATAAAAAAGAAATAAGTGGCATAACTATTTGTTGAAAACTAAATGTCTAGACCTTTTAGAAATATAAAGGGTCAAAGAGCCACAACGGTAAAATTTAATAACGTTTCACAATCTAAAACTGAGTCACTTTGTGGTAAAACACTAAAACTGAACAAATAAAAAGAAGACCTGCTAAATGAGGATTATGTAAAAAAAAAAAAAAAGATCAAATTCTTTATGATTTCATGCTACTGGTGGTGATTCCTTCCCTTTTGTTTGATCTAAAGTGTGTTAGCATTTATTCTGAGAGGAAAAGGAGGTGTTCAAGCACAGGCATGTGTATGTGTTGGTGATTTATTTCATACTGCCTCTGTTCTTTGGACTTGAAACAAGTAATAATGAACTCCTTCCAATTCCACTGTCAGCTTAGGCTCAGGCTTTGCCATTCTACAGCCTACTCATCACACGTAACGATATGGGGCAACTACATGATACAGCTTGCTGCCCATAAGGAAGAACAGGGACAATATTCACACTTTACTTTTGATGTTCATGTTGAATTGTATACAAGGAAAGTTCCTCCTGGTCTGATTCTCAATGAACACAATAGCTTCTGGAATTAATGCCAGAGTATTTAAAGGTCATAAATTTGATTGCATTATAAATATCCTCCTGGCATGTTCATTGTCCCTGCTACTTAAATACTCTTCTGTTTTCACAGAAAATAATGCTTGTGGTTAGTGCCCTGAAGTACTCCTGAGTTGTGTCCCATCATTATCTTTCAGTGATGTTCTTGCGTATCATAGAATCATAGAATGGTTAAGGTTGGAAGGGACCTTCAAAGGTCATCTAGTCCAACCCCCCCGCAAGGAATCATGTAAAACCCAGAAATATTTGGAGATGTGGTGTTAAAAATTCAAATTAATAAGTCAAAGTTCATGATCTACATTGCATGAAGAATTTTTTTTTCCCTGTTACTACTTGGTAATACTATAGGGCTTTAAGAACAGAAGAGTAAAAAGGTATCTGCAATCTTCATTGCTAATGCTGGCATCCTTGGAAGGTGCCTTTCATAAGCAAGACTCATTATAAGACTTGTGAATTCTTATGCTTCCCTTATCTTAATTTGCATATAGGGAAGCCATGTTCTATCCACAATGTACAGAGATTAGGGGCAGGCTAGGGATGCCAGGAATCTCACACTTTGTGCTTACAGGCACTTCTGTCATCACTAGCAGTGTTGACCTTGTAGCCTCCAGACATCTGCATGTAACAAGGTTCCCAGATGCCCCATCTCAGTAGTTATATGCTTTTGAAAGCTGAATATGCAAGGACAACCTCAATTTGTCCGATGCCTTCCAACTTTTGTAGTGCCTGTGAGGCCAGTGTCTGTTGCTGTGACACTGGACTACGTTACTCTTGCTTGCCAGCTGAGTAGTTTCGTGCCTTGTTACACAAATAGCATTGAACTATACTTGACAAAAAATGCTCTTCTGTCTGGCTTGAATGGGAGATTGTTTCTTTCCTGTGAAGAGCTCTTTATTCTTTCTTTCACTTCCCTATCTAGAAGGAACTAACCTGTTAAGAGCATCTCTTAAAGAGATTCTGAGCACACAAAATGTACTTTCTTCAGTCTATGCTCCTTGAATGCTGTTTTCCTTCCACCTAAGTCTGTCTATGATACAACTTGGTATTTGAAAAGGGACAATTGGCTAGGGTTAAATTCTCTGTGTCCATCTCCATTGTGTCCTCAGGGACTGTCTATATAGGTATTAAAATGCAATCCAAGCTTTCTTCCCTAGGCCTTTACAGTCTAAACCCTTCTCAAGATATTTTGCTCGCTTAATCTTTCCAATGATCCCTTGGCTAATTCACACTATTTCACTAATCTTAATGTTAATTTTAATCTAGATATCTTCTCCCTTGACAAGGGGAGATACTGAGTTATCCCAGCAGCAGCAGATGTTCTTAATCATTCAACAGCTAGCACGGACTTCAGTGTTTTGGACTTGCATGCAACTCATTGGCAAGGGAGTAAAGAGGGAAAGAGTATGACTGGAATCAAAGATGCTCCAGAAGTCTAGTGAATTACAAGCCAATTTGTCGAATGCTTTTTTTTTACTGGATTTACATAAAAGTGGGTTTTTTTTTTTTAAGATGTGTCTTTTAAGCAGGCCTAGGATAATGTTCAAAACAATTCAGAGGTTTTTAACCCTATGTTTCTTAAAGATCTTATGTTTCAATGCAAGCCCTTTAGACTCTTTTCATTGCTTCCAGAAGCATTATACCAATGTGTGTGTAGGCTGAGTGTTTGTAGCCTAGTTCAGGCACAAATGGATGGGCAAGTCTTGAAGGGAGTTGGCAAGGGGACTGTCAAAGACAGTTATGTCAAGAAATCATCGCAATAAAGAAATATACTTTTACATAGAGACTTTTTTTTTTCAATCATTCTAAACATGCTTATCATTTGCTGCAATATTTCAAGCTTGCTAAGAAGGGAATAAAATTCACAGCAGTGTCAACACTTCTTTCTGTTTGACTAAGACTGATTTCTACTCCAGTTTCTGAATGGCATTTTCTTTAGCCGTCAGATAAAGTGTCAAATCTAGGGTGTGGGTCAGCTGCATGGAATATGGTCCTCCATATTTTATACAATGACTGCATGCATGTTACAGCTGGATGGAGTATGAGATGGAATTTGATAAAAAAAAATTTATATAAAAAGGGACACTACGAAAGACCTACTAAGGTACAAAAGCAGCTGAAGGAGGTTTCATGGGGACTTGACAGATTAAAAGCTGATGACACTACTGTCACAATCTCAGAGGAAATCCAACTTGATCTCATTAACAACAAAGAGCTAAAGACACATAAGAACAGTAATGAAAACAAATGATTCAGAATGTGATGGAAACTATTATTTAGAAGCCAGGGCTACTCCTGTATGCACAGGCCATAGACAAACAGAATAGGAAAAAAAGCTATTATAACGTAAAAGATGAATGAGTTAATGTAACTCAGAATTTAGCCTTTTTTTTTTCTTTGGAAGTGTTTAAGAAACAAATTTCTGCAATAAATCTATATCTACAAGGGAGTTTGTGTCACAATAAATTGTATCAAAATAATGAGAAATTGCAAGAAGAAAATCCCAGAAGACAAGATGGTTGAATTTAAAATGTTTTCAGTTTTAAAAGATTTTCACTCCTATCTGTCCAGTTCAGACTCAAAGTGAATGCATTTTTAACTTCTCTGGGTGGTATTGGTGAGATAACTTCTTAATAACCCAGGTACTACAAAGCTCCACAAGTATTTGGCAAATAATACAATATTCACACATTATGTAAGACTGTAAATCCTAACCACTTAATTTGAAACCAAATCTGTAAGTGTGTGATGATGCTTTACATTTCAGTTTGATGAGTACCTGTTGATGTTTTAGGAAGAAAATATTGCTAAAGAGTAATTCAAAGGCTGTGGATATTGTCTACCTAGACTTTAGTAAAGCCTTTGACATTGTTTCCCACTGCATTCTCCCAGGGAAACTGGCTGCTCATGGCTTGGACAGGCGTGCTCTTCGAGTAAAAAAATGGTTGGATGGCAGAGCCTGAAGAGTTGTGGTGAATGAAGTTAAATCCTGTTGGCAGCCAGTGACAAGTGGTGTTTCCCAGCACTCAGTATTTCGGCCAGTTCTGTTGATTATCTTTATCAATGATCTGGATGAAGGGATTAAACACTCCCTCAGTAAGTTTGTAGATGACACCAAGTTGAGTGGGAATGTCAATCTACTTGAGGGTAGGAAGGCTCTGCAGAGGGATCTGGACAGGCTGGACCGATGGGCTGAGGTGAATTGTAGGAGGTTTAACAAGGCCAAGTGCTGGATCCTGCACTTGGGTCACAACAACCCCCTGCAATGCTACAGGCTTGGGAAAGAGTGAGTGTAAAGCTGCCTGGTGGAAAAGGACCTGGAGGTGTTGGTCAACAGTTGGCTGAATATGAGCCAGCAGTGTGGCCAGGTGGCCAAGAAGGCCAATAGCAGAAGTAGTGTGGCTACAGGAGTAACGAAGTGACAGACCCCTGTACTCGGTACTGATGAGGCTGCACCTTCAGTGCTGTGTTCAGTTTTGGGCCCCTCACTACAAGAAAGACATTGAGTTACTGGAGCACATCCAAAGAAGAGCAATGAAACTAGTGAAGGATCTGGAGAGCAAGTCTTAGGAGGAGCAGCTGAGGGAATTGGAGAAAGGAGGCTGAGGGGAGACCTCATTGCTGTCTACAACTACCTGAAAGGAGGTTATAGGGAGGTGGGTGTTGGTCTCTTCTCCCAAGTAACAAGTCATAGGATGAGAGGAAATGGCCTAAAGTTACACTGGGGTGGGGGGGGGGGTGGGGTTAGATTGGATATTATGAAAAAATTCTTCACTGAAAGGGTTGTCAGGCTGCCCAATAAGGTGGTGGAATCGTCATCTCTGGAGATGTTTATAAAACGTGTAGATGTGGTGCTCAGGGACATGGTTTAGAGGTGGACTTGGTAGTGCTAGGTTAATAGTTGGACTTGATGATCTTTCCAGCTTAAGTGATTCTATGATTCTAAATTTCTGTGTTTGGAGGTTTTTTTTTTGTGTGTGTGTAATACAACTTTCTTTGGTTTTCTTTGGTTTTCCCCTCCCCAAGAACACAGTGGTGATTATTAGCTTTTATTTCATTGAACAGTCTATAAATGAGATTTTATAGGACAAATTAGATTTCAATAGCTGCTAAATATTATTTGAGATACATAGCTCTAAAGATGGCACCTACTTGTCTCATTTTGCCACTAAGAAAAAGAAACTGTAAAATAAAGATCCCACGTAAAAGAGTTTCATGTAAAATTTTGAGATTGAAAGCTGAATTAGAGAACAAGGTGGCCTTTAATATTTTTTTTATTGTAAATAGTCCTAATTCCACGGTGCTTTAAGAAGTGATATGGATTTCCACCATTACCTTATAAAACTATAAGCTTTAAATAATAGCAATAATAGGTTTTATTCTGTTCATAAAAAGGATGTTTCTCTCCTAGAGTGACTCATTAAGCCTCTTAACTGATCTTTTTCTTTTTCATGAATTTTTAAAAAAGTGCTCCACAACTATATGGCTCCTAATGCAATAAGATTGTTTCCTCTCATCCTGATTAGTCCTGTCTTAATGTTGCTTTAACACTTACCAGCCAGTATATGTTTCATTAGAGTATAACTTCTTGAATAGGATCTTTTTGGTTCTTGTGTTTGTACTCTTGTTACTTGGTACTGTTATTGTTCAAAGAAAAAAAAATGTTAGAACTGTATAAACAGCTCTTCCTTGTGCAACAAATGAAGAGGCAGACTTTTCTAGTCATATACCTCTTGACTTCTATGGCTCAATTTTTTTGCCTAAATAAAGATATTTAGTGTCATCTGGGACCTTCAAGAGTATCAGACACATTCCAATGGATCTAGTAGCAATGGAAAAAGACCTAAGAAAGACCTGTTCAGTGCACAGGAATAATGCATTAAGGCATCTGAAAATGTAGTAGGTGCCAAATTTTAGGCAACTGGATAGCACTACAAGCCTGAATTCCTAGTCTCTTAAATGGAACATGGTATTTTTCAACAGTATGCACAAGATAGCTGAATTGTTACATTCATGTCTCTAATTCTAATGTATTCAAATTATTTATTATTAGAATAAATTATAGAATTTTTTTTTCCATCAATGAACATCAGCCTCTGTGGTTCAGAGTGCCTATATATATTGTTTCAGGAGTTCCTATTTCACAGCTCTTGGACTATTTGACATGAATATATACAGACAATAAAGGATGATATGTATGTTTTAATCAAGCCTTGAATTCATAGTGAGATGTCTGGGGAATGTGCACCCAGGGAATGACCACGAACTCTGAAGAAAAGATTGCATGCTCTGAGAATCACAGTGGCCTTTCTCTAATGTCAAGCCTGTGCCATTACTCTCTAACTGTCACACATTATACCACAACCAGCCTGATTGCTTGTGAAATTTCAAGTTAAAAACTTTAGTACTTACCTCTGTGGCCAAAGACCAGTCTCAAAAGAAAGTGCCACCTCACTGGGAACTTAATACTTGTACTGGATGCAGATTCTTATCTGCACATTTGAACCAAGTCAAAGATCTGGTTTGTTTGTTTGTTTGTTTGTTTATGCATTCATCCATTCATTTTTGTGACCTAAACGGAAGACATCTCTATGGTCCCAAGAAATTTTTAAATATATTTTCTTGCATTTCAGAGGAAAATTAGAGGGTTGCTCTGTAGTCAGCCACAAAAATGTTTTATATCATCTGTTCTGGTTTTGTTAGTGAGGGGGGGCCTAAGGTGGTAGCTTCTGTAGGAAACTGCTAGAAGTCGCTCCCCTTTGTTCAGTGGACTCGGCCGGGCCTAGGGCGGACCTGCTGCTGGCCAAGGCCAAGCCGATTGGTAGCAGAATGTTCCATGATAACGCCTCTGCGATAACGTATTTAAGAAGGGGAAAACAGAAAAAAAGCAGGAGAGGAGAGAAGATGTGAAGAAGCTGAGCGGGGGCAGAGGCGCAGAGGGGGAGGCGCAGGCCTCATGGGCCTTGCAGGCCTCACCCTCTGGCCTCCCGCCGGGCAGCTGACTGGGCCCGACTCGGTCCAGCCCGGCTGCAAGAAGTGGAGAGGAGATGAGAAGTGAATAAGATGTAAAAAGGATCCTGAGAGACGTCTGCCAGCCTGTTGTGAGGAACGGCTGCAGACGCCAAGGTCAGTGAAGAAGGAGGGGGAGGAGTAATATGGCTCCTGGCCAAGATTCCTCTGCAACTCGTGGTGAAGACCATGGTGGAGCAGGTTGTCCCCCTGCAGCCCATGGAGGTCCACGGAGGGGCAGAGATCCACCTGCAGCCCGTGGAGGACCCCACGCTAGAGCAGGTGGAGGCCTGAAGGAGGCTGTGGCCCGTGGAGGGCCCGCTGGGACAGCTGTTCTAGAGGGACTGCACCCCGTGGAAGAGATGACCCACGCCGGAGCAGTTCCACGAAGGACTGTGGCCCGTGGGAGGGACCCCACAACAGAGCAGGGGAGGAATGTGAGGAGTTCTTCCCCTGACCATGAAGCAGCGGCGTAAAACAACATATGATGAACTGACTGCAACCCCATTCCCTCTTCCCGCCCTGTGCCGCTCGGGGTGGGGGAAGGTAGTAGAGATAATGTTAAGCTTGGGAAGAGGGAGGGGTGGGGGGAGGTTATCTTGTTCTCTGTCTCATTATCCTGCTGTTTGTAGTAATAAATGAATAGTTTTCCCCAAGTTGAGTCTGTTTTGCCCGTGACGGTAACTTTAAGGATTTCTCCCTGTCCTTATCTCAAACCTCGAGCCGTTTTTCCTTATATTTTCTCTCCCTGTTCTCTTGGAAGGTGGGGGGAGTGAGAGAGAGACTGCGTAGTCTGGTCCGATCGGGGCTGAACTACAACATCATCACAACAGGGGTGTGTGATGTGTTGCACAGAGTGTGCCATAGAGGCATGGGTGTTGTATATACATACAAAGTCTGATAGACCAGTGCTGAAGAACATTACTGGTTAAAAGAATTACCTCCTATATACTATCTGTGGAGACTAGTCTCTAAAGCAATCTATTTAGTTTCTGCTTAGAAACCGAGATATTGACTTGTTGGGTGTAGCTGTAAATGAATAGTGAACAGTGAGCGAAATGGTTAACAGGTTGGGGTTTCTTAGCCTATGCAAATGAGCAACATCAGCTCCCCATTCAGCCCTTGTGACATTTAAAACTCTAGTGAGTAAAACACTAGAAAAGAAGATATCTGTAATAAAAACAATGACATAAAGTAGCACAAGATAAGCAAGTATCTGTAAATCTTTATTGAATGTCAAAGCTATTCAGCAGCATCACCTGTAGGGTGGAAATCCAAAATGGCACGTTCTTTATTGCCATAGCTATAATTTCCATAATGCTCATGAGACTTTAGGTCAATTCTAAATACAAAAAGCATCTTCAGTAGTTAGCCAGGATTCTATTTTAACTCAGTTCAAATAGCAGTTGCAGAGGTGGAAGAGATTGGATGGCTCTGACATCCCATGGGTAAGAATCAGGACCACTGAAAGCAATTGGTTGAGCTAGTGACAGCAGTGAGACGGGGGTCAGCTCACTAAGAATCTTTAGTTCAAGTTACAAAGAAAAGTTTAAAACTGCCTTTTAGCAATAATTGGCAAATCTTTTATACACTGTTATACACTGACCTCAGCAATATACACCAACATGTAAGACAATGATGCATTAATTTATCTTCAGTGCTATATTGTCAAGAATTAATAGTGTGTGATAACTAATGTGTCGTAAGTGACCTTGTTTCTAATGTTAGTGGTTAGTCTAATGTAATTGCTAGTCCTATTGTATATTTTCTGAGTTATCTCTGCTGTATTGCAGAAATGTCGCTGCAGGTAGATATGAAAAAGGAGCTGAATTTACAGCATGTATTAAGGATTAGCACTCAGCTTTACAAGTTTCCCTTATTCTGCATTAGCAGTGATACATATGACTGTTGTTACAATTTAAAAGATCATTTTAAGATGTGCTGCTTTTTTTTTTAAAAATTTCACTTACTGAATGAAAATGTTAAGGGTCGCCAACTTGCTAGTTTGCTTCTTGCTGCAGCACAGTGGAATTTGCAATGCAAACACGCAATAGTAAAATGGGAAAATCCTTTGTGTTAAAGTGGAACATTGAAAAATGTCCATATCCTCCTTACGGGCATATATTTTTGTAAATTTAGAGTAAGTAGAGAGGTTGTGAAATATTCATAGATTTTCACTGTCTATGATATTAAAAAGGCATCAGTTCTGGCATGCTTTTCCATGTTGTATAGATCTAGGACAAGATTTACCCTTTTGGCATGTGGGAGTGAACCACCTAACATCGAAGGGCATTACTAGAAAAGTTTCGACATGGAATTGGTAGATGCTGCCTCTCTTAGGACACCTTAAGTTAAAGTATGAGGTTAAACGAGTTTCAACACTCTGTGTCAGTTTCCTAGTCAGCAGCACAAAAGTTTGGATGCAGACGTGTTGGACCAAATTTTACTTCCAGCCTTCACAAGCCATACACCCATAATTTTGCAGTTGCAGTTTTGCAGGCATGACTTAGAGTATGTGTGGGTACCATTTCCTGTCCTTTAGGTTTTTTAACATCTGCCTGCTCTTACACGTTTACCTATTCGGTCTCCTCTATAGGGAAAGCTCTAACCTGAGATGTTATCTTCCACAGATTTCGGTATTCCAGAATATATATAATTTCTAGTTAAATTTATGGATCATAATTTTGACTAGGTTAGAAAAGGCATGAAGTGAGCTGGAAAAAAAAGGCACTCCAAAATTACAAGGATCTTTCTTACTTTTAGGTCAGTTTAACACTCAAAGATCCTATAAAAACTCAATCCTATATTGAATTATTAACATATGATTTCCATGTAATTGCTCATAAGGTTGAAGTTGGGCATTCCCTCAAGTATCTGCAGAATCAAGGACTAAGTGTTCTGAATTCAGCCTATGAATTCAAAGGAATGGCTAGAGTCCAGAATTTGGTAAGTTAGCTCATCTAGTAGTAACAGAAATATATGTACTTCATGCTTGTTTGTTTTTCTTCCTTATGTATGTGTGTACGGAATTCTCCCTTGTTACTAGTTATTTCACAGTATAAAGTGTTTTTAATTTGTCAAAATAATAAAAAAATATAAATCAGAAATACTGCAAGTGGTGAAAAGGGTTTGGGGAGTGGGAAAAGTAAAGAAAAGGACAATCAATATTTAATCATCATATCTCCAGATACTTCTAGAATGCCATTTACAAAATATGAGACATTTTAAGACAGAAAATTGTTGCATATAAAGAGCATTGAAAAGTAAGCATTTATCAATTTTTATTAAGAGAAAGCATAGCACATTTTCTGTTCAACAGCTGTATGTTTTAATAATTTATTACACCCTCAATACACAAAAATAGTGTCTACTTATTCTATTTTTTTCCTTTGCACAGAGATGTAGAAAAGAAACTTGAAACTGCATAACATCAACATGGTGCTAGTGTTTTGCTGCCTATAGAATTCAGGATATAGAGCCAACAGATCTACTCATCCCAAGGAGTGTGACTGAACTGCCTTGGTTATGTTTTTCTGAAGGAAAGCTGTAGTAAGTGGATGCCTCGATGTGAGGTGAATCTGAGAAGATGACAGCTAGAGTAAGATGGATTGTGGTCCACCGATGCTACTGTGACAGGTTTATTTCATACGTAGCACATAGGGAAGGGTGCATATGTGCATTTGGGTGACTAACGCATGAATTTTTTATATTCATAGGTGGATACTAACAGTGCTGCCCTCTGTGTGGTTATAGGAGTGTGTGGATAATTCAAAAAGACATGATTTTGTATTTTCTTGCACTTAACTAAGTAGCTGTAAATTGCTTCTTCACTAGGGGGAATCTGTAGCTGACTAATTGTGGCATCTTCTGGCAACATCTTTCAAAGTAAAAATGGTGCCAGAGTCTGTTCTCTGCCTTTTACACCAGCTAGCACAGTGTCGTAGTTCAGCCCCAATCAGGACCAGACTACGCAGTCTCTCTCTCACTCCCCCCACCCTCCGAGAGAACAGGGAGAGAAAATATAAGAAAAATGGCTCGAGGTTTGAGATAAGGACAGGGAGAAATCCTTAAAGTTACCGTCATGGGCAAAACAGACTCGACTTGGGGAAAACTATTCATTTATTACTACAAATAGCAGGATAATGAGACAGAGAACAAGATAACCTCCCCCCACCCCTCCCTCTTCCCAAGCTTAACATTATCTCTACTACCTTCCCCCCACCAGAGCGGCACAGGGCGGGAAGAGGGAATGGGGTTGCAGTCAGTTCATCATATGTTGTTTTACGCCGCTGCTTCATGGTCGGGGGAAGAACTCCTCACATTCCTCCCCTGCTCCATCATGGGGTCCCTCCCACGGGCCACAGTCCTTCGTGGAACTGCTCCGGCGTGGGTCATCTCTTCCATGGGTGCAGTCCCTCTAGAACAGCTGTCCCAGCGGGCCCTCCACGGGCCACAGCTGCCTTCAGGCATCCACCTCCCCCGGTACGGGGTCCTTCACGGGCTCCAAGTGGATCTCTACTCCTCCGTGGACCTCCATGGGCTGCAGGGGGACAACCTGCTCCACCATGGTCATCACCACAGGCTGCAGGGGAATTTTGGCCAGGAGCCGCATTACTCCTCCCCCTCCTTCTTCACTGACCTTGGCATCTGCAGCCATTCCTCACAACAGGCTGGTAGATGTCTCTCAGGATCTTTTTACATCTTATTCACTTCTCATCTCCTTTCCACTTCTTGCAGCTGGGCCGGACCGAGTTGGGCCCAGTCGGCTGCCTAGCGAGAGGCCAGAGGGTGAGGCCTGCAAGGCCCATGAGGCCTGCGCCTCCCCTTCTGCGCCTCTGCCCCCGCTCAGCTTCTTCACATCTTCTCTTCTCTCTTCTCTTTTTTTTTTCCTGTTTTCCACTTCTTAAATACGTTATCGCAGAGGCGTTATCATGGAACATTCTGCTACCAATTGGCTCGGCCTTGGCCAGCAGCAGGTCCGCCCTAGGCCCGGCCGAGTCCACTGAAAAAAGGGGAGCGACTTCTAGCAGTTTCCTACAGAAGCTACCACCTTAGCCCCCCCCCACTAACAAAACCACGACACACAGTCTGGCCACGTCCATATTAATAAAATATTTTAGACTTCAGGACAGGGCGATCATATCCAAACTGCTTACTGGGAATAGTATCTGTCCTATGCTTACTATTAAATCATGGCCAGAAATAGTTTGGGAGATTTGGCCTTGCCTGCAATTCTAAAGACATAACAGTGCACGTAGTTGTATTCCTATTACCACAAGTACATCTGTGCATTGCTTAATTTTTTAGTGCACATGCAACCCTAGAATGTAATTCTTATCACCAGTTTTAGGAGTGATATTCAACTGTAGATGTGAAAGTCTAAATTAAAGTGTTGACATATAAACATCTACATGAATACTGGCTGTCTACACTCCAATTATGGATAGGTAAAGTAAAGTTGATAGAGTTATTGGAGCCTATTCATCTTTTGATGAAGAGTCATTTGTAGTTATTGACCACAGACTGGGTCAGTGCATTTTTTGAGTCATCATAGAGTATAGAAGACATCCACACAAGCATGACAAATATGAAAGGAGCCCATGGGATGCTCATACCTTTCCGGAACAGCAGGTGGGGGCCAGGTGGGATACATTGGGGTATTCCAAACAGCACTAGATACCTTTGTTAGACAGTTGAATCTAGCTTGGTCACTTCCAGGATGCAGTTCATACAATCTATTTTAGATTCTTGTGTGAGAGCGGGATAAATCAGCCTCTGGAAACCGTTAGTTCTTTTCATAATTATAAAGGGAACCTGGCGTGATCTTACCATTACTACCTGTCAGGTGACTTCAGCTGTATTCTGGGGTTATTTTTCTGTCTGCTTTTTGATGAGGTTACTCATTGCAGATGTGAAAGTTCCTTCTTTAGTTTGACAGTTAAATTTTTCATCTCCAAATTCACAAGTGGTATTTTCAAACTGAGTTCCATTTATTAAAACAACTGAAGAAATACGGTTACAATTTGATTGAATCTGTCTTGGTTGTACATACCAGAAAACTTATTTTCTACATTAAAATACGTTCTGGCAAATTCATTCAACCTTAGGCAGAATACGATGTACACAGATGCCCTTTGTAGTTTAAAAGTTTGGGAAATATGCTTTAAGTAAGTTAAAACTAATCATCTTTAATTTAGGCTGTAGGTCTTTTCAGCATGACTCATACCCTCATCATTATCTTACCCTTACAGCATTACTAAAATACTAGTGTAATTAAGATGATTATCTTACAAGATTTCTCCTGAGGAAATTTATTATGGAAAAAGAATACTTTCCCATTTTTGACAGCATGAGACATAACTTGCCTTTATTTTCATAAAATTGACAATATATGACTCCACTACATGGTAAAGAACTTTTCTATATGATTAATGTCTTTAAATATAATGCTAATAATTTCAGAATACTAAATGGGTAAAACTAATGTACTACTGTATCATGAATAATGTGACTTCACAGCCAGAATTAAAATGCCTAATAGAGTTGCTCCAATGTCAAGCTCTATTTTCAGTCATTTCAAGTACATGTTATTATCAAGGAATGTAAATTGAGCCAGTATTTTAAAAGACATAAAAGGCAGATAGCAAGATAGAGAAGTAAGCATGCACACACACACGCACAAGTTGAGCAGCCTTTCTCTGCAGTTTCACGAGAGTATTTAATATTGTTATTGAATGCTAAGTGAATCAGGTAGATGCATGCATGACATCACACATCCCTGAGACATTTTTTTTAAATGAAATTGCATTAAAAATTACACTAATGAAAAAAGCTTGATGTCCACGATCAGCTTCAGAGGGAAACGTAAGCATTTTCACCCAGCTGCATGAAAAGTGGTTAGCTTTGATCTGTTAAAAAAAGTTTTAAATCAACAATGGTGCGTAGCTGCATAATCAACAGAAGGATGAGTTTGTTTAATCAGCTCAAGAAGTGCAGAATTTTTACATTAGGGTCTTCACTGCCTTTAATAGTAATGGAAGAGTAGTGGCATTGGTGTACCTGAGAACAAAAGTTGTCATTAGATTTTTAGTGGCCATTTTGTACTTTTTGCCCACTTAGTAAAAGTAATTTTATGTACCATCATAAAGATTGAGATAACCACATTTTTTCCTACACTCACTATCTCAACATATACATGTGATCATCTCCATTACACACATAAACACAAAAGATGAGATTATCTTAAAGACCCTGTTATATTGTCAGTTTGCTTTGCAAAGAGATATTGATGTAACTGAGTATGATTAGGTGATAAAAATGAAGAATGATCAATGATATTCACTCCAGTGTAACGGTTAATCCCTTAAATTTCTATTGATGTTTGTGTTTTCATATCTATTCTGCAATGTAATACACAAGGTGGCATACCAGAAATATCTAGAAAAATTAGAGAGGAAGAAATTAGTAAAATGAAGGCTTATATTTAAGTAGAAATTTTTTTATTTTGAAAACTTCATAATTTTCTTAAGAAATAATATTAAGGATACCCCTGGCACTGCCTTTTGACAAATTTGTATTAGAAACATAACATCTTAACATCAATAGTTTAAAATATGGCAGCTAATTTTGCTTTCCAAATTTTTATTTTTATATAACAAAACTTAATAGATAACTTCATATTACATGTGGAATCTAGAACAACGGGTATTTTTGTAACAGTTAGCACTTTTTGGCCTATTCCGACAGAAATGTCAAAGCAAGGAAGAAAATTTAAGAGACATGTCTGCCCTGTAAAGACACATACAGTGTTCTCGTGGACTTTTAATTGCCTTTAAATAAGATAACTTCAGTTCTTGAAATAACCTAGCAACAGAGAAAGGGATCCGTTTGTGTTTCTTCACTTCTGTCCTGATTTCAAAGAGATCCCAAGGAATAAATAGATGACAAGATTATATGAATAGACCAATTCAGGAATTCAAGGCTGGATGTTTTTTACCCACATAGAAAAGTAGAAAATAATCTCTTAACACTTACCTTGCAGAAAACTGGAGGAGAAGGAACGCTCCTAACTTTAAAGATGCATCTGAAAAAAAAGTTTTCTGTTATTCCTTTTGAAGTGTGATTGAAATACTATACCAACATATCTGCATTGAAGACAAACAACAAGGTGGAACTGAATATAGTAAATTTACTGACTTCATCATTTGAGGAGAGGAGCTTGCTCTATTCATTGTGTCTTTGTGCAATCTTAACTTTATAAAAGTTTTAAATCATTCAGTTCAGCTGGTCGGTGTTATCACTGACAGAGGCAGCACTTCAAAGCTGCAGGAGCATAATCCATTTTCACTTTCTTTTGAGGAGAAAGGCTAGACTTATTCCAGCCAGTTCAAACGGCAGAGAAACAGAGAAATCAAAGCAGTAATGGAAAGTACAAACAAAGTCTAATGTCTACTAGGCCTGATTCCCATGCTTCAGCCTTCCAAATACAGAAGGTTGACACTTCTTGTCCTTTACATTTAAAGGCCAGTTTTTCTTCCCCTATACATAAGAGACAAAGGAGTCAGTAGCATAAAAGGGTCTGCTCTGTCTTCTTCCCTGGGTTGCTCCTACCTTTGTCTCCTAACAGATATCACTTACTTTTGTGTTCTCTATCATACTTTAAAAAAAAAAATATATATTATCTGAGGCCCTTTTCTGAAATAGACCCTAACTCTTCTGGCTGCTATTCCTTTTTTAACTGGGCTACAGTCTTCTGTGTTAGCTACTGCTAATTGGTCCCTTAGTTGCAGCTAGAGAAATAATTGGTTTATATCGGCCTCTCTGAGCTGTGATAGGGTCTTTACATCTTATCGTATTCACAACACTCCTGAATACTCATCACACTGAAAGATTCAGAAGATCAGAACTTTAGAATTTCTAATATATTTAGTATTAAAAAGTAGTTCTCGGAGTGTGTTTTTGGATTAGAGTAAGGTTTCCAGTCTTAACTTGTATATTCTGTGGTGACTACAGAGGGAGATTGTGTGCAGAATCATTCAAGTGGGTCCAGCAACCAAAGGATCTGCCATTGTCTGACCTAGCAGAATGCAGTTAACTGGTTTCCCCATAGAAATATATACACCCTTCACTGAAATCCTGCCAAATGAGGTAATATTAATTTCTATAGTGAGTTGTGACCATACCAAGTGAAAACTTAAAAATCATAGTTAAAGCTCTGAAAAAAAAAAACAACAAAACATTGATAGATTATGATTCAGAGGTGACAGGATGTATTGTTTGTAAAAAAAAAAAATAAAATGTGGCAACATGCCTGCTTCCCCAGGTCCTGGAGCAGAGCCAGCCAGATTGGTGTTATGACACAAATGAGTTTGTAAAGTACACTTAATGGTGTATCAACTTGTTTCCTTTACCTGATAGCAGCTTTTCATCATTCTTAAGTGTTTGCAATTTATTCTGTTTGCTTTTCATTTTTCTTTGTAGTGCATAAGCCATCCAAAATGTTTTGGCATGAATTTCAATGTTGTTTACCTTACTAGACCAGCAAATGTATGAGGATATTGCATTTTATAGGATCATTTTGATTTGCTGTTTGTTCAGCTTCTCTTTTTATCAGTGTCCAGCAATAGTGTTCTCTAATTGTCTATTTATTTTGTTGAAATAGTAATCAAACATGCATCTGAAGTTAGCAGCTTTAGGAGAAATAATATTTTATGACTTTCACCTGTTTACTTTCATTGTAACTTGCAAGGTGTGACTTTAAAGACGTTTAGTGCACTTTTTGGCCTACTTCCACTAAAATTATAATTTTAAATCAAAAATATTTTGGTAAAATGAAGGATGGGAATTCAAAATAAGTAGGCTATTTTCTGAGCTCTCTTCCAGCTCTCTGTGGGCACATACACTTACACAGAGAACAATGCAAATATAGGTTCTGATATTGAGGCAATTTGTCTGTGTTCAGCTCTCTGCATTGCACCTGAGCTATGAAGGCTAGCAGGGAATTTGACTTCTGGATTCACATTGCCTCTTCTAGGTTCAACCTGAGTACAGGCCATGACTTCCAAGTACTTCACATCCTGTGTTTAGTTACTGCAAATCACTCTGGACTCATGTGTCAATAATTCTCACAAAACTTTAAAAAAATTATCTGTATTCCTAACTTTTGAAATGTGGAGCAGAGAGAATGATGGTGGCTGGGGCCCCAGCTTCAGTGTAGGGCTGGTCTGGCTGCTCTGTTAATGAGGTTTTGCAACTTCTTATTGTAGCATACGACATTAGCATGTAGTCTCTCTCCCTCGAGAATTGCTGTTTTGCTCAACTCAGTTGGTGAGGAAGGCTATGGCCAGTATTACCTACCCCCTCTGATAAATCCACTCCTGCAGTAGGCTTTGGCTTCATCTCTTAATCAAGCGGTGACTATATGAGCGTAACATATTTTGTTGCATCATTCTGACAAGCCTAGGAGACTACAGAAGAACAACGTAGAATAGCATATTGTATCATTTCGGTATGTTAATAGTTAACTTCCTACTTTCTAAAGGTATTTTAAAAAGTAAAATAAATATTTCATACATTGTTTATTCCTAGTTTAAATATATGTGTGTCTATTATTGCTATTTTAATAGAGCTTGACAGAACCCCAAAGAATTCAGCATTATTTCTCAACTTAGTAGTAAAGCACAAGCATCCAAACTGTAGAGTAGCTGGATTACTGAAGGGAGAACTTTATAATGAAATTTCTCAGAGGAGCACTTCATGAAAAGCCGTATTAGCTATTGAGGGCTACAACAAACTGTAATGAGATTTAAAGACTTGTCTACCTATTCTTTCATAGCTAGAGAAAGATCATGTCCTTGGAGAATTTACTACAAACCCAGGAATGCTACAACCAATTTAACAGTACATGTGTATAAAAAGGGATATTTACATCCTCTGTTAAGATTAAGTTCCCTCCTATTTCTGAAGTATAAAGATTGTATGATTCACTGGCATGCTAGGTATTAATATTTTATCCTTGCCTTAAGGTTATTGATCTTAAATGTAAATTGCAGCATCTGCACTATTCAGATCCTAAGTTATCAACAAGTCAGATTGATCTGCACTTATTATGGAGGTTATTGTGAAGCTTATTGCAATTGATTCATTTTATTCAGCAAATGAGTTGGAAAAGGGCAGAATTTTAGATTTTGTGACCTGAAACTATGAGTACTGAATACTAAGCTCTCTGTGGTTGATTGAAATATATTTCAAAGTAGATTTTATTTGTTTGGGTTTTATCTATCTGTTGTGCACAACTCCATTCTGTTAAATTACAAAACAATAATTACTGAGACCCTAAAGGAGAAGTTGGAAACATTAGTATAAGAAAACTCTTTCAAGATGTCTTTAATTCAGTGTGGCAGAACAACATAGTCAATAGACAAAGCAACCACCCTAAGCTGAACTGAAAGCTAAGAACTCCCATGCAACAGATTAAATTAACCATTTAACACATAATGCAGCAAACCTGAACAAAGATGGATCTAAACCACAAAAAGGCTGCAAATACAGGGATGTATTTGTAGATGTACTTTTGATCTATTATGTCTGAAATGAAAAAAAAAAAAAACCCAAAAAAACCCAGGTTGTGTCCAAAAAGAGCTGGTACTGAAAAGACTGAAGTATTTTAGATGTTGTCTCCATGCAATCTAAAGTGAAGGAAATGAAAGTTTAACAAGCAATAAATGTTCCCAGTGAGAAAATGTTTCATCATTCATGCACACATCCTTTCATGCTCTTTGAACTGAATTTCAGAAGGGAAATAAACTGTCTTATATCTTTAAAGCCACCTGGACAATTTAATTCACTGTCTTCAGTGCTGACACATATTTAAATTATTTTGTCTTTAACCTAGGGAAGGGTCGCAAGGTCATTCCTTTGTCCCCTAGGTCATCCTAGGGTGTGTCAGCCCGGGAGTGTCAGCACACCTGGATGGATGACAAACCCTTTAGGACTGAACGGATCTTGTGCTTGTGGGGTGATCAAGTTACATGGAGACAAAAGAATTTGCCTAAGAATTTCTTAACTGTAGATTTAAATCAGATACAATTAGCACTGAAATAACATACTATTAGTTTTTTAGCATGTGTGAAATAATACAGTGATATTCTTTTTTTAGGTTGCTACTAACGGCTTAACTATTCTCCTATGTGATTTTATCAGTGACATGGAATGATGTTTAGCCAAAGCCTCTAATAGCAGAAATGGAGAATATCATAAATTCTTTATTTCAATATATTTACCTTCAGGTTATGCATACCTTTTATTTTTTTTTTTTTTGGCAGCAAGATCTCTATTTCTCCTAGAGTAATTAGTAGTGCATTAAAAGCTTTCGTAATATATTGTTTAAACATACTTATTTTTAGAATGCAAGAAGGAATTACAGATTTCTGTATTTCAAAACACAAGATGATTAGTTTAAAATTATATCTACCAAGAATAAATCAGTCTTTTCTGTACGTGGTGTTAGGGAATTAATGGCATATATTAGAGGATTAATTTGAAACATTTTTGCTCCCTGAAGTACGCTCAGAAGATCATCTACTGATAATTTGTTTTGATGAAACAATGTTTTTAAGTTTGGTTCCTGAGTATGTTCTCACTTAATGCACTGCAGGAAGAGTTAAAAATAAGTTTGAGAACATTGTCCTTAAGATGCTGGGGTTTTTTGTTGTTGTTGTTCTTTTTTTTTTTTTTTTTCTCTCTGGGATTGGAAATAAGAGCTGTTCCTATCCCTTTTCCACCATTTTAGGATGAAATCAAAGGAGATGAGCTGTTCATACAAGATTTGAAGTGCAAAAAAATTCAGAGTAATATATGTCCATTTTGGATTCGTACTTGGCTGATAATGACGATTTTGAGTGAAGTTGTTCCTGAATCTTACTCTATTGCTTTGTCATACTTCTGGAAGATTCAACAGTTAAACTACGTTGATTTGCACAAGTTGAATATCAGGTGTTGAGTATGTTGACCCACAGATGCTACGTGTAGACTGGGTACACACTTAATGAAAACTTGAAGAGGAAAAATACTTCTTTCAAAATGATGGTGTGAATGTAAAAAATCAACTTTAATAGATTTTGAGTTAATGAAACCACTGATAAATAAAGTCGCTCCAGACCCGTGAAACTAGTCTGTCTCCTTATTGTATGTGAGAACAGGAAACTCAGGGACAGAGGGATGAAAAACAGAAAGAGCAGATGGGAATTCAAAGTTTCTTCCTTTCTTTTGTCACCTGAGCTAGCTGGTTCTATCCTAGGTTGGGTATTTCTGCATGGTACGGCAATCTGTCACGTAAATATATCCTTAAGTCACTTTGTTCCTGATATTTGGTGTTCTTCATTATGACTACAATAGTTTCCTTAGAAGCCTAGTGGATTTTTTCTTTGGATCTTTGAAAGTAACTTTTATCTGGAGATGGAAATGCACAGTCCAACTAATACTTTGATTGCCATGGTTAAGAAGGATAAGAAAGAGAGAGATTAAACCTTATCAACAGTTTGAACTTAATTTTATTTTTTCTGATGGGTGAATGTTGACTGGTTTTATTAATAAAATTTTTTTTTCCAAACAGCAAATTTACAGTATTTTAGTATTGGTTGCCTGCTGAGGTAGTAACATTTTCAAAGCCTTTGTTGAATTTTTTAATGCATTTGATGGTGAGTTGACTCACAAACTTAGGTTTTTTTTCATACAAATCTTCAAGTATTTTATGCACTACTGATTTCAGTAGAATTTTTACAATCTAGAATCTGTAAACGACAAGTTTATGTCATCCAGTGGGAACCAAATAGTATATTACCAAAGTCAGTCTGATGTTGATTTGCTTGCAGAAGTTAGTGTCCAGCCTCATAAAGCAGTGAGAGTAGTTAAAATCCACAGACTATAATAGAACCAGAACACTCACTCAAAGCTCTCTTGCATTAATTTATGTCTAGATTATAGATTATTTAGGGCAGGAACAGTGCCTTATTGTACTGGTATAGAGTTGGCTGGTATAGAGTTAATTTTCTGCATAGTAACACATATGGTGCTATGTTTTGGATTTGTGACTAAAACAGTGTTAATAACACACCCAAGTTTTAACTATTGCTGAACAGTTTTTACACAGCATCGAGATATTCTCTGTTTCTCCCACTACTTGGCCAGTGAGTTGGCTGCAGGTGCACAAGATGTTGGGAGGGGACACAGCTGAGACAGCTGACCCTAACTGACCAAAGGGATATTCCATACCATACAATGTCATGCTCAGCAATAGAAGCTGGTGGAAGAAGAAGGAAAAGGGGACGTTTGGAGTGATGACATTTGTCTTCCTGAGTAACCATTGGGTAACTCCATCAGGTGATGGAGCTCTGCTTTCCTGGAGGTGGCTGAACACCTGCCTGACAATGGGAAGTAGTGAATTAATTCCTTGTTTTACTTTGCTTACGTGAGTGGTTTTTGCTTTACCTATTAATCTGTCTTTATATCAAACATCAAGTTTTTCCACTTTCACCCTTCCAATTCTCTTCCCCTCCCACTGCGGGGATGGTAGCGAGCAGCTGTGTGGGGCTGAGCTGCCTATCATCAGAGTTAACCCACAACCCTTGTGTATTTTACCGGTCTTATCAGGTAGTTGAAATTTGAATACACTTTGGTTTGTCAACAAAGTTTAAATAGTTACTAATATCTCCAAGGAGAAATCTGATACTGGTGGGATGTGTACATACATTTATTTTCTGGTAGGTACCTGTATTTATGAACACATTTCAAAGAATGCAATGAACGTTGTCTATTTTACCCATGTAGATGTTGTAGAGTCCTGGAGAAGACTAGAATGATCCTCTAATCTGGTCTGCTGTATCATACAGTCTATTGGAATACCCTTGTAAATTATTGTTCTGCAGTGGAATGGATATCCAACAGTAAGAAGAGCTGGTGAATTCTCCACAGCTCTTGTTCCAATGACTCATTGCAACAGGTGTTGTCGTTGGACTTTATCTAGTTTCAGCTACTACACCTTTGTTTGCCAATTTGATGAGTTTTCTTTCCTGAGTAAGGATTTATGCTGACCAACTCATGCTTTGTAGGCTGGAATGCAAAGGCCAAACACTATTATAAAGGTAAATGTTGGTATTTATAGCAATATATTTGCAGTTTAGGCTTGAAATGCAGGAGTTCTGTCTCAGCTGTCATCCACGGTGGTACAAGCAATGAAGATATCAAAATCACACATATTATCTGAAACATGAAACAAGAATGACTAAGGCAGTTTCATTTAAAAAAAGAAAACAAAAAATATTCTCACAGATCAAATTAGTGGTCTGTCTAGCTCAGTATTATGTCTGCAGCAGTGGCAATACAAGATTTAATTCAGACATACTGCAAAATCTACCCACTTTTTGTAGTCCCTTTGCTCAAACTGATACAGCATCTAGAACTGCTGTATTAGGATATGAGATGATACCATCTTACCTTTTCCTCTTAACATCCATTTTTACACTTGTGAATTTGTTTATGAAGCTGTATAAAGTCATACTTTTAATGAGATATAAGTAGATACTATGTATCCACTTTTAGAACTAAAAAGATACTATCATTAGTATATAAGTGATTTGTATCTACTTTTTGCATCATTTAATGATATATTTTAGATACCAAGAGTCCATGCAAATAAGTATACTATAAATAGATAAACTCTGAATATATAAGGTGAACAAAAATAGACGCTGTCTAAAACTGTTACTATGCTAAAAATGTAGTTTTTCATATTATTTTTAATTGTTTTGTGAGAAACAATGTTAACTTTTATATCAGTTTTAGTAATAGAACTAAAATTATTGTTAAAATTTCAACATTGGGAAAAAATTACAAGTATTGTTATTTTATTCCCTAATGTTTGAACCCTGTAAATATTATAGACCAATATTTATCCATTGATACAATATTAGTTCTATGGATTGAAATCAAACTAAATATCGGCAGATAGAGACATAAGCAGAAAGGAGTTAGAGAGCATCAAGAATCAAAGCAATTTCTATTTGGAAGTTTGTCTTTTCTTTTGAATGCCTTTAACTCAACTTACGCAGATTGCATATGTAAAAATAGGATACATATGAGAAATTCCTGTTACAGGTTTCTCAGTGTGGCTTAAAAAGTGTTTAGAAAGAATCTGATTGGGAGGATGACTCTCCAGTTTTCTAAAGTAATTGCTATAGAATTTAAAAATATTTATATCTATCAAATTTGTTTCACTCCTACTAAATGACAAAAATTATGAAACACAGAGAAAATTTGTCCAGTACAAGGACAATGACATAGATTGTTTGCTTCCTGCAAAAGATGTACAAATGTAAATTACATGAGCAATATGCAGTCAATTCTGCACCTCACTGAGAACTTTGCCTC
Source organism: Chlamydotis macqueenii (assembly GCF_036417535.1). NCBI lineage: Eukaryota > Metazoa > Chordata > Aves > Otidiformes > Otididae > Chlamydotis > Chlamydotis macqueenii. Next base: position 13,789,596 of record NC_141558.1, read on the forward strand.
CCTTGGTTTTATGAGTGGGTAATTTGAAAAGGAGAAATTACATGTTGAGAATCTTTCTTTGTTGAGATGGTTACATATGTATAAACTCCATTACAGATGAAGGGGTTGAATGCAGAGGTGAGTAAGCAGGACAGTTTTAGAAATAACAGATCTTGAATAGTCCTATTTGAATTTACAGAAGAAAGCTCTAAAATTTGCTCAGTGTACTGAAAAATATGAGGGCACTGTAACTTTTTCTTGCTTGCCAACAATTTCATTCCACTTATGTCATTTTTCAACACCAGTATAGGAGTTTCTCAATCTCGTTCTCTTGAGAAGACAGAATAGAGAAATCCAACTTTTATTACAAATTCCTTCTGCTGCCAGAAGAATTTCTGACACAATACACATAATTTACCAGAATTTAACTCCTGCATTTCCTTGCTCAGAGGCCCATCCAACTAGACTTTGAATGTTCCCAGGCACGGGGCATCTACCACCTCTCTGGGCAACCTGTTCTAGTGTTTCATCACTCTCACTGAAAAAATTTCTTCCTTGTATCTCATTTAAACCAACCCTCTTCTAGTTTAAAAGGCCCCTTGGCCTATAACAACAGGCCCTGCTAAAAAGTTTCTCCCTGTCTTTCTTATAAGCCCCCTTTAGGTACTGAAAGACTGCAATAAGATCTTCCCTAGCCTTCTCTTCTCCAGGCTGAACCACCTCAACTCTCTCAGCCTGTCCTCATAGCAGAGGTGCTCCAGGTGCTCTCATCATGTTTGTGGCCCTCCTCTGGACTCTCTTCAACAGATCTGTGTCCTTCTTATGTTGGGAATTTCAGAGCTGGACACACTATTCCAGGTGAGGTCTCATGAGAGCCGAGTAGAGGGGCAGAATCACCTCCTTTGAATGATATGACAACTAAACTAATCTCATTTATCAGAGGTCTTAGAGTACAGGTTGGTTAAGTATCTGTGAAGAACAATATATATCTACGTGGTCATGCCTTGAAGAGGATGAACTAGATAATCTCTCAAATTCCTTCCAGAGTCATCTTCTGTGAACATTTCTTCTAAAGCTCCACCACCTCTAAATTTTTACCAGATCTTTTTTAACTTCCTTACATTTAGGGAATATTCTAGAATAAAATTGCAGTGGTTCCAAACTTGCTATAAAAATAATTAAATCACTTGGAAAAAAGTTAAAAAGTTTTCTCCACTGTCTATGTTAGGATGAATTTCAATATTTTACCTAGATACCTTATAAAGGGAAAAAAAAAGGGGGGAATAAAGAAAAAAAAAAGAAAAAAAAAGAAAATAAAAGAAAGCAGCTGCTTAGCGGGAAGTTTTATTGCAACTCTGGTAGATTTGGGGAAAATAATTTCTTCATTTTGTTTTTATTTAAAATGACTACTTGTTGCTGAGAAGTCAGAATGACTGAACATTGTGAACCTAGTGTAATTCAGTCCCTGTATATAGTATGAGAAAAAGGATTTAATTTATGTACATTTATCCATGAATGCATTCAATGATCTCATTTGTTCATATTTTTAATGTAAGGCATTTTCTCGCAACTGAAAGTGACTTTTAAGAACTTACCACCCTTTGCATAGATGATACTCCCTCTCAAATGCAAATTATCATAATTTCAACTGAAATGCTTTAATTAATCACAGTTTCTTAAAATATGCTTAGATGAGTCATTTTCAACCATGTAAATTGAATAGGGTGCAATATTTTCCATACTGTAAATATTATTTTTGAAACAACAGTAATTGCCATTAGAAATCAGAGGTTACATCGGTTTGGATATTTTCCCAATAAAAGGACTCCTGCTGTTAATGTAATATTAAATGACAAAGACTTAGCATTTATCTGAACCCAGGAGGTTTAAATGAAGTAGGCAAATCAGTTCTGTTTTCTGATTATAATAACACATTTGGGTACATTTGGGTAGTCCTTTTTAACGTTAATCAGTGATTCACCTCCTTCCTATTTCCTACCAATACTAAAAAAGCAGATTTTTCTATTCTCCACAGTTTCAAGCATGCATTTAATTATAAAGGGAAAGCTGATCAAAGAGAAGAAAAAAATTCCCACATTATTTTTGTATATGCGGTTTTTGCAAATAATTTGTTCTGAGCTATGTACTAGTACTTATTTTAAATATTTTTTTTATAACTACCAGGTATTTATTGAATTTTCATAAATACTGAAACATTGAGGAACTTAGGATTAGTGGTTAATGTCCAAAACCTGTATCAAAACTATTTGATTGTCAATATTCTTTTCTCTAGGAAAACTGAAAAATGAAAACTCACAGAAGTAACACACTTAGAGCATATAGAAGAATGGGAAAGCAATACTTGCAACAGAAAATTTTATGGAACGTATTTTATAAATTCTCCAAACTAAGCACAGTTGCAGGAAAAAGGATTACAGAAAATTCCTTAGCACTGGATGGCAAGCTCATACAGATAATCCTACTGAAACTGATTGAAAACCTACTAAATAGCAGGGGCTTGATTCAGTTTTTGACGTATTGTAGGATATGCTTCCTGGTATCATGCTGTTGTTGAAAAGGTCAGGTGTCTCCCACTGCTTTTGTATCATATCTGCCAGCCCCATATGGATTTTTTGAAGATTTTATGATACTGCAAAGTACCCACTGAACTGAGCAATAGGTGGCTACACGCAAGTGTTTACGGAAAGGCTGGATGACTGAAGGGTCCATGGTAGACAACAGAGATCTACGAGCTTGAACTCAACTTGAAGTTGACATCTAATGTACAGTTAATTGTCCCTATCTGGCAGTATTTAAGAAAAAATCTTTTGTACAGCTTCTAGCTGCAGATCCACAATGATTCATGTCTCCTATGATAGTTATAGCATATGTACTAGGTCTGTGCAAATCTCTTGCACACCCAAGGGCAACATGTCTTTATGACTTAAATTACAATAAATATCCATTCATATCCATTCACTGGCCACTGAAAAAAAAGTCTCTAAATTTCAATATTTTATTCCTAAATTGAATCCCAACTCTACTACATAAATACAGTCTAATTTCAACTGAGACATGAAGATCAGATTAAGTTCTTCTGTTTCCTAAATTAATCTATTTTCTTTGTGTTTTCTGCTATTGTAGGCTTGCTACATTTTTCACACCATAAACCCCCTCTATGTTTTCACAAGTTTGAAATCTCATTTCATTCAGAACACATTATTGCAGTGTAACATGTAATAATACATTCTCTAAGTTCTCCAAAGTAGTAGTTTAGCTCTGTGCTTTCTAAGCCATTTTCATAATTCCTCACCATTCTCAATAAAGTATTTTCTGGTCTCCAACTTCTGTTTAACTTAAACAAATTGGATATTAACTTCACATAATTTGTTTCGTTACTTAATATAGTTTCCAATAACTTAGACTTGGAAGATTATGTACCATATAGGTCAAGTCAGAATTTGAAAGGAGGCAATTACCTTAAAATTAAAAATACAAAAAAGAAAACATGAATTCTAAACTAATGCAGTCTGCTTATTTTTCCTCATTATATAGGAAAGGTAATTCAGAAGTCTACAATCTTCCACCTGACACTCTTCTAATGATAGTGAACGAGATTTTGCCATCCTTACTCACACATGACTAGAATTCCCTAATATGAGTAGTCTCAAAGATTTATGAAGATGGCCACTGCTGGAAGTTAATGAGGATGACATAATGGGGATATCTCAAATGTTTATATATAGAAAGAGACAAAGTGGTGCAAAATTAACATGTTAAGGATAGGGTGAATGCAGAAAAACTGAACTAAGATGATTTTCTTTTCAATAAGAAATCCGAAGTTTTTGCATTTTTAGCCAAGTACATTAACAAGCTGGAATGGTTTTAGACAATTATGGCTATCTGAGATCATACCTTGGCATGGTGGTAGCCAACACACTGTGCTTGATTTATTACAGCAGGGATGAAATCTCTGTGTTTGAACTACAATACGCAAAGGGCTAAGGTTCAAAGACCAGGAGATAAGATTCTTCTCTTCTGAGCTGAAATTGTGTGTTGTTAGCAGAGTAAGTTTTGTTGTATATGATGAAAATCAGAAAATTTACAAACCTACAAATAGTAACTACAGTTATTATATTAAGTAATTATTAATAACAGATCAATGAAGCACATGAAAAGTATTTTGGGCATCCTGTCAGTTCCAAACTCCCATAACAGTTCTTTAAGATAAATGCCTTGAAATTGTAGAAATCAATTGTACATCTCACTGTATACAGCATAAGGATAACAGCAAGCTGTCTTGGATAATAGAGAATTTTAGAAAGATAACATTGTCTATATCTTAATTATCTCATTTTTTTTTTTCTTTCAGCCTTTTCAATGTAAAGTGATGCTATTGTGAGACTTAGAGGAAAGATAATTATACTTAAAGTTGTCTACAATAATTTTGTAATTTAAGTATTTGGTCTTGGCAGTCCGGTAAGGTTCCCACTGATTGGAAATCAATATGACACTGTCCCACAGATCATCCTTGTCTCTAAATTGGAGAGACATGGATTTGATGGACAGACCACTCAGTGGATAAGGAATTGTCTGGATAGTCACAATCAAAGAGTTGTGTTCAATGGCTCGATGTCCAGGTGGAGACTAATGATGAGCAGTGTTCCTCAGGGGTTGATACTGGGACTGATACTGTTTAAGATCTTTGTCAGTGACATAGACAGTGGGATAGAGTGCACCCTCAGCAAATTTGCTGATGACACCAAGCTGTGTGGTGCAGTCAACACGCTGGAGGGAAGGGATGCCATCCAGAGGGACCCTGACAGATTTGAGAGGTGGGTCTGTGCAAACCTCATGACGTTCAACATGGCCAAGTGCAAGGTCCTGCACATGGGTCAGGCAATCCCAAGCACAAATACAGGCTGGGTGGAGAATGGATTAAGAGCAGCCCTGAGGAGAGGGACTTGGGAGTGCTGGTTGATGAGAAGCTCAACATGAGCCAGCAATGTGCGCTTGCAGCCCAGAAAGCCAACTGCATCCTGGGCTGCATCAAACAAAGCGTGGCCAGCAGGTCAAGGGAGGCAATTCTGCCCCTCTACTCTGCTGTTGTGAGATTCCGCCTGGAGTACTACGTCCAGCTCTGGAGCCCTCAGCATAAGAAGGACATGGACCTTTTGGAGAAAGTCCAGAGAAGGGCCACAAAGATGATAAGAGGGCTGGAGCACCTCTCCTATGAAGACAGGCTGAGAGAGTTGGGGCTGTTCAGCCTGAAAAAGAGAAGGCTCCGGGGAGACCTGATAGCGGTCTTCCAGTACCTCAAGGGGGCCTACAAGAAAGCTGGAAAGGGACTTAGAATAATAGAATCATAGAATCATAGAATCACATGGTTGGATGGGACCTATAAGATCATCTAGTCCAACCGTCTTCCCACTACCATTGCTGCCACAGCTACTAAACCATATCTTGTAGCTTCTCATCAAGCCGCCTCTTGAACACTGCCAGGGACAGCGAATCCACCACCTCCCTGGGCCTCCATTCCAGTGCCTGACCACTCTTTGGGAGAAAAACTTTTTCCTCACGTCCAGTCTAAACCTCCTCTGGTACAACTTGTGGCCAGTTCCTCGGGTCCTGCTTGTTGCCTGGGAGAAGAGGCCAAACCCCTGCTCATCACAGGGGTGCCTTCAGGAAGCTATAGAGTGCAATGAGATCTCCCCTGAGCCTCCTCTTCTCCAGACTAAACAATCCCAACTCTCTCAGCCACTCCTCATAAGACTTGTGCTCCAGACCCCTCACCAGCTTTGTTGCCCTTCTCTGGACACGTTCCAGGGCTTCAACGTCTTTCTTGTAGTGAGGGGCCCAAAACTGAACACAATACTCGAGGTGTGGCCTCACCAGTGCCGAATACAGGGGGATGATTACCTCCCTGCTCCTGCTGGCCACACTATTTCTAATGCAGGCCAGGATGCCGTTGGCCCTCTTGGCCACCTGGGCACACTGTCGGCTCATGTTCAGCTGAGCATCAACCAACACCCCCAGGTCCCTTTCCTCTTCACAGTCCTCCAGCCACTCAGCTCCGAGCCTATAGCGCTGCATGGGGTTATTGTGGCCAAAGTGCAGGACCCGATACTTGGCCTTGTTGAACCTCATCCCATTCAGCTCAGCCCAGCGATCCAGCCTATCCAGATCCCTCTGAAGGGCCTCCCTACCCTCAGGCAGATCAACACCACCACCCAACTTGGTGTCATTTGCAAACTTACTGAGGGTACACTCAATCCCCTCGTCTAGGTCATCTATAAAGATATTGAACAAGATGGGCCCAAGTACCGACCCCTGGGGGACACCACTTGTAACAGGCTGCTAGCTGGACTTGACTCCATTAACTACTACCCCCTGGGCACGGCTCCCTAGCCAGTTCTTTATCCAAAGAAGGGTATACCTACCCAGTCCACAGGCAGCCAGATTCCCTAGGAGAATACTGTGAGAGACCGTGTCAAAGGCTTTGCTGAAGTCCAGGTAGACCACATCAACAGCCTTTCCCTCATCCACCAGTCTGGTCACCCAGTCGTAAAAGGAAATGAGGTTGGTCAAGCACGACCTGCCTTTCGTGAACCCGTGCTGGCTGGGCCTGATCCCCTGGATGCCACTCATATGCCGAGTGATCTCACCCAAGATGATTTGCTCCATAACTTTCCCGGGTACTGAGGTCAGGCTGACAGGCCTGTAGTTCCCCGGATCCTCCTTACGGCCCTTCTTGTACATGGGAGTCACATCGGCAAGCCTCCAATCCTCCGGGACCTCCCCAGATAACCAGGAGCGCTGGTAGATGGCCGAGAACGGCTCGGCAATCACCCCCACCAACTCCCTTAGCACCCTAGGATGGAGCCCGTCCGGTCCCATGGACTTGTGGCAGTCCAGATGGAGAAGGAGCTCTCTAACTGTCTCCACCTGTACCACAGGGGGTGTATTCAGCCTGGCATCCCAGACTTCCAGATGAGGGCATAAAGTGCCCTGAGGATAACTGATCTGCCTATTAAAGGCAGAAGTAAAGAAGGCGTTGAGGACCTCAGCCTTCTCCTTATCCTCAGTGGTCACATTCCCCGCTGCATCAAGTAAAGGGTGTAAATTCTCCTTATTTCTTCTCTTACCACTGATATATTTGTAAAAGGATTTCTTGTTCTCTTTTACTGCAGTGGCCAATCTGAGTTCATGCTGAGCTTTTGCCTTCCTAACTTCCTCCCTGCATACCTTATAAACTTCTTTGTAATCTCCCCAAGTAGCCTGTCCCTTCTTCCAGAGGACATAGACTCTCTTTTTCTTCCGGAGCCTCAACAATAGTTCCCAGTTCATCCATACCGGTCTTCTTCCCCTATGGCTCGCCTTACGGCATTCAGGAAAAGCCTGTTCTTGTACCTTTAAGATCTCCATCTTGAGGAGCGTCCAGGCTTCCTGGACCCCTTTACCCTTAAGGAGCGACTCCCAAGGGACCCTCGCAACAAGCGTCCTGAACAAGTCAAAGTCCGCCCTCTTGAAGTTCAGGATAGCCGTTCTGCTAGTGATCCTTCTGACATCTCCAAGAATAGAGAATTCTACAATTTCATGGTCGCTTTGCCCAAGACAGTGCCCAACCTTCACATCTCCCACCAGTCCTTCTCTGTTAGTAAAGAGTAGGTCAATCAGGGCACCACCCCTGGTAGGCTCTCGTACCAGCTGCATAAGGAAACTATCTTCCACACCCTCTAGGAACCTTTTGAACTGTTTCCTCTGCGCTGTATGATATTCCCAGCATATATCAGGGAAGTTGAAGTCTCCCACAAGAACGAGTGCTGGTGATTGCGCGACTCGCTCAAGCTGCTCATAGAACGCCTCGTCCTTCTCTTCATCCTGATTAGGCGGTCTATAACAGACCCCACCACGATGTCACCCCTACAGGCCTTTCCTCTGATCCTTATCCATAGACACTCAACTGTATCATTCCCAATCCCAAGCTCTTCAACATCAAAATAGTCTTTAATATAAAGGGCCACACCACCACCCTTCCTTCCTCGTCTATCCCTTCTGAAGAGCTTGTAGTCTTCCATCACAGCACTCCAGTCGTGGGAGTGGTCCCACCATGTTTCAGTAATAGCAACCAGGTCATAGTTATCCTGCCGCACAATCGCTTCCAGCTCCTCCTGCTTGTTGCTCATGCTGCGTGCATTGGTGTAGATGCACTTCAGCCGAGACAGCTGCCTCAGCCCCATATTGAGCACCGTTCCCCTGGGCTCTTCCCTTGAGGGCCTTGTTTTGTCCCCTTCCCCCTTCGTAGCTAGTTTAAAGATCTGTCGATAAGCCCCGCCAGCTCCTGTGCTAGGATTTGTTGCCCCCTGTGAGAAAGGTGGGTTCCACAAACAGAAGACAGGCCAGGGGCCTTCTGACAAGGGCATGTAGTGGTAACACAAGGATAATGACTTTAAACTGAAAAAGGATAGATTTAGATTAGATATAATGAAGAAATTCTTTACTGTGAGCGTGGTGAGACACTGGAACAGGCTGCCCAGAGAAGTCGTAAATGCCGCATTCCTGGAAACATTCAAGGTCAGATTGGACGGGGCTTTGAGCGACCTGGTCTACTGGAACGTATCCTTCTCCAATACAAGGGGGTAGGGACTAGATGATATTTAAGGTCTCTTCCAACCCAAGCCATTCTATGATTCTAAATGTTGCATTGTGTAATACTCTGTATTTAAATATAGCACAGCTCCTATAATTTCAGCTGCAGCTGAAAACATTCAAACACAAAATCACAGCCTTTAATTAAAAACACAAGGAATGAGGAACATACAATTAATGATTATATGTGAAATATTTGAGTAGAGTTTTTTTTCCATTACATAGCCAGAACTCAGTTCCCCAAGGCAATAGTTATCTTCCTTTTTCATCAAACCATTCCTTTCCTTTCCCCAAGTAATATATATTTCCATCTTCTGTAGTAAATGGCAGAGGATTGTATGAGTAAGTTTCCTTTTCTGCATAGTTCTGCTTCATCTGCATTCTAGTCCTGTTATTGTGCAATAGTGGGAAGAGCTGTTATATAATCATACAAAAGTGTTAATGTGCGTACAAAAAATTGGTGAAGTTAACAAGAATATCAGCATTTGGCAAAAGTAGTATGGAAAATTTCCAGCTAAATAGTTCATATTAATTAAATTATTGTTGGATTACGATGGTCTCTCTATTCTTCCCTAGACTCTCTTCAATTAGCTGACATCTTCTTGAAATTTGATGCTCAAAAATTGTATGAAATATTACAATCAAGGTGTAACCAATGCTGAGTAGAGTAGACGGATTGCTTTATGTATTCTTTGGGCCTTAGTCTTCATGCTTGCAGATATGACTTTTTTTTTTTTTTTTTGTAACTGTATGACCTTGTTGACTCATTCTCACCTTGGGACTCTAGTGACTCCCATACCTTGTAACTCTGCTACCTAATCACCAGTTTTGTGTTCTGCATTTCTGCATCTAAGCTGTATCTTGTACCTGTTTACCTGAATAGCACCCTATTTCTATCTCAATATGTCTTCAATTTGTCAAGATCAATCTGAACTGTAATTTTCTCTTCAGACATACCCTTAAGCTTGGCGTGAGGATTTAATTCTCTCTGTTTTATCCTCCATTTTATCAATTAAAATATTGAGTAGTTCCATATCCAGGGCTAAGGACAGATCCTTAAAAAGCTATATTCAACAAGCCTTTTCCTTTTGATAGCCAGTCACTAATAACGACATTCTAAGAATGGTTTTTCAATCATCTTTCTTTGAAAAGATATGAGTGTTTAATCTCAGCTATACTTATTTGGTCAAGTTGCTTACGAGAAGGACATCTGAGAAGTGTAAAGTGCCAAGAAATCACATAGCAATCAAGATAAATGATATATACTTTCCTTCCCACACTCAGATGACTAGCTACCATGTTGCAGAAGTGGCTTTGATTTGCAAGCTGTTCTTGAAAGTCTATGTAGGCTATTACTTATCTCCATGCTATCTTGTAGGTAATTAAGAATAGTTTGACTATATTTTACAGTATTTTTCTAGCCAACTAGTCTATAATGATCTTTTTCTTTTGATAGGCATGATGTTTGCTTTTCCCAGTCTTCCAGTATATTGCATAGGCTTTAGGAATGCCCAAAGTACGTCAACAGATTTGAAATTTTGTTAACCAGTTTTGTAACTATTCATATAGAAAGTTAAAAAGAGCTTTGTAAACTGAAAGAACTTTCTAACTGTGTCTCCCTTTCACTAGGCTGAATTCATAGCCTTTTATCTCACTACCTTACCACAGAAATTAATGTTTTAATGACCATATGGTTATAAGCATTATTTGAGATGAAGACATATAAACAGATTAAAAAGAAAGTCTTTTAGAGATGAGATAATTTTCTCTTCCTTTTATTTAGAAATGCCCTTGCAGAAATATTTCTTGCTAGTGTCAACGATCCAATCTACTTTCATGTCATATTTATCCTGATATTTCTCATTTTTTTTATTTACTTAAGCAATTCTTCTGCACTTATGTTTAATAAACTGGCCTTAAGTTAAAGTTCCTATGAAATATTTTCTTTTTGAATGTTAACCTTCTGTACTTTCTGTCTTTCCTTGGCAATAAAGCAGTTAGTACTTATGTCCTTTAAATTAAACTCCTGCTTTCTTTTCATTATTTTTTTCCTTTTGACTGAATTTCAAGATTCTTTTTTAAAACCTACCTTTCTAAAATCTACTTTTGTTATTTTGTCTTTATTTTCCTCCCATTCTTAATGTCAAGAATCCCCTTCATTTTTTGATCTTTTTCATAAAAATTCTGTTCTCATTGACATTGTTGACCAGTTCCTCCTGCTGGAAATGGTAATTGCTTCACATTTAGTTCTTTCCCTATCTTCTGTATCAAAAAATTACCTGGAACAAATTACTTGTTTGCAAGAAAGAAATTGAAAGGAGGGAATTGCTCATAACTCCTTTCTATTTCTGTTCTTGCTCCCTGGGTCACTCTGAGTTTTCCCTCTTTAAAATGTTAAGTATTCTAACTTTTTTACTGGAATAAAACTTGGGCAGAGAGTGCATTTTAAAGGACTTGGCATTTCTTTTGATAGTGAACCTAAAGAGATGGTTGAGGCAAATCCACCTCAAGGCTGTGGCTAACTTGAGTTTCATCACAAGTGTTGTATTTCTCCATAATATGACCTGAGAGAAATTATAAAAACACTTTGATATATAAGGCAACATTTCTTTTTCATCTTCCCTACATGCAAAAGAACATATTCGGAGTGTTTGGTAGAGAGATGGAAGAATATCTAGGTTAAAAGAAAAGCACACAGAAAAAAAAATACATTCTATAAGTACAAAGTTATCATCACACCAAGTAGACAGATGACTAAAAGGGAACTAATTTATATTTAATAGCTGCCTTTCCTGGGACACATCTGATTTCAAAAACTAAGAGGGATTTGGTTTCACTGAAAACTAGAACTCTCTCCTGCCTCTTTTTTTAGATGTGGTTCCTAAAAGGTAGTAAGAGATTCCTGAGTGATCTTCAGTCCTCTTGATTTCTCAAGAGGCATTTGGAACTTTGTAGGAAAGCATCAATAACTAGTAAACTAACTTAATTTCACCTAATTAGTCATCTTTTGTCTTGTTCTGCAGATTATTGTTTTTTGTTGGACTATGAATTCTTCAGAAGGGAGGATGTCACTTACCACTCGTGTCACTTTGGAAAATACACTAATTATATATATATTTGTGACTATTATTTATTGCCATAGAATATAGTTAGAATCAGAATTCCATGGCATTTATTGAACCTTACACATCTGTAAGAGAAATGCTTCATTTTAACCAGAAAAAGATATTTGAAGTTGAATTTGAGATACTGTAGATAGTGCTGAACACTTGTCTCCACGTAAATATTTTAAGATGAATCTCCCACAGCCTAAGAAGGGCTCTAATGACTGAGTTACCATTGCAGAAGTCTTGAGAGAAAGGCTGTTTTCAGAAATATTGACAGTCTTTTCTGGGGAAAAGGGTTTAGACAGTTGTGATACCATGTATTAAGTCATGGTTCAGGATATTTTACTCAGAACTCATTGGTCTAATAATAGTAATAGTATTTGCAGACCTGAATTTCTCCTAGCAGACCTAACTAGTTCTGCTAATGTCAAAGCTTTACTATTTACTGTTGGGAATGTAATCTAGTCATGTTGGGGAATATCTTGAAATAGTGGTAAGGAAAGTACTGGAAGGTTAACCTTCTCAGAGGTTAACCAGGTGATGAAAGCAATATATATATATAATGATGGCACAAATCTGAATGTAATTGTCAAAAGGGCAAAATCAGAATTAAAGAATAATGGAAAAAGGGAATATATTTAGGCACCTAAATAAAAAAAAAGGGATATGCCTAAACTTCTGTGTTTCAGCTGTTAACCTCTTAAACCTTAGTTACTATTAAATTTTCTAAAAACCAGAAAGATAAGTACCCTAAATACTAGGATAAAAACCTGTGTTATTTCTCCCTTAGGCTGATAATGATTAATTATCTGTATGGCCAGACAGATTCAAGGGAGACTGAGGCATTGTCCCCACACCACATTGCTAGCACAATGGTTTGGGTTGTGGGGAGATGGCAGAGGCAAGATTTTAAATTGGATATTCCCAAGGCTGTGTGAGAGCTTTGACCACTGAATTACTGTTCGAAATGCACAGAAGGAGGACGATTTTGAAAATGCCTCTCAGATCTTGTTTGAAGATGAAAAATCTGCAGTGTGATTTAGACATCTAATTTTCTCCTTGGATTTGTGATTTATTGGAAATAAGGCCAGTTAGACTGAGGGGGCATAGAAAATTTGCATAAATTACTTTCACGAATAGGAAAGTGGTGGGGTGGGAGGCAGCAACAGTGAGAATGACCGAGAAGTGGTGCTTCTGCCCTCCCCATTGCATGACTCACAATTCACACACTGTGCACGAAAGGGTTAAAAAGGCAGGGAGGTAAGGCCTCTTGGTTCTTGTCCATTAATTTACTTCTGGAAAAGCTGACGGAGGTGACTTTAAAAAGGAGGTATCTGCTGAAAGAGCAACGACTTCTGCAAACCTGTGTAGTTTGCAATGCAGGGTTTGGAAAGCCATAAAAGAAATAGAGCTACCCTAATGGAAAATGATAAAGAAATGGATTTCAGTTAGGCTTGCACTTCAGAAAGAGAAAATTCTGGCTACTTCCCAGAAGTCATGCTAGAGAAATTTCAAGTCAAAGAAATGTAAGAGGAAAAGGTAAATTTAAAGAAAGATAATGTGTACTCTAACCTCTAAAAAGAACTTAGCATTTACAGCCCAAACATTCCTCAGTTCATCTCTGTGTATTCGTATTTTGTCCTTATGTTTCTCCCTACTTTCCATACCTATAAAGTAATTATTTACTAATATCTTGCCCTCTTTATGTATATTAAAATCAGGGATTTATTTGTGGAGTGTACTGTAATTATTATTATTACTAATGGAGCTACAGCTTTAAGTAAGGAATGTTTACTCAGACACATCAAGTATTCACTATGAAAGCAATTAAAGAGTTTGATGTTCACAGTTAAATATTAACATTAATGTGTGAGAAACTGCATCCAAATCATTTAGAGGTGGTTAGGAAGGCCTCTGGGAGTGAAACAGCCATAGAAAGCAGTGACGTGATTACAGCTGTATGGGAAAATAATGGAAACAGCTACTCTCCAAGCATCTTCAATAGGGAAGGAGGATCCTCAAAACCAAAATGAATGTGACTAGAAGTGGCAGCTTTTAAGTTTGATTTGTCTGCTATAAAGCGTTTTACATTAGTAAGTGTCTAGAGTCTTTGCACTCAGATGTATTTTTATCACTTGTCTCCAAATCCCTTAATGGATAGTGCAATTAGTGGCACACATGAAACAAAATTGCATGACAATAATTTGCAGACCATTATGATCTCAGAACTGCAACTGTAATTCTCATCTTCTGTTCCTGACACTGACCTACTGCCAGACCTAGGGTGAGCCATTTAACCATTGGCTTGATTTTCCCTGCTCTAAAATTGATGGGAAAGTTCTAATGTGTCTCAAGGTGTATTTGGAGGGTTAGTCAATAATGCTTATATAGTTATCTGAATTTTTATCAGATATCTAACTTTATTAGTCGAAAATGTGTTTGGACTGATTAGCAATCTACAGACACTCCATTTACTATGCAGTCTAAGACAATAAAAAATGAACAAAAAAAAAAATTAGAATAAAAAATTATGGTCTCTGAAGGATGACAGGAAATTACCTTTGTTACAAGGCTCTGTGTCAGTCCTCCCTTTTCCACCACTTCGGGAGATTTGCTTTCAGATAAATGTTTCTTCATTTCTAGGTGAATCTTTTTCAGTTCTGATTGCCTTACTGGAACAGATTTGAATTTTGACATTCAGCATATATTTCATGCCTTTCTTTACTATATGCATGTTATCATGACTGTGTATGCAAAAAAGTACAAATGCATTGCTGAGGGATGTATGTAAGTCAGTGGTTATGGGGGAACAGTGTAATGAATAGAAACATGACATTCCCATAGCAACAGTGGCAAAGCTCTTTACGCTGGTGTTGAGTAGAAAATTACCAATGATGTAAAGGACAGCAAAAATAAGCTCTATGTGATTCCAAAATAATTTCTTCCCTTGCCAGAAACAAGTCAATTTAAGGTTAGTGTGAAATCCCAGAGGCTGAATAACATTAATATAGAGATGAAGGAAGAGATTTGCTACTTACATCCCTTAGGTAGAGTGTATTGCCCTACAAATTAAAAAAAAAACCCAGTATTCATGCATGTATTTTGGAATAATATTATCTGTCTCTTGTGACACCACAAATACTTTTTTTTTTTAAATAAAAGATATGTTTTTCTGAACAGGCTTAATACCAAGCCTGAGATGTTCTCTTTTTAGTTATCTTAAAGATACATTGATACCATTTCGTACTGTTTACTAAAATCCAGACTTATTTCCCAATGAGTTTTACATCTTGCATAGCATACATCTATTAAATTTACAGCTAGACAAGTCCTTACTTTTATGAAATCAATATTTTTGTAGAGATAGAAACAAATTTCTAGATGCCAAATGCAAAATGATGTTCCAGCTTGCCTTTCATGAAGATTTTTGCAAAACCTAAGTAATTTCAGTGGCATCAGTATTTCTACTTCTGCTTAAACTTGCAGACAGATCAGTACTATTAGTGGAGAATCTGCAAGTGGCAGAAGGGCCTGCAAAAATCCAAATTTAATTCTGTCAAAATCTTAGCTGGTTATAATTTTTCAAACTGACCATTTCATGCAATGTATCAGTGTCAATTGCATCATGTTATATCACAACAAGAACAAAAGAGCTATTTAGAAGTCTGTGTATGAAACTAGTGTCCAATAAGCAAAATAATTTTAGTTAACAGCAGCCTCACAAACAATTTGAAAAAAAAATGATAGTAGAAAGCACTGCTAACAGTTAACAGCTCATAAAAATCTCAGTCTTTTGACAATGATGTGCAGACATTTATTTTCACAACCGTTTGCCAGCCACCCCTTATCCCTTTGGCTAGGTTTTATTCTAAAAAGGAGATTCAAGGTAAAACATTTTGCAACTTAAAAAGTTAAAGCTAGCACTTGGAGTGCTTCAGGGAGTATAATTTCATCCTGAAACTACTAAATTACAGGGACATAGCTATCAGTTTGGGTAGTTAAGCATCCCCTACAGACAGGTGGTTTATTGGCAATGCATTTGATGCTGATTCTAACTATCCCACCGCTTGCATAAAAGCAAAACTGGAAAAGCTTTTCGTTCCTTAGAGCTGGTAGTTACTGTCAAAATAATGCCAAAACAGGTATTAGAAAGTTGATCTGAAACCCATGGGGCCTAATTATAGTACATCTGTATTAGTTCTTTGATTATAGTGAATACCAGTTCTTTAATAATCCCCATCATAATCCATACATTACAGTTCAGGTCCTGTGCCACAGCAATAAATAATTCTTAGTATGAATGTATGAATGTAATATATATGGAGATATATGCTGTGTAAGATGCTTCTGTACAACTGAGGTACCTCATTCAATTAATTTCACATGGTTGGTTGAAGATATATATTGTTTTATGGTCCTCCCTTTGTTCTTGGAAATCTTGTTCTTGGAAATCTTGTATTTCCTTCCATTTCATTTGTAAGTAAATTCCTTTCCTTCTTTGCAATGTGATCCCAGTCTCTTGTGAGTTACATTTTCTCAGTCTTTCCTTTGCATGTGTCTGAAGAAATTGTTGGAATCGGATAAAAAACATTTTATTTATTGAATACTATGCCACTTACAGCAGAATGAATTATTCAGATGTGTAGTATACTACCGAACACTTTTACTGTTCTGCATGCTACAATCAGAAAAACTACAGCCTCTCAGGCTTTCCATCAACCCAGGAAATCCAAACCTACAGTTAGCTACCACTTCAGCATGTGTTGTAGCAGTGTTGGTGCAGTTTAAGTAAGCATCATATTTATAAGTTTCTGTAAAATTCTCTAAGTCATTGGACTGAAAACTGACATGGTATATGAGTGGTAACTTATGATAGTGAAATGTGAGATTAATTGAAGGATTAGTTTCAAAGTACACTAGTGCCTGGATTTCCAGATAGCACATGGAGTGGGGGCAAAAAAAATGTTCCTGCATTTACAGTGTAATGCTCTCATATTCAGTCAAGTGAACAACTTCACAGGTAGGAGATAGAAATTAGGCATTTTTATGACAACATGGCATGAAACACTCAGCCTCCAGTGAAAACCGTGTAGGAGAATTTTCTATGGATTGATTCCACAGTCCTCATAACTCCATTAATGTAAAAAAAGACATTTGATCTGTTAATTTTCTCTATTAACACTCATGAAAGTGCTAAAAAATCTATGTAATGAGCCACTGGAATGAAATGCTTAAAAAAGTGGGTAGGAACTAAAGAAAAGTTGCACAGCTTCCACACTTATTTCCTTCTGGGTTTTCATTAAGCAAGAGTGTGGTCGCATGATTTGCAAGTAAATATAAAATGCTCTAAAAGGAAGATATCTGATATTTGAAGGAAAAAAAAAGGCAGGAAATATGGAGCAAGACTGGTCACAGGATATTACTTCTGTTCAAAAGGCTCTGTCATTAGTTACATTATCTGCTCAGCATCCATGTTGTAATAAATGCATTCTCAATACAGTTACAGTTAAAATTATTAATAATCTTTTCAGTGTTACAAAGATTATTCTCAGCTGAAAAAGAGAGTACTTATTATTGGAATGTTTTTTTCCACAGTTTTCACAGTGATGCTCAGTTTTCCACACCATATTGTGTTTTCCTGTCTCCTCACTGCTTGGTCTGTTGCTTTATGCTGAAGAATTAATAACTATATAAGTTGGAGCTCTACTTTCTTTCTCTGGGTAGTCAGGAAAAGAAAAGGAAACCAGTGAACTTTGATCTTTGCTTTCCTCAGTGGAACAATGTGCCATTTGCTGCCTTACCTTTGGTACTATTTTCATTTACATTTTATTTTTTAATTTACAGTAGGGTAAGCACAAATGAAATACATTATTAGTTTCTGATTAACTTCCTGCTCCTGCTATTGGAAGAGTACAATGCTGCCTTTATATGAAGATTAAATCCTAAGCTTATCTCTTTTCAGCATTAATGACAGAACTTGCTGACCAATATATTAAAATTATGTATAGGAAAAACTGCTTGCTTGACTGTTCATATTGAGTCAAATTTGTTTGTTATGATTATATATCTGAAAGTACAGACTGCAAAATGTGGGGTTTTAAAATCAAATAGTGTACTAATATATCCAGAAAATACATGTCTTTTGATATTTGGGAGTAATGATTTTTGGGATGAAGTTCTGTCTTCACTGAAATCAACAGAAATTTTGCCCCTGAATAATGGGAACAAATGTCATGGTCTTATCAACCTCTGACCAATCTGCTGGTTTGTCCTGGTACCTTGAGGAGTCACTTCACTATGAACTAGTTTATGTTTCTGTATAATGAGGTTGTGAAAGGTTGCTTAGCTACTTTTGCTGCAACATGGTGAGACAAAGAGCTAATTGAATGGACTGTAATTCAATTTAGCTTCTTCAATGATAGCCACTCTTTTAGAACTCATTCATCAAGAATCATGTCCTATATGTGCAATTTTGGCTACACAATTGGCCAGACAGATGATTCAGGTTTCAGATTTAATAAGGCTTTGTAGATTTCATCACTTGCTAAGTTCCTAAACTTTGTACTTTTAATAAGAGCATTTTTATAAGACTAGTTCTCAAAAATACTTAAGCATTATGATATTTAGACTACAGTGCTGCAACATAGGTCCTCAGTGTTGGGAGTGGAAGACTTCGGCACCTAGCCCCTGTGTATTGTTTGGAAGAAGGTTTCATTTATGTGTTGGGATTTTAAATGGGGAGGATGCTAAATGCTTGTGTGCCTCAGTCAATAAGAAACAAGAAAACAAGAGTCTTTCAAATCCTCTGCAATCTGACATATTAAATTTAAAGACTTTCAGCTGGATTTGTGTTTGTTTACACAGTCACAGGACCACCTACCAGCCAACTAGACCAGTCTCGTCAGGGAAAAAGTTTTTCTGGAGAAAATGTCTGTACCCAGTGTGGTCTTACGAGAATTCAGCTGCGACTGAATGCAATGCTTTGCTCTGTGACGTAGCAGGGGAGACCTTTGGTATCTTCAGATTCAGAGCTGGTACCTAACCTCTGAGGCTGGAACTCCTGGATCTTGCATTTTCATGTTGTCCTTGCCTTCATTTTGTCTCAGACACCATTATCAAGTAGAAAGAAGATGATGGCAGTGCTTTCTAGAGTTCAGCCATCATAAGTGTTAGATTAGGGCTGCATGACTAATGTTGAAGCAACAGCCGTGTGGTAATTTGCTTTTTCTCCACCTGCATCTTCTGATGCTTCCATCTGCGTAATAGGCTAGCTTTAGCACACAAGGTATAGGTCATCCTCTTCCTCACCTTTGACTACTTTAGATCCACAGAGCAGGAGGTATAAATCCTTCAACTGAAGGATTCACAAATTATTCAGATTCGAGATTACTCAGACATTTGCTTCTGGAGTCAGGACTCTGAAGTTTGGGGAAATGGGACACTGGGCTATTATATTAAAAATAGGCAGTGGTACCATTGTTGGAAGTGTCTCTGGATGTCACTTCTTATGCTAAAGTTCATGATGTTGAAGCCAGATAACTCAATTAGATACTTCAGATGCATGAGATGAATTGCCTTCTGGAAAGGTACCTGCACAATCACTATAAAGGGGGCTTAGTGTGACTGGCTTCAAATCTAGGAACTAAAATCTGCATGTCTAAAGTTTGATGTCTTTTACTTTTTGCTTTCTCTTTCAAGATATGTGTCACATGAGTGAACCCGGCCACAGAGGAGAATGCAAAGGAGATAGGTAACAATACGCTCAAGCACGCTGAGATGCTGTGCCAGCTGGCGGTCTGTACTGAAAACCCTCAGCTCTGCAAACTCCCAAATGTGAGTACCAAACATAATGTCTGCAAAGATGGCAGTCCTCCGATCTGACCCTTTGCTTGTTCTAAAGATTCGGGTTTGCCTGGAGGCCTCTGACTGTATGCAAGATCTGAAGAGAGGAGGAAAAAAGTAGAATTACATAAAGAAAATGAAAAACCCTCAAACATGAACTGAAAAGTTGAGGCTGATAACTACAAAGATCCCCTAGGTTTGTAAATGATAGCAAAAAAGTGTCTGAAAGCATATAGTCCCCATAAGCTTCTCAGACCGTAATCAGAACAAGCCTCAGGCTTATTGGCTTGGACAGACATCTGTTGCAGGGCTGTCATTGCAGTATGTCTTTAATTCCCTGCACTTGATTCAATAGCTTCTTTGGTTATCATTGTGCATCATTCATCACTACCCCACTGCCTCAAAAACATTACCTCCAGCAACAGAGAGATGAATGGTTTGAAAGTGAAAGCTTTCTGTGTACATTTTAACAACTGAAAGTTTTTCAGCTTTTTATTTCCACTCCATCTGTTACACTTACCTTCATTTTGAGAAAGAGTGTTACTGTAAAGAATTATATCTTTAAAAAAGCAAACAGGGTGAAACTTGAATGTGAGTGTTCAATAAGCAACTATCACACTTCATGCCCTTGTTTGTACTAAAGACAACTGGATCACCACTTCCACACATTGCATACTCATATGCCTTCTTGAGAGATGATCTTATTTCGCATACATGTATGTGTATATAAAGATTGGATAAGACATTCTTCCTCAGAAGCCTTCTAGGCATGACTTTTATGATAGGCAAGTAAGTATATACTGTATAACATTAACAGTAATGATTTGTAATTCAGGAAAATGACAAAAACCATAGCAGAAATTAGGATCTTACTTTGCTAAATGCTGTGCAAAAATTCTAAGAAAGTAGTTGTAGCACAGAAATCTGCAAATTAACTCAGTACATGCAAAACTGTTATTCAGAGCTTATGAAGTGATTGGTAAGATCAAGCAAGGCAGAGACCATGTTTGCAAATGGAACTTCACTTCTGTTGAGCAAATAAGGAACCTCCAGCAGACACCTTTACCTTGTTTCAGTTTAGTTTATATTCGTCCCCTGTGAACTCTGCAGTTAAGGTAGGACTTTCTCCCTCTTATTTGCTAAGCTGACCACAGCTGTCAGGAGAGAAACCTTCCCCATCACAGATAAATCCTTGTTAGACTCTGGGAAAGGCTACACTGAAGAACATGAGCATGTTCCTATAGCCACACAAGAAGAACCAGTCCAGCAACCCAGCATAATTAATGAACTCCTAACTCAGTGACTTTCATTGATGGTATCTCCTACCACACATTTCTGTTAAAACACTGCTGACCAAACTAAGATTGAGTTTTACAGGTGATGTAAATGTAGCTAACAAGTAGTCTCATGTTTGAGGCTGGGATGATGCACAACTCTGTGGCCCATGCAACCATGTCCAGAGCTATTCATCATTTACAATGCTCAGCCATGAAAGGTGCTTTATGATCCCTGCCTTCATCCTGCCAGAGGATGGTTGAGACAGTGATATCATTTTGGGACTGTCAATAACGTTATACATAGCCTACACAAATAATTAGCTGTTTCTTGGCTGTGCACTGAATACTTCCTCCTCATGGAGTCCATGTCAGAACTCAACCAACAGTGGGTGTGTACCACAGCAGCAGGTTAGGAGAACTTTTGGGATGCTTGGTGGGCCTGGAGAGAATCCTGCGATGAACCTCCCTGCAGTAAGCAGGAAGATGTGCTGGATCGGCACTGACTTCATGTTGAGAATACATTTCTCTGTCCTTGCCGTATTGACTACTAAACACAGCCAGCAGCCCTCTCAGCCCCCTTTGCTGGTTCCTCAGGCCAGGTGGGGAAGGGTGGTCTTGCTGAAACAGTGTCCTCCACCTGCTAGTTTACTTATTCACGTGCAGGTCTGTAATCTTCCCTCTACCCAGCCACTTTTGTTTGTGCATCTTTCACCATGTACAAAAAGACTCTATAAGCAGGATTCATGTAA
Source organism: Chlamydotis macqueenii (assembly GCF_036417535.1). NCBI lineage: Eukaryota > Metazoa > Chordata > Aves > Otidiformes > Otididae > Chlamydotis > Chlamydotis macqueenii. Next base: position 13,811,199 of record NC_141558.1, read on the forward strand.
CTTGCTTGTGCATGGCAAGTTTTTCTGTTAATAATAGATGGCTAGGATTGTAATGTTACTGACCTAAGCATTAATATGCTCCCCACTCCCACTGAGGCACCTGATGAGTCCCTGTTAGCTAACAGGCATCAGCTAGAGTACAGTCAACCTTCATTATTCCTTGAGACAAGCTGCTCCTTGAATTTGCCTTTTTTTTTTTCCTGATTCACTATTCTTTTCTGTCTCAGTGTTTTATCTCTTTTTTTTTGTGAAAATATTTTGAATCCTTGAGTTGACAGCCATCAGTTTCTCAGCATTATTTCTGTTTTTGCTTTTCTTATCTTGCATAGCTTTACTTAAATACTGTCTTACAGCTCAAGCAACTGATCTCTTTGTAAAACCAAGTCAAAGTCACACAGCTGTGATTCATAAAACCGAATTTTCGGTCACAGACAGCTGAACTTCAAGGCTGTGGGTTACAGGCCTATTCAGAAAGCCTCTTTGTAATAGTTTCTCTAGCATAGCCTTGACATTTTGCAGAGGGTATCATGCTGAGGAATGTTTTGAAAACATACAGGTCACTACCAGAATTGCAGTTTGTGTGTGGAGAATCATTTTGTAGAGAAAGCAGCACTGCAAAATGTACTTGCATCTCTGATGCTTGGAGCACAGTACTGAACTGGTAGCTTCTGATAATAAGAGGTATGGGGCCAAAAACCCAGAGAGGTATGTAAATCTGTGAGGGACTACTAGCTTCACAGGCTCAATCTGCCTTGAGCTTTCCTTGATCTCCCCAAATCCCCTTTTGCTTGATTGTTTGGCTTGGGTTTGTGGTTTGTTTGTGTTTTTTTTTTGTTTTTGGTTTTGTTTGTTTGTTTGTTTGTTTTTAAGTAGGGAACTAGCTCATATTCCCAGATCTGCTGAAGCTACCATTTCAGCTCCTTCAATCTGCTGGCCTCGCTTCTTTTGATGCAGTCCAGGATGCAGTTGGATTTCTGGGCTGCAAGCAGACAGTGTTGGCTCATGTTGAGCTTCTCATCCAGCAACACCCCCAAATCCATCTCCTCAGGGCTGCTCTCGATCCATTTTCCACCCAGCCTGTATTTGTGCTTGAGACAGTAGCTAGTAGCTTTTATTTTTGTCTGCTCTGTGTGTTGCATGACTTCTATCTCAACTCTTTCTCTAAAATAAGTATCTGATCTCATATTCCCTCTGTTCTCTATCATGCCAAAAATAATACTGAAAAGAACTACTTGAAAAGTTAAAATAATTTCTGTATGTCATAAAATTTCTAGCTCTCTGAATGTTTCACCCTATTAGCTTTAGAAGATGATAACTTGGGTCTGGTTTTGAAATATTTTGCTTAAATGAATATATTTTTGTACCGGTTGCAAAAATGTGTTTTTCATGTTTAATTTTTCAAACATCTGACCAAAACTGATTCATTAGTATAATGACTAGAGAAACCTTTCCCACACTTTTGAGAATGTGTGAAATAGTGAGTCTAAATATATTGTTGTCACTAAATAAGTATTAATCTTGAGATGACAATGAATTGGACTTTTCTTGTTTATTTATAATTCATTCATTCATCACTTTTATGTGGAATTAAAATAGTAAAGGACTTCTGGAAATCAAGCTCTGCTTTCTTATGTAAACTGGGCTACCATTTACAGTTTTGATTTTTTGGCATTGAGTCTAAGTATTTGTTGACTCTGCTGAGCATTAGCTCTCCAGGGATATAACAAATAAAAAAGGAAGATCTGGACAGATACATTCACAAAACTGCCTTCACCATCATTGTAATGATCCTAGATTAAGCACTAGTAGAGGGTCAGTAATTTCCCAATTTGGGGAGTAAAATATTTTGTAATCCATAGCTTTCAGATTATGTGATATATACACAGACTGTGCAGAGTGCTATAGCTGTGCTCTGGTCCTTCCTGGCAGTTTGTTAAACAGTTTTTGTGCCCTGTTTTGTGTAATGGCACAATTCCACGTTACTGTTTTGTCCTCTTTAGGTTGATGGCAGCTATGTCACAATCTGACAGAAGTTATTTCTGCCAGTTTCAAAATTCCTCTTCTTATGGGAGAGCTTTACTTTCTGCTGTCTTACCTTAACACTGGGAACACTGCAGTTTTATTGTTTCCTGTTTTCTAGTGTTCATTTTTTATGTAGGCTATTCTATATGAAGCGCAAAGATAAGTCTAGAAACTGAATGAATTTCTCACAGTCTCACCAAATTTCAGCAGCTCATAGCTATTTAGCTTATTTATAACTGTCTAGTAGACTGTTTTATGTAACATTTAGTACAGACTTTCACAGTTCCCAAGACAAATACTTCTGTTTATTGAAATGATCAGCAAAAGCACAGAGCAGCTTTAAACATATTCATTTATTTATTAGATCTTTTTATGAACTAGGGGTCCTTTCCAAATTGTTATTCATGTAAAAACCTTAATACAGTTCCTGAGCAGAACTTTTTGAGGGTCAGCTAAGAAAACATGAAGAACTAATAGGTAAGTTTCACTTTTTGGTCACTTTTAGCAAATGAGATTTTAGAAGGCGAAGTTGTCATTATATACTCAAAAGTAAAACTAACTTTTTGAGTGACTCTACTTTCCCTTACAAAGAACAATTCTTAAGAATCCTCCAAAATAAGTTTTCCCTGATATTTCCTTGATAGTTCTTTCCTATATCGCACTGCAGGATATTATGTGACTGCCAGAAAACATGTTGACTTATCCGCTGAGACAGGGGAAGGTCTTACAAATCAGTTTAAAGTTTAAAGTATAGGTAGGGAACTAGTGACAAAGTGAGTTTAAAAAATTGTGGGTTTTTTTTTTTTAAAAAAAAAAAAGAAAATGAAAAGTGGTTTGACCCATAGATTGTAATCTTATGGTGAAAAATAACAGAAATGGCTCCAAGATTACCAAAGACATACAAGAGGACATAGCAACACGTCTTGTTGAAATATTAATTATCTATGCATTATTATAGGAAACAAAGAGAAATCTTATTGTTAGTATACACAAACTGTAAACAAACAAACCAGCCCCCTGACATTACTTAGATTTAGCGAGATAAGGACAGGATGGGAATATTAGCACAGAGCCTGATCAGGAAAGATATCAAGGAGAAAGCATTGTATATAGAGTCGTTTGGAGAGATGAGAGGAAGCACAGTGAGACTTGCTGAGTGAAATACAAAAGGAACAGAACTGAGGGATGTTGTGGGAGAAGTCTTTCCTAGATCCTTGCACTAGTTGGTAGAATATGTTTTTCTTTGAATATAGGATAAATATCAGGAAGTGGGATTGGTATTAACAATAAACTTCCATTACCTGATTGCCTATTAGAGAAAATTTACACTAGATCACTTTTTTTTTTTTCTCAAAAAGACACTTCCAAAGTTCTTGTAAAGTGCAGAAGTAATAGAGAAAATACCAAGTGTTAGTAATGAAGATCAGTTATTTTAGATTTTATTCTAATTTGATTTTGACTAAATCCCAATGACTGCTTGAAAATTGGAAACTGAAGAAGGCAGTTTATGTGAAAGTGATCATGAAACCAGAGTATTCATGCTACTAAAGAAAAGAAACAGCAGCAGAATAATGCCATTGTACTTTAAAAACTCAACAAACAAAAAAAAAAGGATCTCAGATTCAGTTTCTGTATATCGGTCCTGACAAGAGAGAGTTCTCGTGAGAAAAGGGAGTTTAGGACAGATAGCAGTTTCTAAAAGAGATAGGATTAAAAAAAAATCTTCTGAATACAAGGGCTATTAAACATAAAGGTGCAAATACAACCATTATCTTAAGAAGTCTTTGTACTGAATATTACTGAAACTGCAGATTAGGCATTCTTCCTCAGTGCCTCTACAACTGCCTGTAGTGAGATGAATTTTTCCTCTGAGCCAGTGTGACTATTCCTCTAACACTCTCATGATGATAGTGATCCACTTACCTCAAAGAAGGTGAAGAAAAATGTAGACCATAATCTAGCTGCCTATTCTAAGTACATAATCTAGATATTGTAACATTTTAAAAGGGCACATGGCCAGCACAGAGTTATACAAATCAACTGGCTTTTTTTCCACTTTGTCACAGGTCCCTGAATTCTATGATATTACAAATACCATTTTTTTCAGCTGCACCCTGAACTTATAATGCAATCCATTAGGTCAGAAAGAAATTGCTGTAATGGCCATCAAGTCTCTTTCTTTAATGGCAGGACTGGTTTTAACTCTTTTTACTCTTTGCATGATGAGATAAAAAAAAATTTACTGATAAGAAAATGCCTAGAATAGTTTTAGTTATCATTGTAATCTTCTTTTAGGTGCTAATTCCAGTGCTTAATTTTTTTAAAAATAATTTTCCTTTTATTTCACTTACAGCCAAACATTTTTATGCTGTATTTGTTCTTTGTTTCTGACTCTCGTCAATATGAATAATTAAGTTATGCCTTCTTCATATTATTACAATTGTTTTCAGAAAGCTATTGTGTCTTCTCTAGACATGTTTCTCTCACAATAACCTCTCTGATTCTTTCTTTCTTTCCCCCCGCTCTCCTCCCTCACTTTAGCTCTATGTATTTCCCACGACATCTATTGTTGTGCAGCTATGTCCTCAACTCTCTCTTTGTATCACTTTGTGTGAACTGCTGCAGAGGAGTTCAGGATTACTTAAATCCATCCTAATACCTTTACAGCATGAACGTAGTTTTGATTGTTCTGGCAGCTCTCTTGAGATTAGTTTTGTTGTAGAAACAGAGTAATTTCCAAAATTAATTTTGCTTCCTTTCTCCCACTACAGTGGCTTTGTTGGCCTGCTGCTCCATAGTTCAGTATGATCTTGTAGTTTTCCTTTTCAAGATGTACAGTTCAACAGCTCAGTACAACTGGCTGGCTGATCAAAGCTTAATAGTCTGATTTCCAAGAGTACAAAATTGCAGAGTACACAGAGATACAAAATTATCCACTGAGGCCAAAATCTGCCAGTGCATTGTTGTACCCAAAACATTCAATTTCATAGATGTTGCACCTGTTAGAAAATTGCAGTGGCCTTTACTATGGGACGGGAATCTTCAGGATTCAATGCCAAATCACAAAATGGTTGTCGAAATGAAGTATTTAAAGGCTTAGTCATTTTTATAGCATGGTTTCTTTGACTGTGGTTCTCATGTAACAATTTGATTTGATGAAATATCATCAGTATTCCCCAAGTGAAGATGAAAAGACACTCTACCAATTCTTTAACCCTTTTCGTGAACCATTTTCAATAACTTCGAACAACATCAACTTTCTATATGGACATATCGGAAAATAGACCATTAATTAACAGAACGTTAATATTCAGAAGGAAATAACATTCACAAAGTACTGAAAAGGAGTGTGTGGTGCTGTCACTTTTGATCTCAGTGTGCAATCCTCAGACTGTCCTTATTGACCATGAGGGCTGTTAGGAAATAATTTGTTACTGAATTTTGCATATCAGCACTTCAAAACATCAACGTTAATTGTCTGATGTGTGGTATGATGTCTTGACGCACACCTCAAGTAGTTCTGATAACATATTCTTATTAAAGAGTTATTTAACCCATTATCTTGCTCAGGCTTTAAGCAGATGGGAAGAGAGGTGATATTTTGAGGTCTCCTCAGCCACTACTTACACCAGTAGTAATCCAGGAGTTTCTGTGGCTGGCACAAGGAAGTATGCTTCTTCAGGAGGTGAAAATAAGGCTGAATTTCTTAAAAGTGAGTGGGCAAAGAGCAAAGAATGTTTATTTGAACATGTCAGTAAAATCATGTCAGTAAGTAAAATAGAACAAACCAGATGCTGCACAAGCAGAGGAGAGTCATGATCACGAGCAAGCTCTGCAATTAGTTGGAGTGGGAACCCCTGAGTGAGCAACTATTTCTGTCTATTACCTGAACACAAGCACAGCATGCAAGTCATTTGTTTTGTACTTAGGCTTTTAGACTGGAAAACCTCTATCCAATAATCCTACTGCAGCATTTCTTTTAAATCGTGCAGCCTGAATGCCAATCAGTGAGTGGTGTGCAAACACTCTTTTGTATTTTTAGGTTTTTAATGTTAATACTTAGACTCAGATTTGCATGTATTTCCTTGTTAGTTATGAATACGTTAAATTTGAACATGCATTTTTTAATTTTACTGGAGTTTTTCTTTTTTCTGCCTGTGAATATTTACTCTGAATGCATCAAAGGCTTCTGCCAAAAAGATACATATGTCTCATTTTGGTAATCAAGTATATATATATATATGGTAACTATACTTAATTATTTTATTGCCCCAATAAAATTCATTTAAAGCACATTGGTTATTTTAAAAATTATTATTATTATTATTATTCACAGGGAAATCTGGCTACCATTTTGATATATGGATAGAATGGAAGATGAACTATTAGAGCAAAGAGGAAATTTAATGTTCATATAAAATATTGTTCAGAATTTTTTCTTCACTCCTTTCTTCTTATGGGTCAGGGTGTGGGGGGAGCACCGCAGATAAAAGCTTAACATTTGACACTCTTAATACATGTCTAAGATTACAACCAGTTTAACAGATTATCAATATTACAAGACTCTATCACTGATGAGTATTACAGTATGCTTTTCTAGTATCATTTTCCCCTGAGATATAATTGCAATAGAGGTCGTCTACCTTTGATAAGTTAAAGCTGTGCAAACTGCAGTCTTGCTGCTTTTAACACTGGAGATAGCTAGATAATAATCTTTTCTCCTAAAGGTCTAGCATGCAAATAGGATGCAAGGTAGAGAACAGCAGTCCTACCATATTATGCACAAAAAGTGAGCCGTTCTACTTGCCAATGGCAGTGCTGTCTATGTCCTACCAGTAGGCTGAGTTTGAAGGAGAATGTACTATGAGATTACTAATTAAATTATAGTTGCTATATACTTAATTAAGTTATTAACTTGAGCAAGATCAGCCTTCTGGAAGACTGCTAGAGGGATTAAAAAACAGCTCTATTTCCAGCCTTACAGTTTTACTTCTTCCATTTACTTTATCAAAGAACTCCTGTAATGAATTAAGTCTTGATCCATCACTAACTCTACACAGGGGTAGCTTTTGATCTAACGGCTTGGAGTACACAGCTCACACGTATGTTGGCAGTTACTCTTGAAGTATGAGAAAGAAGGAGAACAGGATGTTCTGGTTTTGTTTAGTGAGGGGGGCCTAAGGTGGTAGCTTCTGTAGGAAACTGCTAGAAGTTGTTCCCCTTTGCTCAGTGGACTCGGCTGGGCCTAGGGCGGACCCGCTGCTGGCCAAGGCTGAGCCGACTGGTAGCAGAATGTTCCGTGATAACGCTTCTGCAATAACATTTAAGAAGGGGAAAACAGAAAAAAAAAAGAGAGAAGATGTGAAGAAGCTGAGTGGGGGCAGAGGTGCAGAGGGGGAGGTGCAGGCCTCATGGGCCTTGCAGGCCTCACCCTCTGGCCTCTCGCCAGGCGCCTGACTGGGCCCGACTCAGCCTGGCCCAGCTGCAAGAAGTGGAGAGGAGATGAGCTGGATGATGTGAATAGATTCTGAGAGGCATCTGCCAGCCTGTTGTGAAGAACTTTTCTTGTGAGAGGAACAGCTGCAGACGCCAAGGTCAGTGAAGAAGGAGGGGGAGGAGTAACACGGCTCCTGGCCAGAATTCCCTTGCAGCCTGTGGTGCAGACCATGGTGGAGCGGGTTGTCCCCCTGCAGTCCATGGAGGTCCACGGAGGAGCAGAGATCCACTTGGAGCCCATGAAGGACCCCACACTGGGGGAGGTGGATGCCTGAAGGCAGCTGTGGCCTGTGGAGGGCCCCCTGGGACAGCCGTTCTGGAGAGACTGCACCCCGCAGAAGAGATGATCCACGCCAGAGCAGTTTCATGAAGGACTGTGGTGTATGGGTGGGACCACACAATGGAGCAGGGGAGGAATGTGAGGAAGCAGCGGTGTGAAACAACGTGTGATGAACTGACCGCAACCCCCTCTTCCCTCCCTGTGCCACTCGGCAGGGGGAAGGTAGTAGAGTTAATGTTAAGCCCGGGAAGAGGGAGGGGTGTAGGGAAATTTTCTTGTTTTCTGTCTCATTATCCTGCTGTTTGTAGTAATAAATTAGTAGTTTTCCCCAAGTTGAGTCTGTTTTGCCCATGACGGTAAATTTAAGGATTTTCTCCCTGTCCTTATCTCAAACCTTGAGCCGTTTTTCTTATATTATCTCTCCCTATTCTCTCGGAGGGTGGGGGGAGTGAGAGAGAGACTGTGTAGTCTGGTCCCGATCGGGGCTGAACTATGACACAAGGCTTCTGCCTTGACTCATAGGTGGTGGATTTTCTTTCATATACCCTTGGAGCTTAATCATTGCTTTTGAATCTTGTAAAAGTGTGAAGCTGGGAGCTGAAGCAATTATCCTTGATGCTCCCCTTTCCTGCAGTTCCTTTCAAGAGAATGACATTGTACAGAACTATGAATCAAGTATCACTTACCTTGAAGCCAGACATTCATCTATTTAGATGAGTTAAAAATAAACATTTGAGAAAACTGGCCTAGCTGCAAATGGCAATAAAAACTAAACTCTGTTTTCAAAGCAGTCAAAACTAACTGCTGTTAAGCAAACTGATGAACTGATGACCCATCACTGAAATGTCAGGGATCAGCAACTGGGAAAAGCCATGCTATTTGATGGAGTTCACTCTTGAAGTGTGTGAAAGGCTGAAAGGGTCTTATTCTAGCTGATATGTGTGCAGAGGCATGTGTTCCTGCACCTCAGGGATTTTAAGCAATTTTTTTTTTATGCCTTGATAAGCTACTAGAATTTGAGTGCTGAAATCTATTATAAACCAATTGTCCTTACTCTTCTGGCTCCTTTACTGTTCTTCTGCTAGGGAGCTGAGTTACCTGCACAAAGCACTATATTACTCAGTAGGATGGCTCTCCTCTTGAATAGTTTTATTTATACAAAAATACAGCTCAGAAACTTATATATTCATGGCATTCTCATTTCAGGATGCTATGATTAATATTAAAGTGAGAGAATTTAAATTATCTATATATCCTTCCAAAGGATTCTGTAATTGAAAGAGGCATCAAACACTAATTACTTACAATTTATTGTTGGCATTGTAACTACCTATTTATACCTGGAATCCTTTCAAAGCAAAGTGTTCACACAAAGTTTTGAAAAGAGATATGAAATTGCTACAGATTTATCCAGAGATCCATAAAGATAGAAGGGAGAAAGCAGGAGTCAGAAAATAAGGACTTTTATTTTTTAAAAATGAATACTGTACAATTTTGTAAAAGAAAAAGAGATTAACTGGTTTCTTTATATATTTTTTTTAAATGTATTTAAAGAATGCAGAAAAGAAGATTCTGAAAAGAACATATAATAAAAATGAGGAAATAGAGGAAGATATAATTAACATTTCTTGATAATAAGCACTGTGTAGAATAACTGAAGTGCATAGAGTATACGCTGAAATGCCACTTTTTTACCTTCCTATGCTCTGCTGAAATTCCTGTTATATTATCATAAGGTGTTTTCAAGTAAAATTATTTAAGATTTTAAGCCCTAAGTGAGGGCAAGTTGCATCTACTGATTAAAAACTTACCACTTTAAAATACTAATATTAATATCTGAAAGTTATGAAAATGAGCTTATCATTAGACATTAACCAGATCCTTGTAATAATAAGAATAATATATTGACCTTCTGTAAAATCTTTTGTCCATAGATCACAGCTGCAATCATCAAATGTCTAGATCTCATCATCGTTAGTCTTGTGTGTACTTACAGTTCAAGTGGAATTTCAATATGCTCAGTTGAACTTTATATCTGAATGAGTACAGGTCACAGAATAACCAAGCTTAACTAAGACTTCCAAAATGTCTTTTTAGGTGACTGTATAGTTGCATAGTTTGGAGAGGGCCAGAAGCAGTTATTTCTCAGCTTGAACATACATACAGTTTACAAGTAGCATGGCTGGAAATAAAATACAGAGATTCTCTACAGATTTCAGATTTTAACTTCTTTTTTTGTTTCCCGGTATTGATGAAGACATTGAACTAGATTTTATAAATAACTTTTTTTTTTTCTTTTTTAAATGTCGGTGAATCAACTACCTTTTTAATGTGTTTGAGGAAGGATGAAGTAAGAGCCACATGCAAGGACAGAGCCAACAGGAATGCAGTGGAAATACCTTCTTAACTAGATAATTACCTAGTGTGTTCTATGTGTGGAGTTCGGGGTTTTTTTCTTTTCATTTTTTTTTCCTTCTCTGTGGATCAGCTCTTGTGAGAGAGCAATACCTTGTTAAGGGTAGCAGGTCTTCCTGCTTAATCTTCACTTTGTTATCATATAAGTGGAAAAAGGGATGATTTGACTAGAATTGTCTGGAGCATAGATTAAGTCAGAGAAATATTCTCAATGGTAATACTTATGAAGAGGTCACAGGAATCTTTTCCTTTAAGCAAAGAAAATTCTTAAATTGTTTTTTCTACTTAATCTTTTTTAAAGGAAACTTGGTTTCTTCTGATGTATCTGCTCTATACTTACACATAAACCCTGTTCTTCACCATGGAACTAGAATACTGCATCACTCTGGGGACTTTGTTACAACTACAAGGTACTTACAACACTAATTAAAAGTATTAAGTGAAAATATGCAAACGAGGATGCAAGAGTGCCAGGGTAGGAGCAGCAAGGAGGAAGGTTTTATATTGTCCCGTTGTGAATACAGAAGAGTGAATAGTGTCACAGTCTAGAACAGGTATTGTTTACAACCTTACATGGCCATTTTCTGTAACTAATTTATTCAGATACCTAGAACTTACCAAAACACTATGACTATATCTGTATTTTCCAATGGAATAATATATCTGTACGATTAAATAGTCAATGACCTTAGGACAAGAGTAATGAATGCTTATGCTGTTCTATCTATAACCCTTAAATTTTCCAAACATAAATGCAAATGTTGATTACTGGTCACTAAAAAAATGCAACCTTCAGAGCTGCATGAAACCTCTTTTGGGCTATAACAGGTCTAGGATTTTGTGAAAGCCTATTGCAGCTTCCCATGATTGCAAGCATAAGCCAGGACATCCTTTGACTGTAAAAAAGATGATAAGAAATAAAAGAGATGTACTGGCACCACTTCAGAACTGGGGATGCAGAATTAATTACTCTGGTGTCCTCCGTGTGTGTGCACCTTATTTTATCATCATAAAAAGGGAAACACGCATCTATTGCTGTTTGGTCTTGTAGCCTGCTCCTTATTACTTATTCTTTTGGTCATGTACTCCACCCTTGAGCTTTTAGTATAACTTAAATGTCAAACTACTCTTTTTGAGCTCTGGGGTAGACACAAAGGTAACATAATACCATTATGGCTTTAGTGTCTGCATAAATAATAGATTTCTTTTGAAGAGCTTGCAGAAATCTGGAGAAAAGCGCTCTCTCCTTTTAATGCATGCGAAACCAAACGATGCCACAACTCTTTTATCCTACTGGAAGTGAGGGCAACTGTATTTTCCACGATCCATCTACGTGTCTAGGGCAGAGAAGTATGTGGACTGGTGCAGGAAACTTTCATAGCTGCAACATTTAAAAAAGATTACTGTTAACAATGAAAACAGCGGTTTTCCCTATTACAAGTGCTTTGTGATAAAATGTATTTCTGTGACAGCAGTAATATAGCACAAGGAACTGGTGTAAGGAGGAAATCAGATAATTGGTTCTGTAATAGAACTGCTTTTCATAGACAGAAAAGTGTGTCTTTTAAAGTGAAAATGAGCATTATGTTGACCACAACCACATCAGCTGTCTGCAATGGTGTGGGAAAAACTTGTTCCAAGGATGCAGGAAATATTTGTTCTGACCAGAAAAAAAAAAAAAAAAAAAAAAAAAAAAAAGAAAAAAAAAGTAAAGCAACTTTCAAAACCAGAGCAGTATAAAAAATTCTCTTTCCTCTTTATAGACTGGTACATAAGTTTATAAACCAAGAAACTCAGGTGTGATTCACATCTTGTTCTGACAATTTATTATCACTGCTGAAGAACAAGTGTTTCTGTTGCCTTTGACAGCTGGGGATAAGGGGATAATAATGCTTATGAGACGAGAAAAAAATCTTAATTGTCAGCAAAAAGCCACATACACTACTTCACTTTTTCTAGTCAAGGCTCTTTGTGCTAAAAGCTCATTTGCACATGACTCCTGGAATAATGTCTTTCTAGTGTAAATAGCACACAGTTTCTTTCTACAGTAAGCATTCACTCTTTCATAACTTAGTGCATGCATTTTAACCTTCCCACATCCATTGATAAGATTGAAAATTTCTAGAAATTATTTCAGTTTCCTAATTAATATGTATTTTCTTGCCTTAGTCTGTATGTTTCTGTATAAATAGAGATATGCCATTTAATATAGTTTATCATAACATATTTCAAGCATAATATTAGCATGTATAAGCATAGAAGTCCAATTGTACTGATAGATATTCATAAAATCATTTCAAACATATCAATAAATAGAGAATAAATTTATTATCATAGCCTCTTCTGAAGACAGTGTAGCTGTAGTAGCTAAAAGAGTGAGAGACAGTTTATTTTGGTGGCTTTGTGTATATGAAGCCCTTTACATCTGGCCAATTTCACACTTTCTCTTGCATAGTCAGATTGATTAAACGTGCCCCGGTTAGACCTCCTGAAGGCTATCTTCCCAGGAGTTACTGATTCAAGCATTTTGTATGGCTCAATTCATGCTGAATCTGTGTGCTCAAGATTCAGGATATTTGGTGTTCTTAAAGTCCTAGGTCCTGCAATTTTTCCTCATACTCAAGTCTTCTTAAAATAAGGATAAATTTAACCTTTCAGGCTCTTGCAGAAAGCATGGAAATGTGAACACTAAAACAATAAGCAGCCAATTAAAAAAGACCCTGGTCTTTGCTAAAAAGATCTCTTCATTTTCAGGACCCAAATCACAATTTTCATAGGCAATATTTTCCTTGGTATTGCTGTGCAGGAGAGATAATCGCACTTGATTTTTGTGGAAGTAAAACCAATTCTTTTTCTTATGTGGTGGATAATGCTTTTAGGGATATTTTTCATGTTTCTATTTCAGATGTGTCAGTAAAAGCATTTTAAGAAGTATGCAAATAAACCAAGTTATCCATACTATCTAAAGTAAAATCAGTATTGTAGGAAAAGTGCTCAGTTTTTAAATCTGATGTGTAAGTAGAAGTGGTCATTAAAACAAAGTTACTGTGACATTTGCATAACACTCTTCCTCCACGTTTCTTTGTAAAAGGACTTATACTTTCCATTATCAGGAAAAGTAACAAAAATGTCTTCAAAATACAAGCTAAGTTTTTATATTATTGTTGTAGTTTAGCGCTGATTGGCACCAGACTACACAGTCACTCTCTCACTCCCCCCACCCTCCAGTGGGACAGAAGGGAGAATTTGTAAACAAAAGGCAGCAAAAATGCTTGAGTTGAGATGAAACAAAAAAAAATTAATAAATTTAACAGCAATAACAGAAGAAAACAAAACAGTGATGGAAAACAAATACAGTACAATAACTCACAACAAATCTCCACACCCAGTTTCTTCCCACATAACCAGAGACTCTTCTTAGCACCCTCCTCACTTATACACAGAGCATGGTCAGATGGGATGGAATAGCCCTTTGGCTAATTTGGGTAGACTTACCCCAGCTGTTAGCTGATTAGTAAACTATCCCAGCTGGGTGCCCCAGCCATAGGGGCCACCAGCTCCGGTTCCCTTCCCTACTCAGGTGAATATTAACTCTATCCTAGCCAGAACCAGGACATTATATAGATTAGCATGTTGGTTTATATCATAGAAAAAAACCCGTAAATATCTCGGTACTCATGTGTATCGAGAATACAACCCCTCTGCACATGTACTATGCCTTCTGAGCATTAAAACATGAATGATTAATTCAATACAAAAATTAATTAAGTAATTTGACATTTAAAACAATTCCCAGTTGTCATTGTCACTTCTGGCACATGTGTATTAAAAATAAACAAATTACTAGCTTGTTAGACAAATTAATGGAAATTTTTAAAATTTCATCTATAAGTTGTTCTAATTGCTTTTGAGAATTTCCCTGCGTAGTTGAATACAGTCTGAATAATTCATAAGGAAACTCCCCAAATATTCCAAAGATACTTCCAATTCCCACCCTGATACAGACAACATAGATGAAAAAAACCTGAAAATAATAATGTTCTTCAGTTTTAAATGTGAATTATTAAAAATTGTGATTTTTTTACTTTTCTTCATTTTCAAAAGTCAGATAAATAACAGATAATTTTTAAAGAACTTACTTGTCTCTGTTGGATGTACAAGGAAGATGGACTTTTCATAGAATCACAGAATGGTTAGGGTTGGAAGGGACCTTTAAAGGTCATCTAGTCCAACCCCCATGCAAGGAGCAGGGACATCTCCAACCAGATCAGGTTGCTCAGAGTCTCATCCAACCTGGCCTTGAATGTTTCCAGGGATGGAGCATTCACCACCTCTCTGGGCAGCCTGTGCCAGTGTTCCACCACTATCATTGCAAAAATCTAAATCTCCCCTCTTTCAGTTTAAAATCATAACCCCTTGTCCTATTGCTACAAGCCTTGCTGAAAAGTTTCTCCCCATCTTTCTTATAAGCTCCTTTTAATACTGAAAGGCCACTATAAGGTGTCCCCAGCTGGAGTTGTTCAGCCTTCTCTTCTCCCTGCAGAACAGCCCCAACTCACAGCCTGTCTTCATAGAAGAGGTACTCCAGCCCTCTGATCATCTTCATGGCCCTCCTCTGGACGCTCTCCAACAGGTCCATGTTTTTCCTGTGCTGAGAACTCCAGAGCTGGGTGCAGTACTCCAGGTGAGGTCTCACTAGGGTGGAGTAGAGGGGCAGAATCACCTCCCTTGACCTGCTGGCCACACTTCTTTTGATGCAGCCTAGGATATGATTGGCCTTCTGGGCCTGGGCTGCAAGCACACATTGACAGCTCATGTCCAGCTTTTCACCCAGTAGTACCCCCAAGTCTTTCTTGGCATGGCTGCACTCAATCCCTTCATCCTTCAGCCTGTATTGATACCAGGGGTTGCCTCAACCCAGGTGCAGGACCTTGCACTTGGCTTTGTTCAACCTCCTGAGATTCACATAAGCCCACTTCTCAAGCTTGTCTAGGTTCCTCTGGATGGCATTCCATCCCTCAGGTGTGTCAACCACACCAGTCAGCATGGTGTCATCTGCAAACCTGCTGAGGGTGCACTCGATCCCACTGTCGATGTAATTCATTAAGATATTAAGCAGTATGTGTCTGAGTATGGACCCTTGAGGGACTTGCCACCGACCTCCAGCTGGACATTGAGCCATTGACCACTACCCTCTGGATGTGACCATCCAACCAACTCCTTATCCACTGAACAGTCCACCCATCTAATCTATATCTCTCCAATTTAGAAAGAAGGATGTTGTTGCAGTTTCCTCTTATCTCTGTAATAAAAATGTTTTAAGTCTTTATGAAAGGTAATGACCTGTAATCAAGGCCAGTTATTTGTTAAAATAAAAGAAAATTTAAATTTAATGGATAACTTCTCAAAGCTGTGAAGACTTTGGAGTAACATTGGAGGGACAGAACTGGAAAGCTGGGTTATGTGGATTTTGTCAACTGGAGAAGAGTAAGGGCAGAAGCAATCACTACAGAGGAAGTAACACTTAGGATAGACTGTATGATCTAATGTGTTTTATTCATCTTTCATAGGTTATTTCAACGTCAATTAGCAAACTCCATCAAAATATTCAGAACCCAATCCCACCAACAAACTAATTAAATAGTATAGCCTTTCAAGCCAAGCTTTATGTTTCTCTCCTGTGTGGGCACAGCGTATTGAAGGGTAGGTACCCAGTTCTCTTCCTGTTCCACTCTGGCTTACCAGAGGCTGACACACCTGAGGTCTTGCAGACTCTGGAGTTATAAGTCACTTGTAAGTGCAGAACTGCAGGCCACTTGGACCCAAGTTGCAAGCAGGCCAAGTGCAAGGTTCTGCACATGGGTTGGGGCAATCCCAGGCACAAATACAGGCTGAGTGGAGAATGGATTGACAGCAGCCCAGAGGAGAAGGACTTGGGTGTGCTAGTGGATGAGAAGCTCAACATGAGTTGACAATGCACACTTGCGGCCCAGAAGGCCAACCGCATCCTGGGCTGCATCAAGAGGATCATGGCCAGCATGTCGAGGTAGATGATTCTCCCCCTCTACTCTGCTCTTGTGAGACCCCACCTGCAGTACTGCGTCCAGCTCTGGAGGCCTCAGTATAAGAAAGACATGGACCTGCTGGAGTAAGTCCATTGAAGGGTCACAATGATAATTAGAGGGCTGGAGCACCTCTCCTGTGAAGACAGGCTGAGAGAGTTGGGGCTGCTCAGCCTGGAGAAGAGAAATCTCAGGGGAGACCTTACTGCAGAGGGCTGATAAGAAACACGGGCAGAAAGTCTTTAGCAGGGCCTGTTGTGATAGGACGAGGGGTAATGGTTTTAAAATAGAAGGAGGAAGATTCAGACTTGATATAAGGAAAAAAATGTTTTACAATGAGGGTGGTGGAACACGGGAACAGGTTGCCCAGAGAGGTGGTGGATGCCCCATCCTGGAAACATTCAAGGCCAGGTTGGATGAGGCTTTGAGCAACCTGATCTGGTTGGAGATGTCCCTGTTCCTTGCAGGGGAGTTGGACTAGATGACTTTTGAAGGTCCCTTCCAAGCCAAACTATTCTGTGATTCTATGATTCTAAGATCTGCTGATCCACTGCATATCTGGCCTGCTCCGGAGCAGCTCCCCTTGGTGACTGACTGCTATTTTATGTTACACTGTGTTTAAATCTCCCACTGTTGCTCTGGCAACACCCAGGCCTCATCAGCATCTCCTGTGAGAGCTGCTTTTTATCTTTCTTAGGAGCGCTATCTTATTAAACAGTTAAAATTATGTGAAGTAGACTGAAATCAAGCATCAATCTTCTTCCTAGAGAAAATAAATGGTAAAAAGAACAAGATAATCTCTTAATAGTTTCCAGATATTAAGATGTAGATTTCAAAGCAATTGACATGAGCAATTGATGTCACGTTTCTAGAAGATCTTGGGTCCCATTTAAGAAAAATTGACCTAAATTGAATTTTTAACTTAAAGAAAAATTACACAGATTTTCAGACCCCAAAATATGGCAAAACTGGTGGGAGTTGCCGTGAGTTATTACTTCTCGGAAAGGGTAGTCAGGCACTGGAATGCACTGCCCAGGAAGGTGGTGGAGTCACCGACCATGGGGGTGTTCAAGAAAGATTTGGATGTTGTGTTGAGGGATATGATTTAGCTGAGAAGTATTGGTGATGGTTGGACTGGATGATCTTTTAGGTCTTTTCCAATCTTGATAATTCTGTGATTCTGTGATTCTGTGAGTTGAACTTCAGGGTACTGTAGCCATGTCCTGTAGATGCCAAAACAAGAAAAGTGATATGCAGAACTGTTTCTGAAATATAACATGTAAATTTTATTTTCCAACCAACTTAATATCATAAAGATTCACATTCACATGCTGCCATGTCTGAATTGGAGATATGGAGTCCAAATTTATCTAACAGAGAATCGAACATGCATGTGAATTTTTGTCACTGAGAGAATGGGTGGGTGGTGTCTGTGGGAGTGCCTATGCCATGTGTATATGATCACGCCATGTATGACCCCATACATATATATAAAGACCAATAAGAAGAGGCGGGTACCTGTGAAGGCCTCCGGAGGAAGATTCTGTCTGCAAACTTCAGAGACAGAAGTGAAGCAGATGGCATCTCTTCCCTGAGACCGTGGCATCTCAACTAATTCCATCAACAGTACATGAAATACTCTTAACTAACTCTGACTGGATACCTAAAATTTAGGCACAGCTACTTCCCTGATTCAAGCTGCAACCCTTTCTTCCTGAGAAAGCAAAGTTGTTGCATCTTTAACCCTCTCTTTAAGGTACTGTAGAGACAACCACCAAACCGCAAAACATATGAATGAAGCATTTGCTCCAAAATGAATAGCAAGATGTATCTCCATTTGCATATGTATATAGACCCAAGTCATAATTATTTGGGTCACATTGCTGTGGACTTTTATGTACATATTTCTGTCTGTCACAATGGATGTCTTGTATTATTTTACTAATTGGGTGTGGGTATTTGTTTGTAGGTTTATATGCCTTGTGTCAAGAGGAGCTGAATGAGCAAAAGGCTCACATGAATTTGTCTTTTTCCAGTACGAATCTAACAGGTCTGCCAGTGATAAGTGACTTTGGAACTTGTAAGTGTACAAGAATATGATAAAAAAATGTGTAGCATGAAAAGTAGTATTAGATGAGCTAAAACTGAATTCTGATGTTTAAGATTCCTTTCTCAGACATGAAGATTGAAGTAAAATTCTCAGCTTTTCATAACAGTTTTAGTTTAATCTTCTGGTTAAGTTAAAGTCAAAGAAGCCAAATAAATTTTATGACGCTCTAATTAGCACTCTCACAAACTGTTAACATTTTTACTTGCAGTCAAATGGCATTCAGAGTAGTGTGAAATTCTTCTGCCTTTGAAAATATTAAGGAAATCAGTTTTTCTGAAATTGAGAAGTCCACCTTAAAAGCCTGTAAAAACATCAATGGAAACTGGAACTGATTCTCAGCAAGGCACATTGGATATCTACTGTTGAATGAATTCAGTGAATAACACTCCCTAAAACTGTAACTAAAACAGACATACACAGAGACTGTGATTACACACACTTATTCATCAGAAACAAATGAAAAAAAGATACACAAATGATTCCTTTCAGTATTGTTCAAGGTGATGTGAGAATAACCAGGAATGAGACGACCTATTCTCAAGAGAGTAACTTAGATTGCTGAAAGAGGACACATGCAAAAAAATTCTTCAGATTTGTTTAGGGGAGGAAAACTTTTGGAGGTCAGATCAAAGACATTACATAGATAACAGTAGCACCTGAACTACTCCAGCTCTTTTCTTCCTCCAGCCTGAGAAGGCTGCATCATAGGTTTCCTGGATTATCTAAGCCCCTGACATGTTTATCCTCAGTGATAAATAAATAAGTGTGTGACAGTGTGAATAATTTTATTCTAAAACAATTTTTTTTCATATCAGTCTGAAGAATTGCCTTCCTTTCTCGTTTACTCAATTATCTCAACTGCAGCCATCTAAAATCTTTCTTACTCAATGCTGTTTTCTAGAGGCAGAAGAGATGAGTATTGAGGCAGCATCTACTTCTCTTAGCTTCTGACCTCCTGTCTTTTCTCCATACTACAGCCACTCAATAGGCACCTTCATTTAGGCTACTAACCACTAAGATTAAAAGCTCCTAAACTAGCCAATCATTAAGTTGAACATTTTAAGTTGAATCACTGCCTAGGCTCCCCTGACTAGATCTGCATTGACTATAATGGAGGCTCAAACACCTGCTACGTATGTTGACATCTACATGTGGAAAACTGTATTTATGTGTTTTAACATATGCCATCATAGGGTTTAATATGGTTCCCTAAACTAAAGCCATACGGTAGAACACAGGAAAAAACATCTCATGACATTTGAGATATCTTCATTAACTTGGTAGACCTAGTGCAGGACCTACGGGGGATTTTTTCCCCTCTGGAAAGGTGGCTGGAGCCCAGGAATGATATGTTCTGACATATGATATGGCACTTCTGTTTAAGTAAAAAATGTCTCCCTCTCAGGTCATGTGACCTTCTGCCACTGTGCAAGTGCAGAAATAAATTTGGATACCTTGTACAGAGCAGAAACCCCACTCTTGACTCCGACTCAGAAGTTGCTTCAGAGCTCTCAGTACACCACTTCTGACGTTACCTTGCAGAGAGAGCAGGCTGTGATTTTTGAAGGTGACAAAGTGTGTTGTGGGCCTGCACTTGTCCTGGAGGAAGGTACTGGAGACTTACTTGTGAAAAATCTTGCCCTTCAACCTGCAATGCCTGATTTGAAATAAGCACTTACGCTTACATCACAAGTCTTCACAAGGATTCTAATTAGCTATCAGGCAAGAAGTTGGTTTTGTGCAATTAGATTTTTGCAATCTCCTTGCATAAGTAAGTGAAACTTAACTACAGCAGAGACTTAAACTAAACTCTTCTGCTACTCAGCTGATCAGTCTTTGTTGTGGTTTAACCACAGCTGGCAACTAAGCAGCACACGGCTGCTCACACACTTCCTCCAGTGGGATGGAGGAGAGAATTGGAAGCGTAAAAATGAGAAAACTCATGGGCTGATGTTCTGGTTTTGTTAGTGAGGGGGGGCCTAAGGTGGCAGCTTCTGTAGGAAACTGCTAGAAGTTGCTCCCCTTTGTTCAGTGCACTTGGCCGGGCCTAGGGCGGACCTGCTGCTGGCCAAGGCCAAGCCAATTGGTAGCAGAATGTCCCGTGATAACACCTCTGCGATAACGTATTTAAGTAGGGGAAAACAGAAAAAGAAGGGAAGAGATGTGAAGCAGCTGAGCGGGGGGCAGAGAGGGGGAGGTGCGAGCCTTGTGGGCCTTGCAGGCCTCACCCTCTGGCCTCCCGCCAGGCAGCAGACTGGGCCCAACTCAGCTCGGCCCGGCTGCAAGAAGTGGAGAGGAGATGAGAAGTGAATAAGATGTAAAAAGGATCCTGAGAGGCGTCTGCCAGCCTGTTGTGAGGAATGGCTGCAGACACCAAGGTCAGTGAAGAAGGAGGGGGAGGAGTAATATGGCTCCTGGCCAAGATTCCTCTGCAACTCGTGGTGAAGACCATGGTGGAGCGGGTTGTCCCCCTGCAGCCCATGGAGGTCCACGGAGGGGCAGAGATCCACCTGCAGCCCGTGGAGGACCCCACGCCAGAGCAGGTGGAGGCCTGAAGGAGGCTGTGGCCCGTGGAGGGCCCGCTGGGACAGCTGTTCTAGAGGGACTGCACTCCGTGGAAGAGATGACCCACGCCGGAGCAGTTTCACGAAGGACTGTGGCCCATGGGAGGGACCCCACGTTGGAGCAGAGGAGGAATGCGAGGAGTTCTTCCCCCGATGATGATACAGCGGCGTAAAACAATGCGTGACGAACTGACCGCAACCCCCATTCCCTTTTTCCCCCCCTATGCCGCTCGGGAGGGGAGGTAGTAGAGATAATGTTAAGCCCAGGAAGAGGGAGGGGTCGGGGGAGGTTATCTTGTTCCCTGTCTCATTCTCCTGCTAATTTTAGAAATAAATGAGTGTTTTTCCCCAAGTCGAGTCTGTTTTGCCCGTAACGGTAACTTTAAGGATTCTCTCCCTGTCCTTATCTCAAACCTTGAGCCGTTTTTCCTATATCATCTCCTGTTCTCTCGGAGGGTGGGGGGAGTGAGAGAGAGACTGCGTGGTCTGGTCCCGATCGGGGCTGAACTACAACAGCTGAGATAAAAACAGTTAATAGGTAAAGCAAAAGCTGAGCATGCAAGCAAAGTAAAATAAGGAATTAATTCACTACCTCCCATGGGCAGGCAGATGTTCAGCAACCTCCAGGAAAACACAGCTCCATCACATGTAACGGTCACTTTGGAAGACAAATGCCATAACTCTGAACATCTCCCTGTTTCTTCTTCTTCCCCTATCTTTATATGCAGAGCGTGATGTCATATGGTACGGAACATCTTTTTAGTCAGTTGGGGACAGGTGTTCCAGCTGTGTCCCCTCCCAACCTCTTGTTCACCCCCAGCCTACTGGCTGGTGGGGTGGTGTGAGAAGTATAAAAGGCCTTAACTCTGTGAAAGCACTGCTAAGCAATAATGAAAACATCCCTGTATTATCCACAGTATTTTCAGCACAAATCCGAAACATAACCCCATACTAGATACTATGAAGAAAATTATCTGTATCCTAGTCAAAACCAGCACATTCTTCCTCCTAGACTATCTCAGTGAAACTTTTTTCCTATTTTGTTTTTCATATAGAAAATTATTGTCCCATTTTAGCTATCAAAATCCAGGAGAGTCTGGATCAGATCCATCTTTCCAAATAGATATATCTACAGTGCAGGCATTTACATATGAATAAGTTATTTAAGGATATCTCTATAGTCAGTGATAAATAAATGAGTGTGTGACAGTGTGAATAATTTTATTCTAAAACAATTTTTTCATATCAGTCTGAGGAAGTGCCTTCCTCTCTCATTTACTTGACTATCTCAACTGCAGCCATCTAAAGAAGCTGAGGTATGCCTCACTGTCTGGAAATCCTAGGAGGAAGGCAGATCTTCCTTTCAAGTTCGTGAGGGCTAGGACTTAATCCTCTAGCCTGTGTTCTCAGCAGTTTCCTGAGCCAGAAGGGTTGACTTAAGTAATTTAAAGTACCTAAAATTAAGTATGCAACATGGAACCCATAATTTCTTTTGTAAGAAAACCTTAAAATGAGATCAATTTTTCCACTTTAGATGCTTTTTTTTTAGAGGCTCAGTTACCAAAGACTCTAAATTACATTTTCTCTATATTTCATTCCTAAATAAAATTTGTTGTGTCGTAGTCATAATGCAAACAGAACAATTTGTCATATTGTGCAGCTCTGTGATTGTATGTAGCTGTGACACAGCTTCCCTACTCTTCAAGGTTGATTGAAAGTACATTGACATAAAAGATGTCAAAGTTCAGGTTCAGAAAACCAGTCACTGTAACTGAAAACTCCACTAGTGAAGTAATGAGACAAAATTCTGCAAAAATCCAGTGGGCTTCAGGAAAACTACATAAAAAATTTCAAATTCAATGTGAGGTATAATCAGGAGGTAGTTGCTATCCTGAGCACATTTTTAAGGTGTATGTGGTTTTAACTCATTGTTGCTAGTATTTTACACTTCAGTTGTAGTTTTCAGCAAGGAGCTTAAAATATCTTATTTCTTTGAAGCATGGTCCTTCTGGCTCAGATGTAATAACATTTGCAGGCAGTAGGGGAAGCTAGCACAGCTGCTGCTCCTGTTAAACTCATTCTGGACAAAAAAAAAACAAAACAAAAAGAAGAGGTCTTAGGTTTGTTTCTTGTTTCTAAAGTCTCAATGTTTGTAAGAATTTATGCCTTAATATTACTATTTTAATATAATAATGTTTAGCTTCTGAGGATAATTCTAAGCTACTAAAGAATGCTAAGATCAAATTAATTAGGGATGTAACTAGGGTTGTGAATTACATCAGGTTGACATTGATTTTAGCCAGCCATATGGGTTTACATGGAGGGAAGGGGTTTTTCATACTTCTACAAAAAAAAAAAACAAAAAAAAACCTGAAAGAGAGAGGTAAAGAGAAGTCAGTAGGGCTTTAAATAGATGCTCTTCATCTGTTAAATAGGGAGAGAGATTTGTTAATTAACAGTTACAGTAGGAATGTAGAATTCTGTAACTGTAATTATAAATAGTAGAAAAGCTGGCGACCATGTCACTATGAACAAGGGGAAAAAAAACAGCAATAGAAGGATAGCAGAAGAAAAACAAGCTGACATCTTTGAGTACCTCCTCCATATGGACCAGAGACAGGGCAATGAATCAACACAGCATTCATCTTGGTGGCAGAAGACCTCCCAAGATGAGTGATTGAACAAAGCAAGCAATACTGACAGAGGTGACAAAAATGGAATACATAGCTTTTGGACTGAAAGCATCTTGGCTAAGGACTTTCAGAGACACAAGGGGCACACAGGCAGAGAAGTAAATTGTAAACCTCCACTACATCCCAGATATCTTGTTAATGTGCTAATAGAAAAAGTATGCTGTTGTATTCACATACTTGCATCTTTTCCATAGTTTCTACCAAAGACTGGGAGTCAGTGCACCCTCCAGTCCACACCCTAGGCCTCTGCTTATCAGTGGCAGGAAGGGAAAACCTATTTAATTTACTTACTGTAATAGCAGCAGCAGAAGGCAGCACTTACTGATATAGAATGAAGACAAGAAAACAGGATTAGTTTTGAGATCTGATATCTTTCAGCTCCCCAGGCATGGCTTGAATTCTAAGAGCCATGACAGGTAACGAGATACTAGAGCTTAAAACTACATTATCCTGATTTATCAGATACTTTCCCCTCAACACTTTGCTCTGCTTAAGGACCCCTGAAGCCAGAGATTGTTCCTGTGTACACCAACAAAAAGCTTAGGATCACAGCTTTGCAGCACTGCATGTTGGTTCCTAACTCCGGTGGCATCAGACTTAAAACTTTCATTAGTTCCTCACACGTACAGCACATTGGTGGTTTTTTTCCTTGCTACTACATTGTAAGCAGAAAATGTGCTTCTGAGTCCTGTCATAATCAATAGCTTTTGAGTGCAAGTTTATACCATGAACTGTGAGAAAGGGATAGATAAGAAGCGAAGTCCAAAACTACCCAGCTGCTAGATAACCTCACACCTCTCATTAATGTCTCTGTTTCTATGACATACAAGAGACTCATATAGTTTCTGAATTCCTTTCTGGAGGAACTCATTTCTCCCAACTGTCAATGCAAAAATCCTATGGGGACTTTTCCTGCTGTATGCTTCCTGCAGATGACTGGATCTATACAGTGAAAACACTTCCCCAAATGCCAGTAGACCATGCCTCGGGCTGGATAAGCACATATCTTTTATAAATTCACCTTAGCAGTGATTTCATCATGGCAGAGCCTGAAAGAGGATTTTTAACTACCAGAGAAATGACAACTGCATACATCAAAATAGTCAGAATCCTTGAGGAAAGAAAAAATGCAAATTTGCTATTGCTTTTGGTTGGCACAAGTCTACTAAAGTAAAAAGAACACGGGCTTCTTGATGTATTAAATATATTTGTTTCCAAGTATTTAGTACCTTGATCACTGCAATGACTTGATTCTACTCTAGCAAAAATAAACCAAAGTGTGCTGAAGAAGGCATTATATACATATACTCCCTCAATTCAAAGAGGAACTCTAATGGAAATTTGAGGATGTTGCAAAGAACTGCTCCATACTTAAAAAAAAAACTCTCCTAGACATAGAGGACACTTCAGAGCATAATAAAAGTTGATGGGAAAGGTACAGCATATTGAATCATCTGTAAAGAAATACTAATAAGATTATTGCTTTCATTTCATTTCTCAGTGTAGGTGTTAACTTCTATGAGTGAATGGAGTTTGATCCCTATTCATATGAATTAGTTTTACAACTTAAATGAAGCATCAAATTAATTTCCCTTGGAATTATTTAATATCTTACAACATAATTAAACAACTTGGAAGGATCAGAAGTGAAACTCTTTGAATAACTCGAAAAGTCATATGCCTTATTATGTATAATTTCTGAGGAAAGAGCCTAAAAGCAATATCTTATAAAGTTTTACATGTTTATTGACATATGTCTTCCGCTCTAGGTTTTGTTGCCATCGTTGGATTGTATCTGCGTGTGCAATTATATTTGTTTGTACAGCTGACATGATATGCAACAAGAAACTCTTCTCATGATAGCAAAAGGATGGGAAGAAGGCTGATTCTGTGAATTATTATGTATTTCATCTTCCTGCCTTTCATTTCCAACTGGATTATGAGGCTTCTTCTATGTATAACATTGACAACAAAGCTGAAAAATGAACGTTTGGTCATTGAAGGCTTCCTGACCTCATTTATAAAGAAATCTTTTCCTCATGGTGGACCTACAGTTTGCTAGGCCGAACTGAAGCTACCATATACCGCATACCTTTGTTACTATAAAGTAGTTTTACACATTGAGGTTCCTTTAACTTGCAGTAGAGCAGAGATTATCTGGAGTCTTTTGTTCTTTACATCACTTTAAATAAAAGGCCTTTTTGAGCAACTGCACTTCATCTTTTAACTATGCAGAAAATCACATTAGGGATAGGCTAAGTAGAATCAGATCAGTGGAGACAATATTTCCTCCAAAAGTACCCCCATTACTGCCTTAGAAATTTGCATTTGAGAAAACATACTTTATTAATTGTCCTTCACTATGAGATAAGTGGGGATATGGGGAAAGGCTGTTTAGTAAGGCCTGTTGCAATAGGACAAGGGATAATGGTTTTAAAATAGAGGGAGGTAGATTTAGATTGGAAATTAGGAAGAAATTTTTTACGATGCGAGTTATAGAACACTGGAACAGGTTGCCCAGAAAGGTGGTGGAGGCCCCATCTCTGGAAACGTTCAAGGCCAGGCTGGATGAGGCTCTGAGCAACCTGATCTAGTTGGGGATGTCCCTGCTCCTTGCAGGGGAGTTGGACTAGATGACCTTTGAAGGTCCCTTCCAACTCTAACCATTCTATGCTTCTATGATTCTATATGCTCTATCCCTCCCAGGAGGTACCAACAGTAAGTGAATCAATCAGGAGAAGACAGACATTTATCAGCAAATGCAACAGAACAAAGGAGTAAGCAGCGTAAGCCAAAAGGAGAACTATTTAGTAGATTTTAAATTAGAAAGATTAAGCCAAAAGAGGGTCTGATAACAGATGAGTCTTTCTGGGAATGAAACCCTGTGAGGTATGAGCCAAGCTTTAAATGTGGAAAGAAGGGAGACACTTGAGCTTCTGCTTCTGTTGCAGGGCATGCACAAGGCTTTACAGCAGTGCATAAGCTTGTTCACTGTGACGGTTGCTTACTAAAGTTCTAATTTTCTCCCGCCTCTCAGCTTACTTTCAGATAGCTATCTGCTGTGTGTACTGCTGTGTTTACTCCTTCTGTGCCTCCTTGACCACCCTTTTTTTAGGAGGGTAGATAACAAGATTCAGTAGTCATAAATTAGTCACCTTAGGGAGTGGGGTGAGATGGAGTTTTAAAGGGAAAGAAACAGACACTTTTAGAGTTTACTGATGCATGACTTGGTTTGCATCATAAAGTGTCTGTTTTTCTGCATTGTCTGTTGGCTGCATGCCACATGTGCATTTAGCCAGGTGTATCCAAGTTTTACTGTCACATGATAGTGGTAAATTTCTGCTTGAGGCCATAAAGGCTGAACAAGGAAAATGTGAGTCTTCTGAATGGAGTAGGCATTTTTGTGACAGCAGATATAGCTAAGGTTTTCTTAGCCTTAGTCTTCACTGCTTCAGTCTCTTAGGCCTCTGTGCTTGAGGATTGGTTCAAGGAGGAGAAGAAGAGGATGAGGACTGAGCCAGGGATTATGTGAAAGAACTTGACCCGTTCAGGTCTATGGAACCTGACAGGCTGCACCTGAGGGTGCTGAGGAAACTGGTAATGCTCTTGCAAGGTCACTGTCTACCATCTTTTAATTGTGGTGAAGACTGGGAGAGGACCTCAGTGACTGCAGAAATGCAAATGTTGTAGTCATCTTCACAAAAAGCCAGAAGGACACTCCAGAAAATTGCAGGCCTGGAAGTTTCTGTTAAGTCTCTCAGAAAATCATAGAGAAAATCCTCTTGGAAGTCATTTTTTAACCTATGATGGAGAAGAAGATGACTGAGAACAGACAGGATGGATTTACATGATAACTCATGCTTGACCAACCTGATTGCTGTGGACAAGGGGAGAGCAAAATGAATAAAAATAAACCAAACCACTATATGGGAGAATTATTCGTGGTTTAAAGTGCTGATAAAACTTCACTCTCATAGTTCTAGAAGTGTCATTAAATCCCACTCATTTGTGTAGCTTTAGAACCAAGCTACCATTAAAGCTGACTGAAAGTCTTCTCCTGTGTAGTTCCAGCCAAGATTAAACTCTGTGTTGCACTATGTTGGCTCTGCAATGGGTACCATGGCAATTCAAGTTCACCTAAGCTGCTCTTCATAAACCATATAGGAACCATGAAATATCAATGTGACATTTATTAGGAAAAAAAAAAGTATTTTCAAAGCTTCTGTGCTAGCACAGGTGCATAACTCTCCATCTTGTTATATCGTAAAATATTCACTTTTAGTATTTTGTTATTCCCAGGGCTCATAGATTGTAAGTGAAATTTTACACAGCCATGCTGATATTAGTCACAAACATGACTCTCATTAGTATTTTTTCTCCAGTTAATTATTTACTGAAATAGTATGAAATTGTAAAAACTTGAGACAAGGTCAATCTAATTTCTTAGGGATGTAGAAAATATTCATTTCTCATAAGGAGTTCTGGGTTTGAGATTTCAAAGTTTGATCATTCATTTAGCTAATTATACTATTAATTTATTTGCAACAGTTCCTCATCATGGCCTGTCTGATGCCAGATTTTTTTCACTGATACTTCATATATAACATTTAATCCTACTGAAGTTCTATTTAAAATCAATATCAAATTTTGGTAACACTTGGCATGCCAAAAGATACATTTTGCAGCACTTGCTGAACCAAGTTCCATTCTGTGAACCCACCTTAAATACTTCATTTTCCTTGCATGTCCACAGATATTACAATAGGTTATTTATAGTGTTAAGTACTAATGAAAGCACTCAGTTGTGGTCTTTTTCACATACCTACTCAGAGGATTTGAAGAACTCCTTTATTCCTGTTGTGTTCATAAAAGAGACTTTTGAGACAAGAGATTAATAACATCTTTACTCATTGCTACAGTATTAATATGTGAGATTTGGTTTGGGATATCATGTTAAAGCACTAGTGGAAGTTTTCACTGTAACAGCTACCAGTGCACGTTTTTTAAATCTTTCATTAATTATGGGGAGTGAGGGGCAAAAGGAAATAAAACAGGTTAAGTATTTGTAATTAAAAGAAGTGAGCAAAGCTCTTTTTTTTTTTTTTTTTGAGGGAGGTTTGTTAACTGTATCCATTATTCACTTTCCCTTTAGCAGGAAAAGTACCTCTTTTATCTGGTAATTTTCATTTCATATTGACCCTCTTTTTCTTGAGATGAAGACAAAGCAAGGTTAGACAATCTCAATCTATTGTTGAAGATCCTTCTAAAAGAAAGAAGGATGATCTTAAATAAAAAGGCAGGAAGAACAGTGTCAGAGATAGAAAATACAAATAGTTTTCTTTCATTTGAACCTTACTGATGGATATTACTGACACAATGTAAAGTCTTAGCAGCCAGTATGAGGACTGAAAAACTTCTCCCAGTGTTAATCTATTTAAGTGTTTGCCCTTCTAGTCATACATTCCCAGCAGTAATAGAAGAAATAGAATTGATTTGGCCATCTGAGACAGGTTATTAGGTAGGAATCAGAAAGAAAAAGAATAGGAAAGAAAAAGAATAAGCTAGGAGGAAAATGATGCAGCAGGGAGGGGAAAACAGCAGAGTACTGAGCCTCATATCCTAAAGGAAACTTAGGATTTAGCCAAAGCTATTTTCCACCCTTCAAAAAGCACATTCTATAATAAGACCTAGAAGAACGAGTGGAGAGCTAATTCTTTTTTAAGAAGTCTTTTAATGATTAAACATTTAGTTTAGCTGCTATTTGGAGAACAAACCTCAAATTCCAAACCTCATTAGAAAAAGGGGAGTTTAACTCTGCTTACAGGACTGTTCAGACACCTGCTGCCTCAGTCCCATGGGTGGTGGTCGTGCCCCCTCCTGAAGCAGCCCAAATGTCAAAACTGGGGGCAGAGAGGTCTGTAAGACCACATTTTTGAGAAACTGTGAGGGAATCTGAGGTTTCTCATTCCTTCCCAGCCAACCAGGCAGGCAGCCAAACAGAGAGAAACTTAACAGCACCGCTCTTCCATCAGCCTTTTGGACAGGCTGCTTGAAGAGAAGAGTGAATGAGCTGAAGAAATCTGGGTAAGCTGTGATGCATATGTTTTATGTGAGCGCTGTTGGAACATGATCAAAATTAAACTATCTCTGCTTTTGATTTTGAAGGTAACAAAAAAAAAAAAGGGTAGCTATTTCTTTGCTGATTTCAACAGGGATGAAGCTGCTTCATATTAGAATAGAGCACTAAATCAGGAGCCTGAGATACTGCAGCACAAAATAATCAGTGTCGCAGATCTCAAGTTCCTAACTTATTGCCTTGTTCTTCAAGAGATTCACAAAATGGACATATCCAGCTTTTTATAGCGAAACATATTTACTGTTTATTGTTATTAATTCTTCTTATTTTTTAAACTTTCAGTAGGTGTAGAAACATATATTGTTCAAAAAATTCTAATTGTTCATTCTAACATAAAGGAATAATTAACAAAATAAAAGACACTGAAACAACACTGCGAAGTTGCATATACCTGAAAATATTTTCCGTGTAACTAGTTGTTTAGCAATTATCAGAAGCACCATCATGTGATGCTGTGTATCACATTGTGACAAGATATTTCTGAAAGAATGAAACACTCTTTCTGTGAGAAAGCCTCAGCATGACCTGTACATGAGAGAATTGCTTCTAAAAAGGCCAGAGAGGAAGGATGATGCTCATTGCTCAGAGCTCTGGAATTTTAATGCTACATACTTCATGTAGTGGGATCTACTCCAGGTGATCAGGTTCACCCCATTATCTTTAAACAACTTATCTTTAAACAGCTTATCTTTAAAAGTTTACCTTTACACTTAGTACACATAAATGAGAAGTCTATATATCTTTAATTCCTGTTATAGTCAAGAGAGAAATATATTATATCCAAAAAGGCAATTCAGGTCTTTTGCAAGATAATGCCATCTGGAGATACTTTTTTACTGCACTGTCTGCAGAAGAAACCTGGAACAACGGTGCTCCTGACATAGGTGGGTTGATTAAATTATTATTCTTAGCTGGGATGATTATTCTTAGCTGGGATGAGCGTGTGTCTGAGAATACAGGTCTATTGCCTGTGTATGAGACTGAACTGGCTGAAACAAAAGAAAAATACCCCCCTTCCATTGGTATTTCCAACCATACCCCTGTGTAAGAATTTTACTCCATATGTAACTAACCTGCTTTTGGGTCAAGGAGCACATTCCCTAATATATTTTAATTATAATGAGTTGGGTTACCCAAAGCAGCCTTCCATAACTGTTTATCAGGTCTTTTTTATCCATATGTCAAAGACTGAGGAGCAGATATCTGAGGAGGAGTCAATTTCTGGAGCAGCAGTCAACTCCTCATGTCTGAGAAGTTCGATACCTGTGGTAGAGGAGCAGTATAGCCAGTTCAGCTGTATCTGAAATGGCTGCCAAATTAGTTCACCTTTAAAGATCTATAGAGATCCCTCCTTATTTTATTTGCAGGTGAACGAGTGTGACTTTTTCATACGGTGCTGGATTTGGCTAGGATACAGATAATTTTCTTCTTCGTAGCTGGTATGGGGCTATATTTTGGATTTGTGCTGAAAACAGTTATGATAATAAAGGGATGGTTTCGTTATTGCTGAGCAGTGCTTACACAGAGTCAAGGCTTTTTCTCATCCTCACCCCACCTCACTAACAAGTACACTGGTGGTGCACAAGAAGTTGGCAGGGGACACAGCCAGAACAGCTGACTCCAACTCATCAACGGGATATTCTATACCATATGATGTCATGCTCAGCATATAAAGATAGGGGAAGAAGAAGGAATAGGGAGACGTTCAGAGTTATGGCATTTGTCTTCCCAAATAATAATTACGCATGATGGAGCCCTGCTCTCCTGGAGACTGCTGAACATCTGCCTGCTGATAGAAAGTACAGAATTAATTCCTTATTTTGCTTTGCTTGCATGCATGGCTTTTGCTTTACCTATTAACTGTCTTTATCTCAGCCCACCAGTTTTCTTACTTTTACCCTTCCAATTCTCTCCTTCATCCCACTGGGGGAAGTGACTGGGTGGCTGTGTGCTGCTTAGTTGCCAGCTGTGGTTAAACCATGATACATACTAATCATCTATGTTTCTGAAAATGTTTAATGCTAAATTTTGATGTCATTTCCTAGATTTGATGGTTTTGAATAATGGGAGCTGAAACAGAACTGAGTCTCCGATTTGACTTTTTTTCATGGAGCTAACTTTGTGGAGAAATCAATGGAAAATGGTAAAGATATAAACCAGTTCCATGCTTGATCAGAGAGAAATCTGCGTTTTTAAGTAGGCTTCTCTTCTGCATCAGAGAAGGAGATGAGGTAAGAGAAAGACGATGCAGTGTTCTTCCTCAATCTCAATAAGAAAGACTGAAGAAAAATGGCTTAATAAAACAGCTGTTTTAATAAGATAGAATAAAAAGAGGAATAAAGATAGCAAGCAAATCTTTTATCCTTTTAGTTGTTGAGCACCCTGCATTCATGCAGTGTCAGATGGACTCCAGGTGGATTTTCCCACAGCATGCTGTGCAGATGCCTTCTGTGGAGACAAGTTCCCCTTTTCTGGTTCTTGGAGCTATTATTTAATTTTCTTACAGGGAAACAACTCTATTCATAAAGGACCCTTGCATGAGAACTTGCTGCACTTTTAGATAAAGGCAGCTCCCACAGAGGTAGAGTAATTGTAGGTACCGAGAGGGAGCTGCCTGCAGCCTCCTCTATTGCAACAAATTGTCTGAGTTCATCCTGTGTCCAAGGGGTTTGTGCCGCGCAGCACAGCCTGAAGGTCGTACTGTACTTGTAGCACAGTGCAGCACAACAGAGACCTGGTCCTGCTTGGGTTAACTGTTATGTGGATCACTCGCACCTCAATGCACAGTGGTCTCCTGGTCAGGAACACAGCATTTCACCTCTTGATCCACATACGGTTACCTTTCTCAAAGATATTTTAAATTAAAGATTATATTAGTAAACTGTTCAGCTAAGGGAAAGTTTACTGACTGATTGAACTGTTATCTCCTTCACAACATCTGCCAACATGTGGCACAGCCTAACATGGAGAACTCTGGCAGGTTCTCATACAGTGGCTACTCATGCTAACATGCGGGCTTCTCAAGCCCTAAGAAGGCCCAATACAGCAGACCTGACCTACTCAAAATCATTAACTTCTCAAATACCATGTCTTCTGCAAGGCTCCCGATATAGCTTCTAACTTTATTTAGACAATAAAGAAATAAATATCTAGATCTAAACAATTTTATGAAGAAGGATTTAATGGTAAAGTAATTATGATCAGACAAATCCTGTCTCACATAACTTCTGAGGTCACAGAAGGCCTGGAATGCAACAGTACCGATGTGAGCAACAGTAAGGTAGGGCACACAACATGGTATCAATGATCCATAACCACTATATACCACCAAAATGTAACATTTACTCTACTGCATTAATGACAGGAAAGCTGTGGAACATAGATTTTTCAACTACACGGATCAGCTGGCTGATCTATTCAGTTGTTCAAAAGGAATGCACAAAATCCTAGGTAGTTATGACAACCTTGAAACTACCTAGGTCATGATTTGAGGAGTGGGAGCCAAAATGTCTTGAGTGCTTCCAGTAGAAAGAAGTGTCAGCAGAGTAAGTGCTTGAGTGAAATGTGAAATCCACATTAGCATTAATGGATTTAATAGAAGATGTAAAAAAATGCTTTAGAAACTAAAATGCAAAGTTTGATTTTACAAAAAACTCAAAGTCTAGAAGCATTACGAGAATGGAAGCTATGAAAGGCCACCACTTGTTTTCAGTCTGTACACTGAATTTACTTTCTACTTTCCAATCTCCTCACAGTTCTTAGAAGTGCTGTGCCATAAAGGAGCACAAAGAGCTTGTTGGAAGTCCCAGGAGTCTTTTTCTAGTCATGAAGGATTTTCTTTGATCTTCACAATCTTTGAGAGATAACAGAGGATAGTCTTATAATAACATTGATCTCACCATCCTTGGATGCATCCCGTCTGATCCTATGGACTTGTTCTTATGCTCAATTTAAGTAACTAGTCCCTAACTTAATCCTCCTCTTTGTTCTCTGAACTTTGCTAACAGTCAAGAAGGTCTGGGAGGCCAGGGAAGACTGAGGTCAAATACCTCTCAATGTTTTCTGTCCTGTGTCACTGTTACCCAACCCACTCAGGAGCAAGTATCAATCATTTTCCTTGATAATTTTGCTGCTGCTATAACTGTAGGTAGTCTTTGTGTTGCACTTGATGTCCATCTCCAACTTTGCAGCCAGTCTTTGTTTTCACTAATTCCATCTTTGCGTGTCCAGGTGATTCTCCTGGATAGCCTGTCCTTATTTTCACTTTCCATATATTTCTTGTTTGTATTTGAGCTCAGTCTATTTTCTACTTTACTTTCTGCAATCAAAACAGACCATTCTTGTTCTTTCAGGAGACTGCTGCTGAAAAACAACTAGCTCTCCTGGGCTCCCTCAGGGCAGCCTTGCATGAGATCCTGTCCATCAAATCGCAAATGAAAAGAAAATGTGTTTTCCTGAAGTTCAAGTTCTACAGCTTGCCTTCTTCCAGGATCTGGAACCACTGTCTAACAGTCGCTGCAACCAAAGCTGCCATTGACTATCACACTCCAATCAGTTCTTTATCTGCAGCTTACAGCTCCAGCAGAGATATCCCCTGAGATCTGAAGCA
Source organism: Chlamydotis macqueenii (assembly GCF_036417535.1). Lineage (NCBI taxonomy): Eukaryota > Metazoa > Chordata > Aves > Otidiformes > Otididae > Chlamydotis > Chlamydotis macqueenii. Next base: position 13,845,586 of record NC_141558.1, read on the forward strand.
GATGCCCACTACAATATCTTCCTTGCTGTCTTCCTGAAACTCTTGAGCAGCCTTTTTCCCATTCCACAGCAGATCTCCATGCATTTAAATCAGTCCTTTTTGTAGAGAGCACCCCATGCTCTTGACTTCCCTGCCTATCTTTTCCTAAGATTCTGCATCCATGGGAACAGTCTAGTCATACAAACTATCCCACCACATCTGTATAATTCTACTGGTGTCAGGTCCGTGACTGCACATGGACTTCTAGTTCCTCCCATGTGTTTCCCAGGCTGTGTTCATTTGTGTACAGGCATTTCAGTTTCCTCATTTTCTCCAGGAAACTGTGAAAGCCTCCTTCTTTGTCATGTGCTATTTGTGCTTCCTTAAAACAGCACCTGGTGTCCTACTCCTTTCACTGTAGCCGACAGAGTCATTGAAGGTCTCCCTCAGCAGAATGATTAGTACACTCACAGATGAACAACAAAAGGAAGTAATCTGAGGGCTGGAAGAGCCACAGCACTCTCTCCACCATGACTGACAAAATGGCAAGCCCCTAGAAACAGCAGGTGTGATTTGCAGTGAAGTGCCTCCACTGTGTGCAGAAGGGAGTACCATATCTCCATTATGTAGTGTGTTTTGTTGGGGGCACTAGAGTGAATCTGTTGATTAGTCATGGCTAGCTCAGAAGCTTTTTTTTTGCCTTATATATGGGGCTTTGTACCTATTCTCCAAGGGAATGCAAGTGGAGAACAAATATTCTTGTTTCTGGAAGTCACAAGCTCCTGGCTCCCATATCAAAGCAGACCCTATCTTCATTCTGCTCAAGTGTTGTCTCAGAGCATCCCTCCTTGTGTGAAGTGTAGGACTTGCATTCTTGCCCCTGCAGTTTTCACAAAGATCCTGTTAAGTTGTCATGTCTCTTTCTCTTTTCTTCCTTGTCTGGTCTCCTCCTCCTTGCTCAGCAACTCCACAGTTCCTGCTGCAGGATGGTCACTGCCATCCCCAGTTCCTATCAAAGGAGGGAGCACTGGGCATAACCTGTAGACCACAAAACAGATGGAGTTGTTGTGCCATTGTAGATCAGTCTGGTTTGAAGGCTCTAGTGCATCAGAGGTAGTCATATCAGGCAGGGAACCGTCTTGCCATGTGTGACCACCACTGCTATACTGAGCCTGGCAGCTCCACTCAGTGTCCAGCAGTGCCTCCCACTTTTGCACCAGCTGCCACATTAACCTCCTCTGCACATCCTCCTCACTGATGCTTCCTTAGATATCATTTAACCAAGGAGTCAAACATGAGCTTGTGCTGCTCCCCATGAGACTTCCTGCTCACCAGCAACTGCTCACGCTGCCTCGGTTCTTGGCTGTTCCTCACTTGTGAATGCGGGGTTTGCCACATGCACTTTCCTTCCATACTGTGTTCCCTGCAGGAACCAGAAGCCTGATTTTAATTTGCTTCCTTTTAACGCTAAGCACCAGAGCCAAGATGGTTGCTCTGGTAATATGAGATAATAATTTGCCAACTCATAGTCTCCAATACTATTTCATTCACATTCACTTGAGTACATTATTCTGTAACCATGAGTGAGACCACTTGTCTCACTCTCAAAATCTAACTTAAATCACAGTCTGTGGAGAATGGATTACTTACTTGTTGAAGAAATCTGTTTCAGCAGAAATGAACTGATGTTTCCTTAGCATTGAATCATTATTTTTTATTGTTAAAAGCTCTGTTTCAGGAAATACAACCACTTATCCGTATGAACACAATTTCAGGTGTGATCCAACTTCCACCAAAGCTGACAAGAGACCTTGTTTTTCTTACTAAGTAGAAAACATGGAATTTTGTGAGCAACTTACAGCTTCTTCCCTGAAGATAAAAAAGGTCCCAAACATTTTCCCTGTCATTTAATCTATATGCGATACAATGTCTCCATTAGGAGTCTACTCTGCACTTTAATTTGCACTAAACATTCACTTCTAGTTTCATTAGACAGTTGAAGTAATTCAGGACATTTCAGAATCAACATAAAGGTTTTAGTTTTGAAACATGATTTTTTTTTTTCCCAAAGAGCACAGTATAAATTGAATGTCTTCAAACTATAGTATGAATTTCTATTTTTCTAGTTTATATTGTTTAAAAATTGTCAAATTAGTGATTACCAAATGATAAAAAAATAATAGCAATATAAATGTAAGCAATCAGAAAACCCCTGAAAACTATCATTCCATAACCGGAACTGAAGACATTCATCTATGCAGAAAAAATTATACGACTAGGATCACCACTATGCAAATAATATTTTGCTTTATTGAGAGAATTAATAAACTATGCACATTTAAAATGCAAACTGGTTAGAACTATATATATTTTTTTTTCTTGTCCAAACATCCTTTCCGTCTAGGAATCCCTCCACTGAAAAACAAATAAAGCAAACCAAAACAAAACAAAGGAAAAAGCAATGAACAAAATCCAACAGTATCTGGGGAAAAAAAAAAACTTTATTATTCTTGTTATTTTTGTTCAACTCTAAAATAGAACATTACACATTTAAAGGAACTTCCCCAAAATCAACATGTTTCATTTGGAAATTGTAGGAGCAAATTATTCTGTTTTAACCCAGTCCTTTTTTCTCATTTGTCCTTATCAAAACTATCCTTTAGTTTGGTACAAATTTCTGAAGCATTTTATTAATTTTTTTTTTGTTAGAAAATGAATTATATTCTTGAAAATTGGCTTAACTTTCCTCATGATAATGATGACATAAATTGTATCTCTCATACTCATTAAAAGAGCTATCCTCCCAAGGAACTGATAAAATAGTTTCCTTATTTTATTTCCCATTATAATTTTACTTCAGTATATTTATGAATTTCAGTGTAGAAGAGAGAAGAAGAGATGCATGCATCTGTACATCTACCTGTTTAGACTGGCTACTGCCACTAGCAATGCAAATAAAATCTATGATCCAATATCCCAGTTAGAAGTAGTTATGAAATTAGTATAAACTGGAAAAAGTATTTTTATTTCTGATTATGCTTCTTTACAAACACAAAGACATACATATATTTTTAGAGGTATGTAGCTGATATAACTAAAAATACTTTTAATATATTAACTTTCATTACCATTTTTAAATGTTATATAAAGGAGCTTTTCTGTTTTAATTTGGTTTGGTTTTGGTTTTTGTTTTTTTTTTTTCCCTGTAACTTGCCAAATCAGTTCTCCAGAAAATATCTGAGGAGGCATTCAGATTATTTTAATGGTCAGGTGATTTAAACACCTGTTTTTCACAACTCATAAAGCTCTGGTTATAACATTACAAACACCAGCCTACCTTGTATTTTTCCATCTATGCCTGGGGGTGTGGTAGTCTGTGCATCTGAGCAGAGCTAAGAGTTGTATTTAGGTTGCTTGCTATAAATTTGATGCTGTAACTCTGGTGAGAGATTCTGGCTGCCTTTTAGACAGATCTCCCTGAGAGTGGTTTCCTTTACACTCAGTGGAAAAAAAAAATGTTTAAATTGGGCAGACTGTTGATGACGATGCATATCTATGGCAGCAACTTACGCAGTGGTTGGCCTGCTCTTGGCCCTGAGATCAACTGTCATGATCTGGCCCCTTCAGTATTTTTTATGCTGTTGAATTCCAGACCAGGATGGTCACAACCGTGCTGCATATTGGGAATTTTGCCTGGCCCATGCTAGACCCTGAATAACACCTAGGCATAGTCTGGAAAAAAAGTGCTAGCGGTTATAGGCTGAAACCAGGCCAAATACACTTCTGACTGTTTATGAGTGTAGATGATAGTGTGCTGGAACTCATGGTTTAATTTACTTAATATACATGTAGCCACGTTTGATAAGATAGGTGTCATGACTTCTCTTCAATGACTTTAAATGTCAGGCAGCATTAAATAGTAGGCAATCTAAATTGCCCATAACTCTTTGGCTTTAAGCACTATCACAGCTAAAATGCTTAGGTAGCCACTTATAATAGATAGCATGAGTATATCCTTACATGACCTCCTAGTTTGTGAGTGCCTCGAAAGTGTGCATTTCCATACTGTACTCTGAGCACACAGCAAATCGCTGAAGAAGATGGGATGGGACAGATGCTCACCTGCCTGAGAAAACTCACAGAACAAGATTTGCTCTCCTTGTTAAGTGAGGAGCAGGTAGAGTTGATCCACACTTGTGGATCTCAGGATATCTGTCCTCTGCTCTCAGTGTCCCCTGAGTAGCTGTTTTCCCGTACAATCCATCAGAGGAGTAGTAATCTCACACTCTGTAACATTTTGAATGTAGGATGGCGGCTACTCCTGGGCAGCTCAGAGTGTCTCAGATTTTCATACGGAAATTTCTCTAAACAGAAAATCCACTATGAAATGTGGGTTATCCACAGTTAAAGGGATCTACTGCAGCTAAGAATGAGAACAGTAAACATTTATTCCAAATATTAATGTCATTGTTCTGTGCGGGGGGGGGGGGTGTTGCAGTCTTGCTTTGCTCTCCTCTTTGAGTCCAAAACTCCCATCTTTTTAATCCTTCACACTGGATAGTACAGAATACCTTAAACAGTCTCTTAATGCTCAGCTGACTAATGGCATGAGTGATCGCTCAATAAACAGGCAGTATATTCTTCCTGCTATCCCAGAGAAAAGAATATGAAAAACCTCAACCACCACCACATTGGCTTTTCTGAAACAAAACAGCAGTGAAAAACATTGACAGTAATTTAATTATCTTTTAGGCTGACAGCTTTAGCTGTGTTTAAAAATTACGAACGAAGGGCTTTACATTAAGCCTGCCAAAAAAGGAGCAGCAACTAACAGATGTGCTTTACTCTTCTTGGGCTCATCACCAGTGAGGTGCAGCTGCTGCTTTGACTTTGTCTTTTGTGGCTTGCTTTGAAATGTTGTCCTTTTTTATCACTATACACTAGTTTTATTACCTTGCCTTTTTCTAAAGCATAACATTTTTTTTGACAACATCATGCTGATAAGCTGCAAGAAGAATGCTCTGTGGATCTCGTGGTACGTTATAATTGTGCTAGTGATGCAGAAAACACTTTTAGGCAATATACGTATGTCTACAAGACGCAGCAGAGTGATGCTCATTTTTAATTAATGGGACACTTCTCAATGAAAAGATGGCAGTTGTTTTATAACCAAGGCAGGAATATCAGCTGGAACACACTGAGTGTGTTTGGAAGAGAAATTAGAGTATCACATTTGTTTTATTTAAACTGCATTTAGAAGTATAAAGAGATGGCGACACTGGGAAAGTGATTTGGCTGGCAAAATTATTAAAGTGAACGTTCCTCAGCTTGACTTTATTCATATTGATTAGAATGGATTATACATAGAGAATTTTCACTATTCTAGCTCTAAGCACATCTAGTAATTACAGCTGCATAAAATGCAGAAGTGAAGATGGAGTAAAATATCAACATTAAAACATTTCTTATTTTTTTCCAGGAACACAGAGGGGTGTGGAAACATGATGGAGGACAACTACTTAGGGAATGAATAAGCTATTAGAGAATTTTGCAAAAGACTCAACAGTTCCATTTTTTTTTTTTTTTTTTTGTTCTGTGGAATTAATTCTTTTTAATACTGTCAGAGATCCATACATGTAGCAGCTTCAGACTAAGCTACATATTTTTATCTGGAAAGAAAAACATTTTTTGGGTAATGAAAGGAGTAATTACAATTAGCTGAGATGCTGACATCCAATGGAGTAGAATTGTTATTTCATTTTACATCCTTAGCAAAAATGTACTTACTTGATTCTTAGCCAGAAAATGTGAGTCTCATGCTGAGAACTAAGTGTGAGATTGAACATTGGCCACAGCTTTGAGTTAGGGAGTGGGTGGTGGAAATGAACAAGCAGAGTTTGAGGGAGCTAGGAGCAGGGAGGAAGGGGAAAAGAGTTGATAGAAATACTTAAAACTGTGAGCACATTCCTCCTCTCCTCTTCCATATGACTGCCTGACCCTGTCTGTGATGTAGGAGCAGTGCCAAGCCTCTGTTTTCCAATCATTCTTCCTACGTAGGAAGCTCCTATTAAGAGCTGAACCTGAGTGGCAGACTAGGGCAGAGGAAGAAGCGTGGAAAAAGCAGAATTAGAAGAATGGGCTGACAGCAGACAATCCATCATCTTATCCCTTCTCCCACCCGCAGTACATCCATTTAGATATAGCTTAGCACTGTACATTTTTGTTACTACGGCATCTTCCAGCTCACCCTTAGTTACCTTTTGCTTGTAGAATCATAGAATCATAGAATAGTTTGGGCTGGAAGGGGCCTTTAAAGGTCATGTAGTCCAAACCCCTGCAAGGAGCAGGGACATCTCCAACCAGATCAGGTTGTTCAGAGCCTCATCCAACCTGGCCCTGAATGTTTCCAGGATGGGGCATCCACCACCTCTCTGGGAAACCTGTTCCCGTGTTCCACCACCCTCATTGTAAAACATTTTTTTCCTAATATCTAATATGAATCTACCTCCCTCTGTTTTAAAACCATTACCCCTCGTCCTATCACAACAGGCCCTGCTAAAGACTTTCTCCTCATCTTTCCTGTACGACCCCTTTAGGTACTGGAAGACTGCAATAAGGTCTCCCCGGAGCCTTCTCTTCTCCAGGCAGAACAGCCCCAACTCTCTCAGCCTGTCTTCACAGGAGAGGTGCTCTAGCCATCTGATCATCTTCATGGCCCTCCTCTGGACTTGCTCCAACAGGTCCACATCCTTCTTACGCTAGGAGCCTGAAAGTTGGACACAGTACTGCAGGTGGGGTCTCACAAGAGCAGAGTAGAGGGGGAGAATCATCACCTGCTGGCCATGATCCTCTTGATGCAGCCCAGGATGCAGTTGGCCTTCTGGACTACAAGTGTGCATTGTCAACTCATGTTGAGCTTCTCATCCAGTAGCACACCTAAGTCCTTCTCCTCTGGGCTGCTGTCAATCCATTCTCCACTCAGTCTGTATTTGTGCCTGGGATTGCCCCAACCCATGTGCAGAACCTTGCACTTGGCCTGCTTGCAACTTGGGTCCAAGTGGCCTGCAGTTCTGCACTTACAAGTGACTTATAACTCCAGAGTCTGCAAGACCTCAGGTGTGTCAGCCTCTGGTAAGCCAGAGTGGAACAGGAAGAGAACTGGGTACCTACCCTTCAATACGCTGTGCCCGCACAGGAGAGAAACATAAAGCTTTGCTTGAAAGGCTACACTATTTAATTAGTTTGTTGGTGGGATTGGGTTCTGAATATTATGATGGAGTTTGCTAACTGACGTTGAAATAACCTATGAAAGATGAATAAAACACATTAGATCATACAGTCTATCCTAAGTGTTACTTCCTCTGTAGTGATTGCTTCTGCCCTTACTCTTCTCCACTTGACAAAATCTACATAACCCAGCTTTCCAGTTCTGTCCCTCCAATGTTACTCCAAAGTCTTCACAGCTTTGAGAAGTTATCCATGAAATTTAAATTTTCTTTTGTCTTAACAAATAACTGGCCTTGACTACAGATTACCTTTCATAAAGACTTAAAACATTTTTATCACACAGATAAGAGGAAACTGCAAATTTGAAAGCCAGATGCTGCAAGTTCATGTTCATGAAAGTAGGTTTTTATGAACTGTGTTTCGATGGCAATATTCACCTCATTAAGAGACATAGCCCAAGTATGGATCTGAATACTGCTGTGTTCAATATTTAGATGGGCAGGAATCTAATAGAATACTTAGCCTTAAATACAATGTAGAAGATGCTTTGATACAACACAGAAGAATAATCTCTAGAACTACCTCACTGAGCTTGGAGACACTTTGGGTGAATAACAGAAAATGCAGCTGATGGAGGCAGGGGTGGCGGTGGGTAATGTCTAACTCTTGTCACTTCTAGGCAAAAAGCCCCAGAGCCTCTTCTTTTGGCTGTACCCTTTAAATGTGTGAACCTGCTGGTATAATTTCATATTCTGCTTCACTTTTTCATAAATGTTTAACCTAGGACTAGGTGGAACCAATTTTAGATTGTCTCATACTGCTTTCTTCAATAGCTCCTGATGGCTACCTACCCATAACTTCTTGTGGTAGCTACTGTGAATTTCTGTTTCAGGTGTCTAACTTGCCATTATTCAGGCAGAAAATGCAGGCATTTGGCAATGGCTAATTCCAGGACTACAGGAATACAGAAAAATTTCCAGGATTGCAATATTGAGTGTTAGTACACTGACAATCCTCTTTAGATCACAGAGATTTGAATTTGTCTTATATAACTTTATTACATTAAATTTTTATTCTACTGTGGATATAATTAATAGTGAAAATCCATCTTTTTCAGTCCTGGAAGTCACAATGTGAATCACATGATAGTAACACTGCTTGGAACAGGAGGAGTACAAGAACATCTACCATATATAGCTATCCATTTCTTATCTCATATTAAATGCTACATCATTAATTAGTTAGTCTAAGTGAAGAATGCTCACTTAAAAATTTAGTTGTCCTATTTGATCATATTTTCTGTCTGTTGAAATACCACAAGCAGATTTATGTTTCGCTGTCAATTATTGATGAATGGAATTAGATATGCAACAGATGTATATACCTATAAAATGTGTGGATTCATCGTGCTTTATTATGGCTACTCAGTACTTGATCTTTGATTTCGGAGACATGAACTAGTGTGATTTTGACTGTACCTTGACAATTCATATACTGACTAGATGAGATTAAGATCTACAGCTTAGTCCCTCAAAAGAGTACGTGCAAATTTTCATGGACGGACCACTTGGTGGATAAGGAGTTGACTGGATGGCCGCACTCAGAGAGTGGTGGTCAACGGCTCAACATCCAAGTGGAGACCAGTCACGAGTGGCATCCCTCAGGGGTCCGTGTTGGGCCCAGCCCTGTTCAACATCTCTGTCGGTGACATGGACAGTGGGATAGAGTGCACCTTCAGCAAGTTCGCCGATGACACCAAGCTGTGTGGTGCCATCAACAGGCTGGAAGGGAGGGATGCCATCCAGAGGGACCTTGACAGGCTGGAGAGGTGGGCCCGTGCCAACCTCATGAAGTTCAAGCAGGCCAAGTGCAAGGTCCTGCACCTGAGTCGTGGCAATCCCAGGCTGGGCGGGGAATGGATTGAGACCAGCCCTGAGGAGAAGGACTTGGGATTGCTGGTGGACAAGAAGCTCAACATGAGCCGACAATGTGCCCTTGCGGTCCAGAAGGCCAACTGCATCCTGGGCTGCATCAAGAGGGGCATGGCCAGCAGGTCGAGGGAGGTGATTCTCCCCCTCTACTCTGCCCTGGTGAGACCCCACCTGGAGTACTGTGTCCAGTTCTGGAGCCCCCAACATAAGAAGGACGTGGATCAGCTGGAGAAGGTCCAGAGGAGGGCCACGAAGATGATAAGAAGGCTGGAGCACCTTTCCTATCAGGACAGGCTGAGAGAGTTGGGGCTGTTCAGCCTGGAGAAGAGGAGGCTCCAGGGAGACCTGATAGCGGTCTTCCAGTACCTCAAGGGAGCCTACCAGAAAGATGGGGAGAGGCTGTTCAGTAGGGCCTGTTGCAATAGAACGAGGGGTAATTGTTTTAAAATAGAGGCAGGTAGATTTAGATTGGATATTAGGAAAAAAATTTTTACAATGTGTGTTGTAGAACACTGGAACAGGTTGCCCAGAGAGGTGGTGGATGCCCCATCCCTGGAAATGTTCAAGGCCAGGTTGGATGAGGCTCTGAGCAACCTGATCTAGTCAGGGATGTCCCTGCTCCTTACAGGGAGGTTGGACTGGATGACCTTTGAAGGTCCCTTTCAACTCTAACCATTCTATGATTCTATGATGCTATGATGCATCTTCAAAAGAATAGAGTGAAGGGGAGTATTAGGGAAATGGATGCCAAAAGTGGCAAACATTGACATCCTCTTCTGAAAATTAAAAATAAAAATAATATGATTTTGCTTTTCTCTCTTTTTAATGACCAGTGCAACATTAGCGCTAAGCGCAAATGTTTTAAATTGGTTATCACTCCCAGAGAACAGTTTTTTCTTTCTCAACAGACTGTAGTAAAATCCATGGCAATTGCACTTTTACGTAAGTGTGTGCAGTAGAGTAGGAAAAGGGATTAAGTAGTAACTTATTTGGCTTGTTTTATTGCTTCTGTGTCAGCACCTTGGTCAGAGTGTTTCCATCCAACACATCATTCAGTGGGTCCTTTCAAAAATAGCACCTCTTTTAAGCTTACACAATTCACTCTCGGGAAGCATGTGTGTCTCAAGAATGAGAATAGCCAACAGAGAAAGGAAAGGATTTGAGCCTATCTCAACTATTTGTTTTAAAATCTAGCTACCTGTTTTTGCAAAACACGTCACAAAAAGAGGTACAGTTATGAGCAGTAAGAGATATAAAGGCAGCACAAATAGATTAATGACAATCCATACTATCTTCTCAAATATTTAACTTTTCCAGTAACAGCCTTTGGGTTGCACCTTGTCCTGTTTACTCACATGTTCCTTCGTACTGTTCCTGGCTTTCCTCGCCACCTGAGGCTCCAATGAGACACAGGAGCTCTTCATGAGCTTTCTCCAGGCCGTGGCTCACCCATGCTGCTAGCAGGATGAAATTCCTGAGGTGAGTATCCTGCCTCTGCTGCCTTGACTGCTGGCATCTCTCAGCTGGATGCCATCCACCCACTAGCCTGGCCCTAGGGGAAGACAGACAGTAACCAAGGCCATTTCTCCATACCACAGACATGATCCTGGATCTCTCCTCATTCCCATCCTAGTAATACTACCACTGGCCTATTCTGGTGTCAACTGCCTTCGCCTGTTTAACCCTTGACTATTTTCATCACAAATCCAAAATACAGCACCGTACAGGGTACTATGAAGAAAATTAACTCAATCCCAGCCAAAACCAATATAGTCCTCTCCAGGTCTAACTAATGTTTTGCCCTCTCACAATTTCCTGGGATCTCCATGTGTGGCAGTAAAAACACGGACTCCGTGGATGGTGTTCCAGAGCCCTTTATTGTTAGTCAGCATTAGTCTTTTATAGTCTAAGTTACACGCGAAGTGCACACACTTAATCATCTGATTTGATTGGTAGCAATATACTGTTCATGCGCCTTATGCTTCATTTGGATTGGTTATAGTTTTTTGGTTGTCTTTACTATTTTTGCCTTTGGTATTTTCTTATCTTGTTCTAGTTGCTGTTTTTTGTAATTGAGCAAGTGGTGTTCAAGGACATAGCCCAAATTTGTCAATGTCAAACAGCTGTGCTGCACTCTCTGCCTCCACATCCATGCACCTTCCAATGTTCCACCCTGATTTTTATCTTCTCACAGTCCTTTCTCCATTTCTCCTGAAGCCATACATAAAGGAATTGGTATACAACCTCATGTGAATGTGGCCTGGAAAGGATCTACATAATTTTTTCCTAACTAGTGTTTACTATGTACTCAATATAAATTAGCTTGGAGATATTTTTCACTATAAGAAGAAAAACCCCTGAACCTGGATGAAGGAGGAAAAAAAAAAAAAAAGAAAGTTTGAGGTGCACCTAACAGGAATACTTTATTAACCATGGAGTGAGATTTTTCTAATCGACTAATTCTAACTCATTTTAGGTAGCGCAACTGCAATGTGGCGTATACTACAGATGGCTAACATCACAACAGCAGTACACTTTTATAACTGGAAAACAGGTGCCTGGGTTTATTTAACAAGCTAGCTAGCATAAACCAGATTTCTATTTATTATTGGAATAGTTGGTGCATATGATGTTGTTTCAAGGAAGCAAGGAAGCCAAATCTCTGTGAAGCATTTGCAGTTTTAAGTATTCCCGCAGATAATGTTTCATCTCCCAGAAATTTTTAAAAGTGCTGTTTTCATCTCTTTTTAGGATACAGCATCCATTTACACTGTGTAGTAATGCCCTAAGCCTGTGATGGCTGCATCCCTGAGATATGAACAGAATTTGCCCCTTTGCATGTGTAATATGTGTATTATGCACATGTGAGAGAAAAACACGTTCCTTTTTTTTTGTAAATATAATATGGAGCTGATTTTTATTTGCGTACAAACCATATTCAGTACTTATAGAGATAATTCTGCTCTCCAGGTAATCCTTTCATGATTATATGCTACGCTGCTGTTAGACATGTAAACAGCTGTTTGTTGTGCCAGGATGACTAACTGCTGAGGCTTTACACATGTCTCGAACAACCCTATTAGTTTTTCAGTCCTTTTGGGACCTGAACATGATGGAGATAATAAAGCTCAGGACACTCACCACTGGTAATGCAAGCACTTAGAAACCTTATTCATAGAAATTAGGGGTACATCTATAGTAACAAGCTGAACAGGAGCAGGTATGGGTTTGCAGCAGTGTGCAATGAATAATTGTTATCATGTTCCCTGTTACAGCTTCGGCTCAGGCCAAAGAGCATGCTCCCAGGCAATGCCTAATTTAAGTTAGCATTGGCCACGCATGGCTCCAGTAGGCAATACAGATGAAGATACTCTATTTTCGTCAGGGATAAAAGAGAGTTAAAGAGTTCATGTGCAACTCAGGGCCAGAAAACCAGATGAGGTTGTAGAAGGAGCCAAAGGCATCAGACATCTCAGCTCATTTGAGTGTTGGACTGAGTATGTGAATGGACAAAGGAGTGCCTCAGCTCTCCTGTAGCTCTAATCAGAAGTGGCAAAGCAGGGAGACAACATGCTGATTACTACTAACCCCATTGACATGCAGTCCTGAGGAAGAAGACAGATCATACTCCGATAGCTAATTGTTGAAAACAGATACACTTAGATAAGACGTGAGGATGTTTATAGCCAATCATTAAGAGAAATAGTAGGTTTTTCAATTCCTAATGTCTCCAGATTGGGACATGCTTTTATGGAAAATCTGTGTTAGTCAAAAACAAAGTATGGGGCTGAGAACAAAAAATAACTGGTTGAAAATGAAGGATCTGCAGTGCATAGGGGCTAAGACTACAGGTCTGAATAGTGCTATGACTAAATCTTATGGATAAACCAGTGGAAAAAAAGGTGTTGTTATTCTAAATTTACTCATGGAGAAAATGAGCTGTGTTGAAATGGTGTATCCAGCATGACATAGGGTAGTAGGAGAGTTTAAAGCAGTTTAAAGGGATGTCTGAAATTTAGTAGCAGATGCACTCTTTCAAAATTAATTGCCTGTCCTACTGGAAAAAAAGCTGCAAAGCATAAGCAACTGAGGAGTTAAAGGCATTTTGATTTATTCCCACAAAAAAAAAAAAAAAGGGATTTTTCCCCACACACTTCCTGAAGATTATAGACTGTGTTATTCCCTTTAGCAGTGCACAGGTTCATGAATGATTAATGATGTTTTAGGTCCAAAATCACTGAGTAATGGTATATTGCAAGTTTTACAGTGTGATCTGTTACCAACAAATGTATCTTTCGGTGTTTGGTTTGTTGGATATACTGTGCTGTGAACTGGATAATCCTTCTGATTTTCCCCCTTTCTAGAAATTACCAGTTAGGTGGGAGTGAGAACAAAATTTCACTGCATAAAATGGAGATTGCTGTTAAGCGTCTTGTTCCTTGTTTGTATGCTTGGCAGGTGAAGAGTAGGGGGAGAGGATTTAGCTCTCACTTTCTGCCATTTTCCTTCTTGTAGTAAGGTATAATTTGCATAGCTTATCAGTGAAGCTTTTTCAGCTTCTTTATTAATGGTCTTTTAAGGAAGCTAGCAATACTCATCTAAGTAGCTTTGTGTGGAAAACCTTGTCATGATTGAGTTTTAGACACTGAAAGAAAAGGATGAGTCACAGCAAGCTTCAGGATGTAAGATCCTGCAGCAAAGATGAATGGAAGAGTACAGAGGTTAATATTTTTTTCTTTTTTTTTAATACTATAACCACTGCCTGTGAGTGTGAGAAGTTAAAGAAATGAAATGGCAATTTAGTGATGCAATGTACCCTCCTTGAGTGGTTTTAGTCAATTGCCATAAACACCATTGCAGAAGTCCATTAAAAGGATGCTGCTTAACTCACTGATTTTAAAATTAGAAAATGTTAATATGGTTTTCCTCCCAATAATGTCAAATGTCTGGAGCAAATATTGGAGATACTGAAAAGAAGGTAACAAAAATACCCTCCAGAGGAAGTGTCAGGCAATAGTGTAAAGGTGAATGTGACATGCAGGTAATGAGAATATGTAAAGGAAGGGGGGGAAAAATCAATAATCGAACTATAAAGTTATAAATATATCCAGCTGAAACTGGCCTGAGTTGCAAATTCAAGCAGAAATGAGCACACTTGACTGCTCAAGGTCAAGTCCACAGTTGTGTTTCTTGGACGCCTACTCTGCCCTATAACAACTGTCATACTCTGCGGAAGAGTTTACTCTTTAAACAAGCGGTCAGACTAAAAGTCTATGCCATCTATATATAATTCTTGGTATGAACATTTTGTTCCTAACCAATAAGACAAATACTGTATCTCAACTTTCAGCAAGACAGACAGTTTTCTCTGTGATTTTTCATTGTATTAGCTGCAGACTACCACAGCTGTTACTGATTTTTTAAGTAACAAAGACTGGGATAAGGATATGAGAGTAATTCAGATGTGATGAGGTGGAAGTAATGCTTTTCTTTGATTAGAGTAAACAAAATACATTACATTTAGTTTTGACCTATACCAATACTTCAGCTCCTGTGCTTTGCTTTTTGCAGATAGAAGAGACAAGAGGGCAGAAGAGGAGTTCATGAATGGCAACACAGCAAAGTCTGGTGTGAGAAGGATTTGAAAAATATATTAATTGCAAATTAAAATTATAAAAGTGGGGAAGTTCAGGGCGTCATTAATTACTAAAGTACAGCAGAAGTTAATTATAATCTTTTTAACTGAATTTGTGAAATAAGTAATTTCCGAACTAGAGAAGCAGACTAAATGATGTTTATACAAGGCATGTACAGCATATCTTGATAAGAAATGAAAGTCTCTTTTAAACTTATTGCTTCTACCATGTTCCTCATCTTCTTTAACCCCACTACAACCCAACTTTTAGAAAAAAAAAACTGAAAAAAAACCCCAACCAAAAAACACTTAATGAACAGGAGACAGTTTAATTGTGTTTAACAACAAAAAATAATACTATATGAAACAGAAAATAAGAAAAATGGAATTTCAAGCACTAAGCTGATTGGTGTTTTAGATAGTTCCAATGGGAACAATAGAGTGGAAGGAGGAGAAAAGGGCTGGTAAAATTGTAATTTAGGTTGTTATATGGTACATATAAACCCAGGAGCAGGACTGAATTTTTATACGTAACCTGAGGCATATATAATGCTGCAAACTCTAGCACTCTGGCAGAGTATGTATTCCTGTTAGCAACGCCATTGGCGTCAAATTCCTTTTTTTTTTTTTTCCACAGGAGTAGTTACTTTCTGGAGGAACAATCTTCCCTAAAGCCCATGTAAGAATGAATTTAAAGCTTTTCAATTGAACGTTGATGTGCTTTCTAGATATTATTTTCTTAGAAGATAATAAAGAAAAATTTTTACTAATTAGGAATTAAGGTATTTTAGATCTGCAAAAATAAACTAAATCAATGCTTGTTTTGAATGTGATGGCTTAGCTTGATCATGATCTTGAATGTGACCATAAGAACTGATACAAGACCTATGAGGCTGGTGATGGGTTATTTACAAGCTTATTGCATCACATATTTAACCCAGCGATGTTTGGCCTGGAAAGAATTAAATCTGTATCATTCAAAAAGAGTTCTTTTTGAACACAGAAGAGTTCTTTTAGTGCTAAGCCATTGGAGAGCCATCAGATAAGCCTTTTCACAAGAGAAGTATCCTTGAAGCTTATGTAGTCAAGTGCACAGGATATATGGAAGTCAGGACATGAAAAGGACTTGTAGCAATTAAGATACAATAATGATGTTCTCAGTTACCTAGTTACTATTTTGCTTACTGTTCCTCCAACCATTTTTGTTTACTTTTATTCTTTTAACTCAGTAACAAACTACTATAAAAAGTACATTCTAAGCACACATTTTGTTGACACCCATTTTCTTTTAACTGTACCCCTTCTTTCAGTGAAAATCAGATTTATGAAACCTCGACACTTTCAGGAGGATCATGGATCTTGCAGTCTTGTATGTGAGATATCTGAGCTGTATATTGTTTAGTGAAGAGTATGACCTAGAAATACTAGAACCTAAGAAGTAAAGTATTTTCTTAGGAAACAGATGCAATAAATTCAAGCCTGCTTAGACTGAGAATACACTGAAATTACAGTTTTCTTAATCCTGGCAAGTGTTATAAACAACACGATACTGTAGAATAGTAAGACTACATTTTCTATACATTGTCTTCTTTTTATTGAAGTCAACCCTACTAGGTGTTGATTCTAAGAAAAAGGTCAGACTGCCTGGATGCAAAGTCTAGGTGGAGCATGCATGGTATTTCCTCCTGATTTAGAATCATAGAAGAGTTTGGGTTGGAAGGGGCATTTAAAGGTCATCTAGTCCAATCCCCCTGTAAGGAGCAGGAACATCTCCGACCAGATCAGGTTGCTCAGAGCCTCACCCAATCTGTCCTTGAATGTTCCTAGGGATGGGGCATCCACCGCCTCTCTGGACAACCTGTTCCAGGATTCCACCACCCTCAGTGTAAAAATTTTTTTCCTAATATCTAATCTGAATCTACCTCCCTCTATTTTGAAACCATTACCCCTCATCCTATCACAACAGGCCCTGCTGAAGACTTTCTCCCCATCTTTCCTGTAGGCCCCCTTGAGGTACTGGAAGACCACTTTAAGGTCCCCCCAGAGCCTTTTCTTTGCCAGGCTGAACAGCCCCAAGTCTCTCAGCCTGTCCTCATAGGAGAGGTGTTTATTTCTTACAGACTCAGTCAAAAGAGGTAGAATTAAATTTATTTTTTCCCATTTTGTTTACTCAACTTTTTCTTCCCTCTAAAATAAAATATTAAATTGCCACGCAAAATGTAAATTCTGATCTAGAAGTTTATACTTCATACAATTGTATTCTTCAGCTCTCAGAATGGGGAGTTCCAGTACTGTTTCAATAGTTTTGGAATCCTTGTGTGATTTCCTGGAAAAAATGAGTTTGATACAATGTCTGGGTTTCATCATACCTCATTTGTGATGTGTAGCATGTAAACTTCCATGGCTGAACTAATCATCTTTCATCCACTTTATGATCAGTGGAGAGAAATAATAATTTCTAGGACTTGATTAATCAGGCCCACTTTGGATATCCACTTCAGAAAATACTGAATTGTACCTAAAATTGTCTATTTTTCTCCATTGACTATAAAGGCAGCCCAAGGTGACTTGGTCAGATCTTCAGTAGACATCTATCATCATCTGTACCGCATGTGGACATGAATATTTGGGTAGATTAATCCTTTCCAACTTACCTTTGAAGTTATGATGCTGTACTTGGCTAACATTGCATTGCTAAACAACACATACTTTCAATTCTTTTTTGCACTATATTTTTAATGCACTTTCCTGTTAACTAAATTGGATGTTTACAGTTCCGCAAAAGGATACTTTGTCTATGTAATTATTTAAAGAAGGTCAGATTACTCTGTACTCTAATAGGATAGCCAGAGATGTGGGATCTGGCCTAATCATTCAGTTTGGAAAGGACATCAGGAGGTCATCTAATCCAGCCTTCTGCTCAAACCACTTCAACACTGATTGCAGCCCAGGATGCGCAGGGCTTTATCCACTCAGGTCTTCAAGACCTTGGAGGACACAGAATCTGCAGACTTTTTGGATAACCTGTTCCACTGTTTGATATTCTCATGGGGAGAAGTATTCTTGTCTCCAGATGGAATCTCTCCTGATTCAGTTTATGATGTCATCGCTCACTCTTACGTCCCGCACAGCTATGAAGGCCATAGGTCCATTTTCTTGATGACCTCCTCATAGATATTGGCATGTTGTTATTAGGTCCCTTGAAAACCATTTCTTCTCCAGACTGACCAAGCTGCATTTCCTCAGCCCTTCTCATGTGCCAGTGCTCCAGCCTCACAGCCATTCAGTGGTCACTGGCCTGTTAATATACTGCAATATCCCAGGATGCACTGCTGACTCATGTTTAGTCTGCTGTCCGTCTTTGCAGTACAGCTGCTCCCTAGCCAGTTCATCCACAGTCTTTGTCACTTACAAGGGTTTCTTCCTTCTCAGGTGCAGCACTTTGCCTTTGTCCTTACTGAATTTCATTAATCTGTTCCTCCAGCCTGTCTAGGTCTCTCTGAATGGCAGCTCTGTCCTCAGACATATTGATTGTCTAATCCTCAAGCTACTACATATTTGCATTTATTGTATTATCAAAATCTACATCAACATATTTTAATTAATCTCTCATAAGAAAAGAAGGAAGCTAGGAAGGAAGCAAGCAAGACAGTCTAGACCTCAAAATTGGGAAAAGTATTATTTCAAACTGTTAAGGTTTTGATCCAATGTTTTCTTTGTAGTGCTATGACCATAGTCTTTCAGTTCTTAGCAATACAATGAGTCTGACTTAAAAGACAGTGTTGTTTTTCTTTCTGTTCTTGATTACTATCTTTTCAATAACATTTAATAAGAAACTCTGCTAGCATCTAGTAAAGATTTCTAGTATCAACTTCAGAAAAAAAAAATCCCCTGGTTGTTAAAAATCTCATCTGAATTTAAAAATTCAGGTTTAAATTCCAAGACTGAGGGTAGATTGACCCTATAGACATGCTGTTTGAGTATTTGTGCCTGCCTAGGTAACAAAATAATTAACCTGTAGGTGCATAAAGTCCCAAACAGTCTAGATATTTTAGGCCATGCAGATTTCTGTGTTCATTGCAGAACATTACTAACATCAAAATTTGCTTTGATACCTCTACTGTGTAGCTACATCATCAACTGGAAAAACCAGGGAATCAGAAAGATGCCTACCAATCCCAGTGTGAAAGCTCTAAGTACTATCTGTTCTGAAATCTATAATTTTCTCTCTTAAATGTTTTCATTAAGGAAAAAAATCTTTCAACATACGCAGAACAACAACACATTTCACAACTGTGATTTTTTAATGAAGCAGATTTTCTGCTTTATAGCCAGATCTACCTATAAATAGTACTACATAGCTTCCAGTAGTTTAGCTCCTCAAATCCTTCTGTTTCCCCGATTGCCTGACAAAGTGATATGGTAACACAGAATGAAAAATAATTGATATAATTTAACTGATGTTATTTTAGCTGATTTTTCAAATCAACACAAATTAATTTACTGTGATTATTTCTAGTAAAATAGAGGAAATAGATTCATCTCTTTTCCCCTAACACTTCATTTCCCTGAAGAGACCAGCTGGGACTGAGAAAATAATTTAACATATATAAGGAAATGTTCAAGATGACTATATTATTCATTTATCCTCCAATGGGCTGATGAACAGCTCTTTCTGATGTAAACTTAAGAACTCTGGAGCCACATTTGAAAGTCTGAAAATCTTTGGCATTCCTTTGGATGTAGGGAATGAGGGACTTCAGAGATTTGGTTTATGGATTTCCTACAACGCAAGACAGTGATCTGAACGTGGTGAAAATGCACACAGACTTCCTACCAAAGCTTAATAAAACCTTACTCTTTGATGGTCTTCCATTTGTAAACTACTGGACTTGAGGGAGTAAAAGAAGGTCTGAGGGAAACTTGCATGAGAGGTGAAATTTGGTACCAATATAAAGTCCTGCTACGCAGACTGAGGAACTCTGCATGGAAATATAACAGCACCCACTTTTTGTCCAGCAAAATGTAGTTACTTATACTGGCAAACCCATGGGTTTGAGATAAGCTACCAGGAAAGGTTTAATAAATATCCTCAGACAGATGTTTGGACATTACAACTGTGATTTGAATTTACAAGGTGGTCAATAGCTGCAACACTATAGTGGAAAGCTAAATGACCTAAACTAGAAGCCTAACTTTTAAATGACTGGAGGTACCTGAATGGACTATAACCGTAACTCTTTTCTACCCATATAAACATCTGCTGAGCCAGGAACAGTAGGTGTTGTGGCTAGCTTAAACATATGGGTTCACTTGTAAGTGTTCTCGTTGACCATCTAGCTGCTACCAAAGCAAGGGCAAACTGGCTGAGCTCTGCCTGAGCGACCCTCAGAAGGCACAGCCCACATACTGTGAAAATCAGTGAAATTGCACCAAGATGCAGCAGGTAATAGAAAGATGAGTCGGTCAAATATTACTCCCTGCTTCTCCAGTAACTCTCAGAAAAGCTGCTCCACGTTCTCAAAGCAGTGTAAGCAAAACTGAGTTTTGCCATCTCAAGGATAAAGAGCTGCAATAAGCAAAAAGAAGGGCCTGAAGAGGGATAAAAAATCCTGGCAGTGGGCAGAGAGCAGCAAGGAAGGAAAACCCTAAAGGTTCAGGTTGTTCTGTCCGTAGCTGCTGCTGGTAGATGGAAATGCTCTCTTTGACTACCTGTGAACTTCTGATTTGCCATGCTTTCTGATTTCACCTGTGCTGTAAGGCACAGTACGTCACAGGACCTACCTGATTTGTCTCCAGGCATTTGGTTGCTTACATTGCTGCTGCCTAGTATCAGGTTTGGCTCCTAGTGTGATTGTGTTGCCTTACAGAAGCTAAAGCTTTGTTCACTAAAATTGAGTTTTGCGTGTCTGGAGGACAAAACAGATTAACGAAGTCACTGTATGATTCGTACGGGTTTGCCCTTTGCTGCAAAACTTCACACTGTTGCTGTGTCATGCTCCTTTTTAATTGAAAATATGTAAAATTTTTAGAGGAAAGTATTTGCTCAATTGCAGCTTTTTAAAACTCTCCTTGGACTTTCTCTATTTTTTTCTTTTTTTTTTTTTTTTTTTTTTTTGAGCTACAACTAGATGAACGACATTGCAGTGATGACCCTGAGTTTACACCGTGCTCATCACAACACACTGTGTCAGCTTGAGTGGTACAATTAATGCGACATGACCTTATGCCATACTGAATGTCACAGCAACATTTTATTTTTTTCCCTTTCATTTCAGGAATAACTGTCAGAAATCATTTTTTATTGTGTCAACTACTCAAACACTTATATCCACAATGGTATGTGTTATAAAACACCTATCTTCAAACAGTCTGGCAGTTAACCCTGGGAATATTTTCTCTAACCTTTAGATATTCACAGTGTTTTCCCAAATGACTGTATTTTATTTACCTCACTAAGTTGCACAGTTCTCCTGATTATTTAACCAATCTGTACCATACACTAGGCTTCTATGTTTTGCTTTATTTTTCTTCAGTATCCATATGACTGCCTTTGCTTGGTATGTGGGAGATGGCTGTTGGCAACTCTGCAAGGTCCTGCGTGGATAAGCAGACTCAAGAGCCATCTCGCAGGTCTCCAAGAAGAATTTGAACGGAACACCGATCAAAGCTGTGGAGGAAAAAAGCCTGCCATTTTAATTCAGACCTTTCGTTGGAAGAGGGTAAGGTTTTTTTTTGTTAGATATTAGTATAAATTATTACAGTCAATGACCTTTGGTGGTTTGCATCCCCCGAACAACTGTTTTGGCTGAACTCAGGCAAACTACTCATGTGAATATTAGCCAGCTGATGATTACCTTATTTCTGTGCTACAAAGATTTTCTTTTCCATCAACTGCTGATGATACTTCAAGTACTTGCTGCAAATATTTGGCTTTTGTTTCTGCACCGAAATAATGCCCCCCGCTGTAATAATATTCCTATTTTGGGACCCAGCGCAACTCTCATTAGAGCTTTTTATTGAATTAGAGGAGAACTGAAGTAATATTCTCATGGTGACCCTTTGCTCTGGAGTACAGTGAGCTGATGTCTGTCACCCTTCAATTCATTTATTGCTACGATGTTCCTGATGAGTTCACTTCAGCGTTGCTAGTATAAAGCAGCTCCAAGCTTAATCAGGAATATGTCCTTCCAATTTATAAGGGATTTATCCCTTCACTGTGTAAGTGAACTAGTCTGGAAAACATAAGATCATATATTTTGTTCATTTTTTAACTAAAAAAAAAACCAGCAGTCTTTCTTCATTAAAATGATAAAAAATTATGTTAACAAGTTCATCTTTGATACAAAGGTAAAAGGATTTCACTATACTGCCCAGCTTTGGAAACTTTGACTTATTTACCCTAGTCAGGACAAGAGTCCTCCCAGACTGTCTTTACAGTCACAGGAGAAAGACAGACTCCCTCTTAAGCACAACCCCTTGTAAATTATCACCTTCCATGTCTTTGATCAGCCTTTGGATGAACCCCTCACTCTTTCTCCCTTGACTCTGCTAATGACCTCATTACAAAAAAAAAAAAAAGAAAGAAAAATTATAACTGATACTGAAGGCAGCCTGATCCTTCCCCACTGTACTCTCCAGCTCCTAGCAGTAGTGTTTCAGCTAGCTGTTGAATTGGTTTTTTAGTCTGGGCCACTAATAGACTCTGAAATATTTCTATACATTGGTTTTGCTTCTTTTTTTTTTTTTTGGTAGTTTTTTATTGGTGGTCTGTCCTTTAAGAAATATTGTATACAATGTTCAGGATGCAGCTGTGCACTGTGGAAAAAAACAAGTTTTATGTTTTGATCTCAATTTCTTTGTTAGTAATTCCTTAACTTTATGTTTCCCTTTTGACTTCTGTTAAGCAGGCATTTCCTTAGAAATATCTACAATGACTTGAAAAATCTGTCCTCTAAGTGATAATAGCTCATTTAGAAGCTATCATTTTTTACACAGTTTTTCCCATGCTTATTACTTTGCATTTGTCAACACAGAATCTTTTATATATTTTATTACCCATTCACTTCTGTAACTCTGTAATCAGCATTAGCATTGACTTCCTTGAATAACTGCTTATCATCAGCAAACTTTGTCACCTCACTGTTCATGTCCTTAACTGAATTATTTTTATTGATACAATTAACCCATGTCCTAATTCCAGTAACTTTATGATTATTAGTATTTTTTAAGCTTGAACTTATTTTCTTATCTTAAGCAGCTGCTAATACATGAGTAAAACTTGTTTTTTACCAATAATAATTCGTTTTTCTATGAGCCTCTGACAAGAATATCGTGAAAAGCTTGTAAGAGCCTTGTGTATGAAAGTCTGAATGGATCAGCCCTATTCATGTGCTATTTCACTTTTTCACAGAAACCTAATAGCTCTGTGAGGCACACCTTCCCTAAGAAAAGTGTTTACTTACTCATATTGAAATCTATATGTCATGTTTTTCTGTGTATCTCTTAATACTTGTTCAACTGCCTATCCCTGCATCATCCTCCAAACCTTTTCTTAAAGGTAATTTTCTTATTCTGTTACCAAATCCAGCTACCTATCACAGTTAGTGCTTTACATGTATGAATATGAAGTATTTAATCATAATTAAGTTAATTCTGAACTACTGAGTGATTCCATGTGGTCCTTGAAATTTGTTTATCTTCATTTTATTAATTGATTCTGAATACAGATCTGCTACTGAGATTTCACTTCCAGGCAGCTACTCATTTCTACCTCCATAGAAACAAACTCCAGTCTGTCAGATTCCTTTAGATATTTGTAGTGTATACTGATCTAAAAATGTCTATATATTTAATTTTACCAAAAGGTCTAGTGAATGTTTTTTTTTCTATTCTTGATCCTCTATTTGTGCTACAGGCTCTGTATCAGGATTCATTTTTTTTTTAAATCTTTTGTTATTAAATTCTAAGTCATTGGCAAGTTGCATCTCTAAATCTTTATGCCTCTATCTAACTTATTGTGATTTTGCACTTAATTTTCCAAATTATACTTCTTTTGTTGTTGTTTTTTTTTTTTTTTAAAAAAAGATCAGACCCTAATTTAGGCATTTAAGCTTCACTGTCCTACATTTGGCTGCAGAACTGTTATCTGTAAAGTAATTAGTAGACAGGAGCAGTAGGAGTGGATCCAAGCACTTTTAATTATCCCAGCAGAAGTAACTTTCTATTTGTTCAAGGTAATCAAGAATATTGTCCAGTGCATAACAACTTATGCAGCAGTGTTATAAATACTAAATTTTGGATTCACCTCCACCTGTGTCATTTATTAATTTAATCAAAAGTACAGTTTCTGTGTATTTTTTGCACAATAAAAGTATATAAAAATACAGCTGCTGCTGAACTCAAACTGTTTTAAGAAAAGCAGGAAGCAAGCACTTGAAATCTTTCAGTGATGTTTCATAACCCAGTTTTGATCTATGAAATGTAATATTGACAGTATCAAGTAAAATTTTTCAGACTATGGAATTTATTTATGTCTTTGTTTAATAAGGTAAGGAAAAGCAATTTGAAGAAAACTAGCTAAGAGAAAGACAAATCTATACTAACTAAGCAATCATAGGTAAAAAAAGAAAAGGGTGCACTCCATCCTCAAAGCCATCGTATGTGTGAATCAAAATGCATTTATAACCAGATATATGTACCTTCGTGTATACACAGCAGAGCAAAATGGATTCCAAAAGGATCTTTATAGTGCTGAGTTTCTTCTTATTTAGGTCACAAAATTTCAACACTATCCAGTCACAGAATATTATTGCTTTTTATTTATCTCCAAATACAAGAACTTCTATTATCCCCTCTCCAAATATAAACCCATTCTCTAAAAGGCCTTAAATAATCCTATTTCAATTTTATAAAACAATTCAAAAATAAGAACACAATCTCGAGTATGGATGGCTAACATGTCTCAGTGTAGAATGATGAGCCTGCTATCATTGTGCTGTAATCAACATTTCTGATGTTTACTCAGGCAGTATAATTGTGATTTATTGTCTTGTTATTTCTGTCATGTCATCTCTTAAAAATGAAAATAAAGTAAGTGTTTGGTGCCAGAATTTGGCAGAGAATGACCATAAACAGAAAATTACAATGCTCCTCAAAACCACAACGTTAACACAAAATCAAACCTGGTACTCTACAGAATACAAACATGGCATTTTCCCAGATACCTACAACCTACAAATTTAGGAGTGGCAGCTGTTAAACAAACAAGTAGCAAATGTGTGAAGTGTCATTTATTACTAATTGGAAGGCATTCACAGAGCAATGAATTTAAATTATTAGCAACCAGCTACAGCTGAATGTTTAAAAAAAATAATAATAGAGGGAGGCAGAGAGGGGAGAGATGGAGAGAAAAAAAAAGGAGAAAGCATGAGAAAGAATAAGAGAGAGAACAATGTACTGTTTTTCAAGAGCAGTATGTAACTATAGGAAAGGACAGACATGGGGATATTGTCTCCATTCATTTTTATTTCTTTTCTTTAGAAAAAAAACCCCATAGCTCATTGCCAGTGTTATTTTCCCCACTTGCAGCTGCCCTTCGGGGTTTTTCCTGTGTATTGTTTTGCTCCTCTTCTTAGTGTTATGACTTCTAATCTTCCATTCAAGGACTGCCACAGACTGAGGCTGGTCAGCTACTTGGCAGCCTGTTGCTTCTTGTCTGAAATGAGACTGTAAATTCCTCAGGGTGCTTTCTCATTTTTCTTATTTTGTACCAGCACAGAATGTCCCCATGCCATTTGTGAAGACTTGTGTAATGGAGGCAATGAATAATAAATGTTTCAGGTAGTTAGAAAGAGAAAATTAGGGGAAGGATAAATCATCCTCTCCTTGAAGACTTCTCTCTATAGCTTGATGGTTAAGGTAGGAGAAATAGATTGATTCATACTTGCTGGATTAAGCTCCTGACCCACCTGACAGTAGAGACATCGTGGATAAGGAGCACGATGACTCAGGCTTATAGGATCTGCTGTTCCTCAGAGTGATGCCTACATGAAACGTATTTTATTTGCACTTTCCTGCTGCAGCTCATGCTTTTATTCTCTGTCAAGACAAACTAATACTTCTCTGTTCTTGCTCTCTATTAATGAATAGCTTCCAAAATTATTGTAAAAATAGACCTGTTGGGAAGACTTCTAATGTGA
This sequence comes from Chlamydotis macqueenii, assembly GCF_036417535.1. Lineage (NCBI taxonomy): Eukaryota > Metazoa > Chordata > Aves > Otidiformes > Otididae > Chlamydotis > Chlamydotis macqueenii. The sequence goes on from NC_141558.1 coordinate 13,871,559, forward strand.
ATAACCCTGAATTGCAGCTTTCAGAGAAAAAAGAAAAAATAAATACTTCCAGAAGATTCCTGTTATTATTGTGTATTTTTATGTACATTTTTCTATTTTCATCCATCTCCAAAAAAAAGTTAAGAGAAACATTCAAAACACATTATACAACTCATTCGGGAAGATCCCAGGGGGCTTACAAAAGTAGTGATCCTTTACTAGGCCATTTTATAAGGAAAAGATATTGACATTTGACTCCCTCTCTGGTTCATTGGCAGAAGCAAAAATTAAATACAAGACCAAAAATCATATGTTGAGTAATATCTTATGCTATGACTAGTTTAATTAAAGTCAGTATGCCTACTGGTGGATATGGTTTAGCTTTTCATCAGAGAGGGTAAAAATATCATCCTAAGAAAGAGGACTGTAATTTGTCAATTTAGAGTCATGAATTCTTAAAACTCCTAGTTGAGGGTTTTGGCGCTTTTTTTTTTTTTTTTTTCACAAAACAGGGTATGTAGAGCCTCATGTACTCCTTTTGGGTAGAAAATTACCATACAGCACATGAGCACAAGGAGTTTTATCTTCCTGTATCATTAATGAACTCAGTTTTACTTTCTCTGCTTTGTGTTTGCAAGCTTTTGTGTGACAGCTGAACTCTTGGTTAATACAACAGGGACTGAGCCAGGAATCTCAAGAGCTAAGAACATTAAATGCAACAGCTTGAGCTAAAAAAACCCAACCCTCTGTAGCTGGGAGCTGTAACACTCATATCGTCTGTGAACAACTCACTGGTACATTGCAGTTGCTCTGACTGCTCAGTACTGATTTACTTTGCATAATTTCAAACTAAACTTCTTGTTCATGTGTTTACACTCAAATACCTTATTTTGTAAATACCAGAAAAGCTTTTAAGATATAAATGGCAGACACACATAAACTGTTTTCTATGATTTCCAGTAAGGCTGACTCCAAGGATATGAGGCACCATTTAACTTCAGCTACGTAAAATAAAATGTTTAACTGAAAATAGTCAAGCAAGCTACCTTTACAGCCAATGGAGAGAAACAAGGAAAACTGTTCATCTCACTGTTTTATTTGCCTATTCTAGTGGAATGGATATATTCTAGAGACACCAGTCCCTCCTTTGGGTGATGGTCCTTATCACCCGCAACAAGTATTAGGTTCTGAAAAATGGATCTTCAATGCTGTTTGAGATATCATTTCCACTTGGCTTCCAGCCATCGCTCCAGAATGGGGTGGATTTTTTGCATAGCTTTTTTCACCTCCTTTGCTGGAAAATGGTAAGTATCCAAGATAGTTATGCATGATTATTTTTCAGCATAAAAAAAAAGGACTCCCAAGTAAATTTACCAGCTGGGCTTGAGCATTTTTTTATGTTAAATAACCAAAAAAAAAAAAAAAAAGAAAAAAAAAAGACAAAACAGTTGGCTCAGAATACAAGTGAGTAGTGAATTGTGCAATTTTCAAGTTTTGAGTTTCACTACTAGGGATATCTTTATTTCTAATCAACAGAACAAAATCACATAGTTTGAAAAATAAATGTGCATGATTGCATTATACAGTCATACAATCTATGCCTGTGCAGGTTTATTATGGTAAGTTGTTTGCTTTGTCTATTAAGAAACTGTATATCTGATTCAAATGAAATGAATAGGAGTCTGACAAATAGTGGGAGGACTGAAATATCAAAGCTGTCCTCTACTTTGAAGTTTAAGTCTCTTTAAGAAGAGATCATGTCTACATAGATTTTTTTTTGTTTTTTTTACACTCTCCATAGTATTATGTTCTTTACTACTCAATGAGAAAATACTTCAAAGCTAAAGAAAGAAAAATGCATGTATGTAACACGCACATTATAGCAAAATCAAAAGAATGTATGTGTTTGTAAAAGGATTTGTGAAAACAGTTGAGCTTTTTTACAATTCTGGTGGTTTTCTGACAACTTTAAGAACATGATCATAACCCATTCTGAGGCTAAAGACTGACTTAAGTAGCATCTTAGCTGAGTGAGAACAATGGAGAAAGACATAGTCATTTACAGACTTCTAGTGGCAGATGAAGAGCAGAAATAAATGGAATTCCTAAAAAAAAATTCTGTAAATACTAATAATGTATTATTATAAACACAGTTCTCCAAAGTCTCAATAGATTTATCTCCCTCCTCCTAACAAAAACAAAAGACAGAGAGCAGTTTACATCTAGGTTCAACCAGTTTCAGGAAAAAAAAAAATGGCTAGAGCAGTCTGCTCTGTAGACTAATATTCCATTTCACTATAAAACAGAATTGGTCTATTCCAAAATTACAAAGACTGAAAACATCCACCAGATTCATACAGAAAAACAGCAGGTCTGCAGAAGAGCCTTAGAGCTTTCAAGATTTAATTTAAACAGGCAATGTGTGTGTTGCTTTGCCTGCCACCAGAAGCTGTTGTTTTCATACTTCCCATATTCAAATACTTCTTAAATATTGGATATTTATCTTTTCCCTTCCACTGAATTTTTATGTTTCTATTATGTAAGTTACACAGAAGAAAATTCTTTCCCAACATGGAGTACTGATAGATATAAAATCTTTATAAATGTATAGACAAAGAAACAGGACATCAATAAAAAGGACCTGAAGTGGAAGGAGTTTTGACAATAAACAAATTTTTAAAATCTGAAACTAAAACAGCAGTCTCCAGTCAGACATTAACACGAATCATTGATCAGACATATAACTCTCCATGTAATTGTTTCCTCCTTAAATCCTGCAGATATAATTCAAGTCCAGAAAAAAAAACACTAAGATGTCATTCCCTACTGGGCTACTGTCATAGTTCAGCCCCGATCGGGACCAGACTACGCAGTCTCTCTCTCTCGCTCCCTCCACCCTCCTTCTGAACTGACCTTGGTGTCTGCAGCCATTCCTCTCACAAGAAAAGTTCTCCACAACAGGCTGGCAGACGCCTCTCAGACTCTCTTCACATCATCCAGCTCATCTCCTCTCCACCTCTTGCAGCCAGGCCAGGCCGAGTCAGGCCCAGTCGGATGCCTGCCGAGAGGCCAGAGCGTGAGGCCTGCAAGGCGCATGAGGCCTGCACCTCCCCCTCTGCACCTCTGCCCCCGCTCAGCTTCTTCACATCTTCTCTTTTTTTTTTCTGTTTTCCCCTTCTTAAATACGTTATCGCAGAGGTGTTATCACGGGACATTCTGCTACCAATCGGCTCGGCCTTGGCCAGCAGCGGGTCCGCCCTAGGCCCGGCCGAGTCCACTGAACAAAGGGGAGCGACTTCTAGCAGTTTCCTACAGAAGCTACCACCTTAGGCCCCCCTCACTAAACAAAACCACAACAGCTACCCAGGCTATTTCAAAGTCTTGGAGGGTTTAAACTGATTCATGTCTGCTGAATTACTATCATGTGAGAAGCAGAAACCCTCCTGTCAATCAAGGTGAAGACCCGGGTCTCTGAAAGCCATGGATCTCAGGAGCAAGCCACTTCAGAGCCTCAGAGGTGGCTCAGAGCCACTGTATGGTGGCCAATGCAAGCTACTTTCTCCAGATCTAGGTGATTGCAGTTCTCACCCATCGGTATGATTTTGCCCAACAGACTGAGAGGGATCATGAGGGAAAGAGTTAAAAACATGATGTTATGTTCATTGTTATTTTACTGAAGAAGATCTAGGTTTTCCAGTTTCTCCGCAGTCCTGCATCTGACATTTAGCATCCTCATAGGCCGAATACTGAAATTCTGCACCGACTACTATTTCTGCCTAGTTCTTAGTTCATGACTTAGAAATCTCTGGAAACTCCTCCCTTTCTGAGCTGCTTAGCCCTCTAAAGACTTTGGCAGCAGATCAAAGATTATGCCTGCTTGGAAGAGCAAGAACCATCTAACTCCCAAAATGGGCAGTTCTCTGAACACAGACGGATGAACGAAGTGTAAAGTGAGTCAGTGTTGAACACTACAAACTTCCATAGCCAGAGATATTCTTTAACTTCAGTGAAAACAAAGGCTAATTCCTTTGCTGAATTCAATAACTGGAGACATGAATGTCACATTTTACTGATGGTCAGCCTCTGTGTAAAGTCGCTCACATGCTCTCCTGATGACTTTTTAGCCACTGTCTATGACAGCTTCTCTCCTACTGGAGCATAAAAGTAAGGTGTCAGCTTTTGCATATTGTAGGCTGAGCTCTTTCAGTTCTCTAGCCATTAGTACTGCCATTAGTACTTTTTGAAAAACTTACTATGTAATTGTGAATAGTGCTGATCACAACAAATCTTTAGAAAATGTAGCCCCACATCTATTTACTTCCCTAATGACTGAATTTCACATCATTCTTCTGCTGTCAATTGTCTCCTTAGAAAACTAAGATTTTATTTATTTATTTAGTAATTTTTGTGTGTGCTTAAGACAGCCTGACTCAATTGTCACTCGGTTTAGGGATAATTACACATTAGATGCTATAAATGGATACAAAGAATATATTTCCCTAAGAATCCGTAAGAAGAAGAAAAAGAATAACAACGAGCAAGCTTTAGAAATGCTTGTAAGCCACTTGTCTATCCATACCAGCTGTTTGACACTAGCACTCTTCTTGAAATAATTTTAAGACTGAAATCACACAGTGATGCTGCTTCTGAAATGTTAATGTTTTAATGTCTAAGGCAAGACTACATTATTCTCCCCTGAAGTTTTTCAGCAGGCAGTTAGGTCCTTCCCAGCACCAACAACATTTTGGAGCCCTACTGATGATAGAGCCAAACTGCCTTCTGTCTTGCTTTCAGGGAATAAATGCTTCTTGTGACTCACACTGCCTTACTCATCTTGAATGCAGCTGTCTTCTTCTCATAAGAGTTAAAGTAAATTTACAAAGGTGCTTTAGTGAGACAAAACTGAAAAGGCGGCTTATTCTCGAAGCTCACTACGTAGGCTTTTTTTCTGAGAAACACTCGTTCAATAATGATATTCCCTGCCAAACTCACAAATTGAATCTGGGGGAGAGACAGGGAGGATGTTTCAAAGGTTAAATTAAATGACAAGTTTTGTCAGTGTGGTCCATGAAGATCATAATGTGTTATTTATTTAGGGCTTTTGCTAGGACTGGGATTGCACAGCGTGTCATGGCCTCTCTGGAATATTTGCAAGATTTGTCCCATCTGTTTGGAGACCAACAACTCCAGAAGTCTTCCGTGGAGAGACTGTGGCTTTCTGTCGGTCCATCAGTGTAATAAAAAAAAGTGGTTATATACTTCTAATCTGGACACCATGGTCATAGCCACTTCTCACTCAAGCTGAACCAAGCAAGTAGGAGGTCTTATCTGCTCTTTATTTGACATCACTTCTCTAGCACTGTCTGACAAAGAAGGCTGAATTTAATTACAGCTGTGTGTCTATTGCTGGTGGTGGGTGTGCTGAAGATATTCTGCATGGGTGTCTGGAAAGGTACCATATGGATCCTTAGGGGAAGAGCAAAGACAAGACGACAGGAAAAGTAGGAAAGAACAAAACACCAACTCTATGTTACTCCCTTACTAGCACTGTTCTTTTTTTTTATAAGCTGAAAGCTGACACAAGCAGCACTGGCCAAGGCTGTGCTATTTACGCTCTGGCAACATCCTGAATGCCTCATGGTGCCAGTCAGTATCATTTCTCACTGTTAGAGGAGCAGTGAAGTAGCAACTTTACTCCATGTTTCTTAGCAAACTTGCTTAATGGTAGTTCAAAACATATGCTACATTTTTCTCATAGCCAGCCTGTTCCCTCAGCGCACCAAAGGACAAGGCACCTCTGTCTTCTCTGTCTCTTTAGACAATGGGTGAGCACTTTGAAAGAAGAAAACAAAAGCTCATAGGCCTGCATGAATTTGTTGAAGCCCAGGCTAGATTAAAAGAAGCAGCAAGCCAAACTTTTGGGTGCACCCTTGAGAGGAAGGAAAATGTGGGGAAGTGGTAGCAGTGTATGTAGTGTTTTGCAAATGAAAAACTGAAATTTCAGATGTTTTTGCAGTAGACCTGGTTGAGTATTACATAGGTAATGGGAGAAAGTGTTTCAAATTAATGTGGCAAGTTTGCTGCGCTCTTATTTATGAGTTGTAACTATTTTAATTTCTCTATAACACTAAATTATTGCAGCCATTTTGGATTGAGACCTAACAGCTTCTTTAAATCTTTAGTAATTTAAAATCTACAATTCATTTACTGCTTTCATCTGAAAATGGAATTTCAAAATACTTTAAACTGCTGTGGAAGAAAAAAAAATCCCCATCTGGAACTAATTTGAAATTTCATGTATATTTTGCGAAGTTTTTGAGTTCAATGTTTTATAACATAATCTGACAATTGGACTCTGAGAATAAAAAAAACAATTTGATTAGAGCAACTAATTTGGAGTTACCTCTCCAAATGACTTTGTCTGTCCTTTTACTGCTGGCCTTAAATTTGTGTCATATAATTTCTGATCTGTTAGAGAAAAATAAAACCAGGGACGAATCTTAATAGTTGTCTTTAGAATTTAAGAATTGCTTAAGAAATTTCTTTAAGAATCTTAAAGCAAGCAAGATGTTAAGATAGATAATAAAATACTAGAGTGTACACTGGGAGCTTTACAACGTCTTTATACAAAACATGATATAAATAAGTAAAGAATATTTAGAGGCTTGTCTCAGGTATCTAACAGTCTCAGGAAAAGCATTACCAAAGTGGAAGCACTCAGAAGATAACCACAGAAATGGGGCCCAGAAAAACTCATAATAAAAACACAGTGTGTTTCCCTTTCTTAGCATGGTGAAAAAAAAAAACTAAGGATAAAAAATCATCGGTAATATATTGAAATTAGATCAGCAACTTCTTGCTGTATCATAGAACAAGAATTGATTTTGCATGAGAAATAGAGGCTGGGTATCAAAACACCAAAAAATGCTGAGACAAGAACTTAATTGGGAACAGAGAGAGAGTGGATATTTGTAAGTTCTCCAGACTCTTCAGAATTATAACCAATTACAATGGATGTTGTGGAAAGGATATTGTGCCTTTTGTAAAATCAGAAAAGATTAATATCTACATATTCTCTTACAGCCACTGGTGCTGGTCACCCTAAAAAGACAGGTTAATTAGTTAGAAGAACACGGGAATTGATCTAGTAAGACAAAAATGTTTTCAAAATTGAAATGTAAATAATATAAAACTTGGCTATTAAGTTTTGAAATCATAAATTCAATTCAGAGACTCAACAGTTCATTGATTAAAGGGAGAGGAAGCCTAGTCTAGAGAATATAGTAGGATAAAGCACAAAAACTAATAACCTAGAGAATTGCCTAGTGCTTTTTTGTTGATTTGCTTTGTGTACCTGCAGAGGCAAACTTAAAAGATAAATTTTTGAGACTTTTATTTCCTTGCTCTGAGTAGTATCTACTTTTCAGTTACATGGGTACACAAAATTTAGGTTAAGCTATTGGTAACAATAAATCCTGGATATTCTCTATGGTCAAACTAAGACTCTAACTCTCAGTACTCTAAAGTGGCTGAAAGAGTCATGCTTAAATTTTCAACTGACATTGATGATAAAATGGCCTTGAGTGAGTACGCTACTTGATTTCCCCAGCAGAGGACATATTTTTATCTCACTTCTTATTTTATCATAACGACTGCCTGATTCCGAGTGCCTGAGAGAGTCCATAAGAGCTAAGGACAGACAAGGCTTCTTGAGTAGAAAATTTATTCAAAATTCCTTTGTTTGGCCACTAGATGACTCTCTGATCTATTTAAATTCAGCAGGAAAAACAGTAGACCCCGAGAACACAAAAATGGATGCCAGGGTTGTTTGTTGTTTTTTTTTTTTTGTAGGTTTTTTTTCATTCTCGTTGATGTCAGTAGTTTGGTATGCTATGATAACACAAGACAGTCAAAGAGCCAAGACAAAATTCAAGCTCATGTATTTTTACAGCCTAAACACTTTTTTTGGCTTTACTTTACTTTTTTTTTTTTCTTTCAAAAGTCTTCTAAGACTTGAAGATAAGGAGTCATACACACACACAAAAGAACAAAATAAGCAACCTTGACAAACCTAACAGGCAAAAGTGAGACTCCAGTGTTGATATCATGTAAAAAATAGGTGATGGTAGCAAATGGTGTCTGATAATCATTCCACTGATGTTCTTTGATCCCGAAAGCTTCATATAGTTTCATTTTTTTTCTTCAGCGATTTTGGTCTCTTCTTGGGAATTGGCCTTGTTATTCCTCCACTTCTACCATAAAAGCTTCAGGAAGTTGCTGTAGGATAGATGTTACAGTTAACTCTGCTTCCTACTTCTCTCCCTCCTGCCTCACTCTTTCCCCCAGTAAAGAGATAGTATGGTTTCTAGTAAAGGGGACTTGAATGCAGGTATATGGAAGCAAAAATTTCAGCTTTAATTCAGCATTCCACAACCAAGCGATATCTTGATGAAGGTGATTCTGAATCACTAATTGTAAGGCTGACTGAAGAGCTGACATCTTTAGCATTTTAGAGTTTGAGAAGACTAGTAAGTGGACCAGGTAGATTATGCAGCCCTCTGAAGAGAACCAATGGACAAGAAGTTACAGTAAATCCCAAGACACAATCTGCTCTGGTGTTTTCTGCTGAATTGAAGAACAGATGGTAGGGCTGCTATTTGGTTTTCAGAATCTTAAGCAGACTGCTACACTATGAGTAGGAGACTATTCACCATTATCTATTGAAATGGATGGCAATAGGCAACTCAACAAAGTTTTGGTAGGAGTATCTCTCTTTGTTTGTGAAAAGTCCAGGAACTAGGACTCCTACTGTAGATGTTTAATTTTTTATGTTTACAATCTTTCCCAATGTAAATTTACTGTCATGTGGTACAGAAAAAAATCCAACATGACCTAAAATCCAAATACAATTCACTGTGTCATTTGTTGCTGCTTATGTCTGATGGAGTAAATGGGATAAATGTGAAGATTTACCTAGCTTAGTTTTTGATCCCATGACCAGAATCACCAGTGAACCAAAAACATTATTTGTCCAGCTCTAGAAATTATCATATTTTCAGAAGACATTATGGAAAGAGAATTATTTGTTCAAGAGAAGTTTAGTGTAGTATCTGAAAGTAGGAGAAAAAAAAATATTTATTTTGGTTCTCTATTAAAATATTCTAATACTCAAATGAAATCAGGAAAAAAAACTAATTATATATATTCCTTAAAACTGAAAAAGTCTTTACATCAAAGTGACGAGGATTTCAGAAGTATTTGAATTCTCATATGTATTTTCAGAACTTACTCTAAAATGAACATTCATTATAAATGAACGAATGAATAACTAGTTCAATTTAATAACAGAAATGTGGATTATTACATCTTTCCAAGGATATATATTATAACTTTTAATTTCAAGATGGGATTATTTAAATGTATTTGTAAATTCTTCCAGTAATGAAAAAAAAAGCAGTAAAGGTCAAGCCTTAGAATAAAGAGCTGGTGCTAATTTCATTACTGTAAATGACACTTCAGTTTCATTTTTGCTTTATCTCTGATCTGCTTTTTATGCTTCATAAGGAATGACTTAAGCAGGAACTAGAGAGTGGTGTTGGAATTTCTCAGGCAGCCATTTTCATTAGATAATTTTCAGTCAAGTGTGAAATTCACCAAGGGAGCATTTAAGATTTGTGCATCTCATTTTTCAATCTGGGTATCCTTTATTCATCTGTCTTTCTAGATAGGAAATGTCATTATTTGATGGAATTTGATAGAGTGATTGATGAAGTATGATCAATCAGAGCTTACACCATCACAGGAAACTTGAGAAAATACAGATGAGCAGTGAAATAAGGATGTACAAGTGGTTCCTGCCATTGTCTTGCATTGCAAAATTTGTCAGGTAGCTCCTAAAATTCAATACTGAGAAATCAAGAGGTCAAGAAAAGAACGTGCAGAAAGGTAGTGAGAATTTTTTATTACATAAATTCACCTTTGATATTAGATAATTGTGTAACATCAACACGTCAATGTCTTCCTCATTTTAAGTAGTTTCTTTCATATTCTGTGCCATGGCAGCTACAGACAGACTTTAGCCGTGGACAAATTGAGTCTAGAGAGAGCTTCAAAAGCAAGTCTGGCCCTTATTCAAAATCCTTTGAAATGGATGAAAGCGTGTCTAATGACTTCAGTGGACTTTGACTTGAACTCTTCCACCTTCTACAGGCAGTCTTGCATTCTGATCATGGCTCCAGATGATGTTCATGTATTTTATTCAATTGCTCCTTATTTATATGTATTGAACAGCACTTGGAATAGGTCCAGGAATACAGGAGTTTTGCCTTCCAAGATGATGCTTTAACAGTGAATGCAAGAACATTTTTTTTTTTTTCAGTGTCTGAATTTTCTGTGATTTTCTGCACAGTGACACAAATGTTGTATTAGGGGTATCTTCTGTCACTCCAGAATTAGGCCACAGGTGGCTGGAGAGGAGAGGTAAGATGGATTGTTCACAGACAAAAGAGGAAAGGAATTACTGTCCACATCAAAATTACTTCTGTAAGCATTCAGGCTTCGGTCAAAATTGTACATATAAAGTTGTAGTAGAAAACAGTTTTCATTGCATTTCATTGGATTCCAAAGCTGCCTGACTGTGGGAAAAGGCAGGACTGCGAGCATTATAAGGAACTATCAGACCAAGAGCAAGGTACCTGGGAAATAATGGCTTTTCAGCATTAGAAATGCCGAAGAGTTGCAACTAAGTGTTTCTGTGATTTCAGAAAGTGAGATTAAGTCTTTGAAAGTTTATGGCCTTTATCTCCACTCCTGTGAGTGGAATGTGCTGATCTAAGAACATGACAAGGGGGACAAATGGTCTACCACCTGCTGCCTGAATCGAGCACTCACCCGCAGGTCACCAGTCTTGTCAAAGAGATTTACATTGATGGAATATGAAATGGCATTGCCATCAAAACATATAAGATTATCTTTCCTTTGGAGAAAAGCAACAGCTACGCTAACTTTGAAGTTTGGGGACAAAAAGGCAATTAGTTCGAGTGTACAAGACACAAATGGGGAAAGTAATTCAATGTTGCCACTAATAGAAACTGGCAGTTTCAAACTCTGAAAGATGGGCTTCTTATAACACTTTTTCAATGACAAGTCTCCAGTTAGTGAACAGATTTTGCACCACAAGAATGGAATCACTTGAATAACTATGTCCAATCCTCAAAAAAAGAGAAAATCTTTCTGCTATACATAAATAGATTTCACAGAGCTTCTACTCTGTGTGCCACCATACCCTCATGAGCCACAGACCATGTTCCAATAATCCACATGTCACAGGAATTAAGTGGAGGAGATTGTGGGAATTGTATGAATTCTGTTAAATAAAACTTTGCAGATGATCTTAGCAAGCTGACTACACTATATACTACAGAAGAGCAAACTCCCTCCTCTGCGTACAAAAGACTAAACAAGAATCTGGTTAATGGAGAAATCCTTGAGCGTATGAACAAAATACAGCAATTAAGCACTTGAGAAATTACAGTGCTATTAAGGTTATCAAACTGGCGTCTTCTGCCTTCCTTTAGCCCTGTCTTAACTTCAGCTTTCTTCAGCTTTCATTAGCTTAACATCAGAGCCTCAACTTTAGAATTTATTTTGAGATTTTTCTGTTACAATCTCTTGCATCAGCTGAAATGCAGTCTGCTGTCTTGCTGCTGTACTGACCATCACTAACAGTAGCTAAATGAGTTTTGATTAAGATAAGTGAATGTATCTCTGGCTGACAAGACGTCCTGTCATCCACAGAAATACAGAGCATAATAAGTGTTAAAGCCTAAAAGGATTAATAATTTAATAATGCTTATTTTTCTCACTAACACAAGGCATCCTTTTAGATGTAATCTGTATTAGTTATCGTTGTCTTTTCTGCCTGTCTGCAGGTATGCTACCTAAGACTAAGGTAAGATGAACATCAAAAATCACCAGAGGATTTTCAGTAAATACAGAATGTATCTGTGCTTTTTTTAACAGGATCTGCTGTAACTATCATGAAACTTGAATTCATAAATATGTGCTGATAACTAATTTTTGTTCAGACAAACCTGAAGATGTCATTAACAGCATTTTAAACCGAGTGGTATGGAAATCAGCTTTACATTAGAACACCTCTCACAATATTCCACCTCATAAAAGTTAGAAGCAGTTGCAAATATCCTAAAATGAGCCATCAGATTAACATTTTCTAAGGTATCAGTGGTGGGTTCTCACACTGGAAATCTATTCTTCTGGCAGGCCACCAGAATTTAAATTTGGCAGGCTGTAGTGCAGTGTAAGGTTTACTTATTCAATCAAGCATTCAATTAACTAACACGTCAGTATGTTGGTCCTTTGTGAGACAAATAAAAGGCAGCTAAAGTGCATTGAGCCATCCGAATGGATAGTTGTGTAATTAATATTTGTTTTTAATTTATTGTAAGATGTCCAGGTGCTCTGGCAGTCAGTTCCCAGGAAATCCTTAAAATAATTGACTGAGTTCTGTAAACTTACTAGAGGGCAGCAGGTTTTCTTCTCTGTGTGATTAGAATTGTCCCAATGATTCATGAGGCCTTTTCAAAATTTTTTTTTACCTTTTTTTTTTGTTAATACTTTGTTTACAGTATGACATAATTTCTGTGCAATTGCCTGTCCGTTAAATATTAGGCTTTAGCTATTATCTACAATCTACCTAAGACGGTCATTGTTTTGGGATCGCACAGCATTCTCCAACTCAGTAAAACAAGCTTTATCCATCTGAGGTTTGACAAAGCAGTGGAGCTCTTCTTGGGAGAGAAGAAAGCATGTAGTTTCAGGACATTTTTTTTCCTCAGTGAATCTCATCTTTGTTAGCTGCTCCAGTAGTAGGTTAATCCTAGTTGTGTAAGCACTAAACAGAGAGAGAGAAAGGCATTTGAAGGGTGTGATCTTATTACCTGTGTGTTGAGATAGGATGAGTTGTCCTCTGAAAACATAACTTCTCTTTCCACTGTTTAGATGAGTAACTTGGGCTATACCTACAACTTTTCGGTGAAAAAAAAAATTGAGAGAGGAGGAAATCAGAGCCTTTCAGTTTGTTTTTGTCCCATTTAACTACAGTACGCAAATTAAGAGCATTGATATGCTAGGCACCTCCCATAGCCAATGGAGATGCGGGCATCGTCAGAGAATGATGTAGTTTGGACACTCCATTCCTATTAAGTACAGAATAAAGCCTAAGTTTATGCCGATAATTGAAATCAGATGAATCAGATCTTTACATAACAAAAGTTTGGATTTCACCAAGGTCTCAGAGTAAATGGGATGCTTCTTAGCTAACCAAAAGAGAAAATAAGCTAGGCTGATTGGCTATATTGCATGTTTTGTACTTACATTACCCTATGACATTGACACCGTGGGAATTGCAGGGACATTTCTAAACATCATTTCATTGGTGACCATTTGTTAGATTAATGATACTACAGGCCCTAGTGGGAGGACCATTATGTGCTCCACTGTGTCATCTCCAACATAATATTTTGTATGTCTGTGTTGTAGTTCAGCTCCAACGGGGACCAGACTACACAGTCTCTCTCTCACTCCCCCCACTCTCTGAGAGAATAGGAGGAGATTTGACAAACAAAAGAAAACCAGAAAAAAAAACCAAACACGCGGGTTGAGATTGAACAAAAAGTAAATTTAACAGTAATGACAGAAGAAAACAAGACAGTGATGGAACACAAATACAGTACAATAGCTCACAACAGATCTCCACATCCAGTCTCTTCCAAGTAGCAGAGGGCCTCCCTTCAGCACCCTCCTCACTTATATACTGAGCATGATGTCAGATGGGATGGAATAGCCCTTTGGCTAATTTGGGTAAATTAACCCCAGCTGTTAGCTAATTAGTTAACTATCCCAGCCATAGGGGCTATCAGCTTCAGTTCTCCACCCAGCTCAGGTAAATATTAACTCTATCCTGGCCAGAACCAGGACAGTCTGGTAACTCCTAGAATTTATTTTTTTAATCTCTATACCCTGTTGCATTTGCATCATTCAGTTATGTATTCCCCACTACTCATACATTGGATGAAATATCATTTGCAGAAGGATCATTCCCACTACTATCTCCCCTAGTTTATTTTTCCTCTGACCAAAGTTTCATTGATTTTTCGACTGGCCTCTTCCTGGCTAACAGTTAGTGATCACACTCAATGTACAGATAATAGAGATGCCAGTATCTTTGTAGTGGTTAGCTGTGATCACACAGAGCTGTTCTCACATGTAAGTATTCACAAACAAAAGTGATGACAGAGATCCCACAAGCATAGACACATCTGTTTAAATGATAATGGAAACCTCACCAAGAAGGAGTAGATTAGCTCATAAATCAGATTTAAGGAATATCTTTTCAATTTCTCCATCTTGCATTCAAGATATTGTGGGTTCATTTTTAAGATAAACTGCTTAGCAGCTACCTTTATTGCATTTAATACACTAGTGCTAACCTGTATGTTTAAAAATTCTAATATATTTAATGTTTAGTAGAATACAATATTGAATTTTAAGTTTTGTAGGACTTACTTTTCAGCTATTAAAGCTTTTTGAAATATGTGAGTAATATTTTCCAAGCTCCACTTAAGCTGTCTTTAATGTTCAGTTTCTGACTAGAGTTTGCTTGAGGGCATGATTTTCAGGTGTCAGAAGTCTGACATTGTTTGGAAAAAAAACCACCAGTTTGGGAAATCTTCAGTGAAGTACTGAGAAGATGAGGCACCACAAATGACTAGTTGTATTTGTAACACACTGACCACTATCAAGAAAACTAGTACAAAACCAAGTGTTTCACGTTTTTGAGCTATTCAGTCTGAAACTAGTTCATATAAGATTTGTAATGGTTAAAGAATATGACTTCAGCTTTCCTGCCAATGTAACAACTCTATTAAACTCAAAATGGTACATTTTCCTTCTCCTTAGCATTGTTTGTTTCAGTAAAGAACACCTGAATTTTGAGAAAAGGTCTATGGATCTTGCAAACTGAACTGCTCTCTAAATATCAATACAAATCTTATTCCTGTTTCAAGGAAATAAGAAATACATGACAGTCCGTAGCTGAACATGGAACAAATTCTTCCTCTGACATTTTATGTTCCTGCTTTATTTCTGTTCGTGTTATCTTGGACATTATTCTTAGGAAAGTCATTAAAAGCTCAAAGGTATGTATGAGATTAAGGATTTCAGGAGAATGGAATTGAAGATAGGTTTTCAGTACAGATATCACTTGCAGTATGCAAACATTTGACATTTCTGTTGCTCTTGGGGTACATTATCAGCACACAGTGAACTCAACCTTGGGTTCCTATAGATTAACAAAAGTTACCAGCATGCTGTGAAATGGAAAAGCAAAAGATTATCCTCTTTATTCAGCATATGTATGCAAGCTTCCAGTGTGCCAAAATTTAAAGGGTATAATTTCTAAAACTGGTGAAACAGTGAAAGCTTTATCTGCATGTTTCTGAGTTTATCTGTATACAAAGTATAAATATAAAAGAATAGCCCAAGATTTCTGCTGAGCACGACTCTTTTTTTAGAACCTTTTTCTTCTGCCAGTCTTTTTCCTTCTATTCCTCCAGCTTGAAAGAGAGATAAAGCAGTAGGAAACTCTTTTACAGCCCTTAGCTAGAGCTGATGGGACCCAGGCTATATTACTGCCAGGATGAATCTGAATATTAACTGACCCTTTGTGTAGGGGTCTAACACCTGACAGTCTTTTATATTGCCATAATTAAAATGAGTCGATGGGTCAATGAAAGTGAACTTTTCAATATTAATGACCTTTGATTACACCTAACTGAAGAATCAATGGTATAAAGTCAGCACAGGCTAGAAATACTGATCCAGAAATCCTGTCATGCAGGCAGACATACCACATAACAAGGTTTGTATTTAAAGCTAAAATAGGACTGTGTCATATTAGCAAATAAACAGAGTTGCATCATATAAGTCTATGATAAACATTAATAGGTCCTTGCATTCATCTAAGGTACCTCTGTTCAATTAAGTTGTAGCTTAACACACAACCTAAGTTTCTTAAGCATAACTGTTGCTGATGCTCAGTCAGATGTTTAAATTACCAGCAATGTTTTGGTGGTCCATTATTTGTTATACTGGATCTACTTTCAGTAGCAATAATTTTGTCTATTTATTTCAATTTTTTTTTTTTTTTTTTACTAAAGGACTTCAGCAGGATAGGGGAATGAATTATTTTTCTTCCATAGCCTCTGGAAATGACCATATCCTGTGGGCAAGGATTAAGTTCTGACACCTTCTGTAACAGTGATTTGTACTGATGGGCTTGTTCACAGAAAAGGCCCTTATATCACCCACAGGTGGTTTCATGAGGAGGAAGAATTTCAGATAGGTAAAAAGATCTGTAATCTTTTATCAGATGAGACAAAAACTTCATGGGTGGGGACACAGAATAATTCTGCTGTTTTAGTTCTTGAAAAGAAATTTTATCTGTCAAGGAGTCAGAAGTATAACTCCCAGTAATCCAGTCCACACACAGCCCTCACAGGTCTTGAAAAAGCTCATTTTTGCCCTATACCCATTAGGTAAGACTTCTAAAAGCAGTCAGTGTTAGCCTAACTGTGGCCAAAATAACTGGTGAAAGCTCACCAATTAGTTCAATGGGGAGAGTCAAATCAATAGTAAGTGCTTTTCAAAGTCCCACCACTTATCTTTTAACATAAACATATGAGTTCAAAGAAAGATAAGATGAGAAAAGTCAAAAAAGGTCAATGCCAGCCACCTCTTTACTTAGGAACAACTATACAACAATAGTTGAGCATATCTGAACAACAAAACACAGGTAATTTCAGTGTTACGCTTCCAAAATATTACAGTGAGGGGAAAAACATTCAAATGATGAAAAAAACCTTTGTGGCACTATCCATTAAAATTTGCCAAAGAGAAAGATGGAGGGATACTTCACTGGAGTATTCTTTTATTCATAAATACACAAGTCAGTAGCAGCATTGTTCATTCTAACAGGGTACTTCATTATTGCAAAGTGTAGTGTCAAAATCCACATATTTAACTCACTTCTCTTGATGTCAGAAGACCACGGCATACCCTAAAGAACAAATATTTGAATACTGGTAAAATACTATCAGTGAAGTCTTGGGTACCCATCTGTTGCACAGATAATACACATACTGAAATGGCTGCCATTTATTACCAGTACTTACAAAATAGTCAAGACTTCTGGTGTGTGTGTATGCATAATATATACACACACAGTATGCATATGTATATACAGCTATATCTATTAGTTATGTATCAATATGCATATAAATTTATTCTTAAATATTTACAAACAATTAGTATATTTTTTCAGGCTCAGGTTTTATATTGCTTTCAGCTGACTGAAAGGGCATATGGAAACAATGGAAACATATGGAAAAAAGATCTGTTTTAAGACCAGATTGTGACATGTTTACTCATGTTGAATAACATATGAGGAATATTCCTTCTGTGGCATAAAGTACTCTGCCATGAAGAAGTGTCAAAATGCAGCACTTTGCATTTACTCACGCTGTTAGATATTTGTCGTTTATTTACCTGCAGCAGTGATAGTGTGAAGTCAGAATGAAATCTGGCGTTTGATTGTTTCATTTATTTGCAAATTCTACCCCATGATAATTTTCTTGAATCAGGGTTACTCTTTTATTTACACAAACTGGAAAGAAGCTCTTACCTCTACTGTATAGGAATTACCAGGAAAGATTATTGAAGTCTCTCATTTGTAAGTATTATCCTGCTTAACCTATGAGCTTAAAAATATGACTTTTCAAAATAGATTGACAATGCCACTCTGTATCTAAATAGTGTTTAAACTGTGAGAAATTATTTGCTACTTAAGCCTGATGAGACACTGCATATTTTACACACCCTACTTTGCCTAGGCAGTAACATGGATCTTCAAAGTGTGAATGGTTTTATTTATGAGGGGTGCGCGGTTACTCATCCTCATGCACCTTGGAGAAGAGAAAGAAAGAACAGAATTTCAAGCTTAGCTCTGAACAGCCTGAAGTTTAACTGTTGTACCCACATTGATTCAGTACTGATATCACTTGCAGTATGCAAACATTTGACTGCTGTACCCACATTGGTTCCAAATTCCACCTGAGCTCCGTTCAAAATAGCTTGAGATATTGGCTCTACAGCACTTCAGAGGCTCAAGGTCATAAGCTAAACTCCAGTTTATTTGTGCTGAACACATGTGCCCACACAGCCACACAAGAGAAAGTCAAAGGGATATTTGAAAAGCATTAACCCACTTTACCTAGGAAAATGCCAATTTGCATAGAGGATTATTATATGTACAACTAGGAATATGCAATTATGGCCCTTTTAGTAGACATCACATACGTGAGCCTTCCATTCAATTCTATACGAGGTTGATGCTGAGGTCTTGATCCTGGCTAGTCCTACTCCTTCATTTCAGCCCAAAGTAAATGCCACATGAAGGAGATAGATCTTCTTTCATTTTAAAGATCCTGATCCTGCAAACACTTGAAAAGGCAAGTAGTTTTACACACATAGATCATCTGCAGAATCAGAAATGCCCCAAAGTGCCAAAATAAAAATATTAAAAAAAAAAGAAAAGAGAAAAATGTTACCATATAAAAGCATAATCTCAGTCTGAATGGCCTCTGCTAATGTAAGTTCTATGATTCCTCTAGACATATCCACCTAAATACATTTGTGCTTAATCCAAAATATTTAAAATTAAGAAATGAAAGTGCATATTACTAGCTGCTCAATTATAAATCCTGTAAGACAAATTCTAGTTCATTTCTCAAAGGTAAATATGGTTGAAGTAACTTAATTTCAATGGCATAGCGGCATTTCAATATACAAAAAAAAAAAAGAACTTCCCAGGGGATTTGTGTTATTTAGACAAGATAATACTATTTTGCAAAAGAGAGCATGCAGAGTGCCACTTTAAAAAGAAACAAAGCACTGGTAGTTTATATCTGTATAGATTATACCTATATAATCTGGAGTAAATCCATTGATATGCCAAGTAACAGAAGATTCTTAGTTCATTGCCTTTTTCCAATCTGACATCTACGCTACTCTCTTTTTGATTTACAATCAGTTCTGTAAAGTATCTGATCCTAGTATTTATTAATTTTCTTTACAATAAAACTGTAAAAAAAAATCTGACAGATTAAAGTAACATTGTGTCAGAAGATCCATGAGTGAAGGGCAGTTTTGCAGGTCTCAAAATACAGAGAAGTTAAGTATTTCATAATAACAAAGTAAGCAAATAAATTCCAGACTTGCCATGGAAACACAGATACTCATGAACTAACGGCAGCACTTGATCACACTCTAGTCATATATTATTATCCTTTAGACTTTAATTCTGCAGTGAAACTGCCCGCAGTATGGTAGCCCAATCATACCTCCTTACATATTTCTGGATTAATTCTTTGGGATCGGGACTTTTTTTTTTTTTTTTTTCCCCAGCAGAAAACACGCTGTTTGCACAGCATAAGCAGCAGCCCATACAACTTTTTATTCACAACCAAGTATAATCCTGGACAGAAGACTGCGAGCTACTAGTAGAAATCTTTCATAGAAAATAACTAAATCTTAAAACTAGCAGTAGCTATACCTGCTACTTCTGCAGCTGCAGACAAAGGGTTGGGAACCTGGCAGGCTGAGGTACCTGATCCCACAAGATGCTGTGTATCTCCAGTGCGATCCAGCGTTCTTTCAACTCCAGTCAACATAGGTTGTTGAGTTACAGATGTTCAACACATCGCATGAACAGGTGTATAAACTCTGTCAGATTTTTGCATGTCACTTACCTGAATATGAAAGACATTAAAATGAAATGAAGCAGGATAATTAAGACTGTGCACACTCTAGCACAGACCAAAGGCCATTTCTTGTCACATCCTGAAGGACATATCTTGTTATACACGGCTTTTAATCTGAAATTCACATCTGGATCAATAGCATATCACCCTAAAAAAATACGCTATGAAGGTTTTTATCTTTTTTTTTTCATTTTATGCCACTATAATGACTTGAAAGGGGAAAAAAATCCTAACAAATGAAAGTAAAGTAAGATGGAAACATAAGATGGAGATGGAGACAACATTCAACAGTGACAAAATCTATTTTGCTACCAATCCTTACAGTCCTCTACCTATACGCACAGCCAATAACCAGTAAACATTTTGGTCACGACAATAAAACATTTCACAAAGGCTCTCTGTGTTTCAAGAAGACATGAACTGAATTTTTAAGAAAATGTTAGCCTCAAAGCAATTCAAAAGATCACATTTGAAAAAGACAAAGAAAATCATATCCAAGCAAAAGAGATTCTAGAAAACTGCTACCCAAATAGCTAACAGAAAGCTTGAAGCATGACACAAAAGAAAGATATGCAAAGTATCCTGACATTGCAGTCATATCACAAGTCAGCATTTCAAGAACAATGAATGAGATATAAATATTTACCCTAGGTAGCTAGACTGAAGAATGTAAACAGATTCCACAGATATAATATAATTTGTCAATATCTTTACTGCTGGAAATGGAAATGTTAACTCAGGCAGGTCACTGATTCTGAAAGATGAGTGTAATCAATTACATTTTTTTACCTGTCCATCACTCACACCATTGCCTTTCTTGCAGCTGACTGCTCCCCTGCATTCCATTTCTTGTTTCAAGGCACTGAACAACTTTTTATATCCACTTTTCACTCTCTCTTTTTCACCATCTCCCTACTGCCTTCTCAGACTAACACTGCTTGTTTCAGAACTACTCTGTTTTCTTCCCTTATTTTCACGGTATTGCCTGTTCCCACTGTCTCCCATCTCAGAAAGGTGGCCCCTCTGGTCTCTGAAATGCCATCTTAAATCTCACTTCTTCTTAAGGTCCACAAATTTTAACCACCTGCTAAACAATAAAATCTGATCCAAAGCTTGCTGAAGTCAGTGAGAACCATTCCATTAACTTCAATGGACTAGGAATCAGGAACAGATTGCTGTCAGTAACTCAGGACTGAAATCTAGCAAAAGAAAAAAACAGAAGGACCTGTATGTTAGTTAATAACAGACTGCCACTTGAACATAGTCGTTGCAAAGCTACAACTAGGTTAATACCATTTGTGAATACTTCCAGACCTTAGGCAAAGGACTCAGGCCGTAATTTTACTGTTACCTTTATCTGTACAAATTTGGAGCAATGCCAAAGACTTCTGCCAGAGCTTGAACAAATAAGCATAGACTAGTTTCTATGAACTCCTTTATACACCACAAAATACCACTCTACACCTAGCTATGTAAAACAAGGAAAATTGCGTTCATGAACCAGGTTAATAAATTGCTACAAAACCCCCCTGAGTTAAAATGGCTGTTTAGATAGAGTGATGGAGCATTTGGAAAGCACAGTGAAAAGTTTAAAGCCAGTATGTTTTAAATTCTCATTGGCAAGGACATGCAACACTGTTCTTGCAAGGATCTTCTCCGTAATCCAGTATTATACATCCAGGAGCAATTTGAAGAAAAGGCATTCCAGAAATCAAAAATAACAATGTGACTCCACTTCATTCTTCCTGTTTTCATAAACAGTTATTTATTCCTTCTTCATGTAATTCTCCCTGCCTCTTCCTACCTCAGTTCTCTAATGCCTATTTTTTATAAGGGGAAATTAATATAAATTACTTTTGCCTACTCTTCCCTCTCCTATCATTTAAGTTTTAATTTTTCGGCTGTAAAGCCAGTGCCTTTCTGCAATCCCCCAGTGTTCCCACCAAGTGACGTAGCAAAATCACTTCTAGCAATTTGGGCGATGATGATCTAATGCAGGATAATTACTAAGACACACAAATACTACATAGAGGACTCTGTTCGTGTTATGGAAAAAGCTATCGTTATCAGACAGCAACTATCACCAATATAAAGCTAGAATATGACACACATTGAAAAAAATTTGTTGTGATTCAAGGCCATTTCAGCAGTAGTTTGACAGTAATGACCTTATATTTTACTAACCAAGGTACTTTAGAGGACGGGATAAAAGTAACACTGCCTATTGCCACATAACTTTGCCAAGTGGATCAGCAAACACAAAGCCAGTTAAATGACCTCCACTGAAGGGGTGCAGTTTGGAGTTTTTTTCAGTTTATTTTCTGTATGGTGGTTTTTTTTTTTTTAAATAAGATATTTATGCTGATACTTTTATTATAATGAGGTACACTCCACCCTTCAGTTATAGGAGGTAAATGCTTTGTAGAAATGAAATTACTGTTGCAACAAGGTTGCTTATGACATTGTTTAATACAAAAAGGAACGAGGACACAGTGCATTGATGGGGGGTGGAGCTGTATATACAAAACAGTGATTATTACTTCTATTCTGCCATCTAACACAGATGTGAGAAGAGGGGACAAAAACAAATGCATTTTCTTTCCAGTACTGAAACATGCAAAGACAAAATGCCTACCACAAGTTGTATGCAGCTCAGAATAATACTTAAAATAGACAACTCTAGAAATGCCCCTGTATACTTACTTTGTTTAGATTTTTTAATACATATTTAATACTCTGATCTTTCACTTCAAAACTTGGAATTAAGCAATGTGTGAATAGAATCTGAAATACAGACAAGGCATTGCTCACATCACATTAAAATGAATCTTTTAAATGCAGCTGTGGATTTCTAAACTTAGATTTGAACAGGATTTTTAGTTGCTTGGAAATTGAAATGCAACATGAGCTTGGCCACATCCCATCTTTTTTTCTTTAAGTGGAATTGTAAATATACAATAAATTGCTGTTTCAAAGAGGCAACATGCAGAAATCAACCCTATTTGTTTCTTGCAGGATTGTGTCAACCTGTGCATGAATAGATATTGAAGCAGTGGTGCAGTGAGAATCACTACAGCGATACAAATCCACAGCTCAAGCAAGAGATCCAGCCTCTAGGATCTCAGAGGGACAACACCAAGTATATGGTTCTTTGAAATACAACCACTTATTTAACCAATTAATTTAGTTTCAGGAAAACAGCTGCTCACCAACTTTTTTCCAAAAGAGGAAAAAAAAAAAAGGCAGGGAGGGTGGGAGGAGGGAAGAAGTGGAAAGAGCTTATGCATTATGATAACATTTAGCAGAGAGCTGCAAACAGAAAGCAAAGACAAAAAAAAATATTTTAAATGTGACAGAATTCAACCAGAAATGAAGACTTTTTTTGCCTGCTAATATCTTGCCAGAGTTGGCTGGACAAAATTTGGGTTGCAGCTACGGGCTGAAGCAACACTGTTGAGAAACAAAACAAACAGGCATTTACCACCCTCCCCCCCGTCCCCTCCCACCTAGCAAAGTGTGACTGATGCTTTTGGTTGGCTGCAAGGCAAATATTAGCTAGAAAGTCATTTAGCTAGATACATATCCACAGCTCCAGATGTTTAAAACTAATCATGGATTAAAGCCATGAAATAAAAATTTAAAAAAATTTCAATTTGAAATTTTATTGGCATGTTGCTGGAATGGTCAACATTGATCGACAGGAGAGACTTTGTCCACATACTCTGAGAACAGCCTCCCTGCACCTCCCCCCTCTTCTTCCTCTCTCTTGCTCTTTCAGCATGAATGCCATTAAAAGCCAAACAAAATAGTGGCTATGGGTGTAAAGAATGCTGGTTTTCTGGAACGTTGCCATGGATCCTGCTCCTGGTCGCGTCCCACGGAAAGAGGGTGCAGCCTCCCGTCTCTCTGGCAGGCTGGTGTCCTCGGGCAGGGCAGGAGGAAGGTAGCCAGGTACCCCCGCTACTCCCTACTCTTTCCCGTCCACTATAGCCAGGTCTTTGATCACCCTCAGTTTGCCACTGGCATCGATCCTGCGCTTCTCGCGTATTAGGTCCTCCAGGCTGTGGAACCTCACCGTGTGCACCTTGTTCTCGGCCAGGTGGATCTTGAGGCAGTACTGCTGCTGGTGCGGGGTGCCGGCAGCAGCCTGCAGCTCCCCCCCGGCTTTGAACTCCCGTTTCCCGAAGCGGCACCAGGCGGCGAAGCTCTCGGAGTTCGTCCAGCAGATCTCGTCGCTCTTTAAGCCCAGGTGCCCGCAGGCGTTTTGCACCACCAGCTCCGCCACCAACGGGCGGAAGCGGTACCAGCTATTCACCACCCGGCCCACGCCGCCCGCGGCCCCCTCGTACAGGCTGTCCTGGCGGATCTGCCCCTGGTGCAGGTGGATGATCTGCCCGCCGCCCACGTACACCGCCCAGTGCGGCGGAGGCTGCTCCGACGGCCCCAGGTAGAGCAGCTCCAGCAGGTCCCCCGGCTTGCAGAGGGCAGGCAGGGCTGACAGCGAGTAGACGCTGAGGTCCCCGGCCTGGGGGCCGCTGCTGACCTTGGAGAAGATGCATTCCTGGCCGCGGAAAGCGGAGAACTGGGTCTCGTTCAGGACCAGCTGGTGGTGGAGGTGGTGGTGGTGGTGGGTGGGCGTCTCCTGGCCAGGGCTGCTGGAGCCCTTCACGCTGTACTTGTCTGGCTGGCCTCGCTCGTCCAGGTCCTCCTCCTCATCCGAAAAGAAGTAAGCCACCCCGACGCGCAGCTCGTCTTTCTCGATCCCCGAGGGGTCCCCGGTCGGCAGCTCGCTGTAATTCAGGTGGGTGATGCGATCCAGTTGATTTCCCATCAATGACGGGGCGAGGCGAGGGCAGGAATCGTCGGATCTGAAGGAAGGGCGGGGTGGGCAGGGACAAGGAGAACAAGAGAAGGGAAGGAGAGTGCAAACGGAGGGAAGGAAAGAAAAAAAAAAATCAAGGCACATACAAAAGATTTCAGCGATTCCGCCCCAAGCCCCCATCCCTCCCCCTCTCCTTCCTTCCCTTCTGTGTGCAAGGGAGAAACTCCCAGCGCGGATCCTTCCCCCCTGCCCTCAGGGTGCGGGGCAGGACAGAGCCCTGTCTCTCCGGCGCTCTCCGGGCCGCGCCGTGCGGTGCTGCCCGAGCCCCGCGGTCCCGGAGCGGCCGGCTCCCTCCGCCGCGGGAGAAGGCGGCTCCCCGGCGCCTGCCAGCTCTGTGCGGGGGCCGGAGCTGCCCCGGCCGCCTCCGCTCCCTGCGGGACGAGGGCTCCCGGGGCACGGGGAGGGGCTGGCCCCGTGGGTTCCGAGCCCTTCCCTTCCCTCCGCCTGCACGCAGCCGAGCCGCGCCGGGCAGCGCTGCTTGCGGGAAGGCGGCTGGAGGAGCTCACGGCCTCGGGGCTGGCACCTCTGCCCGCCCGATCCCTGCAGCCCGACCAAGACCCCGCAAAAAGCAGGCGATCAGCGCTCCACCCCTCCACCCAAGCGGTACCTCTCGCCCCCCTCTCCCTCCGTACCCGTGTTCGCCCAGCGCCAGAAACCCGCCCCAAACTCCTTTAAAGTCGTCCTGTCCCCATGGGCGCTGCAGACAGGGGTAAGCTTCGTCCTCCCCACTGCCTCGCCGGCTCCTCCGCCCGCTCCGCTGTGAGCTGCCCGGCCCCTCCGGCGAACCTAAGTACCGCCGGCCCCGCTCCCGAGCCCGCCCCGGCCCCGCTCATTGGCCGCGCTGCGCCGCGCCCGGCGGCGGCGGCAGGGTTCCGCGGCCTCGTTGCCCGCCCGGGCCCCGCCGCCACCTCTGCCTCGCAGGGCCCCGTCGGCCCCGGGCGTCCCCAGAGCGGCCCCGGGGCTGCGGCACGGCGGCTCCTCGCTATGGGGAGGCGGGGCTTCCCTGGGTGAAGGGGGGTTATGAGGCGTGCCCACCGCGGTGTGCCGCTGCCAGGAGGTCCCTGCGCCGAAAAGAAAGAAAAAGGTGGGGAGGGAAAAAAAAATACTTCCAGCAAAAACCCGCTCAGGCTTCAGCTGGAGGGTTGCATGTGTCCAAGAGTTGCTCCGTCCCTCAAGGGTGGAGGTGGGATGCCCCTCACCTAACTTTAGCAACCTCAGGAGGTACCTGTACAGTCTAAGCACCTCTGGGGTTCCCGAGAAAAGCACCTGTGGGTTTCCTGAGTTGCACGGCCTATTTTGGGAAGGCGTGAACTGCCCTAACGAGGTGCCTGTCTCTTGCTGTCGCTTAGATGGGACGTTGAAATGTTGACTGGTCGACGTTAGGTGAGGTGACTCTGTGTCATCTTCCACATCTGGCTGAGGCAGCGGTCATGGGTTGTCCTCAGATGTGACCAGAAGACATGCTGTGACCTGTCTTAAGTAAAAAATGAGACTGCCTGACAGTAGCAGTACATTGCTTCCTAAAACATACGAAATCAAAAATCTGTCATCTATAGTAGTTAATACCATACACACTTTTACACCTAATTTTGCACATTATGGAAATGAAACTCAGAAATTAGTTCATTTGACCATCATTTCCCTGTGAAGCAGTGTCAGTGATGGGATTGTAACCTAGTTCTTCCAAGTCCCTAGTCTTGTGCTTTAATCATGCAAACTCCCGAGAAGAGAGAATGTAAATATTTAAAGACATTTCATGAAAAAATCTGATTACATTCTTTGGATCATGTGTGAATCATATTAAAACATCAGTTTTATCTAGAAGTAAACTAACTACTTTCTTCATGATAGAAATAGTTTTGTCATTTAAACATAACTATTTCTGCTTTCACTGTTTGCGGATAATATGTCTCTTCACTGCTGGCCTTTTTCCAGTCTTCAGGTTTAATTAAGTGAGAACAATAATGCCATCACTTTATGGTCACGATAGAGAGACATACAACCTCAAATAAATATAGTGAATTTCAGTTTCTTAGGGTGCAAGTTGTACGCCTAAGTTCATATGGGTCAAATACTGAGTTTCTTAGATAGATGTGTTTACTTCGAATGACCCTTTTCTTTTTCCATTCAAATATTTATATGGCTGTCTTTCTAGAACGGCATTTTTTTTGTCCTCATTATTTTTTTAACATATGCAAAAGCACCAGATCATAAATGGAAGAGAAAAAAGGTTGTGTTTAGTGATACGACATTCAAAGACTGAGATCCATTATTTTTCATTGAGGCAATTATACTAATCTGTTGATGGCTGCAGACTTCCCATGTCTCATAAACCCAGGGGCTACAGCCTGAGACTCACAGGAATTAAGAAGACTTACAGCAGTTAAGGATGTAGCATTCAGGGTCTGTAGAACTAGAAAGAGAATTTTGAAAAAAAAAAAAAGTAAAAAACCCCCAGATTCTGTACTGATATATACATTTTAAAGTTTTACAGGACTAAGCATAACAGATGGATGTTATTAATTTCTGTAATTGTGTAAATGCTTTTCTAATAATTATCAGAAATAATGTGTTCTTTTATGTCATGACCTTCACCAATTGTAACATTTTAAATTAAATTATGAAAACACTCTAATAGGTTTATAGTTAAGGCTGTAAAACAGTGTTTAAATATTTTAATTTTTTTTTAATAGCTGTTAATGTACTTCATTGTTAAAGCTAGTTCAAGTTGAAGGCCATTTTCTGTAGGTACATCTTTCATCAACAGTTCCTGTTTAAAGTCTGCATCTTTTTAGGTTACACTTGCACAATTCACACTTCCCACATTTGCCAATCAAGGCTATGTGGAGTAATTTTTAGATAGTTCTAAACAAACAAAACATTATTTCATCTTTTCCTTGCAAAATAGTGGAAAACAGACTGCTTCAGTGAACTGCAGGTGCAGAAGGAAGGAGTCTGGCTCTAAGGAAGGCTGCTGTTCTAACTAGGTGGGATATCTCCTGCCAAATTTTAACCATTTTCTTTGTCTTCTATGCTTTTGCAAGTCTGCACAAAGAGGGTATTCTGTCTCTTGCTGAAGCACTTACAGTCCCCTAAAATCCACATCTTTCCACGGCCTCTATTCAACACACCTCCAACACTAATTTTCTCATTTCATTTTGGTTCTCGTGGCTGCACAGTCTGTCTCATCAGTGCTTCATGGTCTACTTCTATCCCCAAGAAGGGCTTTTTCCCTCAATTTCTTTTCAGTCTCCGTTTTTAACTATGATGAAGTGTGAAGAAGTTGCCTTAAAAAAAAAGCAACAAACAAACAAAACAGGAAAACTCCAAACTTATAAGCATAGTTATATAAAACTGTGATTAAAGGACTCTGCAGAAAAATCATAGAAATTATGTAAACCAACTGCTTGAAATAAACCTCTCAGTCTGAAGGCTTCTGTTGATGTTAGAAGATGTTACAAAAGCAGTACACAGTGTCCACAGAAGTGTATTGCTGTGGCCTACTGGAGATGCTTCTTTTGTCTGAGCTGTTCTGATGAATACCTTTATCATCTCCTTTAGATGTTTTACTTCCGGGAGCTCACAGAGTCTTGTTTAGCAAGGCAGTGACTGCCAGTTTGGCTGCTCCCAGATGCCCGTGTCACTGTTCACACTGCCGTTGACCAGCTTCAGCCTCATTAAGCAGGGTCACAATCTCTCCTTGGACCAGGACATGGGAATTTTCCATGTTACTAAGCTTAGTCCATTGTTACGGACCTTAACAATTTTTTCCTCATACTGAGTATAGGAAAGAAACCTGGTAACATCCTCATCACTGGCTCTGTCCTGGTCTACGCTGAGGGAATGAACTTAGATTTTTCTGTTGCTGTTTTTCCCTTTTGTGCCTTTTTCCATCCTTGGCATTTTGTCACTGTTGCATTTATGTTTAATTTAATATAGTGAAAACTCTTAAAATATGTAACAGAATAGATGCGCAGTAGCTTAGTCTTTAAACCTTTTTTTTTTAAATGTTCTTATCATCTTGCCTTGAGCTGAGCTTTGGAGCCTTCTTGGACCCCCATTGCTAAAAGTGGAGCTGAAACCTCTGTTGATTTAAATGAGTGGGAAATATTTGTGCAGAAAAAAAGTAGGAATGCATGTTTCAGTAAACAACCAGAGATAAAAAAAAAAAGTTATGATAACAGTGGGAACTTTCCTGTGTATTATAAACTTTCCCTTGATTGTAGAAATCTGCCCATTGCAATTCTGTTAACATTGAATCTCAGATGCCCGGAAACTCACCTCTATTTCAGATTGTGATCTGGTCTGCCCATAGGTATCTAAACGTAAAGGGTACCAGGAACAATCTTCACCTGAAATTCTCCAAAGTGGCATACTCCATGTGTACTTCTTCTGTGCCTACACCTTCATTACCATCTCAGTGTACCTAAGGCCTCAGAGACATAAGATGTTAGTCCTTTGAGAAACTTGTGATCTGGACCACAACTGATGTAGATGGTAGGGTTGCTCACTTTTTGCAAACAGCTTTGCATACATATTGTCCACACACCACAGCAAGGTTGTGATGCTCAGATCTGGGATGTTCTGGGTAAACGTATACACTGCCAACCCTATAGCAGCAGACACACTACATAACTAAGTACAGTTTCTACGTCTAACCCATCTGGGAGCATCCTCAGATTTTGATTCTTGAGCTTTGGACAGCTTATGTCATTTTTATCCAATTATGGTGAAGTAGAACATGGGAAAACTCACTCAAGAACATAGCTGTGGCCACAACTTTGCCCTTTGCCTCTTTTCTGCTTTTCTGCTGGCTTCTGGTGGATTCATGGTTCTTGCATTCATAAGGTCACTTGTAAGCAAAATTGGCCAGAGACTGTTCTCTTGCTCTGAGGTACGTTATAATGATATAGTCATCCAGCTGAACTCTCTAAAGACCAAAATGGCTGGCTGCATTCAAGCTGCCTATTAGGAATTACTCCAAACCCATTTTAATCCCTAGCTTTTGTGGAAGAATAGTAGCTGGCTTGTGCCAAAACTTTTGAAAGGCCATGCTGCCAATTTAATAGAATAAATAACGCTGTACCAGTCCTTGGACCTGTGACCTGGCCCTGTGTAGCCAACTGTTTAGACTTAACTCAGCTCCTAAAGGAAAGATGAAGCATGATCAAGTGCGCTTTTTTTTTTTTTTTTTTTTGTCAGATAACACTTGTAAAGACCACAAACTTAATTTCTGCTTCCTGGTCAAGTGATACAACCAAAAAGACATTGTAGTAGAAAAGATTTTGAGCAGGGATGGGAAGAAACTACCTTCCTTTTAAATGTATTTATCTTTGAAAAACTGTTATGCAGACAGGATCCCAAATGGGGAAGTCTCATCACTTTTCAGGTGTCAGGGAGCAGCAGGGCAGTGCTGGGCAGAGGCAGGACATGGGGGGCCGTGGGGAACTGGGGGTGACCTCAGCCCCCAATGCAGCCCCCCAGTGCCTTGGTGAAGGGAGCAGAGCAGTGGTAGGGATAAGGGGCCAGCTGAGGTCCAGCTGAGAGGTCACGGCAGCCATGCTTGGCCATCCCAATGCAGGCAAACTGACAGCCTAGCCTAGGCACAGGCCAAAGTTTCAACACAGCTCCCCAGTCAGGGGCTGATGCCCCATCCAAGCCTCCTCATAGCTCTTCATTAAGTTTTCTTTTCTCCCAGACATCTGATCCAAGGTTCATCTTATCAGAGCTGATCTTGAATACAGGCAGGAAACCCTGAGGAAACGAGAGAAGAGCTTGTAGATCTTGGTGGTGCACTCAGAGCCCTGACAGTAGCATCATATTCCTTCACTGGAGTATGACAGAAAAATAGCTGAGGGACTAGATTTTCATTTAGATGTCTGTATCTCTACATTAAATGGAAACCGATGCGTCGGCTTTTTTTTTTTGGAGGAGGAGGGG
The DNA here is from genome assembly GCF_036417535.1 of Chlamydotis macqueenii. Taxonomy (NCBI): domain Eukaryota; kingdom Metazoa; phylum Chordata; class Aves; order Otidiformes; family Otididae; genus Chlamydotis; species Chlamydotis macqueenii. The sequence continues at coordinate 13,902,258 of NC_141558.1, forward strand.
AGGTTAATCTTAAATTACCTACTATGATATGTAAAGAAGCCTTCCCCAGGGTTACGACAGTATGTTTTATGAACTTTTGAAGAATTGGATGTTGATGAGCATAAAGTTAGATTAATTAACAGTGAATCTTTCTTCTTGATCCTTGTATTTCCAGGATTATCTCCTTTTCAGTGTTATTGTGAACATTCCAAAGTGCTCTGATGTGCCACTGTTTTTTGTGTAGAGACAAAAGAAACAAAACAACAACAATGCCCGCTAAGCAGACATGACCACAGTCAAATAGGGAAAATTTGATTATTCATAACAACATATTGACACTTATGCAGGTTATTTTTGGTCAGGACCATAGTCTGAAAGTTCATACTATTTACATAAATTTCATTTTACTTTTTATCTCTATTAGAAAATAAAGTAAAACATAGTCTAGCCTTGTGGTGAACCTAACCAAGTGATTGTAGCCACAAAATCGTTTTCAGTGGATACGAGTTTGAAAGCTTGATTGGTAAAGTAAGCTTGATTTTAAATGTGCTAATTCAATCATATATTGGTCCAAATAGGTTCAATATAATAAGATAATTTTTATTCACTTTTTGTTTTTCAGTGAAGATGCAGTTTTATATTGTAATTAATAATGATTAAGAGGATGAGGCTCTGAGCAACCTGATCTAGTCGGGGATGTCCCTGCTCCTTGCAGGGGGGTTGGACTAGATGACCTTTGAAGGTCCCTTCCAACTGTAACCATTCTATGATTCTGTGATTCTGTGATTCCAATTGATAGTAAACTTTAACCTCAACTACCTACTCCTGCAACTTCTTTTATAGCTGATCTTGTGATCATCTAGTTACAGGGTGAGTTTAAATTTACAGCGCTGCTGTAACAAGATGTTGAATATGTGCCAGATGAAAAACATCTTTTTTTAAAGGTGTTGGCACTCTGTAGCTGGTATGCTGAAACTGAAACAGTCACGAGAATTGGTCCCTTCTGAATATATGTTTTTGACATGGCTTTAATAAAGGTGATTACATTGTTCCTTCTGCAAAAGGAGGATGATAATAGCAGCCTAGTAGAAAAATTCCCATAGTTTCATCTAGCTCTACCTACAAATAAATCTAAGATAATAATGTTTGTACAGGAAAAAATATCTCCACACACTAGTGCAGCTTCAGAAAGTAAGCTAACATAAAAAAGGAAAAAAAAGAATTTGTAATTTTCTTCTAATGCAATCTTAGTAGGTAGACTACTGTCACATGGCAAATCAACTTTTTGATGTCTTTCTTCAATTAACATTTTACAACTACAGGCAGCGCTTTCCTGTTCGGTTTTGTAGATTGGAAACCTTTTTAGAAATATCTGACTATAAGGAGTAAAGTAGTGGTTCTTCACAAAAATGACATTTTCAATGTATGACTCTCAACTAAAGACGTGTTAACTCTGTGCCTAAATGACCTAATGAGAAATACATAATAAATATGTATCTAAGTGCACATTGGTTATTTTATTGTTAGCTGTTTTCCAAGCTCCTGAAAGAGGAAAGGCAAAATTATTTCTCCAGTATAAGATATGAAGTTTTCTTGTGTTTCTCCTTTAAAACTAGAGAGATTGTCCACTATAAATATTTTTTTTTTAATTGAAAAGGTGTTGGCAAACTAAAAATTTACCTGCATGTATTATAACAGGGTTATTTGCTTGGCCCTTTCCTTTTTCATATGTGATTTGGGATCCTTTATTAAGTCTGTAACTGCATTCTATTATAATTCTGCTCATTTTAAACAATATGTCTAGTATTTCCTGCTGCCCTGAAGAACACCCGTGAAAATTAAGTGTTTAAATAAAATGAGTACCCAATGCTTCTTTCTATTAAGCTAGTTAGTATTTTATGAAATATTTTTATCTGTGAGGCTTTCAATACCTCAACTCCAAAATGACTTTCTAAATATTGTAAGCAATAACAAATACCCCTTGACTGAATAGCAAAGAAGAAATTCAATCTATGTGACAGTTGCTATTCATAAACTCTTCGAGCTTCACTCTCATGGTTTATGATGTTAGCTGAACCCTTTTGACTGAGTTACAGAACTAGATTTGGTAGGGGAATCATACCTTGCTATATAAAAATATCTTTTGGAGTTAGCCTCTATTTTTCTTTTTCAAATACAGAGCCCAATCCTGGAGATCTAAGTCACTCACAATTCATGTCAATTTTACTGCCAGGCCAGCATCATCCTGCCTGTAATAAAGAAAAGGCTGTCACCAGATAACATGCACACAATTTCCTTTGAATCCAGTGAGACTTCTGTGTGCATTCAAAGAAAGAATACAGCCTCAGATGCTTAGAAATGACAAATTTATAGAATTAGAATTCATTCCGTTTGCTAAGATGTGTAAGTATTGAATAAAATCATTGAGACTGCACTGTAATGCTTTTAAAAATAAGTTTCTGCTCAACAAAAATTGAATAGTCCAAGTTTGTAAATTCAGTACTATTTCCAGTAATAATTTCCAAACAACATTTTTCCAACCTCTAAACTCAATCTTAGGACTCAAATACAGGTAAGTGTCCATTCAGGTATATCATTCTTCCAGCTAAAAGTCTGGCTGACCTAATTAAACTTACAGGTTAACTTTGTTATCTTCATACTTTTTTTCAGTGATCATGACATACAAACCTATTGTTTACAAAAGTTTTTTATTTAGCATATTAAACTTTAGCGAACTACTTTATGTATAATGTATAAATGAGTGTAGACTACAGCTCATTTTACTTAGCTGTGTTGTTCCTTCAATTATAGCGGAAGTAAAGCCATGCAAAATTTATATTTATCCCTAAGTTTAAAAGATGCAGCATGACTTGAATATACTCAGCATAAACTGCATAAAGTATGACAATACTTTACCTTAATTTCCTCCTGCCCCCTAAAAAAGAAAAGCTGAAATTAATGTGATCTTCATAGAGAAAAAATTGTTCTGAAAAGGAAAGAAAAAAAAAGAAAACTAATTTGAGACAAGGCTGGTTTGTTTTATGCTCAGTTGTACTACAAAGTCTCTTAGTGACCCTGCTTATGTCACTTGAGAGCTAGACTGACGCCATCAATTATTTTTTTAAGTGAAAGAACTAGAAGCACTTTTCTGTTTTAAATCATAGGCATGTTACTCATCCTAGGTGTGAAAACTCTGGGTTCAGTTCCCTATGTAGCCACAGTGGTTTAAATCTCTGTCATTCAGTGTATCTGCTAGTTAAGACACACTACAGGCTGTCTGGCTGTTCTCCAGTCATCATGTTGTAACTTAACCCTTGTTAATAGAATAATTCAAGGAATTGCGAACAAAAATTATAACTAAGTGATTAGCGTGTTCGCCCCAAAGCAAAAAAAAAAATGGGTTCCCATTTCTGCTCCCGTAGTTCAAAGACTAATGTAAAAATGGAAATAGCCTTGAGATGAGAATGTTCCTGCAAAAATATGTGCTTCCTATCCTACAAAGCAGAAAAAATAAGTGGATCCCACTTTCCTGATAACTGGTTTCTGATTTGACTACTGTTTACAAAACGGGTGGTCAAGTGCATCACTATTTGTCGCAGCAATATCTTAAAAAACCCGTGATTTTGTATCGTGCTCAGGCCTGTGGTGGATGGTGGGTGTTGCAGAGCACAGCACAGAGCCCCAGGGAGGACCCCTGGGGATTTAGCATGAGTTCACAGTGGGCCTCTGTTGATAGGTGCTGTGCTTACACGCAGGAAACTTCAGGCATGACTATAATGAGAAATGCTAACCTCTTGGAAACTCAAATCTACAGTCTCTCCTGCGTTTAAGTGCCTCTAAGCTTAGGCAGCAGCTGTTGCTTTGCTTTTCAGATTACAGTTTTCTACCTAAACATCTCAATTTTCTCCAAATCTTGCTTCAGGTTTTTGAGTGTTTGTTGGCTCTAGCCCTTAATCTCTGTACTGCTTACCTTCCCCTATGTAAATGGGAATATTCGTACTTCTTTCAGCTCCCTTTACCGTCTGTGTTGCCTGTTAGCAGTTATATAGGACAAGGGCTGTGTGTTTGTTCACAGTAATTCTCATAAGACTGTTTCTTTTGAGGACTGTTCAGACCTTTACTGGGAAACAAATTTGTACTGGAAGAATTAAGTGCTAAATAATATAGTGAACATAGCTGTTCCTTAGTAGGAAAAAAAATAACAAATCTGTGGCAATGTGAGATGGTAATTTAGGACAAGAAAGACAATAGAGCTACAATGTCAGTGCTGGTCTGGGGAGACAATGTAATGCTGTTAATGACACAAATGATGTTAATACATCTCTGCAGGGTACATGTAAGTGAAATGCAACAAACGAGATATGGAGGTACTGTCAAACAGAAATGAATTTAAATAATGTAACTGCATGCTCATTTCATTTCACTTACCTGTTGCCTAGACCATCACTGATGTTTCACATACAGTGCTGTAAGAATTATATTATTTTGGATGTCATCAAATTGGGGGGGGTAATAATCCACAATATGGATGAAATTCTGGGTGTGAAAGCACAGCCCACACAGCCCCCCTGTGTTGGGTTTGCAGAGTAGGAGAGAATTGCCGATGGTAAAAGGCCTTTGAAGACTCTGATCCCTGGGATAACCTTGTAGTGATTGTTGTTTTGTGATCATTTCATAGGCAGATATTGATCTGAGGCTGAGATGGCAACCCCATGTCTGGGATATGATGAAATTCACAATTTTGGAGCCCTGATATGGCCAGTGATTCTTTTAGCTCTGTTAAAAAAAAAAAAAAAAAAAAAAAAGCTGCTTATGAGTTGTACTGAATTCAACAATTTACCAGACATTGGAAAAAAAAAACGCCCCAAACAAAAACTTAACCTATGAAAAAAAGTAATTTTCTATTGAGTGAAATGTTCTTGATCTGAAGAATGAGATTTTTTTAAACATACACCTTTTTACTTGGAAAAAAGAGATAGATCATTACATATGAAGCATAAGTAGGTGGAAAGTGAAATTTTCTTTTGAAAGATCACAGTCTCTTTCTCCCTTAATTGGAAAGACTAAATGCTAATGTCAAAACAAAATATTTAGAATCTTCAAAAATGCTGAATATTTTGGGCTGAAGGGTTTTGCTGAATTTAACTTGTACTTGAAAAATATTTTTGGTGACTGAGTAATATATTTCTCAGTACACAGAGTATTTGCCGAAAGAAAAATAAATGTAGCTGTTCTAATAAACCATCCTGACAGCAGCCTGTGAGCTGGGCTTATGACTACCATCATACATGGTATGGACACAGGAAATGCTTTTCCAAGACCAGAAACAGATAATTCCCTGCAACCCGAGACACCCCTGTACAAGCAAACTGATCTTTAATAACCTTCCCCCACCAAATATGATTATGCCTTAGTATGTGGCTAGTTGAGAAATAAATGAAGCTAATAAAGAGGAAAGAGTCTGCAAAGAACCAAGTGTAGTAAATTAAACTGAAAAATGGTGTAAGTCACATATGTTCATCTCAGCTTTAACTGGGCTCATGATTCTTAGTGAATCATTTGACACCTTGTTTCTTTTTCTTTTCCTTTTTTTCCTTTTTCTTTCTTTTCTGTTCACAAATATCTCATGAAAAAATAACTATTTCATCAAATGTATTGATTGGGCAAAATTATTGTGTTGAATAATTTCCATGAACAGAAATTGCTTCTTGTTTTCATATTAAAGTTCTCGGTTGTTACTTTTGCTTCTGAGCAGAAACAAGCTTGCAAAAATACTTACGGTATGAAAATGTTTTGGAGCACACAATTCAAACACCTCTCTTACGTCCTCTGTGGAAAGGAAATAGTGGGAATTTCCATGGTTCCAGGATAAGGTCCCGCTAGTACAAGATAGCTGGAAGAAAGATAAACCCAAACAAATCCAAAGGAGAAATAAAACACTGTAATCTTAAAAGAAAATTATTAGCCCATAGAAAAAAAAATACAGAGAGTAATGCAATGCTTGTAATATTTAATATTCAAAACTGGATATATTTTACGGAAGAGTCAAATAAAGTCATTGATTTCCATGTAGTCAAAGAAAAAAAAAAATGTAATAATTTCGTAGATTCCTTATCTAATCTGCCCCCTTCCTCAGCAATATCTCTGTGAGTATTGGTAGCTCACACACATTGTTTTGATGATCTCTACAGTTCAAGAGTCTACAATGTCCCAGAAAATTTATTTCAGCTCTTCCCTATTCTTACCATTGTATTACTATTTTTTGTTTTAATATTCTAATCCTATTTTCAAACTTTGTTGCAGTTTAAATTCATCATTTCATGTCCTGTCTCTTAGGTCATGGAGAATAATTCATTCCTCCTCTCCTACTTGCAGCCTTTTATAAACTTGAAGAAATTCCCCTTTTAGCATTCTCTTTTTTTTTTTTAATTAAAGAATCATAATTCATTCCAGTTTTTTCTCTCTAGTTATGTTTTCTAGAATCCCAGTTGTTCTTGTTATTCTACGGAGCTCTCTTCAATTTTACGCAGTGCCCAAAATTGGAAAAAGAAACCCAGCTGAGGCTTTAACAGAGCAGAGTAGAACAGAAGAGTCATTTACAGACTGTGTGTCTATTTATACATTTCAGTATGGTGTATGCCCTTTTGCAACAGTGACATTGTTCGTTCACTTCTAGATTGTCATCCAACTACACCTTTTTCTGTGAAACCATTATGTTGTCAGGTTTTTTTTTTTCTTCCCACATCCCTGTTTATGACCTTAAAATTTTGAAATTTGCAAGTCTTGTAAATCACTACAACTTCCTTATTGTTGTGATAATATTCACAAATTCGTTCATCTTAGCAGAACTTTGTATCAATAAATCTCTTGTTGATTAGGCAGTTCATCTGTATAAACTGAAAAACCCTGAAAAGATGTCAAACTCCACAAAGAGAATTTGAATAAGATTTAAGTAGTAAATGATACTCTATAGAGGAACAATTTGCTTGCCATAGCTGATGTGCAGTGGTTAGAATTCATTGAATCTTTCTCCAGTTAAAATTAATTTATGGAAATGAAATGCAAAAGGAGATGTGAACATAATTAATGTAAAAGCTTTTAAGAAAGGAATATGTACTCATGGAAATTATTAGTAATGGTTGCCCAGTTTTACTTTTATTCCTAGGCAATTCAGATTTCTGAAATACACTATTTGGAAGGAGTAAGATTTAACAGCAAGGTTTTTTTTTCTATCCTAAGTTCATGAAGTGGTAGTTGGAAGGGATATCTGGCAGTCCATTTAATGCACCTCCTGCTCAAAGTGAGGCTAATATTGATCCTGGATCTACATGAGCTGCAGCTTTTTCTCATTGTGTCTTGTAAACCTCACCACTTCGCAGATTGCTCCAGTGCTGTGCTATCTACGTAGTGAAAAAGTTTTTCATAATACCCAATTTGAATTTCTCAAGCCGCAACTTGTTGCAGCTGATTCTTGTTAAATTATCTGCCACTACAAAGAAGAGTTTGGCCATGTCATCTTTATAACTGCCCTTCTTCTGGTAGTAGGCTGCTTTTGGACTGTTCCTTAGCCTCCTCTTTGCCAGACTAAACACTTACAAGTCCCTCCATTTCTTGTAGGACATATGCTTTTGGCTCTTGAACAGCTTATTTGTTTTCTGATAGACCATTTCCAGTTTCCCCACACTCATCTGGAGCTGTGGAGTGTAAAACTTGACATGGTACTCCAGTTGCAGCCTTGTCAATGCTGTGTAGAGTGATGTGCTAAGTACTAGTGTATCCCAGTATGCACTTTATCTTCTGCATGGTGGCAATGCACTTCTGCTCATGTTCAGCTTGATACCCACTGTAACCCCCAGGTCCTTTTAGGGGGATACCACTCAGCCAGTGAGTGGTGTGAAGTATGAACAGCATGAAGTTATTCCACTCCACATGCAGAACTTAGCACTTGTCCCTCTTGAGCTTCACAAAATTTCTGTTGGCCTAGCCTTCAGGTTTCTCAAGGCCCCTAGAACAGAATCACCATCATTCGGTGTGTCAAACACCTCTTCAAAAAATTTCCTGAGGGAGCTTTCTGCCTCATCATCCAGGAGAAGATATTGAACTGCACTATTACTGCTTTCAAAACCTGGAGTACTTGTTTTGTTATCAATCTTTAGACCTCAGGCCATTGCATATTGCCTTGGAGCTCAGTGGTGCAGCTAGTTTTCAGTCCAGTTATAAGACTATTTATCCCATCACACTTTCTCAGCCTCCAAACAAGAATGTGGTAGAAGGCATTGCCAAATGCCTTAGTGGAGTGAAAGTTACAGGAACTGTTACTTCTTACCTTCACAGTCAGTCATGTTGTCAGAGAAGGCAATCAGCTTGGTCAGGTATGATTTACCTTCATCTGTGCTGACTGTTCTTTATTGCCTTTTTGTCCTTTGCATGCTCACAAATGGATGCTAGGAGGATATACATCCTCCATCCCACCAGGGATTGCCCTTACTGTGTCTACCTGATGGTTCCCCAGGTTGTCCTTCCCTTTCTTAAATATGATCCTGATCTATCATTGCCATGATTTTTAGCAGTTAGTAAACAGCTTTATCATTACATTGGCCAACTCTTCTACAGACTTGGGTATCTTTTCAGGCTCTATAGATTGAATAATCCAGTTTTTGAAAGTAATCCTTTGCCTGTTGCTGCCTGATCATTCTTCTTTTCAAACCATGTTGGTATGAGCAGGGGGCTGGGAACAGGCTTGCCTGGTGAGGGGGAGGCAAAATCACAGTAAGTATTTCAGTTTTCCTTGTCATTTATTGCCAGGTTATCTTCCCCATCCATCACCATTCATTCATTTCTTTGCTGACTTAATTTTTCTCCATCACTCTCTCACCAAAATAGATACTTAGGTCATCAAGCACATTGAATACTGCACTACTACTTACCTTAGAAATAATGTAGGGTCTCCTTACCAATAATGGTCTCACTGTCCCCTAAAAATGACCCAGCTATTATGTTTTCTGTGGGAGAGATCTAGTATCTGTAAGTTTCATGTTACCTAGCAATCCAGAAGTAAAGAAGGGGATTGGTATTTCAAATTAAGTGACTAAATTTAGCAGATAAATTTTGATGTTGATTTCTCTGAGCCTCTTTTGGCAGTATTATTCATGAACCACACAGGAGATTCTGATTCTTTGGTTTCCAGTTTGGTGTCCGATTAACATCATCCTGGTCCAGCCTTTCCCTCTTAGCCATGGGCAAGCTATAGCAAATGTGCAGACCTACGATGTGCAGGAACTATGAGGAATAAAGTGTGCTCATTCATTCAGTTGGGATGACACATGGTCAAGCGATCTGTGACATTGCCAGTCACTCTGAGGCCTAGAACGTGCAATTCTGTGCACAGCACTGAGAACAGTGTCAGGTGAAAACAAGTTCTAGCAAGCTTTTTTTCCAGAGTATGCAGACATGAGTTTATAATTGTCTTTTCAAGTGTTTAGAACTGGTCAGATTTCTACATATTTTTTAAAAGATGTCAAAAAGCACCATGGCTGCAATTGTGATGTCTGAGCTTCAAAGCATGATTCATCTTTATAAAATGAAATTGCTAACACTTTTTAATGTTAATTTTCCCCTAATTCAATCCCCCCAAATGTTCAAGTTTTTTTGATTGAATGTTGCCCTCCAAAGAAACAGCCTCAGGCAGGCATCTGTCACAGAAAATTTCAGCCCAAATCATTAATATTTTGCAAAATTATAAGCTATGAAAACAGAGATTTGTAATATGAAGTGTCAGGGAGCCTCGGTAGTACATTACAGTACTACCTTCCTGCACCAGTAAGATACTGGTATGTGATTGAGTATTTAATGAACTTCTTGAACTACATATTTCTTCTTCTTCTTTTTTTTTTTTTTTTTTCATAAATGGGTGCAAGAATTTGGTCCAAAAGTGCTTCGGATTTGTATAGTCCTTTGTTGTAACACCTAGGCATAAAAGATCTGTAATATAAGTGAAATGGCAGTTTGAATCCAGAATGCCCATGCTTTTGTGTTTTGATGTCTCAGCTTTCATGTTATTTTTATGTTGTTTCTTTCATCTTTAATTTTACCAAGAGATTCATATTAGATGCATTATTAATCCCTGTAACACTGCCTTCCTTTCTTCTGCACAGTATGAGAGATTTCTGGCTTCAATAGAAATAATTATGTGTGAGGTTATTTTCTACATTTAATATGTGAATAAACAAATAAACAATGTGAATTTTCTAAAATCTCCATGCATTGTAATTTTCTTCCAAAGATTTCGCTGATGCATTAGGACTGAGAGGCATGAGCAATCACCAAAAGCTTTTAAGTAATGATTTTTGTTGTGTACTTTATAACCTGAGAATTCGCAGCATGCAGCACATTTTAACACATACTGCACTGGAAAATAAACAGAAAAGTGAAGTGTAGTAACTGGACTTTCCGTAGGGGTTTGACGTAGATTAAATGAAACACAATTCCAACATGTTGATGAACTGCAGAAGAGGCAATTAAATTTCTCACTGATGATGGTTAATGGGACCAATTAGAAAATGTGTTTTGAAACGTGACTGTTACAGTTATGATGGCTGTGACTGAGAGGGAGAGGCAGGAGCAAGGGGAATAAGGGATTGTGAATGATGAGTTGAAAGACTGCTAGTTTGGAAGCTGGGTTTTTTTTTTTGATTGTTGAGTAAAGAGGAAGCTGATTACAAATACTGTTCCACTTTGCATTAAAATGTGTATCATATTCTTTTGATGGTTTTACTTATTCTGTAAACAATATCACAGCTGCACAAACTGGTTAAAGAAAAGGGAGCAGCATGCTGTAGTGAAAGTCTGTCTGTAGTATTTCTACATAACTACAATAAAAGGGAACTGATAGGGCTTCTACAGTGTTGATCACAGTTAGCAAAATCATCTGATGGACCTCAGGCTTCCACTCAAGCCAGGGAGCAACAGCAATAATCCACTTAAACAGAAAATTAATACTGAAGAAGTATTTTGGACCCCAACCATCAGCTGCAAAAGGTAGTGTGTTTCTATGTAAGGTAATGTAGCACCTTTGTAGCTGACCTCTTTTCTTCTATTAGAAGCAATGATCATTGCAAGGGTTAATGTTTCCTAAAATCTGTAAGCAATTTGAAATCCGAGTCTCATTTGCAACAGTGCTGCAGGAATTCTTCCACTGGCCTTCCACAGAAAGAGAGGTGCGATGCCACTGTAGGTGTAAAGGCAGTAAAGTTGCTCCTGTCTGAGTTAACCCCAAAGCTGAGAGTACTGGGAATATGGTGGAGCCCCTGTAAACAACTCCTTTACAAGCAACCCAATTAGGATGTGGCATCAGAGCTGCCAGCTCCTTAAAGCAGTCTCCCCACACCAACAATAACAGTGCCTCTAAGGTTCTGAGTCCACGTTTCTAGTTCCCAGCATTCAGTTTATATCTCTCTTCTATTTGTGTTCATAGTTATAAATGAGAAAGGTCTATGTTAGCAGTGTGGTCCCTCTCTTCTCAGTGTAGCTCATGTCCTAAGGTCTGTGAAGTCACTGGGGTGTGCCCACATGCCCTAATTGTCCTCCAGAGAGGACCAGTCACTGGTGCTTCAGGGCACAGCACAGAACTCTGAAGTGTGTGCCATGTTCCAAAAATGTAATGGAAACTAACTCGCCTTATACTCTTAGTTAACATGTGAATTCATCTAAAGCCACAAGAATTGTTGGGTTTTCTTTAGTAATGCCAAGGCATGCGGAAATTAAAGTGTGCAATATGTTTCATTTGCTATATACATGTAACATATCAACACAGATATTTTACCAGGTTTGTTTTTTCTTTTTTTTTTTTCTGGAAAAAGGGCCAGGATGATTTGGAACACTAATTAGAAACTAGCTAATAGTATTTTAAACTGAGAAGAGAGAGTAAGTGATAATTATTTTTAAATAATGTAGTTTAAGCAACACAGTTTCAAATAACAACACAGAGGTAAGCATTGAAGTCTGTGAACTAGATTCCTGTTTCAGTCACCAGTTATTATAATCCCAGCATCAATTCAATCAAATCAGAAGAATTATTCTGATTTATAAGGCAATTTTACTCGGCCTGGCTAGGACAGAATTAATTTTCCTCATAGGAGCTCACACAGTGCTATGTTTTAGATTTGTGATCAAAACAGTACTGATAATACACTAATCCTCTAGCTTTTGCTGAACAGCACACAGTGTCAGGAGATCCTCTGGTTCTCGCTCTGCCCCACCCCAGAGAATAGATTGGAGGATGCACAGTAGGTTGAGAGGGGACACAATCAAGCAGATGACTCCAGCTAACCAAACGTATATTCCTTACCGAATAACATTGTGCTCAGCAGTGTAAGGGAAAAGAGGGGGTTTTAGCAAGGCTAGCCACCTTTTGCTTGGCAACTGCCTGGACATTGGTGGTGAGGTGGTGAGGTGAGTGATTGTCTTTGCAACACTTGGGTTTTTTTTTTGTTTTCTTCTCTTTTCTTCCATTTATCCTTCACTTATTAAACTTTTTTTTTTTAAATGTTTGTATTTTTATCTTGACCCCCAAGTTTTCTTGCTTTTATACTTTCTTTCCTCATTCCCCATCCCACTGGAGGTGGGGGAAGTGAGCAAGTGGCTGTGTGGTGCTTAGCTTCCCACCAGGGTTAACACGCAACAGGCAGTACAGAAAGGCTGTGGCAGACCTGCTTCGTTGTGAACTTGTTTCATGGAACAGTACTAAATGAGTATAAAATGTCCATGTTCTTCTTTGGAAAGATGTAACTTCCATTACAAGGCAATGGAGATCAGTGCTGTTGCTTTCAGTGAAGCTACTTCTGACTCAAGCTGTTCTACCTGAGATGAGATTATTGTCTATTAAGGTTTCATTTAGACTTATTCTCATTGTAATCCTCAGTGAAAAATATTTCACAACCGAAAACAAATGTAATTGGTATAATTCATGACTCATGGAAAAACACCTGCTGTTCCAAGTCAGGACTGAAAAATATTAGGAGACGTGTTAACATAATGTGAGACAAATCCTGAAATGGTGTAAACAACTGTAGCTCCATTGTTTTCAATGTGTGCACATGCATTCAGCCTTGTTTATGTATATTTAGACTGGAATTCAGCAGAGTTATTATCAGAGTTTTAATAAGAAATATAAGTATGAGGCAGCTGGAGCTGTGCATTCTGCTCTTGTTGTGGCTGGTATTTCTCATACAATAAACAAGCACTGTTAGAAATATCCTCTTCTTAAAACTTCAGTAGAATTTAATCCATAAATACTTCTCTAAATACCTCTGTTTTACTAATCATAACAGAATATATTCACTGCAAGAGTCATAAAATAGATGAGGCAGTGAAAATGCTTAGGGAATGTTAGAACTAATAATGATAATGATGCTGCTGGAACAGTTGGAGCACAGCACACAAAGACACAGCAAGATGTTATAGTAAGCTCCTTGCACTCTACGCAGAATCAGTGGTAATCCAGGATTGTACGACTGGTATTACAGGCTACACTGGAGTTGGTGTCTACCTCTGGGATTGGTTTGTGTTAGCAGAGCCAAAAATAACATAAATGTTCGTTTGATGTCTAGAGTACTTCCTCTCTCTCAGCATTCATTCTCTTTGCTGCCTCTTTACAGTGCTTAGATTAAAGTTTTTTTGTTTTATCATTATAATCTTCTTTGATTTTTTTAGCTTCAGTTTGTGAAAGAAAGAAGGTTCATTTTTTTTTTCTGTTCCATTTGGAGGTGCAATACTCAGTAGACCAGCAGTGTTATACCACATGAGGTCTGAGTACATCTGCAGAGCTCTGCTGCTGACTCACCTGGCTGTTAGGTGTTAGGTGCTTTTACAGAAAGGCACACTTAATATGCTGACCTCTTTTGGCAGGCAACCCAGAAATATATATTAAAAAAAAAGTTTGTGAGTTCATGAGAACTGAAGAATAAAGCAAAATCCAAATGAAATAAACTCAGCACTAAAGCAACAAAACTGGGGTTAAAGAGTCTATTTTAATTCAGAGTGGGTCATTTTGGATGACTTTGTGTGTATGTTGCATGCATGTGTATGCATGTTCGCATGCAGGTGTATTAGGAGCCCAGTGGAATTGCCACCTATTTAAGACACATTTTAGCTTGGAATACCTGCAGAAGAAGAATTTACAAGCTGAGCTTTGCTAGAATTTATTGATAATAGCAACATTATTAAAATTTGCAGCAAGATCTGTTATGCTGCAATATGGAAGATGGTTCAAGAACATAAATAGAGTAAATCATAAATAGAATACCTTAATTAAAAACACAGAACTACAAAGGAGGTTTTGGCTGTGAATGAGGTGTATCCCTAGTCCAGGGTGGATATCTTCCAAAACCACCATACCTAGTCTGCCCCAAGTATCCATATTTACTTTAAGCTCAAAGACATCTCTGCATCCACTGTGATGGCTTTGTTTCTCTAAGTAGAAATCAATCCTAAATTTGATAATGCATAATTAACCAATGATGATCTATGCTTCAGAAGATTATCAATGTTGATAGTTGGTATTGTCATAAAGAACTGATAACTTGACAAATAATACAGTAAAAAGGTAATTAGTGTACAGCACTATATGCCTCAGGAGGAAAATAGTGTTTTGCAAAGACCTTGTTTTCCTAAACCTGATTGATGATTCCCTTTGAGCTTAATAACTGTTCAAAACAGGGGTCAAAAATTATATCCTTGCTAATGTCTTGAATTTATTGAATTATTGTGTAGAGTATTGTAACTACTCTAAAGTAATGATTGGCTATGGGTATACTGCTTTTTAGTTCTGTTTTTTTTTTTTTTTTTATTTGGTCTCATTGGTATTTTTCATCTCTACCACATAACAAAATGCTTTGGAGAACTAAACTAATCAATTGCAGTGGTTAATGTGATTCAAAGAAATTTAGAGATTCTGGCAAAGGAAGAAATGTACGTATTCAGAAGAGAAGTGGAAATAAATGAAAAGTGAGTGAAGATGAGGGATGCAGGGAAATGCACATCTAAGTAATAATGCAAAATAAAGTGAAACATGAAAACACACACAGATAAGCAAAATGTAACTACAGAATACATAATTTTCCAGACTGCAATGGTAGTATTTTGTATTTTTTTGTCTTCCACTCTCAGAAGTGACTATGTTTAATACAAGTTTCTGTTCTAATTATTTAAAATATGTAAAGCTACCAGGTTTCATTTTTAGTTGAATGGATGTATCCATTATTTTTCTGCCTAGGGCCCTCTTCTGCTTTTCTTGCAATCATCGGTAAAATTCTCAAATAGCAAATCTGGGTATAGGGTTGGGACTTTGAAAAAGAATACTAAATAAAGATAAAATAAATACAATTCAAGAGTTAATATTTTTAGCACTTATTCATCTATAATGGAAAAGGAGAGAAAGGTTTCAGTGTAAGAAGAGAAACAAAGTGAACCACACCAAAATCAATTTACCTTATGTTTATTACAAAACTTTTTTCCCTTTCCCCTTAAAAACACTCCAAAGACTGCAGCTTACATTGGCTTAGACCGTGAATGAGTCTAAAAGCACATTTGTTTTTGTGGGGTAGAAAGTGCTTAACCTCTCAGTCTGGGTTATTGAACTAGACAGGCTAGACCCTGTACCGGGCTCAGAGGGCAAGTAGCAGAGCATAGATATGTACACATGTGAGTCTCTGTGTGTGCGTGTGTATATCTGTATGATGATACCATCTCCTGGTCCAAGCAGGATGGCTCTCACCTACTGGGAAGTGTCCCTTGTCTATGCTACCATCCCTCTTAAATTTGTCCAGGCTTGCCTAGGGGCATGGTGGGTGGCAGGGACCAAAACTGTCCTAGTGAGAGCACTGAAAATTAATACAGATTATGAGAACCCAGTACCTGTCTCTGTCATCTGTTTTATTCAGTTAGATAAGCATAGTCCTTGAGGTCCCCTTTCTGCTGCACAGGAAAGTGGTGATTGAAAGGAACTTTTCCAGTTGCTAACCAGCATGCTGGAAGACTACAGTGCAGAGAAAAGGCAGTAAGTGCCTCAGAAAAAGAGACTAAATAGCAGAGGAAGACTTGAGAGACAATGTTCAAGACATCCCTTAGTAAACTTTCTGTCTGGTGTCTTATTAGGGGGCAGTGAAGCATATCTTAGAGTAATTCACAGGGAAGATGTTCTGGAAGGCCATGATCCCGCATGCTATGACATATGCCAGCTAGACTTTCACAAAGCAAAAGACAATGGCAGTATCACAGTTTGCGCAGGTCGTGGAGACTATGTATGCCCTTATGATGGCATGAAGAGGGAGAGGAAGGGAGAAAGAAGGGAGAGGTGATAATCAGGCACTTCGAGAGGAACAGATGTAATTCCAGCAGGAAAAAAATATTTAGCTTTGCTGTACATAATGCTATTGTACATTCTGCTTATATCTATGAATAGATTTTTTTTTTCTTAGTAGTTGAACTGAAAAATTGGTCAGAGAAATAGTTAAGTATTGACCTGTCATTTAAGGTTATTAAGATAGTTTTTGATACTCATTAATTGTGTTTTCATTTTAAAATGAAAAAAAAAACATTCAGCATAACAAGCTTTTAAGCAAAACTCTTTCATTAAAGAGTACATTTTCATTCTAAAATTTTAAATTTGTCAGGTGAAGTTATTTGCTGTAATTTCACTAAATTGATAAATATTTCCTTTCTCTTAAAATTACAAGTCCTGACAATTTTTTTTTTAAGAACAGAAATAACAGATTTGGACTTAAGGAAGAGTATGACACTCCAGCAAAGCCTAACAGAGTTACATTGCCTATAGGCACTCAAAGTAATAGATATAATGTGAAAACTATTACTGAAGTTAATTTGATTCTCATACATTAAAAATAGACTGTTGTACAGATTTCAAATATCGTTCCACTTCCTACCCTGTGCAGTGTGTGGCTACTGAACCCTTCTACATGCAGATGCAGAAGAGTGGCTGCTTGCAGTTTTCCTTGCTGTGTCTTGAAGCAAGGAATGAGTTTGAGCTCAGGTTTACAAGGGCTAAAATTTGTTCTTTCAGGCAAGTTGTGAAAGTGTTGTATTATTTCTGGCAGGCAATCCAAACAGGTCAACACAGACAGACTATCCTGTAATCAATTCTGTATTTTATCTTTTCAGGCAACTTTAGTGTAATGACCTCCTCACATGATATGGTTAGATCTGTAACATATATTGCCACTTATTCACTAGTTTTTAATAATATGAATATTGTCTATTTTAATAAACAATTAAAATGTTTTCTGGTGGACAAGAGAAATTTTATTTAACATATTTTGCTCATGTCATGATAGCAGAAAGAAATTTGTAGGATGATTTTTTTTTTTCTCAGTAATCAGTCTGAAAAACAGTTTCTGTCGCAGAGACATATCAAGTTGTATGTTATATTATCCACTGATTGGAAAGTTTAAATTTGTTTCTTTTCCTTAGACATATGATAAAAGAGGTTGAAAATTCTCAAAAGCCTAAGGGGAAAATAATTTTTTTTTCTTAACTTGCATTCCATTCTATATTCTAAAAGGCTCCTGGGTCCATTTATATTAATATACTTAGAGTAAATTTTTCCTCTTCTCAGTCTTTGATACCTCGTGCGTAAGCAGAACATATGCATGCAAAAGTTGGCAGTAGTGGTTTATAAATTCTTTCATGCAGGCAGTGGCAATTAAAGATAATTCAGCACTCAAATATGAACAAAGGAAATGTTAATAATGTCTGTCAATAACTCAGCTCAAAGATAAAGAAAGGAAAAACAATGAAATAATGAAGTAATTTCTAACACCTTTTAAAATATACTACAAAATTTGTAATAGCAGTGCCAGACAGTGCCTGTCAAATTTCCTTTTTAAACATCTCTTTCATGTTTTTCACTTGATTGTGAAAATTCACTGGAGCTGGATGTTTGGTTTTGAAGAGCTTGATTGGGAAAATATTGCTGGATAAATTTTCAGAAAAAAAACCCCCTCACACTACTGAGATCAACATTTCTTTTTACAGCCACAGAAATTTTAACAACGTTGAATTTTTGAGATTTGTATGACTCTCTTAGATACACAGAGAAGTGCAGAGTTGTTTTTCCTATTTTCTTTCAGTAATAATGCAACTATTGATGCATTTTAAAGGTCATCATTTTTCACTTTTTATACATGTGTAAATCAAACAGGAGGATTGCATAGCTCAAAACTGAGTTTAATAGCCATGCCTTGCACTGTGACCACCAAGTAGTCATGAAAGTGCAATCTCTACCTGAGGTAATGCTACATGGCTAAAATGAGTGTAATGGCTCTTCTGTTCCACTCTTTTTCCAGAATAAGACATGGAGTTCTGAACATCATATATTTTAACATGCCATCAAAAAAATGGAAGTGAACAACCCCCAAATAATGCTCAAGGACTACGTAACAAAGAAAGTGGACAGAAAAGTCAGCAAACTAAGCCTCGTTTACTGGAGATGGATCTCATTATCACCTAGTGTTAGCTTTTTACAGAAACACCTACATTTCAGGTAGTAGCCTTAGCCTTCTGGTGTAGTCTATGGAGAGAAACAGACACTGAAGGTATCCAGTTTCTCAGGACTGTTTTATGAATCTACATTAGGAAATAATGAATGGCATGTAGAAATAGCCATTTATCTTCACTATCCGGGGATAGTGAAGTGACACTAGTTCAGGTGTCAACTCCTACTCTGTAAATGCCTGTGGTTACTCAGATGTATTTGGCTTAGATTCACTTCTAGGTGGGATTTTCATTTTCCTGGAAAACTTTCTGTGGTTGCATTAAGTTATAAGGATCTGAACTAGAGAATATTAAGGTAGATTCCAGGCTCTATGGAGACTCATTTAAGTTAGAAACTAAGTTAGATTAGGAACTGTGGATGGTCATTGTGCATTGTATTAGCTATATTTCCTACTCTTAAATCAAGAAGTTTGCTGAGTATGAAAAGTGTATATTTTTGTATCACCTCAGTGAGAAGTTGAGCTGACCACCAAAAAGTCAGCTCTGATGGCAGCCCCCTTCTCAGCTTTCAGTGTGAAGGAAATGCCCAGGATGTTCCTAACCCTGCAGTTTCTGAATGCAGAGGGCCTGAGGCTATAGGTAGCAAGGAGAGAGAACCACTCCTCAGCTAATCTGTAGAAGCCTGCCACCAGTTTAGTCGTTCCAACTTAGGAACTTCAAGGTACCTGCACAGTTCTCCTCTGAAGTGCAGCAATCTCCTTCTAGGACAGCCACTTTTGCGCACAGTGGTCTGTAGTACGTATGTGTTCCCCAGTGTTATTTATACCACTAAGTGAAGAATTATATACAGGTAGGCTTCTAAGTGTTTTGTTTTGATTTCACATAATGTTTTTCCTCCATCTTCCTCTCCCCACCAAGAGAAAAGTGTTTCAGAGATTTCCTTTGATGAGTTGAAATCATTATGCTTTCTAAATTTGTTCTTATGCAATGATTAGCAGCAGCTAATTTGCTCACTGGGTTTTTATTTCTTGCTTGGGCGTACCTTGTGCTCTCGTGTTTTCCCAGGCACAGTTATGCAACATTGCAAAGGCAGATTAGTGACGAACAACGGCACGGTTACCCCATGTTAAGCAACAGCTACCTGTATGTTATTTGTCAAGATGCCTGTTAAGACGTGTAGCTCAGCTTTCGTTTTGAAAAGAGAAGGACACATTTGGTAGTGGTAGCATAGGTTACTATGAATCAACAGTTTTAAATTAAAAAAATGTCTTATTCAAAAACCCACTTCAATCAATAGGTTTGATTTTTATTGTTTTCACTGATATTGAATGGAGTTCAAGTTCCAAACAAACTTGATTTTACTGCACTTCAAGTAATTTAAAGTAAAAAATAAAACTGTAAATGAAAACTACTCCAAATTTTTCCTAAATCTAGGTGAGCTGAGACATCCTTCCTATATCCAAAATTATTGTTTTCCCATTTTGGTTAATTCTAAATCTTATTTTAAAAACACACAGAGGATTTAGGAAAAAAAAAAAAACAAAACATACACTGCCACGTCCAAAACCTCCACGCTAGGATTTTATCCTGCCAAATGAATCTCAAAGTAAGCTCACTTAAATCACATATTTCTCCTGAGGTTAATGAGAACTGAAGTTATTTTGAGTATTAGATGCACAAAAGCATTAATGAGAAAAGTAGTAGCTGTGATAATAGCTACCTGTCTTGGGTGATGACCAATAAATTAGCATAGAAAATTTATCTGAATCTAGCATGTTAACCAAGGACTTTAAATCAACTTTTCACTTTTATGTTTTTTTTTTGTTGGCATTTGTTTTGACAGAGTATATTTTAGAATGGAGCCTTCTAAGATTTCTTATGTTGTCTGCAATCTGGAAACTTCACTTGACTGTTGAATGAGGATGATAGCTCAAAATGATACGGTTGCAGCAATTACAGAAGCCCTAGCAACTGAGTAAATACATTGGCACAGACAATGTTTCTGTAGTGCAAGCCCCAACAGGACTGTGCTTCTGACTCAGGAAAGACAACATGTTCACTGCAAAGTTTAGAGCATTGTGGAGGCAATGCACCTTAGCAGATAAACATGGTTCACATGCAAAGAACCATGAATCCCTGGAAGCTCCATTGGCTGTGGAAGCCTTAGAAGGGATCTGTCAGGTCCCCCTAAACCCTCCAAGCTGGGTGTCAGGGAATGGTAAATTATGAACTTGTACCATATGTAATTAGTGGATCTAAAGCATAAAACCTCTGAGCAGTAAAGATCAGTGATACACAGACTTTCCAGTTGGGTAAGCTTCTTTCCTTTTGTTTAGTGGGGAAGGAGGCCTTTTTGCTTCCCTGCAAGATCAGAGTAGCAATGTAGCGCCTACAAAATGAGCACGATGTGCAGAGAAGAGGGACTTCAGAAAGATGATAGCTAGAAAAGGATCTACTTTTGTTTATGAAGCCCACAAACCCAGAAGTGGGTGGGCTTAATGAACAAGATGGACTTTCCACTGCTTTCCACTGATGGACCACTGGAAAGCTACTGCTGGGAGCCCACTACAGGATTGCTGGTGAAAGGGAGGCAAGTGCAACCAATTCAATTGAGTTTTTTAGTTTGTTGAGACTCAGGTATTTCCTATCACTCCTTCTGTGGAAATGAACTTTAGGGGCACCTTTACACTGTCAGAAACAGTGTTTGGAGGTATCCTAACTCATACATGTGCTTCTCCGTGCGCAGCTCTAAGTAGATGGCAGTTCCCAGAGGCCTTTTTATCCCTGTGTTTCTTTTCCTGTGTTTGGCAACACAGACTTTATCTAATTGTCTTATACTGATATCAGTGACAGTCTCATATTGCATTAGGATATGTTTTTGCTGTTTGTTTGGGAAGGGAAAGGAAGGGCAATCTGACATGATGAGTTTGACCACATGATCAATTTGTGTCACAATTTACATACACCAGAAATGCAACATTATTGCCATACTATCATGTCAATAAAGTTGTGTACTTTAATTCAGACTCTGCAAATTCCAATATAGAGCAGAGAACAAAAGCAGAAATGTAATTTGTTCCTGAAATGAGCTGAAGACCTTACAGAGGCTATATCTGTCTTCTCATCCACGTGTGTGCATGTCTTCTGTGCTTGCTTACTCATGAATTCCCACAGGTCGACAATTTGGGCTGGAAGCTGAGCTGTAACAATCAGGAATAACCTACAGAAACGTAGAGACAACATTGTAGTTTAGGAAGGACGCATACAAAATAGGCACGCTGTGCTTCCTGAGTATACTTGACACTCTGAAATGCCCCTACAGTCTAGTCTGCACATCACGTAACACCTCAGAAAACGTATCTAATAAATATTTTCATTTCACTGTCTACCATGAGCTTTCAGCCTGTGTTAGGTAGGTCATGTTTTTTTCTGCTAGACGGACAAGACTTTGGATTATAAATTTTACTGGTTAAAAAAAAAAAAACAACAAACCAAACCAAACAAAAAAACCAACAAAACAAAAAACCTCAGATGATATTATACTAGAATTATAAAGTAGTTGACTCAATTGGTCCATGCTGAAATAGTAACAACCTCAGACTGTGGGCTAATAAATGACACTATTTGTTGTCATAAGAGTATGTCTTACAAAATATAATGGTAGATAAACAGTAATTTTTTATAGGATCCAAAATTTATATTCATTTGTGAAAAAAAGGTCTAAAGACGTAAATAGTTCAGACAGAGCAAAAACATAGTAAGTATACACCTTAATACATCAGAGTGCAAAATTCTTAATTCTTTGAGGATTAAGAGGTCTCAGAGGCCTCTCCATTTGTCCTTGACTTTGGGCAGGTATTTCAGTAACAGTTGTAGGGTTGGACAATTATTTCATCAAATCCAGGCTGCTGTCAGAGGAGTTGCTTAGTGGAAAAGCTGACAGAAGCCCAGTTCACACCCTCCTCCACGTCTGCACCAGCATTGCTAACTCAAACCACTGGAATTCAAATGGAGCAATTCATAGGTAAATGCATTTCAAATAGTAATGAGGAAAATAAGGAATCTATAGCACTGGAAGATTTCAGAAGCTGTCAAAAATGTACCATCTGATAGATTTATTTTTTTTTAAATGTAAGCCTGTATCTGCTGAGAGAACGAATGCATTTCCATGTTTGACACCCCATGAAAATGTTCTATTATGCTTCAAATTAAGACGAGGAAATTGTACATTTAGATGTTCCTAACAGCCACTGAAAACCTTTGGACTGTTAATTTTTTCATCAGGAAATATGGACAGTAGGAAGCTGAGCTCCTCATTAAATTCCGCTAGCTAATTCATGATACATCATTAAAAATTTAAAATCTACGCTTTTTGTCAAGTACTTCTCCTTGTATTAATTATCTAATCACAACAGACTCAACTGATTAATAGTCTTTGTAAAATATGCTTCCAGCCTGTTGGAAAGGTCCATCTGGTTAGAAAATTTGTCCTTATTATGGGAATTGTTGTGAGAAGGTCTATTTCTATTAAATGCTAGTAGAGTATTTAAACTACAAAGTATATAGGGTTGTGGTGGAGAATGAAAAGAAAACAATGAAAATTAAGAAAATGAAAAGCTTTTTGCACTTTATTTACATACACTACATCTCTGAGACTCCATGTATAGTCCAGAGCATAGAATAAACTTTTTTTAATGCAGTATAGAGCTAGAATAAATGTTTTGAATGAAGTAAGTTTGAATTATCTGTCAGAATTGTCACTTTTTAAGAACTAGCTGTGCCAGATGTTCCTACATGGTTTTTTTGATGATTCTAGTAGTCTGATGGTATGCTCTGCAAAGTATCCGTGGCTAGAAACATGTGGTTTAATTACTTTAATTAAAAGACTTGGTAATAATGTTTTATGATGGATCATGAGAAATTCTGAGTTTAACTCTGGCTTGTGGGACCAATGTATTCAGTAATCATTGAGCTAATTAATTATTTCAGAAACTAAACAACAAACATTTTTAATAATACTGAGATTTATTTTTTTCACCCATGTTCTAATAGTTATCATGCATTTGACAAGACATGACATTTATACGATGTGAGCATATGTCTCCATAGCTATCAAGGTAGCTAAATATAGGTTATGCATGTATAAACCTTTATTTATTTATAATATACATAAAATATATAAAGATATATATAATCTATGATCTATAATTTGAAAGTGATATATCTGTATAATGTATTAAGATATGTGCAATTGTGCATCCATAGATATGACTCATGTATCACCATTATAATCTGTTTCTTATGAGACAGTGATGGAGCCACAATATTTCAAGCAGTATGAAGACTTCAAATTTTGTGATTTTGGAGGAGTTGAATTCAGAATTCAAGTCTTTTTTTTTGAACAAATATAAAATGGAAGCAAGTGACACTTATGAAGATTTCAAAAACCATTATTAACGTTGAATAAAACAAAAACAAAGACAAAAGCAAAAAGTATCTATAAATATCACTTCAGTGCAAATGTTAGACAAATACTACCAACTCAAATGTACCATGGCAAGTGTCCTCTTTTCTAAAAAAAAAAACCCAAAACCCAAATGGGACTGATTTAAAAATTATGAAAACAATAATACCTCTCCTGCCTCCTTCTACGTCCACCCCAACTGGTAATCCCTGGTGTTTTATTTCACTGGTTTACAAATTCTTGTTTGCCAATGTGAGTGATTGATAGAAACTTACTTTAACAAGTAAATTCTGTTTTGATTCCAGTGGCTGTGTCTTAAGACACTGTACATTGTGAGATTCACAGTAAAATCACTAGAGTTAGCAATGCTGTAAAGCCACGTACAGACAATGCCAAACTCCATCAAAAGTGAAGGTTCATTAAATCAACTGTGTAATTTCAGTGCTTATTTTCAAAAAGCATTTTGTTTTCTATCCATACACAAAACACAATGAACACAAATTGGTGCAATATCCTTCCAATTTAGAGAAAAAAATAATTATCATCCTAAATTCATAACACTTTGTCAGAGTTTAAAATTAATTTAAAAATCCGTGATTCTTTCATAAAATGAGAGTATGCTGATTTGATTCCTTAAAAAATAGTAGAAAAATCTATCCTGATCAACATAGAGAGGTCATTGAGGTGATTTCTGACACGCCCAGATGAGACACTCTTGATGCTGAACACAGCTTCATGGAAAAAAAGCCTATACAGTAGCCCAGAGTATGAATTGTTCATCTCATTTATTTCTTCTTATTGGGTATATGTGGAGTGGCATCCTAATGGAGTGTTAATGAGGAGTTAATTAGAATTAAGTGCTTCAATAGCAGTTGGTGATTATTAGCTTTTTTACAATGGGGCAATTTAATTCTGAAGCAGTTCCCTCACATTTTCAAAATGGGGATAAAACAAATAGAAAGGCCATTAGTTCTCCCTTCTCCCCTCAAGCCTTGAATTTGCATTCCTTCACACACTAACATTTTTGGTGTGATTTTTAATGACAGTACTATAAACCTCCCTCTTCTGCCTATCCAAAGGAGAAAGACTGTTCAGATTTTCAGTAAGCTTTTTATATGTAGATCCGATCACCATGTTTCATCTCTGATGTGAAGAAAGAATTTCTAACAGAACAAAGATGTTGCTCAGTGTCCATGCTCACTCACTCCTTGACTTGTCTACTTAGCTGACAAGCCTTGCATCCAGGTTATAGGTAGGAAATCTAGCATCTTACATGAGATGGAGTTTGAAAACAAACTGATTTCCCATAGGTCAGAAGACACTTGCCAGGTGATAATGACTTAAGAAAAGGAAGACGCATCATCCTTGTTTGAAGATCTATGTAAGCAAGGGTCTGGTTTTCAAGAACTGAAATGTAACACACCACTACGAAACATTTGTCCCTTGCTGAGAGAGCCCTTGGAGAGCCCAGGCACTGAGTAATACAAATGTATTACTATAAGACAGGAACTTACTTTGAGATATTAAAAATAAAAATGATTTACATGAGAATGTAAGAACAGCAGTGCGAGGTCGGATTCAATATCTACCAATATCCTGTCTTTGAGAGCAGCCAGAGCAGATGCTTAGTAAAAGATTATAATAGAGTAATGCTTTCCTGTAATACCCTCTCACCTTCCAGAATTCTGTACTTCAGACACTTTCAGAGCCCTAGACTGCAACTTTATGGTTATAGCAATGTGAAATATTCAGAAACACACATAATACTGTTGTATACAGATTCATACATATGTATGCATAAGTATATAATTATATATACATGTAGGTATATATACAGGCAGTTTTATATTAGTATCTGTACATATATACATCTAGCATAGATCCACTTATATTTTTTCACCTTTTTTTTTTTAATTTTATGTTACTTTATCAGGAATGTTCTGTTGTGCAAGATACATATGATATAGAGGAGTATCAGGCCAATTTACGTCAATATATTAGCTTGTTCTTGCCTTTCCCCCCTCCTTTTGTGTTTATGAGAACATTTTTGACTTAAGAATGTTATACTGTCCTCAATTTGCAATAAGCTGTCTGTTGAGGGGATTTTACAGCTCGTTAAAGCCAAATAAGTGGGAAGTTAAGTATGACCTGGACACATCTCTTCTTGTTTTCAATGGCTGGTTTTGTGAATTGTATTTTTTGCATTAATTTTATATTTAATGTTTTCCATGTGAGAAAAAAAAATCAAATTTTAAAGTTATTAATTTTAATTCTCTGGACAATAAGAGCAAATACTTAAAATTCGTAAATGAGAGATTTATCTAAAAGGAACTTTCTAGTTTATAAAAAATGTATCATGCAGTCATAAATCATTTCCATGCCAAATACTCATAGCTGCAAGGGTCAGCCTTGGCCATGCATGTGCATATATGTGTGGAAGTGCATACAAAAGCAGTGCTCTATAAAGGTATAAGCTGGAGCAAGTATAAAATACTATGCTAATAGCTATTCAATCAGAAAAAAAAAGAATTTTCACTGAAATCCATTCTTTAATCTTATAACCTCCATGTCAACAAAACTAAGCATTTCACACTTAAGAGAATTTAGTCTGGCTTATTAATACCAGTACATAATGTGCTTGACAAATAACTATTAAAAATTAGCTATATATGTCTTTCTTTCAAGTGGTTTCTATTAGTTTATCAGTAGACTTTACATTGACTTCACAGCTGAATGGCTGAAACGGTTCAATTTATGTAGATAGGCCTCCTACAGCAAGATTTTCCAAAAACACTTGGAGAACAATTTGTTGAAGACAAACTAGTTACTGAATGTTTTTCATTTATAATGAAAGGTATTTGTCCTAATCCAGCCAGTGCCTAAGGGATGGCAAATGATGTCATCAATACCAAATCAGATGCCAGGCTTTCCTAGCAGACCTCAGAAGAAGAAAATTCAGTATCTTTAAGAGCTCCATATATCTAGGAGACTTCATTGGCAATGCTTTGCTGTTGGGATTGATTTAGTAATATCTGCAGCTAAATGAAGAAAAAAATATAAACAAAAAAGTGATACCTACTAACCTAGCCACATAAGAAGGCTTTTGAGCTCATTCTTTATTATGGCCACTAAGTGAATGATTCTTTTAAAAATTAATTTCTCTTTTCCGTTTTCAAAAGGGATGATTTTCTGAGTCTGTCCTGACACAAGAAGAGTTGTTGGCTTATGTAGCTGGCCAAACACACACTAAGAAGTTGATATATGTTTGTTTCAGTTCTAAGCTTCTAGTGCTGAAGTCAGCACAGAGGATGAATGGTAAGGTCTGTAAGAAGGTAGCCCTTCCTGTAAGAAAGGTAGCCCCTGTAAGAAAAATAAAGTAATGGAGGAGGGTGGAGGGAGAACATAGGAATAAAAAAAAAATAAAGGAAATATTTTTGTAGAGATTTTCAAGTTTTGGAAAATTTCAGTTCATGTCTTGGACTCCTTTGTAGAAAAGCTGCACAGCTCAATAAACAACTGTCTACTCAAACTATCACATGCAAGAACATGCTGCTTTTTTAACTACAAAACAGATTGTGTGTGGGAAAACTCCTACAGATTAAAGAAAGAAAGAAAAGGTGGAGCATAACTTCATCCCCTGACACTGTTGACATCTTTAATGACCATCTGGAATTCCATTACATGACATCTAAATAATTTTGGGGTAGAAAATCCTTTATTCTGATATACTTCAATTTTGTGATTCAGTTTACAATGTGGTCTTGGTTTTGTTAGCTGCAGATGACTAGGTCCTTTTTTATTAGCATATGAACTACACAAAGAAGTTGAAACATCCCAAGGAATTTAGAATGAATGTTTACTTACACTGATTTGTATTACATAAAGTGTATGGCTGGTATCTACAAAACACAAAAATCCTTCAGGAATAGGAAAGAGCTGAAGTCTAATTATTAATCTTTTTATTTTCTGTTACTGTGATAAAAATTCTATTTATTTGAATATAAACATGTACACAGACACACTAGAGTAGAATTTCGAAAAGTGCATGAACAACTTGGGAGTACCTAACTTTCAATTTTACCCAGATTAGTGGTGTGGTGTAGTGTTTTCTGAAACCTTAATTTACATTTTCTTCCCTCTTACAGTGTTGGGTCAGCCTTGTACTGCCTCTCTAAGCATCCCTCTTCTTTTAATCATCTCTCCCATTTGATTAATACAGCATACAGTGCACCTCATATATTCCTTATCTCAGTATATTTAATACCTATGAATGAATTTGTTTCAGCACTGCAGCATGCCAAATATGAGCTCACAGACATATCAGTTTTAAATGAGCACTTCCTCAGCATTTTCACGGTGTCATAAACAGTGGGTGGAAGGGAGGTTTCCAGAAGATTCTTGACATCTGAGAGTCATTTTCTACAGCATGGAGCCGGAAAGGTTTAATTCATAAAGAAACTCTGCTCTATGGAGCAGTCACTCCCAGGGGCTAGGAGGTTTTTTTTTTTTGTTGCTGCAGGTGAACACCAGCAACAGTGCACACACAAGAGTGTAAGGAGAGGAAGAGCACACCTCTTCTCTAACAGCTACCCTGTTCCTTCAGGTACACCAGCCTTTCTAAAATTCAGATTATAACTGCGCTTCTAATATGCTTTAATGCTTTCTTTCTAACTTCTTACAGAATACCTCCAATCTCCTGATTTCCTTTCCAGCTAATAAAACATTCCCCGTGGCTTTTCTTTGTTTCCCCTCTTGACCTAGGCAGCCAGTCAAGGCCCATTTGTAACCACAGTTGAGATTCAGGTTGTTAACTTCCATAACTCCCAGGTGCAAGAAATAAGAAATTAAATACTAACTGTTTTACACCACATCCCCATGAGCTGGTCCAAAGTCAAAACAGAATTACTGAGAAGGCTGACAGGAGGCAGTAAGAAATTGTAAATATCAAAATACCTCTTTAATTATATTGTTTGGAATTTTTTGTGGATCAGTCGTCTGTTACTTTGGCTGTATTTCACAATCTTGCTCATTATTTATCAGACTAAATTTTGGCTATTAGTAAGTATTTCTCATTGCAAATAAATGTTGTGTCTCCTGAATGTTGACCAAATTGTTAGAGTTGCAAAACACATTCAAGATCTAGAGAGTTATGTAGTCAACCTGCTGCACATCAGTGCTAAACTATGTAGGCACCTTCATTAATTAGCTGGCTTTTACTTAACTTAAAAGTCCTTTTCTTGTAGTATTTCCTTTTGGTTGCCTTTGCTCTCCACAAGGAGTGCATATTTAAATATCTACAGAGAGTTCTGATCTAGAGAGGAAAGAACACGAAATGGGATGGGAGATCTCCTTCCTGAACATTTTCAGCAGTTTCTTTCTCTGTCCACTAAGTACATGGTAGGGAGACCAGATCATCAGATACAACTACCCTTCAAGACAGGCACTTAGGAGTTTGTTAAGGTTGCATTTCAGATGAGATATCTAAATTACCTGGGTTGAATTCTACCCGAAGTCATATCTGCTTTTTAGTGCAGTATATTTTAATATTAATAGGTTTCTATTAACTGTGGTATTTCCTTTTACTTCTTTCATTCTTGAAAATGTGTTTATTTGCTGCTGTTTTCATTTGGTGTGACAATCAACAGTATTTTAACATGTGTTTGAAATATCTCACCTTAATGATCCCAAAATCTGAAGCTAATAGTGTTGTTAAGTGCTGAAAATGCCTCTGTTTTATTGATGTTCTCTGGAGTTAGATAATCCCTATGATCCTCCTGCCTAAAACTCCTCTGGAACAGGTATCTGATGAATTTCAAACAATGAAAAGGCTAACACCTTAGCTAAGCTTCTGGTCTATCTCATGTTTAAAATTCATGAATTTGCTTGGCACATTTGCCAGCTTCCTGATTTAAGATTGGGGGAAAAAAAAGAAGCAAGATTGAAAACTCCATGTTCATATGTCATAAGACTCTAAGATAAATAAGAATAAAAATTAAAGCACAGAAGAATGTCTTTTCTACTGATTTCTGTAATTTCATAATCCAAATTCTAAGTTAAAAAAAAATTCATTGATTTCATTATGGAAGTATGCTCTGTTTAGAATACTTTCATCCAAATATACTTAAAAAGGTACAATATTTAATGATACTTATAATTTAGATCACCATTAATCAAGCAATTAGACATGTTTGTGTTAACTAAATGCAAAGAAACTGTTATTCATATCCTTATGTAATGATGATTGTAATGATGATTGCTCTGTCTCAATAAGTATCACTCCATACCAAATGGCTACATCTAATAAGCCAAAATACCAAATGCAGTTCTAACACTTAAAAAATAAATTAAATTGAATTTCAAGATTTCTAAGTGTGGGACTCCATTTCAGTTGCTGATAATTTTGCCAAGCTTGAATCATTTGGGCTAAAATTATTGTAGACATTCATAGTAGGCTAGTTTTGTTTCACTAGGAAAAGAAAGGAAATGTCTTTCTTTTTTTTTTATGTTTTCTTTTTAAAAAATTTTTTTTCTCTTTTTTTTTTTTTTTTCCTAAACAAGAGTAGTTCACTCAAGAGAGCTGTCCATAAATCACTCAAATAAATGGCAGTGCTATCTTAATTTGCCTTCCTAGTGCCTAGGCTTTTTTATACAGTTACATAATTACATACTATTTTTTTCCACTGAGCATTGCTTCATTCAGGGTAGAGGGAGAATGCACCTCAGGGAATAGATTGGGACTGTGCAGTTATAAAAAGCCCTTCTTGTCATTGTCATAGGCCCTCCAGAGTCACTTGCTGCAGAAGACATTGAGTGTACAGTGAGTGAGGCAGGAGGCCACGAGATGGGGTGAGAAGGTCTTGGGAGGAAAGCAGCAAAATGCTGCAGCAGGTTTGAAGCATCCTGCTTCTCAGAGCTAAATAGTTAAGGCAGAATGTCATATTAGTACAGCTATGCTGCTTCTTATATCCAAATCGTTCATTCTTGGCCCAGATGTCTCTCATAGATCTGCAATGTACCAAGTAGATGCATGTAATTGTGTGATCCTTACTTCCTAACTGTCTGCACTGAGGCTCGAGGGTCTGATTTGCAGAAATTGTGTACACTCACAGCTGCCACTGGTGTCTGTGGGACGCTGCTTTGAACATTTAATCTGCTGTGTAATTCTTAGTGCTCCAGAAAATCGGGTTCTGTGTATCCCTGATTAAATGAGAAAATTAGTGGGCACTTTGGATGTTTGTGTGCCTCAGTTCTCAATCTGTAAAATGGGGATGGTAGTTTCATCAGATGATTGTAGAAATAAAATCATTAGCCTAAGCAGAGCACTCAGATACTACATTGATGAGTACCAGAAGAAAAACCACAGGAAATGAATAACTCTATATTCAGAGCAGGGTTTAAATAACATGCAGTAAGTAATGTGTTGAACCACTCATTGAGCATAAGCGAGGAAACAGCTCTTGAATAGTTGCTTGTTACATGGACAGTTGCCACTCTGTGCACTGACAGCAACAGTAAATTAAAAATACTGTGTGAACATGTAGTTAAAGACTGCATCAAATTCTGAGTACAAAAAGTGCCTCTCACTGGATTTGCTTTGAAAACTAATATTGACATTCCCTCCCTTCTAACTGCCTCACTTTGTGGTCTTCCTCTTTCTGTTTCTTTTCCTGTGTTAAAAATTTGACCTACAATAACTACTATGACTTTTTGGCTGAATTTTATTTCTCCATAAGCAGCTGGAAAATAACATTTGAAATTATTTATGGAATGTTTAACGGGTCTCTAGACTGCTTTGTTTAACTTGGAATACCGGTATGAGCAAAATGTGGATAAAATCTGTTTCTGATTCATCAAGTTCTATGCCCATTTTTTTCGTAATCCATTTAACATGAGAGATGGTTTTCATTTCCTGTGATCCTAATTTTGCTTGTCCAATCCAGTGGAGGTTTCCTATCCATCTCTTTTCTGAGACTAAAACAGAATTTGAGGAAGAAAGACTCTGTGACTGTCAATATACAGTATGGACATCTTAGTGAATATACTGATGTATACCAAATACAATTCTGTTTTTCACTCTGAAGTTTATTTAAGCACTGTTGATATAACATTCGGGAATATAATCAATAAATCTCTATAGAAACATTTTGTTGGTATAGTTACAACAGTTATAGCCTGCAGAACTGTTCTTACTGAAATGTGAGGTGAGACCATAAATGACCGTTTTTGACAGTGACATGCCACTGCAAGCGTGGCGTACCTCAGTCAACAGGAGTAGAAGGGATACACTTTACAAATCACTGACAAGCACCTCTTAAAACACAGCAATGCTTTTTCCTAAGTTGTTGCCATTTTCTTTCATTCCATTGTATGTGATAGAATAAAATGATACCTTTCACATTGATTTATTCCCAACGGAGAGCTTATCTAAATTCAGCAAGACATTAAACAATGTAAATAAGCAAAGCTTTTGCCTCAGACTTACCAGAATTAGCAACAAATGTTCAAGATCTCATGCAATTTCTTTCCAACTCTGAATAAGCTGAAATGTATGTAATATTGCCTATAAGTAGCCAGAATGGGATTAATTTTATTGAACTTTAGAAACCTACTGTGTATACACTGACATCTCTGACAACCAACTTCATCTCCCTTTGTAGTCAATGAAAGCATTTTACAACCCAATCTATCTAACACGTTAGGATGTCTATTTCCAGATAAGATATACAACACTCAGAAATGCTTATTTCTTGGTTCACTTTGAGAAACTCCAGGAATCTAAATGACTAATTCAGACAGAAAAAAAAAAAAGCACATTTGGTCATAATGTCCCAATTTGTTGTTAAATTGATAGGTATGGACACTAATATAATCTGTATATTAGAGCTATTAGCAAATTAAACTGATGACCTGCATAGACAGTGGAATACCTATGTCCAGACTGCACAATTATTCAAACAGTCCCTAGCATGAGTAGAACAGGGGCCACCTGGCATTTACCCCAGCAGTCCTTTGGTACAAAGTGGGGGTCAGCACATGGCCTGACCTAAGGGCAAGACAGAAAGTCCAACATTATTCAGTTTACAAGTATGGATGTGGTTTATATACACTGTGTTCCAGTAAGTGAAAGGCATCCATTCTGCTCTTGAAAGGGGCTTTGTTAGCCGGAGCCAAATAGAAACATGACAATAACAAGTGCACAGTACTAAATCTCTGGAGTTATAATCAAATTTTAGTATTTGTCTCTGTCTTCCAGTAGCAGTCATAATATCTTTCTCTTCTTAAGTAGGATTTGAGTCTCTAAACGTATTTTTAATGAGCTCTGCTCTTTCGAGTAAATTTATATGGTTAGGTATACTAAGTAAATATCTTTGAGATCAGGGTGTCATCTATTATATCAATAAAACTTGATATATGGCTTCCTGTGTGGTAGATATTACTCAGATAGGTACGTGTCCTAATTTATCTTTTACTTCTGTGTGTGTAATAATCTGAGATTAGCAGTAAACGCACCAGGAAAGTAAATCTCCATCTAATGTGATTAAATCTCAAGTAAGTGGAGATATATTCAGGGAATGTGTTTGGTACATTTCAACTACCAAAACAAAAAGAGATCAAAGTAAAGAAAGCGAGCGTAGTGCATGCTAGAATTTGTAGTATTCCAGCTGTTTGAATGGCAACATCCTAAATCTCATCTCATGTATATTCTGTGAATACCATTAAGGATCCAGACAGTACTGAGAATGGTGTCTTAGATATTTCAGGTTCTGAAATATGCATACTAAATTTAGAATGAGCAGGTAATGGTAAAACCCAGTAGCTATATATACTTTTGTATGGATAGCAATATATACTGACATATCAAATCCATGGGAAAAGATGTAAAAGAAGATAGAGGGTCACATTAAGTGTGACACAGCCAGATCAGCCAGTCAAAAGTAAAATCTTTGAATGAAAGAGTAATAAGATAGGCAGGCAGAAAGTGGATTAAAAAAGAATAATAGAGACAGTAGAGAAATGTACTCTCTGAGTTCTGCAGCTACAAAGATTAGAATGCAAAGGTGGTAACAGTAAGCAGTTTCCATTCAATGGTTTATATTCTTCTTTTCTAGCTGGGCACTATTATTTATTGTCTACTTGCTGTTTCATATTCTTTTCCCTTTCTGTCTGTCAATTCCCCCATGCCTCCCCACCCTCATATTCCCCCTTTTTTAACCTCCAACTTGCATCTTCACTTTTTATCATATTGCCCCTTTTCTTCTGGATCATTCTTGTTTTTCATTTCCTGTAAACAGACTCTCTCAGTCCTCTGGTTGGTGCTTGTCAGTTTGTTGTGCATTACAGATATGACTCTAACTCTGAGTGCAATTATGTTGAAAATAAGGATAATTCATCAGGAATTTTTGGCTCATATCTACAGGCTTCGTTTCCAAAGGAACTTTTGGCCCCTGCCTTCTTGTGTCATTATCTTAGGCCTTAAAACTGCTGATGTGGGTTTCTCTGAAGGAATCACAATGGATTTGCTTCTGAAAACCTGAAATGTGATGAA
Source organism: Chlamydotis macqueenii (assembly GCF_036417535.1). NCBI lineage: Eukaryota > Metazoa > Chordata > Aves > Otidiformes > Otididae > Chlamydotis > Chlamydotis macqueenii. The sequence goes on from NC_141558.1 coordinate 13,936,754, forward strand.
GACTGATCCACTCTTGCTCCAAGCAGGAGCAACTTTAAAGTTAGAATAGGCTGCTTAGCGCCTTGTTCTAAATATCTCCAAGGATGGATGTTCTTCTGCCTTTCTGGCCAGCCTGTTTCAGTGTTTGCTTCAACCTAGCAAGCCTGAGAGCAGATTTTGCTAGTAAAGACCAAGGCAAAGAACACATCCTTTTCTTTTGGATATGAATAATACAAGATTAGTATGATATGTAAGTAAAGTTTCATCTTTTAACTCATTATAAAACCAAGTGAGAAAAGTTCAGTTGCTTTATTATTTGACTTCAAAATCTTAGTGATTGCATAGGGATAAATATATGTAATTTGGGAAGATAATACAAGCTAGTGTTCACCATCGCATGGACTAGCTCATCACTTAGGAGAACTGGACTGTAACAGATTGTGAAACTGATTACATTTTCTAAATTCATGCTGTGATAAGTTTCCCAGAAACACCGTTCCCCTCTGCAAAGACATGATCGAATTTGTATTCAATTTACACATGGTAAAACTGACACATATTGGGATTATCATAATATAATTATCAGTAGCCTAAGTCTGTAGCTATGAGAGGAGATAAAATATGGGCAACTGAAAAATTACTAAATATTCTCTTTATTGAAATGACTTAGGTTTTCAGAAAGGAGCAACATTTGATAAGGCAACATTATTTCCTTTAATGTGTTTTGAATTTTATTTAACTTATGCAAAAAAATGACCTTAGTTTTAAGATTTAGATCAGATATTACAAATGAAAATTTGGGCCCTGGAAAGTCACCGAAGAGAGATGTGTCTAAGTCTTCATGTGGCAACCTTACAGAAAATGAAATAACACAGAAATAAGCAGAAAAATGGGCAAAATTCCAATCAATTGGTAGAACTATTAAGGGCAAACCAGCCAAATTAAATTCTACCTATTAGGTACCTACCCTACCTTATACTAAGTACTCAAAAGTTGAGGTCTATGAAAACAAAGGTCATTCTTATAATTTTGACAGCAAAAAGCTTTCAGTTAACCTACATCTTAAAAGTACTGACTATATAAATTTTTCAAAGTTGGAATGCTCGTAAGGTATAATAAATCAATACCATTTATTCAGAGAAAAGCTTAAATGTACAATCTTACAAAGATGAAACATGTTGATGTCACCATTATTCTGTGATAACTCAGTTCTTAATGTATTCAACTGTGAACTGCCTACTGAATAGAAACAATGCCTCATAATGGCAAAATCCATTTTCAGATCAAGTGAAGAAAAGACAATTTACATGTCACCTGTACCCTACTGTCTGGCATTGCCATTAAAGAAACACTCTCAATCAATAGTGCTCATTTGTGAATTAAGTATTTGAATATATAAAAAGCATTAACATTTGTCAAACTCTACCCCTTCCAGTACATTTAGGGGTCTGACATTGTTCTTGTATTCAAAAACCTTGTGAAAGCTTACTCATTAAAAGCATTTCTCTGCTTATTCAAACTTTCACTTCCAAGCCATAGTAATACAAAGACCTCGGATGCTACAGAAGGCTCTGCTTCATGGACTGAAGCTGATTGCAGATTAATTGCAGATTAATTGCAGATCCAGTGTATTTATTGAGTGACTTGTACACAAAATTCATAACAGCTAGATTGTGCCGTGTAGCCATGGGAGAGTTAGTGCTATTTGCATGAAGTCTAAAGGGAGTTTGAAGGCCTCTTGGATGCCCGGATGCAGTGCCCAAAGCCCTTGGGGATAATTTATTTAAAATATATGCTATTTGCAAGACTGGAAATTCAGCAGTTTAAAATACAATAAAGCTGATACATAAGAAAGTACTGTAAGTCCAGGGTTCTTATGGGGACAAAACAGTCAGTCAGTCCTCCTAATTGTGACAGTGCAGATGGCATAATTATGACTTTATCCTATTCTACTTCTGTTAAACCTTTCCAGCATGCATTTATGTGAGGGTAGGTCTGCAATTTAGCTCATATATTTAACTATAATTATCCATCATTATTTTTCAGACAAGGAAGAGAAGTACTCTACACTCTCTATAAATACTTTGGAGGGGTTTTTCTTTGTTTGTTTTTTTTTGTTTGTTTTGTGGTGAGGTTTTGGTTTATTACTGTTTTGTTTTTTTTTCCTCCCAACTAAATGACTACATACAGGGCTAAATTTGTAGGTATTAATTTTCTGTCTGCAAGACCAGTACTTGTCAAATCAATGCTGCTAAACTCTCTCGAGATCAAAAATACAGGATAGGTGCATTCATCCTAAGTGGTTGCTGGTAATCAAACAAATTGGAAAATGTCTCTGACCCAAGATAAATTTCAAATTATTTGAAGGACATGTTTGGGAGAGTGCTAGATGGCCCAGGCCAAAAAACTTAACAGGAAATATTTTAACGCTAGACAACTAAGTTACAGTGACGTGAAATTCACTAGCAAAACGAAGGCTGCAGAATGGGAAAGGATGCAAAAGTACAACCATTCCCAATACAGCTCTGTGATTTCAAATACATATGTAGAAAGTTGAAGCACATTAATAATATTATTAGTGATGAAAAATAATCTTAGATGCACTTTCCCAGCCAACAAATGCTACCAAATGTAAAGAGTGTCTAATATCTGAAAACAAAAGCTGGGCAGATCAAATCTATATATTACAATAGGAGCATTTCATAATACCAGAGATGTGGTGAGAAATTTTAAGTGTTGCTTTTTCTTTTTTTTTTTTTAAGAAATTACATAGTTCAGCCAGAAATTATTGATGTAAGACTTAATAGCTGAAATTCTATGCCCTGTGTTATGAATAAGGGTACAATAATCACAGTAATTCCTTTTTATTTTAGCAATTAAAACTTCGTAAAGAAAGATACTAAAAATAAGACATATTATAAAATTTATTTCTAGCTTTATTTAACTTAACTTTAATGGAATTCTGGCATTTCTTTTGAAATAAAGCAATCCTGAAGACTCCTGCTTGAGTAGCTGCAAAATCCATTAGGGGTAATATTAGATAAAAGCTATATAATAATCCAAGACATCATCTTCCTGAAAGAGTGCTATACTCCTCTGCAACACTTAAGTATTTTGTAAGAAGTGGCCAACATGACCCTTAGAACTTCATCCCTTTACAATGTTTCAAGAAATGAGTGATGCTATATGAGTGATGCTACCTAACTCATGTAGTCTGGGTGCCAGTGGACTGTTTTGTGCTGTTTGCAGAACGTCTCTTTCATCATGTACCTTTTAGAGAGCCTAGATGACTGACTATATTCATTGAACCACCCATGAGGCTAATTTTAGATATCAAGAAATCTAAATTGGAAGTACCTAAGGGGCCTATCTGTGTCTTGTTTCTCTTCTCTGAAATAAATATTTGGCTGTTCCAAACATCTCTATAAAAATACAAATAATTAGAAACACAGCTTAATTCCAACACATAAATAATATCATAATTCTATCTCAAACATTATTTTCTCTCCACTACAAGCCTTTATAGTCTGAGTTTGAATCACGACTTTAATAGGGACATTGTGCAAAGCAGTTTATCATATTTACTCTGGAAGAAAATGCAAGCTACCATACTGTTTTTAAAAAGCTCTAGTTTCCTCCTCATGTCGCCTTCACTGATCACTGAAAAGGCCCAGGAGTTCCCACATTTTTCACTTGTCATCTCATTTCTGGTTGTGTGATCTCCGTCACTCTTTCCCTCACCAACTCTGCAGACTGTCTTGTCTCTTTGGTAATCCCACATAGAGTCTTAGACTACTTTGTCACTGGAAGATGCTTTCACCCTCGGTATTAATTCATGCATACCAGATCTGTTCCAGAGCAGTTTATGTGCATACTGCTGAAGTTGATTGCCTGCTACAGTGGATCGCTATATATGGATCACTGTATAGCATTCAGATTCATAGAACAGTTTAAGCTGGAAGTAATCTGTGGAGATAATTTGGTTTTATCCCTCCTCAAAGTGGTGTCAATCTAGATTAGATTTCACAAGGCTTTGCACACTCACTTTTCAATGGTCCCCAAGGGTGGAGAGTTCACAGCCTCCCTGGGCAACCTGTTGCTGTGTTTGTTTACTCTTATGGTGAAAAATAATTCCTAATGTATAATTGCGGTTTCTCTTGTTGCACTTTTAATAGATGCCACTCATCCTTTCTCTGTCCTCGTCCAAGAAGAGTCTGGCTCCATCTTCTCCACATCTTCACATTAGGTAGCTTCCAACAGCTATAATGTCTCTCCTCAGCTATCTGTTCTTAAGGCTGAGCAAACCTACCTCCCTTATCCTCTCCATGTTCATTAAGTGTTCAAGTCCCTTGACAATCTTGGTGGCCCTCATCTAGACTCACTTCTATGTTTTTCTTTACTGCATTGGTATATAACTGGACACAGTATCCAAATGCCATCACACAAGTGTGAATAGAAGGGAAGAATCAACCTCAACCTGCTGGTTGCATGTCTTCTAACATGGTTGTCACAATAAGACACAATATTTTGTCAATAGAGAACAGGGAGGGTGGTTATCTTGAACCCTTTTCAATTTGACCAAAAAAGACAAGACTGTGGTATCCAACCAGCCTGCTACACTCTGTTTAAGGAGAAGGGGGGTTTCCTTGAACCCTTGGCAATTTGGCTAGACACTGTCAGTGACACCTATAGTGTCACTGGGACAAATCCCTCTTGGCAGCCCGCAAGGTCAGAGAGTGGTCATCTGGCTTATTCAGGGACTTTTCACAGGCAGCGACACTAAGACAAATCCCTTATATCCTCTGTATCAATTATTAAAGTTTCTGGGAACTTACATTCATAGATAGATAGACAAATTTTGTTATATATGTTTGTTACAGGATAAAGATTCAAACATAGCTGGTGATAAGATACTGACTGTGAAAACAAATTTGAAACAACAACAAAAAATATATATACACAGAGAACTCATAATAAGTTTTAATAGCTAGCAAGATGTTAATATCTAAGTGCACATAACACAGAGCTTTTACCCAATAGGTGTCCCTAGTGGGAAAGAGGGGTCCAGCGCATTGACTGATCCCAGATGTTCTGATGGAGGTCTTCCCCAATATCCCTCTTTTCTTAAGCCATTTTTATACTGTTTTTTAGTTTTAGGCGGAGCTTGAGTGACTCTGATCATACATACCTTTGTTAGGATTGGTGTAATTTTTTTTTCGCTTTGCTTTTAAAGGTATAGACTAGAAGAAATTAAAAATGCATGCTCAGTGAGGGGTGGTCACACCTTGGAGGTGGGTAGCTTTTGGGATTGTGTGTTTTAGTATTATAATGACATTATAGTGACCAAAGTTCAGCTACAGGGCACGATTTCACCATCATTGCTGAGACAGCAGTTGCAATTCATCTTCCTTGATAGCAGCTATGCAATTATCTTTGCCAGTCTAGATAACAGGGATGAGCCGTGGTACCTCCGTAACACTTTGTTCCCCATTTCAAGGATGTTATACATTCCATTAGGCCAGAGTCGGCCTTGTCCATGGCAATTGCATTCAGTTCCCACGAGCAGCAACTGCATCTTGCCTCAAGACTGTTTTTAATATTATAGCTTATGTTGAGATTGTAAGCTGAACTTTGGGAAATGGTATTTTTCCATTCCTCCCGTTTCTGCTGTTTTTCCACAATGGTCCTGTGTGCAGTTTGCCTTCTTTACTGCAAGGAAACAATATTGATTCTAGTTAATCTCCAGCAAGACTTCGGATGCTTTTCTGCAAAACTGAACCTGCTTACCGGATTGTTGACCAGCAGCCTCTACTCTTCCATGGGTTTATTTCATCACAGGTGCAGGACTTTGCATTTGCCCTTGCTGAGCTTCATGAGGTTACTGACAGTCCATTTTTTTGCTGTCTGTCAAGGTCTCTGAATGGTAGTCCACCCAGTAGTATGTTGATCACTTTCCATATAATTTTTGTGTCTTCTGCAAACTGGGTCATTCATGAAGTTTTTAAAGAGTATTGGCCCTAGCATTGCCCTTAAGGAATTCCATTGGTAATCAAATGCAAGTTAGACCTTTTCCTGATGACCACAACAGTTTGAGCCCTGTGATCAGCCAGTTTCCAACCCACCTTGTAGGCCACCCATCCAGTCCAGCTCTCTTCAGTTTTGCTACAAGGATATTAGGGTCAAAAGTATGCTCATGGATGCTATGTGTCAAAAGCATTGCTAAAGTCAAAGTAAACAACATTGACTACATTTCCCTCATTGATGGAGACAATCATCTTAACACAGAAGGCCAAGGTCTCCTTTGGGTCATATGCTGTATCTCTCGATATGTGAGGAATAATTATTAGCTTATATATTTTTTTTGTTTCAAAATATCTGAAATCCTGTGAAGGCTGTTTTTATAGTTTGAAACTAAGATCAGCCGATGCATGCAGAAAGGCATGCATGACCACTTGAAGGGGCAAAAGTCACTGAAGTTGTAATAGAAAAGAGGTAAACAAATTGCCTGTTGAGAATGGCCCTGGGGTGAATTATCCTCTGAAGCACATCTAAGTTTCATCTCAGGAAGGACTAGTTGATTCACTCCAGAAGAGAGTCTTAGAGTTAATGGATAATTAAGTGAATGTGTTTCTGAGAAGAAACTAGGGAACTAAGTTATTTGACAGTGTAAATGTACTTTTAGCTTAAAAACTGAACTCCTTATCCATTTGTTATCTGAGATTTTCTCTATCAGGATTACTGGCAGAGGAGAGCAGAGCAGAGGGGAAAGCATAAGGATGCCTAGTGCAGTTCTTTAAACTTTTCAATATAACAAGAAAATCTAGAACATTTATTTTTAGGCGTGTTGCATGTCCCCTGGTAGGTATAAGGTGGTGTCAGAACCAAAGTTCCTTTCTTTACAGCTACCGAAGAAGGGTTTCAAACTTTTTAAAGCTAGAATATAGAAAAACCTGTAAAGCACTGACCGAGGGGAAGGCAAACTGAAAAGCATTTGAATCTGACTTAAGGATTCCACTGTTTAGAACAAGGGACATTTTTAATAGTGTGATTATCAATGATTTGATCCAAAATAATTTTACAAAAAAAAAAGTATAAAGATGGACAAGAAGCATGAAATCTACAGAGAGGAGCAGGTGGAAAATCAAGTGTGAAATTAGCAATTTTTTGAGTTACATGAGGAGTCTAGGGCTTTATTGTTAGACATGGTGTGACTGGAACTGAGTTGCTGAGGTTATGCTATCTAAACAATGGCAATTTATCATGTTGGAATAACAGGATCTTTAACCTAGATTTGAAAAATGTGCAAAATTATGATTTAATTGAACCAAGCTAGACAAGGCATGACCAACAAATGGCTTAGACCTGTGTAACAGGAATTTTCCTAGGAATGGAGATAAAATGGAATGTCTTATTTCCTAAGCAGCCCACGGATTTCTCTCCTGCCACGTCTGCTCAGAACAAAGTGGACAGGGCTACAGAATGATGAAAGGACAGTTAGGAAGACAGACTTATTCCTATTGCTCAGGTTTACTCTGTCATGTTGTGACAGTATTAACTTATAGGCAGCAAGACTATATGATATATCTGAATGGAAAGTGTTGAATTAAGAAGCGGTTGTTGTTAATATATATCATCACTGAACCAGGAGATATCTATAATTCGTGGTAGATTTATTATACTTATTCTGTCTTCAGATTGCATTTTGTCCAGACATATTTCCGACTGAGGAGAAACTACTACTTGAATTACTGGAAAAACAGAAAAAGCATGGAATGAAACAATTATATTGAATTAATTACTGTTAAATAACATTACCTGCTTTTTTAGATTTTTATTGTTGTTATTGCTGTTGTCATGCTGTACAATGGGAAGACTGTATTCAGAAAGATCGTGACTTTGGGTTGCTAATTTCAGAAGCATACATTGAACAATCTTATTCTTTTCTTATTTTGCTTATAAATGCAGAAGCTAATGTATCAGAACAACTCAGATGACACCTTTATTAATGGTATGAACCTGATTAGGTTTAAAACCAAGGTAGTGATAAGAAGCAACTACAGATCCTCAAATCTTCTATGTTTCTGACTCTAGTCGTGTCAGAGTTGTAACCATACAGGTGGTAAACTAATTATCAAATAAAGAAAAGTAACAGCTGAAGTTTAGAAAAAAACCCAGTGTTTTGTCTTGCACTGCTTTTTTTTTGTCTCTTAATTGTTCTTTTCTTGAATGTGCAAAGTGCTTATTCACCTGGGCTGGGAGTTGCAGGATTGCACCTTCTATACTGTACAACACAGTTGTTTTATAGGACCAAAGAACAGCTGACAGCTAAACAATGACAACACATAGCAAGACCACCTGAAAATATAGTGGCACACTTTTTAAACAGAAAGATCAATACAGACTTCTGAGAGTGTATCATTCCAGTGTGCAGCACCTGTCATTCTCTCCCTTTAGATTATGAGCTTATCAATGAAGCTGTCAGTCACAACAGCGGTGTTCATTTGCAGGAGCCAAAGCTGCATCACCAAACTGTCCACAAATCTGGGAAACTGCCAGGGGAGAAAGGAAAATGACTGTGAGTCTAAATGCCACCAGGCTAAAGTGGGAGACCTTGATCCATGCTCATGGATATCTCTGACAGACTTCCTGTGTTCCCCAGAGAAAGCCGTTTTTGCTCAGATTCCCTTCAATAAAAAATGGAGGGTTGCTGAAGTCAGGAGTTTTTAGCAGATTATTAAGTGCATAGATATTGCAGTCATGGGGAATGTCACAGATGAAGTTTTTGATGGAGTTTTCTCTCCTGTATGAAAAGAAAAATAAACCAAACTCCACATTTTTCCATATAAAAAATAAAGCGCCCCTCTGTCGAAGTCACTGCAGACTGAGGCTAGCTACGCCCAGATAAGTGTACTTCAGAATTTTGTTACATCCTCAGATATCTTCGTGATGAAAACCACTACAAAATCAATTTGAAAAGGGAAATGTAATATACACATCATATGCATTACTGCCTTGGTAAATGATTTCTAGTTGTACTGCACTTTTTAGTTTGTTAGCTTAATTTGAGAGGCTGGTTATTAAAAAAGAAGGTTTCATAATGTAGCAGTGCTATGCTACATATATATAGGTTTCTGCTATTTAGTCACGTATCTATAACTAAAGAACTGAAAAGGCCTGATGAGGACTCGGATGTTATTTGAAGGCTGGAAATTTAGTTAGATCATTAACTAAATTGTAACTGATAGTAAAATGTAAGAAAAAGTTGTGACAGTCATGCTTGAAAAAGCTAGTTTTTCCTTTCTGCTAAGCTGCGATTGTCTTGGTCCTCGCAATCTGTGACTGTTGACAACATAGGAATACACTCTGCATCTACCCCTTTGACTGTGAAACTTTTTTGTCTGGTGGAAATCAATGGCTTTTGCTTTATAACACAGAAAGGAATCTCAACAGCATTTGTGGTAGCTTAAGCATATAATTTCTGTTAATGTTAAGGAGAACTGCATGTCTAATCTACCATGCACAGCCCTAAAAAGTTACTTCAGTACATCTTTTTTTTCCAGAACTGCAATTTGTGATACTGCTTGTCACAGCGAGTTGATACGCAATTTTACTTTTTTTTTTTTTTTTGTTACAAGCAACAGCCATTGGCATTTCTCTACCTAATTTATGTCACAATTATAAATAGTTACATTTATAACTATTATATGAACATACTATTTATATAAGATGGGGAATCAAAGCCAATGTTTTCCCATGAAGGATGCAAAACCAGAAGGACATTTTCTCTTAAACAGATGGGATCAAACAGTGTAGGTTAATGTGTATTTTCAGTAATGTCTGTCCTTATTCTACCCTGTGGAACTCTCTTGTAGCTGATTTCAACAACATGAAGCGCATTTTGAGGGCACCTGGAAAGTAAAAAGACAGTCTTATAGAGGCCAGACATTCCTTGTTACAGGTTATCAGGGATCCATGAATTTGCACCTTTTCCACACAGAATTCTTCATTTTCAAAATCAGTACTTAAAATTTTCTGCTCTTCCATTTGCACAATGTCCTTTCACTACAGTTTTGCTGGTAGATCACCAATTTAAAGATAGCTTGGTCTGTTCATGAAAGTTCTTTCAGTCTGATGGAGAAATAAAATTATTTTCCAGCCTGACTTCAGATTAAAGGAATATGCTCAGTAACAATCACCAGAATTGACACCATGGTATACTGACAGTCTTCCTTAAAGGGGCCAAGCACTGTCTGACCTGAGTCACATTCTCACTCTGAAGAATGCACTCTAGCAAGTAATATTATGTACTATGGGATACCTCTAAAGCTCTCCTTCATCTTTTTCCTCCCAATTTATTCATCCATATTAAAAATTCATTACAGTACATATTGAGTGATTATTCCTTCAGAAAGAACTAGTACTGACTTTTCAGGTGCAAATGTAGCCATTATAATGGAAAGAAAGTGTTCTATATTCAAAAGATATTTGCAGTTACATACACCGCTTAATCTAATTTGGGTAGCTAAGCATTAGCTGTTACGGTTCAAACTAATTACCTTAGGCTCCTAAATATGTGTGTTGAAACCTCCTTGGGAATTACCTATTCCTCTCCACTGACAAAAATACATTTTTAGGTGCTCAAATTAGATGAGATAAATCCTATGCAGTTTGTTTAGGCTGTTAAGTGCTGATAGTCATAGGTCAGTTCCTCTGTGCCTCAGAACATTGGGGCATAAAACAACTCTGGTGCTGATACCATTTAGATACATTCACATGCACTGAATGACATGACTATAGAAAGTGTTAATGCATTCTGCCTCTCAGGTGGCTTACCTGAGAGGCATATTCTTGCACTTCTAATGCATTTACTTTGGGACCAGAACTAGTTTGTACTGTCCTGGTTTGGACTGTAGATAGAGTTGTATTGAAAAAGCTGTATAATTTGATTCCTGGGCGGGGAACTGGGTGTAAATGCAGCTTCATTTGAGCATAAAGACAGCTATAAAACTATCCAGCCTTTATTTCATTGTGTATGAGGGCTTGTGGGAGCCCATTTAAGACTACGTTCGATGTATACCTTTGCCGTAGTTCAGCCCCGATCGGGACCAGACTACGCAGTCTCTCTCTCACTCCCCCGCCCCTCCGAGAGAACAGGAGGAGATGATATAAGAAAAACGGCTCAAGGTTTGAGATAAGGACAGGGAGAAATCCTTAAAGTTACCGTTATGGGCAAAACAGACTCGACTTGGGGAAAAACACTCATTTATTTCTAAAATTAGCAGGAGAATGAGACAGGGAACAAGATAACCTCCCCCCACACCTCCCTCTTTCCGGGCTTAACATTATTTATACAACCTCCCCTCCCGAGTGGCACAGGGGGGAAAAAAGGGAATGGGGGTCGCGGTCAGTTCATCACGCATTGTTTTATGCTGCTGTATCATCGTCGGGGGAAGAACTCCTCGCATTCCTCCCCTGCTCCAGCATGGGGTCCCTCCCACGGGCCACAGTCCTTCATGAAACCGCTCCGGCGTGGGTCATCTCTTCCACGGAGTGCAGTCCCTCTAGAACAGCTGCCCCAGCGGGCCCTCCATGGGCCACAGCCTCCTTCAGGCCTCCACCTGGGGTCCTCCACGGGCTGCAGGTGGATCTCTGCCCCTCCGTGGACTTCCATGGACTGCAGGGGGACAACTGGTCCACCATGGTCTTCACCACGAGCTGCAGAGGAATCTTGGCCAGGAGCCGTGTTACTCCTCCCCTTCCTTCTTCACTGACCTTGACGTCTGCAGCCGTTCCTCACAACAGGCTGGCAGACGCCTCTCAGGATCCTTTTTACATCTTATTCACTTCAACTTCTCATCTCCTCTCCACTTCTTGCAGCCGAGCCGGGCCGAGTCGGGCCCATTTGGCTGCCTGGCGGAAGGCCAGAGGGTGAGGCCTGCAAGGCCCACGAGGCTCACGCTTCCCCCTCTCTGCCCCCCGCTCAGCTGCTTCACATCTTCTCCTCCTCTTTTTCTGTTTTCCCCTTCTTAAATACGTTATTGCAGAGGCATTTTCACGGGACATTCTTCTACCAATTGACTTGGCCTTGGCCAGCAGCGGGTCCGCCCTACGCCCGGCCAAGTCCACTCAACAACAGGGAGCAACTTCTAGCAGTTTCCTACAGAAGTTACCTTAGGCCCCCCCTCACTAACAAAACCAGAACAACCTTACAATTTTCCTTTACTGTTTGGATCCAGATCTTTCCTTCAAGGATATCAGTGGAAGCTTTCTATATTGATGAAAGAAAGTATATTCTTGCCCATGAGAGATCTTGTCAGGAGATTAGGGATTGGTTTCTTGTATATCCAACTTGAAAATAACTTTTGCAGCCAAGCATTTCAAATTGATTTGGCTGTCTCACTATTCCCCTGTTTTTATATACTAACATTTGCCAGCGATCAAAATAATCTTATTTATTGTTTTTGACTACACTTCTTTTTCTCCTGGACATAACATAAAGTGTATTTGTTTTGTTTTGTTTTAAAAATCCTCCCCAAGTCCCCCCAAAACAGAAGAGCAGATTTAGACTAATGAAAATACATTTTTCCCCTTACTTGTCTTCAAATTATCATCCAGCCCCCTGGCTGAACCTTCTCTCATCTGTGTTGAAAGCGTGAAGATTATCAGGCTGATCAGGCTGTCTATGTAGAGTATTACTGGAAGGAAAGCATTTGGGGATGCTCTATTTACTTTACAGTAAATACAGTAAATGCTTTTTACTTTACAGGGCTCCTAACAAGAAGAAAGTCCAGTCAGTGAGAGAGTTCTTTTATATAATGAGTTATTTGAAGAACTTTTAGGCACACTAACATCTTTCCTTACTATCCTGAACTCTTAATTTTCCTCTTTTCTCCTAAACTTCTGACTCTGTCTCAATGCCCTTTAACCATCCAAAACTCAAATACTTTTCTTAGCTCCTGAGTTCTAAAGTCTGTCCCATCTTCATTGCTCCCTTAGTGAAAATCTAAGATGGGATAAGATGGGATCTCCCTTCTCCTTACTGGAACAGGAAAAACTCCTATTTTTCTTCTGTTCCCAAAGATGCTCCTTAGTTTCAGGTCTTTCAAAGAACCATTAGTCTCTAACTACAATCTTTTAACCTTATTCAGCTATTACTGAATACTGTTCATGTGCAGGCTGAGCTCTTCTGTTCTTCCCTGACGGCCAATTGGACAACAGAAAGCAAATAAACAACAGTAATGGAGCAGTGGAATAAACATTTTACATTTCCCCATAAGGCAGCTCCCATCCTTTCTCTCTTCTTCACCTCCTCCACATTGTAGTTTGGTTTCCTTTCTTTGTTTTGCACAACAGATGATTACAACATCATTAGCTATATGTGCTACAATAGCATTATCTGCAGACCTTATCCAGGGTAGAATTACAGTGATATTCCTTTTATATGGGCGCTAGAACTCAGTTGCTTCTGCTCCTTATTTGATTGTTGCAATAGTTCCTACTCTGTTTTTCAGCTTGGCAGACTAACACTCTCCAAATTGTTTCCCAGGTGTCATTCAGGGGTTTAGCTATAGGCTAAGTACACAGTTTGAATGTATCCAGATTGCTAGGGAGGGAGCTAAGAGTTTCACAGAATGGATACAACCAAGCTGCGCTAGTTGGTTTAGGGACCAGAGCAAAGGCCCTAGCATTAATTCCTTTACTATTACACATCTAGTAAAAAGTCTTCACCTTCCCTGTTCCAGTTCTCTTCTAAAATTAGTCCAGTGATATCGTTGCACTTACATATTCAATGCCCAAATGCTCTGTGGATGTATATCAATATGGTTCAACTGATGTCCAGGGGAGTTCCACCAGTGCCATAGTTGTAAGCAATAGGACTGCATGTAGAGTTGTTCAACATGCAGTGTTTTCCTGAAACCTGGGTTCATATGACTATGTGAGAATGTTAGTTTTCATTAATAAATTAATAGGTTGCCAGGAAAACTCGAAAATATAACTTTTGAGGTCTTAGCCTTAGAAACACAGAGTCTAGAATGTACAAAGGAAAAAAAAAAGTTAATACTTCTAATAAGAACAAAAGCTGTTTCATACATAATTTTAAATTTTTTTAATGACTTTTTAAAAATTGCTAAGGTTTTGTACCAGCACAATTTACTGGATTTATCCAATGTGTTTTAACTTACCATTCAAGCACATGTCCAAAGCACTGCTGACTCAACCAGCATATATGTATGCTTGTTCTTCTGGAGTTAAGATTAGATTGTTTTCTGTTACAACTCTATAGCATACTGCAGCTGCCCAAAACAGTAATTTGACCCACCTTCTCGAGCGTGTTCATACTAAAACTATTTGTTCTGCTAAATAATGCCACATTACCCACTGTTCTGGGCAACAGAGTTTTGTAACAGAATGTTATTTTGTGCAATTTTTTTTTTTTATATTTACTCAGTTCACTTTTTTATAGGCACATATTTGTGTGACTTTCAGAAGATAAGCTGCCTTTTTTTTTTCTGTCAAGGGGCATTTTTTTCAGTGCCAATGACTGGCGTTTCTGAGCTGAGATTTTTGGCTTCTCTTTTTGGCTTCTCTTTAGAGTGATTTCAGGCATGAGCAGTCTGTATGATTATATGACATAAATAATATTGTCTCAAGAGTTTACTAAGGAAAGGGATGGAGAATATTAAATATTTGTCATATATATTAGAAGGCACAGGTTGTGTGTGTAAGGTGAAGGGGAGCCATAGTTCCATTGTGGGGAAAACTCCTTTAAGTATGTATGTGGAAGTAACTTAGGAAGTTGGTACTGCCCCTTCTGACTGCAATCCTGAGCAGTACAGATTTAATTTAAGACATTTAAGGAGTAAATCCAGGATACAAGTCTCTGTAGTGGTGTTTCTCTATATGCACGTTCACACTACAGCAAGCTGCTTCAGCTGATGTTACATGAACCCAGAGAGCAGCTAGACATGCTCCCCAGCCCTATCTATGTAGAAACAGTTATGAGGGATGAAGGAAATGTGAAGCAAAGAGAAGAGCTGCAGTAGCACCCGCCTCCAAACCCTTTCTCCTTCAGAAGAGGTGATAGCATGGCTTACAAGAGCTGCATGACAAATAGGAATTACTCTCTACACCTGAAATATGAAGTTCTGGATTCATCTGCTGCTTTGAACACATGGCCAAGACATGGCAGGAAAGTAACAAAAAAGTGCCTATCACACAGCAGAGGTGCACAGCCTGCTGCTGCCTTTGCTCCCTTCTTCCTGGACTGTCACAGGCTGCTGCAGGTCACTAAAGCCTTAGGTAAAGACATAACTCCTCGTCTAGAGGACCAGCAGTGGGAAGACTATAATTTCTGGATCTTCTCTCCAAAATTTCTTTTAGGATTCAGTCTTCAAGTCATAAAGCTAGTCTGAACATCCCTTATACGAAGCTCAAAAGTTTGACACTGGGATGCAACAGGAAAGACCAGGAGACACTCTTCAGTAGGGCCTGCTGCGACAGGACTAGGGGTAATGGTTTCAACATAGAGGGAGATAGATAGATTTAGATTAGATATTAGGATTTTTTTTTTTTACAATGAGAGTTGTAGAACACTGGAACAGGTTGCCCAGAGAGGTGGTAGATGCCCCATCCCTGGAAATGTTCAAGGCCAGGTTGGATGGGGCTCTGAACAACCTGATCTAGTTGGGGATGTCCCTGCTCCTTGCGGGGGAGTTGGACTAGATGACCTTTGAAGGTCCCTTCCAACCCTAAACATTCTATGATTCTATGACAATATTCTCAGTGGTGGTGCCTTGCTAGTCCTGTTTTCTGACTGTCAGTCTGATGTCTGTTTTCACATTCAGTAGTTCAGCTGTAGCATTGCAAGAATACAGAGGATTTTTTTGTTTGGATTCATTTTTGCTTTTTCAAGGCTACATCTGTTTCCTTACTGTTGAGGTCCAGCTGTATGAATCAGGATAGTGCACTGTAAACACTGCTGTCTTTTAATGGTGATGTACACTGAAGAGGGAGAAGATAACTTGTCTGTTCCCACTGTAATAAATTCAAAATTTTTAAATCAAGGCTTATGTTCTTGCTGACATCCATAGTTCATCTGTGCTGGTTTAGGAGAGTCTGAAAAATAATTGAATGCTGGCCTTTGCAGTCTATACGATCATATGTTCCAGAGCTTGTATGACAGAAATCCTATGAATTCTTCCTCTTTGGGTGAGATTCCCTGTGATCTTAATGATTTGGCTGATATAGACTTTGCTGGGATCTGCAAAATCATCTGTAACTGGCATACTGATAGTATTATCTACCTGCTCAAAATGACTTGCTAACTGGAAGTGATAATGTGTAACGTGATGATTGAAAAGAAGGACATTGTCTTGATATGAATGGCTTTCTAGAAGGTGAAAACTGACTGAAATACAGGCATCTATTGTGCCTAGTTCTCGTCCACAGGTACATAAAACTAAGAATGTGTTTTTCTTGTACCCAAGCTTGGTTTCCAAGTTGTGGAGTGTCTTGGCAGATGGATATGAACCAGACCAGTGAAACAGTATTTGCAAGGCAGAGGCTTGAGGAACTCCACATGGGCCAGCAGCACTGGTTATCCATATGTGGTCACTCTGCAAGACAGAGCTTGGTTTGGAAGGGGAGAAATGTGAGCCAGTCCACAATGGCTGCTATAAGGGAGAGTACAATATGGAAATACCTGTAAGAAACAGAAAAGCTAAGTGGAAATGCTGTGCATATCCAATATTTCTTTCACAATATAATATGAAATTCATACAGTACTATATACAGTAAAAGTTTGGGGATACAGTATGTATTTCTTTGTAGGTAGGCCAAGTGAAATCAATGTCAATTCTTTTAGTGTACAATACTGCTTATTTGTAATAGTGAAGCAAACAGAAAAATAAATATACAGTAAATTTGACTTGAATATGCAGTAATATGAAAAGCTTTTAATTGATGAGATTAAACTCTTAAAAGAAGTATGTAATTGCTGAGTGGTATATTATTGAAATTTCACAGTGATTTTTCTGGTGTTTCTATTTAATCTGTTTTTCATTCAGTTATGATATTTTTTTTCAATTCCAGACAGAATAATTGTTTTAATTGTGTGTTAATACAATCAAATTCCTTTTGAGTCTACCCAATATTAACAAACATAGAGGGAAATAGATAAATTCCAGTCATAAAAAACAAAACAAAACAAACAACCCTTAAAATTGAAGAATATTAAAAATGTGGCTTAAATTGTAACATAACTAAAGCTCACAATCTAGGCACAGAAAGGGTCCAGTTATATTCTTTAACATGCTCCCTGTTGTGCCTAGAAATTTAAAGTCAGGTCTTTAATTTTGATTTTTCATACTTTTGTGGGTTTGAATGCAGTTTTTGTCTATAATTTATGCTGTTAAGAAATTGCATCATTTTATGTTTTGCTAAGGAAAGAGTACAATTAAATGGTTTGTCGTGACAATTAAGTATTAATTGCTTCAATTTTAAATTCTCCATTATAAAAAGAGATGAGGATCTAAAGTCTGATATACAAGAGTAGCCCTATGTGACAGTTTATCACATATGTACTGTTTATCACATTAATCAATAGAGAAATATGTGCTGAACAGAAATGTTTTATTTTCTTATGAGCTTTCTGTAGAACACAAGCTAAATTCTGATATGTTCTCTGAGATGGAATAGTGGGATTTTTCACCAAAGTCCAAACGATAACAGTTGTGTAATATAGCACAATTTAAAACAGTCTGAATACTGAAAGTCAGCCTGTATGGACACAATGTTATCTCTGTTGTTTTCCTTTGAAAAGACACTTTCTCAGCTCCTTCATTCTTGCTGTTTCTCCATGTATCTACTGCATAAAATTCTGCTCCTATAAAAGTTAAAATTAAAATTCCCGAAGACATTAACAGGGTTGAGATTTTGCTCTGGGAATTGTGAATTCTTGGTATTAATCTATTAGAATTTTTTAAAATTAGAATTCTTAGTACTGATCATGGAGAGTCGATATGGATAGATAAACACACAAAAGCAGGATACAAGATGCAGCATCTTTACAAGGAGTAATACAAGTACAATACCTTCCATCACAAGTAGAACATATTCCAAAGGGATGCAAAGAATTTTCTGATAAATATCAAAAAGTTAGTGTTTTCAAGATGTCATGCTACAGTAACAATGAAAGTCAACCTTGTTTGAGTAATATTTTTTTCTGTTGGTCACATGTGCCTACACACACACAAATATATAGAATCACAGAATGCTAATAATAGAAAATATACATATATGTATACACAGAAATACAATATAGAATATAATTTTCCAATGTAAAAAACAATTATCAATGGCATGATTTGGAGAAAAATGTTTACATTATTTAAATTATTTTTGCTATTATAAATCACATGATAATAAGGATCATTCTGTAAATAGCTATAGAAATAAAACAAAATTGCTATGAAGCACTTTATAAGTGCATAAAAATTGTTCCCTGTTAAGTAGGATGCCGAAGACTTCTAACTTTTAGTCATCCCACCTGTAAATATAAATGTAAATTGCACCAGATCCAATGTTAAATTGTCAGATAAATATGTAGTAAAATACTGAACATTTGCATGCCTTTGAAATGTGTGTATGAGGGATAGAGAGCACTGTGAACCTCAAGTGTCTAACAGGAGGTAAATCTCATGCCTTGGCTCTGTTTCCCCTACAGGAAACAGAAACTCCTAGCCTAGTTATCTCTAGGGATAATTCTTAAGAGGATGTATAAAATAGAGCTAAGATGTTGTCTAAGATGAGTAGGGGGAAATGTACTCTGGAGCTGCCTCAGCCTATGGTCTCAATAACCTTTTAAGCTCTTGCTATGTGAAGGTTAGAAAGACATAACTTACATGATTATTTAGTCTGGAAACTTAATTTTTAGCTCAATAGTTTGATGGGTTTAAACTCATTCATACTACCTTTCTTAGTTTCTTTTGCAAAATATCCTCAGATTATATACATATATGATGTATCTGACAGGGACTGATTCAAGTATCAACACAATGGTTTTCAATGCAATCTTACACTACTTCTCTATAGATAGAAATATAGAGAGACTGTGATCAGATTAAGCACCTAGTGTTGAATCTTTTAAACTTGCATTCATTTCCCTTATGCAATATACCCCATTTTCCTGGGATATTGCATCCTCTGAATGAGTCTCATGACTGAGATCTCTCTGACAATCAAGATGGAAGGATGATTTCCCATGCTTTCATGAGTGGTCCTAGAAAATACATTTTCTACTCTCTGCTTATCAGAGCTGAAAGGGATTCATGATGGTAACAGGCACAGTGAGAAATGTGTCAGATACATCCTGAGTGCAACACCATTGACTTCACTGCCACTGATTTCTTTATAAAGGAATAATGCTGTCCAGATAGGAGCAGCTTGGAAAGAGCCTGGAACAATGTGGACCATAACATAACCAATGAATAATTGATGATAATTGTACAACAATCTGATGCATTTACAAAAGTTTCATAGAAACACGGATTTGCTTTTATAAAACCCAGAGCACCTCAACTCAATAGCCTAAGAGAGGAATTGAAGCCATCAATATCAGACTGTTTCATCAGATGGTTTAAAGCACCTACTTCCTGTGAAATGAAAAGAATTAGGCCTAGGGAAATATATCAGAACTGTCTTAGAATAGCTATTGTTGGCATCTAGCACAGCTGGAAATAACTTGTAGTTTCCAGACAGTAGTATAGAGCTAAATTGAAATAAGCTAACTTTGCTCTTTGCAGCAGAGAAGCTGATTTTCCAAGCTAAGAGAAACTCCATATTGCCAAGGCTATACTGCTCCCAGTACCTGACCTGGTTCCTTTGAAGCAAGCTCTGTTCTCATGACGGAGACTCCTGGGAGAACTGATCTGTGGCCAAGTGAGAGAATCCAGTGACACATTTGTCATTTGAAACATATGGATCAGAAGTATTTCCTTCTGTTGCCAAACAGTGCCTTCAGTCAAAAGTGCTCAGATCTACTTGGAAAATATAAAACTCTTTGGCTGTGTCACCATAACAGCTTAGCTTGTGCTCTCAGACTCTGGAAAATGTGTTTCATGCTTCCCTCTGTCCATAGATAAGACTATTCAGGTCTATGTCTGGTGCTTGATACCTGGTCTTCTGGGAAAACTGGAGTAGTACTCAGATTAGACTTCTGGCATTCCACCTAGCATGGAATTTAGCATGGAGTCTAGTCCCCAACAGGAGCATTTCCAAATCTTGCTTTGTTCCCACGAAAGCCAGTCACATAGTCAATATCTTTGTTTTTCTTAAAGACAGCAAGTCAAACTACTTGAAAGTAAACTCATCACTCGTTCTTCCTTCTTGATTCCAGAAATAACCCAGTAGTGAATGAAAGTTCTTGAAAGTAGTATAATTTCACACCAGGTGAATCACTGTTTTCTGAAAATGTCACTTTTTTTTTTTTAATTACATATTAGTTTAAAATACTTTGTATACACTTATGTGAGTTTGATCTATTCTACTTCTAAAAGGCTGTCAAGGAGACCTGACAGTCATCTAACATAGAGTTAGAAAGGGGAGAAGTAGCAAATTGTTAACAGTACAATATCCTTTGCTATCTGGCTGGGCTGAGCATCCTGTAAGATACAGGATTTTGTGATGCTTGAAGAACCCTATCACATACTCAGTATAGCATTTTACTCTTCAAAGAGGTAGGTAGGGCAAACAGCCACTGCCAGTTCCTTGTAATCCTGAAACACAGAAAGAAGCTATTCATCTCTTGTAAAGGGACTAAACTGCAACTATTAAAATGACTGGGGATATTAGACTCATATGACCGTTTACGATTACCTTTAACTTCAAACCACAACCCTGAAGCCATTAAAAGGGTTTTTTCTTGCCAATGGCTTTCCTGAAAAAATGCTAAAACTGGGGAGAAATGGAAGAGAAAGGGAGAAGAGAGGAAATATCTGTTTCTGCTAGGAAAAAGGCGAGGTGCAGGGGAAGACAAGCAACAATATAAGAATCATATGATGTTTAGAGAGCTATTAATGCAAAGTAGTAATGACACATACATGGACCTACCAAACTACCAAAGAAGTTGCTCTGAGAAATTGCATATGCTAGAAGATTCCCTGTCCAAAGCTTGCCTGCCAGACATCACTTTTAACATATTGTTATGTTAAAACACCTGAAATCACAAAACAGAGCTTCTTTGTGCAAGATTAGGGTGACTATAGGTCCTGGCTTTGCAACAAGCAGTGTATTCACTGAAAAGATCTGCCTACACTTACATTAGTAACTTTATTCTCCCTTTTGTGCTGCCTGGGCTGTCAGACAAAATTGTATGCCTTCAATTAGAGCCTTCTAGATCATAGCGAGATTTAGGAAAAAAAAATCAACAGCAATATTTTTTTAGCCCCCCTAACAAAAGTTTTGTTTGACTGAAACCACCTGTGACCTTGCATTGCAATCATTGTATTGTTAGATCCTCTGATACGTAAGAAAGGAAAATGATACTACAACCTGAAAAAAAAAATCTTTCCTTCCAGAACCAAAACATTTGCTCTGACAATTACTGATTGAAAAATATCTTTACATTTCAATTTTCTTCAATTCATTTTCATTTTATTTACTTTAAAAATATAAATTCCATAAACAGTGTATTTCTTTTTAGCTCAAATGATACTTTTATTAAGTTTTAAGCGCTGTTTTTACTATTCAATACCATTATTTGACCATGCTAGTAACCTATCTCAGTTATTTCAGCTACCTCCTTTATCCTGCTAATCAAATTAGTTGTATAACTTGCTGCAACTTACACACTTCACTCTAGCCCTAAATAACTGCAGAAGGCTGAGTCAGCACCCAGCTTTATTTGTCTGCAGATGTGAACTCATTAGATTTGTCGTGTTCTCCCTCATATCTGCTAGTGTTGGATTTTGTTCCCTATTGAAATAAGTTGGAGCTTTGCCATAGGCTTACATTTTAAGTGCCATCAGCTGATGAGCTATGAGCACAGTGAACTAGGGGTTTCTGAAGTAGCAACATTGCAAATATTTTTGCGTTACAACCACTGCTGTCCCATTAATGATTTTTATTTTTGCATGTGGCTTCATACCTTTCTCTCCAGAAGGTGAGAACAGTCACAGTCTCCTTTGGAGTGGCTGTAGTCTACGCTGTCTGCTGCTGCTTCTCTGTCTGACAAGATGAGTTCAAAATGTCAGAAACAAATTAAGAACGGTGTTGCAGCACAGCACAGTAGAGTTCTTCTATAAAAGAAGGTAGAAATTGTATACCTTGATGTGTGATCTGAGGGCACATGGGATTGTGTCAGGGTGCAAAGCATTCTGGAACGTTATAAGAGGACTATATAGGGTAGAGAATGCTAATTGGCATGGGCTAAACTGCAGTGGAATATCTGCTTATACTTAAGCAGCATTGACAACTTGAGGGATCCTGTTCTTGAGCCTGTGCCTGCACCTTGGCTTATGTACTAGCATAACTACACGCCATAAGCTACATGATTTCTATTACAATGAGCTGATTGAGGATCATGAACATTTCACATGGATCAGGAACAAAAGAGCAACCTCTTTTTTTGAATGAATTGTTTTTTCCAGGCCTTTTTCTTCTGACAGAATGTTGCTTACTCTGCCGTCCTCCTCTGGCCTGCCACTACTACTGTATGTCCTGGAGAAGTTTCTCTCCATTTATGGAAACCAAGAAAAAATAGTAGGTAGATTTCATTTTAGGGAAGATGACTTTTAAAGGTGCCTATATTTTCTACAAAATTCAACCATAAAATCTGTGCTTCTTTCTAGTATCACAAAAGATCTAATTTGTTGTATTGACTCACAATAATCAATGTCGTGATGCATAAACCTGACTTTCAGTATCATGCTTTATGTTAGTTGAGTTTTTTTGGGATAAGAGAGAGAGATGTTTCCTGACTTCCTTTACAGTCTCTACCAGCTTGTTTTTATCTCTGACATATAAAACAGAAGTCAGTTAAATGATCTTGCTATGATGGTCTTGCAGCTTGTTAAGAAAGCAAAGGAGATTTTGAAGATTTCCATGTGACTCTGCTATTGTATCAGATGTTCAAGAGAGGTCTAAATAATTGTTCCACATTTTTAATATTATTTTTACTTTAATTATGTATTTATACATTTATTGTAATTCTTACAAAGGTTTTTTTTTGTTTGTTTGCTTGCTTATATGGAAATTATTTTGCTCACACTCAGGCTTTCATTAGCTATATAGGATTCTAGTTTTCCTCTTCTTGCAATTTTTCATCAATAAGTTCAGAAGAGGTCAATGAATGGAACGATTGCTCGACTGATTGTTGCACTGCAGCTCACGTACACAGAAGCGTGAATAATTTAAACCGTGCTGGCTTGTCAGTATTGGATTTGTATGTGGTGTGAGGAGAGCACAGAGGGAGGCATCAGATAAATCATACAGCAGAAAAAAAAAGCAAAAAAAAAATCACAAAAGGGTGGATCAAGGGTGAAGAGAAAAGAAGGGCTTTATTGTACTCGCAGTGCAAAAACAGAGAGGAGAGTAAATCCTGTCCTTCTTGTCAAGGAACTGTTTTGGATACTCAGTAACTTTAAAACAAATTGCATCAGCCTACAGCATTGTTCAGATATTATAGGAGGAAAATGTTTTCTGAATTCAGTGGGAGTGAAATCTTTTTGAAAGATGTTTTTCAAAAGTCATTACTTTCTTTTCTTTTGAAATCATTACTTTATATAGCAACAGTTTAATAGGAGATGGTAGCAGAAAGGAAAAAAAAAAAAGAAATCCAGCTCAGCATTAGGAAAATAACACACTCAAGGTCAAATGTCAATAATCTGCCAGTTGTTATGATTAAAGGTTAGGAAGAAAAAGGACTTCGCTATGTGCCCATGTCGAACCTTCTCCATTTCAAAAGATGCTGTGAAATCTTCCCCTTAAAGAAGAATCAAGTGCAGCAAAAGGACTTATATGTAAGCATTTTACTGTGATTGATAGTTTATTATTCATACTCTGGGAAACCCATAAATAGGGTTGGTCCGCAGAGCCAGACAGCAGTCCTCTGCTTCCCATGATGGGCAGTTGCTCCTGTGTGAAAGCATATTGACTGAAACCAACGTGCACATTTTACCACCAGCCTAAGTGATCAGCAGTGTCCCACAGAGTCATTCCAAGGGTTTCTCTGTGTACTACTTGTAGCAAAACTGAAAATAAAAAACCAACAAAAAAGCAGTTTTAAGTAGCCCAAGACGTTGATTTGCACATCAAGCCTTTTGGCTCTTACACTTTACCTTATTTACCCATATACTCATTTCTCTTCTCTGTTTTGTCAAAGCTTGACATGTCCTTTACTCTGTGCCTCAGACTTAAAATAGAGACAGCAACCCTGACCTTGCCATGTTCTATCACAACATTTCAGTTATTTCCAGTCCTCTTTATCTGAGAACACCTGATTAATCTCAATGAGGGGTCAAATGAGATTTGTGGGTTTGGCTATGGACTGGACATGATATCTTTACAGAAATAATACTATGAGATGCAAAATGTTAGGTCCCTCTAGCAACCACTGATGGTTAAATGCTGTTTTTTCCCCAGTGGAAGCTACATTGCTATGCTACTGCGCTGCTGATAAGAAACTAATTGGCGATTGATAAGGAAAAAAAAGGTAAAGAAGAAAAACCTATCTATTTCTTCATGTCTGATATTAAGTTCTGCTTTCTTACAATAAAAATGTGTTGATTGAGTAAGCATGCATGAGGAGAATTTTAGAAGTCCCAAGGTGTTACAAAAACTAGAAAAGACACCAAGGGAGAGCAATTAAGGAGTTCACATTTTTCAATGTAGTACTACAAAACAGTGGCCCCAATAGCCTCTGTTACAAAGATGCAAGCAGCATGTCATGGAGTAATAGTCAAATCAAAGTAATTTCAGAGAAATTTCCCTTTTTATAATCTCATATCATACAGATATATTTGTGAAGAAGGGTCATTTCTGATTGCCTACTATTCATACCAATTCAGTTCTCAGCTTTTTTAGATATTACCTAAGACCTGCTTTTAAAATCAAGGCACCACTGTACCAGGAATACACTTTAAATGTTTTCTTTTATTCTTTCTATTCTGATAAGTACAGGAAAAGAGGCTATTAATATTTATTCATAGCTACATTTATATGAAACTGAGCAGTGCCAGAGTTTTTCTCCAGTTCTGAGTCCAGCTGGCAGAATTTAAGTACATCCATACTGTGAAATTATCTTAGCCTGCATCCAGCATATTTCTGCTAACTTCTGAACCATGCCTAGAAATTTTTTTAGGAAGAAACTGGCCCAGGCCAAAAAGTAGACCAAGGACTTTCCTGAAAATTTAGCAATATAAGCATTTAAGTTTCATTCCACTGACCTGTTTACAGTCTGACACTGTTTAGTATACTGGTAACCCGTAAGTCCAGTGCATAGAACTGTGCATAAGATTGATGCTTTAGGTACTGTAAAGATAGAGCGATTGCCCTGACCCAGATTGTAACTGTCACTAAAACTAGATCACAGGATCTGTGCTACCTGTTACATATATCTAAACTATGATAGGTTATTTGATTTAGAAATAAAGGGAAACTTGCTAAAATTGTAACGTTTTAATGATTTTAAAGATGGAATAAATCATACTTCTAGGGTCACATAGCTGTAGAGTTAAATATTGCTGAAATAGAATCATAGAACCATAGAATCATAGAATGGTTAGGGTTGGAAGGGACCTTCAAAGGTCATCTAGTCCAACCCCCTGCAAGGAGCAGGGACATCCCCAACTAGATCAGGTTGCTCAGAGCCTCATCCAACCTGACCTTGAATGCTTCCAGGGATGGGGCATCCACCACCTCTCTGGGCAACCTGTTCCAGTGTTCTACAACCCTCAGTGTAAAAATTTTTTCCTAATATCTAATCTATATCTACCTCCCTCTATTTTAAAACCATTACCCCTAGTCCTGTTGCAACAGGCCCTACTGAACAGCCTCTCCCCATCTTTCTTGTAGGCCCCCTTGAGGTACTGGAAGACCACTATAAGGTCTCCCCGGAGCCTCCTCTTCTCCAGGCTGAACAGCCCCAACTCCCTCAGCCTGTCATAATAATCCCGGGCTACAAAGGAACAGATATTTTGGAATTTCTGTTTTTCTTCAGATGCAAAATTATTATTTTTGCTTGTATTAACATTCTGATAAAAAATTTCATTTAGCAATATTTTTTTTTCTAAAGAGTTCCACTTTCCCAAACCCTTATGGTACTAAAGCCAAGAATGACCATTTAGGTGACCATTTTGGAAAAAGGAAATCTCCTTTTAATTTTAATAGAATTAAATAGTCCTCACCTTTTCATGTTGATGGTCATCATCTTTCCTGAAGGCTGCTTAAGTAACCTAATATTGATAAATTGGATATTATAGACATTTGAAAGAATTAATTGTTTCTCAATTTCTGTGAAACCAGCAGGAAAAAAAATATTGTGAAGAATATGAAATATTTACTTCCTAACCTTTCCTATTACAAGAAATCTAATGAACTGTGATTGTAGACAGAAGAAGCAAATTAATATATGAATGTGCCTACATGCTTACACTGAAATAAGGGTGCAGGAGACAGATGTATCCTGTCAAGTTAGTGATAGGGAGAATCCAGGATATTTACCCAGTTACTTTTCTGCTCTAATGAAACAAAGAAATTTTTTACCCATCTGCTTTGTCTGAAAAGCTGTAGCATTTCATGGTGTCCCAAGAAATATAAAGTAGGTAAAACATACAAATGAATATATTACAGTATTTCAATGACTTTTAAAAGTTTAAATCTCATGGTTTAGAATCTTAATATGCTAACCTGTGCAAATGCAGTCAAACAATTAAAAGCCTTAGCTCTGCTTTGTAGTTAAACCATGATGATTAAAATATGTATTTTATAAATAGAAAATGTATAGGTTTAAAAAGATTCTATAGTCTTAACAGCTTATATCCTAGACTTAAAATATTCAGTTTTTCTGTAATACAACCTTACTTTGATGTTGTAGACACTTTTTGTTTCAGCCTTAACTTTTGCTTGCAGAAAGGCTGAGCGAGTTGAGGCTGTTCAGCCTGGAGAAGGCTCCAGGGAGATCTTATAGCGGCCTTCCAGTACCTAAAGGGGGCTTATAAGAAAGATGGGGAGAAACTCTTTAGTGGAGCCTTGTGATAGGATAAAGTGTAATGGTTTTAAACTAAAAGAGGGTAGATTTAGATTAGAAATAAGTAAGAAATTTTTCCAATTAGAGTGGTGAAACACTGGACCAGGTTTTCCAGAGAGATGGTAGATGCCCCATTCCTGAAAATATTCAAGCCCAGGTTGAATGAGGCACTGAGCAAACTCATCTAGTTGGAGATGTCTTTGTGAAGGGACATCTATGATTCTAACATACCTGGACAATATTATTTTATGGGATAATTTTCTATGCAGTAGACAAGAGAGTGAAGCTTGCAGAAAGTGAATACAGAAGAATTTGGTTTCTTTGTTGGCCTTAGATTCAGCGCTTAGTTACAAATTTTAGTTACATTATCAGACTGTATCTGAGTTTAACATTCTCTTAATGATCTGACTCTTTTCTTCTTCATTTCATATAGTATTAAAATCTTGCTGCATTTATCATTAAGAAGTAAGTGCATTATGTTAGTGTAAAGAAAGAAAATAAATCTTAATTTATTTTTTGTGCCCAGGCAAATCAAACTATCAGACAGATTGGAGAACGGGAAAGCAGAAAAAAAACATATGCCTTAACGAAGACTGAAAAATGGTCATCAACAACTGATCTTTCTCTGCTGTTCTCTAATAGAGTTTTTCATAATTTTGGTGGATCCTTTTAGCAGTCATGCATTCAATAAAGATACTCAGACCCTGAGGGTCTTTCCATTGATCCCACTGAGCTTTGGTTTATGACGTAGTTAAACTAATTATAGTTTGGATTAACTTTCTGGCTCAGTGGTATCAATTGATGTGGTTTCTACACAGTGGTATTAGGAAGGGATTACACTACTACTGTGTTAGATACTGCCCATTGCTCTTCAGAAATAAGTGGAATACCATGTACTTACATCAGAGGATATATGATATTTGAACTGTTTTTTCTTGCATTGCCTTTACGTCTGCATTGCCGATGGACTCAAGTGCTTCCAAAGCTGATTGTGGTGGAAGAGAGGAGAAGAAAGAAAGAAAACAGTCCCCTGGAATTGCTCACTTTGGAAAGAGAAGAGCGGCTATTTTGCATTAAGAATGACTAGTAAGTCAAAGTCAGCATTTAAAGTCAAAGTCAGTTTTTACTGCATCCATTTTACTGTACTGACCATTCCTAAGGCCATTTTGGATCCTTGTATCCCCCTAATATGTACTAATTTTCTCCATTTTTTAGCCCTTCCGTACTCCAAGAGCACAATCACCTCCTCTATAGCACTGTCTTGCAAAGTCAATTTAAAAGCAAAATCTTTTTTTTTTAAAAAGGATAAAGAGAAAAAAGGCTCATGTTCACTGCATTCAGTCATTCTATTATTCTGTTAGACATGTAAGCTGCTATTGAGTAGGGATTTGTGAGTGCAGCTATAGTTCACAAGGCTGGGACATTAAGTGCATATGCTTAAATCTTCAGGCAATAAGTTGAATATTTATACTGGTTTTCCTTTATTTAAAAAAAAAAAAGTTCTTGTGGCTTAAAATAAAACTGTCTTCCTTTTCTGAACTTTCTGACTAGAGGGATTTTAAAACCACTATGTACTTGAAATCCATTTTAAGACTAAACAGGTGTGGAGACAGGAGGAAAAAAGTGTCTTTTTTCATCCTATCTTACGTGCCATTTGGGATGTCAACAACAGTTTAATATTAGAAGTAGGATGCAAACTGTGTGAGCTTTCTGCCAACAGTACTTAGGCCTCATCAATGAATTGATCTTAACATCCATGATTCCAGAAATAGGTGCATAAACTTACTTTAAACTTACTTGTCATACAAAAAAGTGGTTCCCCCCCTAGTTTACTCTCATTGTTATATTTACATATCTTGTCACAAAATATCTCTACTTCTTAAATAGCTAGTTATCCACTCTACAGTTAACACTTTAAAAGATGCAGTTTTAATAAATTGTTTAAAGGTTAATGTGATTTTACCATCCTTAACTTCTCTTTTCATATGGAAACTGTTTTTGCTCTATTACTAATACGCTAATTTAACAATTGTCATTCATCTTTCAAAATGCTTTTTTTTTTTTTTTGACATGCATGACCATAGCTTAGAGGCAATTGAGCATTTTCACTAAACCATATATTTTGCACGCAAGTTTCATATAATTTTAATCTAATTAAGAGCAGTTAAAAATTTTACTCTGTGTGTTGGTTGTGTTTAGTTGGGGGGGGGGCTATGGTGGCAGCTTCTAGAAGCTGCTAGAAGTTTCTCATTTGCCCGGTGGACCCAGTCAGGTCCAGGGCAAAGCCAATTGGTGACAGAATGTTCTCTGATAACACCTCTGCAATAACGTTATTTAAGAAGGGGAAGAATAAAAAAAAAAAAAAAGATGGCAAGACGTGAAGAAACAGAAGCAGGGGGCAGAGAGGGGGAGGCATGAGCCTTGTGGGCCTTGCAGCCCTCACCCTCTGGTGGCCAACTGGGCCTGACTCGGCCCAGCCCGGCTGAGAGAAGTGAAGCAAGGAGATGAGATGTGAAGAGAACCTGAGAGGCATCTGCCTGAGCCTGATAGTGAAGAATTTCTTGTGACAGGAACGGCTGCAGACACCAATGTCAGTAAAGAAGGAGGGGGAGGAGTAATGTTTCTCCTGGCAGAGATTCCCCTGCAGCCTGTGGGCAGCCCATGGTGAGGCTGGCTGTCCCCCTGCAGCCCATGGAGGCCCACGGAGGAGCAGAGATCCACCTGCAGCCCGTGGAGGACCCCACGCTGGAGCAGGCGGGCGCTCAAAGGAGGCTGTGGCCCGTGGAGGGCTCGCTGGGGCAGTCATTCCAGAGGGACTGTACCCTGTGGAAAAACGACCAGTGCCAGAGCAGTTTAGAAAGGACTGCAGCCCGTGGGAGGGACCGCACAATGGAGCAGGGGAGGAGTATGAGGAATTCTTCCCCAGAGGAGGAAGGAGCAGTGGAAAAGCAACATGTGATGAACTGACTGTAACCCCCATTCCCTGTTCCCCCCTGTGCCGCTCAGGGGAGGAAGAAGGTAGAGATAATTGAAATGAAGTTAAGTCCAGGAAGAGGGAGGGGGGGGGGGAAGTTGTTTTTGTTCTCTTCTTCATTATCTTGCTTTGGTTTTAATAAGAAACAAATAGTTTTTCCAAAGTCGAGTCTGTTTTGCCCGTAATGGTAACTTTAAGGATTTCTCCCCATTCTTATCTCAAACCTTGAGCCTTTTTTCTTATATTATCTCTCCCTTTTCCCTTGGAGGGTGGGGTAGTGAGCGAGAGACTGCATAGCTTTATCCTCAGGCTAAACTAGGACACTCTGCCAAACACAATGCAAGTTTCAGATCACAGAGCTAAGGACTGCATCTGTTAAAACCTTTTAGGAGATTGTATAAAACTGCCAATCTCAGGGGTCATAATAATGGGGTGGGAGGCCTTAGTGTTTAAACGTATAAGAATTACTCAAAATATAATCTGTATGAAATGCACCTGATTGATGTCTCCTTCTTTCCTTCGGATGTCTGCAGAAACAGCCCACCTAGAAGACTCTTGATCACTTTGACCTGAGTTGATTGAAGGTGGGAGTTGAACAATTTCTCATCTGATATTAACTGTTTGTTTTTATCACTTAGACTTGAAAAAAATCTACCAGTATATTATAAAAAGGTGTATCCTAAGCGTTAGGATACATTAGCACTAGCAACTGCTTTAGTGTTAAATTTCTTATTGAAGATGCAGAGGTATGAATTATCAATAAACTAGTTTATTGTGACCTGCTGCCTTTTTACACAGAGTAGAATCATAGGATCATAGAATCATAGAATTGTTTCGATTAGAGAAGACCTTTATGTTAGAAAAGACCTTTAAGATCTTTGACTCTCTCATATTTATACTTGTGGATGCGTAGTTCTAAAATACGAATAAAACTTTTGTTTTCTAATTTAGAAACTGACAAGTGCCAGTTTATTTTTTTAAAACCAGAAATATCTGGAGGCCTAGATTCATATGCATACCTGTGGACTATGTAATCACACTAACAAAAGAAAGAGTGTAAACAACAAAGAGCCTGGGTGTGTGTTTAAGGCTAAGCATATGTAGAGATGCATTCCCGAATGAGGAATGTCACCTTTTACGCAGTTTAAGTAGGAGGAACCTTTCTTAAAACAGTACAAGATAAACACTTAGAGAGTGGATAAAGAGTACAGTGAGACATTTGTAGTAAGGCTGTATGACCATTGACAAATTATTAGAAAGCACAGTGTTATGTAAAGTAGAAGAAAATAGATAATCCTACCTAATAGCTTAAATATTATTATGATAGAATCATAGAATAGTTAGGGTTGGAAGGGACCTTCAAAGGCCATCTAGTCCAACTCCCCTGCAAGGAGCAGGGACATCTTCAACCAGATCAGGTTGCTCAGAGCCTCGTCCAACCTGGCCTTGAATGTTTCCAGGGGGGGGCATCAACCACCTCCCTGGGCAACCTGTTCCAATGTTCCACCACTCTTATTGTAAAAAAACCCAACTTCCTAATATCTAATCTGAATCTACCTTCATCTATTTTAAAACCATTACCCCTCATCGGATTACAACAGGCCCTGCTAAAGAGTTTCTCCCCATCTTTCCTGTAGGTCCTTTTTAGGTATTGCAAGGCTGCTATAAGGTCTCCCTGGAGCCTTCTCTTCTGCAGGCTGAACAGCCCCAACTCTCTCAGCCTGTCCTCACAGGAGAGGTGCTCCATCCCTTGCATATATGATCATTACATATATGTGATCAGATAATTATCATTGCTCACATTCGACTCTAAAAGA
Source organism: Chlamydotis macqueenii (assembly GCF_036417535.1). Lineage (NCBI taxonomy): Eukaryota > Metazoa > Chordata > Aves > Otidiformes > Otididae > Chlamydotis > Chlamydotis macqueenii. Next base: position 13,968,768 of record NC_141558.1, read on the forward strand.
AATGCATATTTAGAATTAAAGAGAAGCATGAATGGACTGGACTAAAACATGAAAAAAAGTCACTTGTTTTACTAGTCTTTACTTTCATATAATCTAATACTTTTCATTTACACATCTCTGTGATACCCGTATGCCATGTTTACCTTGTGCAATCTGACTGAGTCATGCTTTCTGATTTATCTTCACTTTCAAAGATATGATTCAGGGTGGCCATGCAAGGACACTCCAATTTTATGGTAGTAAAGCAACAACTTGGAAACTGCATTTTTGTTTACATTTGCCCCATTTAATCTTTTACTAAATATTAATTCTAGGCTTGGGCTGAGATATTTGAGATCAACATTGTTTGTTCCATGCTGAATGAACACATATCAGGATTTTTATTATGTAGTTGTAAAAAATGTTATAGATAACCTCTATTAATTTAATAAAAAAATATTTTGCATTTCTGTAGGCACCTCACTGGCTTCCTGCAAAATCAAAGTGCAGTATAAAAACTCCCTTACTGCTGATTTTTAAAGACCGTGAAAAAGAATAACTTCAGCTTATTAAGAGATATTAAGAAACAAATATTCGAAGTTGAAAGGGATCCTATGAGGTGACTGAGGCAACCTCCATGCTCTGATATAGATGTGCTTCTAGCTATCTGCTTACTGTCTTCCTATGGACCTCAGTGAAAAGGTTTCACATTTTCCTTAGTCCATATTTTCCAATCCCTGCAGATATTTATATGATTTTTTTTCCTTATAACTAAACTATTAATTATTTTCTTGCTACAAAGGTAATGACTGCTTCATACCTTACTTCCAAAGGATATGGGAAACAATAATTATTATCTCCTTTTATGAGTGGAAGGAAGAGGCAGGAAGAGTTAAATACATGCATTTATGAAGATATCGACACATATAGCCCCAGTTGACTTTAATTCCATGAAATTATACCTGAACTTAGCTACGAAACAAAATATGCTGAAGTACCTGTATCAGTCCTCAGTCCCTTTACGGTGTTCACAGTTAGTAACTCACATGAAGATCAGCTGTTTCAGTAGGAACATCAGCAAGTAAAGACTTTGGTTTAAAATACACAAAAGAAAATATCTTTTAACGTGATAAACATTTTTATAGTCAAACTCGTTTCTAGAATGCTATAAATGCCAAAAGCATAATTCAATTTTAAAAAGTGATTAAGCCAATTTATAGTGCTAAAGTTTTCAAGGGTTATTAAATTTAATAAAAGGATTAAAAATGTTATTCTTTATCTAAACTGCAGTTTGTCAGAAATTGAATGGTTTGGTTGTATCACCTTGAATTTACCCTCATCTTCTGGTACTGACTACTGTCAAAAACATAGTCCCAGCTATACAAATGTATCTTATCAAGGATATGTGTTCTTATCTCCTTATGTACATTCTTATCTGTAAAATTAATACATTTAAATATGCTTTCAGTACTGTGTTATATGACATTTCTTTCCAAAAGCTAAGATTTTCGTTCTGAAAATAACTGAACTAATGAGATACTTGCTTTTTTAAAGAGTTTAAGTACTTTATATAAATGCAAATTAAATGTAAACATACACACACATATATATATGTGGAGAAGGATGCATATTGGTATCAATATTGATAGATACATAAAACACTCTTTCCAAACAGATTTTGTAATCAAATGAGTTATACTAGTTATAAATTATTCTTACTGAGTCATAAAAATAAATAATGCTATCCATCTCAAATTGTTTGTCGACACCATGTTCAGTGATTCTGTTTTGATTTCTATAGTGGCTAGCTTTGGATCAAGTAGAAATTTTATTCAGCTTGCATTTTAGCTATGAGACAATAAACCAAGAGAAAATCCTTCTTAAACATTATAGGTATAAGTTTCGTATGCCTCTTGTATGTGTGTGAACTTATGAGGGATATAAATAAATGTATATCTGGGTAGATCTTCCAGTCTTTTCCTGAATGCTGAAGCAAAATCTGGATATTGCTATGCATGCTAAATCTGAGACTGGTGTTTCTCCTCATGATATTTCAGCTTTAAGTGTATGGATATTCTCACTAAAAACCAAGACAAAGTTAATGTAACAGTTTGACCCAAAGGCAATTTAGTGAGAACTTCTGTAGAAATATGCACCAGCTATAAATTATTTTATAGGTAATTTATAAAAGTCACAAGTGAATACACATAGGTAAATTCTCCAACTGTTTATTAGTCTTTTCTGAAAAATAAGAAGTCAAAGTACATTCCTGAATCCAGAATTCTTAATTCAAATATTTTTAAAATAGTTCATATACCACACTATAAGGTTAAGATAGCCACATAAAATTGTAGCTTACATTTTTCTGATGACTAAAGAATTCAAATTTTTAATTTGAAGAATTAAACTGAATTTTCATTTTTGTTTGTCTAGCTTTCTGATATTATCTCAGAGCTAGGTAATTTTGCAAGTCTTGGAGGTCTGCAATCTGCATTAATTTTGGATCATATACCATATCAGAATATGTTATTTCAGGGCTTATATTTCCCTGAATCACAATTTTTGAAGCTTGTCCAGAATTCTGGATTAACTACCTGCATGTTATCTGAACAGGAATACTTTCATTGCTTCAGTATGTGCTGCCCTAGCTATTTTAGCTCTTCATAGAAATGGTGTTGACTTTGAGCTTATTGAGAACCAAACCAATAGTAAAAGCCTTTACAGATCTAAATTTACTTTATAATTAGGATTAACTGAAATTACTTACACAGCCTGGAAGAGTCAACAGAAATTGCCAGCTAAACTCAAGCCTGTAAAAATCAATAGTCCCTTAAAATAGATCTTCCTCAGTTATGTTCCTTAAAATGATATTTAAAAGAAACCTCTTTTTTTTTTTTTTTCAAGTTGACTAGTTTCATTTTTTTTTTTTTAAATCATACCTTGGAAAAAAACCCCTTCTTCTCCAGTAAGAAGTGTTTCCTTTGTCTCCATCCTTCAATCTAAATGACAGTGTTAGAAGGTAATGACCTCAGAGGCTTTCTTTGAAGAACTGAAGTAAAGGTAGTAGAGACCCCATCTGGGCTTTCTCCAAGAACCAAGAAAAACAAGAATCTGAAGAGTATCACCGTGTAATTCTTCCTGTACTGACAATGACAAAAGATGTTTAGTTCAATTCAGCTGTGCATGTATCTGAAGCAAGCTATATGGAACATGCATCATGTTTTACCTTCCAGCCTGGGGAGAGGAGATGCTTCTTCCTAGCTGGACAGATCATAAGCATACTGCTCAGGCTTCTCATTAAGTTAAATCTAAAATATTGCCTTGAACATAAACATTCATGTTTATATCCAGATCATTCTTGTCAATAATCTTGTCTGTTCATTTCTGTAGAAGAGGAACAAATATTACAGAAGAGAAAATATGCTTTTTAAAAAATACTTTTGTTTAAACAATTGCTTTCAGTAATTTGTAGTAAGCATTTATTGAGTTATTTTAAGTGCCTTATGTTTCCACCTCCATTTTTGTACTAGCTATTTTTACCTCACACATATATAAAGAAGATGTTAGATCTACAAAAACTATGTATGTATCTGCTTCTATATGCAAAACAACTTCTGTCCAGATGAAAAGTGAGAGTCCAGATAATCTTCACAGTCACAGTGGACTGTAACTGTTGCGTCTGTTACAGGATTTAGTCATAAACTAAATTTGTAACCCTGTTAAACTGAAAGACCTGTCCTTTTCCCTAGTAAATTCTCCATTATTTGAAATAAATATTTTAGAAATGTACCAATTCCATTAACCTAGGCCAAAGGGTTTGTGTGGTCAGATTTTGTCCAGAATGGAAAAGGGCAACACTAAGGAGAAGAAGCAGAGAACTCAAACTAGGTCCATTTGGCCATATTTGTATATACAAAATATAGTCTTCTTTCTTTTTTGCATTTAAAAAAATAAAATTAAAAATAAAATTAATGAAGGTTAGAAAAAGAATTTGCCTTCAAATGTTCGTGATCCCTTCCTTTTCTATCTCATTTCTTAAAGAGAACCAAGTAGCTATTTATAAGTAGAAGTGAGATTAATGTCAGTGGATCAGAACTGGTGCCCCTCTTGTATTATTTGCTTTTACCACATTCATTTAACCATGGAGTAACACAATCTAGGGTTGTTTCCATCAGTCCTGATAATTCATTTAAATATATTTTCAACTCTACTTTTCACTCCCGTAAAGCCATTTTATTCCTTTGTGCTGGAAAATCTACAGACAAGTGGAAATTATATTGTCTAGGCATCTGAAAGATAGTTTGTTTATAGAGAAGACCACTTATAGAGATAGTGTTACGACTCAGTACTGTTCTACATCCTTCTGATGGATGCAACAAAAGTTACTGAGCACTGATGCAAGCAAGTGCTGGCAAATCTCGTATCTGGTAGGGTGACAAAGCACTATGTAGGTTAGCCCTTAACCTGCATCTCAGCAGATCACACAAGTTAAATAACCTTGCAATTGCCTGGGTGTTGTCTCACAAGGACAGCTGCTTGTGATTTATTTCTTACACGAAATTTTTTTTTTCAGACTATTTTCTCAGTATCTCTGGGGATTATTTCCTCACTTTGGTTCTTTTTAGTGCAATATTGCTTTTGGTATCTGCCAAATTCTAAACCACTCCATCCAGGCTCACAGTAATACTATAAGCAAAAAGACAGAGTTTGTAAGGAAAATTGTGCTTTTTTGTGTTATTAACATTATTTTTGAACAGGCATATGATGGTACCAGAAATAAAATTTTGGAGTCTTAAGTATATTTAAGAAACTGGAAAAAGGGGGGGAAAAAAAAAAAAGGTAAATATGCAGATCATGTTTGCAAGTGTTTTTTATGCTTTTTCAGGGGCAAAGATAGCCATTTTCAGAAGAAATAAATATCGCTATGCACAAGATTGAATTTAGATGGATCTTATGTAAAAAAACAGTAGGTGGATGCCAGGGAGCATCTGTAGCTCTGTCCTGTCAGAGAGCTCTCTGTCCAGGAAGAGCAGAAAAGGATCAGGGACACTTATGGCCAGCAAGTAAGAGTTTCCAGTGTGTTGCTCCAACACAATGTTACTGTCTTTCTTCAGTGACTTTAAATGAGAATGAGCATATGAACATTTGTAGGTCCTAGTAAGCTCTAACTTGTTGCTGTTACTGCACTTTGAATCTTCAGTGAATATGCTCAATCTAGAAAGAACATTTTATAAAATTAAAAAAAAAAAAGAAATCCAGACAGAAAGACTAGAGGCTGTGACATATGAGAAGAGATTAAGGCAGTTTAATATACTATGCTGCTGCTTGAAGGAAAGACTATAAAGAATGATATGACTACTTACAAATACCTCAGAGGTAAAGCGTGAGAGTTACAGGGGTTGTTAGAACTTTATTTACTGCAGTGTCTCTTCTTCCATCAACATAGATTATTAATATGAGGAATATAAATTAAACACAATGAGGCCTACTACATAGGGACATTTCAGAAAAATATCTAGAAATTGAAGACACTGTACAGGAATATTTAGATTATATTTTAGGTAATGACTTTAAAGAGTAAGGCTTTTAGTGCTTCATCTTGCACCATTAATATCTTTGGGGATTTAAAAAGTGACTTGAATAAAAAATTAAGCTTGGGCCCTTCAGGCAATAGCATGAGCAAACCAAGGAAGTAGTTAATATGTGAAATTCACTTCTGTCAAAGATATTTTTAGAGAGCTGTGTGTGAGGGGATATCAGAGAGAGGATTATAATGGGAAATCCTGTTTTGTTTTGTTTGGTTTTTTTTTTCTGTAGAGGTCCATGCTAACTGACCTCAAAGGCTTCCAAACTGACTTTCATCTAATATTTTAGAAGTGTCAAATGAAGGTGTTCTGGAAAGTGAGCGGATTAGTTACTCATAATATGCTATACATTGTGTGCACTACAAGATGCTGATACTATCTCCTGTCAGATATGCCATAAGTGAAGGAGACTTCTTTTCACGACTTAATTGTAGTTAGTGGAGACCAAGAATAAATATAGATTAAATACCATATGGTTGCTTGTTTCTATAAATCTTATTGTGTGACAGACCATTTTCCTGTAGGTATTTGCACAACCTTAGGTGTTTCCACACCTTAAATGCCCATTATATAACAATAAAGCCACTGCACTAGGGTACACTATCAATATACAAGTGAGAATATATACCATTTTAGTGGACTATTTTCCATATGACAGCTATTTCATTTGAAACATTTGCCTATTTTGCATTCTAAACTGTTCTCAGTGTCATAATTTCAGAGCAGAGCCTAAAATTTTATTGAAATAAATCTAGTTCTAAGATTTGTGGTAGGAAACCTGTTTGAATAACAGCCAAACTACAGCAAGACTCAGTTTTCCAGCGTAATAAACACTGACCCTTCTTGTGATTTATTGCAAGTTTTGGGTGGCATAGGATGCATTAGTAGTTTCTAATATAATGCACAGCTGAGCTGTGAAAATCATTGTCTCTGGGTGCTGTGTTTGCTAAAATCTTACACATTTCTTAGGATGATTGGAAAAACTCGTGGAATAGAAATCTACTGTGGGGTAATAAATACTGACAAATCATATCTGGTAGAGGAAACTCTTAGGCCCCCCTCCACTAAACAAAACCACAACAGCCACATATGATTCAAAGCTAATATAGTACTTGGTAGAAGTGTCCTTGCCTTCTTACACTTAGCTCTAGGTGTTCATTTTGTTCATTGTCTGAGAAAAGATTTCATGCTGGATGCAGTGAGTATGGCTGCTGTCATGAGTGAAGAACTCTCATCAATAGAAGCTACTCACGCTGCTGTTTGTGGATGCCTGCACTTAATGGGCAATTATCTGACTGTCTCTATGTATGATTCTGTTTCTGTCCGTACATTGTACTATGGTGTCTGAGAGCTCTTTTGTTAAAAAGTGGGAGACTGATTTTATAGCATATGCACAAAAAGAATCTGATGGATGACCCATTTGGCAGAGCGGAGTGTTGAAATTCTGAAACTTAATGAAACTGAATGTTTTCCCTCTGTGATAAAAGTAATTCTGTGATCAACTCTTATTTTTATCTGTATACAGTTTTGATGTACTCTCAAGTGCTTCTGTTACAGGGTACTGTACTGTAATGTTTTCTGTGTCCACTACTATATAAAAAAACCAGTGTTATATATATTTTTATTTGAACTCTTTGCAGGACATTAGTTAACATTAATGAAAAGGTTAGCATCAGGAAATCTGACCAGGTACTGGTCAGATATGATAAAATGTATGCACCTCCTGAAAGTTACAGGAGAAAAAATTGAAAGAAACAATGCTGAAAAATGATCATCCAGACAACACTCCATGAACATATTGCATACAATCAGACTACACTGCAAATAGTAGTATAAGAAAATGTAGTTGCTTCATCAGATTTCTTCATCAGAAACAATTTGGCTTCCAACTGACCAGTGTTATCCCTTAGACATACCACATAATTTAGCATTTCTCTTGAAGAACATATCCTCTTATTGACCTTCATGCAGTTGTATGTCCGTTAGTGATTTCCTTAGGGCTTTGTCAAGGTGCGTACATTGCTTCTGCATTTGAAATGAACTGGAGAAATGACCATTTTTAAAATATTATTTCTTCATTCTTAGACATCTTTATGTATTTTTTTTTAATTTCAAATACTTTCGGAATGAAGTAAATTTCAAAGCAGACCTTTGTTCTGTTGGCTATGCCTCAAAATTACATAACCATTCTTAAAACTATTTGAAATCATATAAGATGAAATTTGAAACCAGATTCCTATAAATAGTTCCTTTAGCTGCGAACTAAAGCTCTCTAAAGCTGTTACTACAGTAAAAAAAAGCTCTCAGAGTGAAGCCTAGTTCTACTATTACACGGAGCAGCACCTTACATTCTGATCAAATCCACAATATTTCTTTGCACCTTTGTGTTCTCTGTTTTATACTTATTAAATTGACCAAACTCAGTCCACAATGATGAAAGCATTTTATTGGAGCAATGTTTGTTGTAGGTTCTTCACAAGAGATAATATTAATTGACCTGCAAAACCTAGAAAGGAATTAGAATACATTTACTAGGTTATGTTATATATTTAAATATAACTTGCCTATATAAAGTTATAATACTTAAATTAAATGGGATGAGGAAAGACTTGTGGTATATTACCTAGTCCATCTTTAGGTTTAAGTATCTTATGCTTTATTTATTTCATTATTCAGATACCCATTTTCTGAGGTTCCTATAATCTCTCATCAGTCTTATCAGTAACAGTGTTTCCCCCATATATTAGTTTAAGTCAGTTTCTTCTTGTTCAGACTGTCAAGAACACTTTTAAAGACTTCTAATACATATTTCAGGACTACTAATTACCCAACTCTGGCCCCGTTTTACCTTGCATCCTTCCCTACCTGATTTCTCTTTAAACTGAAAAAATGTAGAGCTTTCAGTTTTCCTCACTATTCACATTCTCCAGACCTCAGATCTTTCTTTTGGAATCTATTCTATTAATCCTAACCTTTAGTGACACAGTGTGCTGGTTTTGACTGGGATAGAGTTAATTTTCTCCATAGTAGCTAGTACGGGGCTATCTTTTGGATTTGTGCTGAAAATAGTGTTGATAATACAGAGATGTTTTAGTTATTGCTGAGTAGACGAATAGCCGTTCTGCTTCTCACATCACCCTGCTAGTGAGTAGGTTGGGGGTGCAGAAGAAGTTGAGAGGGGATACAGCTGGGACAGCTGACCCCAACTAATCAAAGAGATATGCCATACTGTATGAAATGCTCAGCAATGAAACTAGGAGGGAGGTTGGTGAGGAGACCACTACTCAGGGACTGGCTTGGCATCATTTATCTGTTGGAAGTGAGGAATTGTTTTCATTTGCATTACTTTATTGGGTTTTGTTTTTCTGTAGTTTTTAAAATTTTCCTTACAATTTATTATTATTATTATAATTCTTGTTATAATTCTTTTTATTATTATTTCATTGTATTTTAAATTATTAAACTATTTTTATCTCAACCCATGAGTTTTCTTACTTTTACACTTCCAAATCTCTCCCCCATCTTTCTAGAGCTTTGGGGGAAAGTGAGTGAGCAGCTGTGTGGTACTTAGTTGGGTGTGGCTAGGGTCAAACCAACACACAGAAAGCCAAAACTAAACAAAGGTTAATGTAGTGATGAACAGTATTACCTACAAAGACACATTCTGCTCATACGACCCAATATGGAATTTCTGTTTTTCAGAAAAGCATGCCATTTCAGACAGTAAGATGTAATTCCTTTTACAAATGGAGTAGCCTTATGAAACATCATGTTTTATATGTATAATTTATATATTTTGAGAAAAAGTATAGAATAATTGTCGTAGTTCAGCCCCAATCAGGACCAGACTACGCAGTCTCTCTCTCGCTCCCCCCACCCTCCGAGAGAATAGGGAGAGATAATATAAGAAAAGCGGCTCGAGGTTTGAGATAAGGACACGGAGAAATCCTTAAAGTTACCGTCATGGGCAAAACAGACTCGACTTGGGGAAAAATATTAATTTATTACTAAAAACAGCAGGATAATGAGACAGAGAACAAGATAACCTCCCCCCACACCTCCCTCTTCCCAAGCTTTACATTATCTCTACTGCCTTCCCCTCCCGAGCGGCACAGGGGGAAAGAGGGAATGGGGGTTGCGGTCAGTTCATCATGCGTTGTTTCACACCGCTGCTTCATGGTCGGGGGAAGAACTCCTCTGCTCCAGCATGGGGTCCCACCTCTATGCCACAGTCCTTTGTGGAACTGCTCCGGCGTGGGATATCTTTTCCACGGGTGCAGTCCCTCCAGAACGGCTGTCCCAGCTGGCCCTCCATGGGCCACAGCCTCCTTCAGGCCTCCACCTGCACCAGAGTGGGGTCCTCCACAGGCTGCAGGTGGATCTCTGCTCCTCCGTGGACCTCCATGGGCTGCAGGGGGACAACCTGCTCCACCATGGTCATCACCGCAGGCTGCAGGGGAATCTTGGCCAGGAGCTGCATTACTCCTCCCCCTCCTTCTGAACTGACCTTGGCGTCTGCAGCCGTTCCTTACAACAGGCTGGTAGATGTCTCTCAGGATCTTTTTACATCTTATTCACTTCTCATCTTCTCTCCACTTCTTGCAGCCAGGCCGGACCGATTCGGGCCCAGTCAGCCGCCTTGCGAGAGGCCAGAGGGTGAGGCCTGCAAGGCCCATGAGGCCTGCGCCTCCCCCTCTGCACCTCTGTCCCCGCTCAGCTTCTTCACATCTTCTCTTCTCTCTTTTTTTTTGTTTTCCCCTTCTTAAATACGTTATCGCAGAGGCGTTACCACAGAACATTCTGCTACCAATTGGCTCGGCCTTGGCCAGCAGCAGGTCCACCCTAGGCCCGGCCAAGTCCACTGAACAAAGGGGAGCGACTTCTAGCAGTTTCCTACAGAAGCTACCACCTTAGCCCCCCCCCTCACTAAACAAAACCACAACAATAATAAAGCTCAATTGTGTGAAAAACATATATCATCATGTATGAAATTGTCTTTAGTGTTAAGAAGGATTCTTTGCCCAGTCCTCTGAATATTCTGACCAATTTAGATTATCAACCCCTTCCATTGTGCTCATACTCGATATTAAGATAGTAATACAACATTCAGAGTGATTATTTTGTCAGTTATGGCCATTGAAAACCACAAAGGTAATAAAATGCTATATGGAGATCAAGCTATGGACAAAAAATAGATTACCTGAAGTTCGACCCAACAAGAGACAGGTTAAAAATGGAAAGAGAAGCATATTGAAGAATTTGCATGGCTCTAGCTCCTTTTTTAGAGATCTGTAATAATCACATTATTTAGAAATGTTCTCATATTTCTTGCTGATTTTAAAGCTAGTTTTCACCTCATCTAATTTCAGATATCTCTAAATTGGACACACAATTTCAAGTTGTATACTCTTGACTTCTTTACTAGAAATGGGCAGCTCAAAACACCTACAGGGGTCAAATCAATTATTCTAAATGACTATCTTGAGGGAACTTGAGTTGGTAGTTGAAAGTACCTGTTTCTCTGCGTAGACTAAAAATATGACAATCTCGTACAGCCTGTGTTGGTCTTAGATAATATGCCTTGAGATGCTTATGTGAAGTTAAGCCCATTCAGGCGAAGTATAGTTTCAGCCAACCCACAGCTTCAACTAGTGGTGAGATAGAGATCAGTTTTTACTTATAGTCTTGACCTGAAGTAATTACATGACATTTAGCATTCTGTTGTGTATAGTCATTTTGATATAGCATCATATGAGATAACTAACCATATTAACATGCTAGTCTTTTAAATTTGGATGTATACTCTGAGAAAAAGAGTGAACAACAATTTAACTCTCTTGTGTTAAGAGACCAGTCTACCAAAGTATCACATATATTTGTAATGACACTTTAAAGGCCTTTGGTGGATTTGAAGTACCAGTAGAATTAGATGTTATTTGAGATGAGGCCACGCTCAAACTTCAATAAATGAAAAAGCAGTTCTTTGGGTACTAGTGTGCTGTTTGTAGATTTCACTGTGACAGCATGATTGGAAATGTATCATCTTAGCTGCTTTGAAGTTTTAATGTCATCCTCTTTCATTTATGTCATTATATATAAATGCTGTTGAAGGTTAAAGCTCTTAGTGATATCTTATTTGAGAAATTATTTTGCAGCTGGGCAACTCTTTATGAATATATTTGCACAATTCATTTACATTTTATTTCATGGTAAAGTTAACAACGATACATAATTATACTAAACAGACTAAAAAAAAATATTTTTAGTTGAAGAAAAAGAGATCAAAGATGGTATCAAAGGAACTAGAATTCCAACTGTGTCATAAGATTTAACAATTCCTTTGCTCCTTTGGGAGAGGAAAGGGTGAGATTAACAATCAGATCTGAAAGGAAATTTATGATTTTAGTTTGTGAGAAAGGTTCTGGAAAAAAACCTCAAGAATTAAGCAACAGAGAAAAGGCCACAAAATATATGGATATAAAATCTGAAAGTAGTATTTTATGAATGTTTCATAATATTTTTTTAATATAGATTTTCTTCAGAAGAGAATGATAATTAAACCTAAAGACTGATTACAAGTTGCAAATGTAATGTAAAAATGCTAGGTCTTTGGAAGTAAGCTAAGAGGAGTAATATGACTAAAGATTATGACTATGATGTGAGGAAAATAAGCAGTTTAATTTCTGCTAAGCAGATTTATTAGTGTAAGTTTTGCCTTTGGCGATAAAATTATTTATGTATGATGAGTTCAGCTATTGACTTTGATTGGTAAATATGCTTCACTTCTTCTTTGTGGGACAGAAGAGAAAGTATTCATCTTATGTTAATTGTTTTTCAATTATTCCATATCTGTTAAATACAGTCTAAGCTTACCCATTCTTAAATTAATCTCTGTATTCCTTACCTAAAGACCTCAATCACTCTTATGGTTTTAGTTTCTTTTCTTTCAGAGAACAGAACTAAACCCGGAACCTGTGCCTGTGAATCCCTAAACTCTGTGATTTGTGTCACTTGGCATGAAAGCACTAATGGAAAATCCTCACAATTTTATATTAAAAAAAAAAATAATGTCCTTTATTCCAGTTTAAATTAGTGTTAACCAACTCAAGCTCTCAAAGAGAAACAAAAATCTTCTGGCAGAGAATACTTCATGTATTTAAGCATGCTAGTGCTCATTGCCTTTAACCAGGAATTTACAAAGTAAATTCCATGGAAGCTGCTCTCAGCCCAGAACTTTGATGATGTCCATTTATGTCTCTTCTAAACTGATTGTGACCAGCATCCATGGAAACTGTCCATGCACTAGCATTTTAAATTCATAGATTTTGAATTTGTTAAAGTTACTGGCTATCCCCCTGAGAATTTATCTCAGGTTGCAAATGTGAAGATAGGAAGCCTCTAGCAGTTTTCTATGCACTGTTAACATGACAGCTGTGGGGAATGTACTCTTTAGGAGAGAAAGCACCACCATGAGACATTTTGTTTTTAACCTAGAAGTTTCAGTTTGGCGGTTTTGAAGGCATTTTTTTCCAATTCTCTTATGCACAGCTTTAAAATTTTCCTAATTCTCCCTGTCTTGGCCCAGGTAATCATTCACTTCCCTCAAACCAACGTAATTTGACAGAAAGATATTAAATGAATAATACCATTGAGGGCATAGCTTGATTTTATCAGCACCAGTGAGTACCATGGCTATGTCAATACCATTCTGAAAAAGAGTACTCAAGATTTACTCAAGATGGGCTGTCAGCTCTTAGCTCTACTTGTTTCCTGTCTAAAGATATTTGCTAGATATCTCTGATGATATGATGACATACTACCTACCAATGATCCAGGCCCACCCCAAGGGCTGACATTCTGCTTGGCCTTAGTCTGAGTCCATCCCCAGGGGGGTGCCTGATGCCTAGGGCCAAGGTTGCTTCCAGATGCCCCCTGGCTGCCCTGGAGCTGGCTGAGGCAGTGGGATGTGTCCTAGCTGCCAGAACCTGCCCTGATATCCTTGTGGAGCCCCTGCTGCTGCTGGTCCCAGGGAGCTACTGGCCTGTGCTGCACCCTGACATATTTTACTCTGTTTCATAGCATAAAAATTCAGCCAAGATCCAGTCTTGACCAACTGTCTGTCTCTGAGATCAAAGATTAAAGACATCTTGAAGACACATTCCTTGAAGAGAAAGGGACAGGCTACTGAAGTCAACATACATATATATGATATACAAAGGGTGCATCAAGAATGTAGTTGTAGATGGGAATACCAGTGAGAGCTATGCAGGCTGCTCTGACTGCAATTACACTCTTCAAATATTAAGCCCTCTGTACTCATTATTTTCGTATGGCAAATGCATGATGGTCTTCGTAGTAAATTTGTTTGCATTTCAAATACTTATTCCGTTATCTACACAAAAACAATGTGTATTTTTTTTTAAATGATTTGTTAGCTCCAAACTTCTATGGGGTCTGAAGATTTACTTGGTGCGTAATAAATATTGTGTTTCTTAAAGTACTGGTCTTCATTTATTGAAAAAAAAAAACCGATTAATAACTGTTAATTCCTCCAACTTATTTTTTGCTCTCTGACAATCTCTGGCTTTGTGCAGATCTGGTAAACACTGCTAAAGGGATCATATATTTCATGCTTTTCTTTATTTCGGAAATTTTCCTGCTTTGTGGAAATACCCTTTTAATGTCATGCAAAGCTTCAACTTTTCAGCATAAATATAACCAACTTTCTAAAGAGAATTTCCAAGGAATTAACAATTAGCTCCAAATTCTAAAAAACTTTATGCAAGATTTCCAAAGAGTAGAGACTAAAGTCCAGAAATATTTGCTCTGCAAAGTGAGATGCAGTAATGGCCTCCAAGATGTCAGAAAAGAGGTCACAAATTCAAACATTGTTTTGTTAAGTTTCAGTGATAAAAGGTATGTGCATTTTTTTTTCATTAACAAAATGTTTCATTCTGTCTCACAATGAGTAAAAGATAAAAATGTAAAGTCACACTACAGAAGCACGCTGAGTGTTGATATAAATGCCATTATGGAATAATAGAGATTTTGTGTTTAGATAACATCACAAGTATTTTAGCATGAAGTCACAAAATGTAATTCAGTGTATAACTGTTCTAATTGTTGTCTTCTTCCTAAATAGCTTTTATTCTGCACTGGTAGCAAGAAGCAAAATCAGGAACATATATTCAGATATTTTCACAAAATATGTTCAGATATTTTCACAATTACCTATTATAAGTCATAGAAACAACTTTATTTTTTTTTATAGTCAGTTTGAAGAGGATCATTCCAACCGGAGGTATAAAGGAAATTATGCTTCTCTCATCCTGAAAAAAAAAAAAATAGTGGACTCTGATTTTTATTGAAAATGAAAATGAAACATCACTGGTAAAATCCAAACTCTAACTTAGGGATGAGCTTCCTTAACCGTTTCAGTGAACTTAATATAAAACATGATTGTTCTGTAAATTTCACTTGAGGTATCAAATAAACGTATCCTGTGTGCCAGATCTCAACTTCAACTGATACTAATAGATGCAAACTAGTATTTTCAATTTACCTAAACTGAATATCAGATTTTACTATACTTATTACAGATATATTCCTTGCTGTACTTCATGCTAAATATGCTCTACATTTTCTTGTAAGTAGGCCAAAAGCAGCTTATGATTAAGCTCACTTGAAGAGACTGACCTGGCAATTCTTGCCTGTGCAAACCTCTCACTGAATAAAGACTTGCCTTTTAATGATTTGAATGTGCTTTTACTGCTGCTACACAGTCTCTCAGTCTTGCTCAAGCAGCAATTCAAATCATGTTTGTTCCCAGGCACAGTATGAAACTTAAACCCAACTACAGTACATTTTCTTTATGTATTTCAGACTCTTCAAGTACTCTACAACACAATCCTCTTGATTACAGCCTACACAAGTTCATGATTGACATGAAGGATATCTATTTCAAATATCTTGCAAGCAGCAAAAAAGGTACTGTACTTCAATATAATGTGTTTTCGTTCACTGTTACCATAAACCAAGAAATGACCTTCTGGTCAGTGCTTGTCATTGAGTTTCCAAATAGGAAAAAAAGGGATCCTAATGGAATCAGGCACATTTTGTAGTTGTCATTTAATATGTTTAAATCTAGCTGAAATCCCCAGACTATTTGAACCACTAATAAATATAAAAGAAAAATATTTTTTAACTTCTACTCTACTGTGACTGAAGGCCTTAGCACAAACCATATGAAAATCTTCGCCTGCAGGCAACTATCAGTCAGATGAAATCTTTGTAGCAAATCTGCAAGGGACTTCTTAAGATTGTGACCATCAGCAGTTCTACAGAAGCACTGTGCCTTCAATGTCTACATAATTTTTGTCTACATAATTTTTTAGCTGATCAAGGTGATCTTAAAGCTCTACAGTTTAACAAACCAGGATGCAACTGTTCTAACTAACCCTTCCTAGTACCAAAAACCTTCTGCTGAGTTTGTTCCAGTGCCCTTCTTTCCAATGCCTCAGATTGCTTTTGTGCCAAAGCCATCACTTTATGTCCTACTTTTTGTCTGATCCCCTCTGTGAAAATTTTAGCAGACCTCACCCATACTTGAGCACTGGTTTCTTTACATATACATTATTCCTTCAGCTGACTGCAGAAACTTTATGTTTAGATACCAAAATCCTGACTGTATCCAAAGCAAAAAAAACCCCTCCAAACTTGACTTTTATTTCTAAAATTATTTTTCAAGGCATAGGAAGAGAAAACCTCTTTTGTAGTTCTTGGTGATCAGCATTTCTTTGAAGTTGCTGCTTTAGTGTGTGCCATTGCAAAGATTTTTCTGTAAAAGTGACAGCAGATTAAATCACAGATTAGATAGCTGCTTTCTTTGAAGTTTTCATGAGTGGGTGATTTATTTGTGAATGTCTAACAGGTAAGAGACTGATAGGTCAATTTTTGTATCATGTGTCACCTAAACAGCTTCTGTAATGACCAACTGTTTATTGAGAAAAGGCTTGACAGAACATACCAGACTGGAATGAATCACAAAAATCTGCTTACAAAATAACAATATATATACTGCTATCACCTTCCTACAGACTCGCCTGAAGTTAAAGATTACAGTGGTGTATTCATGCAAAAGATGTATCACAGAGTTCACGGGCACTGTGGCATCATCTTCCTGTACCTTAGTATTCTTAATATTCAGTGTGAAACCTTGACTGTACACTTAGTGAAACATACTGCCAAAAAGACAAGCAATACGAGACAAAGATATCTTCTCTTTGCAGAGTATTTCTGGTTTCTGTGAAACGTACCAGTTCTGGAAAGCATTGTGAGTTTGGCTGTGGAAGAGCTTTACATTTGGAAAGGAACTGAATATTTCAGCAAATCTTGGACTGCTCTGTAATAGATGTAGCAGAAGGTATAATAGTATAATGGCCCCTTTTGTAACTTTGTCTTTATATCTGCAACTTGATTATAGTACTTCTGAGCCTTAAAACAAACATTTAATTGACTTTATTATATTGCTTTTGGTCCATGCTATCCTTTGACCCTTAGAGTAGAGTAATAAAAAATTTGAATTTTAAATACAAGACAAATACTATAACAATTAATTTGACAAAAAGTATCACTGACAGTTATATGGCATTTTTATTCTCAGAGGTTCCCATAGCAGATCAGAACTCTAACAACTGTTTAATCAACTTAGAAAGAAACTGTGAAAGCCTACTGCATTCTGGTCTGAAGCTGAGCAGCTTCTCCAAAGTACAAAAAAAAAAATTCATTAAAAAACTACCAGTTTCAAAAAGAGCTGGAAGGAAAACTGATGGGTTGCCAGATTGCAGCTTTATGTAAATGTACATAAGTAAGCAAATAAATAAATAAATAAATATAAAGATTATGTCAATGCATCTCAAGTTTCAAAAATGAAAAATTAATATTTTTCTAAATCTACATCAGATGTAGAAACATAGTTGGAACATCAGTTTTATGCAGCATTTAATTATTTACCAAAAAATGCATCTATAAATGTTTGAGACATACTGCTTATTGGAAAATACAACATGTTCAATGTTCATTTCAGTCTGGAGTGATGGATCAGGGTTAATTCAGATGGAGGTGTGCCACTGATGAATTACCACACCCACACTGTACATTTTGGTCTTCAGAGGCAGTTCAAGTATAGATCAGCTTGAACTGAGGCATCTCACTAGATCACAGCACATGATGGAACAACTTACATAACACAATCACCTATTGCTTGATTTCTCCTGTTTTCAGGCTTTCTATTCATTAATGTGACAATAATACTAATAAAAAGTAGTGAGTTGATTCTAATGATCCTCAGAAGTTCTAATAGGTATACATTGTAGGAGTGAAAGAGATTCTAAGAAGTAAGAAGTAAGAATGAAAGTTCATAAGAATCTTACACCTAAGCAATCCTGCTTCTGTGGTAGGAGAGACCAATTCTTATCCCATATCAGGCATTGGATTCTTAACTAATACGGTTACTGTAGATCACCCTATAGTTACAGCTGAAAGTAGCTATGTGCTTCATCATTAAGTATAATGCTCCAATCCATATCTTGAAGTGTTAATTTTTTTTTTTTTCAGAAACATCAGTATATTCTTTAAAGTGTTGTCTTAGGGATGATGGTTTTTCAGCATCTTTATTGTCATTACTGTCTATCTGAGAAAAAAGAAAAAATCCTGTCTTTTCTGAAAAAGAAAATCCCTATCAACAAGTTTTTTTCTCACATAGCTAAAGCCAAGAAAACAGAATAACAAAAAAAAAACCCCTTACATTTCTACTAAAATATACTTCATTAAGGGTTGAATTCATACTAAGACATATAAATTAAATATCCCCAAAAATGTCAAAAGATATGAATAATTAGCTGGTATTTAAAGGACGTTTAAAGGTGGTGGATATGAATATTTCAAATTATTTCTGATGAGATTTGGAGGCAGTAAACAACCTTGAAAATTAGAAAAATACTTTAAAGCCAGGAGTATGTATCTTGTCTTCAAAAAAAGGGCTTGATTAGTATGTAGTAATAAAACATGGAACCACAGAGATAACAATGAAAAGAAACAAAATCTTGAACAGTTGTTCTTAGATGAGCATCTTCGAACCTATGCATTGAATGAGTCAGAGGTCTTGAGAAAATAAATCATATTTTGATTATATCATTGAACATCAAGTACACATAAAAGAAATTGAATAATTTTATTTCTGACTTCTCACTGTGACTTTTCAACTCCCATGTGACACATTGTAGATAATTTTTAGAGTACACTACTGTGATTTAGATTTCTCCCATCACACACCTTGACCTTATTGCTAGCATATAGAACCACTTGCAACATTCTACTTCTACACAGTCTCATGGGACTGTGAATGTTTACTTTCTCATTGTATGTTGAACTGATGAATATTAAGTTTAAGAAATATTTTTTGAATCATCATAAAATTTTATAATTTGTTCTGGTACATTTCCACAATTTTCTGTTTGCTTTCCTCAAACAATCATCCGACTGAGTTTAGTTACAGCATTATTCAAAAAGAAAATTAGTTTTTAAACTTCATAGGCTCAGTCAAAAAAGCCTTCCCCAGTTTTTCAGTCAGAATTTTGAGCCTTAGATAAGCTATCATGTTCAACCAGTCATGGATCTAAAATAACATGATTGCAGCCAAATAAACTAAATAATATGTCTTATACTTGAAATAATAAGTCAAATAATGAGTCAAATATATTTGTAAAGACAGCAAAATGATTGAAAAAAACCCATATGTTTGAGACACTCATTGCATTTACAGATACATGAACAAAAGAAGCACAAGCAATTTTTAATCTCTCCACAGAGGTCTGTTTATGCATGTTTATGTTAAGCACAATATAAACAGTAGAAAAAAATCATACTAAATATGTATCCCAGGGGTTTAAAAGGGCCAGTGAAATTAGTTGAATTAAGGGAACACCTAAACTGCAGCTCAAAGGAATTCCAGCTGTTCAAATCAGCAAGTTGACTTTGTTGGGGACCCAACTTAATTGCCTCTATGCTAACGCATGTAGCACAAGGAACAAACAGGAAGAGTTAGAGATGTGTGTATGCCTGCAGGGCTATGACCTTGTTGGCATCACAGAGACGTGGTGGGATGCCTTCTATGACTAGGGAGTTGGAATGGATGGATACAGGCTCTTTAGGAAGGACAGGAAGGGGAGACAAGGAGGGGGTGTCAGCCTCTGTTTCAGCGACCAGCTGGAGTGCGTGGGGCTCCGCCTGGGGATGGATGAGGAGCTGACAGAGAGCTTATGGGTCAGGATTAAAGGGAGGCAGTCTCATGAGGTTCCTGTTGACAGGAAAAAGGGTAACATAACCCCCATTTTTAAAAAGGGAAACAAGGAGACCTGGGGAACTACAAGCTGGTAAGTCTTACCTCTGTGCCTGGCAAGGTCATGGAGCTCCTGGAAACCATGATAAGGCACATGGAGAGCAAGGAGGTGGTTGGTGACAGCCAACATGGCTTCACCAAGGGCAGATCATGCATGACCAATTTGTTTGCCTTCTATGAGGGGGTGACAGCATGGGACGAGCAATGAACATCATCTATCTGGACTTGTGCAAAGCATTTGACACTGACCCGCACGACATCCTTCTCTCTAAACTGGAGAGACATGGGTTTGATAGTAGGACCACTCGGTGGATGAGGAGTTGGCTGGATGGCTGCACTCAGAGAGTGGTGGTCAATGACTCAATGTCCAAGTGCAGACTGATCACGAGTGGCATTCCTCAGGGGTCTGTGTTGGGCCCAGCCCTGTTCAACATCTTTGTGGTGACGTGGAAGTAGGATAGAGTGCACCCTCAGCAAGTTCGCCGATGACACCAAGCTGTGTGGTGCCGTCGACACGCTGGAGGGGAGGGATGCCATCCAGAGGGACCTTGACAAACTGGAGAGGTAGGCCCATGCCAACCTCATGAAGTTCAAGCAGTGAAAGGTCCTGCACCTGGGTCATGGCAATCCCAGGCACAAATACAGACCAGGTGGAGAATGGATTGAGAGCAGCCCTGAGGAGAAGGACTTGAGAGTGTTGGTGGACAAGAAGTTCAACATAGAATCATAGAATCATAGAATGGTTATGGTTGGAAGGGAACTTCAAAGGTCATCTAGTCCAACCCCCCTGCAAGGAACAGGGACATCCCTGACTAGGTCAGGTTGCTCAGAGCCCCAACCAACTGGGCCTTGAACGTTTCCAGGGATGGGGCATCCACCACCTCTCTGGGCAAGCTGTTCCAGTGTTCTACAATCCTCAGTGTTAAAAATTTTTTCCTAGTATCTAATCCAAATCTACCTCCCTCTATTTTAAAACTGTTACCCCTAGTCCTGTCACAACAGGCCCTACTGAACAGTCTCTCCCCATCTTTCCTGTAGGCCCCCTTGAGGTACTGCAAGACCGCTATAAGGTCTCCCCGGAGAGAAACAGCATGTGAACTTTGAGCAACTTTCTGTGTGGATTAAATTCCATGCTCCTCTCTTCTAGCTGTGGATTATAGAAATCATTTGACTGAAAGGAAAGATTGTTGAATTTAGTCCTAACTTTTTTTTTTTTGCTTTTTTTTTCCCCCAAAAGCATTATCGCTTTTTACATAGTTATTTATTTATTCATTGCTTGTGCCAACATGCACATATTGTCGGCCAGAAGAGTGACTTTTATAACACACGCCTGTACATGTTTTCAAATTAAACTGTCATTCTCATAAGGAAGTCAATGATAACAGAGGTATTAACTGATAATTAACAATATTTTGATAATCTATCCTTCTTTTATCTGTTTTCTGAAAATCTGTATCTGTTTACAGTCAGGCAAACATATTTAGAAAAATTTTCATATGTACAAATAGTTATATAACAAGTGTATTTCTAGTTCTTGTACCTCAGGCGATAGATGTCCCTCAGAAATTTAAAGCCATATGTCAACAAGAATTTACCATGTATTAACAATAAACCTCCCTCCTGTCATTCCAAGCTCTACCTCTCTATAGAGATCTGAAGAATGTGTTTTCTAATTTCAGAATGAAATGAGGATAACTTAACCATAAACCTCTCCAGACAATTTGACTTGAACCAACAAAACAGAAAATACCCATCAGTAACAGCAATGTGCGCTGCTTCAATAGTGGGATGAGGCAAGGACATTAACAAAACTCCAAGGATTTTTCTTGTTATTTTTTTTGTTTTACCTGTGACATTTTGCCTAATCCTTCCTCATCTAATACAATATTGGAGTATTGGTAAAGAAGAGGAAAAAGTATTTATTTTCAAAACCACTTTTCCAATTCCTCCTTTAGTATATAACTTCCCTTGGAAATCCTTGCTTTTTCTGTCAATATATTACCATATCTTCAGTGCTTTGTCCTGTATTTGGCTTTCTTGCACCATGGTTTCTGCTAATGAAGAAATGTGACTAGAACTGTAAGTGGAAATGTTATATACTTATATAAATGTATACTATTTAAATGACATAAATATATATAATTTCCACTTACATTTGTATATGTTGTATATTTAAATATATGTGTTGTATTTTGAAGAACATATGCTTACATTGCAACTACATACACACAGAACTGAAGGAAATCCCATCAAGTCTTTGAGATCTGTCCTACAGGTCCTATTCTCTTTCACCTGAGTAGGCAGAGGTAGACATATTTTCTTATTGACTTGATGCAGTTTTGCAGAGATTATCTGTAGTTTTATAGTCTCACAAATAGGTGGCACTAATGAATTCTGTATTTGCAGTAATTTCTGTGTTCCCAACTAGGAAAGTACAAGTCCTTTGTGCCCTCTCACACACTCTTTACTGATCTTTACTAACAAGAGCAGCTTTGAATTTGTTTATGAGGGCTGAAACAAATAACAGAAGATCCTGTTTTCCAGTGCCAGGACATAAGAAACTTCTGAATGTAACAGAGTTACTCACTCATGAGTGTGGGAGAAGAATGCCTACATGCTGCATTAAAATAAGAAAAGCATATTGCTCTTTAATATAAAACATGTCTAGGATGACATAATGTATTGACAGTTCTTATGAAAGACCCGATTAAATTAGTTGGACCTGAAATATTACCTGGCACACTAGAAATGTCAAATAGAAATCACCTTGAGTCACGTTCCCTGCTGGTTTGCAGTGGAGTAACCAGAGCGTCAGCATAATTAGGAGTGTTTTTCAGCTTCAGCCAGCACAGACTTTGGTTTATTAGTGTTTTCTAAACAAGATGCATATGTAGATAGTGAATTACATTATATACACAGAAATCTTATTGTATTTAACTTTATGATAAAATTTTAATGACATTTTATCCTGTTTGTGTAATAATATGCCTAAGTCTTCATAGACAAAGAAACTATGAGAATTTAAAGATTATTGAGAACTCAACCCTATTTTGTAGCACTCATGCTATTTTGGAGGCCATGACAGAAAATATTTTAAAGCAAATTAGTAAAATTTTACACTAAGAAAAAGAAATACCTAGAAACTTATTTGTAAATAAATTAAACCCCTAGTAAAACTGGTGCAGAGCTATCAGTAATATTAGTTAAAATTTTTTTAAATCAATTTTTCAATTAACTCTCTGTTGGATAGATTAGGGATTTTAAACCAAGACAATATTTCAAAAAAATATTCTTTTGTAAACAATGGGTCAAAAGAAGTGCAGCAAAAGATTAAAATAAGAATTGGAAAATAAGGCATGCTCACTGTGTCCACATAGCCCACATTAATGTGAATGGCATATGCACTGTAGCTGAAGAAACACAAGGAAACATAATTGATCAGAAAAATAATTCTTCACGGGTCTTCCTTACTATAATGAAGGTGGGAGAAATCCTCGTTATTCTCTCTTCTGATAATCTGAGGTTCTGTTTTATATAGTGATGTGGATATTAACACATCAAGTAGTTTTGGGTCACTTCTTAGAGTGTGAAGACAGCAGGCAAGGTCTGGTCATGATGGTAGTAGATGCCATCTCTAAAACAAGATGGCAGCTTTCAAATATCAGTTGAAAATGCATCACCTGTGTGGTGGATTGACTTTGGCTGGGTGCCAGGTGCCTACCAAGCCACTCTATCACTCCCCTTGCTCAGCTGGACAGGGGAGAGAAAATACGATGAAAGGCTCGTGAGTCAAGGTAAGGACATGGAGAGATCACTCACCATGGAGAGATCACTACAGCCATGGGAAAAACAAACTTGACTTGGGGAAATTTATTTAATTTATTGGCAATCAAAAGTCAGAGTAGGATACTGAGAAACAAAAATAATCTTATAACATCTTTCTTCCATCTGTCCCTTTTTCTTCACACCCAGCTTCTCTACGTCCTCCCCCTCAGCAGCGCAGGAGGACGAGGAATAGGGGTTGCAGTCCGTTCATCATGTGTTGTCTCTGGGACTTTTTCCTTCTCAAGGGAACAACTCCTCACACTCTTCCCTTCCTCCAGTATGGAGTTGCTCCCAAGGGAGACAGTCCTCCATGAACTTCTCCAATGCGAGTCCTGCCCATGGGCTGCAGTTCTTGATTAACTGCACCAGTGTGGGTCCCTTTCACGGGGTGCAGTCCTTCAGGAATAGACTGCTCCAGTGTGGGTCCTTTCCATGGGATCACAAGTCCTGCCAGCAAACCTGCTCCAGCTTGGGCTCCTCTTTCCATGGGTCCACAGGCTTGTGTGAGCTTCCCACGGGGTTGCAGCCTCCTTCAGGGCACATCTGCCTACTCTGGTGTGGGATCCTCCATGGGCTGCAGTTGATCTCTGTTCCACTGTGGGCCTCTATGGGCTGCAGGGGGACAGCCTGCCTCACCATGGGCTGCACCACGGGCTGCAGGGGAATCTCTGCTCAGTGCCTGGAGCACTTCCTCCCCTCCTTCTTCACTGACCTTGATGTCTGCAGAGCTGTTTGTCTCACATATTACTCTTCTGTTCCAGCTTATGACACTTCACTTACTCTCTTATTACTCTTCTTTTCCAGCTGCTGTTCTGCAGCATTTTTTCCCGTTCTTAAATATATTTTCACAGACATGCTACCACCATTACTGAAGAGCTTGGCCTTGGCCAGTGGCAAGTCCATCTTGGAGCTGGGTGGCATTGACTCTATTGGACATGGAGGAAGCTTTTGGCATCTTCTCACAGAGGCCACCTCTGTAGGCCCCCCTCCACTACCAAATCCTTGCCACACAAACCCAATACACACTTGCTTCCAATAGCTCCAGAAACATGTGTTCCCTGGAAGCACAGTTGCTGGCCAAGGCCAAAAATGTGCCAAAATCACTGCAAGAAAAGACAGGACCATATATGGGCTGCATTCCCATTTCAAAAATTTTAGATAAGGAAAGCAGCTCCACTTCACAGCTGTAGCCATCTCAGGGTCCTATGATACTCAGAATCAAGTTCACTCCATTACCCTGAATATCCAATTTTCTAGCGGCACCCCTGATCCATCAATCTGCAATGTACAAAATATATAATTAGATGATTCTTTCTATAATTTTTTTTTGGCAGATATTTTTACTGCTAACGTTCTCTTGTTTTCTTTAAGGAGACTTTTCGGGACTAGGTGTAAGGAAGAAATTTTTTACAATGAGAGTGGTGGAACACTGGAACAAGTTGCCCAGAGAGGTGGTAGATGCCCCATCCCTGGAAACATCCAAGGCCAGGTTGGATGAGGCTCTGAGCAACCTGATCTAGTTGGGGATGTCCCTGCTCCTTGCAGGGGGGTTGGACTAGATGACCTTTGAAGGTCCCTTCCAACCCTAACCATTCTATGATTCTATGCTTCTCTGAAGGAAGGAAGGGAAGGTGGGAGTATGGAGAGAGAAGAAGACGATAGAGGTATCGTATAAGTTGATAAGAGAACTTGAAGGGGAGTTAATAAGATGGAACATGTTGCCCAGAGAGGTGCTGTCTCCATCCTTGGAAATTTTCAAGATCCAATTAGACTAAGCTTTAAGCAACCTGGACTGACTTACAGCTGGCCCTGCTTTGAGCATGAGCTTGGTGAAAGACCTCCTGAGGCCCCTTCGAACCTGAGTTGTCTTATGATCCTAAGATCCCAGATCCCATCATTAACAAGAATATTTTGGATGCAAAAGTAGCATGGGTGCAGTTCCACTGATACAGAAGTGGCTTATAAATAGTGTATCCTTTATGGAAATAGCTGTGCCTGCATTAATCATCATCTGAAAAATATAACTGCATCCATGCCCACACTGGGGCAGCTGCACAGTCTTTCTAGAACAGTTAATACAGTCCACATTTCTAATGTAAAGAAGCCATGTATTGTCAAGGAACAAAAACCCAACATTATCAATCTACTGTAAAGAAGCAAATTACTAAAATACCGTCATCCATCAGCTACTAATCTTTAAATAGCAATAATTACCGAATGTTCTTGTGCCTACTAAACTAGACAAAGACAGGATATAAACACGTTGATAGATCACTTAACCAGTAAGTGACAATGTATGTCATGCAGATGGAGTAAATACTGTTGACTTGTAGTTCACCGTAAGAATGCAGGGTAGCAGGAAGTTACATTACCTTAAGTAGGAATACAGGTCCCTCATATCAATGCATCTTTCTTCAGTCTTAAGAGAAAAAAGTCTCTATTTATAAATTTATCTGAACAATCACACACTTTATGAATCAGGTGCCTCTTCCAAACTTATCTGATCACAGTGAATCATGTTCAAATGCTGAAGCTCTTTTGCAATGTTTTCTAAAGTTCAGAAAAGTTGCATTAAAGTGTTCTTTAGACTTATATGCCATTTCAAGTAATACAGTTTCTCAGTATACTACTTTGAAGATATAGACTGATGTTGAAAAATATGCCAGCTTCATTTACTCTGTCTAGCTGTCACTGAAGTTCCCAAATCATGCAGTCTTTTTACCTAATATAACAAAATATAGTTGATACAACCTGAGATGTCTTCAAGAACACAAATGCAGACACATCATTTTAAACACAGGTTATGGCTAGACATTTTTAAAAAATAGTATTTCAGCCAGGGGATTAATAAGTAAGTGTGCTCTACTCAGTATGAAAATCCAGTATTATGCCACTAATTTCTGTGCTTGGATTTAATTATTTTTTTCAGGATAAATTTAGATTCATGAAATGAAAGTTTTATAAAGCAATAGTAATAGTTGTCAGATTCTCCTCTATATAGTCAGTCAAGGCTCCCATGTTGGGACTTAAACAGGAAAATAAAAGAAAAAAAAAAAGACGAAAAAAGAATTTGGGTGATGGAACACAAAAAGTTGAACATTTGCGTATAAGACAGTGACTGGGGAGCAATCCTATGTGTTTTAAATCAGCATTTTAAAACATATATAGACATATATAACCTTAAGATCATTGGATCTCTGGGGATCTCTAGTCCAAACTTTTCCTTAAAGCCTGGTCAGCGCTACATTCAGACTAGATTGCTCAGAGCTTTATCCATTAACTGCACAGTCTCTCTGAGTAATATGACAAATGGATAAGCAATCCATTGCTTGACTATCCTCTCAGGGAACAAGGTTTTAACTCATACTTAGTGTGGACTTCTCTTGTTTCAATGTCCTTTGTCTCTCCTTCAACCATGCACCACTGTGAGCAGCCTAGCTCCATGTCCTTGATCACCTCTCTGAAAGTGCTGGCAGGCAGTTGTTATGTCCCCCAGAAATTCTGTCTTCTCCAGGCTGAACAAGACCCTGCCCCTCAATCTCTCCTTGTTTTTCTTTGCTCACTGACCACCTTGGTGGCTGTCTGCTGAACTCACTTCAGTTTGTCTATGTCTTCTAGGGAACCCAAAACTCAACATAATAGTCTCGTTACAAGTGCTGAGTAGAGAGAAACAATCTCCTCCCTTTGTTTTCTGACTGTGCTCCTGTTCATACAGCACAGTATGCTGATGTCCTCCCTGCCTGCCAGGGTTCACTAGTGGGTCCTGTGCAGCTAACTATTCCAGTTTTTCAGCAGTTTCTCCCCAGCCAGTCAGTCCCTGTGCTGTTGCAACAGACTCTTCTTTCCCGAGTGAAGGACTTTGTATTTGTCCTTGCTGAATTTTATGAAATTCCTGTCAGCCGATTTTTCCAACCTGTATGTGTATGTCCCTCTGTATGGCAGCTGTCCTCTCCAGTGTATCAAGTCATCCCTCCAGTTTGGCATCATCTGCAAAATTGATGTGCATTACTAGTCCATTGCTTCAGCAGGACAGTCCAGGATAGACCCCTGTGGTACCCCACTAGCTACCAGCCTCCAGATAGCATATGACCTGTTGCCACTACTCTTGAAGCCCAAATAGTTGACGATTTTTTTTTGTACATCTGATCGTCTACTCAGCCAGGCTAGATGGATATGATAATATTGTGGGAGACAGTGTTAAAGGCACACATTTAGACTGCTCTAAATCTTGAAAGATCTACAATGTATAAGTGTATGAAAGTTGGTTTATTGAGAAGTGAATTCAGTGAAAATGATTAGATATTTTTAAAAAAGATAGTTCCAGTGTTATTGTATGCAATGCCTTCAAAATAAACCACAAGGCATTTTTGCATATCCGTTCATCCATGCATTTTAGTTTAGCTTGATTTGAATTTGTCTCATTCTATAAAAGAAAAAGCACCCTCTGTGTGTTGCACCTAGCACATGTACCAAATTGTTATGATACCTGTAATGAAGGACAGTGTCACAGAGCAGAGAAGCACTCGTCCACACCTTGAATATCTCCACTCTTTACAACAAAAGATTATTTATTAGGCTTTCTAGATACATTGTTGCTCATTCCTCCTCCAAATATTTTTTTAAGAAAACACCTGAATGATCATACCATTATTTTTTACCATGTCACTCTCCTCTATGAGTCATACAATCTGCTTCTCACTGCACATTTTTTTTGCAGAACTAACTGTGCTTAGTCTTTAGGATCAAGTTATTTTGTTTTATTTTTTTTTGTTTTCTCTACAGATCTCTAAACTATGTTCTTTGCTGAACCAATATTTCACAGAAATCAAACCTCCACACTGCAACTGTGGAAATACTGTACAGACAAACAGAAAACAAAATTGTCTTTGTATTAAAAGAAGAGTTAGAAAAAATAGGCATCTATCAGCAGAAGAGCTTTGAACATCCAGGACATATGTGTATGAGTCAGGCATATAGTCAGATGTACTCAAACAGGCAATGTTCCTCAAAGTGGGAATTAGTTCAGGCATGGCATTATATTTAGCATTTTAGCAGATTCTGTTTGGTCACTACTAAGTATCAGAATTTTGCAGGTTTTTAATCCAAGGCACTGATTGCTTCCAAGCATTTTTTTTTGTGGTGCATATGCCATTAGCTCAGATCTCTTGGAGCCAGCTACTGGCTGGGGCCATCCTGGGGCTGACCGCTTAAAGATGTATGACAATATAAACAAGTGCAGGCACATCTGAGATCCTCTGACTTTCAAGTAGTCAGGATGTGAGCTAGCTCCAGTTCAGGAAAAAAGTTTATCAGCATTAGCATTATCAGCTTAGATTAATACAGTCTTTAAAAAACAGAGTAGATGAACTTGAAATCAATGTCTACTAGGTCATCTTGATTCCAAGCTGGGTTGTGGTTGGCCAGCCCTGGACATAACATACGTACTTGCATTTGCCCATTTTGCAGTATGTACACAGCGCAAAATCCTACATATGCATGAGAAAGCCCAGGCATTAAGATCCATCCTGATTTAAGGCATTTCTAAGCCTTATTTTGATCTGTGATTTCCTTCTTCTTTAGTTGGAATCCCTGAATCAGTAGAGGTGGCAGCACCATCTATTTGCCAGGAAGGGCAGAAAGTGAGGGTAGGCTCCTGCTCTTATCCAGTCGTAATTTCTAATCAATTGTTTAACAACTCTAGCAATCATTTATTTTTGTTTGGGACTTTAGTCAGATTAACAAGCTAAAACACCTTGACCATTGCAGCAAATGCAACAACAACAACAACAAAAAAGGTTGTAAAGTTGGTTCGCTGAAGAGAGTTAAGCAGAAACAAGTAAACTGAAAACACTTGGGAGACTCACTAGGGAGCCCTTGTCTTCCACCTTTCCTGAAAACATTAAGACTGATAGAGGAAAGGAAACAAAGTAGCATTAACAACACCTCCCTAAAAAAAGAAATAATGAACTCAAAAACAAAGTCCCAAACAAAAAACAAACCTCAACCCCAGAACCTAAACCCTACCATCATTCTGATGTGAACAGGAGGTCCTAACCTAAACAGTGTACAGGTCTGGACCCCACAGCTTGCTCATTCATGAAGATCCCTTACCTAATTTTGGCCTAGTCTCAAGTAACACTCTCCTAGGCCAGCAATCCCTCACAATAAGCAGACTGGGTATGGTCACCATGTTCTGGCATGGAACAGTAACCTCTTGGCCAGGGAACACTACCTGCCCTCTTTTATTTACAGGTACAGCTGTGAAATCAGTGAGCTAATAATGAGTAATGGTGCAATTTTTTTTTTTTTGCTGGGAAGAGAAACAAAAGGAAATATTGGATGATGGAAAAAGAAAACTGTAAGCTAAAAGCTGTAGGTACTGACTCAAGAGTAGCAAATTAAGCTTATAGAATTATTTCTCTATTCAGATGAGAAAGTTTTTGAAAAATGAGATTAGAAATAAATAGCAATAATGAATGTTTTAAAGGAAAACTTTTTTAAAAAAAGAAATAAAGAAAAATTGTTTTAAAGGCAGAGAATTTTCCATGCAAACAGAAATCTGGAGGACTGGAGCAGCAGAACCAGAAGTAGTATAAGGTCATTTCTGGAAGCCAGGAATAAAACCAGGACTTGCAGGGTCTCAGTGTGTTGCCTCAATTTAAGAAAAAAAGGCTTCTCACAGTGGGGAATATGCTCTGTAGTGCACTGTATCTGAGGTTCTGTCTCCACATCTGTTGCACTACTGAGAATTTCTTCTTCTCTGAGGCGAATTCTGTAGGAAATCTCTGTCCCAAAAATCAAGAAAATACGCTGTTCCAAAAAGGTGGAACTAACTTGTGTTCTTTAATGTGCTAAATAAAAAAAAAATTCAACCCCCCCCCTAATAAATAACTTAAAATGAAAGCTTTATGAGTGATGAACAGAACTGATTATGATCTGGTATATTGCCTCTGTGTTTCACATAGCATTATACCTTTATTCAGCTGCCTTCTGAGAAAAAGCATGTCTCCAGTCACCAGCATCTATCCTCTGCTTTACTCTCTTCTTGAAAATAAATGCTATTGATCAGCAGCAGTCTTTTCTGAAATTGGCAGAAAGGTGTGAGCCTATTAAAGCTCTTTTATTAAGGTTGAATATGATTGGAAAGGAGAATTGATTCCTCCTACATTTATATCCGTTTGCTTTTTATTGTAGTCTGCTATTTGTAACATTTGTAACATTACATTGCATACCTTCAGAAGCTTTTTTTTCTTTATTTTTATTTCATTCTGCAGATTTTCTTCTGATATCCTAAAGGAGTAAGTATTATTTTTCCTAGTTGTATTATAAACATTATTTTGTATATATGAAATTTGAGCAAACTAAATCTTGCAAATTATTTTTTTTTTTCTGGAGGAACCTGAGTCAGCCATATCCAGATTGTTTTGTTAGCTATGTTTAAAATTACTGCAGAAGATGTAAGATTGTGAATATGTGTCTTGATACCAGTATATAAATCTTCAGTTAGATCAGGTTTCTTTGAATATGAAAACTGACTATCTCTGCTTAAAAGATTAAAAAAAAATAATAGAAGGACAATATTTTGAAAAAATTCTTCTGAACAGGTGCCACTATTAAAGGAAACAATGTGAAATAAATCAGAACTTCTAACTGTCCAGTCTGCCAATGTTCTTTAGAGGCTGCCACCGTACCAAACAGTATGGTTCAGTGCAGGAGAAAAAAGAAAGTGTTGAAGCTGAAGCCAAGTATTCAAGTAGTTCTGCTGTCTCGAGTGCCACGCGTACCTTTATGTCAGCTAGCATATACATTTAGAGTTTAGTTTTAAAAAGTACATTTCTAAAATATCACTTTGAAAACAGTTGTTTACAAAGTTTCCATTGCCTTTAATAAGAATTAATGTAGGACAGTCAGATCATTTAGAATAGAACTATATAGTGAACATTCATATATCTTTGTATGTTTCTATAACATAGCAGAAGTGATTTACTAATGTTGTCTGTTTCTTGCATTGTCTTACATTTGAACCCTGAGGGCTCAGCATTGTGTCTGAACAAATATTTTACAATGCTTATTTTCTAAAACAAATGTTTCTTTGGGTTGCCTGAAGTTACGGTTGGATCCAAATGAGTTAGAGGATGAAGAACCGCCCATTGTACTCGAAGAGCAGGTTCAGGATCATCTGAGGAACCTAAAGGTGCACAAGTCCATGGGACCTGATGAGATCCATCCGCGGGTCCTGAGGGAACTGGCGGATGAAGTTGCCAAGCCACTGGCTATCGTATTTGAGAAGTCGTGGCGGTCTGGTGAGGTCCCCGATGACTGGAAGAGAGGGAACATAAACCCCCATTTTTAAAAAGGGGAATAAGGAAGACCCAGGTAACTACAGGCTGGTCAGCCTCACCTCTGTGCCTGGCAAGGTCATGGAGCAGATTCTCCTGGAAACCATGCTAAAGCACATGGAGAGCAAGGAGGTGGTTGGTGACAGCCAACATGGCTTCACCAAGGGCAGATCGTGCCTGACCACTTTGGTGGCCTTCTATGACGGGGTGACGGCATCGGTGGACAAGGGACGAGCAACTGACATCATCTACCTGGACTTGTGCAAAGCTTTTGACACTGTCCCGCACGACATCCTTCTCTCTAAACTAGAGAGACATGGGTTTGATGGATGGACCACTCGGTGGATGAGGAGTTGGCTGGATGGCTGCACTCAGAGAGTGGTGGTCAATGGCTCAATGTCCATGTGGAGACTGGTCACGAGTGGCGTTCCTCAGGGGTCCGTGTTGGGCCCGGCCCTGTTCAACATCTTTGTTGGTGACATGGACAGTGGGATAGAGTGCACCCTCAGCAAGTTCACCAATGACACCAAGTTGTGTGGTGCCGTCGACACGCTGGAAGGGAGGGATGCCATCCAGAGAGACCTTGACAAGCTGGAGAGGTGGGCCCGTGCCAACCTCATGAAGTTCAACCAGGCCAAGTGCAAGGTCCTGCTCCTGGGTCATGGCAATCCCAGGCACAAATACAGGCTGGGCAGAGAATGGATTGAGAGCAGCCCTGAGGAGAAGGACTTGAGAGTGCTGGTGGATGAGAAGCTTAACATGAGAAGGCAATGCACCCTTGCGGCCCAGAAGGCCAACCGCATCCTGGGCTGCATCAAGAGGAGCGTGGCCAGCAGGTCGAGGGAGGTGATTCTCCCCCTCTACTCTGCCCTGGTGAGACCCCACCTGGAGTACTGTGTCCAGTTCTGGAGCCCCCAACACAAGAAGGACATGGACCAGCTGGAGAAGGTCCAGAGGAGGGCCACGAAGATGATAAAAGGGCTGGAGCACCTCTCTTATGAGGACAGGCTGAGAGAGTTGGGGCTGTTCAGGCTGGAGAAGAGGAGGCTCCGGGGAGACCTGATAGCAGTCTTCCAGTACCTCAAGGGGGCCTACAAGAAAGATGGTGAGAGGCTGTTTAGTAGGGCCTGTTGCAATAGGACAAGGGGTAATGGTTTTAAAATAGAGGGGGGTAGATTTAGATTAGAAATTAGGAAAAAATTTTTTACGATGCGAGTTATAGAACACTGGAACAGGTTGCCCAGAGAGGTGGTGGATGCCCCATCCCTGGAAACATCCAAGGCCAGGCTGGATGAGGCTCTGAGCAACCTGATCTAGTTGGAGATGTCCCTGCTCCTTGCAGGGGGGTTGGACTAGATGACCTTTGAAGGTCCCTTCCAACCCTAACCATTCTATGATTCTATGATTCTATGAAAGAAAAGTGTTTGGAAATGCAAAACCAAGCCAACTCAGGCTAGAATCATAAGCAGATGAGGCATGATTTATAAAAGGTAAGGAAATTGTTGCTTTCTTCTGAACATAACTGAAGAATTTCTTAAACAACAGGCTGACAATTATCTTTGTGGCAAAAGAAATTATGAATTTCTAAGTTTTTAAGTGGTCATGCATACCTAGAACTTTCCTCATTTCTCCCATTTTAGAAAAAAATCTAGAAAAAATGTCTAAAGAGAAAACCTGATGACCCATAATGTTTTGTTTCACTTCTTAGTTCAGCCATGAAACTAAACTACCTTTAAAAGTCAACAGACAAACAAATGAACAAAAAAAACCTCCATGTACACTGTTGTTCCTCTTTATTTAGAATGAAATATAAGCATGTCTCAAAATGATTTTCTGAATATATGATTTGAACTGTGCATATATGCTTTGCTGAACTGGAGTCTATTTGAAGCATTTTTTATTTTAAAAAAAGGTACTGCAAGCACTTTATATCAAAAGTGAGATAGTTAATAACTGTGGGTGTTTGCAGTTGTTTTTTCTTGTTTTTTTTTTTTTTTTAAATTATTCTGACACCAAGTCTAAAAACAAATTATAAAAAAAGTTGTCAAAAAGATGTTTGGTACCTTATAGCAGTCTTCCAGTACCTCAAGGAGGCCTACGAGAAAGATGGGGAGAAACTGTTCAGCAGGGCCTGTTGCAACAGGACTAGGTGTAATGGTTTTAAAAGAGAGGGAGGTAGGTTTAGATTTGATATTAGGAAAAAATTCTTTACAATGAGGGTTGTAGAGCACTGGAACAGGTTGCCCAGAGAGGTGGTGGGTGCCCCATCCCTGGAAACGTTCAAGGCTAGGTTGGACAAGGCTCTGAGCAACCTGATCTAGTTGGGGATGTCCCTGCTTCTTGCAGGGGGGTTGGACTAGAAGATCTTTGAAGAACCCTTCCAACTCTAACCATTCTATGATTCTGTGATTCTACATCATGCACAATGAAGAGGAGATACATTCTAGTGCAACTTTTGAGTTTCTGAATCTGTTCTAATTCTCCTTCTAACACTTTTTTTTTCTTTTTTACTATTGTTATTTTGCATCAGAATACCGTCAGGTTCTTAGACCTTTCATTTTAATTTCATCAAAATGCTAATGAGCTGGGTTTGTTCACCTGTTTAAAGACAATTGAGCTGCTTCCTGAGGAGAAATCTAGTAAGAAGATGGACATATATTTCTTATACTTTTGAAGTTCAATATAATTTCTCTAAAAATATGTTAAACTATGTAGAATTTGCTTTGCCTGATATTTTAAAAATTGTAATTAAAAAAAACCACAGTGAGAAGCAAAACAATAAAATTTAATTTATCTTATCCTATAATTAAATGTCAATGTAAAACTTGAGAAGTTTTGGAGAGATGCTAGAAGAGCACCTCACTTTTTTTCAGATTTATGTTCCTACAGAAAGCTTAATTAATATCCTTTCTATGGAATCAACACAGTTTCTATGATGATCAAAGAGAAAGGAAAGAAAAAAAAGCAATTCTAAAAATAATTATCAAAAAACACATGCACACCTGGAGAAATTATTGAACATTTTCATTAAAGGCAGAAGAAGTTACTTTTAGTCCATAATCTTTAGCAACAATATGATGCTAATCCTTACTGAGATCTGGGTTTGTAAAGGAAATTATTATGTTCAGTGGTGTAAATCCTAGTCCTGGGCTTGTACTGTAATCTTCTAGGGCATATACAGAAAATTAAGGACTCAGGAAACAACATTGTGCTGGTGGATGCTGGTTACAGGTGACCAGTCAGACTATAGTTGGGTAGAATATAATCTCTAAATATTCTATTAGCTGAAGTGACTGGCAAAGTTTGACTTGTTGTTCCATGAAATATAAACACAGGTCATATACTATAATTGTATTAAATAATGTTATACATTGCAGCCTTGTCATGCAGAAAAAGCTGTGAAGAATGCATAGTAGATGTTGAAGATATCTTAATAATACAAAACTAGAGTAGTGCTGGAATAAGTGACAGTTACTTATCAGTGAGGATAACAAACTTCAGAAAGATCACAAAATGAATGTGTAGGTTCACTGTCACATAATCGCATTGTAGATTACGTGTGATTTCACAATCAGATGTCTCTTTCTGTGTCTCTCTAAAGTAACCCTATCTAAGTTCTATAAACAATGCAGATGGATAGAGAATTTCAGGGTATGTTCTACTGATCTGCTTAAGGTGCTTAACTCACAATGACCTAAAGCATGACCCAGAATATGTATTTCTGGATTACTAACATGCCAGTTGGTCAAATGTTCATCTCTGGAGTCTTTTACAGCAATTTATATATATATATTTCCTTTTTACCCATGGAAATGTTTTAATAGATGTCTGAAACACAAAAAAAAATATTATTGGTAGAGAAGACAGTGAAATCGGGATGAATGGTATTAGTGAAAGTTTTATAACTACTATTTGTTTTTCCTAATTGAGATGTTCCAGTTGCAAAAACAACAAAACATGCATAAGCATGTGCATGAGAGGAACCAAGATCCCAATAATTTGTTTGTCTCTGGCCTAGAGTGTGTTTAATTATTCTATACAAAGAAGAACATTTTTAGTGAGAGACAGTAAAAAAAAAATAATTAGGTAATCCACAGAGGAAAAAAGAAATATTAAAACTTTATTTAAAAAATCCAACAACACAACTCTCCCCCAACCCTCCCCCTAAAAACACCTGAATGAGTGTACTACCTGGTAGTTGGTAGATTTAACAGCCTACACTGCTCTGAAAAGGTAGCTTCTGCAGGTAGTCAGGACTGACCCCACCACTTGTCCCTCAACTGCCTCTTGGATTGCTTTGTAGCTGCATCAGCTCTGGAAATCCTACGTGCCGCTGGAGTGGCACACATGCCAACAGCCAGCCTTGGGTCTCAGGAAGGAACCCAGCAACTTGCCCTTAAGACATCCTCAGTAGTCATTCTCAGAGATAGATCTTTAAAAGCTGATGATTGCATTTTTAAAAATTAATTATTATTTTATTTTAAATACTCTCAAACAATCAATTTAGTTTTAAGAATTATTGCAAATAAAACTGGAGGTTCTGTTTGACACACACCATATTTTCTTTTAATTTCACCAATCATTCAATTGCTCTCCAGGTTTCACTCATTGCAGGTATATATGCAAGTTGTTTGTTTTTTTTTTTTCTTTAAATTCACCAGCAAATAAAAATCCCACTTATAAGAACATTTAAAATAACTGGTCCACATGGAAATTATTTCTTAATAGTTTTCAGCTAAGTATACATTTCTGTATAAAACATGAAGATTTATTCCCTTTCTGAACAAAATAATGATTTTCTTTCTAATATAACAGTGAGTGTTCCCATTATCTATGTAAGTAGTTAGTTGTTTTAAAGTTTACTAAGCTCTTGAACTCAGTAACATATTATGGCAATGAGTTCTACTAGTTAAACGGATTTCCACTGTGAAAAACAGATGTCTTGTCAATTTTCTTTAATTTCAATTTTAAAAGGGTAAACAAAAGTCTTTGAGTTTGTCCTTTCACTTATTATTCCCACAGCTTTATGTATGTCTCTACAGCAATGTATGACTATCTTTTCAGTCCTTCTTTCTTTGTGATAAAAAGTAAGTCTTTCCTTTACATCTGCAATCACTTTTAAGCAATTACTAAAGTAGGTTAGTCACAAGTAAACTTTGGAATGAAACCAGAGAGAAAAGTGCCATAGGAGCTTCCATAGATTGGAGAATTATCAAGGACAAGCCCTCAGGTAGAGATGAAATGCTTGAACTCCTAACTTCTTTAGCCAAGATTCAAGTAAGTTTCAGAAGGAAAAATATCGGAACTTTCAATAACTCTTGTGCTGTTTGTTAGCCCTTGATGATGTGGCCCTCTGTCATCCACTTTATAAGAAAGGTAAGAGTTACTTCCTTCTCCAGGGAGTCCGACTGCATGTATGAGACATGAAGACACACAGGTAGAAAAGCTTTCAAGAGCAGATGAACCTCTAGACCCACAACACTGTGTCTAAGTGGTTGAAATTAATTTGCTTATAGCTAAAGGAATTGAGTTCTGACTTCCTGACCACTTTTGGTTTCACACCCAATGTCAAGCCCTGACAAAACTGCTGCTGGTAAGGTTATTTTTGTGCTATTCCTCAATAATGTAAGTTTCTTCAAAGCACTTCTAAAATTACAGTTTTCATAACCCAAGAGGAAAAAAAAATTGCAACTACAGCAATATCTAGGATTGCAGATATTCAATCAGAACTCTTCTTTTTTTTTTTTTAGGCAGAAGACATTAAAAGAGAAGAGCTGCAGGGAAGAAATTAGATTTGTCCAGTTTTATGGTTAAAGAATTACTCCCAGAAATAGAAAATGAGGGACTCCATTCCTGTTTTGTTCTCATAGTTACTCAGTATATTATTAAACAGGCTTATGCAAATATGCCTGTAATAGTAAAATAAACAGTGCCAGACCTCATTTCTGTCTCTGAAGCTAACTGTTTTAGTCCAGCTTTGTGCCTATGAATCATCTGGGAGACCTGAGGCAGAAACAGTTAAGGATTTTTCTGACAGTGGCTAGTCCCTTGTGCTGCTTAATTTGTTAGTACATGCATACAGCACAGGGATGCTAGTGTAGGTGCCCACAAGCATTTTACTGACATTTGTATGGTGCTCCTTCTAGGCTAATTTATCTGTGTAGACATCATGCTGATAGAGTTGGATTGGTATAGGTGTATTTCTTCTATTTCATTCCCTCATTAATAAATGGGATAGGAAGGAAGGGGGATAGTACTTCCTTCGTCAGTGCTGGTTGTTTAAATCATAAGCCATAGCTGAAATTGTTTTTTCTTTCTTTGCACTTGAGAGATGCTGAGATTTAGATCACAGCTGGGTGATGTAAGATGCTCTTTGGTGCTATAGTAGTCTGGCTTTTAAATAAGAAGGGCAATTCAATATTTTTTAGCTTCACCTTAGAAAAGCAATGCCTTTTTCTTTAAGTAGAAATCTGTGTAGCTTAGATGCAATGACAAATCAGCTAATTTCCCAGTTTAAGATGTACCTAACTTACTTAATTTCTCAGTACTTTGAAGCCATTCACCATGCTCAACAGGAAGTAACCAACCTGGAGGAAGTGCATAATGCTCTGGACACAGATGGGATTTCAGCTGAACTTAGTTTTTCTGTCATGGAGCAGTGTGATATCAAGATAAGAAAAAATTGCTCATGTTTAGCTGATAAAATAATTAGCTTGGTCACATAGTCACTGTTAGTGCTATGTGCTGTCCCTGCCATCAAGTGCGTTGCCTCGCTCTCAAGCCACTAAAACCTCATATAAAGCAAGTGGTCTCAGCATGTCATCTGCTTGATCTTCCCACTACAATAACTTTTGAAGATGGACTGAGTACGGTCATGTATTTTCATTCGTTATAACTGTCTCTAGTACCTCAATAAAAGTGAAGACAAATAACCACACCTTGGCTTCAGAAGAAAGTGACACTGCCATTCTAAGCTGGAAATAGTAATTATAGCTCAAAAATACAGTTATTTTCAAAATAGTACTTAAATCAGTAGAGTAACAGCAACAATAAGAACCTCAAAATCATACCTTAAGAAAGCTCAAACAAACAAACAAGAATATTTAAGGTCAATATTAATAGTCTTTGTGTAATGTTGTTTCATATGCTGAAATTCCACACTATAGTTCATACTGTGAGAGCTGAAGTTATACATTGCTTCAACAGACCGGTACTTTGAGTATATTTATGAATTAGGCTTATATTAATATGAAAAGTCAGATAGAAATGTCTACATGTGAAACCAAGAGGAAAAAGAGGCTATTTTTTAAGAATACATCTTGAATCACCAAGGTGATTCTCCTTCCTCCATTTCTTGATGAAACACTGCTAGGTTGCCACTGCATGTTGAATTGTAGCATTTTCACTTCTATAGAAAAGATCTTGAAAGTTTTCAGGAACCAAAGTGACCATGCAAATGACCACGTATCCTGACAAAGCTAACATTTGTAAAGACACTATAACAAAAGAGAAGGTTTCAGCTTTATACTTAATATCTCAAATTCTCTGATTAATAATATCCTTAATTTAGTGGCATTTACCTCACCAATCAACAATGTTAGACAATTTATGTGGAATAAGAATAAAGTTTCATTAAATTTCTGCAGTAAATTGACAGATCCACATAGACTCACACTTTACGCGCACCTTGATTCCTTCTGACACAACTATCCATTCTGTAAACTGAATGGTGAAAGGATCTGTCACTGTTTAAACAATTAAATGCTATAAAATAGCACATGTGAAAGAAGTTAGACAAATAAAGATCTTACTTTTTTAATCTATGGCTCTAAACATCTCTCCAGAATCTGATAGATGGAAAAGATTTCCCTTTTAGAGGTATGCCTATATAATGATCTGTATTTATTTGTTCACTGAAAATCAATGAAATATATAAAATGAATGAAAATACTCATTTCTGAACATCTGTTAGAGCATCTGTCAGTTATTAAATCTAGTCTATGAAGGAGAGTAGGCTGTGGATCTTGTAACAGGAAACATGTTGATAGAAAGGGAAAAAATGCGTTGAGGAAAGAGAAAACATGATTTAGGAGAACTGTTACATGGGCAAACCAAGAGCAACAGTATAGCATAACACAATTCCTGCCTGTAGTCTTGTAACTGAATGATCCTTAATGTGTGGTTTATCAAAATGCACTGACAGCTACCTCTGGACTAGCTGTAGGTCCCAGCTGGGCATGAGTCCCAGTATGCAGAGTAGTGTACAAATTCATAGAGTAGCTCTGTCTCCCAAGAGGTTTGTCCTATGGTTTACAATACTTAACTGGGTTAATTGAGTATGAAAGGATTATTAATAGGATAATACACTGAGGATGGAAATTGGTATGAACTTCACAATGGACTTTTGCAGAGCAGTCTTGAAACCTGTCTCTTACAGCTAAGCTTCCTATCTCTTTCCTTAGTGAATATATGGTTTTGGCTGCTTTCGTCTTTGCTCAATAATAAATATGGGAGGATACTGTCCAAGTCACCATCTGAGGTTTAGTGGAAGTATCGGTTAAATTCTGACCATTTCCAAGAAGAAGAAGAAGGAAAATACAGTGCTGTAAGAAACAACTATATGGAAACTAGTAGCAGCAATGAGAAACAGCAACGTCTTTGTTCTTGGTGAAAGGACATAACTTTTGAAATAGGAGACAGACTGCCATTTTGATATAAGGAATGCGAGTTTTGCTTTATCATGAAAATTTACTCAAACTTAACAGAAGTTATAAACATTTAAAATACATGATTTTGAAAATACACGACTGAGCCATTCTATTGGAAAATTCTGAGCCATAATTTCATTTGTTACTAAATGTAGCTGAACAAGAAAAGTCTGAAGTTCAACTGTTTATATTCTAATTATGAAAGTAAATAACAATGTTCTGCCATTTAGTGAAAGGTTTTGATGCTTTAATCTTATTTTAACATAATTGTTTAGCTCTCCTATCAGTGGCAATGTTTTTAAATAGATATAACTATTTACATTTTTCTGAACATCATAATCAATATGTTTATCTTTTAAGTATAACCAAATTCTAATATTTTTTTTTGTTCTATATAAAACTGCAAAAATTCACTGTTGAGTTCTAAAATTCAAAATGACCAAAGGATCATAGAGAACAAGCATTCAAAATGTATTGTGCATAATTATTAGATTCTTTCTCCATTTGTCCTTCTGCTTCCTGCTGTCTCTGTTGCCCACCAGTGAGTTATACATTTAAGAGGAGGAAAGAAATCTATTGACTGCAGAGTCAAATGCAGTTAACATGCCTCACACTAGCAGGACAATTCATGTAACACAGCAGGTCTAATTTGCTGTCCGTCTCTGGCTATGAATATTGCCACCAAATGTCTGCAGTCAAGCGGTTTTCATTACACAGAAGTTCTGTGGCGTGAGATTCTCTGCAAAATTTAATGACCAAAGTTCTTTGTTGAAAAAAGTGCTCTTTTACAATGGCGTTCTGCCTGGGTACCACAAGCAAGTGAAGTGCATTAAAAAGTAGATCCACTGAAAAACATGAAAATGCAGCCTGTCATAGTATCCGAAGCAGAGTGTAACCAATGAAACAACCTTCCAAAGGAGCAGCAAAGGAGCAGCTTTGTAGCTTATATACATAAATATATATATTCCCTGGGAGTGGGTTCTTCTAATTGATTGCCAAGTCCATGAGAACACTTCAGTACATTATTTTTCTGGAAGCAGAAAGCATGGCTGTGGCTTTGAAAGAAGAATTCTGCTGAATGTGCAAAGTTAGCGTTATGTTTAAAGCCAGAGGAGAAATTCAGCAGGGGAACTTCTTTCTTCAAATAGTTGCTACGGTAATCAGAGTCCTGTTTTATGGCTGGGTTATCAAAGGTGCAGCACACAAAAAAAACCCTCTCTGCTGTTATTCAGTACCTGGTTCTCATTATGCTTGTTGCTAGTAGCACTAATCATTCCTCTATTTTTACACTGAACAATGATATTGTGAATTCACTATTGAGATCAGGGAGGAAAAAAAAAAAAGAACTTAGAAATTTTGAGTTGTATAAATCTTTTGGGATCATTTATTAAGAGATAATGACTTCAATGTATCCACATACACCTATAATTATCCTAATTCTCTACAATATTCTTAAAGTTAAAGCTTCTTCCTGTGATCGTGCCAAGTTCCTTTACTGGTTTAGTGAGAGCCAGGCAGAGGAGAATGTGTTCTGTTCCATGATGCAATTTCTAATGTACAAGTAGCTGCCCTTTAGTCTTGAGTAGAACTAGAGAGAGAGAGAGTAGTTGAGGCTTATCCAGGGTCTTACAGAACAACTCAGTCTTCTTTAAAACACATCAGTATAGAAGCAGAAATTAAACAACTATGTTTTCAGAGTATAGTTTATGGAGTGGAGCCCTTATAGAGCATATAATTTTATGATATATTGCTAATATTAGTAAATTGCAAGTAAATCAGTACTCAGTTCTCCTGTCTGAAAGAATTGAAAAAATAATCTGCTAGACATTTTTGTTTCTGATAGAAAAGGGCTATAACTGTACTGGTAAACTGAAGGATACCTGGACTTGTGGCCAACTAAAAAGGTATTTTAACCTCTGAAAGAAAGTGCTAGAATTGAAATCACAAGCTGGAAAAATTACCTGACCTGTCTGAACTCCTGATTCTTGGAGCTAATAGCTAAAGCGTTGTCTGGTCTAAGCCAGAATCACAGTAAATGCCTATAGACAGTCCAGTTCCCATACTGGTGCCTGTACCTCGGTATTGCTGAGGCTACCAGTGAGACTGTAGCCCCTTTTTTCTTAGAAGTATCTCTGAAATAGACTGGGGAAACCACTATAAACAAAAGTATGCAGGAAATTACTCTTAGAGCTAACTTAAATGTCTCCATGGAAGGGAAGAATCCATTTGGAAGAAAGTAGTTTACTTAAAAAAAAAAAAACAAACAAAAAAACAAACCCTCTCAAAATACACACATCAATTTCAAGTGTGTTCTGATTTAAGGGTATGTAATCCTGTACTTTTAATTCAGCTAGCAACTGAACCAGAAATACAAAGGAAAATGCCAGTAAGCAATTTTAACAAATTCTGAGACTTTGTAACTAGGCACAAACTGGAAGCATGTCTAATCCTTTCTAAATCCAGTCAATCCAAATGAAAAGCAATACATATAATGATAGGAAACAAAGACTGCTTTAAGGACACAGGTTTTGACAAAAGAGTTATATAACATCTGCAAACCACGATCTATGGTGATGATGATGACAAAGATGATGATGATGATGATAATGAAGAAGAAACTAGTAATAATAAAAGAAAACTTTGTTATGTAGGAAGCTTCTCAGTACCCCTGGGATGTTCAAGTGGATAAAATGCCAGCACCAGGAAGAAAAAATTACAGTGCATTCAAGAAAAAGAAACAAGATCTGACTGTCTGCTGGTTTGTGGCTATAGCAGTAAAATGACCAAGAAAATGATGTCTCTTACTCCTCAT
Source organism: Chlamydotis macqueenii (assembly GCF_036417535.1). Lineage (NCBI taxonomy): Eukaryota > Metazoa > Chordata > Aves > Otidiformes > Otididae > Chlamydotis > Chlamydotis macqueenii. The sequence goes on from NC_141558.1 coordinate 14,012,414, forward strand.
TGGGAGGGCATGACCTATGAAAAATGTAGCATTTAACAAAACCACTTGCATTACTGCAGTCTAAGGATGGTGTCACTAATGGTACCAGCACTGGGAACAATATAATTAAAAACTATTTACCTCCTATGGACGTTATTCCTATAGTTATGTGAGCTGCATGAAGCCAGAGGTCAAATTAGAACTAAGAGTTTAGAGACAAACCTCCTGAGCTACAACATGAATTCAAACTGTCTTGGGATTATTCAAGAAAGACAAATAAAGACACAGCTTATGTTTTATTTTTGCCATTACAGAAAGAGTAAATATTCTGGAAGGAAAAGAAAGAAGAGGAATATTAGGCTGATGATTGTGAATGATTTAATAGTGAGTAAAAAAAAATTCTGAGAACATACTCATAGAACTGTTAAACCAAGAGCAAGATTATTGCTAGCTGCTAGATAACTCTAGTGGCTGAATTATACTGTATGATGATTAACTAGTACAAGACATAAATCTAGCAGCTACTACTCAATTTTACCTGACTGTATTCAATATCAAATAACATGCTTTTCTACATTATTTTTAATATCACCAGAAGAAATATTGCTGTTAGCAAATAACAGGTAAGGATGAGAAAAGCACTTTGTTTTCCAGTGCCTCAGTTCAGTTTGCATCATAAAAGAGAAACTGAAAAACAGGAAAAGAAAAACTAGGCATGGTTATTTCAACATCTCTAAGAAATAATTTAAATTAAGACAAAATTAATCAGCTTATGAGTAGCCATTTTTAGATATCAAAGTTACTGTTACGCAGAAGGAAAAATAACCCTTTTAATAATTAAAGTGAGAATATCTTTTCTTCATAAATTAAGTATTTTTTATGCTACGTAAAATTCACAAAGTTAAACTCAGCCTCACAGTAAAATACTGAGTATTAATTCAATGATTTACTGTGAGGCTAAGTTTAACTTTGCAGAATATGGTGAAGTAATCACAGGCCACTAATTAATAATTTTATTATAATCTTTTTTTCCCTATATGTGAAGGCTTTTACAAAATCAGATTATTTTTTCTCCATTTTTTAGGAGTAGAAATGAATATTTAAATAGCTGTTTCCAGCTACAGTTTTGCGCCCTTGTGGGACTGAACATTTCTAATTAGGTTTATATAGCCCTTAGCCAAATTAGCACAGTAGTCTTTTCACTGTTTTCTGTGCAAAAATGTATGCCAGTCAACATTATACAAACTTCTATCTCAACTAAAACACACTCCATTCCACTTCTGACAGCAGTGCATGGGCTCCATTCACAAGCGACTCTGTATTAAGTAGGAGTATTGTTCTGTCTAACAGCACACTACAGTGTTAAAAGGAAGCTATTAATTCCTGAAATGCACTGAAACAAATTTGAAAAAAATAACACCACATGTAGCTGGTGGTAGTATCCTAAGACTTAGGATTCTAGGATCTTAGAAGAACACTTCTGACTCTGCTCGGAACAGTTTGGAAAAGGCAGTTACCTCATATGGTCTTATACTACATTTTTCTTGGGATGTATCCCTAGGGCAGGGAAGGGATTCACAGGTCTATAGATCCTCTGAAGAACATAGGTGGAAGTTGCTCCTACTCCTTGCCTGCCCACAGGACATACAGTACTGATTCGTTCAAATAGTGCATGCAAGCCAGCTCTTGGTAGTGGACAATGTTTTTATTTTTCCAACAGAGTAGGTAGTGCTAATCTTTCCTCCTTTTTGCAATGGGCCATGCTATCCATGCAATCCATCTCCTTCCTGTACCATCATTCTCCCAAGCTTCAGCTTCTGAGTCCTTTCCAGCTTATCCACCCTCACGGTGTCCATTGTCCCGCTCATTGATAATCTCCTCATCTTCATTCACAGCATCCCCTGTTAGCTCCCACACTATACTGATCTCCAGCCCCATGCACAAAGCATCCTTCTCTACTGTGAACAGACTAGGTGCTCACTGCCAGGACAGCTGTGTGCTCACTAGTGCAGCTCTGTTAGCATTCTGGAGCCAGCACACACCAGCATTCTCACACCCTAACTCGCTGCTGTGGTGTCTTGTTAATGATTGGTTCATGGCAGACATAGAACATAAAGTTCTGCTTTGGGACTGTGTGGAATAATAGTTAGTGAGGAAAGCCTCTTCCTGATTCATAGTAACTAGAAGACAGTGAAAATGAAAACTTCCCTCAAACATTTTTTTTTTTACGAAGATATATTAAAATCACTTAGAGTATTCAGGTTAGCTGAAAGGTAAAGTGTATGTAGCTAGGGTTGATAAATACAGTGACATAAACTTACTCTTATATGCACATTTTTTCATTACAGAGCAGGAGTGGGACCATAGCATAAAATCATACAAACAAATCACTGAACACCTGTACTGTAGAGCATCACTCAAAGTCTGAAAACGCAAGTGAATCTTTAAGTTATGGGGCTGTCTCTACGATTCCTTACAATTGAATATTTGAAGCCAAGATGAGGGTGAGTGAATCTTGTGACTTCAATAGAGGTACACTCATTTATTAACATGATTTACCCAGATTGTCACATTTCAGAGCTAAAAAAGCTTGTCTAGATAAGGAATGTGTTGCCACTGCAACTATATCAACAATGCCTCTAAATGAGGAGAGCTTATAGCATGATAACAGCTCTTAAAACAAGTTTAAGCTGCTTTCTGAAGTGAAAGGTGCTATATCAAAAACTAGGGGTTTTGTTTGTTTTTTTTTTTTCAGTATTACTGCCTTTGCATGTCTTTTTTTTTGCTGTTTGAATGGCATATATATACTGTGTATCTATATATATAGCTATACTAGACAGGTAATTAAGAATAGATAATTCTAGAATTATCAACATATTAAAGCTACACAAGTATTTAAATGCATGCTAGTCCAAAACTTCCAGATGAGCAACTGATAGCAAGAATGACAATGAGCTCTCAGATACCCAAATCTCAGGCTACAAAAGGCTGTAAAAATCATTAATATTCGGAATTATACCTGAAAGCACATTCAAAGCCAGAAAATAAATTTAGTGCAGAACTCAGCTGCTAGGGGTAGATGGCGTGCACCTTACTGAGAAGGGGAAGAGTGTGCTTGGACAAAGGCTTCCCAGACTCATCGGGAGGGCTTTAAACCAGTGTTGCTGGGGGAGGGGGAGCACAGTTCAGCCCACTGCTGTCAGCATGGCGCCAGTGACAGCACCGAGGGTCCAGAAGCTGAGGAAGGATCTCAGGTATGTGCAAATGAACTTAAACTGCGGTTCAGAAGAACTCCTGTCGCTCCAGCCAGCAAGTCGGCTTTGTCAGGGGCCCAGCCGAAGTGTCTCTATACCAATGCACGCAGCATGGGAAATAAACAGGAAGAGCTGGAGATGCTTGCACACGAGCAGGGCTATGACCTTGTTGGCATCACGGAGACGTGGTGGGACGACTCGTACGACTGGTGCGTCAACATGGAAGGGTATAGGCTTTTTAGAAAGGACAGGAAGGGGAGATGAGGAGGGGGTGTCACTCTCTACGTCAGCAACCGGCTGGAGTGTGTGGACCTCTGCCTGGGGATGGAGGAGGAGCTGATAGAAAGCTTATGAGTCAAGATTAGAGGATGGGGACAGACAGGGGACATTATGGTAGGGGTCTGTTACAGGCCACCTGGCCAAGAGGATAGAGCAGATGAGGTGCTCTATAGCCAGATATGAGCAGCCTCACGGTCACAAGCCCTGGTCTTCATGGGGGACTTCAACCACCCTGACATCTGTTGGAGAGACAACACGGCAGGGCACAGGCAGTCCAGGAGGTTCCTGGAATGTGTGGACGATAACTTCCTTCTGCAGGCGACAGAGGAGCCGACAAGGAAGGGTGCCATGCTCGACCTTGTGCTCACCAACAGGGAGGGACTGGTGGGGGATGTGAAACTAAAGGACAGCCTTGGCTGCAGTGACCATGACACGGTGGAGTTCAAGATCCACGGGGCAGCGAGGAAACGACACAGCAAGCTCTCAGCCCTAGACTTCAAGAAGGCAGACTTCGGCCTCTTCAGGGACCTGATGGGCAAAGCGCCATGGGAGGTGGCCCTGGAGGGAAGAGGGGCCCAGGAAAGTTGGTCCACATTCAAGAAGCACCTTCTCCAAGCTCAGCAGAGGTGCATCCTGATGAAGAACAAGTCAGGCAAAAAGCCCAGGAGGCCTGCATGGATAAGCAAGGAGCTTGGCCTGCGTGGATGAGCAAGGAGCTTCTGGACCAACTGAAAGTGAAGAGGAAAGCCTATAGACGGTGGAAGCAGGGACAGGTAGCCTGGGAGGACTACAAAGAGGATGTGCGAGTGGCCAGGGATCAGGTGAGGAAGTCTAAAGCCCTGACGGAATTGAATCTGGCCAGGGATATAAAAAACAACAAGAAAAGCTTCTATAGGTATGTAGGGGACAAAAGGAAGTCCAAGGAGAACGTAGCCCCCTCTGGAGGGAAACCGGTGTCCTGGTTACCCGGGACATGGAGAAGGCTGAGGTATTCAACGACTTTTTTTTGCCTCAGTCTTCACCGATAAGGGCTCTTGTCTCACCACCCAAGCTGTAGAAGGCACAAGCAGGGACTGCGAAGATGAAGAACCACCCACTGTACTGGAAGAGCAGGTTCGGGATCATCTGAGGAACTTGAAGGTGCACAAGTCCCTGGGACCTGATAAGATCCATCCGCGGGTCCTGAGGGAACTGGCGGATGAAGTTGCCAAGCCACTGGCTATCGTATTTGAGAAGTTGTGGTGGTCTGGTGAGGTCCCCGATGACTGGAAGAGAGGGAACATAACCCCCATTTTTAAAAAGGGGAACAAGGAGGACCCGGGTAACTACAGGCCGGTCAGCTTCACCTCTGTGCCTGGCAAGGTCATGGAGCAGATTCTCCTGGAAACCATGCTAAGGCACATGGAGAGCAAGGAGGTGGTTGGTGACAGCCAACATGGCAGATCATGCCTTCTATGAGGGGGTGATGGCATCGGTCGACAAGGGACGAGCAACAGATGTCATCTACCTGGACTTGTACAAAGCTTTTGACACTGTCCCACACAACATCCTTCTCTCTAAACTAGAGAGACATGGGTTTGATGGACGGACCACTCGGTGGATAAGGAGTTGGCTGGATGGCTGCACTCAGAGAGTGGTGGTCAACGGCTCAATGTCCATGTGGAGACTGGTCACGAGTGGCATCCCTCAGGGGTCCATGTTGGGCCCGGCCCTGTTCAACATCTTTGTCGGCAACATAGACAGTGGGATAGAGTGCACCCTCAGCAAGTTCACCAATGACACCAAGTTGTGTGGTGCCGTCGACATGCTAGAAGGGAGGGATGCCATCCAGAGAGACCTTGACAAGCTGGAGAGGTGGGCCCGTGCCAACCTCATGAAGTTCAACCAGGCCAAGTGCAAGGTCCTGCACCTGGGTCATGGCAATCCCAGGCACAAATACAGGCTGGGTGGGGAATGGATTGAGAGCAGCCCTGAGGAGAAGGATTTGGGAGTGCTGATTGATGAGAAGCTCAACATGAGATGGCAATGCACCCTTGCGGTCCAGAAGGCCAGCTGCATCTTGGACTGCATCAAGAGGAGCATGGCCAGCAGGTTGAGGGAGGTGATTCTCCCCCTCTACTCTGCCCTGGTGAGACCCCACCTGGAGTACTGTGTCCAGTTCTGGAGCCCCCAACATAAGAAGGACATGGACCAGTTGGAGAAGGTCCAGAGAAGGGCCACGAAGATGATAAAAGGGCTGGAGCACCTTTCCTATGAGGACAGGCTGAGAGAGTTGGGGCTGTTCAGGCTGGAGAAGAGGAAGCTCCGGGGAGACCTGATAGCAGTCTTCCAGTACCTCAAGGGGGCCTACGAGAAAGATGGGGAGAGGCTGTTCAGTAGGGCCTATTGTGATAGGTTGGGGGGTAATGGTTTTAAAATACAGGCAGGTAGATTTAGATTGGATATTAGGAAAAAAATTTTTACAATGTGAGTTGTATAACACTGGAACAGGTTGCCCAGAGAGGTGGTGGATGCCCCATCCCTGGAAACATTCAAGGCCAGGCTGGATGAGGCTCTGAGCAACCTGATCTAGTCGGGGACGTCCCTGCTCCTTGCAGGGGGGTTGGACTAGAAGACCTTTGAAGATCCCTTCCAACTCTAACCATTCTATGATTCTATGATTCTATAATTCTATGATTCTATGTTTCTATTATATGATTTTTGTTCTGCATCCAATTAGAGTCAAACAATTTAGCAGAGATGATGATCTTAACTTATTCAAGAATATTGAAAAGGAGATAGCCTTTAAAATTAAAACTACATCTAATTGTGTAGACCTTGGCATGTAAGGACATCTGTTTCATGAAAGACTCTTGCAATATTTTTACTACAACACCCTCCGCAGTATTTCAGTTTCTTCTGGTTTTCAGACCTGAAGAGGCAGTGCCTGATTCTTCCCAGAAGCCACTGGAGAAGGAGTATTTCACCAGACTTTGTTTCAGTATGCAGTGGCTATTATTATGAAGTGTTTATGCCACATTACACCACAATGTTTAAATCAAGCTAAGGATCCTAATATTTTAAGGCACTACATTAAAAAAAAAAAAAAAAGCAAGCTATTTCTAACTCACCAAATTAAAATTTGGTTTTAAGTGTTGTTGATGCCCTTCTCCAGATAAGATTATCCTAGTCTGAGAGTGAAATGGTAATGGATAGAAACTAGCAATAACTTCCTATTTATTTTCTATCCTAGAACAGCATAGTCTTATTAGACTTCAGTACAGCATTGCATAATGGCAAAATGCATTTTAGATGCAGAATACTTGTGTTTGCAGTGCAAAAAAATGGAATAAAACATGGAAGAAATAAGAGATAAAATGATAATGCTATTTTTCCTGATCTTACTTTGTCTAAATAAAAGCTGGGAGCCTCCTAATGTTTTAAGTTTGCAGTAAATTATTTCCCCAGATGTTTTCAGTGTTGCTGAATCACCATCATTTTTTTTTTTATTTTTAGATTGGAAATCTCTCAGATGAGCTGTCACCTTCTATTATTAATTAAAATATGAAGAAGAGCTCTGTCAGAAGTACTTTTCCCCCTAAACTTGTCAATGAATGTAGGATAGGTTTCTGTACTGAGGTTTGATTCCTTTGACTGGATACCTGAACTGGTATGAAGATCTAAAGTAAACTAAAATCGATATGCATATGGCCTCATTCCAGTGCCCTAGGTTGGCTGTTACAGCTTTTTATAACTTTTAGTAAAGAAATATATTACCATTGAATTTTCTTTTTCCGCTTCATACACACTAGCCAGGAAAACACTAGAAATTACAGAAGCAAAAACCTTATAAGCTGCCACCTGTAGCTGAAATCAAGCTAAGAACTTCAAGAATGAGCTGAAAGCTGCCTACCATGGTGCCTGAAAGCTGTGCACCACCAGTCATCTCTCCCAGATTAATGCTGAGATTCATCCAGCTTTCTAACCCAGCATTAACCTTGTCATTAGAGTGCAACAAAAATTTAGATCTCTAGATATTTTTAGTTGGTTATAGCTCAACAAAAAATAATCTGACTGACATTTGCAATACTTATCTCACTCTATTAAAAACAACAAAAACTCCCTCCTCCCCAAACAGATAGTCTAAGCAGAACAGCTGTTTCCAAGAATAAGGACATGAAACAAATGCATCATTCTACTACCAAACATGTCGATTTTTCTTTTTAAACAAAACCTGTTTTGACTGAGAAATTGAAATTCTTTAAGTCCTCATGAAAATCTTCACAAATTTGAAAATAATTCAGTTTGCACAGAATCCTCCTTAGATATTTGCTGAATTCCTAGGAGGTTTTGTCCATCTTTAGCACAAAGATTGCCTTCCAGTGTAAGCAAATAGCTGTGAAATCCATTAAGTAAGTGTGTATCTATCATCTCATCCATCTGGCGTATTGAATTTCACAAAGGATGACACTCACAGATGTCACTAGTTATTTTATATTACTTGATATTATATCCACAAAGTGTATCTAAATTTTCCAGCTTTGAAAGGCTGCATAAAAAGAAAGAAGAGTCTTCTAGTTAAAGCAGTTACTTGGTGACCCAGAGAGCATAGGACTTGCATGGGAATACAATTCTTTGATTGTAGTCACTGAAATTCAGGTTTTCAGAGGAGAGTATCAACTACATATTTCTCGTTTTCTAGGTGTCTGTCTTGAGACTGTAGGGTCTGATTTATAGAAGTGCAAATGCAGTCCATAGAGACTGTGCTTTGAATGTGTAAAACACAATATAAACACTCTGCAAAATCTGGTCCTGCATTTCTTAAACTGGAAACCTAGAATTTCTAGATACTCTTGAATTTAATCAATCAAGGGCAATAAACCTTACTTAGTATAATGCGATGAATACTCTGTTCATCTTCCAAGATCTTATGGAAATAAATTCACAGTTTTATGTGAAAGAGACAAGTGATTGTGGGGGCAAATAGAGGGCATGGGACAAAATGAATAATATTGTCTTAAGAAAAGTAGTTAAACATAAGTCCACATATCACGAAATTAGAAGAGGTTATAATACAAACTATATTCAGTCACATTGAAGAAAATTATTTCAGGAACACATAATAAGTATTATAATAAAACTGGATTAATAATTTATTTTTTAATTTTCCTTTTAAAATTTTAAGTGCTTGCTTAGACCTTTAACATGGTAATATTTTTTTTCTTTCCTATTGTTTTATAAATACGTTTTAAGAAAAATATGTGCAAGTTATATTGGGAATCACATTGAATTAAAAATTGTTTTCTGTGTGACTGGTATTAAAGACCAAGTTTACAGTACCTTCTTCAGATACCTAATTCAATATGTAAGACACACATCTTTACACCTGGAGAGAATTAGGTAGCTCTATGAGGGAGGGATATAATTCTATACAATGGTGAAGAAAGGCAAAATAATGTTTCTATAATGCTATTTTTTTTTTAATGTGAATTACAGTAATTTCTATGCAGTTAATTCCCATACATCACAACAGACATTTGCTAACTCCACAAATCAGAAAAGAAAAAAAAATCCCTTTATTTAAATTGGATGATCCTTAATTCAAGAATTTTCTGTTGCCTTATAGTTCCTGATGTTTGTTGTATTGCTGCTGGAAAATGTAATTTTTACATTATTTGTAGCTTCGAGGAAGCATAGAATACAAAATAAAATAAACCAAAGTAAAATAGAATAAAATTCTTGTGTAACATTGTATCAGCTAAATACATTACACTATAATGAATTCCTCTTTCTCTCAATTAATGAGTATTTATTACCAACATTACAAAAAAAAAAGGTACTCCTTGCACATTTAATGATTTGCAAGATTTTTACTGTTTCTTTCCTTCAATAAATGAACCAGTTTCAGTACTGTGTCCAGCTCTGGAGCCCCCAACATAAGAAAAACACGGAACTGTTGGAGCAAGTCCAGAGGAGGGCCACAAAGATGATCAGAGGGCTGGAGCTCTTCTCCTATGAAAACAGGCTGAGAGAGTTGGGGCTGTTCAGCCTGCAGAAGAGAAAGCTCCGGGGAAACCTTATAGCACTCTTCCAGTATCTAAAAGGGGTTTATAAGAAAGATGAGGAGAAACTCTTTAGCAGGGCCTGTTGTGATAGGACAAGCCTTAATGGTTTTAAAATAGAGGGAGGTAGATTCAAACTTGATATAAGGAAGACATTTTTTACACTGAGGGTGGTGGAACACTGGAACAGGTTGCCCAGAGAGGTGGTGGATGCCCCATCCCTGGAAACACTCAAGGCCAGGTTGGATGGGGCTCTGAACAACCTGATTGAGTCGGGGATGTCCCTGCTCCTTGCTGGGGGGTTGGACTAGATGACCTTTAAAGGTCCCTTCCAACCCTACCCGTTCTACGATTCTATGAAATAGCTCCATTTATAAATATAAAGGACATCTATATAAAAACCTTATCTGAAAAAAACCTGTACGAGTAGATTCCATCTTTATTCCCAGAGAATAATATTTCAGACCACAAAAAGAGCCACGTTACCTAATGAAAACAATTGTATTTATGAAAACCACTATTTCTTTAACAAAGAGGATAAAAATCTAATTCTCCACAAATTTTACTATTTTTTAAAATTATTTTTTATAGTAAGATAGTATTGAATATCAGTCTTAGCTGTCTCTTCTGAAAGTTAAAGTCTTCTATTTCTTCAAAGGAAAATAAATACAGCTGCTCTGCCCATGGTGTAAACATGCTTAGTGTGCCCTTGAGGGCCCAGTCCAACTCAGCTGAAGTTGATGGAGTTCAGTGTATAGTTGAATTGGACCTTAAGGCTGACTGAAAAATGACTTATATCAAACTCTAAAGGAAAAAGCTCATCTCAGCCACAGTCCAAATCATGTCAGCTTTAATAGCAGCTGAATCTGCTCTCAGCCCTTGGCCATTCTGTGACTCTTACCCGCAAAGTGGTGTTTAGTGCAACACCAGTTGGGAGCATGCAAAGAAGACAAAAATCACAATAAAATTGAATGCAAAGAATAAATAGATTCTTTTATCTGCAAGAATATTTATTTTTCTAACCAAAGAGTAGCAATTCTTACAATTTTCAGTGCTTTGTACATGCTCCTGAAAATATTAGAAATTGTAATAAAAAGACAGACAAATATTTGGAGAAATCAACATGCACATTTCAGAATACTCAGACAAATAAATTTCTGAATTTAATGTGATTTTTAACAGAAAATCTTTAATATACTTTAATAAAGTAAAATATTATCTTCATGGGGTACTGAATGCTGAATTCATTACTTCAATTAAAGCAACTAGCTCTACACAGCTCCACTCAAAAACCTGGAAGCAGACAGCTCTGCTTGAACACTTCATTTTATTTGTGATAATGTTGGCATTCTCCTTATGAAATTCTTTAAAGGGAGAACAAAAAATAACAAAAGATATATTTATTTTAATCAGATACAAAGAAGAGAGTAGAGTAGTCTTAAATATAAGAAAAAAAAATAATTAACAATCAGATATAATGATAGTATTGTTACATTGATGAGGACACCATAAATGCAGCTTGATACTGGAATTCATCAGAAATTTATGCTATTTTCTTTTTGTAAGTATCTGTGTACTGAGATCTCACAGAGGTTTTTTTTTTTTAATTTATGAAGGGCTAAAATCTAACATATTTCTTTTACTAATCAGTGGGGGGAAAATAGTTGTTTTTCCCTAAAGCAACTTTTGGTAGTACTAGTTGAATTAATCAACAATAATTCATGGAATAGTACCAGTTTAGCCAGGTTTGCGGATGTTTTATGTCAGGAAAGCAATGCAAACCAGATGGTTTGTTCCGACTCCTGACTGCTAATGAAGTTGACAGCAAATGGGACCAGCCATTTAGTCATGGTTGAAGAGATAATCCTTTCATAGTGTCTCAATTTTTACCTTTTCTTGAACATACATAAAATCTTTTCAAACTTTCAGAGGAATTTCAGAAAACTTTATTTTTCTGTTGCAAGCGTAAGGAACATATATCACTCCACAATCCACTCTCTAAGATGAACAGCTCAAGTATGGTCTCCAAGAGGAAAGTTTTGCCTTTCAGTACAGAATTTTCCTAGAATTACTCCCTTGGACTATAATTCCTACAGTTTAGTATCATGTAAGGTGTGGTTCTCTTTACTGGTTCACATTAAGTAAATAAAATTTTATAAAAATAAAGCAGCTTCAGCCAAAGTAATAAATTATCTTCCCCAAGGAAAAGATACTGCTCCCATGAAAGATACCGAACAATGTATCTGATAGTGCTCTGTGTGTGTTGGAAGACAGTAATGTTCCAAAGACTGCAATTCAGCCTTGTGAGAGTTGGTGTTCCACTTAAAGGTCTCTAAATTGCCAGCAATTTTGCCAAGGTAATTTTCTCCCTAAAAGGCATATTCCGATATGGATACTACAGAGGGTTGTTATGTGCTGCAGGGAGCTGGGTCAGCTGAGGTTGGAAAAGGCTCCCTCTGGTCTCACAGCTGTCAGTAACCTCCCCTTGAATTACAGTAGCTTCAGGGATAAACAACAGAGAATTCAGCTTGTCCTGGTCTTCTGAATTGGCCTGCTAGGAGTTTGCCAAATTCAGATATGAGTGAGTGGCAGAGATTGCAATGACTGCATCGGAAGTACTGGAGCATGGTGCTAGAAGGTGAGACAAACATTTTCTGTCATCAGTGATGTTCAGGTAAGTGGTAGAATATTGAGCAGTTTTGGTGGTAAATTCTGCTGTGATGCATTTAAACTATAGCTCCTGTCCAACGCAAATCAAAACAAGCAAGTGTGCACTGTTAAAAATTCAGTTCAACAAAGTTGTCTTTTTGTCCAGTGTGCAAAACCATGACAAAATAGTGTTTTGCTCTAAGTCAGTGGGCACATCAAATTGTTCATCAAAACTGTGACAGTTCAAACTAAACTGTCCCCTACTGAGAACTCTGTTCTGGAAAGCACTAAGCACATGCGTAACATCTGAGAATGTGGGAGGCATCTTGCTGACATCTTTAGATCTATTTCTATGCTTGAAGATAAATAAATGCTTAATGTTTTACCAGAACAAAATCAAGGTACTCCTTGTCTTGAAGGGGAAATTTTTAAATGAAGAATGAGTACACCTGCAGAAAGTATCAAAATGAAAATATTTATCCATGCTGGCCCAGAAAGGGGCTCTTGTATACGCAGTAGCATGGACTGCAGCCCCTGGACCCCACATTGCCTCCGTATTTCACCTTACCTAATCAATTTGTACAATGCAATTTGTAAAATCCCGCAGCAAGAACTGGACCTGAAGAGTTTCAATGGCCTAAGCAGTAAATGACAGATAATGCCATGTTCCATCTGGCCTAGTGAATTGTACTGGCTCAGATTAATCACTGAGACTGAGAATACTTCGGCCCAGCACAACCACAAGTTTCTTATTTAAGACACTCTTAGCAAGACATGTTTGATCCAGACAGTACAAGCCCTAACCAGTACATAAAACTTGCCCTATATGTAAGTAAAATAAACAAGGGATTTTTGGTTGCATTATTTAAACCACCAAAAGGAAAATCACCAATTATTTGATTACTGTAGACTGCATACAAGTGTCTTTAAAAAAAATAGTGGAATATTAGGAATTGTCTAAGCATATATCCCTATGAACATTGTTCTTAGTTCGCAATTTTTTTATAGTATAATTTTGCAAGGTTTCAGATGCTTCAAAACTCCTAGATAAAAAGTATTGTCTAGTTCAACAAGCAAGAGAATGCAGACAAAGGTGTTCCTGGATATTCCAGGATTCCAGCCCACATGTGAGCAAGAACAGGCTAGGGGTTTAGTGTTTGAAGACAACGTTTTAGGAAAGCTCCAGGGGCTGGACATAAATGCCATCTCATCAGAATTCAGCACATTATGGAAACTTGCACAATACTTCCCATCTGTTTTCCTTCTTCCCACAAAACACAAGTCAGAAAATGGATGAAAAATGAACGTTGACAAAGAGTTTTGCTTCATAGTTGTCACAAGGCTTTATCAGAAGGCAAATCAGTGTCTGGAGATATTGGGTTGTACATATATAAAATGTAATAGTCACTTTCTCTTGCTAGTTGTCAGGTTTTTTTTGCTCTTCCTTCAGTGATGAATAAAGGAAGAAGACAAAGAGAAGAAAAATGACAATAAAATCAGAAATGATCCCGACAAACACAGCTTTCCACCTCAAAGGCTCTGCCTTCTTAGATTCAAATAAAAGGTATGTGACATTAAGACTGTAAATGCATCAGTATATAAAAATAGTGCAACTGTACTCAGAGAATCTGACTCGGTTTCTGACTTCACACTAGCCTTTTAAGTACACTTGAGGAAACAATCTGTGTTATGCCTTTTCAAAGAGCAGTAACCTACAAAAATTCCTTTTTCTGCATCCTCTGAGATTTCTCAGGCTTGTCAATGTGCCTGGAAAAGAAAGCAGCCCTTGACTTGCAACGTAGGTCTGCATTCACCAGCTTTAGAAGTATCCAGCTGGTTAGGATAAACGTGATAATGTCTGGCAGGTGGCAGCACATGATGGTAGAATAAAAAACAGCACTGCCTACAGTTTTATTGCAAGGCACTATTATATTAACCGCAAAAATATTTATGCTGCATACACAAGATTCAATTATTTCTGGCTTTCCACTTTTCCACAATCTTATTTTGCTTATTTTGTTGCTGACAGTCCCAATTTAGCAAATCATGTGAGCATGTAATAGCATGAACTATTTTGATTTATTTGGCTGCCTAGTGACCAACTAATAGTGACATTCACACTAGTATGGATGGACATGCAACACATGGCATCATGGCAATATAGTTGGGACCAGCTGGTCTTGGTAGGGGAGGTAAATACCCCTGTCCTGTGCATCTCTCTCTCTTCTGCCTCTAGTAAATCCGAATCTGCAGAAGTAAGTGCTGAATAATTTTAGGTTCAAATAGTTCCAAGAAAATCCCCAATTCCAAAGTGATTTGAAAACTATGAGTGAAGCTAACTAATGTTATATCTTGTGTCTTTTTCAGAAGGAAAGTACCTTTGGGAAGGATCAGATGGATGAGGTTCTTACACCAGACAGTTCCTACCCAGTATTTCAAGAAGTTAAGAATCCAGATACTTGACATTAGTTAAGAATTCTTAACTTTAGTAAAGAATTTGATGGATAATACCCTTATGCACATGAATCGTTTTAGCTTCCTTTTCAGTAGTGCAGATGAGTATAGAAAGAGCAGCATACAAAGGAGAAATGTAGTGGAATAATTCTAATGAGGAAAAAAGGTGCAGGATCCACATCTTATGGACTGAATTTCCAATTATACACCATTTAAAAAATGTTAATAATTGTAAACATTAAAATTGCACATAAAGTAAAACCTATATTTGAAGGCATGATTAGGCTAAAACTGCAAACATCTGCTGGACTGGAAATCTTTGATTTAACTTTCTTATTAACACTTGGTCAATTACTGGCACTTCTAGATGGTAATGAAATTATGCAAAAGAAAATTCTTCAAGCACATATATTTCTACTGTTGAAGATCAGTTGTTGGCAGTAATAATGTCGGTATATTTTAAAGGCATACTTTAACCTTTTCCTACTAGTACTCTAAGATTATTGCAAAATAATCTTGGTTGATATTTCTTTTAGTGTTAGTCTTCATATACAGTATGGTCAAAAATGCCGTACCACTGTCACAAACACTCCAGAAGGTGGAGTGGAAATCTGGCCCATGTCTGAAATTCTCTGTTGCTCTAGCCTGTCATAGCTACACTGCAGTCAGCAGAGATGAGCAGATTTACACCGGACAGAGACACTACCCTTCTATAGTTCTCTACTGCAGAGAGTTATTCTGAATACACGCTTATCCTAGTTTGGTTGTGAATTTATACAGGGAGGTATTTCCAAATCAGGATGAAGTAGGAACTTGTACAGAGCACTCTCTGAATACATGAATCTCCCACACCAAGCACACTGTCAAAATGAGGTCTGATTTGTCATTTGTGCTTTTGTTAGCCAAAACGATCACAAACCTTCTGTTTCAATATGAAAGATTGCAAGCTATATAGGAAAGGTGCAGGAGCCACAGGAGAAAGCACTTAGAGAAAATTGCTTATTGAAATCCCCACAGCTGGTAGTAGTTGAGAATAGGATCATTTGGTCAGTGAGGGTGTAAAGGGGTGTAAGGCTAAAAATAGGGGGGGAATAATAGAGGATAAAATTGGCCTGAGAAAGGCTGTTGCTGAATTTGACTATTAAGAGCACTTATTCTTAATTTACTTTTCTCCTATTAGGTAATTCTGAAAAAGCATAGCTAATAAAAGGCATCAGTTAGTTCAGCACAGGCTTCGATGTTAATTAGAAACTTAGTAACTACACAAAATTAAACTATGCAGTACACAGGGGGAAAGAGTGCAGGGGTCTATCTACAAATACAGTCAGAAAGAAAGAAAGAGAGATTCTTGCCTACCAATCCAAAATGTTCCTGCCAGGTAGGAAAATGTGTCAAGCCTGTTAATCAAGAAGGGCCAGATCACATCTGCATTTACAATGTGTGTCCAGAGATGGCTGAGGTCAATGTTAAAGCTTTTAATGAACTGATTTGTCTTCGGACAAGGCCCACAGTTTGCGGATGCCTAGTGCCTTCAATAATCAGTGTGCACAGGCACCAGAAGAAAGTGGAGGAGGGCAAGCGAGAACAAAGCACTTTGTTTGCTGATCCTGTTGTGTGGGATTGCTCTTTATAAATGACTTTGAGACAGACAATATCAGTATCAAGACACATACTCATACTAATATCACACACTAGTTTCACATGTACTGTTGTCAGGCTTGGTGGACTCACTGGGAGTGGCACATTCATGCCACATCTCACAGAAAGTCTTTTGTTATCTGCTTAGAAGTGTAACATTTCCTGCACAGAACAATTCATGCTGCTTTTTCACCCCTTCCACTCCTTCCAAAGTTTCACAGATATTTAGGCCTTAAAAGTAAGATTTTTAGACCTGAGAAATCTATTAAAGCAGTTCTTGTTCTCAGTCATGTGCTGGGAGCATACTGCATCACTTGGAGGATTTCTCTCAGGATGGTACGTCACTCCTCCAGATCCTAAAGCAAGACCTCATTTGTAAAGTAGGGATGTTGCATTATCTTCCCTTACAGCATTATGGATTTTTTTTACTATGTTTTGTCTTGTCTCTTTGAGTGACAGGGAGGTCCATATACATGCTACAAGCTGCTGCTGATTCACCTCCAACTGCTGCTTTCCCCATACTGGCAGCTATTACATTGCTACAGAAGGACCTTATAAGCTAGGATTTAGACTGAATTTTATACAGAAGCATCTATTATTGCAGCAGCTTTAATCAAGCCTTACTCAAAATGCATGAGCACTTTCTAAATACATTATTGTGTGTGTAGATAATGCAGGAGCAGTATACTTCTTCAAAAGCAGAAAAAAAAAAGAGAAATTATTTCTGTTGAAGTAATTAAGTTTGCAGTAAGGTGACTAGCTATAACAACATACTTGAAATTGTACAAACCACTTGGATGGTAAGCCTCCTGTAGGATGGGTAAAATATTTCAGAGTTTGAAGTGGTGCATTACATAGAATCATAGAATGGTTTGAGTTGGAAGGAACCTTTAAAGGTTATCTAGTCCAAAGCCTCTGCAAGGAGCTGGGACATCTCCAACTAGATCAGGTTGTCACCTGCTCAGAGCCTTATCCAATCTGGCTTTGAATCTTTCCAGGGATGGGACATACACCATCTCTCTGGGCAACCTGTGCCAGTGCTTCACTACCCTCATTGTAATTTTTTTCCTTGTGTCTAGTTTAAATCTACATTCTTTTTAAAAAGAATGGTTTAAAACCATTACCCCTCATCGTATTGTAACAGGCCCTGCTAAAGAGTTTCTCCCCATCTTTCTTGTAAGCCCTCTTTAGGTACAGGAATGCTGCGATAGTCTACTCAGAGCCTTCTCTTCTGCAGGCTGAACAGCCCAAACTCTCTCAGCCTGTCTTCATAGGACAAGTGCTCCATCCCTCTGATCATCTTCATGGCCCTCCTCTGGACCTGCTCCAACAGGTTCATGTCTTTCCTACATTGGGGGCCTCAGAGCTGGATGCAGTACTCCAGGTGGGGTCTCACCAGAGCAGAGTAGAGAGGGAGAATCACCTCCCTCGACCTGCTGGCCACGCTTCTTTTGATGCAGCCCAGGACACGATTGACCTTCTGTGCTATGAGCACACGTTGACAGCTCATATCCAGCTTCTCATCCACTAGTGCTCTGAAGTCTTTCTCGGCAGGACTGCTCTCACTCCCTTCATCCCTGAGCCTGTATTGATACCGGAGTTTGCCCAGATCCAGGGGCAGGACCTTACACTTAGTCTTATTGAATCTCATGAGGTTTGCATGGGCTCACTTCTTCAGCTTGTCCAGGCCCCTCTGGATGGCACCCCATCCCTCAGGTGTGTTGACTGCACCACTCAGCTTGGTATCATCTGCAAACTTGCTGGTGGTGCAATTGATCCCACTGTCTATGTCATTGATGAAGATGTTAAACAGTACTAGTCCCAATATGGACCCTTGAGGAACACCACTTGTCACTGATCTCCATCTGGACATCAAGCTGTTGACCACTACCCTCTGCATGGGATGGTTCATTTCTCCATTTATACTGCAAGGGCAGGTTATCAATGAGAAGGGTCATATTTTAAAAGCGAGATTGTTCCCTGAACTCATTTACTCTGTCATGTTCTTATCAATGCCTAAAGGAAATTACAACAATTACTTAGCTGGGAAACTAATATTAAAAGAAATATTTATGTTTTCTGTAATAATATTCAGCAGGAAGAAACAGAGACCACCGGTATAATCTGCACAGTGCCTTTCCTTTCACCCCCTGAAATCAGTAGCACCACAAAAGGCCCTGTCAATCAGGTGTCTGCAACTGTTGTTACAGTTCTACATTAACTCTGACTGGACTTTGCAGTAAAGTTTGTCAGAATTCATAGTCTGTTAATGATACAATCTGACCAAAATTATTTTCTGGAACTTTACAGGTAGACAAAGTGATACAGTCAGATGTTCTGAAGGAAAATAAATATGTTTTTCAGTCAGTCGCAGTTGAACAGCTAGAAATTGTCTCTCTGACCAACTTGCAGCGTAGTTCTCCTAAGCAAACAGTGGACCAATTACATATGCTGCTCAGTCCTTACAGATCTAGCAAGCAGTTTGGTGTTGATGCATGCATTCATATGCCTAAGTAACTATCAGCAAGAGCAAATTTTTTATATTTGGAGCTTTACTCACATTTTAAGTTCTTTGTTTTGCCTAGGAGAAAAACACAGAATCATAGAATAGTTTGGATTGGAAGGGACCTTTAAAAGTTATTTAGTCCAACCCCCCAGCAAGAAGGGACGTCTCCAACTAGACCAGGTTGCTCAGAGCCTCATCCAACCTGGCCTTGAGTGTTTCCAGGGATGGGGCATCCACCACCTCTCTGGGCAACCTGTTCCAGTGTTCCACCACCCTCAGTGTAAAAAATGTCTTCCTTATATCAAGTTTGAATCTACCTCCCTCTATTTTAAAACCATTAAGGCTTGTCCTATCACAACAGGCCCTGCTAAAGAGTTTCTCCTCATCTTTCTTATAAGCCCCTTTTAGATACTGGAAGAGTGCTATAAGGTTTCCCTGGAGCTTTCTCTTCTGTAGGCTGAACAGCCCCAACTCTCTCAGCCTGTTTTCATAGGAGAAGTGCTCCTGCCCTCTCATCATCTTCATGGCCCTCCTCTGGACTCACTCCAACAAGTCCACATTGTTCTTATGTTGGGGTCTCAAGAGCTGGATGCAGTACTCCAGGTGGGTCTTGCAAGAACAGAGTACAGGGGCAGAATCGCCTGCCTCGACCTGCTGCCCACACTTCTTTTGATGCAGCCCAGGATGCAGTTAGCTTTCTGGGCTGCAAGCGCACATTGCCAGCTTATGTTCTCATCCACCAGCAAACCCAAATGCTTCTCCTCAAGGCTGCTCTTGGTCCATTCTCCACCCAGCCTGTATTTGTGCTTGGAATTGCACTGACCCATGCACAGGACCTTGTACTTGGCCTGGTTGAACTTGAAGTTCTTATGGGCCCACCTTTCCAGCCTGTCAAGTTTCCTCTGGATGGCATCTCTTCCCTCCAGCGTGTTGACCACACCACACAGCCTGGTGTCACTGGCAAACTTGCTGATGGTGCACTCAGTTCTACAGTCCATCTCACCAACAAAGATGTTAAACAGGGCCGGTCCCAACACTGACCCCTGAGGAATGCCACCTTTTACCGGTCTCCACCTGGACATCAAGCATTGGCCACAACTTCCTCTTTGTTGGGATGCATCGCTCCTGAGCTTGGAGGAAGTGATCCTTGAATATTAACCAACTTTTTTTGGCCCCTTTTCCCTCTAGGGCTTTGTCCCATGGTACTTTGTCCAGTAGATCCCTGAAGAGGACAGTCTGTTCTCCTGAATTCCAGGGCAGCAAGCTTGCTGCACTCCTTCCTTGCTGCCATAAGTTCCTTGAACTCCACCATCTCATGGTCACTACAGCCAAGGCTGCCCTTGAAAGTATGTATGCCCAACAGAGTTACAAAGTAGCACTCTATTAAGCTTCAGAACCCCTGTGAGAAGACATATGTGCCAGACCAAGGGAATATGTTATCATACCGTTAAATGATAGCACTTTATCTGAGAACCATTCTCAGATTTGCAAGTATCATTCTTAAGTCATAAATCAGCACTCAATATATTTTTTTAAGAAGTCATTATTTTGCATATTAGACTAAAGGAGAACAATGACTAATAAACTGGAAAATATAATAATCCTTTGGACTTCAAATTCACAGTTTATATCAGAAAGGCATCCTAGTCATTAACTGGAATTTAAAAAGCAGCATGTGTACACAAATACTTCGCAATGCCTTACCGATATGAGGAAATATAATAGCTCCCCTTAAAAGACCTTTATAAATGTTATAAGGCTTTTTGTAAAATAAACAAGACTTGGCTTAAAACACGTATATTATATCCCTGCAATCAGTCTATTGGAACAATAAGATCTTAGTTTTGCTGAAAACTTGGCATCCAGCTATCCAAAACTTTGGCACATAGGAGAGAACTGGAAAGAAGAAAGCTGCTCTGATGATGACTTCAGTACAAGTAACTAATTAAAACAGAATCCATGTTATGTAGCTCAAAACCATCTCTATTGTAAATCAAGTGAATCAGTTAATTATTAATATTATCCCAGCGCCCAGACGTGCAGAATATCCGGGTCCATTATGCTGGGACCACATGAACACAGGAGACAGACTCTACCCTGAAGAGCCTTCCATCTAAACAGAAAACTCAAAGTATAGCAAAGGAAATCATTGCAGTGGAGGAAAAGTAGCACAGAAAGATTGCATAATTTGCTCATGGTATCTAGTAAATTTTTTTAGTTGCTATGCACCATATCTACCTATATTGTTTATTTATATATATACATTAAATATCAGTTTGATGTAGCGTGATGTAATCCTTAACACATTCAAATCTGAATACATTTTAATAACCCTAATAGTCTGCCAGGAGCTATCAGGCAATCCATGATGAAGTTACCACAAGACTATATACTTTAAATCATCAGTATTACGACTTCATATTTTACTTCAGTAAAAGTTGGAACTTTTTACCTTGCAATGCAAATGTTTTGGTTTTTTTTTTTTTGCAGTTATGTTTATAGGATTATATGTGTAAATATTAATCATAAATATTTATAACCACTCATTTTAGACTATCATTCACATATTTTTTTTTGAGCTGGAAAAACAAAGATAAAAATGCAAAGATTTGACTTCCCTGCTGTAATACATTACTTTTCTTTTCCCAGGAAGTGTACATATGTACAGATAAAGGTAAGTTGGCTACAGGTTTGATTTAAAACTGCATTTTTCCCATATTTATTGGGAACTGATATATACCTAAGTGACTAGTTCTGCCACCAAATACCTCCTTAGGATCTCATTATGAGAGGTCAAGGTACCTTTATGGTGTGCCAGGTCAGTTCAATGTTGCCTAGGAACCAGTGATCCTGACCTACTTGTATTTAAAATGCGCAAATAAAGAAACATCCTAATCAATAAATACGTACCCACTGTTTGTAAATGGAAAATTTCTTAAAGCTTGAGATAATTCAACCAAAGAAGAAAGACAGAAAAAAATATTAATTAAAATCTGACATTCTTTAAGAAGAATTAATTAAATGTCTTAACAGCTAAAATTCCGTAATGATGAGAGAGGATAACATAAATTTTATTAAGCAAAAGCAGCATTGAGAAATCATAGTATTTTATGGATGGAAGAGAAGGAAATGCGTTCTGCAATGTATATAAATTCAAAGTTAAGAATTTCAATATGTTGATAAGGGAAGATAAGTAAACAAAGAAAGAAATCCATGGCTAATGGAGGTAATGACAATAAGAAGAATTGTTGCTATTTGTTTATTAATTTAAGAAAAAGAAGAATAGCTTTAGTCCATTAGTAGATGGAGACAGATTGCTAAAAACAAAGCAGAAAAGCCAGAAGTGTTCAACAAGGTTTTTTTGTTTTTTTTTTTTCTGTAATAGAGAAATAACAGGATAATTTATTACAACACACAAGCATGATGAAACACTTTCCAGACTATTAGTAACAGTGGAGGATGTTAAACAACATCTACTAAGTATAAAGATTTTTTAAATCAGCAGGTTTGGCTAAATGGCAAAAACTATTACTAAATGAGCTAACTGTGGAGTTTTCTGGCCTACTAATGCTCATTTTTATTCAATCTTGAAACACTGGAAAAATCCCAAAGATAGGAAGAATATTAACATTCAAAAAAGGCAAGTAGGTAGCTCATTGACTCCAGCTTCATTTACTGTGACATTATTTGGAAAAAAAAAAAAGAAATCCAAAGAAACCTGATGACTTTTAAATACACATCTTAATTTTAGGACGTATATCTTCATTTTAGGGCATGGGAAACATCTGAACTATCTCTTCTAGCTTCTTACAAATGAAGGGTTCCTTTTTTTTTTTTGCTGACCAAGAACAATTTTGGCTTCTCTAATGATTTCAAAGACCTGTAGCTTAATCTTTTAACTTACAAAATGTTATGTTAGTTTTTGGCATGATCAAACACAGCCTTTTCTTCAGACATTTTGAGAGTAAAGGTTTTTCTTATTAGTCTCTTACAAACCTTGAATACCTATGCTTTTTGGATATGTATTAGAAACTTCTATCAGTCATCTATAAAAACACATCAAGGTCAAAATCTCACAAAATCTGGTCCTTGTAAAATTTCAGATGTTAAGGTTTATTTTAATGCAAGTCAAATGTAATGCATTAAATGTAAAATGAGGTAAAAATAGCTCATCTTAGCAATTCAAATAATGACAAATAATAGTAAACTAGCCTGTACTGAGCTTCAATCAGATCTGTGGTACTACTTGCATTTTCATGATCAGTTTTCTTGGTAATTTTTCCTATAGGAATTCATTAATTCTGAAACAGTCAACACATAGGTCTGACGCTAATCCTTATGTAGTGAACTATCAATTTTCAAAGTTATTGTTACTAACCTGATAAAGGCTGTCTTTTTTAGAATCTATTTTTGCTAAAACTTTATGTCTGTGTTTTGCTAGCCACAGAATGTCTTCAATCTAAATTTACAGTACTTCTGCAATAACAGTACTTCTCTTCTTAAAACAGGGAATTGTCTGTCTTTGTATCTCCCGACACAACAAGCTTCTGCTCACGTTTTCCTCTCATGACCTCAACTAAGATGGAATTAAGCCACAGATTAATGAACTGTGAACTCCATCACAGGGATAGTTTAACACACATTCTCTCCAGGGCCTTGCCCATCTGCAGGCAGATTCTCTGTATGCTGCAAGAGTATAACGTCTTTTGTCAACCTCAAGCAATCTGCTTTTCCATCTGTGGTCTCTCTGTATCTTCTTTCTGTTGATTAGCCTTGGGGAATAACTGATCACTCTTTAAGACTATGTCTTGCATAGGAACAATATATCTCCAGATGCTTGCAACCACTTCAGTTCTTTAACTGGAAGGCTAAACCTTGTATGTCTACAGTTAGCTCATCCATGGGTTATCACGGGTTTCCATCTGGCCTGCTTTCACATTGTGAGTTCCTCCAATCACTGTTGAAGAGCTACTTTAAAAAAAAAAAAAATCAGTGCCCCTAGAGGCTGTATTTATTAGTTGGAAGTTTAAGAGTGTGATTTCTATATTCTTCAAAGCTGATCAGTCTTAAAAACATGAGCACAGGAGTGAGCTATTATCATACTGTATTTGAGCCGCCTGTGTTCTTATAAAAACATATGATGGTCATCAGACTGCCCTTCAGTGTCTTCTACCTCAGCATGCAATTATTCTCTTTCCTTAATGAGCCATCATTCTTTATGTTGTGTTTCATTCTCTTCTATCCACTTTGATAGCATCTTCATTAGATGTTAAGTGTTCAAATAGAACTTATTTCTTTATAATTTTATCTCATTTCCTTCCACAGATAGAATCAACATTGATCATCCTTTCACCTTCCTTCAGAAAAGTCTTTTTTTTTCTACGTACTCATTCCGACTAGCAGAACAGCAGCTTTGCTTTCTTTTGGATCACTTTCAGGTTGGAGAACCTTAATAGCTGCCCATACACTCTTGTTATCAAATCATATATAGGTTAGAAGGCATTTCTTGTGGTCATCTGGTCTGACCTCCTTCCCGTGCCCAGCTCTGCAGGTGTGTCTCTATCCCTGGTTCTTGGCATCGAGCTACTGCTTTGCAGATCAGCATAGGAAGCCAAAGGACATTTCCAGTACTAAGAATCTCCAGTGGCAAGAGATCATCTCCTGTTCTTTGTTTACAGGTTGTGGTACAGTTCTGTGAGGTGTCACGCAGCATATAGCACTGCAGACTTGGAGAACTGCTTTATCCTAGCTGCTGCTGGCTAGCATGAGATAGCTTTCTAGACTGCTCAAGCTATTCTTCAACATTTTTTCTGGCACTTCTCAAGTGCTATTTTTCCAGATGGGCTGTCCCTGTTCTCAGCTCCATTAATCACAATCCAGGAATTTGACCTCCATTGCTTGGCTGGCAAGTGTAAAAGGGAGGACAGAGAGGTGTGAGGCAAGGAATTGATTCTGGTCGTTTCAACTGACCTCCCGTTTGTTTGTTCTGCTTTACTTCCCCTTTTACCTTCATCTAACCTTCCCTTTCATTTTTTGTCATCTTCCAAAGATAGTGTGGTCTTTTCTCTCAAATCATAATTCTTAGGAAAGACTAGTTCTTTATAACATGACACATCTTTCTGTGTTATATGGAAAAGTCCTCATGTGTCTGAGTCACTACTCTCCAATGTAGCCATCAACTTTAACAATGCTTGTTTCAAAATGCATTTCTTGTTCCATTGCAGGTTGCCAGGTGCAGTCCCAGACCACCTCCCATATTACAGCTGCTACAGTGCACTAATACTGTGCACCTAATGTAGCAGGCAAAGTAAGCTGTTAATAGTTATTTTCTGTTTATTCTGAGAAAGGTTAATAACATAAACAAAAATATTCTTAAAAGCAAGACAACTCCAAGGACTGTTTCAGTGGGACAGTTTTATTGCTATAAGCTGATTTCAGTTAACTGAGATTGCCTCCCACTGTCAGCTTTGTCTCTAGACATCTTGAAATGAACAGACTGCGCTGAAAAAGGGGAAGGCCAGCTGTCCGTGCTGGATAAAAGCAGCACTTGCAGGCTGATAACAAGTTAGAGACACACTTCAGCAATATGTGAACGAATGATGCCACCTTTGCTAGAAGAAACAAAGTCAAGAGAAACAACTGTTAAAATCAAAGTAATTATTTCCAAGTTTGAAAAAAAACCCAAAAAACCAAAAAACAAAAACAAACAAGAAGAGTGTATTATATCATTTTCCTGGAACTCAGCACCCACTCAGAAACACTTAATACAAAATCCTTATAATCATGGATGTGTAATAGTTTAGCAGTACCTATCTAACTCTCAAATAATTCTAATTTTCAAAGAAACTAACTCTCAAAAATTTTTTTGATTAGCTGTGATGATCTTTGAGCAGGGCAGTAAGTTCCTGTGGGACAACCCCTTCATCCTATTCTAAAATTACCATACAATTATAGGATGGTCAGCATCATGTACCAGTGGCTAGTAAAGGAGCTCAATTGATTTGTATTTGGTTCTGAAAAAGATTTGCTATTTGATAGTATACGTAACAGAGTGTTTAGTGACTCCTAGAGGCTTCCCAGAAAAGTGAATGTTTTGAGGTCTTGTTTCAACATTTTCCCTAAAAGGAAAGAAATGCCTACTTTTGGAAAGGATGATTAAAACTTGTATGAAAGCATTGAATCTCATCACCTGGGAGATTAAAAGCAGCAAGGTGCAAGACACCATTCAGTAATTTCACATTCTTTAAGACACTAAGCAATATTTAATTCTCTTTTTGTCTGGTCAATCAATATTGTGCTTTCAGCCACAACCTCATGATGAAGAAAATATAATCTAGATTCATCAAATAGAAATATGAGATATGGCTCCAGCCAAATACCAAGATACATTATTTAAAACTCTAGTGAACTTCTTGCAGACATTATCAGGGCAATTTTAAACATTAATAAGTCAGTTACAGTAAACATGGAGATACACCAAAATCATAGAGATTGTCTTGGGGATTTGAGGGGTTTGTCTTTTTCTCTTCAATTCTTTATAAATGCCTCTTTCTTTTCTCTATGACAGAAAGAAAGAATGGTTACACTTACATAAAAGGTATAGATACAGATTTTGTTCCCTGATATAAAAATATCTACCTAGGTTAACATTCAGGACTTGCCATTCCTCTCAAATCATTTTCACAAAACTTTGGGGAAACTCCAGAATAACACTCATAAGAAAAAAAAAAAAAACAAAACCAAAAAACAACTACTTATTATTTGTAATTGCATTTTAATTGGTGTCAGGATGAGATAACTGAAATCTAGCTGATTTTTTTTTTTTTTAAACAGGAATGATAAGATTAAGGAAGTATTCTGTTGAGAATAGGACAGGATAGAGATATATGTTTTATCATAGAATACTAGAATCATAGAATGGTTAGGGTTGGAAGGGATCTTTAAAGGCCATCTAGTCCAACCCCCCTGCAAGGAGCAGGGACATCCCCGACTAGATCAGGTTGCTCAGAGCCCTGTCCAACCTGGCCTTGAACGTTTGCAGGGATGGGGCATGCACTATCTCTCTGGGCAACCTGTTCCAGTGTTTCACCACCCTAATTGTAAAAATTTCTTCCTTATGTCTAATCTAAATCTACTCTCTTTTAGTTTAAAACCATTACCTCTCATCCTATCACAACAGGCCCTGCTAGTTTCTTCCCGTCTTTCCTGTAGGCCCCCTTTGGGTACTGGAAGGCCACTATAAGTTCTCCC
This sequence comes from Chlamydotis macqueenii, assembly GCF_036417535.1. Classification (NCBI taxonomy): domain Eukaryota; kingdom Metazoa; phylum Chordata; class Aves; order Otidiformes; family Otididae; genus Chlamydotis; species Chlamydotis macqueenii. Next base: position 14,039,464 of record NC_141558.1, read on the forward strand.
TGGAGCCTTCTCTTCTCCAGGCTGAACAGCCCTAACTCTCTCAGCCTGCCTTCATAGGAGAGGTGCTCCAGCCCTTTTATCATCTTTGTGGCCCTCTTCTGGACTTGCTCCAACAGGTTCTTTTCCTTATGATGGGGAATATAATCATAATTATCACATCTTCAGGAAGGAAGAAGGAAATCCAGTTCAACTTGTAGGATATAGGAGGTTAAACTCAAGGGTCCTGGCTTTTATTCTTAGACATATCAAAGTTAAGTGATAGCTCTGAGTCAGTGAATAAGTAGAGGTAGGAATTAAAAACCGCAGAAGCAGTCAATGAAAGAATAGAGAGTACAAGAGCAGTGAAAGAATTTGCTGATGTGACAGACAAAGGTAGAGTCAAAGAGCTACATGACCATATAGCTGTTGTCATGTCACATAGTATGGAAATGTAGGTGTCCTGTTTATATGTGTCAATGGCAATGCTAGACACACAATGTCCTTAACACTGTCCCTCATTTTTCCTCTACCATCTACAAACCTACATTTAACAGCAGGAATTGCTACTTATCCCTACAGTAATGAAATCTGTCTGTCATCTCGTAAATCCGTCTACTTAGATTATTTTCCCTCTAATCCAGCTGAGCTAGTTCTTTCAACTTTCAACAGGGTGACTAATTGTGCTTAGTGCTTTCAGGGTGTTTGTCATGTTCAAAACACTAAACAAATGTTAATTAATTAACAAATATACAGTGCTACAAATCTGCAAATCAGGCAACAGGGCTGTGTTTAATAGTTTATTTATTAAGGTTTCATCATTTGGATTTTATAACCAATCTTAGGCTAAATGAATTCTTCATTTTTTTTTTTAAGGAGAGTTGCAAATGTAATCATTAAGAAACACTAAATTGTTTCAGAATATAATAAATTCAAGTGAAATAATACAATCTTAAAATGTTGAAAGGTTCCTACTGTATCTGGTTGTTCTATTTTTCAAGCTGATGTCTCCTTCCATGCTCCTTCATGATACAGTAGTGCAAGCGATAAATACTGTTGCATATACAACTCATATCTGTCGTATTTATGTCTACAAGATCTTTTTGAACTGAAGAAATATCAGTTTTTCACCTGTAAAATGATGCTGAGGAATACTAAAACTAAGAATATAAAGCATCTCACTTAATTGTAAGGGTTTACTTGTACATCTAAGAAAAATTTCCATGTCATTAAATAAATATATCAATATCTGCTCTGATAAGATTTCACTGCATATCTCAAGTATAGTTTTTACCTCATGGCTGTTTCTAATAATATGTCAATGAGTATTTCTGCCTCATAGAGGCAGGATGTTTCCTTTTCCACGAATGTAGGCAGCCTGGATCTTTGAGGTGAATGAAGAGTGCTCAATGCAAATGTCTACCTTAGGAAGTACAAATAATTCTCAAATCATGCAAGATGTTTTTGATGGAGACTTCTGGTAACTGTTAGAGACTTCTGGTAGCTGACTCTGGGATAACATATTCTGCAAGAGTGAGTGTTAGGAGCCTTTTCAGTTTTAATTGTATTCTCTCATCTTCCTCTCTTTCTTATTTTGGACCATAAGATGCAGGAGAATATGTCTGCTGACTGAGGCATGCTGTCCTGATTCTTTTTGTTGTTTTTTTTTTGGCAGAATAAGAATTCAGAACTTCCTCTGTGGCCTTGAAAATCATAGTTATGATGTTTTCTAGTGTATGTAGCAGTGTGGAAAAAAAAAAAGTAATTTTAGACTCGTTTAGATGTAATCTTAGGAGAAGTGGTTTGAGCCACATGTTCCCTCTTTCACAAAACAAAAATGTGTGACTCTATCTTAGGAGTCTGATTTAGGCTATTCCTTCTAGTCTGAAGGAATTTTTACAGACATGAAGCGGATGGACATGCACCTGTAAGGTACTGTTGCAAAAGAGAGGTCAAATAGCTTTTGCTAGAAGAGTTCATCTCTGCACAGAATAAACCAAAAGGCCCCCAAGCTAGGACAGATACAGGAGCCACTAAGATCCATGTCAAGTATGATCTAAGACTAAGTTTTGTTATTTTATGCTTTATTTTGGTGGCATTGCTTCCAGCTTTGTAATCAAGAACATAACTATTTGCCGGAGGAAAATGTATCAGTTTTATTTTAAGCTATAGGGCTTAAAGTAGACTCAAGTAATTTTGACAGTCACCAAGTTTACTTCTTTTCTAGATATAGCAAATAAATCATAGAATCACAGGATAGTTTAGGTTGGAAGGGATCTTTGAAGATCATCTAGTCCACTGCCCCCTGCCATGAGCAGGGACATTTTTCACCAGATCAGGTTGCTCAAAGGCCTGTTCACCCTAACTTTGAACCTTTTCAAGGATGGGGCATCCACAAATAAGCTACCTTAGCAAAACTACTTTTTGAAATATTTACATAGACAGACTAAAGGAATTTAGATGCACTTCTTAGTAAGCTGTAAGAGCCAAGGCAGGGGGATTGTTGTCAAGTGGCAGATGAAAGGGTCATCTGGAATGGGTAAAGAAGAAATCTGTTAAGAAAAGCTCACAGCAAGCGCAACAATTCTCACTAAAGTAATCCAACTGAAGAGAACTACACTTAGCATATTATAAACTTAAAATTAATACAATGTATCATATAAAACACAGGGATGGACAGATTATCAAGAGAGCCATGTTACAGGTCTATCTCAAAACAGCAAGAGTCATCCCTGAGTGACATCAGTATATTTACATTTATTTGAATTCCACTGGATTATCATGTAAGCTTAAAAGTGGCATAGCTATTGTTAAGCTTTTCTTCTTCCATTAGTTTGCTACCCACTCAGTTGTTGGTTGGCATCGTTTGTAGCTTTGATGTTCAAGATAGATAACATTACCTCCTTGGTCTGGACAATGAATTGCTGCTTACATTTGTTTTTCCCTCCTATTCTGGAAACCTCAAAATCATTCTTGTTGCTTATTATTATTGTAATAAGAAGTAAGCACTGCAGTAGAAATGACAAGTTGTTTTTCTCCCCTGTGAAATGACTCACATTTCTAAATATACTTTAATCTGTTGTTGTCCCCTTGTGAATAAATAGTAGCTACATGTCATATTAAAATACGGCTCCATCTAATCATGTGATGGGTAACATGATCTTGTTAACTGTGTTCTTCCTCAAAAGTGACAGACACCTTCATCTCCCATTCAGTGTGACAGGATTTGCAAACATGCATCATTTCCTCAAAAAGACCCATATTGAATCCTGCCAAAAAAACCCCTATCCAAACCAACTCCATTAAATTTTAACAATAAGCCAATGTCAGATGGCTTCAAGATTTCATTCAGACCCTTACTGAGCTTACTAGTCTAACTTGGAGGACTACAAAACAAGCTTCATAGGAGATTTCTGGAATTTCTTGCTTTCAGTTGAACAAGAAGAGTAATATGTTTTTCTAGATATGACAAAATTTGTATTTGTAGTTTTTACCAGAATCTGAGTTCTCCTACCAGACAGTAAGCAAAAATAAACCCAAAATTTATTGTATATCATACTTAATTCCTATAACCAATGGATTTCACAACAATTTATCATATAATATAGTCACAATCATTTTCTTCTGTGATTGAGAAAACCAAGAAGATTATGTAATTTTGTCATCTCACAATCATGCGAGGTGTAATTATAAATAAATCAAGATTAGAGCTGGGTAAATTAATGACTCCCAGAATTCCACAAATGGGATTCAGCAAAAGAGAAGACATAGAAATGGACTGTTTTTCTTGAAGCATTTATGTTTCACATAAGCAGAAGTTTCTTAAGCTTAAATGCTTTTATATCCGTGAGTCAGGAAACTAGAAACTCAGGGCCAGATGTCCACAAGGCACATCACTGTGTATGATTTAGATATTTTTGAAGACGATAGTCTGGAATAATTGTTTCAGACCCTAATTATTAAGCAGAGAAAAACAATAACATTGCATGCAAATTGTATTTTCACTTCTTTATTTGCATTCCTTCTCCCACTCCTCCTCTTCTCAAATACATTGCTGAAGATTTAAACCAAAAAATATAATATTCTCCTCCAAATAAACTTCCCCTCCTAACTCACTAGTTCAGAGAAGTTGTATTTTGATGTTATATGAACACAACCTGCTTACACAAACTTCAATTTTTTAGCTTTATACATAATTCTGCTTTGTCAAAGAAACCCATGCTGATCCCAGCCCGATCCCCTGGTTGTCCTGCACATGCCAGGTGAGTGCACTGAAGATGAATCATTCCATAATCTTCCCCAGCACCAAGGTCAGGCTGACAGACCTATAGTTCCTCGGATCCTCCTTCCAACTCTATCAGTCTTTTTGGGTATCAGTCTTACCCAATACTGCACTAGCTAACCAGCCTTCTTTAGTGGGTTTCTTGGGGTAAGTATTGTACTGGAGAAGTTGGTGTCCTTGGGCAAGCCACACCTGCTCTACTGGGCCTTGTACGAAAGGCTTGAGAAGCATTAAGTACTCTTAGCATGAGTAGCTGTGTATAACCAACCTACCCAGTATGCAACACTGTAAATTAAGCTACTGGGATGTCCCAGGCTGGTCTGTGCTGCGCTCTGGTGGGTGTGACAAAAGAGATAACATCCTGCTGTGTAAGGAGAAATATTTTTTTTTTTTCTACACAAGAGAAAAGGCACCACGGTACGGGAGAAAGATGGAACGTCTCTGGGTGGGATCTGGGTGGGAATTCACCTGAGCTCCATCTGATGCTGCATGAAAGTGGAGTTCCCAGCATCTGAAGGGAGGTTAGATTTATTTGCTGAATATATTTATCTTTCTATTTCTGTTGTATTGTTAAAGCAATTTTATTACACTATTTGCTGCTGTGTCTTTCTGATTGACATCCAGAAGGAACCTTGCATCCTCCATCCCCCTGATGCAGAGCACCCTCTGGGTCTTCCATTTGCTTTCCATGATATAGATAAGTACAGTGTAGATGGCAATGTGGCAAATATAAATCACAGCAGCTCACAAAGAAGTCAGTAATTTACATGTAGCCATGCAAGCCAAAGACAGACAGGTATAAATACATTACTCATTGGTACAAACTGGCAGAGTTTCACTCGGTTTATCCTGCCTGGGGATCCTGAATATTTAAACCTTCAGGATATCTTCAAGCCTGATCTTGTAAATCTTTCCTGCTTTTCATCCCATGTTCTTTGTTCTTACACCTCTTTTTCTTCAAGCTGAAATTTTGCAGTGGCCCGCATTGATTTTATGGCAAAAATGTTTTATGCTCAAAAGCAGAAAAAATGATTTATTTCTATCAATTGTACTTTCTTTCATGTATTGATGCTATAAGGAAGTGCTGCGTTGTTAAACTCTTTCTAACTATACTCTCATTAAAAGTATACCATTATTTGGAGAGCTGTATGAATGAAAATTATTGACCTTAATTCATTTCAGAGAAGTCAGTATTATAAAAGTCAGTATCATGGTTGACAGTAATTAATACTTACATTTGCTGTTTCCTGAGAGAGTCAACATAACAAATGACTGTGGCCTACCATTTACTATTTTATAAATTGTACTTCACTTACCTCTAAAAAAAAATGTAAAATTGTGATGATATGTGTGCTGTAAAAGTAATAAGAAAGTTATTATTCTAAGTAATAACTACAAAGAAGTTGTGGTTATCATCCTAAAAAAAAACCCTTAAAATCTGTTTAAATAAACAAGCAAACTGCAAAGTGCCCCAAGGTCCATATTTGATACTTTGACATAAAAAGAACTGTTCCTCCCAAGAAGTATTTCCTTCTGTGACAGGATTAAAGTAGCCTTGCAGTTCAGTGAGCCTTTGCCACTACGGAGAATCTCAAGTCTCCAGACCAACTTCTCCAGCATCTTTCACTAAAGTAATTGAAAGCCAAAAGCAGGGGGGCAGAGGGTTTCTATATATTTGCAAGCCTCAGAAATTCCATAGCTAATTGTGTTATTGAGTTCTTCCTGCCAGCTCTCTGAAATGCACCTTTCACAGAAGAACCAACTACACTAGTCTAACATGAACATTTCACTTTAGTCCAATTATTTCTTGCACAAAGAACAATGATTTCATAATAGCAAGCTAATGTAAGAGAGTATTTTGGAAAGGCCTTATTATATACCATGTATCAACATTAATTATTGCACTTAGCCTAAAGCACATCAGGTTAGTCTCTGTTATCATTTAATTATCTTCCCAGTTATCTTTTAATTATCCTGTTTCCCTACTACTGCTAATATATGTAGCTACTATTCTGCATATTTTCCCTTTACACAGGAGAACACACATTGCTTTTGAACTGCAGCACAGCTTGTGCCAATGTTTTGTAAGTGTTACCTACATCAGAAAATCTTTTCTTTAAAAACACAGGTTTCATCATGGTAGAATACCATCAGCACAGTAACTGATCAGAGTAAACAGAGCATTTAATTATTTTATGAGAATTGTTATAATCTGAAATTTTACACTGATAATTGCTTTCCTTTTCATATATATCTTTCTATACATTAGGCAGAATATTGATGTGTGCAGTAGCAGGGATTGACCTTTCACTATCCACTCATTGCCTTCCCAGTGAATAAAAGATCTTATGGGATAGCTTCTATAAAAGCAACTCACACGTGCTTTAGGTTGTTATTGAGGAGAATGTTTTACCTTAATGCCTTTTCATTTTTTTTTCAACAATTCTTGTTGAAACACACAACACAACAAAAAAACGTTAAGTTTATAGCAAACTGCAAGAGATGGTTGCTTGGGCAGTACATGTTAAGTTTTAGTACTTTCTGTTACAGAAGATGGATAAATTAGCAGAAATAGGGGAAAGCTGGATAATATCACAAATGTTTAAACATTGATGACTATTCTGTGTGAGTTATGCTAAAATACCAATTGCAAGAAAACTGGATGTCATGCTTCATTGGACAACCTGATAAGGGAGACAGTGTAGTGTATTGTTTGTTTATTGCTAATTTAGCAAGAACAGTATGCTTCATATGACAAAGGGAATAAAATAAAATTTTTTAAAAAGTAACCAAACAAAAGAGGTACCTTTCCCAGAAAGTTTTCATAAGGCTCAGCTAGAGATAGGAGCTTTGCTGAAGGTATATGAGCACTGCTAGCCTGATAAGAGGTAACTGTCAACAATCTGTCAAATATGAACGATCAACAATAACCTGTTAACTAGACCTTGCTTCAGCTGTCAATGTCTTGTACCAAACCTGAAGATATTTATCGAGAGTTGAGTCTGAAGGGACTCAAGAAGGCATTGAAGGGCTGTTATATTTCTGTTTTCCGAGATGTATGCTCTTTGTATTTTGGGAAGTACATCAAGTGTAGCACAAAAAAAAGAGATATTTGTTCATTTGTCCAGAGTTTCTGGATGTCTGGTACCCTGCTGAAAACAGAAGTACTAGTGCCAGCAAGGCAGACATATAAATTCCCAGATGGCAACTCTAATGCCTGTCACACACATAAACACAAACCATTTTACTGAGTATTCACATAGCGTATAGAAGAGACAGCATGATTTCCTCCTTATCTTGACTTAGAAAAGTGATTTGAACTCAGATCTTTTTCCTATAAAGTGCCAGGAGTGCAAAAGAACATCTTATCATGAGAGGTCTCTTCAGCTTGCCAGTTAAAACAATGCTGATCTGTTTGAGGGCATTGAGTACACCCTCAGTAAGTTCGCAGATGACACCAAATTGGCTGGGAGTGTGGATCTGCCTGGGGGTAGCGAGGCCCTACAGAGGGATCTGGACAGGCTGGAGAGCTGGGCTGAAGCCAATGGGATGAGGTTCAACAAGACCAAATGCCGAGTCCTGCACTTCGGCCACAACAACCCCATGCAGCGCTATAGGCTTGGGGCGGAGTGGCTGGAGGACTGTGTGGAGGAAACGGACCTGGGGGTACTGATTGATGCTCGGCTGAGCATGAGCCAACAGTGTGCCCGGGTGGCCAAGAAGGCCAACAGCATCCTGGCTTGCATCAAAAGCAGTGTTACTAGCAGGAACAGGGAGGTAATTGTCCCCCTGTACTCGGCACTGGTGAGGCCGCACCTCGAGTACTGTGTTCAGTTTTGGGCCCCTCACTGCAAGAAAGACATGGAGGCCCTGGAACGCGTTCAGAGGAGGGCTACGAAGCTGGTGAGGGGTCTGGAGCACAGGCCTTATGAGGAGCGGCTGAGGGAGCTGGGATTGTTCAGTGTGGAGAAGAGGAGGCTCAGGGGAGACCTTATAGCTCTCTATAACTTCCTGAAGGCAGGTTGTAGTGAGCTAGGGGTTGGCCTTTTCTCTCGTGTAGACAGTGATAGAACTAGAGGCAATGGTTTCAAGCTGCGCCAGAGGAGATTCAGGCTGGACATTAGGAAATATTACTTCTCGGAAAGGGTGGTCAGGCACTGGAATGCACTGCCCAGGGAGGTGGTGGAGTCACCGACCATGGGGGTGTTCAAGAAACGTTTGGATGTTGTGTTGAGGGATATGATTTAGCTGAGAAGTATTGGTGATGGTTGGACTGGATGATCTTTTAGGTCTTTTCCAATCTTGATAATAATTCTGTGATTCTGAAAAAATTGAATGCTCATTTTGGCTAGAGGCAGCCCCAGCCGCAACCATTCTCCCTTTCCCTCTCACTGCCTTGAAGTATTTAATTACTTGTGCAGTACAGAACATCCTCAGAGCAGCCCCTCATCCAGGAGCCCTGAGCCACCTCCGGAAGAGGACATCTTTCCCCAGGACCTGCAGAGAGCCTTGAGCAACCAACTTTGCCCTCAGGGCCGTGTGTCATCTATCGCTACTTGGCTCTGTGATACTGAGCCTAACATGCTGGCCTCTATATGCTGGCACGCTAAGCTAATTCCGCCTTCCTTCCTGAGGTACATTTTTAATCTTTTTTTTTTTTCTGCACAGCTCCCTACAGAGCTAGGCAGGGAAAGGATCTTGTTTAACCTTCTGCTTGGAAAAAGGGGAAGATGCTGCTAAAGGGTACTGCTGCACAGTATTAAAGGGAGAAAACTACGCACTGGAGACATTGGTTTGGGTAGCACTTGACATCAAAACATGAGGAGAAAATTGTAGTTCAGAATGCTTTCACTTGTCCCTCTAATAATAATTGCATGTGAAATTGTGTGCTGCAGTGGCACTGCTTTTTGTCAATTAGTATAAGATGAAAATGCTTGTTGAATCCAATTCTGCATGGATCTATGCTAATTTCATGGTATGTTTCCAGATTATATCCTTCAGTTTGACAGATTTTGTGAGATGTTATAAGGCAACATCTGATTTATTTAGTCAGAGATGCTGCCTAATGAGAAAAGTAATCAGTCCCCCTAGCCTCTGTTTTCAAATATCAGTTCCCATTAGAGACATTTCTGCAAACTCTTACTAGTCTTCAGTCTATTAAGTGGAGATTTTCTGATTGAGAAAACTTCGCAAATCCACACATCATAATTTAACTGAAATATAGTTCTTTCCCCAATGTATGTATCTAAATTTCTACATTTTTCTAATAGTTTCTTTTTACTGTTAAGATTTAAGCAAAGATTTTCTCTCCTGCTCCAGAGAGAGTATTTGGTTGATGCAGCAGTGGAAGTACAATTAATCCACAATCTGTGATGATGTAGCCATTGCCATGACAATAACTTGTCATACTTGTTTTATGGAATGAGCTGATGAGCTTTGTCATAAGCCAGAAAATTCTTCACTAATATTTAATACTTAAGTTTTACAGAAATTTACAGGTATTAAATAACATATCATTATAGCAGTCATGATTCATAGACTGGTATTATCTTCTTCATCCTATAGAAAAGTGCTGTAGTAGGTTTTCCAGTATCATCATTCAGTCAGCTGGAGAACTATGTAAAAAACTAGACTTCTGTCTTCTCCATTTATGTTAAAGACATTGTTTTCCTCATTATTTCACTACTGGCATAACATTTATAAATGTAAATGAATTGTTAGCTTAGTCTAATGTTACAAGAACAAATTACTGTGCTATTTTTCAAAGAAAAAGGAAGCTAAAGGACTATTTTACTATAATGACTACTACGATTTGAATTCTTGACGTAATACACCAAAGGTGAAAACTTATCTACAAAAAAGAAAATACCAAAGCTCACAATGCTTAAATCTCGGCGCCACTGCAAATTAAGAAAATTGAACAATTGCTTTTATATGAAGAGAAAATGTAAAAACACTCTAGAGCAAAATATATGTACCTAAGAGCTTCACAAAGTCCAGATTACTAATTATTACATACCTACAGACAATTGCAATGAATCTCTTTATTGTATAGTAATAAACTTTTTAGTATGGACTTCAGTATGAAGAAATTATACTATTAGATGAAGTGCTATGTAGGTTTAAGAAAGTTTCTTCTCAATTCCTTAATGGAATTTGTAAAATCTCCCAAAAATAGATTATTTATTTATCTGACAATTTTAATACACTTTTGTAAATAATTTTGTGTTCTTTTCTTTTACACAAAGCTGTGTAGCAGCTCACAAATTTCATTACCATTGCTTCATAAAATGTCTAAAGGACCAAGTGCACTGAACCTGTAGATACCTAGTATTAATAAAGACAAGTTCCTGTAACTAAATGAGACCATTTATCTTTGTTCAAGTCAGACCCATATGCCCAGACTCAAGACATAAACTGGATTCCTGAGTGTACTCTTGTATACTGAATCATTCCATTTCATGTTAAAGATGACATTCAGAAAACAACATTGTGTAAAAGAGCTATATTAAGAGAACAATAAAAAATTACTCAGAGGGTTTAAAACAGCTTGAATTATCTCATATTCCAATATTACACAGATTAATAAAAGATATAAATTCTAATCAAAGCAACTCAAACATTCAGTACACTCAGAATCACTAATCTATTTTTTTCCTCCTCTCTTCTTGTACTTTTTTACACTTTTTAAATGAGCTGCTTTTGTTTTGTTTGGTTTTTTTTTTTTTTTTTTCTATGAGGAGGTGAACATATCAAATAGTTTCTTCTAGAGCTCCTCCAGCACATGCTCTCTATGGACAGGTAAACTCAATCCGCAGGGGCTTTGCTCTGATAATTTCAGCTGCTTATTCTGCAGGAGGTTTGCTCTCCCTTTCTCTTTAGAAATGAAGCACAGAGGAACTTGAATTTTCAGAAGCTCTGGCTCTTGGCTAGCCATGAGCACCATAGACCCTCTGGATTCCTACCACAACGATTATCTAATTGTCCAGGGAAAGAGTTGTATTTTAACACTGTATTTTAAACTTGTATTTTAATCCTGCTGTATTTTAAGCACTTACCTGAGCTGCATGATTTAGGAATCTCGTCATTAAAAGATATCCTGTCATCCCTGAAGTGCTCTTTATGACTGTCTAAAGCAAATTAAAACACAATCACTCTCTGAAGAGGACTTTCTTCCTCCACTTTTACAGAAAAAGTGCAAGCATCTAAGTTAAATGCTCAGTATGAATACTACACATATACTCGGGGATATATTCAGGAATGAACTCCCCCTTTTTTTTTCACTTGTAAGGCTTACTTTTTAAACTGATACCCATTTTGCAGAATTTACCATGTGAATACTTAGTGGAAAGGATGTTAGTACATCCTCATAGTCATCTTACTCACATCCCCTCTTCATTACTGGGCTTGATAGACCTTCAGTCTAACATACACAACTGTTAGTATGTTCTTGTATACCTAGTGGCTAATTTTTTAGTGGGATAGTGCAGAGTTGAAGTAGGGATGCATCAGATGTGAGACTTAATTTCAGCAATCCTGAGCAATTTGAAGTTCGCATGCTATGTAATGTTCTGAGCAAGTAAATATGTTCCTAGCAAGTGATAGTGACACAGTATTAAAATTCAAGACATCATGATTTGGAAGTGAAGGAAAATTGAGAATAGAATACAATGAGAAACAACAGAATTTAGTAGTAGAGAAATGAATCTTAAAGCACCTTAACAAAGGTAACATTGAAAAGATTGTTTATAACGGACAATGCATCTTCATAACCAAGAGATATTCAAAGACCTTATGGATGAAAGAGAAGCTGCTGTTAAAAACCTTGAGATATGGTAAACAATCAGATCACAATATGACATTAGTTAAAATTTCAAAAAAGAAAAAAAGAAGATGTTTTACATCTTCAAATCCCTGTGGGAACATTTACTACCAGCACAAGGTGATGTAGGTAAAAAGATACCCAGTTACAATGCTACTTCTCTTATAAATGGAAAACCGCTGAACGGCAGATTAAGCAAAGGACAGTAAATTAGCCAATGAGAATGTTTGAGACAATGCTGCTTTCTACTAACTGGACCATTAAACTGTATGGTGTAGAGCTTACTTCTCCATCAAACAAGCAAACAAAATGGGACAGAAACTTTTAATGAATAAACACTCCAGCTCTCTAAAACTCCCCCCTTCTCTCCTTCAAGGTCTTCCACTGGTGTAATTCACATTTAGGTAAAGAAGGCTAAGAAACTGTAGAATATGCAGGAAAAATCACGCATTATTTTGGAGTAAGTATTTTGCAATTACTATTCTATATTCTGTCCCTCTATGGAGAACTTCATTTTGAAATAAACTGAAATGTATCATTCAAAAAGGCAAGCAATACCTATGAAATTGCTCCAGACTAGAAATATTTTGTTGGACAAGTCAAATCATGGCAACTATTGTAGAAAAGTGATCAGTTTTCTTCTTGTAGACCAACACATTCATCTTGTAGAACTGATCTTGGTGAAGGATCCCAAGTGAGAAGACCAAGTTAATGGTTCCATGAATGAGGACTTGAGTATTACTATTTTGCAAAAAAACCCATACTCTCCTCTCCAAAGTGACAAAAAAAAAAAAGTAATAAAAAGTGTCTACATACCCCTGGCTCCCATTAGAGTTTCTGAGAACAGTGAAAGCAGCTGCAAAGGTAGTTAACCCTGTGGATAAATGTGAACCAAGTATCAAAATAACAGAAATGTCAGAGATTAAGACACAACTACATAGATGAGACAAGAAAGAGAGTTATGGCAAATACTGAGAACATTAGAAAAATGCAAGAGATTAAATACACAAAAATGTTCCACTATTGTTAGTGGAAAACTTCCTAACAAAACATTTTGTAGTTCTATAGAATACTTACCCTGGAAAAGTAGATGAAAATAGAAACTGCATTGAAAAATATTAAAAAAGAAAGAACTATCAATAAGATTTTTACATCTATTTGCATTTTCAGTATCCTATCAAATCAACAGTCAGATTAATTCAACTTTTGACAATTTTCTATTTTTTCTGCTTGCATTCAATATTTAAGTAGGCCATAAACATAACTTCAGGTATGTTTCTGGTCAATCAACTGTGTCAGCAGTTTGCTATTGGAGAGTATGATGTAAGAAATTCTATAGTTAGATTTCATGCAGCAGTGTTTGTCTAACGAATTACTGTGCATCAGTTGCAGCAATTCAGTCCCAAGTTACAAGGCAGGACTCACTTATAAAGAGCATTGTGGGGAGGTCAACAGATAACTACACAGTCATTAGACTGAATATCTCCTTAGGATGCAAGGAAAAAAAAAAACATTTCAAATACAGAGACTGCTTTTGAAAACAAGGTTTTACAGAACTAATAGGAGGGCAGAGTATGCTGTTCCAACAGGCATCTTTATAGCTAAGCTTACAAGTAATTCCAAAGCTAGATTTTTAGTTTACTTCTGAAAGCACTGAAAAGGGCAGATTGTGCCTTCATGATTTATCAGGATGTGGTGGTTTAGCCCAGGTCACCACACAGTTTCTTGCTCACCCTCCCCCGCCGCAGTGGGATGGGGGAGAGAACTGGGAAGAAAGGAAAACTCATGGGTTGAGATGAAGACAATTTACTAGCAAAGGAAAATGAGAATAATAAGAGAATATAGGGATACTAAAATATAAAAAATAAGTAATGCATGATTTCTCACCACTCGGTGTCCCAATGACCGATACAGCCTGTCCCAAGCAGCGATCATGGAAATGAAACCAAGCAGGCAGCAAAGAAGTGAAAGGAAGAGAGCAAGGTAGAGAGAGTGATGCCAGCGAGCAAGAGAGAGAGATGAGAGATGAGATGCCCTCTCCTCCACTGGCAATCCCCGCTTATATACTGCGCATGATGTTTATGACATGGAATACTCTCTTTGGCCAGTTTGGGTCAATTATTCTGTCTGTCTTTCTCCCAGCTTCCTGCATCTGCACATTAGTGAGACATGGAAAGCCGGACGGTGTCCTTGGTCTCATTAACAACAACTCATATAATCAGGGTGTTTTTATCAACGTTCTTCACACACGAAATCCAAAACACACAGGCTACTGAGAGGAAAACTAACTCCATCCCTGCCGAAACCAGGATATAGAAGTAAAATTTCAGCTCACAATTCCACTAACTATACTGCAATTAAGTTATTTACAAAAAAGTATGCAGACTCCTATAGTAGAGTGGTGAAATCAACTCCAAAGAAGTTTGCTCCAATTCCTTGCCCACGAGAGGGAGGAAGCACTTTGCTGATTCTCATATCTGTCTTTGGGTGTATGATGGGCAGCAGCTGTGTAGACAGTCAGCACATGCAGAGTACCAAGTTAACCCAAAAGATTGAAGAGATATCTCCTCTTCTGTCAGACAAAGAGGAAAGAAAGGAAAAGTGTGAAAAGAGTCTGTTCAGTGCTGTGATCTTGGAAGCTCAGTGTAGAGTTGAAATAGGTCCATATATGTGCATACCAGTGATTTTCAACAATCATTGAAAGCATAGTTCTCACTAGTATCATAAGGAGTTTATGCTACATACCAGGACTTTCATTTTACCACACAGACCACTGAGGAAGAATAACACCCGGTGATCTGCTGAAAGAAATGCAAGCTGCCAACTCAGTCCAGGGAGATAGGACAGATCTCATGTAAGTCATTGAAAATTGTTAAAACCTTTCTTCTGCTCAAACACAAAAAATGCAGAGTCATTACAAATATCCTTAAATATAAATTTTACTTTGGTTTTGTCTCAGTAAGCGCTGCTGCTCAAGCCTAGTATTTAAAGATGCTTGACCATATCTTAAAAGAAGTGCTGCTGTTTGGTCTAACTGATAATTGAACATCATCATCTAGGTCATGTTAAGTATGGATTTTCAGAAAAATCAAATTCTCCTCTGTCAACTGATGAAGGGATTTTTGTGATTGAAATTACAGTGCAAGCTGCTCCATGTCTGGTGCAATTAAGTCCACCGAGTTGAATTCCAGATCTGACCTAGCATGTCTTTTTCCTTCAAATACAAATTAAACTTTATCAGCTAAACGAGAGATATTGATGAGGCAGCATAATGGGTATTTTTAAGAGACGACTGGATATGTACAAGTACTAGAGGCTTGACAAGAGTATAACATTAAAAAATGTCCTGAGATGTGAAGGCCCTTCTGCAAGATTTCTGTGTTACAACAGGTAACATTGATGCGACTACTAGGTATGTTTTGTTGATTTTTTTTATCTTATTTATTTATCTGACAGAATAAAGTGATTTCATTCACTTGCATAAACATTAAGATGTTATCAAGAGCTGATGAACTCTGTAATACAAACAAAAAAGAAAATAAAGAAGAGAAGAGGGGTTTTTTTTAATTGAATTAAACAACAGGACTCTCAGAAGAAAAATCTACAGGATAAGGTCTTAATTGCTTCCACCTTTATTTCTTCAATTTTATTTGGGTGTTTTTGTTTAATTTATCACTCCAGTGAACTATCCAATGCAAAAATACTTGTGTCAGATATCAACTTTCACATTTTCACTTAAAGCAACAAATTAAGACAGTCAATATGAATCAATTTATTCTTTTTGTAATGATTCCCAGATGTAGCCTCTAATATTTCATGCATCACTAACTCTATCAAGTAACAATTGTTTTCTTGGAGCTAATAGAGATGGAACCATTCCTTTTTTTAGTGTCTTTTTGCTATGCTGATGTTAAGTTTTGCCTTAGCTGTTTCAGACAGAAATGAATGGCTCCCCCAAGGCAGAAAGAATCTGGAAATTTAGTTTCACGTTCCACCCCAAATCCAATTATTATAACAACCCTGCTACTACTGTTATAGTTAAATGCCTGTCAGTGTTTATATTATAACCCTTTCTGTGGGAGTTTATAACTCAACCACCAAATAAAAAATTGCTCCAAGCTAAACCTTGGCAGATATGGTTTCAGCCTAGAATACATTAAAAGAACAAATCAAAACAATAAACCTGCAAAGCCACCTCCCTTGCCTCAACTTTATACAACATCTCTTTGGCTGTTTTTTACAAGGGGAAACACAAAAAATTTCAAAAAATCAAAAACTGAAAAAGAACATTCAAGTTCTCATTGACCAACATCTGGATCAAAAATGTGGGAGCAATCCATCTCTGTGTGAAATTGTTGATTTCAGAATCTGCCTGGATGCTGCTACGACTGCAGACTGCAGACTGCCCGATGTTTCAGTGTGTCTTGAAGCAGGCTACTGAATGGGACAGTCAATACCTACCTATTATAGTTTATTGATCTAAATATTGATACATGCTAAAAGGTGAAGGGGCAATAGAAATATAATAAAAAACTTATTCACACATTTTAAAAAGTCCTAACATGAAGCTATAGAGAGTAGACCTGTAGGGAGAACTACAGTGGTAACACTGTCAGTGACACATTGAGTTAGAATCCTGACCCATTGATACCCGATATATTTAAAATCAATAGCACCATAACATATCGAACTATGCTTTTCTTATTAACTATAAATTAAAGTCCATGCATCTTCCTCTTCTATAGGTTATAATCATCGAAAAACAGCACTCAGCAAGCAACTCAGAAGAGCAATTTTAGACATAGAGAAGTCAATACCTAAGATGGGGATAGAAACAGTCTCAGACGTGGTCTTAAAATATAGCCAAGAGCAACTTGTTCTAATATATATGACTTCCTGAAACAGTGCTCTGGGGAACACTAAGATGAAATATGTTACCTTAGGATGCTGGAGAAAAAAATTTTCAGAGAGCTTTGATTTTCAGGCACTTTTTTTTTTGTGGTTAGTTGTACTTATTTCTTTGCAAAGCACTATTCATCCTTTATTTTGTTGACTTTTCCTAAATTACTTCAGGAAATTACCAGAGAGCTTACCGTTACAGAGGATTCTCCACATTTGCTTGAGTAGCACAACAGCTTCTGTCCAATTTGCCTTATTTTGAAGTTATAAGACCATTGTTGTGTGGCTTTAGAATTCCTCATAATCTTACTGTAAATTAGAGTAAACTAATTAAATGTGTCATCAGCAGGCTGTCCCTCCAGTGTGACCTTTTACAAATCCTTAATTAGTACATTAAAATCTACTATCCTGAGTACAATATTTGCCCTCCTGCACTTAACCTTTTGTAATCTTAAAATAGATCATTTAAACATCTCTTTCTGGTTATGGGTTTTTGTTTGTTTGTTTTCTTCTTTTGTGTTCAACTTTTAATTCCGTTTTTCCTTCTCTTGCCAGGGATTGTTAATTTCCTTGAGAGTATTTTATTATTTTCTCTTATATTTTATGAGGTCTAAGTATTCCAATGGTCTTCATATAGTAAGTGAACTTATTATTTTATACATGTGGTGAAATGTCGTGGTTTTGTTAGTGAGGGGGGGCCTAAGGTGGTAGCTTCTGTAGGAAACTGCTAGAAGTCGCTCCCCTTTGTTCAGGGGACTCGGCCGGGCCTAGGGCGGACCCACTGCTGGCCAAGGCCGAGCTGATTGGTAGCAGAATGTCTCATGATAACGCCTCTGCGATAACGTATTTAAGTAGGGGAAAACAGAAAAAAAGAGAGAGAAGAGAAGATGTGAAGAAGCTGAGCAGGGGCAGAGGCGCAGAGGGGGAGGCGCAGGCCTCATGGGCCTTGCAGGCCTCACCCTCTGGCCTCTCGCCAGGCAGCCGACGGGGCCCGAATCGGTCGAGCCCGGCTGCAAGAAGTGGAGAGGAGATGAGAAGTGAATAAGATGTAAAAAAAGATCCTGAGAGACATCTACCAGCCTGTTGTGAGGAACGGCTGCAGACGCCAAGGTCAGTTCAGAAGGAGGGGGAGGAGTAATGCGGCTCCTGGCCAAGATTCCCCTGCAGCCTGTGGTGACGACCATGGTGGAGCAGGTTGTCCCCCTGCAGCCCATGGAGGTCCACGGAGGAGTAGAGATCCACTTGGAGCCCGTGAAGGACCCCGTACCGGGGGAGGTGGATGCCTGAAGGCAGCTGTGGCCCGTGGAGGGCCTGCTGGGACAGCTGTTCTAGAGGGACTGCGCCTGTGGAAGAGATGACCCACGCTGGAGCAGTTCCACGAAGGACTGTGGCGTGGGGGTGGGACACCACAACGGAGCAGGGGAGGAATGCGAGGAGTTCTTCCCCGAACCATGAAGCAGCGGCGTGAAACAACATGTGATGAACTGACCACAACCCCCATTCCCTCTTCCCCCCTGTGCTGCTCGGGAGGGGAAGGTAGTAGAGATAATGTTAAGCTCGGGAAGAGGGAGGGGTGGGGGGAGGTTATCTTGTTCCCTGTCTCATTATCCTGCTGTTTGTAGTAATAAATGAATAGTTTTCCCCAAGTTGAGTCTGTTTTGCCTGTGACGGTAACTTTAAGGATTTCTCCCTGTCCTTATCTCAAACCTTGAGCCGTTTTTCCTTATATTTTCTCTCCCTGTTTTCTCGGAAGGTGGGGGGAGTGAGAGAGAGACTGCGTAGTCTGGTCCGATCGGGGCTGAACTACGACAGTCCTAGCTGACAGTCAAATTTATTAATCTGATGCAGTGAGGTCTGGAGTGCTATTTGCAGCTCCCCCACACTGAGGACTGCACTTGTGCACTGATCAGACAGGTCCAGCCTTTTTCCTACATAGCTAAAAGTATGCAAAATGCAACTTCTTAAAATATCTTTCAAAATGTGAACCAACAGAGCTGAGTCACTGGGAATCAGGCTGTTGCGTAGCACTACAGGTGGAGGGAAGAGGATGAGTTTCCTAATGAGGTAATTTGCTTGGAAGGACTTTCCTATAAGGAATGACTCAGAGACGTTACCAAAAACCAGGGACCCTCCCCCACTGTGAGACCCAAAATGGTGATGCCATTGCATATACCAAAGCACATGATGTATGGAAGGCTTGATAATTAAAACTAAAATTTTCAATATTATAGCTCCTGAGACTAGATAAAATGAAGATCTACATGTAACTCAAGAAAATAATCTGTCCTGAAATAGATAGCTAGACTTCCCTTATAATGTATGAAACATATTAAACTTTTTATAATGGATATGGATTTTTAATGAAGCTGCGTAAGGTAGAAAATACAACATTCAATATAAAAAAGTGTGCCTTAAATCTTGTCTCTTTCTAGTACTGAAATGTTTCACTCTCTCTCTATTCAGCACTTATAGCCTTGTATTTCGTCCAATAAAAAGTATTCAAATCCTATTTTTAAAAACTTTTGGAGCCACTAAACTACAGCTATTGCATTATCCTAGGAAACAGGTAGAGGTGATGGTGATATTCATGCACCTACCTACTGAAGGGTTTCAACAGTCTTCCAGAACTTCAGAAAAATCCATATGCATAGGGAAGTGAATTTATTTATTTTCTTTGTACAAGAAGACTCTATTCTATACTTTTTCAGGGAAGTGTCCAAACCATAATGGTTTTGCCTTATTATTCTCCTGAGGAAAATGTTTCATTTGCATTAAATGATGAGAACTTCTGTAGCCCAAAAAGGAAGAGTAAGTTATATTTATGGTCTTTCAGTACAATACTTAGTCTACTAAGGAGGAAATTTGGATTCCAACAGCCATTAACTTAAAATGTACAATTTTATGTTTCTACTATGTGTATTATGGCCTGGTGGCCCAGGAGTCTCTTTTTAGTATCCTCATGTAAAGGACACTAAAGAAGAATTTGAGCATTGTTATATTGTAATTGTCAATTTACAGACAAAAGTCTGTGAAATTTCTTGCACTGTCAAGTTTAACTTTTTGGAAGATTTATTGAAAAGCAAGGTCAAATTGCAATTTTAGGAGGAGAATAGGTTTTGTGAACTGTCATCACTTCATTTTGCCTCTGTGCAAAGAAAATTGTATCTTATGTTCCAATTCACAGTACATTTATTCTCAGATAGTTTCACTCTGCATTCACCACCAAATATTTTCTGTCAAAATGTTTATATCAACCATGGAGTTGTTACAGAAAGTAACTATACTTCTATGGCTTAGAAGGAACAGATTTCATCTGGAGTTAGCACATCTTTTGTCTCACAGCATAACTGAAATATATTTCCAAAGGTTTAAGTACAGTGTAGTGATCAATACAGCTGGACTACAGCTATTTGTGTACTGTTTAAACAAAGGTTACAACCCTTCCCCCAACACTCATGATATTACTTGACTCCTGATAACACTGAAATCTAAACAGGTTCTTCTTTGGAGTTGAGCATCATGAAACTGAAGCTCCTTAGGCATACTAAAGAAAATATTTTCAAAGCATTATAGTAAACTGGATAAAAATTATTACTTCCAAATTATAAACTAGGAATTAATGAAGATTAAAATTATGGGCAAAATATAATGTCCACTGGAAAGGCTCAACATTATTTTATCAGTTATATATTCAGAACTGCAGGACTTGAATACAAAATCTTTACAATAAAAACCCTATGCATTAATTCTAAAGCGCAGCAGAGGAAAAAGGCCAAGTGTACACTTAGTCTCACTATGGGCTGGCTGGGTATATCCTACACTGTTGAGGCTGGCCAGAGAAGGTAGGAAAGCTTGTTTATGGAATGGCCCTAAAGTGAACTGTGGCCTGAGTGGTCACCTGTCTGTGATCTAAGGTTTGATTTTGTGCATCCTAGTTGTGTTATCTTCATTCATTTTTATAGGAAAAAAAAATGCTGTTCAGTAGTGTAAGAGTATTTAATCTTTAAGCTGTACAAGATAAGAAAAGTTACAACACAGAAAGACAAACTGCTGAAATGGGAATAATGACTCAAGTATTCATGAAGAAAGTATTTATCTTCATGAAAAGGTATACACCCTTAAAAAGCCCTCACAAACAAACTGAATATGACAAATCAGTACAACTCTTTAAAGACAGTTTAAAGCAATGGAGGATGATGGTAAGTGTGTGAACAGGTAAGTTGGTAACATGCTAACCCTAGCTGTTTATTGTGTATTAGCCAATGGATAACTAGTGTGTACTGCTGGCTGTGCATACCCTGCTTGCAACGTCTCTCCACACAGTAAAATAACAACTGAAAAAAGGTATTCATGAGGCATATTACATTGCCACCCCATAAAACAACACAATTCAAACTCTAAAAATCAACTGGACACGCCATTTTGTCAGTAATGGGAAAAACAAAGCAGAGTCAGGAAGCACAACTATTATCCCACCTACTTCTCCTGCAGACCATGCAGATCCAGCCTAGGTTATAGTTCAGAGTAACAAATCTTGCAGTAGAGGTAGAATTAAGCTGATATCACTTGATTTCTTTGTAGTCTTGTAATATCCGGTTTCCATCTTGGGAAGACTTTATGATTTTTTATCTGACCATGAAACTTTTCACTGAAAATTGAAATCTGTGCCATTCTAGCTCCTCATTTATACCTTCACTGGGGAGAAATAATATCAGTTGATGGTGTCATTCTTACATTATATTCCTCAGAGACCGATCTAAATCTTCATGAGGCTTGAAGGGTCACTTATATGTTCTTTGCTTTTGACCTGCAGAGGGTGATTTATAAAGGACAAGTTTATGATTGAATAGCTTTTGCTTGTCCTGGTTTAAATAAATGACAATGAACAACTTATAAACATGACTGGAGGTTATTTTTTATCAACTTTTTGTCTCCTATTCAACCTTTCTGAAGAGAGCATAGGCTATATTAGGACTCATTTATTCAAATAAGAATTGAAAACTTGTTATATAGCATGTAGGAATTTTTTTTGTATCTTCAACAGTCTTTATCAGCATCAGTCTCACCAGATTTTAGTATGCAAGTAGATACAGTTGCTGTTACAGAAATTTTAGAACTCACATTTGCCATTCTCAAAGCTGTAGAAGTAAAGTAGAAATGCCATTAAATTCTCACTGTGCCAGTTCATAGAATTCATAGACTCATAGAATAGTTAGGGTTGGAAGAGACCTTTAAAGGTCATCTAGTCCAACTACTCTGCAAGGAGCAGGGACATTTCCAACTAGATCAGGTTACTCAAAGCCCTGTTCTGCCTGAGCTTGAACATCTCCAGGGATGGGACATGCACTGGCTCTCTGGGCAATCTTTTGCAGTGTTCCACCACCCTCATTGGCCTTTGAAGGTCCCTTCCAACCCTAATGATTCTATGATATGTTTTTTTGTTTTGTTCTGTTTTGTGGGGTTTTTTTTGGTTTTTTTTTGTTTTTTTTGGTTTTTTTTGTTTTTTTTTTGTATAACAGGTAGATCAGTACTTGGAGCATGTTTTTGGAATAGAGCTACATCTGTTTGAGCTCCTGCACTGATCATGAGCAACATGTACCCTAGAAGAGTATTATACTAAAAGCAAGTGAGTTCTTAAGGATCAAAATAATTTATTCAGTCCTTAGTGTGTGCAGTTCATCTAAAAGTTATACATTCAGTTTCAAACAATTGTCTAAGCTCATTGACTCTAGTTAAAAGAAAAAAGCACACTACAAAAAAGAATTGCATCCACTGTTCACCTAAACACATTTCCACATAGGAAAGATCCTTCTTTCAGTTAAGGAACTCCAGAAAATTAAACGTAAAAAGCCTAATAACACAAGACCTTCCCCTCTCAAAAAAAAAAAAAAATAAAAAAAATTGAGGAATATCTTGCTAAGGGAAAAATTCCAACAAGAAAGTCTTTGATATAAGATGCCTGCCAGGGAGTCTGTAGGGTCAATAAACCCAGAAAGAAGGAAGGAAGTGCCTAAAAATTTAAGAGTAGAGGGAGAAGTAGTTCATTTTTTTCACATTTGTGTCTATTGCCAGAGATCTTGGGCATTCCCATACCAGAACCTCTCTTCACAGAAGGCTCATCAGAAAACGTGTCTGAAATTGAAGTGGGATCAGGAGAGGTTTCAGCAAAACTCAACAAAAAGAATAGCAACAAATTGATACAAGCATTTGGTATTCCCCTAAGAGTTGTAAAGGGACTTGTGTATGAAATAGCTAAACTCAAAATAGAAAGTAGTAATTACTTCTCATTTTTAACCACTCAAGTACTGTAGAATGAAAGGTAGCATGTTTCTTTGGAGAGGACAGGGGTGATTTTTTTCTTTTATTTTTCAAAACACTGTAAGGAGGATCTGTTGAAATGTTAACTAGAAAGACAAATCAAAGTAATAGAAAATGAAAGAATGAGATTTGTGGCCCTAAGGATTAATAATTATGGAAAAGTCAACACAGTTCATATAAAAGAAAGTCTGAATGTAAAACATTTTTAAAGGAGTCAAAAAGTATGTGAACAAGACAGATCATAGAATAGAATCATAGAATGGTTAGGGTTGGAAGGGACCTTCAAAGGTCATCTAGTCCAACCCCCCTGCAAGGAGCAGGGACAGCCCTGACTAGATCAGGTTGCTAAACCTAACGAAGTGAAAAAAAAGTCTAATTAGCTTTCACAAGGTACTTGACAACATTCTTCAATGAAATATTTTAGAGAAAAATAAAACATAAAGGGAGGAAACCATTAATTCTGTAAGTTAATTACTATTAGAAAATAGCAAATCAAGGACAGAAGTAATTTGGCAGCTTTCACAGCGTAGGTAGATCACCAGTGGATTTCTAGAGGGACCTGTTCTAAGGCTTTTGCTCTTGAAAAGACTAATAAAGACATAAGTGGAAATTCATGGTAAAATTTGCCAAAAAAAAGCAATCCAATTTACATTTGTAAAGATAAAATAAAACCATAATACAGTCCCCAAAACACAACTGAATTGAGTAATGAGATAAACATACATAGTAATTTATTTATTTCTTTGTCTATTTATTTATTTATTTATTTTTCTTCAATGGAGACAATGCATATCTAACCTACAGGAGCCCATGAACCCTCAGATGAACCACATGCATCATCTTATTACAGAGTGCATGACACAGGACGGGACCAAAGTTCACTAAATGATTATATAATGAATCTGCAAGACAGTTTTTGCTATTGCAGATTGCTGGGTCCATTGACATTTCAGAAAGCATCATAACACTAAATGAAAGCTGATTTTTTGTAAAAGTGTCTTTGATTCTCTCCAAGCCTCCAAACTTCATGGTACAATGGAAAAGAATAGGATAAGAAAATAATTAGATATAATATATCCTAAAATTTTTATAATGTAATAAATTTAAGCTAAATCTGTAATTATTTGAGTTAGGATTACTGGGGTTAGAAACGTCAATGACTCTGGGAGAACTGAATCAACAGCACTAAAAGAAGGCAACTGACAATATACTTACAATTCTAAAAGAATTGTGAGAATTTTGAATACAGCTAAACAACATTGCATTATAGACAGTCAATTTACTTTAGAGTTTTACGTAATTAATATATTTTGTGTGGTGAACTTCGTTCTACCCCACTTAAAATGAATTAAATGACTTAACTGTATTTTCTAAAATGGATTACAAGACAAAAATACTAGCTGAGCTATGCATGGACAGAAAATTGGTCTTTGCTGAAGTGCTTGTAGAGAATTTCAAAGTTCTCTTGGAGCATTCATCTTTAAGACAGATAATATAAAAATGAATAAATAAACACTGGCATTAAATGGAAGGAGGATAGGAAAGAAGTATTTTTCGCAAAAAGATCTCTACAGCCAAGGGGCAAGGCAGGTCAAACCAAAACTATCATCACTACAATAAAAGAATCCTGATATATTCTCCTAATATAGCGCTAATGTCTTGCCATAGTGGTGACCTTTGTGACCTTAGCAAGATCTGCAATTTCTCCTGAGAACCCTGTGTTGACTTATAACCTTGCTGAGACACACAGGAACATATAAATAACACAGATGTGCTATCAGTTAGAAACAGAAACTTCTTTTGGATCTTTTCAAATCCCATAGTTCATTTCTAAGGAAAAAAAAATGAAATAAATACATTTTGTCTGACACAGAAATGTCTCAATAATAAGAAGGAAAACATCAGCAAATGTCATGAGCTGAATGTAAGGGGACACTATGTGGAGCTCTGGACATTATTACATAAAACATATCATGCGTATCACCAGCTACACTTTTGAGCATTACATCTCCAAAGTCATGAAGCACTTCTTTAGAATGACAATGTCATAAGTCATTGCACAGGCTTTTGCCTTTGAACACTCAACTGCTTGGGAAAAGTTCAGTTGATTTTTCACTATTTCCTGAATCATTCAAGAACCAGACAGATTTCATTTAAAGACTCTACTCCATGGTCTATAACCATAGTTAGGTTTTAGGGGTAGAGAGTGTAATCCTTACTATGAAGATAATAGTAAACATATTTACATGAATTGTGTATGAGAAGGTGCATAGGAGGCTCCTCTTTAGAGTTTAATAGGTAAGTGTTAAAAAAAATGCCCAATATGCCTTAAAGCATAAGGATATCCCTACAGTGTGACTAAAAGCGTAAGATATTAAAATTGGTTGATTAAGAAATCATTTGTGTTCCCCTTCTGTTGGCAAGATATATATATTGATTTTCATTAAGCAGAGGCATGACAATCACATACGATGTATACCTTGCTAGTAAGACACACAGATACAGGCAAGTAAAAAGAAAAAACAATTAAGGTGATTCAAATGAAAAGCAGGTTCCTGCTGCTGCTTTACTAGTCAACCTTATGCAGCCAACTTTATCCTATTATTAAAGCAAGATCTCATAAGTAGAGGGCTTGATTTTTTTTAATTGTATGTAAATACAATCCATACTGTAGAACTCCAGCATATATATATAAAAATACATTTTCAAAAGCCCTTGAAGACTTTAGCGTTTAGCAATTTAAAGTGGCTGTTCTCCAAACTATTAACTGGCTTCCAAGTTACTTGTATAACTCACATTTTTAATGGGACAAAAAAAAAAGCCCATAAAACTTTAGTACATATGACAGCACAATATGTATTTTTATATGTAAAACCTATTCATTACGGAGTGACAATAACATGCTTCAGGATTCTGAACTTGTGATTAATGTACTTCTTGTTTGCATCAGCTTCACTTCATACCTCACTACACACTCAAGGTGTCCATTAATCAGCACTGCCACATAGTCTGTTGTATCTTGTTGCTTAAATAACACAATCACTCATGGTGGGAGGTATCTAGAACTACACCAGAATTTTTGACTTTCAGGTTTAGAACTTTTTAAGTGGCTTTTGCAAGACATTTTATCATCATTTTAGCAATTTCACAGACACATGAATGTCTCATGTAGAAGCAAAGCAAACAAAATCTTTTTAATGTGTGGATATCCTTGCTCTCCATTTGAGTTTTATTCAACATACTATGCAGTGAATTATGGTAGCTTAATTTGACACTTTCAGATGCAGTAGGATGGTACTGGAATTACATGGTTGTAATTTAAAATAAATTGTGATCTCTTTGTCACAATGGATGACAGCAACATCATCATGAATTTAATAAAAAAAAAAAGAAAATATATGTATTTTGAAGAAAATATATAAAACATCTCAAATTAGAAACTTAAATCTCAAATACATTCTGTCAAATACTATTTGGGAAAAATTAAGCATTTCCTTTTAATGACAGTCACAATTTAGTGCAAAAAAAAAATCATAGGAACCCAAAATTTCTTATTGCATTGACTTCTCACTTTTCTGAGGGAGCATAAGTCGCAGTGCCAAAGGAACCAATGTTTCTTCCCAAAAAGGGCTTATTCTATTTTCTTTTTTTTTTGACATGAGGAAAGCATTTTTTTTTTATTAAAACAAAGAAAAATACTGGTAAAAGCAAGGGAAAAAAATAGAATAGCTCCAGCTGGAATAGAAGAGACTATTTCAGTTGGAAGGGACCTACAATGATCATTTAGTCCAACTGCCTGACCAGTTCAGGGCTGACCAAAAGTTAAAGCATATAATATAAAGTTAAAAATAAAGTTAAAGTATATAATAACATATTAAGGGCATTGTCCAAATGCCTTTTAAACACTGACAGGTTGACCACCTCTCTAGGAAGCCTGTTCCAGTGTTTGACTATTCTCTCGGTAAAAAAATGCTTCAGTCCAGCCTAAACAGACCCCTGACACAGCTTTGAACCATTCCCAGGTACCCTATCACTGATCCCAGGAAGAAGAGATCAGCACCTCCCTCTTCACTTCCCCTTCTCAGGAAGCTGTAGAGAGCAATGAGGTCACACCTCAGCCTCCTTTTCTCTAAACTAGGCAAGCCCAGAGTCCTTAGCTACTCCACACAGGACATACCTTCCAGCCCTTTCACCAGCTTTGTTGCTCTCCTCTGGATGCATTCAAAGACCTTCACATCCTTCTTAGATTGTGGGGCCCAAAACTGCCCACAGTACTCAAGGTGTGGCTGCCCCAATGCTGAATACAGTGGGATAATAATATCTTTGGACCAACTAAATCTAGAATTTAATTCTTATTCTAAGTTAAAACATTGTGAAGTGTTCTATCTCTTTGAATGCTAGCAGAGAGAACTACTAGGATCTAGATTTATGTTGCTGATATAGCAAAAGGTCTGTTTATACTAAGTATATAAAAGCTGAAAAAAAGATTGTGCACAGCTTTTAAGAAGGCAATTAATTTATGTAATTATTTCTGTTTCTAGACTTTTAAAAAATATATAATGGTATGTCTGTGGAAATTGCAAACCTCAGAGCGAGGGGCAATATACGATAGGAAAAGTTGTAATGCGGGTTAAAAAAACCCTACCAAACTCTACCAGGAAACAACAAAACTCTGTATGTAAGACTAAACTTGACACATTTTTCTTTTTTTTTTTTTTTCTTTTGCAGAGTTTGGACACAAGAATTCTTAATTTTCTTGAAGTGAATCTCAGGAACATACTGGTTTTCCTAAAATGGGAAAATAGATAGAAGTCAACATTCTTCAGAACCACCACTTCAACAAGAATAAAGACAACTAAGCAAAAGAGAAAGGAGGATAGGAATTTCCCAACTATAAACCAAAGCAGTAGAAAATGAGAGATTTTTTAAAGTGGAATGATTAACTGCAATTATGCTCTACTTGGATTCAGAAGCAGTACTCCACATTCATTATTTATTTCCCAGTACTGAATTGAGATTAATAAATTGGGCATATGCTTCACACCAAGGATATGTAATAAATTCCTAGACCCTGCATGATTTTGTCACTGGAAGGTAACTTAGAAGACAGAAATTTACATGTTGAAAGGTATTCTACTATAGTTTTAATAGAAAAACAATGTCTTTGCTATTTAGCATACAGAAACACAAAATCCCACACTTGCCAGCTTCAGACAGCTGATCTCCAGCTGGGTCATTGCCACCTAATACTCAGATCTTCCCACCAAGACAGTCTCATGATAATGTGTTCTGCTGCTTGGCTATGTTTTTCAGATGAGGAACTGATGCAGAAAAAGATTTGAGCCCAAATTCAACCTGTATTATGCTCTATACCACCAGTTTCTTCTGACCTTAGTAAAGTAAGTAAATCAGAGAACAATTATAATGTATTATTTGCTCAAGACCCCTTGAAAATCTGGTGAGATGTGAAATAGGCCTTATTACCAGGTTTCTAAATGAATCCTAAACCTAAAGATTGCCAAGTAGGATTTTAGTCTTTTCCTAGGTTGATATAAATGCCATTGTTTACCTGTTTCAATTAAACTAATTCTCTAAAAATCTATTTCTTGAGATTAAGATATTAAAATAAATAATTATTTTATATATTAACAAATACTCTACCATGTTCGAGGCTTAGATGGATATTTCTCCAGGCTTTTGTACAAAATTTATCTGAACATGAATAGATTTATGTAGCTGGGAAATCTACATAAAATAGAGAACTCTAAAAAACTTATATTATCAATTTGCCGTAGTTCAGCCCCGATCGGGACCAGGCTACGCAGTCTCTCTCTCTCTCCCCCCAGAATAGGAGGAGATGATATAAGAAAAACGGCTCAAGGTTTGAGATAAGGTCGGTGAGAAATCCTTAAAGTTACCATTACGGGCAAAACAGACTCGACTTGGGGAAAACTATTCATTTATTTCTAAAATTAGCAGGAGAATGAGACAGGGAACAAGATAACCTCCCCCAACCCCTCCCTCTTCCTGGGCTTTACATTATCTATACTACCTCCCCTCCCGAGCGGCACAGGGGGGTCGGAAAAGGGAATGGGGGTCGCGGTCAGTTCATCACGCATTGTTTTATGCCGCTGTGTCATCGTCAGGGGAAGAACTCCTCGCATTCCTACTCTGCTCCAACATGGGGTCCCTCCCATGGGCCACAGTCCATCGTAAAACTGCTCCGGCATGGGTCATCTCTTCCACGGGGTGCAGTCCCTCTAGAACAGCTGTCCCAGCGGGCCCTCCACGGGCCACAGCCTCCTTCAGGCCTCCACCTGCTCTGGCGTGGGGTCCTCCACGGGCTGCAGGTGGATCTCTGCCCCTCCGTGGACCTCCATGGGCTGCAGGGGGACAACCTGCTCCACCATGGTCGTCACCACAGGCTGCAGGGGAATCTTGGCCAGGAGCCACATTACTCCTCCCCCTCCTTCTTCACTGATCTTGGTGTCTGCAGCCGTTCCTCACAACAGACTGGCAGACGCCTCTCAGGATCCTTTTTACATCTTATTCACTTCTCATCTCCTCTCTACTTCTTGCAGCCAGGCTGGGCCGAGTCGGGCCCAGTCGGCTGCCCGGCGGGAGGCCAGAGGGTGAGGCCTGCAAGGCCCACGAGGCCCGCACCTCCCCCTCTCTGCCCCCCGCTCAGCTGTTTCACATCTCTCCTTTTTTTTTCTGTTTTCCCCTACTTAAATACGTTATCGCAGAGGCGTTATCACGGGACATTCTGCTACCAATTGGCTTGGCCTTGGCCAGCAGCAGGTCCGCCCTAGGCCCGGCCGAGTCCACTAAACAAAGGGAAGCGACTTCTAGCAGTTTCCTACAGAAGCTACCACCTTAGGCCCCCCCCCTCACTAACAAAACCAGAACACAATTATAATCTATTTGTTTAGTATTGAGACTCCAGAAAGCATTTGTATATCATTGTGATAGGATGAGGTTCATGTGCACAGCATGCAAATAATTTTTTTAACACATGGACCATGACAGATAGGTAGCATATTATTTCCATAAGGATTCTTTATTCAAAAAGAAGAAGAAAATACATGGTTACAGTTCCCATGGTAAAGCACAAAAAACAGAGTATATTTTGAGTAAGCAAAAGCAACTGCTTTGTGAACGGTCAACAGACTCAAAATAGCCTATTCGAAGCAATTTTTTGAATATTTATGATTAAAAAATTGACTTGCAAGATGAACAATTTAGGCACAGAGTGTTCATAGATTATTCAACCAGTTTGAATAGTAAGTATCCTCCTTAACAAACCTTTTCATCCTTTAGGATATGTTTTTTCCCTCAATTAGTGGGAGTTATGAGTCATAAGGTGTTTATAGCACCTGTACTCCCATCAAATATAAAATTATTTAGCTGGGTTGCTAAGGCAGAGAGAACAAAAGACATAACAGTTCAAACCTGCATCTTTATTGTGGGTGGATATAAACATGGCAAAAAGACAAAAAGGTAGGATATACAGTAGAGAATAACATAAATCTATGATGTCGTAGTTCAGCCCCGATCAGACCAGACTACGCAGTCTCTCTCTCACTCCCCCCACCTTTCGAGAAAACAGGGAGAGAAGATATAAGGAAAAACGGCTCGAGGTTTGAGATAAGGACAGGGAGAAATCCTTAAAGTTACCATCACGGACAAAACAGACTCGACTTGGGGAAAACTATTCATTTATTACTACAAACAGCAGGATAATGAGACAGAGAACAAGATAACCTCTCCCCACCCCTCCCTCTTCCCGAGCTTAACATTATCTCTACTACCTTCCCCTCCCAAGCGGCACAGGGGGGAAGAGGGAATGGGGGTTGTGGTCAGTCCATCACATGTTGTTTCACGCCGCTGCTTCATGGTTCGGGGAAGAACTCCTCGCATTCCTCCCCTGCTCCAGCGTGGGGTCCCACCCATGGGCCACAGTCCTTCGTGGAACTGCTCCAGCATGGGTCATCTCTTCCACGGGTGCATTCCCTCTAGAACAGCTGTCCCAGCGGACCCTCCACGGGCCACAGCTGCCTTCAGGCATCCACCTCCCCCGGTATGGGGTCCTCCATGGGCTCCAAGTGGATCTCTGCTCCTCCGTGGACCTCCATGGGCTGCAGGGGGACAACCTGCTCCACCATGGTCATCACCACAGGCTGCAGGGGAATCTTGGCCAGGAGCCGCATTACTCCTTCCCCTCCTTCTGAACTGACCTTGGCGTCTGCAGCCGTTCCTCACAACAGGCTGGTAGATGTCTCTCAGGATCTTTTTTACATCTTATTCACTTCTCATCTCCTTTCCACCTCTTGCAGCTGGGCTGGACTGAGTCGGGCCCAGTCGGCTGCCTGGCAAGAGGCCAGAGGGTGAGGCCTGCAAGG
Organism: Chlamydotis macqueenii; assembly: GCF_036417535.1. Classification (NCBI taxonomy): domain Eukaryota; kingdom Metazoa; phylum Chordata; class Aves; order Otidiformes; family Otididae; genus Chlamydotis; species Chlamydotis macqueenii. Next base: position 14,071,163 of record NC_141558.1, read on the forward strand.
CCCATGAGGCCTGCGCCTCCCCCTCTGCGCCTCTGCCCCCGCTCAGCTTCTTCACATCTTCTCTTCTCTCTCTTTTTTTTGTGTTTTCCCATTCTTAAATACGTTATCACAGAGGCGTTATCATGGGACATTCTGCTACCAATCGGCTCGGCCTTGGCCAGCAGCAGGTCTGCCCTAGGACCGGCTGAGTCCACTGAACAAAGGGGAGCGACTTCTAGCAGTTTCCTACAGAAGCTACCACCTTAGGCCCCCCCTCACTAAACAAAACCACGACATATGTCTAACAGAATACATTTTTACAAACTTGTTTAACAAAAGCTTTATTTCATATTCTTGGCTCTTTTTTTTAGAGTAAAAATAAAAAGAAGTTATAGATATCTTTTCAGAAATAGACACAAGTTTAACAGTCACCAAAGAGAGTGTATGAGAGAGATTTTCTGTGGTCTGTAGGTAATGAGATCCAAGCTCCCAAGTTAGCAAAGGGAAGTAACATTCATTAAAAAAAAAAAAAAAAGCCTTTTTTAAGGTGCGCAGGATTATATCAAAGCTATACAAACCAGCTCGTGCCTACCTCTTTCCTCTCAGCTCACTATAACAAGCAAAATTAATGTTTGATTTCTTTAATTACAAAAATCTATATAGATTATAATGGCTGAACACAAGGAAATGCCAACATTCCATACAGCTCTCTTGCACATAAGCATTATAATACACGATGTTTATGCTCTCTTTAAGCCAAAGAACTTATCCAGCATACTAGAAGAATGGGCTAAAGAAATAAAGATACATCATAAATGGCGTTAGTCAAAAGAATACTTAATTTTCTCTAGATATTGAGACCTACATAGAGAATAAAGCAGAACTGCAGAAGCAAAAGTTTAAACCTCCTATTTTAAGTCAATAGCACCAAAATAAAAATAAAATTCAATCTAATTCCTGCCTCAGGTACAGGTTTTCTATGATATTCTTATGAAGTTACATGACAAGCCTCTTGTCACTCAAGGATTTAGTTCTCATTTTTGATGTCTTACACAAGCCCAAAGCTTAAGACATATATAGTGGTAAGCACTCACACCTATAATTGACATAAATGGGAGAGTGGGTACCTAGTAAAGCTAACAGCCCATGTTATCGTATGGCTGGATGCCAGCAGGTTTAAGATGTTCTGCATAATGGGGACCAAAGAAGAAATTATTCAGGCTAGTCCTTTTTTTTTTTTTGTGAAATTTTGTCCTACAGCACAGAACGTAACCATGCAGGGAGGCTGGACTAGATGATCTTTAAAGGTCCCTTCCAACCCAAACTGTTCTACGATTCTAAGATTCTATGATAACTGACATAGCAGGGTTATCACAGTTCGTAATTCCAGGAAGCAAAATAACTACCTGTATTGTATAGTATTCCAATGAATATCAGTAAATACAGTGGGATTGCCTTGAAAAGATGTAGGAAAAGGATGTACCAGTCTCAGTTCCAGGTTGCTACCTACTCATTATACTAAAGTTATCACGGGTCCTATGGGGTTCAGGAAATGGCAGGCTATCATAAAACACTTTCAAAAGTATTGGGTGATGTTGCCCGGGTAACTAAAAGTCTAGCCTCCTCTAATTAAAGTATTTAACTTACTTTCTTAAGAGATTCTTTTTTAAGAATCTTGTTGGCATAATGATCTACCTCATTAAACTGTTTCCATGCCAGTGTGACAGAACTCTTGTCAACAGAGTCAAAGCAAAGCAAAACTGGCTCAGTGAGCTGAAGAATCAGGAGTAACATGCATAAAATTGTCACACTGAACTTTCATCTTGTCAGGCTTTTTTTCTTGTTAATATTTATATAATTGTGCTTATCTAGACATACAAGTGGGAATTAAGATTTGAAAGGAATAGTCTGAGACTGCTAGGGTTTTCTTTGAAATTTTTTTTGGGGGGGTTGGGGCATGGAGAGATCTTTGTTTATTTTTTTTTTCCCTCTTTAAAATAACCTGCCAACTTCTGGAACTCATTATATACAAGTAAGGCATCTAAGAAGCACAGTGCCCAGTGAGTACTTCAAAATGGGATTTGCTCCTAAAAATACAGTGATTAGGAAGTTGTATCAGGTATTTCTTATGCAGTGCCAGGAAAACGCTAAAAATTTTATTTCCTCAAGATCTCATAGCTGAATAAAATTAAGAGGCTATCTACTACTGAATAGCATTTATCACCTTGAAAAAAAATAACTTCTGAAGTTATCCTTTACTTTAAAGAATCAGAGAGTCAGTACTTGAAAACATAAGCGTATTTCCCTCTGTTTCTCCAAACAGATCAGTTAACATGTGAAAACTAAAGGACAAAACTCTGTGTTTTCACAGCTATATCCAAATTCACATTACCAATTTCCACCTGCTTAAGCATCAGACCTGCATTACTGTGCTGGTTCTGGCTAGGATAGAGTTAATATTCACCTGAGCTGGGCAGAGAACTGGAGCTGGTGGCCCCTATGGCTGGGGCACCCAGCTGGGATAGTTAACTAATTAGCTAACAGCTGGGGTTTATTTACCCAAATTAGCCAAAGGGCTACTCCATCCCATCTGACATCACGCTCAGTATATAAGTGAGGAGGGTGCTGAGGGGACCATCCTGTTACTTGGAGGAAATTAGGTGTGGGTATTTGTTGTAAGCCATTATACGGTATTTGTTTTCCATCACTGTTTTGTTTTCTTCTGTTATTGCTGTTAAGTTTATTTTTTGTTCAATCTCAACCCACGTGTTTTTGCTGGTTGTTTGTTTTTTTTTTATTTACCAATTCTCCCTTCTGTCCCACTGGAGGGTGAGGCAGGGGGGAGTGAGAGAGAGAGACTGTGTAGTCTGGTCCCGATCTGGGCTGAACTACAACAATTACGCTCAAGCAAGTAATCCAGTTCCATGAGTTGGATGTCTTCCTTTTTCCTGGAAATATTTCAACATGCTTTGGGTCAGAAAAGGAGTAAGTGTAGCTACAGATGTTCTCAGTGAGTGTAGCTACTAAAAGTGCTCAGGCTGTTGCTTGCACTGAAGCCAAGCGGCATTGAAAGGCCTGTATATATAACCTACAGCTCTCATCTTCTTAAGGGGAGCAGCTGCATGAAAATAGTCCTCTGGAAATGGCTCGTTTTCCATTCTATCTCCCATACTGTATTCAGGAAATCTTTAGGAAAATACTGGTTGATCTGGACCAAGAGAGCACTGGGCACACTTGGAGCAATTTAATATTATAAATAATAATATTCCACTACCTATCAAGTTCTCTTGATGACTTTTTTTTTTTTTAGAAGAATAACCATAAACTCTGTATTGCTATAATACTACAGTTTACAGGTTTGAGTGCATGCAAGAAGGTGAAGAAGACCCTATCACCAGTAAATATTTAAAACAGTTATATTGTAAAATGTGTTATAGATAACATAATCTTGCATTATGACTTCCAGCAGATCAGACATCTGAACACTTTATTGTATGGAGAAAAGTCACAGTAAGAGGAAGAGAGGTGCCATCTGGACATATGACCATACGCAGTATTGGTTAAGCACAACCCATAAAATGTTACTTTATGGAACATAGTCCTTTTTGTTGTTTTCCTTCTTCATCGTTTTGCAGGGTTATGAAATTGCCTAAACCTCTTCTCAAACTCTATAATAAGGCAGACAGGTAAATGTCCTTTTCTTATCCTCTTGAAGAGACTTCTCAATATCGTTACAGGACACAGTAGTCTATATTGAATGGATGAATACCGTCAGGATTTCAGCAGTTATACACGGGCACAGAAGCAGACAGAAATGAGGAAGAGAGGTCTTGATTCCTGGGCAAGACAATATCTTTTTTTTTTTTTTGTGAAAATGGCTTATGATAGTGAAACCACATGTGAATATTTATCCACAATATAGCATAACTTGTTTATAGTTCCATCTATCAAAATACTTCGAAACTAGAACAAGAGACAGAAACCTCGCTTTGATGAGTTTTCAGTTTGTTTTGTGTACATTAAACATATCTTAATTTAATATATTCTCCACATGACTACCAGAATTTCTTACTTTAGATTTTGTCACCTCAGTTGGAAAGATAGTCCAGAGATACTAAGATAACTGTATTTTTAAACCTTTCTACAATTATGTAGATTGTTTGAATTCTATGACAATTAAATCCATTTACTGGATTTAAACAATGCTTCAAACTCTTTAGCATAACAGGAGAAAATTTAGAAGATGAAAGATCTTGTAATTTTAATGTACAAAATTTCAAGCTTGAAGATCTACTAAAAAAGAAACTTAAGAGTGACAGACTGTCAGTGTGTGAAAGACTCTGGGAAGGCAAAATACAAAGAGGAAATTAATCAGAATGTACAAAACAAAACGGGTACTTAAACCCTATTGTTTTTCTGCTGTCAAAGTTAAAATGTGTAAGTTGAAACTAGACATGGAGGAAAAGAAGAAAAGAAATATACAGAATAATTGGGCTGCATCAGATAACCTGGATCAATGCAAAGTGCATTTCCATCAGTAAAAGACATGCAGAACACAAATGCTACTGAAAATAAATTCTAATCTTATGATCATTTTATTCCCTTGTCCTTCAGCTAGATCATGTTCAAACACAAAAGAAAGAAAGAAATGCAGGTATATACAGAGGTGCTTCCATGATCCTAACTATTATCGTAACTGTATTCCCATCAGATGTTATTGGTAAGCAAGCTAATCCATACATATTTTTACTGTTTTCCTTCACTAGCTATTAATTACATTTCAGAGAAGTATCTTCATGGCAGCAACTGAACCTGTGTGTATCAATAAGATGAGAATTCCTTTCCTTCCCACCCTGCCCCAGATGTACTAAGACATCTATTAGAGCACCAAAACCACTGTGTGATTAATTCTAAGCTGCACTAGACCAGAGTTTTATGTTGATTAAGCTATTATAAATCTAGAATAACTCTACAGAAGTTACACTTCATTGCAACTGAGATAAGAATCTGTCTTCCCACATGTAATCCTTGATTCTCAGCTCATGACAGCAGTGTCACATTAGGAATGTTGAGTTTTGTTTTGTTTTGTTTTTTTTTTTAATAACTGCAACATGATAGAATCACTCAGAATATGGAGCTTGACATAGTCTCTCTTTTTGCTTAAGCCCCTCAAATCACTTGAGTCGGTGCTTCTGGAAAGTAAGTTCCAGGAGACTATGCAAATTTCAAATCAATGAATTTTCATGTGAATGTTGTAGTTTAGCCCTGCTTGGGACCAAGCTACACAGATTCTTGCTCACTCTCCCTACCCTCCGAGGGAATAGGGAAGGGATAACATAACAAAAAGACTGGAGGTTTGAGATAAGGACAGGTAGAGATCATTAAATTTACCATTCTGGGGAAAACCAGAATCAACTTGGGGAAAACTATTTATTTATTATCTTTATTAAAACCAAAGCTGGATAATGAGGAAGAAAACAAAAACAACTTCACCCCACTCTTTCCTCTTCCCAAGCTTAACTTCAATTATCTCTACCTCCTTCCCCCACCCTGAGCGGCACAGAGGGGAAGAGGGAATGGGGGTTACAGTCAGTTCATCACATGTCACTTTTCCACAGCTCTTTCCTCCTCAGGGGAAGAACTCACATTCCTCCCCTGCTCCAACATGGGGTTCCTCCCACAGGCCACAGTCCTTCGTGAAACTGCTCCGGCATGGGTCATCTCTTCCATGGGATGCAGTCCCTCTAGAACAGCTGCCCCAGCGAGCCCTCCACGGGCCACAGCCTCCTTCAGGCATCCACCTGCCCTGGTGTGGGGTCCTCCACGGGCTGCAGGTGGATCTGTGCTCCTCTGTGGATCTCCATGTACTGCAGGGGGACAGCCAGCCTCACCATGGGCTGCACCATGTGCTGCAGGGGAATCTCTTCCAGGAGCAGCAGTACTCCTCCCCCTCCTTTTTCATTGACCTTGATGTCTGCAGCCATTCCTCTCACAAAAAAATTCTTCACACCAGGCAGGCAGATGCCTCTCAGCTTCTCTTCACATTTCATCTGCTCTCCACTTCTTGCAGCCGGGCTGGACTGAGTCAGGCCTAGATGGCTGCCCAGTGGGAGGCCAGAGGGTGAAGGCTGCAAGGCCCACAATTTTTTTTTTTTAATTTATTTTCCCCATTCTTAAATACATTATCACTGAACATTCTGTCACCAATTGGCTCAGCCCTGGACAGCAGAGGGTACTCCCTAGACCCAGATGAATCCACTGGACAAAGGGAAAACTTCTAGCAGCTTCTTGAGAAGCTGCCACTGTAGCCCCTCCCCCACTATACAAAACCAACACAGTGAACAATAAACTTAACTTGATTTCCTATAAATTTATTTTCTAGATTGTTCTCTGAAATAAACCAAGCTGTATTCATTTTTCTTTCTTTCTTTTCCTTATTTGTTCTCTAGTTTGCACCAAATATAATAATTTTACCCCGAAACCTACCTCTTTGTATTGTACTCTGAGTGCTGGCAGAACGAGAGTCAGCACATGTTCTGCCATTCTCCAAGCTCTGTGTGTGTTGCTGAACAGCCAGCAGATCAAACAGAAAATATAACTACCAAGTCCACTTTACAGCATTCTTTCAACAGGAGTGAGAATTTATTCTCTAACTAGTGATTTTTGTTAAGACACTGAAAGTTCAGACTTTTGAAACCTCTAGCCTTGTCGTAGTTCAGCCCCGATCGGGACCAGACTACGCAGTCTCTCTCTCACTCCCCCCACCCTCTGAGAGAATAGGAGGAGATTATATAAGAAAAACAGCTCAAGGTTTGAGATAAGGTCGGTGAGAAATCCTTAAAGTTACCGTCACGGGCAAAACAGACTCGACTTGGGGAAAAACACTCATTTATTTCTAAAATTAGCAGGAGAATGAGACAGGGAACAAGATAACCCCCGCCACCCCTCCCTCTTCCCGGGCTTAACATTATCTCTACTACCTCCGCTCCCGAGCGGCACGGGGCGGGGGAAAAGGAAATGGGGGTCGCGGTCAGTTCATCACGCGTTTTTTTACGCCGCTGTGTCATCGTCAGGGGAAGAACTCCTCGCATTCCTCCTCTGCTCCAGCGTGGGGTCCCTCCCATGGGCCACAGTCCTTCGTGAAACTGCTCCGGCGTGGGTCATCTCTTCCACGGAGTGCAGTCCCTCTAGAACAGCTGTCCCAGCGGGCCCTCCACGGGCCACAGCCTCCTTCAGGCCTCCACCTGCTCCAGCGTGGGGTCCTCCACAGGCTGCCTGTGGATCTCTGCCCCTCCGTGGACCTCCATGGGCTGCAGGGGGACAACCTGCTCCACCATGGTCTTCACCACGAGTTGCAGAGGAATCTTGGCCAGGAGCCGCGTTACTCCTCCCCCTCCTTCTTCACTGATCTTGGCGTCTGCAGCCGTTCCTCACAACAGACTGGCAGACACCTCTCAGGATCCTTTTTACATCTTATTCACTTCTCATCTCCTCCCCACTTCTTGCAGCCAGGCTGGGCTGAGTTGGACCCAGTCTGCTGCCCGGCGGGAGGCCAAAGGGTGAGGCCTGCAAGGCCCACGAGGCTCACGCCTCCCCCTCTCTGCCCCCCGCTCAGCTGCTTCACATCTCTTCCCTTCTTTTTCTGTTTTCCCCTACTTAAATACGTTATCGCAGAGGCGTTATCACGGGACATTCTGCTACCAATCGGCTCGGCCTTGGCCAGCAGCGGGTCCGCCCTAGGCCCGGCCGAGTCCACTAAATAAAGGGGAGCAACTTCTAGCAGTTTCCTACAGAAGCTACCACCTTAGGCCCCCCCTCACTACAAAACCAGAACAAGCCTTCAGCTTGCCGAAACTTATCAAGGCTTTTCTGCATTATTCGAGGTAACTGGCAGAGAGCAGTCATTTCTGTCTTCCCTTAGTTTGTTCCTGGTTTACCCTTCTGTATGAAGGTGTATGCTAATTCATTAGTAACTTTATCTTCCTGGACCTGTATAACATCTTGCCAATTCATTAACAGAAGTGTGAGATTAGTACTTCTAGGAGCCCACTTCTTCATGCTACAGCATGATCCTATGGGCACACACCATTTATTAGCTTCTTCTCATGCCTTCAAAGTGGAAAAAGAGTTTATAGTCAAATTTCCTTTCTTTTTCCTGGACTTATTAACAGCTCACAAAGAATATAAAAACATATCCAAACAAAAATACAGCTCTATCCAGCAACATCTCAGAATGAAATCAGGATAAAGAACAAAGTATTAAATCAGTAAAGTGGTGAAGTTTTCCCCTAGCAGGCAAATTTTCAGACATTCCTTGCCTCATTACTTTCTGTTTCTCTCAGTTTTAGATACCTAAACTTTCCATCTATAAAGGAGAAAGAATCTTATTAAAAAAATTCTATCATGCCTCCCCTCCTCCATGCAAAGCTATAAAACTTTGCACTTTCCTCTCTGCTTTGGAAATTTGTGGTATTGCTTTTTCAGTGGCCTCCTTTCAATTTCCTGAACCACTTCTTCAAGACAACTTCTGCTTTGCTGTGAACAACATCATTTCATTTACAATTGTGGCTAGTCACTCAGCGTGGCTCAGTCAAAGGAGACTGGTTGTCTATGACTTAATACTTTTTGATTGCCAGAGGTTAAGCTTTAAAAAAAAAAAAATCTTCACAAGGGAGACATAAGCACCCTTCAGAACAAAGTAGTGAGGTAGGTTACTGGCTTATTTATGATCTTCTCACAAATCTGAAAACTGACTTCAAAAGACTTGACTTTAATTCTCACTTATTCATTTACATAAGAGCCTAAGTGAGAATTAAGCCCTTTATGTCAGTACCACGGATGATTTTGTTCTCTTAGGTTTTCTAAGGATTCAAGTCTGGAGAATTTAAAAATACTAAAGAAAAAAAATCCTTACAAATATATACAGACAGTAAGTGCAAGGAAGTAAACAAGAGTAAAAAATGGATTACAGATGCTTAAAGGAATGTCAATGAATCTCTCTTTCTTCATCTCTGTGGTGTTCAGAAATAATCAGCTTCCCTGAGAGAGATATGTGGTTTTATATATGAAACATAGTTACAATAGGGATCTTGTCTCATCTCATGTACAAATGTAACTTAAGGTTATCATGTTTTATATATTTCACTTCTGAACTGTGTTGTGGTTGTAGGGCTGTCAGCTTCTTTATCATAAACAGCAAATACAATTTTTCTCATGCAAGTAGTAGCATTTATGAGAACTGAAACCTTCACCTTGCTCACTCACAACTGATGTTTCATAAAAAGTTATCTATGCATCATTCTCAAGTACAGCTAAACTTTTATTCTGTTTAAGAATACATTACTCTGTGGTTCCTCCTATGAATGCACAGAAAAAAACGGACCTTTGCTGACACTTTGGTCTATATCATCCATGCACAGAATATATCCTATGCTTTATAAAATGGACTGTGTAAGCATCCTCAGGGAAACGAGGACATGTTTATTGCTCTCTATGCATTTTTTTTAAGTTAGTGGTGCAGATCTACATACAGGATACAAAACAAAGAATGACTTATTGTCTTACAATGTAATGCAAGAAAAATTGTTAAACATGAAAAAGCAAAAGCATTTTGAGATTCCACTTAGTGGATTCAAAAACTTTCTCCCTCAACTGTTTTAATTTGCTTATATTAACTATGGAATGTATAATTCAATCTCTTCTATTCATTAGATACAAATTTTGTCCAAAAAAGATGAGAAAATGAACAGAAAGGTTCTAATATGTGCCTTGATTTTGAATCAGAAACGTGAATTTATACCACATCTAATTCTAGGCTGTAGGTCTGAATCATCCATGTGCATTTCTGTACTTGGTGTTCATGTAAAGAGAAAATTGCTTTTAAATTTTAGAGGCATACAAGATATCTAATATGAACTATTCTGAGGGATCTTTACCATGAGTATAATTTTGAATTAGTTTAAAAGTGTGATTTTAAAAAAAAAAACAACAAAAACATAGGTAGTCCTAACTGTTAAATTAAGAATAAACTCTGTGTTTCTCCTCAGCCTCTCTGACACTCAGAATTTAGCGTTCTTTCCTGAGATATTTTAGCTCATAATATCAAACATTGCATAATCCAAGTTTTTTAGAATTGAATCTTCTTTCATCTAAATTTGCCAATTTACCAGATGTATATATGTATTGGGTTTGTGTGGCAAGGTTTTGGTAGTGGGGGGAGCGACAAGGATGGCTTCCCTGGTGTCCAATAGAGCCAATGCCAGGCCGTTCCACGACAGACTTGCTACTGGCCAAGGCCGAGCCCATCAGTGATGTTGGCAGTGCCTCTGGGATAACATATTTAAGAAGAGGAAAAATGATAGCTCATGTTGCTCAAACACAAGTTTAATGTGTCATCATACAAGATATCAGAGAAGTGTTGTGTGTATGAAATCCATAGACAACAGTACTTTCTTTCTTTCTTATGTTTGGTAGGATAAAGTGAAAATCTCTTCCTTACTGTTGATGCATATGAGACTTGACTTGTCTGCATCTCCTATTAAATAATATTTTAGGAAAGGAAACACAAACAATTCAGGTATTTCTGAGATTGCACTTTAAAATTCATATGGATCATTATTAACCTGTTAAATAATAACTATTAAATGATCATGAATGGTTTCACTCCTGTGTCAGTGAAACAATTCAAATGAAGAGCATAGTGTGTGGCCACCAAAAGATTTGATTATGAATTTTACACAGCTGGCAGGAATTTCTTTGTGGCCTTAAATTCTGGCATAACACTAAATTTGAGTGTCTCACTTTTCATTTTAGCAGTTTTCAGTTTGCATGAATATGAAGAAAAACTTTACTAAGTAAAAAACCCTAAAACATCAGTAAAGCCAGAAAGAAAAATCATGATATGAGAGTTACCTGAGATGCTAGTTTTAAAGCCGGGGCAGCTTTTACAGAACTGCTAGGCTTTTTCCCTAAAGTCTCAATTTCCATTAAGCTCTTAAGTTTCACTTTTTTTTTTTTGAAATGAGTATTGAAATTGTTGTATACCATAGAACCATAGCCGCTCACTGTCAAGATGGCTTGATTTTCATTTGAAATATATAGTCTTCTTGGGAAAGACTGCATCCTTCCACGTTTCTGTTTTGTTTTGTTTTATTTTTTTTTTTTTTCCAGTGAGGCAGGCAGGAGAGACTGCTTCATTCTCTCATATTCTGTATCAGACAAATTTTAGGAAACAGAAGGGTACAGATAGTATGAAAATAAAAGATGGATCAGGGATCTTGAAGGGATGCAGAAGATGGAGCAGTATGTCAAAAATGAGAAGATATATTGAATATACACAAAACTGAGGGAGAGATTAAATTGCCAGAAAAAAAAATAGAAAAATGAAAGGCATAAACGGTTATAAAAAGTTAGAGACAGGGACAGAAAAGGGCAGTTGGGATAGCACTTGTCCCTTCTGAACTGTTAAGAAGTCCACTTTTCTGTATTTACAGAAACACAGACTTGGATATGAACATGAAATAATCAGCAAAAAGTGGTTGCTTCCTGAAGCTTAGAAGTTAAAAGGTTCATTTTTCAGTTCCATGATTTAAACCAGTCTCATTTTTCTGTAGGGAAGAAGGGAGGGAAAGCTGTCAAGTTGTTTGACTGCTTGACTTTGGCAGTACTGCCCTTTACACAGGGATGAATTGCACCCTAAACAAACTCAATATGATCTGCAATAAATTATGCTTATTTTTTATGATGTCTTCCTTTACACTCTGGAACACAGTGAATGATATTCTGCTGTAAACCATGCCAGAAAATATTGTTGTGTGAAAGGGAGAAAATAATGGAAAAGGAGAAAGGAGGGTGAGGGCAAAGACATAGATTAATCTATGACTTTTCAAGCAAGGTAGGAAAGAGGGATTTCTAAACTAATTCTAAACTGTATGTTATAAAAATACATTATCTCCACCTCACAAGAAATCAATGTGGACATCTGAATGCACAACAACAAATTTTGCTCACAGTTAGTCTTGTAAAAGAGTGGATTTTCTGCTTTATGGTAGGCTTTTTTGATCCATAATGTCTGGCAGTCTTTCATTTTCTTGTTTCTTTGTTTGTTTGGGGGGATTTTTTGGTGACTATGCTCTTACATTTAGTCTACCTTCATCACAAAATCTGTTTTGTTCCTTCTTTTATCTATCTAGGAGACATTGGTTTAGATTTTGGATGTCATTTGGCTAAACTCAGCTTGAAGCTGTCTGATTTTCAAATATTTTAATCGATTTCTTGATCAAGAGGGCACACTTCATGAGTTGATATAATAATTTTGGTGGTGTTGAAGGCATTATGGAAGAAAGAATTTAAGAGTATTTCCAATAATCTAGAACATTAAAAGAAACCTGAAAAAAATACCCTATTTCATTAAATATATTCTCTATTAGGAAAGAGGCGAGGAGATGCAGTGTTGTGGTTTAACCCTAGCTGGCAACTAAGCACAACACAACCACTTGCTCACTCCCCTCTCCCTCAGTGGGATGGGGGCAGAATCACAAGGATAAAAGTGAGAAAGAAGCTCACGGGTTGAGATAAAAGGAGTTAAAGAATATAAAAGATATAATAATAATATTAAAAAAAAAAGTAAGGAAAAGACAAAAAAAAAAAAACAACCAAACAACAAACCAAAGAGAGAGGAAAATAAAACCCATTAAAGACAAGTGATGCAGATGAAAATAATTGCTCATGACCAACAGACCAATGCCCAGCCAGTCTCTGTGTAACAGTCCCCCAGCCAGCGTCCCCTCCAGTTTCATTGCTGAGCGTGATGTTATATGCTATGGAATATCCCTTTGTCCAGTTGGGGTCAGCTGTTCCAGCTGTGTCCCCTCACAATTTTAGATAGCTTAGTGTGGATTTACATAAATCTAGGTTACTCCATGGCTTATGAATGTCTGAAGAGGACATATGTTAGATTTCACAAATTTTAGAGTTAATAGTGGGTATAATTCATTTATTTTTCATTGTACTGGGGGAATACTAATGTTCAGTCTTCAAATTATTCTTGTCTTTTTACTCCCTGGCAAGCATTTATGCGTTAAGAATGACAATCATCCTTTTAATAATGAATGAAAAATTAAAGAAATAAAATCTACTTAATAACCACTTCTTACTATTGACAAACTTTTCACTTTTCCTTCCCTTTAGATGAAAACAATTTAACTTATTTACTTAGGTAACCCCTAGCCCTGCAGAGATAGATGCACTTACATGGGAAATTCAGTTTTAAGGTAAACTAAATTGTGCTCTGGATGTGCCAGTCTCTGTCTACAGTTTAAAAAAAGGCTCATGTAGATCTCTTATTCAGCTTCATAAAGTGCCTATTTACAGGTAGTTTAAAACCAGGACCTGCCAACCATAAAGTTAAATAAAATAGAAAAATTTCAGAGAAGAACAAAACAAATTATAAGAAATTAGAGAATTTGTTCCTTGAAAACAGATAAATATGCCCCTGAGCATATGGTAAATATGGGCTTGGGAACAGTTAGAATTTTACAGTATTTGAAAGGAGTATACCTACTGAGGAAGAAAATTATTAAGCCTGAAGACCCTATAACCAAGAAAACAGACTCTTAATGTTCAGGTTTAATACAAAAAAGAGGGAGTTCCTTGTATGAGGTGTATTGGGTTGTAAAATACTTTATTCAGGAAGGATAGATTGTTTTGAAGTTGCTATTTGGGATTTTTTTTTTGTTTGTGTTTTTTTTTTTTTTTTGTTTTGTTTTTTTTTTTTTTTGTGGGAATGGTGTGGAAAAACAATAGAAATGGAAGGAATGGAAAAATACTGTTCCCAAAATTCAGCTTACATCTCAATGTAGGCTGTAATATAAAAACAGCCTTGAGGTGAAACGCAGTTGCTGCTCACAGGAATGGAATGCGATTGCCATGGACAAGGCCAGCTCTGGCTGAATGAAATGTACAATATCCTTGAAACAGGGAACAGAGTGCTACAGAGTGCTACAGAGGTACCACGGCTCATCCCTCTTATCAAGACTGGCAAAGATCAGTGCACCTGCTATCAAAGATGATGGATTGCAACTGCTGTCTCAGCAATGGTAGCGAAATCATGCCCTGTAGCTGAAATTTAATCATAGAAACATAGAATGAGCCATGGTGCAAATATCATGAAGGCTATTTTGTATGCTTCAAGTTAGTATGTTCATGTAATATCAAACCTTGTATTAAATTAGACCTTGATGTATGAGCTTCATTTCTTATTGCAATCCATCAGATATTTCACAGGGCGAACAACAGAACTGCTGCATATGATAAACATATCAAAGTCAGTGAAGGATTATGATCTGGTATGAGTATTGTAAGCGTTTCACGTAACAATACAGTTAGAACCATTTGTCAACACTTTGTTATAAATTACCTGCTCTTGGGAATTACAATAGTATACCTATGTACATGGTTCTTCAGGGCCAAAACCACAACTCAAAAGCCTTCCAGATTGAGCTTTCCTCTCTAGAGTTGCCTGTTTCGTCTCCCCATTGTCCTTCCTCAGACTTTTAGAAGTAGAGATGACATGACAACTGCCAAATATGTGCAAAAAATTATCTTTAACAGTATGTTTTGGTTTATTTTGTAGAAGAATATGTGCTTTCTATTAACACCATCCTTGCCCAAATTTGAATAAGTAATACTGAAAGACTGGTAATACTTGATCATTCCTAATTATCACTGTCACAGCAGTATCGGTGCTTATACAGACAGCAGTGAGGATATAACTCTTCGTACTAGGTACATGGTATGTCTGGGTATATGGTATATCCAGGTAACTTCCTAGTCCCAATATTATACAACTACAGCTAGAGACAGATTCTACCAATTGGCTAGTAAGAGATCTTTTTGTAAAAGAGAAGTAGGAAAGAACAAGAGCACAAAGCTGGCAAGCTGACTCTCCCTTTGTCTTCTTCCATAGCTTCCCACTAGCTAACTTGTAACTATTCAGAGTAATGGCTGGTGTTATTCTATGCTCAAAAAGTCTACGGAAGAGCTCAGATCTCTCTTAACCTGCCTTGTCCTTGAAAGTAAATTTATCTGAGACCTCCCATCAATCAGAGATATGAGTAGGCTGAATCCACAGAATGAGAACAATGGGGAAAAAGAAAACACTACAGAAAAGTGAAGTTCCTACCTGAAATACATTCATATATACACCAGAATGTACTCAATTAAATAAAATAAAGAATGAAATTGCAATTCATACAAAGCAGATTTTCTTCATTCAGATTGATTTGGAACTAAAAAGAGATCATACTCTCTTAAACTTTAATCAGAAAATTGACTATGAATTTCAGTATGCTTTTGCAAAGTCAAGAGAAAATTGCAGTTGTTCAAGATTAATTACTAAGAATGCAATTAAGCTGCCTGAAAGCATGTATCTAGGGCCTCCAGCTGCAGTTGTAGAAGCTTACAGGTATTAATTACTATATTCCACTTGCAACACATAGTTGCCCCAAATACCTTAGGTATCTAAAATTACATTAGGCAACCAATAATATGCACCCTTAATATGCAAATAGACATGATTATGAAAAAAAATATGAGCGAAACCATCCATTTCATCAGAAGAAATATAAATGCTGCATGTGTGCATAAGGGGAGCAGAAAAGACGTATATATTAATTAATACATTATAAGTGTAAAGTGTAACCGCTGATTATGGAAACAAAAAAAAAGAAGTCAGTGAAGTAAAAGTGTCAATTTGACTAAAGAAAGTAAGATGTGAGGGATATTAGTAATAAAAATATGCTGAGAACTGATAGAGTGTTAAGTGCAGATGGGCAGATGGTAAATGATGATGGTTGTGACTTAACACTGGAAATGCACCTTTGTGCCATATGCGGATAAATAAGGAAGGTAGGGCCTCACTTATGATATGCAGGGAATTGACATTACCATATGTAAAAAATCTTAATGTTTTGAGGAAAGACTTGTGATCTCTGTTTTTTCAAATTAATTAAATTATGTAAAAATATGGTATACAGCAGTAAGATTATTTGATCCAGTAGCTTTAATTTTCACTGAGTGTGAGAAATTTTTTCCATCTGAGAAAATTGTGAAGAACTGGAAAACGTGAAAGAAAAGTGAAAGTGAGGGTTCATAAAAATATTTAAGAGAAATTTCTTAGGAATTAACAGCAGTTAAATACTCTGTAGCATAATGATGAAATCATCACAGAATTAAGATTTTTTCAAAAAGTTTGTAAAGTCATAGAATCACAGAATAGTTTGGGTTGCAAGGGACCTTTAAAGGTCATCTAGTCCAACCATCCTGCAAGGAGCAGGGACATCTTCAACCAGGTCAGGTTGTTCAGAGCCCCATCCAACCTGGCCTTGAACGTTTCCAGGGATGAGGCATCCACCACCTCTCTGGGCAACCTGTGCCAGTGTTCCACCACCTTCAGTGTAAAACATTTTTCCTTATATTGTCTTAATCTACCTCCCTCTATTTTAAAACCATTACCCCTAGTCCTGTCACAACAGACCCTGCTAAAGAGTTTCTTCTCCTCATCTTTCTTTTAAGCCCCCTTTAGGTACTGGAAGAGTGCTACAAGGTCTCCCTGGAGCCTCCTTTTCTCCAGACTGAACAGCCCCAACTCTCTCAGCCTGTCTTCATAGGAGAAGTGCTCCAGCCCTCTCATCATCTTCGTGGCCCTCCTCTGGACGCTCTCCAAGAGGTCCATGTCCTTCTTATGTTAGGGGCTCCTGAGCTGGATGCAGTACTCCATTTGGAGTCTCATCAGAGTAGAGTAGAGGGGGCAAATCACCTCCCTCATTTTGCTGGCCTCACTTCTTTTGATGCAGCTCAGCATGCAGTTGGCTTTCTGGGCTGCAAGCGTGCATTGCTGGCTTATGTTGAGCTTCTCATTTACACTGATAGAATTGCTTATCTGGCTGATAAATACTACTGCCTTGATGTGTACTTTGATTTCTCCAAGGTCTTTGAGTAATGCACTAGATTTTGATTTTAAATTATTACACTATATGTAGTTATCACAGCACTGACTAGATGTAATTTAAGACTGGCTTGTTAATTACATTTCCATATAAGCCATCAGAGAAATATCATGATAAGGGAGTTGTGGGGTTTTTTGATAAATTTTTATCTATGACCTATAAGATATGATAACTTTCTAGTATGGCTGCTAAATTACACTGGTGGATGGAGGAAGTATTGATAAGTAAAGTTAATAAAACATTTTTTTTCCCCTTTAGTAGAGATAAACGCAACTGATTGCAAATTTTGCATTTGAGAGTAAAGAACATATCATATATTTCTATACAAAGTTTATATTGCTTGAAATCAATAATCTAGAAGATGACATATTTCAGCATCACAGTTTGTTTCAACATGAGTTCTTGCTTGCAGTGCTTCCTGAAAAAATGTAAAGAAGAACACCAGAAAGTAAGGTATCTTTTTCATATAGAGATCATGTAAGGAGAACTGCTGCAATTCTGTGTCCAATTCAAGACAACAAAAAAGTCTATAAAATGGCAGGAATATCACCTGAAGTGGGGTCATTAGAGCTTATTAATAGTGTGAAAAACCTGATAGAATCTCAGCTGCTTCCACTCAAGTTCCTTGACAGGAACGCAGTGCTTGTCATCTGCTGCATTTAAAATTTCAAATAGGATCCACATCAACTATTGGTGGAACATAAACTTAAAGATATAAGTCTTAAAGAGACTTTATTAAAAAAAATGTCAATAGATGACTTGTTCATCAGGAATAAGCAATTAAGAAAAATATCTAATAGTAGAGGATTTTCAGACTTGCTGGCAAAGACAGTGAAATACAATGAGTGGAGGTTTTGGCAGACGTGGTCTTTATAACAGGTTTAGCATCAGAGTCACTTTATATTGGGAGAAAAATGGGAACTCACATACTTGAGCACATACAGTTTGTAAGAACTATAATCTACAAGTAAAAGAATATCACTATTAAAGTATTCCTTACTGTAAGGAAAAAGTAATGATTTCTTTGGGGAAAATTTTACTTAGGTGGTGATACTAAAGAGAGAAATTTCAATCTACTGAGAACCACAGATGTTTCAGTAACCAGATGAATATGTAGGACATGAATTACTGTCTAGGAATATATTGAATAATAAAATAGCAAAGATGCAATTATTAAAATAAATATATGTATGTACATCTTAAGAAGCTGGGTAGTAAGAAACATGGAATGTCCTAACATTGCTTAATAGGCCATCTTTCTAGCTGACATTTCGTAGTATTGATGTTAGTCCAGAGCTGATAAAAAATTAGTCTTCATTGTCTGCACTGTAAGACTGGTGGGAACGTGGAAGACGTAGTTTTCAGGCACTGCAGTATGAATGAAACCTAGTGCATATTCCTAAGACTTATTAAGCTGCATTGTTTTAGTAATTAGATAAATTCTGAATGCTATTTTGTGAATACAGGACTATAGGAAATTTTAGCATCAAAGTATAGTCCTTAAAAATGCCTTAAGTGATCTGTCATTTTCTGTTAAAAGTTTTGTTGCTCAGAAATTTTAGTAATTCAGATAACAGAAGCTATCATGTATGAGAAACAGAGGACAGAAAACAGATGAAATTGATATCAAGCTTGTTAAAAACATTTAGCAAAATACCATTTTTAATTCTATTTATGCAATGTAAATATAAACATATATATAAAAATTGGAAGACCATTGTGATACACTCATTGTGTCAGCTGTACTTTATAAAAAGCTCTGAATTTGAAAACTAGCAAAGTTATAATTTAAACCTAGCCGTTAATAGAATGTATCATTTGAAGTTGTTGATATTATAATAAAAGTTTGATCATCACTGGCTGTAGACTCCTGGAATTAGCATTTACTTAAATTCCAGTTTGGAACTCTGCTGAGACATTCATTTTAGGACACTCTATTGCACATTAGTTATGCTTTTATCCAATGCAGCTTGAACAATTTAAAAAAAAAACCTGCAGTTTTTTTTTTTTCTTTAGGTAGTTTCCATCTTGTATGAGCAATTTGGGAAATCTTTAAATTATACCTCTATTTAAAATGCTTCTAGTATTACACAACTCTACAGCAATCTTTAATTCTCAATTTAGCAACTCATAAGTGCTAAGTCTTTTACTACCACCTCACCTTATTCCACTAGTTGTCTTCCTACTCCCAGGAGTAATTAATTCCTGCAGTATGTAAATGCACACCCACAAAAATGTTCACCTTTGGAAAATGTTTGCGATATGCATCTCTTATTCAAACTTTACCTTTTTTACAGACTTCATGTGCATTATCTCTCTTCTCAGTGCTTATTTTGTCTCTCAAGCGGTTATACAGCTTACTTGCCAACGTTGAAAAGCAAGTATGCAATCTTCCTGTCCTTAGTGTGCTTGCAGTAGGCTGCAGCAGCAATTCCTGAATCGGTAACCGGAGTTCCTAGAAATGAGACTATGGCAGAGGATCAGGCATTTCTTGAATCCTTTTAACCATGCCTTTGAAAGTGGAAGTGAAATCAATATTAAAAAACTGAACCTGAAGCCAATTAAAACAAATGCCAAAAAATGAAAGAAAGGGAGAAAGAATAGAAGAAACAATCTTAAATTAACAATTTAATTAAAGACTATAATTTAAATTTGTACCACTTTTTAGCATTATGTTGGTCTCTATGCTTTGTCTCGACATCATCCTGTGTTTTTCAAGTGTGATTTCACACCAAAGAAAGCTTTTGTGCACAAAATGTAATTTACATTAAAACATGAGAAAAACACAAAAAGATTATGTTCAGCACTCTTTTATAAATAGACGGATAGATTGACAATTTTTTTTAAGCAATAAATGAATTAACTTATTTTTTAATCTGTTAATAACAGAAACATATTGAATGGATTTGTAGAGATATTAATTTTTAATACTGATCAATATAAAATTGCATTGAAGTAAGTCACAAGTAATCATATAATTACAATACAGTTGAAAGGCAATACAGCAGTTCAAAGTTCTGAAAAGTTCTATAAAGCAATTCAGTGAAGGTAATTCATCAGATATCTTCTCCAAGCAGAATGATGGAGTTCTGTGCACAAATAAGAGTATTTCTGTTAAATCAGAACACTGATTTAAATGTAATCTACACAAGTGATTCATGCCCATATGAGTTTCACTGAGATACATTCAAATTAAAGATGTGTCAAATTATAATCATCTACCAACGTAGACTTGCTTCAGACTGAGTAAAGAAATTATTTGACTACTTCCGTGCACATATTTCTGTATGATTGAGTATCTCCTATAACAAATTCTAATTTGTGTTTGTTCTTTGTGGTTTACAATTTATTTACTTGAGTGTAACTTCTTTACCCTAGTGGTTAATGCAATTATTCAAAGAAAATTCCCTATGTGTATGTATGTTCATTTTCTATTCCAAAACTACTAATTTTTATGTTCTTCATTCCTACTTAGATAATTCTGGGTACCTACTATATATTCTATGTGAGCAACATGGCACCGGTAAGTTTTGATCAAGTTACGCATTTATTTTTGTACACACACACACATGCTCATAAATGTATTAAAGACAGGAATGTCTTATCAGACTTTAAATAGCTGTGTATACTCCTGAAGGTTTGTACAGAAGACTTCAGAGAGCTTACATGTCATTCTGGATATTTATGTAACATGTTAGCTGCATCTCCTTTTCTAGGTTCTCTCTATATTAGGTTCTTAATGAGGAGATAATATGCCTAAGGGACATTTCATTTGGTGTCTTAGAAAGAGCAGGGAATGGAAGAAATTCTTGATACATAGAAAATTATTTTTGGAATAACGATTAATTGTATCCAGTTCATAATCTGTACACTGATATATATATTTGCATATCAAGATAATCAAAAGCTTTAAAGCTTTCAAAATGCTTAGGGTAATTTACAACAAGATTTAATAGATGCATTAAATTAAGTCTTATTTCATGTACTTCTGAATTATTAGGTGAATCTGAAGTAGCTTTTAAAAGTGGCAGAACAACTGCAGCTTCTTTCAGATAATTCTTGGACTGTCCCCTGGGTATGTCATTAACAAAGCAGAACTGACTAAAATAAAATTAGAAGTTAAAATTCTTAATTTTTCAGAGTTAAGGCTGCACTATGTGATATTTAAATGCAATATCACCATCTGAAGGTCCAAGTTCAAATTA
Source organism: Chlamydotis macqueenii (assembly GCF_036417535.1). NCBI lineage: Eukaryota > Metazoa > Chordata > Aves > Otidiformes > Otididae > Chlamydotis > Chlamydotis macqueenii. The sequence continues at coordinate 14,092,353 of NC_141558.1, forward strand.
AAATCCAAACACTTCCTGGTCAGCAAACATCTGGATCCTCACTCAGTGTTCATTATTCATGTTCACAAGTCAGCCAAGGCTTCCATGAAAAGAATGTGTCAAAAAAGCAAAATGTTCTAAAACGTGATAAGGAAATCTTTGCTGCAGTTTGTATAGAATGCCACATGAAGAGCCCTTACTGTTTTAAAGTATGTGAATCAAAATGTATCTTCATAAACCAGGGAAAAATAATTTATTTTAAAAAATGGTTTGATTATTTAATTTTCAGCATCACATTTAGGAACAATTTTTTTTCTTCACCGCAATTGTAATTTTGAAAAAGTTTTTTCAAAAATCAATGCAATGCAAAACCACAAACTCTATTTGTGAATTAATCAGGGAAAGCTGAGAAAACTTAAGAAAGGGTAGAGAGGTTTAAAACTTTGCTTACAGGTGATTTATTTTTCTGACTAGCTATCTGGAAATAAAAGATTGCATATAAATAGTGGGAAGGATATTAAATAAAATATTCAGAGGATTAGGAGGATATTAGAAGGATATTAAATAAGCCTGAATCTTTTTGCAACCTGGAATAAACTTCTCTGAGACTTAAGACTCTTTTGCATGGTTTTGGAATGAAATATGAAAGTAAACAGTAACATTAATTGTACATGTGAAGAATTGGATTTCATTGTCCAGCTAACATGTTAATGACTGCATTAAGCAAGAAAAGACGAGTTGCTGTGTAGTAAGAGGTGTTAAAACAAGGGATCAGTGCAAAAGACAACTACATAAACCCTGAAATTTTAAAAGAGAGACAATGAAATATACATCAAATAATTTTATCAGGTGAATCACTAAACTAGCACTGAAACCTTGGATATTTGTATCACCTATCTTGAATAACAGCCTAATATAAAAAAGCATCTAAATGCTACTGTATAAATTGTAAGTATATACTGTCAAAGAATAAGGAAAGAAACCCCTAAAATAAGTCAAAATAAAAAAAAAAGTTTTCTTATTTAGGTATTTACATCCTTGTAGACAGTTTTCTGACAGAATAAAACATCATCGCTTGAAATTGTAACATTAATAATTTCTGCATGAAACATATACTTTGTATATTTAGGTACCATAGGGAATTATTTTTTTTATTTGTATAGCATAATAAATATGATGCATATGTCAAAGCTATTGAGATTTTGTTTTGTTTTCGGTCAAATACTTCTTTGCAGTAAAAACACAAATAGCACAATTGATAGTATGTTTGTTAATAAAAAATAATTTTAACCCATTTTAATAAAGGTAATAACAACATGTTCGGATTAACAAAAATAAATTCATTTAACTTTGATTGGAACACTTTTTGTATGAGTTTATAAGCTAATAAACAAGTGTTTTGTTAATAAAGAAAACATACAATATTAAATAAAAAGTTGGAGATATTAATTAAGAAATATTAATGTAAATCATAAACTATTCAGTAAAATTTTGTTTCATTCTCTCACCATAGAGAAGTCTTAGTTATACAATTAGCAAATTAGCAAGTCTTTAAGAGACCAATATGAAAAGTTGCCAGATATTGCACTGAGAAAGTCTCAACAATGAAGTGGCTAAATAAATAAATAAATACATAAATACTGTAATTGTCAGTAACTAGTCACTGAACTGTCGACTGCAATGGAAGTGGTTGTTTCATCTCTGACCTCCTGGCTTTCAATTATGATCAAACACAGTCTGGATTAGTATATTTTCCTTTTCTTCAGAGCTCAGTCATTATTTTAGAATCCTCATCTTGCCATTGTTATACATGTTTAATAGTTCAGGACACTTTTAAAAACTTTTCATTGAAATACTGTGATTAAAACATTGCTTAATCTCACAACAAGCACTTCTGCCACAAGAAGCCAAAATTTATCATGTCCCAGTTCACATGGGGAAGAGCTAGGTCCTTCAGTGGTCAGCTGCAAATGGTAATTAATGAATCTCTACTTCAGAATAATTTTATTTATTGTAAAAATAGGAATTTCCAATTATTTTTTCTTTGGCTCAGTGATTCTTTATTCTACTTCTTGTTTATGCTACAATCAATCAAAAATCAATCTTTGAGTTCCTAAAAGTAACAGGAGTTCAAATTAGCCTGCAGTGGCTCATGAAGTTGTTGATAATGTAAGCATGGAAGTAATTTGGAAGAATATTAAGATACCATGCATGAAGAGCCACATAAATACGATGATCAGAGTAATAGAAAATCAGATAAATTATAGAGGGCAAGATCATGCCCTTGGGGATTAATAAGAACTTGTGCTACAAGCTTATTAATTGGAACTGACTAGTGTAAAAAGATTCTGGTTTTCCATCATCCTATGATAGTTTATAAACTTCCAAATAATTCAGTAATGAAAAAGATAAATGTTATCTCGGAATACATAGAGTAGCATACCAGATATAGCTTGTAGCATAGGGTACCAGTAAAGCAGAAAATTGTTAATTTTACCTTAAAAATTTCTAGTGAGATCATATCCATAAAATAAATATTAAAAAAAAAAGGTTTGTCCTGTACATGCTTGCAGACTAAGAAAAGTTAGTATGATAGAAGAATAAAAAACATATCTTACCAAAGGAGGCAAAAGCTTTTGTCTTATATATTCAAAGGATAGGGTTATTATAGAAGAAGAGAAGGAGAAGGAAAGGAGGAAACGCAATCTGAGCTTAAAGGATAAATTACTGGCCGTTGAAACTATTAAACCAGAAATTAGAGGAAGATTCTAAAATAATAAAACACTGAGGCTCTATAGCAGCCTTTCAGTAGGAGCATCAGGACAAAACAGTAACAGAAAAAATATTTTTAAGATTAATCTTAATATAGCTAGGATCACTAGACTTAATGTAGGACTATTCAACAACCTATGATATACAAGACCTTAAATCTCACTCAGAATTTCTTTTGTTGTTCTGTCTAGGCTTATGAAAACCATAAATCTCAATTTTATGGGGTTTAATTCCATACTCTAACAAAAAGAAACTCTTAAAATAGCATTTACCTCTTTGACATGTTCAAAACCAGGCTCGCAGTCACATTTATTTGTTCCCCAAGTAAACACTGGGTTTTACTGTCCCATGTACTGCAGAGACCATAAAGCACCTTACAAACAGACTGAGTCTTCTCTGTTTTGATCAGCAACCAAAGTAACATAGAATGGAATTACAGACTAGATAATTACCTAAAGGACAGAAGAAGATTCTTGTTAGGGGTTAGCTTGAAGTTTACACAGCTACCGCAAGAGAAATATCACCTTTTTTTCCAAATCAAGAGAATCTGACATATTTGTTATTAAAAATAAATTTCTACTTAATTCTGTGATACTATAATTAATTTTACTCTTTGCTATGACATTTTGGCAATATTTGGTCTGTCTTGCAGAATGAAGTCTATTTCACTGAATGAGTACATATATTTTTCTCTCTGTTTTCTGTTGATTTCAGAGTCACATAACTACAAACAGGAGGAAACATGTTTTCTTTAATCTTTCTAACTAATGAAAAGAAAAGTATTCAAAAAGCCTATTACTGTTCTCACATCTATTATCATTTCATATGAAGACATGCTTTTTTTTTTCTCAAATCAAGTACAGAAACTCCCCAAATATATAATTCTGATTATTTACTTACGAGTCTAATATAATGAGACAGATCAATTTCACACCTAAATCTGGTATCTAACATAACGTACAGTCTATTCTTTACAGGTGTGATATGGAAAATCCAGTTTCCCAGATCTCACATTTGGGCTTTCAAGGTTTTTGCGATATTGAATTTGATTTTTTTTGAGAGCTAACATAAGTAGAGAAACAAATCTATTTGTATAACAGAAATAGTGTTTCCAATTTCAATAATATTTTCATAGCCCATATATCAACTAAGATTTGAAAATCATGAAAGCATACAAGAAATTGTTTTACCTGTGTACATTGGCTGCAAGCTTTTCTGATAGACTCTGAATATTTTGCTTAGTGTCTCAAATACCTTACATCCCTACAGTTTACAATTTAATACTTATCCCTGCTTTTTCCACACAAACTTTTGAAAAGAATGAAATAAAATCCTCCAGAAGACAAATAACAATAGGTAATGTTAACGATGACCATTTTCTGATTCGAGGCATATTAGTACTATAAGTAGCTTTTTAACCACTGCTTATGTTTCATTGGCAGAAATCAGCCACTAGCCCCATATTTTGGCAGCCAACGGAATAAAAGACACTAACTTTCTCTCCATTCGATCTTTTGACTATTGTGCCAGTATGTGTGCTAAAACATAAAGAAGAAAAGAGTTCAGAGAAAACTCTCCCACCTGCTGATATCAGAAACTAAAGAACTTGCCGTCTGTGGTTTCACTGACAAACTGATTTGCAGGAACTAGAACAGGTTTGAAACAAAAAAAATGTTCTTCTTTGCAAAGTGCATCTTTCTCTATCCCTTTCCCACCTGCACTCTGTTATTGAAAAAATATTTTTTCTATCTCCATGAAAGTAACAAAGCTATAAGGTTTTGAACTCATTTGCCATTAAAAGAAGAACATAACTCCCTTGTGGGCACTGCAATTTTGGGAAGTGCTTACATTAGTGGTAATGACTTTATTTTATTATTTGGTATTATTCTCCTAGTACTACTCTTTATAAACCGATTGTTCAGATCAAGAGTGTACATCAACAGTGTTAGAGCCCTCAATTACAAAAAGAAACATACTAAAGTATAAAATCAGAAATTATATCTTGTTTAGATCGTCATTAGAAAGTAGGTCTGTTTGAATAGGTAAACAAGAATTGGGAAATAAAGAAGAAAAAATAATTTTCATTTAGTAGTTCCCTTACATTGATTTGCTCATCTTTTTCCCTTTTGTTGCTACTTGCTTTGAAAGATGTTGCCTTTCAGAATTTGCTGTTGCATTGGGTGTAAATGACAAGAGTTTGGTAGCAGAGGGGCTCAGGGGCAGCTGCTGAGAGAAGAGGCTGGAGCTGCCCCATTCCAGACACAGCTGATTCCAGCTGACTCTATAACAGACCCGTCACAGGACACAGCTGAGCCAATCCACAAAGTTTGTGGTGCCTCTGTGAAAGGGCAGAAAAAAAATGAGGCAGAGGGGAGTGAGGAGAGGAGGAGAGAACAACAAAGAGAATAACAAAGAGAATGAGGGAATAACAAGGTGGAGTTCCATGGCAGAACAGGAACTCTCCCGAAGGGACTGCAGCCCATAGAGGACCCATGTAGTGGCACAGGAAAATAAGTGAGAAAGAAAGAGCAACACAGAGAAATTGCTATGTCCTGACCTCAGCCTGCTGTGTCTCTCATTGCTCCACTGAAAGGACAGAGTGTAACCTATGACAATATCAAGGTGGGGAGGAGATATGTCTGGAATAAGATGAACCTGGAAAATGGAGAGGATAGGTGATTTTCATAGAATCATAGAATCACAGAATGGTTTGAGGTGGAAGTGACCTTGAAAGATCCTCTAGTCCAACCTCCCTGCAGTGGGCAGGTACATCTCCAACCAGATCAGGTTGCTCAGAGCCTTGTCCAACCTGGCCTTGAATGTTTCCAGGGGTGGGGCATCCACCACCTCTCTGGGCAACCTGTTCATGTGTTCCACCACCCTCATTTTAAAAAAAAAATTCCTTATATCTAGACTAAATCTACTCTCTTTTAGTTTAAAACCTTTACCCCTTGTCCTATCACAACAGGCCCTGCTAAACAGTTTCTCCCTGTCTTTCCTGTAGGCCCCATTTAGCCACTGGAAGGCTGCTATAAGGTCTCCCTGGAGCCTTCTCTTCTCCAGGCTCAACAGCCCCAACTCTCTCAGCCTTTCTCCATAGCAGAGGTGCTCCAGCCCTCTGACGATTTTTGTGGTCCTTTAAATGTTTGGTTTTGTTTGTTTGTTTGTTTTTTCTGTTTCCCCATAGTTGAGTCAATAATTAAATATTTATACTAATCTGCATTAAATTTAGTTAAATTCTCCAGTTTGAAACTTTTTGTCCACAGTAGCACTTGGTAAGTGATTCACCTGTCTTTATTTCAAACCACTAGCTTACTCATTATTTCTGTTTTCTCCTCTATCCTGCTATTGGTGAGGGAAGTGAGCAAGCAGCTGTGTGGGAACTTGGTTGTTAGCCTGGACGAACCCACCGCAGCTGTGTTCACCAGCTATTAGTTTAGCTTGTTCTGCACATGCATTACAATATACTATTGCATCCTGGGCTGCATCAAGAGGAGCGTGGCCAGCAGGTCGAGGGAGGTGATTCTCCCCCTCTACTCTGCCCTGGTGAGACCCCACCTGGAGTACTGTGTCCAGTTCTGGAGCCCCCAACACAAGAAGGACATGGACCAGTTGGAGCAGGTCCAGAGGAGGGCCACGAAGATGATAAAAGGGCTGGAGCACCTCTCTTATGAGGACAGGCTGAGAGAGTTGGGGCTGTTCAGCCTGCAGAAGAGGAGGCTCCGGGGAGACCTGATAGCGGTCTTCCAGTACCTCAAGGGGGCCTACAAGAAAGATGGGGAGAGGCTGTTTAGTAGGGCCTGTTGCGATAGGACGAGAGGTAATGGTTTTAAAATAGAGGGGGGTAGATTTAGATTAGAAATTAGGAAAAAATTTTTTACGATGCGGGTTATAGAACACTGGAACAGGTTGCCCAGGAAGGTGGTGGATGCCCCATCTCTGGAAGCGTTCAAGGCCAGGCTGGATGAGGCTCTGAGCAACCTGATCTAGTTGGGGATGTCCCTGGTCCTTGCAGGGGGGTTGGACTAGATGACCTTTGAAGGTCCCTTCCAACCCTAACCATTCTATGATTCTATGATTCTATATGATAAGATTTTATTTCTCCATAAACACTCCTGTAGTTTACAAGATGGAATGTTCTTTCTGAAATGACATGGTCCCATCCTATGTAAAAGGTATAACATTCTCAGCTTCCAGTCACCAATCCTAGCACTATAAACCCATGGAATTTTCTTTGAAGTTTTCTTTTCAAGTGGTATTAACTATTACAGCGTATATGCAGGCATCTCCAAATATTGACAGGTAACAACCTCTGCCCCATTGGACCTAGAAAATATTAAAATTGCTAATGAGGAACAGAAGACTATCATACAAGAAAAAAAAGCTCTATATAACAGTTGTATTTTTACATGTTATTTAAAATATAATAATATGCAATAATATGTAATATTATTAGCTTAAGAAAAAATATGAATCACAGAGGATCTGGATTTCCAAGCACCTCATCATAGCTAGTTTTGAATATTTTTCTCTAGCCAGTTCAACTTGATGCTGAAAGACAGCAAAGTTCTGATGAAAATGAAAATCATAGCAGTAAAAATATATAATTTTTGTTTGTTTATAAGTGTTTCTGGACAGAAATACTAAATTCTGCCACTATCATGCTGAACACAGATACTTGCCACAAGACCTATGCTGACCATGCATGTCAGCAGGGAAATAATTAGCTAGAGTGAAGAGTAAACACTGTATAGTGGTACAGCTTTGTGGCAACAGTAAAAGTACTTCAGATGACTAGGTACTTGCACTGCTTAAGGCCTTACATTTGCCAAGCACAGCACCACTTTGACCTCACTGTACTACCAATTGCAGCATTATGCAAATATACCACAACCATTAAACTCTCCATCATGTGGATTAGAAATAAGGTTTATAATGTATGAACTCTCATTCCCTAGAAACACAAGGCTCATTCCTTGCTGCTGTGAAGAAATAAAAACCAGAAACTACTGGAGAAAACAAGTCAGCTGTGTACACAAAGATCCAATGAACTACAGAAACCTCTATTAGAGAGCAAGAGCTGGCAATCAAGATCTCGCACCTCACAATGAAGACGACTGTACCTTGTGAGCGGTAAGTTCTGGCTTGGTTGATTTTGCAGGTGGGTGCTGTGGCAAGGACTATGAATTTTAACTTATTTATAAGATATAAGGATGAATTCAGTTTCATCCTGTAGTTAAAATGTAGCTGAGTGTTAGGGGTGTGCACATTATTACCTCACTGACCCAGGAACATGCTGCAAGGATGAGCCAATGGACTGATAGGAGACAATAGGTCAGTATGGGACAAGGTGATTGACTCACCCTCCAGTACTTTCACAACTACTTGATTAACTTTTACAGAAGCTCTCCTGGTGAGAATTTCCACAGTCCCTTGGGTTCCCCCAGGCAGATTCTGCTCCCTAGACAATCAATAGGGACTATAGGTAGGTTTATGTGTTACTTAACATCCTGGATGGAGAATCTAACCATTCCAGAGTCTCATTCAGGCGGTCCTTGCTGCAGAATCAGCCAAACAATGTAAATACTGGTAAATAGTCCATAGATTTTTTTTTTTCCTGCAGCTGAAGAAATGCACATAGGATACGCTTTTGTACATAGGAAAGATTATTAGGGGATATTTTCTAGGTAGCTTAAGAAAATCACCAGTAGTAGATTTTGTATTAATAGAATTGTCATATAGGACTGTGGGACAGCTGGAATTGAAAACAACAGTGCTTTTAGCAGTCTCACCTGATCCCTGGACAGTGACTGGGTGATATGCTTGGGATATTTGATTCCTCAGTTGAGGATTATCCTAAAAGGTCTGGGGAAGTTTTGAAAACACACTCTTCCCCACAAAATCCTTGCTGGCTAAGGTGCAGCTGTGTACTCACCCTGCTTGTATATGTGCACGTTATTTTCAGTATTCAGTGTTTGCTCTCCATGTCTTCTAAAGGGGTGATGATTTCAGTAGGTGGTTTAACATTAAAAACCTAAACTCAGCATGGCAGAGGCTTATGGATCCAATTTTTTTTTTATGTGACACAAGAGAAGGGACATACCCTTTCTCTCCTTTCCCATTTTGAGTCTAAACACTTTGATGAGGGAATAAGGACTTTGTAATAGCTTTCATGACGAGACTGCAGCTCAGACTCATCTTTAAAATGTCACCTCCATGCTTCATTCACCACTGAAAAATAATTTTTATAAGTGTCATTTTCCTTTTACATGCAGCAGCAGGTGTCACTCAGGAAAATGGACAATCATTTATTTCTGATATTTGTGTTTATTAGCTTATAAACTATAATATATTTAAATCATACAGAAGATTTGTTCTTCTGGGAAGACTCCTGTCTTTGAAACATTATCTTACCCCCAAGACATAATGAAAAGTTATGTTTTACCTTCCTAATATATGATAGTCTATAAGCTCCCTCAAAATCCTGGCATACACCTGGCATGGGTAAAATCTTCGAAGGATTTTGGGCTGCATGATCAGACCTTTACTAAAGCAAGACTACACAACAGCACAGAGTGCTCCCCACTTCCCAAAAAAACCTAACTTTGGTTGGGAACTGAGAAAGGTGGATCCCCAAACTAACACTTATGTACTAGCAGAAAATTTATTTTCAAAAAGGGAATTCTCTGAGAGCCACTTACTGATATCTTTTTCTCTATTTGGAGGCTCAAAGATCCATAAAACCGACTGAACATCCCTGCTTTGAGTATTTGAAAAGGTTTCTTGGTGTTACATCTGGAAAATAAATGCATTACCTAGTATTGCCAACTCTGCAAATTCAGAATTCATTAACTGGATCCCTCTAAGCATATCAGATTTATTAACAATCATAAGAATTTAGTTAAGGACAAGTAGCCCAGCACATTTGGTGCTGAATGTTGCATTAGTTGTTCACACTGCTATTTTCTCCAGTGCAACAGTCAGAAAATGTTATATCAGCTGCAACACTGAACTTGTCATGTATTTCAAGACATGGATATCTAAGACAAAAACTTAACATGGGTTCCACACAAGGGTATCAGTCATCACTGAAAGGTAAATACGTTATTCTGTAGAAAATTTAAAAAAGGTTTTCTCTTTTCAATTGTTGTACCAAAATGGATTTTTAGTTTCAGGCCCTGAGAGTCTTACTTTCTGGAAAATACTTCACAGAACCTTGTCCCTCACTTAGCCAATATCCTCAGTGATCCATAGTAAGATTCACAATTTCAAAAGCAATGAAGAATATGGTACACTCTAATTGCCTCTTGACTGCAGGTAGATTATTGAATAGGTAAAATCAATTTTACTATACAGTGAGCAGGCATGGAATTAAAGCAGTCTTATTGAAGAGCTGGTCAAAAGTAATTTCCAGCTGAAGAGTTTTCCATCAGAAAATGCTAATTTACGCATTACACCTTTACTGTCAGCCAGGAATGCCCAGTTTCCTGATAACCTACCTGGAAAAGGAAATAAAAGATGCAGAGCCAGGCTACATGACACTCTATGTAGAGGTCTAGGAAGAATTAAAATTTGTATTATTTTAATGTACTCACTACTTCATTATCTTCTTGTGGCTAAGAGAGGAAGAGGAATGTCTGTGAACCCTGGGGTCTTTGCCAGTAGTGCTTCCTTTCCTGCTATATTATTATTGCAAAGAAACATGCTTTAGATGGTTTAGATTGTTTATCTAAACAATGGTTTAGATATATGTTTTCAGAGTGTCTTTCCCAGAAAAACTCTTACTAAAGCTACAGGTTTTATTTATATAAGGTAAGTGTTACTTTTTTTTTTTTTTTTTTTTTTTTTTTTCAAAAGTCCCTGACTCCTTAACCACAAGTCCGTGAGAACAGGGTTTTGGAATTAGATTAATATCCTGCCTTACAAAGTTCTCTCCTTGATTCTTTATCTTATTGCTTATTCTTTTTTGATCCTTCTCTTTTAGCTCAATAGAAATACAAGTCCAAACATGGAATATACTATTCCATATTTGAAAATTTAAATTAATTTTGAGGAATTCAGACCAGTATTTGAAGTTCCAATAAAGTTTTAATAACAGCTGTGTTCAAAAAAAATAACCTTCAGAGGGTTTTTTTACTGCATATTAGATGATTATCCCATTTCTAATGTTTAAACTATATGTGTCCAGTGTGTATAAGACTGTCCCAAAGATTTTTTAATCTGAGATATGCCAATAAAGTAATAATGGAGTTTATTTCTATGCCATAATTATGAAAAGATTTTTCTCTAGCTTTCTGAAGATTTTACTTGTGTCATTTCATAGTCTGCCAATTTTGTGTCTGTGTGTCAGTTCACAAAAGAAACATGTATTTGGGACAGTTACTATCTGATATGGTTTAATTTATGTTGTAATTGCACTTTGCTACGTTTCCCAGGCTTTTTATTGTCCTACAGAGACAGCAGCTTATCATAAGCCTCAATGTAATGTATTTTTTTTCAGCAACAGAGTTTTGTGGCTTGCCAAATATCCCTGAAAATATCTGCTTGGGAAATCTTTTCAAAGGCTTGTTTCAGAATATACAATTGTTTTTGGTTCATGAGAAGCAACATTAAAAATTATACTCCTGATAATCACTGAGATTTTCTTAATACAGCTCACACTTCTTAATATGCTTCATATCAATAGAATTCCTAGAATGAGAGAATATTAGAATAACTTGAGTTGGAAGGGACCTTTAAAGGCTGTCTAGTCCAACCCCTCTGCAAGAAGCAGGGACATCTCCAACCAGATCAGGTTGCTCAGAGCCCCATCCAACCATTCATGTTTCTAGGGATGGAGGATTTGCCACATTTCCAGACAACCTATTCTAGTGTTTCACCACCCTCATTGTAAAAACTTTCTTCCTTATATCTAGTCTGAATCTACCCTTTCACTTTCTTCTATCACTTTCTTCTGCCTATCACTTTCTTCCTTCATCTTTACTGATACAGTAGATCTCAACGTCGTCTTCTGGAATGAGTATGGTGCAGTGAACCAGTAATTAACCTATCAAAGTCCCCAAGTAGTCACTCATGGGATGCACTACCACTACTAGAGACTAGTTAAGTATTCACTCTCATGAAGTGAAAGATTCTAGTGAAATATGGTATTGGCTCTTCTTTACGGGAAACATGGATGTACTGAAAAAGTAAGCAGTGACATTATGATCAAGTTTGTTGATGCATCTTCTCTATTCAGAGCATTTTAAGTCAATCTACAGGGTTCTGGGGTATTGTTTTAATCTCACTATGGTGCCCATATCATGATTACTCATTTGAACCCTAGCTTTGAGAAACTCACTATATAAAGTATCCTCACATAAACAGACATTTGTAGACACTTTACATTCCTACAATAAACAGGCGAGTGAGCTTTCCTCAGCAGTGCATGTCTTGAATTATGAAGAACTGCTGCTTAATCTTTGAATACAAAATGGTTTATCTCACTGTTTTCAGTTCTACTTCTAGGACTAACAGTAGACTGAAATCTAGCACAGTGTCATATTTGTGCCAATTAAAAGCTTTCAAGCTCTCGGGGGATGGAGACTGTCAGGGGTCAGAGTACTCGCCCTAGGAATTTAGTTCTTTGCACTTAAGGCCAGCTTGCTAATAAGAGAGAGTTGTAGAGGAAGCCTTGACAGCCTTGGATGTCCTTGAAAAAAAGCTGGAAGGAGGCTCAGCAGAGCCTTTTTCCTAACAGCTCTGCTAAAAAACCTCAGCATTCCTCCTTCTTTTGCTTGGGAGCTGCTTTTCAGCTGAGGCTCTGGAACTTAGCTCCTGCCTGAACTACACTGTAATAACATTGCAACTATGCTTGTGCCTGGCCCTGACCAGTGGAGTTGATTTCCTGACTTGAACTGAGATCTACCGTGTCAATTTGGACTTGTCTGGTGATCACTGGGCTCTTGGCTGACACTGATTGTTATAATTGGACCTTCTTTCTCAGGTATAATGGTACTGTGTTGTCAGTGAGGCCACTGCCTCTGCCTGTCTTGCCATGACTTCTGGCGCTGGCTGACCTTTCCTTACAAAGAAGCTTGCTCTTGTTGCTCCTTGACAGAGAACAGAGTTTACGAATATATTATTTGATTGCTGACTTTCAGACATTAACATATGGCTCCACATCACTCCATGTCCCAGTCAGATTTCATTTAGGAAAGAGTTTAGAAGAAGGTTTGTTTTCTTAGTCTGAAGTTATCATTTAATTGTTGAATCTATTGACTATTGCTTTGTTTACTGCTCTGTAATTGAAAATCTTCCTGGAGCAAAGGATCAGAGATACGAGTACTGGCATAACTTTAGAGTATAGATCATGTCCTTACTGAGGTTATAGGGCATTTGATCATCTAACAAGGTTTCTGCAACAGATCCTATTCATTGATCACTGATTCTAGGATGAGCCAACATTGTTAAAGTAAAATTAGTTTGAACATTTGAATTAATTTAGTTTATCATTTCCAGTATCACAGCCTGAATGGATGAGTAGCAAAAGGTGAGAAAACTCTGAAGAATTACAAGTGTAACCTACAGTAGCTTTCTAGAAATTTGAGTATCTTTTGAATAAGTTTCTATTCTGTGGTGTCTAGTGAAAGCAATGAAAACCATTAAGTCAGTCTAAAATAAGCTCCTTTTAGAAGAAGATAATATTCAATAGCAAATTAGACAGTAATGACAATTTAACATATGTTTGAAAAGAAAACCATGATTGATTTAATCCTGAATACTGTAGGTGTTCCACTTATTCATTTGCATAGAAGGAAAAAAAAAAGATAGTAAAGGAGTCTTTTTCTGGTCCTTTTTTGTTGAAGTAAAATTCATGTCTAAGTGAATTATATAAAAATATTGCCTTCTATCTTCAAAACACGTTAGATACAAAAGACATAATGAAAAATAGTTTAGTAACAAACCATGCTTAACAGGTCCAGATATTTATGCTTTAGAAGAAGGGAAAAAGAATGGATAAAATTACTTCTCATATAACCTTTTTTAAATAAAGAAGAAAGTAAAATTGTTAGTATGTTATGTTCGGCTTATAGTTATGTCTTTTACCCATCAACACCAAAACAAGGAGAAAATGTCTGCTTTTGTTCACATTCTTGATTCAGCAGCTAGATGGCCCATCAAAAAAATGAAGCATCATCTCACTTGTTTAGCTTTGCCCTTGTGTATAGAGTACAGCTGTCTGTTAATTGTGGAAATTACTGCTCCATGGAAGTGTGATAACACAGGATCTTGGAATCACTTTCTGCTGAAAATATTGAGCAATTTTGTGTAAGATTCAATATTTGCAGATGTGATCATGAGGAGGTAATTTAACTTGTGGAAAATGCACACAACTGTTTAAGGGAGTCACATAGCTCCTTAAATTACTGATAGAGAAATAACCAAGACAGCTATTACAAAAGATTTTAAAACAGGTTTTATAAAAATGCAACTACTATTGAAGTAATCTAACATGAAAAAAAAACAACCCCAATCAGAACCATTTGTGTTAACTTCCACTCTCTTCACTTCCTTTCTATCCATTGGTGCCATCTCCAGTAACAAACTGCTGCTGACTCTGAAGATTCTGCCCAAGTATGGAATAAGAAGATAATGTATCTCCCAAGCAATGTAGGTTTTCATTGAAATCTAACATTGCGCTTGAAAACAAATATCAGGATTTTTTTCAGTTTTATGTGCTATGGGAGATCCTGTAAACTGTGTTTGTCACTAGGGAAACAATTTTTTTCCCATCAGTTGCTGAAAAGGATAAAGATCAACCTGGAGTTTGAGGACTAGGCAGACCACTACCTTTCTGATCCAGCATGATGTATCTTTAGTTTTCTATTTTAGATTTCTGATGTCTCCTCCTTTGAAGAAAATGTTACATTTACACAAAACACTGCAATCTTTCTCTGGACCATCTCTATCAACTGGAACTCACTGTAACTATGCCATGTTTAGTACCAACAGACCAGGGTGACAAATCATTCCCTAAAAAGATGCAGATTGAAACCTCCTAGTAGTCTCTCAGAAAGAAGAAATGCTGTAGCCGCTAACAAGTAATATAATTGGAAGCATCAATACTTTCACAACCTTATGTATACACAGCCATGTCTCTGAAATTCAAGCAGCAGAAGCATATCAGCAAAGGCTGTTGTCTTTAAAAGTACTAGCTAATTATTTAAAATAGACCCGCATCATGAAATGCCAGGTACTAAAATAGAAAAGTTCTGCACATGGCACTGACAACTTTTTTTTTTGTTGTTGTTGTAGCTTTTTTTTTTTTTGGTATTTTTACCAGCAGCCATCCTTATGGCAGCAGAAATTCATCCTTATCCACAGCAGTTTAAATAGATTTTTTAAATTCCCTTGACAGAAAATTCATTATAGCCTCTGTATTATTTGAAGGAGACTTGAATAGTCAAAGAATAAATGCCAGAAGTGGCATCTAACAATAAAATGGAGGAATCCTGCTCCTTCAGAAGGAAGGAATAGCTAAGGAAGTTACTCATGACTTTGCCATCCATCACATCACTTCTACCTCCTTATACTTATAGTTGTACTCATGCTATCTCAGCATAACATCTCCCAGGGCATAAAATTATCTAAAAATTGAGTTAAAACAGATTATCTTTAAGGAAGGATGATTAGGACTGGACTCCAGATAGCAACAGCCCAAAGGACTTTCATATTTTTTAGCCTAAGGTAGAAATACAAAAATGTGGCAGAATTTCTACAGATTTCTGTACGACCAGAGTTTAGATCTCACATACAGTATGTGAGGTCTACATACAGTATGTATGTGAGACAGCTACTTGCACCACAAAGCACAGGAGGCTCACTGGTCTGTTAATGAAAGCTATGTAGGTGTAAACAGTCATTTGAAGTGTGATGTAAGGAGCAATCTTGTGAATTTCCTAACCATCTAAATGACACTTCCAAGGATGGAAGATCTTGTTGACAAAGAACACTTTCAAGAATGGTATCAAAGACCATAATATTTTATTTTCCAGAAACAATTTTACCACTCTTAGACATCAGATCCGATTTTTGTCTGTTTATTCCCAAACTAGGTGCCCAAAATGGAGATACAAAAAATGGTTACTTCTGAAAATATTGATTGGTTTGCTTCCCACAGTTACTGTCATGTAAATAGTTCTGGAGTGAGTGGGGTTGTTTTGTTTGGTAGGACTTTTTTAACATATTAGGTAATTTTACAGGGAAAGGACATAGATGTTCTTATCTCATTAAAAAAGCAATGAAATGTTGTATCTCATACAAATGAAGTTTTGTGCAGATCAGTGTATAAATGGCTGACCTATTCATTCTTGAGGTGTTGCAGTTCATCATGTGGTATATTACTCTAAATCACCATCTGTTTAATTTTGTATTGTTATATTGGACTATGAAGTATGACTTTTCAGGCTTCTGATGCAATTCTTGTCAGAAATAACTTCAGTGGCTGAAGAGGTCACTGTTTGCACAGCTGGAAGTGGCAACCTGCTCAGACACCGCAATGAAAGCTGACAGAAATCATGCATTATGTTTTCCACATGCCAACCCTATTTCATTTTTTTTTCCAAAAGGGCCCAGAGGCTTCTCAAAATACAGCACGGCAAAGATGCTGCCTCCTAGATGAATCGGTTAAGGCAAAGTCCTATTTTGCATTACTGATGAAGGTGATCTCAACTGAACAACTTTGTCTTGCAACTTTCTGATAGAATTTGTCTACTTCCAGATACAACAGGTTTACAACTTAACCTCAACTGGTTGTCTGAGGTGCCGTAGCTTTTCTTGTGCTTTGTTGAGGTATAACCCAAAATGGAACAGAAACTGTCCTTGAATACATGGTAGTTAACACTCATTCAGGTATAGCTAGAAAATCAGGAAGTCAGAAGCACTGGATGCTTGAAAATACTGTTCTTAACCAACCCTATACATGAAATCTCCTCCAAATTTTTGTATCTGTGTTGTGGAAACTGATAAAAATTAAATTTGACAAAGTGATAAACTCAAATAGGATTTATTTGTTACAAAATGATGATGAATTCAAACTTAGCTCTATTTACATTGAAATTGCTTTAAGACTCCAATATCATTAACAATCTACAGGTTTGAAATGTGACTCAGGAATTAATACTACACTAAGGAATTCCGATGATCCAAAATGCACAATCACTCACCTAACAAAGGGAGGGCTCTCAACCTCAAGGAGTTTCCTTATGCAGGACTCCAGCCTAAGGGAAGAGTCCCCAACTGCAGACTCCACTGCTCCAGCTCACCCTCCAGCGGTCTCCATTTATATCCTGGCTGAATCTGATCTGTGGTCATACATGGTCACGTCAGCCCTCATTGGCTGAAGACTTCACTTTACAACAGCCACATGAATCTAGAAGCTTCCTAGCTTAGAGTGAGTATACCTGCCAGAGTCTGGTTCTACACCAATCTGTGCAATCGTTTTTCATCAACAATATCTTCAAGATATTGTTAAAACTCTCACTAGCTGAGAGAATTTGAACTTCAAAATTAAGTTGACCATGGTGCAAATCATACAGGTGTTTTTTTTGTCTTGATTCGGTACATTTCAGATTGATAAATCAGTGGATGTTTCCATATGAGTGTGAAGGCAATGCTGGAACTTGTAAAAATGAAATTAAAAAATTCAAGGATTTTCCTTTAAACTGTTTTTTTTGCGGTTTGGGCTTTTTTTTTTCTTTCTTTTCTCTGAAAAGCCGGAAACAATTTAGTAATGAAATGTATTTCTAAATAAACTGTCATAAAAACTTATAAGATTTTGAGGTTTGCTCCTCTGGAATGCTGTTCTTTGTCCTTTAGTGATACAGCACTTTGGCTGTTAACATGTAATTTCATCCCCTAGAACAAAAGCTATGGAAATTGTTTTTAAAGCAGTGTCCCAAATAGAGAAGAGAAGAGGAAAGACCTATATACACCATTCCAGGAATCAGGATACACTCTTTGGGGTTTCATCCTGCAAGGTGCTGAGAATTTCCTTTCATGCTCAGAGACATTTCCAGTTCCATCTGGAAGGTGAGATCCTTTGCAAGATGTCAAGAGCCTTGAGAAACATAGTAGATTAAGCTTCAAATTCTCCCATTATACCTTCTTTAGGTTATTGACATGCAGTCAAATTTCACAAAGGCTTTTTCTGGGATTATAAGGAGTCACATAGCATATAGTATTGAAGAACAGAAGAGGGCCAGAATGAATAATAACTAGAAAGATTTTTTTTTTAATTTTGTTTGCAATGGCAATGTTTGAATGAATAGAAGAACATGTTAATATCACCAAGGACAATGGAGTCGTATCAAAGAGATATTACTCAGGCATATAGAATCATTTGGGAGTCGCTCCTTAAGGGTAAAGGGGTCCAGGAAGCCTGGACGCACCTCAAGATGGAGATCTTAAAGGCACAAGAACAGGCTGTTCCTGAATGCTGTAAGGCGAGCCGTAGGGGAAGAAGACCGGTGTGGATGAACCGGGAACTATTGTTGAGGCTCCGGAAGAAAAAGAGAGTCTATGTCCTCTGGAAGAAGGGACAGGCTACTTGGGGAGATTACAAAGAAGTTTCTAAGGTATGCAGGGAGGAAGTTAGGAAGGCAAAAGCTCAGCATGAACTCAGATTGGCCACTGCAGTAAAAGAGAACAAGAAATCCTTTTACAAATATATCAGTGGTAAGAGAAGAAATAAGGAGCATTTACACCCTTTACTTGATGCAGCGGGGAATGTGATCACTGAGGATAAGGAGAAGGCTGAGGTCCTCAACGCCTTCTTTACTTCTGCCTTTAATAGGCAGATCAGTTATCCTCAGGGCACTTTATGCCCTAATCTGGAAGTCTGGGATGCCAGGCCGAGTACACCCCCTGTGGTACAGGTGGAGACAGTTAGAGAGCTCCTTCTCCATCTGGACTGCCACAAGTCCATGGGACCGGACGGGCTCCATCCTAGGGTGCTAAGGGAGTTGGTGGGGGTGATTGCCGAGCCGCTCTCGGCCATCTACCAGCGGTCCTGGTTATCTGGGGAGGTCCCGGAGGACTGGAGGCTTGCCGATGTGACTCCCATCTACAAGAAGGGCCGTAAGGAGGATCCGGGGAACTACAGGCCTGTCAGCCTGACCTCAGTACCTGGGAAAGTTATGGAGCAAATCATCTTGGGTGAGATCACTCGGCATATGAGTGGCATCCAGGGGATCAGGCCCAGCCAGCACGGGTTCACGAAAGGCAGGTCGTGCTTGACCAACCACATTTCCTTTTACGACTGGGTGACCAGACTGGTGGATGAGGGAAAGGCTGTTGATGTGGTCTACCTGGACTTCAGCAAGGGCTTTGACACGGTCTCTCACAGTATTCTCCTAGGGAAACTGGCTGCCTGTGGACTGGGTAGGTATACCCTTCTTTGGATAAAAATTGGCTAGGGGGCCATGCCCAGCGGGTGGTGGTTAATGGAGTCAAGTCCAGCTGGCAGCCTGTTACAAGTGGTGTCCCCCAGGGGTCGGTACTTGGGCCCATCTTGTTCAATATCTTTATTGATGACCTAGACGAGGGGATTGAGTGTACCTTCAGTAAGTTTGGAGATGACACCAAGTTGGGTGGCGGTGTTGATCTGCCTGAGGGTAGGGAGGCCCTTCAGAGGGATCTGGATAGGCTGGATCACTGGGCTGAGCTGAATGGGATGAGGTTCAACAAGGCCAAGTGTCGGGTCCTGCACTTTGGCCACAATAACCCCATGCAGTGCTATAGGCTCGGAGCTGAGTGGCTGGAGGACTGTGAAGAGGAAAGGGACCTGGGGGTGTTGGTTGATGCTCAGCTGAACATGAGCCGACAGTGTGCCCAGGTGGCCAAGAGGGCCAACAGCATCCTGGCCTGCATTAGAAATAGTGTGGCCAGCAGGAGCAGGGAGGTAATCATCCCCCTGTATTCGGCACTGGTGAGGCCGCACCTTGAGTATTGTGTTCAGTTTTGGGCCCCTCACTACAAGAAAGACATTGAAGCCCTGGAACGTGTCCAGAGAAGGGCAACAAAGCTGGTGAGGGGTCTGGAGCACAAGTCTTATGAGGAGCGGCTGAGAGAGTTGGGATTGTTTAGTCTGAAGAAGAGGAGGCTCAGGGGAGACCTCATTGCACTCTATAGCTTCCTGAAGGCAGGTTGTGATGAACAGGGGTTTGGCCTCTTCTTCCAGGCAACAAGCAGGACCCGAGGAAATGGCCACAAGTTGTACCAGAGGAGGTTTAGATTGGACTTGAGGAAAAACTTTTTCTCTCAAAGAGTGGTAAGGCACTGGAACGGCCTGCCCAGGGAGGTGGTGGAGTCTCCGTCCCTGGCAGTGTTCAAGAGGCGGCTTGATGAGAAGCTACAGGATATGGTTTAGTAGCTGTGGCAGCAATGGTAGTGGGAAGACGGTTGGACTAGATGATCTTATAGGTCCCATCCAACCATGTGATTCTATGATTCTATGATTCTATGATTTAGTTTGGAAAATATCTTTAAGATTGCCAAGAGCAACCATAAATGTAACACTGCCAAATCCACCACTAAATCATGTCCCCAAGCACCACTTCTACATGTGTCTTAAATGCCTCCAGGGATGATGACTCAATCACTTCCCTGGGTAACCTGTTCCTTGATAGCCCTTTCAGTGAAAAAATTTTTCCTAATATCCAACCTAAATCTCCCCTGGTGCAACTTGAGGCCATTTCCTTTCATGCTATCATTTGTAACTGTGGAGAAGAGACTGACACCCATCTCGCTACAATCTCCTTTCAGGTAGTTGTACAGAGCGATAAGGTCTCCCCTGAGCCTCCTTTTCTCTGGACTAATCAACTTCAGTTCGTTCAGCTCCTTCTCATGAGACTTGTGCTCTAGACCCTTCATCAGCTTTGTTGCTCTTTGGACATGCTCCAGCATAGAATCATAGAATGGTTTGGGTTGGAAGGGACCTTCAAAGGTTAACTTTGAAGTTGACCACTAGTCCAACCCCCCTGCAAGGAGCAGGGACATCCCCAGCTAGATCAGGTTGCTCAGAGCCTCATCCAACCTGGCATCTCAATGTCTTTCTTGTAGTGAGGGGCCCAAAATAGAATAATAGAATCAAATCACACATGATTTTTTAAATTAAATCAGTGTTTTGAAAGAGAGAGAAAATAAAGTTGAATAATATACTTCTTATAATTTACGTTATGTTTACTCTATGTTAAGTGAAAGGCTTTAAAGAAGTGCAGGTGATACTGTTTTTTTCTTGGAAAGAATTCTCCCAATTTAAATATCTGTCAGTTGTTTTAAAGAAGAGGCATTATAGCTTATATATGAGAAAGAGGAGAAATGATATACACTTGAAAGCCATTTCTGAGTACTTTATTTTATGTTAATAGGTTATCCTGAAACATACAGGACTGAGTGTCCAGAGAGAATTTTTTGGTAACTCTACTTCAGATTTGTTGAATTCCATTGGGTAAAAATCCTATTTTGTAGACCCTTATTTTTTTGTAAACCTAGATTTAGATTAGATATTAGGAAAAAAAAGTTTTACAATGAGGGTGGCAGAACACTGGAACAGGTTGTGTAGACAGGTGGTGGATGACCCATGCCTGGAAACATTCAAGGCCAGGTTGGATGGAGCTCTGAGCAACCTGATGTAGTTGGAGATGTCCCTGCTCCTTGCAGGGAGGTTGGACTAGATGGCCTTTAAAGGTCCCTTCCAACCCTAACCATTCTATGATTCTATTAAGGTTTACAATTTCACTTATTTTAAGCCTCTCAGCACTCTGTAATCATAGAGTGCAAGCAAATCCTCATTCTCATTGAAAGTTGATTGACATGTTCCACTGTAGGCCCTTTGGGTGCCTCTCTGTGGAGTAAGAGTATCTACAGTCAACAGGCTTATGGTAGTGATATGTCCCCATGTTTCACCTCTTGGAAGAAATATCACAATTTATTGCCCTCTTAGCTTGAGAAGGCAGTAGAATTCAGGAACTGTGAAAAATTCACTGTCTTTACTGTGATTCTTTCCAATACCTCACTAATAACCCACCTGGAGCAGCTTGTCTAGAAGGCTAATTTTCAAGTTATGATTTCTATCTACGTCCTAACTCTTTCACTGATATAATTTTCCAGGTCTGGCTGTGTGTGAATTGGCTGTTTCAGAGATGCAACTTCCTATGACGGATAGTCAAGGTTCATGGCTTCAAGAATTGTCAATGTATAAAATGAAAGGAGGATATGGAGTTAGAAGTGTGGCACAAAATTGCTGTGGTAACATTATTCATTACCTTGTATATTTGTTTCTATTAATCATAATGAGCAATACCAGTCTCCGCCATTCATCTGTACATTGAGAAAGTAGACATGCTGTGACATGGAAAGCGAACGGGAGGGTTAGATCTTTCCTTTCTATATGGAACATCCGTAATAAAGTGAAATCTCAGCCCCAAGGTTCAGCCAGCACAACTCTAAGCTGAAAAAAAATTTAGAGTTTTACTGTTTATATCAGAATAAAGGGATTTTTTTTTTTTTTTTAGATCAACATTCCCTTATGGTGAACGCCTTACGATTCTTCCTTAATAAATGTCAAGAGGTCAAGATGAGGTAATTCTTATGATAAGGACTGAGTAATTTAGCAATAGGCTAAAGAATGGTTTCTGAAAAAATGAGTTCCCAATAGGCTTCAATAAAAGTGTACATGAAATGCCATGTAAAGGCTAGAAGGTGATAAAGTTCATAGCATTATGAACTATCAGAATTCTGAATTCCTGGTGAGATGTTTTACTTGATAAGGAAGCTGCCAACTGCATTATGAGCTTGCTTCTGCTTCTAAAATAATGGAATATTACATTGCCAGTAACTCAGTATTTGAATAACAAAAACATGGATCATTCTGATAAAGTTACTATCTATCATGAAAGGTTCTGATTTGTGGGAAAAGAAAAAAAAGAAAAAATCCACCTCTGTCACTCAACTGTTTATCCAATCTTATGGCTAATTGTCATATCTCCCTGAAATTACGTCTGTGGATGAGGGGTTGTGGGGGCTGACCTCGGACAGCAGCTGAGCACTGCACAACCTCTTGCTTACTCCAGCCCTTGCGGTGAATGGGGAAGAGAATAAGAGCAAAAGTGAGGAAACACTTGGGTTGAGATAAACGTAGTTTAATAAATGAAGGAAGGAGGAAGAAAAAAAAAAAACCACCAAAAAACCTGATGCAAAGGCAGTCATCACCTTCAGCAAGAAGACTGATTCCCAGCTAGTCTCTGCGCAATGGCTACTTCCCCAAAACTCCCATCTCTTCAGTTTTTAGTGCTGAGTATGAGGTTAGTGATGCAGAATAAAGGGTGGAGATAGTGCTAAGTCTGTCTGGGATGGAGTTAATTTTCTTCATAGTAGCCTAGATGGTGCTATGTTTTGTATTTGTGACAAAACCAGTCATCACACATGAGTTTGGTTACTGCTGAGCAATGAGGGGGCAAAAGTTAGGAGGGACGCAGCTGGGACAGTTATGCCCAAGTGATCAAAGGGATATTCCATACCATATGACTTCATGGTCAGCAATAAAATCATAGAATTATAGAATGATTTGAGTTGGAAGGGATCTTAAAGATCATCTAGTTCCAACCCTCCTGCCCTGGGCAGGGAAAACTTCTGCTAAATCAGGTTGCTCAAAGCTTCATCCAACATGGCTTTGAGCACTTCCAGGGAGGGAACATCCACAACTTCTCTGGGCAACTTGTTGCAATGTCTCACCACCCTCACAGTAAAGAATTTCTTCTTGATATCTAATCTAAATCTACCCTCTTTCAGTTTAAAACTGTTACTAGTCATTCTATCACTATGTTCCTTGATAAAGAATCCCTACCCATTTTTCCTGCAGACCGCCTTTAAGAACTGGAAGGCCACTGTAAGTTCTTCCTAGAACCTTTTCTTCTATAGGCTAAAAAACCCAAACTCTCTCAGCCTGTCCTCATAGAAGAGATGCTCAAGCTCCCTGATTATCTTTGTAGCTCTCCTCTGCACCAGCACGAGCAGGTCCCAGAGCTGGACACGGCACTCTGGGTGGGGTCTCATGAGAGCAGTGTAGATGAAGAGAATTACCTCCCTCGACCTGCTAGTCTGCTGGTGAAAGAAGGAGGAAAGGGGGATGTTTGAAGGTAAGATATCAGTTTTCCCAAGTAACTGTTACTTATGATGAAACCGGGCTTTCTAAGAAGTGGCTAAATATCTATTTGCTGATAGAAAATAGTGAACAAATTTCATATTTTGGTTTGCTTGTGTACACATTTTAGCTTCCCTTGTTAGACTCTCTTTATCTTGACTCAGATTTTCTTGCTTTTTCTTTTCTGATTTTCTCCCGATCCAGGTGGGCAGAGTGAGCGAGCAACTGGGTGGGAGTTTAGCTGCCAGCCAGAGTGAACACAGCACAAGGGGCCACCGGCTTGTTTCAATATCAGTCACATAAACCCGTTGATGGTCTCCTAGTACTTCAAGCAGCACTGCTTTTACGGCAGCACAGTTGCCATAGCTTATCCCTTAGAATTTTCTTTTGATGTAGTGTTTCATTAATCACAAATGTATAAGTAAATGCATCTAGCACAAAACCACTCTCAGAATTTGTTGAAAGTATTTTTTAGATAATCATCTTTCCATTTACTACTTCTTTCGTTTCTTCCCTCTGTATTATCAGACTCCTGCATCATAGGAATCTATCACATGATCTGACACTTGGTCACTTTGGCACAAATCTTGACAGTTTAGTCTTGACTTGGCTTTAGTTTTCTTAACATTTCTTACATTTACATAGCTCTTGTTTATAATTCCATAGAACTTTTGCTATTAATATGTCATTCCTCTAATTTTGACACTCTGCTCAAGATTTCCTAAACTTTCTGATTTTATACACTCTATGTCTAGTGAAAACAATGATCTTCTTTCTTCATGATACGTGGTGTTACATGATTCATTTATAGTACTCTTTCTACACCTAGTACAGACTTTCCTAAATATGGTAGGTATGTTTTGAGTCACCAGTATATTCCAGAACATATATCAATCTGTCATCTTGAATCTTATCAAGATCAATAAACACAGATGACTCTTTTTTCTAATTATTTAATTAGCAGAGATATTATGAGAGCAATTTGATATACAGTTGGGAGGGCATATGGAGCTCAGGCACTTACAATCTACTTTCCTTGTAAATTATACTTTAGATCACCAGTGTGGAAAACATCATTTCATACTTGATTTGCTACTTTGGGGAAAAGAATATTAAGGTTCACACTTCCTTTTCAACATCCATCTTCCAGGGCTCATCTGACATGTTACCATAAGTGTGGTATGTACTACATGATGCAATGTTTCTTCACAAGTGTGCTAAAAGGCCTTAGTTTCTCATATATCTATCTAGCTGGCCTGTCATGTTGTCTTTTCTTTTTGCTGACATTCTAGTTCTCCCTTATTCCTTTAATGCTTTAATATTTTTTCATCTCATTTGTTGAACATTGGTTATAAGATCAGCTCAGCATGAAGCAGAAGTGTGGGTGGTAGGCAAGGTAAGGATAAGTTTTACTTTGATCTGAAGAATTTCTTGTGGGCTGAAGGTTCCAGAAAAGGACTCCTATAAATTAGTAATGAGATGAAATCTTGTAAAAAAAGACAACTCTTTTGTGAGAGAAAATCTAGATGACCCTTAAAGGTCCCTTCCAACCCTAAATATTCTATGATTCTATTATTCTAATGAGAATTATTCCTTTCTCTGAGATGTGGAATTGCCATTCCCTTTGTGTAAAATGAATTCATCTGACAAGACTTCACTGTAGGCCTGAATGTTCTACAGCTGCAGAACTGCGACCAGCAGATATGAAGCACTACCGTCTCTACTGGGGGAATTCTGACAGCTGTCACAAACTCTCTACTCATTGCCAAGTGACACTGTCAATCTCATTAGTTACCTTTTTACATGTGAAGCAAATGTTACAAGCTTCAAGCAAAGTAGAAGGTGAAGTTTGAAGACCTATCACAGAATGCTTGTAATAGTGATTTTACAGAGTTTATATCCAAAAGTAATTTGTCGAAGTAAGTCAAATGCAGACAAATACAGCACATTAATGAAACCAGTCAGGACTCATCTATATAATTTGCAAATTATATTTTGTATTCTTGGTAACCAATCTATTTGTCACGTCTCAGCCATAAATGATCACAGTTTGGCAATAAAGAACCATTTAGATTACACTAGGATTAAGTAGTGCAACTAACTGAGAAATGTCTGAATGATGTAAATTTCAGAATTACTAGGAGAACAGAGGCTTGAACTGTGTCAAAGTTTATTTACTAAGTTAAAGACATAATGAATGTCAACAGTGCATAGCCTTGGTTTTATGCAATAAGAAAGAAAAACAGATAGAGGATAGAGATCTGAATTCTAAAAGTCTATTTAAACCAAGTTATGCCCATAGGAAACTGCTTTGAATTTTAGAATGTCACAATGGACACAAAATGGAAAACATCCTCATATTTTATTCAGTGTACCATATCTTGACATTATAAGCCACTATCATGTTCTTTGAAAGCTATAATCCACTTCCCAGTAGAAATATGAAAAATTACTTGTTATAGCCAAATATTGATCAAAAAAGGCATTTTGATAGAGTCTGAACATATATATTTCATATATTAACAAAAAAAGTAAAGGTTAACAAAACTGTGTGAACAATGCATAATGCTGAAAAATAAAGAGGTCACATGACCTTGTACATTTCTGCTTGAGGCCAGAAGTAACATTTAGAAGTTCATAATATTTTCAAGCTTTATAAATGTTATATGGTTAGTTATTCTCTGCCTGGAAAAAGAAGAACTGAAGTGTATACAGAGATAATGTAATATTAAATAATGCTTAACTTGAGAAGTGACTCAATATTCAGTTACTTCTGAAATCACATATTTTCTGGGAAGTATGCAATAGTCAGTTAAAAAGGAAATGTTATACTTACTGGTGACAGGATACCAAACTATAAAAATAATATTTTTATATTAGGGTCTGGGAAGTATTTACCAATAACAACAGTAGCACTGTCCCATTTTTGTGTAGTGGTGATGGGGGGGAGTGGCTAGACTGGCAACTTCTGAGAGAAGCTTCTAGAAGTTTCTCCTTTGTCCAATGGACTCAGCTGGGTCTAGGGCAGACCCACCGTTGGCCAAGACCAAGCTTCTTCCCTCTGTATTATCAGACTCCTTTGGAGGGTAGGGAGTCTGAGTAACTTGGTCTCAAGCGAGGCTAAAGGACGACAAGCACAATATAAGTTTTTTAATGATACACAAACAAAAAAAAAAGAAAAAAATATCTGACATCCTTAATGAGAGTAAATGGAATTATCTGAAGTTCTATCTTATCACATAATCGTAAGTACTGTATTTGGAGGAAAAAATGGAAAATGTGAAGTTAAATAAAAAATGGTTCATTCACTTTCCTGTCATGCAGCAGTCAGTGGATAGTGGATGGATAAATTAGGTAAAATGCACCATTAAACCTGAAAGGCTAACTGAGGTTTTTTTTAGGAATGCTAAAAGAAGTCATACTTGCAAAAATTTCTTCAAAATATGATGCATTATTTTATTTCAAGTACTTAGCAAGAGTAAAATACTGTCCCTGGAGAAAACATTCAATTAACAGAATGAAACAACTTTTGTAGAGATTACTGTATAAGAATATATATACAATTTAGAGCAAATCTGTTTGTTCTTAGCCCTCAGTTTTTCTCTCAATAGATAAAGTAAGACTATATGGCATACATACTGAAAATTAATTTTCTATTCCTTATAAAACTTCCGTATCCAATCTTCCTTATTTTTAGGAAAGCATATAATCAAGTAATCACAGAATCGCAGAACCACAGAAGCAGGAAATAATTGAGGTCAGCCTCTGGAGGAAGGATCTCCAGAGATCTTCCGATCCAATCCCCTTGGTCAAGCAGGGCCACCTACAGCCAACTGCCCAGATAGCTTTTGAGTATCTCCAAGGTGGGAGACTCCACTAACTCTCTGGGCAGCCTGTGCCAGTGCTCAGTTACCCTCATAGTTAAAAAGTGTTTCCTAATGTTCAGATGGTACCTCCTGTGTTTTAGTTTGTGCCCATTACCTCTTGTCTTAACACTGGGCACTGAAAGAGTCTACCTTGGTCTTCTTTACTCTCTCCATTCAAATATTTGTACACATTCATAAGATCACCCCTGAGCCTTCTCTTCTCTAGGCTAAAGAATCACAGCTCTTTTCTCTCCTTATAGGAGAAATGCTCCAGTCCCATAATCATCTTTGTGGCCTTTCACTGGAGTCTCTTCAGTATATCCGTATCTCTCTTACAGCAAAGTGGACAGAACTGGGCCCAGTGCTCAAAGTGTGGCTTTACCACTGCTGAGTAGAGAGGAAGAATCACCTTCCTCAACCTAACTTACTTTAATGCTGCTGAGTATACCATTTGCCTTCTTTGCAGCAAGGGCACATTGCTGGCTCATGTTCAACTTGGTATCCACCAGGACGCTTATCTCCTTTTCTGCTCAGTTAGTTTCCAGTTGAGTGGCCTCCAACATATTCATGCATGGGGTTGCTCCTCAGTTGCAGGCTTTTGCATTTCTCTTTGTTGAACTCCATGAAGTTTATGTCATCCTATTTCTCCAGCCTGTCAAGGTCACCCTGGCACTCTCCCTAGTTTTATGTCTTCTACGCACTTGCTGAGAGTACACTTTGCTGTATCACCCAAGCATAGATCATCCATGAAGATGTAGAACGTGACTGGACCCAGTCCCTTGGGGTACACCATTAGTTGCTGGCCTCCAGATAGACTTCATGGCACTGATCACAAACCTCTGGTCCTGGCCATTCAGCCAGTTTTCTGTTCACCTCACTGTCTGCTCATCCAGCCCATGCATCAACAACTTGTCTGTGAATGTCATATGGGAGACAGTGTCGAAGGCCTTAGTGAAGCCCAGGTAGACAATACTGACTGCTCTCTCCTCATCTATCAAGCCAGTCACTTCATCATAGAACTTTATAAAACTAGTGAAGTATGATTTCTTTTTAGTGAATCCATGCTGAATACTTCTGATGACCTTCTTGTTGTTCATGTGCATGGAAACAGTTTCCTGGATTAGTTGTTCCATCAATACTCCAGGGATCGAGGTGAGGCTGACCAGCTTGCAGTTTCTCAGATCCCCCTTCTCGCCTTTCTAGAAGACATTCATTCACATTCCTCTGGTCTTCGGGCACCTCTCCCAGTAGGCATGACCTTTCAAAGATAATCAAGAGTGGCCTCTCAGTGACATCAGCCGACTCCTTCAGCACTTCAGGGTGCATCACTTCAGGGCCAATGGACTTGTGAAAGTACAATTTGCTTAAGTATTGTTTAATCTGAACCTCTTCCACCAATAGTATGTCTTCCTTGTTTCAGATTTTCCTTTTGATCTTCAGTCTTGCATTTCTCAAGGCTGATCTTGCTAGTACAGAATGTGTAAGCAGGTCCCCTGCCTCATTCAGTACTAGGCCCACATTTTCCCTAGTCTTCCTTTTGCTATCTATGTACACATAGAAGCCCTTCTGGTTGCCTTTGACATCTCTCAGCAGACTCAATTCCAGTTGGCTCTTAGCTTTCCCAACTGCATCTCTGCATGCTTAAGCAGTGTCTCTATGTTCCTTCCAGGTGATCTGTCCTTGCTTCCATCATCTGTATGCTTCCTTTTGTGTTAGAGTTTTGCCAGAAGCTCCTTGTTCATCTGTATAAGTCTCTTGGTATTTTTACCTGACTTCTTGTCCATTGAGGTAGACTGCTTTTGAGCCTGGAGGAGGTGACTGTTGAATATCATTTAACTTTCTTGAGCCTCTCTCCCCAAGAGAGTGGGAGAATCCCCTTATCCCATGGGACTCATTCAAGCAGATCCCTGAAGAGGCCAAAATCTGCTCTCCTGAAGTCCATGGTTGTGATCTCGTTTTTTTGCTCCACTTCCTTCTCACAGAATGCTGAACTTCACCATCTCATGGTCACTCCAGCGAATGCTGTCTTCAACCTTCAGCTCCCTAGTGAGGCCTTCCTTGCTAGTGAGTGTGAGGTCCAGCAAAGCACCTCTCCTTATTGACTCCTCAGTCACTAATAGTAGACTATGTAGTATATTGTCTTGCAATTTGCCTATGCGAAAGACTTTTTAAGTCCTCCATGTGCAGAAAAATACATTACCTTGTTTGCCATGCTGTCACATGCACCAGCATAAGATTTTCTGTGACCAAGCTTTTCATTTTATAAACTTATCTAATAGGTTAGGGAAGAACCTTGTGGTGGTTTAGCCCGGATCACCACACAGTTTCTTATTCACCCTCCCCCTACCTAGTGGGACAGGGGAGAGAAATTGGGAAGAAAGGAAAACTCGTGGGTTGAGATAAAAACAGTTTACTGAAAATACTAAAAACTACAAAGCTAACAGGATATAAGGATATTAATATATACAAAATATACAAAATGAACAATGTACAATTTCTCACCACCCGATGTCCGAATGACCGACGCAGCCCGTCCTGAGCAGTGATCCCAGGAACAACACCGAGCAGCAAGCAAAGGGGGAGAGCAAGCTAGCAAGGTAGAGGGAACGATGCCAGCAAGCAAGAGAGAAGAAAAGAATGCCAAGGGTGCCCAAACGGATACCCGACAAGAAAAGGAATAACTGAAAATGATGCCCCCTCCCATGGGCAACCCCCACTTATATACTGAGCATGACGTTTATGGCATGGAATACTCTCTTTGGCCAGTTTGGATCAATTATTCTGTCTGTCTTTCGCCCAGCTTCCTGCATCTGCACGTTAACGCGACCTTAACGAGACTTGGAAAGCCAGACAGTGTCCTTGGTCTCATTAACAACAACTCGTATCATCAGAATGTTTTTATCAACATTCTTCACACACAAAATCCAAAACACACCGGCTACTGAGAAGAAAATTAACTCCATCCCTGCTGAAACCAGGACAGTTTTCCATCTCAAGAGATTATCACACTTGGTCAGAAGCTGATAAATATTATGTTTAAAAATATGTGAAACATTTAAGTTGTTTTATTTTTTCTCTTTCCCTGCCCTGCTTTTCAGAAAAAAAAGAAAGGGAACTGTTTTATTTTTATTTACTCCTGTATGTATTTCTATACACCTTTGCCACTTTAAATCCTCCCAAATGCCCTGTGTTCAGGATTTGAAAAACCTCAATATTTAATTCTAGTCAAAGTTCAAGAACTCAGGAAAAAAAAAAAAACAAACAACAAAACCCATTATTTTGGTTTTAGCTTGATGTAAAATTCTTTAAATCAATAGCTATTGTTCCACTGGCTTCTCTGGACCACAGGTCAAGTCCTTAGGGGGAAACAATGGAGAATACTGGTTTATAAAATATTTTGGAGCTGTACAAAGTTTTTCTGAACTTGTTGTGGGTAATTTGAGCAAAGCTAAGATGCACTTGATCTCATTAAGGACTATTTCTTCTTTTCTTTCTAATGGCACAAATAAGAGAAAAGGCTGAGGGAGCTGGGTTTGCTTAGCCTGGAAAAAGGAAATCTTGAAGATAATGTAATACCAATTTCTTAAAAATGCAGAAGAGGTTGCCAAGAAGATAGAGCAAAGTTCGTTACTGAGGTACAGAGTAAGAAAATTAGAAACTGATCATAAATTGGAATGCATGAGGATTCACTAAGACAATAATCAAGCATTGGAATAAGTTGCACTTACAGATTATATAGTCTTGGTCCTTGGAGGTCCTCAAATTGCAGCTGGACAAAACGCTGAGCAACTGGTCTGAACTCAGTGTCCATCCTGTTTCAAGCTGGTGGCTGGACTAGAGACCCACTAACATCTCTTCCAACCTAAGTGACTCCATGACTCAGATTTCTCCCTAGTGATAGATCTAATAATATTGTTTAAATAATATTGTTTATTGTTTATATTATAAATTATCCTACTCTGTAATGCTGTTAAGGTCAGTGGGAGTAATTGTGGAAAGAGGAGTAAATCCATGTAGGTAAAGATGTCAGTATCTGTCTCTCAAACTCGTGGAAAAATATTAGAAATTCTTTTTGAAAGATCTAGCCCTTAGTTCTCAGCACCATAAAACGTGAAGAACCATCAATATCTAGTATGTTTCTAATATTTCATTCTAAGAATGAAATACATTGCATGAAAGTCATTGTCAGGATGAAATTTAAAAATTTCTCAAAGAATATTTCAGTGCATAATTTATAAAGGCTTCCTTCTTTCGCTGTTTGCTTACTTACTTATTTATTTGTTTAGAAAAGAAAATTCAGTTATTTTCTGACTCTTTGCAGGAACTGAAGTTTTTTTTTCCTTCTAGATATTCACAGGTCCATTGATAACTAGTGATTTATTAAATCTTTAATAAATAACATTATAACTTATCTCTATAAGCTCAAATCAATATAATGCTGCAAAGATAACTTCATCCCCAAACTTTATGTTTCATATCATTTTTATTAAACTTAGATAACTCAGTAGCTCTTTATTCAGAGTTTGAAATTGACCTTATAAAATGAACATTTGAAACTTTCTCTTGGAGTAAAAGTTGCAGTCAATACTGACAGAGAAAGGCGCAGTGTCACAGTGTCAGTCTCCCACTTCATCTCCTAAGAAGATATCTAGAGTGGGCACATGAAACCATAAATAAACAATATTTTTAAAAGTACATGTATATACAGTTATGTTCTATACATATGTTAAGACCTTGCCAGCCCTTGTCTAACATGCATGATTTGACTTTCATGTTAAGCATTTCTACAAGAATAGGCACCAAACATCCAAAGTCTTATGATTTTTAGAAAACTTTCTTACTGTGTGTATTAAAGTTAAATAAGTTATGGACTTTCCACTCAGATGAGGACTTACTGCTACAGAAAGGTTGATAACTGCATAAAGTAAAGCAATTTTTAAAGGAGATAAATATAAAAAACCACATTCTTGCCACATTCTTTTGTTGTTTGTTTGTTTAATATGGAATCAATCATCGTCTTTACTAGTTTGGTAAAATCAAAATTATTTCCAGTAACTATTATGATCAATTAAGTCAGTCTATCATGAGTGGAACTCTTGCTGTTTAGCGTTGTATAGAATAAAATTCTATAAAAATGATTTCACAAAACCAATGCCCACATACACCAGGGAAGTATCATTTCTAGAGAAGAAACAGAAGCTGAAGCTAGTTTGCTTCCAAAAGGGCTCAAGTTTTCTCCTTCAAAAGAAAGATGGTTTAGGCTGTTTTAAATTAATACTATAACATCCCTGACAATGGAAAGTTCTAGAATACCAAAGGACTGAGAATTGCAGCATTAATATATTTAAGTCTCTATATTGGGTTTGCATGGTAGGGTTTTGGTAGCAGAGACGGCTACAAGGATGGTTTCTGTAAGAAGAAGTCAAAAGCTTTCCTGTTATCCAACAGACCCAATGGCAGCTGGCTCCAAGATGTACATTCTGCTGGCCAAGGCCAAGCCCATCAGCAACAGTGGTAGTGCCTCTGGGATAACATATTTAGGAAGGGGGAGAAAAAACTGCACAACAGCAATTGCAGCTGGAGAGAGGAGTGAGAATATGTGAGAGAAACAACTCTGTAGACACCAAGGTCAGTGAAGAAGGAGGGGGAGGAGGTGCTCCAGGTGCTGGAGCAGAGATTTCTCTGCAGCCCATGGTGCAGCCCATGGTGAAGCAGGCTGTCCCCCTGCAGCCCATGAAGTCCCACGGAGGAACAGAGATCCACCTGCAGTCTGTGGAGGACCCCAGGTCAGGGCAGGAAGTTGCCCGAAGGAGGCTGTGACCCCACAGGAAGCCTGTGCTGGAGCACGCTCCTGGCAGGACCTGTGGACCCATGGAGAGAGGAGGCAACACTGGAGCAGATTTGCTGGCAGGACTTGTGACCCCATGGGAGACCCACGCTGAAGCAGTCTGTTCCTGAAGGACTGCACCCAATGGAAGGGAACCACACTGGAGCTGTTAGTGAAGAACTGCAACTCATAGGAAGGATTCATGTTGGAGTTTGTGGAGGACTGTCTCCCCTGGAGGGGACCCCACGCTGGAGCAGGGGAAGAGTGTGAGGATTCCTCTGCCTGAGGATGAAGGAGTACCAGAGACAACATGTGATGAACTGATTGCAACCCCCGTTCCCCATACCCTGTGCTCCACTGTTGGGGAGCAAGTAGAGAAAATTGTAAGTAAAGTTGAGCCCAGGAAGAAGGGAGGAGTGAGGGGCAGGTGTTTTGAGATTTAGATTTTATATCTCTTTTTCCTACTCCAATTTATTTAGTAATAAATTAAATTATTTTTTTCCTCCAAGTTGAGTCTTGTATGCCTGTTACAGTAATTGGTGAGTGATCTCCCTGTCCTTACCTTAACCCATGAGTCTTTCATTAGATTTTCTCTCCTCTGTCCAGCTGACAAGGGGAGTGATAGAGCAGTTTTGGTGGGCACCTGATGTCCAGCCAGGGTCCACATAACCACAGTCTCAAAAAACTGTTAGATTCCATTTCATAATGAAATACTTGTATGCCAAAACCTTACAGTGTGAAACTTGGGCAGAGGTCCTGGAGTGGTAGTTGCTAAAAAGGAAACATTTTTATGGTTCACTGTGAGAAAAATCTCATGCAAACAGACATGTGTAGTTACAAGTAATTCTTTACCTCAAAGTATTGTTAAAAAATACCACATAAAGGTTTTCAGTAGTCTGTTAAATTAATCTTTATGAAAATATTCTACAAACTCTCTGTAATATTAGGATTCTATAAATATAAAAATGAGAGAGTAGGATAATTCACCTCCAGCATTGCAGATTAACCGAACAGAGTGCTAAATGTGTTCTGTTTTATTCTTTTAGAATAAGCTGGCTTCTTGTGTGGGCCATCTATCCCATTTCCACATAAAAGGTTACTGAAATGAGGGAAGAAAATGGAGATTCTACAGAACCTTCAGCTGTCTATGCAAAGACAGCAATCTGAACTAGATTCTTTTCTACCTTCCAGATTGTGCTACCTGTGGTTTCCACATAGATCAATGTTAAAACACCTCATGGATTTCCAGCTTGGGCTTTGAATGATTTTCAGGCATAATTTTATACAAAGACTGCTAAAAATATGAATAATATATATCTACTACTTCAACTCTGAAGGCCACATTTAAGATACATAAATACTATTTTTATTTTCTTTTTCTTAGACAGAGCTATGTGAGCATATGTTATGACTCATTGAATTTTTACATGCTAAGCAGTAGTATTTCTGCAAAGACTTAGTGAAGATTTCAGTCCTTATAGCCTAAGTCTATATTTTACACATTTTTAGGAGGTTTATAGTCCAGAATATTTCATTGTTCAGTAGGGGCCTGAAGGCAGTTGGTATGTTTCAGTGATTTTAAAGAGCTTTGGGTCAACTTTACTATGTTCTGGGAAAACAGAGCACTCCTGTGTGAAGACACAAATTCAGATTTTGAGTAAAAGTAGACATTCAAAGAAGTTAAGGCCAAAATAAAGTATTATAATAATTTCATTTTCCATCAGATATAACACAGGCTATAATATCACACATAAATGACTACATCAAACCATGTGGGAAATATTGAATTGAACAGATGAAAAGGAAGATTATAAAAGGGATTGTGGAACAAATAAAATAATGGACAGAGAAAGAAATGAAATTGTTACAAAGTGGTAGAAGTGGAACTCCTCAAGTGGTCTTCTTCGAGGATAGACCTTATGATGCATTCCAGATAATATTTTTGTTATCTACTCTGCAGGTATCTAGACTACGCACATGCACATTCCAGGTTCTACTCTCATCTACCACTCCTCAATATGGGAGTAGGAATCATCATAAACATCCCAGAAGGTACCCTGACTGTAGTCCAGATTTGTCTGGGTGTGAAAATTCAGGGCCTTTTGCCTCTTACAGCACCTGAAACGTTAACCTGTAAGGCAAAAGTGATGACTTGACGCTTCAGAGCACCCCCCTGCCTGAATATTGGCCAGTTAGCCATGTTGGACTAGGTGATCTCCAGAAGTAACTTCACACCTCCGCAATTTATTGATTCTGTGAAGACAGCATGGGAGAGTCACCATCGTTGTGCCATATATCACCTCCAAGACATTGTGCACCTTCACAAAAATTCCACAGCACAACCACAAAGCCAGGGGACTGTTTTTTTTTTCTTATTTCTTTCTTAGTTTTTTTTTTCGTATTTACTATGGTATGCTTTAGTGCCATAACTATTCCAAAGTCCCTGCAAAGAGCACAGCCACCACCAAAGCCAGTGTCACTGCAATATTTACAAGCAGAAATTCACTTAGGTGGACCAGTTTCTCAATAAACATTCCTTCCCTCTCTTCCTGACATTTTAGCTTTCTTTTGAATTCCTACATCTATCATTACTGATTAACCTGGAGGATGCTCAATGACTCAAATCTGTCTAGTAATAACTTGTATCTCAACTTTCATAAGAGTTAGCAACACTACAGCTGATTGGCTAGCATGTAGTCATTATTCTTTGGATCAAGTTAACTGCTTGCTTTTTTTTTTTTTTTTTTTGTCAATCAAAACAAAGAAAGAGGAAAAAAAATCTTTCCATGTGCAGTTTGCTCCCTTCCACATCCTCCTCCCCTCTGGTATCCTGTCCGTCCCTTGTGTCTTTTCCCCAAGAGGCATGAGCTGTGATACTTACGGGAATTTGTGGGATAACAGTCAACCTCAAGACAAGCATTTGTGATCAGAAGTGACACTGATGGGGAAAAATAGGCATACTGTTGCTTGTCCTGGAAATCTTTCTTGTCACTGTGTGTGCAGGGTGGTGAAAATAGTTTCCATTTATCTTCTAGTTTGTCCTTGTCATGGAGGATAATTGCTGAAATTCAAGTAGCTTTTCAAATACTAAAAAATATTCTGATTTTCAGATCAGTTATCTCATTATAACACAGTTAGATTTTATGAAATTTTTATGTGGCATTGGAAACATGAGGGACTTGACTTAGACTAGAATATGTTTTTGTATTAAAAAGAACAGAGCACTTCTTTTGCATCTAGCTGAACACCTAAACTGTAGCTGTCAACTGGGGTACCTGAAGGAGTTACCAGGAAATGACACTGTACTACCTATCAGCTGAGCCTTGAGAACTGGCTGTGTGTCTGCCCTCAACCTGCAATAGAAGTGATGTACTGTGACTTCATCTAGACACTAAGACAAAACAAGCTAACTGAACTTTTCTAATGGTCCCTGTAACATAAGAGCGTGCATTCAGTTATGGTGGGTCAGCTGACAGTTTTTACTTTGGTGGTTCATTCCTGACTCTCAGGCTGGGGTTAAAGAAAGGTTAGAATTATTTGCAGAATGGGCTGAAAGGAACACCATCTGCCTTTTTGCTGTGGTGTATGACAAAATATTTGGTCCATGCTGTGGCGGCAATGATTCAGGGTTGTGTGATATTATTCTAATATGCTGGAACAGAAACAGTAAATAACAATTACGACAAAAGCTTAACTTTTGGTATTGGGGGGATGACAGACTATAAAAGAGAAGTGATACTCAATATGTTACAATACTGTTGCATATACTAACACAACTGAATTATATTACTATTTAACTCTGGATGGCCTTTTCAGATGTGGTTTGATATTACAGAATTACATGAAAGGACATCAAGTTTTTCAGAGAATTTAACTAAAGGGCAAATCCACGACAGATGGCCTGAAAGCAGAATAGAAAATGGCAGGATGGTAAAATTTATCAAAAAGTTTAGTTAGCCTGCTACAGTCCAGATTCCAACAAGAGACATGAGAAAAGGTGAACACATACATGAAACAAATTCACTCTCCATCAGTCCTTCCCTACTTCTGAGTGAGTTTGAGTGGTGGTATCTGTTAGAGGGCTGAATCCAGCAGCCCAAGAGAAGTGAGAATGCTCAGCTATGTGTGTCCAGGTCCAACCTGTAGCAAGGTTGAGCATGTGTTACCAGTAGCCACACGCACACAGAGCACACATATACACCATGTATATACATGTACACTCAAATGAACACAGACAGCACCAAAGGCCACATGCTGCTGCCCTCTCTGGTTGATCCACTGGTGAGAAAAAATATATATGTAATGTGGATTGCTCCAGAAGCTGGACTCAGACACTCTGCCAAGCAGCTGGCCCCTGGATCCCAGTCTCCCCAGTCGCTGCCACATGAACTCTGACACTGCAGTCCTGCTCCAATTGCTGGTATAGACTGTCTTGCTCACAAATACACACACACAAACACTTGTACAGTGTGTTTGTACAGTATTTCCAGCCTGGAAAACCACTGGTCCCTTTGACTTCTCCTTCCTACAGTTTTACACACCCCTGGCTCCCAGGTCATGCCACCTACTCACCAACTAGTCTGGTTCAAGCTTCATGAGTGCTCACATGTACTCACATACATGCACTTGCTACAGTTGCTGGCTCCATGGACACATGGATCCTTATGACCTGAGGTCCCACTCCAGTTGCTGGCACTTAAATCCAGTAACTCGGGCACCTGGGTCATCTGATCTGTGATCTGATTCCAGTTGCTGCACTCACACTTGTATACACACAGATGCACATGAAATAGTCTCGCGCCCAGGAAAAAGAGTTAGAAAGGAATTTAATAAGATGAAAGGGCAGACTGCATGGCCAGACAGCAAACTGTAATAAGCTCTTTCTTATCTGCTTACACCTCTATTTTCCCATGCTTCTTTCTCCCCAAATCACCTACATCCCTCCTCTTCCCTGCTTTTGTTTCCAGCCATAAGCATATCATAAGTCTTGGGCAATCCCCAAATATTGTTCTCTTGCATCTCATACTCTGCAGCAACTCGCCTCTGTCCAAAAGGTGCTATCTAATTGACTTCTCTTGATGGGTCTCATGTATGGAGAACGGTGATGATGGCTGTCCTGGGACAGCCCTGGGAGGGGTCCCCTTTTTCTAAATCTTTAATTTGGATCCCACCGATTTTCCACTGGGCTTGAGGAGATACTCCCCTGTATTCGAGTGTGATGAAAACAAAGTGCAGTCAGTGCACAGAACTTCTTTATAGTTTCTTAATCTAAACCCAAAGTAAATGTCTGCCAAGTTACAGCCTCTATTCATCCTGTGTTCAGACTCCCACTGTGTAAGAAATTGTGAAACAACTATGGGATTAGGAATGAATTGATGGGAAGAAATATTGGGTTCTATTTCTTGTTCTTTGCAAATGAAGCTCAAGAATACAAATAATTGTTTTCTGATATACGTTCTTCTTTATCTTTCTGGAAATTCCCTTCTTCTTTACAGATTATCCTATGTATGGCAGGATAAATAGGATATGCAATACTCCAAGGGAGTTTTTGCATTGACTTCTTTGAACTTCAGATGAAGTTTTAAGTCTCTTAGTATTTCTGTCTGGATAACACTTTTAAGTCATATTAGTCCTATCAATAATATGGTGTCTAATTCAATCTGGGATGCTGCTGCATCCTGTAAGTACAGCTGTTACTAAATGCTATTGTATTAAACCAACAATTTGATGGTATTTGAAGGTATGCCAACTATAAACCATTTTCTTCACACAGCTGAAATTTTAGAGTAATTCAAAGTTATGTCCCTGTCCATGTT
Organism: Chlamydotis macqueenii; assembly: GCF_036417535.1. NCBI lineage: Eukaryota > Metazoa > Chordata > Aves > Otidiformes > Otididae > Chlamydotis > Chlamydotis macqueenii. The sequence goes on from NC_141558.1 coordinate 14,131,797, forward strand.
GTGAAATCAGTGTTCTGCCATTCATGAACCACGTGCGGCTCAGTGGCACTTGTGCTTGTGAAAAGGAAGGAGAAGCATATATTTTCAAGAAGGCAGGGAAACTCTAAAGTATGATGGAATTTATGCACAACGTAAAGTTATAAACCTTTCTTACACTGGGGGAAAAAAGCAATCACATTGGAAAAATGGGGAATTTGATCTAAACTAACCTGAAATTTGTATGATTTATATTTAAGTATCTTGTGAGTACACTCGTTGTGTAGAGGAAAATAACATCTTGTAGTGTATATATTTATTTATTTTTCCTTGGAAGATGTTAGAGGAGTTTAGATATTGGACAACAAAGAAGATTTACAGAATTTTGAAAATATATTCATACAAATATTTTAACTTTAAATTATTTTAATAAAATATTTGTAAGGTCATTGTGCCTCTATTGATGTTGCAAATTTAGAAATTATGTAATTATGAGTATTTAAAACAGATTATTTCTGTTATGTAGAACTGATTTAAGAACTATTTCTTTGAAACTTTCTGTGGTTTAGCGTTTAGATTTTTTTTTAAGCAAGAAAGAATGTCAATTCTATAACTAATATAAAGTTTCTCATTAAGTCAAACTGTGACTTCCTATTACAATCTTCACATTACTAGTCAAAAAATGAACCTAGTAAAATCAATAAGAAATTGCAAACTAAGCTTTATATAATCTAATTGTAATTTAGTGGTGAACGTCTTTAAGATGTATATGTGAGCTGAAAGTTAAGATTGATGAGAAGCTGAAGGGAGAGAATTAATCTATCGGTTAAAAAAAGAGTGCCCTATCACAATTTTTTTTTCTTTTTGCTGCGTTGAAGCTGCTGAAGACCTTGATCGTCTAAAAGAGATCAAAGTGACAATACACTTCGTACAAACATACATTTGTCTACACCAGGAAAGTGTATTTTACTCTTTTTTCCTTCTATTTGCAAATGCGCTCTAATCTCATTTGAAGAAAGCTGTTTTCTGCTTCATTTAGAACAGATGTTTAAATTATTTTAAAATATTCATGAAATCAGAACTGTGCTATGATTGAGTCTAAACATGGATTCAGAGTCAGGGACCCCACAGAAAAGGTGGAGAGGATGGTAACCACAAGTGACAATACATCAGAAAGGGTTACAGACAAAGCAGCATAGAAATTGTTGTGGTGTCAGACACATGGGAAAGCAGGACACTGCAGATGAGCTTTGAATTGTGAAGGGGGGAAAATATGACAGAAAAAAAGAAATGAAAGAGCATGAAAGCTTTTTTTTTTTGCTAACATAAGAATTATTTAATGTTTAAACATTGAAGAATTTGAAAGGGTAATAATTAAGGATGAAATATGAGGTTTTTTTTTTTAAATGTGCTCAATTTTTACATCTTTATCTTCTAAATTCTTGAGAAGGGAGAAGGCAAAAAAAAAAAGCTCCTCCAAACATTCTTCCTGTAATTTTGCCCAGAGAACTCAGAGCTGACATTTTATTTTTGTTATAATCCATTTAGAAGTTGCATGTGAATCTGTTGTTGAGGGAAAGGGAAGGGAAGGTACAGGAAGGGAAGGTGTGGGAAGGGAAGGGAGGGTGCAGGAAGGTGTGGGAAAGTGTGGGAAGGGAAGGTGTGGGAAGGTGTGGGAAGGTGTGGGAAAGTGTGGGAAGGTGTGTGGGAAGGGCAGTTGTGGGAAGGTGTGGGAAGGGAAGGAAAATATCAAGGCATGTTTCATATAGATTCTTGTTATGCATTCACTGCAGGACTTTAAAAAAAAAGTATTTCTAGAACTGAAATTATAAATTTACTGAGTTTGTATTTTCTCTCTGTAATATGTTCATTCTGGTTTTACAAATCATTCGTGTAATTCCTTTTACAAAAATAGCAATTTATATAACCAACTGAAAAATATTCAGTGATGATGACACTGTAAAGAAAGTTCTAAGTGTGTCCAAATAAACTATACATTCATTCTAAGTTATTTTTACCTTATTTAAATAAGGAATATGCAATATTAATTGGTTCAGATTAATAAAATCATCCTGGAAATGCGTACTATTTACTGTTTTCCTCAAGACATCCTAAGTCTTCCTTAAACATTGACACTCTTCCTGCTGTCTAGTCTTCTGTCTTACATGCTCTCTGTGTTAGATCACTTTATACTGACACATAGATTCAGCAAGGAAATATAAGTCATTATGAGATCTTTTAGTTTGTACCACCTTATATCCAGCAACATTTGACCTCAGCTTTTCTCTAAGAAATAGTATCTTGAACAACATAGTGCATTCAATATGTTCTAGGTCAGTGTTTTATTACAGTCTGAGGCAGCAGTGTCACCTACTAAGTGACCCTGACTACCTACATTTTTGCTGCCACCAGAGCTCTGACCCATAGACCTTCTGCTGAAAGGTCTCTTTAACAGCTACTTGCAGCTAGTTGGCACAGACTTGCTATCTAAACTGATGAGATACATTTCAAACACCTGAGGAACAGTTCTTGCTTTTAAACAATTGCTGGACAACATATCTATTTAACTTATAAAAAACCTAATGAATGTAAGGAATGTAGCACTCTATGGAGTTCCTGAAAGTAACAGTTGTTGTTTTTTGGTTTTTTTTTCCCCACAGCACAGAATCACATTTGTGACATTACAATGAAAACTTGACATCCAGAAACAGGGCTGGTTTTTTTGGTTTTTTTTTTTTTTTAATTCCAAATGTTTTGTTAATGTCAATGCTACTAGTCTTTCATATGTAAGTGATACAAACTTTCACAAAAGTTGGCTTTCTGATCTTGGCAGTTGGCTAGATGCCACATCAACACATTTGATGTGTTTATCTCATAGTAGCAGGATGCTGAGGCAACTCTGTACTAGATATCCCGGAGATCCCCAGCTCCTCTCTTCCTTGTCTAACACCTCCATGCATCCAGATCAGCCAGCTTTCTTTTCTCTAAAAAACTGCTTGCCCTATCTTATTAACATGCTCTACAACTAGGCTGAATGTGCAAAGGGTGTCAATAGCTTAATCTCTTTTCTCCTGTCTTGGTTATACAAACTTATTTTAAAATGTCTCTGAAAGGGGAGATTTTCATAGTTATTCACAGTTCTTCATAGTTAAAATTAAGTTATTCAAAGGTTCCAAACGGACACTTCTGGAAACCAATGTCTTCAATTATACTGAATAGTACGTACAGCACTTTGGTTTGTATTCTTCTTGTTGGTATGTACAGGTGAGAACACCTGTATCAGGAAATTCAGCTGCAGAAGCACAGAAACATCAGTCAGAGGAGAGTTCTGGAGGTTTTTCAGTCTGACTTCTCACATGAAATTATTGCTAGCACTGGGTAAAATCAATCTACATTTTCTCTAGCCAAAGTTTGAAAACTTTGAAGTATGGAGATAACTTGTTTCAGGGAGGCATTAACTTAGTGATTTCTATTTAACTGAGGAGTCTTTCTTAAAATAGAAAGATTCATTATAGAAAATGCAGCAGGACCACAGCTTCTCTGTGATTATAGTTTTAAAATATCCATATGTGTCTAACTGTTTTGTAAAAACTATTCTGCATTTAAAGCCAACAACAGGGGAAGAGATATTTGTATATTGATTTATCAGATCTCAATGGCTAAATGACACAATTCAATTTACTGCCAACAGAAAAATGTTTAATTTATGAACAAGCAAGACTGAATATTTTTACCAAGTTTGTAATAATAATGGTTATTTAAGTTAATACAGATGCCCCACACTGATGACTGTGTAATAATCAAGCTGGGGACTTAGTTGCTGTCTATATCTTTCTATCTAACTATCTTCCTGTCTCCTGAATTCTATTTCCATAATCAAGAAATAGATGAGACATGAGTAGGAGTTAGAGTTGAAAATTTTACACTTTCTTAAAATTTTTAGACAATGTACAAAACTCTGATATTGTCTTAGCACTAGTGAATGATCAAGCCTTGGCCTTTGAAAAAAAAAAAATCATAGGATCATAGAATGGTTAGGGTTGGAAGGGACCTTTAAAGGTCATCTAGTCCAACCATCCTGCAAGGAGCAGGGACATCCTTGACTAGATCAGGTTGCTCAGAGCCTCATCCAACCTGGCCTTTAACGTTTCCAGGGATGGGGCATCCACCACCTCTCTGGGCAACCTGTTCCAGTGTTATACAATTCACATTGTAAAAAATTTTTTCCTAATATCCAGTCTAAATATACCTGCCTCTATTTTGAAACCATTACGCCTCATCCTTTCACAACAGGCCCTACTGAACAGCCTCTTCCCATCTTTCTTGTAGGCCCCCTTGAGGTACTGGAAGACCACTATCAGGTCTCCCCGGAGCCTCCTCTTCTCCAGGCTGAACAGCCCCAACTCCCTCAGCCTGTCCTCATAAGAGAGGTGCTCCAGCCCTTTTATCATCTTTGTGGCCCTCCTCTGGACCTTCTCCAACTGGTCCATGTCCTTCTTATGTTGGGGGCTCCAGAACTGGACACAGTACTCCAGGTGGGGTCTCACCAGGGCAGAGTAGAGGGGGAAAATCACCTCCCTCGACCTACTGGCCACACTCCTCTTGATGCAGCCCAGGATGCAGTTGGCCTTCTGGGCTGCAAGGGCACATTGCCATCTCATGTTGAGCTTCTCATCTACCAGTACTCCTTGACACTGTGTAAGCACTTTTCAGGAAATGTGAAAGCATTGATATGTTATCAATGCTTTTGCTCACAAATCCGAGATATAGCATCATACCAGCTACTATGAAGAAAATTAAATATATTCTAGCCAAAACCGGTATAGGAACGCATGTAGTAAGTGAACAAGGGTCTAGAAGGTGTTGTGAAATTTCTGGCGACACTAAATGCAGTCCTGCTTTGATGGGAGCTTCAAGTGTTACATCTGAAGGGCCTTAAAGAAGAGCAGCATGTCAATTCCACCTAGTTGAGTTTGATAGGCCAATCCATAGATCAAACAAAGATATTATGATGGTGTCCTGCAAAACTAAAATCCAGCCCTTATTTGTATGTGAAATGTCTTTATATGCTAATAATTACTGCTATTGCCAAATAAGCTGGATATGTAACCCACAAGAGTGCTTCCTAACTTATTTCAATCAAAGTGTAGTGGACTGAAAAAAAAAGAAAGTATCATTAAATTATTTAAAATAAGTCAGTTTAATTTAAAGAAACTGCTTAGGGAGACATTGCACGAGGAGGACAGACAGCAGATTAGTCAGACTGCTTTATTTCTGGCAAATGAAAGGCAACATATCACAGTAATTTATTTCACAGTTGTGTAACAGATCCAGAAAAGGATCCTATTGATTGCTTAGAAAAGCATGAGGTAAGAAAGCTCTGGGGTTTGTTCAGTCATTGTTTCTTTCAGCTGGATGCCTTCACATCCTGGCTTATCTATGTTGGTAGGATTAGTCGTGGCAGTTTGCTTTACTGCTGCTTATGTTCTGCATTGTGGACATTAAAAAAAAAAAACCTAATTCTTACAGTATTTACTCTTATGACATCCAGAGACATTTGAATCCATTTGGTAGGAAAAAAATAACCAGTCCTTTCAGGAAATATATGTTCATATTCAAATATGTGTTTTAGATGGTAAAGAAAATGGGGAAATATGGACTGTAATTTTAATGACAATGAGAGCATCCCCTTAGAAAAATAATAAAATAGTTACCATACTTCTCCTAGATTCAAATATTTTTCAGTGAATCTGATCTAAACTAGAGTGAGAAAAATCCAGTATGTTTTTCTTCACGTTTGTGTTCCATTTGGGAAAATAAAGGATGTCTAATAAATCATCCAAGGCCAGGTTGGACTGGGCTCTGAGCAACCTGATCTAGTTGGAGATGTCCCTGCTCCTTGCAGGGGGGTTGGACTGGATGACCTTTAAAGGTCCCTTCCAACCCTAACCATTCTATGATTCTATGATTCTATGTTTCATTTAGAACAACTTGTCATTTACAGTGACTGCTTCTAAAAAAAAAAAAATTCATTTTCCTGTCAAAATTAGCAAGGGAAATTCTTCTGTCTAAGTTGCAATGGTGTTAGAAAAACTGTAAAAAAAAAAAAAAAATTAAAAACCCATGTGCTCTCTCTACTTTGTGAAATGTATAGTTGTTAGTCATACGTTAACATGTAGTTAAATAATAGGAATTATGAAATTACACTAACAATACACCTATGTTGTTAATTTATTTTCAAAATGTCCATAATAAAAATAAGGAAAATATCTCAAAATTATTTTTCTCTTTCTCTTAGAAACCATTTTATTTTTATTATTTTAACAGCAATTGAATACTTTAGTAGTAATAATAGTAATCAATGATGACAGTTGCACTCTTTAGAGAGACTGAACACAATGAGAAAAAACAAGGGGTTTCTTTTCCAGATATGGATGATAATTCTTCATGTTATTACTTTAAGGAAGAAAAGGATGGATTGAAAAACCTTTTTTTAATCTGTAGAGCAATTAAGACTGCAGGGAATTTGTACTAGACGTCTGATACTAAAGTGAGAATCAGACTAAATTTCCTCCTAGTGATAGGTAGACAGATAGATGCTTAAAAAGATAAATAAAATAAATTTGTACTGAAGTTTATTTCTAGTTCAATTATATTTTCCCCTATATTTTTAATATCTATTCTCAGCATGCATAGGTATATTTATTCTCAATTTAATCACATATTCCAAATGCTTGTTTATGAACATTTGTGCTATGTGTGGCTGTACGTTCACTCATTTCTTGAATAAAATGTGGGCTCACTGAATTTAGTCACAGTGAATATACTTCAGAGCAGACACTGAGTTAAAATTATCTTCAGAAAAATGCAGACAATATTTCAAGATGTTTAGTTAATTATGGAAACTGCAGTAAGATCATAGACACTTTGAGGAACACAGATATTATTTTCCTTTGATAAATGTCTTTGAAAATTTCTCACTTATTCATAGATATAAGCACATCCTTACTTATCTTTAAAAGTGTTGATGGTACTTTTCCTAATGACATTAGGAATTATGCATTTAAATTACATATTCAAAAGTATTGCAAAGAAAACCAGTGAAATATAATCAGCAAGTAAGAATATAAGCTGAAGAATCAAATATTCAGTTGTGAGAAGATATTAAGAAGGCTTTGCAGTAAAGGATGCCATGGTCACTGTGCAGAAGAGCTGACAATGAGCCAGCTGTGTAGTTCAGATGATGACAGAAGGAATAGTGAAATGAGCATGTGCCTTATGATTTGTATGATGAAAGTCAACTTCTTGATAGGGGCTTCAATTGTTTTTCTGTCATTTTGTGTATCAGTAGTACTAAATGAAGCAGTTGCAGTTCAGTTTTCAGCTGCAAAAGAGGTTTTTAGAAGGGTATTTTAAGAGGCAGGTGGGAACAGAATATAACAATAAAGACTGAACAGATACTTTTCTAATTTTATCACATCTACTTACTATTGTTCTCTACATAAAGAAAACCCAAAGAATATTTTCATCTTTAAAACATTATGTTGATGAAAAGTCATACACATATCTTTATTGGAATCAATAACTGAAAAATAAAGAAATAATGAGAATATATATTTTTTCAGTTTTAAGATATTTCTTTAACAGTCGTCAGCTTAATGTTCATAAAAAGTATTCTTCACTAGAAGAAATGAGATAGCCTTGCCTTTTTTTCCCTAGACATTTTAATAACAGAGACTACAGAACATGCAAAGATTACATATTCAGTGCAAATTAAGATATCAATATTAATATGTTTCCTGCTTTAGGAAAAAACAAATACCCGTAAGATTTCAGTTTACCCCTTTACAGTTACCCTCTGCTCTAGTCTCCATCAAAGCATCATTTGATCCGCCTTTGGGAGTTGCTGGCAGGCAATGCCTCAGAACACAAAGCAACTGGCCTGAAACTACTGTGTTTTATCACATTTGCTTAAAAAATTATTTTCTTCAAAGAAAATCTAAATTCACTCGTTAAAAGAATTCAGATGCTGCTAGAAAAAAAATTAAATAACAATTAGACTAGTGAAAATACAAACATTTTTGTATTCTTTAATCAACTTGTGTACAATTTGGTATGAGAGATGCTAAAAACAGAATAATGGGTTAGAATAACTGCTTTAATTTTTCTGGAGATGTTCTGGATTGGCTAGATTGAAAGTATGAATGAGACTGACTTTTTTTTCATATTTTATTTTTTCCAAGTAAGCAAATCTATTGCCATTTTTGTTCATGCAGTGCTGAGTTTTCCATGGCTTTGAAGTAAGCTGGAGAAAAAGTGAGCTGGTCAGAAAAAAAACAAAGAAAAAACAAAGAATCATTTATGACTTTTATGTTTCTTTTTTACCAATCAGCATGCAACAGGTCTTGTTCTGTTGCTGTATCAGCAAAGCTCTCACTGGATTTGGTAAGCATAGAAGCAATAGCTGCATTATTCCTCCAATGATGATAGCATTGGTGTTACTTTCCCACTGACTAAGAGTCTTGACATGATGACATAGAACTTAGAGATTCTTGTTTATTATGAAAATGCCACTGCCAACTCATTTCATATTGATTTCTTTTTTTTTCTAGTTCTATTATTTTAATCTTTTATTGCTTATCATTTTTATACATGTCCTCATTTATAGAAATTTTTTTTTCACTGAAGGTTCAACAACAGAATCTTTATAAAATGCTTATGGAATAGTTTATTTGATTTACTTTATACATTAAAATAAAAACAACTTTCATGAAGAAAAATATGAAGTATGCTATTTTTTAGAATTTATGAAGTACATTATTTAAAATAAATATGGTTAAATATTTGTATCTTACTGTTCTTAGAGGGCACCAAATTGCTAGCAGGACTTGTGTAACATTTTAAATTTATATACATTACTATATAAATAAAAATGTGTTTTATTCTAGAATTATATAGATGTTACTTATGAAATATATATTATGTATAAACCTATAAAAGTTATAAATTTTCATATCTAATTTATTTACATATATATTTATAAATTGCAGAAAATAATGTTATTAGTAATAAAATTAATTTTAATTCTGAACAAGACATGAGAACAAGAAATTCCATGAGTGATCATGAGAGAAGGAAAAAGTGTATTTGTGACTGTGTAAGCTAGCTTCACTGTCTTATAGAAGAAGATTTAACTTTTAAAAATATGGGAACATCTGTATTGTACTGCAGTCTGTAAAGTAGAGCTGAACTAGGCAGAGAAAAGCTCTGCTGCCAGATTTCTACAGAGCTGTCCTGCCTAGGAAAAATCACTTATATCAGTTTCATGCTGCTTCCAAATCTATGCCAAGAGCAAAGTGGTCCAATGGACCAGGAAATCCCGGTCAACATTTGCAGAATTTTACAAGCAGCAACTTGATTTTGGTTTTGTTTTCTTTTTGGCAATAAGCAAGCAAAGAAGAATAATGGACATGCGATCATGCTCAGCAAAGATGTTACTGAAAATTGACAGTGGGATAATAACTCATATTTTCTATCTGTCTGTTAGCCTGTTTTTAAGACTGAAGAATGGATGAATAAATGTCTGGGAAGAAATGCAGTTTAAACTTCTAGGGAGCATGTTTAAGTGCTTCTGTTTTACTCCAAGGAAAAAAATTAATAAAAAAGGTGGGAAAAGAAGCCTCAAAAAACAACAACAACAACAAAAAAACATTGCAGTCCTACTTCTGCCTCTGTGCTGATTTCAAAGGTAGTTTGCCTGTTGAAGCAACACAGCAATACACATGAAACCTGCAGTTCACAGCAGTCACTGTGCAGATTCACAACTGGAGGTTTTCCATGTTTTGTTTTCCAACTCAGCTTGTTACAGAAATAAAAGCTACTTAAATATTTTCTACCGGGGTTCAAGCACAGATCTGCTTCATTTTCCTTACAGTCACACAGCTTGTGCTCACCTTCTGGATAACAAATTACATGACCTTGTTCAGAAACTTTCATTGCAGATTGATTCATGGCCACGCCTTGAAGAAGCTGAATTGCTAACAGCAAGATGAATGCCATAGCTTTTCATTTTCATCTAATTATGAAAACAGAGGTCTTAAGTTCAAGCATAGTAAGAAAATGACAGCAGGCTTTTACAGAACTTCCCATATTATAAGTCACAACTCCATTAAAATAAGATTTAGAAAGAAAATATCTTTGTGTTTATTATATAGCTGGAAGTTAAAATATTCTGCGGTTGTCTGTATTCAGCTCCTTCACAATACACTGGGAAAATTTAGACACATAGTTCAGTGTTAAAATTCAGATATAAAAACATTCAGACGCATTGCTCAGAGCACAATGCAGCTGCAGAATCTAAACTTGCTTTTCCAAAACAAAAGAACACTCTTTCAAAAAGCTAGTTACCTACTAATTCAAGAAGAGAGTGGGACACAGTTGAATGTATCTTGCTCTTATTATTGCACATAAAGTGAATGAATTCCACAGAAAAATCCAATAGAAAAACAACATTAGGAAAAATTTCCATTCTTTTTGCATTTCAGAAAAAAAAAAACAAACCAAAAAACCAAACAACAACTCCTGTTTTCTTTCAATTGATCGACTACATCTGTCTTCTTAAACCAGTCTCTTGAATCTCCTTGAGTGACCCATGGGAAGTAAAACGTCACAGTCCAAAGAAACATAATACTGCTATGTCCTCCTCGTAGCCTCAGGCATGTTTATGCTCCTTTCACGTTTGTGTAGCAGCTAAGGTATTCTGGGAATCAAGAAATTAGTCCCAAGGTACTGCTTTTATCTGTCTCTCTTTCTCTCACTCTTTTATTTTTTTTTTTAATCCAGAATATATCGTACATTTTGGAGGATTTTGCCAATATTTTAAATATTTTTTTTTCATACTTATACAAATGAATAGAATAATGCCACATAAAAAAGTTACATATATGCAAAAACTCCTTTTACTCTAGGGCTGTGAGACAAGCTATTGATATTCCTTTGCCACCAGCTAAAATACTGAATAACACAGTTGCATTTCCATGTTTTTATGTATCAGCTGTGAAGCATGATCATTGTGTAGTACTTAGCTTCTTTTGCAAAGCTGGAATAATAATTAAAAAAAATAGGACAGAGACAGTACAATCTGACATAATAAAGAGCAGGAGAGGTTCAAGGATGAGGCAGGCATTGCAGGAAGCCTGCAAGCAGTAGGTAGAAATCTGGAGTAGCCAGGAAGTTTGAGAAGCTAGTGGCAGGGACTAGAACAGAAGGGACTTGGGTTTGACTGGGACCTAGTGACAACTCATTAGGGGCTGTGGGACAACCACAGAGAGGTGAGAACGAAATGAGGAAGCAGTAGTCAAGAGTGGAAGATCAATGAAAAGAGCTAAGTGAGACATTCATGTTAGAAAGGATATCAAGAAAGAGAATAAGTCAACAGCAGGGAGATCCCAGTCATACACATACTGGCAACTGCTTCTCCCAGGAACCAGCGTAAGTCAAATCAAATGCATGAAAAGATTCTCATTGACTTTGGTAGCCTTTGGGTAAAGTGAAGGTCTCTATAATAAAGCATTGCAAATGTTATTATTTTCAAATTCAAGGAATATAGGCAGGATTCAAGACCAGAATGCTAAAGACATTCTCCTTCACCTGGAATGGATTCCCCATGCTAATATCACGTGAAGAAACTGACTTCCAGAAATCTTCAATACACAGGCAAGGAATGGCTGACTGACAAAGTACTCCTCTAATAGACATGAAGGTCACTGCATACACGTTTGGAAAACTAATTCAAAGTAGAAAGTGCGTAATAAGGACATTACATACAAGAAATTTCATTGCTTCTTTTAAACTCAGTTACTGAAATTATCTCATTTTTTGGCAGGTTGAATTTTCCATTGTACATTTTGTTGGCATCTCTAGCTTCTACACAGTTATATGTATGTTATTCTTACATAGTAAGAATAAGAAAATCCTTTGACTACACTGTGGCTGCAGAGAACACTTTGCTGCAAAACTAGTTTAGTTAGAAAGAGAGACTGTGTGCAGATGGTGGCTCAGTGGGTGTGCTCATGCTGGGCAGCACAGAAATCCACTTTGTTCCGTCCAACCAAATGTCATTATGAGTTGAGTTTTTGTTTGTTTCTGTGTTAGTGTCTCCACTGCGCCCCCCCTCCCCCCGGTATGGCTTACAAGAGATGGAGTCATAGGATTAAAAAACAACTTCAGGGAAGCCAGTAGGATTCTTTACTGATAATAAAATTTTGCTTGTAATCCTTGTAGTGATCTTACATAACCTTTTAAAGAACATTCTTAAAGTCACGATACACAGAATGAAAACATATCATAAGTTGTTTCAACATTCACATGAAAAATAATTCTCCAAATTACTGTATCTCAAGGTTCCAGAGGAAAGATGAAAACCCAGATATTAAAATACAATTTCGCATATATACACATTCTTTATACCAAATTGCATTTTGAGCAATCTCCTATTCTGAACTCTGAGATTCATAGTGCGGATTCAAATCTGAATGAAATCAATTTGTACTACAGTTTTACTTTATTAGGTTATGCCAATTTTTAAAAATATCACCAAGTTAATTTTCTCAATATTACTTCTCTGATGGTTCCTGAAATTGTCCAAGGTACTTTCAGAGCATGCACAGAAACATTTCTGTAGAGGTCTGCAAGAGTTTTGTCCTCTAACTGCTTTTCCAGAATCAAAGTCTACCTTTAAGCAGGTAGAGGCAAATGTTATTTTAGAACAGAAAGCATAAGTTTGATGAGGTCAACATGTATTTTCAGATAAGTTGTTAATAGTTTTCGCTACCTAAAAATTGTATTTAGTATTTTAAAGTAACCTTGTATCCCAAAATTGTTAAAACGTGATTTTTCCTCTTTGTAGGTTGATTAGAATTTCTTGCTGCTGTGGTTACTGTTCTTGTTTTCTTTTCTGTTCACTTACAGCTAGCTACTTGTTTCACAGATGACTGCTGAGAAGAAGGATACACAGTAAGAGTGCTAATGTCTCATTCACAAATGGTTGTACGAAGCTAGAGATTTTTTTTCGAATATTTGAATTTAGATAATATATACTAGCCATGTACACCTGTCGAGTGTTGTCGAGTATTTGATATACTTGATACACTATAGCAGTGCTTTCACTGCTGTTGGCTGTAACCATATAACTAATTTACTAGTATAGGTACTTTGGGCTTTATTCTTTTGTACTATGAAAAAAAAATATCAATCCAGTCATTATTTTAATTTCTCTCTTGTAATCAGGAAAAAAAAAAAAAGATAGGAACTAGATACTGATCAGTATTCTTCAGAATCTGCTCTCATGTTATTCCTTCTAAAGGAAAGTAACTTGAAATGATACTGTAGGGCTTCATTAGCATACTTAAGAAGTCACCACTAGTGGCCTTTCAAATGAGAAATGGGTAATAAATCTGGTATTTTCTAAACATTTCAGATTATGCACTTCCTGACTACAATCTTTTTTTCTTCCTCAGTAGGAACCTCTCAAATGTTCAGCCTAAGAATAAATGGAAAAGAAGCAAACTGAGTACATTATTCCATGCTATTACAAGTGAAAATACAAAGTCCTAAAACTGTGTTTAAAACATAATATTTGAAAAAAAAAAAAAAAGAAAAATATATAAAGATGCCTGTTGTAGTAACTTAGTTCTTTCTTAGATCTAGCATATGAAAAAGAACCCTTTTGAAGTAAATATTCAACAATGTGCCTGAAAGAGATTTTTAATTTATCAATGCCTTAAACTAATTCAGGACCTGGATTGCTGTATGTCTGAATATGTGAGACATTCTTCACTTTTCCCTGAATCCAGGGAAATGAGAGCTCTACCTTTCTTTAGAGGAAGATTGGGCTTTTAAGTGGAAATAATATTCCCTAAAAGTCTTGAAATTTGGATTGTATCATCTTTAAATGCCTCTTCCCTTATAATTCAGCAATATTTGTTGTAATTATATGAAAGCCTCCATACACTTCTTTAGAGCCTCCATACACTTCTTTAAAGAATCTTGCTGTTTTTACAGAGATTTTTTAAGATATGAAAAAAAAATCATGTTCCCAAAAGAAAACAGAAAGAAGCAAATTCATTATTATTATTTTAATATATGTTATGTGTAAAGGGGGGTTTTAGTCCCCTGACAGGACTACATCACTTACTAACAAAGTAGATAAGGGTCCATTTGGGGAAATGTTGGGGAAATTATCTTTACACTCTTTAACATATAATCATGTAATTAACTAAATCCTATAGATTAAAAAAGCAGACAAAATTTATTTCTACCCCTTGTTTGTCTTTGGCCTCCTGTTAGTGCCCATGCTTTCAGATTTTAATTCTTACAAACCGAGATGCAGAACGTGTCTGGATACAACTAGACAAAGACCAGGTGACACTAATTATAGTTAAGACATTAAGCTATATTGTTGAAAGCTCCTAGCTAAGAAAGTGTAACTAAGACTGAGAACTGAAAGATCCTGGAAAATCTGAAATTAATCACCTGGAAAGCAAACAGAAGTGTTGCTACAACTCCCAGAAGCAGATACGGAACAAAGACACATTTATTTAAAACTGCATAATATACATCAGTGTACAGTTATCAGCTTACTATGACAGTCACAGATTCAGAGTTTAATTTGGATAAATAGATTGGGAAAGAAATGTTGTTTTCAACTAGAGGTAAGTCTGTTTTCAATTCAGATAAATTGTTCCACCAAATAACTTATATTGACAGGCTTATGAGGAAGGAAAATATGTTTGTGAGCTGAGGGTACTATTGGGAATGGATTTTATTTATTTAGATATTTTCATATCAGGTGGCAAAGCCGTAAATTCTGAGGGCTCATTCTGCTGCTAGGAGCAACTCAGATTATAACATCTGAGTTGCCTAGGCTGCAGTATATATTTTTTTTTCCCAAAAGTATGAATTGTACAAATAATAGAAAATATCTTGTTTCTTTTAAGCTGCTGCACAAGGTTATAGAAAGTTGTAGGACTGAGCACCAAATCATTTTCCAGACAAATAGCAGCATTGTTGCTTACTCATTCCTTTTTGCTTTCTTTCTCTCTTCATTTATCTATATAAACCATATTTATCTACCACATTTATGAACTAAAAAAACACAATAAAAATGTAAGAAGTTAAAATTTAGAAAAAAAAATAGAAAATACTGGAATTAATTTTGTATGGTTGCTCTTAATTTAATCTTACTATTTACACATTATGATATAGCCTGTAGTTGTCTTATCACGTATTTTTACAGGGCATATTGCCGGACCTGGTGAATTTCTTTTTTTTGTTACTATTTTAAAAATGAAATTGAAACATAAATGTCATAATGACATGTACCCTTAGTTGCAAGACAAGATTATTGTCCTCTGTGTCAAACAGCATGTAAAGGAGGTAAAATACATCAGAGGTCACTTTCAAAGTCAGATACCAGGAGCTGTAGCTAGATAAACCTCTCAGAATCATTTCAAGATTATGGTAGGATACATGGCTTAAAGGACTTATCCTCATCAGTCTGTTTTTCTGATATAAAAGGGTTTTTCCTATGCCATTTGCAGTGTTTCTGTATTCTTGATATTTTCCATGTTTAAGCTAGGTCCTCAGGAGGAATAACCACACATAGGTTTATTTCGCCTACCCTCCCAGTCAGATTTCAGGGATCTCCCCCTGGCTTCTCATCCTAAATCTTTTGAACAATTTAATAGTTGTACATCTCATGTAAGTTTCTCCTCATCCACCTTTCTCTAACTGCAGTTAAATTTCCCTCTCCAAGCTAGCTAATTTTGTTTCCATATTTGCCCCTCTCCCTACCTGCTGAATTTAGGGATTAGACTGTTTTTTTCAATCAGTTCCAATTCACTGCCCAGCCCAGTGTGTCATATCCCAGAGTTACACATGGAAGAACAGTCTTGTGATTTCAGGAATAGCATCTGTGAGGAACTTCATTGCTCAGCCCTTCTAAAGAAGATATGAGAGCTGCGACCTCTCAGAGGTTTATGATATGGTCAGTGGTGCCCAGGTCAGTGGTGCCCAGTTCTTCATGGAAGAAGAAAATAGAAAAGTCGTCATAATGTTCTAGCCAGACTTCAAGATCTGTATCAGATGAAAGGCAACTGAATCTTTTTTAACATTAAGAACTGAGAGCAGCCCTGAGGAGAATGTCTTAGGGGTACTGGTGGATGAAAAGCTGGACATGAGCTGTCAATGTGTCCTCACAGTCCAGAAAGACAACTGCATCCTAGGCTGCATCAGAAGCATGGCCAGCAGGTCAAGGGAGGTAATTCTCCCTCTCTACTCTACTCTGGTGAGACCTCACCTGAGTATTGTGTGCAGCTCTGGAGCCCCCAGCATAAGAAGGACATAGACCTGTTGGGGTGGATGCAGAGGAGGGCCACAAAAATGATTAGAGGGCTGGAGCACCTCTCCTATGAGCACAGGCTGAGAAAGTGGGGGCTGTTCAGCCTGGAAAAGAGAATACCTGTGGAGACCTTACAGCAGCTTTTCAATACTTAAAGGGAGCTTATAAGAAAGACCCATGGAGAGAGGAGAAAATTTTAACAGGGCCTATTGTGATAGGACAAGGGGTAACGGTTTTAAGACAGAAGGAGGTAGATTCAAACTAGATACGATGAGCATTTTTTTTACAATGAACATGGTTAAACACTGAAACAGGTTGCTTGGAGCAGTGGTAGATGCCCCATCCCTGGAGACGTTTAAGGTCAGGTTGGACGGGGCTCTGAGCAACCTGATCTGGTTGGAGATGTCCCTGCTCCTTGCAGGGGGGTTGGACTAGATGATCTTTAAAGGTCCCTTCCAACCAAAACTATTCTATGATTCTATGAAATACGTTTTCCCTATAGTACTTTGCAGAAAAAGTCATAGCAAAACTGCTGAAATTTTCCATTTTTTGAAAAACTGAGTTTTATGATCAGTACAGACACTTTTGCTGATACAATTAAATATTGAAAAATATCTAATTAACTAGAAAGATCCTTTCTTTACATGTGTGTGTTTGTGTAAATGTGATGTTGTCGTAGTTCAGCCCCGATCGGACCAGACTACGCAGTCTCTCTCTCACTCCCCCCACACTCCAAGAGAATAGGGAGAGAAAATATAAGGAAAAACGGCTCAAGGTTTGAGATAAGGACAGGGAGAAATCCTTAAAGTTACCGTTACGGGCAAAACAGACTCGACTTGGGGAAAACTATTCATTTATTACTACAAACAGCAGGATAATGAGACAGAGAACAAGATAACCTCCATCCACCCCTCCCTCTTCCCAAGCTTAACATTATCTCTACTACCTTCCCCCCCCAAGCGGCACAGGGAGGAAGAGGGAATGGGGGTTGCAGTCAGTTCATCATATGTTGTTTTATGCCGCTGCTTCATGGTCGGGGGAAGAACTCCTCACATTCCTCCCCTGCTCCAGCGTGGGGTCCCTCCCACGGGCCACAGTCCTTTGTGGAACTGCTCCAGTGTGGGTGATCTCTTCCACGGAGTTCAGTCTCTCCAGAACAGCTGCCCCAGCGGGCCCTCCATGGGCCACAGCTGCCTTCAGGCATCCACCTCCCCCGGTGCGGGGTCCTTCACGGGCTCCAAGTGGATCTCTGCTCCTCCGTGGACCTCCATGGGCTGCAGGGGGACAACCTGCTCCACCATGGTCGTCACCACAGGCTGCAGGGGAATCTTGGCCAGGAGCCGCATTACTCCTCCCCCTCCTTCTGAACTGACCTTGGTGTCTGCAGCCGTTCCCACAACAGGCTGGTAGATGTCTCTCAGGATCTTTTTTACATCTCATTCACTTCTCATCTCCTCTCCACTTCTTGCAGCCGGGCTGGACCAAGTCGGGTCCAATCGGCTGCCTGGCGAGAGGCCAGAGGGTGAGGCCTGCAAGGCCCATGAGGCCTGCGCCTCCCCCTCTGCGCCTCTGCCCCCGCTCAGCTTCTTCACATCTTCTCTTCTCTCTCTCTTTTTCCTGTTTTCCCATTCTTAAATACGTTATCGCAGAGGCGTTATCACGAGACATTCTGCTACCAATCAGCTCGGCCTTGGCCAGCAGCAGGTCTGCCCTAGGCCTGGCCAAGTCCCCTGAACAAAGGGGAGCGACTTCTAGCAGTTTCCTACAGAAGCTACCACCTTAGGCCCCCCCTACTAAACAAAACCACGACAGATGTACATTTTATAATGGGGATGGTTCTAACTCTGATTTGGCATTCATTTAATCTAAAATAATGATTTTAGGTATCTGTCTACCTATTTCATATATATGTTATATATATTCTTAATATGCTGAACAGAATTATTTCGTATTCCTTTTTTTTCCTCCAAGTTCATATCCATCATTCTTAAAATTTCATATTCTTTATTTATCATGTTTGTGAAAAGATTAAGAACAAATAAACCACAAAGTCCCATGAAAATCAATTTTACATTCTGAATATGGCTACAGGTGATGCTGATTCCATAATTACTAAAAAAAAAATCTAACCAATCATCTTTGCTATAAACAAGGAATACATTTCTTTTTAGATTACTAATTTACTGAAACCATAGACAAAGAGCAATGTTATCAAGAAAATATTGGCTTTTCCGAAGTCCCCTAACAGTGAAACAAAATTTATAAATGTGATGTCGGAGCGCTAATTGTACACAAGAGAAAAAAACAAATTCTGTAGGTCAGTTTTGTACCACCTAGTTTTTGGAACTTTGCAGATATCTTCAGTGTGATTGCTAACTTTCAGTTCTATGTGACTTACAATATTGGAAAGCAGAAAAGACTGACCAGTGGGAAAGGATTTTGGTAATTAAATTTTTTAGAAGTCCCTGAAATATGGTGGCCTAGTCCTTGAAAAGCATATACTGAAAGACCCACATTCCAGTCTTCAAGATTAATTCCCTAGCCTATAAACAAGCCTTTGGCCTTTGAAGTACTACAGGCAGTTTATGTTTTACCAACAAACTTTTCCTAGTACTTTTTGGAGTTTTCTCTGATATTCCAGAGAGATAACACTGGTTAAATTCTCAAAAGTATCTAACAGGGGAACTTTGTTAATCTACATCACTTTGATGAACTCAGTGAGTTATTATGTGGTTTTGTAATAATTTTATATATGTATGCATACATACATCTATACATGTCTGTATGTGTGTGCGTGTACACGTGCATGTGTTCACACACACATGCATATAAACACGGGCATACCTGTGTAAGTTTTTTCTGGAATATCTTTAAAATAATATATCCTGTATCAGACATGGCCTCTGGTGCAGAATCCGTGATTCCTTTCTATAAATAAAAGGTCACAGTCATTTAAATTAATTCCATTGATTTATCTTCAAAAGCATATAGTCTCTTGAAGAGCAGAATGTCATAAATATTTATATGTGCTAGAATTATGAGTTAGGATGGTTAAGACTGAAAGAGAAGGTCAGAATAGAACATCTTAGAAACTTTGACAAAAGCTGGCCTAAATAAAACAGTGAAAAATACATTAATCTTGATGTAATATCACTATTTACCACTATATTATAGTACACTATATTAAATTCTGAGAATTTAACACTATGGATGTCAGAACTAAACTCTTCTAAGCTTTTTTTTTTCTTTTCTTTTTTTTTTTGATAGTAATAACATTTTTTTTTTCTAAGGCTGATGTAAGCAGTTAGAAAATAGAGAAAAAGAATGTTTGAGAATCTGGTCAGAATGAATAAATGAATTTTACAAAATATTTTAATAGAACTTACATGTATCTGCTGTACAAGATAATGGTAAGAAATTACAAAGAACTGAGGTGATATGGAAATTAATTATCTATCCCATAGAAACAAGAATGATCTGCATAACCATGGTGGAAATTCAACATGGGTATTGTCTGAATTTACATCAGTTCAGATGCAGCTTTACTGGGATCATTATTCCCAGTATGAACACAGAACTCATTTGACATGATTACAGTGATACTAAAGGCCCTGGTAAAATTGAAAAACTCAATATTGAGAAATCAAAACAACAGACAAGTAAAATGGAGAAACTCAAAGTCTGTGAAACAATATAATGAAAGCTAGCTCACTCAGATAATATCTCTCAAGAAATTTGAAAATAACAGATATCAGTGTTCCAGTTTCTTACTGTCTCTGGTTTTAGACCTGTAATAATATGAAGCTCATTAAAAAATCAACAAAACAATCTATAAAGTTTCTTAGCCTTGAAATTTCTTGTTCCTTTCTTCCCTTTTTTTTTCCTGCTTCCTCATCTGAAAGATTAATTCTGCCCAACTGACTCTACTTAGATAACCCATCCACTCACTACACTCTTTATATGACTTGAATATATTTCACAATTTATACTATAAGGAAGCAAATAAATTTCAGAACTTTTACCTTTTGAAAATTCTGGTATTGTCCCAGTAATTTCAGTTCAGAATTGGAATAAATAATATCAAAATGTAGAAACTTTTATCAGTTAGTTAAACAATAAAAATTATTGATTTATAATTGTCCAAATGTTTTACTTGGGGATGGCTCAGTAGTAAAGTAAAAAAGTAAAATTACTTTTTACCTCTGTTGCCTTCTGAGACTGGCATCTTCATTGTCTATGCTTTGCAGAAAGGAACTCACTAACCAGATTTCCACCACCTCTACTGCTCTGCAGTCTTTCAACTCAACCACTGTGTATTTGTAAGTCATTGTTCATAGGCACAAATAAGGTTTTGGCTGTCCCATCCTAAAAAATAAAGGTCAAGCAGATGTATTGACCCAAAACATCTTGATTAGGTTCTACTAAAATAAAATATGGGCATTTTACTAAGAAATTTAAAAAAAAAGTAGTTGTAATTGGAAAAAAAAATCTATTTACAGAAGCCATACTTTCTGTTAATCACCCTGTTTTTAAAGGAAAGTTTCAATGCCTTAGTTGTGATCAGTAGAACAAAATTTTTACTATCATCATTTTGGTTTGTACATGAGTTCTGTAGATTTTCTTCCATTAAAAGGTAATTTTATTAGAGGTTTTTACAAGATAGTATGTGTGCTAGTTTTGTGTAGTGGAGAGGGGCTACGGTGGCAGCTTCTGCAAGAAAGCTGCTAGAAGTTTCCCCTTTGTCCAAAGGATTCAGACGGGTCTAGGGCAGATCTGCTGCTGGCCAGGGTTGAGCCAATTGGTGATAGTGATAATGCCTCTGTGATAACATATTTAAGAAGGTGGGGAAAAAAAAAAAAGAAAGAAGCAGCAGCAGAAGCAGGGGGCAAATGGGAAGAAGCGCGAGCCTTGTGGCCAGATAGCTGCCTGGGCCCAACTCAACCTGGCCTGGTTGCGAGAAGTGAAGAGAGGAGATGTGAGGAGAGCTTTAGAGACATCTGCCTGAGCCTGATGGTGAAGAATTTCTTGTGAGAGGAACAACTGTCGACGCCAAGGTCAGTGAAGAAGAAGGGGGAGAAGTAATGCTGCTCCTGCAGCTGTCCCCCTGCAGCCCATGGAGGCCCACCCAGGAGCAGAGATCCACCTGCAGTCTGTGGAGGACCCCACACCGCAGTAGCTGGATGCCTGAAGGAGGCTGAGGCCCATGGAGGGCCCACGTGGGGGCAGCCTGTTCCTGAGGGACTGCACGCCATGGAAAAGGATTTCACTCTGGAGCAGTTTCACAAAGGACTGTAGCCCATGGGAGGGACCCCACAGTGGAGCAGGGGAGGAATGTGAGGAGTTCTTCCCTGGAGGAGGAATGAGCGGCATAAAGTGACAAGTGATGAACTGACCGTAACCTCCATTCCCTGTTTCCCCCTGTGCTGCTCTAGGGGAGAAGATGGAGATAAATTGAAATGAAGTTAAGCCCAGGAACAGGAGAGCAGTGGGGGGAAGTTTTCTTTTTTCTCTCTCATTATCCTACTTTGGTTTTATTATTAATAAATTGAAATAGTTTTTCCCAAGTTGAGTCTATTTTGCCCATAATGGTAACCTGAATGATCTCTCCCTGTCCTTGTCTCAAACCTTGAGCTTTTTGTTATATTCTCTCTCCCTCATTCCTTCAGAGGGTGTGGGGAGTGAGTGAGAGTCTGCGTAGCTTGGTCCCAAGTGGGGCTAAACTACAACAGTATGTTAGAAATAAAATAATTCTCCCAAACAAATCTTTTCTGTTATTTCCTCTCTTGCTTTGTGTCTCCAAGATCAGTTATAATGTCTGTTTTACACGCTGAATCTCGTTAGACCCTGACACACTTACACTTACATTCTTACTGGTGGACTTACGAAACATGGAAACATTTATGTCTTGGGTCTGCTTTCTCCCATCTGAGTAACTAATGAGTTTATTCCATTACCAAATGCCTTAAAGTGCCTATAATTGGACCTCTGCCTTATGTTTAAATAAATTGTGAAGTCCAGGACCAGAAGAATCTCTGGAATTTTGATAGTTTAGTGAACTCCTAAAACATTCCTTCGTATTGTTATTTCTTCCGTATTAGCACTCTTCCTCTAGCATCCCTGAATTCCCTTTAATAAAAATATAACTCCTTATGATACTTTTTCCTTGTTGTATGACATTCATGTTAATAAGGTCATTAAACTTTAAGTTCTTTGGCTTTCTATGTTTTTAATTTGTTCTTAAGATTCCTAAGCTCTTAAACCATAAGATTGTAGACTTTGTGTTTCTTTCTGTATTTCACTTATTTAAACAGAACATATAATTACAACTTTTCTTATATAACTCTTCTTCAGAAAGGTTTGGAAAATGGAAGAATATAAGATTTCATCCTATGTCTATGCTCTCTTTCATGAAATCTGATGCCTACAATCTGTTGAACTAGACAGTGACAATAAAACACCAAATATTCTACATTAAGTTATTTTGCAGTCACTGAGACAATCCTCATCCTTATTTTTAATTAATCTAGGATTACTCTAAGATTTTAAGAATGATCCTCTTCAGTGCTTCTCACGTTTCCTCTACCTTGCTGGTTTCCTTTCGCTCCTTTTCTTGCTGCTCTGTTTTGTTTCTGTGATTGCTGCTCAGGACGGGCTGCATCAGTCTTTGGGACATCGGGTGGTGAGAAAACAAAATTGTTCATTTTGTATATTTTAATATCCTTATATTCTGTTATTATTGTAGTTTTCCTTTGCTATTTTAGTAAACTGTCTTGATCTCAACACACAAGTTTTCCTTTCTTACCAATTCTCTCCCCAATCCCACTGGGGAGGGAGAGGGTGAGTGAGAAATTGTGTGATGACTAGGGCTAAACCACAACACTGGCTTACAGTCAAAGCTACTTAGAACTGAGAATTTTGTATAGTTCTTTCTCTTCATCCATTTTAAACCATCTTGAACTGTGTAACCCCATACGATCTACAAATGAAGTCATTAGCTAAGAAAAGGAACATTTTAATGGGACCTAATTATTTAGAGAGCTCATTGAATTTCTGCCCGTTAGCCTGTAAGAATGTTTCCTTTTTTAAAATGCAACCTTTTAATTGATGATATTTGCTGCAGTGCCTGCGTTATTATGGGCCATAATCATGTCACTTCATTCTGTCATTTTCCAATGGAACAATAAAATTGGAAATGCTAAGCAAAAAGAGGAGGGCTATAGGCATATGCTGACTTTCTTCCACACTGGTAGAAATGTAGATTGTTTAGGGCTGTCCTCAGAGAGGACCTGAGCCTTTTCCATTTTATTGCTATCCTCTCTCTTCTTTAAGGCTGTTAAAGCTTACTCTTGACTTTCTGATCTTTTTATGTTTATCATAATGAGTCAGATTTATTTAGTGGAAGAAATCCTCTTATGTGTCTTTTAAAAATAGCAGAACCATTTTTCAATATGTTCAATTATGATAGTGCTAAGAGAAAATCACAGCAATTTGAGAGTCTCCTAATTCCATGCACAGAGCAAAGGTCAACACTTTCATATTTGAGTGGCTATCATTAGAACTTCAGAGTGCAAAACATTTCTTCCTGTTTTTACATTGTCATAAGAAAATAACTTGTTCCAATTAGACCAGAGAATCAAGCTGCAAAAACTCCCAGCCAAATAAGTAATAATTTTGGTCTCCTGTCTCATTCTTCTGCAAATTTCATATTGTTTCCTGTCTCCAGCCCACATTTTTAGTTTAAAAAAATGTTGAATGGGGTTCAATAATAGCCATCAAACTCTTCAAAGAGAGTGTTGTCGTTTTGTTAGTGAGGGGGGGCCTAAGGTGGTAGCTTCTGTAGGAAACTGCTAGAAGTTGCTCCCCTTTGTTTAGTGGACTCGGTCGGGCCTAGGGTGGACCCGCTGCTGGCCAAGGCCGAGCCAATTGGTAGAAGAATGTCCCGTGATAAAGCCTCTGCGATAACGTATTTAAGAAGGGGAAAATAGAAAAAGAGGAAGAGGAGATGTGAAGCAGCTGAGTGGGGGCAGAGAGGGGGAGGCGCGAGCCTTGTGGGCCTTGCAGGCCTCACCCTCTGGCCTCTTGCCGGGCAGCAGACTGGGCCCAACTTGGCCTGGCCTGGCTGCAAGAAGTGGAGAGGAGATGAGAAGTTGAAGTGAATAAGATCTAAAAAGGATCCTGGGAGGCGTCTGCCAGCCTGTTGTGAAGAACGGCTGCAGACATCAAGGTCAGTTCAGAAGGAGGGGGAGGAGTAACGCGGCTCCTGGCCAAGATTCCTCTGCAACTCGTGGTGAAGACCATGGTGGAGCAGGTTGTCCCCCTGCAGCCCATGGAAGTCCACGGAGGGGCAGAAATCCACAGGCAGCCCCTGGAGGACCCCACGCTAGAGCAGGTGGATGCCTGAAGGAGGCTGTGGCCCGTGGAGGGCCCGCTGGGACAGCTGTTCTAGAGGGACTGCACCCCGTGAAATAGATGACCCACACCGGAGCAGTTTCACGAAGGACTGTGGCCCATGGGTGGAACCCCACGCTGGAGCAGAGGAGGAATGCGAGGAGTTCTTCCCCCGACTATGACACAGAGGCGTAAAACAACACGTGATGAACTGACCGCAACCCCCATTCCCTTTTTCCCCACCCCGTGCCACTCAGGAGGGGAGGTAGTATAGATAATGTAAAGCCTGGGAAGAGGGAGGGGTGGGGGGAGGTTATCTTGTTCCCTGTCTCATTCTTCTGCTAATTTTAGAAATAAATGAGTGTTTTTCCCCAAGTCGAGTCTGGTTTGCCCGTGACGGTAACTTTAAGGATTTCTCCCTGTCCTTATCTCAAACCTCGAGCCGTTTTTCTTATATCATCTCCTCCTATTCTCTCGGAGGGTGGGGGGAGTGAGAGAGAGACTGCGTAGTCTGGTCCCGATCGGGGCTGAACTACGACAGAGAGATACCAATATCAGTGTTTATTTTTGAAAATACATTAAAGTTCAGATAAGGAGTATAAAAGATCTGAATATTATACAATTTACTTGGATTTAATTCCATTAGTCGTACTTGCATTTGCATTGGCTAAAGTAGTGGGCTGATATGCAGATTTTTCATAACAATCAGATAACTAATGTGACTGATTTATATTAACATAACCAAAAAGCTGTGAAATTGGCTCTAAATGGAGTAAGCATCTGTGTTTGATTGTGATTTGTAATAATAACTGTCAGGTATTTTAATAAATGCGAAGTATCCTTTCACCATAGAAAATATATTTCTATCATGTTGCCAGTTTTCCTTGCAAAATAAGACCACCTAACAGTGAATCATGATATACAGACTGTTCTCCTAGTGAAACCAGAGTAAAGAAATAAAATGTTGTAGGATCATTTCAGTATTCATATTACAGCATCTAGGAGAGTCATTGGCAATGTCCAGGCTTATTATGTGCAATCTTACACAAAAAACATAAAAGCTACACAGGCAATAAGTGAGTATAAAAAGTAAGAAAAAAGAGTAAGAGACCAAATTAATATCTCATAATCTAACTCTGTCTACTAATATTATTTCAGTATATTTTTTCCCTATTTTTGTTTCTTGCAAGGTAATAGATTCTCAGCACATCAAGAAAGTTGGGATGCTCTTTAGACTTGTTTTGTCAAATCTCTTTATAAAAGGGTAGCTCATCAGTAATACTCAAAAGTTGTGTTTCTTGTCCTCTACAGGTTTTAATTTATACCAATAGTCAATCTAAGATGTATTTTTAACTTTAGAGGCCATTAATGAACTGGTGATTTCAGATAATTTTTCCCTCGAGCAGATTGTTGATTCTTCTGGGATATTACTGCTGACAATATCAACCCTATAAGAACTTAAGTCATTTACACCTGAGATCACCTACTGTGTCCTGGGATAGATCAAATTGATTTTGGGTCTGTCCCGTTTCTTGAGGCAACTTCATAAGACTGAAGAGGAAGGATCTTACTTGTTAATGTTTTAGATTTTGATTAAAATCTTATAGCAATAACAGAAAAATGAGATTTAAAATTGAAGGAATAAAACTAAATCGATGATACACAGTAATCAAAAGATGTTCACTCAGAAGAAACAAAGAGCGGAGTTATTGGTCCATTCTCTCTCTTGACTCTGAAACACAGGTTGTAACAACATCTGAACTGAAACAATAATACTCTGAATTTGTAGAGGGTGAAAGAAGTAGTGGGAAAAATGACATATATGGAGGAATCTCTAAAAGAATCCAGCATAGATTCTGCATAAATTTAGACAGTCAAAAGCAAAGAACAGAGTTTATGGGAACAAAAACCTCTAAAAGACCACGTAGTCAGCCTAGGATTTTGGTTTCCCCAGGAAGGTAATACATTTCCCTCTGTAAATTATACAGTGAGTTCAAGGCACCTGTACTCTTAATACAGTTGAGGTCACTCAGTCAGATCATCTAGATGTTACAGCAGATGTAAAAGGAGATAGCAGTAATCCAAAGAGCAGTAGACAGCTAAGCTCTGCAGTATACATTTCCAGCATTTGCAGGAGTGATAATGTAGATTATTCTATCTTCAAGCTTCTAATACTGTTTTCAAATATTTGAAAAAAAAACAGTACTCCAAAGGGGACTTGACAGTTTTCTTTTAAAGCAATACATATAATTGACTGTCCTTTATAATGCTGATTAAGTATTTATTCACTAATGTGTGAGAAAAAAAATAATTATGCCTGAATTGCGTATTTTTAAATGTTTATATTACTGTTAAGGTTCAAATAAATGCACTTTAAGCAGCAAACCGCACAATAAAGTTTTATTCCTGCACTTACTATTCTTTGAAATCCATTAAACTAGGATTAGTCTCCCATGGGATAAAATGGTGTTAGAAATTTTTAGTTCTGTCTTGGTCAATAATGATTCTAGAGTTTCTACCTATGCCTTTCCACATCTCTAATTTCGTTAGTCATGAATACACACACATGCACAGGGTAATTTCTGAATATGAAATTCTACATGCTGTTGTCATGTGTATGGAGGCAACTTAGATCTCAATGTAGACTGCTATTATTCACTGTCAGATTAACTGATTATAATTAATATACGATATTTTGGAAGACAAGGAGTTTGCATCTCCACCTATTTTTTTTTCTTTCATTTTTTACATTTAGGTATACAAATGCAAAGAAAACAAAAAGGTCCAATAAATGAAAAGAGCGACACTTGGCACACATAGAATCATAGAATCATAGAATCATAGAATGGTTAGGGTTGGAAGGGACCTTCAAAGGTCATCTAGTCCAACCCCCCTGAAAGGAGCAGGGACATCCCCAACTAGATCAGGTTGCTCAGAGCCTCATTCAGCCTGGCCTTGAACGTTTCCAGGGATGGGGCCTCCACCACCTTTCTGGGCAACCTGTTCCAGTGTTCTATAACTCGCATCGTAAAAAATTTTTTCCTAATTTCTAATCTAAATATACCCCCCTCTATTTTAAAACCATTACCTCTCGTCCTATTGCAACAGGCCCTACTAAACAGCCTTTCCCCATCTTTCTTGTAGGCCCCCTTGAGGTACTGGAAGACCGCTATCAGGTCTCCCCGGAGCCTCCTCTTCTCCAGGCTGAACAGCCCCAACTCTCTCAGCCTGTCCTCATAAGAGAGGTGCTCCAGCCCTTTTATCATCTTCGTGGCCCTCCTCTGGACCTTCTCCAACTGGGCAATGTCCTTCTTATGTTGGGGGCTCCAGAACTGGACACAGTACTCCAGGTGGGGTCTCACCAGGGCAGAGTAGAGGGGGAGAATCACCTCCCTCGACCTGCTGGCCACGCTTCTCTTGATGCAGCCCAGGATGCAGTTGGCCTTCTGGGCTGCAAGGGCGCATTGCCTGCTCATGTTAAGCTTCTCATCCACCAGCACTCCCAAGTCCTTCTCCTCAGGGCTGCTCTCAATCCATTCCCCGCCCAGCCTGTATTTGTGCCTGGGATTGCCATGACCCAGGTGCAGGACCTTGCACTTGGCCTGGTTGAACTTCATGAGGTTGGCATGGGCCCACCTCTCCAGCCTCTCAAGGTCCCTCTGGATGGCATCCCTCCCTTCCAGCACCACACAGCTTGGTGTCATCGGCGAACTTGCTGAGGGTGCACTCTATCCCACTGTCCATGTCGCCAACAAAGATGTTGAACAGAGCCGGGCCCAGCACAGACCCCTGAGGGACGCCACTCGTGACCGGTCTCCACATGGACATCGAGCCGTTGACCACCGCTCTCTGAGTGCGGTCATCCAGCCAACTCCTTATCCACCGAGTGGTCCGTCCATCAAACCCACGTCTTTCTAGTTTAGAGAGAAGGATGTCATGCGGGACAGTGTCAAAAGCTTTGCACAAGTCCAGGTAGATGATGTCAGTTGCTCGTCCCTTGTCCACCGATGCCGTCACCCCGTCATAGAAGGCCACCAAATTGGTCAGGCACGATCTGCCCTTGGTGAAGCTAAATTTTGCTAAAGCAAAATTTGCTATAGAAAAAAAAGTAAATTCTTCTTAGTGCCAAAAAAAAAAATGAAGAGCTTCTTTATGGCTTTTTATAAACTTGGGATTCTAGTCCCACAAGTACTGAGGGACACTGTACCTCTGGAGTTATTCCAGAGGATTCAATTGGCTTTACTTTAATCATAAAAAGGAGATTACTGAATTGAAAGTCTACTGTGTGACTCAAGGAAATCCTGTAATTTTTCTCTGCCTGATATTGTAATACTTTCTGCAGCTCACAAGGTTTCATTTATTGCTGTTGAAAAAGCTTTACATGACTTTTCTTTGGAAGATGGTCAGGGAAGGAAAAGCTCTTTCTGTATTCACTATCCGAGTTGCATCATTTATCATGTAATAGATGCTACTGCAACCATGACAAGTCACCTGTCATAAACAGTTCATAAGCTGAAAAACAGAAAAACACATGAATATTTTATGTATCTACTTTATCCACCATTCAAGCTTATGATTAGGACAACTCAGGTCAATTGCGCTACAGAGCAAGTTTTGGTCAGCTGAGTTCTGTGGTATTTTACAGATAAAGCAGATCTTGAGGGTGGATTGCAACAATGATGTAGTATTGAATAGGAAAGAGGAAGAAAAAGTTCCTTGAAAGGTGTCATATACTATGTAGTGGATTAACTCCAGTAGGAAGCTAAGCACCACACACTCATATGCTCACTCCCCCATGGTGGGATGAGGGAGAGAATCAGAAGGTTAAAAGTGAGAAAATATGGGAGCTAAGAAAAATACGGTTTAATAGGTAAAGCAGAAGTTATATGCAAGCAAAGCCAAATAAGGAATTAATTCACTAACTCCCATCTATAGGAAGATGTTCAGCCATCTCCAGGAAAACAGGACTCTGTCACGCGTAACGGTTACTTGGGAAGACAAATGCCATTCATCCTTCTTTCATTCTTATTTCCCCAGCGTTTACTACTGAGCCCAATGTCATGTGGTATGGGATATCTTTTGGTTCAGTTGTGATCAGCTGTCTGAACTGTGTCCTCTCCCAGCTTCTTGCACACCCCCAGCCTAGATGCTGGTGCAGCAGTTTGAGAAACAGAGAACACCTTGACACTGTGTAAGCACTGCTCAGCAATAGTTAAACACACATTGGTGTGCTATCAACATGATTTTGCTCAGAAATCCAAAATATAGCACTGTATGTGCTACTATGAAGAAAATTACCTCCATTACAGCCAAAATCAGTACAGTCTCCACTCCTTATTCCATACCATTTGCATCACACTCAAGTCTCACACTATCCCATACACCCTCATTAATCCCTCTCTTCCTGTTCTTTGATATACCCATAGATATCATTCCCTTAGTCTGTGTCCCATCCCTGTAAAATGTCTAGAAAATTTATACTGGGTTCATTAGTTCAAGACTTGGGTTTTGTCTCTTATGACGATCACTCAGAACAGGAGAGGTAGCGTGCTGTCTGGACTTACTGGGCAGAGAAGCCAGCTCAGGTCATCGTTGCACCATTTCACATGAGACTCATCCTCCCTAGGCTCAGATGACTGGTGCTATCATACTTCCTATAATATGCCACTCAAATGATAGGTTGCAACAATTTAAAGGTATGGTATCATCATCCCTTTTGCCTTTGGACCAGGTCATAGAGTTTAGCGTTGCAGTAAACTTCCAATTGCCTCTTGTGTATCTGCGGCAAGGGATTCCTGCTATAGTAGTTCCTATAGCATACAACTCAAATCATGGGTTACAACCATTTCAGGTTATATCCATTACATACAGCCATTGTTTCGTTAAGTTTCCACCATAGTAGAGGTTGAGGATATATTCCCAGACACTGTAAACAGTGACAAATGTATTGAATTAAAAAGACAAAAACTGAAGTGCAATTACCAGACTCTCCATAAAATTGAAATCCCCGTGTCCAGTCAAACTATCAAGGATCCACATGATAGGACAAGAAATATGGTCCATGTGGTCAGCATGATGCCACATAGCATTATACTATGAGCAGAAATAACAAGCATTACTATAGAATATTTATGGGTCAACTGTTTAAGCTCTTTGCTTTTTTCAAACCTAAAATAAGTATTTTTGCTTAAATAGTTTTTTAGTTTTCTGAATGCCTTGTTTCAAAAAACTTCTGTCCCCATTTTTTCATCAGTATGCTACAGAACTGCTTATTTCATAGATTGGACATTCTGGATGCAGCTTGGTTTTTTTTTTAGAATGTTAGACAATTTAGCAAAATAAGCTGTTACTTCTAGATATATATGCTATCTGTTATTTTTAATCAGATTAAAAATGTGCTCTACGTACCTGAATATTGACAGTGATTATGACTCTATGTTGTCCGTAGCAGTTTGTTCTCAAAAGTATGATGTTGAAGAGATAAACATTTTAATTATATTTAAAATATCTTTAAAATTTTACCCACAGTTTTTTTTTGTTTTTTTTTTCTTCATTGACTAATAGAGCAGCTGGCTAAGATTTATATATGACAAAAATATTTATGTATCTCTTCATTTCATTATGAATTCAGAAACAACTTTATGTATATGAAGGAAAAAAAAATTGAGGCAACTTTAGAAAATCTAGGTGAAATGTTTAACTGCACAGGAATTATAATCAAATTGCCTTTGAATTTCAGAATTTAGAATTTGAATCAGAAAATCATTCTTTCCTTCAGAGGACTTAAATTTACATTTTTATACAAGTTCTACATCTGCACACAAGACAGGTAGTTTTTAGCAACATAAATTTAAACATTTTTTAATTACCATGGACAAGAGCAGACTCATATTTACATGACAGAAAGATGATTGTGTAATAAATAAGATCATTTGCCCTTTTTGTTTCCTATTCTCAGTGAGTCAGAACAGCAACATCCGTCTATGCGGACTTGCACAAAAATGCATATCTTAACTTCTGCCTAAAAATCTCAAAGAAATTAAAGTTGTAAAATCAGTATGACTGTAGTTATAAAATTTCATAGCTTTTCACTCTACTAATATTTATCTGGAGATAGATGCATATTCTAAGCTAACAAGTGCAAGATCACAGATTTATTAATTATGTGCGATTCTCTTTAGGACCACTCAGATGCTTACATTTTTGTGAAATAATCCTGGAAGTAAAAAGCAAATAGTTAACTTCCTGTTCTAAATTATAGAATAATTATTTTGCTTTAATTTATTTTTAATACCATTCTGGATACAAACACACTGTAATACTGGTCTGTCATGCTCTTGCCCCCCTATGGAGAAGATCATAAATATTTAAGTATCATTTTGCAATTATATATTTTAGAGTGCAAAGTATTTTTGTTTTCATTAATTTCAAATTACTCCAGTGGCACTAGGGCTGCTGCAATGAATTCATGCAATATATTTGTAAAATATCTGTTATCTTGTTTAATGAATGGAATATATAAAGCATAAAGCTCCAGTGGAACAGTTTCATACGCAGTCCCTTATTAGAGCTCTAAGAGGATGATTTTTTACCATCATCAAATATGTGATTTTTTTTCCCCTATATTCAGGTTATTTCACTTTCTCTATGAGGAAGTTCTATGAAGTGATCACCAAAGAGGCTTAGTAAGGCCTTACCCTCTGTTTAGATGAAACAAAGAAAAAAGTGCTGTAGTATAGGTAAGAGGCTGCATCATTTTTTTTCTATAGTATTTCTGCATGTTGGAAAATAGATTAATTCCTACTGTCCTATATTTTCTGCTGCTGCTTTCTTGGATTCAGAAAAATGTATCTCTGAGTCACCATCCCTGGGGGTGTTTAAAAGTGGCACTTAGGGCCATGGTTTAGTGGTGGACTTGGCAGTGCTAGGTTTATGGTTGGACTTGATGATCTTAAGGGTCTTTTCCAACCTAAATGATTCCATGATTCTATGATTCTATTATCATCTTGGGATTCAGTTGCCTAGATGTATGCATTTAGTGGAACTTTAAGCACTTTGGAATATCTGGTGCTCCAAAAGGATGCAAGTCTCCCAGAATTCCTACAGCACGTTTTCTTATCAGGCCAATACCAAGCACTTTAAATACTCAAGAACATTTGAGGTGGCGTGAACGTCTATGTGTAGGCATCTGAATCCTTTTATAAATGTCAGTCATAATAAGTATGTTCTCAGATTAAAGACTATTCAACATTACGATACAAACTATAGTTGACTAGCACTGTGTTCAGAAGCACCTGAAGAACAGGTACAATAACTTAAAATGTCTCAGTGGCACCAGGTGTCCATAGCTAGCCAATTGAATTGATGTCTCCATGAGGGCAGGATTCAGCTCAAGTTGAAGGCCTAAGGAGTCCACAAAAACACAAGGAGTCTCTTCTCCCAGTAAAGTTGAGCATGATTTAAGCAGGACTGTTAACACAGCCTGCATGATGATGATTCAGCTGACTAGTTATCCACATATAGGTGCCAAATGACATGGCTCCAGGTATCAATGATATGTAGATGTCTTGAAAATACTATAATATACCAAACAGCTTGGCCTAGTGTGGCTTCTCAAATAGCACAGCTGAACACTGGGCAAGAAGACATTTCTGACACTAATAGGTGTTGTATATACAATTTATTTAAAAAGATTTATTTGATGTTCTGCAACAGAATTATTACTCCCAGCTATCCTTGACAGAAGGAAGCTTAGAGTGCCTGAAGAAAAAAAAGGAAAAAGAAAAAAAAAGATAACACACTAATTCTTTAGTGAATACTAAATAATTCCCAACACTTAAGAGTTGTGGCATACTTAAAAATCCTTATCTTCAGGGCAGCCTGAGTTGAATTAGGAGGAGGGAAAAAAAAATCTTCTGGGTTTATAGAACTAGTCCGTAACTATTACTGTGGGGTTTCTGGCATCCTAGTGGGAATCAACACGTAGTGGATATTGCTCTGTTGGAAGCAGATAAGCATCCCAAACCTCATCATTTTTGTTTCCCTAAAATGCCTTAAATGAGGAAGGCTCAAGTCCAGCAACTACTTTTCGTGTAAAGCTAAATTCTCTCATGTTGTGACACAGGTGCTTCACACACACCAGTGGAAATCCTGGAAACTGTTCATTTGTGCAGATTATGTCTTTTGTGCAAGTACAGAAATAAAAGGGAAGAGGATGACACTGGCCATAAAGAACAAAGAAGTTTATTTGTTTTGTTTGATTCAAGTGAAAAAGAAACCCAAAAATAAAAAACCACCACCACCACTACTGAAATTATTTTGATGACAAAACTGACTATCTTTCTACATGTCTCCCTTACTATTAATTTAAAGTATAAATATGTCCTAGAAGGCCATATAACCATGTTTCTTATTCAGCCATTTTTATCATCTCCTGCAGAGAGTTTCCACTCTTTCCTCTGTACAAAAGTAAAGAGAGACTTCTGATAATAAAACATTTATTTTTAATAATACTAAACAAGACTTATCCTCATCCCCTTGAAAGCTATATCTAAAACTAGTTGAAGCAGAAAAGTCACATTTGAATATTTTAAGTTTGACTTTTAAGAACGTGAGTAATTCTACATATACTTGCAGCTGGATAATTGATTGTTCTGGTGTTTTAAGACTAGATGTATGATCCTTCATTCTACACTTCACCTCAAGTGTATTGTAAAATACTCAAAATACATAAGAAAT
The DNA here is from genome assembly GCF_036417535.1 of Chlamydotis macqueenii. NCBI lineage: Eukaryota > Metazoa > Chordata > Aves > Otidiformes > Otididae > Chlamydotis > Chlamydotis macqueenii. The sequence goes on from NC_141558.1 coordinate 14,166,298, forward strand.
AGAAAATAAATTTAAAATATTATTCTTGTAATTAAATATTTGAAAACACTAGCATAAATCAGTTAATTTCCCCTGTGTAGGTTTTGTTTAGTGAGGGGGGTAAAGATGGCAGCTTGCCTGACCAATTTGGTGGCCTTCTATGATGGGGTGACAGCATCAGTGGACAAGGGACGAGCAATGGATATAATCTACCTGGACTTGTGCAAAGCATTTAACACTGTCCCGCACGACATCCTTCTCTCTAAACTAGAGAGACATGGGTTTGATGGATGGACCACTCGGTGGATAAGGAGTTGGCTGGATGGCCACACTCAGAGAGTGGTGGTCAACGGCTCGATGCCCACGTGGAGACCGGTCATGAGTGGCATCCCTCAGGGGTTCGTGTTGGGCCCGGCCCTGTTCAACATCTTTCTCAGTGACAGGGACAGTGGGATAGAGTGCACCCGCAGTAAGTTCGCCGATGACACCAAGTTGTGTGGTGCCGTCGACATGCTGGAGGAGAGGGATGCCATCCAGAGGGACCTTGACAGGCTGGAGAGGTTGGTCCGTGCCAACCTCATGAAGTTCAACCAGGCCAAGTGTAAGGTCCTGCACCTGGGTCATGGCAATCCCAGGCACAAATACAGGCTGGGCGGAGAATGGATCGAGAGCAGCCCTGAGGAGAAGGACTTGGGAGTGCCGGTGGACGAGAAGCCCAACATGAGCAGGCAATGAGCCCTTGCGGCCCAGAAGGCCAACTGCATCCTGGGCTGCATCAAGAGGAGCGTGGCCAGCAGGTCAAGGGAGGTGATTCTCGCCCTCTACTCTGCCCTGGTGAGACCCCACCTGGAGTACTGTGTCCAGTTCTGGAGTCCCCAACATAAGAAGGACATGGACCAGTTGGAGAAGGTCCAGAGGAGGGCCACAAAGATGATCAGAGGGCTGGAGCACCTCTCCTATGAGGACAGGCTGAGAGAGTTGGGGCTGTTCAGCTTGGAGAAGAGGAGGCTCCGGGGAGACCTGATAGCGGTCTTCCAGTACCTCAAGGGGGCCTACGAGAAAGATGGGGAGAGGCTGTTCAGTAGGGCCTGTTGTGATAGGATGAGGGGTAATGGTTTTGAAATAGAGGGGGGTAGATTTAGATTAGAAATTAGGAAAAAATTTTTTACAATGTGAGTTGTAGAACACTGGAACAGGTTGCCCGGAGAGGTGGTGGATGTCCCATCCCTGGAAACGTTCAAGGCCAGGCTGAATGAGGCTCTGAGCAACCTGATCTAGTTGGGGATGTCCCTGCTTCTTGCAGGGGGGTTGGACTAGATGACCTTTGAAGGTCCCTTCCAATCCTAACGATTCTATGATTCTGCAAGAAGCTGATAGAAGTTTCCTCTTTTTCTGGTGGATTTGGTCAGGTCTAGGGCAGACCTGTTGCTGGCCAGGGCCAAGGCAATTCATTATGGAATGTTCCCTGACAATGCCTCTCTGATAACATATTAAAGAAGGGGAAAAATTGAAAAAAAAAAAAAAAAGGGAGAAGTGAAGAAGCGGAAGCAGAAGCAGAAGTCGGGGCAGAGAAGGGGAGGCATGAACCTTGTAGGCCTTGTGGCCCTCACCCTCTGGCCTCTCGGTGAGAGGAAATTGTTCTTGTTCTTCTCCTTATTATCCTGCTTTGTGTTAAATAATAAAAATAAATAAATAGTTTTCCCTAAGTCAAGGCTGTTTTACCTGTAATGGTAAATTTAAGGACCTCTCCCTGTCCTTATCTCAAACCTTGAGCCTTTTTCTTATATTATCTCTCTTCTATTCCCTCAGAGGGTGGGAGGAATTAGTAAGAGACTGTGTAGTTTGGTTCCAAGCAGGGCTAAACTACGACAGAGTCCTTTATTCTTCCAAGAAATTCTACAGAACCTCATTCTTAAGAGTTCATGTGAAACACTGGAACAGGTTGCACAGAGAGGTGGTAGATGCCCCATCCCTGGAAACATTTAAGGACAGGTTGGATGGGGATCTGAGCAACCTGATCTAGTTGAAGATGTCCCTGCTCCTTGCAAGGGGGTTGGACTAGATGACCTTTAAAGGTCCTTTCCCACCCAAAGTATTCTATGATTCTGTGATTCTATGATCCTATGTAGTTCTGAGTTTGTGAAGATGCTTAGGATGAGCAAGGACCTAACTGAATTCCTTGGAATAGTCTGTGCTGTAGCAAAAATTCTAAATTTCAAGATGTCTCATTCTCCTTCAGTATTTGGAATTTCCAAACTTTAGATACAGCTTTGTGGTAATGGGAGATATAAAAACAAAATTACATTTTAGCTGTAACGCCCTCCAGGAAACAGCAAAAACTCCTAGGGTTACAATAGCATAACCTACAAGAGCAAAAGAGCTTGTCTTCTGTCCTCTCTTACCGTCTGAATATTAAAAATGGGTTCCTGTTTATTTCTACAACATTTAATGGCAAATTGATCTGGACCAATCAGGACTGAAGAAAATGGCAGTTCTACCTTGTAGTGTTTCTGATTCTTTTTTTTAGGTCCACTGTGAACAGATATCCCAGACATTAAAAAATGTCCTTTGATGGTTTCAGGATAGAATCCCTTGGGTTTTAAGTGTCCTTCAGAGAATTATACAAATGATGATCCATTATAAGAACGTAGTGGAATTGCCACTTTTACTGCATAGGATTTGCTGGTATCATGGATATTCCTAACCCTGTAAATTAGAGATAAAATTTAATTTGCAAAATTGTTCCCAAAAGTCTGTGCTTTGCATAAGTTGCTTTAACTTAGTCATGCAATGATTCTTGAAACATTTCACTTGAGAGTAAATTCTAGTTTTATATTCTAAGTATAAATTTCTTGGCATGCAGTCCAGTTTCTTTTACTTTAGAGCATCTTATGTTTCTTCAGACCTCACTGCCAACCATCTACTTCATACATCTTGAAAACTCAATGAAAGATTTAACTTTTGTGAGAGTATTACAAGATTTCATTAAGTAGTCAAAGTGGATGTCAAGCCAGCAAGCACTCTTTAGAATGGTTATCTTATTGTATTCACTATCAAGAAAATACGAATAGAAAATTAAGATGGAAGATGTAAGAGTTGAGACCCCGGTGTTTGTAGTGAAGAAGCAACATGTGAGATGAAAATACCTAGTAGTTTTTCCAGCTAGCAGTGAAAGTGGCAAGCAAGGTGAATTTAATGGGAAATAGAGTATTTGGAACACAGTTATTTTTGTTTATGAAGACTGCATACTTTCAGTCTGTCTGTAGCACATAGTGACTGACATGCTACCATTCCCTAGAAGATGTATTGGACAAAAAAAAAAAAAAAAATAACCCCTTCCTTTCTTCTCAAAGTATTTTTTCAGAAGGAAAAAAAAGTGCAACAATAACTGCTTCTTCCTACATTAATAGTAAAACCTTCTGTATATCAGAAATGAAAATGGCTTCCTTTGATCACTAAGCTAGTTTCATTATGAAACACAGCAATGGTGCAGAATACTCTGCTGGGAGGAAATTACAAGTGTTGCTATGATCAAAAGACTGTTAGAAGTTGGGATTCAGTGGAACAGAGTATGACTGCTGATCAATCAAATTTTTCCTATGTATATCAGTTTATATTGGATCAGCTTTTGGAAAAATTTCTCATTACCTTTTCTTTTCTCTTTGTGAACTGTTTCTTGATGCTCATGTTGGCCTAGAAACAATGTCAGAGTTAACATTTGATGATGATGCCATAGAGCAATTATATGTTTTAAAACAATGAGTCAAAATAAAAGGAAATATTATTTCTCCTGCTCCTTGTTTTCTTTCTTTATACAGAGTCTGCTACACTTAGCAGCAGGAATGTGAGACAAAGAATGTAAAGTAGAAAAGGGAAACTGAGCTCTGGTCAAGTGGTGAAAAGTAGAAACAATATGCCTCCATGACAACAAAAGATGTCCTTTGGTAATTCAGTGAGTGGGAATGTCAGGCTTATTGTTTTCTGTAGAGTACAAAAGGATATTTTATTTCCATGAATTCTTGTTCTGGGTGTCTTAAAGACAAATACGTATCTGCAAAGGAGAAAAATAAAATTTTATTTTTTTTAAGCCTCCTTTTCTTTCTCCTTTTCTCACACGTACACTTCTTGGACACTACACTTGCTCAAGAGGAACCATAAATTGACTCTTAATGGACATGGGTCTTACAGAACATAGTGTATCAATTGTATATTACATTCTTTACTGTAAAACATTTGCCTCAGCAGAAAAAAAAATCCATTAATAACTATTTTAGTCAATATTTAACATATCTAAATTCTTCTGAAATATAAAATTATTGATATAAAATATTAATTAACAATCAACATGCTGGAACTGTATCTCATTTAATTACACTTAAAATGAAACAGTGTAAGTCAAGAATACATTTCAATAAGTCTTAAGACCAGGATCAGCTAAGTTGAAAATACAGTAGAGTGCACGCATCTTGGTTGCAGCATCTGAGACAGGCAAGATGAAGTGTTTAAGGTGTTAATATAGAAAGCATAATTCTAACAGAAAAATATGAAACATAGATCATGAATGTGTATTCTTTAGGAAAAGAGTGTTTGACATATCAAGACTTAATCTTTCTGTTTGCTTTTCTGGATATCAAGACTCCTTGGGAAAAAAAGTAATGTATGTATTCATTCGAACACACCAGTTTTAATATTCTTGGCCCCACTATTGGCATCACAGCCCACCTGCACCCACTTTCTTTTGGTAGGCATTTACATTCCTTTGAACTATGACAGCTTATACATATATAAACATGTTATGTTATTATAATAATGTTGAAACATTAAGACAGAAGAGCCTATCAGCTGAGTCTTGTTCAGGACAGTCTTTATTTTTAACAAGACATTCAGATATAAAATGAAATATAAACAGAACCGATGATAAAATTTAGCTTAAAAAAACCTGTTGCTTCTCTAACACACACAAAAAAAAGTTTATTAAACTTCAGTTATTCTATATAGTTAGATATTTGCATAGCTACCTTATGTTTTATTCATAATTAATGAGTAACTGCCTTTAAATTCTATGAAACATTGAAACACATGGGAAAAAAAGTAACTCCCCAGTACATTTCCTTTATTGGCTTTTGCGTGCTTTGAGATCAGACTGATTCTATGTATCTTTAGGCATCCAACAGAGGAGCTGGAATCTTAGCTACACTGCACTGTTTTTACAAAGAGAATAGGATGACCAGATTCTTAACTGGGAGATTTGCCTGTCGTCTAGGGGGAAGAAGGGAAAGAGCTAGCTTTGGTTGAGAGAAATTGAGTTCATTCAGCTCTCAGCAGGCTTTTCCCAAGATTATTAATTTGCACTGAAGTTGGGATCCTGTTCTGAATCAACCACAATGCACTCATTTTTCTTTAGAGACTGTAGCCTATGAACTTAACTTTCCTGGTCTAAAGTCATTACCTCACTGCAGGCCTTAAAGAAAAAAAAAATAAACCAAGCAAACAAACAAACAAACCCCACAAGGAAACAAAGAGACAGATATCATCTGACTGGTCAAAATATTATTTTCTAATGAAGAATTGCAAGATCAAACCCTGTCCTTTTCTTAAGTGGACATTGTTGTCTGATAAAGTAAGTCCAGAAAGGAAAACTGTATTAGTTTCAAATCAAAATATAGAACACAAGATCACCCTCTGGAACATCCTGACACAGGACCCATATGAATCCTGGAAAAGAATTGTTGCAAAATTTTGTTTCCCTCTTTTCTTTCTTACTCTTCCTTGCATTGATGGAAGTTATATGTATCTTCACACTGTGATCTTCACATCACACAGTGAAGATGATGTGTTTCATCTTCACTGAAACACATAAAATTACAGAATTATAGAACAATACAGGCTGGAAGGGACCTCAAGAGATCCCCTTGTCCAAATTTTTGTGGGAAAGATGGCCTAGATGACACTATATGGCACCCTGTCCAATCGCATCTTGAAAACCTCCAGTGATGCGGACTCTACCATGTCTCTGGAGAGGTTGTTTCAGTGAATTACTGTTCACACTGTAAAAAATTTTTCTTATACCAAGATGAAAGATAATGCGGTCAAAGCCCCACACCTGTCAGTGTTTAAGAGGCATTTGGACAATGCCCTTAATAACATGCTTTAACTTTTGGTCAGCCCTGCAGCAGTCAGGCAGTTGGACTAGGTGATCATTGTAAGTCACTTCCAACTGAAATAGTCTATTCTATGTTATTCCATTCCATTCTATTCTGTTCTATTCTATTCTATTCTATTCTATCTTTATGAAAGCTATGCTGATTAACCTTATGGACTGCTATCTAGAATTATCACAATTCATGATGAAGAAAGAAAAAGAGGGATCAGCTGAACTGATCAGTAACAACTTCACATGGAATTTTGTCCATCATGTGTTGTGGTGGTTAGCGAACAACTAAGCACAACACAGCCACTCACTTAATCCACTTCCTGGTGGGATGGAGGAGAGAATCAGAAGAGTAAAAGTGAGACAACTTGTGGGTTGGGATAAGAAGAGTTTAATAATTAAAATAAAATAAAGTAATTATAAAAATAAAATAAGATACTAACACTACTACTAATAAAAAACTGCGATGCAAAGGAAAGTAACAAAAAGAGAGATAAATAAAACCCAAGAAGGACAAGTGATGTAAATCCCAGCTGAAAACAGGACACCAGGACACCATGCCCTGGTATCAGGACAGTCCTTGTAGGTCAGTTTTGAAGGTTTTGAACGCATATCTGTAAAAGCTGGATGCTGAAATTCTACAAGAAAAGAAAAGTATTATACATGATTCTGAGTTGTGATTCCTCAGGGGAAATCTTGTATTATTCACTATCTTTTGCTATTTAAATCTCACCAACTGCTTAATGTGTTTCATGGCATTGTATTAGTTAAGGTTTACTTTGAAGCCAAAAATTGAAGCTATTTTCACGTGAACTATAGGGTTCTGTGATCCCTACATTTTATAAGCCTCTCTTTGGAGGTCTTCAGATAATTAGAAAAACAAAATACAACAAAAATTCTTCTAGCTTTTAACACTATTCATTATGCAAGTCTGAACTTCTGGGGAGCAAAGAATGAAATCTCATCTATATTGTGCTAATTCTCACAGCTTTCACGACAAGATAATGAAACTTAAAATCCTTAAAGGGGCAAAATACCAGGTCATTAGTTCTAGGCATGAGTGCCTCAACCCAGCTACCCAAAATCCAGCATGAAGGCACACTAGGTAGAAATTAACAGAGGTCAGTATCAGCATATCTCAGAATAAGGTAAATGGGCAGTTATCAGTTGGAGAGATAATAAAAATAATCTTACTCAGATCAGTTTCCTAAATTGCCTCAGTGACTGGTGGCAGTAGTCTTGTCTGTTAACTAATATTTTTTCAGTTTAATAAATGCAAGTTTATTAAAACCTCAGTGAGGAACTGAGTTTGTTCCGGCAAAGGGCTAGCGGGCCAGCACTGATGTATCTCTTTGATCTTCAGATAGAACAAAATGAAAAAAAAAAAAAAGGCAAAGTTTAATGCATTATTGTAAAAGTAGGATAGAATGGGAAATACATTCTTCTTTTTAAATACAGGAGTTTTGTCTGTATTTTGACTACATTAGCAACAAGTCTGAGGTATGTGCTAATTTCCCAACCAAGGCCATTTAAAATGAGATAAAGACTTGTGCTGTGCTTAATAACTACACCCAAAGTCCCCCTCATGAACCAACAAAAGAAATTCTGAAAGAAAAAAAAAAGCTATCATTAAATGCAAAATCAACAGAGAACTTTATAATCCCATAAATACAGTATGTGGAAGGTTTACATGCTTATTTTGTTTGTACTAACATAAACTGTCTGTGCAAATATCCTCTGTATGGAAAAATGAATAGACCTTCTGTGAGCATTTGTTGTTTTAAAAAGTTTGACATCTTACTAAGAAAAAGCAATTACTCCTCTTGTTCCACATAGCTTGGCTGATCTCTTGGTCTGGGATAAATGTCACAAGATTTTTTTTCATACCTTTCCACACAAATTAGAGGAATTTAATTTATAGAGGCTGCTTCTACAGTATCTGACTTCAAAATCAGACAGACAATGAAGTAAGTTTTAAATACATGAATATTTCCATTGTACTTACAATTCCCTGTGAGAAGCAATGCTTAAAAAGTACTACGTAGTGATCAAATACCTGTAGAAAATAAATACCTTGGAGCTAAAAAGTACATGAAAAACTACAGTTTCTTTATTAGAAGCTGCAGCTATCAGTGTGCATTTTTACAAGGAATTCATAGATTTTTGAGACAGGATGTTATTCTTAGATTATCTGGTCTAATTTTTTGCCTATTTCTGTCTGCTTCATTCTCCATATCGACCTTTTTCAGCAAGATCTGTGGCCTGGTTTGACACAAAGACATGCATGAATACAGTAATAGACTTATCACTATCCTTTTAAAAAGATGACCCTCACTTTTAAAAGTGATTTCCAGTTTGAATAAGGCCAGCTTTACTATCCAGCTACCAGTTCTTGGTATACCTTTCTCTGTGCAATTCAGGACCATTCAGTACTTGTATTTTCTCTCTGTGAAGACACTGAGTCACTGTAATCCAGTCACCTTCCAATCTTGTTTCCACTAAGACAAACCAATAAAGTGCTCTGAACTCTTCTGCAGCATTTCCTACAAATCTTGCGTGCTTTTGTAGTGTTTTATTTTTTCTTTCCAATTTTTCTAATATTTTAATTTCTATTCAGAAATGTGACAAGAAGAGTGCAGAGAGCATTCCAGGATTCTGGTGGCATATCCAGGAGAAAAAAAAAATACATCTATCGCATCTTCTGTACTACTCTACTGATCAGACAGTCAAAAATTATGCTAATTCTCTCCTTTTGCAAAGTTCTTATATGCTATTGCTTATATTTAATTGTAGCCTGACATATAATTATGGCCCTTCTTTACAAGTTACAGTTTCTCAAACTGTGAGTATGGTCTACATTTCTTGTTCACAGATGTAGGATCCAGAATTTGACTATTAAGTTATTTTTGTTTGAACTGGCTCAGTGCTCCAAGACTCACATCTCCTTATCATTTATCATTCATTCAGTCTTTTCATCTGCACATTTTAGTGGCAGTGATTTTATGTTTACTTCTGGTTCATTGATTAAACATTGAACAATGTTAGAAGTTACCATGCCTACTGGATGTCAGTAGAAATTCTCATTAGAAAATGTATTTCAACTGTTGTCAGCTTCCTGAGATGTTACATGGTTTATATTCCATTAAATTTTAACATTACTGATTTCAAATACTGCTATCCTCTATGCCAAATAATATACAGTACTTTGTCACAAATGCCTTACAGGACCTGTTTCATCAGTGCAGTTGTCATTATCAAATATATTTATAGTTTGAAAGAAGGGAACCAAGTTTGTTTAACAAACTCTATTTTCTGTAAAACTATGTTAACTGTTTGGCATTAGCTATAAGTTAATCCTTTAATTTTTTACTAATTAAATTTCCTAGCACTTTTTTTTTTTTTGTTATTTTGTCTGGGACTCAAACCAGGCTATGTGGCCTTGAATTACCTGGTTGTTCTGCTAACTTTTATTTAACACTGAGAAACAATACTACTTTTTCAAAGCTTTTTTTTTTTTTTTTTTCTTCAGGATTAACAACTGGAAAAAAAGAATAACAATAATAGTCTCAACAAACTCCTGCATGACTGTTATGTAAATTGTCCAGATCATAAAACTGTAAATGTTTGTATCAACAGCATATGTTATAGTGTTTTCCTTACTGTCTGCTACTGACTCACTAGTGGCCTGCAGTGTACTTCAGTAATTGTCATGTGACAGGAGAATTATAATGCTGCTTTGCAAAACACAATCTGAAAGACCAGAAGACTTTACTAAACATTATATTAGCTCTTCTCAGTAACAGCCCTAGTGCAGTTATTAACACGATTTTTATTATTCCTTTTATAATTTTATGAAACATGTCTGTACATATATTTGTTATAGATTTACATATATATATATGTATGTATGAGAAAATGTCATGAGTCATTCCTCAAATAGCTGAATTTTCATATTTTTCAAAGTTTTCTCCAACTGCTTTTTTTTTTTGAGATAATAATTTCCACAATCCATTTGGAATATGTCCTCTTTTTATATATTATAATTGGACTTAGCTTGTGATTACTGGTTGCTGGACAACATACAGTTTAATTTCTTCTTAGTACAAGATATCAGACAAACTTAGCTCAATCATTAGGTTCAATACCATGTGTGTTAATAAACTTATGAGCTATATATATTTCAGAGACACCAGTGTCTGAGCAGGACCTCCAAGGTATATCTCTCAAACCAAAATTCCCAATAACAGCCTAAGTCTTCCTTCTAAGCATTGTAGGTGAATGCTTAAAGACTATCTCATTCTGCAAGATGTAAATGACAGGCTAATAAGAAATCCACCGCTAATGGACTTTGTAACTGGCATGTTGATCAGAACCCTATAGTATTCATAGGTCTTGGCTATGCCAAGCTCTTTGCTAAAGTGTTTCTTGGCTTAGTTGGCATTTCTGTTGAAGATTTTATTCTGAGATGGCTTCATATACTTTTTTTTCTTCTTCTTCTTCTTCTTTTTTTTTTTTCAAAAATACTACAATTCCGCAGTATATTTGCTTTTGACATCTCAGCAAATTCCAACAGGAAGTATTTAGTGTTTTTTCACTCATCAGTTCTAGTTATGAGTAGTATCTTCAAAGTTCTTTTCAATTGTGAGAGTCTGTAGGTCATTCTAGCTCTTACTCGGAATTACTTACAATTATATTATCTACTTAAACATTAATGCCATGTCCACATGAATCTTTTAAAATCCATCCACTCTGAGTGGAAAATGAGGTATTTCCAAGTAGATCATGTGGAGTTTCCTCTCTTCCAGATCCTTTGTAAGGTCCCTGCTACCCTCTCTGAACTTTAGTTCTGCTTTACTGTTGGACAGTTACATCTGCAATTGCTTAACAAAGGCATCAGAAAGCTGTGTTCAGACTTCAGTATGGAAATAGTTCTTGACCTGTTGTGATAATGCAACCTAAAGAGAATGAAACTGAACCTGAATTGGTTGGTCAAAGGGGGAAGCGTAGGGAGCAAAGAGTTGTTGTTCATTGAACTTAGGAGTAAAATATAAAATTTAGCCCTTCTGAAGCTGTTTGTTTTTGGCCAGGGATAAGGTAAGGAAGGCCAAAGCTCTGGCAGAACTGAATCTGGCCAGGGATATAAAATGCAACAAGAAGAGCTTTTATAGGTACGTAGGGGACAAAAGAAAGTCCAGGGAAAATGTAGGCCCCCTCCAGAAGGGAACCGGTGTCCTGGTTACCCAGGACATGGAGAAGGCTGAGGTTCTCAATGACTTTTTTGCCTCAGTCTTCACCGACAAGAGTTCCTGTCCCACCACCCAAGCTGTCGAAGGTGCAAGCAGGGACTGTGAGAATGAAGAACCACCCATTGTACTCGAAGAGCAGGTTCGGGATCATCTGAGGAACCTAAAGGTGCACAAGTCCATGGGACCTGATGAGATCCATCTGCGGGTCCTGAGGGAACTGGCGGATGAAGTTGCCAAGCCACTGGCTATCATATTTGAGAAGTCATGGCGGTCCGGTGAGGTCCCCGATGACTGGAAGAGAGGGAACATAAGCCCCATTTTTAAAAAGGGGAATAAGGAAAACCCAGGTAACTACAGGCTGGTCAGCCTCACCTCTGTGCCTGGCAAGGTCATGGAGCAGATTCTCTTGGAAACCATGCTAAGGCACATGGAGAGCAAGGAGGTGGTTGGTGACAGCCAACATGGCTTCACCAAGGGCAGATCATGCCTGACTAATTTGATGGCCTTCTATGACGGGGTGATGGCATCGGTGGACAAGAGACGAGCAACTGACATCATCTACCTGGACTTGTGCAAAGCTTTTGACGCTGTCCTGCATGACATCCTTCTCTCTAGAGAGACATGGGTTTGATGGATGGACCACTCGGTGGATAAGGAGTTGGTTGGATGGCCACACTCAGAGAGTGGTGGTCAATGGCTCAATGTCCATGTGGAGACCGGTCACGAGTGGCGTCCCCCAGGGGTCTGTGCTGGGCCCAGCCCTGTTCAACATCTTTGTCGGTGACATGGACAGTGGGATAGAGTGCACCCTCAGCAAGTTCGCCGACGACACCAAGCTGTGTGGTGCCGTCGACACGCTGGAAGGGAGGGATGCCATCCAGAGGGACCTTGACAGGCTGGAGAGGTGGGCCCGTGCCAACCTCATGAAGTTCAACCAGGCCAAGTGTAAGGTCCTGCACCTGGGTCATGGCAATCCCAGGCACAAATACAGGCTGGGCGGGGAATGAATTGAGAGCAGCCCTGAGGAGAAGGACTTGGGAGTGCTGGTGGATGAGAAGCTTGACATGAGCAGGCAATGCGCCCTTGTGGCCCAGAAGGCCAACCGCATCCTGGGCTGCATCAAGAGGAGCGTGGCCAGCAGGTCGAGGGAGGTGATTCTCGCCCTCTACTCTGCCCTGGTGAGACCCCACCTGGAGTACTGTGTCCAGTTCTGGAGCCCCCAACACAAGAAGGACATGGACCAGTTGGAGAAGGTCCAGAGGAGGAGGGCCACGAAGATGATAAAAGGGCTGGAGCACCTCTCCTATGAGGACAGGCAGAGAGAGTTGGGGCTGTTCAGGCTGGAGAAGAGGAGGCTCCGGGGAGACCTGATAGCGGTCTTCCAGTACCTCAAGGGGGCCTACAAGAAAGATGGGGAAAGGCTGTTTAGTAGGGCCTGTTGCAATAGGACAAGGGGTAATGGTTTTAAAATAGAGGGAGGTAGATTTAGATTAGAAATTAGGAAAAACATTTTCACGATGTGAGTTATAGAACACTGGAACAGGTTGCCCAGAAAGGTGGTGGAGGCCCCATCCCTGGAAACATTCAAGGCCAGGCTGGATGAGGCTCTGAGCAACTTGATCTAGTCAGGGATGTCCCTGCTCCTTGCAGGGGGGTTGGACTAGATAACCTTTGAAGGTCCCTTCCAACGCTAACCGTTCTATGATTCTATGATTCTATGATACTTATCTTTAGTAAAAATACAAAGGAAAAGGCACACTTAACAGTGTAGTTTTTCCAGTCTATTTTAGATGTCTACATTAGGATGAGATCCATTTTAGGAAGTGCCTATTTCTTTCCATTAATTTTAATGGGGACCTCAGCTATATGTAAAATGTAGGCCTTTATATTTTTACAGGTGAATTTCATTCAAACTGACCTGATTTTATGTATTTTCCTCTTGTATGAGTCCCACTTCAGGATAAAGCATACTGCAGATAATAAAAAATGCTACTGTTCACCTGTGACACTTGTATCAGATCTTTTATTAATGTATAATAAAATTTTCCTTCAGTGAAAATGCATGGTTTAAACAGAGAATTAAATATCATTTTCTCAGACAGAACCAGTGGCCTGTAGCAACTCCCTCAAGGAAGTCTTAGAGCTTGCTTATCAACTTGTCTTAACAACATACAAAACTAAAGGAAACATTATTAATATTTCCTTTATCAACCAGTCATGTCTTAACTGGGAGAAAAATCAGTTTCAAGAGGAACAGTATCAAATGCGGCTTTTGTAGCACAGATGCAACATAACCTCCCAATTTAGGACAACAAGTTATTGATCATATTTTAATGGATGGAAATGCACTGTATTTCTTATTCTTTAGCAACTTTTACAAAGAAGAACTTTTTTGGATTTCTACATTGTGTGAGAAGTTTTCAGAGGAACTGAGTGTTCATCTCATGTTTATCAAGGAATTAATGCTCTCTTCAAGCAGGAATACAATAGGATGCCCACAGGAAGTGTGTATGTAGATGAAAAAAACACAAGGGGATCTTGGTTGTCTTTGCAGCATATTGGAGTTACTTTTTTAACCTCTGACTTCTAAGAAGAAAGAGTGTATCTCAGACATTTATTCTTCTGTGTCAAATTTGTTGTATAGGCTTTACAGAAATACAGATCTTTGAGAAGGATTCAAATGAAGAGAGACAAGTAGAGATTAAAGGCTGACACAAGGACTGTATTCAATATGTAAGGGATGGCATCAAAGCAAAAATGTAGATAGTGGGCGATGATGGATCATGAGCTGATAATATTGGTGGACTAGACAGTCATAATAATAAAAATGAAGAAAATTATGTAAAAGAATTGGAGTTGTGGAGAACCAAGGAGAAAGATTGAAAGATAATTGTGGCTGTTACATTAATAGATGTCTTGAGCTGTGGAATTGGACCAGATGATCTCAATAGGTCCCTTCCAACCTGAATGGCTCTCTATTTGTGTTTCTGTATTCTCCTTTTTTTTTTGTAGGTTTAATGGCAATAAAGTTTTTTAAAAATATATGTATGTTTAACTGTACAGTTACTAATATATTGTGAAACTAAAGGAAAATTTTTAACATGAACTCTTTTTACCTAATTAGATACCTATTTCTTAATGAAATATTGTCAAACACACAGGTCACATACCTGAGGGCTGATAGCAACTAATATGTTCCCTTGGTATGCTGTAAAATTATGAGAAAGTTCTACTTGGAGGAAGAACCTCTTCTGTTCCACCCTGCAAAATACAGCAAGAGCTGATGATAACAGTTCTTGCTGCGGGTCAGTGCCTATCGGATTTGAACAAGCCTTTTGACATGAACTCTTTCATCAGTGATCTGAGTGCTTTTGCCCTTTTGCAGCACCATATTTTTGAATCCATCATCTAAAGCACAGAGGCAATATGTTATCTCTAGTCTGTATCTACTTGACATTCCTATGGAAGAATTTATTTTAAAGTCTATTTCTATTATATTGCCCTGTACAATCTCATATTCAATGAAGAAAATGCAAATTTAACAAATGGATTTTGGCAGTGCTTATAGACATATGATTCAAGTATATTAAATTACTTGTGGATAATTTGAGAACTTTGGATATTGTAATGCAGTATATGAATATGATTAGTTTAACCTGGAGAACCCCATTAATAATACACAATAAGTGCTTCTCCCTCTTTTATGACTTCATGAGGAGTTTGTTAATATTGCTTGAATTATAATTTTTAAATATGATTAAGCTTTCTCAATGTTCTAAGCTAAATAGAAAAAAGAATTTTTCTAATCCTATGAAATAACAAATCCGAAAGATACATGTTTTGATAATTCTATTGTGTATCTGTCAATGTTCATTAATAAGTCTGTACATTAAGACTTATGTAAATAATTCAAAACATCTACTCAGATTATTTTATATATCTTCAGATTCATTGCACAGAAGTAAGCTTCTCTGAAGTGTCTTACCAGGCAGTCATCTTGCTACAAACTAAATTTGAAAAATCCTTCCTTCTATGCCAAATGAATCAAGCTAAAAATACGTTGTTTAAGAACCTCAAAACTTAGTGACATACGCTTTAACTTCTAAATATTTGTGGCTTTCAGCAGGGTTATGAATCAAATGTTCTAGCACAAAAATTGATGACAAGACTACATAAAAGAACTTCAGAAATCCATTGTAGTAATTTGAGAAAAATAAGTTCTGTTGTTTCAAGCAGAGTTTGAAATTTCAGCAGAAGTTATCTTTTTTGCTCTTTGAACTGGCTTCAATTGAAGTCTCCATAGAGTTATGGATTTTAAGATAAGAAGTAACCACTGTAGCAATGCATTCTGCCTGAATTCGGGCAGAATTCAGGCTATAACATTCCAACAAGTACTTCCTGCAGTTGAGGGAATTACTTTTATCTGTTCCACATGTGAATATCACCAAGTCAAAAAACTTACACTTATGTCTGTCCTGACTACAGGCTTGCAATGTTGTTGTTTATTTTTTAAATCATATGATGAGGTAAAATATACATAAATAGAATTTGAATAAATTAATAAAATAAAAATATTTTATTTTTGCTTTAAAATAGTACTTTTGAAAAAGAAATATAAGAATGGAACCAGTGTATACCATGTGAGTAATTATATTTGGTAGAATATTTATGTAACATAGACTCTAGTGGACTCTGGACAGTCTGTGACTTCATATGACCCTTCATGATGAAGTAAATATTATGAGCTCACAATAGAGGTCCAAGCATGATGAAAAGCATGACATGGTCATGCAGATGGGAAACTGGAAGGAAAAGATGAGAAACAAGTCTGAACAAATGGAAACGGACAGGTATGAGTAAAAGGGAAATAAGGCAAGGAATCTCCTCGGGCAAGAAAGTGAAGAATTCTTCAAGATTTTATTTTTCCCACAGAGACTGGCCAAGGGTTTCAGTCATCAGAAGAAAGATAATAAGAATAAAGAAACATTATCAAGCAATAGGTTGTCAGTAAAGATATAAATATTTCAAAACTTTCACAACTTCTCTGGGCAACCTGTTCCAGCTATTGACTGCCCTCACACTAGAAAAGTGCTTTCCTGTGTCCGGATGGAACTTCATGTAAATTTGTGACCAGTGCCTCCTGTCCTGTCACTGGGCACCACTGAAAAGAGTCTAGCTCTATCTTCTTAGATTGGCTGAGGCTTTGAGTGACCTTGTCTAGTGGAAGGTGTCCCTGCCCATGGCAGGGTGTTGGAACTCGATAATCTTTAAGGCCTCTTCCAACACAAACTCTTCTATGTTTCTATTATATAATTCTGTGATTCATCATCTCTTCCCATCAAGTATTCATACACATTGATGAGACCACCCTTGAGCCACCTTTTCATCAGGCTGAACAGTCCCAGCTCTTTCAGCCTCTCCTCATATAAGAGATGCTCCAGTCCCATAATAATTTTTGTGGACTTGCTCCATTAAGTCCATATCTTACATTGGGGAAACTCATAACTGGACCTAGCAGTCCACATGTGGCCTCACCAGTGCTGAGCAGAGGGGCAGGGTCACCTCTCTTCACCTGTTGGAAATGCTCTTCCTCATGCAGCTCAGTTGGCCTTAATTGTCACAATGAAACATTGCTGGTTTATGGTCACCTTGTTACAATAATACTGTACTTAGCACTAGTAATGGAAAAAAAAATTCTCAGATGTAATGCTTGAAGTCCTGAATGGTTGCACAAGTCACAATTTTGTATATTCTTTAGTTTGAACTTAGAGGACAACCTTATAAAAGGAATAGAGGACAACCCTATAAAGGGCTGAAATATTTGTGATTTCTCTCAGCTAATTTGGACCAGACAAATGCTTCCATAACAGACATGACACAGCAAGAACTTACCAGGAACAACTTAGGATTTATTTCCCCCAAAACATAATGTCAAATATTCAAATTTCTGGACCAAAGCAATGGAAGTATCTCCGATGTGCTCACAAATGGTTTCTAACCGTGCAATCTGTTACAGAGAGGACTTAGAATAAAGTACCTGAGGAACACAAACTCTGTCCCACACAGTTACAGATGCAGGACTGGTATCCATTGTATTCTCAGTGCATCACAGCAGCTTTTCTCAGTCTCTGAGAGACATCAAACTGCATGTGCTGCCAGCACAGCATCAAGAGTATTTGTAACACAGACAACTAACATCAAAGGAAAGGCATTGCAAGCTTCTTCCCATGGCAGCTAAGGTGGTCTCTGATATTTTTATCTTGTTGTACAGAGAAATGGTCTATATTGCAGAAAGCAGACCTTGTAGTACTGATCCCCAAGGTATGAGTCCTGGGTTTCAAGTAGTGTTGTCCTTGCCAGATGTAGGATTCAGAAAACGTGCTATCTGCAAAAAACACAAGTGGCATAAGCATGAGATTGCAGAGGTTATTCCTTTTCACGCATTCATACTGGAGCTGCCTCCATACCTGGTTTGTCTTTCAATAAAAAAAGGTAAAATAGAATTCTTAGCTTTGCTTTTCTAGCTGTACTGATTTAGGAGGCACTTCTGGACAGAAAGTACGTCATTCTGCCAGTGCTGTGTGGCCCTGAATAAATGTTTAGTAATATTATTATTTATTATAATTACCAGATCATCAGGCATACGAAGGAGTAATGGGAATATAAAGGCAAACAATATTAGACAAAAGGCACATATTCAGAAAATAAAAAATAATGAAACACCTAAACCTCCAGGACATGGTAGTTTGCTCCCTTGAAATCTTTGCATCAGTGCTTGATACCTTTCTGAGAAATGTGGTAGTGCCAAAGAAGCTACATGTCTCAAAATAGGAATAATTGAAATAAGCTATATATACTGCACAAAAGAGGATGTCTGGTTATTTGATCTAATAATAGTCTCTGTTCATAAAGTCTATTAAGTTATTTGCACCATTTAAACAACCTAAAAACTCATTACAAAGGAAAAAAAAAGAAAATGTCATAGAAGCATAGAATCACAGAATCACAAATCATAGAATGGTTTTGAGTTGGAAGGGATCTTAAAGATCATCTAGTTTCAACCCACTCTGTTATGAGCAGGGACACCTTCCACTAGACCAGGCTGCACAAAGCCCCATCCAACCTGGCCTTGAACACTCACAGGGATGGGGCATCCACAGCTTCTCTGAACTGAGAATAAAAACAGCGTTAAAGATCACTGACACAGCATTAGAGCTAAATTAGAAAAATAGCTAAAATGAAGTGCTAGATCTGTGCTTTTTTAGATTTCATTAGTTCAGTTAATTCAGGGGAAAAGTTGACTAATTTTAACCTAGATAGAATACTGAATAGATGAAAGTGATTTTCTAAGCATGGAGCTTTATTCTTTTTCCCATGCTTATCACAGAAAATAGCTTGGGAATGCTTCTAAAAATACTTAAACATTTGTATGACTATGCAGCTATACGCTCTGATGCAAAAAGAGAAATGTAAGTAAAAAAATGTATCTTAACAATTCTAAAGATTATGAGCAAACTACTGCAAAGGAAAGATACAGCTGCTGTGGTTTAACCCCAGCTGGCAACTAAGCACCACACAGCCACTTGCTCACTCCATCCCTGGTGGGATGAGAGAGAGACTCAGAAGAGTAAAATGGACAAAATCTGTGGGTTGAGAAAAAGCGAGTTTAACAGGTGAAGTAAAAGCTATACACAAGCAATGCAAAATAAGGAATTAATTCGCTACTTCCCATCAGCAGGCAGATACTCAGCCATCTCCAGGAAAGCAGGGCTTCATCACACGTAGCAGTTACTTGGGAAGACATCATAACTCTGAACGTCTCCCCTTCCTGCTTCTTCTACCAGGTTTATATTACTGAGCATGATTTCATATGATACAGAATATCTATTGGGTCCATTGGGATCAGCTGTCCCAGCTGTATCCTCTCCCAAATTCTTTTGCACCTCCAGCCTACTCTCTGGTGGGGCAGTCTGAAAAACAGAAAAGGCCTTGACTCTGTGTAAACAGTGCTCAGCAGTAATGAAAACATCTTTGTATTATTATTAAGACTGTTCTCAGCACAAATCCAAAACATAGTTCCACACTAGCTACTATGAAGAAAATTAACTCTATCCCAGCCAAAACCAGCACAAGAGTTAACAACAAAGACCACCATCTTCCATCCAGCCTTGTGGAAATGTAAAGGAGAAGGCAAGAACCTATGGGAAACAAACAAACAAAAAAATCACAACAGCCTTACAAAGACAGATGGATGGTCTATCTACCATGATATTCTAAAGTGATTCATAATGTATTAAAATAGAAAAGGACACGAATAAGTGAGAAATACTACTTTCCTCTCATAGTTTCTGCCAATTTATGTTTTAGTGACTTCCTGAATGTCATGTTTTATATTTAACAGCCTTGAGCAAAGTTTTACTTTTTTTAATTTATCCAGTTGTTTCTTAAACTCACATGCATGTTGAGCATACACAACATCCGTCATCTGTTATCTTTAGTTATATTCTAACTGGATCAAAGAGAAGGCAGATACTACTGTCATTACAGAAGGCAGTGGTATGTCTGTTACACACAATGACATAAAGATTAAATACAACTGTATATGCTTGCTATATCATCACCATGTTGTCCTTATTTCTGCAATCTCAAGCTCATTTTTTAGTCGAGAAGCATAGAGCTTGCAAGCAGAGCATGGTTGTTATGGACATACAGACCTATTACAGATGTATTCAGCTTACTATCAAAGTCTAATATTAGATGGATAGGTAGACTATCAGGTAGCTGGAAAACAGAACCACAGGTTTCAAATGATTGGGTTTAGTGATATGAAGTTTAACGGGTGACTTTTAGCTGCTCGCTAGTGGTGTTCCTCAGGAGCTGACACTGGAACTGAGAAGATTTAACACATTAATAGTGGCCTGGATGATAAAACCAAGTGCACTGTTAGGATATTCACATGTAATACTAATTTGGTGAAGGAGGCCACACTGAAGAACAGCTATAGTGTCTTGACAGACTGGAGAAATGAGCTGACAGGAGCTTTATCAAGTTCAGTAAAAGCAAGTGAAAAGTCTTGCACTTGGGATGAGATAACCCCACACAGAGGTTGGGGGCAAGCTGAACAGGAAATAGCTCTGCAGTACAGGACGTGAAAGTTCTAAAAGACTACAAGTTGAACATAAGGCAGCAACTCATCCTTCTTGCAAAGACATTAACCAAATCCTCGGTGGTATTAGCAAGAGTGTAGCCAACAGGTCCAGGGCAATAGTCTTTCTTCCTGCTCCCTGCTGGGAAGATGGGACGTATCCTGGCTGTAAGGCCCTTCCCTGCTGTCCTGGGGAGCCCCCATGGCTCCCAACTCCTGGCCCCAGCTCCTACCTTTCCTGCATGGCATCTGGACAAACCTGACCAAAATGCAGTCAAAATAATAAGCACAATTCTTTCTGCTCCTCCTGTTGCTCACAAACATAATTGCAATAACTAAAGAGCATCCCATTTACATGAACTAGAGCTCAAAATTTCAGCTCTTTATTTTGGGTAAGATAACAATCTAATTGCTTTTTTTCTCCTTTCTCAATTTCTTTCTTCATAGTTTTTGCCCTGTGTTGTTTACAAGCTCAAAGTAAACTGATTAAGCAAGTGTGAAATGGTTCACTGTAATACATCACATTGAAAATTCACAATGCATGAATTTCTAGATGCAAAGCCTATTTGTAAATACAAATTATATGTTTTTGCTAATGAAAATCCTGTATGTAATCTCCTGTTCTGGAAACTTACTCCTAAAATCTTAAAATATGAACTAGCTGTGCAACAGAGGCATACACAAGAATCAGCTGCTAAACATAATTAATTACTCTGTAAAATTCCAAATTGGACCAAAAGTTACTCTGTTGTCTAAAATTTAATTTGATTACATTAAAAATATTTAAATAATTCATTTTATCTTCAATGTGCTTTGCCAGTTGTCCTGGTTCGGGCTAGGAGAGAGTTAATTTTCACCTGAGCTGGCAGAAGAACTGAGCTGGTGGCATCTGTGGCTGGGGGACACAGCTGGGATAGTTTACTAATTAGCCAATAGCTGGGATAAGTTTACCCAAATTATCCAAAGGGCTGTTCCATCCCATGTGACATCATGCTTAGTGTATAAGTGAGGAGAGTGGTGAGAGAAGCCTCCTGCTACTTGGGAGGAAACTGGGTAGCAAGATCTGCTGTGAGCTATTGTATTGTAAATTATGTGCTTTAGTATTTTCTGTTATTGAGTTTTGTTTGTTTGTTTTCCATCTCTGTTTTGTTTTCTTCTGCTACTCTCTTAAACATTTTTTCAATCTCATCCCACAAATTTTGCCTTCTTTTCTCTACCAATTATCCTCTTCTTGCTGGAGGATGGGGGAAGTGAGCAAGAGACTGTGTAGCTTGGTCCTGAGTGGGGCTAAACTAGGACACCAGTATTACTTAATTAAGCCTATGACATGTATAGATTTTGCTATAACTCCCTTTATAGAGCAAGCGAAACCAAGACAGTCACATAAATGGGTGAGTGCCCAAAGACACGGTGTGTCAAAACCAGGATTAGAACTTAGAATTCCTGACAGTCATCACGTTTGTCAAACTTGCAAATTAAATTTGCTGAGTGCCAGTCAAATGCAATGCTCTCAAGTCACTGGTAGTGATGATTTAAATGTTAAGGAAAAAACAGGATGTGTGTCTGTAGTACATTTGCTCAGAATTCAACTCTTTTAAGTGTTGCACACATCCCTCCTGAAGATAAGAATCTGAAACTTAAAACATTATTTGAAACTTACCAAATTATATCTCTTATGATAAGCTGTAGTGATGTGAATCAGATAGTTATCTAACTAGGCTGTAATGTTATGCTCACCATTTTGTTACTAAAACATCAAATGTATGATATCAATAAAGGTCCTATCACAACGGACTCTACTAAAAAGTTTCTCCCTGTCTTTCTTACAAGCCCCCCCTGTATTGGATGGCTACAATAAGGTCTCCCCAGAGCCTTCTCTTCTCCAGGCTGAATGGCCCTGAACTTGCTGTCTAAGTCCCCTTTTTTTCCCCCTTATGCTTTTACAACTTGTCACGTTAATGTTTTTTCTTTTAAAAGCTTGAGCTGCTAGCTGCCTTGGCTGCAGTTCTTAAGTCTAACTACAGTTTTGTCTTCTTTATCTTGCACGGCCCTAATCTATATGTCTAACAGATGATGCTTACCACTTAGCTATTTTCTCAGAAATCTGAACCAAAGTTAGGCGTTGATGCTGTATCAGAAGTAGAACTTGGGTCACAGACAGCTGAGGGGACAGCTAGGAGAAGATTTGCACAAAGGAAGGAATGATGTTGCATACAGCAGAGAAACAGACAGCTGTAGAGTAGAATAGGGACACCAAAGTAGGGAGGCCAGAAGATGACATTGCTATTTACATCTCCTTTTTGGAGGCTGTGACATGAATCTCTTTTTTTCTTTCTTTATCTCATGTGGGCAACTTCTAGTCTCCAAACCTTTTCACTGCAGAGAGCCAGAAGAGCAACTTCTCCTCATTTTGGCAACTTTCTTAATATGAAATACTTGGTCAAAGTGCTATTTCAAACTGAACATCTCTCCACCACAACCACTCTAATGGATGGTGTTTGTTAGAGTCCTCACCGGTAAAGCTGGCTTTATAGACAGCCCCATTAAATAGACTTGCCCAGAGGCAGCTTTATGGTGTCAGACAGAGTTTGTGCACTGGATGGAAATGGATGCACAGATCTCCACACTCTGTCTCTAAACAAGGAGGGAACAGGATACTGGTAGTAATTTTTGACAAGGCCAGAGAAAAAAAGGATGATCCTGAGAAGAAGACGTTAATCAGTGTTTTATTAGCTGGGAAGTCATGCCAATTCTATGTTTAATTCAGCTATTACTATCAATAGCAGTAAAGAGCTTGTTCAATTCAGATAATCTCTGCATGATGTAAATTATAATAATATTCTAGAATACGTGTACTTTATAAAAACCCACAAATAATGTAACTGGATCTTTTAATTATGCCACTTTATTGACACAAATGGGATCTCTAAGTCCTAATTCTAAAGGAGAGAGAGTTTTCTCAGAGTCCTAACTGCAGGAATATTTGCTCTGGAGCTTCACTACTGCTTCACTATTAATGAGAGACTTGGTGACCCCATCCTTAGGTTTTTGCATAATATTTGGGTAACCTGAGGTCAGGTATCTGGGCAAACAATTCTAGACATTGAAATATAAGGAAGTAGGGGTAACAATAGCTCAATATTTTTAAGAATGTGACCTTTACCTTCGTACTCAACATGCATTGTGGGAGGGCAGAATTTGAAATTTCAGAGCAAGAAAACAGTGTGCCTTCTAAGTTAAAGGAAAAAGGACTTCTGTAGTCAAATAATGTATCAGGCTTACATGATCAATTCCTTGTAACAGCAAAAACAGTTTAAAAAAATCCAGAACCTTTCATAGCTAATCAACAAAAAGACCTCTAATATAATAATCTGTCTAAAGTGCTTAAAATTAAAACGTTGTACTTGTATCCCTAGCATTAACTAAAGCAAACAGACTTCTTCTTTTCTGTTAATAAAATACATATTCAGAAAAGGATTACATTTATGTGTTCTGAATGTGCCTTGATGAATATTCAAAGAACATATAATGCATGACTTACGGTCTTACGAAAAAGGAAATAGTCAAAAGCTTTTTATTTTTCCTGAAGTCGAAGTAATAGCTTACATATTTAGGGCAACAAATATACTTAAATTATATACAGGGAGAGGTAGCTATCACTGAATTTCAGCCCTTTTGGGGGTGAAGTACAGTTGTTGATTGATAGAGCAATAGCATCACTATACATAAGCAAGGAATGCTCTTGTTTACTTGAAATTACAGAGGGGATTTAGCTTGCTAAGTCATACCTAAGATGTAGATCCAAAGTAATGAGTACCACCCCTACTTAAAATAAAGTGGTAAAGTAAATTGCCCATATCTCTGTTTGAGACTCAGTATCATACCTCTTGTTGAAGATGGCTTCATGATGTCATGGTATGATACTTGTTCAGTTCCAACATTAAGGAAAGTTTCCACTAAATTATCTGCACCTTAAAGAGCTGTGATTATTTCAAAGAAAATAATAAATTAAGCAAAAATATTATTTTAACTACTATTAAAATATTAATGGATTCTTATCAAATATGCAGAAAATTTCACTTAACATAATGTTTTTAAGATTAGACACTCAGATACTGGTAAAGACCTTTAAACAAGCAATCTTTCTTTTTCCCACATGAAGAAAAAACTCACCAAAACTTTGTCAAGTAGTTTCATGTACAGAGATTTTTAGGATAGGACTTGCCTGACAAACTAAGAAAGGGTGGTTGGGATTTACATGTTCACATTTTTGTACTAGTGAAATTATAATTAGCATAATTAACATGTTTATCACATTAATGTCTCAAAATAATAATTTTCATTGTATTAACATTTATATATAAATACAGAAATACTTTTTAATAATCCTGATTTTTTTTTACTTTGAGTCACAAAGGAAGCAAAACAATACATGAACTAATTTTTCAAGGTCTCTTCTCAGATCAAGATCTATGCATTTCTCTTTAAAATAAAACTGTTCTTGAACACATTGTATCTAGCAAAGAAAGCTTGTAAGGACATCATATTGTAAAAAATAAGAATAAAAAAGCAATCATTTATATGTCTCAAATTTATTTTACATTAAAGAGTAATAAAAATCCATTTTAACATTTTAATACATATACTGATGTTTTTATGCAGAATGAAGGAAAAACTGTGCTCATTTTTGTTAATGTGACAGATATACACTAAATCACAGTGCTGTAGGAAGTCTATGTATTCAGACAACGGAGGTGAATTAGCTCACTTGAAACAAAAAGCATACAAGTCCTCAAGGATGGCAGAGCAATTTAATGCTGTATAGGATTAGCTTTCTGAGAGCACACTGTGGAGGTCCTGAGGGTCTCATAGCTCACTTATTCCGAACTTTTAATATCCTCATTTAAATTTCCTCACACTTAATAGTAGGCCCTAAAGACAGAATTTGCTATTTAGGGAAAAAATAAATACAACAATTATCAGCTCGAAGACAATGAAGATACATAGAATCATCCTGCTGGGTCCTCTAGGAATTAGCAAGAATACTGGGAGTTTTCACACATCCTTGTACTGCTCTGCAGACAGATACTGTTAGATATGAGTAAATTGTCCAAATGAGTATTGTCTTCAAGTCACGCTGTGCACCGATGCAACACCGTCTTTTACACACTGAAGCTTACTCTCACCCATCCAGCGTTAAGCAGAATGATAAGAATTACACCTATTCTAATAGAAACACCTCTAACCTAACAGTGTGTAGAACAATGTGTACTCTGGATTGAAAAACAACAACAAACAAATCTGCTCTTGGTTAATATATGCTTTAATATTATTTTCTGTAAAACATATCCATAATGTTATGTGTCCATTTTAAATCAATGTAAACACCTACTGAGGCTATAACATAAGGGAGAAAGATTGAAACATTTCAACTTTTAGTGAGCGAGTATAAAACTTCACGGAGTCAAATATTTTAAGCTAGACACAAGTTTTGGGTATTTTTTTTGATCTGCATCTACCTTTTAAGAGGAAAAATAGCACTCAAAAATACAGTCTAAAGGCCTGCTAAGAAGAAGAAAGGATTTTATTTGCTTGGTTTTAGTTTTTTGGGTTTTTTTTTTAAGACATTGTACGTAACATCACTGGTCTAGAAAATAATGATATCACAGCTGTTTCAATGAGCCCTGCTAACTCCTGTGTATCCTGCCTGATGCCAGCAGATGCCGTATAGACCGACTCATGATTAAAATACCCAAAATTCTGACGGTGACACCAGTTCTTCCTGTTTCTTTTCTCATAATTGACTGCAAATGGAAGGATAGAGGAGAACACTACTTGTGCTCCTGATCCCTTAACCAGTCATCTCAAGGTGTTGAAGTCCTTCTTGATTGCCCTTGGACTTTTGTTGGAACTTCATCTCTACCTATCTGAAAAATCAATAATGGACAATAATCTGAGGGCCATATCAGATTAGGAAGCTTTCTCTTCACATCTTTAACTGAGGTCCCAGGGAGGCAGCAGACTTCCCTAAGAAGCTGGTCCAAGTCTGCATATTGGGCCTTTTGCTCCTTTCAGAAGGGAGTCTCCTATGGCAATGACCCATCTTTTTTCTTTACAGAAGCAGTTTTGGCGCAGGGCTTAGGCAAACTTAACCTCAGTGACATCTCCAACCCAGGTGAACCATTGTACTCATTATTGTTCGGTTTCACTTGCAGAGCCTCATACTCCTCAGTTGGAGAGGGTCCAGAGGAGGGCCATGAAGATGATAAGAGGGCTGGAGCACCTTTCCTATGAGGACAGGCTGAGAGAGTTGGGGCTGTTCAGCCTGGAGAAGAGAAGGCTCCGGGGACATGTTATAGTAGTCTTCCAGTATCTCAAGGGGGCTTACAGGAAAGATGGGGAGAGACTCTTCAGTACAGCCTGTTGTGACAGGGCTAGGGGTAACTGTTTCAAAATAGAGGGAGGTAGATTTAGTTTAGATATTAGGAATTTTTTTTTTTTACACTGAGGGTTGTAGAACATTGGAACAGGTTGCCCAGAAAGGTGGTGGATGCTCCATCTCTGGAAACATTCAAGGCCAGGTTGGATGAGGCTCTGAGCAACCTGATCTAGTCGAAGATGTCCCTGCTTCTTGCAGGGGGGTTGGACTAGATGACCTTTGAAAGTCCCTTCCAACCCTAACCATTCTATGATCCTATGATTATTATGAAAGTGCATCTAGGAAGGTGAGGTAGTCATAGAGCAGTCCATAGAGGAGGACATCTGCTGCTCTGGGCAGGAACTTGTTGCCATTGTCTCCTATCCCCCAAGTTCAGCGAGGCAGAGAAAGGATAAGGAATCCTCTATATCATGCGTCCCCTGTGCCAGTTTGGCACATCTCAGGGAAGGCAGGGTGTGATTCCAGTAATCTATCCGTCTTTTACACTCCCTCAACCTAGTCAACTCCTCCTGGAGCTCTAACACTAAGTGGATGAGTTGCTCTACCTGGGCACACCTCCCACAGGTATACTCACTGCTGCCATCAGGTACTGGTATAAGAACAGACCACACCTTGCAACCCGGCAATGTGCTCCCACCAGAGCTCTGTCTGGGAAGTTGCATCAGTTGTGGTGGATGCAGAAAGCTTAGAAAGGCCATAGCTTTCTGGCGAGTGGATGTCATTGCTCCCTGGTTGAGTTAGTAGATCTTCAGCACCCTTCCTGTGCTCCCTTCTGCATGAACTGCCATGCCATGCCCTTGCTGATGCATCATGCCTTCTGCATGGAGCTGGAACAGATAGTCTTGAGGGAGATCATGCGGCATGTGCGGGATGGCCGGGGGATCAGGCCTAGCCAGCATGGGTTCATGAAGGGCAGGTCCTGTTTGACCAACCTGATCTCCTTTTATGATCAAGTGACCCATCTGCTGGATGAGGGAAAGGCTGTTGATGTGGTCCACCTAGACTTCAGCAAAGCCTTTGACACTGTCTCCCACGGTATTCTCCTGCAGAAGCTGGCAGCCCATGGCTTGGATGGGTACACTCTTGGCTGGGTAAGGAGCTGGCTGGAGGGCCGGGCTCAGAGAGTGGTGGTGAATGGAGTTAAATCCAGCTGGCTACCGGTCACAAGTGGTGTTCCCCAGGGGTCAGTGCTGGGGCCTGTCCTCTTCAATATCTTTATCGATGATCTGGATGAGGGCATTGAGTGCACCCTCAGTAAGTTCGCAGATGACACCAAATTGGCTGGGAGTGTGGATCTGCCTGGGGGTAGCGAGGCCCTACAGAGGGATCTGGACAGGCTGGAGAGCTGGGCTGAAGCCAATGGGATGAGGTTCAACAAGACCAAATGCCGAGTCCTGCACTTCGGCCACAACAACCCCAGGCAGCGCTATAGGCTTGGGGCGGAGTGGCTGGAGGACTGTGTGGAGGAAACGGACCTGGGGGTACTGATTGATGCTGGGCTGAGCATGAGCCGACAGTGTGCCCGGGTGGCCAAGAAGGCCAACGGCATCCTGGCTTGCATCAAAAGCAGTGTTACTAGCAGGAACAGGGAGGTAATTGTCCCCCTGTACTCGGCACTGGTGAGGCCGCACCTCGAGTACTGTGTTCAGTTTTGGGCCCCTCACTGCAAGAAAGAGATTGAGGCCCTGGAACGCGTTCAGAGGAGGGCTACGAAGCTGGTGAGGGGTCTGGAGCACAGGCCTTATGAGGAGCGGCTGAGGGAGCTGGGATTGTTCAGTCTGGAGAAGAGGAGGCTCAGGGGAGACCTTACAGCTCTCTATAACTTCCTGAAGGGAGGTTGTAGTGAGCTAGGGGTCAGCCTTTTCTCTCGTGTAGACAGTGATAGAACTAGAGGCAATGGTTTCAAGCTGCGCCAGGGGAGATTCAGGCTGGACATTAGGAAATATTACTTCTCGGAAAGGGTGGTCAGGCACTGGAATGCACCGTCCAGGGAGGTGGTGGAGTCACCAACCATGGGGGTGTTCAAGAAACGTTTGGATGTTGTGTTGAGGGATATGATTTAGCTGAGAAGTATTGGTGATGGTTGGACTGGATGATCTTTTAGGTCTTTTCCAATCTTGATAATAATTCTGTGAATTCTGTGAATTCTTCTAGATGCATGGGGGTGTTGGCCGCCATTTCCCTTGACCCTGCCCAGGTCTTGTCACCTACTGCCACGTGACCTGCTGGCTCCTGGCAACTCTTTCAGCTCCCTCTGAGGTTCCCTATTTCAGGAAATCCCCTCGTGCACTGTGCTAGGGCGCTTCACTGCGAGTCCTGCAGACACTGGAGCTGCTCACCTCGGCAACTGAGTGACAGTCAGTTTAAGGACTGAAGAATGATTTTGAAAGTAGCATCTCCTGTTCCCGATCCATATTACCTTTCGGTAGTGGTATGCGGTATCATAGCAGGCTTTGGCCAAGTGAATCTCCCAGCTGTTGACAGTACTGATGACACACGTACCTGTGTATCCAGACTCCCCAGTATGCATGCTTCAGCAACTAAAAGGGATGATACTCTACCATTTTACAGGATATTTTTTGTCTCTGTGGGTAGCTACCAATGAAGACAGATGGCCTAGCAAAATATGTGGTGGGTCAGTTCACATGTCCTTCCTGGAGTACAATAGGCAAACAGATCTGTATATCCATGGTGCTGGGCCAGACAAGATTAATGGAGCCACTGTGCCATTGTTACTTGGCAGACCACTTATAACCTTATTACCATGGCTCATAAAGTTTACAAATGCAACCTCATCTATCACCAGAACATCTTTAGTTACCACCTAAGGAGATGCCAGATGGACAAGGAATAAGATTTTCATGGAGAAATGGACTTAAATCACTCTTCTTTACTTGGAGTCTAATTTTTGTTTGGTATTTGCAAAAGCTAAAGGGACACGTAAAAAAAAAAATGAGAGCAGAAGCCCAAGTAAAGCCATGGCTACTACCTGTGCCAGCTGAGGTTAGTTCACTCATCTGTGTGAACCAGAAGTGCAAAATCACAAGGGATGTCTTGGCTGAATATTTATGCAAATTTTTGAGAGCTTTTTGCCTGGACTAGACAATTTCATAGATAACAGATGCAAGTCATTAAAAAGTCCCTATCTTTTTCTTTCCCATTTCCTTCTTTCCCCTGATGTCACTGAAATCTCACAGTGAAGCCTCTGGCAGCCACTGGCCTGAAGCTTTTCCCTGTAGCTGGGAATTCAGATTCAGCAGTATTTTAAATCTCAGCTCTGCAGCCTTTGGGATCCAAAACCACCATTTGGCAGCTCTGCAGTTTTGGGTTTGGTTTGTTTTTTTTTTTTTTTTTTGCCAGCTCTGGTCTTTGTATCATTCATACTACCTTACTCTGAATGGCCTAAAATATGATTACACTTCTATAGTGAGCAATGAACCATATAAGGCTCTATTAAAAACAAAATGCACAGTGCAAAATGGGAATCAAAACACATCAAATTCATTTGGAGCCATTTACACTTTAAAATGCAGAGGATGGACAGATGCTGTTTAGCTACGGGTTGTTGTTTTGGATTTGGTAATAGCAGGTGCCCTGTCAACGAACAGAGTGTTTCAGGCTTCAGTTGTCCTAACAGGAGAGGTAATTTGAGAGCTGCTGGATGTTCAGTGACCTCTTTCACAGAAGTACTGATATGTGGGCTGCAAAAGGATGGGATGGCAAAGGTACTGAAGAAGAAGCAATGGAACTGAGTCTGTAGTCTACATTGGCATTATCTAGTAGATGTCAACAACCGCCTTGTGAGCTCAACAGAAAGGGAAGATGTTTCCTGGCTATGAAAAAAGTTATTCCAATGTGTCCTAATGACTGCCTACCCCATGTGAATCCATGAGTATTGGAACTGCCAAGACCTTTCTTATTTCTGCAGCCACCTCCTCTCCCCACTTCTGCCTGTTTTTGACTGTGATAAGCTTGCCATCTTCTCAGCTGATCTGTTTGACTGACTTCAAATTTTTTTTTTTTTTTAATAAACAAGAAAATAAAAGTGATCACTATTCTCTCCCCATCATGACAGAAGAATTACCCTTTCTTTAGCACTATAAAACATCTCCAGCTTTTCTGGAGATGTTAAAAGCCTACGTTCTGCTGGTGGAAACAGAAATAAAGAGTAGGCAAAATGTGGAAGAAAGAGGGAAGATAGCTGAGAGCAGCTTGGTAGAAGTACATTGGGATAGTGTCTAGTTGAGAGTGTTACTGTATCTAGGATTCTGAATCCCTTTTCAGCTATTCTGAACTGGCAGATTATGGAAAAACTAAATCAGCGTTCACAATCATATTGTAGTGATATTTCTTGTTTGGTAATAGGGACTGCAAGGCTGTAAGCAGAGGCACATGCTGCAGTACCATTGAGAGTCTAGAGAGAGGGCAGCAGCAACAGCAGCAGCCACTGCATGTAAATGGTGGATAACAAAAAGTTAGTAGCAGCAACTAGACCCTCAGGTAGCTAGAGGCTGATGAAGCTTTGCAGGTGAAAATATTATCTGCTGAAAAATGAAATTTTGAGCTAATGCAAACTATTTGTAGATTTGGATTGAAATTATGATCCTGTTGGAAAAAATCTCAAACTGTTGCTTAAATATACATATTTCTCTGTTTAGAATCTTTCTTCTTCTTGGTTAATTATTTCTTCTCTGGTTCATTGTAATTTTTGACCCTAGGCAATGATCAGAGACTACTCTGCCAAGAGAAAATTACAGGATTTAATATGGGATATACTTTTTTAAACCTGTTTTCAATGGTTGTGTCAAAACTGAAGTGTTTGTGGAAGAGTGTCTATCAAATATTTATGGAATTACAAGTTTTATTTTTTAGTTATTTTAAGTGAAGGTCAGTTAAAAACTTGATTTTTTGTGCAAACTTAATTTTGGAAAAAAAGTGTTTCAAATGGCTTCACTTGCTCATTTCCCTATGAAGCAGTAACAGCAAGAGAATAAGAAAGCAATTAGAATCCTCCAAAATGAAATTATTCTCCATACAGCTTTAATAAAGCAAAAATATAAACCATAGAATCATTTAGCGCAGTCAGTCTGTCTGAAAAGATTTTCAGGAACACTTATTAATTAGTTCTCAATAAGTTTATCACAATACTCGTGTAATTACTCCCATATTAACATTAGTTAATTTCCTTTGAGTGGTCACTCCCATTTGACTAAAGCAATGACTGTTCTTAACAGTTTTAATTTTAAAATGTGTTTCTTCATTAAATCATTTTATAAGAAATAGTTTTCCCTCTTCTCAACTCATAACACAGTCCTCCATGACTGGCGCCTGAAGTAAATTTCAAGTCCTGAGACTGTCATTCTTGTCGATTCAATAATAATGACAGTTATTAGATTGATGTTAAAAGTATAATTAAACATATATCTTTTTATTATTTCAATGTATTTAGAGATAATATGAATTTTGTTTGGATTGTTCCTGAAACTATGAAGTCTAGACTTTCAAATGTTCATATAATAGACTGGATATTTTCGTATAAACATTGGATTCCTGGAACTGAGCATTATGTGAAACATGAAATGCATGCATCTTTCAGTAAGCTTAGAGACCAAGTACAGCCCCTGTATTTTATTTTTGCTTGTTTATTTGGATATATGGTTTAAGGGCACTGGAGGCATGAAGCTCAAAGGGAACAATTGGTCAAGTGGTGGATTGTGGACCGATATAACTAACTTCACTTCTAATATACAAGCACAAAACCACATCTATATAATCTGAAAGTGGATTTTTTTTTTTGTGAGAAAAAATATTCATTCAATAGGAAGAGTTTAAGGTATTGCAGCAAAAATGTGTGGCATATAGGAATTTGGCTTACAAAATCACTGTAACTATAGACAGAGGAACCACTGATGATATTTTTGGGCTTAAAGCTTTCAGCAACTAACAATGAAACAACTTATCTCTCCTCCACACTCTATTCAATCATTTAACATTTAATTTTCTAAACAACTCTAACCTCCTGCAACAAAACTCATAGCCTGAAATTTTCCAAACCCTAACTTGTCCCATTCTTTTTCTTATATGGGTGAAATTACACGAGCAAGCAAGGATTTTCAGCCTGACCTAAGCATTTCTAGCAGAGTAATTCAGCTACATTGCAGTTTGCTTCATGTACATACATTCTGAGATAGGCAAAGCATCAATAGCTAGATTAAGATAGAAATAGTACTGAATAGATGTGTAGAAGTCCTAACCTTTGACTTCCTTGGATCAAGAGACTTCTAAAAAATACCATATGCATTTCGTGGAAAATGAATGCCTAGATTCAATATAAAGATATTAATATCTAAGTATATACATAAGTAGAAATGTAAGTCTCATATAGAATAATTATGATTTTTGGTGTCCCGTCATATTTAAGATCTAAAGAGAACTGCAAACAAAACTCTTTAAATTCATTTTTGGATTTAAAACATAGCTGTAATTTATAATTAGTTACATCTAGTAATGGAAAAAAAGGTTAATTTGAATTTTTAAAAAATTATAGATAAAACATTAAAGGACAAGTTTATAAAGCACTGTCTTTCACACCAAATTTCCATAAAGGCCAATTTCCAATCACAATTTTGAAACACAACTATCTGGATTATGATTAATTTTGGAGAAATGATTAAAGCTCTATTTTCTTATTGCTGCTTTTACCCGATTCACAATACAGGACAAGTAAAATTCAAGTATCTTCTCAGATCACAAAATATAGACTTTGATCTCTATTCTAAATCAGGATTATTGGAATCCATTGTATAAAAGTCTTCTATTCTGATGGAGAGCAATAGATATCATCTACTTGGACTTGTGCAAAGCTTTTGACACTGTCCCGCACGACATCATTCTCTCTAAACTAGAGAGGCATGGGTTTGATGGACGGACCACTTAGTGGATAAGGAGTTGGCTGGATGGCCACACTCAGAGAGTGGTGGTCAACGGCTCGATGTCCATGTGGAGACCGGTCAAGAGTGGCGTCCCTCAGGGGTCTGTGCTGGGCCCGGCTCTGTTCAACATCTTTGTCGGCGACATGGACAGTGGGATAGAGTGCACCCTCAGCAAGTTCGCCAATAACACCAAGCTGTGTGGTGCCGTCGACATGCTGGAAGGGAGGGATGCCATCCAGAAGGACCTTGAGAGGCTGGAGAGGTGGGCCCGTGCCAACCTCATGAAGTTCAACCAGGCCAAGTGCAAGTTCCTGCACCTGGGTCATGGCAATCCTGGGCACAAATACAGGCTGGGCGGAGAATGGATTGAGAGCAGCCCTGAGGAGAAGGACTTGGGAGTGCTGGTGGACGAGAAGCTCAACATGAGCTGGCAATGCACCCTTGCGGCCCAGAAGGCCAACTGCATCCTGGGCTGCAGCAAGCGGAGCGTGGCCAGCAGGTCAAGGGAGGTGATTCTCCCCCTCTACTCTGCCCTGGTGAGACCCCACCTGGAGTACTGTGTCCAGTTCTGGAGCCCCTAACATAAGAAGGACATGGACCAGTTGGAGAAGGTCCAGAGGAGGGCCACAAAGAAGATAACAGGGCTGGAGCACCTTTCCTATGAGGACAGGCTGAGAGAGTTGGGGCTGTTCAGGCTGGAGAAGAGGAGGCTCCGGGGAGACCTGATAGGGGTCTTCCAGTACCTCAAGGGGGCCTACAAGAAAGATGGGGAGAGGCTTTTCAGTAGGGCCTGTTGTGATAGGATGAGGGGTAATGGTTTCAAAATAGAGGGAGGTAGATTTAGACTGGATATTAGGAAAAAATTTTTTACAATGCGAGTTGTATAACACTGGAACAGGTTGCCCAGAGAGGTCGTGGATGCCCCATTCCTGGAAATGTTCAAGGCCAGGCTGGATGAGGCTCTGAGCAACCTGACCTAGTCGAGGATGTCTCTGCTCCTTTCAGGGGGGTTGGACTAGATGACCTTTGAAGGTCCCTTCCAACTCTAACCATTCTATGATACTATGATTCTATGATTTTAAGTGCAAACCTCCTTAGTTTGGCAACTTGTTTGGGAGAAGATAGTGAATATGATCAGGTGGTTATAATTGGGCTCTTTCAGTAGAGAAATTCACTTATTCAGTAAATGATAACTAAACAAATTATCTTCTGGTATTTTCAATTCTTTAAATAGCATTCATACCTGTACATGATTGAGCACAGAAGACTATCATGTCCTTGGTAATATTTTACAGTATTCTTGCCATCAGTTTAAAGAAAGCATATTTTGCTAATAAAATGAAATTCAAGTAAAATTTAGTTTGAATATGGTAAACAGTAAAAGTTTATTACCAGCACCCTACTCAGCACTCCTTGGAGTCACATCCAGATATTAATTTTTTTAAATAGTTCTCATAACATTTTTTTTTGGGGTCAGCTTAGATCTTTATGGAGTCCAATGAAAATGGCATGAATTCTTGTTAGCTTCAAATAATGTTCAGAATAGATGCATACATACTCCACATATTCAAATTCACATGTGATGGTTATATTCCTCAAGATTAGTTATATAAAATATTTCTAGTAAGCTGAAAGGTTCAGATTTTTACTTCGATTTTTTAAGTCAGCTAGTGTGAACTCATTTCTGAACAAATACGTAGTTTTGAAAAAACAAACATATTTTCTACCTGTAGCTAGTTATAATCATGAATGGAAAACATCTGATCCATTTTCATCTGTTTTAAAGAAGGGCAGAAACATGATTTTAAAAAATATTTTAATGAGGAAGTATTTTAAGGAGAACCATCGGGACTTGAATATATATTCCTTCCCTGAATTAATTCTGGGGTTTTTTTTATCCAATAACTGCCTAATGTAAGAAGTATGAACAGAACTAAGAGCAGAATGAAGCTTTATTCCCATCTTTTATAGATATGATAATTTTTAAGCTACTTCTAGCATGACAACTGGAAACTAAAAGAGATTTTCTGAAGTCTCATTTATTGATCCTTGCTGGTATAAAAGATTTGAGTGCCTGATCATTTGATATTATATTGTCTTCCATGATGCTGTCCTGGTTCTGGCCAGGATAGAGTTAATATTTACCTGAGCTGGGTGGAGAACTGAAGCTGGTAGCCCCTATGGCTGGGATAGTTAACTAATTAGCTAACAGCTGGGGTTAATTTACCCAAATTAGCCAAAGGGCTATTCCATCCCATCTGACATCATGCTCAGTATATAAGTGAGGAGGGTGCTGAAGGGAGGCCCTCCTAGTTGGAAGAGACTGGATGTGGAGATCTGTTGTGAGCTATTATACTGTATTTGTGTTCCATCACTCTATTGTTTTCTTCTGTCATTACTGTTAACTTTACTTTTTGTTCAATCTCAACCCGCGTGTTTGGTTTTTTTTTTTCCCTGGTTTTCTTTTGTTTGTCAAATCTCCTCCTATTCTCTCGGAGAGTGGGGGGAGTGAGAGAGAGACTGCGTAGTCTGGTCCCTGTTGGGGCTGAACTACGACAGTTATTTTGGCGCCCAACGTGGGGCTCGAAGGGTTGAGATAATAACAGATCTGACTTTTTTTTTTCTTTTTTTTTGCTTGAAACAAATTTGTTTATACGTGCTTGTTGTATTGGTTGTCAGTTATTGGTCATGATGTTGCAGTGGTTGGTTATGTTGTTGTATTGTCTACGCTCCTATATGTACTATGTGTTCCCAGTGGTGGTGTTTGTCACCTCAGGGAAAATGATGAGAATTATCCTTCTGTTATACTATGCCATATACATCTATGACATGGTGACATCAATGGCCTTAGAGATAAATTGGTATTCCTATGTGGACAGCTTCCCGAATTCTTTCACTTCCAGGGTAGTTAAGCCACTTTTTGAGAACTTTAAAGATCTGGGGGATATTCAAGCCACTATGATGTTGTTGTTATGTATTTTGAATGTGTGCCAAGTCTTGTCTAGAGCTGCAAACCCACTTTTTGGGAATCTCCTCCCGAGATTTACCCTAAGGCAAGATACTAATACGTGGCATGGTGTGAGGGAGAACAAACTGACCTGCAATGTAGGTACTCAAACCCCAGCAACAGGAATTGCAGCTGAATCAGAGGGTGAACCTGTGCTAGTTTCAGTTGCCCCTGTATCCAAGAAGACTTGGAAGCGGAAGTCAGCTCGTTTAGTGAGGGAAGAAGAAGCCCCTTTTAGGACGGAGCAGGAGGAAGAAGAGGAAGGTTTATTTGCTACATGCCTAGGAAGAACTCGGCAGGCAGGCTCTTCCTCAGGGGAAGAACTCCTAAAGGAGACAGTGAGCACCAGATTTCTATCCCTGAGCGAGCTGCGAGACATGCGAAAAGATTTTAGCCGTCATCCTGGGGAGCACATTATCAGCTGGCTGCTGCGGTGCTGGGATAATGGGGCCAATAGCTTGGAATTAGAAGGCAGAGAAGCTAGGCAACTGGGATCCATTTCTAGAGAAGCAAGCATTGACAAAGCAGTTGGAAAAGGGACACAAGCCCTCAGCCTCTGGAGGCGACTCCTGTCAGGTGTGAAGGAGAGGTATCCTTTCAAGGAGGATATAATGTGTCATCCAGGCAAGTGGGCTACCATGGAGAAGGGTATCCAGTACCTGAGGGAATTAGCTGTGCTGGAGATTATTTATGATGACCTGGACAATGATCAGTTACCTAAGGATCCAGATGAAGTCAGGTGCACACGACAAATGTGGCGGAAGTTTGTTCGAAGTGCACCATCATCATATGCCAACTCATTGGCAGTTATGACCTGGAAAGATGGAGAGGAAGAAACAGTGGATGAACTGGCTGGCCGACTCCGGCAGTACGAGGAAAGCCTGTCTTCCTCCCTAAGGGCCTGTGTCTCGGCTGTGGAGAAACTATCCCAGGAGTTCCAGCAATTCAAAGCAGATATGTCCCATTCCCCACCGGTACGGGCCAATATTTCAGCTATTAGGAGTAAACGTTTCCCTGCTCAAGAGAGATGGTTTACGCGGCGAGGTACCCTGTGGTTTACCTTGCGTGACCAAGGAGAGGACATGAGGGAGTGGGATGGGAAGCCTACCTCTGCCCTAGAGGCGCGGGTACGTGAGTTGCGTGGAAAAACCATTGCAAACAGAAGTTCTCCCCGGAAAATTGTTGCACCAGTCTCCAATAGGGAGCGTAGAAGGAATAGCTTTAGTTCTGACCCTCTTGAAGGGACCTCTCATGCATATTTAAAAGAAATGAATAATGAATACTGTGGCCAGGATTAGAGAGGCCCTGCCTCCAGCCAGGTGGAGGAGAGGGATAACAGAGTTTATTGGACTGTGTGGATCCGATGGCCTGGCATGTCAGACCCACAAGAGTACAAAGCTCTAGTGGATACTGGTGCACAATGTACCTTGATGCCATCAAGATATAATGGGGCAGAACCCATTTGTATTTCTGGAGTGACAGGAGGATCCCAACAGCTATCTGTATTGGAGGCTGAAGTGAGCCTGACAGGGAATGAGTGGCAAAAGCACCCCATAGTGACGGGCCCAGATGCTCCATGCATTCTTGGTATAGATTACCTCAGAAGGGGATATTTCAAGGATCCAAAAGGGTATCGGTGGGCTTTTGGTGTAGGTGCTTTAGAGATGGAGGAAATTATACAGTTGTCCACCTTGCCTGGTCTGTCAGAGGATCCTTCTGTTGTGGGGTTGCTGAAGGTTGAAGAACAACAGGTGCCAATTGCTACCACAACTGTGCACCGGCGGCAGTATCGCACCAACCGAGACTCCCTGATCCCCATCCATAAGCTGATTCATCAGCTGGAGAGCCAGGGAGTGATCAGCAAGTCCCACTCACCTTTTAACAGTCCCATATGGCCAGTGAGAAAATCAAGTGGAGAGTGGAGGTTAACAGTGGACTATCGTGGCCTGAATGAGGTAACACCACCACTCAGTGCTGCTGTGCCAGACATGTTAGAACTTCAGTATGAACTGGAATCCAAGGCAGCCAAGTGGTATGCCACCATTGATATTGCCAACGCGTTCTTTTCAATCCCATTGGCACCAGAATGCAGGCCGCAGTTTGCTTTCACTTGGAGGGGCGTCCAGTACACTTGGAATCGACTGCCCCAGGGGTGGAAACACAGCCCCACCATCTGCCATGGGCTGATCCAGACTGCACTGGAAAAGGGTGGCGCTCCAGAGCACCTGCAGTACATTGATGACATCATCGTATGGGGCAACACAGCAGCAGAAGCTTTTCAAAAAGGGGAGAAAATAATTAAAATCCTCCTGAAAGCTGGGCTTGCCATAAAACGATGTAAGGTGAAAGGACCTGCAAGAGAGATACAGTTTTTGGGGATAAAATGGCAAGATGGGCGTCGTCAGATTCCAATAGATATAGTCAACAAAAATAACAGCTATGGCTGCACCGACTGACAAAAAGGAAACGCAAGCTTTCCTGGGCGTTGTGGGTTTCTGGAGGATGCATATTCCAAATTATAGTATGATTGTAAGCCCTCTGTATAAAGTCACCCGAAAGAAGAATGATTTTAAATGGGGCCCTGAACAACAGCAGGCTTTTGAACAAATTAAACAAGAAATTGTTCACGCGGTGGCTCTCGGGCCAGTCCGGACAGGGCAAGAGGTAAGAAATGTGCTCTACTCCGCAGCTGGGGAGAATGGCCCTACCTGGAGTCTCTGGCAGAAAGCACCAGGGGAAACTCGTGGTCGACCCCTTGGGTTTTGGAGCCGGGGATATAAAGGATCTGAGGCCTGCTATACTCCAACCGAAAAAGAAATCCTGTCGGCATACGAAGGAGTTCGAGCTGCTTCAGAAGTGATTGGTACTGAAGCACAGCTCATCCTGGCACCCCGACTGCCAGTGCTGGGCTGGATGTTCAAAGGAAGGGTCCCCTCTGCGCATCATGCAACGGATGCTACATGGAGCAAGTGGGTTGCACTACTTACACAGCGGGCCCGAATAGGAAACCCCAATCGCCCAGGCATATTAGAAGTAATTACAGACTGGCCAGAAGGCAAAGATTTTGGAAAGCCACCAGAGGAAGAGGTAACGCGTGCTGAAGAGGCCCCACCATATAACAACCTCCCAGAAAATGAGAAGCGGTATGCCCTATTTACTGATGGGTCCTGTTGTATTGTAGGAAAACATCGGAAGTGGAAAGCTGCTGTGTGGAGTCCTACACGACGAGTTGCAGAAGCTGCTGAAGGCCAAGGTGAATCGAGTCAGTTTGCGGAGGTGAAGGCCATCCAGCTGGCTTTAAACATTGCTGAACGGGAAAAATGGCCTGTGCTCTATCTCTACACTGACTCATGGATGGTGGCAAACGCTCTGTGGGGATGGTTAAAGCAATGGAAGCAGAGCAACTGGCAGCGTCGGGGCAAACCTATCTGGGCTGCCACTCTGTGGCAAGATATTGCTGCCCGGTTAGAGCATCTGGTTGTAAAAGTACGTCACGTAGATGCCCACGTACCCAAGAGTCGGGCCACTGAAGAACATCAAAACAACCAGCAAGTGGATCAAGCTGCTAAAATTGAAGTGGCTCAGGTGGATCTGGACTGGCAGCATAAGGGTGAACTATTTTTAGCTCGGTGGGCCCATGATACCTCAGGCCATCAGGGGAGAGATGCAACATACAAATGGGCTCGTGATCGAGGGGTGGATTTAACCATGGACACTATTGCACAGGTTATCCTTGAATGTGAAATATGTGCTGCAATCAAACAAGCCAAGCGGTTAAAGCCTCTGTGGTATGGAGGACGATGGCTGAAGTATAAATATGGAGAGGCCTGGCAAATTGATTACATTACACTCCCACAAACTCGCCAAGGCAAGCGCTATGTACTTACAATGGTGGAAGCAACCGCTGGATGGCTGGAAACATATCCTGTACCCCATGCCACTGCCTGAAACACCATCCTGGGCCTTGAGAAACAAGTCTTATGGCGACATGGCACTCCAGAAAGAATTGAATCAGACAATGGTACCCACTTCCGAAACAATCTCATAGATACCTGGGCCAGAGAGCATGGCATCGAGTGGGTATACCACATCCCCTATCACGCACCAGCCTCTGGAAAAATTGAAAGGTATAATGGGCTGCTGAAAACAACTCTGAAAGCAATGGGTGGTGGAACCTTCAAAAATTGGGATAAACATTTAGCAAAAGCCACTTGGCTAGTCAACACTCGGGGGTCCACCAATCGAGCTGGCCCTGCCCAATCTGAACTTCTACATACTGTAGAAGGGGATAAAGTCCCTGTGGTGCATGTAAGGAATATACTGGGGAAGACAGTCTGGGTCATTTCTCCCTTGGGCAAAGGCAAACCCATGCATGGGATTGCTTTTGCTCAAGGACCTGGGTGTACTTGGTGGGTAATGCAGGAGGATGGGAAAGTCCGATGTGTACCTCAAGGAGATCTAATTTTAGGTGAAAAGAGCCAATAATTTGAAGTGCTTGATGTCGGTTACTATACAGTACTGTATGTCATTATCTAGCTATTATGTGTCCCTCCTTGCTTCTTCCTGCTCCACGCCCTGAGATACTTATGTTGTGTCAAAAGTATTATAGTAAAATCATTTATACCAACAAAGAATGAACTTTAATAAAATAGGAAAAATTGCAGCAGTGATGCAACCAGAACTGGCTCTTGCTACTAGCACCTGCCAACAGATCTTCAGTCTCCGGACTATGAACTTGCTAAGTCACTTGCACCAGACAGACTACCTGAGGAAACACTGTGTCATCTGTCCTATGCTGAGAGCCTGTTATGACAGATGGAGCCCAAAGTTATGGACTGGATAAACTCAACAGACCTTTTGAAAGGATGGACCATGGACTAAGAGAGTTACATCTGTGTGTCTGCATACAAGTAGATCAAAGGAAGAAAAAGTTGATGATTAATTGGGAAGTGTAGGATCTGGGCATGATGTAGATGGTATGGAATAAGGGGTGGATAATGTCCTGGTTCTGGCCAGGATAGAGTTAATATTTACCTGAGCTGGGTGGAGAACTGAAGCTGGTAGCCCCTATGGCTGGGATAGTTAACTAATTAGCTAACAGCTGGGGTTAATTTACCCAAATTAGCCAAAGGGCTATTCCATCCCATCTGACATCATGCTCAGTATATAAGTGAGGAGGGTGCTGAAGGGAGGCCCTCCTAGTTGGAAGAGACTGGATGTGGAGATCTGTTGTGAGCTATTATACTGTATTTGTGTTCCATCACTCTATTGTTTTCTTCTGTCATTACTGTTAACTTTACTTTTTGTTCAATCTCAACCCGCGTGTTTGGTTTTTTTTTTTCCCTGGTTTTCTTTTGTTTGTCAAATCTCCTCCTATTCTCTCGGAGAGTGGGGGGAGTGAGAGAGAGACTGCGTAGTCTGGTCCCTGTTGGGGCTGAACTACGACAGATGCAAAAAGATCTTGGTTTATATTTCACTGAATGCTTATCTGTCTGAAAACTGATAAATGCTTCTGGAGATTTTAATTGGCTATTTAAATACTAGTAATGCATCCAAAAGTAAGACTTACAGCTTTTTCACATCCAGTTCAGAATGTGTCAGGTGTAATAGGCTTAGGCACAATACAGTTTTATTTCATTTAAATTCCTACTTGACTATCAATTGT
This sequence comes from Chlamydotis macqueenii, assembly GCF_036417535.1. Taxonomy (NCBI): domain Eukaryota; kingdom Metazoa; phylum Chordata; class Aves; order Otidiformes; family Otididae; genus Chlamydotis; species Chlamydotis macqueenii. The sequence continues at coordinate 14,208,862 of NC_141558.1, forward strand.
GAGTCTTCCCAGTCACCTGTAAATACATTAAATGGGATTTTTTATCACTGCTGTGATACTTTTCTGCTTACCACTGTCAACAAGATCCTTCTTTGAGTTTAGAGGCTCTATAACAAAAGAATTGCAGGCTGTGATTATTTGATCACTTTATTGTTCCTGATTCGTGATTTATGGCATCAAAGCTAACATGGCTATTCCCATATGTAACATGAAGGCAATGTTTGTAGTTTTGGGCCCAATTGACACTAACAAATACAAGTATTAAATCTGTAGCTATCCTTGCTCTTTTCACAGTGTCACTCTGTCCCATATTACCATTATTTTCTAAGTTAAAAGTTTGGATTTTAAGTAAAGACTGCCTTAGTGGGAAAATATTTTTTTTTCTCACTTATTTCCAAGGAGAAAGGAAACTTCAAAGGACCTTTGAAAAATATTTGTATGCCATTCTGCTTTCTGGATATCCTGATGTATAGGGCCAAGGAGTGCATTGAGCAAGCTGACAATATTCTCAGTGGATAAACAAATAATTCAGATATCCTAAAGGAAGCCTAATTTGAAAAGTTATATTACTTCCTATTTTTGAACCGGTTATACAAGCACTAATGTTTGCCAGAGTGGAAGTTTTTGTTTGTTAGCTTTCCAAATAATTTTATTAGATCAATACACATTTCAGTTTTCTTTACCAGGAACCTGATAGGCTATATTTTCTACTGACTACAATTAGAAAATAATGTAATTGTATACCCTCTGTGTGGTCTGTCTTGCAGTTCGGCTGCAGGAGAATGAAAGACAAATAAATTGGATCTGGGAAAAGTCTTCAAATTTAATGTACTCTTAGACCACTGTCGTAGTTCAGCCCCGATCAGGACCAGACTACGCAGTCTCTCTATCACTCCCCCCACCCTCTGAGAGAACAGGGAGAGAAAATATAAAAAAAATGGCTCGAGGTTTGAGATAAGGACAGGGAGAAATCCTTAAATTTACCGTCACACGCAAAACAGACTCGACTTGGGGAAAACTATTCTTTTATTACTACAAACAGCAGGATAATGAGACAGAGAACAAGATAACCTCCCCCCACACCTTCCTCTTCCCAAGCTTTACATTATCTCTACTACCTTCCCCCCCCAAGCAGCACAGGGGGGAAGAGGGAATGGGGGTTGCAGTCAGTTCATCATACGTTGTTTCACGCCGCTGCTTCATGGTCAGGGGAAGAACTCCTCACATTCCTCCCCTGCTCCAGCGTGGGGTCCCTCCCACGGGCCACAGTCCTTCGTGGAACTGCTCCGGCATGGGTCATCTCTTCCATGGGCGCAGTCCCTCCAGAACAGCTGCCCCAGCGGGCCCTCCACGGGCCACAGCTGCCTTCAGGCATCCACCTCCCCCGGTGTGGGGTCCTTCATGGGCTCCAAGTGGATCTCTGCCCCTCCGTGGACCTCCATGGGCTGCAGGGGGACAACCTGCTCCACCATGGTCATCACCACAGGCTGCAGGGGAATCTTGGCCAGGAGCCGCATTACTCCTCCCCCTCCTTCTGAACTGACCTTGGTGTCTGCAGCCATTCCTCACAACAGGCTGGTAGATGTCTCTCTCTCAGGATCTTTTTTACATCTTATTCACTTCTCATCTCCTTTCCACTTCTTGCAGCCGGGCTGGACCGAGTTGGGCCCAGTCGGCTGCCTGGCAAGAGGCCAGAGGGTGAGGCCTGCAAGGCCCATGAGGCCTGCGCCTCCCCCTCTGCGCCTCTGCCCCCTCTCAGCTTCTTCACATCTTCTCTTCTCTCTCTTTTTTTTTCTGTTTTCCCTTTCTTAAATACGTTATTGCAGAGGCGTTATCACAGGACATTCTGCTACCAATTGGCTCAGCCTTGGCCAGCAGCGGGTCCGTCCTAGGCCCGGCCGAGTCCACTGAACAAAGGGGAGCGACTTCTAGCAGTTTCCTACAGAAGCTACCACCTTAGGCCCCCCCTCACTAACAAAACCACGACAACCACATTTTAGTTTAGAAACTAAAGATTATTTTATTCATCAATGAAAGTCTGTATAAGTAAGTAAATCACTTTTAAAACTGAATATTAACTTTCCTTATATCTCTATTAATAAAATAATCTTTTTTTTCCCCCACAGTAACTGATATAAAAAGTTAGCATCTTTGTATTCTAAAATCTGTATCGTATTTTAAATGCTGCATGTTTCCATGGGAACAAAAATACTTTCTCCATTAAGTATATAAAATTTTACTTTTAAATTCAGTGAAAGCAGCATGAACTCTTGCAACAGTTAAAGCTGGCTAGTCACTATTTAATAGTGGTGTGACACTTTTTTTCCTGATAAAGGCAAACACAAAATTATGAAGCTTAAGAATTGAATTTCATTAGCACCATTAAAAACACTTTAAAATTCCATAATTTTCTTCTGATTTTTTTAATATAATTTATCTGCACAGTCATAACTTGTGAGCACAATACATCAATAAAGTAATATTACAGTTTTTGAACTGTTAAATTATGATCCATTTTGAATAATTTAAAAGCCTCTGAGATTCTTTATATGTAGTTTCCTCTAGTGTGTATTTTTTAATTTGTAACATGTACTACAGAAATTAGTTATAGTGATGAATTTCTGTTTTGTAATTATTAGTTTTTTTAGATTAAGCATTTTATCTTTCTGGCTGAAGACAAATAAATATAATTTACACACAGAGCAGTCTATTAGACTATTTCGGTGCATGGGGTTTCAATTTTTTCAATCCAAGTGCAATCCCAGTGGCTATCTAACAAAATACAGTGTAGTGATCAGAAGCTACAGAACAATTATTAGCCCATTGGCACATTACCATACAGGGAGAGATCAGTCCTGGACCTTAAAGGAAGAACTTTTCTGATATTTTAAAGCTGATTTTCCTCCATGTTTTTCAGAATAACTATCTAACATTTAGATTATTATTATGCAATTGTTGCAATTATCATAGCTTAATATATTACATACTTGGTTTATTCATTGCAAATTATTTGTATAATCTGATGACAGTGATAGGTCACAACCATAGAAATGCTGATGTTCTTAAACGAACAGATTTTATAGCCTTTGATTGTCCTTTCCATCTTTATTGCCACCACTTCCTGTGTTAATCTCGCAAGACGTGGGTATTTTTCTCAAAATGCATGCAGCACATTCATCTGTACTGCACCACAAACAACACCACCTCAGCACAGCCCGGCTAATTCCACTTGTCATCTGAATGGGAGAAGTCCCAGCTGCTGCGTGATTGATTGCTGGTAGGCAGTGACCTTCCTGTGGCTAGTAGCTACTGTTGACTGTATCAGTTCTAACTGTTTAGTGAATCATAAAAAAGTCTGCAGGGAGATTTGAATGGTTTCTGTTCCACTGCATGTTTATGATGCAACAGGATGTATCAGCAGTAAACAGGCAGAGAGGTAATCATGCCAAAACTGCTGCTTGGCATATTGACTGGTCATATATCTGTACCAAGAAGAGTCATTCATAGGATGTGCCAGATATTTCATCTTTCCAGAAGCATCCTTGACATTAGAGTCCAAAATACTTTCTGTTTCTCAGTCGTTCACCAGATAAAGTCCATCTGATTGCCTTCTGAGTGTGGTTGAGAATAATCACAAGCTGTAACGCCCTTTCTTGCTCAGGACTTTCTGAAACATCTTACAGCATCATTCTTCTATTTATTTTTTTTTTTTTTATCTAAGTACTTTTCTGGTTTTGTTCTATTCGTTTGCTGGAATGTCCAGTCAGTGATCAACTTGTTAAGGTGGTTGCTGATAACAGTCTTGTCATTATGATAAAACTGTAAATACAGAAGGTATTCTTAAGGAAAGGACACAAGATTTCTCCATGGGTGATATATGAAACATTGTTAAAATATGTGGTTCAGATGTGACCATCAAGGAATGCCTGAAGAAAACTCTAAGGGCCCAGATGTGTCTGAGATTTTTCCCCTTGAATTCCTACTTGACATGTTCTCAAGACAACATCAAAGGAAGATTAAGGACAATCAATGTGAATAGCTAGGAAATTTGACTTCAAGAGCAGTACTTAGAACTTCATCAATGTGGACAATGTTCTGAGCATGAGCAAAGTTTGAGTTCTATCATCATTAATTTTACTCTTTAGAAAAGTAGTGGCTATTCTCAATCAGCATTTGATTTCTGTCCTACTACTTTTACCAGGTACCTCTAAATTTCTGCAATGACAAGAATATGGAGGAAAGCTAATATACCTGGAATTACCTATTCTTCTTTTACATTCACAATAATAAAATTAAATTGCTCACACAACTTTTGAGACATTGCATGTTATAAAGTGTTTTACAAAGTAATGAATTAGATGTTGGTAATAGTGTGCCCTGTAGGCAAACAGAGCTGCTATTATGCTATAACAATTGTTCACACACAGACGTAGAATTGCAACCTGATTTTAAATTGAGAGTATGAATAGAGAGGACATTGAGGTTATTCTCTACCTGTTTTGTATAGTTCCAAAAGCTCTGAAAATTTTCACCTGAAAGAAAAAGGCATATGAGGCAGAAAGAACAGCTATAGATGAAGAAACTATTTACAGCTATATTTTTCCTGATTTAAACCACCAGAATTAGCTAACCAAAAGCCTTTGTTGACCTTGTGATTTGTCAATATGCAAAAAGGGTGTAGTTACAGAGCAAGAATATTCAACAGTATTCACATTTTGTTTGCAAATCGCCATATCCAACTTTATCAGCAATATAAAGAAACTATTGTGAGTGAAGCCTATGAATTTTTTAAAGTGATAATGAAGATCTGAATAAATAATTTATTCATTGTCCCTTTTGGCCAGTCATTTTAGACTAATTGCATCTGATCCCTTCCTGACTATGTCCCAGTTTGATTCCTGTGAATGGGAATCTTTCTTCTGCTATATCATCTCCTAGAAAAGAGATTTACATAAGAAACTAAACAAATTATTTTTTATTAAACAGGAAATTTAAGTCCTCATTTAAAGGGAAGGCACTGCAGACAGGGGAAGCAGTGGTTACTTGAAGGTCTTCTCATCTAGTTTACTACAGAAAGGCTTTTGTAATTACATTTATCTACCTGATTCTTTCTTCTTCCTAATGTAATAATTTTGAACCAATCAGCCAGTCACAGACTAGCTTTACAGTCTTAGCTTTACAGTCTTGGCAATATAAATTTTTTTGCAGAAACTAGTGACTACAGAGACATAAGAGAAGTGAATGAAGAAAAAACATGTTTACTTTTCTTATCTCTCTCTCTCCCACTTTCCCTCCACGAAGGAGGTCTGAACTTGCCACAGCATATAGAATCATAGAATGTTTAGGGTTGGAAGGGACCTTCAAAGGTCATCTAGTCCAACCCCCCTGCAAGGAGCAGGGACAACTCCAACTAGATCAGGTTGCTCAGAGCCTCATCCAACCCGGTCTTGAATGTTTCCACGGATGGGTCATCCACCACCTCTCTGGGCAACCTGATCCAGTGTTCTACTCATTTTTCCTAATATCTAATCTAAATCTACCTCCCTTTATTATAAAAGCATTACCCCTTGTCCAATCACAACAGGCCCTGCTGAAGAGCCTCTCCCCATCTTTCCTCTAGGCCCCTTTTAGGTACTGGAAGGCCACTATAAGGTCTCCCCGGAGCCTTCCCTTCTCCAGGCTGAACAGCCCCAAGTCTCTCAGCCTGTCCTTATAGGAGAGATGCGATGGTCTTTATGCAAGATTCACAGAATCAAAAAACATATGAGGTCAGAAGGGACCTCTGGAGATTAGTTCATCGTGCCTTCTCAAAGCAGGGTCAACACGAGCAGGTTGCTCAGTACCAACTCTTGTTGGGTTTTGAAAATCTCCACGGATGGAGGCTCCAGAACTTTACTTAGCAGACTACTCCAGTGTTCAATCACCCACAGAGAAAATGCTTTTTTAAAATGAAATTGCTGTAATAAAGGATGCTGGAGAAGACGGGAGATAATGGAGAACCTACAGGTAACCTGTTGTGTGGTAAAATGAATATAAGGGAGAGTTTAGTGTTGAAATGGAGATGGGGATGCCTAGCAGCCATAGGATGAAAGTAGCAATACTACAGTAAGGTAGTACTTAGTATGAGAATATTAAGCAAGAATAAATCAACCTTCAATTCTTAATACTTCTGATCATCTTGGAAAACTTATTTTTTTTTCTTAGAATCTATTTAAGAAAAATAAGTCTGGGAAATTTTCAAGACATATAGGTGTGAAAAACTATCTGTTGTGGAAAGGAAGTGTTTTTTGGTTATTTGTTTGTTTGTTTTTTTAATCTATTTTATCTATATCCCCAAATTGTTTTGGTATAGAAGCAACATTTCCTAGTGTAGAAGGATTAACCTTATGACTCCTAACCTAGTTATCTGTTGTTATCTTGTATGGAAAGATACAAACTTATTTCCTAGTCAGCTGGGTCACTATCACTACAGTGATAGTTTTGGAAAAGCAATAAATTTACTGCAATTTTGGAGTATACAAATGTGTGAATATACAGACATGTCCTCACATTTACTCTAGTATGGCTGCCGCAAGCATTAAAAACTCCTTCCTGGTACCAAATAGGCACTTCTATTTTAAAGGCTCAAAAACAATTAACTAAGTATTATCCACTTGCTTTAGGAATCAAAGAGTAATTTAGGTTGGAAGTGACCTCCATAAGTCATCTATTCAAATTTATTGTTCAAAGTAGATTCACTCAGATAAGGTTGTCCAGGGCCTTGTCTAGTTGAATTTTTAAAATCTCCAAGGATGGTAACTGTACAACGTCTCTGGGATACTGGTTTCAATGTATGACTACCCTCACGGTAACTTTTTTTCTCATGTTATCTAGTCAGAATACTCCATGTTCTAGCTCGTGCATGATGCCTCTCATCCTTTTATCTCCTGGAAGAAATTGGCTCCGTCTTCTCTATCCCCTTCTATTAGATAGATTAGATTAGATTTCCCTTCAGTCTTTTTAAGGTTGAACAAAAGCAGTTTTCTCAGCTTTTCCTGGTATATCAGGTAGTCCAACCCTTTAATTCTCCTGGTTGCTCTTCAATGGACTTTTTGTCCCACAGAGCCCTGAACTGGACACAGCTATCACAATGCAGTCTCTCAACTTCTGGCTGAAGAGGAATCACTCCCCTCAACCTGCTCACTGCAAGTTTTTGTAGCTAAGAGAGTCATGTAGCACCTAGAAATAGGTGCACTTATCAGAATATAATGAACTGTTTTTTCTTGAATCTCAATATAAGCATATTAGTGTAGAGTAACCAACCTGATCTAGTCAGGGATGTCCCTGCTCCTTGCAGGGGGGTTGGACTAGATGACCTTTGAAGGTCCCTTCCAACACTAACCATTCTATGATTCTAACAACCGAATATAGTTGTTCTGAAACACAGTGATGACATAGGTAGGTATGATGGATTTTACATACACATTTTTAAGTATGTGAGCAATGTAACCACCAAAGGAGCAAATAAAAATATCTGTAGTTGCGTGTAGGAGGTATCCAAGTAGCATAAAGTTGCTAGACAAAGGACACAATAAACACAAAGGACTGCAAATAGGCAGGACATCCACCTGAATGCACTAAAAGGATGACTGACAAAAATGAAAACAAGATAGGAAGCATCAGGAGCAGATATTTATTGAACCAGATGTTAGAACAAAATAGTACAAAAACAACAGGCAAAGATAAGCAGAAAAGAAAGCAGAAAAGCACTCTTCTTCATTAGCAAGGATCACCTCGACCATAGCCATCAATGCTAACTGTATGGCATCAGCTTCGTGGTATTGTACACTCACAGTAGGATATAAGTGTTATAAGACTGATGTTGTATACATTTAGTAATATTGATTCATAATGTATAAGAAATAAATGTGACCGTAAAATATGTTGTTAACAAATGAATTCAGTCACATTCATATTTAAAGTCTGGTTTTGAAGATTAAAACTGATCTGGTTTTTTTTTCAGTCTTTTCAACACTCCTGGTACAGCAATCTGATTCCCTGTCTGTCACACATATATTTATGTTTTGCAGTTCCTGATATAGCCCCAGCTTGGTTTCTTTGCTTCAGTAACACATTGCTGATTCATGCTCAGCTTGCCTACCAGAAGCCCCAGGTCTTTCTCTGCTTTCTTGCCAGTTGCCCCCAGTCTGTACTGGGTCATGGTATTATCCCATTCCTGGTGCTGGACTTTGCAGTTGCCTTTTTCAAATTACATTAAATTCCTGGTAAGTCATTTCTTCAGCCTCATCAGGTCATACTGAATAGCAGCTCTGCCCTCCAGTGTATCACCCACAATGTTGGATCATCTGTAAACTTGCTGAGAGTACCATCCATCTCACTCCAGGTGATAATAAGCAGTGCTGACCACAGGCTGCAAGATGGACTTTGTAGAGCTGATCACAACCCTTAAAGCTCAGCAGTTCAGCCAATTTTCCACCCGTCTTTTAGTCCATCAGTTTTCCTGGTCATTCTTTTTGGCATTTTGCCACCCCTGTTTACCACTATGCCCACTCTCTTAGCCCCCTTTGCCCTCTAGGGCAGTCTTCCATGGCAATCTGCCATACATATCCCTGAACTAGACAAAATCCACTTTCATAAAGAAGAATTGCAATTTCACTATTCGTTTTTCTCACTTCTCCCAGTATTTCAAAAGCCATAATCTCATGACTGTTGAAGCCAAAGTAAAAAGCAAGAGAATAAACACTTGACTAGAGGGAGTAAGAAAAAAAAAAACCACATAAAATTTCCATGAAAAATCATCAGACATATTCAGATCAAAGTTCTAAAAAGCCGCACAAACATTTGATCATCATAATAGCAAGACACTTGAAGTAAAAACCTTCCTAGTGTTCATAAAATTGCTTATTTAATTAACAGGGAGGAAGAAAACAGGGCTGTCTTCCCTTCACACACATGTCCAAGCAAAAATAAGTCTTTGCAATTAAATAATTATTTAGGGAAAAGATGAAAAATATGATCTTCATTTTTACATAAGTCCTCAGAATAAACATATTGGCTGAACCTATACTAACAAGCCAAGTAAGTGTGAAGCTGCAGCTTTCTTTGCTAGCTGACTACAAGGGTGGTGTAGTTTAGCCCTGCTTGGGAGCAAGCTGTGCAGTCTCTAACTCACTCCCTCCACCCTCCAAGGGAATGAAGGAGAGATAAAATAACAAAAAGGCTCGAAGTGCGGCCTCACCAGTGCCAAATACAGGGGCACAATCACTTCCCTACTCCTGCTGGCCACACTGTTCCTGACGCAAGCCAGGATGCTCTTGGCCTTCTTGGCCACCTGGGCACACTGCTGGCTCATGCTCAGCTGCCTGCCAACCAGCACTCCCAGGTCCCTTTCTGACGGGCAGCTTTCCAGCCACTCTTCACAAGCCTGTAGCATTGCATGGGGTTGTTGTGACCCAAGTGCAGGACCCGGCACTTGGCCTTGTTGCACCTTATACAGTTCACCTTGGCCCATCAATCCAGCCTGTCCAGATCCCTCTGCAGAGCCTTCCTACCCTCAAGCAGGTTGACACTCCCACTCAGTTTGGTGTCATCTGCAAACTTACTGAGGGACCACTCAATCTCCTCATCCAGATCATTGATGAAAATGTTAAACAAGACCGGCCTCAAAACTGAGCCCTAGGGAACATTGCTTGTGACTGGCTGCCAACTGGATTTAACTCCGTTCAGCACAACTGTCTGAACTCGGCCATCCAGCCAGTTTTTAACCCATTGCAGAGTAGATGGGTTAAAAACTTCTCACATTACTCCCCTGCTCCAGTGTGGAGTCCCTCCCACGGGCTACAGTCCTTGATGAACTGCTCCAGTGTGGGTTGTTTTTTCCATGAGGTACAGTCCCTCAGAAACAGGCTACCCCAGCACGGGCCCTCCATGGACCACTGCCTCCTCTGGGCATCTGCCTGCCCTGACGTGAGGTCCTCCATGGGCTGCAGGTGGATCTCTGCTCTTCCGTGGACCTCCATGGGCTGCAGGGGGACAACCTGTGGTCTTCACCACAGGCCTGCTCTGCCTCGACTTCTGCTTCTTCACTTCTTCCTCTTTTTTTTTTTTTTAATGTTACTCCTTCTTATAGAATCATAGAATCATAGAATCATTAGGGTTGGAAGGGATCTTCAAAGGTCATCTAGTCCAACCCCCCTGCAAGGAGCAGGGACATCCCCAACTAGATCAGGTTGCTCAGAGTCTCATCCAGCCTGGCCTTGAACGTTTCCAGGGATGAGACTTCCACCACCTCTCTGGGCAACCTGTTCCAGTGTTCTATAACTTGCATTGTAAAAACTTTTTCCCTAATTTCCAATCTAAATCTACCCCCCACTATTTTAAAACCATTACTCCTTGTCCTATTGCAACAGGCCCTACTAAACAGCCTCTCCCCATCTTTCTTAAATATGTTATCGCAGAGACTTTATCACTGAACATTCCGTCACCAATTGGCTCGGCCCTGGCCAGCAGCGTGTCTGCCCTAGACCCAACCAAGTTCACCAGACCAAAGGCGAAACTTCCTAGCAGCTTCTCACAGAATACTTTTCTATATTTACTTTCTCTGTTTTCCCATGGATAAGAAGCTTGGGTACGTTGATACTTGGATACTGTTTTTTTTTTAAAAAAAGAAGTATCCCATTAAATAAGGTGTTTTAGCCAAATCCTTGTCCTGTACCTTCTTGCATATGCACATACATGTGTATACACAAATACAATTACTTGAGATGTACTTTACAATTTTTTAAGGCGTTCATGAGATTACATTTCCACATGTTTTCCATCTGTATCATCATCCATTTTCAGCTAGGGCTTTTTTGAGTATCTGCATGCCAGGCTGAGCCCAGTAATGAGACAGTGTTACGCCTTATGACATATTTTAAATTTAGCTTAGAAAGCAATAGGAAAGAAAAATCCAGAGATAACAGTAAAGAACAGATGAGTAGGAACATCTGTTTTCTCAGTATTAGCTCAAGTTACCCCTTCATAGTTTTGTGCTGTTACACTACACTATTCTGTACTTACATTTTCGTAGAGATTTTTTCTTGCCTTTTTCCTTTACCATGTATTAAATTGTACTATAATATATTTTATTTCATACCACTATCACTAAGGCACGCAATGCTTTGCACAAATGTAGATATTAGAGCACCCTACTTTGCACAAACCACTATAAAAAAATATTTAACATTATTTATTCAATCATTTAATCATCATAGAAGGAGGAAGACAATCTTTCTTATTTTCTTTCATACAGCAGAGTTCACCTACAGATGTAGGGATATTAAAGAATTCTCTGTTGTTTTATAAGATCCTTGAGAATTGTCCCCTCTCTCACACAGACTCCTTCCTGAAATCATTTACAGCATATCTTATCCTTTTGCTCTTTGGCTCTCATCATTATTGGTTATTAATTGCCAGGTCACTTAGGAATTGAATTATAGCACTCATATATTTCCCTTAGGGTACTGATTATCCACTTCTCTTTCCTCTGATAGCAATAAAAGACTCTCATGAAATTACTGACTGCCAGCACTGTGTTGTTGCTACAGTTGAACAAACTCATTTTTGTCAGGATATCACAAAAAAAAAAAATTATTTCTGCATACTTAATGTAACGACTGCATAGGAAATAGAGATGAAAGCCTGCTCAAAGAGTTTCTTTACCCTCAAAGAAACAAAGCAGATATATTTATAATTGCATTAAAAGCTAAATTACTGAAAAGTAGACAAAAAATATATATAATATATAAATTCAGTCTAAAATTGCTACAGGAATAGACTTTTACTGAAAAGGTATATAATGCAATCTCTAGATTTGTGTCCCTAGTATGACAAACAGGCCAAAAGACCCCTTTTATAAACAAATTATTTTTTAAAGCAATTGAGTTTATACCTTTCCAAAATTTAGTAAAAGATTGTCACAGAACCTCACTGTCGGATAGAAATCTTTTCATTTACAGCCTGAACGCATCATGTCCAGGTAGAATCTACAGGTTTTGGCATTACCATTGATACTTGTTGCACGTGGGGCTTTGTCCCTCTTTTCCTTATATAGACTACTGCTTTGTTACCAGATGTCTGTCATATCCTTCCAGGGAGTAATTTTGCTAGACCTATTGAGTATACAGCTTTTATTCTCTTCCAAGATAGTAGCAGCATTCTTTAAGATGCATTATGTTTAATAGGAGATGCTATTAAGAATACTAGGATACTGAGAGTCAAAATACTGGCCTTGTACAACTTCTGACTGTTGGATTATGTTTGCTCAAAAAGCATATGCCATTTCAATTTTGCTCAAATACTTACACCTATTCTGCCATAGCAGATTTAAGCTCTGGTGGATCTCATCACAGGCTCACAGAATTTTTCCAGTCTTTTTTTTTTTGTCCTCTTCTCAAGTAACATCTGTCACTTTCTATTTTGTGCAAGCTGGGATACTGCCTTTTTACTTTGAGCAAGAAACATCCTCTTTTGCTTCAGTTTTCTGTGTAAGACCTTTAGCTCAGAACTTAACATTGTCTCAATATGCAACACGTGGAGCAGCAGTGTGGCTCTTGTTTGCTCTTGTGGTGCCAGTACATTCCATTCCAAATGTGATTTTTGTAACTAGGTCCAAACTGACTTGCCACTACTAGGTTGTGCCCACTGTGTAATGTGTTAATATGTAATTAATAACGTGAAAATGCAAATTCAGAATTACACAAAGTATTCTGTACTGTCAGGACCTTCTACAATAGTATTAATGATATCTTTACTGAAAACATATTTCTAGTACCACCTAGTTTGCCCTTCCAAAACCCCTTTATACTGGGGTGAAGCAGCGATCCTGTATTTGACTAGCATATACAGGCCTTTCTTTCTCAGTCATTTCCAGCAATGGCTTCTAAGTACACAACAAAATAGGAATAGACATAAGAAATATAGTCTAAAGTCTGACAGATTACCTCCATGCTTCCAAAACATGGATAACGATTTAATCTACCATGATCTGTCTTTAGTAAGTCCCATTACAGTTTATCCAAATTTTCTTCTGAATTACATAAATAATCATTCTTCTTTTCAAAATGTTTTTGGATGTTACCTGTTAGTAGAGTCAGATTATTTAATCAGGTTGAACTCACACTGTTAAGAAAAGCAACATGTTTCTACTCATAGCCCATGTTTTGAATTGGTCTTTGAGACACTTAAACATAACCTTGTACATTTTTCTGGAAAACAGAATGATATTTTCTGTGTAAAATATCCCATGCCTATCACAATCCAGAAGAGAAAATTAGAATCATCTATAGGTCAGAGAGGAAACAGTTGTGAGGGAACAAGAGTGAACTCCATTACAACAGTTACTGCCACCTTCTAGCCTTCACAAGCAGACAACAGCAGCCTCCAGTTTGAGAACTCTTTTAGGAACAAACTTTTATTAATTGTTTTACTAACTAACCTGACTATTTTCAGAAAGTTAAAGTTTCTGTATCTTATAGGTTACCAGACTGCAAAGAGAAATAGCTATTTAAGGGTAGGTCATATCTTTTCAACTCTGTATAGCAATCAACACAGAAGAAATTATGCTCTGAAAGGAATCATAGAAGGTCCTCAGAAGGTCCTTTTGTGTACAAATGTCTGATGGGTTGATCTTGTTTGGACACCAGGTGCCCACCAAAGCTACTCTATCACTCCCTTCTTCAACTGAATAGGAGAAGAAAAACATGACAAAAGGCTGGTGGGTTGAGATAAGGGCAAAGAGAGATCACTCAGCAGTTACCATCAGGGACAAAACATACTCAGCTTGGGGAAATTAGTTTGATTTGTTGCAAATCAAATCAGACTAAGATAATAAGAAATAGTGACAAATCTTAAAACGCCTTCCCTCCTACCATCCTGTTCTTCCAGGGTTCAACTTCACTCCCAAATTCTCTCCCTCCTCCCCCTGAGTGACACAGGGGGATGAGGAATGAAGACTGCAGTCAGTTCATCACAGGTTGTCCCTGCCACTCCTTCCTCCTCAGGGAGAGGACTCCTGACACTATTCCCCTGCTCCAGTGTGGGGTCCCTTCCAAAGGGAGACAGTCTTCCATGAATTTCTCCAATGTGAGTCCTTCCTACAGGCTACAGCTCTTCACAAACTGCTCCAGCGTGAATCTTTTCCACAGGGTGCAGTCCTTCAGAAACAGACTGCTCCAGCGTGGGTCCCCTACAGGGTCACAAGTCCTGCCAGCAAACCTGCTCCAGGGTGGGCTCCTCTCTCCATGGGGCCACAGGCTGTGCCAGAAGCCTGCTCCAGCACAGGCTCCCCATGGAGTCACAGCCTCCTTCAGGCTGCCCCAGCGTGGGGTCCTCCATGGGCTGTGGGTGGATCTCTGTTCCTCCATGGGCCTTCATGGGCTGCAGAGGAATCTCTGCCAGGAACAACATTACTCCTCCCCCTTCTTCTTCACTGACCTTGGTTTCTGCAGGGCTGTTTCTCTCACATATTTCCTCCCTCCAGCTCTTGTTGCAATTGCACAGCAACTTTTTCTCCTTCTTAAATATGTTATCCCAGAGACGCTACCTCTGTTGCTGATGGGCTCAGCCTTGGTCAGCGGTGTGTGCGCCTTGGAGCCAGCTGGCATTGGCTCTACTGGACATGGGGGAAGCTTCTAGCAGCTTCTCACAGAATCCACTCCTGTAGCACCCTCACTATCAAACCTTGCCACGCAAACCCAATGCAGAATGGCATTCCTCTCTTCTATTCAGCAACCCACATCCTCACTCTAGAACATTGAAGACTAAAAGATTGTAGAGTTTTTATCTTTTTATCTTAGTATTTTTATATTTTTGCCATGCCATATAAATGTTATCATTTTATTTTGTTATAATAAATTATAACCAAATTATAAGTTATAAATTATTATCTTCTGATAATAGTAGGTTCAGTGTATGTGTACTGAAGAGTGATTATCTTTTCCCCTCTCAGCTAGGTTTCTTTGATCACACATTCTCTATCTGAATTGTACATCATCAGCCATTTATTTCAATACTTGGTTAGTGACAAGTGAATGCAATAAGATTTATCAGAAGCTGCAATGAGCCACCCTTTTGTGTAAATCCCATTAATCACAATGTCAAGCTGGATAACCATTGTGTCAAATGATAGCTTCTGACCTGTCATTATCTTTATTTCTGGATACATGAGTAGCCCATAAATATTAATATTTAGGTGGTTTCATGAAACCTGTATGAAAATTCCACCTATGTGTAAAATGTTGTATATATATCAGAACAATTATTAGAATGTGTGTCCTCACCAAATTCAAGTATTAGAAACTGATATAAGTATTTCTTTGCATTAAAATGAAAAATGTTGAAGACTCTTCAGAAATACTTTTTCCTAGAAATATTAATTGTACAATTGGGTCTAGAAAAAGTAGACAATACTTCACCCTTATTTATTTATTGCAGTTGAAGTTTCAACACTTTTTACTATGGATCCATTATTTACTTGCATATTTAAATAATCAACTTTTAATCATTTAATGATGTTTCATTAAAGCTTTTTCTCAGATATAATGGGTTACTTGGTCTTTAGGTTTATCACTGCATATGTTCCCTTTGGAGCATATGTTTGATTGAAGTGGCAGTATGGGAGATTGCTTAAGGCAGAGTCAATGAAATAATTTTCTGAGGTCAGGCTGGTGAACAAAAAGCAACTAAATGGAGTAGATGTCTGATAATAAATATCTGAGTCCCAGTTCCTGGCTTTTCTCAGAAGGGACACAAGGGAGCCGTTTGTAAACGTCTGCTTCTAGAAGCAAGATCACTGTGACCACCTTTGGAGGAATTTAGGACAAACTTCTTTTTCTGTTCTGATCTTCACTTAAGGTGTTTTGGTTTTGTGCGGGGTTTTTTTTTGGTTTGTCTTGGTTTTTTTTTTTTTAAATATTCCTTGAAAGTCTCTAAAAGTATGTAGAAAGAGTCTGTGTCTTCTGTACCCATGAATTATCCATCAGTATTCCCAACAGTATCATGAAGCTATTGTGTATCTATTAGAGGAATGAAAAATGTCCATAAATTTAAAAGAACACAGTTCTGAACTGAAGTCACTCATGGACATTTATTTGCTTTAATGTTCATGGCACAACTTCTTTCATAAGAACTATGAATGTAAAAATTCCATACCCTAGAGAACATTAAAAGAATCATACATAACAGTTCATTGATAAATGCACACCACAACAAATACAGTTGTCCGGATCAGATTTTACCTTGACATACGGAAAGTAAATTTAGAAGCACTGTTTATTTCACTGAAAGATTTATTTCCTAATGATGAAAGATGTATTCTCCATGTCTAATATATTTTTAACAAATAAAAGAACCACAGAATGAAAACCTTGCTTATGAGGTATAGTATTTATTATTTGGAGCAGACTTATTCATAAATAATCAATATTTTAAGGTCTATTTCTATGTACTTGTATCACCATGCTGCCTAATTAATACAACTGTTCTAGGCACTGCATATATAGGTAGTAAAATTCAACCACTTGCAGATCCTTTACTCTAAGTAGACAAAATCCATATAGGAGAACTGACGTCCCAAAGGTCTTGATCCAAGCTGCTCACATTTACTCACATAAAATACAAGAGGTCACTATCAGGAAGACCCAGAGATCATGTTATATATCTGTAGATAATGAAAAGATATTGTTTCAAATGTACATGAGATATCTGGATGATGACTGAAGCAGGTATGGCACGACTTGACCTGGCCTCTCTGCTGGCCAGCAATTGCCTCAATGCTTCCAGAATTTCAAAGTATACTTAGAGTCATAACAGTGCCACTGCTTCTGACCCCAACCTTCTTGCTAACTTGAAGGGGAAACAGTAAGAATGGCTGGGGAATTTGGCTAGATAACTGATGAAAAAGTGTGCATGGCTATGAATCATGCACTGGTAACCTCCATCCGCACTGAGTATAAAAGGAGACAGATAAGAAAAGGAAAAACATTAATCCTATTTATTGTAGAATCATTATGGCTTTTAGGTTGGAGGGGACCTCTGGAAGTTATCTATCCTAACTCTTGGCTCCAAGCAAGGCTCACATCAAAGTTAGATCATATTGCTCAAAGCCTTGTCCAGTCAAGTCATAAATAGTTTAGAAGATGGAAATACTAAAAGATCTCTGAATGAGAGAAAAATGAGGAAAATCTTGTATGGACAAAACCTTGACAAGCTGGAGAGGTGGACCTGTGCAAACCTCATGCAGTTCAACAAGGCCAAGTGCAAGGTCCTGCACATGGGTCAGGGTATTATCAAGCACAAGTACAGGGTGGGGGGAGAATGGATTGCAACCAGCCTTGAGGAGAAGGACTTCGGGGTGCTGGTGGATGAGCCAAAAATGCATGCTTGCAGCCCAGAAAGCCAACTGCATCCTGGGCTGCACTAAAAGAAGCATAAAAAGCAAAACGAGGGAAGTGATTCTCTCCCTCTACTCTGCTCTCATGAGACCCCACCTGGAGTATTGTGTCCAGCTCTGGAGCCCCCAATATAAGAAGGACATGGACCAGTTGGAGAAGGTCCAGAGGAGGGCCACAAAGATGATAAGAGGGCTGGAGCACCTTTCCTGTAAGGACAGGCTGAGAGAGTTGGGGCTGTTCAGCCTGCAGAAGAGGAGGCTCTGGGGAGACCTGATAGCGGTCTTCCAGTACCTCAAGGGGGCCTACAAGAAAGATGGGGAGAGGCTGTTTAGTAGGGCCTGTTATGATAGGACAAGGGGTAATGGTTTTAAAATAGAGGGAGGTAGATTTAGATTGGATATCAGGAAAAAAATTTTTACAATGTGAGTTGTAGAACACTGGAACAGGTTGCCCAGAGAGGTGATTGATGCCCCATCCCTGGAAACATTCAAGGCCAGGTTGGATGAGGCTCTGAGCAATCTGATCTAGTTGAAGATGTCCCTGCGCACTGCAGGGGAATTGGACTAGATGACTTTTGAAGGTCCCTTCCAAACCAAACTATTCTATAATTCTACAATTCTGTGAAAAGTTTGATATTTTTGTCCAGCTTTATGACTGACTCTAGTAAAATGTACAATAGAATCATAGAAGGCCACCAAATTAGTCAGGCACGATCTGCCTTCAGTGAAGCTGTGCTAGTTGTCATCAGTCACCTCCTTGCTTTCCGTGTGCTGTAGCATGGTTTCCAGGAGAATCTGCTCCATGACCTTGCCAGGCACACAGGTGAGGCTGACCAGCCTGTAGTTGCCCAGGTTCCCCTTGTTTCTCTTTTTTAAAATGGAGGTTATGTTATCCCTCTTCCAATCATCAGGAACCTCACCAGGCTGCCATGACTTTTCAAATATGATGGCCAGTGGCTTGTCAACTTCATCCATCAGTTCCCTCAGGACCCACGGGTGTATCTCATTGAGTCCCATGGACTTGTGCACCTACAGGTTCCTTAGATGCTCCCAAACCTGCTCTTCCAGTACAGTGGGCGATTCTTCATCCTTGCAGTCCCTGCTTTTGCCTTCTGCAACTTGGGTGACATGGCTAGAGCACTTATTGGTGAAGACTGAGGCAAAAAAGTCATTAAGTACCTCAGCCTTGTCCATATCCCGGGTAACCAGGTCACCTGTTTCATTTTGGAGAGGGTCTACATCTTCCCTGGACTTCCTTTTGTCCCTGACGTACCTATAAAAGCTTTTCTTGTTGCGCTTGATGTCCCTGGCCAGATTAAATTCCATCAGGGCTTTAGCCTTCTTTACTTTATCCCTAGCAGCTCAGACAACCTCTCTGTAATCCTCCCAGGCTACCTGGCCTTGCTTCCACCCTCTGTATGCTTCCTTTTTGTTTTTAAGTTGGTTCAGGAGCTCCTTGTTCATCCATGCAGGCCTCCTGGCATTTTTGTCCTACTTGTTCTTCATCAGGATGCATCACTCCTGAGCTTGGAGGAGGTGCTTCTTGAATATCAACCAACTTTCCTGGGCCCCTCTTCCCTCCAGGGCTGCATCCCATGATACTTTGCCCAGAAGGTCCTTGAAGAGGCCAAAGTCTGCCCTCCTGAATTCCAGGGCAGAGAGCTTGCTGCGCAGCCTCCTCGCTGCCCCAAGGATCTTGAACTCCACCATCTCATGGTCACTGCAGCCAAGGCTGCCCTTGAATTCAACATCCCCCACCAGCCTCTCTCTGTTGGTGAGAACAGGGTCCAGCATAGCACCCCTCCTCATTGGCTCCTCTATCACTTGCAGGAACCTCCTGGATTGCCTGTGTCCTGCTGTGCTGTCCCTCCAACAGATGTTGGGGTTGTTGAAGTCCCCCATGAGGATCAGGGCTTGCGACCAAGAGGCTGGTCCTATCTGCCGGTAGAGAGCCTCGTCTGCTTGGTCCTCCTGGCCAGGTGGCCTGTAGCAAACCCCCACTGTAATATTCCCAGTCCCTGCCCTCCCTCTAATCCTGACCCATAAACTCTCTGTCAGCTCGTCATCCATCTCCAGGTGGAGCTCCACGCACTGCAGTTGGTTGCTGATGGGGAGGGCAACATCCCCTCCTCGTCTCCCCTACCTGTCCTTCCTAAAAAGCCTGTATCCCTCCATCCCAATGCTCCACTCGTAGGAATCATCCCACCATATCTCTGTGATGCCAAAAAGATTGTAATCCTGCAAGTGGTTGCACATCTCTAACTTTTTCTGTTTGCTCCCCATGCTGCACGCGTTAGCATAAGCTGGGCCCCCGATGAAACTGACTTACTGGGTGGAGCAATAGGTGTTAGGTTTCAATAGGTTACAAAAAGGTTACAGTACCTTTGTCCCATATAAATTAGACTCGGCTTCAAGGAAGAAAGCTATCTAAACATATTTTGATTATAAATATCTGGATAATACATTTAAAGATTTATATTAAATATAACATTATCACAAATTACATTCAGGATTCTTCCAGACTGAAGAAGATTCAGTTTGCTGGGTTTTTCAACTTATCCTGTCACAGATATATAAAAGGATATCCCTGAACAATATAATGTTTTTAAAAAGAAAATTAAATACTGTATTACCTGAAAAAGATAACAAAAATTGAATATGCAGATGCAAAACTAAACCAAAAATTAATTCCATTCCTCCTTACTGTGCAAATGAAAAAAAATACACATTTGCCACATCTCACACTTCAATCCTATTCAGTTTTCTTTGAAAAACAAACCAACTTGTCTTAAGCTTCTCCATAAATAGGAAATGTACAATTATGTGCATGATTTTCTGGTTAAGAACATTAAAGAATGCAGAGCTGTCCACTGCATTTAAGGTCAAAAAAAATGTACACTTTACTATAAGGCTTTACAGACAGTGAAAACAAGGTGATCCTGCTGTGCATTAGAGCGGCTTAACGAGAGCCTATAAAGTTGATCCCTTTTGGTGCATTGTGTCACATACAGCTTACAGTTGGTATAGAATTTTTAAGAGATGAAGCAGGAGTGAAAAAGCCAGTCAGGGACACTCAAAGCTTACGATTGTCCTAGTAAAACAAAAAGTACTAGGGTAATAGCACATACACTGGAAATCTATATTCTCAAATTGTTAGAATGTCCAGGACTTCCCAAAATTTTTATGCACATTTTGGACATGAGTCCAGTTTAGGGATCTTTCTCCACAGACAACCTGATCTAAACCATTCTGTTTCAGAAACCAAGAAAGTGTAATAATATTGACATAGTCAAATGCTGTCAGCTAGCAAAAACATACCAACATGAGTCCTCAAACTGCAAATTTGCAGTATTGCACAAGAATAAGCTGCGAGGTATGATGCAAATAATCATTACAATTAAAAGGTTCTCTTAGTGTAGACATTAAGTAACTCCACATTTGTGTTTTTCTGGAATATATCACACCTTTTTCCATATATTCCAGAAAATAAAAATTAAATTGATAAATACAGTAGACTTGTTTCTCAGTCACATAGATGTTGCTTTACGTCATTTGAGAAGCAAAGAAGGCCCTGAAACATAGCATCACAGAATCACAGAATCAGAATCTTAAGGTTGGAAGAGACCTCTTATATCATCAAGTCCAATTATCAACTCAACATCACCATGTCCACTAAACCATGTCCTGTAGTGCCACATCTACATGTTCTTTGAACACCTCCAGGGATGGTGACTCCACCACTTCCTTGGGCAGCCTGTTCCAGTGCCTGATCACTCTTTCAGTAAAGAAGTGTTTCCTAATATCTAACCTAAACCTCCCCTGACACAACTTGAGACTATTTCCTCTTGTCTTATCACAAGTTATTTGGGAGAGGAGATCAACACCCCCCTCCCTACAACCTCCTTTCAGGTAGTTGTAGAGAGCAATAAGGTCTCCCCTCAGTCTCATCTTCTCTAGACTAAACAATCTCAGTTCCCTCAATCACTCCTCTTAAGACTTGTTATCCAGACCCCTCACCAGCTTCATTGCCCTTCTCTGGAAGCACTCCAGCAACTCAATGTCCTTCTTGTACTGAGGGACTCAAAACTGCACACGGTATTTGAGGTGTGGCCTCACCAGTGCCGAGTACATGGGCACAGTCAGTTCCCTACTCCTGCTGGCCACACTGTTCCTGATACAAGCCAGGATGCCATTGGCCTTCTTGGCCACCTGCGCACACTGCTGGCTCATGTTCAACCGGCTGTCTACATGTAAGGTAATGGAAATATTCTCTGTGTGAGTAACTTCCTGAGAGTAAGACCTAGAAGGAAATACATCATGGTAGCTGGTTTCTTGTCTGGAACATATAATTTAATACAGAAAATGATCTCTGATTTTGAAGCAGTGCTGAGAACCTTATGTTTTGCCATATGACCTGTATGGATACATTTGCAGTGTACCTACTAAAGTGCTTTGAGGTGAAAGGAAACCTCCAGGATTCTGTACCTCACACCCAACTATGTCTTGTAAACGGCTACATTCAGTTTGAGCTGAAAATCTACACAAATCACATCTACTCCTATGTTTCTTCTATGTATCTTAACGATCCCAGAAGGACGGATCCCAGTAATTTTATTTAACTTCCATTTTTACTGCACCAAAAGAAAAGAAAACTGAAAGGACAGGAAATGAGCATACATAGTCAAAGATGCAACTTGTACTTTAAGCATGAAGTACCCTTGTTTTCTGTAAAAATGAATCAGTCCCAACTAAGAAGTAGTATATCAGTCCTGAGGTTGTCTTGGGCAATATTAATGAACCAAGAGTCTAGAAACAAACATCAGGCTCCGGCATAATATTTCAAATATTAAAAATGCCAAGACAACTTAAGAATTTTGCACATAGGTTCTAATGCTCCTGGTCTGCACAGAAAGCTGTAGGGAAAACAAGCCCAGAACGTGGTAGTCTTAAAGTAATTAATCTAATACATGTATCTGGAAGGGTCAGTTAATATCTAACTTTTCAGGTCAGACATGAAAACACACTCAGTATGTTTATGTTACTATACATCAGTATTTTTTTTTAAAAAAGTTTTAATCTACATCCTGAAATCATTGTATAATCATTCCATGCATTTTCCAGTTTATAGTGTATAATACATATAAGTGATTGCTATATGGGGATAACAAAGTGGATAAAAGAAATTGAAATTAGAGAGGGAGGATCCACCTGCACTAAGTAAGAAGACTTTTGGAAAACAGAAATAAATCTGATACTATGCTTTCACTTCTGACCAAACTTTGTTCTTAAAATGTCTGCTAGAAATCCCAATTAACTTAAACTTACTTGCATACTTGAAAGGTATGCTGATCAGGATTGGAAGGTAAGAAAAGGAAATTTATCTGTGCTGTAGTAATGAAGGAATATGAGAGCTGGATCCCATCAACGTTCCATTTACAGGTTTTTCTGCAGAATTCAGGGAACGGGAGATTTATAAAGCACTGCTGTGAGAAGCTGATGTGCAGGCATGACATTCATAGTCTTTTTAATGTTCTAAAACATGATTCTCTTTTAATACTATAAACATATTAATTTTTAAAAAAAATTCTGTTATGAATGCTTTGCTCTCTATATTTGGCCTCCAATCCAAACAGCAAGTGCTCATTGGGAAGCACTGATAAACCACTTTAAATTATTGTTTTGTGAGCTTAAAAGGTCCTGCACAAAGCTGCTATCTTTTATGTATGCCATTTCTACTCAGGTCTCTACATATTTTACTAAGTGTTGTGTTTTAACTTGATAGGCAGCTGGGCCCCACACAGTCTCTTGCTCACTCCCTCCTGCAGTGGGATGGGAGAGAAAACCAGTAGTGTAAAAGAGAGAAAACTCATGGGTTAAGATGAAGACAATTTAATAGGTGAAGAAAAAGCTATACGCAAGCAAAGCAAAACAACAAATTCATCAACTGCTTCCCAGTGGCAGGCAGGTTCTCAGCCATCTCTAGGAAAGCAAGGCTCCATCACACGTAACGGTTATTTGGGAAGACAAACACCATGACCTTGAACGACCTCCCTTCCTCCTTCCTTCTTCCCCCAGCTTTTATTGCTGAGCATGATGTCATATGATACGAGATATCCTTTTGGTCAGTTGGAGTCAGCTGTCCCAGCTGTGTCCCCTCCAAAATTCTTATGTATCCCCAGCCTGCTTGCTGACAGGGCAGTGTGAGAAGCAAAAAAGGCCTTGACACTGTGTAAGCACTCCTCAGTAACAGGTAAAACTTCTCTGTGTTATCAACACTGTTTTGGTCAGAAATCCAGAACCTAGCACTATACAAGTTACTCTGAAGATAATTAACTCTATCCCAGCCAAAGCTGATACACTAAGTCACTAAAATACAGAAAGTCTTCAATTTGGAAAAATATCATTTTTCTGACTGACAAAAAAAAATACCAGTGAAAACTAGAAAAGAAACAGAAGAGATGAAAAGAAAAGAATAGATGGCAATGCACTCTAGTGTCTGGGGAGGATGACAGGCTGGGGAGAGTACTATCCTCTAAGCAGAATCAAGCAAAGGAACTTGAAAGTCTCTTTCAAACCGCTTTCTCAGCCCACATCCTTAGTAGCCATCAACTTCTCTGAAAGTCCCAGTTTATTCATTCATTTCACACCTCTTCCACCTTTCACTTAATCCTGTTCCCTCCAGCACTCTCAGTATTACCATATCTTGCTACTACCCATCATCAGACTCCAGTTGGCAACTACAAGCTGCCAAAGCAACCCTAAGAAACTGAAGGGAAAAATTAAATTGTTATTCTCAGCAGTTGCAATTTGTGAACAAAACAATGACCTGGCTTAGAGGGCAAGAATGTCCAATTGTGGAAGAGATTAAACTGGCTGGAAACAGAAATACCAGAGACAGAAAGATTCCCTGTAAGACAGTGAAGTTTTGCTCGGTGATGAGAAAAGAAACAGCCACAGCATTTTCTTGTAGCCATCCTGGAACTGGAGTGCTCAGGGGTTGCATTTGGGCAGCAGAGCTGGGCTGGGGGATGCACCCAAGGCTGGGCTGTGGCACCCCATGCTGACACTCACAGGGTTGGTACTGCTGCAAGTGTGTATGAGGAATTGATTTGTGAGGCATGTTTGCAGAGTCCTTGTAGATCAACTTACGGCAGTAGGACTCTGTCCAATACATTGTTCATTATTTTCTTTTGTAATATTTAAGCACAAATGTGTGTTTAATTAACCTCAAGTGGTACAATAAGAATTCCCCAGCAAAATTAAACCCCAATCTTTTATCTCAGAAGAATTTTTAAATATAGGCACAGTCTGCACTTGCCAGGAGTTTTTGTAGACTTCTGAAAAAGAGAGTATTTCCAGTAAAAACTTGACATAGGTTAAGTAATCATACAGATGCAGCCATAGTTGAGGTATAAATTCTACTCTCCTTCCAACCTGCAACAGATTGATATCGAAGTTCATATCTTCAGGAATAGAGAAAAGACCAAAATAAGTCAGAATTTACTTTTTGACTCATCCTTGTTTTGCGATAGAAACAATAGAAGGATCCTGTTTCCAGTCCCTCCACAACAACCTGGTTGCATTGAGGAATATGAGGTCCAGAACTTTCCCTCATGCTGTTTATGCAATCTTTTATAGTCTGAATAGGATGAAGCAATTCTTGACACAAGATGCACTCCTTGATCTCAGTGCTACCCATAATATATTGTCTTGGGCGAAGAAGTAAAGAGGTTCTTATGCCTCATTATATTCTGAGATAGTTTCCTCCACAGTCCCATGCTTTCATTCTATATATAGCACAAGAAATCAATAGGGGAGATCAGGAAAAATCTAACCTTGTCCATATCCAGTAATCATTGTCAAAAAAAAGAGTTGTTATTAAAGTTGCCTTTTTGAAACCTGCGTTAAGTAAAGATAATTTTGAGAGATAAATTTTCATCGCTTGATGATCCTTTATTCTGCTACTAAGTCTATGATCAGTTGTCAAAATATGCCTTTCTTCCAAATTTTTAAGGAATCATACAATATATTTTTTTCTTTTCTTTTTTTTTCTTTTATACTTAAGAATCCTTTGTTATTAAACTTGCTTTCTCTGAAGATGATACATCTCTGGGGCACAGAGAATAAGCAATTTCTAGATGAAGACTAGATAGGTCAATTGTGAACAACAGCTGTAAGGAATAACAGTAACATATACGAAAGCAAGTCCTAGACCAAAGAGACTAAATTGGTGAAGGTAACATATGTTCACAGCAGGTAAAGAGCTTTCGCTCCAACAGTAATTTCTACATTATGCTAATTTCTAAGCATATATGTGCTAATCTCTAAGCATATACAAGTTAAAAAATCACGGTTTTACCTGATTTGTGCCATGTTATTTGAGTCCAGCCTTAATATTGTTACAGAGAATCATCAGAACGTCAACCTTCAAAATTGCAAAACAACAGAAATGTTTGTGGTTTATTCCTATTAGTAAAACAGCTGCATCAAAAATAGATCAATAGTTTGCTTATTCATATTTAGAGTTATCTATGCTTACAGTCTGATATAACATATTTTTATATTTTTCATACTCTAATTATGACTTCTCCCAGTACAAGATTAAGCACACAAAAATCTGCAAAAGAATGCATGCTCCAATGTGTGTTACCCTAATAATGGTTTGGGTCAAGATCAAATTATTGGATGATGTATCTAGATGTGCAGGATAACAGAAATTAAGTTGATAGTACACAGAAAGCAGAGGCTAAGCACAGCACAATATAAGGGACAGTACAAACTAGTTTCACTACAATGAAAATAGGATCAGAACAATCCAATACAATGAGGTTTAAAAAAGAAATTTCAGATAGCAACACGAGTGAAGAAGATTGGGAAGCAGAAGTTACATTTTTTTCAGATATGTTAAATTAGTTAGCTATGGTTCTATCAGATCTTGTAAGTTTGGGCTACATGCTAAAGGACATCTTGAAAGAATGGTAAGCATTGAAACTGGTGATAATAATATAGCAGTATGGATACATGTGCAAGTGTTTCATGTTGAGATAGAGCATGAGTTTAAACTTGTCAGTTTAACACCAATGTATCTGCTCTTGCTTTATGCCTACTTCAAGGTTATCGATCCCTTTTGCATGCAGTAGCTATTGCAAAGCTAAATTATGGGAATGGGTTTGTCTAGGCTAGACAATCCCTAATCCAGCAATTTAAACTCCCACATGGAAGCAGAGAAGATTTGGTTCTTAGATTCACTCATATCAATGAACGGACATCAGAAAAGAATTTCTGAGCATACTTTAAGTATGACATTTAAAATAAAAGTGATTTAAACATCAAAATATCAGCTTTTAGACTACAATGGTAGTAAAGGGAGAATCTAGCTACAAGATTACCTTCCTATCCTCAATGAAATTTATTTTCCTGGGACGTGCCCAGTCTTAAAATTCAGTTTAAGTGTTCCATCTCTGAACTACTTAGCACTAATCAAGTTGCACTATGCTGTCTATTTCTTCCCCTAAATAGTTCATCTGACTTTATCATGTTCATGCTCTTCAGAAAGCTTTCATACTTTATTTCCCTGCCACAACTCTAACTGCCCTTTTGGCAGCTCTTGATCCATTTGAGTGAATCCACACCTCTGTCTGTCCTTAAGGCATTCCCATCCTCTGAGAAGGTCTTAGTCCCTCCTTACCTTTTGTTGGTTGCCTCCACTTTATTTTAAGTGGAGCTTATTTTGTCATTGGCACAAACTAAATTTTTCCCTGGCCAGTGTTGAGGACTACCTTGTAGCTCAACTTCAGGACAGGAAAACTCGATTTTTAACTGTCTGCACCACTGCACTGACTACACTAATTTGATCCAGATTTCCTTTCCTCACCAGTGGGCTCTTAAATAGACTGTTATTATTTAATTTATTTTTAATCTTCTTCCATTGCATCAGTTTCTCATTTTTTTTGTAACAATTTTACAGACGTCCTTTTTATTTGCCTTTAAGTGATGGAGACCCTAAAATTAATCATCAAGACACTGTTCAGAAACCTACTATCTTGAATTTGTGGAGGCAAATAATCTGCATACCCAAAACAAATCACTTAGACAGTCATGTTTTAATAAAAAAAAAACACTTATTTGAATCTTCTACTCTTCTTGCATTGCCTTTATCTAATTATAGATTTCATTTTTTTTTCCCCTCTACCTTTTAAAATTTCCTTTGGGGTTATTCTACTGCTGTGTTTAATGTAAAGAATTTTAAGACAAAAGTACATTATTCATTTCTGTATTTTAAGATTCAACTGATCTTTCTTGTTTATTTCAGCATTATTGCATTAAATTTTTCATATAAATTGCCAAGTAAAGCTACAGATGTGTGATGTTTAAGAATACACATTGTTAAGACATTAGAGTTCAAAAATTCATCATCTCAAATATTTTTGAGGGAAGAAATAAGCATCTTGTATTTTAAGTATATATACAACATACACTTATGAGTGATTTTCTATGTTATTGGCAAGGTCTGGGATTTAGTTTTCATTATTAAATGCTTGAAAAAATTAACATTAGATCATTTTAATCTACAGTCTAGCTTAACTAGCTATTTAAGCCATTGGTAAACATAACTTAGAGGTAACCTGTACATTTCGAAGTACTGGAAAACGCTCACTGGAGGCAAAATAATTCACCGGAGGCTTGCATTTGGTTCATGTACAGCATGATAAAAGGTAATTTAGAAAATAAAAATAACAGATTATATAGACACTTCAATATTTTAAAACTAGATATTGATTCTTTCCTTTTAATCTTTACAGTCATCAACACAACTGTCTTATTCATTGTTACATACTTTAACTCTCCTCAGAACTGAATCAATAATGACACTTTGTAAACAAAGGCAATCCGACCATATCTGTGCTGTTAT
Source organism: Chlamydotis macqueenii (assembly GCF_036417535.1). Taxonomy (NCBI): domain Eukaryota; kingdom Metazoa; phylum Chordata; class Aves; order Otidiformes; family Otididae; genus Chlamydotis; species Chlamydotis macqueenii. Next base: position 14,237,205 of record NC_141558.1, read on the forward strand.
ATACATCTGTAAGAAATAGATTGTTTTCAACAAACTGCTGATGTTTTACATCAAGCAAGCAGTCCAGAAAGTATTCCAAGGAGGCCCTATTTTTTTATGAAGCCCTAAGTATTTTCCCAGAAAATATACTTGACTATGATTCTGGACTGCAAAGAAAATACACATCCTTTTGTAAACAATCAGAATGTCTTTATTTTCCACATCAGGAAAATATTAGCAATAAAATATTGGTTACACTGCTGGATCAGTTACCAAAGCAAAGAACAGGGAAAAAACAAGAGAAGTGACATTTAATAAGAAACAACTTCTCTGTTTCTTTTCTTCTAAAACTTCTCTTTGCTACTCAGACAGCTCAAATGACATTCAGTTATTCGCCTCCCATATGTCTGTGATTTAATTATAATCAAAACTGTCAGGGAGGTATTTTAAATCACAGGGGTTTGTCAATGTTTGCTGGCACAAGCATGGAAATTTCCTGTGTTAATCTTTTCTCTGACTTCAAATTTATATTAATGGCCATCATTCCTCAGGCTGCCTTCCTAAGAAGTGCTGGAGATCATGACTGAAAGAGAAATAAACTATATATTTCCTCCAGCAGTGAGCAGCTGGTGTTTTAACTGTCTGAATACAAACTTAAGATCTACAATTCTAGCTTTATATGACAAGGGCTTTTACGGCTCAGACATTAACAGCACCTAGCTTGTCCAAATCTACCATAAGGATTGACATGAAGATTATTGTAAGGCTAACTGCATTAAGGGAAACTGTCATTAAGTGGGAAAGTGCAAAAAAAAGTTAAGGACGTTCAAAATGCTTAACAGAAACAATTATTTTTCTCCAGTAGAGAAATAAAATAATAGAATGTCATCTGTCTTAGTGCCTATGCACTTTTCAAACTTTATTCATGAAAACAAACAAAATAAATCCCCAAGCTTGCATTTTATACCTTAAGACTTATTCTTCTGATTTAAGAGAATTCAAACAAAAACTCAAACTTATCACTGCTGTGATTTTTTTTCTTTTCTATTTGTGTAGATAATATCTCTTGAGAGTTATCTCTTTCAAAGAAATTGGCAAAATTATAACAAATTAACTCACCCTTTGTACTCAAACTGTAATGGTATGGCTTTGAATCTCTGTAGTGATTAACATCTCAGATCTTACAAAATAAAAGGTCTTAAAAATAAAAGTGGACAAAAGCTAGAAAGACTAAAATGTACATTGCTTTCAGAGTTTGGATTAAATTCAGTCATTGCAGGGCTTTCTTTTCTTCTCTCTTCCAAAACAAGGAGTTGCATTGCACTTGTCTTTTAAAGTCATAAGAATGATGCTGTCCCATTTAAATTTTTGTCCATTTTTTGTTATTTATGACCAGTCTCATAAATTAAGATTCACTTTTCTGACTTTGAGAAGTACACTTTTTTTTTTTTTACGATTAAAAGGAAATCTCTTTTATTGAAATAGTAATCCCTGATATAAATCTATAAATACCAATTTTCCATGGTATACAATACAGATCAACTGGGTATAAATACAGCAGATTAACAAAAACTTAAAATAATTTAATACTCTATTCTGAGGTGTGGTGTATAATACTGGTAATTTCACAAATTATTTAATTAACACAGTATGCTGGTATTTGACTAATCATGTTACCTTTAAAAATATTATCCTAATAACCATGGATTATTTCCCAATAGCAAAGAGCAAAAGGACAACTAATTGATAAATCCTACTGGACTCGTGATATATCATAATTATTATTTCCAAAATACTGATAACCAGTTGATTGCTGTAAAAACAGAGAAGAATTTATAGAAGAATTAAGCATGCAATACATGTCAAAAGAAAAGTAATATTTGGTTGTTCCATGCCATGCCTTAGTTTTTACATCCATCTAGGTGATTATAAAATAATACTGTTTTCATATGTATCATTATCAGTCTCATATAAGGAGCTACACAAATTGCTTGAAAATGGATAACTGGATCAAATTAACCAACTGTAAGTCAGAAAAAGGTAACTTCTAAAATTATATTGGGTAAAGACTTATAGAAAGAAATAGCTTTCATTCAATACTATTAATCCTAGAATCATAGAATAGTTTGAGTTGGAAGGGACCATTAAAGGTCATCTAGTTCAAGCCCCCTGCAAGGAGCAGGGACATCTCCAACCAGATCAGGTTTCTCAGAGCCTTATCCAACCTGGCCTTGAATGTTTCCAGGGATGGGGCATCAACCACCTCTCTGGGCAACCTGTTCCAGTGTTCCACCACCATTATTGTTTAAAAAAAAAAAAAAAAAATTATATTATATTATAAATTATATTATATCTAGTTTGAATCTACCGCCCTCTATTTTAAAATCATTACCCCTCATCCTATCACAACAGGTCCTACTGAAGAGTTTCTCCCCACCTTTCTTATAAGCGCCCTTTAAGTACTGGAAGACCGCTATGAGGTGTCCCCGGAGCCTCCTCTTCTCCAGGCTGAACAGCCCCAACTCTCTCAGCCTGTCCTCATAGGTAAGGTGCTCCAGCCCTCTCATCATCTTCATGGCACTCCTCCGGACTTGCTCCAACAAGTCCACATCCTTCTTATGCTGGGGGCTCCAGAGCTGGACACAGTACTCCAGGTAGGGTCTCACGAGAGCGGAGTAGAGGGCAGAATCACCTCCCTCGTTTTGCTGGCCATGCTTCTTTTGATGCAGCCCAGGATGTCACTGTCTTTCTGGGCTGCAAGCACACATTGCTGGCTCATGTTGAGCTTCTCATCCACCACCTCTCCCAAAACCGTCAGCTCAAGTACCTTAACAGGGGTTCTTACACAGGTGTAAAGGTAGAGTTCAAGCAAATCTGTCTGATTTGTACACACTTCTATTCAGCTAAGGGCTTTATATTTATAAATATACATTAACATTTTATTCTGACACCAGTCCAGCAGGTTGCTCTGAAAAAGTTTATCTCATTGACTTTTCCTTGTAAGACAGGCACAAATGCCCACAGGTTTGAGGTTCAAGTGAAATTTTGAGATTATCTTTTCTGTTAACATCTCTGCAATTTGAAAATGTGCATAAATGTGTCTTCTGTTTTCCCCTTCTTAAATATGTTATCGCAGAGGCGTTATCATGGAACATTGTGCTACCAATTGGCTCAGCTTTGGCCAGCAGCAGGTCCACTCTGGGCCCGGCCGAGTCCACTGAACAAAGGGGAGCGACTTCTAGCAGTTTCCTACAGAAGCTACCACCTTAGGCCCCCCCTCACTAAACAAAACCAGAACACTAAGGAAGACTATAAAACAGTTTTACTGGGTCCTTTCTGTCTGTCTCAGGTACTAGTTTCTGTTTACACATTTAGCAATATGATTGACACTTGTAATTCTTTCATTAGAGGGAAAAACACATACATGAAAGTGTATTATTTTAACATTTGAAATAATAATACACATACACTTTAATACAAATGTAATTTCTGTATTCATAAGCCATGTATTAGATATTAATTTCATATTTGAGGAGGAGAGGTAGGAGGAGTATGCCTTCTATATTTTGCTGTTTTAAGTGAGCATCATACATTTTGAAACTCTCAGATCAGCCATAAAATAATGGATTCTGTGTAGACAAAAAAGCAGAAAATTCCAAGGAGCCAGTACAGCTTGGCATGGCCGTTATTCCAAAGGCGCAATCCAAGAAATCAAAATGTTTTGAGGATATAAACTGGGAGCTTGACCATGATTCAGAGAAGGTTTGTGTCAGTTTACTATTTAACTTACATCTCTTCAATAATTTCACATTTAACTAGTGACCAGAATGGGTAAATGAGGATTTGGCAGTTGATGTGGAAGGAAGCACCCACAAGGCCTCGAGCCATTGCTTAGGGCTTTATGGGACTGCAGGACACAGCACGGTGACAGTGACAAAACTGCAGCATGATCCTCAGTGCCAGTAAGATTGACTGTCCTGGTCAGTCAGAGACTTTGTCCTTGGCAGAGTTCCTGAAGGTGGAGGTTGCAATCTTGGTGGCATTATCTATGGAGCATGCACACAAATTATGGAGCCACTAGGCTGAGAAAAGCAATGAGCAGACTGAAGCATCAAGGAGGATGATTGAGGGATCTCTGTAGTTTATTTGCAGAGACTCTGGGGGTGACAGAGAGCTGTGGAAGCTCATGTTGCACAGAATGAGGAACAACCAGAGGATATGCTTGAGTGGGCGGAGGGTGTTAGGAAACTCCCATTTCTTCAGTCAGCAGGAAGGTTATTTCTCCACCTGCAGTTGTCACTGACAAGATGTAGGACCATGGTAACTAGAAAAGATGAACAAGCTTAGTTCAAGAGTCATCTAGGTCAGTTGGGCTGCATTTGCAGGCTGGAAACAGTGCCACCAGGAGAAGGTAATAGGTGGTTAAGATCAGAGCCTCCCTTCTTCAGCCAACTAAGACACTCACCTGCAGAGTTGACTTGCCAACTTTACTTACCAGAGGCTATGTGATCTGCTATGTTTGGGAGAGACTGCCAAGAGGCATCCAGGCCACCAATTATTACCTCTCGCTGCTCATCCTCATGGGTTCCAATAATACTGTCCAGAGAGACCTTGCGTGTGCTAGGAGTGACCACAGGGTTCCAGGGGCCAAGATGAAGGGCATGGAAGCCTAACTTGCGTGTTCCCTGTGCCTGAAAGTGAAAGGGCAATGTAGAGTAGGAGCAGATGCACCTTTAACTCATGATGATGTTGCGTAGCTGATATTACAAGCAACGTATGGACTTAATGACTACAAAGACCTATTTGAGAAACAAGGATTGCTGGGGAGAAACAAGATCCATTTGACCATAATGGAGTAGCAGCATCTTCAGCAACAGATTTACTGATCTAGTGAGGATGACTTTAACTTAAAAGCATTGAGGGATGGAGTTCAAAACCCAAAGTGGAGAACAGAGGGAAGGAGGACAGTGGAATACAGTGTGATGGAATATTGTCCCACACTTCCCCTGAGAAATCATCATGACTGGAGGCACGTATCAAGTATCTGCATGTGAAAGAAAGCAGAATGGGAGACAAACAGGAAGAATCAGAAATCTGCATGAAACTTCAGAGTTGTAGCCTCATTAGGGTCATAGAAAAAGTGGTGATGTATCTTGTGCAACTGGAGTGGAGCAATGGAAGGGCACAGGCTCTTCAGGGAGTAAATCATTGACTGTGGAAGGAGCCTAGATCACTGGTGTAGGTTAGATATCCCAAGTGGCTAAGCTATGGAGAGATAAATCCTATACAAGTAGCTAAATTTGAAACAAAGTTTTATCATTAATCCATGAAATTTGATCTTTGATTGGATTTTGATAAACCAAACTTCTGGAAAATGGGTACATACTTTGCAGTTCCATCACCACTTTGATATTCCAAACTCTGCTTATAGTTTTAAGCATTGAAAAAGCAGGCAAAGCAAGTTAGTGCCCTAGATTTCATTTGTAATATTTCTAGACTAGGTATTTCACTTCTATTTTACCGTTTTCTACTGAGTGCATATAATCTGAAGACTGACTCTTTCACAGTTGCTACAAAGAAACAATAAACACTCCTCTGACTAACCAGGGCATCCAATCATCCCTGGTAATCAAAGGATTTGTAAATGTCACTGCACTTTGTCACATTCTTCCAGCTGCCAGTGCAGCAGGGATGATTTCACTGGAGTGCTAAATTCTCTTGTCTGACCTCCAAACATGGTACACATGAAGAATAAAGGAAACTGAAAGCTGGCATTTTCACACAGAAAATCCTTAATCAAAGTTGTTGAAAGTGTTTGTGTTCAAGAGAGATAGGGTCTCTAATACATTTTAATTAAAATATTTGACATAGCCCATTTTCTCTACTTCTGCTTCATATGATTCTACCTGAAGAGAATGTTAGGTCCAAGGTTAACACTTTCCTGTGTCCTGTGTATTACTAGTGAGCTTTGTAAACTGCAAGATTTATCACATTTAGGGATAGACAGAATCGATTTCCATCAAGAGTGTTTACAGGACATAACCCTTATAATGCGAAGAAAGTGAGCTCTATCATTTGAAAAGATTGCTTAACATTTAGGTTTCAGGTTTTTTTAAACTTTTTAGTCTTTTTTTTTTAAATACTTCTTCTCCTACTTTATGTGACTATAATGTGTTATAAATAACATAGGAAATTTTAATTTTTTTCTTTTGTTGTTGCCAGTATTTTGTCACTTTTCTATTTTTTCTTAGAAATTATGGATAAACAGGCAAACATACATATACTAGTATCCCACTCTCCCAACAACAACAACAAAAAATACTACGAAATTTTGCTGGATTGTTAATTACAGAAATCATCTATTTAGTCCAGCTTTGCAGAAATTCAGTAAAGTGAGAGTTTGAAGCCCAAAAGAAACAAACTGGAAATTTCAGGGAGAAAAAAAACAACATTAAAAAAAAATTTCTGGTGCTGAAGTTTGTAATAAGACTTCTCATCAGATGTGTCTACAGCAGACGTCTACTTCAGAGCTGACTGTCCAGACTCATTGTGCTCCCTGTTCAGGGAGAAATGGATATAATGTGGGCAGGATTTTTGTTATCATAAAGTCTACGTCTAAGTAGGTGAGATCAACCATACCTCAGCAAAGTCTACTTTTAAAGTTAGCTATAAAAGCAGTCTGGTGCAATGACATGAAATGTATTTATGTACATTGTGGTCCATTTTAATCCCTTGCATACAGTTGACAGTCTCTAATTTATAGAAAACATTACAGTGATTTTTTGCTAAAACTGTATCAAAACACTGCATTTGAATTCCATAGTGGCCAAAAGAGTGAACTAAATGTAATTATATACTAGGAAGGAAAAAGAAACCATCTATTTTTTAATGAAACTGTTATCTACCTGTCTCTTGCATATTTTTAGAATCTATCAGGACCTTCTACCTAAGAAGTACAGTAGAATCAGAATGACAGAAAAGGGCAATAAGCATGATCAAAGTAACGGAATAGCTGTGGTATGATGAATGAGTAAATGGACTGCGATTCTATAACCTTGAAAAGACATGACTGAGATTCTGTAACAGACTAAAATTATGAGTGGCACAAAGAAGGTGAATAGATATGATTATTCGCTTCTGATGATATAAAACCTAGATGATTTCACATGAAAATAACACTGACAGCTTTAGAATAAAAAAAAAAAGAGGTTAGACCAGAGACATGCCAGATATTAGACAAGAAGAGATTAGACAAATTCACAGAAAAAGAAAAAAGAGCAATGTATAGTATAAATAGAAAAATTACTGTTGTCTTGTTTCACAGAGCTCATTTACAAATAGAAAGTTAAAATTATTTGACATGAGAAAAGCAGGAAACAAATTCAACAATTGGTTCAAATCTATCCTTTAGGGTCCCTGCATACAAGTCTTTTAATTAGAGCCTTTGAAAAGATCTGAAGAGAAAAAAAGGTGCTGTACTGAAAGTCTAGTTATGTCTGTTCTTACGGCTTGTGCACGTTTTGGTGCAAAGGTGGATTCCAGCACAGCCGCATCCTCAGGAGTCACGTGTAAAATTCTAAATTCTGCCACTTCAGGAGAGATATTACTCCTTAGAGGCACTATTCTAAAAGCTAAATGAGATGCACATATGCAGTGTTTTTACCTACAAATAAGGAGAAACATTTCAATTTTCAAGGCTGAAAAAACAATCTAATACACTAAATTACATTGACTATTGCACTGTGTTCCTGCAGCAACCAGTAACTTTTTTAGTTTTCACTGTAGAGAATATACATTATTTATGAGCAAACCAAGTAGCTTTATCTTCAAAGAAAGACCAGAGATTCTCATTGACATCCCTGAGCGATGGCTTCTTTTTTTCTTTTCTTTCTTTCTTTTTTTTTTAAATTGAACTATTTATTAAAGACTTCATTATGAACTTAAGATTTCATAATGAACTTCAACGCTTTCAAGCATATTGGTTGGAAAATCATGGCTTTCTTTAGCAGTTTCTCAGCAAGCAGTAGAATGGAACCTTGTCAGGTAGAAAGGGTGAAGCTCATGTGATATTTTCTCCTTTATTAGTAGTAGAAAATAATTTCAAAGGAACACATCTCACTATAGAGATTTTGACAGTGCAGAAGTGTGAGCTCTGCTGTTTTGATATTAGTATAATTAAGCCGCAACCCTCCAAACACTTTATAGATAAGTAGCTTTAGACAGAATTAATATATCCTAATTTTAGCAGTTAAAAAACTAACATTTAGCTTAAGATAATTATCAAGCCTCACTATAAAGAGATCAAAAAGTGACAGAGGCTCCTCCTAAAACAGTTGTCTTGGATTAATTGTCATCTGTAGAATTTTGTCTCTCTCATTGACTGAAAAAGAAGAGAAATTATTATTTAGAAGAATACCCAGACTAATACTTAGGTGGCCACGATCTCTAAATCTGATCTAGTCCTGGGGGCTACTTTCATTATTGATGAAGAAGAAGAAGAAGTATGGCCAAAAGACAACTTCTCAAAAATACAAATCAAAAGTAGCTCAAATGAATTACGATCTGCAGAGGCCTATTTTTCTAGTTTGACTGTATAAGAAGAGACTAGTTCAGAATTGGACATCTACATTTTACTGTTAAAATTAGTCAGGTGAATGCCACTCACACTTACCTTTTTACTGCTAAGGTTAAACACAGAATCATAGAATCATAGAATAGTTTGGGTTGGAAGGGAACATATTGAATTAAAGTGCTTCTGAAAAATCTCAGTGTGCTTCTTATTGCAACTGCAGCTGTCTAAAAACATTTAAATACTTGGCTTTCTAAATCTTAGCCTCTCATGTAAAATAAAAATATTAATAATTTTCTACCTCATAAGGATAGTGAAAATAAAAATGCACTAAAGATTGTGGGATGAACATTTCTACAAAAAAAAAAGGACAAGAGTCAACATGATAAATCTGCAGAATTAAGGTTTTATTATATCCAGTATAACACTGGTAGACACAGTTGTTTGTTATAGATATAGTATACAGAAGTCATTGTATTGTCTTAGGTTTTTTTTTGACTTTAAAATTCAGGAGAGACCTTCCAGAAAATAAATGAGAACTGGTTGTACTTTGGGACATATTCTGAAGCTGTATTAATTTCTCTTCCACATGTGAAAAATCATTCCATTGATACAGAATGACAGTGACATTGCAGTCTAATAGACATAATAAAAATAACGCTCAGTCCCACTTTGATAGATGTTCCACCCTTCTAAATTACACAGTTCTACAGATCTGTCATAGGGGAGGAAAAAACATTTTAAAAATAAAAAACCAAACACCCTCCCCCATCCCACAACAGTCAGAGAAGCTGTTTTATTTGATAGCAAATAAGAATATATGCCTTCATTATTTTGCAATAATGTCGCATTTGTACACATGCTACAATAAGAACTATCTATGTGGGAGCAGGGAATATTAAGACATAAAATAAGGTGATATCTCAGAAGGCTATATTATGCAATGGTATCTGTAAAAGCATTTTAAAAGGGAGTACGAAGCAAATAAAATACAGTAGTACCTGACCCGATCCCAATATATTAGACACACCCCCATAATTTCATGTAGAAAAATAAACACAAACTTCTTAATTAGTTTTTTAAACTTATTTACCTATTTCAAAGGGCATCTGATGAAATCTCATAATGCACATGTTGGATACCTGGAGTATCAGGGACACTTAGTGAATAATCCAGACCGTATGGAATTGTTATGTTTGTGAGCAGCAGGCCTCAAGGACATCGCTGAAGCCGCTTGTGAGAAAGTAATGAAGCCGCCTGTAAGAAAGTACTGAAGCCACCTGTGAGAAAATAATGAGGCCGCCTGTGAGAAAGTAATGAAGCTTCCTGTGAGAAAGTAAACGAAGCAACCTTGAAGAAGATCGTAAACAACTCTGAGAAAGTGAAAACATGAAAAGTACGGGACTTTCCAGGTTAGCTAACTGCAAGTAGGAGGGATATGCAAATGTAACCATTAGAGCTTAAGCCAATCACGCAATGACTAGTAGGCATATTTTATCTTAGCAATATAAATATGCGCACCCGGGACTAATAAATCTAACTACGCTTATTACTCATATTGAGTCTTTGTCGTACGTTCCTCCGTCGCTCGCATGCACAGACCTTCTGTTGATTCTATTGTGCTCTCTACAGGTTCTTCCTATCTCCTGCTTTTGAGTAGAGCACTATGCCTAACAAATCATGAGAAGTATAGTGGAAACAAAAGGAATAGTGGTACCACTTAAAGGTGAGACTTAAAGGACTTATGGGACTGTACACATGAAATGAATTTTAATATTTTAATCTCTGAGGAAGTTGAACACAAGGCTTAGCTAAATGATGGGAAAGTAGAGAAGTTTCTCATAGCTTCCCACTTTCTTTAAAAAAAAATAGTAATGATGAGTTCAATACCTATTTAAGTGTCAGGGATTTATCTTTTACATCCTATTGCCACCAAATTACATTTTGTTTTTTTTTTTTTTTGTGATCAGTCCAGGTTTTTTTGAGGGGTAGAGAGTTTGTATCTGTATTGCAAGTTATTGGCCTGACTGGACAGCAAAGTATACATAGTGATCTGTCAACAGAATTTTGAATGGTTAACCACTCTGAACTTATTAAAATTCCTGTTCAAACAAAGGGAACAACTTCAAGCAGCTTCTTACATAAGCTACCATCATAGCCCCCCCCCGACTAAATAAAACCAGAACAATTCCTCACCATTCATTATAATACAATGAATCCAAAGCCCTGCTTTCCTGGAGATGGCTGAACATCTGCCTGACAATGGGAAGTGGTGAGCGAATTCCTTATCTTGCTTTGCTTGCATGCACATATTTCATTTTACCTATGAAACAGTCTTTAACTCAATCCACAGATTTTTGCAGTTTTACCCTTCCGATTCTCTTCCCCATCCTGCTGGGGGGTGTTAGCCAGTGGCTGTGTGGGGCTGAGATGCCTACCAGGTTTAAACCACACTGCATAGATTCCTGACTTTTACTTTGGAGAGTAAGCTTTTACTCATGAGATGGTTAATCTTCTTGGCTATTCGTTCTGTAAGTGGAATGTGTGGGAACCATCTGACATATTTCAGGCTGAAAAAGCAGGTGTGATGGATTTCTAGGAATATTACTTTGAAGGTCTGTCAGGTAGTATGATCTCAGAGACAGGACAGGCTATTGAACTGGGACTGTACACACAGATTATGTTCAATCTCTTTCCCATTTGTCTGTAGGCAGCTGTTAACAACTGTTTGGAACTTACAATGCCTCAGTCCTCACTTAAGAACGAACATAAAGATAATTAGTAATAATACAAACTCTTACAATTTGTAGATACAAAGAAAGGAAAGCATAATTGTACTCACTACTAATAATAATCAGTACTAATAGCTGAATGTGTTTAGCAAGTAGATTTGTCTTAGGTGAAAGAATTCAAATGATTTCAAAAGATAAGGGATAAAGACAACCATATCTTTACAATTGACATTACATGAACATTTTCCAGGAGTCTTTACAGAGAGATTGAAATTAGTAAGATGAGTCCTTGCTAAAAGTAAGGTATATATTTAAATTTTGCCTATCTGGACTGTCATTATGCATTCTTTCACATCTACAGGTACATTTTTTATTCCTGTAAAAAGTCAATGTAAAGAGTGAATGTGATGTGAATACGCATATGAAACTAGGTTTGGTTATCTTTCCAAGGAAAACAAAAAGAAAAACAAGCTATTCAAGAGGGTTAAACTACTTGATTTCAAACAGAATTTGCATAGAATCCTTGACAAAATTTATGTTCCTGTTACTGTATTCTGAGAAAATTTGGCATGATAGGTCTTTCATAAATAACAAGTTACGAGGAACAGTACATTTAACAGGAGTTACAAATAACTTCAGATAAACTGTTTTCCTTATAATGACTTGACAAATTTGGGTGTTGACATGAAGCAAAGAAATGAGATAGATAAGCTTTGATGAGAAGGAAAGCTCTTCATGAAAACAGAGGCTTTTGATAAGAATGTTAGCAAATGATAACATTATCATTGTTATCATTATCATTGATTCCATTAAGTTCCAGTGAAATTCCATTAAGTTCAAGAGCACTGGCTTAAGTATCAAGTAATTAGTCATTGCAAGTGAATACCAGGATTTGTTTTGCTGATAATAAACAACCATCATGCACATTTAATGTTTATTAATTTACTTTCTTACTTCTTGACTTGACAACAAAAAAAAAAAACAAACCTGACTTTTGTGTATGGAGTCATTTAGCATGGAGCTGGCTAGTTCTTGCCTCTGCTTAATGTTATGCCAGTTCATTGCAAATGGTAGGTATTATTTTCCCTGCAGAAACATGTACATGCTACACCTGCAAAAAGATATGGCAATAGCTGAAATAATTTTAACACTATATCTTTGTAGCAGCTAAGTTAAAAAGCCAGTTAGCCTTGACTATTTTTTCAGTGTGGAACTTGCTTATTCACTCTCGGCAGAAATTCTGTTTTATGGGTCAATAGTGTATTTCTCTCCCTACAGAGCTTAACCAATTGCCATAGAATCTCCAGGTAGGCTATGCTTTTGTGAATTTGTTCCCTATCAGCTCTTTCCTTTTAATTCAAACTGAAGAATGTAATAGACCATTTTCTCAACTGATGCTCTGGGGTTGAGGTTTTCTTTTTCCCTTTGTTTCTTTATTTTTCTGTGAATGAAAACCTTGGCTATGATCCTGAGCTACTATCATATAGATACACTCAGTAATTAGGCATACCATGTAACTACGTAAATAGCAATCATAATGAACCTTCATTAGAAGAGGCTAACTGGATAATGCCAAATCATTCTAAACTTTTCCACATTTCCAAATGAAAGTGTGCATTAATCTAACCACATCATGCTTCTGAGGACTCAGTCACTTATCTGAAGAAAGCATTGTGCAACAGAAAAATATAATCAGACATATTAGTCTTTTCATTAGGTTCTGAACTATTTACCGACAAGAGGAGAAATATTTCTCTTTGATTAAGTAAGCAGCAGCAGAGTAATGTCCTCTAGTCACAGATGATGACATAGGATAAACTTTTGACAATTTGTGGGAAAATCACCACAGTGTGAACTGGAAAGATGAAAGGAGAGTTTGTGTTCTGGGCTCTGTACAGGAAAAGAAGGAGTTAAAGAACTATTATTTTCTTCATGTAATGCAGCTGCATGCATTTGTATTAGGAGATTGTAGGCTTTGTACTCCTGGGACTGGAGTGTGAATTCTATCTTTGAGCCTTGGTTAAATCAATATGAGGTATGGGTTTACTCATTGCAACTGTCCCCAAAATATTGTTTCTGGCAATTGCAAAGGTCAATAGACTTTCAACACTTTCCTTTATCCTGCATTCATTCCTGTGTCTGCAGCACTATTCCTTACTTCACAGTTCTTTAAAGTTAACAAAACTGTCTCTGTTCACTTAGCATCTTCTTCACAGTAGCACAGCAGGAAAAGAGAAAATTTTCTTCATGAGTTTTTCATGCAGTCACTGCAATGGCAACAAAGAGGAAGGGATCCTTTGGAAGCTCTAATTAATCCTACCTGGAAAAGCAGCACCTATTTCTAGCTTCAGCATGTAATCTGTCTGTACATAACTGGAATTATGTATACAGTCTCGCTGCATCAGCCTTTTTTCCAATCTGTGTCAAACATTACTCCTTAATATTTCCTCAGTCAACCCTGCAACTAATTTCATATAAAATTTAGTCATCTCTTTATGTCTTACTCTTAAATTCTGTCAGCACTTTATCAAGGCAGCCAAATTACACTAAGTTAACACAAAAATTGTTACTGGCCATGAGTAATGACTGCCAAAATCTACACAGCCCACTTTCTACTGTTGGGAGGCAGTGGGAGGAAATCTTCTGGCATCTCATTCAAAATTGCAATGCAACAAAAGACTTACCTGTCCTTTTGTAAGGTAAAATCTGTTGTACAGCATAGCATTTCTGTTTAAGTTGTGACTGTACATGGACTTGAAAAAGAAACACACTCGATTCCTGGTTTTTCTGTTTTCTATAGTTTCCAAAACATTCTCCCCCAAAGTCTGGTGTCACCATTTGGCTCCTCCCCTCCCCTCACCTCAGCTTTCCCCTCCCCTCCCCTCCCTTCCCCTCTCCTCCCCTCCCCTCCCCTCCCCTCCCCTTCTTTCCCTTCCCCTCCCCTCCCCTCCCTTCCCTTCCCCTCCTCTCCTCCTCTCCTGTTTTGAAGCAAGGCTTCAACACCACCATACAGAGTGACATTGTTCATATTATTTAACTACACTAGTTTGGGAGTATGACAAAGTTTGCATCCCCAGCACAACAAGCATACATTTTGAGAGGCAACAGATGCTATCTGCAAACCATTCTCTTCAACAGTTTAGACAAGGCTATCCTTTCTGTAGGACAGAAGATCTTGGCATGTATGAATGCATACAATATTGTGCTACCTATCTTGAGGTCTTGATTAGGTTAGATGCAACCTCATTGTTTCCTTTGTTCTACTCCAGTTCCCGGTATTCCAGTGTCGGATTTTCTATCATAGTTATCCTAGAAGACCGGAGCAAGACTTCTCAGTTGCTTAAGCACAGATAAATTTTAATGTCCCAAAAATGAAAGAAAAAAAAAAACATTGTGCTGACATTGTTCAGAATTTCCAACAGTAACACAATAACCCTTCCTTCTCCATTTCTGTAATATAAGCAGAGTGCCAAAACAAAGCAAGCTAAAAGAACTCCACACAGTAAGTATTTTGCCCCAGTTTTACCCTCCTTCTCAAGCACTTCTGGTCTGATGTGCCAGGCCCTGCTGAAACAAAATGACCAGTTTCGTGAGGTAAAGAAGAAATGAACAGATGCAACAGTAGACTTGCCTCCAGTCCCCAGTCCTGTTTGTAGGGTTGTCTAAACAACCATTTTTACTACTAGTTTGTTTTTTCCCCCCCCTCCCCCAGTATCAGAGCAAGGAATTCTTTATTTCATGCAAATATCAGAGCCATAGCCACTTCCTACCAAGACTAATGGATCTACTTCAGTCTCAAGACTGAAGAGTTTGCCACTGGCAACCAGTGTTGTCAGCAGGTTGAGGGAGGTGAACCTTCCCCTTTGCTCAGCACTGGTAGGGCCATATCTGGAGTACTATGTCCAGTTCTGGGCTCCTCAATACGAGAGAGATATGGACATACTGGTGAGTCCAATGAAGGGCCACAAGGATGATTAAGGGACTGGATCACCTCACATATGAGAAAAGGCTGAGAAAGCTGGGACTGTTTAGCCCAGAGAAAAGAAGGCTTGAGGGGAATAGGCCCACGAGAGGAACTGCCCCGCTAGACCTGCTGTTCGCAAACAGGGAAGGTCTGGTGGGAGATGTGGAGGTTGGGGGCTGCCTTGGACAGAGTGACCATGAAATGATAAATTTCTCGATTCACAGGGGAGCTTGGAGGGGGAATAGTAAAACTGCTACCTTGGACTTCCAGAGGGCGGACTTTGAATTGTTCAAGAGACTAGTAGGGGGAGTCCCCTGGCATTCAGTCTTAGCGAACAAAGGGGTCCAAGAGAGCTGGTTGCTCTTCAAGAAGGGAGTCTTAAGGGCGCAGGAGCAGGCGGTCCCCCTGAGCCGCAAAATGAGCCGGCGGGGAAGAAGACCGGCGTGGATGAATAGGGAGCTATTCTTGAGGTTCCGGGAGAAAAAGAGAATCTACCGCCTGTGGAAGGAGGGATGGGCAACTGAGAATGAATACAAGGAAGTCGTTAGGATGTGTAGAGGTGAAATCAGAAAGGCAAAAGCCCAGCTTGAATTTAACCTGGCCACTGGGGTGAAAAGGAATAAGAAACTCTTTTATAAATACATTACAGTAAGGGGAGGACAAAGGAGAATATCCACTCTTTGCTGGATGAGGCTGGGAATGTGATCACTGAGGATAAGGAAAAGGTGGAGGTTCTGAATGCCTTCTTTACGTCTGTCTTTAAAGGTCAGACCAG
This sequence comes from Chlamydotis macqueenii, assembly GCF_036417535.1. Taxonomy (NCBI): domain Eukaryota; kingdom Metazoa; phylum Chordata; class Aves; order Otidiformes; family Otididae; genus Chlamydotis; species Chlamydotis macqueenii. Next base: position 14,253,224 of record NC_141558.1, read on the forward strand.
TTATCCTCAGGGTACTCCTCTCTCTGACCTGGTAGTCTCGGCTGGGGAGCACGCTAACCCCCCTGTGATTCTGGAACAAACGGTCAGAGACTTACTACTCCAGCTGGACTGCCACAAGTCCATGGGGCCGGATGAGATCCACCCAAGAGCGCTGAGGGAACTGGCGGAGGTGATAGCCGAGCCGCTTTCCATCATCTATCAGCGCTCCTTGTTGACTGGTGAGGTCCCGGAAGACTGGAGGATTGCCAACGTGACTCCCATTTACAAGAAAGGTTGTAAGGAGGATCCGGGGAACTACAGGCCTGTTAGCCTGACCTCAGTTACAGGGAAGGTTATGGAACAGATAGTCTTGAGGGAGATCATGCGGCATGTGCGGGATGGCCGGGGGATCAGGCCTAGCCAGCATGGGTTCATGAAGGGCAGGTCCTGTTTGACCAACCTGATCTCCTTTTATGATCAAGTGACCCATCTGCTGGATGAGGGAAAGGCTGTTGATGTGGTCTACCTAGACTTCAGCAAAGCCTTTGACACTGTCTCCCACGGTATTCTCTTGCAGAAGCTGGCAGCCCATGGCTTGGATGGGTACACTCTTGGCTGGGTAAGGAGCTGGCTGGAGGGCCGGGCTCAGAGAGTGGTGGTGAATGGAGTTAAATCCAGCTGGCTACTGGTCACAAGTGGTGTTCCCCAGGGGTCAGTGCTGGGGCCTGTCCTCTTCAATATCTTTATTGATGATCTGGATGAGGGCATTGAGTGCACCCTCAGTAAGTTCGCAGATGACACCAAATTGGCTGGGAGTGTGGATCTGCCTGGGGGTAGCGAGGCCCTACAGAGGGATCTGGACAGGCTGGAGAGCTGGGATGAGGTTCAACAAGACCAAATGCCGAGTCCTGCACTTCGGTCACAACAACCCCAGGCAGCGCTATAGGCTTGGGGCAGAGTGGCTGGAGGACTGTGTGGAGGAAACGGACCTGGGGGTACTGATTGATGCTGGGCTGAGCATGAGCCGACAGTGTGCCCGGGTGGCCAAGAAGGCCAACGGCATCCTGGCTTGCATCAAAAGCAGTGTTACTAGCAGGAACAGGGAGGTAATTGTCCCCCTGTACTCGGCACTGGTGAGGCCGCACCTCGAGTACTGTGTTCAGTTTTGGGCCCCTCACTGAAAGAAAGAGATTGAGGCCCTGGAACGCGTTCAGAGGAGGGCTACGAAGCTGGTGAGGGGTCTGGAGCACAGGCCTTATGAGGAGCGGCTCAGGGAGCTGGGATTGTTCAATCTGGAGAAGAGGAGGCTCAGGGGAGACCTTATAGCTCTCTATAACTTCCTGAAGGGAGGTTGTAGTGAGCTAGGGGTCGGCCTTTTCTCTCGTGTAGACAGTGATAGAACTAGAGGCAATGGTTTCAAGCTGCGCCAGGGGAGATTCAGGCTGGACATTAGGAAATATTACTTCTCGGAAAGGGTAGTCAGGCACTGGAATGCACTGCACAGGGAGGTGGTGGAGTTACCGACCATGGGGGTGTTCAAGAAACGTTTGGATGTTGTGTTGAGGGATATGATTTAGCTGAGAAGTATTGGTGATGGTTGGACTGGATGATCTTTTAGGTCTTTTCCAATCTTGATAATAATTCTGTGATTCTGTGATTCTGTGATTTATGTATATAAATACTTGAAGGGAGGGTGCAAAGGAGAAGGAGAAAGGGTCTTTTCAGAGGTGCCAAGTGACAGGACAGAGGCGATGGGCACAAACTGAAACATGGAAGATTCAATCTGAACATCAGGAAATGCTTTTATTCTGTGAGAGTGACCGAGCACTGGAATAAGTTGCTCAGGAAGGTTGTGGAGTCTTATAAATGTTTCTTGTTGGAGAAAGAAATTAAGTATAATGATATTGATATAAAACATCTTTAAGTAAAAATCATAGAGAGGGTTCAGCTGACCAAGTACAGTATAGATTCCAAGCTATTCACTCTTGGTCCTTTTATAGGTAGGGAAAGACATTCTGAATGCGGAGATCATTTCATCCCAATATAGATGTCTGGGATAAATGAGGTCAGGTAAATAATTCTCCTTAAACATCTATTTCTCTACAGTGTCTCTGAAACAAATTTGAGATGAGCAACTGAGTGTCAATACCGGCATTGCAGATTTCTAAATGCAAGTGAAACGTATCCCACTCAGAATTTCTATCACATTTTATATTGTTTGTCACTCTATAAAAAATATTTGTGATAATGACAAAGCCCAAATATGTAAATTTTGAAAAATACATATATATAGTTTCCGGGAGTATCATATAAAGCCATTTCAGGGCTATCCAGTGTAGAAAAAGATGACCTGTTGTTGATACGACACCTGTAGTATCTCATGGGTGAGATGTTTAGAGAAATGGACTTTGTTTTGCTGTTTGATGCTACAGATAGAAGTCACTGCCACTATTGCTGGTGGGAGAATACTTACCATAAAATTAGTTTCCATCTTGCCCATGCCAAACCTTAGAGGCATCAGTAGAAAGGACAAATAAGCTCTTTATATTCCATTATTCAACAGAAAGTGGAGACAAACTGCATGTATGTCCATTATCTGGGATATTCTCTCCATTTATAGCAGTCTGCTGTTCTGGGCAACAACCCATTTTGTTTTCTGCAAGTCAAAATTCTACAATAATTTACAAGCGTATTGGATTAGCAAGACCAGTGAGTGAATGCTTGCAATCTCAGAAACCAAGACTGTGCTTTAACCATTAACCATTAACATATCTATGAAGTAGTTGGTTACTTGCCCTGGGGCTGTTTGCACTTACCATGTTATGAGAATGATCCTGAAATAAAATAAGGTAATTTCACACTACCTGGAACATTATTACATTTCATACACACACTATATACTTTTAATAATTCAAATCTATATACTCGTATGTATTATATAGGAGAAGTTATTTATATCTTATGCATATGTATTATATATATAATTATTTATATATTGTGTATATGTATGCATCATATATATAATTTATATACATACATACACTTTATAAATTTGCTTATTTATTTTCTGGACTTTTATGTTTGCTTTTTTGTCCTTGTGTTTAGCAGCTGTATTTAATAATGACAGAATAGTACAAATTAGGGTTTTGTAGCATGCATTCATTTTTTACAGCATTTGCATTATCATGCCTGTAGTATATTTGAATTTCAATAAAAGATTATTACAGAAGAAAAGATTTCCACGTAAATTTTAAAATATATGCAATTTTTCTGTCTTCCTCTTCTCAAGTTTTATTTGCTTGATTTTATACTTAAGCCTGAACAGCTAAGAAAACACGACAGTAATAGAAGAACTCAAGGACCCCTCAAGGGTCCGTGTTGGGCCTGGCCCTGTTCAACATCTGTGTCAGTGACATGGACAGTGGGATAGGGTGCACCCTCAGCAAGTTCGCCGATGACACCAAGCTGTGTGGTGCTGTCAACACGCTGGAAGGGAGAGATGCCATCCAGAGGGACCTTGACAGGCTGGAGATGTGGGTCCGTGCCAACCTCATGAATTTCAACCAGGCCAAGTGCAAGGTCCTGCACCTGGGTCATGGAAATCCCAGGCACAAATACAGGCTGGGCAGGGAATGGATTGAGAGCTGCCCTGAGGAGAAGGACTTGGGAGTGCTGGTGGATGAGAAGCTCAACATGAGCTGGCAATGCGCCTTTGCGGCCCAGAAGGCCAACCGCATCCTGGGCTACATCAAGAGAAGCATGGTCAGCAGGTCGAGGGAGGTGATTTTCCCCCTCTACTCTGCCCTGGTGCCACCGCACCTGGAGTACTGTTTCCAGTTCTGGAGCCCCCAACACAGGAAGGACATGGACCAGTTGGAGAAGGTCCAGAGAAGGGCCACAAAGATGATAAAAGGGCTGGAGCACCTCTCTTATGAGGACAGGCTGAGAGAGTTGGGGCTGTTCAGGCTGGAGAAGAGGAGGCTCCGGGGAGACCTGATAGGGGTCTTCCAGTACCTCAAGAGGGCCTACAAGAAAGATGGGGAGAGGCTGTTCAGTAGGGCCTGTTGCGATAGGACAAGGAGTACTGGTTTTAAAATAGAGGGGGGTAGGTTTAGATTAGATATTAGGAAAAAATTTTTTACAATGAGGGTTATAGAACACTGGAACAGGTTGCCCAGAGAGGTGGTGGAAGCCCCATCCCTGGAATCGTTCAAGGCCAGGCTGGATGAGGCTCTGAGCAACCTGATCTAGTTGGGGATGTCCCTGCTCCTTGCAGGGGGGTTGGACTGGATGACCTTTGAAGGTCCCTTCCAACCCTAACCATTCTATGATTCTATGATAAATAAGACAAACATTAATAACTCAGTTTTACCATTTGATAATAATCTCTTTTAGAACAACAAAAGCTGATCTGTTTGGAACCATCAATTATGTAAATTAGTAGTGATGTGTCTACATGACACCACAAAAGAAGCAGAAACTACTGGACGATACAGGTCTGCTAAACAGTGTGCAATATACAAACAAAACAAAACCTACCATGTCATGTATCACAGTTTAACAAAAGTTGAAGATAGAAGAAAAACCCTGTTATTCCTTCCTTCCTTCCAAAGCGAGATTGTTCCCCACAGTATAATTTTCTAGTGGTTTGCCAAGTTTTATTTTAAATTATTCTAACAATGGGACTTCCACTACTTCCCTTAGGACATGTAACCATAGATGACAATTTGACATTCACATTACACTCTAGTCCCTAGATGACACAGCTCTGTGTAATGTGACATAAGATTTATTGTGGTGGACTCCAATATTTGACAGGCTCCAGTACAATGTAATGTGCTGTAAATGGGTGATTTAAAAAATGTTTAACAAAACTGCTATACCTATAAAGTAAAAATGGTTGAAAACCTTTTGAAAAAATAAACTACAATACAATAAAAAAAAAAATAAAGTAAAATAAAATACTCCCTGAGCATTAATTTTACATACAGTACGTTGATGGATATTGGCAAACATTGCTATTACCATGTAAATTTGATCTTCTAGGCTCTAGACAGGATGAAGAGAAAAGCCAAAAGTTAAATCTTAAACTTTTGAATGTTAAAAGGCTAAGGGGTGGATTGTGATCTCAGAGATGTAAATAAGAATCTAACAGTATTATCAAAAGATACCTACACATCTAACTGCATATTCAGGTGCTCACTGACTTCAAAAATCCAGATCTTAGATTTTAATGGCAGGTATTTGTACAGATTTTAAATCCTGGCTGTACAAATCTTTGTGTCAGTACTAGGAAGAGGATGCAGAGGTTGAGGAAGAAAAGTCACCCACTGACAAGAGTGCTGGCAGAGTATTAAAACTGATCAGTAAGTTTAGACATAGCCATATTGTAAAGAAACACCACAAGCAAACAATAAACAAGCAAGCAAAAGAAACTGAGCAGTCAGGAAATCAGTGGAGATAAAACAGAAGAATGTGGTTGGCAGAAGTGTACTAGTGTAACAAGTGTACTAGTTAAAACGAACAAGTTTTGAGGGAACCATTAAGTCTACCTCCTATAAGGACCAATGAAGAAGACACTCAGGCATGCAGCTACAACTTGGAAGCTATGGATCACAGAGTACTGTTTTTGCCACAGGACTGATTTTATAATATATGACAACTCTTGCAGTCATCTAACCTAATCTAATCCCTACAAAAACATGCTTCCTCTCCAGTTTTCCACTCAGCAGTTTTGTCTCTTTTGTACCTTGGTAGCCAATTTTCTACTGTGTCAGAGGGGCTTGTGCTGATTACTCAAGAAGCCTTTGGAGTCTCAGACAATAAATAGGGTCTGTCTTGTCTTTATGGTCTGTGAATCACTTTTTCCACTTGAGCAACTCATTCCTCTTCACATGGAAGAAATAAGTTTTACTTCTTACAGAAAATAAATATATTACATTCTTTACACATCACAGTCACTGTGTGATAAGGCACAGATACCAGTGGTTCACTTATCAGAATATGTATTTTTATAATATTACTCTATCGCAATGAGACTCTTCCTCAGTTGCCAGAAGGTGAAAGGCCCTACTGATCTTATGCTCCCTTTTTAGACTACAACAGTGGGTGAATGTCAGTTCCAACAGTCAAAAGAGAAAGAAACTGCAGAGCATCATGTCCTCCTGGCTTTATCCTCACCAGGCTTGGAGGTGAGGTATTCACTTAAAATAAAGTTGAATGAAAGACTGTTTTGGCGCAAGAAAAAAGTGCAGTACAAACCTGAATCAATACGGTGATGAAAAATCTCTTTGCTCACTCTGTTTCTGCACCTCATGTTTATGAACTCTAGGGGGTATTGGGGATTATTTTTGTTGTGTTTAAAGTGGTAATATATACTTTTATTTGTTTTGTTTTTAAGTTACAAATATTAAAAATTATTCATACTGAGGAGAGTTCTAAGAGACCTACCTTTTGCTGACTACAAATTGTATAAGGTTTACAGGGAATCTGAAACTCAGCAAATTTTTGCATTTAAATTTTATATCATTATTCTTTACATTTTGTTTTGCAGGATTGTCATAGTTCAGCCCCGATCGGGACCAGACTACGCAGTCTCTCTCTCGCTCCCCCCACCCTCCGAGAGAATAGGAGGAGATGATATAAGGAAAACGGCTCGAGGTTTGAGATAAGGACAGGGAGAAATCCTTAAAGTTACCGTTATGGGCAAAACAGACTCGACTTGGGAAAACTATTCATTTATTTCTAAAATTAGCAGGAGAATGAGACAGGGAACAAGATAACCTCCCCTCACCCCTCCCTCTTCCTGGGCTTAACATTATCTCTACTACCTCCCCTCCCGAGCGGCACGGGGGTGGGGGAAAGGGAATGGGGGTCGCGGTCAGTTCATCACGCATTGTTTTACACCGCTGTGTCATCGTCGGGGGAAGAACTCCTCGCATTCCTCCTCTGCTCCAGCATGTGGTCCCTTCCACGGGCCACAGTCCTTCATGAAACTGCTCTGGCGTGGGTCATCTCTTCCACGGGGTGCAGTCCCTCTAGAACAGCTGTCCCAGCAGGCCTCCACGGGCCACAGCCTCCTTCAGGCCTCCACCTGCTCCGGCGTGGGGTCCTCCACGGGCTGCAGGTGGATCTCTGCCCCTCCGTGGACCTCCATGGGCTGCAGGGGGACAACCCGCTCCACCATGGTCTTCACGACGAGTTGCAGAGGAATCTTGGCCAGGAGCCGCGTTACTCCTCCCCTTCCTTCTTCACTGACCTTGGCGTCTGCAGCCGTTCCTCACAACAGACTGGCAGACGCCTCTCAGGATCCTTTTTACATCTTATTCACTTCTCATCTCCTCTCCACTTCTTGCAGCTGGGCTGGGCCAAGTTGGGCCCAGTCGGCTGCCCAGCGGGAGGCCAGAGGGTGAGGCCTGCAAGGCCCACGAGACTCATGCCTCCCCCTCTCTGCCCCCACTCAGCTGCTTCACATCTTCTCTTTTTTTTTTCTGTTTTCCCCTACTTAAATACGTTATCGCAGAGGCGTTATCACGGGACATTCTGCTACCAATTGGCTTGGCCTTGGCCAGCAGTGGGTCCGCCCTAGGCCCGGCCGAGTCCACTGAACAAAGGGGAGCGACTTCTAGCAGTTTCCTACAGAAGCTACCACCTTAGCCCCCCCCCTCACTAACAAAACCAGAACAAGGATGTGCCCAAGTGTCAGTTATTGTAAACTGGGCTTTGAATAAAATATTGAATAGGTGATTTTCAAAGCAAGTAGTAAGCTCTATAAATGTCAGACTGTAAATCTGAAAAGCATTGACTCAAAAAGGAATATGCAACATATTTATTTTATCAAAACTGAGAATGATTTATATTTCTATAACATATCTTTTGTTAAACTGTGTACTACAGCTAAATGAACATGTTAAAAATACCTATTTTAAGAAGGAGTTATGTCTTAAAAAGTGTGAAGAAGTTCTGCTCAGGAGTAAAAAGGAATCTAAAAGTGTTTTGTCAGAGTAATAAAAAATGTACTCTAAAACCAGTTTGCTTTCTCTCATTTCCCTTTGCAAGGAAAAAGAATCCCCCTTTTCTAAAGCTTAAACATGTCTGAAATGTGGTGTTAGCTTGTTGTTTTTTCTTTTTATTGAGAATTCTTATCTTTTATAAGTACTCAAAAGTCCTAAAAATTGAAATTTTAAGAAACATACTGAGAATTAAAAGAGTACTTGGGAGGATGTTATTTACTTTTTTCAGTTTCTCACACTATCACAAACATCTGCTTAGCTCTCACATATTCATATAAGTTATTTTCTGGCAATAATTTCCAAATATTTTCTCAAAATAAGCCTTGTAGAAATTAATATAACTGTTACATGACTTACTTATGAAAATATCAAGATATTTTTATATCAAACCTGAGTACTAATGTAAGAAGCAAAATGACTAGCAAAATAATAGACATTGGAGGTTTAGTTTATTAGCATTTAAGGAGTTACACCATCAAATGTAGTAAATCAAAAACAGTTTTAGAGATAGACAATAAGAGAAGATAAGAGATTATGTAATGATTTTTCAAATTTTAAAATTCTCCTTAAAAATCATGTGTAAAAATACATTCAAAGACTAAAGTAGTCTTTTTAGTAGAAATCAATGGTTTCAGAACCCATTTATAACAAGGTTTTAATGCCTCTTAAGTCTGGCTGGAAAAAAAAGAGAGATCTCAGCAATGCTGTGTCTAATTGGAAAAAAAAAAAAAGAAAACCCTCTATTTTTTAGATATCCACTGATAATCTTTGGCCACTAGAAAAGAAGCAATCAGTCATGTAAAGCACATCAATTAATAAATTGCATATTAATAGGTTGAGATATTTGATGGAAAAATAATGTTCTGAGTTCAGCCAGTTCCCCATATTGGGAAGACATGTTTTTTCTCTTTAGCAAGAATATAAAATAAAAATAAAATATAACTAACTGGAGCACCACTGAAAACTTTTATGATCTGACCACTTCACTGCTTTTATTTCAGGGCAAAAAAAAATATATATATATAGAGCAAATTGATGAACTGAATGAAATGAAGAAGCAGCACTTTTCCAACTTAGCATTGCTTCTTCATCATGAGTGGAACAGATCTTGCAGTCTGTGTTGCCAGAGGCTGAGATGTACATTAGAAAAAAGATTGTTTGATGCTTCTTTCAAAACTGACATACCTGGCCCTTGGTCAGACACAGCTCAGTCATTTCTATGTTCCTATATAGCACATAGAAAAATATTAGCAATATCATATAATCTTGTACTTCAGTATTAAAAAGACTCTGTAACTTGAAAAAAAAATAAGAATTTATTCCTTCAAACAATAAAACATTTGGAAACTCCATCCTTGAAGAGGCAAAATATTATCTTGTTGATAAACAGAGAGGAAAACCAAAACTGAAGTATTTAGGATATTTCTAATTAATTAGTCTATCACCAAATAGTTTCCCCGACTGCATAGAAAAGTATTTTGTGTTGTCATATGGTTTGCTCAAGATTGTTCATATCAATGAATTTCTGACCTGTTAATATACATTTTACTCACTGTTTCTGGAAATGCAGGCTTTCATCTTTAGTGCTAAGGAACACCCTGAGAGATCATTTTTAAGATTTACCCTAATAAAGTTTTCTAGTTCCTTCTACAAACTCTAACATTGTGTGATGGTGGTTCCTTTCTGAACCTCAATATATAAACGAAAGAAGTTCAGAATAAAACTTAAGAACAATGGTGCAATGGAAATTTGAGCATTCTAAATACGAGTATTTGAAGATACAAAACTTTCATACATGTATATTGGATAATTTCATGCAGACTTTCATGAAAGCTGGGTGTATAGACTGCAGCTAAACTACTGTATAAGGAAATGACTGAAGCTTATTCTCTAGAAGTTACTTCTCCAGTAACACACAACTTGGCCTTCTAACCTTCACTGAGGTTATACAGGATCAAAAAAAAAAAAAAAGAAATTAGAATAATGCATCAGGCATTCTCTTTTTAATAGTTTCATAAATAGTGGGTTGGAATTCAACAAGTAAACCTCTCATTGCAAGGTTGTCCAATGTGAGACATGCTGAACAAATGTCCTAACTGTAGCTATTCTACTAAATATTGTCTGAATTCTAGTTCCTTATTCTCTGGGGCAGAAACTGCAGGTTCTCTACTATGTACTGTCTAACACAACAGTAACATGCGGTTTATAAAAAATACATCAATACATAGGCAATAATGCAACCCCTGCATTAAAGGTGAACATTTATAAACTGGATACAAGGCAAAGAATGAGTTTAAAATTTATTTTCAAACTTGGCTAAAGGTAAGAGAATATTACATGAATAGCTTATAGTTCTTGGTTATCCATTCTGCTCCGTATAGAATAATAGAACTATAGAATAGTTAAGGCTGGAAGAGACCTTTTAAGTCATCTAGTCTAATGCCCCTACAAGGAAAAGGGATATCTTCACGTAGATCAGGTTGCTCAGACCTCCGTTCAACCCGGCTTTGAGTGTTTCCAGGGATGGGGCATCTACTGCCTCTCTGGACAATCTGTCCAGTGTTTCACCACTGTTTACACAGGCCCACTTCTCAAGCTTGTCCAGGTCCCTCTGGATAGCATCCTGTCCCTCAGGCATGTCAACAGCACTAGTCAGCTTGGTGCCATCTGCAAACTTGCTGATGGAGCACTCAATCCCACTGTCTATGTCATTGATGAAGATATTAAGCAGTACTCGTCCCAATACAGACCCTTGAGGGACATCACTTCTCACCGATTTCCACCTGGACATTGAGCTGTTGACCACTACCCTCTGCATGCAACCATGTAACTAATTCCTCATGCACCACACAGTCCAGTTCTGTAGTCAGTTTTCTTCATCATTCTACTACTTACTGCAGAAAAGTTTATTGATTATCTGCATTAGGACAAATAGGGAATCTTACTGCTCTGTTATAATTAACTACATTTTCTCAGTATTGCTGAATTCCTGACTTGAAAGGGAACAGAACATTGTATTTCTCTCATTCTTGCCCCTCTCCCTCCCCCTCCCTTTGTAAGTTGTCTTTGTTACACTCTTTTGCACTCCTGGAAATTACTGCATACAGATTTATTTCCTTTGCTAGTTATATTTCTGACTGTTCATGCTTTGTTTAGAACTTTCTTTTTTTTTACCTGAATAATTATATGAGGGCAGAATAATTGCTTGGAGCTTGCCTAAGGCATTGCATCTCAACACAGATGATTGCCTAAGCCCTAGTTTTACTGCAGTATGCATTCTCACTGCAGAACAGAGTATGTGTTCACTCAGCCAGATTCCTCCATTCAGCCACTACGGTGTTCAAAAACCCAGGGGGTATTTTCTTTGTTTTCACTCACTTTCCATCATCTATGAGTTGTTCTTTCACACTTCCTTTCACTTCACTTTGCTTTTGCTTTTGAGCAATGTCTTGATCAAACCATCTGGAGTTCATTAGGTGATAAATCTTATTATTGTTTTAAATAACATTTTATATTGTACTTGCTCTGCTTACAACAAGGATCCAGTGAGGCTCTGAGTATTCTCAACTTCTTTTTGAGTCACAACACAATAGCTTTCAGTGTTATCAGCTCTTTAGTTTGAATCACAAATTCATTGAGCATCAAAATAGAATTTACAGTGAAGAGCCTGACTCGATTTGGATTCAAAAGCAAATGCATTTATAATCACTTATTGTGCACTTTTTTTTTCTTTTTTTACTTTTGCATAAGAGTACACATACATGAAAACTTGCCTGAACCAACACTGGGAGAGAAGATAAATTAACTAGGACAAAAAATGAAACCTAACAAATATAGTCTTTCTTGCTCACTGAATAAACTCAAACGTAGTAAGTATTGGATTACTCCTTAGGTATTTTTTTTCTATCTGTCCATTCCCCTTAGATGACACTTTAATTGTCAGATAGTCATCAGAGGTTATTTTCTTGAGGTAATAACAAGCACATGTGAAAATCAAATAGCATGTGTTTTACCATGTGACTAACATTAACAGCCAGAAATATAGCACAAAATCTGTTGATGCTCCTAGTAAGATGGATTTGCTGCTGATGCCAGTGATGTTATTTGCACAGTAGTTGTTTTTTCATGGAAGCACTGCAAATACATTCACAACTGTGCATTCAAATTCATGGCCTTTTCATCTATGAAAAATCCCACTAAGTTTAACTGGCATAACTCTTAACCTTACCTGTCTCTCAGAAGCAATTAATGAGTTCATTATTTCACTCTAGACTGCAGGAGAAGGCAGTAATATAATCTACACAGATCAGCTTTTGGATAAAAGCTCCATCAAAGACTGGCTAAATGATTAAAAAATTGTTAGGAACAGTATCCAGAAATGCCTTAACATATAGACCTATTGTAAGACAAGGCATCAAAAAAAAGGTGCTCATGCAATCTGGCAGCCAGCCTGGATGCTGCCTTCCTTTCTTCTTTATCAACTTTATCAAGCCTTTGATTTGGCATCCACAGGAGTGATGTGTTTGAGCTCTCAGGCTCACTCTCCCAAGGCTTTTGTAGCTCTCTCTGAGTGAGGGATCATTGATTGAGCAGTTATTTTTCAAGAAGTAATTTTCTACCTATTAAAAACCAATCCTTCTGTTGGGATGGCTTGTGTGAGCATATCAGGCTTGACTTTGACCCTAAACCCAGCACCTCCAGGGTTTGGCAGCCGAGGTCATTCTCTCAGCTGGCATGGTTACATTTTGGCTCCAGCCCTCACCACCACACCTGGCTGTGCTGCTCTCCTGCTTCCTGTCATGACATCCCTTCTGGGCCTTGGGCTCTGGCTGCCCCCGGTCCACCAACCTGGGCCTGCTCCCCTTTGTGGGGACAGGGGACTGCACTGGGCGTGAGGTCACCCTTGGGTTCCTACATGTTGCTCCTACAGCTGCCCAGCACCCTGTCCCGTTGTTCCCTAACAGGCAGCATCCACTTGTCATAAGGGAATGAGGGTTGTTCCAGCTGAAAATTTGATCTTGCTCTGTTTAAATCCTTAGATAATCAAGACCATAACAACACTGCCATACAATGTAGTTTATTTAGATCTTTCTCTTATGGGTTCATTGTGTAACCAAGTCAGTGCTGAGGCATTTCAATATCTTCCTTTTTAATTCAGATTTGACCATCAGCCTTTATCGTCAGGGCACTGTAGATAGTTTATTCTCCCACTCTGATCTGAACCACTTTAGTTTCTCTTCACTTCCCAGTATTTCTTTACTCTGGACTCACAAACTCTGGTCATTGTTCTCTTTTTGCTCTTCAGAGCTATAGGTGTCAGAGGAGACTGTCAAAGCCTAACCTGATAGACCTCCCCATGGTCATTCCTAGGTGTGTGACTGAATTTAAATTCCTCTGAATTTAATAGACTTGTTCATCCTCTAGACACCTGTCACATTTTTGTCTGATCACTGACCCAACCACAAACTCCATTGTAATGGACATCGCCTAAAGAACAGAGTAAAAGCTTCTTAGTAGGAATGAGATCTGTCAGAATACTTTGGGACAAATTGATTTCCAGACCTAGTTGCATTGAATTCAATATTTATTCTACAGCTGAATTTGTTTCTATCATTTAGTGACTAATTAAAAAGACACCTTACGGCTCCTGTAAGATTTCATGGTGAAGAAAGGCGCCCAAGCAAATTCCCGGAAGCTTCTTCAGCATGTCATAGCTACCCTTCAACAGGGATGATCTCTCAGACAGTGTATAGACTACTTGCAGTCCAAAGTTAATTTTTTTCCTCAACGTGCTATTACTATTCTGTTAAAATTAGCACCTATGAGGCACATTTTAAAGACTTACCAATCTCTGAAAATATACTATGGGAAATAAACCAAACAAACCAGGGATCACATATATCAGGAAAGAGAATAGAACTCATAGGGAATGGGTCATAATGTTGAAGATTTGAGACCTGACGTACATACCCTGAAAATCTACAGTGTACTTAAGCGCATGAGAAAGTGGTTTGTGCCAGCAAGCATTTTGTGTCAGGAAATGACAGAAGGGAGTAATAAAGTTTGCAAAGTGCTACTGAAAGGGAAAGCAGCCCCCGATGCCAAGCAGATAACTGATGCTTAAACAGCTGTTAAATGTTATGTGTAACAGAGAACTTGCCAAGTAGGCAGTATTAATAATAAAAAATTATTTGCATGTTTATACATTCTTTCAGCTAAGGATCTCTATGTTTGATGTGCACTATGCAATGGAGCTTAAAAACACATTAGTAATACAGCTACATAATTGAATGCTCTACATGTAGACTGAGAAATAAGTTTTATATTAAACAGTCAAACTCAAGGTTACATAGCAAACACTGAAAAAACAGGATTAAACTCCTTGACTTTCTAAATTGCATTCCTACGTAACAAGCAAAAATATAGCTGTAATGTATTAGCCAAACAAAAAGACTAGGAGGATGGAATGTGGTTACCAACTTCCTCTTGGAAGTGTGGCATTTGTTCCCCAAGTACAAGTTTTTCAGCTTTGGATGTACTCAGAATTCCAACATTTTTACAAAGTATCTTGTTTTATTTGTATATCCTCCTTGTCAGATTATTTTAATGAACAGTTCTTCTAATTGTCTGTGTATTTATTTGTTACAGTTGTATTTTATTGGTAGCAATAACAATAATCAGAACATTCAGGGTACACTTAAGTACTTTTGTTTTTTTCCTAACTGAACACTATGGTCTATGAATGCTCTCCTAAAAATATTTACACGCCCTTAATTCTAGCTGAGGTACTGTGTTAATTGCTCCAAGGACAGGAATATGTGATATATTATGTCATTTATGTTGTTGGTCCTTGCAGTTACAAATTCCTGTTCGTTCTGGATGAAATACATCAGGCATGACCTTAGCTGGAAATGAGTTAAGTTAGTGTGTTGGTTTTACTTAGGGGGGGGGCTACGGTGGCAGCTTCTGTAAGATGCTGTTAAAAGTTTCCCCTTTGTCCAGTGGACTGGGCCTGGGCTGAGCCAATTGGTAGCAGAATGTTCCCTGATAAAGCCTCTGCGGTAACATACTTAAGAAGGGAAAACATTAAAAAAAAAAAAAAAGAGAAGATGTGGAGAAGCTGAAGCCGGGGTAGAGAGGGGGAGGTACGAGCCTTGTGGGCGTTGTGGCCCTCACCTCCTGGCCTCCCGCTGGGCAGCTGTCTGGGCTCAACTCAGCCCAGCCCAGCTGCAAGAAGTGAAGAGAGGAGATGTGAACAGAAACTGAGAGGCATCTGCCTGAGCCAATTGTGAAGAATTTCTTTTGAGAGGAATGGCTGCAGATACCAAAGTCAGTGAAGAAGGAGGGGAAGGAGTAATGTTGCTTCTGGATGAGATTCCCCTGGAGCCCGTGGTGCAGACCATGGTGAAGCAGGCTGTCCACCTGCATCCCATGGAGGCCCATGGAGGAGCAGAGATCCACCTGCAGCCGAGTGGAGGCTGTTGCCCATGGAGGGCCCATGCTGGGGCAGCTGGTCCAGAGGGATGGCACCCTGTGGAAAAGGACCCCAAGCTGGAGCAGTTCACAAAGGACTGTAGCCCGTGGGAGGGACCCCACGCTGGAGCAGAGGAGGAATGCGAGGAGTTCTTCCCCCAAGGAAGAAGTTGTGGCAGAAAGCAACAAGTGATGAACTGACCATAACCCCCATTCCTTCTTCCCCCGCTGTGCTGCTCGGGGCGGGGGAAGGAGGTACAGATAATTGAATATAAAGTTAAGCCTGGGAAGAGGGAGGGGTGGGGGGGAAGATATTTTGTTCTCTTTCTCATTATCCTGCTTTGATTTTAATAATAAACAAGTAGTTTTCCCCAAGTCGAGTCTGTTTTGCCTGTAATGGTAAATTTAAGGATCTCTTCCGGTCCTTATCTCAAACCTTGAGCCTTTATTCTTATATTTTCTTACATGATCTCTCCCTATTCCCTTGGAGTGTGAGGGGAGTGTGAGAGAGATTGCATAGCTTGGTCCCGAGCCGGGCTAAACTACGACGGTTAGTCATCCCACTGAAAAAGGAATATGAGGCACTTCCTCTGGAGAAGTCACCTCACCTATCTAAGCATCCACCTCTCAGGCTCAAGTCTTTCTAGGACTGCAGAGAAAGCTTAAGCAGCCAATTTAAATTAATCTTTTAGATTATTATAGAAAGTGAGATGAATCCTTCCTTAATTTACCAGTAGCAAAATTAGACACATTCTCACTTTTTTTTCCTCCAAATTACATCACAAGATATGATAATATAAATAATGAACAAAACATTTGGAATAGAACTAAGGAATGTGGAATTATATTATGACCTGCAGAGTTATTGTATCAGAAAAATTATTTGGCTAAGATTTTGGTTGAATAAATGAACCATTACAAATCTGCTTTATATTGATCGTATTTCAAGGCACCACTGCTGAGGTCTTGATGTTTGGATGCATTCAAGAAAGATTTGAAAATTCATGCAGTTTCTGTGTAGACCCAAACTATCTGATTTTAACAGCTGCAGAAGTGACTTTATTTTGCTTCTTTCTCAGTCATACCTAAGGGGTCATCTTTGACACACCAAGTCCTCCCATTTGGCAGAGAGGATTTTTTAGATAATTCATGCAATGTCAAGCTCAGAGTTTCTACTCCTTCAAGTTATGCTGCTCTGTTATGGACAGGGGAGGCTATCACCGTGGGTGTCAGCATAGTAAAAATGGTACTTCATCAAATTTCAATTAAAACAACTAAACAACTTAACCAATTTTTAGGTCAGGAAATCTCCTGTGTTCTGTTGTTTTTCCTCAGATTTCTCTATACTTATATTGCATAGTGCATCTTATGAAGTGGCTGAGTGTACAAAATGTCACCTTTTGGGCAAAAGACAATTTTATAAATAATACAACATACAGCTACGAATATATGTTTAAACTAGTGTATCAAAGGGACCAATATTAACAGAAAATCTGCATGAATAGAATATTAAGGTATTTTTTTCAAACCTCTTTGAGATTCAGTACAACTTATTTCTAATTAGATGTGTTCTGTGTATATACATATAAATTTTCTAAATGCCTTGAGCATGCCAAGTATTCTTGTTTAAATTACAACAAATAAGATTGATGTTTTAAAGAGTGAAAATGTTTTTAAAGAGTGAAAATTTAATGTTAAATTCAATTTAACAGTAAAATTAAATCAGCTAGCCACATTGGATGTTTCTTACTGAAAAGCAAATGAAATATTATGTACCGTAAAAGTGTGCAGAGTACCATGAGAATTCTAAAATTGGTCCAGGACATCAGAAGAAAATAAAAGTTTGAAAAGAAACAGACCACAGTTTAACATGAGTATTCATTGACGAAGGTTTCATTTTCTTTTTCTGATTTACTTGAAAAAAAAATTGATTGCAGCTGAAATAGCAGTCTTGAGAAATATATGTTGCATTACAAGATGGAGAATTTGTTTCAAGTGAGAAAACAAAACAAAATAACAAGGAAAAAACCTCTTGCCACAGCTGGGAGTACTTCAGTTTTACACAACAAAGATGGAGGCAAATTCAAAAGTTTTGTGAGTTATTTTTTTTCTTAACAGAGAAACTTATTTCTCCTGAAGGATGTTAAATAATAATAATCCTTTAGATATAAGGATTGCATATAGTTTTCTATAAAGAGTTTTCCCAGTTAATTTTTTATATATTTTTAAATGTCTTTTCTGCTTTATAGGAGCTCTGCAACAATGTCTGGAACAAGTCTACTATTAAGCTAGAAATTCTGAACAAATCCCATTTGTAATGAAATGGGAAAAGCCACTTTTCTGGAAATAAGAACATATTTGTTGTGTTATTTCTAGGCTAAAAATATTTACAATTTGAAAGCTGTCTTGTAAAGGCATCCTTTCTCACACTGTGCGAAGATAAAACTATTTTATGATACATCTCACCAAAATCTGTGATTATATGGAATTTAAAAGTCAGTGCTTCTCTTTGGAAAAAAAATATTTGTATTTGGTTTGCGTGGCAAGGTTTTGAAGCAGTGGAGCCACAGGGGTGGCTTCTGTGAGAAGCTGCAAGAAGCTTTGCCTATGTCCGATAGAACCAATGCCATTTGTCTCCAAGATGGACCCGCCACTAGCCAAAGACGAGCCAATCAGCAATGGTAGTAGCACCTCTGGAATAACATATTTAAGAAAGGGGAGATGAGTGACAAACCTATGCAACTGCAGCTTGAGAGAGGAGTGAGAATGTGGGAAAGAAACAACTCTGCAGACATCAAGGTCAGTGCAGAAGGAGGGGAAGGAGGTGCTCCAGGTGCTGGACCAGATTGCCCTGCAGCACATGGTGAAGACCATGGTGAAGCAAGTTGTCCCCCTGCAGCCCATGGAGGCCCACAGGGGAGCAGAGATCCACCTGCAGCCCATGGAGGACCCCACACTAGAGTAGGTGGATGTCCAAAGGAGGCTGTGGCCCCATTGGGAAGCCTGCACTGGCGTAGACTCCTGGCAAGACATGTGGCCCTGTGGAGAGAGGAGCCCACGCTGGAGCAGGATTGTTGGCAGGACTTGTGACCCAGTGAGGAACTCACACTGGAGCCTGTGGGAAGGACTCATGTTTAAGAAGTTCATATGTCAGCAAAATTGCCGATCACAGCAAGCTGTGTGGTGCGGTTGACACGCTGGAGGGAAGGGATGCCATCCAGAGGGACCCTGACAGGCTGGACAGGTAGGCCAATGCAAAACTCATGAACTTTGGTGGACAAGGGATGATCAACTGATATCATCTTCCTGAACTTGTGCAAGGCATTTGACACAGTCCCACACGACATCCTTCTGTCTACACCGGAGAGACGTGGGTTTGATGGACAGACCACTCAGTGGATAAGAACTTGGCTGGATGGCCACACTCAGAGTGGTGGTCAACGGCTCAGTGTCCATGTGGAGACCGGTGACAAGTGGTGTCCCTCAGGGGTCTGTGTTGGCCCGGCCCTGTTCAAAATCTTTGTTGGCGACATGGACAGTGGGATAGAGTGCACCCTCAGCAAGTTCGCTGATGACATGAGGCTGTGCAGTGCCGTTGACATGCTAGAAGGGAGGGGTGCCATCCAGAGGGACCTTGACAGGCTGGAGAGGTGGGCCCATGCCAACCTCATGAATTTCAACTGGCCAAGTGCAAGGTCCTGCACCTGGGTTGTGGCAATCCCAGGCACAAATACAGGCTGGGCGGAGAATGGATTGAGAGCAGCCCTGAGGAGAAGGACTTGGGAGTGCTGGTGGACGAGAAGCTCAACATGAGCAGGCAATGCGCCCTTGCGGCCCAGAAGGCCAACTGCATCCTGGGCTGCATCAAGAGAAGCGTGGCCAGCAGGTCAAGGGAGGTGATTCTCCCCCTCTACTCTGCTCTTGTGAGACCCCACAAGTCTGCGTGTGACCTCACTGGAGTACTGCGTCCAGTTCTGGAGCCTCCAACTTAAGAAGGACATGGACCGGTTGGAGAGGGTCCAGAGGAGGGTCACGAAAATGATCAGAGGGCTGGAGCACATCTCCTATGAAGAAAGGCTGAGAGAGTTGGGGCTGCTCAACCTGAAGAAGAGGAGGCTCCGGGGAGACCTGATAGTGGCCTCAAGAGGGCCTACAAGAAAGATGGGGAGAGGCTGTTCAGTAGGGCCTGTTGTGACAGGACTAGGGGTAATGGTTTTAAAACAGAGGGAGGTAGGTTTAGGTTAGATATTAGGAAAAATTTTTTTACAATGCGAGTTGTAGAACACTGGAACAGGTTGCCCAGAGAGGTGGTGGATGCTCCATCCCTGGAAACGTTCAAGGCCAGATTGGAGGGGGCTCTGAGCAACCTGATCTAGTTGGGGATATCGCTGCTCCTTGCAGGGGGGTTGGACTAGATGACCTTTGAAGGTCCCTTCCAACCCTAACCATTGTATGATTCTATGATTCAACAAAGCCAAGTGCAAGGTCCTGAGCACAAATACAGGCTGGGCAGAGAATGGATTAAGAGCAACGCTGAGGAGAAGGACTTGGGGGTACTGGTGGATACGAAGCTCAACATGAGCAGACAAAGCACACTTGCAGCCCAGACAGCCAAGTGCATCAGAAGGGTAGCCAGCAGGTCAAGGGAGGTGATTCTTCCCCTATATTCTGCTCTCATGAGGCCCCACCTGGGGTACTGCGTCCAGTTCTGGAGCCCCCAACATAAGAAGGACATAACAGTTGGAACAAGTCCAGAGGAGGGCCACGAAGATGATGAGAGGGCTGGAGCACCTCTCCTATGAGGACAGGCTGAGAGAGTTGGGGTTGTTCAGCCTGGAGAAGAGAAGGCTCCGGGGAGACCTTATAGCAGCCTTCCAATACCTAAAGGGGGCACAAGAAAGCTGGAGAGGGACTTTTGGCAAGCGCAGGTAGTGACAGGACAAGGGGTAATGGCTTTAAATTGGAAGAGGATAGATTTAGACTTGATAAAAGGAAGAAATTATTTACAGTGAGGATAGTGACACACTGGTACGTGTTGCCCACAGAGGTGGTAGATATTCCATTCCTGGAAACATTAAGGTCAGGTTGTATGAGGCTTTGAGCAACCTGATCTGGTTGGAGATGTCCCTGGTCCTTGCAGGGAGGTTGGACTAGGTGACCTTTAAAGGTCCCTTCCAACCCAAACTAATCTATGATTCTATGATTCTATGACTGCCTCCTGGAGCAGATGAAGAGTATGAGGTGTACTCCCCTCGAGAAGGAAGGAGTGGCAATGTGTGATGAACTGACCACAACCCCATTCCCCGTCCCCCTGCACTGCTGGGAGGGAGAAGGCAGTGAAAATCTGGAGTAAAGTTAAGCTCAAGAAAAAAGGAAGGAGTGGCAGAAGGTGTTTTAAGATTTTGTTTTATTTCTTATTACACTTCTCTGATTTGATGGTAATAAATACTTAATTTTTTCCCCAAGTCAAGTCTGTTTAGCCTGTGACAGTAACGACTGAGTGATGCCCTTATCCTTATCTGGAGTCATGAGCTTTTTGTTAGATTTTCTCCTCTGTTCATCTGAGGAGGGGTGATAGATCAACGTCGGCAGGGACCTGGTGTCCAGCTATGGTCTAACCACCACAATATTGGTCTGTGATGTGCTGCCCTGTGAGAGGAACACACCGCCGCAGTATGCAGGAACAGACAGGAGACTGGGTTATGACACATTAAGTGACAAAACCTCATTTATTCTAAAGACAAAGATTTCACCAGAAGAACATCTAGATTCAGTCTGAACAGGGTCAGTAGTGTTTCCTGTCCTACTGATTTTAAGTAACTTCCCCCCCACCTCATCCCTTCCCAGAAAAAGCTGTCTACTTTGAATAAGCATTGTGGATTCAAAGGAACTATTCACAAAATAAAATATTTGTTTACTGTATAAGTGGTTTGCAGGATTTTTGTTTTATGGTTAAGACAGCCTACTGGGATGTTCCATTTCCTTATTCTCTCCTTGTTAACTGCAGTATAAGGAGTGACCTGATTAATGACCGTAGTCGTTACAGAGAACTAGGAGGGGCAGAGAGGCGGCTACATGGATAGATAGATGTGTCAGTTACATCCAGTTATCACTCTCTGACGTGTGTGAACACTGGAACTAAGTCAAATATAAAAATGAATCATCACAAGCAATGGCAAAATGAAGATGTACGCCTGTAAGTTTATGTATCTATACTTGTCTTTTTGCATATTGATGTTCTTTATATATGTTGAGTTATGTATATGTTTGTGTGCAGAGAAGTATGTTTACACTATATATGTATATACATTTATACATTTATAAAACATCCCCTGTACATATAGAACATATGTACTTTCTGTAGGTATATACATATACATACCCTAAATATAGGAAGTGTATAAAATTGTATAAAAATATATAGGTTCTCTTTTCTTACATAAATCCTTGAGTATTGATTCAGGCCAGGAACATACCAAGCCATTGTCCTTTACTCAGTGCATAACTAAAGCTATATGTAAACCTCATAAATCTCACCAAATCAAAAGGACATTCGCTTTGCCAGAAGCTTATGTAAGCACTAACTTTGAGCCTAAAGTGTTTCCTAAATGGTTCCAAGTTTTATTAACTTCAAAAGTTTATAATTTTCTGTTTGTTTTTTTATTATTCTCTTTTTACTGAGAAAGTATACAGGATGCTTTCATTTTATAACAGATGCTTAAAGGTCTTATTAACACTATATCTAGGACAAAATTAAGTCCAAGTGTTTTAACTACAAAAGAGAAGAAATTACTTTGTTGATAAGTGGAAAACAGGTTGATTTTGATATTTTTTTATTGAAAAATTAAATCTGCTGATTGGTTTTAATGATGCAGCATATGCTGCTCTTGATCTGAAATTTGCATTAAGTGATTTGTCACAGTGGTTCACAGTGCTTAGGGAGAGGGAGTAACTTATTCAGAATGCTGACCCCTATATCACATTGGTTTGGATATACTGAGTAAATTCTTAAAGAAAGCAATGACATCTATTGTCTACTCCCCTCTACTCTGTTCTCGTGAGACCCTACCTGGAGTACTGTGTCCAGATCCAGAGCCCCCAACATAAGAAGGATGTGAACCTGTTGGAGACAGTCCAGAGGAGGGCCATGAAGATGATGAGAGGGCTGGAGCACCTCTGCTGTGAGGACAGGCTGAGAGAGTTGGGGCTGTTCAGCCTGGAGAAAAGAAGACTCCAGAGAGACCTTATAGCAGCCTTCTAGTATTTGGAGGGGGCCTACAAGAAAGGTGGGGAGAAACTCTTAAGCAGGGCCTGTTGTGATAGGATGAGGAGTAATGGTTTTAAAATAGAAGGAGGTAGATTCAGACTGGATATAATGAAGGTGTTGGTTTTTTCCAGTGAGGGTTGTAGAACACTGGAACAGGTTGCCCAGAGAGGTGGTAGATGCCCCATCCCTGGAAACATTCAAGGCCAGGTTGGACGAGGCTCTGAGCAACCTGATCTAGTCAGGGATGTCCTTGCTCCTTGCAGAGGGTCTGGACTAGATGACCTTTGAAGATCGCTTCCAAGCCAAACTATTGTAGGATTCCATGATTTTAAATAGGCTTAGAGAAAAACATACCAAACTAAACGAAAAATGTCAGGAAAATTATTGCCACTGATCAATAATACCATTTTCTTATTCCACAGAAAATTGTCTTCCTTTTTCCATGGCATTATTAGATTTAACAAGTAAGTTTATTCATCCAATTTTTCCTAGCATGTCTGTGGGAGGCATCAACATGGTTTTCTTAGCTCCTCTTGTCAGTATTTTTTATTACAGAAATTTTTCACCAATGTTCAAACTGGAAAGTTTGAAGTGTTTTCTTCCATATCTTTGCATTGAAAAATGTTGCTTTGTCCTATAAGTATTCTCCACAATAATACATTTTATCATGTAGGCAGAAGTTTTTCATTTTAACTTTCAAAATACTTTTGCCTTGGCTTTAGTGCACATAACCATTGAGGGTGTATCTACAAAACAGAAGATAAAACTGAAACTCAGGAAGATATTTTTGCCTAGGATCCTTTGCATTTTATTGGATATGGATGTGTTTATTCCCTTTTTGTCTCCTTTGACAGGAAATTTCCTTTGATTAACTAAAAGGTTTCTCTCATAAGAGAGTTGAAGATTGTGATGGTACATAGTACAATTATATCTTTAGTTTCTGGCATAAAAGTCATTAATTTTTTCTCCAGTATGTCCTGAAAACTAGAAGAAGTAGTAGTTGCCCGCTCTTGACTGGTTTTATGTAAAAGTGGAGTGGCCCGTTGTGTTAAGTCTCTACAATGGACTCTGGAATGATTTTCCAGGCACTGGTGTTTGGTGCAGACCTCAGCCATGCTGTGGATTTGTCCTGGGATGAAGCACAACTGCATTAACTCTCCCTGCCCTTCACTCACGTCCTCACATATCTCACATAAACTCAGACACTAAGCTTGGAAGGGAACTGTGACTTATGTCAATAAGAGTCTCTCCTGGTCCAGATGATCAGAACTGTGGAATATATTTTGAAAAATACTTGCTGTGCATATACAAACAACAGTGGAAAGCAAACAGTTGTTTTATTTGTTTCCCTACAGAAGCTATTTTTAAAATCCAAGAAGCAGTGTAATGAATGAGATCTTATATACAAGGTATTTAAATCATTCTCTAGACTTGCATAGTGTGGACACACTGAATTCCACAGTAGAGTTAAAAATGTTTTTAAATTCTCCAGATGTGTTCCCTTAGGATATATAAGCAATCTCCTTTGCAATTCTGAAAAGGCAATGTTCCCGAATGTTGATCATTCACAACTTTTCTATGGGAGAAATCTGACATTTACCTTTAGCCTCATCATTACTTCAGAGTCCACCAAAGCCCTGAATGGGAGAATAGCCAAAGGATGCAAGCCACAAAGTGACAGGTTTTACCTATAGAGAGGAAAACGTGCAAAGACTTCTTCCACATCCATAATAACCATAGTGGGGGCCATTCAGTTAGGCACAGCTTTTAATTACTTCAGCATTAAGATAAACCACAGCTTTGCTGTGGCATGGTGCTACTCTCCTTATGTTCTGGTTATGGGACTGTACGAGGTTGGACACAGCAGGGAAGAGAGCAGAGAAAGGCTGTTATCTCCCAGCATTATTAGCCTAAGAGCAGGGGTGAGTCCTGAGAATTTGTAAGCAAAGGATGCCCCCTTGTGCAGTGGTATCACTGAGCACAAGGCCTGTAATTCTGAAATAATGTGGATAATCGGAAACATAGGCTTACTACTAAAATGTTATGTAATTAATTAAAAATATTTCCTCTTCTGTAATTTAAATGCTAATCTCTCAAATTTAGCATAATTATGATACAATATATCAAAAGAAAAAGTGCTATGGAGTATTTTCATGAACTATATTTCAAATTTGTACAGAGCAAGCATAGCTTGGAACATTTTTTATTAATGAACAAATCCTAAACATTTTTTTTCTTCCCATGGGATTGCATTGGTTAATACTCTGCAAACCAAAATCAAATTCAGAAGTTCAATTTAAACCTTGGCAACCCATCAAGAACATTAAAAAGAAAATAAATAAATTTTGGAGAGACAAATTGTTTATATTTGAATTTTATTTTTACATGAATGTTTAAAGACTCTTTTCTATTTGGAATCTCTCCATAGCATATGACCAAGACCCTCCTGCAGTAATGAGTTAACTGACCCATTTATGTTAAAATATAGACAAGAAAAACGTGTTTCAAAGGGATCTTAGGACTGCCGTACACCAACTACAGTATGCCTGATTCCTTCTCACATGCTAAGGACATATTCTTACAAACAACTAAAACAGCCCAGCACCACTTCTCTTGCTTTTGTATTAGCTGGTAAACCATGTCTACATCTACGCACCTTGGTATCCAAAAGAGGTTGCTAACACCCAAACTGCTTGTTGGCAAATGTGTCTTAGCTCATAGTTGACCCCAAGTCAAAACTGGGAACAGGCAGCCACAGTGAGCTTGCCCATACCTGAACTCTGCAGAGCTGAGATAACATACTTGTGCCTGTGCTCTGTTAAGTTACCAGTGCAGTTTGTCCTTGGTGAGCTATAGGGACATTTCCCCATTCATATAAAATATGTTTTTACCAATAATCTATAACCTTATTTTCTACGGAAAACCTGCTGCTGATTTCCAAAGAAGCTGAATCATTCTTTTAAGAGTTTATAAGGAAACAATCCTGAAGGATTTCTGGGAATATCCAAGGTATCTTTAAGATGGACTCAACACAAGTAAAAGCAGTTGCTGCCAAATCTTCCCTTGGACTGATGTATAGTGCAGTTAAGGAAATTTATTACAATTAATAATATGAAGATTTGCTCAATACTACAGAGCAAAGAGTGACCTTATTGTGCCAAATGTACATTGCAGACTAAGTGAAAATAAAAATAAGTATGTAACGGAGGAAAGATGCTGATATACATAGTTTCAATGATAAATTTAAAATGTCTCTATTTAATAAGGTTAATTACTTCTGTGAACACTTAAAAGTTCAAGTTTTTGTTTACCAAGGAATAAGCTATCTAGTAAAGGAAATATAAGCGTTACGTCAGAGATAAACCAGTGTAAAATGGGTTACAGTTTAGCTGTGGGTTATTAAACTGCATACAGTATTATATATCATTATGTATAGCAGTACTATGGAGAAGAGAAAGAAACACAGATGTTAATGGAAACAGCTCCAGGTAATGTATATGGAAGTGAAATACATATGAGGTGAGTACTTAGCTGGATAATCCTTAAACACATATACTGAGCCAAAATCAACTCTTCTATCATGGCACATTGGAGTTGTAGGTCAGTTTGGATTTGTATCATTCTACACCAGATGAGACTGATTTGTAGAGAGTTTTGGAATAAATGTTTTACACAGCTCCTTTATCGGTTGACTGTTCTCTCAAGTTATTGTATATGTTTATTTTAAGCAAAAGCACATTAATAAACTGCAGCTATGCCAGATGGAGAGTTTTAATTGTCCTCTAAGTATCAGAGGACTCTGTTGCACTCCTTCTGTAGTTTAAAGTATGCCAAAGCTGTAAGCTGCAAAGATACAGAGCAAAACTGTATCAATGTACACATCACTTAAAGGTTTTTTTTTGTTGACTTCAGGACTCTAGCTCCCATTTCCTTTGAAGAGGGCTTGGCACATTGCTCCTAACTGCAGATTCAAAAATCTTCTAATGAACACAGTTCAGTGACAATATTATTTTGTTGCTTGAAAAAATTAATTTTTATTTTCTTCAGGATGCTTTACCATTAAATACACTAGGTCTTCCAGCACTAGCTTAGAGGTTCCTCACAGAGCATTGTGTTCATAGAGTTGTACCTAAAATGGAAATGAGACAGAAAGCTGATGTCTAAAGACAAAAAATTCCTCCACAAAATGCAACTCTAGTAATAGCGTTTATTCAGTGTCTATGATGTCATCCTCAAAAATTTTTAAGTTATTGTAGATTCCCAGTAGTATAGCTCTCAGTTACTCTCTGTTATATCCCACAAATTAAGTATAACTATATGTAAGCATAGAATCAACTTGTAGCCCTGATAAAAGACTTTATGTGCTGTTAGGTGCTTTAATCTGAGGCAACACTGATGCACGTATTCAACCCTTTGTCATGGTGGCAGGATTGCAAACTCGGGAAGCTAGAGAGGTGGGCCTGGTGTCTTCTTCCTCCTCATAGAACTTCTGTCCACGACCTGCACTGGAGTAGTTCCTCAAGGACTGTGAGAGGGACCCCACACTGGAGGGACCCCACAGTGGAGCAAGGGAGCAATGTGAGGAGTTCTTCCCTCGAGGAGAAAGAAGTGGTGGAAAGTGACATATGATGAACTGACCATAACTCCCATTTTCTATTCACTCCCTATGCTGCTCAGGTGTAGAAGGAGGTAGAGATAATTGAAATGAAGTTAAGCCCGGGAAAGGGAGGGGTAGGGGGGAAGTTGGTTTCATTCTTTTTCTCATTATGCTGCTTTGATTTTATTATTAATAATAGTTTTCCCGAAGTTGAATCTTTTTGCCCATAATAGTAACTTCAATGATCTCTCTCTCTTTGTTGTTATCGCAAGCCTTGAGCCTTTTTGTTCTATCATCTCTCTCCTATTCCCTCAGAGGGCAGGAGGAGTGAGTGAGAGACTCTGAGCTTGGTCTCAAGTGGGGCTAAATTATGAACGTCTGCTACCATGCCACCACCCCTGCTGCTGCTGTTGAAGCTATGCAGAACAGAGTATAGATCTCTTGTCATTTATGGGGAAAAAAAGTTCTGTTTGCTGTTGGTCAAAGCTGTAATAATGCCATTTCTTGTGTGTATGCTCTTGATCTATCTATTTCTGTTGTTTACATCCCTCCCTTCTCAGCCAAAAAAGACAAAAATTCATTCAGATCCTTGTTTAGGTATTAAGCTGGGGGGAAAAAAAAACAAAATACAAGACAACATAAAACAAAGATATGGATGAGAACACTGTAATGCAGAGTTTCACAACAAATTAGTTAAAAAATAAACAGAAACAATTTTTTTGTTGTTGTTGTTTCTTCCACTATTACATTTTTGTAGTCAATTTGATGTGAGTAATACTGTAATTCAGAAGCAAAGTCCTGGTGAAGAGAAGTTGAGCACAAGGTAGGTGCTTGTGCTCCTTCTTGCTGAAACAAGAATTCATGAACCATCATTTTGCTTACAGAAACCCCCTTTCTCTTGCAATGGGAGGCCTGGCCAGCAATGTTGTGAGCAGGAAGTAACTAATCCTAGATTTAACACTTAGCATTTTATCACTTTTTAAAATTTGTTCTGTCAGTAAATTAATGTGTCTTATATGACTGGAATTGTCTGGATTCTCATTTATTGCTGACAGTCCATAAAAAAAAAATGTTTTATAACTAAATATTCTGCTATGAGGAAACACATCTGAATGTACAGGAGCTTAAACTTACAACTTCCTTTCTTTCTGTCACTCTGTCACTCTTCTGGAGCTAGCTGCTTTTTCACATCCTGGGAAATCTGATTGAGAGATATTCAAGGTATCTTCAGGGATTTTTTTTAGGCCCTTTAAAACTTCAGAGCAAAAGTAATGTTGATAATACTTTACCCACATTTGCAATTTAGCAGACAAACTCCTCAGTGTTGTCTTCCTACAGTTTAAAAATATTCAGTATTTAATGGGGAAACTTGACAAGTGAAGAAGTGGTTTCAAGTGCTGCATATAACTTAAGCACAGAGAATTACAACCTGATTCAGTCTCTCTTATATCACTGTATTGTACAAATGAAATAGCATAACACATAGAAAAAAGGTTTTAACATTTTCACTATTATTCTCTCTCAAGATGTATTTCTGCTCTGCTGATTTTCTGTTGTTTTAACAATGTATTGGTGCACTCAAGAAGACTTGGCAATTAAGGTAAAGATTTATGTTGTCTAGTCAGATAAGTTTCAAAAGGGTCAGCACTTCAGACTTGCTTATATAATCACACTACATTTCTGAACTTCCACAGCCTTCTCCTCTCATATGCCAGCACTCCCATGCTACTCACAAGCACAGAAGCTGAGAGCTTGCTCTGAGCTCCTCAGAACTATCTGAAGAAGCAGAAGAAAGTGCCCTTCTTCTGCTTATATATGTAGAGGGAGGAACAGAGCTTCACCATACAGATATTCAATGGAATATGTTTTCTTGTGCCTTCTTTATGAGGTTTATGCTTTTCCAAGTCAGGGCAGACTTTATGCTGAATATTCATTTTATCAGCCTTTTTGAATAAGTAGAAACAAGGACTCTACATCATGCAGTCTGCA
Organism: Chlamydotis macqueenii; assembly: GCF_036417535.1. NCBI lineage: Eukaryota > Metazoa > Chordata > Aves > Otidiformes > Otididae > Chlamydotis > Chlamydotis macqueenii. The sequence goes on from NC_141558.1 coordinate 14,282,541, forward strand.
GACATATTAAGAGCTGTCAGTTACCTATTCCAAACCGAGGGGTAAAAAAAGCAACCAGTAATGTTGTTTAGTTATTCATAAAGAAAATGCAGTATATATGTATGCATAAATGCATGTATGCACGGGAAACACTGCCTTCCTTATCTGCCTCTTGGTTTGGATTAGAGTCTTTTCCATGCTAAAGTCGATAGTCTTTGTGATATTTTTATAAGTGTATTTAATAAGAAAAGGTCTTAACCTACACATCACTTCTGAACTTGATCCAGTCTCTCCTAATTAATCACTTGGTCCTTCAGCATCCCGTTCTCATTGGTATTTTTACAGTATTGCTACAATGGACAAAGACAAAGCCTGCAGGAAAAAAAAAAGGTTAGCATCTTTCTGCTATCTTAGGTCCCAGAACTTGCTCACCAAACAAATATCCATCTCAGCACCAAGAAGTTGCAAACAAGGAACAGGAGCGTAGATGGAAGAAGTCCTCACTTTCTCTGCTGACAGTAATTAGGCATCAGATCACTCTAGCTCTACTGTAAATATGTACTGTAAGGTCAGTAGTTACGTGGCCATATTACTTGGTCTTTCTGTGTTCCCTTTAGCTTGCAGGTCCTTCTGAATGTACATTGAATGTACTGACATTGCAGCCTGCTGTTTAATTGATGACCAACTACCTCACTCCCTTTCCCATCATTTTTACGTGTCAGGGGAAAAGGTCGTTTTGAAAGTGGCAGGCAATAAGTTTTCACAAAGTAGCACGTACTGTAAGACAAAGGTGGGAGAAAAGGAGGACCTCTCATCTTTCTTTAAGTTTTAAAGCAAAGCTACACTGTGCTGACTAAACTGACTAAACTAAACTGACTTAATTGTGTTTAGGCACACTGGCAGAAACTGATTAGGTTTTTGAACTCATCACTTTTTTGAATCAAAACCATCAGTAATCCTTTGTGTAAAACTAAAGTACAAAGCAATGCTGAATACCTTTAAAGGCCTTTGTTTTTCTTAAATGGAGAGAAACTGCTATCACAAAATTAATTTCTATTAGGCAAAAATGCATCTTTTATTTCTATATTTCTCCTTTGCTTTCGTTACTGTTCTGAGATTTTATAATCAGAAGCACTTGCAGAATGCAAAAGTAGAGGTTGTTTTGTAACATCCTTTCGTTAGAGTGCATTTGTTTCTCATGCAAGTATTTACATCCTCAGAAAATGTAATACTACTGGATTTGTCCCAATAAACATGGAAAGCAAGATTCTTAATTGGTTAAAATCAGCACTGCCTCAGTGAAGACATTTCTTGATTCTGCTCTGTCTCCCCTCACAGATATGAACACCACTGTTTTCTAGAACCTATGTCTCAATCTAGGGTCTTAACTGCCATCCATAGGGAAGCTTGTTATTTGACTTATAGAACCTGCTTTGTCTAACTTTTTTTCCAATAAGCCTTTTGCCCTAGTAAAACAAATTATATAATCCTAAAAAATGCACTATTCATGCAATAAGCGTGCAGAGATTAATTTACTGCAAAACAAATTGCCAAAAGAGAAGAAACATTAAAAATTATCTAGAGACAGCTTAAAAAAAGAAAAAAAAATGCACAGCTTTCAGCAAATATTCACCCAGTTGGTCTTCTGTCCACCGAAAATGGTATGTTTCTGAACTCTACACTGTCATAATAGTCCATAACTATAATGTGTTCATTATATATGTATATTAATTATGCCACATAAATCAATTCCTCTTAATACTGTTGACTGTTTTTCAGTAGCACGTAGAGGTGTGCCCAGCTGAAACTCCATTGTACTGGAATAAATGTCAATCTTTCCTTGAAAGACATTATGATTCAAAGGACAAAAACTAGCAAGTACCGGGGAAAAAAAAATAAATGTGGTACTAAATGTGGTAGGAATTATAAAGGGTTAGTTTAACATAAGTAATATAAATTAGTGTAAAAAAGCTCAGATCACAATTTTTTACTTGCCTATAGACTAGGCGATGGCAATATTCTATACATCAAATGTCAGAAAGGAGCCTCCTTTATTTACACAGTGACTTAATGAACTCAGAGCTACTTGATTCTTGTAAAATTAATTAGTTAAAATTCTGTTCAAATACTTTGGATGATTGTTGTGGTTTTGTTTAGTGGGGGGGGGGGGGGGGGCTAAGGTGGTAACTTCTGTAGGAAACTGCTAGAAGTCGCTCCCCTTTGTTCAGTGGACTTGGCCAGGCCTAGGGCGGACCTGCTCCTGGCCAAGGCCAAGCCGATTGGTAGCAGAATGTTCCGTGATAACGCCTCTGCGATAATGTATTTAAGAAGGGCAAAACAGAAAAAAGAGAAGAGGAGATGTGAAGAAGCTGAGCGGGGGCAGAGGCAGAGAAGGGGAGACGCAGGCCTCATGGGCCTTGCAGGCCTCACCCTCTGGCCTCTCGCCAGTCGGACGACTGGGCCCGACTCGGCCCGGCCTGGCTGCAAGAAATGGAGAAGAGATGAGATGGATGATGTGAAGAGATTCTGAGAGGCGTCCGCCAGCCTGTTGTGAAGAACTTTTCTTGTGAGAAAAACAGCTGCAGACGCCAAGGTCAGTTCAGAAGGAGGGGGAGGAGTAATGTGCCTCCTGGCCAAGATTCCTCTGCAGCCTGTGGTGACGACCATGGTGGAACAGGTTGTCCCCCTGCAGCCCATGGAGGTCCACGGAGGAGCAGAGATCCACTTGGAGCTCGTGAAGGACCCCACACCGGAGGAGATGGATGCCTAAAGGAGGCTGTGGCCCGTGGAGGGCCCGCTGGGACAGCTGTTCTGGAGGCACTGCGCCCTGTGGAAGAGATGACCCACGCCGGAACAGTTTCAGGAAGGACTGTGGCATTTGGGTGAGACCCCACACTGGAGCAGGGGAGGAATGTGAGGAGTTCTTCCCCTGACCATGAAGCAGTGGCGTAAAACAATGTGTGATGAACTGACCACAACCCCCATTCCCTCTTCCCCCCTGTGCTGCTTGGCAGGGGGAAGGTAGTAGAGATAATGTTAAGCTTGGGAAGAGGGAGGGATGGAGAGAGGTTATCTTGTTCTCTGTCTCATTATCCTGCTGTTTGTAGCAATAAATGAATAGTTTTTCCCAAGTCGAGTCTGTTTTGCCCGTGACGGTAACTTTAAGGATTTTCTCCCTGTCCTTATCTCAAACCTCGAGCCATTTTTCTTATATTATCTTCCCCTATTCTCTCAGAGGGTGGGGGGAGTGAGAGAAAGACTATGTAGTCTGGTCCCAATCAGGGCTGAACTATGACAATGATATAAACAAGTCCCAAGAATTTTATGCTATTTATTGTTTTCCAGAATAACTTCTTTACACAGCACACATACTTAAGTAAATATCTTTAAGCTTTGAGGTTAATTTGTAAAGAGATTTTGAAAGATTTGTGAGTATACAGTTACGTCTGAAATCTGATCTCTAAGTCCTCGATATTAGGTACCCAAAAATGAAAAATAATAATGCTATCCCTGAAGTTTGAAGAAGATGAACACAAAGCACCTAATGCACCTGGAATTTTTTTTAAAAACCCCTCCAATTAGAAGCAGATACTAAAGAAAATTATTTGAATGTTTAGAAGTCTTGATTAAAAAGCAGTAGTACATTTACAAGTCTCAAACCAGCTTCATGAAATAGATGAGCAAATATAAAATCACAAGATATGACCATAGATTTTCTGAGGATGAATGGAGACAATACACTGTACTAGACAATACACAATAACGGTTGCTTTCAAAAAATCTACAAGTTCATGATGCATTTTAAATATGAGCAAGAAAACATTTAAATTTGGATCAATTACTCTAAGTTCATTTACAGTTCTGGTGCCTATACCTAGAAAAAATATTTTTCTAGAAGTCTCTAATAGCATCTGTAGCACTTCACTGAAGGAAAGGAGGTACCTACTACTTCCTTCACACTTTACACTTAGAAGTAAATTAGATTCTTAAGTAAAACAGGATTAAATTCCTGACCTGAATATAGGGGAATTAAATCAGCACAAGGAAACTAGAAAAGAAAGGCAGAAACAACATATGAGTAAACAAGGGTTTTGTCAACCAGGATCAATGTCTTAAAGATCAAGTAATTTATTGTGCTAATATTGATAGATAAGTAGCTATGCTAGATATGATCCATGGATACCATTATGTAACTTTCTAGGTGTGTGAGTATTGCATACTGAAAACCTATGGCATCCCAAAATAAAACACAATATATATTCCCTGACTGTGTTATCACATGTATTCTTTTTCCTCTGTTTTACTCCACCTAAACTTAAACACTAAAAGTGAATATAAGTTCATTAATTGCTTCCTTTTAAAATGTTTTACTGATTTTACACTGAGGATGGGAATATTTATTTCAATATAGAGAAAATGGCTTTAAATCTTCCAGAGGAACTAGCTGAGTAAGCAAATGATTCAACGCATGAAAGGAAGTGTCATGGCAAACAAGATTATTAAAAAGGACCCTCCAGTTACCTTCTGGCCATTGGGTTCCATTATCAGCTTCAATGAGGTAGCAAATGCTAATTAGCCCCTGTGGGTAAAAGGGACAGTTCCAATAACAGCCATAATGTCAAAGGCAAAAAATGTTAAAAGTGTAATTGATAACTACACTCTTGCATCAGCTACTAGGCCAAAATGAGTTTTTCATCAACTCATTTTCAGGATGAAAATAAAAGTGTAGAAATAAAGTAGTTGTCAGACAAATGTTGCAGGAAAATTAAACAGTAGGCTAGCTTGATTTTCACAGCTGATACTGTAAGTGACAACAAAAAATATTTTTGTCTAAATATTACAGAGATGTCAGAAATTGCATTTTCAGATTTTACTTTTGATTCATTAAGGCTAAGAAAATTATTTTCTGATTGTTGATTTCCCTCAACATACTTTCATATTTCAGACCTCCCTTTGAGTAGCTAATAAATAGATTTTTAAATACGTGTATGCTTTTTGAGACTTAGAAAACTATTCTCTAAACTAGTATTTTATATTATTAATTGCTGCTCACACATCTTTGATCATTCCTTTAACTGATCTTTCCACAATGGGAATGACAAAAAATACTAATTTATTAAATAAACCATTGGAAAGGATCTGTGAACAAAAGACATCATTTTGCTCAAAGTGTAACTTGTTTCTTTTCCTTCTATTAATCACTCCTACTTTTTGCCCAATTACCTGTCGTTCTCTGAATTGTCTAGTCTGTGCTGAAGAAGGCCATATAATAGTAACTTCTCTCCAAAGTGTTACACGTTCTATATATATTTAATGAATTTGCTTTTGGTCAGCAGCTCTCCTGTTAGAATTCTCTTTCAGAACCTCATTTTTCTGGTAAATAGAATCTTTCTTCTAATTCCTAGCCTAAATATACTCATGAACAGCTCATATATATTCTAGTATCAATGCTATCCATCTCATTTTTTTCTTTACCTCCTTGTCTGCATTTGGTGATGATATTTGTACGCCTTCTCAGGCTTCCTTTCTGTCTCATCTCTTCAGACAGGCAATCCAACTTGCTAATCACTTTGATATCTCCTCTTCTAGTTTGTCTCAGGCATCAGTCCAACTTTGCTGAATGTGAATGACCACAAAAGTAATTTTCATTAGATTTCCATTAGGATGGTTTGTATCTAGTAGCCTTATTGGAGATCATTATTCTTTGTCTATTTGTTTGAGACATGGCCTGAACCCGTGGAATACTTGATACATTGTATGACATGTTAACAATCAAAAATATTCTGGTGAACTAAATTAACATCTTGGATGACTCTTCCATTTAATGGAAATTATCACAATTCATAATCATGAGTAAATCACAGACATAGTTCATGATCTTGAGTAAATCACTGAATACAAGGCTGAGGAACTGAAGTACAACTAGAATCTACTCATCCAGTTGTGGCTGAAGAAATTATAGAAAGGTAGCAGTCAATGCCTCTCCATGTTATTACAGTAATGTTTCCCCACAGCAATAAGAAAACTTAGATAAATAAAGACTGTGCTCACAAGTTAGCTCCTACGTTTAGAATTAGTAATTCATTAGACCTTAGAAAAGACCATATAAAAGGACTGAGCTTTTCATTCTTTTCTGCACTGAACTATGAAAAAAATATGAAAATTACAGAAAAACAAATGGTATTATCTAATTATTCAGCAAGGAATTAAAAAGAAGAAATGATGACTCAGATTCTTATAAAATAATTTAACATTTTTCTGGTCTCCCTTTACTTGCTAGTACAGTCATGCTGCCTAATTAATTCCCATTGTTTTTCAAAAATCTGGTGTTTTTTAAAGAAAAGATTAAATTCACAGTATTAAAACTTCTTGAAAGAAAATTTGAAAATGTACCTGGGATTATTTTCTCCAAGACAAAATGGATAATGCTGTGACCCTGGATCAGATTGCCTGTGATTTCAGAAAAAAAAAAAAAATTGTATTGCATACATTTACAAGAGGAAAACAATTTAATTGTTGGCTTACATAACTGATTAAATACTCTATGATTCTTTCATGTGTTTAGGATTCTTGTCTATAGTGATAGAATTTATGTTCCTGAGGATGGAGACAAATCAGAACATGTAGCAGCATCCTGTGACTTTCCCCAGACACACTGAGCAGTGAAACAGTAAGATGCTCTGCACAAATCAGCAAAAAACCCACTTTGACATTCTTCTCCCTCAAAGATAAGGTTATTTATTTTATATGGCTAAGATCAGAAAACTGTATTATTTTCCTGGAGTATTGTTTTGATGTAACATTTAGCTTTGATTTAAGCCAGTGAATGAGAAGGATATGGCCTTTAGTAATGTATTTCTTAACTACTATGCTTATTCAACAACTATGTAAAAAAATAACTTGCCTCTAAACCTGAACTATTCTGATAACACAATGCTTAGTTCCATTACTATAGGCTGAGCAATTTTTACTCGTTCTACACAGTAAAAGTGATGTGATGTTGGATCAACAAGCATGTGCTTATGAGAGAAGTTATTTTTAATCAGTTGCAAAACTGACTTTATCAACAGATTTATCACTCTCTGCTTAGGAAAACAGATCATCTGAAGTGGCAAATGAATCTGGCATTTAAATATTCTGAGTTCATTGGTGGATTAACATGCAGAAGTACAGTAATCTCTTCTGTAAGTGAAGGAATAAATGCAACATAAAGCCTACAGATCTTTACATGGTCTGCTTTGTGAAGATTCATAGAATCATAGAATCATAGAATGGTTAGAGTTGGAAGGGACCTTCAAAGGTCATCTAGTCCAACCCCCCTGCAAGGACCAGGGACATCCCCAACTACCTCAGGTTGCTCAGAGCCCCCTCCAACCTCGCCTTGAACGTTTGCAGGGATGGGGCATCCACCACCTCTCTGGGCAACCTGTTCCAGTGTTCTACAACTCGCATTGTAAAAAAATTTTTCCTAATTTCCAATCTAAATCTACCCCCCTCTATTTTAAAACCATTACCCCCATCCTATCACACAGGCCCTACTGAACAGCCTCTCCCCATCTTTCTTGTAGGCCCCCTTGAGGTACTGTAAGACTGCTATCAGGTCTCCCTGGAGCCTCCTCTTCTCCAGGCTGAACAGCCCCAACTCTCTCAGCCTGTCCTCACAGGAAAGGTGCTCCAGCCCTATTATCATCTTTGTGGCCCTCCTCTGGACCTTCTCCAGCTGGTCCATGTCCTTCTTGTGTTGGGGACTCCAGAACTGGAGACAGTACTCCAGGTGGGGTCTGATTCATGATCAAATGCTTTATAGTTTTATCTCCATCTTTGTGATTCAATGCTGCCATATTGTGCCACGTGCCTCTAATGAAGTAATTAAAAAAAAAAGTTACAGCAGAAAGTATCAGAAGAGTCTTTCTTTCTGTCGGAGAATTAGTAAAACTATATATGGAGGAAATATCTGCGGCTCAGGCATCACAGACTCCTGTATGTGCTAAACACAGATTTATCTCAACATAATCCCTTTGCTGGAAAGAGAAGCACAGAGTACAGAGAGCTGTATATTTGACAATCACTCCTGACTTAGAGTATGCACAATTCTAGTCGTGAAAATGTTCTGACAAATTCTTACTTATTAAAATAGTCACAAGTAGTCACGAGTTGGAATATAATTGATGATCTACTGCATTTCTGAGCTTCAATCTGCCAGAGAGACTTCTCTCTCCCAAAGCACCCAAAGACTCTTTTAAACTAAAATAAACTTACTGTCTTTAATATTCCATTTTATAATCTCCTTTTAATATTGCTGACTGAGATACTATTTCTCTTACTGTCTTGTGTTTGGCTTAATAGTTTTCTATGACAGAAGATGACTCTCTGTGTTGTGTCCAGAGGCTGAGCAGCATAATGAGATTTTGGACCATGATAGTTCCACATCATAAAGTAAACACAAATAAAACCCCAAAACTTTTCTAGTGAAAAAAAAAAATCAACATTCAAAGTAGTCTTTATTCTTCCCAAATGCTTCAATATCTCTTTCTAGGTAATACAAATCAGCCACCTTGCCAGCTTTTCAGTGGTAGGAGATGCTCCACAATTCCTACTGAGCTCCTTTCCAAACCACTTCTATAATGTGTTTGTTCATCAGCTCCAAAGTCAACACAATGTTATATAGGTGAGAATAAAATAAATGAATCAGCCAAAAAATCCTTTGGATGTAATCACAGTGCAGCCATGGGGAAAGGCATTAGTAGGGAAGTGCTCAATAGTCTACAGGCCTCTGCAACAGATTAGCAAATGATGCCCATGAAAATAGTTTCCAATAAAGAAACCTAAAGGAATAAAAGATGCAGCAGCACATGTTTAGAGAGATTCTGAAACACTGGACAATCAAAAAGAGGAAAAAAGATTGTTAAAAGAGCTAAGAATAAAATCTTAATACAATCACTGATCCTTTGGTATTTAAGGAAGATTGAAAATGCTACTTATGTATGATTTTACCTCACTTTTAATAAAAATGTTATGAAAATCTATTTTTCCTAATGGCCTTGTTGAAGACTAACTCTGAAACTTAGCTAACACTAATTAAGTCAAACATGTTCTTTGTGTGCGATAAGCTAACAACTGAAGGATACCTAATCACCTCTGATCAGAAGAACAACATTTTAGTATACTTTAACCAAGGACATTCATCCAATTAAACCTTGAGAAGAACATTTAATCAGAATGTTTTGAAGATGCTTTGTGTTTGGTGCCAACTACTGAAGAATGTAGGGGAAAGGTAATTCTGGTGGGGGTCACCACGACTACCAATTCATGGGCCGTCTACTCAATTTGTACTACTATCTCAAAAGAAATAGGCAGAGTAAGAGGACTGAGCATGCATACTAATTTACATGCTAGGCAAGGAGACTTGAACCATTCATTTTATAGAATATTAATGCATATGTGTTAGAAAGTTGTACGTAAAAATATGTAAAAGTTTTGTGTATACATACATGGCAGAGGGTCCTGCTTGGTGTGCTTGATTTGTGGGAGACCACTGAGCACCTAGGCTTGAGCAAACCTGAAATAAATTAGTTATGTCTCTCCTGAGTATGTGATTATTGGCTCATTCATTGCACACTGGGTGACAAATTCGTCTTTTTTGGACAACATCCTCCCAGCCTGCAGGTAAAACCGAACCACTGCTTCTATTAACTGGGAAAAATATGGATTTGTCCATATAAAATAATTGCCAACAGTGTGCAAAAGGCAGGAGTACTCTACATTAACAAAAGGTAAAAGCAGAAATGTGGGTTGTTTTAATGGATTATTCACTACTCCCAGAATAAAGGTTTTATGCTTCTAAGACTCTTACCATTTATGGAAATAGCAGTTGAAAGCACCTCATAAGTAAAAGTAATTCTATCAATGGGTGTGAAAAATATTTCACTCCTCCATCATTAATAGCACATACATGTTCCTCTAAGAGGTGACTGGTAGCATCAATGGTGCAATAATGACTTTTTATTTTAGTGTTGTTTTTTTTTTTTTTCAGTTTTTGTCCTAATTCAGTCTCTAGGAATCTTTTCTTGTAAAACAGAAAAAAAATCCGGTATTTGCATTTGACTCCTATGTAGATTAAATTATAATTAGAAGGTAAAAAAAGACAAGCTTTATTCTGACAAGTTATACCTGCATTTAATTTCATAACCTAAATAGTAAAAATAATAATAAAATATGTAATCTATCTAAATAATAGTAAAATATATAATCTATACAATTGCATAGGGGAAGGTCAACATGAAGAGAAAGATAACTCAAAATGAAAATGAATAAAGAACTGAAAAAATTGTTTAAATAAGATGATATCAACAACCTGCAGAGAAGAAAATAACAAAACCAAGTTAATATTTAAAAAAAAATTAATCAGAGTTTCAAGTGAGTACTGAAAATCCATTTAACTTGGCCTGAAAGTAAGACAGGCTTTAAGACTTTTAAGTTGGCTTCTTCCATACTAATGTACCTTAACAATATCTTATTTGCCAAAACTATTGAGGAGCTACTATCCCATAAAATCCAGTAGTGCATATAACCTTTGAAAGTAAGCCCACTTTTTTCATCCAGGAACTTCAATAAAACCTGTGGATTTTTTACCATTAGGCAATTCAGTTTGAATGTTTGGGCATATGCAAAGTTTTGTTTGCATATAAATCATTGCAATTTACAACAATTTATGGAAATAGGTAAATTAAACCATAAAGCCAAACTTTCAAGCACCGAACAACTAACTGCATTTATTCTCAAAATATACATGCTATAAGACATTAAGCATCCTTAATGTACACGTTCACTACGCTAATACAGTTTTGAATGCTCACTTTTGAAAGAAGTGATATCTTTCAGATAGATACTGTACAGTTCTGTTTTGTGAAGTGACTGAGACAGACATTTGTGTAAAGGAAGACTGAAGTTCTCACCATAATTTTGAAGGTAACAGTGTCCTATTTCACAACCTGAAAGCTTCACTTTCATTTTCAACTTAAACTAAATACAAGAAGTTGTACTAAAAAAATAAAAGTTTCTCATTCTCTGTAGCTCTCATTGCTTAGATTGAAGTAATAAAGTAATGTTTTAGACTGTTGCCAAAGTGTCTATGGTTTCAGAGTTGCTCCACCTACCTGTGTTGACACCATAATTATGGCAACACACAAAACTTTACAGACAGGAATAGTGACATTCTAGTTGACACAAAAAAGAGAAACACTCATGTTCAAAGTAAGAAGAGAAATAACTCAAAATTGCTTTTGTTATGTCTCTTGTTTGGCAGAACATCAGATGTTGCTTTTGGTAAAGAAACAGATACACATCTGCTATCCCATATTTAAATACTAATTTAAAACCTCTGAGGTCATTTAGAGGAAGTACTCCTAAAACTTAGTCTAAGCCTAAGCTTCCGCTGTAATAATTTTTAATCAATGGAGAGGAGTCTAATTTAAAGTAATTTTCTTTCTGACTAACTTTTAGATATCGAAAAGATTTGATGGTTTGTTTAATATAGCTGTTAATAGAGAAAGACAGGTGTCTTCACTGGTTTCCAGGACACATCATAAGCAAGCTATCTAAAATGGTTGAACTGGATTGCCCCAAGGCTATCATGAATAAGTGAATTGCTGTCCCAGCACACAATAAGCCTGAGGAAATGCCTGTCTTGCTAGAACCATTGGAGACAGTGAGGTATTCTGGCTTCTCAGCTCTTAAGTGCCCAAACTAAGCTGCTTTCAAACCCATTCATAACTACTCCAGTTGTCTCCTGGAAGAAGATGCCTCTTTCTGATGAGCATAATGGGAGCCCAGCCTCATTAGGCTGAGACTCTTTCTAGTGGCATCAGTTGCTTTGCAAGAGACCCTAGTGTAGTTTAAAGATGTAACTCCAAGGGCTCCACTGTCCTCCTCTCCCCCCACTCCAACTCTTTCTCTCTTTTTGTGCATAGAAAACCTGTTATTAAAAACCTACAGTTTTCAATAATTGTCTGGACCCTTGTGCAAACAGCTAATAAGTGATAGTAAAAGTAAAAAGCATAACAAGACAAACATGAAATTAGAAGTTCATTTCAGGAAAGTTCAACTATTTCACAAGTTGACCGCATCATACTGATATAGTGCACTAGACATAAAGCTTCCTTTAAAATAGGACAACAATAAATACCTGTAAACCACTTAGAGTAAATAGAGGAAAACATCCTTACTTCCTTTTATATTTAACTTCTGTTTATTAGTGAAGATAAATGACTTTTATATTAATATTATGCATGCTCCATGGTTAATAGAAGTTGAACAATTATGAATCACAATTAACTGTCTCTAAGATGTGTAGAAACAAATAAAGGCTGGAAGGGACACTGCCATCTAGTGATGCGATAAAAAGTTAACCAGATCATACATTAAAAAAATTCTTGGTGGTGTTATAGAGAAATAAACACACTTCTCAAAGATTAGTTAATGCATTAAAACTCAATAGATCAATAGAGAGTTGGGAGGCTGATTTTCTGATCTGTTTGAAAAATAGTCCTATCAATAATATTGTGCTTCAGTGTGAGATAGATCTGCTTATCAAGAGACAGATATATATCTCTAAGAAAGTTAAACATTGTCTTAGAAAAAAATATATATTACTGAACATAATTATACTTATGTCTTCCACAATAAAATCAGGTAAATATAAAATAAAATAAATCAAGCTAATCTAATACCACCTAAATGTAATTACTTCACTGCTGGCTCTGAACTCCAGCATCTGTGGAGCTATTACATTACATTATTTCACAGAAACAATGCTGAAACATTGACCAGAATATATCTGATGAACTGACTCCACTTCAGGGTAATTTTTCTTCTATTGCTCTGTAAAAAGAAAACATGGATGAGCTGATAAACACAGCTCTCGTTCCCTCTTCACCAAAATAAACTTCCAAGAATCTCAGGTAATGCTGTGTGATGCTGTCAAGTATTGCCTGTTTTAAGGCAAGCCCTGTACCTCAGATAATCTAGTACAACATTTCTGGTTAGTTCTGTATCTGAATTTGTCAAAGAGTGATCTTGGAAATATAATGGTATTTTTTATGTTTTAATTGCTTTACTAATGGTGAATACAATGGATATATATTTATGGTGAATACAACAGATGCATACAATGGGTGTAACAAATAAGATCCTATAACAGATGTGCAGATCTGGGCTTTTTTACTTTATTGTGTTGGTGAGCTGCATTTCTTCCTTGAGTTAGAGAACACATTAGAAATGGTGCATTAGATCAATTGAGAATTCATTCTATAAAAGTAATTGCACTAGCGAAAGGGTTAAATACAATTCACCTGAGAAAGGAAAGGATTCAAGACCAAAATTAACAGGGAAAAACAAAAGATGTCTAGTGCAAAAAGAAATATGTTGCAACAAGATAGTTTTTATATATCATTGTATGAGTAATAGAAAAAGAGGGACAAAAATAAAACAAGACACAAGGATTGAGGGAATAAATATTGATATTGCAGAAGCAATTGACTTGACATCGTAATCTCTTGTCAAGCTGCACAGTGTCTCTTACTCTTGCATTGACATACAGCAGCTCCAAATGTCATCCTAATTATACTGGCAGAGAAAAGTGTCCTTAGGGAAATACAAAGTGGAAACAAACAAACACAGTCATCCCATGCTGTGAGAATGGCACTTACACTTCCATTTTAGTGTTGAGGAATACGATGTTACATTTGGATCTAAAACATTAGCCATCAGTTTTTTGGTTTTTTTTTTTTTTTTGCTTTTGTCTTTATTATACACTATAGATATTTACATTTGTGATTATGGTATTTCTCTGAAAAAAACTTTGCTATTTTTTTCAAACTGATGTTCTAAGCAAAATATATGTCCTGTTAAGTGCCAGAAGAATTTTAAAAAAACAAAAGCACACTTCATTATGATTTTCAGATTTATTTTTTCTCTTGTACATTTTCACTAGATATACAGAGCCCTGTTGTCGCAAGGCCAATGTTTTAATATTCTTTTTTTTCCTCAGGATGCTTCTGAAGCAGGAATGTGTGATCAATCCTTTTAAGCAGATGAAGAATAGAGGCATAGAAACAAAAAGATCAGATCTTCAGAAAACATGGCCATTGTGATTCTTACCAACAGGAGAAAAACAAAACCCAATTCCTCTTTAATGACGACAGACATATACAGAGATAAATTTCCTCGTAGATGTCTGAAATAAATAGAAACACAGTAGAAGGAGAAGTAGTAGTAGTAGTTGTTGTAGTAGTAACAACAGTAGTAATAGTAGGTGCTTGTGAGTTCAGGTATCTCCTGGAGTGATCTCCACAGATCAGAAATTTGGTGTAAGGGACAGCAGTACATTCAGAGCAGAGTGACATATTTACTTTCCTAAATTCTTGCACAGGTAGTTTCTACACCTGGAACTCAGAGATGTTCTTTTCTATACTTTCAGTCATCACAGAAGCTTTTATCTTTATTCTAGCAGAGCATTTAGTTTTGGCTGTGGGGAAAGTTGTTTACAGAAAATTACTTTCCTCTCCATAGCACATACAACTTATCACATTATATAGAATATTTCATATTCACTTTCATCATAAAGATTTCAAAGGGCCATATCACATAGGAAGGAAGGTTGTTCTCAGAAGTGAAACAAGATAGTTATATCAGAAAGTACTAGCTCGTGTAAAAAGTTGAGAATAAATGAAAGGTTTGGGCAGGAGCCAGGGGATGCACATCGTTCTTCTTCTTGTATAGAAATTGCATAGGATAGTTTGGACCAACAATATTTTTCATATATAGTCTCCTCAATGATAAGAAATATTTATACATAGTAGCAGTAACTCCACAGATGTGCAGATCTGGGCTTTTTTAATTTATTGTGTTTGTGGGCTCTAATTCTCCCTTGTAAGCTACACCTTCAGTCTCCTCTGAGAGTTTATAAGAACAGGGGCACCATGCAAAGAATTTTCATTTTGCTTTGACATCTCTGACACAGCTTCAAACCAAAGTTTGTGTTTTTCAGCTCTGCTGGTTTTTTCCACTATTGTGCTAGTGTTAACAGAATAACCTGAATAGGGAGAAATGGTATAGAATTATTGCCAAACTGATCTGTAACTTATGTGCTGAAAATTATAAGCTAAATATAAACCTTAAAACCATTAGTACGTAACAAAGATTATTAGTTTAGAAGTCACTCACTAAGTATAATCCTATTGTAGTTTAGCCCTGCTCAGGACCAGACTACCCAGTCTCTCTCTCACTCCTCCCACTCTCTGAGAGAATAGGGAGAGACAATATAAGAAAAAAGGCTTGAGGTTTGAGATAAGGACAGGGAGAGATCATTAAAGTTACTGTTATGGGCAAAACAGACTCAACTTGGGGAAAACTATTTGTTTATTATTAAAACCAAAGCAGGATAATGAGAAAGAGAACAAGATAACTTCCCCCCACCCCTCCCTCTTCCCAGGCTTAAAGTTTTCTCTACCATTTTCCACCCTCTGAGCTGCATAGGGTGGGGAATAGGGAATGGGGGTTACGGTTAGTTCATCACACGTTGCTTTCCACCGCTTCTTCCTCCTTGGGGGAAAAACTCCTCACATTCCTCCCCTGCTCCATTGTGGGGTCCCTCCCACGGGCCACAGTCCTTCGTGAACTGTTCCGGCGTGGGTCATTTCTTCCACAGGGTGCAGTCCCTCCAGAACGGCTGCCCCAGCATGGGCCCTCCAAGGGCCAGAGCCTCCTTTGGGCATCCATGTGTCCTGGTGTGGGGTCCTCTCAATTTGGTCCTGCCTGGCTGCAAGAAGTGGAGATGAGATGTGAAGAGAACCTGAGAGGTGTCTGCCTGAGCCAGGTGTGAATAATTTCTTGTGAGAGAATGGCTACGGACACCAAGGTCAGTGAAGAAGGAAGAAGAGGAGTAAAGTTGCTCCTGACAAGATTCCCCTGCATGCATAGTGAAGACCATGGTGAGGCAGGCTGTCCCCTTGCAGCTGATGGAAGCCCATGAAGGAGCAGAGATGCCCCTACAGCCCATGGAGGACCCCACGCTGGAGCAGGCGGATGCCTGAAGGAGGCTGTGGCCCATGGAGGGCCCACACTGGGGCAGCTGATCCAGAGGGACTGCACCCTGTGGAAAAGGACCCCACACTGGAGCAGTTCATGAAGGACTGTAGCCCGTGGGAGGGACTCCACACTGGAGCAGGGGAGGAATGTGAGGAGTTTCTCCCCCAAGGAGGAAGAAGCAGTGGAAAATGACATATGATGAACTGACCATAACTGCCATACCCTATTCCCTTCCCGCTGTGCCGCTCAGTGGGGGAATGAGGTAGAAAGAATTGAAATGAAGTTAACCCTGGGAAGAGGGAGGGGTAGGGGGAAGGCTTTATTTTGTTTTATTCCACATTATCCTGCTTTGGTTTTAATAAAAAAATAAATGAATAGCTTTCCCCAAGTCAAGTCTGTTTTGCCCATAACAGTAACTTTCATGATCTCTCCCTGTCCTTATCTCAAACCTCAAGCCTTTTTTCTTATATTGTCTCTCCCTATTCTCTCAGAGGGTGGAGGGAGTGAGAAAGAGACTGTGTATCTTGGTCCCGAGCGAGGCTAAACTACAACAACAAGCCCAAAGTCTTAGACGGTCCTCATAAGACATGCCTTCCAGCACTTTCACCAGCTTTGTTGCCCTCCGCTGGACGCATTGAAGTACCTTAACATCTGTGTGAGGGATTTCAGTGATGGTCCGTGTAGGGCCACTGCGGGAAATTACAAGCTGCACACAGCTGTGAGAACGCGACCTTGGAGAGGGGAGCTAGGAGGGCTGTTATCTCAGAGAGGGGAGCTAGGAGGGTTGTTATTGAGCAGTATGTTGCTGCTATCCGGGAACCACTGTTAGCCACCAGGGCACGTACTTGGCAGGCCTTGCTGCATGTGCTGGCCACCTGTGCATCAACACCTGGTCAGAACTCTTCCACTGAATCTGCTGAGGGTATAAACAGAGATGGCTCAGAGCAGAGGGAGAGAGAAAGGACCCAGAGCATGCTTTACGAACAACAGAGGATGCCTTTAAGGTGCTGCGCCTACCTCCCTTCTCTGCTCTGACCCCGCTGATCATCATCCTCCTGCTTGGCGGTGTCTCTGGCTTAGTCGGGTTGGTAAGACTCTCATAAAGGGAAAACAATATGCTAGTAACTGCTTATGCTAGGAACTGTAACTGCTTATGCTAGTAACTGTTTATGCAAGGCTATAATAGAGCAATAAATACTGTTGTGCTTTTAAATATCATATGTTGGGTGAGCTTTGTGCATAGGAGTCCTACGAACCGGTTACAACATCCTTCTTAAATTGCCCAGAAGTACACACAGTATTCGAGGTGAGGCCGCACCACTGCTCAATACTGGGGATTAATCACTTCTTTTGACTGGCTGGTTATATTGTATTTGACACACCTCAGGATGCAATTTGCCCTCTTTGCTGCTAGAGCACACCTGACTCATATTGAGCCTGCTGTCAATCAGTACCCCCAGATCCCTTTCTTCAAGGCTGCTCTCCAGCCACTCCTCTCCCGATTTATATTTGTGCACGACATTTCTCCATCCTAGGTGAAGAATCTGGCATTTCGGCTTGTTAAATTTCATGCCATTAATCATAGCCCAATGCTCTAATCTATCTAGGCCTCTGCAAGGCCTCTTGTCCTTCAAGAGAGTCAACAGCACCTCCTAGTTTGGTATTATCAGCAAATATGCTAGCGATGCATTCAACTTCTGTATCCAGATTGTTGATAAATATATGGAACAGAATTAGTCCTAGAATTGAAATCTGAGGAACACCGCCGGTGACCCGTAGCCAGCCAGATGTAGCCCATTCACTACAATCTTTTGAGCTCTGCCCTTCAGCCAGCTCTTCGCTCAGCATACTGTGAATAACTCTTCAGAGATTCCTTCTCCCTTCCAACCTCGGCTGTTCTATAATTCTATGAAAAGGTGTGTCGTAGTTCAGCCCCGATCGGGACCAGACTACGCAGTCTCTCTCTCACTCCCCCCACCCTCCGAGGAGGAGATGATATAAGAAAAACGGCTCAAGGTTTGAGATAAGGACAGGGAGAAATCCTTAAAGTTACTGTTATGGGCAAAACAGACTCGACTTGGGGAAAAACACTCATTTATTTCTAAAATTAGCAGGAGAATGAGACAGGGAACAAGATAACCTCCCCCCACACCTCCCTCTTCCCGGGCTTAACATTATCTCTACTACCTCCCCTCCAAGCAGCATGGGGGGCGGGAAAGGGAATGGGGGTCGCGGTCAGTTCATCACGCGTTGTTTTACGCCGCTGTGTCATCGTCGGGGGAAGAACTCCTCGCATTCCTCCTCTGGTCCAGTGTGGGGTCCCTCCCATGGGCCACAGTCCATCGTAAAACTGCTCCAGCGTGGGTCATCTCTTCCACGGGGTGCAGTCCCTCTAGAACAGCTGTCCCAGTGGGCCCTCCACGGGCCACAGCCTCCTTCAGGCCTCCACCTGCTCCAGCGTGGGGTCCTCCACGGGCTGCAGGTGGATCTCTGCCCCTCCGTGGACCTCCATGTACTGCAGGGGGACAACCTGCTCCACCATGGTCTTCACCACAAGCTGCAGAGGGATCTTGGCCAGGAGCAGCATTACTCCTCCCCCTCCTTCTTCACTGACCTTGGCGTTCCTCACAACAGGCTGGCAGACGTCTCTCAGGATCCTTTTTACATCTTATTCACTTCAACTTCTCATCTCCTCTCCACTTCTTGCAGCCAGGCTGGGCCGAGTTGGGCCCAGTCGGCTGCCCGGCGGGAGGCCAGAGGGTGAGGCCTGCAAGGCCCACAAGGCTCACGTCTCCCCCTCTCTGCCCCCGCTCAGCTGCATCACATCTTCTCCCTCTTTTTTTTTTCCTGTTTTCCCCTTCTTAAATACATTATCGCAGAGGTGTTATCACGGAACATTCTGCTACCAATCGGCTTGGCCTTGGCCAGCAGCAGGTCTGCCCTAGGCCCAGCTGAGTCCACTGAACAAAGGGGAGTGACTTCTAGCAGTTTCCTACAGAAGCTACCACCTTAGCCCCCCCCCTCACAAAACAAAACCACAACAAGGTGGAAAGTGTAACTGGAATGATCAGACAGGTAATTTCCAGAAATTCTAGATAATATTGACCATGAGGACAGGACTACTGGGGAGCAATGTTTTTATAGCCTTCTTGGGCAGCAGTGGTGCAATGTGAAAAACATTTCAACTTAACATAAATCTGAAGCTTTGCAAGAATTAAATAGGTCTATATTAGCTCCTATCACTCTAAGCTGTTGTTTGTAAATCAACCCTCATTTGCGCTCCTCATTCCCACTAGAGTGTTTACTTTTAAATGTAAATACTATCTCCACCACAGAAATCAAAAGTCTGACAGACTGGATTTTGCGGGGCAGTACACAGCTGCTCAGCTTCCTTGAGTCAAGAGAGCTATAGGAAGAGAGAAAGCCACCGGGACACCTTCTCAACAGGGTTGCTAAATGCTTCTTATGGCCTTATTGCTTCTTTAATGCCTCATTGAACGGTAATCTCTTACAGAATGTACGTAAGTAGGATAATCTGCATATTTAATATTCACAGAATTATGCCCCTCTAGAACTAATGATTTAAAATAATGATCCCATTTATGACAGAGAAAAGGTATTTAAATAAAGTATAGTTATCATTTATTTCACAGTTGATTTAAAACACATTGTTGAAATGAATGCTTTGGACTGCCTGTAAAAAAAGAATGAAATGAATGAAAAATCAATCAAAACTCTTAACCTTTCTAACAGTGTCTATTTGGGATAAAGGAAAGAGAGAGCCTGTGACTGAAATCTGTATTGCCATAGTGATTTCATATTTTCTACTCTCATGTCTACTGCACCACTGGAAACTCTTTAAAGAATGTAATGAAAATTGCACCCCTGTAGGTAATTGCAGCAGGAAATGCTGCAGTCAACTGACTACACCTCTCGTCATGTGACAGAGAGGTAATCTTTCATCCCTCTTTCCTGTCAGATAACTGAGGACAAAAATAAGGAGCAATTTTTGTCAGTATGTCTGTATGTCATAGGAATCATTGCAGCTAAAGTTAGCAAACTGACATTAATTGTAAATATGTTCAACAGTGCCCACTGAGTCCTGTATGTATGTCTCGTTCAAGTGGATCCATTGAAGTCAACTGGATTACTTACCAGCTCAGCTAAAGTCAACAGAAATGGAGTTAACTCCCATGTAATTAAACTGAGCAAGGTTTATTCTTGTACGTGAAAATATGAGACTAACACTATTGAATAAAAGGCCTTGAAGTCTTTTTATATATCTTTTAAATGTGACTTTACATGGAGAGTCATCACCTTCCTTTCATTGTAACCCTTGCAACTTCATGTACTTTGAACCTGGCACAAAATGAAATCTTTCAGAGAATCTCTGAGTTGCCAAGATTATGGATATTATATGCTACTCTAATCAAGAACATTATGATTCTTTCAGGTGTATACAATTTAAGAAAGAATAACTTTCCAAAATTCATACTGGCTTTTATATGTTCTGCATAAACAGAAAATACATAAGAAGTGTTTTCCAAGATAGAATTATAGAGAAAACTGTGTTGCTTTAGTCTGAAAGCTTAGAGTGGAAAAGATTTGATTAAAAAAAAAAATAGAAAAAAAAATTCTTGGCAAGTATAATGCGTTTCTGCTTCCTGTATGTGTGATTTCCAAAAAGTCAGAAAATATCTGAGAAAGTCAGGATGAAATGAAGGGAGATATAAGGGGCTGAAATGGAGACAGAGTACCACAGATGAAAGACAACCTTTAAAGTATCTTGAGAGATAAGTTTTGGATAAGACATGTTAGAGAGTCTGATATTAAAGTACTTGATATACATAAATTATATGTTTTAGCATTTATCCTTTTGAAATTGCTTTTAATCTTATTTGTCACTTGTTGCAGGAAAGCAAATGCTTTCAGATACCCTATTGCTTCATGCAAACACACACACACACACACACACACACAAAAAGAAAGAAAGAGAGAGAGAAAATGTCAGCACTGACCAATAGAGAGCATGTTTCTGGACTGAATTATTTCACTCTTAATGAAATAAAAATCCGTTCTCTCAGATGTCATTATATGCTACCTTCTGATGAATAGTCATTTTGAAATGGCTTTTTACTATCTTCTTTAACAAATGTGTTCCATGTACAAGTTCAGATATATTATTTTCTTGGTAAAAAACATGAACTAGGAGAGAAGAAACATGAAATATCATTATGTGGGTAACTATCTAAGTTTTCAATTATCTTTTTATGGAGACTTGCTCAAAGCAAAAGAGCGGCCCTGAATATTTTTCTAGAACATTGCAATAGTGTCTCTTCCAAGAGATTATGTAGCATTTGTTCTTTACTTTTTGGTTTTAACGTGAACACTGAGATATTGTAACTCGTAAGAATATCCTGCTGCTTGGAGTAGAGATGCTGGTACTTTTGTCTTCTTTGTACTGTAAGACATTTAGCTTGAGAGACTTTTAAAATGTGATTTGAACATTTCTCCTACCTCTTCAAAGAGCTCCCTAGTACCAAAACGAATTCAGGTAGGGAGAAATAAAAGATCAACATCTCCAATGTCCCCATTAAGATCTTGTCCACTAGTGATTCGGGTCCTTCTAATCCTTTCTAAATATTATGTAGTTTTGAGAGATCGCTTACAGTACCTTTCCTTTCCCAGCTAGCTGCTATGAATATCCTTGCATCGTTACAATGGGGTAAATGGGATTGACTCCCCTTAGGCAGGGAATAGACCTGCAGGTGGACAAGTAATGTCATCAGCTTTAAAAAAAAAGCCAACTAATTTTTCTGGTTATAACTTGCTGATTATTGTCTGAAAATGCCTACAAGTAGGTGAAAAGAATGAGAGGATTGACTATGTTAGGAGCAGGCAAGGCGCGACACTGCTTAGCTTGGCGAGTGCTGAAGCTCTGCAGGAGCTCAGAGGCACAATTCTGTATTCCTGGAAACCTGCAATTTAAAAATGCAATATATGCAGAGAGTTAGATAACAGCTGAGTGTATGTTTTAACAATCACAGTTTTGGACCAAAGTTTTTAAATTTAATTTAAATCCATTTTTAAGAGCCTTAATAGCATCCCGTCCATAATAAGTGACATATAACTATGATTAATGAGGTTAAACTGAGAAAAATATGTTTTTTCCATAATATATTCCAAATAAATATTCTCTTCTCCCAACTTGTCAACAGTTGTCAAGTGCTGACAATAAGTATTCCAATTAAAACTATAATTGCTTCTTGTTTTTATACATATTCTATTATCCTTTTTCAGAAATGAAATGTTAACTCTTAGCAAAATCATAGAAACAAAGCACTACAAAGCAAAACAAAGCCCAAAATATCCATCAAGCCGACAAAGGGAGCAAAGGAGTTCAGAGATAACTGGAAGATGAAAGTGATGTGAAGGTAGAAGCAGAAAAACATTTTTTAAAACATAAAATCTGTGTCAATTCTCTCACTTGTTTATTAGTAATCCTCACTCATTCATATGCTTGTGTTAAAAAAAAAAGGTTGTAGTAAGTCTTCTGTAATAAATATAATCCTTTAAAAATGTTTCATTTATTTATCTTCATCATGTAAATACAGGAAATTATCCAAGCATTTTACTAAGTCAGATTTTCTCTTGAACATGAGCCAGCAATGTGATCTTACAGCAAAGAAGGCTAATGATGTCCTGGGCTGAATTAGGCACTGCCAGCAAGGCAAGGGAGCTGATCCTTCATGTCTACTCAGCACTGGTCAGGCCACACATGGAGTACTGTTTCCAGTTCTGGACTCCCTAGTACAAGAGAGATATGGACACACTGGAGAGAGTCAAACAAAGGATGACAAAGAGAAGGCTCAGGGGAACCTTATCCATGTGTATAAGTACCCAAAGTGAGAATGAAAAGATGGAGCCAGGGTCTTTTCAGTGCTGCTCAGTGACAGGACAAGAGGCAGTGGGTATAAACTAAAAAACAGGAGGTGCCACCTGAACATCAGGAAGCACTTTTTCACTGTGTGACTGAGCACTGGCACAAGTTGCCCAGAGAGGTGGTGGAATATCCAACCCCGAAGATAGTCAAAAGCTATCTGGACACAGTCTTGGACATCCAGCCTTAGGTGGCTCTGCTTAAGCAGGGAAGTTTGACTGTATGACCTCCAGGGGTCTCTTCCAACTTCAACTAGTCTGTGATTCTGTGATTTTGGACAGAAGTCTTGAAAATAAAGAGTCGTAGTTTTTATCCCATTGATACTTAAATTAAAATTATGATCTCTGACCTAAACTTCATTGGATTTCCAGATATAAATCTAGTCTCTACCGCCAGAACTATATCTCCAGCCAATGGATTAAATATGATATATTGACAACTTAAGAAAAGGAATGTATCTTTTCTCTTCTTGTAACTTAGAATAAGAGGATTCTCTTCTGCTTGAGTTTTTTAGACACTATACTATATGCAACATCTTAGAAAATTTAAAAAATTCTATGTGTGTATATGTGTGTGTGTATGTGTTTCAGCCTTTACACAATGAATGCATCTCATCCACCAATGGGACAGCTAATTCAAAAAGCGCACTATTGTACATGACTAGTATGCAATTACAGAATGAGAAAAAGTGGCATTTCACTTTCTTTTCTATACTTGTTCAGAAATTAAGTTCAGTAGAACCTTTGAAATTATAAAGGACTGAATTTTTTTTAGAGAATATGGCATTTTCTTTTGTATGTTTCTAAATGAATGATGTAGATAATTTCTATGATGAATTTCCTAATCCTTATTTTTATAGAAAGACAAAGACAATTTCAGCTAGTGGAGCTCATTTTCAACTAAGTCTCTGTCTACAGTGCAATTACAACTAGAATATTTTGTAGCTGGAAATCCCACTAAATCTTTAAATAAACTACAATGCGTTAAAAGCATGAAAGTGATTGTATAAAAGTACAGATTCCATCTCAGGTGCTACCATATATGCTTCTACTAATCTTCTACTCTGTA
The DNA here is from genome assembly GCF_036417535.1 of Chlamydotis macqueenii. Lineage (NCBI taxonomy): Eukaryota > Metazoa > Chordata > Aves > Otidiformes > Otididae > Chlamydotis > Chlamydotis macqueenii. The sequence continues at coordinate 14,306,614 of NC_141558.1, forward strand.
TCTTCATTTTAAACATTTACTGCCTGTGTTAAGTAGACTAAAATAGTATGTGTCTGTACCAGTAGTAACTGAAAATCACTATATGTATATCTTCACACAATGTTCCAAAATGCAGTAGCCTACGAGGCCATGATGAGAGCCAGGTTCGTAGCTTCATGCTCTTGTGCAGGTGTGACAGAGTATCCCTTTTGTCTCCAACAAAGGGGTTGTGCTTGTCTGGCACCTTGAAGCTGCACCATGTTCAGGCTGGCATGCTTTAAAACAAGACTTTGCTAATATATCACTGGGTTTTTGAACTTTACTAGTATTGCACTTGATGCTGAAAGGTATTTGAAGTACAATCAGAAGTTATAAGCAGTTACAATAAAGAGAATAACGCTGCAATCTGTCTTTCTATTACTTTTTTTTTAATATATATTTTTAGTGTATTTTTTAAGGAAGATTGAAAAACAGAAAGAGAAAGAAGATTGTTTCTTCCCTGCAATTATTTCCTCTCAAATAACAACACTTAGCCCCCGGAGTACTAGAAAGGTGTTAAGTTCCACCTCTGCAAATCTGCAGAGGAAATACAGCTGTTGGGCATGCAGACTTAAACCCTATTTATGTCAAACAAATCCAGAACCTGCTGTTATCAAAATGAGGAGGTCATACCCTCTTGTTCCATGTATTTCTCTCCTCCACTCTTAGCTACACCCATTCATTTTGCTAGACCCCTCACGTGAGCCAGTTAAACTTACACGGCCAGAGGAAAACAAACCAGAAAAAAAAGTGAGAAGCTTTCTTTTCAGTTAGAATGGAGCTGAAGTCTTCGGCAAAAGGGAATTGCTAGGACTGAATTTGAGGTGTTGAGAGGAGGTGGCATGCGGAAATAGTGACCTGTTAGTTTGGGTCAGCAACTCTCTTAGGACTGCAACATATCAAAGCCTGTACTATTTCACTTAATGTTAAGGGCCTAATTAAGTTATCTACATTAGATCAAATGAATAATATTCACAAAGGGGTCATTGTGTCTCAAATCCTGGCACACACTCAGATCTAAATGTCCAATTTCAAAATGTAGAGACGTGTCTCTTCCTATTCAGGAATCACAATCCCAAAGTTAGTTCTCTTTATGCCATTTGTATCAAAAATTCAAAGGTTTCAATCATTCTGGCGAAGGACATCCTGAAGAGAACCTTACTTTTCTATAGAGCATCACCTAAAAAGTGAATGCCAGAATTTGAGTTTCTTTTGCTCCTTCTGGGGATATTAACCCAATCTGCTGGTAGCAAAGTTTTCATACTAAGTTGTAGAGAAGTCTCATCCCATTCAACTAAATATCTGTTACATTACACGGCATAATGGGTAGTCTTTTTGGCTTAGGTTGCAGAACAGCATTTATGCCTGGTTTTTGGTATGTGGATTTTAGTATTTATTCAACATGCTCTCGTGAGACCCCATCTGGAGTACTGTGTCCAGCTCTGGAGCCCCCAGCATAAGAAGGACATGGACCTGTTGGAGCAAGTCCAGAGGAGGGCCACGAAGATGATCAGAGGGCTGGAGCACCTCTCCTATGAAGACAGGCTGAGGGAGTTGGGGCTGTTCAGCCTGGAGAAGAGAAGGCTCCAGGGAGACCTTACAGCAGTCTTACAATACTAAAAGGGAGCCTATAAGAAAGATGGGGAGATACTGTTTAGCGGGGCCTGCTGTCATAGGACGAGGGGTAATGGTTTTAAAATAGAGGGAGGTAGATTTAGACTAGATATAACAAAGACATTTTTTATGATGAGAGTGGTAGAACACTGGAACAAGTTGCCCAGAGAGGTGGTTGATGCCCCATCCCTGGAAACATTCAAGGCCAGGCTGAACGGGGCTCTGAGTAACCTGATCTGGTTGAAGATGTCCCTGGTCCTTGCAGGGGAGTTGGACTAGAGGACCTTTGAAGGTCCCTTCCAACCCTAAAGATTCTATGATTCTATGTTACTGTTTTAACTGTTTCCAGTATTTGACAACAGGTGAATTGAGTGTCAGAGTATCCAAACTGTGACTTAAAAATTGTAAGTATCTTATATAAAAATATTGTTTGACAAAATTAAAAAAGCAGAGAGATCTAAGCAGGAATATAAAGAGAAAATAAAGAATTTCAGGTGACAGTCTTTCCTGTGGGAACTTACATAAATTACAAAGTGATATCTCAGAAGAGGGAGAAAGAAAAAAAATCACATAACCTTTCTTGTGTTTAATACAAAAAAAAATTGAGAGTTTTCTTATTTGTGTAGATAGTGTTCCTTTTGAAGATTTATAGGAATTTAAAAACATATATTGTGAGCTGCATTGGAACAGAGTAAAGCTTATTATCTATCATACCTCAGGAAAGTCAAAGTGATTCTAAAGCAAGAAGGGAACTATTGCCCACCTTTTGTTTGATGCTTGTAAGCAACTGTATTCTTGAACTGAAGCATCATTTGAAGGGAGAGCTGAGGACAGATTTTTTTAGGTCAAATGACAATTGAAAAAATAGGCAAGCTTTCAGGGTTTCAAACTCTTCAAGTTTTTGTATTCTCAGTGTCTTCTTGTAAAAGCTCTACAAGTATTCACACACCCTGAGCAGCCTTAAACACAGGAATCTTAGTGAAGAGTGTCACTCTTCCCATTCATAAGCATTTGCCTGACTAGCAGTTAAATCCAATATGAGAAGGGTCAGATTTTTTTTTTCAGCTCCTGTAAACTGCAATTTAAAATCAGTTAAGATGGTTAGCATTTTTATTTCCTGAGGTAGCCAAAAATATGTCTATCATCTAGAATGTGTTTAACCCTGAAGTCTTAAAAGTGAATCCCTGCACTTTTGATGGCCTAATTAGCAACTTGTTCAAAATGCCTAAAGTGACCATTAGGGCAACAGGTTAACATAGTATTTACTATCTTTCAGCCTTTTTGGATAAACTTTAGGAAATCTTTAGTTTATCAGCTTTTTTACATTATCAATTGAATGCACACTTTGGTGTTGTGATTTAAAATGTCACCCAAATGGTCTGAAAATTGTATTTGGAAATATTAAAGAGCAGTCAGTTGTGGAATTAGCTGAAAGGTCAGGAAGAGCTATGTTAATTTTTTTTTTATTAATTAATTCCTAGACAGTGTTAGAACCACAGACAGGTAGCAGGCAATGTGCTTTGCAGAAAACACATTATAATAAGGAAAATATGAACTGAGGGTCATGGTTAGAATTTCAGCTATTTATTTACAATTTATAACTGTTGAATAAGGAACATATTGTATACTGCATACAGAGGATAAGGGGATCTTCATGGATTACTGTCTAAATATGTGACATTTCCAGTACAGCTGTACTATTTACTGCATATACTGTACATAATGTGCACAGTAGAGAAAGAAACATATAAATATAAGATGCACAAAAGAGAAGACAGGAAAAAATAAAAATATAGGAATTAAATTTCAAACAGTGCAGGAATAAGGTCCTATCGTCATCTGCCATTGAATATAACTTGTAAAACTACAGAGCTAAAGAGCTGTATCCAGCTTTTAACTCTAACTCTCTGTACTCACAATGATTTTCTCCATACAATCAGGTGAGTGGTTTCATGGAGAGGATCAAAAATATATTATGTGTATTTACATTAGTATGAACCAGGAAAAACTCCATTTCACTCAGCAAAGTTACTTTGTTACAAATCAAGTAGTATGAATATAGAATTATATCCTTATAATTAATTCCATAAGCACGACAGGGAAAATAAATATAGTTTTTGAGATTAGATTGTGATACCACACGTGAGAAATGGTACACATGCATGTGAGGAGAATGTGTCAGATAGACAGAAATGTCAGATGTAGAAGAGAGTCATGCTGAGAAAACTGAAGAACATGGGGCAGGTATGAATACTGATAAAATGGGAAGAAAACACTCAAAACAAGTGGGAGAGACAAAGCCGTATTACAGACAAATGTTGTCCTGGGTTAGAGGCAGAGGGATCATGCTGTGTCGGATGCTGTTCCTCTCCCTTTTCTATTCAGAAATAATGGAGATTAATTTAGAACATAGGCAACTAGAAGTGTTCCAGTAGCAAGCTGTAAAAGCATAAATTTTATAGTTACATTGACCTTAATGGACCTATTTGAGGCTTTAATCTGGGACAAGATATAGAAACAAGTGAAGAATTTAATGGCTGGAGAGGCTGTTAGAATAAGTATATTTTCTTTTATAAAAGGAAAGTATTAGAAATCTTAATGTAGTAGACATTGGAATACTTATCTGATTCAAAGAAATGTGACAATTGCTTGTTTGACAGTCTTCAAAAATAGACTGCAAGAACACAGTAAATGATGCATCTACATTGTCAAGTTTAGTAACTAGTTACTAAAAATCTTTAAAAAATCTGAAAGCAGAATCTGTCAATCCCTGTCCCCCCAGTGTCAGACTAAAAAAATTGTGTGTAAATTTTGAAATCTTAAAATAAAAAACATAACAATAACATTATTAAGCAGGGGATATTTTAAATTTAATTCATATTGAATTTTCCAATTACTGCGGTTTTAAAATCTCTCTCTCTTTTTCTTTTTCTTTCCTCCCCCCCTATTTGCCATATATTAAGGAGATTATAACTTCAGAAGTCATGTATTATCAATGGAATTGCTTCCTTATCCCAGTCACAGGGACAATCTTGGACACATCTTTGTGTGGTTTAATCTCCTCCAAAAACATAGGAAGAAACATTTCTTCCTCTAAAGTGGTTTTTGCCATCAGACTGCTTTAGCCATGCTCCCAAATTTCCCAAGTTTTCCTCCATCAATTTCTATTCAAACAGCAGCACACTGAGAAGGAAAAGAGATTTCACCGAATGGAGATACCCAATAGAAGTCCTCTTGAATGAAAGAAGAAATGCACAAAGTTAAGATTTTAAGGTGAAAACAGCTCAAACATTAAACTGCCTAAGCCAAACCCATCCCTATAGTAATTCCAACTAAAGCAGACCTCAGTTCAACTTTGTGTGTAGAGTTTCTAGGCCACACAAATGTCATAATCTTTAGTAATGCATTTCAGATGAATACTGTCTGCAGATTTTTAAGAGGTGTATGTTCATAGAAATAGTAGTTTTCTCATGATTTTCACTACTCATGTTTCATGTAAACTGTTCACTCATTCTGCAAAATGGTAGTAAAAACCCTGAAACAGGAGATCCATTTTTTTCACACTATCTTAACAGATCATTCACAGAGAAAAAGAAGCAGGCAATGAACTGGTTAGTAAATAAACAATTCACAAATAAATTTTACTGTTTCCAGTTCTTTTACTTATAACACTTGCTTCCAGCATGTTTTCTTTCCTCTTTGCAGTGAAAAATGCTCAGGATATTGTTTGAAACAGATTATGTGTAGTTTAATGTGATTCAGTCTGGCTTTTTGTGTGCTGCATATACTCACAGTCTTTATAATTCATGTACAACACAATCTGTCATTAATCTTGTATCATAAGAAATAGACACATTAGGAATGCTGGATGAGTAAGATGTCTTAGAAGGAAATTCTAATAGATGTGATAACATGCATACAAAGCTATTTAAACGGCAAAATTTTATAAGATACAGCAATGATGAAATAGCAAGATAAAAAAAAGACAAGTAACATTAGTAAGGAATGATTAATGAAGCACTATTCCATAAGATCATGACAATAGTATGATGTTGTCACACGAAAAATCAAAAATCTTTGAATTAGGTAAGGAAATAAATTTGATAGCACCGTTGGATTGTCAATATGGACACTGAGCATAAAAACAATGATCTGTAATATAGTAAGTATGCTAAATAGTAATGAGCAAATATTAGCCAAACTAGAGACGTCTTTGTAGATCTAGATGCTTATCCTCCTAAAGAATTAGATTTTTTCCTCTTTTCTAGAGAGACGCTTACTGGAATTTAATCATTCTAGAGTATGATGAACTGATTTTATTGCATGAGCTATTTTCTACAGCAGTGGAATGGAAGGGTAAAGTTTTCAAAATGCAAGAGGAAGAACATTTCTGTTTATTCAGAATCAGATAAAGCTGGCTAAACACTTGACTCTGAAAAATAATTACAAATCCATTCCTTCCATTAATTATTGAACTACTTTCAAGCAGACTCCAGTTTCTAAATGTGAATCCCTGCAAATCTTAAATGCATGCCAAATGGACCTATATAAAAATTGATGTTTCTTTAGAAAAATAGTAAGGCCTTGGTTATCCAGGCCAAAGTAGTTTTGAATCAGACATTTCATAGAATCCCATCATCAAATGCAAAAAAAAACTGTGACTCATCTATCATGATGTCAGATTGTGTTGCTGAGCTAGAATTGCAGTCATCATAAAAGTTATCCTTGCTGATTCTCCTAGTGTTACTCTTACTAAGGTATAACTTCCTTGTGAGGAACAGGATACAAAAGACAGCAAGGGATTTTAAGGCACAGAAAATCTATTATGATTCTAAATCAAAGTAAAAAATCCATATAATGTCAAGATACTCTTCTAAATTAGAGGCCACAGATGGAAGCACTCATACTTGATTGTCTTTCAGAGTTGAAACGAAGATGCAGTTTAATTATATCCTTGCAGCAAATATGAGGACAAGAAATGTTACAAAAGTCTGTAATTCTGAAGAAAAGGTTGCTATTCCACAACACTAAAAAGAAAGGTAATACTTATCGTCTGTACTAGTGAGGATCATTTCACTTCAGCTATGTAGGTAGCCATAAAGAAACACTATGTGCCCAGGCTGCAGTGTAGTTTTCAAGCTGGCAGTTTTGTGGTGTGCTAACTGCCTTTGATCAAGGGGTGCCAACACAACTGTATATTTGGCATTTGGTAGGCACTAGGAATTTCTAGGGTTAAAATGGACTTGATCTTACAGCAATTTTAAAGGGAAATGTTAATAGACCAAAAGTAAACAAGTAACTCCTGGTTACAATTGAAGTTGGTTTTTTTTTTTAAAAAAAAAAAATTGAATAATCATAATTAACCCCTCTTTGCTTTTAATATCACTGCTATCTCCTCCATTATGGATAAGTGCCTATATTTCAAGTAAAGTAGCTGAACAGTTTGAGGTAGATTAAATTCATAGGTTTTTGGTTTTATAACTCCAAGACAAACAGATAGCTTTTAAACACTGAAAGCAAAATAAATGCAGTGTTCTCTAGGAGCTTCTTTCAGTGCTTTGTTTCTTGTTTTGGAAACTTTTTTACCCCACTTTGACAGCAGTCCTGTAGGATTCGGAGAATTTTGGAGTCAAATAAAAAAATCCATTGAAGTCAATAGAGGAACCCTTGGCAAATACTTCCACCACCAAGTAAAGAGAAGATCTGAAGACTGGACAGTCTGAGGGCCAGGACCCTCTTTGCATTCTCTGTCCAAGTGTTGGTCGCAGCCCAGGCATAACTTGGGCTTTGCTGGTAAAGTGAATGCTGGAGCCCAGAAACATGATATTGATGATGTCTGGGTATTTCTTTGCTAAATCCACATCAGAAAAAAAAAAAAAAAGCAGTACACAGTTTCCAAGTACAGGGTTTGTGGTAATGCAGCTAATATCCTCACTCTTCTATAAAGCATGGTTCTGTTCAAGCTGCCTATTAGGAAAGGCTGTTGGCTAACACTAAACATGATCGGGCATAGGGTGAGAGGGAGTTTGTTCATCTAACCGAAAACCCAGCTGTTTCTTAATCAGGCTATTCAGTTATAAGGAAAATCACATAACCACTCTTTAGCTCTGTGTCTGGCCTTTTCCTTTACTAGTGTAGATGCAGTCCAAGTCCCTGAACATCCTCTGGAGCGTGGTTCAAGGAAGCCTTGTAAAGTGAACTTGGAACTTTGCAACACAGATATGAGGAGAGTTTGGCTGTTGAGGGAAGACTTGGACTTCAGTTTAACAGACGGTATATCCCACTGAATTCAGCAGGTGGTTGAACAAACCTGTGGAGGAGTAGAATCATAGAATGGTTAGGGTTGGAAAAGACCTTCAAAGGTCATCTAGTCCAACCCCCCTGCAAGGAGCAGGGACAACTTCAGCCAGATCAGGTTGCTCAGAGTAAAAAGGAAATGAATGTATGTGAACTCAAATGTAATGTGCACAGCAAAGTTTTGATCCAGCTAGATGCAGAAGGCTTTAATGAGATGTTTTAAAACTACTGAACTGCAGTATAACAGCAAATGTCAGTTTGTGTGCCTGTACAGATATATATACACTTGAAATATACACATATATATTTTAAATATTCAGTAAGTAAGATCAGTATTACTAGCTTTCAATGTGTCAGTCTATATATTTGCAATTATAATATTTTGTCTAAATGCAGAATTTGGCATTTTACCAAATATTTTCTTCTAAGAGTACCGTGTCATAGTTTATAATGTGAAAAATTAACATAACTGTAAAGTCAATTACTACCTCTGCATCCAATCTTCTGGAACACTTGCTGTTTCTCTCTAGGTATCTGTTATTTTATTAGTTACCTAATTTTTTGAAGTAGCAGTATTTTAATTTAGGTATAAATCAATTAATGTGTACTGCTTTGGAAAAGAAAACCTACAGGTACCTTGAAAGACAATCAATGGAGATAATTTTTTTTCTTGAAAATGTAATGGCTCTTACAATCTTTATGTACATTAAAACTATAAAGCAACTGAAACAACAGTTATTAGGTCTAATATCAAAATGCATCTAGAAGAAAGTTCATTTAGCAATTTTGGATTCCAAAATACGTATAGATGGAATGAATTATTGTAACAAAAAAAAATTATCTCTTTGACTATTATATCTTAAATATATCTTAAATAGTATCTTTATTAATGGCAAAGTAATGCAGTTAATCTGAGAGGGTAGACTCTGATGTTGCCTTGTTTGTTATTGTAGTTGTAGCCATAGTATGTTAGCAGATATTTCAGCATGCTGTTTGTGAACAATTCACAATGGAATTCTCTAGAAACATCTGGCAATGATGCACAGATAAATAAAAAAAAATACAGCAACTGTACACTTGGAATGCATTTAGTTAAAGAAATAACTATTTTATCATCACCTGTTATGCAAATCAAAAGCAGATGTCATATAAGTAGTTCATAGCAATTACAGTAATAGTCCATATTTGATAATTTGTCCTACTAGTAAAAAAGATGGAAAAATCACTTGAATAGCTAGCTACATTATCGCTATAAGATGGAGTGGCAAGGTCAAAATTTGATTATTTTAGTGAGAAGATCAAAATGTGATGTTTTTATTTAAGGTGTGTTGCTTATCATGAAGGAGTGAAAATTAATCATTTTGGTACCAAAGATACATTTCTTCTTTTCCTGCAGTCTCTTTTGAGCTGTTTTGTCAGTCTGTTGTGGTCAACGGCTTGATGTCCAAGTGGAGACTGGTAATGAGTGGTCTTCCTCAGGAGTCAGTATTGGGACCAGCCCTGTTTAACACTTTTGTTGGTAACATTGTCAGTGGGATAGAGTGCACCTTTAGCAAGTTCACTGATGGTACCAAGTTATCTGGTGCAGTCGACATGGTGGAGGGGAGGAATGGCATCCGGAGGGACCTTGGCAGGCTGGAGAGGTGGGCCTGTGCAAACCTCATGAAGTTCAACCAGGACAAGTGCAAGGTTCTGCACATGGATCGCGGCAATCCCAAGCACAAATATAGGCTGAAGGGAGAATAGATTGAGAGAAGCCCTGAGGAGAAGGACTTGGGAATGTTGTTTGGTAAGAAGCCAGCAATGTGTGCTTGCAGCCCAGATAGCCAATCACATCCTGGGCTGCCTCAAAAGGACCGCGGCCAGCAGGTTGAAGGAGGAGATTCTGCCTCTTTACTCTGCTCTCTCTGGGTGAGACCCCACCTGGAGTTTACCTGGAGCCTCCAACATAAGAAGGACATGGTCCTCTTGGAGTGAGTCCAGAGAAGGGCCACAAAGATAATCAGAAGGTTGGAACACCTCTCCTATGAGGACAGGGTGAGAGAGTTGGGGCTGTTCAGCTTGGAGAAGAGAAGGCTCCAGGGAGACCTTATAGTGATCTTCCAGGACCTAAAAGAGGCTTATAAGAAAGGCAGGGAGAAACACTTAGCAGAGCTTATTGTGAAAGGATTAAGAGTAATGATTTTAAAACAGAGGAAGGTAGATTCAAAACAGACATAATGATTTTTTTTTTTTTTTTCCAATAAGGGCAGTGGAACAATGGAGCAGGTTGTCCAGAGAGGTGGTGGATACCCCATCCCTGGAAACATTCAGTGCCAGGTTGGACAGGGCTCTGAGTAACCTGATGTGTTGGGAATGTCCCTGCTTCTTGCAGGGAGGTTGGACTAGATGACCTTTAAAGGTCCCTTCCAACCCTAACTAGTCTGTGATTCCACATCTACCAAAGGCAGACATACATATTAATAAAAAATATTTAATTAAAATAATAAGCCTAAATTAATGCAAAATATACTTGATATACTTAAGCACATTACCTAGGGAGACTGTGTAATTCACAACATTAGACCTTATTTAAAATAGACATAGTCAGAAAATAACAGAATATATCCTTCTGTCAGACCTAGTCTAGACCCATTTGCTTATACCTCTGAGCAGTGACGTAGACCAAATCATATCCTTAAGACACTTTCAAGCCTGTGTTTCTAAGACTGCATTATGCAGCTCATTGTTTCTATTCTGAAAAATGACAGCTTGTATATAAACTGTGAAGAGTACTGGAATATCTATTAATATTTCCTAAAAAAATCTTTTTGAGATAGAAGTACTATCTAAAGCTCTGTTTGCTACTTGTTTAAGACTAAAACAAGAGGTATGTTCAGAGAAGGTGATTCTGAGCAGTGTTAACTATCTGTGTTGATGGCTCTTACTTACTGAGACTTTATTTTTTCCCCTTCAGAATTGATTCTTCTCATCCTAACGGGATTTTGGCTTTTTTTTTACTTGTTCTTTTCTTCTTGTTTCTAGTAAGCCTCAAATTACTTTTTCCTTAGCTTTTCTATTCATTATTATTGTTTGCCTTTTTAGATGAAATAAATAATTCTAAGCATTTGCTTTTCATATAGCTCCATAATATCGTGTATTGAATGTTTTATGCTTTTTCATGCAAAAAATAATGGCAGAACTAGTCATGTTCTTGGCAATATAAAAAGAAAAAAAAAAGCTAATCATTCTAGAAAGGAAAGTGGTTTTCTTTTAATCTAGGTAACGCTAATTATTTCTGCCTGAGATACACTCAAGACAGCTGTGTAGGAGTTGAATTGTTTAGACTCCATTGTTTGTCTTTTTTTTTTTTCTCTTTTACTTCTTATGGGGGCTTTTTTTTGTTTGTTATTAAATCAATTGCATACAACATAGCCATAAGCTTATGGCTATCATTTAAAGAAACACAAACAGATATGAGGAAATGAAAATACACACAACCTACTTTAGCATAGAGGAAGAAATAATGTGTGCAGAACTAACTCATGAATAAATTTAATAGATCTAGAAGGCTCTCTGAAGTACAACAAAATTGGTTTTAAAAATGTGATCAATGAGGAAAAGTAAAAAATGTCTGGACTTCTCTGATCAGTTAGAAGAAGAAAACAGTACTATCTCTGCATAACCAGAGTTCAGCTTTTTAGAGAAGTATCATTAGTGTCTGAATTAGTAACAGCTTCACTGATCTGAGGAAACATGAGTTTTTTTCAAAATATTCCAGTAAGCCATAGCATTATAACCTTGAGTGCTTAGCTCAGCAAATGGAAGGCTAAAATGCTTTGCATCATTACGGTTTCATCTAATATGTCAGCTCACTACTGTATTTTAGCAGCCCAGTGCTATGCAGAGATAACTAGTCATAAGTAAGTGAGCTTTAGTACTGAAAACAGTGACGCTGAATTGAGCTTCGTTTTCACCTTCTTGATAGTCCTTTAGCACAGTGTATGCATCAGGAAGACATAACTGACCCTCAGCCCAACAGGCAGAGTGAGAAAAAAATGCACTCTGTTCAAGGCTAGTCCCTCCAGTCCAAAATAAAGTGTACAAAGAAACACATGCTCTTTTAAGTCACTTTTTATGGAATTAAGTTGAGGGTATCAAAGCTACAAGATATATTGTGCAAGTGTGCAAGGGCATTTGAAGGTGCAGAGCCTGTTAGGGTAAGATAGGAAGGTGTTACAAAGTACAGAAAGAGCTGGAGCTGCTGCATTCTTGTCTGTCATGTCTGTTGGTAAATGTTCCCCTTGGCATGAGCAGAGCATGTAGTCAGGAAACCAGCAGCTGGGCTTGATCTTTGAATTCAACCAGCAAGTATAGAGAGTGAATATATCAGCTCCTACCTACTGCTTCTGTGATTAGCTCAAAAATTTATACATAGCTCTGAATTATATAAAATTCTGCTTTTCCAAACTTGGAGTGTTAGGCCTATGTATAGATTTGAAGTACATATATGGATTTGCAAAAAAAAAAAAAAGTAAGAATTGTTCAATTTCTGATATCTGTTTTTCCCTATCTTTGGGGAACCAAGATGGAACCTTTCGGAAACTTTAAGAAAAGACAAACACACCTGAACACTGAAATTCAAAGGCCAGTGGTAGAATCACAGAATATCTCAAGCTGGAAGGGACTTACATGGATCATCAAGTCAAACTCCCTGCTCGTAGCAGGACTACCTAAAACTAAACCATATGACTAAGAGTGTCGTCCAGAAGCTCCTTGAACTCTGACAGGCTTGACCTTGTGACCACTTCCCTGTGGAGCCTGTTCCAGTGACAGACAACACTCTCAGTGAAGAACCTTTTCCAAATGTCCTATCTGAACTTCCCCTGGCACAACTTCATTCCATTTCCTCATGTCCTATCACTGGTCTCCAGAGAGAGGAGATCAGCACCTCCCCCTCTACTGTCCCCCTTTCGGAAGTTGCAGACTGTGATAAGGTCACTCCTCAGCCTTCTCTTCTCTAAGCTGAAGAAACCAGGTGACCTCAGCTGCTCCTAGTACATCTTGCCCTTGAATGGTATAGGAGGTCCTGCTTCAATTCCTTGCTCTACTACCTGGAATATTTAATGGAAAAAACTTCTGATCTACTGTAAGCACAAAACCACAGTTTTCCTTAAGCAAAATAATTATACCTCCTCCATAAATTAAATTTGCACCTTAATAGGGTCAGTAACAGGATTTAATTTTAAAAAGTAATTTTCTATTTCATATTGTAGTATTTGGAAATATGGGACTTTATAATGTATTTCTCAATTGAGAGAAATTAAAAAAAAAAAGTTCTTAGATTTGATTAAAAATAAGTCCATCTCTCAAGGAACGAAAAGTAAGTGACAATTAATGATAACTTTTAACTGATAACTCTAACAGAAAAGTACTCAAAATTAGATTGAAAATAAATAAACTAAAAATTGTTGATTTATCTAAGAAAATCAATTATTCATTCAATAAAATTGTTGAGTCTTGAAACTGTTGTTTTCAGCCATTGATTTTCCTGTTTATTATTAAATTCTCTTTAATGAAAAAAATTATATGCAGTTTTAGAAGCATCTGTTTCAATTTAAAAATTTAATTTATTCTACTCTGTTTCAATTAGGAACTATGTATTTTTCTGAACATACTCATTACATTTCCCACATGCTTAATTCTTTGAACTATTTTAATGTCAATGGTTTTGGGGTTTTTTAAAATGTTTTTGTTTGGATTGTAGTGTTGAAGATAACATTGTCTGTTTACCTCAGCAGCCTCTAAATTCCAAAACACCTGAGCCCAGATCTAACTCTGTTTACATAACTTCTTTAATCATGGTACCTGAATACCTCCCAATTTTCACTGCAGTTATCCTCTTAACACATTGCCATGCATAAGAAAGTAATTGTATCTCCTGAAGTATTTTCTAATAATTTGTTATGGTCAGTGTATAATTATTTTATATTTTTAGACAGCAATATCTACCTAGAAAAGTATTTACCTATGGCTTGTACAATATAGATACCCAGCACAGTTATTCAAAACTCAGAAGTCAGCTTCTGTTTCTGTATAAATGGAATACATGCAATCAGCCCTGGGAAGCAGTACTGTCTACATTTTACTGATTGGGAATAAGCTAAGCAAATAGGAATGGATCACAGAGGAATCCTGCTATGAAGCAAAGTCACTTGTCTTAACCTTAGGCTATGAACTTAAGCATGGGATTTACTTGTCTCTAACCACCTCTATGCTGCTGGCTGTTTTTTACTGAAATTGACAGCACTCTATGTTCACAGTAACTTATATGCATCAGTTATATCTGCAGAAATTCATACTCAAAAATAAATGCAAGATAAAGCTTGTCATAATATAGTGTTTAATAACCTATGTAAATAAGCAAAGGATTGATTTATTTGCTTTTGCACATGTGTAAAACAATAATGAGAATTTTCCTGTCAAACAATATACAACAATCTTCACCTCTAATAAGTTGCATATTTTTTCATTTCCCCATTTTTCTCATTTTTAATTTTATCCAGCTTTCTAGATTAAATAGCATCTTGTAACTCAGTTCTGAGAGGAGGCTCTTTCTTTAAAAGGAAAGAATCAGAGAATCAGAGAATGGTTTAGGTTGGAAGGGATGTTAAAGATTATCTAGTTCCAACCTGCTTGCCGTGTGCAGGGACACCCTCCACTAGATCAGGTTGCTCAAAGCCCCATCCAGCCTGTCCTTGACCACTTCCAGGGATGGAGCATCTGCAGCTTCTCTGGGCAACTTGTTCCAGTGTCTCATCACCCTCACAGTAAAGAATTTCTTCCTTATATCTAATCTAAAGCTACCCTCTTTCAACTTAAAGCCATTATCCCTTGTCCTATCACTACATGCCCTTGTCAAAAGTCCCTCTCCATCTTTCTTGTAAGCCCCCTTTAGGTACTGGAAGGCCACTCTAAAGTCTCCCTGGAGCGTTCTCTTCTCCAGGCTGAACAATCCCAGCTCTCTCAGCCTGTCCTCATAGGAGAGGTGCTCCAGCTCTCTGATAACCTTTGTGGCACATAGAGTGCAAGAGCTCTCAATCCCCAGCTGTGAGAAAGAAGAAACATCTGTTCCATGAAGAAGGATCTGTTCCATAATCTTCCCAGGCACAGAGGTGAGGCTGACAGGTCAGTAATTCCCGGTGTCCTCCTTTCTACTGTTTTTAAAAATGAGTGCAATGTTTCCCTTTTTCCAGTCACCAGGGACTTCAACTGGCTGTCATGACTTTTCAAATATCATGGAGAGTGGCTTGGCAACTACATCAGCAAGTTCCCTCAGGACTCTGAGATGCAGCTCATGCAAGCTTATAGACGTATTTTCAGGTTCCTCAGGCCATAAACCTGATCTTCTCTTACAGAGGGAGGAACTTTGCTTCCCCAATACCTGTTTTTCAGTCTTTCTACTCGAGAGGTGTGTGGTGGTACAACCCCTTCCCCCCATCCTAAGTCACTTGGTGACTGGTACATCCAACCTTGGATGAGCCAGGAATGGACTGCAAGGGCAGTGTACTCAAGCAATGATACACTCCCTTATCCTGACAACGTAGTACATCTTGGCCTGGGGAGTCATGCCGGAATCTAAAAAAAATCTAACAAACTTTGTCCCTGTGTAATTAGTAAAAAGCACTAGGACATTTCATAATCCAAGTCAGGCCAAAATGGAAAAGTACCTGACAAAAGTCAGCTCTCTTGGACCCTATAAATAGTGACCCTAAGTGAGATCCATTAAGCTCTGCTGGTTCACAGCAGGCTGTGACTAGCATCTCCCCTGAGCTAGGACGCCTCTCAGGTATAGTCTTCGTAGACTGAAGAGGCTTAAGGACCATCTGCTGGCAAAGTTAATGAAAGGCCAGGGTGAAGTTCAACTTCTCAAGGCTCAATTATCACTCATTGAGGAATGCTGATACATTATGAGTATATACTCTAAACTTGAGAAAGAAAAGAGAACTTTTAACTACAAGCTAGTCTCCTCTATCCATCTATCTGCCTATATAGAGAAAGAAGAGAGAACTTCTATCTATAGGCTAGTCTCTTGTATACATATATTTCATTGGATCCAAATATTTCTGTCTGTGTTTGTGTGCCTTGTGTTTGTACATATATACTTATATACATATAAATATTGATTTAGGATATCCTGTAGTAAGTTAGTGTGAATCTTGTCATTCTTGAATCTATAATTAAGTCACTATTTTCACTTTGTTAATTTTTAAATTGATTAATGATTAGGTGCCATTAAATTCAACCTTTGACTTACGTCACACTGTTAATAAAATCTTGAATTGCTTTTAAATCATAACCCTGTGAAGCATTTCATCCGCAGCAAAGTGTAGGAAGTAAAATTGCCAGTGAAGACAGAGGCAAAAATATTGTTGACTACATCAGCCTTCTCTTTGTCTGTTGTCACCAGTTTACCACCTTTACTCATTGTGAGGATAAGCATTTTTTTACCTTCCTTTTCTGTCTGACACACTTGCAGAAGCTTTTCTTATTATTCTTTACATCCCTTGCTAAGTTCAGCTCCAGCTGTGCCTTGGCGTTCCTGACCCTATCCCTACACAACTGGGCAGTGTCCCTATACTCTTCCCAGGATACTTGTCCCTGCTTCCACTGCATTTCCTTCTTGCCCTTTAGTTTGACCAGCAGGTCTTGACACTGCTGTTGCAGTCTCTTGCCTTACTTTCCTGATTTCTTACAGCTGGGAATCAAAAGTTCTTATGATCTATGGAAAGCATCCTTAAAGATCTGCCAGTTCTGTTCTGCTCCCTCGTCCCTGAGGGCAGTTCCCCAAGAGGTTTTACTGAGTGGCTTCTTGAACACCTGGAAGCTTGCTTTCCTGAAATTCAGGGTCCTGACTTTACTCTTTGCCTGACCAACATCCCTCAAGACTGTGAACTCCACCAGTGTATGATCACTGTAGCTCAGGCTGCCTCCCATCTTGATGTCACTGATTACCTCACTTGTGTTGATGACCATCAGGTCCAGTATCACATCCCCCCTGGTAGGGCTGCCTATTAGCTGGCTTAAGAGGTTATCCTCAGTGCATTCCAGGAGTCTCCTGGATTGCCTATGGCTTGCCGTGCTCCTTTTCCAGCAGATGTTGGGGTGGCTGAAGTCCCCCAGCAAGACAAGAGCTTGCGAGCGCAATGCCTCCTGTAGCTGGAGTAAGAAGGCTTCATCAACAGGCTCTCCTTGATCAGTTAGATTGTAGTAGACACCAACCACAAGGTTTCCTTGGTTACCTGTCAGTACCATGAAGTTGTTCTGCAACTTTTTACTAACAGTCCTGCTTAAGCATATTTAGATTTTTTTTTTGTCACATAGAACTTTTATAATCTCTTTATATTCCTGGATTATTTCTGAATATTTTGCACATCTCAGGTTCCAAAAAAAAATTATCCTTGCAGGATCCTTGAAAAGAGATTACTTCCATTGAGAGAATCAATAATTTCCTACTCCTTGACTCCTGTGGTTTGACTATTTCTTAATTAATTTGTGATTTCTCATTCCCTAAGCATTTTCTTTAAGAGTTTTCATTATGTATCTTGTGTAAAGTTGTTTTCTGAATCAAAATATTTTGTACTAGATGTAGTTCTTTGGTTCAAATACTCATTCATTATTTCAAATTATTCTAATACTCTACAAGATAACATCTTAGTGCAAAAGATGTGTTGGGTTACCCTCTATTTATCCGTGTGTTGATTAATAGATTTCCATTTACCACTGTCACACTCCATTTTCGCATGAGAGGAAGGCCCCCTTGCGTTCTAGCTGACCTCAGATGAGTCTGGGAGGCTAGGGGTGGCTAGACCAACCTGTCACACACAGGAGTGTGGTTTTGCTCGTATTCTCAGGAACAGAATTAAGACTTAAAATGGAATCAAGTGGGGGTAGGGCTAAATTTCACAGAATCAGCTCTGCATTGAGGTTCGCAGGACAACAGGAGTTGGCTTGCAAGATAATGGGAAGCCATTGTTTGGGTGGTGGTTTGATGTTTCAACAATGTTGAGACAAATATTCGACGCAGTCTTTTACAACCACTTCTACAAATTTGCATGATTTATGTGTCAGAACTATCACCTGGTAATTTCTGGACCGTTGATGGAGCTGTTTTTAAAAACTGATGCCACTCTCACAAACATTTGCTCCTTTAATTCTAGACTGAATAGATAGATTACATACTAATTAATTTTTCAGTAGTTTCATATCTGTGTTCCTTTAGAACTTGTGGGAGATTACCATCTGGTCCTGATGTTTTATTATTCTTTTTAAAAAACAAAAAAAAAAACCAAAAAAAACCAAAAAATTGTACTGATACTGAAATTTCCTCAGACTTTTCCTGGGAATCTTCTGGAACAGAGAGTAACTGGTGAAGGAACCTCACTGAAGGAGAGGTTCCATTTGTCATGGGAACATCAGTGGAAAAAAAACCCACAAATAATTTTACTTTTCTACAATATATTTATAGATCTTTTATGCTGATTTTAAACTTTTCACAGTCAAGTCATTCTGCAATCATTTTCTAAGCAAAGGTTTCCATTTCACTTTTTGCTTCTAATAGGACTTAGTGTTGTACATTATCAAAAAGTGTATGTGTGATATACTCTTGAACCTTGCAATTTCTGCCCATTAAACTAATTGGAATAAGAGTAATAAATGTTACGGTATGTCTAGGAAATAACCTTTTCTAGAATTATAATTAATTCAGCAGAATAAGGTCTTCTTATCCAGTACAACTGATTTTACATGTTGGAAAGCAACCAAAGTAGAGTCTGATATTAGCATTACACCTTGAAAATACATTTTAGTTATTGCATCTTATCCTTTTTGATCTTAGGGAAGCTGTGCATAAATATTGTGTTAAAGAGACAAGATAATAACAGTCAAAGCCACCTGTCTAGAAGGTGAACTCTAGACTTTCTTGAGACTGTGATCTGATATTTCCTGTTCTATGGATTGTAAATATTTCTGCTGTGCACTTATGTTTACAAGATCATAAAAGTCAAATCTGCAACTACTACTCATTACAAAATTACAAAGAGCAAATTACAGAATGTGGGCTTTAATTATAAACGGATTTGGGAGCTATATTAAAATAATCTAGCGGGGTTTCTTATTTTGGTGTCACAATTCTTTCACAGGGCTATATAGGAAGTTGTGCTCTGACGATACCAGTTAGAAAACTTCTGAAATTACTCATAAGTTTTTGAATGCAGATGCTTTAGCAGTTGTAACATTAAGTTAGTAGACTCTAGTAAACTCTAGAAAACAATCCTTTATCACTACTAGATAGAACCTTAAGAATCAAATTTACAAAATAAAATAATATTACTAATTCCTTAAGATACTAGAATATCAATGTCGCATAGGATTGGCCAAATTTTTTGTGTTCTCCCAGTGTGCACCATTTTGGGAACAATATTCATAGAATATTCATAGAATCATAGAATCATATAATAGTTAGGTTTGGAAGGGAACTTTAAAGGTCATCTAGTCAACCCCCCTGCAAGGAACAGGGACATCTTCAACTAGATCAGGTTGCTCAGAGCCCCATCCAACCCAGCCTTGAATATTTCCAAGGAGAAGAGCAAGAAGGGGAAGGGGAAAAGCAAGTAGAAAAGGAAGGAGAAGGAAAGGTGAACATCAAGATAGAGGTTCAGGATTTCTTTCTCTAATTTATTCTCCATAACAAATTGAATAGAGTGTACAATGTGGGTGGCTAGTGTTAAAGGAAATACATCTTTGAAAGGAGGAAACACACACTAGCAAGGTCATGAGGATCACACACAGCTCTGTGAAATGGGGTTACAAAAAATGTTGGTTGTTAAGCTTTTGGAAGGGAACCATAAATCATCATTAAGGACCTTATATCTTCAATGAGCTATTCTTAAGGGAACGAGATGAGTTTGAAAAACTATTGCAAGTCTAGGTAACTGGGGAAAAAAAAAGATATGTGGAAAACAAATGAGTGTCTTAGACCTACAAGTGTGTACCTAGACATGAAAAAGATCAGATTGTGAAACCAGATGTAGTAAAACTTACTGACTAGGAAATCAGGAACCTCTAGAGATGCATCAAAATTAGTAGTGGGAGAAGACTGCTTTTGGAACAGGAAAGCTACCTACTCCTATTTTTTTCCCTGAGAAAAGGGGAAATTTACTGTTCGGAGAATAGTAAATATATTTATAAATTAACAAGTCTTGCCTAAGTTTGATTCTATGTTTTTTTCCAATCTCTTAAAAAGTATTGTGTTGACTTGCGTAAGTGTTTAGGTGACTTCACCACTGAGGATTAAAAGACACAAAACAATTGTACCTACTTATAGGAAATAAAGACGGCAGACTTGACCCTCCTTTCAGTGCTGTTCAAGTGGCATAGAGAAAAAAAGGTCTATCTTAACATGCTATGCTGTGCTTTGGAGCAACTGCAGTAGATGAGCAAAAGGAATGAAATTGAAGGAGCTCTCAGGACAGGAGAATAAATGATTTTGTTCATTTGTTAGTGGTTACAATGACGTTGATTTCTGCTAATGTAAAAGTGAAAGAAAAGCTATTGTTCAGGGCAAAATAAATGTTTTATAAATTTAATAGTGGTTTTAATGACTTTTTTTTTTAAAATATTCTTCAGCTAGAGGAAAATACTTACCTCTAAATAAGTGAACTTAAACTAATGGCTAACCAACATCTCTTTATTAAGCAAATAATAACAAAAAAAAATGGAGGTCTTTTTCCTTCTTTTTAATGTGTTACAGATATAACACAAGGAACATCCAAGCATATCTCTGTGATCTCAAGGAAGACAATGCTTTTTAAACAGTGCTACTTCATGAGACAAAAAAAAAAACCCAAACATTTAAAATTAAGATAATATTGGGAACTGCATTTGCCTGTTATGTGCTTTTTAAGGTTATCTCCATTTAGTTCAGACCACAGAACTCAGCAGTACAAAATGTTCTTACAGATTAATTGCATGGAAGTCTGGTTTCCATGGCTTTCCTACTTGCAGTCCAGAAACTGCTAAATGTGACAGTACTTGGAGTATTGTAAAAAAAAAAAAAATAATAATTTCAGTTAACCGTGGCATTCAGTTAACCATTGGAAAAGGTAGGAAGAAAGTCATAATTGATTTGTTTTTGTAGTCCTGAAAAAAAAAATAACTTTAGCTTAATATTTTAATTGCTTTCATGATTTATCACACTTTCTTTTTAGAATCATAGAAGCACAGAATAATTCAGGGGCCTCAGCAGGCCTCTAGCTCAACCTCTTGCTCAAAGCAGGGTCATCTATGAGATCAGACTAGGCTGCTCAGGGCTTAATCTGGTTGGGCCTTGAAACCTTCAAGGCTGGAGACTGCACAGCCTATCTGGGCAAGGTCATACTACAGTAGATCCTTCAATAGTAGGTCTCAGTGGACTAAATAGATCTTCTAAATCCTTTAATAGGTCATCCTATTTTTATAGAAATATTTTTTAGCTAGAAGTAGCACAATCCAAACAACCACTGTAGATCCTGGGATCTCAGTAGGTTTATTCCTCCTCTTTATCTAGCTACCACATGTCTGAAGACCTCTGGCGATTTTATTTTTCTTTACTGAAAAGATAGGAAACCCTAGAATTAGCTGTAGAGTAAGCCCTTGCTCACGGACAGCTAACACAGTGAGGCTCCTGTGGTGAAGCTGGAGCTCCTGCTATGTGCTGTGCTTGCTTCCATGCCTGGTCTAGTCTGACATCTGACCTTCCAGGCCTGGGAAAGGTGGTTAGAAAAATAATGTAATATTGTTGAATAGCAGGACTATAGTACAAGAAAGTGAAAAAGCCAGAGACTGAACTTGGGTACTATATGGTATCATGAACATTTACATGGAAAGCAGCTTTGCTTTTACTAAAAGGCAAATTTGCTTTTACTAAATGGTTTGGGAGATACTGCTATAAAATCTTCCTTGGATCTTGTGGTGCTGAAGGCTGACCCTATTGATTTCTTAAGATAATATTTAAATGAAGTCAAGTTTTGTTGTTTTCTTTTTCTCTTCTTTTTCACCTCATTCCCCTGCCCACCTCACCTCCTTGAGTTCTGTGGGCAATTAAGTTTTGAACCCAAAAAATCCAAGGGTAAGGAAATTACAGCCAGGTGTGATCTTCACATCATCTGAAAATAAAGCAGATGAGAAATGTGTCTAAGAAGGAGGTATTTAATTTTGTAAGACCTCTGATTCTGGCTTATAAAGAAACAACTGAAAACACTGACAACACTTTACACCTTTTTATTCTGGTTTATGTGTCCTTTTACATGAGACTGAGGAGCGTCAGATCAAAGGAAAATAACTTCTTTGATCTTCAACAGAGGAAAGAAGTTGCAGAGAGATAATGTAGTGAGTTGACCTTCATTGGTTTCCAGGAGTCCTCCAAGCTACTCTATCACTCACCTTCTAGCTGGACAGGGGATAGAAAATACAACAAAAGGTTCATGGGTCTAGATAAGAACAGAGAGATTGCTTAGCAATTACTGTCATGGGTGAAACTGACTCGACTTGGGGGAAGTTAATTTAATTTATTACCAATCAAACAGAACAAGATAATGAGAAATAAAAACAAGTCTAAAAAACACCTTCTGTCCTCTCCTCCCTTCTTCTTGGGCTCAGCTTCACTTTTGACTTCTCTACCTCCTTCCCCCAAGCAGCACAGGAGGATGGGGAATGGGAGTTGTGGTCAGTTCATAATGCATTGTTTCTGCTACTCCTTCCTCCTCATGTTCTTCCCCTGCTCCAGCATGGGGTTCCATCCATGGGAGACAGTTCTTCATTACATTCTCCAGTGTCGGTCCTTCCCATGGGCTGCAGTCCTTCACAAACTCCAGCATGGGTCCCTCATGAGGTCACAAGTCCTGCCAGCAAACCTGCTCCGGCATGGGCTCCTCCCTTCTCAGGGCCACAGGAGCCTGCTCCCATGTGAGCTTTCCATGGGGTAACAGCTTTCTTCAGAGAACATCCATTTGCTGCAGCATGGGGTCGACCATGGTTGCAGGGGGGCAACCTGTGTCACCATGATCTTTACCACGGGCTGCAGGGGAATCTCTGCTCCTGAGCCTGGAGCAGCTCCTCCCCCTCTTTCTTCACTGGCCTTGGTGTCTGCAGAGTTGTTTCTCTCACATATTCTCACTCCTCTCTCTCAGTAGCTGTTGTGCAGCTATTTAACCCTATCTTAGATATCACAGAGACACTACCAGCACTGCTGACTGGCTCAGCTTTGGCTAACAGCAGATTCATCTTGGAGCTGTCTCTGTCCAGCAGGAAGGCAGCTTTTGGTATCCTCTCAGGAAGCCACCTTGGAGAGCTTTTCATGACTCTAAAAAAAATCACAATTAACAAATATTTCACCTTCTTAAAATGCATGCTAACATTTATGCTTCCCTATATTCCTTACACTCCTGAATTATCTAGTTTGATAGTGGAACTAATTTATGAACCTTACTTCCTTGTTCTTTTTTTTCAGCTTTTTCCTATTTCAACCTTTCCTCATATATAGCATCCTAAGTGATGATTCAAATTAAGTTAGACAAAAAGCAGTAGCATTGATTACTATCTACACAGAACCTAAATTGGTAAAAAATCTGGAACTCTACCCTAGATAACATTTATACTTGGTTAAATTAGGGATAGAGGAGGTTTATTTGAATGTGCACAAACCATATCACTTTAGCATCACAAATAATAAATTATTTTGAATGACAGAATCATAGAATCATAGAATCATAGAATGGTTAGGGTTGGAAGGGACCTTCAAAGGTCATCTAGTCCAACCCCCTGCAAGGAGCAGGGACATCCCTGACTAGATCAGGTTGCTCAGAGCCTCATTCAGCCTGGCCTTGAACGTTTCCAGAGATGGGGCCTCCACCACCTTTCTGGGCAACCTGTTCCAGTGTTCTACAACTCGCATCACAAAAAAATTTTTCCTAATTTCTAATCTAAATCTACCCCCCTCTATTTTAAAACCGTTACCCCTCGTCCTATCACAACAGGCCCTACTAAACAGCCTTTCCCCATCTTTCTTGTAGGCCCCCTTGAGGTACTGGAAGACCGCTATCAGGTCTCCCCAGAGCCTCCTCTTCTCCAGCCTGAACAGCCCCAACTCTCTCAGCCTGTCCTCATAAGAGAGGTGCTCCAGCCCTTTTATCTTCTTCGTGGCCCTCCTCTGGACCTTCTCCAACTGGTCCATGTCCTTCTTGTGTTGGGGGCTCCAGAACTGGACACAGTACTCCAGGTGGGGTCTCACCAGGGCAGAGTAGAGGGGGAGAATCACCTCCCTCGACCTGCTGGCCACGCTCCTCTTGATGCAGCCCAGGATGCGGTTGGCCTTCTGGGCTGCAAGGGCGCATTGCCTGCTCCTGTTAAGCTTCTCATCCACCAGCACTCCCAAGTCCTTCTCCTCAGGGCTGCTCTCAATCCATTCTCCACCCAGCCTGTATTTGTGCCTGGGATTGCCATGACCCAGGTGCAGGACCTTGCACTTGGCCTGGTTGAACTTCATGAGGTTGGCACGGGCCCACCTCTCCAGCCTGTCCAGGTCCCTCTGGATGGCATCCCTCCCTTCCAGCGTGTCGACGGCACCACACAACTTGGTGTCATCAGCGAACTTGCTGAGGGTGCACTCTATCCCACTGTCCATGTTGCTGACAAAGATGTTGAACAGGGCTGGGCCCAGCACGGACCCCTGAGGAATGCCACTCATGACCGATCTCCACATGGACATTGAGCCATTGACCACCACTCTCTGAGTGCAGCCATCCAGCCAGCTCCTTATCCACCAAGTGGTCCGTCCATGTCTCTCTAGTTTAGAGAGAAGGATGTCGTGCGGGACAGTGTCAAAAGCTTTGCACAAGTCCAGGTAGATGATGTCAGTTGCTTGTCCCTTGTCCACCGATGCCATCACCCCGTCATAGAAGGCCACCAAATTGGTCAGGCATGATCTGCCCTTGGTGAAGCCATGTTGGCTGTCACCAACCACCTCCTTGCTCTCCATGTGCCTTAGCATGGTTTCCAGGAGAATCTGCTCCATGACCTTGCCAGGCACAGAAGTGAGGCTGACTGGCTGTGTGCATGGATTAAAAAAAAAAGTTTATGTTTTCTAGAAGAAAAGATCAAGATATCAAGAGAACAACAACAGAAAAAGAACAAGATACCAATAAAACATTTAAAAGAGCAGTAAAAATTCAGTTCTCAATGTGTGTTCACATGATACTTGCAGAAATGTCTCAGGAAAGTACATCAGTCTTCACTGTTCTGGCTAAACTGTAGTCAGTAGCCAGAATAGCAACACGAAAACTAGATCAGATTTTTTTTTCC
This sequence comes from Chlamydotis macqueenii, assembly GCF_036417535.1. NCBI lineage: Eukaryota > Metazoa > Chordata > Aves > Otidiformes > Otididae > Chlamydotis > Chlamydotis macqueenii. The sequence goes on from NC_141558.1 coordinate 14,331,919, forward strand.
CAAGCTTTGCTTAGCCATACTCTTAAACATGGAGCAGTGCCATCTGTTACAAGTCCCATTACTGTCTCAGCTCATGACAGGCAAAGGAAGAAGATACATCTAGTAGGGTAAAGTTCATTCAAATTGTCTTTCACTAGAAATCTGTTCTAGTTTGGCCAGCTTCAAAGTAGTGGATTTCCTGATATTGATATTCCACACACACAAGCATATACATTTAAAGACACATACCACATTAAAATAAAAGATTGCATATACCGCCTCAGACTTCTCAGGATGAGGACTGTTTGTGCTCATTCCTCTTCTGTGGAATTTCTATGGCTGTGGCTACAATTTTGTAGACATACTTCAAGACTGATAAATTTAATTATATTTTTACAATTCTTAAATGCTTTTGGCACAAATTGATATTCCTATAGAGTATAACAATATATAAGTGAATCTTCCTCTTTTCCCTGTGATTTATGATATATTTTTTATCACCAAATGTTATTTTTTTTTCCTCATGATTGGCATAGTAGGTAGACTTACTTGCAAACAATTTTTATTTTTCTAAAAATATTTATTTTGAGGCAAGCATAAAGAATATCAACCTAGAGAGTTAAATTATTGGAAAAGCTATAAGCAACTGACAATGGAATCTTTTATTGCTAAATACCAAGTAGGCTTCATAGGCAGAATGTGATAAACATTAATCCTTCAGGATATACAAAACAAGGCTGAGAGACAGATTGACAACAGGGAGTTTGATAAAGAGTAAGTAATAAAACTGATAAAGAATGAGTCAGTTTAAAAGAATTTTGTATCATCTTTCTAACTACCTTCAAATCATAACTAAGTATCAAAAGTGGAAGTAGAAATGAGGAATTTTTAGCATAGTGCTTTAAGGAAAACACAGTAATCCTCTGGAAAAAGACCTGAAATAAAATAACTGTACTGAAAAGTAATTATGTATATATATATATATATATGATGAAAGATTATAAGGATTCAAGACAATTTGTGGATTTAAGCACTTGACAGAATTTTAGGATTATTTTAAAGAAAGTATGGAGAGATGACATAAAAATACAAGATACACAAATTAATTTCAGTACTAAATAGACTTTCTCAGAAATTAATGAGATTTTTAATTGACTACAAAAAAAGCAAGACTAAATTATCAGTGGAAAATTTAATAAGATCTCTGCTTTTACTATGAAGTCATAAAGCATCCAGCATCCTGGTATTTGTAGGGCTGAAGCCCCTTACCATTTGCTTGGCTGTTTTTCATGGGTTCTGTCGTACCAGGTGTCGTAGTTCAGCCCTGATCAGGACCAGACTACGCAGTCTCTCTCTCACTCCCCCCACCCTCCGAGAGAACAGGGGGAGATGATATAAGAAAAACGGCTCAAGGTTTGAGATAAGGACAGGGAGAAAATCCTTAAAGTTACCGTTATGGGCAAAACAGACTCGACTTGGGGAAAACTATTCATTTATTTCTCTAAAACTAGCAGGAGAATGAGACAGAGAACAAGACAACCTCCCCCCACCCCTCCCTCTTCCCGGGCTTAACATTATCTCTACTAACTTCCCTTCCCAAGTGGCACAGGGGGGAAGAGGGAATGGGGGTCGCGGTCAGTTCATCACGCGTTGTTTTACACTGCTGCGTCATCGTCGGGGGAAGAACTCCTCGCGTTCCTCCCCTGCTCCAGCGTGGGGTCCCTCCCACGGGCCACAGTCCTTCATTGATATTATACATTAAAGGATAGATTTTGAAATTGATGTGTGAAGTAACTGTCATCTATTTATACAAGGGTATTCTATTTAAATTAAGCAAGGCTCTCAAATTTGGTTAAGTACTAAGTACAAGAATTTTACCTACCTATGGACTCTACTTCAGTATAGACATAAAAGCAGGAAATTGTACTCGCATTTAAAATACAATGTATAGTCTAAAGCATAATAAGAGAACTTCCAGTTTCAAATACAACTTACACATCTGAAACTATTCACAAAATCATGCCAGTGGAGGCTGCTTTCTGTAAAACAGATTAAATTCTAATATTAAAACCCCTGCAGATCTTTCTGGCTCATAAACTTCCATTTAATCAGTTGGCTAAAGGTGAAAATATCACATTCTTCCTACTCATCACAGATTTACAGGTGAAACATATTAAAGAACTTTTATATTTTCAAAATGTCATTACGGATGGTAGAAATTAAACAAATTCTGAGGAAGAGCTATCTCAGAACCTTTAATGTTATCTCTCCACATTATGGTTTTTCTGTCCTCACTAATAAAATAGAGAAACATTTCTTCTAGCAGACACCTAATCATGCAATTTTTATTTATTTTATCTCAACTGAGTCTCTGTTCTTTTCTATAACTACTGAATTAAATAGGTTGCTGTGAAAGAGCCATCTTGCTTATTTAAGTTATTTTTTATTATTTTAATGTTTGAATTTGCAGACTTTAAAAAATGTTCCTTTATTACTTTTGAGACCAGTAATGAGTTTGTCCATGTTTTAATGATTTAATTTAAATGTAAATGAAAAATTTGAATATAAATTTTTTTTCCTAGGCTTGATCAGGTTCATATATAAGCAAAAGGTGAAAAAGAGGACATTCATCTTTGGGAAACGGACTAAAAAGTAAACATCCTAACAATTTGTGTACCTCTCTAAAATTAATTAAGAAAACAAGTGAAAATAGGTTAGTAAAATTGTTCATAAGAACAGACATCAGGAACTCTTTCTGTCTGCTTTAGAAACATTTCCACTTCAAACTATTTGAAATATGTTTACAGTATGGCTTTAATTCCACAAATATGAGTATAATATGAGTATTTTGGACTTCTGGTGAGCCATTCAAAACACACAGAAAAGTCCTGAAGGGTATGGACTGAGGCTTTATGACTGTATTGAAGGCTTACTTTTATTAGTGTGAATTGGTACAATTAATACCTCAATTTGGGCTGTTGTTCTGTGTTACTAAGCATTCAAGCATTATACCAACGTCAGATCCCACTGTGCTTGTCCCAAAAAGCCACTGAATTTGAGATAAGCAATAGAATGAAAAAAGTCATTATCATGACCACCTAAATACTTTGTCCATTCTAATCAAAACTGTTACGTAGATAATGTAAAAATAACCAGAGAAATAAAATGCACACTTTACAACCCGTTAAATTATACTCATAAAAGCAAATATATTGTCATGTAAACTATTAAAGCAGAAACAAGTAATCTGAGGGAACATTGTGATAGATAACAGTATAGCTAGAAGGGGATTTTTTTTTTTTTACTTTCAATATCTGATCTTACCAGATGACTAAATAGTGATTAAAATACATTAATTTTTTTAAAATCCTTTTCATATCTGAAATATTTTTTTCCTGAAGGTTTCTGTTTCTGTTTCATTAGAATCTCAGTGTTGCAATACTAGCCAGAGTGACATTACAATCTGGAAAGTGACTGTCACCTTCTTAATCAATAAATCTGCTCTTCAACTCTTATCCACTTAGTGACAAGAATGAATTTTTAAAACTTCTTTAGCCCTGCTGCGCTAGAAGACTTTATGTGTGCTGAATTTTTTTTTTTTTTTTTGTCTCTTGGTGTCCATCAGCTGAATTATTTCCTAATTTTTTGCTCCAAAACCAAGTTCTAGTTGATTACAACTTCTTCAACTCAACTTCTTCAGCTACTTCAATTACTAGGTTAGTAGATGGACTCTGATAGGATACTTAAAAATGCACTTTTCACAGGGTAGCCCACTTTTCCAAAGAGGAAATTTAGGGTTGGGTGTAAACTACTAGAGGGTGTACCATGTGTTCATAATAATTTCTCTTTGCACTTAGCTGTGCTATAGAACCATAGAACTGTAGAATAGTTTAAGTTGGAAAAAACTTTTGAGATCATCGAGTCCAACTGTTAACCTGGCACTGCCAAGTCCAAACACTTCTCTAAGCGCCACGTCTACACATGTTTTAAACATCTCTAGGGATGATGACTCAATCACTTCCCTGGGCAGCCTGTTCCAATGCTTGACAACCCTTTCGGTGAAGATTTTTTTCTTAATATCCAATCTAAACCTCCCCTGAGCAACTTGAGGCCGTTTCCTCTCATCCTATTGCTTGTTACTTTCAAGAAGAGACTGACACCCACCTCACTACAATCTCCTTTCAGGTATTTGTAGAGATCGATAAGGTCTCCCCTCAGTCTCCTTTTTTCCAGGCTAAACAACCTTAGTTCCCTCAGCTGCTCCTCGTAAGACTTGTGCTCTAGACCCTTCACTAGTTTTTTTTTGTGCTTCTAGTAATGTGAGCTTTCGTGTCTATCAGGAAAAGACATGACTAGCAAAAAGACACAATCCACTTAATCTAAGAATTACTCTGTGGAAATTCTCTGTTATAAAAGAAGCCAGTTTGGATTATAACAATATTCCTTTTCACTTAATAATTTATAAATACGATATAATGTATGAACAGTAAGAACAGAAATACACTTATAATTGGAAAAAGGCTTTATAATACCCCCATTTGCACTACACAGTGCAACAAATATATCCTGGGTCACATAAAAAAAAAAAGTAATTTCTGAGGTCTCTTACTTCTTTCATAGATACATCTGGTTCTGAGTAGGAAAATTCTTTCTCGTATGAGAAATATCAGTGGTAAAAGTATGAAGCATTGCAGGCACATGGATGTGTACACAGGATACATTAGGGTATTATTTAAAATTAGCACTGAGTCATTATGAAATTTGGGAAGTAACATCTTAAAAATATCCAGAATCTCCTGCTAAAATTGAACTTAAGGAATTTTTTGTTTTCTTGACTGATTGATTACTACTGTTTTTTCATTTAAAGTCAGATGCTACATAACCAACAGTTATGCATTAATTTTCATTCACTGGTCTTGTTGGATTACTCCTAATCCTATTTATTGTGAACTCAGTATAAGACCACCATTAATTTCAGGATTTTTAATGTTGTGTGGTCTTTTTTTTTGTTTCTTTGTTTTGTTTTGGGGTTTCTGTGGCTGTTTATTTGTTTTATTTTTAACTAAAAACTCATTAAAAGGTACCATTTTAATTTCTTTATTGTTACTTACCTCCTACATTCAATTTTTACATCCTTTTTCTTACATTTCTTCCTTTTTCCCAAATGGTGCTTTTCTTTCCCATTCTACTGCCACAAGTGAGTCTTAGGCAAAAAAAAAAATCCTAGAAATAAATATTGTTTGGAGAAACATTTTGATGCTCTAAACGTTATTCTTACTGTGGATCCTCAGTTGTGTCCAAATGTGTCCAGGATTCACTAGTTGCCTAGGTTTACTAGTAGTCTTTGTACAGGTAAGTGGAATGTAATACCACCTGGTTCGTAAGTCTACCTGGCTAAGGGCTATTTGATAGAAAAGAAATAACAAGGATGATGATATATTAAACACAGAAACTCAAACATTAAGGAGCAGGTGATAAAGGAGATAGTAAGTACGACTAGAGCTCTTCTGCCACTGACTGAAGGGCCCTTAGAAGAATCACTCAGGAACAGACTTCAAGGAGGTCAACCTGTGCTTTGTAACCAATAAGAATGGGAAAAAAACTTATAACCATGAGTATTATAGGATATTTGAGGGGACTTAGGGGAAAGCACAAAGACAGGGAAAGGAAAGGAAGGATCAGGGTCAATGTCATAGTTCAGCCCCGATCAGGACCAGACTATGCAGTCTCTTTCTCACTCTCCCCACCCTCCAAGAGAATAGGGAGAGATAATATAAGAAAAACAGCTCGAGGTTTGAGATAAGGACAGGGAGGAAATCCTTAAAGTTACCGTCACAGGCAAAACAGACTTGACTTGGGGAAAACTATTCATTTATTGCTACAAACAGCAGGATAATGAGAAAGAGAACAAGATAACCTCCCCCCATACCTCCCTCTTCCCAAGCTTAACATTATCTCTACTACCTTCCCCCCCCAAGCGGCACAGGGGGGAAGAGGGAATGGGGGTCGCGGTCAGTTCATCACGCATTGTTTTACACCACTGCTTCATGGTTGGGGGAAGAACTCCTCACATTCTTCCTCTGCTCTGTTGTGGGGTCCCTCCCATACTCCACAGTCCTTTCTGAAACTGCTCTGGCATAGGTCATCTCTTCCACGGGTGCAGTCCCTCCAGAACGGCTGCCCCAGCAGGCCCTCCATGGACCACAGCTGCCTTCAGGCATCCACCTCCCCTGGTACGGGGTCCTTCACGGGCTCCAAGTGGATCTCTGCTCCTCCGTGGACCTCCATGGGCTGCAGATGGACAACCTGCTCCACCATGGTCATCACCGCAGGCTGCAGGGGAATCTTGGCCAGGAGGCACATTACTCCTCCCCCTCCTTCTGAACTGACCTTGGCGTCTGCAGCTGTTCCTCTCACAAGAAAAGTTCTTCACAACAGGCTGGTGGATGCCTCTCAGAATCTCTTCACATCATCCATTTCATCTCCTCTCCACTTCTTGCAGCCAGGCCGGGCCGAGTCGGGCCCAGTCGGCCGCCTGGCAAGAGACCAGAGGGTGAGGTCTGCAAGGCCCATGAGGCCTGCGCCTCCCCCTCTATGCCTCTGCCCCTGCTCAGCTGCCTCACATCTTCTCTTCTCTTTTTTTTTTTTGTTTTCCCCTTCTTAAATACGTTATCGCAGAGGCATTATCATGGGACATTTTCCCACCAATCAGCTCGGCCTTGGCGGGCAGCAAGTCCACCTGAGGCCACTGAACAAAAGAGGAGCAACTTCTAGCAGTTTCCTACAGAAGCTACCACCTTAGGCCCCCCCTCACTAAACAAAACCACAACAGTCAACCAGGGAAGAACAGACATTGGAAAAAGAAGAGGAAGAAAGGGGCCATTGCACATAAACATGTTGCAGATCACTACACTTCTCTGGCCCTGCCTTGTTCTCGGTTACTGCAGTCTATGCTATCCTATTACAAAATCCTTAAGTGTTTTGTGCTGTGTAATCTCACTCTATGTCTTATCTGAGTGCTAAAAAGGTCTAAGTACCAGCTACTGGAAAAGGTGTTGGAAGCCACCAGGCTCATATATCAACGTACCGGCAACTAGAGGGACCAGAAGGTGTTTACACTTTCCCAGTGAGTTTAATTCTCTGTGAGAATGTATATATATAAGTGTAATTCATAAGCTAATATCAAGCGGTTAGTAGGAGAGCTGCGTATTGGGTAAGGGGCACAGGATCCAGGCATGGATATTAGACACTCTGAGAAGTTTTGCAGATGTTTAAATGATCCAAGAGTATGCATGTGCTTCAGTATCTAGACAGTGTGGGCATGTGTCTTTGCACTAGTAAACCCCAGTTCTGACCACTTTGAGAGGAGGAAGGTGAATTGAATATCTGTACATATGTTATGTGACTTCTGGTTGTGTGTTTGTTTGTCTATCTGTCTGGGATACACACTCAGTCTTGCTACTGGCTGAATGTGCAAACAGGAACATCAGGTGGGACAACAAACATGCCCAGATGGGCTCCAGTATCCAGGCAGGAGGAATTCCCAGGACCAGGGGTCTGGGGAATTTAGCAGCCACCAGTAACTTACTTCACTGTGCAAGGTTCCCTCTAGCACAATGGTATGAATATGCTCAAAGTGGGAGGAAAGTTTAAATTAAGCTCTCTGAAAGAGTCAGAAGTATGCAGAAAGCAAGAATATAAGGTAAGCACCAGAAAAATGAAGGCTTTTGCTTGGGTTCATAAACATGTCAACTATCAACTAGAAATAAACCACATCATGTTTTTTTTTTTTCTGCAGTCACATTGCTTTTGAGAAGTCTCTGATACCTGGCTAACATTCGGAAGATGTTACACATAACCTATGGTTGAAAGAAAGTAACTTTCAAAAGGAAGAGGTTTTCAAAGTCTATTTTTATTTTTGGTTGCTTTGCAAGGTTTTAAAAATGATCTGTTACTGCATACTTACAGTACTGTGATGTTTTTTATTACATGTTGTCAAGAGTGTAAGAGGTCTGCTTTAAGACTGCCAATTCCAGTGTTGAGAGTGACTTACAGTAACCTTTTGTATCTAGGATATAACTGCAGTATCTAAATGAAGAGGTTTAAATTCTCTTGTTCGAAGTCAGTGCCTTTTTTTTTTTTTGTGGTCAAAACAACATTATTTTCCTCTCTAATTCAAGTTTTACTTTACACAGTATTTTACAGTTCCTTTAAGAGTCTTCTGTAAATATTCACACAAAAAAAAAAAAAGAAGAAAGGGAAAGCAAAATATACAGGCACAAAGATACACAGTAATGTCAGGGAAATGATGTGCAAATAATTTAATTTGGCAACTGAGCTCCATTTTCAGCTTGTGACTTGCCCATGTACGTTGTCTTCACCTAGAAAAGGAATGGACCTGGGAAATACTGAGGAGAACATTAAAGTTGAGTTCAGTATTTGTCAGGGACCTCAAAAAAAATTCCCAATTTGAATGGAATATAGATTAGAAGAAAAAAGACATTATGGAGTCTCTCAGGATGATGAGATCACATCTACCTGATGGTTCTCTGCTACAAGGCCACTGGAGAGCAAGAAGTGGCATGTAGGACAAAACTGACAAGATGGAGAGAAAACATTCACACTGAAAACAACTTCAACCTGAGAATTATAAAATTACAAGCTTGACACAGATGAAAAACTGACATCCAAGGATGATATGAGACCTGGATTACTTTGAGGGAAACAGAATCTAATAGAGCCAATAATTTTTTCAGGACAGAAGTCTTCATCAGATAAAAGTTTGTTAATTTGTTTTTTTTTGTTTAATTAGAAGTAGTTGATAGAGTAAATTTCTGATTTTATTTAACTGTAAAAATGCTAATATATAAATTTTGCTCTTGCAACTGAAGCCACATCTTTGTATATGTCTAAAAGGACTGTTGCCTTATTTTGAATATAGACAATATATTCCAGGTTATTCTTAGAGTGAGATTGGCTGAAATAGGGGTGAGGACATAATAATTGTATATAAATGTAAAGATCTAAGAAATACTGACTTATGCCAACTTGTTTTCAACAAAATGTATGCATGTTTATGAGCACAAGCACAGAATAAATGTTGATTCAATATCTGGTAATATTCTAGATGGAAGCAAGAGATGCTAAGCTTACAAATGCATACGACAGATTTAATAAAGATGCTGACTTATATCCTTTGGTCTCTCCAATAAAAACCAAACTAATAATCAGTACCATATTTGTAAGGATTTCTGCACACCTATGATCATCTCCTGATTCCCCTTGACAGTGCTTTTTCAATACAATAACTGATAGAGCCATGTGTTTTTGCAAAATAACCATTTTTATTATAGGAAATATCAATGCTTCTCAGAAACCAGAATAGTAAAATCAACCTATTATTTCCTGCTCTACTGGGAATGCATTTGAATCCAGCCTAGACTAGCACAATCAAGACTAATTTTCAGTAGATATTTTCAGCTGTTACAGTTTGGATTCCATTTAATGTAAGACTGCTGTTTTTTTGACACCAGGCTTTGGCCCTGAATGGCAGCAGTTGGTTTTGTGGTAGGTAGAATTCCTTTTTTTTTTTTAAAAATGGAAGTATTAGGAGTTGAGAATTTAAGGGTCAGAGGAGACATGGATACATTCCCTCTTATTCCCTGGCCAATATATACTACAAAAATAATCAGTTATCAAAAACAGTTATCAAGTTATTGCTTATGTAGAGCTTATTTGGAGATCTGCAGAATGAAGAGCACTATTTCATTCCTTCTTGTCAGGGTCCATGAAAAGTAGGCTGCAACACTGCTAGTAACCACATTTACTACAGCAGACTTATGTAATCTATTTAGCTTGTTTCCCTGTGCCCAAGAATATATGAGTTACCGTCCGGAATATAGATCTCTCTCTTTGGACTAGAAAAGGAGCCTGTATTAGTTATTTAAAATTTTAGGGTTAAATTTAGGTATCATGAATCCTAATTCAAGACTTTTGACAAAATCCACAAGGAAAAAAAATTTTAGAAACCGAAACAAAGCCAAAAATGTCCTGTCATGTAGCCACTCTGCTGAAGTGATGAATTACAATTAGTTGCACAATCTTTTTGTAAAACCTAGTACTTATTTCAAATACACCATTGTATTGCATTTTTCAATAAAGCGTTTTTATCCTCAGGAAAGTAAAGAAAATGAGTGAGTAGTATCCAAGCCCAAACATAAAACATAAGGGTTTTGTCTTAATACAGTTTATTTTAATTTAGACAGAGATATACAGTACTGTTTAAAAAAAAATAAATAAATGCTGCTTATTAACTTTGCTGTTATTAACTTTCTCTGAACAACAGTCCTATCAGAGATAAAAAGAAAATCCATTTATTTCATAGAGGCAACCCATCTTGAATCTGCAAATGCTTAGCCAGGCAGGTGCCTTGAAGTTTTACAGTTGAAATTAGAGAAGAAATCAATATATCATCCTTCAACTGTCAAGTGTATTGTAGACATTTATAATGAGCATATACAGAAAAGAAAAATGTAATTCTACTCAATTTCTATTAATGACATTTACTTTGATAATAAAATAATGATTGCAAAGCTTTTGACAAAGACGGAAATAGAGGATTGTGATACACAATGAAAACACATTAGACAAAGACCAGGTCAGATACCTTTGACCTTCTGAATTATTGTGCCTGTAACCCCCAATGTCCAAAAAGAGTCTCGAAATCAATCTTTATTGGACTTACTGCCAAGACCAAAAATCAATCCACCCAAGGGATGAACATTGCTTTTTGCAAGTGATACTGTGATACTTTGATCCATGGCATGTCATAAAGGTCTCACAACTTAAAGAAAATAGGTCACTTCAGAATCACAGATAGGGTGAACCTGGAAGAAAAGAGTATTCCTTTAATAAATAAATAAATCCAGTCATAGAGTTTTACAAATGCATTTTGCACAATTTTGGCATTTTTTGTTTGGTTTTTTTTTTCTGTTGATGGTGGGTTTTTTGGTTTTTTTTTTGTTTGTTTTGGTTTGGTTTGGGGTTTTTTTTTGTATAATACCTGGTGTAGGGAAAGGGCAGGTAGTATAAAGGTGGGTTATTTACCTGAAACTATTATGAAATGCGGCATACATTTTATGTAGACATGATAGCATGTATCGTAGACAAACATATATTTGGGGGAAATGGGTTTTGATTGGTGTTTTTTTGAGGGGTGAGAGTTTATCTGGCTGCATCCATGGTGAAATTCCATCTATATACTTCCAGTTTTCTTCTTATAGAAGAGAGTGAAATGTCCCTCAAAGTCCCTCTCAAGCACAGATTCTTCAGATTCTTAGGGACCTCAAAAGAAAGGAAGGAGATATTGTGTAAGCAGTAATACAGAATATGTCTGAACAAAGTAGAAACTGTATTTTGATGTTATTCTTTTTTTCTCCTCATTGAGTGCTTGTTTATTCTTGTTGGCATTAAAAGCACTACTATTCTACAAGAATCACCTAGAGGAGGATCTCACAATATCTACTTCGCTAAAGATGTACGAGAATTTCCTCTGCAAATGGTGTAACTAGAAACACAGTAAAGAAGATGTGTTGCTTGGACTCTGACAGACTATACCTTTCTTCTGATGGAGGATTCCCTCTTCATCATTTTGTAATCAAAGCAAATATAGTCAAGTCAGCATCCTTACTAGTCTATTTCTTTGCTGAAATACCCAGACACTTAGAAATCTCAGTTAGGGTTGAAGAGTCGTGTTGTCCTCTGAAATTGCCTAAATCTGTCAACATAAAAAGAAAAAATATGCTGAATGCTCAGGAGGGCTTAATCTCTTCAAGTGTTGATGTCATGTCTTCATATGTCAGACAATCTCCTTGACATGTGAGTTAAACACGAAGTTGAGTGGTAAAATGTTTCTCTTAGGCATTACAGGTAGCTGACTTAGGCCATACTTTGAAGAAATCTGCCACCACTGGTCACAAGCACAGTGCTTGAAATTTATGAGCTAGTTTGAAGACATGCAGCAAATAAAGGATTAAAAAAAATATTAGGAATAAATAAATAACCCTTCAGGACATAAAACATTTGTGTAAATAAAGAATAGCCTAAAAAACTCACTACACAGGTAAAAATGCTCTCCGCTGAGGTGACTGTGAAGAATTCAGAGAGACTAGCATGTCCTGTCTGCAGGCAGACCATAGATGCTAAGGTATAAAACCACTATTAACCCTCATGATACTCTACTGAACTATTCTCTACCTCTGGAACTTGAATAGCTGTGCATTCATACATGTAGTGAGAGATACATATAGATAAACAAACACACACATTAAGTTTATGTTATGGTCCCCTGCATGGTAAGTGAAGCCAGTATGTTTGTATCAAACCTATGTACCATTTTGCCTTTTTTTTTTTTTTTCATCATGGAGAGCATATTCTTTTATATTTTTCAATATCCTTAGAAGATGAGATTCTTAAGACTGACAGAAAATTATTTTTCACAAACAATAGAGAACGGAAATATTTTTTCAAGTGAAGCCACTAAGTAATCTGAAAGCAAAAAAAAAAAGAAATAATTTGTCTCAGAGTGTATCAGATTTGTTTAATAATAATAAACTTCCTTTTATCAGTTAGTGCTTTGTTTAATATAAACCAATCTGTCCCAGCTTCTGGAGACATTGATGAGGAGTTTTGACGGACTGCCATTTTGCTCATGACCCACTTTGACAAACCTTGGCTTGGCTCCTGTTTGGTTTAGTAGCATGCATAAAGTGGAGAATAAGCTTTGGATGCATTCAAAAGAATAGGAGAAACCAGAAGTTAACAGAGATGAATATATATGAAAAGAATGGAGGCATAGAGCTGACAAAGCATTCAACTCCAGGAACCTCTAAGAATAAAGTAGTGTAATAAATTGGAAGGAATAGAAGGCAATCTCAAAACATTACATTTTGAGTGCTCACTGGTACAATTAAATGGCTACTGAAGTTTGTGAGTCAAGCATATTTGTGCAAAGTTTATCAAGTATCAAGGCCACCTATTCAGTAATATACATGCCTCTTATACAAATGGCAGGGAAGTTACAAAGCTAAAGCACACATTATGTCTTTTTTTTCATGGTCAACCAAAGGTATTGCTAGGAATTCAAATCTGAAATACAGTCAATATTTTGTTTGTCAGCATTTGCAGCATCCAGGCTTTGTTTCTACTTCAAAGTGAAAAAGAATCCTGGTTTTCATTAGTTATCTAAAAAAAAATCTTAAAAACCTGGATGTAAAAATTCATTCATTTATTATTCATCAGTCATCATTTAGCATTCATCCTTTTTTAGGTACATGTTTCAATATTACATGAAAGGATTAGACTACCACTTGAAAAAAACATGTATTGTAATATGTTTATGTACTTCATTGTGCAATCAGTACATGTGATAAATAAACTACTAATACAGATAATGACCAATAAAATGGAAAAAAAATTCTCAATTAAATTGATCATTTCGTGATCTGAAGTAGTTCCTTTGTTCCTTTGTAGCAAATCAGAAATTTCCAGTTGAAGGAAGTGGTGTTAGAAAACTAGATCTTGTACATTTTGTTCTGTAAGCTGCATAAGTTTACTGTGTTGTTTTGGTTTTTTTTTTCCAAGAAAATACACATCACATTGTAAAGCAAGGTTTTGTTGCAATTAAAGCTACACTTCTATCTTTGAAAGCTTGCATTCCCTTTGCTTACTCTGGCAGTTTATCTCTTTTTCCTCTTCACTGTGTACTTCATCTTTAGCCATGTTAGTATAATTTTAAAGAGGGGTCCTTTAGCTGTTCTTATTTGTTGAATGTTCTTGAATTTGTTGTATTACTTAAATAATCTAATTTTCCAGTATTCAGAAACTTCCAGCAGTAAGGCTTTCTTTAATTTGATTTGATACTGCTGTGTCAACTTTAATTTTAATTCTACTTCTCAAAGTTGATAAGAAGAAAACTCTTGAATAACCCCAGATACTTAGATCATATGAGTAAAACCTATTCTCCTTCCCCGTGGGGACAGATTTAATATTTATTACTTTACTGACACTACAATGTGCAATAAGTATTATGTCCACTTTTTCTGAGCCATGATAGAGTTCAATAGTAGTTCAAAGAATTCCCAATTCACATTACTAGTCAACACAATTATTTTATTTGCATTACAAATATTTTCTCCATTCAAACCACGGAAATTAATGCAAGCTGAATATAAATAAACAAACTTGATGTAATGTCTCTATTTAAATTGTAGATTGTAAATTGACCACCTTCTTTCTCCCTAGGCAGTTGCTGTTTATAAGATTACTATAAAGTTTCCCAAAAATTAAGTAATATGTAATGAATTTAAAAGTACAACACCTGACAACACTACATGCTATTACATTATCCATTACTCCCCATCAAAAATCTCTTTTCTGAGTTTTTACTAAATTTTCCAAACTGAGTCATTTGGTTCAAATTTTCCATTTCTAGTAACAGTCTCAGAATGAGACTTTTGAAAGTTTTCAGTGATCTTGTGTGTGCATGTGTGCATTTTCAGAGATAAGAGACAAACAAACAAAAAAGAACAAAACCAAAGCCAGGCATCTTAAAAAGCTCATGGTGTAGATTACTTTTGGAAATTGTTAGATTCCTCATTCATGATAGAAAGGACTTGCAGTTTCACATTGTGGTGTCTTTAACAAGCTATAAATGCACTTTATTTTCATGTTGTCGTGTTCTTTATAAAGGGTTATGCGTGTTTATTTATTTTTTTTTATTTTTCTATGAACAACTTCCAATATTTGGTTAAGTTACACTATTTGTAATTTATAGTTAAAATTAGAAATTCTGTGTTGCATATGCTCTGTATACATTAATTAAAATGGATTAAGTCCCCAAAGACTTTTTTTTTTTAATTCTGTAAGTCTGCATCATGCCATCCCTGAGGCATACTTGGGTGGTACCTGGGAAAAATTTAGTTAGAACAAGTCAAAACTATGTTAACAATTTAACAGTATGGATGGCTGCGGGTAAGTATTGTACCCGTGCCATAGCTCTGTACCATCTATTGGTATGGATGTCAGTTGGTACATAGATGTCCTGATGGTACTTCTGCAATATTATATATGAAGACATCAGATACAAATACAGAATAAAGAGTTGGAATGTAGGAGGGAAAGAAAAAGATGGCATGACTGGAACTGGCTAGAAGAGGAAGAATATGATATGAATTGTGTGAAGAAAAATGGAACCACATCAGAAAGAAAATTGAAAGTTAATAAAGGAAAAAAGATGCAAGGCAGAAGCCACCATATATTGATTGAAGAATAGTCATTGAGAAGACAGAGAAAAGGGGAAATAGAGTAAGAAAACCTAGGGCCTGCATTATGCTTTGTATTTTTTATATTAAGTTTCTATCTGCGTGCAACCACACTTTTGCAAGGGTTTCAGGATATCTAGTTAAAACCTAGGAACAAAAGGATTCATCTCAGCTAATTGTAGCCATCAACAAGAGGTGTTTAGTCCAAATAAAATGTTCTAGGTTTCCTCAGCACTTGATGGGAGGAAAACATTGCAGGCAATCAGTCTCTTCTTAGGATAGTTATCTGAGGTAGTGGAGTATGAATCACTCTCTGGAAATACTGGTCCTGATCAGATAGGAAGCTTGACTATCAGTCTTTTAGGTGGCTAAAATTTGATGAGATTAATCACATCTACCAAGGGAAAGGTTTGGACACAGCACAGACACACAAATCAGTATATTTTAGAATAATGTATACAGAACACTTTAAATATTTTTTTTTCTATTTCTAGGACTCTTTTATTGTATTATCTGAAAAAAGTAAAAAATAAATTGATGCCTGAGTTCATTTTCCTAAGTCTTGTCACTTCAATATCTGACATTTTTTGGTGAAATATTATTAACTATTTGGAAAATTTAGTTGAGAAGAATTGATAGTGAATTCTTTTTTCATGGAGAAAAATCCACTGCTGTCCTTATGTTAATCTTAGAATATAATTATCTTTGAAGACAATTAGCCAATTATATGGATTTACATTTTATCTTAGCATTCTTGCTCCTATTTTTATTTTCAACAAACAGATTTTCATTGACATACAATATTTTGTAATTGTAATTCAGATCACATAATGTAAAGTAAAACAAAAAAAAAAAAAAAAGAGAATGCAACAGTTTGAGTTCCAAAGAGGGCTGAGATGAGATGCAAAGAAGTCTTTAGCAATCCACATTCATCAATGCATGTGCTCTTTTAAAAGAAAAGTCAGAGGTGAGATCAGAAAACCATCTCTAAGCATTTCTGAAGACCACAAAAGCAATAAAGTACTGAAATGAATTTTGGAGCTTTATTCTAAACCACAGATGAGCGTATAATACTCTTGATGTTTCATTACTCTCCTAAAAGTTTGACCTTATTATGTGCTTAAGCTTTTTCTGACAAATTCAACAGAATTCTTGCCCTTCCTCCAAAGCCACAAAACAACTATCTCATCAAAATGCCAGCAAGAGCTCCACTGCTCACAGCTGTGAGTCCACATAAACAGAATTACTGATGGCAGCTAGCTCTGCCACTCTTGCTGCACTGTTTGCTGAGATCCTGTTGTGGACACTACTGTCCCCTGGTGTGTGGGGAGGAGGAGACACTGAAGTTCATCTCTTGTCATCAGGTTCTTGTGTCCTGTTCCACAAGGGAGGAGCATTGAGAGGAGGAATGGGATTGCTTAAAGATATTTTTCCAGCTTGAGTGAGGCTGCTCAGCTGATCTGAGGCTGTCTGCAGAGCAAGAGACTAGAACAGGCTTGAGGAATGGGCTTTCTGTCTTCGCTCTAAACATCTTATAGTACTACTCTGTATGCAGCTTTTATACACTTTTATTTGCACCTATACTATACAAAAAAAAAAAAAAAAAAAGAGGCCATTCTACAGATATTGTAACAGACTGCCCACATTGTACAGTTCTTGTCCTCGGGCTCTATGCAGTGTCGCTGTGGCCCCAAGGCATGACTGATGACATGTAGGCACTTTAAATTCTGCAATAATGTCTGAAATAATGAAAAGGTTGTTTGCAGCCCATCAGTGAAGTATTTTCATAGTTCAAAGTTATATGTGTCTTCTGTTTTAAATGCTCTGAGATATGACATGAAGGTAGAAAAAGAAGCCTGCTAGGACAGCATTGGAGAAACGTGGAAGAAATTGACCTTTGAGTGACCTTATTACTAGGAGTAACCTGTAGCTTTTGCCATTTCCAGTCTTTGTTAGCTAGAGACAATGGTACAGCTGTCCAGTGCTCCAGCGCTTAAACCCATGCATCAGCCATGTTTTATTTGGCAGTATGGCAAAGTCTTTATGTTTTAATGGTGCAAGAGCTTTCTACTTCTGACCAGAATAAAGCACATTCATGTAATAAAAGACTGACCTCAATAACTCCATCTGTATTCACCCTCCTTTTATATATATTCTATTTCGTCACACTTTTCGCCTGCTCTCTGAGACTCCTGTGTATTCTTTACAAAGGAAGGAAGAGAATAGTGACTCCTGAAGCTGGAGCAGACGGGAACAAAAAGAAAGGGTACAGGTGCGATGATCATCAACAGGTGGAGATAGGAGTGCTAAATTCATATTTTACAGGGAGAGGGAGTGAAACAATAATCCATTATGTGTGTTTGTGTGTTACAGACATGGAGTTATCTGCTATCTATTTGTGAGTGCACTGTGTGATTCCCACTTTTGTGGAATGGAAATTTGATCTGCATAAGACAACAAAAAGGTATTTGGTACTTTCCTTTCTTTTGTGAAGAAAGTCCTGTCAGGAATTATATTCTCAAATTTTTCATCAGCATGTGTAAAAGGCTCTGCTTAAAAACGGTAACATATGAAGCATATCTAAGGAGTTTCATTCTGTAAGTTAAAAAAAAAAAAACAACCAAAATTATTCTCCATTTTTGTCCCTAGCTCACTTTGGATTTTATGTCTGTTTTAGTTATGCTGGGAAAACACCCTTAAATCTGTTTTCAGCAGATCAGTGTTTTCAGTACTTAAACTCAAAGCTGTTATTTATGCTAAAACACACAGAAACTCCAGTGTCCCACAGCGCTGCTAGATGTCATACATTCAGATGACAGTCACACATTGGCAGTTTGAAGCACAGGAAGTGTATTTATAATTCCTAGAGTATTTATCCTACTACAGAGTGCCTGCTAGTAACCGTCGTCTTGACCGTGCTCCATAGCTTGTCAATTGCTTTTTCAGTTTATCACTTTCCGAAACGCATGAAAAATCCTTCTCAATAGTGACTGGCACTTACCAGGTCAAGGTGAGATATATTATCTGAAAAAGTTCAGTTAGGATTTTATCATCGACACCAGGCATCTATTAGAATTGACATCATGCTTCTAGAAGATCACCCTCCCCTTAGTCCTAATTCTCTAGATTTTTAAATAAGAACACAATTACTAAAGCAGAAGCATTTCAGCATTGTTTTTGATTACAGAATAGAAGCGGTGTACCCTAGGGGTCAGAACTGGGTCCAACACTGTTTGCCATCTTTATTGACATTGTAGATGACAGGGTGGAGTGTACCTTCAGCAAGTTTGCAGATTACATAAAATTGGGAGTAGTGGCTGATGTGCCAGGAGGTCATGCTGCTATTCAGTGGTACCTTGACAGGCTGGAGGAATGGGCTGACAGAAATCTCATGAAGTTTAGAAAAAGCAAGTGCAAAGTCCTGCACCTGAGGAAGAACAAACCCATGCACAATTCCATGCTGATGGCCACTCAGCTGGAAAGGTGGCTTAGCTGGAAAGACCATTCAACGCTCCAGAAAAAGACTGGATGTCCTGGTGAACACCAAGTTGAACAGGAGCCAAAAATATGCTCTTGCAAAAAAGGCTAATGTTATCCTGGGCCACATTAGGAAGAGTGTTGCCAACAGGTTGAGGAATGTGATCCTTCCTCTCTGTTCAGCACTGGTGAGGTCACACTTGGAGTACTGTGTCCAATTCTGGGCTCCTCAGTGCAAGAGATACTGGAGAGTGTTCAATGAAGGACCACAAGGATGATTAAGGGACCGGAGCACCTCACATATGAGGAAAGGCTGAGAGAGCTGGAACTGTTTAGCCTGAAGAGGAGAAGGTACATCAGGGATCTCATCAAATGTGTATAAATACCTGAAGGGAGGTAGTAAAGGAGATGGAGACAGGTTATTTTTCATTTATGCCCAGTGACAAGAAGCAATGAACACAAACTGAAACACAGGAGGTTTCATCTGAGTATTAGGAAGTACTTTTTTACTGTGAGGGTGACTGAGCACTGGAACAGGTTGCCCAGAGAGGTGGTGGAGTCTCTCACCTTGGAGATATTCAAATCCCATTTGGACATAGTCCTGGCCAACCTCCGGGTTGCTCTGTTTGGGCAGGGATATTGGATCAGAAGATCTCTCAAGGTTGCTTTCAACCTCAACATAAAGTTAAAAAAAAAAAAAAAAAAAAAAAAGGCTGTTGTGGAAGAGCTGGAGGTTTTTTGGAAGCAAGGGTGGAAGTGTCACCATTTCACCATTTAGGACTAATGAAACTGAATTTCTGAGGTTTTACATGGGAAGCTTGCTGGCTGCAGAAATTGCTCTGCAGTTTAGTAGATGGAACAATCCCCTTATTTTGTTGCTTCTTGAAAAAAATAATATGAAAAAGCAGCCAGTAGTATAACACAGAGGAAAGTACTGTTCTTTTGGAACCAGCCTTGCCAGCTCTATGTCTTGAACTGTGCTAGGTAGAAATATTTACCCAGTAAAATTTTCCTAGAGAAGAGACTATTTGTAACCAAACCTGGTACACGATCAGACACAATTTACTTCAGAACATCAGTGTACTCCCACTTCTGGATCTCTTTAACAGCAGAGCGTCTCTATTTCCTCTTAAATAAAAAACAAGAGGAAAGGAAAATACAATATTTCTACAGTGGAAGAGAAATAGACTGGTGGAAGAAATAGGTCAGGTGACTTAGCCTATGCATAAACTAAATACAAGTGCTATTCCTAATAGGACTTATTTCTGGTAGCAACACGTGCTGCATATTTAGGATATTTCAAGACGCATATGACCTCACCGTTGGTTAAAAGACATTAGTTATGATGATGGCAGATAATGCATAACTATTCAGTCTTCTTCATTCTTATCAGCTAGAGTGAACAGAAACTTAAGTGTACAAGAATCAGCTGCTTAGCCATGATCAAGCACTTAATAATATTGATGTGTCTATTGTGAAATACTTTAGACTATGGAAAGCTGACACTTTTGAAACAGCTCAGACAGCCTAAAATTTTTGGTTCATGGGACTATTATTTTATAATTATCTTTGTTTTAAACCTCAGGTTTCAAACCAAATCACTGTCAGAGCTGAAGTTTTACAGATTGCGTGGGAGGACAGAACACTTACAAACCATTATATATGTCATTAATAAACATTCAGAGAAGTTTACTTTTAATCCATTGAGAAAGAGAAGTAACAAGAGTAAGATTTTTTTTTTGCATGCAAGTAGAATTTCTTAGAAAGAATTGATAGAAAAATTTCAGAAAAAAAACCCAGAAGAAACATAGAATGAGAATCAATTTCACAGTTCTAAACCTCTTTTGGGGTTTCTTTTTATCTAAAATTTGCTGGTTATAGGTTTTGCTTGTTTATTTAATTGTTTAAGAGAGATGCATCTTCTAGATATTTTTGCCCTTGAGGCTTTTTCTCAACCTCTTCCATCTCATTCTATGGTATCTATGAAATCAAATTATTCTTCTGCCTTATATTTCTTATACGGTTACCCATTAGAATCTGTGGACTCTATATCTGAGGCATTACCCAGGATTTCTTGTCGTTTAACAACAGATAGTGGTTTATAACTGTTTTCTAAACAAAGAATTCTATAGTTTCTTCATTTAGCCTGGACATTGAAGACTGCATAACGTTGTTATAAACTCAACAGTCAATCTATACCAGTAGCAAAACTGTAGTAGCAAACACAAGAAAATCATGATCTGCTTAGGAATTTTCAATGAGTTGAAGAGAGAGAAAAATAAATTAAAAAAAAAAAAAAGGATAAACTAACTGTTGTGAGTGATTCAAATCTCAGCACTGTTAATAATGAAAAATACAATATACAGTTATCATCCTCAAATGGGACTCTGCAGAATAAGCCATTAAACTAGAATTGTGTCCTGCTGTTAACAATTATACATTCCAAGGTTTTGCTTGTGTTTTTCCCTTCACTTTGACAGGTTATTTAATCTATCAGTCTACAGAGATTCAGAATTTGTTCTTCTGCAGGGTGTTAATTCAAAACTAGATTATCAGAGACTAAAGCACTATAGTTTCACAGCTGCTGCAACAGTACGAAAAAAAGTATTAATGAAATAGATTGTTGTGGATTTAAGAGAATACATGAAGTTTGGGTAGTAAGACCTAAATTAATTTAACTGACTATGAAAGCATCAACTGCTAGCCAACAATCTGGGTACTCTCCATGTTTAATAAGGAAAGAAAGGTCAGACATGGTTTGCCTGGCATAAATCCATACAAGACATTCCTTCTTGTATTTCAGCATTGGTACTCACTATATTCTCTCTTCCTCATTATTTAGGCCAAATACATCATATACATGTTCAGTCAATAAACAGACATTTCTAAACTGCTCCCCAAAATTTCACTATTGTATTTTTTTGCAGCCTTATGGGATAAGGACAATTCAACAGTTCAGGTTAAATCCCTTCTACTTCTCTTCAAAATCTTTTTATGCGTATGACTTAAAAAAAAATCCACTAGAACCTACCTAATTGAGTGGATAATTTAAATTAAAAAAAAACAGAATATGTAAGAAAGATACTCTCTTTATGTGAGTCTAAAATAATCGTTTGCATCCATAATTATTTTTTGTCAAATTATTTGCATTTCTCATAACAAAAATCTGAAGCAAATCTAATTAATGAGGAAGACACTTTAGACTCAAAGATATTACTGAGAATAAGTTTAAGTACTCTGCATGTGAATTTGCTGATAAACTATGCACAAGGCAGAGAACAACCCATTAGATAGTTAGGATTAAATTAAATTTAACTCAGCTACTTCATTCACAATTTTCTATGCACAGTGAATGAGACAAGTCTTGTGAAATAAATACATGACAATGCAATTACATACATCATAGTAAATATGTATTAGGGATGAAAGTATGGGCAGGCATGTGTAACGATGTTCCTTAATATTGTCACTTTGTTTACTTATACATGGTAAATTGCACCATTCAGGTACCATAGCTGTCTTTGTAGTCACTATTCTTTCTTTCATAAATAGATGTTTGCACCTTGCAGAGCTCTACTCACCAACTCTAGAAAACAGATTCACAAAGTGAATGGACAATAGAGAACATCCAGTAATCCTGTCTGACCTCCTCTATATATCACAGACCATAGAATTTATCCTTTTATTTGTCTAGAGCATATCTTTTGGAAATACAACTAGTTCTCAGGACATCAAAGTATATGAAGATCTAACACTTTTCTTGATATTTTATAAAAATTTTATTTGTTATTCTTGTTTTTTAAAAAATAATCCTTTATCTCAAAATTTAAACATATTATGTTTAAGCTTCCAGTACTTATTTCCTCTTTCTTGGTAGATTTTATAGCACTTAGTATCTAGTGATTTTTCTGTGTGAGAATATTTATACAATGTTATGAAATTACTTCTCAGTCTTTTGATAAGCTGTGTAGGTAGAGGTCATCATGATGCTCACTGTAGCAAGTTCATTCCTCAAAGCTCTTTCTGCGTATTTTACAGTTTTTAACGTCCTGATATTTCTCTCAGAAAGTGAAATGCAGAATGTCCAAATCTTTATATCATGTGGTACAACAAATTTCAGAATTTTTGGTGCACAATAACATTCACTATGCTCTTGCTGTGTTTATTTCCATACTGTTATTTCATTTCTTTAAAATAACTTTTGTATTTTTTTTTCCTGAAGACTATTTGATTTATAAACTAATTAATAAGCAGAAAAGTGTATTATTTCGTATCTGCACTTATTACTGAATATGAGTTTGCTAGTTAAGTCACACTGAATCTCACTAATTATTCCTAGAATTGTGTTAATTTAAAAAAAAAAAAAAAGAAGTAAAATGAGGAGATATGGATACTAATGCTAATTTTATTCCTTAAATATTTTTAATATAATTTATTTGTAACTTGGGTATAAGTGTACCTTGGACAGAATGCTTATTTAACTTCTGTTAAAGGAACAGAACAGTAATATTTGCTGATGTGTTGTTTCTACCAGATGCAGTGGGAATAGTTGTTTCAAAGCAAATGAAGAGTTACTAGAAGTAGCAAAAAGAGAGTTCAACAGAAGGAGAAAATGGTTTCTCTTATTCTTCTATTTTAGGCTCTGCGGGTTAGAATTTGTTAACTCACTGGAGTGTAGAATACATCTCTGTAGATAACTATTATTAGAGTGCTTTGTCACTGAGGCATAAGAGCTGACATTGCAGGGCATTATCCTTGTGATGTTTTTATATATATAGTCTATCAGTAACATTTCCATTTGTACTACTGACAGGCTTAATTTCACTTCTAGAAAGACAGCATCATACAATATGGTATTTGTGTTTTTCCCAAACAGTAGTGAAATGGAGGAGTGAAAGCCTTCAGGGAACATATAAGAACAAATTAAAACTGAAGAAACTTTTAAAATTAAAAATAAAATGAAAAAAAAAAAACTTTACAGTCAGGAAAAACTGATATTTTTTATGCACCATTTACTAGGCAGACATAAGTGTATGTTGCCAGCTGATATTAACATTGGGGAATACTAGAAAACATCAGTGAAAAGAGGTGATAACAATAGCAATAAGAGGTCGTTAGATCCCTAACATAAGTACAACTGGGGGAGTTAAATTCATCAAACACAAACCACAGGATTGAGAGTTCCCCAGTGAAGGGTGTGGGGCCCTGACTGAGACCCCAGCCCCATGGGGGTTTGGCTGCCTATGGAGCAGGCAGGAGCTGCAGGGTCCTGCCACATAGCTGAGGCCAGAATGAAGTCGGATGAGCTGTGTGAGCCAGGGTGATGAGATGCCCACCAGGGCCATCCTCCAGATGGGGGCTGCATTTCAACTCTGGCACTTGCCCCTGCATCTGGTCATGCCCTTCATTCACCCATGGCTGTGGCCTACCAGCTGAGTCTGATAGTAACGCCAGTTCTGGGTCTGAACTTCAGTTCTGGTTTTAGAGAGATTTGATGAGTGCCTGCAGATTGTCAGCAAGAATGGCCAGGGAAGGGAGCTCATCAGGGGAAACAGGGAAGCAAGGAGTGGGTTTCATCTGACAATGTAAGTCTCTAAAGTTAAGGCTGACATTTGAGTAAGTTACCCAACAGTTCCTTAAAATGCAGTAGAAAAAAAACATAGGTACACTGGAGAGATTCATCCTATCCCAAAGAGACTTTAAAACACAATTCAGAAGAATGGCTGCCTGAAAGTTCTTATTTGTCTCTGAGGACAACTAGAACTTTCTATTAATAGAAAGCTGAGTAAAATGAAAACAGTCCAGGTTGTCCCAATGTGAGCTAGCACTGGTATAGGACCTTGTGAGAAGCCTAGAAAGGAAAACTTAACTTTTAGACTGAGGTATTAACAGAGTAAAAGACAGGAACCTATGCATAGAAAAATAATTTTCACTTAATTAACCCTATGATCAGGAAAAAGAACTTCTGTTCTTCTAAACAGTAGATTTACATAAGAAAGACTGTGTCTTCATTGTACTACATCATTAGTATCTAGCATAACCTAATGAATAAAGCATGTTGAGCAAGCAAGTCAAAATGGATGATACAATATACTATAGCTAGTAAAAAATATTTTCTAGAGTTTAGATAATACAGAAGAGAAATACTTTATTTTAAACATAATTATATTAAATACTTCACAGGAAGCTTCATTTAAGATGGGATATTGCAGAAATATTAATTGTTGTTTGAATGTAGTGCTGTAATTCAGCAGCAAATTAAGGATGTGATATGTAAATCTTAAACAGTTATCCATCTGGACCTTGGAGAATAATTTTTTTTTAAAAAACTAAAATGTTAAAAATCAGTTATGTTCATCTCTTCTGAGTTTATAAGGTCTTTGGTTTCAGCTGGCCTTAAAATATACCCACATAGGCTTAAGCTTGATATGTTAATCTTCAGTTCAGAAACCTAAATGGTAGGGCAAATGAAAGTCATTACCTTGATTTCATTCATGTCTTAGACAAAAATTCCATTGAGGTCAGTAAGGGAATTTTATAAAAGACATAAAAATGAGATGAAAAATTATTTTATTGCTTGGCAGCTTATGTAATAAAAACGAAGCAATAAGAGGCAAGAAAAGATGATTAAAAGAAAATTACTATAAAGTAGTTTTGGTTTAAGTAGTATGTATGAGTACCTATAAATCAACTAATGATGAAGAGAATTTCATCTCTTGTAAAGAGCAGTTATCAAGTATTGTTTAGTATAGGTGAGCCAGTCATTTTACTGAACATGAGAGCCCCTCTCCTTTCCATTTGCTTATTGTTGATTATATCCACTAAGTGACTTAGAGTATTATAAATTCACTCATTATTCTAGAGCTAAACTTGAATAGTTTGGGACCTTTTTTTTTTTTGTTTCAGTAGAGTTCCTTTCATAGTCTGAAGTATCTGAAGTTAACTATGCAGCTTGAAGCCTTAGTCTTTTCTGACAAAAATGAACATAGAAATGTTATACAGTAGAAAATCTTGATGATGCTGCATAGCATGCAAGTCTGTCTATGCATTTCCATTTTTCTATATTACTAGACTCAACATTCACAGAGCCTTGTTGGATCACAGGAAATTTGCATAATTGTCCTTCTGGAATGTGATTCTAAGGTTTAAAAAGAGAGTGGCTACACAGTGGTTTGAAAATACATTTTTTAAAGCTTGATCTCCACACATATTTCTCACTTGAAACTTTGAATTCATTAGAAAAGCTTCAGGAATTTGGAAAAAAATAATAATCTCCTTCTAGACACTTTGGGATAAAAGTTGTTCTTTTTTTACATACTCCTTGTACTCAATAAACATTTCCTAGGAAGCAAGGATTTTAGAATTTATAGAATTGTATCTTGATAAGCAGTTCATGAAATCTGCCATCAGCTAAAAAAAAATAATCTAGCTATTAGCACTTTACAAACTGTATGCTTTAACACGATGCAATTATAACAATTAAAAAATATGTATGTTTGATTTTAAAATATGTAAAAGGTCTGACCTTCCTTTCCCAGAAAAGAGAGGAATGGCTGTAACTTAGTTATTTATAATTTACAGTAGATGTTGTCACCAATTCAGTGTTTATACAATGAAATTATAATCTACCTGTAATAATCTTCAGTAAATTGAAGTGTTGATACCACCGTTATTATCATTATCATTATATATAAATGGTATTATTTCAATGATTAAGGTTATTCTCTTCTAATTTTGGTTATCTAAAATTTAGAAATTCGGATTGAGCTTCCTGTGTAGCAAATGTAGAGAAATAGGTACATTCAGAAGAGAATTAATGTCATCTGCTTTACATATTTCTTTTAGATTTCAGTTAGTTAACTTTGGGAGATAACTATCTCTTAGAGATCAAACTTAATATTCCTTATCAATAGCAAATGAATCCTACTTGCTGATTCTTTGTATTTCTGCAATATTTACCTTTATCTTCTGCTTTCTCTTCTTTTTCTTGTACATGGCTCCAAGATGATAGCAAAAATGAAATATATTTTTTTTCAGAATATTAGTTGTATCTGTACAGTCATTGTACACACTTAGCAATTTCAAATATCTTAATAATTGGAACAAACTGCCTACTGGAATGGTGATTTAAAATCTTCATAATCAGAAGTCTTCACAGAGCATCAAGTTTGATCAAACAAATTTTTGGGCACAGAACAGGTGTAAATAGATGAAGGTCTGTTATATGGGATGTCAGATTATGATTAACTTTCTCTTTCAGCTTTAAAACAATGAATCTTCTTCATTTCTTTTCACTTCCTCCTTGATACTTAAACTACTAGACTGTGAAATGTTCTTCCATCATTTTAAATCCTTTTAAATCTTACTTCCTTTTAAATCTTCTTTATGAGAGACAGCAGAGATGGAAAAAGGTGCAAGATTTTCAAGATTTTTCTTTTAACAGACTGCCATTGAAAGAAACTAGTAGGTAAAGTCCTTCATACTGCTTCAGTAAAAGCCTCAAGAGGAATTTATTTCACTTAATATTACCAGTTTTAAAAGTGATAACTGGTCTAAGCTAGCTCTTCAGAATCCATTTGCCAGTAAACCTGAGGTCTCTCCTGAAGGTGAAGTGTCTTGATAGCTATCTGAAATATAAGTCATATTATTGTACCTTTGTCTTCTATTTTTTATTCTAAATGGAGCAAGACCAGGCAAGCGACTATTTTAAATCACGGCTGTTATTTTAAAAATCCCTGCACATAACTCTCTGATCATGTCAAAATGATTTTTTTCCACTTGGTTTACAACAACTAGATGCTAGTTATCATGCATTGTCATTGTTTCAATTATTATTTTTTTAAATGTAAATGTCTTATGCACCACAACAAATTTTTGTAACTTGAGGACTGTATTACTCCTTGTTTTCTAGTGAATTGAAAGAAAAACTACTTTAAGGATTAAAGGAGCTTTAAAGGTCCCTTCCAACCCTAACCATTCTATAATTCCATGAAATATTCTTCTCTGGTTTAGTGAGTCTTCAGCTGAAGTATATGACGAGTTCTCACATTTACAAAATAACATAAAGTAATTGATGAAAGAATAGCAGAATAACAATAACGATAAGTTGAGATAACATAGTCTTCAGTGGGAGGTGAGTAATTGGTTTTGTTCAGTCGAGAAAGGAAAAGACTATGGCAATACATTAGTGTTTCAGTTTTAAAATTATTTTTATAAAAATTTGAAGTCAGAAATTTAATTTTCTTCAAAAATTTATATTGATTATTAGAAAAATCCTACTTACTACAAGGGTAGGTACACCCTGATACACAATGGGGCTGAGTGGAATAACCTTCCATCTTTATTTCTGAACGAAACACTAAATATGCACCTGTCATAGGTTGAACAAAATTGGCCTCCATAAACTTTGGATATTTCCTTCTTCTGATATTTTCTCCTTCTGATATTTCTATGATTTTTTAATTCCATAATTGTATAGCTCCTCACTGTCATCTTTTTTTTTGTAGAATAGTATGGTTTGGTCTTCAGTTGCTGCAGTAAGTGCGGCCATGGGACCTTACTTCACTAAAAGTGAATTAAAACACATTACAAGAACGTACAGAACCTGAAGATTTATGGTATGTGGAGGAGCAATGGCTTTTGAGTAAATAATTACAGAAGTAAGTTAAAACCAAATCAAATCTATAATAGCATTTCACTAGAAGACTAGAAAGAACTACCCAGCGATTATTCATAATAAAAAGCTAAATTACTTAGCAGCCTCCCAAAATGAGAACCAGAAGATGAACCACCTCAAGTGTATGTATACAGTATATGTATAAAATGCACACAGTTGGGGTATAAACAGGAGGAACTGGAGCTCTGCACCCAGTCAGAAAGTTATGATATCATAGGAATAATTGAAACATAGTAGGACAGCTCACATGACTGGAGGATCATGACGGCTATAGTCTGTTTCATAAAGACAGGCAGGGAAGAAGAGGAGGAGAAGCAGTGCTCTATGTTAAGGAGAATCTTGAATGTATAGAAGTCAGCTATGGTGATTGTGGAAGTCCTATGGAATGCCCCTGAATTGAGATAGGAGGGGTCATCTCCAAAGGGGATCTTACAGTAGACATCAGCTACCAGCCTCCAAACCAAGACAATAAAGCCAACAAAGCCCTATTTGGGTCACTTAAGCAAGATTTGGGTCAACGGAACCTGATTCTTATGGGTGACTTCAACTACTCAGACCTTTGTTAGAAGAACAATACAGTGGCTCACATCAAGTTCCTAGAATGCATAGAGGACTGCTTCCTCGTGCAAATATTGGATGTGCCAACCAGGAATGAGGCTGAACTTGCTACTCACAAACCAAGAAAGCTTACTTTGTCAGATCTCCGTTAGTGACAGCCTTGGCTGCAGTGATCACAATACCGTGGAGTCTGGGATCCTGCTGAGCCTGCTGAATGTTAATTTTAAAACAAAGGTTTTAGATTTCAGAAGAGCAAACTTCAGCTCACTCTGAGCTAAGTTGGGAGAGATTCTGTGGGAAGATTCCATGGAAGATAAAGGAGCTAGCAAGTGCTGGGAGTTTTTAAAGAAGGCTCAACCGGAAAAACAAAGACAGTTCATCCCCTTTAAATGTAAGGGAAGTGGAGCAGGAGACCCCATTGGCTTAACTGAGCTTCTGAGTCTGCTCAGAACCAAAAGAGAAGTGTAACAGAGTTGGAAAAGTGGATGAATAACCATTGAGAACTACAAGGGCATTTCCAGGGTGTGCAGAGATGCTGTTAGAAAAGCAAAAAGCTCAGCTTGAATTGAAATTTGCTAGAGATGTTAAAAACTACACGAAAAGATTCTTCAGACATGTAAACAACAAGGAGAAACAGAAGGAAAATACTAGCTTGCTGTTTAACTGGAGACATGAATTAGTCATTAACAATGCTGAAAAAGTAGAGCTTCTCAACACTTTCTTCAAGCCTGTCTTTAACAGCACTGTTTGGCCCCAAGGCTTGGGAACAAACATTCAGCTTGATGCAAACACAGACTCACTGTAAGTGAAGGAAGAAGTGGTATGTGAACTGTTACAGGAGCTTTAGCCTTACATATTGATAGGCCCTGAAAATTTCCACTCAAGCATGTTAAGAGAGCTGTCTGACATCATTGCAAGGCTGTTCTCCAGAATCTTTGAATCTTTGAGCAGTCATGGAAATCAGGGAACAACCCAAAAGACTAGAAGGAAGCTAATATCACCCACATCTACAGAAAGGGCTTAAAGGAGGATCCAGAAAATTATAGGCCTATCAGTCTTACTGCAGTCCCTGGGAAAGTTATGGAATGAATCCTCCTAAGGACCATCACAAGTTAAATGAAGCACATGATGGGGAAAAGCCAGCATGAATTCACCAAG
Source organism: Chlamydotis macqueenii (assembly GCF_036417535.1). Taxonomy (NCBI): domain Eukaryota; kingdom Metazoa; phylum Chordata; class Aves; order Otidiformes; family Otididae; genus Chlamydotis; species Chlamydotis macqueenii. Next base: position 14,362,087 of record NC_141558.1, read on the forward strand.
GGCAAATCGTGCTTGACAAACTACTTGCCTTCTATGACAAAGTAACCTGCTCAGTTGATGTGAGGTGAACGGTGGACATTGTCTACCTGGTTTTCTCCTTGGCTTTCAATACAGTTTCTTACAGCGTCCTCCTAAAGAAACTGATGTGCTATGGTCTAAACAAGTGGTCTGTGGGTGGGGAACTGGCTGAGAGGCCACATCCAGAGGCTGGTGGCAAATAGCTCCTTTTCAAACTGGCAGCCTTTCACAAGTGGGGTCCCCCAGGGATCAATGTTGGGCCCAACACTGTTTAACATCTTCATAAGTGATCTGGATGATGGGTACAACTTGAGGCTGTTGCCTCTATTCTATTGCTTGTTACTTAGTAGCCAACATGGGTGGGGACCAACACCCATGTCACTACAACCTCCTTTCAGGTAGTTGTCAAGAGCTATAATGTCTCTTCTCAGCCTCCTCTTCTCCAAGCTAAGCAACCCCAGTTGCCTCAGCTGCTTTTCATAAGACTTGTGCTCTAGACCCTCCACCAGTTTTGTTGCTCTTCTTTGGATGCACTCCAGCACCTCAATGTCTTTTTTTTTGTAGTGAGTGCCCCAAAACTGAACACAGTAGTGTTGAGTGAAGGGAGAAAATTAGTTCCCTAGTCCTGCTGGTCACACTATTTATGATATAAAGCAGGATGCTGTGGGCCTTCTTGGCCACCGGGGCACAATGCTGGCTCATATTCAGCCAGCTGTCAACCAATACACCCAGGTAGCTTTCCAGCTACTCTTCCCCAAGCCTGTAGCATCCCATGGGGTTGTTGCAGCTCAAGTGCACGATGGCTTCCAGTTCCTCCTCTTCAATGCTGCCTGAATCAGTGTAGTTGCACTTCAGTTGAGCTATTGATCCTGCCACCTTTTCTCAGGAAGAAGGTCTAATTCCTACATGATGATTCTCAGGTGCTTCCATGGTTTCTAATACATCAGTAACCCTTCCATCTTTGCTGCTGCATGGATCTCCATCCCCTACATTCACTAAGGTGGCAGACCAAAGGACGTTGTTAGCAGACCATCCTTCAGACTTTGGCTTGCCACCCCCAGGCTTGTCTCTAGTAAGCCTGGTTCTATCCTTGCACCTGGGAAAACATAATCCAGGGATGCAGCACAGGCTGAGATCTATCCAAGTGGGGACCAGCTCTGTGGAAAGGGACCTGGGGGACCTGATGGACAACAAGCTCAATATGAGTCAACAATGTGCTGCTGCAGCAAAGAAAGCCAGCAAGGTGGTGGATTGCATCAACAAAGGCATCACCAGCAGAGACAAAGAAATCATTATCCCACTTTACTCAGCACTTGTCAGGCCACACCTGGAATGCTGTGTTCAGTTTTCTTCCCTGATATACAAAAGGGATGTGGAGAGGCTGGAGAGGGTCCAGAGAAGGGCCACAATGATGATCAAAGGACTGGGAGGCCTGCCATATGAAGAAAGGCTGAGAGAACTGGTTTGTTCAGCCTTGAGAAAAGAAGGCTTATAGGATACTTTATCACCATGTTCCAGTATTTAAAGGGTGGGTGTAAAGAAGATGGAAACTCCTTTTTTAAAGGAGTTTCATGGAAAAGATGAGAGATAATGGGTACAATTTACTCCTGGGAAGATCCCGATTGGACACAAGAGGAAAATTTTTTGCAGTGAGAACAATCAGCCACTGGAATAATCTCCCTAGAGAAGTGATGGATTCACCAACATTGAACAATTTTAAGATTCAGCTGGATAGAGTGCTGGGCCATCTTGTCCAGATTGTGCTTTTGCCAAGAAAGATTGGACCAGATGATCCTTGAGGTCCCTTCCAACTTGATATTCTATGATTCTATGATATGATTCTATGATTCTAAATTACATGTGCCACTGGATTAAAAAAATATTATCTCAAAAAAAATTCAGAAATATATTTTCCATTATAACATACAAAAATGCTAATAGATAAAAATAGCAAGGAAAACTAAGTCTTCATTATAAAGAGGCAGTAGTTTAAAAAAAAAAACAAACCAATGTTTCAGCTCATTTTCATTAAGTTCTAGCAAGTTCACAAGTCAAACTTTTGACAAATGCTTTCTATCACACTAATGTTTTACCAATTAAGCTGTGTCTTCTGGGAGCCTAGAAATTGTTTCTAATGATGTGAGGCAGCAGTATGTCTTCACTCACAATAAAGGTAGCTTTTATTGGCCTTTGTTAATACCAGTGAGATCTCTCTTTTAGTTAAAGAAGAGAGAAGAAAAACATTCAATGAAAGTTATTGCAATAAAAACCTGAAAAGCAGACTTTTGTGGTTCCTAAACTTTTTAATTGCACTTAGACAACCTGCTTTCATTTTTTTAAGTCTTATTTCATATACTATGATTTTAAGTGCAAGTCCAAGTGCAAGGTCTTGCACGTGGGTCAGAGCAATCCCAGGGATAAATACAGGCTGGGCAGAGAATGGATTGAGACCAGCCCTGAGGAGAAGAACTTGGGTGTGCTGGTGGATGAGAAGCTCAACATGAGCAGGCAATGTACCCTTGCGGCCCAGAAGGCCAACCGCATCCTGGGCTGCATCAAGAGGAGCGTGGCCAGCAGGTCAAGGGAGGTGATTCTCCCCCTCTACTCTGCCCTGGTGAGACCCCACCTGGAGTACTGTGTCCAGTTCTGGAGCCCCCAACATAAGAAGGACATGGACCAGTTGGAGCAAGTCCAGAGGAGGGCCACAAAAATGATGAGAAGGCTGGAGCACGTCTCCTACGAGGACAGGCTGAGAGAGTTGGGGCTGTTCAGCCTGGAGAAGAGAAGGCTTTGGGGAGACCTTAGAGTGGTCTTCCAGTACCTAAAGGGACCTACTGGACAGATGGGGAGAAACTCTTTATCAGGGCCTGTTGTGATAGGACGAGGGGTAAAGGCTTTAAAATAGAGGAAGGTAGATTCAGATTAGACATTAGGATTTTTTTTTTTTTTTTTTAATGAGGGTGGTGAAGCAGGTTGCCTGGAGAGGTGATGGATGCCCCATCCCTGGAATCATTCAAGGCCAGATTGGACGGGAGTCTGAGCAACCTGATCTAGTTGGAGATATCCCTGCTCCTTGCAGGTACATTGTACTAGATGACCTTTAATGGTCCCTTCCCTTCCTAACTATTCTATGATTCTATGATTCTACAACTATTTGTATTTATATATTTTCTTAATTTATGTGCTTTAATTCATAATTTTTTTACTGGAAATACCTGTATGCAGGATCACCAATTCGATTTAACTAAACAATAATTAGTCTTTTTTTTTTTTCTTTCCCCTGACAAGGTAGACTGATAACATCTTAAAATGTTATACTTTAACATAATGTAAATTACAAACAGTAATGATTTTCTGTTAAATAAGTAGTGTCAAGCTAGAGAAATTGTCAGATACGTCCCACTCATTCCAACATGATCGGTTCAAGTTCAGTCAAAGCCTATAGTTGGAGGGGTTTCTATATTTATAATAAGTATCCACTGACCTCTCTGAACTAAACTTTTCTAGTTGTGGTCTGGTCTAATGTGCATGTTCTCTTTCAATATTATAAAGGCAAAAATGAGAGGTAGGAATTTTTTTAGAAGAGGCAAAAATCTGTTTTCCAGTAAATTAGGTGAAATGTAGTAATAGTGTTGGTACCTGAGAACATGGTGTTCCTACTTAGTGTTCTGGTTTGCAATCTCATTATGTATTCCTTTAATACAGATAGTTGCAATGCAGTTGAGGTTTAATTTAAATAAGGCAGAGCAAGGGAGGGAAAAAGTATTTGGGAATAATTGCAAGAAAATTGTGGCTTAAACTTGCAAAGTAAGACAAGTGAAGTATTATCAAGATGCCCTTTCCCAAAATAAACTTCCAAAGGAGTTACTGGGGGAATTTAAGTCTCTTTCAGATTTTATTTAGCATTTTCAACCATATAACATATATAACACAAAACAAAATTCTTAAAACATAGGCAAAGATTATTTTTAGAAACACAAACCAGTTCCTTTTCACTCCTTCCCAAAATCATTAATCCAAGATTTTTACAGTGTGTCCACAGTTCCTGCTACCGTTTCTAATTGATAGATTGTTTGATGCTGTGAAAAGATGAAAAAAAATGAAGCTAAATGACTACATGAAGTCTATGCCTGCAAGCCAAAGCCATTAGGAAACAAAATAGTCTTCAGATTTATTTCTTGTCAATTATATATTTGTATTAGCTAGAAAGTGCACTTTCCTTTTAATAAGTTACTTTTCTAAGTGCATGTACTATAATTGCAGGACTCGATTTGGATGTCACTTGAGTTTTAGTACTACGTTCCCTAAAGATAAGTCACAAAACATGGACTGACAGAGTAAGTATTTTTTTTTATGTAATGTATGTTTTTTTAAAACTAATTTTTTTTTTAGGTAAGTAAGCTGAGACAACCAAGCTGGGTCTCCTAACTTGGGAATTGCAAAATGCTTCTGCTAAAATAATTAACGAAAGATAATTACTACTTTAATTTTGTTAGAGCCAAATACTAATTGTTTTACACTATAATATCTTTTTTAAAAATACTATTTAATAGAAAGATATTCAGTTCTAGATTTAACGATAGATAGTAAGGTGCAGTTAGAGTGTTCAAAAGTGCAATAAACATTTTATGGAATGTAAGTAGCAGTACATAGCTGCTTAAAATAACTGCTAATCCCAAACTGGACTTTTAATTGAATTTCCTAAGTGAATAAGGCTTACATAATAGCTCTGTCTTTTTGTCCATCTGTTTCTCTCCACATCTGTCAGTTTCCTTTAATAACTTTCAGTCTCACTGGGCATTTTCAATGAGATTTGACAGGTGGGTTAAGGTCTCAAATATACTAAGTTTCTATGAAATATTGCCTTTCATTAAGTATGGAGGATGCAAATTAACATCTTCACCAAGAAAATAAGATGAGTGTAACTGTATCTGCTTTTTGGCCTGCCAACCAGTTTACCATATTAATTTCTCCTAGGCAGCTGCAAGACTTCCTACTTTTTGCTTCAGGTAAGTGGGGGTGAAAGAGAATTGGAGGGGACAAAGGGAAGGTAGGAAACTGTGGAAGGAGATGTAGATACTGTAATTTTTTTTGTTTGTTTGTTTGTTTTAAAGAAAGAAGATGGAAGACCAGCAGAAACAGGAAAATTCTACAAGGTATGTTGAGGAACTGGGGTTCTTCTCAGAGGAGAAATAGATAGCAGATGCCTGGAAAAAGTAGTTTTCTTTATTTCCACTGTTCACATATGTCACACATAATAGTTTTCTATAGTGTAAAATACCTATACTGTCACTTGACTTTGACTGTACCAAATGATTATATGTAGTTACGTTTGTGAAACCGCTACAGGATATTCAAAGGGGTAGATATTTTTCCTCCTTGAAGAATGTACATTACCCAATTTTGATTACTACATGAGCAATTTTTATATTTTAAAATGAAAGATATCCTTCTAAAAGTGCAGGCAGCAGAGAACACAAGATCTCACCAAGCCTTTCTTATTCTTTATCTTATTATTTTCAGACTTTTTTGTTGTTTTTTTTTTTTTCTAAAGATCATTACATTTTATCTTTAAATGTATAGTCTTTATTTGGAATTATGTACTTGTTTTGTTACAATGTAAGACCGTTACTACAACATTAGGCTATTTTCACTATATATAGATAATTCCAGTTTAACATTGGAAAACACATAATCTTTTAGATAATTTAATCTATTACAGAATGAGCACTGCTTCCTTCAGTAACTGGTTTATTCACTGATGGTGGAACAACCAATTCCAGACTGGGCTTGACACTGCTATTTTCTCTGATCGCTGGAGATCAAAGCCTGAACAATTGTGACAGCTCTTTCTGAACTCAACAGGAATCCTCTCACATTTAACAGCAATTCTGCCTAAATATATCACTAACCAAGAAAATTACATATTGATTCAATGCAGAATGTTTGTTTGAGTGGTTTTCAATTCTGGTAAAGTGCTTCTTGAGTATAACACACATATTTGAAAATGATATGAAATGTAATGGACTACAGAACTGGTGTCACTTCAGTGCCAGAGCTCTTCAAGTTTATACTTCTCACTAATTATACTGTACTTTTTCTTTCCATCAGCCTTTCCAGTAAAATCAACTGTTTTAACAATTACACAAGATAAGCAATAAAAATGGAAGAGAGTAAACTTTCATTTTCCTTTTTTTTTTTTCTTTTACCTTCTCCATTCTCCTGTCTTTTCTGACTAATTTTGTTCTGCATTCTGGTTTATAACCTACTGAAAATATAGGACTTTGCAACAGTTCAGGGGCAATCAACAGAACAGAAACATTGGAAAAGTACAATTAAAATGATGTAAGTATTCTTAATCCTTAATGATCAAAAGTAAGGAATCAGATCCACAAAATAATGGGACAGTTAAAAAAAAATAAATGAGGTTTTAGATTACATATTTAGCAACACAAAATCTACCTTTTAAGCTTCTCATTTATGAAATGCATATCTAAACTACCTCTATTAGGCATAACAACCAAAAAAAAAAAAATAGAACTCACGGCATCCCATAAGACTATGCAATCGGTAAAGGAAAGAAAGTAGTGAGCATAATTAAACACTCCCACTGCCCTTACAGCTCAGATGCCTAATTCTCAATTGAAGTGAGATGAAAATCACACATTCATTCTTTTTTTTTCCTTCTGCCCTGTCCCAAACAGCAAGGAATAGTCTCAATATGTGCAATTAGTAGTCAAAGTATAAAATAAATTAACAATCTTGAGAGTGAAAACTGAAATTCAGGTCTCCTTCTTTCAGGTTAGTTAACTAATTGCATAGAGAACAGTGTTGCATCTCTCTACCACAGTGAACCTAAAACTCGTGTACTGAAGCACAGCTTCTGTTGGAAACTTCCATCTTCTACTAGAAAATGGAGAGATAATGAGGGAACACTGAACTGAGGTTGTCCACATCTTTGGTGAGTATTATTCTCACTAGTTTTTAATGCAAAGATAGAAGGCATGGGCTAACTTACGTTTCTGCAGAATGCAGTGCTGCTCATTATTTTGGTGTTGTCTACTTGCATGTAAAATATTGGATCTTTAAGCCCAATTCTGAAGTCTTTACATTTTAATCTTGGCATGTCTATCTGCCCAAATCTCACTTTAGTCTCCTAAACCTTTTTGTGGGTGCCAGTTCATTATGACTCATGTTTTGAAGACATTGGTTAGTGTATTTTTCTGGCCACTCTAAACGATGCTGGAGATGGTGAAGTGCCTTCGTCAACTGTAGCATAAGGGCACATATACAATAGCTTTGCTTATACAACAAAAAGGTTTTCAAACTTGTCATTGAAGAAATCTTCATGTAGGCACTTAAAATTTGATAGTAGTTTCCCCCGTTTAGAGGGTGATACCTTATGAACAGGCTGATATGCATCAGCAAAAAAACCCCAACAACATCAAAGAATAAAAGAATAAACAAAAACTGTTGATGAATACACAAAAGAGGAAAACTAGTAAGGAAGTTGTCAAGGCTGTGTGAGAATCAAACATGCTTCAAACTAATGTCCAGGCTTTATAAAAAAAAATAACCATGCAGCCATTCCTTCTCTTAGGAGTTCTTATATTGCCACAAGCTCCAGTCAAGATTTTCTCAAGGAGCAAAGGTGATTTTGTGCCAGAAAGGGGCCAAGACAGAGAGAGATACATGCTGTATGACAAGGAAACCAGAGGGTAAGAATGATGTGACTACTGAATTCTCCTACTCAAAGTAGGAGTAAGTACCTTCTGTAAATTAATGAGCTTGTTGATATTTACTACTGAATTGTTCTAGGTAAGTCTACAGGTGACTACCTTAGAAAAGTAGTCTTTTTACCTACATCTCTAAAACATATGTAGGCTGGTCTATATCTCATTGCTGGTCCTGGGGATGAGTGGCTTGGAATGGCATGGTTTGCTTCCATAGTGGCAAAATAATGTTTTCTCTCCAGTATAGAATGATCTTCTCCAAACTATTTAGTGGGAGAGATCTCTAGCATGTGCTGTTGCCTTACTAGCCTGGGGAGTGCCAACTGATCTGACCAAAGCTGTACCAAGAAGCACACTAGCATCTGCAGTGTCTTTACATCAGACAGAGGCCAAACCCATGTCCTGACCCCGTGCAGATGAAACCAGTAACGCACTGTCCCCATTGCATAAGATCCAAGATTAGAGGTTGTTTTGGGTCTCTTTTTCTGGTGTCTCCTGGCAAGCTTCCTAATCAAGGTTGCCAAGGAAGTTTTCAAATTTTTGTGAATCTGAAAAGCAAGACAAACAGTATTTGTATATTTGGGTTTTTTTTTTTTCTATTATTATGCAGACACTTTTCATTTTATACTGCAATCTCAGTGTAGTTATTTCTAGGCAATTCACACATATTGCAAACACAGCAAAACCTCTACAACACAAGAGTTTTTGAGTTAGAATTAAACTTACTCTAACATCCTATCAATATTTATACTGTTCATGTCAGTTTGAATAGGTTAATTAGCAGTTACTGATTAGCAAGTGTAATGACTGTGTCAGATGTAACTAATTTAAACTAATTTACTGATATCTGTATTAGAATGTTTAAAAACATATTTTTGTAGAGTTTTAAAATGATCTGGTGTAATTATATTTAAATTATGGGTTTAATTTTCTGATTATCATCATAATAATTTTTCCCCAGAAGGCAGGGCAACTGGTCAAAAATATATTTCTGTGAACTGAACAGCCATTTGAAGTACATATATATATATAGGAACAGACAATATCCTGCAGGTAATACTTTTGACTTGGAGAAACAAGGCCAAGAAACTATTTTTTATCATATCCAATAATTTAACTGTTAGTACTAAAACAATGTCTCCCACAGAAAATGCCACGGTACTCAGAGACTGATCTGGTTTCTGCTGCTAACAGTAGTTTACTTCTGCTTTCTTTGTCCACAGGTGTAATAGCTTTAAATATAACCTTTAGTCAGATGTACACACACTTCCTGGAAATGCCAGGGTTTTTTTTCATGGCACTTCTGACAGAACTAATTTGAAAATTAACTATAATATGGATATTTATGAAAGTAAACTTGATAGGAGACGAGCAGTATTTCAACCCTGTAGTGTTTTTTTCTTTGTTATATGAACACACTGAAAACCAGTACTGTCTACAAATATTGCTGTCTGTGGATCTAGAATGGAATATTATTTATGCTCTGTCAAAAATCCTGCTCCTGTTAGCTTCCTTTTATTCAATTCAAACTTCAAACTGTGTATTTAAAGTTGTAAATGACACTCAAGGTTGTACCAAAGTCAGATTTTATGAGTGACATCACCTAACTGTTGAAGTTCAGACAGAGCAAAGCGCTAAATTCAGAAGGAGTGTTCAGGACCCTTCCTTTAATTTTCCCTCCAGAATAGACATCACACAAGGAAAAAGTTCTCCTACTAAGTGTCAAGCTCTTCTACTAAGTGTCAGTACAGGGAAGAACAATAGTCACAGATAAGACAATCTTCATACTAAAACAAAGCTATGAAGAAGTAGACTAAAGGATATAAAAGAGGAAGAACTTCTATGTTTTTAAGTACTGATTACAGTACAGGTCAAAGTCAGGTCAAATGTGCTGATACATGAGCTTAGTCTGTCTGATTTAGAGAGTGCTTGCCTTGAGCAGTATGTGCGTGATCATTCTGCATCACTTGGGCAGTTACCTTTAAAGTACAATACAGCCAGTATAGTTGTATTATTTTTTCATAACACCTTTTTTTTTATGTTAATACATGACACTTCAGACCAAAGGAAATAATGAGTAGTGTGCTTGAGTAGTGCACTGGAGTAGTGTGATATAGGTGAATGGCATCAATATGAGTGTAAGCACTTCCGTATCACCCTTAAGATCAATGACAGGAGTGAGCTATTACCAAAATAGTACCTGTTCAATAGGAAATAGATAGTTCACTTCAAAATAATGCCCAGGGGTTAATATGCTGCAGGGAAGATAAGGAGTGCAAGATTCAGGAGGAAATGAAACAGACAAGTTATTTGACATTGCAGTTTATATATTGGCATGTCATGATAGAAAACCGTGGAATGCAAGGAGAAGAAAGGTGAAGTGTAGAAGGACCAATTGAATAAACATTTTTATGTATATATTTTTATTTTTAGGTAGTTTAATTTTAAGAGTGGACACCATGGTCTAATTGAAACCCATTACAAATCAGATTACTTCAAAAACATAAGGGTACCACATCCAAAATGCCAAAGCTGGCTCATATTTGAACCTGAAAATGAAGAACAGAGAAGTTCATGGTGCTGAACAACCTGTCTTGGAAGTAAGGGAGAATCAGGTATGGAAACATTCAGGCTTGTAATCCCTTAGTAGCAGACAGAAAATTTTTACAAGAGGAAAAAGTCATTAGTCAATCTTTCTTAAAGTACTGAGGAAATAAAAGAAGGATAAAGCAAATTGAACCATTAAAGCTCTTTAATTATACCACTTGGTTATTAATTGTAAATTATTTATTTGTGTGATAGTGTGTAATAATGTACCTAAGTATTTTGAGTAGTTGCATTTTTAACAGATATTTTTAGATGGACAATTTGAATGAACCTCTCCTGGGAATCCATTCCACTAAGACTATTAAGAATGTTTCTAATTTACTTATTTTTCCCTATGAAACACTTGTACTACGCTTCAGCACACATCCATGCTCCATGCTGAACATGCAGATATTGCCAGACTATCTAATGAAAGATTACTGCACTGTTACAGAAGTGAAAATCCCAACAGGAAAACTAATGTTAGCTCTGCTGTCTGGGCCAAATTCGGATTAGCATAATTGTATGCTGCCTACCTAAATTTGTCCTGCAGGGGATAAAGAAGACAGTTTAGTCTTCATAGTCATTCAGGGGACAGACTCATTGAGAAAGGCACAAAATGTGCCAACAGAGCCAGTTATGAGGGAGTCTGAAATGATCACATATAATTGTTTAGCTAAGAGTGATTATAAATGCTAATATAATTCATTTATCAAAATAATTACTGTAATGCTATTAAAAATTATACTGTTTTTAAAAGTCTAACAGAAAGATGTCTGGAAATTGACAATGGTTTTCCAGTAATTGGACTGAACTTGATTCATATCTCCATGCTTCTGCAATTTTGCTGTTATTTATATGACTTTTCCATTTTAGTCCTAGGATATAGAAATGTTGATCACTTTTCTCAACAGAAGGAATCAACATACAGTGTACAGGAGAGCACATTTCCTCTGGGAAGCCTATGGCACTACTGAGGTGGGGATCTGGGTTACGATCTTCTCCAGAAGGGTGTGGGCCTTGCAGCTAAATATCTGCTTCTAAGCTAACATAAATTTTTGTTCTCTGCTCCTGAACTCACCTACATGATCTTTTCAAATCTCTAGTCCAGAACATCCCCTAATCCTCCAATATGGGGGAGACTGCATCCACACTGCCTACGGGACATGGCATCTGGTCAGTGCCAACTCCAAAGCTGTGTGGGGGAATTTTGTGAATTAATTTTGGATGTCTCAAGCCAAAACTGAACCAGGCACCATTTAACGATTTCACAGAACATGGAATATAATTCATAGCCTGAGTCACTGACCTAGAATTGTGTAAGTTACTACAGGTAGCATAGCCTAAGAGAATGGGGCAAAGAAAAACCCTGAAATAACTGTTCAAGCACTCACTCATCCCTTTCACAAATAATGAGAGGAATCTGAAATATTCCTATTCAGATATTATCTATTTCTAATCATAGGTTACATAATCTACAGTAGCTCTACTCAAAAACAGGCATAAAACTTACCACATCTGATTTGTACTTGGAAATCCTGCAAGATCAAGAGAGAATCAGTGGAGGTAGAAGGCATATCTAAAGAGTCACTAGAGTAATTCAGAAAGCATTGATATACTCCATACTAAACATAAAAAATATTACTTCTTTATTAACTTCTTTACTCAAGACTTTGATCTAATCAGTACATCAAGATTATCACACTTTTGCAAAATTAAAGTTATGTCCTTGATATTGATCAATCTAATACTTCTGAAAAATAAATCATACTCACTCATATATAATATATCCAAATACTGTAAAAGAAATAACCAGTACCTGTAAGTCCCAGCTGTTGGGATTGCTTATTTGAAATACTCTGCCTCCTTTATTTCTCTCTTACGGACAATCCACTAGGAATAACTTAAAAATGTTACACAGAGACATGGTGCAAGACATAATTAACCGCCTACCTTGAATAGGTATTGCATTTCAGTTATTTCTAAATTATATTTTTAAAATTAAAAATATAATCTAGTACCTAGAATTTTATTTTGAAATTTTTAAAACAGTATTACATAGAATCCTTCAAAATAATACGTGCTCTAAATAACTCTTCTTTTGATAAGTGTTAAGCTATTTTAAAACAATTTAAGTGCATAAGCAGTATAATGAAGTTACTCTCTAGTGTGAAATTCCCTTAAGGTGGAGAAATTATCAAAAAAAAAAACCAACCTTATTTGAAACACATTATTGACAAAAAATATTTTGCCTAACTGCAAATATAATAGTTATTATTGTTTGTCAGTCTTGCTCTCATCTGTACTAATGTAAACTTGGAGAAACTCCAGGAAAGTCTATGGACTTGAACTCATGTAAAACCTTGATATAAAACTGGAATGAGCAACAGCAATGTCTCCTGTGAAATACAGAAACTTTATAATCCATGCAAAACTTATGCTTCAGTGATTATGGTTAATACATATTCTTGTGACAATGTGACAATTTGCAAAGATCATGAACTGGATATTTTATGTTCATATTTATTTCAAGCTTCATTTGTGCCAAGTATCATTAAGACTAGAGATTATTAAAAAGGAGACAAAACAAGAGAAAAAGATGACTACACAACTTTTACTCATAACATTCTCAGTTAACTTTTACCAACATATTTTGTGAAAGTGGATCAGTGAAAATTTAATCAGGAAGATTCCTTACATCCACAGTAGAATTTGTCTTTAAGGGAAAAAATCAAACAGGATGTGTAGGATTCGTATTTAAGCCTCTTACTCTGTATGTGTTTTTAGTGTCAGATTGGTCCTATGGAAGAGTAGATAGTTTATTCCCTTCCAACTTTTGTTCCACAAAGGTCTCTCTCAAATGTTTACAAATGTCTCAATGCCACCTTATTAGCAGGAATGAGAGGAAAACACAACCATCAAAGCTGTCAGAAAATGGTGTTCCAAATTTTGCCTCATTGAGGATGATTATCTGTCTGTTCTAATTCAAAAACATGTATTTATTGCCATTTTATTAACGCTTGCAATGCTCAAGTACTAAGTAAGGTTTTGTTGATAACAAAGAACTGACTCTGAATTAACTATAACATTACAATGGTATAGTTGATGTTCTCTGGGGTTTCTTCATTCATATGTCTTCTTCTTTAGTATCATTTCACTAATTCTTTTACCTCATGCTTAGATTAACTTTTTAAAAGGAACACATTTTTTTTTCACTATAGCATGTTTTTATATTGCCAAGAAATACTTATTCAAACATTGCCAGTTAGTGCTCTTTACACAGCAAAGTAAAAGTTGAATGTTGTCTAAGGAATGGATATTTTAAATGTGTGGAGAATGTAAAAAGATCATATTAATGCTTTGTGTAATTTGATCTATATTACGTATTTTTTATTGCTCAGTAACAGATTTTCAGCAGCAGACAATATGATCCCGGTTATTTTATATATACATATAAAATCTTTGGTTCTTTAGAATCAGTAGGAGCATTTTTGCATCTGAAGAGCAACTGGAGTTTTAGCCAAAGAGTCTAATCAGCTAATTTCTGTCATGACACATGAGAGTTGTAGTATCTTTTAATTCTGTTATAGGTAGTAGAAGTTTTCATTCTCCCTGTAAACATCTAGTCTTTTTTTGAACATGCTTAAAGTCTTGGCCTGAACACCGTTTTTGGCATTGCTTTCTACAGGATTGTTGTGCATTTTACATAATGTATTGCCTTTGAGCGTTGTTGTGCTGTGTATCAATTTTACTGGACTTTTTTTTTTTTTTTGCAGTCTGTAAAGGAATATAAGAGCATCAGTTTATAGACTGTAGACCATTTGCTAGTTCATAAACTTTTACTCCAGTCGTTCTGTCATGAGCAACACCACACTTTTTAAAGAAATATCTTTGGTAGATTTTTATTAGCCTTTTTTTTAATGTATTAATTTAAAACCTCCTGCTAACAATTTGTTTGGCAAGAGATCACATTTAACTTGTTTTAAACAGTGCTTTTTCTACAAGTAATACAATAACTCCAATAACAACTCCAACCACCTTAGAATCAGGTCTAGATATCTACTTTGGAGCAACTGTATGAAAGAAAATATTTTCCTTTTTACAGGAAAAGCCATTGGCAGCTTTCATATATTTCTGAAAAATTTCAGAAATAAAAATTTCATATATTTCTGAAAAAAATCAGATAATTCATGGCTATTTGGCAAAACAATCATGTATTGATTTCCTGAAATGTCTTCAATCACTTAATAAAGCTCCTTGTCTGGGGTTGTCTGTAGTCACTATTAATAGTTTTAATGAAAATTATAAACTTATTTCTTCTGGTTTTCCTGTGAAAATTATGATCTGCAAAACCAGTCTCATTCAGGGGTAGTTATAACTCTATACATTCCATACTACAACATTATCACAATTTTAGAGATCTTCTACCACTTTAGATCTAAAATCTTGCTTCTCTTAAATCAGTTGAATTAACTGAATTACTGAATGGCTTGCATCCTGTGTTTGGCATAGAAAACAGCTAACCGAGAAGGTTTGACTTACCTTAGTAGGTAAATAATAAAACAATTCATCTTTACTCTACTAATGAAGATATATTGATATATGCCACACCAATGACACCAAAAATCAGACATATTTGTCATCACTTTTCTGATATTAGTTACAGGACATACTGATTTCCTAATTGGACTTTTAAATCTTTTTTATTGAAGTTTCATTTCAATGTTGTAATGTACCAAATTTGGATTGTAATATCCCATCATGTTTAGAAACTTCACTGAAGTTTTACTTACTGGCCTCTGAAAACTTTTGATTGTATTTCACCCAGAAAATGAGAATTGTTTGCAAAATAAAGTCATTAAAAAGAGCAAGTTGCAAGATACATCTGCCTCGATAGATTCCTAGAGAAGGAGATGTATCCAAAGTTAGTAATTTGTGTATAACAACTCTGAGGTAGCTTCTTTTAGTTGGCCAAGAAGGCCAACGGCATCCTGGCTTGCATCAAAAACAGTGTTACTAGCAGGAACAGGGAGGTAATTGTCCCCCTGTACTCGGCACTGGTGAGGCCACACCTCGAGTACTGTGTTCACTTTTGGGCCCCTCACTGCAAGAAAGACATTGAGGCCCTGGAACGCGTTCAGAGGAGGGCTACGAAGCTGGTGAGGGGTCTGGAGCACAGGCCTTATGAGGAGCGGCTGAGGGAGCTGGGATTGTTCAGTCTGGAGAAGAGGAGGCTCAGGGGAGACCTTATAGCTCTCTATAACTTCCTGAAGGGAGGTTGTAGTGAGCTAGGGGTCGGCCTTTTCTCTCGTGTAGACAGTGATAGAACTAGAGGCAATGGTTTCAAGCTGCGCCAGGGGAGATTCAGGCTGGACATTAGGAAATATTACTTCTCGGAAAGCGTAGTCAGACACTGGAATGCACTGCCCAGGAAGGTGGTGGAGTCACCAACCATGGGGGTGTTCAAGAAACGTTTGGATGTTGTGTTGAGGGATATGATTTAGCTGAGAAGTATTGGTGATGGTTGGACTGGATGATCTTTTAGGTCTTTTCCAATCATGATAATTCTGTGATTCTGTGGTTCTGTGATTCTGTGATTCTTTTAATGGTCTTCTGACCTCCATCTTGTTTACTCAACCGTGATACCTGACAAAGTGCTTTATTAATTAAATCTACATTCATTAAAATACAGGAAAGTATTTGTGTCAATTCAAGCTGGCCTAGGCATAAACCTTTCGATTAATAATTTTTTCCTAATATCCAGTCTAAACCTCCCTGCCACTACTTGAGGTCATTTCCTCTTGTCCTATTGCTTGTTACTCGGGAGAAGAGACTGACACCCACCTCACTACAACCTCCTTTCTGGTAGACCTCTGATAAGGTCTGCCTTCAACCTCCTTTTCTCTAGGCTAAACAACCCCAATTCCCTCAACTGTTCTTCATAAGACTTGTGCTCTAGATGCTTCATCAGTTTTATTGTTGTTCTTTGGATGTGCTCTACCACCTCAATGTCTTTTTTGTAGTGAGTAGCCCGAAACCAAACACAGTAGTGCTGAGTGCAGTTCACTTTCCTAATCCTGCTGACTACACTGTTTCTGATACAAGCCAGGATACTGTTGGCCTTCTTGGCCACATGGGCAGGTTGCTGGCTCATGTTCAGGCAGCTATTGACCAACATCCCTTAAGAATTCAACTTTATAAGTCCTTTGATCAATATTTTTTAAAAAGTGAAATTTAGCTTTTTTTCATATCTCTGAGTAAATGAGAGAACATAAATAAATTCTGCAGAGTTCACAAAAAAAAACCCCATATATTTTTATGTATGAATACCAAATAAATGATAATAATATATAATTCCTTTAAATTGTTGGCTTTTCTTCCACCAACTGGCTGGTTTCCACTAACACGCTTATAAGGCTAGCAAACATCTTTTTCCAACACTTGGCAACAGTACTTCAAACTGACTCTTGTGGGTAAAAAACATAGCCCAGCTTCTGTCATTTCCAAACTTTACTGTCATCCAAAGAGTTTGTAGGTGCACACCACTTTATTTGTGCTTCTTTTCTCTGTTGAAAGAAAAGAACTATCTGTTACTAACCTCCGAATCCACTTTAAATGTGAGATAGGCTTACAATGAAAACAAGAAGCTTTATCAGATCAAAGCCAAGTTCCAACTCAACAGTTTTCCATTTCCAGAGTATTGTTGTTCAGAAGGTCTCCAAATAAACCTGGAGGTTAGCAAGCCATTACCTTTTTCCTTTCAGTTTAAGGAGACTGGCTATACTCTAGTTTTGAATGACACTGGTTGTTTATGAGAATGCAAATGAAATGCTGTTTAAATATGTCAGGTTTAAAGAGCTGTCAGTATAGTCTACTGCTGTCTCAGTAGATCAACTTAAATAAAATTTCATCTAACTCCTCCCTTTCTGGACAATAGATCTGCCATTTTGAAATATTTTAAACTTAGCTAAGCATTTTAGGCATATCTGAATTTATAAATTACCTACTAGAAATTTAATTAACTGTGTGAAAGTTTTTATCATCTTGCAATTCTCAGTAAGCTACTGGTTTGTTATAGATATCGTATATAATGTGTTTGTATCTGTATTTCATACCATCTTGAAGCTTGTACCAAAAAGATTTGTCTCAGAAGGAGTTTTCTTAAGAAATTCATAGCTTTCAGTCCCATTTAAGCACTGAAAATGCATCCAGTAGTTTTGACTTTGTAAACCTTAAACAGATATCTATGCATTTGAGATACACAACCTGAGCTAAATAAACTAAAGAATGGAAAAGCTGTTCCAAGGAAGAAGTGTATTGTTGTCTACCACAGTTTTTCTACAAGTCCATGCAGTCTAGTCTTAAATGCTTATGTGGAGCTACTGAAGAACACATTGTTCTACATCATTCGATATAGATGTGTGTAATCTCAAAGCCAAAGCGAACAGCTTTTGCCATTTTTTTCCAATCAATTCCATAGACAATCTTCAAGAACAATATAATGGTGGATGTGGAAACTACAGGAACTAGAACATGGAAAAGATCTCAAAATAAGACTCAAGGAAACAATGCAAACATTTGTTGCATTTTTAGAAAAAAAAAACAATTTAAAAAACTTTCATGAATGACCTCTAATTTTAGCATTTTTAATATTTAGTATTTTTTATTGAATAAACTTTTTTACTGATCTAAATTCAGCAAGAAAAAGTCTTTTTACTATAGTGCTATAGAACCACAGTTAAGAAGTGTTTCGCCTGTCCGTCACAACAATGAAACACACACAGCATGGTTATTACACTGCGTCACCTCTAGCTGGATTTCTGTGATGGGTTTAATGGCCCATATTATAAACATCATGTTACTGTCAATCTCAAGGGTTTCAGGCTGACATTTTCACATACTATGATGCACCACTTTTAAGCATTCCTACTTACAAGTGATTCATTCTTTATTTTCCCCCTGAATGTAGAAGTTACCATACAATGATGTTACCAGGCTTAGATGCATGGGAAGGTATAACCAGTCTTGCCCACATCTGTCTGACCTGTGCCACTGCAGGAAGAACCCCATTGCTCACTAGACAGCACCCAAGTTACTGCAATTCCAAACCCAGGGCAAGAACATAATTGGCCCCAATTTCCCTTAAGGTATTGTGCCAGGCTTGTAATATATGACAGTTTAACAGTTACTAATGGAGCAACAGAATTGTCCCTGCAGTAGAGGTACAGAAAACTGGGTCTAGGTGGAGGGATCTACACATATCCAAGGATGAGAGTACGCATCAGAACTGTCTAGTACCCTTTATAAATCTCAAGATTAATGGGATTTAAAATATATATATATATATATATATATATAAAGAGTTTCAGATCTCCAAGAAGACATAGGATGTTTAGTTTCACAAAACAAATAAAGAAAGGAAAAGAACCCCAAACCAGAACACAACCCCAACCTCCAGCCCCGAGTGTAACGAGTTATGATTAAGCCTGTCTAGTTGTTTTGGGGAGCAGGCAAATACAGTTGGAAGAGGCATAATTGGGATGAAGATGCACTGAATCAAATAGCGATGGCGTCTCTGAACCACATACTCTGAGATATACTTTTGAAACCCAAAGTCTAGATAATTTTTCCTGCCAACCTGCAAATTGTCACTACAAGAAACTAGGTGACTGGCTTTCGGAAAGGAATTTCTCTGACAGATACAAACCATTGCTCCTCCGGAAGTTCAGAGAGACCTTTTGGCTACACATGTATTAGGAAACTACACAGTGCCAGGGCAGATCTCCAAGCACTGGAATTACATCACACGGGCAATTAAATTGTGAGACTGGTCTCTGGCAGACACTTGGCCAGTCCAAGTAGCACTTCCCCATCAGTATGCAGTTTGGATGCAGCCACCCTCTTTAGAAAGGCAAGACTTGACACTTTTCAGGTTGCTGGTCTTTACTGGACTACACAAAGTCTTCCTATAGCAGGAAAACCCCTTATTTCTCCTGTTTTCTTACCTGAAAATCAAGTTTAAGCTTTTTTTTTAAAAAAAAAAAAATTAATTCTTCATCAGCTCTTTTCCTATCTAGAGCTTCTGCTGTGTTTCAAAATGGTACTAATGCACATTTGTAATGCTGAGGTCACCCAGCTCAAGAAATAAATGAAGAAAGCTATAGTATTCAAAAAGCTACAGTATTGCACATAATGCAGAAGAAACAATCTCTCAAAACTATCATTCATACAGCCAAAAAAAATTATCTTAAAAAAATTCTAACATTAAATTCCAAAGGGAATTTCTTACTTTTTACAGCTCTTCTGTGAATGTATTAAGGGTGGGAAGAAGCAAAATAACACTCTTTTGTCCATTTAGACTTCCTGTGATTTCTTATTTATAGTAATAATATATATATTAATTAATGGGAAAAGGAAGGAATGAATCTACTCATATTTAAAAGTAGAGGGTTCCTTTCTTTGTCATGATGACAGGAGATAAATGTTTTGCACTGCTTCATCAGCAAAGCTGATAAGGCTTCTTAGATAACTTGAAGTAAAAATAATGTTTTTATTTCAATTGGATAAAAGCTTGGAAAATTTCGATTGCAGTATGCCTATACAGTGCTTTTGGAAGTGATTTACTACTAAAACTCTACAAAATGAACAATTATAAAAAGAAATGATATATCAAACAAAATCTTCTATGTATTCCTTCGACAATCGGAATGTCCTGAAAAAGGTATCACTGAGCAGCTAAAGTTTCAAAGCTCAAATGAAACCTCAGAGGCACAACTGAGAAAAAACCCAGAGATTTTTAATAATATTTCAGAATGGTTGGTGCCTGTGACACTTTCGTTTTAAAGATGTAATCCATGCCAGATAAAATACAACTTTCATAAAAAATATCTGTTGTTCCAGTCTTATAACAAGGACTTTTTCCCTCTTTCGCTTTTCTTGTACAAAAAAAAAAACAAAACAAAAAAAACCCACAGAGACCAAAAAATCATTATGAGCCATGTTTGAAGCTTTGTGTGCTATACCTTGCAGCTGAGAATCATGGGCATCCACTTTTTCTTAATGGAACAGATATTAAATTACTTGAGGGATGAACGGCTCAGAGAAGCAGCAATGGGACATGGAGGCTGCCTCCTTACTTGCTGCTTGTCTCTGCCTGCAGTGACTGCTGCTGCTGAATCCCCAAGGCTCACAGGAGTGACATGCAAACTTGCGTGTCTCATCAGTCTAGGATCTTCCATTATGGGCCCTTTGCCACAACTCCTCGGGTAGAGTTTCTCTGCACCTTGGAACATTTGCATGTTCTTGTCTGTCCCCCATGATTCTCTTTTTGTTTCTGGAAAGGCAGCTTGGACATAAGAACTTGATTTACGTGTAATTCTAGAAGACCTACAACTACACTTAAGGCTTTGTCTTCCTTACTGCGAAGTGGGGATATATTCAATGTATTGGTACCATCCCACCTGTGCGTGTTACTCCATTCCTGTTGAAGGCAGATGTTAATGTACTACTAGCATTTAAAAAATATATAAAACATGTAAATATGTGAAAGGAATGTGGAATATATAGAATGTGTAAATGGAACATACTTTCTTCATCAACAACAAAAAGGAGAAAACTGGAGTATATGAGCTCTACAAGAAGGAGCATGCAGTAATGCAACAGGCAACCTAAACATCAATAAAAGAGTTATGAAAGAGCTGCATAGTTCTTCTTACTTAGTAAAAGGAAAGAATATAAATCATTCATTTTAAAATTGGTTATTCTGATATAAACTTACTAAAAATTAAGGATGTTTATTTACTATACAAATATGACATTCCTTTTCACACAGTGTGAGACTAAGTGCATATGGGTTAAATTATCTGCCTGATAAGACAGGTAGAGTCCTTTTAATTTTTTAATATATTATTCCCTATGTCTATGGAAGTCTTTTTGAAGGATTTTTTTTTATTTAATTGTAAGTCACAGTAAAAAAAAAAAAAAAAAAAGAAAAAAAAAGTGAACCATTGAATACTAAAAGGAAAATGATGAATAAAAAAAAATCGATTGCACTAGATAGCCAGGTTGGGATTTGTATGAATGAAAGTAGACATATGCCTGTGAGCTAATCACACTAATTCTTTTTATGGTTAATTGAGAAAAATTGGCACTTCCAAAGGCAGATTTATATCCTTCTGAAATAAGGATTTGGACAAGGTCAAACGAACCACCTTTTGAGCTGCCTTTATTCCCTCATTGATTTTCAAGTGAGTCTAAGGTGATAATGTGTAGACTGGGATGACTAAAATTTAAATGTCAAACAACAAAAGAGACAAAGCTCACATTTTCACAGTTATTTCAGAGTACATAGCTATACTGTACTAAAGTATAGTGGTTGAAAAAAACCACTCACAATGTATTTAATATCTGATTTCTTCTTTTGGAAATGAAGTAAATTCATTTCTGACTAGATTGCAAAGGCAACCTAAAACCTTAATAAGCAGTGAACAAAAATTGCCAGACCTACAGGACAAAGGAGAGGTTTTATTTTACAAACAGTGTGCAGGGAATTCAGATTCTGCTTTACATTTACAGGTTCTCCTGAAGGTAAACTTGGGGAAAATAAAGTATATTAACACATACATCAGAAAATGATAGGTGAAGATGGAGGCCAGACATCCACTATTTTCTAGGTAAATAGATAAGACATCAGGGATGTTTTGAATGAATCATGAAACTATTTTTAAGTAAGTAAAACATGAACTCTAACAGCAATAAATGTAGGCATGTTTTAGGCATCATGTTTTGTCAAACACAATTAAGACCACATAGATCTTTACATTCTCTTTTTTACATATATTAAAAAAAAAATGCTAAGGTTTACAACAGGATTTTGGATTATGCTGTGGCAGCTTTCCACAGCTCTTCCAGCATAAAACTGATTTAACACTGGCTCAGCTAGCCAGAGGATGGTACTACTGAAAGCAGCAGTGTGCATCAGATGGCTTCCTACGATAGTACTGGGAGCATGAGCAGTGTGAGGATGCAGTTCGCCAGCGCTTTATATGTTCTCACTCTGAATTCTTAGTACAATTCAGAACTCATATTTATTCAATAGTTTCCAGTTGTGGCTTCAGATCTATACCAATCACTTACTTCTTTGAATCTGCACCTGCAATTTAGTTTTAAGCCTGAAATAATTAATACCAAACCAATAAAATTAGTCATCTGCATACATTTTTTTTTTCAATGAAAATGCTAACACAAGAGTATGTAAACTTGGAAGACATTAGGAGATTATTTTTGTGTGTTTGTGTCGTGGTTTTGTTAGTAAGGGGGGGCCTAAGGTGGTAGCTTCTGTAGGAAACTGCTAGAAGTCACTTTGTTCAGTGGACTCGGCCGGGCCGGGCCTAGGGCGGACCTGCTGCTGGCCAAGGCCAAGCCGATTGGTAGCAGAATGTCCCATGATAACGCCTCTGCAATAACGTATTTAAGAAAGGGAAAACAGGAAAGCAGAAAAAAAAGAGAAGAGAAGATGTGAAGAAGCTGAGCGGGGGCAGAGGCAGAGAGGGGGAGGCGCAGGCCTCATGGGCCTTGCAGGCCTCACCCTCTGGCCTCTCGCCAGGCAGCCAACTGGGCCCATCTCGGCCCAGCCCGGCTGCAAGAAGTGGAGAGGAGATGAGAAGTGAATAAGATGTAAAAAAGATCCTGAGAGACATCTACCAGCCTGTTGTGAGGAACGGCTGCAGACGCCAAGGTCAGTTCAGAAGGAGGGGGAGGAGTAATGCGGCTCCTAGCCAAGATTTCCCTGCAGCCTGTGGTGACGACCATGGTGGAGCAGGTTTTCCCCCTGCAGCCCATGGAGGTCCACGGAGGAGCAGAGATCCACTTGGAGCCCGTGAAGGACCCCATACCGGGGGAGGTGGATGCCTGAAGGCAGCTGTGGCCCGTGGAGGGCCCGCTGGGACAGCTGTTCTGGAGAGACTGCGTAGTCTGGTCCGATCGGGGCTGAACTACGACAGTTTGGTAGAAATTACACCCTGAAATTACATCCAGAAGCACATAAGTATGCATAAATGCTATTAAAAATAATCAGATTTAAAGGCATGATTCAAATTAGACATATATTTGCAGATTTTCATGAGCTGAAATGGAATTAATCTTCCTTTAATTGGACTATAAATTTGCATTAAAATCAAATGAAGGTCTAAAAATGTACACCTAGATATTTAAGATATATCTTTGAAATGTGTTACAGGACATAACTTATTAAAAAAAAAAATGAAGAGAGCATAGGTCAGTCTTATAACCTATAAACCACAGTAAGTCTTGAATTTATTTCTAAGAAAAAAAGAAAAGCAGGTTCATCTTGACAAAATACATTTGAAAGAGGAATTAGGGGAAAGGCAAGTGACCAATTATTTAAATTATGTCTATTTAAACAAATTTTTAAAACTCCCTTGTATTCAGTATCCCTATATACTCTTGTCTGAAATCAAGATGTTGATCTCTGTAGACTTTAAAGTTAATTACATTGAGATAGCTCAGATGTTTCATCTAGATTTGTTCAGACAATTTGATACTTCAGAACTGAGGGGAACAGAGAAGGAAGGACAGATACAGGACAATGTAGATCATCTCATCAAACTTTAGATATTTTTGGTGGAATTCAGTTCAAGATGAAGGCACCCAGAGAAGTTTATATGTAAGCATCTGTATCAGTGTGAAGTGCATGTGAGTCTACACAGGACTGACAGATGCAGCTCAAGACCTACAAGATGTGGATTACTTGTTGGAGAGGAAAACAGAAGCCGGGAGCTGTAGGACATTTCAAATGGCATTTTATGCCTTTGGATTGACAACTGAATTAAACTTTGAATCAAAAGTCAGTCATGTCCTAGAATAGATAACCAGATGTTCTCAATTAGAGATGTGATTCTATTTCCTAAACATAAGTATTTAATATAATTTCAGTTGGCCTTGGACACCCAATGTTGTCTCTGACTGCCGTTCCTAGAGGCTTTTTGTCTCCTGTGATTTCTTTGTTACATCTGCAAGCCCTATGTGAATATCCTGGAAAACTGATAGCATCTCAAGAAGCACTAAATACTTCCTTTTAAACAAATTAATTACTCTGTCATAGTCTGCTTTATAATAAGATGAATTCTTTTCCAAGCTCCATTCACTGTGCTCATGAGATCTTAATTGCTGAGAGTGGGAGACACATAGCACACCTCTGTGCAGATATACAAATCTGAGCTTCTTAACCTGCAGCTGACTCACATTTTCCAGTGCACATCATAGCTAAGTTAGCCTCTCTTTATAGAAACATACATTAAATGGAGCATCTCAACAACAGTTCACCTGATATATTTTTCACATATATTTTAGGATGAGATATACTTCCCCTAAAAGTACCTTTTTTTTTTTTTCTTCACTGGCCATAAATTGAATCTGTGCAAGCTGCTTAGATGCAGACAATTAAAGTTCCTCATTTGTTCATACTTTTCACTGTTCTTTAGTTCTTTGCATTTTTTTTGCACCAAAGATACTACATTTTGTCACCCATTTATTTTCCAGTGTGATCACTGTTTCTCTACTGTATTTGAAACCTGTCATTGTAAACTTCAGGAAAAGAAAATAGGTGTTTAGCGGTAGTCTAGATTTCCTCATTCACTGCCTAATTCCTCACAGTTCAGCATGGGCTCCAATATTTGTTTCGGTGCTGTTCAGGCAGTCTGTTGCTCCAAATAAGCTTTTACCAAATTTTTTTTTTTTTTTCTTTCAGAAAATACAAACACATCGTTCCTGGAACTGCTTTTCATCCATCTCCTTTTTAGTGAACTGAGTTTGTAGTATACAAAGGCCTGGGCTCTCCCTTTTCTTGTAGCAGATATATGTTTGGGACACTAAGAACTCTTGTAAGTCCTCTGAAGATGATGACTACTTCTAAAATTTTACTTTTACTCATAGTTTTTGTTTCTTCTTCAGTTTCCAGAGCATAATTTACAGCGAGAACCACATAGCAGATAGCACCAGTGAAATACAAATTCTTAATCTTTAAGGATTGTGTTCTTAATAGCATGCATACAGAAACAGTCTGAAAAGAATTGAAAATCTTACAAGAAAAACTGAAGATAAAGATTTAAACACATTATGACGCTATGGTTATCACACAGGCAAAGGATATGTGCTTAATTAGTTTTCTATTAAAAACTTCCCGTATAGCTTGAGAAAGTAACTTTTTCAGTACATCTTAGTAAAACAAGTATGTTTGCATTTCATTACTTTATCAAGGCTTTCTGAGGATAACTGTCAAAGATCGTGGGAACACAAAAACTTCAGTATAAATGTGTAGAAAAATTATATGGGAAGACAGAAACATAATAACACCTGAAATAAATGTCTACCTTTATTATTGTGTTACTTTATTTTTAGTGAAGAAACAGATTGAAGGAAAATATGTGCATTTTAAATGTGCAAAATATACGAATTTTTCAGAGGGCAGTCTGGGGACGACAGCTGCCCATATCAGGACATTCTCAAAATTGTTAAAAATATTTTCATAGATGTCTAATGAGAAAAATAAGCCACAAAGCAGCATCTTTTTTTTTTTTTTTTGCCATTGAAAAATTGTTTTCTGCACTATGTGGTTTAGAAGTTTATTTGAAATAACTTGAGCAACACAAAATATCTTTGTAATAACTACTGTCTGAAGAGATAAAAGCATTGAGTCTGCAGTCTCTTTTCTTTCTATAAATCACAGGAAGTTTTTTATGGGATTATTCGAGCTTTTTGACATTGAGCAAGATGATTTTAAGGTTAGTATTACTTCCTATGCATTAATTTGGTTTAAGAAGTTCACATAGCCTTATATCATGCTTATATATTATGTACCTTTCCCCTCTCCCAGTTTGGCTTGATGGCAACTAGTTATATTCAGGGAAAGAGAAAATACATTGGACCATTAAGTAGGAACAGACTGCACTGGAATCACTAGAACTGCAAAGGTATAGGAGAAGGAAGCATCCAAAAGATAACTAATGACACTTTGAAAAGCAAATTCATTCCATCATAACCAGGTATTTAAGATAAGTAGGATGAGTAGTTCTCCAACTTTTTGTCTTTCTTCATTTCCTTTGAAGAGATCCAAGACCACTAGCATAGACCAGTTTTCTAACTTTTGGTTTGCTGAAGTTACTGTAATGGATCCTAGTCTCCAGGTAGAAAATACAAGAGTTCTCCAGCAGAGAAAATTTCATTTTGATGGGCTACATGAGAAATTTTACATGCATTAAACAGAAACATCACTATGATTCATCTGAAAAAAAATCTAGTCATCAACAAAGGAGATATCCATATTCGTCTAATCCAACCTCTTTCGGATGCCAAAGAAAAATTTGCTGGGATTTGGATCTGACAGCCAATGAAGAAAAGACAGACATCAGCTCATTACAAGCTAAGGCCTTGAAGAAGCCATTGCTTTTTATAACTGGAATTATACCAACATCTGTGCAGAATCTTTACATTTTTGTGGGATCTTTGGAGAAAATTAATGAATGTGTTTCTGAAATACATGTAGTTAGGATTAGGTAGTCAGAATTGGCAATACAGGATTCCTCAAGAAGATGTCTAATGATAGAACATGTACAACAACAACAACAAAAAGATACTTTGCTTAGTGGGCCTCTACAAAAAAAAAAAAAAAAAACAAACAAAAAAACTTCACAAGCATTGTGTTTCATTCAGTGTTCTAAAAGCATATGGCAGCAGATGGAAATCAGATAGCTAAATTTTTTAACATCCTAGCCATCTCTGTCATTCACTCACAGATGTTATTGCCCAAAGATACAGATGCCCAAGTTATTTGTGTTGTCTTGTCTTGCTACAGTTTACACTCTCATAAGCAGAAAGTAAGATTAATTCAATTTAGTATGTTAGGTTAGAAACTTATTTTTTCTTTAACATGCTGGGTTAGAAACTTTCTTCCCAAGACATCAGGCATTCTGCTCAGAGTGGCAGCATTTATCAGAAGGGTAAGGTGGGAGACTGACTGGTGGCTCTAGCCGCTTCAGCTGTCTGATTTTAATCCTTTGTCACATGTCTTCTGGAGTCTTTAGTGAGATAAAGTACTGCCAAGGATTAGACTGACTATTAGTGAAATAGATTTTAATTAAGAATATTGACTTATTGTGAATTTAGGTCTTTCCTTCTGTTCCACCTTGAAAAGGCAAGGACAAAATATTCCTGATAAGGGATGTCAGCTGAATTGCCTGATGAATTAAAAGATCTTAAGTAGCTTCCCTGAATATCTTCTGTAAGTTATTTAATTGTTCTTATAAGCTAAACATATTTAATGTTTGCATTAAGATTAGTGTGACTGAAGCGCCACAGAATGTGAGGTTCATTGTTTTACACACTGTCTTGCTACAAGAAGCTTCTAGTCTATATATCAAAGTCAGACTGAGCAAAAACTAGAGGCAATGTAAGCTAGCAAGAAAAATGTAACAGACTCACTTCTTCCCCAATTCATAGTTCAAAGCCTGTCTTCTGGGTCAGACAATTATACAAATTCTATTTTATATAATTAAATATCCATTGACCATCCAATAGTTTCACAACAACTGGAGAAAATAGTGTAAAAGGTATATACCATTTCTTTTCTATCCAATCCGGATATGCTTGGTCTATAAAAAACTCCTATCCTTACTTCTACAGAGGCATTATTTCTGTAAAAAATTATCTGCAGTGAATGTATACAAAATAAATTTATGTGAGAAATGTTTGACCTAGGAAAATTGTCCACTTTGCTGTTATAGAGATGAGAATATACTTAATATGACATAAACTGATATAGGGAAACAGCTCTTTGATACCCCTAATATATAATAAACACTGTTATATGAAGAAAACGAAGGAAAACAAGTCTTCATATAGAAGACTTGTTATACACAGTTATTACATTTGTCACAGAGACTGTAAATGCTGTTAAGAAAAATATAGACAATTACTTTAACGCTTTTTCTTTGGAAAATACATCCAAAATTTAGAAAGAATTGTATAAGATGAATTGGTAAAAGCCTGTTGTGTTAACAGTATTAGAAATGTGATTTCCAATAATCACATTTGAATGTGCTATTTAATCGATTTTAATGAATTGGTGGTCCACTGAGGAAATATGAGAAAAGGTAGATAGCAGTTTTCTCCCATTTTATTCCCACAATATTTCTTCAAGACTTTGTTAAATTTATTTTGCTAGATAGTAGTAACATGGCAGTATGAAGTTTTCTATATGACTTTTGGATATTGAAAGACAACATATTTCTCCATAATACACTTGACTTTGCCTGTTGAGTAGATCTACTTCGGCAAAAAGTCATGGTTGCTATTGCTATTGCATAGTTTTGAGAAGTACATTTTTACAGCTGTGTTATAGTCACAGATGAATACAGTTTACTCACTTCTAACTTGGGCAATATAGAATTTGTCTTTATACTTCCTGGCCTGGAGGGTTATCCACTCTTTTCTGTATACCACAACAATTCTGCTTTATTAACTTGCTCTTTATCAGTTTTTTTTTCTCTATTGGAAAAGCTGCTAATCAGCCATGTGAACCCACACATAAAGGTAGTGGTATGGATGGCTAAGGACATAAAGAATACCCATCACAGAACTAGAGTCAAAAAGAAAAGTTTCCGAGAGTTTTTGAGAGCTTTTCACAAATGGAAAGTTGTAAAGGTTTCTACATCTTCCACTGCGGTAATGGGGTTAGAACGCCTTTGTACCAGAGGATGAACCTATCAGTCTTTGCACAGCCTTACTTTGCACTGACCCTTGTTCAGTGACTAACATGTGGCTCAAGATCCAGAGACTGATGTCTTCTGCCATATGTACGAAGCATTATAGTCCAGTTTGTCTATTTGGTTCATACAAAAGATGACATACAGCTGGAATAAAACCTAGTAAAAGAGGAAACAAACTTAGAACAAGGGACAGATGTTTTGCCTAAGCCCAAAGCGTTTTTCCTATATTTTCCATGTATATGGAGCTGAATTCCTGCTGATGGACTCAGGTTATACAGAAGAAATGTTATAAATGGGACATAAGTGGTTTTTCCCCTAAGCCATATCTTCAAGTCATGTTCGGTTACTTTTGCACATGTAACAAGAAGATGCAGGAAATATGTAATTACATCATCATATACACATCTGTAGTTTACAGTGTTGATCTTCACAGATATAGACTCTCATTTCAAGTTCTATGGGGAAAACCATTAGCATCCGAACTCATGTTTTGGAAGGAGCCATAACAGTATGAAAATTGTCCCTCTCAATGAGCCAGAACAAACCCAACTCATCAAACATGATTTTGATAATGAACATCACCATTTTAATTCAAATACCTCCCAAAATGGTGGCAATTTATTAATGTCAGATTAAAGGGCTTAATTCATTATTCCCTTTCAGTAAAGAGGCAGTTAATGAGTGATGCATGCACATGGACAAGCTTCTAATTAGAGCTTCTGTATGTGTTGAAAGCTTGGTGCTGCGTTACTGAGTGGCTGCCAGCAGACTATTGACTTTTTTCCCTCTTTGCTGAACATGCCTATTTATACAGCTTATTGCTAATGAGATGTTAAGTGAGTCTGCCATGTCTAAATAAAAAAAAAAAAAACCCTTCTGTTTATTGCTGAATCCTCTAAATGGATTCCATTTCAGAATATTCTCCACTGACTAATTTTCCTCTGTACTCTCTGTGCTCTGATTGAAAAAAAAAAAAATGGTTTTGAACAATAGGAACCAGATGCCAAATTATTTTTTTTTAAAAAAAAAAACCCATTATTTCTAATATTAGTTTAGAAAAGAACCTGCTAAATTTGTGCCTGGGTGTTTACATTTAGTTTTACTTACAACAGTGCCAAAATGCACTCAAATATGTAGTGAATGCTCTGTAGAAAATGTATAAATGCAAGACTCTATGCCCTTGAGAGGTTCCAATATAATCATTTCGCACGTAATACAACCAGCCTAAATGATCACCACAAAAACAACAAAGCACATTAAGAAAAGTAGAATAAAGGCAAGAGTAAGGATTAAAGCAATTAAATTGTTTGGTTAGCTAGTTCAGGTTTGCATAGGAGCGAAAGCTATCTAAGTCTGAAGACAGAGCACTGTTTTCACAATCTTCAGCTTGTTATTCTGCTGACAGTAAATTCAGCTGAGTGCATTCTTACACTTCTTTTTCCATATAATGTTGTATATTTTAGGACAAATTTTGGAAATGTCTTTAGCATGAATTTTGGAAATATTTCTCTAAAAATGTTTGATGCTTCTTCAGGTATACAGTGGCTGAAATGACCACTGGATTTGGGTTTTGTTCTATTTACTTGCTCTTTTTTTCCTCCATGATGTTATTTCACTCTGTTTTCCAATTTGTGAACAACACCTCTGGGAGAAAATCTTTTCCAGGCATGGTATCTAAAACAAGCCTGTAAAACTCTTCAGTGCATCATTCATCATCATTTTTTTTTTTGTACTGACAGCACTTCACTGTGATGTATCTCATGATGTTGTTTACATGCTTCTCCATGATTTGTGAATTCTCTTAGGTTATGTGTGTAAAGGCTAATCAGAGCGAACACAAAGACCTGGTAAGGATCAAAGGATAATGACAGGTGGAGAAACTGTAGTAACCTAATCAGGATCACATTGAATCAGCTGCTCCAAAAATCATCAGAAGAGAATAATTAGACTACTGCCTCTGCTGTGATACCCACTAAGATGAGTCAAGAAAAGAATCTCTCTGGAAGGTATCAAAACCAAAAGAGTCATTGCCTAAAGGGGTGTAGGACTTATCTTGGAATGCATTGGGAAGAGAATGTGCAGATTGTGTAAAACTTATTACGGGTTGTTTTAAGGGAATTATGGGAACATGTGAAACATGTTTAGGAGAAGGACAAAAAGTGGGAAAGTGAGGTCTCAGGGTGGGTCAGTAAGACACTAGCATGGGAAAAACAGAAGAAAAAAGGTGATAAAAGGGGGTAATTTCCTGTAAACAGTGGGCTGGTCAGTACATTCATCTGGGAAAGCCTTGCACCTGATCACTGCAGTCTACCCTATATTCGTATTCTATATTCTTATTAAGTCATTTTTCTAACTATCTTTGAGGTAGGTGCATTTCCCTTCTGAGACTCTGTGTATATATACTAGAGAACTTAAAGCCAAAAAGGCTGAGTATTAGGAGAAGTGGTCTATGAGACAACCTCCTAGAGCAGGAGATTGATGCCTGAGGAGCCTCAACTCTGGGTCACTGCAGCTAAAGGAGACCAGGATCTTGAGAGCCAGCAACTGGGTAGACTGAATGTGCAAGACTAGCTACAGGAGAAAGTCCATGTGTGCATGTGTGTATATTCATGTTTGTGTGGGTGGCAGCACAGACACGGCTCTGTGTGCTGCACTTGTGGACTGCTGTGTCTGTGGTTTGTAGGGTGCATGTCTATAGAGAGAATGGGTTTATCCTTGCTGCTAGCTGGATCTCCCAGCATGAAAATACAGCAGCCTTGCAACTATGGGGCTGTGACAGTAGAAAATCCCCTGGGCCCAGAAACTGAATTTGGCGCTCTTTAACAAATTCTACTAGAAGGCTCATTTTGTCTCCAAGCCAGAGAAGCTAAAGAACTCCATCATTGGAAATGTTTAGATTTGAGAAATAATCTGTCAAGAATGGTATAGATGCAATTGATCTTACTTGGGGCAGAATGGACAAGCTAAATGAGGTCACTTCCAGCCTTATGATTTCATTAATCACCATCTTTTAGACCATTATTCACACTCTCGAAAATAAAAACAGCCATAGACAGAGCTGGGCTTGTTCTGTTCAACAACAAAAAGACTAAAGGGTGAGCTCGCAGCCTGAGTGAGGCTCAAAAGGTGAGTTGCAGTTACCCGAAGGGCAATTACAGATAAAAGACTCAATCTCTGCTCAGTAAATAAATTAGGGGGAATGAGAACAAATTGTGGTTTCAATGGTTCAGATCAGACATTTAGGAATGTATTCATCATTAGGAGGGTAATGAAGCACTGCAGCAGGTTTGCTAGAACAACTGAAGAAAACCCTCC
Organism: Chlamydotis macqueenii; assembly: GCF_036417535.1. Classification (NCBI taxonomy): domain Eukaryota; kingdom Metazoa; phylum Chordata; class Aves; order Otidiformes; family Otididae; genus Chlamydotis; species Chlamydotis macqueenii. The sequence continues at coordinate 14,394,521 of NC_141558.1, forward strand.
ATCTTTAGTGGTATTTATGGCTCAGTTGAATAAAAACACAAGTGATCTGATCTATTGTTTGCAATGGTCCTGCTTCAAGTGGGAGCTGAACCACATGACCTGCAGCAATCCCTTACAACTAGCATTTCTATGATTCTGTGTTTGAATGACACTGTTTACGGCAGGTTACCTTCTGACAGTTTTTAGCAGGACTGACACAGGCTGTCATGACTTATCTAGATGGCTAGACTATGAACGTGACTAGACTTTTAGTATTTGTGTGTGATCAATGATACAGTTTCCTGTTTCATCTTGAAGATTACACCTTTCACAGCACTCAAAAATGGTTTGATACTACTTCACAGCCGTTATATCTGAATCAGCAATGCCAAGTTTTCCTTAGTATACTATTATCAAAGGGTACAGCTCATATAGTGGACTACCTATGCCTTGTAACAAACCATCAACTCGATTTTTTAGTACTTAAATGATGTTTGTAACAGCACTTCTAACAAATGTTTTTGTGCAAGGAATGTCCATGGCCCTTCAAAGCAGATTAGTGCAAGGACAAAATGTCAGATTATAAACTTCAGGTACTAAAAAAAAAAAAAAAAAAAAAAAAAATTATCTTCCAATGCTGGTTATGGGATTCATCAAATAACATGCAGATGTGTATAGTGATACAAGCTGCCTTTACAGACAATAGAGAGACATAGACACTGTGAAGGTGTCATTTATCTCACCTCAGAGTTTATATTTAAAATGAGAGAAAGGAATTGTATCCATTCATTTCAGTTCCCATAAAGAGACTCTAAGGTAGGTAGCTTAGATGCATTTGTCTGTATTTTAGTGTCTTTGTATGCATAGATGTAAGATGAAGTAGTAATCTTTGAAGTCTTACAAGGTAGACAAAGTTATAGCATAGTGTCTACAATAAGATGAATCTTTTGATGGACTTCAGAGTCCTGCCCTCTTAAGAACTGAGCAAGTGTGAAAAACCTTCCAGCCATTTTCTTCACACTCTTTTATAGCCTGAGAGGCAATAGACAAGTTTCACAGAGGATTTCTGTTACTCACAGGTGCTCCTAGGTTTCCTAATCCATGATGCATGAAGCTTTCTTTAGCTGATGGTGAGAACTAACAAATGGCAGGAATTTCCCTGGGCATTCTTTCTGGTCTGGGGATGTTTGTGGAAAGAAAAATGGTGCAATTATATTATTCTTACCAGGCCATCTAACTTCTTGAAAAAGAAGGAAACCTTAGTCAGCTTTACAAAGAGCTGCCTATTGAAATGAGATGCCTATTTGGGGAGGATACCAAGTAAATAAGTGTCTCAGAGTTTCAGTAACAGTTATGTACAGGATCCCAAATGAGTCTTTCAGTGCCTTTCACATGGCACTTTCTCTCCTATTCTACCCTGATGACCTCGTCAGTCGAAATGAGAAAAGGGTTGCCTAGTTTGAAGATTCTGATAATGTGTAAGATAGATGCAGTTAAGACTGAGTCCTTTTTGAACACGTCTAGAAGTTGAAGCTTAGAGGCATGAAGAATTCTGATAGCAAAAGCTCGAGCTCTTCCTGAAATTGATTTAGTGTATCTTTGTTTATGTAACAGTCTGGCACATACTTTGAACTAGTCATCTGCTCTGAATAGAAAGAGACGGATGATAATTTATTGCACCTGTTTCAGATACCTACATTTGGACAGGATCAAAACCTTCTGGAGGTGGTTAACTTTTCACTGGATCTAACTTCTATTTATGTTCTTAATTCTAACTCTGAAATTTGTCACCGAAATTGTGCCTGATATAACTATGTGTCTATACCATAAAAAAAAAACCAACTCGGTTTAACACACTATGCCTTCCTGAGCTGGATATACCATATTATGTAGCATTCCTCCATGGAGGCCAAATGCTACAGGACACAAAATACACAATCTGTGCAAATTGTTTAATCAAACATAACAATACTACTTCTTGATGTATGATACTACATTTCTATAATACATAATTGCTCTGTGTGTTTTGAACACTTGTCAGCTGGATCGTATGTTAGGGAACTGTGCTTCACATCTCCCAGTGCTTCTGATTCTTAGAATAGTCCACTTTACGGAGTGGACTACTCTAAAGCTTTATTTAAATCTGTAGAGTGGGCTTGCCATAGGTGTCACTGAAAATAACTAGGTTCTCAACTCTTTCAAGTTGTTTTATAGTAGAGTCACCTGCCTGGATGTAATATCTGCTGTATCTTCACACATTATTCTGAGTTCCCTTGTGAAGCAGTGAGATACACCTTTGGAAATAAGGAAGAAAAGATCAACAGCAGATGAGATAAATTGTCTCAAAGGTTACACTCAGAAATCTAAATTCAGCTGAAATAAAACCCATCCTCACAGCTTTATCAAAAGTAGTCAAATACTTTTTGCATTGAAAATGGCGGAAATCCCATCACAAGATAGTAAGAAGCAATTCCTGTGTTGGATTATTTCTTGTACATGCCTACTCTATCTTTCTTTTGAACCTCTACTTAACTATCAAGCATAGCATGATGTCATCTCCAGCATAATACCGAAGTAAAAAAGGCTGACTTAATCACATGACGTACATATTATTAAAGATCTCTCCAGGCACAGTATGTAAGTAGTAATGCAGCTGTGGAAGTTGCTGGTGAGAACTCATCTGAATTGCTATACATTTTTAATCACTTATTATCAAAACCAATGATTCTGCACTGAAAGAGGAAGAGAAAATAATTATCAGGATGATCAGCAGAACAGAAAGGCTGATTGTGAAAAGAGAGAGAAAACACATGAAAATGTAAGAGAATGTTAATGCCCACATCAGGAAAATTTGTCTCAGCAAGCTACTTACAGCACCTCTGCATAATGAAGCCTGCTGAAAGGGACAAAGCACTTCTAAGTCTCTCAGCTTCCACCAGCGCTTCTGTCTCAGGGACAGACACAGTGCACATGAAGCACATCATCTCACGTTTCTGTTGGCCTGGAGTGCACATATTGAATGAGAATGCACTACAGGGAGCGTTACAATCTTGGTTGCCTCCTCCTCTGGGATGCCTCTCAGTCTGGCTATGTAAATAGCTCTCATTAGTGATGTTTAGACCACGTTGAATAACCCAACCTTTTTCTTTACTTGAATGTCTGGGGAGGGGCAGAACAGTGGATCACTGAAAAGATCCTGATGACTTAGTCTGAGTGTGGGTACCCTTTTAGATGTCCTTAGATGCAATGTGAGAGGAAATAAATGTCAGCTCATTGTTCCCCGATTCGATGCTACAAATATAAAAGACTGTAAAGAAACAGCAAAGCAACCTTTTCTTTTGACTATGTCAAAGCCAACAGATTTTAAGAGTAATATTACAATCTTAAATGTTGCAAATATTATAGTATGATAGTAAAAAAAAAAAAACAAACAACTTTGGGAAGAATTTGGATACATTAAGCAGTCTGCTTTAAAATAGTCTATTAGATAAGTTTATCTGCTTTTTCTCTGTTTTTCTGCCTCCCTCTTCTTTCTACTAGGAAAACCTGCAAACACTGAGATAATACACTAGGGTCCAGAGGAAGGGCACAAAGATGATCAGAGGGCTGGAGCACCTCTCCTATGAGGACAGGATGAGAGTATTGGGGCTGTTCAGCCTGAAGAACAGAAGGCTCTGGGGAGCCCTTATAGCGGCCTTCCAATACCTAAAGGTGGCCTATGGGAAAGACGAGGAGAAACTCTTCAGCAGGGCCTGTTGTGATAGGATGAGGGGTAATGGTTTTAAAATATAGGAAGCTAGATTCAAACCAGATATAAGGATTTTTTTTTTTCCAATAAGGGTAGTGGAACACTGGAACAGGTTGCCCAGCGAGGTGGTAGATCCCTGGAAACATTCAAGGCCAGGTTGGACTGGGCTCTGAGCACCAGGATCTTGTTGGGGACGTCCCTGTTCCTTGCAGGGCAGTTGGACTAGATGACTTTTAAAGGTCCCTTCCAAACCAAACTATTTTATGATTCTAGGATCTTCTGAAAAGAGAACCAGATACACTTCCATGCCCAAAACTTACTAACAAAGATGCATTAATAAAAGTATTTAAAACTGTTTCACTTTATTACATGCAATATTCTACAATATAACCCGATTTTAGTTATTCCATAGCCCTTTTTTATACAACTCCAGTTGATGTATCTTGGACAACCCTGGACAAAAATAAAGTAAAAATTAGCCTTGTTATAGCTTTATAGTCTAGATATTCCAGCCTTCTGCATGACCTGCTTTACTGAAGAAAGTTATCTCTTAGGTTATTGTAGTTTAGCTCTGCTCGGGACCAGACTACACAGTCTGTCTCTCACTCTCCCCACCCTCCAAGAGAATAGGGGAGAGAATATAAGAAAAAAGTTCAAGGTTTGAGATAAGGACAGGGAGGATTCTTAAAGTTACTGTTACGAGCAAAACAGACCCGAGCGGCACCCGATTCTTCACAATCGGCTCAGGCAGACACCTCTCAGGTTCTCTTCACATCTCCTCTCCACTTCTTGCAGCCAGACTGAGCCAAACTGGGCCCTCACGGATGCCCGGCAGGAGGCCAGAGGGTGAGGGCCTCAAGGCCCACAAGGCTCGAGCCTCACCCTCCCTGCCCCCTCCCCAGCTTCTTCAAGTCTTCTTATTTTTTTTTTCCCTATTTTTACCCTTCTTAAATACATTATTGCAGAGCTGTTATCAGGGAACATTCTGCTACCAATTGGCTCAGCTCTGGCCAGCAGCGGGTCTGCCCTAGGCCCAGCCAAGTCCAGTGGACAATGGGGAAACAACTTCTAGCAATTTCTTGCAGAAGCTGCCACCATAGCCCCCCCTCATTAAATAAAACCAGTACAAGGTAAATAATTAAGATTCTATATTTGAGATCAATTTGTCAGGAGAAAAAGATCTCAAAATAAAAAATCTTAATATGATTAATAACTCTGGAAAATGGTCATATTCTTGTGTATTTATTAAAGCAATTGTAAAGTAAATTAAAGAATGGAAATGACAGTATATTTTTTTAATAATTTTCGTAGCACTGAGTAGTCAAAGTCATGGAAGAGGGCTCATTTTTACTAGTTTTGTACAAACATAAAGTGTATGTATATATATATAATTTAAAGGTTGCCTGTAATAAGCTCATAAAATGTGTTTGCTTCTGGAATTTATAGAGTATTTGAACAATGTTTTTCATACTGACACTTTCTAATTTTTACCATTATTGGCATCATAACTTCAAAAAGTTTTTTTCTTTCTTGTAGAGAAATAAACATCCTGACGGATGTTTCACTTACTTTTTGGTTTATGACCGCAGTAGTAAGAGGTATAGTCTTTTCTAGGTCACCAGGCTTGAAAAACAATGCCTAGATCCAAATAAGACTGATCAGCATTGCAAATCCGAATCACTACACGCTTTTTATATGTTGTATAAGGAAATTTCAGCATCTCATACACTAAGTGAGAAGCCACCAAAACTGGGAAGTGGAAGATGCTAGTGAGAGAACAAATGTAAATCACACTTTCTTGGGGACAATTAGATGTTTTCTTTCACTTGAGAATTCTAATCTTAAACCTGGTTTTGATTTTAAAATTTTTCAACCAGATCAGTCAAAAGATGGGTAACTTGCATTCTGTTCCCTGTTACCGCTCATAGCAGCAGCCATATTTCAGCCTCTGCATCACCATTGCCCAGTAAGCTATAATTTATTAAGGGTTATAGCTCCCAGTCCTTTTTGTTTTAATGTATTCTAACAGTATGAAATAATCCAGTCTCTGCTGGAGTAAAAAAAAATCCCATTAGAAACTAGAATGAATGAGGATCCTAATAAATATAGTATGTGTGTGGAAGGATGAGGTTTAAAACTTATTAATATTGAAAAAAAATATTAACAAACTTTTTTTTTTTATTAGATAGGGTTGCATACTCCAAAAAGAGATGCTCATGGCTCCCAAACTTAAAATGATCTGCAGATCAAATCGCACTGGTAGAAAATATCAGCTCTACTCTTAGCCCAGATTAATTAAAATAGATATTGGAAGTTATATTTCCCCAAACCTAAGTTAAATCTCTCACCAGTGAGGTATTTCTGTATTTTGATGAGGTTTAATTGGTATCTGTGCTCCAAGAACTGCTGCTGGAGTCGACTTTCTGACACTGAGCACATTGGTGCTGTTAGGATTCTATCCAGAGGCATAAATTTAGGCTACATCTATGCTAGAAAATTACAAAGTGGCAGGGATCACTCCCAGCACCATGATTCAATCATCTGAAGTGTTCTGTTGTTAGAATTTTCTCTAATATATTTGTGGCTTGGGCCGATTCCTATTTCTAATAACCACTTTTTGAACAGTTACTCTCTTTCAAAGGCTATGAGACTTTAATAGCATGGATGTAGGCCATTTAGCACCTAAGTCCACTTATGGGCACAAGTAATTGACTTCTATATACTGTAGTTTGTAATTTAATGGTTAATGTTGCAGCTCAGGTGCCTGGAAAACTTAAAAAAAATAATTGATATAACTATAGAATTAGGCATCTTCACAAATATACTGGAATTTGAGGAACTAACACATCCAGACTCATGCCATCTAAGTCTTATTTTCCTTAGGGAACCAGATAATTATACTCCTGAATTTAGTATAAAAGTAATCTCAAGTTGTTTTTTTTTTTCCTTCAGTATAATAAGAAAGTAGATTTTTTGAGAATAAACATGAAAGTCTCCCTTTAACAGCTGGAAGAGTTTTGGATCTTCTGTCTCACTTCAAGACCATTTCCAACAGTAAGTTCCCTGCGAACCTCCTCTTTGTGAGTCTGAAAAGATTGATCTAATTTCATATATCATTTCCGTTCATGACTTCTCATTGAGCCTTATGGGCAGATATTTTTGCATTTATCTCCCAGATATTACTTCCTTCAATCAGTGCTCTAGACCTTTTCAGATTATATTTCCTTTTATTTGCTTCTTTTTAGCCATGTATTTTGTATATTTCTATATAACCATGTCAGGGGGTCAGGTTGTTATTATTTCACTACCATCTTTTAGTGTCATCAAGAAGGTAAATATGTTGTTACAAACCAAAAGAACCCATGTATATTACGAAACTAGTGTACTACACTTGCATTGTGTTTAGGACACAAAGTTCATAATACAGCATTTCCTGAACAGAAAAAAAAGTCACTTGTAAGCAGGTATTAGAATCATAGAATCATAGAATCATAGAATGGTTAGGGTTGGAAGGGACCTTCAAAGGTCATCTAGTACAACCCCCCTGCAAGGAGCAGGGACATCCCCAACTAGATCAGGTTGCTCAGAGCCTCATCCAGCCTGGCCTTGAACGTCTCCAGAGATGGGGCCTCCACCACCTCTCTGGGCAACCTGTTCCAGTGTTCTATAACTCGCATCGTAAAAAATTTTTTCCTAATTTCTAATCTAAATCTACCCCCCTCTATTTTGAAACCATTACCCCTAGTCCTGTCACAACAGGCCCTACTAGACAGCTTTTCCCCATCTTTCTTGTAGGCCCCCTTGAGGTACTGGAAGACCGCTATCAGGTCTCCCCGGAGCCTCCTCTTCTGCAGGCTGAACAGCCCCAACTCTCTCAGCCTGTCCTCATAAGAGAGGTGCTCCAGCCCTTTTATCTTCTTCGTGGCCCTCCTCTGGACCTTCTCCAACTGGTCCATGTCCTTCTTGTGTTGGGGGCTCCAGAACTGGACACAGTACTCCAGGTGGGGTCTCACCAGGGCAGAGTAGAGGGGGAGAATCACCTCCCTCGACCTGCTGGCCACGCTTCTCTTGATGCAGCCCAGGATACGGTTGGCCTTCTGGGCTGCAAGGGCGCATTGCCTGCTCCTGTTAAGCTTCTCATCCACCAGCACTCCCAAGTCCTTCTCCTCAGGGCTGGTCTCAATCCATTCTCCGCCCAGCCTGTGCAACATAGAGAGCAATCCTGGGATCTGGAAGTTCTTCTGTGCTTGTAGCCATTATTCTCAGGTTCCTGAGCTCATCCATAATTTATGCTTTCCAAAGAAATATTCAATTTCAGATTCCATCATTATTACCATTCTCATTTGTTGTTTTCCTTGTCATTGGGTGCAGTATGCAATTTTTAAAATATCCCAAAAATGTTGTCAGTTTTGTTCATTTCTTCATTTTGTAAGAGTTTCATAGTTCAGCAATTTTATATTTCACTTTCTTTTTTAAACCACAAAGTTGGAATGAATTTGGTCTTAATTTTTGTGCTAAGAATGGCTAGTTTTACTTAACAAAGAGTAGTAGTTGTGAACAAAGTCTTTGAAATCATGATCCTTGCTTTGAGTATTTTCTAACTATTGAAAAAAGAAAAATGTTTATGTGAGGGACTGGAGTTTTTTTTTATACTTGTATTTAAAGCATTGGGAGAACAATGTTCATAAACTAATTCTTATGCAGACTTTCTTCATGACACTGAACAAGTTTATGTGTAACCCCTTTTAAAACTTGTCTTCAAGCTGTGGTGCTGAGACGGCTTGTGTGCTGGTCAGACAGTCATTAAAGGAGTGAAGGCTCAACCAAAAAGTCACCTTTTTGTTGGAAAAACTGTTAAAATACAGGTGCCATGAAAAGTGTAAGAAACCCTTAGAAAAGTGAAAGAACATCAATACCTTCCACAAAAAGTTTAAAAAGCCAAAAACTCATATGAATTACAATTCAATTCTGTACTATTGATCTTCCATTTAAAACTACAGTGCAAATCTCTTCCATACTCCTCCGCTTACAAAAAGGTATGGGAAGAATGAGAAAACGAGGTGTACAGAGAAATACAAATCAGTTATGGCTTATAAAACACAAATCTGGAAGGAAGCTTACCCTCTACATAAGGAAGCATGTTGTGTGATGTTATTAACTGTTATCAAGACTCTCATAACACTAGTCTCATTTTTTCCTTCAGCTAATTTTTTTTCTGAGCGTTTGTTCCACAACCTCTCTTCTCCTTTCAGATTCCAAGGTAAGTAAATAAATGTTCAGTTTTCCTGAAACAGTGTTGCCTACTTGTTGTTAAGCCAGTATTAACTTTCAGCTTTAAAAAAAAAAAAAAATTACTTTTCCTTTTCCATCATATTTCTCACTTCATATACATACATGTGTATAAAGAATAGTCCTAAAATATTGAAAACATGAACAGCATGCTACACATGTCATAAGGCATTCTGGCAGCAATAAGGCATTCTCCTAGACAATAATTTTATATTTGTCTTTTGCCAGAAGAGTAGTAATTTTTTTTTTTTAAAAAAGCTTCCCAAAGCATATCCAATAATTACATAAGCAAAGAGAATAAAACTAATATTGAAGGTTTGACAATATATCAACTATTTTACATAGACCTTTTAAGTTTCTGTAAAGGTTCCTGTCAAAAACATGAAAAGTAATGGGTTTTTTTATAAATACATTTTTAAAAATTAATTTATTTTTTTCTAGATATATTATTGATTAACAAGGTCTCTTTATATTATGTATAACAATTATTTCTTCTGTATTTCAGATCCAATTGAATCTCTCTAAAAATCTTACTCTATTCTATGCTGTGCTACTCTAATGTAAGTTATGCTACGTAACTATTTCTATTTTTTTTGGCCTACTGAAAAAAAGAACTTTAAAAGATTGTTTTCATAAGTTTCACTATATTTTAACAGATGCACATCACAACTACTTCTCACTTTTATTAAATAAGAGACATGTAGATATTAGGTAACAACTTTGAGGCGTGTAAAAAGGCTGACAGAACTTCTGAGAAAAGCTTTGCCTGTGATTAATGATCCCTTTGCACATGAGTGCTTGTTTTGTTCAGATACATGGTATTTCTAAAGTTTAATATTGAATTACCAAAAAAATGTGCTTACTTTTAGGAGAGCTTTGGAAATAACCATCATCGTGATTTTATTGTCATCTATAATAACAGTTATTTCTGCTTTATTTGTCAAGATAATGCAAGATGTCCTAAATATTATTTCAATCTTATGTGCCCAAACTCTTTTATTTTATACATGCTTTTAATAATTGTATTTTATGCTTTGTTTTTTATCACATAGTGTAATGGTAAGATAGGAGTAAATTATTCAAATCTTTGGAGGTCACATTTAACCTAAACCTGAAAGAAAGAGACAAATACCTCAGAATAAAAAAAAAATCTTCCTTCAGATTCTTTGTTGTTCCTTGTCAAACACATATAGAGTATCTGCCTCATATAGAGTATCTGCCTCAGGTAAGTGATGGGGGCAAGGCTGGGGGGGGCAAGGGGCACCTTTACAAAGAGGATGAACAATCCTTTTATCTACAGCTACGAGGTATGTTATACCTCTACACCATGAACAAAACCAGTAGTAGACACAGACAATGAGTACTTTAGTAGGTGCTTTTTTTTTCTTATAATCTCCAAATTTATTACATACGAATCAGTATTTCCTAGATCCTGTGCTTATGGTTCAGTTGGAACATAGATGGTTGTGTAACTTTGAGAATAAGTGTAAGCACTCAGCTTTCATACAGTTGGAGTTTTTGGCCTTGAGTAATTAATAAAACTACTTATTTCCATCTAGAGTTTTTATTATTCAATTTATTTATTTAAAAGTATAACTAATATGGGAACAACCCTGACTTAAAAAAACATTGAAATAACAAGATTGATTTTAAAACTGGTATTCTTTAAGGACAGAACTTCTTTTCTTCCAAAAGTTTCTCAGACAGTTCTAATAATCAATACAAGAGACAGTTTTCTTCAAGGAAGAGCTTGAGGGACTGAGTCATAAGATGATACTGTTCCTTCATTTAAAAAAACAAACCAAATAAATAAAACAAAAACAATGCAACAGAACATGCTACTTTCATTGATGAAAAAGGATTACTCAAGCCTTTGTCAGCTGTATTACGTTCCCATTTGTAGTAATTAATCTCGTTTCTCTTTTATTACATCCTTACCTACCAAACAGATTTACATCTCACTTATTCTTCACTGAAATATTTTTCACCTTTTCAATCCTCCAAGGGTGCTTCCAAGAGAGTCTCAAGGTCTAAGCTGAAAATGTCTTTTATTTTTTTTTCTTTCACTGTACTTTAGAATTTTTGTTATTTTTTATAAATATATATGTATTCATACCAAGTAATCCAACTGTTATTTCATTTCAGATGTTTTTTAATTACCTCAATTATTTAAAAAATGTATCTCATTAATAATCACAAAATTCAAGAAAACATTGTAGTTCAGGATATTTTTAAGGACATATGCCATCAGAAGGCTCTGTGCTTTCCCCATAATCCCACCCCTCCCCCACAAAATATGCATTTTAAAGATGTTTGAATTGAGATGTCTGAGTGTCATTTTATTTTTCCTGGATTACTTATGGACAAATGATATAAGAACAGGACCTCACTCTGATCCGGTGTTCATCGACTTCTTGTGAGCTCATTCTCTCTGCTTTACCACTGGTATCAACTATATAAAACATTCAAGACTAGTTAACTTTGATAATATCTTAAAAGTCTGGAGAATGATTTATTTCTATATAACATTATCAGGGCTGTTCTGGGATAGTGAATGTCCAATTGTAAACAAAGTGGTAATCCATTATCAAAACTACCACAAATCTCATCATGCAGTAACGAAGTCCAAAGTAATCTATCTTTATTAGTGTTCACTAAGGACTACTTTTCTGGCAGCAGTTACAGTGAAAACCAAGCCAAAAAGTTTGAGTTTTAATTAATAATGGAGTTGTAAATCTGAAAGACAGTGAAAGTATAAAAATTAGTCCCCTATTCTGTAAATTAGGAACATGTCTTTTTTTTCCTCTTTTTTTTTTATACTTTCTGCAACTTAATGTATGCCAGAAAAAAATCTATTAGCACACTCAAAAAAAAGAACTATTATTAAGCTATCAAAAAAGCAGCTTTGACTATGAGTCAGTGTCTTATGCACCTGTGGAGGTGCCTTAGAGAATCATGAGCTCCTTCTTGCCCTGCTGTCCCATATGCAGATGAACCTCTGAGAGCAGAAGGCTCAAGTGGGTACGGGTTAGCACTGTTAGTAGAGGCAATCACATAGAAAGTCTAGAAAGAATTATTATTATTACTATTACTGAAGGAATAAGAAGGCCAAATGCAGACCCTGCTGAGGGGTCGGGGCAATCACAAGCACATATGAAGGCTAAGAGGAGAATGGATTGACAGCAGCCCTGAGGAGAAGGACTTTGGGTTACTGGTGGATGAGAAGCTCAACACGAGCTGGCAACATACGCTTGCAACACAGAAAGCCAACCACATCCTGGGCAGCATCAAAAGAAACATCACCAGCAGGTCGAGGTAGATGATTCTCCCCCTCTACTCTGCTCTCGTGAGATCCCACCTGGAATATTGCATCCAGCTGTGGAGCCCACAACATAAGAAGGATCTGGACCTATTCGATCGAGTTCAGAGAAGGGTCACGAAGATGATAAGAGGGCTGGAGCACATCTCCTATGAGGACAGGCTGAGAGAGCTGGGGCTGTTCAGCCTGGAGAAGAGGAGGCTCCTGGGAGACCTTATAGCTGTCTTCCAGTACTTCAAGGGTCCTACAGGAAAGATGGAGAGAGACTGTTCAGTAAAGCCTGAGTCACCACACAGTTTCTCACTCACTCTCCCTCTCCCCAGCAGGATGGGGGAGAGAATTGGGAAGAAAGGAAAACTCGTGGGTTGAGATGAAGACAGTTTGCTAAAATAGCAAAGGAAAACTACAATAATAACAGAATACAAGGATATTAAAATATACAAAATGAACAATGTACGTTTTCTCACCACCCAATGTCCCAATGACAGCTACAGCCCGTCCTGAGCAGCGATCACAGAAATGAAACCGAAGAGCAAGCAAAGGAGCAAAAGGGAGACAGCAAGGCAGAAGGAATTATGCCAGTGAGAGAGAGAGAGGGATGGATGCCAGGAAGGCAGATACCTCCGCCAAGGCCAACCCCTACTTACATACTGAGCATGACGTTTATGACATGGAATACTCTCTTTGGCCAGTTTGAGTCAATTATTCTGTCTGTCTTTCTCCCAGCTTCCTGCATCTGCACATTAGTGAGACATGGAAAGCCAGACAGTGTCCTTGGTCTCATTCACAACAACTCATATCATCAGAGTGTTTATCAACATTCTTCACATACGAAATTCAAAACACACTGGCTACTGAGAGGAAAGTTAACTCCATCCCTGCCAAAACCAGGACAATGAGTTAATATAAGGTTATTTCAAAAGGTTATAATATTTTATAAAGCATTATTAATGAAAGTAATAGTGCAAGAGAAATCATAAAATTATTCCAACATACTATGCACTGGTTTAGTTTTAATGGCAGATATCCCTCAGGATGTGCAGAATAGAAGTAAACTGCTGATAGGTACTCTTAGGGCAAAAGAAAAAGTTGAAATGTTTAGATGGTTACAAAGATATTGCAAAAGTAAATTTCACATTCTCCATGTAGGAAAAAAAAAAAAAACAAAACTTGGGAAAATAGAAAAAAAAATTATTTTCATGATTAAATGTAGAATTAAAATATTTTAAAAGGCCAGAAACCAGCCAGAAAGCACTCTAGCAAAAGAAAAAGCAGTAGTATTTATTACTGAAAAGCTCCTTAATTGTTATAAGAACAGAGGGTGGAAAAATTAGTTTATCTAAAATTGCAGTTCACATGGTCACTGAAAAGGGACCTGAGGCTTAGTATAGGTCAGCACTATCATCACAGAAAATACTGTACTGTGCATATTTAAACAAGAATGCAGGCTACACCACTAAAGTCATAAACGCATAATAAGGTATCATCTGCCTGTGCCTGAATTTGGGTAGCCACATAAAGAACATACTGACAATTTGAAGATAGTTAAGAAGAAAACAACCAAAACTATCAAAAGTTGTGAAAAATACACAGTTCAAGAAAACATTTCAAAGTGTTTAACTTCAGCCTAGTATTTCAGTGAAAACAAGTAAAGAATACTTTTTTGGGGATAACTCCTTAAGTTCGGAAAAGGCAGTTGCAAAGACAAAGAAAAAGGCTCAGTGCTGACATCTATGACTGACATGGCAGAAATAAAAGGAACAATTTTGAGCAAGAAATTTTGAGTATGAAAAACTTTCTAATAGGAAGAATACTGATGTACTGTAAAAGACTACTTTGACTATTTAATCACAATCTTTGAATATCAGGCTAAATGAACATCTGTCATAAAGTATATCATGATTTACCTCAGAGGCACAAGCACGATGCCTTCTGAAGAATTTCTAGGATCAATGATTTCACATCTGAAGGTATTTTAATGCTATATTTGCATAATTTTGCCAAGCTTCTGACCAAGACTTCTCCAAAATTTAACGTAATCACGGAAACCAAAGTTATCTTGTGGCTTAGTTTGAAGAGGAAAACTGTTATTCACATCCAAATATTCATTGTCTGGGGGAACTTTATTCCTCATTAGAGATCCAAAGCCTAGTTGCAAATTAGATGGCTAAGTTAGGCAGATCAGACCTACCCAGTGCTCCTTTTTAAGATAAGTTTTCTGTATATATAAATGATCCTCAGAGCTCTTTTTTTTTTTTTTACTTATAAATTCCATATTTATTTAGTCTCTCTTGAATATGAGTGACCCAAACTGTTGTGGTAGATTGATCTGGTCTGGATGTCAGGTGCCCACCAAGCCACTCTATCCTTCCCCTCTACAGCAAGATGGGAGGGGAGAAAACAGAGAGAAAAAAAAACCTCATGGGTGAAGATAAGGGCAGTTTAATAAAGGAAAAGCAAAGGCCGTGCATGGAAGCAAAGGAAAACAAAAGGTCTATTCTCTACTTCCCATTAGTAGGAGATGTCCAGCCACTTCCTGGAAAGTAGGGCCTCTGTATGGGTAATGGCTGCTCAGGAAGACAAACATCGTAATAACAAATGACCCTCCTCCTCCTTTCTCTTAGCTTTTGTTGCTGAGCAGATGTCATATGGTATGGAATATCCCTTTGGTCTGTTCGGATCAGTTGTCCTGACGATGTCCGCTCCTAAGATCTTGCCCACTACCCAGCCTACTGGTGAGAGACTGGTGAGCTTTGATGTTGTGTGAGCCACTGCTCAGTAGTAACTAAAACACTAGTGTTATCAGCACCTTTTTAGCTACCAATACAAAGGACAGTGCTATGAGGGCTGCTATGATGAAAATTACCTCCATCTCAGTGAGACCAAACACAACTGTGCATGACAAAGTTAACATGGATCTCATCAATGAAATCTCTACTGAAAACACCCCATCTCATACTTCTTATACAACTACAGTAATTATGCTGATAAAAACAAAAGACACATTTGTTCACCTCAAAAGAAATAGGGCATTTATGGAACAACCCAGAAAGAGTAGGAAAGCTAGCAAAATAACAAACAATCTGAAGTGACAGCATCAGTGGAAAAGGGACGAGCAACGGATATCATCTACGTGGACTTGTGCAAAGCTTTTGACACTTCCCGCATGACATCCTTCTCTCTAAACTAGAGAGACATGGGTTTGATGGACGGATCACTTGGTGGATAAGGAGTTGGCTGGATGGCCACACTCAGAGAGTGGTGGTCAACGGCTCGATGTCCAACTGGAGACCGGACGCAAGTGCTGTTCCTCAGGGGTCCGTGTTGGGCCCGGCCCTGTTCAACATCTGTGTCAGCGACATGGACAGTGGGATAGAGTGCACCCTCAGCAAGTTCGCCAATGACACCAAGCTGTGTGGTGCCGTCGACACGCTGGAAGGGAGGGATGCCATCCAGAGGGACCTTGACAGGCTGGAGAGGTGGGCCCGTGCCAACGCCATGAAGTTCAACTGGCCAAGTGCAAGGTCCTGCACCTGGGTTGTGGCAATCCCAGGCATCAATACAGGCTGGGCAGAGAATGGATCAAGAGCAGCCCTGAGGAGAAGGACTTGGGAGTGCTGGTGGACGAGAAGCCCAACATGAGATGGCAATGTGTTCTTGCGGCCCAGAAGGCCAACTGCATTCTGGGCTGCATCAAGAGGAGGGTGACCAGCAGGTCGAGGGAGGTGATTCTCCCCCTCTACTCTGCCCTGGTGAGACCCCACCTGGAGTACTGTGTCCAGTTCTGGAGCCCCCAACATAAGAAGCATATGGACCAGTTGGAGAAGGTCCAGAAGAGGAACACAAAGATGATAAAAGGGCTGGAGCACATGTCCTGTTAGGACAGGCTGAGAGAGTTGGGGCTGTTCAGCCTGGAGAAGAGGAGGTTCCGGGGAGACCTGATAGCAGTCTTCCAGTACCTAAAGAGGGCCTACAGGAAAGATGGGGAGAGGCTGTTCAGTAGGGCCTGTTGTGATAGGATGAGGGGTAATGGTTTTAAAACAGAGGGAGTAGATTTAGATTGGATATTAGGAAAAAATGTTTTACAATGCGAGTTATAGAACACTGGAACAGGTTGCCCAGAGAGGTGGTGGAGGCCCCATCCCTGGAAACGTTCAAGGCCAGGCTGGATGAGGCTCTGAGCAACCTGATCTAGTCAAGGATGTCCCTGCTCCTTGCAGGGGGGTTGGACTAGATGACCTTTGAAGGTCCCTTCCAACTCTAACCATTCTATGATTCTATGATTCCTACCCTCCAAGTGGTAACCGTAAGTATAAACCCTACTTGTATCCTTGTCTTAGGGAAGTCAGGTTTCAAATATGAGCGCATCAGTGATCAAAAATATATTCAGATCCACACAAATGTTCTGCTGCGGTCAGATTTTGTTTTCTGACACTAATAAGAAGACACAGTCAGATGTTCTAAAGAATCATTTAAGAAACTGATCAAATGCCTCATGGACAAAGTTGTTGCTCTTCTGTTTTCACTGAAAAGAAGATCAGAGAAATTAATTAGTATGTAAATTAAATTTAGCACATTTTGGTTTTGTTTTTAAATTTTCCCTTTAATGATAGTTTTAAAGTGATATTAAGAGAAATTAAAGATAAACATACACACATATGTAGGTAGGTAGGTCTGTGTGTGTATATAGACAAATACGGCAGCCTGTAATTAAGAAAATGTTTTCCACAGGTTCTTAGAAATATTTTTAATCACTGTTAGCTTTTTTTTATCATGCCGACAATGCAATGGACTTTTTGGACAGGCAGAAAGATTTGAAGGCAACTGTGGCCTCAGTCATCTTAGTTTTGCTTTGATGAAACTGAAAATGGAACTTCGTTTGATAGAGATAACAAGCATAAAACCAAAAAGTTACACTCAAAATCTTGTTTATGGGCAAAGAGGAAACACATCTTATATGTTAAGACAATAATATATTGCTATCAAAATTGAAATCTTAACAGTCAAATCCAAGCATTGTATTAGTCCAGATCTAATTACCACAGGGAAAGAAAGTACACTTCTACACAGAAGAGGTTCCAGTAGCAGTAATAATACAATTAGAATTCTTATATACACACTTATTTTTCTACCTGTCTTTCTGATGTTGTGTTCACCCTTCCATTATTCCTCTGGGTCCTGAAGTCATTTTCATCTGGCAATGATGATAGGAGGTGTCACAGCAGGGTGTTGGCATCTGCAGTCATTTGCTGGGAGGAATATGATGCTGGTGGTGATGATTTCTTCACTTCTTGTTTAATTCCACTTGTGGTAATTTTTTGTATTTGCTAACATACTTTTACACCTTTATTTGCTCCTTATTGTTCTGCAGTTCCACATTATTTTGGAATTTATTATATTTCATGCCATTTGTGTGTGTTAAACACTATCTCTTTGTTTTCTTTTTTGCCCTAAATCTAATTTTGTCTAGCTGCAGGTCTCCATTTCTTTATTTGACCACTAGTGAGCAGCTTACAGCGATGGGATTGCCAGTGACAAGCCTGTGCCCCCTCTCTTACTATTCCATGCCTGTATTCTTCTATGTGACTTCCTGGATCTCTAGTTCTCAATGCCTCTGTTATCATTCCAAGCCTATATTTCTCTGTACTATGTCATTGTGGTACTTTTACTGTGACATCATAGAGATAAAAGTACAACCGAATAGCCAGAGCCACCTGGTAACTTTGAAAAACTTCTGCCAGAGCTAAACCAAGTAAAACAGCATTGCAGAGAGGTCAAAAACAGCTCAGACAAAACAACACAAGACAAATATAACAAACCTCTCTTTTGAGGCCCTGCAAATTTGGTGAAAAGCCTGTACCATGTTACTAGCAATGACAATACTATCTCATAGAGCTAAATGGTTACTCAACCAGAAAACGTAAAAGTGAGAGCAGAAGGGAAGAAAAAAAGAAAAAAAAAAGATCTATATGTAGAAGATGGTGTAACCTTGACTATTAAAAAATCATGGTTTAGTTTTCCATAGCTTATGGGGAGGGGAGTGATAGAGAGGCTCTAGTGGGCACCTGGTATGCAATCAGTGTCAATCTACCACAATGGGGCATCCACAACTTCTCTGGGCAACCTCTTCCAGAGTCTCACCACTCTCACAGTAAAAAATTTCTTCCATATATCCAATAAAAATTTACTCATTTTCAGTTAAAAACTATTGCCCCTTGTCCTGTCACTACAGGCCCTGGTAAAAATCCCCTCTCTATCTTTTGTCTAAGCCCCCTGTATATATTGTAATAAGATCTCCCCAGAGCCTTCTGTTCTCCAGGCTGAATAATCCCAACTCTACCAGCTTTTCTTCATAGCCCTATGATCATTTCCATGGCCCTCATCTGAACTTGCTGCAATAGATCCATGTCTTTCTTGTACTGGGAACTCCAGAGCTGAACACAGTACTCCAGGTGGGGTCTCATGAGAGCAGAGCAAAGGGGGAGAATCACCTCCCATGACCTGCTGGCCACACTTCTTTTGATACAACTGGCTTTCTGGACTGTGAGCTCACATCACTGACTCATGTCCAATTTTTAATCTACCAATATCCCCAAGTCCGTCTCTGCAGTGCTGCTCTCAATCCATAAATCACTCAGTCTGTCCTGTTACTGGGGATTGCCATGACCCAGCTCCATGACCTCGCACTAGGTGTTGTAGAACTTCATCAGGGTTGCATCAGCCCACTTCTGCAGCCTACCAAGGTCCCTTTGGTCAAGACTCTTTCTCTCAAGTGTATCAACTGTACCACTCAGCTTGGTGTCATCTGCAAACTTGCAGAGGGTGCACTCAATCCTATTGTCTGTGTCATTAATAAAGATATTAAACAGCACCAGTCCCAAAATGGACTCCTAAGAGACACTACTTGTTACCGATCTCCATTTGGACATTGAGCCATTAACTGCAACTCTTTGGATGCAGCCATCCACCCTGTTCCTTATCTATCCAATAGTCCATCCTTCGAATCCATATCTCTCCAATTTAGAGACGAGGATGTTGTGTGAGACCATGTCAAAAGCCTTTCAGAAATAAAGGTAGATGATATCACTTGCTCTTCCCTTATCCGCCAATAAGGGAATAATCCATAATAATCCTTTTAAAAGGGCCACCAGATTAGTTAGGAGTACTTCTCGTTCCATCTAGCCTAATTTAGACAGAAATATGTCCAAAGCTTAAGCCATAGGTTTAAATGCATAAAATCCATCTCAAGTAGATGTCTATAGAAAACAGGACAGGGAATAACATTCTTGGAGATGTGGTTTTTTTCTCTACCAATAGACTTTACAATCAGTTTCAGATCTAACTCTTTCACTCATGCATCAAGACAAAGCCAGATTTTTTTAATAGCTCAGGAGACTAGTTATTGATTTTTTTTTCTGAAACTCTGGCGCTAAACTGAAGGATTTAGACTTTTGAAGAATATGGCTCTACCAAAATTTGTAATCAAGGGTTAATGCAGATCATATAATGGAGATTGTATCAACAATATATATGGAAGTGCAAAAGTTTTATTTTTTTCCCTACTTGAAACAAAAAAAAAGTCATTAATAATAGTAGAATTAATAAAAGTCATTATTTAAGTTCTTTGGACTTTGCTGAACAACTGATCTGCAAAAAATTCACAACATTTCCCAATATGAATGGATTTCATTATCTGATGTACTCCCTCCCTGTGATTTGTGTTCTGCCTTGTTGACTACGATCATGCTGCCAAAACAAATTTTTATCTGCTTTTTCCTTGGAATGGAAAGCTGTTAAACATATAAATGTATGATATTTTATCTACATGTAATATACATATAGATATATTTAGTTTCCATTTTCTAACTCCTTTTATCTGTAATGGCACACTAAAAGGTAACCAGCTGTGAAGGTATCAGTGGGGAGGAAACCAATGATTTGGTGCTCAGCAGTTCCCCACCAATTGCTGAACTATTGACTGACTACCAATCAATTGTTACACTGCTCCTAGTGAGTCACATAATGTAGATAAAGCACATGTCTCAGGGGAAGAGGCAGCAGGATCCATAAAAACAGAATGGAACCTCAAAAAACATAAAGAAAAGGGAGGGTAGATAGTAATGAAAGAACAGAACAAAGTAGGCAGGGTGAAAAGCAAGGCCAGAAAGGAGAGTGGTTTTCTTCAACTGTGTAGGTGGAGTTATGAGAAAGTCAAAACTAATGCTTAAAGATGAGGAACTGAAAAAAGGTAGAAGGATGATGAATTAGTCTTGGGTAACAGTTACTCTCCTCTCCCTCCTCCTCTGCAGTTAAGAGCTAAAATGTTCAGAAAATCTTATACACTGTATTTCCTATGACACACAGTAACAGAGGGATGAGATAACACAGAAAAAGCAGAAACATGGAAAATATGAAACAGATCTAAATTAGTTATAAGAATGTACCACATCCACTGTAATTTCTGTCAGAAAAAAAAAAAAAGATACATTGAATGAAGCTGTAGGTGCAAAGAATTGCACTTCTGGAGTGATTTGGTTCTTTTTAGTTTAATAATGCACTGTTAGTCCACAGTCCAGACTAACAGACAATTGTAGACTCTTGGTCTACAACCTGAACTTACGTCTTAGGTCTTACCTTTGCCTGTTTCTTCCTGTCCTTCAAGACAACAGAGAAAAATCAAGTAGCAGTAAGATTAAAACACATGCAAGTTTTTCAAACATCAGTAGCATATGAACCACCAATAAGAAAGCAAAATATCACACTAAAACTGAAATGAATTAATGTACATAAAAAAATAAATTTATCAGACATAGAATCATAGAAGAGTTTGGGCTAGAAGTGATCTTTAAAGGTCATCTAGTCCAACAGTCCTGCAAGGAGCAGGGACATCTTCAACCAGATCAGGTTGCTCAGAGCCCTGTCCAGCCTGACCTTGATCATATCCAGGGATGGGGCATCGACCAACTCTGAGCAACCTGTTCCAGTGCTTCATAGAATCATCATAGAATCACATGGTTGGATGGGACCTATAAGATCATCTAGTCCAACCATCTTCTCACTACCATTGCTGCCACAGGTACTAAACCATATCTTGTAGCTTCTCATCAAGCCGCCTCTTGAACACTGCCAGGGACGGCGACTCCACCACCTCCCTGGGCAGGCCATTCCAGTGCCTGACCACTCTTTGGGAGAAAAACTTTTTCCTCACGTCCAATCTAAACCTCCTCTGGTACAACTTGTGGCCATTTCCTCGGGTCCTGTTTGTTGCCTGGGAGAAGAGGCCAAACCCCTGCTCATCACAGCCTGCCTTCAGGAAGCTATAGAGTGCAATGAGATCTGCCCTGAGTCTCCTCTTCTCCAGACTAAACAATCCCAACTCTCTCAGCCGCTCCTCATAAGGCCTGTGCTCCAGACCCCTCACCAGCTTTGTTGCCCTTCTCTGGACACGTTCCAGGGCTTCAATGTCTTTCTTGCAGTGAGGGGCCCAAAACTGAATGCAATACTCAAGGTGCGGCCTCATCAGTGCCGAATACAGGGGGATAATTACCTCCCTGCTCCTGCTGGCCACACTATTTCTAATGCAGGCCAGGATGCTGTTGGCCCTCTTGGCCACCTGGGCACACTGTCGGCTCATGTTCAGCTGAGCATCAACCAACACCCCCAGGTCCCTTTCCTCTTCACAGTCCTCCAGCCACTCAGCTCCAAGCCTATAGCGCTGCATGGGGTTATTGTGGCCAAAGTGCAGGACTCGACACTTGGCCTTGTTGAACCTTCACTACCATCATCGTAAAAAAATTTCTTCCTTATATCTAGTCTAAATCAACCCTCTTTTAATTTAAAACCATTACTCCTTGTCCTATCATTACAGGCCCTGCTGAAAAGTTTGTCCCCATCTTTCCTATAAGCCCCCCTTAGGTACTGGAAGGCCACTATACAGTCTCCCTGGAGCCTTCTCTTCTCTAGACTGAACAGCCTGAACTCTCTCAGTCTGTTCTCATAGGAGAGGTGCTCCAGCCCTCTGATCATCTTTGTGACCCTCCTCTAGACTCCCTCCAAGTGGTCCATATCTTTCCTGTGCTGAGGGCTCCAGAGCTGAATGCAGTATATACAAAGCAAGCTTACTATAATAGAACAGAATCATAGAAAATTATAGAATCATAGAATGGTTAGGCTTGGAAGGGACCTTCAAAGGTCATCTAGTCCAACCCCCCTGCAAGGAGCAGGGACATCTCCAACCAGATCAGGTTGCTCAGAGCCCCGTCCAACCTGGCCTTGAATGTTTCCACAGACAGGGCATCCACCACCTCTCTGGGCAACCTGTTCCAGTGTCCTATAACCCTCAGCATAAAATTTTTTTTCCAAATATCTAATCTAAATCTACCTCCCTCTATTTTAAAACCATTACCCCTCATCCTATCACAACAGGCACTACTGAAGAGTCTCTCCCCATCTTTCTTGTAGGCTCCCTTTAGGTACTGAAAGACCGCTATAAGGTCTCCCTGGAGCCTCCTCTTTTCCAGGCTGAACAGCCCCAACTCTCTCAGCCTGTCCTCATAGGAGATGTGCTCCAGCCCTCTGATCATCCTCGTGGCCCTCCTCTGGACCCTCTCCAACTGGTCCATGTCCTTCTTATGTTGGGGGCTCCAGAACTGGACTCAGTATAAGACTCAAGACACATACTAGAAGATTATTTAGCTATTCTGAAAATCTGGAAGTTAAGAAGTGTTGCAGTAATATTCCAATGTGTTTTCATTTATGAACGTATTTCCAGTTTCAAATATTCTAAAGAATATCAAGGAAATAACTGATGACATAGGGAAGTAATACTGGAGAAAGTGTTATTCTCAATTTTGTATAGCATAAGTTCAGTTCCTTGCTCCACCACTGATTTTTACTGTAATGTTGGAATTCGTTCTGTCTGCGTGCCTCAATTTACTATCTTTAATGTAAGGAAAACAGTACTTTCATACTTCTCAGAGGTGCTATAAAGATCAATAAATGCAATCAATGTCTGTGAAGTCCTTAGACAATATGATATTAAGATCATGTTAGTCCCTTATATAGATGTTAAGATCCAGGTGAAATGAAACTACTTGGAGGTTTTCCTGTCTGTTAAATACACACAGTATTGTTCTGAAAGCTGGAAAGTGCACATAGTTTTCACTGGCTTCAGATACAGTTGCTGAAGGTCTGTACCTCTGAAAATCAAACTGTTCCTATTAACTGCTGTCTGACCTCTGGTTAGATGTGTTTTGCAACACAAACCCCTGTCAAGTCCTCACTTACTTTTGCCAAGCTTTCTTTTTAAAATAGTCTTTGTTATTTACTTTCATTGTTAAAAGATAGCAGTATGTGATCAATAAAAGAAGGCTCTTGATGTCAATCATCATAACTTTTCTTATAAATATGTAAATTTTCAGACTCACAATCTCACTGATTACCATTTATTGACCATTTGGGAAATTGGAATGAAATAGACTTACTCTACTTCTAAAATCAGTAAAACAGGCAGATGGGTTGCATTATTAAAACAAGAATGTGTTATATCTTGGTGCTTGCCTCAAAGATAAACATTGTACTATTGGTACAGTGTGTGTGAGGTAAGGCCCTTCTCCTTATTCCTAACTAATGCCAGTAGTGTTATAAAGTTATCTCATGACTAAGCGTAACAGAGGTGACTTCTGTCTTTTTCATCTGCTTCTAATTCCACTAGTGCTTCAGCTCATCACTAAACTTCCTTCCAGTGTTACACCCATGTCCCTGTATTCCTTTGTCTATTTAGTTATATGTAAAAGACCTGCATGAGAGGAGCAGACCAGTGAAGAAGGCTCTCTGTGCTTGGGGCACAAAACAGCTGAGTGAATGCAAAGAACTAAACTGGAAAGATAACAAGCCAGGAAGTACCCACCTGGGAATTGAACTAAATCTTGACACTGGGGTAAAAACTGATCTTTTCTTTGACAGATTTAGAATGAGAGACAGTCAAATACAGAGTTCTATCTATTCCTCAGAGGCATGAATATTTACTACTGGGAGCAACAGCAGAGCCCAGTCTTAACTCATATTTACTCCTTTTTTTGATGGTCTTTTTTTTTTTTTTTTTCAGCTTATTGAACCGCTTAGAGAGCTATTCACCAAGGGAAGATTATGAGAATTTCCTTCCTGTTAAAAAAGATAATTACACAACCACAAGATCATCCAAGCTGGGGAGGATCTCAGTGGGTTTTTAGTCCAACCTCCTCCTCAAAGCCTGGTCAATGCTAAAGTCAGATTGACTTGCTCAGGTCTTTATTCAGCTCGTCTTGTAAATGTCCGAGGATGGAGCCTGTACAACCTTTCTGGTCAACCTGTTCCACTGCTTGACTGTCCTCATAGTGAAAAATTTTCTCAGTCTGAGTTCCTGAACCCCTGCCTTCCTGCCGAGGGTGCACTGCTCGCT